>NW_027362788.1:2745000-12745000 GCF_046119375.1 Phyllobates terribilis | reverse complement strand
GGAATTTGGAGAACAATCGAAGAGTTCCGAAGCATTTTTAAAGGTCAGCGGAATTCCGAGAACAATGGAAGAGTTGTGAAGCATTTTTAAACGTCAGCGGAATTCCGAGAACAATGGAAGAGTTGCAAAGCATTATTAAACGTCAGCGGAATTCCGAGAACAATGGAAGAGTTCCGAAGCATTTTTAAACTTCAGCATAATTCCGAGAACAATGGAAGAGTTCCGAAGCATTTTTAAATTTCAACGGAATTCCGAGAACAATGGAAGAGTTCCGAAGCATTTTTAAACTTCAACAGAATTACGAGAACAATGGAAGAGTTCCGAAGCATTTTTAAACTTCACCCGAATTCTGAGAACAATGGAAGAGTTCCGAAGCATTTTTAAACTTCAGCGGAATTTGGAGAACAATCGGAGAGTTCCGAAGCATTTTTAAAGGTCAGCGGAATTCCGAGAACAATGGAAGAGTTGTGAAGCATTTTTAAACGTCAGCGGAATTCCGAGAACAATGGAAGAGTTGCAAAGCATTATTAAACGTCAGCGGAATTCCGAGAACAATGTAAGAGTTCCGAAGCATTTTTAAACTTCAGCATAATTCCGAGAACAATGGAAGAGTTCCGAAGCATTTTTAAATTTCAACGGAATTCCGAGAACAATGGAAGAGTTACAAAGCATTTTTAAATGTCAGCGGAATTCCGAGAACAATGGAAGAGTTCTGAAGCATTTTTAAACTTCAGCGGAATTCCTGGAACAATGGAAGAGTTCCGAAGCATTTTTAAAAGTCAGCAGAATTCCGAGAATAATAGAAGGGTACCAAAGCATGTTTAAACTTCAGCGGAATTCTGAGAACAATGTAAGAGTTCCGAAGCATTTTTAAACTTCACCGGAATTCCGAGAACAATGGAAGAGTTCCGAAGCATTTTTAAATGTCAGGGGAATTCCGCGAACAATGGAAGAGTCCTGAAGCATTTTTAAACGTCAGCGGATTTTTGAAAACAATGGAAGATTTCCGAAGGATTTTTAAACGTCAGCGGAATTCTGAGAAAAATGGAAGAGTTCCGAAGCATTTTTAAACTTCAGCGGAATTTGGAGAACAATCGAAGAGTTCCGAAGCATTTTTAAAGGTCAGCGGAATTCCGAGAACAATGGAAGAGTTGTGAAGCATTTTTAAACGTCAGCGGAATTCCGAGAACAATGGAAGAGTTGCAAAGCATTATTAAACGTCAGCGGAATTCCGAGAACAATGTAAAAGTTCCGAAGCATTTTTAAACTTCAGCATAATTCCGAGAACAATGGAAGAGTTCCGAAGCATTTTTAAATTTCAACGGAATTCCGAGAACAATGAAAGAGTTACAAAGCATTTTTAAATGTCAGCGGAATTCCGAGAACAATGGAAGAGTTCTGAAGCATTTTTAAACTTCAGCGGAATTCCTGGAACAATGGAAGAGTTCCGAAGCATTTTTAAAAGTCAGCAGAATTCCGAGAATAATAGAAGGGTACCAAAGCATGTTTAAACTTCAGCGGAATTCTGAGAACAATGTAAGAGTTCCGAAGCATTTTTAAACTTCACCGGAATTCCGAGAACAATGGAAGAGTTCCGAAGCATTTTTAAATGTCAGGGGAATTCCGCGAACAATGGAAGAGTCCTGAAGCATTTTTAAACGTCAGCAGATTTTTGAAAACAATGGAAGATTTCCGAAGCATTTTTAAACGTCAGCGGAATTCTGAGAAAAATGGAAGAGTTCCGAAGCATTTTTAAACTTCAGCGGAATTTGGAGAACAATCGAAGAGTTCCGAAGCATTTTTAAAGGTCAGCGGAATTCCGAGAACAATGGAAGAGTTGTGAAGCATTTTTAAACGTCAGCGGAATTCCGAGAACAATGGAAGAGTTGCAAAGCATTATTAAACGTCAGCGGAATTCCGAGAACAATGGAAGAGTTCCGAAGCATTTTTCAACTTCAGCATAATTCCGAGAACAATGGAAGAGTTCCGAAGCATTTTTAAATTTCAACGGAATTCCGAGAACAATGGAAGAGTTCCGAAGCATTTTTAAACTTCAACAGAATTACGAGAACAATGGAAGAGTTCCGAAGCATTTTTAAACATGAGCAGAATTCCGAGAACAATGGAAGAGATTTTAAGCATTTTTAAACTTCAGCGGAATTCCGAGAACAATAGAAGAGTTCCGAAGCATTTTCAAACTTCACCCGAATTCTGAGAACAATGGAAGAGTTCCGAAGCATTTTTAAACTTCAGCGGAATTTGGAGAACAATCGGAGAGTTCCGAAGCATTTTTAAAGGTCAGCGGAATTCCGAGAACAATGGAAGAGTTGTGAAGCATTTTTAAACGTCAGCGGAATTCCGAGAACAATGGAAGAGTTGCAAAGCATTATTAAACGTCAGCGGAATTCCGAGAACAATGTAAGAGTTCCGAAGCATTTTTAAACTTCAGCATAATTCCGAGAACAATGGAAGAGTTCCGAAGCATTTTTAAATTTCAACGGAATTCCGAGAACAATGGAAGAGTTACAAAGCATTTTTAAATGTCAGCGGAATTCCGAGAACAATGGAAGAGTTCTGAAGCATTTTTAAACTTCAGCGGAATTCCTGGAACAATGGAAGAGTTCCGAAGCATTTTTAAAAGTCAGCAGAATTCCGAGAATAATAGAAGGGTACCAAAGCATGTTTAAACTTCAGCGGAATTCTGAGAACAATGTAAGAGTTCCGAAGCATTTTTAAACTTCACCGGAATTCCGAGAACAATGGAAGAGTTCCGAAGCATTTTTAAATGTCAGGGGAATTCCGCGAACAATGGAAGAGTCCTGAAGCATTTTTAAACGTCAGCGGATTTTTGAAAACAATGGAAGATTTCCGAAGGATTTTTAAACTTCAGCGGAATTTGGAGAACAATCGAAGAGTTCCGAAGCATTTTTAAAGGTCAGCGGAATTCCGAGAACAATGGAAGAGTTGTGAAGCATTTTTAAACGTCAGCGGAATTCCGAGAACAATGGAAGAGTTGCAAAGCATTATTAAACGTCAGCGGAATTCTGAGAACAATGGAAGAGTTCCGAAGCATTTTCAAACTTCACCCGAATTCTGTGAACAATGGAAGAGTTCCGAAGCATTTTTAAAACTTCAGCATAATTCCGAGAACAATGGAAGAGTTCCGAAGCATTTTTAAATTTCAACGGAATTCCGAGAACAAAGGAAGAGTTCCGAAGCATTTTAAAACTTCAGCAGAATTCCAAGAACCATGGAAGAGTCCTGAAGCATTTTAAACTTCAGCTGATTTCCGAGAAATGGAAGAGTTCCGAAGCATTTTGAAACGTCAGCGGAAATTCGAGAACAATGGAAGCGTTCCGAAGCATTTTTAAATGTCACCTAAATTCCGAGAACAATGAAAGAGTTGCGAAGCATTAATAAACGTCAGCGGAATTCTGAGAACAATGGAAGAGTTCCGAAACATTTTTAAACATCAGCGGATTTCCTTCAAGAATGAAAGAGTTCGGAAGAATTTTTAAACTTCAGCAGAATTTGAGGAACAATGGAAGAGTTCCAAAGCATTTTTAAACTTCAGCAGAAATCCGGGAACAATGGAAGAGTTTCAAAGCATTTTTAAACTTCAGCAGAATTCGGAGAACAATAGAAGAGTTCCGAAGCATTTTTAAATGTCAGCAGAATTCCGAGAACAATGGAAGAGGTCCGAAGCATTTTTAAATGTCAGCGGAATTCCGAGAAATATGGAAGAGTTCCGAAGCATTTTTAAATGTCAGCAGAATTCCGAGAACAATGGAAGAGTTCCAAAGCATTTTTAAATGTCAGCAGAATTCCGAGAACAATGGAAGAGTTCCAAAGCATTTTTAAACATCAGCAGAATTCCGAGAACAAATGAAGACTTCCAAAGCATTTTTAAACGTCAGTGGAATTCCGAGAACAATGGAAGAGTTCCGAAGCATTTTTAAATGTCAGCAGAATTCCGAGAACAATGTAAGAGTTCTGAAGCATTTTTAAACTTCAGCAGAATTCCGAGAGCAATGGAAGAGTTCCAAAGCATTTTAAAACTTCAGCAGAATTCCAAGAACAATTGAAGGGTTCCGAAGCATTTTTAAACTTCAGCAGAATTCCGAGAACAATGGGAGAGTTTCAAAGCATTTTTAAACTTCAGCAGAATTCCGAGAACAATGAAAGAGTTTCGAAGCATTTTTAGACTTCAACGGAATTCCGAGAACAATGGAAGAGTTCCAAAGCATTTTTAAACGTCAGCAGTATTCCGAGAACAAATGAAGAGTTCCAAAGCATTTTTAAACGTCAGTGGAATTCCGAGAACAATGGAAGAGTTCCGAAGTATTTTTCAAACATCAGCGGATTTCCTTCAAGAATGAAAGAGTTGCGAAGAATTTTTAAACTTCAGCAGAATTTGAGGAACAATGGAAGAGTTCCAAAGCATTTTTAAACTTCAGCAGAAATCCGGGAACAATGGAAGAGTTTCAAAGCATTTTTAAACTTCAGCAGAATTCGGAGAACAATAGAAGAGTTCCGAAGCATTTTTAAATGTCAGAAGAATTCCGAGAACAATTGAAGAGTTCCAAAGCATTTTTAAACTTCAGCGGAATTCCGAGAACAATGGAAGAGTTCCGAAGCATTTTAAAACTTCAGCAGAATTCCAAGAACAATTGAAGTGTTCCGAAGCATTTTTAAATGTCAGCAGAATTCCGAGAACAAAGTAAGAGTTCCAAAGCATTTTAAAACTTCAGCAGAATTCCAAGAACAATTGAAGTGTTCCGAAGCATTTTTAAACGTCAGCGGAATTGCGAGAACAATGGAAGAGTTTTAAAGCATTTTTAAACATCAGCGGAATGCCGAGAACAATGCAAGATTTCCGAAGCATTTTTATATGTCAGCGGAATTCCAAGAACAATGGAAGAGTTCCGAAGCATTTTTAAACTTCAGCGGAATTACGAGAACAATGGAAGAGTTCCGAAGCATTTTTAAACATGAGCAGAATTCCGAGAACAATGGAAGAGATTTTAAGCATTTTTAAACTTTATCGGAATTCCGAGAACAATAGAAGAGTTATGAATCATTTTTAAACTTCACCCGAATTCTGAGAACAATGGAAAAGTTCCGAAGCATTTTTAAACTTCAGCGGAATTTGGAGAACAATGGAAGAGTTCCGAAGAATTTTTAAAAGTCAGCGGAATTCTGAGAACAATGGAAGAGTTGTGAAGCATTTTTAAACGTCAGCGGAATTCTGAGAACGATGGAATAGTTCTGAAGCATTTTTAAATGTTAGCGGGATTCCGAGAAAAATGGAAGAGTTCCGAAGCATTTTTAATCTTCAGCATAATTCCGAGAACAATGGAAGAGTTCCGAAGCATATTTAAACTTCAGAGGAATTCCGAGAACAATGGAAGAGATCCGAAGCATTTTTAAAAGTCAGCGGAATACCGAGAACAATGGAAGAGTTGTGAAGCATTTTTAAACGTCAGCAGAATTCCGAGAACAATGGAAGAGATCCGAAGCATTTTTAAATGTCAGCGGAATTCCGAGAAATATGGTAGGGTTCCGAAGCATTTTTAAACTTCAGCAGAATTCCGAGAACAAGGGGAGAGTTTCGAAGCATTTTTAAACTTCAGCAGAATTCCGAGAACAATGGAAGAGTTTTGAAGCATTTTTAAACTTCAACGGAATTCTGAGAACAATGGAAGAGTTCCGAAGCATTTTTAAACGTCAGCGGAATTCCGAGAACAATGGAAGAGTTCTTTAGCATTTTTAAACATCAGCGGAATGCCGAGAACAATGCAAGATTTCCGAAGCATTTTTATATGTCAGCGGAATTCCGAGAACAATGGAAGAGTATCGAAGCATTTTAAAACGTCAGCGGAATTCCGAGAACAATGGAAGAGTTCCGAAGCATTTTTAAACTTCAGCGGAATTACGAGAACAATGCAAGAGTTCCGAAGCATTTTTAAACATGAGCAGAATTCCGAGAACAATGGAAGAGATTTTAAGCATTTTTAAACGTCAGCAGAATTCCGAGAACAATGGAAGAGTTCCGAAGCATTTTTAAATGTCAGCGGAAATCTGAAAAGAATGGAAGAGTTCCGAAGCATTTTTAATCTTCAGAATAATTCCGAGAACAATGGAAGAGTTCCGAAGCATATTTAAACTTCAGCGGAATTCCGAGAACAATGGAAGAGTTCCGAAGCATTTTTAATAGTCAGCGGAATACCGAGAACAATGGAAGAGTTCCGAAGCATTTTTAAATGTCAGCGGAATACCGAGAACAATGGAAGAGTTCCGAAGCATTTTTAAATGTCAGCGGAATTCCGAGAACAATGGAAGAGTTCTGAAGCATTTTTAAACTTCAGCGGAATTCCTGGAACAATGGAAGAGTTCCGAAGCATTCTTAAAAGTCAGCAGAATTCCGAGAATAATAGAAGGGTACCAAAGCATGTTTAAACTTCAGCGGAATTCTGAGAACAATGTAAGAGTTCCGAAGCATTTTTAAACTTCACCGGAATTCCGAGAACAATGGAAGAGTTCCGAAGCATTTTTAAATGTCAGGGGAATTCCGCGAACAATGGAAGAGTCCTGAAGCATTTTTAAACGTCAGCGGATTTTTGAAAACAATGGAAGATTTCCGAAGCATTTTTAACCGTCAGCGGAATTCTGAGAAAAATGGAAGAGTTCCGAAGCATTTTTAAACTTCAGCGGAATTTGGAGAACAATCGAAGAGTTCCGAAGCATTTTTAAAGGTCAGCGGAATTCCGAGAACAATGGAAGAGTTGTGAAGCATTTTTAAACGTCAGCGGAATTCCGAGAACAATGGAAGAGTTGCAAAGCATTATTAAACGTCAGCGGAATTCCGAGAACAATGGAAGAGTTCCGAAGCATTTTTAAACTTCAGCATAATTCCGAGAACAATGGAAGAGTTCCGAAGCATTTTTAAATTTCAACGGAATTCCGAGAACAATGGAAGAGTTCCGAAGCATTTTTAAACTTCAACAGAATTACGAGAACAATGGAAGAGTTCCGAAGCATTTTTAAACTTCACCCGAATTCTGAGAACAATGGAAGAGTTCTGAAGCATTTTTAAACTTCAGCGGAATTTGGAGAACAATCGGAGAGTTCCGAAGCATTTTTAAAGGTCAGCGGAATTCCGAGAACAATGGAAGAGTTGTGAAGCATTTTTAAATGTCAGCGGAATTCCGAGAACAATGGAAGAGTTGCAAAGCATTATTAAACGTCAGCGGAATTCCGAGAACAATGTAAGAGTTCCGAAGCATTTTTAAACTTCAGCATAATTCCGAGAACAATGGAAGAGTTCCGAAGCATTTTTAAATTTCAACGGAATTCCGAGAACAATGGAAGAGTTACAAAGCATTTTTAAATGTCAGCGGAATTCCGAGAACAATGGAAGAGTTCTGAAGCATTTTTAAACTTCAGCGGAATTCCTGGAACAATGGAAGAGTTCCGAAGCATTTTTAAAAGTCAGCAGAATTCCGAGAATAATAGAAGGGTACCAAAGCATGTTTAAACTTCAGCGGAATTCTGAGAACAATGTAAGAGTTCCGAAGCATTTTTAAACTTCACCGGAATTCCGAGAACAATGGAAGAGTTCCGAAGCATTTTTAAATGTCAGGGGAATTCCGCGAACAATGGAAGAGTCCTGAAGCATTTTTAAACGTCAGCGGATTTTTGAAAACAATGGAAGATTTCCGAAGGATTTTTAAACGTCAGCGGAATTCTGAGAAAAATGGAAGAGTTCCGAAGCATTTTTAAACTTCAGCGGAATTTGGAGAACAATCGAAGAGTTCCGAAGCATTTTTAAAGGTCAGCGGAATTCCGAGAACAATGGAAGAGTTGTGAAGCATTTTTAAACGTCAGCGGAATTCCGAGAACAATGGAAGAGTTGCAAAGCATTATTAAACGTCAGCGGAATTCCGAGAACAATGGAAGAGTTCCGAAGCATTTTCAAACTTCACCCGAATTCTGTGAACAATGGAAGAGTTCCGAAGCATTTTTAAAACTTCAGCATAATTCCGAGAACAATGGAAGAGTTCCGAAGCATTTTTAAATGTCAAGGGAATTCCGCGAACAATGGAAGAGTCCTGAAGCATTTTTAAACGTCAGCGGATTTTTGAAAACAATGGAAGATTTCCGAAGCATTTTTAAACGTCAGCGGAATTCTGAGAAAAATGGAAGAGTTCCGAAGCATTTTTAAACTTCAGCGGAATTTGGAGAACAATCGAAGAGTTCCGAAGCATTTTTAAAGGTCAGCGGAATTCCGAGAACAATGGAAGAGTTGTGAAGCATTTTTAAATGTCAGCGGAATTCCGAGAACAATGGAAGAGTTGCAAAGCATTATTAAACGTCAGCGGAATTCCGAGAACAATGTAAAAGTTCCGAAGCATTTTTAAACTTCAGCATAATTCCGAGAACAATGGAAGAGTTCCGAAGCATTTTTAAATTTCAACGGAATTCCGAGAACAATGGAAGAGTTACAAAGCATTTTTAAATGTCAGCGGAATTCCGAGAACAATGGAAGAGTTCTGAAGCATTTTTAAACTTCAGCGGAATTCCTGGAACAATGGAAGAGTTCCGAAGCATTTTTAAAAGTCAGCAGAATTCCGAGAATAATAGAAGGGTACCAAAGCATGTTTAAACTTCAGCGGAATTCTGAGAACAATGTAAGAGTTCCGAAGCATTTTTAAACTTCACCGGAATTCCGAGAACAATGGAAGAGTTCCGAAGCATTTTTAAATGTCAGGGGAATTCCGCGAACAATGGAAGAGTCCTGAAGCATTTTTAAACGTCAGCAGATTTTTGAAAACAATGGAAGATTTCCGAAGCATTTTTAAACGTCAGCGGAATTCTGAGAAAAATGGAAGAGTTCCGAAGCATTTTTAAACTTCAGCGGAATTTGGAGAACAATCGAAGAGTTCCGAAGCATTTTTAAAGGTCAGCGGAATTCCGAGAACAATGGAAGAGTTGTGAAGCATTTTTAAACGTCAGCGGAATTCCGAGAACAATGGAAGAGTTGCAAAGCATTATTAAACGTCAGCGGAATTCCGAGAACAATGGAAGAGTTCCGAAGCATTTTTCAACTTCAGCATAATTCCGAGAACAATGGAAGAGTTCCGAAGCATTTTTAAATTTCAACGGAATTCCGAGAACAATGGAAGAGTTCCGAAGCATTTTTAAACTTCAACAGAATTACGAGAACAATGGAAGAGTTCCGAAGCATTTTTAAACATGAGCAGAATTCCGAGAACAATGGAAGAGATTTTAAGCATTTTTAAACTTCAGCGGAATTCCGAGAACAATAGAAGAGTTCCGAAGCATTTTCAAACTTCACCCGAATTCTGAGAACAATGGAAGAGTTCCGAAGCATTTTTAAACTTCAGCGGAATTTGGAGAACAATCGGAGAGTTCCGAAGCATTTTTAAAGGTCAGCGGAATTCCGAGAACAATGGAAGAGTTGTGAAGCATTTTTAAACGTCAGCGGAATTCCGAGAACAATGGAAGAGTTGCAAAGCATTATTAAACGTCAGCGGAATTCCGAGAACAATGTAAGAGTTCCGAAGCATTTTTAAACTTCAGCATAATTCCGAGAACAATGGAAGAGTTCCGAAGCATTTTTAAATTTCAACGGAATTCCGAGAACAATGGAAGAGTTACAAAGCATTTTTAAATGTCAGCGGAATTCCGAGAACAATGGAAGAGTTCTGAAGCATTTTTAAACTTCAGCGGAATTCCTGGAACAATGGAAGAGTTCCGAAGCATTTTTAAAAGTCAGCAGAATTCCGAGAATAATAGAAGGGTACCAAAGCATGTTTAAACTTCAGCGGAATTCTGAGAACAATGTAAGAGTTCCGAAGCATTTTTAAACTTCACCGGAATTCCGAGAACAATGGAAGAGTTCCGAAGCATTTTTAAATGTCAGGGGAATTCCGCGAACAATGGAAGAGTCCTGAAGCATTTTTAAACGTCAGCGGATTTTTGAAAACAATGGAAGATTTCCGAAGGATTTTTAAACTTCAGCGGAATTTGGAGAACAATCGAAGAGTTCCGAAGCATTTTTAAAGGTCAGCGGAATTCCGAGAACAATGGAAGAGTTGTGAAGCATTTTTAAACGTCAGCGGAATTCCGAGAACAATGGAAGAGTTGCAAAGCATTATTAAACGTCAGCGGAATTCTGAGAACAATGGAAGAGTTCCGAAGCATTTTCAAACTTCACCCGAATTCTGTGAACAATGGAAGAGTTCCGAAGCATTTTTAAAACTTCAGCATAATTCCGAGAACAATGGAAGAGTTCCGAAGCATTTTTAAATTTCAACGGAATTCCGAGAACAAAGGAAGAGTTCCGAAGCATTTTAAAACTTCAGCAGAATTCCAAGAACCATGGAAGAGTCCTGAAGCATTTTAAACTTCAGCTGATTTCCGAGAAATGGAAGAGTTCCGAAGCATTTTGAAACGTCAGCGGAAATTCGAGAACAATGGAAGCGTTCCGAAGCATTTTTAAATGTCACCTAAATTCCGAGAACAATGAAAGAGTTGCGAAGCATTATTAAACGTCAGCGGAATTCTGAGAACAATGGAAGAGTTCCGAAACATTTTTAAACATCAGCGGATTTCCTTCAAGAATGAAAGAGTTCGGAAGAATTTTTAAACTTCAGCAGAATTTGAGGAACAATGGAAGAGTTCCAAAGCATTTTTAAACTTCAGCAGAAATCCGGGAACAATGGAAGAGTTTCAAAGCATTTTTAAACTTCAGCAGAATTCGGAGAACAATAGAAGAGTTCCGAAGCATTTTTAAATGTCAGCAGAATTCCGAGAACAATGGAAGAGGTCCGAAGCATTTTTAAATGTCAGCGGAATTCCGAGAAATATGGAAGAGTTCCGAAGCATTTTTAAATGTCAGCAGAATTCCGAGAACAATGGAAGAGTTCCAAAGCATTTTTAAATGTCAGCAGAATTCCGAGAACAATGGAAGAGTTCCAAAGCATTTTTAAACATCAGCAGAATTCCGAGAACAAATGAAGACTTCCAAAGCATTTTTAAACGTCAGTGGAATTCCGAGAACAATGGAAGAGTTCCGAAGCATTTTTAAATGTCAGCAGAATTCCGAGAACAATGTAAGAGTTCTGAAGCATTTTTAAACTTCAGCAGAATTCCGAGAGCAATGGAAGAGTTCCAAAGCATTTTAAAACTTCAGCAGAATTCCAAGAACAATTGAAGGGTTCCGAAGCATTTTTATACTTCAGCAGAATTCCGAGAACAATGGGAGAGTTTCAAAGCATTTTTAAACTTCAGCAGAATTCCGAGAACAATGAAAGAGTTTCGAAGCATTTTTAGACTTCAACGGAATTCCGAGAACAATGGAAGAGTTCCAAAGCATTTTTAAACGTCAGCAGAATTCCGAGAACAAATGAAGAGTTCCAAAGCATTTTTAAACGTCAGTGGAATTCCGAGAACAATGGAAGAGTTCCGAAGTATTTTTCAAACATCAGCGGATTTCCTTCAAGAATGAAAGAGTTGCGAAGAATTTTTAAACTTCAGCAGAATTTGAGGAACAATGGAAGAGTTCCAAAGCATTTTTAAACTTCAGCAGAAATCCGGGAACAATGGAAGAGTTTCAAAGCATTTTTAAACTTCAGCAGAATTCGGAGAACAATAGAAGAGTTCCGAAGCATTTTTAAATGTCAGAAGAATTCCGAGAACAATTGAAGAGTTCCAAAGCATTTTTAAACTTCAGCGGAATTCCGAGAACAATGGAAGAGTTCCGAAGCATTTTAAAACTTCAGCAGAATTCCAAGAACAATTGAAGTGTTCCGAAGCATTTTTAAATGTCAGCAGAATTCCGAGAACAAAGTAAGAGTTCCAAAGCATTTTAAAACTTCAGCAGAATTCCAAGAACAATTGAAGTGTTCCGAAGCATTTTTAAACGTCAGCGGAATTGCGAGAACAATGGAAGAGTTTTAAAGCATTTTTAAACATCAGCGGAATGCCGAGAACAATGCAAGATTTCCGAAGCATTTTTATATGTCAGCGGAATTCCAAGAACAATGGAAGAGTTCCGAAGCATTTTTAAACTTCAGCGGAATTACGAGAACAATGGAAGAGTTCCGAAGCATTTTTAAACATGAGCAGAATTCCGAGAACAATGGAAGAGATTTTAAGCATTTTTAAACTTTATCGGAATTCCGAGAACAATAGAAGAGTTATGAAGCATTTTTAAACTTCACCCGAATTCTGAGAACAATGGAAAAGTTCCGAAGCATTTTTAAACTTCAGCGGAATTTGGAGAACAATGGAAGAGTTCCGAAGAATTTTTAAAAGTCAGCGGAATTCTGAGAACAATGGAAGAGTTGTGAAGCATTTTTAAACGTCAGCGGAATTCTGAGAACGATGGAATAGTTCTGAAGCATTTTTAAATGTTAGCGGGATTCCGAGAAAAATGGAAGAGTTCCGAAGCATTTTTAATCTTCAGCATAATTCCGAGAACAATGGAAGAGTTCCGAAGCATATTTAAACTTCAGAGGAATTCCGAGAACAATGGAAGAGATCCGAAGCATTTTTAAAAGTCAGCGGAATACCGAGAACAATGGAAGAGTTGTGAAGCATTTTTAAACGTCAGCAGAATTCCGAGAACAATGGAAGAGATCCGAAGCATTTTTAAATGTCATTGGAATTCCGAGAAATATGGTAGGGTTCCGAAGCATTTTTAAACTTCAGCAGAATTCCGAGAACAAGGGGAGAGTTTCGAAGCATTTTTAAACTTCAGCAGAATTCCGAGAACAATGGAAGAGTTTTGAAGCATTTTTAAACTTCAACGGAATTCCGAGAACAATGGAAGAGTTCCGAAGCATTTTTAAACGTCAGCGGAATTCCAAGAACAATGGAAGAGTTCTTTAGCATTTTTAAACATCAGCGGAATGCCGAGAACAATGCAAGATTTCCGAAGCATTTTTATATGTCAGCGGAATTCCGAGAACAATGGAAGAGTATCGAAGCATTTTAAAACGTCAGCGGAATTCCGAGAACAATGGAAGAGTTCCGAAGCATTTTTAAACTTCAGCGGAATTACGAGAACAATGCAAGAGTTCCGAAGCATTTTTAAACATGAGCAGAATTCCGAGAACAATGGAAGAGATTTTAAGCATTTTTAAACTTCAGCGGAATTCCGAGAACAATAGAAGAGTTCCGAAGCATTTTTAAACTTCACCCGAATTCCGAGAACAATGGAAGAGTTCCGATGCATTTTTAAACTTCAGCAGAATTCCTAGAACAATGGAAGAGTTCCGAAGCATTTTTAAACTTCAGCAGAAATCCGGGAACAATGGAAGAGTTTCAAAGCATTTTTAAACTTCAGCAGAATTCGGAGAACAATAGAAGAGTTCCGAAGCATTTTTAAATGTCAGAAGAATTCCGAGAACAATTGAAGAGTTCCAAAGCATTTTTAAACTTCAGCGGAATTCCGAGAACAATGGAAGAGTTCCGAAGCATTTTTAAATGTCAGCAGAATTCCGAGAACAATGTAAGAGTTCCAAAGCATTTTAAAACTTCAGCAGAATTCCAAGAACAATTGAAGTGTTCCGAAGCATTTTTAAACGTCAGCGGAATTGCGAGAACAATGGAAGAGTTCTAAAGCATTTTTAAACATCAGCGGAATGCCGAGAACAATGCAAGATTTCCGAAGCATTTTTATATGTCAGCGGAATTCCAAGAACAATGGAAGAGTACCGAAGCATTTTAAAACGTCAGCGGAATTCCGAGAACAATGGAAGAGTTCCGAAGCATTTTTAAACTTCAGCGGAATTACGAGAACAATGGAAGAGTTCCGAAGCATTTTTAAACATGAGCAGAATTCCGAGAACAATGGAAGAGATTTTAAGCATTTTTAAACTTTAGCGGAATTCCGAGAACAATAGAAGAGTTATGAAGCATTTTTAAACTTCACCCGAATTCTGAGAACAATGGAAGAGTTCCAAAGCATTTTTAAACTTCAGCGGAATTTGGAGAACAATGGAAGAGTTCCGAAGAATTTTTAAAAGTCAGCGGAATTCTGAGAACAATGGAAGAGTTGTGAAGCATTTTTAAACGTCAGCGGAATTCTGAGAACGATGGAATAGTTCTGAAGCATTTTTAAATGTTAGCGGGATTCCGAGAAAAATGGAAGAGTTCCGAAGCATTTTTAATCTTCAGCATAATTCCGAGAACAATGGAAGAGTTCCGAAGCATTTTTAATCTTCAGCATAATTCCGAGAACAATGGAAGAGATCCGAAGCATTTTTAAAAGTCAGCGGAATACCGAGAACAATGGAAGAGTTGTGAAGCATTTTTAAACTTCAGCGGAATTTGGAGAACAATCGAAGAGTTCCGAAGCATTTTTAAAGGTCAGCGGAATTTGGAGAACAATCGAAGAGTTCCGAAGCATTTTTAAAGGTCAGCGGAATTCCGAGAACAATGGAAGAGTTGTGAAGCATTTTTAAACGTCAGCGGAATTCCGAGAACAATGGAAGAGTTGCAAAGCATTATTAAACGTCAGCGGAATTCCGAGAACAATGGAAGAGTTCCGAAGCATTTTCAAACTTCACCCGAATTCTGTGAACAATGGAAGAGTTCCGAAGCATTTTTAAAACTTCAGCATAATTCCGAGAACAATGGAAGAGTTCCGTAGCATTTTTAAATTTCAACGGAATTCCGAGAACAATGGAAGAGTTCCGAAGCATTTTAAAACTTCAGCAGAATTCCAAGAACCATGGAAGAGTCCTGAAGCATTTTAAACTTCAGCTGATTTCCGAGAAATGGAAGAGTTCCGAAGCATTTTGAAACGTCAGCGGAAATTCGAGAACAATGGAAGCGTTCCGAAGCATTTTTAAATGTCACCTGAATTCCGAGAACAATGAAAGAGTTGCGAAGCATTATTAAACGTCAGCGGAATTCTGAGAACAATGGAAGAGTTCCGAAACATTTTTAAACATCAGCGGATTTCCTTCAAGAATGAAAGAGTTTGGAAGAATTTTTAAACTTCAGCAGAATTTGAGGAACAATGGAAGAGTTCCAAAGCATTTTTAAACTTCAGCAGAAATCCGGGAACAATGGAAGAGTTTCAAAGCCTTTTTAAACTTCAGCAGAATTCGGAGAACAATAGAAGAGTTCCGAAGCATTTTTAAATGTCAGCAGAATTCCGAGAACAATGGAAGAGGTCCGAAGCATTTTTAAATGTCAGCGGAATTCCGAGAAATATGGAAGAGTTCCGAAGCATTTTTAAATGTCAGCAGAATTCCGAGAACAATGCAAGATTTCCGAAGCATTTTTATATGTCAGCGGAATTCCAAGAACAATGGAAGAGTACCGAAGCATTTTAAAACGTCAGCGGAATTCCAAGAACAATGGAAGAGTTCCGAAGCATTTTTAAACTTCAGCGGAATTACGAGAACAATGGAAGAGTTCCGAAGCATTTTTAAACATGAGCAGAATTCCGAGAACAATGGAAGAGATTTTAAGCATTTTTAAACTTTAGCGGAATTCCGAGAACAATAGAAGAGTTATGAAGCATTTTTAAACTTCACCCGAATTCTGAGAACAATGGAAGAGTTCCAAAGCATTTTTAAACTTCAGCGGAATTTGGAGAACAATGGAAGAGTTCCGAAGAATTTTTAAAAGTCAGCGGAATTCTGAGAACAATGGAAGAGTTGTGAAGCAATTTTAAACGTCAGCGGAATTCTGAGAACGATGGAATAGTTCTGAAGCATTTTTAAATGTTAGCGGGATTCCGAGAAAAATGGAAGAGTTCCGAAGCATTTTTAATCTTCAGCATAATTCCGAGAACAATGGAAGAGTTCCGAAGCATTTTTAATCTTCAGCATAATTCCGAGAACAATGGAAGAGTTCCGAAGCATATTTAAACTTCAGAGGAATTCCGAGAACAATGGAAGAGATCCGAAGCATTTTTAAAAGTCAGCGGAATACCGAGAACAATGGAAGAGTTGTGAAGCATTTTTAAACTTCAGCGGAATTTGGAGAACAATCGAAGAGTTCCGAAGCATTTTTAAATGTCAGCAGAATTCCGAGAACAATGCAAGATTTCCGAAGCATTTTTATATGTCAGCGGAATTCCAAGAACAATGGAAGAGTACCGAAGCATTTTAAAACGTCAGCGGAATTCCGAGAACAATGGAAGAGTTCCGAAGCATTTTTAAACTTCAGCGGAATTACGAGAACAATGGAAGAGTTCCGAAGCATTTTTAAACATGAGCAGAATTCCGAGAACAATGGAAGAGATTTTAAGCATTTTTAAACTTTAGCGGAATTCCGAGAACAATAGAAGAGTTATGAAGCATTTTTAAACTTCACCCGAATTCTGAGAACAATGGAAGAGTTCCAAAGCATTTTTAAACTTCAGCGGAATTTGGAGAACAATGGAAGAGTTCCGAAGAATTTTTAAAAGTCAGCGGAATTCTGAGAACAATGGAAGAGTTGTGAAGCATTTTTAAACGTCAGCGGAATTCTGAGAACGATGGAATAGTTCTGAAGCATTTTTAAATGTTAGCGGGATTCCGAGAAAAATGGAAGAGTTCCGAACCATTTTTAATCTTCAGCATAATTCCGAGAACAATGGAAGAGTTCCGAAGCATTTTTAATCTTCAGTATAATTCCGAGAACAATGGAAGAGTTCCGAAGCATATTTAAACTTCAGAGGAATTCCGAGAACAATGGAAGAGATCCGAAGCATTTTTAAAAGTCAGCGGAATACCGAGAACAATGGAAGAGTTGTGAAGCATTTTTAAACTTCAGCGGAATTTGGAGAACAATCGAAGAGTTCCGAAGCATTTTTAAAGGTCAGCGGAATTTGGAGAACAATCGAAGAGTTCCGAAGCATTTTTAAAGGTCAGCGGAATTCCGAGAACAATGGAAGAGTTGTGAAGCATTTTTAAACGTCAGCGGAATTCCGAGAACAATGGAAGAGTTGCAAAGCATTATTAAACGTCAGCGGAATTCCGAGAACAATGGAAGAGTTCCGAAGCATTTTCAAACTTCACCCGAATTCTGTGAACAATGGAAGAGTTCCGAAGCATTTTTAAAACTTCAGCATAATTCCGAGAACAATGGAACAGTTCCGAAGCATTTTTAAATTTCAACGGAATTCCGAGAACAATGGAAGAGTTCCGAAGCATTTTAAAACTTCAGCAGAATTCCAAGAACCATGGAAGAGTCCTGAAGCATTTTAAACTTCAGCTGATTTCCGAGAAATGGAAGAGTTCCGAAGCATTTTGAAACGTCAGCGGAAATTCGAGAACAATGGAAGCGTTCCGAAGCATTTTTAAATGTCACCTGAATTCCGAGAACAATGAAAGAGTTGCGAAGCATTATTAAACGTCAGCGGAATTCTGAGAACAATGGAAGAGTTCCGAAACATATTTAAACATCAGCGGATTTCCTTCAAGAATGAAAGAGTTCGGAAGAATTTTTAAACTTCAGCAGAATTTGAGGAACAATGGAAGAGTTCCAAAGCATTTTTAAACTTCAGCAGAAATCCGGGAACAATGGAAGAGTTTCAAAGCATTTTTAAACTTCAGCAGAATTCGGAGAACAATAGAAGAGTTCCGAAGCATTTTTAAATGTCAGCAGAATTCCGAGAACAATGGAAGAGGTCCGAAGCATTTTTAAATGTCAGCGGAATTCCGAGAAATATGGAAGAGTTCCGAAGCATTTTTAAATGTCAGCAGAATTCCGAGAACAATGGAAGAGTTCCAAAGCATTTTTAAATGTCAGCAGAATTCCGAGAACAATGGAAGAGTTCCAAAGCATT
Organism: Phyllobates terribilis; assembly: GCF_046119375.1. Lineage (NCBI taxonomy): Eukaryota > Metazoa > Chordata > Amphibia > Anura > Dendrobatidae > Phyllobates > Phyllobates terribilis. The sequence goes on along the minus strand of NW_027362788.1, from coordinate 12,727,182 downwards.
TTTAAACATCAGCAGAATTCCGAGAACAAATGAAGACTTCCAAAGCATTTTTAAACGTCAGTGGAATTCCGAGAACAATGGAAGAGTTCCGAAGCATTTTTAAATGTCAGCAGAATTCTGAGAACAATGTAAGAGTTCTGAAGCATTTTTAAACTTCAGCAGAATTCCGAGAGCAATGGAAGAGTTCCAAAGCATTTTAAAACTTCAGCAGAATTCCAAGAACAATTGAAGGGTTCCGAAGCATTTTTAAACTTCAGCAGAATTCCGAGAACAATGGGAGAGTTTCAAAGCATTTTTAAACTTCAGCAGAATTCCGAGAACAATGAAAGAGTTTCGAAGAATTTTTAAACTTCAACGGAATTCCGAGAACAATGGAAGAGTTCCAAAGCATTTTTAAACGTCAGCAGAATTCCGAGAACAAATGAAGAGTTCCAAAGCATTTTTAAACGTCAGTGGAATTCCGAGAACAATGGAAGAGTTCCGAAGTATTTTTCAAACATCAGCGGATTTCCTTCAAGAATGAAAGAGTTCCGAAGAATTTTTAAACTTCAGCAGAATTTGAGGAACAATGGAAGAGTTCCAAAGCATTTTTAAACTTCAGCAGAAATCCGGGAACAATGGAAGAGTTTCAAAGCATTTTTAAACTTCAGCAGAATTCGGAGAACAATAGAAGAGTTCCGAAGCATGTTTAAATGTCAGAAGAATTCCGAGAACAATTGAAGAGTTCCAAAGCATTTTTAAACTTCAGCGGAATTCCGAGAACAATGGAAGAGTTCCGAAGCATTTTAAAACTTCAGCAGAATTCCAAGAACAATTGAAGTGTTCCGAAGCATTTTTAAATGTCAGCAGAATTCCGAGAACAAAGTAAGAGTTCCAAAGCATTTTAAAACTTCAGCAGAATTCCAAGAACAATTGAAGTGTTCCGAAGCATTTTTAAACGTCAGCGGAATTGCGAGAACAATGGAAGAGTTTTAAAGCATTTTTAAACATCAGCGGAATGCCGAGAACAATGCAAGATTTCCGAAGCATTTTTATATGTCAGCGGAATTCCAAGAACAAAGGAAGAGTACCGAAGCATTTTAAAACGTCAGCGGAATTCCGAGAACAATGGAAGAGTTCCGAAGCATTTTTAAACTTCAGCGGAATTACGAGAACAATGGAAGAGTTCCGAAGCATTTTTAAACATGAGCAGAATTCCGAGAACAATGGAAGAGATTTTAAGCATTTTTAAACTTTATCGGAATTCCGAGAACAATAGAAGAGTTATGAAGCATTTTTAAACTTCACCCGAATTCTGAGAACAATGGAAAAGTTCCGAAGCATTTTTAAACTTCAGCGGAATTTGGAGAACAATGGAAGAGTTCCGAAGAATTTTTAAAAGTCAGCGGAATTCTGAGAACAATGGAAGAGTTGTGAAGCATTTTTAAACGTCAGCGGAATTCTGAGAACGATGGAATAGTTCTGAAGCATTTTTAAATGTTAGCGGGATTCCGAGAAAAATGGAAGAGTTCCGAAGCATTTTTAATCTTCAGCATAATTCCGAGAACAATGGAAGAGTTCCGAAGCATATTTAAACTTCAGAGGAATTCCGAGAACAATGGAAGAGATCCGAAGCATTTTTAAAAGTCAGCGGAATACCGAGAACAATGGAAGAGTTGTGAAGCATTTTTAAACGTCAGCAGAATTCCGAGAACAATGGAAGAGGTCCGAAGCATTTTTAAATGTCAGCGGAATTCCGAGAAATATGGTAGGGTTCCGAAGCATTTTTAAACTTCAGCAGAATTCCGAGAACAATGGGAGAGTTTCGAAGCATTTTTAAACTTCAGCAGAATTCCGAGAACAATGGAAGAGTTTTGAAGCATTTTTAAACTTCAACGGAATTCCGAGAACAATGGAAGAGTTCCAAAGCATTTTTAAACGTCAGCGGAATTCCGAGAACAATGGAAGAGTTCTTTAGCATTTTTAAACATCAGCGGAATGCCGAGAACAATGCAAGATTTCCGAAGCATTTTTATATGTCAGCGGAATTCCGAGAACAATGGAAGAGTATCGAAGCATTTTAAAACGTCAGCGGAATTCCGAGAACAATGGAAGAGTTCCGAAGCATTTTTAAACTTCAGCGGAATTACGAGAACAATGCAAGAGTTCCGAAGCATTTTTAAACATGAGCAGAATTCCGAGAACAATGGAAGAGATTTTAAGCATTTTTAAACTTCAGCGGAATTCTGAGAACAATAGAAGAGTTCCGAAGCATTTTTAAACTTCACCCGAATTCCGAGAACAATGGAAGAGTTCCGATGCATTTTTAAACTTCAGAAGAATTCCTAGAACAATGGAAGAGTTCCGAAGCATTTTTAAACTTCAGCAGAAATCCGGGAACAATGGAAGAGTTTCAAAGCATTTTTAAACTTCAGCAGAATTCGGAGAACAATAGAAGAGTTCCGAAGCATTTTTAAATGTCTGAAGAATTCCGAGAACAATTGAAGAGTTCCAAAGCATTTTTAAACTTCAGCGGAATTCCGAGAACAATGGAAGAGTTCCGAAGCATTTTTAAATGTCAGCAGAATTCCGAGAACAATGTAAGAGTTCCAAAGCATTTTAAAACTTCAGCAGAATTCCAAGAACAATTGAAGTGTTCCGAAGCATTTTTAAACGTCAGCGGAATTGCGAGAACAATGGAAGAGTTCTAAAGCATTTTTAAACATCAGCGGAATGCCGAGAACAATGCAAGATTTCCGAAGCATTTTTATATGTCAGCGGAATTCCAAGAACAATGGAAGAGTACCGAAGCATTTTTAAACATGAGCAGAATTCCGAGAACAATGGAAGAGATTTTAAGCATTTTTAAACTTTAGCGGAATTCCGAGAACAATAGAAGAGTTATGAAGCATTTTTAAACTTCACCCGAATTCTGAGAACAATGGAAGAGTTCCAAAGCATTTTTAAACTTCAGCGGAATTTGGAGAACAATGGAAGAGTTCCGAAGAATTTTTAAAAGTCAGCGGAATTCTGAGAACAATGGAAGAGTTGTGAAGCATTTTTAAACGTCAGCGGAATTCTGAGAACGATGGAATAGTTCTGAAGCATTTTTAAATGTTAGCAGGATTCCGAGAAAAATGGAAGAGTTCCGAAGCATTTTTAGTCTTCAGCATAATTCCGAGAACAATGGAAGAGATCCGAAGCATTTTTAAAAGTCAGCGGAATACCGAGAACAATGGAAGAGTTGTGAAGCATTTTTAAACGTCAGCAGAATTTCGAGAACAATGGAAGAGGTCCGAAACATTTTTAAATGTCAGCGGAATTCCGAGAAATATGGTAGAGTTCCGAAGCATTTTTAAATGTCAGCAGAATTCCGAGAACAATGGAAGAGTTCCAAAGCATTTTTAAATGTCAGCGGAATTCTGAAAACAATGGAAGAGTTCTGAAGCATTTTTAAACTTCAGCAGAATTCCGAGAACAATGGAAGAGTTCCGAAGCAATCTTAAACTTCAGCGGAATTCCGAGAACAATGGAAGAGTTCCGAAGCATTTTTAAAAGTCAGCGGAATTCCGAGAACAATAGAAGAGTTGTGAAGCATTTTTATATGTCAGCGGAATTCCGAGAACAATGGAAGAGTATTGAAGCATTTTAAAACGTCAGCGGAATTCCGAGTACAATGGAAGAGTTCCGAAGCATTTTTAAACTTCAGCGGAATTACGAGAACAATGCAAGAGTTCCGAAGCATTTTTAAACATGAGCAGAATTCCGAGAACAATGGAAGAGATTTTAAGCATTTTTAAACTTCAGCGGAATTCCGAGAACAATAGAAGAGTTCCGAAGCATTTTTAAACTTCACCCGAATTCCGAGAACAATGGAAGAGTTCCGATGCATTTTTAAACTTCAGCAGAATTCCTAGAACAATGGAAGAGTTCCGAAGCATTTTTAAACTTCAGCAGAATTCCTAGAACAATGGAAGAGTTCTGAAGCATTTCTAAACGTCAGCGGAATTTTGAAAACAGTGGAAGATTTCCGAAGCATTTTTAAACGTCAGTGGAATTCTGAGAACAATGGAAGAGTTCCAAACCATTTTTAAACTTCAGCAGAATTCTGAGAACAATGGAAGGGTTCCGAAGCATTTTTAAACTTCAGCGGAATTTGGAGAACAATGGAAGAGTTCCGAAGAATTTTTAAAAGTCAGCGGAATTCCAAGAACAATGGAAGAGTAGTGAAGCATTTTTAAACGTCAGCGGAATTCTGAGAACAATGGAATAGTTCTGAAGCATTTTTAAATGTCAGTGGGATTCCGAGAACAATGGAAGAGTTGTGAAGCATTTTTAAACGTCAGCAGAATTCCGAGAACAATGGAAGAGGTCCGAAGCATTTTTAAATGTCAGCGGAATTCCGAGAAATATGGAAGAGTTCCGAAGCATTTTTAAATGTCAGCAGAATTCCGAGAACAATGGAAGAGTTCCAAAGCATTTTTAAATGTCAGCGGAATTTTGAAAACAATGGAAGAGTTCTGAAGCATTTTTAAACTTCAGCAGAATTCCGAGAACAATGGAAGAGTTCCGAAGCAATCTTAAACTTCAGCGGAATTCCGAGAACAATGGAAGAGTTCCGAAGCATTTTTAAAAGTCAGCGGAATTCCGAGAACAATAGAAGAGTTGTGAAGCATTTTTAAGAGTCAGCGGAATTTGGAGAACAATGGAAGAGTTCCGAAGCATTTTTAAACTTCAGCAGAATTCCGAGAACAATTGGAGAGTTCCGAAGCATTTTTAAACGTCAACAGAATTCCGAGAACAATGGAAGAGTTCCGAAGCATTTTTAAACATGAGCAGATTTCCGAGAACAATGGAAGAGATTTTAAGCATTTTTAAACTTCAGCGGAATTCCGAGAACAATAGAAGAGTTCCGAAGCATTTTTAAACTTCAGCGGAATTACGAGAACAATGCAAGAGTTCCGAAGCATTTTTAAACATGAGCAGAATTCCGAGAACAATGGAAGAGATTTTAAGCATTTTTAAACTTCAGCGGAATTCCGAGAACAATAGAAGAGTTCCGAAGCATTTTTAAACTTCACCCGAATTCTGAGAACAATGGAAGAGTTCCGATGCATTTTTAAACTTCAGCAGAATTCCTAGAACAATGGAAGAGCTCCGAAGCATTTTTAAACTTCAGCAGAATTCCTAGAACAATGGAAGAGTTCTGAAGCATTTCTAAACGTCAGCGGAATTTTGAAAACAATGGAAGATTTCCGAAGCATTTTTAAACGTCAGTGGAATTCTGAGAACAATGGAAGAGTTCCAAACCATTTTTAAACTTCAGCAGAATTCTGAGAACAATGGAAGGGTTCCGAAGCATTTTTAAACTTCAGCGGAATTTGGAGAACAATGGAAGAGTTCCGAAGAATTTTTAAAAGTCAGCGGAATTCCAAGAACAATGGAAGAGTAGTGAAGCATTTTTAAACGTCAGCGGAATTCTGAGAACAATGGAATAGTTCTGAATCATTTTTAAATGTTAGCGGGATTCCGAGAACAATGGAAGAGTTGTGAAGCATTTTTAAACGTCAGCAGAATTCCGAGAACAATGGAAGAGGTCCGAAGCATTTTTAAATGTCAGCAGAATTCCGAGAAATATGGAAGAGTTCCGAAGCATTTTTAAATGTCAGCAGAATTCCGAGAACAATGGAAGAGTTCCAAAGCATTTTTAAATGTCAGCGGAATTTTGAAAACAATGGAAGAGTTCTGAAGCATTTTTAAACTTCAGCAGAATTCCGAGAACAATGGAAGAGTTGTGAAGCATTTTTAAACGTCAGCAGAATTCCGAGAACAATGGAAGAGTTCCGAAGCAATCTTAAACTTCAGCGGAATTCCGAGAACAATGGAAGAGTTCCGAAGCATTTTTAAAAGTCAGCGGAATTCCGAGAACAATAGAAGAGTTGTGAAGCATTTTTAAGCGTCAGCGGAATTTGGAGAACAATGGAAGAGTTCCGAAGCATTTTTAAACTTCAGCAGAATTCCGAGAACAATTGGAGAGTTCCGAAGCATTTTTAAACGTCAACAGAATTCCGAGAACAATGGAAGAGTTCCGAAGCATTTTTAAACATGAGCAGAATTCCGAGAACAATGGAAGAGATTTTAAGCATTTTTAAACTTCAGCGGAATTCCGAGAACAATAGAAGAGTTCCGAAGCATTTTTAAACTTCAGCGGAATTACGAGTACAATGGAAGAGTTCCGAAGCATTTTTAAACATGAGCAGAATTCCGAGAACAATGGAAGAGTTTTTAAGCATTTTTAAACTTCAGCGGAATTCCGAGAACAATAGAAGAGTTCTGAAGCATTTTTAAACGTCAGTGGATTTTTGAAAACAATGGAAGATTTCCGAAGCATTTTTAAACGTCAGCGGAATTTGGAGAACAATCGAAGAGTTCCGTAGCATATTTAAAGGTCAGCGGAATTCCGAGAACAATGGAAGAGTTGTGAAGCATTTTTAAACGTCAGCAGAATTCCGAGAACAATGGAAGAGTTGCAAAGCATTATTAAACATCAGCGGAATTCCGAGAACAATGGAAGAGTTCCGAAGCATTTTTAAATTTCAACGGAATTCCGAGAACAATGGAAGAGTTCCGAAGCATTTTAAAACTTCAGCAGAATTCCAAGAACAATGGTATAGTCCTGAAGCATTTTAAACTTCAGCTGATTTCCGAGAAATGGAAGAGTTCCGATGCATTTTGAAACGTCAGCCGAAATCCGAAAAAAATGGAAGAGTTCCGAAGGATTCTTAAACTTCAGCGGAATTCCTTGAACAATGAAAGTGTTGCGAAGCATTTTTATATGTCAGCGGAATTCCGAGAATAATAGAAGGGTACCAAAGCATGTTTAAACGTCAGCAGAATTCCGAGAACAATGGAAGAGTTCCGAAGCATTTTTAAACGTCAGCAGAATTCCGAGAACAATGGAAGAGTTCCGAAGCATTTTTAAACTTCAGCAGAATTCCGAGAACAATGGAAGAGTTCCGAAGCATTTTTGAACTTCAGCGGAATTTGGAGAACAATGGAAGAGTTCCGAAGCATTTTTAAAAGTCAGCGGAATTCCAAGAACAATGGAAGAGTTGTGAAGCATTTTTAAACGTCAGCAGAATTCCGAGAACAATGGAAGAGTTGTGAAGCATTTTTAAACGTCAGCAGAATTCCGAGAACAATGGAAGAGTTCCGAAGCATTTTTAAATGTCAGCGGAATTCCGAGAACAATGGAAGAGTTGTGAAGCATTTTTAAACGTCAGCAGAATTCCGAGAACAATGGAAGAGTTCCGAAGCATTTTTAAACGTCAGCGGAATTCCGAGAACAATGGAAGAGTTCTTTAGCATTTTTAAACATCAGCGGAATGCCGAGAACAATGCAAGATTTCCGAAGCATTTTTATATGTCAGCGGAATTCCGAGAACAATGGAAGAGTATCGAAGCATTTTAAAACGTCAGCGGAATTCCGAGAACAATGGAAGAGTTCCGAAGCATTTTTAAACTTCAGCGGAATTACGAGAACAATGCAAGAGTTCCGAAGCATTTTTAAACATGAGCAGAATTCCGAGAACAATGGAAGAGATTTTAAGCATTTTTAAACTTCAGCGGAATTCTGAGAACAATAGAAGAGTTCCGAAGCATTTTTAAACTTCACCCGAATTCCGAGAACAATGGAAGAGTTCCGATGCATTTTTAAACTTCAGAAGAATTCCTAGAACAATGGAAGAGTTCCGAAGCATTTTTAAACTTCAGCAGAAATCCGGGAACAATGGAAGAGTTTCAAAGCATTTTTAAACTTCAGCAGAATTCGGAGAACAATAGAAGAGTTCCGAAGCATTTTTAAATGTCTGAAGAATTCCGAGAACAATTGAAGAGTTCCAAAGCATTTTTAAACTTCAGCGGAATTCCGAGAACAATGGAAGAGTTCCGAAGCATTTTTAAATGTCAGCAGAATTCCGAGAACAATGTAAGAGTTCCAAAGCATTTTAAAACTTCAGCAGAATTCCAAGAACAATTGAAGTGTTCCGAAGCATTTTTAAATGTCAGCGGAATTGCGAGAACAATGGAAGAGTTCTAAAGCATTTTTAAACATCAGCGGAATGCCGAGAACAATGCAAGATTTCCGAAGCATTTTTATATGTCAGCGGAATTCCAAGAACAATGGAAGAGTACCGAAGCATTTTTAAACATGAGCAGAATTCCGAGAACAATGGAAGAGATTTTAAGCATTTTTAAACTTCAGCGGAATTCCGAGAACAATAGAAGAGTTCCGAAGCATTTTTAAACTTCACCCGAATTCCGAGAACAATGGAAGAGTTCCGATGCATTTTTAAACTTCAGCAGAATTCCTAGAACAATGGAAGAGTTCCGAAGCATTTTTAAACTTCAGCAGAATTCCTAGAACAATGGAAGAGTTCTGAAGCATTTCTAAACGTCAGCGGAATTTTGAAAACAGTGGAAGATTTCCGAAGCATTTTTAAACGTCAGTGGAATTCTGAGAACAATGGAAGGGTTCCGAAGCATTTTTAAACTTCAGCGGAATTTGGAGAACAATGGAAGAGTTCCGAAGAATTTTTAAAAGTCAGCGGAATTCCAAGAACAATGGAAGAGTAGTGAAGCATTTTTAAACGTCAGCGGAATTCTGAGAACAATGGAATAGTTCTGAAGCATTTTTAAATGTCAGTGGGATTCCGAGAACAATGGAAGAGTTGTGAAGCATTTTTAAACGTCAGCAGAATTCCGAGAACAATGGAAGAGGTCCGAAGCATTTTTAAATGTCAGCGGAATTCCGAGAAATATGGAAGAGTTCCGAAGCATTTTTAAATGTCAGCAGAATTCCGAGAACAATGGAAGAGTTCCAAAGCATTTTTAAATGTCAGCGGAATTTTGAAAACAATGGAAGAGTTCTGAAGCATTTTTAAACTTCAGCAGAATTCCGAGAACAATGGAAGAGTTCCGAAGCAATCTTAAACTTCAGCGGAATTCCGAGAACAATGGAAGAGTTCCGAAGCATTTTTAAAAGTCAGCGGAATTCCGAGAACAATAGAAGAGTTGTGAAGCATTTTTAAGAGTCAGCGGAATTTGGAGAACAATGGAAGAGTTCCGAAGCATTTTTAAACTTCAGCAGAATTCCGAGAACAATTGGAGAGTTCCGAAGCATTTTTAAACGTCAACAGAATTCCGAGAACAATGGAAGAGTTCCGAAGCATTTTTAAACATGAGCAGATTTCCGAGAACAATGGAAGAGATTTTAAGCATTTTTAAACTTCAGCGGAATTCCGAGAACAATAGAAGAGTTCCGAAGCATTTTTAAACTTCAGCGGAATTACGAGAACAATGCAAGAGTTCCGAAGCATTTTTAAACATGAGCAGAATTCCGAGAACAATGGAAGAGATTTTAAGCATTTTTAAACTTCAGCGGAATTCAGAGAACAATAGAAGAGTTCCGAAGCATTTTTAAACTTCACCCGAATTCCGAGAACAATGGAAGAGTTCCGATGCATTTTTAAACTTCAGCAGAATTCCTAGAACAATGGAAGAGCTCCGAAGCATTTTTAAACTTCAGCAGAATTCCTAGAACAATGGAAGAGTTCTGAAGCATTTCTAAACGTCAGCGGAATTTTGAAAACAATGGAAGATTTCCGAAGCATTTTTAAACGTCAGTGGAATTCTGAGAACAATGGAAGAGTTCCAAACCATTTTTAAACTTCAGCAGAATTCTGAGAACAATGGAAGGGTTCCGAAGCATTTTTAAACTTCAGCGGAATTTGGAGAACAATGGAAGAGTTCCGAAGAATTTTTAAAAGTCAGCGGAATTCCAAGAACAATGGAAGAGTAGTGAAGCATTTTTAAACGTCAGCGGAATTCTGAGAACAATGGAATAGTTCTGAATCATTTTTAAATGTTAGCGGGATTCCGAGAACAATGGAAGAGTTGTGAAGCATTTTTAAACGTCAGCAGAATTCCGAGAACAATGGAAGAGGTCCGAAGCATTTTTAAATGTCAGCAGAATTCCGAGAAATATGGAAGAGTTCCGAAGCATTTTTAAATGTCAGCAGAATTCCGAGAACAATGGAAGAGTTCCAAAGCATTTTTAAATGTCAGCGGAATTTTGAAAACAATGGAAGAGTTCTGAAGCATTTTTAAACTTCAGCAGAATTCCGAGAACAATGGAAGAGTTGTGAAGCATTTTTAAACGTCAGCAGAATTCCGAGAACAATGGAAGAGTTCCGAAGCAATCTTAAACTTCAGCGGAATTCCGAGAACAATGGAAGAGTTCCGAAGCATTTTTAAAAGTCAGCGGAATTCCGAGAACAATAGAAGAGTTGTGAAGCATTTTTAAGCGTCAGCGGAATTTGGAGAACAATGGAAGAGTTCCGAAGCATTTTTAAACTTCAGCAGAATTCCGAGAACAATTGGAGAGTTCCGAAGCATTTTTAAACGTCAACAGAATTCCGAGAACAATGGAAGAGTTCCGAAGCATTTTTAAACATGAGCAGAATTCCGAGAACAATGGAAGAGATTTTAAGCATTTTTAAACTTCAGCGGAATTCCGAGAACAATAGAAGAGTTCCGAAGCATTTTTAAACTTCAGCGGAATTACGAGTACAATGGAAGAGTTCCGAAGCATTTTTAAACATGAGCAGAATTCCGAGAACAATGGAAGAGTTTTTAAGCATTTTTAAACTTCAGCGGAATTCCGAGAACAATAGAAGAGTTCTGAAGCATTTTTAAACGTCAGTGGATTTTTGAAAACAATGGAAGATTTCCGAAGCATTTTTAAACGTCAGCGGAATTTGGAGAACAATCGAAGAGTTCCGTAGCATATTTAAAGGTCAGCGGAATTCCGAGAACAATGGAAGAGTTGTGAAGCATTTTTAAACGTCAGCAGAATTCCGAGAACAATGGAAGAGTTGCAAAGCATTATTAAACATCAGCGGAATTCCGAGAACAATGGAAGAGTTCCGAAGCATTTTTAAATTTCAACGGAATTCCGAGAACAATGGAAGAGTTCCGAAGCATTTTAAAACTTCAGCAGAATTCCAAGAACAATGGTATAGTCCTGAAGCATTTTAAACTTCAGCTGATTTCCGAGAAATGGAAGAGTTCCGATGCATTTTGAAACGTCAGCCGAAATCCGAAAAAAATGGAAGAGTTCCGAAGGATTCTTAAACTTCAGCGGAATTCCTTGAACAATGAAAGTGTTGCGAAGCATTTTTATATGTCAGCGGAATTCCGAGAATAATAGAAGGGTACCAAAGCATGTTTAAACGTCAGCAGAATTCCGAGAACAATGGAAGAGTTCCGAAGCATTTTTAAACGTCAGCAGAATTCCGAGAACAATGGAAGAGTTCCGAAGCATTTTTAAACTTCAGCAGAATTCCGAGAACAATGGAAGAGTCCCGAAGCATTTTTGAACTTCAGCGGAATTTGGAGAACAATGGAAGAGTTCCGAAGCATTTTTAAAAGTCAGCGGAATTCCAAGAACAATGGAAGAGTTGTGAAGCATTTTTAAACGTCAGCAGAATTCCGAGAACAATGGAAGAGTTGTGAAGCATTTTTAAACGTCAGCAGAATTCCGAGAACAATGGAAGAGTTCCGAAGCATTTTTAGAAGTCAGCGGAATTCCGAGAACAATGGAAGAGTTGTGAAGCATTTTTAAACGTCAGCAGAATTCCGAGAACAATGGAAGAGTTCCGAAGCATTTTTAAACGTCAGCGGAATTCTGAGATCAATGGAATAGTTCTGAAGAATTTTTAAATGTTAGCGGGATTCCGAGAACAATGGAAGAGTTCCGAAGCATTTTTAAATGTCAGCGGAAATCTGAAAAGAATGGAAGAGTTCCCAAGCATTTTTAATCTTCAGAATAATTTCGAGAACAATGGAAGAGTTCCAAAGCATATTTAAACTTCAGCGGAATTCCGAGAACAATGGAAGAGTTCCGAAGCATTTTTAATAGTCAGCGGAATACCGAGAACAGTGGAAGAGTTCCGAAGCATTTTTAAATGTCAGCGGAATTCCGAGAACAATGGAAGAGTTCTGAAGCGTTTTTAAACTTCAGCGGAATTCCTGGAACAATGGAAGAGTTCCGAAGCATTTTTAAAAGTCAGCAGAATTCCGAGAATAATAGAAGGGTACCAAAGCATGTTTAAACTTCAGCGGAATTCTGAGAACAATGTAAGAGTTCCGAAGCATTTTTAAACTTCACCGGAATTCCGAGAACATCGGAAGAGTTCCGAAGCATTTTTAAATGTCAGGGGAATTCCGCGAACAATGGAAGAGTCCTAAAGCATTTTTAAACGTCTGCGGATTTTTGAAAACAATGGAAGATTTCCGAAGCATTTTTAAACGGCAGCGGAATTCTGAGAAAAATGGAAGAGTTCCGAAGCATTTTTAAACTTCAGCGGAATTTGGAGAACAATCGAAGAGTTCCGAAGCATTTTTAAAGGTCAGCGGAATTCCGAGAACAATGGAAGAGTTGTGAAGCATTTTTAAACGTCAGCGGAATTCCGAGAACAATGGAAGAGTTGCAAAGCATTATTAAACATCAGCGGAATTCCGAGAACAATGGAAGAGTTCCGAAGCATTTTTAAACTTCAGCATAATTCCGAGAACAATGGAAGAGTTCCGAAGCATTTTTAAATTTCAACGGAATTCCGAGAACAATGGAAGAGTTCCGAAGCATTTTTAAACTTCAGCAGAATTACGAGAACAATGGAAGAGTTCCGAAGCATTTTTAAACATGAGCAGAATTCCGAGAACAATGGAAGAGATTTTAAGCATTTTTAAACTTCACCCGAATTCTGAGAACAATGGAAGAGTTCCGAAGCATTTTCAAACTTCACCCGAATTCTGAGAACAATGGAAGAGTTCCGAAGCATTTTTAAACTTCAGCGGAATTTGGAGAACAATCGGAGAGTTCCGAAGCATTTTTAAAGGTCAGCGGAATTCCGAGAACAATGGAAGAGTTGCAAAGCATTATTAAACGTCAGCGGAATTCCGAGAACAATGTAAGAGTTCCGAAGCATTTTTAAACTTCAGCATAATTCCGAGAACAATGGAAGAGTTCCGAAGCATTTTTAAATTTCAACGGAATTCCGAGAACAATGGAAGAGTTCCGAAGCATTTTAAAACTTCAGCAGAATTCCAAGAACAATGGAAGAGTCCTGAAGCATTTTAAACTTCAGCTGATTTCCGAGAAATGGAAGAGTTCCGAAGCATTTTGAAACGTCAGCGGAAATTCGAGAACAATGGAAGCGTTCCGAAGCATTTTTAAATGTCAGCTGAATTCCGAGAACAATGAAAGAGTTGCGAAGCATTATTAAACGTCAGCGGAATTCTGAGAACAATGGAAGAGTTCCGAAGCATTTTTAAACATCAGCGGATTTCCTTCAAGAATGAAAGAGTTCGGAAGAATTTTTAAACTTCAGCAGAATTTGAGGAACAATGGAAGAGTTCCAAAGCATTTTTAAACTTCAGCAGAAATCCGGGAACAATGGAAGAGTTTCAAAGCATTTTTAAACTTCAGCAGAATTCGGAGAACAATAGAAGAGTTCCGAAGCATTTTTAAATGTCAGCAGAATTCCGAGAACAATGGAAGAGGTCCGAAGCATTTTTAAACATGAGCAGAATTCCGAGAACAATGGAAGAGATTTTAAGCATTTTTAAACTTTAGCGGAATTCCGAGAACAATAGAAGAGTTATGAAGCATTTTTAAACTTCACCCGAATTCTGAGAACAATGGAAGAGTTCCAAAGCATTTTTAAACTTCAGCGGAATTTGGAGAACAATGGAAGAGTTCCGAAGAATTTTTAAAAGTCAGCGGAATTCTGAGAACAATGGAAGAGTTGTGAAGCATTTTTAAACGTCAGCGGAATTCTGAGAACGATGGAATAGTTCTGAAGCATTTTTAAATGTTAGCGGGATTCCGAGAAAAATGGAAGAGTTCCGAAGCATTTTTAGTCTTCAGCATAATTCCGAGAACAATGGAAGAGATCCGAAGCATTTTTAAAAGTCAGCGGAATACCGAGAACAATGGAAGAGTTGTGAAGCATTTTTAAACGTCAGCAGAATTTCGAGAACAATGGAAGAGGTCCGAAACATTTTTAAATGTCAGCGGAATTCCGAGAAATATGGTAGAGTTCCGAAGCATTTTTAAATGTCAGCAGAATTCCGAGAACAATGGAAGAGTTCCAAAGCATTTTTAAATGTCAGCGGAATTCTGAAAACAATGGAAGAGTTCTGAAGCATTTTTAAACTTCAGCAGAATTCCGAGAACAATGGAAGAGTTCCGAAGCAATCTTAAACTTCAGCGGAATTCCGAGAACAATGGAAGAGTTCCGAAGCATTTTTAAAAGTCAGCGGAATTCCGAGAACAATAGAAGAGTTGTGAAGCATTTTTATATGTCAGCGGAATTCCGAGAACAATGGAAGAGTATTGAAGCATTTTAAAACGTCAGCGGAATTCCGAGTAAAATGGAAGAGTTCCGAAGCATTTTTAAACTTCAGCGGAATTACGAGAACAATGCAAGAGTTCCGAAGCATTTTTAAACATGAGCAGAATTCCGAGAACAATGGAAGAGATTTTAAGCATTTTTAAACTTCAGCGGAATTCCGAGAACAATAGAAGAGTTCCGAAGCATTTTTAAACTTCACCCGAATTCCGAGAACAATGGAAGAGTTCCGATGCATTTTTAAACTTCAGCAGAATTCCTAGAACAATGGAAGAGTTCCGAAGCATTTTTAAACTTCAGCAGAATTCCTAGAACAATGGAAGAGTTCTGAAGCATTTCTAAACGTCAGCGGAATTTTGAAAACAGTGGAAGATTTCCGAAGCATTTTTAAACGTCAGTGGAATTCTGAGAACAATGGAAGAGTTCCAAACCATTTTTAAACTTCAGCAGAATTCTGAGAACAATGGAAGGGTTCCGAAGCAATCTTAAACTTCAGCGGAATTCCGAGAACAATGGAAGAGTTCCGAAGCATTTTTAAATGTCAGCGGAATTTTGAAAACAATGGAAGAGTTCTGAAGCATTTTTAAACTTCAGCAGAATTCCGAGAACAATGGAAGAGTTGTGAAGCATTTTTAAACGTCAGCAGAATTCCGAGAACAATGGAAGAGTTTCGAAGCAATCTTAAACTTCAGCGGAATTCCGAGAACAATGGAAGAGTTCCGAAGCATTTTTAAATGTCAGCGGAATTTTGAAAACAATGGAAGAGTTCTGAAGCATTTTTAAACTTCAGCAGAATTCCGAGAACAATGGAAGAGTTGTGAAGCATTTTTAAACGTCAGCAGAATTCCGAGAACAATGGAAGAGTTCCGAAGCAATCTTAAACTTCAGCGGAATTCCGAGAACAATGGAAGAGTTCCGAAGCATTTTTAAAAGTCAGCGGAATTCCGAGAACAATAGAAGAGTTGTGAAGCATTTTTAAGCGTCAGCGGAATTTGGAGAACAATGGAAGAGTTCCGAAGCATTTTTAAATTTCAACGGAATTCCGAGAACAATGGAAGAGTTCCGAAGCATTTTAAAACTTCAGCAGAATTCCAAGAACAATGGTATAGTCCTGAAGCATTTTAAACTTCAGCTGATTTCCGAGAAATGGAAGAGTTCCGATGCATTTTGAAACGTCAGCCGAAATCCGAAAAAAATGGAAGAGTTCCGAAGGATTCTTAAACTTCAGCGGAATTCCTTGAACAATGAAAGTGTTGCGAAGCATTTTTATATGTCAGCGGAATTCCGAGAATAATAGAAGGGTACCAAAGCATGTTTAAACGTCAGCAGAATTCCGAGAACAATGGAAGAGTTCCGAAGCATTTTTAAACGTCAGCAGAATTCCGAGAACAATGGAAGAGTTCCGAAGCATTTTTAAACTTCAGCAGAATTCCGAGAACAATGGAAGAGTTCCGAAGCATTTTTGAACTTCAGCGGAATTTGGAGAACAATGGAAGAGTTCCGAAGCATTTTTAAAAGTCAGCGGAATTCCAAGAACAATGGAAGAGTTGTGAAGCATTTTTAAACGTCAGCAGAATTCCGAGAACAATGGAAGAGTTGTGAAGCATTTTTAAACGTCAGCAGAATTCCGAGAACAATGGAAGAGTTCCGAAGCATTTTTAAAAGTCAGCGGAATTCCGAGAACAATGGAAGAGTTGTGAAGCATTTTTAAACGTCAGCAGAATTCCGAGAACAATGGAAGAGTTCCGAAGCATTTTTAAACGTCAGCGGAATTCTGAGATCAATGGAATAGTTCTGAAGAATTTTTAAATGTTAGCGGGATTCCGAGAACAATGGAAGAGTTCCGAAGCATTTTTAAATGTCAGCGGAAATCTGAAAAGAATGGAAGAGTTCCCAAGCATTTTTAATCTTCAGAATAATTTCGAGAACAATGGAAGAGTTCCAAAGCATATTTAAACTTCAGCGGAATTCCGAGAGCAATGGAAGAGTTCCGAAGCATTTTTAATAGTCAGCGGAATACCGAGAACAGTGGAAGAGTTCCGAAGCATTTTTAAATGTCAGCGGAATTCCGAGAACAATGGAAGAGTTCTGAAGCGTTTTTAAACTTCAGCGGAATTCCTGGAACAATGGAAGAGTTCCGAAGCATTTTTAAAAGTCAGCAGAATTCCGAGAATAATAGAAGGGTACCAAAGCATGTTTAAACTTCAGCGGAATTCTGAGAACAATGTAAGAGTTCCGAAGCATTTTTAAACTTCACCGGAATTCCGAGAACATCGGAAGAGTTCCGAAGCATTTTTAAATGTCAGGGGAATTCCGCGAACAATGGAAGAGTCCTAAAGCATTTTTAAACGTCTGCGGATTTTTGAAAACAATGGAAGATTTCCGAAGCATTTTTAAACGGCAGCGGAATTCTGAGAAAAATGGAAGAGTTCCGAAGCATTTTTAAACTTCAGCGGAATTTGGAGAACAATCGAAGAGTTCCGAAGCATTTTTAAACTTCAGCATAATTCCGAGAACAATGGAAGAGTTCCGAAGCATTTTTAAATTTCAACGGAATTCCGAGAACAATGGAAGAGTTCCGAAGCATTTTTAAACTTCAGCAGAATTACGAGAACAATGGAAGAGTTCCGAAGCATTTTTAAACTTCAGCGGAATTTGGAGAACAATCGGAGAGTTCCGAAGCATTTTTAAAGGTCAGCGGAATTCCGAGAACAATGGAAGAGTTGTGAAGCATTTTTAAACGTCAGCGGAATTCCGAGAACAATGGAAGAGTTGCAAAGCATTATTAAACGTCAGCGGAATTCCGAGAACAATGTAAGAGTTCCGAAGCATTTTTAAACTTCAGCATAATTCCGAGAACAATGGAAGAGTTCCGAAGCATTTTTAAATTTCAACGGAATTCCGAGAACAATGGAAGAGTTCCGAAGCATTTTAAAACTTCAGCAGAATTCCAAGAACAATGGAAGAGTCCTGAAGCATTTTAAACTTCAGCTGATTTCCGAGAAATGGAAGAGTTCCGAAGCATTTTGAAACGTCAGCGGAAATTCGAGAACAATGGAAGCGTTCCGAAGCATTTTTAAATGTCAGCTGAATTCCGAGAACAATGAAAGAGTTGCGAAGCATTATTAAACGTCAGCGGAATTCTGAGAACAATGGAAGAGTTCCGAAGCATTTTTAAACATCAGCGGATTTCCTTCAAGAATGAAAGAGTTCGGAAGAATTTTTAAACTTCAGCAGAATTTGAGGAACAATGGAAGAGTTCCAAAGCATTTTTAAACTTCAGCAGAAATCCGGGAACAATGGAAGAGTTTCAAAGCATTTTTAAACTTCAGCAGAATTCGGAGAACAATAGAAGAGTTCCGAAGCATTTTTAAATGTCAGCAGAATTCCGAGAACAATGGAAGAGGTCCGAAGCATTTTTAAATGTCAGCGGAATTCCGAGAAATATGGAAGAGTTCCGAAGCATTTTTAAATGTCAGCAGAATTCCGAGAACAATGGAAGAGTTCCAAAGCATTTTTAAATGTCAGCGGAATTCTGAAAACAATGGAAGAGTTCTGAAGCATTTTTAAACTTCAGCAGAATTCCGAGAACAATGGAAGAGTTCCGAAGCAATCTTAAACTTCAGCGGAATTCCGAGAACAATGGAAGAGTTCCGAAGCATTTTTAAAAGTCAGCTGAATTCCGAGAACAATAGAAGAGTTGTGAAGCATTTTTAAGCGTCAGCGGAATTCCGAGAACAATGGAAGAGTTCCGAAGCATTTTTAAACTTCAGCAGAATTCCGAGAACAATGGGAGAGTTTCGAAGCATTTTTAAACATCAGCAGAATTCCGAGAACAATGAAAGAGTTTCGAAGCATTTTTAAACGTCTGCAGAATTCCGAGAACAAATGAAGAGTTCCAAAGCATTTTTAAACGTCAGTGGAATTCCGAGAACAATGGAAGAGTTCCGAAGTATTATTAAACATCAGCGGATTTCCTTCAAGAATGAAAGAGTTCCGAAGAATTTTTAAACTTCAGCAGAATTTGAGGAACAATGGAAGAGTTCCAAAGCATTTTAAAACTTCAGCAGAATTCCGAGAACAATGGGAGAGTTTCGAAGCATTTTTAAACTTCAGCAGAATTCCGAGAATAATGAAAGAGTTTCGAAGCATTTTTAAACGTCTGCAGAATTCCGAGAACAAATGAAGAGTTCCAAAGCATTTTTAAACGTCAGTGGAATTCCGAGAACAATGGAAGAGTTCCGAAGTATTTTTAAACATCAGCGGATTTCCTTCAAGAATGAAAGAGTTCCGAAGAATTTTTAAACTTCAGCAGAATTTGAGGAACAATGGAAGAGTTCCAAAGCATTTTTAAACTTCAGCAGAAATCCGGGAACAATGGAAGAGTTTCAAAGCATTTTTAAACTTCAGCAGAATTCGGAGAACAATAGAAGAGTTCCGAAGCATTTTTAAATGTCAGAAGAATTCCGAGAACAATTGAAGAGTTCCAAAGCATTTTTAAACTTCAGCAGAATTCCGAGAGCAATGGAAGAGTTCCAAAGCATTTTAAAACTTCAGCAGAATTCCAAGAACAATTGAAGGGTTCCGAAGCATTTTTAAACTTCAGCAGAATTCCGAGAACAATGGGAGAGTTTTGAAGCATTTTTAAACTTCAGCAGAATTCCGAGAACAATGGAAGAGTTCCGAAGCAATCTTAAACTTCAACGGAATTCCGAGAACAATGGAAGAGTTCCGAAGCATTTCTAAAAGTCAGCGGGATTCCGAGAACAATAGAAGAGTTGTGAAGCATTTTTAAGCGTCAGCGGAATTCCGAGAACAATGGAAGAATTCCGAAGCATTTTTAAACTTCAAAACTTCAGCAGAATTCCGAGAACAATGGAAGAGTTCCGAAGCATTCTTAAACTTCAGCGGAATTCCGAGAACAATGGAAGAGTTCCGAAGTATTTTTAAACTTCACCGGAATTCCGAGAACAATGGAAGAGTTCCGAAGCATTTTTAAATGTCAGGGGAATTCCGCGAACAATGGAAGAGTCCTGAAGCATTTTTAAACGTCAGCGGATTTTTAAAAACAATGGAAGATTTCCGAAGCATTTTTAAACGTCAGCGGAATTCTGAGAAAAATGGAAGAGTTCCGAAGCATTTTTAAACTTCAGCGGAATTTGGAGAACAATCGAAGAGTTCCGAAGCATTTTTAAATGTCAGCAGAATTCCGAGAACAATGGAAGAGTTCCAAAGCATTTTTAAATGTCAGCGGAATTCTGAAAACAATGGAAGAGTTCTGAAGCATTTTTAAACTTCAGCAGAATTCCGAGAACAATGGAAGAGTTCCGAAGCAATCTTAAACTTCAGCGGAATTCCGAGAACAATGGAAGAGTTCCGAAGCATTTTTAAAAGTCAGCTGAATTCCGAGAACAATAGAAGAGTTGTGAAGCATTTTTAAGCGTCAGCGGAATTCCGAGAACAATGGAAGAGTTCCGAAGCATTTTTAAACTTCAGCAGAATTCCGAGAACAATGGAAGAGTTCCAAAGCATTTTTAAACGTCAGCAGAATTCCGAGAACAAATGAAGACTTCCAAAGCATTTTTAAACGTCAGTGGAATTCCGAGAACAATGGAAGAGTTCCGAAGCATTTTTAAACTTCAGCAGAATTCCGAGAGCAATGGAAGAGTTCCAAAGCATTTTAAAACTTCAGCAGAATTCCATGAACAATTGAAGGGTTCCGAAGCATTTTTAAACTTCAGCAGAATTCCGAGAACAATGAAAGAGTTTCGAAGCATTTTTAAACGTCTGCAGAATTCCGAGAACAAATGAAGAGTTCCAAAGCATTTTTAAACGTCAGTGGAATTCCGAGAACAATGGAAGAGTTCCGAAGTATTTTTAAACATCAGCGGATTTCCTTCAAGAATGAAAGAGTTCCGAAGAATTTTTAAACTTCAGCAGAATTTGAGGAACAATGGAAGAGTTCCAAAGCATTTTTAAACTTCAGCAGAAATCCGGGAACAATGGAAGAGTTTCAAAGCATTTTTAAACTTCAGCAGAATTCGGAGAACAATAGAAGAGTTCCGAAGCATTTTAAAATGTCAGAAGAATTCCGAGAACAATTGAAGAGTTCCAAAGCATTTTTAAACTTCAGCAGAATTCCGAGAGCAATGGAAGAGTTCCAAAGCATTTTAAAACTTCAGCAGAATTCCAAGAACAATTGAAGGGTTCCGAAGCATTTTTAAACTTCAGCAGAATTCCGAGAACAATGGGAGAGTTTTGAAGCATTTTTAAACTTCAGCAGAATTCCGAGAACAATGGAAGAGTTCCGAAGCAATCTTAATCTTCAGCGGAATTCCGAGAACAATGGAAGCGTTCCGAAGCATTTTTAAAAGTCAGTGGAATTCCGAGAACAATAGAAGAGTTGTGAAGCATTTTTAAGCGTCAGCGGAATTCCGAGAACAATGGAAGAGTTCCGAAGCATTTTTAAACTTCAGCAGAATTCCGAGAACAATTGGAGAGTTCCGAAGCATTTTTAAACGTCAGCAGAATTCCGAGAACAATTGAAGAGTTCCAAAACATTTTTAAACTTCAGCAGAATTCCGAGAACAATGGAAGTGTTCCGAAGCATTTCTAAAAGTCAGCGGGATTCCGAGAACAATAGAAGAGTTGTGAAGCATTTTTAAGCGTCAGTGGAATTCCGAGAACAATGGAAGAATTCCGAAGCATTTTTAAACTTCAAAACTTCAGCAGAATTCCGAGAACAATGGAAGAGTTCCGAAGCATTCTTAAACTTCAGCGGAATTCCGAGAACAATGGAAGAGTTCCGAAGCAATCTTAAACTTCAGCGGAATTCCGAGAACAATGGAAGAGTTCCGAAGCATTTTTAAAAGTCAGCGGAATTCCGAGAACAATAGAAGAGTTGTGAAGCATTTTTAAGCGTCAGCGGAATTTGGAGAACAATGGAAGAGTTCCGAAGCATTTTTAAACTTCAGCAGAATTCCGAGAACAATTGGAGAGTTCCGAAGCATTTTTAAACGTCAACAGAATTCCGAGAACAATGGAAGAGTTCCGAAGCATTTTTAAACATGAGCAGAATTCCGAGAACAATGGAAGAGATTTTAAGCATTTTTAAACTTCAGCGGAATTCCGAGAACAATAGAAGAGTTCCGAAGCATTTTTAAACTTCAGCGGAATTACGAGTACAATGGAAGAGTTCCGAAGCATTTTTAAACATGAGCAGAATTCCGAGAACAATGGAAGAGTTTTTAAGCATTTTTAAACTTCAGCGGAATTCCGAGAACAATAGAAGAGTTCTGAAGCATTTTTAAACGTCAGTGGATTTTTGAAAACAATGGAAGATTTCCGAAGCATTTTTAAACGTCAGCGGAATTTGGAGAACAATCGAAGAGTTCCGTAGCATATTTAAAGGTCAGCGGAATTCCGAGAACAATGGAAGAGTTGTGAAGCATTTTTAAACGTCAGCAGAATTCCGAGAACAATGGAAGAGTTGCAAAGCATTATTAAACATCAGCGGAATTCCGAGAACAATGGAAGAGTTCCGAAGCATTTTTAAATTTCAACGGAATTCCGAGAACAATGGAAGAGTTCCGAAGCATTTTAAAACTTCAGCAGAATTCCAAGAACAATGGTATAGTCCTGAAGCATTTTAAACTTCAGCTGATTTCCGAGAAATGGAAGAGTTCCGATGCATTTTGAAACGTCAGCCGAAATCCGAAAAAAATGGAAGAGTTCCGAAGGATTCTTAAACTTCAGCGGAATTCCTTGAACAATGAAAGTGTTGCGAAGCATTTTTATATGTCAGCGGAATTCCGAGAATAATAGAAGGGTACCAAAGCATGTTTAAACGTCAGCAGAATTCCGAGAACAATGGAAGAGTTCCGAAGCATTTTTAAACGTCAGCAGAATTCCGAGAACAATGGAAGAGTTCCGAAGCATTTTTAAACTTCAGCAGAATTCCGAGAACAATGGAAGAGTCCCGAAGCATTTTTGAACTTCAGCGGAATTTGGAGAACAATGGAAGAGTTCCGAAGCATTTTTAAAAGTCAGCGGAATTCCAAGAACAATGGAAGAGTTGTGAAGCATTTTTAAACGTCAGCAGAATTCCGAGAACAATGGAAGAGTTGTGAAGCATTTTTAAACGTCAGCAGAATTCCGAGAACAATGGAAGAGTTCCGAAGCATTTTTAGAAGTCAGCGGAATTCCGAGAACAATGGAAGAGTTGTGAAGCATTTTTAAACGTCAGCAGAATTCCGAGAACAATGGAAGAGTTCCGAAGCATTTTTAAACGTCAGCGGAATTCTGAGATCAATGGAATAGTTCTGAAGAATTTTTAAATGTTAGCGGGATTCCGAGAACAATGGAAGAGTTCCGAAGCATTTTTAAATGTCAGCGGAAATCTGAAAAGAATGGAAGAGTTCCCAAGCATTTTTAATCTTCAGAATAATTTCGAGAACAATGGAAGAGTTCCAAAGCATGTTTAAACTTCAGCGGAATTCCGAGAACAATGGAAGAGTTCCGAAGCATTTTTAATAGTCAGCGGAATACCGAGAACAGTGGAAGAGTTCCGAAGCATTTTTAAATGTCAGCGGAATTCCGAGAACAATGGAAGAGTTCTGAAGCGTTTTTAAACTTCAGCGGAATTCCTGGAACAATGGAAGAGTTCCGAAGCATTTTTAAAAGTCAGCAGAATTCCGAGAATAATAGAAGGGTACCAAAGCATGTTTAAACTTCAGCGGAATTCTGAGAACAATGTAAGAGTTCCGAAGCATTTTTAAAAGTCAGCGGAATTCCAAGAACAATGGAAGAGTTGTGAAGCATTTTTAAACGTCAGCAGAATTCCGAGAACAATGGAAGAGTTGTGAAGCATTTTTAAACGTCAGCAGAATTCCGAGAACAATGGAAGAGTTCTGAAGCGTTTTTAAACTTCAGCGGAATTCCTGGAACAATGGAAGAGTTCCGAAGCATTTTTAAAAGTCAGCAGAATTCCGAGAATAATAGAAGGGTACCAAAGCATGTTTAAACTTCAGCGGAATTCTGAGAACAATGTAAGAGTTCCGAAGCATTTTTAAAAGTCAGCGGAATTCCAAGAACAATGGAAGAGTTGTGAAGCATTTTTAAACGTCAGCAGAATTCCGAGAACAATGGAAGAGTTCCGAAGCATTTTTAAACTTCAGCAGAATTCCGAGAACAATGGAAGAGTCCCGAAGCATTTTTGAACTTCAGCGGAATTTGGAGAACAATGGAAGAGTTCCGAAGCATTTTTAAAAGTCAGCGGAATTCCAAGAACAATGGAAGAGTTGTGAAGCATTTTTAAACGTCAGCAGAATTCCGAGAACAATGGAAGAGTTGTGAAGCATTTTTAAACGTCAGCAGAATTCCGAGAACAATGGAAGAGTTCCGAAGCATTTTTAGAAGTCAGCGGAATTCCGAGAACAATGGAAGAGTTGTGAAGCATTTTTAAACGTCAGCAGAATTCCGAGAACAATGGAAGAGTTCCGAAGCATTTTTAAACGTCAGCGGAATTCTGAGATCAATGGAATAGTTCTGAAGAATTTTTAAATGTTAGCGGGATTCCGAGAACAATGGAAGAGTTCCGAAGCATTTTTAAATGTCAGCGGAAATCTGAAAAGAATGGAAGAGTTCCCAAGCATTTTTAATCTTCAGAATAATTTCGAGAACAATGGAAGAGTTCCAAAGCATGTTTAAACTTCAGCGGAATTCCGAGAACAATGGAAGAGTTCCGAAGCATTTTTAATAGTCAGCGGAATACCGAGAACAGTGGAAGAGTTCCGAAGCATTTTTAAATGTCAGCGGAATTCCGAGAACAATGGAAGAGTTCTGAAGCGTTTTTAAACTTCAGCGGAATTCCTGGAACAATGGAAGAGTTCCGAAGCATTTTTAAAAGTCAGCAGAATTCCGAGAATAATAGAAGGGTACCAAAGCATGTTTAAACTTCAGCGGAATTCTGAGAACAATGTAAGAGTTCCGAAGCATTTTTAAACTTCACCGGAATTCCGAGAACATCGGAAGAGTTCCGAAGCATTTTTAAATGTCAGGGGAATTCCGCGAACAATGGAAGAGTCCTAAAGCATTTTTAAACGTCTGCGGATTTTTGAAAACAATGGAAGATTTCCGAAGCATTTTTAAACGGCAGCGGAATTCTGAGAAAAATGGAAGAGTTCCGAAGCATTTTTAAACTTCAGCGGAATTTGGAGAACAATCGAAGAGTTCCGAAGCATTTTTAAAGGTCAGCGGAATTCCGAGAACAATGGAAGAGTTGTGAAGCATTTTTAAACGTCAGCGGAATTCCGAGAACAATGGAAGAGTTGCAAAGCATTATTAAACATCAGCGGAATTCCGAGAACAATGGAAGAGTTCCGAAGCATTTTTAAACTTCAGCATAATTCCGAGAACAATGGAAGAGTTCCGAAGCATTTTTAAATTTCAACGGAATTCCGAGAACAATGGAAGAGTTCCGAAGCATTTTTAAACTTCAGCAGAATTACGAGAACAATGGAAGAGTTCCGAAGCATTTTTAAACATGAGCAGAATTCCGAGAACAATGGAAGAGATTTTAAGCATTTTTAAACTTCACCCGAATTCTGAGAACAATGGAAGAGTTCCGAAGCATTTTCAAACTTCACCCGAATTCTGAGAACAATGGAAGAGTTCCGAAGCATTTTTAAACTTCAGCGGAATTTGGAGAACAATCGGAGAGTTCCGAAGCATTTTTAAAGGTCAGCGGAATTCCGAGAACAATGGAAGAGTTGTGAAGCATTTTTAAACGTCAGCGGAATTCCGAGAACAATGGAAGAGTTGAAAAGCATTATTAAACGTCAGCGGAATTCCGAGAACAATGTAAGAGTTCCGAAGCATTTTTAAACTTCAGCATAATTCCGAGAACAATGGAAGAGTTCCGAAGCATTTTTAAATTTCAACGGAATTCCGAGAACAATGGAAGAGTTCCGAAGCATTTTAAAACTTCAGCAGAATTCCAAGAACAATGGAAGAGTCCTGAAGCATTTTAAACTTCAGCTGATTTCCGAGAAATGGAAGAGTTCCGAAGCATTTTGAAACGTCAGCGGAAATTCGAGAACAATGGAAGCGTTCCGAAGCATTTTTAAATGTCAGCTGAATTCCGAGAACAATGAAAGAGTTGCGAAGCATTATTAAACGTCAGCGGAATTCTGAGAACAATGGAAGAGTTCCGAAGCATTTTTAAACATCAGCGGATTTCCTTCAAGAATGAAAGAGTTCGGAAGAATTTTTAAACTTCAGCAGAATTTGAGGAACAATGGAAGAGTTCCAAAGCATTTTTAAACTTCAGCAGAAATCCGGGAACAATGGAAGAGTTTCAAAGCATTTTTAAACTTCAGCAGAATTCGGAGAACAATAGAAGAGTTCCGAAGCATTTTTAAATGTCAGCAGAATTCCGAGAACAATGGAAGAGGTCCGAAGCATTTTTAAACATGAGCAGAATTCCGAGAACAATGGAAGAGATTTTAAGCATTTTTAAACTTTAGCGGAATTCCGAGAACAATAGAAGAGTTATGAAGCATTTTTAAACTTCACCCGAATTCTGAGAACAATGGAAGAGTTCCATAGCATTTTTAAACTTCAGCGGAATTTGGAGAACAATGGAAGAGTTCCGAAGAATTTTTAAAAGTCAGCGGAATTCTGAGAACAATGGAAGAGTTGTGAAGCATTTTTAAACGTCAGCGGAATTCTGAGAACGATGGAATAGTTCTGAAGCATTTTTAAATGTTAGCGGGATTCCGAGAAAAATGGAAGAGTTCCGAAGCATTTTTAGTCTTCAGCATAATTCCGAGAACAATGGAAGAGATCCGAAGCATTTTTAAAAGTCAGCGGAATACCGAGAACAATGGAAGAGTTGTGAAGCATTTTTAAACGTCAGCAGAATTTCGAGAACAATGGAAGAGGTCCGAAACATTTTTAAATGTCAGCGGAATTCCGAGAAATATGGTAGAGTTCCGAAGCATTTTTAAATGTCAGCAGAATTCCGAGAACAATGGAAGAGTTCCAAAGCATTTTTAAATGTCAGCGGAATTCTGAAAACAATGGAAGAGTTCTGAAGCATTTTTAAACTTCAGCAGAATTCCGAGAACAATGGAAGAGTTCCGAAGCAATCTTAAACTTCAGCGGAATTCCGAGAACAATGGAAGAGTTCCGAAGCATTTTTAAAAGTCAGCGGAATTCCGAGAACAATAGAAGAGTTGTGAAGCATTTTTATATGTCAGCGGAATTCCGAGAACAATGGAAGAGTATTGAAGCATTTTAAAACGTCAGCGGAATTCCGAGTACAATGGAAGAGTTCCGAAGCATTTTTAAACTTCAGCGGAATTACGAGAACAATGCAAGAGTTCCGAAGCATTTTTAAACATGAGCAGAATTCCGAGAACAATGGAAGAGATTTTAAGCATTTTTAAACTTCAGCGGAATTCCGAGAACAATAGAAGAGTTCCGAAGCATTTTTAAACTTCACCCGAATTCCGAGAACAATGGAAGAGTTCCGATGCATTTTTAAACTTCAGCAGAATTCCTAGAACAATGGAAGAGTTCCGAAGCATTTTTAAACTTCAGCAGAATTCCTAGAACAATGGAAGAGTTCTGAAGCATTTCTAAACGTCAGCGGAATTTTGAAAACAGTGGAAGATTTCCGAAGCATTTTTAAACGTCAGTGGAATTCTGAGAACAATGGAAGAGTTCCAAACCATTTTTAAACTTCAGCAGAATTCTGAGAACAATGGAAGGGTTCCGAAGCATTTTTAAACTTCAGCGGAATTTGGAGAACAATGGAAGAGTTCCGAAGAATTTTTAAAAGTCAGCGGAATTCCAAGAACAATGGAAGAGTAGTGAAGCATTTTTAAACGTCAGCGGAATTCTGAGAACAATGGAATAGTTCTGAAGCATTTTTAAATGTCAGTGGGATTCCGAGAACAATGGAAGAGTTGTGAAGCATTTTTAAACGTCAGCAGAATTCCGAGAACAATGGAAGAGGTCCGAAGCATTTTTAAATGTCAGCGGAATTCCGAGAAATATGGAAGAGTTCCGAAGCATTTTTAAATGTCAGCAGAATTCCGAGAACAATGGAAGAGTTCCAAAGCATTTTTAAATGTCAGCGGAATTTTGAAAACAATGGAAGAGTTCTGAAGCATTTTTAAACTTCAGCAGAATTCCGAGAACAATGGAAGAGTTTCGAAGCAATCTTAAACTTCAGCGGAATTCCGAGAACAATGGAAGAGTTCCGAAGCATTTTTAAATGTCAGCGGAATTTTGAAAACAATGGAAGAGTTCTGAAGCATTTTTAAACTTCAGCAGAATTCCGAGAACAATGGAAGAGTTGTGAAGCATTTTTAAACGTCAGCAGAATTCCGAGAACAATGGAAGAGTTCCGAAGCAATCTTAAACTTCAGCGGAATTCCGAGAACAATGGAAGAGTTCCGAAGCATTTTTAAAAGTCAGCGGAATTCCGAGAACAATAGAAGAGTTGTGAAGCATTTTTAAGCGTCAGCGGAATTTGGAGAACAATGGAAGAGTTCCGAAGCATTTTTAAATTTCAACGGAATTCCGAGAACAATGGAAGAGTTCCGAAGCATTTTAAAACTTCAGCAGAATTCCAAGAACAATGGTATAGTCCTGAAGCATTTTAAACTTCAGCTGATTTCCGAGAAATGGAAGAGTTCCGATGCATTTTGAAACGTCAGCCGAAATCCGAAAAAAATGGAAGAGTTCCGAAGGATTCTTAAACTTCAGCGGAATTCCTTGAACAATGAAAGTGTTGCGAAGCATTTTTATATGTCAGCGGAATTCCGAGAATAATAGAAGGGTACCAAAGCATGTTTAAACGTCAGCAGAATTCCGAGAACAATGGAAGAGTTCCGAAGCATTTTTAAACGTCAGCAGAATTCCGAGAACAATGGAAGAGTTCCGAAGCATTTTTAAACTTCAGCAGAATTCCGAGAACAATGGAAGAGTTCCGAAGCATTTTTGAACTTCAGCGGAATTTGGAGAACAATGGAAGAGTTCCGAAGCATTTTTAAAAGTCAGCGGAATTCCAAGAACAATGGAAGAGTTGTGAAGCATTTTTAAACGTCAGCAGAATTCCGAGAACAATGGAAGAGTTGTGAAGCATTTTTAAACGTCAGCAGAATTCCGAGAACAATGGAAGAGTTCCGAAGCATTTTTAAAAGTCAGCGGAATTCCGAGAACAATGGAAGAGTTGTGAAGCATTTTTAAACGTCAGCAGAATTCCGAGAACAATGGAAGAGTTCCGAAGCATTTTTAAACGTCAGCGGAATTCTGAGATCAATGGAATAGTTCTGAAGAATTTTTAAATGTTAGCGGGATTCCGAGAACAATGGAAGAGTTCCGAAGCATTTTTAAATGTCAGCGGAAATCTGAAAAGAATGGAAGAGTTCCCAAGCATTTTTAATCTTCAGAATAATTTCGAGAACAATGGAAGAGTTCCAAAGCATATTTAAACTTCAGCGGAATTCCGAGAGCAATGGAAGAGTTCCGAAGCATTTTTAATAGTCAGCGGAATACCGAGAACAGTGGAAGAGTTCCGAAGCATTTTTAAATGTCAGCGGAATTCCGAGAACAATGGAAGAGTTCTGAAGCGTTTTTAAACTTCAGCGGAATTCCTGGAACAATGGAAGAGTTCCGAAGCATTTTTAAAAGTCAGCAGAATTCCGAGAATAATAGAAGGGTACCAAAGCATGTTTAAACTTCAGCGGAATTCTGAGAACAATGTAAGAGTTCCGAAGCATTTTTAAACTTCACCGGAATTCCGAGAACATCGGAAGAGTTCCGAAGCATTTTTAAATGTCAGGGGAATTCCGCGAACAATGGAAGAGTCCTAAAGCATTTTTAAACGTCTGCGGATTTTTGAAAACAATGGAAGATTTCCGAAGCATTTTTAAACGGCAGCGGAATTCTGAGAAAAATGGAAGAGTTCCGAAGCATTTTTAAACTTCAGCGGAATTTGGAGAACAATCGAAGAGTTCCGAAGCATTTTTAAAGGTCAGCGGAATTCCGAGAACAATGGAAGAGTTGTGAAGCATTTTTAAACGTCAGCGGAATTCCGAGAACAATGGAAGAGTTGCAAAGCATTATTAAACATCAGCGGAATTCCGAGAACAATGGAAGAGTTCCGAAGCATTTTTAAACTTCAGCATAATTCCGAAAACAATGGAAGAGTTCCGAAGCATTTTTAAATTTCAACGGAATTCCGAGAACAATGGAAGAGTTCCGAAGCATTTTTAAACTTCAGCAGAATTACGAGAACAATGGAAGAGTTCCGAAGCATTTTTAAACATGAGCAGAATTCCGAGAACAATGGAAGAGATTTTAAGCATTTTTAAACTTCAGCGGAATTCCGAGAACAATAGAAGAGATCCGAAGCATTTTCAAACTTCACCCGAATTCTGAGAACAATGGAAGAGTTCCGAAGCATTTTTAAACTTCAGCGGAATTTGGAGAACAATCGGAGAGTTCCGAAGCATTTTTAAAGGTCAGCGGAATTCCGAGAACAATGGAAGAGTTGTGAAGCATTTTTAAACGTCAGCGGAATTCCGAGAACAATGGAAGAGTTGCAAAGCATTATTAAACGTCAGCGGAATTCCGAGAACAATGTAAGAGTTCCGAAGCATTTTTAAACTTCAGCATAATTCCGAGAACAATGGAAGAGTTCCGAAGCATTTTTAAATTTCAACGGAATTCCGAGAACAATGGAAGAGTTCCGAAGCATTTTAAAACTTCAGCAGAATTCCAAGAACAATGGAAGAGTCCTGAAGCATTTTAAACTTCAGCTGATTTCCGAGAAATGGAAGAGTTCCGAAGCATTTTGAAACGTCAGCGGAAATTCGAGAACAATGGAAGCGTTCCGAAGCATTTTTAAATGTCAGCTGAATTCCGAGAACAATGAAAGAGTTGCGAAGCATTATTAAACGTCAGCGGAATTCTGAGAACAATGGAAGAGTTCCGAAGCATTTTTAAACATCAGCGGATTTCCTTCAAGAATGAAAGAGTTCGGAAGAATTTTTAAACTTCAGCAGAATTTGAGGAACAATGGAAGAGTTCCAAAGCATTTTTAAACTTCAGCAGAAATCCGGGAACAATGGAAGAGTTTCAAAGCATTTTTAAACTTCAGCAGAATTCGGAGAACAATAGAAGAGTTCCGAAGCATTTTTAAATGTCAGCAGAATTCCGAGAACAATGGAAGAGGTCCGAAGCATTTTTAAATGTCAGCGGAATTCCGAGAAATATGGAAGAGTTCCGAAGCATTTTTAAATGTCAGCAGAATTCCGAGAACAATGGAAGAGTTCCAAAGCATTTTTAAATGTCAGCGGAATTCTGAAAACAATGGAAGAGTTCTGAAGCATTTTTAAACTTCAGCAGAATTCCGAGAACAATGGAAGAGTTCCGAAGCAATCTTAAACTTCAGCGGAATTCCGAGAACAATGGAAGAGTTCCGAAGCATTTTTAAAAGTCAGCTGAATTCCGAGAACAATAGAAGAGTTGTGAAGCATTTTTAAGCGTCAGCGGAATTCCGAGAACAATGGAAGAGTTCCGAAGCATTTTTAAACTTCAGCAGAATTCCGAGAACAATGGGAGAGTTTCGAAGCATTTTTAAACATCAGCAGAATTCCGAGAACAATGAAAGAGTTTCGAAGCATTTTTAAACGTCTGCAGAATTCCGAGAACAAATGAAGAGTTCCAAAGCATTTTTAAACGTCAGTGGAATTCCGAGAACAATGGAAGAGTTCCGAAGTATTATTAAACATCAGCGGATTTCCTTCAAGAATGAAAGAGTTCCGAAGAATTTTTAAACTTCAGCAGAATTTGAGGAACAATGGAAGAGTTCCAAAGCATTTTAAAACTTCAGCAGAATTCCGAGAACAATGGGAGAGTTTCGAAGCATTTTTAAACTTCAGCAGAATTCCGAGAATAATGAAAGAGTTTCGAAGCATTTTTAAACGTCTGCAGAATTCCGAGAACAAATGAAGAGTTCCAAAGCATTTTTAAACGTCAGTGGAATTCCGAGAACAATGGAAGAGTTCCGAAGTATTTTTAAACATCAGCGGATTTCCTTCAAGAATGAAAGAGTTCCGAAGAATTTTTAAACTTCAGCAGAATTTGAGGAACAATGGAAGAGTTCCAAAGCATTTTTAAACTTCAGCAGAAATCCGGGAACAATGGAAGAGTTTCAAAGCATTTTTAAACTTCAGCAGAATTCGGAGAACAATAGAAGAGTTCCGAAGCATTTTTAAATGTCAGAAGAATTCCGAGAACAATTGAAGAGTTCCAAAGCATTTTTAAACTTCAGCAGAATTCCGAGAGCAATGGAAGAGTTCCAAAGCATTTTAAAACTTCAGCAGAATTCCAAGAACAATTGAAGGGTTCCGAAGCATTTTTAAACTTCAGCAGAATTCCGAGAACAATGGGAGAGTTTTGAAGCATTTTTAAACTTCAGCAGAATTCCGAGAACAATGGAAGAGTTCCGAAGCAATCTTAAACTTCAACGGAATTCCGAGAACAATGGAAGAGTTCCGAAGCATTTCTAAAAGTCAGCGGGATTCCGAGAACAATAGAAGAGTTGTGAAGCATTTTTAAGCGTCAGCGGAATTCCGAGAACAATGGAAGAATTCCGAAGCATTTTTAAACTTCAAAACTTCAGCAGAATTCCGAGAACAATGGAAGAGTTCCGAAGCATTCTTAAACTTCAGCGGAATTCCGAGAACAATGGAAGAGTTCCGAAGTATTTTTAAACTTCACCGGAATTCCGAGAACAATGGAAGAGTTCCGAAGCATTTTTAAATGTCAGGGGAATTCCGCGAACAATGGAAGAGTCCTGAAGCATTTTTAAACGTCAGCGGATTTTTAAAAACAATGGAAGATTTCCGAAGCATTTTTAAACGTCAGCGGAATTCTGAGAAAAATGGAAGAGTTCCGAAGCATTTTTAAACTTCAGCGGAATTTGGAGAACAATCGAAGAGTTCCGAAGCATTTTTAAATGTCAGCAGAATTCCGAGAACAATGGAAGAGTTCCAAAGCATTTTTAAATGTCAGCGGAATTCTGAAAACAATGGAAGAGTTCTGAAGCATTTTTAAACTTCAGCAGAATTCCGAGAACAATGGAAGAGTTCCGAAGCAATCTTAAACTTCAGCGGAATTCCGAGAACAATGGAAGAGTTCCGAAGCATTTTTAAAAGTCAGCTGAATTCCGAGAACAATAGAAGAGTTGTGAAGCATTTTTAAGCGTCAGCGGAATTCCGAGAACAATGGAAGAGTTCCGAAGCATTTTTAAACTTCAGCAGAATTCCGAGAACAATGGAAGAGTTCCAAAGCATTTTTAAACGTCAGCAGAATTCCGAGAACAAATGAAGACTTCCAAAGCATTTTTAAACGTCAGTGGAATTCCGAGAACAATGGAAGAGTTCCGAAGCATTTTTAAACTTCAGCAGAATTCCGAGAGCAATGGAAGAGTTCCAAAGCATTTTAAAACTTCAGCAGAATTCCATGAACAATTGAAGGGTTCCGAAGCATTTTTAAACTTCAGCAGAATTCCGAGAACAATGAAAGAGTTTCGAAGCATTTTTAAACGTCTGCAGAATTCCGAGAACAAATGAAGAGTTCCAAAGCATTTTTAAACGTCAGTGGAATTCCGAGAACAATGGAAGAGTTCCGAAGTATTTTTAAACATCAGCGGATTTCCTTCAAGAATGAAAGAGTTCCGAAGAATTTTTAAACTTCAGCAGAATTTGAGGAACAATGGAAGAGTTCCAAAGCATTTTTAAACTTCAGCAGAAATCCGGGAACAATGGAAGAGTTTCAAAGCATTTTTAAACTTCAGCAGAATTCGGAGAACAATAGAAGAGTTCCGAAGCATTTTAAAATGTCAGAAGAATTCCGAGAACAATTGAAGAGTTCCAAAGCATTTTTAAACTTCAGCAGAATTCCGAGAGCAATGGAAGAGTTCCAAAGCATTTTAAAACTTCAGCAGAATTCCAAGAACAATTGAAGGGTTCCGAAGCATTTTTAAACTTCAGCAGAATTCCGAGAACAATGGGAGAGTTTTGAAGCATTTTTAAACTTCAGCAGAATTCCGAGAACAATGGAAGAGTTCCGAAGCAATCTTAATCTTCAGCGGAATTCCGAGAACAATGGAAGCGTTCCGAAGCATTTTTAAAAGTCAGTGGAATTCCGAGAACAATAGAAGAGTTGTGAAGCATTTTTAAGCGTCAGCGGAATTCCGAGAACAATGGAAGAGTTCCGAAGCATTTTTAAACTTCAGCAGAATTCCGAGAACAATTGGAGAGTTCCGAAGCATTTTTAAACGTCAGCAGAATTCCGAGAACAATTGAAGAGTTCCAAAGCATTTTTAAACTTCAGCAGAATTCCGAGAACAATGGAAGTGTTCCGAAGCATTTCTAAAAGTCAGCGGGATTCCGAGAACAATAGAAGAGTTGTGAAGCATTTTTAAGCGTCAGCGGAATTCCGAGAACAATGGAAGAATTCCGAAGCATTTTTAAACTTCAAAACTTCAGCAGAATTCCGAGAACAATGGAAGAGTTCCGAAGCATTCTTAAACTTCAGCGGAATTCCGAGAACAATGGAAGAGTTCCGAAGCATTTTTAAACTTCACCGGAATTCCGAGAACAATGGAAGAGTTCCGAAGCATTTTTAAATGTCAGGGGAATTCCGCGAACAATGGAAGAGTCCTGAAGCATTTTTAAACGTCAGCGGATTTTTAAAAACAATGGAAGATTTCCGAAGCATTTTTAAACGTCAGCGGAATTCTGAGAAAAATGGAAGAGTTCCGAAGCATTTTTAAACTTCAGCGGAATTTGGAGAACAATCGAAGAGTTCCGAAGCATTTTTAAAGGTCACCGGAATTCCGAGAACAATGGAAGAGTTGTGAAGCATTTTTAATTGTCAGCGGAATTCCGAGAACAATGGAAGAGTTGCAAAGCATTATTAAACGTCAGCGGAATTCCGAGAACAATAGAAGAGTTGTGAAGCATTTTTAAGCGTCAGCGGAATTCCAAGAACAATGGAAGAGTTCCGAAGCATTTTTAAACTTCAGCAGAATTCCGAGAACAATGGAAGAGTTCCAAAGCATTTTTAAATGTCAGCAGAATTCCGAGAACAAATGAAGACTTCCAAAGCATTTCTAAACGTCAGTGGAATACCGAGAACAATGGAAGAGTTCCGAAGCATTTTTAAATGTCAGCAGAATTCCGAGAACAATGTAAGAGTTCTGAAGCATTTTTAAACTTCAGCAGAATTCCGAGAGCAATGGAATAGTTCCAAAGCATTTTAAAACTTCAGCAGAATTCCAAGAACAATTGAAGGGTTCCGAAGCATTTTTAAACTTCAGCAGAATTCCGAGAACAATGGGAGAGTTTCGAAGCATTTTTAAACTTCAGCAGAATTTCGAGAACAATGAAAGAGTTTCGAAGCATTTTTAAACTTCAACGGAATTCCGAGAACAATGGAAGTGTTCCGAAGCATTTTTAAACGTCAGCGGGATTCCGAGAACAATGGAAGAGTTGTGAAGCATTTTTAAGCGTCAGCGGAATTCCGAGAACAATGGAAGAGTTCCGAAGCATTTTTAAACTTCAGCAGAATTCCGAGAACAATGGAAGAATTCCGAAGCATTTTTAAACTTCAAAACTTCAGCAGAATTCCGAGAACAATGTAAGAGGTCCGAAGCATTTTTAAATGTCAGCGGAATTCCGAGAAATATGGAAGAGTTCCGAAGCATTTTTAAATGTCAGCAGAATTCCGAGAAAAATGGAAGAGTTCCAAAGCATTTTTAAATGTCAGCGGAATTTTGAAAACAATGGAAGAGTTCTGAAGCATTTTTAAACTTCAGCAGAATTCCGAGAACAATGGTAGAGTTCCGAAGCAATCTTAAACTTCAGCGGAATTCCGAGAACAATGGAAGAGTTCCGAAGCATTTTTAAAAGTCAGTGGAATTCTGAGAACAATAGAAGAGTTGTGAAGCATTTTTAAGCGTCAGCGGAATTCCGAGAACAATGGAAGAGTTCCGAAGCATTTTTAAACTTCAGCAGAATTCCGAGAACAATTGGAGAGTTCCGAAGCATTTTTAAACGTCAGCAGAATTCCGAGAACAATTGAAGAGTTCCAAAGCATTTTTAAACTTCAGCAGAATTTCGAGAACAATGGAAGAGTTCCGAAGCATTTCTAAAAGACAGCGGGATTCAGAGAACAATAGAAGAGTTGTGAAGCATTTTTAAGCGTCAGCGGAATTCCGAGAACAATGGAAGAATTCCGAAGCATTTTTAAACTTCAAAACTTCAGCAGAATTCCGAGAACAATGGAAGAGTTCCGAAGCATTCTTAAACTTCAGCGGAATTCCGAGAACAATGGAAGAGTTCCGAAGCATTTTTAAATGTCAGGGGAATTCCGCGAACAATGGAAGAGTCCTGAAGCATTTTTAAACGTCAGCGGATTTTTAAAAACAATGGAAGATTTCCGAAGCATTTTTAAACGTCAGCGGAATTCTGATAAAAATGGAAGAGTTCCGAAGCATTTTTAAACTTCAGCGGAATTTGGAGAACAATCGAAGAGTTCCGAAGCATTTTTAAAGGTCAGCGGAATTCCGAGAACAATGGAAGAGTTGTGAAGCATTTTTAAACGTCAGCGGAATTCCGAGAACAATGGAAGAGTTGCAAAGCATTATTAAACGTCAGCGGAATTCCGAGAACAATAGAAGAGTTGTGAAGCATTTTTAAGCGTCAGCGGAATTCCAAGAACAATGGAAGAGTTCCGAAGCATTTTTAAACTTCAGCAGAATTCCGAGAACAATGGAAGAGTTCCAAAGCATTTTTAAATGTCAGCAGAATTCCGAGAACAAATGAAGACTTCCAAAGCATTTTTAAACGTCAGTGGAATACCGAGAACAATGGAAGAGTTCCGAAGCATTTTTAAATGTCAGCAGAATTCCGAGAACAATGTAAGAGTTCTGAAGCATTTTTAAACTTCAGCAGAATTCCGAGAGCAATGGAAGAGTTCCAAAGCATTTTAAAACTTTAGCAAAATTCCAAGAACAATTGAAGGGTTCCGAAGCATTTTTAAACTTCAGCAGAATTCCGAGAACAATGGGAGAGTTTCGAAGCATTTTTAAACTTCAGCAGAATTCCGAGAACAATGAAAGAGTTTCGAAGCATTTTTAAGCGTCAGCGGAATTCCGAGAACAATGGAAGAGTTCCGAAGCATTTTTAAACTTCAGCGGAATTTGGAGAACAATCGAAGAGTTCCGAAGCATTTTTAAAGGTCAGCGGAATTCCGAGAACAATGGAAGAGTTGTGAAGCATTTTTAAACGTCAGCAGAATTCTGAGAACAATGGAAGAGTTGCAAAGCATTATTAAACATCAGCGGAATTCCGAGAACAATGGAAGAGTTCCGAAGCATTTTTAAACTTCAGCATAATTCCGAGAACAATGGAAGAGTTCCGAAGCATTTTTAAACTTCAGCAGAATTCCGAGAACAATGGAAGAGTTCCAAAGCATTTTAAAACTTTAGCAAAATTCCAAGAACAATTGAAGGGTTCCGAAGCATTTTTAAACTTCAGCAGAATTCCGAGAACAATGGGAGAGTTTCGAAGCATTTTTAAACTTCAGCAGAATTTCGAGAACAATGAAAGAGTTTCGAAGCATTTTTAAACTTCAACGGAATTCCGAGAACAATGGAAGTGTTCCGAAGCATTTTTAAACGTCAGCGGGATTCCGAGAACAATGGAAGAGTTGTGAAGCATTTTTAAGCGTCAGCGGAATTCCGAGAACAATGGAAGAGTTCCGAAGCATTTTTAAACTTCAGCAGAATTCCGAGAACAATGGAAGAATTCCGAAGCATTTTTAAACTTCAAAACTTCAGCAGAATTCCGAGAACAATGGAAGAGGTCCGAAGCATTTTTAAATGTCAGCGGAATTCCGAGAAATATGGAAGAGTTCCGAAGCATTTTTAAATGTCAGCAGAATTCCGAGAAAAATGGAAGAGTTCCAAAGCATTTTTAAATGTCAGCGGAATTTTGAAAACAATGGAAGAGTTCTGAAGCATTTTTAAACTTCAGCAGAATTCCGAGAACAATGGTAGAGTTCCGAAGCAATCTTAAACTTCAGCGGAATTCCGAGAACAATGGAAGAGTTCCGAAGCATTTTTAAAAGTCAGTGGAATTCTGAGAACAATAGAAGAGTTGTGAAGCATTTTTAAGCGTCAGCGGAATTCCGAGAACAATGGAAGAGTTCCGAAGCATTTTTAAACTTCAGCAGAATTCCGAGAACAATTGGAGAGTTCCGAAGCATTTTTAAACGTCAGCAGAATTCCGAGAACAATTGAAGAGTTCCAAAGCATTTTTAAACTTCAGCAGAATTTCGAGAACAATGGAAGAGTTCCGAAGCATTTCTAAAAGACAGCGGGATTTAGAGAACAATAGAAGAGTTGTGAAGCATTTTTAAGCGTCAGCGGAATTCCGAGAACAATGGAAGAATTCCGAAGCATTTTTAAACTTCAAAACTTCAGCAGAATTCCGAGAACAATGGAAGAGTTCCGAAGCATTCTTAAACTTCAGCGGAATTCCGAGAACAATGGAAGAGTTCCGAAGCATTTTTAAATGTCAGGGGAATTCCGCGAACAATGGAAGAGTCCTGAAGCATTTTTAAACGTCAGCGGATTTTTAAAAACAATGGAAGATTTCCGAAGCATTTTTAAACGTCAGCGGAATTCGGAGAAAA
This sequence comes from Phyllobates terribilis, assembly GCF_046119375.1. NCBI lineage: Eukaryota > Metazoa > Chordata > Amphibia > Anura > Dendrobatidae > Phyllobates > Phyllobates terribilis. The sequence continues at coordinate 12,688,945 of NW_027362788.1, read as the reverse complement.
ATGGAAGAGTTCCGAAGCATTTTTAAACTTCAGCGGAATTTGGAGAACAATCGAAGAGTTCCGAAGCATTTTTAAAGGTCAGCGGAATTCCGAGAACAATGGAAGAGTTGTGAAGCATTTTTAAACGTCAGCGGAATTCCGAGAACAATGGAAGAGTTGCAAAGCATTATTAAACGTCAGCGGAATTCCGAGAACAATAGAAGAGTTGTGAAGCATTTTTAAGCGTCAGCGGAATTCCAAGAACAATGGAAGAGTTCCGAAGCATTTTTAAACTTCAGCAGAATTCCGAGAACAATGGAAGAGTTCCAAAGCATTTTTAAATGTCAGCAGAATTCCGAGAACAAATGAAGACTTCCAAAGCATTTTTAAACGTCAGTGGAATACCGAGAACAATGGAAGAGTTCCGAAGCATTTTTAAATGTCAGCAGAATTACGAGAACAATGTAAGAGTTCTGAAGCATTTTTAAACTTCAGCAGAATTCCGAGAGCAATGGAAGAGTTCCAAAGCATTTTAAAACTTTAGCAAAATTCCAAGAACAATTGAAGGGTTCCGAAGCATTTTTAAACTTCAGCAGAATTCCGAGAACAATGGGAGAGTTTCGAAGCATTTTTAAACTTCAGCAGAATTCCGAGAACAATGAAAGAGTTTCGAAGCATTTTTAAGCGTCAGCGGAATTCCGAGAACAATGGAAGAGTTCCGAAGCATTTTTAAACTTCAGCGGAATTTGGAGAACAATCGAAGAGTTCCGAAGCATTTTTAAAGGTCAGCGGAATTCCGAGAACAATGGAAGAGTTGTGAAGCATTTTTAAACGTCAGCAGAATTCCGAGAACAATGGAAGAGTTGCAAAGCATTATTAAACATCAGCGGAATTCCGAGAACAATGGAAGAGTTCCGAAGCATTTTTAAACTTCAGCATAATTCCGAGAACAATGGAAGAGTTCCGAAGCATTTTTAAATTTCAACGGAATTCCGAGAACAATGGAAGAGTTCCGAAGCATTTTTAAACTTCAGCAGAATTACGAGAACAATGGAAGAGTTCCGAAGCATTTTTAAACATGAGCAGAATTCCGAGAACAATGGAAGAGATTTTAAGCATTTTTAAACTTCAGCGGAATTCCGAGAACAATAGAAGAGATCCGAAGCATTTTCAAACTTCACCCGAATTCTGAGAACAATGGAAGAGTTCCGAAGCATTTTTAAACTTCAGCGGAATTTGGAGAACAATCGGAGAGTTCCGAAGCATTTTTAAAGGTCAGCGGAATTCCGAGAACAATGGAAGAGTTGTGAAGCATTTTTAAACGTCAGCGGAATTCCGAGAACAATGGAAGAGTTGCAAAGCATTATTAAACATCAGCGGAATTCCGAGAACAATGTAAGAGTTCCGAAGCATTTTTAAACTTCAGCATAATTCCGAGAACAATGGAAGAGTTCCGAAGCATTTTTAAATTTCAACGGAATTCCGAGAACAATGGAAGAGTTCCGAAGCATTTTAAAACTTCAGCAGAATTCCAAGAACAATGGAAGAGTCCTGAAGCATTTTAAACTTCAGCTGATTTCCGAGAAATGGAAGAGTTCCGAAGCATTTTGAAACGTCAGCGGAAATTCGAGAACAATGGAAGCGTTCCGAAGCATTTTTAAATGTCAGCTGAATTCCGAGAACAATGAAAGAGTTGCGAAGCATTATTAAACGTCAGCGGAATTCTGAGAACAATGGAAGAGTTCCGAAATATTTTTAAACATCAGCAGAATTCCGAGAACAATGGGAGAGTTTCGAAGCATTTTTAAACTTCAGCAGAATTCCGAGAACAATGAAAGAGTTTCGAAGCATTTTTAAACGTCTGCAGAATTCCGAGAACAAATGAAGAGTTCCAAAGCATTTTTAAACGTCAGTGGAATTCCGAGAACAATGGAAGAGTTCCGAAGTATTTTTAAACATCAGCGGATTTCCTTCAAGAATGAAAGAGTTCCGAAGAATTTTTAAACTTCAGCAGAATTTGAGGAACAATGGAAGAGTTCCGAAGCATTTTTAAATGTCAGAAGAATTCCGAGAACAATTGAAGAGTTCCAAAGCATTTTTAAACTTCAGCAGAATTCCGAGAGCAATGGAAGAGTTCCAAAGCATTTTAAAACTTCAGCAGAATTCCAAGAACAATCGAAGGGTTCCGAAGCATTTTTAAACTTCAGCAGAATTCCGAGAACAATGGGAGAGTTTTGAAGCATTTTTAAACTTCAGCAGAATTCCGAGAACAATGGAAGAGTTCCGAAGCAATCTTAAACTTCAGCGGAATTCCGAGAACAATGGAAGAGTTCCGAAGCATTTTTAAAAGTCAGTGGAATTCCGAGAACAATAGAAGAGTTGTGAAGCATTTTTAAGCGTCAGCGGAATTCCGAGAACAATGGAAGAGTTCCGAAGCATTTTTAAACTTCAGCAGAATTCCGAGAACAATTGGAGAGTTCCGAAGCATTTTTAAACGTCAGCAGAATTCCGAGAACAATTGAAGAGTTCCAAAGCATTTTTAAACTTCAGCAGAATTCCGAGAACAATGGAAGAGTTCCGAAGCATTTCTAAAAGTCAGCGGGATTCCGAGAACAATAGAAGAGTTGTGAAGCATTTTTAAGCGTCAGCAGAATTCCGAGAACAATGGAAGAATTCCGAAGCATTTTTAAACTTCAAAACTTCAGCAGAATTCCGAGAACAATGGAAGAGTTCCGAAGCATTCTTAAACTTCAGCGGAATTCCGAGAACAATGGAAGAGTTCCGAAGCATTTTTAAACTTCACCGGAATTCCGAGAACAATGGAAGAGTTCCGAAGCATTTTTAAATGTCAGGGGAATTCCGCGAACAATGGAAGAGTCCTGAAGCATTTTTAAACGTCAGCGGATTTTTAAAAACAATGGAAGATTTCCGAAGCATTTTTAAACGTCAGCGGAATTCTGAGAAAAATGGAAGAGTTCCGAAGCATTTTTAAACTTCAGCGTAATTTGGAGAACAATCGAAGAGTTCCGAAGCATTTTTAAATGTCAGCAGAATTCCGAGAACAATGGAAGAGTTCCAAAGCATTTTTAAATGTCAGCGGAATTCTGAAAACAATGGAAGAGTTCTGAAGCATTTTTAAACTTCAGCAGAATTCCGAGAACAATGGAAGAGTTCCGAAGCAATCTTAAACTTCAGCGGAATTCCGAGAACAATGGAAGAGTTCCGAAGCATTTTTAAAAGTCAGCTGAATTCCGAGAACAATAGAAGAGTTGTGAAGCATTTTTAAGCGTCAGCGGAATTCCGAGAACAATGGAAGAGTTCCGAAGCATTTTTAAACTTCAGCAGAATTCCGAGAACAATGGAAGAGTTCCAAAGCATTTTTAAACGTCAGCAGAATTCCGAGAACAAATGAAGACTTCCAAAGCATTTTTAAACGTCAGTGGAATTCCGAGAACAATGGAAGAGTTCCGAAGCATTTTTAAACTTCAGCAGAATTCCGAGAGCAATGGAAGAGTTCCAAAGCATTTTAAAACTTCAGCAGAATTCCAAGAACAATTGAAGGGTTCCGAAGCATTTTTAAACTTCAGCAGAATTCCGAGAAGAATGGGAGAGTTTCGAAGCATTTTTAAACTTCAGCAGAATTCCGAGAACAATGAAAGAGTTTCGAAGCATTTTTAAACGTCTGCAGAATTCCGAGAACAAATGAAGAGTTCCAAAGCATTTTTAAACGTCAGTGGAATTCCGAGAACAATGGAAGAGTTCCGAAGTATTTTTAAACATCAGCGGATTTCCTTCAAGAATGAAAGAGTTCCGAAGAATTTTTAAACTTCAGCAGAATTTGAGGAACAATGGAAGAGTTCCAAAGCATTTTTAAACTTCAGCAGAAATCCGGGAACAATGGAAGAGTTTCAAAGCATTTTTAAACTTCAGCAGAATTCGGAGAACAATAGAAGAGTTCCGAAGCATTTTTAAATGTCAGAAGAATTCCGAGAACAATTGAAGAGTTCCAAAGCATTTTTAAACTTCAGCAGAATTCCGAGAGAAATGGAAGAGTTCCAAAGCATTTTAAAACTTCAGCAGAATTCCAAGAACAATTGAAGGGTTCCGAAGCATTTTTAAACTTCAGCAGAATTCCGAGAACAATGGGAGAGTTTTGAAGCATTTTTAAACTTCAGCAGAATTCCGAGAACAATGGAAGAGTTCCGAAGCAATCTTAAACTTCAGCGGAATTCCGAGAACAATGGAAGAGTTCCGAAGCATTTTTAAAAGTCAGTGGAATTCCGAGAACAATAGAAGAGTTGTGAAGCATTTTTAAGCGTCAGCGGAATTCCGAGAACAATGGAAGAGTTCCGAAGCATTTTTAAACTTCAGCAGAATTCCGAGAACAATTGGAGAGTTCCGAAGCATTTTTAAACGTCAGCAGAATTCCGAGAACAATTGAAGAGTTCCAAAGCATTTTTAAACTTCAGCAGAATTCCGAGAACAATGGAAGAGTTCCGAAGCATTTCTAAAAGTCAGCGGGATTCCGAGAACAATAGAAGAGTTGTGAAGCATTTTTAAGCGTCAGCGGAATTCCGAGAACAATGGAAGAATTCTGAAGCATTTTTAAACTTCAAAACTTCAGCAGAATTCCGAGAACAATGGAAGAGTTCCGAAACATTCTTAAACTTCAGCGGAATTCCGAGAACAATGGAAGAGTTCCGAAGCATTTTTAAACTTCACCGGAATTCCGAGAACAATGGAAGAGTTCCGAAGCATTTTTAAATGTCAGGGGAATTCCGCGAACAATGGAAGAGTCCTGAAGCATTTTTAAACTTCAGCGGAATTTGGAGAACAATCGAAGAGTTCCGAAGCATTTTTAAAGGTCAGCGGAATTCCGAGAACAATGGAAGAGTTGTGAAGCATTTTTAATTGTCAGCGGAATTCCGAGAACAATGGAAGAGTTGCAAAGCATTATTAAACGTCAGCGGAATTCCGAGAACAATAGAAGAGTTGTGAAGCATTTTTAAGCGTCAGCGGAATTCCAAGAACAATGGAAGAGTTCCGAAGCATTTTTAAACTTCAGCAGAATTCCGAGAACAATGGAAGAGTTCCAAAGCATTTTTAAATGTCAGCAGAATTCCGAGAACAAATGAAGACTTCCAAAGCATTTTTAAACGTCAGTGGAATACCGAGAACAATGGAAGAGTTCCGAAGCATTTTTAAATGTCAGCAGAATTCCGAGAACAATGTAAGAGTTCTGAAGCATTTTTAAACTTCAGCAGAATTCCGAGAGCAATGGAAGAGTTCCAAAGCATTTTAAAACTTCAGCAGAATTCCAAGAACAATTGAAGGGTTCCGAAGCATTTTTAAACTTCAGCAGAATTCCGAGAACAATGGGAGAGTTTCGAAGCATTTTTAAATGTCAGCGGGATTCCGAGAACAATGGAAGAGTTGTGAAGCATTTTTAAGCGTCAGCGGAATTCCGAGAACAATGGAAGAGTTCCGAAGCATTTTTAAACTTCAGCAGAATTCCGAGAACAATGGAAGAATTCCGAAGCATTTTTAAACTTCAAAACTTCAGCAGAATTCCGAGAACAATGGAAGAGGTCCGAAGCATTTTTAAATGTCAGCGGAATTCCGAGAAATATGGAAGAGTTCCGAAGCATTTTTAAATGTCAGCAGAATTCCGAGAAAAATGGAAGAGTTCCAAAGCATTTTTAAATGTCAGCGGAATTTTGAAAACAATGGAAGAGTTCTGAAGCATTTTTAAACTTCAGCAGAATTCCGAGAACAATGGTAGAGTTCCGAAGCAATCTTAAACTTCAGCGGAATTCCGAGAACAATGGAAGAGTTCCGAAGCATTTTTAAAAGTCAGTGGAATTCTGAGAACAATAGAAGAGTTGTGAAGCATTTTTAAGCGTCAGCGGAATTCCGAGAACAATGGAAGAGTTCCGAAGCATTTTTAAACTTCAGCAGAATTCCGAGAACAATTGGAGAGTTCCGAAGCATTTTTAAACGTCAGCAGAATTCCGAGAACAATTGAAGAGTTCCAAAGCATTTTTAAACTTCAGCAGAATTTCGAGAACAATGGAAGAGTTCGGAAGCATTTCTAAAAGACAGCGGGATTCAGAGAACAATAGAAGAGTTGTGAAGCATTTTTAAGCGTCAGCGGAATTCCGAGAACAATGGAAGAATTCCGAAGCATTTTTAAACTTCAAAACTTCAGCAGAATACCGAGAACAATGGAAGAGTTCCGAAGCATTCTTAAACTTCAGCGGAATTCCGAGAACAATGGAAGAGTTCCGAAGCATTTTTAAATGTCAGGGGAATTCCGCGAACAATGGAAGAGTCCTGAAGCATTTTTAAACGTCAGCGGATTTTTAAAAACAATGGAAGATTTCCGAAGCATTTTTAAACGTCAGCGGAATTCTGAGAAAAATGGAAGAGTTCCGAAGCATTTTTAAACTTCAGCGGAATTTGGAGAACAATCGAAGAGTTCCGAAGCATTTTTAAAGGTCAGCGGAATTCCGAGAACAATGGAAGAGTTGTGAAGCATTTTTAAACGTCAGCGGAATTCCGAGAACAATGGAAGAGTTGCAAAGCATTATTAAACGTCAGCGGAATTCCGAGAACAATAGAAGAGTTGTGAAGCATTTTTAAGCGTCAGCGGAATTCCAAGAACAATGGAAGAGTTCCGAAGCATTTTTAAACTTCAGCAGAATTCCGAGAACAATGGAAGAGTTCCAAAGCATTTTTAAATGTCAGCAGAATTCCGAGAACAAATGAAGACTTCCAAAGCATTTTAAACGTCAGTGGAATACCGAGAACAATGGAAGAGTTCCGAAGCATTTTTAAATGTCAGCAGAATTCCGAGAACAATGTAAGAGTTCTGAAGCATTTTTAAACTTCAGCAGAATTCCGAGAGCAATGGAAGAGTTCCAAAGCATTTTAAAACTTTAGCAGAATTCCAATAACAATTGAAGGGTTCCGAAGCATTTTTAAACTTCAGCAGAATTCCGAGAACAATGGAAGAATTCCGAAGCATTTTTAAACTTCAAAACTTCAGCAGAATTCCGAGAACAATGGAAGAGTTGTGAAGCATTTTTAAGCTTCAGCAGATTTCCGAGAACAATGGAAGAATTCCGAAGCATTTTTAAACTTCAAAACTTCAGCAGAATTCCGAGAACAATGGAAGAGGTCCGAAGCATTTTTAAATGTCAGCGGAATTCCGAGAAATATGGAAGAGTTCCGAAGCATTTTTAAATGTCAGCAGAATTCCGAGAAAAATGGAAGAGTTCCAAAGCATTTTTAAATGTCAGCGGAATTTTGAAAACAATGGAAGAGTTCTGAAGCATTTTTAAACTTCAGCAGAATTCCGAGAACAATGGTAGAGTTCCGAAGCAATCTTAAACTTCAGCGGAATTCCGAGAACAATGGAAGAGTTCCTAAGCATTTTTAAAAGTCAGTGGAATTCTGAGAACAATAGAAGAGTTGTGAAGCATTTTTAAGCGTCAGCGGAATTCCGAGAACAATGGAAGAGTTCCGAAGCATTTTTAAACTTCAGCAGAATTCCGTGAACAATTGGAGAGTTCCGAAGCATTTTTAAACGTCAGCAGAATTCCGAGAACAATTGAAGAATTCCAAAGCATTTTTAAACTTCAGCAGAATTTCGAGAACAATGGAAGAGTTCCGAAGCATTTCTAAAAGACAGCGGGATTCAGAGAACAATAGAAGAGTTGTGAAGCATTTTTAAGCGTCAGCGGAATTCCGAGAACAATGGAAGAATTCCGAAGCATTTTTAAACTTCAAAACTTCAGCAGAATTCCGAGAACAATGGAAGAGTTCCGAAGCATTCTTAAACTTCAGCGGAATTCCGAGAACAATGGAAGAGTTCCGAAGCATTTTTAAACTTCACCGGAATTCCGAGAACAATGGAAGAGTTCCGAATCATTTTTAAATGTCAGGGGAATTCCGCGAACAATGGAAGAGTCCTGAAGCATTTTTAAACGTCAGCGGATTTTTAAAAACAATGGAAGATTTCCGAAGCATTTTTAAACGTCAGCGGAATTCTGAGAAAAATGGAAGAGTTCCGAAGCATTTTTAAACTTCAGCGGAATTTGGAGAACAATCGAAGAGTTCCGAAGCATTTTTAAAGGTCAGCGGAATTCCGAGAACAATGGAAGAGTTGTGAAGCATTTTTAAACGTCAGCGGAATTCCGAGAACAATGGAAGAGTTGCAAAGCATTATTAAACGTCAGCGGAATTCCGAGAACAATAGAAGAGTTGTGAAGCATTTTTAAGCGTCAGCGGAATTCCAAGAACAATGGAAGAGTTCCGAAGCATTTTTAAACTTCAGCAGAATTCCGAGAACAATGGAAGAGTTCCAAAGCATTTTTAAATGTCAGCAGAATTCCGAGAACAAATGAAGACTTCCAAAGCATTTTTAAACGTCAGTGGAATTCCGAGAACAATGGAAGAGTTCTGAAGCATTTTTAAACTTCAGCAGAATTCCGAGAGCAATGGAAGAGTTCCAAAGCATTTTAAAACTTCAGCAGAATTCCAAGAACAATTGAAGGGTTCCGAAGCATTTTTAAACTTCAGCAGAATTCCGAGAACAATGGGAGAGTTTCGAAGCATTTTTAAACTTCAGCAGAATTCCGAGAACAATGAAAGAGTTTCGAAGCATTTTTAAACTTCAACGGAATTCCGAGAACAATGGAAGTGTTCCGAAGCATTTTTAAACGTCAGCGGGATTCCGAGAACAATGGAAGAGTTGTGAAGCATTTTTAAGCGTCAGCGGAATTCCGAGAACAATGGAAGAGTTCCGAAGCATTTTTAAACTTCAGCAGAATTCCGAGAACAATGGAAGAATTCCGAAGCATTTTTAAACTTCAAAACTTCAGCAGAATTCCGAGAACAATGTAAGAGTTCCGAAGCATTTTTAAACTTCACCGGAATTCCGAGAACAATGGAAGAGTTCCGAAGCATTTTTAAAAGTCAGCGGAATTCCGAGAACAAAAGAAGAGTTGTGAAGCAATTTTAAGCGTCAGCGGAATTCCGAGAACAATGGAAGAGTTCCGAAGCATTTTTAAACTTCAGCGGAATTCCTGGAACAATGGAAGAGTTCCGAAGCATTTTTAAAAGTCAGCAGAATTCCGAGAATAATAGAAGGGTACCAAAGCATGTTTAAACTTCAGCAGAATTCTGAGAACAATGTAAGAGTTCCGAAGCATTTTTAAACTTCACCGGAATTCCGAGAACAATGGAAGAGTTCCGAAGCATTTTTAAATGTCAGGGGAATTCCGCGAACAATGGAAGAGTCCTGAAGCATTTTTAAACGTCAGCGGATTTTTGAAAACAATGGAAGATTTCCGAAGCATTTTTAAACGTCAGCGGAATTCTGAGAAAAATGGAAGAGTTCCGAAGCATTTTTAAACTTCAGCGGAATTTGGAGAACAATCGAAGAGTTCCGAAGCATTTTTAAAGGTCAGCGGAATTCCGAGAACAATGGAAGAGTTGTGAAGCATTTTTAAACGTCAGCGGAATTCTGAGAACAATGGAAGAGTTGCAAAGCAGTATTAAACGTCAGCGGAATTCCGAGAACAATGGAAGAGTTCCGAAGCATTTTTAAACTTCAGCATAATTCCGAGAACAATGGAAGAGTTCCGAAGCATTTTTAAATTTCAACGGAATTCCGAGAACAATGGAAGAGTTCCGAAGCATTTTTAAACTTCAGCGGAATTACGAGATCAATGGAAGAGTTCCGAAGCATTTTTAAACATGAGCAGAATTCCGAGAACAATGGAATAGATTTTAAGCATTTTTAAACTTCAGCGGAATTCCGAGAACAATAGAAGAGTTCCGAAGCATTTTCAAACTTCACCCGAATTCTGAGAACAATGGAAGAGTTCCGAAGCATTTTTAAACTTCAGTGGAATTTGGAGAACAATCGGAGAGTTCCGAAGCATTTTTAAAGGTCAGCGGAATTCCGAGAACAATGTAAGAGTTCCGAAGCATTTTTAAACTTCAGCATAATTCCGAGAACAATGGAAGAGTTCCGAAGCATTTTTAAATTTCAACGGAATTCCGAGAACAATGGAAGAGTACTGAAGCATTTTAAACTTCAGCTGATTTCCGAGAAATGGAAGAGTTCCGAAGCATTTTGAAACGTCAGCGGAAATTCGAGAACAATGGAAGCGTTCCGAAGCATTTTTAAATGTCAGCTGAATTCCGAGAACAATGAAAGAGTTGCGAAGCATTATTAAACGTCAGCGGAATTCTGAGAACAATGGAAGAGTTGCGAAACATTTTTAAACATCAGCGGATTTCCTTCAAGAATGAAAGAGTTCGGAAGAATTTTTAAACTTCAGCAGAATTTGAGGAACAATGGAAGAGTTCCAAAGCATTTTTAAACTTCAGCAGAAATCCAGGAACAATGGAAGAGTTTCAAAGCATTTTTAAACTTCAGCAGAATTCGGAGAACAATAGAAGAGTTCCGAAGCATTTTTAAATGTCAGCAGAATTCCGAGAACAATGGAAGAGGTCCGAAGCATTTTTTAAAGTCAGCGGAATTCCGAGAAATATGGAAGAGTTCCGAAGCATTTTTAAATGTCAGCAGAATTCCGAGAACAATGGAAGAGTTCCGAAGCATTTTTAAACTTCAGCGGAATTTGGAGAACAATCGAAGAGTTCCGAAGCATTTTTAAAGGTCAGCGGAATTCCGAGAACAATGGAAGAGTTGTGAAGCATTTTTAAACGTCAGCGGAATTCTGAGAACAATGGAAGAGTTGCAAAGCAGTATTAAACGTCAGCGGAATTCCGAGAACAATGGAAGAGTTCCGAAGCATTTTTAAACTTCAGTATAATTCCGAGAACAATGGAAGAGTTCCGAAGCATTTTTAAATTTCAACGGAATTCCGAGAACAATGGAAGAGTTCCGAAGCATTTTTAAACTTCAGCGGAATTACGAGAACAATGGAAGAGTTCCGAAGCATTTTTAAACATGAGCAGAATTCCGAGAACAATGGAATAGATTTTAAGCATTTTTAAACTTCAGCGGAATTCCGAGAACAATAGAAGAGTTCCGAAGCATTTTCAAACTTCACCCGAATTCTGAGAACAATGGAAGTGTTCCGAAGCATGTTTAAACTTCAGCGGAATTTGGAGAACAATCGGAGAGTTCCGAAGCATTTTTAAAGGTCAGCGGAATTCCGAGAACAATGTAAGAGTTCCGAAGCATTTTTAAACTTCAGCATAATTCCGAGAACAATGGAAGAGTTCCGAAGCATTTTTAAATTTCAACGGAATTCCGAGAACAATGGAAGAGTCCTGAAGCATTTTAAACTTCAGCTGATTTCCGAGAAATGGAAGAGTTCCGAAGCATTTTGAAACGTCAGCGGAAATTCGAGAACAATGGAAGCGTTCCGAAGCATTTTTAAATGTCAGCTGAATTCCGAGAACAATGAAAGAGTTGCGAAGCATTATTAAACGTCAGCGGAATTCTGAGAACAATGGAAGAGTTCCGAAACATTTTTAAACATCAGCGGATTTCCTTCAAGAATGAAAGAGTTCGGAAGAATTTTTAAACTTCAGCAGAATTTGAGGAACAATGGAAGAGTTCCAAAGCATTTTTAAACTTCAGCAGAAATCCCGGAACAATGGAAGAGTTTCAAAGCATTTTTAAACTTCAGCAGAATTCGGAGAACAATAGAAGAGTTCCGAAGCATTTTTAAATGTCAGCAGAATTCCGAGAACAATGGAAGAGGTCCGAAGCATTTTTAAATGTCAGCGGAATTCCGAGAAATATGGAAGAGTTCCGAAGCATTTTTAAATGTCAGCAGAATTCCGAGAACAATGGAAGAGTTCCGAAGCATTTTTAAACTTCAGCGGTATTTGGAGAACAATCGAAGAGTTCCGAAGCATTTTTAAAGGTCAGCGGAATTCCGAGAACAATGGAAGAGTTGTGAAGCATTTTTAAACGTCAGCGGAATTCTGAGAACAATGGAAGAGTTGCAAAGCAGTATTAAACGTCAGCGGAATTCCGAGAACAATGGAAGAGTTCCGAAGCATTTTTAAACTTCAGCATAATTCCGAGAACAATGGAAGAGTTCCGAAGCATTTTTAAATTTCAACGGAATTCCGAGAACAATGGAAGAGTTCCGAAGCATTTTTAAACTTCAGCGGAATTACGAGAACAATGGAAGAGTTCCGAAGCATTTTTAAACATGAGCAGAATTCCGAGAACAATGGAATAGATTTTAAGCATTTTTAAACTTCAGCGGAATTCCGAGAACAATAGAAGAGTTCCAAAGCATTTTCAAACTTCACCCGAATTCTGAGAACAATGGAAGAGTTCCGAAGCATTTTTAAACTTCAGCGGAATTTGGAGAACAATCGGAGAGTTCCGAAGCATTTTTAAAGGTCAGCGGAATTCCGAGAACAATGGAAGAGTTCCGAAGCATTTTGAAACGTCAGCGGAAATTCGAGAACAATGGAAGAGTTCCGAAGCATTTTTAAACGTCAGCTGAATTCCGAGAACAATGAAAGAGTTGCGAAGCATTATTAAACGTCAGCGGAATTCTGAGAACAATGGAAGAGTTCCGAAACATTTTTAAACATCAGCGGATTTCCTTCAAGAATGAAAGAGTTCGGAAGAATTTTTAAACTTCAGCAGAATTTGAGGAACAATGGAAGAGTTCCAAAGCATTTTTAAACTTCAGCAGAAATCCGGGAACAATGGAAGAGTTTCAAAGCATTTTTAAACTTCAGCAGAATTCGGAGAACAATAGAAGAGTTCCGAAGCATTTTTAAATGTCAGCAGAATTCCGAGAACAATGGAAGAGGTCCGAAGCATTTTTAAATGTCAGCGGAATTCCGAGAAATATGGAAGAGTTCCGAAGCATTTTTAAATGTCAGCAGAATTCCGAGAACAATGGAAGAGTTCCAAAGCATTTTTAAATGTCAGCGGAATTCTGAAAACAATGGAAGAGTTCTGAAGCATTTTTAAACTTCAGCAGAATTCCGAGAACAATGGAAGAGTTCCGAAGCAATCTTAAACTTCAGCGGAATTCCGAGAACAATGGAAGAGTTCCGAAGCATTTTTAAAAGTCAGCGGAATTCCGAGAACAATAGAAGAGTTGTGAAGCATTTTTAAGCGTCAGCGGAATTCCGAGAACAATGGAAGAGTTCCAAAGCATTTTTAAACTTCAGCAGAATTCCAAGAACAATGGAAGAGTTCCAAAGCATTTTTAAACGTCAGCAGAATTCCGAGAACAAATGAAGACTTCCAAAGCATTTTTAAACGTCAGTGGAATTCCGAAAACAATGGAAGAGTTCCGAAGCATTTTTAAATGTCAGCAGAATTCCGAGAACAATGTAAGAGTTCTGAAGCATTTTTAAACTTCAGCAGAATTCCGAGAGCAATGGAAGAGTTCCAAAGCATTTTAAAACTTCAGCAGAATTCCGAGAACAATGGGAGAGTTTCGAAGCATTTTTAAACTTCAACGGAATTCCGAGAACAATGGAAGAGTTCCGAAGCATTTTTAAACGTCAGCGGGATTCCGAGAACAATGGAAGAGTTGTGAAGCATTTTTAAGCGTCAGCGGAATTCCGAGAACAATGGAAGAGTTCCGAAGCATTTTTAAACTTCAGCAGAATTCCGAGAACAATGGAAGAATTCCGAAGCATTTTTAAACTTCAAAACTTCACCGGAATTCCGAGAACAATGGAAGAGTTCCGAATCATTTTTAAATGTCAGGGGAATTCCGCGAACAATGGAAGAGTCCTGAAGCATTTTTAAACGTCAGTGGATTTTTAAAAACAATGGAAGATTTCCGAAGCATTTTTAAACGTCAGCGGAATTCTGAGAAAAATGGAAGAGTTCCGAAGCATTTTTAAACTTCAGCGGAATTTGGAGAACAATCGAAGAGTTCCGAAGCATTTTTAAAGGTCAGCGGAATTCCGAGAACAATGGAAGAGTTGTGAAGCATTTTTAAACGTCAGCGGAATTCCGAGAACAATGGAAGAGTTGCAAAGCATTATTAAACGTCAGCGGAATTCCGAGAACAATAGAAGAGTTGTGAAGCATTTTTAAGCGTCAGCGGAATTCCAAGAACAATGGAAGAGTTCCGAAGCATTTTTAAACTTCAGCAGAATTCCGAGAACAATGGAAGAGTTCCAAAGCATTTTTAAATGTCAGCAGAATTCCGAGAACAAATGAAGACTTCCAAAGCATTTTTAAACGTCAGTGGAATTCCGAGAACAATGGAAGAGTTCTGAAGCATTTTTAAACTTCAGCAGAATTCCGAGAGCAATGGAAGAGTTCCAAAGCATTTTAAAACTTCAGCATAATTCCAAGAACAATGGAAGAGTTCCGAAGCATTTTTAAACTTCAGCAGAATTCCGAGAACAATGGAAGAATTCCGAAGCATTTTTAAACTTCAAAACTTCAGCAGAATTCCGAGAACAATGGAAGAGTTCCGAAGCATTCTTAAACTTCAGCGGAATTCCGAGAACAATGGAAGAGTTCCGAAGCATTTTTAAAAGTCAGCGGAATTCCGAGAACAAAAGAAGAGTTGTGATGCAATTTTAAGCGTCAGCGGAATTCCGAGAACAATGGAAGAGTTCCGAAGCATTTTTAAACTTCAGGGAATTCCTGGAACAATGGAAGAGTTCCGAAGCATTTTTAAAAGTCAGCAGAATTCCGAGAATAATAGAAGGGTACCAAAGCATGTTTAAACTTCAGCGGAATTCTGAGAACAATGTAAGAGTTCCGAAGCATTTTTAAACTTCACCGGAATTCCGAGAACAATGGAAGAGTTCCGAAGCATTTTTAAAAGTCAGCGGAATTCCGAGAACAAAAGAAGAGTTGTGAAGCAATTTTAAGCGTCAGCGGAATTCCGAGAACAATGGAAGAGTTCCGAAGCATTTTTAAACTTCAGCGGAATTCCTGGAACAATGGAAGAGTTCCGAAGCATTTTTAAAAGTCAGCAGAATTCCGAGAATAATAGAAGGGTACCAAAGCATGTTTAAACTTCAGCAGAATTCTGAGAACAATGTAAGAGTTCCGAAGCATTTTTAAACTTCACCGGAATTCCGAGAACAATGGAAGAGTTCCGAAGCATTTTTAAATGTCAGGGGAATTCCGCGAACAATGGAAGAGTCCTGAAGCATTTTTAAACGTCAGCGGATTTTTGAAAACAATGGAAGATTTCCGAAGCATTTTTAAACGTCAGCGGAATTCTGAGAAAAATGGAAGAGTTCCGAAGCATTTTTAAACTTCAGCGGAATTTGGAGAACAATCGAAGAGTTCCGAAGCATTTTTAAAGGTCAGCGGAATTCCGAGAACAATGGAAGAGTTGTGAAGCATTTTTAAACGTCAGCGGAATTCTGAGAACAATGGAAGAGTTGCAAAGCAGTATTAAACGTCAGCGGAATTCCGAGAACAATGGAAGAGTTCCGAAGCATTTTTAAACTTCAGCATAATTCCGAGAACAATGGAAGAGTTCCGAAGCATTTTTAAATTTCAACGGAATTCCGAGAACAATGGAAGAGTTCCGAAGCATTTTTAAACTTCAGCGGAATTACGAGATCAATGGAAGAGTTCCGAAGCATTTTTAAACATGAGCAGAATTCCGAGAACAATGGAATAGATTTTAAGCATTTTTAAACTTCAGCGGAATTCCGAGAACAATAGAAGAGTTCCGAAGCATTTTCAAACTTCACCCGAATTCTGAGAACAATGGAAGAGTTCCGAAGCATTTTTAAACTTCAGTGGAATTTGGAGAACAATCGGTGAGTTCCGAAGCATTTTTAAAGGTCAGCGGAATTCCGAGAACAATGTAAGAGTTCCGAAGCATTTTTAAACTTCAGCATAATTCTGAGAACAATGGAAGAGTTCCGAAGCATTTTTAAATTTCAACGGAATTCCGAGAACAATGGAAGAGTACTGAAGCATTTTAAACTTCAGCTGATTTCCGAGAAATGGAAGAGTTCCGAAGCATTTTGAAACGTCAGCGGAAATTCGAGAACAATGGAAGCGTTCCGAAGCATTTTTAAATGTCAGCTGAATTCCGAGAACAATGAAAGAGTTGCGAAGCATTATTAAACGTCAGCGGAATTCTGAGAACAATGGAAGAGTTGCGAAACATTTTTAAACATCAGCGGATTTCCTTCAAGAATGAAAGAGTTCGGAAGAATTTTTAAACTTCAGCAGAATTTGAGGAACAATGGAAGAGTTCCAAAGCATTTTTAAACTTCAGCAGAAATCCAGGAACAATGGAAGAGTTTCAAAGCATTTTTAAACTTCAGCAGAATTCGGAGAACAATAGAAGAGTTCCGAAGCATTTTTAAATGTCAGCAGAATTCCGAGAACAATGGAAGAGGTCCGAAGCATTTTTAAATGTCAGCGGAATTCCGAGAAATATGGAAGAGTTCCGAAGCATTTTTAAATGTCAGCAGAATTCCGAGAACAATGGAAGAGTTCCGAAGCATTTTTAAACTTCAGCGGAATTTGGAGAACAATCGAAGAGTTCCGAAGCATTTTTAAAGGTCAGCGGAATTCCGAGAACAATGGAAGAGTTGTGAAGCATTTTTAAACGTCAGCGGAATTCTGAGAACAATGGAAGAGTTGCAAAGCAGTATTAAACGTCAGCGGAATTCCGAGAACAATGGAAGAGTTCCGAAGCATTTTTAAACTTCAGTATAATTCCGAGAACAATGGAAGAGTTCCGAAGCATTTTTAAATTTCAACGGAATTCCGAGAACAATGTAAGAGTTCCGAAGCATTTTTAAACTTCAGCATAATTCCGAGAACAATGGAAGAGTTCCGAAGCATTTTTAAATTTCAATGGAATTCCGAGAACAATGGAAGA
This sequence comes from Phyllobates terribilis, assembly GCF_046119375.1. Taxonomy (NCBI): domain Eukaryota; kingdom Metazoa; phylum Chordata; class Amphibia; order Anura; family Dendrobatidae; genus Phyllobates; species Phyllobates terribilis. The sequence continues at coordinate 12,672,113 of NW_027362788.1, read as the reverse complement.
GTCCTGAAGCATTTTAAACTTCAGCTGATTTCCGAGAAATGGAAGAGTTCCGAAGCATTTTGAAACGTCAGCGGAAATTCGAGAACAATGGAAGCGTTCCGAAGCATTTTTAAATGTCAGCTGAATTCCGAGAACAATGAAAGAGTTGCGAAGCATTATTAAACGTCAGCGGAATTCTGATAACAATGGAAGAGTTCCGAAACATTTTTAAACATCAGCGGATTTCCTTCAAGAATGAAAGAGTTCGGAAGAATTTTTAAACTTCAGCAGAATTTGAGGAACAATGGAAGAGTTCCAAAGCATTTTTAAACTTCAGCAGAAATCCGGGAACAATGGAAGAGTTTCAAAGCATTTTTAAACTTCAGCAGAATTCGGAGAACAATAGAAGAGTTCCGAAGCATTTTTAAATGTCAGCAGAATTCCGAGAACAATGGAAGAGGTCCGAAGCATTTTTAAATGTCAGCGGAATTCCGAGAAATATGGAAGAGTTCCGAAGCATTTTTAAATGTCAGCAGAATTCCGAGAACAATGGAAGAGTTCCGAAGCATTTTTAAACTTCAGCGGTATTTGGAGAACAATCGAAGAGTTCCGAAGCATTTTTAAAGGTCAGCGGAATTCCGAGAACAATGGAAGAGTTGTGAAGCATTTTTAAACGTCAGCGGAATTCTGAGAACAATGGAAGAGTTGCAAAGCAGTATTAAACGTCAGCGGAATTCCGAGAACAATGGAAGAGTTCCGAAGCATTTTTAAACTTCAGCATAATTCCGAGAACAATGGAAGAGTTCCGAAGCATTTTTAAATTTCAACGGAATTCCGAGAACAATGGAAGAGTTCCGAAGCATTTTTAAACTTCAGCGGAATTACGAGAACAATGGAAGAGTTCCGAAGCATTTTTAAACATGAGCAGAATTCCGAGAACAATGGAATAGATTTTAAGCATTTTTAAACTTCAGCGGAATTCCGAGAACAATAGAAGAGTTCCAAAGCATTTTCAAACTTCACCCGAATTCTGAGAACAATGGAAGAGTTCCGAAGCATTTTTAAACTTCAGCGGAATTTGGAGAACAATCGGAGAGTTCCGAAGCATTTTTAAAGGTCAGCGGAATTCCGAGAACAATGTAAGAGTTCCGAAGCATTTTTAAACTTCAGCATAATTCCGAGAACAATGGAAGAGTTCCGAAGCATTTTTAAATTTCAATGGAATTCCGAGAACAATGGAAGAGTCCTGAAGCATTTTAAACTTCAGCTGATTTCCGAGAAATGGAAGAGTTCCGAAGCATTTTGAAACGTCAGCGGAAATTCGAGAACAATGGAAGCGTTCCGAAGCATTTTTAAATGTCAGCTGAATTCCGAGAACAATGAAAGAGTTGCGAAGCATTATTAAACGTCAGCGGAATTCTGAGAACAATGGAAGAGTTCCGAAACATTTTTAAACATCAGCGGATTTCCTTCAAGAATGAAAGAGTTCGGAAGAATTTTTAAACTTCAGCAGAATTTGAGGAACAATGGAAGAGTTCCAAAGCATTTTTAAACTTCAGCAGAAATCCGGGAACAATGGAAGAGTTTCAAAGCATTTTTAAACTTCAGCAGAATTCGGAGAACAATAGAAGAGTTCCGAAGCATTTTTAAATGTCAGCAGAATTCCGAGAACAATGGAAGAGGTCCGAAGCATTTTTAAATGTCAGCGGAATTCCGAGAAATATGGAAGAGTTCCGAAGCATTTTTAAATGTCAGCAGAATTCCGAGAACAATGGAAGAGTTCCAAAGCATTTTTAAACTTCAGCAGAATTCCGAGAACAATGGAAGAGTTCCAAAGCATTTTTAAATGTCAGCAGAATTCCGAGAACAAATGAAGACTTCCAAAGCATTTTTAAACGTCAGTGGAATTCCGAGAACAATGGAAGAGTTCTGAAGCATTTTTAAACTTCAGCAGAATTCCGAGAGCAATGGAAGAGTTCCAAAGCATTTTAAAACTTCAGCATAATTCCAAGAACAATTGAAGGGTTCCGAAGCATTTTTAAACTTCAGCAGAATTCCGAGAACAATGGGAGAGTTTCGAAGCATTTTTAAACTTCAGCAGAATTCCGAGAACAATGAAAGAGTTTCGAAGCATTTTTAAACTTCAACGGAATTCCGAGAACAATGGAAGTGTTCCGAAGCATTTTTAAACGTCAGCGGGATTCCGAGAACAATGGAAGAGTTGTGAAGCATTTTTAAGCGTCAGCGGAATTCCGAGAACAATGGAAGAGTTCCGAAGCATTTTTAAACTTCAGCAGAATTCCGAGAACAATGGAAGAATTCCGAAGCATTTTTAAACTTCAAAACTTCAGCAGAATTCCGAGAACAATGGAAGAGTTCCGAAGCATTCTTAAACTTCAGCGGAATTCCGAGAACAATGGAAGAGTTCCGAAGCATTTTTAAAAGTCAGCGGAATTCCGAGAACAAAAGAAGAGTTGTGATGCAATTTTAAGCGTCAGCGGAATTCCGAGAACAATGGAAGAGTTCCGAAGCATTTTTAAACTTCAGGGAATTCCTGGAACAATGGAAGAGTTCCGAAGCATTTTTAAAAGTCAGCAGAATTCCGAGAATAATAGAAGGGTACCAAAGCATGTTTAAACTTCAGCGGAATTCTGAGAACAATGTAAGAGTTCCGAAGCATTTTTAAACTTCACCGGAATTCCGAGAACAATGGAAGAGTTCCGAAGCATTTTTAAAAGTCAGCGGAATTCCGAGAACAAAAGAAGAGTTGTGAAGCAATTTTAAGCGTCAGCGGAATTCCGAGAACAATGGAAGAGTTCCGAAGCATTTTTAAACTTCAGCGGAATTCCTGGAACAATGGAAGAGTTCCGAAGCATTTTTAAAAGTCAGCAGAATTCCGAGAATAATAGAAGGGTACCAAAGCATGTTTAAACTTCAGCAGAATTCTGAGAACAATGTAAGAGTTCCGAAGCATTTTTAAACTTCACCGGAATTCCGAGAACAATGGAAGAGTTCCGAAGCATTTTTAAATGTCAGGGGAATTCCGCGAACAATGGAAGAGTCCTGAAGCATTTTTAAACGTCAGCGGATTTTTGAAAACAATGGAAGATTTCCGAAGCATTTTTAAACGTCAGCGGAATTCTGAGAAAAATGGAAGAGTTCCGAAGCATTTTTAAACTTCAGCGGAATTTGGAGAACAATCGAAGAGTTCCGAAGCATTTTTAAAGGTCAGCGGAATTCCGAGAACAATGGAAGAGTTGTGAAGCATTTTTAAACGTCAGCGGAATTCTGAGAACAATGGAAGAGTTGCAAAGCAGTATTAAACGTCAGCGGAATTCCGAGAACAATGGAAGAGTTCCGAAGCATTTTTAAACTTCAGCATAATTCCGAGAACAATGGAAGAGTTCCGAAGCATTTTTAAATTTCAACGGAATTCCGAGAACAATGGAAGAGTTCCGAAGCATTTTTAAACTTCAGCGGAATTACGAGATCAATGGAAGAGTTCCGAAGCATTTTTAAACATGAGCAGAATTCCGAGAACAATGGAATAGATTTTAAGCATTTTTAAACTTCAGCGGAATTCCGAGAACAATAGAAGAGTTCCGAAGCATTTTCAAACTTCACCCGAATTCTGAGAACAATGGAAGAGTTCCGAAGCATTTTTAAACTTCAGTGGAATTTGGAGAACAATCGGAGAGTTCCGAAGCATTTTTAAAGGTCAGCGGAATTCCGAGAACAATGTAAGAGTTCCGAAGCATTTTTAAACTTCAGCATAATTCCGAGAACAATGGAAGAGTTCCGAAGCATTTTTAAATTTCAACGGAATTCCGAGAACAATGGAAGAGTACTGAAGCATTTTAAACTTCAGCTGATTTCCGAGAAATGGAAGAGTTCCGAAGCATTTTGAAACGTCAGCGGAAATTCGAGAACAATGGAAGCGTTCCGAAGCATTTTTAAATGTCAGCTGAATTCCGAGAACAATGAAAGAGTTGCGAAGCATTATTAAACGTCAGCGGAATTCTGAGAACAATGGAAGAGTTGCGAAACATTTTTAAACATCAGCGGATTTCCTTCAAGAATGAAAGAGTTCGGAAGAATTTTTAAACTTCAGCAGAATTTGAGGAACAATGGAAGAGTTCCAAAGCATTTTTAAACTTCAGCAGAAATCCAGGAACAATGGAAGAGTTTCAAAGCATTTTTAAACTTCAGCAGAATTCGGAGAACAATAGAAGAGTTCCGAAGCATTTTTAAATGTCAGCAGAATTCCGAGAACAATGGAAGAGGTCCGAAGCATTTTTAAATGTCAGCGGAATTCCGAGAAATATGGAAGAGTTCCGAAGCATTTTTAAATGTCAGCAGAATTCCGAGAACAATGGAAGAGTTCCGAAGCATTTTTAAACTTCAGCGGAATTTGGAGAACAATCGAAGAGTTCCGAAGCATTTTTAAAGGTCAGCGGAATTCCGAGAACAATGGAAGAGTTGTGAAGCATTTTTAAACGTCAGCGGAATTCTGAGAACAATGGAAGAGTTGCAAAGCAGTATTAAACGTCAGCGGAATTCCGAGAACAATGGAAGAGTTCTGAAGCATTTTTAAACTTCAGTATAATTCCGAGAACAATGGAAGAGTTCCGAAGCATTTTTAAATTTCAACGGAATTCCGAGAACAATGGAAGAGTTCCGAAGCATTTTTAAACTTCAGCGGAATTACGAGAACAATGGAAGAGTTCCGAAGCATTTTTAAACATGAGCAGAATTCCGAGAACAATGGAATAGATTTTAAGCATTTTTAAACTTCAGCGGAATTCCGAGAACAATAGAAGAGTTCCGAAGCATTTTCAAACTTCACCCGAATTCTGAGAACAATGGAAGTGTTCCGAAGCATTTTTAAACTTCAGCGGAATTTGGAGAACAATCGGAGAGTTCCGAAGCATTTTTAAAGGTCAGCGGAATTCCGAGAACAATGTAAGAGTTCCGAAGCATTTTTAAACTTCAGCATAATTCCGAGAACAATGGAAGAGTTCCGAAGCATTTTTAAATTTCAACGGAATTCCGAGAACAATGGAAGAGTCCTGAAGCATTTTAAACTTCAGCTGATTTCCGAGAAATGGAAGAGTTCCGAAGCATTTTGAAACGTCAGCGGAAATTCGAGAACAATGGAAGCGTTCCGAAGCATTTTTAAATGTCAGCTGAATTCCGAGAACAATGAAAGAGTTGCGAAGCATTATTAAACGTCAGCGGAATTCTGAGAACAATGGAAGAGTTCCGAAACATTTTTAAACATCAGCGGATTTCCTTCAAGAATGAAAGAGTTCGGAAGAATTTTTAAACTTCAGCAGAATTTGAGGAACAATGGAAGAGTTCCAAAGCATTTTTAAACTTCAGCAGAAATCCGGGAACAATGGAAGAGTTTCAAAGCATTTTTAAACTTCAGCAGAATTCGGAGAACAATAGAAGAGTTCCGAAGCATTTTTAAATGTCAGCAGAATTCCGAGAACAATGGAAGAGGTCCGAAGCATTTTTAAATGTCAGCGGAATTCCGAGAAATATGGAAGAGTTCCGAAGCATTTTTAAATGTCAGCAGAATTCCGAGAACAATGGAAGAGTTCCGAAGCATTTTTAAACTTCAGCGGTATTTGGAGAACAATCGAAGAGTTCCGAAGCATTTTTAAAGGTCAGCGGAATTCCGAGAACAATGGAAGAGTTGTGAAGCATTTTTAAACGTCAGCGGAATTCTGAGAACAATGGAAGAGTTGCAAAGCAGTATTAAACGTCAGCGGAATTCCGAGAACAATGGAAGAGTTCCGAAGCATTTTTAAACTTCAGCATAATTCCGAGAACAATGGAAGAGTTCCGAAGCATTTTTAAATTTCAACGGAATTCCGAGAACAATGGAAGAGTTCCGAAGCATTTTTAAACTTCAGCGGAATTACGAGAACAATGGAAGAGTTCCGAAGCATTTTTAAACATGAGCAGAATTCCGAGAACAATGGAATAGATTTTAAGCATTTTTAAACTTCAGCGGAATTCCGAGAACAATAGAAGAGTTCCGAAGCATTTTCAAACTTCACCCGAATTCTGAGAACAATGGAAGAGTTCCGAAGCATTTTTAAACTTCAGCGGAATTTGGAGAACAATCGGAGAGTTCCGAAGCATTTTTAAAGGTCAGCGGAATTCCGAGAACAATGTAAGAGTTCCGAAGCATTTTTAAACTTCAGCATAATTCCGAGAACAATGGAAGAGTTCCGAAGCATTTTTAAATTTCAATGGAATTCCGAGAACAATGGAAGAGTCCTGAAGCATTTTAAACTTCAGCTGATTTCCGAGAAATGGAAGAGTTCCGAAGCATTTTGAAACGTCAGCGGAAATTCGAGAACAATGGAAGCGTTCCGAAGCATTTTTAAATGTCAGCTGAATTCCGAGAACAATGAAAGAGTTGCGAAGCATTATTAAACGTCAGCGGAATTCTGAGAACAATGGAAGAGTTCCGAAACATTTTTAAACATCAGCGGATTTCCTTCAAGAATGAAAGAGTTCGGAAGAATTTTTAAACTTCAGCAGAATTTGAGGAACAATGGAAGAGTTCCAAAGCATTTTTAAACTTCAGCAGAAATCCGGGAACAATGGAAGAGTTTCAAAGCATTTTTAAACTTCAGCAGAATTCGGAGAACAATAGAAGAGTTCCGAAGCATTTTTAAATGTCAGCAGAATTCCGAGAACAATGGAAGAGGTCCGAAGCATTTTTAAATGTCAGCGGAATTCCGAGAAATATGGAAGAGTTCCGAAGCATTTTTAAATGTCAGCAGAATTCCGAGAACAATGGAAGAGTTCCAAAGCATTTTTAAATGTCAGCGGAATTCTGAAAACAATGGAAGAGTTCTGAAGCATTTTTAAACTTCAGCAGAATTCCGAGAACAATGGAAGAGTTCCGAAGCAATCTTAAACTTCAGCGGAATTCCGAGAACAATGGAAGAGTTCCGAAGCATTTTTAAAAGTCAGCGGAATTCCGAGAACAATAGAAGAGTTGTGAAGCATTTTTAAGCGTCATCGGAATTCCGAGAACAATGGAAGAGTTCCAAAGCATTTTTAAACTTCAGCAGAATTCCAAGAACAATGGAAGAGTTCCAAAGCATTTTTAAATGTCAGCAGAATTCCGAGAACAATGTAAGAGTTCTGAAGCATTTTTAAACTTCAGCAGAATTCCGAGAGCAATGGAAGAGTTCCAAAGCATTTTAAAACTTCAGCAGAATTCCGAGAACAATGGGAGAGTTTCGAAGCATTTTTAAACTTCAACGGAATTCCGAGAACAATGGAAGAGTTCTGAAGCATTTTTAAACGTCAGCGGGATTCCGAGAACAATGGAAGAGTTGTGAAGCATTTTTAAGCGTCAGCGGAATTCCGAGAACAATGGAAGAGTTCCGAAGCATTTTTAAACTTCAGCAGAATTCCGAGAACAATGGAAGAATTCCGAAGCATTTTTAAACTTCAAAACTTCAGCAGAATTCCGAGAACAATGGAAGAGTTCCGAAGCATTCTTAAACTTCAGCGGAATTCCGAGAGCAATGGAAGAGCTCCGAAGCATTTTTAAAAGTCAGCGGAATTTCGAGAACAAAAGAAGAGCTGTGAAGCAATTTTAAGCATCAGCGGAATTCCGAGAACAATGGAAGAGTTCCGAAGCATTTTTAAACTTCAGCGGAATTCCTGGAACAATGGAAGAGTTCCGAAGCATTTTTAAAAGTCAGCAGAATTCCGAGAATAATAGAAGGGTACCAAAGCATGTTTAAACTTCAGCGGAATTCTGAGAACAATGTAAGAGTTCCGAAGCATTTTTAAACTTCACCGGAATTCCGAGAACAATGGAAGAGTTGTGAAGCATTTTTAAACGTCAGCGGAATTACGAGAACAATGGAAGAGTTGCAAAGCATTATTAAACGTCAGCTGAATTCCGAGAACAATGGAAGTGGTCCGAAGCATTTTTAAATGTCAGCGGAATTCTGAGAAATATGGAAGAGTTCCGAAGCATTTTTAAATGTCAGCAGAATTCCGAGAACAATGGAAGAGTTCCGAAGCATTTTTAAATGTCAGCAGAATTCCGAGAACAATGTAAGAGTTCTGAAGCATTTTTAAACTTCAGCAGAATTCCGAGAGCAATGGAAGAGTTCCAAAGCATTTTAAAACTTCAGCAGAATTCCAAGAACAATTGAAGGGTTCCGAAGCATTTTTAAACTTCAGCAGAATTCCGAGAACAATGGGAGAGTTTCGAAGCATTTTTAAACTTCAGCAGAATTCCGAGAACAATGGAAGAGTTTCGAAGCATTTTTAAACTTCAACGGAATTCCGAGAACAATGAAGAGTTCCGAAGCATTTTTAAACGTCAGCGGAATTCCGAGAACAATGGAAGAGTTCTTTAGCATTTTTAAACATCAGCGGAATTCCGAGAACAATGGAAGAGTATCGAAGCATTTTAAAACGTCAGCGGAATTCCGAGAACAATGGAAGAGTTCCGAAGCATTTTTAAACGTCAGCAGAATTCCGAGAACAATTGAAGAGTTCCAAAGCATTTTTAAACTTCAGCAGAATTCCGAGAACAATGGAAGAGTTCCGAAGCATTTCTAAAAGTCAGCGGGATTCCGAGAACAATAGAAGAGTTGTGAAGCATTTTTAAGCGTCAGCGGAATTCCGAGAACAATGGAAGAATTCCGAAGCATTTTTAAACTTCAAAACTTCAGCAGAATTCCGAGAACAATGGAAGAGTTCCGAAGCATTCTTAAACTTCAGCGGAATTCCGAGAACAATGGAAGAGGTCCGAAGCATTTTTAAATGTCAGCGGAATTCCGAGAAATATGGAAGAGTTCCGAAGCATTTTTAAATGTCAGCAGAATTCCGAGAACAATGGAAGAGTTCCGAAGCATTTTTAAACTTCAGCGGAATTTGGAGAACAATCGAAGAGTTCCGAAGCATTTTTAAAGGTCAGCGGAATTCCGAGAACAATGGAAGAGTTGTGAAGCATTTTTAAACGTCAGCGGAATTCTGAGAACAATGGAAGAGTTGCAAAGCAGTATTAAACGTCAGCGGAATTCCGAGAACAATGGAAGAGTTCTGAAGCATTTTTAAACTTCAGTATAATTCCGAGAACAATGGAAGAGTTCCGAAGCATTTTTAAATTTCAACGGAATTCCGAGAACAATGGAAGAGTTCCGAAGCATTTTTAAACTTCAGCGGAATTACGAGAACAATGGAAGAGTTCCGAAGCATTTTTAAACATGAGCAGAATTCCGAGAACAATGGAATAGATTTTAAGCATTTTTAAACTTCAGCGGAATTCCGAGAACAATAGAAGAGTTCCGAAGCATTTTCAAACTTCACCCGAATTCTGAGAACAATGGAAGTGTTCCGAAGCATTTTTAAACTTCAGCGGAATTTGGAGAACAATCGGAGAGTTCCGAAGCATTTTTAAAGGTCAGCGGAATTCCGAGAACAATGTAAGAGTTCCGAAGCATTTTTAAACTTCAGCATAATTCCGAGAACAATGGAAGAGTTCCGAAGCATTTTTAAATTTCAACGGAATTCCGAGAACAATGGAAGAGTCCTGAAGCATTTTAAACTTCAGCTGATTTCCGAGAAATGGAAGAGTTCCGAAGCATTTTGAAACGTCAGCGGAAATTCGAGAACAATGGAAGCGTTCCGAAGCATTTTTAAATGTCAGCTGAATTCCGAGAACAATGAAAGAGTTGCGAAGCATTATTAAACGTCAGCGGAATTCTGAGAACAATGGAAGAGTTCCGAAACATTTTTAAACATCAGCGGATTTCCTTCAAGAATGAAAGAGTTCGGAAGAATTTTTAAACTTCAGCAGAATTTGAGGAACAATGGAAGAGTTCCAAAGCATTTTTAAACTTCAGCAGAAATCCGGGAACAATGGAAGAGTTTCAAAGCATTTTTAAACTTCAGCAGAATTCGGAGAACAATAGAAGAGTTCCGAAGCATTTTTAAATGTCAGCAGAATTCCGAGAACAATGGAAGAGGTCCGAAGCATTTTTAAATGTCAGCGGAATTCCGAGAAATATGGAAGAGTTCCGAAGCATTTTTAAATGTCAGCAGAATTCCGAGAACAATGGAAGAGTTCCGAAGCATTTTTAAACTTCAGCGGTATTTGGAGAACAATCGAAGAGTTCCGAAGCATTTTTAAAGGTCAGCGGAATTCCGAGAACAATGGAAGAGTTGTGAAGCATTTTTAAACGTCAGCGGAATTCTGAGAACAATGGAAGAGTTGCAAAGCAGTATTAAACGTCAGCGGAATTCCGAGAACAATGGAAGAGTTCCGAAGCATTTTTAAACTTCAGCATAATTCCGAGAACAATGGAAGAGTTCCGAAGCATTTTTAAATTTCAACGGAATTCCGAGAACAATGGAAGAGTTCCGAAGCATTTTTAAACTTCAGCGGAATTACGAGAACAATGGAAGAGTTCCGAAGCATTTTTAAACATGAGCAGAATTCCGAGAACAATGGAATAGATTTTAAGCATTTTTAAACTTCAGCGGAATTCCGAGAACAATAGAAGAGTTCCGAAGCATTTTCAAACTTCACCCGAATTCTGAGAACAATGGAAGTGTTCCGAAGCATTTTTAAACTTCAGCGGAATTTGGAGAACAATCGGAGAGTTCCGAAGCATTTTTAAAGGTCAGCGGAATTCCGAGAACAATGTAAGAGTTCCGAAGCATTTTTAAACTTCAGCATAATTCCGAGAACAATGGAAGAGTTCCGAAGCATTTTTAAATTTCAACGGAATTCCGAGAACAATGGAAGAGTCCTGAAGCATTTTAAACTTCAGCTGATTTCCGAGAAATGGAAGAGTTCCGAAGCATTTTGAAACGTCAGCGGAAATTCGAGAACAATGGAAGCGTTCCGAAGCATTTTTAAATGTCAGCTGAATTCCGAGAACAATGAAAGAGTTGCGAAGCATTATTAAACGTCAGCGGAATTCTGAGAACAATGGAAGAGTTCCGAAACATTTTTAAACATCAGCGGATTTCCTTCAAGAATGAAAGAGTTCGGAAGAATTTTTAAACTTCAGCAGAATTTGAGGAACAATGGAAGAGTTCCAAAGCATTTTTAAACTTCAGCAGAAATCCGGGAACAATGGAAGAGTTTCAAAGCATTTTTAAACTTCAGCAGAATTCGGAGAACAATAGAAGAGTTCCGAAGCATTTTTAAATGTCAGCAGAATTCCGAGAACAATGGAAGAGGTCCGAAGCATTTTTAAATGTCAGCGGAATTCCGAGAAATATGGAAGAGTTCCGAAGCATTTTTAAATGTCAGCAGAATTCCGAGAACAATGGAAGAGTTCCGAAGCATTTTTAAACTTCAGCGGTATTTGGAGAACAATCGAAGAGTTCCGAAGCATTTTTAAAGGTCAGCGGAATTCCGAGAACAATGGAAGAGTTGTGAAGCATTTTTAAACGTCAGCGGAATTCTGAGAACAATGGAAGAGTTGCAAAGCAGTATTAAACGTCAGCGGAATTCCGAGAACAATGGAAGAGTTCCGAAGCATTTTTAAACTTCAGCATAATTCCGAGAACAATGGAAGAGTTCCGAAGCATTTTTAAATTTCAACGGAATTCCGAGAACAATGGAAGAGTTCCGAAGCATTTTTAAACTTCAGCGGAATTACGAGAACAATGGAAGAGTTCCGAAGCATTTTTAAACATGAGCAGAATTCCGAGAACAATGGAATAGATTTTAAGCATTTTTAAACTTCAGCGGAATTCCGAGAACAATAGAAGAGTTCCGAAGCATTTTCAAACTTCACCCGAATTCTGAGAACAATGGAAGAGTTCCGAAGCATTTTTAAACTTCAGCGGAATTTGGAGAACAATCGGAGAGTTCCGAAGCATTTTTAAAGGTCAGCGGAATTCCGAGAACAATGTAAGAGTTCCGAAGCATTTTTAAACTTCAGCATAATTCCGAGAACAATGGAAGAGTTCCGAAGCATTTTTAAATTTCAATGGAATTCCGAGAACAATGGAAGAGTCCTGAAGCATTTTAAACTTCAGCTGATTTCCGAGAAATGGAAGAGTTCCGAAGCATTTTGAAACGTCAGCGGAAATTCGAGAACAATGGAAGCGTTCCAAAGCATTTTTAAATGTCAGCTGAATTCCGAGAACAATGAAAGAGTTGCGAAGCATTATTAAACGTCAGCGGAATTCTGAGAACAATGGAAGAGTTCCGAAACATTTTTAAACATCAGCGGATTTCCTTCAAGAATGAAAGAGTTCGGAAGAATTTTTAAACTTCAGCAGAATTTGAGGAACAATGGAAGAGTTCCAAAGCATTTTTAAACTTCAGCAGAAATCCGGGAACAATGGAAGAGTTTCAAAGCATTTTTAAACTTCAGCAGAATTCGGAGAACAATAGAAGAGTTCCGAAGCATTTTTAAATGTCAGCAGAATTCCGAGAACAATGGAAGAGGTCCGAAGCATTTTTAAATGTCAGCGGAATTCCGAGAAATATGGAAGAGTTCCGAAGCATTTTTAAATGTCAGCAGAATTCCGAGAACAATGGAAGAGTTCCAAAGCATTTTTAAATGTCAGCGGAATTCTGAAAACAATGGAAGAGTTCTGAAGCATTTTTAAACTTCAGCAGAATTCCGAGAACAATGGAAGAGTTCCGAAGCAATCTTAAACTTCAGCGGAATTCCGAGAACAATGGAAGAGTTCCGAAGCATTTTTAAAAGTCAGCGGAATTCCGAGAACAATAGAAGAGTTGTGAAGCATTTTTAAGCGTCATCGGAATTCCGAGAACAATGGAAGAGTTCCAAAGCATTTTTAAACTTCAGCAGAATTCCAAGAACAATGGAAGAGTTCCAAAGCATTTTTAAATGTCAGCAGAATTCCGAGAACAATGTAAGAGTTCTGAAGCATTTTTAAACTTCAGCAGAATTCCGAGAGCAATGGAAGAGTTCCAAAGCATTTTAAAACTTCAGCAGAATTCCGAGAACAATGGGAGAGTTTCGAAGCATTTTTAAACTTCAACGGAATTCCGAGAACAATGGAAGAGTTCTGAAGCATTTTTAAACGTCAGCGGGATTCCGAGAACAATGGAAGAGTTGTGAAGCATTTTTAAGCGTCAGCGGAATTCCGAGAACAATGGAAGAGTTCCGAAGCATTTTTAAACTTCAGCAGAATTCCGAGAACAATGGAAGAATTCCGAAGCATTTTTAAACTTCAAAACTTCAGCAGAATTCCGAGAACAATGGAAGAGTTCCGAAGCATTCTTAAACTTCAGCGGAATTCCGAGAGCAATGGAAGAGCTCCGAAGCATTTTTAAAAGTCAGCGGAATTTCGAGAACAAAAGAAGAGCTGTGAAGCAATTTTAAGCATCAGCGGAATTCCGAGAACAATGGAAGAGTTCCGAAGCATTTTTAAACTTCAGCGGAATTCCTGGAACAATGGAAGAGTTCCGAAGCATTTTTAAAAGTCAGCAGAATTCCGAGAATAATAGAAGGGTACCAAAGCATGTTTAAACTTCAGCGGAATTCTGAGAACAATGTAAGAGTTCCGAAGCATTTTTAAACTTCACCGGAATTCCGAGAACAATGGAAGAGTTGTGAAGCATTTTTAAACGTCAGCGGAATTACGAGAACAATGGAAGAGTTGCAAAGCATTATTAAACGTCAGCTGAATTCCGAGAACAATGGAAGTGGTCCGAAGCATTTTTAAATGTCAGCGGAATTCTGAGAAATATGGAAGAGTTCCGAAGCATTTTTAAATGTCAGCAGAATTCCGAGAACAATGGAAGAGTTCCGAAGCATTTTTAAATGTCAGCAGAATTCCGAGAACAATGTAAGAGTTCTGAAGCATTTTTAAACTTCAGCAGAATTCCGAGAGCAATGGAAGAGTTCCAAAGCATTTTAAAACTTCAGCAGAATTCCAAGAACAATTGAAGGGTTCCGAAGCATTTTTAAACTTCAGCAGAATTCCGAGAACAATGGGAGAGTTTCGAAGCATTTTTAAACTTCAGCAGAATTCCGAGAACAATGGAAGAGTTTCGAAGCATTTTTAAACTTCAACGGAATTCCGAGAACAATGAAGAGTTCCGAAGCATTTTTAAACGTCAGCGGAATTCCGAGAACAATGGAAGAGTTCTTTAGCATTTTTAAACATCAGCGGAATTCCGAGAACAATGGAAGAGTATCGAAGCATTTTAAAACGTCAGCGGAATTCCGAGAACAATGGAAGAGTTCCGAAGCATTTTTAAACGTCAGCAGAATTCCGAGAACAATTGAAGAGTTCCAAAGCATTTTTAAACTTCAGCAGAATTCCGAGAACAATGGAAGAGTTCCGAAGCATTTCTAAAAGTCAGCGGGATTCCGAGAACAATAGAAGAGTTGTGAAGCATTTTTAAGCGTCAGCGGAATTCCGAGAACAATGGAAGAATTCCGAAGCATTTTTAAACTTCAAAACTTCAGCAGAATTCCGAGAACAATGGAAGAGTTCCGAAGCATTCTTAAACTTCAGCGGAATTCCGAGAACAATGGAAGAGGTCCGAAGCATTTTTAAATGTCAGCGGAATTCCGAGAAATATGGAAGAGTTCCGAAGCATTTTTAAATGTCAGCAGAATTCCGAGAACAATGGAAGAGTTCCGAAGCATTTTTAAACTTCAGCGGAATTTGGAGAACAATCGAAGAGTTCCGAAGCATTTTTAAAGGTCAGCGGAATTCCGAGAACAATGGAAGAGTTGTGAAGCATTTTTAAACGTCAGCGGAATTCTGAGAACAATGGAAGAGTTGCAAAGCAGTATTAAACGTCAGCGGAATTCCGAGAACAATGGAAGAGTTCTGAAGCATTTTTAAACTTCAGTATAATTCCGAGAACAATGGAAGAGTTCCGAAGCATTTTTAAATTTCAACGGAATTCCGAGAACAATGGAAGAGTTCCGAAGCATTTTTAAACTTCAGCGGAATTACGAGAACAATGGAAGAGTTCCGAAGCATTTTTAAACATGAGCAGAATTCCGAGAACAATGGAATAGATTTTAAGCATTTTTAAACTTCAGCGGAATTCCGAGAACAATAGAAGAGTTCCGAAGCATTTTCAAACTTCACCCGAATTCTGAGAACAATGGAAGTGTTCCGAAGCATTTTTAAACTTCAGCGGAATTTGGAGAACAATCGGAGAGTTCCGAAGCATTTTTAAAGGTCAGCGGAATTCCGAGAACAATGTAAGAGTTCCGAAGCATTTTTAAACTTCAGCATAATTCCGAGAACAATGGAAGAGTTCCGAAGCATTTTTAAATTTCAACGGAATTCCGAGAACAATGGAAGAGTCCTGAAGCATTTTAAACTTCAGCTGATTTCCGAGAAATGGAAGAGTTCCGAAGCATTTTGAAACGTCAGCGGAAATTCGAGAACAATGGAAGCGTTCCGAAGCATTTTTAAATGTCAGCTGAATTCCGAGAACAATGAAAGAGTTGCGAAGCATTATTAAACGTCAGCGGAATTCTGAGAACAATGGAAGAGTTCCGAAACATTTTTAAACATCAGCGGATTTCCTTCAAGAATGAAAGAGTTCGGAAGAATTTTTAAACTTCAGCAGAATTTGAGGAACAATGGAAGAGTTCCAAAGCATTTTTAAACTTCAGCAGAAATCCGGGAACAATGGAAGAGTTTCAAAGCATTTTTAAACTTCAGCAGAATTCGGAGAACAATAGAAGAGTTCCGAAGCATTTTTAAATGTCAGCAGAATTCCGAGAACAATGGAAGAGGTCCGAAGCATTTTTAAATGTCAGCGGAATTCCGAGAAATATGGAAGAGTTCCGAAGCATTTTTAAATGTCAGCAGAATTCCGAGAACAATGGAAGAGTTCCGAAGCATTTTTAAACTTCAGCGGTATTTGGAGAACAATCGAAGAGTTCCGAAGCATTTTTAAAGGTCAGCGGAATTCCGAGAACAATGGAAGAGTTGTGAAGCATTTTTAAACGTCAGCGGAATTCTGAGAACAATGGAAGAGTTGCAAAGCAGTATTAAACGTCAGCGGAATTCCGAGAACAATGGAAGAGTTCCGAAGCATTTTTAAACTTCAGCATAATTCCGAGAACAATGGAAGAGTTCCGAAGCATTTTTAAATTTCAACGGAATTCCGAGAACAATGGAAGAGTTCCGAAGCATTTTTAAACTTCAGCGGAATTACGAGAACAATGGAAGAGTTCCGAAGCATTTTTAAACATGAGCAGAATTCCGAGAACAATGGAATAGATTTTAAGCATTTTTAAACTTCAGCGGAATTCCGAGAACAATAGAAGAGTTCCGAAGCATTTTCAAACTTCACCCGAATTCTGAGAACAATGGAAGAGTTCCGAAGCATTTTTAAACTTCAGCGGAATTTGGAGAACAATCGGAGAGTTCCGAAGCATTTTTAAAGGTCAGCGGAATTCCGAGAACAATGTAAGAGTTCCGAAGCATTTTTAAACTTCAGCATAATTCCGAGAACAATGGAAGAGTTCCGAAGCATTTTTAAATTTCAATGGAATTCCGAGAACAATGGAAGAGTCCTGAAGCATTTTAAACTTCAGCTGATTTCCGAGAAATGGAAGAGTTCCGAAGCATTTTGAAACGTCAGCGGAAATTCGAGAACAATGGAAGCGTTCCGAAGCATTTTTAAATGTCAGCTGAATTCCGAGAACAATGAAAGAGTTGCGAAGCATTATTAAACGTCAGCGGAATTCTGAGAACAATGGAAGAGTTCCGAAACATTTTTAAACATCAGCGGATTTCCTTCAAGAATGAAAGAGTTCGGAAGAATTTTTAAACTTCAGCAGAATTTGAGGAACAATGGAAGAGTTCCAAAGCATTTTTAAACTTCAGCAGAAATCCGGGAACAATGGAAGAGTTTCAAAGCATTTTTAAACTTCAGCAGAATTCGGAGAACAATAGAAGAGTTCCAAAGCATTTTTAAATGTCAGCAGAATTCCGAGAACAATGGAAGAGGTCCGAAGCATTTTTAAATGTCAGCGGAATTCCGAGAAATATGGAAGAGTTCCGAAGCATTTTTAAATGTCAGCAGAATTCCGAGAACAATGGAAGAGTTCCAAAGCATTTTTAAATGTCAGCGGAATTCTGAAAACAATGGAAGAGTTCTGAAGCATTTTTAAACTTCAGCAGAATTCCGAGAACAATGGAAGAGTTCCGAAGCAATCTTAAACTTCAGCGGAATTCCGAGAACAATGGAAGAGTTCCGAAGCATTTTTAAAAGTCAGCGGAATTCCGAGAACAATAGAAGAGTTGTGAAGCATTTTTAAGCGTCAGCGGAATTCCGAGAACAATGGAAGAGTTCCAAAGCATTTTTAAACTTCAGCAGAATTCCAAGAACAAGGGAAGAGTTCCAAAGCATTTTTAAATGTCAGCAGAATTCCGAGAACAATGTAAGAGTTCTGAAGCATTTTTAAACTTCAGCAGAATTCCGAGAGCAATGGAAGAGTTCCAAAGCATTTTAAAACTTCAGCAGAATTCCGAGAACAATGGGACAGTTTCGAAGCATTTTTAAACTTCAACGGAATTCCGAGAACAATGGAAGAGTTCCGAAGCATTTTTAAACGTCAGCGGGATTCCGAGAACAATGGAAGAGTTGTGAAGCATTTTTAAGCATCAGCGGAATTCCGAGAACAATGGAAGAGTTCCGAAGCATTTTTAAACTTCAGCAGAATTCCGAGAACAATGGAAGAATTCCGAAGCATTTTTAAACTTCAAAACTTCAGCAGAATTCCGAGAACAATGGAAGAGTTCCGAAGCATTCTTAAACTTCAGCGGAATTCCGAGAGCAATGGAAGAGCTCCGAAGCATTTTTAAAAGTCAGCGGAATTTCGAGAACAAAAGAAGAGCTGTGAAGCAATTTTAAGCATCAGCGGAATTCCGAGAACAATGGAAGAGTTCCGAAGCATTTTTAAACTTCAGCGGAATTCCTGGAACAATGGAAGAGTTCCGAAGCATTTTTAAAAGTCAGCAGAATTCCGAGAATAATAGAAGGGTACCAAAGCATGTTTAAACTTCAGCGGAATTCTGAGAACAATGTAAGAGTTCCGAAGCATTTTTAAACTTCACCGGAATTCCGAGAACAATGGAAGAGTTGTGAAGCATTTTTAAACGTCAGCGGAATTACGAGAACAATGGAAGAGTTGCAAAGCATTATTAAACGTCAGCTGAATTCCGAGAACAATGGAAGTGGTCCGAAGCATTTTTAAATGTCAGCGGAATTCTGAGAAATATGGAAGAGTTCCGAAGCATTTTTAAATGTCAGCAGAATTCCGAGAACAATGGAAGAGTTCCGAAGCATTTTTAAATGTCAGCAGAATTCCGAGAACAATGTAAGAGTTCTGAAGCAATTTTAAAATTCAGCAGAATTCCGAGAGCAATGGAAGAGTTCCAAAGCATTTTAAAACTTCAGCAGAATTCCAAGAACAATTGAAGGGTTCCGAAGCATTTTTAAACTTCAGCAGAATTCCGAGAACAATGGGAGAGTTTCGAAGCATTTTTAAACTTCAGCAGAATTCCGAGAACAATGGAAGAGTTTCGAAGCATTTTTAAACTTCAACGGAATTCCGAGAACAATGGAAGAGTTCCGAAGCATTTTTAAACGTCAGCGGAATTCCGAGAACAATGGAAGAGTTCTTTAGCATTTTTAAACATCAGCGGAATTCCGAGAACAATGGAAGAGTATCGAAGCATTTTAAAACGTCAGCGGAATTCCGAGAACAATGGAAGAGTTCCGAAGCATTTTTAAACGTCAGCAGAATTCCGAGAACAATTGAAGAGTTCCAAAGCATTTTTAAACTTCAGCAGAATTCCGAGAACAATGGAAGAGTTCCGAAGCATTTCTAAAAGTCAGCGGGATTCCGAGAACAATAGAAGAGTTGTGAAGCATTTTTAAGCGTCAGCGGAATTCCGAGAACAATGGAAGAATTCCGAAGCATTTTTAAACTTCAAAACTTCAGCAGAATTCCGAGAACAATGGAAGAGTTCCGAAGCATTCTTAAACTTCAGCGGAATTCCGAGAACAATGGAAGAGTTCCGAAGCATTTTTAAACTTCACCGGAATTCCGAGAACAATGGAAGAGTTCCGAAGCATTTTTAAATGTCAGGGGAATTCCGCGAACAATGGAAGAGTCCTGAAGCATTTTTAAACGTCAGCGGATTTTTAAAAACAATGGAAGATTTCCGAAGCATTTTTAAACGTCAGCGGAATTCTGCGAAAAATGGAAGAGTTCCGAAGCATTTTTAAACTTCAGCGGAATTTGGAGAACAATCGAAGAGTTCCGAAGCATTTTTAAAGGTCAGCGGAATTCCGAGAAAAATGGAAGAGTTGTGAAGTATTTTTAAACGTCAGCGGAATTCCGAGAACAATGGAAGAGTTGCAAAGCATTATTAAACGTCAGCGGAATTCCGAGAACAATAGAAGAGTTGTGAAGCATTTTTAAGCGTCAGCGGAATTCCAAGAACAATGGAAGAGTTCCGAAGCATTTTTAAACTTCAGCAGAATTCCGAGAATAATGGAAGAGTTCCAAAGCATTTTTAAATGTCAGCAGAATTCCGAGAACAAATGAAGACTTCCAAAGCATTTTTAAACGTCAGTGGAATTCCGAGAACAATGGAAGAGTTCCGAAGCATTTTTAAATGTCAGCAGAATTCCGAGAACAATGTAAGAGTTCTGAAGCATTTTTAAACTTCAGCAGAATTCCGAGAGCAATGGAAGAGTTCCAAAGCATTTTAAAACTTCAGCAGAATTCCAAGAACAATTGAAGGGTTCCGAAGCATTTTTAAACTTCAGCAGAATTCCGAGAACAATGGGAGAGTTTCGAAGCATTTTTAAACTTCAGCAGAATTCCGAGAACAATGAAAGAGTTTCGAAGCATTTTTAAACTTCAACGGAATTCCGAGAACAATGGAAGTGTTCCGAAGCATTTTTAAACGTCAGCGGGATTCCGAGAACAATGGAAGAGTTGTGAAGCATTTTTAAGCGTCAGCGGAATTCCGAGAACAATGGAAGAGTTCCGAAGCATTTTTAAACTTCAGCAGAATTCCGAGAACAATGGAAGAATTCCGAAGCATTTTTAAACTTCAAAACTTCAGCAGAATTCCGAGAACAATGGAAGAGTTCCGAAGCATTCTTAAACTTCAGCGGAATTCCGAGAACAATGGAAGAGTTCCGAAGCATTTTTAAAAGTCATCGGAATTCCGAGAACAAAAGAAGAGTTGTGAAGCAATTTTAAGCATCAGCGGAATTCCGAGAACAATGGAAGAGTTCCGAAGCATTTTTAAACTTCAGCGGAATTCCTGGAACAATGGAAGAGTTCCGAAGCATTTTTAAAAGTCAGCAGAATTCCGAGAATAATAGAAGGGTACCAAAGCATGTTTAAACTTCAGCGGAATTCTGAGAACAATGTAAGAGTTCCGAAGCATTTTTAAACTTCACCGGAATTCCGAGAACAATGGAAGAGTTCCGAAGCATTTTTAAATGTCAGGGGAATTCCGCGAACAATGGAAGAGTCCTGAAGCATTTTTAAACGTCAGCGGATTTTTGAAAACAATGGAAGATTTCCGAAGCATTTTTAAACGTCAGCGGAATTCTGAGAAAAATGGAAGAGTTCCGAAGCATTTTTAAACTTCAGCGGAATTTGGAGAACAATCGAAGAGTTCCGAAGCATTTTTAAAGGTCAGCGGAATTCCGAGAACAATGGAAGAGTTGTGAAGCATTTTTAAACGTCAGCGGAATTCTGAGAACAATAGAAGAGTTGCAAAGCAGTATTAAACGTCAGCGGAATTCCGAGAACAATGGAAGAGTTCCGAAGCATTTTTAAACTTCAGCATAATTCCGAGAACAATGGAAGAGTTCCGAAGCATTTTTAAATTTCAACGGAATTCCGAGAACAATGGAAGAGTTCCGAAGCATTTTTAAACTTCAGCGGAATTACGAGAACAATGGAAGAGTTCCGAAGCATTTTTAAACATGAGCAGAATTCCGAGAACAATGGAATAGATTTTAAGCAATTTTAAACTTCAGCGGAATTCCGAGAACAATAGAAGAGTTCCGAAGCATTTTCAAACTTCACCCGAATTCTGAGAAAAATGGAAGAGTTCCGAAGCATTTTTAAACTTCAGCGGAAATTCGAGAACAATGGAAGCGTTCCGAAGCATTTTTAAATGTCAGCTGAATTCCGAGAACAATGAAAGAGTTGCGAAGCATTATTAAACGTCAGCGGAATTCTGAGAACAATGGAAGAGTTCCGAAACATTTTTAAACATCAGCGGATTTCCTTCAAGAATGAAAGAGTTCGGAAGAATTTTTAAACTTCAGCAGAATTTGAGGAACAATGGAAGAGTTCCGAAGCATTTTTAAACTTCAGCAGAATTCCGAGAGCAATGGAAGAGTTCCAAAGCATTTTAAAACTTCAGCAGAATTCCAAGAACAATTGAAGGGTTCCGAAGCATTTTTAAACTTCAGCAGAATTCCGAGAACAATGGGAGAGTTTCGAAGCATTTTTAAACTTCAGCAGAATTCCGAGAACAATGAAAGAGTTTCGAAGCATTTTTAAACTTCAACGGAATTCCGAGAACAATGGAAGTGTTCCGAAGCATTTTTAAACGTCAGCGGGATTCCGAGAACAATGGAAGAGTTGTGAAGCATTATTAAGCTTCAGCGGAATTCCGAGAACAATGGAAGAGTTCCGAAGCATTTTTAAACTTCAGCAGAATTCCGAGAACAATGGAAGAATTCCGAAGCATTTTTAAACTTCAAAACTTCAGCAGAATTCCGAGAACAATGGAAGAGTTCCGAAGCATTCTTAAACTTCAGCGGAATTCCGAGAACAATGGAAGAGTTCCGAAGCATTTTTAAAAGTCAGCGGAATTCCGAGAACAAAAGAAGAGTTGTGAAGCAATTTTAAGCGTCAGCGGAATTCCGAGAACAATGGAAGAGTTCCGAAGCATTTTTAAACTTCAGCGGAATTCCTGGAACAATGGAAGAGTTCCGAAGCATTTTTAAAAGTCAGCAGAATTCCGAGAATAATAGAAGGGTACCAAAGCATGTTTAAACTTCAGCGGAATTCTGAGAACAATGTAAGAGTTCCGAAGCATTTTTAAACTTCACCGGAATTCCGAGAACAATGGAAGAGTTCCGAAGCATTTTTAAAAGTCAGCGGAATTCCGAGAACAAAAGAAGAGTTGTGAAGCAATTTTAAGCGTCAGCGGAATTCCGAGAACAATGGAAGAGTTCCGAAGCATTTTTAAACTTCAGCGGAATTCCTGGAACAATGGAAGAGTTCCGAAGCATTTTTAAAAGTCAGCAGAATTCCGAGAATAATAGAAGGGTACCAAAGCATGTTTAAACTTCAGCGGAATTCTGAGAACAATGTAAGAGTTCCGAAGCATTTTTAAACTTCACCGGAATTCCGAGAACAATGGAAGAGTTCCGAAGCATTTTTAAATGTCAGGGGAATTCCGCGAACAATGGAAGAGTCCTGAAGCATTTTTAAACGTCAGCGGATTTTTGAAAACAATGGAAGATTTCCGAAGCATTTTTAAACGTCAGCGGAATTCTGAGAAAAATGGAAGAGTTCCGAAGCATTTTTAAACTTCAGCGGAATTTGGAGAACAATCGAAGAGTTCCGAAGCATTTTTAAAGGTCAGCGGAATTCCGAGAACAATGGAAGAGTTGTGAAGCATTTTTAAACGTCAGCGGAATTCTGAGAACAATGGAAGAGTTGCAAAGCAGTATTAAACGTCAGCGGAATTCCGAGAACAATGGAAGAGTTCCGAAGCATTTTTAAACTTCAGCATAATTCCGAGAACAATGGAAGAGTTCCGAAGCATTTTTAAATTTCAATGGAATTCCGAGAACAATGGAAGAGTTCCGAAGCATTTTTAAACTTCAGCGGAATTACGAGAACAATGGAAGAGTTCCGAAGCATTTTTAAACATGAGCAGAATTCCGAGAACAATGGAATAGATTTTAAGCAATTTTAAACTTCAGCGGAATTCCGAGAACAATAGAAGAGTTCCGAAGCATTTTCAAACTTCACCCGAATTCTGAGAACAATGGAAGAGTTCCGAAGCATTTTTAAACTTCAGCGGAATTTGGAGAACAATCGGAGAGTTCCGAAGCATTTTTAAAGGTCAGCGGAATTCCGAGAACAATGGAAGAGTTGTGAAGCATTTTTAAACGTCAGCGGAATTCCGAGAACAATGGAAGAGTTGCAAAGCATTATTAAACGTCAGCGGAATTCCGAGAACAATGTAAGAGTTCCGAAGCATTTTTAAACTTCAGCATAATTCCGAGAACAATGGAAGAGTTCCGAAGCATTTTTAAATTTCAACGGAATTCCGAGAACAATGGAAGAGTCCTGAAGCATTTTAATCTTCAGCTGATTTCCGAGAAATGGAAGAGTTCCGAAGCATTTTGAAACGTCAGCGGAAATTCGAGAACAATGGAAGCGTTCCGAAGCATTTTTAAATGTCAGCTGAATTCCGAGAACAATGAAAGAGTTGCGAAGCATTATTAAACGTCAGCGGAATTCTGAGAACAATGGAAGAGTTCCGAAACATTTTTAAACATCAGCGGATTTCCTTCAAGAATGAAAGAGTTCGGAAGAATTTTTAAACTTCAGCAGAATTTGAGGAACAATGGAAGAGTTCCGAAGCATTTTTAAATGTCAGGGGAATTCCGCGAACAATGTAAGAGTTCCAAAGCATTTTTAAACTTCAGCAGAAATCCGGGAACAATGGAAGAGTTTCAAAGCATTTTTAAACTTCAGCAGAATTCGGAGAACAATAGAAGAGTTCCGAAGCATTTTTAAATGTCAGCAGAATTCCGAGAACAATGGAAGAGGTCCGAAGCATTTTTAAATGTCAGCGGAATTCCGAGAAATATGGAAGAGTTCCGAAGCATTTTTAAATGTCAGCAGAATTCCGAGAACAATGGAAGAGTTCCAAAGCATTTTTAAATGTCAGCGGAATTCTGAAAACAATGGAAGAGTTCTGAAGCATTTTTAAACTTCAGCAGAATTCCGAGAACAATGGAAGAGTTTCAAAGCATTTTTAAACTTCAGCAGAATTCCGAGAACAAATGAAGACTTCCAAAGCATTTTTAAACGTCAGTGGAATTCTGAGAACAATGGAAGAGTTCCGAAGCATTTTTAAATGTCAGCAGAATTCCGAGAACAATGTAAGAGTTCTGAAGCATTTTTAAACTTCAGCAGAATTCCGAGAGCAATGGAAGAGTTCCAAAGCATTTTAAAACTTCAGCAGAATTCCAAGAACAATTGAAGGGTTCCGAAGCATTTTTAAACTTCAGCAGAATTCCGAGAACAATGGGAGAGTTTCGAAGCATTTTTAAACTTCAACGGAATTCCGAGAACAATGGAAGAGTTCCGAAGCATTTTTAAACGTCAGCGGGATTCCGAGAACAATGGAAGAGTTGTGAAGCATTTTTAAGCGTCAGCGGAATTCCGAGAACAATGGAAGAGTTCCGAAGCATTTTTAAACTTCAGCAGAATTCCGAGAACAATGGAAGATTTCCGAAGCATTTTTAAACTTCAAAACTTCAGCAGAATTCCGAGAACAATGGAAGAGTTCCGAAGCATTCTTAAACTTCAGCGGAATTCCGAGAGCAATGGAAGAGTTCCGAAGCATTTTTAAAAGTCAGCGGAATTCCGAGAACAAAAGAAGAGCTGTGAAGCAATTTTAAGCGTCAGTGGAATTCCGAGAACAATGGAAGAGTTCCGAAGCATTTTTAAACTTCAGCGGAATTCCTGGAACAATGGAAGAGTTCCGAAGCATTTTTAAAAGTCAGCAGAATTCCGAGAATAATAGAAGGGTACCAAAGCATGTTTAAACTTCAGCGGAATTCTGAGAACAATGTAAGAGTTCCGAAGCATTTTTAAACTTCACCGGAATTCCGAGAACAATGGAAGAGTTCCGAAGCATTTTTAAAAGTCAGCGGAATTCCGAGAACAAAAGAAGAGTTGTGAAGCAATTTTAAGCGTCAGCGGAATTCCGAGAACAATGGAAGAGTTCCGAAGCATTTTTAAACTTCAGCAGAATTCCGAGAGCAATGGAAGAGTTCCAAAGCATTTTAAAACTTCAGCAGAATTCCAAGAACAATTGAAGGGTTCCGAAGCATTTTTAAACTTCAGCAGAATTCCGAGAACAATGGGAGAGTTTCGAAGCATTTTTAAACTTCAGCAGAATTCCGAGAGCAATGAAAGAGTTTCGAAGCATTTTTAAACTTCAACGGAATTCCGAGAACAATGGAAGTGTTCCGAAGCATTTTTAAACGTCAGCGGGACTCCGAGAACAATGGAAGAGTTGTGAAGCATTATTAAGCTTCAGCGGAATTCCGAGAACAATGGAAGAGTTCCGAAGCATTTTTAAACTTCAGCAGAATTCCGAGAACAATGGAAGAATTCCGAAGCATTTTTAAACTTCAAAACTTCAGCAGAATTCCGAGAACAATGGAAGAGTTCCGAAGCATTCTTAAACTTCAGCGGAATTCCGAGAACAATGGAAGAGTTCCGAAGCATTTTTAAAAGTCAGCGGAATTCCGAGAACAAAAGAAGAGTTGTGAAGCAATTTTAAGCGTCAGCGGAATTCCGAGAACAATGGAAGAGTTCCGAAGCATTTTTAAACTTCAGCGGAATTCCTGGAACAATGGAAGAGTTCCGAAGCATTTTTAAAAGTCAGCAGAATTCCGAGAATAATAGAAGGGTACCAAAGCATGTTTAAACTTCAGCGGAATTCTGAGAACAATGTAAGAGTTCCGAAGCATTTTTAAACTTCACCGGAATTCCGAGAACAATGGAAGAGTTCCGAAGCATTTTTAAAAGTCAGCGGAATTCCGAGAACAAAAGAAGAGTTGTGAAGCAATTTTAAGCGTCAGCGGAATTCCGAGAACAATGGTAGAGTTCCGAAGCATTTTTAAACTTCAGCGGAATTCCTGGAACAATGGAAGAGTTCCGAAGCATTTTTAAAAGTCAGCAGAATTCCGAGAATAATAGAAGGGTACCAAAGCATGTTTAAACTTCAGCGGAATTCTGAGAACAATGTAAGAGTTCCGAAGCATTTTTAAACTTCACCGGAATTCCGAGAACAATGGAAGAGTTCCGAAGCATTTTTAAATGTCAGGGGAATTCCGCGAACAATGGAAGAGTCCTGAAGCATTTTTAAACGTCAGCGGATTTTTGAAAACAATGGAAGATTTCCGAAGCATTTTTAAACGTCAGCGGAATTCTGAGAAAAATGGAAGAGTTCCGAAGCATTTTTAAACTTCACCCGAATTCTGAGAACAATGGAAGAGTTCCGAAGCATTTTTAAACTTCAGCGGAATTTGGAGAACAATCGGAGAGTTCCGAAGCATTTTTAAAGGTCAGCGGAATTCCGAGAACAATGGAAGAGTTGTGAAGCATTTTTAAACGTCAGCGGAATTCCGAGAACAATGGAAGAGTTGCAAAGCATTATTAAACGTCAGCGGAATTCCGAGAACAATGTAAGAGTTCCGAAGCATTTTTAAACTTCAGCATAATTCCGAGAACAATGTAAGAGTTCCGAAGCATTTTTAAATTTCAACGGAATTCCGAGAACAATGGAAGAGTCCTGAAGAATTTTAAACTTCAGCTGATTTCCGAGAAATGGAAGAGTTCCGAAGCATTTTGAAACGTCAGCGGAAATTCGAGAACAATGGAAGCGTTCCGAAGCATTTTTAAATGTCAGCTGAATTCCGAGAACAGTGAAAGAGTTGCGAAGCATTATTAAACGTCAGAGGAATTCTGAGAACAATGGAAGAGTTCCGAAACATTTTTAAACATCAGCGGATTTCCTTCAAGAATGAAAGAGTTCGGAAGAATTTTTAAACTTCAGCAGAAATCCGGGAACAATGGAAGAGTTTCAAAGCATTTTTAAACTTCAGCAGAATTCGGAGAACAATAGAAGAGTTCCGAAGCATTTTTAAATGTCAGCAGAATTCCGAGAACAATGGAAGAGTTCCAAAGCATTTTTAAATGTCAGCGGAATTCTGAAAACAATGGAAGAGTTCTGAAGCATTTTTAAACTTCAGCAGAATTCCGAGAACAATGGAAGAGTTCCGAAGCAATCTTAAACTTCAGCGGAATTCCGAGAACAATGGAAGAGTTCCGAAGCATTTTTAAAAGTCAGCGGAATTCCGAGAACAATAGAAGAGTTGTGAAGCATTTTTAAGCGTCAGCGGAATTCCGAGAACAATGGAAGAGTTCCAAAGCATTTTTAAACTTCAGCAGAATTCCGAGAACAATGGAAGAGTTCCAAAGCATTTTTAAACGTCAGCAGAATTCCGAGAACAAATGAAGACTTCCAAAGCATTTTTAAACGTCAGTGGAATTCAGAGAACAATGGAAGAGTTCCGAAGCATTTTTAAATGTCAGCAGAATTCCGAGAACAATGTAAGAGTTCTGAAGCATTTTTAAACTTCAGCAGAATTCCGAGAGCAATGGAAGAGTTCCAAAGCATTTTAAAACTTCAGCAGAATTCCAAGAACAATTGAAGGGTTCCGAAGCATTTTTAAACTTCAGCAGAATTCCGAGAACAATGGGAGAGTTTCGAAGCATTTTTAAACTTCAACGGAATTCCGAGAACAATGGAAGAGTTCCGAAGCATTTTTAAACGTCAGCGGGATTCCGAGAACAATGGAAGAGTTGTGAAGCATTTTTAAGCGTCAGCGGAATTCCGAGAACAATGGAAGAGTTCCGAAGCATTTTTAAACTTCAGCAGAATTCCGAGAACAATGGAAGAATTCCGAATCATTTTTAAACTTCAAAACTTCAGCAGAATTCCGAGAACAATGGAAGAGTTCCGAAGCATTCTTAAACTTCAGCGGAATTCCGAGAGCAATGGAAGAGTTCCGAAGCATTTTTAAAAGTCAGCGGAATTCCGAGAACAAAAGAAGAGCTGTGAAGCAATTTTAAGCGTCAGTGGAATTCCGAGAACAATGGAAGAGTTCCGAAGCATTTTTAAACTTCAGCGGAATTCCTGGAACAATGGAAGAGTTCCGAAGCATTTTTAAACTTCAGCAGAATTCCGAGAACAATGGAAGAATTCCGAAGCATTTTTAAACTTCAGCAGAATTCCGAGAACAATGGAAGAGTTCCGAAGCATTTTTAAAAGTCAGCGGAATTCCGAGAACAAAAGAAGAGTTGTGAAGCAATTTTAAGCGTCAGCGGAATTCCGAGAACAATGGAAGAGTTCCGAAGCATTTTTAAACTTCAGCGGAATTCCTGGAACAATGGAAGAGTTCCGAAGCATTTTTAAAAGTCAGCAGAATTCCGAGAATAATAGAAGGGTACCAAAGCATGTTTAAACTTCAGCGGAATTCTGAGAACAATGTAAGAGTTCCGAAGCATTTTTAAACTTCACCGGAATTCCGAGAACAATGGAAGAGTTCCGAAGCATTTTTAAATGTCAGGGGAATTCCGCGAACAATGGAAGAGTCCTGAAGCATTTTTAAACGTCAGCGGATTTTTGAAAACAATGGAAGATTTCCGAAGCATTTTTAAACGTCAGCGGAATTCTGAGAAAAATGGAAGAGTTCCGAAGCATTTTTAAACTTCAGCGGAATTTGGAGAACAATCGAAGAGTTCCGAAGCATTTTTAAAGGTCAGCGGAATTCCGAGAACAATGGAAGAGTTGTGAAGCATTTTTAAACGTCAGCGGAATTCTGAGAACAATGGAAGAGTTGCAAAGCAGTATTAAACGTCAGCGGAATTCTGAGAACAATGGAAGAGTTCCGAAGCATTTTTAAACTTCAGCATAATTCCGAGAACAATGGAAGAGTTCCGAAGCATTTTTAAATTTCAACGGAATTCCGAGAACAATGGAAGAGTTCCGAAGCATTTTTAAACTTCAGCGGAATTACGAGAACAATGGAAGAGTTCCGAAGCATTTTTAAACATGAGCAGAATTCCGAGAACAATGGAATAGATTTTAAGCAATTTTAAACTTCAGCGGAATTCCGAGAACAATAGAAGAGTTCCGAAGCATTTTCAAACTTCACCCGAATTCTGAGAACAATGGAAGAGTTCCGAAGCATTTTTAAACTTCAGCGGAATTTCGAGAACAATGGAAGAGTTGTGAAGCATTTTTAAACGTCAGCGGAATTCCGAGAACAATGGAAGAGTTGCAAAGCATTATTAAACGTCAGCGGAATTCCGAGAACAATGTAAGAGTTCCGAAGCATTTTTAAACTTCAGCATAATTCCGAGAACAATGTAAGAGTTCCGAAGGATTTTTAAATTTCAACGGAATTCCGAGAACAATGGAAGAGTCCTGAAGCATTTTAAACTTCAGCTGATTTCCGAGAAATGGAAGAGTTCCGAAGCATTTTTAAACTTCAGCAGAATTCCGAGAACAATGGGAGAGTTTCGAAGCATTTTTAAACTTCAACGGAATTCCGAGAACAATGGAAGAGTTCCGAAGCATTTTTAAACGTCAGCGGGATTCCGAGAACAATGGAAGAGTTGTGAAGCATTTTTAAGCGTCAGCGGAATTCCGAGAACAATGGAAGAGTTCCGAAGCATTTTTAAACTTCAGCAGAATTCCGAGAACAATGGAAGAATTCCGAAGCATTTTTAAACTTCAAAACTTCAGCAGAATTCCGAGAACAATGGAAGAGTTCCGAAGCATTCTTAAACTTCAGCGGAATTCCGAGAGCAATGGAAGAGTTCCGAAGCATTTTTAAAAGTCAGCGGAATTCCGAGAACAAAAGAAGAGCTGTGAAGCAATTTTAAGCGTCAGTGGAATTCCGAGAACAATGGAAGAGTTCCGAAGCATTTTTAAACTTCAGCGGAATTCCTGGAACAATGGAAGAGTTCCGAAGCATTTTTAAAAGTCAGCAGAATTCCGAGAATAATAGAAGGGTACCAAAGCATGTTTAAACTTCAGCGGAATTCTGAGAACAATGTAAGAGTTCCGAAGCATTTTTAAACTTCACCGGAATTCCGAGAACAATGGAAGAGTTCCGAAGCATTTTTAAAAGTCAGCGGAATTCCGAGAACAAAAGAAGAGTTGTGAAGCAATTTTAAGCGTCAGCGGAATTCCGAGAACAATGGAAGAGTTCCGAAGCATTTTTAAACTTCACCGGAATTCCGAGAACAATGGAAGAGTTCCGAAGCATTTTTAAATGTCAGGGGAATTCCGCGAACAATGGAAGAGTCCTGAAGCATTTTTAAACGTCAGCGGATTTTTGAAAACAATGGAAGATTTCCGAAGCATTTTTAAACGTCAGCGGAATTCTGAGAAAAATGGAAGAGTTCCGAAGCATTTCTAAACTTCAGCGGAATTTGGAGAACAATCGAAGAGTTCCGAAGCATTTTTAAAGGTCAGCGGAATTCCGAGAACAATGGAAGAGTTGTGAAGCATTTTTAAACGTCAGCGGAATTCTGAGAACAATGGAAGAGTTGCAAAGCAGTATTAAACGTCAGCGGAATTCCGAGAACAATGGAAGAGTTCCGAAGCATTTTTAAACTTCAGCATAATTCCGAGAACAATGGAAGAGTTCCGAAGCATTTTTAAATTTCAATGGAATTCCGAGAACAATGGAAGAGTTCCGAAGCATTTTTAAACTTCAGCGGAATTACGAGAACAATGGAAGAGTTCCGAAGCATTTTTAAACATGAGCAGAATTCCGAGAACAATGGAATAGATTTTAAGCAATTTTAAACTTCAGCGGAATTCCGAGAACAATAGAAGAGTTCCGAAGCATTTTCAAACTTCACCCGAATTCTGAGAACAATGGAAGAGTTCCGAAGCATTTTTAAACTTCAGCGGAATTTGGAGAACAATCGGAGAGTTCCGAAGCATTTTTAAAGGTCAGCGGAATTCCGAGAACAATGGAAGAGTTGTGAAGCATTTTTAAACGTCAGCGGAATTCCGAGAACAATGGAAGAGTTGCAAAGCATTATTAAACGTCAGCGGAATTCCGAGAACAATGTAAGAGTTCCGAAGCATTTTTAAACTTCAGCATAATTCCGAGAACAATGTAAGAGTTCCGAAGCATTTTTAAATTTCAACGGAATTCCGAGAACAATGGAAGAGTCCTGAAGAATTTTAAACTTCAGCTGATTTCCGAGAAATGGAAGAGTTCCGAAGCATTTTGAAACGTCAGCGGAAATTCGAGAACAATGGAAGCGTTCCGAAGCATTTTTAAACATCAGCGGATTTCCTTCAAGAATGAAAGAGTTCGGAAGAATTTTTAAACTTCAGCAGAATTTGAGGAACAATGGAAGAGTTCCGAAGCATTTTTAAATGTCAGGGGAATTCCGCGAACAATGTAAGAGTTCCAAAGCATTTTTAAACTTCAGCAGAAATCCGGGAACAATGGAAGAGTTTCAAAGCATTTTTAAACTTCAGCAGAATTCGGAGAACAATAGAAGAGTTCCGAAGCATTTTTAAATGTGAGCAGAATTCCGAGAACAATGGAAGAGGTCCGAAGCATTTTTAAATGTCAGCGGAATTCCGAGAAATATGGAAGAGTTCCGAAGCATTTTTAAATGTCAGCAGAATTCCGAGAACAATGGAAGAGTTCCAAAGCATTTTTAAATGTCAGCGGAATTCTGAAAACAAT
Organism: Phyllobates terribilis; assembly: GCF_046119375.1. Taxonomy (NCBI): domain Eukaryota; kingdom Metazoa; phylum Chordata; class Amphibia; order Anura; family Dendrobatidae; genus Phyllobates; species Phyllobates terribilis. The sequence continues at coordinate 12,640,504 of NW_027362788.1, read as the reverse complement.
GGAAGAGTTCTGAAGCATTTTTAAACTTCAGCAGAATTCCGAGAACAATGGAAGAGTTCCGAAGCAATCTTAAACTTCAGCGGAATTCCGAGAACAATGGAAGAGTTCCGAAGCATTTTTAAAAGTCAGCGGAATTCCGAGAACAATAGAAGAGTTGTGAAGCATTTTTAAGCGTCAGCGGAATTCCGAGAACAATGGAAGAGTTCCAAAGCATTTTTAAACTTCAGCAGAATTCCGAGAACAATGGAAGAGTTCCAAAGCATTTTTAAACGTCAGCAGAATTCCGAGAACAAATGAAGACTTCCAAAGCATTTTTAAACGTCAGTGGAATTCTGAGAACAATGGAAGAGTTCCGAAGCATTTTTAAATGTCAGCAGAATTCCGAGAACAATGTAAGAGTTCTGAAGCATTTTTAAACTTCAGCAGAATTCCGAGAGCAATGGAAGAGTTCCAAAGCATTTTAAAACTTCAGCAGAATTCCAAGAACAATTGAAGGGTTCCGAAGCATTTTTAAACTTCAGCAGAATTCCGAGAACAATGGGAGAGTTTTGAAGCATTTTTAAACTTCAACGGAATTCCGAGAACAATGGAAGAGTTCCGAAGCATTTTTAAACGTCAGCGGGATTCCGAGAACAATGGAAGAGTTGTGAAGCATTTTTAAGCGTCAGCGGAATTCCGAGAACAATGGAAGAGTTCCGAAGCATTTTTAAACTTCAGCAGAATTCCGAGAACAATGGAAGAGTTCCGAAGCATTCTTAAACTTCAGCGGAATTCCGAGAGCAATGGAAGAGTTCCGAAGCATTTTTAAAAGTCAGCGGAATTCCGAGAACAAAAGAAGAGCTGTGAAGCAATTTTAAGCGTCAGTGGAATTCCGAGAACAATGGAAGAGTTCCGAAGCATTTTTAAACTTCAGCGGAATTCCTGGAACAATGGAAGAGTTCCGAAGCATTTTTAAACTTCAGCAGAATTCCGAGAACAATGGAAGAATTCCGAAGCATTTTTAAACTTCAGCAGAATTCCGAGAACAATGGAAGAGTTCCGAAGCATTTTTAAAAGTCAGCGGAATTCCGAGAACAAAAGAAGAGTTGTGAAGCAATTTTAAGCGTCAGCGGAATTCCGAGAACAATGGAAGAGTTCCGAAGCATTTTTAAACTTCAGCGGAATTCCTGGAACAATGGAAGAGTTCCGAAGCATTTTTAAAAGTCAGCAGAATTCCGAGAATAATAGAAGGGTACCAAAGCATGTTTAAACTTCAGCGGAATTCTGAGAACAATGTAAGAGTTCCGAAGCATTTTTAAACTTCACCGGAATTCCGAGAACAATGGAAGAGTTCCGAAGCATTTTTAAATGTCAGGGGAATTCCGCGAACAATGGAAGAGTCCTGAAGCATTTTTAAACGTCAGCGGATTTTTGAAAACAATGGAAGATTTCCGAAGCATTTTTAAACGTCAGCGGAATTCTGAGAAAAATGGAAGAGTTCCGAAGCATTTTTAAACTTCAGCGGAATTTGGAGAACAATCGAAGACTTCCGAAGCATTTTTAAATTTCAACGGAATTCCGAGAACAATGGAAGAGTTCCGAAGCATTTTTAAACTTCAGCGGAATTACGAGAACAATGGAAGAGTTCCGAAGCATTTTTAAACATGAGCAGAATTCCGAGAACAATGGAATTGATTTTAAGCAATTTTAAACTTCAGCGGAATTCCGAGAACAATAGAAGAGTTCCGAAGCATTTTCAAACTTCACCCGAATTCTGAGAACAATGGAAGAGTTCCGAAGCATTTTTAAACTTCAGCATAATTCCGAGAACAATGTAAGAGTTCCGAAGCATTTTTAAATTTCAACGGAATTCCGAGAACAATGGAAGAGTCCTGAAGCATTTTAAACTTCAGCTGATTTCCGAGAAATGGAAGAGTTCCGAAGCATTTTGAAACGTCAGCGGAAATTCGAGAACAATGGAAGCGTTCCGAAGCATTTTTAAATGTCAGCTGAATTCCGAGAACAATGAAAGAGTTGCGAAGCATTATTAAACGTCAGCGGAATTCTGAGAACAATGGAAGAGTTCCGAAGCATTTTTAAACTTCAGCATAATTCCGAGAACAATGTAAGAGTTCCGAAGCATTTTTAAATTTCAACGGAATTCCGAGAACAATGGAAGAGTCCTGAAGCATTTTAAACTTCAGCTGATTTCCGAGAAATGGAAGAGTTCCGAAGCATTTTGAAACGTCAGCGGAAATTCGAGAACAATGGAAGCGTTCCGAAGCATTTTTAAATGTCAGCTGAATTCCGAGAACAATGAAAGAGTTGCGAAGCATTATTAAACGTCAGCGGAATTCTGAGAACAATGGAAGAGTTCCGAAACATTTTTAAACATCAGCGGATTTCCTTCAAGAATGAAAGAGTTCGGAAGAATTTTTAAACTTCAGCAGAATTTGAGGAACAATGGAAGAGTTCCGAAGCATTTTTAAACTTCAGCAGAATTCCGAGAGCAATGGAAGAGTTCCAAAGCATTTTAAAACTTCAGCAGAATTCCAAGAACAATTGAAGGGTTCCGAAGCATTTTTAAACTTCAGCAGAATTCCGAGAACAATGGGAGAGTTTCGAAGCATTTTTAAACTTCAACGGAATTCCGAGAACAATGGAAGTGTTCCGAAGCATTTTTAAACGTCAGCGGGATTCCGAGAACAATGGAAGAGTTGTGAAGCATTATTAAGCTTCAGCGGAATTCCGAGAACAATGGAAGAGTTCCGAAGCATTTTTAAACTTCAGCAGAATTCCGAGAACAATGGAAGAATTCCGAAGCATTTTTAAACTTCAAAACTTCAGCAGAATTCCGAGAACAATGGAAGAGTTCCGAAGCATTCTTAAACTTCAGCGGAATTCCGAGAACAATGGAAGAGTTCCGAAGCATTTTTAAAAGTCAGCGGAATTCCGAGAACAAAAGAAGAGTTGTGAAGCAATTTTAAGCGTCAGCGGAATTCCGAGAACAATGGAAGAGTTCCGAAGCATTTTTAAACTTCAGCGGAATTCCTGGAACAATGGAAGAGTTCCGAAGCATTTTTAAAAGTCAGCAGAATTCCGAGAATAATAGAAGGGTACCAAAGCATGTTTAAACTTCAGCGGAATTCTGAGAACAATGTAAGAGTTCCGAAGCATTTTTAAACTTCACCGGAATTCCGAGAACAATGGAAGAGTTCCGAAGCATTTTTAAAAGTCAGCGGAATTCCGAGAACAAAAGAAGAGTTGTGAAGCAATTTTAAGCGTCAGCAGAATTCCGAGAACAATGGAAGAGTTCCGAAGCATTTTTAAACTTCAGCGGAATTCCTGGAACAATGGAAGAGTTCCGAAGCATTTTTAAAAGTCAGCAGAATTCCGAGAATAATAGAAGGGTACCAAAGCATGTTTAAACTTCAGCGGAATTCTGAGAACAATGTAAGAGTTCCGAAGCATTTTTAAACTTCACCGGAATTCCGAGAACAATGGAAGAGTTCCGAAGCATTTTTAAATGTCAGGGGAATTCCGCGAACAATGGAAGAGTCCTGAAGCATTTTTAAACGTCAGCGGATTTTTGAAAACAATGGAAGATTTCCGAAGCATTTTTAAACGTCAGCGGAATTCTGAGAAAAATGGAAGAGTTCCGAAGCATTTTTAAACTTCAGCGGAATTTGGAGAACAATCGAAGAGTTCCGAAGCATTTTTAAAGGTCAGCGGAATTCCGAGAACAATGGAAGAGTTGTGAAGCATTTTTAAACGTCAGCGGAATTCTGAGAACAATGGAAGAGTTGCAAAGCAGTATTAAACGTCAGCGGAATTCTGAGAACAATGGAAGAGTTCCGAAGCATTTTTAAACTTCAGCATAATTCCGAGAACAATGGAAGAGTTCCGAAGCATTTTTAAATTTCAACGGAATTCCGAGAACAATGGAAGAGTTCCGAAGCATTTTTAAACTTCAGCGGAATTACGAGAACAATGGAAGAGTTCCGAAGCATTTTTAAACATGAGCAGAATTCCGAGAACAATGGAATAGATTTTAAGCAATTTTAAACTTCAGCGGAATTCCGAGAACAATAGAAGAGTTCCGAAGCATTTTCAAACTTCACCCGAATTCTGAGAACAATGGAAGAGTTCCGAAGCATTTTTAAACTTCAGCGGAATTTCGAGAACAATGGAAGAGTTGTGAAGCATTTTTAAACGTCAGCGGAATTCCGAGAACAATGGAAGAGTTGCAAAGCATTATTAAACGTCAGCGGAATTCCGAGAACAATGTAAGAGTTCCGAAGCATTTTTAAACTTCAGCATAATTCCGAGAACAATGTAAGAGTTCCGAAGGATTTTTAAATTTCAACGGAATTCCGAGAACAATGGAAGAGTCCTGAAGCATTTTAAACTTCAGCTGATTTCCGAGAAATGGAAGAGTTCCGAAGCATTTTTAAACTTCAGCAGAATTCCGAGAACAATGGGAGAGTTTCGAAGCATTTTTAAACTTCAACGGAATTCCGAGAACAATGGAAGAGTTCCGAAGCATTTTTAAACGTCAGCGGGATTCCGAGAACAATGGAAGAGTTGTGAAGCATTTTTAAGCGTCAGCGGAATTCCGAGAACAATGGAAGAGTTCCGAAGCATTTTTAAACTTCAGCAGAATTCCGAGAACAATGGAAGAATTCCGAAGCATTTTTAAACTTCAAAACTTCAGCAGAATTCCGAGAACAATGGAAGAGTTCCGAAGCATTCTTAAACTTCAGCGGAATTCCGAGAGCAATGGAAGAGTTCCGAAGCATTTTTAAAAGTCAGCGGAATTCCGAGAACAAAAGAAGAGCTGTGAAGCAATTTTAAGCGTCAGTGGAATTCCGAGAACAATGGAAGAGTTCCGAAGCATTTTTAAACTTCAGCGGAATTCCTGGAACAATGGAAGAGTTCCGAAGCATTTTTAAAAGTCAGCAGAATTCCGAGAATAATAGAAGGGTACCAAAGCATGTTTAAACTTCAGCGGAATTCTGAGAACAATGTAAGAGTTCCGAAGCATTTTTAAACTTCACCGGAATTCCGAGAACAATGGAAGAGTTCCGAAGCATTTTTAAAAGTCAGCGGAATTCCGAGAACAAAAGAAGAGTTGTGAAGCAATTTTAAGCGTCAGCGGAATTCCGAGAACAATGGAAGAGTTCCGAAGCATTTTTAAACTTCAGCGGAATTCCTGGAACAATGGAAGAGTTCCGAAGCATTTTTAAAAGTCAGCAGAATTCCGAGAATAATAGAAGGGTACCAAAGCATGTTTAAACTTCAGCGGAATTCTGAGAACAATGTAAGAGTTCCGAAGCATTTTTAAACTTCACCGGAATTCCGAGAACAATGGAAGAGTTCCGAAGCATTTTTAAATGTCAGGGGAATTCCGCGAACAATGGAAGAGTCCTGAAGCATTTTTAAACGTCAGCGGATTTTTGAAAACAATGGAAGATTTCCGAAGCATTTTTAAACGTCAGCGGAATTCTGAGAAAAATGGAAGAGTTCCGAAGCATTTTTAAACTTCAGCGGAATTTGGAGAACAATCGAAGAGTTCCGAAGCATTTTTAAAGGTCAGCGGAATTCCGAGAACAATGGAAGAGTTGTGAAGCATTTTTAAACGTCAGCGGAATTCTGAGAACAATGGAAGAGTTGCAAAGCAGTATTAAACGTCAGCGGAATTCCGAGAACAATGGAAGAGTTCCGAAGCATTTTTAAACTTCAGCATAATTCCGAGAACAATGGAAGAGTTCCAAAGCATTTTTAAATTTCAATGGAATTCCGAGAACAATGGAAGAGTTCCGAAGCATTTTTAAACTTCAGCGGAATTACGAGAACAATGGAAGAGTTCCGAAGCATTTTTAAACATGAGCAGAATTGCGAGAACAATGGAATAGATTTTAAGCAATTTTAAACTTCAGCGGAATTCCCAGAACAATAGAAGAGTTCCGAAGCATTTTCAAACTTCACCCGAATTCTGAGAACAATGGAAGAGTTCCGAAGCATTTTTAAACTTCAGCGGAATTTGGAGAACAATCGGAGAGTTCCGAAGCATTTTTAAAGGTCAGCGGAATTCCGAGAACAATGGAAGAGTTGTGAAGCATTTTTAAACGTCAGCGGAATTCCGAGAACAATGGAAGAGTTGTGAAGCATTTTTAAACGTCAGCGGAATTCCGAGAACAATGGAAGAGTTGCAAAGCATTATTAAACGTCAGCGGAATTCCGAGAACAATGTAAGAGTTCCGAAGCATTTTTAAACTTCAGCATAATTCCGAGAACAATGTAAGAGTTCCGAAGCATTTTTAAATTTCAACGGAATTCCGAGAACAATGGAAGAGTCCTGAAGAATTTTAAACTTCAGCTGATTTCCGAGAAATGGAAGAGTTCCGAAGCATTTTGAAACGTCAGCGGAAATTCGAGAACAATGGAAGCGTTCCGAAGCATTTTTAAATGTCAGCTGAATTCCGAGAACAGTGAAAGAGTTGCGAAGCATTATTAAACGTCAGCGGAATTCTGAGAACAATGGAAGAGTTCCGAAACATTTTTAAACATCAGCGGATTTCCTTCAAGAATGAAAGAGTTCGGAAGAATTTTTAAACTTCAGCAGAATTTGAGGAACAATGGAAGAGTTCCGAAGCATTTTTAAATGTCAGGGGAATTCCGCGAACAATGTAAGAGTTCCAAAGCATTTTTAAACTTCAGCAGAAATCCGGGAACAATGGAAGAGTTTCAAAGCATTTTTAAACTTCAGCAGAATTCGGAGAACAATAGAAGAGTTCCGAAGCATTTTTAAATGTCAGCAGAATTCCGAGAACAATGGAAGAGGTCCGAAGCATTTTTAAATGTCAGCGGAATTCCGAGAAATATGGAAGAGTTCCGAAGCATTTTTAAATGTCAGCAGAATTCCGAGAACAATGGAAGAGTTCCAAAGCATTTTTAAATGTCAGCGGAATTCTGAAAACAATGGAAGAGTTCTGAAGCATTTTTAAACTTCAGCAGAATTCCGAGAACAATGGAAGAGTTCCGAAGCAATCTTAAACTTCAGCGGAATTCCGAGAACAATGGAAGAGTTCCGAAGCATTTTTAAAAGTCAGCGGAATTCCGAGAACAATAGAAGAGTTGTGAAGCATTTTTAAGCGTCAGCGGAATTCCGAGAACAATGGAAGAGTTCCAAAGCATTTTTAAACTTCAGCAGAATTCCGAGAACAATGGAAGAGTTCCAAAGCATTTTTAAACGTCAGCAGAATTCCGAGAACAAATGAAGACTTCCAAAGCATTTTTAAACGTCAGTGGAATTCTGAGAACAATGGAAGAGTTCCGAAGCATTTTTAAATGTCAGCAGAATTCCGAGAACAATGTAAGAGTTCCGAAGCATTTTGAAACGTCAGCGGAAATTCGAGAACAATGGAAGCGTTCCGAAGCATTTTTAAATGTCAGCTGAATTCCGAGAACAATGAAAGAGTTGCGAAGCATTATTAAACGTCAGCGGAATTCTGAGAACAATGGAAGAGTTCCGAAGCATTTTTAAACTTCAGCAGAATTCCGAGAGCAATGGAAGAGTTCCAAAGCATTTTAAAACTTCAGCAGAATTCCAAGAACAATTGAAGGGTTCCGAAGCATTTTTAAACTTCAGCAGAATTCCGAGAACAATGGGAGAGTTTCGAAGCATTTTTAAACTTCAACGGAATTCCGAGAACAATGGAAGTGTTCCGAAGCATTTTTAAACGTCAGCGGGATTCCGAGAACAATGGAAGAGTTGTGAAGCATTATTAAGCTTCAGCGGAATTCCGAGAACAATGGAAGAGTTCCGAAGCATTTTTAAACTTCAGCAGAATTCCGAGAACAATGGAAGAATTCCGAAGCATTTTTAAACTTCAAAACTTCAGCAGAATTCCGAGAACAATGGAAGAGTTCCGAAGCATTCTTAAACTTCAGCGGAATTCCGAGAACAATGGAAGAGTTCCGAAGCATTTTTAAAAGTCAGCGGAATTCCGAGAACAAAAGAAGAGTTGTGAAGCAATTTTAAGCGTCAGCGGAATTCCGAGAACAATGGAAGAGTTCCGAAGCATTTTTAAACTTCAGCGGAATTCCTGGAACAATGGAAGAGTTCCGAAGCATTTTTAAAAGTCAGCAGAATTCCGAGAATAATAGAAGGGTACCAAAGCATGTTTAAACTTCAGCGGAATTCTGAGAACAATGTAAGAGTTCCGAAGCATTTTTAAACTTCACCGGAATTCCGAGAACAATGGAAGAGTTCCGAAGCATTTTTAAAAGTCAGCGGAATTCCGAGAACAAAAGAAGAGTTGTGAAGCAATTTTAAGCGTCAGCGGAATTCCGAGAACAATGGAAGAGTTCCGAAGCATTTTTAAACTTCAGCGGAATTCCTGGAACAATGGAAGAGTTCCGAAGCATTTTTAAAAGTCAGCAGAATTCCGAGAATAATAGAAGGGTACCAAAGCATGTTTAAACTTCAGCGGAATTCTGAGAACAATGTAAGAGTTCCGAAGCATTTTTAAACTTCACCGGAATTCCGAGAACAATGGAAGAGTTCCGAAGCATTTTTAAATGTCAGGGGAATTCCGCGAACAATGGAAGAGTCCTGAAGCATTTTTAAACGTCAGCGGATTTTTGAAAACAATGGAAGATTTCCGAAGCATTTTTAAACGTCAGCGGAATTCTGAGAAAAATGGAAGAGTTCCGAAGCATTTTTAAACTTCAGCGGAATTTGGAGAACAATCGAAGAGTTCCGAAGCATTTTTAAAGGTCAGCGGAATTCCGAGAACAATGGAAGAGTTGTGAAGCATTTTTAAACGTCAGCGGAATTCTGAGAACAATGGAAGAGTTGCAAAGCAGTATTAAACGTCAGCGGAATTCTGAGAACAATGGAAGAGTTCCGAAGCATTTTTAAACTTCAGCATAATTCCGAGAACAATGGAAGAGTTCCGAAGCATTTTTAAATTTCAACGGAATTCCGAGAACAATGGAAGAGTTCCGAAGCATTTTTAAACTTCAGCGGAATTACGAGAACAATGGAAGAGTTCCGAAGCATTTTTAAACATGAGCAGAATTCCGAGAACAATGGAATAGATTTTAAGCAATTTTAAACTTCAGCGGAATTCCGAGAACAATAGAAGAGTTCCGAAGCATTTTCAAACTTCACCCGAATTCTGAGAACAATGGAAGAGTTCCGAAGCATTTTTAAACTTCAGCGGAATTTCGAGAACAATGGAAGAGTTGTGAAGCATTTTTAAACGTCAGCGGAATTCCGAGAACAATGGAAGAGTTGCAAAGCATTATTAAACGTCAGCGGAATTCCGAGAACAATGTAAGAGTTCCGAAGCATTTTTAAACTTCAGCATAATTCCGAGAACAATGTAAGAGTTCCGAAGGATTTTTAAATTTCAACGGAATTCCGAGAACAATGGAAGAGTCCTGAAGCATTTTAAACTTCAGCTGATTTCCGAGAAATGGAAGAGTTCCGAAGCATTTTTAAACTTCAGCAGAATTCCGAGAACAATGGGAGAGTTTCGAAGCATTTTTAAACTTCAACGGAATTCCGAGAACAATGGAAGAGTTCCGAAGCATTTTTAAACTTCAGCAGAATTCCGAGAACAATGGAAGAATTCCGAAGCATTTTTAAACTTCAAAACTTCAGCAGAATTCCGAGAACAATGGAAGAGTTCCGAAGCATTCTTAAACTTCAGCGGAATTCCGAGAGCAATGGAAGAGTTCCGAAGCATTTTTAAAAGTCAGCGGAATTCCGAGAACAAAAGAAGAGCTGTGAAGCAATTTTAAGCGTCAGTGGAATTCCGAGAACAATGGAAGAGTTCCGAAGCATTTTTAAACTTCAGCGGAATTCCTGGAACAATGGAAGAGTTCCGAAGCATTTTTAAAAGTCAGCAGAATTCCGAGAATAATAGAAGGGTACCAAAGCATGTTTAAACTTCAGCGGAATTCTGAGAACAATGTAAGAGTTCCGAAGCATTTTTAAACTTCACCGGAATTCCGAGAACAATGGAAGAGTTCCGAAGCATTTTTAAAAGTCAGCGGAATTCCGAGAACAAAAGAAGAGTTGTGAAGCAATTTTAAGCGTCAGCGGAATTCCGAGAACAATGGAAGAGTTCCGAAGCATTTTTAAACTTCAGCGGAATTCCTGGAACAATGGAAGAGTTCCGAAGCATTTTTAAAAGTCAGCAGAATTCCGAGAATAATAGAAGGGTACCAAAGCATGTTTAAACTTCAGCGGAATTCTGAGAACAATGTAAGAGTTCCGAAGCATTTTTAAACTTCACCGGAATTCCGAGAACAATGGAAGAGTTCCGAAGCATTTTTAAATGTCAGGGGAATTCCGCGAACAATGGAAGAGTCCTGAAGCATTTTTAAACGTCAGCGGATTTTTGAAAACAATGGAAGATTTCCGAAGCATTTTTAAACGTCAGCGGAATTCTGAGAAAAATGGAAGAGTTCCGAAGCATTTTTAAACTTCAGCGGAATTTGGAGAACAATCGAAGAGTTCCGAAGCATTTTTAAAGGTCAGCGGAATTCCGAGAACAATGGAAGAGTTGTGAAGCATTTTTAAACGTCAGCGGAATTCTGAGAACAATGGAAGAGTTGCAAAGCAGTATTAAACGTCAGCGGAATTCTGAGAACAATGGAAGAGTTCCGAAGCATTTTTAAACTTCAGCATAATTCCGAGAACAATGGAAGAGTTCCGAAGCATTTTTAAATTTCAACGGAATTCCGAGAACAATGGAAGAGTTCCGAAGCATTTTTAAACTTCAGCGGAATTACGAGAACAATGGAAGAGTTCCGAAGCATTTTTAAACATGAGCAGAATTCCGAGAACAATGGAATAGATTTTAAGCAATTTTAAACTTCAGCGGAATTCCGAGAACAATAGAAGAGTTCCGAAGCATTTTCAAACTTCACCCGAATTCTGAGAACAATGGAAGAGTTCCGAAGCATTTTTAAACTTCAGCGGAATTTCGAGAACAATGGAAGAGTTGTGAAGCATTTTTAAACGTCAGCGGAATTCCGAGAACAATGGAAGAGTTGCAAAGCATTATTAAACGTCAGCGGAATTCCGAGAACAATGTAAGAGTTCCGAAGCATTTTTAAACTTCAGCATAATTCCGAGAACAATGTAAGAGTTCCGAAGGATTTTTAAATTTCAACGGAATTCCGAGAACAATGGAAGAGTCCTGAAGCATTTTAAACTTCAGCTGATTTCCGAGAAATGGAAGAGTTCCGAAGCATTTTTAAACTTCAGCAGAATTCCGAGAACAATGGGAGAGTTTCGAAGCATTTTTAAACTTCAACGGAATTCCGAGAACAATGGAAGAGTTCCGAAGCATTTTTAAACTTCAGCAGAATTCCGAGAACAATGGAAGAATTCCGAAGCATTTTTAAACTTCAAAACTTCAGCAGAATTCCGAGAACAATGGAAGAGTTCCGAAGCATTCTTAAACTTCAGCGGAATTCCGAGAGCAATGGAAGAGTTCCGAAGCATTTTTAAAAGTCAGCGGAATTCCGAGAACAAAAGAAGAGCTGTGAAGCAATTTTAAGCGTCAGTGGAATTCCGAGAACAATGGAAGAGTTCCGAAGCATTTTTAAACTTCAGCGGAATTCCTGGAACAATGGAAGAGTTCCGAAGCATTTTTAAAAGTCAGCAGAATTCCGAGAATAATAGAAGGGTACCAAAGCATGTTTAAACTTCAGCGGAATTCTGAGAACAATGTAAGAGTTCCGAAGCATTTTTAAACTTCACCGGAATTCCGAGAACAATGGAAGAGTTCCGAAGCATTTTTAAAAGTCAGCGGAATTCCGAGAACAAAAGAAGAGTTGTGAAGCAATTTTAAGCGTCAGCGGAATTCCGAGAACAATGGAAGAGTTCCGAAGCATTTTTAAACTTCAGCGGAATTCCTGGAACAATGGAAGAGTTCCGAAGCATTTTTAAAAGTCAGCAGAATTCCGAGAATAATAGAAGGGTACCAAAGCATGTTTAAACTTCAGCGGAATTCTGAGAACAATGTAAGAGTTCCGAAGCATTTTTAAACTTCACCGGAATTCCGAGAACAATGGAAGAGTTCCGAAGCATTTTTAAATGTCAGGGGAATTCCGCGAACAATGGAAGAGTCCTGAAGCATTTTTAAACGTCAGCGGATTTTTGAAAACAATGGAAGATTTCCGAAGCATTTTTAAACGTCAGCGGAATTCTGAGAAAAATGGAAGAGTTCCGAAGCATTTTTAAACTTCAGCGGAATTTGGAGAACAATCGAAGAGTTCCGAAGCATTTTTAAAGGTCAGCGGAATTCCGAGAACAATGGAAGAGTTGTGAAGCATTTTTAAACGTCAGCGGAATTCTGAGAACAATGGAAGAGTTGCAAAGCAGTATTAAACGTCAGCGGAATTCCGAGAACAATGGAAGAGTTCCGAAGCATTTTTAAACTTCAGCATAATTCCGAGAACAATGGAAGAGTTCCGAAGCATTTTTAAATTTCAATGGAATTCCGAGAACAATGGAAGAGTTCCGAAGCATTTTTAAACTTCAGCGGAATTACGAGAACAATGGAAGAGTTCCGAAGCATTTTTAAACATGAGCAGAATTGCGAGAACAATGGAATAGATTTTAAGCAATTTTAAACTTCAGCGGAATTCCGAGAACAATAGAAGAGTTCCGAAGCATTTTCAAACTTCACCCGAATTCTGAGAACAATGGAAGAGTTCCGAAGCATTTTTAAACTTCAGCGGAATTTGGAGAACAATCGGAGAGTTCCGAAGCATTTTTAAAGGTCAGCGGAATTCCGAGAACAATGGAAGAGTTGTGAAGCATTTTTAAACGTCAGCGGAATTCCGAGAACAATGGAAGAGTTGCAAAGCATTATTAAACGTCAGCGGAATTCCGAGAACAATGTAAGAGTTCCGAAGCATTTTTAAACTTCAGCATAATTCCGAGAACAATGTAAGAGTTCCGAAGCATTTTTAAATTTCAACGGAATTCCGAGAACAATGGAAGAGTCCTGAAGAATTTTAAACTTCAGCTGATTTCCGAGAAATGGAAGAGTTCCGAAGCATTTTGAAACGTCAGCGGAAATTCGAGAACAATGGAAGCGTTCCGAAGCATTTTTAAATGTCAGCTGAATTCCGAGAACAGTGAAAGAGTTGCGAAGCATTATTAAACGTCAGCGGAATTCTGAGAACAATGGAAGAGTTCCGAAACATTTTTAAACATCAGCGGATTTCCTTCAAGAATGAAAGAGTTCGGAAGAATTTTTAAACTTCAGCAGAATTTGAGGAACAATGGAAGAGTTCCGAAGCATTTTTAAATGTCAGGGGAATTCCGCGAACAATGTAAGAGTTCCAAAGCATTTTTAAACTTCAGCAGAAATCCGGGAACAATGGAAGAGTTTCAAAGCATTTTTAAACTTCAGCAGAATTCGGAGAACAATAGAAGAGTTCCGAAGCATTTTTAAATGTCAGCAGAATTCCGAGAACAATGGAAGAGGTCCGAAGCATTTTTAAATGTCAGCGGAATTCCGAGAAATATGGAAGAGTTCCGAAGCATTTTTAAATGTCAGCAGAATTCCGAGAACAATGGAAGAGTTCCAAAGCATTTTTAAATGTCAGCGGAATTCTGAAAACAATGGAAGAGTTCTGAAGCATTTTTAAACTTCAGCAGAATTCCGAGAACAATGGAAGAGTTCCGAAGCAATCTTAAACTTCAGCGGAATTCCGAGAACAATGGAAGAGTTCCGAAGCATTTTTAAAAGTCAGCGGAATTCCGAGAACAATAGAAGAGTTGTGAAGCATTTTTAAGCGTCAGCGGAATTCCGAGAACAATGGAAGAGTTCCAAAGCATTTTTAAACTTCAGCAGAATTCCGAGAACAATGGAAGAGTTCCAAAGCATTTTTAAACGTCAGCAGAATTCCGAGAACAAATGAAGACTTCCAAAGCATTTTTAAACGTCAGTGGAATTCTGAGAACAATGGAAGAGTTCCGAAGCATTTTTAAATGTCAGCAGAATTCCGAGAACAATGTAAGAGTTCTGAAGCATTTTTAAATGTCAGCAGAATTCCGAGAGCAATGGAAGAGTTCCAAAGCATTTTAAAACTTCAGCAGAATTCCAAGAACAATTGAAGGGTTCCGAAGCATTTTTAAACTTCAGCAGAATTCCGAGAACAATGGGAGAGTTTTGAAGCATTTTTAAACTTCAACGGAATTCCGAGAACAATGGAAGAGTTCCGAAGCATTTTTAAACGTCAGCGGGATTCCGAGAACAATGGAAGAGTTGTGAAGCATTTTTAAGCGTCAGCGGAATTCCGAGAACAATGGAAGAGTTCCGAAGCATTTTTAAACTTCAGCAGAATTCCGAGAACAATGGAAGAGTTCCGAAGCATTCTTAAACTTCAGCGGAATTCCGAGAGCAATGGAAGAGTTCCGAAGCATTTTTAAAAGTCAGCGGAATTCCGAGAACAAAAGAAGAGCTGTGAAGCAATTTTAAGCGTCAGTGGAATTCCGAGAACAATGGAAGAGTTCCGAAGCATTTTTAAACTTCAGCGGAATTCCTGGAACAATGGAAGAGTTCCGAAGCATTTTTAAACTTCAGCAGAATTCCGAGAACAATGGAAGAATTCCGAAGCATTTTTAAACTTCAGCAGAATTCCGAGAACAATGGAAGAGTTCCGAAGCATTTTTAAAAGTCAGCGGAATTCCGAGAACAAAAGAAGAGTTGTGAAGCAATTTTAAGCGTCAGCGGAATTCCGAGAACAATGGAAGAGTTCCGAAGCATTTTTAAACTTCAGCGGAATTCCTGGAACAATGGAAGAGTTCCGAAGCATTTTTAAAAGTCAGCAGAATTCCGAGAATAATAGAAGGGTACCAAAGCATGTTTAAACTTCAGCGGAATTCTGAGAACAATGTAAGAGTTCCGAAGCATTTTTAAACTTCACCGGAATTCCGAGAACAATGGAAGAGTTCCGAAGCATTTTTAAATGTCAGGGGAATTCCGCGAACAATGGAAGAGTCCTGAAGCATTTTTAAACGTCAGCGGATTTTTGAAAACAATGGAAGATTTCCGAAGCATTTTTAAACGTCAGCGGAATTCTGAGAAAAATGGAAGAGTTCCGAAGCATTTTTAAACTTCAGCGGAATTTGGAGAACAATCGAAGAGTTCCGAAGCATTTTTAAAGGTCAGCGGAATTCCGAGAACAATGGAAGAGTTGTGAAGCATTTTTAAACGTCAGCGGAATTCTGAGAACAATGGAAGAGTTGCAAAGCAGTATTAAACGTCAGCGGAATTCTGAGAACAATGGAAGAGTTCCGAAGCATTTTTAAACTTCAGCATAATTCCGAGAACAATGGAAGAGTTCCGAAGCATTTTTAAATTTCAACGGAATTCCGAGAACAATGGAAGAGTTCCGAAGCATTTTTAAACTTCAGCGGAATTACGAGAACAATGGAAGAGTTCCGAAGCATTTTTAAACATGAGCAGAATTCCGAGAACAATGGAATTGATTTTAAGCAATTTTAAACTTCAGCGGAATTCCGAGAACAATAGAAGAGTTCCGAAGCATTTTCAAACTTCACCCGAATTCTGAGAACAATGGAAGAGTTCCGAAGCATTTTTAAACTTCAGCATAATTCCGAGAACAATGTAAGAGTTCCGAAGCATTTTTAAATTTCAACGGAATTCCGAGAACAATGGAAGAGTCCTGAAGCATTTTAAACTTCAGCTGATTTCCGAGAAATGGAAGAGTTCCGAAGCATTTTGAAACGTCAGCGGAAATTCGAGAACAATGGAAGCGTTCCGAAGCATTTTTAAATGTCAGCTGAATTCCGAGAACAATGAAAGAGTTGCGAAGCATTATTAAACGTCAGCGGAATTCTGAGAACAATGGAAGAGTTCCGAAGCATTTTTAAACTTCAGCATAATTCCGAGAACAATGTAAGAGTTCCGAAGCATTTTTAAATTTCAACGGAATTCCGAGAACAATGGAAGAGTCCTGAAGCATTTTAAACTTCAGCTGATTTCCGAGAAATGGAAGAGTTCCGAAGCATTTTGAAACGTCAGCGGAAATTCGAGAACAATGGAAGCGTTCCGAAGCATTTTTAAATGTCAGCTGAATTCCGAGAACAATGAAAGAGTTGCGAAGCATTATTAAACGTCAGCGGAATTCTGAGAACAATGGAAGAGTTCCGAAACATTTTTAAACATCAGCGGATTTCCTTCAAGAATGAAAGAGTTCGGAAGAATTTTTAAACTTCAGCAGAATTTGAGGAACAATGGAAGAGTTCCGAAGCATTTTTAAACTTCAGCAGAATTCCGAGAGCAATGGAAGAGTTCCAAAGCATTTTAAAACTTCAGCAGAATTCCAAGAACAATTGAAGGGTTCCGAAGCATTTTTAAACTTCAGCAGAATTCCGAGAACAATGGGAGAGTTTCGAAGCATTTTTAAACTTCAACGGAATTCCGAGAACAATGGAAGTGTTCCGAAGCATTTTTAAACGTCAGCGGGATTCCGAGAACAATGGAAGAGTTGTGAAGCATTATTAAGCTTCAGCGGAATTCCGAGAACAATGGAAGAGTTCCGAAGCATTTTTAAACTTCAGCAGAATTCCGAGAACAATGGAAGAATTCCGAAGCATTTTTAAACTTCAAAACTTCAGCAGAATTCCGAGAACAATGGAAGAGTTCCGAAGCATTCTTAAACTTCAGCGGAATTCCGAGAACAATGGAAGAGTTCCGAAGCATTTTTAAAAGTCAGCGGAATTCCGAGAACAAAAGAAGAGTTGTGAAGCAATTTTAAGCGTCAGCGGAATTCCGAGAACAATGGAAGAGTTCCGAAGCATTTTTAAACTTCAGCGGAATTCCTGGAACAAAGGAAGAGTTTCGAAGCATTTTTAAAAGTCAGCAGAATTCCGAGAATAATAGAAGGGTACCAAAGCATGTTTAAACTTCAGCGGAATTCTGAGAACAATGTAAGAGTTCCGAAGCATTTTTAAACTTCACCGGAATTCCGAGAACAATGGAAGAGTTCCGAAGCATTTTTAAAAGTCAGCGGAATTCCGAGAACAAAAGAAGAGTTGTGAAGCAATTTTAAGCGTCAGCGGAATTCCGAGAACAATGGAAGAGTTCCGAAGCATTTTTAAACTTCAGCGGAATTCCTGGAACAATGGAAGTGTTCCGAAGCATTTTTAAAAGTCAGCAGAATTCCGAGAATAATAGAAGGGTACCAAAGCATGTTTAAACTTCAGCAGAATTCTGAGAACAATGTAAGAGTTCCGAAGCATTTTTAAACTTCACCGGAATTCCGAGAACAATGGAAGAGTTCCGAAGCATTTTTAAATGTCAGGGGAATTCCGCGAACAATGGAAGAGTCCTGAAGCATTTTTAAACGTCAGCGGATTTTTGAAAACAATGGAAGATTTCCGAAGCATTTTTAAACGTCAGCGGAATTCTGAGAAAAATGGAAGAGTTCCGAAGCATTTTTAAACTTCAGCGGAATTTGGAGAACAATCGAAGAGTTCCGAAGCATTTTTAAAGGTCAGCGGAATTCCGAGAACAATGGAAGAGTTGTGAAGCATTTTTAAACGTCAGCGGAATTCTGAGAACAATGGAAGAGTTGCAAAGCAGTATTAAACGTCAGCGGAATTCCGAGAACAATGGAAGAGTTCCGAAGCATTTTTAAACTTCAGCATAATTCCGAGAACAATGGAAGAGTTCCGAAGCATTTTTAAATTTCAATGGAATTCCGAGAACAATGGAAGAGTTCCGAAGCACTTTTAAACTTCAGCGGAATTACGAGAACAATGGAAGAGTTCCGAAGCATTTTTAAACATGAGCAGAATTCCGAGAACAATGGAATAGATTTTAAGCAATTTTAAACTTCAGCGGAATTCCGAGAACAATAGAAGAGTTCCGAAGCATTTTCAAACTTCACCCGAATTCTGAGAACAATGGAAGAGTTCCGAAGCATTTTTAAACTTCAGCAGAATTCCGAGAACAATGGAAGAATTCCGAAGCAATCTTAAACTTCAGCGGAATTCCGAGAACAATGGAAGAGTTCCGAAGCATTTTTAAAAGTCAGCGGAATTCCGAGAACAATAGAAGAGTTGTGAAGCATTTTTAAGCGTCAGCGGAATTCCGAGAACAATGGAAGAGTTCCAAAGCATTTTTAAACTTCAGCAGAATTCCGAGAACAATGGAAGAGTTCCAAAGCATTTTTAAACGTCAGCAGAATTCCGAGAACAAATGAAGACTTCCAAAGCATTTTTAAACGTCAGTGGAATTCTGAGAACAATGGAAGAGTTCCGAAGCATTTTTAAATGTCAGCGGAATTCCGAGAACAATGTAAGAGTTCTGAAGCATTTTTAAACTTCAGCAGAATTCCGAGAGCAATGGAAGAGTTCCAAAGCATTTTAAAACTTCAGCAGAATTCCAAGAACAATTGAAGGGTTCCGAAGCATTTTTAAACTTCAGCAGAATTCCGAGAACAATGGGAGAGTTTCGAAGCATTTTTAAACTTCAACGGAATTCCGAGAACAATGGAAGAGTTCTGAAGCATTTTTAAACGTCAGCGGGATTCCGAGAACAATGGAAGAGTTGTGAAGCATTTTTAAGCGTCAGCGGAATTCCGAGAACAATGGAAGAGTTCCGAAGCATTTTTAAACTTCAGCAGAATTCCGAGAACAATGGAAGAATTCCGAAGCATTTTTAAACTTCAAAACTTCAGCAGAATTCCGAGAACATTGGAAGAGTTCCGAAGCATTCTTAAACTTCAGCGGAATTCCGAGAGCAATGGAAGAGTTCCGAAGCATTTTTAAAAGTCAGCGGAATTCCGAGAACAAAAGAAGAGCTGTGAAGCAATTTTAAGCGTCAGTGGAATTCCGAGAACAATGGAAGAGTTCCGAAGCATTTTTAAACTTCAGCGGAATTCCTGGAACAATGGAAGAGTTCCGAAGCATTTTTAAAAGTCAGCAGAATTCCGAGAAAAATAGAAGGGTACCAAAGCATGTTTAAACTTCAGCGGAATTCTGAGAACAATGTAAGAGTTCCGAAGCATTTTTAAACTTCACCGGAATTCCGAGAACAATGGAAGAGTTCCGAAGCATTTTTAAAAGTCAGTGGAATTCCGAGAACAAAAGAAGAGTTGTGAAGCAATTTTAAGCGTCAGCGGAATTCCGAGAACAATGGAAGAGTTCCGAAGCATTTTTAAACTTCAGCGGAATTCCTGGAACAATGGAAGAGTTCCGAAGCATTTTTAAAAGTCAGCAGAATTCCGAGAATAATAGAAGGGTACCAAAGCATGTTTAAACTTCAGCGGAATTCTGAGAACAATGTAAGAGTTCCGAAGCATTTTTAAACTTCACCGGAATTCCGAGAACAATGGAAGAGTTCCGAAGCATTTTTAAATGTCAGGGGAATTCCGCGAACAATGGAAGAGTCCTGAAGCATTTTTAAACGTCAGCGGATTTTTGAAAACAATGGAAGATTTCCGAAGCATTTTTAAACGTCAGCGGAATTCTGAGAAAAATGGAAGAGTTCCGAAGCATTTTTAAACTTCAGCGGAATTTGGAGAACAATCGAAGAGTTCCGAAGCATTTTTAAAGGTCAGCGGAATTCCGAGAACAATGGAAGAGTTGTGAAGCATTTTTAAACGTCAGCGGAATTCTGAGAACAATGGAAGAGTTGCAAAGCAGTATTAAACGTCAGCGGAATTCCGAGAACAATGGAAGAGTTCCGAAGCATTTTTAAACTTCAGCATAATTCCGAGAACAATGGAAGAGTTCCGAAGCATTTTTAAATTTCAACGGAATTCCGAGAACAATGGAAGAGTTCCGAAGCATTTTTAAACTTCAGCGGAATTACGAGAACAATGGAAGAGTTCCGAAGCATTTTTAAACATGAGCAGAATTCCGAGAACAATGGAATAGATTTTAAGCAATTTTAAACTTCAGCGGAATTCCGAGAACAATAGAAGAGTTCCGAAGCATTTTCAAACTTCACCCGAATTCTGAGAACAATGGAAGAGTTCCGAAGCATTTTTAAACTTCAGCGGAATTTGGAGAACAATCGGAGAGTTCCGAAGCATTTTTAAAGGTCAGCGGAATTCCGAGAACAATGGAAGAGTTGTGAAGCATTTTTAAACGTCAGCGGAATTCCGAGAACAATGGAAGAGTTGCAAAGCATTATTAAACGTCAGCGGAATTCCGAGAACAATGTAAGAGTTCCGAAGCATTTTTAAACTTCAGCATAATTCCGAGAACAATGTAAGAGTTCCGAAGCATTTTTAAATTTCAACGGAATTCCGAGAACAATGGAAGAGTCCTGAAGAATTTTAAACTTCAGCTGATTTCCGAGAAATGGAAGAGTTCCGAAGCATTTTGAAACGTCAGCGGAAATTCGAGAACAATGGAAGCGTTCCGAAGCATTTTTAAATGTCAGCTGAATTCCGAGAACAATGAAAGAGTTGCGAAGCATTATTAAACGTCAGCGGAATTCTGAGAACAATGGAAGAGTTCCGAAACATTTTTAAACATCAGCGGATTTCCTTCAAGAATGAAAGAGTTCGGAAGAATTTTTAAACTTCAGCAGAATTTGAGGAACAATGGAAGAGTTCCGAAGCATTTTTAAATGTCAGGGGAATTCCGCGAACAATGTAAGAGTTCCAAAGCATTTTTAAACTTCAGCAGAAATCCGGGAACAATGGAAGAGTTTCAAAGCATTTTTAAACTTCAGCAGAATTCGGAGAACAATAGAAGAGTTCCGAAGCATTTTTAAATGTCAGCAGAATTCCGAGAACAATGGAAGAGGTCCGAAGCATTTTTAAATGTCAGCGGAATTCCGAGAAATATGGAAGAGTTCCGAAGCATTTTTAAATGTCAGCAGAATTCCGAGAACAATGGAAGAGTTCCAAAGCATTTTTAAATGTCAGCGGAATTCTGAAAACAATGGAAGAGTTCTGAAGCATTTTTAAACTTCAGCAGAATTCCGAGAACAATGGAAGAGTTCCGAAGCAATCTTAAACTTCAGCGGAATTCCGAGAACAATGGAAGAGTTCCGAAGCATTTTTAAAAGTCAGCGGAATTCCGAGAACAATAGAAGAGTTGTGAAGCATTTTTAAGCGTCAGCGGAATTCCGAGAACAATGGAAGAGTTCCAAAGCATTTTTAAACTTCAGCAGAATTCCGAGAACAATGGAAGAGTTCCAAAGCATTTTTAAACGTCAGCAGAATTCCGAGAACAAATGAAGACTTCCAAAGCATTTTTAAACGTCAGTGGAATTCTGAGAACAATGGAAGAGTTCCGAAGCATTTTTAAAAGTCAGCGGAATTCCGAGAACAATAGAAGAGTTGTGAAGCATTTTTAAACTTCAGCAGAATTCCGAGAGCAATGGAAGAGTTCCAAAGAATTTTAAAACTTCAGCAGAATTCCAAGAACAATTGAAGGGTTCCGAAGCATTTTTAAACTTCAGCAGAATTCCGAGAACAATGGGAGAGTTTCGAAGCATTTTTAAACTTCAACGGAATTCCGAGAACAATGGAAGAGTTCCGAAGCATTTTTAAACGTCAGCGGGATTCCGAGAACAATGGAAGAGTTGTGAAGCATTTTTAAGCGTCAGCGGAATTCCGAGAACAATGGAAGAGTTCCGAAGCATTTTTAAACTTCAGCAGAATTCCGAGAACAATGGAAGAATTCCGAAGCATTTTTAAACTTCAAAACTTCAGCAGAATTCCGAGAACAATGGAAGAGTTCCGAAGCATTCTTAAACTTCAGCGGAATTCCGAGAGCAATGGAAGAGTTCCGAAGCATTTTTAAAAGTCAGCGGAATTCCGAGAACAAAAGAAGAGCTGTGAAGCAATTTTAAGCGTCAGCGGAATTCCGAGAACAATGGAAGAGTTCCGAAGCATTTTTAAACTTCAGCGGAATTCCTGGAACAATGGAAGAGTTCCGAAGCATTTTTAAAAGTCAGCAGAATTCCGAGAATAATAGAAGGGTACCAAAGCATGTTTAAACTTCAGCGGAATTCTGAGAACAATGTAAGAGTTCCGAAGCATTTTTAAACTTCACCGGAATTCCGAGAACAATGGAAGAGTTGTGAAGCATTTTTAAACGTCAGCGGAATTACGAGAACAATGGAAGAGTTGCAAAGCATTATTAAACGTCAGCGGAATTCCGAGAACAATGGAAGAGGTTCAAAGCATTTTTAAATGTCAGCGGAATTCTGAGAAATATGGAAGAGTTCCGAAGCTTTTTTAAATGTCAGCAGAATTCCGAGAACAATGGAAGAGTTCCAAAGCATTTTTAAATGTCAGCGGAATTCTGAAAACAATGGAAGAGTTCTGAAGCATTTTTAAACTTCAGCAGAATTCCGAGAACAATGGAAGAGTTCCGAAGCAATCTTAAACTTCAGCGGAATTCCGAGAACAATGGAAGAGTTCCGAAGCATTTTTAAAAGTCAGCGGAATTCCGAGAACAATAGAAGAGTTGTGAAGCATTTTTAAGCGTCAGCGGAATTCCGAGAACAATGGAAGAGTTCCGAAGCATTTTTAAACTTCAGCAGAATTCCGAGAACAATGGAAGAGTTCCAAAGCATTTTTAAACGTCAGCAGAATTCTGAGAACAAATGAAGAGTTCCAAAGCATTTTTAAATGTCAGCAGAATTCCGAGAAAAATGGGAGAGTTTCGAAGCATTTTTAAACTTCAGCAGAATTCCGAGAACAAGGGAAGAGTTTCGAAGCATTTTTAAACTTCAACGGAATTCCGAGAACAATGGAAGAGTTCCGAAGCATTTTTAAACGTCAGCGGAATTCCGAGAACAATGGAAGAGTTCTTTAGCATTTTTAAACATCAGCGGAATTCCGAGAACAATGGAAGAGTATCGAAGCATTTTAAAACGTCAGCGGAATTCCGAGAACAATGGAAGAGTTCCGAAGCATTTTTAAACTTCAGCGGAATTACGAGAACAATGCAAGAGTTCCGAAGCATTTTTAAACTTCAGCAGAATTCCGAGAACAATTGGAGAGTTCCGAAGCATTTTTAAACGTCAGCAGAATTCCGAGAACAATTGAAGAGTTCCAAAGCATTTTTAAACGTCAGTGGAATTCCGAGAACAATGGAAGAGTTCCGAAGCATTTTTAAATGTCAGCAGAATTCCGAGAACAATGTAAGAGTTCTGAAGCATTTTTAAACTTCAGCAGAATTCCGAGAGCAATGGAAGAGTTCACATGCATTTTTAAACTTCAGCAGAATTCCGAGAACAATGGAAGAGTTCCGAAGCATTTTTAAACGTCAGCGGAATTCCGAGAACAATGGAAGAGTTCTTAAGCATTTTTAAACATCAGCGGAATGCCAAGAACAATGCAAGATTTCGGAAGCATTATTAAACGTCAGCGGAATTCCGAGAACAATGGAAGAGTTCCGAAGCATTTTTAAACTTCAGCAGAATTCCGAGAACAAAGAAAGAGTTTCGAAGCATTTTTAAACTTCAACGGAATTCCGAGAACAATGGAAGAGTTCCGAAGCATTTTTAAACGTCAGTGGAATTCCGAGAACAATGTAAGAGTTCCAATGCATTTTCAAACTTCAGCAGAATTCCAAGAACAATTGAAGTGTTCTGATGCATTTTTAAACGTCACCGGAATTGCGAGAACAATGGAAGAGTTCTAAAGCATTTTTAAACATCAGCGGAATGCCGAGAACAATGCAAGATTTCCGAAGCATTTTTATATGTCAGCGGAATTCCGAGAACAATGGACGAGTACCGAAGCATTTTAAAACTTCAGCGGAATTCCAAGAACAATGGAAGAGTTCCGAAGCATTTTTAAACTTCAGCGGAATTACGAGAACAATGGAAGAGTTCCGAAGCATTTTTAAAAATGAGCAGAATTCCGAGAACAATGGAAGAGATTTTAAGCATTTTTAAACTTCAGCATAATTCCGAGAACAATGGAAGAGTTCCGAAGCATTTTTAAATTTCAACGGAATTCCGAGAACAATGGAAGAGTTCCGAAGCATTTTTAAACTTCAGCGGAATTACGAGAACAATGGAAGAGTTCCGAAGCATTTTTAAAAATGAGCAGAATTCCGAGAACAATGGAAGAGATTTTAAGCATTTTTAAACTTCAGCATAATTCCGAGAACAATGGAAGAGTTCCGAAGCATTTTTAAATTTCAACGGAATTCCGAGAACAATGGAAGAGTTTCGAAGCATTTTCAAACTTCACCCGAATTCTGAGAACAATGGAAGAGTTCCGAAGCATTTTTAAACTTCAGCGGAATTCCGAGAACAATGGAAGAGTTGTGAAGCATTTTTAAACGTCAGCGTAATTCCGAGAACAATGGAAGAGTTGCAAAGCATTATTAAACGTCAGCGGAATTCCGAGAACAATGTAAGAGTTCCGAAGCATTTTTAAACTTCAGCATAATTCCGAGAACAATGGAAGAGTTCCGAAGCATTTTTAAATTTCAACGGAATTCCGAGAACAATGGAAGAGTCCTGAAGCATTTTAAACTTCAGCTGATTTCCGAGAAATGGAAGAGTTCCGAAGCATTTTGAAACGTCAGCGGAAATTCGAGAACAATGGAAGAGTTGCAAAGCATTATTAAACGTCAGCGGAATTCTGAGAACAATGGAAGAGTTCCGAAACATTTTTAAACATCAGCGGATTTCCTTCAAGAATGAAAGAGTTCGGAAGAATTTTTAAACTTCAGCAGAATTTGAGGAACAATGGAAGAGTTCCAAAGCATTTTTAAACTTCAGCAGAAATCCGGGAACAATGGAAGAGTTTCAAAGCATTTTTAAACTTCAGCAGAATTCGGAGAACAATAGAAGAGTTCCGAAGCATTTTTAAATGTCAGCAGAATTCCGAGAACAATGGAAGAGGTCCGAAGCATTTTTAAATGTCAGCGGAATTCCGAGAAATATGGAAGAGTTCCGAAGCATTTTTAAATGTCAGCAGAATTCCGAGAACAATGGAAGAGTTCCAAAGCATTTTTAAATGTCAGCGGAATTCTGAAAACAATGGAAGAGTTCTGAAGCATTTTTAAACTTCAGCAGAATTCCGAGAACAATGGAAGAGATCCGAAGCAATCTTAAACTTCAGCGGAATTCCGAGAACAATGGAAGAGTTCCGAAGCATTTTTAAAAGTCAGCGGAATTCCGAGAACAATAGAAGAGTTATGAAGCATTTTTAAGCGTCAGCGGAATTCCGAGAACAATGGAAGAGTTCCAAAGCATTTTTAAACTTCAGCAGAATTCCGAGAACAATGGAAGAGTTCCAAAGCATTTTTAAACGTCAGCAGAATTCCGAGAACAAATGAAGACTTCCAAAGCATTTTTAAACGTCAGTGGAATTCCGAGAACAATGGAAGAGTTCCGAAGCATTTTTAAATGTCAGCAGAATTCCGAGAACAATGTAAGAGTTCTGAAGCATTTTTAAACTTCAGCAGAATTCCGAGAACAATGGGAGAGTTTCGAAGCATTTTTAAACTTCAACGGAATTCCGAGAACAATGGAAGAGTTCCGAAGCATTTTTAAACGTCAGCGGGATTCCGAGAACAATGGAAGAGTTGTGAAGCATTTTTAAGCGTCAGCGGAATTCCGAGAACAATGGAAGAGTTCCGAAGCATTTTTAAACTTCAGCAGAATTCCGAGAACAATGGAAGAATTCCGAAGCATTTTTAAACTTCAAAACTTCAGCAGAATTCCGAGAACAATGGAAGAGTTCCGAAGCATTCTTAAACTTCAGCGGAATTCCGAGAGCAATGGAAGAGTTCCGAAGCATTTTTAAAAGTCAGTGGAATTCCGAGAACAAAAGAAGAGCTGTGAAGCAATTTTAAGCGTCAGCGGAATTCCGAGAACAATGGAAGAGTTCCGACGCATTTTTAAACTTCAGCGGAATTCCTGGAACAATGGAAGAGTTCCGAAGCATTTTTAAAAGTCAGCAGAATTCCGAGAATAATAGAAGGGTACCAAAGCATGTTTAAACTTCAGCGGAATTCTGAGAACAATGTAAGAGTTCCGAAGCAATTTTAAACTTCACCGGAATTCCGAGAACAATGGAAGAGTTCCGAAGCATTTTTCAATGTCAGCAGAATTCCGAGAACAATGGAAGAGGTCCGAAGCATTTTTAAATGTCAGCGGAATTTCGAGAAATATGGAAGAGTTCCGAAGCATTTTTAAATGTCAGCAGAATTACGAGAACAATGGAAGAGTTCCAAAGCATTTTTAAATGTCAGCGGAATTCTGAAAACAATGGAAGAGTTCTGAAGCATTTTTAAACTTCAGCAGAATAACGAGAACAATGGAAGAGTTCCGAAGCAATCTTAAACTTCAGCGGAATTCCGAGAACAATGGAAGAGTTCCGAAGCATTTTTAAAAGTCAGCGGAATTCCGAGAACAATAGAAGAGTTGTGAAGCATTTTTAAGCGTCAGCGGAATTCCGAGAACAATGGAAGATTTCCAAAGCATTTTTAAACTTCAGCAGAATTCCGAGAACAATGGAAGAGTTCCAAAGCATTTTTAAACGTCAGCAGAATTCCGAGAACAAATGAAGACTTCCAAAGCATTTTTAAACGTCAGTGGAATTCCGAGAACAATGGAAGAGTTCCGAAGCATTTTTAAATGTCAGCAGAATTCCGAGAACAATGTAAGAGTTCTGAAGCATTTTTAATCTTCAGCAGAATTCCGAGAGCAATGGAAGAGTTCCAAAGCATTTTAAAACTTCAGCAGAATTCCAAGAACAATTGAAGGGTTCCGAAGCATTTTTAAACTTCAGCAGAATTCCGAGAACAATGGGAGAGTTTCGAAGCATTTTTAAACTTCAACGGAATTTCGAGAACAATGGAAGAGTTCCGAAGCATTTTTAAACGTCAGCGGGATTCCGAGAACAATGGAAGAGTTGTGAAGCATTTTTAAGCGGCAGCGGAATTCCGAGAACAATGGAAGAGTTCCGAAGCATTTTTAAACTTCAGCAGAATTCCGAGAACAATGGAAGAATTCCGAAGCATTTTTAAACTTCAAAACTTCAGCAGAATTCCGAGAACAATGGAAGAGTTCCGAAGCATTCTTAAACTTCAGCGGAATTCCGAGAGCAATGGAAGAGTTCCGAAGCATTTTTAAAAGTCAGCGGAATTCCGAGAACAAAAGAAGAGCTGTGAAGCAATTTTAAGCGTCAGCGGAATTCCGAGAACAATGGAAGAGTTCCGAAGCATTTTTAAACTTCAGCGGAATTCCTGGAACAATGGAAGAGTTCCGAAGCATTTTTAAAAGTCAGCAGAATTCCGAGAATAATAGAAGGGTACCAAAGCATGTTTAAACTTCAGCGGAATTCTGAGAACAATGTAAGAGTTCCGAAGCATTTTTAAACTTCACCGGAATTCCGAGAACAATGGAAGAGTTGTGAAGCATTTTTAAACGTCAGCGGAATTACGAGAACAATGGAAGAGTTGCAAAGCATTATTAAACGTCAGCGGAATTCCGAGAACAATGGAAGAGGTCCGAAGCATTTTTAAATGTCAGCGGAATTCTGAGAAATATGGAAGAGTTCCGAAGCATTTTTAAATGTCAGCAGAATTCCGAGAACAATGGAAGAGTTCCAAAGCATTTTTAAATGTCAGCGGAATTCTGAAAACAATGGAAGAGTTCTGAAGCATTTTTAAACTTCAGCAGAATTCCGAGAACAATAGAAGAGTTGTGAAGCATTTTTAAGCGTCAGCGGAATTCCGAGAACAATGGAAGAGTTCCGAAGCATTTTTAAACTTCAGCAGAATTCCGAGAACAATGGAAGAGTTCCAAAGCATTTTAAAACGTCAGCAGAATTCCGAGAACAAATGAAGAGTTCCAAAGCATTTTTAAACGTCAGTGGAATTCCGAGAACAATGGAAGAGTTTCGAAGCATTTTTAAATGTCAGCAGAATTCCGAGAACAATGTAAGAGTTCTGAAGCATTTTTAAACTTCAGCAGAATTCCGAGAGCAATGGAAGAGTTCCAAAGCATTTTAAAACTTCAGCAGAATTCCAAGAACAATTGAAGGGTTCCGAAGCATTTTTAAACTTCAACAGAATTCCGAGAACAATGGGAGAGTTTCGAAGCATTTTTAAACTTCAGCAGAATTCCGAGAACAATGGAAGTGTTTCGAAGCATTTTTAAACTTCAACGGAATTCCGAGAACAATGGAAGAGTTCCGAAGCATTTTTAAACGTCAGCGGAATTCCGAGAACAATGGAAGAGTTCTTTAGCATTTTTAAACATCAGCGGAATTCCGAGAACAATGGAAGAGTATCGAAGCATTTTAAAACGTCAGCGGAATTCCGAGAACAATGGAAGAGTTCCGAAGCATTTTTAAACTTCAGCGGAATTACGAGAACAATGCAAGAGTTCCGAAGCATTTTTAATCTTCAGCAGAATTCCGAGAACAATTGGAGAGTTCCGAAGCATTTTTAAACGTCAGCAGAATTCCGAGAACAATTGAAGAGTTCCAAAGCATTTTTAAACGTCAATGGAATTCCGAGAACAATGGAAGAGTTCCGAAGCATTTTTAAATGTCAGCAGAATTCCGAGAACAATGGAAGAGTTCTGAAGCATTTTTAAACTTCAGCAGAATTCCGAGAACAATAGAAGAGTTGTGAAGCATTTTTAAGCGTCAGCGGAATTCCGAGAACAATGGAAGAGTTCCGAAGCATTTTTAAACTTCAGCAGAATTCCGAGAACAATGGAAGAGTTCCAAAGCATTTTAAAACGTCAGCAGAATTCCGAGAACAAATGAAGAGTTCCAAAGCATTTTTAAACGTCAGTGGAATTCCGAGAACAATGGAAGAGTTTCGAAGCATTTTTAAATGTCAGCAGAATTCCGAGAACAATGTAAGAGTTCTGAAGCATTTTTAAACTTCAGCAGAATTCCGAGAGCAATGGAAGAGTTCCAAAGCATTTTAAAACTTCAGCAGAATTCCAAGAACAATTGAAGGGTTCCGAAGCATTTTTAAACTTCAACAGAATTCCGAGAACAATGGGAGAGTTTCGAAGCATTTTTAAACTTCAG
This sequence comes from Phyllobates terribilis, assembly GCF_046119375.1. Classification (NCBI taxonomy): domain Eukaryota; kingdom Metazoa; phylum Chordata; class Amphibia; order Anura; family Dendrobatidae; genus Phyllobates; species Phyllobates terribilis. The sequence continues at coordinate 12,611,467 of NW_027362788.1, read as the reverse complement.
CAGAATTCCGAGAACAATGGAAGTGTTTCGAAGCATTTTTAAACTTCAACGGAATTCCGAGAACAATGGAAGAGTTCCGAAGCATTTTTAAACGTCAGCGGAATTCCGAGAACAATGGAAGAGTTCTTTAGCATTTTTAAACATCAGCAGAATTCCGAGAACAATGGAAGAGTATCGAAGCATTTTAAAACGTCAGCGGAATTCCGAGAACAATGGAAGAGTTCCGAAGCATTTTTAAACTTCAGCGGAATTACGAGAACAATGCAAGAGTTCCGAAGCATTTTTAATCTTCAGCAGAATTCCGAGAACAATTGGAGAGTTCCGAAGCATTTTTAAACGTCAGCAGAATTCCGAGAACAATTGAAGAGTTCCAAAGCATTTTTAAACGTCAGTGGAATTCCGAGAACAATGGAAGAGTTCCGAAGCATTTTTAAATGTCAGCAGAATTCCGAGAACAATGGAAGAGTTCTGAAGCATTTTTAAACTTCAGCAGAATTCCGAGAGCAATGGAAGAGTTCACATGCATTTTTAAACTTCAGCAGAATTCCGAGAACAATGGAAGAGTTCCGAAGCATTTTTAAACGTCAGCAGAATTCCGAGAACAATGGAAGAGTTCTTAAGCATTTTTAAACATCAGCGGAATGCCAAGAACAATGCAAGATTTCGGAAGCATTTTTATATGTCAGCAGATTTCCGAGAACAATGGAAGAGTATCGAAGCATTTTAAAACGTCAGCGGAATTCCGAGAACAATGAAAGAGTTGCGAAGCATTATTAATTGTCAGCGGAATTCCGAGAACAATGGAAGAGTTCCGAAGCATTTTTAAACTTCAGCAGAATTCCGAGAACAATGAAAGAGTTTCGAAGCATTTTTAAACTTCAACGGAATTCCGAGAACAATGGAAGAGTTCCGATGCATTTTTAAACGTCAGTGGAATTCCGAGAACAATGTAAGAGTTCCAATGCATTTTCAAACTTCAGCAGAATTCCAAGAACAATTGAAGTGTTCTGATGCATTTTTAAACGTCACCGGAATTGCGAGAACAATGGAAGAGTTCTAAAGCATTTTTAAACATCAGCGGAATGCCGAGAACAATGCAAGATTTCCGAAGCATTTTTATATGTCAGCGGAATTCCGAGAACAATGGACGAGTACCGAAGCATTTTAAAACTTCAGCGGAATTCCAAGAACAATGGGAGAGTTTTGAAGCATTTTTAAACTTCAACGGAATTTCGAGAACAATGGAAGAGTTCCGAAGCATTTTTAAACGTCAGCGGGATTCCGAGAACAATGGAAGAGTTGTGAAGCATTTTTAAGCGTCAGCGGAATTCCGAGAACAATGGAAGAGTTCCGAAGCATTTTTAAACTTCAGCAGAATTCCGAGAACAATGGAAGAGTTCCGAATCATTTTTAAACGTCAGCGGAATTCCGAGAACAATGGAAGAGTTCTGAAGCATTTTTAAACGTCAGCGGAATTTTGAAAACAATGGAAGATTTCCGAAGCATTTTTAAACGTCAGCGGAATTCTGCGAACACTGGAAGAGTTCCGAAGCATTTTTAAAAGTCAGCGGAATTCCGAGAACAATGGAAGAGTTGTGAAGCATTTTTAAGCGTCAGCGGAATTCCGAGAACAATGGAAAAATTCCGAAGCATTTTTAAACTTCAAAACTTCAGCGGAATTCCGAGAACAATGGAAGAGTTCCGAAGCATTTTTAAAAGTCAGCGGAATTCCGAGAACAATGGAAGAGTTCCGAAGCATTTTTAAAAGTCAGCAGAATTCCGAGAACAATAGAAGGGTACCAAAGCATGTTTAAACTTCAGCGGAATTCTGAGAACAATGTAAGCGTTCCGAAGCATTTTTAAACTTCACTGCAATTCCGAGAACAATGGAAGAGTTCCGAAGCATTTTTAAACGTCAGCGGAATTCCGAGAACAATGGAAGAGTTCTGAAGCATTTTTAAACGTCAGCGGATTTTAAAAACAATGGAAGATTTCCGAAGCATTTTTAAACGTCAGCGGAATTCTGCAAACACTTTAAGAGTTCCAAAGCATTTTTAAACTTCAGCGGAATTTGGAGAACAATCGAAGAGTTCCGAAGCAATTTTAAAAGTCAGCGGAATTCCGAGAACAATGGAAGAGTTGTGAAGCATTTTTAAACGTCAGTGGAAATCCAAGAACAAAGGAAGAGTTCCGAAGCATTTTTAAACTTCAGCGGAATTCCGAGAACAATGGAAGAGTTCTGAAGGCTTTTTAAATGTCAGCGGAATTCCGAGAACAATGGAAGAGTTCCGAAGCATTTTTAAATGTCAGCGGAATTCTGAGAACAATGGAAGAGTTACGAAGCATTTTTAAACTTCAGCAGAATTCCGAGAACAATGGAAGAGTTCCGAAGCATACTTAAACTTCAGCGGAATTCCGAGAACAATGGAAGAGTTCAGAAGCATTTTTAAAAGTCAGCGGAATTCCGAGAACAATGGAAGAGTTCCGAAGCATTTTTAAAAGTCAGCGGAATTCCGAGAACAATGGAAGAGTTCCGAAGCATTTTTAAAAGTCAGCAGAATTCCGAGAACAATAGAAGGGTACCAAAGCATGTTTAAACTTCAGCGGAATTCTGAGAACAATGGAAGAGTTCCGAAGCATTTTTAAACGTCAGCGGAATTCCGAGAACAATGGAAGAGTTCTGAAGCATTTTTAAACGTCAGCGGAATTTTGAAAACAATGGAAGATTTCCGAAGCATTTTTAAACGTCAGCGGAATTCTGCGAACACTGGAAGAGTTCCGAAGCATTTTTAAACTTCAGCGGAATTTGGAGAACAATCGAAGAGTTCCGAAGCATTTTTAAAAGTCAGCGGAATTCCGAGAACAATGGAAGAGTTGTGAAGCATTTTTAAGCATCAGCGGAATTCCGAGAACAATGGAAGAGTTCCGAAGCATTTTTAAACTTCAGCAGAATTCTGAGAACAATGGAAGAGTTCCGAAGCATTCTTAAACTTCAGCGGAATTCCGAGGACAATGGAAGAGTTCCGAAGCATTTTTAAATGTCAGCGGAATTCCGAGAACAATAGAAGAGTTCCGAAGCATTTTTAAACTTCACCGGAATTCCGAGAACAATGGAAGAGTTGTGAAGCATTTTTAAACGTCAGCGGAATTACGAGAACAATGGAAGAGTTGCAAAGCATTATTAAACGTCAGCAGAATTCCGAGAACAATGGAAGAGGTCCGAAGCATTTTTAAATGTCAGCGGAATTCTGAGAAATATGGAAGAGTTCCGAAGCATTTTTAAATGTCAGCAGAATTCCGAGAACAATGGAAGAGTTCCAAAGCATTTTTAAATGTCAGCGGAATTCTGAAAACAATGGAAGAGTTCTGAAGCATTTTTAAACTTCAGCAGAATTCCGAGAACAATAGAAGAGTTGTGAAGCATTTTTAAGCGTCAGCGGAATTCCGAGAACAATGGAAGAGTTCCGAAGCATTTTTAAACTTCAGCAGAATTCCGAGAACAATGGAAGAGTTCCAAAGCATTTTAAAACGTCAGCAGAATTCCGAGAACAAATGAAGAGTTCCAAAGCATTTTTAAACGTCAGTGGAATTCCGAGAACAATGGAAGAGTTTCGAAGCATTTTTAAATGTCAGCAGAATTCCGAGAACAATGTAAGAGTTCTGAAGCATTTTTAAACTTCAGCAGAATTCCGAGAGCAATGGAAGAGTTCCAAAGCATTTTAAAACTTCAGCAGAATTCCAAGAACAATTGAAGGGTTCCGAAGCATTTTTAAACTTCAGCAGAATTCCGAGAACAATGGGAGAGTTTCGAAGCATTTTTAAACTTCAGCAGAATTCCGAGAACAATGGAAGTGTTTCGAAGCATTTTTAAACTTCAACGGAATTCCGAGAACAATGGAAGAGTTCCGAAGCATTTTTAAACGTCAGCGGAATTCCGAGAACAATGGAAGAGTTCTTTAGCATTTTTAAACATCAGCGGAATTCCGAGAACAATGGAAGAGTTCTGAAGCATTTTTAAATGTCAGCAGAATTCCGAGAACAATGGAAGAGTTCTTAAGCATTTTTAAACATCAGCGGAATGCCAAGAACAATGCAAGATTTCGGAAGCATTTTTATATGTCAGCAGATTTCCGAGAACAATGGAAGAGTATCGAAGCATTTTAAAACGTCAGCGGAATTCCGAGAACAATGAAAGAGTTGCGAAGCATTATTAATTGTCAGCGGAATTCCGAGAACAATGGAAGAGTTCCGAAGCATTTTTAAACTTCAGCAGAATTCCGAGAACAATGAAAGAGTTTCGAAGCATTTTTAAACTTCAACGGAATTCCGAGAACAATGGAAGAGTTCCGATGCATTTTTAAACGTCAGTGGAATTCCGAGAACAATGTAAGAGTTCCAATGCATTTTCAAACTTCAGCAGAATTCCAAGAACAATTGAAGTGTTCTGATGCATTTTTAAACGTCACCGGAATTGCGAGAACAATGGAAGAGTTCTAAAGCATTTTTAAACATCAGCGGAATGCCGAGAACAATGCAAGATTTCCGAAGCATTTTTATATGTCAGCGGAATTCCGAGAACAATGGACGAGTACCGAAGCATTTTAAAACTTCAGCGGAATTCCAAGAACAATGGAAGAGTTCCGAAGCATTTTTAAACTTCAGCGGAATTACGAGAACAATGGAAGAGTTCCGAAGCATTTTTAAAAATGAGCAGAATTCCGAGAACAATGGAAGAGATTTTAAGCATTTTTAAACTTCAGCATAATTCCGAGAACAATGGAAGAGTTCCGAAGCATTTTTAAATTTCAACGGAATTCCGAGAACAATGGAAGAGTTCCGAAGCATTTTTAAACTTCAGCGGAATTACGAGAACAATGGAAGAGTTCCGAAGCATTTTTAAACATGAGCAGAATTCCGAGAACAATGGAAGAGATTTTAAGCATTTTTAAACTTCAGCATAATTCCGAGAACAATGGAAGAGTTCCGAAGCATTTTTAAATTTCAACGGAATTCCGAGAACAATGGAAGAGTTTTGAAGCATTTTCAAACTTCACCCGAATTCTGAGAACAATGGAAGAGTTCCGAAGCATTTTTAAACTTCAGCGGAATTTGGAGAACAATCGGAGAGTTCCGAAGCATTTTTAAAGGTCAGCGGAATTCCGAGAACAATGGAAGAGTTGTGAAGCATTTTTAAACGTCAGCGGAATTCCGAGAACAATGGAAGAGTTGCAAAGCATTATTAAACGTCAGCGGAATTCCGAGAACAATGTAAGAGTTCCGAAGCATTTTTAAACTTCAGCATAATTCCGAGAACAATGGAAGAGTTCCGAAGCATTTTTAAATTTCAACGGAATTCCGAGAACAATGGAAGAGTCCTGAAGCATTTTAAACTTCAGCTGATTTCCGAGAAATGGAAGAGTTCCGAAGCATTTTGAAACGTCAGCGGAAATTCGAGAACAATGGAAGCGTTCTGAAGCATTTTTAAATGTCAGCTGAATTCCGAGAACAATGAAAGAGTTGCAAAGCATTATTAAACGTCAGCGGAATTCTGAGAACAATGGAAGAGTTCCGAAACATTTTTAAACATCAGCGGATTTCCTTCAAGAATGAAAGAGTTCGGAAGAATTTTTAAACTTCAGCAGAATTTGAGGAACAATGGAAGAGTTCCAAAGCATTTTTAAACTTCAGCAGAAATCCGGGAACAATGGAAGAGTTTCAAAGCATTTTTAAACTTCAGCAGAATTCGGAGAACAATAGAAGAGTTCCGAAGCATTTTTAAATGTCAGCAGAATTCCGAGAACAATGGAAGAGGTCCGAAGCATTTTTAAATGTCAGCGGAATTCCGAGAAATATGGAAGAGTTCCGAAGCATTTTTAAATGTCAGCAGAATTCCGAGAACAATGGAAGAGTTCCAAAGCATTTTTAAATGTCAGCGGAATTCTGAAAACAATGGAAGAGTTCTGAAGCATTTTTAAACTTCAGCAGAATTCCGAGAACAATGGAAGAGTTCCGAAGCAATCTTAAACTTCAGCGGAATTCCGAGAACAATGGAAGAGTTCCGAAGCATTTTTAAAAGTCAGCGGAATTCCGAGAACAATAGAAGAGTTGTGAAGCATTTTTAAGCGTCAGCGGAATTCCGAGAACAATGGAAGAGTTCCAAAGCATTTTTAAACTTCAGCAGAATTCCGAGAACAATGGAAGAGTTCCAAAGCATTTTTAAATGTCAGCAGAATTCCGAGAACAAATGAAGACTTCCAAAGCATTTTTAAACGTCAGTGGAATTCCGAGAACAATGGAAGAGTTCCGAAGCATTTTTAAATGTCAGCAGAATTCCGAGAACAATGTAAGAGTTCTGAAGCATTTTTAAACTTCAGCAGAATTCCGAGAACAATGGGAGAGTTTCGAAGCATTTTTAAACTTCAACGGAATTCCGAGAACAATGGAAGAGTTCCGAAGCATTTTTAAACATCAGCGGGTTTCCGAGAACAATGGAAGAGTTGTGAAGCATTTTTAAGCGTCAGCGGAATTCCGAGAACAATGGAAGAGTTCCGAAGCATTTTTAAACTTCAGCAGAATTCCGAGAACAATGGAAGAATTCCGAAGCATTTTTAAACTTCAAAACTTCAGCAGAATTCCGAGAACAATGGAAGAGTTCCGAAGCATTCTTAAACTTCAGCGGAATTCCGAGAGCAATGGAAGAGTTCCGAAGCATTTTTAAAAGTCAGCGGAATTCCGAGAACAAAAGAAGAGCTGTGAAGCAATTTTAAGCGTCAGCGGAATTCCGAGAACAATGGAAGAGTTCCGACGCATTTTTAAACTTCAGCGGAATTCCTGGAACAATGGAAGAGTTCCGAAGCATTTTTAAAAGTCAGCAGAATTCCGAGAATAATAGAAGGGTACCAAAGCATGTTTAAACTTCAGCGGAATTCTGAGAACAATGTAAGAGTTCCGAAGCAATTTTAAACTTCACCGGAATTCCGAGAACAATGGAAGAGTTCCGAAGCATTTTTAAATGTCAGCAGAATTCCGAGAACAATGGAAGAGGTCCGAAGCATTTTTAAATGTCAGCGGAATTCCGAGAAATATGGAAGAGTTCCGAAGCATTTTTAAATGTCAGCAGAATTACGAGAACAATGGAAGAGTTCCAAAGCATTTTTAAATGTCAGCGGAATTCTGGAAACAATGGAAGAGTTCTGAAGCATTTTTAAACTTCAGCAGAATAACGAGAACAATGGAAGAGTTCCGAAGCAATCTTAAACTTCAGCGGAATTCCGAGAACAATGGAAGAGTTCCGAAGCATTTTTAAAAGTCAGCGGAATTCCGAGAACAATAGAAGAGTTGTGAAGCATTTTTAAGCGTCAGCGGAATTCCGAGAACAATGGAAGATTTCCAAAGCATTTTTAAACTTCAGCAGAATTCCGAGAACAATGGAAGAGTTCCAAAGCATTTTTAAACGTCAGCAGAATTCCGAGAACAAATGAAGACTTCCAAAGCATTTTTAAACGTCAGTGGAATTCCGAGAACAATGGAAGAGTTCCGAAGCATTTTTAAATGTCAGCAGAATTCCGAGAACAATGTAAGAGTTCTGAAGCATTTTTAAACTTCAGCAGAATTCCGAGAGCAATGGAAGAGTTCACATGCATTTTTAAACTTCAGCAGAATTCCGAGAACAATGGAAGAGTTCCGAAGCATTTTTAAACGTCAGCAGAATTCCGAGAACAATGGAAGAGTTCTTAAGCATTTTTAAACATCAGCGGAATGCCAAGAACAATGCAAGATTTCGGAAGCATTTTTATATGTCAGCAGATTTCCGAGAACAATGGAAGAGTATCGAAGCATTTTTAAACGTCAGCGGAATTCCGAGAACAATGAAAGAGTTGCGAAGCATTATTAATTGTCAGCGGAATTCCGAGAACAATGGAAGAGTTCCGAAGCATTTTTAAACTTCAGCAGAATTCCGAGAACAATGAAAGAGTTTCGAAGCATTTTTAAACTTCAACGGAATTCCGAGAACAATGGAAGAGTTCCGATGCATTTTTAAACGTCAGTGGAATTCCGAGAACAATGTAAGAGTTCCAATGCATTTTCAAACTTCAGCAGAATTCCAAGAACAATTGAAGTGTTCTGATGCATTTTTAAACGTCACCGGAATTGCGAGAACAATGGAAGAGTTCTAAAGAATTTTTAAACATCAGCGGAATGCCGAGAACAATGCAAGATTTCCGAAGCATTTTTATATGTCAGCGGAATTCCGAGAACAATGGACGAGTACCGAAGCATTTTAAAACTTCAGCGGAATTCCAAGAACAATGGAAGAGTTCCGAAGCATTTTTAAACTTCAGCGGAATTACGAGAACAATGGAAGAGTTCCGAAGCATTTTTAAAAATGAGCAGAATTCCGAGAACAATGGAAGAGATTTTAAGCATTTTTAAACTTCAGCATAATTCCGAGAACAATGGAAGAGTTCCGAAGCATTTTTAAATTTCAACGGAATTCCGAGAACAATGGAAGAGTTCCGAAGCATTTTTAAACTTCAGCGGAATTACGAGAACAATGGAAGAGTTCCGAAGCATTTTTAAACATGAGCAGAATTCCGAGAACAATGGAAGAGATTTTAAGCATTTTTAAACTTCAGCATAATTCCGAGAACAATGGAAGAGTTCCGAAGCATTTTTAAATTTCAACGGAATTCCGAGAACAATGGAAGAGTTTCGAAGCATTTTCAAACTTCACCCGAATTCTGAGAACAATGGAAGAGTTCCGAAGCATTTTTAAACTTCAGCGGAATTTGGAGAACAATCGGAGAGTTCCGAAGCATTTTTAAAGGTCAGCGGAATTCCGAGAACAATGGAAGAGTTGTGAAGCATTTTTAAACGTCAGCGGAATTCCGAGAACAATGGAAGAGTTGCAAAGCATTATTAAACGTCAGCGGAATTCCGAGAACAATGTAAGAGTTCCGAAGCATTTTTAAACATCAGCATAATTCCGAGAACAATGGAAGAGTTCCGAAGCATTTTTAAATTTCAACGGAATTCCGAGAACAATGGAAGAGTCCTGAAGCATTTTAAACTTCAGCAGATTTCCGAGAAATGGAAGAGTTCCGAAGCATTTTGAAACGTCAGCGGAAATTCGAGAACAATGGAAGCGTTCCGAAGCATTTTTAAATGTCAGCTGAATTCCGAGAACAATGAAAGAGTTGCAAAGCATTATTAAACGTCAGCGGAATTCTGAGAACAATGGAAGAGTTCCGAAACATTTTTAAACATCAGCAGAATTCCGAGAACAATGGAAGAATTCCGAAGCATTTTTAAACTTCAAAACTTCAGCAGAATTCCGAGAACAATGGAAGAGTTCCGAAGCATTCTTAAACTTCAGCGGAATTCCGAGAGCAATGGAAGAGTTCCGAAGCATTTTTAAAAATCAGCGGAATTCCGAGAACAAAAGAAGAGCTGTGAAGCAATTTTAAGCGTCAGCGGAATTCCGAGAACAATGGAAGAGTTCCGACGCATTTTTAAACTTCAGCGGAATTCCTGGAACAATGGAAGAGTTCCGAACCATTTTTAAAAGTCAGCAGAATTCCGAGAATAATAGAAGGGTACCAAAGCATGTTTAAACTTCAGCGGAATTCTGAGAACAATGTAAGAGTTCCGAAGCAATTTTAAACTTCACCGGAATTCCGAGAACAATGGAAGAGTTCCGAAGCATTTTTAAATGTCAGCAGAATTCCGAGAACAATGGAAGAGGTCCGAAGCATTTTTAAATGTCAGCGGAATTCCGAGAAATATGGAAGAGTTCCGAAGCATTTTTAAATGTCAGCAGAATTACGAGAACAATGGAAGAGTTCCAAAGCATTTTTAAATGTCAGCGGAATTCTGAAAACAATGGAAGAGTTCTGAAGCATTTTTAAACTTCAGCAGAATAACGAGAACAATGGAAGAGTTCCGAAGCAATCTTAAACTTCAGCGGAATTCCGAGAACAATGGAAGAGTTCCGAAGCATTTTTAAAAGTCAGCGGAATTCCGAGAACAATAGAAGAGTTGTGAAGCATTTTTAAGCGTCAGCGGAATTCCGAGAACAATGGAAGATTTCCAAAGCATTTTTAAACTTCAGCAGAATTCCGAGAACAATGGAAGAGTTCCAAAGCATTTTTAAACGTCAGCAGAATTCCAAGAACAAATGAAGACTTCCAAAGCATTTTTAAACGTCAGTGGAATTCCGAGAACAATGGAAGAGTTCCGAAGCATTTTTAAATGTCAGCAGAATTCCGAGAACAATGTAAGAGTTCTGAAGCATTTTTAAACTTCAGCAGAATTCCGAGAGCAATGGAAGAGTTCACATGCATTTTTAAACTTCAGCAGAATTCCGAGAACAATGGAAGAGTTCCGAAGCATTTTTAAACGTCAGCAGAATTCCGAGAACAATGGAAGAGTTCTTAAGCATTTTTAAACATCAGCGGAATGCCAAGAACAATGCAAGATTTCGGAAGCATTTTTATATGTCAGCAGATTTCCGAGAACAATGGAAGAGTATCGAAGCATTTTAAAACGTCAGCGGAATTCCGAGAACAATGAAAGAGTTGCGAAGCATTATTAATTGTCAGCGGAATTCCGAGAACAATGGAAGAGTTCCGAAGCATTTTTAAACTTCAGCAGAATTCCGAGAACAATGAAAGAGTTTCGAAGCATTTTTAAACTTCAACGGAATTCCGAGAACAATGGAAAAGTTCCGATGCATTTTTAAACGTCAGTGGAATTCCGAGAACAATGTAAGAGTTCCAATGCATTTTCAAACTTCAGCAGAATTCCAAGAACAATTGAAGTGTTCTGATGCATTTTTAAACGTCACCGGAATTGCGAGAACAATGGAAGAGTTCTAAAGCATTTTTAAACATCAGCGGAATGCCGAGAACAATGCAAGATTTCCGAAGCATTTTTATATGTCAGCGGAATTCCGAGAACAATGGACGAGTACCGAAGCATTTTAAAACTTCAGCGGAATTCCAAGAACAATGGAAGAGTTCCGAAGCATTTTTAAACTTCAGCGGAATTACGAGAACAATGGAAGAGTTCCGAAGCATTTTTAAAAATGAGCAGAATTCCGAGAACAATGGAAGAGATTTTAAGCATTTTTAAACTTCAGCATAATTCCGAGAACAATGGAAGAGTTCCGAAGCATTTTTAAATTTCAACGGAATTCCGAGAACAATGGAAGAGTTCCGAAGCATTTTTAAACTTCAGCGGAATTACGAGAACAATGGAAGAGTTCCGAAGCATTTTTAAACATGAGCAGAATTCCGAGAACAATGGAAGAGATTTTAAGCATTTTTAAACTTCAGCATAATTCCGAGAACAATGGAAGAGTTCCGAAGCATTTTTAAATTTCAACGGAATTCCGAGAACAATGGAAGAGTTTCGAAGCATTTTCAAACTTCACCCGAATTCTGAGAACAATGGAAGAGTTCCGAAGCATTTTTAAACTTCAGCGGAATTTGGAGAACAATCGGAGAGTTCCGAAGCATTTTTAAAGGTCAGCGGAATTCCGAGAACAATGGAAGAGTTGTGAAGCATTTTTAAACGTCAGCGGAATTCCGAGAACAATGGAAGAGTTGCAAAGCATTATTAAACGTCAGCGGAATTCCGAGAACAATGTAAGAGTTCCAAAGCATTTTTAAACTTCAGCATAATTCCGAGAACAGTGGAAGAGTTCCGAAGCATTTTTAAATTTCAACGGAATTCCGAGAACAATGGAAGAGTCCTGAAGCATTTTAAACTTCAGCTGATTTCCGAGAAATGGAAGAGTTCCGAAGCATTTTGAAACGTCAGCGGAAATTCGAGAACAATGGAAGCGTTCCGAAGCATTTTTAAATGTCAGCTGAATTCCGAGAACAATGAAAGAGTTGCAAAGCATTATTAAACGTCAGCGGAATTCTGAGAACAATGGAAGAGTTCCGAAACATTTTTAAACATCAGCGGATTTCCTTCAAGAATGAAAGAGTTCGGAAGAATTTTTAAACTTCAGCAGAATTTGAGGAACAATGGAAGAGTTCCAAAGCATTTTTAAACTTCAGCAGAAATCCGGGAACAATGGAAGAGTTTCAAAGCATTTTTAAACTTCAGCAGAATTCGGAGAACAATAGAAGAGTTCCGAAGCATTTTTAAATGTCAGCAGAATTCCGAGAACAATGGAAGAGGTCCGAAGCATTTTTAAATGTCAGCGGAATTCCGAGAAATATGGAAGAGTTCCGAAGCATTTTTAAATGTCAGCGGAATTCTGAAAACAATGGAAGAGTTCTGAAGCATTTTTAAACTTCAGCAGAATTCCGAGAACAATGGAAGAGTTCTGAAGCAATCTTAAACTTCAGCGGAATTCCGAGAACAATAGAAGAGTTCCGAAGCATTTTTAAAAGTCAGCGGAATTCCGAGAACAATAGAAGAGTTGTGAAGCATTTTTAAGCGTCAGCGGAATTCCGAGAACAATGGAAGAGTTCCAAAGCATTTTTAAACTTCAGCAGAATTCCGAGAACAATGGAAGAGTTCCAAAGCATTTTTAAACGTCAGCAGAATTCCGAGAACAAATGAAGACTTCCAAAGCATTTTTAAACGTCAGTGGAATTCCCAGAACAATGGAAGAGTTCCGAAGCATTTTTAAATGTCAGCAGAATTCCGAGAACAATGTAAGAGTTCTGAAGCATTTTTAAACTTCAGCAGAATTCCGAGAACAATGGGAGAGTTTCGAAGCATTTTTAAACTTCAACGGAATTCCGAGAACAATGGAAGAGTTCCGAAGCATTTTTAAACGTCAGCGGGATTCCGAGAACAATGGAAGATTTCCAAAGCATTTTTAAACTTCAGCAGAATTCCGAGAACAATGGAAGAGTTCCAAAGCATTTTTAAACGTCAGCAGAATTCCGAGAACAAATGAAGACTTCCAAAGCATTTTTAAACGTCAGTGGAATTCCGAGAACAATGGAAGAGTTCCGAAGCATTTTTAAATGTCAGCAGAATTCCGAGAACAATGTAAGAGTTCTGAAGCATTTTTAAACTTCAGCAGAATTCCGAGAGCAATGGAAGAGTTCACATGCATTTTTAAACTTCAGCAGAATTCCGAGAACAATGGAAGAGTTCCGAAGCATTTTTAAACGTCAGCAGAATTCCGAGAACAATGGAAGAGTTCTTAAGCATTTTTAAACATCAGCGGAATGCCAAGAACAATGCAAGATTTCGGAAGCATTTTTATATGTCAGCAGATTTCCGAGAACAATGGAAGAGTATCGAAGCATTTTAAAACGTCAGCGGAATTCCGAGAACAATGAAAGAGTTGCGAAGCATTATTAATTGTCAGCGGAATTCCGAGAACAATGGAAGAGTTCCGAAGCATTTTTAAACTTCAGCAGAATTCCGAGAACAATGAAAGAGTTTCGAAGCATTTTTAAACTTCAACGGAATTCCGAGAACAATGGAAGAGTTCCGAAGCATTTTTAAACGTCAGCGGGATTCCGAGAACAATGGAAGATTTCCAAAGCATTTTTAAACTTCAGCAGAATTCCGAGAACAATGGAAGAGTTCCAAAGCATTTTTAAACGTCAGCAGAATTCCGAGAACAAATGAAGACTTCCAAAGCATTTTTAAACGTCAGTGGAATTCCGAGAACAATGGAAGAGTTCCGAAGCATTTTTAAATGTCAGCAGAATTCCGAGAACAATGTAAGAGTTCTGAAGCATTTTTAAACTTCAGCAGAATTCCGAGAGCAATGGAAGAGTTCACATGCATTTTTAAACTTCAGCAGAATTCCGAGAACAATGGAAGAGTTCCGAAGCATTTTTAAACGTCAGCAGAATTCCGAGAACAATGGAAGAGTTCTTTATCATTTTTAAACATCAGCGGAATGCCAAGAACAATGCAAGATTTCGGAAGCATTTTTATATGTCAGCAGATTTCCGAGAACAATGGAAGAGTATCGAAGCATTTTAAAACGTCAGCGGAATTCCGAGAACAATGAAAGAGTTGCGAAGCATTATTAATTGTCAGCGGAATTCCGAGAACAATGGAAGAGTTCCGAAGCATTTTTAAACTTCAGCAGAATTCCGAGAACAATGAAAGAGTTTCGAAGCATTTTTAAACTTCAACGGAATTCCGAGAACAATGGAAAAGTTCCGATGCATTTTTAAACGTCAGTGGAATTCCGAGAACAATGTAAGAGTTCCAATGCATTTTCAAACTTCAGCAGAATTCCAAGAACAATTGAAGTGTTCTGATGCATTTTTAAACGTCACCGGAATTGCGAGAACAATGGAAGAGTTCTAAAGCATTTTTAAACATCAGCGGAATGCCGAGAACAATGCAAGATTTCCGAAGCATTTTTATATGTCAGCGGAATTCCGAGAACAATGGACGAGTACCGAAGCATTTTAAAACTTCAGCGGAATTCCAAGAACAATGGAAGAGTTCCGAAGCATTTTTAAACTTCAGCGGAATTACGAGAACAATGGAAGAGTTCCGAAGCATTTTTAAAAATGAGCAGAATTCCGAGAACAATGGAAGAGATTTTAAGCATTTTTAAACTTCAGCATAATTCCGAGAACAATGGAAGAGTTCCGAAGCATTTTTAAATTTCAACGGAATTCCGAGAACAATGGAAGAGTTCCGAAGCATTTTTAAACTTCAGCGGAATTACGAGAACAATGGAAGAGTTCCGAAGCATTTTTAAACATGAGCAGAATTCCAAGAACAATGGAAGAGATTTTAAGCATTTTTAAACTTCAGCATAATTCCGAGAACAATGGAAGAGTTCCGAAGCATTTTTAAATTTCAACGGAATTCCGAGAACAATGGAAGAGTTTCGAAGCATTTTCAAACTTCACCCGAATTCTGAGAACAATGGAAGAGTTCCGAAGCATTTTTAAACTTCAGCGGAATTTGGAGAACAATCGGAGAGTTCCGAAGCATTTTTAAAGGTCAGCGGAATTCCGAGAACAATGGAAGAGTTGTGAAGCATTTTTAAACGTCAGCGGAATTCCGAGAACAATGGAAGAGTTGCAAAGCATTATTAAACGTCAGCGGAATTCCGAGAACAATGTAAGAGTTCCAAAGCATTTTTAAACTTCAGCATAATTCCGAGAACAATGGAAGAGTTCCGAAGCATTTTTAAATTTCAACGGAATTCCGAGAACAATGGAAGAGTCCTGAAGCATTTTAAACTTCAGCTGATTTCCGAGAAATGGAAGAGTTCCGAAGCATTTTGAAACGTCAGCGGAAATTCGAGAACAATGGAAGCGTTCCGAAGCATTTTTAAATGTCAGCTGAATTCCGAGAACAATGAAAGAGTTGCAAAGCATTATTAAACGTCAGCGGAATTCTGAGAACAATGGAAGAGTTCCGAAACATTTTTAAACATCAGCGGATTTCCTTCAAGAATGAAAGAGTTCGGAAGAATTTTTAAACTTCAGCAGAATTTGAGGAACAATGGAAGAGTTCCAAAGCATTTTTAAACTTCAGCAGAAATCCGGGAACAATGGAAGAGTTTCAAAGCATTTTTAAACTTCAGCAGAATTCGGAGAACAATAGAAGAGTTCCGAAGCATTTTTAAATGTCAGCAGAATTCCGAGAACAATGGAAGAGGTCCGAAGCATTTTTAAATGTCAGCGGAATTCCGAGAAATATGGAAGAGTTCCGAAGCATTTTTAAATGTCAGCAGAATTCCGAGAACAATGGAAGAGTTCCAAAGCATTTTTAAATGTCAGCGGAATTCTGAAAACAATGGAAGAGTTCTGAAGCATTTTTAAACTTCAGCAGAATTCCGAGAACAATGGAAGAGTTCCGAAGCAATCTTAAACTTCAGCGGAATTCCGAGAACAATGGAAGAGTTCCGAAGCATTTTTAAAAGTCAGCGGAATTCCGAGAACAATAGAAGAGTTGTGAAGCATTTTTAAGCGTCAGCGGAATTCCGAGAACAATGGAAGAGTTCCAAAGCATTTTTAAACTTCAGCTGATTTCCGAGAAATGGAAGAGTTCCGAAGCATTTTGAAACGTCAGCGGAAATTCGAGAACAATGGAAGCGTTCCGAAGCATTTTTAAATGTCAGCTGAATTCCGAGAACAATGAAAGAGTTGCAAAGCATTATTAAACGTCAGCGGAATTCTGAGAACAATGGAAGAGTTCCGAAACATTTTTAAACATCAGCGGATTTCCTTCAAGAATGAAAGAGTTCGGAAGAATTTTTAAACTTCAGCAGAATTTGAGGAACAATGGAAGAGTTCCAAAGCATTTTTAAACTTCAGCAGAAATCCGGGAACAATGGAAGAGTTTCAAAGCATTTTTAAACTTCAGCAGAATTCGGAGAACAATAGAAGAGTTCCGAAGCATTTTTAAATGTCAGCAGAATTCCGAGAACAATGGAAGAGGTCCGAAGCATTTTTAAATGTCAGCGGAATTCCGAGAAATATGGAAGAGTTCCGAAGCATTTTTAAATGTCAGCAGAATTCCGAGAACAATGGAAGAGTTCCAAAGCATTTTTAAATGTCAGCGGAATTCTGAAAACAATGGAAGAGTTCTGAAGCATTTTTAAACTTCAGCAGAATTCCGAGAACAATGGAAGAGTTCCGAAGCAATCTTAAACTTCAGCGGAATTCCGAGAACAATGGAAGAGTTCCGAAGCATTTTTAAAAGTCAGCGGAATTCCGAGAACAATAGAAGAGTTGTGAAGCATTTTTAAGCGTCAGCGGAATTCCGAGAACAATGGAAGAGTTCCAAAGCATTTTTAAACTTCAGCAGAATTCCAAGAACAATGGAAGAGTTCCAAAGCATTTTTAAACGTCAGCAGAATTCCGAGAACAAATGAAGAATTCCAAAGCATTTTTAAACGTCAGTGGAATTCCGAGAACAATGGAAGAGTTCCGAAGCATTTTTAAATGTCAGCAGAATTCCGAGAACAATGTAAGAGTTCTGAAGCATTTTTAAACTTCAGCAGAATTCCGAGAACAATGGGAGAGTTTCGAAGCATTTTTAAACTTCAACGGAATTCCGAGAACAATGGAAGAGTTCCGAAGCATTTTTAAACTTCAGCAGAATTCCGAGAACAATGGAAGAATTCCGAAGCATTTTTAAACTTCAAAACTTCAGCAGAATTCCGAGAACAATGGAAGAGTTCCGAAGCATTCTTAAACTTCAGCGGAATTCCGAGAGCAATGGAAGAGTTCCGAAGCATTTTTAAAAGTCAGCGGAATTCCGAGAACAAAAGAAGAGCTGTGAAGCAATTTTAAGCGTCAGCGGAATTCCGAGAACAATGGAAGAGTTCCGACGCATTTTTAAACTTCAGCGGAATTCCTGGAACAATGGAAGAGTTCCGAAGCATTTTTAAAAGTCAGCAGAATTCCGAGAATAATAGAAGGGTACCAAAGCATGTTTAAACTTCAGCGGAATTCTGAGAACAATGTAAGAGTTCCGAAGCATTTTTAAATGTCAGCAGAATTCCGAGAACAATGGAAGAGTTCCGAAGCATTTTTAAATGTCAGCAGAATTCCGAGAACAATGGAAGAGGTCCGAAGCATTTTTAAATGTCAGCGGAATTCCGAGAAATATGGAAGAGTTCCGAAGCATTTTTAAATGTCAGCAGAATTACGAGAACAATGGAAGAGTTCCAAAGCATTTTTAAATGTCAGCGGAATTCTGAAAACAATGGAAGAGTTCTGAAGCATTTTTAAACTTCAGCAGAATAACGAGAACAATGGAAGAGTTCCGAAGCAATCTTAAACTTCAGCGGAATTCCGAGAACAATGGAAGAGTTCCGAAGCATTTTTAAAAGTCAGCGGAATTCCGAGAACAATAGAAGAGTTGTGAAGCATTTTTAAGCGTCAGCGGAATTCCGAGAACAATGGAAGATTTCCAAAGCATTTTTAAACTTCAGCAGAATTCCGAGAACAATGGAAGAGTTCCAAAGCATTTTTAAACGTCAGCAGAATTCCGAGAACAAATGAAGACTTCCAAAGCATTTTTAAACGTCAGTGGAATTCCGAGAACAATGGAAGAGTTCCGAAGCATTTTTAAATGTCAGCAGAATTCCGAGAACAATGTAAGAGTTCTGAAGCATTTTTAAACTTCAGCAGAATTCCGAGAGCAATGGAAGAGTTCCAAAGCATTTTAAAACTTCAGCAGAATTCCAAGAACAATTGAAGGGTTCCGAAGCATTTTTAAACTTCAGCAGAATTCCGAGAACAATGGGAGAGTTTCGAAGCATTTTTAAACTTCAACGGAATTTCGAGAACAATGGAAGAGTTCCGAAGCAATTTTAAACGTCAGCGGGATTCCGAGAACAATGGAAGAGTTGTGAAGCATTTTTAAGCGTCAGCGGAATTCCGAGAACAATGGAAGAGTTCCGAAGCATTTTTAAACTTCAGCAGAATTCCGAGAACAATGGAAGAATTCCGAAGCATTTTTAAACTTCAAAACTTCAGCAGAATTCCGAGAACAATGGAAGAGTTCCGAAGCATTCTTAAACTTCAGCGGAATTCCGAGAGCAATGGAAGAGTTCCGAAGCATTTTTAAAAGTCAGCGGAATTCCGAGAACAAAAGAAGAGCTGTGAAGCAATTTTAAGCGTCAGCGGAATTCCGAGAACAATGGAAGAGTTCCGAAGCATTTTTAAACTTCAGCGGAATTCCTGGAACAATGGAAGAGTTCCGAAGCATTTTTAAAAGTCAGCAGAATTCCGAGAATAATAGAAGGGTACCAAAGCATGTTTAAACTTCAGCGGAATTCCGAGAACAAATGAAGAGTTCCAAAGCATTTTTAAACGTCAGTGGAATTCCGAGAACAATGGAAGAGTTCCGAAGCATTTTTAAATGTCAGCAGAATTCCGAGAACAATGTAAGAGTTCTGAAGCATTTTTAAACTTCAGCAGAATTCCGAGAGCAATGGAAGAGTTCCAAAGCATTTTAAAACTTCAGCAGAATTCCAAGAACAATTGAAGGGTTCCGAAGCATTTTTAAACTTCAGCAGAATTCCGAGAACAATGGGAGAGTTTCGAAGCATTTTTAAACTTCAGCAGAATACCGAGAACAATGGAAGAGTTTCGAAGCATTTTTAAACTTCAACGGAATTCCGAGAACAATGGAAGAGTTCCGAAGCATTTTTAAACGTCAGCGGAATTCCGAGAACAATGGAAGAGTTCTTTAGCATTTTTAAACATCAGCGGAATTCCGAGAACAATGGAAGAGTATCGAAGCATTTTAAAACGTCAGCGGAATTCCGAGAACAATGGAAGAGTTCCGAAGCATTTTTAAACTTCAGCGGAATTACGAGAACAATGCAAGAGTTCCGAAGCATTTTTAAACTTCAGCAGAATTCCGAGAACAATTGGAGAGTTCCGAAGCATTTTTAAACGTCAGCAGAATTCCGAGAACAATTGAAGAGTTCCAAAGCATTTTTAAACGTCAGTGGAATTCCGAGAACAATGGAAGAGTTCCGAAGCATTTTTAAATGTCAGCAGAATTCCGAGAACAATGTAAGAGTTCTGAAGCATTTTTAAACTTCAGCAGAATTCCGAGAGCAATGGAAGAGTTCACATGCATTTTTAAACTTCAGCAGAATTCCGAGAACAATGGAAGAGTTCCGAAGCATTTTTAAACGTCAGCAGAATTCCGAGAACAATGGAAGAGTTCTTAAGCATTTTTAAACATCAGCGGAATGCCAAGAACAATGCAAGATTTCGGAAGCATTTTTATATGTCAGCAGAATTCCGAGAACAATGGAAGAGTATCGAAGCATTTTAAAACGTCAGCGGAATTCCGAGAACAATGAAAGAGTTGCGAAGCATTATTAAACGTCAGCGGAATTCCGAGAAATATGGAAGAGTTCCGAAGCATTTTTAAATGTCAGCAGAATTCCGAGAACAATGGAAGAGTTCCAAAGCATTTTTAAATGTCAGCGGAATCCTGAAAACAATGGAAGAGTTCTGAAGCATTTTTAAACTTCAGCAGAATTCCGAGAACAATGGAAGAGTTCCGAAGCAATCTTAAACTTCAGCGGAATTCCGAGAACAATGGAAGAGTTCCGAAGCATTTTTAAAAGTCAGCGGAATTCCGAGAACAATAGAAGAGTTGTGAAGCATTTTTAAGCGTCAGCGGAATTCCGAGAACAATGGAAGATTTCCAAAGCATTTTTAAACTTCAGCAGAATTCCGAGAACAATGGAAGAGTTCCAAAGCATTTTTAAACGTCAGCAGAATTCCGAGAACAAATGAAGACTTCCAAAGCATTTTTAAACGTCAGTGGAATTCCGAGAACAATGGAAGAGTTCCGAAGCATTTTTAAATGTCAGCAGAATTCCGAGAACAATGTAAGAGTTCTGAAGCATTTTTAAACTTCAGCAGAATTCCGAGAACAATGGGAGAGTTTCGAAGCATTTTTAAACTTCAACGGAATTCCGAGAACAATGGAAGAGTTCCGAAGCATTTTTAAACGTCAGCGGGATTCCGAGAACAATGGAAGAGTTGTGAAGCATTTTTAAGCGTCAGCGGAATTCCGAGAACAATGGAAGAGTTCCAAAGCATTTTTAAACTTCAGCAGAATTCCGAGAACAATGGAAGAATTCCGAAGCATTTTTAAACTTCAAAACTTCAGCAGAATTCCGAGAACAATGGAAGAGTTCCGAAGCATTCTTAAACTTCAGCGGAATTCCGAGAGCAATGGAAGAGTTCCGAAGCATTTTTAAAAGTCAGCGGAATTCCGAGAACAAAAGAAGAGCTGTGAAGCAATTTTAAGCGTCAGCGGAATTCCGAGAACAATGGAAGAGTTCCGAAGCATTTTTAAACTTCAGCGGAATTCCTGGAACAATGGAAGAGTTCCGAAGCATTTTTAAAAGTCAGCAGAATTCCGAGAATAATAGAAGGGTACCAAAGCATGTTTAAACTTCAGCGGAATTCTGAGAACAATGTAAGAGTTCGGAAGCAATTTTAAACTTCACCGGAATTCCGAGAACAATGGAAGAGTTCCGAAGCATTTTTTAATGTCAGCAGAATTCTGAGAACAATGGAAGAGGTCCGAAGCATTTTTAAATGTCAGCGGAATTCCGAGAAATATGGAAGAGTTCCGAAGCATTTTTAAATGTCAGCAGAATTCCGAGAACAATGGAAGAGTTCCAAAGCATTTTTAAATGTCAGCGGAATTCTGAAAACAATGGAAGAGTTCTGAAGCATTTTTAAACTTCAGCAGAATAACGAGAACAATGGAAGAGTTCCGAAGCAATCTTAAACTTCAGCGGAATTCCGAGAACAATGGAAGAGTTCCGAAGCATTTTTAAAAGTCAGCGGAATTCCGAGAACAATAGAAGAGTTGTGAAGCATTTTTAAGCGTCAGCGGAATTCCGAGAACAATGGAAGATTTCCAAAGCATTTTTAAACTTCAGCAGAATTCCGAGAACAATGGAAGAGTTCCAAAGCATTTTTAAACGTCAGCAGAATTCCGAGAACAAATGAAGACTTCCAAAGCATTTTTAAACGTCAGTGGAATTCCGAGAACAATGGAAGAGTTCCGAAGCATTTTTAAATGTCAGCAGAATTCCGAGAACAATGTAAGAGTTCTGAAGCATTTTAAAACTTCAGCAGAATTCCAAGAACAATTGAAGGGTTCCGAAGCATTTTTAAACTTCAGCAGAATTCCGAGAACAATGGGAGAGTTTCGAAGCATTTTTAAACTTCAACGGAATTCCGAGAACAATGGAAGAGTTCCGAAGCATTTTTAAACGTCAGCGGGATTCCGAGAACAATGGAAGAGTTGTGAAGCATTTTTAAGCGTCAGCGGAATTCCGAGAACAATGGAAGAGTTCCGAAGCATTTTTAAACTTCAGCAGAATTCCGAGAACAATGGAAGAATTCCGAAGCATTTTTAAACTTCAAAACTTCAGCAGAATTCCGAGAACAATGGAAGAGTTCCGAAGCATTCTTAAACTTCAGCGGAATTCCGAGAGCAATGGAAGAGTTCCGAAGCATTTTTAAAAGTCAGCGTAATTCCGAGAACAAAAGAAGAGCTGTGAAGCAATTTTAAGCGTCAGCGGAATTCCGAGAACAATGGAAGAGTTCCGAAGCATTTTTAAACTTCAGCGGAATTCCTGGAACAATGGAAGAGTTCCGAAGCATTTTTAAAAGTCAGCAGAATTCCGAGAATAATAGAAGGGTACCAAAGCATGTTTAAACTTCAGCGGAATTCTGAAAACAATGTAAGAGTTCTGAAGCATTTTTAAACTTCAGCAGAATAACGAGAACAATGGAAGAGTTCCGAAGCAATCTTAAACTTCAGCGGAATTCCGAGAACAATGGAAGAGTTCCGAAGCATTTTTAAAAGTCAGCGGAATTCCGAGAACAATAGAAGAGTTGTGAAGCATTTTTAAGCGTCAGCGGAATTCCGAGAACAATGGAAGAGTTCCGAAGCATTTTTAAACGTCAGCAGAATTCCGAGAACAAATGAAGAGTTCCAAAGCATTTTTAAACGTCAGTGGAATTCCGAGAACAATGGAAGAGTTCCGAAGCATTTTTAAATGTCAGCAGAATTCCGAGAACAATGTAAGAGTTCTGAAGCATTTTTAAACTTCAGCAGAATTCCAAGAACAATTGAAGGGTTCCGAAGCATTTTTAAACTTCAGCAGAATTCCGAGAACAATGGGAGAGTTTCGAAGCATTTTTAAACTTCAGCAGGATTCCGAGAACAATGGAAGAGTTTCGAAGCATTTTTAAACGTCAACGGAATTCCGAGAACAATGGAAGAGTTCCGAAGCATTTTTAAACGTCAGCGGAATTCCGAGAACAATGGAAGAGTTCTTTAGCATTTTTAAACATCAGCGGAATTCCGAGAACAATGGAAGAGTATCGAAGCATTTTAAAACGTCAGCGGAATTCCGAGAACAATGGAAGAGTTCCGAAGCATTTTTAAACTTCAGCGGAATTACGAGAACAATGCAAGAGTTCCAAAGCATTTTTAAACTTCAGCAGAATTCCGAGAACAATTGGAGAGTTCCGAAGCATTTTTAAACGTCAGCAGAATTCCGAGAACAATTGAAGAGTTCCAAAGCATTTTTAAACGTCAGTGGAATTCCGAGAACAATGGAAGAGTTCCGAAGCATTTTTAAATGTCAGCAGAATTCCGAGAACAATGTAAGAGTTCTGAAGCATTTTTAAACTTCAGCAGAATTCCGAGAGCAATGGAAGAGTTCACATGCATTTTTAAACTTCAGCAGAATTCCGAGAACAATGGAAGAGTTCCGAAGCATTTTTAAACGTCAGCGGAATTCCGAGAACAATGGAAGAGTTCTTAAGCATTTTTAAACATCAGCGGAATGCCAAGAACAATGCAAGATTTCCGAAGCATTTTTATATGTCAGCAGAATTCCGAGAACAATGGAAGAGTATCGAAGCATTTTAAAACGTCAGCGGAATTCCGAGAACAATGAAAGAGTTGCGAAGCATTATTAAACGTCAGCGGAATTCCGAGAACAATGGAAGAGTTCCGAAGCATTTTTAAACTTCAGCGGAATTACGAGAACAATGCAAGAGTTCCGAAGCATTTTTAAACTTCAGCAGAATTCCGAGAACAATTGGAGAGTTCCGAAGCATTTTTAAACGTCAGCAGAATTCCGAGAACAATTGAAGAGTTCCAAAGCATTTTTAAACGTCAGTGGAATTCCGAGAACAATGGAAGAGTTCCGAAGCATTTTTAAATGTCAGCAGAATTCCGAGAACAATGTAAGAGTTCTGAAGCATTTTTAAACTTCAGCAGAATTCCGAGAGCAATGGAAGAGTTCACATGCATTTTTAAACTTCAGCAGAATTCCGAGAACAATGTAAGAGTTCCGAAGCATTTTTAAACGTCAGCGGAATTCCGAGAACAATGGAAGAGTTCTTAAGCATTTTTAAACATCAGCGGAATGCCAAGAACAATGCAAGATTTCCGAAGCATTTTTATATGTCAGCAGAATTCCGAGAACAAATGAAGAATTCCAAAGCATTTTTAAACGTCAGTGGAATTCCGAGAACAATGGAAGAGTTCCGAAGCATTTTTAAATGTCAGCAGAATTCCGAGAACAATGTAAGAGTTCTGAAGCATTTTTAAACTTCAGCAGAATTCCGAGAACAATGGGAGAGTTTCGAAGCATTTTTAAACTTCAACGGAATTCCGAGAACAATGGAAGAGTTCCGAAGCATTTTTAAACTTCAGCAGAATTCCGAGAACAATGGAAGAATTCCGAAGCATTTTTAAACTTCAAAACTTCAGCAGAATTCCGAGAACAATGGAAGAGTTCCGAAGCATTCTTAAACTTCAGCGGAATTCCGAGAGCAATGGAAGAGTTCCGAAGCATTTTTAAAAGTCAGCGGAATTCCGAGAACAAAAGAAGAGCTGTGAAGCAATTTTAAGCGTCAGCGGAATTCCGAGAACAATGGAAGAGTTCCGACGCATTTTTAAACTTCAGCGGAATTCCTGGAACAATGGAAGAGTTCCGAAGCATTTTTAAAAGTCAGCAGAATTCCGAGAATAATAGAAGGGTACCAAAGCATGTTTAAACTTCAGCGGAATTCTGAGAACAATGTAAGAGTTCCGAAGCATTTTTAAATGTCAGCAGAATTCCGAGAACAATGGAAGAGTTCCGAAGCATTTTTAAATGTCAGCAGAATTCCGAGAACAATGGAAGAGGTCCGAAGCATTTTTAAATGTCAGCGGAATTCCGAGAAATATGGAAGAGTTCCGAAGCATTTTTAAATGTCAGCAGAATTACGAGAACAATGGAAGAGTTCCAAAGCATTTTTAAATGTCAGCGGAATTCTGAAAACAATGGAAGAGTTCTGAAGCATTTTTAAACTTCAGCAGAATAACGAGAACAATGGAAGAGTTCCAAAGCAATCTTAAACTTCAGCGGAATTCCGAGAACAATGGAAGAGTTCCGAAGCATTTTTAAAAGTCAGCGGAATTCCGAGAACAATAGAAGAGTTGTGAAGCATTTTTAAGCGTCAGCGGAATTCCGAGAACAATGGAAGATTTCCAAAGCATTTTTAAACTTCAGCAGAATTCCGAGAACAATGGAAGAGTTCCAAAGCATTTTTAAACGTCAGCAGAATTCCGAGAACAAATGAAGACTTCCAAAGCATTTTTAAACGTCAGTGGAATTCCGAGAACAATGGAAGAGTTCCGAAGCATTTTTAAATGTCAGCAGAATTCCGAGAACAATGTAAGAGTTCTGAAGCATTTTTAAACTTCAGCAGAATTCCGAGAGCAATGGAAGAGTTCCAAAGCATTTTAAAACTTCAGCAGAATTCCAAGAACAATTGAAGGGTTCCGAAGCATTTTTAAACTTCAGCAGAATTCCGAGAACAATGGGAGAGTTTCGAAGCATTTTTAAACTTCAACGGAATTTCGAGAACAATGGAAGAGTTCCGAAGCAATTTTAAACGTCAGCGGGATTCCGAGAACAATGGAAGAGTTGTGAAGCATTTTTAAGCGTCAGCGGAATTCCGAGAACAATGGAAGAGTTCCGAAGCATTTTTAAACTTCAGCAGAATTCCGAGAACAATGGAAGAATTCCGAAGCATTTTTAAACTTCAAAACTTCAGCAGAATTCCGAGAACAATGGAAGAGTTCCGAAGCATTCTTAAACTTCAGCGGAATTCCGAGAGCAATGGAAGAGTTCCGAAGCATTTTTAAAAGTCAGCGGAATTCCGAGAACAAAAGAAGAGCTGTGAAGCAATTTTAAGCGTCAGCGGAATTCCGAGAACAATGGAAGAGTTCCGAAGCATTTTTAAACTTCAGCGGAATTCCTGGAACAATGGAAGAGTTCCGAAGCATTTTTAAAAGTCAGCAGAATTCCGAGAATAATAGAAGGGTACCAAAGCATGTTTAAACTTCAGCGGAATTCCGAGAACAAATGAAGAGTTCCAAAGCATTTTTAAACGTCAGTGGAATTCCGAGAACAATGGAAGAGTTCCGAAGCATTTTTAAATGTCAGCAGAATTCCGAGAACAATGTAAGAGTTCTGAAGCATTTTTAAACTTCAGCAGAATTCCGAGAGCAATGGAAGAGTTCCAAAGCATTTTAAAACTTCAGCAGAATTCCAAGAACAATTGAAGGGTTCCGAAGCATTTTTAAACTTCAGCAGAATTCCGAGAACAATGGGAGAGTTTCGAAGCATTTTTAAACTTCAGCAGAATACCGAGAACAATGGAAGAGTTTCGAAGCATTTTTAAACTTCAACGGAATTCCGAGAAAAATGGAAGAGTTCCGAAGCATTTTTAAACGTCAGCGGAATTCCGAGAACAATGGAAGAGTTCTTTAGCATTTTTAAACATCAGCGGAATTCCGAGAACAATGGAAGAGTATCGAAGCATTTTAAAACGTCAGCGGAATTCCGAGAACAATGGAAGAGTTCCGAAGCATTTTTAAACTTCAGCGGAATTACGAGAACAATGCAAGAGTTCCGAAGCATTTTTAAACTTCAGCAGAATTCCGAGAACAATTGGAGAGTTCCGAAGCATTTTTAAACGTCAGCAGAATTCCGAGAACAATTGAAGAGTTCCAAAGCATTTTTAAACGTCAGTGGAATTCCGAGAACAATGGAAGAGTTCCGAAGCATTTTTAAATGTCAGCAGAATTCCGAGAACAATGTAAGAGTTCTGAAGCATTTTTAAACTTCAGCAGAATTCCGAGAGCAATGGAAGAGTTCACATGCATTTTTAAACTTCAGCAGAATTCCGAGAACAATGGAAGAGTTCCGAAGCATTTTTAAACGTCAGCAGAATTCCGAGAACAATGGAAGAGTTCTTAAGCATTTTTAAACATCAGCGGAATGCCAAGAACAATGCAAGATTTCGGAAGCATTTTTATATGTCAGCAGAATTCCGAGAACAATGGAAGAGTATCGAAGCATTTTAAAACGTCAGCGGAATTCCGAGAACAATGAAAGAGTTGCGAAGCATTATTAAACGTCAGCGGAATTCCGAGAACAATGGAAGAGTTCCGAAGCATTTTTAAACTTCAGCAGAAATCCGGGAACAATGGAAGAGTTTCAAAGCATTTTTAAACTTCAGCAGAATTCGGAGAACAATAGAAGAGTTCCGAAGCATTTTTAAATGTCAGCAGAATTCCGAGAACAATGGAAGAGGTCCGAAGCATTTTTAAATGTCAGCGGAATTCCGAGAAATATGGAAGAGTTCCGAAGCATTTTTAAATGTCAGCAGAATTCCGAGAACAATGGAAGAGTTCCAAAGCATTTTTAAATGTCAGCGGAATCCTGAAAACAATGGAAGAGTTCTGAAGCATTTTTAAACTTCAGCAGAATTCCGAGAACAATGGAAGAGTTCCGAAGCAATCTTAAACTTCAGCGGAATTCCGAGAACAATGGAAGAGTTCCGAAGCATTTTTAAAAGTCAGCGGAATTCCGAGAACAATAGAAGAGTTGTGAAGCATTTTTAAGCGTCAGCGGAATTCCGAGAACAATGGAAGAGTTCCAAAGCATTTTTAAACTTCAGCAGAATTCCGAGAACAATGGAAGAGTTCCAAAGCATTTTTAAACGTCAGCAGAATTCCGAGAACAAATGAAGACTTCCAAAGCATTTTTAAACGTCAGTGGAATTCCGAGAACAATGGAAGAGTTCCGAAGCATTTTTAAATGTCAGCAGAATTCCGAGAACAATGTAAGAGTTCTGAAGCATTTTTAAACTTCAGCAGAATTCCGAGAACAATGGGAGAGTTTCGAAGCATTTTTAAACTTCAACGGAATTCCGAGAACAATGGAAGAGTTCCGAAGCATTTTTAAACGTCAGCGGGATTCCGAGAACAATGGAAGAGTTGTGAAGCATTTTTAAGCGTCAGCGGAATTCCGAGAACAATGGAAGAGTTCCAAAGCATTTTTAAACTTCAGCAGAATTCCGAGAACAATGGAAGAATTCCGAAGCATTTTTAAACTTCAAAACTTCAGCAGAATTCCGAGAACAATGGAAGAGTTCCGAAGCATTCTTAAACTTCAGCGGAATTCCGAGAGCAATGGAAGAGTTCCGAAGCATTTTTAAAAGTCAGCGGAATTCCGAGAACAAAAGAAGAGCTGTGAAGCAATTTTAAGCGTCAGCGGAATTCCGAGAACAATGGAAGAGTTCCGACGCATTTTTAAACTTCAGCGGAATTCCTGGAACAATGGAAGAGTTCCGAAGCATTTTTAAAAGTCAGCAGAATTCCGAGAATAATAGAAGGGTACCAAAGCATGTTTAAACTTCAGCGGAATTCTGAGAACAATGTAAGAGTTCCGAAGCATTTTTAAATGTCAGCAGAATTCCGAGAACAATGGAAGAGTTCCGAAGCATTTTTAAATGTCAGCAGAATTCCGAGAACAATGGAAGAGGTCCGAAGCATTTTTAAATGTCAGCGGAATTCCGAGAAATATGGAAGAGTTCCGAAGCATTTTTAAATGTCAGCAGAATTACGAGAACAATGGAAGAGTTCCAAAGCATTTTTAAATGTCAGCGGAATTCTGAAAACAATGGAAGAGTTCTGAAGCATTTTTAAACTTCAGCAGAATAACGAGAACAATGGAAGAGTTCCGAAGCAATCTTAAACTTCAGCGGAATTCCGAGAACAATGGAAGAGTTCCGAAGCATTTTTAAAAGTCAGCGGAATTCCGAGAACAATAGAAGAGTTGTGAAGCATTTTTAAGCGTCAGCGGAATTCCGAGAACAATGGAAGATTTCCAAAGCATTTTTAAACTTCAGCAGAATTCCGAGAACAATGGAAGAGTTCCAAAGCATTTTTAAACGTCAGCAGAATTCCGAGAACAAATGAAGACTTCCAAAGCATTTTTAAACGTCAGTGGAATTCCGAGAACAATGGAAGAGTTCCGAAGCATTTTTAAATGTCAGCAGAATTCCGAGAACAATGTAAGAGTTCTGAAGCATTTTTAAACTTCAGCAGAATTCCGAGAGCAATGGAAGAGTTCCAAAGCATTTTAAAACTTCAGCAGAATTCCAAGAACAATTGAAGGGTTCCGAAGCATTTTTAAACTTCAGCAGAATTCCGAGAACAATGGGAGAGTTTCGAAGCATTTTTAAACTTCAACGGAATTTCGAGAACAATGGAAGAGTTCCGAAGCAATTTTAAACGTCAGCGGGATTCCGAGAACAATGGAAGAGTTGTGAAGCATTTTTAAGCGTCAGCGGAATTCCGAGAACAATGGAAGAGTTCCGAAGCATTTTTAAACTTCAGCAGAATTCCGAGAACAATGGAAGAATTCCGAAGCATTTTTAAACTTCAAAACTTCAGCAGAATTCCGAGAACAATGGAAGAGTTCCGAAGCATTCTTAAACTTCAGCGGAATTCCGAGAGCAATGGAAGAGTTCCGAAGCATTTTTAAAAGTCAGCGGAATTCCGAGAACAAAAGAAGAGCTGTGAAGCAATTTTAAGCGTCAGCGGAATTCCGAGAACAATGGAAGAGTTCCGAAGCATTTTTAAACTTCAGCGGAATTCCTGGAACAATGGAAGAGTTCCGAAGCATTTTTAAAAGTCAGCAGAATTCCGAGAATAATAGAAGGGTACCAAAGCATGTTTAAACTTCAGCGGAATTCCGAGAACAAATGAAGAGTTCCAAAGCATTTTTAAACGTCAGTGGAATTCCGAGAACAATGGAAGAGTTCCGAAGCATTTTTAAATGTCAGCAGAATTCCGAGAACAATGTAAGAGTTCTGAAGCATTTTTAAACTTCAGCAGAATTCCGAGAGCAATGGAAGAGTTCCAAAGCATTTTAAAACTTCAGCAGAATTCCAAGAACAATTGAAGGGTTCCGAAGCATTTTTAAACTTCAGCAGAATTCCGAGAACAATGGGAGAGTTTCGAAGCATTTTTAAACTTCAGCAGAATACCGAGAACAATGGAAGAGTTTCGAAGCATTTTTAAACTTCAACGGAATTCCGAGAACAATGGAAGAGTTCCGAAGCATTTTTAAACGTCAGCGGAATTCCGAGAACAATGGAAGAGTTCTTTAGCATTTTTAAACATCAGCGGAATTCCGAGAACAATGGAAGAGTATCGAAGCATTTTAAAACGTCAGCGGAATTCCGAGAACAATGGAAGAGTTCCGAAGCATTTTTAAACTTCAGCGGAATTACGAGAACAATGCAAGAGTTCCGAAGCATTTTTAAACTTCAGCAGAATTCCGAGAACAATTGGAGAGTTCCGAAGCATTTTTAAACGTCAGCAGAATTCCGAGAACAATTGAAGAGTTCCAAAGCATTTTTAAACGTCAGTGGAATTCCGAGAACAATGGAAGAGTTCCGAAGCATTTTTAAATGTCAGCAGAATTCCGAGAACAATGTAAGAGTTCTGAAGCATTTTTAAACTTCAGCAGAATTCCGAGAGCAATGGAAGAGTTCACATGCATTTTTAAACTTCAGCAGAATTCCGAGAACAATGGAAGAGTTCCGAAGCATTTTTAAACGTCAGCAGAATTCCGAGAACAATGGAAGAGTTCTTAAGCATTTTTAAACATCAGCGGAATGCCAAGAACAATGCAAGATTTCGGAAGCATTTTTATATGTCAGCAGAATTCCGAGAACAATGGAAGAGTATCGAAGCATTTTAAAACGTCAGCGGAATTCCGAGAACAATGAAAGAGTTGCGAAGCATTATTAAACGTCAGCGGAATTCCGAGAACAATGGAAGAGTTCCGAAGCATTTTTAAACTTCAGCAGAAATCCGGGAACAATGGAAGAGTTTCAAAGCATTTTTAAACTTCAGCAGAATTCGGAGAACAATAGAAGAGTTCCGAAGCATTTTTAAATGTCAGCAGAATTCCGAGAACAATGGAAGAGGTCCGAAGCATTTTTAAATGTCAGCGGAATTCCGAGAAATATGGAAGAGTTCCGAAGCATTTTTAAATGTCAGCAGAATTCCGAGAACAATGGAAGAGTTCCAAAGCATTTTTAAATGTCAGCGGAATCCTGAAAACAATGGAAGAGTTCTGAAGCATTTTTAAACTTCAGCAGAATTCCGAGAACAATGGAAGAGTTCCGAAGCAATCTTAAACTTCAGCGGAATTCCGAGAACAATGGAAGAGTTCCGAAGCATTTTTAAAAGTCAGCGGAATTCCGAGAACAATAGAAGAGTTGTGAAGCATTTTTAAGCGTCAGCGGAATTCCGAGAACAATGGAAGAGTTCCAAAGCATTTTTAAACTTCAGCAGAATTCCGAGAACAATGGAAGAGTTCCAAAGCATTTTTAAACGTCAGCAGAATTCCGAGAACAAATGAAGACTTCCAAAGCATTTTTAAACGTCAGTGGAATTCCGAGAACAATGGAAGAGTTCCGAAGCATTTTTAAATGTCAGCAGAATTCCGAGAACAATGTAAGAGTTCTGAAGCATTTTTAAACTTCAGCAGAATTCCGAGAACAATGGGAGAGTTTCGAAGCATTTTTAAACTTCAACGGAATTCCGAGAACAATGGAAGAGTTCCGAAGCATTTTTAAACGTCAGCGGGATTCCGAGAACAATGGAAGAGTTGTGAAGCATTTTTAAGCGTCAGCGGAATTCCGAGAACAATGGAAGAGTTCCAAAGCATTTTTAAACTTCAGCAGAATTCCGAGAACAATGGAAGAATTCCGAAGCATTTTTAAACTTCAAAACTTCAGCAGAATTCCGAGAACAATGGAAGAGTTCCGAAGCATTCTTAAACTTCAGCGGAATTCCGAGAGCAATGGAAGAGTTCCGAAGCATTTTTAAAAGTCAGCGGAATTCCGAGAACAAAAGAAGAGCTGTGAAGCAATTTTAAGCGTCAGCGGAATTCCGAGAACAATGGAAGAGTTCCGAAGCATTTTTAAACTTCAGCGGAATTCCTGGAACAATGGAAGAGTTCCGAAGCATTTTTAAAAGTCAGCAGAATTCCGAGAATAATAGAAGGGTACCAAAGCATGTTTAAACTTCAGCGGAATTCTGAGAACAATGTAAGAGTTCGGAAGCAATTTTAAACTTCACCGGAATTCCGAGAACAATGGAAGAGTTCCGAAGCATTTTTTAATGTCAGCAGAATTCTGAGAACAATGGAAGAGGTCCGAAGCATTTTTAAATGTCAGCGGAATTCCGAGAAATATGGAAGAGTTCCGAAGCATTTTTAAATGTCAGCAGAATTCCGAGAACAATGGAAGAGTTCCAAAGCATTTTTAAATGTCAGCGGAATTCTGAAAACAATGGAAGAGTTCTGAAGCATTTTTAAACTTCAGCAGAATAACGAGAACAATGGAAGAGTTCCGAAGCAATCTTAAACTTCAGCGGAATTCCGAGAACAATGGAAGAGTTCCGAAGCATTTTTAAAAGTCAGCGGAATTCCGAGAACAATAGAAGAGTTGTGAAGCATTTTTAAGCGTCAGCGGAATTCCGAGAACAATGGAAGATTTCCAAAGCATTTTTAAACTTCAGCAGAATTCCGAGAACAATGGAAGAGTTCCAAAGCATTTTTAAACGTCAGCAGAATTCCGAGAACAAATGAAGACTTCCAAAGCATTTTTAAACGTCAGTGGAATTCCGAGAACAATGGAAGAGTTCCGAAGCATTTTTAAATGTCAGCAGAATTCCGAGAACAATGTAAGAGTTCTGAAGCATTTTAAAACTTCAGCAGAATTCCAAGAACAATTGAAGGGTTCCGAAGCATTTTTAAACTTCAGCAGAATTCCGAGAACAATGGGAGAGTTTCGAAGCATTTTTAAACTTCAACGGAATTCCGAGAACAATGGAAGAGTTCCGAAGCATTTTTAAACGTCAGCGGGATTCCGAGAACAATGGAAGAGTTGTGAAGCATTTTTAAGCGTCAGCGGAATTCCGAGAACAATGGAAGAGTTCCGAAGCATTTTTAAACTTCAGCAGAATTCCGAGAACAATGGAAGAATTCCGAAGCATTTTTAAACTTCAAAACTTCAGCAGAATTCCGAGAACAATGGAAGAGTTCCGAAGCATTCTTAAACTTCAGCGGAATTCCGAGAGCAATGGAAGAGTTCCGAAGCATTTTTAAAAGTCAGCGTAATTCCGAGAACAAAAGAAGAGCTGTGAAGCAATTTTAAGCGTCAGCGGAATTCCGAGAACAATGGAAGAGTTCCGAAGCATTTTTAAACTTCAGCGGAATTCCTGGAACAATGGAAGAGTTCCGAAGCATTTTTAAAAGTCAGCAGAATTCCGAGAATAATAGAAGGGTACCAAAGCATGTTTAAACTTCAGCGGAATTCTGAAAACAATGTAAGAGTTCTGAAGCATTTTTAAACTTCAGCAGAATAACGAGAACAATGGAAGAGTTCCGAAGCAATCTTAAACTTCAGCGGAATTCCGAGAACAATGGAAGAGTTCCGAAGCATTTTTAAAAGTCAGCGGAATTCCGAGAACAATAGAAGAGTTGTGAAGCATTTTTAAGCGTCAGCGGAATTCCGAGAACAATGGAAGAGTTCCGAAGCATTTTTAAACGTCAGCAGAATTCCGAGAACAAATGAAGAGTTCCAAAGCATTTTTAAACGTCAGTGGAATTCCGAGAACAATGGAAGAGTTCCGAAGCATTTTTAAATGTCAGCAGAATTCCGAGAACAATGTAAGAGTTCTGAAGCATTTTTAAACTTCAGCAGAATTCCAAGAACAATTGAAGGGTTCCGAAGCATTTTTAAACTTCAGCAGAATTCCGAGAACAATGGGAGAGTTTCGAAGCATTTTTAAACTTCAGCAGGATTCCGAGAACAATGGAAGAGTTTCGAAGCATTTTTAAACGTCAACGGAATTCCGAGAACAATGGAAGAGTTCCGAAGCATTTTTAAACGTCAGCGGAATTCCGAGAACAATGGAAGAGTTCTTTAGCATTTTTAAACATCAGCGGAATTCCGAGAACAATGGAAGAGTATCGAAGCATTTTAAAACGTCAGCGGAATTCCGAGAACAATGGAAGAGTTCCGAAGCATTTTTAAACTTCAGCGGAATTACGAGAACAATGCAAGAGTTCCAAAGCATTTTTAAACTTCAGCAGAATTCCGAGAACAATTGGAGAGTTCCGAAGCATTTTTAAACGTCAGCAGAATTCCGAGAACAATTGAAGAGTTCCAAAGCATTTTTAAACGTCAGTGGAATTCCGAGAACAATGGAAGAGTTCCGAAGCATTTTTAAATGTCAGCAGAATTCCGAGAACAATGTAAGAGTTCTGAAGCATTTTTAAACTTCAGCAGAATTCCGAGAGCAATGGAAGAGTTCACATGCATTTTTAAACTTCAGCAGAATTCCGAGAACAATGGAAGAGTTCCGAAGCATTTTTAAACGTCAGCGGAATTCCGAGAACAATGGAAGAGTTCTTAAGCATTTTTAAACATCAGCGGAATGCCAAGAACAATGCAAGATTTCCGAAGCATTTTTATATGTCAGCAGAATTCCGAGAACAATGGAAGAGTATCGAAGCATTTTAAAACGTCAGCGGAATTCCGAGAACAATGAAAGAGTTGCGAAGCATTATTAAACGTCAGCGGAATTCCGAGAACAATGGAAGAGTTCCGAAGCATTTTTAAACTTCAGCGGAATTACGAGAACAATGCAAGAGTTCCGAAGCATTTTTAAACTTCAGCAGAATTCCGAGAACAATTGGAGAGTTCCGAAGCATTTTTAAACGTCAGCAGAATTCCGAGAACAATTGAAGAGTTCCAAAGCATTTTTAAACGTCAGTGGAATTCCGAGAACAATGGAAGAGTTCCGAAGCATTTTTAAATGTCAGCAGAATTCCGAGAACAATGTAAGAGTTCTGAAGCATTTTTAAACTTCAGCAGAATTCCGAGAGCAATGGAAGAGTTCACATGCATTTTTAAACTTCAGCAGAATTCCGAGAACAATGTAAGAGTTCCGAAGCATTTTTAAACGTCAGCGGAATTCCGAGAACAATGGAAGAGTTCTTAAGCATTTTTAAACATCAGCGGAATGCCAAGAACAATGCAAGATTTCCGAAGCATTTTTATATGTCAGCAGAATTCCGAGAACAATTGAAGAGTATCGAAGCATTTTAAAACGTCAGCGGAATTCCGAGAACAATGAAAGAGTTGCGAAGCATTATTAAACGTCAGCGGAATTCCGAGAACAATGGAAGAGTTCCGAAGCATTTTAAAACTTCAGCGGAATTCCAAGAACAATGGGAGAGTTCCGAAGCATTTTTAAACTTCAGCGGAATTACGAGAACAATGGAAGAGTTCCGAAGCATTTTTAAACATGAGCAGAATTCCGAGAACAATGGAAGAGATTTTAAGCATTTTTAAACTTCAGCATAATTCTGAGAACAATGGAAGAGTTCCGAAGCATTTTTAAATTTCAACATAATTCCGAGAACAATGGAAGAGTTCCGAAGCATTTTCAAACTTCACCCGAATTCTGAGAACAATGGAAGAGTTCCGAAGCATTTTTAAACTTCAGCGGAATTTGGAGAACAATCGGAGAGTTCCGAAGCATTTTTAAAGGTCAGCGGAATTCCGAGAACAATGGAAGAGTTGTGAAGCATTTTTAAACGTCAGCGGAATTCCGAGAACAATGGAAGAGTTGCAAAGCATTATTAAACGTCAGCGGAATTCCGAGAACAATGTAAGAGTTCCGAAGCATTTTTAAACTTCAGCATAATTCCGAGAACAATGGAAGAGTTCCGAAGCATTTTTAAATTTCAACGGAATTCCGAGAACAATGGAAGAGTCCTGAAGCATTTTAAACTTCAGCTGATTTCCGAGAAATGGAAGAGTTCCGAAGCATTTTGAAACGTCAGCGGAAATTCGAGAACAATGGAAGCGTTCCGAAGCATTTTTAAATGTCAGCTGAATTCCGGGAACAATGAAAGAGTTGCGAAGCATTATTAAACGTCAGCGGAATTCTGAGAACAATGGAAGAGTTCCGAAACATTTTTAAACATCAGCGGATTTCCTTCAAGAATGAAAGAATTCGGAAGAATTTTTAAACTTCAGCAGAATTTGAGGAACAATGGAAGAGTTCCAAAGCATTTTTAAACTTCAGCAGAA
Source organism: Phyllobates terribilis (assembly GCF_046119375.1). Taxonomy (NCBI): domain Eukaryota; kingdom Metazoa; phylum Chordata; class Amphibia; order Anura; family Dendrobatidae; genus Phyllobates; species Phyllobates terribilis. The sequence goes on along the minus strand of NW_027362788.1, from coordinate 12,575,459 downwards.
ATCCGGGAACAATGGAAGAGTTTCAAAGCATTTTTAAACTTCAGCAGAATTCGGAGAACAATAGAAGAGTTCCGAAGCATTTTTAAATGTCAGCAGAATTACGAGAACAATGGAAGAGGTCCGAAGCATTTTTAAATGTCAGCGGAATTCCGAGAAATATGCAAGAGTTCCGAAGCATTTTTAAATGTCAGCAGAATTCCGAGAACAATGGAAGAGTTCCAAAGCATTTTTAAATGTCAGCGGAATTCTGAAAACAATGGAAGAGTTCTGAAGCATTTTTAAACTTCAGCAGAATTTCGAGAACAATGGAAGAGTTCCGAAGCAATCTTAAACTTCAGCGGAATTCCGAGAACAATGGAAGAGTTCCGAAGCATTTTTAAAAGTCAGCGGAATTCCGAGAACAATAGAAGAGTTGTGAAGCATTTTTAAGCGTCAGCGGAATTCCGAGAACAATGGAAGAGTTCCAAAGCATTTTTAAACTTCAGCAGAATTCCGAGAACAATGGAAGAGTTCCAAACCATTTTTAAACGTCAGCAGAATTCCGAGAACAAATGAAGACTTCCAAAGCATTTTTAAACGTCAGTGGAATTCCGAGAACAATGGAAGAGTTCCGAAGCATTTTTAAATGTCAGCAGAATTCCGAGAACAATGTAAGAGTTCTGAAGCATTTTTAAACTTCAGCAGAATTCCGAGAGCAATTGAAGGGTTTCGAAGCATTTTTAAACTTCAGCAGAATTCCGAGAACAATGGGAGAGTTTCGAAGCATTTTTAAACTTCAACGGAATTCCGAGAACAATGGAAGAGTTCCGAAGCATTTTTAAACGTCAGCGGGATTCCGAGAACAATGGAAGAGTTGTGAAGCATTTTTAAGCGTCAGCGGAATTCCGAGAACAATGGAAGAGTTCCGAAGCATTTTTAAACTTCAGCAGAATTCCGAGAACAATGGAAGAATTCCGAAGCATTTTTAAACTTCAAAACTTCAGCAGAATTCCGAGAACAATGGAAGAGTTCCGAAGCATTCTTAAACTTCAGCGGAATTCCGAGAGCAATGGAAGAGTTCCGAAGCATTTTTAAAAGTCAGCGGAATTCCGAGAACAAAAGAAGAGCTGTGAAGCAATTTTAAGCGTCAGCGGAATTCCGAGAACAATGGAAGAGTTCCGAAGCATTTTTAAACTTCAGCGGAATTCCTGGAACAATGGAAGAGTTCCGAAGCATTTTTAAAAGTCAGCAGAATTCCGAGAATAATAGAAGGGTACCAAAGCATGTTTAAACTTCAGCGGAATTCTGAGAACAATGTAAGAGTTCCGAAGCATTTTTAAACTTCACCGGAATTCCGAGAACAATGGAAGAGTTCCGAAGCATTTTTAAATGTCAGGGGAATTCCGCAAACAATGGAAGAGTCCTGAAGCATTTTTAAACGTCAGCGGATTTTTGAAAACAATGGAAGAGTTCCGAAGCATTTTTAAACTTCAGCGGAATTTCTAGAACAATCGAAGAGTTCCGAAGCATTTTTAAAGGTCAGCGGAATTCCGAGAACAATGGAAGAGTTGTGAAGCATTTTTAAACGTCAGCGGAATTCCGAGAACAATGGAAGAGTTGCAAAGCATTATTAAACGTCAGCGGAATTCTGAGAACAATGGAAGAGGTCCGAAGCATTTTTAAATGTCAGCGGAATTCTGAGAAACATGGAAGAGTTCCGAAGCATTTTTAAATGTCAGCAGAATTCCGAGAACAATGGAAGAGTTCCAAAGCATTTTTAAATGTCAGCGGAATTCTGAAAACAATGGAAGAGTTCTGAAGCATTTTTAAACTTCAGCAGAATTCCGAGAACAATGGAAGAGTTCCGAAGCAATCTTAAACTTCAGCGGAATTCCGAGAACAATGGAAGAGTTCCGAAGCATTTTTAAAAGTCAGCGGAATTCCGAGAACAATAGAAGAGTTGTGAAGCATTTTTAAATGTCAGCGGAATTCTGAAAACAATGGAAGAGTTCTGAAGCATTTTTAAACTTCAGCAGAATTCCGAGAACAATGGAAGAGTTCCGAAGCAATCTTAAACTTCAGCGGAATTCCGAGAACAATGTAAGAGTTCTGAAGCATTTTTAAACTTCAGCAGAATTCCGAGAGCAATGGAAGAGTTCACATGCATTTTTAAACTTCAGCAGAATTCCGAGAACAATGGAAGAGTTCCGAAGCATTTTTAAACGTCAGCGGAATTCCGAGAACAATGGAAGAGTTCTTAAGCATTTTTAAACATCAGCGGAATGCCAAGAACAATGCAAGATTTCCGAAGCATTTTTATATGTCAGCAGAATTCCGAGAACAATGGAAGAGTATCGAAGCATTTTAAAACGTCAGCGGAATTCCGAGAACAATGAAAGAGTTGTGAAGCATTATTAAACGTCAGCGGAATTCCGAGAACAATGGAAGAGTTCCGAAGCATTTTAAAACTTCAGCGGAATTCTAAGAACAATGGGAGAGTTCCGAAGCATTTTTAAACTTCAGCGGAATTACGAGAACAATGGAAGAGTTCCGAAGCATTTTTAAACATGAGCAGAATTCCGAGAACAATGGAAGAGATTTTAAGCATTTTTAAACTTCAGCATAATTCTGAGAACAATGGAAGAGTTCCGAAGCATTTTTAAATTTCAACATAATTCCGAGAACAATGGAAGAGTTCCGAAGCATTTTCAAACTTCACCCGAATTCTGAGAACAATGGAAGAGTTCCGAAGCATTTTTAAACTTCAGCGGAATTTGGAGAACAATCGGAGAGTTCCGAAGCATTTTTAAAGGTCAGCGGAATTCCGAGAACAATGGAAGAGTTGTGAAGCATTTTTAAACGTCAGCGGAATTCCGAGAACAATGGAAGAGTTGCAAAGCATTATTAAACGTCAGCGGAATTCCGAGAACAATGTAAGAGTTCCGAAGCATTTTTAAACTTCAGCATAATTCCGAGAACAATGGAAGAGTTCCGAAGCATTTTTAAATTTCAACGGAATTCCGAGAACAATGGAAGAGTCCTGAAGCATTTTAAACTTCAGCTGATTTCCGAGAAATGGAAGAGTTCCGAAGCATTTTGAAACGTCAGCGGAAATTCGAGAACAATGGAAGCGTTCCGAAGCATTTTTAAATGTCAGCTGAATTCCGGGAACAATGAAAGAGTTGCGAAGCATTATTAAACGTCAGCGGAATTCTGAGAACAATGGAAGAGTTCCGAAACATTTTTAAACATCAGCGGATCTCCTTCAAGAATGAAAGAATTCGGAAGAATTTTTAAACTTCAGCAGAATTTGAGGAACAATGGAAGAGTTCCAAAGCATTTTTAAACTTCAGCAGAAATCCGGGAACAATGGAAGAGTTTCAAAGCATTTTTAAACTTCAGCAGAATTCGGAGAACAATAGAAGAGTTCCGAAGCATTTTTAAATGTCAGCAGAATTCCGAGAACAATGGAAGAGGTCCGAAGCATTTTTAAATGTCAGCGGAATTCCGAGAAATATGCAAGAGTTCCGAAGCATTTTTAAATGTCAGCAGAATTCCGAGAACAATGGAAGAGTTCCAAAGCATTTTTAAATGTCAGCGGAATTCTGAAAACAATGGAAGAGTTCTGAAGCATTTTTAAACTTCAGCAGAATTTCGAGAACAATGGAAGAGTTCCGAAGCAATCTTAAACTTCAGCGGAATTCCGAGAACAATGGAAGAGTTCCGAAGCATTTTTAAAAGTCAGCGGAATTCCGAGAACAATAGAAGAGTTGTGAAGCATTTTTAAGCGTCAGCGGAATTCCGAGAACAATGGAAGAGTTCCAAAGCATTTTTAAACTTCAGCAGAATTCCGAGAACAATGGAAGAGTTCCAAAGCATTTTTAAACGTCAGCAGAATTCCGAGAACAAATGAAGACTTCCAAAGCATTTTTAAACGTCAGTGGAATTCCGAGAACAATGGAAGAGTTCCGAAGCATTTTTAAATGTCAGCAGAATTCCGAGAACAATGTAAGAGTTCTGAAGCATTTTTAAACTTCAGCAGAATTCCGAGAGCAATTGAAGGGTTCCGAAGCATTTTTAAACTTCAGCAGAATTCCGAGAACAATGGGAGAGTTTCGAAGCATTTTTAAACTTCAACGGAATTCCGAGAACAATGGAAGAGTTCCGAAGCATTTTTAAACGTCAGCGGGATTCCGAGAACAATGGAAGAGTTGTGAAGCATTTTTAAGCGTCAGCGGAATTCCGAGAACAATGGAAGAGTTCCGAAGCATTTTTAAACTTCAGCAGAATTCCGAGAACAATGGAAGAATTCCGAAGCATTTTTAAACTTCAAAACTTCAGCAGAATTCCGAGAACAATGGAAGAGTTCCGAAGCATTCTTAAACTTCAGCGGAATTCCGAGAGCAATGGAAGAGTTCCGAAGCATTTTTAAAAGTCAGCGGAATTCCGAGAACAAAAGAAGAGCTGTGAAGCAATTTTAAGCGTCAGCGGAATTCCGAGAACAATGGAAGAGTTCCGAAGCATTTTTAAACTTCAGCGGAATTCCTGGAACAATGGAAGAGTTCCGAAGCATTTTTAAAAGTCAGCAGAATTCCGAGAATAATAGAAGGGTACCAAAGCATGTTTAAACTTCAGCGGAATTCTGAGAACAATGTAAGAGTTCCGAAGCATTTTTAAACTTCACCGGAATTCCGAGAACAATGGAAGAGTTCCGAAGCATTTTTAAATGTCAGGGGAATTCCGCAAACAATGGAAGAGTCCTGAAGCATTTTTAAACGTCAGCGGATTTTTGAAAACAATGGAAGAGTTCCGAAGCATTTTTAAACTTCAGCGGAATTTCTAGAACAATCGAAGAGTTCCGAAGCATTTTTAAAGGTCAGCGGAATTCCGAGAACAATGGAAGAGTTGTGAAGCATTTTTAAACGTCAGCGGAATTCCGAGAACAATGGAAGAGTTGCAAAGCATTATTAAACGTCAGCGGAATTCCGAGAACAATGGAAGAGGTCCGAAGCATTTTTAAATGTCAGCGGAATTCTGAGAAATATGGAAGAGTTCCGAAGCATTTTTAAATGTCAGCAGAATTCCGAGAACAATGGAAGAGTTCCAAAGCATTTTTAAATGTCAGCGGAATTCTGAAAACAATGGAAGAGTTCTGAAGCATTTTTAAACTTCAGCAGAATTCCGAGAACAATGGAAGAGTTCCGAAGCAATCTTAAACTTCAGCGGAATTCCGAGAACAATGGAAGAGTTCCGAAGCATTTTTAAAAGTCAGCGGAATTCCGAGAACAATAGAAGAGTTGTGAAGCATTTTTAAATGTCAGCGGAATTCTGAAAACAATGGAAGAGTTCTGAAGCATTTTTAAACTTCAGCAGAATTCCGAGAACAATGGAAGAGTTCCGAAGCAATCTTAAACTTCAGCGGAATTCCGAGAACAATGTAAGAGTTCTGAAGCATTTTTAAACTTCAGCAGAATTCCGAGAGCAATGGAAGAGTTCACATGCATTTTTAAACTTCAGCAGAATTCCGAGAACAATGGAAGAGTTCCGAAGCATTTTTAAACGTCAGCGGAATTCCGAGAACAATGGAAGAGTTCTTAAGCATTTTTAAACATCAGCGGAATGCCAAGAACAATGCAAGATTTCCGAAGCATTTTTATATGTCAGCAGAATTCCGAGAACAATGGAAGAGTATCGAAGCATTTTAAAACGTCAGCGGAATTCCGAGAACAATGAAAGAGTTGCGAAGCATTATTAAACGTCAGCGGAATTCCGAGAACAATGGAAGAGTTCCGAAGCATTTTAAAACTTCAGCGGAATTCCAAGAACAATGGGAGAGTTCCGAAGCATTTTTAAACTTCAGCGGAATTACGAGAACAATGGAAGAGTTCCGAAGCATTTTTAAACATGAGCAGAATTCCGAGAACAATGGAAGAGATTTTAAGCATTTTTAAACTTCAGCATAATTCTGAGAACAATGGAAGAGTTCCGAAGCATTTTTAAATTTCAACATAATTCCGAGAACAATGGAAGAGTTCCGAAGCATTTTCAAACTTCACCCGAATTCTGAGAACAATGGAAGAGTTCCGAAGCATTTTTAAACTTCAGCGGAATTTGGAGAACAATCGGAGAGTTCCGAAGCATTTTTAAAGGTCAGCGGAATTCCGAGAACAATGGAAGAGTTGTGAAGCATTTTTAAACGTCAGCGGAATTCCGAGAACAATGAAAGAGTTGCAAAGCATTATTAAACGTCAGCGGAATTCCGAGAACAATGTAAGAGTTCCGAAGCATTTTTAAACTTCAGCATAATTCCGAGAACAATGGAAGAGTTCCGAAGCATTTTTAAATTTCAACGGAATTCCGAGAACAATGGAAGAGTCCTGAAGCATTTTAAACTTCAGCTGATTTCCGAGAAATGGAAGAGTTCCGAAGCATTTTGAAACGTCAGCGGAAATTCGAGAACAATGGAAGCGTTCCGAAGCATTTTTAAATGTCAGCTGAATTCCGGGAACAATGAAAGAGTTGCGAAGCATTATTAAACGTCAGCGGAATTCTGAGAACAATGGAAGAGTTCCGAAACATTTTTAAACATCAGCGGATTTCCTTCAAGAATGAAAGAATTCGGAAGAATTTTTAAACTTCAGCAGAATTTGAGGAACAATGGAAGAGTTCCAAAGCATTTTTAAACTTCAGCAGAAATCCGGGAACAATGGAAGAGTTTCAAAGCATTTTTAAACTTCAGCAGAATTCGGAGAACAATAGAAGAGTTCCGAAGCATTTTTAAATGTCAGCAGAATTCCGAGAACAATGGAAGAGGTCCGAAGCATTTTTAAATGTCAGCGGAATTCCGAGAACAATGGAAGAGTTCCAAAGCATTTTTAAATGTCAGCGGAATTCTGAAAACAATGGAAGAGTTCTGAAGCATTTTTAAACTTCAGCAGAATTTCGAGAACAATGGAAGAGTTCCGAAGCAATCTTAAACTTCAGCGGAATTCCGAGAACAATGGAAGAGTTCCGAAGCATTTTTAAAAGTCAGCGGAATTCCGAGAACAATAGAAGAGTTGTGAAGCATTTTTAAGCGTCAGCGGAATTCCGAGAACAATGGAAGAGTTCCAAAGCATTTTTAAACTTCAGCAGAATTCCGAGAACAATGGAAGAGTTCCAAAGCATTTTTAAACGTCAGCAGAATTCCGAGAACAAATGAAGACTTCCAAAGCATTTTTAAACGTCAGTGGAATTCCGAGAACAATGGAAGAGTTCCGAAGCATTTTTAAATGTCAGCAGAATTCCGAGAACAATGTAAGAGTTCTGAAGCATTTTTAAACTTCAGCAGAATTCCGAGAGCAATTGAAGGGTTCCGAAGCATTTTTAAACTTCAGCAGAATTCCGAGAACAATGGGAGAGTTTCGAAGCATTTTTAAACTTCAAATGAATTCCGAGAACAATGGAAGAGTTCCGAAGCATTTTTAAACGTCAGCGGGATTCCGAGAACAATGGAAGAGTTGTGAAGCATTTTTAAGCGTCAGCGGAATTCCGAGAACAATGGAAGAGTTCCGAAGCATTTTTAAACTTCAGCAGAATTCCGAGAACAATGGAAGAATTCCGAAGCATTTTTAAACTTCAAAACTTCAGCAGAATTCCGAGAACAATGGAAGAGTTCCGAAGCATTCTTAAACTTCAGCGGAATTCCGAGAGCAATGGAAGAGTTCCGAAGCATTTTTAAAAGTCAGCGGAATTCCGAGAACAAAAGAAGAGCTGTGAAGCAATTTTAAGCGTCAGCGGAATTCCGAGAACAATGGAAGAGTTCCGAAGCATTTTTAAACTTCAGCGGAATTCCTGGAACAATGGAAGAGTTCCGAAGCATTTTTAAAAGTCAGCAGAATTCCGAGAATAATAGAAGGGTACCAAGCATGTTTAAACTTCAGCGGAATTCTGAGAACAATGTAAGAGTTCCGAAGCATTTTTAAACTTCACCGGAATTCCGAGAACAATGGAAGAGTTCCGAAGCATTTTTAAATGTCAGGGGAATTCCGCAAACAATGGAAGAGTCCTGAAGCATTTTTAAACGTCAGCGGATTTTTGAAAACAATGGAAGAGTTCCGAAGCATTTTTAAACTTCAGCGGAATTTCTAGAACAATCGAAGAGTTCCGAAGCATTTTTAAAGGTCAGCGGAATTCCGAGAACAATGGAAGAGTTGTGAAGCATTTTTAAACGTCAGCGGAATTCCGAGAACAATGGAAGAGTTGCAAAGCATTATTAAACGTCAGCGGAATTCCGAGAACAATGGAAGAGGTCCGAAGCATTTTTAAATGTCAGCGGAATTCTGAGAAATATGGAAGAGTTCCGAAGCATTTTTAAATGTCAGCAGAATTCCGAGAACAATGGAAGAGTTCCAAAGCATTTTTAAATGTCAGCGGAATTCTGAAAACAATGGAAGAGTTCTGAAGCATTTTTAAACTTCAGCAGAATTCCGAGAACAATGGAAGAGTTCCGAAGCAATCTTAAACTTCAGCGGAATTCCGAGAACAATGGAAGAGTTCCGAAGCATTTTTAAACGTCAGCGGAATTCCGAGAACAATGGAAGAGTTCTTAAGCATTTTTAAACATCAGCGGAATGCCAAGAACAATGCAAGATTTCCGAAGCATTTTTATATGTCAGCAGAATTCCGAGAACAATGGAAGAGTATCGAAGCATTTTAAAACGTCAGCGGAATTCCGAGAACAATGAAAGAGTTGCGAAGCATTATTAAACGTCAGCGGAATTCCGAGAACAATGGAAGAGTTCCGAAGCATTTTAAAACTTCAGCGGAATTCCAAGAACAATGGGAGAGTTCCGAAGCATTTTTAAACTTCAGCGGAATTACGAGAACAATGGAAGAGTTCCGAAGCATTTTTAAACATGAGCAGAATTCCGAGAACAATGGAAGAGATTTTAAGCATTTTTAAACTTCAGCATAATTCTGAGAACAATGGAAGAGTTCCGAAGCATTTTTAAATTTCAACATAATTCCGAGAACAATGGAAGAGTTCCGAAGCATTTTCAAACTTCACCCGAATTCTGAGAACAATGGAAGAGTTCCGAAGCATTTTTAAACTTCAGCGGAATTTGGAGAACAATCGGAGAGTTCCGAAGCATTTTTAAAGGTCAGCGGAATTCCGAGAACAATGGAAGAGTTGTGAAGCATTTTTAAACGTCAGCGGAATTCCGAGAACAATGAAAGAGTTGCAAAGCATTATTAAACGTCAGCGGAATTCCGAGAACAATGTAAGAGTTCCGAAGCATTTTTAAACTTCAGCATAATTCCGAGAACAATGGAAGAGTTCCGAAGCATTTTTAAATTTCAACGGAATTCCGAGAACAATGGAAGAGTCCTGAAGCATTTTAAACTTCAGCTGATTTCCGAGAAATGGAAGAGTTCCGAAGCATTTTGAAACGTCAGCGGAAATTCGAGAACAATGGAAGCGTTCCGAAGCATTTTTAAATGTCAGCTGAATTCCGGGAACAATGAAAGAGTTGCGAAGCATTATTAAACGTCAGCGGAATTCTGAGAACAATGGAAGAGTTCCGAAACATTTTTAAACATCAGCGGATTTCCTTCAAGAATGAAAGAATTCGGAAGAATTTTTAAACTTCAGCAGAATTTGAGGAACAATGGAAGAGTTCCAAAGCATTTTTAAACTTCAGCAGAAATCCGGGAACAATGGAAGAGTTTCAAAGCATTTTTAAACTTCAGCAGAATTCGGAGAACAATAGAAGAGTTCCGAAGCATTTTTAAATGTCAGCAGAATTCCGAGAACAATGGAAGAGGTCCGAAGCATTTTTAAATGTCAGCGGAATTCCGAGAAATATGCAAGAGTTCCGAAGCATTTTTAAATGTCAGCAGAATTCCGAGAACAATGGAAGAGTTCCAAAGCATTTTTAAATGTCAGCGGAATTCTGAAAACAATGGAAGAGTTCTGAAGCATTTTTAAACTTCAGCAGAATTTCGAGAACAATGGAAGAGTTCCGAAGCAATCTTAAACTTCAGCGGAATTCCGAGAACAATGGAAGAGTTCCGAAGCATTTTTAAAAGTCAGCGGAATTCCGAGAACAATAGAAGAGTTGTGAAGCATTTTTAAGCGTCAGCGGAATTCCGAGAACAATGGAAGAGTTCCAAAGCATTTTTAAACTTCAGCAGAATTCCGAGAACAATGGAAGAGTTCCAAAGCATTTTTAAACGTCAGCAGAATTCCGAGAACAAATGAAGACTTCCAAAGCATTTTTAAACGTCAGTGGAATTCCGAGAACAATGGAAGAGTTCCGAAGCATTTTTAAATGTCAGCAGAATTCCGAGAACAATGTAAGAGTTCTGAAGCATTTTTAAACTTCAGCAGAATTCCGAGAGCAATTGAAGGGTTCCGAAGCATTTTTAAACTTCAGCAGAATTCCGAGAACAATGGGAGAGTTTCGAAGCATTTTTAAACTTCAGCGGAATTCCTGGAACAATGGAAGAGTTCCGAAGCATTTTTAAAAGTCAGCAGAATTCCGAGAATAATAGAAGGGTACCAAGCATGTTTAAACTTCAGCGGAATTCTGAGAACAATGTAAGAGTTCCGAAGCATTTTTAAACTTCACCGGAATTCCGAGAACAATGGAAGAGTTCCGAAGCATTTTTAAATGTCAGGGGAATTCCGCAAACAATGGAAGAGTCCTGAAGCATTTTTAAACGTCAGCGGATTTTTGAAAACAATGGAAGAGTTCCGAAGCATTTTTAAACTTCAGCGGAATTTCTAGAACAATCGAAGAGTTCCGAAGCATTTTTAAAGGTCAGCGGAATTCCGAGAACAATGGAAGAGTTGTGAAGCATTTTTAAACGTCAGCGGAATTCCGAGAACAATGGAAGAGTTGCAAAGCATTATTAAACGTCAGCGGAATTCCGAGAACAATGGAAGAGGTCCGAAGCATTTTTAAATGTCAGCGGAATTCTGAGAAATATGGAAGAGTTCCGAAGCATTTTTAAATGTCAGCAGAATTCCGAGAACAATGGAAGAGTTCCAAAGCATTTTTAAATGTCAGCGGAATTCTGAAAACAATGGAAGAGTTCTGAAGCATTTTTAAACTTCAGCAGAATTCCGAGAACAATGGAAGAGTTCCGAAGCAATCTTAAACTTCAGCGGAATTCCGAGAACAATGGAAGAGTTCCGAAGCATTTTTAAAAGTCAGCGGAATTCCGAGAACAATAGAAGAGTTGTGAAGCATTTTTAAATGTCAGCGGAATTCTGAAAACAATGGAAGAGTTCTGAAGCATTTTTAAACTTCAGCAGAATTCCGAGAACAATGGAAGAGTTCCGAAGCAATCTTAAACTTCAGCGGAATTCCGAGAACAATGTAAGAGTTCTGAAGCATTTTTAAACTTCAGCAGAATTCCGAGAGCAATGGAAGAGTTCACATGCATTTTTAAACTTCAGCAGAATTCCGAGAACAATGGAAGAGTTCCGAAGCATTTTTAAACGTCAGCGGAATTCCGAGAACAATGGAAGAGTTCTTAAGCATTTTTAAACATCAGCGGAATGCCAAGAACAATGCAAGATTTCCGAAGCATTTTTATATGTCAGCAGAATTCCGAGAACAATGGAAGAGTATCGAAGCATTTTAAAACGTCAGCGGAATTCCGAGAACAATGAAAGAGTTGCGAAGCATTATTAAACGTCAGCGGAATTCCGAGAACAATGGAAGAGTTCCGAAGCATTTTAAAACTTCAGCGGAATTCCAAGAACAATGGGAGAGTTCCGAAGCATTTTTAAACTTCAGCGGAATTACGAGAACAATGGAAGAGTTCCGAAGCATTTTTAAACATGAGCAGAATTCCGAGAACAATGGAAGAGATTTTAAGCATTTTTAAACTTCAGCATAATTCTGAGAACAATGGAAGAGTTCCGAAGCATTTTTAAATTTCAACATAATTCCGAGAACAATGGAAGAGTTCCGAAGCATTTTCAAACTTCACCCGAATTCTGAGAACAATGGAAGAGTTCCGAAGCATTTTTAAACTTCAGCGGAATTTGGAGAACAATCGGAGAGTTCCGAAGCATTTTTAAAGGTCAGCGGAATTCCGAGAACAATGGAAGAGTTGTGAAGCATTTTTAAACGTCAGCGGAATTCCGAGAACAATGAAAGAGTTGCAAAGCATTATTAAACGTCAGCGGAATTCCGAGAACAATGTAAGAGTTCCGAAGCATTTTTAAACTTCAGCATAATTCCGAGAACAATGGAAGAGTTCCGAAGCATTTTTAAATTTCAACGGAATTCCGAGAACAATGGAAGAGTCCTGAAGCATTTTAAACTTCAGCTGATTTCCGAGAAATGGAAGAGTTCCGAAGCATTTTGAAACGTCAGCGGAAATTCGAGAACAATGGAAGCGTTCCGAAGCATTTTTAAATGTCAGCTGAATTCCGGGAACAATGAAAGAGTTGCGAAGCATTATTAAACGTCAGCGGAATTCTGAGAACAATGGAAGAGTTCCGAAACATTTTTAAACATCAGCGGATTTCCTTCAAGAATGAAAGAATTCGGAAGAATTTTTAAACTTCAGCAGAATTTGAGGAACAATGGAAGAGTTCCAAAGCATTTTTAAACTTCAGCAGAAATCCGGGAACAATGGAAGAGTTTCAAAGCATTTTTAAACTTCAGCAGAATTCGGAGAACAATAGAAGAGTTCCGAAGCATTTTTAAATGTCAGCAGAATTCCGAGAACAATGGAAGAGGTCCGAAGCATTTTTAAATGTCAGCGGAATTCCGAGAAATATGCAAGAGTTCCGAAGCATTTTTAAATGTCAGCGGAATTCTGAAAACAATGGAAGAGTTCTGAAGCATTTTTAAACTTCAGCAGAATTTCGAGAACAATGGAAGAGTTCCGAAGCAATCTTAAACTTCAGCGGAATTCCGAGAACAATGGAAGAGTTCCGAAGCATTTTTAAAAGTCAGCGGAATTCCGAGAACAATAGAAGAGTTGTGAAGCATTTTTAAGCGTCAGCGGAATTCCGAGAACAATGGAAGAGTTCCAAAGCATTTTTAAACTTCAGCAGAATTCCGAGAACAATGGAAGAGTTCCAAAGCATTTTTAAACGTCAGCAGAATTCCGAGAACAAATGAAGACTTCCAAAGCATTTTTAAACGTCAGTGGAATTCCGAGAACAATGGAAGAGTTCCGAAGCATTTTTAAATGTCAGCAGAATTCCGAGAACAATGTAAGAGTTCTGAAGCATTTTTAAACTTCAGCAGAATTCCGAGAGCAATTGAAGGGTTCCGAAGCATTTTTAAACTTCAGCAGAATTCCGAGAACAATGGGAGAGTTTCGAAGCATTTTTAAACTTCAACGGAATTCCGAGAACAATGGAAGAGTTCCGAAGCATTTTTAAACGTCAGCGGGATTCCGAGAACAATGGAAGAGTTGTGAAGCATTTTTAAGCGTCAGCGGAATTCCGAGAACAATGGAAGAGTTCCGAAGCATTTTTAAACTTCAGCAGAATTCCGAGAACAATGGAAGAATTCCGAAGCATTTTTAAACTTCAAAACTTCAGCAGAATTCCGAGAACAATGGAAGAGTTCCGAAGCATTCTTAAACTTCAGCGGAATTCCGAGAGCAATGGAAGAGTTCCGAAGCATTTTTAAAAGTCAGCGGAATTCCGAGAACAAAAGAAGAGCTGTGAAGCAATTTTAAGCGTCAGCGGAATTCCGAGAACAATGGAAGAGTTCCGAAGCATTTTTAAATGTCAGCGGAATTCTGAAAACAATGGAAGAGTTCTGAAGCATTTTTAAACTTCAGCAGAATTTCGAGAACAATGGAAGAGTTCCGAAGCAATCTTAAACTTCAGCGGAATTCCGAGAACAATGGAAGAGTTCCGAAGCATTTTTAAAAGTCAGCGGAATTCCGAGAACAATAGAAGAGTTGTGAAGCATTTTTAAGCGTCAGCGGAATTCCGAGAACAATGGAAGAGTTCCAAAGCATTTTTAAACTTCAGCAGAATTCCGAGAACAATGGAAGAGTTCCAAAGCATTTTTAAACGTCAGCAGAATTCCGAGAACAAATGAAGACTTCCAAAGCATTTTTAAACGTCAGTGGAATTCCGAGAACAATGGAAGAGTTCCGAAGCATTTTTAAATGTCAGCAGAATTCCGAGAACAATGTAAGAGTTCTGAAGCATTTTTAAACTTCAGCAGAATTCCGAGAGCAATTGAAGGGTTCCGAAGCATTTTTAAACTTCAGCAGAATTCCGAGAACAATGGGAGAGTTTCGAAGCATTTTTAAACTTCAACGGAATTCCGAGAACAATGGAAGAGTTCCGAAGCATTTTTAAACGTCAGCGGGATTCCGAGAACAATGGAAGAGTTGTGAAGCATTTTTAAGCGTCAGCGGAATTCCGAGAACAATGGAAGAGTTCCGAAGCATTTTTAAACTTCAGCAGAATTCCGAGAACAATGGAAGAATTCCGAAGCATTTTTAAACTTCAAAACTTCAGCAGAATTCCGAGAACAATGGAAGAGTTCCGAAGCATTCTTAAACTTCAGCGGAATTCCGAGAGCAATGGAAGAGTTCCGAAGCATTTTTAAAAGTCAGCGGAATTCCGAGAACAAAAGAAGAGCTGTGAAGCAATTTTAAGCGTCAGCGGAATTCCGAGAACAATGGAAGAGTTCCGAAGCATTTTTAAACTTCAGCGGAATTCCTGGAACAATGGAAGAGTTCCGAAGCATTTTTAAAAGTCAGCAGAATTCCGAGAATAATAGAAGGGTACCAAAGCATGTTTAAACTTCAGCGGAATTCTGAGAACAATGTAAGAGTTCCGAAGCATTTTTAAACTTCACCGGAATTCCGAGAACAATGGAAGAGTTCCGAAGCATTTTTAAATGTCAGGGGAATTCCGCAAACAATGGAAGAGTCCTGAAGCATTTTTAAACGTCAGCGGATTTTTGAAAACAATGGAAGAGTTCCGAAGCATTTTTAAACTTCAGCGGAATTTCTAGAACAATCGAAGAGTTCCGAAGCATTTTTAAAGGTCAGCGGAATTCCGAGAACAATGGAAGAGTTGTGAAGCATTTTTAAACGTCAGCGGAATTCCGAGAACAATGGAAGAGGTCCGAAGCATTTTTAAATGTCAGCGGAATTCTGAGAAATATGGAAGAGTTCCGAAGCATTTTTAAATGTCAGCAGAATTCCGAGAACAATGGAAGAGTTCCAAAGCATTTTTAAATGTCAGCGGAATTCTGAAAACAATGGAAGAGTTCTGAAGCATTTTTAAACTTCAGCAGAATTCCGAGAACAATGGAAGAGTTCCGAAGCAATCTTAAACTTCAGCGGAATTCCGAGAACAATGGAAGAGTTCCGAAGCATTTTTAAAAGTCAGCGGAATTCCGAGAACAATAGAAGAGTTGTGAAGCATTTTTAAATGTCAGCGGAATTCTGAAAACAATGGAAGAGTTCTGAAGCATTTTTAAACTTCAGCAGAATTCCGAGAACAATGGAAGAGTTCCGAAGCAATCTTAAACTTCAGCGGAATTCCGAGAACAATGTAAGAGTTCTGAAGCATTTTTAAACTTCAGCAGAATTCCGAGAGCAATGGAAGAGTTCACATGCATTTTTAAACTTCAGCAGAATTCCGAGAACAATGGAAGAGTTCCGAAGCATTTTTAAACGTCAGCGGAATTCCGAGAACAATGGAAGAGTTCTTAAGCATTTTTAAACATCAGCGGAATGCCAAGAACAATGCAAGATTTCCGAAGCATTTTTATATGTCAGCAGAATTCCGAGAACAATGGAAGAGTATCGAAGCATTTTAAAACGTCAGCGGAATTCCGAGAACAATGAAAGAGTTGCGAAGCATTATTAAACGTCAGCGGAATTCCGAGAACAATGGAAGAGTTCCGAAGCATTTTAAAACTTCAGCGGAATTCCAAGAACAATGGGAGAGTTCCGAAGCATTTTTAAACTTCAGCGGAATTACGAGAACAATGGAAGAGTTCCGAAGCATTTTTAAACATGAGCAGAATTCCGAGAACAATGGAAGAGATTTTAAGCATTTTTAAACTTCAGCATAATTCTGAGAACAATGGAAGAGTTCCGAAGCATTTTTAAATTTCAACATAATTCCGAGAACAATGGAAGAGTTCCGAAGCATTTTCAAACTTCACCCGAATTCTGAGAACAATGGAAGAGTTCCGAAGCATTTTTAAACTTCAGCGGAATTTGGAGAACAATCGGAGAGTTCCGAAGCATTTTTAAAGGTCAGCGGAATTCCGAGAACAATGGAAGAGTTGTGAAGCATTTTTAAACGTCAGCGGAATTCCGAGAACAATGAAAGAGTTGCAAAGCATTATTAAACGTCAGCGGAATTCCGAGAACAATGTAAGAGTTCCGAAGCATTTTTAAACTTCAGCATAATTCCGAGAACAATGGAAGAGTTCCGAAGCATTTTTAAATTTCAACGGAATTCCGAGAACAATGGAAGAGTCCTGAAGCATTTTAAACTTCAGCTGATTTCCGAGAAATGGAAGAGTTCCGAAGCATTTTGAAACGTCAGCGGAAATTCGAGAACAATGGAAGCGTTCCGAAGCATTTTTAAATGTCAGCTGAATTCCGGGAACAATGAAAGAGTTGCGAAGCATTATTAAATGTCAGCGGAATTCTGAGAACAATGGAAGAGTTCCGAAACATTTTTAAACATCAGCGGATTTCCTTCAAGAATGAAAGAATTCGGAAGAATTTTTAAACTTCAGCAGAATTTGAGGAACAATGGAAGAGTTCCAAAGCATTTTTAAACTTCAGCAGAAATCCGGGAACAATGGAAGAGTTTCAAAGCATTTTTAAACTTCAGCAGAATTCGGAGAACAATAGAAGAGTTCCGAAGCATTTTTAAATGTCAGCAGAATTCCGAGAACAATGGAAGAGGTCCGAAGCATTTTTAAATGTCAGCGGAATTCCGAGAAATATGCAAGAGTTCCGAAGCATTTTTAAATGTCAGCAGAATTCCGAGAACAATGGAAGAGTTCCAAAGCATTTTTAAATGTCAGCGGAATTCTGAAAACAATGGAAGAGTTCTGAAGCATTTTTAAACTTCAGCAGAATTTCGAGAACAATGGAAGAGTTCCGAAGCAATCTTAAACTTCAGCGGAATTCCGAGAACAATGGAAGAGTTCCGAAGCATTTTTAAAAGTCAGCGGAATTCCGAGAACAATAGAAGAGTTGTGAAGCATTTTTAAGCGTCAGCGGAATTCCGAGAACAATGGAAGAGTTCCAAAGCATTTTTAAACTTCAGCAGAATTCCGAGAACAATGGAAGAGTTCCAAAGCATTTTTAAACGTCAGCAGAATTCCGAGAACAAATGAAGACTTCCAAAGCATTTTTAAACGTCAGTGGAATTCCGAGAACAATGGAAGAGTTCCGAAGCATTTTTAAATGTCAGCAGAATTCCGAGAACAATGTAAGAGTTCTGAAGCATTTTTAAACTTCAGCAGAATTCCGAGAGCAATTGAAGGGTTCCGAAGCATTTTTAAACTTCAGCAGAATTCCGAGAACAATGGGAGAGTTTCGAAGCATTTTTAAACTTCAACGGAATTCCGAGAACAATGGAAGAGTTCCGAAGCATTTTTAAACGTCAGCGGGATTCCGAGAACAATGGAAGAGTTGTGAAGCATTTTTAAGCGTCAGCGGAATTCCGAGAACAATGGAAGAGTTCCGAAGCATTTTTAAACTTCAGCAGAATTCCGAGAACAATGGAAGAATTCCGAAGCATTTTTAAACTTCAAAACTTCAGCAGAATTCCGAGAACAATGGAAGAGTTCCGAAGCATTCTTAAACTTCAGCGGAATTCCGAGAGCAATGGAAGAGTTCCGAAGCATTTTTAAAAGTCAGCGGAATTCCGAGAACAAAAGAAGAGCTGTGAAGCAATTTTAAGCGTCAGCGGAATTCCGAGAACAATGGAAGAGTTCCGAAGCATTTTTAAACTTCAGCGGAATTCCTGGAACAATGGAAGAGTTCCGAAGCATTTTTAAAAGTCAGCAGAATTCCGAGAATAATAGAAGGGTACCAAAGCATGTTTAAACTTCAGCGGAATTCTGAGAACAATGTAAGAGTTCCGAAGCATTTTTAAACTTCACCGGAATTCCGAGAACAATGGAAGAGTTCCGAAGCATTTTTAAATGTCAGGGGAATTCCGCAAACAATGGAAGAGTCCTGAAGCATTTTTAAACGTCAGCGGATTTTTGAAAACAATGGAAGAGTTCCGAAGCATTTTTAAACTTCAGCGGAATTTCTAGAACAATCGAAGAGTTCCGAAGCATTTTTAAAGGTCAGCGGAATTCCGAGAACAATGGAAGAGTTGTGAAGCATTTTTAAACGTCAGCGGAATTCCGAGAACAATGGAAGAGTTGCAAAGCATTATTAAACGTCAGCGGAATTCCGAGAACAATGGAAGAGGTCCGAAGCATTTTTAAATGTCAGCGGAATTCTGAGAAATATGGAAGAGTTCCGAAGCATTTTTAAATGTCAGCAGAATTCCGAGAACAATGGAAGAGTTCCAAAGCATTTTTAAATGTCAGCGGAATTCTGAAAACAATGGAAGAGTTCTGAAGCATTTTTAAACTTCAGCAGAATTCCGAGAACAATGGAAGAGTTCCGAAGCAATCTTAAACTTCAGCGGAATTCCGAGAACAATGGAAGAGTTCCGAAGCATTTTTAAAAGTCAGCGGAATTCCGAGAACAATAGAAGAGTTGTGAAGCATTTTTAAATGTCAGCGGAATTCTGAAAACAATGGAAGAGTTCTGAAGCATTTTTAAACTTCAGCAGAATTCCGAGAACAATGGAAGAGTTCCGAAGCAATCTTAAACTTCAGCGGAATTCCGAGAACAATGTAAGAGTTCTGAAGCATTTTTAAACTTCAGCAGAATTCCGAGAGCAATGGAAGAGTTCACATGCATTTTTAAACTTCAGCAGAATTCCGAGAACAATGGAAGAGTTCCGAAGCATTTTTAAACGTCAGCGGAATTCCGAGAACAATGGAAGAGTTCTTAAGCATTTTTAAACATCAGCGGAATGCCAAGAACAATGCAAGATTTCCGAAGCATTTTTATATGTCAGCAGAATTCCGAGAACAATGGAAGAGTATCGAAGCATTTTAAAACGTCAGCGGAATTCCGAGAACAATGAAAGAGTTGCGAAGCATTATTAAACGTCAGCGGAATTCCGAGAACAATGGAAGAGTTCCGAAGCATTTTAAAACTTCAGCGGAATTCCAAGAACAATGGGAGAGTTCCGAAGCATTTTTAAACTTCAGCGGAATTACGAGAACAATGGAAGAGTTCCGAAGCATTTTTAAACATGAGCAGAATTCCGAGAACAATGGAAGAGATTTTAAGCATTTTTAAACTTCAGCATAATTCTGAGAACAATGGAAGAGTTCCGAAGCATTTTTAAATTTCAACATAATTCCGAGAACAATGGAAGAGTTCCGAAGCATTTTCAAACTTCACCCGAATTCTGAGAACAATGGAAGAGTTCCGAAGCATTTTTAAACTTCAGCGGAATTTGGAGAACAATCGGAGAGTTCCGAAGCATTTTTAAAGGTCAGCGGAATTCCGAGAACAATGGAAGAGTTGTGAAGCATTTTTAAACGTCAGCGGAATTCCGA
Source organism: Phyllobates terribilis (assembly GCF_046119375.1). Classification (NCBI taxonomy): domain Eukaryota; kingdom Metazoa; phylum Chordata; class Amphibia; order Anura; family Dendrobatidae; genus Phyllobates; species Phyllobates terribilis. Next base: position 12,555,822 of record NW_027362788.1, on the reverse strand, counting down.
GAACAATGGAAGAGTTGCAAAGCATTATTAAACGTCAGCGGAATTCCGAGAACAATGTAAGAGTTCCGAAGCATTTTTAAACTTCAGCATAATTCCGAGAACAATGGAAGAGTTCCGAAGCATTTTTAAATTTCAACGGAATTCCGAGAACAATGGAAGAGTCCTGAAGCATTTTAAACTTCAGCTGATTTCCGAGAAATGGAAGAGTTCCGAAGCATTTTGAAACGTCAGCGGAAATTCGAGAACAATGGAAGCGTTCCGAAGCATTTTTAAAAGTCAGCGGAATTCCGAGAACAATAGAAGAGTTGTGAAGCATTTTTAAGCGTCAGCGGAATTCCGAGAACAATGGAAGAGTTCCAAAGCATTTTTAAACTTCAGCAGAATTCCGAGAACAATGGAAGAGTTCCAAAGCATTTTTAAACGTCAGCAGAATTCCGAGAACAAATGAAGACTTCCAAAGCATTTTTAAACGTCAGTGGAATTCCGAGAACAATGGAAGAGTTCCGAAGCATTTTTAAATGTCAGCAGAATTCCGAGAACAATGTAAGAGTTCTGAAGCATTTTTAAACTTCAGCAGAATTCCGAGAGCAATTGAAGGGTTCCGAAGCATTTTTAAACTTCAGCAGAATTCCGAGAACAATGGGAGAGTTTCGAAGCATTTTTAAACTTCAACGGAATTCCGAGAACAATGGAAGAGTTCCGAAGCATTTTTAAACGTCAGCGGGATTCCGAGAACAATGGAAGAGTTGTGAAGCATTTTTAAGCGTCAGCGGAATTCCGAGAACAATGGAAGAGTTCCGAAGCATTTTTAAACTTCAGCAGAATTCCGAGAACAATGGAAGAATTCCGAAGCATTTTTAAACTTCAAAACTTCAGCAGAATTCCGAGAACAATGTAAGAGTTCCGAAGCATTCTTAAACTTCAGCGGAATTCCGAGAGCAATGGAAGAGTTCCGAAGCATTTTTAAAAGTCAGCGGAATTCCGAGAACAAAAGAAGAGCTGTGAAGCAATTTTAAGCGTCAGCGGAATTCCGAGAACAATGGAAGAGTTCCGAAGCATTTTTAAACTTCAGCGGAATTCCTGGAACAATGGAAGAGTTCCGAAGCATTTTTAAAAGTCAGCAGAATTCCGAGAATAATAGAAGGGTACCAAAGCATGTTTAAACTTCAGCGGAATTCTGAGAACAATGTAAGAGTTCCGAAGCATTTTTAAACTTCACCGGAATTCCGAGAACAATGGAAGAGTTCCGAAGCATTTTTAAATGTCAGGGGAATTCCGCAAACAATGGAAGAGTCCTGAAGCATTTTTAAACGTCAGCGGATTTTTGAAAACAATGGAAGAGTTCCGAAGCATTTTTAAACTTCAGCGGAATTTCTAGAACAATCGAAGAGTTCCGAAGCATTTTTAAAGGTCAGTGGAATTCCGAGAACAATGGAAGAGTTGTGAAGCATTTTTAAACGTCAGCGGAATTCCGAGAACAATGGAAGAGTTGCAAAGCATTATTAAACGTCAGCGGAATTCCGAGAACAATGGAAGAGGTCCGAAGCATTTTTAAATGTCAGCGGAATTCTGAGAAATATGGAAGAGTTCCGAAGCATTTTTAAATGTCAGCAGAATTCCGAGAACAATGGAAGAGTTCCAAAGCATTTTTAAATGTCAGCGGAATTCTGAAAACAATGGAAGAGTTCTGAAGCATTTTTAAACTTCAGCAGAATTCCGAGAACAATGGAAGTGTTCCGAAGCAATCTTAAACTTCAGCAGAATTCCGAGAACAATGGAAGTGTTCCGAAGCAATCTTAAACTTCAGCGGAATTCCGAGAACAATGGAAGAGTTCCGAAGCATTTTTAAAAGTCAGCGGAATTCCGAGAACAATAGAAGAGTTGTGAAGCATTTTTAAGCGTCAGCGGAATTCCGAGAACAATGGTAGAGTTCCGAAGCATTTTTAAACGTCAGCAGAATTCCGAGAACAAATGAAGAGTTCCAAAGCATTTTTAAACATGAGCAGAATTCCGAGAACAAATGAAGAGTTCCAAAGCATTTTTAAACGTCAGTGGAATTCCGAGAACAATGGAAGAGTTCCGAAGCATTTTTAAATGTCAGCAGAATTCCGAGAACAATGTAAGAGTTCTGAAGCATTTTTAAACTTCAGCAGAATTCCGAGAACAATGGAAGAGTTCCGAAGCATTTTTAAACTTCAGCGGAATTACGAGAACAATGGAAGAGTTCCGAAGCATTTTTAAACATGAGCAGAATTCCGAGAACAATGGAAGAGTTCCGAAGCATTTTTAAACGTCAGCGGAATTCCGAGAACAATAGAAGAGTTCCGAAGCATTTTCAAACTTCACCCGAATTCTGAGAACAATGGAAGAGTTCCGAAGCATTTTTAAACTTCAGCGGAATTTGGAGAACAATCGGAGAGTTCCGAAGCATTTTTAAATGTCAGCGGAATTCCGAGAACAATGGAAGAGTTGTGAAGCATTTTTAAACGTCAGCGGAATTCCGAGAACAATGGAAGAGTTGCAAAGCATTATTAAGCGTCAGCGGAATTCCGAGAACAATGTAAGAGTTCCGAAGCATTTTTAAACTTCAGCATAATTCCGAGAACAATGGAAGAGTTCCGAAGCATTTTTAAATTTCAACGGAATTCCGAGAACAATGGAAGAGTTCCGAAGCATTTTAAAACTTCAGCAGAATTCCAAGAACAATGGAAGAGTCCTGAATAGAGATGAGCGGTGTTCGACTAGAACTGTTCGCCAATCTCAAATTCGAGCTGTTTTGGGCGGTGTTCGAGTTGTTCGACGAACCCGAACGATTTGCAAAAAATTTGGCTGTTCGAGGTTATGTTCGATAACTGTTCGTGCACCAAAAGCGTGTCCTGCATGTCTGGCGATATTTAGAGCACCAATCATGCAGGGATTGTCTGCCACTCACTGTAATGCCACAGCCATGGTGGTTGTGGCATTACAGTGATTGCCCAAATCGATGGGAACAGTGCCAACAGTGAAACATGAAAAGCCGGCAATTCATCAGCGGCATACACCGGTACCCGACAATTTAGAACCGAAAGAATAGAGCTTCACACATAGATTAGATAGATAGAAACATGTCAGTCACACATATAAGAAGCACAGTGACAGTTTTGCTTACTGTACTTGTCATTTAGTGTAAAGGATTTATCAAAAAAATAATAGTGTTTTCATGCACCGTCTCTTTAAAAAAGCCGGCCGGCAATTCAGCAGCGGTACCCGACAATTTATAACAGACAGAATAGAGCTTCACACATAGATTAGATAGATAGAAACATGTCAGTCACATATATATGAAGTACAGTGACAGTGTTGCTTACTGTACTTGTCATTTAGTGTAAAGGATTTATCAAAAAAAATATTAGTGTTTTCATGCACCGTCTCTTTAAAAAAGCCGGCCGGCAATTCAGCATCTGTACCCGACAATTTATAACAGAAAGAATAGAGCTTCACACATAGATTAGATAGATAGAAACATGTCAGTCACATATATATGAAGTACAGTGACAGTGTTGATTACTGTACTTGTCATTTAGTGTTAAAATAAAGGATTTATTTAAAAAAAAATTGGCGTGGGGATCCCCATAATTTTAGGCTCTAGCGGAGGTTAAGCAGACAGCTGGGGCAGATGTTTGAAGCCTGGGAAGGGGGTAATACCCATGGAGCTTCCCAGGCTACTAATATCAGCCCCCAGCTGAATACCTAGCCTTTACTAGCTATTAAAATGGGGGACCCCCCAAAAAAATGACGTGGGGTCCCCCCTATTTTAATAGCTAGCAAAGGCTAGGCAGACAGCTGGGGGCTGATATTAATAGCCCAGGAAGGGAGCCATGAATATTGGCCCCCTCCCAGGCTAGAAACACCAGCCGTCAGCCGCCCCAGAAATGGCGCATCCATAGGATGCGCCAATTCTGGCACTTAGCCTCGCTCTTCCACGCTGCCCTGGTGCGGTGGCAGGGGGTAATAGGGTTGGGGTTGATGTCAGCTTATAATGCCAGCTGACATCAAGCCCAGGTTAGTAATGGAGAGGCGTCTATAAGACACCCCCATTACTAACCCCATAGTCAAAGTTAAAAGAAAACACAAACACCCAGAATAAAGTCCTTTAATTGAAATAAACACACAATTCTTTATTGTTCTAAATTAAACCATACTTACCATCACGCCCATTCCAGCTGAAGCCAACGATCTCCTGCAATAAAAGAAAAATAATAAAGCAACCTCATCCTTACCTTTCCATGGTTCCCAGGACAGCTTCAGCTCTGCTACATCGAGATAACAGGCTGGACCGCAGCAGAACGCTGCCATCCAGCTTGCCATGCCGCACACACTGAGAAGCGCAGGCATGCTTGCGCTCTGCAGTGTCTGGCTGTGACGGCATCCAGATGAGCCGAGGTCATGTCCAATGAACTCGGCGCACCTCATGCACGTCACTGACAGCGTGGGAGAATTCTCCTGCCACTCAGCGCTTCAGCGTGAGAATTTTCCCACGCTGTCAGTGACGTGCATGAGGTGAGCTGAGTTCATTGGACATGAGCTCACCTCATTCACGTCACTGACAGCGTGGGAAAATTCTCCTGCACTCAGCGCTACAGCTTGAGAATTCTCCCACGCTGTCAGTGACGTGCATGAGGTGAGCTCATTCATGTCCAATGAACTCAGCTGACCTCATGTACCTCACTGACAGCGTGGGAGAATTTTCACGCTGAAGTGCTGAGTGCAGGAGAATTCTCCCACGCTGTCAGTGACGTGCTTGAGGTGAGCCGAGTTCATTGGACATGACCTCGGCTCATCTTTATGTGGTCACAGCCAGACACTGAGGAGCGCAAGCATGCCTGCGCTTCTCAGTGTCTGCGGGATGACAGGCTGGATGGCAGCGTTCTGCTGCGGTCCAGCCTGTCATCTCGATGTAGCAGAGCTGAAGCTGTCGTGGGAACCATGGAAAGGTAAGGATGAGGTTGCTTAATTATTTTACTTTTATTGCAGAAGACATTGGCTTCAGCTGGAATGGGCGTGATGGTAAGTATGGTTTAATTTAGAACAATAAAGAATTGTGTGTTTATTTCAATTAAAGGACTTTATTCTGGGTGTTGTGTTTTTTTTAAATACTTTACTAGAAATTCATGGTGGTCATGTCTAATATTGGCGTGACCCCATGAATTTTGGGCTTAGGGCCAGCTGATAATGCCAAGCTGGCCTTAACCCCTTTATTACCCAGTGAGCCACCGCACCAGGGCCCTGGATGAGTTGGGTACAGCGCCAGAAGATGGCGCTTCTATGAACGCGCCATTTTCCGGGGCGGCTGCGGACTGCAATTTGCAGCGGGTGGGGCCCAGAAAGCTTGGGCCTCCCTGCGCTGCAGATTCCAACCTCCAGCTGCCTAGTTGTACCTGGCTGGGCACAAAAATAGGGCGAAGCCCCACGCATTTTTTTTTTTAATTATTTCATGAAATTCATGGAATAATTAAGAAAAAAAGGGCTTCCCTATATTGTTGTGTCCAACCAGGTACAAATAAGCAACTGGTGGTTGGGGGCAGCCCGTCCCTGCCTGCTGTACCTGGCTGGACACAAATATAGTGCGAAGACCCACGTCAATTTTTTTTTAATTATTTCATGAAATATTTTTTTTAAAAAAGGGCTTCCCTATATTGTTGTGTCCGGCCAGGTACAAATAGGCAGCTGGTGGTTGGGGGCAGCCCGTTCCTGCCTGCTGTACCTGACTGGACACAAATATAGGGCGAAGCCCCACGTCAATTTTTTTTAAATTATTTCAGGAAATTCATGAAATAATTAAAAAAAAATTGATGTGGGGCTTCGCCCTATATTTGTGTCCAGTCAGGTACATCAGGCAGGAACGGGCTGCCCCCAACCACCAGCTGCCTATTTGTACCTGGCCGGACACAACAATATAGGGAAGCCCTTTTTTTTCTTAATTATTTCATGAATTTCATGAAATAATTAAAAAAAAAAATACGTGGGGCTTCGCCCTATTTTTGTGTCCAGCCAGGTACAACTAGGCAGCTGGGGGCTGGAATCTGCAGCGCAGGGAGGCCCAAGCTTTCTGGGCCCCACCCGCTGCAAATTGCAGTCCGCAGCCGCCCCGGAAAATGGCGCGTTCATAGAAGCGCCATCTTCTGGCGCTGTACCCAACTCATCCAGGGCCCTGGTGCGGTGGCTCACTGGGTAATAAAGGGGTTAAGGCCAGCTTGGCATTATCAGCTGGCCCTAAGCCCGAAATTCATGGGGTCACGCCAATATTAGACATGACCACCATGAATTTCTAGTAAAGTATTTAAGAAAAACACAAACACCCAGAAAAAAGTCCTTTAATTGAAATAAACACACAGTTCTTTATTGTTCTAAATTAAACCATACTTACGTCACGCCCATTCCAGCTGAAGCCAATGATCTCCTGCAATAAAAGTAAAATAATAAAGCAACCTCATCCTTACCTTTCCATGGCTCCCACGACAGCTTCAGCTCTGCTACATCGAGATGACAGGCTGGACCGCAGCAGAAAGCTGCCATCCAGCCTGTCATCCCGCAGACACTGAGAAGCGCAGGCATGCTTGCGCTCCTCAGTGTCTGGCTGTGACGACATAAAGATGAGCCGAGGTCATGTCCAATGAACACGGCTCACCTCATGCACGTCACTGACAGCGTGGGAGAATTCTCCTGCACTCAGCACTTCAGCGTGAAAATTCTCCCACGCTGTCAGTGAGGTACATGAGGTCAGCTGAGTTCATTGGACATGAATGAGCTCACCTCATGCACGTCACTGACAGCGTGGGAGAATTCTCACGCTGTAGCGCTGAGTGCAGGAGAATTTTCCCACGCTGTCAGTGACGTGCATGAGGTGCGCCGAGTTCATTGGACATGACCTCGGCTCATCTTTATGCCGTCACAGCCAGACACTGAGGAGCGCAAGCATGCCTGCGCTTCTCAGTGTCCGCGGGATGACAGGCTGGATGGCAGCATTCTGCTGCGGTCCAGCCTGTCATCTCGATGTAGCAGAGCTGAAGCTGTCGTGGGAACCATGGAAAGGTAAGGATGAGGTTGCTTTATTATTTTTCTTTTATTGCAGGAGATCGTTGGCTTCAGCTGGAATGGGCGTGATGGTAAGTATGGTTTAATTTAGAACAATAAAGGAATGTGTCTTTATTTCAATTAAAGGACTTTATTCTGGGTGTTTGTGTTTTTTTTTAACTTTCACTATGGGGTTAGTAATGGGGGTGTCTTATAGACGCCTCTCCATTACTAACCTGGGCTTGATGTCAGCTGGCATTATAAGCTGACATCAACCCCAACCCTATTACCCCCTGTCACCGCACCAGGGCAGCGTGGAAGAGCGAGGCTAAGTGCCAGAATTGGCGCATCCTATGGATGCGCCATTTCTGGGGCGGCTGACGGCTGGTGTTTCTAGCCTGGGAGGGGGCCAATATTCATGGCTCCCTTCCTGGGCTATTAATATCAGCCCCCAGCTGTCTGCCTAGCCTTTGCTAGCTATTAAATTAGGGGGGACCCCACGTCATTTTTTTTGGGGGGGTCCTCCATTTTAATAGCTAGTAAAGGCTAGGTATTCAGCTGGGGGCTGATATTAGTAGCCTGTGAAGCTCCGTGGGTATTACCCCCTTCCCAGGCTTCAAACATCTGCCCCAGCTGTCTGCTTAACCTCCGCTAGAGCCTAAAATTACGGGGAACCCCACGCCAATTTTTTTTAATAATAAATCCTTTATTTTAATACTAAATGACAAGTACAGTAATCAACACTGTCACTGTACTTCATATATATGTGACTGACATGTTTCTATCTATCTAATCTATGTGTGAAGCTCTATTCTGTCTGTTATAAATTGTCGGGTACCGCTGCTGAATTGCCGGCCGGCTTTCTTAAAGAGACGGTGCATGAAAACACTATTATTTTTTTTAATAAATCCTTTGCAGTAAATGACAAGTACAGTAAGCAACACTGTCACAGTACTTCATATATATGTGACTGACATGTTTCTATCTATCTAATCTATGTGTGAAGCTCTATTCTGTCTGTTATAAATTGTCGGGTACCGCTGCTGAATTGCCGGCCGGCTTTTTTAAAGAGACGGTGCACGAAAACACTATAATATTTTTTAATAAATCCTTTACACTAAATGACAAGTACAGTAAGCAACACTGTCACTGTACTTCATATATATGTGACTGACATGTTTCTATCTATCTAATCTATGTGCGATGCTCTATTCCTTCATGTCTAAATTGTCGGGTACCGGTGTATGCCGCTGCTGAATTGCCGGCCGGCTTTTTTAAAGAAAACGTCTTCTGAGCAGTTTGTGAGCTTTTGGACACCTTTGAAGGTGTTTTCTATGTGTTCCTATGTGTTTTTGTTTGCCTGCCATTGGTTTTAACGGTGTTCGACGGTGTTCTAAGGTGTTCGACGAACAGTTCGACGAACAGTTCCTCGAACATCCCGGTGTTCGACGAACCGAACCGAACCCGAACACTACGGGGGTGGCTCAACACTAGTCCTGAAGCATTTTAAACTTCAGCTGATTTCCGAGAAATGGAAGAGTTCCGAAGCATTTTGAAACGTCAGCGGAAATTCGAGAACAATGGAAGCGTTCCGAAGCATTTTTAAATGTCAGCTGAATTCCGAGAACAATGAAAGAGTTGCGAAGCATTATTAAACGTCAGCGGAATTCTGAGAACAATGGAAGAGTTCCGAAACATTTTTAAACATCAGCGGATTTCCTTCAAGAATGAAAGAGTTCGGAAGAATTTTTAAACTTTAGCAGAATTTGAGGAACAATGGAAGAGTTCCAAAGCATTTTTAAACTTCAGCAGAAATCCGGGAACAATGGAAGAGTTTCAAAGCATTTTTAAACTTCAGCAGAATTCAGAGAACAATAGAAGAGTTCCGAAGCATTTTTAAATGTCAGCAGAATTCCGAGAACAATGGAAGAGGTCCGAAGCATTTTTAAATGTCAGCGGAATTCCGAGAAACATGGAAGAGTTCCGAAGCAATCTTAAACTTCAGCGGAATTCCGAGAACAATGGAAGAGTTCCGAAGCATTTTTAAAAGTCAGCGGAATTCCGAGAACAATAGAAGAGTTGTGAAGCATTTTTAAGCGTCAGCGGAATTCCGAGAACAATGGAAGAGTTCCGAAGCATTTTTAAACTTCAGCAGAATTCCGAGAACAATGGAAGAGTTCCAAAGCATTTTTAAACGTCAGCAGAATTCCGAGAACAAATGAAGACTTCCAAAGCATTTTTAAACGTCAGTGGAATTCCGAGAACAATGGAAGAGTTCCGAAGCATTTTTAAATGTCAGCAGAATTCCGAGAACAATGTAAGAGTTCTGAAGCATTTTTAAACTTCAGCAGAATTCCGAGAGCAATGGAAGGGTTCCAAAGCATTTTAAAACTTCAGCAGAATTACAAGAACAATTGAAGGGTTCCGAAGCATTTTTAAACTTCAGCAGAATTCCGAGAACAATGGGAGAGTTTCGAAGCATTTTTAAACTTCAGCAGAATTCCGAGAACAATGAAAGAGTTTCGAAGCATTTTTAAACTTCAACGGAATTCCGAGAACAATGGAAGAGTTCCGAAGCATTTTTAAACGTCAGCGGGATTCCGAGAACAATGGAAGAGTTGTGAAGCATTTTTAAATGTCAGCAGAATTCCGAGAACAATGTAAGAGTTCCAAAGCATTTTAAAACTTCAGCAGAATTCCAAGAACAATTGAAGTGTTCCGAAGCATTTTTAAACGTCAGCGGAATTGCGAGAACAATGGAAGAGTTCTAAAGCATTTTTAAACATCATCGGAATGCCGAGAACAATGCAAGATTTCCGAAGCATTTTTATATGTCAGCGGAATTCCAAGAACAATGGAAGAGTACCGAAGCATTTTAAAACGTCAGCGGAATTCCGAGAACAATGGAAGAGTTCCGAAGCATTTTTAAACTTCAGCGGAATTACGAGAACAATGGAAGAGTTCCGAAGCATTTTTAAACATGAGCAGAATTCCGAGAACAATGGAAGAGATTTTAAGCATTTTTAAACTTCTGCGGAATTCCGAGAACAATAGAAGAGTTATGAAGCATTTTTAAACTTCACCTGAATTCTGAGAACAATGGAAGAGTTCCGAAGCATTTTTAAACTTCAGCGGAATTTGGAGAACAATGGAAGAGTTCCAAAGAATTTTTAAAAGTCAGCGGAATTCCGAGAACAATGGAAGAGTTGTGAAGCATTTTTAAACGTCAGCGGAATTCTGAGAACAATGGAATAGTTCTGAAGCATTTTTAAATGTTAGCGGGATTCCGAGAAAAATGGAAGAGTTCTGAAGCATTTTTAATCTTCAGCATAATTCCGAGAACAATGGAAGAGTTCCAAAGCATATTTAAACTTCAGCGGAATTCCGAGAACAATGGAAGAGATCCGAAGCATTTTTAAAAGTCAGCAGAATACCGAGAACAATGGAAGAGTTGTGAAGCATTTTTAAACGTCAGCAGAATTCCGAGAACAATGGAAGAGGTCCGAAGCATTTTTAAATGTCAGCGGAATTCTGAGAAACATGGAAGAGTTCCGAAGCATTTTTAAATGTCAGCAGAATTCCGAGAACAATGGAAGAGTTCCAAAGCATTTTTAAATGTCAGCGGAATTCTGAAAACAATGGAAGAGTTCTGAAGCATTTTTAAACTTCAGCAGAATTCCGAGAACAATGGAAGAGTTTCGAAGCAATCTTAAACTTCAGCGGAATTCCGAGAACAATGGAAGAGTTCCGAAGCATTTTTAAAAGTCAGCGGAATTCCGAGAACAATAGAAGAGTTGTGAAGCATTTTTAAGCGTCAGCGGAATTCCGAGAACAATGGAAGAGTTCCAAAGCATTTTTAAACATCAGCAGAATTCCGAGAACAAATGAAGAGTTCCAAAGCATTTTTAATGTCAGTGGAATTCCGAGAACAATGGAAGAGTTCCGAAGCATTTTTAAATGTCAGCAGAATTCCGAGAACAATGTAAGAGTTCTGAAGCATTTTTAAACTTCAGCAGAATTCCGAGAGCAATGGAAGAGTTCCAAAGCATTTTAAAACTTCAGCAGAATTCCACGAACAATTGAAGGGTTCCGAAGCATTTTTAAACTTCAGCAGAATTCCGAGAACAATGGAAGAGTTTCGAAGCATTTTTTAACTTCAACGGAATTCCGAGAACAATGGAAGAGTTCCGAAGCATTTTTAAACGTCAGCGGAATTCCGAGAACAATGGAAGAGTTCTTTAGCATTTTTAAACATCAGCGGAATTCCGAGAACAATGGAAGAGTATCGAAGCATTTTAAAACGTCAGCGGAATTCCGAGAACAATGGAAGAGTTCCGAAGCATTTTTAAACTTCAGCGGAATTACGAGAACAATGCAAGAGTTCCGAAGCATTTTTAAACATGAGCAGAATTCCGAGAACAATGGAAGAGATTTTAAGCATTTTTAAACTTCAGCGGAATTCCGAGAACAATAGAAGAGTTCCGAAGCATTTTTAAACTTCACCCGAATTCCGAGAACAATGGAAGAGTTCCGATGCATTTTTAAACTTCAGCAGAATTCTGAGAACAATGGAAGAGTTCCAAACCATTTTTAAACTTCAGCAGAATTCTGAGAACAATGGAAGGGTTCCGAAGCATTTTTAAACTTCAGCGGAATTTGGAGAACAATGGAAGAGTTCCGAAGAATTTTTAAAAGTCAGCGGAATTCCGAGAACAATGGAAGAGTTGTGAAGCATTTTTAAACGTCAGCGGAATTCTGAGAACAATGGAATAGTTCTGAAGCATTTTTAAATGTTAGCGGGATTCCGAGAAAAATGGAAGAGTTCTGAAGCATTTTTAATCTTCAGCATAATTCCGAGAACAATGGAAGAGTTCCAAAGCATATTTAAACTTCAGCGGAATTCCGAGAACAATGGAAGAGATCCGAAGCATTTTTAAAAGTCAGCAGAATACCGAGAACAATGGAAGAGTTTCGAAGCAATCTTAAACTTCAGCGGAATTCCGAGAACAATGGAAGAGTTCCGAAGCATTTTTAAAAGTCAGCGGAATTCCGAGAACAATAGAAGAGTTGTGAAGCATTTTTAAGCGTCAGCGGAATTCCGAGAACAATGGAAGAGTTATGAAGCATTTTTAAACTTCAGCAGAATTCCGAGAACAATGGAAGAGTTCCAAAGCATTTTTAAACATCAGCAGAATTCCGAGAACAAATGAAGAGTTCCAAAGCATTTTTAACGTCAGTGGAATTCCGAGAACAATGGAAGAGTTCCGAAGCATTTTTAAATGTCAGCAGAATTCCGAGAACAATGTAAGAGCTCTGAAGCATTTTTAAACTTCAGCAGAATTCCGAGAGCAATGGAAGAGTTCCAAAGCATTTTAAAACTTCAGCAGAATTCCACGAACAATTGAAGGGTTCCGAAGCATTTTTAAACTTCAGCAGAATTCCGAGAACAATGGAAGAGTTTCGAAGCATTTTTTAACTTCAACGGAATTCCGAGAACAATGGAAGAGTTCCGAAGCATTTTTAAACGTCAGCGGAATTCCGAGAACAATGGAAGAGTTCTTTAGCATTTTTAAACATCAGCGGAATTCCGAGAACAATGGAAGAGTATCGAAGCATTTTAAAACGTCAGCGGAATTCCGAGAACAATGGAAGAGTTCCGAAGCATTTTTAAACTTCAGCGGAATTACGAGAACAATGCAAGAGTTCCGAAGCATTTTTAAACATGAGCAGAATTCCGAGAACAATGGAAGAGATTTTAAGCATTTTTAAACTTCAGCGGAATTCCGAGAACAATAGAAGAGTTCCGAAGCATTTTTAAACTTCACCCGAATTCCGAGAACAATGGAAGAGTTCCGATGCATTTTTAAACTTCAGCAGAATTCTGAGAACAATGGAAGAGTTCCAAACCATTTTTAAACTTCAGCAGAATCCTGAGAACAATGGAAGGGTTCCGAAGCATTTTTAAACTTCAGCGGAATTTGGAGAACAATGGAAGAGTTCCGAAGAATTTTTAAAAGTCAGCGGAATTCCGAGAACAATGGAAGAGTTGTGAAGCATTTTTAAACGTCAGCGGAATTCTGAGAACAATGGAATAGTTCTGAAGCATTTTTAAATGTTAGCGGGATTCCGAGAAAAATGGAAGAGTTCTGAAGCATTTTTAATCTTCAGCATAATTCCGAGAACAATGGAAGAGTTCCAAAGCATATTTAAACTTCAGCGGAATTCCGAGAACAATGGAAGAGATCCGAAGCATTTTTAAAAGTCAGCAGAATACCGAGAACAATGGAAGAGTTGTGAAGCATTTTTAAACGTCAGCAGAATTCCGAGAACAATGGAAGAGGTCCGAAGCATTTTTAAATGTCAGCGGAATTCTGAGAAACATGGAAGAGTTCCGAAGCATTTTTAAATGTCAGCAGAATTCCGAGAACAATGGAAGAGTTCCAAAGCATTTTTAAATGTCAGCGGAATTCTGAAAACAATGGACGAGTTCTGAAGCATTTTTAAACTTCAGCAGAATTCCGAGAACAATGGAAGAGTTTCGAAGCAATCTTAAACTTCAGCGGAATTCCGAGAACAATGGAAGAGTTCCGAAGCATTTTTAAAAGTCAGCGGAATTCCGAGAACAATAGAAGAGTTGTGAAGCACTTTTAAGCGTCAGCGGAATTCCGAGAACAATGGAAGAGTTATGAAGCATTTTTAAACTTCAGCAGAATTCCGAGAACAATGGAAGAGTTCCAAAGCATTTTTAAACATCAGCAGAATTCCGAGAACAAATGAAGAGTTCCAAAGCATTTTTAACGTCAGTGGAATTCCGAGAACAATGGAAGAGTTCCGAAGCATTTTTAAATGTCAGCAGAATTCCGAGAACAATGTAAGAGTTCTGAAGCATTTTTAAACTTCAGCAGAATTCCGAGAGCAATGGAAGAGTTCCAAAGCATTTTAAAACTTCAGCAGAATTCCACGAACAATTGAAGGGTTCCGAAGCATTTTTAAACTTCAGCAGAATTCCGAGAACAATGGAAGAGTTTCGAAGCATTTTTTAACTTCAACGGAATTCCGAGAACAATGGAAGAGTTCCAAAGCATTTTTAAACGTCAGCGGAATTCCGAGAACAATGGAAGAGTTCTTTAGCATTTTTAAACATCAGCGGAATTCCGAGAACAATGGAAGAGTATCGAAGCATTTTAAAACGTCAGCGGAATTCCGAGAACAATGGAAGAGTTCCGAAGCATTTTTAAACTTCAGCGGAATTACGAGAACAATGCAAGAGTTCCGAAGCATTTTTAAACATGAGCAGAATTCCGAGAACAATGGAAGAGATTTTAAGCATTTTTAAACTTCAGCGGAATTCCGAGAACAATAGAAGAGTTCCGAAGCATTTTTAAACTTCACCCGAATTCCGAGAACAATGGAAGAGTTCCGATGCATTTTTAAACTTCAGCAGAATTCTGAGAACAATGGAAGAGTTCCAAACCATTTTTAAACTTCAGCAGAATTCTGAGAACAATGGAAGGGTTCCGAAGCATTTTTAAACTTCAGCGGAATTTGGAGAACAATGGAAGAGTTCCGAAGAATTTTTAAAAGTCAGCGGAATTCCGAGAACAATGGAAGAGTTGTGAAGCATTTTTAAACGTCAGCGGAATTCTGAGAACAATTGCATAGTTCTGAAGCATTTTTAAATGTTAGCGGGATTCCGAGAAAAATGGAAGAGTTCTGAAGCATTTTTAATCTTCAGCATAATTCCGAGAACAATGGAAGAGTTCCAAAGGATATTTAAACTTCAGCGGAATTCCGAGAACAATGGAAGAGATCCGAAGCATTTTTAAAAGTCAGCGGAGTACCGAGAACAATGGAAGAGTTGTGAAGCATTTTTAAACGTCAGCAGAATTCCGAGAACAATGGAAGAGGTCCGAAGCATTTTTAAATGTCAGCGGAATTCTGAGAAATATGGAAGAGTTCCGAAGCATTTTTAAATGTCAGCAGAATTCTGAGAACAATGGAAGAGTTCCGAAGCAATCTTAAACTTCAGCGGAATTCAGAGAACAATGGAAGAGTTCCGAAGCATTTTTAAAAGTCAGCGGAATTCCGAGAACAATAGAAGAGTTGTGAAGCATTTTTAAGCGTCAGCGGAATTCCGAGAACAATGGAAGAGTTCCGAAGCATTTTTAAACTTCAGCAGAATTCCGAGAACAATGAAAGAGTTCCGAAGCATTTTTAAATGTCAGCAGAATTCCGAGAACAATGTAAGAGTTCTGAAGCATTTTTAAACTTCAGCAGAATTCCGAGAGCAATGGAAGAGTTCCAAAGCATTTTAAAACTTCAGCAGAATTACAAGAACAATTGAAGGGTTCCGAAGCATTTTTAAACTTCAGCAGAATTCCGAGAACAATGGGAGAGTTTCGAAGCATTTTTAAACTTCAGCAGAATTCCGAGAACAAGGAAAGAGTTTCGAAGCATTTTTAAACTTCAACGGAATTCCGAGAACAATGGAAGAGTTCCGAAGCATTTTTAAACGTCAGCGGGATTCCGAGAACAATGGAAGAGTTGTGAAGCATTTTTAAGCGTCAGCGGAATTCCGAGAACAATGGAAGAGTTCCGAAGCATTTTTAAACTTCAGCAGAATTCCGAGAACAATGGAAGAGTTCCAAAGCATTTTTAAACGTCAGCAGAATTCCGAGAACAAATGAAGAGTTCCAAAGCATTTTTAAACGTCAGTGGATTTCCGAGAACAATGGAAGAGTTCCGAAGCATTTTTAAACATCAGCGGATTTCCTTCAAGAATGAAAGAGTTCCGAAGAATTTTTAAACTTCAGCAGAATTTGAGGAACAATGGAAGAATTCCGAAGCATTTTTAAATGTCAGAAGAATTCCGAGAACAATTGAAGAGTTCCAAAGCATTTTTAAACTTCAGCGGAATTCCGAGAACAATGGAAGAGTTCCGAAGCATTTTTAAAGGTCAGCAGAATTCCGAAAACAATGTAAGAGTTCCAAAGCATTTTAAAACTTCAGCAGAATTCCAAGAACAATTGAAGTGTTCCGAAGCATTTTTAAACGTCAGCGGAATTGCGAGAACAATGGAAGAGTTCTAAAGCATTTTTAAACATCAACGGAATGCCGAGAACAATGCAAGATTTCCGAAGCATTTTTATATGTCAGCGGAATTCCAAGAACAATGGAAGAGTACCGAAGCATTTTAAAACGTCAGCGGAATTCCGAGAACAATGGAAGAGTTCCGAAGCATTTTTAAACTTCAGCGGAATTACGAGAACAATGGAAGAGTTCCGAAGCATTTTTAAACATGAGCAGAATTCCGAGAACAATGGAAGAGATTTTAAGCATTTTTAAACTTCAGCGGAATTCCGAGAACAATAGAAGAGTTATGAAGCATTTTTAAACTTCACCCGAATTCTGACAACAATGGAAGAGTTCCGAAGCATTTTTAAACTTCAGCGGAATTTGGAGAACAATGGAAGAGTTCCAAAGAATTTTCAAACTTCACCCGAATTCTGAGAACAATGGAAGAGTTCCGAAGCATTTTTAAACTTCAGCGGAATTTGGAGAACAATCGGAGAGTTCCGAAGCATTTTTAAAGGTCAGCGGAATTCCGAGAACAATGGAAGAGTTGTGAAGCATTTTTAAACGTCAGCGGAATTCCGAGAACAATGGAAGAGTTGCAAAGCATTATTAAACGGCAGCGGAATTCCGAGAACAATGTAAGAGTTCCGAAGCATTTTTAAACTTCAGCATAATTCCGAGAACAATGGAAGAGTTCCGAACCATTTTTAAATTTCAATGGAATTCCGAGAACAATGGAAGAGTCCTGAAGCATTTTAAACTTCAGCTGATTTCCGAGAAATGGAAGAGTTCCGAAGCATTTTGAAACGTCAGCGGAAATTCGAGAACAATGGAAGCGTTCCGAAGCATTTTTAAATGTCAGCTGAATTCCGAGAACAATGAAAGAGTTGCGAAGCATTATTAAACGTCAGCGGAATTCTGAGAACAATGGAAGAGTTCCGAAACATTTTTAAACATCAGCGGATTTCCTTCAAGAATGAAAGAGTTCGGAAGAATTTTTAAACTTCAGCAGAATTTGAGGAACAATGGAAGAGTTCCAAAGCATTTTTAAACTTCAGCAGAAATCCGGGAACAATGGAAGAGTTTCAAAGCATTTTTAAACTTCAGCAGAATTCGGAGAACAATAGAAGAGTTCCGAAGCATTTTTAAATGTCAGCAGAATTTCGAGAACAATGGAAGAGGTCCGAAGCATTTTTAAATGTCAGCGGAATTCCGAGAAATATGGAAGAGTTCCGAAGCATTTTTAAATGTCAGCAGAATTCCGAGAACAATGGAAGAGTTCCAAAGCATTTTTAAATGTCAGCGGAATTCTGAAAACAATGGAAGAGTTCTGAAGCATTTTTAAACTTCAGCAGAATTCCGAGAACAATGGAAGAGTTCCAAAGCATTTTTAAACATCAGCAGAATTCCGAGAACAAATGAAGAGTTCCAAAGCATTTTTAACGTCAGTGGAATTCCGAGAACAATGGAAGAGTTCCGAAGCATTTTTAAATGTCAGCAGAATTCCGAGAACAATGTAAGAGTTCTGAAGCATTTTTAAACTTCAGTAGAATTCCGAGAGCAATGGAAGAGTTCCAAAGCATTTTAAAACTTCAGCAGAATTCCACGAACAATTGAAGGGTTCCGAAGCATTTTTAAACTTCAGCAGAATTCCGAGAACAATGGAAGAGTTTCGAAGCATTTTTTAACTTCAACGGAATTCCGAGAACAATGGAAGAGTTCCAAAGCATTTTTAAACGTCAGCGGAATTCCGAGAACAATGGAAGAGTTCTTTAGCATTTTTAAACATCAGCGGAATTCCGAGAACAATGGAAGAGTATCGAAGCATTTTAAAACGTCAGCGGAATTCCGAGAACAATGGAAGAGTTCCGAAGCATTTTTAAACTTCAGCGGAATTACGAGAACAATGCAAGAGTTCCGAAGCATTTTTAAACATGAGCAGAATTCCGAGAACAATGGAAGAGATTTTAAGCATTTTTAAACTTCAGCGGAATTCCGAGAACAATAGAAGAGTTCCGAAGCATTTTTAAACTTCACCCGAATTCCGAGAACAATGGAAGAGTTCCGATGCATTTTTAAACTTCAGCAGAATTCTGAGAACAATGGAAGAGTTCCAAACCATTTTTAAACTTCAGCAGAATTCTGAGAACAATGGAAGGGTTCCGAAGCATTTTTAAACTTCAGCGGAATTTGGAAAACAATGGAAGAGTTCCGAAGAATTTTTAAAAGTCAGCGGAATTCCGAGAACAATGGAAGAGTTGTGAAGCATTTTTAAACGTCAGCGGAATTCTGAGAACAATGGAATAGTTCTGAAGCATTTTTAAATGTTAGCGGGATTCCGAGAAAAATGGAAGAGTTCTGAAGCATTTTTAATCTTCAGCATAATTCCGAGAACAATGGAAGAGTTCCAAAGGATATTTAAACTTCAGCGGAATTCCGAGAACAATGGAAGAGATCCGAAGCATTTTTAAAAGTCAGCGGAGTACCGAGAACAATGGAAGAGTTGTGAAGCATTTTTAAACGTCAGCAGAATTCCGAGAACAATGGAAGAGGTCCGAAGCATTTTTAAATGTCAGCGGAATTCTGAGAAATATGGAAGAGTTCCGAAGCATTTTTAAATGTCAGCAGAATTCTGAGAACAATGGAAGAGTTCCGAAGCAATCTTAAACTTCAGCGGAATTCAGAGAACAATGGAAGAGTTCCGAAGCATTTTTAAAAGTCAGCGGAATTCCGAGAACAATAGAAGAGTTGTGAAGCATTTTTAAGCGTCAGCGGAATTCCGAGAACAATGGAAGAGTTCCGAAGCATTTTTAAACTTCAGCAGAATTCCGAGAACAATGGAAGAGTTCCGAAGCATTTTTAAATGTCAGCAGAATTCCGAGAACAATGTAAGAGTTCTGAAGCATTTTTAAACTTCAGCAGAATTCCGAGAGCAATGGAAGAGTTCCAAAGCATTTTAAAACTTCAGCAGAATTACAAGAACAATTGAAGGGTTCCGAAGCATTTTTAAACTTCAGCAGAATTCCGAGAACAATGGGAGAGTTTCGAAGCATTTTTAAACTTCAGCAGAATTCCGAGAACAAGGAAAGAGTTTCGAAGCATTTTTAAACTTCAACGGAATTCCGAGAACAATGGAAGAGTTCCGAAGCATTTTTAAACGTCAGCGGGATTCCGAGAACAATGGAAGAGTTGTGAAGCATTTTTAAGCGTCAGCGGAATTCCGAGAACAATGGAAGAGTTCCGAAGCATTTTTAAACTTCAGCAGAATTCCGAGAACAATGGAAGAGTTCCAAAGCATTTTTAAACGTCAGCAGAATTCCGAGAACAAATGAAGAGTTCCAAAGCATTTTTAAACGTCAGTGGATTTCCGAGAACAATGGAAGAGTTCCGAAGCATTTTTAAACATCAGCGGATTTCCTTCAAGAATAAAAGAGTTCCGAAGAATTTTTAAACTTCAGCAGAATTTGAGGAACAATGGAAGAATTCCGAAGCATTTTTAAATGTCAGAAGAATTCCGAGAACAATTGAAGAGTTCCAAAGCATTTTTAAACTTCAGCGGAATTCCGAGAACAATGGAAGAGTTCCGAAGCATTTTTAAAGGTCAGCAGAATTCCGAAAACAATGTAAGAGTTCCAAAGCATTTTAAAACTTCAGCAGAATTCCAAGAACAATTGAAGTGTTCCGAAGCATTTTTAAACGTCAGCGGAATTGCGAGAACAATGGAAGAGTTCTAAAGCATTTTTAAACATCAACGGAATGCCGAGAACAATGCAAGATTTCCGAAGCATTTTTATATGTCAGCGGAATTCCAAGAACAATGGAAGAGTACCGAAGCATTTTAAAACGTCAGCGGAATTCCGAGAACAATGGAAGAGTTCCGAAGCATTTTTAAACTTCAGCGGAATTACGAGAACAATGGAAGAGTTCCGAAGCATTTTTAAACATGAGCAGAATTCCGAGAACAATGGAAGAGATTTTAAGCATTTTTAAACTTCAGCGGAATTCCGAGAACAATAGAAGAGTTATGAAGCATTTTTAAACTTCACCCGAATTCTGACAACAATGGAAGAGTTCCGAAGCATTTTTAAACTTCAGCGGAATTTGGAGAACAATGGAAGAGTTCCAAAGAATTTTCAAACTTCACCCGAATTCTGAGAACAATGGAAGAGTTCCGAAGCATTTTTAAACTTCAGCGGAATTTGGAGAACAATCGGAGAGTTCCGAAGCATTTTTAAAGGTCAGCGGAATTCCGAGAACAATGGAAGAGTTGTGAAGCATTTTTAAACGTCAGCGGAATTCCGAGAACAATGGAAGAGTTGCAAAGCATTATTAAACGGCAGCGGAATTCCGAGAACAATGTAAGAGTTCCGAAGCATTTTTAAACTTCAGCATAATTCCGAGAACAATGGAAGAGTTCCGAACCATTTTTAAATTTCAATGGAATTCCGAGAACAATGGAAGAGTCCTGAAGCATTTTAAACTTCAGCTGATTTCCGAGAAATGGAAGAGTTCCGAAGCATTTTGAAACGTCAGCGGAAATTCGAGAACAATGGAAGCGTTCCGAAGCATTTTTAAATGTCAGCTGAATTCCGAGAACAATGAAAGAGTTGCGAAGCATTATTAAACGTCAGCGGAATTCCGAGAACAATGGAAGAGTTCCGAAACATTTTTAAACTTCAGCAGAATTCCGAGAACAATGGAAGAATTCCGAAGCATTTTTAAACTTCAAAACTTCAGCAGAATTCCGAGAACAATGGAAGAGTTCCGAAGCATTCTTAAACTTCAGCGGAATTCCGAGAGCAATGGAAGAGTTCCGAAGCATTTTTAAAAGTCAGCGGAATTCCGAGAACAAAAGAAGAGCTGTGAAGCAATTTTAAGCGTCAGTGGAATTCCGAGAACAATGGAAGGGTTCCGAAGCATTTTTAAACTTCAGCGGAATTTGGAGAACAATGGAAGAGTTCCGAAGAATTTTTAAAAGTCAGCGGAATTCCGAGAACAATGGAAGAGTTGTGAAGCATTTTTAAACGTCAGCGGAATTCTGAGAACAATGGAATAGTTCTGAAGCATTTTTAAATGTTAGCGGGATTCCGAGAAAAATGGAAGAGTTCTGAAGCATTTTTAATCTTCAGCATAATTCCGAGAACAATGGAAGAGTTCCAAAGGATTTTTAAACTTCAGCAGAATTCCGAGAACAATGGAAGAGTTCCAAAGCATTTTTAAACGTCAGCAGAATTCCGAGAACAAATGAAGACTTCCATAGCATTTTTAAACGTCAGTGGAATTCCGAGAACAATGGAAGAGTTCCGAAGCATTTTTAAATGTCAGCAGAATTCCGAGAACAATGTAAGAGTTCTGAAGCATTTTTAAACTTCAGCAGAATTCCGAGAGCAATTGAAGGGTTCCGAAGCATTTTTAAACTTCAGCAGAATTCCGAGAACAATGGGAGAGTTTCGAAGCATTTTTAAACTTCAACGGAATTCCGAGAACAATGGAAGAGTTCCGGAGCATTTTTAAACGTCAGTGGGATTCCGAGAACAATGGAAGAGTTGTGAAGCATTTTTAAGCGTCAGCGGAATTCCGAGAACAATGGAAGAGTTCCGAAGCATTTTTAAACTTCAGCAGAATTCCGAGAACAATGGAAGAATTCCGAAGCATTTTTAAACTTCAAAACTTCAGCAGAATTCCGAGAACAATGGAAGAGTTCCGAAGCATTCTTAAACTTCAGCGGAATTCCGAGAGCAATGGAAGAGTTCCGAAGCATTTTTAAAAGTCAGCGGAATTCCGAGAACAAAAGAAGAGCTGTGAAGCAATTTTAAGCGTCAGTGGAATTCCGAGAACAATGGAAGGGTTCCGAAGCATTTTTAAACTTCAGCGGAATTTGGAGAACAATGGAAGAGTTCCGAAGAATTTTTAAAAGTCAGCGGAATTCCGAGAACAATGGAAGAGTTGTGAAGCATTTTTAAACGTCAGCGGAATTCTGAGAACAATGGAATAGTTCTGAAGCATTTTTAAATGTTAGCGGGATTCCGAGAAAAATGGAAGAGTTCGGAAGCATTTTTAATCTTCAGCATAATTCCGAGAACAATGGAAGAGTTCCAAAGGATATTTAAACTTCAGCGGAATTCCGAGAACAATGGAAGAGATCCGAAGCATTTTTAAAAGTCAGCGGAATACCGAGAACAATGGAAGAGTTGTGAAGCATTTTTAAACGTCAGCAGAATTCCGAGAACAATGGAAGAGGTCCGAAGCATTTTTAAATGTCAGCGGAATTCTGAGAAATATGGAAGAGTTCCGAAGCAATCTTAAACTTCAGCGGAATTCCGAGAACAATGGAAGAGTTCCGAAGCATTTTTAAAAGTCAGCGGAATTCCGAGAACAATAGAAGAGTTGTGAAGCATTTTTAAGCGTCAGCGGAATTCCGAGAACAATGGAAGAGTTCCGAAGCATTTTTAAACTTCAGCAGAATTCCGAGAACAATGGAAGAGTTCCAAAGCATTTTTAAACGTCAGCAGAATTCCGAGAACAAATGAAGACTTCCAAAGCATTTTTAAACGTCAGTGGAATTCCGAGAACAATGGAAGAGTTCCGAAGCATTTTTAAATGTCAGCAGAATTTCGAGAACAATGTAAGAGTTCTGAAGCATTTTTAAACTTCAGCAGAATTCCGAGAGCAATGGAAGAGTTCCAAAGCATTTTAAAACTTCAGCAGAATTACAAGAACAATTGAAGGGTTCCGAAGCATTTTTAAACTTCAGCAGAATTCCGAGAACAATGGGAGAGTTTCGAAGCATTTTTAAACTTTAGCAGAATTCCGAGAACAAGGAAAGAGTTTCGAAGCATTTTTAAACTTCAACGGAATTCCGAGAACAATGGAAGAGTTCCGAAGCATTTTTAAACGTCAGCGGGATTCCGAGAACAATGGAAGAGTTGTGAAGCATTTTTAAGCGTCAGCGGAATTCCGAGAACAATGGAAGAGTTCCGAAGCATTTTTAAACTTCAGCAGAATTCCGAGAACAATGGAAGAGTTCCAAAGCATTTTTAAACGTCAGCAGAATTCCGAGAACAAATGAAGAGTTCCAAAGCATTTTTAAACGTCAGTGGATTTCCGAGAACAATGGAAGAGTTCCGAAGCATTTTTAAACATCAGCAGATTTCCTTCAAGAATGAAAGAGTTCCGAAGAATTTTTAAACTTCAGCAGAATTTGAGGAACAATTGAAGAGTTCCGAAGCATTTTTAAACTTCAGCAGAAATCCGGGAACAATGGAAGAGTTTCAAAGCATTTTTAAACTTCAGCAGAATTTGGAGAACAATAGAAGAATTCCGAAGCATTTTTAAATGTCAGAAGAATTCCGAGAACAATTGAAGATTTCCAAAGCATTTTTAAACTTCAGCGGAATTCCGAGAACAATGGAAGAGTTCCGAAGCATTTTTAAAGGTCAGCAGAATTCCGAGAACAATGTAAGAGTTCCAAAGCATTTTAAAACTTCAGCAGAATTCCAAGAACAATTGAAGTGTTCCGAAGCATTTTTAAACGTCAGCGGAATTGCGAGAACAATGGAAGAGTTCTAAAGCATTTTTAAACATCAACGGAATGCCGAGAACAATGCAAGATTTCCGAAGCATTTTTATATGTCAGCGGAATTCCAAGAACAATGGAAGAGTACCGAAGCATTTTAAAACGTCAGCGGAATTCCGAGAACAATGGAAGAGTTCCGAAGCATTTTTAAACTTCAGCGGAATTACGAGAACAATGGAAGAGTTCCGAAGCATTTTTAAACATGAGCAGAATTCCGAGAACAATGGAAGAGATTTTAAGCATTTTTAAACTTCAGCGGAATTCCGAGAACAATAGAACAGTTATGAAGCATTTTTAAACTTCACCCGAATTCTGACAACAATGGAAGAGTTCCGAAGCATTTTTAAACTTCAGCGGAATTTGGAGAACAATGGAAGAGTTCCAAAGAATTTTCAAACTTCACCCGAATTCTGAGAACAATGGAAGAGTTCCGAAGCATTTTTAAACTTCAGCGGAATTTGGAGAACAATCGGAGAGTTCCGAAGCATTTTTAAAGGTCAGCGGAATTCCGAGAACAATGGAAGAGTTGTGAAGCATTTTTAAACGTCAGCGGAATTCCGAGAACAATGGAAGAGTTGCAAAGCATTATTAAACGTCAGCGGAATTCCGAAAACAATGTAAGAGTTCCGAAGCATTTTTAAACTTCAGCATAATTCCGAGAACAATGGAAGAGTTCCGAAGCATTTTTAAATTTCAATGGAATTCCGAGAACAATGGAAGAGTCCTGAAGCATTTTAAACTTCAGCTGATTTCCGAGAAATGGAAGAGTTCCGAAGCATTTTGAAACGTCAGCGGAAATTCGAGAACAATGGAAGCGTTCCGAAGCATTTTTAAATGTCAGCTGAATTCCGAGAACAATGAAAGAGTTGCGAAGCATTATTAAACGTCAGCGGAATTCTGAGAACAATGGAAGAGTTCCGAAACATTTTTAAACATCAGCGGATTTCCTTCAAGAATGAAAGAGTTCGGAAGAATTTTTAAACTTCAGCAGAATTTGAGGAACAATGGAAGAGTTCCAAAGCATTTTTAAACTTCAGCAGAAATCCGGGAACAATGGAAGAGTTTCAAAGCATTTTTAAACTTCAGCAGAATTCGGAGAACAATAGAAGAGTTCCGAAGCATTTTTAAATGTCAGCAGAATTCCGAGAACAATGGAAGAGGTCAGAAGCATTTTTAAATGTCAGCGGAATTCCGAGAAATATGGAAGAGTTCCGAAGCATTTTTAAATGTCAGCAGAATTCCGAGAACAATGGAAGAGTTCCAAAGCATTTTTAAATGTCAGCGGAATTCTGAAAACAATGGAAGAGTTCTGAAGCATTTTTAAACTTCAGCAGAATTCCGAGAACAATGGAAGAGTTCCGAAGCAATCTTAAACTTCAGCGGAATTCCGAGAACAATGGAAGAGTTCCGAGCATTTTTAAAAGTCAGCGGAATTCCGAGAACAATAGAAGAGTTGTGAAGCATTTTTAAGCGTCAGCGGAATTCCGAGAACAATGGAAGAGTTCCAAAGCATTTTTAAACTTCAGCAGAATTCCGAGAACAATGGAAGAGTTCCAAAGCATTTTTAAACGTCAGCAGAATTCCGAGAACAAATGAAGACTTCCATAGCATTTTTAAACGTCAGTGGAATTCCGAGAACAATGGAAGAGTTCCGAAGCATTTTTAAATGTCAGCAGAATTCCGAGAACAATGTAAGAGCTCTGAAGCATTTTTAAACTTCAGCAGAATTCCGAGAGCAATTGAAGGGTTCCGAAGCATTTTTAAACTTCAGCAGAATTCCGAGAACAATGGGAGAGTTTCGAAGCATTTTTAAACTTCAACGGAATTCCGAGAACAATGGAAGAGTTCCGAAGCATTTTTAAACGTCAGTGGGATTCCGAGAACAATGGAAGAGTTGTGAAGCATTTTTAAGCGTCAGCGGAATTCCGAGAACAATGGAAGAGTTCCGAAGCATTTTTAAACTTCAGCAGAATTCCGAGAACAATGGAAGAATTCCGAAGCATTTTTAAACTTCAAAACTTCAGCAGAATTCCGAGAACAATGGAAGAGTTCCGAAGCATTCTTAAACTTCAGCGGAATTCCGAGAGCAATGGAAGAGTTCCGAAGCATTTTTAAAAGTCAGCGGAATTCCGAGAACAAAAGAAGAGCTGTGAAGCAATTTTAAGCGTCAGCGGAATTCCGAGAACAATGGAAGAGTTCCGAAGCATTTTTAAACTTCAGCGGAATTCCTGGAACAATGGAAGAGTTCCGAAGCATTTTTAAAAGTCAGCAGAATTCCGAGAATAATAGAAGGGTACCAAAGCATGTTTAAACTTCAGCGGAATTCTGAGAACAATGTAAGAGTTCCGAAGCATTTTTAAACTTCACCGGAATTCCGAGAACAATGGAAGAGTTCCGTAGCATTTTTAAATGTCAGGGGAATTCCGCGAACAATGGAAGAGTCCTGAAGCATTTTTAAACGTCAGCGGATTTTTGAAAGCAATGGAAGAGTTCCGAAGCATTTTTAAACTTCAGCGGAATTTCTAGAACAATCGAAGAGTTCCGAAGCATTTTTAAAGGTCAGCGGAATTCCGAGAACAATGGAAGAGTTGTGAAGCATTTTTAAACGTCAGCGGAATTCCGAGAACAATGGAAGAGTTGCAAAGCATTATTAAACGTCAGCGGAATTCCGAGAACAATGGAAGAGGTCCGAAGCATTTTTAAATGTCAGCGGAATTCTGAGAAATATGGAAGAGTTCCGAAGCATTTTTAAATGTCAGCAGAATTCCGAGAACAATGGAAGAGTTCCAAAGCATTTTTAAATGTCAGCGGAATTCTGAAAACAATGGAAGAGTTCTGAAGCATTTTTAAACTTCAGCAGAATTCCGAGAACAATGGTAGAGTTCCGAAGCATTTTTAAACTTCAGCAGAATTCCGAGAACAATGGAAGAGTTCCAAAGCATTTTTAAACGTCAGCAGAATTCCGAGAACAAATGAAGAGTTCCAAAGCATTTTTAAACGTCAGTGGAATTCCGAGAACAATGGAAGAGTTCCGAAGCATTTTTAAATGTCAGCAGAATTCCGAGAAAAATGGAAGAGTTCTGAAGCATTTTTAATCTTCAGCATAATTCCGAGAACAATGGAAGAGTTCCAAAGCATATTTAAACTTCAGCGGAATTCCGAGAACAATGGAAGAGATCCGAAGCATTTTTAAAAGTCAGCAGAATACCGAGAACAATGGAAGAGTTGTGAAGCATTTTTAAACGTCAGCAGAATTCCGAGAACAATGGAAGAGGTCCGAAGCATTTTTAAATGTCAGCGGAATTCTGAGAAACATGGAAGAGTTCCGAAGCATTTTTAAATGTCAGCAGAATTCCGAGAACAATGGAAGAGTTCCAAAGCATTTTTAAATGTCAGCGGAATTCTGAAAACAATGGAAGAGTTCTGAAGCATTTTTAAACTTCAGCAGAATTCCGAGAACAATGGAAGAGTTTCGAAGCAATCTTAAACTTCAGCGGAATTCCGAGAACAATGGAAGAGTTCCGAAGCATTTTTAAAAGTCAGCGGAATTCCGAGAACAATAGAAGAGTTGTGAAGCATTTTTAAGCGTCAGCGGAATTCCGAGAACAATGGAAGAGTTACGAAGCATTTTTAAACTTCAGCAGAATTCCGAGAACAATGGAAGAGTTCCAAAGCATTTTAAAACATCAGCAGAATTCCGAGAACAAATGAAGAGTTCCAAAGCATTTTTAAACGTCAGTGGAATTCCGAGAACAATGGAAGAGTTCCGAAGCATTTTTAAATGTCAGCAGAATTCCGAGAACAATGTAAGAGTTCTGAAGCATTTTTAAACTTCAGCAGAATTCCGAGAGCAATGGAAGAGTTCCAAAGCATTTTAAAACTTCAGCAGAATTCCACGAACAATTGAAGGGTTCCGAAGCATTTTTAAACTTCAGCAGAATTCCGAGAACAATGGAAGAGTTTCGAAGCATTTTTAAACTTCAACGGAATTCCGAGAACAATGGAAGAGTTCTTTAGCATTTTTAAACATCAGCAGAATTCCGAGAACAATGGAAGAGTATCGAAGCATTTTAAAACGTCAGCGGAATTCCGAGAACAATGGAAGAGTTCCGAAGCATTTTTAAACTTCAGCGGAATTACGAGAACAATGCAAGAGTTCCGAAGCATTTTTAAACATGAGCAGAATTCCGAGAAAAATGGAAGAGATTTTAAGCATTTTTAAACTTCAGCGGAATTCCGAGAACAATAGAAGAGTTCCGAAGCATTTTTAAACTTCACCCGAATTCCGAGAACAATGGAAGAGTTCCGATGCATTTTTAAACTTCAGCAGAATTCTGAGAACAATGGAAGAGTTCCAAACCATTTTTAAACTTCAGCAGAATTCTGAGAACAATGGAAGGGTTCCGAAGCATTTTTAAACTTCAGCGGAATTTGGAGAACAATGGAAGAGTTCCGAAGAATTTTTAAAAGTCAGCGGAATTCCGAGAACAATGGAAGAGTTGTGAAGCATTTTTAAACGTCAGCGGAATTCTGAGAACAATGGAATAGTTCTGAAGCATTTTTAAATGTTAGCGGGATTCCGAGAAAAATGGAAGAGTTCTGAAGCATTTTTAATCTTCAGCATAATTCCGAGAACAATGGAAGAGTTCCAAAGGATATTTAAACTTCAGCGGAATTCCGAGAACAATGGAAGAGATACGAAGCATTTTTAAAAGTCAGCGGAATACCGAGAACAATGGAAGAGTTGTGAAGCATTTTTAAACGTCAGCAGAATTCCGAGAACAATGGAAGAGGTCCGAAGCATTTTTAAATGTCAGCGGAATTCTGAGAAATATGGAAGAGTTCCGAAGCATTTTTAAATGTCAGCAGAATTCTGAGAACAATGGAAGAGTTCCGAAGCAATCTTAAACTTCAGCGGAATTCCGAGAACAATGGAAGAGTTCCGAAGCATTTTTAAAAGTCAGCGGAATTCCGAGAACAATAGAAGAGTTGTGAAGCATTTTTAAGCGTCAGCGGAATTCCGAGAACAATGGAAGAGTTCCGAAGCATTTTTAAACTTCAGCAGAATTCCGAGAACAATGGAAGAGTTCCAAAGCATTTTTAAACGTCAGCAGAATTCCGAGAACAAATGAAGACTTCCAAAGCATTTTTAAACGTCAGTGGAATTCCGAGAACAATGGAAGAGTTCCGAAGCATTTTTAAATGTCAGCAGAATTCCGAGAAACAATGTAAGAGTTCTGAAGCATTTTTAAACTTCAGCAGAATTCCGAGAGCAATGGAAGAGTTCCAAAGCATTTTAAAACTTCAGCAGAATTACAAGAACAATTGAAGGGTTCCGAAGCATTTTTAAACTTCAGCAGAATTCCGAGAACAATGGGAGAGTTTCGAAGCATTTTTAAACTTCAGCAGAATTCCGAGAACAAGGAAAGAGTTTCAAAGCATTTTTAAACTTCAACGGAATTCCGAGAACAATGGAAGAGTTCCGAAGCATTTTTAAACGTCAGCGGGATTCCGAGAACAATGGAAGAGTTGTGAAGCATTTTTAAGCGTCAGCGGAATTCCGAGAACAATGGAAGAGTTCCGAAGCATTTTTAAACTTCAGCAGAATTCCGAGAACAATGGAAGAGTTCCAAAGCATTTTTAAACGTCAGCAGAATTCCGAGAACAAATTAAGAGTTCCAAAGCATTTTTAAACGTCAGTGGATTTCCGAGAACAATGGAAGAGTTCCGAAGCATTTTTAAACATCAGCGGATTTCCTTCAAGAATGAAAGAGTTCCGAAGAATTTTTAAACTTCAGCAGAATTTGAGGAACAATGGAAGAGTTCCGAAGCATTTTTAAACTTCAGCAGAAATCCGGGAACAATGGAAGAGTTTCAAAGCATTTTTAAACTTCAGCAGAATTTGGAGAACAATAGAAGAGTTCCGAAGCATTTTTAAATGTCAGAAGAATTCCGAGAACAATTGAAGAGTTCCAAAGCATTTTTAAACTTCAGCGGAATTCCGAGAACAATGGAAGAGTTCCGAAGCATTTTTAAATGTCAGCAGAATTCCGAGAACAATGTAAGAGTTCCAAAGCATTTTAAAACTTCAGCAGAATTCCAAGAACAATTGAAGTGTTTCGAAGCATTTTTAAACGTCAGCGGAATTGCGAGAACAATGGAAGAGTTCTAAAGCATTTTTAAACATCAACGGAATGCCGAGAACAATGCAAGATTTCCGAAGCATTTTTATATGTCAGCGGAATTCCAAGAACAATGGAAGAGTACCGAAGCATTTTAAAACGTCAGCGGAATTCCGAGAACAATGGAAGAGTTCCGAAGCATTTTTAAACTTCAGCGGAATTACGAGAACAATGGAAGAGTTCCGAAGCATTTTTAAACATGAGCAGAATTCCGAGAACAATGGAAGAGATTTTAAGCATTTTTAAACTTCACCCGAATTCCGAGAACAATGGAAGAGTTCCGAAGCATTTTTAAATTTCAACGGAATTCCGAGAACAATGGAAGAGTCCTGAAGCATTTTAAACTTCAGCTGATTTCCGAGAAATGGAAGAGTTCCGAAGCATTTTGAAACGTCAGCGGAAATTCGAGAACAATGGAAGCGTTCCGAAGCATTTTTAAATGTCAGCTGAATTCCGAGAACAATGAAAGAGTTGCGAAGCATTATTAAACGTCAGCGGAATTCTGAGAACAATGGAAGAGTTCCGAAACATTTTTAAACATCAGCGGATTTCCTTCAAGAATGAAAGAGTTCGGAAGAATTTTTAAACTTCAGCAGAATTTGAGGAACAATGGAAGAGTTCCAAAGCATTTTTAAACTTCAGCAGAAATCCGGGAACAATGGAAGAGTTTCAAAGCATTTTTAAACTTCAGCAGAATTCGGAGAACAATAGAACAGTTCCGAAGCATTTTTAAATGTCAGCAGAATTCCGAGAACAATGGAAGAGGTCCGAAGCATTTTTAAATGTCAGCGGAATTCCGAGAAATATGGAAGAGTTCCGAAGCATTTTTAAATGTCAGCAGAATTCCGAGAACAATGGAAGAGTTCCAAAGCATTTTTAAATGTCAGCGGAATTCTGAAAACAATGGAAGAGTTCTGAAGCATTTTTAAACTTCAGCAGAATTCCGAGAACAATGGAAGAGTTCCGAAGCAATCTTAAACTTCAGCGGAATTCCGAGAACAATGGAAGAGTTCCGAGCATTTTTAAAAGTCAGCGGAATTCCGAGAACAATAGAAGAGTTGTGAAGCATTTTTAAGCGTCAGCGGAATTCCGAGAACAATGGAAGAGTTCCAAAGCATTTTTAAACTTCAGCAGAATTCCGAGAACAATGGAAGAGTTCCAAAGCATTTTTAAACGTCAGCAGAATTCCGAGAACAAATGAAGACTTCCAAAGCATTTTTAAACGTCAGTGGAATTCCGAGAACAATGGAAGAGTTCCGAAGCATTTTTAAATGTCAGCAGAATTCCGAGAACAATGTAAGAGTTCTGAAGCATTTTTAA
The DNA here is from genome assembly GCF_046119375.1 of Phyllobates terribilis. Classification (NCBI taxonomy): domain Eukaryota; kingdom Metazoa; phylum Chordata; class Amphibia; order Anura; family Dendrobatidae; genus Phyllobates; species Phyllobates terribilis. The sequence continues at coordinate 12,524,616 of NW_027362788.1, read as the reverse complement.
ACTTCAGCAGAATTCCGAGAACAATGGGAGAGTTTCGAAGCATTTTTAAACTTCAACGGAATTCCGAGAACAATGGAAGAGTTCCGAAGCATTTTTAAACGTCAATGGGATTCCGAGAACAATGGAAGAGTTCCGAAGCATTCTTAAACTTCAGCGGAATCCCGAGAGCAATGGAAGAGTTCCGAAGCATTTTTAAGCGTCAGCGGAATTCCGAGAACAATGGAAGAGTTCCGAAGCATTTTTAAACTTCAGCGGAATTCCTGGAACAATGGAAGAGTTCCGAAGCATTTTTAAAAGTCAGCAGAATTCCGAGAATAATAGAAGGGTACCAAAGCATGTTTAAACTTCAGCGGAATTCTGAGAACAATGTAAGAGTTCCGAAGCATTTTTAAACTTCACCGGAATTCCGAGAACAATGGAAGAGTTCCGAAGCATTTTTAAATGTCAGGGGAATTCCGCGAACAATGGAAGAGTCCTGAAGCATTTTTAAACGTCAGCGGAATTCCGAGAACAATGGAAGAGTTCCGAAGCATTTTTAAAGGTCAGCGGAATTCCGAGAACAATGGAAGAGTTGTGAAGCATTTTTAAACGTCAGCGGAATTCCGAGAACAATGGAAGAGTTGCAAAGCATTATTAAACGTCAGCGGAATTCCGAGAACAATGGAAGAGGTCCGAAGCATTTTTAAATGTCAGCGGAATTCTGAGAAATATGGAAGAGTTCCGAAGCATTTTTAAATGTCAGCAGAATTCCGAGAACAATGGAAGAGTTCCAAAGCATTTTTAAATGTCAGCGGAATTCTGAAAACAATGGAAGAGTTCTGAAGCATTTTTAAACTTCAGCAGAATTCCGAGAACAATGGTAGAGTTCCGAAGCATTTTTAAACTTCAGCAGAATTCCGAGAACAATGGAAGAGTTCCAAAGCATTTTTAAACGTCAGCAGAATTCCGAGAACAAATGAAGAGTTCCAAAGCATTTTTAAACGTCAGTGGAATTCCGAGAACAATGGAAGAGTTCCGAAGCATTTTTAAATGTCAGCAGAATTCCGAGAACAATGTAAGAGTTCTGAAGCATTTTTAAACTTCAGCAGAATTCCGAGAACAATGGAAGAGTTCCGAAGCATTTTTAAACTTCAGCGGAATTACGAGAACAATGGAAGAGTTCCGAAGCATTTTTAAACATGAGCAGAATTCCGAGAACAATGGAAGAGATTTTAAGCATTTTTAAACTTCAGCGGAATTCCGAGAACAATGGAAGAGTTCCGAAGCATTTTCAAACTTCACCCGAATTCTGAGAACAATGGAAGAGTTCCGAAGCATTTTTAAACTTCAGCGGAATTTGGAGAACAATCGGAGAGTTCCGAAGCATTTTTAAAGGTCAGCGGAATTCCGAGAACAATGGAAGAGTTGTGAAGCATTTTTAAACGTCAGCGGAATTCCGAGAACAATGGAAGAGTTGCAAAGCATTATTAAACGTCAGCGGAATTCCGAGAACAATGTAAGAGTTCCGAAGCATTTTTAAACTTCAGCATAATTCCGAGAACAATGGAAGAGTTCCTAAGCATTTTTAAATTTCAACGGAATTCCGAGAACAATGGAAGAGTTCCGAAGCATTTTAAAACTTCAGCAGAATTCCAAGAACAATGGAAGAGTCCTGAAGCATTTTAAACTTCAGCTGATTTCCGAGAAATGGAAGAGTTCCGAAGCATTTTGAAATGTCAGCGGAAATTCGAGAACAATGGAAGCGTTCCGAAGCATTTTTAAATGTCAGCTGAATTCCGAGAACAATGAAAGAGTTGCGAAGCATTATTAAACGTCAGCGGAATTCTGAGAACAATGGAAGAGTTCCGAAACATTTTTAAACATCAGCGGATTTCCTTCAAGAATGAAAGAGTTCGGAAGAATTTTTAAACTTCAGCAGAATTTGAGGAACAATGGAAGAGTTCCAAAGCATTTTTAAACTTCAGCAGAAATCCGGGAACAATGGAAGAGTTTCAAAGCATTTTTAAACTTCAGCAGAATTCAGAGAACAATAGAAGAGTTCCGAAGCATTTTTAAATGTCAGCAGAATTCCGAGAACAATGGAAGAGATCCGAAGCATTTTTAAATGTCAGCAGAATTCCGAGAAATATGGAAGAGTTCCGAAGCATTTTTAAATGTCAGCAGAATTCCGAGAACAATGGAAGAGTTCCAAAGCATTTTTAAATGTCAGCGGAATTCTGAAAACAATGGAAGAGTTCTGAAGCATTTTTAAACTTCAGCAGAATTCCGAGAACAATGGAAGAGTTCCGAAGCAATCTTAAACTTCAGCGGAATTCCGAGAACAATGGAAGAGTTCCGAAGCATTTTTAAAAGTCAGCGGAATTCCGAGAACAATGGAAGAGTTCCGAAGCATTTTTAAACTTCAGCAGAATTCCGAGAACAATGGAAGAGTTCCAAAGCATTTTTAAACGTCAGCAGAATTCCGAGAACAAATGAAGACTTCCAAAGCATTTTTAAACGTCAGCAGAATTCCGAGAACAATGTAAGAGTTCTAAAGCATTTTTAAACTTCAGCAGAATTCCGAGAGCAATTGAAGGGTTCCGAAGCATTTTTAAACTTCAGCAGAATTCCGAGAACAATGGGAGAGTTTCGAAGCATTTTTAAACTTCAACGGAATTCCGAGAACAATGGAAGAGTTCCGAAGCATTTTTAAACGTCAGCGGGATTCCGAGAACAATGGAAGAGTTGTGAAGCATTTTTAAGCGTCAGCGGAATTCCGAGAACAATGGAAGAGTTCCGAAGCATTTTTAAACTTCAGCAGAATTCCGAGAACAATGGAAGAATTCCGAAGCATTTTTAAACTTCAGCAGAATTCCGAGAACAATGGAAGAGTTCCGAAGCATTCTTAAACTTCAGCGGAATTCCGAGAGCAATGGAAGAGTTCCGAAGCATTTTTAAAAGTCAGCGGAATTCCGAGAACAAAAGAAGAGCTGTGAAGCAATTTTAAGCGTCAGCGGAATTCCGAGAACAATGGAAGAGTTCCGAAGCATTTTTAAACTTCAGCGGAATTCCTGGAACAATGGAAGAGTTCCGAAGCATTTTTAAAAGTCAGCAGAATTCCGAGAATAATAGAAGGGTACCAAAGCATGTTTAAACTTCAGCGGAATTCTGAGAACAATGTAAGAGTTCCGAAGCATTTTTAAACTTCACCGGAATTCCGAGAACAATGGAAGAGTTCCGAAGCATTTTTAAATGTCAGGGGAATTCCGCGAACAATGGAAGAGTCCTGAAGCATTTTTAAACGTCAGCGGATTTTTGAAAACAATGGAAGAGTTCCGAAGCATTTTTAAACTTCAGCGGAATTTCTAGAACAATCGAAGAGTTCCGAAGCATTTTTAAAGGTCAGCGGAATTCCGAGAACAATGGAAGAGTTGTGAAGCATTTTTAAACGTCAGCAGAATTCCGAGAACAATGGAAGAGTTCCAAAGCATTTTAAAATGTCAGCGGAATTCTGAAAACAATGGAAGAGTTCTGAAGCATTTTTAAACTTCAGCAGAATTCCGAGAACAATGGTAGAGTTCCGAAGCATTTTTAAACTTCAGCAGAATTCCGAGAACAATGGAAGAGTTCCAAAGCATTTTTAAACGTCAGCAGAATTCCGAGAACAAATGAAGAGTTCCAAAGCATTTTTAAACGTCAGTGGAATTCCGAGAACAATGGAAGAGTTCCGAAGCATTTTTAAATGTCAGCAGAATTCTGAGAACAATGTAAGAGTTCTGAAGCATTTTTAAACTTCAGCAGAATTCCGAGAACAATGGAAGAGTTCCGAAGCATTTTTAAACTTCAGCGGAATTACGAGAACAATGGAAGAGTTCCGAAGCATTTTTAAACATGAGCAGAATTCCGAGAACAATGGAAGAGATTTTAAGCATTTTTAAACTTCAGCGGAATTCCGAGAACAATAGAAGAGTTCCGAAGCATTTTCAAACTTCACCCGAATTCTGAGAACAATGGAAGAGTTCCGAAGCATTTTTAAACTTCAGCGGAATTTGGAGAACAATCGGAGAGTTCCGAAGCATTTTTAAAGGTCAGCGGAATTCCGAGAACAATGGAAGAGTTGTGAAGCATTTTTAAACGTCAGCGGAATTCCGAGAACAATGGAAGAGTTGCAAAGCATTATTAAACGTCAGCGGAATTCCGAGAACAATGTAAGAGTTCCGAAGCATTTTTAAACTTCAGCATAATTCCGAGAACAATGGAAGAGTTCCGAAGCATTTTTAAATTTCAACGGAATTCCGAGAACAATGGAAGAGTTCCGAAGCATTTTAAAACTTCAGCAGAATTCCAAGAACAATGGAAGAGTCCTGAAGCATTTTAAACTTCAGCTGATTTCCGAGAAATGGAAGAGTTCCGAAGCATTTTGAAATGTCAGCGGAAATTCGAGAACAATGGAAGCGTTCCGAAGCATTTTTAAATGTCAGCTGAATTCCGAGAACAATGAAAGAGTTGCGAAGCATTATTAAACGTCAGCGGAATTCTGAGAACAATGGAAGAGTTCCGAAACATTTTTAAACATCAGCGGATTTCCTTCAAGAATGAAAGAGTTCGGAAGAATTTTTAAACTTCAGCAGAATTTGAGGAACAATGGAAGAGTTCCAAAGCATTTTTAAACTTCAGCAGAAATCCGGGAACAATGGAAGAGTTTCAAAGCATTTTTAAACTTCAGCAGAATTCAGAGAACAATAGAAGAGTTCCGAAGCATTTTTAAATGTCAGCAGAATTCCGAGAACAATGGAAGAGATCCGAAGCATTTTTAAATGTCAGCGGAATTCCGAGAAATATGGAAGAGTTCCGAAGCATTTTTAAATGTCAGCAGAATTCCGAGAACAATGGAAGAGTTCCAAAGCATTTTTAAATGTCAGCGGAATTCTGAAAACAATGGAAGAGTTCTGAAGCATTTTTAAACTTCAGCAGAATTCCGAGAACAATGGAAGAGTTCCGAAGCAATCTTAAACTTCAGCGGAATTCCGAGAACAATGGAAGAGTTCCGAAGCATTTTTAAAAGTCAGCGGAATTCCGAGAACAATGGAAGAGTTCCGAAGCATTTTTAAACTTCAGCAGAATTCCGAGAACAATGGAAGAGTTCCAAAGCATTTTTAAACGTCAGCAGAATTCCGAGAACAAATGAAGACTTCCAAAGCATTTTTAAACGTCAGCAGAATTCCGAGAACAATGTAAGAGTTCTAAAGCATTTTTAAACTTCAGCAGAATTCCGAGAGCAATTGAAGGGTTCCGAAGCATTTTTAAACTTCAGCAGAATTCCGAGAACAATGGGAGAGTTTCGAAGCATTTTTAAACTTCAACGGAATTCCGAGAACAATGGAAGAGTTCCGAAGCATTTTTAAACGTCAGCGGGATTCCGAGAACAATGGAAGAGTTGTGAAGCATTTTTAAGCGTCAGCGGAATTCCGAGAACAATGGAAGAGTTCCGAAGCATTTTTAAACTTCAGCAGAATTCCGAGAACAATGGAAGAATTCCGAAGCATTTTTAAACTTCAAAACTTCAGCAGAATTCCGAGAACAATGGAAGAGTTCCGAAGCATTCTTAAACTTCAGCGGAATTCCGAGAGCAATGGAAGAGTTCCGAAGCATTTTTAAAAGTCAGCGGAATTCCGAGAACAAAAGAAGAGCTGTGAAGCAATTTTAAGCGTCAGCGGAATTCCGAGAACAATGGAAGAGTTCCGAAGCATTTTTAAACTTCAGCGGAATTCCTGGAACAATGGAAGAGTTCCGAAGCATTTTTAAAAGTCAGCAGAATTCCGAGAATAATAGAAGGGTACCAAAGCATGTTTAAACTTCAGCGGAATTCTGAGAACAATGTAAGAGTTCCGAAGCATTTTTAAACTTCACCGGAATTCCGAGAACAATGGAAGAGTTCCGAAGCATTTTTAAATGTCAGGGGAATTCCGCGAACAATGGAAGAGTCCTGAAGCATTTTTAAACGTCAGCGGATTTTTGAAAACAATGGAAGAGTTCCGAAGCATTTTTAAACTTCAGCGGAATTTCTAGAACAATCGAAGAGTTCCGAAGCATTTTTAAAGGTCAGCGGAATTCCGAGAACAATGGAAGAGTTGTGAAGCATTTTTAAACGTCAGCGGAATTCCGAGAACAATGGAAGAGTTGCAAAGCATTATTAAACGTCAGCGGAATTCCGAGAACAATGGAAGAGGTCCGAAGCATTTTTAAATGTCAGCGGAATTCTGAGAAATATGGAAGAGTTCCGAAGCATTTTTAAATGTCAGCAGAATTCCGAGAACAATGGAAGAGTTCCAAAGCATTTTTAAATGTCAGCGGAATTCTGAAAACAATGGAAGAGTTCTGAAGCATTTTTAAACTTCAGCAGAATTCCGAGAACATTGGTAGAGTTCCGAAGCATTTTTAAACTTCAGCAGAATTCCGAGAACAATGGAAGAGTTCCAAAGCATTTTTAAACGTCAGCAGAATTCCGAGAACAAATGAAGAGTTCCAAAGCATTTTTAAACGTCAGTTTAATTCCGAGAACAATGGAAGAGTTCCGAAGCATTTTTAAATGTCAGCAGAATTCCGAGAACAATGTAAGAGTTCTGAAGCATTTTTAAACTTCAGCAGAATTCCGAGAACAATGGAAGAGTTCCGAAGCATTTTTAAACTTCAGCGGAATTACGAGAACAATGGAAGAGTTCCGAAGCATTTTTAAACATGAGCAGAATTCCGAGAACAATGGAAGAGATTTTAAGCATTTTTAAACTTCAGCGGAATTCCGAGAACAATGGAAGAGTTCCGAAGCATTTTCAAACTTCACCCGAATTCTGAGAACAATGGAAGAGTTCCGAAGCATTTTTAAACTTCAGCGGAATTTGGAGAACAATCGGAGAGTTCCGAAGCATTTTTAAAGGTCAGCGGAATTCCGAGAACAATGGAAGAGTTGTGAAGCATTTTTAAACGTCAGCGGAATTCCGAGAACAATGGAAGAGTTGCAAAGCATTATTAAACGTCAGCGGAATTCCGAGAACAATGTAAGAGTTCCGAAGCATTTTTAAACTTCAGCATAATTCCGAGAACAATGGAAGAGTTCCTAAGCATTTTTAAATTTCAACGGAATTCCGAGAACAATGGAAGAGTTCCGAAGCATTTTAAAACTTCAGCAGAATTCCAAGAACAATGGAAGAGTCCTGAAGCATTTTAAACTTCAGCTGATTTCCGAGAAATGGAAGAGTTCCGAAGCATTTTGAAACGTCAGCGGAAATTCGAGAACAATGGAAGCGTTCCGAAGCATTTTTAAATGTCAGCTGAATTCCGAGAACAATGAAAGAGTTGCGAAGCATTATTAAACGTCAGCGGAATTCTGAGAACAATGGAAGAGTTCCGAAACATTTTTAAACATCAGCGGATTTCCTTCAAGAATGAAAGAGTTTGGAAGAATTTTTAAACTTCAGCAGAATTTGAGGAACAATGGAAGAGTTCCAAAGCATTTTTAAACTTCAGCAGAAATCCGGGAACAATGGAAGAGTTTCAAAGCATTTTTAAACTTCAGCAGAATTCAGAGAACAATAGAAGAGTTCCGAAGCATTTTTAAATGTCAGCAGAATTCCGAGAACAATGGAAGAGATCCGAAGCATTTTTAAATGTCAGCAGAATTCCGAGAAATATGGAAGAGTTCCGAAGCATTTTTAAATGTCAGCAGAATTCCGAGAACAATGGAAGAGTTCCAAAGCATTTTTAAATGTCAGCGGAATTCTGAAAACAATGGAAGAGTTCTGAAGCATTTTTAAACTTCAGCAGAATTCCGAGAACAATGGAAGAGTTCCGAAGCAATCTTAAACTTCAGCGGAATTCCGAGAACAATGGAAGAGTTCCGAAGCATTTTTAAAAGTCAGCGGAATTCCGAGAACAATGGAAGAGTTCCGAAGCATTTTTAAACTTCAGCAGAATTCCGAGAACAATGGAAGAGTTCCAAAGCATTTTTAAACGTCAGCAGAATTCCGAGAACAAATGAAGACTTCCAAAGCATTTTTAAACGTCAGCAGAATTCCGAGAACAATGTAAGAGTTCTAAAGCATTTTTAAACTTCAGCAGAATTCCGAGAGCAATTGAAGGGTTCCGAAGCATTTTTAAACTTCAGCAGAATTCCGAGAACAATGGGAGAGTTTCGAAGCATTTTTAAACTTCAACGGAATTCCGAGAACAATGGAAGAGTTCCGAAGCATTTTTAAACGTCAGCGGGATTCCGAGAACAATGGAAGAGTTGTGAAGCATTTTTAAGCGTCAGCGGAATTCCGAGAACAATGGAAGAGTTCCGAAGCATTTTTAAACTTCAGCAGAATTCCGAGAACAATGGAAGAATTCCGAAGCATTTTTAAACTTCAAAACTTCAGCAGAATTCCGAGAACAATGGAAGAGTTCCGAAGCATTCTTAAACTTCAGCGGAATTCCGAGAGCAATGGAAGAGTTCCGAAGCATTTTTAAAAGTCAGCGGAATTCCGAGAACAAAAGAAGAGCTGTGAAGCAATTTTAAGCGTCAGCGGAATTCCGAGAACAATGGAAGAGTTCCGAAGCATTTTTAAACTTCAGCGGAATTCCTGGAACAATGGAAGAGTTCCGAAGCATTTTTAAAAGTCAGCAGAATTCCGAGAATAATAGAAGGGTACCAAAGCATGTTTAAACTTCAGCGGAATTCTGAGAACAATGTAAGAGTTCCGAAGCATTTTTAAACTTCACCGGAATTCCGAGAACAATGGAAGAGTTCCGAAGCATTTTTAAATGTCAGGGGAATTCCGCGAACAATGGAAGAGTCCTGAAGCATTTTTAAACGTCAGCGGATTTTTGAAAACAATGGAAGAGTTCCGAAGCATTTTTAAACTTCAGCGGAATTTCTAGAACAATCGAAGAGTTCCGAAGCATTTTTAAAGGTCAGCGGAATTCCGAGAACAATGGAAGAGTTGTGAAGCATTTTTAAACGTCAGCGGAATTCCGAGAACAATGGAAGAGTTGCAAAGCATTATTAAACGTCAGCGGAATTCCGAGAACAATGGAAGAGGTCCGAAGCATTTTTAAATGTCAGCGGAATTCTGAGAAATATGGAAGAGTTCCGAAGCATTTTTAAATGTCAGCAGAATTCCGAGAACAATGGAAGAGTTCCAAAGCATTTTAAAATGTCAGCGGAATTCTGAAAACAATGGAAGAGTTCTGAAGCATTTTTAAACTTCAGCAGAATTCCGAGAACAATGGTAGAGTTCCGAAGCATTTTTAAACTTCAGCAGAATTCCGAGAACAATGGAAGAGTTCCAAAGCATTTTTAAACGTCAGCAGAATTCCGAGAACAAATGAAGAGTTCCAAAGCATTTTTAAACGTCAGTGGAATTCCGAGAACAATGGAAGAGTTCCGAAGCATTTTTAAATGTCAGCAGAATTCTGAGAACAATGTAAGAGTTCTGAAGCATTTTTAAACTTCAGCAGAATTCCGAGAACAATGGAAGAGTTCCGAAGCATTTTTAAACTTCAGCGGAATTACGAGAACAATGGAAGAGTTCCGAAGCATTTTTAAACATGAGCAGAATTCCGAGAACAATGGAAGAGATTTTAAGCATTTTTAAACTTCAGCGGAATTCCGAGAACAATAGAAGAGTTCCGAAGCATTTTCAAACTTCACCCGAATTCTGAGAACAATGGAAGAGTTCCGAAGCATTTTTAAACTTCAGCGGAATTTGGAGAACAATCGGAGAGTTCCGAAGCATTTTTAAAGGTCAGCGGAATTCCGAGAACAATGGAAGAGTTGTGAAGCATTTTTAAACGTCAGCGGAATTCCGAGAACAATGGAAGAGTTGCAAAGCATTATTAAACGTCAGCGGAATTCTGAAAACAATGGAAGAGTTCTGAAGCATTTTTAAACTTCAGCAGAATTCCGAGAACAATGGAAGAGTTCCAAAGCATTTTTAAACATCAGCAGAATTCCGAGAACAAATGAAGAGTTCCAAAGCATTTTTAACGTCAGTGGAATTCCGAGAACAATGGAAGAGTTCCGAAGCATTTTTAAATGTCAGCAGAATTCCGAGAACAATGTAAGAGTTCTGAAGCATTTTTAAACTTCAGTAGAATTCCGAGAGCAATGGAAGAGTTCCAAAGCATTTTAAAACTTCAGCAGAATTCCACGAACAATTGAAGGGTTCCGAAGCATTTTTAAACTTCAGCAGAATTCCGAGAACAATGGAAGAGTTTCGAAGCATTTTTTAACTTCAACGGAATTCCGAGAACAATGGAAGAGTTCCAAAGCATTTTTAAACGTCAGCGGAATTCCGAGAACAATGGAAGAGTTCTTTAGCATTTTTAAACATCAGCGGAATTCCGAGAACAATGGAAGAGTATCGAAGCATTTTAAAACGTCAGCGGAATTCCGAGAACAATGGAAGAGTTCCGAAGCATTTTTAAACTTCAGCGGAATTACGAGAACAATGCAAGAGTTCCGAAGCATTTTTAAACATGAGCAGAATTCCGAGAACAATGGAAGAGATTTTAAGCATTTTTAAACTTCAGCGGAATTCCGAGAACAATAGAAGAGTTCCGAAGCATTTTTAAACTTCACCCGAATTCCGAGAACAATGGAAGAGTTCCGATGCATTTTTAAACTTCAGCAGAATTCTGAGAACAATGGAAGAGTTCCAAACCATTTTTAAACTTCAGCAGAATTCTGAGAACAATGGAAGGGTTCCGAAGCATTTTTAAACTTCAGCGGAATTTGGAAAACAATGGAAGAGTTCCGAAGAATTTTTAAAAGTCAGCGGAATTCCGAGAACAATGGAAGAGTTGTGAAGCATTTTTAAACGTCAGCGGAATTCTGAGAACAATGGAATAGTTCTGAAGCATTTTTAAATGTTAGCGGGATTCCGAGAAAAATGGAAGAGTTCTGAAGCATTTTTAATCTTCAGCATAATTCCGAGAACAATGGAAGAGTTCCAAAGGATATTTAAACTTCAGCGGAATTCCGAGAACAATGGAAGAGATCCGAAGCATTTTTAAAAGTCAGCGGAGTACCGAGAACAATGGAAGAGTTGTGAAGCATTTTTAAACGTCAGCAGAATTCCGAGAACAATGGAAGAGGTCCGAAGCATTTTTAAATGTCAGCGGAATTCTGAGAAATATGGAAGAGTTCCGAAGCATTTTTAAATGTCAGCAGAATTCTGAGAACAATGGAAGAGTTCCGAAGCAATCTTAAACTTCAGCGGAATTCAGAGAACAATGGAAGAGTTCCGAAGCATTTTTAAAAGTCAGCGGAATTCCGAGAACAATAGAAGAGTTGTGAAGCATTTTTAAGCGTCAGCGGAATTCCGAGAACAATGGAAGAGTTCCGAAGCATTTTTAAACTTCAGCAGAATTCCGAGAACAATGGAAGAGTTCCGAAGCATTTTTAAATGTCAGCAGAATTCCGAGAACAATGTAAGAGTTCTGAAGCATTTTTAAACTTCAGCAGAATTCCGAGAGCAATGGAAGAGTTCCAAAGCATTTTAAAACTTCAGCAGAATTACAAGAACAATTGAAGGGTTCCGAAGCATTTTTAAACTTCAGCAGAATTCCGAGAACAATGGGAGAGTTTCGAAGCATTTTTAAACTTCAGCAGAATTCCGAGAACAAGGAAAGAGTTTCGAAGCATTTTTAAACTTCAACGGAATTCCGAGAACAATGGAAGAGTTCCGAAGCATTTTTAAACGTCAGCGGGATTCCGAGAACAATGGAAGAGTTGTGAAGCATTTTTAAGCGTCAGCGGAATTCCGAGAACAATGGAAGAGTTCCGAAGCATTTTTAAACTTCAGCAGAATTCCGAGAACAATGGAAGAGTTCCAAAGCATTTTTAAACGTCAGCAGAATTCCGAGAACAAATGAAGAGTTCCAAAGCATTTTTAAACGTCAGTGGATTTCCGAGAACAATGGAAGAGTTCCGAAGCATTTTTAAACATCAGCGGATTTCCTTCAAGAATGAAAGAGTTCCGAAGAATTTTTAAACTTCAGCAGAATTTGAGGAACAATGGAAGAATTCCGAAGCATTTTTAAATGTCAGAAGAATTCCGAGAACAATTGAAGAGTTCCAAAGCATTTTTAAACTTCAGCGGAATTCCGAGAACAATGGAAGAGTTCCGAAGCATTTTTAAAGGTCAGCAGAATTCCGAAAACAATGTAAGAGTTCCAAAGCATTTTAAAACTTCAGCAGAATTCCAAGAACAATTGAAGTGTTCCGAAGCATTTTTAAACGTCAGCGGAATTGCGAGAACAATGGAAGAGTTCTAAAGCATTTTTAAACATCAACGGAATGCCGAGAACAATGCAAGATTTCCGAAGCATTTTTATATGTCAGCGGAATTCCAAGAACAATGGAAGAGTACCGAAGCATTTTAAAACGTCAGCGGAATTCCGAGAACAATGGAAGAGTTCCGAAGCATTTTTAAACTTCAGCGGAATTACGAGAACAATGGAAGAGTTCCGAAGCATTTTTAAACATGAGCAGAATTCCGAGAACAATGGAAGAGATTTTAAGCATTTTTAAACTTCAGCGGAATTCCGAGAACAATAGAAGAGTTATGAAGCATTTTTAAATTTCACCCGAATTCTGACAACAATGGAAGAGTTCCGAAGCATTTTTAAACTTCAGCGGAATTTGGAGAACAATGGAAGAGTTCCAAAGAATTTTCAAACTTCACCCGAATTCTGAGAACAATGGAAGAGTTCCGAAGCATTTTTAAACTTCAGCGGAATTTGGAGAACAATCGGAGAGTTCCGAAGCATTTTTAAAGGTCAGCGGAATTCCGAGAACAATGGAAGAGTTGTGAAGCATTTTTAAACGTCAGCGGAATTCCGAGAACAATGGAAGAGTTGCAAAGCATTATTAAACGGCAGCGGAATTCCGAGAACAATGTAAGAGTTCCGAAGCATTTTTAAACTTCAGCATAATTCCGAGAACAATGGAAGAGTTCCGAACCATTTTTAAATTTCAATGGAATTCCGAGAACAATGGAAGAGTCCTGAAGCATTTTAAACTTCAGCTGATTTCCGAGAAATGGAAGAGTTCCGAAGCATTTTGAAACGTCAGCGGAAATTCGAGAACAATGGAAGCGTTCCGAAGCATTTTTAAATGTCAGCTGAATTCCGAGAACAATGAAAGAGTTGCGAAGCATTATTAAACGTCAGCGGAATTCCGAGAACAATGGAAGAGTTCCGAAACATTTTTAAACTTCAGCAGAATTCCGAGAACAATGGAAGAATTCCGAAGCATTTTTAAACTTCAAAACTTCAGCAGAATTCCGAGAACAATGGAAGAGTTCCGAAGCATTCTTAAACTTCAGCGGAATTCCGAGAGCAATGGAAGAGTTCCGAAGCATTTTTAAAAGTCAGCGGAATTCCGAGAACAAAAGAAGAGCTGTGAAGCAATTTTAAGCGTCAGTGGAATTCCGAGAACAATGGAAGGGTTCCGAAGCATTTTTAAACTTCAGCGGAATTTGGAGAACAATGGAAGAGTTCCGAAGAATTTTTAAAAGTCAGCGGAATTCCGAGAACAATGGAAGAGTTGTGAAGCATTTTTAAACGTCAGCGGAATTCTGAGAACAATGGAATAGTTCTGAAGCATTTTTACATGTTAGCGGGATTCCGAGAAAAATGGAAGAGTTCTGAAGCATTTTTAATCTTCAGCATAATTCCGAGAACAATGGAAGAGTTCCAAAGGATTTTTAAACTTCAGCAGAATTCCGAGAACAATGGAAGAGTTCCAAAGCATTTTTAAACGTCAGCAGAATTCCGAGAACAAATGAAGACTTCCATAGCATTTTTAAACGTCAGTGGAATTCCGAGAACAATGGAAGAGTTCCGAAGCATTTTTAAATGTCAGCAGAATTCCGAGAACAATGTAAGAGTTCTGAAGCATTTTTAAACTTCAGCAGAATTCCGAGAGCAATTGAAGGGTTCCGAAGCATTTTTAAACTTCAGCAGAATTCCGAGAACAATGGGAGAGTTTCGAAGCATTTTTAAACTTCAACGGAATTCCGAGAACAATGGAAGAGTTCCGGAGCATTTTTAAACGTCAGTGGGATTCCGAGAACAATGGAAGAGTTGTGAAGCATTTTTAAGCGTCAGCGGAATTCCGAGAACAATGGAAGAGTTCCGAAGCATTTTTAAACTTCAGCAGAATTCCGAGAACAATGGAAGAATTCCGAAGCATTTTTAAACTTCAAAACTTCAGCAGAATTCCGAGAACAATGGAAGAGTTCCGAAGCATTCTTAAACTTCAGCGGAATTCCGAGAGCAATGGAAGAGTTCCGAAGCATTTTTAAAAGTCAGCGGAATTCCGAGAACAAAAGAAGAGCTGTGAAGCAATTTTAAGCGTCAGTGGAATTCCGAGAACAATGGAAGGGTTCCGAAGCATTTTTAAACTTCAGCGGAATTTGGAGAACAATGGAAGAGTTCCGAAGAATTTTTAAAAGTCAGCGGAATTCCGAGAACAATGGAAGAGTTGTGAAGCATTTTTAAACGTCAGCGGAATTCTGAGAACAATGGAATAGTTCTGAAGCATTTTTAAATGTTAGCGGGATTCCGAGAAAAATGGAAGAGTTCGGAAGCATTTTTAATCTTCAGCATAATTCCGAGAACAATGGAAGAGTTCCAAAGGATATTTAAACTTCAGCGGAATTCCGAGAACAATGGAAGAGATCCGAAGCATTTTTAAAAGTCAGCGGAATACCGAGAACAATGGAAGAGTTGTGAAGCATTTTTAAACGTCAGCAGAATTCCGAGAACAATGGAAGAGGTCCGAAGCATTTTTAAATGTCAGCGGAATTCTGAGAAATATGGAAGAGTTCCGAAGCAATCTTAAACTTCAGCGGAATTCCGAGAACAATGGAAGAGTTCCGAAGCATTTTTAAAAGTCAGCGGAATTCCGAGAACAATAGAAGAGTTGTGAAGCATTTTTAAGCGTCAGCGGAATTCCGAGAACAATGGAAGAGTTCCGAAGCATTTTTAAACGTCAGCGGGTTTCCGAGAACAATGGAAGAGTTGTGAAGCATTTTTAAGCGTCAGCGGAATTCCGAGAACAATGGAAGAGTTCCGAAGCATTTTTAAACTTCAGCAGAATTCCGAGAACAATGGAAGAGTTCCAAAGCATTTTTAAACGTCAGCAGAATTCCGAGAACAAATGAAGAGTTCCAAAGCATTTTTAAACGTCAGTGGATTTCCGAGAACAATGGAAGAGTTCCGAAGCATTTTTAAACATCAGCAGATTTCCTTCAAGAATGAAAGAGTTCCGAAGAATTTTTAAACTTCAGCAGAATTTGAGGAACAATTGAAGAGTTCCGAAGCATTTTTAAACTTCAGCAGAAATCCGGGAACAATGGAAGAGTTTCAAAGCATTTTTAAACTTCAGCAGAATTTGGAGAACAATAGAAGAATTCCGAAGCATTTTTAAATGTCAGAAGAATTCCGAGAACAATTGAAGATTTCCAAAGCATTTTTAAACTTCAGCGGAATTCCGAGAACAATGGAAGAGTTCCGAAGCATTTTTAAAGGTCAGCAGAATTCCGAGAACAATGTAAGAGTTCCAAAGCATTTTAAAACTTCAGCAGAATTCCAAGAACAATTGAAGTGTTCCGAAGCATTTTTAAACGTCAGCGGAATTGCGAGAACAATGGAAGAGTTCTAAAGCATTTTTAAACATCAACGGAATGCCGAGAACAATGCAAGATTTCCGAAGCATTTTTATATGTCAGCGGAATTCCAAGAACAATGGAAGAGTACCGAAGCATTTTAAAACGTCAGCGGAATTCCGAGAACAATGGAAGAGTTCCGAAGCATTTTTAAACTTCAGCGGAATTACGAGAACAATGGAAGAGTTCCGAAGCATTTTTAAACATGAGCAGAATTCCGAGAACAATGGAAGAGATTTTAAGCATTTTTAAACTTCAGCGGAATTCCGAGAACAATAGAACAGTTATGAAGCATTTTTAAACTTCACCCGAATTCTGACAACAATGGAAGAGTTCCGAAGCATTTTTAAACTTCAGCGGAATTTGGAGAACAATGGAAGAGTTCCAAAGAATTTTCAAACTTCACCCGAATTCTGAGAACAATGGAAGAGTTCCGAAGCATTTTTAAACTTCAGCGGAATTTGGAGAACAATCGGAGAGTTCCGAAGCATTTTTAAAGGTCAGCGGAATTCCGAGAACAATGGAAGAGTTGTGAAGCATTTTTAAACGTCAGCGGAATTCCGAGAACAATGGAAGAGTTGCAAAGCATTATTAAACGTCAGCGGAATTCCGAGAACAATGTAAGAGTTCCGAAGCATTTTTAAACTTCAGCATAATTCCGAGAACAATGGAAGAGTTCCGAAGCATTTTTAAATTTCAATGGAATTCCGAGAACAATGGAAGAGTCCTGAAGCATTTTAAACTTCAGCTGATTTCCGAGAAATGGAAGAGTTCCGAAGCATTTTGAAACGTCAGCGGAAATTCGAGAACAATGGAAGAGTTCCGAAACATTTTTAAACATCAGCGGATTTCCTTCAAGAATGAAAGAGTTCGGAAGAATTTTTAAACTTCAGCAGAATTTGAGGAACAATGGAAGAGTTCCAAAGCATTTTTAAACTTCAGCAGAAATCCGGGAACAATGGAAGAGTTTCAAAGCATTTTTAAACTTCAGCAGAATTCGGAGAACAATAGAAGAGTTCCGAAGCATTTTTAAATGTCAGCAGAATTCCGAGAACAATGGAAGAGGTCAGAAGCATTTTTAAATGTCAGCGGAATTCCGAGAAATATGGAAGAGTTCCGAAGCATTTTTAAATGTCAGCAGAATTCCGAGAACAATGGAAGAGTTCCAAAGCATTTTTAAATGTCAGCGGAATTCTGAAAACAATGGAAGAGTTCTGAAGCATTTTTAAACTTCAGCAGAATTCCGAGAACAATGGAAGAGTTCCGAAGCAATCTTAAACTTCAGCGGAATTCCGAGAACAATGGAAGAGTTCCGAGCATTTTTAAAAGTCAGCGGAATTCCGAGAACAATAGAAGAGTTGTGAAGCATTTTTAAGCGTCAGCGGAATTCCGAGAACAATGGAAGAGTTCCAAAGCATTTTTAAACTTCAGCAGAATTCCGAGAACAATGGAAGAGTTCCAAAGCATTTTTAAACGTCAGCAGAATTCCGAGAACAAATGAAGACTTCCATAGCATTTTTAAACGTCAGTGGAATTCCGAGAACAATGGAAGAGTTCCGAAGCATTTTTAAATGTCAGCAGAATTCCGAGAACAATGTAAGAGCTCTGAAGCATTTTTAAACTTCAGCAGAATTCCGAGAGCAATTGAAGGGTTCCGAAGCATTTTTAAACTTCAGCAGAATTCCGAGAACAATGGGAGAGTTTCGAAGCATTTTTAAACTTCAACGGAATTCCGAGAACAATGGAAGAGTTCCGAAGCATTTTTAAACGTCAGTGGGATTCCGAGAACAATGGAAGAGTTGTGAAGCATTTTTAAGCGTCAGCGGAATTCCGAGAACAATGGAAGAGTTCCGAAGCATTTTTAAACTTCAGCAGAATTCCGAGAACAATGGAAGAATTCCGAAGCATTTTTAAACTTCAAAACTTCAGCAGAATTCCGAGAACAATGGAAGAGTTCCGAAGCATTCTTAAACTTCAGCGGAATTCCGAGAGCAATGGAAGAGTTCCGAAGCATTTTTAAAAGTCAGCGGAATTCCGAGAACAAAAGAAGAGCTGTGAAGCAATTTTAAGCGTCAGCGGAATTCCGAGAACAATGGAAGAGTTCCGAAGCATTTTTAAACTTCAGCGGAATTCCTGGAACAATGGAAGAGTTCCGAAGCATTTTTAAAAGTCAGCAGAATTCCGAGAATAATAGAAGGGTACCAAAGCATGTTTAAACTTCAGCGGAATTCTGAGAACAATGTAAGAGTTCCGAAGCATTTTTAAACTTCACCGGAATTCCGAGAACAATGGAAGAGTTCCGAAGCATTTTTAAATGTCAGGGGAATTCCGCGAACAATGGAAGAGTCCTGAAGCATTTTTAAACGTCAGCGGATTTTTGAAAGCAATGGAAGAGTTCCGAAGCATTTTTAAACTTCAGCGGAATTTCTAGAACAATCGAAGAGTTCCGAAGCATTTTTAAAGGTCAGCGGAATTCCGAGAACAATGGAAGAGTTGTGAAGCATTTTTAAACGTCAGCGGAATTCCGAGAACAATGGAAGAGTTGCAAAGCATTATTAAACGTCAGCGGAATTCCGAGAACAATGGAAGAGGTCCGAAGCATTTTTAAATGTCAGCGGAATTCTGAGAAATATGGAAGAGTTCCGAAGCATTTTTAAATGTCAGCAGAATTCCGAGAACAATGGAAGAGTTCCAAAGCATTTTTAAATGTCAGCGGAATTCTGAAAACAATGGAAGAGTTCTGAAGCATTTTTAAACTTCAGCAGAATTCCGAGAACAATGGTAGAGTTCCGAAGCATTTTTAAACTTCAGCAGAATTCCGAGAACAATGGAAGAGTTCCAAAGCATTTTTAAACGTCAGCAGAATTCCGAGAACAAATGAAGAGTTCCAAAGCATTTTTAAACGTCAGTGGAATTCCGAGAACAATGGAAGAGTTCCGAAGCATTTTTAAATGTCAGCAGAATTCCGAGAAAAATGGAAGAGTTCTGAAGCATTTTTAATCTTCAGCATAATTCCGAGAACAATGGAAGAGTTCCAAAGCATATTTAAACTTCAGCGGAATTCCGAGAACAATGGAAGAGATCCGAAGCATTTTTAAAAGTCAGCAGAATACCGAGAACAATGGAAGAGTTGTGAAGCATTTTTAAACGTCAGCAGAATTCCGAGAACAATGGAAGAGGTCCGAAGCATTTTTAAATGTCAGCGGAATTCTGAGAAACATGGAAGAGTTCCGAAGCATTTTTAAATGTCAGCAGAATTCCGAGAACAATGGAAGAGTTCCAAAGCATTTTTAAATGTCAGCGGAATTCTGAAAACAATGGAAGAGTTCTGAAGCATTTTTAAACTTCAGCAGAATTCCGAGAACAATGGAAGAGTTTCGAAGCAATCTTAAACTTCAGCGGAATTCCGAGAACAATGGAAGAGTTCCGAAGCATTTTTAAAAGTCAGCGGAATTCCGAGAACAATAGAAGAGTTGTGAAGCATTTTTAAGCGTCAGCGGAATTCCGAGAACAATGGAAGAGTTACGAAGCATTTTTAAACTTCAGCAGAATTCCGAGAACAATGGAAGAGTTCCAAAGCATTTTAAAACATCAGCAGAATTCCGAGAACAAATGAAGAGTTCCAAAGCATTTTTAAACGTCAGTGGAATTCCGAGAACAATGGAAGAGTTCCGAAGCATTTTTAAATGTCAGCAGAATTCCGAGAACAATGTAAGAGTTCTGAAGCATTTTTAAACTTCAGCAGAATTCCGAGAGCAATGGAAGAGTTCCAAAGCATTTTAAAACTTCAGCAGAATTCCACGAACAATTGAAGGGTTCCGAAGCATTTTTAAACTTCAGCAGAATTCCGAGAACAATGGAAGAGTTTCGAAGCATTTTTAAACTTCAACGGAATTCCGAGAACAATGGAAGAGTTCTTTAGCATTTTTAAACATCAGCAGAATTCCGAGAACAATGGAAGAGTATCGAAGCATTTTAAAACGTCAGCGGAATTCCGAGAACAATGGAAGAGTTCCGAAGCATTTTTAAACTTCAGCGGAATTACGAGAACAATGCAAGAGTTCCGAAGCATTTTTAAACATGAGCAGAATTCCGAGAAAAATGGAAGAGATTTTAAGCATTTTTAAACTTCAGCGGAATTCCGAGAACAATAGAAGAGTTCCGAAGCATTTTTAAACTTCACCCGAATTCCGAGAACAATGGAAGAGTTCCGATGCATTTTTAAACTTCAGCAGAATTCTGAGAACAATGGAAGAGTTCCAAACCATTTTTAAACTTCAGCAGAATTCTGAGAACAATGGAAGGGTTCCGAAGCATTTTTAAACTTCAGCGGAATTTGGAGAACAATGGAAGAGTTCCGAAGAATTTTTAAAAGTCAGCGGAATTCCGAGAACAATGGAAGAGTTGTGAAGCATTTTTAAACGTCAGCGGAATTCTGAGAACAATGGAATAGTTCTGAAGCATTTTTAAATGTTAGCGGGATTCCGAGAAAAATGGAAGAGTTCTGAAGCATTTTTAATCTTCAGCATAATTCCGAGAACAATGGAAGAGTTCCAAAGGATATTTAAACTTCAGCGGAATTCCGAGAACAATGGAAGAGATACGAAGCATTTTTAAAAGTCAGCGGAATACCGAGAACAATGGAAGAGTTGTGAAGCATTTTTAAACGTCAGCAGAATTCCGAGAACAATGGAAGAGGTCCGAAGCATTTTTAAATGTCAGCGGAATTCTGAGAAATATGGAAGAGTTCCGAAGCATTTTTAAATGTCAGCAGAATTCTGAGAACAATGGAAGAGTTCCGAAGCAATCGTAAACTTCAGCGGAATTCCGAGAACAATGGAAGAGTTCCGAAGCATTTTTAAAAGTCAGCGGAATTCCGAGAACAATAGAAGAGTTGTGAAGCATTTTTAAGCGTCAGCGGAATTCCGAGAACAATGGAAGAGTTCCGAAGCATTTTTAAACTTCAGCAGAATTCCGAGAACAATGGAAGAGTTCCAAAGCATTTTTAAACGTCAGCAGAATTCCGAGAACAAATGAAGACTTCCAAAGCATTTTTAAACGTCAGTGGAATTCCGAGAACAATGGAAGAGTTCCGAAGCATTTTTAAATGTCAGCAGAATTCCGAGAACAATGTAAGAGTTCTGAAGCATTTTTAAACTTCAGCAGAATTCCGAGAGCAATGGAAGAGTTCCAAAGCATTTTAAAACTTCAGCAGAATTACAAGAACAATTGAAGGGTTCCGAAGCATTTTTAAACTTCAGCAGAATTCCGAGAACAATGGGAGAGTTTCGAAGCATTTTTAAACTTCAGCAGAATTCCGAGAACAAGGAAAGAGTTTCAAAGCATTTTTAAACTTCAACGGAATTCCGAGAACAATGGAAGAGTTCCGAAGCATTTTTAAACGTCAGCGGGATTCCGAGAACAATGGAAGAGTTGTGAAGCATTTTTAAGCGTCAGCGGAATTCCGAGAACAATGGAAGAGTTCCGAAGCATTTTTAAACTTCAGCAGAATTCCGAGAACAATGGAAGAGTTCCAAAGCATTTTTAAACGTCAGCAGAATTCCGAGAACAAATTAAGAGTTCCAAAGCATTTTTAAACGTCAGTGGATTTCCGAGAACAATGGAAGAGTTCCGAAGCATTTTTAAACATCAGCGGATTTCCTTCAAGAATGAAAGAGTTCCGAAGAATTTTTAAACTTCAGCAGAATTTGAGGAACAATGGAAGAGTTCCGAAGCATTTTTAAACTTCAGCAGAAATCCGGGAACAATGGAAGAGTTTCAAAGCATTTTTAAACTTCAGCAGAATTTGGAGAACAATAGAAGAGTTCCGAAGCATTTTTAAATGTCAGAAGAATTCCGAGAACAATTGAAGAGTTCCAAAGCATTTTTAAACTTCAGCGGAATTCCGAGAACAATGGAAGAGTTCCGAAGCATTTTTAAATGTCAGCAGAATTCCGAGAACAATGTAAGAGTTCCAAAGCATTTTAAAACTTCAGCAGAATTCCAAGAACAATTGAAGTGTTTCGAAGCATTTTTAAACGTCAGCGGAATTGCGAGAACAATGGAAGAGTTCTAAAGCATTTTTAAACATCAACGGAATGCCGAGAACAATGCAAGATTTCCGAAGCATTTTTATATGTCAGCGGAATTCCAAGAACAATGGAAGAGTACCGAAGCATTTTAAAACGTCAGCGGAATTCCGAGAACAATGGAAGAGTTCCGAAGCATTTTTAAACTTCAGCGGAATTACGAGAACAATGGAAGAGTTCCGAAGCATTTTTAAACATGAGCAGAATTCCGAGAACAATGGAAGAGATTTTAAGCATTTTTAAACTTCAGCGGAATTCCGAGAACAATAGAAGAGTTATGAAGCATTTTTAAACTTCACCCGAATTCTGACAACAATGGAAGAGTTCCGAAGCATTTTTAAACTTCAGCGGAATTTGGAGAACAATGGAAGAGTTCCAAAGAATTTTCAAACTTCACCCGAATTCTGAGAACAATGGAAGAGTTCCGAAGCATTTTTAAACTTCAGCGGAATTTGGAGAACAATCGGAGAGTTCCGAAGCATTTTTAAAGGTCAGCGGAATTCCGAGAACAATGGAAGAGTTGTGAAGCATTTTTAAACGTCAGCGGAATTCCGAGAACAATGGAAGAGTTGCAAAGCATTATTAAACGTCAGCGGAATTCCGAGAACAATGTAAGAGTTCCGAAGCATTTTTAAACTTCAGCATAATTCCGAGAACAATGGAAGAGTTCCGAAGCATTTTTAAATTTCAACGGAATTCCGAGAACAATGGAAGAGTCCTGAAGCATTTTAAACTTCAGCTGATTTCCGAGAAATGGAAGAGTTCCGAAGCATTTTGAAACGTCAGCGGAAATTCGAGAACAATGGAAGCGTTCCGAAGCATTTTTAAATGTCAGCTGAATTCCGAGAACAATGAAAGAGTTGCGAAGCATTATTAAACGTCAGCGGAATTCTGAGAACAATGGAAGAGTTCCGAAACATTTTTAAACATCAGCGGATTTCCTTCAAGAATGAAAGAGTTCGGAAGAATTTTTAAACTTCAGCAGAATTTGAGGAACAATGGAAGAGTTCCAAAGCATTTTTAAACTTCAGCAGAAATCCGGGAACAATGGAAGAGTTTCAAAGCATTTTTAAACTTCAGCAGAATTCGGAGAACAATAGAACAGTTCCGAAGCATTTTTAAATGTCAGCAGAATTCCGAGAACAATGGAAGAGGTCCGAAGCATTTTTAAATGTCAGCGGAATTCCGAGAAATATGGAAGAGTTCCGAAGCATTTTTAAATGTCAGCAGAATTCCGAGAACAATGGAAGAGTTCCAAAGCATTTTTAAATGTCAGCGGAATTCTGAAAACAATGGAAGAGTTCTGAAGCATTTTTAAACTTCAGCAGAATTCCGAGAACAATGGAAGAGTTCCGAAGCAATCTTAAACTTCAGCGGAATTCCGAGAACAATGGAAGAGATCCGAAGCATTTTTAAAAGTCAGCGGAGTACCGAGAACAATGGAAGAGTTGTGAAGCATTTTTAAACGTCAGCAGAATTCCGAGAACAATGGAAGAGGTCCGAAGCATTTTTAAATGTCAGCGGAATTCTGAGAAATATGGAAGAGTTCCGAAGCATTTTTAAATGTCAGCAGAATTCTGAGAACAATGGAAGAGTTCCGAAGCAATCTTAAACTTCAGCGGAATTCAGAGAACAATGGAAGAGTTCCGAAGCATTTTTAAAAGTCAGCGGAATTCCGAGAACAATAGAAGAGTTGTGAAGCATTTTTAAGCGTCAGCGGAATTCCGAGAACAATGGAAGAGTTCCGAAGCATTTTTAAACTTCAGCAGAATTCCGAGAACAATGGAAGAGTTCCGAAGCATTTTTAAATGTCAGCAGAATTCCGAGAACAATGTAAGAGTTCTGAAGCATTTTTAAACTTCAGCAGAATTCCGAGAGCAATGGAAGAGTTCCAAAGCATTTTAAAACTTCAGCAGAATTACAAGAACAATTGAAGGGTTCCGAAGCATTTTTAAACTTCAGCAGAATTCCGAGAACAATGGGAGAGTTTCGAAGCATTTTTAAACTTCAGCAGAATTCCGAGAACAAGGAAAGAGTTTCGAAGCATTTTTAAACTTCAACGGAATTCCGAGAACAATGGAAGAGTTCCGAAGCATTTTTAAACGTCAGCGGGATTCCGAGAACAATGGAAGAGTTGTGAAGCATTTTTAAGCGTCAGCGGAATTCCGAGAACAATGGAAGAGTTCCGAAGCATTTTTAAACTTCAGCAGAATTCCGAGAACAATGGAAGAGTTCCAAAGCATTTTTAAACGTCAGCAGAATTCCGAGAACAAATGAAGAGTTCCAAAGCATTTTTAAACGTCAGTGGATTTCCGAGAACAATGGAAGAGTTCCGAAGCATTTTTAAACATCAGCGGATTTCCTTCAAGAATGAAAGAGTTCCGAAGAATTTTTAAACTTCAGCAGAATTTGAGGAACAATGGAAGAATTCCGAAGCATTTTTAAATGTCAGAAGAATTCCGAGAACAATTGAAGAGTTCCAAAGCATTTTTAAACTTCAGCGGAATTCCGAGAACAATGGAAGAGTTCCGAAGCATTTTTAAAGGTCAGCAGAATTCCGAAAACAATGTAAGAGTTCCAAAGCATTTTAAAACTTCAGCAGAATTCCAAGAACAATTGAAGTGTTCCGAAGCATTTTTAAACGTCAGCGGAATTGCGAGAACAATGGAAGAGTTCTAAAGCATTTTTAAACATCAACGGAATGCCGAGAACAATGCAAGATTTCCGAAGCATTTTTATATGTCAGCGGAATTCCAAGAACAATGGAAGAGTACCGAAGCATTTTAAAACGTCAGCGGAATTCCGAGAACAATGGAAGAGTTCCGAAGCATTTTTAAACTTCAGCGGAATTACGAGAACAATGGAAGAGTTCCGAAGCATTTTTAAACATGAGCAGAATTCCGAGAACAATGGAAGAGATTTTAAGCATTTTTAAACTTCAGCGGAATTCCGAGAACAATAGAAGAGTTATGAAGCATTTTTAAATTTCACCCGAATTCTGACAACAATGGAAGAGTTCCGAAGCATTTTTAAACTTCAGCGGAATTTGGAGAACAATGGAAGAGTTCCAAAGAATTTTCAAACTTCACCCGAATTCTGAGAACAATGGAAGAGTTCCGAAGCATTTTTAAACTTCAGCGGAATTTGGAGAACAATCGGAGAGTTCCGAAGCATTTTTAAAGGTCAGCGGAATTCCGAGAACAATGGAAGAGTTGTGAAGCATTTTTAAACGTCAGCGGAATTCCGAGAACAATGGAAGAGTTGCAAAGCATTATTAAACGGCAGCGGAATTCCGAGAACAATGTAAGAGTTCCGAAGCATTTTTAAACTTCAGCATAATTCCGAGAACAATGGAAGAGTTCCGAACCATTTTTAAATTTCAATGGAATTCCGAGAACAATGGAAGAGTCCTGAAGCATTTTAAACTTCAGCTGATTTCCGAGAAATGGAAGAGTTCCGAAGCATTTTGAAACGTCAGCGGAAATTCGAGAACAATGGAAGCGTTCCGAAGCATTTTTAAATGTCAGCTGAATTCCGAGAACAATGAAAGAGTTGCGAAGCATTATTAAACGTCAGCGGAATTCCGAGAACAATGGAAGAGTTCCGAAACATTTTTAAACTTCAGCAGAATTCCGAGAACAATGGAAGAATTCCGAAGCATTTTTAAACTTCAAAACTTCAGCAGAATTCCGAGAACAATGGAAGAGTTCCGAAGCATTCTTAAACTTCAGCGGAATTCCGAGAGCAATGGAAGAGTTCCGAAGCATTTTTAAAAGTCAGCGGAATTCCGAGAACAAAAGAAGAGCTGTGAAGCAATTTTAAGCGTCAGTGGAATTCCGAGAACAATGGAAGGGTTCCGAAGCATTTTTAAACTTCAGCGGAATTTGGAGAACAATGGAAGAGTTCCGAAGAATTTTTAAAAGTCAGCGGAATTCCGAGAACAATGGAAGAGTTGTGAAGCATTTTTAAACGTCAGCGGAATTCTGAGAACAATGGAATAGTTCTGAAGCATTTTTACATGTTAGCGGGATTCCGAGAAAAATGGAAGAGTTCTGAAGCATTTTTAATCTTCAGCATAATTCCGAGAACAATGGAAGAGTTCCAAAGGATTTTTAAACTTCAGCAGAATTCCGAGAACAATGGAAGAGTTCCAAAGCATTTTTAAACGTCAGCAGAATTCCGAGAACAAATGAAGACTTCCATAGCATTTTTAAACGTCAGTGGAATTCCGAGAACAATGGAAGAGTTCCGAAGCATTTTTAAATGTCAGCAGAATTCCGAGAACAATGTAAGAGTTCTGAAGCATTTTTAAACTTCAGCAGAATTCCGAGAGCAATTGAAGGGTTCCGAAGCATTTTTAAACTTCAGCAGAATTCCGAGAACAATGGGAGAGTTTCGAAGCATTTTTAAACTTCAACGGAATTCCGAGAACAATGGAAGAGTTCCGGAGCATTTTTAAACGTCAGTGGGATTCCGAGAACAATGGAAGAGTTGTGAAGCATTTTTAAGCGTCAGCGGAATTCCGAGAACAATGGAAGAGTTCCGAAGCATTTTTAAACTTCAGCAGAATTCCGAGAACAATGGAAGAATTCCGAAGCATTTTTAAACTTCAAAACTTCAGCAGAATTCCGAGAACAATGGAAGAGTTCCGAAGCATTCTTAAACTTCAGCGGAATTCCGAGAGCAATGGAAGAGTTCCGAAGCATTTTTAAAAGTCAGCGGAATTCCGAGAACAAAAGAAGAGCTGTGAAGCAATTTTAAGCGTCAGTGGAATTCCGAGAACAATGGAAGGGTTCCGAAGCATTTTTAAACTTCAGCGGAATTTGGAGAACAATGGAAGAGTTCCGAAGAATTTTTAAAAGTCAGCGGAATTCCGAGAACAATGGAAGAGTTGTGAAGCATTTTTAAACGTCAGCGGAATTCTGAGAACAATGGAATAGTTCTGAAGCATTTTTAAATGTTAGCGGGATTCCGAGAAAAATGGAAGAGTTCGGAAGCATTTTTAATCTTCAGCATAATTCCGAGAACAATGGAAGAGTTCCAAAGGATATTTAAACTTCAGCGGAATTCCGAGAACAATGGAAGAGATCCGAAGCATTTTTAAAAGTCAGCGGAATACCGAGAACAATGGAAGAGTTGTGAAGCATTTTTAAACGTCAGCAGAATTCCGAGAACAATGGAAGAGGTCCGAAGCATTTTTAAATGTCAGCGGAATTCTGAGAAATATGGAAGAGTTCCGAAGCAATCTTAAACTTCAGCGGAATTCCGAGAACAATGGAAGAGTTCCGAAGCATTTTTAAAAGTCAGCGGAATTCCGAGAACAATAGAAGAGTTGTGAAGCATTTTTAAGCGTCAGCGGAATTCCGAGAACAATGGAAGAGTTCCGAAGCATTTTTAAACGTCAGCGGGATTCCGAGAACAATGGAAGAGTTGTGAAGCATTTTTAAGCGTCAGCGGAATTCCGAGAACAATGGAAGAGTTCCGAAGCATTTTTAAACTTCAGCAGAATTCCGAGAACAATGGAAGAGTTCCAAAGCATTTTTAAACGTCAGCAGAATTCCGAGAACAAATGAAGAGTTCCAAAGCATTTTTAAACGTCAGTGGATTTCCGAGAACAATGGAAGAGTTCCGAAGCATTTTTAAACATCAGCAGATTTCCTTCAAGAATGAAAGAGTTCCGAAGAATTTTTAAACTTCAGCAGAATTTGAGGAACAATTGAAGAGTTCCGAAGCATTTTTAAACTTCAGCAGAAATCCGGGAACAATGGAAGAGTTTCAAAGCATTTTTAAACTTCAGCAGAATTTGGAGAACAATAGAAGAATTCCGAAGCATTTTTAAATGTCAGAAGAATTCCGAGAACAATTGAAGATTTCCAAAGCATTTTTAAACTTCAGCGGAATTCCGAGAACAATGGAAGAGTTCCGAAGCATTTTTAAAGGTCAGCAGAATTCCGAGAACAATGTAAGAGTTCCAAAGCATTTTAAAACTTCAGCAGAATTCCAAGAACAATTGAAGTGTTCCGAAGCATTTTTAAACGTCAGCGGAATTGCGAGAACAATGGAAGAGTTCTAAAGCATTTTTAAACATCAACGGAATGCCGAGAACAATGCAAGATTTCCGAAGCATTTTTATATGTCAGCGGAATTCCAAGAACAATGGAAGAGTACCGAAGCATTTTAAAACGTCAGCGGAATTCCGAGAACAATGGAAGAGTTCCGAAGCATTTTTAAACTTCAGCGGAATTACGAGAACAATGGAAGAGTTCCGAAGCATTTTTAAACATGAGCAGAATTCCGAGAACAATGGAAGAGATTTTAAGCATTTTTAAACTTCAGCGGAATTCCGAGAACAATAGAACAGTTATGAAGCATTTTTAAACTTCACCCGAATTCTGACAACAATGGAAGAGTTCCGAAGCATTTTTAAACTTCAGCGGAATTTGGAGAACAATGGAAGAGTTCCAAAGAATTTTCAAACTTCACCCGAATTCTGAGAACAATGGAAGAGTTCCGAAGCATTTTTAAACTTCAGCGGAATTTGGAGAACAATCGGAGAGTTCCGAAGCATTTTTAAAGGTCAGCGGAATTCCGAGAACAATGGAAGAGTTGTGAAGCATTTTTAAACGTCAGCGGAATTCCGAGAACAATGGAAGAGTTGCAAAGCATTATTAAACGTCAGCGGAATTCCGAGAACAATGTAAGAGTTCCGAAGCATTTTTAAACTTCAGCATAATTCCGAGAACAATGGAAGAGTTCCGAAGCATTTTTAAATTTCAATGGAATTCCGAGAACAATGGAAGAGTCCTGAAGCATTTTAAACTTCAGCTGATTTCCGAGAAATGGAAGAGTTCCGAAGCATTTTGAAACGTCAGCGGAAATTCGAGAACAATGGAAGAGTTCCGAAACATTTTTAAACATCAGCGGATTTCCTTCAAGAATGAAAGAGTTCGGAAGAATTTTTAAACTTCAGCAGAATTTGAGGAACAATGGAAGAGTTCCAAAGCATTTTTAAACTTCAGCAGAAATCCGGGAACAATGGAAGAGTTTCAAAGCATTTTTAAACTTCAGCAGAATTCGGAGAACAATAGAAGAGTTCCGAAGCATTTTTAAATGTCAGCAGAATTCCGAGAACAATGGAAGAGGTCAGAAGCATTTTTAAATGTCAGCGGAATTCCGAGAAATATGGAAGAGTTCCGAAGCATTTTTAAATGTCAGCAGAATTCCGAGAACAATGGAAGAGTTCCAAAGCATTTTTAAATGTCAGCGGAATTCTGAAAACAATGGAAGAGTTCTGAAGCATTTTTAAACTTCAGCAGAATTCCGAGAACAATGGAAGAGTTCCGAAGCAATCTTAAACTTCAGCGGAATTCCGAGAACAATGGAAGAGTTCCGAGCATTTTTAAAAGTCAGCGGAATTCCGAGAACAATAGAAGAGTTGTGAAGCATTTTTAAGCGTCAGCGGAATTCCGAGAACAATGGAAGAGTTCCAAAGCATTTTTAAACTTCAGCAGAATTCCGAGAACAATGGAAGAGTTCCAAAGCATTTTTAAACGTCAGCAGAATTCCGAGAACAAATGAAGACTTCCATAGCATTTTTAAACGTCAGTGGAATTCCGAGAACAATGGAAGAGTTCCGAAGCATTTTTAAATGTCAGCAGAATTCCGAGAACAATGTAAGAGCTCTGAAGCATTTTTAAACTTCAGCAGAATTCCGAGAGCAATTGAAGGGTTCCGAAGCATTTTTAAACTTCAGCAGAATTCCGAGAACAATGGGAGAGTTTCGAAGCATTTTTAAACTTCAACGGAATTCCGAGAACAATGGAAGAGTTCCGAAGCACTTTTAAACGTCAGTGGGATTCCGAGAACAATGGAAGAGTTGTGAAGCATTTTTAAGCGTCAGCGGAATTCCGAGAACAATGGAAGAGTTCCGAAGCATTTTTAAACTTCAGCAGAATTCCGAGAACAATGGAAGAATTCCGAAGCATTTTTAAACTTCAAAACTTCAGCAGAATTCCGAGAACAATGGAAGAGTTCCGAAGCATTCTTAAACTTCAGCGGAATTCCGAGAGCAATGGAAGAGTTCCGAAGCATTTTTAAAAGTCAGCGGTATTCCGAGAACAAAAGAAGAGCTGTGAAGCAATTTTAAGCGTCAGCGGAATTCCGAGAACAATGGAAGAGTTCCGAAGCATTTTTAAACTTCAGCGGAATTCCTGGAACAATGGAAGAGTTCCGAAGCATTTTTAAAAGTCAGCAGAATTCCGAGAATAATAGAAGGGTACCAAAGCATGTTTAAACTTCAGCGGAATTCTGAGAACAATGTAAGAGTTCCGAAGCATTTTTAAACTTCACCGGAATTCCGAGAACAATGGAAGAGTTCCGAAGCATTTTTAAATGTCAGGGGAATTCCGCGAACAATGGAAGAGTCCTGAAGCATTTTTAAACGTCAGCGGATTTTTGAAAGCAATGGAAGAGTTCCGAAGCATTTTTAAACTTCAGCGGAATTTCTAGAACAATCGAAGAGTTCCGAAGCATTTTTAAAGGTCAGCGGAATTCCGAGAACAATGGAAGAGTTGTGAAGCATTTTTAAACGTCAGCGGAATTCCGAGAACAATGGAAGAGTTGCAAAGCATTATTAAACGTCAGCGGAATTCCGAGAACAATGGAAGAGGTCCGAAGCATTTTTAAATGTCAGCGGAATTCTGAGAAATATGGAAGAGTTCCGAAGCATTTTTAAATGTCAGCAGAATTCCGAGAACAATGGAAGAGTTCCAAAGCATTTTTAAATGTCAGCGGAATTCTGAAAACAATGGAAGAGTTCTGAAGCATTTTTAAACTTCAGCAGAATTCCGAGAACAATGGTAGAGTTCCGAAGCATTTTTAAACTTCAGCAGAATTCCGAGAACAATGGAAGAGTTCCAAAGCATTTTTAAACGTCAGCAGAATTCCGAGAACAAATGAAGAGTTCCAAAGCATTTTTAAACGTCAGTGGAATTCCGAGAACAATGGAAGAGTTCCGAAGCATTTTTAAATGTCAGCAGAATTCCGAGAAAAATGGAAGAGTTCTGAAGCATTTTTAATCTTCAGCATAATTCCGAGAACAATGGAAGAGTTCCAAAGCATATTTAAACTTCAGCGGAATTCCGAGAACAATGGAAGAGATCCGAAGCATTTTTAAAAGTCAGCAGAATACCGAGAACAATGGAAGAGTTGTGAAGCATTTTTAAACGTCAGCAGAATTCCGAGAACAATGGAAGAGGTCCGAAGCATTTTTAAATGTCAGCGGAATTCTGAGAAACATGGAAGAGTTCCGAAGCATTTTTAAATGTCAGCAGAATTCCGAGAACAATGGAAGAGTTCCAAAGCATTTTTAAATGTCAGCGGAATTCTGAAAACAATGGAAGAGTTCTGAAGCATTTTTAAACTTCAGCAGAATTCCGAGAACAATGGAAGAGTTTCGAAGCAATCTTAAACTTCAGCGGAATTCCGAGAACAATGGAAGAGTTCCGAAGCATTTTTAAAAGTCAGCGGAATTCCGAGAACAATAGAAGAGTTGTGAAGCATTTTTAAGCGTCAGCGGAATTCCGAGAACAATGGAAGAGTTACGAAGCATTTTTAAACTTCAGCAGAATTCCGAGAACAATGGAAGAGTTCCAAAGCATTTTAAAACATCAGCAGAATTCCGAGAACAAATGAAGAGTTCCAAAGCATTTTTAAACGTCAGTGGAATTCCGAGAACAATGGAAGAGTTCCGAAGCATTTTTAAATGTCAGCAGAATTCCGAGAACAATGTAAGAGTTCTGAAGCATTTTTAAACTTCAGCAGAATTCCGAGAGCAATGGAAGAGTTCCAAAGCATTTTAAAACTTCAGCAGAATTCCACGAACAATTGAAGGGTTCCGAAGCATTTTTAAACTTCAGCAGAATTCCGAGAACAATGGAAGAGTTTCGAAGCATTTTTAAACTTCAACGGAATTCCGAGAACAATGGAAGAGTTCTTTAGCATTTTTAAACATCAGCAGAATTCCGAGAACAATGGAAGAGTATCGAAGCATTTTAAAACGTCAGCGGAATTCCGAGAACAATGGAAGAGTTCCGAAGCATTTTTAAACTTCAGCGGAATTACGAGAACAATGCAAGAGTTCCGAAGCATTTTTAAACATGAGCAGAATTCCGAGAAAAATGGAAGAGATTTTAAGCATTTTTAAACTTCAGCGGAATTCCGAGAACAATAGAAGAGTTCCGAAGCATTTTTAAACTTCACCCGAATTCCGAGAACAATGGAAGAGTTCCGATGCATTTTTAAACTTCAGCAGAATTCTGAGAACAATGGAAGAGTTCCAAACCATTTTTAAACTTCAGCAGAATTCTGAGAACAATGGAAGGGTTCCGAAGCATTTTTAAACTTCAGCGGAATTTGGAGAACAATGGAAGAGTTCCGAAGAATTTTTAAAAGTCAGCGGAATTCCGAGAACAATGGAAGAGTTGTGAAGCATTTTTAAACGTCAGCGGAATTCTGAGAACAATGGAATAGTTCTGAAGCATTTTTAAATGTTAGCGGGATTCCGAGAAAAATGGAAGAGTTCTGAAGCATTTTTAATCTTCAGCATAATTCCGAGAACAATGGAAGAGTTCCAAAGGATATTTAAACTTCAGCGGAATTCCGAGAACAATGGAAGAGATACGAAGCATTTTTAAAAGTCAGCGGAATACCGAGAACAATGGAAGAGTTGTGAAGCATTTTTAAACGTCAGCAGAATTCCGAGAACAATGGAAGAGGTCCGAAGCATTTTTAAATGTCAGCGGAATTCTGAGAAATATGGAAGAGTTCCGAAGCATTTTTAAATGTCAGCAGAATTCTGAGAACAATGGAAGAGTTCCGAAGCAATCTTAAACTTCAGCGGAATTCCGAGAACAATGGAAGAGTTCCGAAGCATTTTTAAAAGTCAGCGGAATTCCGAGAACAATAGAAGAGTTGTGAAGCATTTTTAAGCGTCAGCGGAATTCCGAGAACAATGGAAGAGTTCCGAAGCATTTTTAAACTTCAGCAGAATTCCGAGAACAATGGAAGAGTTCCAAAGCATTTTTAAACGTCAGCAGAATTCCGAGAACAAATGAAGACTTCCAAAGCATTTTTAAACGTCAGTGGAATTCCGAGAACAATGGAAGAGTTCCGAAGCATTTTTAAATGTCAGCAGAATTCCGAGAACAATGTAAGAGTTCTGAAGCATTTTTAAACTTCAGCAGAATTCCGAGAGCAATGGAAGAGTTCCAAAGCATTTTAAAACTTCAGCAGAATTACAAGAACAATTGAAGGGTTCCGAAGCATTTTTAAACTTCAGCAGAATTCCGAGAACAATGGGAGAGTTTCGAAGCATTTTTAAACTTCAGCAGAATTCCGAGAACAAGGAAAGAGTTTCAAAGCATTTTTAAACTTCAACGGAATTCCGAGAACAATGGAAGAGTTCCGAAGCATTTTTAAACGTCAGCGGGATTCCGAGAACAATGGAAGAGTTGTGAAGCATTTTTAAGCGTCAGCGGAATTCCGAGAACAATGGAAGAGTTCCGAAGCATTTTTAAACTTCAGCAGAATTCCGAGAACAATGGAAGAGTTCCAAAGCATTTTTAAACGTCAGCAGAATTCCGAGAACAAATTAAGAGTTCCAAAGCATTTTTAAACGTCAGTGGATTTCCGAGAACAATGGAAGAGTTCCGAAGCATTTTTAAACATCAGCGGATTTCCTTCAAGAATGAAAGAGTTCCGAAGAATTTTTAAACTTCAGCAGAATTTGAGGAACAATGGAAGAGTTCCGAAGCATTTTTAAACTTCAGCAGAAATCCGGGAACAATGGAAGAGTTTCAAAGCATTTTTAAACTTCAGCAGAATTTGGAGAACAATAGAAGAGTTCCGAAGCATTTTTAAATGTCAGAAGAATTCCGAGAACAATTGAAGAGTTCCAAAGCATTTTTAAACTTCAGCGGAATTCCGAGAACAATGGAAGAGTTCCGAAGCATTTTTAAATGTCAGCAGAATTCCGAGAACAATGTAAGAGTTCCAAAGCATTTTAAAACTTCAGCAGAATTCCAAGAACAATTGAAGTGTTTCGAAGCATTTTTAAACGTCAGCGGAATTGCGAGAACAATGGAAGAGTTCTAAAGCATTTTTAAACATCAACGGAATGCCGAGAACAATGCAAGATTTCCGAAGCATTTTTATATGTCAGCGGAATTCCAAGAACAATGGAAGAGTACCGAAGCATTTTAAAACGTCAGCGGAATTCCGAGAACAATGGAAGAGTTCCGAAGCATTTTTAAACTTCAGCGGAATTACGAGAACAATGGAAGAGTTCCGAAGCATTTTTAAACATGAGCAGAATTCCGAGAACAATGGAAGAGATTTTAAGCATTTTTAAACTTCAGCGGAATTCCGAGAACAATAGAAGAGTTATGAAGCATTTTTAAACTTCACCCGAATTCTGACAACAATGGAAGAGTTCCGAAGCATTTTTAAACTTCAGCGGAATTTGGAGAACAATGGAAGAGTTCCAAAGAATTTTCAAACTTCACCCGAATTCTGAGAACAATGGAAGAGTTCCGAAGCATTTTTAAACTTCAGCGGAATTTGGAGAACAATCGGAGAGTTCCGAAGCATTTTTAAAGGTCAGCGGAATTCCGAGAACAATGGAAGAGTTGTGAAGCATTTTTAAACGTCAGCGGAATTCCGAGAACAATGGAAGAGTTGCAAAGCATTATTAAACGTCAGCGGAATTCCGAGAACAATGTAAGAGTTCCGAAGCATTTTTAAACTTCAGCATAATTCCGAGAACAATGGAAGAGTTCCGAAGCATTTTTAAATTTCAACGGAATTCCGAGAACAATGGAAGAGTCCTGAAGCATTTTAAACTTCAGCTGATTTCCGAGAAATGGAAGAGTTCCGAAGCATTTTGAAACGTCAGCGGAAATTCGAGAACAATGGAAGCGTTCCGAAGCATTTTTAAATGTCAGCTGAATTCCGAGAACAATGAAAGAGTTGCGAAGCATTATTAAACGTCAGCGGAATTCTGAGAACAATGGAAGAGTTCCGAAACATTTTTAAACATCAGCGGATTTCCTTCAAGAATGAAAGAGTTCGGAAGAATTTTTAAACTTCAGCAGAATTTGAGGAACAATGGAAGAGTTCCAAAGCATTTTTAAACTTCAGCAGAAATCCGGGAACAATGGAAGAGTTTCAAAGCATTTTTAAACTTCAGCAGAATTCGGAGAACAATAGAACAGTTCCGAAGCATTTTTAAATGTCAGCAGAATTCCGAGAACAATGGAAGAGGTCCGAAGCATTTTTAAATGTCAGCGGAATTCCGAGAAATATGGAAGAGTTCCGAAGCATTTTTAAATGTCAGCAGAATTCCGAGAACAATGGAAGAGTTCCAAAGCATTTTTAAATGTCAGCGGAATTCTGAAAACAATGGAAGAGTTCTGAAGCATTTTTAAACTTCAGCAGAATTCCGAGAACAATGGAAGAGTTCCGAAGCAATCTTAAACTTCAGCGGAATTCCGAGAACAATGGAAGAGTTCCGAGCATTTTTAAAAGTCAGCGGAATTCCGAGAACAATAGAAGAGTTGTGAAGCATTTTTAAGCGTCAGCGGAATTCCGAGAACAATGGAAGAGTTCCAAAGCATTTTTAAACTTCAGCAGAATTCCGAGAACAATGGAAGAGTTCCAAAGCATTTTTAAACGTCAGCAGAATTCCGAGAACAAATGAAGACTTCCAAAGCATTTTTAAACGTCAGTGGAATTCCGAGAACAATGGAAGAGTTCCGAAGCATTTTTAAATGTCAGCAGAATTCCGAGAACAATGTAAGAGTTCTGAAGCATTTTTAAACTTCAGCAGAATTCCGAGAACAATGGGAGAGTTTCGAAGCATTTTTAAACTTCAACGGAATTCCGAGAACAATGGAAGAGTTCCGAAGCATTTTTAAACGTCAATGGGATTCCGAGAACAATGGAAGAGTTCCGAAGCATTCTTAAACTTCAGCGGAATCCCGAGAGCAATGGAAGAGTTCCGAAGCATTTTTAAGCGTCAGCGGAATTCCGAGAACAATGGAAGAGTTCCGAAGCATTTTTAAACTTCAGCGGAATTCCTGGAACAATGGAAGAGTTCCGAAGCATTTTTAAAAGTCAGCAGAATTCCGAGAATAATAGAAGGGTACCAAAGCATGTTTAAACTTCAGCGGAATTCTGAGAACAATGTAAGAGTTCCGAAGCATTTTTAAACTTCACCGGAATTCCGAGAACAATGGAAGAGTTCCGAAGCATTTTTAAATGTCAGGGGAATTCCGCGAACAATGGAAGAGTCCTGAAGCATTTTTAAACGTCAGCGGAATTCCGAGAACAATGGAAGAGTTCCGAAGCATTTTTAAAGGTCAGCGGAATTCCGAGAACAATGGAAGAGTTGTGAAGCATTTTTAAACGTCAGCGGAATTCCGAGAACAATGGAAGAGTTGCAAAGCATTATTAAACGTCAGCGGAATTCCGAGAACAATGGAAGAGGTCCGAAGCATTTTTAAATGTCAGCGGAATTCTGAGAAATATGGAAGAGTTCCGAAGCATTTTTAAATGTCAGCAGAATTCCGAGAACAATGGAAGAGTTCCAAAGCATTTTTAAATGTCAGCGGAATTCTGAAAACAATGGAAGAGTTCTGAAGCATTTTTAAACTTCAGCAGAATTCCGAGAACAATGGTAGAGTTCCGAAGCATTTTTAAACTTCAGCAGAATTCCGAGAACAATGGAAGAGTTCCAAAGCATTTTTAAACGTCAGCAGAATTCCGAGAACAAATGAAGAGTTCCAAAGCATTTTTAAACGTCAGTGGAATTCCGAGAACAATGGAAGAGTTCCGAAGCATTTTTAAATGTCAGCAGAATTCCGAGAACAATGTAAGAGTTCTGAAGCATTTTTAAACTTCAGCAGAATTCCGAGAACAATGGAAGAGTTCCGAAGCATTTTTAAACTTCAGCGGAATTACGAGAACAATGGAAGAGTTCCGAAGCATTTTTAAACATGAGCAGAATTCCGAGAACAATGGAAGAGATTTTAAGCATTTTTAAACTTCAGCGGAATTCCGAGAACAATGGAAGAGTTCCGAAGCATTTTCAAACTTCACCCGAATTCTGAGAACAATGGAAGAGTTCCGAAGCATTTTTAAACTTCAGCGGAATTTGGAGAACAATCGGAGAGTTCCGAAGCATTTTTAAAGGTCAGCGGAATTCCGAGAACAATGGAAGAGTTGTGAAGCATTTTTAAACGTCAGCGGAATTCCGAGAACAATGGAAGAGTTGCAAAGCATTATTAAACGTCAGCGGAATTCCGAGAACAATGTAAGAGTTCCGAAGCATTTTTAAACTTCAGCATAATTCCGAGAACAATGGAAGAGTTCCTAAGCATTTTTAAATTTCAACGGAATTCCGAGAACAATGGAAGAGTTCCGAAGCATTTTAAAACTTCAGCAGAATTCCAAGAACAATGGAAGAGTCCTGAAGCATTTTAAACTTCAGCTGATTTCCGAGAAATGGAAGAGTTCCGAAGCATTTTGAAACGTCAGCGGAAATTCGAGAACAATGGAAGCGTTCCGAAGCATTTTTAAATGTCAGCTGAATTCCGAGAACAATGAAAGAGTTGCGAAGCATTATTAAACGTCAGCGGAATTCTGAGAACAATGGAAGAGTTCCGAAACATTTTTAAACATCAGCGGATTTCCTTCAAGAATGAAAGAGTTCGGAAGAATTTTTAAACTTCAGCAGAATTTGAGGAACAATGGAAGAGTTCCAAAGCATTTTTAAACTTCAGCAGAAATCCGGGAACAATGGAAGAGTTTCAAAGCATTTTTAAACTTCAGCAGAATTCAGAGAACAATAGAAGAGTTCCGAAGCATTTTTAAATGTCAGCAGAATTCCGAGAACAATGGAAGAGATCCGAAGCATTTTTAAATGTCAGCAGAATTCCGAGAAATATGGAAGAGTTCCGAAGCATTTTTAAATGTCAGCAGAATTCCGAGAACAATGGAAGAGTTCCAAAGCATTTTTAAATGTCAGCGGAATTCTGAAAACAATGGAAGAGTTCTGAAGCATTTTTAAACTTCAGCAGAATTCCGAGAACAATGGAAGAGTTCCGAAGCAATCTTAAACTTCAGCGGAATTCCGAGAACAATGGAAGAGTTCCGAAGCATTTTTAAAAGTCAGCGGAATTCCGAGAACAATGGAAGAGTTCCGAAGCATTTTTAAACTTCAGCAGAATTCCGAGAACAATGGAAGAGTTCCAAAGCATTTTTAAACGTCAGCAGAATTCCGAGAACAAATGAAGAATTCCAAAGCATTTTTAAACGTCAGCAGAATTCCGAGAACAATGTAAGAGTTCTAAAGCATTTTTAAACTTCAGCAGAATTCCGAGAGCAATTGAAGGGTTCCGAAGCATTTTTAAACTTCAGCAGAATTCCGAGAACAATGGGAGAGTTTCGAAGCATTTTTAAACTTCAACGGAATTCCGAGAACAATGGAAGAGTTCCGAAGCATTTTTAAACGTCAGCGGGATTCCGAGAACAATGGAAGAGTTGTGAAGCATTTTTAAGCGTCAGCGGAATTCCGAGAACAATGGAAGAGTTCCGAAGCATTTTTAAACTTCAGCAGAATTCCGAGAACAATGGAAGAATTCCGAAGCATTTTTAAACTTCAGCAGAATTCCGAGAACAATGGAAGAGTTCCGAAGCATTCTTAAACTTCAGCGGAATTCCGAGAGCAATGGAAGAGTTCCGAAGCATTTTTAAAAGTCAGCGGAATTCCGAGAACAAAAGAAGAGCTGTGAAGCAATTTTAAGCGTCAGCGGAATTCCGAGAACAATGGAAGAGTTCCGAAGCATTTTTAAACTTCAGCGGAATTCCTGGAACAATGGAAGAGTTCCGAAGCATTTTTAAAAGTCAGCAGAATTCCGAGAATAATAGAAGGGTACCAAAGCATGTTTAAACTTCAGCGGAATTCTGAGAACAATGTAAGAGTTCCGAAGCATTTTTAAACTTCACCGGAATTCCGAGAACAATGGAAGAGTTGTGAAGCATTTTTAAACGTCAGCAGAATTCCGAGAACAATGGAAGAGTTCCAAAGCATTTTAAAATGTCAGCGGAATTCTGAAAACAATGGAAGAGTTCTGAAGCATTTTTAAACTTCAGCAGAATTCCGAGAACAATGGTAGAGTTCCGAAGCATTTTTAAACTTCAGCAGAATTCCGAGAACAATGGAAGAGTTCCAAAGCATTTTTAAACGTCAGCAGAATTCCGAGAACAAATGAAGAGTTCCAAAGCATTTTTAAACGTCAGTGGAATTCCGAGAACAATGGAAGAGTTCCGAAGCATTTTTAAATGTCAGCAGAATTCTGAGAACAATGTAAGAGTTCTGAAGCATTTTTAAACTTCAGCAGAATTCCGAGAACAATGGAAGAGTTCCGAAGCATTTTTAAACTTCAGCGGAATTACGAGAACAATGGAAGAGTTCCGAAGCATTTTTAAACATGAGCAGAATTCCGAGAACAATGGAAGAGATTTTAAGCATTTTTAAACGTCAGCGGAATTCCGAGAACAATAGAAGAGTTCCGAAGCATTTTCAAACTTCACCCGAATTCTGAGAACAATGGAAGAGTTCCGAAGCATTTTTAAACTTCAGCGGAATTTGGAGAACAATCGGAGAGTTCCGAAGCATTTTTAAAGGTCAGCGGAATTCCGAGAACAATGGAAGAGTTGTGAAGCATTTTTAAACGTCAGCGGAATTCCGAGAACAATGGAAGAGTTGCAAAGCATTATTAAACGTCAGCGGAATTCCGAGAACAATGTAAGAGTTCCGAAGCATTTTTAAACTTCAGCATAATTCCGAGAACAATGGAAGAGTTCCGAAGCATTTTTAAATTTCAACGGAATTCCGAGAACAATGGAAGAGTTCCGAAGCATTTTAAAACTTCAGCAGAATTCCAAGAACAATGGAAGAGTCCTGAAGCATTTTAAACTTCAGCTGATTTCCGAGAAATGGAAGAGTTCCGAAGCATTTTGAAATGTCAGCGGAAATTCGAGAACAATGGAAGCGTTCCGAAGCATTTTTAAATGTCAGCTGAATTCCGAGAACAATGAAAGAGTTGCGAAGCATTATTAAACGTCAGCGGAATTCTGAGAACAATGGAAGAGTTCCGAAACATTTTTAAACATCAGCGGATTTCCTTCAAGAATGAAAGAGTTCGGAAGAATTTTTAAACTTCAGCAGAATTTGAGGAACAATGGAAGAGTTCCAAAGCATTTTTAAACTTCAGCAGAAATCCGGGAACAATGGAAGAGTTTCAAAGCATTTTTAAACTTCAGCAGAATTCAGAGAACAATAGAAGAGTTCCGAAGCATTTTTAAATGTCAGCAGAATTCCGAGAACAATGGAAGAGATCCGAAGCATTTTTAAATGTCAGCGGAATTCCGAGAAATATGGAAGAGTTCCGAAGCATTTTTAAATGTCAGCAGAATTCCGAGAACAATGGAAGAGTTCCAAAGCATTTTTAAATGTCAGCGGAATTCTGAAAACAATGGAAGAGTTCTGAAGCATTTTTAAACTTCAGCAGAATTCCGAGAACAATGGAAGAGTTCCGAAGCAATCTTAAACTTCAGCGGAATTCCGAGAACAATGGAAGAGTTCCGAAGCATTTTTAAAAGTCAGCGGAATTCCGAGAACAATGGAAGAGTTCCGAAGCATTTTTAAACTTCAGCAGAATTCCGAGAACAATGGAAGAGTTCCAAAGCATTTTTAAACGTCAGCAGAATTCCGAGAACAAATGAAGAATTCCAAAGCATTTTTAAACGTCAGCAGAATTCCGAGAACAATGTAAGAGTTCTAAAGCATTTTTAAACTTCAGCAGAATTCCGAGAGCAATTGAAGGGTTCCGAAGCATTTTTAAACTTCAGCAGAATTCCGAGAACAATGGGAGAGTTTCGAAGCATTTTTAAACTTCAACGGAATTCCGAGAACAATGGAAGAGTTCCGAAGCATTTTTAAACGTCAGCGGGATTCCGAGAACAATGGAAGAGTTGTGAAGCATTTTTAAGCGTCAGCGGAATTCCGAGAACAATGGAAGAGTTCCGAAGCATTTTTAAACTTCAGCAGAATTCCGAGAACAATGGAAGAATTCCGAAGCATTTTTAAACTTCAGCAGAATTCCGAGAACAATGGAAGAGTTCCGAAGCATTCTTAAACTTCAGCGGAATTCCGAGAGCAATGGAAGAGTTCCGAAGCATTTTTAAAAGTCAGCGGAATTCCGAGAACAAAAGAAGAGCTGTGAAGCAATTTTAAGCGTCAGCGGAATTCCGAGAACAATGGAAGAGTTCCGAAGCATTTTTAAACTTCAGCGGAATTCCTGGAACAATGGAAGAGTTCCGAAGCATTTTTAAAAGTCAGCAGAATTCCGAGAATAATAGAAGGGTACCAAAGCATGTTTAAACTTCAGCGGAATTCTGAGAACAATGTAAGAGTTCCGAAGCATTTTTAAACTTCACCGGAATTCCGAGAACAATGGAAGAGTTGTGAAGCATTTTTAAACGTCAGCAGAATTCCGAGAACAATGGAAGAGTTCCAAAGCATTTTAAAATGTCAGCGGAATTCTGAAAACAATGGAAGAGTTCTGAAGCATTTTTAAACTTCAGCAGAATTCCGAGAACAATGGTAGAGTTCCGAAGCATTTTTAAACTTCAGCAGAATTCCGAGAACAATGGAAGAGTTCCAAAGCATTTTTAAACGTCAGCAGAATTCCGAGAACAAATGAAGAGTTCCAAAGCATTTTTAAACGTCAGTGGAATTCCGAGAACAATGGAAGAGTTCCGAAGCATTTTTAAATGTCAGCAGAATTCTGAGAACAATGTAAGAGTTCTGAAGCATTTTTAAACTTCAGCAGAATTCCGAGAACAATGGAAGAGTTCCGAAGCATTTTTAAACTTCAGCGGAATTACGAGAACAATGGAAGAGTTCCGAAGCATTTTTAAACATGAGCAGAATTCCGAGAACAATGGAAGAGATTTTAAGCATTTTTAAACTTCAGCGGAATTCCGAGAACAATAGAAGAGTTCCGAAGCATTTTCAAACTTCACCCGAATTCTGAGAACAATGGAAGAGTTCCGAAGCATTTTTAAACTTCAGCGGAATTTGGAGAACAATCGGAGAGTTCCGAAGCATTTTTAAAGGTCAGCGGAATTCCGAGAACAATGGAAGAGTTGTGAAGCATTTTTAAACGTCAGCGGAATTCCGAGAACAATGGAAGAGTTGCAAAGCATTATTAAACGTCAGCGGAATTCCGAGAACAATGTAAGAGTTCCGAAGCATTTTTAAACTTCAGCATAATTCCGAGAACAATGGAAGAGTTCCGAAGCATTTTTAAATTTCAACGGAATTCCGAGAACAATGGAAGAGTTCCGAAGCATTTTAAAACTTCAGCAGAATTCCAAGAACAATGGAAGAGTCCTGAAGCATTTTAAACTTCAGCTGATTTCCGAGAAATGGAAGAGTTCCGAAGCATTTTGAAATGTCAGCGGAAATTCGAGAACAATGGAAGCGTTCCGAAGCATTTTTAAATGTCAGCTGAATTCCGAGAACAATGAAAGAGTTGCGAAGCATTATTAAACGTCAGCGGAATTCTGAGAACAATGGAAGAGTTCCGAAACATTTTTAAACATCAGCGGATTTCCTTCAAGAATGAAAGAGTTCGGAAGAATTTTTAAACTTCAGCAGAATTTGAGGAACAATGGAAGAGTTCCAAAGCATTTTTAAACTTCAGCAGAAATCCGGGAACAATGGAAGAGTTTCAAAGCATTTTTAAACTTCAGCAGAATTCAGAGAACAATAGAAGAGTTCCGAAGCATTTTTAAATGTCAGCAGAATTCCGAGAACAATGGAAGAGATCCGAAGCATTTTTAAATGTCAGCGGAATTCCGAGAAATATGGAAGAGTTCCGAAGCATTTTTAAATGTCAGCAGAATTCCGAGAACAATGGAAGAGTTCCAAAGCATTTTTAAATGTCAGCGGAATTCTGAAAACAATGGAAGAGTTCTGAAGCATTTTTAAACTTCAGCAGAATTCCGAGAACAATGGAAGAGTTCCGAAGCAATCTTAAACTTCAGCGGAATTCCGAGAACAATGGAAGAGTTCCGAAGCATTTTTAAAAGTCAGCGGAATTCCGAGAACAATGGAAGAGTTCCGAAGCATTTTTAAACTTCAGCAGAATTCCGAGAACAATGGAAGAGTTCCAAAGCATTTTTAAACGTCAGCAGAATTCCGAGAACAAATGAAGACTTCCAAAGCATTTTTAAACGTCAGCAGAATTCCGAGAACAATGTAAGAGTTCTAAAGCATTTTTAAACTTCAGCAGAATTCCGAGAGCAATTGAAGGGTTCCGAAGCATTTTTAAACTTCAGCAGAATTCCGAGAACAATG
Organism: Phyllobates terribilis; assembly: GCF_046119375.1. Taxonomy (NCBI): domain Eukaryota; kingdom Metazoa; phylum Chordata; class Amphibia; order Anura; family Dendrobatidae; genus Phyllobates; species Phyllobates terribilis. Next base: position 12,481,348 of record NW_027362788.1, on the reverse strand, counting down.
GGAGAGTTTCGAAGCATTTTTAAACTTCAACGGAATTCCGAGAACAATGGAAGAGTTCCGAAGCATTTTTAAACGTCAGCGGGATTCCGAGAACAATGGAAGAGTTGTGAAGCATTTTTAAGCGTCAGCGGAATTCCGAGAACAATGGAAGAGTTCCGAAGCATTTTTAAACTTCAGCAGAATTCCGAGAACAATGGAAGAATTCCGAAGCATTTTTAAACTTCAAAACTTCAGCAGAATTCCGAGAACAATGGAAGAGTTCCGAAGCATTCTTAAACTTCAGCGGAATTCCGAGAGCAATGGAAGAGTTCCGAAGCATTTTTAAAAGTCAGCGGAATTCCGAGAACAAAAGAAGAGCTGTGAAGCAATTTTAAGCGTCAGCGGAATTCCGAGAACAATGGAAGAGTTCCGAAGCATTTTTAAACTTCAGCGGAATTCCTGGAACAATGGAAGAGTTCCGAAGCATTTTTAAAAGTCAGCAGAATTCCGAGAATAATAGAAGGGTACCAAAGCATGTTTAAACTTCAGCGGAATTCTGAGAACAATGTAAGAGTTCCGAAGCATTTTTAAACTTCACCGGAATTCCGAGAACAATGGAAGAGTTCCGAAGCATTTTTAAATGTCAGGGGAATTCCGCGAACAATGGAAGAGTCCTGAAGCATTTTTAAACGTCAGCGGATTTTTGAAAACAATGGAAGAGTTCCGAAGCATTTTTAAACTTCAGCGGAATTTCTAGAACAATCGAAGAGTTCCGAAGCATTTTTAAAGGTCAGCGGAATTCCGAGAACAATGGAAGAGTTGTGAAGCATTTTTAAACGTCAGCGGAATTCCGAGAACAATGGAAGAGTTGCAAAGCATTATTAAACGTCAGCGGAATTCCGAGAACAATGGAAGAGGTCCGAAGCATTTTTAAATGTCAGCGGAATTCTGAGAAATATGGAAGAGTTCCGAAGCATTTTTAAATGTCAGCAGAATTCCGAGAACAATGGAAGAGTTCCAAAGCATTTTTAAATGTCAGCGGAATTCTGAAAACAATGGAAGAGTTCTGAAGCATTTTTAAACTTCAGCAGAATTCCGAGAACATTGGTAGAGTTCCGAAGCATTTTTAAACTTCAGCAGAATTCCGAGAACAATGGAAGAGTTCCAAAGCATTTTTAAACGTCAGCAGAATTCCGAGAACAAATGAAGAGTTCCAAAGCATTTTTAAACGTCAGTTTAATTCCGAGAACAATGGAAGAGTTCCGAAGCATTTTTAAATGTCAGCAGAATTCCGAGAACAATGTAAGAGTTCTGAAGCATTTTTAAACTTCAGCAGAATTCCGAGAACAATGGAAGAGTTCCGAAGCATTTTTAAACTTCAGCGGAATTACGAGAACAATGGAAGAGTTCCGAAGCATTTTTAAACATGAGCAGAATTCCGAGAACAATGGAAGAGATTTTAAGCATTTTTAAACTTCAGCGGAATTCCGAGAACAATGGAAGAGTTCCGAAGCATTTTCAAACTTCACCCGAATTCTGAGAACAATGGAAGAGTTCCGAAGCATTTTTAAACTTCAGCGGAATTTGGAGAACAATCGGAGAGTTCCGAAGCATTTTTAAAGGTCAGCGGAATTCCGAGAACAATGGAAGAGTTGTGAAGCATTTTTAAACGTCAGCGGAATTCCGAGAACAATGGAAGAGTTGCAAAGCATTATTAAACGTCAGCGGAATTCCGAGAACAATGTAAGAGTTCCGAAGCATTTTTAAACTTCAGCATAATTCCGAGAACAATGGAAGAGTTCCTAAGCATTTTTAAATTTCAACGGAATTCCGAGAACAATGGAAGAGTTCCGAAGCATTTTAAAACTTCAGCAGAATTCCAAGAACAATGGAAGAGTCCTGAAGCATTTTAAACTTCAGCTGATTTCCGAGAAATGGAAGAGTTCCGAAGCATTTTGAAACGTCAGCGGAAATTCGAGAACAATGGAAGCGTTCCGAAGCATTTTTAAATGTCAGCTGAATTCCGAGAACAATGAAAGAGTTGCGAAGCATTATTAAACGTCAGCGGAATTCTGAGAACAATGGAAGAGTTCCGAAACATTTTTAAACATCAGCGGATTTCCTTCAAGAATGAAAGAGTTTGGAAGAATTTTTAAACTTCAGCAGAATTTGAGGAACAATGGAAGAGTTCCAAAGCATTTTTAAACTTCAGCAGAAATCCGGGAACAATGGAAGAGTTTCAAAGCATTTTTAAACTTCAGCAGAATTCAGAGAACAATAGAAGAGTTCCGAAGCATTTTTAAATGTCAGCAGAATTCCGAGAACAATGGAAGAGATCCGAAGCATTTTTAAATGTCAGCAGAATTCCGAGAAATATGGAAGAGTTCCGAAGCATTTTTAAATGTCAGCAGAATTCCGAGAACAATGGAAGAGTTCCAAAGCATTTTTAAATGTCAGCGGAATTCTGAAAACAATGGAAGAGTTCTGAAGCATTTTTAAACTTCAGCAGAATTCCGAGAACAATGGAAGAGTTCCGAAGCAATCTTAAACTTCAGCGGAATTCCGAGAACAATGGAAGAGTTCCGAAGCATTTTTAAAAGTCAGCGGAATTCCGAGAACAATGGAAGAGTTCCGAAGCATTTTTAAACTTCAGCAGAATTCCGAGAACAATGGAAGAGTTCCAAAGCATTTTTAAACGTCAGCAGAATTCCGAGAACAAATGAAGACTTCCAAAGCATTTTTAAACGTCAGCAGAATTCCGAGAACAATGTAAGAGTTCTAAAGCATTTTTAAACTTCAGCAGAATTCCGAGAGCAATTGAAGGGTTCCGAAGCATTTTTAAACTTCAGCAGAATTCCGAGAACAATGGGAGAGTTTCGAAGCATTTTTAAACTTCAACGGAATTCCGAGAACAATGGAAGAGTTCCGAAGCATTTTTAAACGTCAGCGGGATTCCGAGAACAATGGAAGAGTTGTGAAGCATTTTTAAGCGTCAGCGGAATTCCGAGAACAATGGAAGAGTTCCGAAGCATTTTTAAACTTCAGCAGAATTCCGAGAACAATGGAAGAATTCCGAAGCATTTTTAAACTTCAAAACTTCAGCAGAATTCCGAGAACAATGGAAGAGTTCCGAAGCATTCTTAAACTTCAGCGGAATTCCGAGAGCAATGGAAGAGTTCCGAAGCATTTTTAAAAGTCAGCGGAATTCCGAGAACAAAAGAAGAGCTGTGAAGCAATTTTAAGCGTCAGCGGAATTCCGAGAACAATGGAAGAGTTCCGAAGCATTTTTAAACTTCAGCGGAATTCCTGGAACAATGGAAGAGTTCCGAAGCATTTTTAAAAGTCAGCAGAATTCCGAGAATAATAGAAGGGTACCAAAGCATGTTTAAACTTCAGCGGAATTCTGAGAACAATGTAAGAGTTCCGAAGCATTTTTAAACTTCACCGGAATTCCGAGAACAATGGAAGAGTTCCGAAGCATTTTTAAATGTCAGGGGAATTCCGCGAACAATGGAAGAGTCCTGAAGCATTTTTAAACGTCAGCGGATTTTTGAAAACAATGGAAGAGTTCCGAAGCATTTTTAAACTTCAGCGGAATTTCTAGAACAATCGAAGAGTTCCGAAGCATTTTTAAAGGTCAGCGGAATTCCGAGAACAATGGAAGAGTTGTGAAGCATTTTTAAACGTCAGCGGAATTCCGAGAACAATGGAAGAGTTGCAAAGCATTATTAAACGTCAGCGGAATTCCGAGAACAATGGAAGAGGTCCGAAGCATTTTTAAATGTCAGCGGAATTCTGAGAAATATGGAAGAGTTCCGAAGCATTTTTAAATGTCAGCAGAATTCCGAGAACAATGGAAGAGTTCCAAAGCATTTTAAAATGTCAGCGGAATTCTGAAAACAATGGAAGAGTTCTGAAGCATTTTTAAACTTCAGCAGAATTCCGAGAACAATGGTAGAGTTCCGAAGCATTTTTAAACTTCAGCAGAATTCCGAGAACAATGGAAGAGTTCCAAAGCATTTTTAAACGTCAGCAGAATTCCGAGAACAAATGAAGAGTTCCAAAGCATTTTTAAACGTCAGTGGAATTCCGAGAACAATGGAAGAGTTCCGAAGCATTTTTAAATGTCAGCAGAATTCTGAGAACAATGTAAGAGTTCTGAAGCATTTTTAAACTTCAGCAGAATTCCGAGAACAATGGAAGAGTTCCGAAGCATTTTTAAACTTCAGCGGAATTACGAGAACAATGGAAGAGTTCCGAAGCATTTTTAAACATGAGCAGAATTCCGAGAACAATGGAAGAGATTTTAAGCATTTTTAAACTTCAGCGGAATTCCGAGAACAATAGAAGAGTTCCGAAGCATTTTCAAACTTCACCCGAATTCTGAGAACAATGGAAGAGTTCCGAAGCATTTTTAAACTTCAGCGGAATTTGGAGAACAATCGGAGAGTTCCGAAGCATTTTTAAAGGTCAGCGGAATTCCGAGAACAATGGAAGAGTTGTGAAGCATTTTTAAACGTCAGCGGAATTCCGAGAACAATGGAAGAGTTGCAAAGCATTATTAAACGTCAGCGGAATTCCGAGAACAATGTAAGAGTTCCGAAGCATTTTTAAACTTCAGCATAATTCCGAGAACAATGGAAGAGTTCCGAAGCATTTTTAAATTTCAACGGAATTCCGAGAACAATGGAAGAGTTCCGAAGCATTTTAAAACTTCAGCTGATTTCCGAGAAATGGAAGAGTTCCGAAGCATTTTGAAACGTCAGCGGAAATTCGAGAACAATGGAAGCGTTCCGAAGCATTTTTAAATGTCAGCTGAATTCCGAGAACAATGAAAGAGTTGCGAAGCATTATTAAACGTCAGCGGAATTCTGAGAACAATGGAAGAGTTCCGAAACATTTTTAAACATCAGCGGATTTCCTTCAAGAATGAAAGAGTTCGGAAGAATTTTTAAACTTCAGCAGAATTTGAGGAACAATGGAAGAGTTCCAAAGCATTTTTAAACTTCAGCAGAAATCCGGGAACAATGGAAGAGTTTCAAAGCATTTTTAAACTTCAGCAGAATTCAGAGAACAATAGAAGAGTTCCGAAGCATTTTTAAATGTCAGCAGAATTCCGAGAACAATGGAAGAGATCCGAAGCATTTTTAAATGTCAGCGGAATTCCGAGAAATATGGAAGAGTTCCGAAGCATTTTTAAATGTCAGCAGAATTCCGAGAACAATGGAAGAGTTCCAAAGCATTTTTAAATGTCAGCGGAATTCTGAAAACAATGGAAGAGTTCTGAAGCATTTTTAAACTTCAGCAGAATTCCGAGAACAATGGAAGAGTTCCGAAGCAATCTTAAACTTCAGCGGAATTCCGAGAACAATGGAAGAGTTCCGAAGCATTTTTAAAAGTCAGCGGAATTCCGAGAACAATGGAAGAGTTCCGAAGCATTTTTAAACTTCAGCAGAATTCCGAGAACAATGGAAGAGTTCCAAAGCATTTTTAAACGTCAGCAGAATTCCGAGAACAAATGAAGACTTCCAAAGCATTTTTAAACGTCAGCAGAATTCCGAGAACAATGTAAGAGTTCTAAAGCATTTTTAAACTTCAGCAGAATTCCGAGAGCAATTGAAGGGTTCCGAAGCATTTTTAAACTTCAGCAGAATTCCGAGAACAATGGGAGAGTTTCGAAGCATTTTTAAACTTCAACGGAATTCCGAGAACAATGGAAGAGTTCCGAAGCATTTTTAAACGTCAGCGGGATTCCGAGAACAATGGAAGAGTTGTGAAGCATTTTTAAGCGTCAGCGGAATTCCGAGAACAATGGAAGAGTTCCGAAGCATTTTTAAACTTCAGCAGAATTCCGAGAACAATGGAAGAATTCCGAAGCATTTTTAAACTTCAAAACTTCAGCAGAATTCTGAGAACAATGGAAGAGTTCCGAAGCATTCTTAAACTTCAGCGGAATTCCGAGAGCAATGGAAGAGTTCCGAAGCATTTTTAAAAGTCAGCGGAATTCCGAGAACAAAAGAAGAGCTGTGAAGCAATTTTAAGCGTCAGCGGAATTCCGAGAACAATGGAAGAGTTCCGAAGCATTTTTAAACTTCAGCGGAATTCCTGGAACAATGGAAGAGTTCCGAAGCATTTTTAAAACTCAGCAGAATTCCGAGAATAATAGAAGGGTACCAAAGCATGTTTAAACTTCAGCGGAATTCTGAGAACAATGTAAGAGTTCCGAAGCATTTTTAAACTTCACCGGAATTCCGAGAACAATGGAAGAGTTCCGAAGCATTTTTAAATGTCAGGGGAATTCCGCGAACAATGGAAGAGTCCTGAAGCATTTTTAAACGTCAGCGGATTTTTGAAAACAATGGAAGAGTTCCGAAGCATTTTTAAACTTCAGCGGAATTTCTAGAACAATCGAAGAGTTCCGAAGCATTTTTAAAGGTCAGCGGAATTCCGAGAACAATGGAAGAGTTGTGAAGCATTTTTAAACGTCAGCGGAATTCCGAGAACAATGGAAGAGTTGCAAAGCATTATTAAACGTCAGCGGAATTCCGAGAACAATGGAAGAGGTCCGAAGCATTTTTAAATGTCAGCGGAATTCTGAGAAATATGGAAGAGTTCCGAAGCATTTTTAAATGTCAGCAGAATTCCGAGAACAATGGAAGAGTTCCAAAGCATTTTTAAATGTCAGCGGAATTCTGAAAACAATGGAAGAGTTCTGAAGCATTTTTAAACTTCAGCAGAATTCCGAGAACAATGGTAGAGTTCCGAAGCATTTTTAAACTTCAGCAGAATTCCGAGAACAATGGAAGAGTTCCAAAGCATTTTTAAACGTCAGCAGAATTCCGAGAACAAATGAAGAGTTCCAAAGCATTTTTAAACGTCAGTGGAATTCCGAGAACAATGGAAGAGTTCCGAAGCATTTTTAAATGTCAGCAGAATTCTGAGAACAATGTAAGAGTTCTGAAGCATTTTTAAACTTCAGCAGAATTCCGAGAACAATGGAAGAGTTCCGAAGCATTTTTAAACTTCAGCGGAATTACGAGAACAATGGAAGAGTTCCGAAGCATTTTTAAACATGAGCAGAATTCCGAGAACAATGGAAGAGATTTTAAGCATTTTTAAACTTCAGCGGAATTCCGAGAACAATAGAAGAGTTCCGAAGCATTTTCAAACTTCACCCGAATTCTGAGAACAATGGAAGAGTTCCGAAGCATTTTTAAACTTCAGCGGAATTTGGAGAACAATCGGAGAGTTCCGAAGCATTTTTAAAGGTCAGCGGAATTCCGAGAACAATGGAAGAGTTGTGAAGCATTTTTAAACGTCAGCGGAATTCCGAGAACAATGGAAGAGTTGCAAAGCATTATTAAACGTCAGCGGAATTCCGAGAACAATGTAAGAGTTCCGAAGCATTTTTAAACTTCAGCATAATTCCGAGAACAATGGAAGAGTTCCGAAGCATTTTTAAATTTCAACGGAATTCCGAGAACAATGGAAGAGTTCCGAAGCATTTTAAAACTTCAGCAGAATTCCAAGAACAATGGAAGAGTCCTGAAGCATTTTAAACTTCAGCTGATTTCCGAGAAATGGAAGCGTTCCGAAGCATTTTTAAATGTCAGCTGAATTCCGAGAACAATGAAAGAGTTGCGAAGCATTATTAAACGTCAGCGGAATTCTGAGAACAATGGAAGAGTTCCGAAACATTTTTAAACATCAGCGGATTTCCTTCAAGAATGAAAGAGTTCGGAAGAATTTTTAAACTTCAGCAGAATTTGAGGAACAATGGAAGAGTTCCAAAGCATTTTTAAACTTCAGCAGAAATCCGGGAACAATGGAAGAGTTTCAAAGCATTTTTAAACTTCAGTAGAATTCAGAGAACAATAGAAGAGTTCCGAAGCATTTTTAAATGTCAGCAGAATTCCGAGAACAATGGAAGAGATCCGAAGCATTTTTAAATGTCAGCGGAATTCCGAGAAATATGGAAGAGTTCCGAAGCATTTTTAAATGTCAGCAGAATTCCGAGAACAATGGAAGAGTTCCAAAGCATTTTTAAATGTCAGCGGAATTCTGAAAACAATGGAAGAGTTCTGAAGCATTTTTAAACTTCAGCAGAATTCCGAGAACAATGGAAGAGTTCCGAAGCAATCTTAAACTTCAGCGGAATTCCGAGAACAATGGAAGAGTTCCGAAGCATTTTTAAAAGTCAGCGTAATTCCGAGAACAATGGAAGAGTTCCGAAGCATTTTTAAACTTCAGCAGAATTCCGAGAACAATGGAAGAGTTCCAAAGCATTTTTAAACGTCAGCAGAATTCCGAGAACAAATGAAGACTTCCAAAGCATTTTTAAACGTCAGTGGAATTCCGAGAACAATGGAAGAGTTCCGAAGCATTTTTAAATGTCAGCAGAATTCCGAGAACAATGTAAGAGTTCTGAAGCATTTTTAAACTTCAGCAGAATTCCGAGAGCAATGGAAGAGTTCCAAAGCATTTTAAAACTTCAGCAGAATTACAAGAACAATTGAAGGGTTCCGAAGCATTTTTAAACTTCAGCAGAATTCCGAGAACAATGGGAGAGTTTCGAAGCATTTTTAAACTTCAGCAGAATTCCGAGAACAATGAAAGAGTTTCGAAGCATTTTTAAACTTCAACGGAATTCCGAGAACAATGGAAGAGTTCCGAAGCATTTTTAAACGTCAGCGGGATTCCGAGAACAATGGAAGAGTTGTGAAGCATTTTTAAGCGTCAGCGGAATTCCGAGAACAATGGAAGAGTTCCGAAGCATTTTTAAACTTCAGCAGAATTCCGAGAACAATGGAAGAGTTCCAAAGCATTTTTAAACGTCAGCGGAATTCCGAGAACAATGGAAGAGTTCTTTAGCATTTTTAAACATCAGCGGAATTCCGAGAACAATGGAAGAGTATCGAAGCATTTTAAAACGTCAGCAGAATTCCGAGAACAATGGAAGAGTTCCGAAGCATTTTTAAACATGAGCAGAATTCCGAGAACAATGGAAGAGATTTTAAGCATTTTTAAACTTCAGCGGAATTACGAGAACAATGCAAGAGTTCCGAAGCATTTTTAAACATGAGCAGAATTCCGAGAACAATGGAAGAGATTTTAAGCATTTTTAAACTTCAGCGGAATTCCGAGAACAATAGAAGAGTTCCGAAGCATTTTTAAACTTCACCCGAATTCCGAGAACAATGGAAGAGTTCCGATGCATTTTTAAACTTCAGCAGAATTCTGAGAACAATGGAAGAGTTCCAAACCATTTTTAAACTTCAGCAGAATACTGAGAACAATGGAAGGGTTCCGAAGCATTTTTAAACTTCAGCGGAATTTGGAGAACAATGGAAGAGTTCCGAAGCAATCTTAAACTTCAGCGGAATTCCGAGAACAATGGAAGAGTTCCGAAGCATTTTTAAAGGTCAGCGGAATTCCGAGAACAATGGAAGAGTTGTGAAGCATTTTTAAACGTCAGCGGAATTCCGAGAACAATGGAAGAGTTGCAAAGCATTATTAAACGTCAGCGGAAATCCGAGAACAATGTAAGAGTTCCGAAGCATTTTTAAACTTCAGCATAATTCCGAGAACAATGGAAGAGTTCCTAAGCATTTTTAAATTTCAACGGAATTCCGAGAACAATGGAAGAGTTCCGAAGCATTTTAAAACTTCAGCAGAATTCCAAGAACAATGGAAGAGTCCTGAAGCATTTTAAACTTCAGCTGATTTCCGAGAAATGGAAGAGTTCCGAAGCATTTTGAAACGTCAGCGGAAATTCGAGAACAATGGAAGCGTTCCGAAGCATTTTTAAATGTCAGCTGAATTCCGAGAACAATGAAAGAGTTGCGAAGCATTATTAAACGTCAGCGGAATTCTGAGAACAATGGAAGAGTTCCGAAACATTTTTAAACATCAGCGGATTTCCTTCAAGAATGAAAGAGTTCGGAAGAATTGTTAAACTTCAGCAGAATTTGAGGAACAATGGAAGAGTTCCGAAGCATTTTTAAATGTCAGCAGAATTCCGAGAACAATGGAAGAGATCCGAAGCATTTTTAAATGTCAGCAGAATTCCGAGAAATATGGAAGAGTTCCGAAGCATTTTTAAATGTCAGCAGAATTCCGAGAACAATGGAAGAGTTCCAAAGCATTTTTAAATGTCAGCGGAATTCTGAAAACAATGGAAGAGTTCTGAAGCATTTTTAAACTTCAGCAGAATTCCGAGAACAATGGAAGAGTTCCGAAGCAATCTTAAACTTCAGCGGAATTCCGAGAACAATGGAAGAGTTCCGAAGCATTTTTAAAAGTCAGCGGAATTCCGAGAACAATGGAAGAGTTCCGAAGCATTTTTAAACTTCAGCAGAATTCCGAGAACAATGGAAGAGTTCCAAAGCATTTTTAAACGTCAGCAGAATTCCGAGAACAAATGAAGACTTCCAAAGCATTTTTAAACGTCAGCAGAATTCCGAGAACAATGTAAGAGTTCTAAAGCATTTTTAAACTTCAGCAGAATTCCGAGAGCAATTGAAGGGTTCCGAAGCATTTTTAAACTTCAGCAGAATTCCGAGAACAATGGAAGAATTCCGAAGCATTTTTAAACTTCAAAACTTCAGCAGAATTCCGAGAACAATGGAAGAGTTCCGAAGCATTCTTAAACTTCAGCGGAATTCCGAGAGCAATGGAAGAGTTCCGAAGCATTTTTAAAAGTCAGCGGAATTCCGAGAACAAAAGAAGAGCTGTGAAGCAATTTTAAGCGTCAGCGGAATTCCGAGAACAATGGAAGAGTTCCGAAGCATTTTTAAACTTCAGCGGAATTCCTGGAACAATGGAAGAGTTCCGAAGCATTTTTAAAAGTCAGCAGAATTCCGAGAATAATAGAAGGGTACCAAAGCATGTTTAAACTTCAGCGGAATTCTGAGAACAATGTAAGAGTTCCGAAGCATTTTTAAACTTCACCGGAATTCCGAGAACAATGGAAGAGTTCCGAAGCATTTTTAAATGTCAGGGGAATTCCGCGAACAATGGAAGAGTCCTGAAGCATTTTTAAACGTCAGCGGATTTTTGAAAACAATGGAAGAGTTCCGAAGCATTTTTAAACTTCAGCGGAATTTCTAGAACAATCGAAGAGTTCCGAAGCATTTTTAAAGGTCAGCGGAATTCCGAGAACAATGGAAGAGTTGTGAAGCATTTTTAAACGTCAGCGGAATTCCGAGAACAATGGAAGAGTTGCAAAGCATTATTAAACGTCAGCGGAATTCCGAGAACAATGGAAGAGGTCCGAAGCATTTTTAAATGTCAGCGGAATTCTGAGAAATATGGAAGAGTTCCGAAGCATTTTTAAATGTCAGCAGAATTCCGAGAACAATGGAAGAGTTCCAAAGCATTTTAAAATGTCAGCGGAATTCTGAAAACAATGGAAGAGTTCTGAAGCATTTTTAAACTTCAGCAGAATTCCGAGAACAATGGTAGAGTTCCGAAGCATTTTTAAACTTCAGCAGAATTCCGAGAACAATGGAAGAGTTCCAAAGCATTTTTAAACGTCAGCAGAATTCCGAGAACAAATGAAGAGTTCCAAAGCATTTTTAAACGTCAGTGGAATTCCGAGAACAATGGAAGAGTTCCGAAGCATTTTTAAATGTCAGCAGAATTCTGAGAACAATGTAAGAGTTCTGAAGCATTTTTAAACTTCAGCAGAATTCCGAGAACAATGGAAGAGTTCCGAAGCATTTTTAAACTTCAGCGGAATTACGAGAACAATGGAAGAGTTCCGAAGCATTTTTAAACATGAGCAGAATTCCGAGAACAATGGAAGAGATTTTAAGCATTTTTAAACTTCAGCGGAATTCCGAGAACAATAGAAGAGTTCCGAAGCATTTTCAAACTTCACCCGAATTCTGAGAACAATGGAAGAGTTCCGAAGCATTTTTAAACTTCAGCGGAATTTGGAGAACAATCGGAGAGTTCCGAAGCATTTTTAAAGGTCAGCGGAATTCCGAGAACAATGGAAGAGTTGTGAAGCATTTTTAAACGTCAGCGGAATTCCGAGAACAATGGAAGAGTTGCAAAGCATTATTAAACGTCAGCGGAATTCCGAGAACAATGTAAGAGTTCCGAAGCATTTTTAAACTTCAGCATAATTCCGAGAACAATGGAAGAGTTCCAAAGCATTTTTAAATTTCAACGGAATTCCGAGAACAATGGAAGAGTTCCGAAGCATTTTAAAACTTCAGCAGAATTCCAAGAACAATGGAAGAGTCCTGAAGCATTTTAAACTTCAGCTGATTTCCGAGAAATGGAAGCGTTCCGAAGCATTTTTAAATGTCAGCTGAATTCCGAGAACAATGAAAGAGTTGCGAAGCATTATTAAACGTCAGCGGAATTCTGAGAACAATGGAAGAGTTCCGAAACATTTTTAAACATCAGCGTATTTCCTTCAAGAATGAAAGAGTTCGGAAGAATTTTTAAACTTCAGCAGAATTTGAGGAACAATGGAAGAGTTCCAAAGCATTTTTAAACTTCAGCAGAAATCCGGGAACAATGGAAGAGTTTCAAAGCATTTTTAAACTTCAGCAGAATTCAGAGAACAATAGAAGAGTTCCGAAGCATTTTTAAATGTCAGCAGAATTCCGAGAACAATGGAAGAGATCCGAAGCATTTTTAAATGTCAGCGGAATTCCGAGAAATATGGAAGAGTTCCGAAGCATTTTTAAATGTCAGCAGAATTCCGAGAACAATGGAAGAGTTCCAAAGCATTTTTAAATGTCAGCGGAATTCTGAAAACAATGGAAGAGTTCTGAAGCATTTTTAAACTTCAGCAGAATTCCGAGAACAATGGAAGAGTTCCGAAGCAATCTTAAACTTCAGCGGAATTCCGAGAACAATGGAAGAGTTCCGAAGCATTTTTAAAAGTCAGCGTAATTCCGAGAACAATGGAAGAGTTCCGAAGCATTTTTAAACTTCAGCAGAATTCCGAGAACAATGGAAGAGTTCCAAAGCATTTTTAAACGTCAGCAGAATTCCGAGAACAAATGAAGACTTCCAAAGCATTTTTAAACGTCAGTGGAATTCCGAGAACAATGGAAGAGTTCCGAAGCATTTTTAAATGTCAGCAGAATTCCGAGAACAATGTAAGAGTTCTGAAGCATTTTTAAACTTCAGCAGAATTCCGAGAGCAATGGAAGAGTTCCAAAGCATTTTAAAACTTCAGCAGAATTACAAGAACAATTGAAGGGTTCCGAAGCATTTTTAAACTTCAGCAGAATTCCGAGAACAATGGGAGAGTTTCGAAGCATTTTTAAACTTCAGCAGAATTCCGAGAACAATGAAAGAGTTTCGAAGCATTTTTAAACTTCAACGGAATTCCGAGAACAATGGAAGAGTTCCGAAGCATTTTTAAACGTCAGCGGGATTCCGAGAACAATGGAAGAGTTGTGAAGCATTTTTAAGCGTCAGCGGAATTCCGAGAACAATGGAAGAGTTCCGAAGCATTTTTAAACTTCAGCAGAATTCCGAGAACAATGGAAGAGTTCCAAAGCATTTTTAAACGTCAGCGGAATTCCGAGAACAATGGAAGAGTTCTTTAGCATTTTTAAACATCAGCGGAATTCCGAGAACAATGGAAGAGTATCGAAGCATTTTAAAACGTCAGCGGAATTCCGAGAACAATGGAAGAGTTCCGAAGCATTTTTAAACTTCAGCGGAATTACGAGAACAATGCAAGAGTTCCGAAGCATTTTTAAACTTCAGCAGAATTCCGAGAACAATTGGAGAGTTCCGAAGCATTTTTAAACGTCAGCAGAATTCCGAGAACAATTGAAGAGTTCCAAAGCATTTTTAAACGTCAGTGGAATTCCGAGAACAATGGAAGAGTTCCGAAGCATTTTTAAATGTCAGCAGAATTCCGAGAACAATGTAAGAGTTCTGAAGCATTTTTAAACTTCAGCAGAATTCCGAGAGCAATGGAAGAGTTCCAAAGCATTTTAAAACTTCAGCATAATTACAAGAACAATTGAAGGGTTCCGAAGCATTTTTAAACTTCAGCAGAATTCCGAGAACAATGGGAGAGTTTCGAAGCATTTTTAAACTTCAGCAGAATTCCGAGAACAATGAAAGAGTTTCGAAGCATTTTTAAACTTCAACGGAATTCCGAGAACAATGGAAGAGTTCCGAAGCATTTTTAAACGTCAGCGGGATTCCGAGAACAATGGAAGAGTTGTGAAGCATTTTTAAGCGTCAGCGGAATTCCGAGAACAATGGAAGAGTTCCGAAGCATTTTTAAACTTCAGCAGAATTCCGAGAACAATGGAAGAGTTCCAAAGCATTTTTAAACGTCAGCAGAATTCCGAGAACAAATGAAGAGTTCCAAAGCATTTTTAAACGTCAGCAAAATTCCGAGAACAATGTAAGAGTTCTAAAGCATTTTTAAACTTCAGCAGAATTCCGAGAACAATGGAAGAGTTCCGAAGCATTTTTAAAAGTCAGCGGAATTCCGAGAACAATGGAAGAGTTCCGAAGCATTTTTAAACTTCAGCAGAATTCCGAGAACAATGGAAGAGTTCCAAAGCATTTTTAAACGTCAGCAGAATTCCGAGAACAAATGAAGACTTCCAAAGCATTTTTAAACGTCAGCAGAATTCCGAGAACAATGTAAGAGTTCTAAAGCATTTTTAAACTTCAGCAGAATTCCGAGAGCAATTGAAGGGTTCCGAAGCATTTTTAAACTTCAGCAGAATTCCGAGAACAATGGGAGAGTTTCGAAGCATTTTTAAACTTCAACGGAATTCCGAGAACAATGGAAGAGTTCCGAAGCATTTTTAAACGTCAGCGGGATTCCGAGAACAATGGAAGAGTTGTGAAGCATTTTTAAGCGTCAGCGGAATTCCGAGAACAATGGAAGAGTTCCGAAGCATTTTTAAACTTCAGCAGAATTCCGAGAACAATGGAAGAATTCCGAAGCATTTTTAAACTTCAAAACTTCAGCAGAATTCCGAGAACAATGGAAGAGTTCCGAAGCATTCTTAAACTTCAGCGGAATTCCGAGAGCAATGGAAGAGTTCCGAAGCATTTTTAAAAGTCAGCGGAATTCCGAGAACAAAAGAAGAGCTGTGAAGCAATTTTAAGCGTCAGCGGAATTCCGAGAACAATGGAAGAGTTCCGAAGCATTTTTAAACTTCAGCGGAATTCCTGGAACAATGGAAGAGTTCCGAAGCATTTTTAAAAGTCAGCAGAATTCCGAGAATAATAGAAGGGTACCAAAGCATGTTTAAACTTCAGCGGAATTCTGAGAACAATGTAAGAGTTCCGAAGCATTTTTAAACTTCACCGGAATTCCGAGAACAATGGAAGAGTTCCGAAGCATTTTTAAATGTCAGGGGAATTCCGCGAACAATGGAAGAGTCCTGAAGCATTTTTAAACGTCAGCGGATTTTTGAAAACAATGGAAGAGTTCCGAAGCATTTTTAAACTTCAGCGGAATTTCTAGAACAATCGAAGAGTTCCGAAGCATTTTTAAAGGTCAGCGGAATTCCGAGAACAATGGAAGAGTTGTGAAGCATTTTTAAACGTCAGCGGAATTCCGAGAACAATGGAAGAGTTGCAAAGCATTATTAAACGTCAGCGGAATTCCGAGAACAATGGAAGAGGTCCGAAGCATTTTTAAATGTCAGCGGAATTCTGAGAAATATGGAAGAGTTCCGAAGCATTTTTAAATGTCTGCAGAATTCCGAGAACAATGGAAGAGTTCCAAAGCATTTTTAAACTTCAGCAGAATTCCGAGAACAATGGTAGAGTTCCGAAGCATTTTTAAACTTCAGCAGAATTCCGAGAACAATGGAAGAGTTCCAAAGCATTTTTAAACGTCAGCAGAATTCCGAGAACAAATGAAGAGTTCCAAAGCATTTTTAAACGTCAGTGGAATTCCGAGAACAATGGAAGAGTTCCGAAGCATTTTTAAATGTCAGCAGAATTCTGAGAACAATGTAAGAGTTCTGAAGCATTTTTAAACTTCAGCAGAATTCCGAGAACAATGGAAGAGTTCCGAAGCATTTTTAAACTTCAGCGGAATTACGAGAACAATGGAAGAGTTCCGAAGCATTTTTAAACATGAGCAGAATTCCGAGAGCAATGGAAGAGATTTTAAGCATTTTTAAACTTCAGCGGAATTCCGAGAACAATAGAAGAGTTCCGAAGCATTTTCAAACTTCACCCGAATTCTGAGAACAATGGAAGAGTTCCGAAGCATTTTTAAACTTCAGCGGAATTTGGAGAACAATCGGAGAGTTCCGAAGCATTTTTAAAGGTCAGCGGAATTCCGAGAACAATGGAAGAGTTGTGAAGCATTTTTAAACGTCAGCGGAATTCCGAGAACAATGGAAGAGTTGCAAAGCATTATTAAACGTCAGCGGAATTCCGAGAACAATGTAAGAGTTCCGAAGCAATTTTAAACTTCAGCATAATTCCGAGAACAATGGAAGAGTTCCGAAGCATTTTTAAATTTCAACGGAATTCCGAGAACAATGGAAGAGTTCCGAAGCATTTTAAAACTTCAGCAGAATTCCAAGAACAATGGAAGAGTCCTGAAGCATTTTAAACTTCAGCTGATTTCCGAGAAATGGAAGCGTTCCGAAGCATTTTTAAATGTCAGCTGAATTCCGAGAACAATGAAAGAGTTGCGAAGCATTATTAAACGTCAGCGGAATTCTGAGAACAATGGAAGAGTTCCGAAACATTTTTAAACATCAGCGGATTTCCTTCAAGAATGAAAGAGTTCGGAAGAATTTTTAAACTTCAGCAGAATTTGAGGAACAATGGAAGAGTTCCAAAGCATTTTTAAACTTCAGCAGAAATCCGGGAACAATGGAAGAGTTTCAAAGCATTTTTAAACGTCAGCAGAATTCCGAGAACAAATGAAGAGTTCCAAAGCATTTTTAAACGTCAGTGGAATTCCGAGAACAATGGAAGAGTTCTGAAGCATTTTTAAACTTCAGCAGAATTCCGAGAGCAATGGAAGAGTTCCAAAGCATTTTAAAACTTCAGCAGAATTCCACGAACAATTGAAGGGTTCCGAAGCATTTTTAAACTTCAGCAGAATTCCGAGAACAATGGAAGAGTTTCGAAGCATTTTTAAACTTCAACGGAATTCCGAGAACAATGGAAGAGTTCCGAAGCATTTTTAAACGTCAGCGGAATTCCGAGAAAAATGGAAGAGTTCTTTAGCATTTTTAAACATCAGCGGAATTCCGAGAACAATGGAAGAGTATCGAAGCATTTTAAAACGTCAGCGGAATTCCGAGAACAATGGAAGAGTTCCGAAGCATTTTTAAACTTCAGCGGAATTACGAGAACAATGCAAGAGTTCCGAAGCATTTTTAAACATGAGCAGAATTCCGAGAACAATGGAAGAGATTTTAAGCATTTTTAAACTTCAGCGGAATTCCGAGAACAATAGAAGAGTTCCGAAGCATTTTTAAACTTCACCCGAATTCCGAGAACAATGGAAGAGTTCCGATGCATTTTTAAACTTCAGCAGAATTCTGAGAACAATGGAAGGGTTACGAAGCATTTTTAAACTTCAGCAGAATTTGGAGAACAATGGAAGAGTTCCGAAGAATTTTTAAAAGTCAGCGGAATTCCGAGAACAATGGAAGAGTTGTGAAGCATTTTTTAACGTCAGCGGAATTCTGAGAACAATGGAATAGTTCTGAAGCATTTTTAAATGTTAGCGGGATTCCGAGAAAAATGGAAGAGTTCTGAAGCATTTTTAATCTTCAGCATAATTCCGAGAACAATGGAAGAGTTCCAAAGCATATTTAAACTTCAGCGGAATTCCGAGAACAATGGAAGAGATCCGAAGCATTTTTAAAAGTCAGCGGAATACCGAGAACAATGGAAGAGTTGTGAAGCATTTTTAAACGTCAGCAGAATTCCGAGAACAATGGAAGAGGTCCGAAGCATTTTTAAATGTCAGCAGAATTCTGAGAACAATGGAAGAGTTCCGAAGCAATCTTAAACTTCAGCGGAATTCCGAGAACAAATGAAGACTTCCAAAGCATTTTTAAACGTCAGTGGAATTCCGAGAACAATGGAAGAGTTCCGAAGCATTTTCAAATGTCAGCAGAATTCCGAGAACAATGTAAGAGTTCTGAAGCATTTTTAAACTTCAGCAGAATTCCGAGAGCAATGGAAGAGTTCCAAAGCATTTTAAAACTTCAGCAGAATTACAAGAACAATTGAAGGGTTCCGAAGCATTTTTAAACTTCAGCAGAATTCCGAGAACAATGGGAGAGTTTCGAAGCATTTTTAAACTTCAGCAGAATTCCGAGAACAATGAAAGAGTTTCGAAGCATTTTTAAACTTCAACGGAATTCCGAGAACAATGGAAGAGTTCCGAAGCATTTTTAAACGTCAGCGGGATTCCGAGAACAATGGAAGAGTTGTGAAGCATTTTTAAGCGTCAGCGGAATTCCGAGAACAATGGAAGAGTTCCGAAGCATTTTTAAACTTCAGCAGAATTCCGAGAATAATGGAAGAGTTCCAAAGCATTTTTAAACGTCAGCAGAATTCCGAGAACAAATGAAGAGTTCCAAAGCATTTTTAAACGTCAGTGGATTTCCGAGAACAATGGAAGAGTTCCGAAGCATTTTTAAACATCAGCGGATTTCCTTCAAGAATGAAAGAGTTCCGAAGAATTTTTAAACTTCAGCAGAATTTGAGGAACAATGGAAGAGTTCCGAAGCATTTTTAAACTTCAGCAGAAATCCGGGAACAATGGAAGAGTTTCAAAGCATTTTTAAACTTCAGCGGAATTCCGAGAACAATGGAAGAGTTCCGAAGCATTTTTAAATGTCAGCAGAATTCCGAGAACAATGTAAGAGTTCCAAAGCATTTTAAAACTTCAGCAGAATTCCAAGAACAATTGAAGTGTTCCAAAGCATTTTTAAACGTCAGCGGAATTGCGAGAACAATGGAAGAGTTCTAAAGCATTTTTAAACATCAACGGAATGCCGAGAACAATGCAAGATTTCCGAAGCATTTTTATATGTCAGCGGAATTCCAAGAACAATGGAAGAGTACCGAAGCATTTTAAAACGTCAGCGGAATTCCGAGAACAATGGAAGAGTTCCGAAGCATTTTTAAACTTCAGCGGAATTACGAGAACAATGGAAGAGTTCCGAAGCATTTTTAAACATGAGCAGAATTCCGAGAACAATGGAAGAGATTTTAAGCATTTTTAAACTTCAGCGGAATTCCGAGAACAATAGAAGAGTTATGAAGCATTTTTAAACTTCACCCGAATTCTGAGAACAATGGAAGAGTTCCGAAGCATTTTTATACTTCAGCGGAATTTGGAGAACAATGGAAGAGTTCCAAAGAATTTTTAAAAGTCAGCGGAATTCCGAGAACAATGGAAGAGTTGTGAAGCATTTTTAAACGTCAGCGGAATTCTGAGAACAATGGAATAGTTCTGAAGCATTTTTAAATGTTAGCGGGATTCCGAGAAAAATGGAAGAGTTCTGAAGCATTTTTAATCTTCAGCATAATTCCGAGAACAATGGAAGAGTTCCAAAGCATATTTAAACTTCAGCGGAATTCCGAGAACAATGGAAGAGATCCGAAGCATTTTTAAAAGTCAGCGGAATACCGAGAACAATGGAAGAGTTGTGAAGCATTTTTAAACGTCAGCAGAATTCCGAGAACAATGGAAGAGGTCCGAAGCATTTTTAAATGTCAGCGGAATTCTGAGAAACATGGAAGAGTTCCGAAGCATTTTTAAATGTCAGCAGAATTCCGAGAACAATGGAAGAGTTCCAAAGCATTTTTAAATGTCAGCGGAATTCTGAAAACAATGGAAGAGTTCTGAAGCATTTTTAAACTTCAGCAGAATTCCGAGAACAATGGAAGAGTTTCGAAGCAATCTTAAACTTCAGCGGAATTCCGAGAACAATGGAAGAGTTCCGAAGCATTTTTAAAAGTCAGCGGAATTCCGAGAACAATAGAAGAGTTGTGAAGCATTTTTAAGCGTCAGCGGAATTCCGAGAACAATGGAAGAGTTACGAAGCATTTTTAAACTTCAGCAGAATTCCGAGAACAATGGAAGAGTTCCAAAGCATTTTTAAACGTCAGCAGAATTCCGAGAACAAATGAAGAGTTCCAAAGCATTTTTAAACGTCAGTGGAATTCCGAGAACAATGGAAGAGTTCCGAAGCATTTTTAAATGTCAGCAGAATTCCGAGAACAATGTAAGAGTTCTGAAGCATTTTTAAACTTCAGCAGAATTCCGAGAGCAATGAAAGAGTTCCAAAGCATTTTAAAACTTCAGCAGAATTCCAAGAACAATTGAAGGGTTCCGAAGCATTTTTAAACTTCAGCAGAATTCCGAGAACAATGGAAGAGTTCCGAAGCATTTTTAAACGTCAGCGGAATTCCGAGAACAATGGAAGAGTTCTTTAGCATTTTTAAACATCAGCGGAATTCCGAGAACAATGGAAGAGTATCGAAGCATTTTAAAACGTCAGCAGAATTCCGAGAACAATGGAAGAGTTCCGAAGCATTTTTAAACTTCAGCGGAATTACGAGAACAATGCAAGAGTTCCGAAGCATTTTTAAACATGAGCAGAATTCCGAGAACAATGGAAGAGATTTTAAGCATTTTTAAACTTCAGCGGAATTCCGAGAACAATAGAAGAGTTCCGAAGCATTTTTAAACTTCACCCGAATTCCGAGAACAATGGAAGAGTTCCGATGCATTTTTAAACTTCAGCAGAATTCTGAGAACAATGGAAGAGTTCCAAACCATTTTTAAACTTCAGCAGAATACTGAGAACAATGGAAGGGTTCCGAAGCATTTTTAAACTTCAGCGGAATTTGGAGAACAATGGAAGAGTTCCGAAGCAATCTTAAACTTCAGCGGAATTCCGAGAACAATGGAAGAGTTCCGAAGCATTTTTAAAAGTCAGCGGAATTCCGAGAACAATAGAAGAGTTGTGAAGCATTTTTTAAGCGTCAGCGGAATTCCGAGAACAATGGAAGAGTTTCGAAGCATTTTTAAACTTCAACGGAATTCCGAGAACAATGGAAGAGTTCCGAAGCATTTTTAAACGTCAGCGGAATTCCGAGAACAATGGAAGAGTTCTTTAGCATTTTTAAACATCAGCGGAATTCCGAGAACAATGGAAGAGTTCCGAAGCATTTTTAAACTTCAGCGGAATTACGAGAACAATGCAAGAGTTCCGAAGCATTTTTAAACTTCAGCAGAATTCCGAGAACAATTGGAGAGTTCCGAAGCATTTTTAAACGTCAGCAGAATTCCGAGAACAATTGAAGAGTTCCAAAGCATTTTTAAACGTCAGTGGAATTCCGAGAACAATGGAAGAGTTCCGAAGCATTTTTAAATGTCAGCAGAATTCCGAGAACAATGTAAGAATTCTGAAGCATTTTTAAACTTCAGCAGAATTCCGAGAGCAATGGAAGAGTTCCAAAGCATTTTAAAACTTCAGCATAATTACAAGAACAATTGAAGGGTTCCGAAGCATTTTTAAACTTCAGCAGAATTCCGAGAACAATGGGAGAGTTTCGAAGCATTTTTAAACTTCAGCAGAATTCCGAGAACAATGAAAGAGTTTCGAAGCATTTTTAAACTTCAACGGAATTCCGAGAACAATGGAAGAGTTCCGAAGCATTTTTAAACGTCAGCGGGATTCCGAGAACAATGGAAGAGTTGTGAAGCATTTTTAAGCGTCAGCGGAATTCCGAGAACAATGGAAGAGTTCCGAAGCATTTTTAAACTTCAGCAGAATTCCGAGAACAATGGAAGAGTTCCAAAGCATTTTTAAACGTCAGCAGAATTCCGAGAACAAATGAAGAGTTCCAAAGCATTTTTAAACGTCAGTGGATTTCCGAGAACAATGGAAGAGTTCCGAAGCATTTTTAAACATCAGCGGATTTCCTTCAAGAATGAAAGAGTTCCGAAGAATTTTTAAACTTCAGCAGAATTTGAGGAACAATGGAAGAGTTCCGAAGCATTTTTAAACTTCAGCAGAAATCCGGGAACAATGGAAGAGTTTCAAAGCATTTTTAAACTTCAGCAGAATTTGGAGAACAATAGAAGAGTTCCGAAGCATTTTTAAATGTCAGAAGAATTCCGAGAACAATTGAAGAGTTCCAAAGCATTTTTAAACTTCAGCGGAATTCCGAGAACAATGGAAGAGGTCCGAAGCATTTTTAAATGTCAGCAGAATTCCGAGAACAATGTAAGAGTTCCAAAGCATTTTAAAACTTCAGCAGAATTCCAAGAACAATTGAAGTGTTCCGAAGCATTTTTAAACGTCAGCGGAATTGCGAGAACAATGGAAGAGTTCTAAAGCATTTTTAAACATCAACGGAATGCCGAGAACAATGCAAGATTTCCGAAGCATTTTTATATGTCAGCGGAATTCCAAGAACAATGGAAGAGTACCGAAGCATTTTAAAACGTCAGCGGAATTCCGAGAACAATGGAAGAGTTCCGAAGCATTTTTAAACTTCAGCGGAATTACGAGAACAATGGAAGAGTTCCGAAGCATTTTTAAACATGAGCAGAATTCCGAGAACAATGGAAGAGATTTTAAGCATTTTTAAACTTCAGCGGAATTCCGAGAACAATAGAAGAGTTATGAAGCATTTTTAAACTTCACCCGAATTCTGAGAACAATGGAAGAGTTCCAAAGAATTTTTAAAAGTCAGCGGAATTCCGAGAACAATGGAAGAGTTGTGAAGCATTTTTAAACGTCAGCGGAATTCTGAGAACAATGGAATAGTTCTGAAGCATTTTTAAATGTTAGCGGGATTCCGAGAAAAATGGAAGAGTTCTGAAGCATTTTTAATCTTCAGCATAATTCCGAGAACAATGGAAGAGTTCCAAAGCATATTTAAACTTCAGCGGAATTCCGAGAACAATGGAAGAGATCCGAAGCATTTTTAAAAGTCAGCGGAATACCGAGAACAATGGAAGAGTTGTGAAGCATTTTTAAACGTCAGCAGAATTCCGAGAACAATGGAAGTGGTCCGAAGCATTTTTAAATGTCAGCGGAATTCTGAGAAACATGGAAGAGTTCCGAAGCATTTTTAAATGTCAGCAGAATTCCGAGAACAATGGAAGAGTTCCAAAGCATTTTTAAATGTCAGCGGAATTCTGAAAACAATGGAAGAGTTCTGAAGCATTTTTAAACTTCAGCAGAATTCCGAGAACAATGGAAGAGTTTCGAAGCAATCTTAAACTTCAGCGGAATTCCGAGAACAATGGAAGAGTTCCGAAGCATTTTTAAAAGTCAGCGGAATTCCGAGAACAATAGAAGAGTTGTGAAGCATTTTTAAGCGTCAGCGGAATTCCGAGAACAATGGAAGAGTTACGAAGCATTTTTAAACTTCAGCAGAATTCCGAGAACAATGGAAGAGTTCCAAAGCATTTTTAAACGTCAGCAGAATTCCGAGAACAAATGAAGAGTTCCAAAGCATTTTTAAACGTCAGTGGAATTCCGAGAACAATGGAAGAGTTCCGAAGCATTTTTAAATGTCAGCAGAATTCCGAGAACAATGGAAGAGTTCAAAAGCATTTTAAAACTTCAGCAGAATTCCAAGAACAATTGAAGGGTTCCGAAGCATTTTTAAACTTCAGCAGAATTCCGAGAACAATGGAAGAGTTTCGAAGCATTTTTAAACTTCAACGGAATTCCGAGAACAATGGAAGAGTTCCGAAGCATTTTTAAACGTCAGCGGAATTCCGAGAACAATGGAAGAGTTCTTTAGCATTTTTAAACATCAGCGGAATTCCGAGAACAATGGAAGAGTATCGAAGCATTTTAAAACGTCAGCAGAATTCCGAGAACAATGGAAGAGTTCCGAAGCATTTTTAAACTTCAGCGGAATTACGAGAACAATGCAAGAGTTCCGAAGCATTTTTAAACATGAGCAGAATTCCGAGAACAATGGAAGAGATTTTAAGCATTTTTAAACTTCAGCGGAATTCCGAGAACAATAGAAGAGTTCCGAAGCATTTTTAAACTTCACCCGAATTCCGAGAACAATGGAAGAGTTCCGATGCATTTTTAAACTTCAGCAGAATTCTGAGAACAATGGAAGGGTTCCGAAGCATTTTTAAACTTCAGCGGAATTTGGAGAACAATGGAAGAGTTCCGAAGAATTTTTAAAAGTCAGCGGAATTCCGAGAACAATGGAAGAGTTGTGAAGCATTTTTAAACGTCAGCGGAATTCGGAGAACAATGGAATAGTTCTGAAGCATTTTTAAATGTCAGCGGAATTCTGAGAAATATGGAAGAGTTCCGAAGCATTTTTAAATGTCAGCAGAATTCTGAGAACAATGGAAGAGTTCCGAAGCAATCTTAAACTTCAGCGGAATTCCGAGAACAATGGAAGAGTTCCGAAGCATTTTTAAAAGTCAGCGGAATTCCGAGAACAATAGAAGAGTTCTGAAGCATTTTTAAGCATCAGCGGAATTCCGAGAACAATGGAAGAGTTCCGAAGCATTTTTAAACTTCAGCAGAATTCCGAGAACAATGGAAGAGTTCCAAAGCATTTTTAAACGTCAGCAGAATTCCGAGAACAAATGAAGAGTTCCAAAGCATTTTTAAACGTCAGTGGAATTCCGAGAACAATGGAAGAGTTCCGAAGCATTTTTAAATGTCAGCAGAATTCCGAGAACAATGTAAGAGTTCTGAAGCATTTTTAAACTTCAGCATAATTCCGAGGGCAATGGAAGAGTTCCAAAGCATTTTAAAACTTCAGCAGAATTCCAAGAACAATTGAAGGGTTCCGAAGCATTTTTAAACATCAGCAGAATTCCGAGAACAATGGGAGAGTTTCGAAGCATTTTTAAACTTCAGCAGAATTCCGAGAACAATGGAAGAGTTTCGAAGCATTTTTAAACTTCAACGGAATTCCGAGAACAATGGAAGAGTTCCGAAGCATTTTTAAACGTCAGCGGAATTCCGAGAACAATGGAAGAGTTCTTTAGCATTTTTAAACATCAGCGGAATTCCGAGAACAATGGAAGAGTATCGAAGCATTTTAAAACGTCAGCGGAATTCCGAGAACAATGGAAGAGTTCCGAAGCATTTTTAAACATCAGCGGAATTCCGAGAACAATGGAAGAGTATCGAAGCATTTTAAAACGTCAGCGGAATTCCGAGAACAATGGAAGAGTTCCGAAGCATTTTTAAACTTCAGCAGAATTCCGAGAACAATTGGAGAGTTCCGAAGCATTTTTAAACGTCAGCAGAATTCCGAGAACAATTGAAGAGTTCCAAAGCATTTTTAAACGTCAGTGGAATTCCGAGAACAATGGAAGAGTTCCGAAGCATTTTTAAATGTCAGCAGAATTCCGAGAACAATGTAAGAGTTCTGAAGCATTTTTAAACTTCAGCAGAATTCCGAGAGCAATGGAAGAGTTCACATGCATTTTTAAACTTCAGCAGAATTCCGAGAACAATGGAAGAGTTCCGAAGCATTTTTAAACGTCAGCGGAATTCCGAGAACAATGGAAGAGTTCTTAAGCATTTTTAAACATCAGCGGAATGCCAAGAACAATGCAAGATTTCCGAAGTATTTTTATATGTCAGCAGAATTCCGAGAAAATGGAAGAGTATCGAAGCATTTTAAAACGTCAGCGGAATTCTGAGAACAATGAAAGAGTTGCGAAGCATTATTAAACGTCAGCGGAATTCCGAGAACAATGGAAGAGTTCCGAAGCATTTTTAAACTTCAGCAGAATTCCGAGAACAATGGAAGAGTTTCGAAGCATTTTTAAACTTCAGCGGAATTACGAGAACAATGCAAGAGTTCCGAAGCATTTTTAAACTTCAGCAGAATTCCGAGAACAATTGGAGAGTTCCGAAGCATTTTTAAACGTCAGCAGAATTCCGAGAACAATTGAAGAGTTCCAAAGCATTTTTAAACGTCAGTGGAATTCCGAGAACAATGGAAGAGTTCCGAAGCATTTTTAAATGTCAGCAGAATTGCGAGAACAATGTAAGAGTTCTGAAGCATTTTTAAACTTCAGCAGAATTCCGAGAGCAATGGAAGAGTTTCAAAGCATTTTTAAACTTCAACGGAATTCCGAGAACAATGGAAGAGTTCCGAAGCATTTTTAAAAGTCAGCGGAATTCCGAGAACAATAGAAGAGTTGTGAAGCATTTTTAAGCGTCAGCGGAATTCCGAGAACAATGGAAGAGTTCCGAAGCATTTTTAAGCGTCAGCGGAATTCCGAGAACAATGTAAGAGTTCTGAAGCATTTTTAAACTTCAGCAGAATTCCGAGAGCAATGGAAGAGTTCCAAAGCATTTTTAAACGTCAGTGGAATTCCGAGAACAATGGAAGAGTTCCGAAGCATTTTTAAACGTCAGCGGAATTCCGAGAACAATGGAAGAGTTCTTTAGCATTTTTAAACATCAGCGGAATTCCGAGAACAATGGAAGAGTATCGAAGCATTTTAAAACGTCAGCGGAATTCCGAGAACAATGGAAGAGTTCCGAAGCATTTTTAAACTTCAGCGGAATTACGAGAACAATGCAAGAGTTCCGAAGCATTTTTAAACATGAGCAGAATTCCGAGAACAATGGAAGAGATTTTAAGCATTTTTAAACTTCACCCGAATTCCGAGAACAATGGAAGAGTTCCGATGCATTTTTAAACTTCAGCAGAATTCTGAGAACAATGGAAGAGTTCCAAACCATTTTTAAACTTCAGCAGAATTCTGAGAACAATTGAAGGGTTCCGAAGCATTTTTAAACTTCAGCGGAATTCCGAGAACAATGGAAGAGTTCTTTAGCATTTTTAAACATCAGCGGAATTCCGAGAACAATGGAAGAGTATCGAAGCATTTTAAAACGTCAGCGGAATTCCGAGAACAATGGAAGAGTTCCGAAGCATTTTTAAACTTCAGCGGAATTACGAGAACAATGCAAGAGTTCCGAAGCATTTTTAAACATGAGCAGAATTCCGAGAACAATGGAAGAGAT
This sequence comes from Phyllobates terribilis, assembly GCF_046119375.1. Taxonomy (NCBI): domain Eukaryota; kingdom Metazoa; phylum Chordata; class Amphibia; order Anura; family Dendrobatidae; genus Phyllobates; species Phyllobates terribilis. The sequence goes on along the minus strand of NW_027362788.1, from coordinate 12,454,367 downwards.
TTTAAGCATTTTTAAACTTCACCCGAATTCCGAGAACAATGGAAGAGTTCCGATGCATTTTTAAACTTCAGCAGAATTCTGAGAACAATGGAAGAGTTCCAAACCATTTTTAAACTTCAGCAGAATTCTGAGAACAATTGAAGGGTTCCGAAGCATTTTTAAACTTCAGCGGAATTTGGAGAACAATAGAAGAGTTCCGAAGCATTTTTAAACGTCAGCAGAATTCCGAGAACAATGGAAGAGGTCCGAAGCATTTTTAAATGTCAGCGGAATTCTGAGAAACATGGAAGAGTTCCGAAGCATTTTTAAATGTCAGCAGAATTCTGAGAACAATGGAAGAGTTCCAAAGCATTTTTAAATGTCAGCGGAATTCTGAAAACAATGGAAGAGTTCTGAAGCATTTTTAAGCGTCAGCGGAATTCCGAGAACAATGGAGGAGTTACGAAGTATTTTTAAACTTCAGCGGAATTCCGAGAACAATGGAAGAGTTCCGAAGCATTTTTAAAAGTCAGCGGAATTCCGAGAACAATAGAAGAGTTGTGAAGCATTTTTAAGCGTCAGCGGAATTCCGAGAACAATGGAAGAGTTACGAAGTATTTTTAAACTTCAGCAGAATTCCGAGAACAATGGAAGAGTTCCAAAGCATTTTTAAACGTCAGCAGAATTCCGAGAACAAATGAAGAGTTCCAAAGCATTTTTAAACGTCAGTGGAATTCCAAGAACAATGGAAGAGTTCCGAAGCATTTTTAAATGTCAGCAGAATTCCGAGAACAATGTAAGAGTTCTGAAGCATTTTTAAACTTCAGCAGAATTCCGAGAGCAATGGAAGAGTTCCAAAGCATTTTAAAACTTCAGCAGAATTCCAAGAACAATTGAAGGGTTCCGAAGCATTTTTAAACTTCAGCAGAATTCCGAGAACAATGGAAGAGTTTCAAAGCATTTTTAAACTTCAACGGAATTCCGAGAACAATGGAAGAGTTCCGAAGCATTTTTAAACATCAGCGGAATTCCGAGAACAATGGAAGAGTTCTTTAGCATTTTTAAACATCAGCGGAATTCCGAGAACAATGGAAGAGTATCGAAGCATTTTAAAACGTCAGCAGAATTCCGAGAACAATGGAAGAGTTCCGAAGCATTTTTAAACTTCAGCGGAATTACGAGAACAATGCAACAGTTCCGAAGCATTTTTAAACATGAGCAGAATTCCGAGAACAATGGAAGAGATTTTAAGCATTTTTAAACTTCAGCGGAATTCCGAGAACAATAGAAGAGTTCCGAAGCATTTTTAAACTTCACCCGAATTCCGAGAACAATGGAAGAGTTCCGATGCATTTTTAAACTTCAGCAGAATTCTGAGAACAATGGAAGAGTTCCAAACCATTTTTAAACTTCAGCAGAATTCTGAGAACAATGGAAGGGTTCCGAAGCATTTTTAAACTTCAGCGGAATTTGGAGAACAATGGAAGAGTTCCGAAGAATTTTTAAAAGTCAGCGGAATTCCGAGAACAATGGAAGAGTTGTGAAGCATTTTTAAACGTCAGCGGAATTCTGAGAACAATGGAATAGTTCTGAAGCATTTTTAAATGTTAGCGGGATTCCGAGAAAAATGGAAGAGTTCTGAAGCATTTTTAATCTTCAACATAATTCCGAGAACAATGGAAGAGTTCCAAAGCATATTTAAACTTCAGCGGAATTCCGAGAACAATGGAAGAGATCCGAAGCATTTTTAAAAGTCAGCGGAATACCGAGAATAATGGAAGAGTTGTGAAGCATTTTTAAACGTCAGCAGAATTCCGAGAACAATGGAAGAGGTCCGAAGCATTTTTAAATGTCAGCGGAATTCTGAGAAATATGGAAGAGTTCCGAAGCATTTTTAAATGTCAGCAGAATTCTGAGAACAATGGAAGAGTTCCGAAGCAATCTTAAACTTCAGCGGAATTCCGAGAACAATGGAAGAGTTCCGAAGCATTTTTAAAAGTCAGCGGAATTCCGAGAACAATAGAAGAGTTGTGAAGCATTTTTAAGCGTCAGCGGAATTCCGAGAACAATGGAAGAGTTCCGAAGCATTTTTAAACTTCAGCAGAATTCCGAGAACAATGGAAGAGTTCCAAAGCATTTTTAAACGTCAGCAGAATTCCGAGAACAAATGAAGAGTTCCAAAGCATTTTTAAGCGTCAGTGGAATTCCGAGAACAATGGAAGAGTTCCGAAGCATTTTTAAATGTCAGCAGAATTCCGAGAACAATGTAAGAGTTCTGAAGCATTTTTAAACTTCAGCAGAATTCCGAGAGCAATGGAAGAGTTCACATGCATTTTTAAACTTCAGCAGAATTCCGAGAACAATGGAAGAGTTCCGAAGCATTTTTAAACGTCAGCGGAATTCCGAGAACAATGGAAGAGTTCTTAAGCATTTTTAAACATCAGCGGAATGCCAAGAACAATGCAAGATTTCCGAAGTATTTTTATATGTCAGCAGAATTCCGAGAAAATGGAAGAGTATCGAAGCATTTTAAAACGTCAGCGGAATTCTGAGAACAATGAAAGAGTTGCGAAGCATTATTAAACGTCAGCGGAATTCCGAGAACAATGGAAGAGTTCCGAAGCATTTTTAAACTTCAGCAGAATTCCGAGAACAATGGAAGAGTTTCGAAGCATTTTTAAACTTCAGCGGAATTACGAGAACAATGCAAGAGTTCCGAAGCATTTTTAAACTTCAGCAGAATTCCGAGAACAATTGGAGAGTTCCGAAGCATTTTTAAACGTCAGCAGAATTCCGAGAGCAATGGAAGAGTTCACATGCATTTTTAAACTTCAGCAGAATTCCGAGAACAATGGAAGAGTTCCGAAGCATTTTTAAACGTCAGCAGGATTCCGAGAACAATGGAAGAGTTCTTAAGCATTTTTATATGTCAGCAGAATTCCCTGGAAAATGGAAGAGTATCGAAGCATTTTAAAACGTCAGCGGAATTCCGAGAACAATGAAAGAGTTGCGAAGCATTATTAAACGTCAGCGGAATTCCGAGAACAATGGAAGAGTTCTTTAGCATTTTTAAACATCAGCGGAATTCCGAGAACAATGGAAGAGTATCGAAGCATTTTAAAACGTCAGCAGAATTCCGAGAACAATGGAAGAGTTCCGAAGCATTTTTAAACTTCAGCGGAATTACGAGAACAATGCAAGAGTTCCGAAGCATTTTTAAACATGAGCAGAATTCCGAGAACAATGGAAGAGATTTTAAGCATTTTTAAACTTCAGCGGAATTCCGAGAACAATAGAAGAGTTCCGAAGCATTTTTAAACTTCACCCGAATTCCGAGAACAATGGAAGAGTTCCGATGCATTTTTAAACTTCAGCAGAATTCTGAGAACAATGGAAGGGTTCCGAAGCATTTTTAAACTTCAGCGGAATTTGGAGAACAATGGAAGAGTTCCGAAGAATTTTTAAAAGTCAGCGGAATTCCGAGAACAATGGAAGAGTTGTGAAGCATTTTTAAACGTCAGCGGAATTCTGAGAACAATGGAATAGTTCTGAAGCATTTTTAAATGTTAGCGGGATTCCGAGAAAAATGGAAGAGTTCTGAAGCATTTTTAATCTTCAGCATAATTCCGAGAACAATGGAAGAGTTCCAAAGCATATTTAAACTTCAGCGGAATTCCGAGAACAATGGAAGAGATCCGAAGCATTTTTAAACGTCAGCGGAATACCGAGAACAATGGAAGAGTTCTGAAGCATTTTTAAACGTCAGCAGAATTCCGAGAACAATGGAAGAGGTCCGAAGCATTTTGAAATGTCAGCGGAATTCTGAGAAATATGGAAGAGTTCCGAAGCATTTTTAAATGTCAGCAGAATTCTGAGAACAATGGAAGAGTTCCGAAGCAATCTTAAACTTCAGCGGAATTCCGAGAACAATGGAAGAGTTCCGAAGCATTTTTAAAAGTCAGCGGAATTCCGAGAACAATAGAAGAGTTGTGAAGCATTTTTAAGCTTCAGCGGAATTCCGAGAACAATGGAAGAGTTCCGAAGCATTTTTAAACTTCAGCAGAATTCCGAGAACAATGGAAGAGTTCCAAAGCATTTTTAAACGTCAGCAGAATTCCGAGAACAAATGAAGAGTTCCAAAGCATTTTTAAACGTCAGTGGAATTCCGAGAACAATGGAAGAGTTCCGAAGCATTTTTAAATGTCAGCAGAATTCCGAGAACAATGTAAGAGTTCTGAAGCATTTTTAAACTTCAGCAGAATTCCGAGAGCAATGGAAGAGTTCCAAAGCATTTTAAAACTTCAGCAGAATTCCAAGAACAATTGAAGGGTTCCGAAGCATTTTTAAACTTCAGCAGAATTCCGAGAACAATGGGAGAGTTTCGAAGCATTTTAAAACTTCAGCAGGATTCCAAGAACAATTGAAGGGTTCCGAAGCATTTTTAAACTTCAGCAGAATTCCGAGAACAATGGGAGAGTTTCGAAGCATTTTTAAACTTCAGCAGAATTCCGAGAACAATGGAAGAGTTTCGAAGCATTTTTAAACGTCAGCGGAATTCCGAGAACAATGGAAGAGTTCTTTAGCATTTTTAAACATCAGCGGAATTCCGAGAACAATGGAAGAGTATCGAAGCATTTTAAAACGTCAGCGGAATTCCGAGAACAATGGAAGAGTTCCGAAGCATTTTTAAACTTCAGCGGAATTACGAGAACAATGCAAGAGTTCCGAAGCATTTTTAAACTTCAGCAGAATTCCGAGAACAATTGGAGAGTTCCGAAGCATTTTTAAACGTCAGCAGAATTCCGAGAACAATTGAAGAGTTCCAAAGCATTTTTAAACGTCAGTGGAATTCCGAGAACAATGGAAGAGTTCCGAAGCATTTTTAAATGTCAGCAGAATTCCGAGAACAATGTAAGAGTTCTGAAGCATTTTTAAACTTCAGCAGAATTCCGAGAGCAATGGAAGAGTTCACATGCATTTTTAAACTTCAGCAGAATTCCGAGAACAATGGAAGAGTTCCGAAACATTTTTAAACGTCAGCGGAATTCCGAGAACAATGGAAGAGTTCTTAAGCATTTTTAAACATCAGCGGAATGCCAAGAACAATGCAAGATTTCCGAAGTATTTTTATATGTCAGCAGAATTCCGAGAAAATGGAAGAGTATCGAAGCATTTTAAAACGTCAGCGGAATTCTGAGAACAATGAAAGAGTTGCGAAGCATTATTAAACGTCAGCGGAATTCCGAGAACAATGGAAGAGTTCCGAAGCATTTTTAAACTTCAGCAGAATTCCGAGAACAATGGAAGAGTTTCGAAGCATTTTTAAACTTCAGCGGAATTACGAGAACAATGCAAGAGTTCCGAAGCATTTTTAAACTTCAGCAGAATTCCGAGAACAATTGGAGAGTTCCGAAGCATTTTTAAACGTCAGCAGAATTCCGAGAACAATTGAAGAGTTCCAAAGCATTTTTAAACGTCAGTGGAATTCCGAGAACAATGGAAGAGTTCCGAAGCATTTTTAAATGTCAGCAGAATTGCGAGAACAATGTAAGAGTTCTGAAGCATTTTTAAACTTCAGCAGAATTCCGAGAGCAATGGAAGAGTTTCAAAGCATTTTTAAACTTCAACGGAATTCCGAGAACAATGGAAGAGTTCCGAAGCATTTTTAAAAGTCAGCGGAATTCCGAGAACAATAGAAGAGTTGTGAAGCATTTTTAAGCGTCAGCGGAATTCCGAGAACAATGGAAGAGTTCCGAAGCATTTTTAAGCGTCAGCGGAATTCCGAGAACAATGTAAGAGTTCTGAAGCATTTTTAAACTTCAGCAGAATTCCGAGAGCAATGGAAGAGTTCCAAAGCATTTTTAAACGTCAGTGGAATTCCGAGAACAATGGAAGAGTTCCGAAGCATTTTTAAACGTCAGCGGAATTCCGAGAACAATGGAAGAGTTCTTTAGCATTTTTAAACATCAGCGGAATTCCGAGAACAATGGAAGAGTATCGAAGCATTTTAAAACGTCAGCGGAATTCCGAGAACAATGGAAGAGTTCCGAAGCATTTTTAAACTTCAGCGGAATTACGAGAACAATGCAAGAGTTCCGAAGCATTTTTAAACATGAGCAGAATTCCGAGAACAATGGAAGAGATTTTAAGCATTTTTAAACTTCACCCGAATTCCGAGAACAATGGAAGAGTTCCGATGCATTTTTAAACTTCAGCAGAATTCTGAGAACAATGGAAGAGTTCCAAACCATTTTTAAACTTCAGCAGAATTCTGAGAACAATTGAAGGGTTCCGAAGCATTTTTAAACTTCAGCGGAATTCCGAGAACAATGGAAGAGTTCTTTAGCATTTTTAAACATCAGCGGAATTCCGAGAACAATGGAAGAGTATCGAAGCATTTTAAAACGTCAGCGGAATTCCGAGAACAATGGAAGAGTTCCGAAGCATTTTTAAACTTCAGCGGAATTACGAGAACAATGCAAGAGTTCCGAAGCATTTTTAAACATGAGCAGAATTCCGAGAACAATGGAAGAGATTTTAAGCATTTTTAAACTTCACCCGAATTCCGAGAACAATGGAAGAGTTCCGATGCATTTTTAAACTTCAGCAGAATTCTGAGAACAATGGAAGAGTTCCAAACCATTTTTAAACTTCAGCAGAATTCTGAGAACAATTGAAGGGTTCCGAAGCATTTTTAAACTTCAGCGGAATTTGGAGAACAATAGAAGAGTTCCGAAGCATTTTTAAACGTCAGCAGAATTCCGAGAACAATGGAAGAGGTCCGAAGCATTTTTAAATGTCAGCGGAATTCTGAGAAACATGGAAGAGTTCCGAAGCATTTTTAAATGTCAGCAGAATTCTGAGAACAATGGAAGAGTTCCAAAGCATTTTTAAATGTCAGCGGAATTCTGAAAACAATGGAAGAGTTCTGAAGCATTTTTAAGCGTCAGCGGAATTCCGAGAACAATGGAGGAGTTACGAAGTATTTTTAAACTTCAGCGGAATTCCGAGAACAATGGAAGAGTTCCGAAGCATTTTTAAAAGTCAGCGGAATTCCGAGAACAATAGAAGAGTTGTGAAGCATTTTTAAGCGTCAGCGGAATTCCGAGAACAATGGAAGAGTTACGAAGTATTTTTAAACTTCAGCAGAATTCCGAGAACAATGGAAGAGTTCCAAAGCATTTTTAAACGTCAGCAGAATTCCGAGAACAAATGAAGAGTTCCAAAGCATTTTTAAACGTCAGTGGAATTCCAAGAACAATGGAAGAGTTCCGAAGCATTTTTAAATGTCAGCAGAATTCCGAGAACAATGTAAGAGTTCTGAAGCATTTTTAAACTTCAGCAGAATTCCGAGAGCAATGGAAGAGTTCCAAAGCATTTTAAAACTTCAGCAGAATTCCAAGAACAATTGAAGGGTTCCGAAGCATTTTTAAACTTCAGCAGAATTCCGAGAACAATGGGAGAGTTTCGAAGCATTTTTAAACTTCAGCAGAATTCCGAGAACAATGGAAGAGTTTCGAAGCATTTTTAAACGTCAGCGGAATTCCGAGAACAATGGAAGAGTTCTTTAGCATTTTTAAACATCAGCGGAATTCCGAGAACAATGGAAGAGTATCGAAGCATTTTAAAACGTCAGCGGAATTCCGAGAACAATGGAAGAGTTCCGAAGCATTTTTAAACTTCAGCGGAATTACGAGAACAATGCAAGAGTTCCGAAGCATTTTTAAACTTCAGCAGAATTCCGAGAACAATTGGAGAGTTCCGAAGCATTTTTAAACGTCAGCAGAATTCCGAGAACAATTGAAGAGTTCCAAAGCATTTTTAAACGTCAGTGGAATTCCGAGAACAATGGAAGAGTTCCGAAGCATTTTTAAATGTCAGCAGAATTCCGAGAACAATGTAAGAGTTCTGAAGCATTTTTAAACTTCAGCAGAATTCCGAGAGCAATGGAAGAGTTCACATGCATTTTTAAACTTCAGCAGAATTCCGAGAACAATGGAAGAGTTCCGAAGCATTTTTAAACGTCAGCGGAATTCCGAGAACAATGGAAGAGTTCTTAAGCATTTTTAAACATCAGCGGAATGCCAAGAACAATGCAAGATTTCCGAAGTATTTTTATATGTCAGCAGAATTCCGAGAAAATGGAAGAGTATCGAAGCATTTTAAAACGTCAGCGGAATTCTGAGAACAATGAAAGAGTTGCGAAGCATTATTAAACGTCAGCGGAATTCCGAGAACAATGGAAGAGTTCCGAAGCATTTTTAAACTTCAGCAGAATTCCGAGAACAATGGAAGAGTTTCGAAGCATTTTTAAACTTCAGCGGAATTACGAGAACAATGCAAGAGTTCCGAAGCATTTTTAAACTTCAGCAGAATTCCGAGAACAATTGGAGAGTTCCGAAGCATTTTTAAACGTCAGCAGAATTCCGAGAACAATTGAAGAGTTCCAAAGCATTTTTAAACGTCAGTGGAATTCCGAGAACAATGGAAGAGTTCCGAAGCATTTTTAAATGTCAGCAGAATTGCGAGAACAATGTAAGAGTTCTGAAGCATTTTTAAACTTCAGCAGAATTCCGAGAGCAATGGAAGAGTTTCAAAGCATTTTTAAACTTCAACGGAATTCCGAGAACAATGGAAGAGTTCCGAAGCATTTTTAAAAGTCAGCGGAATTCCGAGAACAATAGAAGAGTTGTGAAGCATTTTTAAGCGTCAGCGGAATTCCGAGAACAATGGAAGAGTTCCGAAGCATTTTTAAGCGTCAGCGGAATTCCGAGAACAATGTAAGAGTTCTGAAGCATTTTTAAACTTCAGCAGAATTCCGAGAGCAATGGAAGAGTTCCAAAGCATTTTTAAACGTCAGTGGAATTCCGAGAACAATGGAAGAGTTCCGAAGCATTTTTAAACGTCAGCGGAATTCCGAGAACAATGGAAGAGTTCTTTAGCATTTTTAAACATCAGCGGAATTCCGAGAACAATGGAAGAGTATCGAAGCATTTTAAAACGTCAGCGGAATTCCGAGAACAATGGAAGAGTTCCGAAGCATTTTTAAACTTCAGCGGAATTACGAGAACAATGCAAGAGTTCCGAAGCATTTTTAAACATGAGCAGAATTCCGAGAACAATGGAAGAGATTTTAAGCATTTTTAAACTTCACCCGAATTCCGAGAACAATGGAAGAGTTCCGATGCATTTTTAAACTTCAGCAGAATTCTGAGAACAATGGAAGAGTTCCAAACCATTTTTAAACTTCAGCAGAATTCTGAGAACAATTGAAGGGTTCCGAAGCATTTTTAAACTTCAGCGGAATTCCGAGAACAATGGAAGAGTTCTTTAGCATTTTTAAACATCAGCGGAATTCCGAGAACAATGGAAGAGTATCGAAGCATTTTAAAACGTCAGCGGAATTCCGAGAACAATGGAAGAGTTCCGAAGCATTTTTAAACTTCAGCGGAATTACGAGAACAATGCAAGAGTTCCGAAGCATTTTTAAACATGAGCAGAATTCCGAGAACAATGGAAGAGATTTTAAGCATTTTTAAACTTCACCCGAATTCCGAGAACAATGGAAGAGTTCCGATGCATTTTTAAACTTCAGCAGAATTCTGAGAACAATGGAAGAGTTCCAAACCATTTTTAAACTTCAGCAGAATTCTGAGAACAATTGAAGGGTTCCGAAGCATTTTTAAACTTCAGCGGAATTTGGAGAACAATAGAAGAGTTCCGAAGCATTTTTAAACGTCAGCAGAATTCCGAGAACAATGGAAGAGGTCCGAAGCATTTTTAAATGTCAGCGGAATTCTGAGAAACATGGAAGAGTTCCGAAGCATTTTTAAATGTCAGCAGAATTCTGAGAACAATGGAAGAGTTCCAAAGCATTTTTAAATGTCAGCGGAATTCTGAAAACAATGGAAGAGTTCTGAAGCATTTTTAAGCGTCAGCGGAATTCCGAGAACAATGGAGGAGTTACGAAGTATTTTTAAACTTCAGCGGAATTCCGAGAACAATGGAAGAGTTCCGAAGCATTTTTAAAAGTCAGCGGAATTCCGAGAACAATAGAAGAGTTGTGAAGCATTTTTAAGCGTCAGCGGAATTCCGAGAACAATGGAAGAGTTACGAAGTATTTTTAAACTTCAGCAGAATTCCGAGAACAATGGAAGAGTTCCAAAGCATTTTTAAACGTCAGCAGAATTCCGAGAACAAATGAAGAGTTCCAAAGCATTTTTAAACGTCAGTGGAATTCCAAGAACAATGGAAGAGTTCCGAAGCATTTTTAAATGTCAGCAGAATTCCGAGAACAATGTAAGAGTTCTGAAGCATTTTTAAACTTCAGCAGAATTCCGAGAGCAATGGAAGAGTTCCAAAGCATTTTAAAACTTCAGCAGAATTCCAAGAACAATTGAAGGGTTCCGAAGCATTTTTAAACTTCAGCAGAATTCCGAGAACAATGGAAGAGTTTCAAAGCATTTTTAAACTTCAACGGAATTCCGAGAACAATGGAAGAGTTCCGAAGCATTTTTAAACATCAGCGGAATTCCGAGAACAATGGAAGAGTTCTTTAGCATTTTTAAACATCAGCGGAATTCCGAGAACAATGGAAGAGTATCGAAGCATTTTAAAACGTCAGCAGAATTCCGAGAACAATGGAAGAGATCCGAAGCATTTTTAAAAGTCAGCGGAATACCGAGAACAATGGAAGAGTTGTGAAGCATTTTTAAACGTCAGCAGAATTTCGAGAACAATGGAAGAGGTCCGAAGCATTTTTAAATGTCAGCGGAATTCTGAGAAATATGGAAGAGTTCCGAAGCATTTTTAAATGTCAGCAGAATTCTGAGAACAATGGAAGAGTTCCGAAGCAATCTTAAACTTCAGCGGAATTCCGAGAACAATGGAAGAGTTCCGAAGCATTTTTAAAAGTCAGCGGAATTCCGAGAACAATAGAAGAGTTCTGAAGCATTTTTAAGCATCAGCGGAATTCCGAGAACAATGGAAGAGTTCCGAAGCATTTTTAAACTTCAGCAGAATTCCGAGAACAATGGAAGAGTTCCAAAGCATTTTTAAACGTCAGCAGAATTCCGAGAACAAATGAAGAGTTCCAAAGCATTTTTAAACGTCAGTGGAATTCCGAGAACAATGGAAGAGTTCCGAAGCATTTTTAAATGTCAGCAGAATTCCGAGAACAATGTAAGAGTTCTGAAGCATTTTTAAACTTCAGCATAATTCCGAGGGCAATGGAAGAGTTCCAAAGCATTTTAAAACTTCAGCAGAATTCCAAGAACAATTGAAGGGTTCCGAAGCATTTTTAAACATCAGCAGAATTCCGAGAACAATGGGAGAGTTTCGAAGCATTTTTAAACTTCAGCAGAATTCCGAGAACAATGGAAGAGTTTCGAAGCATTTTTAAACTTCAACGGAATTCCGAGAACAATGGAAGAGTTCCGAAGCATTTTTAAACGTCAGCGGAATTCCGAGAACAATGGAAGAGTTCTTTAGCATTTTTAAACATCAGCGGAATTCCGAGAACAATGGAAGAGTATCGAAGCATTTTAAAACGTCAGCGGAATTCCGAGAACAATGGAAGAGTTCCGAAGCATTTTTAAACATCAGCGGAATTCCGAGAACAATGGAAGAGTATCGAAGCATTTTAAAACGTCAGCGGAATTCCGAGAACAATGGAAGAGTTCCGAAGCATTTTTAAACTTCAGCAGAATTCCGAGAACAATTGGAGAGTTCCGAAGCATTTTTAAACGTCAGCAGAATTCCGAGAACAATTGAAGAGTTCCAAAGCATTTTTAAACGTCAGTGGAATTCCGAGAACAATGGAAGAGTTCCGAAGCATTTTTAAATGTCAGCAGAATTCCGAGAACAATGTAAGAGTTCTGAAGCATTTTTAAACTTCAGCAGAATTCCGAGAGCAATGGAAGAGTTCACATGCATTTTTAAACTTCAGCAGAATTCCGAGAACAATGGAAGAGTTCCGAAGCATTTTTAAACGTCAGCGGAATTCCGAGAACAATGGAAGAGTTCTTAAGCATTTTTAAACATCAGCGGAATGCCAAGAACAATGCAAGATTTCCGAAGTATTTTTATATGTCAGCAGAATTCCGAGAAAATGGAAGAGTATCGAAGCATTTTAAAACGTCAGCGGAATTCTGAGAACAATGAAAGAGTTGCGAAGCATTATTAAACGTCAGCGGAATTCCGAGAACAATGGAAGAGTTCCGAAGCATTTTTAAACTTCAGCAGAATTCCGAGAACAATGGAAGAGTTTCGAAGCATTTTTAAACTTCAGCGGAATTACGAGAACAATGCAAGAGTTCCGAAGCATTTTTAAACTTCAGCAGAATTCCGAGAACAATTGGAGAGTTCCGAAGCATTTTTAAACGTCAGCAGAATTCCGAGAACAATTGAAGAGTTCCAAAGCATTTTTAAACGTCAGTGGAATTCCGAGAACAATGGAAGAGTTCCGAAGCATTTTTAAATGTCAGCAGAATTGCGAGAACAATGTAAGAGTTCTGAAGCATTTTTAAACTTCAGCAGAATTCCGAGAGCAATGGAAGAGTTTCAAAGCATTTTTAAACTTCAACGGAATTCCGAGAACAATGGAAGAGTTCCGAAGCATTTTTAAAAGTCAGCGGAATTCCGAGAACAATAGAAGAGTTGTGAAGCATTTTTAAGCGTCAGCGGAATTCCGAGAACAATGGAAGAGTTCCGAAGCATTTTTAAGCGTCAGCGGAATTCCGAGAACAATGTAAGAGTTCTGAAGCATTTTTAAACTTCAGCAGAATTCCGAGAGCAATGGAAGAGTTCCAAAGCATTTTTAAACGTCAGTGGAATTCCGAGAACAATGGAAGAGTTCCGAAGCATTTTTAAACGTCAGCGGAATTCCGAGAACAATGGAAGAGTTCTTTAGCATTTTTAAACATCAGCGGAATTCCGAGAACAATGGAAGAGTTCCAAACCATTTTTAAACTTCAGCAGAATTCTGAGAACAATTGAAGGGTTCCGAAGCATTTTTAAACTTCAGCGGAATTCCGAGAACAATGGAAGAGTTCTTTAGCATTTTTAAACATCAGCGGAATTCCGAGAACAATGGAAGAGTATCGAAGCATTTTAAAACGTCAGCGGAATTCCGAGAACAATGGAAGAGTTCCGAAGCATTTTTAAACTTCAGCGGAATTATGAGAACAATGCAAGAGTTCCGAAGCATTTTTAAACATGAGCAGAATTCCGAGAACAATGGAAGAGATTTTAAGCATTTTTAAACTTCACCCGAATTCCGAGAACAATGGAAGAGTTCCGATGCATTTTTAAACTTCAGCAGAATTCTGAGAACAATGGAAGAGTTCCAAACCATTTTTAAACTTCAGCAGAATTCTGAGAACAATTGAAGGGTTCCGAAGCATTTTTAAACTTCAGCGGAATTTGGAGAACAATAGAAGAGTTCCGAAGCATTTTTAAACGTCAGCAGAATTCCGAGAACAATGGAAGAGGTCCGAAGCATTTTTAAATGTCAGCGGAATTCTGAGAAACATGGAAGAGTTCCGAAGCATTTTTAAATGTCAGCAGAATTCTGAGAACAATGGAAGAGTTCCAAAGCATTTTTAAATGTCAGCGGAATTCTGAAAACAATGGAAGAGTTCTGAAGCATTTTTAAGCGTCAGCGGAATTCCGAGAACAATGGAGGAGTTACGAAGTATTTTTAAACTTCAGCGGAATTCCGAGAACAATGGAAGAGTTCCGAAGCATTTTTAAAAGTCAGCGGAATTCCGAGAACAATAGAAGAGTTGTGAAGCATTTTTAAGCGTCAGCGGAATTCCGAGAACAATGGAAGAGTTACGAAGTATTTTTAAACTTCAGCAGAATTCCGAGAACAATGGAAGAGTTCCAAAGCATTTTTAAACGTCAGCAGAATTCCGAGAACAAATGAAGAGTTCCAAAGCATTTTTAAACGTCAGTGGAATTCCAAGAACAATGGAAGAGTTCCGAAGCATTTTTAAATGTCAGCAGAATTCCGAGAACAATGTAAGAGTTCTGAAGCATTTTTAAACTTCAGCAGAATTCCGAGAGCAATGGAAGAGTTCCAAAGCATTTTAAAACTTCAGCAGAATTCCAAGAACAATTGAAGGGTTCCGAAGCATTTTTAAACTTCAGCAGAATTCCGAGAACAATGGAAGAGTTTCAAAGCATTTTTAAACTTCAACGGAATTCCGAGAACAATGGAAGAGTTCCGAAGCATTTTTAAACATCAGCGGAATTCCGAGAACAATGGAAGAGTTCTTTAGCATTTTTAAACATCAGCGGAATTCCGAGAACAATGGAAGAGTATCGAAGCATTTTAAAACGTCAGCAGAATTCCGAGAACAATGGAAGAGTTCCGAAGCATTTTTAAACTTCAGCGGAATTACGAGAACAATGCAACAGTTCCGAAGCATTTTTAAACATGAGCAGAATTCCGAGAACAATGGAAGAGATTTTAAGCATTTTTAAACTTCAGCGGAATTCCGAGAACAATAGAAGAGTTCCGAAGCATTTTTAAACTTCACCCGAATTCCGAGAACAATGGAAGAGTTCCGATGCATTTTTAAACTTCAGCAGAATTCTGAGAACAATGGAAGAGTTCCAAACCATTTTTAAACTTCAGCAGAATTCTGAGAACAATGGAAGGGTTCCGAAGCATTTTTAAACTTCAGCGGAATTTGGAGAACAATGGAAGAGTTCCGAAGAATTTTTAAAAGTCAGCGGAATTCCGAGAACAATGGAAGAGTTGTGAAGCATTTTTAAACGTCAGCGGAATTCTGAGAACAATGGAATAGTTCTGAAGCATTTTTAAATGTTAGCGGGATTCCGAGAAAAATGGAAGAGTTCTGAAGCATTTTTAATCTTCAACATAATTCCGAGAACAATGGAAGAGTTCCAAAGCATATTTAAACTTCAGCGGAATTCCGAGAACAATGGAAGAGATCCGAAGCATTTTTAAAAGTCAGCGGAATACCGAGAATAATGGAAGAGTTGTGAAGCATTTTTAAACGTCAGCAGAATTCCGAGAACAATGGAAGAGGTCCGAAGCATTTTTAAATGTCAGCGGAATTCTGAGAAATATGGAAGAGTTCCGAAGCATTTTTAAATGTCAGCAGAATTCTGAGAACAATGGAAGAGTTCCGAAGCAATCTTAAACTTCAGCGGAATTCCGAGAACAATGGAAGAGTTCCGAAGCATTTTTAAAAGTCAGCGGAATTCCGAGAACAATAGAAGAGTTGTGAAGCATTTTTAAGCGTCAGCGGAATTCCGAGAACAATGGAAGAGTTCCGAAGCATTTTTAAACTTCAGCAGAATTCCGAGAACAATGGAAGAGTTCCAAAGCATTTTTAAACGTCAGCAGAATTCCGAGAACAAATGAAGAGTTCCAAAGCATTTTTAAGCGTCAGTGGAATTCCGAGAACAATGGAAGAGTTCCGAAGCATTTTTAAATGTCAGCAGAATTCCGAGAACAATGTAAGAGTTCTGAAGCATTTTTAAACTTCAGCAGAATTCCGAGAGCAATGGAAGAGTTCACATGCATTTTTAAACTTCAGCAGAATTCCGAGAACAATGGAAGAGTTCCGAAGCATTTTTAAACGTCAGCGGAATTCCGAGAACAATGGAAGAGTTCTTAAGCATTTTTAAACATCAGCGGAATGCCAAGAACAATGCAAGATTTCCGAAGTATTTTTATATGTCAGCAGAATTCCGAGAAAATGGAAGAGTATCGAAGCATTTTAAAACGTCAGCGGAATTCTGAGAACAATGAAAGAGTTGCGAAGCATTATTAAACGTCAGCGGAATTCCGAGAACAATGGAAGAGTTCCGAAGCATTTTTAAACTTCAGCAGAATTCCGAGAACAATGGAAGAGTTTCGAAGCATTTTTAAACTTCAGCGGAATTACGAGAACAATGCAAGAGTTCCGAAGCATTTTTAAACTTCAGCAGAATTCCGAGAACAATTGGAGAGTTCCGAAGCATTTTTAAACGTCAGCAGAATTCCGAGAGCAATGGAAGAGTTCACATGCATTTTTAAACTTCAGCAGAATTCCGAGAACAATGGAAGAGTTCCGAAGCATTTTTAAACGTCAGCAGGATTCCGAGAACAATGGAAGAGTTCTTAAGCATTTTTATATGTCAGCAGAATTCCCTGGAAAATGGAAGAGTATCGAAGCATTTTAAAACGTCAGCGGAATTCCGAGAACAATGAAAGAGTTGCGAAGCATTATTAAACGTCAGCGGAATTCCGAGAACAATGGAAGAGTTCTTTAGCATTTTTAAACATCAGCGGAATTCCGAGAACAATGGAAGAGTATCGAAGCATTTTAAAACGTCAGCAGAATTCCGAGAACAATGGAAGAGTTCCGAAGCATTTTTAAACTTCAGCGGAATTACGAGAACAATGCAAGAGTTCCGAAGCATTTTTAAACATGAGCAGAATTCCGAGAACAATGGAAGAGATTTTAAGCATTTTTAAACTTCAGCGGAATTCCGAGAACAATAGAAGAGTTCCGAAGCATTTTTAAACTTCACCCGAATTCCGAGAACAATGGAAGAGTTCCGATGCATTTTTAAACTTCAGCAGAATTCTGAGAACAATGGAAGGGTTCCGAAGCATTTTTAAACTTCAGCGGAATTTGGAGAACAATGGAAGAGTTCCGAAGAATTTTTAAAAGTCAGCGGAATTCCGAGAACAATGGAAGAGTTGTGAAGCATTTTTAAACGTCAGCGGAATTCTGAGAACAATGGAATAGTTCTGAAGCATTTTTAAATGTTAGCGGGATTCCGAGAAAAATGGAAGAGTTCTGAAGCATTTTTAATCTTCAGCATAATTCCGAGAACAATGGAAGAGTTCCAAAGCATATTTAAACTTCAGCGGAATTCCGAGAACAATGGAAGAGATCCGAAGCATTTTTAAACGTCAGCGGAATACCGAGAACAATGGAAGAGTTCTGAAGCATTTTTAAACGTCAGCAGAATTCCGAGAACAATGGAAGAGGTCCGAAGCATTTTGAAATGTCAGCGGAATTCTGAGAAATATGGAAGAGTTCCGAAGCATTTTTAAATGTCAGCAGAATTCTGAGAACAATGGAAGAGTTCCGAAGCAATCTTAAACTTCAGCGGAATTCCGAGAACAATGGAAGAGTTCCGAAGCATTTTTAAAAGTCAGCGGAATTCCGAGAACAATAGAAGAGTTGTGAAGCATTTTTAAGCTTCAGCGGAATTCCGAGAACAATGGAAGAGTTCCGAAGCATTTTTAAACTTCAGCAGAATTCCGAGAACAATGGAAGAGTTCCAAAGCATTTTTAAACGTCAGCAGAATTCCGAGAACAAATGAAGAGTTCCAAAGCATTTTTAAACGTCAGTGGAATTCCGAGAACAATGGAAGAGTTCCGAAGCATTTTTAAATGTCAGCAGAATTCCGAGAACAATGTAAGAGTTCTGAAGCATTTTTAAACTTCAGCAGAATTCCGAGAGCAATGGAAGAGTTCCAAAGCATTTTAAAACTTCAGCAGAATTCCAAGAACAATTGAAGGGTTCCGAAGCATTTTTAAACTTCAGCAGAATTCCGAGAACAATGGGAGAGTTTCGAAGCATTTTAAAACTTCAGCAGGATTCCAAGAACAATTGAAGGGTTCCGAAGCATTTTTAAACTTCAGCAGAATTCCGAGAACAATGGGAGAGTTTCGAAGCATTTTTAAACTTCAGCAGAATTCCGAGAACAATGGAAGAGTTTCGAAGCATTTTTAAACGTCAGCGGAATTCCGAGAACAATGGAAGAGTTCTTTAGCATTTTTAAACATCAGCGGAATTCCGAGAACAATGGAAGAGTATCGAAGCATTTTAAAACGTCAGCGGAATTCCGAGAACAATGGAAGAGTTCCGAAGCATTTTTAAACTTCAGCGGAATTACGAGAACAATGCAAAAGTTCCGAAGCATTTTTAAACTTCAGCAGAATTCCGAGAACAATTGGAGAGTTCCGAAGCATTTTTAAACGTCAGCAGAATTCCGAGAACAATTGAAGAGTTCCAAAGCATTTTTAAACGTCAGTGGAATTCCGAGAACAATGGAAGAGTTCCGAAGCATTTTTAAATGTCAGCAGAATTCCGAGAACAATGTAAGAGTTCTGAAGCATTTTTAAACTTCAGCAGAATTCCGAGAGCAATGGAAGAGTTCACATGCATTTTTAAACTTCAGCAGAATTCCGAGAACAATGGAAGAGTTCCGAAGCATTTTTAAACGTCAGCGGAATTCCGAGAACAATGGAAGAGTTCTTAAGCATTTTTAAACATCAGCGGAATGCCAAGAACAATGCAAGATTTCCGAAGTATTTTTATATGTCAGCAGAATTCCGAGAAAATGGAAGAGTATCGAAGCATTTTAAAACGTCAGCGGAATTCTGAGAACAATGAAAGAGTTGCGAAGCATTATTAAACGTCAGCGGAATTCCGAGAACAATGGAAGAGTTCCGAAGCATTTTTAAACTTCAGCAGAATTCCGAGAACAATGGAAGAGTTTCGAAGCATTTTTAAACTTCAGCGGAATTACGAGAACAATGCAAGAGTTCCGAAGCATTTTTAAACTTCAGCAGAATTCCGAGAACAATTGGAGAGTTCCGAAGCATTTTTAAACGTCAGCAGAATTCCGAGAACAATTGAAGAGTTCCAAAGCATTTTTAAACGTCAGTGGAATTCCGAGAACAATGGAAGAGTTCCGAAGCATTTTTAAATGTCAGCAGAATTGCGAGAACAATGTAAGAGTTCTGAAGCATTTTTAAACTTCAGCAGAATTCCGAGAGCAATGGAAGAGTTTCAAAGCATTTTTAAACTTCAACGGAATTCCGAGAACAATGGAAGAGTTCCGAAGCATTTTTAAAAGTCAGCGGAATTCCGAGAACAATAGAAGAGTTGTGAAGCATTTTTAAGCGTCAGCGGAATTCCGAGAACAATGGAAGAGTTCCGAAGCATTTTTAAGCGTCAGCGGAATTCCGAGAACAATGTAAGAGTTCTGAAGCATTTTTAAACTTCAGCAGAATTCCGAGAGCAATGGAAGAGTTCCAAAGCATTTTTAAACGTCAGTGGAATTCCGAGAACAATGGAAGAGTTCCGAAGCATTTTTAAACGTCAGCGGAATTCCGAGAACAATGGAAGAGTTCTTTAGCATTTTTAAACATCAGCGGAATTCCGAGAACAATGGAAGAGTATCGAAGCATTTTAAAACGTCAGCGGAATTCCGAGAACAATGGAAGAGTTCCGAAGCATTTTTAAACTTCAGCGGAATTACGAGAACAATGCAAGAGTTCCGAAGCATTTTTAAACATGAGCAGAATTCCGAGAACAATGGAAGAGATTTTAAGCATTTTTAAACTTCACCCGAATTCCGAGAACAATGGAAGAGTTCCGATGCATTTTTAAACTTCAGCAGAATTCTGAGAACAATGGAAGAGTTCCAAACCATTTTTAAACTTCAGCAGAATTCTGAGAACAATTGAAGGGTTCCGAAGCATTTTTAAACTTCAGCGGAATTCCGAGAACAATGGAAGAGTTCTTTAGCATTTTTAAACATCAGCGGAATTCCGAGAACAATGGAAGAGTATCGAAGCATTTTAAAACGTCAGCGGAATTCCGAGAACAATGGAAGAGTTCCGAAGCATTTTTAAACTTCAGCGGAATTACGAGAACAATGCAAGAGTTCCGAAGCATTTTTAAACATGAGCAGAATTCCGAGAACAATGGAAGAGATTTTAAGCATTTTTAAACTTCACCCGAATTCCGAGAACAATGGAAGAGTTCCGATGCATTTTTAAACTTCAGCAGAATTCTGAGAACAATGGAAGAGTTCCAAACCATTTTTAAACTTCAGCAGAATTCTGAGAACAATTGAAGGGTTCCGAAGCATTTTTAAACTTCAGCGGAATTTGGAGAACAATAGAAGAGTTCCGAAGCATTTTTAAACGTCAGCAGAATTCCGAGAACAATGGAAGAGGTCCGAAGCATTTTTAAATGTCAGCGGAATTCTGAGAAACATGGAAGAGTTCCGAAGCATTTTTAAATGTCAGCAGAATTCTGAGAACAATGGAAGAGTTCCAAAGCATTTTTAAATGTCAGCGGAATTCTGAAAACAATGGAAGAGTTCTGAAGCATTTTTAAGCGTCAGCGGAATTCCGAGAACAATGGAGGAGTTACGAAGTATTTTTAAACTTCAGCGGAATTCCGAGAACAATGGAAGAGTTCCGAAGCATTTTTAAAAGTCAGCGGAATTCCGAGAACAATAGAAGAGTTGTGAAGCATTTTTAAGCGTCAGCGGAATTCCGAGAACAATGGAAGAGTTACGAAGTATTTTTAAACTTCAGCAGAATTCCGAGAACAATGGAAGAGTTCCAAAGCATTTTTAAACGTCAGCAGAATTCCGAGAACAAATGAAGAGTTCCAAAGCATTTTTAAACGTCAGTGGAATTCCAAGAACAATGGAAGAGTTCCGAAGCATTTTTAAATGTCAGCAGAATTCCGAGAACAATGTAAGAGTTCTGAAGCATTTTTAAACTTCAGCAGAATTCCGAGAGCAATGGAAGAGTTCCAAAGCATTTTAAAACTTCAGCAGAATTCCAAGAACAATTGAAGGGTTCCGAAGCATTTTTAAACTTCAGCAGAATTCCGAGAACAATGGAAGAGTTTCAAAGCATTTTTAAACTTCAACGGAATTCCGAGAACAATGGAAGAGTTCCGAAGCATTTTTAAACATCAGCGGAATTCCGAGAACAATGGAAGAGTTCTTTAGCATTTTTAAACATCAGCGGAATTCCGAGAACAATGGAAGAGTATCGAAGCATTTTAAAACGTCAGCAGAATTCCGAGAACAATGGAAGAGTTCCGAAGCATTTTTAAACTTCAGCGGAATTACGAGAACAATGCAACAGTTCCGAAGCATTTTTAAACATGAGCAGAATTCCGAGAACAATGGAAGAGATTTTAAGCATTTTTAAACTTCAGCGGAATTCCGAGAACAATAGAAGAGTTCCGAAGCATTTTTAAACTTCACCCGAATTCCGAGAACAATGGAAGAGTTCCGATGCATTTTTAAACTTCAGCAGAATTCTGAGAACAATGGAAGAGTTCCAAACCATTTTTAAACTTCAGCAGAATTCTGAGAACAATGGAAGAGATCCGAAGCATTTTTAAAAGTCAGCGGAATACCGAGAATAATGGAAGAGTTGTGAAGCATTTTTAAACGTCAGCAGAATTCCGAGAACAATGGAAGAGGTCCGAAGCATTTTTAAATGTCAGCGGAATTCTGAGAAATATGGAAGAGTTCCGAAGCATTTTTAAATGTCAGCAGAATTCTGAGAACAATGGAAGAGTTCCGAAGCAATCTTAAACTTCAGCGGAATTCCGAGAACAATGGAAGAGTTCCGAAGCATTTTTAAAAGTCAGCGGAATTCCGAGAACAATAGAAGAGTTGTGAAGCATTTTTAAGCGTCAGCGGAATTCCGAGAACAATGGAAGAGTTCCGAAGCATTTTTAAACTTCAGCAGAATTCCGAGAACAATGGAAGAGTTCCAAAGCATTTTTAAACGTCAGCAGAATTCCGAGAACAAATGAAGAGTTCCAAAGCATTTTTAAGCGTCAGTGGAATTCCGAGAACAATGGAAGAGTTCCGAAGCATTTTTAAATGTCAGCAGAATTCCGAGAACAATGTAAGAGTTCTGAAGCATTTTTAAACTTCAGCAGAATTCCGAGAGCAATGGAAGAGTTCACATGCATTTTTAAACTTCAGCAGAATTCCGAGAACAATGGAAGAGTTCCGAAGCATTTTTAAACGTCAGCGGAATTCCGAGAACAATGGAAGAGTTCTTAAGCATTTTTAAACATCAGCGGAATGCCAAGAACAATGCAAGATTTCCGAAGTATTTTTATATGTCAGCAGAATTCCGAGAAAATGGAAGAGTATCGAAGCATTTTAAAACGTCAGCGGAATTCTGAGAACAATGAAAGAGTTGCGAAGCATTATTAAACGTCAGCGGAATTCCGAGAACAATGGAAGAGTTCCGAAGCATTTTTAAACTTCAGCAGAATTCCGAGAACAATGGAAGAGTTTCGAAGCATTTTTAAACTTCAGCGGAATTACGAGAACAATGCAAGAGTTCCGAAGCATTTTTAAACTTCAGCAGAATTCCGAGAACAATTGGAGAGTTCCGAAGCATTTTTAAACGTCAGCAGAATTCCGAGAGCAATGGAAGAGTTCACATGCATTTTTAAACTTCAGCAGAATTCCGAGAACAATGGAAGAGTTCTTAAGCATTTTTATATGTCAGCAGAATTCCCTGGAAAATGGAAGAGTATCGAAGCATTTTAAAACGTCAGCGGAATTCCGAGAACAATGAAAGAGTTGCGAAGCATTATTAAACGTCAGCGGAATTCCGAGAACAATGGAAGAGTTCTTTAGCATTTTTAAACATCAGCGGAATTCCGAGAACAATGGAAGAGTATCGAAGCATTTTAAAACGTCAGCAGAATTCCGAGAACAATGGAAGAGTTCCGAAACATTTTTAAACTTCAGCGGAATTACGAGAACAATGCAAGAGTTCCGAAGCATTTTTAAACATGAGCAGAATTCCGAGAACAATGGAAGAGATTTTAAGCATTTTTAAACTTCAGCGGAATTCCGAGAACAATAGAAGAGTTCCGAAGCATTTTTAAACTTCACCCGAATTCCGAGAACAATGGAAGAGTTCCGATGCATTTTTAAACTTCAGCAGAATTCTGAGAACAATGGAAGGGTTCCGAAGCATTTTTAAACTTCAGCGGAATTTGGAGAACAATGGAAGAGTTCCGAAGAATTTTTAAAAGTCAGCGGAATTCCGAGAACAATGGAAGAGTTGTGAAGCATTTTTAAACGTCAGCGGAATTCTGAGAACAATGGAATAGTTCTGAAGCATTTTTAAATGTTAGCGGGATTCCGAGAAAAATGGAAGAGTTCTGAAGCATTTTTAATCTTCAGCATAATTCCGAGAACAATGGAAGAGTTCCAAAGCATATTTAAACTTCAGCGGAATTCCGAGAACAATGGAAGAGATCCGAAGCATTTTTAAACGTCAGCGGAATACCGAGAACAATGGAAGAGTTCTGAAGCA
The DNA here is from genome assembly GCF_046119375.1 of Phyllobates terribilis. Taxonomy (NCBI): domain Eukaryota; kingdom Metazoa; phylum Chordata; class Amphibia; order Anura; family Dendrobatidae; genus Phyllobates; species Phyllobates terribilis. The sequence goes on along the minus strand of NW_027362788.1, from coordinate 12,431,238 downwards.
TTTTTAAACGTCAGCAGAATTCCGAGAACAATGGAAGAGGTCCGAAGCATTTTGAAATGTCAGCGGAATTCTGAGAAATATGGAAGAGTTCCGAAGCATTTTTAAATGTCAGCAGAATTCTGAGAACAATGGAAGAGTTCCGAAGCAATCTTAAACTTCAGCGGAATTCCGAGAACAATGGAAGAGTTCCGAAGCATTTTTAAAAGTCAGCGGAATTCCGAGAACAATAGAAGAGTTGTGAAGCATTTTTAAGCTTCAGCGGAATTCCGAGAACAATGGAAGAGTTCCGAAGCATTTTTAAACTTCAGCAGAATTCCGAGAACAATGGAAGAGTTCCAAAGCATTTTTAAACGTCAGCAGAATTCCGAGAACAAATGAAGAGTTCCAAAGCATTTTTAAACGTCAGTGGAATTCCGAGAACAATGGAAGAGTTCCGAAGCATTTTTAAATGTCAGCAGAATTCCGAGAACAATGTAAGAGTTCTGAAGCATTTTTAAACTTCAGCAGAATTCCGAGAGCAATGGAAGAGTTCCAAAGCATTTTAAAGCTTCAGCAGAATTCCAAGAACAATTGAAGGGTTCCGAAGCATTTTTAAACTTCAGCAGAATTCCGAGAACAATGGGAGAGTTTCGAAGCATTTTAAAACTTCAGCAGGATTCCAAGAACAATTGAAGGGTTCCGAAGCATTTTTAAACTTCAGCAGAATTCCGAGAACAATGGGAGAGTTTCGAAGCATTTTTAAACTTCAGCAGAATTCCGAGAACAATGGAAGAGTTTCGAAGCATTTTTAAACGTCAGCGGAATTCCGAGAACAATGGAAGAGTTCTTTAGCATTTTTAAACATCAGCGGAATTCCGAGAACAATGGAAGAGTATCGAAGCATTTTAAAACGTCAGCGGAATTCCGAGAACAATGGAAGAGTTCCGAAGCATTTTTAAACTTCAGCGGAATTACGAGAACAATGCAAGAGTTCCGAAGCATTTTTAAACTTCAGCAGAATTCCGAGAACAATTGGAGAGTTCCGAAGCATTTTTAAACGTCAGCAGAATTCCGAGAACAATTGAAGAGTTCCAAAGCATTTTTAAACGTCAGTGGAATTCCGAGAACAATGGAAGAGTTCCGAAGCATTTTTAAATGTCAGCAGAATTCCGAGAACAATGTAAGAGTTCTGAAGCATTTTTAAACTTCAGCAGAATTCCGAGAGCAATGGAAGAGTTCACATGCATTTTTAAACTTCAGCAGAATTCCGAGAACAATGGAAGAGTTCCGAAGCATTTTTAAACGTCAGCGGAATTCCGAGAACAATGGAAGAGTTCTTAAGCATTTTTAAACATCAGCGGAATGCCAAGAACAATGCAAGATTTCCGAAGTATTTTTATATGTCAGCAGAATTCCGAGAAAATGGAAGAGTATCGAAGCATTTTAAAACGTCAGCGGAATTCTGAGAACAATGAAAGAGTTGCGAAGCATTATTAAACGTCAGCGGAATTCCGAGAACAATGGAAGAGTTCCGAAGCATTTTTAAACTTCAGCAGAATTCCGAGAACAATGGAAGAGTTTCGAAGCATTTTTAAACTTCAGCGGAATTACGAGAACAATGCAAGAGTTCCGAAGCATTTTTAAACTTCAGCAGAATTCCGAGAACAATTGGAGAGTTCCGAAGCATTTTTAAACGTCAGCAGAATTCCGAGAACAATTGAAGAGTTCCAAAGCATTTTTAAACGTCAGTGGAATTCCGAGAACAATGGAAGAGTTCCGAAGCATTTTTAAATGTCAGCAGAATTGCGAGAACAATGTAAGAGTTCTGAAGCATTTTTAAACTTCAGCAGAATTCCGAGAGCAATGGAAGAGTTTCAAAGCATTTTTAAACTTCAACGGAATTCCGAGAACAATGGAAGAGTTCCGAAGCATTTTTAAAAGTCAGCGGAATTCCGAGAACAATAGAAGAGTTGTGAAGCATTTTTAAGCGTCAGCGGAATTCCGAGAACAATGGAAGAGTTCCGAAGCATTTTTAAGCGTCAGCGGAATTCCGAGAACAATGTAAGAGTTCTGAAGCATTTTTAAACTTCAGCAGAATTCCGAGAGCAATGGAAGAGTTCCAAAGCATTTTTAAACGTCAGTGGAATTCCGAGAACAATGGAAGAGTTCCGAAGCATTTTTAAACGTCAGCGGAATTTCGAGAACAATGGAAGAGTTCTTTAGCATTTTTAAACATCAGCGGAATTCCGAGAACAATGGAAGAGTATCGAAGCATTTTAAAACGTCAGCGGAATTCCGAGAACAATGGAAGAGTTCCGAAGCATTTTTAAACTTCAGCGGAATTACGAGAACAATGCAAGAGTTCCGAAGCATTTTTAAACATGAGCAGAATTCCGAGAACAATGGAAGAGATTTTAAGCATTTTTAAACTTCACCCGAATTCCGAGAACAATGGAAGAGTTCCGATGCATTTTTAAACTTCAGCAGAATTCTGAGAACAATGGAAGAGTTCCAAACCATTTTTAAACTTCAGCAGAATTCTGAGAACAATTGAAGGGTTCCGAAGCATTTTTAAACTTCAGCGGAATTCCGAGAACAATGGAAGAGTTCTTTAGCATTTTTAAACATCAGCGGAATTCCGAGAACAATGGAAGAGTATCGAAGCATTTTAAAACGTCAGCGGAATTCCGAGAACAATGGAAGAGTTCCGAAGCATTTTTAAACTTCAGCGGAATTACGAGAACAATGCAAGAGTTCCGAAGCATTTTTAAACATGAGCAGAATTCCGAGAACAATGGAAGAGATTTTAAGCATTTTTAAACTTCACCCGAATTCCGAGAACAATGGAAGAGTTCCGATGCATTTTTAAACTTCAGCAGAATTCTGAGAACAATGGAAGAGTTCCAAACCATTTTTAAACTTCAGCAGAATTCTGAGAACAATTGAAGGGTTCCGAAGCATTTTTAAACTTCAGCGGAATTTGGAGAACAATAGAAGAGTTCCGAAGCATTTTTAAACGTCAGCAGAATTCCGAGAACAATGGAAGAGGTCCGAAGCATTTTTAAATGTCAGCGGAATTCTGAGAAACATGGAAGAGTTCCGAAGCATTTTTAAATGTCAGCAGAATTCTGAGAACAATGGAAGAGTTCCAAAGCATTTTTAAATGTCAGCGGAATTCTGAAAACAATGGAAGAGTTCTGAAGCATTTTTAAGCGTCAGCGGAATTCCGAGAACAATGGAGGAGTTACGAAGTATTTTTAAACTTCAGCGGAATTCCGAGAACAATGGAAGAGTTCCGAAGCATTTTTAAAAGTCAGCGGAATTCCGAGAACAATAGAAGAGTTGTGAAGCATTTTTAAGCGTCAGCGGAATTCCGAGAACAATGGAAGAGTTACGAAGTATTTTTAAACTTCAGCAGAATTCCGAGAACAATGGAAGAGTTCCAAAGCATTTTTAAACGTCAGCAGAATTCCGAGAACAAATGAAGAGTTCCAAAGCATTTTTAAACGTCAGTGGAATTCCAAGAACAATGGAAGAGTTCCGAAGCATTTTTAAATGTCAGCAGAATTCCGAGAACAATGTAAGAGTTCTGAAGCATTTTTAAACTTCAGCAGAATTCCGAGAGCAATGGAAGAGTTCCAAAGCATTTTAAAACTTCAGCAGAATTCCAAGAACAATTGAAGGGTTCCGAAGCATTTTTAAACTTCAGCAGAATTCCGAGAACAATGGAAGAGTTTCAAAGCATTTTTAAACTTCAACGGAATTCCGAGAACAATGGAAGAGTTCCGAAGCATTTTTAAACATCAGCGGAATTCCGAGAACAATGGAAGAGTTCTTTAGCATTTTTAAACATCAGCGGAATTCCGAGAACAATGGAAGAGTATCGAAGCATTTTAAAACGTCAGCAGAATTCCGAGAACAATGGAAGAGTTCCGAAGCATTTTTAAACTTCAGCGGAATTACGAGAACAATGCAACAGTTCCGAAGCATTTTTAAACATGAGCAGAATTCCGAGAACAATGGAAGAGATTTTAAGCATTTTTAAACTTCAGCGGAATTCCGAGAACAATAGAAGAGTTCCGAAGCATTTTTAAACTTCACCCGAATTCCGAGAACAATGGAAGAGTTCCGATGCATTTTTAAACTTCAGCAGAATTCTGAGAACAATGGAAGAGTTCCAAACCATTTTTAAACTTCAGCAGAATTCTGAGAACAATGGAAGGGTTCCGAAGCATTTTTAAACTTCAGCGGAATTTGGAGAACAATGGAAGAGTTCCGAAGAATTTTTAAAAGTCAGCGGAATTCCGAGAACAATGGAAGAGTTGTGAAGCATTTTTAAACGTCAGCGGAATTCTGAGAACAATGGAATAGTTCTGAAGCATTTTTAAATGTTAGCGGGATTCCGAGAAAAATGGAAGAGTTCTGAAGCATTTTTAATCTTCAGCATAATTCCGAGAACAATGGAAGAGTTCCAAAGCATATTTAAACTTCAGCGGAATTCCGAGAACAATGGAAGAGATCCGAAGCATTTTTAAAAGTCAGCGGAATACCGAGAATAATGGAAGAGTTGTGAAGCATTTTTAAACGTCAGCAGAATTCCGAGAACAAATGAAGAGTTCCAAAGCATTTTTAAACGTCAGTGGAATTCCAAGAACAATGGAAGAGTTCCGAAGCATTTTTAAATGTCAGCAGAATTCCGAGAACAATGTAAGAGTTCTGAAGCATTTTTAAACTTCAGCAGAATTCCGAGAGCAATGGAAGAGTTCCAAAGCATTTTAAAACTTCAGCAGAATTCCAAGAACAATTGAAGGGTTCCGAAGCATTTTTAAACTTCAGCAGAATTCCGAGAACAATGGAAGAGTTTCAAAGCATTTTTAAACTTCAACGGAATTCCGAGAACAATGGAAGAGTTCCGAAGCATTTTTAAACATCAGCGGAATTCCGAGAACAATGGAAGAGTTCTTTAGCATTTTTAAACATCAGCGGAATTCCGAGAACAATGGAAGAGTATCGAAGCATTTTAAAACGTCAGCAGAATTCCGAGAACAATGGAAGAGTTCCGAAGCATTTTTAAACTTCAGCGGAATTACGAGAACAATGCAACAGTTCCGAAGCATTTTTAAACATGAGCAGAATTCCGAGAACAATGGAAGAGATTTTAAGCATTTTTAAACTTCAGCGGAATTCCGAGAACAATAGAAGAGTTCCGAAGCATTTTTAAACTTCACCCGAATTCCGAGAACAATGGAAGAGTTCCGATGCATTTTTAAACTTCAGCAGAATTCTGAGAACAATGGAAGAGTTCCAAACCATTTTTAAACTTCAGCAGAATTCTGAGAACAATGGAAGGGTTCCGAAGCATTTTTAAACTTCAGCGGAATTTGGAGAACAATGGAAGAGTTCCGAAGAATTTTTAAAAGTCAGCGGAATTCCGAGAACAATGGAAGAGTTGTGAAGCATTTTTAAACGTCAGCGGAATTCTGAGAACAATGGAATAGTTCTGAAGCATTTTTAAATGTTAGCGGGATTCCGAGAAAAATGGAAGAGTTCTGAAGCATTTTTAATCTTCAGCATAATTCCGAGAACAATGGAAGAGTTCCAAAGCATATTTAAACTTCAGCGGAATTCCGAGAACAATGGAAGAGATCCGAAGCATTTTTAAAAGTCAGCGGAATACCGAGAATAATGGAAGAGTTGTGAAGCATTTTTAAACGTCAGCAGAATTCCGAGAACAATGGAAGAGGTCCGAAGCATTTTTAAATGTCAGCGGAATTCTGAGAAATATGGAAGAGTTCCGAAGCATTTTTAAATGTCAGCAGAATTCTGAGAACAATGGAAGAGTTCCGAAGCAATCTTAAACTTCAGCGGAATTCCGAGAACAATGGAAGAGTTCCGAAGCATTTTTAAAAGTCAGCGGAATTCCGAGAACAATAGAAGAGTTGTGAAGCATTTTTAAGCGTCAGCGGAATTCCGAGAACAATGGAAGAGTTCCGAAGCATTTTTAAACTTCAGCAGAATTCCGAGAACAATGGAAGAGTTCCAAAGCATTTTTAAACGTCAGCAGAATTCCGAGAACAAATGAAGAGTTCCAAAGCATTTTTAAGCGTCAGTGGAATTCCGAGAACAATGGAAGAGTTCCGAAGCATTTTTAAATGTCAGCAGAATTCCGAGAACAATGTAAGAGTTCTGAAGCATTTTTAAACTTCAGCAGAATTCCGAGAGCAATGGAAGAGTTCACATGCATTTTTAAACTTCAGCAGAATTCCGAGAACAATGGAAGAGTTCCGAAGCATTTTTAAACGTCAGCGGAATTCCGAGAACAATGGAAGAGTTCTTAAGCATTTTTAAACATCAGCGGAATGCCAAGAACAATGCAAGATTTCCGAAGTATTTTTATATGTCAGCAGAATTCCGAGAAAATGGAAGAGTATCGAAGCATTTTAAAACGTCAGCGGAATTCTGAGAACAATGAAAGAGTTGCGAAGCATTATTAAACGTCAGCGGAATTCCGAGAACAATGGAAGAGTTCCGAAGCATTTTTAAACTTCAGCAGAATTCCGAGAACAATGGAAGAGTTTCGAAGCATTTTTAAACTTCAGCGGAATTACGAGAACAATGCAAGAGTTCCGAAGCATTTTTAAACTTCAGCAGAATTCCGAGAACAATTGGAGAGTTCCGAAGCATTTTTAAACGTCAGCAGAATTCCGAGAGCAATGGAAGAGTTCACATGCATTTTTAAACTTCAGCAGAATTCCGAGAACAATGGAAGAGTTCTTAAGCATTTTTATATGTCAGCAGAATTCCCTGGAAAATGGAAGAGTATCGAAGCATTTTAAAACGTCAGCGGAATTCCGAGAACAATGAAAGAGTTGCGAAGCATTATTAAACGTCAGCGGAATTCCGAGAACAATGGAAGAGTTCTTTAGCATTTTTAAACATCAGCGGAATTCCGAGAACAATGGAAGAGTATCGAAGCATTTTAAAACGTCAGCAGAATTCCGAGAACAATGGAAGAGTTCCGAAGCATTTTTAAACTTCAGCGGAATTACGAGAACAATGCAAGAGTTCCGAAGCATTTTTAAACATGAGCAGAATTCCGAGAACAATGGAAGAGATTTTAAGCATTTTTAAACTTCAGCGGAATTCCGAGAACAATAGAAGCGTTCCGAAGCATTTTTAAACTTCACCCGAATTCCGAGAACAATGGAAGAGTTCCGATGCATTTTTAAACTTCAGCAGAATTCTGAGAACAATGGAAGGGTTCCGAAGCATTTTTAAACTTCAGCGGAATTTGGAGAACAATGGAAGAGTTCCGAAGAATTTTTAAAAGTCAGCGGAATTCCGAGAACAATGGAAGAGTTGTGAAGCATTTTTAAACGTCAGCGGAATTCTGAGAACAATGGAATAGTTCTGAAGCATTTTTAAATGTTAGCGGGATTCCGAGAAAAATGGAAGAGTTCTGAAGCATTTTTAATCTTCAGCATAATTCCGAGAACAATGGAAGAGTTCCAAAGCATATTTAAACTTCAGCGGAATTCCGAGAACAATGGAAGAGATCCGAAGCATTTTTAAACGTCAGCGGAATACCGAGAACAATGGAAGAGTTCTGAAGCATTTTTAAACGTCAGCAGAATTCCGAGAACAATGGAAGAGGTCCGAAGCATTTTGAAATGTCAGCGGAATTCTGAGAAATATGGAAGAGTTCCGAAGCATTTTTAAATGTCAGCAGAATTCTGAGAACAATGGAAGAGTTCCGAAGCAATCTTAAACTTCAGCGGAATTCCGAGAACAATGGAAGAGTTCCGAAGCATTTTTAAAAGTCAGCGGAATTCCGAGAACAATAGAAGAGTTGTGAAGCATTTTTAAGCTTCAGCGGAATTCCGAGAACAATGGAAGAGTTCCGAAGCATTTTTAAACTTCAGCAGAATTCCGAGAACAATGGAAGAGTTCCAAAGCATTTTTAAACGTCAGCAGAATTCCGAGAACAAATGAAGAGTTCCAAAGCATTTTTAAACGTCAGTGGAATTCCGAGAACAATGGAAGAGTTCCGAAGCATTTTTAAATGTCAGCAGAATTCCGAGAACAATGTAAGAGTTCTGAAGCATTTTTAAACTTCAGCAGAATTCCGAGAGCAATGGAAGAGTTCCAAAGCATTTTAAAACTTCAGCAGAATTCCAAGAACAATTGAAGGGTTCCGAAGCATTTTTAAACTTCAGCAGAATTCCGAGAACAATGGGAGAGTTTCGAAGCATTTTAAAACTTCAGCAGGATTCCAAGAACAATTGAAGGGTTCCGAAGCATTTTTAAACTTCAGCAGAATTCCGAGAACAATGGGAGAGTTTCGAAGCATTTTTAAACTTCAGCAGAATTCCGAGAACAATGGAAGAGTTTCGAAGCATTTTTAAACGTCAGCGGAATTCCGAGAACAATGGAAGAGTTCTTTAGCATTTTTAAACATCAGCGGAATTCCGAGAACAATGGAAGAGTATCGAAGCATTTTAAAACGTCAGCGGAATTCCGAGAACAATGGAAGAGTTCCGAAGCATTTTTAAACTTCAGCGGAATTACGAGAACAATGCAAGAGTTCCGAAGCATTTTTAAACTTCAGCAGAATTCCGAGAACAATTGGAGAGTTCCGAAGCATTTTTAAACGTCAGCAGAATTCCGAGAACAATTGAAGAGTTCCAAAGCATTTTTAAACGTCAGTGGAATTCCGAGAACAATGGAAGAGTTCCGAAGCATTTTTAAATGTCAGCAGAATTCCGAGAACAATGTAAGAGTTCTGAAGCATTTTTAAACTTCAGCAGAATTCCGAGAGCAATGGAAGAGTTCACATGCATTTTTAAACTTCAGCAGAATTCCGAGAACAATGGAAGAGTTCCGAAGCATTTTTAAACGTCAGCGGAATTCCGAGAACAATGGAAGAGTTCTTAAGCATTTTTAAACATCAGCGGAATGCCAAGAACAATGCAAGATTTCCGAAGTATTTTTATATGTCAGCAGAATTCCGAGAAAATGGAAGAGTATCGAAGCATTTTAAAACGTCAGCGGAATTCTGAGAACAATGAAAGAGTTGCGAAGCATTATTAAACGTCAGCGGAATTCCGAGAACAATGGAAGAGTTCCGAAGCATTTTTAAACTTCAGCAGAATTCCGAGAACAATGGAAGAGTTTCGAAGCATTTTTAAACTTCAGCGGAATTACGAGAACAATGCAAGAGTTCCGAAGCATTTTTAAACTTCAGCAGAATTCCGAGAACAATTGGAGAGTTCCGAAGCATTTTTAAACGTCAGCAGAATTCCGAGAACAATTGAAGAGTTCCAAAGCATTTTTAAACGTCAGTGGAATTCCGAGAACAATGGAAGAGTTCCGAAGCATTTTTAAATGTCAGCAGAATTGCGAGAACAATGTAAGAGTTCTGAAGCATTTTTAAACTTCAGCAGAATTCCGAGAGCAATGGAAGAGTTTCAAAGCATTTTTAAACTTCAACGGAATTCCGAGAACAATGGAAGAGTTCCGAAGCATTTTTAAAAGTCAGCGGAATTCCGAGAACAATAGAAGAGTTGTGAAGCATTTTTAAGCGTCAGCGGAATTCCGAGAACAATGGAAGAGTTCCGAAGCATTTTTAAGCGTCAGCGGAATTCCGAGAACAATGTAAGAGTTCTGAAGCATTTTTAAACTTCAGCAGAATTCCGAGAGCAATGGAAGAGTTCCAAAGCATTTTTAAACGTCAGTGGAATTCCGAGAACAATGGAAGAGTTCCGAAGCATTTTTAAACGTCAGCGGAATTCCGAGAACAATGGAAGAGTTCTTTAGCATTTTTAAACATCAGCGGAATTCCGAGAACAATGGAAGAGTATCGAAGCATTTTAAAACGTCAGCGGAATTCCGAGAACAATGGAAGAGTTCCGAAGCATTTTTAAACTTCAGCGGAATTACGAGAACAATGCAAGAGTTCCGAAGCATTTTTAAACATGAGCAGAATTCCGAGAACAATGGAAGAGATTTTAAGCATTTTTAAACTTCACCCGAATTCCGAGAACAATGGAAGAGTTCCGATGCATTTTTAAACTTCAGCAGAATTCTGAGAACAATGGAAGAGTTCCAAACCATTTTTAAACTTCAGCAGAATTCTGAGAACAATTGAAGGGTTCCGAAGCATTTTTAAACTTCAGCGGAATTCCGAGAACAATGGAAGAGTTCTTTAGCATTTTTAAACATCAGCGGAATTCCGAGAACAATGGAAGAGTATCGAAGCATTTTAAAACGTCAGCGGAATTCCGAGAACAATGGAAGAGTTCCGAAGCATTTTTAAACTTCAGCGGAATTACGAGAACAATGCAAGAGTTCCGAAGCATTTTTAAACATGAGCAGAATTCCGAGAACAATGGAAGAGATTTTAAGCATTTTTAAACTTCACCCGAATTCCGAGAACAATGGAAGAGTTCCGATGCATTTTTAAACTTCAGCAGAATTCTGAGAACAATGGAAGAGTTCCAAACCATTTTTAAACTTCAGCAGAATTCTGAGAACAATTGAAGGGTTCCGAAGCATTTTTAAACTTCAGCGGAATTTGGAGAACAATAGAAGAGTTCCGAAGCATTTTTAAACGTCAGCAGAATTCCGAGAACAATGGAAGAGGTCCGAAGCATTTTTAAATGTCAGCGGAATTCTGAGAAACATGGAAGAGTTCCGAAGCATTTTTAAATGTCAGCAGAATTCTGAGAACAATGGAAGAGTTCCAAAGCATTTTTAAATGTCAGCGGAATTCTGAAAACAATGGAAGAGTTCTGAAGCATTTTTAAGCGTCAGCGGAATTCCGAGAACAATGGAGGAGTTACGAAGTATTTTTAAACTTCAGCGGAATTCCGAGAACAATGGAAGAGTTCCGAAGCATTTTTAAAAGTCAGCGGAATTCCGAGAACAATAGAAGAGTTGTGAAGCATTTTTAAGCGTCAGCGGAATTCCGAGAACAATGGAAGAGTTACGAAGTATTTTTAAACTTCAGCAGAATTCCGAGAACAATGGAAGAGTTCCAAAGCATTTTTAAACGTCAGCAGAATTCCGAGAACAAATGAAGAGTTCCAAAGCATTTTTAAACGTCAGTGGAATTCCAAGAACAATGGAAGAGTTCCGAAGCATTTTTAAATGTCAGCAGAATTCCGAGAACAATGTAAGAGTTCTGAAGCATTTTTAAACTTCAGCAGAATTCCGAGAGCAATGGAAGAGTTCCAAAGCATTTTAAAACTTCAGCAGAATTCCAAGAACAATTGAAGGGTTCCGAAGCATTTTTAAACTTCAGCAGAATTCCGAGAACAATGGAAGAGTTTCAAAGCATTTTTAAACTTCAACGGAATTCCGAGAACAATGGAAGAGTTCCGAAGCATTTTTAAACATCAGCGGAATTCCGAGAACAATGGAAGAGTTCTTTAGCATTTTTAAACATCAGCGGAATTCCGAGAACAATGGAAGAGTATCGAAGCATTTTAAAACGTCAGCAGAATTCCGAGAACAATGGAAGAGTTCCGAAGCATTTTTAAACTTCAGCGGAATTACGAGAACAATGCAACAGTTCCGAAGCATTTTTAAACATGAGCAGAATTCCGAGAACAATGGAAGAGATTTTAAGCATTTTTAAACTTCAGCGGAATTCCGAGAACAATAGAAGAGTTCCGAAGCATTTTTAAACTTCACCCGAATTCCGAGAACAATGGAAGAGTTCCGATGCATTTTTAAACTTCAGCAGAATTCTGAGAACAATGGAAGAGTTCCAAACCATTTTTAAACTTCAGCAGAATTCTGAGAACAATGGAAGGGTTCCGAAGCATTTTTAAACTTCAGCGGAATTTGGAGAACAATGGAAGAGTTCCGAAGAATTTTTAAAAGTCAGCGGAATTCCGAGAACAATGGAAGAGTTGTGAAGCATTTTTAAACGTCAGCGGAATTCTGAGAACAATGGAATAGTTCTGAAGCATTTTTAAATGTTAGCGGGATTCCGAGAAAAATGGAAGAGTTCTGAAGCATTTTTAATCTTCAGCATAATTCCGAGAACAATGGAAGAGTTCCAAAGCATATTTAAACTTCAGCGGAATTCCGAGAACAATGGAAGAGATCCGAAGCATTTTTAAAAGTCAGCGGAATACCGAGAATAATGGAAGAGTTGTGAAGCATTTTTAAACGTCAGCAGAATTCCGAGAACAATGGAAGAGGTCCGAAGCATTTTTAAATGTCAGCGGAATTCTGAGGAATATGGAAGAGTTCCGAAGCATTTTTAAATGTCAGCAGAATTCTGAGAACAATGGAAGAGTTCCGAAGCAATCTTAAACTTCAGCGGAATTCCGAGAACAATGGAAGAGTTCCGAAGCATTTTTAAAAGTCAGCGGAATTCCGAGAACAATAGAAGAGTTGTGAAGCATTTTTAAGCGTCAGCGGAATTCCGAGAACAATGGAAGAGTTCCGAAGCATTTTTAAACTTCAGCAGAATTCCGAGAACAATGGAAGAGTTCCAAAGCATTTTTAAACGTCAGCAGAATTCCGAGAACAAATGAAGAGTTCCAAAGCATTTTTAAGCGTCAGTGGAATTCCGAGAACAATGGAAGAGTTCCGAAGCATTTTTAAATGTCAGCAGAATTCCGAGAACAATGTAAGAGTTCTGAAGCATTTTTAAACTTCAGCAGAATTCCGAGAGCAATGGAAGAGTTCACATGCATTTTTAAACTTCAGCAGAATTCCGAGAACAATGGAAGAGTTCCGAAGCATTTTTAAACGTCAGCGGAATTCCGAGAACAATGGAAGAGTTCTTAAGCATTTTTAAACATCAGCGGAATGCCAAGAACAATGCAAGATTTCCGAAGTATTTTTATATGTCAGCAGAATTCCGAGAAAATGGAAGAGTATCGAAGCATTTTAAAACGTCAGCGGAATTCTGAGAACAATGAAAGAGTTGCGAAGCATTATTAAACGTCAGCGGAATTCCGAGAACAATGGAAGAGTTCCGAAGCATTTTTAAACTTCAGCAGAATTCCGAGAACAATGGAAGAGTTTCGAAGCATTTTTAAACTTCAGCGGAATTACGAGAACAATGCAAGAGTTCCGAAGCATTTTTAAACTTCAGCAGAATTCCGAGAACAATTGGAGAGTTCCGAAGCATTTTTAAACGTCAGCAGAATTCCGAGAGCAATGGAAGAGTTCACATGCATTTTTAAACTTCAGCAGAATTCCGAGAACAATGGAAGAGTTCCGAAGCATTTTTAAACGTCAGCAGGATTCCGAGAACAATGGAAGAGTTCTTAAGCATTTTTATATGTCAGCAGAATTCCCTGGAAAATGGAAGAGTATCGAAGCATTTTAAAACGTCAGCGGAATTCCGAGAACAATGAAAGAGTTGCGAAGCATTATTAAACGTCAGCGGAATTCCGAGAACAATGGAAGAGTTCTTTAGCATTTTTAAACATCAGCGGAATTCCGAGAACAATGGAAGAGTATCGAAGCATTTTAAAACGTCAGCAGAATTCCGAGAACAATGGAAGAGTTCCGAAGCATTTTTAAACTTCAGCGGAATTACGAGAACAATGCAAGAGTTCCGAAGCATTTTTAAACATGAGCAGAATTCCGAGAACAATGGAAGAGATTTTAAGCATTTTTAAACTTCAGCGGAATTCCGAGAACAATAGAAGAGTTCCGAAGCATTTTTAAACTTCACCCGAATTCCGAGAACAATGGAAGAGTTCCGATGCATTTTTAAACTTCAGCAGAATTCTGAGAACAATGGAAGGGTTCCGAAGCATTTTTAAACTTCAGCGGAATTTGGAGAACAATGGAAGAGTTCCGAAGAATTTTTAAAAGTCAGCGGAATTCCGAGAACAATGGAAGAGTTGTGAAGCATTTTTAAACGTCAGCGGAATTCTGAGAACAATGGAATAGTTCTGAAGCATTTTTAAATGTTAGCGGGATTCCGAGAAAAATGGAAGAGTTCTGAAGCATTTTTAATCTTCAGCATAATTCCGAGAACAATGGAAGAGTTCCAAAGCATATTTAAACTTCAGCGGAATTCCGAGAACAATGGAAGAGATCCGAAGCATTTTTAAACGTCAGCGGAATACCGAGAACAATGGAAGAGTTCTGAAGCATTTTTAAACGTCAGCAGAATTCCGAGAACAATGGAAGAGGTCCGAAGCATTTTGAAATGTCAGCGGAATTCTGAGAAATATGGAAGAGTTCCGAAGCATTTTTAAATGTCAGCAGAATTCTGAGAACAATGGAAGAGTTCCGAAGCAATCTTAAACTTCAGCGGAATTCCGAGAACAATGGAAGAGTTCCGAAGCATTTTTAAAAGTCAGCGGAATTCCGAGAACAATAGAAGAGTTGTGAAGCATTTTTAAGCTTCAGCGGAATTCCGAGAACAATGGAAGAGTTCCGAAGCATTTTTAAACTTCAGCAGAATTCCGAGAACAATGGAAGAGTTCCAAAGCATTTTTAAACGTCAGCAGAATTCCGAGAACAAATGAAGAGTTCCAAAGCATTTTTAAACGTCAGTGGAATTCCGAGAACAATGGAAGAGTTCCGAAGCATTTTTAAATGTCAGCAGAATTCCGAGAACAATGTAAGAGTTCTGAAGCATTTTTAAACTTCAGCAGAATTCCGAGAGCAATGGAAGAGTTCCAAAGCATTTTAAAACTTCAGCAGAATTCAAAGAACAATTGAAGGGTTCCGAAGCATTTTTAAACTTCAGCAGAATTCCGAGAACAATGGGAGAGTTTCGAAGCATTTTAAAACTTCAGCAGGATTCCAAGAACAATTGAAGGGTTCCGAAGCATTTTTAAACTTCAGCAGAATTCCGAGAACAATGGAAGAGTATCGAAGCATTTTAAAACGTCAGCGGAATTCCGAGAACAATGGAAGAGTTCCGAAGCATTTTTAAACTTCAGCGGAATTACGAGAACAATGCAAGAGTTCCGAAGCATTTTTAAACTTCAGCAGAATTCCGAGAACAATTGGAGAGTTCCGAAGCATTTTTAAACGTCAGCAGAATTCCGAGAACAATTGAAGAGTTCCAAAGCATTTTTAAACGTCAGTGGAATTCCGAGAACAATGGAAGAGTTCCGAAGCATTTTTAAATGTCAGCAGAATTTCGAGAACAATTTAAGAGTTCTGAAGCATTTTTAAACTTCAGCAGAATTCCGAGAGCAATGGAAGAGTTCACATGCATTTTTAAACTTCAGCAGAATTCCTAGAACAATGGAAGAGTTCCGAAGCATTTTTAAACGTCAGCGGAATTCCGAGAACAATGGAAGAGTTCTTAAGCATTTTTAAACATCAGTGGAATGCCAAGAACAATGCAAGATTTCCGAAGTATTTTTATATGTCAGCAGAATTCCGAGAAAATGGAAGAGTATCGAAGCATTTTAAAACGTCAGCGGAATTCCGAGAACAATGAAAGAGTTGCGAAGCATTATTAAACGTCAGCGGAATTCCGAGAACAATGGAAGAGTTCCGAAGCATTTTTAAACTTCAGCAGAATTCCGAGAACAATGGAAGAGTTTCGAAGCATTTTTAAACTTCAGCGGAATTACGAGAACAATGCAAGAGTTCCGAAGCATTTTTAAACTTCAGCAGAATTCCGAGAACAATTGGAGAGTTCCGAAGCATTTTTAAACGTCAGCAGAATTCCGAGAGCAATTGAAGAGTTCCAAAGCATTTTTAAACGTCAGTGGAATTCCGAGAACAATGGAAGAGTTCCGAAGCATTTTTAAATGTCAGCAGAATTGCGAGAACAATGTAAGAGTTCTGAAGCATTTTTAAACTTCAGCAGAATTCCGAGAGCAATGGAAGAGCTCACATGCATTTTTAAACTTCAGCAGAATTCCGAGAACAATGGAAGAGTTCCGAAGCATTTTTAAACGTCAGCGGAATTCCGAGAACAATGGAAGAGTTCTTAAGCATTTTTAAACATCAGCGGAATGCCAAGAACAATGCAAGATTTCCGAAGCATTTTTATATGTCAGCAGAATTCCGAGAAAATGGAAGAGTATCGAAGCATTTTAAAACGTCAGCGGAATTCCGAGAACAATGAAAGAGTTGCGAAGCATTATTAAACGTCAGCGGAATTCCGAGAACAATGGAAGAGTTCCGAAGCATTTTTAAGCGTCAGCGGAATTCCGAGAACAATGGAAGAGTTCCGAAGCATTTTTAAACTTCAGCAGAATTCCGAGAACAATGGAAGAGTTCCAAAGCATTTTTAAACGTCAGCAGAATTCCGAGAACAAATGAAGAGTTCCAAAGCATTTTTAAGCGTCAGTGGAATTCCGAGAACAATGGAAGAGTTCTTTAGCATTTTTAAACATCAGCGGAATTCCGAGAACAATGGAAGAGTATCGAAGCATTTTAAAACGTCAGCGGAATTCCGAGAACAATGGAAGAGTTCCGAAGCATTTTTAAACTTCAGCGGAATTACGAGAACAATGCAAGAGTTCCGAAGCATTTTTAAACTTCAGCAGAATTCCGAGAACAATTGGAGAGTTCCGAAGCATTTTTAAACGTCAGCAGAATTCCGAGAACAATTGAAGAGTTCCAAAGCATTTTTAAACGTCAGTGGAATTCCGAGAACAATGGAAGAGTTCCGAAGCATTTTTAAATGTCAGCAGAATTCCGCGAACAATGTAAGAGTTCTGAAGCATTTTTAAACTTCAGCAGAATTCCGAGAGCAATGGAAGAGTTCACATGCATTTTTAAACTTCAGCAGAATTCCGAGAACAATGGAAGAGTTCCGAAGCATTTTTAAACGTCAGCGGAATTCCGAGAACAATGGAAGAGTTCTTAAGCATTTTTAAACATCAGCGGAATGCCAAGAACAATGCAAGATTTCCGAAGTATTTTTATATGTCAGCAGAATTCCGAGAAAATGGAAGAGTATCGAAGCATTTTAAAACGTCAGCGGAATTCCGAGAACAATGAAAGAGTTGCGAAGCATTATTAAACGTCAGCGGAATTCCGAGAACAATGGAAGAGTTCCAAAGCATTTTTAAACTTCAGCAGAATTCCGAGAACAATGGAAGAGTTTCGAAGCATTTTTAAACTTCAGCGGAATTACGAGAACAATGCAAGAGTTCCGAAGCATTTTTAAACTTCAGCAGAATTCCGAGAACAATTGGAGAGTTCCGAAGCATTTTTAAACGTCAGCAGAATTCCGAGAGCAATTGAAGAGTTCCAAAGCATTTTTAAACGTCAGTGGAATTCCGAGAACAATGGAAGAGTTCCGAAGCATTTTTAAATGTCAGCAGAATTGCGAGAACAATGTAAGAGTTCTGAAGCATTTTTAAACTTCAGCAGAATTCCGAGAGCAATGGAAGAGCTCACATGCATTTTTAAACTTCAGCAGAATTCCGAGAACAATGGAAGAGTTCCGAAGCATTTTTAAACGTCAGCGGAATTCCGAGAACAATGGAAGAGTTCTTAAGCATTTTTAAACATCAGCGGAATGCCAAGAACAATGCAAGATTTCCGAAGCATTTTTATATGTCAGCAGAATTCCGAGAAAATGGAAGAGTATCGAAGCATTTTAAAACGTCAGCGGAATTCCGAGAACAATGAAAGAGTTGCGAAGCATTATTAAACGTCAGCGGAATTCCGAGAACAATGGAAGAGTTCCGAAGCATTTTTAAGCGTCAGCGGAATTCCGAGAACAATGGAAGAGTTCCGAAGCATTTTTAAACTTCAGCAGAATTCCGAGAACAATGGAAGAGTTCCAAAGCATTTTTAAACGTCAGCAGAATTCCGAGAACAAATGAAGAGTTCCAAAGCATTTTTAAGCGTCAGTGGAATTCCGAGAACAATGGAAGAGTTCCGAAGCATTTTTAAATGTCAGCAGAATTCCGAGAACAATGTAAGAGTTCTGAAGCATTTTTAAACTTCAGCAGAATTCCGAGAGCAATGGAAGAGTTCACATGCATTTTTAAACTTCAGCAGAATTCCGAGAACAATGGAAGAGTTCCGAAGCATTTTTAAACGTCAGCGGAATTCCGAGAACAATGGAAGAGTTCTTAAGCATTTTTAAACATCAGCGGAATGCCAAGAACAATGCAAGATTTCCGAAGTATTTTTATATGTCAGCAGAATTCCGAGAAAATGGAAGAGTATCGAAGCATTTTAAAACGTCAGCGGAATTCTGAGAACAATGAAAGAGTTGCGAAGCATTATTAAACGTCAGCGGAATTCCGAGAACAATGGAAGAGTTCCGAAGCATTTTTAAACTTCAGCAGAATTCCGAGAACAATGGAAGAGTTTCGAAGCATTTTTAAACTTCAGCGGAATTACGAGAACAATGCAAGAGTTCCGAAGCATTTTTAAACTTCAGCAGAATTCCGAGAACAATTGGAGAGTTCCGAAGCATTTTTAAACGTCAGCAGAATTCCGAGAACAATTGAAGAGTTCCAAAGCATTTTTAAACGTCAGTGGAATTCCGAGAACAATGGAAGAGTTCCGAAGCATTTTTAAATGTCAGCAGAATTGCGAGAACAATGTAAGAGTTCTGAAGCATTTTTAAACTTCAGCAGAATTCCGAGAGCAATGGAAGAGTTCACATGCATTTTTAAACTTCAGCAGAATTCCGAGAACAATGGAAGAGTTCCGAAGCATTTTTAAACGTCAGCAGGATTCCGAGAACAATGGAAGAGTTCTTAAGCATTTTTATATGTCAGCAGAATTCCGAGAAAATGGAAGAGTATCGAAGCATTTTAAAACGTCAGCGGAATTCCGAGAACAATGAAAGAGTTGCGAAGCATTATTAAACGTCAGCGGAATTCCGAGAACAATGGAAGAGTTCTTTAGCATTTTTAAACATCAGCGGAATTCCGAGAACAATGGAAGAGTATCGAAGCATTTTAAAACGTCAGCAGAATTCCGAGAACAATGGAAGAGTTCCGAAGCATTTTTAAACTTCAGCGGAATTACGAGAACAATGCAAGAGTTCCGAAGCATTTTTAAACATGAGCAGAATTCCGAGAACAATGGAAGAGATTTTAAGCATTTTTAAACTTCAGCGGAATTCCGAGAACAATAGAAGAGTTCCAAAGCATTTTTAAACTTCACCCGAATTCCGAGAACAATGGAAGAGTTCCGATGCATTTTTAAACTTCAGCAGAATTCTGAGAACAATGGAAGGGTTCCGAAGCATTTTTAAACTTCAGCGGAATTTGGAGAACAATGGAAGAGTTCTGAAGCATTTTTAAATGTTAGCGGGATTCCGAGAAAAATGGAAGAGTTCTGAAGCATTTTTAATCTTCAGCATAATTCCGAGAACAATGGAAGAGTTCCAAAGCATATTTAAACTTCAGCGGAATTCCGAGAACAATGGAAGAGATCCGAAGCATTTTTAAAAGTCAGCGGAATACCGAGAACAATGGAAGAGTTCTGAAGCATTTTTAAACGTCAGCAGAATTCCGAGAACAATGGAAGAGGTCCGAAGCATTTTGAAATGTCAGCGGAATTCTGAGAAATATGGAAGAGTTCCGAAGCATTTTTAAATGTCAGCAGAATTCTGAGAACAATGGAAGAGTTCCGAAGCAATCTTAAACTTCAGCGGAATTCCGAGAACAATGGAAGAGTTCCGAAGCATTTTTAAAAGTCAGCGGAATTCCGAGAACAATAGAAGAGTTGTGAAGCATTTTTAAGCGTCAGCGGAATTCCGAGAACAATGGAAGAGTTCCGAAGCATTTTTAAACTTCAGCAGAATTCCGAGAACGATGGAAGAGTTCCAAAGCATTTTTAAACGTCAGCAGAATTCCGAGAACAAATGAAGAGTTCCAAAGCATTTTTAAACGTCAGTGGAATTCCGAGAACAATGGAAGAGTTCCGAAGCATTTTTAAATGTCAGCAGAATTCCGAGAACAATGTAAGAGTTCTGAAGCATTTTTAAACTTCAGCAGAATTCCGAGAGCAATGGAAGAGTTCCAAAGCATTTTAAAACTTCAGCAGAATTCCAAGAACAATTGAAGGGTTCCGAAGCATTTTTAAACTTCAGCAGAATTCCGAGAACAATGGGAGAGTTTCGAAGCATTTTTAAACTTCAGCAGAATTCCGAGAACAATGGAAGAGTTTCGAAGCATTTTTAAACTTCAACGGAATTCCGAGAACAATGGAAGAGTTCCGAAGCATTTTTAAACGTCAGCGGAATTCCGAGAACAATGGAAGAGTTCTTTAGCATTTTTAAACATCAGCGGAATTCCGAGAACAATGGAAGAGTATCGAAGCATTTTAAAACGTCAGCGGAATTCCGAGAACAATGGAAGAGTTCCGAAGCATTTTTAAACTTCAGCGGAATTACGAGAACAATGCAAGAGTTCCGAAGCATTTTTAAACTTCAGCAGAATTTCGAGAACAATTGGAGAGTTCCGAAGCATTTTTAAACGTCAGCAGAATTCCGAGAACAATTGAAGAGTTCCAAAGCATTTTTAAACGTCAGTGGAATTCCGAGAACAATGGAAGAGTTCCGAAGCATTTTTAAATGTCAGCAGAATTCCGAGAACAATGTAAGAGTTCTGAAGCATTTTTAAACTTCAGCAGAATTCCGAGAGCAATGGAAGAGTTCACATGCATTTTTAAACTTCAGCAGAATTCCGAGAACAATGGAAGAGTTCCGAAGCATTTTTAAACGTCAGCGGAATTCCGAGAACAATGGAAGAGTTCTTAAGCATTTTTAAACATCAGCGGAATGCCAAGAACAATGCAAGATTTCCGAAGTATTTTTATATGTCAGCAGAATTCCGAGAAAATGGAAGAGTATCGAAGCATTTTAAAACGTCAGCGGAATTCCGAGAACAATGAAAGAGTTGC
The DNA here is from genome assembly GCF_046119375.1 of Phyllobates terribilis. Taxonomy (NCBI): domain Eukaryota; kingdom Metazoa; phylum Chordata; class Amphibia; order Anura; family Dendrobatidae; genus Phyllobates; species Phyllobates terribilis. Next base: position 12,410,430 of record NW_027362788.1, on the reverse strand, counting down.
GAAGCATTATTAAACGTCAGCGGAATTCCGAGAACAATGGAAGAGTTCCGAAGCATTTTTAAACTTCAGCAGAATTCCGAGAACAATGGAAGAGTTTCGAAGCATTTTTAAACTTCAGCGGAATTACGAGAACAATGCAAGAGTTCCGAAGCATTTTTAAACTTCAGCAGAATTCCGAGAACAATTGGAGAGTTCCGAAGCATTTTTAAACGTCAGCAGAATTCCGAGAACAATTGAAGAGTTCCAAAGCATTTTTAAACGTCAGTGGAATTCCGAGAACAATGGAAGAGTTCCGAAGCATTTTTAAATGTCAGCAGAATTGCGAGAACAATGTAAGAGTTCTGAAGCATTTTTAAACTTCAGCAGAATTCCGAGAGCAATGGAAGAGCTCACATGCATTTTTAAACTTCAGCAGAATTCCGAGAACAATGGAAGAGTTCCGAAGCATTTTTAAACGTCAGCGGAATTCCGAGAACAATGGAAGAGTTCTTAAGCATTTTTAAACATCAGCGGAATGCCAAGAACAATGCAAGATTTCCGAAGCATTTTTATATGTCAGCAGAATTCCGAGAAAATGGAAGAGTATCGAAGCATTTTAAAACGTCAGCGGAATTCCGAGAACAATGAAAGAGTTGCGAAGCATTATTAAACGTCAGCGGAATTCCGAGAACAATGGAAGAGTTCCGAAGCATTTTTAAACTTCAGCAGAATTCCGAGAACAATGGAAGAGTTTCGAAGCATTTTTAAACTTCAACGGAATTCCGAGAACAATGGAAGAGTTCCGAAGCATTTTTAAAAGTCAGCGGAATTCTGAGAACAATAGAAGAGTTGTGAAGCATTTTTAAGCGACATCGGAATTCCGAGAACAATGGAAGAGTTCCGAAGCATTTTTAAGCGTCAGCGGAATTCCGAGAACAATGTAAGAGTTCTGAAGCATTTTTAAACTTCAGCAGAATTCCGAGAGCAATGGAAGAGTTCCAAAGCATTTTAAAACTTCAGCAGAATTCCAAGAACAATTGAAGGGTTCCGAAGCATTTTTAAACTTCAGCAGAATTCCGAGAACAATGGAAGAGTTTCGAAGCATTTTTAAACTTCAACGGAATTCCGAGAACAATGGAAGAGTTCCGAAGCATTTTTAAACGTCAGCGGAATTCCGAGAACAATGGAAGAGTTCTTTAGCATTTTTAAACATCAGCGGAATTCCGAGAACAAGGGAAGAGTATCGAAGCATTTTAAAACGTCAGCGGAATTCCGAGAACAATGGAAGAGTTCCGAAGCATTTTTAAACTTCAGCGGAATTACGAGAACAATGCAAGAGTTCCGAAGCATTTTTAAACATGAGCAGAATTCCGAGAACAATGGAAGAGATTTTAAGCATTTTTAAACTTCAGCGGAATTCCGAGAACAATAGAAGAGTTCCGAAGCATTTTTAAACTTCACCCGAATTCCGAGAACAATGGAAGAGTTCCGATGCATTTTTAAACTTCAGCAGAATTCTGAGAACAATGGAAGAGTTCCAAACCATTTTTAAACTTCAGCAGAATTCTGAGAACAATTGAAGGGTTCCGAAGCATTTTTAAACTTCAGCGGAATTTGGAGAACAATGGAAGAGTTCCGAAGAATTTTTAAAAGTCAGCGGAATTCCGAGAACAATGGAAGAGTTGTGAAGCATTTTTAAATGTCAGCGGAATTCTGAGAACAATGGAATAGTTCTGAAGCATTTTAAAATGTTAGCGGGATTCCGAGAAAAATGGAAGAGTTCTGAAGCATTTTTAATCTTCAGCATAATTCCGAGAACAATGGAAGAGTTCCAAAGCATATTTAAACTTCAGCGGAATTCCGAGAACAATGGAAGAGATCCGAAGCATTTTTAAAAGTCAGCGGAATACCGAGAACAATGGAAGAGTTGTGAAGCATTTTTAAACGTCAGCAGAATTCCGAGAACAATGGAAGAGGTCCGAAGCATTTTTAAATGTCAGCGGAATTCTGAGAAATATGGAAGAGTTCCGAAGCATTTTTAAATGTCAGCAGAATTCTGAGAACAATGGAAGAGTTCCGAAGCAATCTTAAACTTCAGCGGAATTCCGAGAACAATGGAAGAGTTCCGAAGCATTTTTAAAAGTCAGCGGAATTCCGAGAACAATAGAAGAGTTGTGAAGCATTTTTAAGCGTCAGCGGAATTCCGAGAACAATGGAAGAGTTCCGAAGCATTTTTAAACTTCAGCAGAATTCCGAGAACAATGGAAGAGTTCCAAAGCATTGTTAAACGTCAGCAGAATTCCGAGAACAAATGAAGAGTTCCAAAGCATTTTTAAACGTCAGTGGAATTCCGAGAACAATGGAAGAGTTCCGAAGCATTTTTAAATGTCAGCAGAATTCCGAGAACAATGTAAGAGTTCTGAAGCATTTTTAAACTTCAGCAGAATTCCGAGAGCAATGGAAGAGTTCCAAAGCATTTTAAAACTTCAGCAGAATTCCAAGAACAATTGAAGGGTTCCGAAGCATTTTTAAACTTCAGCAGAATTCCGAGAACAATGGGAGAGTTTCGAAGCATTTTTAAACTTCAGCAGAATTCCGAGAACAATGGAAGAGTTTCGAAGCATTTTTAAACTTCAACGGAATTCCGAGAACAATGGAAGAGTTCCGAAGCATTTTTAAACGTCAGCGGAATTCCGAGAACAATGGAAGAGTTCTTTAGCATTTTTAAACATCAGCGGAATTCCGAGAACAATGGAAGAGTATCGAAGCATTTTAAAACGTCAGCGGAATTCCGAGAACAATGGAAGAGTTCCGAAGCATTTTTAAACTTCAGCGGAATTACGAGAACAATGCAAGAGTTCCGAAGCATTTTTAAACTTCAGCAGAATTCCGAGAACAATTGGAGAGTTCCGAAGCATTTTTAAACGTCAGCAGAATTCCGAGAACAATTGAAGAGTTCCAAAACATTTTTAAACGTCAGTGGAATTCCGAGAACAATGGAAGAGTTCCGAAGCATTTTTAAATGTCAGCAGAATTCCGAGAACAATGTAAGAGTTCTGAAGCATTTTTAAACTTCAGCAGAATTCCGAGAGCAATGGAAGAGTTCACATGCATTTTTAAACTTCAGCAGAATTCCGAGAACAATGGAAGAGTTCTTAAGCATTTTTAAACATCAGCGGAATGCCAAGAACAATGCAAGATTTCCGAAGCATTTTTATATGTCAGCAGAATTCCGAGAAAATGGAAGAGTATCGAAGCATTTTAAAACGTCAGCGGAATTCCGAGAACAATGAAAGAGTTGCGAAGCATTATTAAACGTCAGCGGAATTCCGAGAACAATGGAAGAGTTCCGAAGCATTTTTAAACTTCAGCGGAATTACGAGAACAATGCAAGAGTTCCGAAGCATTTTTAAACTTCAGCAGAATTCCGAGAACAATTGGAGAGTTCCGAAGCATTTTTAAACGTCAGCAGAATTCCGAGAACAATTGAAGAGTTCCAAAGCATTTTTAAACGTCAGTGGAATTCCGAGAACAATGGAAGAGTTCCGAAGCATTTTTAAATGTCAGCAGAATTCCGAGAACAATGTAAGAGTTCTGAAGCATTTTTAAACTTCAGCAGAATTCCGAGAGCAATGGAAGAGTTCACATGCATTTTTAAACTTCAGCAGAATTCCGAGAACAATGGAAGAGTTCCGAAGCATTTTTAAACGTCAGCGGAATTCCGAGAACAATGGAAGAGTTCTTAAGCATTTTTAAACATCAGCGGAATGCCAAGAACAATGCAAGATTTCCGAAGCATTTTTATATGTCAGCAGAATTCCGAGAAAATGGAAGAGTATCGAAGCATTTTAAAACGTCAGCGGAATTCCGAGAACAATGAAAGAGTTGCGAAGCATTATTAAACGTCAGCGGAATTCCGAGAACAATGGAAGAGTTCCGAAGCATTTTTAAACTTCAGCAGAATTCCGAGAACAATGGAAGAGTTCTGAAGCATTTTTAAACGTCAGCGGATTTTTGAAAACAATGGAAGATTTCCGAAGCATTTTTAAACGTCAGCGGAATTCTGAGAAAAATGGAAGAGTTCCGAAGCATTTTTAAACTTCAGCGGAATTTGGAGAACAATCAAAGAGTTCCGAAGCATTTTTAAAGGTCAGCGGAATTCCGAGAACAATGGAAGAGTTCCGAAGCATTTTTAAACTTCAGCATAATTCCGAGAACAATGGAAGAGTTCCGAAGCATTTTTAAATTTCAACGGAATTCCGAGAACAATGGAAGAGTTCCGAAGCATTTTAAAACTTCAGCAGAATTCCAAGAACAATGGAAGAGTCCTGAAGCATTTTAAACATCAGCTGATTTCCGAGAAATGGAAGAGTTCCGAAGCATTTTTAAATGTCAGCGGAAATCCGAGAACAATGTAAGCGTTCCGAAGCATTTTTAAATGTCAGCAGAATTCCGAGAACAATGTAAGAATTCCAAAGCATTTTAAAACTTCAGCAGAATTCCAAGAACAATTGAAGTGTTCCGAAGCATTTTTAAACGTAAGCGGAATTGCGAGAACAATGGAAGAGTTCCGAAGCATTTTTAAACTTCAGCATAATTCCGAGAACAATGGAAGAGTTCCGAAGCATTTTTAAATTTCAACGGAATTCCGAGAACAATGGAAGAGTTCCGAAGCATTTTAAAAATGAAGCAGAATTCCAAGAACAACGGAAGAGTCCTGAAGCATTTTAAAGTTCAGCTGATTTCCGAGAAATGGAAGAGTTCCGAAGCATTTTAAAACGTCAGCGGAAATTCGAGAACAATGGAAGCGTTCCGAAGCATTTTTAAATGTCAGCTGAATTCCGAGAACAATGAAAGAGTTGCGAAGCATTATTAAACGTCAGCGGAATTCAGAGAACAATGGAAGAGTTCCGAAACATTTTTAAACATCAGCGGATTTCCTTCAAGAATGAAAGAGTTGGGAAGAATTTTTAAACTTCAGCAGAATTTGAGGAACAATGGAAGAGTTCCAAAGCATTTTTAAACTTCAGCAGAAATCCGGGAACAATGGAAGAGTTTCAAAGCATTTTTAAACTTCAGCAGAATTCGGAGAACAATAGAAGAGTTCCGAAGCATTTTTAAATGTCAGAAGAATTCCGAGAACAATTGAAGAGTTCCAAAGCATTTTTAAACTTCAGCGGAATTCCAAGAACAATGTAAGAGTTCCAAAGCGTTTTAAAACTTCAGTAGAATTAAAAAGAACAATTGAAGTGTTTCGAAGCATCTTTAAACATCAGTGGAATTGCGAGAACAATGGAAGAGTTCTAAAGCATTTTTAAACATCAGCGGAATGCCGAGAACAATGCAAGATTTCCGAAGCATTTTTATATGTCAGCGGAATTCCGAGAACAATGGAAGAGTTCTGAATCATTTTTAAACTTCAGCGGAATTACGAGAACAATGGAAGAGTTCCGAAGCATTTTTAAACATGAGCAGAATTCCGAGAACAATGGAAGAGATTTTAAGCATTTTTAAACTTCAGCGGAATTCCGAGAACAACAGAAGAGTTCCGAAGCATTTTTAAACTTCACCCGAATTCTGAGAACAATGGAAGAGTTCCGAAGCATTTTTAAAAGTCAGCGGAATTCCGAGAACAATGGAAGAGTTGTGAATCATTTTTAAACTTCAGCGGAATTCCGAGAACAATAGAAGAGTTCCGAAGCATTTTTAAACTTCACCCTAATTCTGAGAACAATGGAAGAGTTCCGAAGCATTTTTAAATGTCAGCGGAATTCCGAGAAATATGGAAGAGTTCCGAAGCATTTTTAAATGTCAGCAGAATTCCGAGAACAATGGAAGAGTTCCAAAGCATTTTTAAATGTCGGCGGAATTCTGAAAACAATGGAAGAGTTCCGAAGCATTTTTAAACTTCAGCAGAATTCCGAGAACAATGGGAGAGTTCCGAAGCATTCTTAACCTTCAGCGGAATTCCGAGAACAATGGAAGAGTTCCGAAGCATTTTTAAAAGTCAGCGGAATTCCGAGAACAATAGAAGAGTTGTGAAGCATTTTTAAGCGTCAGCGGAATTCCGAGAACAATGGAAGAATTCCGAAGCATTTTTAAACTTCAAAACTTCAGCAGAATTCCGAGAACAATGGAAGAGTTCCGAAGCATTCTTAAACTTCAGCGGAATTCCGAGAACAATGGAAGAGTTCTGAATCATTTTTAAACTTCAGCGGAATTACGAGAACAATGGAAGAGTTCCGAAGCATTTTTAAACATGAGCAGAATTCCGAGAACAATGGAAGAGATTTTAAGCATTTTTAAACTTCAGCAGAATTCCGAGAACAACAGAAGAGTTCCGAAGCATTTTTAAACTTCACCCGAATTCTGAGAACAATGGAAGAGTTCCGAAGCATTTTTAAAAGTCAGCGGAATTCCGAGAACAATGGAAGAGTTGTGAATCATTTTTAAACTTCAGCGGAATTCCGAGAACAAAAGAAGAGTTCCGAAGCATTTTTAAACTTCACCCTAATTCTGAGAACAATGGAAGAGTTCCGAAGCATTTTTAAATGTCAGCGGAATTCCGAGAAATATGGAAGAGTTCCGAAGCATTTTTAAATGTCAGCAGAATTCCGAGAACAATGGAAGAGTTCCAAAGCATTTTTAAATGTCGGCGGAATTCTGAAAACAATGGAAGAGTTCCGAAGCATTTTTAAACTTCAGCAGAATTCCGAGAACAATGGGAGAGTTCCGAAGCATTCTTAACCTTCAGCGGAATTCCGAGAACAATGGAAGAGTTCCGAAGCATTTTTAAAAGTCAGCGGAATTCCGAGAACAATAGAAGAGTTGTGAAGCATTTTTAAGCGTCAGCGGAATTCCGAGAACAATGGAAGAATTCCGAAGCATTTTTAAACTTCAAAACTTCAGCAGAATTCCGAGAACAATGGAAGAGTTCCGAAGCATTCTTAAACTTCAGCGGAATTCCGAGAACAATGGAAGAGTTCCGAAGCATTTTTAAAAGTCAGCGGAATTCCGAGAACAAAAGAAGAGTTGTGAAGCAATTTTAAGCGTCAGCTGAATTCCGAGAACAATGGAAGAGTTCCGAAGCATTTTTAAACTTCAGCGGAATTCCTGGAACAATGGAAGAGTTCCGAAGCATTTTTAAAAGTCAGCAGAATTCCGAGAATAATAGAAGGGTACCAAAGCATGTTTAAACTTCAGCGGAATTCTGAGAACAATGTAAGAGTTCCGAAGCATTTTTAAACTTCACTGGAATTCCGAGAACAATGGAAGAGTTCCGAAGCATTTTTAAATGTCAGGGGAATTCCGCGAACAATGGAAGAGTTCTGAAGCATTTTTAAACGTCAGCGGATTTTTGAAAACAATGGAAGATTTCCGAAGCATTTTTAAACGTCAGCGGAATTCTGAGAAAAATGGAAGAGTTCCGAAGCATTTTTAAACTTCAGCGGAATTTGGAGAACAATCGAAGAGTTCCGAAGCATTTTTAAAGGTCAGCGGAATTCCGAGAAAAATGGAAGAGTTCCGAAGCATTTTAAAACTTCAGCAGAATTCCAAGAACAATGGAAGATTCCTGAAGCATTTTAAACATCAGCTGATTTCCGAGAAATGGAAGAGTTCCGAAGCATTTTTAAATGTCAGCGGAAATCCGAGAACAATGTAAGCGTTCCGAAGCATTTTTAAATGTCAGCAGAATTCCGAGAACAATGTAAGAATTCCAAAGCATTTTAAAACTTCAGCAGAATTCCAAGAACAATTGAAGTGTTCCGAAGCATTTTTAAACGTAAGCGGAATTGCGAGAACAATGGAAGAGTTCCGAAGCATTTTTAAAAGTCAGCGGAATTCCGAGAACAATAGAAGAGTTGTGAAGCATTTTTAAGCGTCAGCGGAATTCCGAGAACAATGGAAGAGTTCCGAAGCATTTTTAAACTTCAGCAGAATTCCGAGAACAATGGAAGAGTTCCAAAGCATTGTTAAACGTCAGCAGAATTCCGAGAACAAATGAAGAGTTCCAAAGCATTTTTAAACGTCAGTGGAATTCCGAGAACAATGGAAGAGTTCCGAAGCATTTTTAAATGTCAGCAGAATTCCGAGAACAATGTAAGAGTTCTGAAGCATTTTTAAACTTCAGCAGAATTCCGAGAGCAATGGAAGAGTTCCAAAGCATTTTAAAACTTCAGCAGAATTCCAAGAACAATTGAAGGGTTCCGAAGCATTTTTAAACTTCAGCAGAATTCCGAGAACAATGGGAGAGTTTCGAAGCATTTTTAAACTTCAGCAGAATTCCGAGAACAATGGAAGAGTTTCGAAGCATTTTTAAACTTCAACGGAATTCCGAGAACAATGGAAGAGTTCCGAAGCATTTTTAAACGTCAGCGGAATTCCGAGAACAATGGAAGAGTTCTTTAGCATTTTTAAACATCAGCGGAATTCCGAGAACAATGGAAGAGTATCGAAGCATTTTAAAACGTCAGCGGAATTCCGAGAACAATGGAAGAGTTCCGAAGCATTTTTAAACTTCAGCGGAATTACGAGAACAATGCAAGAGTTCCGAAGCATTTTTAAACTTCAGCAGAATTCCGAGAACAATTGGAGAGTTCCGAAGCATTTTTAAACGTCAGCAGAATTCCGAGAACAATTGAAGAGTTCCAAAACATTTTTAAACGTCAGTGGAATTCCGAGAACAATGGAAGAGTTCCGAAGCATTTTTAAATGTCAGCAGAATTCCGAGAACAATGTAAGAGTTCTGAAGCATTTTTAAACTTCAGCAGAATTCCGAGAGCAATGGAAGAGTTCACATGCATTTTTAAACTTCAGCAGAATTCCGAGAACAATGGAAGAGTTCTTAAGCATTTTTAAACATCAGCGGAATGCCAAGAACAATGCAAGATTTCCGAAGCATTTTTATATGTCAGCAGAATTCCGAGAAAATGGAAGAGTATCGAAGCATTTTAAAACGTCAGCGGAATTCCGAGAACAATGAAAGAGTTGCGAAGCATTATTAAACGTCAGCGGAATTCCGAGAACAATGGAAGAGTTCCGAAGCATTTTTAAACTTCAGCGGAATTACGAGAACAATGCAAGAGTTCCGAAGCATTTTTAAACTTCAGCAGAATTCCGAGAACAATTGGAGAGTTCCGAAGCATTTTTAAACGTCAGCAGAATTCCGAGAACAATTGAAGAGTTCCAAAGCATTTTTAAACGTCAGTGGAATTCCGAGAACAATGGAAGAGTTCCGAAGCATTTTTAAATGTCAGCAGAATTCCGAGAACAATGTAAGAGTTCTGAAGCATTTTTAAACTTCAGCAGAATTCCGAGAGCAATGGAAGAGTTCACATGCATTTTTAAACTTCAGCAGAATTCCGAGAACAATGGAAGAGTTCCGAAGCATTTTTAAACGTCAGCGGAATTCCGAGAACAATGGAAGAGTTCTTAAGCATTTTTAAACATCAGCGGAATGCCAAGAACAATGCAAGATTTCCGAAGCATTTTTATATGTCAGCAGAATTCCGAGAAAATGGAAGAGTATCGAAGCATTTTAAAACGTCAGCGGAATTCCGAGAACAATGAAAGAGTTGCGAAGCATTATTAAACGTCAGCGGAATTCCGAGAACAATGGAAGAGTTCCGAAGCATTTTTAAACTTCAGCAGAATTCCGAGAACAATGGAAGAGTTCTGAAGCATTTTTAAACGTCAGCGGATTTTTGAAAACAATGGAAGATTTCCGAAGCATTTTTAAACGTCAGCGGAATTCTGAGAAAAATGGAAGAGTTCCGAAGCATTTTTAAACTTCAGCGGAATTTGGAGAACAATCAAAGAGTTCCGAAGCATTTTTAAAGGTCAGCGGAATTCCGAGAACAATGGAAGAGTTCCGAAGCATTTTTAAACTTCAGCATAATTCCGAGAACAATGGAAGAGTTCCGAAGCATTTTTAAATTTCAACGGAATTCCGAGAACAATGGAAGAGTTCCGAAGCATTTTAAAACTTCAGCAGAATTCCAAGAACAATGGAAGAGTCCTGAAGCATTTTAAACATCAGCTGATTTCCGAGAAATGGAAGAGTTCCGAAGCATTTTTAAATGTCAGCGGAAATCCGAGAACAATGTAAGCGTTCCGAAGCATTTTTAAATGTCAGCAGAATTCCGAGAACAATGTAAGAATTCCAAAGCATTTTAAAACTTCAGCAGAATTCCAAGAACAATTGAAGTGTTCCGAAGCATTTTTAAACGTAAGCGGAATTGCGAGAACAATGGAAGAGTTCCGAAGCATTTTTAAACTTCAGCATAATTCCGAGAACAATGGAAGAGTTCCGAAGCATTTTTAAATTTCAACGGAATTCCGAGAACAATGGAAGAGTTCCGAAGCATTTTAAAAATGAAGCAGAATTCCAAGAACAATGGAAGAGTCCTGAAGCATTTTAAAGTTCAGCTGATTTCCGAGAAATGGAAGAGTTCCGAAGCATTTTAAAACGTCAGCGGAAATTCGAGAACAATGGAAGCGTTCCGAAGCATTTTTAAATGTCAGCTGAATTCCGAGAACAATGAAAGAGTTGCGAAGCATTATTAAACGTCAGCGGAATTCAGAGAACAATGGAAGAGTTCCGAAACATTTTTAAACATCAGCGGATTTCCTTCAAGAATGAAAGAGTTGGGAAGAATTTTTAAACTTCAGCAGAATTTGAGGAACAATGGAAGAGTTCCAAAGCATTTTTAAACTTCAGCAGAAATCCGGGAACAATGGAAGAGTTTCAAAGCATTTTTAAACTTCAGCAGAATTCGGAGAACAATAGAAGAGTTCCGAAGCATTTTTAAATGTCAGAAGAATTCCGAGAACAATTGAAGAGTTCCAAAGCATTTTTAAACTTCAGCGGAATTCCAAGAACAATGTAAGAGTTCCAAAGCGTTTTAAAACTTCAGTAGAATTAAAAAGAACAATTGAAGTGTTTCGAAGCATCTTTAAACATCAGTGGAATTGCGAGAACAATGGAAGAGTTCTAAAGCATTTTTAAACATCAGCGGAATGCCGAGAACAATGCAAGATTTCCGAAGCATTTTTATATGTCAGCGGAATTCCGAGAACAATGGAAGAGTTCTGAATCATTTTTAAACTTCAGCGGAATTACGAGAACAATGGAAGAGTTCCGAAGCATTTTTAAACATGAGCAGAATTCCGAGAACAATGGAAGAGATTTTAAGCATTTTTAAACTTCAGCGGAATTCCGAGAACAACAGAAGAGTTCCGAAGCATTTTTAAACTTCACCCGAATTCTGAGAACAATGGAAGAGTTCCGAAGCATTTTTAAAAGTCAGCGGAATTCCGAGAACAATGGAAGAGTTGTGAATCATTTTTAAACTTCAGCGGAATTCCGAGAACAATAGAAGAGTTCCGAAGCATTTTTAAACTTCACCCTAATTCTGAGAACAATGGAAGAGTTCCGAAGCATTTTTAAATGTCAGCGGAATTCCGAGAAATATGGAAGAGTTCCGAAGCATTTTTAAATGTCAGCAGAATTCCGAGAACAATGGAAGAGTTCCAAAGCATTTTTAAATGTCGGCGGAATTCTGAAAACAATGGAAGAGTTCCGAAGCATTTTTAAACTTCAGCAGAATTCCGAGAACAATGGGAGAGTTCCGAAGCATTCTTAACCTTCAGCGGAATTCCGAGAACAATGGAAGAGTTCCGAAGCATTTTTAAAAGTCAGCGGAATTCCGAGAACAATAGAAGAGTTGTGAAGCATTTTTAAGCGTCAGCGGAATTCCGAGAACAATGGAAGAATTCCGAAGCATTTTTAAACTTTAAAACTTCAGCAGAATTCCGAGAACAATGGAAGAGTTCCGAAGCATTCTTAAACTTCAGCGGAATTCCGAGAACAATGGAAGAGTTCTGAATCATTTTTAAACTTCAGCGGAATTACGAGAACAATGGAAGAGTTCCGAAGCATTTTTAAACATGAGCAGAATTCCGAGAACAATGGAAGAGATTTTAAGCATTTTTAAACTTCAGCAGAATTCCGAGAACAACAGAAGAGTTCCGAAGCATTTTTAAACTTCACCCGAATTCTGAGAACAATGGAAGAGTTCCGAAGCATTTTTAAAAGTCAGCGGAATTCCGAGAACAATGGAAGAGTTGTGAATCATTTTTAAACTTCAGCGGAATTCCGAGAACAAAAGAAGAGTTCCGAAGCATTTTTAAACTTCACCCTAATTCTGAGAACAATGGAAGAGTTCCGAAGCATTTTTAAATGTCAGCGGAATTCCGAGAAATATGGAAGAGTTCCGAAGCATTTTTAAATGTCAGCAGAATTCCGAGAACAATGGAAGAGTTCCAAAGCATTTTTAAATGTCGGCGGAATTCTGAAAACAATGGAAGAGTTCCGAAGCATTTTTAAACTTCAGCAGAATTCCGAGAACAATGGGAGAGTTCCGAAGCATTCTTAACCTTCAGCGGAATTCCGAGAACAATGGAAGAGTTCCGAAGCATTTTTAAAAGTCAGCGGAATTCCGAGAACAATAGAAGAGTTGTGAAGCATTTTTAAGCGTCAGCGGAATTCCGAGAACAATGGAAGAATTCCGAAGCATTTTTAAACTTCAAAACTTCAGCAGAATTCCGAGAACAATGGAAGAGTTCCGAAGCATTCTTAAACTTCAGCGGAATTCCGAGAACAATGGAAGAGTTCCGAAGCATTTTTAAAAGTCAGCGGAATTCCGAGAACAAAAGAAGAGTTGTGAAGCAATTTTAAGCGTCAGCTGAATTCCGAGAACAATGGAAGAGTTCCGAAGCATTTTTAAACTTCAGCGGAATTCCTGGAACAATGGAAGAGTTCCGAAGCATTTTTAAAAGTCAGCAGAATTCCGAGAATAATAGAAGGGTACCAAAGCATGTTTAAACTTCAGCGGAATTCTGAGAACAATGTAAGAGTTCCGAAGCATTTTTAAACTTCACTGGAATTCCGAGAACAATGGAAGAGTTCCGAAGCATTTTTAAATGTCAGGGGAATTCCGCGAACAATGGAAGAGTTCTGAAGCATTTTTAAACGTCAGCGGATTTTTGAAAACAATGGAAGATTTCCGAAGCATTTTTAAACGTCAGCGGAATTCTGAGAAAAATGGAAGAGTTCCGAAGCATTTTTAAACTTCAGCGGAATTTGGAGAACAATCGAAGAGTTCCGAAGCATTTTTAAAGGTCAGCGGAATTCCGAGAAAAATGGAAGAGTTCCGAAGCATTTTAAAACTTCAGCAGAATTCCAAGAACAATGGAAGATTCCTGAAGCATTTTAAACATCAGCTGATTTCCGAGAAATGGAAGAGTTCCGAAGCATTTTTAAATGTCAGCGGAAATCCGAGAACAATGTAAGCGTTCCGAAGCATTTTTAAATGTCAGCAGAATTCCGAGAACAATGTAAGAATTCCAAAGCATTTTAAAACTTCAGCAGAATTCCAAGAACAATTGAAGTGTTCCGAAGCATTTTTAAACGTAAGCGGAATTGCGAGAACAATGGAAGAGTTCCGAAGCATTTTTAAACTTCAGCATAATTCCGAGAACAATGGAAGAGTTCCGAAGCATTTTTAAATTTCAACGGAATTCCGAGAACAATGGAAGAGTTCCGAAGCATTTTAAAAATGAAGCAGAATTCCAAGAACAATGGAAGAGTCCTGAAGCATTTTAAAGTTCAGCTGATTTCCGAGAAATGGAAGAGTTCCGAAGCATTTTGAAACATCAGCGGAAATTCGAGAACAATGGAAGCGTTCCGAAGCATTTTTAAATGTCAGCTGAATTCCGAGAACAATGAAAGAGTTGCGAAGCATTATTAAACGTCAGCGGAATTCAGAGAACAATGGAAGAGTTCCGAAACATTTTTAAACATCAGCGGATTTCCTTCAAGAATGAAAGAGTTGGGAAGAATTTTTAAACTTCAGCAGAATTTGAGGAACAATGGAAGAGTTCCAAAGCATTTTTAAACTTCAGCAGAAATCCGGGAACAATGGAAGAGTTTCAAAGCATTTTTAAACTTCAGCAGAATTCGGAGAACAATAGAAGAGTTCCGAAGCATTTTTAAATGTCAGAAGAATTCCGAGAACAATTGAAGAGTTCCAAAGCATTTTTAAACTTCAGCGGAATTACGAGAACAATGGAAGAGTTCCGAAGCATTTTTAAACATGAGCAGAATTCCGAGAACAATGGAAGAGATTTTAAGCATTTTTAAACTTCAGCGGAATTCCGAGAACAACAGAAGAGTTCCGAAGCATTTTTAAACTTCACCCGAATTCTGAGAACAATGGAAGAGTTCCGAAGCATTTTTAAAAGTCAGCGGAATTCCGAGAACAATGGAAGAGTTGTGAATCATTTTTAAACTTCAGCGGAATTCCGAGAACAATAGAAGAGTTCCGAAGCATTTTTAAACTTCACCCTAATTCTGAGAACAATGGAAGAGTTCCGAAACATTTTTAAATGTCAGCGGAATTCCGAGAAATATGGAAGAGTTCCGAAGCATTTTTAAAAGTCAGCGGAATTCAGAGAACAATAGAAGAGTTGTGAAGCATTTTTAAGCGTCAGCGGAATTCCGAGAACAATGGAAGAATTCCGAAGCATTTTTAAACTTCAAAACTTCAGCAGAATTCCGAGAACAATGGAAGAGTTCCGAAGCATTCTTAAACTTCAGCGGAATTCCGAGAACAATGGAAGAGTTCCGAAGCATTTTTAAAAGTCAGCGGAATTCCGAGAACAAAAGAAGAGTTGTGAAGCAATTTTAAGCGTCAGCTGAATTCCGAGAACAATGGAAGAGTTCCGAAGCATTTTTAAACTTCAGCGGAATTCCTGGAACAATGGAAGAGTACCGAAGCATTTTTAAAAGTCAGCAGAATTCCGAGAATAATAGAAGGGTACCAAAGCATGTTTAAACTTCAGCGGAATTCTGAGAACAATGTAAGAGTTCCGAAGCATTTTTAAACTTCACCGGAATTCCGAGAACAATGGAAGAGTTCCGAAGCATTTTTAAATGTCAGGGGAATTCCGAGAAATATGGAAGAGTTCCGAAGCATTTTTAAATGTCAGCAGAATTCCGAGAACAATGGAAGAGTTCCAAAGCATTTTTAAATGTCGGCGGAATTCTGAAAACAATGGAAGAGTTCCGAAGCATTTTTAAACTTCAGCAGAATTCCGAGAACAATGGGAGAGTTCCGAAGCATTCTTAACCTTCAGCGGAATTCCGAGAACAATGGAAGAGTTCCGAAGCATTTTTAAAAGTCAGCGGAATTCCGAGAACAATAGAAGAGTTGTGAAGCATTTTTAAGCGTCAGCGGAATTCCGAGAACAATGGAAGAATTCCGAAGCATTTTTAAACTTCAAAACTTCAGCAGAATTCCAAGAACAATGGAAGAGTTCGGAAGCATTCTTAAACTTCAGCGGAATTCCGAGAACAATGGAAGAGTTCTGAATCATTTTTAAACTTCAGCGGAATTACGAGAACAATGGAAGAGTTCCGAAGCATTTTTAAACATGAGCAGAATTCCGAGAACAATGGAAGAGATTTTAAGCATTTTTAAACTTCAGCAGAATTCCGAGAACAACAGAAGAGTTCCGAAGCATTTTTAAACTTCACCCGAATTCTGAGAACAATGGAAGAGTTCCGAAGCATTTTTAAAAGTCAGCGGAATTCCGAGAACAATGGAAGAGTTGTGAATCATTTTTAAACTTCAGCGGAATTCCGAGAACAATAGAAGAGTTCCGAAGCATTTTTAAACTTCACCCTAATTCTGAGAACAATGGAAGAGTTCCGAAGCATTTTTAAATGTCAGCGGAATTCCGAGAAATATGGAAGAGTTCCGAAGCATTTTTAAATGTCAGCAGAATTCCGAGAACAATGGAAGAGTTCCAAAGCATTTTTAAATGTCGGCGGAATTCTGAAAACAATGGAAGAGTTCCGAAGCATTTTTAAACTTCAGCAGAATTCCGAGAACAATGGGAGAGTTCCGAAGCATTCTTAACCTTCAGCGGAATTCCGAGAACAATGGAAGAGTTCCGAAGCATTTTTAAAAGTCAGCGGAATTCCGAGAACAATAGAAGAGTTGTGAAGCATTTTTAAGCGTCAGCGGAATTCCGAGAACAATGGAAGAATTCCGAAGCATTTTTAAACTTCAAAACTTCAGCAGAATTCCGAGAACAATGGAAGAGTTCCGAAGCATTCTTAAACTTCAGCGGAATTCCGAGAACAATGGAAGAGTTCCGAAGCATTTTTAAAAGTCAGCGGAATTCCGAGAACAAAAGAAGAGTTGTGAAGCAATTTTAAGCGTCAGCTGAATTCCGAGAACAATGGAAGAGTTCCGAAGCATTTTTAAACTTCAGCGGAATTCCTGGAACAATGGAAGAGTTCCGAAGCATTTTTAAAAGTCAGCAGAATTCCGAGAATAATAGAAGGGTACCAAAGCATGTTTAAACTTCAGCGGAATTCTGAGAACAATGTAAGAGTTCCGAAGCATTTTTAAACTTCACTGGAATTCCGAGAACAATGGAAGAGTTCCGAAGCATTTTTAAATGTCAGGGGAATTCCGCGAACAATGGAAGAGTTCTGAAGCATTTTTAAACGTCAGCGGATTTTTGAAAACAATGGAAGATTTCCGAAGCATTTTTAAACGTCAGCGGAATTCTGAGAAAAATGGAAGAGTTCCGAAGCATTTTTAAACTTCAGCGGAATTTGGAGAACAATCGAAGAGTTCCGAAGCATTTTTAAAGGTCAGCGGAATTCCGAGAACAATGGAAGAGTTCCGAAGCATTTTTAAACTTCAGCATAATTCCGAGAACAATGGAAGAGTTCCGAAGCATTTTTAAATTTCAACGGAATTCCGAGAAAAATGGAAGAGTTCCGAAGCATTTTAAAACTTCAGCAGAATTCCAAGAACAATGGAAGATTCCTGAAGCATTTTAAACATCAGCTGATTTCCGAGAAATGGAAGAGTTCCGAAGCATTTTTAAATGTCAGCGGAAATCCGAGAACAATGTAAGCGTTCCGAAGCATTTTTAAATGTCAGCAGAATTCCGAGAACAATGTAAGAATTCCAAAGCATTTTAAAACTTCAGCAGAATTCCAAGAACAATTGAAGTGTTCCGAAGCATTTTTAAACATAAGCGGAATTGCGAGAACAATGGAAGAGTTCCGAAGCATTTTTAAACTTCAGCATAATTCCGAGAACAATGGAAGAGTTCCGAAGCATTTTTAAATTTCAACGGAATTCCGAGAACAATGGAAGAGTTCCGAAGCATTTTAAAAATGAAGCAGAATTCCAAGAACAATGGAAGAGTCCTGAAGCATTTTAAAGTTCAGCTGATTTCCGAGAAATGGAAGAGTTCCGAAGCATTTTGAAACGTCAGCGGAAATTCGAGAACAATGAAAGCGTTCCGAAGCATTTTTAAATGTCAGCTGAATTCCGAGAACAATGAAAGAGTTGCGAAGCATTATTAAACGTCAGCGGAATTCAGAGAACAATGGAAGAGTTCCGAAACATTTTTAAACATCAGCGGATTTCCTTCAAGAATGAAAGAGTTGGGAAGAATTTTTAAACTTCAGCAGAATTTGAGGAACAATGGAAGAGTTCCAAAGCATTTTTAAACTTCAGCAGAAATCCGGGAACAATGGAAGAGTTTCAAAGCATTTTTAAACTTCAGCAGAATTCGGAGAACAATAGAAGAGTTCCGAAGCATTTTTAAATGTCAGAAGAATTCCGAGAACAATTGAAGAGTTCCAAAGCATTTTTAAACTTCAGCGGAATTCCAAGAACAATGTAAGAGTTCCAAAGCGTTTTAAAACTTCAGTAGAATTAAAAAGAACAATTGAAGTGTTTCGAAGCATTTTTAAACGTCAGCGGAATTGCGAGAACAAGGGAAGAGTTCTAAAGCATTTTTAAACATCAGCGGAATGCCGAGAACAATGCAAGATTTCCGAAGCATTTTTATATGTCAGCGGAATTCCGAGAACAATGGAAGAGTTCTGAATCATTTTTAAACTTCAGCGGAATTACGAGAACAATGGAAGAGTTCCGAAGCATTTTTAAACATGAGCAGAATTCCGAGAACAATGGAAGAGATTTTAAGCATTTTTAAACTTCAGCGGAATTCCGAGAACAACAGAAGAGTTCCGAAGCATTTTTAAACTTCACCCGAATTCTGAGAACAATGGAAGAGTTCCGAAGCATTTTTAAAAGTCAGCGGAATTCCGAGAACAATGGAAGAGTTGTGAATCATTTTTAAACTTCAGCGGAATTCCGAGAACAATAGAAGAGTTCCGAAGCATTTTTAAACTTCACCCTAATTCTGAGAACAATGGAAGAGTTCCGAAGCATTTTTAAATGTCAGCGGAATTCCGAGAAATATGGAAGAGTTCCGAAGCATTTTTAAAAGTCAGCGGAATTCAGAGAACAATAGAAGAGTTGTGAAGCATTTTTAAGCGTCAGCGGAATTCCGAGAACAATGGAAGAATTCCGAAGCATTTTTAAACTTCAAAACTTCAGCAGAATTCCGAGAACAATGGAAGAGTTCCGAAGCATTCTTAAACTTCAGCGGAATTCCGAGAACAATGGAAGAGTTCCGAAGCATTCTTAAACTTCAGCGGTATTCCGAGAACAATGGAAGAGTTCCGAAGCATTTTTAAAAGTCAGCGGAATTCCGAGATCAAAAGAAGAGTTGTGAAGCAATTTTAAGCGTCAGCTGAATTCCGAGAACAATGGAAGAGTTTCGAAGCATTTTTAAACTTCAGCGGAATTCCTGGAACAATGGAAGAGTTCCGAAGCATTTTTAAAAGTCAGCAGAATTCCGAGAATAATAGAAGGGTACCAAAGCATGTTTAAACTTCAGCGGAATTCTGAGAACAATGTAAGAGTTCCGAAGCATTTTTAAACTTCACCGGAATTCCGAGAACAATGGAAGAGTTCCGAAGCATTTTTAAATGTCAGGGGAATTCCGCGAACAATGGAAGAGTCCTGAAGCATTTTTAAACGTCAGCGGATTTTTGA
The DNA here is from genome assembly GCF_046119375.1 of Phyllobates terribilis. Taxonomy (NCBI): domain Eukaryota; kingdom Metazoa; phylum Chordata; class Amphibia; order Anura; family Dendrobatidae; genus Phyllobates; species Phyllobates terribilis. The sequence goes on along the minus strand of NW_027362788.1, from coordinate 12,391,450 downwards.
AAACAATGGAAGATTTCCGAAGCATTTTTAAACGTCAGCGGAATTCTGAGAAAAATGGAAGAGTTCCGAAGCATTTTTAAACTTCAGCGGAATTTGGAGAACAATCGAAGAGTTCCGAAGCATTTTTAAAGGTCAGCGGAATTCCGAGAACAATGGAAGAGTTGAGAAGCATTTTTAAACGTCAGCGGAATTCCGAGAAAAATGGAAGAGTTCCGAAGCATTTTTAAACTTCAGCATAATTCCGAGAACAATGGAAGAGTTCCGAAGCATTTTTAAATTTCAACGGAATTCCGAGAACAATGGAAGCGTTCCGAAGCATTTTAAAACTTCAGCAGAATTCCAAGAACAATGGAAGAGTCCTGAAGCATTTTAAACTTCAGCTGATTTCCGAGAAATGGAAGAGTTCCGAAGCATTTTGAAACTTCAGCCGAAATCCGAGAACAATGGAAGAGTTCTGAAGCATTTTTAAACTTCAGCGGAATTCCTTGAACAATGAAAGTGTTGCGAAGCATTACTAAATGTCATCGGAATACCAAGAACAATGGAAGAGTTCCGAAGCATTTTTAAATGTCAGCGGAAATCCGAGAACAATGTAAGCGTTCCGAAGCATTTTTAAATGTCAGCTGAATTCCGAGAACAATGGAAGAGTTCCGAAATATTTTTAAACATCAGCGGATTTCCTTCAAGAATGAAAGAGTTCCGTAGGATTTTTAAATGTCAGCAGAATTCCGAGAACAATTGAAGAGTTCCAAAGCATTTTTAAACTTCAGTGGAATTCCGAGAACAATGTAAGAGTTCCAAAGCATTTTAAAACTTCAGCAGAATTCCAAGAACAATTGAAGTGTTCCGAAGCATTTTTAAACGTAAGCGGAATTACGAGAACAATGGAAGAGTTCTAAAGCATTTTTAAACATCAGCGGAATGCCGAGAGCAATGCAAGATTTCCGAAGCATTTTTATATGTCAGCGGAAATCCGAGAACAATGGAAGAGTACCGAAGCATTTTAAAACGTCAGCGGAATTCCGAGAACAATGGAAGAGTTCCGAAGCATTTTTAAACTTCAGCAGAATTACGAGAACAATGGAAAAGTTCCGAAGCATTTTTAAACATGAGCAGAAATCCGAGAACAATGGAAGAGATTTTAAGCATTTTTAAACTTCAGCGGAATTCCGAGAACAATAGAAGAGTTCCGAAGCATTTTCAAACTTCACTCGAATTCTGAGAACAATGGAAGAGTTCCGAAGCATTTTTAAAAGTCAGCGGAATTCCGAGAACAATGGAAGAGTTGTGAAGCATTTTTAAACGTCAGCGGAATTAAGAGAACAATGGAAGAGTTCCGAAGAATTTTTAAACTTCAGCGGAATTCCTTGAACAATGAAGGTGTTGCGAAGCATTACTAAATGTCATCGGAATACCAAGAACAATGGAAGAGTTCCGAAGCATTTTTAAATGTCAGCGGAAATCCGAGAACATTGTAAGCGTTCCGAAGCATTTTTAAACTTCAGCATAATTCCGAGAAAAATGGAAGAGTTCCGAAGCATTTTTAAATTTCAACGGAATTCCGAGAACAATGGAAGAGTTCCGAAGCATTTTAAAACTTCAGCAGAATTCCAAGAACAATGGAAGAGTCCTGAAGCATTTTAAACTTCAGCTGATTTCCGAGAAATGGAAGAGTACCGAAGCATTTTTAAACTTCAGCAGAATTCGGAGAACAATAGAAGAGTTCCGAAGCATTTTTAAATGTCAGAAGAATTCCGAGAACAATTGAAGAGTTCCAAAGCATTTTTAAACTTCAGCGGAATTCCAAGAACAATGTAAGAGTTCCAAAGCGTTTTAAAACTTCAGTAGAATTAAAAAGAACAATTGAAGTGTTTCGAAGCATTTTTAAACGTCAGCGGAATGCCGAGAACAATGCAAGATTTCCGAAGCATTTTTATATGTCAGCGCAATTCCGAGAACAATGGAAGAGTTCTGAATCATTTTTAAACTTCAGCGGAATTACGAGAACAATGGAAGAGTTCCGAAGCATTTTTAAACATGAGCAGAATTCCGAGAACAATGGAAGAGATTTTAAGCATTTTTAAACTTCAGCGGAATTCCGAGAACAACAGAAGAGTTCCGAAGCATTTTTAAACTTCACCCGAATTCTGAGAACAATGGAAGAGTTCCGAAGCATTTTTAAAAGTCAGCGGAATTCCGAGAACAATGGAAGAGTTGTGAATCATTTTTAAACTTCAGCGGAATTCCGAGAACAATGGAAGAGTTCCGAAGCATTTTTAAATGTCAGCGGAATTCCGAGAAATATGGAAGAGTTCCGAAGCATTTTTAAATGTCAGCAGAATTCCGAGAACAATGGAAGAGTTCCAAAACATTTTTAAATGTCAGCGGAATTCTGAAAACAATGGAAGAGTTCCGAAGCATTCTTAACCTTCAGCGGAATTCCGAGAACAATGGAAGAGTTCCGAAGCATTTTTAAAAGTCAGCGGAATTCCGAGAACAATAGAAGAGTTGTGAAGTATTTTTAAGCGTCAGCGGAATTCCGAGAACAATGGAAGAATTCCGAAGCATTTTTAAACTTCAAAACTTCAGCAGAATTCCGAGAACAATGGAAGAGTTCCGAAGCATTCTTAAACTTCAGCGGAATTCCGAGAACAATGGAAGAGTTCCAAAGCATTCTTAAACTTCAGCGGTATTCCGAGAACAATGGAAGAGTTCCGAAGCATTTTTAAAAGTCAGCGGAATTCCGAGATCAAAAGAAGAGTTGTGAAGCAATTTTAAGCGTCAGCTGAATTCCGAGAACAATGGAAGAGTTCCGAAGCATTTTTAAACTTCAGCGGAATTCCTGGAACAATGGAAGAGTTCCGAAGCATTTTTAAAAGTCAGCAGAATTCCGAGAATAATAGAAGGGTACCAAAGCATGTTTAAACTTCAGCGGAATTCTGAGAACAATGTAAGAGTTCCGAAACATTTTTAAACTTCACCGGAATTCCGAGAACAATGGAAGAGTTCCGAAGCATTTTTAAATGTCAGGGGAATTCCGCGAACAATGGAAGAGTCCTGAAGCATTTTTAAACGTCAGCGGATTTTTGAAAACAATGGAAGATTTCCGAAGCATTTTTAAACGTCAGCGGAATTCTGAGAAAAATGGAAGAGTTCCGAAGCATTTTTAAACTTCAGCGGAATTTGGAGAACAATCGAAGAGTTCCGAAGCATTTTTAAAGGTCAGCGGAATTCCGAGAACAATGGAAGAGTTGTGAAGCATTTTTAAACGTCAGCGGAATTCCGAGAAAAATGGAAGAGTTGCAAAGCATTATTAAACGTCAGCGGAATTCCGAGAACAATGGAAGAGTTCCGAAGCATTTTTAAACTTCAGCATAATTCCGAGAACAATGGAAGAGTTCCGAAGCATTTTTAAATTTCAACGGAATTCCGAGAACAATGGAAGAGTTCCGAAGCATTTTAAAACTTCAGCAGAATTCCAAGAACAATGGAAGAGTCCTGAAGCATTTTAAACTTCAGCTGATTTCCGAGAAATGGAAGAGTTCCGAAGCATTTTGAAACTTCAGCCGAAATCCGAGAACAGTGGAAGAGTTCTGAAGCATTTTTAAACTTCAGCGGAATTCCTTGAACAATGAAAGTGTTGCGAAGCATTACTAAATGTCATCGGAATACCAAGAACAATGGAAGAGTTCCGAAGCATTTTTAAATGTCAGCGGAAATCCGAGAACAATGTAAGCGTTCCGAAGCATTTTTAAATGTCAGCTGAATTCCGAGAACAATGAAAGAGTTGCGAAGCATTATTAAACGTCAGCAGAATTCTGAGAACAATGGAAGAGTTCCGAAACATTTTTAAACATCAGCGGATTTCCTTCAAGAATGAAAGAGTTCCGTAGGATTTTTAAACTTCAGCAGAATTTGAGGAACAATGGAAGAGTTCCAAAGCATTTTTAAACTTCAGCAGAAATCCGGGAACAATGGAAGAGTTTGAAAGCATTTTTAAACTTCAGCAGAATTCGGAGAACAATAGAAGAGTTCCGAAGCATTTTTAAATGTCAGCAGAATTCCGACAACAATTGAAGAGTTCCAAAGCATTTTTAAACTTCAGCGGAATTCCGAGAACAATGTAAGAGTTCCAAAGCATTTTAAAACTTCAGCAGAATTCCAAGAACAATTGAAGTGTTCCGAAGCATTTTTAAACGTAAGCGGAATTACGAGAACAATGGAAGAGTTCTAAAGCATTTTTAAACATCAGCGGAATGCCGAGAGCAATGCAAGATTTCCGAAGCATTTTTATATGTCAGCGGAAATCCGAGAACAATAGAAGAGTACCGAAGCATTTTAAAACGTCAGCGGAATTCCGAGAACAATGGAAGAGTTCCGAAGCATTTTTAAACTTCAGCAGAATTACGAGAACAATGGAAGAGTTCCGAAGCATTTTTAAACATGAGCAGAATTCCGAGAACAATGGAAGAGATTTTAAGCATTTTTAAACTTCAGCGGAATTCCGAGAACAATAGAAGAGTTCCGAAGCATTTTCAAACTTCACCCGAATTCTGAGAACAATGGAAGAGTTCCGAAGCATTTTTAAACGTCAGCGGAATTCCGAGAACAATGGAAGAGTTCCGAAGCATTTTTAAACTTCAGCGGAATTCCTTGAACAATGAAGGTGTTGCGAAGCATTACTAAATGTCATCGGAATACCAAGAACAATGGAAGAGTTCCGAAGCATTTTTAAATGTCAGCGGAAATCCGAGAACAATGTAAGCGTTCCGAAGCATTTTTAAACTTCAGCATAATTCCGAGAACAATGGAAGAGTTCCGAAGCATTTTTAAATTTCAACGGAATTCCGAGAACAATGGAAGAGTTCCGAAGCATTTTAAAACTTCAGCAGAATTCCAAGAACAATGGAAGAGTCCTGAAGCATTTTAAACTTCAGCTGATTTCCGAGAAATGGAAGAGTTCCGAATCATTTTGAAACTTCAGCCGAAATCCGAGAACAATGGAAGAGTTCTGAAGCATTTTTAAACTTCAGTGGAATTCCTTGAACAATGAAAGTGTTGCGAAGCATTACTAAATGTCATCGGAATACCAAGAACAATGGAAGAGTTCCGAAGCATTTTTAAATGTCAGCGGAAATCCGAGAACAATGTAAGCGTTCCGAAGCATTTTTAAATGTCAGCAGAATTCCGAGAACAATGTAAGAATTCCAAAGCATTTTAAAACTTCAGCAGAATTCCAAGAACAATTGAAGTGTTCCGAAGCATTTTTAAACGTAAGCGGAATTGCGAGAACAATGGAAGAGTTCCGAAGCAGTTTTAAACTTCAGCATAATTCCGAGAACAATGGAAGAGTTCCGAAGCATTTTTAAACGTAAGCGGAATTGCGAGAACAATGGAAGAGTTCCGAAGCAGTTTTAAACTTCAGCATAATTCCGAGAACAATGGAAGAGTTCCGAAGCATTTTAAAACTTCAGCAGAATTCCAAGAACAATGGAAGAGTCCTGAAGCATTTTAAAGTTCAGCTGATTTCCGAGAAATGGAAGAGTTCCGAAGCATTTTGAAACGTCAGCGGAAATTCGAGAACAATGGAAGCGTTCCGAAGCATTTTTAAATGTCAGCTGAATTCCGAGAAAAATGAAAGAGTTGCGAAGCATTATTAAACGTCAGCGGAATTCAGAGAACAATGGAAGAGTTCCGAAACATTTTTAAACATCAGCGGATTTCCTTCAAGAATGAAAGAGTTGGGAAGAATTTTTAAACTTCAGCAGAATTTGAGGAACAATGGAAGAGTTCCAAAGCATTTTTAAACTTCAGCAGAAATCCGGGAACAATGGAAGAGTTTCAAAGCATTTTTAAATTTCAGCAGAATTCGGAGAACAATAGAAGAGTTCCGAAGCATTTTTAAATGTCAGAAGAATTCCGAGAACAATTGAAGAGTTCCAAAGCATTTTTAAACTTCAGCGGAATTCCAAGAACAATGTAAGAGTTCCAAAGCGTTTTAAAACTTCAGTAGAATTAAAAAGAACAATTGAAGTGTATCGAAGCATTTTTAAACGTCAGCGGAATTGCGAGAACAATGGAAGAGTTCTAAAGCATTTTTAAACATCAGCGGAATGCCGAGAACAATGCAAGATTTCCGAAGCATTTTTATATGTCAGCGGAATTCCGAGAACAATGGAAGAGTTCCGAAGCATTTTTAAACTTCAGCGGAATTACGAGAACAATGGAAGAGTTCTGAAGCATTTTTAAACATGAGCAGAATTCCGAGAACAATGGAAGAGATTTTAAGCATTTTTAAACTTCAGCAGAATTCCGAGAACAACAGAAGAGTTCCGAAGCATTTTTAAACTTCACCCGAATTCTGAGAACAATGGAAGAGTTCCGAAGCATTTTTAAAAGTCAGCGGAATTCCGAGAACAATGGAAGAGTTGTGAATCATTTTTAAACTTCAGCGGAATTCCGAGAACAATAGAAGAGTTCCGAAGCATTTTTAAACTTCACCCGAATTCTGAGAACAATGGAAGAGTTCCGAAGCATTTTTAAACTTCAGCAGAATTCCGAGAACAATGGGAGAGTTCCGAAGCATTTTTAAAAGTCAGCGGAATTCCGAGAACAATAGAAGAGTTGTGAAGCATTTTTAAGCGTCAGCGGAATTCCGAGAAAAATGGAAGAATTCCGAAGCATTTTTAAACTTCAAAACTTCAGCAGAATTCCGAGAACAATGGAAGAGTTCCGAAGCATTCTTAAACTTCAGCGGAATTCCGAGAACAATGGAAGAGTTCCGAAGCATTTTTAAAAGTCAGCGGAATTCCGAGAACAAAAGAAGAGTTGTGAAGCAATTTTAAGCGTCAGCTGAATTCCGAGAACAATGGAAGAATTCCGAAGCATTTTTAAACTTCAGCGGAATTCTGAGAACAATGTAAGAGTTCCGAAGCATTTTTAAACTTCACCGGAATTCCGAGAACAATGGAAGAGTTCCAAAGCATTTTTAAATGTCAGCGGAATTCCTTGAACAATGAAAGTGTTGCGAAGCATTACTAAATGTCATCGGAATACCAAGAACAATGGAAGAGTTCCGAAGCATTTTTAAATGTCAGCGGAAATCCGAGAACAATGTAAGCGTTCCGAAGCATTTTTAAATGTCAGCTGAATTCCAAGAACAATGAAAGAGTTGCGAAGCATTATTAAACGTCAGCAGAATTCTGAGAACAATGGAAGAGTTCCGAAACATTTTTAAACATCAGCGGATTTCCTTCAAGAATGAAAGAGTTCCGTAGGATTTTTAAACTTCAGCAGAATTTGAGGAACAATGGAAGAGTTCCAAAGCATTTTTAAACTTCAGCAGAAATCCGGGAACAATGGAAGAGTTTCAAAGCATTTTTAAACTTCAGCAGAATTCGGAGAACAATAGAAGAGTTCCGAAGCATTTTTAAATGTCAGCAGAATTCCGAGAACAATTGAAGAGTTCCAAAGCATTTTTAAACTTCAGCGGAATTCCGAGAACAATGTAAGAGTTCCAAAGCATTTTAAAACTTCAGCAGAATTCCAAGAACAATTGAAGTGTTCCGAAGCATTTTTAAACGTAAGCGGAATTACGAGAACAATGGAAGAGTTCTAAAGCATTTTTAAACATCAGCGGAATGCCGAGAGCAATGCAAGATTTCCGATGCATTTTTATATGTCAGCGGAAATCCGAGAACAATGGAAGAGTACCGAAGCATTTTAAAACGTCAGCGGAATTCCGAGAACAATGGAAGAGTTCCGAAGCATTTTTAAACTTCAGCAGAATTACGAGAACAATGGAAGAGTTCCGAAGCATTTTTAAACATGAGCAGAATTCTGAGAACAATGGAAGAGATTTTAAGCATTTTTAAACTTCAGCGGAATTCCGAGAACAATAGAAGAGTTCCGAAGCATTTTCAAACTTCACCCGAATTCTGAGAACAATGGAAGTGTTCCGAAGCATTTTTAAACTTCAGCGGAATTTGGAGAACAATCGAAGAGTTCCGAAGCATTTTTAATCTTCAAAATAATTCCGAGAACAATGGAAGAGTTCCGAAGCATATTTAAACTTCAGCGGAATTCCGAGAACAATGGAAGAGTTCCGAAGCATTTTTAAAAGTCACCGGAATACCGAGAAATATGGAAGAGTTCCGAAGCATTTTTAAATGTCAGCGGAATTCCGAGAAATATGGAAGAGTTCCGAAGCATTTTTAAATGTCAGCAGAATTCCGAGAACAATGGAAGAGTTCCAAAGCATTTTTAAATGGCAGCGGAATTCTGAAAACAATGGAAGAGTTCCGAAGCATTTTTAAACTTCAGCAGAATTCCGAGAACAATGGAAGAGTTCCGAAGCATTCTTAAACTTCAGCGGAATTCCGAGAAAAATGGAAGAGTTCCGAAGCATTTTTAAAAGTTAGCGGAATTCCGAGAACAATAGAAGAGTTCCGAAGCATTTTTAAATGTCAGGGGAATTCCGCGAACAATGGAAGAGTTCTGAAGCATTTTTAAACGTCAGCGGATTTTTGAAAACAATGGAAGATTTCCGAAGTATTTTTAAACGTCAGCGGAATTCTGAGAAAAATGGAAGAGTTCCGAAACATTTTTAAACATCAGCGGATTTCCTTCAAGAATGAAAGAGTTCCGTAGGATTTTTAAACTTCAGCAGAATTTGAGGAACAATGGAAGAGTTCCAAAGCATTTTTAAACTTCAGCAGAAATCCGGGAACAATGGAAGAGTTTCAAAGCATTTTTAAACTTCAGCAGAATTCGGAGAACAATAGAAGAGTTCCGAAGCATTTTTAAACGTCAGCAGAATTCCGAGAACAATTGAAGAGTTCCAAAGCATTTTTAAACTTCAGCGGAATTCCGAGAACAATGGAAGAGTTCTGAAGCATTTTTAAATGTCAGCAGAATTCCGAGAACAATGTAAGAGTTCCAAAGCATTTTAAAACTTCAGCAGAATTCCAAGAACAATTGAAGTGTTCCGAAGCATTTTTAAACGTAAGCGGAATTGCGAGAACAATGGAAGAGTTCTAAAGCATTTTTAAACATCAGCGGAATGCCGAGAGCAATGCAAGATTTCCGAAGCATTTTTATATGTCAGCGGAAATCCGAGAACAATGGAAGAGTACTGAAGCATTTTAAAACGTCAGCGGAATTCCGAGAACAATGGAAGAGTTCCGAAGCATTTTTAAACTTCAGTGGAATTACGAGAACAATGGAAGAGTTCCGAAGCATTTTTAAACATGAGCAGAATTCCGAGAACAATGGAAGAGATTTTAAGCATTTTTAAACTTCAGCGGAATTCCGAGAACAATAGAAGAGTTCCGAAGCATTTTCAAACTTCACCCAAATTCTGAGAACAATGGAAGAGTTCCGAAGCATTTTTAAAAGTCAGCGGAATTCCGAGAACAATGGAAGAGTTGTGAAGCATTTTTAAACGTCAGCGGAATTCCGACAACAATGGAAGAGTTCCGAAGCATTTTTAAACGTCAGCAGAATTCCGAGAACAATGGAAGAGTTCCGAAGCATTTTTAAACTTCAGCAGAATTCCGAGAACAATGGAAGAGTTCCGAAGCATTTTTAAACTTTAGCAGAATTCCGAGAACAATGGAAGAGTTCCGAAGCATTCTTAAACTTCAGCAGAATTCCGAGAACAATGGAAGAGTTCCGAAGCATTTTTAAAAGTCAGCGGAATTCCGAGAACAATAGAAGAGTTCCGAAGCATTTTTAAATGTCAGGGGAATTCCGCGAACAATGGAAGAGTTCTGAAGCATTTTTAAACGTCAGCGGATTTTTGAAAACAATGGAAGATTTCCGAAGCATTTTTAAACGTCAGCGGAATTCTGAGAAAAATGGAAGAGTTCCGAAGCATTTTTAAAGGTCAGCGGAATTCCGAGAACAATGGAAGAGTTGTGAAGCATTTTTAAACGTCAGCGGAATTCCGAGAACAATGGAAGAGTTGCAAAGCATTATTAAACGTCAGCAGAATTCCGAGAACAATGGAAGAGTTCCGAAGCATTTTTAAACTTCAGCATAATTCCGAGAACAATGGAAGAGTTCCGAATCATTTTTAAATTTCAACGGAATTCCGAGAACAATGGAAGAGTTCCGAAGCATTTTAAAACTTCAGCAGAATTCCAAGAACAATGGAAGAGTCCTGAAGCATTTTAAACTTCAGCTGATTTCCGAGAAATGGAAGAGTTCCGAAGCATTTTGAAACGTCAGCCGAAATCCGAGAACAATGGAAGAGTTCCGAAGCATTTTTAAACTTCAGCGGAATTCCTTGAACAATGAAAGTGTTGCGAAGCATTACTAAATGTCATCGTAATACCAAGAACAATGGAAGAGTTCCGAAGCATTTTTAAATGTCAGCGGAAATCCGAGAACAATGTAAGCGTTCCGAAGCATTTTTAAATGTCAGCTGAATTCCGAGAACAATGGAAGAGTTGCGAAGCATTATTAAACGTCAGCGGAATTCTGAGAACAATGGAAGAGTTCCGAAACATTTTTAAACATCAGCGGATTTCCTTCAAGAATGAAAGAGTTCCGTAGGATTTTTAAACTTCAGCAGAATTTGAGGAACAATGGAAGAGTTCCAAAGCATTTTTAAACTTCAGCAGAAATCCGGGAACAATGGAAGAGTTTCAAAGCATTTTTAAACTTCAGCAGAATTCGGAGAACAATAGAAGAGTTCCGAAGCATTTTTAAACGTCAGCAGAATTCCGAGAACAATTGAAGAGTTCCAAAGCATTTTTAAACTTCAGCGGAATTCCGAGAACAATGGAAGAGTTCTGAAGCATTTTTAAATGTCAGCAGAATTCCGAGAACAATGTAAGAGTTCCAAAGCATTTTAAAACTTCAGCAGAATTCCAAGAACAATTGAAGTGTTCCGAAGCATTTTTAAACGTAAGCGGAATTGCGAGAACAATGGAAGAGTTCTAAAGCATTTTTAAACATCAGCGGAATGCCGAGAGCAATGCAAGATTTCCGAAGCATTTTTATATGTCAGCGGAAATCCGAGAACAATGGAAGAGTACCGAAGCATTTTAAAATGTCAGCGGAATTCCGAGAACAATGGAAGAGTTCCGAAGCATTTTTAAACTTCAGTGGAATTACGAGAACAATGGAAGAGTTCCGAAGCATTTTTAAACATGAGCAGAATTCCGAGAACAATGGAAGAGATTTTAAGCATTTTTAAACTTCAGCGGAATTCCGAGAACAATAGAAGAGTTCCGAAGCATTTTCAAACTTCACCCAAATTCTGAGAACAATGGAAGAGTTCCGAAGCATTTTTAAAAGTCAGCGGAATTCCGAGAACAATGGAAGAGTTGTGAAGCATTTTTAAACGTCAGCGGAATTCCGACAACAATGGAAGAGTTCCGAAGCATTTTTAAACGTCAGCAGAATTCCGAGAACAATGGAAGAGTTCAGAAGCATTTTTAAACGTCAGCAGAATTCCGAGAACAATGGAAGAGTTCCGAAGCATTTTTAAACTTCAGCAGAATTCCGAGAACAATGGAAGAGTTCCGAAGCATTTTTAAACATCAGCGGATTTCCTTCAAGAATGAAAGAGTTGGGAAGAATTTTTAAACTTCAGCAGAATTTGAGGAACAATGGAAGAGTTCCAAAGCATTTTTAAACTTCAGCAGAAATCCGGGAACAATGGAAGAGTTTCAAAGCATTTTTAAACTTCAGCAGAATTCGGAGAACAATAGAAGAGTTCCGAAGCATTTTTAAATGTCAGAAGAATTCCGAGAACAATTGAAGAGTTCCAAAGCATTTTTAAACTTCAGCGGAATTCCAAGAACAATGTAAGAGTTCCAAAGCGTTTTAAAACTTCAGTAGAATTAAAAAGAACAATTGAAGTGTTTCGAAGCATTTTTAAACGTCAGCGGAATTGCGAGAACAAGGGAAGAGTTCTAAAGCATTTTTAAACATCAGCGGAATGCCGAGAACAATGCAAGATTTCCGAAGCATTTTTATATGTCAGCGGAATTCCGAGAACAATGGAAGAGTTCTGAATCATTTTTAAACTTCAGCGGAATTACGAGAACAATGGAAGAGTTCCGAAGCATTTTTAAACATGAGCAGAATTCCGAGAACAATGGAAGAGATTTTAAGCATTTTTAAACTTCAGCGGAATTCCGAGAACAACAGAAGAGTTCCGAAGCATTTTTAAACTTCACCCGAATTCTGAGAACAATGGAAGAGTTCCGAAGCATTTTTAAAAGTCAGCGGAATTCCGAGAACAATGGAAGAGTTGTGAATCATTTTTAAACTTCAGCGGAATTCCGAGAACAATAGAAGAGTTCCGAAGCATTTTTAAACTTCACCCTAATTCTGAGAACAATGGAAGAGTTCCGAAGCATTTTTAAATGTCAGCGGAATTCCGAGAAATATGGAAGAGTTCCGAAGCATTTTTAAAAGTCAGCGGAATTCAGAGAACAATAGAAGAGTTGTGAAGCATTTTTAAGCGTCAGCGGAATTCCGAGAACAATGGAAGAATTCCGAAGCATTTTTAAACTTCAAAACTTCAGCAGAATTCCGAGAACAATGGAAGAGTTCCGAAGCATTCTTAAACTTCAGCGGAATTCCGAGAACAATGGAAGAGTTCCGAAGCATTCTTAAACTTCAGCGGTATTCCGAGAACAATGGAAGAGTTCCGAAGCATTTTTAAAAGTCAGCGGAATTCCGAGATCAAAAGAAGAGTTGTGAAGCAATTTTAAGCGTCAGCTGAATTCCGAGAACAATGGAAGAGTTTCGAAGCATTTTTAAACTTCAGCGGAATTCCTGGAACAATGGAAGAGTTCCGAAGCATTTTTAAAAGTCAGCAGAATTCCGAGAATAATAGAAGGGTACCAAAGCATGTTTAAACTTCAGCGGAATTCTGAGAACAATGTAAGAGTTCCGAAGCATTTTTAAACTTCACCGGAATTCCGAGAACAATGGAAGAGTTCCGAAGCATTTTTAAATGTCAGGGGAATTCCGCGAACAATGGAAGAGTCCTGAAGCATTTTTAAACGTCAGCGGATTTTTGAAAACAATGGAAGATTTCCGAAGCATTTTTAAACGTCAGCGGAATTCTGAGAAAAATGGAAGAGTTCCGAAGCATTTTTAAACTTCAGCGGAATTTGGAGAACAATCGAAGAGTTCCGAAGCATTTTTAAAGGTCAGCGGAATTCCGAGAACAATGGAAGAGTTGAGAAGCATTTTTAAACGTCAGCGGAATTCCGAGAAAAATGGAAGAGTTCCGAAGCATTTTTAAACTTCAGCATAATTCCGAGAACAATGGAAGAGTTCCGAAGCATTTTTAAATTTCAACGGAATTCCGAGAACAATGGAAGCGTTCCGAAGCATTTTAAAACTTCAGCAGAATTCCAAGAACAATGGAAGAGTCCTGAAGCATTTTAAACTTCAGCTGATTTCCGAGAAATGGAAGAGTTCCGAAGCATTTTGAAACTTCAGCCGAAATCCGAGAACAATGGAAGAGTTCTGAAGCATTTTTAAACTTCAGCGGAATTCCTTGAACAATGAAAGTGTTGCGAAGCATTACTAAATGTCATCGGAATACCAAGAACAATGGAAGAGTTCCGAAGCATTTTTAAATGTCAGCGGAAATCCGAGAACAATGTAAGCGTTCCGAAGCATTTTTAAATGTCAGCTGAATTCCGAGAACAATGGAAGAGTTCCGAAATATTTTTAAACATCAGCGGATTTCCTTCAAGAATGAAAGAGTTCCGTAGGATTTTTAAATGTCAGCAGAATTCCGAGAACAATTGAAGAGTTCCAAAGCATTTTTAAACTTCAGTGGAATTCCGAGAACAATGTAAGAGTTCCAAAGCATTTTAAAACTTCAGCAGAATTCCAAGAACAATTGAAGTGTTCCGAAGCATTTTTAAACGTAAGCGGAATTACGAGAACAATGGAAGAGTTCTAAAGCATTTTTAAACATCAGCGGAATGCCGAGAGCAATGCAAGATTTCCGAAGCATTTTTATATGTCAGCGGAAATCCGAGAACAATGGAAGAGTACCGAAGCATTTTAAAACGTCAGCGGAATTCCGAGAACAATGGAAGAGTTCCGAAGCATTTTTAAACTTCAGCAGAATTACGAGAACAATGGAAGAGTTCCGAAGCATTTTTAAACATGAGCAGAATTCCGAGAACAATGGAAGAGATTTTAAGCATTTTTAAACTTCAGCGGAATTCCGAGAACAATAGAAGAGTTCCGAAGCATTTTCAAACTTCACCCGAATTCTGAGAACAATGGAAGAGTTCCGAAGCATTTTTAAAAGTCAGCGGAATTCCGAGAACAATGGAAGAGTTGTGAAGCATTTTTAAACGTCAGCGGAATTAAGAGAACAATGGAAGAGTTCCGAAGCATTTTTAAACTTCAGCGGAATTCCTTGAACAATGAAGGTGTTGCGAAGCATTACTAAATGTCATCGGAATACCAAGAACAATGGAAGAGTTCCGAAGCATTTTTAAATGTCAGCGGAAATCCGAGAACATTGTAAGCGTTCCGAAGCATTTTTAAACTTCAGCATAATTCCGAGAAAAATGGAAGAGTTCCGAAGCATTTTTAAATTTCAACGGAATTCCGAGAACAATGGAAGAGTTCCGAAGCATTTTAAAACTTCAGCAGAATTCCAAGAACAATGGAAGAGTCCTGAAGCATTTTAAACTTCAGCTGATTTCCGAGAAATGGAAGAGTACCGAAGCATTTTTAAACTTCAGCAGAATTCGGAGAACAATAGAAGAGTTCCGAAGCATTTTTAAATGTCAGAAGAATTCCGAGAACAATTGAAGAGTTCCAAAGCATTTTTAAACTTCAGCGGAATTCCAAGAACAATGTAAGAGTTCCAAAGCGTTTTAAAACTTCAGTAGAATTAAAAAGAACAATTGAAGTGTTTCGAAGCATTTTTAAACGTCAGCGGAATGCCGAGAACAATGCAAGATTTCCGAAGCATTTTTATATGTCAGCGCAATTCCGAGAACAATGGAAGAGTTCTGAATCATTTTTAAACTTCAGCGGAATTACGAGAACAATGGAAGAGTTCCGAAGCATTTTTAAACATGAGCAGAATTCCGAGAACAATGGAAGAGATTTTAAGCATTTTTAAACTTCAGCGGAATTCCGAGAACAACAGAAGAGTTCCGAAGCATTTTTAAACTTCACCCGAATTCTGAGAACAATGGAAGAGTTCCGAAGCATTTTTAAAAGTCAGCGGAATTCCGAGAACAATGGAAGAGTTGTGAATCATTTTTAAACTTCAGCGGAATTCCGAGAACAATGGAAGAGTTCCGAAGCATTTTTAAATGTCAGCGGAATTCCGAGAAATATGGAAGAGTTCCGAAGCATTTTTAAATGTCAGCAGAATTCCGAGAACAATGGAAGAGTTCCAAAACATTTTTAAATGTCAGCGGAATTCTGAAAACAATGGAAGAGTTCCGAAGCATTCTTAACCTTCAGCGGAATTCCGAGAACAATGGAAGAGTTCCGAAGCATTTTTAAAAGTCAGCGGAATTCCGAGAACAATAGAAGAGTTGTGAAGTATTTTTAAGCGTCAGCGGAATTCCGAGAACAATGGAAGAATTCCGAAGCATTTTTAAACTTCAAAACTTCAGCAGAATTCCGAGAACAATGGAAGAGTTCCGAAGCATTCTTAAACTTCAGCGGAATTCCGAGAACAATGGAAGAGTTCCAAAGCATTCTTAAACTTCAGCGGTATTCCGAGAACAATGGAAGAGTTCCGAAGCATTTTTAAAAGTCAGCGGAATTCCGAGATCAAAAGAAGAGTTGTGAAGCAATTTTAAGCGTCAGCTGAATTCCGAGAACAATGGAAGAGTTCCGAAGCATTTTTAAACTTCAGCGGAATTCCTGGAACAATGGAAGAGTTCCGAAGCATTTTTAAAAGTCAGCAGAATTCCGAGAATAATAGAAGGGTACCAAAGCATGTTTAAACTTCAGCGGAATTCTGAGAACAATGTAAGAGTTCCGAAACATTTTTAAACTTCACCGGAATTCCGAGAACAATGGAAGAGTTCCGAAGCATTTTTAAATGTCAGGGGAATTCCGCGAACAATGGAAGAGTCCTGAAGCATTTTTAAACGTCAGCGGATTTTTGAAAACAATGGAAGATTTCCGAAGCATTTTTAAACGTCAGCGGAATTCTGAGAAAAATGGAAGAGTTCCGAAGCATTTTTAAACTTCAGCGGAATTTGGAGAACAATCGAAGAGTTCCGAAGCATTTTTAAAGGTCAGCGGAATTCCGAGAACAATGGAAGAGTTGTGAAGCATTTTTAAACGTCAGCGGAATTCCGAGAAAAATGGAAGAGTTGCAAAGCATTATTAAACGTCAGCGGAATTCCGAGAACAATGGAAGAGTTCCGAAGCATTTTTAAACTTCAGCATAATTCCGAGAACAATGGAAGAGTTCCGAAGCATTTTTAAATTTCAACGGAATTCCGAGAACAATGGAAGAGTTCCGAAGCATTTTAAAACTTCAGCAGAATTCCAAGAACAATGGAAGAGTCCTGAAGCATTTTAAACTTCAGCTGATTTCCGAGAAATGGAAGAGTTCCGAAGCATTTTGAAACTTCAGCCGAAATCCGAGAACAGTGGAAGAGTTCTGAAGCATTTTTAAACTTCAGCGGAATTCCTTGAACAATGAAAGTGTTGCGAAGCATTACTAAATGTCATCGGAATACCAAGAACAATGGAAGAGTTCCGAAGCATTTTTAAATGTCAGCGGAAATCCGAGAACAATGTAAGCGTTCCGAAGCATTTTTAAATGTCAGCTGAATTCCGAGAACAATGAAAGAGTTGCGAAGCATTATTAAACGTCAGCAGAATTCTGAGAACAATGGAAGAGTTCCGAAACATTTTTAAACATCAGCGGATTTCCTTCAAGAATGAAAGAGTTCCGTAGGATTTTTAAACTTCAGCAGAATTTGAGGAACAATGGAAGAGTTCCAAAGCATTTTTAAACTTCAGCAGAAATCCGGGAACAATGGAAGAGTTTGAAAGCATTTTTAAACTTCAGCAGAATTCGGAGAACAATAGAAGAGTTCCGAAGCATTTTTAAATGTCAGCAGAATTCCGACAACAATTGAAGAGTTCCAAAGCATTTTTAAACTTCAGCGGAATTCCGAGAACAATGTAAGAGTTCCAAAGCATTTTAAAACTTCAGCAGAATTCCAAGAACAATTGAAGTGTTCCGAAGCATTTTTAAACGTAAGCGGAATTACGAGAACAATGGAAGAGTTCTAAAGCATTTTTAAACATCAGCGGAATGCCGAGAGCAATGCAAGATTTCCGAAGCATTTTTATATGTCAGCGGAAATCCGAGAACAATAGAAGAGTACCGAAGCATTTTAAAACGTCAGCGGAATTCCGAGAACAATGGAAGAGTTCCGAAGCATTTTTAAACTTCAGCAGAATTACGAGAACAATGGAAGAGTTCCGAAGCATTTTTAAACATGAGCAGAATTCCGAGAACAATGGAAGAGATTTTAAGCATTTTTAAACTTCAGCGGAATTCCGAGAACAATAGAAGAGTTCCGAAGCATTTTCAAACTTCACCCGAATTCTGAGAACAATGGAAGAGTTCCGAAGCATTTTTAAACGTCAGCGGAATTCCGAGAACAATGGAAGAGTTCCGAAGCATTTTTAAACTTCAGCGGAATTCCTTGAACAATGAAGGTGTTGCGAAGCATTACTAAATGTCATCGGAATACCAAGAACAATGGAAGAGTTCCGAAGCATTTTTAAATGTCAGCGGAAATCCGAGAACAATGTAAGCGTTCCGAAGCATTTTTAAACTTCAGCATAATTCCGAGAACAATGGAAGAGTTCCGAAGCATTTTTAAATTTCAACGGAATTCCGAGAACAATGGAAGAGTTCCGAAGCATTTTAAAACTTCAGCAGAATTCCAAGAACAATGGAAGAGTCCTGAAGCATTTTAAACTTCAGCTGATTTCCGAGAAATGGAAGAGTTCCGAATCATTTTGAAACTTCAGCCGAAATCCGAGAACAATGGAAGAGTTCTGAAGCATTTTTAAACTTCAGTGGAATTCCTTGAACAATGAAAGTGTTGCGAAGCATTACTAAATGTCATCGGAATACCAAGAACAATGGAAGAGTTCCGAAGCATTTTTAAATGTCAGCGGAAATCCGAGAACAATGTAAGCGTTCCGAAGCATTTTTAAATGTCAGCAGAATTCCGAGAACAATGTAAGAATTCCAAAGCATTTTAAAACTTCAGCAGAATTCCAAGAACAATTGAAGTGTTCCGAAGCATTTTTAAACGTAAGCATAATTCCGAGAACAATGGAAGAGTTCCGAAGCATTTTTAAACGTAAGCGGAATTGCGAGAACAATGGAAGAGTTCCGAAGCAGTTTTAAACTTCAGCATAATTCCGAGAACAATGGAAGAGTTCCGAAGCATTTTAAAACTTCAGCAGAATTCCAAGAACAATGGAAGAGTCCTGAAGCATTTTAAAGTTCAGCTGATTTCCGAGAAATGGAAGAGTTCCGAAGCATTTTGAAACGTCAGCGGAAATTCGAGAACAATGGAAGCGTTCCGAAGCATTTTTAAATGTCAGCTGAATTCCGAGAACAATGAAAGAGTTGCGAAGCATTATTAAACGTCAGCGGAATTCAGAGAACAATGGAAGAGTTCCGAAACATTTTTAAACATCAGCGGATTTCCTTCAAGAATGAAAGAGTTGGGAAGAATTTTTAAACTTCAGCAGAATTTGAGGAACAATGGAAGAGTTCCAAAGCATTTTTAAACTTCAGCAGAAATCCGGGAACAATGGAAGAGTTTCAAAGCATTTTTAAATTTCAGCAGAATTCGGAGAACAATAGAAGAGTTCCGAAGCATTTTTAAATGTCAGAAGAATTCCGAGAACAATTGAAGAGTTCCAAAGCATTTTTAAACTTCAGCGGAATTCCAAGAACAATGTAAGAGTTCCAAAGCGTTTTAAAACTTCAGTAGAATTAAAAAGAACAATTGAAGTGTATCGAAGCATTTTTAAACGTCAGCGGAATTGCGAGAACAATGGAAGAGTTCTAAAGCATTTTTAAACATCAGCGGAATGCCGAGAACAATGCAAGATTTCCGAAGCATTTTTATATGTCAGCGGAATTCCGAGAACAATGGAAGAGTTCCGAAGCATTTTTAAACTTCAGCGGAATTACGAGAACAATGGAAGAGTTCTGAAGCATTTTTAAACATGAGCAGAATTCCGAGAACAATGGAAGAGATTTTAAGCATTTTTAAACTTCAGCAGAATTCCGAGAACAACAGAAGAGTTCCGAAGCATTTTTAAACTTCACCCGAATTCTGAGAACAATGGAAGAGTTCCGAAGCATTTTTAAAAGTCAGCGGAATTCCGAGAACAATGGAAGAGTTGTGAATCATTTTTAAACTTCAGCGGAATTCCGAGAACAATAGAAGAGTTCCGAAGCATTTTTAAACTTCACCCGAATTCTGAGAACAATGGAAGAGTTCCGAAGCATTTTTAAACTTCAGCAGAATTCCGAGAACAATGGGAGAGTTCCGAAGCATTTTTAAAAGTCAGCGGAATTCCGAGAACAATAGAAGAGTTGTGAAGCATTTTTAAGCGTCAGCGGAATTCCGAGAAAAATGGAAGAATTCCGAAGCATTTTTAAACTTCAAAACTTCAGCAGAATTCCGAGAACAATGGAAGAGTTCCGAAGCATTCTTAAACTTCAGCGGAATTCCGAGAACAATGGAAGAGTTCCGAAGCATTTTTAAAAGTCAGCGGAATTCCGAGAACAAAAGAAGAGTTGTGAAGCAATTTTAAGCGTCAGCTGAATTCCGAGAACAATGGAAGAATTCCGAAGCATTTTTAAACTTCAGCGGAATTCTGAGAACAATGTAAGAGTTCCGAAGCATTTTTAAACTTCACCGGAATTCCGAGAACAATGGAAGAGTTCCAAAGCATTTTTAAATGTCAGCGGAATTCCTTGAACAATGAAAGTGTTGCGAAGCATTACTAAATGTCATCGGAATACCAAGAACAATGGAAGAGTTCCGAAGCATTTTTAAATGTCAGCGGAAATCCGAGAACAATGTAAGCGTTCCGAAGCATTTTTAAATGTCAGCTGAATTCCAAGAACAATGAAAGAGTTGCGAAGCATTATTAAACGTCAGCAGAATTCTGAGAACAATGGAAGAGTTCCGAAACATTTTTAAACATCAGCGGATTTCCTTCAAGAATGAAAGAGTTCCGTAGGATTTTTAAACTTCAGCAGAATTTGAGGAACAATGGAAGAGTTCCAAAGCATTTTTAAACTTCAGCAGAAATCCGGGAACAATGGAAGAGTTTCAAAGCATTTTTAAACTTCAGCAGAATTCGGAGAACAATAGAAGAGTTCCGAAGCATTTTTAAATGTCAGCAGAATTCCGAGAACAATTGAAGAGTTCCAAAGCATTTTTAAACTTCAGCGGAATTCCGAGAACAATGTAAGAGTTCCAAAGCATTTTAAAACTTCAGCAGAATTCCAAGAACAATTGAAGTGTTCCGAAGCATTTTTAAACGTAAGCGGAATTACGAGAACAATGGAAGAGTTCTAAAGCATTTTTAAACATCAGCGGAATGCCGAGAGCAATGCAAGATTTCCGATGCATTTTTATATGTCAGCGGAAATCCGAGAACAATGGAAGAGTACCGAAGCATTTTAAAACGTCAGCGGAATTCCGAGAACAATGGAAGAGTTCCGAAGCATTTTTAAACTTCAGCAGAATTACGAGAACAATGGAAGAGTTCCGAAGCATTTTTAAACATGAGCAGAATTCTGAGAACAATGGAAGAGATTTTAAGCATTTTTAAACTTCAGCGGAATTCCGAGAACAATAGAAGAGTTCCGAAGCATTTTCAAACTTCACCCGAATTCTGAGAACAATGGAAGAGTTCCGAAGCATTTTTAAACTTCAGCGGAATTTGGAGAACAATCGAAGAGTTCCGAAGCATTTTTAATCTTCAAAATAATTCCGAGAACAATGGAAGAGTTCCGAAGCATATTTAAACTTCAGCGGAATTCCGAGAACAATGGAAGAGTTCCGAAGCATTTTTAAAAGTCACCGGAATACCGAGAAATATGGAAGAGTTCCGAAGCATTTTTAAATGTCAGCGGAATTCCGAGAAATATGGAAGAGTTCCGAAGCATTTTTAAATGTCAGCAGAATTCCGAGAACAATGGAAGAGTTCCAAAGCATTTTTAAATGGCAGCGGAATTCTGAAAACAATGGAAGAGTTCCGAAGCATTTTTAAACTTCAGCAGAATTCCGAGAACAATGGAAGAGTTCCGAAGCATTCTTAAACTTCAGCGGAATTCCGAGAAAAATGGAAGAGTTCCGAAGCATTTTTAAAAGTTAGCGGAATTCCGAGAACAATAGAAGAGTTCCGAAGCATTTTTAAATGTCAGGGGAATTCCGCGAACAATGGAAGAGTTCTGAAGCATTTTTAAACGTCAGAGGATTTTTGAAAACAATGGAAGATTTCCGAAGTATTTTTAAACGTCAGCGGAATTCTGAGAAAAATGGAAGAGTTCCGAAACATTTTTAAACATCAGCGGATTTCCTTCAAGAATGAAAGAGTTCCGTAGGATTTTTAAACTTCAGCAGAATTTGAGGAACAATGGAAGAGTTCCAAAGCATTTTTAAACTTCAGCAGAAATCCGGGAACAATGGAAGAGTTTCAAAGCATTTTTAAACTTCAGCAGAATTCGGAGAACAATAGAAGAGTTCCGAAGCATTTTTAAACGTCAGCAGAATTCCGAGAACAATTGAAGAGTTCCAAAGCATTTTTAAACTTCAGCGGAATTCCGAGAACAATGGAAGAGTTCTGAAGCATTTTTAAATGTCAGCAGAATTCCGAGAACAATGTAAGAGTTCCAAAGCATTTTAAAACTTCAGCAGAATTCCAAGAACAATTGAAGTGTTCCGAAGCATTTTTAAACGTAAGCGGAATTGCGAGAACAATGGAAGAGTTCTAAAGCATTTTTAAACATCAGCGGAATGCCGAGAGCAATGCAAGATTTCCGAAGCATTTTTATATGTCAGCGGAAATCCGAGAACAATGGAAGAGTACTGAAGCATTTTAAAACGTCAGCGGAATTCCGAGAACAATGGAAGAGTTCCGAAGCATTTTTAAACTTCAGTGGAATTACGAGAACAATGGAAGAGTTCCGAAGCATTTTTAAACATGAGCAGAATTCCGAGAACAATGGAAGAGATTTTAAGCATTTTTAAACTTCAGCGGAATTCCGAGAACAATAGAAGAGTTCCGAAGCATTTTCAAACTTCACCCAAATTCTGAGAACAATGGAAGAGTTCCGAAGCATTTTTAAAAGTCAGCGGAATTCCGAGAACAATGGAAGAGTTGTGAAGCATTTTTAAACGTCAGCGGAATTCCGACAACAATGGAAGAGTTCCGAAGCATTTTTAAACGTCAGCAGAATTCCGAGAACAATGGAAGAGTTCCGAAGCATTTTTAAACTTCAGCAGAATTCCGAGAACAATGGAAGAGTTCCGAAGCATTTTTAAACTTTAGCAGAATTCCGAGAACAATGGAAGAGTTCCGAAGCATTCTTAAACTTCAGCAGAATTCCGAGAACAATGGAAGAGTTCCGAAGCATTTTTAAAAGTCAGCGGAATTCCGAGAACAATAGAAGAGTTCCGAAGCATTTTTAAATGTCAGGGGAATTCCGCGAACAATGGAAGAGTTCTGAAGCATTTTTAAACGTCAGCGGATTTTTGAAAACAATGGAAGATTTCCGAAGCATTTTTAAACGTCAGCGGAATTCTGAGAAAAATGGAAGAGTTCCGAAGCATTTTTAAAGGTCAGCGGAATTCCGAGAACAATGGAAGAGTTGTGAAGCATTTTTAAACGTCAGCGGAATTCCGAGAACAATGGAAGAGTTGCAAAGCATTATTAAACGTCAGCAGAATTCCGAGAACAATGGAAGAGTTCCGAAGCATTTTTAAACTTCAGCATAATTCCGAGAACAATGGAAGAGTTCCGAATCATTTTTAAATTTCAACGGAATTCCGAGAACAATGGAAGAGTTCCGAAGCATTTTAAAACTTCAGCAGAATTCCAAGAACAATGGAAGAGTCCTGAAGCATTTTAAACTTCAGCTGATTTCCGAGAAATGGAAGAGTTCCGAAGCATTTTGAAACGTCAGCCGAAATCCGAGAACAATGGAAGAGTTCCGAAGCATTTTTAAACTTCAGCGGAATTCCTTGAACAATGAAAGTGTTGCGAAGCATTACTAAATGTGATCGTAATACCAAGAACAATGGAAGAGTTCCGAAGCATTTTTAAATGTCAGCGGAAATCCGAGAACAATGTAAGCGTTCCGAAGCATTTTTAAATGTCAGCTGAATTCCGAGAACAATGGAAGAGTTGCGAAGCATTATTAAACGTCAGCGGAATTCTGAGAACAATGGAAGAGTTCCGAAACATTTTTAAACATCAGCGGATTTCCTTCAAGAATGAAAGAGTTCCGTAGGATTTTTAAACTTCAGCAGAATTTGAGGAACAATGGAAGAGTTCCAAAGCATTTTTAAACTTCAGCAGAAATCCGGGAACAATGGAAGAGTTTCAAAGCATTTTTAAACTTCAGCAGAATTCGGAGAACAATAGAAGAGTTCCGAAGCATTTTTAAACGTCAGCAGAATTCCGAGAACAATTGAAGAGTTCCAAAGCATTTTTAAACTTCAGCGGAATTCCGAGAACAATGGAAGAGTTCTGAAGCATTTTTAAATGTCAGCAGAATTCCGAGAACAATGTAAGAGTTCCAAAGCATTTTAAAACTTCAGCAGAATTCCAAGAACAATTGAAGTGTTCCGAAGCATTTTTAAACGTAAGCGGAATTGCGAGAACAATGGAAGAGTTCTAAAGCATTTTTAAACATCAGCGGAATGCCGAGAGCAATGCAAGATTTCCGAAGCATTTTTATATGTCAGCGGAAATCCGAGAACAATGGAAGAGTACCGAAGCATTTTAAAATGTCAGCGGAATTCCGAGAACAATGGAAGAGTTCCGAAGCATTTTTAAACTTCAGCAGAATTACGAGAACAATGGAAGAGTTCCGAAGCATTTTTAAACATGAGCCGAATTCCGAGAACAATGGAAGAGATTTTAAGCATT
Source organism: Phyllobates terribilis (assembly GCF_046119375.1). Taxonomy (NCBI): domain Eukaryota; kingdom Metazoa; phylum Chordata; class Amphibia; order Anura; family Dendrobatidae; genus Phyllobates; species Phyllobates terribilis. Next base: position 12,367,258 of record NW_027362788.1, on the reverse strand, counting down.
TTTAAACTTCAGCGGAATTCCGAGAACAATAGAAGAGTTCCGAAGCATTTTCAAACTTCACCCGAATTCTGAGAACAATGGAAGAGTTCCGAAGCATTTTTAAAAGTCAGCGAAATTCCGAGAACAATGGAAAAGTTGTGAAGCATTTTTAAACGTCAGCGGAATTCCGAAAACAATGGAAGAGTTCCGAAGCATTTTTAAACGTCAGCAGAATTCCGAGAACAATGGAAGAGTTCCGAAGCATTTTTAAACGTCAGCAGAATTCCGAGAACAATGGAAGAGTTCCGAAGCATTTTTAAACTTCAACAGAATTTCGAGAACAATGGATGAGTTCCGAAGCATTTTTAAACTTCAGCGGAATTTTGAGAACAATGGAAGAGTTCCGAAGCATTTTTAAAAGTCAGCGGAATTCCGAGAACAATGGAAGAGTTCCGAAGCATTTCTAAACATCAGCAGAATTCCGAGAACAATGGAAGAGTTCCGAAGCATTTTTAAACGTCAGCGGAATTCTGAGTTCAATGGAATAGTTCTGAAGAATTTTTAAATGCTAGCGGGATTCCGAGAACAATGGAAGAGTTCCGAAGCATTTTTAAATGTCAGCGGAAATCTGAAAACAATGGAAGAGTTCCGAAGCATTTTTAATCTTCAAAATAATTCCGAGAACAATGGAAGAGTTCCGAAGCATATTTAAACTTCAGCGGAATTCCGAGAACAATGGAAGAGTTCCGAAGCATTTTTAAAAGTCAGCGGAATACCGAGAACAATGGAAGAGTTTTGAAGCATTTTTAAACGTCAGCGGAATTCCGAGAACAATGGAAGAGGTCAGAAGCATTTTTAAATGTCAGCGGAATTCCGAGAAATATGGAAGAGTTCCGAAGCATTTTTAAATGTCAGCAGAATTCCGAGAACAATGGAAGAGTTCCAAAGCATTTTTAAATGTCAGCGGAATTCTGAAAACAATGGAAGAGTTCCGAAGCATTTTTAAACTTCAGCAGAATTCCGAGAACAATGGAAGAGTTCCGAAGCATTCTTAAACTTCAGCGGAATTCCGAGAACAATGGAAGAGTTCCGAAGCATTTTTAAAAGTCAGCGGAATTCCGAGAACAATAGAAGAGTTCCGAAGCATTTTTAAATGTCAGGGGAATTCCGCGAACAATGGAAGAGTTCTGAAGCATTTTTAAACGTCAGCGGATTTTTGAAAACAATGGAAGATTTCCGAAGCATTTTTAAACGTCAGCGGTATTCTGAGAAAAATGGAAGAGTTCCGAAGCATTTTTAAAGGTCAGCGGAATTCCGCGAACAATGGAAGAGTTGTGAAGCATTTTTAAACGTCAGCGGAATTCCGAGAACAATGGAAGAGTTGCAAAGCATTATTAAACGTCAGCGGAATTCCGACAACAATGGAAGAGTTCCGAAGCATTTTTAAACTTCAGCATAATTCCGAGAACAATGGAAGAGTTCCGAATCATTTTTAAATTTCAACGGAATTCCGAGAACAATGGAAGAGTTCCGAAGCATTTTAAAACTTCACCAGAATTCCAAGAACAATGGAAGAGTCCTGAAGCATTTTTAAACTTCAGCGGAATTCCTTGAACAATGAAAGTGTTGCGAAGCATTACTAAATGTCATCGTAATACCAAGAACAATGGAAGAGTTCCGAAGCATTTTTAAATGTCAGCGGAAATCCGAGAACAATGTAAGCGTTCCGAAGCATTTTTAAATGTCAGCTGAATTCCGAGAACAATGAAAGAGTTGCGAAGCATTATTAAACGTCAGCGGAATTCTGAGAACAATGGAAGAGTTCCGAAACATTTTTAAACTTCAGCGGAATTCCAAGAACAATGTAAGAGTTCCAAAGCGTTTTAAAACTTCAGTAGAATTAAAAAGAACAATTGAAGTGTTTCGAAGCATTTTTAAACGTCAGCGGAATTGCGAGAACAATGGAAGAGTTCTAAAGCATTTTTAAACATCAGCGGAATGCCGAGAACAATGCAAGATTTCCAAAGCATTTTTATATGTCAGCGGAAATCCGAGAACAATGGAAGAGTACTGAAGCATTTTAAAACGTCAGCGGAATTCCGAGAACAATGGAAGAGTTCCGAAGCATTTTTAAATGTCAGCAGAATTCCGAGAACAATGTAAGAGTTCCAAAGCATTTTAAAACTTCAGCAGAATTCCAAGAACAATTGAAGTGTTCCGAAGCATTTTTAAACGTAAGCGGAATTGCGAGAACAATGGAAGAGTTATAAAGCATTTTTAAACATCAGCGGAATGCCGAGAGCAATGCAAGATTTCCGAAGCATTTTTATATGTCAGCGGAAATCCGAGAACAATGGAAGAGTACCGAAGCATTTTAAAACGTCAGCGGAATTCCGAGAACAATGGAAGAGTTCCGAAGCATTTTTAAACTTCAGCGGAATTACGAGAACAATGGAAGAGTTCCGAAGCATTTTTAAACATGAGCAGAATTCCGAGAACAATGGAAGAGATTTTAAGCATTTTTAAACTTCAGCGGAATTCCGAGAACAAAAGAAGAGTTCCGAAGCATTTTCAAACTTCACCCGAATTCTGAGAACAATGGAAGAGTTCCGAAGCATTTTTAAACATGAGCGGAATTCCGAGAACAATGGAAGAGATTTTAAGCATTTTTAAACTTCAGCGGAATTCCGAGAACAATAGAAGAGTTCCGAAGCATTTTCAAACTTCACCCGAATTCTGAGAACAATGGAAGAGTTCCGAAGCATTTTTAAAAGTCAGCGGAATTCCGAGAACAATGGAAGAGTTGTGAAGCATTTTTAAACGTCAGCGGAATTCCGACAACAATGGAAGAGTTCCGAAGCATTTTTAAACTTCAGCAGAATTCCGAGAACAATGGAAGAGTTCCGAAGCATTTTTAAACTTCAGCGGAATTTTGAGAACAATGGAAGAGTTCCGAAGCATTTTTAAAAGTCAGCGGAATTTCGAGAACAATGGAAGAGTTGTGAAGCATTTTTAAACGTCAGCAGAATTTTGAGAACAATGGAAGAGTTCCGAAGCATTTTTAAACGTCAGCGGAATTCTGAGTTCAATGGAATAGTGCTGAAGAATTTTTAAATGTTAGCGAGATTCCGAGAACAATGGAAGAGTTCCGAAGCATTTTTAAATGTCAGCGGAAATCTGAAAACAATGGAAGAGTTCCGAAGCATTTTTAAACTTCAGCAGAATTCCGAGAACAATGGAAGAGTTCCGAAGCATTTTTAAAAGTCAGCGGAATTCCGAGAACAATAGAAGAGTTCCGAAGCATTTTTAAATGTCAGGGGAATTCCGCGAACAATGGAAGAGTTCTGAAGCATTTTTAAACGTCAGCGGATTTTTGAAAACAATGGAAGATTTCCGAAGCATTTTTAAACGTCAGCGGAATTCTGAGAAAAATGGAAGAGTTCCGAAGCATTTTTAAACTTCAGCGGAATTTGGAGAACAATCGAAGAGTTCCGAAGCATTTTTAAATGTCAGCGGAATTCCGAGAACAATAGAAGAGTTCCGAAGCATTTTTAAAGGTCAGCGGAATTCCGAGAACAATGGAAGAGTTGTGAAGCATTTTTAAACGTCAGCGGAATTCCGAGAACAATGGAAGAGTTGCAAAGCATTATTAAACGTCAGCGGAATTCCGACAACAATGGAAGAGTTCCGAAGCATTTTTAAACTTCAGCATAATTCCGAGAACAATGGAAGAGTTCCGAATCATTTTTAAATTTCAACGGAATTCCGAGAACAATGGAAGAGTTCCGAAGCATTTTAAAACTTCACCAGAATTCCAAGAACAATGGAAGAGTCCTGAAGCATTTTAAACTTCAGCTGATTTCCGAGAAATGGAAGAGTTCCGAAGCATTTTGAAACGTCAGCCGAAATCCGAGAACAATGGAAGAGTTCCGAAGCATTTTTAAACTTCAGCGGAATTCCTTGAACAATGAAAGTGTTGCGAAGCATTACTAAATGTCATCGTAATACCAAGAACAATGGAAGAGTTCCGAAGCATTTTTAAATGTCAGCGGAAATCCGAGAACAATGTAAGCGTTCCGAAGCATTTTTAAATGTCAGCTGAATTCCGAGAACAATGAAAGAGTTGCGAAGCATTATTAAACGTCAGCGGAATTCTGAGAACAATGGAAGAGTTCCGAAACATTTTTAAACATCAGCGGATTTCCTTCAAGAATGAAAGAGTTCCGTAGGATTTTTAAAGTTCAGCAGAATTTGAGGAACAATGGAAGAGTTCCAAAGCATTTTTAAACTTCAGCAGAAATCCGGGAACAATGGAAGAGTTTCAAAGCATTTTTAAACTTCAGCAGAATTCGGAGAACAATAGAAGAGTTCCGAAGCATTTTTATACGTCAGCAGAATTCCGAGAACAATTGAAGAGTTCCAAAGCATTTTTAAACTTCAGCGGAATTCCGAGAACAATGGAAGAGTTCCGAAGCATTTTTAAAAGTCAGCGGAATTTCGAGAACAATGGAAGAGTTGTGAAGCATTTTTAAACGTCAGCAGAATTTTGAGAACAATGGAAGAGTTCCGAAGCATTTTTAAACGTCAGCGGAATTCTGAGTTCAATGGAATAGTTCTGAAGAATTTTTAAATGTTAGCGAGATTCCGAGAACAATGGAAGAGTTCCGAAGCATTTTTAAATGTCAGCGGAAATCTGAAAACAATGGAAGAGTTCCGAAGCATTTTTAAACTTCAGCAGAATTCCGAGAACAATGGAAGAGTTCCGAAGCATTTTTAAAAGTCAGCGGAATTCCGAGAACAATAGAAGAGTTCCGAAGCATTTTTAAATGTCAGGGGAATTCCGCGAACAATGGAAGAGTTCTGAAGCATTTTTAAACGTCAGCGGATTTTTGAAAACAATGGAAGATTTCCGAAGCATTTTTAAACGTCAGCGGAATTCTGAGAAAAATGGAAGAGTTCCGAAGCATTTTTAAACTTCAGCGGAATTTGGAGAACAATCGAAGAGTTCCGAAGCATTTTTAAAGGTCAGCGGAATTCCGAGAACAATGGAAGAGTTGTGAAGCATTTTTAAACGTCAGCGGAATTCCGAGAACAATGGAAGAGTTGCAAAGCATTATTAAACGTCAGCGGAATGCCGAGAGCAATGCAAGATTTCCGAAGCATTTTTATATGTCAGCGGAAATCCGAGAACAATGGAAGAGTACCGAAGCATTTTAAAACGTCAGCGGAATTCCGAGAACAATGGAAGAGTTCCGAAGCATTTTTAAAAGTCAGCGGAATACCGAGAACAATGGAAGAGTTTTGAAGCATTTTTAAACGTCAGCGGAATTCCGAGAACAATGGAAGAGGTCCGAAGCATTTTTAAATGTCAGCGGAATTCCGAGAAATATGGAAGAGTTCCGAAGCATTTTTAAATGTCAGCAGAATTCCGAGAACAATGGAAGACTTCCAAAGCATTTTTAAATGTCAGCGGAATTCTGAAAACAATGGAAGAGTTCCGAAGCATTTTTAAACTTCAGCAGAATTCCGAGAACAATGGAAGAGTTCCGAAGCATTCTTAAACTTCAGCGGAATTCCGAGAACAATGGAAGAGTTCCGAAGCATTTTTAAAAGTCAGCGGAATTCCGAGAACAATAGAAGAGTTCCGAAGCATTTTTAAATGTCAGGGGAATTCCGCGAACAATGGAAGAGTTCTGAAGCATTTTTAAACGTCAGCGGATTTTTGAAAACAATGGAAGATTTCCGAAGCATTTTTAAACGTCAGCGGTATTCTGAGAAAAATGGAAGAGTTCCGAAGCATTTTTAAAGGTCAGCGGAATTCCGAGAACAATGGAAGAGTTGTGAAGCATTTTTAAACGTCAGCGGAATTCCGAGAACAATGGAAGAGTTGCAAAGCATTATTAAACGTCAGCGGAATTCCGACAACAATGGAAGAGTTCCGAAGCATTTTTAAACTTCAGCATAATTCCGAGAACAATGGAAGAGTTCCGAATCATTTTTAAATTTCAACGGAATTCCGAGAACAATGGAAGAGTTCCGAAGCATTTTAAAACTTCACCAGAATTCCAAGAACAATGGAAGAGTCCTGAAGCATTTTAAACTTCAGCTGATTTCCGAGAAATGGAAGAGTTCCGAAGCATTTTGAAACGTCAGCCGAAATCCGAGAACAATGGAAGAGTTCCGAAGCATTTTTAAACTTCAGCGGAATTCCTTGAACAATGAAAGTGTTGCGAAGCATTACTAAATGTCATCGTAATACCAAGAACAATGGAAGAGTTCCGAAGCATTTTTAAATGTCAGCGGAAATCCGAGAACAATGTAAGCGTTCCGAAGCATTTTTAAATGTCAGCTGAATTCCGAGAACAATGAAAGAGTTGCGAAGCATTATTAAACGTCAGCGGAATTCTGAGAACAATGGAAGAGTTCCGAAACATTTTTAAACATCAGCGGATTTCCTTCAAGAATGAAAGAGTTCCGTAGGATTTTTAAAGTTCAGCAGAATTTGAGGAACAATGGAAGAGTTCCAAAGCATTTTTAAACTTCAGCAGAAATCCGGGAACAATGGAAGAGTTTCAAAGCATTTTTAAACTTCAGCAGAATTCGGAGAACAATAGAAGAGTTCCGAAGCATTTTTAAACGTCAGCAGAATTCCGAGAACAATTGAAGAGTTCCAAAGCATTTTTAAACTTCAGCGGAATTCCGAGAACAATGGAAGAGTTCCGAAGCATTTTTAAATGTCAGCAGAATTCCGAGAACAATGTAAGAGTTCCAAAGCATTTTAAAACTTCAGCAGAATTCCAAGAACAATTGAAGTGTTCCGAAGCATTTTTAAACGTAAGCGGAATTGCGAGAACAATGGAAGAGTTATAAAGCATTTTTAAACATCAGCGGAATGCCGAGAGCAATGCAAGATTTCCAAAGCATTTTTATATGTCAGCGGAAATCCGAGAACAATGGAAGAGTACCGAAGCATTTTAAAACGTCAGCGGAATTCCGAGAACAATGGAAGAGTTCCGAAGCATTTTTAAATGTCAGCAGAATTCCGAGAACAATGTAAGAGTTCCAAAGCATTTTAAAACTTCAGCAGAATTCCAAGAACAATTGAAGTGTTCCGAAGCATTTTTAAACGTAAGCGGAATTGCGAGAACAATGGAAGAGTTATAAAGCATTTTTAAACATCAGCGGAATGCCGAGAGCAATGCAAGATTTCCGAAGCATTTTTATATGTCAGCGGAAATCCGAGAACAATGGAAGAGTACCGAAGCATTTTAAAACGTCAGCGGAATTCCGAGAACAATGGAAGAGTTCCGAAGCATTTTTAAACGTAAGCGGAATTGCGAGAACAATGGAAGAGTTATAAAGCATTTTTAAACATCAGCGGAATGCCGAGAGCAATGCAAGATTTCCGAAGCATTTTTATATGTCAGCGGAAATCCGAGAACAATGGAAGAGTACCGAAGCATTTTAAAACGTCAGCGGAATTCCGAGAACAATAGAAGAGTTCCGAAGCATTTTCAAACTTCACCCGAATTCTGAGAACAATGGAAGAGTTCCGAAGCATTTTTAAAAGTCAGCGGAATTCCGAGAACAATGGGAGAGTTGTGAAGCATTTTTAAACGTCAGCGGAATTCCGACAACAATGGAAGAGTTCCGAAGCATTTTTAAACTTCAGCAGAATTCCGAGAACAATGGAAGAGTTCCGAAGCATTTTTAAACTTCAGCGGAATTTTGAGAACAATGGAAGAGTTCCGAAGCATTTTTAAAAGTCAGCGGAATTTCGAGAACAATGGAAGAGTTGTGAAGCATTTTTAAACGTCAGCAGAATTTTGAGAACAATGGAAGAGTTCCGAAGCATTTTTAAATGTCAGCGGAAATCTGAAAACAATGGAAGAGTTCCGAAGCATTTTTAAACTTCAGCAGAATTCCGAGAACAATGGAAGAGTTCCGAAGCATTTTTAAAAGTCAGCGGAATTCCGAGAACAATAGAAGAGTTCCGAAGCATTTTTAAATGTCAGGGGAATTCCGCGAACAATGGAAGAGTTCTGAAGCATTTTTAAACGTCAGCGGATTTTTGAAAACAATGGATGATTTCCGAAGCATTTTTAAACGTCAGCGGAATTCTGAGAAAAATGGAAGAGTTCCGAAGCATTTTTAAACTTCAGCGGAATTTGGAGAACAATCGAAGAGTTCCGAAGCATTTTTAAAGGTCAGCGGAATTCCGAGAACAATGGAAGAGTTGTGAAGCATTTTTAAACGTCAGCGGAATTCCGAGAACAATGGAAGAGTTGCAAAGCATTATTAAACGTCAGCGGAATGCCGAGAGCAATGCAAGATTTCCGAAGCATTTTTATATGTCAGCGGAAATCCGAGAACAATGGAAGAGTACCGAAGCATTTTAAAACGTCAGCGGAATTCCGAGAACAATGGAAGAGTTCCGAAGCATTTTTAAAAGTCAGCGGAATACCGAGAACAATGGAAGAGTTTTGAAGCATTTTTAAACGTCAGCGGAATTCCGAGAACAATGGAAGAGGTCCGAAGCATTTTTAAATGTCAGCGGAATTCCGAGAAATATGGAAGAGTTCCGAAGCATTTTTAAATGTCAGCAGAATTCCGAGAACAATGGAAGAGTTCCAAAGCATTTTTAAATGTCAGCGGAATTCTGAAAACAATGGAAGAGTTCTGAAGCATTTTTAAACTTCAGCAGAATTCCGAGAACAATGGAAGAGTTCCGAAGCATTCTTAAACTTCAGCGGAATTCCGAGAACAATGGAAGAGTTCCGAAGCATTTTTAAAAGTCAGCGGAATTCCGAGAACAATAGAAGAGTTCCGAAGCATTTTTAAATGTCAGGGGAATTCCGCGAACAATGGAAGAGTTCTGAAGCATTTTTAAACGTCAGCGGATTTTTGAAAACAATGGAAGATTTCCGAAGCATTTTTAAACGTCAGCGGTATTCTGAGAAAAATGGAAGAGTTCCGAAGCATTTTTAAAGGTCAGCGGAATTCCGAGAACAATGGAAGAGTTGTGAAGCATTTTTAAACGTCAGCGGAATTCCGAGAACAATGGAAGAGTTGCAAAGCATTATTAAACGTCAGCGGAATTCCGACAACAATGGAAGAGTTCCGAAGCATTTTTAAACTTCAGCATAATTCCGAGAACAATGGAAGAGTTCCGAATCATTTTTAAATTTCAACGGAATTCCGAGAACAATGGAAGAGTTCCGAAGCATTTTAAAACTTCACCAGAATTCCAAGAACAATGGAAGAGTCCTGAAGCATTTTAAACTTCAGCTGATTTCCGAGAAATGGAAGAGTTCCGAAGCATTTTGAAACGTCAGCCGAAATCCGAGAACAATGGAAGAGTTCCGAAGCATTTTTAAACTTCAGCGGAATTCCTTGAACAATGAAAGTGTTGCGAAGCATTACTAAATGTCATCGTAATACCAAGAACAATGGAAGAGTTCCGAAGCATTTTTAAATGTCAGCGGAAATCCGAGAACAATGTAAGCGTTCCGAAGCATTTTTAAATGTCAGCTGAATTCCGAGAACAATGAAAGAGTTGCGAAGCATTATTAAACGTCAGCGGAATTCTGAGAACAATGGAAGAGTTCCGAAACATTTTTAAACATCAGCGGATTTCCTTCAAGAATGAAAGAGTTCCGTAGGATTTTTAAAGTTCAGCAGAATTTGAGGAACAATGGAAGAGTTCCAAAGCATTTTTAAACTTCAGCAGAAATCCGGGAACAATGGAAGAGTTTCAAAGCATTTTTAAACTTCAGCAGAATTCGGAGAACAATAGAAGAGTTCCGAAGCATTTTTAAACGTCAGCAGAATTCCGAGAACAATTGAAGAGTTCCAAAGCATTTTTAAACTTCAGCGGAATTCCGAGAACAATGGAAGAGTTCCGAAGCATTTTTAAATGTCAGCAGAATTCCGAGAACAATGTAAGAGTTCCAAAGCATTTTAAAACTTCAGCAGAATTCCAAGAACAATTGAAGTGTTCCGAAGCATTTTTAAACGTAAGCGGAATTGCGAGAACAATGGAAGAGTTATAAAGCATTTTTAAACATCAGCGGAATGCCGAGAGCAATGCAAGATTTCCGAAGCATTTTTATATGTCAGCGGAAATCCGAGAACAATGGAAGAGTACCGAAGCATTTTAAAACGTCAGCGGAATTCCGAGAACAATGGAAGAGTTCCGAAGCATTTTTAAATGTCAGCAGAATTCCGAGAACAATGTAAGAGTTCCAAAGCATTTTAAAACTTCAGCAGAATTCCAAGAACAATTGAAGTGTTCCGAAGCATTTTTAAACGTAAGCGGAATTGCGAGAACAATGGAAGAGTTATAAAGCATTTTTAAACATCAGCGGAATGCCGAGAGCAATGCAAGATTTCCGAAGCATTTTTATATGTCAGCGGAAATCCGAGAACAATGGAAGAGTACCGAAGCATTCTAAAACGTCAGCGGAATTCCGAGAACAATGGAAGAGTTCCGAAGCATTTTTAAACGTAAGCGGAATTGCGAGAACAATGGAAGAGTTATAAAGCATTTTTAAACATCAGCGGAATGCCGAGAGCAATGCAAGATTTCCGAAGCATTTTTATATGTCAGCGGAAATCCGAGAACAATGGAAGAGTACCGAAGCATTTTAAAACGTCAGCGGAATTCCGAGAACAATAGAAGAGTTCCGAAGCATTTTCAAACTTCACCCGAATTCTGAGAACAATGGAAGAGTTCCGAAGCATTTTTAAAAGTCAGCGGAATTCCGAGAACAATGGGAGAGTTGTGAAGCATTTTTAAACGTCAGCGGAATTCCGACAACAATGGAAGAGTTCCGAAGCATTTTTAAACTTCAGCAGAATTCCGAGAACAATGGAAGAGTTCCGAAGCATTTTTAAACTTCAGCGGAATTTTGAGAACAATGGAAGAGTTCCGAAGCATTTTTAAAAGTCAGCGGAATTTCGAGAACAATGGAAGAGTTGTGAAGCATTTTTAAACGTCAGCAGAATTTTGAGAACAATGGAAGAGTTCCGAAGCATTTTTAAACGTCAGCGGAATTCTGAGTTCAATGGAATAGTTCTGAAGAATTTTTAAATGTTAGCGAGATTCCGAGAACAATGGAAGAGTTCCGAAGCATTTTTAAATGTCAGCGGAAATCTGAAAACAATGGAAAAGTTCCGAAGCATTTTTAAACTTCAGCAGAATTCCGAGAACAATGGAAGAGTTCCGAAGCATTTTTAAACTTCAGCGGAATTTGGAGAACAATCGAAGAGTTCCGAAGCATTTTTAAATGTCAGCTGAATTCCTAGAACAATGAAAGAGTTGCGAAGCATTATTAAACGTCAGCGGAATTCTGAGAACAATGGAAGAGTTCCGAAACATTTTTAAACATCAGCGGATTTCCTTCAAGAATGAAAGAGTTCCGTAGGATTTTTAAACTTCAGCAGAATTTGAGGAACAATGGAAGAGTTCCAAAGCATTTTTAAACTTCAGCAGAAATTCGGGAACAATGGAAGAGTTTCAAAGCATTTTTAAACTTCAGCAGAATTCGGAGAACAATAGAAGAGTTCCGAAGCATTTTTAAATGTCAGAAGAATTCCGAGAACAATTGAAGAGTTCCAAAGCATTTTTAAACTTCAGCGGAATTCCAAGAACAATGTAAGAGTTCCAAAGCATTTTAAAACTTCAGTAGAATTAAAAAGAACAATTGAAGTGTTTCGAAGCATTTTTAAACGTCAGCGGAATTGCGAGAACAATGGAAGAGTTCTAAAGCATTTTTAAACATCAGCGGAATGCCGAGAGCAATGCAAGATTTCCGAAGCATTTTTATATGTCAGCGGAAATCCGAGAACAATGGAAGAGTACCGAAGCATTTTAAAACGTCAGCGGAATTCCGAGAACAATGGAAGAGTTCCGAAGCATTTTTAAACTTCAGCAGAATTACGAGAACAATGGAAGAGTTCCGAAGCATTTTTAAACATGAGCAGAATTCCGAGAACAATGGAAGAGATTTTAAGCATTTTTAAACTTCAGCGGAATTCCGAGAACAATAGAAGAGTTCCGAAGCATTTTCAAACTTCACCCGAATTCTGAGAACAATGGAAGAGTTCCGAAGCATTTTTAAAAGTCAGCGGAATTCCGAGAACAATGGAAGAGTTGTGAAGCATTTTTAAACGTCAGCGGAATTCCGAGAACAATGGAAGAGTTCCGAAGCATTTTTAAACTTCAGCGGAATTCCTTGAACAATGAAGGTGTTGCGAAGCATTACTAAATGTCATCGGAATACCAAGAACAATGGAAGAGTTCCGAAGCATTTTTAAATGTCAGCGGAAATCCGAGAACAATGTAAGCGTTCCGAAGCATTTTTAAACTTCAGCATAATTCCGAGAACAATGGAAGAGTTCCGAAGCATTTTTAAATTTCAACGGAATTCCGAGAACAATGGAAGAGTTCCGAAGCATTTTAAAACTTCAGCAGAATTCCAAGAACAATGGAAGAGTCCTGAAGCATTTTAAACTTCAGCTGATTTCCGAGAAATGGAAGAGTTCCGAAGCATTTTGAAACTTCAGCCGAAATCCGAGAACAATGGAAGAGTTCTGAAGCATTTTTAAACTTCAGCGGAATTCCTTGAACAATGAAAGTGTTGCGAAGCATTACTAAATGTCATCGGAATACCAAGAGCAATGGAAGAGTTCCGAAGCATTTTTAAATGTCAGCGGAATTCCGAGAACAATGGAAGAGTTGCAAAGCATTATTAAACGTCAGCGGAATTCCGAGAACAATGGAAGAGTTCCGAAGCATTTTTAAACTTCAGCATAATTCCGAGAACAATGGAAGAGTTCCGAAGCATTTTAAAACTTCAGCAGAATTCCAAGAACAATGGAAGAGTCCTGAAGCATTTTAAACTTCAGCTGATTTCCGAGAAATGGAAGAGTTCCGAAGCATTTTGAAACGTCAGCCGAAATCCGAGAACAATGGAGGAGTTCCGAAGCATTTTTAAACTTCAGCGGAATTCCTTGAACAATGAAAGTGTTGCGAAGCATTACTAAATGTCATCGTAATACCAAGAACAATGGAAGAGTTCCGAAGCATTTTTAAATGTCAGCGGAAATCCGAGAACAATGTAATCGTTCCGAAGCATTTTTAAATGTCAGCTGAATTCCGAGAACAATGAAAGAGTTGCGAAGCATTATTAAACGTCAGCGGAATTCTGAGAACAATGGAAGAGTTTCAAAGCATTTTTAAACTTCAGTAGAATTCGGAGAACAATAGAAGAGTTCCGAAGCATTTTTAAACGTCAGCAGAATTCCGAGAACAATTGAAGAGTTCCAAAGCATTTTTAAACTTCAGCGGAATTCCGAGAACAATGGAAGAGTTCTGAAGCATTTTTAAATGTCAGCAGAATTCCGAGAACAATGTAAGAGTTCCAAAGCATTTTAAAACTTCAGCAGAATTCCAAGAACAATTGAAGTGTTCCGAAGCATTTTTAAACGTAAGCGGAATTGCGAGAACAATGGAAGAGTTCTAAAGCATTTTTAAACATCAGCGGAATGCCGAGAACAATGCAAGATTTCCGAAGCATTTTTATATGTCAGCGGAATTCCGAGAACAATGGAAGAGTTGTGAAGCATTTTTAAACGTCAGCAGAATTCCGAGAACAATGGAAGAGGTCCGAAGCATTTTTAAATGTCAGCGGAATTCTGAGAAACATGGAAGAGTTCCGAAGCATTTTTAAATGTCAGCAGAATTCCGAGAACAATGGAAGAGTTCCAAAGCATTTTTAAATGTCAGCGGAATTCTGAAAACAATGGAAGAGTTTCGAAGCAATCTTAAACTTCAGCGGAATTCCGAGAACAATGGAAGAGTTCCGAAGCATTTTTAAAAGTCAGCGGAATTCCGAGAACAATAGAATAGTTGTGAAGCATTTTTAAGCGTCAGCGGAATTCCGAGAACAATGGAAGAGTTACGAAGCATTTTTAAACGTCAGCAGAATTCCGAGAACAAATGAAGAGTTCCAAAGCATTTTAAAACGTCAGCGGAATTCCGAGAACAATGGAAGAGTTCCGAAGCATTTTTAAACTTCAGCGGAATTACGAGAACAATGCAAGAGTTCCGAAGCATTTTTAAACATGAGCAGAATTCCGAGAACAATGGAAGAGATTTTAAGCATTTTTAAACTTCAGCGGAATTCCGAGAACAATAGAAGAGTTCCGAAGCATTTTTAAACTTCACCCGAATTCCGAGAACAATGGAAGAGTTCCGATGCATTTTTAAACTTCAGCAGAATTCTGAGAACAATGGAAGAGTTCCAAACCATTTTTAAACTTCAGCAGAATTCTGAGAACAATGGAAGGGTTCCGAAGCATTTTTAAACTTCAGCAGAATTTGGAGAACAATGGAAGAGTTCCGAAGAATTTTTAAAAGTCAGCGGAATTCCGAGAACAATGGAAGAGTTGTGAAGCATTTTTAAACGTCAGCGGAATTCTGAGAACAATGGAATAGTTCTGAAGCATTTTTAAATGTTAGCGGGATTCCGAGAAAAATGGAAGAGTTCTGAAGCATTTTTAATCTTCAGCATAATTCCGAGAACAATGGAAGAGTTCCAAAGCATATTTAAACTTCAGCGGAATTCCGAGAACAATGGAAGAGATCCGAAGCATTTTTAAAAGTCAGCGGAATACCGAGAACAATGGAAGAGTTGTGAAGCATTTTTAAACGTCAGCAGAATTCCGAGAACAATGGAAGAGGTCCGAAGCATTTTTAAATGTCAGCGGAATTCTGAGAAATATGGAAGAGTTCCGAAGCATTTTTAAATGTCAGCAGAATTCTGAGAACAATGGAAGAGTTCCGAAGCAATCTTAAACTTCAGCGGAATTCCGAGAACAATGGAAGAGTTCCGAAGCATTTTTAAAAGTCAGCGGAATTCCGAGAACAATAGAAGAGTTGTGAAGCATTTTTAAGCGTCAGCGGAATTCCGAGAACAATGGAAGAGTTCCGAAGCATTTTTAAACTTCAGCAGAATTCCGAGAACAATGGAAGAGATCCAAAGCATTTTTAAACGTCAGCAGAATTCCGAGAACAAATGAAGACTTCCAAAGCATTTTTAAACGTCAGTGGAATTCCGAGAACAATGGAAGAGTTCCGATGCATTTTTAAACTTCAGCAGAATTCTGAGAACAATGGAAGAGTTCCAAACCATTTTTAAACTTCAGCAGAATACTGAGAACAATGGAAGGGTTCCGAAGCATTTTTAAACTTCAGCGGAATTCCGAGAACAATGGAAGAGTTCCGAAGCATTTTTAAAAGTCAGCGGAATTCCGAGAACAATAGAAGAGTTGTGAAGCATTTTTTAAGCGTCAGCGGAATTCCGAGAACAATGGAAGAGTTTCGAAGCATTTTTAAACTTCAACGGAATTCCGAGAACAATGGAAGAGTTCCGAAGCATTTTTAAACGTCAGCGGAATTCCGAGAACAATGGAAGAGTTCTTTAGCATTTTTAAACATCAGCGGAATTCCGAGAACAATGGAAGAGTATCGAAGCATTTTAAAACGTCAGCGGAATTCCGAGAACAATGGAAGAGTTCCGAAGCATTTTTAAACTTCAGCGGAATTACGAGAACAATGCAAGAGTTCCGAAGCATTTTTAAACTTCAGCAGAATTCCGAGAACAATTGGAGAGTTCCGAAGCATTTTTAAACGTCAGCAGAATTCCGAGAACAATTGAAGAGTTCCAAAGCATTTTTAAACGTCAGTGGAATTCCGAGAACAATGGAAGAGTTCCGAAGCATTTTTAAATGTCAGCAGAATTCCGAGAACAATGTAAGAGTTCTGAAGCATTTTTAAACTTCAGCAGAATTCCGAGAGCAATGGAAGAGTTCCAAAGCATTTTAAAACTTCAGCATAATTACAAGAACAATTGAAGGGTTCCGAAGCATTTTTAAACTTCAGCAGAATTCCGAGAACAATGGGAGAGTTTCGAAGCATTTTTAAACTTCAGCAGAATTCCGAGAACAATGAAAGAGTTTCGAAGCATTTTTAAACTTCAACGGAATTCCGAGAACAATGGAAGAGTTCCGAAGCATTTTTAAACGTCAGCGGGATTCCGAGAACAATGGAAGAGTTGTGAAGCATTTTTAAGCGTCAGCGGAATTCCGAGAACAATGGAAGAGTTCCGAAGCATTTTTAAACTTCAGCAGAATTCCGAGAACAATGGAAGAGTTCCAAAGCATTTTTAAACGTCAGCAGAATTCCGAGAACAAATGAAGAGTTCCAAAGCATTTTTAAACGTCAGTGGATTTCCGAGAACAATGGAAGAGTTCCGAAGCATTTTTAAACATCAGCGGATTTCCTTCAAGAATGAAAGAGTTCCGAAGAATTTTTAAACTTCAGCAGAATTTGAGGAACAATGGAAGAGTTCCGAAGCATTTTTAAACTTCAGCAGAAATCCGGGAACAATGGAAGAGTTTCAAAGCATTTTTAAACTTCAGCAGAATTTGGAGAACAATAGAAGAGTTCCGAAGCATTTTTAAATGTCAGAAGAATTCCGAGAACAATTGAAGAGTTCCAAAGCATTTTTAAACTTCAGCGGAATTCCGAGAACAATGGAAGAGGTCCGAAGCATTTTTAAATGTCAGCAGAATTCCGAGAACAATGTAAGAGTTCCAAAGCATTTTAAAACTTCAGCAGAATTCCAAGAACAATTGAAGTGTTCCGAAGCATTTTTAAACGTCAGCGGAATTGCGAGAACAATGGAAGAGTTCTAAAGCATTTTTAAACATCAACGGAATGCCGAGAACAATGCAAGATTTCCGAAGCATTTTTATATGTCAGCGGAATTCCAAGAACAATGGAAGAGTACCGAAGCATTTTAAAACGTCAGCGGAATTCCGAGAACAATGGAAGAGTTCCGAAGCATTTTTAAACTTCAGCGGAATTACGAGAACAATGGAAGAGTTCCGAAGCATTTTTAAACATGAGCAGAATTCCGAGAACAATGGAAGAGATTTTAAGCATTTTTAAACTTCAGCGGAATTCCGAGAACAATAGAAGAGTTATGAAGCATTTTTAAACTTCACCCGAATTCTGAGAACAATGGAAGAGTTCCGATGCATTTTTATACTTCAGCGGAATTTGGAGAACAATGGAAGAGTTCCAAAGAATTTTTAAAAGTCAGCGGAATTCCGAGAACAATGGAAGAGTTGTGAAGCATTTTTAAACGTCAGCGGAATTCTGAGAACAATGGAATAGTTCTGAAGCATTTTTAAATGTTAGCGGGATTCCGAGAAAAATGGAAGAGTTCTGAAGCATTTTTAATCTTCAGCATAATTCCGAGAACAATGGAAGAGTTCCAAAGCATATTTAAACTTCAGCGGAATTCCGAGAACAATGGAAGAGATCCGAAGCATTTTTAAAAGTCAGCGGAATACCGAGAACAATGGAAGAGTTGTGAAGCATTTTTAAACGTCAGCAGAATTCCGAGAACAATGGAAGAGGTCCGAAGCATTTTTAAATGTCAGCGGAATTCTGAGAAACATGGAAGAGTTCCGAAGCATTTTTAAATGTCAGCAGAATTCCGAGAACAATGGAAGAGTTCCAAAGCATTTTTAAATGTCAGCGGAATTCTGAAAACAATGGAAGAGTTCTGAAGCATTTTTAAACTTCAGCAGAATTCCGAGAACAATGGAAGAGTTTCGAAGCAATCTTAAACTTCAGCGGAATTCCGAGAACAATGGAAGAGTTCCGAAGCATTTTTAAAAGTCAGCGGAATTCCGAGAACAATAGAAGAGTTGTGAAGCATTTTTAAGCGTCAGCGGAATTCCGAGAACAATGGAAGAGTTACGAAGCATTTTTAAACTTCAGCAGAATTCCGAGAACAATGGAAGAGTTCCAAAGCATTTTTAAACGTCAGCAGAATTCCGAGAACAAATGAAGAGTTCCAAAGCATTTTTAAACGTCAGTGGAATTCCGAGAACAATGGAAGAGTTCCGAAGCATTTTTAAATGTCAGCAGAATTCCGAGAACAATGTAAGAGTTCTGAAGCATTTTTAAACTTCAGCAGAATTCCGAGAGCAATGGAAGAGTTCCAAAGCATTTTAAAACTTCAGCAGAATTCCAAGAACAATTGAAGGGTTCCGAAGCATTTTTAAACTTCAGCAGAATTCCGAGAACAATGGAAGAGTTTCGAAGCATTTTTAAACTTCAACGGAATTCCGAGAACAATGGAAGAGTTCCGAAGCATTTTTAAACGTCAGCGGAATTCCGAGAACAATGGAAGAGTTCTTTAGCATTTTTAAACATCAGCGGAATTCCGAGAACAATGGAAGAGTATCGAAGCATTTTAAAACGTCAGCAGAATTCCGAGAACAATGGAAGAGTTCCGAAGCATTTTTAAACTTCAGCGGAATTACGAGAACAATGCAAGAGTTCCGAAGCATTTTTAAACATGAGCAGAATTCCGAGAACAATGGAAGAGATTTTAAGCATTTTTAAACTTCAGCGGAATTCCGAGAACAATAGAAGAGTTCCGAAGCATTTTTAAACTTCACCCGAATTCCGAGAACAATGGAAGAGTTCCGAAGCATTTTTAAACTTCAGCGGAATTACGAGAACAATGCAAGAGTTCCGAAGCATTTTTAAACTTCAGCAGAATTCCGAGAACAATTGGAGAGTTCCGAAGCATTTTTAAACGTCAGCAGAATTCCGAGAACAATTGAAGAGTTCCAAAGCATTTTTAAACGTCAGTGGAATTCCGAGAACAATGGAAGAGTTCCGAAGCATTTTTAAATGTCAGCAGAATTCCGAGAACAATGTAAGAGTTCTGAAGCATTTTTAAACTTCAGCAGAATTCCGAGAGCAATGGAAGAGTTCACATGCATTTTTAAACTTCAGCAGAATTCCGAGAACAATGGAAGAGTTCCGAAGCATTTTTAAACGTCAGCGGAATTCCGAGAACAATGGAAGATTTCTTAAGCATTTTTAAACATCAGCGGAATGCCAAGAACAATGCAAGATTTCCGAAGCATTTTTATATGTCAGCAGAATTCCGAGAAAATGGAAGAGTATCGAAGCATTTTAAAACGTCAGCGGAATTCCGAGAACAATGAAAGAGTTGCGAAGCATTATTAAACGTCAGCGGAATTCCGAGAACAATGGAAGAGTTCCGAAGCATTTTTAAACTTCAGCAGAATTCCGAGAACAATGGAAGAGTTCTGAAGCATTTTTAAACGTCGGCGGATTTTTGAAAACAATGGAAGATTTCCGAAGCATTTTTAAACGTCAGCGGAATTCTGAGAAAAATGGAAGAGTTCCGAAGCATTTTTAAACTTCAGCGGAATTTGGAGAACAATCAAAGAGTTCCGAAGCATTTTTAAAGGTCAGCGGAATTCCGAGAACAATGGAAGAGTTCCGAAGCATTTTTAAACTTCAGCATAATTCCGAGAACAATGGAAGAGTTCCGAAGCATTTTTAAATTTCAACGGAATTCCGAGAACAATGGAAGAGTTCCGAAGCATTTTAAAACTTCAGCAGAATTCCAAGAACAATGGAAGAGTCCTGAAGCATTTTAAACATCAGCTGATTTCCGAGAAATGGAAGAGTTCCGAAGCATTTTTAAATGTCAGCGGAAATCCGAGAACAATGTAAGCGTTCCGAAGCATTTTTAAATGTCAGCAGAATTCCGAGAACAATGTAAGAATTCCAAAGCATTTTAAAACTTCAGCAGAATTCCAAGAACAATTGAAGTGTTCCGAAGCATTTTTAAACGTAAGCGGAATTGCGAGAACAATGGAAGAGTTCCGAAGCATTTTTAAACTTCAGCATAATTCCGAGAACAATGGAAGAGTTCCGAAGCATTTTTAAATTTCAACGGAATTCCGAGAACAATGGAAGAGTTCCGAAGCATTTTAAAAATGAAGCAGAATTCCAAGAACAATGGAAGAGTCCTGAAGCATTTTAAAGTTCAGCTGATTTCCGAGAAATGGAAGAGTTCCGAAGCATTTTAAAACGTCCGCGGAAATTCGAGAACAATGGAAGCGTTCCGAAGCATTTTTAAATGTCAGCTGAATTCCGAGAACAATGAAAGAGTTGCGAAGCATTATTAAACGTCAGCGGAATTCAGAGAACAATGGAAGAGTTCCGAAACATTTTTAAACATCAGCGGATTTCCTTCAAGAATGAAAGAGTTGGGAAGAATTTTTAAACTTCAGCAGAATTTGAGGAACAATGGAAGAGTTCCAAAGCATTTTTAAACTTCAGCAGAAATCCGGGAACAATGGAAGAGTTTCAAAGCATTTTTAAACTTCAGCAGAATTCGGAGAACAATAGAAGAGTTCCGAAGCATTTTTAAATGTCAGAAGAATTCCGAGAACAATTGAAGAGTTCCAAAGCATTTTTAAACTTCAGCGGAATTCCAAGAACAATGTAAGAGTTCCAAAGCGTTTTAAAACTTCAGTAGAATTAAAAAGAACAATTGAAGTGTTTCGAAGCATCTTTAAACATCAGTGGAATTGCGAGAACAATGGAAGAGTTCTAAAGCATTTTTAAACATCAGCGGAATGCCGAGAACAATGCAAGATTTCCGAAGCATTTTTATATGTCAGCGGAATTCCGAGAACAATGGAAGAGTTCTGAATCATTTTTAAACTTCAGCGGAATTACGAGAACAATGGAAGAGTTCCGAAGCATTTTTAAACATGAGCAGAATTCCGAGAACAATGTAAGAGATTTTAAGCATTTTTAAACTTCAGCGGAATTCCGAGAACAACAGAAGAGTTCCGAAGCATTTTTAAACTTCACCCGAATTCTGAGAACAATGGAAGAGTTCCGAAGCATTTTTAAAAGTCAGCGGAATTCCGAGAACAATGGAAGAGTTGTGAATCATTTTTAAACTTCAGCGGAATTCCGAGAACAATAGAAGAGTTCCGAAGCATTTTTAAACTTCACCCTAATTCTGAGAACAATGGAAGAGTTCCGAAGCATTTTTAAATGTCAGCGGAATTCCGAGAAATATGGAAGAGTTCCGAAGCATTTTTAAATGTCAGCAGAATTCCGAGAACAATGGAAGAGTTCCAAAGCATTTTTAAATGTCGGCGGAATTCTGAAAACAATGGAAGAGTTCCGAAGCATTTTTAAACTTCAGCAGAATTCCGAGAACAATGGGAGAGTTCCGAAGCATTCTTAACCTTCAGCGGAATTCCGAGAACAATGGAAGAGTTCCGAAGCATTTTTAAAAGTCAGCGGAATTCCGAGAACAATAGAAGAGTTGTGAAGCATTTTTAAGCGTCAGCGGAATTCCGAGAACAATGGAAGAATTCCGAAGCATTTTTAAACTTCAAAACTTCAGCAGAATTCCGAGAACAATGGAAGAGTTCCGAAGCATTCTTAAACTTCAGCGGAATTCCGAGAACAATGGAAGAGTTCTGAATCATTTTTAAACTTCAGCGGAATTACGAGAACAATGGAAGAGTTCCGAAGCATTTTTAAACATGAGCAGAATTCCGAGAACAATGGAAGAGATTTTAAGCATTTTTAAACTTCAGCAGAATTCCGAGAACAACAGAAGAGTTCCGAAGCATTTTTAAACTTCACCCGAATTCTGAGAACAATGGAAGAGTTCCGAAGCATTTTTAAAAGTCAGCGGAATTCCGAGAACAATAGAAGAGTTCTGAAGCATTTTTAAGCGTCAGCGGAATTCCGAGAACAATGGAAGAGTTCCGAAGCATTTTTAAACTTCAGCAGAATTCCGAGAACAATGGAAGAGTTCCAAAGCATTTTTAAACGTCAGCAGAATTCCGAGAACAAATGAAGAGTTCCAAAGCATTTTTAAACGTCAGTGGAATTCCGAGAACAATGGAAGAGTTCCGAAGCATTTTTAAATGTCAGCAGAATTCCGAGAACAATGTAAGAGTTCTGAAGCATTTTTAAACTTCAGCATAATTCCGAGGGCAATGGAAGAGTTCCAAAGCATTTTAAAACTTCAGCAGAATTCCAAGAACAATTGAAGGGTTCCGAAGCATTTTTAAACATCAGCAGAATTCCGAGAACAATGGGAGAGTTTCGAAGCATTTTTAAACTTCAGCAGAATTCCGAGAACAATGGAAGAGTTTCGAAGCATTTTTAAACTTCAACGGAATTCCGAGAACAATGGAAGAGTTCCGAAGCATTTTTAAACGTCAGCGGAATTCCGAGAACAATGGAAGAATTCTTTAGCATTTTTAAACATCAGCGGAATTCCGAGAACAATGGAAGAGTATCGAAGCATTTTAAAACGTCAGCGGAATTCCGAGAACAATGGAAGAGTTCCGAAGCATTTTTAAACATCAGCGGAATTCCGAGAACAATGGAAGAGTATCGAAGCATTTTAAAACGTCAGCGGAATTCCGAGAACAATGGAAGAGTTCCGAAGCATTTTTAAACTTCAGCAGAATTCCGAGAACAATTGGAGAGTTCCGAAGCATTTTTAAATGTCAGCAGAATTCCGAGAACAATTGAAGAGTTCCAAAGCATTTTTAAACGTCAGTGGAATTCCGAGAACAATGGAAGAGTTCCGAAGCATTTTTAAATGTCAGCAGAATTCCGAGAACAATGTAAGAGTTCTGAAGCATTTTTAAACTTCAGCAGAATTCCGAGAGCAATGGAAGAGTTCCAAAGCATTTTAAAACTTCAGCAGAATTCCAAGAACAATTGAAGGGTTCCGAAGCATTTTTAAACTTCAGCAGAATTCCGAGAACAATGGAAGAGTTTCAAAGCATTTTTAAACTTCAACGGAATTCCGAGAACAATGGAAGAGTTCCGAAGCATTTTTAAACATCAGCGGAATTCCGAGAACAATGGAAGAGTTCTTTAGCATTTTTAAACATCAGCGGAATTCCGAGAACAATGGAAGAGTATCGAAGCATTTTAAAACGTCAGCAGAATTCCGAGAACAATGGAAGAGTTCCGAAGCATTTTTAAACTTCAGCGGAATTACGAGAACAATGCAAGAGTTCCGAAGCATTTTTAAACATGAGCAGAATTCCGAGAACAATGGAAGAGATTTTAAGCATTTTTAAACTTCAGCGGAATTCCGAGAACAATAGAAGAGTTCCGAAGCATTTTTAAACTTCACCCGAATTCCGAGAACAATGGAAGAGTTCCGATGCATTTTTAAACTTCAGCAGAATTCTGAGAACAATGGAAGATTTCCAAACCATTTTTAAACTTCAGCAGAATTCTGAGAACAATGGAAGGGTTCCGAAGCATTTTTAAACTTCAGCGGAATTTGGTGAACAATGGAAGAGTTCCGAAGAATTTTTAATAGTCAGCGGAATTCCGAGAACAATGGAAGAGTTGTGAAGCATTTTTAAACGTCAGCGGAATTCTGAGAACAATGGAATAGTTCTGAAGCATTTTTAAATGTTAGCGGGATTCCGAGAAAAATGGAAGAGTTCTGAAGCATTTTTAATCTTCAGCATAATTCCGAGAACAATGGAAGAGTTCCAAAGCATATTTAAACTTCAGCGGAATTCCGAGAACAATGGAAGAGATCCGAAGCATTTTTAAAAGTCAGCGGAATACCGAGAACAATGGAAGAGTTGTGAAGCATTTTTAAACGTCAGCAGAATTCCGAGAACAATGGAAGAGGTCCGAAGCATTTTTAAATGTCAGCGGAATTCTGAGAAATATGGAAGAGTTCCGAAGCATTTTTAAATGTCAGCAGAATTCTGAGAACAATGGAAGAGTTCCGAAGCAATCTTAAACTTCAGCGGAATTCCGAGAACAATGGAAGAGTTCCGAAGCATTTTTAAAAGTCAGCGGAATTCCGAGAACAATAGAAGAGTTGTGAAGCATTTTTAAGCGTCAGCGGAATTCCGAGAACAATGGAAGAGATCCGAAGCATTTTTAAACTTCAGCAGAATTCCGAGAACAATGGAAGAGTTCCAAAGCATTTTTAAACGTCAGCAGAATTCCGAGAACAAATGAAGAGTTCCAAAGCATTTTTAAGCGTCAGTGGAATTCCGAGAACAATGGAAGAGTTCCGAAGCATTTTTAAATGTCAGCAGAATTCCGAGAACAATGTAAGAGTTCTGAAGCATTTTTAAACTTCAGCAGAATTCCGAGAGCAATGGAAGAGTTCACATGCATTTTTAAACTTCAGCAGAATTCCGAGAACAATGGAAGAGTTCCGAAGCATTTTTAAACGTCAGCGGAATTCCGAGAACAATGGAAGAGTTCTTAAGCATTTTTAAACATCAGCGGAATGCCAAGAACAATGCAAGATTTCCGAAGTATTTTTATATGTCAGCAGAATTCCGAGAAAATGGAAGAGTATCGAAGCATTTTAAAACGTCAGCGGAATTCTGAGAACAATGAAAGAGTTGCGAAGCATTATTAAACGTCAGCGGAATTCCGAGAACAATGGAAGAGTTCCGAAGCATTTTTAAACTTCAGCAGAATTCCGAGAGCAATGGAAGAGTTTCGAAGCATTTTTAAACTTCAGCGGAATTACGAGAACAATGCAAGAGTTCCGAAGCATTTTTAAACTTCAGCAGAATTCCGAGAACAATTGGAGAGTTCCGAAGCATTTTTAAACGTCAGCAGAATTCCGAGAGCAATGGAAGAGTTCACATGCATTTTTAAACTTCAGCAGAATTCCGAGAACAATGGAAGAGTTCCGAAGCATTTTTAAACGTCAGCAGGATTCCGAGAACAATGGAAGAGTTCTTAAGCATTTTTATATGTCAGCAGAATTCCGAGAAAATGGAAGAGTATCGAAGCATTTTAAAACGTCAGCGGAATTCCGAGAACAATGAAAGAGTTGCGAAGCATTATTAAACGTCAGCGGAATTCCGAGAACAATGGAAGAGTTCTTTAGCATTTTTAAACATCAGCGGAATTCCGAGAACAATGGAAGAGTATCGAAGCATTTTAAAACGTCAGCAGAATTCCGAGAACAATGGAAGAGTTCCGAAGCATTTTTAAACTTCAGCGGAATTACGAGAACAATGCAAGAGTTCCGAAGCATTTTTAAACATGAGCAGAATTCCGAGAACAATGGAAGAGATTTTAAGCATTTTTAAACTTCAGCGGAATTCCGAGAACAATAGAAGAGTTCCGAAGCATTTTTAAACTTCACCCGAATTCCGAGAACAATGGAAGAGTTCCGAAGCATTTTTAAACTTCAGCGGAATTTGGAGAACAATGGAAGAGTTCCGAAGAATTTTTAAAAGTCAGCGGAATTCCGAGAACAATGGAAGAGTTGTGAAGCATTTTTAAACGTCAGCGGAATTCTGAGAACAATGGAATAGTTCTGAAGCATTTTTAAATGTTAGCGGGATTCCGAGAAAAATGGAAGAGTTCTGAAGCATTTTTAATCTTCAGCATAATTCCGAGAACAATGGAAGAGTTCCAAAGCATATTTAAACTTCAGCGGAATTCCGAGAACAATGGAAGAGATCCGAAGCATTTTTAAACGTCAGCGGAATACCGAGAACAATGGAAGAGTTCTGAAGCATTTTTAAACGTCAGCAGAATTCCGAGAACAATGGAAGAGGTCCGAAGCATTTTGAAATGTCAGCGGAATTCTGAGAAATATGGAAGAGTTCCGAAGCATTTTTAAATGTCAGCAGAATTCTGAGAACAATGGAAGAGTTCCGAAGCAATCTTAAACTTCAGCGGAATTCCGAGAACAATGGAAGAGTTCCGAAGCATTTTTAAAAGTCAGCGGAATTCCGAGAACAATAGAAGAGTTGTGAAGCATTTTTAAGCGTCAGCGGAATTCCGAGAACAATGGAAGAGTTCCGAAGCATTTTTAAACTTCAGCAGAATTCCGAGAACAATGGAAGAGTTCCAAAGCATTTTTAAACGTCAGCAGAATTCCGAGAACAAATGAAGAGTTCCAAAGCATTTTTAAACGTCAGTGGAATTCCGAGAACAATGGAAGAGTTCCGAAGCATTTTTAAATGTCAGCAGAATTCCGAGAACAATGTAAGAGTTCTGAAGCATTTTTAAACTTCAGCAGAATTCCGAGAGCAATGGAAGAGTTCCAAAGCATTTTAAAACTTCAGCAGAATTCCAAGAACAATTGAAGGGTTCCGAAGCATTTTTAAACTTCAGCAGAATTCCGAGAACAATGGGAGAGTTTCGAAGCATTTTTAAACTTCAGCAGAATTCCGAGAACAATGGAAGAGTTTCGAAGCATTTTTAAACTTCAACGGAATTCCGAGAACAATGGAAGAGTTCCGAAGCATTTTTAAACGTCAGCGGAATTCCGAGAACAATGGAAGAGTTCTTTAGCATTTTTAAACATCAGCGGAATTCCGAGAACAATGGAAGAGTATCGAAGCATTTTAAAACGTCAGCGGAATTCCGAGAACAATGGAAGAGTTCCGAAGCATTTTTAAACTTCAGCGGAATTACGAGAACAATGCAAGAGTTCCGAAGCATTTTTAAACTTCAGCAGAATTCCGAGAACAATTGGAGAGTTCCGAAGCATTTTTAAACGTCAGCAGAATTCCGAGAACAATTGAAGAGTTCCAAAGCATTTTTAAACGTCAGTGGAATTCCGAGAACAATGGAAGAGTTCCGAAGCATTTTTAAATGTCAGCAGAATTCCGAGAACAATGTAAGAGTTCTGAAGCATTTTTAAACTTCAGCAGAATTCCGAGAGCAATGGAAGAGTTCACATGCATTTTTAAACTTCAGCAGAATTCCGAGAACAATGGAAGAGTTCCGAAGCATTTTTAAACGTCAGCGGAATTCCGAGAACAATGGAAGAGTTCTTAAGCATTTTTAAACATCAGCGGAATGCCAAGAACAATGCAAGATTTCCGAAGTATTTTTATATGTCAGCAGAATTAGGAGAAAATGGAAGAGTATCGAAGCATTTTAAAACGTCAGCGGAATTCCGAGAACAATGAAAGAGTTGCGAAGCATTATTAAACGTCAGCGGAATTCCGAGAACAATGGAAGAGTTCCGAAGCATTTTTAAACTTCAGCAGAATTCCGAGAACAATGGAAGAGTTTCGAAGCATTTTTAAACTTCAGCGGAATTACGAGAACAATGCAAGAGTTCCGAAGCATTTTTAAACTTCAGCAGAATTCCGAGAACAATTGGAGAGTTCCGAAGCATTTTTAAACGTCAGCAGAATTCCGAGAACAATGGAAGAGTTCCGATGCATTTTTAAACTTCAGCAGAATTCTGAGAACAATGGAAGAGTTCCAAACCATTTTTAAACTTCAGCAGAATTCTGAGAACAATGGAAGGGTTCCGAAGCATTTTTAAACTTCAGCGGAATTTGGAGAACAATGGAAGAGTTCCGAAGAATTTTTAAAAGTCAGCGGAATTCCGAGAACAATGGAAGAGTTGTGAAGCATTTTTAAACGTCAGCGGAATTCTGAGAACAATGGAATAGTTCTGAAGCATTTTTAAATGTTAGCGGGATTCCGAGAAAAATGGAAGAGTTCTGAAGCATTTTTAATCTTCAGCATAATTCCGAGAACAATGGAAGAGTTCCAAAGCATATTTAAACTTCAGCGGAATTCCGAGAACAATGGAAGAGATCCGAAGCATTTTTAAACGTCAGCGGAATACCGAGAACAATGGAAGAGTTCTGAAGCATTTTTAAACGTCAGCAGAATTCCGAGAACAATGGAAGAGGTCCGAAGCATTTTGAAATGTCAGCGGAATTCTGAGAAATATGGAAGAGTTCCGAAGCATTTTTAAATGTCAGCAGAATTCTGAGAACAATGGAAGAGTTCCGAAGCAATCTTAAACTTCAGCGGAATTCCGAGAACAATGGAAGAGTTCCGAAGCATTTTTAAAAGTCAGCGGAATTCCGAGAACAATAGAAGAGTTGTGAAGCATTTTTAAGCGTCAGCGGAATTCCGAGAACAATGGAAGAGTTCCGAAGCATTTTTAAACTTCAGCAGAATTCCGAGAACAATGGAAGAGTTCCAAAGCATTTTTAAACGTCAGCAGAATTCCGAGAACAAATGAAGAGTTCCAAAGCATTTTTAAACGTCAGTGGAATTCCGAGAACAATGGAAGAGTTCCGAAGCATTTTTAAATGTCAGCAGAATTCCGAGAACAATGTAAGAGTTCTGAAGCATTTTTAAACTTCAGCAGAATTCCGAGAGCAATGGAAGAGTTCCAAAGCATTTTAAAACTTCAGCAGAATTCCAAGAACAATTGAAGGGTTCCGAAGCATTTTTAAACTTCAGCAGAATTCCGAGAACAATGGGAGAGTTTCGAAGCATTTTTAAACTTCAGCAGAATTCCGAGAACAATGGAAGAGTTTCGAAGCATTTTTAAACTTCAACGGAATTCCGAGAACAATGGAAGAGTTCCGAAGCATTTTTAAACGTCAGCGGAATTCCGAGAACAATGGAAGAGTTCTTTAGCATTTTTAAACATCAGCGGAATTCCGAGAACAATGGAAGAGTATCGAAGCATTTTAAAACGTCAGCGGAATTCCGAGAACAATGGAAGAGTTCCGAAGCATTTTTAAACTTCAGCGGAATTACGAGAACAATGCAAGAGTTCCGAAGCATTTTTAAACTTCAGCAGAATTCCGAGAACAATTGGAGAGTTCCGAAGCATTTTTAAACGTCAGCAGAATTCCGAGAACAATTGAAGAGTTCCAAAGCATTTTTAAACGTCAGTGGAATTCCGAGAACAATGGAAGAGTTCCGAAGCATTTTTAAATGTCAGCAGAATTCCGAGAACAATGTAAGAGTTCTGAAGCATTTTTAAACTTCAGCAGAATTCCGAGAGCAATGGAAGAGTTCACATGCATTTTTAAACTTCAGCAGAATTCCGAGAACAATGGAAGAGTTCCGAAGCATTTTTAAACGTCAGCGGAATTCCGAGAACAATGGAAGAGTTCTTAAGCATTTTTAAACATCAGCGGAATGCCAAGAACAATGCAAGATTTCCGAAGTATTTTTATATGTCAGCAGAATTAGGAGAAAATGGAAGAGTATCGAAGCATTTTAAAACGTCAGCGGAATTCCGAGAACAATGAAAGAGTTGCGAAGCATTATTAAACGTCAGCGGAATTCCGAGAACAATGGAAGAGTTCCGAAGCATTTTTAAACTTCAGCAGAATTCCGAGAACAATGGAAGAGTTTCGAAGCATTTTTAAACTTCAGCGGAATTACGAGAACAATGCAAGAGTTCCGAAGCATTTTTAAACTTCAGCAGAATTCCGAGAACAATTGGAGAGTTCCGAAGCATTTTTAAACGTCAGCAGAATTCCGAGAACAATGGAAGAGTTCCGATGCATTTTTAAACTTCAGCAGAATTCTGAGAACAATGGAAGAGTTCCAAACCATTTTTAAACTTCAGCAGAATTCTGAGAACAATGGAAGGGTTCCGAAGCATTTTTAAACTTCAGCGGAATTTGGAGAACAATGGAAGAGTTCCGAAGAATTTTTAAAAGTCAGCGGAATTCCGAGAACAATGGAAGAGTTGTGAAGCATTTTTAAACGTCAGCGGAATTCTGAGAACAATGGAATAGTTCTGAAGCATTTTTAAATGTTAGCGGGATTCCGAGAAAAATGGAAGAGTTCTGAAGCATTTTTAATCTTCAGCATAATTCCGAGAACAATGGAAGAGTTCCAAAGCATATTTAAACTTCAGCGGAATTCCGAGAACAATGGAAGAGATCCGAAGCATTTTTAAAAGTCAGCGGAATACCGAGAACAATGGAAGAGTTGTGAAGCATTTTTAAACGTCAGCAGAATTCCGAGAACAATGGAAGAGGTCCGAAGCATTTTTAAATGTCAGCGGAATTCTGAGAAATATGGAAGAGTTCCGAAGCATTTTTAAATGTCAGCAGAATTCTGAGAACAATGGAAGAGTTCCGAAGCAATCTTAAACTTCAGCGGAATTCCGAGAACAATGGAAGAGTTCCGAAGCATTTTTAAAAGTCAGCGGAATTCCGAGAACAATAGAAGAGTTGTGAAGCATTTTTAAGCGTCAGCGGAATTCCGAGAACAATGGAAGAGTTCCGAAGCATTTTTAAACTTCAGCAGAATTCCGAGAACAATGGAAGAGTTCCAAAGCATTTTTAAACGTCAGCAGAATTCCGAGAACAAATGAAGAGTTCCAAAGCATTTTTAAGCGTCAGTGGAATTCCGAGAACAATGGAAGAGTTCCGAAGCATTTTTAAATGTCAGCAGAATTCCGAGAACAATGTAAGAGTTCTGAAGCATTTTTAAACTTCAGCAGAATTCCGAGAGCAATGGAAGAGTTCACATGCATTTTTAAACTTCAGCAGAATTCCGAGAACAATGGAAGAGTTCCGAAGCATTTTTAAACGTCAGCGGAATTCCGAGAACAATGGAAGAGTTCTTAAGCATTTTTAAACATCAGCGGAATGCCAAGAACAATGCAAGATTTCCGAAGTATTTTTATATGTCAGCAGAATTCCGAGAAAATGGAAGAGTATCGAAGCATTTTAAAACGTCAGCGGAATTCTGAGAACAATGAAAGAGTTGCGAAGCATTATTAAACGTCAGCGGAATTCCGAGAACAATGGAAGAGTTCCGAAGCATTTTTAAACTTCAGCAGAATTCCGAGAACAATGGAAGAGTTTCGAAGCATTTTTAAACTTCAGCGGAATTACGAGAACAATGCAAGAGTTCCGAAGCATTTTTAAACTTCAGCAGAATTCCGAGAACAATTGGAGAGTTCCGAAGCATTTTTAAACGTCAGCAGAATTCCGAGAGCAATGGAAGAGTTCACATGCATTTTTAAACTTCAGCAGAATTCCGAGAACAATGGAAGAGTTCCGAAGCATTTTTAAACGTCAGCAGGATTCCGAGAACAATGGAAGAGTTCTTAAGCATTTTTATATGTCAGCAGAATTCCGAGAAAATGGAAGAGTATCGAAGCATTTTAAAACGTCAGCGGAATTCCGAGAACAATGAAAGAGTTGCGAAGCATTATTAAACGTCAGCGGAATTCCGAGAACAATGGAAGAGTTCTTTAGCATTTTTAAACATCAGCGGAATTCCGAGAACAATGGAAGAGTATCGAAGCATTTTAAAACGTCAGCAGAATTCCGAGAACAATGGAAGAGTTCCGAAGCATTTTTAAACTTCAGCGGAATTACTAGAACAATGCAAGAGTTCCGAAGCATTTTTAAATGTCAGCAGAATTGCGAGAACAATGTAAGAGTTCTGAAGCATTTTTAAACTTCAGCAGAATTCCGAGAGCAATGGAAGAGCTCACATGCATTTTTAAACTTCAGCAGAATTCCGAGAACAATGGAAGAGTTTCGAAGCATTTTTAAACTTCAACGGAAATCCGAGAACAATGGAAGAGTTCCGAAGCATTTTTAAAAGTCAGCGGAATTCCGAGAACAATAGAAGAGTTGTGAAGCATTTTTAAGCGACATCGGAATTCCGAGAACAATGGAAGAGTTCCGAAGCATTTTTAAGCGTCAGCGGAATTCCGAGAACAATGTAAGAGTTCTGAAGCATTTTTAAACTTCAGCAGAATTCCGAGAGCAATGGAAGAGTTCCAAAGCATTTTAAAACTTCAGCAGAATTCCAAGAACAATTGAAGGATTCCGAAGCATTTTTAAACTTCAGCAGAATTCCGAGAACAATGGAAGAGTTTCGAAGCATTTTTAAACTTCAACGGAATTCCGAGAACAATGGAAGAGTTCCGAAGCATTTTTAAACGTCAGCGGAATTCCGAGAACAATGGAAGAGTTCTTTAGCATTTTTAAACATCAGCGGAATTCCGAGAACAATGGAAGAGTATCGAAGCATTTTAAAACGTCAGCGGAATTCCGAGAACAATGGAAGAGTTCCGAAGCATTTTTAAACTTCAGCGGAATTACGAGAACAATGCAAGAGTTCCGAAGCATTTTTAAACATGAGCAGAATTCCGAGAACAATGGAAGAGATTTTAAGCATTTTTAAACTTCAGCGGAATTCCGAGAACAATAGAAGAGTTCCGAAGCATTTTTAAACTTCACCCGAATTCCGAGAACAATGGAAGAGTTCCGATGCATTTTTAAAAGTCAGCGGAATTCCGAGAACAATGGAAGAGTTGTGAAGCATTTTTAAATGTCAGCGGAATTCTGAGAACAATGGAATAGTTCTGAAGCATTTTAAAATGTTAGCGGGATTCCGAGAAAAATGGAAGAGTTCTGAAGCATTTTTAATCTTCAGCATAATTCCGAGAACAATGGAAGAGTTCCAAAGCATATTTAAACTTCAGCGGAATTCCGAGAACAATGGAAGAGATCCGAAGCATTTTTAAAAGTCAGCGGAATACCGAGAACAATGGAAGAGTTGTGAAGCATTTTTAAACGTCAGCAGAATTCCGAGAACAATGGAAGAGGTCCGAAGCATTTTTAAATGTCAGCGGAATTCTGAGAAATATGGAAGAGTTCCGAAGCATTTTTAAATGTCAGCAGAATTCTGAGAACAATGGAAGAGTTCCGAAGCAATCTTAAACTTCAGCGGAATTCCGAGAACAATGGAAGAGTTCCGAAGCATTTTTAAAAGTCAGCGGAATTCCGAGAACAATAGAAGAGTTGTGAAGCATTTTTAAGCGTCAGCGGAATTCCGAGAACAATGGAAGAGTTCCGAAGCATTTTTAAACTTCAGCAGAATTCCGAGAACAATGGAAGAGTTCCAAAGCATTTTTAAACGTCAGTGGAATTCCGAGAACAATGGAAGAGTTCCGAAGCATTTTTAAATGTCAGCAGAATTCCGAGAACAATGTAAGAGTTCTGAAGCATTTTTAAACTTCAGCAGAATTCCGAGAGCAATGGAAGAGTTCCAAAGCATTTTAAAACTTCAGCAGAATTCCAAGAACAATTGAAGGGTTCCGAAGCATTTTTAAACTTCAGCAGAATTCCGAGAACAATGGGAGAGTTTCGAAGCATTTTTAAACTTCAGCAGAATTCCGAGAACAATGGAAGAGTTTCGAAGCATTTTTAAACTTCAACGGAATTCCGAGAACAATGGAAGAGTTCTTTAGCATTTTTAAACATCAGCGGAATTCCGAGAACAATGGAAGAGTATCGAAGCATTTTAAAACGTCAGCAGAATTCCGAGAACAATGGAAGAGTTCCGAAGCATTTTTAAACTTCAGCGGAATTACTAGAACAATGCAAGAGTTCCGAAGCATTTTTAAATGTCAGCAGAATTGCGAGAACAATGTAAGAGTTCTGAAGCATTTTTAAACTTCAGCAGAATTCCGAGAGCAATGGAAGAGCTCACATGCATTTTTAAACTTCAGCAGAATTCCGAGAACAATGGAAGAGTTTCGAAGCATTTTTAAACTTCAACGGAATTCCGAGAACAATGGAAGAGTTCCGAAGCATTTTTAAAAGTCAGCGGAATTCCGAGAACAATAGAAGAGTTGTGAAGCATTTTTAAGCGACATCGGAATTCCGAGAACAATGGAAGAGTTCCGAAGCATTTTTAAGCGTCAGCGGAATTCCGAGAACAATGTAAGAGTTCTGAAGCATTTTTAAACTTCAGCAGAATTCCGAGAGCAATGGAAGAGTTCCAAAGCATTTTAAAACTTCAGCAGA
Source organism: Phyllobates terribilis (assembly GCF_046119375.1). Lineage (NCBI taxonomy): Eukaryota > Metazoa > Chordata > Amphibia > Anura > Dendrobatidae > Phyllobates > Phyllobates terribilis. The sequence goes on along the minus strand of NW_027362788.1, from coordinate 12,333,742 downwards.
ATTCCAAGAACAATTGAAGGATTCCGAAGCATTTTTAAACTTCAGCAGAATTCCGAGAACAATGGAAGAGTTTCGAAGCATTTTTAAACTTCAACGGAATTCCGAGAACAATGGAAGAGTTCCGAAGCATTTTTAAACGTCAGCGGAATTCCGAGAACAATGGAAGAGTTCTTTAGCATTTTTAAACATCAGCGGAATTCCGAGAACAATGGAAGAGTATCGAAGCATTTTAAAACGTCAGCGGAATTCCGAGAACAATGGAAGAGTTCCGAAGCATTTTTAAACTTCAGCGGAATTACGAGAACAATGCAAGAGTTCCGAAGCATTTTTAAACTTCAGCAGAATTCCGAGAACAATGGAAGAGTTCTGAAGCATTTTTAAACGTCGGCGGATTTTTGAAAACAATGGAAGAGTTCCGAAGCATTTTTAAACTTCACCCTAATTCTGAGAACAATGGAAGAGTTCCGAAGCATTTTTAAATGTCAGCGGAATTCCGAGAAATATGGAAGAGTTCCGAAGCATTTTTAAATGTCAGCAGAATTCCGAGAACAGTGGAAGAGTTCCAAAGCATTTTTAAATGTCGGCGGAATTCTGAAAACAATGGAAGAGTTCCGAAGCATTTTTAAACTTCAGCAGAATTCCGAGAACAATGGGAGAGTTCCGAAGCATTCTTAACCTTCAGCGGAATTCCGAGAACAATGGAAGAGTTCCGAAGCATTTTTAAAAGTCAGCGGAATTCCGAGAACAATAGAAGAGTTGTGAAGCATTTTTAAGCGTCAGCGGAATTCCGAGAACAATGGAAGAATTCCGAAGCATTTTTAAACTTCAAAACTTCAGCAGAATTCCGAGAACAATGGAAGAGTTCCGAAGCATTCTTAAACTTCAGCGGAATTCCGAGAACAATGGAAGAGTTCTGAATCATTTTTAAACTTCAGCGGAATTACGAGAACAATGGAAGAGTTCCGAAGCATTTTTAAACATGAGCAGAATTCCGAGAACAATGGAAGAGATTTTAAGCATTTTTAAACTTCAGCAGAATTCCGAGAACAACAGAAGAGTTCCGAAGCATTTTTAAACTTCACCCGAATTCTGAGAACAATGGAAGAGTTCCGAAGCATTTTTAAAAGTCAGCGGAATTCCGAGAACAATAGAAGAGTTCTGAAGCATTTTTAAGCGTCAGCAGAATTCCGAGAACAATGGAAGAGTTCCGAAGCATTTTTAAACTTCAGCAGAATTCCGAGAACAATGGAAGAGTTCCAAAGCATTTTTAAACGTCAGCAGAATTCCGAGAACAAATGAAGAGTTCCAAAGCATTTTTAAACGTCAGTGGAATTCCGAGAACAATGGAAGAGTTCCGAAGCATTTTTAAATGTCAGCAGAATTCCGAGAACAATGTAAGAGTTCTGAAGCATTTTTAAACTTCAGCATAATTCCGAGGGCAATGGAAGAGTTCCAAAGCATTTTAAAACTTCAGCAGAATTCCAAGAACAATTGAAGGGTTCCGAAGCATTTTTAAACATCAGCAGAATTCCGAGAACAATGGGAGAGTTTCGAAGCATTTTTAAACTTCAGCAGAATTCCGAGAACAATGGAAGAGTTTCGAAGCATTTTTAAACTTCAACGGAATTCCGAGAACAATGGAAGAGTTCCGAAGCATTTTTAAACGTCAGCGGAATTCCGAGAACAATGGAAGAGTTCTTTAGCATTTTTAAACATCAGCGGAATTCCGAGAACAATGGAAGAGTATCGAAGCATTTTAAAACGTCAGCGGAATTCCGAGAACAATGGAAGAGTTCCGAAGCATTTTTAAACATCAGCGGAATTCCGAGAACAATGGAAGAGTATCGAAGCATTTTAAAACGTCAGCGGAATTCCGAGAACAATGGAAGAGTTCCGAAGCATTTTTAAACTTCAGCAGAATTCCGAGAACAATTGGAGAGTTCCGAAGCATTTTTAAATGTCAGCAGAATTCCGAGAACAATTGAAGAGTTCCAAAGCATTTTTAAACGTCAGTGGAATTCCGAGAACAATGGAAGAGTTCCGAAGCATTTTTAAATGTCAGCAGAATTCCGAGAACAATGTAAGAGTTCTGAAGCATTTTTAAACTTCAGCAGAATTCCGAGAGCAATGGAAGAGTTCCAAAGCATTTTAAAACTTCAGCAGAATTCCAAGAACAATTGAAGGGTTCCGAAGCATTTTTAAACTTCAGCAGAATTCCGAGAACAATGGAAGAGTTTCAAAGCATTTTTAAACTTCAACGGAATTCCGAGAACAATGGAAGAGTTCCGAAGCATTTTTAAACATCAGCGGAATTCCGAGAACAATGGAAGAGTTCTTTAGCATTTTTAAACATCAGCGGAATTCCGAGAACAATGGAAGAGTATCGAAGCATTTTAAAACGTCAGCAGAATTCCGAGAACAATGGAAGAGTTCCGAAGCATTTTTAAACTTCAGCGGAATTACGAGAACAATGCAAGAGTTCCGAAGCATTTTTAAACATGAGCAGAATTCCGAGAACAATGGAAGAGATTTTAAGCATTTTTAAACTTCAGCGGAATTCCGAGAACAATAGAAGAGTTCCGAAGCATTTTTAAACTTCACCCGAATTCCGAGAACAATGGAAGAGTTCCGATGCATTTTTAAACTTCAGCAGAATTCTGAGAACAATGGAAGATTTCCAAACCATTTTTAAACTTCAGCAGAATTCTGAGAACAATGGAAGGGTTCCGAAGCATTTTTAAACTTCAGCGGAATTTGGTGAACAATGGAAGAGTTCCGAAGAATTTTTAATAGTCAGCGGAATTCCGAGAACAATGGAAGAGTTGTGAAGCATTTTTAAACGTCAGCGGAATTCTGAGAACAATGGAATAGTTCTGAAGCATTTTTAAATGTTAGCGGGATTCCGAGAAAAATGGAAGAGTTCTGAAGCATTTTTAATCTTCAGCATAATTCCGAGAACAATGGAAGAGTTCCAAAGCATATTTAAACTTCAGCGGAATTCCGAGAACAATGGAAGAGATCCGAAGCATTTTTAAAAGTCAGCGGAATACCGAGAACAATGGAAGAGTTGTGAAGCATTTTTAAACGTCAGCAGAATTCCGAGAACAATGGAAGAGGTCCGAAGCATTTTTAAATGTCAGCGGAATTCTGAGAAATATGGAAGAGTTCCGAAGCATTTTTAAATGTCAGCAGAATTCTGAGAACAATGGAAGAGTTCCGAAGCAATCTTAAACTTCAGCGGAATTCCGAGAACAATGGAAGAGTTCCGAAGCATTTTTAAAAGTCAGCGGAATTCCGAGAACAATAGAAGAGTTGTGAAGCATTTTTAAGCGTCAGCGGAATTCCGAGAACAATGGAAGAGATCCGAAGCATTTTTAAACTTCAGCAGAATTCCGAGAACAATGGAAGAGTTCCAAAGCATTTTTAAACGTCAGCAGAATTCCGAGAACAAATGAAGAGTTCCAAAGCATTTTTAAGCGTCAGTGGAATTCCGAGAACAATGGAAGAGTTCCGAAGCATTTTTAAATGTCAGCAGAATTCCGAGAACAATGTAAGAGTTCTGAAGCATTTTTAAACTTCAGCAGAATTCCGAGAGCAATGGAAGAGTTCACATGCATTTTTAAACTTCAGCAGAATTCCGAGAACAATGGAAGAGTTCCGAAGCATTTTTAAACGTCAGCGGAATTCCGAGAACAATGGAAGAGTTCTTAAGCATTTTTAAACATCAGCGGAATGCCAAGAACAATGCAAGATTTCCGAAGTATTTTTATATGTCAGCAGAATTCCGAGAAAATGGAAGAGTATCGAAGCATTTTAAAACGTCAGCGGAATTCTGAGAACAATGAAAGAGTTGCGAAGCATTATTAAACGTCAGCGGAATTCCGAGAACAATGGAAGAGTTCCGAAGCATTTTTAAACTTCAGCAGAATTCCGAGAACAATGGAAGAGTTTCGAAGCATTTTTAAACTTCAGCGGAATTACGAGAACAATGCAAGAGTTCCGAAGCATTTTTAAACTTCAGCAGAATTCCGAGAACAATTGGAGAGTTCCGAAGCATTTTTAAACGTCAGCAGAATTCCGAGAGCAATGGAAGAGTTCACATGCATTTTTAAACTTCAGCAGAATTCCGAGAACAATGGAAGAGTTCCGAAGCATTTTTAAACGTCAGCAGGATTCCGAGAACAATGGAAGAGTTCTTAAGCATTTTTATATGTCAGCAGAATTCCGAGAAAATGGAAGAGTATCGAAGCATTTTAAAACGTCAGCGGAATTCCGAGAACAATGAAAGAGTTGCGAAGCATTATTAAACGTCAGCGGAATTCCGAGAACAATGGAAGAGTTCTTTAGCATTTTTAAACATCAGCGGAATTCCGAGAACAATGGAAGAGTATCGAAGCATTTTAAAACGTCAGCAGAATTCCGAGAACAATGGAAGAGTTCCGAAGCATTTTTAAACTTCAGCGGAATTACGAGAACAATGCAAGAGTTCCGAAGCATTTTTAAACATGAGCAGAATTCCGAGAACAATGGAAGAGATTTTAAGCATTTTTAAACTTCAGCGGAATTCCGAGAACAATAGAAGAGTTCCGAAGCATTTTTAAACTTCACCCGAATTCCGAGAACAATGGAAGAGTTCCGAAGCATTTTTAAACTTCAGCGGAATTTGGAGAACAATGGAAGAGTTCCGAAGAATTTTTAAAAGTCAGCGGAATTCCGAGAACAATGGAAGAGTTGTGAAGCATTTTTAAACGTCAGCGGAATTCTGAGAACAATGGAATAGTTCTGAAGCATTTTTAAATGTTAGCGGGATTCCGAGAAAAATGGAAGAGTTCTGAAGCATTTTTAATCTTCAGCATAATTCCGAGAACAATGGAAGAGTTCCAAAGCATATTTAAACTTCAGCGGAATTCCGAGAACAATGGAAGAGATCCGAAGCATTTTTAAACGTCAGCGGAATACCGAGAACAATGGAAGAGTTCTGAAGCATTTTTAAACGTCAGCAGAATTCCGAGAACAATGGAAGAGGTCCGAAGCATTTTGAAATGTCAGCGGAATTCTGAGAAATATGGAAGAGTTCCGAAGCATTTTTAAATGTCAGCAGAATTCTGAGAACAATGGAAGAGTTCCGAAGCAATCTTAAACTTCAGCGGAATTCCGAGAACAATGGAAGAGTTCCGAAGCATTTTTAAAAGTCAGCGGAATTCCGAGAACAATAGAAGAGTTGTGAAGCATTTTTAAGCGTCAGCGGAATTCCGAGAACAATGGAAGAGTTCCGAAGCATTTTTAAACTTCAGCAGAATTCCGAGAACAATGGAAGAGTTCCAAAGCATTTTTAAACGTCAGCAGAATTCCGAGAACAAATGAAGAGTTCCAAAGCATTTTTAAACGTCAGTGGAATTCCGAGAACAATGGAAGAGTTCCGAAGCATTTTTAAATGTCAGCAGAATTCCGAGAACAATGTAAGAGTTCTGAAGCATTTTTAAACTTCAGCAGAATTCCGAGAGCAATGGAAGAGTTCCAAAGCATTTTAAAACTTCAGCAGAATTCCAAGAACAATTGAAGGGTTCCGAAGCATTTTTAAACTTCAGCAGAATTCCGAGAACAATGGGAGAGTTTCGAAGCATTTTTAAACTTCAGCAGAATTCCGAGAACAATGGAAGAGTTTCGAAGCATTTTTAAACTTCAACGGAATTCCGAGAACAATGGAAGAGTTCCGAAGCATTTTTAAACGTCAGCGGAATTCCGAGAACAATGGAAGAGTTCTTTAGCATTTTTAAACATCAGCGGAATTCCGAGAACAATGGAAGAGTATCGAAGCATTTTAAAACGTCAGCGGAATTCCGAGAACAATGGAAGAGTTCCGAAGCATTTTTAAACTTCAGCGGAATTACGAGAACAATGCAAGAGTTCCGAAGCATTTTTAAACTTCAGCAGAATTCCGAGAACAATTGGAGAGTTCCGAAGCATTTTTAAACGTCAGCAGAATTCCGAGAACAATTGAAGAGTTCCAAAGCATTTTTAAACGTCAGTGGAATTCCGAGAACAATGGAAGAGTTCCGAAGCATTTTTAAATGTCAGCAGAATTCCGAGAACAATGTAAGAGTTCTGAAGCATTTTTAAACTTCAGCAGAATTCCGAGAGCAATGGAAGAGTTCACATGCATTTTTAAACTTCAGCAGAATTCCGAGAACAATGGAAGAGTTCCGAAGCATTTTTAAACGTCAGCGGAATTCCGAGAACAATGGAAGAGTTCTTAAGCATTTTTAAACATCAGCGGAATGCCAAGAACAATGCAAGATTTCCGAAGTATTTTTATATGTCAGCAGAATTAGGAGAAAATGGAAGAGTATCGAAGCATTTTAAAACGTCAGCGGAATTCCGAGAACAATGAAAGAGTTGCGAAGCATTATTAAACGTCAGCGGAATTCCGAGAACAATGGAAGAGTTCCGAAGCATTTTTAAACTTCAGCAGAATTCCGAGAACAATGGAAGAGTTTCGAAGCATTTTTAAACTTCAGCGGAATTACGAGAACAATGCAAGAGTTCCGAAGCATTTTTAAACTTCAGCAGAATTCCGAGAACAATTGGAGAGTTCCGAAGCATTTTTAAACGTCAGCAGAATTCCGAGAACAATGGAAGAGTTCCGATGCATTTTTAAACTTCAGCAGAATTCTGAGAACAATGGAAGAGTTCCAAACCATTTTTAAACTTCAGCAGAATTCTGAGAACAATGGAAGGGTTCCGAAGCATTTTTAAACTTCAGCGGAATTTGGAGAACAATGGAAGAGTTCCGAAGAATTTTTAAAAGTCAGCGGAATTCCGAGAACAATGGAAGAGTTGTGAAGCATTTTTAAACGTCAGCGGAATTCTGAGAACAATGGAATAGTTCTGAAGCATTTTTAAATGTTAGCGGGATTCCGAGAAAAATGGAAGAGTTCTGAAGCATTTTTAATCTTCAGCATAATTCCGAGAACAATGGAAGAGTTCCAAAGCATATTTAAACTTCAGCGGAATTCCGAGAACAATGGAAGAGATCCGAAGCATTTTTAAAAGTCAGCGGAATACCGAGAACAATGGAAGAGTTGTGAAGCATTTTTAAACGTCAGCAGAATTCCGAGAACAATGGAAGAGGTCCGAAGCATTTTTAAATGTCAGCGGAATTCTGAGAAATATGGAAGAGTTCCGAAGCATTTTTAAATGTCAGCAGAATTCTGAGAACAATGGAAGAGTTCCGAAGCAATCTTAAACTTCAGCGGAATTCCGAGAACAATGGAAGAGTTCCGAAGCATTTTTAAAAGTCAGCGGAATTCCGAGAACAATAGAAGAGTTGTGAAGCATTTTTAAGCGTCAGCGGAATTCCGAGAACAATGGAAGAGTTCCGAAGCATTTTTAAACTTCAGCAGAATTCCGAGAACAATGGAAGAGTTCCAAAGCATTTTTAAGCGTCAGTGGAATTCCGAGAACAATGGAAGAGTTCCGAAGCATTTTTAAATGTCAGCAGAATTCCGAGAACAATGTAAGAGTTCTGAAGCATTTTTAAACTTCAGCAGAATTCCGAGAGCAATGGAAGAGTTCACATGCATTTTTAAACTTCAGCAGAATTCCGAGAACAATGGAAGAGTTCCGAAGCATTTTTAAACGTCAGCGGAATTCCGAGAACAATGGAAGAGTTCTTAAGCATTTTTAAACATCAGCGGAATGCCAAGAACAATGCAAGATTTCCGAAGTATTTTTATATGTCAGCAGAATTCCGAGAAAATGGAAGAGTATCGAAGCATTTTAAAACGTCAGCGGAATTCTGAGAACAATGAAAGAGTTGCGAAGCATTATTAAACGTCAGCGGAATTCCGAGAACAATGGAAGAGTTCCGAAGCATTTTTAAACTTCAGCAGAATTCCGAGAACAATGGAAGAGTTTCGAAGCATTTTTAAACTTCAGCGGAATTACGAGAACAATGCAAGAGTTCCGAAGCATTTTTAAACTTCAGCAGAATTCCGAGAACAATTGGAGAGTTCCGAAGCATTTTTAAACGTCAGCAGAATTCCGAGAGCAATGGAAGAGTTCACATGCATTTTTAAACTTCAGCAGAATTCCGAGAACAATGGAAGAGTTCCGAAGCATTTTTAAACGTCAGCAGGATTCCGAGAACAATGGAAGAGTTCTTAAGCATTTTTATATGTCAGCAGAATTCCGAGAAAATGGAAGAGTATCGAAGCATTTTAAAACGTCAGCGGAATTCCGAGAACAATGAAAGAGTTGCGAAGCATTATTAAACGTCAGCGGAATTCCGAGAACAATGGAAGAGTTCTTTAGCATTTTTAAACATCAGCGGAATTCCGAGAACAATGGAAGAGTATCGAAGCATTTTAAAACGTCAGCAGAATTCCGAGAACAATGGAAGAGTTCCGAAGCATTTTTAAACTTCAGCGGAATTACTAGAACAATGCAAGAGTTCCGAAGCATTTTTAAATGTCAGCAGAATTGCGAGAACAATGTAAGAGTTCTGAAGCATTTTTAAACTTCAGCAGAATTCCGAGAGCAATGGAAGAGCTCACATGCATTTTTAAACTTCAGCAGAATTCCGAGAACAATGGAAGAGTTTCGAAGCATTTTTAAACTTCAACGGAATTCCGAGAACAATGGAAGAGTTCCGAAGCATTTTTAAAAGTCAGCGGAATTCCGAGAACAATAGAAGAGTTGTGAAGCATTTTTAAGCGTCAGCGGAATTCCGAGAACAATGGAAGAGTTCCGAAGCATTTTTAAACTTCAGCAGAATTCCGAGAACAATGGAAGAGTTCCAAAGCATTTTTAAACGTCAGTGGAATTCCGAGAACAATGGAAGAGTTCCGAAGCATTTTTAAATGTCAGCAGAATTCCGAGAACAATGTAAGAGTTCTGAAGCATTTTTAAACTTCAGCAGAATTCCGAGAGCAATGGAAGAGTTCCAAAGCATTTTAAAACTTCAGCAGAATTCCAAGAACAATTGAAGGGTTCCGAAGCATTTTTAAACTTCAGCAGAATTCCGAGAACAATGGGAGAGTTTCGAAGCATTTTTAAACTTCAGCAGAATTCCGAGAACAATGGAAGAGTTTCGAAGCATTTTTAAACTTCAACGGAATTCCGAGAACAATGGAAGAGTTCTTTAGCATTTTTAAACATCAGCGGAATTCCGAGAACAATGGAAGAGTATCGAAGCATTTTAAAACGTCAGCAGAATTCCGAGAACAATGGAAGAGTTCCGAAGCATTTTTAAACTTCAGCGGAATTACTAGAACAATGCAAGAGTTCCGAAGCATTTTTAAATGTCAGCAGAATTGCGAGAACAATGTAAGAGTTCTGAAGCATTTTTAAACTTCAGCAGAATTCCGAGAGCAATGGAAGAGCTCACATGCATTTTTAAACTTCAGCAGAATTCCGAGAACAATGGAAGAGTTTCGAAGCATTTTTAAACTTCAACGGAATTCCGAGAACAATGGAAGAGTTCCGAAGCATTTTTAAAAGTCAGCGGAATTCCGAGAACAATAGAAGAGTTGTGAAGCATTTTTAAGCGACATCGGAATTCCGAGAACAATGGAAGAGTTCCGAAGCATTTTTAAGCGTCAGCGGAATTCCGAGAACAATGTAAGAGTTCTGAAGCATTTTTAAACTTCAGCAGAATTCCGAGAGCAATGGAAGAGTTCCAAAGCATTTTAAAACTTCAGCAGAATTCCAAGAACAATTGAAGGATTCCGAAGCATTTTTAAACTTCAGCAGAATTCCGAGAACAATGGAAGAGTTTCGAAGCATTTTTAAACTTCAACGGAATTCCGAGAACAATGGAAGAGTTCCGAAGCATTTTTAAACGTCAGCGGAATTCCGAGAACAATGGAAGAGTTCTTTAGCATTTTTAAACATCAGCGGAATTCCGAGAACAATGGAAGAGTATCGAAGCATTTTAAAACGTCAGCGGAATTCCGAGAACAATGGAAGAGTTCCGAAGCATTTTTAAACTTCAGCGGAATTACGAGAACAATGCAAGAGTTCCGAAGCATTTTTAAACTTCAGCAGAATTCCGAGAACAATGGAAGAGTTCTGAAGCATTTTTAAACGTCGGCGGATTTTTGAAAACTATGGAAGAGTTCCGAAGCATTTTTAAACTTCACCCTAATTCTGAGAACAATGGAAGAGTTCCGAAGCATTTTTAAATGTCAGCGGAATTCCGAGAAATATGGAAGAGTTCCGAAGCATTTTTAAATGTCAGCAGAATTCCGAGAACAATGGAAGAGTTCCAAAGCATTTTTAAATGTCGGCGGAATTCTGAAAACAATGGAAGAGTTCCGAAGCATTTTTAAACTTCAGCAGAATTCCGAGAACAATGGGAGAGTTCCGAAGCATTCTTAACCTTCAGCGGAATTCCGAGAACAATGGAAGAGTTCCGAAGCATTTTTAAAAGTCAGCGGAATTCCGAGAACAATAGAAGAGTTGTGAAGCATTTTTAAGCGTCAGCGGAATTCCGAGAACAATGGAAGAATTCCGAAGCATTTTTAAACTTCAAAACTTCAGCAGAATTCCGAGAACAATGGAAGAGTTCCGAAGCATTCTTAAACTTCAGCGGAATTCCGAGAACAATGGAAGAGTTCTGAATCATTTTTAAACTTCAGCGGAATTACGAGAACAATGGAAGAGTTCCGAAGCATTTTTAAACATGAGCAGAATTCCGAGAACAATGGAAGAGATTTTAAGCATTTTTAAACTTCAGCAGAATTCCGAGAACAACAGAAGAGTTCCGAAGCATTTTTAAACTTCACCCGAATTCTGAGAACAATGGAAGAGTTCCGAAGCATTTTTAAAAGTCAGCGGAATTCCGAGAACAATAGAAGAGTTCTGAAGCATTTTTAAGCGTCAGCGGAATTCCGAGAACAATGGAAGAGTTCCGAAGCATTTTTAAACTTCAGCAGAATTCCGAGAACAATGGAAGAGTTCCAAAGCATTTTTAAACGTCAGCAGAATTCCGAGAACAAATGAAGAGTTCCAAAGCATTTTTAAACGTCAGTGGAATTCCGAGAACAATGGAAGAGTTCCGAAGCATTTTTAAATGTCAGCAGAATTCCGAGAACAATGTAAGAGTTCTGAAGCATTTTTAAACTTCAGCATAATTCCGAGGGCAATGGAAGAGTTCCAAAGCATTTTAAAACTTCAGCAGAATTCCAAGAACAATTGAAGGGTTCCGAAGCATTTTTAAACATCAGCAGAATTCCGAGAACAATGGGAGAGTTTCGAAGCATTTTTAAACTTCAGCAGAATTCCGAGAACAATGGAAGAGTTTCGAAGCATTTTTAAACTTCAACGGAATTCCGAGAACAATGGAAGAGTTCCGAAGCATTTTTAAACGTCAGCGGAATTCCGAGAACAATGGAAGAGTTCTTTAGCATTTTTAAACATCAGCGGAATTCCGAGAACAATGGAAGAGTATCGAAGCATTTTAAAACGTCAGCGGAATTCCGAGAACAATGGAAGAGTTCCGAAGCATTTTTAAACATCAGCGGAATTCCGAGAACAATGGAAGAGTATCGAAGCATTTTAAAACGTCAGCGGAATTCCGAGAACAATGGAAGAGTTCCGAAGCATTTTTAAACTTCAGCAGAATTCCGAGAACAATTGGAGAGTTCCGAAGCATTTTTAAATGTCAGCAGAATTCCGAGAACAATTGAAGAGTTCCGAAGCATTTTTAAATGTCAGCAGAATTCCGAGAACAATGTAAGAGTTCTGAAGCATTTTTAAACTTCAGCAGAATTCCGAGAGCAATGGAAGAGTTCCAAAGCATTTTAAAACTTCAGCAGAATTCCAAGAACAATTGAAGGGTTCCGAAGCATTTTTAAACTTCAGCAGAATTCCGAGAACAATGGAAGAGTTTCAAAGCATTTTTAAACTTCAACGGAATTCCGAGAACAATGGAAGAGTTCCGAAGCATTTTTAAACATCAGCGGAATTCCGAGAACAATGGAAGAGTTCTTTAGCATTTTTAAACATCAGCGGAATTCCGAGAACAATGGAAGAGTATCGAAGCATTTTAAAACGTCAGCAGAATTCCGAGAACAATGGAAGAGTTCCGAAGCATTTTTAAACTTCAGCGGAATTACGAGAACAATGCAAGAGTTCCGAAGCATTTTTAAACATGAGCAGAATTCCGAGAACAATGGAAGAGATTTTAAGCATTTTTAAACTTCAGCGGAATTCCGAGAACAATAGAAGAGTTCCGAAGCATTTTTAAACTTCACCCGAATTCCGAGAACAATGGAAGAGTTCCGATGCATTTTTAAACTTCAGCAGAATTCTGAGAACAATGGAAGATTTCCAAACCATTTTTAAACTTCAGCAGAATTCTGAGAACAATGGAAGGGTTCCGAAGCATTTTTAAACTTCAGCGGAATTTGGTGAACAATGGAAGAGTTCCGAAGAATTTTTAATAGTCAGCGGAATTCCGAGAACAATGGAAGAGTTGTGAAGCATTTTTAAACGTCAGCGGAATTCTGAGAACAATGGAATAGTTCTGAAGCATTTTTAAATGTTAGCGGGATTCCGAGAAAAATGGAAGAGTTCTGAAGCATTTTTAATCTTCAGCATAATTCCGAGAACAATGGAAGAGTTCCAAAGCATATTTAAACTTCAGCGGAATTCCGAGAACAATGGAAGAGATCCGAAGCATTTTTAAAAGTCAGCGGAATACCGAGAACAATGGAAGAGTTGTGAAGCATTTTTAAACGTCAGCAGAATTCCGAGAACAATGGAAGAGGTCCGAAGCATTTTTAAATGTCAGCGGAATTCTGAGAAATATGGAAGAGTTCCGAAGCATTTTTAAATGTCAGCAGAATTCTGAGAACAATGGAAGAGTTCCGAAGCAATCTTAAACTTCAGCGGAATTCCGAGAACAATGGAAGAGTTCCGAAGCATTTTTAAAAGTCAGCGGAATTCCGAGAACAATAGAAGAGTTGTGAAGCATTTTTAAGCGTCAGCGGAATTCCGAGAACAATGGAAGAGATCCGAAGCATTTTTAAACTTCAGCAGAATTCCGAGAACAATGGAAGAGTTCCAAAGCATTTTTAAACGTCAGCAGAATTCCGAGAACAAATGAAGAGTTCCAAAGCATTTTTAAGCGTCAGTGGAATTCCGAGAACAATGTAAGAGTTCCGAAGCATTTTTAAATGTCAGCAGAATTCCGAGAACAATGTAAGAGTTCTGAAGCATTTTTAAACTTCAGCAGAATTCCGAGAGCAATGGAAGAGTTCACATGCATTTTTAAACTTCAGCAGAATTCCGAGAACAATGGAAGAGTTCCGAAGCATTTTTAAACGTCAGCGGAATTCCGAGAACAATGGAAGAGTTCTTAAGCATTTTTAAACATCAGCGGAATGCCAAGAACAATGCAAGATTTCCGAAGTATTTTTATATGTCAGCAGAATTCCGAGAAAATGGAAGAGTATCGAAGCATTTTAAAACGTCAGCGGAATTCTGAGAACAATGAAAGAGTTGCGAAGCATTATTAAACGTCAGCGGAATTCCGAGAACAATGGAAGAGTTCCGAAGCATTTTTAAACTTCAGCAGAATTCCGAGAACAATGGAAGAGTTTCGAAGCATTTTTAAACTTCAGCGGAATTACGAGAACAATGCAAGAGTTCCGAAGCATTTTTAAACTTCAGCAGAATTCCGAGAACAATTGGAGAGTTCCGAAGCATTTTTAAACGTCAGCAGAATTCCGAGAGCAATGGAAGAGTTCACATGCATTTTTAAACTTCAGCAGAATTCCGAGAACAATGGAAGAGTTCCGAAGCATTTTTAAACGTCAGCAGGATTCCGAGAACAATGGAAGAGTTCTTAAGCATTTTTATATGTCAGCAGAATTCCGAGAAAATGGAAGAGTATCGAAGCATTTTAAAACGTCAGCGGAATTCCGAGAACAATGAAAGAGTTGCGAAGCATTATTAAACGTCAGCGGAATTCCGAGAACAATGGAAGAGTTCTTTAGCATTTTTAAACATCAGCGGAATTCCGAGAACAATGGAAGAGTATCGAAGCATTTTAAAACGTCAGCAGAATTCCGAGAACAATGGAAGAGTTCCGAAGCATTTTTAAACTTCAGCGGAATTACGAGAACAATGCAAGAGTTCCGAAGCATTTTTAAACATGAGCAGAATTCCGAGAACAATGGAAGAGATTTTAAGCATTTTTAAACTTCAGCGGAATTCCGAGAACAATAGAAGAGTTCCGAAGCATTTTTAAACTTCACCCGAATTCCGAGAACAATGGAAGAGTTCCGAAGCATTTTTAAACTTCAGCGGAATTTGGAGAACAATGGAAGAGTTCCGAAGAATTTTTAAAAGTCAGCGGAATTCCGAGAACAATGGAAGAGTTGTGAAGCATTTTTAAACGTCAGCGGAATTCTGAGAACAATGGAATAGTTCTGAAGCATTTTTAAATGTTAGCGGGATTCCGAGAAAAATGGAAGAGTTCTGAAGCATTTTTAATCTTCAGCATAATTCCGAGAACAATGGAAGAGTTCCAAAGCATATTTAAACTTCAGCGGAATTCCGAGAACAATGGAAGAGATCCGAAGCATTTTTAAACGTCAGCGGAATACCGAGAACAATGGAAGAGTTCTGAAGCATTTTTAAACGTCAGCAGAATTCCGAGAACAATGGAAGAGGTCCGAAGCATTTTGAAATGTCAGCGGAATTCTGAGAAATATGGAAGAGTTCCGAAGCATTTTTAAATGTCAGCAGAATTCTGAGAACAATGGAAGAGTTCCGAAGCAATCTTAAACTTCAGCGGAATTCCGAGAACAATGGAAGAGTTCCGAAGCATTTTTAAAAGTCAGCGGAATTCCGAGAACAATAGAAGAGTTGTGAAGCATTTTTAAGCGTCAGCGGAATTCCGAGAACAATGGAAGAGTTCCGAAGCATTTTTAAACTTCAGCAGAATTCCGAGAACAATGGAAGAGTTCCAAAGCATTTTTAAACGTCAGCAGAATTCCGAGAACAAATGAAGAGTTCCAAAGCATTTTTAAACGTCAGTGGAATTCCGAGAACAATGGAAGAGTTCCGAAGCATTTTTAAATGTCAGCAGAATTCCGAGAACAATGTAAGAGTTCTGAAGCATTTTTAAACTTCAGCAGAATTCCGAGAGCAATGGAAGAGTTCCAAAGCATTTTAAAACTTCAGCAGAATTCCAAGAACAATTGAAGGGTTCCGAAGCATTTTTAAACTTCAGCAGAATTCCGAGAACAATGGGAGAGTTTCGAAGCATTTTTAAACTTCTGCAGAATTCCGAGAACAATGGAAGAGTTTCGAAGCATTTTTAAACTTCAACGGAATTCCGAGAACAATGGAAGAGTTCCGAAGCATTTTTAAACGTCAGCGGAATTCCGAGAACAATGGAAGAGTTCTTTAGCATTTTTAAACATCAGCGGAATTCCGAGAACAATGGAAGAGTATCGAAGCATTTTAAAACGTCAGCGGAATTCCGAGAACAATGGAAGAGTTCCGAAGCATTTTTAAACTTCAGCGGAATTACGAGAACAATGCAAGAGTTCCGAAGCATTTTTAAACTTCAGCAGAATTCCGAGAACAATTGGAGAGTTCCGAAGCATTTTTAAACGTCAGCAGAATTCCGAGAACAATTGAAGAGTTCCAAAGCATTTTTAAACGTCAGTGGAATTCCGAGAACAATGGAAGAGTTCCGAAGCATTTTTAAATGTCAGCAGAATTCCGAGAACAATGTAAGAGTTCTGAAGCATTTTTAAACTTCAGCAGAATTCCGAGAGCAATGGAAGAGTTCACATGCATTTTTAAACTTCAGCAGAATTCCGAGAACAATGGAAGAGTTCCGAAGCATTTTTAAACGTCAGCGGAATTCCGAGAACAATGGAAGAGTTCTTAAGCATTTTTAAACATCAGCGGAATGCCAAGAACAATGCAAGATTTCCGAAGTATTTTTATATGTCAGCAGAATTAGGAGAAAATGGAAGAGTATCGAAGCATTTTAAAACGTCAGCGGAATTCCGAGAACAATGGAAGAGTTCCGAAGCATTTTTAAACTTCAGCAGAATTCCGAGAACAATGGAAGAGTTTCGAAGCATTTTTAAACTTCAGCGGAATTACGAGAACAATGCAAGAGTTCCGAAGCATTTTTAAACTTCAGCAGAATTCCGAGAACAATTGGAGAGTTCCGAAGCATTTTTAAACGTCAGCAGAATTCCGAGAACAATGGAAGAGTTCCGATGCATTTTTAAACTTCAGCAGAATTCTGAGAACAATGGAAGAGTTCCAAACCATTTTTAAACTTCAGCAGAATTCTGAGAACAATGGAAGGGTTCCGAAGCATTTTTAAACTTCAGCGGAATTTGGAGAACAATGGAAGAGTTCCGAAGAATTTTTAAAAGTCAGCGGAATTCCGAGAACAATGGAAGAGTTGTGAAGCATTTTTAAACGTCAGCGGAATTCTGAGAACAATGGAATAGTTCTGAAGCATTTTTAAATGTTAGCGGGATTCCGAGAAAAATGGAAGAGTTCTGAAGCATTTTTAATCTTCAGCATAATTCCGAGAACAATGGAAGAGTTCCAAAGCATATTTAAACTTCAGCGGAATTCCGAGAACAATGGAAGAGATCCGAAGCATTTTTAAAAGTCAGCGGAATACCGAGAACAATGGAAGAGTTGTGAAGCATTTTTAAACGTCAGCAGAATTCCGAGAACAATGGAAGAGGTCCGAAGCATTTTTAAATGTCAGCGGAATTCTGAGAAATATGGAAGAGTTCCGAAGCATTTTTAAATGTCAGCAGAATTCTGAGAACAATGGAAGAGTTCCGAAGCAATCTTAAACTTCAGCGGAATTCCGAGAACAATGGAAGAGTTCCGAAGCATTTTTAAAAGTCAGCGGAATTCCGAGAACAATAGAAGAGTTGTGAAGCATTTTTAAGCGTCAGCGGAATTCCGAGAACAATGGAAGAGTTCCGAAGCATTTTTAAACTTCAGCAGAATTCCGAGAACAATGGAAGAGTTCCAAAGCATTTTTAAACGTCAGCAGAATTCCGAGAACAAATGAAGAGTTCCAAAGCATTTTTAAGCGTCAGTGGAATTCCGAGAACAATGGAAGAGTTCCGAAGCATTTTTAAACTTCAGCAGAATTCCGAGAGCAATGGAAGAGTTCACATGCATTTTTAAACTTCAGCAGAATTCCGAGAACAATGGAAGAGTTCCGAAGCATTTTTAAACGTCAGCGGAATTCCGAGAACAATGGAAGAGTTCTTAAGCATTTTTAAACATCAGCGGAATGCCAAGAACAATGCAAGATTTCCGAAGTATTTTTATATGTCAGCAGAATTAGGAGAAAATGGAAGAGTATCGAAGCATTTTAAAACGTCAGCGGAATTCCGAGAACAATGAAAGAGTTGCGAAGCATTATTAAACGTCAGCGGAATTCCGAGAACAATGGAAGAGTTCCGAAGCATTTTTAAACTTCAGCAGAATTCCGAGAACAATGGAAGAGTTTCGAAGCATTTTTAAACTTCAGCGGAATTACGAGAACAATGCAAGAGTTCCGAAGCATTTTTAAACTTCAGCAGAATTCCGAGAACAATTGGAGAGTTCCGAAGCATTTTTAAACGTCAGCAGAATTCCGAGAACAATGGAAGAGTTCCGATGCATTTTTAAACTTCAGCAGAATTCTGAGAACAATGGAAGAGTTCCAAACCATTTTTAAACTTCAGCAGAATTCTGAGAACAATGGAAGGGTTCCGAAGCATTTTTAAACTTCAGCGGAATTTGGAGAACAATGGAAGAGTTCCGAAGAATTTTTAAAAGTCAGCGGAATTCCGAGAACAATGGAAGAGTTGTGAAGCATTTTTAAACGTCAGCGGAATTCTGAGAACAATGGAATAGTTCTGAAGCATTTTTAAATGTTAGCGGGATTCCGAGAAAAATGGAAGAGTTCTGAAGCATTTTTAATCTTCAGCATAATTCCGAGAACAATGGAAGAGTTCCAAAGCATATTTAAACTTCAGCGGAATTCCGAGAACAATGGAAGAGATCCGAAGCATTTTTAAAAGTCAGCGGAATACCGAGAACAATGGAAGAGTTGTGAAGCATTTTTAAACGTCAGCAGAATTCCGAGAACAATGGAAGAGGTCCGAAGCATTTTTAAATGTCAGCGGAATTCTGAGAAATATGGAAGAGTTCCGAAGCATTTTTAAATGTCAGCAGAATTCTGAGAACAATGGAAGAGTTCCGAAGCAATCTTAAACTTCAGCGGAATTCCGAGAACAATGGAAGAGTTCCGAAGCATTTTTAAAAGTCAGCGGAATTCCGAGAACAATAGAAGAGTTGTGAAGCATTTTTAAGCGTCAGCGGAATTCCGAGAACAATGGAAGAGTTCCGAAGCATTTTTAAACTTCAGCAGAATTCCGAGAACAATGGAAGAGTTCCAAAGCATTTTTAAGCGTCAGTGGAATTCCGAGAACAATGGAAGAGTTCCGAAGCATTTTTAAATGTCAGCAGAATTCCGAGAACAATGTAAGAGTTCTGAAGCATTTTTAAACTTCAGCAGAATTCCGAGAGCAATGGAAGAGTTCACATGCATTTTTAAACTTCAGCAGAATTCCGAGAACAATGGAAGAGTTCCGAAGCATTTTTAAACGTCAGCGGAATTCCGAGAACAATGGAAGAGTTCTTAAGCATTTTTAAACATCAGCGGAATGCCAAGAACAATGCAAGATTTCCGAAGTATTTTTATATGTCAGCAGAATTCCGAGAAAATGGAAGAGTATCGAAGCATTTTAAAACGTCAGCGGAATTCTGAGAACAATGAAAGAGTTGCGAAGCATTATTAAACGTCAGCGGAATTCCGAGAACAATGGAAGAGTTCCGAAGCATTTTTAAACTTCAGCAGAATTCCGAGAACAATGGAAGAGTTTCGAAGCATTTTTAAACTTCAGCGGAATTACGAGAACAATGCAAGAGTTCCGAAGCATTTTTAAACTTCAGCAGAATTCCGAGAACAATTGGAGAGTTCCGAAGCATTTTTAAACGTCAGCAGAATTCCGAGAGCAATGGAAGAGTTCACATGCATTTTTAAACTTCAGCAGAATTCCGAGAACAATGGAAGAGTTCCGAAGCATTTTTAAACGTCAGCAGGATTCCGAGAACAATGGAAGAGTTCTTAAGCATTTTTATATGTCAGCAGAATTCCGAGAAAATGGAAGAGTATCGAAGCATTTTAAAACGTCAGCGGAATTCCGAGAACAATGAAAGAGTTGCGAAGCATTATTAAACGTCAGCGGAATTCCGAGAACAATGGAAGAGTTCTTTAGCATTTTTAAACATCAGCGGAATTCCGAGAACAATGGAAGAGTATCGAAGCATTTTAAAACGTCAGCAGAATTCCGAGAACAATGGAAGAGTTCCGAAGCATTTTTAAACTTCAGCGGAATTACTAGAACAATGCAAGAGTTCCGAAGCATTTTTAAATGTCAGCAGAATTGCGAGAACAATGTAAGAGTTCTGAAGCATTTTTAAACTTCAGCAGAATTCCGAGAGCAATGGAAGAGCTCACATGCATTTTTAAACTTCAGCAGAATTCCGAGAACAATGGAAGAGTTTCGAAGCATTTTTAAACTTCAACGGAATTCCGAGAACAATGGAAGAGTTCCGAAGCATTTTTAAAAGTCAGCGGAATTCCGAGAACAATAGAAGAGTTGTGAAGCATTTTTAAGCGTCAGCGGAATTCCGAGAACAATGGAAGAGTTCCGAAGCATTTTTAAACTTCAGCAGAATTCCGAGAACAATGGAAGAGTTCCAAAGCATTTTTAAACGTCAGTGGAATTCCGAGAACAATGGAAGAGTTCCGAAGCATTTTTAAATGTCAGCAGAATTCCGAGAACAATGTAAGAGTTCTGAAGCATTTTTAAACTTCAGCAGAATTCCGAGAGCAATGGAAGAGTTCCAAAGCATTTTAAAACTTCAGCAGAATTCCAAGAACAATTGAAGGGTTCCGAAGCATTTTTAAACTTCAGCAGAATTCCGAGAACAATGGGAGAGTTTCGAAGCATTTTTAAACTTCAGCAGAATTCCGAGAACAATGGAAGAGTTTCGAAGCATTTTTAAACTTCAACGGAATTCCGAGAACAATGGAAGAGTTCTTTAGCATTTTTAAACATCAGCGGAATTCCGAGAACAATGGAAGAGTATCGAAGCATTTTAAAACGTCAGCAGAATTCCGAGAACAATGGAAGAGTTCCGAAGCATTTTTAAACTTCAGCGGAATTACTAGAACAATGCAAGAGTTCCGAAGCATTTTTAAATGTCAGCAGAATTGCGAGAACAATGTAAGAGTTCTGAAGCATTTTTAAACTTCAGCAGAATTCCGAGAGCAATGGAAGAGCTCACATGCATTTTTAAACTTCAGCAGAATTCCGAGAACAATGGAAGAGTTTCGAAGCATTTTTAAACTTCAACGGAATTCCGAGAACAATGGAAGAGTTCCGAAGCATTTTTAAAAGTCAGCGGAATTCCGAGAACAATAGAAGAGTTGTGAAGCATTTTTAAGCGACATCGGAATTCCGAGAACAATGGAAGAGTTCCGAAGCATTTTTAAGCGTCAGCGGAATTCCGAGAACAATGTAAGAGTTCTGAAGCATTTTTAAACTTCAGCAGAATTCCGAGAGCAATGGAAGAGTTCCAAAGCATTTTAAAACTTCAGCAGAATTCCAAGAACAATTGAAGGATTCCGAAGCATTTTTAAACTTCAGCAGAATTCCGAGAACAATGGAAGAGTTTCGAAGCATTTTTAAACTTCAACGGAATTCCGAGAACAATGGAAGAGTTCCGAAGCATTTTTAAACGTCAGCGGAATTCCGAGAACAATGGAAGAGTTCTTTAGCATTTTTAAACATCAGCGGAATTCCGAGAACAATGGAAGAGTATCGAAGCATTTTAAAACGTCAGCGGAATTCCGAGAACAATGGAAGAGTTCCGAAGCATTTTTAAACTTCAGCGGAATTACGAGAACAATGCAAGAGTTCCGAAGCATTTTTAAACTTCAGCAGAATTCCGAGAACAATGGAAGAGTTCTGAAGCATTTTTAAACGTCGGCGGATTTTTGAAAACAATGGAAGAGTTCCGAAGCATTTTTAAACTTCACCCTAATTCTGAGAACAATGGAAGAGTTCCGAAGCATTTTTAAATGTCAGCGGAATTCCGAGAAATATGGAAGAGTTCCGAAGCATTTTTAAATGTCAGCAGAATTCCGAGAACAATGGAAGAGTTCCAAAGCATTTTTAAATGTCGGCGGAATTCTGAAAACAATGGAAGAGTTCCGAAGCATTTTTAAACTTCAGCAGAATTCCGAGAACAATGGGAGAGTTCCGAAGCATTCTTAACCTTCAGCGGAATTCCGAGAACAATGGAAGAGTTCCGAAGCATTTTTAAAAGTCAGCGGAATTCCGAGAACAATAGAAGAGTTGTGAAGCATTTTTAAGCGTCAGCGGAATTCCGAGAACAATGGAAGAATTCCGAAGCATTTTTAAACTTCAAAACTTCAGCAGAATTCCGAGAACAATGGAAGAGTTCCGAAGCATTCTTAAACTTCAGCGGAATTCCGAGAACAATGGAAGAGTTCTGAATCATTTTTAAACTTCAGCGGAATTACGAGAACAATGGAAGAGTTCCGAAGCATTTTTAAACATGAGCAGAATTCCGAGAACAATGGAAGAGATTTTAAGCATTTTTAAACTTCAGCAGAATTCCGAGAACAACAGAAGAGTTCCGAAGCATTTTTAAACTTCACCCGAATTCTGAGAACAATGGAAGAGTTCCGAAGCATTTTTAAAAGTCAGCGGAATTCCGAGAACAATAGAAGAGTTCTGAAGCATTTTTAAGCGTCAGCGGAATTCCGAGAACAATGGAAGAGTTCCGAAGCATTTTTAAACTTCAGCAGAATTCCGAGAACAATGGAAGAGTTCCAAAGCATTTTTAAACGTCAGCAGAATTCCGAGAACAAATGAAGAGTTCCAAAGCATTTTTAAACGTCAGTGGAATTCCGAGAACAATGGAAGAGTTCCGAAGCATTTTTAAATGTCAGCAGAATTCCGAGAACAATGTAAGAGTTCTGAAGCATTTTTAAACTTCAGCATAATTCCGAGGGCAATGGAAGAGTTCCAAAGCATTTTAAAACTTCAGCAGAATTCCAAGAACAATTGAAGGGTTCCGAAGCATTTTTAAACATCAGCAGAATTCCGAGAACAATGGGAGAGTTTCGAAGCATTTTTAAACTTCAGCAGAATTCCGAGAACAATGGAAGAGTTTCGAAGCATTTTTAAACTTCAACGGAATTCCGAGAACAATGGAAGAGTTCCGAAGCATTTTTAAACGTCAGCGGAATTCCGAGAACAATGGAAGAGTTCTTTAGCATTTTTAAACATCAGCGGAATTCCGAGAACAATGGAAGAGTATCGAAGCATTTTAAAACGTCAGCGGAATTCCGAGAACAATGGAAGAGTTCCGAAGCATTTTTAAACATCAGCGGAATTCCGAGAACAATGGAAGAGTATCGAAGCATTTTAAAACGTCAGCGGAATTCCGAGAACAATGGAAGAGTTCCGAAGCATTTTTAAACTTCAGCAGAATTCCGAGAACAATTGGAGAGTTCCGAAGCATTTTTAAATGTCAGCAGAATTCCGAGAACAATTGAAGAGTTCCGAAGCATTTTTAAATGTCAGCAGAATTCCGAGAACAATGTAAGAGTTCTGAAGCATTTTTAAACTTCAGCAGAATTCCGAGAGCAATGGAAGAGTTCCAAAGCATTTTAAAACTTCAGCAGAATTCCAAGAACAATTGAAGGGTTCCGAAGCATTTTTAAACTTCAGCAGAATTCCGAGAACAATGGAAGAGTTTCAAAGCATTTTTAAACTTCAACGGAATTCCGAGAACAATGGAAGAGTTCCGAAGCATTTTTAAACATCAGCGGAATTCCGAGAACAATGGAAGAGTTCTTTAGCATTTTTAAACATCAGCGGAATTCCGAGAACAATGGAAGAGTATCGAAGCATTTTAAAACGTCAGCAGAATTCCGAGAACAATGGAAGAGTTCCGAAGCATTTTTAAACTTCAGCGGAATTACGAGAACAATGCAAGAGTTCCGAAGCATTTTTAAACATGAGCAGAATTCCGAGAACAATGGAAGAGATTTTAAGCATTTTTAAACTTCAGCGGAATTCCGAGAACAATAGAAGAGTTCCGAAGCATTTTTAAACTTCACCCGAATTCCGAGAACAATGGAAGAGTTCCGATGCATTTTTAAACTTCAGCAGAATTCTGAGAACAATGGAAGATTTCCAAACCATTTTTAAACTTCAGCAGAATTCTGAGAACAATGGAAGGGTTCCGAAGCATTTTTAAACTTCAGCGGAATTTGGTGAACAATGGAAGAGTTCCGAAGAATTTTTAATAGTCAGCGGAATTCCGAGAACAATGGAAGAGTTGTGAAGCATTTTTAAACGTCAGCGGAATTCTGAGAACAATGGAATAGTTCTGAAGCATTTTTAAATGTTAGCGGGATTCCGAGAAAAATGGAAGAGTTCTGAAGCATTTTTAATCTTCAGCATAATTCCGAGAACAATGGAAGAGTTCCAAAGCATATTTAAACTTCAGCGGAATTCCGAGAACAATGGAAGAGATCCGAAGCATTTTTAAAAGTCAGCGGAATACCGAGAACAATGGAAGAGTTGTGAAGCATTTTTAAACGTCAGCAGAATTCCGAGAACAATGGAAGAGGTCCGAAGCATTTTTAAATGTCAGCGGAATTCTGAGAAATATGGAAGAGTTCCGAAGCATTTTTAAATGTCAGCAGAATTCTGAGAACAATGGAAGAGTTCCGAAGCAATCTTAAACTTCAGCGGAATTCCGAGAACAATGGAAGAGTTCCGAAGCATTTTTAAAAGTCAGCGGAATTCCGAGAACAATAGAAGAGTTGTGAAGCATTTTTAAGCGTCAGCGGAATTCCGAGAACAATGGAAGAGATCCGAAGCATTTTTAAACTTCAGCAGAATTCCGAGAACAATGGAAGAGTTCCAAAGCATTTTTAAACGTCAGCAGAATTCCGAGAACAAATGAAGAGTTCCAAAGCATTTTTAAGCGTCAGTGGAATTCCGAGAACAATGTAAGAGTTCCGAAGCATTTTTAAATGTCAGCAGAATTCCGAGAACAATGTAAGAGTTCTGAAGCATTTTTAAACTTCAGCAGAATTCCGAGAGCAATGGAAGAGTTCACATGCATTTTTAAACTTCAGCAGAATTCCGAGAACAATGGAAGAGTTCCGAAGCATTTTTAAACGTCAGCGGAATTCCGAGAACAATGGAAGAGTTCTTAAGCATTTTTAAACATCAGCGGAATGCCAAGAACAATGCAAGATTTCCGAAGTATTTTTATATGTCAGCAGAATTCCGAGAAAATGGAAGAGTATCGAAGCATTTTAAAACGTCAGCGGAATTCTGAGAACAATGAAAGAGTTGCGAAGCATTATTAAACGTCAGCGGAATTCCGAGAACAATGGAAGAGTTCCGAAGCATTTTTAAACTTCAGCAGAATTCCGAGAACAATGGAAGAGTTTCGAAGCATTTTTAAACTTCAGCGGAATTACGAGAACAATGCAAGAGTTCCGAAGCATTTTTAAACTTCAGCAGAATTCCGAGAACAATTGGAGAGTTCCGAAGCATTTTTAAACGTCAGCAGAATTCCGAGAGCAATGGAAGAGTTCACATGCATTTTTAAACTTCAGCAGAATTCCGAGAACAATGGAAGAGTTCCGAAGCATTTTTAAACGTCAGCAGGATTCCGAGAACAATGGAAGAGTTCTTAAGCATTTTTATATGTCAGCAGAATTCCGAGAAAATGGAAGAGTATCGAAGCATTTTAAAACGTCAGCGGAATTCCGAGAACAATGAAAGAGTTGCGAAGCATTATTAAACGTCAGCGGAATTCCGAGAACAATGGAAGAGTTCTTTAGCATTTTTAAACATCAGCGGAATTCCGAGAACAATGGAAGAGTATCGAAGCATTTTAAAACGTCAGCAGAATTCCGAGAACAATGGAAGAGTTCCGAAGCATTTTTAAACTTCAGCGGAATTACGAGAACAATGCAAGAGTTCCGAAGCATTTTTAAACATGAGCAGAATTCCGAGAACAATGGAAGAGATTTTAAGCATTTTTAAACTTCAGCGGAATTCCGAGAACAATAGAAGAGTTCCGAAGCATTTTTAAACTTCACCCGAATTCCGAGAACAATGGAAGAGTTCCGAAGCATTTTTAAACTTCAGCGGAATTTGGAGAACAATGGAAGAGTTCCGAAGAATTTTTAAAAGTCAGCGGAATTCCGAGAACAATGGAAGAGTTGTGAAGCATTTTTAAACGTCAGCGGAATTCTGAGAACAATGGAATAGTTCTGAAGCATTTTTAAATGTTAGCGGGATTCCGAGAAAAATGGAAGAGTTCTGAAGCATTTTTAATCTTCAGCATAATTCCGAGAACAATGGAAGAGTTCCAAAGCATATTTAAACTTCAGCGGAATTCCGAGAACAATGGAAGAGATCCGAAGCATTTTTAAACGTCAGCGGAATACCGAGAACAATGGAAGAGTTCTGAAGCATTTTTAAACGTCAGCAGAATTCCGAGAACAATGGAAGAGGTCCGAAGCATTTTGAAATGTCAGCGGAATTCTGAGAAATATGGAAGAGTTCCGAAGCATTTTTAAATGTCAGCAGAATTCTGAGAACAATGGAAGAGTTCCGAAGCAATCTTAAACTTCAGCGGAATTCCGAGAACAATGGAAGAGTTCCGAAGCATTTTTAAAAGTCAGCGGAATTCCGAGAACAATAGAAGAGTTGTGAAGCATTTTTAAGCGTCAGCGGAATTCCGAGAACAATGGAAGAGTTCCGAAGCATTTTTAAACTTCAGCAGAATTCCGAGAACAATGGAAGAGTTCCAAAGCATTTTTAAACGTCAGCAGAATTCCGAGAACAAATGAAGAGTTCCAAAGCATTTTTAAACGTCAGTGGAATTCCGAGAACAATGGAAGAGTTCCGAAGCATTTTTAAATGTCAGCAGAATTCCGAGAACAATGTAAGAGTTCTGAAGCATTTTTAAACTTCAGCAGAATTCCGAGAGCAATGGAAGAGTTCCAAAGCATTTTAAAACTTCAGCAGAATTCCAAGAACAATTGAAGGGTTCCGAAGCATTTTTAAACTTCAGCAGAATTCCGAGAACAATGGGAGAGTTTCGAAGCATTTTTAAACTTCAGCAGAATTCCGAGAACAATGGAAGAGTTTCGAAGCATTTTTAAACTTCAACGGAATTCCGAGAACAATGGAAGAGTTCCGAAGCATTTTTAAACGTCAGCGGAATTCCGAGAACAATGGAAGAGTTCTTTAGCATTTTTAAACATCAGCGGAATTCCGAGAACAATGGAAGAGTATCGAAGCATTTTAAAACGTCAGCGGAATTCCGAGAACAATGGAAGAGTTCCGAAGCATTTTTAAACTTCAGCGGAATTACGAGAACAATGCAAGAGTTCCGAAGCATTTTTAAACTTCAGCAGAATTCCGAGAACAATTGGAGAGTTCCGAAGCATTTTTAAACGTCAGCAGAATTCCGAGAACAATTGAAGAGTTCCAAAGCATTTTTAAACGTCAGTGGAATTCCGAGAACAATGGAAGAGTTCCGAAGCATTTTTAAATGTCAGCAGAATTCCGAGAACAATGTAAGAGTTCTGAAGCATTTTTAAACTTCAGCAGAATTCCGAGAGCAATGGAAGAGTTCACATGCATTTTTAAACTTCAGCAGAATTCCGAGAACAATGGAAGAGTTCCGAAGCATTTTTAAACGTCAGCGGAATTCCGAGAACAATGGAAGAGTTCTTAAGCATTTTTAAACATCAGCGGAATGCCAAGAACAATGCAAGATTTCCGAAGTATTTTTATATGTCAGCAGAATTAGGAGAAAATGGAAGAGTATCGAAGCATTTTAAAACGTCAGCGGAATTCCGAGAACAATGGAAGAGTTCCGAAGCATTTTTAAACTTCAGCAGAATTCCGAGAACAATGGAAGAGTTTCGAAGCATTTTTAAACTTCAGCGGAATTACGAGAACAATGCAAGAGTTCCGAAGCATTTTTAAACTTCAGCAGAATTCCGAGAACAATTGGAGAGTTCCGAAGCATTTTTAAACGTCAGCAGAATTCCGAGAACAATGGAAGAGTTCCGATGCATTTTTAAACTTCAGCAGAATTCTGAGAACAATGGAAGAGTTCCAAACCATTTTTAAACTTCAGCAGAATTCTGAGAACAATGGAAGGGTTCCGAAGCATTTTTAAACTTCAGCGGAATTTGGAGAACAATGGAAGAGTTCCGAAGAATTTTTAAAAGTCAGCGGAATTCCGAGAACAATGGAAGAGTTGTGAAGCATTTTTAAACGTCAGCGGAATTCTGAGAACAATGGAATAGTTCTGAAGCATTTTTAAATGTTAGCGGGATTCCGAGAAAAATGGAAGAGTTCTGAAGCATTTTTAATCTTCAGCATAATTCCGAGAACAATGGAAGAGTTCCAAAGCATATTTAAACTTCAGCGGAATTCCGAGAACAATGGAAGAGATCCGAAGCATTTTTAAAAGTCAGCGGAATACCGAGAACAATGGAAGAGTTGTGAAGCATTTTTAAACGTCAGCAGAATTCCGAGAACAATGGAAGAGGTCCGAAGCATTTTTAAATGTCAGCGGAATTCTGAGAAATATGGAAGAGTTCCGAAGCATTTTTAAATGTCAGCAGAATTCTGAGAACAATGGAAGAGTTCCGAAGCAATCTTAAACTTCAGCGGAATTCCGAGAACAATGGAAGAGTTCCGAAGCATTTTTAAAAGTCAGCGGAATTCCGAGAACAATAGAAGAGTTGTGAAGCATTTTTAAGCGTCAGCGGAATTCCGAGAACAATGGAAGAGTTCCGAAGCATTTTTAAACTTCAGCAGAATTCCGAGAACAATGGAAGAGTTCCAAAGCATTTTTAAACGTCAGCAGAATTCCGAGAACAAATGAAGAGTTCCAAAGCATTTTTAAGCGTCAGTGGAATTCCGAGAACAATGGAAGAGTTCCGAAGCATTTTTAAATGTCAGCAGAATTCCGAGAACAATGTAAGAGTTCTGAAGCATTTTTAAACTTCAGCAGAATTCCGAGAGCAATGGAAGAGTTCACATGCATTTTTAAACTTCAGCAGAATTCCGAGAACAATGGAAGAGTTCCGAAGCATTTTTAAACGTCAGCGGAATTCCGAGAACAATGGAAGAGTTCTTAAGCATTTTTAAACATCAGCGGAATGCCAAGAACAATGCAAGATTTCCGAAGTATTTTTATATGTCAGCAGAATTCCGAGAAAATGGAAGAGTATCGAAGCATTTTAAAACGTCAGCGGAATTCTGAGAACAATGAAAGAGTTGCGAAGCATTATTAAACGTCAGCGGAATTCCGAGAACAATGGAAGAGTTCCGAAGCATTTTTAAACTTCAGCAGAATTCCGAGAACAATGGAAGAGTTTCGAAGCATTTTTAAACTTCAGCGGAATTACGAGAACAATGCAAGAGTTCCGAAGCATTTTTAAACTTCAGCAGAATTCCGAGAACAATTGGAGAGTTCCGAAGCATTTTTAAACGTCAGCAGAATTCCGAGAGCAATGGAAGAGTTCACATGCATTTTTAAACTTCAGCAGAATTCCGAGAACAATGGAAGAGTTCCGAAGCATTTTTAAACGTCAGCAGGATTCCGAGAACAATGGAAGAGTTCTTAAGCATTTTTATATGTCAGCAGAATTCCGAGAAAATGGAAGAGTATCGAAGCATTTTAAAACGTCAGCGGAATTCCGAGAACAATGAAAGAGTTGCGAAGCATTATTAAACGTCAGCGGAATTCCGAGAACAATGGAAGAGTTCTTTAGCATTTTTAAACATCAGCGGAATTCCGAGAACAATGGAAGAGTATCGAAGCATTTTAAAACGTCAGCAGAATTCCGAGAACAATGGAAGAGTTCCGAAGCATTTTTAAACTTCAGCGGAATTACTAGAACAATGCAAGAGTTCCGAAGCATTTTTAAATGTCAGCAGAATTGCGAGAACAATGTAAGAGTTCTGAAGCATTTTTAAACTTCAGCAGAATTCCGAGAGCAATGGAAGAGCTCACATGCATTTTTAAACTTCAGCAGAATTCCGAGAACAATGGAAGAGTTTCGAAGCATTTTTAAACTTCAACGGAAATCCGAGAACAATGGAAGAGTTCCGAAGCATTTTTAAAAGTCAGCGGAATTCCGAGAACAATAGAAGAGTTGTGAAGCATTTTTAAGCGACATCGGAATTCCGAGAACAATGGAAGAGTTCCGAAGCATTTTTAAGCGTCAGCGGAATTCCGAGAACAATGTAAGAGTTCTGAAGCATTTTTAAACTTCAGCAGAATTCCGAGAGCAATGGAAGAGTTCCAAAGCATTTTAAAACTTCAGCAGAATTCCAAGAACAATTGAAGGATTCCGAAGCATTTTTAAACTTCAGCAGAATTCCGAGAACAATGGAAGAGTTTCGAAGCATTTTTAAACTTCAACGGAATTCCGAGAACAATGGAAGAGTTCCGAAGCATTTTTAAACGTCAGCGGAATTCCGAGAACAATGGAAGAGTTCTTTAGCATTTTTAAACATCAGCGGAATTCCGAGAACAATGGAAGAGTATCGAAGCATTTTAAAACGTCAGCGGAATTCCGAGAACAATGGAAGAGTTCCGAAGCATTTTTAAACTTCAGCGGAATTACGAGAACAATGCAAGAGTTCCGAAGCATTTTTAAACATGAGCAGAATTCCGAGAACAATGGAAGAGATTTTAAGCATTTTTAAACTTCAGCGGAATTCCGAGAACAATAGAAGAGTTCCGAAGCATTTTTAAACTTCACCCGAATTCCGAGAACAATGGAAGAGTTCCGATGCATTTTTAAAAGTCAGCGGAATTCCGAGAACAATGGAAGAGTTGTGAAGCATTTTTAAATGTCAGCGGAATTCTGAGAACAATGGAATAGTTCTGAAGCATTTTAAAATGTTAGCGGGATTCCGAGAAAAATGGAAGAGTTCTGAAGCATTTTTAATCTTCAGCATAATTCCGAGAACAATGGAAGAGTTCCAAAGCATATTTAAACTTCAGCGGAATTCCGAGAACAATGGAAGAGATCCGAAGCATTTTTAAAAGTCAGCGGAATACCGAGAACAATGGAAGAGTTGTGAAGCATTTTTAAACGTCAGCAGAATTCCGAGAACAATGGAAGAGGTCCGAAGCATTTTTAAATGTCAGCGGAATTCTGAGAAATATGGAAGAGTTCCGAAGCATTTTTAAATGTCAGCAGAATTCTGAGAACAATGGAAGAGTTCCGAAGCAATCTTAAACTTCAGCGGAATTCCGAGAACAATGGAAGAGTTCCGAAGCATTTTTAAAAGTCAGCGGAATTCCGAGAACAATGGAAGAGTTGTGAAGCATTTTTAAGCGTCAGCGGAATTCCGAGAACAATGGAAGAGTTCCGAAGCATTTTTAAACTTCAGCAGAATTCCGAGAACAATGGAAGAGTTCCAAAGCATTTTTAAACGTCAGTGGAATTCCGAGAACAATGGAAGAGTTCCGAAGCATTTTTAAATGTCAGCAGAATTCCGAGAACAATGTAAGAGTTCTGAAGCATTTTTAAACTTCAGCAGAATTCCGAGAGCAATGGAAGAGTTCCAAAGCATTTTAAAACTTCAGCAGAATTCCAAGAACAATTGAAGGGTTCCGAAGCATTTTTAAACTTCAGCAGAATTCCGAGAACAATGGGAGAGTTTCGAAGCATTTTTAAACTTCAGCAGAATTCCGAGAACAATGGAAGAGTTTCGAAGCATTTTTAAACTTCAACGGAATTCCGAGAACAATGGAAGAGTTCTTTAGCATTTTTAAACATCAGCGGAATTCCGAGAACAATGGAAGAGTATCGAAGCATTTTAAAACGTCAGCAGAATTCCGAGAACAATGGAAGAGTTCCGAAGCATTTTTAAACTTCAGCGGAATTACTAGAACAATGCAAGAGTTCCGAAGCATTTTTAAATGTCAGCAGAATTGCGAGAACAATGTAAGAGTTCTGAAGCATTTTTAAACTTCAGCAGAATTCCGAGAGCAATGGAAGAGCTCACATGCATTTTTAAACTTCAGCAGAATTCCGAGAACAATGGAAGAGTTTCGAAGCATTTTTAAACTTCAACGGAATTCCGAGAACAATGGAAGAGTTCCGAAGCATTTTTAAAAGTCAGCGGAATTCCGAGAACAATAGAAGAGTTGTGAAGCATTTTTAAGCGACATCGGAATTCCGAGAACAATGGAAGAGTTCCGAAGCATTTTTAAGCGTCAGCGGAATTCCGAGAACAATGTAAGAGTTCTGAAGCATTTTTAAACTTCAGCAGAATTCCGAGAGCAATGGAAGAGTTCCAAAGCATTTTAAAACTTCAGCAGAATTCCAAGAACAATTGAAGGATTCCGAAGCATTTTTAAACTTCAGCAGAATTCCGAGAACAATGGAAGAGTTTCGAAGCATTTTTAAACTTCAACGGAATTCCGAGAACAATGGAAGAGTTCCGAAGCATTTTTAAACGTCAGCGGAATTCCGAGAACAATGGAAGAGTTCTTTAGCATTTTTAAACATCAGCGGAATTCCGAGAACAATGGAAGAGTATCGAAGCATTTTAAAACGTCAGCGGAATTCCGAGAACAATGGAAGAGTTCCGAAGCATTTTTAAACTTCAGCGGAATTACGAGAACAATGCAAGAGTTCCGAAGCATTTTTAAACTTCAGCAGAATTCCGAGAACAATGGAAGAGTTCTGAAGCATTTTTAAACGTCGGCGGATTTTTGAAAACAATGGAAGATTTCCGAAGCATTTTTAAACGTCAGCGGAATTCTGAGAAAAATGGAAGAGTTCCGAAGCATTTTTAAATGTCAGCGGAAATCCGAGAACAATGTAAGCGTTCCGAAGCATTTTTAAATGTCAGCAGAATTCCGAGAACAATGGAAGAGTTCCGAAGCATTTTTAAATTTCAACGGAATTCCGAGAACAATGGAAGAGTTCCGAAGCATTTTAAAAATGAAGCAGAATTCCAAGAACAATGGAAGAGTCCTGAAGCATTTTAAAGTTCAGCTGATTTCCGAGAAATGGAAGAGTTCCGAAGCATTTTAAAACGTCCGCGGAAATTCGAGAACAATGGAAGCGTTCCGAAGCATTTTTAAATGTCAGCTGAATTCCGAGAACAATGAAAGAGTTGCGAAGCATTATTAAACGTCAGCGGAATTCAGAGAACAATGGAAGAGTTCCGAAACATTTTTAAACATCAGCGGATTTCCTTCAAGAATGAAAGAGTTGGGAAGAATTTTTAAACTTCAGCAGAATTTGAGGAACAATGGAAGAGTTCCAAAGCATTTTTAAACTTCAGCAGAAATCCGGGAACAATGGAAGAGTTTCAAAGCATTTTTAAACTTCAGCAGAATTCGGAGAACAATAGAAGAGTTCCGAAGCATTTTTAAATGTCAGAAGAATTCCGAGAACAATTGAAGAGTTCCAAAGCATTTTTAAACTTCAGCGGAATTCCAAGAACAATGTAAGAGTTCCAAAGCGTTTTAAAACTTCAGTAGAATTAAAAAGAACAATTGAAGTGTTTCGAAGCATCTTTAAACATCAGTGGAATTGCGAGAACAATGGAAGAGTTCTAAAGCATTTTTAAACATCAGCGGAATGCCGAGAACAATGCAAGATTTCCGAAGCATTTTTATATGTCAGCGGAATTCCGAGAACAATGGAAGAGTTCTGAATCATTTTTAAACTTCAGCGGAATTACGAGAACAATGGAAGAGTTCCGAAGCATTTTTAAACATGAGCAGAATTCCGAGAACAATGTAAGAGATTTTAAGCATTTTTAAACTTCAGCGGAATTCCGAGAACAACAGAAGAGTTCCGAAGCATTTTTAAACTTCACCCGAATTCTGAGAACAATGGAAGAGTTCCGAAGCATTTTTAAAAGTCAGCGGAATTCCGAGAACAATGGAAGAGTTGTGAATCATTTTTAAACTTCAGCGGAATTCCGAGAACAATAGAAGAGTTCCGAAGCATTTTTAAACTTCACCCTAATTCTGAGAACAATGGAAGAGTTCCGAAGCATTTTTAAATGTCAGCGGAATTCCGAGAAATATGGAAGAGTTCCGAAGCATTTTTAAATGTCAGCAGAATTCCGAGAACAATGGAAGAGTTCCAAAGCATTTTTAAATGTCGGCGGAATTCTGAAAACAATGGAAGAGTTCCGAAGCATTTTTAAACTTCAGCAGAATTCCGAGAACAATGGGAGAGTTCCGAAGCATTCTTAACCTTCAGCGGAATTCCGAGAACAATGGAAGAGTTCCGAAGCATTTTTAAAAGTCAGCGGAATTCCGAGAACAATAGAAGAGTTGTGAAGCATTTTTAAGCGTCAGCGGAATTCCGAGAACAATGGAAGAATTCCGAAGCATTTTTAAACTTCAAAACTTCAGCAGAATTCCGAGAACAATGGAAGAGTTCCGAAGCATTCTTAAACTTCAGCGGAATTCCGAGAACAATGGAAGAGTTCTGAATCATTTTTAAACTTCAGCGGAATTACGAGAACAATGGAAGAGTTCCGAAGCATTTTTAAACATGAGCAGAATTCCGAGAACAATGGAAGAGATTTTAAGCATTTTTAAACTTCAGCAGAATTCCGAGAACAACAGAAGAGTTCCGAAGCATTTTTAAACTTCACCCGAATTCTGAGAACAATGGAAGAGTTCCGAAGCATTTTTAAAAGTCAGCGGAATTCCGAGAACAATAGAAGAGTTCTGAAGCATTTTTAAGCGTCAGCGGAATTCCGAGAACAATGGAAGAGTTCCGAAGCATTTTTAAACTTCAGCAGAATTCCGAGAACAATGGAAGAGTTCCAAAGCATTTTTAAACGTCAGCAGAATTCCGAGAACAAATGAAGAGTTCCAAAGCATTTTTAAACGTCAGTGGAATTCCGAGAACAATGGAAGAGTTCCGAAGCATTTTTAAATGTCAGCAGAATTCCGAGAACAATGTAAGAGTTCTGAAGCATTTTTAAACTTCAGCATAATTCCGAGGGCAATGGAAGAGTTCCAAAGCATTTTAAAACTTCAGCAGAATTCCAAGAACAATTGAAGGGTTCCGAAGCATTTTTAAACATCAGCAGAATTCCGAGAACAATGGGAGAGTTTCGAAGCATTTTTAAACTTCAGCAGAATTCCGAGAACAATGGAAGAGTTTCGAAGCATTTTTAAACTTCAACGGAATTCCGAGAACAATGGAAGAGTTCCGAAGCATTTTTAAACGTCAGCGGAATTCCGAGAACAATGGAAGAGTTCTTTAGCATTTTTAAACATCAGCGGAATTCCGAGAACAATGGAAGAGTATCGAAGCATTTTAAAACGTCAGCGGAATTCCGAGAACAATGGAAGAGTTCCGAAGCATTTTTAAACATCAGCGGAATTCCGAGAACAATGGAAGAGTATCGAAGCATTTTAAAACGTCAGCGGAATTCCGAGAACAATGGAAGAGTTCCGAAGCATTTTTAAACTTCAGCAGAATTCCGAGAACAATTGGAGAGTTCCGAAGCATTTTTAAATGTCAGCAGAATTCCGAGAACAATTGAAGAGTTCCAAAGCATTTTTAAACGTCAGTGGAATTCCGAGAACAATGGAAGAGTTCCGAAGCATTTTTAAATGTCAGCAGAATTCCGAGAACAATGTAAGAGTTCTGAAGCATTTTTAAACTTCAGCAGAATTCCGAGAGCAATGGAAGAGTTCCAAAGCATTTTAAAACTTCAGCAGAATTCCAAGAACAATTGAAGGGTTCCGAAGCATTTTTAAACTTCAGCAGAATTCCGAGAACAATGGAAGAGTTTCAAAGCATTTTTAAACTTCAACGGAATTCCGAGAACAATGGAAGAGTTCCGAAGCATTTTTAAACATCAGCGGAATTCCGAGAACAATGGAAGAGTTCTTTAGCATTTTTAAACATCAGCGGAATTCCGAGAACAATGGAAGAGTATCGAAGCATTTTAAAACGTCAGCAGAATTCCGAGAACAATGGAAGAGTTCCGAAGCATTTTTAAACTTCAGCGGAATTACGAGAACAATGCAAGAGTTCCGAAGCATTTTTAAACATGAGCAGAATTCCGAGAACAATGGAAGAGATTTTAAGCATTTTTAAACTTCAGCGGAATTCCGAGAACAATAGAAGAGTTCCGAAGCATTTTTAAACTTCACCCGAATTCCGAGAACAATGGAAGAGTTCCGATGCATTTTTAAACTTCAGCAGAATTCTGAGAACAATGGAAGATTTCCAAACCATTTTTAAACTTCAGCAGAATTCTGAGAACAATGGAAGGGTTCCGAAGCATTTTTAAACTTCAGCGGAATTTGGTGAACAATGGAAGAGTTCCGAAGAATTTTTAATAGTCAGCGGAATTCCGAGAACAATGGAAGAGTTGTGAAGCATTTTTAAACGTCAGCGGAATTCTGAGAACAATGGAATAGTTCTGAAGCATTTTTAAATGTTAGCGGGATTCCGAGAAAAATGGAAGAGTTCTGAAGCATTTTTAATCTTCAGCATAATTCCGAGAACAATGGAAGAGTTCCAAAGCATATTTAAACTTCAGCGGAATTCCGAGAACAATGGAAGAGATCCGAAGCATTTTTAAAAGTCAGCGGAATACCGAGAACAATGGAAGAGTTGTGAAGCATTTTTAAACGTCAGCAGAATTCCGAGAACAATGGAAGAGGTCCGAAGCATTTTTAAATGTCAGCGGAATTCTGAGAAATATGGAAGAGTTCCGAAGCATTTTTAAATGTCAGCAGAATTCTGAGAACAATGGAAGAGTTCCGAAGCAATCTTAAACTTCAGCGGAATTCCGAGAACAATGGAAGAGTTCCGAAGCATTTTTAAAAGTCAGCGGAATTCCGAGAACAATAGAAGAGTTGTGAAGCATTTTTAAGCGTCAGCGGAATTCCGAGAACAATGGAAGAGATCCGAAGCATTTTTAAACTTCAGCAGAATT
Source organism: Phyllobates terribilis (assembly GCF_046119375.1). Taxonomy (NCBI): domain Eukaryota; kingdom Metazoa; phylum Chordata; class Amphibia; order Anura; family Dendrobatidae; genus Phyllobates; species Phyllobates terribilis. The sequence continues at coordinate 12,297,563 of NW_027362788.1, read as the reverse complement.
CCGAGAACAATGGAAGAGTTCCAAAGCATTTTTAAACGTCAGCAGAATTCCGAGAACAAATGAAGAGTTCCAAAGCATTTTTAAGCGTCAGTGGAATTCCGAGAACAATGTAAGAGTTCCGAAGCATTTTTAAATGTCAGCAGAATTCCGAGAACAATGTAAGAGTTCTGAAGCATTTTTAAACTTCAGCAGAATTCCGAGAGCAATGGAAGAGTTCACATGCATTTTTAAACTTCAGCAGAATTCCGAGAACAATGGAAGAGTTCCGAAGCATTTTTAAACGTCAGCGGAATTCCGAGAACAATGGAAGAGTTCTTAAGCATTTTTAAACATCAGCGGAATGCCAAGAACAATGCAAGATTTCCGAAGTATTTTTATATGTCAGCAGAATTCCGAGAAAATGGAAGAGTATCGAAGCATTTTAAAACGTCAGCGGAATTCTGAGAACAATGAAAGAGTTGCGAAGCATTATTAAACGTCAGCGGAATTCCGAGAACAATGGAAGAGTTCCGAAGCATTTTTAAACTTCAGCAGAATTCCGAGAACAATGGAAGAGTTTCGAAGCATTTTTAAACTTCAGCGGAATTACGAGAACAATGCAAGAGTTCCGAAGCATTTTTAAACTTCAGCAGAATTCCGAGAACAATTGGAGAGTTCCGAAGCATTTTTAAACGTCAGCAGAATTCCGAGAGCAATGGAAGAGTTCACATGCATTTTTAAACTTCAGCAGAATTCCGAGAACAATGGAAGAGTTCCGAAGCATTTTTAAACGTCAGCAGGATTCCGAGAACAATGGAAGAGTTCTTAAGCATTTTTATATGTCAGCAGAATTCCGAGAAAATGGAAGAGTATCGAAGCATTTTAAAACGTCAGCGGAATTCCGAGAACAATGAAAGAGTTGCGAAGCATTATTAAACGTCAGCGGAATTCCGAGAACAATGGAAGAGTTCTTTAGCATTTTTAAACATCAGCGGAATTCCGAGAACAATGGAAGAGTATCGAAGCATTTTAAAACGTCAGCAGAATTCCGAGAACAATGGAAGAGTTCCGAAGCATTTTTAAACTTCAGCGGAATTACGAGAACAATGCAAGAGTTCCGAAGCATTTTTAAACATGAGCAGAATTCCGAGAACAATGGAAGAGATTTTAAGCATTTTTAAACTTCAGCGGAATTCCGAGAACAATAGAAGAGTTCCGAAGCATTTTTAAACTTCACCCGAATTCCGAGAACAATGGAAGAGTTCCGAAGCATTTTTAAACTTCAGCGGAATTTGGAGAACAATGGAAGAGTTCCGAAGAATTTTTAAAAGTCAGCGGAATTCCGAGAACAATGGAAGAGTTGTGAAGCATTTTTAAACGTCAGCGGAATTCTGAGAACAATGGAATAGTTCTGAAGCATTTTTAAATGTTAGCGGGATTCCGAGAAAAATGGAAGAGTTCTGAAGCATTTTTAATCTTCAGCATAATTCCGAGAACAATGGAAGAGTTCCAAAGCATATTTAAACTTCAGCGGAATTCCGAGAACAATGGAAGAGATCCGAAGCATTTTTAAACGTCAGCGGAATACCGAGAACAATGGAAGAGTTCTGAAGCATTTTTAAACGTCAGCAGAATTCCGAGAACAATGGAAGAGGTCCGAAGCATTTTGAAATGTCAGCGGAATTCTGAGAAATATGGAAGAGTTCCGAAGCATTTTTAAATGTCAGCAGAATTCTGAGAACAATGGAAGAGTTCCGAAGCAATCTTAAACTTCAGCGGAATTCCGAGAACAATGGAAGAGTTCCGAAGCATTTTTAAAAGTCAGCGGAATTCCGAGAACAATAGAAGAGTTGTGAAGCATTTTTAAGCGTCAGCGGAATTCCGAGAACAATGGAAGAGTTCCGAAGCATTTTTAAACTTCAGCAGAATTCCGAGAACAATGGAAGAGTTCCAAAGCATTTTTAAACGTCAGCAGAATTCCGAGAACAAATGAAGAGTTCCAAAGCATTTTTAAACGTCAGTGGAATTCCGAGAACAATGGAAGAGTTCCGAAGCATTTTTAAATGTCAGCAGAATTCCGAGAACAATGTAAGAGTTCTGAAGCATTTTTAAACTTCAGCAGAATTCCGAGAGCAATGGAAGAGTTCCAAAGCATTTTAAAACTTCAGCAGAATTCCAAGAACAATTGAAGGGTTCCGAAGCATTTTTAAACTTCAGCAGAATTCCGAGAACAATGGGAGAGTTTCGAAGCATTTTTAAACTTCAGCAGAATTCCGAGAACAATGGAAGAGTTTCGAAGCATTTTTAAACTTCAACGGAATTCCGAGAACAATGGAAGAGTTCCGAAGCATTTTTAAACGTCAGCGGAATTCCGAGAACAATGGAAGAGTTCTTTAGCATTTTTAAACATCAGCGGAATTCCGAGAACAATGGAAGAGTATCGAAGCATTTTAAAACGTCAGCGGAATTCCGAGAACAATGGAAGAGTTCCGAAGCATTTTTAAACTTCAGCGGAATTACGAGAACAATGCAAGAGTTCCGAAGCATTTTTAAACTTCAGCAGAATTCCGAGAACAATTGGAGAGTTCCGAAGCATTTTTAAACGTCAGCAGAATTCCGAGAACAATTGAAGAGTTCCAAAGCATTTTTAAACGTCAGTGGAATTCCGAGAACAATGGAAGAGTTCCGAAGCATTTTTAAATGTCAGCAGAATTCCGAGAACAATGTAAGAGTTCTGAAGCATTTTTAAACTTCAGCAGAATTCCGAGAGCAATGGAAGAGTTCACATGCATTTTTAAACTTCAGCAGAATTCCGAGAACAATGGAAGAGTTCCGAAGCATTTTTAAACGTCAGCGGAATTCCGAGAACAATGGAAGAGTTCTTAAGCATTTTTAAACATCAGCGGAATGCCAAGAACAATGCAAGATTTCCGAAGTATTTTTATATGTCAGCAGAATTAGGAGAAAATGGAAGAGTATCGAAGCATTTTAAAACGTCAGCGGAATTCCGAGAACAATGGAAGAGTTCCGAAGCATTTTTAAACTTCAGCAGAATTCCGAGAACAATGGAAGAGTTTCGAAGCATTTTTAAACTTCAGCGGAATTACGAGAACAATGCAAGAGTTCCGAAGCATTTTTAAACTTCAGCAGAATTCCGAGAACAATTGGAGAGTTCCGAAGCATTTTTAAACGTCAGCAGAATTCCGAGAACAATGGAAGAGTTCCGATGCATTTTTAAACTTCAGCAGAATTCTGAGAACAATGGAAGAGTTCCAAACCATTTTTAAACTTCAGCAGAATTCTGAGAACAATGGAAGGGTTCCGAAGCATTTTTAAACTTCAGCGGAATTTGGAGAACAATGGAAGAGTTCCGAAGAATTTTTAAAAGTCAGCGGAATTCCGAGAACAATGGAAGAGTTGTGAAGCATTTTTAAACGTCAGCGGAATTCTGAGAACAATGGAATAGTTCTGAAGCATTTTTAAATGTTAGCGGGATTCCGAGAAAAATGGAAGAGTTCTGAAGCATTTTTAATCTTCAGCATAATTCCGAGAACAATGGAAGAGTTCCAAAGCATATTTAAACTTCAGCGGAATTCCGAGAACAATGGAAGAGATCCGAAGCATTTTTAAAAGTCAGCGGAATACCGAGAACAATGGAAGAGTTGTGAAGCATTTTTAAACGTCAGCAGAATTCCGAGAACAATGGAAGAGGTCCGAAGCATTTTTAAATGTCAGCGGAATTCTGAGAAATATGGAAGAGTTCCGAAGCATTTTTAAATGTCAGCAGAATTCTGAGAACAATGGAAGAGTTCCGAAGCAATCTTAAACTTCAGCGGAATTCCGAGAACAATGGAAGAGTTCCGAAGCATTTTTAAAAGTCAGCGGAATTCCGAGAACAATAGAAGAGTTGTGAAGCATTTTTAAGCGTCAGCGGAATTCCGAGAACAATGGAAGAGTTCCGAAGCATTTTTAAACTTCAGCAGAATTCCGAGAACAATGGAAGAGTTCCAAAGCATTTTTAAACGTCAGCAGAATTCCGAGAACAAATGAAGAGTTCCAAAGCATTTTTAAGCGTCAGTGGAATTCCGAGAACAATGGAAGAGTTCCGAAGCATTTTTAAATGTCAGCAGAATTCCGAGAACAATGTAAGAGTTCTGAAGCATTTTTAAACTTCAGCAGAATTCCGAGAGCAATGGAAGAGTTCACATGCATTTTTAAACTTCAGCAGAATTCCGAGAACAATGGAAGAGTTCCGAAGCATTTTTAAACGTCAGCGGAATTCCGAGAACAATGGAAGAGTTCTTAAGCATTTTTAAACATCAGCGGAATGCCAAGAACAATGCAAGATTTCCGAAGTATTTTTATATGTCAGCAGAATTCCGAGAAAATGGAAGAGTATCGAAGCATTTTAAAACGTCAGCGGAATTCTGAGAACAATGAAAGAGTTGCGAAGCATTATTAAACGTCAGCGGAATTCCGAGAACAATGGAAGAGTTCCGAAGCATTTTTAAACTTCAGCAGAATTCCGAGAACAATGGAAGAGTTTCGAAGCATTTTTAAACTTCAGCGGAATTACGAGAACAATGCAAGAGTTCCGAAGCATTTTTAAACTTCAGCAGAATTCCGAGAACAATTGGAGAGTTCCGAAGCATTTTTAAACGTCAGCAGAATTCCGAGAGCAATGGAAGAGTTCACATGCATTTTTAAACTTCAGCAGAATTCCGAGAACAATGGAAGAGTTCCGAAGCATTTTTAAACGTCAGCAGGATTCCGAGAACAATGGAAGAGTTCTTAAGCATTTTTATATGTCAGCAGAATTCCGAGAAAATGGAAGAGTATCGAAGCATTTTAAAACGTCAGCGGAATTCCGAGAACAATGAAAGAGTTGCGAAGCATTATTAAACGTCAGCGGAATTCCGAGAACAATGGAAGAGTTCTTTAGCATTTTTAAACATCAGCGGAATTCCGAGAACAATGGAAGAGTATCGAAGCATTTTAAAACGTCAGCAGAATTCCGAGAACAATGGAAGAGTTCCGAAGCATTTTTAAACTTCAGCGGAATTACTAGAACAATGCAAGAGTTCCGAAGCATTTTTAAATGTCAGCAGAATTGCGAGAACAATGTAAGAGTTCTGAAGCATTTTTAAACTTCAGCAGAATTCCGAGAGCAATGGAAGAGCTCACATGCATTTTTAAACTTCAGCAGAATTCCGAGAACAATGGAAGAGTTTCGAAGCATTTTTAAACTTCAACGGAAATCCGAGAACAATGGAAGAGTTCCGAAGCATTTTTAAAAGTCAGCGGAATTCCGAGAACAATAGAAGAGTTGTGAAGCATTTTTAAGCGACATCGGAATTCCGAGAACAATGGAAGAGTTCCGAAGCATTTTTAAGCGTCAGCGGAATTCCGAGAACAATGTAAGAGTTCTGAAGCATTTTTAAACTTCAGCAGAATTCCGAGAGCAATGGAAGAGTTCCAAAGCATTTTAAAACTTCAGCAGAATTCCAAGAACAATTGAAGGATTCCGAAGCATTTTTAAACTTCAGCAGAATTCCGAGAACAATGGAAGAGTTTCGAAGCATTTTTAAACTTCAACGGAATTCCGAGAACAATGGAAGAGTTCCGAAGCATTTTTAAACGTCAGCGGAATTCCGAGAACAATGGAAGAGTTCTTTAGCATTTTTAAACATCAGCGGAATTCCGAGAACAATGGAAGAGTATCGAAGCATTTTAAAACGTCAGCGGAATTCCGAGAACAATGGAAGAGTTCCGAAGCATTTTTAAACTTCAGCGGAATTACGAGAACAATGCAAGAGTTCCGAAGCATTTTTAAACATGAGCAGAATTCCGAGAACAATGGAAGAGATTTTAAGCATTTTTAAACTTCAGCGGAATTCCGAGAACAATAGAAGAGTTCCGAAGCATTTTTAAACTTCACCCGAATTCCGAGAACAATGGAAGAGTTCCGATGCATTTTTAAAAGTCAGCGGAATTCCGAGAACAATGGAAGAGTTGTGAAGCATTTTTAAATGTCAGCGGAATTCTGAGAACAATGGAATAGTTCTGAAGCATTTTAAAATGTTAGCGGGATTCCGAGAAAAATGGAAGAGTTCTGAAGCATTTTTAATCTTCAGCATAATTCCGAGAACAATGGAAGAGTTCCAAAGCATATTTAAACTTCAGCGGAATTCCGAGAACAATGGAAGAGATCCGAAGCATTTTTAAAAGTCAGCGGAATACCGAGAACAATGGAAGAGTTGTGAAGCATTTTTAAACGTCAGCAGAATTCCGAGAACAATGGAAGAGGTCCGAAGCATTTTTAAATGTCAGCGGAATTCTGAGAAATATGGAAGAGTTCCGAAGCATTTTTAAATGTCAGCAGAATTCTGAGAACAATGGAAGAGTTCCGAAGCAATCTTAAACTTCAGCGGAATTCCGAGAACAATGGAAGAGTTCCGAAGCATTTTTAAAAGTCAGCGGAATTCCGAGAACAATGGAAGAGTTGTGAAGCATTTTTAAGCGTCAGCGGAATTCCGAGAACAATGGAAGAGTTCCGAAGCATTTTTAAACTTCAGCAGAATTCCGAGAACAATGGAAGAGTTCCAAAGCATTTTTAAACGTCAGTGGAATTCCGAGAACAATGGAAGAGTTCCGAAGCATTTTTAAATGTCAGCAGAATTCCGAGAACAATGTAAGAGTTCTGAAGCATTTTTAAACTTCAGCAGAATTCCGAGAGCAATGGAAGAGTTCCAAAGCATTTTAAAACTTCAGCAGAATTCCAAGAACAATTGAAGGGTTCCGAAGCATTTTTAAACTTCAGCAGAATTCCGAGAACAATGGGAGAGTTTCGAAGCATTTTTAAACTTCAGCAGAATTCCGAGAACAATGGAAGAGTTTCGAAGCATTTTTAAACTTCAACGGAATTCCGAGAACAATGGAAGAGTTCTTTAGCATTTTTAAACATCAGCGGAATTCCGAGAACAATGGAAGAGTATCGAAGCATTTTAAAACGTCAGCAGAATTCCGAGAACAATGGAAGAGTTCCGAAGCATTTTTAAACTTCAGCGGAATTACTAGAACAATGCAAGAGTTCCGAAGCATTTTTAAATGTCAGCAGAATTGCGAGAACAATGTAAGAGTTCTGAAGCATTTTTAAACTTCAGCAGAATTCCGAGAGCAATGGAAGAGCTCACATGCATTTTTAAACTTCAGCAGAATTCCGAGAACAATGGAAGAGTTTCGAAGCATTTTTAAACTTCAACGGAATTCCGAGAACAATGGAAGAGTTCCGAAGCATTTTTAAAAGTCAGCGGAATTCCGAGAACAATAGAAGAGTTGTGAAGCATTTTTAAGCGACATCGGAATTCCGAGAACAATGGAAGAGTTCCGAAGCATTTTTAAGCGTCAGCGGAATTCCGAGAACAATGTAAGAGTTCTGAAGCATTTTTAAACTTCAGCAGAATTCCGAGAGCAATGGAAGAGTTCCAAAGCATTTTAAAACTTCAGCAGAATTCCAAGAACAATTGAAGGATTCCGAAGCATTTTTAAACTTCAGCAGAATTCCGAGAACAATGGAAGAGTTTCGAAGCATTTTTAAACTTCAACGGAATTCCGAGAACAATGGAAGAGTTCCGAAGCATTTTTAAACGTCAGCGGAATTCCGAGAACAATGGAAGAGTTCTTTAGCATTTTTAAACATCAGCGGAATTCCGAGAACAATGGAAGAGTATCGAAGCATTTTAAAACGTCAGCGGAATTCCGAGAACAATGGAAGAGTTCCGAAGCATTTTTAAACTTCAGCGGAATTACGAGAACAATGCAAGAGTTCCGAAGCATTTTTAAACTTCAGCAGAATTCCGAGAACAATGGAAGAGTTCTGAAGCATTTTTAAACGTCGGCGGATTTTTGAAAACAATGGAAGATTTCCGAAGCATTTTTAAACGTCAGCGGAATTCTGAGAAAAATGGAAGAGTTCCGAAGCATTTTTAAATGTCAGCGGAAATCCGAGAACAATGTAAGCGTTCCGAAGCATTTTTAAATGTCAGCAGAATTCCGAGAACAATGGAAGAGTTCCGAAGCATTTTTAAATTTCAACGGAATTCCGAGAACAATGGAAGAGTTCCGAAGCATTTTAAAAATGAAGCAGAATTCCAAGAACAATGGAAGAGTCCTGAAGCATTTTAAAGTTCAGCTGATTTCCGAGAAATGGAAGAGTTCCGAAGCATTTTAAAACGTCCGCGGAAATTCGAGAACAATGGAAGCGTTCCGAAGCATTTTTAAATGTCAGCTGAATTCCGAGAACAATGAAAGAGTTGCGAAGCATTATTAAACGTCAGCGGAATTCAGAGAACAATGGAAGAGTTCCGAAACATTTTTAAACATCAGCGGATTTCCTTCAAGAATGAAAGAGTTGGGAAGAATTTTTAAACTTCAGCAGAATTTGAGGAACAATGGAAGAGTTCCAAAGCATTTTTAAACTTCAGCAGAAATCCGGGAACAATGGAAGAGTTTCAAAGCATTTTTAAACTTCAGCAGAATTCGGAGAACAATAGAAGAGTTCCGAAGCATTTTTAAATGTCAGAAGAATTCCGAGAACAATTGAAGAGTTCCAAAGCATTTTTAAACTTCAGCGGAATTCCAAGAACAATGTAAGAGTTCCAAAGCGTTTTAAAACTTCAGTAGAATTAAAAAGAACAATTGAAGTGTTTCGAAGCATCTTTAAACATCAGTGGAATTGCGAGAACAATGGAAGAGTTCTAAAGCATTTTTAAACATCAGCGGAATGCCGAGAACAATGCAAGATTTCCGAAGCATTTTTATATGTCAGCGGAATTCCGAGAACAATGGAAGAGTTCTGAATCATTTTTAAACTTCAGCGGAATTACGAGAACAATGGAAGAGTTCCGAAGCATTTTTAAACATGAGCAGAATTCCGAGAACAATGTAAGAGATTTTAAGCATTTTTAAACTTCAGCGGAATTCCGAGAACAACAGAAGAGTTCCGAAGCATTTTTAAACTTCACCCGAATTCTGAGAACAATGGAAGAGTTCCGAAGCATTTTTAAAAGTCAGCGGAATTCCGAGAACAATGGAAGAGTTGTGAATCATTTTTAAACTTCAGCGGAATTCCGAGAACAATAGAAGAGTTCCGAAGCATTTTTAAACTTCACCCTAATTCTGAGAACAATGGAAGAGTTCCGAAGCATTTTTAAATGTCAGCGGAATTCCGAGAAATATGGAAGAGTTCCGAAGCATTTTTAAATGTCAGCAGAATTCCGAGAACAATGGAAGAGTTCCAAAGCATTTTTAAATGTCGGCGGAATTCTGAAAACAATGGAAGAGTTCCGAAGCATTTTTAAACTTCAGCAGAATTCCGAGAACAATGGGAGAGTTCCGAAGCATTCTTAACCTTCAGCGGAATTCCGAGAACAATGGAAGAGTTCCGAAGCATTTTTAAAAGTCAGCGGAATTCCGAGAACAATAGAAGAGTTGTGAAGCATTTTTAAGCGTCAGCGGAATTCCGAGAACAATGGAAGAATTCCGAAGCATTTTTAAACTTCAAAACTTCAGCAGAATTCCGAGAACAATGGAAGAGTTCCGAAGCATTCTTAAACTTCAGCGGAATTCCGAGAACAATGGAAGAGTTCTGAATCATTTTTAAACTTCAGCGGAATTACGAGAACAATGGAAGAGTTCCGAAGCATTTTTAAACATGAGCAGAATTCCGAGAACAATGGAAGAGATTTTAAGCATTTTTAAACTTCAGCAGAATTCCGAGAACAACAGAAGAGTTCCGAAGCATTTTTAAACTTCACCCGAATTCTGAGAACAATGGAAGAGTTCCGAAGCATTTTTAAAAGTCAGCGGAATTCCGAGAACAATAGAAGAGTTCTGAAGCATTTTTAAGCGTCAGCGGAATTCCGAGAACAATGGAAGAGTTCCGAAGCATTTTTAAACTTCAGCAGAATTCCGAGAACAATGGAAGAGTTCCAAAGCATTTTTAAACGTCAGCAGAATTCCGAGAACAAATGAAGAGTTCCAAAGCATTTTTAAACGTCAGTGGAATTCCGAGAACAATGGAAGAGTTCCGAAGCATTTTTAAATGTCAGCAGAATTCCGAGAACAATGTAAGAGTTCTGAAGCATTTTTAAACTTCAGCATAATTCCGAGGGCAATGGAAGAGTTCCAAAGCATTTTAAAACTTCAGCAGAATTCCAAGAACAATTGAAGGGTTCCGAAGCATTTTTAAACATCAGCAGAATTCCGAGAACAATGGGAGAGTTTCGAAGCATTTTTAAACTTCAGCAGAATTCCGAGAACAATGGAAGAGTTTCGAAGCATTTTTAAACTTCAACGGAATTCCGAGAACAATGGAAGAGTTCCGAAGCATTTTTAAACGTCAGCGGAATTCCGAGAACAATGGAAGAGTTCTTTAGCATTTTTAAACATCAGCGGAATTCCGAGAACAATGGAAGAGTATCGAAGCATTTTAAAACGTCAGCGGAATTCCGAGAACAATGGAAGAGTTCCGAAGCATTTTTAAACATCAGCGGAATTCCGAGAACAATGGAAGAGTATCGAAGCATTTTAAAACGTCAGCGGAATTCCGAGAACAATGGAAGAGTTCCGAAGCATTTTTAAACTTCAGCAGAATTCCGAGAACAATTGGAGAGTTCCGAAGCATTTTTAAATGTCAGCAGAATTCCGAGAACAATTGAAGAGTTCCAAAGCATTTTTAAACGTCAGTGGAATTCCGAGAACAATGGAAGAGTTCCGAAGCATTTTTAAATGTCAGCAGAATTCCGAGAACAATGTAAGAGTTCTGAAGCATTTTTAAACTTCAGCAGAATTCCGAGAGCAATGGAAGAGTTCCAAAGCATTTTAAAACTTCAGCAGAATTCCAAGAACAATTGAAGGGTTCCGAAGCATTTTTAAACTTCAGCAGAATTCCGAGAACAATGGAAGAGTTTCAAAGCATTTTTAAACTTCAACGGAATTCCGAGAACAATGGAAGAGTTCCGAAGCATTTTTAAACATCAGCGGAATTCCGAGAACAATGGAAGAGTTCTTTAGCATTTTTAAACATCAGCGGAATTCCGAGAACAATGGAAGAGTATCGAAGCATTTTAAAACGTCAGCAGAATTCCGAGAACAATGGAAGAGTTCCGAAGCATTTTTAAACTTCAGCGGAATTACGAGAACAATGCAAGAGTTCCGAAGCATTTTTAAACATGAGCAGAATTCCGAGAACAATGGAAGAGATTTTAAGCATTTTTAAACTTCAGCGGAATTCCGAGAACAATAGAAGAGTTCCGAAGCATTTTTAAACTTCACCCGAATTCCGAGAACAATGGAAGAGTTCCGATGCATTTTTAAACTTCAGCAGAATTCTGAGAACAATGGAAGATTTCCAAACCATTTTTAAACTTCAGCAGAATTCTGAGAACAATGGAAGGGTTCCGAAGCATTTTTAAACTTCAGCGGAATTTGGTGAACAATGGAAGAGTTCCGAAGAATTTTTAAAAGTCAGCGGAATTCCGAGAACAATGGAAGAGTTGTGAAGCATTTTTAAACGTCAGCGGAATTCTGAGAACAATGGAATAGTTCTGAAGCATTTTTAAATGTTAGCGGGATTCCGAGAAAAATGGAAGAGTTCTGAAGCATTTTTAATCTTCAGCATAATTCCGAGAACAATGGAAGAGTTCCAAAGCATATTTAAACTTCAGCGGAATTCCGAGAACAATGGAAGAGATCCGAAGCATTTTTAAAAGTCAGCGGAATACCGAGAACAATGGAAGAGTTGTGAAGCATTTTTAAACGTCAGCAGAATTCCGAGAACAATGGAAGAGGTCCGAAGCATTTTTAAATGTCAGCGGAATTCTGAGAAATATGGAAGAGTTCCGAAGCATTTTTAAATGTCAGCAGAATTCTGAGAACAATGGAAGAGTTCCGAAGCAATCTTAAACTTCAGCGGAATTCCGAGAACAATGGAAGAGTTCCGAAGCATTTTTAAAAGTCAGCGGAATTCCGAGAACAATAGAAGAGTTGTGAAGCATTTTTAAGCGTCAGCGGAATTCCGAGAACAATGGAAGAGATCCGAAGCATTTTTAAACTTCAGCAGAATTCCGAGAACAATGGAAGAGTTCCAAAGCATTTTTAAACGTCAGCAGAATTCCGAGAACAAATGAAGAGTTCCAAAGCATTTTTAAGCGTCAGTGGAATTCCGAGAACAATGGAAGAGTTCCGAAGCATTTTTAAATGTCAGCAGAATTCCGAGAACAATGTAAGAGTTCTGAAGCATTTTTAAACTTCAGCAGAATTCCGAGAGCAATGGAAGAGTTCACATGCATTTTTAAACTTCAGCAGAATTCCGAGAACAATGGAAGAGTTCCGAAGCATTTTTAAACGTCAGCGGAATTCCGAGAACAATGGAAGAGTTCTTAAGCATTTTTAAACATCAGCGGAATGCCAAGAACAATGCAAGATTTCCGAAGTATTTTTATATGTCAGCAGAATTCCGAGAAAATGGAAGAGTATCGAAGCATTTTAAAACGTCAGCGGAATTCTGAGAACAATGAAAGAGTTGCGAAGCATTATTAAACGTCAGCGGAATTCCGAGAACAATGGAAGAGTTCCGAAGCATTTTTAAACTTCAGCAGAATTCCGAGAACAATGGAAGAGTTTCGAAGCATTTTTAAACTTCAGCGGAATTACGAGAACAATGCAAGAGTTCCGAAGCATTTTTAAACTTCAGCAGAATTCCGAGAACAATTGGAGAGTTCCGAAGCATTTTTAAACGTCAGCAGAATTCCGAGAGCAATGGAAGAGTTCACATGCATTTTTAAACTTCAGCAGAATTCCGAGAACAATGGAAGAGTTCCGAAGCATTTTTAAACGTCAGCAGGATTCCGAGAACAATGGAAGAGTTCTTAAGCATTTTTATATGTCAGCAGAATTCCGAGAAAATGGAAGAGTATCGAAGCATTTTAAAACGTCAGCGGAATTCCGAGAACAATGAAAGAGTTGCGAAGCATTATTAAACGTCAGCGGAATTCCGAGAACAATGGAAGAGTTCTTTAGCATTTTTAAACATCAGCGGAATTCCGAGAACAATGGAAGAGTATCGAAGCATTTTAAAACGTCAGCAGAATTCCGAGAACAATGGAAGAGTTCCGAAGCATTTTTAAACTTCAGCGGAATTACGAGAACAATGCAAGAGTTCCGAAGCATTTTTAAACATGAGCAGAATTCCGAGAACAATGGAAGAGATTTTAAGCATTTTTAAACTTCAGCGGAATTCCGAGAACAATAGAAGAGTTCCGAAGCATTTTTAAACTTCACCCGAATTCCGAGAACAATGGAAGAGTTCCGAAGCATTTTTAAACTTCAGCGGAATTTGGAGAACAATGGAAGAGTTCCGAAGAATTTTTAAAAGTCAGCGGAATTCCGAGAACAATGGAAGAGTTGTGAAGCATTTTTAAACGTCAGCGGAATTCTGAGAACAATGGAATAGTTCTGAAGCATTTTTAAATGTTAGCGGGATTCCGAGAAAAATGGAAGAGTTCTGAAGCATTTTTAATCTTCAGCATAATTCCGAGAACAATGGAAGAGTTCCAAAGCATATTTAAACTTCAGCGGAATTCCGAGAACAATGGAAGAGATCCGAAGCATTTTTAAACGTCAGCGGAATACCGAGAACAATGGAAGAGTTCTGAAGCATTTTTAAACGTCAGCAGAATTCCGAGAACAATGGAAGAGGTCCGAAGCATTTTGAAATGTCAGCGGAATTCTGAGAAATATGGAAGAGTTCCGAAGCATTTTTAAATGTCAGCAGAATTCTGAGAACAATGGAAGAGTTCCGAAGCAATCTTAAACTTCAGCGGAATTCCGAGAACAATGGAAGAGTTCTGAAGCATTTTTAAAAGTCAGCGGAATTCCGAGAACAATAGAAGAGTTGTGAAGCATTTTTAAGCGTCAGCGGAATTCCGAGAACAATGGAAGAGTTCCGAAGCATTTTTAAACTTCAGCAGAATTCCGAGAACAATGGAAGAGTTCCAAAGCATTTTTAAACGTCAGCAGAATTCCGAGAACAAATGAAGAGTTCCAAAGCATTTTTAAACGTCAGTGGAATTCCGAGAACAATGGAAGAGTTCCGAAGCATTTTTAAATGTCAGCAGAATTCCGAGAACAATGTAAGAGTTCTGAAGCATTTTTAAACTTCAGCAGAATTCCGAGAGCAATGGAAGAGTTCCAAAGCATTTTAAAACTTCAGCAGAATTCCAAGAACAATTGAAGGGTTCCGAAGCATTTTTAAACTTCAGCAGAATTCCGAGAACAATGGGAGAGTTTCGAAGCATTTTTAAACTTCAGCAGAATTCCGAGAACAATGGAAGAGTTTCGAAGCATTTTTAAACTTCAACGGAATTCCGAGAACAATGGAAGAGTTCCGAAGCATTTTTAAACGTCAGCGGAATTCCGAGAACAATGGAAGAGTTCTTTAGCATTTTTAAACATCAGCGGAATTCCGAGAACAATGGAAGAGTATCGAAGCATTTTAAAACGTCAGCGGAATTCCGAGAACAATGGAAGAGTTCCGAAGCATTTTTAAACTTCAGCGGAATTACGAGAACAATGCAAGAGTTCCGAAGCATTTTTAAACTTCAGCAGAATTCCGAGAACAATTGGAGAGTTCCGAAGCATTTTTAAACGTCAGCAGAATTCCGAGAACAATTGAAGAGTTCCAAAGCATTTTTAAACGTCAGTGGAATTCCGAGAACAATGGAAGAGTTCCGAAGCATTTTTAAATGTCAGCAGAATTCCGAGAACAATGTAAGAGTTCTGAAGCATTTTTAAACTTCAGCAGAATTCCGAGAGCAATGGAAGAGTTCACATGCATTTTTAAACTTCAGCAGAATTCCGAGAACAATGGAAGAGTTCCGAAGCATTTTTAAACGTCAGCGGAATTCCGAGAACAATGGAAGAGTTCTTAAGCATTTTTAAACATCAGCGGAATGCCAAGAACAATGCAAGATTTCCGAAGTATTTTTATATGTCAGCAGAATTAGGAGAAAATGGAAGAGTATCGAAGCATTTTAAAACGTCAGCGGAATTCCGAGAACAATGAAAGAGTTGCGAAGCATTATTAAACGTCAGCGGAATTCCGAGAACAATGGAAGAGTTCCGAAGCATTTTTAAACTTCAGCAGAATTCCGAGAACAATGGAAGAGTTTCGAAGCATTTTTAAACTTCAGCGGAATTACGAGAACAATGCAAGAGTTCCGAAGCATTTTTAAACTTCAGCAGAATTCCGAGAACAATTGGAGAGTTCCGAAGCATTTTTAAACGTCAGCAGAATTCCGAGAACAATGGAAGAGTTCCGATGCATTTTTAAACTTCAGCAGAATTCTGAGAACAATGGAAGAGTTCCAAACCATTTTTAAACTTCAGCAGAATTCTGAGAACAATGGAAGGGTTCCGAAGCATTTTTAAACTTCAGCGGAATTTGGAGAACAATGGAAGAGTTCCGAAGAATTTTTAAAAGTCAGCGGAATTCCGAGAACAATGGAAGAGTTGTGAAGCATTTTTAAACGTCAGCGGAATTCTGAGAACAATGGAATAGTTCTGAAGCATTTTTAAATGTTAGCGGGATTCCGAGAAAAATGGAAGAGTTCTGAAGCATTTTTAATCTTCAGCATAATTCCGAGAACAATGGAAGAGTTCCAAAGCATATTTAAACTTCAGCGGAATTCCGAGAACAATGGAAGAGATCCGAAGCATTTTTAAAAGTCAGCGGAATACCGAGAACAATGGAAGAGTTGTGAAGCATTTTTAAACGTCAGCAGAATTCCGAGAACAATGGAAGAGGTCCGAAGCATTTTTAAATGTCAGCGGAATTCTGAGAAATATGGAAGAGTTCCGAAGCATTTTTAAATGTCAGCAGAATTCTGAGAACAATGGAAGAGTTCCGAAGCAATCTTAAACTTCAGCGGAATTCCGAGAACAATGGAAGAGTTCCGAAGCATTTTTAAAAGTCAGCGGAATTCCGAGAACAATAGAAGAGTTGTGAAGCATTTTTAAGCGTCAGCGGAATTCCGAGAACAATGGAAGAGTTCCGAAGCATTTTTAAACTTCAGCAGAATTCCGAGAACAATGGAAGAGTTCCAAAGCATTTTTAAACGTCAGCAGAATTCCGAGAACAAATGAAGAGTTCCAAAGCATTTTTAAGCGTCAGTGGAATTCCGAGAACAATGGAAGAGTTCCGAAGCATTTTTAAATGTCAGCAGAATTCCGAGAACAATGTAAGAGTTCTGAAGCATTTTTAAACTTCAGCAGAATTCCGAGAGCAATGGAAGAGTTCACATGCATTTTTAAACTTCAGCAGAATTCCGAGAACAATGGAAGAGTTCCGAAGCATTTTTAAACGTCAGCGGAATTCCGAGAACAATGGAAGAGTTCTTAAGCATTTTTAAACATCAGCGGAATGCCAAGAACAATGCAAGATTTCCGAAGTATTTTTATATGTCAGCAGAATTCCGAGAAAATGGAAGAGTATCGAAGCATTTTAAAACGTCAGCGGAATTCTGAGAACAATGAAAGAGTTGCGAAGCATTATTAAACGTCAGCGGAATTCCGAGAACAATGGAAGAGTTCCGAAGCATTTTTAAACTTCAGCAGAATTCCGAGAACAATGGAAGAGTTTCGAAGCATTTTTAAACTTCAGCGGAATTACGAGAACAATGCAAGAGTTCCGAAGCATTTTTAAACTTCAGCAGAATTCCGAGAACAATTGGAGAGTTCCGAAGCATTTTTAAACGTCAGCAGAATTCCGAGAGCAATGGAAGAGTTCACATGCATTTTTAAACTTCAGCAGAATTCCGAGAACAATGGAAGAGTTCCGAAGCATTTTTAAACGTCAGCAGGATTCCGAGAACAATGGAAGAGTTCTTAAGCATTTTTATATGTCAGCAGAATTCCGAGAAAATGGAAGAGTATCGAAGCATTTTAAAACGTCAGCGGAATTCCGAGAACAATGAAAGAGTTGCGAAGCATTATTAAACGTCAGCGGAATTCCGAGAACAATGGAAGAGTTCTTTAGCATTTTTAAACATCAGCGGAATTCCGAGAACAATGGAAGAGTATCGAAGCATTTTAAAACGTCAGCAGAATTCCGAGAACAATGGAAGAGTTCCGAAGCATTTTTAAACTTCAGCGGAATTACTAGAACAATGCAAGAGTTCCGAAGCATTTTTAAATGTCAGCAGAATTGCGAGAACAATGTAAGAGTTCTGAAGCATTTTTAAACTTCAGCAGAATTCCGAGAGCAATGGAAGAGCTCACATGCATTTTTAAACTTCAGCAGAATTCCGAGAACAATGGAAGAGTTTCGAAGCATTTTTAAACTTCAACGGAAATCCGAGAACAATGGAAGAGTTCCGAAGCATTTTTAAAAGTCAGCGGAATTCCGAGAACAATAGAAGAGTTGTGAAGCATTTTTAAGCGACATCGGAATTCCGAGAACAATGGAAGAGTTCCGAAGCATTTTTAAGCGTCAGCGGAATTCCGAGAACAATGTAAGAGTTCTGAAGCATTTTTAAACTTCAGCAGAATTCCGAGAGCAATGGAAGAGTTCCAAAGCATTTTAAAACTTCAGCAGAATTCCAAGAACAATTGAAGGATTCCGAAGCATTTTTAAACTTCAGCAGAATTCCGAGAACAATGGAAGAGTTTCGAAGCATTTTTAAACTTCAACGGAATTCCGAGAACAATGGAAGAGTTCCGAAGCATTTTTAAACGTCAGCGGAATTCCGAGAACAATGGAAGAGTTCTTTAGCATTTTTAAACATCAGCGGAATTCCGAGAACAATGGAAGAGTATCGAAGCATTTTAAAACGTCAGCGGAATTCCGAGAACAATGGAAGAGTTCCGAAGCATTTTTAAACTTCAGCGGAATTACGAGAACAATGCAAGAGTTCCGAAGCATTTTTAAACATGAGCAGAATTCCGAGAACAATGGAAGAGATTTTAAGCATTTTTAAACTTCAGCGGAATTCCGAGAACAATAGAAGAGTTCCGAAGCATTTTTAAACTTCACCCGAATTCCGAGAACAATGGAAGAGTTCCGATGCATTTTTAAACTTCAGCAGAATTCTGAGAACAATGGAAGAGTTCCAAACCATTTTTAAACTTCAGCAGAATTCTGAGAACAATTGAAGGGTTCCGAAGCATTTTTAAACTTCAGCGGAATTTGGAGAACAATGGAAGAGTTCCGAAGAATTTTTAAAAGTCAGCGGAATTCCGAGAACAATGGAAGAGTTGTGAAGCATTTTTAAATGTCAGCGGAATTCTGAGAACAATGGAATAGTTCTGAAGCATTTTAAAATGTTAGCGGGATTCCGAGAAAAATGGAAGAGTTCTGAAGCATTTTTAATCTTCAGCATAATTCCGAGAACAATGGAAGAGTTCCAAAGCATATTTAAACTTCAGCGGAATTCCGAGAACAATGGAAGAGATCCGAAGCATTTTTAAAAGTCAGCGGAATACCGAGAACAATGGAAGAGTTGTGAAGCATTTTTAAACGTCAGCAGAATTCCGAGAACAATGGAAGAGGTCCGAAGCATTTTTAAATGTCAGCGGAATTCTGAGAAATATGGAAGAGTTCCGAAGCATTTTTAAATGTCAGCAGAATTCTGAGAACAATGGAAGAGTTCCGAAGCAATCTTAAACTTCAGCGGAATTCCGAGAACAATGGAAGAGTTCCGAAGCATTTTTAAAAGTCAGCGGAATTCCGAGAACAATAGAAGAGTTGTGAAGCATTTTTAAGCGTCAGCGGAATTCCGAGAACAATGGAAGAGTTCCGAAGCATTTTTAAACTTCAGCAGAATTCCGAGAACAATGGAAGAGTTCCAAAGCATTTTTAAACGTCAGTGGAATTCCGAGAACAATGGAAGAGTTCCGAAGCATTTTTAAATGTCAGCAGAATTCCGAGAACAATGTAAGAGTTCTGAAGCATTTTTAAACTTCAGCAGAATTCCGAGAGCAATGGAAGAGTTCCAAAGCATTTTAAAACTTCAGCAGAATTCCAAGAACAATTGAAGGGTTCCGAAGCATTTTTAAACTTCAGCAGAATTCCGAGAACAATGGGAGAGTTTCGAAGCATTTTTAAACTTCAGCAGAATTCCGAGAACAATGGAAGAGTTTCGAAGCATTTTTAAACTTCAACGGAATTCCGAGAACAATGGAAGAGTTCTTTAGCATTTTTAAACATCAGCGGAATTCCGAGAACAATGGAAGAGTATCGAAGCATTTTAAAACGTCAGCAGAATTCCGAGAACAATGGAAGAGTTCCGAAGCATTTTTAAACTTCAGCGGAATTACTAGAACAATGCAAGAGTTCCGAAGCATTTTTAAATGTCAGCAGAATTGCGAGAACAATGTAAGAGTTCTGAAGCATTTTTAAACTTCAGCAGAATTCCGAGAGCAATGGAAGAGCTCACATGCATTTTTAAACTTCAGCAGAATTCCGAGAACAATGGAAGAGTTTCGAAGCATTTTTAAACTTCAACGGAATTCCGAGAACAATGGAAGAGTTCCGAAGCATTTTTAAAAGTCAGCGGAATTCCGAGAACAATAGAAGAGTTGTGAAGCATTTTTAAGCGACATCGGAATTCCGAGAACAATGGAAGAGTTCCGAAGCATTTTTAAGCGTCAGCGGAATTCCGAGAACAATGTAAGAGTTCTGAAGCATTTTTAAACTTCAGCAGAATTCCGAGAGCAATGGAAGAGTTCCAAAGCATTTTAAAACTTCAGCAGAATTCCAAGAACAATTGAAGGATTCCGAAGCATTTTTAAACTTCAGCAGAATTCCGAGAACAATGGAAGAGTTTCGAAGCATTTTTAAACTTCAACGGAATTCCGAGAACAATGGAAGAGTTCCGAAGCATTTTTAAACGTCAGCGGAATTCCGAGAACAATGGAAGAGTTCTTTAGCATTTTTAAACATCAGCGGAATTCCGAGAACAATGGAAGAGTATCGAAGCATTTTAAAACGTCAGCGGAATTCCGAGAACAATGGAAGAGTTCCGAAGCATTTTTAAACTTCAGCGGAATTACGAGAACAATGCAAGAGTTCCGAAGCATTTTTAAACATGAGCAGAATTCCGAGAACAATGGAAGAGATTTTAAGCATTTTTAAACTTCAGCGGAATTCCGAGAACAATAGAAGAGTTCCGAAGCATTTTTAAACTTCACCCGAATTCCGAGAACAATGGAAGAGTTCCGATGCATTTTTAAACTTCAGCAGAATTCTGAGAACAATGGAAGAGTTCCAAACCATTTTTAAACTTCAGCAGAATTCTGAGAACAATTGAAGGGTTCCGAAGCATTTTTAAACTTCAGCGGAATTTGGAGAACAATGGAAGAGTTCCGAAGAATTTTTAAAAGTCAGCGGAATTCCGAGAACAATGGAAGAGTTGTGAAGCATTTTTAAATGTCAGCGGAATTCTGAGAACAATGGAATAGTTCTGAAGCATTTTAAAATGTTAGCGGGATTCCGAGAAAAATGGAAGAGTTCTGAAGCATTTTTAATCTTCAGCATAATTCCGAGAACAATGGAAGAGTTCCAAAGCATATTTAAACTTCAGCGGAATTCCGAGAACAATGGAAGAGATCCGAAGCATTTTTAAAAGTCAGCGGAATACCGAGAACAATGGAAGAGTTGTGAAGCATTTTTAAACGTCAGCAGAATTCCGAGAACAATGGAAGAGGTCCGAAGCATTTTTAAATGTCAGCGGAATTCTGAGAAATATGGAAGAGTTCCGAAGCATTTTTAAATGTCAGCAGAATTCTGAGAACAATGGAAGAGTTCCGAAGCAATCTTAAACTTCAGCGGAATTCCGAGAACAATGGAAGAGTTCCGAAGCATTTTTAAAAGTCAGCGGAATTCCGAGAACAATAGAAGAGTTGTGAAGCATTTTTAAGCGTCAGCGGAATTCCGAGAACAATGGAAGAGTTCCGAAGCATTTTTAAACTTCAGCAGAATTCCGAGAACAATGGAAGAGTTCCAAAGCATTGTTAAACGTCAGCAGAATTCCGAGAACAAATGAAGAGTTCCAAAGCATTTTTAAACGTCAGTGGAATTCCGAGAACAATGGAAGAGTTCCGAAGCATTTTTAAATGTCAGCAGAATTCCGAGAACAATGTAAGAGTTCTGAAGCATTTTTAAACTTCAGCAGAATTCCGAGAGCAATGGAAGAGTTCCAAAGCATTTTAAAACTTCAGCAGAATTCCAAGAACAATTGAAGGGTTCCGAAGCATTTTTAAACTTCAGCAGAATTCCGAGAACAATGGGAGAGTTTCGAAGCATTTTTAAACTTCAGCAGAATTCCGAGAACAATGGAAGAGTTTCGAAGCATTTTTAAACTTCAACGGAATTCCGAGAACAATGGAAGAGTTCCGAAGCATTTTTAAACGTCAGCGGAATTCCGAGAACAATGGAAGAGTTCTTTAGCATTTTTAAACATCAGCGGAATTCCGAGAACAATGGAAGAGTATCGAAGCATTTTAAAACGTCAGCGGAATTCCGAGAACAATGGAAGAGTTCCGAAGCATTTTTAAACTTCAGCGGAATTACGAGAACAATGCAAGAGTTCCGAAGCATTTTTAAACTTCAGCGGAATTACGAGAACAATGCAAGAGTTCCGAAGCATTTTTAAACTTCAGCAGAATTCCGAGAACAATTGGAGAGTTCCGAAGCATTTTTAAACGTCAGCAGAATTCCGAGAACAATTGAAGAGTTCCAAAACATTTTTAAACGTCAGTGGAATTCCGAGAAAAATGGAAGAGTTCCGAAGCATTTTTAAATGTCAGCAGAATTCCGAGAACAATGTAAGAGTTCTGAAGCATTTTTAAACTTCAGCAGAATTCCGAGAGCAATGGAAGAGTTCACATGCATTTTTAAACTTCAGCAGAATTCCGAGAACAATGGAAGAGTTCCGAAGCATTTTTAAACGTCAGCGGAATTCCGAGAACAATGGAAGAGTTCTTAAGCATTTTTAAACATCAGCGGAATGCCAAGAACAATGCAAGATTTCCGAAGTATTTTTATATGTCAGCAGAATTCCGAGAAAATGGAAGAGTATCGAAGCATTTTAAAACGTCAGCGGAATTCCGAGAACAATGAAAGAGTTGCGAAGCATTATTAAACGTCAGCGGAATTCCGAGAACAATGGAAGAGTTCCGAAGCATTTTTAAACTTCAGCAGAATTCCGAGAACAATGGAAGAGTTTCGAAGCATTTTTAAACTTCAGCGGAATTACGAGAACAATGCAAGAGTTCCGAAGCATTTTTAAACTTCAGCAGAATTCCGAGAACAATTGGAGAGTTCCGAAGCATTTTTAAACGTCAGCAGAATTCCGAGAACAATGGAAGAGTTCCGATGCATTTTTAAACTTCAGCAGAATTCTGAGAACAATGGAAGAGTTCCAAACCATTTTTAAACTTCAGCAGAATTCTGAGAACAATGGAAGGGTTCCGAAGCATTTTTAAACTTCAGCGGAATTTGGAGAACAATGGAAGAGTTCCGAAGAATTTTTAAAAGTCAGCGGAATTCCGAGAACAATGGAAGAGTTGTGAAGCATTTTTAAACGTCAGCGGAATTCTGAGAACAATGGAATAGTTCTGAAGCATTTTTAAATGTTAGCGGGATTCCGAGAAAAATGGAAGAGTTCTGAAGCATTTTTAATCTTCAGCATAATTCCGAGAACAATGGAAGAGTTCCAAAGCATATTTAAACTTCAGCGGAATTCCGAGAACAATGGAAGAGATCCGAAGCATTTTTAAAAGTCAGCGGAATACCGAGAACAATGGAAGAGTTGTGAAGCATTTTTAAACGTCAGCAGAATTCCGAGAACAATGGAAGAGGTCCGAAGCATTTTTAAATGTCAGCGGAATTCTGAGAAATATGGAAGAGTTCCGAAGCATTTTTAAATGTCAGCAGAATTCTGAGAACAATGGAAGAGTTCCGAAGCAATCTTAAACTTCAGCGGAATTCCGAGAACAATGGAAGAGTTCCGAAGCATTTTTAAAAGTCAGCGGAATTCCGAGAACAATAGAAGAGTTGTGAAGCATTTTTAAGCGTCAGCGGAATTCCGAGAACAATGGAAGAGTTCCGAAGCATTTTTAAACGTCAGCAGAATTCCGAGAACAAATGAAGAGTTCCAAAGCATTTTTAAACGTCAGTGGAATTCCGAGAACAATGGAAGAGTTCCGAAGCATTTTTAAATGTCAGCAGAATTCCGAGAACAATGTAAGAGTTCTGAAGCATTTTTAAACTTCAGCATAATTCCGAGGGCAATGGAAGAGTTCCAAAGCATTTTAAAACTTCAGCAGAATTCCAAGAACAATTGAAGGGTTCCGAAGCATTTTTAAACATCAGCAGAATTCCGAGAACAATGGGAGAGTTTCGAAGCATTTTTAAACTTCAGCAGAATTCCGAGAACAATGGAAGAGTTTCGAAGCATTTTTAAACTTCAACGGAATTCCGAGAACAATGGAAGAGTTCCGAAGCATTTTTAAACGTCAGCGGAATTCCGAGAACAATGGAAGAGTTCTTTAGCATTTTTAAACATCAGCGGAATTCCGAGAACAATGGAAGAGTATCGAAGCATTTTAAAACGTCAGCGGAATTCCGAGAACAATGGAAGAGTTCCGAAGCATTTTTAAACATCAGCGGAATTCCGAGAACAATGGAAGAGTATCGAAGCATTTTAAAACGTCAGCGGAATTCCGAGAACAATGGAAGAGTTCCGAAGCATTTTTAAACTTCAGCAGAATTCCGAGAACAATTGGAGAGTTCCGAAGCATTTTTAAATGTCAGCAGAATTCCGAGAACAATTGAAGAGTTCCAAAGCATTTTTAAACGTCAGTGGAATTCCGAGAACAATGGAAGAGTTCCGAAGCATTTTTAAATGTCAGCAGAATTCCGAGAACAATGTAAGAGTTCTGAAGCATTTTTAAACTTCAGCAGAATTCCGAGAGCAATGGAAGAGTTCACATGCATTTTTAAACTTCAGCAGAATTCCGAGAACAATGGAAGAGTTCCGAAGCATTTTTAAACGTCAGCGGAATTCCGAGAACAATGGAAGAGTTCTTAAGCATTTTTAAACATCAGCGGAATGCCAAGAACAATGCAAGATTTCCGAAGTATTTTTATATGTCAGCAGAATTCCGAGAAAATGGAAGAGTATCGAAGCATTTTAAAACGTCAGCGGAATTCTGAGAACAATGAAAGAGTTGCGAAGCATTATTAAACGTCAGCGGAATTCCGAGAACAATGGAAGAGTTCCGAAGCATTTTTAAACTTCAGCAGAATTCCGAGAACAATGGAAGAGTTTCGAAGCATTTTTAAACTTCAGCGGAATTACGAGAACAATGCAAGAGTTCCGAAGCATTTTTAAACTTCAGCAGAATTCCGAGAACAATTGGAGAGTTCCGAAGCATTTTTAAACGTCAGCAGAATTCCGAGAACAATTGAAGAGTTCCAAAGCATTTTTAAACGTCAGTGGAATTCCGAGAACAATGGAAGAGTTCCGAAGCATTTTTAAATGTCAGCAGAATTGCGAGAACAATGTAAGAGTTCTGAAGCATTTTTAAACTTCAGCAGAATTCCGAGAGCAATGGAAGAGTTCACATGCATTTTTAAACTTCAGCAGAATTCCGAGAACAATGGAAGAGTTCCGAAGCATTTTTAAACGTCAGCGGAATTCCGAGAACAATGGAAGAGTTCTTAAGCATTTTAAAACATCAGCGGAATGCCAAGAACAATGCAAGATTTCCGAAGCATTTTTATATGTCAGCAGAATTCCGAGAAAATGGAAGAGTATCGAAGCATTTTAAAACGTCAGCGGAATTCCGAGAACAATGAAAGAGTTGCGAAGCATTATTAAACGTCAGCGGAATTCCGAGAACAATGGAAGAGTTCCGAAGCATTTTTAAACTTCAGCAGAATTCCGAGAACAATGGAAGAGTTTCAAAGCATTTTTAAACTTCAACGGAATTCCGAGAACAATGGAAGAGTTCCGAAGCATTTTTAAAAGTCAGCGGAATTCCGAGAACAATAGAAGAGTTGTGAAGCATTTTTAAGCGTCAGCGGAATTCCGAGAACAATGGAAGAGTTCCGAAGCATTTTTAAGCGTCAGCGGAATTCCGAGAACAATGTAAGAGTTCTGAAGCATTTTTAAACTTCAGCAGAATTCCGAGAGCAATGGAAGAGTTCCAAAGCATTTTAAAACTTCAGCAGAATTCCAAGAACAATTGAAGAGTTTCAAAGCATTTTTAAACTTTAACGGAATTCCGAGAACAATGGAAGAGTTCCGAAGCATTTTTAAACGTCAGCGGAATTCCGAGAACAATGGAAGAGTTCTTTAGCATTTTTAAACATTAGCGGAATTCCGAGAACAATGGAAGAGTATCGAAGCATTTTAAAACGTCAGCGGAATTCCGAGAACAATGGAAGAGTTCCGAAGCATTTTTAAACTTCAGCGGAATTACGAGAACAATGCAAGAGTTCCGAAGCATTTTTAAACATGAGCAGAATTCCGAGAACAATGGAAGAGATTTTAAGCATTTTTAAACTTCACCCGAATTCCGAGAACAATGGAAGAGTTCCGATGCATTTTTAAACTTCAGCAGAATTCTGAGAACAATGGAAGAGTTCCAAACCATTTTTAAACTTCAGCAGAATTCTGAGAACAATTGAAGGGTTCCGAAGCATTTTTAAACTTCAGCGGAATTCCGAGAACAATGGAAGAGTTCTTTAGCATTTTTAAACATCAGCGGAATTCCGAGAACAATGGAAGAGTATCGAAGCATTTTAAAACGTCAGCGGAATTCCGAGAACAATGGAAGAGTTCCGAAGCATTTTTAAACTTCAGCGGAATTACGAGAACAATGCAAGAGTTCCGAAGCATTTTTAAACATGAGCAGAATTCCGAGAACAATGGAAGAGATTTTAAGCATTTTTAAACTTCACCCGAATTCCGAGAACAATGGAAGAGTTCCGATGCATTTTTAAACTTCAGCAGAATTCTGAGAACAATGGAAGAGTTCCAAACCATTTTTAAACTTCAGCAGAATTCTGAGAACAATTGAAGGGTTCCGAAGCATTTTTAAACTTCAGCGGAATTTGGAGAACAATAGAAGAGTTCCGAAGCATTTTTAAATGTCAGAAGAATTCCGAGAACAATTGAAGAGTTCCAAAGCATTTTTAAACTTCAGCGGAATTCCGAGAACAATGGAAGAGTTGTGAAGCATTTTTAAACGTCAGCAGAATTCCGAGAACAATGGAAGAGGTCCGAAGCATTTTTAAATGTCAGCGGAATTCTGAGAAACATGGAAGAGTTCCGAAGCATTTTTAAATGTCAGCAGAATTCTGAGAACAATGGAAGAGTTCCAAAGCATTTTTAAATGTCAGCGGAATTCTGAAAACAATGGAAGAGTTCTGAAGCATTTTTAAGCGTCAGCGGAATTCCGAGAACAATGGAGGAGTTACGAAGTATTTTTAAACTTCAGCGGAATTCCGAGAACAATGGAAGAGTTCCGAAGCATTTTTAAAAGTCAGCGGAATTCCGAGAACAATAGAAGAGTTGTGAAGCATTTTTAAGCGTCAGCGGAATTCCGAGAACAATGGAAGAGTTACGAAGTATTTTTAAACTTCAGCAGAATTCCGAGAACAATGGAAGAGTTCCAAAGCATTTTTAAACGTCAGCAGAATTCCGAGAACAAATGAAGAGTTCCAAAGCATTTTTAAACGTCAGTGGAATTCCGAGAACAATGGAAGAGTTCCGAAGCATTTTTAAATGTCAGCAGAATTCCGAGAACAATGTAAGAGTTCTGAAGCATTTTTAAACTTCAGCAGAATTCCGAGAGCAATGGAAGAGTTCCAAAGCATTTTAAAACTTCAGCAGAATTCCAAGAACAATTGAAGGGTTCCGAAGCATTTTTAAACTTCAGCAGAATTCCGAGAACAATGGAAGAGTTTCAAAGCATTTTTAAACTTCAACGGAATTCCGAGAACAATGGAAGAGTTCCGAAGCATTTTTAAACATCAGCGGAATTCCGAGAACAATGGAAGAGTTCTTTAGCATTTTTAAACATCAGCGGAATTCCGAGAACAATGGAAGAGTATCGAAGCATTTTAAAACGTCAGCAGAATTCCGAGAACAATGGAAGAGTTCCGAAGCATTTTTAAACTTCAGCGGAATTACGAGAACAATGCAAGAGTTCCGAAGCATTTTTAAACATGAGCAGAATTCCGAGAACAATGGAAGAGATTTTAAGCATTTTTAAACTTCAGCGGAATTCCGAGAACAATAGAAGAGTTCCGAAGCATTTTTAAACTTCACCCGAATTCCGAGAACAATGGAAGAGTTCCGATGCATTTTTAAACTTCAGCAGAATTCTGAGAACAATGGAAGAGTTCCAAACCATTTTTAAACTTCAGCAGAATTCTGAGAACAATGGAAGGGTTCCGAAGCATTTTTAAACTTCAGCGGAATTTGGTGAACAATGGAAGAGTTCCGAAGAATTTTTAAAAGTCAGCGGAATTCCGAGAACAATGGAAGAGTTGTGAAGCATTTTTAAACGTCAGCGGAATTCTGAGAACAATGGAATAGTTCTGAAGCATTTTTAAATGTTAGCGGGATTCCGAGAAAAATGGAAGAGTTCTGAAGCATTTTTAATCTTCAGCATAATTCCGAGAACAATGGAAGAGTTCCAAAGCATATTTAAACTTCAGCGGAATTCCGAGAACAATGGAAGAGATCCGAAGCATTTTTAAAAGTCAGCGGAATACCGAGAACAATGGAAGAGTTGTGAAGCATTTTTAAACGTCAGCAGAATTCCGAGAACAATGGAAGAGGTCCGAAGCATTTTTAAATGTCAGCGGAATTCTGAGAAATATGGAAGAGTTCCGAAGCATTTTTAAATGTCAGCAGAATTCTGAGAACAATGGAAGAGTTCCGAAGCAATCTTAAACTTCAGCGGAATTCCGAGAACAATGGAAGAGTTCCGAAGCATTTTTAAAAGTCAGCGGAATTCCGAGAACAATAGAAGAGTTGTGAAGCATTTTTAAGCGTCAGCGGAATTCCGAGAACAATGGAAGAGATCCGAAGCATTTTTAAACTTCAGCAGAATTCCGAGAACAATGGAAGAGTTCCAAAGCATTTTTAAACGTCAGCAGAATTCCGAGAACAAATGAAGAGTTCCAAAGCATTTTTAAGCCTCAGTGGAATTCCGAGAACAATGGAAGAGTTCCGAAGCATTTTTAAATGTCAGCAGAATTCCGAGAACAATGTAAGAGTTCTGAAGCATTTTTAAACTTCAGCAGAATTCCGAGAGCAATGGAAGAGTTCACATGCATTTTTAAACTTCAGCAGAATTCCGAGAACAATGGAAGAGTTCCGAAGCATTTTTAAACGTCAGCGGAATTCCGAGAACAATGGAAGAGTTCTTAAGCATTTTTAAACATCAGCGGAATGCCAAGAACAATGCAAGATTTCCGAAGTATTTTTATATGTCAGCAGAATTCCGAGAAAATGGAAGAGTATCGAAGCATTTTAAAACGTCAGCGGAATTCTGAGAACAATGAAAGAGTTGCGAAGCATTATTAAACGTCAGCGGAATTCCGAGAACAATGGAAGAGTTCCAAAGCATTTTTAAACGTCAGCGGAATTCCGAGAACAATGGAAGAGTTCCAAAGCATTTTTAAACTTCAGCAGAATTCCGAGAACAATGGAAGAGTTTCGAAGCATTTTTAAACTTCAGCGGAATTACGAGAACAATGCAAGAGTTCCGAAGCATTTTTAAACTTCAGCAGAATTCCGAGAACAATTGGAGAGTTCCGAAGCATTTTTAAACGTCAGCAGAATTCCGAGAGCAATGGAAGAGTTCACATGCATTTTTAAACTTCAGCAGAATTCCGAGAACAATGGAAGAGTTCCGAAGCATTTTTAAACGTCAGCAGGATTCCGAGAACAATGGAAGAGTTCTTAAGCATTTTTATATGTCAGCAGAATTCCGAGAAAATGGAAGAGTATCGAAGCATTTTAAAACGTCAGCGGAATTCCGAGAACAATGAAAGAGTTGCGAAGCATTATTAAACGTCAGCGGAATTCCGAGAACAATGGAAGAGTTCTTTAGCATTTTTAAACATCAGCGGAATTCCGAGAACAATGGAAGAGTATCGAAGCATTTTAAAACGTCAGCAGAATTCCGAGAACAATGGAAGAGTTCCGAAGCATTTTTAAACTTCAGCGGAATTACGAGAACAATGCAAGAGTTCCGAAGCATTTTTAAACATGAGCAGAATTCCGAGAACAATGGAAGAGATTTTAAGCATTTTTAAACTTCAGCGGAATTCCGAGAACAATAGAAGAGTTCCGAAGCATTTTTAAACTTCACCCGAATTCCGAGAACAATGGAAGAGTTCCGATGCATTTTTAAACTTCAGCAGAATTCTGAGAACAATGGAAGGGTTCCGAAGCATTTTTAAACTTCAGCGGAATTTGGAGAACAATGGAAGAGTTCCGAAGAATTTTTAAAAGTCAGCGGAATTCCGAGAACAATGGAAGAGTTGTGAAGCATTTTTAAACGTCAGCGGAATTCTGAGAACAATGGAATAGTTCTGAAGCATTTTTAAATGTTAGCGGGATTCCGAGAAAAATGGAAGAGTTCTGAAGCATTTTTAATCTTCAGCATAATTCCGAGAACAATGGAAGAGTTCCAAAGCATATTTAAACTTCAGCGGAATTCCGAGAACAATGGAAGAGATCCGAAGCATTTTTAAACGTCAGCGGAATACCGAGAACAATGGAAGAGTTCTGAAGCATTTTTAAACGTCAGCAGAATTCCGAGAACAATGGAAGAGGTCCGAAGCATTTTGAAATGTCAGCGGAATTCTGAGAAATATGGAAGAGTTCCGAAGCATTTTTAAATGTCAGCAGAATTCTGAGAACAATGGAAGAGTTCCGAAGCAATCTTAAACTTCAGCGGAATTCCGAGAACAATGGAAGAGTTCCGAAGCATTTTTAAAAGTCAGCGGAATTCCGAGAACAATAGAAGAGTTATGAAGCATTTTTAAGCGTCAGCGGAATTCCGAGAACAATGGAAGAGTTCCGAAGCATTTTTAAACTTCAGCAGAATTCCGAGAACAATGGAAGAGTTCCAAAGCATTTTTAAACGTCAGCAGAATTCCGAGAACAAATGAAGAGTTCCAAAGCATTTTTAAACGTCAGTGGAATTCCGAGAACAATGGAAGAGTTCCGAAGCATTTTTAAATGTCAGCAGAATTCCGAGAACAATGTAAGAGTTCTGAAGCATTTTTAAACTTCAGCAGAATTCCGAGAGCAATGGAAGAGTTCCAAAGCATTTTAAAACTTCAGCAGAATTCCAAGAACAATTGAAGGGTTCCGAAGCATTTTTAAACTTCAGCAGAATTCCGAGAACAATGGGAGAGTTTCGAAGCATTTTTAAACTTCAGCAGAATTCCGAGAACAATGGAAGAGTTTCGAAGCATTTTTAAACTTCAACGGAATTCCGAGAACAATGGAAGAGTTCCGAAGCATTTTTAAACGTCAGCGGAATTCCGAGAACAATGGAAGAGTTCTTTAGCATTTTTAAACATCAGCGGAATTCCGAGAACAATGGAAGAGTATCGAAGCATTTTAAAACGTCAGCGGAATTCCGAGAACAATGGAAGAGTTCCGAAGCATTTTTAAACTTCAGCGGAATTACGAGAACAATGCAAGAGTTCCGAAGCATTTTTAAACGTCAGCAGAATTCCGAGAACAATTGGAGAGTTCCGAAGCATTTTTAAACGTCAGCAGAATTCCGAGAACAATTGAAGAGTTCCAAAGCATTTTTAAACGTCAGTGGAATTCCGAGAACAATGGAAGAGTTCCGAAGCATTTTTAAATGTCAGCAGAATTCCGAGAACAATGTAAGAGTTCTGAAGCATTTTTAAACTTCAGCAGAATTCCGAGAGCAATGGAAGAGTTCACATGCATTTTTAAACTTCAGCAGAATTCCGAGAACAATGGAAGAGTTCCGAAGCATTTTTAAACGTCAGCGGAATTCCGAGAACAATGGAAGAGTTCTTAAGCATTTTTAAACATCAGCGGAATGCCAAGAACAATGCAAGATTTCCGAAGTATTTTTATATGTCAGCAGAATTCCGAGAAAATGGAAGAGTATCGAAGCATTTTAAAACGTCAGCGGAATTCCGAGAACAATGAAAGAGTTGCGAAGCATTATTAAACGTCAGCGGAATTCCGAGAACAATGGAAGAGTTCCGAAGCATTTTTAAACTTCAGCAGAATTCCGAGAACAATGGAAGAGTTTCGAAGCATTTTTAAACTTCAGCGGAATTACGAGAACAATGCAAGAGTTCCGAAGCATTTTTAAACTTCAGCAGAATTCCGAGAACAATTGGAGAGTTCCGAAGCATTTTTAAACGTCAGCAGAATTCCGAGAACAATGGAAGAGTTCCGATGCATTTTTAAACTTCAGCAGAATTCTGAGAACAATGGAAGAGTTCCAAACCATTTTTAAACTTCAGCAGAATTCTGAGAACAATGGAAGGGTTCCGAAGCATTTTTAAACTTCAGCGGAATTTGGAGAACAATGGAAGAGTTCCGAAGAATTTTTAAAAGTCAGCGGAATTCCGAGAACAATGGAAGAGTTGTGAAGCATTTTTAAACGTCAGCGGAATTCTGAGAACAATGGAATAGTTCTGAAGCATTTTTAAATGTTAGCGGGATTCCGAGAAAAATGGAAGAGTTCTGAAGCATTTTTAATCTTCAGCATAATTCCGAGAACAATGGAAGAGTTCCAAAGCATATTTAAACTTCAGCGGAATTCCGAGAACAATGGAAGAGATCCGAAGCATTTTTAAAAGTCAGCGGAATACCGAGAACAATGGAAGAGTTGTGAAGCATTTTTAAACGTCAGCAGAATTCCGAGAACAATGGAAGAGGTCCGAAGCATTTTTAAATGTCAGCGGAATTCTGAGAAATATGGAAGAGTTCCGAAGCATTTTTAAATGTCAGCAGAATTCTGAGAACAATGGAAGAGTTCCGAAGCAATCTTAAACTTCAGCGGAATTCCGAGAACAATGGAAGAGTTCCGAAGCATTTTTAAAAGTCAGCGGAATTCCGAGAACAATAGAAGAGTTGTGAAGCATTTTTAAGCGTCAGCGGAATTCCGAGAACAATGGAAGAGATCCGAAGCATTTTTAAACTTCAGCAGAATTCCGAGAACAATGGAAGAGTTCCAAAGCATTTTTAAACGTCAGCAGAATTCCGAGAACAAATGAAGAGTTCCAAAGCATTTTTAAGCGTCAGTGGAATTCCGAGAACAATGGAAGAGTTCCGAAGCATTTTTAAATGTCAGCAGAATTCCGAGAACAATGTAAGAGTTCTGAAGCATTTTTAAACTTCAGCAGAATTCCGAGAGCAATGGAAGAGTTCACATGCATTTTTAAACTTCAGCAGAATTCCGAGAACAATGGAAGAGTTCCGAAGCATTTTTAAACGTCAGCGGAATTCCGAGAACAATGGAAGAGTTCTTAAGCATTTTTAAACATCAGCGGAATGCCAAGAACAATGCAAGATTTCCGAAGTATTTTTATATGTCAGCAGAATTCCGAGAAAATGGAAGAGTATCGAAGCATTTTAAAACGTCAGCGGAATTCTGAGAACAATGAAAGAGTTGCGAAGCATTATTAAACGTCAGCGGAATTCCGAGAACAATGGAAGAGTTCCGAAGCATTTTTAAACTTCAGCAGAATTCCGAGAACAATGGAAGAGTTTCGAAGCATTTTTAAACTTCAGCGGAATTACGAGAACAATGCAAGAGTTCCGAAGCATTTTTAAACTTCAGCAGAATTCCGAGAACAATTGGAGAGTTCCGAAGCATTTTTAAACGTCAGCAGAATTCCGAGAGCAATGGAAGAGTTCACATGCATTTTTAAACTTCAGCAGAATTCCGAGAACAATGGAAGAGTTCCGAAGCATTTTTAAACGTCAGCAGGATTCCGAGAACAATGGAAGAGTTCTTAAGCATTTTTATATGTCAGCAGAATTCCGAGAAAATGGAAGAGTATCGAAGCATTTTAAAACGTCAGCGGAATTCCGAGAACAATGAAAGAGTTGCGAAGCATTATTAAACGTCAGCGGAATTCCGAGAACAATGGAAGAGTTCTTTAGCATTTTTAAACATCAGCGGAATTCCGAGAACAATGGAAGAGTATCGAAGCATTTTAAAACGTCAGCAGAATTCCGAGAACAATGGAAGAGTTCCGAAGCATTTTTAAACTTCAGCGGAATTACTAGAACAATGCAAGAGTTCCGAAGCATTTTTAAATGTCAGCAGAATTGCGAGAACAATGTAAGAGTTCTGAAGCATTTTTAAACTTCAGCAGAATTCCGAGAGCAATGGAAGAGCTCACATGCATTTTTAAACTTCAGCAGAATTCCGAGAACAATGGAAGAGTTTCGATGCATTTTTAAACTTCAACGGAATTCCGAGAACAATGGAAGAGTTCCGAAGCATTTTTAAAAGTCAGCGGAATTCCGAGAACAATAGAAGAGTTGTGAAGCATTTTTAAGTGACATCGGAATTCCGAGAACAATGGAAGAGTTCCGAAGCATTTTTAAGCGTCAGCGGAATTCCGAGAACAATGTAAGAGTTCTGAAGCATTTTTAAACTTCAGCAGAATTCCGAGAGCAATGGAAGAGTTCCAAAGCATTTTAAAACTTCAGCAGAATTCCAAGAACAATTGAAGGATTCCGAAGCATTTTTAAACTTCAGCAGAATTCCGAGAACAATGGAAGAGTTTCGAAGCATTTTTAAACTTCAACGGAATTCCGAGAACAATGGAAGAGTTCCGAAGCATTTTTAAACGTCAGCGGAATTCCGAGAACAATGGAAGAGTTCTTTAGCATTTTTAAACATCAGCGGAATTCCGAGAACAATGGAAGAGTATCGAAGCATTTTAAAACGTCAGCGGAATTCCGAGAACAATGGAAGAGTTCCGAAGCTTTTTTAAACTTCAGCGGAATTACGAGAACAATGCAAGAGTTCCGAAGCATTTTTAAACTTCAGCAGAATTCTGAGAACAATGGAAGAGTTCCAAACCATTTTTAAACTTCAGCAGAATTCTGAGAACAATTGAAGGGTTCCGAAGCATTTTTAAACTTCAGCGGAATTTGGAGAACAATGGAAGAGTTCCGAAGAATTTTTAAAAGTCAGCGGAATTCCGAGAACAATGGAAGAGTTGTGAAGCATTTTTAAATGTCAGCGGAATTCTGAGAACAATGGAATAGTTCTGAAGCATTTTAAAATGTTAGCGGGATTCCGAGAAAAATGGAAGAGTTCTGAAGCATTTTTAATCTTCAGCATAATTCCGAGAACAATGGAAGAGTTCCAAAGCATATTTAAACTTCAGCGGAATTCCGAGAACAATGGAAGAGATCCGAAGCATTTTTAAAAGTCAGCGGAATACCGAGAACAATGGAAGAGTTGTGAAGCATTTTTAAACGTCAGCAGAATTCCGAGAACAATGGAAGAGGTCCGAAGCATTTTTAAATGTCAGCGGAATTCTGAGAAATATGGAAGAGTTCCGAAGCATTTTTAAATGTCAGCAGAATTCTGAGAACAATGGAAGAGTTCCGAAGCAATCTTAAACTTCAGCGGAATTCCGAGAACAATGGAAGAGTTCCGAAGCATTTTTAAAAGTCAGCGGAATTCCGAGAACAATAGAAGAGTTGTGAAGCATTTTTAAGCGTCAGCGGAATTCCGAGAACAATGGAAGAGTTCCGAAGCATTTTTAAACTTCAGCAGAATTCCGAGAACAATGGAAGAGTTCCAAAGCATTGTTAAACGTCAGCAGAATTCCGAGAACAAATGAAGAGTTCCAAAGCATTTTTAAACGTCAGTGGAATTCCGAGAACAATGGAAGAGTTCCGAAGCATTTTTAAACTTCAGCAGAATTCCGAGAACAATGGAAGAGTTCCAAAGCATTGTTAAACGTCAGCAGAATTCCGAGAACAAATGAAGAGTTCCAAAGCATTTTTAAACGTCAGTGGAATTCCGAGAACAATGGAAGAGTTCCGAAGCATTTTTAAATGTCAGCAGAATTCCGAGAACAATGTAAGAGTTCTGAAGCATTTTTAAACTTCAGCAGAATTCCGAGAGCAATGGAAGAGTTCCAAAGCATTTTAAAACTTCAGCAGAATTCCAAGAACAATTGAAGGGTTCCGAAGCATTTTTAAACTTCAGCAGAATTCCGAGAACAATGGGAGAGTTTCGAAGCATTTTTAAACTTCAGCAGAATTCCGAGAACAATGGAAGAGTTTCGAAGCATTTTTAAACTTCAACGGAATTCCGAGAACAATGGAAGAGTTCCGAAGCATTTTTAAACGTCAGCGGAATTCCGAGAACAATGGAAGAGTTCTTTAGCATTTTTAAACATCAGCGGAATTCCGAGAACAATGGAAGAGTATCGAAGCATTTTAAAACGTCAGCGGAATTCCGAGAACAATGGAAGAGTTCCGAAGCATTTTTAAACTTCAGCGGAATTACGAGAACAATGCAAGAGTTCCGAAGCATTTTTAAACTTCAGCAGAATTCCGAGAACAATTGGAGAGTTCCGAAGCATTTTTAAACGTCAGCAGAATTCCGAGAACAATTGAAGAGTTCCAAAACATTTTTAAACGTCAGTGGAATTCCGAGAACAATGGAAAAGTTCCGAAGCATTTTTAAATGTCAGCAGAATTCCGAGAACAATGTAAGAGTTCTGAAGCATTTTTAAACTTCAGCAGAATTCCGAGAGCAATGGAAGAGTTCACATGCATTTTTAAACTTCAGCAGAATTCCGAGAACAATGGAAGAGTTCCGAAGCATTTTTAAACGTCAGCGGAATTCCGAGAACAATGGAAGAGTTCTTAAGCATTTTTAAACATCAGCGGAATGCCAAGAACAATGCAAGATTTCCGAAGTATTTTTATATGTCAGCAGAATTCCGAGAAAATGGAAGAGTATCGAAGCATTTTAAAACGTCAGCGGAATTCCGAGAACAATGAAAGAGTTGCGAAGCATTATTAAACGTCAGCGGAATTCCGAGAACAATGGAAGAGTTCCGAAGCATTTTTAAACTTCAGCAGAATTCCGAGAACAATGGAAGAGTTTCGAAGCATTTTTAAACTTCAGCGGAATTACGAGAACAATGCAAGAGTTCCGAAGCATTTTTAAACTTCAGCAGAATTCCGAGAACAATTGGAGAGTTCCGAAGCATTTTTAAACGTCAGCAGAATTCCGAGAACAATGGAAGAGTTCCGATGCATTTTTAAACTTCAGCAGAATTCTGAGAACAATGGAAGAGTTCCAAACCATTTTTAAACTTCAGCAGAATTCTGAGAACAATGGAAGGGTTCCGAAGCATTTTTAAACTTCAGCGGAATTTGGAGAACAATGGAAGAGTTCCGAAGAATTTTTAAAAGTCAGCGGAATTCCGAGAACAATGGAAGAGTTGTGAAGCATTTTTAAACGTCAGCGGAATTCTGAGAACAATGGAATAGTTCTGAAGCATTTTTAAATGTTAGCGGGATTCCGAGAAAAATGGAAGAGTTCTGAAGCATTTTTAATCTTCAGCATAATTCCGAGAACAATGGAAGAGTTCCAAAGCATATTTAAACTTCAGCGGAATTCCGAGAACAATGGAAGAGATCCGAAGCATTTTTAAAAGTCAGCGGAATACCGAGAACAATGGAAGAGTTGTGAAGCATTTTTAAACGTCAGCAGAATTCCGAGAACAATGGAAGAGGTCCGAAGCATTTTTAAATGTCAGCGGAATTCTGAGAAATATGGAAGAGTTCCGAAGCATTTTTAAATGTCAGCAGAATTCTGAGAACAATGGAAGAGTTCCGAAGCAATCTTAAACTTCAGCGGAATTCCGAGAACAATGGAAGAGTTCCGAAGCATTTTTAAAAGTCAGCGGAATTCCGAGAACAATAGAAGAGTTGTGAAGCATTTTTAAGCGTCAGCGGAATTCCGAGAACAATGGAAGAGTTCCGAAGCATTTTTAAACTTCAGCAGAATTCCGAGAACAATGGAAGAGTTCCAAAGCATTTTTAAACGTCAGCAGAATTCCGAGAACAAATGAAGAGTTCCAAAGCATTTTTAAGCGTCAGTGGAATTCCGAGAACAATGGAAGAGTTCCGAAGCATTTTTAAATGTCAGCAGAATTCCGAGAACAATGTAAGAGTTCTGAAGCATTTTTAAACTTCAGCAGAATTCCGAGAGCAATGGAAGAGTTCACATGCATTTTTAAACTTCAGCAGAATTCCGAGAACAATGGAAGAGTTCCGAAGCATTTTTAAACGTCAGCGGAATTCCGAGAACAATGGAAGAGTTCTTAAGCATTTTTAAACATCAGCGGAATGCCAAGAACAATGCAAGATTTCAGAAGTATTTTTATATGTCAGCAGAATTCCGAGAAAATGGAAGAGTATCGAAGCATTTTAAAACGTCAGCGGAATTCTGAGAACAATGAAAGAGTTGCGAAGCATTATTAAACGTCAGCGGAATTCCGAGAACAATGGAAGAGTTCCGAAGCATTTTTAAACTTCAGCAGAATTCCGAGAACAATGGAAGAGTTTCGAAGCATTTTTAAACTTCAGCGGAATTACGAGAACAATGCAAGAGTTCCGAAGCATTTTTAAACTTCAGCAGAATTCCGAGAACAATTGGAGAGTTCCGAAGCATTTTTAAACGTCAGCAGAATTCCGAGAGCAATGGAAGAGTTCACATGCATTTTTAAACTTCAGCAGAATTCCGAGAACAATGGAAGAGTTCCGAAGCATTTTTAAACGTCAGCAGGATTCCGAGAACAATGGAAGAGTTCTTAAGCATTTTTATATGTCAGCAGAATTCCGAGAAAATGGAAGAGTATCGAAGCATTTTAAAACGTCAGCGGAATTCCGAGAACAATGAAAGAGTTGCGAAGCATTATTAAACGTCAGCGGAATTCCGAGAACAATGGAAGAGTTCTTTAGCATTTTTAAACATCAGCGGAATTCCGAGAACAATGGAAGAGTATCGAAGCATTTTAAAACGTCAGCAGAATTCCGAGAACAATGGAAGAGTTCCGAAGCATTTTTAAACTTCAGCGGAATTACTAGAACAATGCAAGAGTTCCGAAGCATTTTTAAATGTCAGCAGAATTGCGAGAACAATGTAAGAGTTCTGAAGCATTTTTAAACTTCAGCAGAATTCCGAGAGCAATGGAAGAGCTCACATGCATTTTTAAACTTCAGCAGAATTCCGAGAACAATGGAAGAGTTTCGAAGCATTTTTAAACTTCAACGGAATTCCGAGAACAATGGAAGAGTTCCGAAGCATTTTTAAAAGTCAGCGGAATTCCGAGAACAATAGAAGAGTTGTGAAGCATTTTTAAGCGACATCGGAATTCCGAGAACAATGGAAGAGTTCCGAAGCATTTTTAAGCGTCAGCGGAATTCCGAGAACAATGTAAGAGTTCTGAAGCATTTTTAAACTTCAGCAGAATTCCGAGAGCAATGGAAGAGTTCCAAAGCATTTTAAAACTTCAGCAGAATTCCAAGAACAATTGAAGGATTCCGAAGCATTTTTAAACTTCAGCAGAATTCCGAGAACAATGGAAGAGTTTCGAAGCATTTTTAAACTTCAACGGAATTCCGAGAACAATGGAAGAGTTCCGAAGCATTTTTAAACGTCAGCGGAATTCCGAGAACAATGGAAGAGTTCTTTAGCATTTTTAAACATCAGCGGAATTCCGAGAACAATGGAAGAGTATCGAAGCATTTTAAAACGTCAGCGGAATTCCGAGAACAATGGAAGAGTTCCGAAGCATTTTTAAACTTCAGCGGAATTACGAGAACAATGCAAGAGTTCCGAAGCATTTTTAAACATGAGCAGAATTCCGAGAACAATGGAAGAGATTTTAAGCATTTTTAAACTTCAGCGGAATTCCGAGAACAATAGAAGAGTTCCGAAGCATTTTTAAACTTCACCCGAATTCCGAGAACAATGGAAGAGTTCCGATGCATTTTTAAACTTCAGCAGAATTCTGAGAACAATGGAAGAGTTCCAAACCATTTTTAAACTTCAGCAGAATTCTGAGAACAATTGAAGGGTTCCGAAGCATTTTTAAACTTCAGCGGAATTTGGAGAACAATGGAAGAGTTCCGAAGAATTTTTAAAAGTCAGCTGAATTCCGAGAACAATGGAAGAGTTGTGAAGCATTTTTAAATGTCAGCGGAATTCTGAGAACAATGGAATAGTTCTGAAGCATTTTAAAATGTTAGCGGGATTCCGAGAAAAATGGAAGAGTTCTGAAGCATTTTTAATCTTCAGCATAATTCCGAGAACAATGGAAGAGTTCCAAAGCATATTTAAACTTCAGCGGAATTCCGAGAACAATGGAAGAGATCCGAAGCATTTTTAAAAGTCAGCGGAATACCGAGAACAATGGAAGAGTTGTGAAGCATTTTTAAACGTCAGCAGAATTCCGAGAACAATGGAAGAGGTCCGAAGCATTTTTAAATGTCAGCAGAATTCTGAGAAATATGGAAGAGTTCCGAAGCATTTTTAAATGTCAGCAGAATTCTGAGAACAATGGAAGAGTTCCGAAGCAATCTTAAACTTCAGCGGAATTCCGAGAACAATGGAAGAGTTCCGAAGCATTTTTAAAAGTCAGCGGAATTCCGAGAACAATAGAAGAGTTGTGAAGCATTTTTAAGCGTCAGCGGAATTCCGAGAACAATGGAAGAGTTCCGAAGCATTTTTAAACTTCAGCAGAATTCCGAGAACAATGGAAGAGTTCCAAAGCATTGTTAAACGTCAGCAGAATTCCGAGAACAAATGAAGAGTTCCAAAGCATTTTTAAACGTCAGTGGAATTCCGAGAACAATGGAAGAGTTCCGAAGCATTTTTAAATGTCAGCAGAATTCCGAGAACAATGTAAGAGTTCTGAAGCATTTTTAAACTTCAGCAGAATTCCGAGAGAAATGGAAGAGTTCCAAAGCATTTTAAAACTTCAGCAGAATTCCAAGAACAATTGAAGGGTTCCGAAGCATTTTTAAACTTCAGCAGAATTCCGAGAACAATGGGAGAGTTTCGAAGCATTTTTAAACTTCAGCAGAATTCCGAGAACAATGGAAGAGTTTCGAA
This sequence comes from Phyllobates terribilis, assembly GCF_046119375.1. Lineage (NCBI taxonomy): Eukaryota > Metazoa > Chordata > Amphibia > Anura > Dendrobatidae > Phyllobates > Phyllobates terribilis. The sequence goes on along the minus strand of NW_027362788.1, from coordinate 12,257,324 downwards.
GCATTTTTAAACTTCAACGGAATTCCGAGAACAATGGAAGAGTTCCGAAGCATTTTTAAACGTCAGCGGAATTCCGAGAACAATGGAAGAGTTCTTTAGCATTTTTAAACATCAGCGGAATTCCGAGAACAATGGAAGAGTATCGAAGCATTTTAAAACGTCAGCGGAATTCCGAGAACAATGGAAGAGTTCCGAAGCATTTTTAAACTTCAGCGGAATTACGAGAACAATGCAAGAGTTCCGAAGCATTTTTAAACTTCAGCAGAATTCCGAGAACAATTGGAGAGTTCCGAAGCATTTTTAAACGTCAGCAGAATTCCGAGAACAATTGAAGAGTTCCAAAACATTTTTAAACGTCAGTGGAATTCCGAGAACAATGGAAGAGTTCCGAAGCATTTTTAAATGTCAGCAGAATTCCGAGAACAATGTAAGAGTTCTGAAGCATTTTTAAACTTCAGCAGAATTCCGAGAGCAATGGAAGAGTTCACATGCATTTTTAAACTTCAGCAGAATTCCGAGAACAATGGAAGAGTTCCGAAGCATTTTTAAACGTCAGCGGAATTCCGAGAACAATGGAAGAGTTCTTAAGCATTTTTAAACATCAGCGGAATGCCAAGAACAATGCAAGATTTCCGAAGTATTTTTATATGTCAGCAGAATTCCGAGAAAATGGAAGAGTATCGAAGCATTTTAAAACGTCAGCGGAATTCCGAGAACAATGAAAGAGTTGCGAAGCATTATTAAACGTCAGCGGAATTCCGAGAACAATGGAAGAGTTCCGAAGCATTTTTAAACTTCTGCAGAATTCCGAGAACAATGGAAGAGTTTCGAAGCATTTTTAAACTTCAGCGGAATTACGAGAACAATGCAAGAGTTCCGAAGCATTTTTAAACTTCAGCAGAATTCCGAGAACAATTGGAGAGTTCCGAAGCATTTTTAAACGTCAGCAGAATTCCGAGAACAATGGAAGAGTTCCGATGCATTTTTAAACTTCAGCATAATTCTGAGAACAATGGAAGAGTTCCAAACCATTTTTAAACTTCAGCAGAATTCTGAGAACAATGGAAGGGTTCCGAAGCATTTTTAAACTTCAGCGGAATTTGGAGAACAATGGAAGAGTTCCGAAGAATTTTTAAAAGTCAGCGGAATTCCGAGAACAATGGAAGAGTTGTGAAGCATTTTTAAACGTCAGCGGAATTCTGAGAACAATGGAATAGTTCTGAAGCATTTTTAAATGTTAGCGGGATTCCGAGAAAAATGGAAGAGTTCTGAAGCATTTTTAATCTTCAGCATAATTCCGAGAACAATGGAAGAGTTCCAAAGCATATTTAAACTTCAGCGGAATTCCGAGAACAATGGAAGAGATCCGAAGCATTTTTAAAAGTCAGCGGAATACCGAGAACAATGGAAGAGTTGTGAAGCATTTTTAAACGTCAGCAGAATTCCGAGAACAATGGAAGAGGTCCGAAGCATTTTTAAATGTCAGCGGAATTCTGAGAAATATGGAAGAGTTCCGAAGCATTTTTAAATGTCAGCAGAATTCTGAGAACAATGGAAGAGTTCCGAAGCAATCTTAAACTTCAGCGGAATTCCGAGAACAATGGAAGAGTTCCGAAGCATTTTTAAAAGTCAGCGGAATTCCGAGAACAATAGAAGAGTTGTGAAGCATTTTTAAGCGTCAGCGGAATTCCGAGAACAATGGAAGAGTTCCGAAGCATTTTTAAACTTCAGCAGAATTCCGAGAACAATGGAAGAGTTCCAAAGCATTTTTAAACGTCAGCAGAATTCCGAGAACAAATGAAGAGTTCCAAAGCATTTTTAAGCGTCAGTGGAATTCCGAGAACAATGGAAGAGTTCCGAAGCATTTTTAAATGTCAGCAGAATTCCGAGAACAATGTAAGAGTTCTGAAGCATTTTTAAACTTCAGCAGAATTCCGAGAGCAATGGAAGAGTTCACATGCATTTTTAAACTTCAGCAGAATTCCGAGAACAATGGAAGAGTTCCGAAGCATTTTTAAACGTCAGCGGAATTCCGAGAACAATGGAAGAGTTCTTAAGCATTTTTAAACATCAGCGGAATGCCAAGAACAATGCAAGATTTCCGAAGTATTTTTATATGTCAGCAGAATTCCGAGAAAATGGAAGAGTATCGAAGCATTTTAAAACGTCAGCGGAATTCTGAGAACAATGAAAGAGTTGCGAAGCATTATTAAACGTCAGCGGAATTCCGAGAACAATGGAAGAGTTCCGAAGCATTTTTAAACTTCAGCAGAATTCCGAGAACAATGGAAGAGTTTCGAAGCATTTTTAAACTTCAGCGGAATTACGAGAACAATGCAAGAGTTCCGAAGCATTTTTAAACTTCAGCAGAATTCCGAGAACAATTGGAGAGTTCCGAAGCATTTTTAAACGTCAGCAGAATTCCGAGAGCAATGGAAGAGTTCACATGCATTTTTAAACTTCAGCAGAATTCCGAGAACAATGGAAGAGTTCCGAAGCATTTTTAAACGTCAGCAGGATTCCGAGAACAATGGAAGAGTTCTTAAGCATTTTTATATGTCAACAGAATTCCGAGAAAATGGAAGAGTATCGAAGCATTTTAAAACGTCAGCGGAATTCCGAGAACAATGAAAGAGTTGCGAAGCATTATTAAACGTCAGCGGAATTCCGAGAACAATGGAAGAGTTCTTTAGCATTTTTAAACATCAGCGGAATTCCGAGAACAATGGAAGAGTATCGAAGCATTTTAAAACGTCAGCAGAATTCCGAGAACAATGGAAGAGTTCCGAAGCATTTTTAAACTTCAGCGGAATTACTAGAACAATGCAAGAGTTCCGAAGCATTTTTAAATGTCAGCAGAATTGCGAGAACAATGGAAGAGTTCTGAAGCATTTTTAAACTTCAGCAGAATTCCGAGAGCAATGGAAGAGCTCACATGCATTTTTAAACTTCAGCAGAATTCCGAGAACAATGGAAGAGTTTCGAAGCATTTTTAAACTTCAACGGAATTCCGAGAACAATGGAAGAGTTCCGAAGCATTTTTAAAAGTCAGCGGAATTCCGAGAACAATAGAAGAGTTGTGAAGCATTTTTAAGCGACATCGGAATTCCGAGAACAATGGAAGAGTTCCGAAGCATTTTTAAGCGTCAGCGGAATTCCGAGAACAATGTAAGAGTTCTGAAGCATTTTTAAACTTCAGCAGAATTCCGAGAGCAATGGAAGAGTTCCAAAGCATTTTAAAACTTCAGCAGAATTCCAAGAACAATTGAAGGATTCCGAAGCATTTTTAAACTTCAGCAGAATTCCGAGAACAATGGAAGAGTTTCGAAGCATTTTTAAACTTCAACGGAATTCCGAGAACAATGGAAGAGTTCCGAAGCATTTTTAAACGTCAGCGGAATTCCGAGAACAATGGAAGAGTTCTTTAGCATTTTTAAACATCAGCGGAATTCCGAGAACAATGGAAGAGTATCGAAGCATTTTAAAACGTCAGCGGAATTCCGAGAACAATGGAAGAGTTCCGAAGCATTTTTAAACTTCAGCGGAATTACGAGAACAATGCAAGAGTTCCGAAGCATTTTTAAACATGAGCAGAATTCCGAGAACAATGGAAGAGATTTTAAGCATTTTTAAACTTCAGCGGAATTCCGAGAACAATAGAAGAGTTCCGAAGCATTTTTAAACTTCACCCGAATTCCGAGAACAATGGAAGAGTTCCGATGCATTTTTAAACTTCAGCAGAATTCTGAGAACAATGGAAGAGTTCCAAACCATTTTTAAACTTCAGCAGAATTCTGAGAACAATTGAAGGGTTCCGAAGCATTTTTAAACTTCAGCGGAATTTGGAGAACAATGGAAGAGTTCCGAAGAATTTTTAAAAGTCAGCGGAATTCCGAGAACAATGGAAGAGTTGTGAAGCATTTTTAAATGTCAGCGGAATTCTGAGAACAATGGAATAGTTCTGAAGCATTTTAAAATGTTAGCGGGATTCCGAGAAAAATGGAAGAGTTCTGAAGCATTTTTAATCTTCAGCATAATTCCGAGAACAATGGAAGAGTTCCAAAGCATATTTAAACTTCAGCGGAATTCCGAGAACAATGGAAGAGATCCGAAGCATTTTTAAAAGTCAGCGGAATACCGAGAACAATGGAAGAGTTGTGAAGCATTTTTAAACGTCAGCAGAATTCCGAGAACAATGGAAGAGGTCCGAAGCATTTTTAAATGTCAGCGGAATTCTGAGAAATATGGAAGAGTTCCGAAGCATTTTTAAATGTCAGCAGAATTCTGAGAACAATGGAAGAGTTCCGAAGCAATCTTAAACTTCAGCGGAATTCCGAGAACAATGGAAGAGTTCCGAAGCATTTTTAAAAGTCAGCGGAATTCCGAGAACAATAGAAGAGTTGTGAAGCATTTTTAAGCGTCAGCGGAATTCCGAGAACAATGGAAGAGTTCCGAAGCATTTTTAAACTTCAGCAGAATTCCGAGAACAATGGAAGAGTTCCAAAGCATTGTTAAACGTCAGCAGAATTCCGAGAACAAATGAAGAGTTCCAAAGCATTTTTAAACGTCAGTGGAATTCCGAGAACAATTGAAGGGTTCCGAAGCATTTTTAAACTTCAGCAGAATTCCGAGAACAATGGGAGAGTTTCGAAGCATTTTTAAACTTCAGCAGAATTCCGAGAACAATGGAAGAGTTTCGAAGCATTTTTAAACTTCAACGGAATTCCGAGAACAATGGAAGAGTTCCGAAGCATTTTTAACGTCAGCGGAATTCCGAGAACAATGGAAGAGTTCTTTAGCATTTTTAAACATCAGCGGAATTCCGAGAACAATGGAAGAGTATCGAAGCATTTTAAAACGTCAGCGGAATTCCGAGAACAATGGAAGAGTTCCGAAGCATTTTTAAACTTCAGCGGAATTACGAGAACAATGCAAGAGTTCCGAAGCATTTTTAAACTTCAGCAGAATTCCGAGAACAATTGGAGAGTTCCGAAGCATTTTTAAACGTCAGCAGAATTCCGAGAACAATTGAAGAGTTCCAAAACATTTTTAAACGTCAGTGGAATTCCGAGAACAATGGAAGAGTTCCGAAGCATTTTTAAATATCAGCAGAATTCCGAGAACAATGTAAGAGTTCTGAAGCATTTTTAAACTTCAGCAGAATTCCGAGAGCAATGGAAGAGTTCACATGCATTTTTAAACTTCAGCAGAATTCCGAGAACAATGGAAGAGTTCCGAAGCATTTTTAAACGTCAGCGGAATTCCGAGAACAATGGAAGAGTTCTTAAGCATTTTTAAACGTCAGCGGAATTCCGAGAACAATGGAAGAGATCCGAAGCATTTTTAAAAGTCAGCGGAATACCGAGAACAATGGAAGAGTTGTGAAGCATTTTTAAACGTCAGCAGAATTCCGAGAACAATGGAAGAGGTCCGAAGCATTTTTAAATGTCAGCGGAATTCTGAGAAATATGGAAGAGTTCCGAAGCATTTTTAAATGTCAGCAGAATTCTGAGAACAATGGAAGAGTTCCGAAGCAATCTTAAACTTCAGCGGAATTCCGAGAACAATGGAAGAGTTCCGAAGCATTTTTAAAAGTCAGCGGAATTCCGAGAACAATAGAAGAGTTGTGAAGCATTTTTAAGCGTCAGCGGAATTCCGAGAACAATGGAAGAGTTCCGAAGCATTTTTAAACTTCAGCAGAATTCCGAGAACAATGGAAGAGTTCCAAAGCATTTTTAAACGTCAGCAGAATTCCGAGAACAAATGAAGAGTTCCAAAGCATTTTTAAGCGTCAGTGGAATTCCGAGAACAATGGAAGAGTTCCGAAGCATTTTTAAATGTCAGCAGAATTCTGAGAACAATGTAAGAGTTCTGAAGCATTTTTAAACTTCAGCAGAATTCCGAGAGCAATGGAAGAGTTCACATGCATTTTTAAACTTCAGCAGAATTCCGAGAACAATGGAAGAGTTCTTAAGCATTTTTAAACATCAGCGGAATGCCAAGAACAATGCAAGATTTCAGAAGTATTTTTATATGTCAGCAGAATTCCGAGAAAATGGAAGAGTATCGAAGCATTTTAAAACGTCAGCGGAATTCTGAGAACAATGAAAGAGTTGCGAAGCATTATTAAACGTCAGCGGAATTCCGAGAACAATGGAAGAGTTCTGAAGCATTTTTAAACTTCAGCAGAATTCAGAGAACAATGGAAGAGTTTCGAAGCATTTTTAAACTTCAGCGGAATTACGAGAACAATGCAAGAGTTCCGAAGCATTTTTAAACTTCAGCAGAATTCCGAGAACAATTGGAGAGTTCCGAAGCATTTTTAAACGTCAGCAGAATTCCGAGAGCAATGGAAGAGTTCACATGCATTTTTAAACTTCAGCAGAATTCCGAGAACAATGGAAGAGTTCCGAAGCATTTTTAAACGTCAGCAGGATTCCGAGAACAATGGAAGAGTTCTTAAGCATTTTTATATGTCAGCAGAATTCCGAGAAAATGGAAGAGTATCGAAGCATTTTAAAACGTCAGCGGAATTCCGAGAACAATGAAAGAGTTGCGAAGCATTATTAAACGTCAGCGGAATTCCGAGAACAATGGAAGAGTTCTTTAGCATTTTTAAACATCAGCGGAATTCCGAGAACAATGGAAGAGTATCGAAGCATTTTAAAACGTCAGCAGAATTCCGAGAACAATGGAAGAGTTCCGAAGCATTTTTAAACTTCAGCGGAATTACTAGAACAATGCAAGAGTTCCGAAGCATTTTTAAATGTCAGCAGAATTGCGAGAACAATGTAAGAGTTCTGAAGCATTTTTAAACTTCAGCAGAATTCCGAGAGCAATGGAAGAGCTCACATGCATTTTTAAACTTCAGCAGAATTCCGAGAACAATGGAAGAGTTTCGAAGCATTTTTAAACTTCAACGGAATTCCGAGAACAATGGAAGAGTTCCGAAGCATTTTTAAAAGTCAGCGGAATTCCGAGAACAATAGAAGAGTTGTGAAGCATTTTTAAGCGACATCGGAATTCCGAGAACAATGGAAGAGTTCCGAAGCATTTTTAAGCGTCAGCGGAATTCCGAGAACAATGTAAGAGTTCTGAAGCATTTTTAAACTTCAGCAGAATTCCGAGAGCAATGGAAGAGTTCCAAAGCATTTTAAAACTTCAGCAGAATTCCAAGAACAATTGAAGGATTCCGAAGCATTTTTAAACTTCAGCAGAATTCCGAGAACAATGGAAGAGTTTCGAAGCATTTTTAAACTTCAACGGAATTCCGAGAACAATGGAAGAGTTCCGAAGCATTTTTAAACGTCAGCGGAATTCCGAGAACAATGGAAGAGTTCTTTAGCATTTTTAAACATCAGCGGAATTCCGAGAACAATGGAAGAGTATCGAAGCATTTTAAAACGTCAGCGGAATTCCGAGAACAATGGAAGAGTTCCGAAGCATTTTTAAACTTCAGCGGAATTACGAGAACAATGCAAGAGTTCCGAAGCATTTTTAAACATGAGCAGAATTCCGAGAACAATGGAAGAGATTTTAAGCATTTTTAAACTTCAGCGGAATTCCGAGAACAATAGAAGAGTTCCGAAGCATTTTTAAACTTCACCCGAATTCCGAGAACAATGGAAGAGTTCCGATGCATTTTTAAACTTCAGCAGAATTCTGAGAACAATGGAAGAGTTCCAAACCATTTTTAAACTTCAGCAGAATTCTGAGAACAATTGAAGGGTTCCGAAGCATTTTTAAACTTCAGCGGAATTTGGAGAACAATGGAAGAGTTCCGAAGAATTTTTAAAAGTCAGCTGAATTCCGAGAACAATGGAAGAGTTGTGAAGCATTTTTAAATGTCAGCGGAATTCTGAGAACAATGGAATAGTTCTGAAGCATTTTAAAATGTTAGCGGGATTCCGAGAAAAATGGAAGAGTTCTGAAGCATTTTTAATCTTCAGCATAATTCCGAGAACAATGGAAGAGTTCCAAAGCATATTTAAACTTCAGCGGAATTCCGAGAACAATGGAAGAGATCCGAAGCATTTTTAAAAGTCAGCGGAATACCGAGAACAATGGAAGAGTTGTGAAGCATTTTTAAACGTCAGCAGAATTCCGAGAACAATGGAAGAGGTCCGAAGCATTTTTAAATGTCAGCAGAATTCTGAGAAATATGGAAGAGTTCCGAAGCATTTTTAAATGTCAGCAGAATTCTGAGAACAATGGAAGAGTTCCGAAGCAATCTTAAACTTCAGCGGAATTCCGAGAACAATGGAAGAGTTCCGAAGCATTTTTAAAAGTCAGCGGAATTCCGAGAACAATAGAAGAGTTGTGAAGCATTTTTAAGCGTCAGCGGAATTCCGAGAACAATGGAAGAGTTCCGAAGCATTTTTAAACTTCAGCAGAATTCCGAGAACAATGGAAGAGTTCCAAAGCATTGTTAAACGTCAGCAGAATTCCGAGAACAAATGAAGAGTTCCAAAGCATTTTTAAACGTCAGTGGAATTCCGAGAACAATGGAAGAGTTCCGAAGCATTTTTAAATGTCAGCAGAATTCCGAGAACAATGTAAGAGTTCTGAAGCATTTTTAAACTTCAGCAGAATTCCGAGAGCAATGGAAGAGTTCCAAAGCATTTTAAAACTTCAGCAGAATTCCAAGAACAATTGAAGGGTTCCGAAGCATTTTTAAACTTCAGCAGAATTCCGAGAACAATGGGAGAGTTTCGAAGCATTTTTAAACTTCAGCAGAATTCCGAGAACAATGGAAGAGTTTCGAAGCATTTTTAAACTTCAACGGAATTCCGAGAACAATGGAAGAGTTCCGAAGCATTTTTAAACGTCAGCGGAATTCCGAGAACAATGGAAGAGTTCTTTAGCATTTTTAAACATCAGCGGAATTCCGAGAACAATGGAAGAGTATCGAAGCATTTTAAAACGTCAGCGGAATTCCGAGAACAATGGAAGAGTTCCGAAGCATTTTTAAACTTCAGCGGAATTACGAGAACAATGCAAGAGTTCCGAAGCATTTTTAAACTTCAGCAGAATTCCGAGAACAATTGGAGAGTTCCGAAGCATTTTTAAACGTCAGCAGAATTCCGAGAACAATTGAAGAGTTCCAAAACATTTTTAAACGTCAGTGGAATTCCGAGAACAATGGAAGAGTTCCGAAGCATTTTTAAATGTCAGCAGAATTCCGAGAACAATGTAAGAGTTCTGAAGCATTTTTAAACTTCAGCAGAATTCCGAGAGCAATGGAAGAGTTCACATGCATTTTTAAACTTCAGCAGAATTCCGAGAACAATGGAAGAGTTCCGAAGCATTTTTAAACGTCAGCGGAATTCCGAGAACAATGGAAGAGTTCTTAAGCATTTTTAAACATCAGCGGAATGCCAAGAACAATGCAAGATTTCCGAAGTATTTTTATATGTCAGCAGAATTCCGAGAAAATGGAAGAGTATCGAAGCATTTTAAAACGTCAGCGGAATTCCGAGAACAATGAAAGAGTTGCGAAGCATTATTAAACGTCAGCGGAATTCCGAGAACAATGGAAGAGTTCCGAAGCATTTTTAAACTTCAGCAGAATTCCGAGAACAATGGAAGAGTTTCGAAGCATTTTTAAACTTCAGCGGAATTACGAGAACAATGCAAGAGTTCCGAAGCATTTTTAAACTTCAGCAGAATTCCGAGAACAATTGGAGAGTTCCGAAGCATTTTTAAACGTCAGCAGAATTCCGAGAACATTGGAAGAGTTCCGATGCATTTTTAAACTTCAGCATAATTCTGAGAACAATGGAAGAGTTCCAAACCATTTTTAAACTTCAGCAGAATTCTGAGAACAATGGAAGGGTTCCGAAGCATTTTTAAACTTCAGCGGAATTTGGAGAACAATGGAAGAGTTCCGAAGAATTTTTAAAAGTCAGCGGAATTCCGAGAACAATGGAAGAGTTGTGAAGCATTTTTAAACGTCAGCGGAATTCTGAGAACAATGGAATAGTTCTGAAGCATTTTTAAATGTTAGCGGGATTCCGAGAAAAATGGAAGAGTTCTGAAGCATTTTTAATCTTCAGCATAATTCCGAGAACAATGGAAGAGTTCCAAAGCATATTTAAACTTCAGCGGAATTCCGAGAACAATGGAAGAGATCCGAAGCATTTTTAAAAGTCAGCGGAATACCGAGAACAATGGAAGAGTTGTGAAGCATTTTTAAACGTCAGCAGAATTCCGAGAACAATGGAAGAGGTCCGAAGCATTTTTAAATGTCAGCGGAATTCTGAGAAATATGGAAGAGTTCCGAAGCATTTTTAAATGTCAGCAGAATTCTGAGAACAATGGAAGAGTTCCGAAGCAATCTTAAACTTCAGCGGAATTCCGAGAACAATGGAAGAGTTCCGAAGCATTTTTAAAAGTCAGCGGAATTCCGAGAACAATAGAAGAGTTGTGAAGCATTTTTAAGCGTCAGCGGAATTCCGAGAACAATGGAAGAGTTCCGAAGCATTTTTAAACTTCAGCAGAATTCCGAGAACAATGGAAGAGTTCCAAAGCATTTTTAAACGTCAGCAGAATTCCGAGAACAAATGAAGAGTTCCAAAGCATTTTTAAGCGTCAGTGGAATTCCGAGAACAATGGAAGAGTTCCGAAGCATTTTTAAATGTCAGCAGAATTCCGAGAACAATGTAAGAGTTCTGAAGCATTTTTAAACTTCAGCAGAATTCCGAGAGCAATGGAAGAGTTCACATGCATTTTTAAACTTCAGCAGAATTCCGAGAACAATGGAAGAGTTCCGAAGCATTTTTAAACGTCAGCGGAATTCCGAGAACAATGGAAGAGTTCTTAAGCATTTTTAAACATCAGCGGAATGCCAAGAACAATGCAAGATTTCCGAAGTATTTTTATATGTCAGCAGAATTCCGAGAAAATGGAAGAGTATCGAAGCATTTTAAAACGTCAGCGGAATTCTGAGAACAATGAAAGAGTTGCGAAGCATTATTAAACGTCAGCGGAATTCCGAGAACAATGGAAGAGTTCCGAAGCATTTTTAAACTTCAGCAGAATTCCGAGAACAATGGAAGAGTTTCGAAGCATTTTTAAACTTCAGCGGAATTACGAGAACAATGCAAGAGTTCCGAAGCATTTTTAAACTTCAGCAGAATTCCGAGAACAATTGGAGAGTTCCGAAGCATTTTTAAACGTCAGCAGAATTCCGAGAGCAATGGAAGAGTTCACATGCATTTTTAAACTTCAGCAGAATTCCGAGAACAATGGAAGAGTTCCGAAGCATTTTTAAACGTCAGCAGGATTCCGAGAACAATGGAAGAGTTCTTAAGCATTTTTATATGTCAGCAGAATTCCGAGAAAATGGAAGAGTATCGAAGCATTTTAAAACGTCAGCGGAATTCCGAGAACAATGAAAGAGTTGCGAAGCATTATTAAACGTCAGCGGAATTCCGAGAACAATGGAAGAGTTCTTTAGCATTTTTAAACATCAGCGGAATTCCGAGAACAATGGAAGAGTATCGAAGCATTTTAAAACGTCAGCAGAATTCCGAGAACAATGGAAGAGTTCCGAAGCATTTTTAAACTTCAGCGGAATTACTAGAACAATGCAAGAGTTCCGAAGCATTTTTAAATGTCAGCAGAATTGCGAGAACAATGGAAGAGTTCTGAAGCATTTTTAAACTTCAGCAGAATTCCGAGAGCAATGGAAGAGCTCACATGCATTTTTAAACTTCAGCAGAATTCCGAGAACAATGGAAGAGTTTCGAAGCATTTTTAAACTTCAACGGAATTCCGAGAACAATGGAAGAGTTCCGAAGCATTTTTAAAAGTCAGCGGAATTCCGAGAACAATAGAAGAGTTGTGAAGCATTTTTAAGCGACATCGGAATTCCGAGAACAATGGAAGAGTTCCGAAGCATTTTTAAGCGTCAGCGGAATTCCGAGAACAATGTAAGAGTTCTGAAGCATTTTTAAACTTCAGCAGAATTCCGAGAGCAATGGAAGAGTTCCAAAGCATTTTAAAACTTCAGCAGAATTCCAAGAACAATTGAAGGATTCCGAAGCATTTTTAAACTTCAGCAGAATTCCGAGAACAATGGAAGAGTTTCGAAGCATTTTTAAACTTCAACGGAATTCCGAGAACAATGGAAGAGTTCCGAAGCATTTTTAAACGTCAGCGGAATTCCGAGAACAATGGAAGAGTTCTTTAGCATTTTTAAACATCAGCGGAATTCCGAGAACAATGGAAGAGTATCGAAGCATTTTAAAACGTCAGCGGAATTCCGAGAACAATGGAAGAGTTCCGAAGCATTTTTAAACTTCAGCGGAATTACGAGAACAATGCAAGAGTTCCGAAGCATTTTTAAACATGAGCAGAATTCCGAGAACAATGGAAGAGATTTTAAGCATTTTTAAACTTCAGCGGAATTCCGAGAACAATAGAAGAGTTCCGAAGCATTTTTAAACTTCACCCGAATTCCGAGAACAATGGAAGAGTTCCGATGCATTTTTAAACTTCAGCAGAATTCTGAGAACAATGGAAGAGTTCCAAACCATTTTTAAACTTCAGCAGAATTCTGAGAACAATTGAAGGGTTCCGAAGCATTTTTAAACTTCAGCGGAATTTGGAGAACAATGGAAGAGTTCCGAAGAATTTTTAAAAGTCAGCGGAATTCCGAGAACAATGGAAGAGTTGTGAAGCATTTTTAAATGTCAGCGGAATTCTGAGAACAATGGAATAGTTCTGAAGCATTTTAAAATGTTAGCGGGATTCCGAGAAAAATGGAAGAGTTCTGAAGCATTTTTAATCTTCAGCATAATTCCGAGAACAATGGAAGAGTTCCAAAGCATATTTAAACTTCAGCGGAATTCCGAGAACAATGGAAGAGATCCGAAGCATTTTTAAAAGTCAGCGGAATACCGAGAACAATGGAAGAGTTGTGAAGCATTTTTAAACGTCAGCAGAATTCCGAGAACAATGGAAGAGGTCCGAAGCATTTTTAAATGTCAGCGGAATTCTGAGAAATATGGAAGAGTTCCGAAGCATTTTTAAATGTCAGCAGAATTCTGAGAACAATGGAAGAGTTCCGAAGCAATCTTAAACTTCAGCGGAATTCCGAGAACAATGGAAGAGTTCCGAAGCATTTTTAAAAGTCAGCGGAATTCCGAGAACAATAGAAGAGTTGTGAAGCATTTTTAAGCGTCAGCGGAATTCCGAGAACAATGGAAGAGTTCCGAAGCATTTTTAAACTTCAGCAGAATTCCGAGAACAATGGAAGAGTTCCAAAGCATTGTTAAACGTCAGCAGAATTCCGAGAACAAATGAAGAGTTCCAAAGCATTTTTAAACGTCAGTGGAATTCCGAGAACAATGGAAGAGTTCCGAAGCATTTTTAAATGTCAGCAGAATTCCGAGAACAATGTAAGAGTTCTGAAGCATTTTTAAACTTCAGCAGAATTCCGAGAGCAATGGAAGAGTTCCAAAGCATTTTAAAACTTCAGCAGAATTCCAAGAACAATTGAAGGGTTCCGAAGCATTTTTAAACTTCAGCAGAATTCCGAGAACAATGGGAGAGTTTCGAAGCATTTTTAAACTTCAGCAGAATTCCGAGAACAATGGAAGAGTTTCGAAGCATTTTTAAACTTCAACGGAATTCCGAGAACAATGGAAGAGTTCCGAAGCATTTTTAAACGTCAGCGGAATTCCGAGAACAATGGAAGAGTTCTTTAGCATTTTTAAACATCAGCGGAATTCCGAGAACAATGGAAGAGTATCGAAGCATTTTAAAACGTCAGCGGAATTCCGAGAACAATGGAAGAGTTCCGAAGCATTTTTAAACTTCAGCGGAATTACGAGAACAATGCAAGAGTTCCGAAGCATTTTTAAACTTCAGCAGAATTCCGAGAACAATTGGAGAGTTCCGAAGCATTTTTAAACGTCAGCAGAATTCCGAGAACAATTGAAGAGTTCCAAAACATTTTTAAACGTCAGTGGAATTCCGAGAACAATGGAAGAGTTCCGAAGCATTTTTAAATATCAGCAGAATTCCGAGAACAATGTAAGAGTTCTGAAGCATTTTTAAACTTCAGCAGAATTCCGAGAGCAATGGAAGAGTTCACATGCATTTTTAAACTTCAGCAGAATTCCGAGAACAATGGAAGAGTTCCGAAGCATTTTTAAACGTCAGCGGAATTCCGAGAACAATGGAAGAGTTCTTAAGCATTTTTAAACATCAGCGGAATGCCAAGAACAATGCAAGATTTCCGAAGCATTTTTATATGTCAGCAGAATTCCGAGAAAATGGAAGAGTATCGAAGCATTTTAAAACGTCAGCGGAATTCCGAGAACAATGAAAGAGTTGCGAAGCATTATTAAACGTCAGCGGAATTCCGAGAACAATGGAAGAGTTCCGAAGCATTTTTAAACTTCAGCAGAATTCCGAGAACAAATGAAGAGTTCCAAAGCATTTTTAAACGTCAGTGGAATTCCGAGAACAATGGAAGAGTTCCGAAGCATTTTTAAATGTCAGCAGAATTCCGAGAACAATGTAAGAGTTCTGAAGCATTTTTAAACTTCAGCAGAATTCCGAGAGCAATGGAAGAGTTCCAAAGCATTTTAAAACTTCAGCAGAATTCCAAGAACAATTGAAGGGTTCCGAAGCATTTTTAAACTTCAGCAGAATTCCGAGAACAATGGGAGAGTTTCGAAGCATTTTTAAACTTCAGCAGAATTCCGAGAACAATGGAAGAGTTTCGAAGCATTTTTAAACTTCAACGGAATTCCGAGAACAATGGAAGAGTTCCGAAGCATTTTTAAACGTCAGCGGAATTCCGAGAACAATGCAAGATTTCCGAAGCATTTTTATATGTCAGCGGAATTCCGAGAACAATGGAAGAGTTCTGAATCATTTTTAAACTTCAGCGGAATTACGAGAACAATGGAAGAGTTCCGAAGCATTTTTAAACATGAGCAGAATTCCGAGAACAATGGAAGAGATTTTAAGCATTTTTAAACTTCAGCGGAATTCCGAGAACAACAGAAGAGTTCCGAAGCATTTTTAAACTTCACCCGAATTCTGAGAACAATGGAAGAGTTCCGAAGCATTTTTAAAAGTCAGCGGAATTCCGAGAACAATGGAAGAGTTGTGAATCATTTTTAAACTTCAGCGGAATTCCGAGAACAATAGAAGAGTTCCGAAGCATTTTTAAACTTCACCCTAATTCTGAGAACAATGGAAGAGTTCCGAAGCATTTTTAAATGTCAGCGGAATTCCGAGAAATATGGAAGACTTCCGAAGCATTTTTAAATGTCAGCAGAATTCCGAGAACAATGGAAGAGTTCCAAAGCATTTTTAAATGTCGGCGGAATTCTGAAAACAATGGAAGAGTTCCGAAGCATTTTTAAACTTCAGCAGAATTCCGAGAACAATGGGAGAGTTCCGAAGCATTCTTAACCTTCAGCGGAATTCCGAGAACAATGGAAGAGTTCCAAAGCATTTTTAAAAGTCAGCGGAATTCCGAGAACAATAGAAGAGTTGTGAAGCATTTTTAAGCGTCAGCGGAATTCCGAGAACAATGGAAGAATTCCGAAGCATTTTTAAACTTCAAAACTTCAGCAGAATTCCGAGAACAATGGAAGAGTTCCGAAGCATTCTTAAACTTCAGCGGAATTCCGAGAACAATGGAAGAGTTCTGAATCATTTTTAAACTTCAGCGGAATTACGAGAACAATGGAAGAGTTCCGAAGCATTTTTAAACATGAGCAGAATTCCGAGAACAATGGAAGAGATTTTAAGCATTTTTAAACTTCAGCAGAATTCCCAGAACAACAGAAGAGTTCCGAAGCATTTTTAAACTTCACCCGAATTCTGAGAACAATGGAAGAGTTCCGAAGCATTTTTAAAAGTCAGCGGAATTCCGAGAACAATGGAAGAGTTGTGAATCATTTTTAAACTTCAGCGGAATTCCGAGAACAATAGAAGAGTTCCGAAGCATTTTTAAACTTCACCCTAATTCTGAGAACAATGGAAGAGTTCCGAAGCATTTTTAAATGTCAGCGGAATTCCGAGAAATATGGAAGAGTTCCGAAGCATTTTTAAATGTCAGCAGAATTCCGAGAACAATGGAAGAGTTCCAAAGCATTTTTAAATGTCGGCGGAATTCTGAAAACAATGGAAGAGTTCCGAAGCATTTTTAAACTTCAGCAGAATTCCGAGAACAATGGGAGAGTTCCGAAGCATTCTTAACCTTCAGCGGAATTCCGAGAACAATGGAAGAGTTCCGAAGCATTTTTAAAAGTCAGCGGAATTCCGAGAACAATAGAAGAGTTGTGAAGCATTTTTAAGCGTCAGCGGAATTCCGAGAACAATGGAAGAATTCCGAAGCATTTTTAAACTTCAAAACTTCAGCAGAATTCCGAGAACAATGGAAGAGTTCCGAAGCATTCTTAAACTTCAGCGGAATTCCGAGAACAATGGAAGAGTTCCGAAGCATTTTTAAAAGTCAGCGGAATTCCGAGAACAAAAGAAGAGTTGTGAAGCAATTTTAAGCGTCAGCTGAATTCCGAGAACAATGGAAGAGTTCCGAAGCATTTTTAAACATCAGCGGAATTCCGAGAACAATGGAGGAGTATCGAAGCATTTTAAAACGTCAGCGGAATTCCGAGAACAATGGAAGAGTTCCGAAGCATTTTTAAACTTCAGCGGAATTACGAGAACAATGCAAGAGTTCCGAAGCATTTTTAAACTTCAGCAGAATTCCGAGAACAATTGGAGAGTTCCGAAGCATTTTTAAACGTCAGCAGAATTCCGAGAACAATTGAAGAGTTCCAAAACATTTTTAAACGTCAGTGGAATTCCGAGAACAATGGAAGAGTTCCGAAGCATTTTTAAATATCAGCAGAATTCCGAGAACAATGTAAGAGTTCTGAAGCATTTTTAAACTTCAGCAGAATTCCGAGAGCAATGGAAGAGTTCACATGCATTTTTATACTTCAGCAGAATTCCGAGAACAATGGAAGAGTTCCGAAGCATTTTTAAACGTCAGCGGAATTCCGAGAACAATGGAAGAGTTCTTAAGCATTTTTAAACATCAGCGGAATGCCAAGAACAATGCAAGATTTCCGAAGCATTTTTATATGTCAGCAGAATTCCGAGAAAATGGAAGAGTATCGAAGCATTTTAAAACGTCAGCGGAATTCCGAGAACAATGAAAGAGTTGCGAAGCATTATTAAACGTCAGCGGAATTCCGAGAACAATGGAAGAGTTCCGAAGCATTTTTAAACTTCAGCAGAATTCCGAGAACAATGGAAGAGTTTCGAAGCATTTTTAAACTTCAACGGAATTCCGAGAACAATGGAAGAGTTCCGAAGCATTTTTAAACGTCAGTGGAATTCCGAGAACAAAGTAAGAGTTCCAATGCATTTTCAAACTTCAGCAGAATTCCAAGAACAATTGAAGTGTTCTGATGCATTTTTAAACGTCACCGGAATTGCGAGAACAATGGAAGAGTTCTAAAGCATTTTTAAACATCAGCGGAATGCCGAGAACAATGCAAGATTTCCGAAGCATTTTTATATGTCAGCGGAATTCCGAGAACAATGGACGAGTACCGAAGCATTTTAAAACTTCAGCGGAATTCCAAGAACAATGGAAGAGTTCCGAAGCATTTTTAAACTTCAGCGGAATTACGAGAACAATGGAAGAGTTCCGAAGCATTTTTAAAAATGAGCAGAATTCCGAAAACAATGGAAGAGATTTTAAGCATTTTTAAACTTCAGCGGAATTCCGAGAACTATAGAAGAGTTCCGAAGCATTTTTAAACTTCAGCGGAATTACGATTACAATGGAAGAGTTCCGAAGCATTTTTAAACATGAGCAGAATTCCGAGAACAATGGAAGAGATTTTAAGCATTTTTAAACTTCAGCGGAATTCCGAGAACAATAGAAGAGTTCTGAAGAATTTTTAAACATCAGTGGATTTTTGAAAACAATGGAAGATTTCCAAAGCATTTTTAAACGTCAGCGGAATTTGGAGAACAATCGAAGAGTTGTGAAGCATTTTTAAACGTCAGCGGAATTCCGAGAACAATGGAAGAGTTGCAAAGCATTATTAAACGTCAGCGGAATTCCGAGAACAATGGAAGAGTTCCGAAGCATTTTTAAACTTCGGCATAATTCCGAGAACAATGTAAGAGTTCCGAAGCATTTTTAAATTTCAACGGAATTCCGAGAACAATGGAAGAGTTGAGAAGCATTTTAAAACTTCAGCAGAATTCCAAGAACAATGGTATAGTCCTGAAGCATTTTAAACTTCAGCTGATTTCCGAGAAATGGAAGAGTTCCGATGCATTTTGAAATGTCAGCCGAAATCCGAAAAAAATGGAAGAGTTCCGAAGCATTTTTAAACTTCAGCGGAATTCCTTGAACAATGAAAGTGTTGCGAAGCATTATTAAATGTCATCGGAATACCAAGAACAATGGAAGAGTTCCGAAGCATTTTTAAATGTCAGCGGAAATCCGAGAACAATGGAAGCGTTCCGAAGCATTTTTAAATGTCAGCTGAATTCCGAGAACAATGAAAGAGTTGCGAAGCATTATTAAACGTCAGCGGAATTCTGAGAACAATGGAAGAGTTCCGAAATATTTTTAAACATCAGCGGATTTCCTTCAAGAATGAAAGAGTTCCGTAGAATTTTTAAACTTCAGCAGAATATGAGGAACAATGGAAGAGTTCCAAAGCATTTTTAAACTTCAGCAGAAATCCGGGAACAATGGAAGAGTTTCAAAGCATTTTTAAACTTCAGCAGAATTCGGAGAACAATAGAAGAGTTCCGAAGCATTTTTAAACGTCAGCAGAATTCCGAGAACAATTGAAGAGTTCCAAAGCATTTTTAAACTTCAGCGGAATTTTGAGAACAATGGAAGAGTTCCGGAGCATTTTTAAATGTCAGCAGAATTCCGAGAACAATGTAAGAGTTCCAAAGCATTTTAAAACTTCAGCAGAATTCCAAGAACAATTGAAGTGTTCCGAAGCATTTTTAAACGTCAGCGGAATTGCGAGAACAATGGAAGAGTTCTAAAGCATTTTTAAAAGTCAGCGGAATTCCGAGAACAAAAGAAGAGTTGTGAAGCAATTTTAAGCGTCAGCGGAATTCCGAGAACAATGGAAGAGTTCCGAAGCATTTTTAAACTTCAGCGGAATTCCTGGAACAATGGAAGAGTTCCGAAGCATTTTTAAAAGTCATCAGAATTCCGAGAATAATAGAAGGGTACCAAAGCATGTTTAAACTTCAGCCGAATTCTGAGAACAATGTAAGAGTTCCGAAGCATTTTTAAACTTCACCGGAATTCCGAGAACAATGGAAGAGTTCCGAAGCATTTTTAAATGTCAGGGGAATTCCGCGAACAATGGAAGAGTTCTGAAGCATTTTTAAACGTCAGCGGATTTTTGAAAACAATGGAAGATTTCCGAAGCATTTTTAAACGTCAGCGGAATTCTGAGAAAAATGGAAGAGTTCCGAAGCATTTTTAAACTTCAGCGGAATTTGGAGAACAATCAAAGAGTTCCGAAGCATTTTTAAAGGTCAGCGGAATTCCGAGAACAATGGAAGAGTTCCGAAGCATTTTTAAACTTCAGCATAATTCCGAGAACAATGGAAGAGTTCCGAAGCATTTTTAAATTTCAACGGAATTCCGAGAACAATGGAAGAGTTCCGAAGCATTTTTAAATGTCAGCAGAATTCCGAGAACAATGTAAGAATTCCAAAGCATTTTAAAACTTCAGCAGAATTCCAAGAACAATTGAAGTGTTCCGAAGCATTTTTAAACGTAAGCGGAATTCCGAGAACAATGGAAGAGTTCCGAAGCATTTTTAAACTTCAGCATAATTCCGAGAACAATGGAAGAGTTCCGAAGCATTTTTAAATTTCAACGGAATTCCGAGAACAATGGAAGAGTTCCGAAGCATTTTAAAAATGAAGCAGAATTCCAAGAACAATGGAAGAGTCCTGAAGCATTTTAAAGTTCAGCTGATTTCCGAGAAATGGAAGAGTTCCGAAGCATTTTAAAACGTCAGCGGAAATTCGAGAACAATGGAAGCGTTCCGAAGCATTTTTAAATGTCAGCTGAATTCCGAGAACAATGAAAGAGTTGCGAAGCATTATTAAACGTCAGCGGAATTCAGAGAACAATGGAAGAGTTCCGAAACATTTTTAAACATCAGCGGATTTCCTTCAAGAATGAAAGAGTTGGGAAGAATTTTTAAACTTCAGCAGAATTTGAGGAACAATGGAAGAGTTCCAAAGCATTTTTAAACTTCAGCAGAAATCCGGGAACAATGGAAGAGTTTCAAAGCATTTTTAAACTTCAGCAGAATTCGGAGAACAATAGAAGAGTTCCGAAGCATTTTTAAATGTCAGAAGAATTCCGAGAACAATTGAAGAGTTCCAAAGCATTTTTAAACTTCAGCGGAATTCCAAGAACAATGTAAGAGTTCCAAAGCGTTTTAAAACTTCAGTAGAATTAAAAAGAACAATTGAAGTGTTTCGAAGCATCTTTAAACATCACTGGAATTGCGAGAACAATGGAAGAGTTCTAAAGCATTTTTAAACATCAGCGGAATGCCGAGAACAATGCAAGATTTCCGAAGCATTTTTATATGTCAGCGGAATTCCGAGAACAATGGAAGAGTTCTGAATCATTTTTAAACTTCAGCGGAATTACGAGAACAATGGAAGAGTTCCGAAGCATTTTTAAACATGAGCAGAATTCCGAGAACAATGGAAGAGATTTTAAGCATTTTTAAACTTCAGCGGAATTCCGAGAACAACAGAAGAGTTCCGAAGCATTTTTAAACTTCACCCGAATTCTGAGAACAATGGAAGAGTTCCGAAGCATTTTTAAAAGTCAGCGGAATTCCGAGAACAATGGAAGAGTTGTGAATCATTTTTAAACTTCAGCGGAATTCCGAGAACAATAGAAGAGTTCCGAAGCATTTTTAAACTTCACCCTAATTCTGAGAACAATGGAAGAGTTCCGAAGCATTTTTAAATGTCAGCGGAATTCCGAGAAATATGGAAGACTTCCGAAGCATTTTTAAATGTCAGCAGAATTCCGAGAACAATGGAAGAGTTCCAAAGCATTTTTAAATGTCGGCGGAATTCTGAAAACAATGGAAGAGTTCCGAAGCATTTTTAAACTTCAGCAGAATTCCGAGAACAATGGGAGAGTTCCGAAGCATTCTTAACCTTCAGCGGAATTCCGAGAACAATGGAAGAGTTCCAAAGCATTTTTAAAAGTCAGCGGAATTCCGAGAACAATAGAAGAGTTGTGAAGCATTTTTAAGCGTCAGCGGAATTCCGAGAACAATGGAAGAATTCCGAAGCATTTTTAAACTTCAAAACTTCAGCAGAATTCCGAGAACAATGGAAGAGTTCCGAAGCATTCTTAAACTTCAGCGGAATTCCGAGAACAATGGAAGAGTTCTGAATCATTTTTAAACTTCAGCGGAATTACGAGAACAATGGAAGAGTTCCGAAGCATTTTTAAACATGAGCAGAATTCCGAGAACAATGGAAGAGATTTTAAGCATTTTTAAACTTCAGCAGAATTCCCAGAACAACAGAAGAGTTCCGAAGCATTTTTAAACTTCACCCGAATTCTGAGAACAATGGAAGAGTTCCGAAGCATTTTTAAAAGTCAGCGGAATTCCGAGAACAATGGAAGAGTTGTGAATCATTTTTAAACTTCAGCGGAATTCCGAGAACAATAGAAGAGTTCCGAAGCATTTTTAAACTTCACCCTAATTCTGAGAACAATGGAAGAGTTCCGAAGCATTTTTAAATGTCAGCGGAATTCCGAGAAATATGGAAGACTTCCGAAGCATTTTTAAATGTCAGCAGAATTCCGAGAACAATGGAAGAGTTCCAAAGCATTTTTAAATGTCGGCGGAATTCTGAAAACAATGGAAGAGTTCCGAAGCATTTTTAAACTTCAGCAGAATTCCGAGAACAATGGGAGAGTTCCGAAGCATTCTTAACCTTCAGCGGAATTCCGAGAACAATGGAAGAGTTCCAAAGCATTTTTAAAAGTCAGCGGAATTCCGAGAACAATAGAAGAGTTGTGAAGCATTTTTAAGCGTCAGCGGAATTCCGAGAACAATGGAAGAATTCCGAAGCATTTTTAAACTTCAAAACTTCAGCAGAATTCCGAGAACAATGGAAGAGTTCCGAAGCATTCTTAAACTTCAGCGGAATTCCGAGAACAATGGAAGAGTTCTGAATCATTTTTAAACTTCAGCGGAATTACGAGAACAATGGAAGAGTTCCGAAGCATTTTTAAACATGAGCAGAATTCCGAGAACAATGGAAGAGATTTTAAGCATTTTTAAACTTCAGCAGAATTCCCAGAACAACAGAAGAGTTCCGAAGCATTTTTAAACTTCACCCGAATTCTGAGAACAATGGAAGAGTTCCGAAGCATTTTTAAAAGTCAGCGGAATTCCGAGAACAATGGAAGAGTTGTGAATCATTTTTAAACTTCAGCGGAATTCCGAGAACAATAGAAGAGTTCCGAAGCATTTTTAAACTTCACCCTAATTCTGAGAACAATGGAAGAGTTCCGAAGCATTTTTAAATGTCAGCGGAATTCCGAGAAATATGGAAGAGTTCCGAAGCATTTTTAAATGTCAGCAGAATTCCGAGAACAATGGAAGAGTTCCAAAGCATTTTTAAATGTCGGCGGAATTCTGAAAACAATGGAAGAGTTCCGAAGCATTTTTAAACTTCAGCAGAATTCCGAGAACAATGGGAGAGTTCCGAAGCATTCTTAACCTTCAGCGGAATTCCGAGAACAATGGAAGAGTTCCGAAGCATTTTTAAAAGTCAGCGGAATTCCGAGAACAATAGAAGAGTTGTGAAGCATTTTTAAGCGTCAGCGGAATTCCGAGAACAATGGAAGAATTCCGAAGCATTTTTAAACTTCAAAACTTCAGCAGAATTCCGAGAACAATGGAAGAGTTCCGAAGCATTCTTAAACTTCAGCGGAATTCCGAGAACAATGGAAGAGTTCCGAAGCATTTTTAAAAGTCAGCGGAATTCCGAGAACAAAAGAAGAGTTGTGAAGCAATTTTAAGCGTCAGCTGAATTCCGAGAACAATGGAAGAGTTCCGAAGCATTTTTAAACATCAGCGGAATTCCGAGAACAATGGAGGAGTATCGAAGCATTTTAAAACGTCAGCGGAATTCCGAGAACAATGGAAGAGTTCCGAAGCATTTTTAAACTTCAGCGGAATTACGAGAACAATGCAAGAGTTCCGAAGCATTTTTAAACTTCAGCAGAATTCCGAGAACAATTGGAGAGTTCCGAAGCATTTTTAAACGTCAGCAGAATTCCGAGAACAATTGAAGAGTTCCAAAACATTTTTAAACGTCAGTGGAATTCCGAGAACAATGGAAGAGTTCCGAAGCATTTTTAAATATCAGCAGAATTCCGAGAACAATGTAAGAGTTCTGAAGCATTTTTAAACTTCAGCAGAATTCCGAGAGCAATGGAAGAGTTCACATGCATTTTTATACTTCAGCAGAATTCCGAGAACAATGGAAGAGTTCCGAAGCATTTTTAAACGTCAGCGGAATTCCGAGAACAATGGAAGAGTTCTTAAGCATTTTTAAACATCAGCGGAATGCCAAGAACAATGCAAGATTTCCGAAGCATTTTTATATGTCAGCAGAATTCCGAGAAAATGGAAGAGTATCGAAGCATTTTAAAACGTCAGCGGAATTCCGAGAACAATGAAAGAGTTGCGAAGCATTATTAAACGTCAGCGGAATTCCGAGAACAATGGAAGAGTTCCGAAGCATTTTTAAACTTCAGCAGAATTCCGAGAACAATGGAAGAGTTTCGAAGCATTTTTAAACTTCAACGGAATTCCGAGAACAATGGAAGAGTTCCGAAGCATTTTTAAACGTCAGTGGAATTCCGAGAACAAAGTAAGAGTTCCAATGCATTTTCAAACTTCAGCAGAATTCCAAGAACAATTGAAGTGTTCTGATGCATTTTTAAACGTCACCGGAATTGCGAGAACAATGGAAGAGTTCTAAAGCATTTTTAAACATCAGCGGAATGCCGAGAACAATGCAAGATTTCCGAAGCATTTTTATATGTCAGCGGAATTCCGAGAACAATGGACGAGTACCGAAGCATTTTAAAACTTCAGCGGAATTCCAAGAACAATGGAAGAGTTCCGAAGCATTTTTAAACTTCAGCGGAATTACGAGAACAATGGAAGAGTTCCGAAGCATTTTTAAAAATGAGCAGAATTCCGAAAACAATGGAAGAGATTTTAAGCATTTTTAAACTTCAGCGGAATTCCGAGAACTATAGAAGAGTTCCGAAGCATTTTTAAACTTCAGCGGAATTACGATTACAATGGAAGAGTTCCGAAGCATTTTTAAACATGAGCAGAATTCCGAGAACAATGGAAGAGATTTTAAGCATTTTTAAACTTCAGCGGAATTCCGAGAACAATAGAAGAGTTCTGAAGAATTTTTAAACATCAGTGGATTTTTGAAAACAATGGAAGATTTCCAAAGCATTTTTAAACGTCAGCGGAATTTGGAGAACAATCGAAGAGTTGTGAAGCATTTTTAAACGTCAGCGGAATTCCGAGAACAATGGAAGAGTTGCAAAGCATTATTAAACGTCAGCGGAATTCCGAGAACAATGGAAGAGTTTCGAAGCATTTTTAAACTTCGGCATAATTCCGAGAACAATGTAAGAGTTCCGAAGCATTTTTAAATTTCAACGGAATTCCGAGAACAATGGAAGAGTTGAGAAGCATTTTAAAACTTCAGCAGAATTCCAAGAACAATGGTATAGTCCTGAAGCATTTTAAACTTCAGCTGATTTCCGAGAAATGGAAGAGTTCCGATGCATTTTGAAATGTCAGCCGAAATCCGAAAAAAATGGAAGAGTTCCGAAGCATTTTTAAACTTCAGCGGAATTCCTTGAACAATGAAAGTGTTGCGAAGCATTATTAAATGTCATCGGAATACCAAGAACAATGGAAGAGTTCCGAAGCATTTTTAAATGTCAGCGGAAATCCGAGAACAATGGAAGCGTTCCGAAGCATTTTTAAATGTCAGCTGAATTCCGAGAACAATGAAAGAGTTGCGAAGCATTATTAAACGTCAGCGGAATTCTGAGAACAATGGAAGAGTTCCGAAATATTTTTAAACATCAGCGGATTTCCTTCAAGAATGAAAGAGTTCCGTAGAATTTTTAAACTTCAGCAGAATATGAGGAACAATGGAAGAGTTCCAAAGCATTTTTAAACTTCAGCAGAAATCCGGGAACAATGGAAGAGTTTCAAAGCATTTTTAAACTTCAGCAGAATTCGGAGAACAATAGAAGAGTTCCGAAGCATTTTTAAACGTCAGCAGAATTCCGAGAACAATTGAAGAGTTCCAAAGCATTTTTAAACTTCAGCGGAATTTTGAGAACAATGGAAGAGTTCCGGAGCATTTTTAAATGTCAGCAGAATTCCGAGAACAATGTAAGAGTTCCAAAGCATTTTAAAACTTCAGCAGAATTCCAAGAACAATTGAAGTGTTCCGAAGCATTTTTAAACGTCAGCGGAATTGCGAGAACAATGGAAGAGTTCTAAAGCATTTTTAAAAGTCAGCGGAATTCCGAGAACAAAAGAAGAGTTGTGAAGCAATTTTAAGCGTCAGCGGAATTCCGAGAACAATGGAAGAGTTCCGAAGCATTTTTAAACTTCAGCGGAATTCCTGGAACAATGGAAGAGTTCCGAAGCATTTTTAAAAGTCATCAGAATTCCGAGAATAATAGAAGGGTACCAAAGCATGTTTAAACTTCAGCCGAATTCTGAGAACAATGTAAGAGTTCCGAAGCATTTTTAAACTTCACCGGAATTCCGAGAACAATGGAAGAGTTCCGAAGCATTTTTAAATGTCAGGGGAATTCCGCGAACAATGGAAGAGTTCTGAAGCATTTTTAAACGTCAGCGGATTTTTGAAAACAATGGAAGATTTCCGAAGCATTTTTAAACGTCAGCGGAATTCTGAGAAAAATGGAAGAGTTCCGAAGCATTTTTAAACTTCAGCGGAATTTGGAGAACAATCAAAGAGTTCCGAAGCATTTTTAAAGGTCAGCGGAATTCCGAGAACAATGGAAGAGTTCCGAAGCATTTTTAAACTTCAGCATAATTCCGAGAACAATGGAAGAGTTCCGAAGCATTTTTAAATTTCAACGGAATTCCGAGAACAATGGAAGAGTTCCGAAGCATTTTAAAACTTCATCAGAATTCCAAGAACAATGGAAGAGTCCTGAAGCATTTTAAAGTTCAGCTGATTTCCGAGAAATGGAAGAGTTCCGAAGCATTTTAAAACGTCAGCGGAAATTCGAGAACAATGGAAGCGTTCCGAAGCATTTTTAAATGTCAGCTGAATTCCGAGAACAATGAAAGAGTTGCGAAGCATTATTAAACGTCAGCGGAATTCAGAGAACAATGGAAGAGTTCCGAAACATTTTTAAACATCAGCGGATTTCCTTCAAGAATGAAAGAGTTGGGAAGAATTTTTAAACTTCAGCAGAATTTGAGGAACAATGGAAGAGTTCCAAAGCATTTTTAAACTTCAGCAGAAATCCGGGAACAATGGAAGAGTTTCAAAGCATTTTTAAACTTCAGCAGAATTCGGAGAACAATAGAAGAGTTCCGAAGCATTTTTAAATGTCAATAGAATTCCGAGAACAATTGAAGAGTTCCAAAGCATTTTTAAACTTCAGCGGAATTCCAAGAACAATGTAAGAGTTCCAAAGCGTTTTAAAACTTCAGTAGAATTAAAAAGAACAATTGAAGTGTTTCGAAGCATCTTTAAACATCAGTGGAATTGCGAGAACAATGGAAGAGTTCTAAAGCATTTTTAAACATCAGCGGAATGCCGAGAACAATGCAAGATTTCCGAAGCATTTTTATATGTCAGCGGAATTCCGAGAACAATGGAAGAGTTCTGAATCATTTTTAAACTTCAGCGGAATTACGAGAACAATGGAAGAGTTCCGAAGCATTTTTAAACATGAGCAGAATTCCGAGAACAATGGAAGAGATTTTAAGCATTTTTAAACTTCAGCGGAATTCCGAGAACAACAGAAGAGTTCCGAAGCATTTTTAAACTTCACCCGAATTCTGAGAACAATGGAAGAGTTCCGAAGCATTTTTAAAAGTCAGCGGAATTCCGAGAACAATGGAAGAGTTGTGAATCATTTTTAAACTTCAGCGGAATTCCGAGAACAATAGAAGAGTTCCGAAGCATTTTTAAACTTCACCCTAATTCTGAGAACAATGGAAGAGTTCCGAAGCATTTTTAAATGTCAGCGGAATTCCGAGAAATATGGAAGAGTTCCGAAGCATTTTTAAATGTCAGCAGAATTCCGAGAACAATGGAAGAGTTCCAAAGCATTTTTAAATGTCGGCGGAATTCTGAAAACAATGGAAGAGTTCCGAAGCATTTTTAAACTTCAGCAGAATTCCGAGAACAATGGGAGAGTTCCGAAGCATTCTTAACCTTCAGCGGAATTCCGAGAACAATGGAAGAGTTCCAAAGCATTTTTAAAAGTCAGCGGAATTCCGAGAACAATGGAAGAGTTCCGAAGCATTTTTAAACTTCGGCATAATTCCGAGAACAATGTAAGAGTTCCGAAGCATTTTTAAATTTCAACGGAATTCCGAGAACAATGGAAGAGTTGAGAAGCATTTTAAAACTTCAGCAGAATTCCAAGAACAATGGTATAGTCCTGAAGCATTTTAAACTTCAGCTGATTTCCGAGAAATGGAAGAGTTCCGATGCATTTTGAAATGTCAGCCGAAATCCGAAAAAAATGGAAGAGTTCCGAAGCATTTTTAAACTTCAGCGGAATTCCTTGAACAATGAAAGTGTTGCGAAGCATTATTAAATGTCATCGGAATACCAAGAACAATGGAAGAGTTCCGAAGCATTTTTAAATGTCAGCGGAAATCCGAGAACAATGGAAGCGTTCCGAAGCATTTTTAAATGTCAGCTGAATTCCGAGAACAATGAAAGAGTTGCGAAGCATTATTAAACGTCAGCGGAATTCTGAGAACAATGGAAGAGTTCCGAAATATTTTTAAACATCAGCGGATTTCCTTCAAGAATGAAAGAGTTCCGTAGAATTTTTAAACTTCAGCAGAATATGAGGAACAATGGAAGAGTTCCAAAGCATTTTTAAACTTCAGCAGAAATCCGGGAACAATGGAAGAGTTTCAAAGCATTTTTAAACTTCAGCAGAATTCGGAGAACAATAGAAGAGTTCCGAAGCATTTTTAAACGTCAGCTGAATTCCGAGAACAATTGAAGAGTTCCAAAGCATTTTTAAACTTCAGCGGAATTTTGAGAACAATGGAAGAGTTCCGGAGCATTTTTAAATGTCAGCAGAATTCCGAGAACAATGTAAGAGTTCCAAAGCATTTTAAAACTTCAGCAGAATTCCAAGAACAATTGAAGTGTTCCGAAGCATTTTTAAACGTCAGCGGAATTGCGAGAACAATGGAAGAGTTCTAAAGCATTTTTAAAAGTCAGCGGAATTCCGAGAACAAAAGAAGAGTTGTGAAGCAATTTTAAGCGTCAGCGGAATTCCGAGAACAATGGAAGAGTTCCGAAGCATTTTTAAACTTCAGCGGAATTCCTGGAACAATGGAAGAGTTCCGAAGCATTTTTAAAAGTCATCAGAATTCCGAGAATAATAGAAGGGTACCAAAGCATGTTTAAACTTCAGCCGAATTCTGAGAACAATGTAAGAGTTCCGAAGCATTTTTAAACTTCACCGGAATTCCGAGAACAATGGAAGAGTTCCGAAGCATTTTTAAATGTCAGGGGAATTCCGCGAACAATGGAAGAGTTCTGAAGCATTTTTAAACGTCAGCGGATTTTTGAAAACAATGGAAGATTTCCGAAGCATTTTTAAACGTCAGCGGAATTCTGAGAAAAATGGAAGAGTTCCGAAGCATTTTTAAACTTCAGCGGAATTTGGAGAACAATCAAAGAGTTCCGAAGCATTTTTAAAGGTCAGCGGAATTCCGAGAACAATGGAAGAGTTCCGAAGCATTTTTAAACTTCAGCATAATTCCGAGAACAATGGAAGAGTTCCGAAGCATTTTTAAATTTCAACGGAATTCCGAGAACAATGGAAGAGTTCCGAAGCATTTTTAAATGTCAGCAGAATTCCGAGAACAATGTAAGAATTCCAAAGCATTTTAAAACTTCAGCAGAATTCCAAGAACAATTGAAGTGTTCCGAAGCATTTTTAAACGTAAGCGGAATTCCGAGAACAATGGAAGAGTTCCGAAGCATTTTTAAACTTCAGCATAATTCCGAGAACAATGGAAGAGTTCCGAAGCATTTTTAAATTTCAACGGAATTCCGAGAACAATGGAAGAGTTCCGAAGCATTTTAAAAATGAAGCAGAATTCCAAGAACAATGGAAGAGTCCTGAAGCATTTTAAAGTTCAGCTGATTTCCGAGAAATGGAAGAGTTCCGAAGCATTTTAAAACGTCAGCGGAAATTCGAGAACAATGGAAGCGTTCCGAAGCATTTTTAAATGTCAGCTGAATTCCGAGAACAATGAAAGAGTTGCGAAGCATTATTAAACGTCAGCGGAATTCAGAGAACAATGGAAGAGTTCCGAAACATTTTTAAACATCAGCGGAATTCCAAGAACAATGTAAGAGTTCCAAAGCGTTTTAAAACTTCAGTAGAATTAAAAAGAACAATTGAAGTGTTTCGAAGCATCTTTAAACATCAGTGGAATTGCGAGAACAATGGAAGAGTTCTAAAGCATTTTTAAACATCAGCGGAATGCCGAGAACAATGCAAGATTTCCGAAGCATTTTTATATGTCAGCGGAATTCCGAGAACAATGGAAGAGTTCTGAATCATTTTTAAACTTCAGCGGAATTACGAGAACAATGGAAGAGTTCCGAAGCATTTTTAAACATGAGCAGAATTCCGAGAACAATGGAAGAGATTTTAAGCATTTTTAAACTTCAGCGGAATTCCGAGAACAACAGAAGAGTTCCGAAGCATTTTTAAACTTCACCCGAATTCTGAGAACAATGGAAGAGTTCCGAAGCATTTTTAAAAGTCAGCGGAATTCCGAGAACAATGGAAGAGTTGTGAATCATTTTTAAACTTCAGCGGAATTCCGAGAACAATAGAAGAGTTCCGAAGCATTTTTAAACTTCACCCTAATTCTGAGAACAATGGAAGAGTTCCGAAGCATTTTTAAATGTCAGCGGAATTCCGAGAAATATGGAAGAGTTCCGAAGCATTTTTAAATGTCAGCAGAATTCCGAGAACAATGGAAGAGTTCCAAAGCATTTTTAAATGTCGGCGGAATTCTGAAAACAATGGAAGAGTTCCGAAGCATTTTTAAACTTCAGCAGAATTCCGAGAACAATGGGAGAGTTCCGAAGCATTCTTAACCTTCAGCGGAATTCCGAGAACAATGGAAGAGTTCCAAAGCATTTTTAAAAGTCAGCGGAATTCCGAGAACAATAGAAGAGTTGTGAAGCATTTTTAAGCGTCAGCGGAATTCCGAGAACAATGGAAGAATTCCGAAGCATTTTTAAACTTCAAAACTTCAGCAGAATTCCGAGAACAATGGAAGAGTTCCGAAGCATTCTTAAACTTCAGCGGAATTCCGAGAACAATGGAAGAGTTCTGAATCATTTTTAAACTTCAGCGGAATTACGAGAACAATGGAAGAGTTCCGAAGCATTTTTAAACATGAGCAGAATTCCGAGAACAATGGAAGAGATTTTAAGCATTTTTAAACTTCAGCAGAATTCCCAGAACAACAGAAGAGTTCCGAAGCATTTTTAAACTTCACCCGAATTCTGAGAACAATGGAAGAGTTCCGAAGCATTTTTAAAAGTCAGCGGAATTCCGAGAACAATGGAAGAGTTGTGAATCATTTTTAAACTTCAGCGGAATTCCGAGAACAATAGAAGAGTTCCGAAGCATTTTTAAACTTCACCCTAATTCTGAGAACAATGGAAGAGTTCCGAAGCATTTTTAAATGTCAGCGGAATTCCGAGAAATATGGAAGAGTTCCGAAGCATTTTTAAATGTCAGCAGAATTCCGAGAACAATGGAAGAGTTCCAAAGCATTTTTAAATGTCGGCGGAATTCTGAAAACAATGGAAGAGTTCCGAAGCATTTTTAAACTTCAGCAGAATTCCGAGAACAATGGGAGAGTTCCGAAGCATTCTTAACCTTCAGCGGAATTCCGAGAACAATGGAAGAGTTCCGAAGCATTTTTAAAAGTCAGCGGAATTCCGAGAACAATAGAAGAGTTGTGAAGCATTTTTAAGCGTCAGCGGAATTCCGAGAACAATGGAAGAATTCCGAAGCATTTTTAAACTTCAAAACTTCAGCAGAATTCCGAGAACAATGGAAGAGTTCCGAAGCATTCTTAAACTTCAGCGGAATTCCGAGAACAATGGAAGAGTTCCGAAGCATTTTTAAAAGTCAGCGGAATTCCGAGAACAAAAGAAGAGTTGTGAAGCAATTTTAAGCGTCAGCTGAATTCCGAGAACAATGGAAGAGTTCCGAAGCATTTTTAAACATCAGCGGAATTCCGAGAACAATGGAAGAGTATCGAAGCATTTTAAAACGTCAGCGGAATTCCGAGAACAATGGAAGAGTTCCGAAGCATTTTTAAACTTCAGCGGAATTACGAGAACAATGCAAGAGTTCCGAAGCATTTTTAAACTTCAGCAGAATTCCGAGAACAATTGGAGAGTTCCGAAGCATTTTTAAACGTCAGCAGAATTCCGAGAACAATTGAAGAGTTCCAAAACATTTTTAAACGTCAGTGGAATTCCGAGAACAATGGAAGAGTTCCGAAGCATTTTTAAATATCAGCAGAATTCCGAGAACAATGTAAGAGTTCTGAAGCATTTTTAAACTTCAGCAGAATTCCGAGAGCAATGGAAGAGTTCACATGCATTTTTAAACTTCAGCAGAATTCCGAGAACAATGGAAGAGTTCCGAAGCATTTTTAAACGTCAGCGGAATTCCGAGAACAATGGAAGAGTTCTTAAGCATTTTTAAACATCAGCGGAATGCCAAGAACAATGCAAGATTTCCGAAGCATTTTTATATGTCAGCAGAATTCCGAGAAAATGGAAGAGTATCGAAGCATTTTAAAACGTCAGCGGAATTCCGAGAACAATGAAAGAGTTGCGAAGCATTATTAAACGTCAGCGGAATTCCGAGAACAATGGAAGAGTTCCGAAGCATTTTTAAACTTCAGCAGAATTCCGAGAACAATGGAAGAGTTTCGAAGCATTTTTAAACGTCAGTGGAATTCCGAGAACAAAGTAAGAGTTCCAATGCATTTTCAAACTTCAGCAGAATTCCAAGAACAATTGAAGTGTTCTGATGCATTTTTAAACGTCACCGGAATTGCGAGAACAATGGAAGAGTTCTAAAGCATTTTTAAACATCAGCGGAATGCCGAGAACAATGCAAGATTTCCGAAGCATTTTTATATGTCAGCGGAATTCCGAGAACAATGGACGAGTACCGAAGCATTTTAAAACTTCAGCGGAATTCCAAGAACAATGGAAGAGTTCCGAAGCATTTTTAAACTTCAGCGGAATTACGAGAACAATGGAAGAGTTCCGAAGCATTTTTAAAAATGAGCAGAATTCCGAAAACAATGGAAGAGATTTTAAGCATTTTTAAACTTCAGCGGAATTCCGAGAACTATAGAAGAGTTCCGAAGCATTTTTAAACTTCAGCGGAATTACGATTACAATGGAAGAGTTCCGAAGCATTTTTAAACATGAGCAGAATTCCGAGAACAATGGAAGAGATTTTAAGCATTTTTAAACTTCAGCGGAATTCCGAGAACAATAGAAGAGTTCTGAAGAATTTTTAAACATCAGTGGATTTTTGAAAACAATGGAAGATTTCCAAAGCATTTTTAAACGTCAGCGGAATTTGGAGAACAATCGAAGAGTTGTGAAGCATTTTTAAACGTCAGCGGAATTCCGAGAACAATGGAAGAGTTGCAAAGCATTATTAAACGTCAGCGGAATTCCGAGAACAATGGAAGAGTTCCGAAGCATTTTTAAACTTCGGCATAATTCCGAGAACAATGTAAGAGTTCCGAAGCATTTTTAAATTTCAACGGAATTCCGAGAACAATGGAAGAGTTGAGAAGCATTTTAAAACTTCAGCAGAATTCCAAGAACAATGGAAGAGTCCTGAAGCATTTTAAACTTCAGCTGATTTCCGAGAAATGGAAGAGTTCCGATGCATTTTGAAATGTCAGTCGAAATCCGAAAAAAATGGAAGAGTTCCGAAGCATTTTTAAACTTCAGCGGAATTCCTTGAACAATGAAAGTGTTGCGAAGCATTATTAAATGTCATCGGAATACCAAGAACAATGGAAGAGTTCCGAAGCATTTTTAAATGTCAGCGGAAATCCGAGAACAATGGAAGCGTTCCGAAGCATTTTTAAATGTCAGCTGAATTCCGAGAACAATGAAAGAGTTGCGAAGCATTATTAAACGTCAGCGGAATTCTGAGAACAATGGAAGAGTTCCGAAATATTTTTAAACATCAGCGGATTTCCTTCAAGAATGAAAGAGTTCCGTAGAATTTTTAAACTTCAGCAGAATTTGAGGAACAATGGAAGAGTTCCAAAGCATTTTTAAACTTCAGCAGAAATCCGGGAACAATGGAAGAGTTTCAAAGCATTTTTAAACTTCAGCAGAATTCGGAGAACAATAGAAGAGTTCCGAAGCATTTTTAAACGTCAGCAGAATTCCGAGAACAATTGAAGAGTTCCAAAGCATTTTTAAACTTCAGCGGAATTTTGAGAACAATGGAAGAGTTCCGGAGCATTTTTAAATGTCAGCAGAATTCCGAGAACAATGTAAGAGTTCCAAAGCATTTTAAAACTTCAGCAGAATTCCAAGAACAATTGAAGTGTTCCGAAGCATTTTTAAACGTCAGCGGAATTGCGAGAACAATGGAAGAGTTCTAAAGCATTTTTAAAAGTCAGCGGAATTCCGAGAACAAAAGAAGAGTTGTGAAGCAATTTTAAGCGTCAGCGGAATTCCGAGAACAATGGAAGAGTTCCGAAGCATTTTTAAACTTCAGCGGAATTCCTGGAACAATGGAAGAGTTCCGAAGCATTTTTAAAAGTCATCAGAATTCCGAGAATAATAGAAGGGTACCAAAGCATGTTTAAACTTCAGCCGAATTCTGAGAACAATGTAAGAGTTCCGAAGCATTTTTAAACTTCACCGGAATTCCGAGAACAATGGAAGAGTTCCGAAGCATTTTTAAATGTCAGGGGAATTCCGCGAACAATGGAAGAGTTCTGAAGCATTTTTAAACGTCAGCGGATTTTTGAAAACAATGGAAGATTTCCGAAGCATTTTTAACTGTCAGCGGAATTCTGAGAAAAATGGAAGAGTTCCGAAGCATTTTTAAACTTCAGCGGAATTTGGAGAACAATGTAAGAATTCCAAAGCATTTTAAAACTTCAGCAGAATTCCAAGAACAATTGAAGTGTTCCGAAGCATTTTTAAACGTAAGCGGAATTGCGAGAACAATGGAAGAGTTCCGAAGCATTTTTAAACTTCAGCATAATTCCGAGAACAATGGAAGAGTTCCGAAGCATTTTTAAACGTAAGCGGAATTGCGAGAACAATGTAAGAATTCCAAAGCATTTTAAAACTTCAGCAGAATTCCAAGAACAATTGAAGTGTTCCGAAGCATTTTTAAACGTAAGCGGAATTGCGAGAACAATGGAAGAGTTCCGAAGCATTTTTAAACTTCAGCATAATTCCGAGAACAATGGAAGAGTTCCGAAGCATTTTTAAATTTCAACGGAATTCCGAGAACAATGGAAGAGTTCCGAAGCATTTTAAAAATGAAGCAGAATTCCAAGAACAATGGAAGAGTCCTGAAGCATTTTAAAGTTCAGCTGATTTCCGAGAAATGGAAGAGTTCCGAAGCATTTTAAAACGTCAGCGGAAATTCGAGAACAATGGAAGCGTTCCGAAGCATTTTTAAATGTCAGCTGAATTCCGAGAACAATGAAAGAGTTGCGAAGCATTATTAAACGTCAGCGGAATTCAGAGAACAATGGAAGAGTTCCGAAACATTTTTAAACATCAGCGGATTTCCTTCAAGAATGAAAGAGTTGGGAAGAATTTTTAAACTTCAGCAGAATTTGAGGAACAATGGAAGAGTTCCAAAGCATTTTTAAACTTCAGCAGAAATCCGGGAACAATGGAAGAGTTTCAAAGCATTTTTAAACTTCAGCAGAATTCGGAGAACAATAGAAGAGTTCCGAAGCATTTTTAAATGTCAGAAGAATTCCGAGAACAATTGAAGAGTTCCAAAGCATTTTTAAACTTCAGCGGAATTCCAAGAACAATGTAAGAGTTCCAAAGCGTTTTAAAACTTCAGTAGAATTAAAAAGAACAATTGAAGTGTTTCGAAGCATCTTTAAACATCAGTGGAATTGCGAGAACAATGGAAGAGTTCTAAAGCATTTTTAAACATCAGCGGAATGCCGAGAACAATGCAAGATTTCCGAAGCATTTTTATATGTCAGCGGAATTCCGAGAACAATGGAAGAGTTCTGAATCATTTTTAAACTTCAGCGGAATTACGAGAACAATGGAAGAGTTCCGAAGCATTTTTAAACATGAGCAGAATTCCGAGAACAATGGAAGAGATTTTAAGCATTTTTAAACTTCAGCGGAATTCCGAGAACAACAGAAGAGTTCCGAAGCATTTTTAAACTTCACCCGAATTCTGAGAACAATGGAAGAGTTCCGAAGCATTTTTAAAAGTCAGCGGAATTCCGAGAACAATGGAAGAGTTGTGAATCATTTTTAAACTTCAGCGGAATTCCGAGAACAATAGAAGAGTTCCGAAGCATTTTTAAACTTCACCCTAATTCTGAGAACAATGGAAGAGTTCCGAAGCATTTTTAAATGTCAGCGGAATTCCGAGAAATATGGAAGAGTTCCGAAGCATTTTTAAATGTCAGCAGAATTCCGAGAACAATGGAAGAGTTCCAAAGCATTTTTAAATGTCGGCGGAATTCTGAAAACAATGGAAGAGTTCCGAAGCATTTTTAAACTTCAGCAGAATTCCGAGAACAATGGGAGAGTTCCGAAGCATTCTTAACCTTCAGCGGAATTCCGAGAACAATGGAAGAGTTCCGAAGCATTTTTAAAAGTCAGCGGAATTCCGAGAACAATAGAAGAGTTGTGAAGCATTTTTAAGCGTCAGCGGAATTCCGAGAACAATGGAAGAATTCCGAAGCATTTTTAAACTTCAAAACTTCAGCAGAATTCCGAGAACAATGGAAGAGTTCCGAAGCATTCTTAAACTTCAGCGGAATTCCGAGAACAATGGAAGAGTTCTGAATCATTTTTAAACTTCAGCGGAATTACGAGAACAATGGAAGAGTTCCGAAGCATTTTTAAACATGAGCAGAATTCCGAGAACAATGGAAGAGATTTTAAGCATTTTTAAACTTCAGCAGAATTCCCAGAACAACAGAAGAGTTCCGAAGCATTTTTAAACTTCACCCGAATTCTGAGAACAATGGAAGAGTTCCGAAGCATTTTTAAAAGTCAGCGGAATTCCGAGAACAATGGAAGAGTTGTGAATCATTTTTAAACTTCAGCGGAATTCCGAGAACAATAGAAGAGTTCCGAAGCATTTTTAAACTTCACCCTAATTCTGAGAACAATGGAAGAGTTCCGAAGCATTTTTAAATGTCAGCGGAATTCCGAGAAATATGGAAGAGTTCCGAAGCATTTTTAAATGTCAGCAGAATTCCGAGAACAATGGAAGAGTTCCAAAGCATTTTTAAATGTCGGCGGAATTCTGAAAACAATGGAAGAGTTCCGAAGCATTTTTAAACTTCAGCAGAATTCCGAGAACAATGGGAGAGTTCCGAAGCATTCTTAAACTTCAGCGGAATTCCGAGAACAATGGAAGAGTTCCGAAGCATTTTTAAAAGTCAGCGGAATTCCGAGAACAAAAGAAGAGTTGTGAAGCAATTTTAAGCGTCAGCTGAATTCCGAGAACAATGGAAGAGTTCCGAAGCATTTTTAAACTTCAGCGGAATTCCTGGAACAATGGAAGAGTTCCGAAGCATTTTTAAAAGTCAGCAGAATTCCGAGAATAATAGAAGGGTACCAAAGCATGTTTAAACTTCAGCGGAATGCTGAGAACAATGTAAGAGTTCCGAAGCATTTTTAAACTTCACTGGAATTCCGAGAACAATGGAAGAGTTCCGAAGCATTTTTAAATGTCAGGGGAATTCCGCGAACAATGGAAGAGTTCTGAAGCATTTTTAAACGTCAGCGGATTTTTGAAAACAATGGAAGATTTCCGAAGCATTTTTAAACGTCAGCGGAATTCTGAGAACAATGGAAGAGTTCCGAAATATTTTTAAACATCAGCGGATTTCCTTCAAGAATGAAAGAGTTCCGTAGAATTTTTAAACTTCAGCAGAATTTGAGGAACAATGGAAGAGTTCCAAAGCATTTTTAAACTTCAGC
Organism: Phyllobates terribilis; assembly: GCF_046119375.1. NCBI lineage: Eukaryota > Metazoa > Chordata > Amphibia > Anura > Dendrobatidae > Phyllobates > Phyllobates terribilis. Next base: position 12,219,692 of record NW_027362788.1, on the reverse strand, counting down.
AGAAATCCGGGAACAATGGAAGAGTTTCAAAGCATTTTTAAACTTCAGCAGAATTCGGAGAACAATAGAAGAGTTCCGAAGCATTTTTAAACGTCAGCAGAATTCCGAGAACAATTGAAGAGTTCCAAAGCATTTTTAAACTTCAGCGGAATTTTGAGAACAATGGAAGAGTTCCGGAGCATTTTTAAATGTCAGCAGAATTCCGAGAACAATGTAAGAGTTCCAAAGCATTTTAAAACTTCAGCAGAATTCCAAGAACAATTGAAGTGTTCCGAAGCATTTTTAAACGTCAGCGGAATTGCGAGAACAATGGAAGAGTTCTAAAGCATTTTTAAAAGTCAGCGGAATTCCGAGAACAAAAGAAGAGTTGTGAAGCAATTTTAAGCGTCAGCGGAATTCCGAAAACAATGGAAGAGTTCCGAAGCATTTTTAAACTTCAGCGGAATTCCTGGAACAATGGAAGAGTTCCGAAGCATTTTTAAAAGTCATCAGAATTCCGAGAATAATAGAAGGGTACCAAAGCATGTTTAAACTTCAGCCGAATTCTGAGAACAATGTAAGAGTTCCGAAGCATTTTTAAACTTCACCGGAATTCCGAGAACAATGGAAGAGTTCCGAAGCATTTTTAAATGTCAGGGGAATTCCGCGAACAATGGAAGAGTTCTGAAGCATTTTTAAACGTCAGCGGATTTTTGAAAACAATGGAAGATTTCCGAAGCATTTTTAACGTCAGCGGAATTCTGAGAAAAATGGAAGAGTTCCGAAGCATTTTTAAACTTCAGCGGAATTTGGAGAACAATCAAAGAGTTCCGAAGCATTTTTAAAGGTCAGCGGAATTCCGAGAACAATGGAAGAGTTCCGAAGCATTTTTAAACTTCAGCATAATTCCGAGAACAATGGAAGAGTTCCGAAGCATTTTTAAATTTCAACGGAATTCCGAGAACAATGGAAGAGTTCCGAAGCATTTTAAAACTTCAGCAGAATTCCAAGAACAATGGAAGAGTCCTGAAGCATTTTAAACATCAGCTGATTTCCGAGAAATGGAAGAGTTCCGAAGCATTTTTAAATTTCAACGGAATTCCGAGAACAATGGAAGAGTTCCGAAGCATTTTAAAACTTCAGCAGAATTCCAAGAACAATGGAAGAGTCCTGAAGCATTTTAAACATCAGCTGATTTCCGAGAAATGGAAGAGTTCCGAAGCATTTTTAAATGTCAGCGGAAATCCGAGAACAATGTAAGCGTTCCGAAGCATTTTTAAATGTCAGCAGAATTCCGAGAACAATGTAAGAATTCCAAAGCATTTTAAAACTTCAGCAGAATTCCAAGAACAATTGAAGTGTTCCGAAGCATTTTTAAACGTAAGCGGAATTATGAGAACAATGGAAGAGTTCCGAAGCATTTTTAAACTTCAGCATAATTCCGAGAACAATGGAAGAGTTCCGAAGCATTTTTAAATTTCAACGGAATTCCGAGAACAATGGAAGAGTTCCGAAGCATTTTAAAAATGAAGCAGAATTCCAAGAACAATGGAAGAGTCCTGAAGCATTTTAAAGTTCAGCTGATTTCCGAGAAATGGAAGAGTTCCGAAGCATTTTAAAACGTCAGCGGAAATTCGAGAACAATGGAAGCGTTCCGAAGCATTTTTAAATGTCAGCTGAATTCCGAGAACAATGAAAGAGTTGCGAAGCATTATTAAACGTCAGCGGAATTCAGAGAACAATGGAAGAGTTCCGAAACATTTTTAAACATCAGCGGATTTCCTTCAAGAATGAAAGAGTTGGGAAGAATTTTTAAACTTCAGCAGAATTTGAGGAACAATGGAAGAGTTCCAAAGCATTTTTAAACTTCAGCAGAAATCCGGGAACAATGGAAGAGTTTCAAAGCATTTTTAAACTTCAGCAGAATTCGGAGAACAATAGAAGAGTTCCGAAGCATTTTTAAATGTCAGAAGAATTCCGAGAACAATTGAAGAGTTCCAAAGCATTTTTAAACTTCAGCGGAATTCCAAGAACAATGTAAGAGTTCCAAAGCGTTTTAAAACTTCAGTAGAATTAAAAAGAACAATTGAAGTGTTTCGAAGCATCTTTAAACATCAGTGGAATTGCGAGAACAATGGAAGAGTTCTAAAGCATTTTTAAACATCAGCGGAATGCCGAGAACAATGCAAGATTTCCGAAGCATTTTTATATGTCAGCGGAATTCCGAGAACAATGGAAGAGTTCTGAATCATTTTTAAACTTCAGCGGAATTACGAGAACAATGGAAGAGTTCCGAAGCATTTTTAAACATGAGCAGAATTCCGAGAACAATGGAAGAGATTTTAAGCATTTTTAAACTTCAGCGGAATTCCGAGAACAACAGAAGAGTTCCGAAGCATTTTTAAACTTCACCCGAATTCTGAGAACAATGGAAGAGTTCCGAAGCATTTTTAAAAGTCAGCGGAATTCCGAGAACAATGGAAGAGTTGTGAATCATTTTTAAACTTCAGCGGAATTCCGAGAACAATAGAAGAGTTCCGAAGCATTTTTAAACTTCACCCTAATTCTGAGAACAATGGAAGAGTTCCGAAGCATTTTTAAATGTCAGCGGAATTCCGAGAAATATGGAAGAGTTCCGAAGCATTTTTAAATGTCAGCAGAATTCCGAGAACAATGGAAGAGTTCCAAAGCATTTTTAAATGTCGGCGGAATTCTGAAAACAATGGAAGAGTTCCGAAGCATTTTTAAACTTCAGCAGAATTCCGAGAACAATGGGAGAGTTCCGAAGCATTCTTAACCTTCAGCGGAATTCCGAGAACAATGGAAGAGTTCCGAAGCATTTTTAAAAGTCAGCGGAATTCCGAGAACAATAGAAGAGTTGTGAAGCATTTTTAAGCGTCAGCGGAATTCCGAGAACAATGGAAGAATTCCGAAGCATTTTTAAACTTCAAAACTTCAGCAGAATTCCGAGAACAATGGAAGAGTTCCGAAGCATTCTTAAACTTCAGCGGAATTCCGAGAACAATGGAAGAGTTCTGAATCATTTTTAAACTTCAGCGGAATTACGAGAACAATGGAAGAGTTCCGAAGCATTTTTAAACATGAGCAGAATTCCGAGAACAATGGAAGAGATTTTAAGCATTTTTAAACTTCAGCAGAATTCCCAGAACAACAGAAGAGTTCCGAAGCATTTTTAAACTTCACCCGAATTCTGAGAACAATGGAAGAGTTCCGAAGCATTTTTAAAAGTCAGCGGAATTCCGAGAACAATGGAAGAGTTGTGAATCATTTTTAAACTTCAGCGGAATTCCGAGAACAATAGAAGAGTTCCGAAGCATTTTTAAACTTCACCCTAATTCTGAGAACAATGGAAGAGTTCCGAAGCATTTTTAAATGTCAGCGGAATTCCGAGAAATATGGAAGAGTTCCGAAGCATTTTTAAATGTCAGCAGAATTCCGAGAACAATGGAAGAGTTCCAAAGCATTTTTAAATGTCGGCGGAATTCTGAAAACAATGGAAGAGTTCCGAAGCATTTTTAAACTTCAGCAGAATTCCGAGAACAATGGGAGAGTTCCGAAGCATTCTTAACCTTCAGCGGAATTCCGAGAACAATGGAAGAGTTCCGAAGCATTTTTAAAAGTCAGCGGAATTCCGAGAACAATAGAAGAGTTGTGAAGCATTTTTAAGCGTCAGCGGAATTCCGAGAACAATGGAAGAATTCCGAAGCATTTTTAAACTTCAAAACTTCAGCAGAATTCCGAGAACAATGGAAGAGTTCCGAAGCATTCTTAAACTTCAGCGGAATTCCGAGAACAATGGAAGAGTTCCGAAGCATTTTTAAAAGTCAGCGGAATTCCGAGAACAAAAGAAGAGTTGTGAAGCAATTTTAAGCGTCAGCTGAATTCCGAGAACAATGGAAGAGTTCCGAAGCATTTTTAAACTTCAGCGGAATTCCTGGAACAATGGAAGAGTTCCGAAGCATTTTTAAAAGTCAGCAGAATTCCGAGAATAATAGAAGGGTACCAAAGCATGTTTAAACTTCAGCGGAATTCTGAGAACAATGTAAGAGTTCCGAAGCATTTTTAAACTTCACTGGAATTCCGAGAACAATGGAAGAGTTCCGAAGCATTTTTAAATGTCAGGGGAATTCCGCGAACAATGGAAGAGTTCTGAAGCATTTTTAAACGTCAGCGGATTTTTGAAAACAATGGAAGATTTCCGAAGCATTTTTAAACGTCAGCGGAATTCTGAGAACAATGGAAGAGTTCCGAAATATTTTTAAACATCAGCGGATTTCCTTCAAGAATGAAAGAGTTCCGTAGAATTTTTAAACTTCAGCAGAATTTGAGGAACAATGGAAGAGTTCCAAAGCATTTTTATACTTCAGCAGAAATCCGGGAACAATGGAAGAGTTTCAAAGCATTTTTAAACTTCAGCAGAATTCGGAGAACAATAGAAGAGTTCCGAAGCATTTTTAAACGTCAGCAGAATTCCGAGAACAATTGAAGAGTTCCAAAGCATTTTTAAACTTCAGCGGAATTTTGAGAACAATGGAAGAGTTCCGGAGCATTTTTAAATGTCAGCAGAATTCCGAGAACAATGTAAGAGTTCCAAAGCATTTTAAAACTTCAGCAGAATTCCAAGAACAATTGAAGTGTTCCGAAGCATTTTTAAACGTCAGCGGAATTGCGAGAACAATGGAAGAGTTCTAAAGCATTTTTAAAAGTCAGCGGAATTCCGAGAACAAAAGAAGAGTTGTGAAGCAATTTTAAGCGTCAGCGGAATTCCGAAAACAATGGAAGAGTTCCGAAGCATTTTTAAACTTCAGCGGAATTCCTGGAACAATGGAAGAGTTCCGAAGCATTTTTAAAAGTCATCAGAATTCCGAGAATAATAGAAGGGTACCAAAGCATGTTTAAACTTCAGCCGAATTCTGAGAACAATGTAAGAGTTCCGAAGCATTTTTAAACTTCACCGGAATTCCGAGAACAATGGAAGAGTTCCGAAGCATTTTTAAATGTCAGGGGAATTCCGCGAACAATGGAAGAGTTCTGAAGCATTTTTAAACGTCAGCGGATTTTTGAAAACAATGGAAGATTTCCGAAGCATTTTTAAACGTCAGCGGAATTCTGAGAAAAATGGAAGAGTTCCGAAGCATTTTTAAACTTCAGCGGAATTTGGAGAACAATCAAAGAGTTCCGAAGCATTTTTAAAGGTCAGCGGAATTCCGAGAACAATGGAAGAGTTCCGAAGCATTTTTAAACTTCAGCATAATTCCGAGAACAATGGAAGAGTTCCGAAGCATTTTTAAATTTCAACGGAATTCCGAGAACAATGGAAGAGTTCCGAAGCATTTTAAAACTTCAGCAGAATTCCAAGAACAATGGAAGAGTCCTGAAGCATTTTAAACATCAGCTGATTTCCGAGAAATGGAAGAGTTCCGAAGCATTTTTAAATTTCAACGGAATTCCGAGAACAATGGAAGAGTTCCGAAGCATTTTAAAACTTCAGCAGAATTCCAAGAACAATGGAAGAGTCCTGAAGCATTTTAAACATCAGCTGATTTCCGAGAAATGGAAGAGTTCCGAAGCATTTTTAAATGTCAGCGGAAATCCGAGAACAATGTAAGCGTTCCGAAGCATTTTTAAATGTCAGCAGAATTCCGAGAACAATGTAAGAATTCCAAAGCATTTTAAAACTTCAGCAGAATTCCAAGAACAATTGAAGTGTTCCGAAGCATTTTTAAACGTAAGCGGAATTGCGAGAACAATGGAAGAGTTCCGAAGCATTTTTAAACTTCAGCATAATTCCGAGAACAATGGAAGAGTTCCGAAGCATTTTTAAATTTCAACGGAATTCCGAGAACAATGGAAGAGTTCCGAAGCATTTTAAAAATGAAGCAGAATTCCAAGAACAATGGAAGAGTCCTGAAGCATTTTAAAGTTCAGCTGATTTCCGAGAAATGGAAGAGTTCCGAAGCATTTTAAAACGTCAGCGGAAATTCGAGAACAATGGAAGCGTTCCGAAGCATTTTTAAATGTCAGCTGAATTCCGAGAACAATGAAAGAGTTGCGAAGCATTATTAAACGTCAGCGGAATTCAGAGAACAATGGAAGAGTTCCGAAACATTTTTAAACATCAGCGGATTTCCTTCAAGAATGAAAGAGTTGGGAAGAATTTTTAAACTTCAGCAGAATTTGAGGAACAATGGAAGAGTTCCAAAGCATTTTTAAACTTCAGCAGAAATCCGGGAACAATGGAAGAGTTTCAAAGCATTTTTAAACTTCAGCAGAATTCGGAGAACAATAGAAGAGTTCCGAAGCATTTTTAAATGTCAGAAGAATTCCGAGAACAATTGAAGAGTTCCAAAGCATTTTTAAACTTCAGCGGAATTCCAAGAACAATGTAAGAGTTCCAAAGCGTTTTAAAACTTCAGTAGAATTAAAAAGAACAATTGAAGTGTTTCGAAGCATCTTTAAACATCAGTGGAATTGCGAGAACAATGGAAGAGTTCTAAAGCATTTTTAAACATCAGCGGAATGCCGAGAACAATGCAAGATTTCCGAAGCATTTTTATATGTCAGCGGAATTCCGAGAACAATGGAAGAGTTCTGAATCATTTTTAAACTTCAGCGGAATTACGAGAACAATGGAAGAGTTCCGAAGCATTTTTAAACATGAGCAGAATTCCGAGAACAATGGAAGAGATTTTAAGCATTTTTAAACTTCAGCGGAATTCCGAGAACAACAGAAGAGTTCCGAAGCATTTTTAAACTTCACCCGAATTCTGAGAACAATGGAAGAGTTCCGAAGCATTTTTAAAAGTCAGCGGAATTCCGAGAACAATGGAAGAGTTGTGAATCATTTTTAAACTTCAGCGGAATTCCGAGAACAATAGAAGAGTTCCGAAGCATTTTTAAACTTCACCCTAATTCTGAGAACAATGGAAGAGTTCCGAAGCATTTTTAAATGTCAGCGGAATTCCGAGAAATATGGAAGAGTTCCGAAGCATTTTTAAATGTCAGCAGAATTCCGAGAACAATGGAAGAGTTCCAAAGCATTTTTAAATGTCGGCGGAATTCTGAAAACAATGGAAGAGTTCCGAAGCATTTTTAAACTTCAGCAGAATTCCGAGAACAATGGGAGAGTTCCGAAGCATTCTTAACCTTCAGCGGAATTCCGAGAACAATGGAAGAGTTCCGAAGCATTTTTAAAAGTCAGCGGAATTCCGAGAACAATAGAAGAGTTGTGAAGCATTTTTAAGCGTCAGCGGAATTCCGAGAACAATGGAAGAATTCCGAAGCATTTTTAAACTTCAAAACTTCAGCAGAATTCCGAGAACAATGGAAGAGTTCCGAAGCATTCTTAAACTTCAGCGGAATTCCGAGAACAATGGAAGAGTTCTGAATCATTTTTAAACTTCAGCGGAATTACGAGAACAATGGAAGAGTTCCGAAGCATTTTTAAACATGAGCAGAATTCCGAGAACAATGGAAGAGATTTTAAGCATTTTTAAACTTCAGCAGAATTCCCAGAACAACAGAAGAGTTCCGAAGCATTTTTAAACTTCACCCGAATTCTGAGAACAATGGAAGAGTTCCGAAGCATTTTTAAAAGTCAGCGGAATTCCGAGAACAATGGAAGAGTTGTGAATCATTTTTAAACTTCAGCGGAATTCCGAGAACAATAGATGAGTTCCGAAGCATTTTTAAACTTCACCCTAATTCTGAGAACAATGGAAGAGTTCCGAAGCATTTTTAAATGTCAGCGGAATTCCGAGAAATATGGAAGAGTTCCGAAGCATTTTTAAATGTCAGCAGAATTCCGAGAACAATGGAAGAGTTCCAAAGCATTTTTAAATGTCGGCGGAATTCTGAAAACAATGGAAGAGTTCCGAAGCATTTTTAAACTTCAGCAGAATTCCGAGAACAATGGGAGAGTTCCGAAGCATTCTTAACCTTCAGCGGAATTCCGAGAACAATGGAAGAGTTCCGAAGCATTTTTAAAAGTCAGCGGAATTCCGAGAACAATAGAAGAGTTGTGAAGCATTTTTAAGCGTCAGCGGAATTCCGAGAACAATGGAAGAATTCCGAAGCATTTTTAAACTTCAAAACTTCAGCAGAATTCCGAGAACAATGGAAGAGTTCCGAAGCATTCTTAAACTTCAGCGGAATTCCGAGAACAATGGAAGAGTTCCGAAGCATTTTTAAAAGTCAGCGGAATTCCGAGAACAAAAGAAGAGTTGTGAAGCAATTTTAAGCGTCAGCTGAATTCCGAGAACAATGGAAGAGTTCCGAAGCATTTTTAAACTTCAGCGGAATTCCTGGAACAATGGAAGAGTTCCGAAGCATTTTTAAAAGTCAGCAGAATTCCGAGAATAATAGAAGGGTACCAAAGCATGTTTAAACTTCAGCGGAATTCTGAGAACAATGTAAGAGTTCCGAAGCATTTTTAAACTTCACTGGAATTCCGAGAACAATGGAAGAGTTCCGAAGCATTTTTAAATGTCAGGGGAATTCCGCGAACAATGGAAGAGTTCTGAAGCATTTTTAAACGTCAGCGGATTTTTGAAAACAATGGAAGATTTCCGAAGCATTTTTAAACGTCAGCGGAATTCTGAGAACAATGGAAGAGTTCCGAAATATTTTTAAACATCAGCGGATTTCCTTCAAGAATGAAAGAGTTCCGTAGAATTTTTAAACTTCAGCAGAATTTGAGGAACAATGGAAGAGTTCCAAAGCATTTTTAAACTTCAGCAGAAATCCGGGAACAATGGAAGAGTTTCAAAGCATTTTTAAACTTCAGCAGAATTCGGAGAACAATAGAAGAGTTCCGAAGCATTTTTAAACGTCAGCAGAATTCCGAGAACAATTGAAGAGTTCCAAAGCATTTTTAAACTTCAGCGGAATTTTGAGAACAATGGAAGAGTTCCGGAGCATTTTTAAATGTCAGCAGAATTCCGAGAACAATGTAAGAGTTCCAAAGCATTTTAAAACTTCAGCAGAATTCCAAGAACAATTGAAGTGTTCCGAAGCATTTTTAAACGTCAGCGGAATTGCGAGAACAATGGAAGAGTTCTAAAGCATTTTTAAAAGTCAGCGGAATTCCGAGAACAAAAGAAGAGTTGTGAAGCAATTTTAAGCGTCAGCGGAATTCCGAAAACAATGGAAGAGTTCCGAAGCATTTTTAAACTTCAGCGGAATTCCTGGAACAATGGAAGAGTTCCGAAGCATTTTTAAAAGTCATCAGAATTCCGAGAATAATAGAAGGGTACCAAAGCATGTTTAAACTTCAGCCGAATTCTGAGAACAATGAAAGAGTTCCGAAGCATTTTTAAACTTCACCGGAATTCCGAGAACAATGGAAGAGTTCCGAAGCATTTTTAAATGTCAGGGGAATTCCGCGAACAATGGAAGAGTTCTGAAGCATTTTTAAACGTCAGCGGATTTTTGAAAACAATGGAAGATTTCCGAAGCATTTTTAAACGTCAGCGGAATTCTGAGAAAAATGGAAGAGTTCCGAAGCATTTTTAAACTTCAGCGGAATTTGGAGAACAATCAAAGAGTTCCGAAGCATTTTTAAAGGTCAGCGGAATTCCGAGAACAATGGAAGAGTTCCGAAGCATTTTTAAACTTCAGCATAATTCCGAGAACAATGGAAGAGTTCCGAAGCATTTTTAAATTTCAACGGAATTCCGAGAACAATGGAAGAGTTCCGAAGCATTTTAAAACTTCAGCAGAATTCCAAGAACAATGGAAGAGTCCTGAAGCATTTTAAACATCAGCTGATTTCCGAGAAATGGAAGAGTTCCGAAGCATTTTTAAATGTCAGCGGAAATCCGAGAACAATGTAAGCGTTCCGAAGCATTTTTAAATGTCAGCAGAATTCCGAGAACAATGTAAGAATTCCAAAGCATTTTAAAACTTCAGCAGAATTCCAAGAACAATTGAAGTGTTCCGAAGCATTTTTAAACGTAAGCGGAATTGCGAGAACAATGGAAGAGTTCCGAAGCATTTTTAAACTTCAGCATAATTCCGAGAACAATGGAAGAGTTCCGAAGCATTTTTAAATTTCAACGGAATTCCGAGAACAATGGAAGAGTTCCGAAGCATTTTAAAAATGAAGCAGAATTCCAAGAACAATGGAAGAGTCCTGAAGCATTTTAAAGTTCAGCTGATTTCCGAGAAATGGAAGAGTTCCGAAGCATTTTAAAACGTCAGCGGAAATTCGAGAACAATGGAAGCGTTCCGAAGCATTTTTAAATGTCAGCTGAATTCCGAGAACAATGAAAGAGTTGCGAAGCATTATTAAACGTCAGCGGAATTCAGAGAACAATGGAAGAGTTCCGAAACATTTTTAAACATCAGCGGATTTCCTTCAAGAATGAAAGAGTTGGGAAGAATTTTTAAACTTCAGCAGAATTTGAGGAACAATGGAAGAGTTCCAAAGCATTTTTAAACTTCAGCAGAAATCCGGGAACAATGGAAGAGTTTCAAAGCATTTTTAAACTTCAGCAGAATTCGGAGAACAATAGAAGAGTTCCGAAGCATTTTTAAATGTCAGAAGAATTCCGAGAACAATTGAAGAGTTCCAAAGCATTTTTAAACTTCAGCGGAATTCCAAGAACAATGTAAGAGTTCCAAAGCGTTTTAAAACTTCAGTAGAATTAAAAAGAACAATTGAAGTGTTTCGAAGCATCTTTAAACATCAGTGGAATTGTGAGAACAATGGAAGAGTTCTAAAGCATTTTTAAACATCAGCGGAATGCCGAGAACAATGCAAGATTTCCGAAGCATTTTTATATGTCAGCGGAATTCCGAGAACAATGGAAGAGTTCTGAATCATTTTTAAACTTCAGCGGAATTACGAGAACAATGGAAGAGTTCCGAAGCATTTTTAAACATGAGCAGAATTCCGAGAACAATGGAAGAGATTTTAAGCATTTTTAAACTTCAGCGGAATTCCGAGAACAACAGAGGAGTTCCGAAGCATTTTTAAACTTCACCCGAATTCTGAGAACAATGGAAGAGTTCCGAAGCATTTTTAAAAGTCAGCGGAATTCCGAGAACAATGGAAGAGTTGTGAATCATTTTTAAACTTCAGCGGAATTCCGAGAACAATAGAAGAGTTCCGAAGCATTTTTAAACTTCACCCTAATTCTGAGAACAATGGAAGAGTTCCGAAGCATTTTTAAATGTCAGCGGAATTCCGAGAAATATGGAAGAGTTCCGAAGCATTTTTAAATGTCAGCAGAATTCCGAGAACAATGGAAGAGTTCCAAAGCATTTTTAAATGTCGGCGGAATTCTGAAAACAATGGAAGAGTTCCGAAGCATTTTTAAACTTCAGCAGAATTCCGAGAACAATGGGAGAGTTCCGAAGCATTCTTAACCTTCAGCGGAATTCCGAGAACAATGGAAGAGTTCCGAAGCATTTTTAAAAGTCAGCGGAATTCCGAGAACAATAGAAGAGTTGTGAAGCATTTTTAAGCGTCAGCGGAATTCCGAGAACAATGGAAGAATTCCGAAGCATTTTTAAACTTCAAAACTTCAGCAGAATTCCGAGAACAATGGAAGAGTTCCGAAGCATTCTTAAACTTCAGCGGAATTCCGAGAACAATGGAAGAGTTCTGAATCATTTTTAAACTTCAGCGGAATTACGAGAACAATGGAAGAGTTCCGAAGCATTTTTAAACATGAGCAGAATTCCGAGAACAATGGAAGAGATTTTAAGCATTTTTAAACTTCAGCAGAATTCCCAGAACAACAGAAGAGTTCCGAAGCATTTTTAAACTTCACCCGAATTCTGAGAACAATGGAAGAGTTCCGAAGCATTTTTAAAAGTCAGCGGAATTCCGAGAACAATGGAAGAGTTGTGAATCATTTTTAAACTTCAGCGGAATTCCGAGAACAATAGAAGAGTTCCGAAGCATTTTTAAACTTCACCCTAATTCTGAGAACAATGGAAGAGTTCCGAAGCATTTTTAAATGTCAGCGGAATTCCGAGAAATATGGAAGAGTTCCGAAGCATTTTTAAATGTCAGCAGAATTCCGAGAACAATGGAAGAGTTCCAAAGCATTTTTAAATGTCGGCGGAATTCTGAAAACAATGGAAGAGTTCCGAAGCATTTTTAAACTTCAGCAGAATTCCGAGAACAATGGGAGAGTTCCGAAGCATTCTTAACCTTCAGCGGAATTCCGAGAACAATGGAAGAGTTCCGAAGCATTTTTAAAAGTCAGCGGAATTCCGAGAACAATAGAAGAGTTGTGAAGCATTTTTAAGCGTCAGCGGAATTCCGAGAACAATGGAAGAATTCCGAAGCATTTTTAAACTTCAAAACTTCAGCAGAATTCCGAGAACAATGGAAGAGTTCCGAAGCATTCTTAAACTTCAGCGGAATTCCGAGAACAATGGAAGAGTTCCGAAGCATTTTTAAAAGTCAGCGGAATTCCGAGAACAAAAGAAGAGTTGTGAAGCAATTTTAAGCGTCAGCTGAATTCCGAGAACAATGGAAGAGTTCCGAAGCATTTTTAAACTTCAGCGGAATTCCTGGAACAATGGAAGAGTTCCGAAGCATTTTTAAAAGTCAGCAGAATTCCGAGAATAATAGAAGGGTACCAAAGCATGTTTAAACTTCAGCGGAATTCTGAGAACAATGTAAGAGTTCCGAAGCATTTTTAAACTTCACTGGAATTCCGAGAACAATGGAAGAGTTCCGAAGCATTTTTAAATGTCAGGGGAATTCCGCGAACAATGGAAGAGTTCTGAAGCATTTTTAAACGTCAGCGGATTTTTGAAAACAATGGAAGATTTCCGAAGCATTTTTAAACGTCAGCGGAATTCTGAGAAAAATGGAAGAGTTCCGAAGCATTTTTAAACTTCAGCGGAATTTGGAGAACAATCGAAGAGTTCCGAAGCATTTTTAAAGGTCAGCGGAATTCCGAGAACAATGGAAGAGTTCCGAAGCATTTTTAAACTTCAGCATAATTCTGAGAACAATGGAAGAGTTCCGAAGCATTTTTAAATTTCAACGGAATTCCGAGAAAAATGGAAGAGTTCCGAAGCATTTTAAAACTTCAGCAGAATTCCAAGAACAATGGAAGATTCCTGAAGCATTTTAAACATCAGCTGATTTCCGAGAAATGGAAGAGTTCCGAAGCATTTTTAAATGTCAGCGGAAATCCGAGAACAATGTAAGCGTTCCGAAGCATTTTTAAATGTCAGCAGAATTCCGAGAACAATGTAAGAATTCCAAAGCATTTTAAAACTTCAGCAGAATTCCAAGAACAATTGAAGTGTTCCGAAGCATTTTTAAACGTAAGCGGAATTGCGAGAACAATGGAAGAGTTCCGAAGCATTTTTAAACTTCAGCATAATTCCGAGAACAATGGAAGAGTTCCGAAGCATTTTTAAATTTCAACGGAATTCCGAGAACAATGGAAGAGTTCCGAAGCATTTTAAAAATGAAGCAGAATTCCAAGAACAATGGAAGAGTCCTGAAGCATTTTAAAGTTCAGCTGATTTCCGAGAAATGGAAGAGTTCCGAAGCATTTTGAAACGTCAGCGGAAATTCGAGAACAATGGAAGCGTTCCGAAGCATTTTTAAATGTCAGCTGAATTCCGAGAACAATGAAAGAGTTGCGAAGCATTATTAAACGTCAGCGGAATTCAGAGAACAATGGAAGAGTTCCGAAACATTTTTAAACATCAGCGGATTTCCTTCAAGAATGAAAGAGTTGGGAAGAATTTTTAAACTTCAGCAGAATTTGAGGAACAATGGAAGAGTTCCAAAGCATTTTTAAACTTCAGCAGAAATCCGGGAACAATGGAAGAGTTTCAAAGCATTTTTAAACTTCAGCAGAATTCGGAGAACAATAGAAGAGTTCCGAAGCATTTTTAAATGTCAGAAGAATTCCGAGAACAATTGAAGAGTTCCAAAGCATTTTTAAACTTCAGCGGAATTCCAAGAACAATGTAAGAGTTCCAAAGCGTTTTAAAACTTCAGTAGAATTAAAAAGAACAATTGAAGTGTTTCGAAGCATTTTTAAACGTCAGCGGAATTGCGAGAACAAGGGAAGAGTTCTAAAGCATTTTTAAACATCAGCGGAATGCCGAGAACAATGCAAGATTTCCGAAGCATTTTTATATGTCAGCGGAATTCCGAGAACAATGGAAGAGTTCTGAATCATTTTTAAACTTCAGCGGAATTACGAGAACAATGGAAGAGTTCCGAAGCATTTTTAAACATGAGCAGAATTCCGAGAACAATGGAAGAGATTTTAAGCATTTTTAAACTTCAGCGGAATTCCGAGAACAACAGAAGAGTTCCGAAGCATTTTTAAACTTCACCCGAATTCTGAGAACAATGGAAGAGTTCCGAAGCATTTTTAAAAGTCAGCGGAATTCCGAGAACAATGGAAGAGTTGTGAATCATTTTTAAACTTCAGCGGAATTCCGAGAACAATAGAAGAGTTCCGAAGCATTTTTAAACTTCACCCTAATTCTGAGAACAATGGAAGAGTTCCGAAGCATTTTTAAATGTCAGCGGAATTCCGAGAAATATGGAAGAGTTCCGAAGCATTTTTAAAAGTCAGCGGAATTCCGAGAACAATAGAAGAGTTGTGAAGCATTTTTAAGCGTCAGCGGAATTCCGAGAACAATGGAAGAATTCCGAAGCATTTTTAAACTTCAAAACTTCAGCAGAATTCCGAGAACAATGGAAGAGTTCCGAAGCATTCTTAAACTTCAGCGGAATTCCGAGAACAATGGAAGAGTTCCGAAGCATTTTTAAAAGTCAGCGGAATTCCGAGAACAAAAGAAGAGTTGTGAAGCAATTTTAAGCGTCAGCTGAATTCCGAGAACAATGGAAGAGTTCCGAAGCATTTTTAAACTTCAGCGGAATTCCTGGAACAATGGAAGAGTACCGAAGCATTTTTAAAAGTCAGCAGAATTCCGAGAATAATAGAAGGGTACCAAAGCATGTTTAAACTTCAGCGGAATTCTGAGAACAATGTAAGAGTTCCGAAGCATTTTTAAACTTCACCGGAATTCCGAGAACAATGGAAGAGTTCCGAAGCATTTTTAAATGTCAGGGGAATTCCGCGAACAATGGAAGAGTCCTGAAGCATTTTTAAACGTCAGCGGAATTCTGAGAAAAATGGAAGAGTTCCGAAGCATTTTTAAACTTCAAAACTTCAGCAGAATTCCGAGAACAATGGAAGAGTTCCGAAGCATTCTTAAACTTCAGCGGAATTCCGAGAACAATGGAAGAGTTCCGAAGCATTCTTAAACTTCAGCGGTATTCCGAGAACAATGGAAGAGTTCCGAAGCATTTTTAAAAGTCAGCGGAATTCCGAGATCAAAAGAAGAGTTGTGAAGCAATTTTAAGCGTCAGCTGAATTCCGAGAACAATGGAAGAGTTTCGAAGCATTTTTAAACTTCAGCGGAATTCCTGGAACAATGGAAGAGTTCCGAAGCATTTTTAAAAGTCAGCAGAATTCCGAGAATAATAGAAGGGTACCAAAGCATGTTTAAACTTCAGCGGAATTCTGAGAACAATGTAAGAGTTCCGAAGCATTTTTAAACTTCACCGGAATTCCGAGAACAATGGAAGAGTTCCGAAGCATTTTTAAATGTCAGGGGAATTCCGCGAACAATGGAAGAGTCCTGAAGCATTTTTAAACGTCAGCGGATTTTTGAAAACAATGGAAGATTTCCGAAGCATTTTTAAACGTCAGCGGAATTCTGAGAAAAATGGAAGAGTTCCGAAGCATTTTTAAACTTCAGCGGAATTTGGAGAACAATCGAAGAGTTCCGAAGCATTTTTAAAGGTCAGCGGAATTCCGAGAACAATGGAAGAGTTGTGAAGCATTTTTAAACGTCAGCGGAATTCCGAGAAAAATGGAAGAGTTCCGAAGCATTTTTAAACTTCAGCATAATTCCGAGAACAATGGAAGAGTTCCGAAGCATTTTTAAATTTCAACGGAATTCCGAGAACAATGGAAGCGTTCCGAAGCATTTTAAAACTTCAGCAGAATTCCAAGAACAATGGAAGAGTCCTGAAGCATTTTAAACTTCAGCTCATTTCCGAGAAATGGAAGAGTTCCGAAGCATTTTGAAACTTCAGCCGAAATCCGAGAACAATGGAAGAGTTCTGAAGCATTTTTAAACTTCAGCGGAATTCCTTGAACAATGAAAGTGTTGCGAAGCATTACTAAATGTCATCGGAATACGAAGAACAATGGAAGAGTTCCGAAGCATTTTTAAATGTCAGCGGAAATCCGAGAACAATGTAAGCGTTCCGAAGCATTTTTAAATGTCAGCTGAATTCCGAGAACAATGAAAGAGTTGCGAAGCATTATTAAATGTCAGCAGAATTCTGAGAACAATGGAAGAGTTCCGAAACATTTTTAAACATCAGCGGATTTCCTTCAAGAATGAAAGAGTTCCGTAGGATTTTTAAATGTCAGCAGAATTCCGAGAACAATTGAAGAGTTCCAAAGCATTTTTAAACTTCAGTGGAATTCCGAGAACAATGTAAGAGTTCCAAAGAATTTTAAAACTTCAGCAGAATTCCAAGAACAATTGAAGTGTTCCGAAGCATTTTTAAACGTAAGCGGAATTACGAGAACAATGGAAGAGTTCTAAAGCATTTTTAAACATCAGCGGAATGCCGAGAGCAATGCAAGATTTCCGAAGCATTTTTATATGTCAGCGGAAATCCGAGAACAATGGAAGAGTACCGAAGCATTTTAAAACGTCAGCGGAATTCCGAGAACAATGGAAGAGTTCCGAAGCATTTTTAAACTTCAGCAGAATTACGAGAACAATGGAAGAGTTCCGAAGCATTTTTAAACATGAGCAGAATTCCGAGAACAATGGAAGAGATTTTAAGCAATTTTAAACTTCAGCGGAATTCCGAGAACAATAGAAGAGTTCCGAAGCATTTTCAAACTTCACCCGAATTCTGAGAACAATGGAAGAGTTCCGAAGCATTTTTAAAAGTCAGCGGAATTCCGAGAACAATGGAAGAGTTGTGAAGCATTTTTAAACGTCAGCGGAATTAAGAGAACAATGGAAGAGTTCCGAAGCATTTTTAAACTTCAGCGGAATTCCTTGAACAATGAAGGTGTTGCGAAGCATTACTAAATGTCATCGGAATACCAAGAACAATGGAAGAGTTCCGAAGCATTTTTAAATGTCAGCGGAAATCCGAGAACATTGTAAGCGTTCCGAAGCATTTTTAAACTTCAGCATAATTCCGAGAAAAATGGAAGAGTTCCGAAGCATTTTTAAATTTCAACGGAATTCCGAGAACAATGGAAGAGTTCCGAAGCATTTTAAAACTTCAGCAGAATTCCAAGAACAATGGAAGAGTCCTGAAGCATTTTAAACTTCAGCTGATTTCCGAGAAATGGAAGAGTACCGAAGCATTTTTAAACTTCAGCAGAATTCGGAGAACAATAGAAGAGTTCCGAAGCATTTTTAAATGTCAGAAGAATTCCGAGAACAATTGAAGAGTTCCAAAGCATTTTTAAACTTCAGCGGAATTCCAAGAACAATGTAAGAGTTCCAAAGCGTTTTAAAACTTCAGTAGAATTAAAAAGAACAATTGAAGTGTTTCGAAGCATTTTTAAACGTCAGCGGAATGCCGAGAACAATGCAAGATTTCCGAAGCATTTTTATATGTCAGCGCAATTCCGAGAACAATGGAAGAGTTCTGAATCATTTTTAAACTTCAGCGGAATTACGAGAACAATGGAAGAGTTCCGAAGCATTTTTAAACATGAGCAGAATTCCGAGAACAATGGAAGAGATTTTAAGCATTTTTAAACTTCAGCGGAATTCCGAGAACAACAGAAGAGTTCCGAAGCATTTTTAAACTTCACCCGAATTCTGAGAACAATGGAAGAGTTCCGAAGCATTTTTAAAAGTCAGCGGAATTCCGAGAACAATGGAAGAGTTGTGAATCATTTTTAAACTTCAGCGGAATTCCGAGAACAATAGAAGAGTTCCGAAGCATTTTTAAACTTCACCCGAATTCTGAGAACAATGGAAGAGTTCCGAAGCATTTTTAAATGTCAGCGGAATTCCGAGAAATATGGAAGAGTTCCGAAGCATTTTTAAATGTCAGCAGAATTCCGAGAACAATGGAAGAGTTCCAAAACATTTTTAAATGTCAGCGGAATTCTGAAAACAATGGAAGAGTTCCGAAGCATTCTTAACCTTCAGCGGAATTCCGAGAACAATGGAAGAGTTCCGAAGCATTTTTAAAAGTCAGCGGAATTCCGAGAACAATAGAAGAGTTGTGAAGTATTTTTAAGCGTCAGCGGAATTCCTAGAACAATGGAAGAATTCCGAAGCATTTTTAAACTTCAAAACTTCAGCAGAATTCCGAGAACAATGGAAGAGTTCCGAAGCATTCTTAAACTTCAGCGGAATTCCGAGAACAATGGAAGAGTTCCGAAGCATTCTTAAACTTCAGCGGTATTCCGAGAACAATGGAAGAGTTCCGGAGCATTTTTAAAAGTCAGCGGAATTCCGAGATCAAAAGAATAGTTGTGAAGCAATTTTAAGCGTCAGCTGAATTCCGAGAACAATGGAAGAGTTCCGAAGCATTTTTAAACTTCAGCGGAATTCCTGGAACAATGGAAGAGTTCCGAAGCATTTTTAAAAGTCAGCAGAATTCCGAGAATAATAGAAGGGTACCAAAGCATGTTTAAACTTCAGCGGAATTCTGAGAACAATGTAAGAGTTCCGAAGCATTTTTAAACTTCACCGGAATTCCGAGAACAATGGAAGAGTTCCGAAGCATTTTTAAATGTCAGGGGAATTCCGCGAACAATGGAAGAGTCCTGAAGCATTTTTAAACGTCAGCGGATTTTTGAAAACAATGGAAGATTTCCGAAGCATTTTTAAACGTCAGCGGAATTCTGAGAAAAATGGAAGAGTTCCGAAGCATTTTTAAACTTCAGCGGAATTTGGAGAACAATCGAAGAGTTCCGAAGCATTTTTAAAGGTCAGCGGAATTCCGAGAACAATGGAAGAGTTGTGAAGCATTTTTAAACGTCAGCGGAATTCCGAGAAAAATGGAAGAGTTGCAAAGCATTATTAAACGTCAGCGGAATTCCGAGAACAATGGAAGAGTTCCGAAGCATTTTTAAACTTCAGCATAATTCCGAGAACAATGGAAGAGTTCCGAAGCATTTTTAAATTTCAACGGAATTCCGAGAACAATGGAAGAGTTCCGAAGCATTTTAAAACTTCAGCAGAATTCCAAGAACAATGGAAGAGTCCTGAAGCATTTTAAACTTCAGCTGATTTCCGAGAAATGGAAGAGTTCCGAAGCATTTTGAAACTTCAGCCGAAATCCGAGAACAGTGGAAGAGTTCTGAAGCATTTTTAAACTTCAGCGGAATTCCTTGAACAATGAAAGTGTTGCGAAGCATTACTAAATGTCATCGGAATACCAAGAACAATGGAAGAGTTCCGAAGCATTTTTAAATGTCAGCGGAAATCCGAGAACAATGTAAGCGTTCCGAAGCATTTTTAAATGTCAGCTGAATTCCGAGAACAATGAAAGAGTTGCGAAGCATTATTAAACGTCAGCAGAATTCTGAGAACAATGGAAGAGTTTCGAAACATTTTTAAACATCAGCGGATTTCCTTCAAGAATGAAAGAGTTCCGTAGGATTTTTAAACTTCAGCAGAATTTGAGGAACAATGGAAGAGTTCCAAAGCATTTTTAAACTTCAGCAGAAATCCGGGAACAATGGAAGAGTTTGAAATCATTTTTAAACTTCAGCAGAATTCGGAGAACAATAGAAGAGTTCCGAAGCATTTTTAAATGTCAGCAGAATTCCGAGAACAATTGAAGAGTTCCAAAGCATTTTTAAACTTCAGCGGAATTCCGAGAACAATGTAAGAGTTCCAAAGCATTTTAAAACTTCAGCAGAATTCCAAGAACAATTGAAGTGTTCCGAAGCATTTTTAAACGTAAGCGGAATTACGAGAACAATGGAAGAGTTCTAAAGCATTTTTAAACATCAGCGGAATGCCGAGAGCAATGCAAGATTTCCGAAGCATTTTTATATGTCAGCGGAAATCCGAGAACAATAGAAGAGTACCGAAGCATTTTAAAACGTCAGCGGAATTCCGAGAACAATGGAAGAGTTCCGAAGCATTTTTAAACTTCAGCAGAATTACGAGAACAATGGAAGAGTTCCGAAGCATTTTTAAACATGAGCAGAATTCCGAGAACAATGGAAGAGATTTTAAGCATTTTTAAACTTCAGCGGAATTCCGAGAACAATAGAAGAGTTCCGAAGCATTTTCAAACTTCACCCGAATTCTGAGAACAATGGAAGAGTTCCGAAGCATTTTTAAAAGTCAGCGGAATTCCGAGAACAATGGAAGAGTTGTGAAGCATTTTTAAACGTCAGCGGAATTCCGAGAACAATGGAAGAGTTCCGAAGCATTTTTAAACTTCAGCGGAATTCCTTGAACAATGAAGGTGTTGCGAAGCATTACTAAATGTCATCGGAATACCAAGAACAATGGAAGAGTTCCGAAGCATTTTTAAATGTCAGCGGAAATCCGAGAACAATGTAAGCGTTCCGAAGCATTTTTAAACTTCAGCATAATTCCGAGAACAATGGAAGAGTTCCGAAGCATTTTAAAACTTCAGCAGAATTCCAAGAACAATGGAAGAGTCCTGAAGCATTTTAAAGTTCAGCTGATTTCCGAGAAATGGAAGAGTTCCGAAGCATTTTGAAACGTCAGCGGAAATTCGAGAACAATGGAAGCGTTCCGAAGCATTTTTAAATGTCAGCTGAATTCCGAGAACAATGAAAGAGTTGCGAAGCATTATTAAACGTCAGCGGAATTCAGAGAACAATGGAAGAGTTCCGAAACATTTTTAAACATCAGCGGATTTCCTTCAAGAATGAAAGAGTTGGGAAGAATTTTTAAACTTCAGCAGAATTTGAGGAACAATGGAAGAGTTCCAAAGCATTTTTAAACTTCAGCAGAAATCCGGGAACAATGGAAGAGTTTCAAAGCATTTTTAAATTTCAGCAGAATTCGGAGAACAATAGAAGAGTTCCGAAGCATTTTTAAATGTCAGAAGAATTCCGAGAACAATTGAAGAGTTCCAAAGCATTTTTAAACTTCAGCGGAATTCCAAGAACAATGTAAGAGTTCCAAAGCGTTTTAAAACTTCAGTAGAATTAAAAAGAACAATTGAAGTGTATCGAAGCATTTTTAAACGTCAGCGGAATTGCGAGAACAATGGAAGAGTTCTAAAGCATTTTTAAACATCAGCGGAATGCCGAGAACAATGCAAGATTTCCGAAGCATTTTTATATGTCAGCGGAATTCCGAGAACAATGGAAGAGTTCCGAAGCATTTTTAAACTTCAGCGGAATTACGAGAACAATGGAAGAGTTCTGAAGCATTTTTAAACATGAGCAGAATTCCGAGAACAATGGAAGAGATTTTAAGCATTTTTAAACTTCAGCAGAATTCCGAGAACAACAGAAGAGTTCCGAAGCATTTTTAAACTTCACCCGAATTCTGAGAACAATGGAAGAGTTCCGAAGCATTTTTAAAAGTCAGCGGAATTCCGAGAACAATGGAAGAGTTGTGAATCATTTTTAAACTTCAGCGGAATTCCGAGAACAATAGAAGAGTTCCGAAGCATTTTTAAACTTCACCCGAATTCTGAGAACAATGGAAGAGTTCCGAAGCATTTTTAAACTTCAGCAGAATTCCGAGAACAATGGGAGAGTTCCGAAGCATTTTTAAAAGTCAGCGGAATTCCGAGAACAATAGAAGAGTTGTGAAGCATTTTTAAGCGTCAGCGGAATTCCGAGAACAATGGAAGAATTCCGAAGCATTTTTAAACTTCAAAACTTCAGCAGAATTCCGAGAACAATGGAAGAGTTCCGAAGCATTCTTAAACTTCAGCGGAATTCCGAGAACAATGGAAGAGTTCCGAAGCATTTTTAAAAGTCAGCGGAATTCCGAGAACAAAAGAAGAGTTGTGAAGCAATTTTAAGCGTCAGCTGAATTCCGAGAACAATGGAAGAATTCCGAAGCATTTTTAAACTTCAGCGGAATTCTGAGAACAATGTAAGAGTTCCGAAGCATTTTTAAACTTCACCGGAATTCCGAGAACAATGGAAGAGTTCCAAAGCATTTTTAAATGTCAGCGGAATTCCTTGAACAATGAAAGTGTTGCGAAGCATTACTAAATGTCATCGGAATACCAAGAACAATGGAAGAGTTCCGAAGCATTTTTAAATGTCAGCGGAAATCCGAGAACAATGTAAGCGTTCCGAAGCATTTTTAAATGTCAGCTGAATTCCAAGAACAATGAAAGAGTTGCGAAGCATTATTAAACGTCAGCAGAATTCTGAGAACAATGGAAGAGTTCCGAAACATTTTTAAACATCAGCGGATTTCCTTCAAGAATGAAAGAGTTCCGTAGGATTTTTAAACTTCAGCAGAATTTGAGGAACAATGGAAGAGTTCCAAAGCATTTTTAAACTTCAGCAGAAATCCGGGAACAATGGAAGAGTTTCAAAGCATTTTTAAACTTCAGCAGAATTCGGAGAACAATAGAAGAGTTCCGAAGCATTTTTAAATGTCAGCAGAATTCCGAGAACAATTGAAGAGTTCCAAAGCATTTTTAAACTTCAGCGGAATTCCGAGAACAATGTAAGAGTTCCAAAGCATTTTAAAACTTCAGCAGAATTCCAAGAACAATTGAAGTGTTCCGAAGCATTTTTAAACGTAAGCGGAATTACGAGAACAATGGAAGAGTTCTAAAGCATTTTTAAACATCAGCGGAATGCCGAGAGCAATGCAAGATTTCCGATGCATTTTTATATGTCAGCAGAAATCCGAGAACAATGGAAGAGTACCGAAGCATTTTAAAACGTCAGCGGAATTCCGAGAACAATGGAAGAGTTCCGAAGCATTTTTAAACTTCAGCAGAATTACGAGAACAATGGAAGAGTTCAGAAGCATTTTTAAACATGAGCAGAATTCTGAGAACAATGGAAGAGATTTTAAGCATTTTTAAACTTCAGCGGAATTCCGAGAACAATAGAAGAGTTCCGAAGCATTTTCAAACTTCACCCGAATTCTGAGAACAATGGAAGAGTTCCGAAGCATTTTTAAACTTCAGCGGAATTTGGAGAACAATCGAAGAGTTCCGAAGCATTTTTAATCTTCAAAATAATTCCGAGAACAATGGAAGAGTTCCGAAGCATATTTAAACTTCAGCAGAATTCCGAGAACAATGGAAGAGTTCCGAAGCATTTTTAAAAGTCACCGGAATACCGAGAAATATGGAAGAGTTCCGAAGCATTTTTAAATGTCAGCGGAATTCTGAAAACAATGGAAGAGTTCCGAAGCATTTTTAAACTTCAGCAGAATTCCGAGAACAATGGAAGAGTTCCGAAGCATTCTTAAACTTCAGCGGAATTCCGAGAACAATGGAAGAGTTCCGAAGCATTTTTAAAAGTTAGCGGAATTCCGAGAACAATAGAAGAGTTCCGAAGCATTTTTAAATGTCAGGGGAATTCCGAGAACAATGGAAGAGTTCTGAAGCATTTTTAAACGTCAGCGGATTTTTGAAAACAATGGAAGATTTCCGAAGCATTTTTAAACGTCAGCGGAATTCTGAGAAAAATGGAAGAGTTCCGAAACATTTTTAAACATCAGCGGATTTCCTTCAAGAATGAAAGAGTTCCGTAGGATTTTTAAACTTCAGCAGAATTTGAGGAACAATGGAAGAGTTCCAAAGCATTTTTAAACTTCAGCAGAAATCCGGGAACAATGGAAGAGTTTCAAAGCATTTTTAAACTTCAGCAGAATTCGGAGAACAATAGAAGAGTTCCGAAGCATTTTTAAACGTCAGCAGAATTCCGAGAACAATTGAAGAGTTCCAAAGCATTTTTAAACTTCATCGGAATTCCGAGAACAATGGAAGAGTTCTGAAGCATTTTTAAATGTCAGCAGAATTCCGAGAACAATGTAAGAGTTCCAAAGCATTTTAAAACTTCAGCAGAATTCCAAGAACAATTGAAGTGTTCCGAAGCATTTTTAAACGTAAGCGGAATTGCGAGAACAATGGAAGAGTTCTAAAGCATTTTTAAACATCAGCGGAATGCCGA
The DNA here is from genome assembly GCF_046119375.1 of Phyllobates terribilis. NCBI lineage: Eukaryota > Metazoa > Chordata > Amphibia > Anura > Dendrobatidae > Phyllobates > Phyllobates terribilis. The sequence goes on along the minus strand of NW_027362788.1, from coordinate 12,195,531 downwards.
GAGCAATGCAAGATTTCCGAAGCATTTTTATATGTCAGCGGAAATCCGAGAACAATGGAAGAGTACTGAAGCATTTTAAAACGTCAGCGGAATTCCGAGAACAATGGAAGAGTTCCGAAGCATTTTTAAACTTCAGTGGAATTACGAGAACAATGGAAGAGTTCCGAAGCATTTTTAAACATGAGCAGAATTCCGAGAACAATGGAAGAGATTTTAAGCATTTTTAAACTTCAGCGGAATTCCGAGAACAATAGAAGAGTTCCGAAGCATTTTCAAACTTCACCCAAATTCTGAGAACAATGGAAGAGTTCCGAAGCATTTTTAAAAGTCAGCGGAATTCCGACAACAATGGAAGAGTTCCGAAGCATTTTTAAACGTCAGCAGAATTCCGAGAACAATGGAAGAGTTCCGAAGCATTTTTAAACTTCAGCAGAATTCCGAGAACAATGGAAGAGTTCCGAAGCATTTTTAAACTTTAGCAGAATTCCGAGAACAATGGAAGAGTTCCGAAGCATTCTTAAACTTCAGCGGAATTCCGAGAACAATGGAAGAGTTCCGAAGCATTTTTAAAAGTCAGCGGAATTCCGAGAACAATAGAAGAGTTCCGAAGCATTTTTAAACGTCAGCGGATTTTTGAAAACAATGGAAGATTTCCGAAGCATTTTTAAACGTCAGCGGAATTCTGAGAAAAATGGAAGAGTTCCGAAGCATTTTTAAAGGTCAGCGGAATTCCGAGAACAATGGAAGAGTTGCAAAGCATTATTAAACGTCAGCAGAATTCCGAGAACAATGGAAGAGTTCCGAAGCATTTTTAAACTTCAGCATAATTCCGAGAACAATGGAAGAGTTCCGAATCATTTTTAAATTTCAACGGAATTCCGAGAACAATGGAAGAGTTCCGAAGCATTTTAAAACTTCAGCAGAATTCCAAGAACAATGGAAGAGTCCTGAAGCATTTTAAACTTCAGCTGATTTCCGAGAAATGGAAGAGTTCCGAAGCATTTTGAAACGTCAGCCGAAATCCGAGAACAATGGAAGAGTTCCGAAGCATTTTTAAACTTCAGCGGAATTCCTTGAACAATGAAAGTGTTGCGAAGCATTACTAAATGTCATCGTAATACCAAGAACAATGGAAGAGTTCCGAAGCATTTTTAAATGTCAGCGGAAATCCGAGAACAATGTAAGCGTTCCGAAGCATTTTTAAATGTCAGCTGAATTCCGAGAACAATGGAAGAGTTGCGAAGCATTATTAAACGTCAGCGGAATTCTGAGAACAATGGAAGAGTTCCGAAACATTTTTAAACATCAGCGGATTTCCTTCAAGAATGAAAGAGTTCCGTAGGATTTTTAAACTTCAGCAGAATTTGAGGAACAATGGAAGAGTTCCAAAGCATTTTTAAACTTCAGCAGAAATCCGGGAACAATGGAAGAGTTTCAAAGCATTTTTAAACTTCAGCAGAATTCGGAGAACAATAGAAGAGTTCCGAAGCATTTTTAAACGTCAGCAGAATTCCGAGAACAATTGAAGAGTTCCAAAGCATTTTTAAACTTCAGCGGAATTCCGAGAACAATGGAAGAGTTCTGAAGCATTTTTAAATGTCAGCAGAATTCCGAGAACAATGTAAGAGTTCCGAAGCATTTTTAAACTTCAGTGGAATTACGAGAACAATGGAAGAGTTCCGAAGCATTTTTAAACTTCAGTGGAATTACGAGAACAATGGAAGAGTTCCAAAGCATTTTTAAACATGAGCAGAATTCCGAGAACAATGGAAGAGATTTTAAGCATTTTTAAACTTCAGCGGAATTCCGAGAACAATAGAAGAGTTCCGAAGCATTTTCAAACTTCACCCAAATTCTGAGAACAATGGAAGAGTTCCGAAGCATTTTTAAACGTCAGCAGAATTCCGAGAACAATGGAAGAGTTCAGAAGCATTTTTAAACGTCAGCAGAATTCCGAGAACAATGGAAGAGTTCCGAAGCATTTTTAAACTTCAGCAGAATTCCGAGAACAATGGAAGAGTTCCGAAGCATTTTTAAACTTCAGCGGAATTTTGAAAACAATGGAAGAGTTCCGAAGCATTTTTAAAAGTCAGCGGAATTCCGAGAACAATGGAAGAGTTCCGAAGCATTTTTAAAAGTCAGCGGAATTCCGAGAACAATAGAAGAGTTCCGAAGCATTTTTAAATGTCAGGGGAATTCCCCGAACAATGGAAGAGTTCTGAAGCATTTTTAAACGTCAGCGGATTTTTGAAAACAATGGAAGATTTCCGAAGCATTTTTAAACGTCAGCGGAATTGTGAGAAAAATGGAAGAGTTCCGAAGCATTTTTAAACTTCAGCAGAAATCCGGGAACAATGGAAGAGTTTCAAAGCATTTTTAAACTTCAGCAGAATTCGGAGAACAATAGAAGAGTTCCGAAGCATTTTTAAATGTCAGCAGAATTCCGAGAACAATTGAAGAGTACCAAAGCATTTTTAAACTTCAGCGGAATTCCGAGAACAATGTAAGAGTTCCAAAGCATTTTAAAACTTCAGCAGAATTCCAAGAACAATTGAAGTGTTCCGAAGCATTTTTAAACGTAAGCGGAATTACGAGAACAATGGAAGAGTTCTAAAGCATTTTTAAACATCAGCGGAATGCCGAGAGCAATGCAAGATTTCCGAAGCATTTTTATATGTCAGCGGAAATCCGAGAACAATGGAAGAGTACCGAAGCATTTTAAAACGTCAGCGGAATTCCGAGAAAAATGGAAGAGTTCCGAAGCATTTTTAAACTTCAGCAGAATTACGAGAACAATGGAAGAGTTCCGAAGCATTTTTAAACATGAGCCGAATTCCGAGAACAATGGAAGAGATTTTAAGCATTTTTAAACTTCAGCGGAATTCCGAGAACAATAGAAGAGTTCCGAAGCATTTTCAAACTTCACCCGAATTCTGAGAACAATGGAAGAGTTCCGAAGCATTTTTAAAAGTCAGCGGAATTCCGAGAACAATGGAAAAGTTGTGAAGCATTTTTAAACGTCAGCGGAATTCCGAAAACAATGGAAGAGTTCCGAAGCATTTTTAAACGTCAGCAGAATTCCGAGAACAATGGAAGAGTTCCGAAGCATTTTTAAACGTCAGCAGAATTCCGAGAACAATGGAAGAGTTCCGAAGCATTTTTAAACTTCAACAGAATTCCGAGAACAATGGAAGAGTTCCGAAGCATTTTTAAACTTCAGCGGAATTTTGAGAACAATGGAAGAGTTCCGAAGCATTTTTAAAAGTCAGCGGAATTCCGAGAACAATGGAAGAGTTCCGAAGCATTTTTAAACATCAGCAGAATTCCGAGAACAATGGAAGAGTTCCGAAGCATTTTTAAACGTCAGCGGAATTCTGAGTTCAATGGAATAGTTCTGAAGAATTTTTAAATGCTAGCGGGATTCCGAGAACAATGGAAGAGTTCCGAAGCATTTTAAAATGTCAGCGGAAATCTGAAAACAATGGAAGAGTTCCGCAGCATTTTTAATCTTCAAAATAATTCCGAGAACAATGGAAGAGTTCCGAAGCATATTTAAACTTCAGCGGAATTCCGAGAACAATGGAAGAGTTCCGAAGCATTTTTAAAAGTCAGCGGAATACCGAGAACAATGGAAGAGTTTTGAAGCATTTTTAAACGTCAGCGGAATTCCGAGAACAATGGAAGAGGTCAGAAGCATTTTTAAATGTCAGCGGAATTCCGAGAAATATGGAAGAGTTCCGAAGCATTTTTAAATGTCAGCAGAATTCCGAGAACAATGGAAGAGTTCCAAAGCATTTTTAAATGTCAGCGGAATTCTGAAAACAATGGAAGAGTTCCGAAGCATTTTTAAACTTCAGCAGAATTCCGAGAACAATGGAAGAGTTCCGAAGCATTCTTAAACTTCAGCGGAATTCCGAGAACAATGGAAGAGTTCCGAAGCATTTTTAAAAGTCAGCGGAATTCCGAGAACAATAGAAGAGTTCCGAAGCATTTTTAAATGTCAGGGGAATTCCGCGAACAATGGAAGAGTTCTGAAGCATTTTTAAACGTCAGCGGATTTTTGAAAACAATGGAAGATTTCCGAAGCATTTTTAAACGTCAGCGGTATTCTGAGACAAATGGAAGAGTTCCGAAGCATTTTTAAAGGTCAGCGGAATTCCGAGAACAATGGAAGAGTTGTGAAGCATTTTTAAACGTCAGCGGAATTCCGAGAACAATGGAAGAGTTGCAAAGCATTATTAAACGTCAGCGGAATTCCGACAACAATGGAAGAGTTCCGAAGCATTTTTAAACTTCAGCATAATTCCGAGAACAATGGAAGAGTTCCGAATCATTTTTAAATTTCAACGGAATTCCGAGAACAATGGAAGAGTTCCGAAGCATTTTAAAACTTCACCAGAATTCCAAGAACAATGGAAGCGTCCTGAAGCATTTTAAACTTCAGCTGATTTCCGAGAAATGGAAGAGTTCCGAAGCATTTTGAAACGTCAGCTGAAATCCGAGAACAATGGAAGAGTTCCGAAGCATTTTTAAATGTCAGCGGAATTCCTTGAACAATGAAAGTGTTGCGAAGCATTACTAAATGTCATCGTAATACCAAGAACAATGGAAGAGTTCCGAAGCATTTTTAAATGTCAGCGGAAATCCGAGAACAATGTAAGCGTTCCGAAGCATTTTTAAATGTCAGCTGAATTCCGAGAACAATGAAAGAGTTGCGAAGCATTATTAAACGTCAGCGGAATTCTGAGAACAATGGAAGAGTTCCGAAACATTTTTAAACATCAGCGGATTTCCTTCAAGAATGAAAGAGTTCCGTAGGATTTTTAAAGTTCAGCAGAATTTGAGGAACAATGGAAGAGTTCCAAAGCATTTTTAAACTTCAGCAGAAATCCGGGAACAATGGAAGAGTTTCAAAGCATTTTTAAACTTCAGCAGAATTCGGAGAACAATAGAAGAGTTCCGAAGCATTTTTAAACGTCAGCAGAATTCCGAGAACAATTGAAGAGTTCCAAAGCATTTTTAAACTTCAGCGGAATTCCGAGAACAATGGAAGAGTTCCGAAGCATTTTTAAATGTCAGCAGAATTCCGAGAACAATGTAAGAGTTCCAAAGCATTTTAAAACTTCAGCAGAATTCCAAGAACAATTGAAGTGTTCCGAAGCATTTTTAAACGTAAGCGGAATTGCGAGAACAATGGAAGAGTTATAAAGCATTTTTAAACATCAGCGGAATGCCGAGAGCAATGCAAGATTTCCGAAGCATTTTTATATGTCAGCGGAAATCCGAGAACAATGGAAGAGTACCGAAGCATTTTAAAACGTCAGCGGAATTCCGAGAACAATGGAAGAGTTCCGAAGCATTTTTAAACTTCAGCGGAATTACGAGAACAATGGAAGAGATTTTAAGCATTTTTAAACTTCAGCGGAATTCCGAGAACAAAAGAAGAGTTCCGAAGCATTTTCAAACTTCACCCGAATTCTGAGAACAATGGAAGAGTTCCGAAGCATTTTTAAACTTCAGCGGAATTACGAGAACAATGGAAGAGATTTTAAGCATTTTTAAACTTCAGCGGAATTCCGAGAACAACAGAAGAGTTCCGAAGCATTTTTAAACTTCACCCGAATTCTGAGAACAATGGAAGAGTTCCGAAGCATTTTTAAAAGTCAGCGGAATTCCGAGAACAATGGAAGAGTTGTGAATCATTTTTAAACTTCAGCGGAATTCCGAGAACAATAGAAGAGTTCCGAAGCATTTTTAAACTTCACCCGAATTCTGAGAACAATGGAAGAGTTCCGAAGCATTTTTAAATGTCAGCGGAATTCCGAGAAATATGGAAGAGTTCCGAAGCATTTTTAAATGTCAGCAGAATTCCGAGAACAATGGAAGAGTTCCAAAACATTTTTAAATGTCAGCGGAATTCTGAAAACAATGGAAGAGTTCCGAAGCATTCTTAACCTTCAGCGGAATTCCGAGAACAATGGAAGAGTTCCGAAGCATTTTTAAAAGTCAGCGGAATTCCGAGAACAATAGAAGAGTTGTGAAGTATTTTTAAGCGTCAGCGGAATTCCTAGAACAATGGAAGAATTCCGAAGCATTTTTAAACTTCAAAACTTCAGCAGAATTCCGAGAACAATGGAAGAGTTCCGAAGCATTCTTAAACTTCAGCGGAATTCCGAGAACAATGGAAGAGTTCCGAAGCATTCTTAAACTTCAGCGGTATTCCGAGAACAATGGAAGAGTTCCGGAGCATTTTTAAAAGTCAGCGGAATTCCGAGATCAAAAGAAGAGTTGTGAAGCAATTTTAAGCGTCAGCTGAATTCCGAGAACAATGGAAGAGTTCCGAAGCATTTTTAAACTTCAGCGGAATTCCTGGAACAATGGAAGAGTTCCGAAGCATTTTTAAAAGTCAGCAGAATTCCGAGAATAATAGAAGGGTACCAAAGCATGTTTAAACTTCAGCGGAATTCTGAGAACAATGTAAGAGTTCCGAAGCATTTTTAAACTTCACCGGAATTCCGAGAACAATGGAAGAGTTCCGAAGCATTTTTAAATGTCAGGGGAATTCCGCGAACAATGGAAGAGTCCTGAAGCATTTTTAAACGTCAGCGGATTTTTGAAAACAATGGAAGATTTCCGAAGCATTTTTAAACGTCAGCGGAATTCTGAGAAAAATGGAAGAGTTCCGAAGCATTTTTAAACTTCAGCGGAATTTGGAGAACAATCGAAGAGTTCCGAAGCATTTTTAAAGGTCAGCGGAATTCCGAGAACAATGGAAGAGTTGTGAAGCATTTTTAAACGTCAGCGGAATTCCGAGAAAAATGGAAGAGTTGCAAAGCATTATTAAACGTCAGCGGAATTCCGAGAACAATGGAAGAGTTCCGAAGCATTTTTAAACTTCAGCATAATTCCGAGAACAATGGAAGAGTTCCGAAGCATTTTTAAATTTCAACGGAATTCCGAGAACAATGGAAGAGTTCCGAAGCATTTTAAAACTTCAGCAGAATTCCAAGAACAATGGAAGAGTCCTGAAGCATTTTAAACTTCAGCTGATTTCCGAGAAATGGAAGAGTTCCGAAGCATTTTGAAACTTCAGCCGAAATCCGAGAACAGTGGAAGAGTTCTGAAGCATTTTTAAACTTCAGCGGAATTCCTTGAACAATGAAAGTGTTGCGAAGCATTACTAAATGTCATCGGAATACCAAGAACAATGGAAGAGTTCCGAAGCATTTTTAAATGTCAGCGGAAATCCGAGAACAATGTAAGCGTTCCGAAGCATTTTTAAATGTCAGCTGAATTCCGAGAACAATGAAAGAGTTGCGAAGCATTATTAAACGTCAGCAGAATTCTGAGAACAATGGAAGAGTTCCGAAACATTTTTAAACATCAGCGGATTTCCTTCAAGAATGAAAGAGTTCCGTAGGATTTTTAAACTTCAGCAGAATTTGAGGAACAATGGAAGAGTTCCAAAGCATTTTTAAACTTCAGCAGAAATCCGGGAACAATGGAAGAGTTTGAAATCATTTTTAAACTTCAGCAGAATTCGGAGAACAATAGAAGAGTTCCGAAGCATTTTTAAATGTCAGCAGAATTCCGAGAACAATTGAAGAGTTCCAAAGCATTTTTAAACTTCAGCGGAATTCCGAGAACAATGTAAGAGTTCCAAAGCATTTTAAAACTTCAGCAGAATTCCAAGAACAATTGAAGTGTTCCGAAGCATTTTTAAACGTAAGCGGAATTACGAGAACAATGGAAGAGTTCTAAAGCATTTTTAAACATCAGCGGAATGCCGAGAGCAATGCAAGATTTCCGAAGCATTTTTATATGTCAGCGGAAATCCGAGAACAATAGAAGAGTACCGAAGCATTTTAAAACGTCAGCGGAATTCCGAGAACAATGGAAGAGTTCCGAAGCATTTTTAAACTTCAGCAGAATTACGAGAACAATGGAAGAGTTCCGAAGCATTTTTAAACATGAGCAGAATTCCGAGAACAATGGAAGAGATTTTAAGCATTTTTAAACTTCAGCGGAATTCCGAGAACAATAGAAGAGTTCCGAAGCATTTTCAAACTTCACCCGAATTCTGAGAACAATGGAAGAGTTCCGAAGCATTTTTAAAAGTCAGCGGAATTCCGAGAACAATGGAAGAGTTGTGAAGCATTTTTAAACGTCAGCGGAATTCCGAGAACAATGGAAGAGTTCCGAAGCATTTTTAAACTTCAGCGGAATTCCTTGAACAATGAAGGTGTTGCGAAGCATTACTAAATGTCATCGGAATACCAAGAACAATGGAAGAGTTCCGAAGCATTTTTAAATGTCAGCGGAAATCCGAGAACAATGTAAGCGTTCCGAAGCATTTTTAAACTTCAGCATAATTCCGAGAACAATGGAAGAGTTCCGAAGCATTTTAAAACTTCAGCAGAATTCCAAGAACAATGGAAGAGTCCTGAAGCATTTTAAAGTTCAGCTGATTTCCGAGAAATGGAAGAGTTCCGAAGCATTTTGAAACGTCAGCGGAAATTCGAGAACAATGGAAGCGTTCCGAAGCATTTTTAAATGTCAGCTGAATTCCGAGAACAATGAAAGAGTTGCGAAGCATTATTAAACGTCAGCGGAATTCAGAGAACAATGGAAGAGTTCCGAAACATTTTTAAACATCAGCGGATTTCCTTCAAGAATGAAAGAGTTGGGAAGAATTTTTAAACTTCAGCAGAATTTGAGGAACAATGGAAGAGTTCCAAAGCATTTTTAAACTTCAGCAGAAATCCGGGAACAATGGAAGAGTTTCAAAGCATTTTTAAATTTCAGCAGAATTCGGAGAACAATAGAAGAGTTCCGAAGCATTTTTAAATGTCAGAAGAATTCCGAGAACAATTGAAGAGTTCCAAAGCATTTTTAAACTTCAGCGGAATTCCGAGAACAATGGAAGAGTTCTGAAGCATTTTTAAATGTCAGCAGAATTCCGAGAACAATGTAAGAGTTCCGAAGCATTTTTAAACTTCAGTGGAATTACGAGAACAATGGAAGAGTTCCGAAGCATTTTTAAACTTCAGTGGAATTACGAGAACAATGGAAGAGTTCCGAAGCATTTTTAAACATGAGCAGAATTCCGAGAACAATGGAAGAGATTTTAAGCATTTTTAAACTTCAGCGGAATTCCGAGAACAATAGAAGAGTTCCGAAGCATTTTCAAACTTCACCCAAATTCTGAGAACAATGGAAGAGTTCCGAAGCATTTTTAAAAGTCAGCGGAATTCCGAGAACAATGGAAGAGTTGTGAAGCATTTTTAAACGTCAGCGGAATTCCGACAACAATGGAAGAGTTCCGAAGCATTTTTAAACGTCAGCAGAATTCCGAGAACAATGGAAGAGTTCAGAAGCATTTTTAAACGTCAGCAGAATTCCGAGAACAATGGAAGAGTTCCGAAGCATTTTTAAACTTCAGCAGAATTCCGAGAACAATGGAAGAGTTCCGAAGCATTTTTAAACTTCAGCGGAATTTTGAAAACAATGGAAGAGTTCCGAAGCATTTTTAAAAGTCAGCGGAATTCCGAGAACAATGGAAGAGTTCCGAAGCATTTTTAAAAGTCAGCGGAATTCCGAGAACAATAGAAGAGTTCCGAAGCATTTTTAAATGTCAGGGGAATTCCCCGAACAATGGAAGAGTTCTGAAGCATTTTTAAACGTCAGCGGATTTTTGAAAACAATGGAAGATTTCCGAAGCATTTTTAAACGTCAGCGGAATTGTGAGAAAAATGGAAGAGTTCCGAAGCATTTTTAAACTTCAGCAGAAATCCGGGAACAATGGAAGAGTTTCAAAGCATTTTTAAACTTCAGCAGAATTCGGAGAACAATAGAAGAGTTCCGAAGCATTTTTAAATGTCAGCAGAATTCCGAGAACAATTGAAGAGTACCAAAGCATTTTTAAACTTCAGCGGAATTCCGAGAACAATGTAAGAGTTCCAAAGCATTTTAAAACTTCAGCAGAATTCCAAGAACAATTGAAGTGTTCCGAAGCATTTTTAAACGTAAGCGGAATTACGAGAACAATGGAAGAGTTCTAAAGCATTTTTAAACATCAGCGGAATGCCGAGAGCAATGCAAGATTTCCGAAGCATTTTTATATGTCAGCGGAAATTCGAGAACAATGGAAGAGTACCGAAGCATTTTAAAACGTCAGCGGAATTCCGAGAAAAATGGAAGAGTTCCGAAGCATTTTTAAACTTCAGCAGAATTACGAGAACAATGGAAGAGTTCCGAAGCATTTTTAAACATGAGCCGAATTCCGAGAACAATGGAAGAGATTTTAAGCATTTTTAAACTTCAGCGGAATTCCGAGAACAATAGAAGAGTTCCGAAGCATTTTCAAACTTCACCCGAATTCTGAGAACAATGGAAGAGTTCCGAAGCATTTTTAAAAGTCAGCGGAATTCCGAGAACAATGGAAAAGTTGTGAAGCATTTTTAAACGTCAGCGGAATTCCGAAAACAATGGAAGAGTTCCGAAGCATTTTTAAACGTCAGCAGAATTCCGAGAACAATGGAAGAGTTCCGAAGCATTTTTAAACGTCAGCAGAATTCCGAGAACAATGGAAGAGTTCCGAAGCATTTTTAAACTTCAACAGAATTCCGAGAACAATGGAAGAGTTCCGAAGCATTTTTAAACTTCAGCGGAATTTTGAGAACAATGGAAGAGTTCCGAAGCATTTTTAAAAGTCAGCGGAATTCCGAGAACAATGGAAGAGTTCCGAAGCATTTTTAAACATCAGCAGAATTCCGAGAACAATGGAAGAGTTCCGAAGCATTTTTAAACGTCAGCGGAATTCTGAGTTCAATGGAATAGTTCTGAAGAATTTTTAAATGCTAGCGGGATTCCGAGAACAATGGAAGAGTTCCGAAGCATTTTAAAATGTCAGCGGAAATCTGAAAACAATGGAAGAGTTCCGCAGCATTTTTAATCTTCAAAATAATTCCGAGAACAATGGAAGAGTTCCGAAGCATATTTAAACTTCAGCGGAATTCCGAGAACAATGGAAGAGTTCCGAAGCATTTTTAAAAGTCAGCGGAATACCGAGAACAATGGAAGAGTTTTGAAGCATTTTTAAACGTCAGCGGAATTCCGAGAACAATGGAAGAGGTCAGAAGCATTTTTAAATGTCAGCGGAATTCCGAGAAATATGGAAGAGTTCCGAAGCATTTTTAAATGTCAGCAGAATTCCGAGAACAATGGAAGAGTTCCAAAGCATTTTTAAATGTCAGCGGAATTCTGAAAACAATGGAAGAGTTCCGAAGCATTTTTAAACTTCAGCAGAATTCCGAGAACAATGGAAGAGTTCCGAAGCATTCTTAAACTTCAGCGGAATTCCGAGAACAATGGAAGAGTTCCGAAGCATTTTTAAAAGTCAGCGGAATTCCGAGAACAATAGAAGAGTTCCGAAGCATTTTTAAATGTCAGGGGAATTCCGCGAACAATGGAAGAGTTCTGAAGCATTTTTAAACGTCAGCGGATTTTTGAAAACAATGGAAGATTTCCGAAGCATTTTTAAACGTCAGCGGTATTCTGAGAAAAATGGAAGAGTTCCGAAGCATTTTTAAAGGTCAGCGGAATTCCGAGAACAATGGAAGAGTTGTGAAGCATTTTTAAACGTCAGCGGAATTCCGAGAACAATGGAAGAGTTGCAAAGCATTATTAAACGTCAGCGGAATTCCGACAACAATGGAAGAGTTCCGAAGCATTTTTAAACTTCAGCATAATTCCGAGAACAATGGAAGAGTTCCGAATCATTTTTAAATTTCAACGGAATTCCGAGAACAATGGAAGAGTTCCGAAGCATTTTAAAACTTCACCAGAATTCCAAGAACAATGGAAGCGTCCTGAAGCATTTTAAACTTCAGCTGATTTCCGAGAAATGGAAGAGTTCCGAAGCATTTTGAAACGTCAGCTGAAATCCGAGAACAATGGAAGAGTTCCGAAGCATTTTTAAATGTCAGCGGAATTCCTTGAACAATGAAAGTGTTGCGAAGCATTACTAAATGTCATCGTAATACCAAGAACAATGGAAGAGTTCCGAAGCATTTTTAAATGTCAGCGGAAATCCGAGAACAATGTAAGCGTTCCGAAGCATTTTTAAATGTCAGCTGAATTCCGAGAACAATGAAAGAGTTGCGAAGCATTATTAAACGTCAGCGGAATTCTGAGAACAATGGAAGAGTTCCGAAACATTTTTAAACATCAGCGGATTTCCTTCAAGAATGAAAGAGTTCCGTAGGATTTTTAAAGTTCAGCAGAATTTGAGGAACAATGGAAGAGTTCCAAAGCATTTTTAAACTTCAGCAGAAATCCGGGAACAATGGAAGAGTTTCAAAGCATTTTTAAACTTCAGCAGAATTCGGAGAACAATAGAAGAGTTCCGAAGCATTTTTAAACGTCAGCAGAATTCCGAGAACAATTGAAGAGTTCCAAAGCATTTTTAAACTTCAGCGGAATTCCGAGAACAATGGAAGAGTTCCGAAGCATTTTTAAATGTCAGCAGAATTCCGAGAACAATGTAAGAGTTCCAAAGCATTTTAAAACTTCAGCAGAATTCCAAGAACAATTGAAGTGTTCCGAAGCATTTTTAAACGTAAGCGGAATTGCGAGAACAATGGAAGAGTTATAAAGCATTTTTAAACATCAGCGGAATGCCGAGAGCAATGCAAGATTTCCGAAGCATTTTTATATGTCAGCGGAAATCCGAGAACAATGGAAGAGTACCGAAGCATTTTAAAACGTCAGCGGAATTCCGAGAACAATGGAAGAGTTCCGAAGCATTTTTAAACTTCAGCGGAATTACGAGAACAATGGAAGAGATTTTAAGCATTTTTAAACTTCAGCGGAATTCCGAGAACAAAAGAAGAGTTCCGAAGCATTTTCAAACTTCACCCGAATTCTGAGAACAATGGAAGAGTTCCGAAGCATTTTTAAACATGAGCGGAATTCCGAGAACAATGGAAGAGATTTTAAGCATTTTTAAACTTCAGCGGAATTCCGAGAACAATAGAAGAGTTCCGAAGCATTTTCAAACTTCACCTGAATTCTGAGAACAATGGAAGAGTTCCGAAGCATTTTTAAAAGTCAGCGGAATTCCGAGAACAATGGAAGAGTTGTGAAGCATTTTTAAACGTCAGCGGAATTCCGACAACAATGGAAGAGTTCCGAAGCATTTTTAAACTTCAGCAGAATTCCGAGAACAATGGAAGAGTTCCGAAGCATTTTTAAACTTCAGCGGAATTTTGAGAACAATGGAAGAGTTCCGAAGCATTTTTAAAAGTCAGCGGAATTTCGAGAACAATGGAAGAGTTGTGAAGCATTTTTAAACGTCAGCAGAATTTTGAGAACAATGGAAGAGTTCCGAAGCATTTTTAAACGTCAGCGGAATTCTGAGTTCAATGGAATAGTGCTGAAGAATTTTTAAATGTTAGCGAGATTCCGAGAACAATGGAAGAGTTCCGAAGCATTTTTAAATGTCAGCGGAAATCTGAAAACAATGGAAGAGTTTCGAAGCATTTTTAAACTTCAGCAGAATTCCGAGAACAATGGAAGAGTTCCGAAGCATTTTTAAAAGTCAGCGGAATTCCGAGAACAATAGAAGAGTTCCGAAGCATTTTTAAATGTCAGGGGAATTCCGCGAACAATGGAAGAGTTCTGAAGCATTTTTAAACGTCAGCGGATTTTTGAAAACAATGGAAGATTTCCGAAGCATTTTTAAACGTCAGCGGAATTCTGAGAAAAATGGAAGAGTTCCGAAGCATTTTTAAACTTCAGCGGAATTTGGAGAACAATCGAAGAGTTCCGAAGCATTTTTAAAGGTCAGCGGAATTCCGAGAACAATGGAAGAGTTGTGAAGCATTTTTAAACGTCAGCGGAATTCAGAGAACAATGGAAGAGTTCCGAAGCATTTTTAAACTTCAGCGGAATTTTGAGAACAATGGAAGAGTTCCGAAGCATTTTTAAAAGTCAGCGGAATTTCGAGAACAATGGAAGAGTTGTGAAGCATTTTTAAAAGTCAGCGGAATTCCGAGAACAATGGAAGAGGTCCGAAGCATTTTTAAATGTCAGCGGAATTCCGAGAAATATGGAAGAGTTCCGAAGCATTTTTAAATGTCAGCAGAATTCCGAGAACAATGGAAGAGTTCCAAAGCATTTTTAAATGTCAGCGGAATTCTGAAAACAATGGAAGAGTTCCGAAGCATTTTTAAACTTCAGCAGAATTCCGAGAACAATGGAAGAGTTCCGAAGCATTCTTAAACTTCAGCGGAATTCCGAGAACAATGGAAGAGTTCCGAAGCATTTTTAAAAGTCAGCGGAATTCCGAGAACAATAGAAGAGTTCCGAAGCATTTTTAAATGTCAGGGGAATTCCGCGAACAATGGAAGAGTTCTGAAGCATTTTTAAACGTCAGCGGATTTTTGAAAACAATGGAAGATTTCCGAAGCATTTTTAAACGTCAGCGGTATTCTGAGAAAAATGGAAGAGTTCCGAAGCATTTTTAAAGGTCAGCGGAATTCCGAGAACAATGGAAGAGTTGTGAAGCATTTTTAAACGTCAGCGGAATTCCGAGAACAATGGAAGAGTTGCAAAGCATTATTAAATGTCAGCGGAATTCCGACAACAATGGAAGAGTTCCGAAGCATTTTTAAACTTCAGCATAATTCCGAGAACAATGGAAGAGTTCCGAATCATTTTTAAATTTCAACGGAATTCCGAGAACAATGGAAGAGTTCCGAAGCATTTTAAAACTTCACCAGAATTCCAAGAACAATGGAAGAGTCCTGAAGCATTTTAAACTTCAGCTGATTTCCGAGAAATGGAAGAGTTCCGAAGCATTTTGAAACGTCAGCCGAAATCAGAGAACAATGGAAGAGTTCCGAAGCATTTTTAAACTTCAGCGGAATTCCTTGAACAATGAAAGTGTTGCGAAGCATTACTAAATGTCATCGTAATACCAAGAACAATGGAAGAGTTCCGAAGCATTTTTAAATGTCAGCGGAAATCCGAGAACAATGTAAGCGTTCCGAAGCATTTTTAAATGTCAGCTGAATTCCGAGAACAATGAAAGAGTTGCGAAGCATTATTAAACGTCAGCGGAATTCTGAGAACAATGGAAGAGTTCCGAAACATTTTTAAACATCAGCGGATTTCCTTCAAGAATGAAAGAGTTCCGTAGGATTTTTAAAGTTCAGCAGAATTTGAGGAACAATGGAAGAGTTCCAAAGCATTTTTAAACTTCAGCAGAAATCCGGGAACAATGGAAGAGTTTCAAAGCATTTTTAAACTTCAGCAGAATTCGGAGAACAATAGAAGAGTTCCGAAGCATTTTTAAACGTCAGCAGAATTCCGAGAACAATTGAAGAGTTCCAAAGCATTTTTAAACTTCAGCGGAATTCCGAGAACAATGGAAGAGTTCCGAAGCATTTTTAAAAGTCAGCGGAATTTCGAGAACAATGGAAGAGTTGTGAAGCATTTTTAAACGTCAACAGAATTTTGAGAACAATGGAAGAGTTCCGAAGCATTTTTAAACGTCAGCGGAATTCTGAGTTCAATGGAATAGTTCTGAAGAATTTTTAAATGTTAGCGAGATTCCGAGAACAATGGAAGAGTTCCGAAGCATTTTTAAATGTCAGCGGAAATCTGAAAACAATGGAAGAGTTCCGAAGCATTTTTAAACTTCAGCAGAATTCCGAGAACAATGGAAGAGTTCCGAAGCATTTTTAAAAGTCAGCGGAATTCCGAGAACAATAGAAGAGTTCCGAAGCATTTTTAAATGTCAGGGGAATTCCGCGAACAATGGAAGAGTTCTGAAGCATTTTTAAACGTCAGCGGATTTTTGAAAACAATGGAAGATTTCCGAAGCATTTTTAAACGTCAGCGGAATTCTGAGAAAAATGGAAGAGTTCCGAAGCATTTTTAAACTTCAGCGGAATTTGGAGAACAATCGAAGAGTTCCGAAGCATTTTTAAAGGTCAGCGGAATTCCGAGAACAATGGAAGAGTTGTGAAGCATTTTTAAACGTCAGCGGAATTCCGAGAACAATGGAAGAGTTGCAAAGCATTATTAAACGTCAGCGGAATGCCGAGAGCAATGCAAGATTTCCGAAGCATTTTTATATGTCAGCGGAAATCCGAGAACAATGAAAGAGTACCGAAGCATTTTAAAACGTCAGCGGAATTCCGAGAGCAATGGAAGAGTTCCGAAGCATTTTTAAAAGTCAGCGGAATACCGAGAACAATGGAAGAGTTTTGAAGCATTTTTAAACGTCAGCGGAATTCCGAGAACAATGGAAGAGGTCCGAAGCATTTTTAAATGTCAGCGGAATTCCGAGAAATATGGAAGAGTTCCGAAGCATTTTTAAATGTCAGCAGAATTCCGAGAACAATGGAAGAGTTCCAAAGCATTTTTAAATGTCAGCGGAATTCTGAAAACAATGGAAGAGTTCCGAAGCATTTTTAAACTTCAGCAGAATTCCGAGAACAATGGAAGAGTTCCGAAGCATTCTTAAACTTCAGCGGAATTCCGAGAACAATGGAAGAGTTCCGAAGCATTTTTAAAAGTCACCGGAATTCCGAGAACAATAGAAGAGTTCCGAAGCATTTTTAAATGTCAGGGGAATTCCGCGAACAATGGAAGAGTTCTGAAGCATTTTTAAACGTCAGCGGATTTTTGAAAACAATGGAAGATTTCCGAAGCATTTTTAAACGTCAGCGGTATTCTGAGAAAAATGGAAGAGTTCCGAAGCATTTTTAAAGGTCAGCGGAATTCCGAGAACAATGGAAGAGTTGTGAAGCATTTTTAAACGTCAGCGGAATTCCGAGAACAATGGAAGAGTTGCAAAGCATTATTAAATGTCAGCGGAATTCCGACAACAATGGAAGAGTTCCGAAGCATTTTTAAACTTCAGCATAATTCCGAGAACAATGGAAGAGTTCCGAATCATTTTTAAATTTCAACGGAATTCCGAGAACAATGGAAGAGTTCCGAAGCATTTTAAAACTTCACCAGAATTCCAAGAACAATGGAAGAGTCCTGAAGCATTTTAAACTTCAGCTGATTTCCGAGAAATGGAAGATTTCCGAAGCATTTTTAAACGTCAGCGGAATTCTGAGAAAAATGGAAGAGTTCCGAAGCATTTTTAAACTTCAGCGGAATTTGGAGAACAATGGAAGAGTTCCGAAGCATTTTAAAACTTCACCAGAATTCCAAGAACAATGGAAGAGTCCTGAAGCATTTTAAACTTCAGCTGATTTCCGAGAAATGGAAGAGTTCCGAAGCATTTTGAAACGTCAGCCGAAATCCGAGAACAATGGAAGAGTTCCGAAGCATTTTTAAACTTCAGCGGAATTCCTTGAACAATGAAAGTGTTGCGAAGCATTACTAAATGTCATCGTAATACCAAGAACAATGGAAGAGTTCCGAAGCATTTTTAAATGTCAGCGGAAATCCGAGAACAATGTAAGCGTTCCGAAGCATTTTTAAATGTCAGCTGAATTCCGAGAACAATGAAAGAGTTGCGAAGCATTATTAAACGTCAGCGGAATTCTGAGAACAATGGAAGAGTTCCGAAACATTTTTAAACATCAGCGGATTTCCTTCAAGAATGAAAGAGTTCCGTAGGATTTTTAAAGTTCAGCAGAATTTGAGGAACAATGGAAGAGTTCCAAAGCATTTTTAAACTTCAGCAGAAATCCGGGAACAATGGAAGAGTTTCAAAGCATTTTTAAACTTCAACAGAATTCGGAGAACAATAGAAGAGTTCCGAAGCATTTTTAAACGTCAGCAGAATTCCGAGAACAATTGAAGAGTTCCAAAGCATTTTTAAACTTCAGCGGAATTCCGAGAACAATGGAAGAGTTCCGAAGCATTTTTAAAAGTCAGCGGAATTTCGAGAACAATGGAAGAGTTGTGAAGCATTTTTAAACGTCAGCAGAATTTTGAGAACAATGGAAGAGTTCCGAAGCATTTTTAAACGTCAGCGGAATTCTGAGTTCAATGGAATAGTTCTGAAGAATTTTTAAATGTTAGCGAGATTCCGAGAACAATGGAAGAGTTCCGAAGCATTTTTAAATGTCAGCGGAAATCTGAAAACAATGGAAGAGTTCCGAAGCATTTTTAAACTTCAGCAGAATTCCGAGAACAATGGAAGAGTTCCGAAGCATTTTTAAAAGTCAGCGGAATTCCGAGAACAATAGAAGAGTTCCGAAGCATTTTTAAATGTCAGGGGAATTCCGCGAACAATGGAAGAGTTCTGAAGCATTTTTAAACGTCAGCGGATTTTTGAAAACAATGGAAGATTTCCGAAGCATTTTTAAACGTCAGCGGAATTCTGAGAAAAATGGAAGAGTTCCGAAGCATTTTTAAACTTCAGCGGAATTTGGAGAACAATCGAAGACTTCCGAAGCATTTTTAAAGGTCAGCGGAATTCCGAGAACAATGGAAGAGTTGTGAAGCATTTTTAAACGTCAGCGGAATTCCGAGAACAATGGAAGAGTTGCAAAGCATTATTAAACGTCAGCGGAATGCCGAGAGCAATGCAAGATTTCCGAAGCATTTTTATATGTTAGCGGAAATCCGAGAACAATGGAAGAGTACCGAAGCATTTTAAAACGTCAGCGGAATTCCGAGAACAATGGAAGAGTTCCGAAGCATTTTTAAAGGTCAGCGGAATTCCGAGAACAATGGAAGAGTTGTGAAGCATTTTTAAACGTCAGCGGAATTCAGAGAACAATGGAAGAGTTCCGAAGCATTTTTAAACTTCAGCGGAATTTTGAGAACAATGGAAGAGTTCCGAAGCATTTTTAAAAGTCAGCGGAATTTCGAGAACAATGGAAGAGTTGTGAAGCATTTTTAAACGTCAGCGGAATTCCGAGAACAATGGAAGAGTTGCAAAGCATTATTAAACGTCAGCGGAATGCCGAGAGCAATGCAAGATTTCCGAAGCATTTTTATATGTCAGCGGAAATCCGAGAACAATGAAGGAGTACCGAAGCATTTTAAAACGTCAGCGGAATTCCGAGAGCAATGGAAGAGTTCCGAAGCATTTTTAAAAGTCAGCGGAATACCGAGAACAATGGAAGAGTTTTGAAGCATTTTTAAACGTCAGCGGAATTCCGAGAACAATGGAAGAGGTCCGAAGCATTTTTAAATGTCAGCGGAATTCCGAGAAATATGGAAGAGTTCCGAAGCATTTTTAAATGTCAGCAGAATTCCGAGAACAATGGAAGAGTTCCAAAGCATTTTTAAATGTCAGCGGAATTCTGAAAACAATGGAAGAGTTCCGAAGCATTTTTAAACTTCAGCAGAATTCCGAGAACAATGGAATAGTTCCGAAGCATTCTTAAACTTCAGCGGAATTCCGAGAACAATGGAAGAGTTCCGAAGCATTTTTAAAAGTCAGCGGAATTCCGAGAACAATAGAAGAGTTCCGAAGCATTTTTAAATGTCAGGGGAATTCCGCGAACAATGGAAGAGTTCTGAAGCATTTTTAAACGTCAGCGGATTTTTGAAAACAATGGAAGATTTCCGAAGCATTTTTAAACGTCAGCGGTATTCTGAGAAAAATGGAAGAGTTCCGAAGCATTTTTAAAGGTCAGCGGAATTCCGAGAACAATGGAAGAGTTGTGAAGCATTTTTAAACGTCAGCGGAATTCCGAGAACAATGGAAGAGTTGCAAAGCATTATTAAATGTCAGCGGAATTCCGACAACAATGGAAGAGTTCCGAAGCATTTTTAAACTTCAGCATAATTCCGAGAACAATGGAAGAGTTCCGAATCATTTTTAAATTTCAACGGAATTCCGAGAACAATGGAAGAGTTCCGAAGCATTTTAAAACTTCACCAGAATTCCAAGAACAATGGAAGAGTCCTGAAGCATTTTAAACTTCAGCTGATTTCCGAGAAATGGAAGAGTTCCGAAGCATTTTGAAACGTCAGCCGAAATCAGAGAACAATGGAAGAGTTCCGAAGCATTTTTAAACTTCAGCGGAATTCCTTGAACAATGAAAGTGTTGCGAAGCATTACTAAATGTCATCGTAATACCAAGAACAATGGAAGAGTTCCGAAGCATTTTTAAATGTCAGCGGAAATCCGAGAACAATGTAAGCGTTCCGAAGCATTTTTAAATGTCAGCTGAATTCCGAGAACAATGAAAGAGTTGCGAAGCATTATTAAACGTCAGCGGAATTCTGAGAACAATGGAAGAGTTCCGAAACATTTTTAAACATCAGCGGATTTCCTTCAAGAATGAAAGAGTTCCGTAGGATTTTTAAAGTTCAGCAGAATTTGAGGAACAATGGAAGAGTTCCAAAGCATTTTTAAACTTCAGCAGAAATCCGGGAACAATGGAAGAGTTTCAAAGCATTTTTAAACTTCAGCAGAATTCGGAGAACAATAGAAGAGTTCCGAAGCATTTTTAAACGTCAGCAGAATTCCGAGAACAATTGAAGAGTTCCAAAGCATTTTTAAACTTCAGCGGAATTCCGAGAACAATGGAAGAGTTCCGAAGCATTTTTAAAAGTCAGCGGAATTTCGAGAACAATGGAAGAGTTGTGAAGCATTTTTAAACGTCAACAGAATTTTGAGAACAATGGAAGAGTTCCGAAGCATTTTTAAAGTCAGCGGAATTCTGAGTTCAATGGAATAGTTCTGAAGAATTTTTAAATGTTAGCGAGATTCCGAGAACAATGGAAGAGTTCCGAAGCATTTTTAAATGTCAGCGGAAATCTGAAAACAATGGAAGAGTTCCGAAGCATTTTTAAACTTCAGCAGAATTCCGAGAACAATGGAAGAGTTCCGAAGCATTTTTAAAAGTCAGCGGAATTCCGAGAACAATAGAAGAGTTCCGAAGCATTTTTAAATGTCAGGGGAATTCCGCGAACAATGGAAGAGTTCTGAAGCATTTTTAAACGTCAGCGGATTTTTGAAAACAATGGAAGATTTCCGAAGCATTTTTAAACGTCAGCGGAATTCTGAGAAAAATGGAAGAGTTCCGAAGCATTTTTAAACTTCAGCGGAATTTGGAGAACAATCGAAGAGTTCCGAAGCATTTTTAAAGGTCAGCGGAATTCCGAGAACAATGGAAGAGTTGTGAAGCATTTTTAAACGTCAGCGGAATTCCGAGAACAATGGAAGAGTTGCAAAGCATTATTAAACGTCAGCGGAATGCCGAGAGCAATGCAAGATTTCCGAAGCATTTTTATATGTCAGCGGAAATCCGAGAACAATGAAAGAGTACCGAAGCATTTTAAAACGTCAGCGGAATTCCGAGAGCAATGGAAGAGTTCCGAAGCATTTTTAAAAGTCAGCGGAATACCGAGAACAATGGAAGAGTTTTGAAGCATTTTTAAACGTCAGCGGAATTCCGAGAACAATGGAAGAGGTCCGAAGCATTTTTAAATGTCAGCGGAATTCCGAGAAATATGGAAGAGTTCCGAAGCATTTTTAAATGTCAGCAGAATTCCGAGAACAATGGAAGAGTTCCAAAGCATTTTTAAATGTCAGCGGAATTCTGAAAACAATGGAAGAGTTCCGAAGCATTTTTAAACTTCAGCAGAATTCCGAGAACAATGGAAGAGTTCCGAAGCATTCTTAAACTTCAGCGGAATTCCGAGAACAATGGAAGAGTTCCGAAGCATTTTTAAAAGTCACCGGAATTCCGAGAACAATAGAAGAGTTCCGAAGCATTTTTAAATGTCAGGGGAATTCCGCGAACAATGGAAGAGTTCTGAAGCATTTTTAAACGTCAGCGGATTTTTGAAAACAATGGAAGATTTCCGAAGCATTTTTAAACGTCAGCGGTATTCTGAGAAAAATGGAAGAGTTCCGAAGCATTTTTAAAGGTCAGCGGAATTCCGAGAACAATGGAAGAGTTGTGAAGCATTTTTAAACGTCAGCGGAATTCCGAGAACAATGGAAGAGTTGCAAAGCATTATTAAATGTCAGCGGAATTCCGACAACAATGGAAGAGTTCCGAAGCATTTTTAAACTTCAGCATAATTCCGAGAACAATGGAAGAGTTCCGAATCATTTTTAAATTTCAACGGAATTCCGAGAACAATGGAAGAGTTCCGAAGCATTTTAAAACTTCACCAGAATTCCAAGAACAATGGAAGAGTCCTGAAGCATTTTAAACTTCAGCTGATTTCCGAGAAATGGAAGATTTCCGAAGCATTTTTAAACGTCAGCGGAATTCTGAGAAAAATGGAAGAGTTCCGAAGCATTTTTAAACTTCAGCGGAATTTGGAGAACAATCGAAGAGTTCCGAAGCATTTTTAAAGGTCAGCGGAATTCCGAGAACAATGGAAGAGTTGTGAAGCATTTTTAAACGTCAGCGGAATTCCGAGAACAATGGAAGAGTTGCAAAGCATTATTAAACGTCAGCGGAATGCCGAGAGCAATGCAAGATTTCCGAAGCATTTTTATATGTCAGCGGAAATCCGAGAACAATGAAAGAGTACCGAAGCATTTTAAAACGTCAGCGGAATTCCGAGAGCAATGGAAGAGTTCCGAAGCAATTTTAAAAGTCAGCGGAATACCGAGAACAATGGAAGAGTTTTGAAGCATTTTTAAACGTCAGCGGAATTCCGAGAACAATGGAAGAGGTCCGAAGCATTTTTAAATGTCAGCGGAATTCCGAGAAATATGGAAGAGTTCCGAAGCATTTTTAAATGTCAGCAGAATTCCGAGAACAATGGAAGAGTTCCAAAGCATTTTTAAATGTCAGCGGAATTCTGAAAACAATGGAAGAGTTCCGAAGCATTTTTAAACTTCAGCAGAATTCCGAGAACAATGGAAGAGTTCCGAAGCATTCTTAAACTTCAGCGGAATTCCGAGAACAATGGAAGAGTTCCGAAGCATTTTTAAAAGTCAGCGGAATTCCGAGAACAATAGAAGAGTTCCGAAGCATTTTTAAATGTCAGGGGAATTCCGCGAACAATGGAAGAGTTCTGAAGCATTTTTAAACGTCAGCGGATTTTTGAAAACAATGGAAGATTTCCGAAGCATTTTTAAACGTCAGCGGTATTCTGAGAAAAATGGAAGAGTTCCGAAGCATTTTTAAAGGTCAGCGGAATTCCGAGAACAATGGAAGAGTTGTGAAGCATTTTTAAACGTCAGCGGAATTCCGAGAACAATGGAAGAGTTGCAAAGCATTATTAAATGTCAGCGGAATTCCGACAACAATGGAAGAGTTCCGAAGCATTTTTAAACTTCAGCATAATTCCGAGAACAATGGAAGAGTTCCGAATCATTTTTAAATTTCAACGGAATTCCGAGAACAATGGAAGAGTTCCGAAGCATTTTAAAACTTCACCAGAATTCCAAGAACAATGGAAGAGTCCTGAAGCATTTTAAACTTCAGCTGATTTCCGAGAAATGGAAGAGTTCCGAAGCATTTTGAAACGTCAGCCGAAATCAGAGAACAATGGAAGAGTTCCGAAGCATTTTTAAACTTCAGCGGAATTCCTTGAACAATGAAAGTGTTGCGAAGCATTACTAAATGTCATCGTAATACCAAGAACAATGGAAGAGTTCCGAAGCATTTTTAAATGTCAGCGGAAATCCGAGAACAATGTAAGCGTTCCGAAGCATTTTTAAATGTCAGCTGAATTCCGAGAACAATGAAAGAGTTGCGAAGCATTATTAAACGTCAGCGGAATTCTGAGAACAATGGAAGAGTTCCGAAACATTTTTAAACATCAGCGGATTTCCTTCAAGAATGAAAGAGTTCCGTAGGATTTTTAAAGTTCAGCAGAATTTGAGGAACAATGGAAGAGTTCCAAAGCATTTTTAAACTTCAGCAGAAATCCGGGAACAATGGAAGAGTTTCAAAGCATTTTTAAACTTCAGCAGAATTCGGAGAACAATAGAAGAGTTCCGAAGCATTTTTAAACGTCAGCAGAATTCCGAGAACAATTGAAGAGTTCCAAAGCATTTTTAAACTTCAGCGGAATTCCGAGAACAATGGAAGAGTTCCGAAGCATTTTTAAAAGTCAGCGGAATTTCGAGAACAATGGAAGAGTTGTGAAGCATTTTTAAACGTCAACAGAATTTTGAGAACAATGGAAGAGTTCCGAAGCATTTTTAAACGTCAGCGGAATTCTGAGTTCAATGGAATAGTTCTGAAGAATTTTTAAATGTTAGCGAGATTCCGAGAACAATGGAAGAGTTCCGAAGCATTTTTAAATGTCAGCGGAAATCTGAAAACAATGGAAGAGTTCCGAAGCATTTTTAAACTTCAGCAGAATTCCGAGAACAATGGAAGAGTTCCGAAGCATTTTTAAAAGTCAGCGGAATTCCGAGAACAATAGAAGAGTTCCGAAGCATTTTTAAATGTCAGGGGAATTCCGCGAACAATGGAAGAGTTCTGAAGCATTTTTAAACGTCAGCGGATTTTTGAAAACAATGGAAGATTTCCGAAGCATTTTTAAACGTCAGCGGAATTCTGAGAAAAATGGAAGAGTTCCGAAGCATTTTTAAACTTCAGCGGAATTTGGAGAACAATCGAAGAGTTCCGAAGCATTTTTAAAGGTCAGCGGAATTCCGAGAACAATGGAAGAGTTGTGAAGCATTTTTAAACGTCAGCGGAATTCCGAGAACAATGGAAGAGTTGCAAAGCATTATTAAACGTCAGCGGAATGCCGAGAGCAATGCAAGATTTCCGAAGCATTTTTATATGTCAGCGGAAATCCGAGAACAATGAAAGAGTACCGAAGCATTTTAAAACGTCAGCGGAATTCCGAGAGCAATGGAAGAGTTCCGAAGCATTTTTAAAAGTCAGCGGAATACCGAGAACAATGGAAGAGTTTTGAAGCATTTTTAAACGTCAGCGGAATTCCGAGAACAATGGAAGAGGTCCGAAGCATTTTTAAATGTCAGCGGAATTCCGAGAAATATGGAAGAGTTCCGAAGCATTTTTAAATGTCAGCAGAATTCCGAGAACAATGGAAGAGTTCCAAAGCATTTTTAAATGTCAGCGGAATTCTGAAAACAATGGAAGAGTTCCGAAGCATTTTTAAACTTCAGCAGAATTCCGAGAACAATGGAAGAGTTCCGAAGCATTCTTAAACTTCAGCGGAATTCCGAGAACAATGGAAGAGTTCCGAAGCATTTTTAAAAGTCACCGGAATTCCGAGAACAATAGAAGAGTTCCGAAGCATTTTTAAATGTCAGGGGAATTCCGCGAACAATGGAAGAGTTCTGAAGCATTTTTAAACGTCAGCGGATTTTTGAAAACAATGGAAGATTTCCGAAGCATTTTTAAACGTCAGCGGTATTCTGAGAAAAATGGAAGAGTTCCGAAGCATTTTTAAAGGTCAGCGGAATTCCGAGAACAATGGAAGAGTTGTGAAGCATTTTTAAACGTCAGCGGAATTCCGAGAACAATGGAAGAGTTGCAAAGCATTATTAAATGTCAGCGGAATTCCGACAACAATGGAAGAGTTCCGAAGCATTTTTAAACTTCAGCATAATTCCGAGAACAATGGAAGAGTTCCGAATCATTTTTAAATTTCAACGGAATTCCGAGAACAATGGAAGAGTTCCGAAGCATTTTAAAACTTCACCAGAATTCCAAGAACAATGGAAGAGTCCTGAAGCATTTTAAACTTCAGCTGATTTCCGAGAAATGGAAGATTTCCGAAGCATTTTTAAACGTCAGCGGAATTCTGAGAAAAATGGAAGAGTTCCGAAGCATTTTTAAACTTCAGCGGAATTTGGAGAACAATGGAAGAGTTCCGAAGCATTTTAAAACTTCACCAGAATTCCAAGAACAATGGAAGAGTCCTGAAGCATTTTAAACTTCAGCTGATTTCCGAGAAATGGAAGAGTTCCGAAGCATTTTGAAACGTCAGCCGAAATCCGAGAACAATGGAAGAGTTCCGAAGCATTTTTAAACTTCAGCGGAATTCCTTGAACAATGAAAGTGTTGCGAAGCATTACTAAATGTCATCGTAATACCAAGAACAATGGAAGAGTTCCGAAGCATTTTTAAATGTCAGCGGAAATCCGAGAACAATGTAAGCGTTCCGAAGCATTTTTAAATGTCAGCTGAATTCCGAGAACAATGAAAGAGTTGCGAAGCATTATTAAACGTCAGCGGAATTCTGAGAACAATGGAAGAGTTCCGAAACATTTTTAAACATCAGCGGATTTCCTTCAAGAATGAAAGAGTTCCGTAGGATTTTTAAAGTTCAGCAGAATTTGAGGAACAATGGAAGAGTTCCAAAGCATTTTTAAACTTCAGCAGAAATCCGGGAACAATGGAAGAGTTTCAAAGCATTTTTAAACTTCAGCAGAATTCGGAGAACAATAGAAGAGTTCCGAAGCATTTTTAAACGTCAGCAGAATTCCGAGAACAATTGAAGAGTTCCAAAGCATTTTTAAACTTCAGCGGAATTCCGAGAACAATGGAAGAGTTCCGAAGCATTTTTAAAAGTCAGCGGAATTTCGAGAACAATGGAAGAGTTGTGAAGCATTTTTAAACGTCAGCAGAATTTTGAGAACAATGGAAGAGTTCCGAAGCATTTTTAAACGTCAGCGGAATTCTGAGTTCAATGGAATAGTTCTGAAGAATTTTTAAATGTTAGCGAGATTCCGAGAACAATGGAAGAGTTCCGAAGCATTTTTAAATGTCAGCGGAAATCTGAAAACAATGGAAGAGTTCCGAAGCATTTTTAAACTTCAGCAGAATTCCGAGAACAATGGAAGAGTTCCGAAGCATTTTTAAAAGTCAGCGGAATTCCGAGAACAATAGAAGAGTTCCGAAGCATTTTTAAATGTCAGGGGAATTCCGCGAACAATGGAAGAGTTCTGAAGCATTTTTAAACGTCAGCGGATTTTTGAAAACAATGGAAGATTTCCGAAGCATTTTTAAACGTCAGCGGAATTCTGAGAAAAATGGAAGAGTTCCGAAGCATTTTTAAACTTCAGCGGAATTTGGAGAACAATCGAAGACTTCCGAAGCATTTTTAAAGGTCAGCGGAATTCCGAGAACAATGGAAGAGTTGTGAAGCATTTTTAAACGTCAGCGGAATTCCGAGAACAATGGAAGAGTTGCAAAGCATTATTAAACGTCAGCGGAATGCCGAGAGCAATGCAAGATTTCCGAAGCATTTTTATATGTTAGCGGAAATCCGAGAACAATGGAAGAGTACCGAAGCATTTTAAAACGTCAGCGGAATTCCGAGAACAATGGAAGAGTTCCGAAGCATTTTTAAAGGTCAGCGGAATTCCGAGAACAATGGAAGAGTTGTGAAGCATTTTTAAACGTCAGCGGAATTCAGAGAACAATGGAAGAGTTCCGAAGCATTTTTAAACTTCAGCGGAATTTTGAGAACAATGGAAGAGTTCCGAAGCATTTTTAAAAGTCAGCGGAATTTCGAGAACAATGGAAGAGTTGTGAAGCATTTTTAAACGTCAGCGGAATTCCGAGAACAATGGAAGAGTTGCAAAGCATTATTAAACGTCAGCGGAATGCCGAGAGCAATGCAAGATTTCCGAAGCATTTTTATATGTCAGCGGAAATCCGAGAACAATGAAGGAGTACCGAAGCATTTTAAAACGTCAGCGGAATTCCGAGAGCAATGGAAGAGTTCCGAAGCATTTTTAAAAGTCAGCGGAATACCGAGAACAATGGAAGAGTTTTGAAGCATTTTTAAACGTCAGCGGAATTCCGAGAACAATGGAAGAGGTCCGAAGCATTTTTAAATGTCAGCGGAATTCCGAGAAATATGGAAGAGTTCCGAAGCATTTTTAAATGTCAGCAGAATTCCGAGAACAATGGAAGAGTTCCAAAGCATTTTTAAATGTCAGCGGAATTCTGAAAACAATGGAAGAGTTCCGAAGCATTTTTAAACTTCAGCAGAATTCCGAGAACAATGGAAGAGTTCCGAAGCATTCTTAAACTTCAGCGGAATTCCGAGAACAATGGAAGAGTTCCGAAGCATTTTTAAAAGTCAGCGGAATTCCGAGAACAATAGAAGAGTTCCGAAGCATTTTTAAATGTCAGGGGAATTCCGCGAACAATGGAAGAGTTCTGAAGCATTTTTAAACGTCAGCGGATTTTTGAAAACAATGGAAGATTTCCGAAGCATTTTTAAACGTCAGCGGTATTCTGAGAAAAATGGAAGAGTTCCGAAGCATTTTTAAAGGTCAGCGGAATTCCGAGAACAATGGAAGAGTTCCGAAGCATTTTTAAACTTCAGCATAATTCCGAGAACAATGGAAGAGTTCCGAATCATTTTTAAATTTCAACGGAATTCCGAGAACAATGGAAGAGTTCCGAAGCATTTTAAAACTTCACCAGAATTCCAAGAACAATGGAAGAGTCCTGAAGCATTTTAAACTTCAGCTGATTTCCGAGAAATGGAAGAGTTCCGAAGCATTTTGAAACGTCAGCCGAAATCAGAGAACAATGGAAGAGTTCCGAAGCATTTTTAAACTTCAGCGGAATTCCTTGAACAATGAAAGTGTTGCGAAGCATTACTAAATGTCATCGTAATACCAAGAACAATGGAAGAGTTCCGAAGCATTTTTAAATGTCAGCGGAAATCCGAGAACAATGTAAGCGTTCCGAAGCATTTTTAAATGTCAGCTGAATTCCGAGAACAATGAAAGAGTTGCGAAGCATTATTAAACGTCAGCGGAATTCTGAGAACAATGGAAGAGTTCCGAAACATTTTTAAACATCAGCGGATTTCCTTCAAGAATGAAAGAGTTCCGTAGGATTTTTAAAGTTCAGCAGAATTTGAGGAACAATGGAAGAGTTCCAAAGCATTTTTAAACTTCAGCAGAAATCCGGGAACAATGGAAGAGTTTCAAAGCATTTTTAAACTTCAGCAGAATTCGGAGAACAATAGAAGAGTTCCGAAGCATTTTTAAATGTCAGCAGAATTCCGAGAACAATTGAAGAGTTCCAAAGCATTTTTAAACTTCAGCGGAATTCCGAGAACAATGGAAGAGTTCCGAAGCATTTTTAAAAGTCAGCGGAATTTCGAGAACAATGGAAGAGTTGTGAAGCATTTTTAAACGTCAACAGAATTTTGAGAACAATGGAAGAGTTCCGAAGCATTTTTAAAGTCAGCGGAATTCTGAGTTCAATGGAATAGTTCTGAAGAATTTTTAAATGTTAGCGAGATTCCGAGAACAATGGAAGAGTTCCGAAGCATTTTTAAATGTCAGCGGAAATCTGAAAACAATGGAAGAGTTCCGAAGCATTTTTAAACTTCAGCAGAATTCCGAGAACAATGGAAGAGTTCCGAAGCATTTTTAAAAGTCAGCGGAATTCCGAGAACAATAGAAGAGTTCCGAAGCATTTTTAAATGTCAGGGGAATTCCGCGAACAATGGAAGAGTTCTGAAGCATTTTTAAACGTCAGCGGATTTTTGAAAACAATGGAAGATTTCCGAAGCATTTTTAAACGTCAGCGGAATTCTGAGAAAAATGGAAGAGTTCCGAAGCATTTTTAAACTTCAGCGGAATTTGGAGAACAATCGAAGAGTTCCGAAGCATTTTTAAAGGTCAGCGGAATTCCGAGAACAATGGAAGAGTTGTGAAGCATTTTTAAACGTCAGCGGAATTCCGAGAACAATGGAAGAGTTGCAAAGCATTATTAAACGTCAGCGGAATGCCGAGAGCAATGCAAGATTTCCGAAGCATTTTTATATGTCAGCGGAAATCCGAGAACAATGAAAGAGTACCGAAGCATTTTAAAACGTCAGCGGAATTCCGAGAGCAATGGAAGAGTTCCGAAGCATTTTTAAAAGTCAGCGGAATACCGAGAACAATGGAAGAGTTTTGAAGCATTTTTAAACGTCAGCGGAATTCCGAGAACAAATGAAGAGGTCCGAAGCATTTTTAAATGTCAGCGGAATTCCGAGAAATATGGAAGAGTTCCGAAGCATTTTTAAATGTCAGCAGAATTCCGAGAACAATGGAAGAGTTCCAAAGCATTTTTAAATGTCAGCGGAATTCTGAAAACAATGGAAGAGTTCCGAAGCATTTTTAAACTTCAGCAGAATTCCGAGAACAATGGAAGAGTTCCGAAGCATTCTTAAACTTCAGCGGAATTCCGAGAACAATGGAAGAGTTCCGAAGCATTTTTAAAAGTCACCGGAATTCCGAGAACAATAGAAGAGTTCCGAAGCATTTTTAAATGTCAGGGGAATTCCGCGAACAATGGAAGAGTTCTGAAGCATTTTTAAACGTCAGCGGATTTTTGAAAACAATGGAAGATTTCCGAAGCATTTTTAAACGTCAGCGGTATTCTGAGAAAAATGGAAGAGTTCCGAAGCATTTTTAAAGGTCAGCGGAATTCCGAGAACAATGGAAGAGTTGTGAAGCATTTTTAAACGTCAGCGGAATTCCGAGAACAATGGAAGAGTTGCAAAGCATTATTAAATGTCAGCGGAATTCCGACAACAATGGAAGAGTTCCGAAGCATTTTTAAACTTCAGCATAATTCCGAGAACAATGGAAGAGTTCCGAATCATTTTTAAATTTCAACGGAATTCCGAGAACAATGGAAGAGTTCCGAAGCATTTTAAAACTTCACCAGAATTCCAAGAACAATGGAAGAGTCCTGAAGCATTTTAAACTTCAGCTGATTTCCGAGAAATGGAAGATTTCCGAAGCATTTTTAAACGTCAGCGGAATTCTGAGAAAAATGGAAGAGTTCCGAAGCATTTTTAAACTTCAGCGGAATTTGGAGAACAATCGAAGAGTTCCGAAGCATTTTTAAAGGTCAGCGGAATTCCGAGAACAATGGAAGAGTTGTGAAGCATTTTTAAACGTCAGCGGAATTCCGAGAACAATGGAAGAGTTGCAAAGCATTATTAAACGTCAGCGGAATGCCGAGAGCAATGCAAGATTTCCGAAGCATTTTTATATGTCAGCGGAAATCCGAGAACAATGAAAGAGTACCGAAGCATTTTAAAACGTCAGCGGAATTCCGAGAGCAATGGAAGAGTTCCGAAGCATTTTTAAAAGTCAGCGGAATACCGAGAACAATGGAAGAGTTTTGAAGCATTTTTAAACGTCAGCGGAATTCCGAGAACAATGGAAGAGGTCCGAAGCATTTTTAAATGTCAGCGGAATTCCGAGAAATATGGAAGAGTTCCGAAGCATTTTTAAATGTCAGCAGAATTCCGAGAACAATGGAAGAGTTCCAAAGCATTTTTAAATGTCAGCGGAATTCTGAAAACAATGGAAGAGTTCCGAAGCATTTTTAAACTTCAGCAGAATTCCGAGAACAATGGAAGAGTTCCGAAGCATTCTTAAACTTCAGCGGAATTCCGAGAACAATGGAAGAGTTCCGAAGCATTTTTAAAAGTCAGCGGAATTCCGAGAACAATAGAAGAGTTCCGAAGCATTTTTAAATGTCAGGGGAATTCCGCGAACAATGGAAGAGTTCTGAAGCATTTTTAAACGTCAGCGGATTTTTGAAAACAATGGAAGATTTCCGAAGCATTTTTAAACGTCAGCGGTATTCTGAGAAAAATGGAAGAGTTCCGAAGCATTTTTAAAGGTCAGCGGAATTCCGAGAACAATGGAAGAGTTGTGAAGCATTTTTAAACGTCAGCGGAATTCCGAGAACAATGGAAGAGTTGCAAAGCATTATTAAATGTCAGCGGAATTCCGACAACAATGGAAGAGTTCCGAAGCATTTTTAAACTTCAGCATAATTCCGAGAACAATGGAAGAGTTCCGAATCATTTTTAAATTTCAACGGAATTCCGAGAACAATGGAAGAGTTCCGAAGCATTTTAAAACTTCACCAGAATTCCAAGAACAATGGAAGAGTCCTGAAGCATTTTAAACTTCAGCTGATTTCCGAGAAATGGAAGAGTTCCGAAGCATTTTGAAACGTCAGCCGAAATCAGAGAACAATGGAAGAGTTCCGAAGCATTTTTAAACTTCAGCGGAATTCCTTGAACAATGAAAGTGTTGCGAAGCATTACTAAATGTCATCGTAATACCAAGAACAATGGAAGAGTTCCGAAGCATTTTTAAATGTCAGCGGAAATCCGAGAACAATGTAAGCGTTCCGAAGCATTTTTAAATGTCAGCTGAATTCCGAGAACAATGAAAGAGTTGCGAAGCATTATTAAACGTCAGCGGAATTCTGAGAACAATGGAAGAGTTCCGAAACATTTTTAAACATCAGCGGATTTCCTTCAAGAATGAAAGAGTTCCGTAGGATTTTTAAAGTTCAGCAGAATTTGAGGAACAATGGAAGAGTTCCAAAGCATTTTTAAACTTCAGCAGAAATCCGGGAACAATGGAAGAGTTTCAAAGCATTTTTAAACTTCAGCAGAATTCGGAGAACAATAGAAGAGTTCCGAAGCATTTTTAAACGTCAGCAGAATTCCGAGAACAATTGAAGAGTTCCAAAGCATTTTTAAACTTCAGCGGAATTCCGAGAACAATGGAAGAGTTCCGAAGCATTTTTAAAAGTCAGCGGAATTTCGAGAACAATGGAAGAGTTGTGAAGCATTTTTAAACGTCAACAGAATTTTGAGAACAATGGAAGAGTTCCGAAGCATTTTTAAACGTCAGCGGAATTCTGAGTTCAATGGAATAGTTCTGAAGAATTTTTAAATGTTAGCGAGATTCCGAGAACAATGGAAGAGTTCCGAAGCATTTTTAAATGTCAGCGGAAATCTGAAAACAATGGAAGAGTTCCGAAGCATTTTTAAACTTCAGCAGAATTCCGAGAACAATGGAAGAGTTCCGAAGCATTTTTAAAAGTCAGCGGAATTCCGAGAACAATAGAAGAGTTCCGAAGCATTTTTAAATGTCAGGGGAATTCCGCGAACAATGGAAGAGTTCTGAAGCATTTTTAAACGTCAGCGGATTTTTGAAAACAATGGAAGATTTCCGAAGCATTTTTAAACGTCAGCGGAATTCTGAGAAAAATGGAAGAGTTCCGAAGCATTTTTAAACTTCAGCGGAATTTGGAGAACAATCGAAGAGTTCCGAAGCATTTTTAAAGGTCAGCGGAATTCCGAGAACAATGGAAGAGTTGTGAAGCATTTTTAAACGTCAGCGGAATTCCGAGAACAATGGAAGAGTTGCAAAGCATTATTAAACGTCAGCGGAATGCCGAGAGCAATGCAAGATTTCCGAAGCATTTTTATATGTCAGCGGAAATCCGAGAACAATGAAAGAGTACCGAAGCATTTTAAAACGTCAGCGGAATTCCGAGAGCAATGGAAGAGTTCCGAAGCATTTTTAAAAGTCAGCGGAATACCGAGAACAATGGAAGAGTTTTGAAGCATTTTTAAACGTCAGCGGAATTCCGAGAACAATGGAAGAGGTCCGAAGCATTTTTAAATGTCAGCGGAATTCCGAGAAATATGGAAGAGTTCCGAAGCATTTTTAAATGTCAGCAGAATTCCGAGAACAATGGAAGAGTTCCAAAGCATTTTTAAATGTCAGCGGAATTCTGAAAACAATGGAAGAGTTCCGAAGCATTTTTAAACTTCAGCAGAATTCCGAGAACAATGGAAGAGTTCCGAAGCATTCTTAAACTTCAGCGGAATTCCGAGAACAATGGAAGAGTTCCGAAGCATTTTTAAAAGTCACCGGAATTCCGAGAACAATAGAAGAGTTCCGAAGCATTTTTAAATGTCAGGGGAATTCCGCGAACAATGGAAGAGTTCTGAAGCATTTTTAAACGTCAGCGGATTTTTGAAAACAATGGAAGATTTCCGAAGCATTTTTAAACGTCAGCGGTATTCTGAGAAAAATGGAAGAGTTCCGAAGCATTTTTAAAGGTCAGCGGAATTCCGAGAACAATGGAAGAGTTGTGAAGCATTTTTAAACGTCAGCGGAATTCCGAGAACAATGGAAGAGTTGCAAAGCATTATTAAATGTCAGCGGAATTCCGACAACAATGGAAGAGTTCCGAAGCATTTTTAAACTTCAGCATAATTCCGAGAACAATGGAAGAGTTCCGAATCATTTTTAAATTTCAACGGAATTCCGAGAACAATGGAAGAGTTCCGAAGCATTTTAAAACTTCACCAGAATTCCAAGAACAATGGAAGAGTCCTGAAGCATTTTAAACTTCAGCTGATTTCCGAGAAATGGAAGATTTCCGAAGCATTTTTAAACGTCAGCGGAATTCTGAGAAAAATGGAAGAGTTCCGAAGCATTTTTAAACTTCAGCGGAATTTGGAGAACAATGGAAGAGTTCCGAAGCATTTTAAAACTTCACCAGAATTCCAAGAACAATGGAAGAGTCCTGAAGCATTTTAAACTTCAGCTGATTTCCGAGAAATGGAAGAGTTCCGAAGCATTTTGAAACGTCAGCCGAAATCCGAGAACAATGGAAGAGTTCCGAAGCATTTTTAAACTTCAGCGGAATTCCTTGAACAATGAAAGTGTTGCGAAGCATTACTAAATGTCATCGTAATACCAAGAACAATGGAAGAGTTCCGAAGCATTTTTAAATGTCAGCGGAAATCCGAGAACAATGTAAGCGTTCCGAAGCATTTTTAAATGTCAGCTGAATTCCGAGAACAATGAAAGAGTTGCGAAGCATTATTAAACGTCAGCGGAATTCTGAGAACAATGGAAGAGTTCCGAAACATTTTTAAACATCAGCGGATTTCCTTCAAGAATGAAAGAGTTCCGTAGGATTTTTAAAGTTCAGCAGAATTTGAGGAACAATGGAAGAGTTCCAAAGCATTTTTAAACTTCAGCAGAAATCTGGGAACAATGGAAGAGTTTCAAAGCATTTTTAAACTTCAGCAGAATTCGGAGAACAATAGAAGAGTTCCGAAGCATTTTTAAACGTCAGCAGAATTCCGAGAACAATTGAAGAGTTCCAAAGCATTTTTAAACTTCAGCGGAATTCCGAGAACAATGGAAGAGTTCCGAAGCATTTTTAAAAGTCAGCGGAATTTCGAGAACAATGGAAGAGTTGTGAAGCATTTTTAAACGTCAGCAGAATTTTGAGAACAATGGAAGAGTTCCGAAGCATTTTTAAACGTCAGCGGAATTCTGAGTTCAATGGAATAGTTCTGAAGAATTTTTAAATGTTAGCGAGATTCCGAGAACAATGGAAGAGTTCCGAAGCATTTTTAAATGTCAGCGGAAATCTGAAAACAATGGAAGAGTTCCGAAGCATTTTTAAACTTCAGCAGAATTCCGAGAACAATGGAAGAGTTCCGAAGCATTTTTAAAAGTCAGCGGAATTCCGAGAACAATAGAAGAGTTCCGAAGCATTTTTAAATGTCAGGGGAATTCCGCGAACAATGGAAGAGTTCTGAAGCATTTTTAAACGTCAGCGGATTTTTGAAAACAATGGAAGATTTCCGAAGCATTTTTAAACGTCAGCGGAATTCTGAGAAAAATGGAAGAGTTCCGAAGCATTTTTAAACTTCAGCGGAATTTGGAGAACAATCGAAGACTTCCGAAGCATTTTTAAAGGTCAGCGGAATTCCGAGAACAATGGAAGAGTTGTGAAGCATTTTTAAACGTCAGCGGAATTCCGAGAACAATGGAAGAGTTGCAAAGCATTATTAAACGTCAGCGGAATGCCGAGAGCAATGCAAGATTTCCGAAGCATTTTTATATGTTAGCGGAAATCCGAGAACAATGGAAGAGTACCGAAGCATTTTAAAACGTCAGCGGAATTCCGAGAACAATGGAAGAGTTCCGAAGCATTTTTAAAGGTCAGCGGAATTCCGAGAACAATGGAAGAGTTGTGAAGCATTTTTAAACGTCAGCGGAATTCAGAGAACAATGGAAGAGTTCCGAAGCATTTTTAAACTTCAGCGGAATTTTGAGAACAATGGAAGAGTTCCGAAGCATTTTTAAAAGTCAGCGGAATTTCGAGAACAATGGAAGAGTTGTGAAGCATTTTTAAACGTCAGCGGAATTCCGAGAACAATGGAAGAGTTGCAAAGCATTATTAAACGTCAGCGGAATGCCGAGAGCAATGCAAGATTTCCGAAGCATTTTTATATGTCAGCGGAAATCCGAGAACAATGAAGGAGTACCGAAGCATTTTAAAACGTCAGCGGAATTCCGAGAGCAATGGAAGAGTTCCGAAGCATTTTTAAAAGTCAGCGGAATACCGAGAACAATGGAAGAGTTTTGAAGCATTTTTAAACGTCAGCGGAATTCCGAGAACAATGGAAGAGGTCCGAAGCATTTTTAAATGTCAGCGGAATTCCGAGAAATATGGAAGAGTTCCGAAGCATTTTTAAATGTCAGCAGAATTCCGAGAACAATGGAAGAGTTCCAAAGCATTTTTAAATGTCAGCGGAATTCTGAAAACAATGGAAGAGTTCCGAAGCATTTTTAAACTTCAGCAGAATTCCGAGAACAATGGAAGAGTTCCGAAGCATTCTTAAACTTCAGCGGAATTCCGAGAACAATGGAAGAGTTCCGAAGCATTTTTAAAAGTCAGCGGAATTCCGAGAACAATAGAAGAGTTCCGAAGCATTTTTAAATGTCAGGGGAATTCCGCGAACAATGGAAGAGTTCTGAAGCATTTTTAAACGTCAGCGGATTTTTGAAAACAATGGAAGATTTCCGAAGCATTTTTAAACGTCAGCGGTATTCTGAGAAAAATGGAAGAGTTCCGAAGCATTTTTAAAGGTCAGCGGAATTCCGAGAACAATGGAAGAGTTGTGAAGCATTTTTAAACGTCAGCGGAATTCCGAGAACAATGGAAGAGTTGCAAAGCATTATTAAATGTCAGCGGAATTCCGACAACAATGGAAGAGTTCCGAAGCATTTTTAAACTTCAGCATAATTCCGAGAACAATGGAAGAGTTCCGAATCATTTTTAAATTTCAACGGAATTCCGAGAACAATGGAAGAGTTCCGAAGCATTTTAAAACTTCACCAGAATTCCAAGAACAATGGAAGAGTCCTGAAGCATTTTAAACTTCAGCTGATTTCCGAGAAATGGAAGAGTTCCGAAGCATTTTGAAACGTCAGCCGAAATCAGAGAACAATGGAAGAGTTCCGAAGCATTTTTAAACTTCAGCGGAATTCCTTGAACAATGAAAGTGTTGCGAAGCATTACTAAATGTCATCGTAATACCAAGAACAATGGAAGAGTTCCGAAGCATTTTTAAATGTCAGCGGAAATCCGAGAACAATGTAAGCGTTCCGAAGCATTTTTAAATGTCAGCTGAATTCCGAGAACAATGAAAGAGTTGCGAAGCATTATTAAACGTCAGCGGAATTCTGAGAACAATGGAAGAGTTCCGAAACATTTTTAAACATCAGCGGATTTCCTTCAAGAATGAAAGAGTTCCGTAGGATTTTTAAAGTTCAGCAGAATTTGAGGAACAATGGAAGAGTTCCAAAGCATTTTTAAACTTCAGCAGAAATCCGGGAACAATGGAAGAGTTTCAAAGCATTTTTAAACTTCAGCAGAATTCGGAGAACAATAGAAGAGTTCCGAAGCATTTTTAAACGTCAGCAGAATTCCGAGAACAATTGAAGAGTTCCAAAGCATTTTTAAACTTCAGCGGAATTCCGAGAACAATGGAAGAGTTCCGAAGCATTTTTAAAAGTCAGCGGAATTTCGAGAACAATGGAAGAGTTGTGAAGCATTTTTAAACGTCAACAGAATTTTGAGAACAATGGAAGAGTTCCGAAGCATTTTTAAAGTCAGCGGAATTCTGAGTTCAATGGAATAGTTCTGAAGAATTTTTAAATGTTAGCGAGATTCCGAGAACAATGGAAGAGTTCCGAAGCATTTTTAAATGTCAGCGGAAATCTGAAAACAATGGAAGAGTTCCGAAGCATTTTTAAACTTCAGCAGAATTCCGAGAACAATGGAAGAGTTCCGAAGCATTTTTAAAAGTCAGCGGAATTCCGAGAACAATAGAAGAGTTCCGAAGCATTTTTAAATGTCAGGGGAATTCCGCGAACAATGGAAGAGTTCTGAAGCATTTTTAAACGTCAGCGGATTTTTGAAAACAATGGAAGATTTCCGAAGCATTTTTAAACGTCAGCGGAATTCTGAGAAAAATGGAAGAGTTCCGAAGCATTTTTAAACTTCAGCGGAATTTGGAGAACAATCGAAGAGTTCCGAAGCATTTTTAAAGGTCAGCGGAATTCCGAGAACAATGGAAGAGTTGTGAAGCATTTTTAAACGTCAGCGGAATTCCGAGAACAATGGAAGAGTTGCAAAGCATTATTAAACGTCAGCGGAATGCCGAGAGCAATGCAAGATTTCCGAAGCATTTTTATATGTCAGCGGAAATCCGAGAACAATGAAAGAGTACCGAAGCATTTTAAAACGTCAGCGGAATTCCGAGAGCAATGGAAGAGTTCCGAAGCATTTTTAAAAGTCAGCGGAATACCGAGAACAATGGAAGAGTTTTGAAGCATTTTTAAACGTCAGCGGAATTCCGAGAACAATGGAAGAGGTCCGAAGCATTTTTAAATGTCAGCGGAATTCCGAGAAATATGGAAGAGTTCCGAAGCATTTTTAAATGTCAGCAGAATTCCGAGAACAATGGAAGAGTTCCAAAGCATTTTTAAATGTCAGCGGAATTCTGAAAACAATGGAAGAGTTCCGAAGCATTTTTAAACTTCAGCAGAATTCCGAGAACAATGGAAGAGTTCCGAAGCATTCTTAAACTTCAGCGGAATTCCGAGAACAATGGAAGAGTTCCGAAGCATTTTTAAAAGTCACCGGAATTCCGAGAACAATAGAAGAGTTCCGAAGCATTTTTAAATGTCAGGGGAATTCCGCGAACAATGGAAGAGTTCTGAAGCATTTTTAAACGTCAGCGGATTTTTGAAAACAATGGAAGATTTCCGAAGCATTTTTAAACGTCAGCGGTATTCTGAGAAAAATGGAAGAGTTCCGAAGCATTTTTAAAGGTCAGCGGAATTCCGAGAACAATGGAAGAGTTGTGAAGCATTTTTAAACGTCAGCGGAATTCCGAGAACAATGGAAGAGTTGCAAAGCATTATTAAATGTCAGCGGAATTCCGACAACAATGGAAGAGTTCCGAAGCATTTTTAAACTTCAGCATAATTCCGAGAACAATGGAAGAGTTCCGAATCATTTTTAAATTTCAACGGAATTCCGAGAACAATGGAAGAGTTCCGAAGCATTTTAAAACTTCACCAGAATTCCAAGAACAATGGAAGAGTCCTGAAGCATTTTAAACTTCAGCTGATTTCCGAGAAATGGAAGATTTCCGAAGCATTTTTAAACGTCAGCGGAATTCTGAGAAAAATGGAAGAGTTCCGAAGCATTTTTAAACTTCAGCGGAATTTGGAGAACAATCGAAGAGTTCCGAAGCATTTTTAAAGGTCAGCGGAATTCCGAGAACAATGGAAGAGTTGTGAAGCATTTTTAAACGTCAGCGGAATTCCGAGAACAATGGAAGAGTTGCAAAGCATTATTAAACGTCAGCGGAATGCCGAGAGCAATGCAAGATTTCCGAAGCATTTTTATATGTCAGCGGAAATCCGAGAACAATGAAAGAGTACCGAAGCATTTTAAAACGTCAGCGGAATTCCGAGAGCAATGGAAGAGTTCCGAAGCATTTTTAAAAGTCAGCGGAATACCGAGAACAATGGAAGAGTTTTGAAGCATTTTTAAACGTCAGCGGAATTCCGAGAACAATGGAAGAGGTCCGAAGCATTTTTAAATGTCAGCGGAATTCCGAGAAATATGGAAGAGTTCCGAAGCATTTTTAAATGTCAGCAGAATTCCGAGAACAATGGAAGAGTTCCAAAGCATTTTTAAATGTCAGCGGAATTCTGAAAACAATGGAAGAGTTCCGAAGCATTTTTAAACTTCAGCAGAATTCCGAGAACAATGGAAGAGTTCCGAAGCATTCTTAAACTTCAGCGGAATTCCGAGAACAATGGAAGAGTTCCGAAGCATTTTTAAAAGTCAGCGGAATTCCGAGAACAATAGAAGAGTTCCGAAGCATTTTTAAATGTCAGGGGAATTCCGCGAACAATGGAAGAGTTCTGAAGCATTTTTAAACGTCAGCGGATTTTTGAAAACAATGGAAGATTTCCGAAGCATTTTTAAACGTCAGCGGTATTCTGAGAAAAATGGAAGAGTTCCGAAGCATTTTTAAAGGTCAGCGGAATTCCGAGAACAATGGAAGAGTTGTGAAGCATTTTTAAACGTCAGCGGAATTCCGAGAACAATGGAAGAGTTGCAAAGCATTATTAAATGTCAGCGGAATTCCGACAACAATGGAAGAGTTCCGAAGCATTTTTAAACTTCAGCATAATTCCGAGAACAATGGAAGAGTTCCGAATCATTTTTAAATTTCAACGGAATTCCGAGAACAATGGAAGAGTTCCGAAGCATTTTAAAACTTCACCAGAATTCCAAGAACAATGGAAGAGTCCTGAAGCATTTTAAACTTCAGCTGATTTCCGAGAAATGGAAGATTTCCGAAGCATTTTTAAACGTCAGCGGAATTCTGAGAAAAATGGAAGAGTTCCGAAGCATTTTTAAACTTCAGTGGAATTTGGAGAACAATCGAAGAGTTCCGAAGCATTTTTAAAGGTCAGCGGAATTCCGAGAACAATGGAAGAGTTGTGAAGCATTTTTAAACGTCAGCGGAATTCCGAGAACAATGGAAGAGTTGCAAAGCATTATTAAACGTCAGCGGAATGCCGAGAGCAATGCAAGATTTCCGAAGCATTTTTATATGTCAGCGGAAATCCGAGAACAATGAAAGAGTACCGAAGCATTTTAAAACGTCAGCGGAATTCCGAGAGCAATGGAAGAGTTCCGAAGCATTTTTAAAAGTCAGCGGAATACCGAGAACAATGGAAGAGTTTTGAAGCATTTTTAAACGTCAGCGGAATTCCGAGAACAATGGAAGAGGTCCGAAGCATTTTTAAATGTCAGCGGAATTCCGAGAAATATGGAAGAGTTCCGAA
Source organism: Phyllobates terribilis (assembly GCF_046119375.1). Lineage (NCBI taxonomy): Eukaryota > Metazoa > Chordata > Amphibia > Anura > Dendrobatidae > Phyllobates > Phyllobates terribilis. The sequence goes on along the minus strand of NW_027362788.1, from coordinate 12,154,604 downwards.
GCATTTTTAAATGTCAGCAGAATTCCGAGAACAATGGAAGAGTTCCAAAGCATTTTTAAATGTCAGCGGAATTCTGAAAACAATGGAAGAGTTCCGAAGCATTTTTAAACTTCAGCAGAATTCCGAGAACAATGGAAGAGTTCCGAAGCATTCTTAAACTTCAGCGGAATTCCGAGAACAATGGAAGAGTTCCGAAGCATTTTTAAAAGTCAGCGGAATTCCGAGAACAATAGAAGAGTTCCGAAGCATTTTTAAATGTCAGGGGAATTCCGCGAACAATGGAAGAGTTCTGAAGCATTTTTAAACGTCAGCGGATTTTTGAAAACAATGGAAGATTTCCGAAGCATTTTTAAACGTCAGCGGTATTCTGAGAAAAATGGAAGAGTTCCGAAGCATTTTTAAAGGTCAGCGGAATTCCGAGAACAATGGAAGAGTTGTGAAGCATTTTTAAACGTCAGCGGAATTCCGAGAACAATGGAAGAGTTGCAAAGCATTATTAAATGTCAGCGGAATTCCGACAACAATGGAAGAGTTCCGAAGCATTTTTAAACTTCAGCATAATTCCGAGAACAATGGAAGAGTTCCGAATCATTTTTAAATTTCAACGGAATTCCGAGAACAATGGAAGAGTTCCGAAGCATTTTAAAACTTCACCAGAATTCCAAGAACAATGGAAGAGTCCTGAAGCATTTTAAACTTCAGCTGATTTCCGAGAAATGGAAGAGTTCCGAAGCATTTTGAAACGTCAGCCGAAATCCGAGAACAATGGAAGAGTTCCGAAGCATTTTTAAACTTCAGCGGAATTCCTTGAACAATGAAAGTGTTGCGAAGCATTACTAAATGTCATCGTAATACCAAGAACAATGGAAGAGTTCCGAAGCATTTTTAAATGTCAGCGGAAATCCGAGAACAATGTAAGCGTTCCGAAGCATTTTTAAATGTCAGCTGAATTCCGAGAACAATGAAAGAGTTGCGAAGCATTATTAAACGTCAGCGGAATTCTGAGAACAATGGAAGAGTTCCGAAACATTTTTAAACATCAGCGGATTTCCTTCAAGAATGAAAGAGTTCCGTAGGATTTTTAAAGTTCAGCAGAATTTGAGGAACAATGGAAGAGTTCCAAAGCATTTTCAAACTTCAGCAGAAATCCGGGAACAATGGAAGAGTTTCAAAGCATTTTTAAACTTCAGCAGAATTCGGAGAACAATAGAAGAGTTCCGAAGCATTTTTAAACGTCAGCAGAATTCCGAGAACAATTGAAGAGTTCCAAAGCATTTTTAAACTTCAGCGGAATTCCGAGAACAATGGAAGAGTTCCGAAGCATTTTTAAAAGTCAGCGGAATTTCGAGAACAATGGAAGAGTTGTGAAGCATTTTTAAACGTCAGCAGAATTTTGAGAACAATGGAAGAGTTCCGAAGCATTTTTAAACGTCAGCGGAATTCTGAGTTCAATGGAATAGTTCTGAAGAATTTTTAAATGTTAGCGAGATTCCGAGAACAATGGAAGAGTTCCGAAGCATTTTTAAATGTCAGCGGAAATCTGAAAACAATGGAAGAGTTCCGAAGCATTTTTAAACTTCAGCAGAATTCCGAGAACAATGGAAGAGTTCCGAAGCATTTTTAAAAGTCAGCGGAATTCCGAGAACAATAGAAGAGTTCCGAAGCATTTTTAAATGTCAGGGGAATTCCGCGAACAATGGAAGAGTTCTGAAGCATTTTTAAACGTCAGCGGATTTTTGAAAACAATGGAAGATTTCCGAAGCATTTTTAAACGTCAGCGGAATTCTGAGAAAAATGGAAGAGTTCCGAAGCATTTTTAAACTTCAGCGGAATTTGGAGAACAATCGAAGACTTCCGAAGCATTTTTAAAGGTCAGCGGAATTCCGAGAACAATGGAAGAGTTGTGAAGCATTTTTAAACGTCAGCGGAATTCCGAGAACAATGGAAGAGTTGCAAAGCATTATTAAACGTCAGCGGAATGCCGAGAGCAATGCAAGATTTCCGAAGCATTTTTATATGTTAGCGGAAATCCGAGAACAATGGAAGAGTACCGAAGCATTTTAAAACGTCAGCGGAATTCCGAGAACAATGGAAGAGTTCCGAAGCATTTTTAAAAGTCAGCGGAATACCGAGAACAATGGAAGTGTTTTGAAGCATTTTTAAACGTCAGCGGAATTCCGAGAACAATGGAAGAGGTCCGAAGCATTTTTAAATGTCAGCGGAATTCCGAGAAATATGGAAGAGTTCCGAAGCATTTTTAAATGTCAGCAGAATTCCGAGAACAATGGAAGAGTTCCAAAGCATTTTTAAATGTCAGCGGAATTCTGAAAACAATGGAAGAGTTCCGAAGCATTTTTAAACTTCAGCAGAATTCCGAGAACAATGGAAGAGTTCCGAAGCATTCTTAAACTTCAGCGGAATTCCGAGAACAATGGAAGAGTTCCGAAGCATTTTTAAAAGTCAGCGGAATTCCGAGAACAATAGAAGAGTTCCGAAGCATTTTTAAATGTCAGGGGAATTCCGCGAACAATGGAAGAGTTCTGAAGCATTTTTAAACGTCAGCGGATTTTTGAAAACAATGGAAGATTTCCGAAGCATTTTTAAACGTCAGCGGTATTCTGAGAAAAATGGAAGAGTTCCGAAGCATTTTTAAAGGTCAGCGGAATTCCGAGAACAATGGAAGAGTTGTGAAGCATTTTTAAACGTCAGCGGAATTCCGAGAACAATGGAAGAGTTGCAAAGCATTATTAAACGTCAGCGGAATTCCGACAACAATGGAAGAGTTCCGAAGCATTTTTAAACTTCAGCATAATTCCGAGAACAATGGAAGAGTTCCGAATCATTTTTAAATTTCAACGGAATTCCGAGAACAATGGAAGAGTTCCGAAGCATTTTAAAACTTCACCAGAATTCCAAGAACAATGGAAGAGTCCTGAAGCATTTTAAACTTCAGCTGATTTCCGAGAAATGGAAGAGTTCCGAAGCATTTTGAAACGTCAGCCGAAATCCGAGAACAATGGAAGAGTTCCGAAGCATTTTTAAACTTCAGCGGAATTCCTTGAACAATGAAAGTGTTGCGAAGCATTACTAAATGTCATCGTAATACCAAGAACAATGGAAGAGTTCCGAAGCATTTTTAAATGTCAGCGGAAATCCGAGAACAATGTAAGCGTTCCGAAGCATTTTTAAATGTCAGCTGAATTCCGAGAACAATGAAAGAGTTGCGAAGCATTATTAAACGTCAGCGGAATTCTGAGAACAATGGAAGAGTTCCGAAACATTTTTAAACATCAGCGGATTTCCTTCAAGAATGAAAGAGTTCCGTAGGATTTTTAAAGTTCAGCAGAATTTGAGGAACAATGGAAGAGTTCCAAAGCATTTTTAAACTTCAGCAGAAATCCGGGAATAATGGAAGAGTTTCAAAGCATTTTTAAACTTCAGCAGAATTCGGAGAACAATAGAAGAGTTCCGAAGCATTTTTAAACGTCAGCAGAATTCCGAGAACAATTGAAGAGTTCCAAAGCATTTTTAAACTTCAGCGGAATTCCGAGAACAATGGAAGAGTTCCGAAGCATTTTTAAATGTCAGCAGAATTCCGAGAACAATGTAAGAGTTCCAAAGCATTTTAAAACTTCAGCAGAATTCCAAGAACAATTGAAGTGTTCCGAAGCATTTTTAAACGTAAGCGGAATTGCGAGAACAATGGAAGAGTTATAAAGCATTTTTAAACATCAGCGGAATGCCGAGAGCAATGCAAGATTTCCGAAGCATTTTTATATGTCAGCGGAAATCCGAGAACAATGGAAGAGTACCGAAGCATTTTAAAACGTCAGCGGAATTCCGAGAACAATGGAAGAGTTCCGAAGCATTTTTAAACTTCAGCGGAATTACGAGAACAATGGAAGAGTTCCGAAGCATTTTTAAACATGAGCAGAATTCCGAGAACAATGGAAGAGATTTTAAGCATTTTTAAACTTCAGCGGAATTCCGAGAACAAAAGAAGAGTTCCGAAGCATTTTCAAACTTCACCCGAATTCTGAGAACAATGGAAGAGTTCCGAAGCATTTTTAAACATGAGCGGAATTCCGAGAACAATGGAAGAGATTTTAAGCATTTTTAAACTTCAGCGGAATTCCGAGAACAATAGAAGAGTTCCGAAGCATTTTCAAACTTCACCCGAATTCTGAGAACAATGGAAGAGTTCCGAAGCATTTTTAAAAGTCAGCGGAATTCCGAGAACAATGGAAGAGTTGTGAAGCATTTTTAAACGTCAGCGGAATTCCGACAACAATGGAAGAGTTCCGAAGCATTTTTAAACTTCAGCAGAATTCCGAGAACAATGGAAGAGTTCCGAAGCATTTTTAAACTTCAGCGGAATTTTGAGAACAATGGAAGAGTTCCGAAGCATTTTTAAAAGTCAGTGGAATTTCGAGAACAATGGAAGAGTTGTGAAGCATTTTTAAACGTCAGCAGAATTTTGAGAACAATGGAAGAGTTCCGAAGCATTTTTAAACGTCAGCGGAATTCTGAGTTCAATGGAATAGTTCTGAAGAATTTTTAAATGTTAGCGAGATTCCGAGAACAATGGAAGAGTTCCGAAGCATTTTTAAATGTCAGCGGAAATCTGAAAACAATGGAAGAGTTCCGAAGCATTTTTAAACTTCTGCAGAATTCCGAGAACAATGGAAGAGTTCCAAAGCATTTTTAAAAGTCAGCGGAATTCCGAGAACAATAGAAGAGTTCCGAAGCATTTTTAAATGTCAGGGGAATTCCGCGAACAATGGAAGAGTTCTGAAGCATTTTTAAACGTCAGCGGATTTTTGAAAACAATGGAAGATTTCCGAAGCATTTTTAAACGTCAGCGGAATTCTGAGAAAAATGGAAGAGTTCCGAAGCATTTTTAAACTTCAGCGGAATTTGGAGAACAATCGAAGAGTTCCGAAGCATTTTTAAAGGTCAGCGGAATTCCGAGAACAATGGAAGAGTTGTGAAGCATTTTTAAACGTCAGCGGAATTCCGAGAACAATGGAAGAGTTGCAAAGCATTATTAAACGTCAGCGGAATGCCGAGAGCAATGCAAGATTTCCGAAGCATTTTTATATGTCAGCGGAAATCCGAGAACAATGGAAGAGTACCGAAGCATTTTAAAACGTCAGCGGAATTCCGAGAACAATGGAAGAGTTCCGAAGCATTTTTAAACTTCAGCGGAATTACGAGAACAATGGAAGAGTTCCGAAGCATTTTTAAACATGAGCAGAATTCCGAGAACAATGGAAGAGATTTTAAGCATTTTTAAACTTCAGCGGAATTCCGAGAACAATAGAAGAGTTCCGAAGCATTTTCAAACTTCACCCGAATTCTGAGAACAATGGAAGAGTTCCGAAGCATTTTTAAAAGTCAGCGGAATACCGAGAACAATGGAAGAGTTTTGAAGCATTTTTAAACGTCAGCAAAATTCCGAGAACAATGGAAGAGGTCCGAAGCATTTTTAAATGTCAGCGGAATTCCGAGAAATATGGAAGAGCTCCGAAGCATTTTTAAATGTCAGCAGAATTCCGAGAACAATGGAAGAGTTCCAAAGCATTTTTAAATGTCAGCGGAATTCTGAAAACAATGGAAGAGTTCCGAAGCATTTTTAAACTTCAGCAGAATTCCGAGAACAATGGAAGAGTTCCGAAGCATTCTTAAACTTCAGCGGAATTCCGAGAACAATGGAAGAGTTCCGAAGCATTTTTAAAAGTCAGCGGAATTCCGAGAACAATAGAAGAGTTCCGAAGCATTTTTAAATGTCAGGGGAATTCCGCGAACAATGGAAGAGTTCTGAAGCATTTTTAAACGTCAGCGGATTTTTGAAAACAATGGAAGATTTCCGAAGCATTTTTAAACGTCAGCGGAATTCTGAGAAAAATGGAAGAGTTCCGAAGCATTTTTAAACTTCAGCGGAATTTGGAGAACAATCGAAGAGTTCCGAAGCATTTTTAAATGTCAGCTGAATTCCTAGAACAATGAAAGAGTTGCGAAGCATTATTAAACGTCAGCGGAATTCTGAGAACAATGGAAGAGTTCCGAAACATTTTTAAACATCAGCGGATTTCCTTCAAGAATGAAAGAGTTCCGTAGGATTTTTAAACTTCAGCAGAATTTGAGGAACAATGGAAGAGTTCCAAAGCATTTTTAAACTTCAGCAGAAATTCGGGAACAATGGAAGAGTTTCAAAGCATTTTTAAACTTCAGCAGAATTCGGAGAACAATAGAAGAGTTCCGAAGCATTTTTAAATGTCAGAAGAATTCCGAGAACAATTGAAGAGTTCCAAAGCATTTTTAAACTTCAGCGGAATTCCAAGAACAATGTAAGAGTTCCAAAGCATTTTAAAACTTCAGTAGAATTAAAAAGAACAATTGAAGTGTTTCGAAGCATTTTTAAACGTCAGCGGAATTGCGAGAACAATGGAAGAGTTCTAAAGCATTTTTAAACATCAGCGGAATGCCGAGAGCAATGCAAGATTTCCGAAGCATTTTTATATGTCAGCGGAAATCCGAGAACAATGGAAGAGTACCGAAGCATTTTAAAACGTCAGCGGAATTCCGAGAACAATGGAAGAGTTCCGAAGCATTTTTAAACTTCAGCAGAATTACGAGAACAATGGAAGAGTTCCAAAGCATTTTTAAACATGAGCAGAATTCCGAGAACAATGGAAGAGATTTTAAGCATTTTTAAACTTCAGCGGAATTCCGAGAACAATAGAAGAGTTCCGAAGCATTTTCAAACTTCACCCGAATTCTGAGAACAATGGAAGAGTTCCGAAGCATTTTTAAAAGTCAGCGGAATTCCGAGAACAATGGAAGAGTTGTGAAGCATTTTTAAACGTCAGCGGAATTCCTTGAACAATGAAGGTGTTGCGAAGCATTACTAAATGTCATCGGAATACCAAGAACAATGGAAGAGTTCCGAAGCATTTTTAAATGTCAGCGGAAATCCGAGAACAATGTAAGCGTTCCGAAGCATTTTTAAACTTCAGCATAATTCCGAGAACAATGGAAGAGTTCCGAAGCATTTTTAAATTTCAACGGAATTCCGAGAACAATGGAAGAGTTCCGAAGCATTTTAAAACTTCAGCAGAATTCCAAGAACAATGGAAGAGTCCTGAAGCATTTTAAACTTCAGCTGATTTCCGAGAAATGGAAGAGTTCCGAAGCATTTTGAAACTTCAGCCGAAATCCGAGAACAATGGAAGAGTTCTGAAGCATTTTTAAACTTCAGCGGAATTCCTTGAACAATGAAAGTGTTGCGAAGCATTACTAAATGTCATCGGAATACCAAGAGCAATGGAAGAGTTCCGAAGCATTTTTAAATGTCAGCGGAAATCCGAGAACAATGTAAGCGTTCCGAAGCATTTTTAAATGTCAGCAGAATTCCGAAAACAATGTAAGAATTCCAAAGCATTTTAAAACTTCAGCAGAATTCCAAGAACAATTGAAGTGTTCCGAAGCATTTTTAAACGTAAGCGGAATTGCGAGAACAATGGAAGAGTTCCGAAGCAGTTTTAAACTTCAGCATAATTCCGAGAACAATGGAAGAGTTCCGAAGCATTTTTAAATTTCAACGGAATTCCGAGAACAATGGAAGAGTTCCGAAGCATTTTAAAACTTCAGCAGAATTCCAAGAACAATGGAAGAGTCCTGAAGCATTTTAAACTTCAGCTGATTTCCGAGAAATGGAAGAGTTCCGAAGCATTTTGAAACGTCAGCGGAAATTCGAGAACAATGGAAGCGTTCCGAAGCATTTTTAAATGTCAGCTGAATTCCGAGAACAATGAAAGAGTTGCGAAGCATTATTAAACGTCAGCGGAATTCAGAGAACAATGGAAGAGTTCCGAAACATTTTTAAACATCAGCGGATTTCCTTCAAGAATGAAAGAGTTGGGAAGAATTTTTAAACTTCAGCAGAATTTGAGGAACAATGGAAGAGTTCCAAAGCATTTTTAAACTTCAGCAGAAATCCGGGAACAATGGAAGAGTTTCAAAGCATTTTTAAACTTCAGCAGAATTCGGAGAACAATAGAAGAGTTCCGAAGCATTTTTAAATGTCAGAAGAATTCCGAGAACAATTGAAGAGTTCCAAAGCATTTTTAAACTTCAGTGGAATTCCAAGAACAATGTAAGAGTTCCAAAGCGTTTTAAAACTTCAGTAGAATTAAAAAGAACAATTGAAGTGTTTCGAAGCATTTTTAAACGTCAGCGGAATTGCGAGAACAATGGAAGAGTTCTAAAGCATTTTTAAACATCAGCGGAATGCCGAGAACAATGCAAGATTTCCGAAGCATTTTTATATGTCAGCGGAATTCCGAGAACAATGGAAGAGTTCCGAAGCATTTTTAAACTTCAGCGGAATTACGAGAACAATGGAAGAGTTCCGAAGCATTTTTAAACATGAGCAGAATTCCGTGATCAATGGAAGAGATTTTAAGGATTTTTAAACTTCAGCAGAATTCCGAGAACAACAGAAGAGTTCCGAAGCATTTTTAAACTTCACCCGAATTCTGAGAACAATGGAAGAGTTCCGAAGCATTTTTAAAAGTCAGCGGAATTCCGAGAACAATGGAAGAGTTGTGAATCATTTTTAAACTTCAGCGGAATTCCGAGAACAATAGAAGAGTTCCGAAGCATTTTTAAACTTCACCCGAATTCTGAGAACAATGGAAGAGTTCCGAAGCATTTTTAAATGTCAGCGGAATTCCGAGAAATATGGAAGAGTTCTGAAGCATTTTTAAATGTCAGCAGAATTCCGAGAACAATGGAAGAGTTCCAAAGCATTTTTAAATGTCAGCGGAATTCTGAAAACAATGGAAGAGTTCCGAAGCATTTTTAAACTTCAGCAGAATTCCGAGAACAATGGGAGAGTTCCGAAGCATTCTTAACCTTCAGCGGAATTCCGAGAACAATGGAAGAGTTCCGAAGCATTTTTAAAAGTCAGCGGAATTCCGAGAACAATAGAAGAGTTGTGAAGCATTTTTAAGCGTCAGCGGAATTCCGAGAACAATGGAAGAATTCCGAAGCATTTTTAAACTTCAAAACTTCAGCAGAATTCCGAGAACAATGGAAGAGTTCCGAAGCATTCTTAAACTTCAGCGGAATTCCGAGAACAATGGAAGAGTTCCGAAGCATTTTTAAAAGTCAGCGGAATTCCGAGAACAAAAGAAGAGTTGTGAAGCAATTTTAAGCGTCAGCTGAATTCCGAGAACAATGGGAGAGTTCCGAAGCATTTTTAAACTTCAGCGGAATTCCTGGAACAATGGAAGAGTTCCGAAGCATTTTTAAAAGTCAGCAGAATTCCGAGAATAATAGAAGGGTACCAAAGCATGTTTAAACTTCAGCGGAATTCTGAGAACAATGTAAGAGTTCCGAAGCATTTTTAAACTTCACCGGAATTCCGAGAACAATGGAAGAGTTCCAAAGCATTTTTAAATGTCATCGGAATTCCTTGAACAATGAAAGTGTTGCGAAGCATTACTAAATGTCATCGGAATACAAAGAACAATGTAAGAGTTCCGAAGCATTTTTAAATGTCAGCGGAAATCCGAGAACAATGTAAGCGTTCCGAAGCATTTTTAAATGTCAGCTGAATTCCGAGAATAATGAAAGTGTTGCGAAGCATTATTAAACGTCAGCGGAATTCTGAGAACAATGGAAGAGTTCCGAAACATTTTTAAACATCAGCGGATTTCCTTCAAGAATGAAAGAGTTCCGTAGGATTTTTAAACTTCAGCAGAATTTGAGGAACAATGGAAGAGTTCCAAAGCATTTTTAAACTTCAGCAGAAATCCGGGAACAATGGAAGAGTTTCAAAGCATTTTTAAACTTCAGCAGAATTCGGAGAACAATAGAAGAGTTCCGAAGCATTTTTAAACGTCAGCAGAATTACAAGAACAATGGAAGAGTTCTAAAGCATTTTTAAACGTAAGCGGAATTGCGAGAACAATGGAAGAGTTCTAAAGCATTTTTAAACATCAACGGAATGCCGAGAGCAATGCAAGATTTCCGAAGCATTTTTATATGTCAGCGGAAATCCGAGAACAATGGAAGAGTACTGAAGCATTTTAAAACGTCAGCGGAATTCCGAGAACAATGGAAGAGTTCCGAAGCATTTTTAAACTTCAGTGGAATTACGAGAACAATGGAAGAGTTCCGAAGCATTTTTAAACATGAGCAGAATTCCGAGAACAATGGAAGAGATTTTAAGCATTTTTAAACTTCAGCGGAATTCCGAGAACAATAGAAGAGTTCCGAAGCATTTTCAAACTTCACCCAAATTCTGAGAACAATGGAAGAGTTCCGAAGCATTTTTAAAAGTCAGCGGAATTCCGAGAACAATGGAAGAGTTGTGAAGCATTTTTAAACGTCAGCGGAATTCCGACAACAATGGAAGAGTTCCGAAGCATTTTTAAACGTCAGCAGAATTCCGAGAACAATGAAAGAGTTCCGAAGCATTTTTAAACGTCAGCAGAATTCCGAGAACAATGCAAGAGTTCCGAAGCATTTTTAAACTTCAGCAGAATTCCGAGAACAATGGAAGAGTTCCGAAGCATTTTTAAACTTTAGCAGAATTCCGAGAACAATGGAAGAGTTCCGAAGCATTCTTAAACTTCAGCGGAATTCCGAGAACAATGGAAGAGTTCCGAAGCATTTTTAAAAGTCAGCGGAATTCCGAGAACAATAGAAGAGTTCCGAAGCATTTTTAAATGTCAGGGGAATTCCGCGAACAATGGAAGAGTTCTGAAGCATTTTTAAACGTCAGCGGATTTTTGAAAACAATGGAAGATTTCCGAAGCATTTTTAAACGTCAGCGGAATTCTGAGAAAAATGGAAGAGTTCCGAAGCATTTTTAAAGGTCAGCGGAATTCCGAGAACAATGAAAGAGTTGTGAAGCATTTTTAAACGTCAGCGGAATTCCGAGAACAATGGAAGAGTTGCAAAGCATTATTAAACGTCAGCGGAATTCCGAGAACAATGGAAGAGTTCCGAAGCATTTTTAAACTTCAGCATAATTCCGAGAACAATGGAAGAGTTCCGAATCATTTTTAAATTTCAACGGAATTCCGAGAACAATGGAAGAGTTCCGAAGCATTTTAAAACTTCAGCAGAATTCCAAGAACAATGGAAGAGTCCTGAAGCATTTTAAACTTCAGCTGATTTCCGAGAAATGGAAGAGTTCCGAAGCATTTTGAAACGTCAGCCGAAATCCGAGAACAATGGAGGAGTTCCGAAGCATTTTTAAACTTCAGCGGAATTCCTTGAACAATGAAAGTGTTGCGAAGCATTACTAAATGTCATCGTAATACCAAGAACAATGGAAGAGTTCCGAAGCATTTTTAAATGTCAGCGGAAATCCGAGAACAATGTAATCGTTCCGAAGCATTTTTAAATGTCAGCTGAATTCCGAGAACAATGAAAGAGTTGCGAAGCATTATTAAACGTCAGCGGAATTCTGAGAACAATGGAAGAGTTTCAAAGCATTTTTAAACTTCAGTAGAATTCGGAGAACAATAGAAGAGTTCCGAAGCATTTTTAAACGTCAGCAGAATTCCGAGAACAATTGAAGAGTTCCAAAGCATTTTTAAACTTCAGCGGAATTCCGAGAACAATGGAAGAGTTCTGAAGCATTTTTAAATGTCAGCAGAATTCCGAGAACAATGTAAGAGTTCCAAAGCATTTTAAAACTTCAGCAGAATTCCAAGAACAATTGAAGTGTTCCGAAGCATTTTTAAACGTAAGCGGAATTGCGAGAACAATGGAAGAGTTCTAAAGCATTTTTAAACATCAGCGGAATGCCGAGAGCAATGCAAGATTTCCGAAGCATTTTTATATTTCAGCGGAAATCCGAGAACAATGGAAGAGTACCGAAGCATTTTAAAATGTCAGCGGAATTCCGAGAACAATGGAAGAGTTCCGAAGCATTTTTAAACTTCAGCATAATTCCGAGAACAATGGAAGAGTTCCGAATCATTTTTAAATTTCAACGGAATTCCGAGAACAATGGAAGAGTTCCGAAGCATTTTAAAACTTCAGCAGAATTCCAAGAACAATGGAAGAGTCCTGAAGCATTTTAAACTTCAGCTGATTTCCGAGAAATGGAAGAGTTCCGAAGCATTTTGAAACGTCAGCCGAAATCCGAGAACAATGGAGGAGTTCCGAAGCATTTTTAAACTTCAGCGGAATTCCTTGAACAATGAAAGTGTTGCGAAGCATTACTAAATGTCATCGTAATACCAAGAACAATGGAAGAGTTCCGAAGCATTTTTAAATGTCAGCGGAAATCCGAGAACAATGTAATCGTTCCGAAGCATTTTTAAATGTCAGCTGAATTCCGAGAACAATGAAAGAGTTGCGAAGCATTATTAAACGTCAGCGGAATTCTGAGAACAATGGAAGAGTTTCAAAGCATTTTTAAACTTCAGTAGAATTCGGAGAACAATAGAAGAGTTCCGAAGCATTTTTAAACGTCAGCAGAATTCCGAGAACAATTGAAGAGTTCCAAAGCATTTTTAAACTTCAGCGGAATTCCGAGAACAATGGAAGAGTTCTGAAGCATTTTTAAATGTCAGCAGAATTCCGAGAACAATGTAAGAGTTCCAAAGCATTTTAAAACTTCAGCAGAATTCCAAGAACAATTGAAGTGTTCCGAAGCATTTTTAAACGTAAGCGGAATTGCGAGAACAATGGAAGAGTTCTAAAGCATTTTTAAACATCAGCGGAATGCCGAGAGCAATGCAAGATTTCCGAAGCATTTTTATATTTCAGCGGAAATCCGAGAACAATGGAAGAGTACCGAAGCATTTTAAAATGTCAGCGGAATTCCGAGAACAATGGAAGAGTTCCGAAGCATTTTTAAACTTCAGTGGAATTACGAGAACAATGGAAGAGTTCCGAAGCATTTTTAAACATGAGCAGAATTCCGAGAACAATGGAAGAGATTTTAAGCATTTTTAAACTTCAGCGGAATTCCGAGAACAATAGAAGAGTTCCGAAGCATTTTCAAACTTCACCCAAATTCTGAGAACAATGGAAGAGTTCCGAAGCATTTTTAAAAGTCAGCGGAATTCCGAGAACAATGGAAGAGTTGTGAAGCATTTTTAAACGTCAGCGGAATTCCGACAACAATGGAAGAGTTGCAAAGCATTATTAAACGTCAGCGGAATTCCGAGAACAATGGAAGAGTTCCGAAGCATTTTTAAACTTCAGCATAATTCCGAGAACAATGGAAGAGTTCCGAATCATTTTTAAATTTCAACGGAATTCCGAGAACAATGGAAGAGTTCCGAAGCATTTTAAAACTTCAGCAGAATTCCAAGAACAATGGAAGAGTCCTGAAGCATTTTAAACTTCAGCTGATTTCCGAGAAATGGAAGAGTTCCGAAGCATTTTGAAACGTCAGCCGAAATCCGAGAACAATGGAGGAGTTCCGAAGCATTTTTAAACTTCAGCGGAATTCCTTGAACAATGAAAGTGTTGCGAAGCATTACTAAATGTCATCGTAATACCAAGAACAATGGAAGAGTTCCGAAGCATTTTTAAATGTCAGCGGAAATCCGAGAACAATGTAAGCGTTCCGAAGCATTTTTAAATGTCAGCTGAATTCCGAGAACAATGAAAGAGTTGCGAAGCATTATTAAACGTCAGCGGAATTCTGAGAACAATGGAAGAGTTTCAAAGCATTTTTAAACTTCAGTAGAATTCGGAGAACAATAGAAGAGTTCCGAAGCATTTTTAAACGTCAGCAGAATTCCGAGAACAATTGAAGAGTTCCAAAGCATTTTTAAACTTCAGCGGAATTCCGAGAACAATGGAAGAGTTCTGAAGCATTTTTAAATGTCAGCAGAATTCCGAGAACAATGTAAGAGTTACAAAGCATTTTAAAACTTCAGCAGAATTCCAAGAACAATTGAAGTGTTCCGAAGCATTTTTAAACGTAAGCGGAATTGCGAGAACAATGGAAGAGTTCTAAAGCATTTTTAAACATCAGCGGAATGCCGAGAGCAATGCAAGATTTCCGAAGCATTTTTATATGTCAGCGGAAATCCGAGAACAATGGAAGAGTACCGAAGCATTTTAAAATGTCAGCGGAATTCCGAGAACAATGGAAGAGTTCCGAAGCATTTTAAAATGTCAGCGGAATTCCGAGAACAATGGAAGAGTTCCGAAGCATTTTTAAACTTCAGTGGAATTACGAGAACAATGGAAGAGTTCCGAAGCATTTTTAAACATGAGCAGAATTCCGAGAACAATGGAAGAGATTTTAAGCATTTTTAAACTTCAGCGGAATTCCGAGAACAATAGAAGAGTTCCGAAGCATTTTCAAACTTCACCCAAATTCTGAGAACAATGGAAGAGTTCCGAAGCATTTTTAAAAGTCAGCGGAATTCCGAGAACAATGGAAGAGTTGTGAAGCATTTTTAAACGTCAGCGGAATTCCGACAACAATGGAAGAGTTGCAAAGCATTATTAAACGTCAGCGGAATTCCGAGAACAATGGAAGAGTTCCGAAGCATTTTTAAACTTCAGCATAATTCCGAGAACAATGGAAGAGTTCCGAATCATTTTTAAATTTCAACGGAATTCCGAGAACAATGGAAGAGTTCCGAAGCATTTTAAAACTTCAGCAGAATTCCAAGAACAATGGAAGAGTCCTGAAGCATTTTAAACTTCAGCTGATTTCCGAGAAATGGAAGAGTTCCGAAGCATTTTGAAACGTCAGCCGAAATCCGAGAACAATGGAGGAGTTCCGAAGCATTTTTAAACTTCAGCGGAATTCCTTGAACAATGAAAGTGTTGCGAAGCATTACTAAATGTCATCGTAATACCAAGAACAATGGAAGAGTTCCGAAGCATTTTTAAATGTCAGCGGAAATCCGAGAACAATGTAAGCGTTCCGAAGCATTTTTAAATGTCAGCTGAATTCCGAGAACAATGAAAGAGTTGCGAAGCATTATTAAACGTCAGCGGAATTCTGAGAACAATGGAAGAGTTTCAAAGCATTTTTAAACTTCAGTAGAATTCGGAGAACAATAGAAGAGTTCCGAAGCATTTTTAAACGTCAGCAGAATTCCGAGAACAATTGAAGAGTTCCAAAGCATTTTTAAACTTCAGCGGAATTCCGAGAACAATGGAAGAGTTCTGAAGCATTTTTAAATGTCAGCAGAATTCCGAGAACAATGTAAGAGTTACAAAGCATTTTAAAACTTCAGCAGAATTCCAAGAACAATTGAAGTGTTCCGAAGCATTTTTAAACGTAAGCGGAATTGCGAGAACAATGGAAGAGTTCTAAAGCATTTTTAAACATCAGCGGAATGCCGAGAGCAATGCAAGATTTCCGAAGCATTTTTATATGTCAGCGGAAATCCGAGAACAATGGAAGAGTACCGAAGCATTTTAAAATGTCAGCGGAATTCCGAGAACAATGGAAGAGTTCCGAAGCATTTTTAAACTTCAGTGGAATTACGAGAACAATGGAAGAGTTCCGAAGCATTTTTAAACATGAGCAGAATTCCGAGAACAATGGAAGAGATTTTAAGCATTTTTAAACTTCAGCGGAATTCCGAGAACAATAGAAGAGTTCCGAAGCATTTTCAAACTTCACCCAAATTCTGAGAACAATGGAAGAGTTCCGAAGCATTTTTAAAAGTCAGCGGAATTCCGAGAACAATGGAAGAGTTGTGAAGCATTTTTAAACGTCAGCGGAATTCCGACAACAATGGAAGAGTTCCGAAGCATTTTTAAACGTCAGCAGAATTCCGAGAACAATGAAAGAGTTCCGAAGCATTTTTAAACGTCAGCAGAATTCCGAGAACAATGGAAGAGTTCCGAAGCATTTTTAAACCTCAGCAGAATTCCGAGAACAATGGAAGAGTTCCGAAGCATTTTTAAACTTTAGCAGAATTCCGAGAACAATGGAAGAGTTCCGAAGCATTCTTAAACTTCAGCGGAATTCCGAGAACAATGGAAGAGTTTCAAAGCATTTTTAAACTTCAGCAGAATTCGGAGAACAATAGAAGAGTTCCGAAGCATTTTTAAATGTCAGCAGAATTCCGAGAACAATTGAAGAGTTCCAAAGCATTTTTAAACTTCAGCGGAATTCCGAGAACAATGTAAGAGTTCCAAAGCATTTTAAAACTTCAGCAGAATTCCAAGAACAATTGAAGTGTTCCGAAGCATTTTTAAACGTAAGCGGAATTACGAGAACAATGGAAGAGTTCTAAAGCATTTTTAAACATCAGCGGAATGCCGAGAGCAATGCAAGATTTCCGATGCATTTTTATATGTCAGCGGAAATCCGAGAAAAATGGAAGAGTACCGAAGCATTTTAAAACGTCAGCGGAATTCTGAGAACAATGGAAGAGTTCCGACGCATTTTTAAACTTCAGCAGAATTACGAGAACAATGGAAGAGTTCCAAAGCATTTTTAAACATGAGCAGAATTCTGAGAACAATGGAAGAGATTTTAAGCATTTTTAAACTTCAGCGGAATTCCGAGAACAATAGAAGAGTTCCGAAGCATTTTCAAACTTCACCCGAATTCTGAGAACAATGGAAGAGTTCCGAAGCATTTTTAAACTTCAGCGGAATTTGGAGAACAATCGAAGAGTTCCGAAGCATTTTTAATCTTCAAAATAATTCCGAGAACAATGGAAGAGTTCCGAAGCATATTTATACTTCAGCGGAATTCCGAGAACAATGGAAGAGTTCCGAAGCATTTTTAAAAGTCACCGGAATACCGAGAAATATGGAAGAGTTCCGAAGCATTTTTAAATGTCAGCGGAATTCCGAGAAATATGGAAGAGTTCCGAAGCATTTTTAAATGTCAGCAGAATTCCGAGAACAATGGAAGAGTTCCAAAGCATTTTTAAATGGCAGCGGAATTCTGAAAACAATATAAGAGTTCCGAAGCATTTTTAAACTTCAGCAGAATTCCGAGAACAATGGAAGAGTTCCGAAGCATTCTTAAACTTCAGCGGAATTCCGAGAACAATGGAAGAGTTCCGAAGCATTTTTAAAAGTCAGCGGAATTCCGAGAACAATAGAAGAGTTCCGAAGCATTTTTAAATGTCAGGGGAATTTCGCGAACAATGGAAGAGTTCTGAAGCATTTTTAAACGTCAGCGGATTTTTGAAAACAATGGAAGATTTCCGAAGCATTTTTAAACGTCAGCGGAATTCTGAGAAAAATGGAAGAGTTCCGAAGCATTTTTAAAGGTCAGCGGAATTCCGAGAACAATGGAAGAGTTGTGAAGCATTTTTAAACGTCAGCGGAATTCCGAGAACAATGGAAGAGTTGCAAAGCATTATTAAACGTCAGCGGAATTCCAAGAACAATGGAAGAGTTCCGAAGCATTTTTAAACTTCAGCATAATTCCAAGAACAATGGAAGAGTTCCGAATCATTTTTAAATTTCAACGGAATTCCGAGAACAATGGAAGAGTTCCGAAGCATTTTAAAACTTCAGCAGAATTCCAAGAACAATGGAAGAGTCCTGAAGCATTTTAAACTTCAGCTGATTTCCGAGAAATGGAAGAGTTCCGAAGCATTTTGAAACGTCAGCCGAAATCCGAGAACAATGTAAGCGTTCCGAAGCATTTTTAAATGTCAGCTGAATTCCGAGAATAATGAAAGAGTTGCGAAGCATTATTAAACGTCAGCGGAATTCTGAGAACAATGGAAGAGTTCCGAAACATTTTTAAACATCAGCGGATTTCCTTCAAGAATGAAAGAGTTCCGTAGGATTTTTAAACTTCAGCAGAATTTGAGGAACAATGGAAGAGTTCCAAAGCATTTTTAAACTTCAGCAGAAATCCGGGAACAATGGAAGAGTTTCAAAGCATTTTTAAACTTCAGCAGAATTCGGAGAACAATAGAAGAGTTCCGAAGCATTTTTAAACGTCAGCAGAATTCCAAGAACAATTGAAGTGTTCCGAAGCATTTTTAAACGTAAGCGGAATTGCGAGAACAATGGAAGAGTTCTAAAGCATTTTTAAACATCAGCGGAATGCCGAGAGCAATGCAAGATTTCCGAAGCATTTTTATATGTCAGCGGAAATCCGAGAACAATGGAAGAGTACTGAAGCATTTTAAAACGTCAGCGGAATTCCGAGAACAATGGAAGAGTTCCGAAGCATTTTTAAACTTCAGTGGAATTACGAGAACAATGGAAGAGTTCCGAAGCATTTTTAAACATGAGCAGAATTCCGAGAACAATGGAAGAGATTTTAAGCATTTTTAAACTTCAGCGGAATTCCGAGAACAATAGAAGAGTTCCGAAGCATTTTCAAACTTCACCCAAATTCTGAGAACAATGGAAGAGTTCCGAAGCATTTTTAAAAGTCAGCGGAATTCCGAGAACAATGGAAGAGTTGTAAAGCATTTTTAAACGTCAGCGGAATTCCGACAACAATGGAAGAGTTCCGAAGCATTTTTAAACGTCAGCAGAATTCCGAGAACAATGAAAGAGTTCCGAAGCATTTTTAAACGTCAGCAGAATTCCGAGAACAATGGAAGAGTTCCGAAGCATTTTTAAACTTCAGCAGAATTCCGAGAACAATGGAAGAGTTCCGAAGCATTTTTAAACTTTAGCAGAATTCCGAGAACAATGGAAGAGTTCTGAAGCATTTTTAAACGTCAGCGGATTTTTGAAAACAATGGAAGATTTCCGAAGCATTTTTAAACGTCAGCGGAATTCTGAGAAAAATGGAAGAGTTCCGAAGCATTTTTAAAGGTCAGCGGAATTCCGAGAACAATGAAAGAGTTGTGAAGCATTTTTAAACGTCAGCGGAATTCCGAGAACAATGGAAGAGTTGCAAAGCATTATTAAACGTCAGCGGAATTCCGAGAACAATGGAAGAGTTCCGAAGCATTTTTAAACTTCAGCATAATTCCGAGAACAATGGAAGAGTTCCGAATCATTTTTAAATTTCAACGGAATTCCGAGAACAATGGAAGAGTTCCGAAGCATTTTAAAACTTCAGCAGAATTCCAAGAACAATGGAAGAGTCCTGAAGCATTTTAAACTTCAGCTGATTTCCGAGAAATGGAAGAGTTCCAAAGCATTTTGAAACGTCAGCCGAAATCCGAGAACAATGGAGGAGTTCCGAAGCATTTTTAAACTTCAGCGGAATTCATTGAACAATGAAAGTGTTGCGAAGCATTACTAAATGTCATCGTAATACCAAGAACAATGGAAGAGTTCCGAAGCATTTTTAAATGTCAGCGGAAATCCGAGAACAATGTAAGCGTTCCGAAGCATTTTTAAATGTCAGCTGAATTCCGAGAACAATGAAAGAGTTGCGAAGCATTATTAAACGTCAGCGGAATTCTGAGAACAATGGAAGAGTTTCAAAGCATTTTTAAACTTCAGTAGAATTCGGAGAACAATAGAAGAGTTCCGAACCATTTTTAAACGTCAGCAGAATTCCGAGAACAATTGAAGAGTTCCAAAGCATTTTTAAACTTCAGCGGAATTCCGAGAACAATGGAAGAGTTCTGAAGCATTTTTAAATGTCAGCAGAATTCCGAGAACAATGTAAGAGTTCCAAAGCATTTTAAAACTTCAGCAGAATTCCAAGAACAATTGAAGTGTTCCGAAGCATTTTTAAACGTAAGCGGAATTGCGAGAACAATGGAAGAGTTCTAAAGCATTTTTAAACATCAGCGGAATGCCGAGAGCAATGCAAGATTTCCGAAGCATTTTTATATGTCAGCGGAAATCCGAGAACAATGGAAGAGTACCGAAGCATTTTAAAATGTCAGCGGAATTCCGAGAACAATGGAAGAGTTCCGAAGCATTTTTAAACTTCAGTGGAATTACGAGAACAATGGAAGAGTTCCGAAGCATTTTTAAACATGAGCAGAATTCCGAGAACAATGGAAGAGATTTTAAGCATTTTTAAACTTCAGCGGAATTCCGAGAACAATAGAAGAGTTCCGAAGCATTTTCAAACTTCACCCAAATTCTGAGAACAATGGAAGAGTTCCGAAGCATTTTTAAAAGTCAGCGGAATTCCGAGAACAATGGAAGAGTTGTGAAGCATTTTTAAACGTCAGCGGAATTCCGACAACAATGGAAGAGTTCCGAAGCATTTTTAAACGTCAGCAGAATTCCGAGAACAATGGAAGAGTTCCGAAGCATTTTTAAACGTCAGCAGAATTCCGAGAACAATGGAAGAGTTCCGAAGCATTTTTAAACTTCAGCAGAATTCCGAGAACAATGGAAGAGTTCCGAAGCATTTTTAAACTTCAGCGGAATTTTGAGAACAATGGAAGAGTTCCGAAGCATTTTTAAAAGTCAGCGGAATTCCGAGAACAATGGAAGAGTTCCGAAGCATTTTTAAAAGTCAGCGGAATTCCGAGAACAATAGAAGAGTTCCGAAGCATTTTTAAATGTCAGGGGAATTCCCCGAACAATGGAAGAGTTCTGAAGCATTTTTAAACGTCAGCGGATTTTTGAAAACAATGGAAGATTTCCGAAGCATTTTTAAACGTCAGCGGAATTGTGAGAAAAATGGAAGAGTTCCGAAGCATTTTTAAACTTCAGCAGAAATCCGGGAACAATGGAAGAGTTTCAAAGCATTTTTAAACTTCAGCAGAATTCGGAGAACAATAGAAGAGTTCCGAAGCATTTTTAAATGTCAGCAGAATTCCGAGAACAATTGAAGAGTTCCAAAGCATTTTTAAACTTCAGCGGAATTCCGAGAACAATGTAAGAGTTCCAAAGCATTTTAAAACTTCAGCAGAATTCCAAGAACAATTGAAGTGTTCTGAAGCATTTTTAAACGTAAGCGGAATTACGAGAACAATGGAAGAGTTCTAAAGAATTTTTAAACATCAGCGGAATGCCGAGAGCAATGCAAGATTTCCGAAGCATTTTTATATGTCAGCGGAAATCCGAGAACAATGGAAGAGTACCGAAGCATTTTAAAACGTCAGCGGAATTCCGAGAAAAATGGAAGAGTTCCGAAGCATTTTTAAACTTCAGCAGAATTACGAGAACAATGGAAGAGTTCCGAAGCATTTTTAAACATGAGCCGAATTCCGAGAACAATGGAAGAGATTTTAAGCATTTTTAAACTTCAGCGGAATTCCGAGAACAATTGAAGAGTTCCGAAGCATTTTCAAACTTCACCCGAATTCTGAGAACAATGGAAGAGTTCCGAAGCATTTTTAAAAGTCAGCGGAATTCCGAGAACAATGGAAGAGTTGTGAAGCATTTTTAAACGTCAGCGGAATTCCTTGAACAATGAAGGTGTTGCGAAGCATTACTAAATGTCATCGGAATACCAAGAACAATGGAAGAGTTCCGAAGCATTTTTAAATGTCAGCGGAAATCCGAGAACAATGTAAGCGTTCCGAAGCATTTTTAAACTTCAGCATAATTCCGAGAACAATGGAAGAGTTCCGAAGCATTTTTAAATTTCAACGGAATTCCGAGAACAATGGAAGAGTTCCGAAGCATTTTAAAACTTCAGCAGAATTCCAAGAACAATGGAAGAGTCCTGA
Organism: Phyllobates terribilis; assembly: GCF_046119375.1. Classification (NCBI taxonomy): domain Eukaryota; kingdom Metazoa; phylum Chordata; class Amphibia; order Anura; family Dendrobatidae; genus Phyllobates; species Phyllobates terribilis. The sequence goes on along the minus strand of NW_027362788.1, from coordinate 12,133,065 downwards.
AGCATTTTAAACTTCAGCTGATTTCCGAGAAATGGAAGAGTTCCGAAGCATTTTGAAACTTCAGCCGAAATCCGAGAACAATGGAAGAGTTCTGAAGCATTTTTAAACTTCAGCGGAATTCCTTGAACAATGAAAGTGTTGCGAAGCATTACTAAATGTCATCGGAATACCAAGAGCAATGGAAGAGTTCCGAAGCATTTTTAAATGTCAGCGGAAATCCGAGAACAATGTAAGCGTTCCGAAGCATTTTTAAATGTCAGCAGAATTCCGAAAACAATGTAAGAATTCCAAAGCATTTTAAAACTTCAGCAGAATTCCAAGAACAATTGAAGTGTTCCGAAGCATTTTTAAACGTAAGCGGAATTGCGAGAACAATGGAAGAGTTCCGAAGCAGTTTTAAACTTCAGCATAATTCCGAGAACAATGGAAGAGTTCCGAAGCATTTTTAAATTTCAACGGAATTCCGAGAACAATGGAAGAGTTCCGAAGCATTTTAAAACTTCAGCAGAATTCCAAGAACAATGGAAGAGTCCTGAAGCATTTTAAACTTCAGCTGATTTCCGAGAAATGGAAGAGTTCCGAAGCATTTTGAAACGTCAGCGGAAATTCGAGAACAATGGAAGCGTTCCGAAGCATTTTTAAATGTCAGCTGAATTCCGAGAACAATGAAAGAGTTGCGAAGCATTATTAAACGTCAGCGGAATTCAGAGAACAATGGAAGAGTTCCGAAACATTTTTAAACATCAGCGGATTTCCTTCAAGAATGAAAGAGTTGGGAAGAATTTTTAAACTTCAGCAGAATTTGAGGAACAATGGAAGAGTTCCAAAGCATTTTTAAACTTCAGCAGAAATCCGGGAACAATGGAAGAGTTTCAAAGCATTTTTAAACTTCAGCAGAATTCGGAGAACAATAGAAGAGTTCCGAAGCATTTTTAAATGTCAGAAGAATTCCGAGAACAATTGAAGAGTTCCAAAGCATTTTTAAACTTCAGTGGAATTCCAAGAACAATGTAAGAGTTCCAAAGCGTTTTAAAACTTCAGTAGAATTAAAAAGAACAATTGAAGTGTTTCGAAGCATTTTTAAACGTCAGCGGAATTGCGAGAACAATGGAAGAGTTCTAAAGCATTTTTAAACATCAGCGGAATGCCGAGAACAATGCAAGATTTCCGAAGCATTTTTATATGTCAGCGGAATTCCGAGAACAATGGAAGAGTTCCGAAGCATTTTTAAACTTCAGCGGAATTACGAGAACAATGGAAGAGTTCCGAAGCATTTTTAAACATGAGCAGAATTCCGTGATCAATGGAAGAGATTTTAAGGATTTTTAAACTTCAGCAGAATTCCGAGAACAACAGAAGAGTTCCGAAGCATTTTTAAACTTCACCCGAATTCTGAGAACAATGGAAGAGTTCCGAAGCATTTTTAAAAGTCAGCGGAATTCCGAGAACAATGGAAGAGTTGTGAATCATTTTTAAACTTCAGCGGAATTCCGAGAACAATAGAAGAGTTCCGAAGCATTTTTAAACTTCACCCGAATTCTGAGAACAATGGAAGAGTTCCGAAGCATTTTTAAATGTCAGCGGAATTCCGAGAAATATGGAAGAGTTCTGAAGCATTTTTAAATGTCAGCAGAATTCCGAGAACAATGGAAGAGTTCCAAAGCATTTTTAAATGTCAGCGGAATTCTGAAAACAATGGAAGAGTTCCGAAGCATTTTTAAACTTCAGCAGAATTCCGAGAACAATGGGAGAGTTCCGAAGCATTCTTAACCTTCAGCGGAATTCCGAGAACAATGGAAGAGTTCCGAAGCATTTTTAAAAGTCAGCGGAATTCCGAGAACAATAGAAGAGTTGTGAAGCATTTTTAAGCGTCAGCGGAATTCCGAGAACAATGGAAGAATTCCGAAGCATTTTTAAACTTCAAAACTTCAGCAGAATTCCGAGAACAATGGAAGAGTTCCGAAGCATTCTTAAACTTCAGCGGAATTCCGAGAACAATGGAAGAGTTCCGAAGCATTTTTAAAAGTCAGCGGAATTCCGAGAACAAAAGAAGAGTTGTGAAGCAATTTTAAGCGTCAGCTGAATTCCGAGAACAATGGGAGAGTTCCGAAGCATTTTTAAACTTCAGCGGAATTCCTGGAACAATGGAAGAGTTCCGAAGCATTTTTAAAAGTCAGCAGAATTCCGAGAATAATAGAAGGGTACCAAAGCATGTTTAAACTTCAGCGGAATTCTGAGAACAATGTAAGAGTTCCGAAGCATTTTTAAACTTCACCGGAATTCCGAGAACAATGGAAGAGTTCCAAAGCATTTTTAAATGTCATCGGAATTCCTTGAACAATGAAAGTGTTGCGAAGCATTACTAAATGTCATCGGAATACAAAGAACAATGTAAGAGTTCCGAAGCATTTTTAAATGTCAGCGGAAATCCGAGAACAATGTAAGCGTTCCGAAGCATTTTTAAATGTCAGCTGAATTCCGAGAATAATGAAAGTGTTGCGAAGCATTATTAAACGTCAGCGGAATTCTGAGAACAATGGAAGAGTTCCGAAACATTTTTAAACATCAGCGGATTTCCTTCAAGAATGAAAGAGTTCCGTAGGATTTTTAAACTTCAGCAGAATTTGAGGAACAATGGAAGAGTTCCAAAGCATTTTTAAACTTCAGCAGAAATCCGGGAACAATGGAAGAGTTTCAAAGCATTTTTAAACTTCAGCAGAATTCGGAGAACAATAGAAGAGTTCCGAAGCATTTTTAAACGTCAGCAGAATTCCAAGAACAATGGAAGAGTTCTAAAGCATTTTTAAACGTAAGCGGAATTGCGAGAACAATGGAAGAGTTCTAAAGCATTTTTAAACATCAACGGAATGCCGAGAGCAATGCAAGATTTCCGAAGCATTTTTATATGTCAGCGGAAATCCGAGAACAATGGAAGAGTACTGAAGCATTTTAAAACGTCAGCGGAATTCCGAGAACAATGGAAGAGTTCCGAAGCATTTTTAAACTTCAGTGGAATTACGAGAACAATGGAAGAGTTCCGAAGCATTTTTAAACATGAGCAGAATTCCGAGAACAATGGAAGAGATTTTAAGCATTTTTAAACTTCAGCGGAATTCCGAGAACAATAGAAGAGTTCCGAAGCATTTTCAAACTTCACCCAAATTCTGAGAACAATGGAAGAGTTCCGAAGCATTTTTAAAAGTCAGCGGAATTCCGAGAACAATGGAAGAGTTGTGAAGCATTTTTAAACGTCAGCGGAATTCCGACAACAATGGAAGAGTTCCGAAGCATTTTTAAACGTCAGCAGAATTCCGAGAACAATGAAAGAGTTCCGAAGCATTTTTAAACGTCAGCAGAATTCCGAGAACAATGCAAGAGTTCCGAAGCATTTTTAAACTTCAGCAGAATTCCGAGAACAATGGAAGAGTTCCGAAGCATTTTTAAACTTTAGCAGAATTCCGAGAACAATGGAAGAGTTCCGAAGCATTCTTAAACTTCAGCGGAATTCCGAGAACAATGGAAGAGTTCCGAAGCATTTTTAAAAGTCAGCGGAATTCCGAGAACAATAGAAGAGTTCCGAAGCATTTTTAAATGTCAGGGGAATTCCGCGAACAATGGAAGAGTTCTGAAGCATTTTTAAACGTCAGCGGATTTTTGAAAACAATGGAAGATTTCCGAAGCATTTTTAAACGTCAGCGGAATTCTGAGAAAAATGGAAGAGTTCCGAAGCATTTTTAAAGGTCAGCGGAATTCCGAGAACAATGAAAGAGTTGTGAAGCATTTTTAAACGTCAGCGGAATTCCGAGAACAATGGAAGAGTTGCAAAGCATTATTAAACGTCAGCGGAATTCCGAGAACAATGGAAGAGTTCCGAAGCATTTTTAAACTTCAGCATAATTCCGAGAACAATGGAAGAGTTCCGAATCATTTTTAAATTTCAACGGAATTCCGAGAACAATGGAAGAGTTCCGAAGCATTTTAAAACTTCAGCAGAATTCCAAGAACAATGGAAGAGTCCTGAAGCATTTTAAACTTCAGCTGATTTCCGAGAAATGGAAGAGTTCCGAAGCATTTTGAAACGTCAGCCGAAATCCGAGAACAATGGAGGAGTTCCGAAGCATTTTTAAACTTCAGCGGAATTCCTTGAACAATGAAAGTGTTGCGAAGCATTACTAAATGTCATCGTAATACCAAGAACAATGGAAGAGTTCCGAAGCATTTTTAAATGTCAGCGGAAATCCGAGAACAATGTAATCGTTCCGAAGCATTTTTAAATGTCAGCTGAATTCCGAGAACAATGAAAGAGTTGCGAAGCATTATTAAACGTCAGCGGAATTCTGAGAACAATGGAAGAGTTTCAAAGCATTTTTAAACTTCAGTAGAATTCGGAGAACAATAGAAGAGTTCCGAAGCATTTTTAAACGTCAGCAGAATTCCGAGAACAATTGAAGAGTTCCAAAGCATTTTTAAACTTCAGCGGAATTCCGAGAACAATGGAAGAGTTCTGAAGCATTTTTAAATGTCAGCAGAATTCCGAGAACAATGTAAGAGTTCCAAAGCATTTTAAAACTTCAGCAGAATTCCAAGAACAATTGAAGTGTTCCGAAGCATTTTTAAACGTAAGCGGAATTGCGAGAACAATGGAAGAGTTCTAAAGCATTTTTAAACATCAGCGGAATGCCGAGAGCAATGCAAGATTTCCGAAGCATTTTTATATTTCAGCGGAAATCCGAGAACAATGGAAGAGTACCGAAGCATTTTAAAATGTCAGCGGAATTCCGAGAACAATGGAAGAGTTCCGAAGCATTTTTAAACTTCAGCATAATTCCGAGAACAATGGAAGAGTTCCGAATCATTTTTAAATTTCAACGGAATTCCGAGAACAATGGAAGAGTTCCGAAGCATTTTAAAACTTCAGCAGAATTCCAAGAACAATGGAAGAGTCCTGAAGCATTTTAAACTTCAGCTGATTTCCGAGAAATGGAAGAGTTCCGAAGCATTTTGAAACGTCAGCCGAAATCCGAGAACAATGGAGGAGTTCCGAAGCATTTTTAAACTTCAGCGGAATTCCTTGAACAATGAAAGTGTTGCGAAGCATTACTAAATGTCATCGTAATACCAAGAACAATGGAAGAGTTCCGAAGCATTTTTAAATGTCAGCGGAAATCCGAGAACAATGTAATCGTTCCGAAGCATTTTTAAATGTCAGCTGAATTCCGAGAACAATGAAAGAGTTGCGAAGCATTATTAAACGTCAGCGGAATTCTGAGAACAATGGAAGAGTTTCAAAGCATTTTTAAACTTCAGTAGAATTCGGAGAACAATAGAAGAGTTCCGAAGCATTTTTAAACGTCAGCAGAATTCCGAGAACAATTGAAGAGTTCCAAAGCATTTTTAAACTTCAGCGGAATTCCGAGAACAATGGAAGAGTTCTGAAGCATTTTTAAATGTCAGCAGAATTCCGAGAACAATGTAAGAGTTCCAAAGCATTTTAAAACTTCAGCAGAATTCCAAGAACAATTGAAGTGTTCCGAAGCATTTTTAAACGTAAGCGGAATTGCGAGAACAATGGAAGAGTTCTAAAGCATTTTTAAACATCAGCGGAATGCCGAGAGCAATGCAAGATTTCCGAAGCATTTTTATATTTCAGCGGAAATCCGAGAACAATGGAAGAGTACCGAAGCATTTTAAAATGTCAGCGGAATTCCGAGAACAATGGAAGAGTTCCGAAGCATTTTTAAACTTCAGTGGAATTACGAGAACAATGGAAGAGTTCCGAAGCATTTTTAAACATGAGCAGAATTCCGAGAACAATGGAAGAGATTTTAAGCATTTTTAAACTTCAGCGGAATTCCGAGAACAATAGAAGAGTTCCGAAGCATTTTCAAACTTCACCCAAATTCTGAGAACAATGGAAGAGTTCCGAAGCATTTTTAAAAGTCAGCGGAATTCCGAGAACAATGGAAGAGTTGTGAAGCATTTTTAAACGTCAGCGGAATTCCGACAACAATGGAAGAGTTCCGAAGCATTTTTAAACGTCAGCAGAATTCCGAGAACAATGGAAGAGTTCCGAAGCATTTTTAAACGTCAGCAGAATTCCGAGAACAATGGAAGAGTTCCGAAGCATTTTTAAACTTCAGCAGAATTCCGAGAACAATGGAAGAGTTCCGAAGCATTTTTAAACTTCAGCGGAATTTTGAGAACAATGGAAGAGTTCCGAAGCATTTTTAAAAGTCAGCGGAATTCCGAGAACAATGGAAGAGTTCCGAAGCATTTTTAAAAGTCAGCGGAATTCCGAGAACAATAGAAGAGTTCCGAAGCATTTTTAAATGTCAGGGGAATTCCCCGAACAATGGAAGAGTTCTGAAGCATTTTTAAACGTCAGCGGATTTTTGAAAACAATGGAAGATTTCCGAAGCATTTTTAAACGTCAGCGGAATTGTGAGAAAAATGGAAGAGTTCCGAAGCATTTTTAAACTTCAGCAGAAATCCGGGAACAATGGAAGAGTTTCAAAGCATTTTTAAACTTCAGCAGAATTCGGAGAACAATAGAAGAGTTCCGAAGCATTTTTAAATGTCAGCAGAATTCCGAGAACAATTGAAGAGTTCCAAAGCATTTTTAAACTTCAGCGGAATTCCGAGAACAATATAAGAGTTCCAAAGCATTTTAAAACTTCAGCAGAATTCCAAGAACAATTGAAGTGTTCTGAAGCATTTTTAAACGTAAGCGGAATTACGAGAACAATGGAAGAGTTCTAAAGAATTTTTAAACATCAGCGGAATGCCGAGAGCAATGCAAGATTTCCGAAGCATTTTTATATGTCAGCGGAAATCCGAGAACAATGGAAGAGTACCGAAGCATTTTAAAACGTCAGCGGAATTCCGAGAAAAATGGAAGAGTTCCGAAGCATTTTTAAACTTCAGCAGAATTACGAGAACAATGGAAGAGTTCCGAAGCATTTTTAAACATGAGCCGAATTCCGAGAACAATGGAAGAGATTTTAAGCATTTTTAAACTTCAGCGGAATTCCGAGAACAATTGAAGAGTTCCGAAGCATTTTCAAACTTCACCCGAATTCTGAGAACAATGGAAGAGTTCCGAAGCATTTTTAAAAGTCAGCGGAATTCCGAGAACAATGGAAGAGTTGTGAAGCATTTTTAAACGTCAGCGGAATTCCTTGAACAATGAAGGTGTTGCGAAGCATTACTAAATGTCATCGGAATACCAAGAACAATGGAAGAGTTCCGAAGCATTTTTAAATGTCAGCGGAAATCCGAGAACAATGTAAGCGTTCCGAAGCATTTTTAAACTTCAGCATAATTCCGAGAACAATGGAAGAGTTCCGAAGCATTTTTAAATTTCAACGGAATTCCGAGAACAATGGAAGAGTTCCGAAGCATTTTAAAACTTCAGCAGAATTCCAAGAACAATGGAAGAGTCCTGAAGCATTTTAAACTTCAGCTGATTTCCGAGAAATGGAAGAGTTCCGAAGCATTTTGAAACTTCAGCCGAAATCCGAGAACAATGGAAGAGTTCTGAAGCATTTTTAAACTTCAGCGGAATTCCTTGAACAATGAAAGTGTTGCGAAGCATTACTAAATGTCATCGGAATACCAAGAGCAATGGAAGAGTTCCGAAGCATTTTTAAATGTCAGCGGAAATCCGAGAACAATGTAAGCGTTCCGAAGCATTTTTAAATGTCAGCAGAATTCCGAAAACAATGTAAGAATTCCAAAGCATTTTAAAACTTCAGCAGAATTCCAAGAACAATTGAAGTGTTCCGAAGCATTTTTAAACGTAAGCGGAATTGCGAGAACAATGGAAGAGTTCCGAAGCAGTTTTAAACTTCAGCATAATTCCGAGAACAATGGAAGAGTTCCGAAGCATTTTTAAATTTCAACGGAATTCCGAGAACAATGGAAGAGTTCCGAAGCATTTTAAAACTTCAGCAGAATTCCAAGAACAATGGAAGAGTCCTGAAGCATTTTAAACTTCAGCTGATTTCCGAGAAATGGAAGAGTTCCGAAGCATTTTGAAACGTCAGCGGAAATTCGAGAACAATGGAAGCGTTCCGAAGCATTTTTAAATGTCAGCTGAATTCCGAGAACAATGAAAGAGTTGCGAAGCATTATTAAACGTCAGCGGAATTCAGAGAACAATGGAAGAGTTCCGAAACATTTTTAAACATCAGCGGATTTCCTTCAAGAATGAAAGAGTTGGGAAGAATTTTTAAACTTCAGCAGAATTTGAGGAACAATGGAAGAGTTCCAAAGCATTTTTAAACTTCAGCAGAAATCCGGGAACAATGGAAGAGTTTCAAAGCATTTTTAAACTTCAGCAGAATTCGGAGAACAATAGAAGAGTTCCGAAGCATTTTTAAATGTCAGAAGAATTCCGAGAACAATTGAAGAGTTCCAAAGCATTTTTAAACTTCAGTGGAATTCCAAGAACAATGTAAGAGTTCCAAAGCGTTTTAAAACTTCAGTAGAATTAAAAAGAACAATTGAAGTGTTTCGAAGCATTTTTAAACGTCAGCGGAATTGCGAGAACAATGGAAGAGTTCTAAAGCATTTTTAAACATCAGCGGAATGCCGAGAACAATGCAAGATTTCCGAAGCATTTTTATATGTCAGCGGAATTCCGAGAACAATGGAAGAGTTCCGAAGCATTTTTAAACTTCAGCGGAATTACGAGAACAATGGAAGAGTTCCGAAGCATTTTTAAACATGAGCAGAATTCCGTGATCAATGGAAGAGATTTTAAGGATTTTTAAACTTCAGCAGAATTCCGAGAACAACAGAAGAGTTCCGAAGCATTTTTAAACTTCACCCGAATTCTGAGAACAATGGAAGAGTTCCGAAGCATTTTTAAAAGTCAGCGGAATTCCGAGAACAATGGAAGAGTTGTGAATCATTTTTAAACTTCAGCGGAATTCCGAGAACAATAGAAGAGTTCCGAAGCATTTTTAAACTTCACCCGAATTCTGAGAACAATGGAAGAGTTCCGAAGCATTTTTAAATGTCAGCGGAATTCCGAGAAATATGGAAGAGTTCTGAAGCATTTTTAAATGTCAGCAGAATTCCGAGAACAATGGAAGAGTTCCAAAGCATTTTTAAATGTCAGCGGAATTCTGAAAACAATGGAAGAGTTCCGAAGCATTTTTAAACTTCAGCAGAATTCCGAGAACAATGGGAGAGTTCCGAAGCATTCTTAACCTTCAGCGGAATTCCGAGAACAATGGAAGAGTTCCGAAGCATTTTTAAAAGTCAGCGGAATTCCGAGAACAATAGAAGAGTTGTGAAGCATTTTTAAGCGTCAGCGGAATTCCGAGAACAATGGAAGAATTCCGAAGCATTTTTAAACTTCAAAACTTCAGCAGAATTCCGAGAACAATGGAAGAGTTCCGAAGCATTCTTAAACTTCAGCGGAATTCCGAGAACAATGGAAGAGTTCCGAAGCATTTTTAAAAGTCAGCGGAATTCCGAGAACAAAAGAAGAGTTGTGAAGCAATTTTAAGCGTCAGCTGAATTCCGAGAACAATGGGAGAGTTCCGAAGCATTTTTAAACTTCAGCGGAATTCCTGGAACAATGGAAGAGTTCCGAAGCATTTTTAAAAGTCAGCAGAATTCCGAGAATAATAGAAGGGTACCAAAGCATGTTTAAACTTCAGCGGAATTCTGAGAACAATGTAAGAGTTCCGAAGCATTTTTAAACTTCACCGGAATTCCGAGAACAATGGAAGAGTTCCAAAGCATTTTTAAATGTCATCGGAATTCCTTGAACAATGAAAGTGTTGCGAAGCATTACTAAATGTCATCGGAATACAAAGAACAATGTAAGAGTTCCGAAGCATTTTTAAATGTCAGCGGAAATCCGAGAACAATGTAAGCGTTCCGAAGCATTTTTAAATGTCAGCTGAATTCCGAGAATAATGAAAGTGTTGCGAAGCATTATTAAACGTCAGCGGAATTCTGAGAACAATGGAAGAGTTCCGAAACATTTTTAAACATCAGCGGATTTCCTTCAAGAATGAAAGAGTTCCGTAGGATTTTTAAACTTCAGCAGAATTTGAGGAACAATGGAAGAGTTCCAAAGCATTTTTAAACTTCAGCAGAAATCCGGGAACAATGGAAGAGTTTCAAAGCATTTTTAAACTTCAGCAGAATTCGGAGAACAATAGAAGAGTTCCGAAGCATTTTTAAACGTCAGCAGAATTCCAAGAACAATGGAAGAGTTCTAAAGCATTTTTAAACGTAAGCGGAATTGCGAGAACAATGGAAGAGTTCTAAAGCATTTTTAAACATCAACGGAATGCCGAGAGCAATGCAAGATTTCCGAAGCATTTTTATATGTCAGCGGAAATCCGAGAACAATGGAAGAGTACTGAAGCATTTTAAAACGTCAGCGGAATTCCGAGAACAATGGAAGAGTTCCGAAGCATTTTTAAACTTCAGTGGAATTACGAGAACAATGGAAGAGTTCCGAAGCATTTTTAAACATGAGCAGAATTCCGAGAACAATGGAAGAGATTTTAAGCATTTTTAAACTTCAGCGGAATTCCGAGAACAATAGAAGAGTTCCGAAGCATTTTCAAACTTCACCCAAATTCTGAGAACAATGGAAGAGTTCCGAAGCATTTTTAAAAGTCAGCGGAATTCCGAGAACAATGGAAGAGTTGTGAAGCATTTTTAAACGTCAGCGGAATTCCGACAACAATGGAAGAGTTCCGAAGCATTTTTAAACGTCAGCAGAATTCCGAGAACAATGAAAGAGTTCCGAAGCATTTTTAAACGTCAGCAGAATTCCGAGAACAATGCAAGAGTTCCGAAGCATTTTTAAACTTCAGCAGAATTCCGAGAACAATGGAAGAGTTCCGAAGCATTTTTAAACTTTAGCAGAATTCCGAGAACAATGGAAGAGTTCCGAAGCATTCTTAAACTTCAGCGGAATTCCGAGAACAATGGAAGAGTTCCGAAGCATTTTTAAAAGTCAGCGGAATTCCGAGAACAATAGAAGAGTTCCGAAGCATTTTTAAATGTCAGGGGAATTCCGCGAACAATGGAAGAGTTCTGAAGCATTTTTAAACGTCAGCGGATTTTTGAAAACAATGGAAGATTTCCGAAGCATTTTTAAACGTCAGCGGAATTCTGAGAAAAATGGAAGAGTTCCGAAGCATTTTTAAAGGTCAGCGGAATTCCGAGAACAATGAAAGAGTTGTGAAGCATTTTTAAACGTCAGCGGAATTCCGAGAACAATGGAAGAGTTGCAAAGCATTATTAAACGTCAGCGGAATTCCGAGAACAATGGAAGAGTTCCGAAGCATTTTTAAACTTCAGCATAATTCCGAGAACAATGGAAGAGTTCCGAATCATTTTTAAATTTCAACGGAATTCCGAGAACAATGGAAGAGTTCCGAAGCATTTTAAAACTTCAGCAGAATTCCAAGAACAATGGAAGAGTCCTGAAGCATTTTAAACTTCAGCTGATTTCCGAGAAATGGAAGAGTTCCGAAGCATTTTGAAACGTCAGCCGAAATCCGAGAACAATGGAGGAGTTCCGAAGCATTTTTAAACTTCAGCGGAATTCCTTGAACAATGAAAGTGTTGCGAAGCATTACTAAATGTCATCGTAATACCAAGAACAATGGAAGAGTTCCGAAGCATTTTTAAATGTCAGCGGAAATCCGAGAACAATGTAATCGTTCCGAAGCATTTTTAAATGTCAGCTGAATTCCGAGAACAATGAAAGAGTTGCGAAGCATTATTAAACGTCAGCGGAATTCTGAGAACAATGGAAGAGTTTCAAAGCATTTTTAAACTTCAGTAGAATTCGGAGAACAATAGAAGAGTTCCGAAGCATTTTTAAACGTCAGCAGAATTCCGAGAACAATTGAAGAGTTCCAAAGCATTTTTAAACTTCAGCGGAATTCCGAGAACAATGGAAGAGTTCTGAAGCATTTTTAAATGTCAGCAGAATTCCGAGAACAATGTAAGAGTTCCAAAGCATTTTAAAACTTCAGCAGAATTCCAAGAACAATTGAAGTGTTCCGAAGCATTTTTAAACGTAAGCGGAATTGCGAGAACAATGGAAGAGTTCTAAAGCATTTTTAAACATCAGCGGAATGCCGAGAGCAATGCAAGATTTCCGAAGCATTTTTATATTTCAGCGGAAATCCGAGAACAATGGAAGAGTACCGAAGCATTTTAAAATGTCAGCGGAATTCCGAGAACAATGGAAGAGTTCCGAAGCATTTTTAAACTTCAGCATAATTCCGAGAACAATGGAAGAGTTCCGAATCATTTTTAAATTTCAACGGAATTCCGAGAACAATGGAAGAGTTCCGAAGCATTTTAAAACTTCAGCAGAATTCCAAGAACAATGGAAGAGTCCTGAAGCATTTTAAACTTCAGCTGATTTCCGAGAAATGGAAGAGTTCCGAAGCATTTTGAAACGTCAGCCGAAATCCGAGAACAATGGAGGAGTTCCGAAGCATTTTTAAACTTCAGCGGAATTCCTTGAACAATGAAAGTGTTGCGAAGCATTACTAAATGTCATCGTAATACCAAGAACAATGGAAGAGTTCCGAAGCATTTTTAAATGTCAGCGGAAATCCGAGAACAATGTAATCGTTCCGAAGCATTTTTAAATGTCAGCTGAATTCCGAGAACAATGAAAGAGTTGCGAAGCATTATTAAACGTCAGCGGAATTCTGAGAACAATGGAAGAGTTTCAAAGCATTTTTAAACTTCAGTAGAATTCGGAGAACAATAGAAGAGTTCCGAAGCATTTTTAAACGTCAGCAGAATTCCGAGAACAATTGAAGAGTTCCAAAGCATTTTTAAACTTCAGCGGAATTCCGAGAACAATGGAAGAGTTCTGAAGCATTTTTAAATGTCAGCAGAATTCCGAGAACAATGTAAGAGTTCCAAAGCATTTTAAAACTTCAGCAGAATTCCAAGAACAATTGAAGTGTTCCGAAGCATTTTTAAACGTAAGCGGAATTGCGAGAACAATGGAAGAGTTCTAAAGCATTTTTAAACATCAGCGGAATGCCGAGAGCAATGCAAGATTTCCGAAGCATTTTTATATTTCAGCGGAAATCCGAGAACAATGGAAGAGTACCGAAGCATTTTAAAATGTCAGCGGAATTCCGAGAACAATGGAAGAGTTCCGAAGCATTTTTAAACTTCAGTGGAATTACGAGAACAATGGAAGAGTTCCGAAGCATTTTTAAACATGAGCAGAATTCCGAGAACAATGGAAGAGATTTTAAGCATTTTTAAACTTCAGCGGAATTCCGAGAACAATAGAAGAGTTCCGAAGCATTTTCAAACTTCACCCAAATTCTGAGAACAATGGAAGAGTTCCGAAGCATTTTTAAAAGTCAGCGGAATTCCGAGAACAATGGAAGAGTTGTGAAGCATTTTTAAACGTCAGCGGAATTCCGACAACAATGGAAGAGTTGCAAAGCATTATTAAACGTCAGCGGAATTCCGAGAACAATGGAAGAGTTCCGAAGCATTTTTAAACTTCAGCATAATTCCGAGAACAATGGAAGAGTTCCGAATCATTTTTAAATTTCAACGGAATTCCGAGAACAATGGAAGAGTTCCGAAGCATTTTAAAACTTCAGCAGAATTCCAAGAACAATGGAAGAGTCCTGAAGCATTTTAAACTTCAGCTGATTTCCGAGAAATGGAAGAGTTCCGAAGCATTTTGAAACGTCAGCCGAAATCCGAGAACAATGGAGGAGTTCCGAAGCATTTTTAAACTTCAGCGGAATTCCTTGAACAATGAAAGTGTTGCGAAGCATTACTAAATGTCATCGTAATACCAAGAACAATGGAAGAGTTCCGAAGCATTTTTAAATGTCAGCGGAAATCCGAGAACAATGTAAGCGTTCCGAAGCATTTTTAAATGTCAGCTGAATTCCGAGAACAATGAAAGAGTTGCGAAGCATTATTAAACGTCAGCGGAATTCTGAGAACAATGGAAGAGTTTCAAAGCATTTTTAAACTTCAGTAGAATTCGGAGAACAATAGAAGAGTTCCGAAGCATTTTTAAACGTCAGCAGAATTCCGAGAACAATTGAAGAGTTCCAAAGCATTTTTAAACTTCAGCGGAATTCCGAGAACAATGGAAGAGTTCTGAAGCATTTTTAAATGTCAGCAGAATTCCGAGAACAATGTAAGAGTTACAAAGCATTTTAAAACTTCAGCAGAATTCCAAGAACAATTGAAGTGTTCCGAAGCATTTTTAAACGTAAGCGGAATTGCGAGAACAATGGAAGAGTTCTAAAGCATTTTTAAACATCAGCGGAATGCCGAGAGCAATGCAAGATTTCCGAAGCATTTTTATATGTCAGCGGAAATCCGAGAACAATGGAAGAGTACCGAAGCATTTTAAAATGTCAGCGGAATTCCGAGAACAATGGAAGAGTTCCGAAGCATTTTAAAATGTCAGCGGAATTCCGAGAACAATGGAAGAGTTCCGAAGCATTTTTAAACTTCAGTGGAATTACGAGAACAATGGAAGAGTTCCGAAGCATTTTTAAACATGAGCAGAATTCCGAGAACAATGGAAGAGATTTTAAGCATTTTTAAACTTCAGCGGAATTCCGAGAACAATAGAAGAGTTCCGAAGCATTTTCAAACTTCACCCAAATTCTGAGAACAATGGAAGAGTTCCGAAGCATTTTTAAAAGTCAGCGGAATTCCGAGAACAATGGAAGAGTTGTGAAGCATTTTTAAACGTCAGCGGAATTCCGACAACAATGGAAGAGTTGCAAAGCATTATTAAACGTCAGCGGAATTCCGAGAACAATGGAAGAGTTCCGAAGCATTTTTAAACTTCAGCATAATTCCGAGAACAATGGAAGAGTTCCGAATCATTTTTAAATTTCAACGGAATTCCGAGAACAATGGAAGAGTTCCGAAGCATTTTAAAACTTCAGCAGAATTCCAAGAACAATGGAAGAGTCCTGAAGCATTTTAAACTTCAGCTGATTTCCGAGAAATGGAAGAGTTCCGAAGCATTTTGAAACGTCAGCCGAAATCCGAGAACAATGGAGGAGTTCCGAAGCATTTTTAAACTTCAGCGGAATTCCTTGAACAATGAAAGTGTTGCGAAGCATTACTAAATGTCATCGTAATACCAAGAACAATGGAAGAGTTCCGAAGCATTTTTAAATGTCAGCGGAAATCCGAGAACAATGTAAGCGTTCCGAAGCATTTTTAAATGTCAGCTGAATTCCGAGAACAATGAAAGAGTTGCGAAGCATTATTAAACGTCAGCGGAATTCTGAGAACAATGGAAGAGTTTCAAAGCATTTTTAAACTTCAGTAGAATTCGGAGAACAATAGAAGAGTTCCGAAGCATTTTTAAACGTCAGCAGAATTCCGAGAACAATTGAAGAGTTCCAAAGCATTTTTAAACTTCAGCGGAATTCCGAGAACAATGGAAGAGTTCTGAAGCATTTTTAAATGTCAGCAGAATTCCGAGAACAATGTAAGAGTTACAAAGCATTTTAAAACTTCAGCAGAATTCCAAGAACAATTGAAGTGTTCCGAAGCATTTTTAAACGTAAGCGGAATTGCGAGAACAATGGAAGAGTTCTAAAGCATTTTTAAACATCAGCGGAATGCCGAGAGCAATGCAAGATTTCCGAAGCATTTTTATATGTCAGCGGAAATCCGAGAACAATGGAAGAGTACCGAAGCATTTTAAAATGTCAGCGGAATTCCGAGAACAATGGAAGAGTTCCGAAGCATTTTTAAACTTCAGTGGAATTACGAGAACAATGGAAGAGTTCCGAAGCATTTTTAAACATGAGCAGAATTCCGAGAACAATGGAAGAGATTTTAAGCATTTTTAAACTTCAGCGGAATTCCGAGAACAATAGAAGAGTTCCGAAGCATTTTCAAACTTCACCCAAATTCTGAGAACAATGGAAGAGTTCCGAAGCATTTTTAAAAGTCAGCGGAATTCCGAGAACAATGGAAGAGTTGTGAAGCATTTTTAAACGTCAGCGGAATTCCGACAACAATGGAAGAGTTCCGAAGCATTTTTAAACGTCAGCAGAATTCCGAGAACAATGAAAGAGTTCCGAAGCATTTTTAAACGTCAGCAGAATTCCGAGAACAATGGAAGAGTTCCGAAGCATTTTTAAACCTCAGCAGAATTCCGAGAACAATGGAAGAGTTCCGAAGCATTTTTAAACTTTAGCAGAATTCCGAGAACAATGGAAGAGTTCCGAAGCATTCTTAAACTTCAGCGGAATTCCGAGAACAATGGAAGAGTTTCAAAGCATTTTTAAACTTCAGCAGAATTCGGAGAACAATAGAAGAGTTCCGAAGCATTTTTAAATGTCAGCAGAATTCCGAGAACAATTGAAGAGTTCCAAAGCATTTTTAAACTTCAGCGGAATTCCGAGAACAATGTAAGAGTTCCAAAGCATTTTAAAACTTCAGCAGAATTCCAAGAACAATTGAAGTGTTCCGAAGCATTTTTAAACGTAAGCGGAATTACGAGAACAATGGAAGAGTTCTAAAGCATTTTTAAACATCAGCGGAATGCCGAGAGCAATGCAAGATTTCCGATGCATTTTTATATGTCAGCGGAAATCCGAGAAAAATGGAAGAGTACCGAAGCATTTTAAAACGTCAGCGGAATTCTGAGAACAATGGAAGAGTTCCGAAGCATTTTTAAACTTCAGCAGAATTACGAGAACAATGGAAGAGTTCCAAAGCATTTTTAAACATGAGCAGAATTCTGAGAACAATGGAAGAGATTTTAAGCATTTTTAAACTTCAGCGGAATTCCGAGAACAATAGAAGAGTTCCGAAGCATTTTCAAACTTCACCCGAATTCTGAGAACAATGGAAGAGTTCCGAAGCATTTTTAAACTTCAGCGGAATTTGGAGAACAATCGAAGAGTTCCGAAGCATTTTTAATCTTCAAAATAATTCCGAGAACAATGGAAGAGTTCCGAAGCATATTTATACTTCAGCGGAATTCCGAGAACAATGGAAGAGTTCCGAAGCATTTTTAAAAGTCACCGGAATACCGAGAAATATGGAAGAGTTCCGAAGCATTTTTAAATGTCAGCGGAATTCCGAGAAATATGGAAGAGTTCCGAAGCATTTTTAAATGTCAGCAGAATTCCGAGAACAATGGAAGAGTTCCAAAGCATTTTTAAATGGCAGCGGAATTCTGAAAACAATGGAAGAGTTCCGAAGCATTTTTAAACTTCAGCAGAATTCCGAGAACAATGGAAGAGTTCCGAAGCATTCTTAAACTTCAGCGGAATTCCGAGAACAATGGAAGAGTTCCGAAGCATTTTTAAAAGTCAGCGGAATTCCGAGAACAATAGAAGAGTTCCGAAGCATTTTTAAATGTCAGGGGAATTTCGCGAACAATGGAAGAGTTCTGAAGCATTTTTAAACGTCAGCGGATTTTTGAAAACAATGGAAGATTTCCGAAGCATTTTTAAACGTCAGCGGAATTCTGAGAAAAATGGAAGAGTTCCGAAGCATTTTTAAAGGTCAGCGGAATTCCGAGAACAATGGAAGAGTTGTGAAGCATTTTTAAACGTCAGCGGAATTCCGAGAACAATGGAAGAGTTGCAAAGCATTATTAAACGTCAGCGGAATTCCAAGAACAATGGAAGAGTTCCGAAGCATTTTTAAACTTCAGCATAATTCCAAGAACAATGGAAGAGTTCCGAATCATTTTTAAATTTCAACGGAATTCCGAGAACAATGGAAGAGTTCCGAAGCATTTTAAAACTTCAGCAGAATTCCAAGAACAATGGAAGAGTCCTGAAGCATTTTAAACTTCAGCTGATTTCCGAGAAATGGAAGAGTTCCGAAGCATTTTGAAACGTCAGCCGAAATCCGAGAACAATGTAAGCGTTCCGAAGCATTTTTAAATGTCAGCTGAATTCCGAGAATAATGAAAGAGTTGCGAAGCATTATTAAACGTCAGCGGAATTCTGAGAACAATGGAAGAGTTCCGAAACATTTTTAAACATCAGCGGATTTCCTTCAAGAATGAAAGAGTTCCGTAGGATTTTTAAACTTCAGCAGAATTTGAGGAACAATGGAAGAGTTCCAAAGCATTTTTAAACTTCAGCAGAAATCCGGGAACAATGGAAGAGTTTCAAAGCATTTTTAAACTTCAGCAGAATTCGGAGAACAATAGAAGAGTTCCGAAGCATTTTTAAACGTCAGCAGAATTCCAAGAACAATTGAAGTGTTCCGAAGCATTTTTAAACGTAAGCGGAATTGCGAGAACAATGGAAGAGTTCTAAAGCATTTTTAAACATCAGCGGAATGCCGAGAGCAATGCAAGATTTCCGAAGCATTTTTATATGTCAGCGGAAATCCGAGAACAATGGAAGAGTACTGAAGCATTTTAAAACGTCAGCGGAATTCCGAGAACAATGGAAGAGTTCCGAAGCATTTTTAAACTTCAGTGGAATTACGAGAACAATGGAAGAGTTCCGAAGCATTTTTAAACATGAGCAGAATTCCGAGAACAATGGAAGAGATTTTAAGCATTTTTAAACTTCAGCGGAATTCCGAGAACAATAGAAGAGTTCCGAAGCATTTTCAAACTTCACCCAAATTCTGAGAACAATGGAAGAGTTCCGAAGCATTTTTAAAAGTCAGCGGAATTCCGAGAACAATGGAAGAGTTGTAAAGCATTTTTAAACGTCAGCGGAATTCCGACAACAATGGAAGAGTTCCGAAGCATTTTTAAACGTCAGCAGAATTCCGAGAACAATGAAAGAGTTCCGAAGCATTTTTAAACGTCAGCAGAATTCCGAGAACAATGGAAGAGTTCCGAAGCATTTTTAAACTTCAGCAGAATTCCGAGAACAATGGAAGAGTTCCGAAGCATTTTTAAACTTTAGCAGAATTCCGAGAACAATGGAAGAGTTCTGAAGCATTTTTAAACGTCAGCGGATTTTTGAAAACAATGGAAGATTTCCGAAGCATTTTTAAACGTCAGCGGAATTCTGAGAAAAATGGAAGAGTTCCGAAGCATTTTTAAAGGTCAGCGGAATTCCGAGAACAATGAAAGAGTTGTGAAGCATTTTTAAACGTCAGCGGAATTCCGAGAACAATGGAAGAGTTGCAAAGCATTATTAAACGTCAGCGGAATTCCGAGAACAATGGAAGAGTTCCGAAGCATTTTTAAACTTCAGCATAATTCCGAGAACAATGGAAGAGTTCCGAATCATTTTTAAATTTCAACGGAATTCCGAGAACAATGGAAGAGTTCCGAAGCATTTTAAAACTTCAGCAGAATTCCAAGAACAATGGAAGAGTCCTGAAGCATTTTAAACTTCAGCTGATTTCCGAGAAATGGAAGAGTTCCAAAGCATTTTGAAACGTCAGCCGAAATCCGAGAACAATGGAGGAGTTCCGAAGCATTTTTAAACTTCAGCGGAATTCATTGAACAATGAAAGTGTTGCGAAGCATTACTAAATGTCATCGTAATACCAAGAACAATGGAAGAGTTCCGAAGCATTTTTAAATGTCAGCGGAAATCCGAGAACAATGTAAGCGTTCCGAAGCATTTTTAAATGTCAGCTGAATTCCGAGAACAATGAAAGAGTTGCGAAGCATTATTAAACGTCAGCGGAATTCTGAGAACAATGGAAGAGTTTCAAAGCATTTTTAAACTTCAGTAGAATTCGGAGAACAATAGAAGAGTTCCGAACCATTTTTAAACGTCAGCAGAATTCCGAGAACAATTGAAGAGTTCCAAAGCATTTTTAAACTTCAGCGGAATTCCGAGAACAATGGAAGAGTTCTGAAGCATTTTTAAATGTCAGCAGAATTCCGAGAACAATGTAAGAGTTCCAAAGCATTTTAAAACTTCAGCAGAATTCCAAGAACAATTGAAGTGTTCCGAAGCATTTTTAAACGTAAGCGGAATTGCGAGAACAATGGAAGAGTTCTAAAGCATTTTTAAACATCAGCGGAATGCCGAGAGCAATGCAAGATTTCCGAAGCATTTTTATATGTCAGCGGAAATCCGAGAACAATGGAAGAGTACCGAAGCATTTTAAAATGTCAGCGGAATTCCGAGAACAATGGAAGAGTTCCGAAGCATTTTTAAACTTCAGTGGAATTACGAGAACAATGGAAGAGTTCCGAAGCATTTTTAAACATGAGCAGAATTCCGAGAACAATGGAAGAGATTTTAAGCATTTTTAAACTTCAGCGGAATTCCGAGAACAATAGAAGAGTTCCGAAGCATTTTCAAACTTCACCCAAATTCTGAGAACAATGGAAGAGTTCCGAAGCATTTTTAAAAGTCAGCGGAATTCCGAGAACAATGGAAGAGTTGTGAAGCATTTTTAAACGTCAGCGGAATTCCGACAACAATGGAAGAGTTCCGAAGCATTTTTAAACGTCAGCAGAATTCCGAGAACAATGAAAGAGTTCCGAAGCATTTTTAAACGTCAGCAGAATTCCGAGAACAATGGAAGAGTTCCGAAGCATTTTTAAACCTCAGCAGAATTCCGAGAACAATGGAAGAGTTCCGAAGCATTTTTAAACTTTAGCAGAATTCCGAGAACAATGGAAGAGTTCCGAAGCATTCTTAAACTTCAGCGGAATTCCGAGAACAATGGAAGAGTTTCAAAGCATTTTTAAACTTCAGCAGAATTCGGAGAACAATAGAAGAGTTCCGAAGCATTTTTAAATGTCAGCAGAATTCCGAGAACAATTGAAGAGTTCCAAAGCATTTTTAAACTTCAGCGGAATTCCGAGAACAATGTAAGAGTTCCAAAGCATTTTAAAACTTCAGCAGAATTCCAAGAACAATTGAAGTGTTCCGAAGCATTTTTAAACGTAAGCGGAATTACGAGAACAATGGAAGAGTTCTAAAGCATTTTTAAACATCAGCGGAATGCCGAGAGCAATGCAAGATTTCCGATGCATTTTTATATGTCAGCGGAAATCCGAGAAAAATGGAAGAGTACCGAAGCATTTTAAAACGTCAGCGGAATTCTGAGAACAATGGAAGAGTTCCGAAGCATTTTTAAACTTCAGCAGAATTACGAGAACAATGGAAGAGTTCCAAAGCATTTTTAAACATGAGCAGAATTCTGAGAACAATGGAAGAGATTTTAAGCATTTTTAAACTTCAGCGGAATTCCGAGAACAATAGAAGAGTTCCGAAGCATTTTCAAACTTCACCCGAATTCTGAGAACAATGGAAGAGTTCCGAAGCATTTTTAAACTTCAGCGGAATTTGGAGAACAATCGAAGAGTTCCGAAGCATTTTTAATCTTCAAAATAATTCCGAGAACAATGGAAGAGTTCCGAAGCATATTTATACTTCAGCGGAATTCCGAGAACAATGGAAGAGTTCCGAAGCATTTTTAAAAGTCACCGGAATACCGAGAAATATGGAAGAGTTCCGAAGCATTTTTAAATGTCAGCGGAATTCCGAGAAATATGGAAGAGTTCCGAAGCATTTTTAAATGTCAGCAGAATTCCGAGAACAATGGAAGAGTTCCAAAGCATTTTTAAATGGCAGCGGAATTCTGAAAACAATGGAAGAGTTCCGAAGCATTTTTAAACTTCAGCAGAATTCCGAGAACAATGGAAGAGTTCCGAAGCATTCTTAAACTTCAGCGGAATTCCGAGAACAATGGAAGAGTTCCGAAGCATTTTTAAAAGTCAGCGGAATTCCGAGAACAATAGAAGAGTTCCGAAGCATTTTTAAATGTCAGGGGAATTTCGCGAACAATGGAAGAGTTCTGAAGCATTTTTAAACGTCAGCGGATTTTTGAAAACAATGGAAGATTTCCGAAGCATTTTTAAACGTCAGCGGAATTCTGAGAAAAATGGAAGAGTTCCGAAGCATTTTTAAAGGTCAGCGGAATTCCGAGAACAATGGAAGAGTTGTGAAGCATTTTTAAACGTCAGCGGAATTCCGAGAACAATGGAAGAGTTGCAAAGCATTATTAAACGTCAGCGGAATTCCAAGAACAATGGAAGAGTTCCGAAGCATTTTTAAACTTCAGCATAATTCCAAGAACAATGGAAGAGTTCCGAATCATTTTTAAATTTCAACGGAATTCCGAGAACAATGGAAGAGTTCCGAAGCATTTTAAAACTTCAGCAGAATTCCAAGAACAATGGAAGAGTCCTGAAGCATTTTAAACTTCAGCTGATTTCCGAGAAATGGAAGAGTTCCGAAGCATTTTGAAACGTCAGCCGAAATCCGAGAACAATGTAAGCGTTCCGAAGCATTTTTAAATGTCAGCTGAATTCCGAGAATAATGAAAGAGTTGCGAAGCATTATTAAACGTCAGCGGAATTCTGAGAACAATGGAAGAGTTCCGAAACATTTTTAAACATCAGCGGATTTCCTTCAAGAATGAAAGAGTTCCGTAGGATTTTTAAACTTCAGCAGAATTTGAGGAACAATGGAAGAGTTCCAAAGCATTTTTAAACTTCAGCAGAAATCCGGGAACAATGGAAGAGTTTCAAAGCATTTTTAAACTTCAGCAGAATTCGGAGAACAATAGAAGAGTTCCGAAGCATTTTTAAACGTCAGCAGAATTCCAAGAACAATTGAAGTGTTCCGAAGCATTTTTAAACGTAAGCGGAATTGCGAGAACAATGGAAGAGTTCTAAAGCATTTTTAAACATCAGCGGAATGCCGAGAGCAATGCAAGATTTCCGAAGCATTTTTATATGTCAGCGGAAATCCGAGAACAATGGAAGAGTACTGAAGCATTTTAAAACGTCAGCGGAATTCCGAGAACAATGGAAGAGTTCCGAAGCATTTTTAAACTTCAGTGGAATTACGAGAACAATGGAAGAGTTCCGAAGCATTTTTAAACATGAGCAGAATTCCGAGAACAATGGAAGAGATTTTAAGCATTTTTAAACTTCAGCGGAATTCCGAGAACAATAGAAGAGTTCCGAAGCATTTTCAAACTTCACCCAAATTCTGAGAACAATGGAAGAGTTCCGAAGCATTTTTAAAAGTCAGCGGAATTCCGAGAACAATGGAAGAGTTGTAAAGCATTTTTAAACGTCAGCGGAATTCCGACAACAATGGAAGAGTTCCGAAGCATTTTTAAACGTCAGCAGAATTCCGAGAACAATGAAAGAGTTCCGAAGCATTTTTAAACGTCAGCAGAATTCCGAGAACAATGGAAGAGTTCCGAAGCATTTTTAAACTTCAGCAGAATTCCGAGAACAATGGAAGAGTTCCGAAGCATTTTTAAACTTTAGCAGAATTCCGAGAACAATGGAAGAGTTCTGAAGCATTTTTAAACGTCAGCGGATTTTTGAAAACAATGGAAGATTTCCGAAGCATTTTTAAACGTCAGCGGAATTCTGAGAAAAATGGAAGAGTTCCGAAGCATTTTTAAAGGTCAGCGGAATTCCGAGAACAATGAAAGAGTTGTGAAGCATTTTTAAACGTCAGCGGAATTCCGAGAACAATGGAAGAGTTGCAAAGCATTATTAAACGTCAGCGGAATTCCGAGAACAATGGAAGAGTTCCGAAGCATTTTTAAACTTCAGCATAATTCCGAGAACAATGGAAGAGTTCCGAATCATTTTTAAATTTCAACGGAATTCCGAGAACAATGGAAGAGTTCCGAAGCATTTTAAAACTTCAGCAGAATTCCAAGAACAATGGAAGAGTCCTGAAGCATTTTAAACTTCAGCTGATTTCCGAGAAATGGAAGAGTTCCAAAGCATTTTGAAACGTCAGCCGAAATCCGAGAACAATGGAGGAGTTCCGAAGCATTTTTAAACTTCAGCGGAATTCATTGAACAATGAAAGTGTTGCGAAGCATTACTAAATGTCATCGTAATACCAAGAACAATGGAAGAGTTCCGAAGCATTTTTAAATGTCAGCGGAAATCCGAGAACAATGTAAGCGTTCCGAAGCATTTTTAAATGTCAGCTGAATTCCGAGAACAATGAAAGAGTTGCGAAGCATTATTAAACGTCAGCGGAATTCTGAGAACAATGGAAGAGTTTCAAAGCATTTTTAAACTTCAGTAGAATTCGGAGAACAATAGAAGAGTTCCGAACCATTTTTAAACGTCAGCAGAATTCCGAGAACAATTGAAGAGTTCCAAAGCATTTTTAAACTTCAGCGGAATTCCGAGAACAATGGAAGAGTTCTGAAGCATTTTTAAATGTCAGCAGAATTCCGAGAACAATGTAAGAGTTCCAAAGCATTTTAAAACTTCAGCAGAATTCCAAGAACAATTGAAGTGTTCCGAAGCATTTTTAAACGTAAGCGGAATTGCGAGAACAATGGAAGAGTTCTAAAGCATTTTTAAACATCAGCGGAATGCCGAGAGCAATGCAAGATTTCCGAAGCATTTTTATATGTCAGCGGAAATCCGAGAACAATGGAAGAGTACCGAAGCATTTTAAAATGTCAGCGGAATTCCGAGAACAATGGAAGAGTTCCGAAGCATTTTTAAACTTCAGTGGAATTACGAGAACAATGGAAGAGTTCCGAAGCATTTTTAAACATGAGCAGAATTCCGAGAACAATGGAAGAGATTTTAAGCATTTTTAAACTTCAGCGGAATTCCGAGAACAATAGAAGAGTTCCGAAGCATTTTCAAACTTCACCCAAATTCTGAGAACAATGGAAGAGTTCCGAAGCATTTTTAAAAGTCAGCGGAATTCCGAGAACAATGGAAGAGTTGTGAAGCATTTTTAAACGTCAGCGGAATTCCGACAACAATGGAAGAGTTCCGAAGCATTTTTAAACGTCAGCAGAATTCCGAGAACAATGGAAGAGTTCCGAAGCATTTTTAAACGTCAGCAGAATTCCGAGAACAATGGAAGAGTTCCGAAGCATTTTTAAACTTCAGCAGAATTCCGAGAACAATGGAAGAGTTCCGAAGCATTTTTAAACTTCAGCGGAATTTTGAGAACAATGGAAGAGTTCCGAAGCATTTTTAAAAGTCAGCGGAATTCCGAGAACAATGGAAGAGTTCCGAAGCATTTTTAAAAGTCAGCGGAATTCCGAGAACAATAGAAGAGTTCCGAAGCATTTTTAAATGTCAGGGGAATTCCCCGAACAATGGAAGAGTTCTGAAGCATTTTTAAACGTCAGCGGATTTTTGAAAACAATGGAAGATTTCCGAAGCATTTTTAAACGTCAGCGGAATTGTGAGAAAAATGGAAGAGTTCCGAAGCATTTTTAAACTTCAGCAGAAATCCGGGAACAATGGAAGAGTTTCAAAGCATTTTTAAACTTCAGCAGAATTCGGAGAACAATAGAAGAGTTCCGAAGCATTTTTAAATGTCAGCAGAATTCCGAGAACAATTGAAGAGTTCCAAAGCATTTTTAAACTTCAGCGGAATTCCGAGAACAATGTAAGAGTTCCAAAGCATTTTAAAACTTCAGCAGAATTCCAAGAACAATTGAAGTGTTCTGAAGCATTTTTAAACGTAAGCGGAATTACGAGAACAATGGAAGAGTTCTAAAGAATTTTTAAACATCAGCGGAATGCCGAGAGCAATGCAAGATTTCCGAAGCATTTTTATATGTCAGCGGAAATCCGAGAACAATGGAAGAGTACCGAAGCATTTTAAAACGTCAGCGGAATTCCGAGAAAAATGGAAGAGTTCCGAAGCATTTTTAAACTTCAGCAGAATTACGAGAACAATGGAAGAGTTCCGAAGCATTTTTAAACATGAGCCGAATTCCGAGAACAATGGAAGAGATTTTAAGCATTTTTAAACTTCAGCGGAATTCCGAGAACAATTGAAGAGTTCCGAAGCATTTTCAAACTTCACCCGAATTCTGAGAACAATGGAAGAGTTCCGAAGCATTTTTAAAAGTCAGCGGAATTCCGAGAACAATGGAAGAGTTGTGAAGCATTTTTAAACGTCAGCGGAATTCCGACAACAATGGAAGAGTTCCGAAGCATTTTTAAACGTCAGCAGAATTCCGAGAACAATGGAAGAGTTCCGAAGCATTTTTAAACGTCAGCAGAATTCCGAGAACAATGGAAGAGTTCCGAAGCATTTTTAAACTTCAACAGAATTCCGAGAACAATGGAAGAGTTCCGAAGCATTTTTAAACTTCAGCGGAATTTTGAGAACAATGGAAGAGTTCCGAAGCATTTTTAAAAGTCAGCGGAATTCCGAGAACAATGGAAGAGTTCCGAAGCATTTTTAAACATCAGCAGAATTCCGAGAACAATGGAAGAGTTCCGAAGCATTTTTAAACGTCAGCGGAATTCTGAGTTCAATGGAATAGTTCTGAAGAATTTTTAAATGCTAGCGGGATTCCGAGAACAATGGAAGAGTTCCGAAGCATTTTTAAATGTCAGCGGAAATCTGAAAACAATGGAAGAGTTCCGAAGCATTTTTAATCTTCAAAATAATTCCGAGAACAATGGAAGAGTTCCGAAGCATATTTAAACTTCAGCGGAATTCCGAGAACAATGGAAGAGTTCTGAAGCATTTTTAAAAGTCAGCGGAATACCGAGAACAATGGAAGAGTTTTGAAGCATTTTTAAACGTCAGCGGAATTCCGAGAACAATGGAAGAGGTCCGAAGCATTTTTAAATGTCAGCGGAATTCCGAGAAATATGGAAGAGTTCCGAAGCATTTTTAAATGTCAGCAGAATTCCGAGAACAATGGAAGAGTTCCGAAGCATTTTTAAACGTCAGCGGAATTCTGAGTTCAATGGAATAGTTCTGAAGAATTTTTAAATGCTAGCGGGATTCCGAGAACAATGGAAGAGTTCCGAAGCATTTTTAAATGTCAGCGGAAATCTGAAAACAATGGAAGAGTTCCGAAGCATTTTTAATCTTCAAAATAATTCCGAGAACAATGGAAGAGTTCCGAAGCATATTTAAACTTCAGCGGAATTCCGAGAACAATGGAAGAGTTCTGAAGCATTTTTAAAAGTCAGCGGAATACCGAGAACAATGGAAGAGTTTTGAAGCATTTTTAAACGTCAGCGGAATTCCGAGAACAATGGAAGAGGTCCGAAGCATTTTTAAATGTCAGCGGAATTCCGAGAAATATGGAAGAGTTCCGAAGCATTTTTAAATGTCAGCAGAATTCCGAGAACAATGGAAGAGTTCCAAAGCATTTTTAAATGTTAGCGGAATTCTGAAAACAATGGAAGAGTTCCGAAGCATTTTTAAACTTCAGCAGAATTCCGAGAACAATGGAAGAGTTCCGAAGCATTCTTAAACTTCAGCGGAATTCCGAGAACAATGGAAGAGTTCCGAAGCATTTTTAAAAGTCAACGGAATTCCGAGAACAATAGAAGAGTTCCGAAGCATTTTTAAATGTCAGGGGAATTCCGCGAACAATGGAAGAGTTCTGAAGCATTTTTAAACGTCAGCGGATTTTTGAAAACAATGGAAGATTTCCGAAGCATTTTTAAACGTCAGCGGTATTCTGAGAAAAATGGAAGAGTTCCGAAGCATTTTTAAAGGTCAGCGGAATTCCGAGAACAATGGAAGAGTTGTGAAGCATTATTAAACGTCAGCGGAATTCCGAGAACAATGGAAGAGTTCCGAAGCATTTTTAAACTTCAGCATAATTCCGAGAACAATGGAAGAGTTCCGAATCATTTTTAAATTTCAACGGAATTCCGAGAACAATGGAAGAGTTCCGAAGCATTTTAAAACTTCAGCAGAATTCCAAGAACAATGGAAGAGTCCTGAAGCATTTTAAACTTCAGCTGATTTCCGAGAAATGGAAGAGTTCCGAAGCATTTTGAATCGTCAGCCGAAATCCGAGAACAATGGAAGAGTTCCGAAGCATTTTTAAACTTCAGCGGAATTCCTTGAACAATGAAAGTGTTGCGAAGCATTACTAAATGTCATCGTAATACCAAGAACAATGGAAGAGTTCCGAAGCATTTTTAAATGTCAGCGGAAATCCGAGAACAATGTCAGCGTTCCGAAGCATTTTTAAATGTCAGCTGAATTCCGAGAACAATGAAAGAGTTGCGAAGCATTATTAAACGTCAGCGGAATTCTGAGAACAATGGAAGAGTTCCGAAACATTTTTAAACATCAGCGGATTTCCTTCAAGAATGAAAGAGTTCCGTAGGATTTTTAAACTTCAGCAGAATTTGAGGAACAATGGAAGAGTTCCAAAGCATTTTTAAACTTCAGCAGAAATCCGGGAACAATGGAAGAGTTTCAAAGCATTTTTAAACTTCAGCAGAATTCGTAGAACAATAGAAGAGTTCCGAAGCATTTTTAAACGTCAGCAGAATTCCGAGAACAATTGAAGAGTTCCAAAGCATTTTTAAACTTCAGCGGAATTCCGAGAACAATGGAAGAGTTCCGAAGCATTTTTAAATGTCAGCAGAATTCCGAGAACAATGTAAGAGTTCCAAAGCATTTTAAAACTTCAGCAGAATTCCAAGAACAATTGAAGTGTTCCGAAGCATTTTTAAACGTAAGCGGAATTGCGAGAACAATGGAAGAGTTCTAAAGCATTTTTAAACATCAGCGGAATGCCGAGAGCAATGCAAGATTTCCGAAGCATTTTTATATGTCAGCGGAAATCCGAGAACAATGGAAGAGTACCGAAGCATTTTAAAACGTCAGCGGAATTCCGAGAACAATAGAAGAGTTCCGAAGCATTTTTAAATGTCAGGGGAATTCCGCGAACAATGGAAGAGTTCTGAAGCATTTTTAAACGTCTGCGGATTTTTGAAAACAATGGAAGATTTCCGAAGCATTTTTAAACGTCAGCGGAATTCTGAGAAAAATGGAAGAGTTCCGAAGCATTTTTAAACTTCAGCGGAATTTGGAGAACAATCGAAGAGTTCCGAAGCATTTTTAAAGGTCAGCGGAATTCCGAGAACAATGGAAGAGTTGTGAAGCATTTTTAAACGTCAGCGGAATTCCGAGAACAATGGAAGAGTTGCAAAGCATTATTAAACGTCAGCGGAATGCCGAGAGCAATGCAAGATTTCCGAAGCATTTTTATATGTCAGCGGAAATCCGAGAACAATGGAAGAGTACCGAAGCATTTTAAAACGTCAGCGGAATTCCGAGAACAATGGAAGAGTTCCGAAGCATTTTTAAACTTCAGCGGAATTACGAGAACAATGGAAGAGTTCCGAAGCATTTTTAAACATGAGCAGAATTCCGAGAACAATGGAAGAGATTTTAAGCATTTTTAAACTTCAGCGGAATTCCGAGAACAATAGAAGAGTTCCGAAGCATTTTCAAACTTCACCCGAATTCTGAGAACAATGGAAGAGTTCCGAAGCATTTTTAAAAGTCAGCGGAATACCGAGAACAATGGAAGAGTTTTGAAGCATTTTTAAACGTCAGCAAAATTCCGAGAACAATGGAAGAGGTCCGAAGCATTTTTAAATGTCAGCGGAATTCCGAGAAATATGGAAGAGCTCCGAAGCATTTTTAAATGTCAGCAGAATTCCGAGAACAAAGGAAGAGTTCCAAAGCATTTTTAAATGTCAGCGGAATTCTGAAAACAATGGAAGAGTTCCGAAGCATTTTTAAACTTCAGCAGAATTCCGAGAACAATGGAAGAGTTCCGAAGCATTTTAAAACTTCAGCAGAATTCCAAGAACAATTGAAGTGTTCCGAAGCATTTTTAAACGTAAGCGGAATTGTGAGAACAATGGAAGAGTTCTAAAGCATTTTTAAACATCAGCGGAATGCCGAGAGCAATGCAAGATTTCCGAAGCATT
Source organism: Phyllobates terribilis (assembly GCF_046119375.1). Classification (NCBI taxonomy): domain Eukaryota; kingdom Metazoa; phylum Chordata; class Amphibia; order Anura; family Dendrobatidae; genus Phyllobates; species Phyllobates terribilis. The sequence goes on along the minus strand of NW_027362788.1, from coordinate 12,103,343 downwards.
TTTATATGTCAGCGGAAATCCGAGAACAATGGAAGAGTACCGAAGCATTTTAAAACGTCAGCGGAATTCCGAGAACAATGGAAGAGTTCCGAAGCATTTTTAAACTTCAGCGGAATTACGAGAACATTGGAAGAGTTCCGAAGCATTTTTAAACATGAGCAGAATTCCGAGAACAATGGAAGAGATTTTAAGCATTTTTAAACTTCAGCGGAATTCCGAGAACAATAGAAGAGTTCCGAAGCATTTTCAAACTTCACCCGAATTCTGAGAACAATGGAAGAGTTCCGAAGCATTTTTAAAAGTCAGCGGAATTCCGAGAACAATGGAAGCGTTGTGAAGCATTTTTAAACGTCAGCGGAATTCCGACAACAATGGAAGAGTTCCGAAGCATTTTTAAACTTCAGCAGAATTCCGAGAACAATGGAAGAGTTCCGAAGCATTTTTAAACGTCAGCAGAATTCCGAGAACAATGGAAGAGTTCCGAAGCATTTTTAAACTTCAGCAGAATTCCGAGAACAATGGAAGAGTTCCGAAGCATTTTTAAACTTCAGCGGAATTTTGAGAACAATGGAAGAGTTCCGAAGCATTTTTAAAAGTCAGCGGAATTCCGAGAACAATGGAAGAGTTCCGAAGCATTTTTAAAAGTCAGCGGAATTCCGAGAACAATAGAAGAGTTCCGAAGCATTTTTAAATGTCAGGGGAATTCCCCGAACAATGGAAGAGTTCTGAAGCATTTTTAAACGTCAGCGGATTTTTGAAAACAATGGAAGATTTCCGAAGCATTTTTAAACGTCAGCGGAATTGTGAGAAAAATGGAAGAGTTCCGAAGCATTTTTAAACTTCAGCAGAAATCCGGGAACAATGGAAGAGTTTCAAAGCATTTTTAAACTTCAGCAGAATTCGGAGAACAATAGAAGAGTTCCGAAGCATTTTTAAATGTCAGCAGAATTCCGAGAACAATTGAAGAGTTCCAAAGCATTTTTAAACTTCAGCGGAATTCCGAGAACAATGTAAGAGTTCCAAAGCATTTTAAAACTTCAGCAGAATTCCAAGAACAATTGAAGTGTTCTGAAGCATTTTTAAACATGAGCCGAATTCCGAGAACAATGGAAGAGATTTTAAGCATTTTTAAACTTCAGCGGAATTCCGAGAACAATTGAAGAGTTCCGAAGCATTTTCAAACTTCACCCGAATTCTGAGAACAATGGAAGAGTTCCGAAGCATTTTTAAAAGTCAGCGGAATTCCGAGAACAATGGAAGAGTTGTGAAGCATTTTTAAACGTCAGCGGAATTCCGACAACAATGGAAGAGTTCCGAAGCATTTTTAAACGTCAGCAGAATTCCGAGAACAATGGAAGAGTTCCGAAGCATTTTTAAACGTCAGCAGAATTCCGAGAACAATGGAAGAGTTCCGAAGCATTTTTAAACTTCAACAGAATTCCGAGAACAATGGAAGAGTTCCGAAGCATTTTTAAACTTCAGCGGAATTTTGAGAACAATGGAAGAGTTCCGAAGCATTTTTAAAAGTCAGCGGAATTCCGAGAACAATGGAAGAGTTCCGAAGCATTTTTAAACATCAGCAGAATTCCGAGAACAATGGAAGAGTTCCGAAGCATTTTTAAACGTCAGCGGAATTCTGAGTTCAATGGAATAGTTCTGAAGAATTTTTAAATGCTAGCGGGATTCCGAGAACAATGGAAGAGTTCCGAAGCATTTTTAAATGTCAGCGGAAATCTGAAAACAATGGAAGAGTTCCGAAGCATTTTTAATTTTAAAATAATTCCGAGAACAATGGAAGAGTTCCGAAGCATATTTAAACTTCAGCGGAATTCCGAGAACAATGGAAGAGTTCTGAAGCATTTTTAAAAGTCAGCGGAATACCGAGAACAATGGAAGAGTTTTGAAGCATTTTTAAACGTCAGCGGAATTCCGAGAACAATGGAAGAGGTCCGAAGCATTTTTAAATGTCAGCGGAATTCCGAGAAATATGGAAGAGTTCCGAAGCATTTTTAAATGTCAGCAGAATTCCGAGAACAATGGAAGAGTTCCGAAGCATTTTTAAACGTCAGCGGAATTCTGAGTTCAATGGAATAGTTCTGAAGAATTTTTAAATGCTAGCGGGATTCCGAGAACAATGGAAGAGTTCCGAAGCATTTTTAAATGTCAGCGGAAATCTGAAAACAATGGAAGAGTTCCGAAGCATTTTTAATCTTCAAAATAATTCCGAGAACAATGGAAGAGTTCCGAAGCATATTTAAACTTCAGCGGAATTCCGAGAACAATGGAAGAGTTCTGAAGCATTTTTAAAAGTCAGCGGAATACCGAGAACAATGGAAGAGTTTTGAAGCATTTTTAAACGTCAGCGGAATTCCGAGAACAATGGAAGAGGTCCGAAGCATTTTTAAATGTCAGCGGAATTCCGAGAAATATGGAAGAGTTCCGAAGCATTTTTAAACTTCAGCAGAATTCCGAGAACAATGGAAGAGTTCCGAAGCATTTTTAAAAGTCAGCGGAATTCCGAGAACAATAGAAGAGTTCCGAAGCATTTTTAAATGTCAGGGGAATTCCGCGAACAATGGAAGAGTTCTGAAGCATTTTTAAACGTCTGCGGATTTTTGAAAACAATGGAAGATTTCCGAAGCATTTTTAAACGTCAGCGGAATTCTGAGAAAAATGGAAGAGTTCCGAAGCATTTTTAAACTTCAGCGGAATTTGGAGAACAATCGAAGAGTTCCGAAGCATTTTTAAAGGTCAGCGGAATTCCGAGAACAATGGAAGAGTTGTGAAGCATTTTTAAACGTCAGCGGAATTCCGAGAACAATGGAAGAGTTGCAAAGCATTATTAAACGTCAGCGGAATGCCGAGAGCAATGCAAGATTTCCGAAGCATTTTTATATGTCAGCGGAAATCCGAGAACAATGGAAGAGTACCGAAGCATTTTAAAACGTCAGCGGAATTCCGAGAACAATGGAAGAGTTCCGAAGCATTTTTAAACTTCAGCGGAATTACGAGAACAATGGAAGAGTTCCGAAGCATTTTTAAACATGAGCAGAATTCCGAGAACAATGGAAGAGATTTTAAGCATTTTTAAACTTCAGCGGAATTCCGAGAACAATAGAAGAGTTCCGAAGCATTTTCAAACTTCACCCGAATTCTGAGAACAATGGAAGAGTTCCGAAGCATTTTTAAAAGTCAGCGGAATACCGAGAACAATGGAAGAGTTTTGAAGCATTTTTAAACGTCAGCAAAATTCCGAGAACAATGGAAGAGGTCCGAAGAATTTTTAAATGTCAGCGGAATTCCGAGAAATATGGAAGAGCTCCGAAGCATTTTTAAATGTCAGCAGAATTCCGAGAACAAAGGAAGAGTTCCAAAGCATTTTTAAATGTCAGCGGAATTCTGAAAACAATGGAAGAGTTCCGAAGCATTTTTAAACTTCAGCAGAATTCCGAGAACAATGGAAGAGTTCCGAAGCATTTTAAAACTTCAGCAGAATTCCAAGAACAATTGAAGTGTTCCGAAGCATTTTTAAACGTAAGCGGAATTGTGAGAACAATGGAAGAGTTCTAAAGCATTTTTAAACATCAGCGGAATGCCGAGAGCAATGCAAGATTTCCGAAGCATTTTTATATGTCAGCGGAAATCCGAGAACAATGGAAGAGTACCGAAGCATTTTAAAACGTCAGCGGAATTCCGAGAACAATGGAAGAGTTCCGAAGCATTTTTAAACTTCAGCGGAATTACGAGAACATTGGAAGAGTTCCGAAGCATTTTTAAACATGAGCAGAATTCCGAGAACAATGGAAGAGATTTTAAGCATTTTTAAACTTCAGCGGAATTCCGAGAACAATAGAAGAGTTCCGAAGCATTTTCAAACTTCACCCGAATTCTGAGAACAATGGAAGAGTTCCGAAGCATTTTTAAAAGTCAGCGGAATTCCGAGAACAATGGAAGCGTTGTGAAGCATTTTTAAACGTCAGCGGAATTCCGACAACAATGGAAGAGTTCCGAAGCATTTTTAAACTTCAGCAGAATTCCGAGAACAATAGAAGAGTTCCGAAGCATTTTTAAACTTCAGCGGAATTTTGAGAACAATGGAAGAGTTCCGAAGCATTTTTAAAAGTCAGCGGAATTTCGAGAACAATGGAAGAGTTGTGAAGCATTTTTAAACGTCAGCAGAATTTTGAGAACAATGGAAGTGTTCCGAAGCATTTTTAAATGTCAGCGGAATTCTGAGTTCAATGGAATAGTTCTGAAGAATTTTTAAATGTTAGCGAGATTCCGAGAACAATGGAAGAGTTCCGAAGCATTTTTAAATGTCAGCGGAAATCTGAAAACAATGGAAGAGTTCCGAAGCATTTTTAAACTTCAGCAGAATTCCGAGAACAATGGAAGAGTTCCGAAGCATTTTTAAAAGTCAGCGGAATTCCGAGAACAATAGAAGAGTTCCGAAGCATTTTTAAATGTCAGGGGAATTCCGCGAACAATGGAAGAGTTCTGAAGCATTTTTAAACGTCTGCGGATTTTTGAAAACAATGGAAGATTTCCGAAGCATTTTTAAACGTCAGCGGAATTCTGAGAAAAATGGAAGAGTTCCGAAGCATTTTTAAACTTCAGCGGAATTTGGAGAACAATCGAAGAGTTCCGAAGCATTTTTAAAGGTCAGCGGAATTCCGAGAACAATGGAAGAGTTGTGAAGCATTTTTAAACGTCAGCGGAATTCCGAGAACAATGGAAGAGTTGCAAAGCATTATTAAACGTCAGCGGAATGCCGAGAGCAATGCAAGATTTCCGAAGCATTTTTATATGTCAGCGGAAATCCGAGAACAATGGAAGAGTACCGAAGCATTTTAAAACGTCAGCGGAATTCCGAGAACAATGGAAGAGTTCCGAAGCATTTTTAAACTTCAGCGGAATTACGATAACAATGGAAGAGTTCCGAAGCATTTTTAAACATGAGCAGAATTCCGAGAACAATGGAAGAGATTTTAAGCATTTTTAAACTTCAGCGGAATTCCGAGAACAATAGAAGAGTTCCGAAGCATTTTCAAACTTCACCCGAATTCTGAGAACAATGGAAGAGTTCCGAAGCATTTTTAAAAGTCAGCGGAATACCGAGAACAATGGAAGAGTTTTGAAGCATTTTTAAACGTCAGCAAAATTCCGAGAACAATGGAAGAGGTCCGAAGCATTTTTAAATGTCAGCGGAATTCCGAGAAATATGGAAGAGCTCCGAAGCATTTTTAAATGTCAGCAGAATTCCGAGAACAAAGGAAGAGTTCCAAAGCATTTTTAAATGTCAGCGGAATTCTGAAAACAATGGAAGAGTTCCGAAGCATTTTTAAACTTCAGCAGAATTCCGAGAACAATGGAAGAGTTCCGAAGCATTCTTAAACTTCAGCGGAATTCCGAGAACAATGGAAGAGTTCCGAAGCATTTTTAAAAGTCAGCGGAATTCCGAGAACAATAGAAGAGTTCCGAAGCATTTTTAAATGTCAGGGGAATTCCGCGAACAATGGAAGAGTTCTGAAGCATTTTTAAACGTCAGCGGATTTTTGAAAACAATGGAAGATTTCCGAAGCATTTTTAAACGTCAGCGGAATTCTGAGAAAAATGGAAGAGTTCCGAAGCATTTTTAAACTTCAGCGGAATTTGGAGAACAATCGAAGAGTTCCGAAGCATTTTTAAATGTCAGCTGAATTCCTAGAACAATGAAAGAGTTGCGAAGCATTATTAAACGTCAGCGGAATTCTGAGAACAATGGAAGAGTTCCGAAACATTTTTAAACATCAGCGGATTTCCTTCAAGAATGAAAGAGTTCCATAGGATTTTTAAACTTCAGCAGAATTTGATGAACAATGGAAGAGTTCCAAAGCATTTTTAAACTTCAGCAGAAATTCGGGAACAATGGAAGAGTTTCAAAGCATTTTTAAACTTCAGCAGAATTCGGAGAACAATAGAAGAGTTCCGAAGCATTTTTAAACGTCAGCAGAATTCCGAGAACAATTAAAGAGTTCCAAAGCATTTTTAAACTTCAGCGGAATTCCGAGAACAATAGAAGAGTTCCGAAGCATTTTCAAACTTCACCCGAATTCTGAGAACAATGGAAGAGTTCCGAAGCATTTTTAAAAGTCAGCGGAATTCCGAGAACAATGGAAGCGTTGTGAAGCATTTTTAAACGTCAGCGGAATTCCGACAACAATGGAAGAGTTCCGAAGCATTTTTAAACTTCAGCAGAATTCCGAGAACAATAGAAGAGTTCCGAAGCATTTTTAAACTTCAGCGGAATTTTGAGAACAATGGAAGAGTTCCGAAGCATTTTTAAAAGTCAGCGGAATTTCGAGAACAATGGAAGAGTTGTGAAGCATTTTTAAACGTCAGCAGAATTTTGAGAACAATGGAAGTGTTCCGAAGCATTTTTAAATGTCAGCGGAATTCTGAGTTCAATGGAATAGTTCTGAAGAATTTTTAAATGTTAGCGAGATTCCGAGAACAATGGAAGAGTTCCGAAGCATTTTTAAATGTCAGCGGAAATCTGAAAACAATGGAAGAGTTCCGAAGCATTTTTAAACTTCAGCAGAATTCCGAGAACAATGGAAGAGTTCCGAAGCATTTTTAAAAGTCAGCGGAATTCCGAGAACAATAGAAGAGTTCCGAAGCATTTTTAAATGTCAGGGGAATTCCGCGAACAATGGAAGAGTTCTGAAGCATTTTTAAACGTCTGCGGATTTTTGAAAACAATGGAAGATTTCCGAAGCATTTTTAAACGTCAGCGGAATTCTGAGAAAAATGGAAGAGTTCCGAAGCATTTTTAAACTTCAGCGGAATTTGGAGAACAATCGAAGAGTTCCGAAGCATTTTTAAAGGTCAGCGGAATTCCGAGAACAATGGAAGAGTTGTGAAGCATTTTTAAACGTCAGCGGAATTCCGAGAACAATGGAAGAGTTGCAAAGCATTATTAAACGTCAGCGGAATGCCGAGAGCAATGCAAGATTTCCGAAGCATTTTTATATGTCAGCGGAAATCCGAGAACAATGGAAGAGTACCGAAGCATTTTAAAACGTCAGCGGAATTCCGAGAACAATGGAAGAGTTCCGAAGCATTTTTAAACTTCAGCGGAATTACGAGAACAATGGAAGAGTTCCGAAGCATTTTTAAACATGAGCAGAATTCCGAGAACAATGGAAGAGATTTTAAGCATTTTTAAACTTCAGCGGAATTCCGAGAACAATAGAAGAGTTCCGAAGCATTTTCAAACTTCACCCGAATTCTGAGAACAATGGAAGAGTTCCGAAGCATTTTTAAAAGTCAGCGGAATACCGAGAACAATGGAAGAGTTTTGAAGCATTTTTAAACGTCAGCAAAATTCCGAGAACAATGGAAGAGGTCCGAAGAATTTTTAAATGTCAGCGGAATTCCGAGAAATATGGAAGAGCTCCGAAGCATTTTTAAATGTCAGCAGAATTCCGAGAACAAAGGAAGAGTTCCAAAGCATTTTTAAATGTCAGCGGAATTCTGAAAACAATGGAAGAGTTCCGAAGCATTTTTAAACTTCAGCAGAATTCCGAGAACAATGGAAGAGTTCCGAAGCATTTTAAAACTTCAGCAGAATTCCAAGAACAATTGAAGTGTTCCGAAGCATTTTTAAACGTAAGCGGAATTGTGAGAACAATGGAAGAGTTCTAAAGCATTTTTAAACATCAGCGGAATGCCGAGAGCAATGCAAGATTTCCGAAGCATTTTTATATGTCAGCGGAAATCCGAGAACAATGGAAGAGTACCGAAGCATTTTAAAACGTCAGCGGAATTCCGAGAACAATGGAAGAGTTCCGAAGCATTTTTAAACTTCAGCGGAATTACGAGAACATTGGAAGAGTTCCGAAGCATTTTTAAACATGAGCAGAATTCCGAGAACAATGGAAGAGATTTTAAGCATTTTTAAACTTCAGCGGAATTCCGAGAACAATAGAAGAGTTCCGAAGCATTTTCAAACTTCACCCGAATTCTGAGAACAATGGAAGAGTTCCGAAGCATTTTTAAAAGTCAGCGGAATTCCGAGAACAATGGAAGCGTTGTGAAGCATTTTTAAACGTCAGCGGAATTCCGACAACAATGGAAGAGTTCCGAAGCATTTTTAAACTTCAGCAGAATTCCGAGAACAATAGAAGAGTTCCGAAGCATTTTTAAACTTCAGCGGAATTTTGAGAACAATGGAAGAGTTCCGAAGCATTTTTAAAAGTCAGCGGAATTTCGAGAACAATGGAAGAGTTGTGAAGCATTTTTAAACGTCAGCAGAATTTTGAGAACAATGGAAGTGTTCCGAAGCATTTTTAAATGTCAGCGGAATTCTGAGTTCAATGGAATAGTTCTGAAGAATTTTTAAATGTTAGCGAGATTCCGAGAACAATGGAAGAGTTCCGAAGCATTTTTAAATGTCAGCGGAAATCTGAAAACAATGGAAGAGTTCCGAAGCATTTTTAAACTTCAGCAGAATTCCGAGAACAATGGAAGAGTTCCGAAGCATTTTTAAAAGTCAGCGGAATTCCGAGAACAATAGAAGAGTTCCGAAGCATTTTTAAATGTCAGGGGAATTCCGCGAACAATGGAAGAGTTCTGAAGCATTTTTAAACGTCTGCGGATTTTTGAAAACAATGGAAGATTTCCGAAGCATTTTTAAACGTCAGCGGAATTCTGAGAAAAATGGAAGAGTTCCGAAGCATTTTTAAACTTCAGCGGAATTTGGAGAACAATCGAAGAGTTCCGAAGCATTTTTAAAGGTCAGCGGAATTCCGAGAACAATGGAAGAGTTGTGAAGCATTTTTAAACGTCAGCGGAATTCCGAGAACAATGGAAGAGTTGCAAAGCATTATTAAACGTCAGCGGAATGCCGAGAGCAATGCAAGATTTCCGAAGCATTTTTATATGTCAGCGGAAATCCGAGAACAATGGAAGAGTACCGAAGCATTTTTAAACTTCAGCGGAATTCCGAGAACAATAGAAGAGTTCCGAAGCATTTTCAAACTTCACCCGAATTCTGAGAACAATGGAAGAGTTCCGAAGCATTTTTAAAAGTCAGCGGAATACCGAGAACAATGGAAGAGTTTTGAAGCATTTTTAAACGTCAGCAAAATTCCGAGAACAATGGAAGAGGTCCGAAGCATTTTTAAATGTCAGCGGAATTCCGAGAAATATGGAAGAGCTCCGAAGCATTTTTAAATGTCAGCAGAATTCCGAGAACAAAGGAAGAGTTCCAAAGCATTTTTAAATGTCAGCGGAATTCTGAAAACAATGGAAGAGTTCCGAAGCATTTTTAAACTTCAGCAGAATTCCGAGAACAATGGAAGAGTTCCGAAGCATTCTTAAACTTCAGCGGAATTCCGAGAACAATGGAAGAGTTCCGAAGCATTTTTAAAAGTCAGCGGAATTCCGAGAACAATAGAAGAGTTCCGAAGCATTTTTAAATGTCAGGGGAATTCCGCGAACAATGGAAGAGTTCTGAAGCATTTTTAAACGTCAGCGGATTTTTGAAAACAATGGAAGATTTCCGAAGCATTTTTAAACGTCAGCGGAATTCTGAGAAAAATGGAAGAGTTCCGAAGCATTTTTAAACTTCAGCGGAATTTGGAGAACAATCGAAGAGTTCCGAAGCATTTTTAAATGTCAGCTGAATTCCTAGAACAATGAAAGAGTTGCGAAGCATTATTAAACGTCAGCGGAATTCTGAGAACAATGGAAGAGTTCCGAAACATTTTTAAACATCAGCGGATTTCCTTCAAGAATGAAAGAGTTCCATAGGATTTTTAAACTTCAGCAGAATTTGATGAACAATGGAAGAGTTCCAAAGCATTTTTAAACTTCAGCAGAAATTCGGGAACAATGGAAGAGTTTCAAAGCATTTTTAAACTTCAGCAGAATTCGGAGAACAATAGAAGAGTTCCGAAGCATTTTTAAACGTCAGCAGAATTCCGAGAACAATTAAAGAGTTCCAAAGCATTTTTAAACTTCAGCGGAATTCCGAGAACAATGGAAGAGTTCCGACGCATTTTTAAATGTCAGCAGAATTCCGAGAACAATGTAAGAGTTCCAAAGCATTTTAAAACTTCAGCAGAATTCCAAGAACAATTGAAGTGTTCCAAAGCATTTTTAAACATAAGCGGAATTGCGAGAACAATGGAAGAGTTCTAAAGCATTTTTAAACATCAGCGGAATGCCGAGAGCAATGCAAGATTTCCGAAGCATTTTTATATGTCAGCGGAATTCCGAGAACAATGGAAGAGTACCGAAGCATTTTAAAACGTCAGCGGAATTCCGAGAACAATGGAAGAGTTCCGAAGCATTTTTAAACTTCAGCGGAATTACGAGAACAATGGAAGAGTTCCGAAGCATTTTTAAACATGAGCAGAATTCCGAGAACAATGGAAGAGATTTTAAGCATTTTTAAACTTCAGCGGAATTCCGAGAACAATAGAAGAGTTCCGAAGCATTTTCGAACTTCACCCGAATTCTGAGAACAATGGAAGAGTTCCGAAGCATTTTTAAACTTCAGCGGAATTTGGAGAACAATCGGAGGGTTCCGAAGCATTTTTAAAGGTCAGCGGAATTCCGAGAACAATGGAAGAGTTGTGAAGCATTTTTAAACGTCAGCGGAATTCCGAGAACAATGGAAGAGTTGCAAAGCATTATTAAACGTCAGCGGAATTCCGAGAACAATGGAAGAGTTCCGAAGCATTTTTAAACTTCAGCATAATTCCGAGAACAATGGAAGAGTTCTGAAGCATTTTTAAATTTCAACGGAATTCCGAGAACAATGGAAGAGTTCCGAAGCATTTTAAAACTTCAGCAGAATTCCAAGAACAATGGAAGAGTCCTGAAGCATTTTAAACTTCAGCTGATTTCCGAGAAATGGAAGAGTTCCGAAGCATTTTGAAACGTCAGCGGAAATTCGAGAACAATGGAAGCGTTCCAAAGCATTTTTAAATGTCAGCTGAATTCCGAGAACTACGAAAGAGTTGCGAAGCATTATTAAACGTCAGCGGAATTATGAGAACAATGGAAGAGTTCCGAAACATTTTTAAACATCAGCGGATTTCCTTCAAGAATGAAAGAGTTCCGAAGAATTTTTAAACTTCAGCAGAATTTGAGGAACAATGGAAGAGTTCCAAAGCATTTTTAAACTTCAGCAGAAATCCGGGAACAATGGAAGAGTTTCAAAGCATTTTTAAACTTCACCCGAATTCTGAGAACAATGGAAGAGTTCCGAAGCATTTTAAAAAGTCAGTGGAATTCCGAAAACAATGGAAGAGTTCCGAAGCATTTTTAAACTTCAGCGGAATTACGAGAACAATGGAAGAGTTCCGAAGCATTTTTAAATATGAGCAGAATTCCGAGAACAATGCAAGAGTTTTTAAGCATTTTTAAACTTCAGCGGAATTCCGAGAACAATAGAAGAGTTCCGAAGCATTTTTAAACTTCACCCGAATTCTGAGAACAATGGAAGAGTTCCGAAGCATTTTTAAAAGTCAGCGGAATTCCGAGAACAATGGAAGAGTTGTGAATCATTTTTAAACTTTCACGGAATTCCGAGAACAATAGAAGAGTTCTGAAGCATTTTTAAACTTCACCCGAATTCTGAGAACAATGGAAGAGTTCCGAAGCATTTTTAAATGTCAGCGGAATTCCGAGAAATATGGAAGAGTTCCGAAGCATTTTTATATGTCAGCGGAATTCTGAAAACAATGGAAGAGTTCCGAAGCATTTTTAAACTTCAGCAGAATTCCGAGAACAATGGGAGAGTTCCGAAGCATTCTTAACCTTCAGCGGAATTCCGAGAACAATGGAAGAGTTCCGAAGCATTTTTAAAAGTCAGCAGAATTCCGAGAACAATAGAAGAGTTGTGAAGCATTTTTAAGCGTCAGCAGAATTCCGAGAACAATGGAAGAATTCCGAAGCATTCTTAAACTTCAGCGGAATTCCGAGAACAATGGAAGAGTTCCGAAGCATTTTTAAAAGACAGCGGAATTCCGAGAACAATGGAAGAGTTCCGAAGCATTTTTAAAAGTCAGCAGAATTCCGAGAACAATAGAAGAGTTGTGAAGCATTTTTAAGCGTCAGCAGAATTCCGAGAACAATGGAAGAATTCCGAAGCATTCTTAAACTTCAGCGGAATTCCGAGAACAATGGAAGAGTTCCGAAGCATTTTTAAAAGACAGCGGAATTCCGAGAACAATGGAAGAGTTCCGAAGCATTTTTAAAAGACAGCGGAATTCCGAGAACAAAAGAAGAGTTGTGAAGCAATTTTAAGCGTCAGCGGAATTCCGAGAACAATGGAAGAGTTACGGAGCATTTTTAAACTTCAGCGGAATTCCTGGAACAATGGAAGAGTTCCGAAGCATTTTAAAACTTCAGCAGAATTCCAAGAACAATGGAAGAGTCCTGAAGCATTTTAAACTTCAGCTGATTTCCGAGAAATGGAAGAGTTCCGAAGCATTTTGAATCGTCAGCCGAAATCCGAGAACAATGGAAGAGTTCCGAAGCATTTTTAAACTTCAGCGGAATTCCTTGAACAATGAAAGTGTTGCGAAGCATTACTAAATGTCATCGTAATACCAAGAACAATGGAAGAGTTCCGAAGCATTTTTAAATGTCAGCGGAAATCCGAGAACAATGTCAGCGTTCCGAAGCATTTTTAAATGTCAGCTGAATTCCGAGAACAATGAAAGAGTTGCGAAGCATAATTAAACGTCAGCGGAATTCTGAGAACAATGGAAGAGTTCCGAAACATTTTTAAACATCAGCGGATTTCCTTCAAGACTGAAAGAGGTCCGTAGGATTTTTAAACTTCAGCAGAATTTGAGGAACAATGGAAGAGTTCCAAAGCATTTTTAAACTTCAGCAGAATTCCGGGAACAATGGAAGAGTTTCAAAGCATTTTTAAACTTCAGCAGAATTCGGAGAACAATAGAAGAGTTCCGAAGCATTTTTAAACGTCAGCAGAATTCCGAGAACAATTGAAGAGTTCCAAAGCATTTTTAAACTTCAGCGGAATTCCGAGAACAATGGAAGAGTTCCGAAGCATTTTTAAATGTCAGCAGAATTCCGAGAACAATGTAAGAGTTCCAAAGCATTTTAAAACTTCAGCAGAATTCCAAGAACAATTGAAGTGTTCCGAAGCATTTTTAAATGTAAGCGGAATTGCGAGAACAATGGAAGAGTTCTAAAGCATTTTTAAACATCAGCGGAATGCCGAGAGCAATGCAAGATTTCCGAAGCATTTTTATATGTCAGCGGAAATCCGAGAACAATGGAAGAGTACCGAAGCATTTTAAAACGTCAGCGGAATTCCGAGAACAATGGAAGAGTTCCGAAGCATTTTTAAACTTCAGCGGAATTACGAGAACATTGGAAGAGTTCCGAAGCATTTTTAAACATGAGCAGAATTCCGAGAACAATGGAAGAGATTTTAAGCATTTTTAAACTTCAGCGGAATTCCGAGAACAATAGAAGAGTTCCGAAGCATTTTCAAACTTCACCCGAATTCTGAGAACAATGGAAGAGTTCCGAAGCATTTTTAAACATGAGCAGAATTCCGAGAACAATGGAAGAGATTTTAAGCATTTTTAAACTTCAGCGGAATTCCGAGAACAATAGAAGAGTTCCGAAGCATTTTCAAACTTCACCCGAATTCTGAGAACAATGGAAGAGTTCCGAAGCATTTTTAAAAGTCAGCGGAATTCCGAGAACAATGGAAGCATTGTGAAGCATTTTTAAACGTCAGCGGAATTCCGACAACAATGGAAGAGTTCCGAAGCATTTTTAAACTTCAGCAGAATTCCGAGAACAATAGAAGAGTTCCGAAGCATTTTTAAACTTCAGCGGAATTTTGAGAACAATGGAAGAGTTCCGAAGCATTTTTAAAAGTCAGCGGAATTTCGAGAACAATGGAAGAGTTGTGAAGCATTTTTAAACGTCAGCAGAATTTTGAGAACAATGGAAGTGTTCCGAAGCATTTTTAAATGTCAGCGGAATTCTGAGTTCAATGGAATAGTTCTGAAAAATTTTTAAATGTTAGCGAGATTCCGAGAACAATGGAAGAGTTCCGAAGCATTTTTAAATGTCAGCGGAAATCTGAAAACAATGGAAGAGTTCCGAAGCATTTTTAAACTTCAGCAGAATTCCGAGAACAATGGAAGAGTTCCGAAGCATTTTTAAAAGTCAGCGGAATTCCGAGAACAATAGAAGAGTTCCGAAGCATTTTTAAATGTCAGGGGAATTCCGCGAACAATGGAAGAGTTCTGAAGCATTTTTAAACGTCTGCGGATTTTTGAAAACAATGGAAGATTTCCGAAGCATTTTTAAACGTCAGCGGAATTCTGAGAAAAATGGAAGAGTTCCGAAGCATTTTTAAACTTCAGCGGAATTTGGAGAACAATCGAAGAGTTCCGAAGCATTTTTAAAGGTCAGCGGAATTCCGAGAACAATGGAAGAGTTGTGAAGCATTTTTAAACGTCAGCGGAATTCCGAGAACAATGGAAGAGTTGCAAAGCATTATTAAACGTCAGCGGAATGCCGAGAGCAATGCAAGATTTCCGAAGCATTTTTATATGTCAGCGGAAATCCGAGAACAATGGAAGAGTACCGAAGCATTTTAAAACGTCAGCGGAATTCCGAGAACAATGGAAGAGTTCCGAAGCATTTTTAAACTTCAGCGGAATTACGAGAACAATGGAAGAGTTCCGAAGCATTTTTAAACATGAGCAGAATTCCGAGAACAATGGAAGAGATTTTAAGCATTTTTAAACTTCAGCGGAATTCCGAGAACAATAGAAGAGTTCCGAAGCATTTTCAAACTTCACCCGAATTCTGAGAACAATGGAAGAGTTCCGAAGCATTTTTAAACTTCAGCAGAATTTGGAGAACAATCGGAGGGTTCCGAAGCATTTTTAAAGGTCAGCGGAATTCCGAGAACAATGGAAGAGTTGTGAAGCATTTTTAAACGTCAGCGGAATTCCGAGAACAATGGAAGAGTTGCAAAGCATTATTAAACGTCAGCGGAATTCCGAGAACAATGGAAGAGTTCCGAAGCATTTTTAAACTTCAGCATAATTCCGAGAACAATGGAAGAGTTCTGAAGCATTTTTAAATTTCAACGGAATTCCGAGAACAATGGAAGAGTTCCGAAGCATTTTAAAACTTCAGCAGAATTCCAAGAACAATGGAAGAGTCCTGAAGCATTTTAAACTTCAGCTGATTTCCGAGAAATGGAAGAGTTCCGAAGCATTTTGAAACGTCAGCGGAAATTCGAGAACAATGCAAGCGTTCCAAAGCATTTTTAAATGTCAGCTGAATTCCGAGAACTACGAAAGAGTTGCGAAGCATTATTAAACGTCAGCGGAATTATGAGAACAATGGAAGAGTTCCGAAACATTTTTAAACATCAGCGGATTTCCTTCAAGAATGAAAGAGTTCCGAAGAATTTTTAAACTTCAGCAGAATTTGAGGAACAATGGAAGAGTTCCAAAGCATTTTTAAACTTCAGCAGAAATCCGGGAACAATGGAAGAGTTTCAAAGCATTTTTAAACTTCACCCGAATTCTGAGAACAATGGAAGAGTTCCGAAGCATTTTAAAAAGTCAGTGGAATTCCGAGAACAATGGAAGAGTTCCGAAGCATTTTTAAACTTCAGCGGAATTACGAGAACAATGGAAGAGTTCCGAAGCATTTTTAAATATGAGCAGAATTCCGAGAACAATGCAAGAGTTTTTAAGCATTTTTAAACTTCAGCGGAATTCCGAGAACAATAGAAGAGTTCCGAAGCATTTTTAAACTTCACCCGAATTCTGAGAACAATGGAAGAGTTCCGAAGCATTTTTAAAAGTCAGCGGAATTCCGAGAACAATGGAAGAGTTGTGAATCATTTTTAAACTTTCACGGAATTCCGAGAACAATAGAAGAGTTCTGAAGCATTTTTAAACTTCACCCGAATTCTGAGAACAATGGAAGAGTTCCGAAGCATTTTTAAATGTCAGCGGAATTCCGAGAAATATGGAAGAGTTCCGAAGCATTTTTATATGTCAGCGGAATTCTGAAAACAATGGAAGAGTTCCGAAGCATTTTTAAACTTCAGCAGAATTCCGAGAACAATGGGAGAGTTCCAAAGCATTCTTAACCTTCAGCGGAATTCCGAGAACAATGGAAGAGTTCCGAAGCATTTTTAAAAGTCAGCAGAATTCCGAGAACAATAGAAGAGTTGTGAAGCATTTTTAAGCGTCAGCAGAATTCCGAGAACAATGGAAGAATTCCGAAGCATTTTTAAACTTCAAAACTTCAGCAGAATTCCGAGAACAATGGAAGAGTTCCGAAGCATTCTTAAACTTCAGCGGAATTCCGAGAACAATGGAAGAGTTCCGAAGCATTTTTAAAAGACAGCGGAATTCCGAGAACAAAAGAAGAGTTGTGAAGCAATTTTAAGCGTCAGCGGAATTCCGAGAACAATGGAAGAGTTACGGAGCATTTTTAAACTTCAGCGGAATTCCTGGAACAATGGAAGAGTTCCGAAGCATTTTAAAACTTCAGCAGAATTCCAAGAACAATGGAAGAGTCCTGAAGCATTTTAAACTTCAGCTGATTTCCGAGAAATGGAAGAGTTCCGAAGCATTTTGAATCGTCAGCCGAAATCCGAGAACAATGGAAGAGTTCCGAAGCATTTTTAAACTTCAGCGGAATTCCTTGAACAATGAAAGTGTTGCGAAGCATTACTAAATGTCATCGTAATACCAAGAACAATGGAAGAGTTCCGAAGCATTTTTAAATGTCAGCGGAAATCCGAGAACAATGTCAGCGTTCCGAAGCATTTTTAAATGTCAGCTGAATTCCGAGAACAATGAAAGAGTTGCGAAGCATAATTAAACGTCAGCGGAATTCTGAGAACAATGGAAGAGTTCCGAAACATTTTTAAACATCAGCGGATTTCCTTCAAGAATGAAAGAGTTCCGTAGGATTTTTAAACTTCAGCAGAATTTGAGGAACAATGGAAGAGTTCCAAAGCATTTTTAAACTTCAGCAGAAATCCGGGAACAATGGAAGAGTTTCAAAGCATTTTTAAACTTCAGCAGAATTCGGAGAACAATAGAAGAGTTCCGAAGCATTTTTAAACGTCAGCAGAATTCCGAGAACAATTGAAGAGTTCCAAAGCATTTTTAAACTTCAGCGGAATTCCGAGAACAATGGAAGAGTTCCGAAGCATTTTTAAATGTCAGCAGAATTCCGAGAACAATGTAAGAGTTCCAAAGCATTTTAAAACTTCAGCAGAATTCCAAGAACAATTGAAGTGTTCCGAAGCATTTTTAAACGTAAGCGGAATTGCGAGAACAATGGAAGAGTTCTAAAGCATTTTTAAACATCAGCGGAATGCCGAGAGCAATGCAAGATTTCCGAAGCATTTTTATATGTCAGCGGAAATCCGAGAACAATGGAAGAGTACCGAAGCATTTTAAAACGTCAGCGGAATTCCGAGAACAATGGAAGAGTTCCGAAGCATTTTTAAACTTCAGCGGAATTACGAGAACATTGGAAGAGTTCCGAAGCATTTTTAAACATGAGCAGAATTCCGAGAACAATGGAAGAGATTTTAAGCATTTTTAAACTTCAGCGGAATTCCGAGAACAATAGAAGAGTTCCGAAGCATTTTCAAACTTCACCCGAATTCTGAGAACAATGGAAGAGTTCCGAAGCATTTTTAAACATGAGCAGAATTCCGAGAACAATGGAAGAGATTTTAAGCATTTTTAAACTTCAGCGGAATTCCGAGAACAATAGAAGAGTTCCGAAGCATTTTCAAACTTCACCCGAATTCTGAGAACAATGGAAGAGTTCCGAAGCATTTTTAAAAGTCAGCGGAATTCCGAGAACAATGGAAGCGTTGTGAAGCATTTTTAAACGTCAGCGGAATTCCGACAACAATGGAAGAGTTCCGAAGCATTTTTAAACTTCAGCAGAATTCCGAGAACAATAGAAGATTTCCGAAGCATTTTTAAACTTCAGCGGAATTTTGAGAACAATGGAAGAGTTCCGAAGCATTTTTAAAAGTCAGCGGAATTTCGAGAACAATGGAAGAGTTGTGAAGCATTTTTAAACGTCAGCAGAATTTTGAGAACAATGGAAGTGTTCCGAAGCATTTTTAAATGTCAGCGGAATTCTGAGTTCAATGGAATAGTTCTGAAGAATTTTTAAATGTTAGCGAGATTCCGAGAACAATGGAAGAGTTCCGAAGCATTTTTAAATGTCAGCGGAAATCTGAAAACAATGGAAGAGTTCCGAAGCATTTTTAAACTTCAGCAGAATTCCGAGAACAATGGAAGAGTTCCAAAGCATTTTTAAAAGTCAGCGGAATTCCGAGAACAATAGAAGAGTTCCGAAGCATTTTTAAATGTCAGGGGAATTCCGCGAACAATGGAAGAGTTCTGAAGCATTTTTAAACGTCTGCGGATTTTTGAAAACAATGGAAGATTTCCGAAGCATTTTTAAACGTCAGCGGAATTCTGAGAAAAATGGAAGAGTTCCGAAGCATTTTTAAAGGTCAGCGGAATTCCGAGAACAATGGAAGAGTTGTGAAGCATTTTTAAACGTCAGCGGAATTCCGAGAACAATGGAAGAGTTGCAAAGCATTATTAAACGTCAGCGGAATGCCGAGAGCAATGCAAGATTTCCGAAGCATTTTTATATGTCAGCGGAAATCCGAGAACAATGGAAGAGTACCGAAGCATTTTAAAACGTCAGCGGAATTCCGAGAACAATGGAAGAGTTCCGAAGCATTTTTAAACTTCAGCGGAATTACGAGAACAATGGAAGAGTTCCGAAGCATTTTTAAACATGAGCAGAATTCCGAGAACAATGGAAGAGATTTTAAGCATTTTTAAACTTCAGTGGAATTCCGAGAACAATAGAAGAGTTCCGAAGCATTTTCAAACTTCACCCGAATTCTGAGAACAATGGAAGAGTTCCGAAGCATTTTTAAAAGTCAGCGGAATACCGAGAACAATGGAAGAGTTTTGAAGCATTTTTAAACGTCAGCAAAATTCCGAGAACAATGGAAGAGGTCCGAAGCATTTTTAAATGTCAGCGGAATTCCGAGAAATATGGAAGAGCTCCGAAGCATTTTTAAATGTCAGCAGAATGCCGAGATCAAAGGAAGAGTTCCAAAGCATTTTTAAATGTCAGCGGAATTCTGAAAACAATGGAAGAGTTCCGAAGCATTTTTAAACTTCAGCAGAATTCCGAGAACAATGGAAGAGTTCCGAAGCATTCTTAAACTTCAGCGGAATTCCGAGAACAATGGAAGAGTTCCGAAGCATTTTTAAAAGTCAGCGGAATTCCGAGAACAATAGAAGAGTTCCGAAGCATTTTTAAATGTCAGGGGAATTCCGCGAACAATGGAAGAGTTCTGAAGCATTTTTAAACGTCAGCGGATTTTCGAAAACAATGGAAGATTTCCGAAGCATTTTTAAACGTCAGCGGAATTCTGAGAAAAATGGAAGAGTTCCGAAGCATTTTTAAACTTCAGCGGAATTTGGAGAACAATCGAAGAGTTCCGAAGCATTTTTAAATGTCAGCTGAATTCCTAGAACAATGAAAGAGTTGCGAAGCATTATTAAACGTCAGCGGAATTCTGAGAACAATGGAAGAGTTCCGAAACATTTTTAAACATCAGCGGATTTCCTTCAAGAATGAAAGAGTTCCGTAGGATTTTTAAACTTCAGCAGAATTTGATGAACAATGGAAGAGTTCCAAAGCATTTTTAAACTTCAGCAGAAATTCGGGAACAATGGAAGAGTTTCAAAGCATTTTTAAACTTCAGCAGAATTCGGAGAACAATAGAAGAGTTCCGAAGCATTTTTAAACGTCAGCAGAATTCCGAGAACAATTAAAGAGTTCCAAAGCATTTTTAAACTTCAGCGGAATTCCGAGAACAATGGAAGAGTTCCGACGCATTTTTAAATGTCAGCAGAATTCCGAGAACAATGTAAGAGTTCCAAAGCATTTTAAAACTTCAGCAGAATTCCAAGAACAATTGAAGTGTTCCAAAGCATTTTTAAACGTAAGCGGAATTGCGAGAACAATGGAAGAGTTCTAAAGCATTTTTAAACATCAGCGGAATGCCGAGAGCAATGCAAGATTTCCGAAGCATTTTTATATGTCAGCGGAATTCCGAGAACAATGGAAGAGTACCGAAGCATTTTAAAACGTCAGCGGAATTCCGAGAACAATGGAAGAGTTCCGAAGCATTTTTAAACTTCAGCGGAATTACGAGAACAATGGAAGAGTTCCGAAGCATTTTTAAACATGAGCAGAATTCCGAGAACAATGGAAGAGATTTTAAGCATTTTTAACCTTCAGCGGAATTCCGAGAACAATAGAAGAGTTCCGAAGCATTTTCAAACTTCACCCGAATTCTGAGAACAATGGAAGAGTTCCGAAGCATTTTTAAACTTCAGCGGAATTTGGAGAACAATCGGAGGGTTCCGAAGCATTTTTAAAGGTCAGCGGAATTCCGAGAACAATGGAAGAGTTGTGAAGCATTTTTAAACGTCAGCGGAATTCCGAGAACAATGGAAGAGTTGCAAAGCATTATTAAACGTCAGCGGAATTCCGAGAACAATGGAAGAGTTCCGAAGCATTTTTAAACTTCAGCATAATTCCGAGAACAATGGAAGAGTTCTGAAGCATTTTTAAATTTCAACGGAATTCCAAGAACAATGGAAGAGTTCCGAAGCATTTTAAAACTTCAGCAGAATTCCAAGAACAATGGAAGAGTCCTGAAGCATTTTAAACTTCAGCTGATTTCCGAGAAATGGAAGAGTTCCGAAGCATTTTGAAACGTCAGCGGAAATTCGAGAACAATGGAAGCGTTCCAAAGCATTTTTAAATGTCAGCTGAATTCCGAGAACTACGAAAGAGTTGCGAAGCATTATTAAACGTCAGCGGAATTATGAGAACAATGGAAGAGTTCCGAAACATTTTTAAACATCAGCGGATTTCCTTCAAGAATGAAAGAGTTCCGAAGAATTTTTAAACTTCAGCAGAATTTGAGGAACAATGGAAGAGTTCCAAAGCATTTTTAAACTTCAGCAGAAATCCGGGAACAATGGAAGAGTTTCAAAGCATTTTTAAACTTCACCCGAATTCTGAGAACAATGGAAGAGTTCCGAAGCATTTTAAAAAGTCAGTGGAATTCCGAAAACAATGGAAGAGTTCCGAAGCATTTTTAAACTTCAGCGGAATTACGAGAACAATGGAAGAGTTCCGAAGCATTTTTAAATATGAGCAGAATTCCGAGAACAATGCAAGAGTTTTTAAGCATTTTTAAACTTCAGCGGAATTCCGAGAACAATAGAAGAGTTCCGAAGCATTTTTAAACTTCACCCGAATTCTGAGAACAATGGAAGAGTTCCGAAGCATTTTTAAAAGTCAGCGGAATTCCGAGAACAATGGAAGAGTTGTGAATCATTTTTAAACTTTCACGGAATTCCGAGAACAATAGAAGAGTTCCGAAGCATTTTTATATGTCAGCGGAATTCTGAAAACAATGGAAGAGTTCCGAAGCATTTTTAAACTTCAGCAGAATTCCGAGAACAATGGGAGAGTTCCGAAGCATTCTTAACCTTCAGCAGAATTCCGAGAACAATGGAAGAGTTCCGAAGCATTCTTAAACTTCAGCGGAATTCCGAGAACAATGGAAGAGTTCCGAAGCATTTTTAAAAGACAGCGGAATTCCGAGAACAAAAGAAGAGTTGTGAAGCAATTTTAAGCGTCAGCGGAATTCCGAGAACAATGGAAGAGTTACGGAGCATTTTTAAACTTCAGCGGAATTCCTGGAACAATGGAAGAGTTCCGAAGCATTTTAAAACTTCAGCAGAATTCCAAGAACAATGGAAGAGTCCTGAAGCATTTTAAACTTCAGCTGATTTCTGAGAAATGGAAGAGTTCCGAAGCATTTTGAATCGTCAGCCGAAATCCGAGAACAATGGAAGAGTTCCGAAGCATTTTTAAACTTCAGCGGAATTCCTTGAACAATGAAAGTGTTGCGAAGCATTACTAAATGTCATCGTAATACCAAGAACAATGGAAGAGTTCCGAAGCATTTTTAAATGTCAGCGGAAATCCGAGAACAATGTCAGCGTTCCGAAGCATTTTTAAATGTCAGCTGAATTCCGAGAACAATGAAAGAGTTGCGAAGCATAATTAAACGTCAGCGGAATTCTGAGAACAATGGAAGAGTTCCGAAACATTTTTAAACATCAGCGGATTTCCTTCAAGAATGAAAGAGTTCCGTAGGATTTTTAAACTTCAGCAGAATTTGAGGAACAATGGAAGAGTTCCAAAGCATTTTTAAACTTCAGCAGAAATCCGGGAACAATGGAAGAGTTTCAAAGCATTTTTAAACTTCAGCAGAATTCGGAGAACAATAGAAGAGTTCCGAAGCATTTTTAAACGTCAGCAGAATTCCGAGAACAATTGAAGAGTTCCAAAGCATTTTTAAACTTCAGCGGAATTCCGAGAACAATGGAAGAGTTCCGAAGCATTTTTAAATGTCAGCAGAATTCCGAGAACAATGTAAGAGTTCCAAAGCATTTTAAAACTTCAGCAGAATTCCAAGAACAATTGAAGTGTTCCGAAGCATTTTTAAACGTAAGCGGAATTGCGAGAACAATGGAAGAGTTCTAAAGCATTTTTAAACATCAGCGGAATGCCGAGAGCAATGCAAGATTTCCGAAGCATTTTTATATGTCAGCGGAAATCCGAGAACAATGGAAGAGTACCGAAGCATTTTAAAACGTCAGCGGAATTCCGAGAACAATGGAAGAGTTCCGAAGTATTTTTAAACTTCAGCGGAATTACGAGAACATTGGAAGAGTTCCGAAGCATTTTTAAACATGAGCAGAATTCCGAGAACAATGGAAGAGATTTTAAGCATTTTTAAACTTCAGCGGAATTCCGAGAACAATAGAAGAGTTCCGAAGCATTTTCAAACTTCACCCGAATTCTGAGAACAATGGAAGAGTTCCGAAGCATTTTTAAACATGAGCAGAATTCCGAGAACAATGGAAGAGATTTTAAGCATTTTTAAACTTCAGCGGAATTCCGAGAACAATAGAAGAGTTCCGAAGCATTTTCAAACTTCACCCGAATTCTGAGAACAATGGAAGAGTTCCGAAGCATTTTTAAAAGTCAGCGGAATTCCGAGAACAATGGAAGCATTGTGAAGCATTTTTAAACGTCAGCGGAATTCCGACAACAATGGAAGAGTTCCGAAGCATTTTTAAACTTCAGCAGAATTCCGAGAACAATAGAAGAGTTCCGAAGCATTTTTAAACTTCAGCGGAATTTTGAGAACAATGGAAGAGTTCCGAAGCATTTTTAAAAGTCAGCGGAATTTCGAGAACAATGGAAGAGTTGTGAAGCATTTTTAAACGTCAGCAGAATTTTGAGAACAATGGAAGTGTTCCGAAGCATTTTTAAATGTCAGCGGAATTCTGAGTTCAATGGAATAGTTCTGAAGAATTTTTAAATGTTAGCGAGATTCCGAGAACAATGGAAGAGTTCCGAAGCATTTTTAAATGTCAGCGGAAATCTGAGTTCAATGGAAGAGTTCCGAAGCATTTTTAAAAGTCAGCGGAATTCCGAGAACAATAGAAGAGTTCCGAAGCATTTTTAAATGTCAGGGGAATTCCGCGAACAATGGAAGAGTTGCGAAGCATTATTAAACGTCAGCGGAATTCTGAGAACAATGGAAGAGTTCCGAAACATTTTTAAACATCAGCGGATTTCCTTCAAGAATGAAAGAGTTCCGTAGGATTTTTAAACTTCAGCAGAATTTGATGAACAATGGAAGAGTTCCAAAGCATTTTTAAACTTCAGCAGAAATTCGGGAACAATGGAAGAGTTTCAAAGCATTTTTAAACTTCAGCAGAATTCGGAGAACAATAGAAGAGTTCCGAAGCATTTTTAAACGTCAGCAGAATTCCGAGAACAATTAAAGAGTTCCAAAGCATTTTTAAACTTCAGCGGAATTCCGAGAACAATGGAAGAGTTCCGACGCATTTTTAAATGTCAGCAGAATTCCGAGAACAATGTAAGAGTTCCAAAGCATTTTAAAACTTCAGCAGAATTCCAAGAACAATTGAAGTGTTCCAAAGCATTTTTAAACGTAAGCGGAATTGCGAGAACAATGGAAGAGTTCTAAAGCATTTTTAAACATCAGCGGAATGCCGAGAGCAATGCAAGATTTCCGAAGCATTTTTATATGTCAGCGGAATTCCGAGAACAATGGAAGAGTACCGAAGCATTTTAAAACGTCAGCGGAATTCCGAGAACAATGGAAGAGTTCCGAAGCATTTTTAAACTTCAGCGGAATTACGAGAACAATGGAAGAGTTCCGAAGCATTTTTAAACATGAGCAGAATTCCGAGAACAATGGAAGAGATTTTAAGCATTTTTAACCTTCAGCGGAATTCCGAGAACAATAGAAGAGTTCCGAAGCATTTTCAAACTTCACCCGAATTCTGAGAACAATGGAAGAGTTCCGAAGCATTTTTAAACTTCAGCGGAATTTGGAGAACAATCGGAGGGTTCCGAAGCATTTTTAAAGGTCAGCGGAATTCCGAGAACAATGGAAGAGTTGTGAAGCATTTTTAAACGTCAGCGGAATTCCGAGAACAATGGAAGAGTTGCAAAGCATTATTAAACGTCAGCGGAATTCCGAGAACAATGGAAGAGTTCCGAAGCATTTTTAAACTTCAGCATAATTCCGAGAACAATGGAAGAGTTCTGAAGCATTTTTAAATTTCAACGGAATTCCAAGAACAATGGAAGAGTTCCGAAGCATTTTAAAACTTCAGCAGAATTCCAAGAACAATGGAAGAGTCCTGAAGCATTTTAAACTTCAGCTGATTTCCGAGAAATGGAAGAGTTCCGAAGCATTTTGAAACGTCAGCGGAAATTCGAGAACAATGGAAGCGTTCCAAAGCATTTTTAAATGTCAGCTGAATTCCGAGAACTACGAAAGAGTTGCGAAGCATTATTAAACGTCAGCGGAATTATGAGAACAATGGAAGAGTTCCGAAACATTTTTAATCATCAGCGGATTTCCTTCAAGAATGAAAGAGTTCCGAAGAATTTTTAAACTTCAGCAGAATTTGAGGAACAATGGAAGAGTTCCAAAGCATTTTTAAACTTCAGCAGAAATCCGGGAACAATGGAAGAGTTTCAAAGCATTTTTAAACTTCACCCGAATTCTGAGAACAATGGAAGAGTTCCGAAGCATTTTAAAAAGTCAGTGGAATTCCGAGAACAATGGAAGAGTTCCGAAGCATTTTTAAACTTCAGCGGAATTCCGAGAACAATAGAAGAGTTCCGAAGCATTTTTAAACTTCACCCGAATTCTGAGAACAATGGAAGAGTTCCGAAGCATTTTTAAAAGTCAGCGGAATTCCGAGAACAATGGAAGAGTTGTGAATCATTTTTAAACTTTCACGGAATTCCGAGAACAATAGAAGAGTTCTGAAGCATTTTTAAACTTCACCCGAATTCTGAGAACAATGGAAGAGTTCCGAAGCATTTTTAAATGTCAGCGGAATTCCGAGAAATATGGAAGAGTTCCGAAGCATTTTTATATGTCAGCGGAATTCTGAAAACAATGGAAGAGTTCCGAAGCATTTTTAAACTTCAGCAGAATTCCGAGAACAATGGGAGAGTTCCGAAGCATTCTTAACCTTCAGCGGAATTCCGAGAACAATGGAAGAGTTCCGAAGCATTTTTAAAAGTCAGCAGAATTCCGAGAACAATAGAAGAGTTGTGAAGCATTTTTAAGCGTCAGCAGAATTCCGAGAACAATGGAAGAATTCCGAAGCATTTTTAAACTTCAAAACTTCAGCAGAATTCCGAGAACAATGGAAGAGTTCCGAAGCATTCTTAAACTTCAGCGGAATTCCGAGAACAATGGAAGAGTTCCGAAGCATTTTTAAAAGACAGCGGAATTCCGAGAACAAAAGAAGAGTTGTGAAGCAATTTTAAGCGTCAGCGGAATTCCGAGAACAATGGAAGAGTTACGGAGCATTTTTAAACTTCAGCGGAATTCCTGGAACAATGGAAGAGTTCCGAAGCATTTTAAAACTTCAGCAGAATTCCAAGAACAATGGAAGAGTCCTGAAGCATTTTAAACTTCAGCTGATTTCTGAGAAATGGAAGAGTTCCGAAGCATTTTGAATCGTCAGCCGAAATCCGAGAACAATGGAAGAGTTCCGAAGCATTTTTAAACTTCAGCGGAATTCCTTGAACAATGAAAGTGTTGCGAAGCATTACTAAATGTCATCGTAATACCAAGAACAATGGAAGAGTTCCGAAGCATTTTTAAATGTCAGCGGAAATCCGAGAACAATGTCAGCGTTCCGAAGCATTTTTAAATGTCAGCTGAATTCCGAGAACAATGAAAGAGTTGCGAAGCATAATTAAACGTCAGCGGAATTCTGAGAACAATGGAAGAGTTCCGAAACATTTTTAAACATCAGCGGATTTCCTTCAAGAATGAAAGAGTTCCGTAGGATTTTTAAACTTCAGCAGAATTTGAGGAACAATGGAAGAGTTCCAAAGCATTTTTAAACTTCAGCAGAAATCCGGGAACAATGGAAGAGTTTCAAAGCATTTTTAAACTTCAGCAGAATTCGGAGAACAATAGAAGAGTTCCGAAGCATTTTTAAACGTCAGCAGAATTCCGAGAACAATTGAAGAGTTCCAAAGCATTTTTAAACTTCAGCGGAATTCCGAGAACAATGGAAGAGTTCCGAAGCATTTTTAAATGTCAGCAGAATTCCGAGAACAATGTAAGAGTTCCAAAGCATTTTAAAACTTCAGCAGAATTCCAAGAACAATTGAAGTGTTCCGAAGCATTTTTAAACGTAAGCGGAATTGCGAGAACAATGGAAGAGTTCTAAAGCATTTTTAAACATCAGCGGAATGCCGAGAGCAATGCAAGATTTCCGAAGCATTTTTATATGTCAGCGGAAATCCGAGAACAATGGAAGAGTACCGAAGCATTTTAAAACGTCAGCGGAATTCCGAGAACAATGGAAGAGTTCCGAAGTATTTTTAAACTTCAGCGGAATTACGAGAACATTGGAAGAGTTCCGAAGCATTTTTAAACATGAGCAGAATTCCGAGAACAATGGAAGAGATTTTAAGCATTTTTAAACTTCAGCGGAATTCCGAGAACAATAGAAGAGTTCCGAAGCATTTTCAAACTTCACCCGAATTCTGAGAACAATGGAAGAGTTCCGAAGCATTTTTAAACATGAGCAGAATTCCGAGAACAATGGAAGAGATTTTAAGCATTTTTAAACTTCAGCGGAATTCCGAGAACAATAGAAGAGTTCCGAAGCATTTTCAAACTTCACCCGAATTCTGAGAACAATGGAAGAGTTCCGAAGCATTTTTAAAAGTCAGCGGAATTCCGAGAACAATGGAAGCGTTGTGAAGCATTTTTAAACGTCAGCGGAATTCCGACAACAATGGAAGAGTTCCGAAGCATTTTTAAACTTCAGCAGAATTCCGAGAACAATAGAAGAGTTCCGAAGCATTTTTAAACTTCAGCGGAATTTTGAGAACAATGGAAGAGTTCCGAAGCATTTTTAAAAGTCAGCGGAATTTCGAGAACAATGGAAGAGTTGTGAAGCATTTTTAAACGTCAGCAGAATTTTGAGAACAATGGAAGTGTTCCGAAGCATTTTTAAATGTCAGCGGAATTCTGAGTTCAATGGAATAGTTCTGAAGAATTTTTAAATGTTAGCGAGATTCCGAGAACAATGGAAGAGTTCCGAAGCATTTTTAAATGTCAGCGGAAATCTGAAAACAATGGAAGAGTTCCGAAGCATTTTTAAACTTCAGCAGAATTCCGAGAACAATGGAAGAGTTCCGAAGCATTTTTAAAAGTCAGCGGAATTCCGAGAACAATAGAAGAGTTCCGAAGCATTTTTAAATGTCAGGGGAATTCCGCGAACAATGGAAGAGTTCTGAAGCATTTTTAAACGTCTGCGGATTTTTGAAAACAATGGAAGATTTCCGAAGCATTTTTAAACGTCAGCGGAATTCTGAGAAAAATGGAAGAGTTCCGAAGCATTTTTAAACTTCAGCGGAATTTGGAGAACAATCGAAGAGTTCCGAAGCATTTTTAAAGGTCAGCGGAATTCCGAGAACAATGGAAGAGTTGTGAAGCATTTTTAAACGTCAGCGGAATTCCGAGAACAATGGAAGAGTTGCAAAGCATTATTAAACGTCAGCGGAATGCCGAGAGCAATGCAAGATTTCCGAAGCATTTTTATATGTCA
Organism: Phyllobates terribilis; assembly: GCF_046119375.1. Lineage (NCBI taxonomy): Eukaryota > Metazoa > Chordata > Amphibia > Anura > Dendrobatidae > Phyllobates > Phyllobates terribilis. Next base: position 12,074,970 of record NW_027362788.1, on the reverse strand, counting down.
GCGGAAATCCGAGAACAATGGAAGAGTACCGAAGCATTTTAAAACGTCAGCGGAATTCCGAGAACAATGGAAGAGTTCCGAAGCATTTTTAAACTTCAGCGGAATTACGAGAACAATGGAAGAGTTCCGAAGCATTTTTAAACATGAGCAGAATTCCGAGAACAATGGAAGAGATTTTAAGCATTTTTAAACTTCAGTGGAATTCCGAGAACAATAGAAGAGTTCCGAAGCATTTTCAAACTTCACCCGAATTCTGAGAACAATGGAAGAGTTCCGAAGCATTTTTAAAAGTCAGCGGAATACCGAGAACAATGGAAGAGTTTTGAAGCATTTTTAAACGTCAGCAAAATTCCGAGAACAATGGAAGAGGTCCGAAGCATTTTTAAATGTCAGCGGAATTCCGAGAAATATGGAAGAGCTCCGAAGCATTTTTAAATGTCAGCAGAATTCCGAGAACAAAGGAAGAGTTCCAAAGCATTTTTAAATGTCAGCGGAATTCTGAAAACAATGGAAGAGTTCCGAAGCATTTTTAAACTTCAGCAGAATTCCGAGAACAATGGAAGAGTTCCGAAGCATTCTTAAACTTCAGCGGAATTCCGAGAACAATGGAAGAGTTCCGAAGCATTTTTAAAAGTCAGCAGAATTCCGAGAACAATAGAAGAGTTCCGAAGCATTTTTAAATGTCAGGGGAATTCCGCGAACAATGGAAGAGTTCTGAAGCATTTTTAAACGTCAGCGGATTTTCGAAAACAATGGAAGATTTCCGAAGCATTTTTAAACGTCAGCGGAATTCTGAGAAAAATGGAAGAGTTCCGAAGCATTTTTAAACTTCAGCGGAATTTGGAGAACAATCGAAGAGTTCCGAAGCATTTTTAAATGTCAGCTGAATTCCTAGAACAATGAAAGAGTTGCGAAGCATTATTAAACGTCAGCGGAATTCTGAGAACAATAGAAGAGTTCCGAAACATTTTTAAACATCAGCGGATTTCCTTCAAGAATGAAAGAGTTCCGTAGGATTTTTAAACTTCAGCAGAATTTGATGAACAATGGAAGAGTTCCAAAGCATTTTTAAACTTCAGCAGAAATTCGGGAACAATGGAAGAGTTTCAAAGCATTTTTAAACTTCAGCAGAATTCGGAGAACAATAGAAGAGTTCCGAAGCATTTTTAAACGTCAGCAGAATTCCGAGAACAATTAAAGAGTTCCAAAGCATTTTTAAACTTCAGCGGAATTCCGAGAACAATGGAAGAGTTCCGACGCATTTTTAAATGTCAGCAGAATTCCGAGAACAATGTAAGAGTTCCAAAGCATTTTAAAACTTCAGCAGAATTCCAAGAACAATTGAAGTGTTCCAAAGCATTTTTAAACGTAAGCGGAATTGCGAGAACAATGGAAGAGTTCTAAAGCATTTTTAAACATCAGCGGAATGCCGAGAGCAATGCAAGATTTCCGAAGCATTTTTATATGTCAGCGGAATTCCGAGAACAATGGAAGAGTACCGAAGCATTTTAAAACGTCAGCGGAATTCCGAGAACAATGGAAGAGTTCCGAAGCATTTTTAAACTTCAGCGGAATTACGAGAACAATGGAAGAGTTCCGAAGCATTTTTAAACATGAGCAGAATTCCGAGAACAATGGAAGAGATTTTAAGCATTTTTAACCTTCAGCGGAATTCCGAGAACAATAGAAGAGTTCCGAAGCATTTTCAAACTTCACCCGAATTCTGAGAACAATGGAAGAGTTCCGAAGCATTTTTAAACTTCAGCGGAATTTGGAGAACAATCGGAGGGTTCCGAAGCATTTTTAAAGGTCAGCGGAATTCCGAGAACAATGGAAGAGTTGTGAAGCATTTTTAAACGTCAGCGGAATTCCGAGAACAATGGAAGAGTTGCAAAGCATTATTAAACGTCAGCGGAATTCCGAGAACAATGGAAGAGTTCCGAAGCATTTTTAAACTTCAGCATAATTCCGAGAACAATGGAAGAGTTCTGAAGCATTTTTAAATTTCAACGGAATTCCAAGAACAATGGAAGAGTTCCGAAGCATTTTAAAACTTCAGCAGAATTCCAAGAACAATGGAAGAGTCCTGAAGCATTTTAAACTTCAGCTGATTTCCGAGAAATGGAAGAGTTCCGAAGCATTTTGAAACGTCAGCGGAAATTCGAGAACAATGGAAGCGTTCCAAAGCATTTTTAAATGTCAGCTGAATTCCGAGAACTACGAAAGAGTTGCGAAGCATTATTAAACGTCAGCGGAATTATGAGAACAATGGAAGAGTTCCGAAACATTTTTAATCATCAGCGGATTTCCTTCAAGAATGAAAGAGTTCCGAAGAATTTTTAAACTTCAGCAGAATTTGAGGAACAATGGAAGAGTTCCAAAGCATTTTTAAACTTCAGCAGAAATCCGGGAACAATGGAAGAGTTTCAAAGCATTTTTAAACTTCACCCGAATTCTGAGAACAATGGAAGAGTTCCGAAGCATTTTAAAAAGTCAGTGGAATTCCGAGAACAATGGAAGAGTTCCGAAGCATTTTTAAACTTCAGCGGAATTACGAGAACAATGGAAGAGTTCCGAAGCATTTTTAAATATGAGCAGAATTCCGAGAACAATGCAAGAGTTTTTAAGCATTTTTAAACTTCAGCGGAATTCCGAGAACAATAGAAGAGTTCCGAAGCATTTTTAAACTTCACCCGAATTCTGAGAACAATGGAAGAGTTCCGAAGCATTTTTAAAAGTCAGCGGAATTCCGAGAACAATGGAAGAGTTGTGAATCATTTTTAAACTTTCACGGAATTCCGAGAACAATAGAAGAGTTCTGAAGCATTTTTAAACTTCACCCGAATTCTGAGAACAATGGAAGAGTTCCGAAGCATTTTTAAATGTCAGCGGAATTCCGAGAAATATGGAAGAGTTCCGAAGCATTTTTATATGTCAGCGGAATTCTGAAAACAATGGAAGAGTTCCGAAGCATTTTTAAACTTCAGCAGAATTCCGAGAACAATGGGAGAGTTCCGAAGCATTCTTAACCTTCAGCGGAATTCCGAGAACAATGGAAGAGTTCCGAAGCATTTTTAAAAGTCAGCAGAATTCCGAGAACAATAGAAGAGTTGTGAAGCATTTTTAAGCGTCAGCAGAATTCCGAGAACAATGGAAGAATTCCGAAGCATTTTTAAACTTCAAAACTTCAGCAGAATTCCGAGAACAATGGAAGAGTTCCGAAGCATTCTTAAACTTCAGCGGAATTCCGAGAACAATGGAAGAGTTCCGAAGCATTTTTAAAAGACAGCGGAATTCCGAGAACAAAAGAAGAGTTGTGAAGCAATTTTAAGCGTCAGCGGAATTCCGAGAACAATGGAAGAGTTACGGAGCATTTTTAAACTTCAGCGGAATTCCTGGAACAATGGAAGAGTTCCGAAGCATTTTAAAACTTCAGCAGAATTCCAAGAACAATGGAAGAGTCCTGAAGCATTTTAAACTTCAGCTGATTTCCGAGAAATGGAAGAGTTCCGAAGCATTTTGAATCGTCAGCCGAAATCCGAGAACAATGGAAGAGTTCCGAAGCATTTTTAAACTTCAGCGGAATTCCTTGAACAATGAAAGTGTTGCGAAGCATTACTAAATGTCATCGTAATACCAAGAACAATGGAAGAGTTCCGAAGCATTTTTAAATGTCAGCGGAAATCCGAGAACAATGTCAGCGTTCCGAAGCATTTTTAAATGTCAGCTGAATTCCGAGAACAATGAAAGAGTTGCGAAGCATAATTAAACGTCAGCGGAATTCTGAGAACAATGGAAGAGTTCCGAAACATTTTTAAACATCAGCGGATTTCCTTCAAGAATGAAAGAGTTCCGTAGGATTTTTAAACTTCAGCAGAATTTGAGGAACAATGGAAGAGTTCCAAAGCATTTTTAAACTTCAGCAGAAATCCGGGAACAATGGAAGAGTTTCAAAGCATTTTTAAACTTCAGCAGAATTCGGAGAACAATAGAAGAGTTCCGAAGCATTTTTAAACGTCAGCAGAATTCCGAGAACAATTGAAGAGTTCCAAAGCATTTTTAAACTTCAGCGGAATTCCGAGAACAATGGAAGAGTTCCGAAGCATTTTTAAATGTCAGCAGAATTCCGAGAACAATGTAAGAGTTCCAAAGCATTTTAAAACTTCAGCAGAATTCCAAGAACAATTGAAGTGTTCCGAAGCATTTTTAAACGTAAGCGGAATTGCGAGAACAATGGAAGAGTTCTAAAGCATTTTTAAACATCAGCGGAATGCCGAGAGCAATGCAAGATTTCCGAAGCATTTTTATATGTCAGCGGAAATCCGAGAACAATGGAAGAGTACCGAAGCATTTTAAAACGTCAGCGGAATTCCGAGAACAATGGAAGAGTTCCGAAGCATTTTTAAACTTCAGCGGAATTACGAGAACATTGGAAGAGTTCCGAAGCATTTTTAAACATGAGCAGAATTCCGAGAACAATGGAAGAGATTTTAAGCATTTTTAAACTTCAGCGGAATTCCGAGAACAATAGAAGAGTTCCGAAGCATTTTCAAACTTCACCCGAATTCTGAGAACAATGGAAGAGTTCCGAAGCATTTTTAAACATGAGCAGAATTCCGAGAACAATGGAAGAGATTTTAAGCATTTTTAAACTTCAGCGGAATTCCGAGAACAATAGAAGAGTTCCGAAGCATTTTCAAACTTCACCCGAATTCTGAGAACAATGGAAGAGTTCCGAAGCATTTTTAAAAGTCAGCGGAATTCCGAGAACAATGGAAGCGTTGTGAAGCATTTTTAAACGTCAGCGGAATTCCGACAACAATGGAAGAGTTCCGAAGCATTTTTAAACTTCAGCAGAATTCCGAGAACAATAGAAGAGTTCCGAAGCATTTTTAAACTTCAGCGGAATTTTGAGAACAATGGAAGAGTTCCGAAGCATTTTTAAAAGTCAGCGGAATTTCGAGAACAATGGAAGAGTTGTGAAGCATTTTTAAACGTCAGCAGAATTTTGAGAACAATGGAAGTGTTCCGAAGCATTTTTAAATGTCAGCGGAATTCTGAGTTCAATGGAATAGTTCTGAAGAATTTTTAAATGTTAGCGAGATTCCGAGAACAATGGAAGAGTTCCGAAGCATTTTTAAATGTCAGCGGAAATCTGAAAACAATGGAAGAGTTCCGAAGCATTTTTAAACTTCAGCAGAATTCCGAGAACAATGGAAGAGTTCCGAAGCATTTTTAAAAGTCAGCGGAATTCCGAGAACAATAGAAGAGTTCCGAAGCATTTTTAAATGTCAGGGGAATTCCGCGAACAATGGAAGAGTTCTGAAGCATTTTTAAACGTCTGCGGATTTTTGAAAACAATGGAAGATTTCCGAAGCATTTTTAAACGTCAGCGGAATTCTGAGAAAAATGGAAGAGTTCCGAAGCATTTTTAAACTTCAGCGGAATTTGGAGAACAATCGAAGAGTTCCGAAGCATTTTTAAAGGTCAGCGGAATTCCTAGAACAATGAAAGAGTTGCGAAGCATTATTAAACGTCAGCGGAATTCTGAGAACAATGGAAGAGTTCCGAAACATTTTTAAACATCAGCGGATTTCCTTCAAGAATGAAAGAGTTCCGTAGGATTTTTAAACTTCAGCAGAATTTGATGAACAATGGAAGAGTTCCAAAGCATTTTTAAACTTCAGCAGAAATTCGGGAACAATGGAAGAGTTTCAAAGCATTTTTAAACTTCAGCAGAATTCGGAGAACAATAGAAGAGTTCCGAAGCATTTTTAAACGTCAGCAGAATTCCGAGAACAATTAAAGAGTTCCAAAGCATTTTTAAACTTCAGCGGAATTCCGAGAACAATGGAAGAGTTCCGACGCATTTTTAAATGTCAGCAGAATTCCGAGAACAATGTAAGAGTTCCAAAGCATTTTAAAACTTCAGCAGAATTCCAAGAACAATTGAAGTGTTCCAAAGCATTTTTAAACGTAAGCGGAATTGCGAGAACAATGGAAGAGTTCTAAAGCATTTTTAAACATCAGCGGAATGCCGAGAGCAATGCAAGATTTCCGAAGCATTTTTATATGTCAGCGGAATTCCGAGAACAATGGAAGAGTACCGAAGCATTTTAAAACGTCAGCGGAATTCCGAGAACAATGGAAGAGTTCCGAAGCATTTTTAAACTTCAGCGGAATTACGAGAACAATGGAAGAGTTCCGAAGCATTTTTAAACATGAGCAGAATTCCGAGAACAATGGAAGAGATTTTAAGCATTTTTAAACTTCAGCGGAATTCCGAGAACAATAGAAGAGTTCCGAAGCATTTTCAAACTTCACCCGAATTCTGAGAACAATGGAAGAGTTCCGAAGCATTTTTAAACTTCAGCGGAATTTGGAGAACAATCGGAGGGTTCCGAAGCATTTTTAAAGGTCAGCGGAATTCCGAGAACAATGGAAGAGTTGTGAAGCATTTTTAAACGTCAGCGGAATTCCGAGAACAATGGAAGAGTTGCAAAGCATTATTAAACGTCAGCGGAATTCCGAGAACAATGGAAGAGTTCCGAAGCATTTTTAAACTTCAGCATAATTCCGAGAACAATGGAAGAGTTCCGAAGCATTTTTAAATTTCAACGGAATTCCGAGAACAATGGAAGAGTTCCGAAGCATTTTAAAACTTCAGCAGAATTCCAAGAACAATGGAAGAGTCCTGAAGCATTTTAAACTTCAGCTGATTTCCGAGAAATGGAAGAGTTCCGAAGCATTTTGAAACGTCAGCGGAAATTCGAGAACAATGGAAGCGTTCCAAAGCATTTTTAAATGTCAGCTGAATTCCGAGAACTACGAAAGAGTTGCGAAGCATTATTAAACGTCAGCGGAATTATGAGAACAATGGAAGAGTTCCGAAACATTTTTAAACATCAGCGGATTTCCTTCAAGAATGAAAGAGTTCCGAAGAATTTTTAAACTTCAGCAGAATTTGAGGAACAATGGAAGAGTTCCAAAGCATTTTTAAACTTCAGCAGAAATCCGGGAACAATGGAAGAGTTTCAAAGCATTTTTAAACTTCACCCGAATTCTGAGAACAATGGAAGAGTTCCGAAGCATTTTAAAAAGTCAGTGGAATTCCGAGAACAATGGAAGAGTTCCGAAGCATTTTTAAACTTCAGCGGAATTACGAGAACAATGGAAGAGTTCCGAAGCATTTTTAAATATGAGCAGAATTCCGAGAACAATGCAAGAGTTTTTAAGCATTTTTAAACTTCAGCGGAATTCCGAGAACAATAGAAGAGTTCCGAAGCATTTTTAAACTTCACCCGAATTCTGAGAACAATGGAAGAGTTCCGAAGCATTTTTAAAAGTCAGCGGAATTCCGAGAACAATGGAAGAGTTCCGAAGCATTTTTAAATGTCAGCGGAATTCCGAGAAATATGGAAGAGTTCCGAAGCATTTTTAAATGTCAGCGGAATTCTGAAAACAATGGAAGAGTTCCGAAGCATTTTTAAACTTCAGCAGAATTCCGAGAACAATGGGAGAGTTCCGAAGCATTCTTAACCTTCAGCGGAATTCCGAAAACAATGGAAGAGTTCCGAAGCATTTTTAAAAGTCAGCAGAATTCCGAGAACAATAGAAGAGTTGTGAAGCATTTTTAAGCGTCAGCAGAATTCCGAGAACAATGGAAGAATTCCGAAGCATTTTTAAACTTCAGCAGAATTCCGAGAACAATGGAAGAGTTCCGAAGCATTTTTAAAAGACAGCGGAATTCCGAGAACAAAAGAAGAGTTGTGAAGCAATTTTAAGCGTCAGCGGAATTCCGAGAACAATGGAAGAGTTACGGAGCATTTTTAAACTTCAGCGGAATTCCTGGAACAATGGAAGAGTTCCGAAGCATTTTTAAAAGTCAGCAGAATTCTGAGAATAATAGAAGGGTACCAAAGCATTTTTAAATGTCAGCGGAATTCCGAGAACAATGGAAGAGTTGTGAAGCATTTTTAAACGTCAGCGGAATTCCGAGAACAATGGAAGAGTTGCAAAGCATTATTCAACGTCAGCGGAATTCCGAGAACAATGGAAGAGTTCCGAAGCATTTTTAAACTTCACCCGAATTCTGAGAACAATGGAAGAGTTCCGAAGCATTTTAAAAAGTCAGTGGAATTCCGAGAACAATGGAAGAGTTCCGAAGCATTTTTAAACTTCAGCGGAATTACGAGAACAATGGAAGAGTTCCGAAGCATTTTTAAATATGAGCAGAATTCCGAGAACAATGCAAGAGATTTTAAGCATTTTTAAACTTCAGCGGAATTCCGAGAACAATAGAAGAGTTCCGATGCATTTTTAAACTTCACCCAAATTCTGAGAACAATGAAAGAGTTCCGAAGCATTTTTAAAAGTCAGCGGAATTCCGAGAACAATGGAAGAGTTGTGAATCATTTTTAAACTTCAGCGGAATTCCGAGAACAGTAGAAGAGTTCTGAAGCATTTTTAAACTTCACCCGAATTCTGAGAACAATGGAAGAGTTCCGAAGCATTTTTAAATGTCAGCGGAATTCCGAGAAATATGGAAGAGTTCCGAAGCATTTTTAAATGTCAGCGGAATTCTGAAAACAATGGAAGAGTTCCGAAGCATTTTTAAACTTCAGCAGAATTCCGAGAACAATGGGAGAGTTCCGAAGCATTCTTAACCTTCAGCGGAATTCCGAGAACAATGGAAGAGTTCCGAAGCATTTTTAAAAGTCAGCAGAATTCCGAGAACAATAGAAGAGTTGTGAAGCATTTTTAAGCGTCAGCAGAATTCCGAGAACAATGGAAGAATTCCGAAGCATTTTTAAACTTCAAAACTTCAGCAGAATTCCGAGAACAATGGAAGAGTTCCAAAGCATTCTTAAACTTCAGCGGAATTCCGAGAACAATGGAAGAGTTCCGAAGCATTTTTAAACTTCAGCGGAATTCCTGGAACAATGGAAGAGTTCCGAAGCATTTTTAAAAGTCAGCAGAATTCTGAGAATAATAGAAGGGTACCAAAGCATTTTTAAATGTCAGCGGAATTCCGAGAACAATGGAAGAGTTGTGAAGCATTTTTAAACGTCAGCGGAATTCCGAGAACAATGGAAGAGTTGCAAAGCATTATTCAACGTCAGCGGAATTCCGAGAACAATGGAAGAGTTCCGAAGCATTTTTAAACTTCAGCATAATTCCAAGAACAATGGAAGAGTTCCGAAGCATTTTTAAATTTCAATGGAATTCCGAGAACAATGGAAGAGTTACGAAGCATTTTAAAACTTCAGCAGAATTCCAAGAACAATGGAAGAGTCCTGAAGCATTTTAAACTTCAGCTGATTTCCGAGAAATGGAAGAGTTCCGAAGCATTTTGAAACGTCAGCCGAAATCCGAGAACAATGGAAGAGTTCTGAAGCTTTTTTAAACTTCAGCGGAATTCCTTGAACAATGAAAGTGTTGCGAAGCATTACTAAATGTCATCGTAATACCAAGAACAATGAAAGAGTTGCGAAGCATTATTAAACGTCAGCGGAATTCTGAGAACAATGGAAGAGTTCCGAAACATTTTTAAACATCAGCGGATTTCCTTCACGAATGAAAGAGTTCCGTAGGATTTTTAAACTTCAGCAGAATTTGAGGAACAATGGAAGAGTTCCAAAGCATTTTTTAACTTCAGCAGAAATCCGGGAACAATGGAAGAGTTTCAAAGCATTTTTAAACTTCAGCAAAATTCGGAGAACAATAGAAGAGTTCCGAAGCATTTTTAAACGTCAGCAGAATTCCGAGAACAATTGAAGAGTTCCAAAGCATTTTTAAACTTCAGCGGAATTCCGAGAACAATGGAAGAGTTCCGACGCATTTTTAAATGTCAGCAGAATTCCGAGAACAATGTAAGAGTTCCAAAGCATTTTAAAACTTCAGCAGAATTCCAAGAACAATTGAAGTGTTCCGAAGCATTTTTAAACGTAAGCGGAATTGCGAGAACAATGGAAGAGTTCTAAAGCATTTTTAAACATCAGCGGAATGCCGAGAGCAATGCTAGATTTCCGAAGCATTTTTATATGTCAGCGGAATTCCGAGAACAATGGAAGAGTACCGAATCATTTTAAAACGTCAGCGGAATTCCGAGAACAATGGAAGAGTTCCGAAGCATTTTTAAACTTCAGCGGAATTACGAGAACAATGGAAGATTTCCGAAGCATTTTTAAACATGAGCAGAATTCCGAGAACAATGAAAGAGATTTTAAGCATTTTTAAACTTCAGCGGAATTCCGAGAACAATAGAAGAGTTCCAAAGCATTTTCAAACTTCACCCGAATTCTGAGAACAATGGAAGAGTTCCGAAGCATTTTTAAATTTCAGCGGAATTTGGAGAACAATCGGAGGGTTCCGAAGCATTTTTAAAGTTCAGCGGAATTCCGAGAACAATGGAAGAGTTGTGAAGCATTTTTAAACGTCAGCGGAATTCCGAGAACAATGGAAGAGTTGCAAAGCATTATTAAACGTCAGCGGAATTACGAGAACAATGGAAGAGTTCCGAAGCATTTTGAAACTTCAGCATAATTCCGAGAACAATGGAAGCGTTCCAAAGCATTTTTAAATGTCAGCTGAATTCCGAGAACAACGAAAGAGTTGCGAAGCATTATTAAACGTCAGCGGAATTATGAGAACAATGGAAGAGTTCCGAAACATTTTTAAACATCAGCGGATTTCCTTCAAGAATGAAAGAGTTCCGAAGAATTTTTAAACTTCAGCAGAATTTGAGGAACAATGGAAGAGTTCCAAAGCATTTTTAAACTTCAGCAGAATTCGGAGAACAATAGAAGAGTTCCGAAGCATTTTTAAATGTCAGAAGAATTCCGAGAACAATGTAAGAGTTCCAAAGCATTTTTAAACTTCAGCGGAATTCCGAGAACAATGTAAGAGTTCCAAAGCATTTTAAAACTTCAGTAGAATTAAAAAGAACAATTGAAGTGTTTCGAAGCATTTTTAAACGTCAGCGGAATTGCGAGAACAATGGAAGAGTTCTAAAGCATTTTTAAACATCAGCGGAATGCCGAGAACAATGCAAGATTTCCGAAGCATTTTTATATGTCAGCGGAATTCCGAGAACAATGGAAGAGTACCGAAGCATTTTAAAAAGTCAGGGAATTACGAGAACAATGGAAGAGTTCCGAAGCATTTTTAAAAATGAGCAGAATTCCGAGAACAATGCAAGAGATTTTAAGCATTTTTAAACTTCAGCGGAATTCCGAGAACAATAGAAGAGTTCCGAAGCATTTTTAAACTTCACCCGAATTCTGAGAACAATGGAAGAGTTCCGAAGCATTTTTAAAAGTCAGCGGAATTCCGAGAACAATGGAAGAGTTGTGAATCATTTTTAAACTTCAGCGGAATTCCGAGAACAATAGAAGAGTTCTGAAGCATTTTTAAACTTCACCCGAATTCTGAGAACAATGGAAGAGTTCCGAAGCATTTTTAAATGTCAGCGGAATTCCGAGAAAAATGGAAGAGTTCCGAAGCATTTTTAAATGTCAGCGGAATTCTGAAAACAATGGAAGAGTTCCGAAGCATTTTTAAACTTCAGCAGAATTCCGAGAACAATGGGAGAGTTCCGAAGCATTCTTAACCTTCAGCGGAATTCCGAGAACAATGGAAGAGTTCCGAAGCATTTTTAAAAGTCAGCAGAATTCCGAGAACAATAGAAGAGTTGTGAAGCATTTTTAAGCGTCAGCAGAATTCCGAGAACAATGGAAGAATTCCGAAGCATTTTTAAACTTCAAAACTTCAGCAGAATTCCGAGAACAATGGAAGAGTTCCGAAGCATTCTTAAACTTCAGCGGAATTCCGAGAACAATGGAAGAGTTCCGAAGCATTTTTAAAAGTCAGCGGAATTCCGAGAACAAAAGAAGAGTTGTGAAGCAATTTTAAGCGTCAGCGGAATTCCGAGAACAATGGAAGAGTTACGGAGCATTTTTAAACTTCAGCGGAATTCCTGGAACAATGGAAGAGTTCCGAAGCATTTTTAAAAGTCAGCAGAATTCTGAGAATAATAGAAGGGTACCAAAGCATTTTTAAATGTCAGCGGAATTCCGAGAACAATGGAAGAGTTCCGAAGCATTTTTAAACATGAGCAGAATTCCGAGAACAATGGAAGAGATTTTAAGCATTTTTAAACTTCAGCGGAATTCCGAGAACAATAGAAGAGTTCCGAAGCATTTTCAAACTTCACCCGAATTCTGAGAACAATGGAAGAGTTCCGAAGCATTTTTAAAAGTCAGCGGAATTCCGAGAACAATGGAAGCGTTGTGAAGCATTTTTAAACGTCAGCGGAATTCCGACAACAATGGAAGAGTTCCGAAGCATTTTTAAACTTCAGCAGAATTCCGAGAACAATAGAAGAGTTCCGAAGCATTTTTAAACTTCAGCGGAATTTTGAGAACAATGGAAGAGTTCCGAAGCATTTTTAAAAGTCAGCGGAATTTCGAGAACAATGGAAGAGTTGTGAAGCATTTTTAAACGTCAGCAGAATTTTGAGAACAATGGAAGTGTTCCGAAGCATTTTTAAATGTCAGCGGAATTCTGAGTTCAATGGAATAGTTCTGAAGAATTTTTAAATGTTAGCGAGATTCCGAGAACAATGGAAGAGTTCCGAAGCATTTTTAAATGTCAGCGGAAATCTGAAAACAATGGAAGAGTTCCGAAGCATTTTTAAACTTCAGCAGAATTCCGAGAACAATGGAAGAGTTCCGAAGCATTTTTAAAAGTCAGCGGAATTCCGAGAACAATAGAAGAGTTCCGAAGCATTTTTAAATGTCAGGGGAATTCCGCGAACAATGGAAGAGTTCTGAAGCATTTTTAAACGTCTGCGGATTTTTGAAAACAATGGAAGATTTCCGAAGCATTTTTAAACGTCAGCGGAATTCTGAGAAAAATGGAAGAGTTCCGAAGCATTTTTAAACTTCAGCGGAATTTGGAGAACAATCGAAGAGTTCCGAAGCATTTTTAAAGGTCAGCGGAATTCCGAGAACAATGGAAGAGTTGTGAAGCATTTTTAAACGTCAGCGGAATTCCGAGAACAATGGAAGAGTTGCAAAGCATTATTAAACGTCAGCGGAATGCCGAGAGCAATGCAAGATTTCCGAAGCATTTTTATATGTCAGCGGAAATCCGAGAACAATGGAAGAGTACCGAAGCATTTTAAAACGTCAGCGGAATTCCGAGAACAATGGAAGAGTTCCGAAGCATTTTTAAACTTCAGCGGAATTACGAGAACAATGGAAGAGTTCCGAAGCATTTTTAAACATGAGCAGAATTCCGAGAACAATGGAAGAGATTTTAAGCATTTTTAAACTTCAGTGGAATTCCGAGAACAATAGAAGAGTTCCGAAGCATTTTTAAACTTCAGCGGAATTCCGAGAACAATAGAAGAGTTCCGAAGCATTTTCAAACTTCACCCGAATTCTGAGAACAATGGAAGAGTTCCGAAGCATTTTTAAAAGTCAGCGGAATACCGAGAACAATGGAAGAGTTTTGAAGCATTTTTAAACGTCAGCAAAATTCCGAGAACAATGGAAGAGGTCCGAAGCATTTTTAAATGTCAGCGGAATTCCGAGAAATATGGAAGAGCTCCGAAGCATTTTTAAATGTCAGCAGAATTCCGAGAACAAAGGAAGAGTTCCAAAGCATTTTTAAATGTCAGCGGAATTCTGAAAACAATGGAAGATTTCCGAAGCATTTTTAAACGTCAGCGGAATTCTGAGAAAAATGGAAGAGTTCCGAAGCATTTTTAAACTTCAGCGGAATTTGGAGAACAATCGAAGAGTTCCGAAGCATTTTTAAATGTCAGCTGAATTCCTAGAACAATGAAAGAGTTGCGAAGCATTATTAAACGTCAGCGGAATTCTGAGAACAATGGAAGAGTTCCGAAACATTTTTAAACATCAGCGGATTTCCTTCAAGAATGAAAGAGTTCCGTAGGATTTTTAAACTTCAGCAGAATTTGATGAACAATGGAAGAGTTCCAAAGCATTTTTAAACTTCAGCAGAAATTCGGGAACAATGGAAGAGTTTCAAAGCATTTTTAAACTTCAGCAGAATTCGGAGAACAATAGAAGAGTTCCGAAGCATTTTTAAACGTCAGCAGAATTCCGAGAACAATTAAAGAGTTCCAAAGCATTTTTAAACTTCAGCGGAATTCCGAGAACAATGGAAGAGTTCCGACGCATTTTTAAATGTCAGCAGAATTCCGAGAACAATGTAAGAGTTCCAAAGCATTTTAAAACTTCAGCAGAATTCCAAGAACAATTGAAGTGTTCCAAAGCATTTTTAAACGTAAGCGGAATTGCGAGAACAATGGAAGAGTTCTAAAGCATTTTTAAACATCAGCGGAATGCCGAGAGCAATGCAAGATTTCCGAAGCATTTTTATATGTCAGCGGAATTCCGAGAACAATGGAAGAGTACCGAAGCATTTTAAAACGTCAGCGGAATTCCGAGAACAATGGAAGAGTTCCGAAGCATTTTTAAACTTCAGCGGAATTACGAGAACAATGGAAGAGTTCCGAAGCATTTTTAAACATGAGCAGAATTCCGAGAACAATGGAAGAGATTTTAAGCATTTTTAAACTTCAGCGGAATTCCGAGAACAATAGAAGAGTTCCGAAGCATTTTCAAACTTCACCCGAATTCTGAGAACAATGGAAGAGTTCCGAAGCATTTTTAAACTTCAGCGGAATTTGGAGAACAATCGGAGGGTTCCGAAGCATTTTTAAAGGTCAGCGGAATTCCGAGAACAATGGAAGAGTTGTGAAGCATTTTTAAACGTCAGCGGAATTCCGAGAACAATGGAAGAGTTGCAAAGCATTATTAAACGTCAGCGGAATTCCGAGAACAATGGAAGAGTTCCGAAGCATTTTTAAACTTCAGCATAATTCCGAGAACAATGGAAGAGTTCCGAAGCATTTTTAAATTTCAACGGAATTCCGAGAACAATGGAAGAGTTCCGAAGCATTTTAAAACTTCAGCAGAATTCCAAGAACAATGGAAGAGTCCTGAAGCATTTTAAACTTCAGCTGATTTCCGAGAAATGGAAGAGTTCCGAAGCATTTTGAAACGTCAGCGGAAATTCGAGAACAATGGAAGCGTTCCAAAGCATTTTTAAATGTCAGCTGAATTCCGAGAACTACGAAAGAGTTGCGAAGCATTATTAAACGTCAGCGGAATTATGAGAACAATGGAAGAGTTCCGAAACATTTTTAAACATCAGCGGATTTCCTTCAAGAATGAAAGAGTTCCGAAGAATTTTTAAACTTCAGCAGAATTTGAGGAATAATGGAAGAGTTTCAAAGCATTTTTAAACTTCACCCGAATTCTGAGAACAATGGAAGAGTTCCGAAGCATTTTAAAAAGTCAGTGGAATTCCGAGAACAATGGAAGAGTTCCGAAGCATTTTTAAACTTCAGCGGAATTACGAGAACAATGGAAGAGTTCCGAAGCATTTTTAAATATGAGCAGAATTCCGAGAACAATGCAAGAGTTTTTAAGCATTTTTAAACTTCAGCGGAATTCCGAGAACAATAGAAGAGTTCCGAAGCATTTTTAAACTTCACCCGAATTCTGAGAACAATGGAAGAGTTCCGAAGCATTTTTAAAAGTCAGCGGAATTCCGAGAACAATGGAAGAGTTCCGAAGCATTTTTAAATGTCAGCGGAATTCCGAGAAATATGGAAGAGTTCCGAAGCATTTTTAAATGTCAGCGGAATTCTGAAAACAATGGAAGAGTTCCGAAGCATTTTTAAACTTCAGCAGAATTCCGAGAACAATGGGAGAGTTCCGAAGCATTCTTAACCTTCAGCGGAATTCCGAGAACAATGGAAGAGTTCCGAAGCATTTTTAAAAGTCAGCAGAATTCCGAGAACAATAGAAGAGTTGTGAAGCATTTTTAAGCGTCAGCAGAATTCCGAGAACAATGGAAGAATTCCGAAGCATTTTTAAACTTCAAAACTTCAGCAGAATTCCGAGAACAATGGAAGAGTTCCGAAGCATTCTTAAACTTCAGCGGAATTCCGAGAACAATGGAAGAGTTCCGAAGCATTTTTAAAAGACAGCGGAATTCCGAGAACAAAAGAAGAGTTGTGAAGCAATTTTAAGCGTCAGCGGAATTCCGAGAACAATGGAAGAGTTACGGAGCATTTTTAAACTTCAGCGGAATTCCTGGAACAATGGAAGAGTTCCGAAGCATTTTTAAAAGTCAGCAGAATTCTGAGAATAATAGAAGGGTACCAAAGCATTTTTAAATGTCAGCGGAATTCCGAGAACAATGGAAGAGTTGTGAAGCATTTTTAAACGTCAGCGGAATTCCGAGAACAATGGAAGAGTTGCAAAGCATTATTCAACATCAGCGGAATTCCGAGAACAATGGAAGAGTTCCGAAGCATTTTTAAACTTCACCCGAATTCTGAGAACAATGGAAGAGTTCCGAAGCATTTTAAAAAGTCAGTGGAATTCCGAGAACAATGGAAGAGTTCCGAAGCATTTTTAAACTTCAGCGGAATTACGAGAACAATGGAAGAGTTCCGAAGCATTTTTAAATATGAGCAGAATTCCGAGAACAATGCAAGAGATTTTAAGCATTTTTAAACTTCAGCGGAATTCCGAGAACAATAGAAGAGTTCCGAAGCATTTTTAAACTTCACCCAAATTCTGAGAACAATGGAAGAGTTCCGAAGCATTTTTAAAAGTCAGCGGAATTCCGAGAACAATGGAAGAGTTCCGAAGCATTTTTAAATATGAGCAGAATTCCGAGAACAATGCAAGAGATTTTAAGCATTTTTAAACTTCAGCGGAATTCCGAGAACAATAGAAGAGTTCCGAAGCATTTTTAAACTTCACCCAAATTCTGAGAACAATGGAAGAGTTCCGAAGCATTTTTAAAAGTCAGCGGAATTCCGAGAACAATGGAAGAGTTGTGAATCATTTTTAAACTTCAGCGGAATTCCGAGAACAGTAGAAGAGTTCTGAAGCATTTTTAAACTTCACCCGAATTCTGAGAACACTGGAAGAGTTCCGAAGCATTTTTAAATGTCAGCGGAATTCCGAGAAATATGGAAGAGTTCCGAAGCATTTTTAAATGTCAGCGGAATTCTGAAAACAATGGAAGAGTTCCGAAGCATTTTTAAACTTCAGCAGAATTCCGAGAACAATGGGAGAGTTCCGAAGCATTCTTAACCTTCAGCGGAATTCCGAGAACAATGGAAGAGTTCCGAAGCATTTTTAAAAGTCAGCAGAATTCCGAGAACAATAGAAGAGTTGTGAAGCATTTTTAAGCGTCAGCAGAATTCCGAGAACAATGGAAGAATTCCGAAGCATTTTTAAACTTCAAAACTTCAGCAGAATTCCGAGAACAATGGAAGAGTTCCAAAGCATTCTTAAACTTCAGCGGAATTCCGAGAACAATGGAAGAGTTCCGAAGCATTTTTAAACTTCAGCGGAATTCCTGGAACAATGGAAGAGTTTCGAAGCATTTTTAAACTTCAGCGGAATTCCTGGAACAATGGAAGAGTTCCGAAGCATTTTTAAAAGTCAGCAGAATTCTGAGAATAATAGAAGGGTACCAAAGCATTTTTAAATGTCAGCGGAATTCCGAGAACAATGGAAGAGTTGTGAAGCATTTTTAAACGTCAGCGGAATTCCGAGAACAATGGAAGAGTTGCAAAGCATTATTCAACGTCAGCGGAATTCCGAGAACAATGGAAGAGTTCCGAAGCATTTTTAAACTTCAGCATAATTCCAAGAACAATGGAAGAGTTCCGAAGCATTTTTAAATTTCAATGGAATTCCGAGAACAATGGAAGAGTTACGAAGCATTTTAAAACTTCAGCAGAATTCCAAGAACAATGGAAGAGTCCTGAAGCATTTTAAACTTCAGCTGATTTCCGAGAAATGGAAGAGTTCCGAAGCATTTTGAAACGTCAGCCGAAATCCGAGAACAATGGAAGAGTTCTGAAGCTTTTTTAAACTTCAGCGGAATTCCTTGAACAATGAAAGTGTTGCGAAGCATTACTAAATGTCATCGTAATACCAAGAACAATGGAAGAGTTCCGAAGCATTTTTAAATGTCAGCGGAAATCCGAGAACAATGTAAGCGTTCCGAAGCATTTTTAAATGTCAGCTGAATTCCGAGAACAATGAAAGAGTTGCGAAGCATTTTTAAATTTCAACGGAATTCCGAGAACAATGGAAGAGTTCCGAAGCATTTTAAAACTTCAGCAGAATTCCAAGAACAATGGAAGAGTCCTGAAGCATTTTAAACTTCAGCTGATTTCCGAGAAATGGAAGAGTTCCGAAGCATTTTGAAACGTCAGCGGAAATTCGAGAACAATGGAAGCGTTCCAAAGCATTTTTAAATGTCAGCTGAATTCCGAGAACTACGAAAGAGTTGCGAAGCATTATTAAACGTCAGCGGAATTATGAGAACAATGGAAGAGTTCCGAAACATTTTTAAACATCAGCGGATTTCCTTCAAGAATGAAAGAGTTCCGAAGAATTTTTAAACTTCAGCAGAATTTGAGGAATAATGGAAGAGTTCCAAAGCATTTTTAAACTTCAGCAGAAATCCGGGAACAATGGAAGAGTTTCAAAGCATTTTTAAACTTCACCCGAATTCTGAGAACAATGGAAGAGTTCCGAAGCATTTTAAAAAGTCAGTGGAATTCCGAGAACAATGGAAGAGTTCCGAAGCATTTTTAAACTTCAGCGGAATTACGAGAACAATGGAAGAGTTCCGAAGCATTTTTAAATATGAGCAGAATTCCGAGAACAATGCAAGAGTTTTTAAGCATTTTTAAACTTCAGCGGAATTCCGAGAACAATAGAAGAGTTCCGAAGCATTTTTAAACTTCACCCGAATTCTGAGAACAATGGAAGAGTTCCGAAGCATTTTTAAAAGTCAGCGGAATTCCGAGAACAATGGAAGAGTTCCGAAGCATTTTTAAATGTCAGCGGAATTCCGAGAAATATGGAAGAGTTCCGAAGCATTTTTAAATGTCAGCGGAATTCTGAAAACAATGGAAGAGTTCCGAAGCATTTTTAAACTTCAGCAGAATTCCGAGAACAATGGGAGAGTTCCGAAGCATTCTTAACCTTCAGCGGAATTCCGAGAACAATGGAAGAGTTCCGAAGCATTTTTAAAAGTCAGCAGAATTCCGAGAACAATAGAAGAGTTGTGAAGCATTTTTAAGCGTCAGCAGAATTCCGAGAACAATGGAAGAATTCCGAAGCATTTTTAAACTTCAAAACTTCAGCAGAATTCCGAGAACAATGGAAGAGTTCCGAAGCATTCTTAAACTTCAGCGGAATTCCGAGAACAATGGAAGAGTTCCGAAGCATTTTTAAAAGACAGCGGAATTCCGAGAACAAAAGAAGAGTTGTGAAGCAATTTTAAGCGTCAGCGGAATTCCGAGAACAATGGAAGAGTTACGGAGCATTTTTAAACTTCAGCGGAATTCCTGGAACAATGGAAGAGTTCCGAAGCATTTTTAAAAGTCAGCAGAATTCTGAGAATAATAGAAGGGTACCAAAGCATTTTTAAATGTCAGCGGAATTCCGAGAACAATGGAAGAGTTGTGAAGCATTTTTAAACGTCAGCGGAATTCCGAGAACAATGGAAGAGTTGCAAAGCATTATTCAACGTCAGCGGAATTCCGAGAACAATGGAAGAGTTCCGAAGCATTTTTAAACTTCACCCGAATTCTGAGAACAATGGAAGAGTTCCGAAGCATTTTAAAAAGTCAGTGGAATTCCGAGAACAATGGAAGAGTTCCGAAGCATTTTTAAACTTCAGCGGAATTACGAGAACAATGGAAGAGTTCCGAAGCATTTTTAAATATGAGCAGAATTCCGAGAACAATGCAAGAGATTTTAAGCATTTTTAAACTTCAGCGGAATTCCGAGAACAATAGAAGAGTTCCGAAGCATTTTTAAACTTCACCCAAATTCTGAGAACAATGGAAGAGTTCCGAAGCATTTTTAAAAGTCAGCGGAATTCCGAGAACAATGGAAGAGTTCCGAAGCATTTTTAAATATGAGCAGAATTCCGAGAACAATGCAAGAGATTTTAAGCATTTTTAAACTTCAGCGGAATTCCGAGAACAATAGAAGAGTTCCGAAGCATTTTTAAAAGTCAGCGGAATTCCGAGAACAATGGAAGAGTTGTGAATCATTTTTAAACTTCAGCGGAATTCCGAGAACAGTAGAAGAGTTCTGAAGCATTTTTAAACTTCACCCGAATTCTGAGAACACTGGAAGAGTTCCGAAGCATTTTTAAATGTCAGCGGAATTCCGAGAAATATGGAAGAGTTCCGAAGCATTTTTAAATGTCAGCGGAATTCTGAAAACAATGGAAGAGTTCCGAAGCATTTTTAAACTTCAGCAGAATTCCGAGAACAATGGGAGAGTTCCGAAGCATTCTTAACCTTCAGCGGAATTCCGAGAACAATGGAAGAGATCCGAAGCATTTTTAAAAGTCAGCAGAATTCCGAGAACAATAGAAGAGTTGTGAAGCATTTTTAAGCGTCAGCAGAATTCCGAGAACAATGGAAGAATTCCGAAGCATTTTTAAACTTCAAAACTTCAGCAGAATTCCGAGAACAATGGAAGAGTTCCGAAGCATTTTTAAACTTCAGCGGAATTCCTGGAACAATGGAAGAGTTCCGAAGCATTTTTAAACTTCAGCGGAATTCCTGGAACAATGGAAGAGTTCCGAAGCATTTTTAAAAGTCAGCAGAATTCTGAGAATAATAGAAGGGTACCAAAGCATTTTTAAATGTCAGCGGAATTCCGAGAACAATGGAAGAGTTGTGAAGCATTTTTAAACGTCAGCGGAATTCCGAGAACAATGGAAGAGTTGCAAAGCATTATTCAACGTCAGCGGAATTCCGAGAACAATGGAAGAGTTCCGAAGCA
Source organism: Phyllobates terribilis (assembly GCF_046119375.1). Lineage (NCBI taxonomy): Eukaryota > Metazoa > Chordata > Amphibia > Anura > Dendrobatidae > Phyllobates > Phyllobates terribilis. The sequence goes on along the minus strand of NW_027362788.1, from coordinate 12,054,025 downwards.
TTTTTAAACTTCAGCATAATTCCAAGAACAATGGAAGAGTTCCGAAGCATTTTTAAATTTCAATGGAATTCCGAGAACAATGGAAGAGTTACGAAGCATTTTAAAACTTCAGCAGAATTCCAAGAACAATGGAAGAGTCCTGAAGCATTTTAAACTTCAGCTGATTTCCGAGAAATGGAAGAGTTCCGAAGCATTTTGAAACGTCAGCCGAAATCCGAGAACAATGGAAGAGTTCTGAAGCTTTTTTAAACTTCAGCGGAATTCCTTGAACAATGAAAGTGTTGCGAAGCATTACTAAATGTCATCGTAATACCAAGAACAATGGAAGAGTTCCGAAGCATTTTTAAATGTCAGCGGAAATCCGAGAACAATGTAAGCGTTCCGAAGCATTTTTAAATGTCAGCTGAATTCCGAGAACAATGAAAGAGTTGCGAAGCATTATTAAACGTCAGCGGAATTCTGAGAACAATGGAAGAGTTCCGAAACATTTTTAAACATCAGCGGATTTCCTTCACGAATGAAAGAGTTCCGTAGGATTTTTAAACTTCAGCAGAATTTGAGGAACAATGGAAGAGTTCCAAAGCATTTTGTAACTTCAGCAGAAATCCGGGAACAATGGAAGAGTTTCAAAGCATTTTTAAACTTCAGCAAAATTCGGAGAACAATAGAAGAGTTCCGAAGCATTTTTAAACGTCAGCAGAATTCCGAGAACAATTGAAGAGTTCCAAAGCATTTTTAAACTTCAGCGGAATTCCGAGAACAATGGAAGAGTTCCGACGCATTTTTAAATGTCAGCAGAATTCCGAGAACAATGTAAGAGTTCCAAAGCATTTTAAAACTTCAGCAGAATTCCAAGAACAATTGAAGTGTTCCGAAGCATTTTTAAACGTAAGCGGAATTGCGAGAACAATGGAAGAGTTCTAAAGCATTTTTAAACATCAGCGGAATGCCGAGAGCAATGCTAGATTTCCGAAGCATTTTTATTTTTATATATAATTCCGAGAACAATGCAAGAGTTTTTAAGCATTTTTAAACTTCAGCGGAATTCCGAGAACAATAGAAGAGTTCCGAAGCATTTTTAAACTTCACCCGAATTCTGAGAACAATGGAAGAGTTCCGAAGCATTTTTAAAAGTCAGCGGAATTCCGAGAACAATGGAAGAGTTCCGAAGCATTTTTAAATGTCAGCGGAATTCCGAGAAATATGGAAGAGTTCCGAAGCATTTTTAAATGTCAGCGGAATTCTGAAAACAATGGAAGAGTTCCGAAGCATTTTTAAACTTCAGCAGAATTCCGAGAACAATGGGAGAGTTCCGAAGCATTCTTAACCTTCAGCGGAATTCCGAGAACAATGGAAGAGTTCCGAAGCATTTTTAAAAGTCAGCAGAATTCCGAGAACAATAGAAGAGTTGTGAAGCATTTTTAAGCGTCAGCAGAATTCCGAGAACAATGGAAGAATTCCGAAGCATTTTTAAACTTCAAAACTTCAGCAGAATTCCGAGAACAATGGAAGAGTTCCGAAGCATTCTTAAACTTCAGCGGAATTCCGAGAACAATGGAAGAGTTCCGAAGCATTTTTAAAAGACAGCGGAATTCCGAGAACAAAAGAAGAGTTGTGAAGCAATTTTAAGCGTCAGCGGAATTCCGAGAACAATGGAAGAGTTACGGAGCATTTTTAAACTTCAGCGGAATTCCTGGAACAATGGAAGAGTTCCGAAGCATTTTTAAAAGTCAGCAGAATTCTGAGAATAATAGAAGGGTACCAAAGCATTTTTAAATGTCAGCGGAATTCCGAGAACAATGGAAGAGTTGTGAAGCATTTTTAAACGTCAGCGGAATTCCGAGAACAATGGAAGAGTTGCAAAGCATTATTCAACGTCAGCGGAATTCCGAGAACAATGGAAGAGTTCCGAAGCATTTTTAAACTTCACCCGAATTCTGAGAACAATGGAAGAGTTCCGAAGCATTTTAAAAAGTCAGTGGAATTCCGAGAACAATGGAAGAGTTCCGAAGCATTTTTAAACTTCAGCGGAATTACGAGAACAATGGAAGAGTTCCGAAGCATTTTTAAATATGAGCAGAATTCCGAGAACAATGCAAGAGATTTTAAGCATTTTTAAACTTCAGCGGAATTCCGAGAACAATAGAAGAGTTCCGAAGCATTTTTAAACTTCACCCAAATTCTGAGAACAATGGAAGAGTTCCGAAGCATTTTTAAAAGTCAGCGGAATTCCGAGAACAATGGAAGAGTTCCGAAGCATTTTTAAATATGAGCAGAATTCCGAGAACAATGCAAGAGATTTTAAGCATTTTTAAACTTCAGCGGAATTCCGAGAACAATAGAAGAGTTCCGAAGCATTTTTAAAAGTCAGCGGAATTCCGAGAACAATGGAAGAGTTGTGAATCATTTTTAAACTTCAGCGGAATTCCGAGAACAGTAGAAGAGTTCTGAAGCATTTTTAAACTTCACCCGAATTCTGAGAACACTGGAAGAGTTCCGAAGCATTTTTAAATGTCAGCGGAATTCCGAGAAATATGGAAGAGTTCCGAAGCATTTTTAAATGTCAGCGGAATTCTGAAAACAATGGAAGAGTTCCGAAGCATTTTTAAACTTCAGCAGAATTCCGAGAACAATGGGAGAGTTCCGAAGCATTCTTAACCTTCAGCGGAATTCCGAGAACAATGGAAGAGATCCGAAGCATTTTTAAAAGTCAGCAGAATTCCGAGAACAATAGAAGAGTTGTGAAGCATTTTTAAGCGTCAGCAGAATTCCGAGAACAATGGAAGAATTCCGAAGCATTTTTAAACTTCAAAACTTCAGCAGAATTCCGAGAACAATGGAAGAGTTCCGAAGCATTTTTAAACTTCAGCGGAATTCCTGGAACAATGGAAGAGTTCCGAAGCATTTTTAAACTTCAGCGGAATTCCTGGAACAATGGAAGAGTTCCGAAGCATTTTTAAAAGTCAGCAGAATTCTGAGAATAATAGAAGGGTACCAAAGCATTTTTAAATGTCAGCGGAATTCCGAGAACAATGGAAGAGTTGTGAAGCATTTTTAAACGTCAGCGGAATTCCGAGAACAATGGAAGAGTTGCAAAGCATTATTCAACGTCAGCGGAATTCCGAGAACAATGGAAGAGTTCCGAAGCATTTTTAAACTTCAGCATAATTCCAAGAACAATGGAAGAGTTCCGAAGCATTTTTAAATTTCAATGGAATTCCGAGAACAATGGAAGAGTTACGAAGCATTTTAAAACTTCAGCAGAATTCCAAGAACAATGGAAGAGTCCTGAAGCATTTTAAACTTCAGCTGATTTCCGAGAAATGGAAGAGTTCCGAAGCATTTTGAAACGTCAGCCGAAATCCGAGAACAATGGAAGAGTTCTGAAGCTTTTTTAAACTTCAGCGGAATTCCTTGAACAATGAAAGTGTTGCGAAGCATTACTAAATGTCATCGTAATACCAAGAACAATGGAAGAGTTCCGAAGCATTTTTAAATGTCAGCGGAAATCCGAGAACAATGTAAGCGTTCCGAAGCATTTTTAAATGTCAGCTGAATTCCGAGAACAATGAAAGAGTTGCGAAGCATTATTAAACGTCAGCGGAATTCTGAGAACAATGGAAGAGTTCCGAAACATTTTTAAACATCAGCGGATTTCCTTCACGAATGAAAGAGTTCCGTAGGATTTTTAAACTTCAGCAGAATTTGAGGAACAATGGAAGAGTTCCAAAGCATTTTGTAACTTCAGCAGAAATCCGGGAACAATGGAAGAGTTTCAAAGCATTTTTAAACTTCAGCAAAATTCGGAGAACAATAGAAGAGTTCCGAAGCATTTTTAAACGTCAGCAGAATTCCGAGAACAATTGAAGAGTTCCAAAGCATTTTTAAACTTCAGCGGAATTCCGAGAACAATGGAAGAGTTCCGACGCATTTTTAAATGTCAGCAGAATTCCGAGAACAATGTAAGAGTTCCAAAGCATTTTAAAACTTCAGCAGAATTCCAAGAACAATTGAAGTGTTCCGAAGCATTTTTAAACGTAAGCGGAATTGCGAGAACAATGGAAGAGTTCTAAAGCATTTTTAAACATCAGCGGAATGCCGAGAGCAATGCTAGATTTCCGAAGCATTTTTATATGTCAGCGGAATTCCGAGAACAATGGAAGAGTACCGAATCATTTTAAAACGTCAGCGGAATTCCGAGAACAATGGAAGAGTTCCGAAGCATTTTTAAACTTCAGCGGAATTACGAGAACAATGGAAGATTTCCGAAGCATTTTTAAACATGAGCAGAATTCCGAGAACAATGAAAGAGATTTTAAGCATTTTTAAACTTCAGCGGAATTCCGAGAACAATAGAAGAGTTCCAAAGCATTTTCAAACTTCACCCGAATTCTGAGAACAATGGAAGAGTTCCGAAGCATTTTTAAACTTCAGCGGAATTTGGAGAACAATCGGAGGGTTCCGAAGCATTTTTAAAGGTCAGCGGAATTCCGAGAACAATGGAAGAATTGTGAAGCATTTTTAAACGTCAGCGGAATTCCGAGAACAATGGAAGTGTTGCAAAGCATTATTAAACGTCAGCGGAATTACGAGAACAATGGAAGAGTTCCGAAGCATTTTGAAACTTCAGCATAATTCCGAGAACAATGGAAGCGTTCCAAAGCATTTTTAAATGTCAGCTGAATTCCGAGAACAACGAAAGAGTTGCGAAGCATTATTAAACGTCAGCGGAATTATGAGAACAATGGAAGAGTTCCGAAACATTTTTAAACATCAGCGGATTTCCTTCAAGAATGAAAGAGTTCCGAAGAATTTTTAAACTTCAGCAGAATTTGAGGAACAATGGAATAGTTCCAAAGCATTTTTAAACTTCAGCAGAAATCCGGGAACAATGGAAGAGTTTCAAAGCATTTTTAAACTTCAGCAGAATTCGGAGAACAATAGAAGAGTTCCGAAGCATTTTTAAATGTCAGAAGAATTCCGAGAACAATGTAAGAGTTCCAAAGCATTTTTAAACTTCAGCGGAATTCCGAGAACAATGTAAGAGTTCCAAAGCATTTTAAAACTTCAGTAGAATTAAAAAGAACAATTGAAGTGTTTCGAAGCATTTTTAAACGTCAGCGGAATTGCGAGAACAATGGAAGAGTTCTAAAGCATTTTTAAAAGTCAGCGGAATTCCGAGAACAATGGAAGAGTTGTGAATCATTTTTAAACTTCAGCGGAATTCCGAGAACAATAGAAGAGTTCTGAAGCATTTTTAAACTTCACCCGAATTCTGAGAACAATGGAAGAGTTCCGAAGCATTTTTAAATGTCAGCGGAATTCCGAGAAAAATGGAAGAGTTCCGAAGCATTTTTAAATGTCAGCGGAATTCTGAAAACAATGGAAGAGTTCCGAAGCATTTTTAAACTTCAGCAGAATTCCGAGAACAATGGGAGAGTTCCGAAGCATTCTTAACCTTCAGCGGAATTCCGAGAACAATGGAAGAGTTCCGAAGCATTTTTAAAAGTCAGCAGAATTCCGAGAACAATAGAAGAGTTGTGAAGCATTTTTAAGCGTCAGCAGAATTCCGAGAACAATGGAAGGATTCCGAAGCATTTTTAAACTTCAAAACTTCAGCAGAATTCCGAGAACAATGGAAGAGTTCCGAAGCATTCTTAAACTTCAGCGGAATTCCGAGAACAATGGAAGAGTTCCGAAGCATTTTTAAAAGTCAGCGGAATTCCGAGAACAAAAGAAGAGTTGTGAAGCAATTTTAAGCGTCAGCGGAATTCCGAGAACAATGGAAGAGTTACGGAGCATTTTTAAACTTCAGCGGAATTCCTGGAACAATGGAAGAGTTCCGAAGCATTTTTAAAAGTCAGCAGAATTCTGAGAATAATAGAAGGGTACCAAAGCATTTTTAAATGTCAGCGGAATTCCGAGAACAATGGAAGAGTTGTGAAGCATTTTTAAACGTCAGCGGAAATCCGAGAACAATGGAAGAGTTGCAAAGCATTATTCAACGTCAGCGGAATTCCGAGAACAATGGAAGAGTTCCGAAGCATTTTTAAACTTCAGCATAATTCCAAGAACAATGGAAGAGTTCCGAAGCATATTTAAATTTCAATGGAATTCCGAGAACAATGGAAGAGTTCCGAAGCATTTTAAAACTTCAGCAGAATTCCAAGAACAATGGAAGAGTCCTGAAGCATTTTAAACTTCAGCTGATTTCCGAGAAATGGAAGAGTTCCGAAGCATTTTGAAACGTCAGCCGAAATCCGAGAACAATGGAAGAGTTCTGAAGCATTTTTAAACTTCAGCGGAATTCCTTGAACAATGAAAGTGTTGCGAAGCATTACTAAATGTCATCGTAATACCAAGAACAATGGAAGAGTTCCGAAGCATTTTTAAATGTCAGCGGAAATCCGAGAACAATGTAAGCGTTCCGAAGCATTTTTAAATGTCAGCTGAATTCCGAGAACAATGAAAGAGTTGCGAAGCATTATTAAACGTCAGCGGAATTCTGAGAACAATGGAAGAGTTCCGAAACATTTTTAAACATCAGCGGATTTCCTTCAAGAATGAAAGAGTTCCGTAGGATTTTTAAACTTCAGCAGAATTTGAGGAACAATGGAAGAGTTCCAAAGCATTTTTAAACTTCAGCAGAAATCCGGGAACAATGGAAGAGTTTCAAAGCGTTTTTAAACTTCAGCAGAATTCGGAGAACAACAGAAGAGTTCCGAAGCATTTTTAAACGTCAGCAGAATTCCGAGAACAATTGAAGAGTTCCAAAGCATTTTTAAACTTCAGCGGAATTCCGAGAACAATGTAAGAGTTCCGACGCATTTTTAAATGTCAGCAGAATTCCGAGAACAATGTAAGAGTTCCAAAGCATTTTAAAACTTCAGCAGAATTCCAAGAACAATTGAAGTGTTCCGAAGCATTTTTAAACGTAAGCGGAATTGCGAGAACAATGGAAGAGTTCTAAAGCATTTTTAAACATCAGCGGAATGCCAAGAGCAATGCAAGATTTCCGAAGCATTTTTATATGTCAGCGGAATTCCGAGAACAATGGAAGAGTACCGAATCATTTTAAAACGTCAGCGGAATTCCGAGAACAATAGAAGAGTTCCGAAGCATTTTCAAACTTCACCCGAATTCTGAGAACAATGGAAGAGTTCCGAAGCATTTTTAAAAGTCAGCGGAATACCGAGAACAATGGAAGAGTTTTGAAGCATTTTTAAACGTCAGCAAAATTCCGAGAACAATGGAAGAGGTCCGAAGCATTTTTAAATGTCAGCGGAATTCCGAGAAATATGGAAGAGCTCCGAAGCATTTTTAAATGTCAGCAGAATTCCGAGAACAAAGGAAGAGTTCCAAAGCATTTTTAAATGTCAGCGGAATTCTGAAAACAATGGAAGAGTTCCGAAGCATTTTTAAACTTCAGCAGAATTCCGAGAACAATGGAAGAGTTCCGAAGCATTCTTAAACTTCAGCGGAATTACGAGAACAATGGAAGAGTTCCGAAGCATTTTTAAACATGAGCAGAATTCCGAGAACAATGGAAGAGATTTTAAGCATTTTTAAACTTAAGCGGAATTCCGAGAACAATAGAAGAGTTCCGAAGCATTTTCAAACTTCACCCGAATTCTGAGAACAATGGAAGAGTTCCGAAGCATTTTTAAACTTCAGCGGAATTTGGAGAACAATCGGAGGGTTCCGAAGCATTTTTAAAGGTCAGCGGAATTCCGAGAACAATGGAAGAGTTGTGAAGCATTTTTAAACGTCAGCGGAATTCCGAGAACAATGGAAGAGTTGCAAAGCATTATTAAACGTCAGCGGAATTCCGAGAACAATGGAAGAGTTCCGAAGCATTTTTAAACTTCAGCATAATTCCGAGAACAATGGAAGAGTTCCGAAGCATTTTTAAATTTCAACGGAATTCCGAGAACAATGGAAGAGTTCCGAAGCATTTTAAAACTTCAGCAGAATTCCAAGAACAATGGAAGAGTCCTGAAGCATTTTAAACTTCAGCTGATTTCCGAGAAATGGAAGAGTTCCGAAGCATTTTGAAACGTCAGCGGAAATTCGAGAACAATGGAAGCGTTCCAAAGCATTTTTAAATGTCAGCTGAATTCCGAGAACTACGAAAGAGTTGCGAAGCATTATTAAACGTCAGCGGAATTATGAGAACAATGGAAGAGTTCCGAAACATTTTTAAACATCAGCGGATTTCCTTCAAGAATGAAAGAGTTCCGAAGAATTTTTAAACTTCAGCAGAATTTGAGGAACAATGGAAGAGTTCCAAAGCATTTTTAAACTTCAGCAGAAATCCGGGAACAATGGAAGAGTTTCAAAGCATTTTTAAACTTCACCCGAATTCTGAGAACAATGGAAGAGTTCCGAAGCATTTTTAAATGTCAGCGGAATTCTGAAAACAATGGAAGAGTTCCGAAGCATTTTTAAACTTCAGCAGAATTCCGAGAACAATGGGAGAGTTCCGAAGCATTCTTAACCTTCAGCGGAATTCCGAGAACAATGGAAGAGTTCCGAAGCATTTTTAAAAGTCAGCAGAATTCCGAGAACAATAGAAGAGTTGTGAAGCATTTTTAAGCGTCAGCAGAATTCCGAGAACAATGGAAGAATTCCGAAGCATTTTTAAACTTCAAAACTTCAGCAGAATTCCGAGAACAATGGAAGAGTTCCAAAGCATTCTTAAACTTCAGCGGAATTCCGAGAACAATGGAAGAGTTCCGAAGCATTTTTAAACTTCAGCGGAATTCCTGGAACAATGGAAGAGTTCCGAAGCATTTTTAAAAGTCAGCAGAATTCTGAGAATAATAGAAGGGTACCAAAGCATTTTTAAATGTCAGCGGAATTCCGAGAACAATGGAAGAGTTCCGAAGCATTTTTAAACTTCAGCATAATTCCAAGAACAATGGAAGAGTTCCGAAGCATTTTTAAATTTCAATGGAATTCCGAGAACAATGGAAGAGTTACGAAGCATTTTAAAACTTCAGCAGAATTCCAAGAACAATGGAAGAGTCCTGAAGCATTTTAAACTTCAGCTGATTTCCGAGAAATGGAAGAGTTCCGAAGCATTTTGAAACGTCAGCCGAAATCCGAGAACAATGGAAGAGTTCTGAAGCATTTTTAAACTTCAGTGGAATTCCTTGAACAATGAAAGTGTTGCGAAGCATTACTAAATGTCATCGTAATACCAAGAACAATGGAAGAGTTCCGAAGCATTTTTAAATGTCAGCGGAAATCCGAGAACAATGTAAGCGTTCCGAAGCATTTTTAAATGTCAGCTGAATTCCGAGAACAATGAAAGAGTTGCGAAGCATTATTAAACGTCAGCGGAATTCTGAGAACAATGGAAGAGTTCCGAAACATTTTTAAACATCAGCGGATTTCCTTCACGAATGAAAGAGTTCCGTAGGATTTTTAAACTTCAGCAGAATTTGAGGAACAATGGAAGAGTTCCAAAGCATTTTTTAACTTCAGCAGAAATCCGGGAACAATGGAAGAGTTTCAAAGCATTTTTAAACTTCAGCAAAATTCGGAGAACAATAGAAGAGTTCCGAAGCATTTTTAAACGTCAGCAGAATTCCGAGAACAATTGAAGAGTTCCAAAGCATTTTAAAACTTCAGCAGAATTCCAAGAACAATTGAAGTGTTCCGAAGCATTTTTAAACGTAAGCGGAATTGCGAGAACAATGGAAGAGTTCTAAAGCATTTTTAAACATCAGCGGAATGCCGAGAGCAATGCTAGATTTCCGAAGCATTTTTATATGTCAGCGGAATTCCGAGAACAATGGAAGAGTACCGAATCATTTTAAAACGTCAGCGGAATTCCGAGAACAATGGAAGAGTTCCGAAGCATTTTTAAACTTCAGCGGAATTACGAGAACAATGGAAGATTTCCGAAGCATTTTTAAACATGAGCAGAATTCCGAGAACAATGAAAGAGATTTTAAGCATTTTTAAACTTCAGCGGAATTCCGAGAACAATAGAAGAGTTCCAAAGCATTTTCAAAGGTCAGCGGAATTCCGAGAACAATGGAAGAGTTGTGAAGCATTTTTAAACGTCAGCGGAATTCCGAGAACAATGGAAGAGTTGCAAAGCATTATTAAACGTCAGCGGAATTACGAGAACAATGGAAGAGTTCCGAAGCATTTTGAAACTTCAGCATAATTCCGAGAACAATGGAAGCGTTCCAAAGCATTTTTAAATGTCAGCTGAATTCCGAGAACAACGAAAGAGTTGCGAAGCATTATTAAACGTCAGCGGAATTATGAGAACAATGGAAGAGTTCCGAAACATTTTTAAACATCAGCGGATTTCCTTCAAGAATGAAAGAGTTCCGAAGAATTTTTAAACTTCAGCAGAATTTGAGGAACAATGGAAGAGTTCCAAAGCATTTTTAAACTTCAGCAGAAATCCGGGAACAATGGAAGAGTTTCAAAGCATTTTTAAACTTCAGCAGAATTCGGAGAACAATAGAAGAGTTCCGAAGCATTTTTAAATGTCAGAAGAATTCCGAGAACAATGTAAGAGTTCCAAAGCATTTTTAAACTTCAGCGGAATTCCGAGAACAATGTAAGAGTTCCAAAGCATTTTAAAACTTCAGTAGAATTAAAAAGAACAATTGAAGTGTTTCGAAGCATTTTTAAACGTCAGCGGAATTGCGAGAACAATGGAAGAGTTCTAAAGCATTTTTAAACATCAGCGGAATGCCGAGAACAATGCAAGATTTCCGAAGCATTTTTATATGTCAGCGGAATTCCGAGAACAATGGAAGAGTACCGAAGCATTTTAAAAAGTCAGGGAATTACGAGAACAATGGAAGAGTTCCGAAGCATTTTTAAATATGAGCAGAATTCCGAGAACAATGCAAGAGATTTTAAGCATTTTTAAACTTCAGCGGAATTCCGAGAACAATAGAAGAGTTCCGAAGCATTTTTAAACTTCACCCGAATTCTGAGAACAATGGAAGAGTTCCGAAGCATTTTTAAAAGTCAGCGGAATTCCGAGAACAATGGAAGAGTTGTGAATCATTTTTAAACTTCAGCGGAATTCCGAGAACAATAGAAGAGTTCTGAAGCATTTTTAAACTTCACCCGAATTCTGAGAACAATGCAAGAGTTCCGAAGCATTTTTAAATGTCAGCGGAATTCTGAAAACAATGGAAGAGTTCCGAAGCATTTTTAAACTTCAGCAGAATTCCGAGAACAATGGGAGAGTTCCGAAGCATTCTTAACCTTCAGCGGAATTCCGAGAACAATGGAAGAGTTCCGAAGCATTTTTAAAAGTCAGCAGAATTCCGAGAACAATAGAAGAGTTGTGAAGCATTTTTAAGCGTCAGCAGAATTCCGAGAACAATGGAAGAATTCCGAAGCATTTTTAAACTTCAAAACTTCAGCAGAATTCCGAGAACAATGGAAGAGTTCCGAAGCATTCTTAAACTTCAGCGGAATTCCGAGAACAATGGAAGAGTTCCGAAGCATTTTTAAAAGTCAGCGGAATTCCGAGAACAAAAGAAGAGTTGTGAAGCAATTTTAAGCGTCAGCGGAATTCCGAGAACAATGGAAGAGTTACGGAGCATTTTTAAACTTCAGCGGAATTCCTGGAACAATGGAAGAGTTCCGAAGCATTTTTAAAAGTCAGCAGAATTCTGAGAATAATAGAAGGGTACCAAAGCATTTTTAAATGTCAGCGGAATTCCGAGAACAATGGAAGAGTTGTGAAGCATTTTTAAACGTCAGCGGAAATCCGAGAACAATGGAAGAGTTGCAAAGCATTATTCAACGTCAGCGGAATTCCGAGAACAATGGAAGAGTTCCGAAGCATTTTTAAACTTCAGCATAATTCCAAGAACAATGGAAGAGTTCCGAAGCATATTTAAATTTCAATGGAATTCCGAGAACAATGGAAGAGTTCCGAAGCATTTTTAAAAGTCAGCAGAATTCTGAGAATAATAGAAGGGTACCAAAGCATTTTTAAATGTCAGCGGAATTCCGAGAACAATGGAAGAGTTGTGAAGCATTTTTAAACGTCAGCGGAATTCCGAGAACAATGGAAGAGTTGCAAAGCATTATTCAACGTCAGCGGAATTCCGAGAACAATGGAAGAGTTCCGAAGCATTTTTAAACTTCACCCGAATTCTGAGAACAATGGAAGAGTTCCGAAGCATTTTAAAAAGTCAGTGGAATTCCGAGAACAATGGAAGAGTTCCGAAGCATTTTTAAACTTCAGCGGAATTACGAGAACAATGGAAGAGTTCCGAAGCATTTTTAAATATGAGCAGAATTCCGAGAACAATGCAAGAGATTTTAAGCATTTTTAAACTTCAGCGGAATTCCGAGAACAATAGAAGAGTTCCGAAGCATTTTTAAACTTCACCCAAATTCTGAGAACAATGGAAGAGTTCCGAAGCATTTTTAAAAGTCAGCGGAATTCCGAGAACAATGGAAGAGTTCCGAAGCATTTTTAAATATGAGCAGAATTCCGAGAACAATGCAAGAGATTTTAAGCATTTTTAAACTTCAGCGGAATTCCGAGAACAATAGAAGAGTTCCGAAGCATTTTTAAACTTCACCCAAATTCTGAGAACAATGGAAGAGTTCCGAAGCATTTTTAAAAGTCAGCGGAATTCCGAGAACAATGGAAGAGTTGTGAATCATTTTTAAACTTCAGCGGAATTCCGAGAACAGTAGAAGAGTTCTGAAGCATTTTTAAACTTCACCCGAATTCTGAGAACACTGGAAGAGTTCCGAAGCATTTTTAAATGTCAGCGGAATTCCGAGAAATATGGAAGAGTTCCGAAGCATTTTTAAATGTCAGCGGAATTCTGAAAACAATGGAAGAGTTCCGAAGCATTTTTAAACTTCAGCAGAATTCCGAGAACAATGGGAGAGTTCCGAAGCATTCTTAACCTTCAGCGGAATTCCGAGAACAATGGAAGAGATCCGAAGCATTTTTAAAAGTCAGCAGAATTCCGAGAACAATAGAAGAGTTGTGAAGCATTTTTAAGCGTCAGCAGAATTCCGAGAACAATGGAAGAATTCCGAAGCATTTTTAAACTTCAAAACTTCAGCAGAATTCCGAGAACAATGGAAGAGTTCCGAAGCATTTTTAAACTTCAGCGGAATTCCTGGAACAATGGAAGAGTTCCGAAGCATTTTTAAACTTCAGCGGAATTCCTGGAACAATGGAAGAGTTCCGAAGCATTTTTAAAAGTCAGCAGAATTCTGAGAATAATAGAAGGGTACCAAAGCATTTTTAAATGTCAGCGGAATTCCGAGAACAATGGAAGAGTTGTGAAGCATTTTTAAACGTCAGCGGAATTCCGAGAACAATGGAAGAGTTGCAAAGCATTATTCAACGTCAGCGGAATTCCGAGAACAATGGAAGAGTTCCGAAGCATTTTTAAACTTCAGCATAATTCCAAGAACAATGGAAGAGTTCCGAAGCATTTTTAAATTTCAATGGAATTCCGAGAACAATGGAAGAGTTACGAAGCATTTTAAAACTTCAGCAGAATTCCAAGAACAATGGAAGAGTCCTGAAGCATTTTAAACTTCAGCTGATTTCCGAGAAATGGAAGAGTTCCGAAGCATTTTGAAACGTCAGCCGAAATCCGAGAACAATGGAAGAGTTCTGAAGCTTTTTTAAACTTCAGCGGAATTCCTTGAACAATGAAAGTGTTGCGAAGCATTACTAAATGTCATCGTAATACCAAGAACAATGGAAGAGTTCCGAAGCATTTTTAAATGTCAGCGGAAATCCGAGAACAATGTAAGCGTTCCGAAGCATTTTTAAATGTCAGCTGAATTCCGAGAACAATGAAAGAGTTGCGAAGCATTATTAAACGTCAGCGGAATTCTGAGAACAATGGAAGAGTTCCGAAACATTTTTAAACATCAGCGGATTTCCTTCACGAATGAAAGAGTTCCGTAGGATTTTTAAACTTCAGCAGAATTTGAGGAACAATGGAAGAGTTCCAAAGCATTTTGTAACTTCAGCAGAAATCCGGGAACAATGGAAGAGTTTCAAAGCATTTTTAAACTTCAGCAAAATTCGGAGAACAATAGAAGAGTTCCGAAGCATTTTTAAACGTCAGCAGAATTCCGAGAACAATTGAAGAGTTCCAAAGCATTTTTAAACTTCAGCGGAATTCCGAGAACAATGGAAGAGTTCCGACGCATTTTTAAATGTCAGCAGAATTCCGAGAACAATGTAAGAGTTCCAAAGCATTTTAAAACTTCAGCAGAATTCCAAGAACAATTGAAGTGTTCCGAAGCATTTTTAAACGTAAGCGGAATTGCGAGAACAATGGAAGAGTTCTAAAGCATTTTTAAACATCAGCGGAATGCCGAGAGCAATGCTAGATTTCCGAAGCATTTTTATATGTCAGCGGAATTCCGAGAACAATGGAAGAGTACCGAATCATTTTAAAACGTCAGCGGAATTCCGAGAACAATGGAAGAGTTCCGAAGCATTTTTAAACTTCAGCGGAATTACGAGAACAATGGAAGATTTCCGAAGCATTTTTAAACATGAGCAGAATTCCGAGAACAATGAAAGAGATTTTAAGCATTTTTAAACTTCAGCGGAATTCCGAGAACAATAGAAGAGTTCCAAAGCATTTTCAAACTTCACCCGAATTCTGAGAACAATGGAAGAGTTCCGAAGCATTTTTAAACTTCAGCGGAATTTGGAGAACAATCGGAGGGTTCCGAAGCATTTTTAAAGGTCAGCGGAATTCCGAGAACAATGGAAGAATTGTGAAGCATTTTTAAACGTCAGCGGAATTCCGAGAACAATGGAAGTGTTGCAAAGCATTATTAAACGTCAGCGGAATTACGAGAACAATGGAAGAGTTCCGAAGCATTTTGAAACTTCAGCATAATTCCGAGAACAATGGAAGCGTTCCAAAGCATTTTTAAATGTCAGCTGAATTCCGAGAACAACGAAAGAGTTGCGAAGCATTATTAAACGTCAGCGGAATTATGAGAACAATGGAAGAGTTCCGAAACATTTTTAAACATCAGCGGATTTCCTTCAAGAATGAAAGAGTTCCGAAGAATTTTTAAACTTCAGCAGAATTTGAGGAACAATGGAATAGTTCCAAAGCATTTTTAAACTTCAGCAGAAATCCGGGAACAATGGAAGAGTTTCAAAGCATTTTTAAACTTCAGCAGAATTCGGAGAACAATAGAAGAGTTCCGAAGCATTTTTAAATGTCAGAAGAATTCCGAGAACAATGTAAGAGTTCCAAAGCATTTTTAAACTTCAGCGGAATTCCGAGAACAATGTAAGAGTTCCAAAGCATTTTAAAACTTCAGTAGAATTAAAAAGAACAATTGAAGTGTTTCGAAGCATTTTTAAACGTCAGCGGAATTGCGAGAACAATGGAAGAGTTCTAAAGCATTTTTAAAAGTCAGCGGAATTCCGAGAACAATGGAAGAGTTGTGAATCATTTTTAAACTTCAGCGGAATTCCGAGAACAATAGAAGAGTTCTGAAGCATTTTTAAACTTCACCCGAATTCTGAGAACAATGGAAGAGTTCCGAAGCATTTTTAAATGTCAGCGGAATTCCGAGAAAAATGGAAGAGTTCCGAAGCATTTTTAAATGTCAGCGGAATTCTGAAAACAATGGAAGAGTTCCGAAGCATTTTTAAACTTCAGCAGAATTCCGAGAACAATGGGAGAGTTCCGAAGCATTCTTAACCTTCAGCGGAATTCCGAGAACAATGGAAGAGTTCCGAAGCATTTTTAAAAGTCAGCAGAATTCCGAGAACAATAGAAGAGTTGTGAAGCATTTTTAAGCGTCAGCAGAATTCCGAGAACAATGGAAGGATTCCGAAGCATTTTTAAACTTCAAAACTTCAGCAGAATTCCGAGAACAATGGAAGAGTTCCGAAGCATTCTTAAACTTCAGCGGAATTCCGAGAACAATGGAAGAGTTCCGAAGCATTTTTAAAAGTCAGCGGAATTCCGAGAACAAAAGAAGAGTTGTGAAGCAATTTTAAGCGTCAGCGGAATTCCGAGAACAATGGAAGAGTTACGGAGCATTTTTAAACTTCAGCGGAATTCCTGGAACAATGGAAGAGTTCCGAAGCATTTTTAAAAGTCAGCAGAATTCTGAGAATAATAGAAGGGTACCAAAGCATTTTTAAATGTCAGCGGAATTCCGAGAACAATGGAAGAGTTGTGAAGCATTTTTAAACGTCAGCGGAAATCCGAGAACAATGGAAGAGTTGCAAAGCATTATTCAACGTCAGCGGAATTCCGAGAACAATGGAAGAGTTCCGAAGCATTTTTAAACTTCAGCATAATTCCAAGAACAATGGAAGAGTTCCGAAGCATATTTAAATTTCAATGGAATTCCGAGAACAATGGAAGAGTTCCGAAGCATTTTAAAACTTCAGCAGAATTCCAAGAACAATGGAAGAGTCCTGAAGCATTTTAAACTTCAGCTGATTTCCGAGAAATGGAAGAGTTCCGAAGCATTTTGAAACGTCAGCCGAAATCCGAGAACAATGGAAGAGTTCTGAAGCATTTTTAAACTTCAGCGGAATTCCTTGAACAATGAAAGTGTTGCGAAGCATTACTAAATGTCATCGTAATACCAAGAACAATGGAAGAGTTCCGAAGCATTTTTAAATGTCAGCGGAAATCCGAGAACAATGTAAGCGTTCCGAAGCATTTTTAAATGTCAGCTGAATTCCGAGAACAATGAAAGAGTTGCGAAGCATTATTAAACGTCAGCGGAATTCTGAGAACAATGGAAGAGTTCCGAAACATTTTTAAACATCAGCGGATTTCCTTCAAGAATGAAAGAGTTCCGTAGGATTTTTAAACTTCAGCAGAATTTGAGGAACAATGGAAGAGTTCCAAAGCATTTTTAAACTTCAGCAGAAATCCGGGAACAATGGAAGAGTTTCAAAGCGTTTTTAAACTTCAGCAGAATTCGGAGAACAACAGAAGAGTTCCGAAGCATTTTTAAACGTCAGCAGAATTCCGAGAACAATTGAAGAGTTCCAAAGCATTTTTAAACTTCAGCGGAATTCCGAGAACAATGTAAGAGTTCCGACGCATTTTTAAATGTCAGCAGAATTCCGAGAACAATGTAAGAGTTCCAAAGCATTTTAAAACTTCAGCAGAATTCCAAGAACAATTGAAGTGTTCCGAAGCATTTTTAAACGTAAGCGGAATTGCGAGAACAATGGAAGAGTTCTAAAGCATTTTTAAACATCAGCGGAATGCCAAGAGCAATGCAAGATTTCCGAAGCATTTTTATATGTCAGCGGAATTCCGAGAACAATGGAAGAGTACCGAATCATTTTAAAACGTCAGCGGAATTCCGAGAACAATAGAAGAGTTCCGAAGCATTTTCAAACTTCACCCGAATTCTGAGAACAATGGAAGAGTTCCGAAGCATTTTTAAAAGTCAGCGGAATACCGAGAACAATGGAAGAGTTTTGAAGCATTTTTAAACGTCAGCAAAATTCCGAGAACAATGGAAGAGGTCCGAAGCATTTTTAAATGTCAGCGGAATTCCGAGAAATATGGAAGAGCTCCGAAGCATTTTTAAATGTCAGCAGAATTCCGAGAACAAAGGAAGAGTTCCAAAGCATTTTTAAATGTCAGCGGAATTCTGAAAACAATGGAAGAGTTCCGAAGCATTTTTAAACTTCAGCAGAATTCCGAGAACAATGGAAGAGTTCCGAAGCATTCTTAAACTTCAGCGGAATTACGAGAACAATGGAAGAGTTCCGAAGCATTTTTAAACATGAGCAGAATTCCGAGAACAATGGAAGAGATTTTAAGCATTTTTAAACTTAAGCGGAATTCCGAGAACAATAGAAGAGTTCCGAAGCATTTTCAAACTTCACCCGAATTCTGAGAACAATGGAAGAGTTCCGAAGCATTTTTAAACTTCAGCGGAATTTGGAGAACAATCGGAGGGTTCCGAAGCATTTTTAAAGGTCAGCGGAATTCCGAGAACAATGGAAGAGTTGTGAAGCATTTTTAAACGTCAGCGGAATTCCGAGAACAATGGAAGAGTTGCAAAGCATTATTAAACGTCAGCGGAATTCCGAGAACAATGGAAGAGTTCCGAAGCATTTTTAAACTTCAGCATAATTCCGAGAACAATGGAAGAGTTCCGAAGCATTTTTAAATTTCAACGGAATTCCGAGAACAATGGAAGAGTTCCGAAGCATTTTAAAACTTCAGCAGAATTCCAAGAACAATGGAAGAGTCCTGAAGCATTTTAAACTTCAGCTGATTTCCGAGAAATGGAAGAGTTCCGAAGCATTTTGAAACGTCAGCGGAAATTCGAGAACAATGGAAGCGTTCCAAAGCATTTTTAAATGTCAGCTGAATTCCGAGAACTACGAAAGAGTTGCGAAGCATTATTAAACGTCAGCGGAATTATGAGAACAATGGAAGAGTTCCGAAACATTTTTAAACATCAGCGGATTTCCTTCAAGAATGAAAGAGTTCCGAAGAATTTTTAAACTTCAGCAGAATTTGAGGAACAATGGAAGAGTTCCAAAGCATTTTTAAACTTCAGCAGAAATCCGGGAACAATGGAAGAGTTTCAAAGCATTTTTAAACTTCACCCGAATTCTGAGAACAATGGAAGAGTTCCGAAGCATTTTTAAATGTCAGCGGAATTCTGAAAACAATGGAAGAGTTCCGAAGCATTTTTAAACTTCAGCAGAATTCCGAGAACAATGGGAGAGTTCCGAAGCATTCTTAACCTTCAGCGGAATTCCGAGAACAATGGAAGAGTTCCGAAGCATTTTTAAAAGTCAGCAGAATTCCGAGAACAATAGAAGAGTTGTGAAGCATTTTTAAGCGTCAGCAGAATTCCGAGAACAATGGAAGAATTCCGAAGCATTTTTAAACTTCAAAACTTCAGCAGAATTCCGAGAACAATGGAAGAGTTCCAAAGCATTCTTAAACTTCAGCGGAATTCCGAGAACAATGGAAGAGTTCCGAAGCATTTTTAAACTTCAGCGGAATTCCTGGAACAATGGAAGAGTTCCGAAGCATTTTTAAAAGTCAGCAGAATTCTGAGAATAATAGAAGGGTACCAAAGCATTTTTAAATGTCAGCGGAATTCCGAGAACAATGGAAGAGTTGTGAAGCATTTTTAAACGTCAGCGGAATTCCGAGAACAATGGAAGTGTTGCAAAGCATTATTCAACATCAGCGGAATTCCGAGAACAATGGAAGAGTTCCGAAGCATTTTTAAACTTCAGCATAATTCCAAGAACAATGGAAGAGTTCCGAAGCATTTTTAAATTTCAATGGAATTCCGAGAACAATGGAAGAGTTACGAAGCATTTTAAAACTTCAGCAGAATTCCAAGAACAATGGAAGAGTCCTGAAGCATTTTAAACTTCAGCTGATTTCCGAGAAATGGAAGAGTTCCGAAGCATTTTGAAACGTCAGCCGAAATCCGAGAACAATGGAAGAGTTCTGAAGCATTTTTAAACTTCAGTGGAATTCCTTGAACAATGAAAGTGTTGCGAAGCATTACTAAATGTCATCGTAATACCAAGAACAATGGAAGAGTTCCGAAGCATTTTTAAATGTCAGCGGAAATCCGAGAACAATGTAAGCGTTCCGAAGCATTTTTAAATGTCAGCTGAATTCCGAGAACAATGAAAGAGTTGCGAAGCACTATTAAACGTCAGCGGAATTCTGAGAACAATGGAAGAGTTCCGAAACATTTTTAAACATCAGCGGATTTCCTTCACGAATGAAAGAGTTCCGTAGGATTTTTAAACTTCAGCAGAATTTGAGGAACAATGGAAGAGTTCCAAAGCATTTTTTAACTTCAGCAGAAATCCGGGAACAATGGAAGAGTTTCAAAGCATTTTTAAACTTCAGCAAAATTCGGAGAACAATAGAAGAGTTCCGAAGCATTTTTAAACGTCAGCAGAATTCCGAGAACAATTGAAGAGTTCCAAAGCATTTTAAAACTTCAGCAGAATTCCAAGAACAATTGAAGTGTTCCGAAGCATTTTTAAACGTAAGCGGAATTGCGAGAACAATGGAAGAGTTCTAAAGCATTTTTAAACATCAGCGGAATGCCGAGAGCAATGCTAGATTTCCGAAGCATTTTTATATGTCAGCGGAATTCCGAGAACAATGGAAGAGTACCGAATCATTTTAAAACGTCAGCGGAATTCCGAGAACAATGGAAGAGTTCCGAAGCATTTTTAAACTTCAGCGGAATTACGAGAACAATGGAAGATTTCCGAAGCATTTTTAAACATGAGCAGAATTCCGAGAACAATGAAAGAGATTTTAAGCATTTTTAAACTTCAGCGGAATTCCGAGAACAATAGAAGAGTTCCAAAGCATTTTCAAAGGTCAGCGGAATTCCGAGAACAATGGAAGAGTTGTGAAGCATTTTTAAACGTCAGCGGAATTCCGAGAACAATGGAAGAGTTGCAAAGCATTATTAAACGTCAGCGGAATTACGAGAACAATGGAAGAGTTCCGAAGCATTTTGAAACTTCAGCATAATTCCGAGAACAATGGAAGCGTTCCAAAGCATTTTTAAATGTCAGCTGAATTCCGAGAACAACGAAAGAGTTGCGAAGCATTATTAAACGTCAGCGGAATTATGAGAACAATGGAAGAGTTCCGAAACATTTTTAAACATCAGCGGATTTCCTTCAAGAATGAAAGAGTTCCGAAGAATTTTTAAACTTCAGCAGAATTTGAGGAACAATGGAAGAGTTCCAAAGCATTTTTAAACTTCAGCAGAAATCCGGGAACAATGGAAGAGTTTCAAAGCATTTTTAAACTTCAGCAGAATTCGGAGAACAATAGAAGAGTTCCGAAGCATTTTTAAATGTCAGAAGAATTCCGAGAACAATGTAAGAGTTCCAAAGCATTTTTAAACTTCAGCGGAATTCCGAGAACAATGTAAGAGTTCCAAAGCATTTTAAAACTTCAGTAGAATTAAAAAGAACAATTGAAGTGTTTCGAAGCATTTTTAAACGTCAGCGGAATTGCGAGAACAATGGAAGAGTTCTAAAGCATTTTTAAACATCAGCGGAATGCCGAGAACAATGCAAGATTTCCGAAGCATTTTTATATGTCAGCGGAATTCCGAGAACAATGGAAGAGTACCGAAGCATTTTAAAAAGTCAGGGAATTACGAGAACAATGGAAGAGTTCCGAAGCATTTTTAAATATGAGCAGAATTCCGAGAACAATGCAAGAGATTTTAAGCATTTTTAAACTTCAGCGGAATTCCGAGAACAATAGAAGAGTTCCGAAGCATTTTTAAACTTCACCCGAATTCTGAGAACAATGGAAGAGTTCCGAAGCATTTTTAAAAGTCAGCGGAATTCCGAGAACAATGGAAGAGTTGTGAATCATTTTTAAACTTCAGCGGAATTCCGAGAACAATAGAAGAGTTCTGAAGCATTTTTAAACTTCACCCGAATTCTGAGAACAATGCAAGAGTTCCGAAGCATTTTTAAATGTCAGCGGAATTCTGAAAACAATGGAAGAGTTCCGAAGCATTTTTAAACTTCAGCAGAATTCCGAGAACAATGGGAGAGTTCCGAAGCATTCTTAACCTTCAGCGGAATTCCGAGAACAATGGAAGAGTTCCGAAGCATTTTTAAAAGTCAGCAGAATTCCGAGAACAATAGAAGAGTTGTGAAGCATTTTTAAGCGTCAGCAGAATTCCGAGAACAATGGAAGAATTCCGAAGCATTTTTAAACTTCAAAACTTCAGCAGAATTCCGAGAACAATGGAAGAGTTCCGAAGCATTCTTAAACTTCAGCGGAATTCCGAGAACAATGGAAGAGTTCCGAAGCATTTTTAAAAGTCAGCGGAATTCCGAGAACAAAAGAAGAGTTGTGAAGCAATTTTAAGCGTCAGCGGAATTCCGAGAACAATGGAAGAGTTACGGAGCATTTTTAAACTTCAGCGGAATTCCTGGAACAATGGAAGAGTTCCGAAGCATTTTTAAAAGTCAGCAGAATTCTGAGAATAATAGAAGGGTACCAAAGCATTTTTAAATGTCAGCGGAATTCCGAGAACAATGGAAGAGTTGTGAAGCATTTTTAAACGTCAGCGGAAATCCGAGAACAATGGAAGAGTTGCAAAGCATTATTCAACGTCAGCGGAATTCCGAGAACAATGGAAGAGTTCCGAAGCATTTTTAAACTTCAGCATAATTCCAAGAACAATGGAAGAGTTCCGAAGCATATTTAAATTTCAATGGAATTCCGAGAACAATGGAAGAGTTCCGAAGCATTTTAAAACTTCAGCAGAATTCCAAGAACAATGGAAGAGTCCTGAAGCATTTTAAACTTCAGCTGATTTCCGAGAAATGGAAGAGTTCCGAAGCATTTTGAAACGTCAGCCGAAATCCGAGAACAATGGAAGAGTTCTGAAGCATTTTTAAACTTCAGTGGAATTCCTTGAACAATGAAAGTGTTGCGAAGCATTACTAAATGTCATCGTAATACCAAGAACAATGGAAGAGTTCCGAAGCATTTTTAAATGTCAGCGGAAATCCGAGAACAATGTAAGCGTTCCGAAGCATTTTTAAATGTCAGCTGAATTCCGAGAACAATGAAAGAGTTGCGAAGCATTATTAAACGTCAGCGGAATTCTGAGAACAATGGAAGAGTTCCGAAACATTTTTAAACATCAGCGGATTTCCTTCACGAATGAAAGAGTTCCGTAGGATTTTTAAACTTCAGCAGAATTTGAGGAACAATGGAAGAGTTCCAAAGCATTTTTTAACTTCAGCAGAAATCCGGGAACAATGGAAGAGTTTCAAAGCATTTTTAAACTTCAGCAAAATTCGGAGAACAATAGAAGAGTTCCGAAGCATTTTTAAACGTCAGCAGAATTCCGAGAACAATTGAAGAGTTCCAAAGCATTTTAAAACTTCAGCAGAATTCCAAGAACAATTGAAGTGTTCCGAAGCATTTTTAAACGTAAGCGGAATTGCGAGAACAATGGAAGAGTTCTAAAGCATTTTTAAACATCAGCGGAATGCCGAGAGCAATGCTAGATTTCCGAAGCATTTTTATATGTCAGCGGAATTCCGAGAACAATGGAAGAGTACCGAATCATTTTAAAACGTCAGCGGAATTCCGAGAACAATGGAAGAGTTCCGAAGCATTTTTAAACTTCAGCGGAATTACGAGAACAATGGAAGATTTGTGAAGCATTTTTAAACATGAGCAGAATTCCGAGAACAATGAAAGAGATTTTAAGCATTTTTAAACTTCAGCGGAATTCCGAGAACAATATAAGAGTTCCAAAGCATTTTCAAACTTCACCCGAATTCTGAGAACAATGGAAGAGTTCCGAAGCATTTTTAAACTTCAGCGGAATTTGGAGAACAATCGGAGGGTTCCGAAGCATTTTTAAAGGTCAGCGGAATTCCGAGAACAATGGAAGAGTTGTGAAGCATTTTTAAACGTCAGCGGAATTCCGAGAACAATGGAAGAGTTGCAAAGCATTATTAAACGTCAGCGGAATTACGAGAACAATGGAAGAGTTCCGAAGCATTTTGAAACTTCAGCATAATTCCGAGAACAATGGAAGCGTTCCAAAGCATTTTTAAATGTCAGCTGAATTCCGAGAACAACGAAAGAGTTGCGAAGCATTATTAAACGTCAGCGGAATTATGAGAACAATGGAAGAGTTCCGAAACATTTTTAAACATCAGCGGATTTCCTTCAAGAATGAAAGAGTTCCGAAGAATTTTTAAACTTCAGCAGAATTTGAGGAACAATGGAAGAGTTCCAAAGCATTTTTAAACTTCAGCAGAAATCCGGGAACAATGGAAGAGTTTCAAAGCATTTTTAAACTTCAGCAGAATTCGGAGAACAATAGAAGAGTTCCGAAGCATTTTTAAATGTCAGAAGAATTCCGAGAACAATGTAAGAGTTCCAAAGCATTTTTAAACTTCAGCGGAATTCCGAGAACAATGTAAGAGTTCCAAAGCATTTTAAAACTTCAGTAGAATTAAAAAGAACAATTGAAGTGTTTCGAAGCATTTTTAAACGTCAGCGGAATTGCGAGAACAATGGAAGAGTTCTAAAGCATTTTTAAACATCAGCGGAATGCCGAGAACAATGCAAGATTTCCGAAGCATTTTTATATGTCAGCGGAATTCCGAGAACAATGGAAGAGTACCGAAGCATTTTAAAAAGTCAGGGAATTACGAGAACAATGGAAGAGTTCCGAAGCATTTTTAAATATGAGCAGAATTCCGAGAACAATGCAAGAGATTTTAAGCATTTTTAAACTTCAGCGGAATTCCGAGAACAATAGAAGAGTTCCGAAGCATTTTTAAACTTCACCCGAATTCTGAGAACAATGGAAGAGTTCCGAAGCATTTTTAAAAGTCAGCGGAATTCCGAGAACAATGGAAGAGTTGTGAATCATTTTTAAACTTCAGCGGAATTCCGAGAACAATAGAAGAGTTGTGAAGCATTTTTAAGCGTCAGCAGAATTCCGAGAACAATGGAAGAATTCCGAAGCATTTTTAAACTTCAAAACTTCAGCAGAATTCCGAGAACAATGGAAGAGTTCCGAAGCATTCTTAAACTTCAGCGGAATTCCGAGAACAATGGAAGAGTTCCGAAGCATTTTTAAAAGTCAGCGGAATTCCGAGAACAAAAGAAGAGTTGTGAAGCAATTTTAAGCGTCAGCGGAATTCCGAGAACAATGGAAGAGTTACGGAGCATTTTTAAACTTCAGCGGAATTCCTGGAACAATGGAAGAGTTCCGAAGCATTTTTAAACGTCAGCAGAATTCCGAGAACAATTGAAGAGTTCCAAAGCATTTTTAAACTTCAGCGGAATTCCGAGAACAATGGAAGAGTTCCGAAGCATTTTTAAACTTCAGCATAATTCCAAGAACAATGGAAGAGTTCCGAAGCATATTTAAATTTCAATGGAATTCCGAGAACAATGGAAGAGTTCCGAAGCATTTTAAAACTTCAGCAGAATTCCAAGAACAATGGAAGAGTCCTGAAGCATTTTAAACTTCAGCTGATTTCCGAGAACAATGGAAGAGTTCCGAAGCATTTTTAAACTTCAGCATAATTCCAAGAACAATGGAAGAGTTCCGAAGCATTTTTACATGTCAGCAGAATTCCGAGAACAATGTAAGAGTTCCAAAGCATTTTAAAACTTCAGCAGAATTCCAAGAACAATTGAAGTGTTCTGAAGCATTTTTAAACGTAAGCGGAATTGCGAGAACAATGGAAGAGTTCTAAAGCATTTTTAAACATCAGCGGAATGCTGAGAGCAATGCAAGATTTCCGAAGCATTTTTATATGTCAGCGGAATTCCGAGAACAATGGAAGAGTTCCGAAGCATTTTTAAACTTCAGCGGAATTACGAGAACAATGGAAGAGTTCCGAAGCATTTTTAAAAGTCAGCGGAATTACGAGAACAATGGAAGAGTTGTGAAGCATTTTTAAACGTCAGCGGAATTCCGACAACAATGGAAGAGTTCCGAAGCATTTTTAAACGTCAGCAGAATTCCGAGAACAATGGAAGAGTTCCGAAGCATTTTTAAACTTCAGCAGAATTCCGAGAACAATGGAAGAGTTCCGAAGCATTTTTAAACTTCAGCGGAATTTTGAGAACAATGGAAGAGTTCCGAAGCATTTTTAAAAGTCAGCGGAATTCCGAGAACAATGGAAGAGTTGTGAAGCATTTTTAAGCGTCAGCAGAATTCTGAGAACAATGGAAGAGTTCCGAAGCATTTTTAAACGTCAGCGGAATTCTTAGTTCAATGGAATAGTTCTGAAGAATTTTTAAATGTTAGCGGGATTCCGAGAACAATGGAAGAGTTCCGAAGCATTTTTAAATGTCAGCGGAAATCTGAAAACAATGGAAGAGTTCCGAAGCATTTTTAATCTTCAAAATAATTCCGAGAACAATGGAAGAGTTCCGAAGCATATTTAAACTTCAGCGGAATTCCGAGAACAATGGAAGAGTTCCGAAGCATTTTTAAAAGTCAGCGGAATACCGACAACAATGGAAGAGTTTTGAAGCATTTTTAAACGTCAGCAGAATTCCGAGAACAATGGAAGAGGTCCGAAGCATTTTTAAATGTCAGCGGAATTCCGAGAAATATGGAAGAGTTCCGAAGCATTTTTAAATGTCAGCAGAATTCCGAGAACAATGGAAGAGTTCCAAAGCATTTTTAAATGTCAGCGGAATTCTGAAAACAATGGAAGAGTTCCGAAGCATTTTTAAACTTCAGCAGAATTCCGAGAACAATGGAAGAGTTCCGAAGCATTCTTAAACTTCAGCGGAATTCCGAGAACAATGGAAGAGTTCCGAAACATTTTTAAAAGTCAGCGGAATTCCGAGAACAATAGAAGAGTTCCGAAGTATTTTTAAATGTCAGGGAAATTCCGCGAACAATGGAAGAGTTCTGAAGCAATTTTAAACGTCAGCGGATTTTTGAAAACAATGGAAGATTTCCGAAGCATTTTTAAACGTCAGCGGAATTCTGAGAAAAACGGAAGAGTTCCGTAGCATTTTTAAACTTCAGCGGAATTTGGAGAAAAATCGAAGAGTTCCGAAGCATTTTTAAAGGTCAGCGGAATTCCGAGAACAATGGAAGAGTTGTGAAGCATTTTTAAACGTCAGCGGAATTCCGAGAACAATGGAAGAGTTGCAAAGCATTATTAAACGTCAGCGGAATTCCGAGAACATTGGAAGAGTTCCGAAGCATTTTTAAACTTCAGCATAATTCCGAGAACAATGGAAGAGTTCTGAATCATTTTTAAATTTCAACGGAATTCCGAGAACAATGGAAGAGTTCCGAAGCATTTTAAAACTTCAGCAGAATTCCAAGAACAATGGAAGAGTCCTGAAGCATTTTAAACTTCAGCTGATTTCCGAGAAATGGAAGAGTTCCGAAGCATTTTGAAACGTCAGCCGAAATCCGAGAACAATGGAAGAGTTCCGAAGCATTTTTAAACTTCAGCGGAATTCCTTGAACAATGAAAGTGTTGCGAAGCATTACTAAATGTCATCGTAATACCAAGAACAATGGAAGAGTTCCGAAGCATTTTTAAATGTCAGCGGATTTTTGAAAACAATGGAAGATTTCCGAAGCATTTTTAAACGTCAGCGGTATTCTGAGAAAAATGGAAGAGTTCCGAAGCATTTTTAAAGGTCAGCGGAATTCCGAGAACAATGGAAGAGTTGTGAAGCATTTTTAAACGTCAGCGGAATTCCGAGAACAATGGAAGAGTTGCAAAGCATTATTAAACGTCAGCGGAATTCCGAGAACAATGGAAGAGTTCCGAAGCATTTTTAAATGTCAGCTGAATTCCGAGAACAACGAAAGAGTTGCGAAGCATTATTAAACGTCAGCGGAATTATGAGAACAATGGAAAAGTTCCGAAACATTTTTAAACATCAGCGGATTTCCTTCAAGAATGAAAGAGTTCCGAAGAATTTTTAAACTTCAGCAGAATTTGAGGAACAATGGAAGAGTTCCAAAGCATTTTTAAACTTCAGCAGAAATCTGGGAACAATGGAAGAGTTTCAAAGCATTTTTAAACTTCAGCAGAATTCGGAGAACAATAGAAGAGTTCCGAAGCATTTTTAAATGTCAGAAGAATTCCGAGAACAATGTAAGAGTTCCAAAGCATTTTTAAACTTCAGCGGAATTCCGAGAACAATGTAAGAGTTCCAAAGCATTTTAAAACTTCAGTAGAATTAAAAAGAACAATTGAAGTGTTTCGAAGCATTTTTAATCGTCAGCGGAATTGCGAGAACAATGGAAGAGTTCTAAAGCATTTTTAAACATCAGCGGAATGCCGAGAACAATGCAAGATTTCCGAAGCATTTTTATATGTCAGCGGAATTCCGAGAACAATCGAAGAGTACCGAAGCATTTTAAAAAGTCAGTGGAATTCCGAGAACAATGGAAGAGTTCCGAAGCATTTTTAAACTTCAGCGGAATTACGAGAACAATGGAAGAGTTCCGAAGCATTTTTAAATATGAGCAGAATTCCGAGAACAATGCAAGAGATTTTAAGCATTTTTAAACTGCAGCGGAATTCCGAGAACAATAGAAGAGTTCCGAAGCATTTTTAAAAGTCAGCGGAATTCCGAGAACAATAGAAGAGTTGTGAAGCATTTTTAAGCGTCAGCAGAATTCCGAGAACAATGGAAGAATTTCGAAGCATTTTTAAACTTCAAAACTTCAGCAGAATTCCGAGAACAATGGAAGAGTTCCGAAGCATTCTTAAACTTCAGCGGAATTCCGAGAACAATGGAAGAGTTCCGAAGCATTTTTAAAAGTCAGCGGAATTCCGAGAACAAAAGAAGAGTTGTGAAGCAATTTTAAGCGTCAGCGGAATTCCGAGAACAATGGAAGAGTTCCGGAGCATTTTTAAACTTCAGCGGAATTCCTGGAACAA
Source organism: Phyllobates terribilis (assembly GCF_046119375.1). Lineage (NCBI taxonomy): Eukaryota > Metazoa > Chordata > Amphibia > Anura > Dendrobatidae > Phyllobates > Phyllobates terribilis. The sequence goes on along the minus strand of NW_027362788.1, from coordinate 12,025,566 downwards.
TGGAAGAGTTCCGAAGCATTTTTAAAAGTCAGCAGAATTCTGAGAATAATAGAAGGGTACCAAAGCATGTTTAAACTTCAGCGGAATTCTGAGAACAATGTAAGAGTTCCGAAGCATTTTTAAACTTCACCGGAATTCCGAGAACAATGTAAGCGTTCCGAAGCATTTTTAAATGTCAGCTGAATTCCGAGAACAATGAAAGAGTTGCGAAGCATTATTAAACGTCAGCGGAATTCTGAGAACAATGGAAGAGTTCCGAAACATTTTTAAACATCAGCGGATTTCCTTCAAGAATGAAAGAGTTCCGTAGGATTTTTAAACTTCAGCAGAATTTGAGGAACAATGGAAGAGTTCCAAAGCATTTTTAAACTTCAGCAGAAATCCGGGAACAATGGAAGAGTTTCAAAGCATTTTTAAACTTCAGCGGAATTCCGAGAACAATGGAAGAGTTCCGAAGCATTTTTACATGTCAGCAGAATTCCGAGAACAATGTAAGAGTTCCAAAGCATTTTAAAACTTCAGCAGAATTCCAAAAACAATTGAAGTGTTCTGAAGCATTTTTAAACGTAAGCGGAATTGCGAGAACAATGGAAGAGTTCTAAAGCATTTTTAAACATCAGCGGAATGCTGAGAGCAATGCAAGATTTCCGAAGCATTTTTATATGTCAGCGAAAATCCGAGAACAATGGAAGAGTACCGAAGCATTTTAAAACGTCAGCGGAATTCCGAGAACAATGGAAGAGTTCCGAAGCATTTTTAAACTTCAGCGGAATTACGAGAACAATGGAAGAGTTCCGAAGCATTTTTAAATATGAGCAGAATTCCGAGAACAATGGAAGAGATTTTAAGCATTTTTAAACTTCAGCGGAATTCCGAGAACAATAGAAGAGTTCCGAAGCATTTTCAAACTTCACCCGAATTTTGAGAACAATGGAAGAGTTCCGAAGCATTTTTAAATGTCAGCGGAATTCCGAGAACAATGGAAGAGTTGTGAAGCATTTTTAAACGTCAGCAGAATTCTGAGAACAATGGAAGAGTTCCGAAGCATTTTTAAATGTCAGCGGAATTCTGAGTTCAATGGAATAGTTCTGAAGAATTTTTAAATGTTAGCGGGATTCCGAGAACAATGGAAGAGTTCCGAAGCATTTTTAAATGTCAGCGGAAATCTGAAAACAATGGAAGAGTTCCGAAGCATTTTTAATCTTCAAAATAATTCCGAGAACAATGGAAGAGTTCCGAAGCATATTTAAACTTCAGCGGAATTCCGAGAACAATGGAAGAGTTCCGAAGCATTTTTAAAAGTCAGCGGCATACCGAGAACAATGGAAGAGTTTTGAAGCATTTTTAAACGTCAGCAGAATTTCGAGAACAATGGAAGAGGTCCGAAGCATTTTTAAATGTCAGCGGAATTCCGAGAAATATGGAAGAGTTCCGAAGCATTTTTAAATGTCAGCAGAATTCCGAGAACAATGGAAGAGTTCCAAAGCATTTTTAAATGTCAGCGGAATTCTGAAAACAATGGAAGAGTTCCGAAGCATTTTTAAACTTCAGCAGAATTCCGAGAACAATGGAAGAGTTCCGAAGCATTCTTAAACTTCAGCGGAATTCCGAGAACAATGGAAGAGTTCCGAAACATTTTTAAAAGTCAGCGGAATTCCGAGAACAATAGAAGAGTTCCGAAGTATTTTTAAATGTTAGGGAAATTCCGCGAACAATGGAAGAGTTCTGAAGCAATTTTAAACGTCAGCGGATTTTTGAAAACAATGGAAGATTTCCGAAGCATTTTTAAACGTCAGCGGAATTCTGAGAAAAATGGAAGAGTTCCGAAGCATTTTTAAACTTCAGCGGAATTTGGAGAAAAATCGAAGAGTTCCGAATCATTTTTAAAGGTCAGCGGAATTCCGAGAACAATGGAAGAGTTGTGAAGCATTTTTAAACGTCAGCGGAATTCCGAGAACAATGGAAGAGTTGCAAAGCATTATTAAACGTCAGCGGAATTCCGAGAACATTGGAAGAGTTCCGAAGCATTTTTAAACTTCAGCATAATTCCGAGAACAATGGAAGAGTTCTGAATCATTTTTAAATTTCAACGGAATTCCGAGAACAATGGAAGAGTTCCGAAGCATTTTAAAACTTCAGCAGAATTCCAAGAACAATGGAAGAGTCCTGAAGCATTTTAAACTTCAGCTGATTTCCGAGAAATGGAAGAGTTCCGAAGCATTTTGAAACGTCAGCCGAAATCCGAGAACAATGGAAGAGTTCCGAAGCATTTTTAAACTTCAGCGGAATTCCTTGAACAATGAAAGTGTTGCGAAGCATTACTAAATGTCATCGTAATACCAAGAACAATGGAAGAGTTCCGAAGCATTTTTAAATGTCAGCGGATTTTTGAAAACAATGGAAGATTTCCGAAGCATTTTTAAACGTCAGCGGTATTCTGAGAAAAATGGAAGAGTTCCGAAGCATTTTTAAAGGTCAGCGGAATTCCGAGAACAATGGAAGAGTTGTGAAGCATTTTTAAACGTCAGCGGAATTCCGAGAACAATGGAAGAGTTGCAAAGCATTATTAAACGTCAGCGGAATTCCGAGAACAATGGAAGAGTTCCGAAGCATTTTGAAACTTCAGCATAATTCCGAGAACAATGGAAGCGTTCCAATGCATTTTTAAATGTCAGCTGAATTCCGAGAACAACGAAAGAGTTGCGAAGCATTATTAAACGTCAGCGGAATTATGAGAACAATGGAAAAGTTCCGAAACATTTTTAAACATCAGCGGATTTCCTTCAAGAATGAAAGAGTTCCGAAGAATTTATAAACTTCAGCAGAATTTGAGGAACAATGGAAGAGTTCCAAAGCATTTTTAAACTTCAGCAGAAATCCGGGAACAATGGAAGAGTTTCAAAGCATTTTTAAACTTCAGCAGAATTCGGAGAACAATAGAAGAGTTCCGAAGCATTTTTAAATGTCAGAAGAATTCCGAGAACAATGTAAGAGTTCCAAAGCATTTTTAAACTTCAGCGGAATTCCGAGAACAATGTAAGAGTTCCAAAGCATTTTAAAACTTCAGTAGAATTAAAAAGAACAATTGAAGTGTTTCGAAGCATTTTTAAACGTCAGCGGAACTGCGAGAACAATGGAAGAGTTCTAAAGCATTTTTAAACATCAGCGGAATGCCGAGAACAATGCAAGATTTCCGAAGCATTTTTATATGTCAGCGGAATTCCGAGAACAATGGAAGAGTACCGAAGCATTTTAAAAAGTCAGTGAAATTCCGAGAACAATGGAAGAGTTCCGAAGCATTTTTAAACTTCAGCGGAATTACGAGAACAATGGAAGAGTTCCGAAGCATTTTTAAATATGAGCAGAATTCCGAGAACAATGCAAGAGATTTTAAGCATTTTTAAACTTCAGCGGAATTCCGAGAACAATAGAAGAGTTCCGAAGCATTTTTAAACTTCACCCGAATTCTGAGAACAATGTAAGAGTTCCGAAGCATTTTTAAAAGTCAGCGGAATTCCGAGAACAATGGAAGAGTTGTGAATCATTTTTAAACTTCAGCGGAATTCCGAGAACAATAGAAGAGTTCTGAAGCATTTTTAAACTTCACCCGAATTCTGAGAACAATGGAAGAGTTCCGAAGCATTTTTAAATGTCAGCGGAATTCCGAGAAATATGGAAGAGTTCCGAAGCATTTTTAAATGTCAGCGGAATTCTGAAAACAATAGAAGAGTTCCGAAGCATTTTTAAACTTCAGCAGAATTCCGAGAACAATGGGAGAGTTCCGAAGCATTCTTAACCTTCAGCGGAATTCCGAGAACAATGGAAGAGTTCCGAAGCATTTTTAAAAGTCAGCGGAATTCCGAGAACAATAGAAGAGTTGTGAAGCATTTTTAAGCGTCAGCAGAATTCCGAGAACAATGGAAGAATTCCGAAGCATTTTTAAACTTCAAAACTTCAGCAGAATTCCGAGAACAATGGAAGAGTTCCGAAGCATTCTTAAACTTCAGCGGAATTCCGAGAACAATGGAAGAGTTCCGAAGCATTTTTAAAAGTCAGCGGAATTCCGAGAACAAAAGAAGAGTTGTGAAGCAATTTTAAGCGTCAGCGGAATTCCGAGAACAATGGAAGAGTTCCGGAGCATTTTTAAACTTCAGCGGAATTCCTGGAACTATGGAAGAGTTCCGAAGCATTTTTAAAAGTCAGCAGAATTCTGAGAATAATAGAAGGGTACCAAAGCATGTTTAAACTTCAGCGGAATTCTGAGAACAATGTAAGAGTTCCGAAGCATTTTTAAACTTCACCGGAATTCCGAGAAAAATGTAAGCGTTCCGAAGCATTTTTAAATGTCAGCTGAATTCCGAGAACAATGAAAGAGTTGCGAAGCATTATTAAACGTCAGCGGAATTCTGAGAACAATGGAAGAGTTCCGAAACATTTTTAAACATCAGCGGATTTCCTTCAAGAATGAAAGAGTTCCGTAGGATTTTTAAACTTCAGCAGAATTTGAGGAACAATGGAAGAGTTCCAAAGCATTTTTAAACTTCAGCAGAAATCCGGGAACAATGGAAGAGTTTCAAAGCATTTTTAAACTTCAGCAGAATTCGGAGAACAATAGAAGAGTTCCGAAGCATTTTTAAACGTCAGCAGAATTCCGAGAACAATTGAAGAGTTCCAAAGCATTTTTAAACTTCAGCGGAATTCCGAGAACAATGGAAGAGTTCCGAAGCATTTTTACATGTCAGCAGAATTCCGAGAACAATGTAAGAGTTCCAAAGCATTTTAAAACTTCAGCAGAATTCCAAGAACAATTGAAGTGTTCTGAAGCATTTTTAAACGTAAGCGGAATTGCGAGAACAATGGAAGAGTTCTAAAGCATTTTTAAACATCAGCGGAATGCTGAGAGCAATGCAAGATTTCCGAAGCATTTTTATATGTCAGCGAAAATCCGAGAACAATGGAAGAGTACCGAAGCATTTTAAAACGTCAGCGGAATTCCGAGAACAATGGAAGAGTTGCGAAGCATTTTTAAACTTCAGCGGAATTACGAGAACAATGGAAGAGTTCCGAAGCATTTTTAAACTTCAGCGGAATTCCGAGAACAATAGAAGAGTTCCGAAGCATTTTCAAACTTCACCCGAATTCTGAGAACAATGGAAGAGTTCCGAAGCATTTTTAAATGTCAGCGGAATTCCGAGAACAATGGAAGAGTTGTGAAGCATTTTTAAACGTCAGCAGAATTCTGAGAACAATGGAAGAGTTCCGAAGCATTTTTAAACGTCAGCGGAATTCTGAGTTCAATGGAATAGTTCTGAAGAATTTTTAAATGTTAGCGGGATTCCGAGAACAATGGAAGAGTTCCGAAGAATTTTTAAATGTTAGCGGGATTCCGAGAACAATGGAAGAGTTCCGAAGCATTTTTAAATGTCAGCGGAAATCTGAAAACAATGGAAGAGTTCCGAAGCATTTTTAATCTTCAAAATAATTCCGAGAACAATGGAAGAGTTCCGAAGCATATTTAAACTTCAGCGGAATTCCGAGAACAATGGAAGAGTTCCGAAGCATTTTTAAAAGTCAGCGGAATACCGAGAACAATGGAAGAGTTTTGAAGCATTTTTAAACGTCAGCAGAATTCCGAGAACAATGGAAGAGGTCCGAAGCATTTTTAAATGTCAGCCGAATTCCGAGAAATATGGAAGAGTTCCGAAGCATTTTTAAATGTCAGCAGAATTCCGAGAACAATGGAAGAGTTCCAAAGCATTTTTAAATGTCAGCGGAATTCTGAAAACAATGGAAGAGTTCCGAAGCATTTTTAAACTTCAGCAGAATTCCGAGAACAATGGAAGAGTTCCGAAGCATTCTTAAACTTCAGCGGAATTCCGAGAACAATGGAAGAGTTCCGAAACATTTTTAAAAGTCAGCGGAATTCCGAGAACAATAGAAGAGTTCCGAAGCATTTTGAAATGTCAGGGAAATTCCGCGAACAATGGAAGAGTTCTGAAGCATTTTTAAACGTCAGCGGATTTTTGAAAACAATGAAAGATTTCCGAAGCATTTTTAAACGTCAGCGGAATTCTGAGAAAAATGGAAGAGTTCCGAAGCATTTTTAAACTTCAGCGGAATTTGGAGAACAATCGAAGAGTTCCGAAGCATTTTTAAAGGTCAGCGGAATTCCGAGAACAATGGAAGAGTTGTGAAGCATTTTTAAACGTCAGCGGAATTCCGAGAACAATGGAAGAGTTGCAAAGCATTATTAAACGTCAGCGGAATTCCGAGAACAATGGAAGAGTTCCGAAGCATTTTTAAACTTCAGCATAATTCCGAGAACAATGGAAGAGTTCTGAATCATTTTTAAATTTCAACGAAATTCCAAGAACAATGGAAGAGTTCCGAAGCATTTTAAAACTTCAGCAGAATTCCAAGAACAATGGAAGAGTCCTGAAGCATTTTAAACTTCAGCTGATTTCCGAGAAATGGAAGAGTTCCGAAGCATTTTGAAACGTCAGCCGAAATCCGAGAACAATGGAAGAGTTCCGAAGCATTTTTAAACTTCAGCGGAATTGCTTGAACAATGAAAGTGTTGCGAAGCATTACTAAATGTCATCGTAATACCAAGAACAATGGAAGAGTTCCGAAGCATTTTTAAATGTCAGCGGAAATCCGAGAACAATGTAATCGTTCCGAAGCATTTTTAAATGTCAGCTGAATTCCGAGAACAATGAAAGAGTTGCGAAGCATTATTAAACTTCAGCGGAATTCTGAGAACAATGGAAGAGTTCCAAAACATTTTTAAACATCAGCGGATTTCCTTCAAGAATGAAAGAGTTCCGTAGGATTTTTAAACTTCAGCAGAAATTGAGGAACAATGGAAGAGTTCCAAAGCATTTTTAAACTTCAGCAGAAATCCGGGAACAATGGAAGAGTTTCAAAGCATTTTTAAACTTCAGCAGAATTCGGAGAACAATAGAAGAGTTCCGAAGCATTTTTAAACGTCAGCAGAATTCCGAGAACAATTGAAGAGTTCCAAAGCATTTTTAAACTTCAGCGGAATTCCGAGAACAATGGAAGAGTTCCGAAGCATTTTTAAATGTCAGCAGAATTCCGAGAACAATGTAAGAGTTCCAAAGCATTTTAAAACTTCAGCAGAATTCCAAGAACAATTGAAGTGTTCCGAAGCATTTTTAAACGTAAGCGGAATTGCGAGAACAATGGAAGAGTTCTAAAGCATTTTTAAACATCAGCGGAATGCCGAGAGCAATGCAAGATTTCCGAAGCATTTTTATATGTCAGCAAGATTTCGAGAACAATGGAAGAGTACCGAAGCATTTTAAAACGTCAGCGGAATTCCGAGAACAATGGAAAAGTTCCGAAGCATTTTTAAACTTCAGCATAATTCCGAGAACAATGGAAGAGTTCCGAAGCATTTTTAAATTTCAACGGAATTCCGAGAACAATGGAAGAGTTCCGAAGCATTTTAAAACTTCAGCAGAATTCCAAGAACAATGGAAGAGTCCTGAAGCATTTTAAACTTCAGCTGATTTCCGAGAAATGGAAGAGTTCCGAAGCATTTTGAAACGTCAGCGGAAATTCGAGAACAATGGAAGCGTTCCGAAGCATTTTTAAATGTCAGCTGAATTCCGAGAACAACGAAAGAGTTGCGAAGCATTATTAAACGTCAGCGGAATTATGAGAACAATGGAAGAGTTCCGAAGCATTTTTAAACTTCAGCGGAATTCCTTGAACAATGAAAGTGTTGCGAAGCATTACTAAATGTCATCGTAATACCAAGAACAATGGAAGAGTTCCGAAGCATTTTTAAATGTCAGCGGATTTTTGAAAACAATGGAAGATGTCCAAAGCATTTTTAAACGTCAGCGGTATTCTGAGAAAAATGGAAGAGTTCCGAAGCATTTTTAAAGGTCAGCGGAATTCCGAGAACAATGGAAGAGTTGCAAAGCATTATTAAACGTCAGCGGAATTCCGAGAACAATGGAAGAGTTCCGAAGCATTTTGAAACTTCAGCATAATTCCGAGAACAATGGAAGCGTTCCAAAGCATTTTTAAATGTCAGCTGAATTCCGAGAACAATGAAAGAGTTGCAAAGCATTATTAAACGTCAGCGGAATTATGAGAACAATGGAAAAGTTCCGAAACATTTTTAAACATCAGCGGATTTCCTTCAAGAATGAAAGAGTTCCGAAGAATTTTTAAACTTCAGCAGAATTTGAGGAACAATGGAAGAGTTCCAAAGCATTTTTAAACTTCAGCAGAAATCCGGGAACAATGGAAGAGTTTCAAAGCATTTTTAAACTTCAGCAGAATTCGGAGAACAATAGAAGAGTTCCGAAGCATTTTTAAATGTCAGAAGAATTCCGAGAACAATGTAAGAGTTCCAAAGCATTTTTAAACTTCAGCGGAATTCCGAGAACAATGTAAGAGTTCCAAAGCATTTTAAAACTTCAGTAGAATTAAAAAGAACAATTGAAGTGTTTCGAAGCATTTTTAAACGTCAGCGGAACTGCGAGAACAATGGAAGAGTTCTAAAGCATTTTTAAACATCAGCGGAATGCCGAGAACAATGCAAGATTTCCGAAGCATTTTTATATGTCAGCGGAATTCCGAGAACAATGGAAGAGTACCGAAGCATTTTAAAAAGTCAGTGGAATTCCGAGAACAATGGAAGAGTTCCGAAGCATTTTTAAACTTCAGCGGAATTACGAGAACAATGGAAGAGTTCCGAAGCATTTTTAAATATGAGCAGAATTCCGAGAACAATGCAAGAGATTTTAAGCATTTTTAAACTTCAGCGGAATTCCGAGAACAATAGAAGAGTTCCGAAGCATTTTTAAACTTCACCCGAATTCTGAGAACAATGTAAGAGTTCCGAAGCATTTTTAAAAGTCAGCGGAATTCCGAGAACAATGGAAGAGTTGTGAATCATTTTTTAACTTCAGCGGAATTCCGAGAACAATAGAAGAGTTCTGAAGCATTTTTAAACTTCACCCGAATTCTGAGAACAATGGAAGAGTTCCGAAGCATTTTTAAATGTCAGCGGAATTCCGAGAAATATGGAAGAGTTCCGAAGCATTTTTAAATGTCAGCGGAATTCTGAAAACAATAGAAGAGTTCCGAAGCATTTTTAAACTTCAGCAGAATTCCGAGAACAATGGGAGAGTTCCGAAGCATTCTTAACCTTCAGCGGAATTCCGAGAACAATGGAAGAGTTCCGAAGCATTTTTAAAAGTCAGCGGAATTCCGAGAACAATAGAAGAGTTGTGAAGCATTTTTAAGCGTCAGCAGAATTCCGAGAACAATGGAAGAATTCCGAAGCATTTTTAAACTTCAAAACTTCAGCAGAATTCCGAGAACAATGGAAGAGTTCCGAAGCATTCTTAAACTTCAGCGGAATTCCGAGAACAATGGAAGAGTTCCGAAGCATTTTTAAAAGTCAGCGGAATTCCGAGAACAAAAGAAGAGTTGTGAAGCAATTTTAAGCGTCAGCGGAATTCCGAGAACAATGGAAGAGTTCCGGAGCATTTTTAAACTTCAGCGGAATTCCTGGAACTATGGAAGAGTTCCGAAGCATTTTTAAAAGTCAGCAGAATTCTGAGAATAATAGAAGGGTACCAAAGCATGTTTAAACTTCAGCGGAATTCTGAGAACAATGTAAGAGTTCCGAAGCATTTTTAAACTTCACCGGAATTCCGAGAACAATGTAAGCGTTCCGAAGCATTTTTAAATGTCAGCTGAATTCCGAGAACAATGAAAGAGTTGCGAAGCATTATTAAACGTCAGCGGAATTCTGAGAACAATGGAAGAGTTCCGAAACATTTTTAAACATCAGCGGATTTCCTTCAAGAATGAAAGAGTTCCGTAGGATTTTTAAACTTCAGCAGAATTTGAGGAACAATGGAAGAGTTCCAAAGCATTTTTAAACTTCAGCGGAATTCCGAGAACAATGGAAGAGTTCCGAAGCATTTTTAAACTTCAGCAGAAATCCGGGAACAATGGAAGAGTTCCAAAGCATTTTTAAACTTCAGCGGAATTCCGAGAACAATGGAAGAGTTCCGAAGCATTTTTACATGTCAGCAGAATTCCGAGAACAATGTAAGAGTTCCAAAGCATTTTAAAACTTCAGCAGAATTCCAAGAACAATTGAAGTGTTCTGAAGCATTTTTAAACGTAAGCGGAATTGCGAGAACAATGGAAGAGTTCTAAAGCATTTTTAAACATCAGTGGAATGCTGAGAGCAATGCAAGATTTCCGAAGCATTTTTATATGTCAGCGAAAATCCGAGAACAATGGAAGAGTACCGAAGCATTTTAAAACGTCAGCGGAATTCCGAGAACAATGGAAGAGTTCCGAAGCATTTTCAAACTTCACCCGAATTCTGAGAACAATGGAAGAGTTCCGAAGCATTTTTAAATGTCAGCGGAATTCCGAGAACAATGGAAGAGTTGTGAAGCATTTTTAAACGTCAGCAGAATTCTGAGAACAATGGAAGAGTTCCGAAGCATTTTTAAACATGAGCAGAATTCCGAGAACAATGGAAGAGATTTTAAGCATTTTTAAACTTCAGCGGAATTCCGAGAACAATAGAAGAGTTCCGAAGCATTTTCAAACTTCACCCGAATTCTGAGAACAATGGAAGAGTTCCGAAGCATTTTTAAATGTCAGCGGAATTCCGAGAACAATGGAAGAGTTGTGAAGCATTTTTAAACGTCAGCAGAATTCTGAGAACAATGGAAGAGTTCCGAAGCATTTTTAAACGTCAGCGGAATTCTGAGTTCAATGGAATAGTTCTGAAGAATTTTTAAATGTTAGCGGGATTCCGAGAACAATGGAAGAGTTCCGAAGAATTTTTAAATGTTAGCGGGATTCCGAGAACAATGGAAGAGTTCCGAAGCATTTTTAAATGTCAGCGGAAATCTAAAAACAATGGAAGAGTTCCGAAGCATTTTTAATCTTCAAAATAATTCCGAGAACAATGGAAGAGTTCCGAAGCATATTTAAACTTCAGCGGAATTCCGAGAACAATGGAAGAGTTCCGAAGCATTTTTAAAAGTCAGCGGAATACCGAGAACAATGGAAGAGTTTTGAAGCATTTTTAAACGTCAGCAGAATTCCGAGAACAATGGAATAGGTCCGAAGCATTTTTAAATGTCAGCGGAATTCCGAGAAATATGGAAGAGTTCCGAAGCATTTTTAAATGTCAGCAGAATTCCGAGAACAATGGAAGAGTTCCAAAGCATTTTTAAATGTCAGCGGAATTCTGAAAACAATGGAAGAGTTCCGAAGCATTTTTAAACTTCAGCAGAATTCCGAGAACAATGGAAGAGTTCCGAAGCATTCTTAAACTTCAGCGGAATTCCGAGAACAATGGAAGAGTTCCGAAACATTTTTAAAAGTCAGCGGAATTCCGAGAACAATAGAAGAGTTCCGAAGCATTTTTAAATGTCAGGGAAATTCCGCGAACAATGGAAGAGTTCTGAAGCATTTTTAAACGTCAGCGGATTTTTGAAAACAATGAAAGATTTCCGAAGCATTTTTAAACGTCAGCGGAATTCTGAGAAAAATGGAAGAGTTCCGAAGCATTTTTAAACTTCAGCGGAATTTGGAGAACAATCGAAGAGTTCCGAAGCATTTTTAAAGGTCAGCGGAATTCCGAGAACAATGGAAGAGTTGTGAAGCATTTTTAAACGTCAGCGGAATTCCGAGAACAATGGAAGAGTTGCAAAGCATTATTAAACGTCAGCGGAATTCCGAGAACAATGGAAGAGTTCCGAAGCATTTTTAAACTTCAGCATAATTCCGAGAACAATGGAAGAGTTCTGAATCATTTTTAAATTTCAACGAAATTCCAAGAACAATGGAAGAGTTCCGAAGCATTTTAAAACTTCAGCAGAATTCCAAGAACAATGGAAGAGTCCTGAAGCATTTTAAACTTCAGCTGATTTCCGAGAAATGGAAGAGTTCCGAAGCATTTCGAAACGTCAGCCGAAATCCGAGAACAATGGAAGAGTTCCGAAGCATTTTTAAACTTCAGCGGAATTGCTTGAACAATGAAAGTGTTGCGAAGCATTACTAAATGTCATCGTAATACCAAGAACAATGGAAGAGTTCCGAAGCATTTTTAAATGTCAGCGGAAATCCGAGAACAATGTAAGCGTTCCGAAGCATTTTTAAATGTCAGCTGAATTCCGAGAACAATGAAAGAGTTGCGAAGCATTATTAAACGTCAGCGGAATTCTGAGAACAATGGAAGAGTTCCAAAACATTTTTAAACATCAGCGGATTTCCTTCAAGAATGAAAGAGTTCCGTAGGATTTTTAAACTTCAGCAGAATTTGAGGAACAATGGAAGAGTTCCAAAGCATTTTTAAACTTCAGCAGAAATCCGGGAACAATGGAAGAGTTTCAAAGCATTTTTAAACTTCAGCAGAATTCGGAGAACAATAGAAGAGTTCCGAAGCATTTTTAAACGTCAGCAGAATTCCGAGAACAATTGAAGAGTTCCAAAGCATTTTTAAACTTCAGCGGAATTCCGAGAACAATGGAAGAGTTCCAAAGCATTTTTAAATGTCAGCAGAATTCCGAGAACAATGTAAGAGTTCCAAAGCATTTTAAAACTTCAGCAGAATTCCAAGAACAATTGAAGTGTTCCGAAGCATTTTTAAACGTAAGCGGAATTGCGAGAACAATGGAAGAGTTCTAAAGCATTTTTAAACATCAGCGGAATGCCGAGAGCAATGCAAGATTTCCGAAGCATTTTTATATGTCAGCAAGATTTCGAGAACAATGGAAGAGTACCGAAGCATTTTAAAACGTCAGCGGAATTCCGAGAACAATGGAAAAGTTCCGAAGCATTTTTAAACTTCAGCATAATTCCGAGAACAATGGAAGAGTTCCGAAGCATTTTTAAATTTCAACGGAATTCCGAGAACAATGGAAGAGTTCCGAAGCATTTTAAAACTTCAGCAGAATTCCAAGAACAATGGAAGAGTCCTGAAGCATTTTAAACTTCAGCTGATTTCCGAGAAATGGAAGAGTTCCGAAGCATTTTGAAACGTCAGCGGAAATTCGAGAACAATGGAAGCGTTCCGAAGCATTTTTAAATGTCAGCTGAATTCCGAGAACAACGAAAGAGTTGCGAAGCATTATTAAACGTCAGCGGAATTATGAGAACAATGGAAGAGTTCCGAAACATTTTTAAACATCAGCGGATTTCCTTCAAGAATGAAAGAGTTCCGAAGAATTTTTAAACTTCAGCAGAATTTGAGGAACAATGGAAGAGTTCCAAAGCATTTTTAAACTTCACCAGAAATCCGGGAAAAATGGAAGAGTTTCAAAGCATTTTTAAACTTCAGCAGAATTCGGAGAACAATAGAAGAGTTCCGAAGCATTTTTAAATGTCAGAAGAATTCCGAGAACAATGTAAGAGTTCCAAAGCATTTTAAAACTTCAGCAGAATTCCAAGAACAATTGAAGTGTTCCGAAGCATTTTTAAACGTAAGCGGAATTGGGAGAACAATGGAAGAGTTCTAAAGCATTTTTAAACATCAGCGGAATGCCGAGAGCAATGCAAGATTTCCGAAGCATTTTTATATGTCAGCAAGATTTCGAGAACAATGGAAGAGCACCGAAGCATTTTAAAACGTCAGCGGAATTCCGAGAACAATGGAAAAGTTCCGAAGCATTTTTAAACTTCAGCATAATTCCGAGAACAATGGAAGAGTTCCGAAGCATTTTTAAATTTCAACGGAATTCCGAAAACAATGGAAGAGTTCCGAAGCATTTTAAAACTTCAGCAGAATTCCAAGAACAATGGAAGAGTCCTGAAGCATTTTAAACTTCAGCTGATTTCCGAGAAATGGAAGAGTTCCGAAGCATTTTGAAACGTCAGCGGAAATTCGAGAACAATGGAAGCGTTCCGAAGCATTTTTAAATGTCAGCTGAATTCCGAGAACAACGAAAGAGTTGCGAAGCATTATTAAACGTCAGCGGAATTATGAGAACAATGGAAGAGTTCCGAAACATTTTTAAACATCAGCGGATTTCCTTCAAGAATGAAAGAGTTCCGAAGAATTTTTAAACTTCAGCAGAATTTGAGGAACAATGGAAGAGTTCCAAAGCATTTTTAAACTTCAGCAGAAATCCGGGAACAATGGAAGAGTTTCAAAGCATTTTTAAACTTCAGCAGAATTCGGAGAACAATAGAAGAGTTCCGAAGCAGTTTTAAATGTCAGAAGAATTCCGAGAACAATTGAAGAGTTCCAAAGCATTTTTAAACTCCAGCGGAATTCCGAGAACAATGTAAGAGTTCCAAAGCATTTTAAAACTTCAGTAGAATTAAAAAGAACAATTGAAGTGTTTCGAAGCATTTTTAAATGTCAGCGTAATTGCGAGAACAATGGAAGAGTTCTAAAGCATTTTTAAACATCAGCGGAATGCCGAGAACAATGCAAGATTTCCGAAGCATTTTTATATGTCAGCGGAATTCCGAGAACAATGGAAGAGTACCGAAGCATTTTAAAAAGTCAGCGGAATTCCGAGAACAATGGAAGAGTTCCGAAGCATTTTTAAACTTCAGCGGAATTACGAGAACAATGGAAGAGTTCCCAAGCATTTTTAAATATGAGCAGAATTCCGAGAACAATGCAAGAGATTTTAAGCATTTTTAAACTTCAGCGGAATTCCGAGAACAATAGAAGAGTTCCGAAGCATTTTTAAACTTCACCCGAATTCTGAGAACAATGGAAGAGTTCCGAAGCATTTTTAAAAGTCAGCGGAATTCCGAGAACAATGGAAGAGTTGTGAATCATTTTTAAACTTCAGCGGAATTCCGAGAACAATAGAAGAGTTCCGAAGCATTTTTAAATGTCAGCGGAATTCCGAGAAATATGGAAGAGTTCCAAATCATTTTTAAATGTCAGCGGAATTCTGAAAACAATGGAAGAGTTCCGAAGCATTTTTAAACTTCAGCAGAATTCCGAGAACAATGGGAGAGTTCCGAAGCATTCTTAACCTTCAGCGGAATTCCAAGAACAATGGAAGAGTTCCGAAGCATTTTTAAAAGTCAGCGGAATTCCGAGAACAATAGAAGAGTTGTGAAGCATTTTTAAGCGTCAGCGGAATTCCGAGAACAATGAAAGAATTCCGAAGAATTTTTAAACTTCAAAACTTCAGCAGAATTCCGAGAACAATGGAAGAGTTCCGAAGCATTCTTAAACTTCAGCGGAATTCCGAGAACAATGGAAGAATTCCGAAGCATTTTTAAAAGTCAGCGGAATTCCGAGAACAAAAGAAGAGTTGTGAAGCAATTTTAAGGGTCAGCGGAATTCCGAGAACAATGGAAGAGTTCCGAAGCATTTTTAAACTTCAGCGGAATTCCTGGAACAATGGAAGAGTTCCGAAGCATTTTTAAAAGTCAGCAGAATTCTGAGAATAATAGAAGGGTACCAAAGCATGTTTAAACTTCAGCGGAATTCTGAGAACAATGTAAGAGTTCCGAAGCATTTTTAAACTTCACCGGAATTCCGAGAACAATGGAAGAGTTCCGAAGCATTTTTAAATGTCAGCGGAATTCCGAGAACAAAGGAAGAGTTGTGAAGCATTTTTAAACGTCAGCGGAATTCCGAGAACAATGGAAGAGTTGCAAAGCATTATTAAACGTCAGCAGAATTCCGAGAACAATGGAAGAGTTCCGAAGCATTTTTAAACTTCAGCATAATTCCAAGAACAATGGAAGAGTTCCGAAGCATTTTTAAATTTCAACGGAATTCCCAGAACAATGGAAGAGTTCCGAAGCATTTTAAAACTTCAGCAGAATTCCAAGAACAATGGAAGAGTCCTAAAGCATTTTAAACTTCAGCTGATTTCCGAGAAATGGAAGAGTTCCGAAGCATTTTGAAACGTCAGCCGAAATCCGAGAACAATGGAAGAGTTCTGAAGCATTTTTAAACTTCAGCGGAATTCCTTGATTAATGAAAGTGTTGCGAAGCATTACTAAATGTCATCGGAATACCAAGAACAATGGAAGAGTTCCGAAGCATTTTTAAATGTCAGCGGAAATCCGAGAACAATGTAAGCGTTCCGAAGCATTTTTAAATGTCAGCTGAATTCCGAGAACAATGAAAGAGTTGCGAAGCATTATTAAACGTCAGCGGAATTCTGAGAACAATGGAAGAGTTCCGAAACGTTTTTAAACATCAGCGGATTTCCTTCAAGAATGAAAGAGTTCCGTAGGATTTTTAAACTTCAGCAGAATTTGAGGAACAATGGAAGAGTTCCAAAGCATTTTTAAACTTCAGCAGAAATCCGGGAACAATGGAAGAGTTTCAAAGCATTTTTAAACTTCAGCAGAATTCGGAGAACAATAGAAGAGTTCCGAAGCATTTTTAAACGTCAGCAGAATTCCGAGAACAATTGAAGAGTTCCAAAGCATTTTTAAACTTCAGCGGAATTCCGAGAACAATGGAAGAGTTCCGAAGCATTTTTAAATGTCAGCAGAATTCCGAGAACAATGTAAGAGTTCCAAAGCATTTTAAAACTTCAGCAGAATTCCAAGAACAATTGAAGTGTTCCGAAGCATTTTTAAACGTAAGCGGAATTGCGAGAACAATGGAAGAGTTCTAAAGCATTTTTAAACATCAGCGTAATGCCGAGAGCAATGCAAGATTTCCGAAGCATTTTTATATGTCAGCGGAATTCCGAGAACAATGGAAGAGTACCGAAGCATTTTAAAACGTCAGCGGAATTCCGAGAACAATGGAAGAGTTCCGAAGCATTTTTAAACTTCAGCGGAATTACGAGAACAATGGAAGAGTTCCGAAGCATTTTTAAACTTCAGCGGAATTTGGAGAACAATGGAAGAGTTCCGAAGCATTTTTAAAAGTCAGCGGAATTCCGAGAACAATGGAAGAGTTGTGAAGCATTTTTAAACGTCAGCAGAATTCCGAGAACAATGGAAGAGTTCCGAAGCATTTTTAAACGTCAGCGGAATTCTGAGATCAATGGAATAGTTCTGAAGAATTTTTAAATGTTAGCGGGATTCCGAGAACAATGGAAGAGTTCCGAAGCATTTTTAAATTTCAACGGAATTTCGAGAACAATGGAAGAGTTCCGAAGCATTTTTAAACTTCAGCGGAATTACGAGAACAATGGAAGAGTTCCGAAGCATTTTTAAACATGAGCAGAATTCCGAGAATAATGGAAGAGATTTTAAGCATTTTTAAACTTCAGCGGAATTCCGAGAACAATAGAAGAGTTCCAAAGCATTTTCAAACTTCACCCGAATTCTGAAAACAATGGAAGAGTTCCGAAGCATTTTTAAACTTCAGCGGAATTTGGAGAACAATCGGAGAGTTCCGAAGCATTTTTAAAGGTCAGCGGAATTCCGAGAACAATGGAAGAGTTGTGAAGCATTTTTAAACGTCAGCGGAATTCCGAGAACAATGGAAGAGTTGCAAAGCATTATTAAGCGTCAGCGGAATTTCGAGAACAATGGAAAAGTTTCGAAGCATTTTTAAACTTCAGCATAATTCCGAGAACAATGTAAGAGTTCCGAAGCATTTTTAAATTTCAACGGAATTCCGAGAACAATGGAAGAGTTCCGAAGCATTTTAAAGCTTCAGCAGAATTCCAAGAACAATGGAAGAGTCCTGAAGCATTTTAATCTTCAGCTGATTTCCGAGAAATGGAAGAGTTCCGAAGCATTTTGAAACGTTAGCGGAAATTCGAGAACAATGGAAGCGTTCCGAAGCATTTTTAAATGTCAGCTGAATTCCGAGAACAACGAAAGAGTTGCGAAGCATTATTAAACGTCAGTGGAATTATGAGAACAATGGAAGAGTTCCGAAACATTTTTAAACATCAGCGGATTTCCTTCAAGAATGAAAGAGTTCCGAAGAATTTTTAAACTTCAGCAGAATTTGAGGAACAATGGAAGAGTTCCAAAGCATTTTTAAACTTCAGCAGAAATCCGGGAACAATGGAAGAGTTTCAAAGCATTTTTAAACTTCAGCAGAATTCGGAGAACAATAGAAGAGTTCCGAAGCATTTTTAAATGTCAGAAGAATTCCGAGAACAATTGAAGAGTTCCAAAGCATTTTTAAACTTCAGCGGAATTCCGAGAACAATGTAAGAGTTCCAAAGCATTTTAAAACTTCAGTAGAATTAAAAAGAACAATTGAAGTGTTTCGAAGCATTTTTAAACGTCAGCGTAATTGCGAGAACAATGGAAGAGTTCTAAAGCATTTTTAAACATCAGCGGAATGCCGAGAACAATGCAAGATTTCCGAAGCATTTTTATATGTCAGCGGAGTTCCGAGAACAATGGAAGAGTACCGAAGCATTTTAAAAAGTCAGCGGAATTCCGAGAACAATGGAAGAGTTACGAAGCATTTTTAAACTTCAGCGGAATTACGAGAACAATGGAAGAGTTCCGAAGCATTTTTAAATATGAGCAGAATTCCGAGAACAATGCAAGAGATTTTAAGCATTTTTAAACTTCAGCGGAATTCCGAGAACAATAGAAGAGTTCCGAAGCATTTTGAAATGTCAGCGGAATTCCGAGAAATATGGAAGAGTTCCGAATCATTTTTAAATGTCAGCGGAATTCTGAAAACAATGGAAGAGTTCCGAAGCATTTTTAAACTTCAGCAGAATTCCGAGAACAATGGGAGAGTTCTGAAGCATTCTTAACCTTCAGCGGAATTCCGAGAACAATGGAAGAGTTCCGAAGCATTTTTAATAGTCAGCGGAATACCGAGAACAATAGAAGAGTTGTGAAGCATTTTTAAGCGTCAGCGGAATTCCGAGAACAATGGAAGAATTCCGACGAATTTTTAAACTTCAAAACTTTAGCAGAATTCCGAGAACAATGGAAGAGTTCCGAAGCATTCTTAAACTTCAGCGGAATTCCGAGAACAATGGAAGAGTTCCGAAGCATTTTTAAAAGTCAGCGGAATTCCGAGAACAAAAGAAGAGTTGTGAAGCAATTTTAAGCGTCAGCGGAATTCCGAGAACAATGGAAGAGTTCCGAAGCATTTTTAAACTTCAGCGGAATTCCTGGAACAATGGAAGAGTTCTGAAGCATTTTTAAAAGTCAGCGGAATTCCGAGAACAATGGAAGAGTTGTGAAGCATTTTTAAACGTCAGCAGAATTCCGAGAACAATGGAAGAGTTCCGAAGCATTTTTAATCTTCAAAATAATTCCGAGAACAATGGAAGAGTTCCGAAGCATATTTAAACTTCAGCGGAATTCCGAGAACAATGTAAGAGTTCCGAAGCATTTTTAAACTTCACCGGAATTCCGAGAACAATGGAAGAGTTCCGAAGCATTTTTGAACATCAGGGGAATTCCGCGAACAATCGAAGAGTTCTGAAGCATTTTTAAACGTCAGCGGAATTTGGAGAACAATCGGAGAGTTCCAAAGCATTTTTAAATGTCAGCGGAATTTGGAGAACAATCGGAGAGTTCCGAAGCATTTTTAAATGTCAGCGGAATTCCGAGAACAATGGAAGAGTTGTGAAGCACTTAAAACTTCAGCGGAATTCCGAGAACAATGGAAGAGTTCCGAAGCATTTTTAAACGTCAGCAGAATTCCGAGAACAATGGAAGAGTTCCGAAGCATTTTTAAACGTCAGCAGAATTCCGAGAACAATGGAAGAGTTCCGAAGCATTTTTAAACTTCAGCGGAATTACGAGAACAATGGAAGAGTTCCGAAGCATTTTTAAACATGAGCAGAATTCCGAGAACAATGGAAGAGATTTTAAGCATTTTTAAACTTCAGCGGAATTCCGAGAACAATGGAAGAGTTCCGAAGCATTTTTAAACTTCAGCAGAATTCCGAGAACAATGGAAGAGTTCCGAAGCATTTTTAAACTTCAGCGGAATTTGGAGAACAATGGAAGAGTTCCGAAGCATTTTTAAAAGTCAGCGGAATTCCGAGAACAATGGAAGAGTTGTGAAGCATTTTTAAACGTCAGCAGAATTCCGAGAACAATGGAAGAGTTCCGAAGCATTTTTAAACATCGGCGGATTTCCTTCAAGAATGAAAGAGTTCCGAAGAATTTTTAAACTTCAGCAGAATTTGAGGAACAATGGAAGAGTTCCAAAGCATTTTTAAACTTCAGTAGAAATCCGGGAACAATGGAAGAGTTTCAAAGCATTTTTAAACTTCAGCAGAATTCCGAGAACAATGGAAGAGATTTTAAGCATTTTTAAACTTCAGCGGAATTCCGAGAACAATGGAAGAGTTCTGAAGCATTTTTAAACTTCAGCAGAATTCCGAGAACAATGGAAGAGTTCCGAAGCATTTTTAAACGTCAGCAGAATTCCGAGAACAATG
This sequence comes from Phyllobates terribilis, assembly GCF_046119375.1. NCBI lineage: Eukaryota > Metazoa > Chordata > Amphibia > Anura > Dendrobatidae > Phyllobates > Phyllobates terribilis. The sequence goes on along the minus strand of NW_027362788.1, from coordinate 12,005,218 downwards.
GAAGAGTTCCGAAGCATTTTTAAACGTCAGCAGAATTCCGAGAACAATGGAAGAGTTCCGAAGCATTTTTAAACTTCAGCAGAATTCCGAGAACAATGGAAGAGTTCCGAAGCATTTTTAAACTTCAGCGGAATTTGGAGAGCAATGGAAGAGTTCCGAAGCATTTTTAAAAGTCAGTGGAATTCCGAGAACAATGGAAGAGTTGTGAAGCATTTTTAAACGTCAGCAGAATTCCGAGAACAATGGAAGAGTTCCGAAGCATTTTTAAACGTCAGCGGAATTCTGAGATCAATGGAATAGTTCTGAAGAATTTTTAAATGTTAGCGGGATTCCGAGAACAATGGAAGAGTTCCGAAGCATTTTTAAATGTCAGCGGAAATCTGAAAACAATGGAAGAGTTCCGAAGCATTTTTAATCTTCAAAATAATTCCGAGAACAATGGAAGAGTTCCGAAGCATATTTAAACTTCAGCGGAATTCCGAGAACAATGGAAGAGTTCCGAAGCATTTTTAAACGTCAGCAGAATTCCGAGAACAATGGAAGAGTTCCGAAGCATTTTTAAACGTCAGCAGAATTCCGAGAACAATGGAAGAGTTCCGAAGCATTTTTAAACTTCAGCAGAATTCCGAGAACAATGGAAGAGTTCCGAAGCATTTTTAAACTTCAGCGGAATTTGGAGTACAATGGAAGAGTTCCGAAGCATTTTTAAAAGTCAGCGGAATTCCGAGAACAATGGAAGAGTTGTGAAGTATTTTTAAACGTCAGCAGAATTCCGAGAACAATGGAAGAGTTCCGAAGCATTTTTAAACGTCAGCGGAAATCTGAAAACAATGGAAGAGTTCCGAAGCATTTTTAATCTTCAAAATAATTCCGAGAACAATGGAAGAGTTACGAAGCATATTTAAACTTCAGCGGAATTCCGAGAACAATGTAAGAGTTCCGAAGCATTTTTAAAAGTCAGCGGAATACCGAGAACAATAGAAGAGTTTTGAAGCATTTTTAAACGTCAGCGGAATTCCGAGAACAATGGAAGAGGTCCGAAGCATTTTTAAATGTCAGCGTAATTCCGAGAAATATGGAAGAGTTCCGAAGCATTTTTAAACTTCAGCAGAATTCCGAGAACAATGGAAGAGTTCCAAAGCATTCTTAAACTTCAGCGGAATTCCTAGAACAATGGAAGAGTTCCGAAGCATTTTTAAAAGTCAGCAGAATTCCGAGAATAATAGAAGGGTGCCAAAGCATGTTTAAACTTCAGCGGAATTCTGAGAACAATGTAAGAGTTCCGAAGCATTTTTAAACTTCACCGGAATTCCGAGAACAATGGAAGAGTTCCGAAGCATTTTTAAACGTCAGGGGAATTCCGCGAACAATCGAAGAGTTCTGAAGCATTTTTAAACGTCAGTGGATTTTTGAAAACAATGGAAGATTTCCGAAGCATTTTTAAACCTCAGCGGAATTCTGAGAAAAATGGAAGAGTTCCGAAGCATTTTTAAACTTCAGCGGAATTTGGAGAACAATCGGAGAGTTCCGAAGCATTTTTAAATGTCAGCGGAATTCCGAGAACAATGGAAGAGTTGTGAAGCATTTTTAAACGTCAGCGGAATTCCGAGAACAATGGAAGAGTTCCGAAGCATTTTTAAACGTCAGCAGAATTCCGAGAACAATGGAAGAGTTCCGAAGCATTTTTAAACGTCAGCAGAATTCCGAGAACAATGGAAGAGTTCCGAAGCATTTTTAAACTTCAGCAGAATTCCGAGAACAATGGAAGAGTTCCGAAGCATTTTTAAACTTCAGCGGAATTACGAGAACAATGGAAGAGTTCCGAAGCATTTTTAAACATGAGCAGAATTCCGAGAACAATGGAAGAGATTTTAAGCATTTTTAAACTTCAGCGGAATTCCGAGAACAATAGAAGAGTTCCGAAGCATTTTCAAACTTCACCCGAATTCTGAGAACAATGGAAGAGTTCCGAAGCATTTTTAAAAGTTAGCGGAATTCCGAGAACAATGGAAGAGTTCCGAAGCATTTTTAAACGTCAGCAGAATTCCGAGAACAATGGAAGAGTTCCGAAGCATTTTTAAACGTCAGCAGAATTCCGAGAACAATGGAAGAGTTCCGAAGCATTTTTAAACTTCAGCAGAATTCCGAGAACAATGGAAGAGTTCCGAAGCATTTTTAAACTTCAGCGGAAATTGGAGAACAATGTAAGAGTTCCGAAGCATTTTTAAAAGTCAGCGGAATTCCGAGAACAATGGAAGAGTTGTGAAGCATTTTTAAACGTCAGCAGAATTCCGAGAACAATGGAAGAGTTCCGAAGCATTTTTAAACGTCAGCGGAATTCTGAGATCAATGGAATAGTTCTAAAGAATTTTTAAATGTTAGCGGGATTCCGAGAACAATGGAAGAGTTCCGAAGCATTTTTAAATGTCAGCGGAAATCTGAAAACAATGGAAGAGTTCCGAAGCATTTTTAATCTTCAAAATAATTCCGAGAACAATGGAAGAGTTCCGAAGCATCTTTAAACTTCAGCCGAATTCCGAGAACAATGGAAGAGTTCCGAAGCATTCTTAAACTTCAGCGGAATTCCGAAAACAATGGAAGAGTTCCGAAGCATTTTTAAAAGTCAGCGGAATTCCGAGAACAATAGAAGAGTTCTGAAGCAATTTTAAGCGTCAGCCGAATTCCGAGAACAATGGAAGAGTTCCGAAGCATTTTTAAACTTCAGCGGAATTCCTGGAACAATGGAAGAGTTCCGAAGCATTTTTAAACTTCAGCAGAATTTGAGGAACAATGGAAGAGTTCCAAAGCATTTTTAAACTTCAGCAGAAATCCGGGAACAATGGAAGAGTTTCAAAGCATTTTTAAACTTCAGCAGAATTCGGAGAACAATAGAAGAGTTCCGAAGCATTTTTAAACGTCAGCAGAATTCCGAGAACAATTGAAGAGTTCCAAAGCATTTTTAAACTTCAGCGGAATTCCGAGAACAATGGAAGAGTTCCAAAGCATTTTTAAATGTCAGCAGAATTCCGAGAACAATGTAAGAGTTCCAAAGCATTTTAAAACTTCAGCAGAATTCCAAGAACAATTGAAGTGTTCCGAAGCATTTTTAAACGTAAGCGGAATTGCGAGAACAATGGAAGAGTTCTAAAGCATTTTTAAACATCAGCGGAATGCCGAGAGCAATGCAAGATTTCCGAAGCATTTTTATATGTCAGCAAGATTTCGAGAACAATGGAAGAGTACCGAAGCATTTTAAAACGTCAGCGGAATTCCGAGAACAATGGAAAAGTTCCGAAGCATTTTTAAACTTCAGCATAATTCCGAGAACAATGGAAGAGTTCCGAAGCATTTTTAAATTTCAACGGAATTCCGAGAACAATGGAAGAGTTCCGAAGCATTTTAAAGCTTCAGCAGAATTCCAAGAACAATGGAAGAGTCCTGAAGCATTTTAAACTTCAGCTGATTTCCGAGAAATGGAAGAGTTCCGAAGCATTTTGAAACGTCAGCGGAAATTCGAGAACAATGGAAGCGTTCCGAAGCATTTTTAAATGTCAGCTGAATTCCGAGAACAACGAAAGAGTTGCGAAGCATTATTAAACGTCAGCGGAATTATGAGAACAATGGAAGAGTTCCGAAACATTTTTAAACATCAGCGGATTTCCTTCAAGAATGAAAGAGTTCCGAAGAATTTTTAAACTTCAGCAGAATTTGAGGAACAATGGAAGAGTTCCAAAGCATTTTTAAACTTCACCAGAAATCCGGGAAAAATGGAAGAGTTTCAAAGCATTTTTAAACTTCAGCAGAATTCGGAGAACAATAGAAGAGTTCCGAAGCATTTTTAAATGTCAGAAGAATTCCGAGAACAATGTAAGAGTTCCAAAGCATTTTAAAACTTCAGCAGAATTCCAAGAACAATTGAAGTGTTCCGAAGCATTTTTAAACGTAAGCGGAATTGGGAGAACAATGGAAGAGTTCTAAAGCATTTTTAAACATCAGCGGAATGCCGAGAGCAATGCAAGATTTCCGAAGCATTTTTATATGTCAGCAAGATTTCGAGAACAATGGAAGAGTACCGAAGCATTTTAAAACGTCAGCGGAATTCCGAGAACAATGGAAAAGTTCCGAAGCATTTTTAAACTTCAGCATAATTCCGAGAACAATGGAAGAGTTCCGAAGCATTTTTAAATTTCAACGGAATTCCGAGAACAATGGAAGAGTTCCGAAGCATTTTAAAACTTCAGCAGAATTCCAAGAACAATGGAAGAGTCCTGAAGCATTTTAAACTTCAGCTGATTTCCGAGAAATGGAAGAGTTCCGAAGCATTTTGAAACGTCAGCGGAAATTCGAGAACAATGGAAGCGTTCCGAAGCATTTTTAAATGTCAGCTGAATTCCGAGAACAACGAAAGAGTTGCGAAGCATTATTAAACGTCAGCGGAATTATGAGAACAATGGAAGAGTTCCGAAACATTTTTAAACATCAGCGGATTTCCTTCAAGAATGAAAGAGTTCCGAAGAATTTTTAAACTTCAGCAGAATTTGAGGAACAATGGAAGAGTTCCAAAGCATTTTTAAACTTCACCAGAAATCCGGGAAAAATGGAAGAGTTTCAAAGCATTTTTAAACTTCAGCAGAATTCGGAGAACAATAGAAGAGTTCCGAAGCATTTTTAAATGTCAGAAGAATTCCGAGAACAATTGAAGAGTTAAAAAGCATTTTTAATCTTCAGCGGAATTCCGAGAACAATGTAAGAGTTCCAAAGCATTTTAAAACTTCAGTAGAATTAAAAAGAACAATTGAAGTGTTTCGAAGCATTTTTAAACGTCAGCGTAATTGCGAGAACAATGGAAGAGTTCTAAAGCATTTTTAAACATCAGCGGAATGCCGAGAACAATGCAATATTTCCGAAGCATTTTTATATGTCAGCGGAATTCCGAGAACAATGGAAGAGTTCCGAAGCATTTTTAAACTTCAGGGGAATTACGAGAACAATGGAAGAGTTCCAAAGCATTTTTAAATATGAGCAGAATTCCGAGAACAATGCAAGAGATTTTAAGCATTTTTAAACTTCAGCGGAATTCCGAGAACAATAGAAGAGTTCCGAAGCATTTTTAAACTTCACCCGAATTCTGAGAACAATAGAAGAGTTCCGAAGCATTTTTAAATGTCAGCGGAATTCCGAGAAATATGGAAGAGTTCCGAATCATTTTTAAATGTCAGCGGAATTCTGAAAACAATGGAAGAGTTCCGAAGCATTTTTAAACTTCAGCAGAATTCCGAGAACAATGGGAGAGTTCCGAAGCATTCTTAACCTTCAGCGGAATTCCGAGAACAATGGAAGAGTTCCGAAGCATTTTTAAAAGTCAGCTCAATTCCGAGAACAATAGAAGAGTTGTGAAGCATTTTTAAGCGTCAGCGGAATTCCGAGAACAATGGAAGAGTTCCGAAGCATTTTTAAAAGTCAGCGGAATTCCGAGAACAAAAGAAGAGTTGTGAAGCAATTTTAAGCGTCAGCGGAATTCCGAGAACAATGGAAGAGTTTCGAAGCAGTTTTAAACTTCAGCGGAATTCCTGGAACAATGGAAGAGTTCCGAAGCATTTTTAAAAGTCAGCAGAATTCTGAGAATAATAGAAGGGTACCAAAGCATGTTTAAACTTCAGCGGAATTCTGAGAACAATGTAAGAGTTCCGAAGCATTTTTAAACTTCACCGGAATTCCGAGAACAATGGAAGAGTTCCGAAGCATTTTTAAATGTCAGCGGAATTCCGAGAACAATGGAAGAGTTGTGAAGCATTTTTAAACGTCAGCGGAATTCCGAGAACAATGGAAGAGTTGCAAAGCATTATTAAACGTCAGCAGAATTCCGAGAACAATGGAAGAGTTCCGAAGCATTTTTAAACTTCAGCATAATTCCAAGAACAATGGAAGAGTTCCGAAGCATTTTTAAATTTCAACGGAATTCCGAGAACAATGGAAGAGTTCCGAAGCATTTTAAAACTTCAGCAGAATTCCAAGAACAATGGAAGAGTCCTGAAGCATTTTAAACTTCAGCTGATTTCCGAGAAATGGAAGAGTTCCGAAGCATTTTGAAACGTCAGCCGAAATCCGAGAACAATGGAAGAGTTCTGAAGCATTTTTAAACTTCAGCGGAATTCCTTGAACAATGAAAGTGTTGCGAAGCATTACTAAATGTCATCGGAATACCAAAAACAATGGAAGAGTTCCGAAGCATTTTTAAATGTCAGCGGAATTCCGAGAACAATGTAAGCGTTCCGAAGCATTTTTAAATGTCAGCTGAATTCCGAGAACAATGAAAGAGTTGCGAAGCATTATTAAACGTCAGCGGAATTCTGAGAACAATGGAAGAGTTCCGAAACGTTTTTAAACATCAGCGGATTTCCTTCAAGAATGAAAGAGTTCCGTAGGATTTTTAAACTTCAGCAGAATTTGAGGAACAATGGAAGAGTTCCAAAGCATTTTTAAACTTCAGCAGAAATCCGGGAACAATGGAAGAGTTTCAAAGCATTTTTAAACTTCAGCAGAATTCGGAGAACAATAGAAGATTTCCGACGCATTTTTAAATGTCAGCAGAATTCCGAGAACAATGTAAGAGTTCCAAAGCATTTTAAAACTTCAGCAGAATTCCAAGAACAATTGAAGTGTTCCAAAGCATTTTTAAACGTAAGCGGAATTGCGAGAACAATGGAAGAGTTCTAAAGCATTTTTAAACATCAGCGGAATGCCGAGAGCAATGCAAGATTTCCGAAGCATTTTTATATGTCAGCGGAATTCCGAGAACAATGGAAGAGTACCGAAGCATTTTAAAACGTCAGCGGAATTCCGAGAACAATGGAAGAGTTCCGAAGCATTTTTAAACTTCAGCGGAATTACGAGAACAATGGAAGAGTTCCGAAGCATTTTTAAACATGAGCAGAATTCCGAGAACAATGGAAGAGATTTTAAGCCTTTTTAAACTTCATCGGAATTCCGAGAACAATAGAAGAGTTCCGAAGCATTTTCAAACTTCACCCGAATTCTGAGAACAATGGAAGAGTTCCGAAGCATTTTTAAACTTCAGCGGAATTTGGAGAACAATCGGAGGGTTCCGAAGCATTTTTAAAGGTCAGCGGAATTCCGAGAACAATGGAAGAGTTGTGAAGCATTTTTAAACGTCAGCGGAATTCCGAGAACAATGGAAGAGTTGCAAAGCATTATTAAGCGTCAGCGGAATTCCGAGAACAATGGAAAAGTTCCGAAGCATTTTTAAACTTCAGCATAATTCCGAGAACAATGGAAGAGTTCCGAAGCATTTTTAAATTTCAACGGAATTCCGAAAACAATGGAAGAGTTCCGAAGCATTTTAAAACTTCAGCAGAATTCCAAGAACAATGGAAGAGTCCTGAAGCATTTTAAACTTCAGCTGATTTCCGAGAAATGGAAGAGTTCCGAAGCATTTTGAAACGTCAGCGGAAATTCGAGAACAATGGAAGCGTTCCGAAGCATTTTTAAATGTCAGCTGAATTCCGAGAACAACGAAAGAGTTGCGAAGCATTATTAAACGTCAGCGGAATTATGAGAACAATGGAAGAGTTCCGAAACATTTTTAAACATCAGCGGATTTCCTTCAAGAATGAAAGAGTTCCGAAGAATTTTTAAACTTCAGCAGAATTTGAGGAACAATGGAAGAGTTCCAAAGCATTTTTAAACTTCAGCAGAAATCCGGGAACAATGGAAGAGTTTCAAAGCATTTTTAAACTTCAGCAGAATTCGGAGAACAATAGAAGAGTTCCGAAGCAGTTTTAAATGTCAGAAGAATTCCGAGAACAATTGAAGAGTTCCAAAGCATTTTTAAACTCCAGCGGAATTCCGAGAACAATGTAAGAGTTCCAAAGCATTTTAAAACTTCAGTAGAATTAAAAAGAACAATTGAAGTGTTTCGAAGCATTTTTAAATGTCAGCGTAATTGCGAGAACAATGGAAGAGTTCTAAAGCATTTTTAAACATCAGCGGAATGCCGAGAACAATGCAAGATTTCCGAAGCATTTTTATATGTCAGCGGAATTCCGAGAACAATGGAAGAGTACCGAAGCATTTTAAAAATTCAGCGGAATTCCGAGAACAATGGAAGAGTTCCGAAGCATTTTTAAACTTCAGCGGAATTACGAGAACAATGGAAGAGTTCCCAAGCATTTTTAAATATGAGCAGAATTCCGAGAACAATGCAAGAGATTTTAAGCATTTTTAAACTTCAGCGGAATTCCGAGAACAATAGAAGAGTTCCGAAGCATTTTTAAACTTCACCCGAATTCTGAGAACAATGGAAGAGTTCCGAAGCATTTTTAAAAGTCAGCGGAATTCCGAGAACAATGGAAGAGTTGTGAATCATTTTTAAACTTCAGCGGAATTCCGAGAACAATAGAAGAGTTCCGAAGCATTTTTAAATGTCAGCGGAATTCCGAGAAATATGGAAGAGTTCCAAATCATTTTTAAATGTCAGCGGAATTCTGAAAACAATGGAAGAGTTCCGAAGCATTTTTAAACTTCAGCAGAATTCCGAGAACAATGGGAGAGTTCCGAAGCATTCTTAACCTTCAGCGGAATTCCAAGAACAATGGAAGAGTTCCGAAGCATTTTTAAAAGTCAGCGGAATTCCGAGAACAATAGAAGAGTTGTGAAGCATTTTTAAGCGTCAGCGGAATTCCGAGAACAATGAAAGAATTCCGAAGAATTTTTAAACTTCAAAACTTCAGCAGAATTCCGAGAACAATGGAAGAGTTCCGAAGCATTCTTAAACTTCAGCGGAATTCCGAGAACAATGGAAGAATTCCGAAGCATTTTTAAAAGTCAGCGGAATTCCGAGAACAAAAGAAGAGTTGTGAAGCAATTTTAAGGGTCAGCGGAATTCCGAGAACAATGGAAGAGTTCCGAAGCATTTTTAAACTTCAGCGGAATTCCTGGAACAATGGAAGAGTTCCGAAGCATTTTTAAAAGTCAGCAGAATTCTGAGAATAATAGAAGGGTACCAAAGCATGTTTAAACTTCAGCGGAATTCTGAGAACAATGTAAGAGTTCCGAAGCATTTTTAAACTTCACCGGAATTCCGAGAACAATGGAAGAGTTCCGAAGCATTTTTAAATGTCAGCGGAATTCCGAGAACAAAGGAAGAGTTGTGAAGCATTTTTAAACGTCAGCGGAATTCCGAGAACAATGGAAGAGTTGCAAAGCATTATTAAACGTCAGCAGAATTCCGAGAACAATGGAAGAGTTCCGAAGCATTTTTAAACTTCAGCATAATTCCAAGAACAATGGAAGAGTTCCGAAGCATTTTTAAATTTCAACGGAATTCCCAGAACAATGGAAGAGTTCCGAAGCATTTTAAAACTTCAGCAGAATTCCAAGAACAATGGAAGAGTCCTGAAGCATTTTAAACTTCAGCTGATTTCCGAGAAATGGAAGAGTTCCGAAGCATTTTGAAACGTCAGCCGAAATCCGAGAACAATGGAAGAGTTCTGAAGCATTTTTAAACTTCAGCGGAATTCCTTGATTAATGAAAGTGTTGCGAAGCATTACTAAATGTCATCGGAATACCAAGAACAATGGAAGAGTTCCGAAGCATTTTTAAATGTCAGCGGAAATCCGAGAACAATGTAAGCGTTCCGAAGCATTTTTAAATGTCAGCTGAATTCCGAGAACAATGAAAGAGTTGCGAAGCATTATTAAACGTCAGCGGAATTCTGAGAACAATGGAAGAGTTCCGAAACGTTTTTAAACATCAGCGGATTTCCTTCAAGAATGAAAGAGTTCCGTAGGATTTTTAAACTTCAGCAGAATTTGAGGAACAATGGAAGAGTTCCAAAGCATTTTTAAACTTCAGCAGAAATCCGGGAACAATGGAAGAGTTTCAAAGCATTTTTAAACTTCAGCAGAATTCGGAGAACAATAGAAGAGTTCCGAAGCATTTTTAAACGTCAGCAGAATTCCGAGAACAATTGAAGAGTTCCAAAGCATTTTTAAACTTCAGCGGAATTCCGAGAACAATGGAAGAGTTCCGAAGCATTTTTAAATGTCAGCAGAATTCCGAGAACAATGTAAGAGTTCCAAAGCATTTTAAAACTTCAGCAGAATTCCAAGAACAATTGAAGTGTTCCGAAGCATTTTTAAACGTAAGCGGAATTGCGAGAACAATGGAAGAGTTCTAAAGCATTTTTAAACATCAGCGTAATGCCGAGAGCAATGCAAGATTTCCGAAGCATTTTTATATGTCAGCGGAATTCCGAGAACAATGGAAGAGTACCGAAGCATTTTAAAACGTCAGCGGAATTCCGAGAACAATGGAAGAGTTCCGAAGCATTTTTAAACTTCAGCGGAATTACGAGAACAATGGAAGAGTTCCGAAGCATTTTTAAACTTCAGCGGAATTTGGAGAACAATGGAAGAGTTCCGAAGCATTTTTAAAAGTCAGCGGAATTCCGAGAACAATGGAAGAGTTGTGAAGCATTTTTAAACGTCAGCAGAATTCCGAGAACAATGGAAGAGTTCCGAAGCATTTTTAAACGTCAGCGGAATTCTGAGATCAATGGAATAGTTCTGAAGAATTTTTAAATGTTAGCGGGATTCCGAGAACAATGGAAGAGTTCCGAAGCATTTTTAAATTTCAACGGAATTCCGAGAACAATGGAAGAGTTCCGAAGCATTTTTAAACTTCAGCGGAATTACGAGAACAATGGAAGAGTTCCGAAGCATTTTTAAACATGAGCAGAATTCCGAGAATAATGGAAGAGATTTTAAGCATTTTTAAACTTCAGCGGAATTCCGAGAACAATAGAAGAGTTCCAAAGCATTTTCAAACTTCACCCGAATTCTGAAAACAATGGAAGAGTTCCGAAGCATTTTTAAACTTCAGCGGAATTTGGAGAACAATCGGAGAGTTCCGAAGCATTTTTAAAGGTCAGCGGAATTCCGAGAACAATGGAAGAGTTGTGAAGCATTTTTAAACGTCAGCGGAATTCCGAGAACAATGGAAGAGTTGCAAAGCATTATTAAGCGTCAGCGGAATTTCGAGAACAATGGAAAAGTTTCGAAGCATTTTTAAACTTCAGCATAATTCCGAGAACAATGTAAGAGTTCCGAAGCATTTTTAAATTTCAACGGAATTCCGAGAACAATGGAAGAGTTCCGAAGCATTTTAAAGCTTCAGCAGAATTCCAAGAACAATGGAAGAGTCCTGAAGCATTTTAATCTTCAGCTGATTTCCGAGAAATGGAAGAGTTCCGAAGCATTTTGAAACGTTAGCGGAAATTCGAGAACAATGGAAGCGTTCCGAAGCATTTTTAAATGTCAGCTGAATTCCGAGAACAACGAAAGAGTTGCGAAGCATTATTAAACGTCAGTGGAATTATGAGAACAATGGAAGAGTTCCGAAACATTTTTAAACATCAGCGGATTTCCTTCAAGAATGAAAGAGTTCCGAAGAATTTTTAAACTTCAGCAGAATTTGAGGAACAATGGAAGAGTTCCAAAGCATTTTTAAACTTCAGCAGAAATCCGGGAACAATGGAAGAGTTTCAAAGCATTTTTAAACTTCAGCAGAATTCGGAGAACAATAGAAGAGTTCCGAAGCATTTTTAAATGTCAGAAGAATTCCGAGAACAATTGAAGAGTTCCAAAGCATTTTTAAACTTCAGCGGAATTCCGAGAACAATGTAAGAGTTCCAAAGCATTTTAAAACTTCAGTAGAATTAAAAAGAACAATTGAAGTGTTTCGAAGCATTTTTAAACGTCAGCGTAATTGCGAGAACAATGGAAGAGTTCTAAAGCATTTTTAAACATCAGCGGAATGCCGAGAACAATGCAAGATTTCCGAAGCATTTTTATATGTCAGCGGAGTTCCGAGAACAATGGAAGAGTACCGAAGCATTTTAAAAAGTCAGCGGAATTCCGAGAACAATGGAAGAGTTACGAAGCATTTTTAAACTTCAGCGGAATTACGAGAACAATGGAAGAGTTCCGAAGCATTTTTAAATATGAGCAGAATTCCGAGAACAATGCAAGAGATTTTAAGCATTTTTAAACTTCAGCGGAATTCCGAGAACAATAGAAGAGTTCCGAAGCATTTTGAAATGTCAGCGGAATTCCGAGAAATATGGAAGAGTTCCGAATCATTTTTAAATGTCAGCGGAATTCTGAAAACAATGGAAGAGTTCCGAAGCATTTTTAAACTTCAGCAGAATTCCGAGAACAATGGGAGAGTTCTGAAGCATTCTTAACCTTCAGCGGAATTCCGAGAACAATGGAAGAGTTCCGAAGCATTTTTAATAGTCAGCGGAATACCGAGAACAATAGAAGAGTTGTGAAGCATTTTTAAGCGTCAGCGGAATTCCGAGAACAATGGAAGAATTCCGACGAATTTTTAAACTTCAAAACTTTAGCAGAATTCCGAGAACAATGGAAGAGTTCCGAAGCATTCTTAAACTTCAGCGGAATTCCGAGAACAATGGAAGAGTTCCGAAGCATTTTTAAAAGTCAGCGGAATTCCGAGAACAAAAGAAGAGTTGTGAAGCAATTTTAAGCGTCAGCGGAATTCCGAGAACAATGGAAGAGTTCCGAAGCATTTTTAAACTTCAGCGGAATTCCTGGAACAATGGAAGAGTTCTGAAGCATTTTTAAAAGTCAGCGGAATTCCGAGAACAATGGAAGAGTTGTGAAGCATTTTTAAACGTCAGCAGAATTCCGAGAACAATGGAAGAGTTCCGAAGCATTTTTAATCTTCAAAATAATTCCGAGAACAATGGAAGAGTTCCGAAGCATATTTAAACTTCAGCGGAATTCCGAGAACAATGTAAGAGTTCCGAAGCATTTTTAAACTTCACCGGAATTCCGAGAACAATGGAAGAGTTCCGAAGCATTTTTGAACATCAGGGGAATTCCGCGAACAATCGAAGAGTTCTGAAGCATTTTTAAACGTCAGCGGAATTTGGAGAACAATCGGAGAGTTCCAAAGCATTTTTAAATGTCAGCGGAATTTGGAGAACAATCGGAGAGTTCCGAAGCATTTTTAAATGTCAGCGGAATTCCGAGAACAATGGAAGAGTTGTGAAGCACTTAAAACTTCAGCGGAATTCCGAGAACAATGGAAGAGTTCCGAAGCATTTTTAAACGTCAGCAGAATTCCGAGAACAATGGAAGAGTTCCGAAGCATTTTTAAACGTCAGCAGAATTCCGAGAACAATGGAAGAGTTCCGAAGCATTTTTAAACTTCAGCGGAATTACGAGAACAATGGAAGAGTTCCGAAGCATTTTTAAACATGAGCAGAATTCCGAGAACAATGGAAGAGATTTTAAGCATTTTTAAACTTCAGCGGAATTCCGAGAACAATGGAAGAGTTCCGAAGCATTTTTAAACTTCAGCAGAATTCCGAGAACAATGGAAGAGTTCCGAAGCATTTTTAAACTTCAGCGGAATTTGGAGAACAATGGAAGAGTTCCGAAGCATTTTTAAAAGTCAGCGGAATTCCGAGAACAATGGAAGAGTTGTGAAGCATTTTTAAACGTCAGCAGAATTCCGAGAACAATGGAAGAGTTCCGAAGCATTTTTAAACATCGGCGGATTTCCTTCAAGAATGAAAGAGTTCCGAAGAATTTTTAAACTTCAGCAGAATTTGAGGAACAATGGAAGAGTTCCAAAGCATTTTTAAACTTCAGTAGAAATCCGGGAACAATGGAAGAGTTTCAAAGCATTTTTAAACTTCAGCAGAATTCCGAGAACAATGGAAGAGATTTTAAGCATTTTTAAACTTCAGCGGAATTCCGAGAACAATGGAAGAGTTCTGAAGCATTTTTAAACTTCAGCAGAATTCCGAGAACAATGGAAGAGTTCCGAAGCATTTTTAAACGTCAGCAGAATTCCGAGAACAATGGAAGAGTTCCGAAGCATTTTTAAACGTCAGCAGAATTCCGAGAACAATGGAAGAGTTCCGAAGCATTTTTAAACTTCAGCAGAATTCCGAGAACAATGGAAGAGTTCCGAAGCATTTTTAAACTTCAGCGGAATTTGGAGAGCAATGGAAGAGTTCCGAAGCATTTTTAAAAGTCAGTGGAATTCCGAGAACAATGGAAGAGTTGTGAAGCATTTTTAAACGTCAGCAGAATTCCGAGAACAATGGAAGAGTTCCGAAGCATTTTTAAACGTCAGCGGAATTCTGAGATCAATGGAATAGTTCTGAAGAATTTTTAAATGTTAGCGGGATTCCGAGAACAATGGAAGAGTTCCGAAGCATTTTTAAATGTCAGCGGAAATCTGAAAACAATGGAAGAGTTCCGAAGCATTTTTAATCTTCAAAATAATTCCGAGAACAATGGAAGAGTTCCGAAGCATATTTAAACTTCAGCGGAATTCCGAGAACAATGGAAGAGTTCCGAAGCATTTTTAAACGTCAGCAGAATTCCGAGAACAATGGAAGAGTTCCGAAGCATTTTTAAACGTCAGCAGAATTCCGAGAACAATGGAAGAGTTCCGAAGCATTTTTAAACTTCAGCAGAATTCCGAGAACAATGGAAGAGTTCCGAAGCATTTTTAAACTTCAGCGGAATTTGGAGTACAATGGAAGAGTTCCGAAGCATTTTTAAAAGTCAGCGGAATTCCGAGAACAATGGAAGAGTTGTGAAGTATTTTTAAACGTCAGCAGAATTCCGAGAACAATGGAAGAGTTCCGAAGCATTTTTAAACGTCAGCGGAAATCTGAAAACAATGGAAGAGTTCCGAAGCATTTTTAATCTTCAAAATAATTCCGAGAACAATGGAAGAGTTACGAAGCATATTTAAACTTCAGCGGAATTCCGAGAACAATGTAAGAGTTCCGAAGCATTTTTAAAAGTCAGCGGAATACCGAGAACAATAGAAGAGTTTTGAAGCATTTTTAAATGTCAGCGGAATTCCGAGAACAATGGAAGAGGTCCGAAGCATTTTTAAATGTCAGCGTAATTCCGAGAAATATGGAAGAGTTCCGAAGCATTTTTAAACTTCAGCAGAATTCCGAGAACAATGGAAGAGTTCCAAAGCATTCTTAAACTTCAGCGGAATTCCTAGAACAATGGAAGAGTTCCGAAGCATTTTTAAAAGTCAGCAGAATTCCGAGAATAATAGAAGGGTGCCAAAGCATGTTTAAACTTCAGCGGAATTCTGAGAACAATGTAAGAGTTCCGAAGCATTTTTAAACTTCACCGGAATTCCGAGAACAATGGAAGAGTTCCGAAGCATTTTTAAACGTCAGGGGAATTCCGCGAACAATCGAAGAGTTCTGAAGCATTTTTAAACGTCAGTGGATTTTTGAAAACAATGGAAGATTTCCGAAGCATTTTTAAACCTCAGCGGAATTCTGAGAAAAATGGAAGAGTTCCGAAGCATTTTTAAACTTCAGCGGAATTTGGAGAACAATCGGAGAGTTCCGAAGCATTTTTAAATGTCAGCGGAATTCCGAGAACAATGGAAGAGTTGTGAAGCATTTTTAAACGTCAGCGGAATTCCGAGAACAATGGAAGAGTTCCGAAGCATTTTTAAACGTCAGCAGAATTCCGAGAACAATGGAAGAGTTCCGAAGCATTTTTAAACGTCAGCAGAATTCCGAGAACAATGGAAGAGTTCCGAAGCATTTTTAAACTTCAGCAGAATTCCGAGAACAATGGAAGAGTTCCGAAGCATTTTTAAACTTCAGCGGAATTACGAGAACAATGGAAGAGTTCCGAAGCATTTTTAAACATGAGCAGAATTCCGAGAACAATGGAAGAGATTTTAAGCATTTTTAAACTTCAGCGGAATTCCGAGAACAATAGAAGAGTTCCGAAGCATTTTCAAACTTCACCCGAATTCTGAGAACAATGGAAGAGTTCCGAAGCATTTTTAAAAGTTAGCGGAATTCCGAGAACAATGGAAGAGTTCCGAAGCATTTTTAAACGTCAGCAGAATTCCGAGAACAATGGAAGAGTTCCGAAGCATTTTTAAACGTCAGCAGAATTCCGAGAACAATGGAAGAGTTCCGAAGCATTTTTAAACTTCAGCAGAATTCCGAGAACAATGGAAGAGTTCCGAAGCATTTTTAAACTTCAGCGGAAATTGGAGAACAATGTAAGAGTTCCGAAGCATTTTTAAAAGTCAGCGGAATTCCGAGAACAATGGAAGAGTTGTGAAGCATTTTTAAACGTCAGCAGAATTCCGAGAACAATGGAAGAGTTCCGAAGCATTTTTAAACGTCAGCGGAATTCTGAGATCAATGGAATAGTTCTAAAGAATTTTTAAATGTTAGCGGGATTCCGAGAACAATGGAAGAGTTCCGAAGCATTTTTAAATGTCAGCGGAAATCTGAAAACAATGGAAGAGTTCCGAAGCATTTTTAATCTTCAAAATAATTCCGAGAACAATGGAAGAGTTCCGAAGCATCTTTAAACTTCAGCCGAATTCCGAGAACAATGGAAGAGTTCCGAAGCATTCTTAAACTTCAGCGGAATTCCGAAAACAATGGAAGAGTTCCGAAGCATTTTTAAAAGTCAGCGGAATTCCGAGAACAATAGAAGAGTTCTGAAGCAATTTTAAGCGTCAGCCGAATTCCGAGAACAATGGAAGAGTTCCGAAGCATTTTTAAACTTCAGCGGAATTCCTGGAACAATGGAAGAGTTCCGAAGCATTTTTAAACTTCAGCAGAATTTGAGGAACAATGGAAGAGTTCCAAAGCATTTTTAAACTTCAGTAGAAATCCGGGAACAATGGAAGAGCTTCAAAGCATTTTTAAACTTCAGCAGAATTCGGAGAACAATTGAAGAGTTCCAAAGCATTTTTAAACTTCAGCGAAATTCCGAGAACAATGGAAGAGTTCCGAAGCATTTTTAAATGTCAGCAGAATTCCGAGAACAATGTAAGAGTTCCAAAGCATTTTAAAACTTCAGCAGAATTCCAAGAACAATTGAAGTGTTCCGAAGCATTTTTAAACGTAAGCGGAATTGCGAGAAAAATGGAAGAGTTCTAAAGCATTTTTAAACATCAGCGGAATGCCGAGAGCAATGCAAGATTTCCGAAGCATTTTTATATGTCAGCGGAATTCCGAGAACAATGGAAGAGTACCGAAGTATTTTAAAACGTCAGCGGAATTCCGAGAACAATGGAAGAGTTCCGAAGCATTTTTAAACTTCAGCGGAATTACGAGAACAATGGAAGAGTTCCGAAGCATTTTTAAACATGAGCAGAATTCCGAGAACAATGGAAGAGATTTTAAGCATTTTTAAACTTCAGCGGAATTCCGAGAACAATAGAAGAGTTCCGAAGCATTTTCAAACTTCACCCGAATTCTGAGAACAATGGAAGAGTTCCGAAGCATTTTTAAACGTCAGCAGAATTCCGAGAACAATGGAAGAGTTCCGAAGCATTTTTAAACTTCAGCAGAATTCCGAGAACAATGGAAGAGTTCCGAAGCATTTTTAAACTTCAGCGGAATTTGGAGAACAATGGAAGAGTTCCGAAGCATTTTTAAAAGTCAGCGGAATTCCGAGAACAATGGAAGAGTTGTGAAGCATTTTTAAACGTCATCAGAATTCCGAGAACAATGGAAGAGTTCCGAAGCATTTTTAAACGTCAGCGGAATTCTGAGATCAATGGAATAGTTCTGAAGAATTTTTAAATGTTAGCGGGATTCCGAGAACAATGGAAGAGTTCCGAAGCATTTTTAAATGTCAGCGGAAATCTGAAAACAATGGAAGAGTTCCGAAGCATTTTTAATCTTCAAAATAATTCCGAGAACAATGGAAGAGTTCCGAAGCATATTTAAACTTCAGCGGAATTCCGAGAACAATGTAAGAGTTCCGAAGCATTTTTAAAAGTCAGCGGAATACCGAGAAAAATAGAAGAGTTTTGAAGCATTTTTAAACGTCAGCGGAATTCCGAGAACAATGGAAGAGGTCCGAAGCATTTTTAAACTTCAGCGGAATTTGGAGAACAATCGGAGAGTTCCGAAGCATTTTTAAATGTCAGCGGAATTCCGAGAACAATGGAAGAGTTGTGAAGCATTTTTAAACGTCAGCGGAATTCCGAGAACAATGGAAGAGTTCCGAAGCATTTTTAAACGTCAGCAGAATTCCGAGAACAATGGAAGAGTTCGGAAGCATTTTTAAACGTCAGCAGAATTCCGAGAACAATGGAAGAGTTCCGAAGCATTTTTAAACTTCAGCAGAATTCCGAGAACAATGGAAGAGTTCCGAAGCATTTTTAAACTTCAGCGGAATTACGAGAACAATGGAAGAGTTCCGAAGCATTTTTAAACATGAGCAGAATTCCGAGAACAATGGAAGAGATTTTAAGCATTTTTAAACTTCAGCGGAATTCCGAGAACAATAGAAGAGTTCCGAAGCATTTTTAAACTTCAGCGGAATTTGGAAAACAATGGAAGAGTTCCGAAGCATTTTTAAAAGTCAGCGGAATTCCGAGAACAATGGAAGAGTTGTGAAGCATTTTTAAACGTCAGCAGAATTCCAAGAACAATGGAAGAGTTCCGAAGCATTTTTAATCTTCAAAATAATTCAGAGAACAATGGAAGAGTTCCGAAGCATATTTAAACTTCAGCGGAATTCCGAGAACAATGGAAGAGTTCCGAAGCATTTTTAAAAGTCAGCGGAATACCGAGAACAATAGAAGAGTTTTGAAGCATTTTTAAACGTCAGCGGAATTCCGAGAACAATGGAAGAGGTCCGAAGCATTTTTAAATGTCAGCGGAATTCCGAGAAATATGGAAGAGTTCCGAAGCATTTTTAAATGTCAGCAGAATTCCGAGAACAATGGAAGAGTTCCAAAGCATTTTTAAATGTTAGCGGAATTCTGAAAACAATGGAAGAGTTCCGAAGCATTTTTAAACTTCAGCAGAATTCCGAGAACAATGGAAGAGTTCAGAAGCATTCTTAAACTTCAGCGGAATTCCGAGAGCAATGGAAGAGTTCCGAAGCATTTTTAAAAGTCAGCGGAATTCCGAGAACAATAGAAGAGTTGTGAAGCAATTTTAAGCGTCAGCGGAATTCCGAGAACAATGGAAGAGTTCCGAAGCATTTTTAAACTTCAGCGGAATTCCTGGAACAATGGAAGAGTTCCGAAGCATTTTTAAAAGTCAGCAGAATTCCGAGAATAATAGAAGGGTGCCAAAGCATGTTTAAACTTCAGCGGAATTCTGAGAACAATGTAAGAGTTCCGAAGCATTTTTAAACGTCAGGGGAATTCCGCGAACAATCGAAGAGTTCTGAAGCATTTTTAAACGTCAGTGGATTTTTGAAAGCAATGGAAGATTTCCGAAGCATTTTTAAACCTCAGCGGAATTCTGAGAAAAATGGAAGAGTTCCGAAGCATTTTTAAACTTCAGCGGAATTTGGAGAACAATCGGAGAGTTCCGAAGCATTTTTAAAGGTCAGCGGAATTCCGAGAACAATGGAAGAGTTGTGAAGCATTTTTAAACGTCAGCGGAATTCCGAGAACAATGGAAAAGTTGCAAAGCATTATTAAACGTCAGCGGAATTCCGAGAACAATGGAAGAGTTCCAAAGCATTTTTAAATGTCAGCGGAATTCTGAAAACAATGGAAGAGTTCCGAAGCATTTTTAAACTTCAGCAGAATTCCGAGAACAATGGAAGAGTTCCGAAGCATTCTTAAACTTCAGCGGAATTCCGAGAACAATGGAAGAGTTCCGAAGCATTTTTAAAAGTCAGCGGAATTCCGAGAACAATAGAAGAGTTGTGAAGCAATTTTAAGCGTCAGCGGAATTCCGAGAACAATGGAAGAGTTCCGAAGCATTTTTAAACTTCAGCGGAATTCCTGGAACAATGAAAGAGTTCCGAAGCATTTTTAAACTTCAGCAGAATTCCGAGAACAATGGAAGAGTTCCGAAGCATTTTTAAACTTCAGCAGAATTCCGAGAACAATGGAAGAGTTCCGAAGCATTCTTAAACTTCAGCGGAATTCCGAGAACAATGGAAGAGTTCCGAAGCATTTTTAAAAGTCAGCAGAATTCCGAGAACAATGGAAGAGTTCCGAAGCATTCTTAAACGTCAGCGGAATTCCGAGAACAATGGAAGAGTTCCGAAGCATTTTTAAACGTCAGCAGAATTCCGAGAACAATGGAAGAGTTCGGAAGCATTTTTAAACGTCAGCAGAATTCCGAGAACAATGGAAGAGTTCCGAAGCATTTTTAAATTTCAACGGAATTCCGAAAACAATGGAAGAGTTCCGAAGCATTTTAAAACTTCAGCAGAATTCCAAGAACAATGGAAGAGTCCTGAAGCATTTTAAACTTCAGCTGATTTCCGAGAAATGGAAGAGTTCCGAAGCATTTTGAAACGTCAGCGGAAATTCGAGAACAATGGAAGCGTTCCGAAGCATTTTTAAATGTCAGCTGAATTCCGAGAACAACGAAAGAGTTGCGAAGCATTATTAAACGTCAGCGGAATTATGAGAACAATGGAAGAGTTCCGAAACATTTTTAAACATCAGCGGATTTCCTTCAAGAATGAAAGAGTTCCGAAGAATTTTTAAACTTCAGCAGAATTTGAGGAACAATGGAAGAGTTCCAAAGCATTTTTAAACTTCAGCAGAAATCCGGGAACAATGGAAGAGTTTCAAAGCATTTTTAAACTTCAGCAGAATTCGGAGAACAATAGAAGAGTTCCGAAGCAGTTTTAAATGTCAGAAGAATTCCGAGAACAATTGAAGAGTTCCAAAGCATTTTTAAACTTCAGCGGAATTCCGAGAACAATGTAAGAGTTCCAAAGCATTTTAAAACTTCAGTAGAATTAAAAAGAACAATTGAAGTGTTTCGAAGCATTTTTAAATGTCAGCGTAATTGCGAGAACAATGGAAGAGTTCTAAAGCATTTTTAAACATCAGCGGAATGCCGAGAACAATGCAAGATTTCCGAAGCATTTTTATATGTCAGCGGAATTCCGAGAACAATGGAAGAGTACCGAAGCATTTTAAAAAGTCAGCGGAATTCCGAGAACAATGGAAGAGTTCCGAAGCATTTTTAAACTTCAGCGGAATTACGAGAACAATGGAAGAGTTCCCAAGCATTTTTAAATATGAGCAGAATTCCGAGAACAATGCAAGAGATTTTAAGCATTTTTAAACTTCAGCGGAATTCCGAGAACAATAGAAGAGTTCCGAAGCATTTTTAAACTTCACCCGAATTCTGAGAACAATGGAAGAGTTCCGAAGCATTTTTAAAAGTCAGCGGAATTCCGAGAACAATGGAAGAGTTGTGAATCATTTTTAAACTTCAGCGGAATTCCGAGAACAATAGAAGAGTTCCGAAGCATTTTTAAATGTCAGCGGAATTCCGAGAAATATGGAAGAGTTCCAAATCATTTTTAAATGTCAGCGGAATTCTGAAAACAATGGAAGAGTTCCGAAGCATTTTTAAACTTCAGCAGAATTCCGAGAACAATTCCGAAGCATTCTTAACCTTCAGCGGAATTCCAAGAACAATGGAAGAGTTCCGAAGCATTTTTAAAAGTCAGCGGAATTCCGAGAACAATAGAAGAGTTGTGAAGCATTTTTAAGCGTCAGCGGAATTCCGAGAACAATGAAAGAATTCCGAAGAATTTTTAAACTTCAAAACTTCAGCAGAATTCCGAGAACAATGGAAGAGTTCCGAAGCATTCTTAAACTTCAGCGGAATTCCTGGAACAATGAAAGAGTTCCGAAGCATTTTTAAACTTCAGCAGAATTCCGAGAACAATGGAAGAGTTCCGAAGCATTTTTAAACTTCAGCAGAATTCCGAGAACAATGGAAGAGTTCCGAAGCATTCTTAAACTTCAGCGGAATTCCGAGAACAATGGAAGAGTTCCGAAGCATTTTTAAAAGTCAGCAGAATTCCGAGAACAATGGAAGAGTTCCGAAGCATTCTTAAACGTCAGCGGAATTCCGAGAACAATGGAAGAGTTCCGAAGCATTTTTAAACGTCAGCAGAATTCCGAGAACAATGGAAGAGTTCGGAAGCATTTTTAAACGTCAGCAGAATTCCGAGAACAATGGAAGAGTTCCGAAGCATTTTTAAATTTCAACGGAATTCCGAAAACAATGGAAGAGTTCCGAAGCATTTTAAAACTTCAGCAGAATTCCAAGAACAATGGAAGAGTCCTGAAGCATTTTAAACTTCAGCTGATTTCCGAGAAATGGAAGAGTTCCGAAGCATTTTGAAACGTCAGCGGAAATTCGAGAACAATGGAAGCGTTCCGAAGCATTTTTAAATGTCAGCTGAATTCCGAGAACAACGAAAGAGTTGCGAAGCATTATTAAACGTCAGCGGAATTATGAGAACAATGGAAGAGTTCCGAAACATTTTTAAACATCAGCGGATTTCCTTCAAGAATGAAAGAGTTCCGAAGAATTTTTAAACTTCAGCAGAATTTGAGGAACAATGGAAGAGTTCCAAAGCATTTTTAAACTTCAGCAGAAATCCGGGAACAATGGAAGAGTTTCAAAGCATTTTTAAACTTCAGCAGAATTCGGAGAACAATAGAAGAGTTCCGAAGCAGTTTTAAATGTCAGAAGAATTCCGAGAACAATTGAAGAGTTCCAAAGCATTTTTAAACTTCAGCGGAATTCCGAGAACAATGTAAGAGTTCCAAAGCATTTTAAAACTTCAGTAGAATTAAAAAGAACAATTGAAGTGTTTCGAAGCATTTTTAAATGTCAGCGTAATTGCGAGAACAATGGAAGAGTTCTAAAGCATTTTTAAACATCAGCGGAATGCCGAGAACAATGCAAGATTTCCGAAGCATTTTTATATGTCAGCGGAATTCCGAGAACAATGGAAGAGTACCGAAGCATTTTAAAAAGTCAGCGGAATTCCGAGAACAATGGAAGAGTTCCGAAGCATTTTTAAACTTCAGCGGAATTACGAGAACAATGGAAGAGTTCCCAAGCATTTTTAAATATGAGCAGAATTCCGAGAACAATGCAAGAGATTTTAAGCATTTTTAAACTTCAGCGGAATTCCGAGAACAATAGAAGAGTTCCGAAGCATTTTTAAACTTCACCCGAATTCTGAGAACAATGGAAGAGTTCCGAAGCATTTTTAAAAGTCAGCGGAATTCCGAGAACAATGGAAGAGTTGTGAATCATTTTTAAACTTCAGCGGAATTCCGAGAACAATAGAAGAGTTCCGAAGCATTTTTAAATGTCAGCGGAATTCCGAGAAATATGGAAGAGTTCCAAATCATTTTTAAATGTCAGCGGAATTCTGAAAACAATGGAAGAGTTCCGAAGCATTTTTAAACTTCAGCAGAATTCCGAGAACAATTCCGAAGCATTCTTAACCTTCAGCGGAATTCCAAGAACAATGGAAGAGTTCCGAAGCATTTTTAAAAGTCAGCGGAATTCCGAGAACAATAGAAGAGTTGTGAAGCATTTTTAAGCGTCAGCGGAATTCCGAGAACAATGAAAGAATTCCGAAGAATTTTTAAACTTCAAAACTTCAGCAGAATTCCGAGAACAATGGAAGAGTTCCGAAGCATTCTTAAACTTCAGCGGAATTCCGAGAACAATGGAAGAATTCCGAAGCATTTTTAAAAGTCAGCGGAATTCCGAGAACAAAAGAAGAGTTGTGAAGCAATTTTAAGGGTCAGCGGAATTCCGAGAACAATGGAAGAGTTCCGAAGCATTTTTAAACTTCAGCGGAATTCCTGGAACAATGGAAGAGTTCCGAAGCATTTTTAAAAGTCAGCAGAATTCTGAGAATAATAGAAGGGTACCAAAGCATGTTTAAACTTCAGCGGAATTCTGAGAACAATGTAAGAGTTCCGAAGCATTTTTAAACTTCACCGGAATTCCGAGAACAATGGAAGAGTTCCGAAGCATTTTTAAATGTCAGCGGAATTCCGAGAACAAAGGAAGAGTTGTGAAGCATTTTTAAATGTCAGCGGAATTCCGAGAACAATGGAAGAGTTGCAAAGCATTATTAAACGTCAGCAGAATTCCGAGAACAATGGAAGAGTTCCGAAGCATTTTTAAACTTCAGCATAATTCCAAGAACAATGGAAGAGTTCCGAAGCATTTTTAAATTTCAACGGAATTCCCAGAACAATGGAAGTGTTCCGAAGCATTTTAAAACTTCAGCAGAATTCCAAGAACAATGGAAGAGTCCTGAAGCATTTTAAACTTCAGCTGATTTCCGAGAAATGGAAGAGTTCCGAAGCATTTTGAAACGTCAGCCGAAATCCGAGAACAATGGAAGAGTTCTGAAGCATTTTTAAACTTCAGCGGAATTCCTTGATTAATGAAAGTGTTGCGAAGCATTACTAAATGTCATCGGAATACCAAGAACAATGGAAGAGTTCCGAAGCATTTTTAAATGTCAGCGGAAATCCGAGAACAATGTAAGCGTTCCGAAGCATTTTTAAATGTCAGCTGAATTCCGAGAACAATGAAAGAGTTGCGAAGCATTATTAAACGTCAGCGGA
The DNA here is from genome assembly GCF_046119375.1 of Phyllobates terribilis. Classification (NCBI taxonomy): domain Eukaryota; kingdom Metazoa; phylum Chordata; class Amphibia; order Anura; family Dendrobatidae; genus Phyllobates; species Phyllobates terribilis. The sequence continues at coordinate 11,980,740 of NW_027362788.1, read as the reverse complement.
ATTCTGAGAACAATGGAAGAGTTCCGAAACGTTTTTAAACATCAGCGGATTTCCTTCAAGAATGAAAGAGTTCCGTAGGATTTTTAAACTTCAGCAGAATTTGAGGAACAATGGAAGAGTTCCAAAGCATTTTTAAACTTCAGCAGAAATCCGGGAACAATGGAAGAGTTTCAAAGCATTTTTAAACTTCAGCAGAATTCGGAGAACAATAGAAGAGTTCCGAAGCATTTTTAAACGTCAGCAGAATTCCGAGAACAATTGAAGAGTTCCAAAGCATTTTTAAACTTCAGCGGAATTCCGAGAACAATGGAAGAGTTCCGAAGCATTTTTAAATGTCAGCAGAATTCCGAGAACAATGTAAGAGTTCCAAAGCATTTTAAAACTTCAGCAGAATTCCAAGAACAATTGAAGTGTTCCGAAGCATTTTTAAACGTAAGCGGAATTGCGAGAACAATGGAAGAGTTCTAAAGCATTTTTAAACATCAGCGTAATGCCGAGAGCAATGCAAGATTTCCGAAGCATTTTTATATGTCAGCGGAATTCCGAGAACAATGGAAGAGTACCGAAGCATTTTAAAACGTCAGCGGAATTCCGAGAACAATGGAAGAGTTCCGAAGCATTTTTAAACTTCAGCGGAATTACGAGAACAATGGAAGAGTTCCGAAGCATTTTTAAACTTCAGCGGAATTTGGAGAACAATGGAAGAGTTCCGAAGCATTTTTAAAAGTCAGCGGAATTCCGAGAACAATGGAAGAGTTGTGAAGCATTTTTAAACGTCAGCAGAATTCCGAGAACAATGGAAGAGTTCCGAAGCATTTTTAAACGTCAGCGGAATTCTGAGATCAATGGAATAGTTCTGAAGAATTTTTAAATGTTAGCGGGATTCCGAGAACAATGGAAGAGTTCCGAAGCATTTTTAAATTTCAACGGAATTCCGAGAACAATGGAAGAGTTCCGAAGCATTTTTAAACTTCAGCGGAATTACGAGAACAATGGAAGAGTTCCGAAGCATTTTTAAACATGAGCAGAATTCCGAGAATAATGGAAGAGATTTTAAGCATTTTTAAACTTCAGCGGAATTCCGAGAACAATAGAAGAGTTCTGAAGCATTTTCAAACTTCACCCGAATTCTGAAAACAATGGAAGAGTTCCGAAGCATTTTTAAACTTCAGCGGAATTTGGAGAACAATCGGAGAGTTCCGAAGCATTTTTAAAGGTCAGCGGAATTCCGAGAACAATGGAAGAGTTGTGAAGCATTTTTAAACGTCAGCGGAATTCCGAGAACAATGGAAGAGTTGCAAAGCATTATTAAGCGTCAGCGGAATTTCGAGAACAATGGAAAAGTTTCGAAGCATTTTTAAACTTCAGCATAATTCCGAGAACAATGTAAGAGTTCCGAAGCATTTTTAAATTTCAACGGAATTCCGAGAACAATGGAAGAGTTCCGAAGCATTTTAAAGCTTCAGCAGAATTCCAAGAACAATGGAAGAGTCCTGAAGCATTTTAATCTTCAGCTGATTTCCGAGAAATGGAAGAGTTCCGAAGCATTTTGAAACGTTAGCGGAAATTCGAGAACAATGGAAGCGTTCCGAAGCATTTTTAAATGTCAGCTGAATTCCGAGAACAACGAAAGAGTTGCGAAGCATTATTAAACGTCAGTGGAATTATGAGAACAATGGAAGAGTTCCGAAACATTTTTAAACATCAGCGGATTTCCTTCAAGAATGAAAGAGTTCCGAAGAATTTTTAAACTTCAACAGAATTTGAGGAACAATGGAAGAGTTCCAAAGCATTTTTAAACTTCAGCAGAAATCCGGGAACAATGGAAGAGTTTCAAAGCATTTTTCAACTTCAGCAGAATTCGGAGAACAATAGAAGAGTTCCGAAGCATTTTTAAATGTCAGAAGAATTCCGAGAACAATTGAAGAGTTCCAAAGCATTTTTAAACTTCAGCGGAATTCCGAGAACAATGTAAGAGTTCCAAAGCATTTTAAAACTTCAGTAGAATTAAAAAGAACAATTGAAGTGTTTCGAAGCATTTTTAAACGTCAGCGTAATTGCGAGAACAATGGAAGAGTTCTAAAGCATTTTTAAACATCAGCGGAATGCCGAGAACAATGCAAGATTTCCGAAGCATTTTTATATGTCAGCGGAGTTCCGAGAACAATGGAAGAGTACCGAAGCATTTTAAAAAGTCAGCGGAATTCCGAGAACAATGGAAGAGTTCCGAAGCATTTTTAAACTTCAGCGGAATTACGAGAACAATGGAAGAGTTCCGAAGCATTTTTAAATATGAGCAGAATTCCGAGAACAATGCAAGAGATTTTAAGCATTTTTAAACTTCAGCGGAATTCCGAGAACAATAGAAGAGTTCCGAAGCATTTTGAAATGTCAGCGGAATTCCGAGAAATATGGAAGAGTTCCGAATCATTTTTAAATGTCAGCGGAATTCTGAAAACAATGGAAGAGTTCCGAAGCATTTTTAAACTTCAGCAGAATTCCGAGAACAATGGGAGAGTTCTGAAGCATTCTTAACCTTCAGCGGAATTCCGAGAACAATGGAAGAGTTCCGAAGCATTTTTAATAGTCAGCGGAATACCGAGAACAATAGAAGAGTTGTGAAGCATTTTTAAGCGTCAGCGGAATTCCGAGAACAATGGAAGAATTCCGACGAATTTTTAAACTTCAAAACTTTAGCAGAATTCCGAGAACAATGGAAGAGTTCCGAAGCATTCTTAAACTTCAGCGGAATTCCGAGAACAATGGAAGAGTTCCGAAGCATTTTTAAAAGTCAGCGGAATTCCGAGAACAAAAGAAGAGTTGTGAAGCAATTTTAAGCGTCAGCGGAATTCCGAGAACAATGGAAGAGTTCCGAAGCATTTTTAAACTTCAGCGGAATTCCTGGAACAATGGAAGAGTTCTGAAGCATTTTTAAAAGTCAGCGGAATTCCGAGAACAATGGAAGAGTTGTGAAGCATTTTTAAACGTCAGCAGAATTCCGAGAACAATGGAAGAGTTCCGAAGCATTTTTAATCTTCAAAATAATTCCGAGAACAATGGAAGAGTTCCGAAGCATATTTAAACTTCAGCGGAATTCCGAGAACAATGTAAGAGTTCCGAAGCATTTTTAAACTTCACCGGAATTCCGAGAACAATGGAAGAGTTCCGAAGCATTTTTAAACATCAGGGGAATTCCGCGAACAATCGAAGAGTTCTGAAGCATTTTTAAACGTCAGCGGAATTTGGAGAACAATCGGAGAGTTCCAAAGCATTTTTAAATGTCAGCGGAATTTGGAGAACAATCGGAGAGTTCCGAAGCATTTTTAAATGTCAGCGGAATTCCGAGAACAATGGAAGAGTTGTGAAGCACTTAAAACTTCAGCGGAATTCCGAGAACAATGGAAGAGTTCCGAAGCATTTTTAAACGTCAGCAGAATTCCGAGAACAATGGAAGAGTTCCGAAGCATTTTTAAACGTCAGCAGAATTCCGAGAACAATGGAAGAGTTCCGAAGCATTTTTAAACTTCAGCAGAATTCCGAGAACAATGGAAGAGTTCCGAAGCATTTTTAAACTTCAGCGGAATTTGGAGAGCAATGGAAGAGTTCCGAAGCATTTTTAAAAGTCAGTGGAATTCCGAGAACAATGGAAGAGTTGTGAAGCATTTTTAAACGTCAGCAGAATTCCGAGAACAATGGAAGAGTTCCGAAGCATTTTTAAACGTCAGCGGAATTCTGAGATCAATGGAATAGTTCTGAAGAATTTTTAAATGTTAGCGGGATTCCGAGAACAATGGAAGAGTTCCGAAGCATTTTTAAATGTCAGCGGAAATCTGAAAACAATGGAAGAGTTCCGAAGCATTTTTAATCTTCAAAATAATTCCGAGAACAATGGAAGAGTTCCGAAGCATATTTAAACTTCAGCGGAATTCCGAGAACAATGGAAGAGTTCCGAAGCATTTTTAAACGTCAGCAGAATTCCGAGAACAATGGAAGAGTTCCGAAGCATTTTTAAACGTCAGCAGAATTCCGAGAACAATGGAAGAGTTCCGAAGCATTTTTAAACTTCAGCGGAATTTGGAGTACAATGGAAGAGTTCCGAAGCATTTTTAAAAGTCAGCGGAATTCCGAGAACAATGGAAGAGTTGTGAAGTATTTTTAAACGTCAGCAGAATTCCGAGAACAATGGAAGAGTTCCGAAGCATTTTTAAACGTCAGCGGAAATCTGAAAACAATGGAAGAGTTCCGAAGCATTTTTAATCTTCAAAATAATTCCGAGAACAATGGAAGAGTTACGAAGCATATTTAAACTTCAGCGGAATTCCGAGAACAATGTAAGAGTTCCGAAGCATTTTTAAAAGTCAGCAGAATACCGAGAACAATAGAAGAGTTTTGAAGCATTTTTAAACGTCAGCGGAATTCCGAGAACAATGGAAGAGGTCCGAAGCATTTTTAAATGTCAGCGGAATTCCGAGAAATATGGAAGAGTTCCGAAGCATTTTTAAACTTCAGCAGAATTCCGAGAACAATGGAAGAGTTCCAAAGCATTCTTAAACTTCAGCGGAATTCCTAGAACAATGGAAGAGTTCCGAAGCATTTTTAAAAGTCAGCAGAATTCCGAGAATAATAGAAGGGTGCCAAAGCATGTTTAAACTTCAGCGGAATTCTGAGAACAATGTAAGAGTTCCGAAGCATTTTTAAACTTCACCGGAATTCCGAGAACAATGGAAGAGTTCCGAAGCATTTTTAAACGTCAGGGGAATTCCGCGAACAATCGAAGAGTTCTGAAGCATTTTTAAACGTCAGTGGATTTTTGAAAACAATGGAAGATTTCCGAAGCATTTTTAAACCTCAGCGGAATTCTGAGAAAAATGGAAGAGTTCCGAAGCATTTTTAAACTTCAGCGGAATTTGGAGAACAATCGGAGAGTTCCGAAGCATTTTTAAATGTCAGTGGAATTCCGAGAACAATGGAAGAGTTGTGAAGCATTTTTAAACGTCAGCGGAATTCCGAGAACAATGGAAGAGTTCCGAAGCATTTTTAAACGTCAGCAGAATTCCGAGAACAATGGAAGAGTTCCGAAGCATTTTTAAACGTCAGCAGAATTCCGAGAACAATGGAAGAGTTCCGAAGCATTTTTAAACTTCAGCAGAATTCCGAGAACAATGGAAGAGTTCCGAAGCATTTTTAAACTTCAGCGGAATTACGAGAACAATGGAAGAGTTCCGAAGCATTTTTAAACATGAGCAGAATTCCGAGAACAATGGAAGAGATTTTAAGCATTTTTAAACTTCAGCGGAATTCCGAGAACAATAGAAGAGTTCCGAAGCATTTTCAAACTTCACCCGAATTCTGAGAACAATGGAAGAGTTCCGAAGCATTTTTAAAAGTTAGCGGAATTCCGAGAACAATGGAAGAGTTCCGAAGCATTTTTAAACGTCAGCAGAATTCCGAGAACAATGGAAGAGTTCCGAAGCATTTTTAAACGTCAGCAGAATTCCGAGAACAATGGAAGAGTTCCGAAGCATTTTTAAACTTCAGCAGAATTCCGAGAACAATGGAAGAGTTCCGAAGCATTTTTAAACTTCAGCGGAAATTGGAGAACAATGGAAGAGTTCCGAAGCATTTTTAAAAGTCAGCGGAATTCCGAGAACAATGGAAGAGTTGTGAAGCATTTTTAAACGTCAGCAGAATTCCGAGAACAATGGAAGAGTTCCGAAGCATTTTTAAACGTCAGCGGAATTCTGAGATCAATGGAATAGTTCTAAAGAATTTTTAAATGTTAGCGGGATTCCGAGAACAATGGAAGAGTTCCGAAGCATTTTTAAATGTCAGCGGAAATCTGAAAACAATGGAAGAGTTCCGAAGCATTTTTAATCTTCAAAATAATTCCGAGAACAATGGAAGAGTTCCGAAGCATCTTTAAACTTCAGCGGAATTCCGAGAACAATGGAAGAGTTCCGAAGCATTCTTAAACTTCAGCGGAATTCCGAAAACAATGGAAGAGTTCCGAAGCATTTTTAAAAGTCAGCGGAATTCCGAGAACAATAGAAGAGTTCTGAAGCAATTTTAAGCGTCAGCCGAATTCCGAGAACAATGGAAGAGTTCCGAAGCATTTTTAAACTTCAGCGGAATTCCTGGAACAATGGAAGAGTTCCGAAGCATTTTTAAACGTCAGCAGAATTTGAGGAACAATGGAAGAGTTCCAAAGCATTTTTAAACTTCAGTAGAAATCCGGGAACAATGGAAGAGCTTCAAAGCATTTTTAAACTTCAGCAGAATTCGGAGAACAATTGAAGAGTTCCAAAGCATTTTTAAACTTCAGCGAAATTCCGAGAACAATGGAAGAGTTCCGAAGCATTTTTAAATGTCAGCAGAATTCCGAGAACAATGTAAGAGTTCCAAAGCATTTTAAAACTTCAGCAGAATTCCAAGAACAATTGAAGTGTTCCGAAGCATTTTTAAACGTAAGCGGAATTGCGAGAAAAATGGAAGAGTTCTAAAGCATTTTTAAACATCAGCGGAATGCCGAGAGCAATGCAAGATTTCCGAAGCATTTTTATATGTCAGCGGAATTCCGAGAACAATGGAAGAGTACCGAAGTATTTTAAAACGTCAGCGGAATTCCGAGAACAATGGAAGAGTTCCGAAGCATTTTTAAACTTCAGCGGAATTACGAGAACAATGGAAGAGTTCCGAAGCATTTTTAAACATGAGCAGAATTCCGAGAACAATGGAAGAGATTTTAAGCATTTTTAAACTTCAGCGGAATTCCGAGAACAATAGAAGAGTTCCGAAGCATTTTCAAACTTCACCCGAATTCTGAGAACAATGGAAGAGTTCCGAAGCATTTTTAAAAGTTAGCGGAATTCCGAGAACAATGGAAGAGTTGTGAAGCATTTTTAAACGTCAGCGGAATTCCGAGAACAATGGAAGAGTTCCGAAGCATTTTTAAACGTCAGCAAAATTCCGAGAACAATGGAAGAGTTCCGAAGCATTTTTAAACGTCAGCAGAATTCCGAGAACAATGGAAGAGTTCCGAAGCATTTTTAAACTTCAGCAGAATTCCGAGAACAATGGAAGAGTTCCGAAGCATTTTTAAACTTCAGCGGAATTTGGAGAACAATGGAAGAGTTCCGAAGCATTTTTAAAAGTCAGCGGAATTCCGAGAACAATGGAAGAGTTGTGAAGCATTTTTAAACGTCATCAGAATTCCGAGAACAATGGAAGAGTTCCGAAGCATTTTTAAACGTCAGCGGAATTCTGAGATCAATGGAATAGTTCTGAAGAATTTTTAAATGTTAGCGGGATTCCGAGAACAATGGAAGAGTTCCGAAGCATTTTTAAATGTCAGCGGAAATCTGAAAACAATGGAAGAGTTCCGAAGCATTTTTAATCTTCAAAATAATTCCGAGAACAATGGAAGAGTTCCGAAGCATATTTAAACTTCAGCGGAATTCCGAGAACAATGTAAGAGTTCCGAAGCATTTTTAAAAGTCAGCGGAATACCGAGAAAAATAGAAGAGTTTTGAAGCATTTTTAAACGTCAGCGGAATTCCGAGAACAATGGAAGAGGTCCGAAGCATTTTTAAATGTCAGCGGAATTCCGAGAAATATGGAAGAGTTCCGAAGCATTTTTAAATGTCAGCAGAATTCCGAGAACAATGGAAGAGTTCCAAAGCATTTTTAAATGTTAGCGGAATTCTGAAAACAATGGAAGAGTTCCGAAGCATTTTTAAACTTCAGCAGAATTCCGAGAACAATGGAAGAGTTCAGAAGCATTCTTAAACTTCAGCGGAATTCCGAGAGCAATGGAAGAGTTCCGAAGCATTTTTAAAAGTCAGCGGAATTCCGAGAACAATAGAAGAGTTGTGAAGCAATTTTAAGCGTCAGCGGAATTCCGAGAACAATGGAAGAGTTCCGAAGCATTTTTAAACTTCAGCGGAATTCCTGGAACAATGGAAGAGTTCCGAAGCATTTTTAAAAGTCAGCAGAATTCCGAGAATATTAGAAGGGTGCCAAAGCATGTTTAAACTTCAGCGGAATTCTGAGAACAATGTAAGAGTTCCGAAGCATTTTTAAACGTCAGGGGAATTCCGCGAACAATCGAAGAGTTCTGAAGCATTTTTAAACGTCAGTGGATTTTTGAAAGCAATGGAAGATTTCCGAAGCATTTTTAAACCTCAGCGGAATTCTGAGAAAAATGGAAGAGTTCCGAAGCATTTTTAAACTTCAGCGGAATTTGGAGAACAATCGGAGAGTTCCGAAGCATTTTTAAAGGTCAGCGGAATTCCGAGAACAATGGAAGAGTTGTGAAGCATTTTTAAACGTCAGCGGAATTCCGAGAACAATGGAAAAGTTGCAAAGCATTATTAAACGTCAGCGGAATTCCGAGAACAATGGAAGAGTTCCAAAGCATTTTTAAATGTCAGCGGAATTCTGAAAACAATGGAAGAGTTCCGAAGCATTTTTAAACTTCAGCAGAATTTCGAGAACAATGGAAGAGTTCCGAAGCATTCTTAAACTTCAGCGGAATTCCGAGTACAATGGAAGAGTTCCGAAGCATTTTTAAAAGTCAGCGGAATTCCGAGAACAATAGAAGAGTTGTGAAGCAATGTTAAGCGTCAGCGGAATTCCGAGAACAATGGAAGAGTTCCGAAGCATTTTTAAACTTCAGCGGAATTCCTGGAACAATGAAAGAGTTCCGAAGCATTTTTAAAAGTCAGCAGAATCCCGAGAATAATAGAAGGTTGCCAAAGCATGTTTAAACTTCAGCGGAATTCTGAGAACAATATAAGAGTTCCGAAGCATTTTTAAACTTCACCGGAATTCCGAGAACAATGGAAGAGTTCCGAAGCATTTTTAAACGTCAGGGGAATTCCGCGAACAATCGAAGAGTTCTGAAGCATTTTTAAACGTCAGCGGATTTTTGAAAACAATGGAAGATTTCCGAAGCATTTTTAAACCTCAGCGGAATTCTGAGAAAAATGGAAGAGTTCCGAAGCATTTTTAAACTTCAGCGGAATTTGGAGAACAATCGGAGAGTTCCGAAGCATTTTTAAATGTCAGCGGAATTCCGAGAACAATGGAAGAGTTGTGAAGCATTTTTAAACGTCAGCGGAATTCCGAGAACAATGGAAGAGTTCCGAAGCATTTTTAAACGTCAGCAGAATTCCGAGAACAATGGAAGAGTTCGGAAGCATTTTTAAACGTCAGCAGAATTCCGAGAACAATGGAAGAGTTCCGAAGCATTTTTAAACTTCAGCGGAATTACGAGAACAATGGAAGAGTTCCGAAGCATTTTTAAACATGAGCAGAATTCCGAGAACAATGGAAGAGATTTTAAGCATTTTTAAACTTCAGCGGAATTCCGAGAACAATAGAAGAGTTCCGAAGCATTTTCAAACTTCACCCGAATTCTGAGAACAATGGAAGAGTTCCGAAGCATTTTTAAACTTCAGCAGAATTCCGAGAACAATGGAAGAGTTCCGAAGCATTTTTAAACTTCAGCGGAATTTGGAAAACAATGGAAGAGTTCCGAAGCATTTTTAAAAGTCAGCGGAATTCCGAGAACAATGGAAGAGTTGTGAAGTATTTTTAAACGTCAGCAGAATTCCGAGAACAATGGAAGAGTTCCGAAGCATTTTTAAACGTCAGCGGAATTCTGAGATCAATGGAATAGTTCTGAAGAATTTTTAAATGTTAGCGGGATTCCGAGAACAATGGAAGAGTTCCGAAGCATTTTTAAATGTCAGCGGAAATCTGAAAACAATGGAAGAGTTCCGAAGCATTTTTAATCTTCAAAATAATTCAGAGAACAATGGAAGAGTTCCGAAGCATATTTAAACTTCAGCGGAATTCCGAGAACAATGGAAGAGTTCCGAAGCATTTTTAAAAGTCAGCGGAATACCGAGAACAATAGAAGAGTTTTGAAGCATTTTTAAACGTCAGCGGAATTCCGAGAACAATGGAAGAGGTCCGAAGCATTTTTAAATGTCAGCGGAATTCCGAGAAATATGGAAGAGTTCCGAAGCATTTTTAAATGTCAGCAGAATTCCGAGAACAATGGAAGAGTTCCAAAGCATTTTTAAATGTCAGCGGAATTCTGAAAACAATGGAAGAGTTCCGAAGCATTTTTAAACTTCAGCGGAATTCCGAGAACAATGGAAGAGTTCAGAAGCATTCTTAAACTTCAGCGGAATTCCGAGAACAATGGAAGAGTTCCGAAGCATTTTTAAAAGTCAGCGGAATTCCGAGAACAATAGAAGAGTTGTGAAGCAATTTTAAGCGTCAGCGGAATTCCGAGAACAATGGTAGAGTTCCGAAGCATTTTTAAACTTCAGCGGAATTCCTGGAACAATGGAAGAGTTCCGAAGCATTTTTAAAACTCAGCAGAATTCCGAGAATAATAGAAGGGTGCCAAAGCATGTTTAAACTTCAGCGGAATTCTGAGAACAATGTAAGAGTTCCGAAGCATTTTTAAACTTCACCGGAATTCCGAGAACAATGGAAGAGTTCCGAAGCATTTTTAAACGTCAGGGGAATTCCGCGAACAATCGAAGAGTTCTGAAGCATTTTTAAACGTCAGCGGATTTTTGAAAGCAATGGAAGATTTCCGAAGCATTTTTAAACCTCAGCGGAATTCTGAGAAAAATGGAAGAGTTCCGAAGCATTTTTAAACTTCAGCGGAATTTGGAGAACAATCGGAGAGTTCCGAAGCATTTTTAAAGGTCAGCGGAATTCCGAGAACAATGGAAGAGTTGTGAAGCATTTTTAAACGTCAGCGGAATTCCGAGAACAATGGAAGAGTTGCAAAGCATTATTAAACGTCAGCGGAATTCCGAGAACAATGGAAGAGTTCCGAAGCATTTTAAAACTTCATCAGAATTCCAAGAACAATGGAAGAGTCCTGAAGCATTTTAAACTTCAGCTGATTTCCGAGAAATGGAAGAGTTCCGAAGCATTTTGAAACGTCAGCGGAAATCCGAGAACAATGGAAGCGTTCCGAAGCATTTTTAAATGTCAGCTGAATTCCGAGAACAATGAAAGAGTTGCGAAGCATTATTAAACGTCAGCGGAATTCTGAGAACAATGGAAGAGTTCCGAAACATTTTTAAACATCGGCGGATTTCCTTCAAGAATGAAAGAGTTCCGAAGAATTTTTAAACTTCAGCAGAATTTGAGGAACAATGGAAGAGTTCCAAAGCATTTTTAAACTTCAGTAGAAATCCGGGAACAATGGAAGAGTTTCAAAGCATTTTTAAACTTCAGCAGAATTCGGAGAACAATTGAAGAGTTCCAAAGCATTTTTAAACTTCAGCGGAATTCCGAGAACAATGGAAGAGTTCCGAAGCATTTTTAAATGTCAGCAGAATTCCGAGAACAATGTAAGAGTTCCAAAGCATTTTAAAACTTCAGCAGAATTCCAAGAACAATTGAAGTGTTCCGAAGCATTTTTAAACGTAAGCGGAATTGCGAGAACAATGGAAGAGTTCTAAAGCATTTTTAAACATCAGCGGAATGCCGAGAGCAATGCAAGATTTCCGAAGCATTTTTATATGTCAGCGGAATTCCCAGAACAATGGAAGAGTACCGAAGCATTTTAAAACGTCAGCGGAATTCCGAGAACAATGGAAGAGTTCCGAAGCATTTTTAAACTTCAGCGGAATTACGAGAACAATGGAAGAGTTCTGAAGCATTTTTAAACATGAGCAGAATTCCGAGAACAATGGAAGAGATTTTAAGCATTTTTAAACTTCAGCGGAATTCCGAGAACAATAGAAGAGTTCCGAAGCATTTTCAAACTTCACCCGAATTCTGAGAACAATGGAAGAGTTCCGAAGCATTTTTAAAAGTTAGCGGAATTCCGAGAACAATGGAAGAGTTGTGAAGAATTTTTAAACGTCAGCGGAATTCCGAGAACAATGGAAGAGTTCCGAAGCATTTTTAAACGTCAGCAGAATTCCGAGAACAATGGAAGAGTTCCGAAACATTTTTAAACTTCAGCAGAATTCCGAGAACAATGGAAGAGTTCCGAAGCATTTTTAAACTTCAGCGGAATTTGGAGAACAATGGAAGAGTTCTGAAGCATTTTTAAAAGTCAGCAGAATTCCGAGAACAATGGAAGAGTTGTGAAGCATTTTTAAACGTCAGCAGAATTCCGAGAACAATGGAAGAGTTCCGAAGCATTTTTAAACGTCAGCGGAATTCTGAGATCAATGGAATAGTTCTGAAGAATTTTTAAATGTTAGCGGGATTCCGAGAACAATGGAAGAGTTCCGAACCATTTTCAAACTTCACCCGAATTCTGAAAACAATGGAAGAGTTCCGAAGCATTTTTAAATGTCAGCGGAAATCTGAAAACAATGGAAGAGTTCCGAAGCATTTTTAATCTTCAAAATAATTCCGAGAACAATGGAAGAGTTCCGAAGCATATTTAAACTTCAGCGGAATTCCGAGAACAATGTAAGAGTTCCGAAGCATTTTTAAAAGTCAGCGGAATACCGAGAACAATAGAAGAGTTTTGAAGCATTTTTAAACGTCAGCGGAATACCAAGAACAATGGAAGAGGTCCGAAGCATTTTTAAATGTCAGCGGAATTCTGAGAAATATGGAAGAGTTCCGAGCATTTTTAAATGTCAGCAGAATTCCGAGAACAATGGAAGAGTTCCAAAGCATTTTTAAATGTCAGCGGAATTCTGAAAACAATGGAAGAGTTCCGAAGCATTTTTAAACTTCAGCAGAATTCCGAGAACAATGGAAGAGTTCCGAAGCATTCTTAAACTTCAGCGGAATTCCGAGAACAATGGAAGAGTTCCGAAGCATTTTTAAAAGTCAGCGGAATTCCGAGAACAATAGAAGAGTTGTGAAGCAATTTTAAGCGTCAGCGGAATTCCGAGAACAATGGAAGAGTTCCGAAGCATTTTTAAACTTCAGCGGAATTCCTGGAACAATGGAAGAGTTCCGAAGCATTTTTAAAAGTCAGCAGAATTCCGAGAATAATAGAAGGGTGCCAAAGCATGTTTAAACTTCAGCGGAATTCTGAGAACAATGTAAGAGTTCCGAAGCATTTTTAAACTTCACCGGAATTCCGAGAACAATGGAAGAGTTCCGAAGCATTTTTAAACGTCAGGGGAATTCCGCGAACAATCGAAGAGTTCTGAAGCATTTTTAAACGTCAGCGGATTTTTGAAAACAATGGAAGATTTCCGAAGCATTTTTAAACCTCAGCGGAATTCTGAGAAAAATGGAAGAGTTCCGAAGCATTTTTAAACTTCAGCGGAATTTGGAGAACAATCGGAGAGTTCCGAAGCATTTTTAAACTTCAGCAGAATTCCGAGAACAATGGAAGAGTTCCGAAGCATTTTTAAACTTCAGCGGAATTACGAGAACAATGGAAGAGTTCCGAAGCATTTTTAAACATGAGCAGAATTCCGAGAACAATGGAAGAGATTTTAAGCATTTTTAAACTTCAGCGGAATTCCGAGAACAATAGAAGAGTTCCGAAGCATTTTCAAACTTCACCCGAATTCTGAGAACAATGGAAGAGTTCCGAAGCATTTTTAAAAGTTAGCGGAATTCCGAGAACAATGGAAGAGTTGTGAAGCATTTTTAAACGTCAGCGGAATTCCGAGAACAATGGAAGAGTTCCGAAGCATTTTTAAATGTCAGCAGAATTCCGAGAACAATGGAAGAGTTCCGAAGCATTTTTAAACGTCAGCAGAATTCCGAGAACAATGGAAGAGTTCCGAAGCATTTTTAAACTTCAGCAGAATTCCGAGAACAATGGAAGAGTTCCGAAGCATTTTTAAACTTCAGCGGAATTTGGAGAACAATGGAAAAGTTCCGAAGCATTTTTAAAAGTCAGCGGAATTCCGAGAACAATGGAAGAGTTGTGAAGCATTTTTAAACGTCAGCAGAATTCCGAGAACAATGGAAGAGTTCCGAAGCATTTTTAAACGTCAGCGGAATGCCGAGAACAATGCAAGATTTCTGAAGCATTTTTATATGTCAGCGGAATTCCGAGAACAATGGAAGAGTTCCAAAGCATTTTTAAATGTCAGCGGAAATCTGAAAACAATGGAAGAGTTCCGAAGCATTTTTAATCTTCAAAATAATTTCGAGAACAATGGAAGAGTTCCGAAGCATATTTAAACTTCAGCGGAATTCCGAGAACAATGGAAGAGTTCCGAAGCATTTTTAAACGTCAGCGGAATGCCGAGAACAATGCAAGATTTCTGAAGCATTTTTATATGTCAGCGGAATTCCGAGAACAATGGAAGAGTTCCGAAGCATTTTTAAACGTCAGCAGAATTCCGAGAACAATGGAAGAGTTCCGAAACATTTTTAAACTTCAGCAGAATTCCGAGAACAATGGAAGAGTTCCGAAGCATTTTTAAACTTCAGCGGAATTTGGAGAACAATGGAAGAGTTCTGAAGCATTTTTAAAAGTCAGCAGAATTCCGAGAACAATGGAAGAGTTGTGAAGCATTTTTAAACGTCAGCAGAATTCCGAGAACAATGGAAGAGTTCCGAAGCATTTTTAAACGTCAGCGGAATTCTGAGATCAATGGAATAGTTCTGAAGAATTTTTAAATGTTAGCGGGATAACGAGAACAATGGAAGAGTTCCGAACCATTTTCAAACTTCACCCGAATTCTGAAAACAATGGAAGAGTTCCGAAGCATTTTTAAATGTCAGCGGAAATCTGAAAACAATGGAAGAGTTCCGAAGCATTTTTAATCTTCAAAATAATTCCGAGAACAATGGAAGAGTTCCGAAGCATATTTAAACTTCAGCGGAATTCCGAGAACAATGTAAGAGTTCCGAAGCATTTTTAAAAGTCAGCGGAATACCGAGAACAATAGAAGAGTTTTGAAGCATTTTTAAACGTCAGCGGAATACCGAGAACAATGGAAGAGGTCCGAAGCATTTTTAAATGTCAGCGGAATTCTGAGAAATATGGAAGAGTTCCGAGCATTTTTAAATGTCAGCAGAATTCCGAGAACAATGGAAGAGTTCCAAAGCATTTTTAAATGTCAGCGGAATTCTGAAAACAATGGAAGAGTTCCGAAGCATTTTTAAACTTCAGCAGAATTCCGAGAACAATGGAAGAGTTCCGAAGCATTCTTAAACTTCAGCGGAATTCCGAGAACAATGGAAGAGTTCCGAAGCATTTTTAAAAGTCAGCGGAATTCCGAGAACAATAGAAGAGTTGTGAAGCAATTTTAAGCGTCAGCGGAATTCCGAGAACAATGGAAGAGTTCCGAAGCATTTTTAAACTTCAGCGGAATTCCTGGAACAATGGAAGAGTTCCGAAGCATTTTTAAAAGTCAGCAGAATTCCGAGAATAATAGAAGGGTGCCAAAGCATGTTTAAACTTCAGCGGAATTCTGAGAACAATGTAAGAGTTCCGAAGCATTTTTAAACTTCACCGGAATTCCGAGAACAATGGAAGAGTTCCGAAGCATTTTTAAACGTCAGGGGAATTCCGCGAACAATCGAAGAGTTCTGAAGCATTTTTAAACGTCAGCGGATTTTTGAAAACAATGGAAGATTTCCGAAGCATTTTTAAACCTCAGCGGAATTCTGAGAAAAATGGAAGAGTTCCGAAGCATTTTTAAACTTCAGCGGAATTTGGAGAACAATCGGAGAGTTCCGAAGCATTTTTAAACTTCAGCAGAATTCCGAGAACAATGGAAGAGTTCCGAAGCATTTTTAAACTTCAGCGGAATTACGAGAACAATGGAAGAGTTCCGAAGCATTTTTAAACATGAGCAGAATTCCGAGAACAATGGAAGAGATTTTAAGCATTTTTAAACTTCAGCGGAATTCCGAGAACAATAGAAGAGTTCCGAAGCATTTTCAAACTTCACCCGAATTCTGAGAACAATGGAAGAGTTCCGAAGCATTTTTAAAAGTTAGCGGAATTCCGAGAACAATGGAAGAGTTGTGAAGCATTTTTAAACGTCAGCGGAATTCCGAGAACAATGGAAGAGTTCCGAAGCATTTTTAAATGTCAGCAGAATTCCGAGAACAATGGAAGAGTTCCGAAGCATTTTTAAACGTCAGCAGAATTCCGAGAACAATGGAAGAGTTCCGAAGCATTTTTAAACTTCAGCAGAATTCCGAGAACAATGGAAGAGTTCCGAAGCATTTTTAAACTTCAGCGGAATTTGGAGAACAATGGAAAAGTTCCGAAGCATTTTTAAAAGTCAGCGGAATTCCGAGAACAATGGAAGAGTTGTGAAGCATTTTTAAACGTCAGCAGAATTCCGAGAACAATGGAAGAGTTCCGAAGCATTTTTAAACGTCAGCGGAATGCCGAGAACAATGCAAGATTTCTGAAGCATTTTTATATGTCAGCGGAATTCCGAGAACAATGGAAGAGTTCCGAAGCATTTTTAAATGTCAGCGGAAATCTGAAAACAATGGAAGAGTTCCGAAGCATTTTTAATCTTCAAAATAATTTCGAGAACAATGGAAGAGTTCCGAAGCATATTTAAACTTCAGCGGAATTCCGAGAACAATGGAAGAGTTCCGAAGCATTTTTAAAAGTCAGCGGAATTCCGAGAACAATAGAAGAGTTGTGAAGCAATTTTAAGCGTCAGCGGAATTCCGAGAACAATGGAAGAGTTCCGAAGCATTTTTAAACTTCAGCGGAATTCCTGGAACAATGGAAGAGTTCCGAAGCATTTTTAAAAGTCAGCAGAATTCCGAGAATAATAGAAGGGTGCCAAAGCATGTTTAAACTTCAGCGGAATTCTGAGAACAATGTAAGAGTTCCGAAGCATTTTTAAACTTCACCGGAATTCCGAGAACAATGGAAGAGTTCCGAAGCATTTTTAAACGTCAGGGGAATTCCGCGAACAATCGAAGAGTTCTGAAGCATTTTTAAACGTCAGCGGATTTTTGAAAACAATGGAAGATTTCCGAAGCATTTTTAAACCTCAGCGGAATTCTGAGAAAAATGGAAGAGTTCCGAAGCATTTTTAAACTTCAGCGGAATTTGGAGAACAATCGGAGAGTTCCGAAGCATTTTTAAACTTCAGCAGAATTCCGAGAACAATGGAAGAGTTCCGAAGCATTTTTAAACTTCAGCGGAATTACGAGAACAATGGAAGAGTTCCGAAGCATTTTTAAACATGAGCAGAATTCCGAGAACAATGGAAGAGATTTTAAGCATTTTTAAACTTCAGCGGAATTCCGAGAACAATAGAAGAGTTCCGAAGCATTTTCAAACTTCACCCGAATTCTGAGAACAATGGAAGAGTTCCGAAGCATTTTTAAAAGTTAGCGGAATTCCGAGAACAATGGAAGAGTTGTGAAGCATTTTTAAATGTCAGCGGAATTCCGAGAACAATGGAAGAGTTCCGAAGCATTTTTAAATGTCAGCAGAATTCCGAGAACAATGGAAGAGTTCCGAAGCATTTTTAAACGTCAGCAGAATTCCGAGAACAATGGAAGAGTTCCGAAGCATTTTTAAACTTCAGCAGAATTCCGAGAACAATGGAAGAGTTCCGAAGCATTTTTAAACTTCAGCGGAATTTGGAGAACAATGGAAAAGTTCCGAAGCATTTTTAAAAGTCAGCGGAAATCCGAGAACAATGGAAGAGTTGTGAAGCATTTTTAAACGTCAGCAGAATTCCGAGAACAATGGAAGAGTTCCGAAGCATTTTTAAACGTCAGCGGAATGCCGAGAACAATGCAAGATTTCTGAAGCATTTTTATATGTCAGCGGAATTCCGAGAACAATGGAAGAGTTCCGAAGCATTTTTAAATGTCAGCGGAAATCTGAAAACAATGGAAGAGTTCCGAAGCATTTTTAATCTTCAAAATAATTTCGAGAACAATGGAAGAGTTCCGAAGCATATTTAAACTTCAGCGGAATTCCGAGAACAATGGAAGAGTTCCGAAGCATTTTTAAAAGTCAGCGGAATACCGAGAACAATAGAAGAGTTTTGAAGCATTTTTAAACGTCAGCGGAATTCCGAGAACAATGGAAGAGTTCCAAAGCATTTTTAAATGTCAGCGGAATTCTGAAAACAATGGAAGAGTTCCGAAGCATTTTTAAACTTCAGCAGAATTCCGAGAACAATGGAAGAGTTCCGAAGCATTCTTAAACTTCAGCGGAATTCCGAGAACAATGGAAGAGTTCCGAAGCATTTTTAAAAGTCAGCGGAATTCCGAGAACAATAGAAGAGTTGTGAAGCAATTTTAAGCGTCAGCGGAATTCCGAGAACAATGGAAGAGTTCCGAAGCATTTTTAAACGTCAGCAGAATTCCGAGAACAATGGAAGAGTTCCGAAACATTTTTAAACTTCAGCAGAATTCCGAGAACAATGGAAGAGTTCCGAAGCATTTTTAAACTTCAGCGGAATTTGGAGAACAATGGAAGAGTTCCGAAGCATTTTTAAAAGTCAGCAGAATTCCGAGAACAATGGAAGAGTTGTGAAGCATTTTTAAACGTCAGCAGAATTCCGAGAACAATGGAAGAGTTCCGAAGCATTTTTAAACGTCAGCGGAATTCTGAGATCAATGGAATAGTTCTGAAGAATTTTTAAATGTTAGCGGGATTCCGAGAACAATGGAAGAGTTCCGAACCATTTTCAAACTTCACCCGAATTCCGAGAACAATGTAAGAGTTCCGAAGCATTTTTAAAAGTCAGCGGAATACCGAGAACAATAGAAGAGTTTTGAAGCATTTTTAAACGTCAGCGGAATACCGAGAACAATGGAAGAGGTCCGAAGTATTTTTAAATGTCAGCGGAATTCTGAGAAATATGGAAGAGTTCCGAGCATTTTTAAATGTCAGCAGAATTCCGAGAACAATGGAAGAGTTGTGAAGCATTTTTAAATGTCAGCGGAATTCTGAAAACAATGGAAGAGTTCCGAAGCATTTTTAAACTTCAGCAGAATTCCGAGAACAATGGAAGAGTTCCGAAGCATTCTTAAACTTCAGCGGAATTCCGAGAACAATGGAAGAGTTCCGAAGCATTTTTAAAAGTCAGCGGAATTCCGAGAACAATAGAAGAGTTGTGAAGCAATTTTAAGCGTCAGCGGAATTCCGAGAACAATGGAAGAGTTCCGAAGCATTTTTAAACTTCAGCGGAATTCCTGGAACAATGGAAGAGTTCCGAAGCATTTTTAAAAGTCAGCAGAATTCCGAGAATAATAGAAGGGTGCCAAAGCATGTTTAAACTTCAGCGGAATTCTGAGAACAATGTAAGAGTTCCGAAGCATTTTTAAACTTCACCGGAATTCCGAGAACAATGGAAGAGTTCCGAAGCATTTTTAAACGTCAGGGGAATTCCGCGAACAATCGAAGAGTTCTGAAGCATTTTTAAACGTCAGCGGATTTTTGAAAACAATGGAAGATTTCCGAAGCATTTTTAAACCTCAGCGGAATTCTGAGAAAAATGGAAGAGTTCCGAAGCATTTTTAAACTTCAGCGGAATTTGGAGAACAATCGGAGAGTTCCGAAGCATTTTTAAACTTCAGCAGAATTCCGAGAACAATGGAAGAGTTCCGAAGCATTTTTAAACTTCAGCGGAATTACGAGAACAATGGAAGAGTTCCGAAGCATTTTTAAACATGAGCAGAATTCCGAGAACAATGGAAGAGATTTTAAGCATTTTTAAACTTCAGCGGAATTCCGAGAACAATAGAAGAGTTCCGAAGCATTTTCAAACTTCACCCGAATTCTGAGAACAATGGAAGAGTTCCGAAGCATTTTTAAAAGTTAGCGGAATTCCGAGAACAATGGAAGAGTTGTGAAGCATTTTTAAACGTCAGCGGAATTCCGAGAACAATGGAAGAGTTCCGAAGCATTTTTAAATGTCAGCAGAATTCCGAGAACAATGGAAGAGTTCCGAAGCATTTTTAAACGTCAGCAGAATTCCGAGAACAATGGAAGAGTTCCGAAGCATTTTTAAACTTCAGCAGAATTCCGAGAACAATGGAAGAGTTCCGAAGCATTTTTAAAAGTCAGCGGAATACCGAGAACAATAGAAGAGTTTTGAAGCATTTTTAAACGTCAGCGGAATTCCGAGAACAATGGAAGAGTTCCAAAGCATTTTTAAATGTCAGCGGAATTCTGAAAACAATGGAAGAGTTCCGAAGCATTTTTAAACTTCAGCAGAATTCCGAGAACAATGGAAGAGTTCCGAAGCATTCTTAAACTTCAGCGGAATTCCGAGAACAATGGAAGAGTTCCGAAGCATTTTTAAAAGTCAGCAGAATTCCGAGAACAATAGAAGAGTTGTGAAGCAATTTTAAGCGTCAGCGGAATTCCGAGAACAATGGAAGAGTTCCGAAGCATTTTTAAACGTCAGCAGAATTCCGAGAACAATGGAAGAGTTCCGAAACATTTTTAAACTTCAGCAGAATTCCGAGAACAATGGAAGAGTTCCGAAGCATTTTTAAACTTCAGCGGAATTTGGAGAACAATGGAAGAGTTCCGAAGCATTTTTAAAAGTCAGCAGAATTCCGAGAACAATGGAAGAGTTGTGAAGCATTTTTAAACGTCAGCAGAATTCCGAGAACAATGGAAGAGTTCCGAAGCATTTTTAAACGTCAGCGGAATTCTGAGATCAATGGAATAGTTCTGAAGAATTTTTAAATGTTAGCGGGATTCCGAGAACAATGTAAGAGTTCCGAACCATTTTCAAACTTCACCCGAATTCTGAAAACAATGGAAGAGTTCCGAAGCATTTTTAAATGTCAGCGGAAATCTGAAAACAATGGAAGAGTTCCGAAGCATATTTAAACTTCAGCGGAATTCCGAGAACAATGTAAGAGTTCCGAAGCATTTTTAAAAGTCAGCGGAATACCGAGAACAATAGAAGAGTTTTGAAGCATTTTTAAACGTCAGCGGAATACCGAGAACAATGGAAGAGGTCCGAAGCATTTTTAAATGTCAGCGGAATTCTGAGAAATATGGAAGAGTTCCGAGCATTTTTAAATGTCAGCAGAATTCCGAGAACAATGGAAGAGTTGTGAAGCATTTTTAAATGTCAGCGGAATTCTGAAAACAATGGAAGAGTTCCGAAGCATTTTTAAACTTCAGCAGAATTCCGAGAACAATGGAAGAGTTCCGAAGCATTCTTAAACTTCAGCGGAATTCCGAGAACAATGGAAGAGTTCCGAAGCATTTTTAAAAGTCAGCGGAATTCCGAGAACAATAGAAGAGTTGTGAAGCAATTTTAAGCGTCAGCGGAATTCCGAGAACAATGGAAGAGTTCCGAAGCATTTTTAAACTTCAGCGGAATTCCTGGAACAATGGAAGAGTTCCGAAGCATTTTTAAAAGTCAGCAGAATTCCGAGAATAATAGAAGGGTGCCAAAGCATGTTTAAACTTCAGCGGAATTCTGAGAACAATGTAAGAGTTCCGAAGCATTTTTAAACTTCACCGGAATTCCGAGAACAATGGAAGAGTTCCGAAGCATTTTTAAACGTCAGGGGAATTCCGCGAACAATCGAAGAGTTCTGAAGCATTTTTAAACGTCAGCGGATTTTTGAAAACAATGGAAGATTTCCGAAGCATTTTTAAACCTCAGCGGAATTCTGAGAAAAATGGAAGAGTTCCGAAGCATTTTTAAACTTCAGCGGAATTTGGAGAACAATCGGAGAGTTCCGAAGCATTTTTAAACTTCAGCAGAATTCCGAGAACAATGGAAGAGTTCCGAAGCATTTTTAAACTTCAGCGGAATTACGAGAACAATGGAAGAGTTCCGAAGCATTTTTAAACATGAGCAGAATTCCGAGAACAATGGAAGAGATTTTAAGCATTTTTAAACTTCAGCGGAATTCCGAGAACAATAGAAGAGTTCCGAAGCATTTTCAAACTTCACCCGAATTCTGAGAACAATGGAAGAGTTCCGAAGCATTTTTAAAAGTTAGCGGAATTCCGAGAACAATGGAAGAGTTGTGAAGCATTTTTAAACGTCAGCGGAATTCCGAGAACAATGGAAGAGTTCCGAAGCATTTTTAAATGTCAGCAGAATTCCGAGAACAATGGAAGAGTTCCGAAGCATTTTTAAACGTCAGCAGAATTCCGAGAACAATGGAAGAGTTCCGAAGCATTTTTAAACTTCAGCAGAATTCCGAGAACAATGGAAGAGTTCCGAAGCATTTTTAAACTTCAGCGGAATTTGGAGAACAATGGAAAAGTTCCGAAGCATTTTTAAAAGTCAGCGGAATTCCGAGAACAATGGAAGAGTTGTGAAGCATTTTTAAACGTCAGCAGAATTCCGAGAACAATGGAAGAGTTCCGAAGCATTTTTAAACGTCAGCGGAATGCCGAGAACAATGCAAGATTTCTGAAGCATTTTTATATGTCAGCGGAATTCCGAGAACAATGGAAGAGTTCCGAAGCATTTTTAAATGTCAGCGGAAATCTGAAAACAATGGAAGAGTTCCGAAGCATTTTTAATCTTCAAAATAATTTCGAGAACAATGGAAGAGTTCCGAAGCATATTTAAACTTCAGCGGAATTCCGAGAACAATGGAAGAGTTCCGAAGCATTTTTAAAAGTCAGCGGAATACCGAGAACAATAGAAGAGTTTTGAAGCATTTTTAAACGTCAGCGGAATTCCGAGAACAATGGAAGAGTTCCAAAGCATTTTTAAATGTCAGCGGAATTCTGAAAACAATGGAAGAGTTCCGAAGCATTTTTAAACTTCAGCAGAATTCCGAGAACAATGGAAGAGTTCCGAAGCATTCTTAAACTTCAGCGGAATTCCGAGAACAATGGAAGAGTTCCGAAGCATTTTTAAAAGTCAGCGGAATTCCGAGAACAATAGAAGAGTTGTGAAGCAATTTTAAGCGTCAGCGGAATTCCGAGAACAATGGAAGAGTTCCGAAGCATTTTTAAACTTCAGCGGAATTCCTGGAACAATGGAAGAGTTCCGAAGCATTTTTAAAAGTCAGCAGAATTCCGAGAATAATAGAAGGGTGCCAAAGCATGTTTAAACTTCAGCGGAATTCTGAGAACAATGTAAGAGTTCCGAAGCATTTTTAAACTTCACCGGAATTCCGAGAACAATGGAAGAGTTCCGAAGCATTTTTAAACGTCAGGGGAATTCCGCGAACAATCGAAGAGTTCTGAAGCATTTTTAAACGTCAGCGGATTTTTGAAAACAATGGAAGATTTCCGAAGCATTTTTAAACCTCAGCGGAATTCTGAGAAAAATGGAAGAGTTCCGAAGCATTTTTAAACTTCAGCGGAATTTGGAGAACAATCGGAGAGTTCCGAAGCATTTTTAAATGTCAGCAGAATTCCGAGAACAATGGAAGAGTTGAGAAGCATTTTTAAACGTCAGCGGAATTCCGAGAACAATGGAAGAGTTCCGAAGCATTTTTAAATGTCAGCGGAAATCTGAAAACAATGGAAGAGTTCCGAAGCATTTTTAATCTTCAAAATAATTTCGAGAACAATGGAAGAGTTCCGAAGCATATTTAAACTTCAGCGGAATTCCGAGAACAATGGAAGAGTTCCGAAGCATTTTTAAAAGTCAGCGGAATACCGAGAACAATAGAAGAGTTTTGAAGCATTTTTAAACGTCAGCGGAATTCCGAGAACAATGGAAGAGTTCCAAAGCATTTTTAAATGTCAGCGGAATTCTGAAAACAATGGAAGAGTTCCGAAGCATTTTTAAACTTCAGCAGAATTCCGAGAACAATGGAAGAGTTCCGAAGCATTCTTAAACTTCAGCGGAATTCCGAGAACAATGGAAGAGTTCCGAAGCATTTTTAAACTTCAGCGGAATTTGGAGAACAATGGAAGAGTTCCGAAGCATTTTTAAAAGTCAGCAGAATTCCGAGAACAATGGAAGAGTTGTGAAGCATTTTTAAACGTCAGCAGAATTCCGAGAACAATGGAAGAGTTCCGAAGCATTTTTAAACGTCAGCGGAATTCTGAGATCAATGGAATAGTTCTGAAGAATTTTTAAATGTTAGCGGGATTCCGAGAACAATGGAAGAGTTCCGAACCATTTTCAAACTTCACCCGAATTCTGAAAACAATGGAAGAGTTCCGAAGCATTTTTAAATGTCAGCGGAAATCTGAAAACAATGGAAGAGTTCCGAAGCATTTTTAATCTTCAAAATAATTCCGAGAACAATGGAAGAGTTCCGAAGCATATTTAAACTTCAGCGGAATTCCGAGAACAATGTAAGAGTTCCGAAGCATTTTTAAAAGTCAGCGGAATACCGAGAACAATAGAAGAGTTTTGAAGCATTTTTAAACGTCAGCGGAATACCGAGAACAATGGAAGAGGTCCGAAGCATTTTTAAATGTCAGCGGAATTCTGAGAAATATGGAAGAGTTCCGAGCATTTTTAAATGTCAGCAGAATTCCGAGAACAATGGAAGAGTTCCAAAGCATTTTTAAATGTCAGCGGAATTCTGAAAACAATGGAAGAGTTCCGAAGCATTTTTAAACTTCAGCAGAATTCCGAGAACAATGGAAGAGTTCCGAAGCATTCTTAAACTTCAGCGGAATTCCGAGAACAATGGAAGAGTTCCGAAGCATTTTTAAAAGTCAGCGGAATTCCGAGAACAATAGAAGAGTTGTGTAGCAATTTTAAGCGTCAGCGGAATTCCGAGAACAATGGAAGAGTTCCGAAGCATTTTTAAACTTCAGCGGAATTCCTGGAACAATGGAAGAGTTCCGAAGCATTTTTAAAAGTCAGCAGAATTCCGAGAATAATAGAAGGGTGCCAAAGCATGTTTAAACTTCAGCGGAATTCTGAGAACAATGTAAGAGTTCCGAAGCATTTTTAAACTTCACCGGAATTCCGAGAACAATGGAAGAGTTCCGAAGCATTTTTAAACGTCAGGGGAATTCCGCGAACAATCGAAGAGTTCTGAAGCATTTTTAAACGTCAGCGGATTTTTGA
The DNA here is from genome assembly GCF_046119375.1 of Phyllobates terribilis. Lineage (NCBI taxonomy): Eukaryota > Metazoa > Chordata > Amphibia > Anura > Dendrobatidae > Phyllobates > Phyllobates terribilis. The sequence goes on along the minus strand of NW_027362788.1, from coordinate 11,955,844 downwards.
AAACAATGGAAGATTTCCGAAGCATTTTTAAACCTCAGCGGAATTCTGAGAAAAATGGAAGAGTTCCGAAGCATTTTTAAACTTCAGCGGAATTTGGAGAACAATTGGAGAGTTCCGAAGCATTTTTAAACTTCAGCAGAATTCCGAGAACAATGGAAGAGTTCCGAAGCATTTTTAAACTTCAGCGGAATTACGAGAACAATGGAAGAGTTCCGAAGCATTTTTAAACATGAGCAGAATTCCGAGAACAATGGAAGAGATTTTAAGCATTTTTAAACTTCAGCGGAATTCCGAGAACAATAGAAGAGTTCCGAAGCATTTTCAAACTTCACCCGAATTCTGAGAACAATGGAAGAGTTCCGAAGCATTTTTAAAAGTTAGCGGAATTCCGAGAACAATGGAAGAGTTGTGAAGCATTTTTAAACGTCAGCGGAATTCCGAGAACAATGGAAGAGTTCCGAAGCATTTTTAAATGTCAGCAGAATTCCGAGAACAATGGAAGAGTTCCGAAGCATTTTTAAACGTCAGCAGAATTCCGAGAACAATGGAAGAGTTCCGAAGCATTTTTAAACTTCAGCAGAATTCCGAGAACAATGGAAGAGTTCCGAAGCATTTTTAAACTTCAGCGGAATTTGGAGAACAATGGAAAAGTTCCGAAGCATTTTTAAAAGTCAGCGGAATTCCGAGAACAATGGAAGAGTTGTGAAGCATTTTTAAACGTCAGCAGAATTCCGAGAACAATGGAAGAGTTCCGAAGCATTTTTAAACGTCAGCGGAATGCCGAGAACAATGCAAGATTTCTGAAGCATTTTTATATGTCAGCGGAATTCCGAGAACAATGGAAGAGTTCCGAAGCATTTTTAAATGTCAGCGGAAATCTGAAAACAATGGAAGAGTTCCGAAGCATTTTTAATCTTCAAAATAATTTCGAGAACAATGGAAGAGTTCCGAAGCATATTTAAACTTCAGCGGAATTCCGAGAACAATGGAAGAGTTCCGAAGCATTTTTAAAAGTCAGCGGAATTCCGAGAACAATAGAAGAGTTGTGAAGCAATTTTAAGCGTCAGCGGAATTCCGAGAACAATGGAAGAGTTCCGAAGCATTTTTAAACTTCAGCGGAATTCCTGGAACAATGGAAGAGTTCCGAAGCATTTTTAAAAGTCAGCAGAATTCCGAGAATAATAGAAGGGTGCCAAAGCATGTTTAAACTTCAGCGGAATTCTGAGAACAATGTAAGAGTTCCGAAGCATTTTTAAACTTCACCGGAATTCCGAGAACAATGGAAGAGTTCCGAAGCATTTTTAAACGTCAGGGGAATTCCGCGAACAATCGAAGAGTTCTGAAGCATTTTTAAACGTCAGCGGATTTTTGAAAACAATGGAAGATTTCCGAAGCATTTTTAAACCTCAGCGGAATTCTGAGAAAAATGGAAGAGTTCCGAAGCATTTTTAAACTTCAGCGGAATATGGAGAACAATCGGAGAGTTCCGAAGCATTTTTAAACTTCAGCAGAATTCCGAGAACAATGGAAGAGTTCCGAAGCATTTTTAAACTTCAGCGGAATTACGAGAACAATGGAAGAGTTCCGAAGCATTTTTAAACATGAGCAGAATTCCGAGAACAATGGAAGAGATTTTAAGCATTTTTAAACTTCAGCGGAATTCCGAGAACAATAGAAGAGTTCCGAAGCATTTTCAAACTTCACCCGAATTCTGAGAACAATGGAAGAGTTCCGAAGCATTTTTAAAAGTTAGCGGAATTCCGAGAACAATGGAAGAGTTGTGAAGCATTTTTAAATGTCAGCGGAATTCCGAGAACAATGGAAGAGTTCCGAAGCATTTTTAAATGTCAGCAGAATTCCGAGAACAATGGAAGAGTTCCGAAGCATTTTTAAACGTCAGCAGAATTCCGAGAACAATGGAAGAGTTCCGAAGCATTTTTAAACTTCAGCAGAATTCCGAGAACAATGGAAGAGTTCCGAAGCATTTTTAAACTTCAGCGGAATTTGGAGAACAATGGAAAAGTTCCGAAGCATTTTTAAAAGTCAGCGGAAATCCGAGAACAATGGAAGAGTTGTGAAGCATTTTTAAACGTCAGCAGAATTCCGAGAACAATGGAAGAGTTCCGAAGCATTTTTAAACGTCAGCGGAATGCCGAGAACAATGCAAGATTTCTGAAGCATTTTTATATGTCAGCGGAATTCCGAGAACAATGGAAGAGTTCCGAAGCATTTTTAAATGTCAGCGGAAATCTGAAAACAATGGAAGAGTTCCGAAGCAATTTTAATCTTCAAAATAATTTCGAGAACAATGGAAGAGTTCCGAAGCATATTTAAACTTCAGCGGAATTCCGAGAACAATGGAAGAGTTCCGAAGCATTTTTAAAAGTCAGCGGAATACCGAGAACAATAGAAGAGTTTTGAAGCATTTTTAAACGTCAGCGGAATTCCGAGAACAATGGAAGAGTTCCAAAGCATTTTTAAATGTCAGCGGAATTCTGAAAACAATGGAAGAGTTCCGAAGCATTTTTAAACTTCAGCAGAATTCCGAGAACAATGGAAGAGTTCCGAAGCATTCTTAAACTTCAGCGGAATTCCGAGAACAATGGAAGAGTTCCGAAGCATTTTTAAAAGTCAGCGGAATTCCGAGAACAATAGAAGAGTTGTGAAGCAATTTTAAGCGTCAGCGGAATTCCGAGAACAATGGAAGAGTTCCGAAGCATTTTTAAACGTCAGCAGAATTCCGAGAACAATGGAAGAGTTCCGAAACATTTTTAAACTTCAGCAGAATTCCGAGAACAATGGAAGAGTTCCGAAGCATTTTTAAACTTCAGCGGAATTTGGAGAACAATGGAAGAGTTCCGAAGCATTTTTAAAAGTCAGCAGAATTCCGAGAACAATGGAAGAGTTGTGAAGCATTTTTAAACGTCAGCAGAATTCCGAGAACAATGGAAGAGTTCCGAAGCATTTTTAAACGTCAGCGGAATTCTGAGATCAATGGAATAGTTCTGAAGAATTTTTAAATGTTAGCGGGATTCCGAGAACAATGGAAGAGTTCCGAACCATTTTCAAACTTCACCCGAATTCTGAAAACAATGGAAGAGTTCCGAAGCATTTTTAAATGTCAGCGGAAATCTGAAAACAATGGAAGAGTTCCGAAGCATATTTAAACTTCAGCGGAATTCCGAGAACAATGTAAGAGTTCCGAAGCATTTTTAAAAGTCAGCGGAATACCGAGAACAATAGAAGAGTTTTGAAGCATTTTTAAACGTCAGCGGAATACCGAGAACAATGGAAGAGGTCCGAAGCATTTTTAAATGTCAGCGGAATTCTGAGAAATATGGAAGAGTTCCGAGCATTTTTAAATGTCAGCAGAATTCCGAGAACAATGGAAGAGTTGTGAAGCATTTTTAAATGTCAGCGGAATTCTGAAAACAATGGAAGAGTTCCGAAGCATTTTTAAACTTCAGCAGAATTCCGAGAACAATGGAAGAGTTCCGAAGCATTCTTAAACTTCAGCGGAATTCCGAGAACAATGGAAGAGTTCCGAAGCATTTTTAAAAGTCAGCGGAATTCCGAGAACAATAGAAGAGTTGTGAAGCAATTTTAAGCGTCAGCGGAATTCCGAGAACAATGGAAGAGTTCCGAAGCATTTTTAAACTTCAGCGGAATTCCTGGAACAATGGAAGAGTTCCGAAGCATTTTTAAAAGTCAGCAGAATTCCGAGAATAATAGAAGGGTGCCAAAGCATGTTTAAACTTCAGCGGAATTCTGAGAACAATGTAAGAGTTCCGAAGCATTTTTAAACTTCACCGGAATTCCGAGAACAATGGAAGAGTTCCGAAGCATTTTTAAACGTCAGGGGAATTCCGCGAACAATCGAAGAGTTCTGAAGCATTTTTAAACGTCAGCGGATTTTTGAAAACAATGGAAGATTTCCGAAGCATTTTTAAACCTCAGCGGAATTCTGAGAAAAATGGAAGAGTTCCGAAGCATTTTTAAACTTCAGCGGAATTTGGAGAACAATCGGAGAGTTCCGAAGCATTTTTAAACTTCAGCAGAATTCCGAGAACAATGGAAGAGTTCCGAAGCATTTTTAAACTTCAGCGGAATTACGAGAACAATGGAAGAGTTCCGAAGCATTTTTAAACATGAGCAGAATTCCGAGAACAATGGAAGAGATTTTAAGCATTTTTAAACTTCAGCGGAATTCCGAGAACAATAGAAGAGTTCCGAAGCATTTTCAAACTTCACCCGAATTCTGAGAACAATGGAAGAGTTCCGAAGCATTTTTAAAAGTTAGCGGAATTCCGAGAACAATGGAAGAGTTGTGAAGCATTTTTAAACGTCAGCGGAATTCCGAGAACAATGGAAGAGTTCCGAAGCATTTTTAAATGTCAGCAGAATTCCGAGAACAATGGAAGAGTTCCGAAGCATTTTTAAACGTCAGCAGAATTCCGAGAACAATGGAAGAGTTCCGAAGCATTTTTAAACTTCAGCAGAATTCCGAGAACAATGGAAGAGTTCCGAAGCATTTTTAAACTTCAGCGGAATTTGGAGAACAATGGAAAAGTTCCGAAGCATTTTTAAAAGTCAGCGGAATTCCGAGAACAATGGAAGAGTTGTGAAGCATTTTTAAACGTCAGCAGAATTCCGAGAACAATGGAAGAGTTCCGAAGCATTTTTAAACGTCAGCGGAATGCCGAGAACAATGCAAGATTTCTGAAGCATTTTTATATGTCAGCGGAATTCCGAGAACAATGGAAGAGTTCCGAAGCATTTTTAAATGTCAGCGGAAATCTGAAAACAATGGAAGAGTTCCGAAGCATTTTTAATCTTCAAAATAATTTCGAGAACAATGGAAGAGTTCCGAAGCATATTTAAACTTCAGCGGAATTCCGAGAACAATGGAAGAGTTCCGAAGCATTTTTAAAAGTCAGCGGAATACCGAGAACAATAGAAGAGTTTTGAAGCATTTTTAAACGTCAGCGGAATTCCGAGAACAATGGAAGAGTTCCAAAGCATTTTTAAATGTCAGCGGAATTCTGAAAACAATGGAAGAGTTCCGAAGCATTTTTAAACTTCAGCAGAATTCCGAGAACAATGGAAGAGTTCCGAAGCATTCTTAAACTTCAGCGGAATTCCGAGAACAATGGAAGAGTTCCGAAGCATTTTTAAAAGTCAGCGGAATTCCGAGAACAATAGAAGAGTTGTGAAGCAATTTTAAGCGTCAGCGGAATTCCGAGAACAATGGAAGAGTTCCGAAGCATTTTTAAACTTCAGCGGAATTCCTGGAACAATGGAAGAGTTCCGAAGCATTTTTAAAAGTCAGCAGAATTCCGAGAATAATAGAAGGGTGCCAAAGCATGTTTAAACTTCAGCGGAATTCTGAGAACAATGTAAGAGTTCCGAAGCATTTTTAAACTTCACCGGAATTCCGAGAACAATGGAAGAGTTCCGAAGCATTTTTAAACGTCAGGGGAATTCCGCGAACAATCGAAGAGTTCTGAAGCATTTTTAAACGTCAGCGGATTTTTGAAAACAATGGAAGATTTCCGAAGCATTTTTAAACCTCAGCGGAATTCTGAGAAAAATGGAAGAGTTCCGAAGCATTTTTAAACTTCAGCGGAATTTGGAGAACAATCGGAGAGTTCCGAAGCATTTTTAAATGTCAGCAGAATTCCGAGAACAATGGAAGAGTTGAGAAGCATTTTTAAACGTCAGCGGAATTCCGAGAACAATGGAAGAGTTCCGAAGCATTTTTAAATGTCAGCGGAAATCTGAAAACAATGGAAGAGTTCCGAAGCATTTTTAATCTTCAAAATAATTTCGAGAACAATGGAAGAGTTCCGAAGCATATTTAAACTTCAGCGGAATTCCGAGAACAATGGAAGAGTTCCGAAGCATTTTTAAAAGTCAGCGGAATACCGAGAACAATAGAAGAGTTTTGAAGCATTTTTAAACGTCAGCGGAATTCCGAGAACAATGGAAGAGTTCCAAAGCATTTTTAAATGTCAGCGGAATTCTGAAAACAATGGAAGAGTTCCGAAGCATTTTTAAACTTCAGCAGAATTCCGAGAACAATGGAAGAGTTCCGAAGCATTCTTAAACTTCAGCGGAATTCCGAGAACAATGGAAGAGTTCCGAAGCATTTTTAAAAGTCAGCGGAATTCCGAGAACAATAGAAGAGTTGTGAAGCAATTTTAAGCGTCAGCGGAATTCCGAGAACAATGGAAGAGTTCCGAAGCATTTTTAAACGTCAGCAGAATTCCGAGAACAATGGAAGAGTTCCGAAACATTTTTAAACTTCAGCAGAATTCCGAGAACAATGGAAGAGTTCCGAAGCATTTTTAAACTTCAGCGGAATTTGGAGAACAATGGAAGAGTTCCGAAGCATTTTTAAAAGTCAGCAGAATTCCGAGAACAATGGAAGAGTTGTGAAGCATTTTTAAACGTCAGCAGAATTCCGAGAACAATGGAAGAGTTCCGAAGCATTTTTAAACGTCAGCGGAATTCTGAGATCAATGGAATAGTTCTGAAGAATTTTTAAATGTTAGCGGGATTCCGAGAACAATGGAAGAGTTCCGAACCATTTTCAAACTTCACCCGAATTCTGAAAACAATGGAAGAGTTCCGAAGCATTTTTAAATGTCAGCGGAAATCTGAAAACAATGGAAGAGTTCCGAAGCATTTTTAATCTTCAAAATAATTCCGAGAACAATGGAAGAGTTCCGAAGCATATTTAAACTTCAGCGGAATTCCGAGAACAATGTAAGAGTTCCGAAGCATTTTTAAAAGTCAGCGGAATACCGAGAACAATAGAAGAGTTTTGAAGCATTTTTAAACGTCAGCGGAATACCGAGAACAATGGAAGAGGTCCGAAGCATTTTTAAATGTCAGCGGAATTCTGAGAAATATGGAAGAGTTCCGAGCATTTTTAAATGTCAGCAGAATTCCGAGAACAATGGAAGAGTTCCAAAGCATTTTTAAATGTCAGCGGAATTCTGAAAACAATGGAAGAGTTCCGAAGCATTTTTAAACTTCAGCAGAATTCCGAGAACAATGGAAGAGTTCCGAAGCATTCTTAAACTTCAGCGGAATTCCGAGAACAATGGAAGAGTTCCGAAGCATTTTTAAAAGTCAGCGGAATTCCGAGAACAATAGAAGAGTTGTGTAGCAATTTTAAGCGTCAGCGGAATTCCGAGAACAATGGAAGAGTTCCGAAGCATTTTTAAACTTCAGCGGAATTCCTGGAACAATGGAAGAGTTCCGAAGCATTTTTAAAAGTCAGCAGAATTCCGAGAATAATAGAAGGGTGCCAAAGCATGTTTAAACTTCAGCGGAATTCTGAGAACAATGTAAGAGTTCCGAAGCATTTTTAAACTTCACCGGAATTCCGAGAACAATGGAAGAGTTCCGAAGCATTTTTAAACGTCAGGGGAATTCCGCGAACAATCGAAGAGTTCTGAAGCATTTTTAAACGTCAGCGGATTTTTGAAAACAATGGAAGATTTCCGAAGCATTTTTAAACCTCAGCGGAATTCTGAGAAAAATGGAAGAGTTCCGAAGCATTTTTAAACTTCAGCGGAATTTGGAGAACAATTGGAGAGTTCCGAAGCATTTTTAAACTTCAGCAGAATTCCGAGAACAATGGAAGAGTTCCGAAGCATTTTTAAACTTCAGCGGAATTACGAGAACAATGGAAGAGTTCCGAAGCATTTTTAAACATGAGCAGAATTCCGAGAACAATGGAAGAGATTTTAAGCATTTTTAAACTTCAGCGGAATTCCGAGAACAATAGAAGAGTTCCGAAGCATTTTCAAACTTCACCCGAATTCTGAGAACAATGGAAGAGTTCCGAAGCATTTTTAAAAGTTAGCGGAATTCCGAGAACAATGGAAGAGTTGTGAAGCATTTTTAAACGTCAGCGGAATTCCGAGAACAATGGAAGAGTTCCGAAGCATTTTTAAATGTCAGCAGAATTCCGAGAACAATGGAAGAGTTCCGAAGCATTTTTAAACGTCAGCAGAATTCCGAGAACAATGGAAGAGTTCCGAAGCATTTTTAAACTTCAGCAGAATTCCGAGAACAATGGAAGAGTTCCGAAGCATTTTTAAACTTCAGCGGAATTTGGAGAACAATGGAAAAGTTCCGAAGCATTTTTAAAAGTCAGCGGAATTCCGAGAACAATGGAAGAGTTGTGAAGCATTTTTAAACGTCAGCAGAATTCCGAGAACAATGGAAGAGTTCCGAAGCATTTTTAAACGTCAGCGGAATGCCGAGAACAATGCAAGATTTCTGAAGCATTTTTATATGTCAGCGGAATTCCGAGAACAATGGAAGAGTTCCGAAGCATTTTTAAATGTCAGCGGAAATCTGAAAACAATGGAAGAGTTCCGAAGCATTTTTAATCTTCAAAATAATTTCGAGAACAATGGAAGAGTTCCGAAGCATATTTAAACTTCAGCGGAATTCCGAGAACAATGGAAGAGTTCCGAAGCATTTTTAAAAGTCAGCGGAATACCGAGAACAATAGAAGAGTTTTGAAGCATTTTTAAACGTCAGCGGAATTCCGAGAACAATGGAAGAGTTCCAAAGCATTTTTAAATGTCAGCGGAATTCTGAAAACAATGGAAGAGTTCCGAAGCATTTTTAAACTTCAGCAGAATTCCGAGAACAATGGAAGAGTTCCGAAGCATTCTTAAACTTCAGCGGAATTCCGAGAACAATGGAAGAGTTCCGAAGCATTTTTAAAAGTCAGCGGAATTCCGAGAACAATAGAAGAGTTGTGAAGCAATTTTAAGCGTCAGCGGAATTCCGAGAACAATGGAAGAGTTCCGAAGCATTTTTAAACTTCAGCGGAATTCCTGGAACAATGGAAGAGTTCCGAAGCATTTTTAAAAGTCAGCAGAATTCCGAGAATAATAGAAGGGTGCCAAAGCATGTTTAAACTTCAGCGGAATTCTGAGAACAATGTAAGAGTTCCGAAGCATTTTTAAACTTCACCGGAATTCCGAGAACAATGGAAGAGTTCCGAAGCATTTTTAAACGTCAGGGGAATTCCGCGAACAATCGAAGAGTTCTGAAGCATTTTTAAACGTCAGCGGATTTTTGAAAACAATGGAAGATTTCCGAAGCATTTTTAAACCTCAGCGGAATTCTGAGAAAAATGGAAGAGTTCCGAAGCATTTTTAAACTTCAGCGGAATTTGGAGAACAATCGGAGAGTTCCGAAGCATTTTTAAATGTCAGCGGAATTCTGAGAACAATGGAAGAGTTGAGAAGCATTTTTAAACGTCAGCGGAATTCCGAGAACAATGGAAGAGTTCCGAAGCATTTTTAAACGTCAGCAGAATTCCGAGAACAATGGAAGAGTTCCGAAGCATTTTTAAACGTCAGCAGAATTCCGAGAACAATGGAAGAGTTCCGAAGCATTTTTAAACTTCAGCAGAATTCCGAGAACAATGGAAGAGTTCCGAAGCATTTTTAAACTTCAGCGGAATTACGAGAACAATGGAAGAGTTCCGAAGCATATTTAAACTTCAGCGGAATTCCGAGAACAATGTAAGAGTTCCGAAGCATTTTTAAAAGTCAGCGGAATACCGAGAACAATAGAAGAGTTTTGAAGCATTTTTAAACGTCAGCGGAATACCGAGAACAATGGAAGAGGTCCGAAGCATTTTTAAATGTCAGCGGAATTCTGAGAAATATGGAAGAGTTCCGAGCATTTTTAAATGTCAGCAGAATTCCGAGAACAATGGAAGAGTTCCAAAGCATTTTTAAATGTCAGCGGAATTCTGAAAACAATGGAAGAGTTCCGAAGCATTTTTAAACTTCAGCAGAATTCCGAGAACAATGGAAGAGTTCCGAAGCATTCTTAAACTTCAGCGGAATTCCGAGAACAATGGAAGAGTTCCGAAGCATTTTTAAAAGTCAGCGGAATTCCGAGAACAATAGAAGAGTTGTGAAGCAATTTTAAGCGTCAGCGGAATTCCGAGAACAATGGAAGAGTTCCGAAGCATTTTTAAACTTCAGCGGAATTCCTGGAACAATGGAAGAGTTCCGAAGCATTTTTAAAAGTCAGCAGAATTCCGAGAATAATAGAAGGGTGCCAAAGCATGTTTAAACTTCAGCGGAATTCTGAGAACAATGTAAGAGTTCCGAAGCATTTTTAAACTTCACCGGAATTCCGAGAACAATGGAAGAGTTCCGAAGCATTTTTAAACGTCAGGGGAATTCCGCGAACAATCGAAGAGTTCTGAAGCATTTTTAAACGTCAGCGGATTTTTGAAAACAATGGAAGATTTCCGAAGCATTTTTAAACCTCAGCGGAATTCTGAGAAAAATGGAAGAGTTCCGAAGCATTTTTAAACTTCAGCGGAATTTGGAGAACAATCGGAGAGTTCCGAAGCATTTTTAAACTTCAGCAGAATTCCGAGAACAATGGAAGAGTTCCGAAGCATTTTTAAACTTCAGCGGAATTACGAGAACAATGGAAGAGTTCCGAAGCATTTTTAAACATGAGCAGAATTCCGAGAACAATGGAAGAGATTTTAAGCATTTTTAAACTTCAGCGGAATTCCGAGAACAATAGAAGAGTTCCGAAGCATTTTCAAACTTCACCCGAATTCTGAGAACAATGGAAGAGTTCCGAAGCATTTTTAAAAGTTAGCAGAATTCCGAGAACAATGGAAGAGTTGTGAAGCATTTTTAAACGTCAGCGGAATTCCGAGAACAATGGAAGAGTTCCGAAGCATTTTTAAATGTCAGCAGAATTCCGAGAACAATGGAAGAGTTCCGAAGCATTTTTAAACGTCAGCAGAATTCCGAGAACAATGGAAGAGTTCCGAAGCATTTTTAAACTTCAGCAGAATTCCGAGAACAATGGAAGAGTTCCGAAGCATTTTTAAACTTCAGCGGAATTTGGAGAACAATGGAAAAGTTCCGAAGCATTTTTAAAAGTCAGCGGAATTCCGAGAACAATGGAAGAGTTGTGAAGCATTTTTAAACGTCAGCAGAATTCCGAGAACAATGGAAGAGTTCCGAAGCATTTTTAAACGTCAGCGGAATGCCGAGAACAATGCAAGATTTCTGAAGCATTTTTATATGTCAGCGGAATTCCGAGAACAATGGAAGAGTTCCGAAGCATTTTTAAATGTCAGCGGAAATCTGAAAACAATGGAAGAGTTCCGAAGCATTTTTAATCTTCAAAATAATTTCGAGAACAATGGAAGAGTTCCGAAGCATATTTAAACTTCAGCGGAATTCCGAGAACAATGGAAGAGTTCCGAAGCATTTTTAAAAGTCAGCGGAATTCCGAGAACAATAGAAGAGTTGTGAAGCAATTTTAAGCGTCAGCGGAATTCCGAGAACAATGGAAGAGTTCCGAAGCATTTTTAAACTTCAGCGGAATTCCTGGAACAATGGAAGAGTTCCGAAGCATTTTTAAAAGTCAGCAGAATTCCGAGAATAATAGAAGGGTGCCAAAGCATGTTTAAACTTCAGCGGAATTCTGAGAACAATGTAAGAGTTCCGAAGCATTTTTAAACTTCACCGGAATTCCGAGAACAATGGAAGAGTTCCGAAGCATTTTTAAACGTCAGGGGAATTCCGCGAACAATCGAAGAGTTCTGAAGCATTTTTAAACGTCAGCGGATTTTTGAAAACAATGGAAGATTTCCGAAGCATTTTTAATCCTCAGCGGAATTCTGAGAAAAATGGAAGAGTTCCGAAGCATTTTTAAACTTCAGCGGAATTTGGAGAACAATCGGAGAGTTCCGAAGCATTTTTAAACTTCAGCAGAATTCCGAGAACAATGGAAGAGTTCCGAAGCATTTTTAAACTTCAGCGGAATTACGAGAACAATGGAAGAGTTCCGAAGCATTTTTAAACATGAGCAGAATTCCGAGAACAATGGAAGAGATTTTAAGCATTTTTAAACTTCAGCGGAATTCCGAGAACAATAGAAGAGTTCCGAAGCATTTTCAAACTTCACCCGAATTCTGAGAACAATGGAAGAGTTCCGAAGCATTTTTAAAAGTTAGCGGAATTCCGAGAACAATGGAAGAGTTGTGAAGCATTTTTAAACGTCAGCGGAATTCCGAGAACAATGGAAGAGTTCCGAAGCATTTTTAAATGTCAGCAGAATTCCGAGAACAATGGAAGAGTTCCGAAGCATTTTTAAACGTCAGCAGAATTCCGAGAACAATGGAAGAGTTCCGAAGCATTTTTAAACTTCAGCAGAATTCCGAGAACAATGGAAGAGTTCCGAAGCATTTTTAAACTTCAGCGGAATTTGGAGAACAATGGAAAAGTTCCGAAGCATTTTTAAAAGTCAGCGGAATTCCGAGAACAATGGAAGAGTTGTGAAGCATTTTTAAACGTCAGCAGAATTCCGAGAACAATGGAAGAGTTCCGAAGCATTTTCAAACTTCACCCGAATTCTGAAAACAATGGAAGAGTTCCGAAGCATTTTTAAATGTCAGCGGAAATCTGAAAACAATGGAAGAGTTCCGAAGCATTTTTAATCTTCAAAATAATTCCGAGAACAATGGAAGAGTTCCGAAGCATATTTAAACTTCAGCGGAATTCCGAGAACAATGTAAGAGTTCCGAAGCATTTTTAAAAGTCAGCAGAATACCGAGAACAATAGAAGAGTTTTGAAGCATTTTTAAACGTCAGCGGAATACCGAGAACAATGGAAGAGGTCCGAAGCATTTTTAAATGTCAGCGGAATTCTGAGAAATATGGAAGAGTTCCGAGCATTTTTAAATGTCAGCAGAATTCCGAGAACAATGGAAGAGTTCCAAAGCATTTTTAAATGTCAGCGGAATTCTGAAAACAATGGAAGAGTTCCGAAGCATTTTTAAACTTCAGCAGAATTCCGAGAACAATGGAAGAGTTCCGAAGCATTCTTAAACTTCAGCGGAATTCCGAGAACAATGGAAGAGTTCCGAAGCATTTTTAAAAGTCAGCGGAATTCCGAGAACAATAGAAGAGTTGTGTAGCAATTTTAAGCGTCAGCGGAATTCCGAGAACAATGGAAGAGTTCCGAAGCATTTTTAAACTTCAGCGGAATTCCTGGAACAATGGAAGAGTTCCGAAGCATTTTTAAAAGTCAGCAGAATTCCGAGAATAATAGAAGGGTGCCAAAGCATGTTTAAACTTCAGCGGAATTCTGAGAACAATGTAAGAGTTCCGAAGCATTTTTAAACTTCACCGGAATTCCGAGAACAATGGAAGAGTTCCGAAGCATTTTTAAACGTCAGGGGAATTCCGCGAACAATCGAAGAGTTCTGAAGCATTTTTAAACGTCAGCGGATTTTTGAAAACAATGGAAGATTTCCGAAGCATTTTTAAACCTCAGCGGAATTCTGAGAAAAATGGAAGAGTTCCGAAGCATTTTTAAACTTCAGCGGAATTTGGAGAACAATTGGAGAGTTCCGAAGCATTTTTAAACTTCAGCAGAATTCCGAGAACAATGGAAGAGTTCCGAAGCATTTTTAAACTTCAGCGGAATTACGAGAACAATGGAAGAGTTCCGAAGCATTTTTAAACATGAGCAGAATTCCGAGAACAATGGAAGAGATTTTAAGCATTTTTAAACTTCAGCGGAATTCCGAGAACAATAGAAGAGTTCCGAAGCATTTTCAAACTTCACCCGAATTCTGAGAACAATGGAAGAGTTCCGAAGCATTTTTAAAAGTTAGCGGAATTCCGAGAACAATGGAAGAGTTGTGAAGCATTTTTAAACGTCAGCGGAATTCCGAGAACAATGGAAGAGTTCCGAAGCATTTTTAAATGTCAGCAGAATTCCGAGAACAATGGAAGAGTTCCGAAGCATTTTTAAACGTCAGCAGAATTCCGAGAACAATGGAAGAGTTCCGAAGCATTTTTAAACTTCAGCAGAATTCCGAGAACAATGGAAGAGTTCCGAAGCATTTTTAAACTTCAGCGGAATTTGGAGAACAATGGAAAAGTTCCGAAGCATTTTTAAAAGTCAGCGGAATTCCGAGAACAATGGAAGAGTTGTGAAGCATTTTTAAACGTCAGCAGAATTCCGAGAACAATGGAAGAGTTCCGAAGCATTTTTAAACGTCAGCGGAATGCCGAGAACAATGCAAGATTTCTGAAGCATTTTTATATGTCAGCGGAATTCCGAGAACAATGGAAGAGTTCCGAAGCATTTTTAAATGTCAGCGGAAATCTGAAAACAATGGAAGAGTTCCGAAGCATTTTTAATCTTCAAAATAATTTCGAGAACAATGGAAGAGTTCCGAAGCATATTTAAACTTCAGCGGAATTCCGAGAACAATGGAAGAGTTCCGAAGCATTTTTAAAAGTCAGCGGAATACCGAGAACAATAGAAGAGTTTTGAAGCATTTTTAAACGTCAGCGGAATTCCGAGAACAATGGAAGAGTTCCAAAGCATTTTTAAATGTCAGCGGAATTCTGAAAACAATGGAAGAGTTCCGAAGCATTTTTAAACTTCAGCAGAATTCCGAGAACAATGGAAGAGTTCCGAAGCATTCTTAAACTTCAGCGGAATTCCGAGAACAATGGAAGAGTTCCGAAGCATTTTTAAAAGTCAGCGGAATTCCGAGAACAATAGAAGAGTTGTGAAGCAATTTTAAGCGTCAGCGGAATTCCGAGAACAATGGAAGAGTTCCGAAGCATTTTTAAACTTCAGCGGAATTCCTGGAACAATGGAAGAGTTCCGAAGCATTTTTAAAAGTCAGCAGAATTCCGAGAATAATAGAAGGGTGCCAAAGCATGTTTAAACTTCAGCGGAATTCTGAGAACAATGTAAGAGTTCCGAAGCATTTTTAAACTTCACCGGAATTCCGAGAACAATGGAAGAGTTCCGAAGCATTTTTAAACGTCAGGGGAATTCCGCGAACAATCGAAGAGTTCTGAAGCATTTTTAAACGTCAGCGGATTTTTGAAAACAATGGAAGATTTCCGAAGCATTTTTAAACCTCAGCGGAATTCTGAGAAAAATGGAAGAGTTCCGAAGCATTTTTAAACTTCAGCGGAATTTGGAGAACAATCGGAGAGTTCCGAAGCATTTTTAAATGTCAGCGGAATTCTGAGAACAATGGAAGAGTTGAGAAGCATTTTTAAACGTCAGCGGAATTCCGAGAACAATGGAAGAGTTCCGAAGCATTTTTAAACGTCAGCAGAATTCCGAGAACAATGGAAGAGTTCCGAAGCATTTTTAAACGTCAGCAGAATTCCGCGAACAATGGAAGAGTTCCGAAGCATTTTTAAACTTCAGCAGAATTCCGAGAACAATGGAAGAGTTCCGAAGCATTTTTAAACTTCAGCGGAATTACGAGAACAATGGAAGAGTTCCGAAGCATATTTAAACTTCAGCGGAATTCCGAGAACAATGTAAGAGTTCCGAAGCATTTTTAAAAGTCAGCGGAATACCGAGAACAATAGAAGAGTTTTGAAGCATTTTTAAACGTCAGCGGAATACCGAGAACAATGGAAGAGGTCCGAAGCATTTTTAAATGTCAGCGGAATTCTGAGAAATATGGAAGAGTTCCGAGCATTTTTAAATGTCAGCAGAATTCCGAGAACAATGGAAGAGTTCCAAAGCATTTTTAAATGTCAGCGGAATTCTGAAAACAATGGAAGAGTTCCGAAGCATTTTTAAACTTCAGCAGAATTCCGAGAACAATGGAAGAGTTCCGAAGCATTCTTAAACTTCAGCGGAATTCCGAGAACAATGGAAGAGTTCCGAAGCATTTTTAAAAGTCAGCGGAATTCCGAGAACAATAGAAGAGTTGTGAAGCAATTTTAAGCGTCAGCGGAATTCCGAGAACAATGGAAGAGTTCCGAAGCATTTTTAAACTTCAGCGGAATTCCTGGAACAATGGAAGAGTTCCGAAGCATTTTTAAAAGTCAGCAGAATTCCGAGAATAATAGAAGGGTGCCAAAGCATGTTTAAACTTCAGCGGAATTCTGAGAACAATGTAAGAGTTCCGAAGCATTTTTAAACTTCACCGGAATTCCGAGAACAATGGAAGAGTTCCGAAGCA
Organism: Phyllobates terribilis; assembly: GCF_046119375.1. NCBI lineage: Eukaryota > Metazoa > Chordata > Amphibia > Anura > Dendrobatidae > Phyllobates > Phyllobates terribilis. The sequence continues at coordinate 11,939,802 of NW_027362788.1, read as the reverse complement.
TTTTTAAACGTCAGGGGAATTCCGCGAACAATCGAAGAGTTCTGAAGCATTTTTAAACGTCAGCGGATTTTTGAAAACAATGGAAGATTTCCGAAGCATTTTTAAACCTCAGCGGAATTCTGAGAAAAATGGAAGAGTTCCGAAGCATTTTTAAACTTCAGCGGAATTTGGAGAACAATCGGAGAGTTCCGAAGCATTTTTAAACTTCAGCAGAATTCCGAGAACAATGGAAGAGTTCCGAAGCATTTTTAAACTTCAGCGGAATTACGAGAACAATGGAAGAGTTCCGAAGCATTTTTAAACATGAGCAGAATTCCGAGAACAATGGAAGAGATTTTAAGCATTTTTAAACTTCAGCGGAATTCCGAGAACAATAGAAGAGTTCCGAAGCATTTTCAAACTTCACCCGAATTCTGAGAACAATGGAAGAGTTCCGAAGCATTTTTAAAAGTTAGCAGAATTCCGAGAACAATGGAAGAGTTGTGAAGCATTTTTAAACGTCAGCGGAATTCCGAGAACAATGGAAGAGTTCCGAAGCATTTTTAAATGTCAGCAGAATTCCGAGAACAATGGAAGAGTTCCGAAGCATTTTTAAACGTCAGCAGAATTCCGAGAACAATGGAAGAGTTCCGAAGCATTTTTAAACTTCAGCAGAATTCCGAGAACAATGGAAGAGTTCCGAAGCATTTTTAAACTTCAGCGGAATTTGGAGAACAATGGAAAAGTTCCGAAGCATTTTTAAAAGTCAGCGGAATTCCGAGAACAATGGAAGAGTTGTGAAGCATTTTTAAACGTCAGCAGAATTCCGAGAACAATGGAAGAGTTCCGAAGCATTTTTAAACGTCAGCGGAATGCCGAGAACAATGCAAGATTTCTGAAGCATTTTTATATGTCAGCGGAATTCCGAGAACAATGGAAGAGTTCCGAAGCATTTTTAAATGTCAGCGGAAATCTGAAAACAATGGAAGAGTTCCGAAGCATTTTTAATCTTCAAAATAATTTCGAGAACAATGGAAGAGTTCCGAAGCATATTTAAACTTCAGCGGAATTCCGAGAACAATGGAAGAGTTCCGAAGCATTTTTAAAAGTCAGCGGAATTCCGAGAACAATAGAAGAGTTGTGAAGCAATTTTAAGCGTCAGCGGAATTCCGAGAACAATGGAAGAGTTCCGAAGCATTTTTAAACTTCAGCGGAATTCCTGGAACAATGGAAGAGTTCCGAAGCATTTTTAAAAGTCAGCAGAATTCCGAGAATAATAGAAGGGTGCCAAAGCATGTTTAAACTTCAGCGGAATTCTGAGAACAATGTAAGAGTTCCGAAGCATTTTTAAACTTCACCGGAATTCCGAGAACAATGGAAGAGTTCCGAAGCATTTTTAAACGTCAGGGGAATTCCGCGAACAATCGAAGAGTTCTGAAGCATTTTTAAACGTCAGCGGATTTTTGAAAACAATGGAAGATTTCCGAAGCATTTTTAAACCTCAGCGGAATTCTGAGAAAAATGGAAGAGTTCCGAAGCATTTTTAAACTTCAGCGGAATTTGGAGAACAATCGGAGAGTTCCGAAGCATTTTTAAACTTCAGCAGAATTCCGAGAACAATGGAAGAGTTCCGAAGCATTTTTAAACTTCAGCGGAATTACGAGAACAATGGAAGAGTTCCGAAGCATTTTTAAACATGAGCAGAATTCCGAGAACAATGGAAGAGATTTTAAGCATTTTTAAACTTCAGCGGAATTCCGAGAACAATAGAAGAGTTCCGAAGCATTTTCAAACTTCACCCGAATTCTGAGAACAATGGAAGAGTTCCGAAGCATTTTTAAAAGTTAGCGGAATTCCGAGAACAATGGAAGAGTTGTGAAGCATTTTTAAACGTCAGCGGAATTCCGAGAACAATGGAAGAGTTCCGAAGCATTTTTAAATGTCAGCAGAATTCCGAGAACAATGGAAGAGTTCCGAAGCATTTTTAAACGTCAGCAGAATTCCGAGAACAATGGAAGAGTTCCGAAGCATTTTTAAACTTCAGCAGAATTCCGAGAACAATGGAAGAGTTCCGAAGCATTTTTAAACTTCAGCGGAATTTGGAGAACAATGGAAAAGTTCCGAAGCATTTTTAAAAGTCAGCGGAATTCCGAGAACAATGGAAGAGTTGTGAAGCATTTTTAAACGTCAGCAGAATTCCGAGAACAATGGAAGAGTTCCGAAGCATTTTTAAACGTCAGCGGAATGCCGAGAACAATGCAAGATTTCTGAAGCATTTTTATATGTCAGCGGAATTCCGAGAACAATGGAAGAGTTCCGAAGCATTTTTAAATGTCAGCGGAAATCTGAAAACAATGGAAGAGTTCCGAAGCATTTTTAATCTTCAAAATAATTTCGAGAACAATGGAAGAGTTCCGAAGCATATTTAAACTTCAGCGGAATTTGGAGAACAATCGGAGAGTTCCGAAGCATTTTTAAACTTCAGCAGAATTCCGAGAACAATGGAAGAGTTCCGAAGCATTTTTAAACTTCAGCGGAATTACGAGAACAATGGAAGAGTTCCGAAGCATTTTTAAACATGAGCAGAATTCCGAGAACAATGGAAGAGATTTTAAGCATTTTTAAACTTCAGCGGAATTCCGAGAACAATAGAAGAGTTCCGAAGCATTTTCAAACTTCACCCGAATTCTGAGAACAATGGAAGAGTTCCGAAGCATTTTTAAAAGTTAGCGGAATTCCGAGAACAATGGAAGAGTTGTGAAGCATTTTTAAACGTCAGCGGAATTCCGAGAACAATGGAAGAGTTCCGAAGCATTTTTAAATGTCAGCAGAATTCCGAGAACAATGGAAGAGTTCCGAAGCATTTTTAAACGTCAGCAGAATTCCGAGAACAATGGAAGAGTTCCGAAGCATTTTTAAACTTCAGCAGAATTCCGAGAACAATGGAAGAGTTCCGAAGCATTTTTAAACTTCAGCGGAATTTGGAGAACAATGGAAAAGTTCCGAAGCATTTTTAAAAGTCAGCGGAATTCCGAGAACAATGGAAGAGTTGTGAAGCATTTTTAAACGTCAGCAGAATTCCGAGAACAATGGAAGAGTTCCGAAGCATTTTTAAACGTCAGCGGAATGCCGAGAACAATGCAAGATTTCTGAAGCATTTTTATATGTCAGCGGAATTCCGAGAACAATGGAAGAGTTCCGAAGCATTTTTAAATGTCAGCGGAAATCTGAAAACAATGGAAGAGTTCCGAAGCATTTTTAATCTTCAAAATAATTTCGAGAACAATGGAAGAGTTCCGAAGCATATTTAAACTTCAGCGGAATTCCGAGAACAATGGAAGAGTTCCGAAGCATTTTTAAAAGTCAGCGGAATACCGAGAACAATAGAAGAGTTTTGAAGCATTTTTAAACGTCAGCGGAATTCCGAGAACAATGGAAGAGTTCCAAAGCATTTTTAAATGTCAGCGGAATTCTGAAAACAATGGAAGAGTTCCGAAGCATTTTTAAACTTCAGCAGAATTCCGAGAACAATGGAAGAGTTCCGAAGCATTCTTAAACTTCAGCGGATTTCCGAGAACAATGGAAGAGTTCCGAAGCATTTTTAAAAGTCAGCGGAATTCCGAGAACAATAGAAGAGTTGTGAAGCAATTTTAAGCGTCAGCGGAATTCCGAGAACAATGGAAGAGTTCCGAAGCATTTTTAAACGTCAGCAGAATTCCGAGAACAATGGAAGAGTTCCGAAACATTTTTAAACTTCAGCAGAATTCCGAGAACAATGGAAGAGTTCCGAAGCATTTTTAAAAGTCAGCAGAATTCTGAGAACAATGGAAGAGTTGTGAAGCATTTTTAAACGTCAGCAGAATTCCGAGAACAATGGAAGAGTTCCGAAGCATTTTTAAACGTCAGCGGAATTCTGAGATCAATGGAATAGTTCTGAAGAATTTTTAAATGTTAGCGGGATTCCGAGAACAATGGAAGAGTTCCGAACCATTTTCAAACTTCACCCGAATTCTGAAAACAATGGAAGAGTTCCGAAGCATTTTTAAATGTCAGCGGAAATCTGAAAACAATGGAAGAGTTCCGAAGCATTTTTAATCTTCAAAATAATTCCGAGAACAATGGAAGAGTTCCGAAGCATATTTAAACTTCAGCGGAATTCCGAGAACAATGTAAGAGTTCCGAAGCATTTTTAAAAGTCAGCGGAATACCGAGAACAATAGAAGAGTTTTGAAGCATTTTTAAACGTCAGCGGAATACCGAGAACAATGGAAGAGGTCCGAAGCATTTTTAAATGTCAGCGGAATTCTGAGAAATATGGAAGAGTTCCGAGCATTTTTAAATGTCAGCAGAATTCCGAGAACAATGGAAGAGTTCCAAAGCATTTTTAAATGTCAGCGGAATTCTGAAAACAATGGAAGAGTTCCGAAGCATTTTTAAACTTCAGCAGAATTCCGAGAACAATGGAAGAGTTCCGAAGCATTCTTAAACTTCAGCGGAATTCCGAGAACAATGGAAGAGTTCCGAAGCATTTTTAAAAGTCAGCGGAATTCCGAGAACAATAGAAGAGTTGTGAAGCAATTTTAAGCGTCAGCGGAATTCCGAGAACAATGGAAGAGTTCCGAAGCATTTTTAAACTTCAGCGGAATTCCTGGAACAATGGAAGAGTTCCGAAGCATTTTTAAAAGTCAGCAGAATTCCGAGAATAATAGAAGGGTGCCAAAGCATGTTTAAACTTCAGCGGAATTCTGAGAACAATGTAAGAGTTCCGAAGCATTTTTAAACTTCACCGGAATTCCGAGAACAATGGAAGAGTTCCGAAGCATTTTTAAACGTCAGGGGAATTCCGCGAACAATCGAAGAGTTCTGAAGCATTTTTAAACGTCAGCGGATTTTTGAAAACAATGGAAGATTTCCGAAGCATTTTTAAACCTCAGCGGAATTCTGAGAAAAATGGAAGAGTTCCGAAGCATTTTTAAACTTCAGCGGAATTTGGAGAACAATCGGAGAGTTCCGAAGCATTTTTAAACTTCAGCAGAATTCCGAGAACAATGGAAGAGTTCCGAAGCATTTTTAAACTTCAGCGGAATTACGAGAACAATGGAAGAGTTCCGAAGCATTTTTAAACATGAGCAGAATTCCGAGAACAATGGAAGAGATTTTAAGCATTTTTAAACTTCAGCGGAATTCCGAGAACAATAGAAGAGTTCCGAAGCATTTTCAAACTTCACCCGAATTCTGAGAACAATGGAAGAGTTCCGAAGCATTTTTAAAAGTTAGCGGAATTCCGAGAACAATGGAAGAGTTGTGAAGCATTTTTAAACGTCAGCGGAATTCCGAGAACAATGGAAGAGTTCCGAAGCATTTTTAAATGTCAGCAGAATTCCGAGAACAATGGAAGAGTTCCGAAGCATTTTTAAACGTCAGCAGAATTCCGAGAACAATGGAAGAGTTCCGAAGCATTTTTAAACTTCAGCAGAATTCCGAGAACAATGGAAGAGTTCCGAAGCATTTTTAAACTTCAGCGGAATTTGGAGAACAATGGAAAAGTTCCGAAGCATTTTTAAAAGTCAGCGGAATTCCGAGAACAATGGAAGAGTTGTGAAGCATTTTTAAACGTCAGCAGAATTCCGAGAACAATGGAAGAGTTCCGAAGCATTTTTAAACGTCAGCGGAATGCCGAGAACAATGCAAGATTTCTGAAGCATTTTTATATGTCAGCGGAATTCCGAGAACAATGGAAGAGTTCCGAAGCATTTTTAAATGTCAGCGGAAATCTGAAAACAATGGAAGAGTTCCGAAGCATTTTTAATCTTCAAAATAATTTCGAGAACAATGGAAGAGTTCCGAAGCATATTTAAACTTCAGCGGAATTCCGAGAACAATGGAAGAGTTCCGAAGCATTTTTAAAAGTCAGCGGAATACCGAGAACAATAGAAGAGTTTTGAAGCATTTTTAAACGTCAGCGGAATTCCGAGAACAATGGAAGAGTTCCAAAGCATTTTTAAATGTCAGCGGAATTCTGAAAACAATGGAAGAGTTCCGAAGCATTTTTAAACTTCAGCAGAATTCCGAGAACAATGGAAGAGTTCCGAAGCATTCTTAAACTTCAGCGGAATTCCGAGAACAATGGAAGAGTTCCGAAGCATTTTTAAAAGTCAGCGGAATTCCGAGAACAATAGAAGAGTTGTGAAGCAATTTTAAGCGTCAGCGGAATTCCGAGAACAATGGAAGAGTTCCGAAGCATTTTTAAACTTCAGCGGAATTCCTGGAACAATGGAAGAGTTCCGAAGCATTTTTAAAAGTCAGCAGAATTCCGAGAATAATAGAAGGGTGCCAAAGCATGTTTAAACTTCAGCGGAATTCTGAGAACAATGTAAGAGTTCCGAAGCATTTTTAAACTTCACCGGAATTCCGAGAACAATGGAAGAGTTCCGAAGCATTTTTAAACGTCAGGGGAATTCCGCGAACAATCGAAGAGTTCTGAAGCATTTTTAAACGTCAGCGGATTTTTGAAAACAATGGAAGATTTCCGAAGCATTTTTAAACCTCAGCGGAATTCTGAGAAAAATGGAAGAGTTCCGAAGCATTTTTAAACTTCAGCGGAATTTGGAGAACAATCGGAGAGTTCCGAAGCATTTTTAAATGTCAGCGGAATTCCGAGAACAATGGAAGAGTTGAGAAGCATTTTTAAACGTCAGCGGAATTCCGAGAACAATGGAAGAGTTCCGAAGCATTTTTAAACGTCAGCAGAATTCCGAGAACAATGGAAGAGTTCCGAAGCATTTTTAAACGTCAGCAGAATTCCGAGAACAATGGAAGAGTTCCGAAGCATTTTTAAACTTCAGCAGAATTCCGAGAACAATGGAAGAGTTCCGAAGCATTTTTAAACTTCAGCGGAATTACGAGAACAATGGAAGAGTTCCGAAGCATTTTTAAACATGAGCAGAATTCCGAGAACAATGGAAGAGATTTTAAGCATTTTTAAACTTCAGCGGAATTCCGAGAACAATAGAAGAGTTCCGAAGCATTTTCAAACTTCACCCGAATTCTGAGAACAATGGAAGAGTTCCGAAGCATTTTTAAAAGTTAGCGGAATTCCGAGAACAATGGAAGAGTTGTGAAGCATTTTTAAACGTCAGCGGAATTCCGAGAACAATGGAAGAGTTCCGAAGCATTTTTAAACGTCAGCAGAATTCCGAGAACAATGGAAGAGTTCCGAAGCATTTTTAAACGTCAGCAGAATTCCGAGAACAATGGAAGAGTTCCGAAGCATTTTTAAACGTCAGCAGAATTCCGAGAACAATGGAAGAGTTCCGAAGCATTTTTAAACGTCAGCAGAATTCCGAGAACAATGGAAGAGTTCCGAAGCATTTTTAAACTTCAGCAGAATTCCGAGAACAATGGAAGAGTTTCGAAGCATTTTTAAACTTCAGCGGAATTTGGAGAACAATGGAAAAGTTCCGAAGCATTTTTAAAAGTCAGCGGAATTCCGAGAACAATGGAAGAGTTGTGAAGCATTTTTAAACGTCAGCAGAATTCCGAGAACAATGGAAGAGTTCCGAAGCATTTTTAAACGTCAGCGGAATACCGAGAACAATGCAAGATTTCTGAAGCATTTTTATATGTCAGCGGAATTCCGAGAACAATGGAAGAGTTCCGAAGCATTTTTAAATGTCAGCGGAAATCTGAAAACAATGGAAGAGTTCCGAAGCATTTTTAATCTTCAAAATAATTTCGAGAACAATGGAAGAGTTCCGAAGCATATTTAAACTTCAGCGGAATTCCGAGAACAATGGAAGAGTTCCGAAGCATTTTTAAAAGTCAGCGGAATACCGAGAACAATAGAAGAGTTTTGAAGCATTTTTAAACGTCAGCGGAATTCCGAGAACAATGGAAGAGTTCCAAAGCATTTTTAAATGTCAGCGGAATTCTGAAAACAATGGAAGAGTTCCGAAGCATTTTTAAACTTCAGCAGAATTCCGAGAACAATGGAAGAGTTCCGAAGCATTCTTAAACTTCAGCGGAATTCCGAGAACAATGGAAGAGTTCCGAAGCATTTTTAAAAGTCAGCGGAATTCCGAGAACAATAGAAGAGTTGTGAAGCAATTTTAAGCGTCAGCGGAATTCCGAGAACAATGGAAGAGTTCCGAAGCATTTTTAAACTTCAGCGGAATTCCTGGAACAATGGAAGAGTTCCGAAGCATTTTTAAAAGTCAGCAGAATTCCGAGAATAATAGAAGGGTGCCAAAGCATGTTTAAACTTCAGCGGAATTCTGAGAACAATGTAAGAGTTCCGAAGCATTTTTAAACTTCACCGGAATTCCGAGAACAATGGAAGAGTTCCGAAGCATTTTTAAACGTCAGGGGAATTCCGCGAACAATCGAAGAGTTCTGAAGCATTTTTAAACGTCAGCGGATTTTTGAAAACAATGGAAGATTTCTGAAGCATTTTTAAACCTCAGCGGAATTCTGAGAAAAATGGAAGAGTTCCGAAGCATTTTTAAACTTCAGCGGAATTTGGAGAACAATCGGAGAGTTCCGAAGCATTTTTAAATGTCAGCGGAATTCCGAGAACAATGGAAGAGTTGAGAAGCATTTTTAAACGTCAGCGGAATTCCGAGAACAATGGAAGAGTTCCGAAGCATTTTTAAACGTCAGCAGAATTCCGAGAACAATGGAAGAGTTCCGAAGCATTTTTAAACGTCAGCAGAATTCCGAGAACAATGGAAGAGTTCCGAAGCATTTTTAAACTTCAGCAGAATTCCGAGAACAATGGAAGAGTTCCGAAGCATTTTTAAACTTCAGCGGAATGACGAGAACAATGGAAGAGTTCCGAAGCATTTTTAAACATGAGCAGAATTCCGAGAACAATGGAAGAGATTTTAAGCATTTTTAAACTTCAGCGGAATTCCGAGAACAATAGAAGAGTTCCGAAGCATTTTCAAACTTCACCCGAATTCTGAGAACAATGGAAGAGTTCCGAAGCATTTTTAAAAGTTAGCGGAATTCCGAGAACAATGGAAGAGTTGTGAAGCATTTTTAAACGTCAGCGAAATTCCGAGAACAATGGAAGAGTTCCGAAGCATTTTTAAACGTCAGCAGAATTCCGAGAACAATGGAAGAGTTCCGAAGCATTTTTAAACGTCAGCAGAATTCCGAGAACAATGGAAGAGTTCCGAAGCATTTTTAAACGTCAGCAGAATTCCGAGAACAATGGAAGAGTTCCGAAGCATTTTTAAACGTCAGCAGAATTCCGAGAACAATGGAAGAGTTCCGAAGCATTTTTAAACTTCAGCAGAATTCCGAGAACAATGGAAGAGTTTCGAAGCATTTTTAAACTTCAGCGGAATTTGGAGAACAATGGAAAAGTTCCGAAGCATTTTTAAAAGTCAGCGGAATTCCGAGAACAATGGAAGAGTTGTGAAGCATTTTTAAACGTCAGCAGAATTCCGAGAACAATGGAAGAGTTCCGAAGCATTTTTAAACGTCAGCGGAATACCGAGAACAATGCAAGATTTCTGAAGCATTTTTATATGTCAGCGGAATTCCGAGAACAATGGAAGAGTTCCGAAGCATTTTTAAATGTCAGCGGAAATCTGAAAACAATGGAAGAGTTCCGAAGCATTTTTAATCTTCAAAATAATTTCGAGAACAATGGAAGAGTTCCGAAGCATATTTAAACTTCAGCGGAATTCCGAGAACAATGGAAGAGTTCCGAAGCATTTTTAAAAGTCAGCGGAATACCGAGAACAATAGAAGAGTTTTGAAGCATTTTTAAACGTCAGCGGAATTCCGAGAACAATGGAAGAGTTCCAAAGCATTTTTAAATGTCAGCGGAATTCTGAAAACAATGGAAGAGTTCCGAAGCATTTTTAAACTTCAGCAGAATTCCAAGAACAATGGAAGAGTTCCGAAGCATTCTTAAACCTCAGCGGAATTCCGAGAACAATGGAAGAGTTCCGAAGCATTTTTAAACTTCAGCGGAATTCCTGGAACAATGAAAGAGTTCCGAAGCATTTTTAAAAGTCAGCAGAATTCCGAGAATAATAGAAGGTTGCCAAAGCATGTTTAAACTTCAGCGGAATTCTGAGAACAATATAAGAGTTCCGAAGCATTTTTAAACTTCACCGGAATTCCGAGAACAATGGAAGAGTTCCGAAGCATTTTTAAACGTCAGGGGAATTCCGCGAACAATCGAAGAGTTCTGAAGCATTTTTAAACGTCAGCGGATTTTTGAAAACAATGGAAGATTTCCGAAGCATTTTTAAACCTCAGCGGAATTCTGAGAAAAATGGAAGAGTTCCGAAGCATTTTTAAACTTCAGCGGAATTTGGAGAACAATCGGAGAGTTCCGAAGCATTTTTAAATGTCAGCGGAATTCCGAGAACAATGGAAGAGTTGTGAAGCATTTTTAAACGTCAGCGGAATTCCGAGAACAATGGAAGAGTTCCGAAGCATTTTTAAACGTCAGCAGAATTCCGAGAACAATGGAAGAGTTCGGAAGCATTTTTAAACGTCAGCAGAATTCCGAGAACAATGGAAGAGTTCCGAAGCATTTTTAAACTTCAGCAGAATTCCGAGAACAATGGAAGAGTTCCGAAGCATTTTTAAACTTCAGCGGAATTACGAGAACAATGGAAGAGTTCCGAAGCATTTTTAAACATGAGCAGAATTCCGAGAACAATGGAAGAGATTTTAAGCATTTTTAAACTTCAGCGGAATTCCGAGAACAATAGAAGAGTTCCGAAGCATTTTCAAACTTCACCCGAATTCTGAGAACAATGGAAGAGTTCCGAAGCATTTTTAAAAGTTAGCGGAATTCCGAGAACAATGGAAGAGTTGTGAAGCATTTTTAAACGTCAGCGGAATTCCGAGAACAATGGAAGAGTTCCGAAGCATTTTTAAATGTCAGCAGAATTCCGAGAACAATGGAAGAGTTCCGAAGCATTTTTAAACGTCAGCAGAATTCCGAGAACAATGGAAGAGTTCCGAAGCATTTTTAAACTTCAGCAGAATTCCGAGAACAATGGAAGAGTTCCGAAGCATTTTTAAACTTCAGCGGAATTTGGAGAACAATGGAAAAGTTCCGAAGCATTTTTAAAAGTCAGCGGAATTCCGAGAACAATGGAAGAGTTGTGAAGCATTTTTAAACGTCAGCAGAATTCCGAGAACAATGGAAGAGTTCCGAAGCATTTTTAAACGTCAGCGGAATGCCGAGAACAATGCAAGATTTCTGAAGCATTTTTATATGTCAGCGGAATTCCGAGAACAATGGAAGAGTTCCGAAGCATTTTTAAATGTCAGCGGAAATCTGAAAACAATGGAAGAGTTCCGAAGCATTTTTAATCTTCAAAATAATTTCGAGAACAATGGAAGAGTTCCGAAGCATATTTAAACTTCAGCGGAATTCCGAGAACAATGGAAGAGTTCCGAAGCATTTTTAAAAGTCAGCGGAATTCCGAGAACAATAGAAGAGTTGTGAAGCAATTTTAAGCGTCAGCGGAATTCCGAGAACAATGGAAGAGTTCCGAAGCATTTTTAAACTTCAGCGGAATTCCTGGAACAATGGAAGAGTTCCGAAGCATTTTTAAAAGTCAGCAGAATTCCGAGAATAATAGAAGGGTGCCAAAGCATGTTTAAACTTCAGCGGAATTCTGAGAACAATGTAAGAGTTCCGAAGCATTTTTAAACTTCACCGGAATTCCGAGAACAATGGAAGAGTTCCGAAGCATTTTTAAACGTCAGGGGAATTCCGCGAACAATCGAAGAGTTCTGAAGCATTTTTAAACGTCAGCGGATTTTTGAAAACAATGGAAGATTTCCGAAGCATTTTTAAACCTCAGCGGAATTCTGAGAAAAATGGAAGAGTTCCGAAGCATTTTTAAACTTCAGCGGAATTTGGAGAACAATCGGAGAGTTCCGAAGCATTTTTAAACTTCAGCAGAATTCCGAGAACAATGGAAGAGTTCCGAAGCATTTTTAAACTTCAGCGGAATTACGAGAACAATGGAAGAGTTCCGAAGCATTTTTAAACATGAGCAGAATTCCGAGAACAATGGAAGAGATTTTAAGCATTTTTAAACTTCAGCGGAATTCCGAGAACAATAGAAGAGTTCCGAAGCATTTTCAAACTTCACCCGAATTCTGAGAACAATGGAAGAGTTCCGAAGCATTTTTAAAAGTTAGCGGAATTCCGAGAACAATGGAAGAGTTGTGAAGCATTTTTAAACGTCAGCGGAATTCCGAGAACAATGGAAGAGTTCCGAAGCATTTTTAAATGTCAGCAGAATTCCGAGAACAATGGAAGAGTTCCGAAGCATTTTTAAACGTCAGCAGAATTCCGAGAACAATGGAAGAGTTCCGAAGCATTTTTAAACTTCAGCAGAATTCCGAGAACAATGGAAGAGTTCCGAAGCATTTTTAAACTTCAGCGGAATTTGGAGAACAATGGAAAAGTTCCGAAGCATTTTTAAAAGTCAGCGGAATTCCGAGAACAATGGAAGAGTTGTGAAGCATTTTTAAACGTCAGCAGAATTCCGAGAACAATGGAAGAGTTCCGAAGCATTTTTAAACGTCAGCGGAATGCCGAGAACAATGCAAGATTTCTGAAGCATTTTTATATGTCAGCGGAATTCCGAGAACAATGGAAGAGTTCCGAAGCATTTTTAAATGTCAGCGGAAATCTGAAAACAATGGAAGAGTTCCGAAGCATTTTTAATCTTCAAAATAATTTCGAGAACAATGGAAGAGTTCCGAAGCATATTTAAACTTCAGCGGAATTCCGAGAACAATGGAAGAGTTCCGAAGCATTTTTAAAAGTCAGCGGAATACCGAGAACAATAGAAGAGTTTTGAAGCATTTTTAAACGTCAGCGGAATTCCGAGAACAATGGAAGAGTTCCAAAGCATTTTTAAATGTCAGCGGAATTCTGAAAACAATGGAAGAGTTCCGAAGCATTTTTAAACTTCAGCAGAATTCCGAGAACAATGGAAGAGTTCCGAAGCATTCTTAAACTTCAGCGGAATTCCGAGAACAATGGAAGAGTTCCGAAGCATTTTTAAAAGTCAGCGGAATTCCGAGAACAATAGAAGAGTTGTGAAGCAATTTTAAGCGTCAGCGGAATTCCGAGAACAATGGAAGAGTTCCGAAGCATTTTTAAACTTCAGCGGAATTCCTGGAACAATGGAAGAGTTCCGAAGCATTTTTAAAAGTCAGCAGAATTCCGAGAATAATAGAAGGGTGCCAAAGCATGTTTAAACTTCAGCGGAATTCTGAGAACAATGTAAGAGTTCCGAAGCATTTTTAAACTTCACCGGAATTCCGAGAACAATGGAAGAGTTCCGAAGCATTTTTAAACGTCAGGGGAATTCCGCGAACAATCGAAGAGTTCTGAAGCATTTTTAAACGTCAGCGGATTTTTGAAAACAATGGAAGATTTCCGAAGCATTTTTAAACCTCAGCGGAATTCTGAGAAAAATGGAAGAGTTCCGAAGCATTTTTAAACTTCAGCGGAATTTGGAGAACAATCGGAGAGTTCCGAAGCATTTTTAAATGTCAGCGGAATTCCGAGAACAATGGAAGAGTTGAGAAGCATTTTTAAACGTCAGCGGAATTCCGAGAACAATGGAAGAGTTCCGAAGCATTTTTAAACGTCAGCAGAATTCCGAGAACAATGTAAGAGTTCCGAAGCATTTTTAAACGTCAGCAGAATTCCGAGAACAATGGAAGAGTTCCGAAGCATTTTTAAACTTCAGCAGAATTCCGAGAACAATGGAAGAGTTCCGAAGCATTTTTAAACTTCAGCGGAATTACGAGAACAATGGAAGAGTTCCGAAGCATTTTTAAACATGAGCAGAATTCCGAGAACAATGGAAGAGATTTTAAGCATTTTTAAACTTCAGCGGAATTCCGAGAACAATAGAAGAGTTCCGAAGCATTTTCAAACTTCACCCGAATTCTGAGAACAATGGAAGAGTTCCGAAGCATTTTTAAAAGTTAGCGGAATTCCGAGAACAATGGAAGAGTTGTGAAGCATTTTTAAACGTCAGCGGAATTCCGAGAACAATGGAAGAGTTCCGAAGCATTTTTAAACGTCAGCAGAATTCCGAGAACAATGGAAGAGTTCCGAAGCATTTTTAAACGTCAGCAGAATTCCGAGAACAATGGAAGAGTTCCGAAGCATTTTTAAACTTCAGCAGAATTCCGAGAACAATGGAAGAGTTTCGAAGCATTTTTAAACTTCAGCGGAATTTGGAGAACAATGGAAAAGTTCCGAAGCATTTTTAAAAGTCAGCGGAATTCCGAGAACAATGGAAGAGTTGTGAAGCATTTTTAAACGTCAGCAGAATTCCGAGAACAATGGAAGAGTTCCGAAGCATTTTTAAACGTCAGCGGAATACCGAGAACAATGGAAGAGTTCCGAAGCATTTTTAAACTTCAGCGGAATTCCTGGAACAATGGAAGAGTTCCGAAGCATTTTTAAAAGTCAGCAGAATTCCGAGAATAATAGAAGGGTGCCAAAGCATGTTTAAACTTCAGCGGAATTCTGAGAACAATGTAAGAGTTCCGAAGCATTTTTAAACTTCACCGGAATTCCGAGAACAATGGAAGAGTTCCGAAGCATTTTTAAACGTCAGGGGAATTCCGCGAACAATCGAAGAGTTCTGAAGCATTTTTAAACGTCAGCGGATTTTTGAAAACAATGGAAGATTTCCGAAGCATTTTTAAACCTCAGCGGAATTCTGAGAAAAATGGAAGAGTTCCGAAGCATTTTTAAACTTCAGCGGAATTTGGAGAACAATCGGAGAGTTCCGAAGCATTTTTAAACTTCAGCAGAATTCCGAGAACAATGGAAGAGTTCCGAAGCATTTTTAAACTTCAGCGGAATTACGAGAACAATGGAAGAGTTCCGAAGCATTTTTAAACATGAGCAGAATTCCGAGAACAATGGAAGAGATTTTAAGCATTTTTAAACTTCAGCGGAATTCCGAGAACAATAGAAGAGTTCCGAAGCATTTTCAAACTTCACCCGAATTCTGAGAACAATGGAAGAGTTCCGAAGCATTTTTAAAAGTTAGCGGAATTCCGAGAACAATGGAAGAGTTGTGAAGCATTTTTAAACGTCAGCGGAATTCCGAGAACAATGGAAGAGTTCCGAAGCATTTTTAAATGTCAGCAGAATTCCGAGAACAATGGAAGAGTTCCGAAGCATTTTTAAACGTCAGCAGAATTCCGAGAACAATGGAAGAGTTCCGAAGCATTTTTAAACTTCAGCAGAATTCCGAGAACAATGGAAGAGTTCCGAAGCATTTTTAAACTTCAGCGGAATTTGGAGAACAATGGAAAAGTTCCGAAGCATTTTTAAAAGTCAGCGGAATTCCGAGAACAATGGAAGAGTTGTGAAGCATTTTTAAACGTCAGCAGAATTCCGAGAACAATGGAAGAGTTCCGAAGCATTTTTAAACGTCAGCGGAATGCCGAGAACAATGCAAGATTTCTGAAGCATTTTTATATGTCAGCGGAATTCCGAGAACAATGGAAGAGTTCCGAAGCATTTTTAAATGTCAGCGGAAATCTGAAAACAATGGAAGAGTTCCGAAGCATTTTTAATCTTCAAAATAATTTCGAGAACAATGGAAGAGTTCCGAAGCATATTTAAACTTCAGCGGAATTCCGAGAACAATGGAAGAGTTCCGAAGCATTTTTAAAAGTCAGCGGAATACCGAGAACAATAGAAGAGTTTTGAAGCATTTTTAAACGTCAGCGGAATTCCGAGAACAATGGAAGAGTTCCAAAGCATTTTTAAATGTCAGCGGAATTCTGAAAACAATGGAAGAGTTCCGAAGCATTTTTAAACTTCAGCAGAATTCCGAGAACAATGGAAGAGTTCCGAAGCATTCTTAAACTTCAGCGGAATTCCGAGAACAATGGAAGAGTTCCGAAGCATTTTTAAAAGTCAGCGGAATTCCGAGAACAATAGAAGAGTTGTGAAGCAATTTTAAGCGTCAGCGGAATTCCGAGAACAATGGAAGAGTTCCGAAGCATTTTTAAACGTCAGCAGAATTCCGAGAACAATGGAAGAGTTCCGAAACATTTTTAAACTTCAGCAGAATTCCGAGAACAATGGAAGAGTTCCGAAGCATTTTTAAACTTCAGCGGAATTTGGAGAACAATGGAAGAGTTCCGAAGCATTTTTAAAAGTCAGCAGAATTCCGAGAACAATGGAAGAGTTGTGAAGCATTTTTAAACGTCAGCAGAATTCCGAGAACAATGGAAGAGTTCCGAAGCATTTTTAAACGTCAGCGGAATTCTGAGATCAATGGAATAGTTCTGAAGAATTTTTAAATGTTAGCGGGATTCCGAGAACAATGGAAGAGTTCCGAACCATTTTCAAACTTCACCCGAATTCTGAAAACAATGGAAGAGTTCCGAAGCATTTTTAAATGTCAGCGGAAATCTGAAAACAATGGAAGAGTTCCGAAGCATTTTTAATCTTCAAAATAATTCCGAGAACAATGGAAGAGTTCCGAAGCATATTTAAACTTCAGCGGAATTCCGAGAACAATGTAAGAGTTCCGAAGCATTTTTAAAAGTCAGCGGAATACCGAGAACAATAGAAGAGTTTTGAAGCATTTTTAAACGTCAGCGGAATACCGAGAACAATGGAAGAGGTCCGAAGCATTTTTAAATGTCAGCGGAATTCTGAGAAATATGGAAGAGTTCCGAGCATTTTTAAATGTCAGCAGAATTCCGAGAACAATGGAAGAGTTCCAAAGCATTTTTAAATGTCAGCGGAATTCTGAAAACAATGGAAGAGTTCCGAAGAATTTTTAAACTTCAGCAGAATTCCGAGAACAATGGAAGAGTTCCGAAGCATTCTTAAACTTCAGCGGAATTCCGAGAACAATGGAAGAGTTCCGAAGCATTTTTAAAAGTCAGCGGAATTCCGAGAACAATAGAAGAGTTGTGAAGCAATTTTAAGCGTCAGCGGAATTCCGAGAACAATGGAAGAGTTCCGAAGCATTTTTAAACTTCAGCGGAATTCCTGGAACAATGGAAGAGTTCCGAAGCATTTTTAAAAGTCAGCAGAATTCCGAGAATAATAGAAGGGTGCCAAAGCATGTTTAAACTTCAGCGGAATTCTGAGAACAATGTAAGAGTTCCGAAGCATTTTTAAACTTCACCGGAATTCCGAGAACAATGGAAGAGTTCCGAAGCATTTTTGAACGTCAGGGGAATTCCGCGAACAATCGAAGAGTTCTGAAGCATTTTTAAACGTCAGCGGATTTTTGAAAACAATGGAAGATTTCCGAAGCATTTTTAAACCTCAGCGGAATTCTGAGAAAAATGGAAGAGTTCCGAAGCATTTTTAAACTTCAGCGGAATTTGGAGAACAATCGGAGAGTTCCGAAGCATTTTTAAACTTCAGCAGAATTCCGAGAACAATGGAAGAGTTCCGAAGCATTTTTAAACTTCAGCGGAATTACGAGAACAATGGAAGAGTTCCGAAGCATTTTTAAACATGAGCAGAATTCCGAGAACAATGGAAGAGATTTTAAGCATTTTTAAACTTCAGCGGAATTCCGAGAACAATAGAAGAGTTCCGAAGCATTTTCAAACTTCACCCGAATTCTGAGAACAATGGAAGAGTTCCGAAGCATTTTTAAAAGTTAGCGGAATTCCGAGAACAATGGAAGAGTTGTGAAGCATTTTTAAACGTCAGCGGAATTCCGAGAACAATGGAAGAGTTCCGAAGCATTTTTAAATGTCAGCAGAATTCCGAGAACAATGGAAGAGTTCCGAAGCATTTTTAAACGTCAGCAGAATTCCGAGAACAATGGAAGAGTTCCGAAGCATTTTTAAACTTCAGCAGAATTCCGAGAACAATGGAAGAGTTCCGAAGCATTTTTAAACTTCAGCGGAATTTGGAGAACAATGGAAAAGTTCCGAAGCATTTTTAAAAGTCAGCGGAATTCCGAGAACAATGGAAGAGTTGTGAAGCATTTTTAAACGTCAGCAGAATTCCGAGAACAATGGAAGAGTTCCGAAGCATTTTTAAACGTCAGCGGAATGCCGAGAACAATGCAAGATTTCTGAAGCATTTTTATATGTCAGCGGAATTCCGAGAACAATGGAAGAGTTCCGAAGCATTTTTAAATGTCAGCGGAAATCTGAAAACAATGGAAGAGTTCCGAAGCATTTTTAATCTTCAAAATAATTTCGAGAACAATGGAAGAGTTCCGAAGCATATTTAAACTTCAGCGGAATTCCGAGAACAATGGAAGAGTTCCGAAGCATTTTTAAAAGTCAGCGGAATACCGAGAACAATAGAAGAGTTTTGAAGCATTTTTAAACGTCAGCGGAATTCCGAGAACAATGGAAGAGTTCCAAAGCATTTTTAAATGTCAGCGGAATTCTGAAAACAATGGAAGAGTTCCGAAGCATTTTTAAACTTCAGCAGAATTCCGAGAACAATGGAAGAGTTCCGAAGCATTCTTAAACTTCAGCGGAATTCCGAGAACAATGGAAGAGTTCCGAAGCATTTTTAAAAGTCAGCGGAATTCCGAGAACAATAGAAGAGTTGTGAAGCAATTTTAAGCGTCAGCGGAATTCCGAGAACAATGGAAGAGTTCCGAAGCATTTTTAAACTTCAGCGGAATTCCTGGAACAATGGAAGAGTTCCGAAGCATTTTTAAAAGTCAGCAGAATTCCGAGAATAATAGAAGGGTGCCAAAGCATGTTTAAACTTCAGCGGAATTCTGAGAACAATGTAAGAGTTCCGAAGCATTTTTAAACTTCACCGGAATTCCGAGAACAATGGAAGAGTTCCGAAGCATTTTTAAACGTCAGGGGAATTCCGCGAACAATCGAAGAGTTCTGAAGCATTTTTAAACGTCAGCGGATTTTTGAAAACAATGGAAGATTTCCGAAGCATTTTTAAACCTCAGCGGAATTCTGAGAAAAATGGAAGAGTTCCGAAGCATTTTTAAACTTCAGCGGAATTTGGAGAACAATCGGAGAGTTCCGAAGCATTTTTAAATGTCAGCGGAATTCCGAGAACAATGGAAGAGTTGAGAAGCATTTTTAAACGTCAGCGGAATTCCGAGAACAATGGAAGAGTTCCGAAGCATTTTTAAACGTCAGCAGAATTCCGAGAACAATGGAAGAGTTCCGAAGCATTTTTAAACGTCAGCAGAATTCCGAGAACAATGGAAGAGTTCCGAAGCATTTTTAAACTTCAGCGGAATTACGAGAACAATGGAAGAGTTCCGAAGCATTTTTAAACATGAGCAGAATTCCGAGAACAATGGAAGAGATTTTAAGCATTTTTAAACTTCAGCGGAATTCCGAGAACAATAGAAGAGTTCCGAAGCATTTTCAAACTTCACCCGAATTCTGAGAACAATGGAAGAGTTCCGAAGCATTTTTAAAAGTTAGCGGAATTCCGAGAACAATGGAAGAGTTGTGAAGCATTTTTAAACGTCAGCGGAATTCCGAGAACAATGGAAGAGTTCCGAAGCATTTTTAAACGTCAGCAGAATTCCGAGAACAATGGAAGAGTTCCGAAGCATTTTTAAACGTCAGCAGAATTCCGAGAACAATGGAAGAGTTCCGAAGCATTTTTAAACTTCAGCAGAATTCCGAGAACAATGGAAGAGTTTCGAAGCATTTTTAAACTTCAGCGGAATTTGGAGAACAATGGAAAAGTTCCGAAGCATTTTTAAAAGTCAGCGGAATTCCGAGAACAATGGAAGAGTTGTGAAGCATTTTTAAACGTCAGCAGAATTCCGAGAACAATGCAAGATTTCTGAAGCATTTTTATATGTCAGCGGAATTCCGAGAACAATGGAAGAGTTCCGAAGCATTTTTAAATGTCAGCGGAAATCTGAAAACAATGGAAGAGTTCCGAAGCATTTTTAATCTTCAAAATAATTTCGAGAACAATGGAAGAGTTCCGAAGCATATTTAAACTTCAGCGGAATTCCGAGAACAATGGAAGAGTTCCGAAGCATTTTTAAAAGTCAGCGGAATACCGAGAACAATAGAAGAGTTTTGAAGCATTTTTAAACGTCAGCGGAATTCCGAGAACAATGGAAGAGTTCCAAAGCATTTTTAAATGTCAGCGGAATTCTGAAAACAATGGAAGAGTTCCGAAGCATTTTTAAACTTCAGCAGAATTCCAAGAACAATGGAAGAGTTCCGAAGCATTCTTAAACTTCAGCGGAATTCCGAGAACAATGGAAGAGTTCCGAAGCATTTTTAAACTTCAGCGGAATTCCTGGAACAATGAAAGAGTTCCGAAGCATTTTTAAAAGTCAGCAGAATTCCGAGAATAATAGAAGGTTGCCAAAGCATGTTTAAACTTCAGCGGAATTCTGAGAACAATATAAGAGTTCCGAAGCATTTTTAAACTTCACCGGAATTCCGAGAACAATGGAAGAGTTCCGAAGCATTTTTAAACGTCAGGGGAATTCCGCGAACAATCGAAGAGTTCTGAAGCATTTTTAAACGTCAGCGGATTTTTGAAAACAATGGAAGATTTCCGAAGCATTTTTAAACCTCAGCGGAATTCTGAGAAAAATGGAAGAGTTCCGAAGCATTTTTAAACTTCAGCGGAATTTGGAGAACAATCGGAGAGTTCCGAAGCATTTTTAAATGTCAGCGGAATTCCGAGAACAATGGAAGAGTTGTGAAGCATTTTTAAACGTCAGCGGAATTCCGAGAACAATGGAAGAGTTCCGAAGCATTTTTAAACGTCAGCAGAATTCCGAGAACAATGGAAGAGTTCGGAAGCATTTTTAAACGTCAGCAGAATTCCGAGAACAATGGAAGAGTTCCGAAGCATTTTTAAACTTCAGCAGAATTCCGAGAACAATGGAAGAGTTCCGAAGCATTTTTAAACTTCAGCGGAATTACGAGAACAATGGAAGAGTTCCGAAGCATTTTTAAACATGAGCAGAATTCCGAGAACAATGGAAGAGATTTTAAGCATTTTTAAACTTCAGCGGAATTCCGAGAACAATAGAAGAGTTCCGAAGCATTTTCAAACTTCACCCGAATTCTGAGAACAATGGAAGAGTTCCGAAGCATTTTTAAACTTCAGCAGAATTCCGAGAACAATGGAAGAGTTCCGAAGCATTTTTAAACTTCAGCGGAATTTGGAAAACAATGGAAGAGTTCCGAAGCATTTTTAAAAGTCAGCGGAATTCCGAGAACAATGGAAGAGTTGTGAAGTATTTTTAAACGTCAGCAGAATTCCGAGAACAATGGAAGAGTTCCGAAGCATTTTTAAACGTCAGCGGAATTCTGAGATCAATGGAATAGTTCTGAAGAATTTTTAAATGTTAGCGGGATTCCGAGAACAATGGAAGAGTTCCGAAGCATTTTTAAATGTCAGCGGAAATCTGAAAACAATGGAAGAGTTCCGAAGCATTTTTAATCTTCAAAATAATTCAGAGAACAATGGAAGAGTTCCGAAGCATATTTAAACTTCAGCGGAATTCCGAGAACAATGGAAGAGTTCCGAAGCATTTTTAAAAGTCAGCGGAATACCGAGAACAATAGAAGAGTTTTGAAGCATTTTTAAACGTCAGCGGAATTCCGAGAACAATGGAAGAGGTCCGAAGCATTTTTAAATGTCAGCGGAATTCCGAGAAATATGGAAGAGTTCCGAAGCATTTTTAAATGTCAGCAGAATTCCGAGAACAATGGAAGAGTTCCAAAGCATTTTTAAATGTCAGCGGAATTCTGAAAACAATGGAAGAGTTCCGAAGCATTTTTAAACTTCAGCAGAATTCCGAGAACAATGGAAGAGTTCAGAAGCATTCTTAAACTTCAGCGGAATTCCGAGAACAATGTAAGAGTTCCGAAGCATTTTTAAAAGTCAGCGGAATTCCGAGAACAATAGAAGAGTTGTGAAGCAATTTTAAGCGTCAGCGGAATTCCGAGAACAATGGAAGAGTTCCGAAGCATTTTTAAACTTCAGCGGAATTCCTGGAACAATGGAAGAGTTCCGAAGCATTTTTAAAAGTCAGCAGAATTCCGAGAATAATAGAAGGGTGCCAAAGCATGTTTAAACTTCAGCGGAATTCTGAGAACAATGTAAGAGTTCCGAAGCATTTTTAAACTTCACCGGAATTCCGAGAACAATGGAAGAGTTCCGAAGCATTTTTAAACGTCAGGGGAATTCCGCGAACAATCAAAGAGTTCTGAAGCATTTTTAAACGTCAGCGGATTTTTGAAAGCAATGGAAGATTTCCGAAGCATTTTTAAACCTCAGCGGAATTCTGAGAAAAATGGAAGAGTTCCGAAGCATTTTTAAACTTCAGCGGAATTTGGAGAACAATCGGAGAGTTCCGAAGCATTTTTAAAGGTCAGCGGAATTCCGAGAACAATGGAAGAGTTCCGAAGCATTTTTAAAAGTCAGCGGAATTCCGAGAACAATAGAAGAGTTGTGAAGCAATTTTAAGCGTCAGCGGAATTCCGAGAACAATGGAAGAGTTCCGAAGCATTTTTAAACTTCAGCGGAATTCCTGGAACAATGAAAGAGTTCCGAAGCATTTTTAAAAGTCAGCAGAATTCCGAGAATAATAGAAGGGTGCCAAAGCATGTTTAAACTTCAGCGGAATTCTGAGAACAATGTAAGAGTTCCGAAGCATTTTTAATCTTCACCGGAATTCCGAGAACAATGGAAGAGTTCCGAAGCATTTTTAAACGTCAGGGGAATTCCGCGAACAATCGAAGTGTTCTGAAGCATTTTTAAACGTCAGCGGATTTTTGAAAACAATGGAAGATTTCCGAAGCATTTTTAAACCTCAGCGGAATTCTGAGAAAAATGGAAGAGTTCCGAAGCATTTTCAAACTTCACCCGAATTCTGAGAACAATGGAAGAGTTCCGAAGCATTTTTAAACTTCAGCAGAATTCCGAGAACAATGGAAGAGTTACGAAGCATTTTTAAACTTCAGCGGAATTCCGAGAACAATGGAAGAGTTGTGAAGCATTTTTAAACATGAGCAGAATTCCGAGAACAATGGAAGAGATTTTAAGCATTTTTAAACTTCAGCGGAATTCCGAGAACAATAGAAGAGTTCCGAAGCATTTTCAAACTTCACCCGAATTCTGAGAACAATGGAAGAGTTCCGAAGCATTTTTAAACTTCAGCAGAATTCCGAGAACAATGGAAGAGTTACGAAGCATTTTTAAACTTCAGCGGAATTCCGAGAACAATGGAAGCGTTGTGAAGCATTTTTAAACGTCAGCAGAATTCCGAGAACAATGGAAGAGTTCCGAAGCATTTTTAAACGTCAGCGGAATTCTGAGATCAATGGAATAGTTCTGAAGAATTTTTAAATGTTAGCGGGATTCCGAGAACAATGGAAGAGTTCCGAAGCATTTTTAAATGTCAGCGGAAATCTGAAAACAATGGAAGAGTTCCGAAGCATTTTTAATCTTCAAAATAATTCAGAGAACAATGGAAGAGTTCCGAAGCATATTTAAACTTCAGCGGAATTCCGAGAACAATGGAAGAGTTCCGAAGCATTTTTAAAAGTCAGCGGAATACCGAGAACAATAGAAGAGTTTTGAAG
The DNA here is from genome assembly GCF_046119375.1 of Phyllobates terribilis. Taxonomy (NCBI): domain Eukaryota; kingdom Metazoa; phylum Chordata; class Amphibia; order Anura; family Dendrobatidae; genus Phyllobates; species Phyllobates terribilis. The sequence continues at coordinate 11,916,237 of NW_027362788.1, read as the reverse complement.
CATTTTTAAACGTCAGCGGAATTCCGAGAACAATGGAAGAGGTCCGAAGCATTTTTAAATGTCAGCGGAATTCCGAGAAATATGGAAGAGTTCCGAAGCATTTTTAAATGTCAGCAGAATTCCGAGAACAATGGAAGAGTTCCAAAGCATTTTTAAATGTCAGCGGAATTCTGAAAACAATGGAAGAGTTCCGAAGCATTTTTAAACTTCAGCGGAATTCCGAGAACAATGGAAGAGTTCAGAAGCATTCTTAAACTTCAGCGGAATTCCGAGAACAATGGAAGAGTTCCGAAGCATTTTTAAAAGTCAGCGGAATTCCGAGAACAATAGAAGAGTTGTGAAGCAATTTTAAGCGTCAGCGGAATTCCGAGAACAATGGAAGAGTTCCGAAGCATTTTTAAACTTCAGCGGAATTCCTGGAACAATGGAAGAGTTCCGAAGCATTTTTAAAACTCAGCAGAATTCCGAGAATAATAGAAGGGTGCCAAAGCATGTTTAAACTTCAGCGGAATTCTGAGAACAATGTAAGAGTTCCGAAGCATTTTTAAACTTCACCGGAATTCCGAGAACAATGGAAGAGTTCCGAAGCATTTTTAAACGTCAGGGGAATTCCGCGAACAATCGAAGAGTTCTGAAGCATTTTTAAACGTCAGCGGATTTTTGAAAGCAATGGAAGATTTCCGAAGCATTTTTAAACCTCAGCGGAATTCTGAGAAAAATGGAAGAGTTCCGAAGCATTTTTAAACTTCAGCGGAATTTGGAGAACAATCGGAGAGTTCCGAAGCATTTTTAAAGGTCAGCGGAATTCCGAGAACAATGGAAGAGTTGTGAAGCATTTTTAAACGTCAGCGGAATTCCGAGAGCAATGGAAGAGTTGCAAAGCATTATTAAACGTCAGCGGAATTCCGAGAACAATGGAAGAGTTCCGAAGCATTTTTAAACTTCAGCATAATTCCGAGAACAATGGAAGAGTTCCGAAGCATTTTTAAATTTCAAAGGAATTCCGAGAAGAATGGAAGAGTTCCAAAGCATTTTAAAACTTCAGCAGAATTCCAAGAACAATGGAAGAGTCCTGAAGCATTTTAAACTTCAGCTGATTTCCGAGAAATGGAAGAGTTCCGAAGCATTTTGAAACGTCAGCGGAAATCCGAGAACAATGGAAGCGTTCCGAAGCATTTTTAAATGTCAGCTGAATTCCGAGAACAATGAAAGAGTTGCGAAGCATTATTAAATGTCAGCGGAATTCTGAGAACAATGGAAGAGTTCCGAAACATTTTTAAACATCGGCGGATTTCCTTCAAGAATGAAAGAGTTCCGAAGAATTTTTAAACTTCAGCAGAATTTGAGGAACAATGGAAGAGTTCCAAAGCATTTTTAAACTTCAGTAGAAATCCGGGAACAATGGAAGAGTTTCAAAGCATTTTTAAACTTCAGCAGAATTCGGAGAACAATTGAAGAGTTCCAAAGCATTTTTAAACTTCAGCGGAATTCCGAGAACAATGGAAGAGTTCCGAAGCATTTTTAAATGTCAGCAGAATTCCGAGAACAATGTAAGAGTTCCAAAGCATTTTAAAACTTCAGCAGAATTCCAAGAACAATTGAAGTGTTCCGAAGCATTTTTAAACGTAAGCGGAATTGCGAGAACAATGGAAGAGTTCTAAAGCATTTTTAAACATCAGCGGAATGCCGAGAGCAATGCAAGATTTCCGAAGCATTTTTATATGTCAGCGGAATTCCCAGAACAATGGAAGAGTACCGAAGCATTTTAAAACGTCAGCGGAATTCCGAGAACAATGGAAGAGTTCCGAAGCATTTTTAAACTTCAGCGGAATTACGAGAACAATGGAAGAGTTCCGAAGCATTTTTAAACATGAGCAGAATTCCGAGAACAATGGAAGAGATTTTAAGCATTTTTAAACTTCAGCGGAATTCCGAGAACAATAGAAGAGTTCCGAAGCATTTTCAAACTTCACCCGAATTCTGAGAACAATGGAAGAGTTCCGAAGCATTTTTAAAAGTTAGCGGAATTCCGAGAACAATGGAAGAGTTGTGAAGCATTTTTAAACGTCAGCGGAATTCCGAGAACAATGGAAGAGTTCCGAAACATTTTTAAACTTCAGCAGAATTCCGAGAACAATGGAAGAGTTCCGAAGCATTTTTAAACTTCAGCGGAATTTGGAGAACAATGGAAGAGTTCCGAAGCATTTTTAAAAGTCAGCAGAATTCCGAGAACAATGGAAGAGTTGTGAAGCATTTTTAAACGTCAGCAGAATTCCGAGAACAATGGAAGAGTTCCGAAGCATTTTTAAACGTCAGCGGAATTCTGAGATCAATGGAATAGTTCTGAAGAATTTTTAAATGTTAGCGGAAATCTGAAAACAATGGAAGAGTTCCGAAGCATTTTTAATCTTCAAAATAATTTCGAGAACAATGGAAGAGTTCCGAAGCATTTTTAAAAGTCAGCGGAATACCGAGAACAATAGAAGAGTTTTGAAGCATTTTTAAACGTCAGCGGAATTCCGAGAACAATGGAAGAGGTCCGAAGCATTTTTAAATGTCAGCGGAATTCCGAGAAATATGGAAGAGTTCCGAAGCATTTTTAAATGTCAGCAGAATTCCGAGAACAATGGAAGAGTTCCAAAGCATTTTTAAATGTCAGCGGAATTCTGAAAACAATGGAAGAGTTCCGAAGCATTTTTAAACTTCAGCGGAATTCCGAGAACAATGGAAGAGTTCAGAAGCATTCTTAAACTTCAGCGGAATTCCGAGAACAATGGAAGAGTTCCGAAGCATTTTTAAAAGTCAGCGGAATTCCGAGAACAATAGAAGAGTTGTGAAGCAATTTTAAGCGTCAGCGGAATTCCGAGAACAATGGAAGAGTTCCGAAGCATTTTTAAACTTCAGCGGAATTCCTGGAACAATGGAAGAGTTCCGAAGCATTTTTAAAACTCAGCAGAATTCCGAGAATAATAGAAGGGTGCCAAAGCATGTTTAAACTTCAGCGGAATTCTGAGAACAATGTAAGAGTTCCGAAGCATTTTTAAACTTCACCGGAATTCCGAGAACAATGGAAGAGTTCCGAAGCATTTTTAAACGTCAGGGGAATTCCGCGAACAATCGAAGAGTTCTGAAGCATTTTTAAACGTCAGCGGATTTTTGAAAGCAATGGAAGATTTCCGAAGCATTTTTAAACCTCAGCGGAATTCTGAGAAAAATGGAAGAGTTCCGAAGCATTTTTAAACTTCAGCGGAATTTGGAGAACAATCGGAGAGTTCCGAAGCATTTTTAAAGGTCAGCGGAATTCCGAGAACAATGGAAGAGTTGTGAAGCATTTTTAAACGTCAGCGGAATTCCGAGAGCAATGGAAGAGTTGCAAAGCATTATTAAACGTCAGCGGAATTCCGAGAACAATGGAAGAGTTCCGAAGCATTTTTAAACTTCAGCATAATTCCGAGAACAATGGAAGAGTTCCGAAGCATTTTTAAATTTCAAAGGAATTCCGAGAAGAATGGAAGAGTTCCAAAGCATTTTAAAACTTCAGCAGAATTCCAAGAACAATGGAAGAGTCCTGAAGCATTTTAAACTTCAGCTGATTTCCGAGAAATGGAAGAGTTCCGAAGCATTTTGAAACGTCAGCGGAAATCCGAGAACAATGGAAGCGTTCCGAAGCATTTTTAAATGTCAGCTGAATTCCGAGAACAATGAAAGAGTTGCGAAGCATTATTAAATGTCAGCGGAATTCTGAGAACAATGGAAGAGTTCCGAAACATTTTTAAACATCGGCGGATTTCCTTCAAGAATGAAAGAGTTCCGAAGAATTTTTAAACTTCAGCAGAATTTGAGGAACAATGGAAGAGTTCCAAAGCATTTTTAAACTTCAGTAGAAATCCGGGAACAATGGAAGAGTTTCAAAGCATTTTTAAACTTCAGCAGAATTCGGAGAACAATTGAAGAGTTCCAAAGCATTTTTAAACTTCAGCGGAATTCCGAGAACAATGGAAGAGTTCCGAAGCATTTTTAAATGTCAGCAGAATTCCGAGAACAATGTAAGAGTTCCAAAGCATTTTAAAACTTCAGCAGAATTCCAAGAACAATTGAAGTGTTCCGAAGCATTTTTAAACGTAAGCGGAATTGCGAGAACAATGGAAGAGTTCTAAAGCATTTTTAAACATCAGCGGAATGCCGAGAGCAATGCAAGATTTCCGAAGCATTTTTATATGTCAGCGGAATTCCCAGAACAATGGAAGAGTACCGAAGCATTTTAAAACGTCAGCGGAATTCCGAGAACAATGGAAGAGTTCCGAAGCATTTTTAAACTTCAGCGGAATTACGAGAACAATGGAAGAGTTCCGAAGCATTTTTAAACATGAGCAGAATTCCGAGAACAATGGAAGAGATTTTAAGCATTTTTAAACTTCAGCGGAATTCCGAGAACAATAGAAGAGTTCCGAAGCATTTTCAAACTTCACCCGAATTCTGAGAACAATGGAAGAGTTCCGAAGCATTTTTAAAAGTTAGCGGAATTCCGAGAACAATGGAAGAGTTGTGAAGCATTTTTAAACGTCAGCGGAATTCCGAGAACAATGGAAGAGTTCCGAAACATTTTTAAACTTCAGCAGAATTCCGAGAACAATGGAAGAGTTCCGAAGCATTTTTAAACTTCAGCGGAATTTGGAGAACAATGGAAGAGTTCCGAAGCATTTTTAAAAGTCAGCAGAATTCCGAGAACAATGGAAGAGTTGTGAAGCATTTTTAAACGTCAGCAGAATTCCGAGAACAATGGAAGAGTTCCGAAGCATTTTTAAACGTCAGCGGAATTCTGAGATCAATGGAATAGTTCTGAAGAATTTTTAAATGTTAGCGGAAATCTGAAAACAATGGAAGAGTTCCGAAGCATTTTTAATCTTCAAAATAATTTCGAGAACAATGGAAGAGTTCCGAAGCATATTTAAACTTCAGCGGAATTCCGAGAACAATGGAAGAGTTCCGAAGCATTTTTAAAAGTCAGCGGAATACCGAGAACAATAGAAGAGTTTTGAAGCATTTTTAAACGTCAGCGGAATTCCGAGAACAATGGAAGAGTTCCAAAGCATTTTTAAATGTCAGCGGAATTCTGAAAACAATGGAAGAGTTCCGAAGCATTTTTAAACTTCAGCAGAATTCCAAGAACAATGGAAGAGTTCCGAAGCATTCTTAAACTTCAGCGGAATTCCGAGAACAATGGAAGAGTTCCGAAGCATTTTTAAACTTCAGCGGAATTCCTGGAACAATGAAAGAGTTCCGAAGCATTTTTAAAAGTCAGCAGAATTCCGAGAATAATAGAAGGTTGCCAAAGCATGTTTAAACTTCAGCGGAATTCTGAGAACAATATAAGAGTTCCGAAGCATTTTTAAACTTCACGGGAATTCCGAGAACAATGGAAGAGTTCCGAAGCATTTTTAAACGTCAGGGGAATTCCGCGAACAATCGAAGAGTTCTGAAGCATTTTTAAACGTCAGCGGATTTTTGAAAACAATGGAAGATTTCCGAAGCATTTTTAAACCTCAGCGGAATTCTGAGAAAAATGGAAGAGTTCCGAAGCATTTTTAAACTTCAGCGGAATTTGGAGAACAATCGGAGAGTTCCGAAGCATTTTTAAATGTCAGCGGAATTCCGAGAACAATGGAAGAGTTGTGAAGCATTTTTAAACGTCAGCGGAATTCCGAGAACAATGGAAGAGTTCCGAAGCATTTTTAAACGTCAGCAGAATTCCGAGAACAATGGAAGAGTTCGGAAGCAATTTTAAACGTCAGCAGAATTCCGAGAACAATGGAAGAGTTCCGAAGCATTTTTAAACTTCAGCAGAATTCCGAGAACAATGGAAGAGTTCCGAAGCATTTTTAAACTTCAGCGGAATTACGAGAACAATGGAAGAGTTCCGAAGCATTTTTAAACATGAGCAGAATTCCGAGAACAATGGAAGAGATTTTAAGCATTTTTAAACTTCAGCGGAATTCCGAGAACAATAGAAGAGTTCCGAAGCATTTTCAAACTTCACCCGAATTCTGAGAACAATGGAAGAGTTCCGAAACATTTTTAAACTTCAGCAGAATTCCGAGAACAATGGAAGAGTTCCGAAGCATTTTTAAACTTCAGCGGAATTTGGAAAACAATGGAAGAGTTCCGAAGCATTTTTAAAAGTCAGCGGAATTCCGAGAACAATGGAAGAGTTGTGAAGTATTTTTAAACGTCAGCAGAATTCCGAGAACAATGGAAGAGTTCCGAAGCATTTTTAAACGTCAGCGGAATTCTGAGATCAATGGAATAGTTCTGAAGAATTTTTAAATGTTAGCGGGATTCCGAGAACAATGGAAGAGTTCCGAAGCATTTTTAATCTTCAAAATAATTCAGAGAACAATGGAAGAGTTCCGAAGCATATTTAAACTTCAGCGGAATTCCGAGAACAATGGAAGAGTTCCGAAGCATTTTTAAAAGTCAGCGGAATACCGAGAACAATAGAAGAGTTTTGAAGCATTTTTAAACGTCAGCAGAATTCCGAGAACAATGGAAGAGGTCCGAAGCATTTTTAAATGTCAGCGGAATTCCGAGAAATATGGAAGAGTTCCGAAGCATTTTTAAATGTCAGCAGAATTCCGAGAACAATGGAAGAGTTCCAAAGCATTTTTAAATGTCAGCGGAATTCTGAAAACAATGGAAGAGTTCCGAAGCATTTTTAAACTTCAGCAGAATTCCGAGAACAATGGAAGAGTTCAGAAGCATTCTTAAACTTCAGCGGAATTCCGAGAACAATGTAAGAGTTCCGAAGCATTTTTAAAAGTCAGCGGAATTCCGAGAACAATAGAAGAGTTGTGAAGCAATTTTAAGCGTCAGCGGAATTCCGAGAACAATGGAAGAGTTCCGAAGCATTTTTAAACTTCAGCGGAATTCCTGGAACAATGGAAGAGTTCCGAAGCATTTTTAAAAGTCAGCAGAATTCCGAGAATAATAGAAGGGTGCCAAAGCATGTTTAAACTTCAGCGGAATTCTGAGAACAATGTAAGAGTTCCGAAGCATTTTTAAACTTCACCGGAATTCCGAGAACAATGGAAGAGTTCCGAAGCATTTTTAAACGTCAGGGGAATTCCGCGAACAATCGAAGAGTTCTGAAGCATTTTTAAACGTCAGCGGATTTTTGAAAGCAATGGAAGATTTCCGAAGCATTTTTAAACCTCAGCGGAATTCTGAGAAAAATGGAAGAGTTCCGAAGCATTTTTAAACTTCAGCGGAATTTGGAGAACAATCGGAGAGTTCCGAAGCATTTTTAAAGGTCAGCGGAATTCCGAGAACAATGGAAGAGTTCCGAAGCATTTTTAAAAGTCAGCGGAATTCCGAGAACAATAGAAGAGTTGTGAAGCAATTTTAAGCGTCAGCGGAATTCCGAGAACAATGGAAGAGTTCCGAAGCATTTTTAAACTTCAGCGGAATTCCTGGAACAATGAAAGAGTTCCGAAGCATTTTTAAAAGTCAGCAGAATTCCGAGAATAATAGAAGGGTGCCAAAGCATGTTTAAACTTCAGCGGAATTCTGAGAACAATGTAAGAGTTCCGAAGCATTTTTAATCTTCACCGGAATTCCGAGAACAATGGAAGAGTTCCGAAGCATTTTTAAACGTCAGGGGAATTCCGCGAACAATCGAAGTGTTCTGAAGCATTTTTAAACGTCAGCGGATTTTTGAAAACAATGGAAGATTTCCGAAGCATTTTTAAACCTCAGCGGAATTCTGAGAAAAATGGAAGAGTTCCGAAGCATTTTCAAACTTCACCCGAATTCTGAGAACAATGGAAGAGTTCCGAAGCATTTTTAAACTTCAGCAGAATTCCGAGAACAATGGAAGAGTTACGAAGCATTTTTAAACTTCAGCGGAATTCCGAGAACAATGGAAGAGTTGTGAAGCATTTTTAAACATGAGCAGAATTCCGAGAACAATGGAAGAGATTTTAAGCATTTTTAAACTTCAGCGGAATTCCGAGAACAATAGAAGAGTTCCGAAGCATTTTCAAACTTCACCCGAATTCTGAGAACAATGGAAGAGTTCCGAAGCATTTTTAAACTTCAGCAGAATTCCGAGAACAATGGAAGAGTTACGAAGCATTTTTAAACTTCAGCGGAATTCCGAGAACAATGGAAGAGTTGTGAAGCATTTTTAAACGTCAGCAGAATTCCGAGAACAATGGAAGAGTTCCGAAGCATTTTTAAACGTCAGCGGAATTCTGAGATCAATGGAATAGTTCTGAAGAATTTTTAAATGTTAGCGGGATTCCGAGAACAATGGAAGAGTTCCGAAGCATTTTTAAATGTCAGCGGAAATCTGAAAACAATGGAAGAGTTCCGAAGCATTTTTAATCTTCAAAATAATTCAGAGAACAATGGAAGAGTTCCGAAGCATATTTAAACTTCAGCGGAATTCCGAGAACAATGGAAGAGTTCCGAAGCATTTTTAAAAGTCAGCGGAATACCGAGAACAATAGAAGAGTTTTGAAGCATTTTTAAACGTCAGCGGAATTCCGAGAACAATGGAAGAGGTCCGAAGCATTTTTAAATGTCAGCGGAATTCCGAGAAATATGGAAGAGTTCCGAAGCATTTTTTAATGTCAGCAGAATTCCGAGAACAATGGAAGAGTTCCAAAGCATTTTTAAATGTCAGCGGAATTCTGAAAACAATGGAAGAGTTCCGAAGCATTTTTAAACTTCAGCGGAATTCCGAGAACAATGGAAGAGTTCAGAAGCATTCTTAAACTTCAGCGGAATTCCGAGAACAATGGAAGAGTTCCGAAGCATTTTTAAAAGTCAGCGGAATTCCGAGAACAATAGAAGAGTTGTGAAGCAATTTTAAGCGTCAGCGGAATTCCGAGAACAATGGAAGAGTTCCGAAGCATTTTTAAACTTCAGCGGAATTCCTGGAACAATGGAAGAGTTCCGAAGCATTTTTAAAACTCAGCAGAATTCCGAGAATAATAGAAGGGTGCCAAAGCATGTTTAAACTTCAGCGGAATTCTGAGAACAATGTAAGAGTTCCGAAGCATTTTTAAACTTCACCGGAATTCCGAGAACAATGGAAGAGTTCCGAAGCATTTTTAAACGTCAGGGGAATTCCGCGAACAATCGAAGAGTTCTGAAGCATTTTTAAACGTCAGCGGATTTTTGAAAGCAATGGAAGATTTCCGAAGCATTTTTAAACCTCAGCGGAATTCTGAGAAAAATGGAAGAGTTCCGAAGCATTTTTAAACTTCAGCGGAATTTGGAGAACAATCGGAGAGTTCCGAAGCATTTTTAAAGGTCAGCGGAATTCCGAGAACAATGGAAGAGTTGTGAAGCATTTTTAAACGTCAGCGGAATTCCGAGAGCAATGGAAGAGTTGCAAAGCATTATTAAACGTCAGCGGAATTCCGAGAACAATGGAAGAGTTCCGAAGCATTTTTAAACTTCAGCATAATTCCGAGAACAATGGAAGAGTTCCGAAGCATTTTTAAATTTCAAAGGAATTCCGAGAAGAATGGAAGAGTTCCAAAGCATTTTAAAACTTCAGCAGAATTCCAAGAACAATGGAAGAGTCCTGAAGCATTTTAAACTTCAGCTGATTTCCGAGAAATGGAAGAGTTCCGAAGCATTTTGAAACGTCAGCGGAAATCCGAGAACAATGGATGCGTTCCGAAGCATTTTTAAATGTCAGCTGATTTCCGAGAACAATGAAAGAGTTGCGAAGCATTATTAAACGTCAGCGGAATTCTGAGAACAATGGAAGAGTTCCGAAACATTTTTAAACATCGGCGGATTTCCTTCAAGAATGAAAGAGTTCCGAAGAATTTTTAAACTTCAGCAGAATTTGAGGAACAATGGAAGAGTTCCAAAGCATTTTTAAACTTCAGTAGAAATCCGGGAACAATGGAAGAGTTTCAAAGCATTTTTAAACTTCAGCAGAATTCGGAGAACAATTGAAGAGTTCCAAAGCATTTTTAAACTTCAGCGGAATTCCGAGAACAATGGAAGAGTTCCGAAGCATTTTTAAATGTCAGCAGAATTCCGAGAACAATGTAAGAGTTCCAAAGCATTTTAAAACTTCAGCAGAATTCCAAGAACAATTGAAGTGTTCCGAAGCATTTTTAAACGTAAGCGGAATTGCGAGAACAATGGAAGAGTTCTAAAGCATTTTTAAACATCAGCGGAATGCCGAGAGCAATGCAAGATTTCCGAAGCATTTTTATATGTCAGCGGAATTCCCAGAACAATGGAAGAGTACCGAAGCATTTTAAAACGTCAGCGGAATTCCGAGAACAATGGAAGAGTTCCGAAGCATTTTTAAACTTCAGCGGAATTACGAGAACAATGGAAGAGTTCCGAAGCATTTTTAAACATGAGCAGAATTCCGAGAACAATGGAAGAGATTTTAAGCATTTTTAAACTTCAGCGGAATTCCGAGAACAATAGAAGAGTTCCGAAGCATTTTCAAACTTCACCCGAATTCTGAGAACAATGGAAGAGTTCCGAAGCATTTTTAAAAGTTAGCGGAATTCCGAGAACAATGGAAGAGTTGTGAAGCATTTTTAAACGTCAGCGGAATTCCGAGAACAATGGAAGAGTTCCGAAACATTTTTAAACTTCAGCAGAATTCCGAGAACAATGGAAGAGTTCCGAAGCATTTTTAAACTTCAGCGGAATTTGGAGAACAATGGAAGAGTTCCGAAGCATTTTTAAAAGTCAGCAGAATTCCGAGAACAATGGAAGAGTTGTGAAGCATTTTTAAACGTCAGCAGAATTCCGAGAACAATGGAAGAGTTCCGAAGCATTTTTAAACGTCAGCGGAATTCTGAGATCAATGGAATAGTTCTGAAGAATTTTTAAATGTTAGCGGGATTCCGAGAACAATGGAAGAGTTCCGAACCATTTTCAAACTTCACCCGAATTCTGAGAACAATGGAAGAGTTCCGAAGCATTTTTAAATGTCAGCGGAAATCTGAAAACAATGGAAGAGTTCCGAAGCATTTTTAATCTTCAAAATAATTCCGAGAACAATGGAAGAGTTCCGAAGCATATTTAAACTTCAGCGGAATTCCGAGAACAATGTAAGAGTTCCGAAGCATTTTTAAAAGTCAGCGGAATACCGAGAACAATAGAAGAGTTTTGAAGCATTTTTAAACGTCAGCGGAATACCGAGAACAATGGAAGAGGTCCGAAGCATTTTTAAATGTCAGCGGAATTCCGAGAAATATGGAAGTGTTCCGAAGCATTTTTAAATGTCAGCAGAATTCCGAGAACAATGGAAGAGTTCCAAAGCATTTTTAAATGTCAGCGGAATTCTGAAAACAATGGAAGAGTTCCGAAGCATTTTTAAACTTCAGCGGAATTCCGAGAACAATGGAAGAGTTCAGAAGCATTCTTAAACTTCAGCGGAATTCCGAGAACAATGGAAGAGTTCCGAAGCATTTTTAAAAGTCAGCGGAATTCCGAGAACAATAGAAGAGTTGTGAAGCAATTTTAAGCGTCAGCGGAATTCCGAGAAGAATGGAAGAGTTCCGAAGCATTTTTAAACTTCAGCGGAATTCCTGGAACAATGGAAGAGTTCCGAAGCATTTTTAAAACTCAGCAGAATTCCGAGAATAATAGAAGGGTGCCAAAGCATGTTTAAACTTCAGCGGAATTCTGAGAACAATGTAAGAGTTCCGAAGCATTTTTAAACTTCACCGGAATTCCGAGAACAATGGAAGAGTTCCGAAGCATTTTTAAACGTCAGGGGAATTCCGCGAACAATCGAAGAGTTCTGAAGCATTTTTAAACGTCAGCGGATTTTTGAAAGCAATGGAAGATTTCCGAAGCATTTTTAAACCTCAGCGGAATTCTGAGAAAAATGGAAGAGTTCCGAAGCATTTTTAAACTTCAGCGGAATTTGGAGAACAATCGGAGAGTTCCGAAGCATTTTTAAAGGTCAGCGGAATTCCGAGAACAATGGAAGAGTTGTGAAGCATTTTTAAACGTCAGCGGAATTCCGAGAGCAATGGAAGAGTTGCAAAGCATTATTAAACGTCAGCGGAATTCCGAGAACAATGGAAGAGTTCCGAAGCATTTTTAAACTTCAGCATAATTCCGAGAACAATGGAAGAGTTCCGAAGCATTTTTAAATTTCAAAGGAATTCCGAGAAGAATGGAAGAGTTCCAAAGCATTTTAAAACTTCAGCAGAATTCCAAGAACAATGGAAGAGTCCTGAAGCATTTTAAACTTCAGCTGATTTCCGAGAAATGGAAGAGTTCCGAAGCATTTTGAAACGTCAGCGGAAATCCGAGAACAATGGATGCGTTCCGAAGCATTTTTAAATGTCAGCTGAATTCCGAGAACAATGAAAGAGTTGCGAAGCATTATTAAACGTCAGCGGAATTCTGAGAACAATGGAAGAGTTCCGAAACATTTTTAAACATCGGCGGATTTCCTTCAAGAATGAAAGAGTTCCGAAGAATTTTTAAACTTCAGCAGAATTTGAGGAACAATGGAAGAGTTCCAAAGCATTTTTAAACTTCAGTAGAAATCCGGGAACAATGGAAGAGTTTCAAAGCATTTTTAAACTTCAGCAGAATTCGGAGAACAATTGAAGAGTTCCAAAGCATTTTTAAACTTCAGCGGAATTCCGAGAACAATGGAAGAGTTCCGAAGCATTTTTAAATGTCAGCAGAATTCCGAGAACAATGTAAGAGTTCCAAAGCATTTTAAAACTTCAGCAGAATTCCAAGAACAATTGAAGTGTTCCGAAGCATTTTTAAACGTAAGCGGAATTGCGAGAACAATGGAAGAGTTCTAAAGCATTTTTAAACATCAGCGGAATGCCGAGAGCAATGCAAGATTTCCGAAGCATTTTTATATGTCAGCGGAATTCCCAGAACAATGGAAGAGTACCGAAGCATTTTAAAACGTCAGCGGAATTCCGAGAACAATGGAAGAGTTCCGAAGCATTTTTAAACTTCAGCGGAATTACGAGAACAATGGAAGAGTTCCGAAGCATTTTTAAACATGAGCAGAATTCCAAGAACAATGGAAGAGATTTTAAGCATTTTTAAACTTCAGCGGAATTCCGAGAACAATAGAAGAGTTCCGAAGCATTTTCAAACTTCACCCGAATTCTGAGAACAATGGAAGAGTTCCGAAGCATTTTTAAAAGTTAGCGGAATTCCGAGAACAATGGAAGAGTTGTGAAGCATTTTTAAACGTCAGCGGAATTCCGAGAACAATGGAAGAGTTCCGAAACATTTTTAAACTTCAGCAGAATTCCGAGAACAATGGAAGAGTTCCGAAGCATTTTTAAACTTCAGCGGAATTTGGAGAACAATGGAAGAGTTCCGAAGCATTTTTAAAAGTCAGCAGAATTCCGAGAACAATGGAAGAGTTGTGAAGCATTTTTAAACGTCAGCAGAATTCCGAGAACAATGGAAGAGTTCCGAAGCATTTTTAAACGTCAGCGGAATTCTGAGATCAATGGAATAGTTCTGAAGAATTTTTAAATGTTAGCGGGATTCCGAGAACAATGGAAGAGTTCTGAACCATTTTCAAACTTCACCCGAATTCTGAGAACAATGGAAGAGTTCCGAAGCATTTTTAAATGTCAGCGGAAATCTGAAAACAATGGAAGAGTTCCGAAGCATTTTTAATCTTCAAAATAATTCCGAGAACAATGGAAGAGTTCCGAAGCATATTTAAACTTCAGCGGAATTCCGAGAACAATGTAAGAGTTCCGAAGCATTTTTAAAAGTCAGCGGAATACCGAGAACAATAGAAGAGTTTTGAAGCATTTTTAAACGTCAGCGGAATACCGAGAACAATGGAAGAGGTCCGAAGCATTTTTAAATGTCAGCGGAATTCTGAGAAATATGGAAGAGTTCCGAGCATTTTTAAATGTCAGCAGAATTCCGAGAACAATGGAAGAGTTCCAAAGCATTTTTAAATGTCAGCGGAATTCTGAAAACAATGGAAGAGTTCCGAAGCATTTTTAAACTTCAGCAGAATTCCGAGAACAATGGAAGAGTTCCGAAGCATTCTTAAACTTCAGCGGAATTCCGAGAACAATGGAAGAGTTCCGAAGCATTTTTAAAAGTCAGCGGAATTCCGAGAACAATAGAAGAGTTGTGAAGCAATTTTAAGCGTCAGCGGAATTCCGAGAACAATGGAAGAGTTCCAAAGCATTTTTAAACTTCAGCGGAATTCCTGGAACAATGGAAGAGTTCCGAAGCATTTTTAAAAGTCAGCAGAATTCCGAGAATAATAGAAGGGTGCCAAAGCATGTTTAAACTTCAGCGGAATTCTGAGAACAATGTAAGAGTTCCGAAGCATTTTTAAACTTCACCGGAATTCCGAGAACAATGGAAGAGTTCCGAAGCATTTTTAAACGTCAGGGGAATTCCGCGAACAATCGAAGAGTTCTGAAGCATTTTTAAACGTCAGCGGATTTTTGAAAACAATGGAAGATTTCCGAAGCATTTTTAAACCTCAGCGGAATTCTGAGAAAAATGGAAGAGTTCCGAAGCATTTTTAAACTTCAGCGGAATTTGGAGAACAATCGGAGAGTTCCGAAGCATTTTTAAATGTCAGCGGAATTCCGAGAACAATGGAAGAGTTGAGAAGCATTTTTAAACGTCAGCGGAATTCCGAGAACAATGGAAGAGTTCCGAAGCATTTTTAAACGTCAGCAGAATTCCGAGAACAATGGAAGAGTTACGAAGCATTTTTAAACGTCAGCAGAATTCCGAGAACAATGGAAGAGTTCCGAAGCATTTTTAAACTTCAGCAGAATTCCGAGAACAATGGAAGAGTTCCAAAGCATTTTTAAACTTCAGCGGAATTACGAGAACAATGGAAGAGTTCCGAAGCATTTTTAAACATGAGCAGAATTCCGAGAACAATGGAAGAGATTTTAAGCATTTTTAAACTTCAGCGGAATTCCGAGAACAATAGAAGAGTTCCGAAGCATTTTCAAACTTCACCCGAATTCTGAGAACAATGGAAGAGTTCCGAAGCATTTTTAAAAGTTAGCGGAATTCCGAGAACAATGGAAGAGTTGTGAAGCATTTTTAAACGTCAGCGGAATTCCGAGAACAATGGAAGAGTTCCGAAGCATTTTTAAACGTCAGCAGAATTCCGAGAACAATGGAAGAGTTCCGAAGCATTTTTAAACGTCAGCAGAATTCCGAGAACAATGGAAGAGTTCCGAAGCATTTTTAAACTTCAGCAGAATTCCGAGAACAATGGAAGAGTTCCGAAGCATTTTTAAAAGTCAGCGGAATTCCGAGAACAATGGAAGAGTTGTGAAGCATTTTTAAACGTCAGCAGAATTCCGAGAACAATGGAAGAGTTCCGAAGCATTTTTAAACGTCAGCGGAATGCCGAGAACAATGCAAGATTTCTGAAGCATTTTTATATGTCAGCGGAATTCCGAGAACAATGGAAGAGTTCCGAAGCATTTTTAAATGTCAGCGGAAATCTGAAAACAATGGAAGAGTTCCGAAGCATTTTTAATCTTCAAAATAATTTCGAGAACAATGGAAGAGTTCCGAAGCATATTTAAACTTCAGCGGAATTCCGAGAACAATGGAAGAGTTCCGAAGCATTTTTAAAAGTCAGCGGAATACCGAGAACAATAGAAGAGTTTTGAAGCATTTTTAAACGTCAGCGGAATTCCGAGAACAATGGAAGAGTTCCAAAGCATTTTTAAATGTCAGCGGAATTCTGAAAACAATGGAAGAGTTCCGAAGCATTTTTAAACTTCAGCAGAATTCCGAGAACAATGGAAGAGTTCCGAAGCATTCTTAAACTTCAGCGGAATTCCGAGAACAATGGAAGAGTTCCGAAGCATTTTTAAAAGTCAGCGGAATTCCGAGAACAATAGAAGAGTTGTGAAGCAATTTTAAGCGTCAGCGGAATTCCGAGAACAATGGAAGAGTTCCAAAGCATTTTTAAACTTCAGCGGAATTCCTGGAACAATGGAAGAGTTCCGAAGCATTTTTAAAAGTCAGCAGAATTCCGAGAATAATAGAAGGGTGCCAAAGCATGTTTAAACTTCAGCGGAATTCTGAGAACAATGTAAGAGTTCCGAAGCATTTTTAAACTTCACCGGAATTCCGAGAACAATGGAAGAGTTCCGAAGCATTTTTAAACGTCAGGGGAATTCCGCGAACAATCGAAGAGTTCTGAAGCATTTTTAAACGTCAGCGGATTTTTGAAAACAATGGAAGATTTCCGAAGCATTTTTAAACCTCAGCGGAATTCTGAGAAAAATGGAAGAGTTCCGAAGCATTTTTAAACTTCAGCGGAATTTGGAGAACAATCGGAGAGTTCCGAAGCATTTTTAAATGTCAGCGGAATTCCGAGAACAATGGAAGAGTTGAGAAGCATTTTTAAACGTCAGCGGAATTCCGAGAACAATGGAAGAGTTCCGAAGCATTTTTAAACGTCAGCAGAATTCCGAGAACAATGGAAGAGTTACGAAGCATTTTTAAACTTCAGCGGAATTCCGAGAACAATGGAAGAGTTGTGAAGCATTTTTAAACGTCAGCAGAATTCCGAGAACAATGGAAGAGTTCCGAAGCATTTTTAAACGTCAGCGGAATTCTGAGATCAATGGAATAGTTCTGAAGAATTTTTAAATGTTAGCGGGATTCCGAGAACAATGGAAGAGTTCCGAAGCATTTTTAAATGTCAGCGGAAATCTGAAAACAATGGAAGAGTTCCGAAGCATTTTTAATCTTCAAAATAATTCAGAGAACAATGGAAGAGTTCCGAAGCATTTTTAAACGTCAGCGGAATTCCGAGAACAATGGAAGAGGTCCGAAGCATTTTTAAATGTCAGCGGAATTCCGAGAAATATGGAAGTGTTCCGAAGCATTTTTAAATGTCAGCAGAATTCCGAGAACAATGGAAGAGTTCCAAAGCATTTTTAAATGTCAGCGGAATTCCGAGAACAATGGAAGAGTTCAGAAGCATTCTTAAACTTCAGCGGAATTCCGAGAACAATGGAAGAGTTCCGAAGCATTTTTAAAAGTCAGCGGAATTCCGAGAATAGAAGAGTTGTGAAGCAATTTTAAGCGTCAGCGGAATTCCGAGAACAATGGAAGAGTTCCGAAGCATTTTTAAACTTCAGCGGAATTCCTGGAACAATGGAAGAGTTCCGAAGCATTTTTAAAACTCAGCAGAATTCCGAGAATAATAGAAGGGTGCCAAAGCATGTTTAAACTTCAGCGGAATTCTGAGAACAATGTAAGAGTTCCGAAGCATTTTTAAACTTCACCGGAATTCCGAGAACAATGGAAGAGTTCCGAAGCATTTTTAAACGTCAGGGGAATTCCGCGAACAATCGAAGAGTTCTGAAGCATTTTTAAACGTCAGCGGATTTTTGAAAGCAATGGAAGATTTCCGAAGCATTTTTAAACCTCAGCAGAATTCTGAGAAAAATGGAAGAGTTCCGAAGCATTTTTAAACTTCAGCGGAATTTGGAGAACAATCGGAGAGTTCCGAAGCATTTTTAAAGGTCAGCGGAATTCCGAGAACAATGGAAGAGTTGTGAAGCATTTTTAAACGTCAGCGGAATTCCGAGAGCAATGGAAGAGTTGCAAAGCATTATTAAACGTCAGCGGAATTCCGAGAACAATGGAAGAGTTCCGAAGCATTTTTAAACTTCAGCATAATTCCGAGAACAATGGAAGAGTTCCGAAGCATTTTTAAATTTCAAAGGAATTCCGAGAAGAATGGAAGAGTTCCAAAGCATTTTAAAACTTCAGCAGAATTCCAAGAACAATGGAAGAGTCCTGAAGCATTTTAAACTTCAGCTGATTTCCGAGAAATGGAAGAGTTCCGAAGCATTTTGAAACGTCAGCGGAAATCCGAGAACAATGGATGCGTTCCGAAGCATTTTTAAATGTCAGCTGAATTCCGAGAACAATGAAAGAGTTGCGAAGCATTATTAAACGTCAGCGGAATTCTGAGAACAATGGAAGAGTTCCGAAACATTTTTAAACATCGGCGGATTTCCTTCAAGAATGAAAGAGTTCCGAAGAATTTTTAAACTTCAGCAGAATTTGAGGAACAATGGAAGAGTTCCAAAGCATTTTTAAACTTCAGTAGAAATCCGGGAACAATGGAAGAGTTTCAAAGCATTTTTAAACTTCAGCAGAATTCGGAGAACAATTGAAGAGTTCCAAAGCATTTTTAAACTTCAGCGGAATTCCGAGAACAATGGAAGAGTTCCGAAGCATTTTTAAATGTCAGCAGAATTCCGAGAACAATGTAAGAGTTCCAAAGCATTTTAAAACTTCAGCAGAATTCCAAGAACAATTGAAGTGTTCCGAAGCATTTTTAAACGTAAGCGGAATTGCGAGAACAATGGAAGAGTTCTAAAGCATTTTTAAACATCAGCGGAATGCCGAGAGCAATGCAAGATTTCCGAAGCATTTTTATATGTCAGCGGAATTCCCAGAACAATGGAAGAGTACCGAAGCATTTTAAAACGTCAGCGGAATTCCGAGAACAATGGAAGAGTTCCGAACCATTTTCAAACTTCACCCGAATTCTGAGAACAATGGAAGAGTTCCGAAGCATTTTTAAATGTCAGCGGAAATCTGAAAACAATGGAAGAGTTCCGAAGCATTTTTAATCTTCAAAATAATTCCGAGAACAATGGAAGAGTTCCGAAGCATATTTAAACTTCAGCGGAATTCCGAGAACAATGTAAGAGTTCCGAAGCATTTTTAAAAGTCAGCGGAATACCGAGAACAATAGAAGAGTTTTGAAGCATTTTTAAACGTCAGCGGAATACCGAGAACAATGGAAGAGGTCCGAAGCATTTTTAAATGTCAGCGGAATACTGAGAAATATGGAAGAGTTCCGAGCATTTTTAAATGTCAGCAGAATTCCGAGAACAATGGAAGAGTTCCAAAGCATTTTTAAATGTCAGCGGAATTCTGAAAACAATGGAAGAGTTCCGAAGCATTTTTAAACTTCAGCAGAATTCCGAGAACAATGGAAGAGTTCCGAAGCATTCTTAAACTTCAGCGGAATTCCGAGAACAATGGAAGAGTTCCGAAGCATTTTTAAAAGTCAGCGGAATTCCGAGAACAATAGAAGAGTTGTGAAGCAATTTTAAGCGTCAGCGGAATTCCGAGAACAATGGAAGAGTTCCGAAGCATTTTTAAACTTCAGCGGAATTCCTGGAACAATGGAAGAGTTCCGAAGCATTTTTAAAAGTCAGCAGAATTCCGAGAATAATAGAAGGGTGCCAAAGCATGTTTAAACTTCAGCGGAATTCTGAGAACAATGTAAGAGTTCCGAAGCATTTTTAAACTTCACCGGAATTCCGAGAACAATGGAAGAGTTCCGAAGCATTTTTAAACGTCAGGGGAATTCCGCGAACAATCGAAGAGTTCTGAAGCATTTTTAAACGTCAGCGGATTTTTGAAAACAATGGAAGATTTCCGAAGCATTTTTAAACCTCAGCGGAATTCTGAGAAAAATGGAAGAGTTCCGAAGCATTTTTAAACTTCAGCGGAATTTGGAGAACAATCGGAGAGTTCCGAAGCATTTTTAAATGTCAGCGGAATTCCGAGAACAATGGAAGAGTTGAGAAGCATTTTTAAACGTCAGCGGAATTCCGAGAACAATGGAAGAGTTCCGAAGCATTTTTAAACGTCAGCAGAATTCCGAGAACAATGGAAGAGTTCCGAAGCATTTTTAAACGTCAGCAGAATTCCGAGAACAATGGAAGAGTTCCGAAGCATTTTTAAACTTCAGCAGAATTCCGAGAACAATGGAAGAGTTCCAAAGCATTTTTAAACTTCAGCGGAATTACGAGAACAATGGAAGAGTTCCGAAGCATTTTTAAACATGAGCAGAATTCCGAGAACAATGGAAGAGATTTTAAGCATTTTTAAACTTCAGCGGAATTCCGAGAACAATAGAAGAGTTCCGAAGCATTTTCAAACTTCACCCGAATTCTGAGAACAATGGAAGAGTTCCGAAGCATTTTTAAAAGTTAGCGGAATTCCGAGAACAATGGAAGAGTTGTGAAGCATTTTTAAACGTCAGCGGAATTCCGAGAACAATGGAAGAGTTCCGAAGCATTTTTAAACGTCAGCAGAATTCCGAGAACAATGGAAGAGTTCCGAAGCATTTTTAAACGTCAGCAGAATTCCGAGAACAATGGAAGAGTTCCGAAGCATTTTTAAACTTCAGCAGAATTCCGAGAACAATGGAAGAGTTCCGAAGCATTTTTAAAAGTCAGCGGAATTCCGAGAACAATGGAAGAGTTGTGAAGCATTTTTAAACGTCAGCAGAATTCCGAGAACAATGGAAGAGTTCCGAAGCATTTTTAAACGTCAGCGGAATGCCGAGAACAATGCAAGATTTCTGAAGCATTTTTATATGTCAGCGGAATTCCGAGAACAATGGAAGAGTTCCGAAGCATATTTAAACTTCAGCGGAATTCCGAGAACAATGGAAGAGTTCCGAAGCATTTTTAAAAGTCAGCGGAATACCGAGAACAATAGAAGAGTTTTGAAGCATTTTTAAACGTCAGCGGAATTCCGAGAACAATGGAAGAGTTCCAAAGCATTTTTAAATGTCAGCGGAATTCTGAAAACAATGGAAGAGTTCCGAAGCATTTTTAAACTTCAGCAGAATTCCGAGAACAATGGAAGAGTTCCGAAGCATTCTTAAACTTCAGCGGAATTCCGAGAACAATGGAAGAGTTCCGAAGCATTTTTAAAAGTCAGCGGAATTCCGAGAACAATAGAAGAGTTGTGAAGCAATTTTAAGCGTCAGCGGAATTCCGAGAACAATGGAAGAGTTCCAAAGCATTTTTAAACTTCAGCGGAATTCCTGGAACAATGGAAGAGTTCCGAAGCATTTTTAAAAGTCAGCAGAATTCCGAGAATAATAGAAGGGTGCCAAAGCATGTTTAAACTTCAGCGGAATTCTGAGAACAATGTAAGAGTTCCGAAGCATTTTTAAACTTCACCGGAATTCCGAGAACAATGGAAGAGTTCCGAAGCATTTTTAAACGTCAGGGGAATTCCGCGAACAATCGAAGAGTTCTGAAGCATTTTTAAACGTCAGCGGATTTTTGAAAACAATGGAAGATTTCCGAAGCATTTTTAAACCTCAGCGGAATTCTGAGAAAAATGGAAGAGTTCCGAAGCATTTTTAAACTTCAGCGGAATTTGGAGAACAATCGGAGAGTTCCGAAGCATTTTTAAATGTCAGCGGAATTCCGAGAACAATGGAAGAGTTGAGAAGCATTTTTAAACGTCAGCGGAATTCCGAGAACAATGGAAGAGTTCCGAAGCATTTTTAAACGTCAGCAGAATTCCGAGAACAATGGAAGAGTTCCGAAGCATTTTTAAACGTCAGCAGAATTCCGAGAACAATGGAAGAGTTCCGAAGCATTTTTAAACTTCAGCAGAATTCCGAGAACAATGGAAGAGTTCCGAAGCATTTTTAAACTTCAGCGGAATTACGAGAACAATGGAAGAGTTCCGAAGCATTTTTAAACATGAGCAGAATTCCGAGAACAATGGAAGAGATTTTAAGCATTTTTAAACTTCAGCGGAATTCCGAGAACAATGTAAGAGTTCCGAAGCATTTTTAAAAGTCAGCGGAATTCCGAGAACAATAGAAGAGTTGTGAAGCAATTTTAAGCGTCAGCGGAATTCCGAGAACAATGGAAGAGTTCCGAAGCATTTTTAAACTTCAGCGGAATTCCTGGAACAATGGAAGAGTTCCGAAGCATTTTTAAAAGTCAGCAGAATTCCGAGAATAATAGAAGGGTGCCAAAGCATGTTTAAACTTCAGCGGAATTCTGAGAACAATGTAAGAGTTCCGAAGCATTTTTAAACTTCACCGGAATTCCGAGAACAATGGAAGAGTTCCGAAGCATTTTTAAACGTCAGGGGAATTCCGCGAACAATCGAAGAGTTCTGAAGCATTTTTAAACGTCAGCGGATTTTTGAAAGCAATGGAAGATTTCCGAAGCATTTTTAAACCTCAGCGGAATTCTGAGAAAAATGGAAGAGTTCCGAAGCATTTTTAAACTTCAGCGGAATTTGGAGAACAATCGGAGAGTTCCGAAGCATTTTTAAAGGTCAGCGGAATTCCGAGAACAATGGAAGAGTTCCGAAGCATTTTTAAAAGTCAGCGGAATTCCGAGAACAATAGAAGAGTTGTGAAGCAATTTTAAGCGTCAGCGGAATTCCGAGAACAATGGAAGAGTTCCGAAGCATTTTTAAACTTCAGCGGAATTCCTGGAACAATGAAAGAGTTCCGAAGCATTTTTAAAAGTCAGCAGAATTCCGAGAATAATAGAAGGGTGCCAAAGCATGTTTAAACTTCAGCGGAATTCTGAGAACAATGTAAGAGTTCCGAAGCATTTTTAATCTTCACCGGAATTCCGAGAACAATGGAAGAGTTCCGAAGCATTTTTAAACGTCAGGGGAATTCCGCGAACAATCGAAGTGTTCTGAAGCATTTTTAAACGTCAGCGGATTTTTGAAAACAATGGAAGATTTCCGAAGCATTTTTAAACCTCAGCGGAATTCTGAGAAAAATGGAAGAGTTCCGAAGCATTTTCAAACTTCACCCGAATTCTGAGAACAATGGAAGAGTTCCGAAGCATTTTTAAACTTCAGCAGAATTCCGAGAACAATGGAAGAGTTACGAAGCATTTTTAAACTTCAGCGGAATTCCGAGAACAATGGAAGAGTTGTGAAGCATTTTTAAACATGAGCAGAATTCCGAGAACAATGGAAGAGATTTTAAGCATTTTTAAACTTCAGCGGAATTCCGAGAACAATAGAAGAGTTCCGAAGCATTTTCAAACTTCACCCGAATTCTGAGAACAATGGAAGAGTTCCGAAGCATTTTTAAACTTCAGCAGAATTCCGAGAACAATGGAAGAGTTACGAAGCATTTTTAAACTTCAGCGGAATTCCGAGAACAATGGAAGAGTTGTGAAGCATTTTTAAACGTCAGCAGAATTCCGAGAACAATGGAAGAGTTCCGAAGCATTTTTAAACGTCAGCGGAATTCTGAGATCAATGGAATAGTTCTGAAGAATTTTTAAATGTTAGCGGGATTCCGAGAACAATGGAAGAGTTCCGAAGCATTTTTAAATGTCAGCGGAAATCTGAAAACAATGGAAGAGTTCCGAAGCATTTTTAATCTTCAAAATAATTCAGAGAACAATGGAAGAGTTCCGAAGCATATTTAAACTTCAGCGGAATTCCGAGAACAATGGAAGAGTTCCGAAGCATTTTTAAAAGTCAGCGGAATACCGAGAACAATAGAAGAGTTTTGAAGCATTTTTAAACGTCAGCGGAATTCCGAGAACAATGGAAGAGGTCCGAAGCATTTTTAAATGTCAGCGGAATTCCGAGAAATATGGAAGAGTTCCGAAGCATTTTTAAATGTCAGCAGAATTCCGAGAACAATGGAAGAGTTCCAAAGCATTTTTAAATGTCAGCGGAATTCTGAAAACAATGGAAGAGTTCCGAAGCATTTTTAAACTTCAGCGGAATTCCGAGAACAATGGAAGAGTTCAGAAGCATTCTTAAACTTCAGCGGAATTCCGAGAACAATGGAAGAGTTCCGAAGCATTTTTAAAAGTCAGCGGAATTCCGAGAACAATAGAAGAGTTGTGAAGCAATTTTAAGCGTCAGCGGAATTCCGAGAACAATGGAAGAGTTCCGAAGCATTTTTAAACTTCAGCGGAATTCCTGGAACAATGGAAGAGTTCCGAAGCATTTTTAAAACTCAGCAGAATTCCGAGAATAATAGAAGGGTGCCAAAGCATGTTTAAACTTCAGCGGAATTCTGAGAACAATGTAAGAGTTCCGAAGCATTTTTAAACTTCACCGGAATTCCGAGAACAATGGAAGAGTTCCGAAGCATTTTTAAACGTCAGGGGAATTCCGCGAACAATCGAAGAGTTCTGAAGCATTTTTAAACGTCAGCGGATTTTTGAAAGCAATGGAAGATTTCCGAAGCATTTTTAAACCTCAGCGGAATTCTGAGAAAAATGGAAGAGTTCCGAAGCATTTTTAAACTTCAGCGGAATTTGGAGAACAATCGGAGAGTTCCGAAGCATTTTTAAAGGTCAGCGGAATTCCGAGAACAATGGAAGAGTTGTGAAGCATTTTTAAACGTCAGCGGAATTCCGAGAGCAATGGAAGAGTTGCAAAGCATTGTTAAACGTCAGCGGAATTCCGAGAACAATGGAAGAGTTCCGAAGCATTTTTAAACTTCAGCATAATTCCGAGAACAATGGAAGAGTTCCGAAGCATTTTTAAATTTCAAAGGAATTCCGAGAAGAATGGAAGAGTTCCAAAGCATTTTAAAACTTCAGCAGAATTCCAAGAACAATGGAAGAGTCCTGAAGCATTTTAAACTTCAGCTGATTTCCGAGAAATGGAAGAGTTCCGAAGCATTTTGAAACGTCAGCGGAAATCCGAGAACAATGGAAGCGTTCCGAAGCATTTTTAAATGTCAGCTGAATTCCGAGAACAATGAAAGAGTTGCGAAGCATTATTAAACGTCAGCGGAATTCTGAGAACAATGGAAGAGTTCCGAAACATTTTTAAACATCGGCGGATTTCCTTCAAGAATGAAAGAGTTCCGAAGAATTTTTAAACTTCAGCAGAATTTGAGGAACAATGGAAGAGTTCCAAAGCATTTTTAAACTTCAGTAGAAATCCGGGAACAATGGAAGAGTTTCAAAGCATTTTTAAACTTCAGCAGAATTCGGAGAACAATTGAAGAGTTCCAAAGCATTTTTAAACTTCAGCGGAATTCCGAGAACAATGGAAGAGTTCCGAAGCATTTTTAAATGTCAGCAGAATTCCGAGAACAATGTAAGAGTTCCAAAGCATTTTAAAACTTCAGCAGAATTCCAAGAACAATTGAAGTGTTCCGAAGCATTTTTAAACGTAAGCGGAATTGCGAGAACAATGGAAGAGTTCTAAAGCATTTTTAAACATCAGCGGAATGCCGAGAGCAATGCAAGATTTCCGAAGCATTTTTAAACATGAGCAGAATTCCGAGAACAATGGAAGAGATTTTAAGCATTTTTAAACTTCAGCGGAATTCCGAGAACAATAGAAGAGTTCCGAAGCATTTTCAAACTTCACCCGAATTCTGAGAACAATGGAAGAGTTCCGAAGCATTTTTAAAAGTTAGCGGAATTCCGAGAACAATGGAAGAGTTGTGAAGCATTTTTAAACGTCAGCGGAATTCCGAGAACAATGGAAGAGTTCCGAAGCATTTTTAAACGTCAGCAGAATTCCGAGAACAATGGAAGAGTTCCGAAACATTTTTAAACTTCAGCAGAATTCCGAGAACAATGGAAGAGTTCCGAAGCATTTTTAAACTTCAGCGGAATTTGGAGAACAATGGAAGAGTTCCGAAGCATTTTTAAAAGTCAGCAGAATTCCGAGAACAATGGAAGAGTTGTGAAGCATTTTTAAACGTCAGCAGAATTCCGAGAACAATGGAAGAGTTCCGAAGCATTTTTAAACGTCAGCGGAATTCTGAGATCAATGGAATAGTTCTGAAGAATTTTTAAATGTTAGCGGGATTCCGAGAACAATGGAAGAGTTCCGAACCATTTTCAAACTACACCCGAATTCTGAGAACAATGGAAGAGTTCCGAAGCATTTTTAAATGTCAGCGGAAATCTGAAAACAATGGAAGAGTTCCGAAGCATTTTTAATCTTCAAAATAATTTCGAGAACAATGGAAGAGTTCCGAAGCATATTTAAACTTCAGCGGAATTCCGAGAACAATGGAAGAGTTCCGAAGCATTTTTAAAAGTCAGCGGAATACCGAGAACAATAGAAGAGTTTTGAAGCATTTTTAAACGTCAGCGGAATTCCGAGAACAATGGAAGAGTTCCAAAGCATTTTTAAATGTCAGCGGAATTCTGAAAACAATGGAAGAGTTCCGAAGCATTTTTAAAAGACAGCGGAATTCCGAGAACAATAGAAGAGTTGTGAAGCAATTTTAAGCGTCAGCGGAATTCCGAGAACAATGGAAGAGTTCCGAAGCATTTTTAAACTTCAGCGGAATTCCTGGAACAATGGAAGAGTTCCGAAGCATTTTTAAAAGTCAGCAGAATTCCGAGAATAATAGAAGGGTGCCAAAGCATGTTTAAACTTCAGCGGAATTCTGAGAACAATGTAAGAGTTCCGAAGCATTTTTAAACTTCACCGGAATTCCGAGAACAATGGGAGAGTTCCGAAGCATTTTTAAACGTCAGGGGAATTCCGCGAACAATCGAAGAGTTCTGAAGCATTTTTAAACGTCAGCGGATTTTTGAAAACAATGGAAGATTTCCGAAGCATTTTTAAACCTCAGCGGAATTCTGAGAAAAATGGAAGAGTTCCGAAGCATTTTTAAACTTCAGCGGAATTTGGAGAACAATCGGAGAGTTCCGAAGCATTTTTAAATGTCAGCGGAATTCCGAGAACAATGGAATAGTTGAGAAGCATTTTTAAACGTCAGCGGAATTCCGAGAACAATGGAAGAGTTCCGAAGCATTTTTAAATGTCAGCAGAATTCCGAGAACAATGGAAGAGTTCCGAAGCATTTTTAAACGTCAGCAGAATTCCGAGAACAATGGAAGAGTTCCGAAGCATTTTTAAACTTCAGCAGAATTCCGAGAACAATGGAAGAGTTCCGAAGCATTTTTAAACTTCAGCGGAATTACGAGAACAATGGAAGAGTTCCGAAGCATTTTTAAACATGAGCAGAATTCCGAGAACAATGGAAGAGATTTTAAGCATTTTTAAACTTCAGCGGAATTCCGAGAACAATAGAAGAGTTCCGAAGCATTTTCAAACTTCACCCGAATTCTGAGAACAATGGAAGAGTTCCGAAGCATTTTTAAAAGTTAGCGGAATTCCGAGAACAATGGAAGAGTTGTGAAGCATTTTTAAACGTCAGCGGAATTCCGAGAACAATGGAATAGTTCCGAAGCATTTTTAAACGTCAGCAGAATTCCGAGAACAATGGAAGAGTTCCGAAGCATTTTTAAACGTCAGCAATATTCCGAGAACAATGGAAGAGTTCCGAAGCATTTTTAAACTTCAGCAGAATTCCGAGAACAATGGAAGAGTTCCGAAGCATTTTTAAACTTCAGCGGAATATGGAGAACAATGGAAAAGTTCCGAAGCATTTTTAAAAGTCAGCGGAATTCCGAGAACAATGGAAGAGTTGTGAAGCATTTTTAAACGTCAGCAGAATTCCGAGAACAATGGAAGAGTTCCGAAGCATTTTTAAACGTCAGCGGAATGCCGAGAACAATGCAAGATTTCTGAAGCATTTTTATATGTCAGCGGAATTCCGAGAACAATGGAAGAGTTCCGAAGCTTTTTTAAATGTCAGCGGAAATCTGAAAACAATGGAAGAGTTCCGAAGCATATTTTAATCTTCAAAATAATTTCGAGAACAATGGAAGAGTTCCGAAGCATTTTTAAATGTCAGCGGAATTCTGAAAACAATGGAAGAGTTCCGAAGCATTTTTAAACTTCAGCAGAATTCCGAGAACAATGGAAGAGTTCCGAAGCATTCTTAAACTTCAGCGGAATTCCCAGAACAATGGAAGAGTTCCGAAGCATTTTTAAAAGTCAGCGGAATTCCGAGAACAATAGAAGAGTTTTGAAGCATTTTTAAACGTCAGCGGAATTCCGAGAACAATGGAAGAGTTCCAAAGCATTTTTAAACGTCAGCGGAATTCTGAAAACAATGGAAGAGTTCCGAAGCATTTTTAAACTTCAGCAGAATTCCGAGAACAATGGAAGAGTTCCGAAGCATTCTTAAACTTCAGCGGAATTCCCAGAACAATGGAAGAGTTCCGAAGCATTTTTAAAAGTCAGCGGAATTCCGAGAACAATAGAAGAGTTGTGAAGCAATTTTAAGCGTCAGCGGAATTCCGAGAACAATGGAAGAGTTCCGAAGCATTTTTAAACTTCAGCGGAATTCCTGGAACAATGGAAGAGTTCCGAAGCATTTTTAAAAGTCAGCAGAATTCCGAGAATAATAGAAGGGTGCCAAAGCATGTTTAAACTTCAGCGGAATTCTGAGAACAATGTAAGAGTTCCGAAGCATTTTTAAACTTCACCGGAATTCCGAGAACAATGGAAGAGTTCCGAAGCATTTTTAAACGTCAGGGGAATTCCGCGAACAATCGAAGAGTTCTGAAGCATTTTTAAACGTCAGCGGATTTTTGAAAGCAATGGAAGATTTCCGAAGCATTTTTAAACCTCAGCGGAATTCTGAGAAAAATGGAAGAGTTCCGAAGCATTTTTAAACTTCAGCGGAATTTGGAGAACAATCGGAGAGTTCCGAAGCATTTTTAAAGGTCAGCGGAATTCCGAGAACAATGGAAGAGTTCCGAAGCATTTTTAAAAGTCAGCGGAATTCCGAGAACAATAGAAGAGTTGTGAAGCAATTTTAAGCGTCAGCGGAATTCCGATAACAATGGAAGAGTTCCGAAGCATTTTTAAACTTCAGCGGAATTCCTGGAACAATGAAAGAGTTCCGAAGCATTTTTAAAAGTCAGCAGAATTCCGAGAATAATAGAAGGGTGCCAAAGCATGTTTAAACTTCAGCGGAATTCTGAGAACAATGTAAGAGTTCCGAAGCATTTTTAAACTTCACCGGAATTCCGAGAACAATGGAAGAGTTCCGAAGCATTTTTAAACGTCAGGGGAATTCCGCGAACAATCGAAGAGTTCTGAAGCATTTTTAAACGTCAGCGGATTTTTGAAAGCAATGGAAGATTTCCGAAGCATTTTTAAACCTCAGCGGAATTCTGAGAAAAATGGAAGAGTTCCGAAGCATTTTTAAACTTCAGCGGAATTTGGAGAACAATCGGAGAGTTCCGAAGCATTTTTAAAGGTCAGCGGAATTCCGAGAACAATGGAAGAGTTCCGAAGCATTTTTAAAAGTCAGCGGAATTCCGAGAACAATAGAAGAGTTGTGAAGCAATTTTAAGCGTCAGCGGAATTCCGATAACAATGGAAGAGTTCCGAAGCATTTTTAAACTTCAGCGGAATTCCTGGAACAATGAAAGAGTTCCGAAGCATTTTTAAAAGTCAGCAGAATTCCGAGAATAATAGAAGGGTGCCAAAGCATGTTTAAACTTCAGCGGAATTCTGAGAACAATGGAAGAGTTCCGAAGCATTTTTAAACGTCAGGGGAATTCCGCGAACAATCGAAGTGTTCTGAAGCATTTTTAAACGTCAGCGGATTTTTGAAAACAATGGAAGATTTCCGAAGCATTTTTAAACCTCAGCGGAATTCTGAGAAAAATGGTAGAGTTCCGAAGCATTTTCAAACTTCACCCGAATTCTGAGAACAATGGAAGAGTTCCGAAGCATTTTTAAACTTCAGCAGAATTCCGAGAACAATGGAAGAGTTACGAAGCATTTTTAAACTTCAGCGGAATTCCGAGAACAATGGAAGAGTTGTGAAGCATTTTTAAACATGAGCAGAATTCCGAGAACAATGGAAGAGATTTTAAGCATTTTTAAACTTCAGCAGAATTCCGAGAACAATAGAAGAGTTCCGAAGCATTTTCAAACTTCACCCGAATTCTGAGAACAATGGAAGAGTTCCGAAGCATTTTTAAACTTCAGCAGAATTCCGAGAACAATGGAAGAGTTACGAAGCATTTTTAAACTTCAGCGGAATTCCGAGAACAATGGAAGAGTTGTGAAGCATTTTTAAACGTCAGCAGAATTCCGAGAACAATGGAAGAGTTCCGAAGCATTTTTAAACGTCAGCGGAATTCTGAGATCAATGGAATAGTTCTGAAGAATTTTTAAATGTTAGCGGGATTCCGAGAACAATGGAAGAGTTCCGAAGCATTTTTAAATGTCAGCGGAAATCTGAAAACAATGGAAGAGTTCCGAAGCATTTTTAATCTTCAAAATAATTCAGAGAACAATGGAAGAGTTCCGAAGCATATTTAAACTTCAGCGGAATTCCGAGAACAATGGAAGAGTTCCGAAGCATTTTTAAAAGTCAGCGGAATACCGAGAACAATAGAAGAGTTTTGAAGCATTTTTAAACGTCAGCGGAATTCCGAGAACAATGGAAGAGGTCCGAAGCATTTTTAAATGTCAGCGGAATTCCGAGAAATATGGAAGAGTTCCGAAGCATTTTTAAATGTCAGCAGAATTCCGAGAACAATGGAAGAGTTCCAAAGCATTTTTAAATGTCAGCGGAATTCTGAAAACAATGGAAGAGTTCCGAAGCATTTTTAAACTTCAGCGGATTTCCGAGAACAATGGAAGAGTTCAGAAGCATTCTTAAACTTCAGCGGAATTCCGAGAACAATGGAAGAGTTCCGAAGCATTTTTAAAAGTCAGCGGAATTCCGAGAACAATAGAAGAGTTGTGAAGCAATTTTAAGCGTCAGCGGAATTCCGAGAACAATGGAAGAGTTCCGAAGCATTTTTAAACTTCAGCGGAATTCCTGGAACAATGGAAGAGTTCCGAAGCATTTTTAAAACTCAGCAGAATTCCGAGAATAATAGAAGGGTGCCAAAGCATGTTTAAACTTCAGCGGAATTCTGAGAACAATGTAAGAGTTCCGAAGCATTTTTAAACTTCACCGGAATTCCGAGAACAATGGAAGAGTTCCGAAGCATTTTTAAACGTCAGGGGAATTCCGCGAACAATCGAAGAGTTCTGAAGCATTTTTAAACGTCAGCGGATTTTTGAAAGCAATGGAAGATTTCCGAAGCATTTTTAAACCTCAGCGGAATTCTGAGAAAAATGGAAGAGTTCCGAAGCATTTTTAAACTTCAGCGGAATTTGGAGAACAATCGGAGAGTTCCGAAGCATTTTTAAAGGTCAGCGGAATTCCGAGAACAATGGAAGAGTTGTGAAGCATTTTTAAACGTCAGCGGAATTCCGAGAGCAATGGAAGAGTTGCAAAGCATTATTAAACGTCAGCGGAATTCCGAGAACAATGGAAGAGTTCCGAAGCATTTTTAAACTTCAGCATAATTCCGAGAACAATGGAAGAGTTCCGAAGCATTTTTAAATTTCAAAGGAATTCCGAGAAGAATGGAAGAGTTCCAAAGCATTTTAAAACTTCAGCAGAATTCCAAGAACAATGGAAGAGTCCTGAAGCATTTTAAACTTCAGCTGATTTCCGAGAAATGGAAGAGTTCCGAAGCATTTTGAAACGTCAGCGGAAATCCGAGAACAATGGAAGCGTTCCGAAGCATTTTTAAATGTCAGCTGAATTCCGAGAACAATGAAAGAGTTGCGAAGCATTATTAAACGTCAGCGGAATTCTGAGAACAATGGAAGAGTTCCGAAACATTTTTAAACATCGGCGGATTTCCTTCAAGAATGAAAGAGTTCCGAAGAATTTTTAAACTTCAGCAGAATTTGAGGAACAATGGAAGAGTTCCAAAGCATTTTTAAACTTCAGTAGAAATCCGGGAACAATGGAAGAGTTTCAAAGCATTTTTAAACTTCAGCAGAATTCGGAGAACAATTGAAGAGTTCCAAAGCATTTTTAAACTTCAGCGGAATTCCGAGAACAATGGAAGAGTTCCGAAGCATTTTTAAATGTCAGCAGAATTCCGAGAACAATGTAAGAGTTCCAAAGCATTTTAAAACTTCAGCAGAATTCCAAGAACAATTGAAGTGTTCCGAAGCATTTTTAAACGTAAGCGGAATTGCGAGAACAATGGAAGAGTTCTAAAGCATTTTTAAACATCAGCGGAATGCCGAGAGCAATGCAAGATTTCCGAAGCATTTTTATATGTCAGCGGAATTCCCAGAACAATGGAAGAGTACCGAAGCATTTTAAAACGTCAGCGGAATTCCGAGAACAATGGAAGAGTTCCGAAGCATTTTTAAACTTCAGCGGAATTACGAGAACAATGGAAGAGTTCCGAAGCATTTTTAAACATGAGCAGAATTCCGAGAACAATGGAAGAGATTTTAAGCATTTTTAAACTTCAGCGGAATTCCGAGAACAATAGAAGAGTTCCGAAGCATTTTCAAACTTCACCCGAATTCTGAGAACAATGGAAGAGTTCCGAAGCATTTTTAAAAGTTAGCGGAATTCCGAGAACAATGGAAGAGTTGTGAAGCATTTTTAAACGTCAGCGGAATTCCGAGAACAATGGAAGAGTTCCGAAGCATTTTTAAACGTCAGCAGAATTCCGAGAACAATGGAAGAGTTCCGAAACATTTTTAAACTTCAGCAGAATTCCGAGAACAATGGAAGAGTTCCGAAGCATTTTTAAACTTCAGCGGAATTTGGAGAACAATGGAAGAGTTCCGAAGCATTTTTAAAAGTCAGCAGAATTCCGAGAACAATGGAAGAGTTGTGAAGCATTTTTAAACGTCAGCAGAATTCCGAGAACAATGGAAGAGTTCCGAAGCATTTTTAAACGTCAGCGGAATTCTGAGATCAATGGAATAGTTCTGAAGAATTTTTAAATGTTAGCGGGATTCCGAGAACAATGGAAGAGTTCCGAACCATTTTCAAACTTCACCCGAATTCTGAGAACAATGGAAGAGTTCCGAAGCATTTTTAAATGTCAGCGGAAATCTGAAAACAATGGAAGAGTTCCGAAGCATTTTTAATCTTCAAAATAATTCCGAGAACAATGGAAGAGTTCCGAAGCATATTTAAACTTCAGCGGAATTCCGAGAACAATGTAAGAGTTCCGAAGCATTTTTAAAAGTCAGCGGAATACCGAGAACAATAGAAGAGTTTTGAAGCATTTTCAAACTTCACCCGAATTCTGAGAACAATGGAAGAGTTCCGAAGCATTTTTAAACATGAGCAGAATTCCGAGAACAATGGAAGAGATTTTAAGCATTTTTAAACTTTAACGGAATTCCGAGAACAATAGAAGAGTTATGAAGCATTTTTAAACTTCACCCGAATTCTGAGAACAATGGAAGAGTTCCAAAGCATTTTTAAACTTCAGCGGAATTTGGAGAACAATGGAAGAGTTCCGAAGAATTTTTAAAAGTCAGCGGAATTCTGAGAACAATGGAAGAGTTGTGAAGCATTTTTAAACGTCAGCGGAATTCTGAGAACGATGGAATAGTTCTGAAGCATTTTTAAATGTTAGCGGGATTCCGAGAAAAATGGAAGAGTTCCGAAGCATTTTTAATCTTCAGCATAATTCCGAGAACAATGGAAGAGTTCCGAAGCATTTTTAATCTTCAGCATAATTCCGAGAACAATGGAAGAGTTCCGAAGCATATTTAAACTTCAGAGGAATTCCGAGAACAATGGAAGAGATCCGAAGCATTTTTAAAAGTCAGCGGAATACCGAGAACAATGGAAGAGTTGTGAAGCATTTTTAAACGTCAGCAGAATTCCGAGAACAATGGAAGAGGTCCGAAGCATTTTTAAATGTCAGCGGAATTCCGAGAAATATGGTAGGGTTCCGAAGCATTTTTAAACTTCAGCAGAATTCCGAGAACAATGGGAGAGTTTCGAAGCATTTTTAAACTTCAGCAGAATTCCGAGAACAATGGAAGAGTTTTGAAGCATTTTTAAACTTCAACGGAATTCCGAGAACAATGGAAGAGTTCCAAAGCATTTTTAAACGTCAGCGGAATTCCGAGAACAATGGAAGAGTTCTTTAGCATTTTTAAACATCAGCGGAATGCCGAGAACAATGCAAGATTTCCGAAGCATTTTTATATGTCAGCGGAATTCCGAGAACAATGGAAGAGTATCGAAGCATTTTAAAACGTCAGCGGAATTCCGAGAACAATGGAAGAGTTCCGAAGCATTTTTAAACTTCAGCGGAATTACGAGAACAATGCAAGAGTTCCGAAGCATTTTTAAACATGAGCAGAATTCCGAGAACAATGGAAGAGATTTTAAGCATTTTTAAACTTCAGCGGAATTCTGAGAACAATAGAAGAGTTCCGAAGCATTTTTAAACTTCACCCGAATTCCGAGAACAATGGAAGAGTTCCGATGCATTTTTAAACTTCAGAAGAATTCCTAGAACAATGGAAGAGTTCCGAAGCATTTTTAAACTTCAGCAGAAATCCGGGAACAATGGAAGAGTTTCAAAGCATTTTTAAACTTCAGCAGAATTCGGAGAACAATAGAAGAGTTCCGAAGCATTTTTAAATGTCTGAAGAATTCCGAGAACAATTGAAGAGTTCCAAAGCATTTTTAAACTTCAGCGGAATTCCGAGAACAATGGAAGAGTTCCGAAGCATTTTTAAATGTCAGCAGAATTCCGAGAACAATGTAAGAGTTCCAAAGCATTTTAAAACTTCAGCAGAATTCCAAGAACAATTGAAGTGTTCCGAAGCATTTTTAAACGTCAGCGGAATTGCGAGAACAATGGAAGAGTTCTAAAGCATTTTTAAACATCAGCGGAATGCCGAGAACAATGCAAGATTTCCGAAGCATTTTTATATGTCAGCGGAATTCCAAGAACAATGGAAGAGTACCGAAGCATTTTTAAACATGAGCAGAATTCCGAGAACAATGGAAGAGATTTTAAGCATTTTTAAACTTTAGCGGAATTCCGAGAACAATAGAAGAGTTATGAAGCATTTTTAAACTTCACCCGAATTCTGAGAACAATGGAAGAGTTCCAAAGCATTTTTAAACTTCAGCGGAATTTGGAGAACAATGGAAGAGTTCCGAAGAATTTTTAAAAGTCAGCGGAATTCTGAGAACAATGGAAGAGTTGTGAAGCATTTTTAAACGTCAGCGGAATTCTGAGAACGATGGAATAGTTCTGAAGCATTTTTAAATGTTAGTGGGATTCCGAGAAAAATGGAAGAGTTCCGAAGCATTTTTAATCTTCAGCATAATTCCGAGAACAATGGAAGAGTTCCGAAGCATATTTAAACTTCAGAGGAATTCCGAGAACAATGGAAGAGATCCGAAGCATTTTTAAAAGTCAGCGGAATACCGAGAACAATGGAAGAGTTGTGAAGCATTTTTAAACGTCAGCAGAATTCCGAGAACAATGGAAGAGGTCCGAAGCATTTTTAAATGTCAGCGGAATTCCGAGAAATATGGTAGGGTTCCGAAGCATTTTTAAACTTCAGCAGAATTCCGAGAACAAGGGGAGAGTTTCGAAGCATTTTTAAACTTCAGCAGAATTCCGAGAACAATGGAAGAGTTTTGAAGCATTTTTAAACTTCAACGGAATTCCGAGAACAATGGAAGAGTTCCGAAGCATTTTTAAACGTCAGCGGAATTCCGAGAACAATGGAAGAGTTCTTTAGCATTTTTAAACATCAGCGGAATGCCGAGAACAATGCAAGATTTCCGAAGCATTTTTATATGTCAGCGGAATTCCGAGAACAATGGAAGAGTATCGAAGCATTTTAAAACGTCAGCGGAATTCCGAGAACAATGGAAGAGTTCCGAAGCATTTTTAAACTTCAGCGGAATTACGAGAACAATGCAAGAGTTCCGAAGCATTTTTAAACATGAGCAGAATTCCGAGAACAATGGAAGAGATTTTAAGCATTTTAAACTTCAGCGGAATTCCGAGAACAATAGAAGAGTTCCGAAGCATTTTTAAACTTCACCCGAATTCCGAGAACAATGGAAGAGTTCCGATGCATTTTTAAACTTCAGCAGAATTCCTAGAACAATGGAAGAGTTCCGAAGCATTTTTAAACTTCAGCAGAAATCCGGGAACAATGGAAGAGTTTCAAAGCATTTTTAAACTTCAGCAGAATTCGGAGAACAATAGAAGAGTTCCGAAGCATTTTTAAATGTCAGAAGAATTCCGAGAACAATTGAAGAGTTCCAAAGCATTTTTAAACTTCAGCGGAATTCCGAGAACAATGGAAGAGTTCCGAAGCATTTTTAAATGTCAGCAGAATTCCGAGAACAATGTAAGAGTTCCAAAGCATTTTAAAACTTCAGCAGAATTCCAAGAACAATTGAAGTGTTCCGAAGCATTTTTAAACGTCAGCGGAATTGCGAGAACAATGGAAGAGTTCTAAAGCATTTTTAAACATCAGCGGAATGCCGAGAACAATGCAAGATTTCCGAAGCATTTTTATATGTCAGCGGAATTCCAAGAACAATGGAAGAGTACCGAAGCATTTTAAAACGTCAGCGGAATTCCGAGAACAATGGAAGAGTTCCAAAGCATTTTTAAACTTCAGCGGAATTACGAGAACAATGGAAGAGTTCCGAAGCATTTTTAAACATGAGCAGAATTCCGAGAACAATGGAAGAGATTTTAAGCATTTTTAAACTTTAACGGAATTCCGAGAACAATAGAAGAGTTATGAAGCATTTTTAAACTTCACCCGAATTCTGAGAACAATGGAAGAGTTCCAAAGCATTTTTAAACTTCAGCGGAATTTGGAGAACAATGGAAGAGTTCCGAAGAATTTTTAAAAGTCAGCGGAATTCTGAGAACAATGGAAGAGTTGTGAAGCATTTTTAAACGTCAGCGGAATTCTGAGAACGATGGAATAGTTCTGAAGCATTTTTAAATGTTAGCGGGATTCCGAGAAAAATGGAAGAGTTCCGAAGCATTTTTAATCTTCAGCATAATTCCGAGAACAATGGAAGAGTTCCGAAGCATTTTTAATCTTCAGCATAATTCCGAGAACAATGGAAGAGTTCCGAAGCATATTTAAACTTCAGAGGAATTCCGAGAACAATGGAAGAGATCCGAAGCATTTTTAAAAGTCAGCGGAATACCGAGAACAATGGAAGAGTTGTGAAGCATTTTTAAACGTCAGCAGAATTCCGAGAACAATGGAAGAGGTCCGAAGCATTTTTAAATGTCAGCGGAATTCCGAGAAATATGGTAGGGTTCCGAAGCATTTTTAAACTTCAGCAGAATTCCGAGAACAATGGGAGAGTTTCGAAGCATTTTTAAACTTCAGCAGAATTCCGAGAACAATGGAAGAGTTTTGAAGCATTTTTAAACTTCAACGGAATTCCGAGAACAATGGAAGAGTTCCAAAGCATTTTTAAACGTCAGCGGAATTCCGAGAACAATGGAAGAGTTCTTTAGCATTTTTAAACATCAGCGGAATGCCGAGAACAATGCAAGATTTCCGAAGCATTTTTATATGTCAGCGGAATTCCGAGAACAATGGAAGAGTTCCGAAGCATTTTTAAACTTCAGCAGAATTACGAGAACAATGCAAGAGTTCCGAAGCATTTTTAAACATGAGCAGAATTCCGAGAACAATGGAAGAGATTTTAAGCATTTTTAAACTTCAGCGGAATTCTGAGAACAATAGAAGAGTTCCGAAGCATTTTTAAACTTCACCCGAATTCCGAGAACAATGGAAGAGTTCCGATGCATTTTTAAACTTCAGAAGAATTCCTAGAACAATGGAAGAGTTCCGAAGCATTTTTAAACTTCAGCAGAAATCCGGGAACAATGGAAGAGTTTCAAAGCATTTTTAAACTTCAGCAGAATTCGGAGAACAATAGAAGAGTTCCGAAGCATTTTTAAATGTCTGAAGAATTCCGAGAACAATTGAAGAGTTCCAAAGCATTTTTAAACTTCAGCGGAATTCCGAGAACAATGGAAGAGTTCCGAAGCATTTTTAAATGTCAGCAGAATTCCGAGAACAATGTAAGAGTTCCAAAGCATTTTAAAACTTCAGCAGAATTCCAAGAACAATTGAAGTGTTCCGAAGCATTTTTAAACGTCAGCGGAATTGCGAGAACAATGGAAGAGTTCTAAAGCATTTTTAAACATCAGCGGAATGCCGAGAACAATGCAAGATTTCCGAAGCATTTTTATATGTCAGCGGAATTCCAAGAACAATGGAAGAGTACCGAAGCATTTTTAAACATGAGCAGAATTCCGAGAACAATGGAAGAGATTTTAAGCATTTTTAAACTTTAGCGGAATTCCGAGAACAATAGAAGAGTTATTAAGCATTTTTAAACTTCACCCGAATTCTGAGAACAATGGAAGAGTTCCAAAGCATTTTTAAACTTCAGCGGAATTTGGAGAACAATGGAAGAGTTCCGAAGAATTTTTAAAAGTCAGCGGAATTCTGAGAACAATGGAAGAGTTGTGAAGCATTTTTAAACGTCAGCGGAATTCTGAGAACGATGGAATAGTTCTGAAGCATTTTTAAATGTTAGCGGGATTCCGAGAAAAATGGAAGAGTTCCGAAGCATTTTTAGTCTTCAGCATAATTCCGAGAACAATGGAAGAGATCCGAAGCATTTTTAAAAGTCAGCGGAATACCGAGAACAATGGAAGAGATTTTAAGCATTTTTAAACTTTAGCAGAATTCCGAGAACAATGGAAGAGTTCCGAAGCATTTTTAAACTTCAGCAGAATTCCGAGAACAATGGAAGAGTTCCGAAGCATTTTTAAACTTCAGCGGAATTTGGAGAACAATGGAAAAGTTCCGAAGCATTTTTAAAAGTCAGCGGAATTCCGAGAACAATGGAAGAGTTGTGAAGCATTTTTAAACGTCAGCAGAATTCCGAGAACAATGGAAGAGTTCCGAAGCATTTTTAAACGTCAGCGGAATGCCGAGAACAATGCAAGATTTCTGAAGCATTTTTATATGTCAGCGGAATTCCGAGAACAATGGAAGAGTTCCGAAGCTTTTTTAAATGTCAGCGGAAATCTGAAAACAATGGAAGCGTTCCGAAGCATTTTTAAATGTCAGCTGAATTCCGAGAACAATGAAAGAGTTGCGAAGCATTATTAAACGTCAGCGGAATTCTGAGAACAATGGAAGAGTTCCGAAACATTTTTAAACATCGGCGGATTTCCTTCAAGAATGAAAGAGTTCCGAAGAATTTTTAAACTTCAGCAGAATTTGAGGAACAATGGAAGAGTTCCAAAGCATTTTTAAACTTCAGTAGAAATCCGGGAACAATGGAAGAGTTTCAAAGCATTTTTAAACTTCAGCAGAATTCGGAGAACAATTGAAGAGTTCCAAAGCATTTTTAAACTTCAGCGGAATTCCGAGAACAATGGAAGAGTTCCGAAGCATTTTTAAATGTCAGCAGAATTCCGAGAACAATGTAAGAGTTCCAAAGCATTTTAAAACTTCAGCAGAATTCCAAGAACAATTGAAGTGTTCCGAAGCATTTTTAAACGTAAGCGGAATTGCGAGAACAATGGAAGAGTTCTAAAGCATTTTTAAACATCAGCGGAATGCCGAGAGCAATGTAAGATTTCCGAAGCATTTTTATATGTCAGCGGAATTCCCAGAACAATGGAAGAGTACCGAAGCATTTTAAAACGTCAGCGGAATTCCGAGAACAATGGAAGAGTTCCGAAGCATTTTTAAACTTCAGCGGAATTACGAGAACAATGGAAGAGTTCCGAAGCATTTTTAAACATGAGCAGAATTCCGAGAACAATGGAAGAGATTTTAAGCATTTTTAAACTTCAGCGGAATTCCGAGAACAATAGAAGAGTTCCGAAGCATTTTCAAACTTCACCCGAATTCTGAGAACAATGGAAGAGTTCCGAAGCATTTTTAAAAGTTAGCGGAATTCCGAGAACAATGGAAGAGTTGTGAAGCATTTTTAAACGTCAGCGGAATTCCGAGAACAATGGAAGAGTTCCGAAGCATTTTTAAACGTCAGCAGAATTCCGAGAACAATGGAAGAGTTCCGAAACATTTTTAAACTTCAGCAGAATTCCGAGAACAATGGAAGAGTTCCGAAGCATTTTTAAACTTCAGCGGAATTTGGAGAACAATGGAAGAGTTCCGAAGCATTTTTAAAAGTCAGCAGAATTCCGAGAACAATGGAAGAGTTGTGAAGCATTTTTAAACGTCAGCAGAATTCCGAGAACAATGGAAGAGTTCCGAAGCATTTTTAAACGTCAGCGGAATTCTGAGATCAATGGAATAGTTCTGAAGAATTTTTAAATGTTAGCGGGATTCCGAGAACAATGGAAGAGTTCCGAACCATTTTCAAACTTCACCCGAATTCTGAGAACAATGGAAGAGTTCCGAAGCATTTTTAAATGTCAGCGGAAATCTGAAAACAATGGAAGAGTTCCGAAGCATTTTTAATCTTCAAAATAATTCCGAGAACAATGGAAGAGTTCCGAAGCATATTTAAACTTCAGCGGAATTCCGAGAACAATGTAAGAGTTCCGAAGCATTTTTAAAAGTCAGCGGAATACCGAGAACAATAGAAGAGTTTTGAAGCATTTTCAAACTTCACCCGAATTCTGAGAACAATGGAAGAGTTCCGAAGCATTTTTAAAAGTTAGCGGAATTCCGAGAACAATGGAAGAGTTGTGAAGCATTTTTAAACGTCAGCGGAATTCCGAGAACAATGGAATAGTTCCGAAGCATTTTTAAACGTCAGCAGAATTCCGAGAACAATGGAAGAGTTCCGAAGCATTTTTAAACGTCAGCAGAATTCCGAGAACAATGGAAGAGTTCCGAAGCATTTTTAAACTTCAGCAGAATTCCGAGAACAATGGAAGAGTTCCGAAGCATTTTTAAACTTCAGCGGAATTTGGAGAACAATGGAAAAGTTCCGAAGCATTTTTAAAAGTCAGCGGAATTCCGAGAACAATGGAAGAGTTGTGAAGCATTTTTAAACGTCAGCAGAATTCCGAGAACAATGGAAGAGTTCCGAAGCATTTTTAAACGTCAGCGGAATGCCGAGAACAATGCAAGATTTCTGAAGCATTTTTATATGTCAGCGGAATTCCGAGAACAATGGAAGAGTTCCGAAGCTTTTTTAAATGTCAGCGGAAATCTGAAAACAATGGAAGAGTTCCGAAGCATATTTTAATCTTCAAAATAATTTCGAGAACAATGGAAGAGTTCCGAAGCATTTTTAAATGTCAGCGGAATTCTGAAAACAATGGAAGAGTTCCGAAGCATTTTTAAACTTCAGCAGAATTCCGAGAACAATGGAAGAGTTCCGAAGCATTCTTAAACTTCAGCGGAATTCCCAGAACAATGGAAGAGTTCCGAAGCATTTTTAAAAGTCAGCGGAATTCCGAGAACAATAGAAGAGTTTTGAAGCATTTTTAAACGTCAGCGGAATTCCGAGAACAATGGAAGAGTTCCAAAGCATTTTTAAATGTCAGCGGAATTCTGAAAACAATGGAAGAGTTCCGAAGCATTTTTAAACTTCAGCAGAATTCCGAGAACAATGGAAGAGTTCCGAAGCATTCTTAAACTTCAGCGGAATTCCCAGAACAATGGAAGAGTTCCGAAGCATTTTTAAAAGTCAGCGGAATTCCGAGAACAATTTAAGAGTTGTGAAGCAATTTTAAGCGTCAGCGGAATTCCGAGAACAA
This sequence comes from Phyllobates terribilis, assembly GCF_046119375.1. Taxonomy (NCBI): domain Eukaryota; kingdom Metazoa; phylum Chordata; class Amphibia; order Anura; family Dendrobatidae; genus Phyllobates; species Phyllobates terribilis. The sequence goes on along the minus strand of NW_027362788.1, from coordinate 11,874,922 downwards.
TGGAAGAGTTCCGAAGCATTTTTAAACTTCAGCGGAATTCCTGGAACAATGGAAGAGTTCCGAAGCATTTTTAAAAGTCAGCAGAATTCCGAGAATAATAGAAGGGTGCCAAAGCATGTTTAAACTTCAGCGGAATTCTGAGAACAATGTAAGAGTTCCGAAGCATTTTTAAACTTCACCGGAATTCCGAGAACAATGGAAGAGTTCCGAAGCATTTTTAAACGTCAGGGGAATTCCGCGAACAATCGAAGAGTTCTGAAGCATTTTTAAACGTCAGCGGATTTTTGAAAGCAATGGAAGATTTCCGAAGCATTTTTAAACCTCAGCGGAATTCTGAGAAAAATGGAAGAGTTCCGAAGCATTTTTAAACTTCAGCGGAATTTGGAGAACAATCGGAGAGTTCCGAAGCATTTTTAAAGGTCAGCGGAATTCCGAGAACAATGGAAGAGTTCCGAAGCATTTTTAAAAGTCAGCGGAATTCCGAGAACAATAGAAGACTTGTGAAGCAATTTTAAGCGTCAGCGGAATTCCGAGAACAATGGAAGAGTTCCGAAGCATTTTTAAACTTCAGCGGAATTCCTGGAACAATGAAAGAGTTCCGAAGCATTTTTAAAAGTCAGCAGAATTCCGAGAATAATAGAAGGGTGCCAAAGCATGTTTAAACTTCAGCGGAATTCTGAGAACAATGTAAGAGTTCCGAAGCATTTTTAATCTTCACCGGAATTCCGAGAACAATGGAAGAGTTCCGAAGCATTTTTAAACGTCAGGGGAATTCCGCGAACAATCGAAGTGTTCTGAAGCATTTTTAAACGTCAGCGGATTTTTGAAAACAATGGAAGATTTCCGAAGCATTTTTAAACCTCAGCGGAATTCTGAGAAAAATGGTAGAGTTCCGAAGCATTTTCAAACTTCACCCGAATTCTGAGAACAATGGAAGTGTTCCGAAGCATTTTTAAACTTCAGCAGAATTCCGAGAACAATGGAAGAGTTACGAAGCATTTTTAAACTTCAGCGGAATTCCGAGAACAATGGAAGAGTTGTGAAGCATTTTTAAACATGAGCAGAATTCCGAGAACAATGGAAGAGATTTTAAGCATTTTTAAACTTCAGCAGAATTCCGAGAACAATAGAAGAGTTCCGAAGCATTTTCAAACTTCACCCGAATTCTGAGAACAATGGAAGAGTTCCGAAGCATTTTTAAACTTCAGCAGAATTCCGAGAACAATGGAAGAGTTACGAAGCATTTTTAAACTTCAGCGGAATTCCGAGAACAATGGAAGAGTTGTGAAGCATTTTTAAACGTCAGCAGAATTCCGAGAACAATGGAAGAGTTCCGAAGCATTTTTAAACGTCAGCGGAATTCTGAGATCAATGGAATAGTTCTGAAGAATTTTTAAATGTTAGCGGGATTCCGAGAACAATGGAAGAGTTCCGAAGCATTTTTAAATGTCAGCGGAAATCTGAAAACAATGGAAGAGTTCCGAAGCATTTTTAATCTTCAAAATAATTCAGAGAACAATGGAAGAGTTCCGAAGCATATTTAAACTTCAGCGGAATTCCGAGAACAATGGAAGAGTTCCGAAGCATTTTTAAAAGTCAGCGGAATACCGAGAACAATAGAAGAGTTTTGAAGCATTTTTAAACGTCAGCGGAATTCCGAGAACAATGGAAGAGGTCCGAAGCATTTTTAAATGTCAGCGGAATTCCGAGAAATATGGAAGAGTTCCGAAGCATTTTTAAATGTCAGCAGAATTCCGAGAACAATGGAAGAGTTCCAAAGCATTTTTAAATGTCAGCGGAATTCTGAAAACAATGGAAGAGTTCCGAAGCATTTTTAAACTTCAGCGGATTTCCGAGAACAATGGAAGAGTTCAGAAGCATTCTTAAACTTCAGCGGAATTCCGAGAACAATGGAAGAGTTCCGAAGCATTTTTAAAAGTCAGCGGAATTCCGAGAACAATAGAAGAGTTGTGAAGCAATTTTAAGCGTCAGCGGAATTCCGAGAACAATGGAAGAGTTCCGAAGCATTTTTAAACTTCAGCGGAATTCCTGGAACAATGGAAGAGTTCCGAAGCATTTTTAAAACTCAGCAGAATTCCGAGAATAATAGAAGGGTGCCAAAGCATGTTTAAACTTCAGCGGAATTCTGAGAACAATGTAAGAGTTCCGAAGCATTTTTAAACTTCACCGGAATTCCGAGAACAATGGAAGAGTTCCGAAGCATTTTTAAACGTCAGGGGAATTCCGCGAACAATCGAAGAGTTCTGAAGCATTTTTAAACGTCAGCGGATTTTTGAAAGCAATGGAAGATTTCCGAAGCATTTTTAAACCTCAGCGGAATTCTGAGAAAAATGGAAGAGTTCCGAAGCATTTTTAAACTTCAGCGGAATTTGGAGAACAATCGGAGAGTTCCGAAGCATTTTTAAAGGTCAGCGGAATTCCGAGAACAATGGAAGAGTTGTGAAGCATTTTTAAACGTCAGCGGAATTCCGAGAGCAATGGAAGAGTTGCAAAGCATTATTAAACGTCAGCGGAATTCCGAGAACAATGGAAGAGTTCCGAAGCATTTTTAAACTTCAGCATAATTCCGAGAACAATGGAAGAGTTCCGAAGCATTTTTAAATTTCAAAGGAATTCCGAGAAGAATGGAAGAGTTCCAAAGCATTTTAAAACTTCAGCAGAATTCCAAGAACAATGGAAGAGTCCTGAAGCATTTTAAACTTCAGCTGATTTCCGAGAAATGGAAGAGTTCCGAAGCATTTTGAAACGTCAGCGGAAATCCGAGAACAATGGAAGCGTTCCGAAGCATTTTTAAATGTCAGCTGAATTCCGAGAACAATGAAAGAGTTGCGAAGCATTATTAAACGTCAGCGGAATTCTGAGAACAATGGAAGAGTTCCGAAACATTTTTAAACATCGGCGGATTTCCTTCAAGAATGAAAGAGTTCCGAAGAATTTTTAAACTTCAGCAGAATTTGAGGAACAATGGAAGAGTTCCAAAGCATTTTTAAACTTCAGTAGAAATCCGGGAACAATGGAAGAGTTTCAAAGCATTTTTAAACTTCAGCAGAATTCGGAGAACAATTGAAGAGTTCCAAAGCATTTTTAAACTTCAGCGGAATTCCGAGAACAATGGAAGAGTTCCGAAGCATTTTTAAATGTCAGCAGAATTCCGAGAACAATGTAAGAGTTCCAAAGCATTTTAAAACTTCAGCAGAATTCCAAGAACAATTGAAGTGTTCCGAAGCATTTTTAAACGTAAGCGGAATTGCGAGAACAATGGAAGAGTTCTAAAGCATTTTTAAACATCAGCGGAATGCCGAGAGCAATGCAAGATTTCCGAAGCATTTTTATATGTCAGCGGAATTCCCAGAACAATGGAAGAGTACCGAAGCATTTTAAAACGTCAGCGGAATTCCGAGAACAATGGAAGAGTTCCGAAGCATTTTTAAACTTCAGCGGAATTACGAGAACAATGGAAGAGTTCCGAAGCATTTTTAAACATGAGCAGAATTCCGAGAACAATGGAAGAGATTTTAAGCATTTTTAAACTTCAGCGGAATTCCGAGAACAATAGAAGAGTTCCGAAGCATTTTCAAACTTCACCCGAATTCTGAGAACAATGGAAGAGTTCCGAAGCATTTTTAAAAGTTAGCGGAATTCCGAGAACAATGGAAGAGTTGTGAAGCATTTTTAAACGTCAGCGGAATTCCGAGAACAATGGAAGAGTTCCGAAGCATTTTTAAACGTCAGCAGAATTCCGAGAACAATGGAAGAGTTCCGAAACATTTTTAAACTTCAGCAGAATTCCGAGAACAATGGAAGAGTTCCGAAGCATTTTTAAACTTCAGCGGAATTTGGAGAACAATGGAAGAGTTCCGAAGCATTTTTAAAAGTCAGCAGAATTCCGAGAACAATGGAAGAGTTGTGAAGCATTTTTAAACGTCAGCAGAATTCCGAGAACAATGGAAGAGTTCCGAAGCATTTTTAAACGTCAGCGGAATTCTGAGATCAATGGAATAGTTCTGAAGAATTTTTAAATGTTAGCGGGATTCCGAGAACAATGGAAGAGTTCCGAACCATTTTCAAACTTCACCCGAATTCTGAGAACAATGGAAGAGTTCCGAAGCATTTTTAAATGTCAGCGGAAATCTGAAAACAATGGAAGAGTTCCGAAGCATTTTTAATCTTCAAAATAATTCCGAGAACAATGGAAGAGTTCCGAAGCATATTTAAACTTCAGCGGAATTCCGAGAACAATGTAAGAGTTCCGAAGCATTTTTAAAAGTCAGCGGAATACCGAGAACAATAGAAGAGTTTTGAAGCATTTTTAAACGTCAGCGGAATACCGAGAACAATGGAAGAGGTCCGAAGCATTTTTAAATGTCAGCGGAATTCTGAGAAATATGGAAGAGTTCCGAGCATTTTTAAATGTCAGCAGAATTCCGAGAACAATGGAAGAGTTCCAAAGCATTTTTAAATGTCAGCGGAATTCTGAAAACAATGGAAGAGTTCCGAAGCATTTTTAAACTTCAGCAGAATTCCGAGAACAATGGAAGAGTTCCGAAGCATTCTTAAACTTCAGCGGAATTCCGAGAACAATGGAAGAGTTCCGAAGCATTTTTAAAAGTCAGCGGAATTCCGAGAACAATAGAAGAGTTGTGAAGCAATTTTAAGCGTCAGCGGAATTCCGAGAACAATGGAAGAGTTCCGAAGCATTTTTAAACTTCAGCGGAATTCCTGGAACAATGGAAGAGTTCCGAAGCATTTTTAAAAGTCAGCAGAATTCCGAGAATAATAGAAGGGTGCCAAAGCATGTTTAAACTTCAGCGGAATTCTGAGAACAATGTAAGAGTTCCGAAGCATTTTTAAACTTCACCGGAATTCCGAGAACAATGGAAGAGTTCCGAAGCATTTTTAAACGTCAGGGGAATTCCGCGAACAATCGAAGAGTTCTGAAGCATTTTTAAACGTCAGCGGATTTTTGAAAACAATGGAAGATTTCCGAAGCATTTTTAAACCTCAGCGGAATTCTGAGAAAAATGGAAGAGTTCCGAAGCATTTTTAAACTTCAGCGGAATTTGGAGAACAATCGGAGAGTTCCGAAGCATTTTTAAATGTCAGCGGAATTCCGAGAACAATGGAAGAGTTGAGAAGCATTTTTAAACGTCAGCGGAATTCCGAGAACAATGGAAGAGTTCCGAAGCATTTTTAAACGTCAGCAGAATTCCGAGAACAATGGAAGAGTTCCGAAGCATTTTTAAACGTCAGCAGAATTCCGAGAACAATGGAAGAGTTCCGAAGCATTTTTAAACTTCAGCAGAATTCCGAGAACAATGGAAGAGTTCCGAAGCATTTTTAAACTTCAGCGGAATTACGAGAACAATGGAAGAGTTCCGAAGCATTTTTGAACATGAGCAGAATTCCGAGAACAATGGAAGAGATTTTAAGCATTTTTAAACTTCAGCGGAATTCCGAGAACAATAGAAGAGTTGTGAAGCATTTTTAAACTTCAGCAGAATTCCGAGAACAATGGAAGAGTTCCGAAGCATTTTTAAAAGTCAGCGGAATTCCGAGAACAATGGAAGAGTTGTGAAGCATTTTTAAACGTCAGCAGAATTCCGAGAACAATGGAAGAGTTCCGAAGCATTTTTAAACGTCAGCGGAATGCCGAGAACAATGCAAGATTTCTGAAGCATTTTTATATGTCAGCGGAATTCCGAGAACAATGGAAGAGTTCCGAAGCATTTTTAAATGTCAGCGGAAATCTGAAAACAATGGAAGAGTTCCGAAGCATTTTTAATCTTCAAAATAATTTCGAGAACAATGGAAGAGTTCCGAAGCATATTTAAACTTCAGCGGAATTCCGAGAACAATGGAAGAGTTCCGAAGCATTTTTAAAAGTCAGCGGAATACCGAGAACAATAGAAGAGTTTTGAAGCATTTTTAAACGTCAGCGGAATTCCGAGAACAATGGAAGAGTTCCAAAGCATTTTTAAATGTCAGCGGAATTCTGAAAACAATGGAAGAGTTCCGAAGCATTTTTAAACTTCAGCAGAATTCCGAGAACAATGGAAGAGTTCCGAAGCATTCTTAAACTTCAGCGGAATTCCGAGAACAATGGAAGAGTTCCGAAGCATTTTTAAAAGTCAGCAGAATTCCGAGAACAATAGAAGAGTTGTGAAGCAATTTTAAGCGTCAGCGGAATTCCGAGAACAATGGAAGAGTTCGGAAGCATTTTTAAACTTCAGCGGAATTCCTGGAACAATGGAAGAGTTCCGAAGCATTTTTAAAAGTCAGCAGAATTCCGAGAATAATAGAAGGGTGCCAAAGCATGTTTAAACTTCAGCGGAATTCTGAGAACAATGTAAGAGTTCCGAAGCATTTTTAAACTTCACCGGAATTCCGAGAACAATGGAAGAGTTCCGAAGCATTTTTAAACGTCAGGGGAATTCCGCGAACAATCGAAGAGTTCTGAAGCATTTTTAAACGTCAGCGGATTTTTGAAAACAATGGAAGATTTCCGAAGCATTTTTAAACCTCAGCGGAATTCTGAGAAAAATGGAAGAGTTCCGAAGCATTTTTAAACTTCAGCGGAATTTGGAGAACAATCGGAGAGTTCCGAAGCATTTTTAAATGTCAGCGGAATTCCGAGAACAATGGAAGAGTTGCAAAGCATTATTAAACGTCAGCGGAATTCCGAGAACAATGGAAGAGTTCCGAAGCATTTTTAAACTTCAGCATAATTCCGAGAACAATGGAAGAGTTCCGAAGCATTTTTAAATTTCAAAGGAATTCCGAGAAGAATGGAAGAGTTCCAAAGCATTTTAAAACTTCAGCAGAATTCCAAGAACAATGGAAGAGTCCTGAAGCATTTTAAACTTCAGCTGATTTCCGAGAAATGGAAGAGTTCCGAAGCATTTTGAAACGTCAGCGGAAATCCGAGAACAATGGAAGCGTTCCGAAGCATTTTTAAATGTCAGCTGAATTCCGAGAACAATGAAAGAGTTGCGAAGCATTATTAAACGTCAGCGGAATTCTGAGAACAATGGAAGAGTTCCGAAACATTTTTAAACATCGGCGGATTTCCTTCAAGAATGAAAGAGTTCCGAAGAATTTTTAAACTTCAGCAGAATTTGAGGAACAATGGAAGAGTTCCAAAGCATTTTTAAACTTCAGTAGAAATCCGGGAACAATGGAAGAGTTTCAAAGCATTTTTAAACTTCAGCAGAATTCGGAGAACAATTGAAGAGTTCCAAAGCATTTTTAAACTTCAGCGGAATTCCGAGAACAATGGAAGAGTTCCAAAGCATTTTTAAATGTCAGCAGAATTCCGAGAACAATGTAAGAGTTCCAAAGCATTTTAAAACTTCAGCAGAATTCCAAGAACAATTGAAGTGTTCCGAAGCATTTTTAAACGTAAGCGGAATTGCGAGAACAATGGAAGAGTTCTAAAGCATTTTTAAACATCAGCGGAATGCCGAGAGCAATGCAAGATTTCCGAAGCATTTTTATATGTCAGCGGAATTCCCAGAACAATGGAAGAGTACCGAAGCATTTTAAAACGTCAGCGGAATTCCGAGAACAATGGAAGAGTTCCGAAGCATTTTTAAACTTCAGCGGAATTACGAGAACAATGGAAGAGTTCCGAAGCATTTTTAAACATGAGCAGAATTCCGAGAACAATGGAAGAGATTTTAAGCATTTTTAAACTTCAGCGGAATTCCGAGAACAATAGAAGAGTTCCGAAGCATTTTCAAACTTCACCCGAATTCTGAGAACAATGGAAGAGTTCCGAAGCATTTTTAAAAGTTAGCGGAATTCCGAGAACAATGGAAGAGTTGTGAAGCATTTTTAAACGTCAGCGGAATTCCGAGAACAATGGAAGAGTTCCGAAGCATTTTTAAACGTCAGCAGAATTCCGAGAACAATGGAAGAGTTCCGAAACATTTTTAAACTTCAGCAGAATTCCGAGAACAATGGAAGAGTTCCGAAGCATTTTTAAACTTCAGCGGAATTTGGAGAACAATGGAAGAGTTCCGAAGCATTTTTAAAAGTCAGCAGAATTCCGAGAACAATGGAAGAGTTGTGAAGCATTTTTAAACGTCAGCAGAATTCCGAGAACAATGGAAGAGTTCCGAAGCATTTTTAAACGTCAGCGGAATTCTGAGATCAATGGAATAGTTCTGAAGAATTTTTAAATGTTAGCGGGATTCCGAGAACAATGGAAGAGTTCCGAACCATTTTCAAACTTCACCCGAATTCTGAGAACAATGGAAGAGTTCCGAAGCATTTTTAAATGTCAGCGGAAATCTGAAAACAATGGAAGAGTTCCGAAGCATTTTTAATCTTCAAAATAATTCCGAGAACAATGGAAGAGTTCCGAAGCATATTTAAACTTCAGCGGAATTCCGAGAACAATGTAAGAGTTCCGAAGCATTTTTAAAAGTCAGCGGAATACCGAGAACAATAGAAGAGTTTTGAAGCATTTTTAAACGTCAGCGGAATACCGAGAACAATGGAAGAGGTCCGAAGCATTTTTAAATGTCAGCGGAATTCTGAGAAATATGGAAGAGTTCCGAGCATTTTTAAATGTCAGCAGAATTCCGAGAACAATGGAAGTGTTCCAAAGCATTTTTAAATGTCAGCGGAATTCTGAAAACAATGGAAGAGTTCCGAAGCATTTTTAAACTTCAGCAGAATTCCGAGAACAATGGAAGAGTTCCGAAGCATTCTTAAACTTCAGCGGAATTCCGAGAACAATGGAAGAGTTCCGAAGCATTTTTAAAAGTCAGCGGAATTCCGAGAACAATAGAAGAGTTGTGAAGCAATTTTAAGGGTCAGCGGAATTCCGAGAACAATGGAAGAGTTCCGAAGCATTTTTAAACTTCAGCGGAATTCCTGGAACAATGGAAGAGTTCCGAAGCATTTTTAAAAGTCAGCAGAATTCCGAGAATAATAGAAGGGTGCCAAAGCATGTTTAAACTTCAGCGGAATTCTGAGAACAATGTAAGAGTTCCGAAGCATTTTTAAACTTCACCGGAATTCCGAGAACAATGGAAGAGTTCCGAAGCATTTTTAAACGTCAGGGGAATTCCGCGAACAATCGAAGAGTTCTGAAGCATTTTTAAACGTCAGCGGATTTTTGAAAACAATGGAAGATTTCCGAAGCATTTTTAAACCTCAGCGGAATTCTGAGAAAAATGGAAGAGTTCCGAAGCATTTTTAAACTTCAGCGGAATTTGGAGAACAATCGGAGAGTTCCGAAGCATTTTTAAATGTCAGCGGAATTCCGAGAACAATGGAAGAGTTGAGAAGCATTTTTAAACATCAGCGGAATTCCGAGAACAATGGAAGAGTTCCGAAGCATTTTTAAACGTCAGCAGAATTCCGAGAACAATGGAAGAGTTCCGAAGCATTTTTAAACGTCAGCAGAATTCCGAGAACAATGGAAGAGTTCCGAAGCATTTTTAAACTTCAGCAGAATTCCGAGAACAATGGAAGAGTTCCGAAGCATTTTTAAACTTCAGCGGAATTACGAGAACAATGGAAGAGTTCCGAAGCATTTTTGAACATGAGCAGAATTCCGAGAACAATGGAAGAGATTTTAAGCATTTTTAAACTTCAGCGGAATTCCGAGAACAATAGAAGAGTTCCGAAGCATTTTCAAACTTCACCCGAATTCTGAGAACAATGGAAGAGTTCCGAAGCATTTTTAAAAGTTAGCGGAATTCCGAGAACAATGGAAGAGTTGTGAAGCATTTTTAAACGTCAGCGGAATTCCGAGAACAATGGAAGAGTTCCGAAGCATTTTTAAACGTCAACAGAATTCCGAGAACAATGGAAGAGTTCCGAAGCATTTTTAAACGTCAGCAGAATTCCGAGAACAATGGAAGAGTTCCGAAGCATTTTTAAACTTCAGCAGAATTCCGAGAACAATGGAAGAGTTCCGAAGCATTTTTAAAAGTCAGCGGAATTCCGAGAACAATGGAAGAGTTGTGAAGCATTTTTAAACGTCAGCAGAATTCCGAGAACAATGGAAGAGTTCCGAAGCATTTTTAAACGTCAGCGGAATGCCGAGAACAATGCAAGATTTCTGAAGCATTTTTATATGTCAGCGGAATTCCGAGAACAATGGAAGAGTTCCGAAGCATTTTTAAATGTCAGCGGAAATCTGAAAACAATGGAAGAGTTCCGAAGCATTTTTAATCTTCAAAATAATTTCGAGAACAATGGAAGAGTTCCGAAGCATATTTAAACTTCAGCGGAATTCCGAGAACAATGGAAGAGTTCCGAAGCATTTTTAAAAGTCAGCGGAATACCGAGAACAATAGAAGAGTTTTGAAGCATTTTTAAACGTCAGCGGAATTCCGAGAACAATGGAAGAGTTCCAAAGCATTTTTAAATGTCAGCGGAATTCTGAAAACAATGGAAGAGTTCCGAAGCATTTTTAAACTTCAGCAGAATTCCGAGAACAATGGAAGAGTTCCGAAGCATTCTTAAACTTCAGCGGAATTCCGAGAACAATGGAAGAGTTCCGAAGCATTTTTAAAAGTCAGCGGAATTCCGAGAACAATAGAAGAGTTGTGAAGCAATTTTAAGCGTCAGCGGAATTCCGAGAACAATGGAAGAGTTCCGAAGCATTTTTAAACTTCAGCGGAATTCCTGGAACAATGGAAGAGTTCCGAAGCATTTTTAAAAGTCAGCAGAATTCCGAGAATAATAGAAGGGTGCCAAAGCATGTTTAAACTTCAGCGGAATTCTGAGAACAATGTAAGAGTTCCGAAGCATTTTTAAACTTCACCGGAATTCCGAGAACAATGGAAGAGTTCCGAAGCATTTTTAAACGTCAGGGGAATTCCGCGAACAATCGAAGAGTTCTGAAGCATTTTTAAACGTCAGCGGATTTTTGAAAACAATGGAAGATTTCCGAAGCATTTTTAAACCTCAGCGGAATTCTGAGAAAAATGGAAGAGTTCCGAAGCATTTTTAAACTTCAGCGGAATTTGGAGAACAATCGGAGAGTTCCGAAGCATTTTTAAATGTCAGCGGAATTCCGAGAGCAATGGAAGAGTTGAGAAGCATTTTTAAACGTCAGCGGAATTCCGAGAACAATGGAAGAGTTCCGAAGCATTTTTAAACGTCAGCAGAATTCCGAGAACAATGGAAGAGTTCCGAAGCATTTTTAAACGTCAACAGAATTCCGAGAACAATGGAAGAGTTCCGAAGCATTTTTAAACTTCAGCAGAATTCCGAGAACAATGGAAGAGTTCCGAAGCATTTTTAAACTTCAGCGGAATTACGAGAACAATGGAAGAGTTCCGAAGCATTTTTAAACATGAGCAGAATTCCGAGAACAATGGAAGAGATTTTAAGCATTTTTAAACTTCAGCGGAATTCCGAGAACAATAGAAGAGTTCCGAAGCATTTTCAAACTTCACCCGAATTCTGAGAACAATGGAAGAGTTCCGAAGCATTTTTAAAAGTTAGCGGAATTCCGAGAACAATGGAAGAGTTGTGAAGCATTTTTAAACGTCAGCGGAATTCCGAGAACAATGGAAGAGTTCCGAAGCATTTTTAAACGTCAGCAGAATTCCGAGAACAATGGAAGAGTTCCGAAGCATTTTTAAACGTCAGCAGAATTCCGAGAACAATGGAAGAGTTCCGAAGCATTTTTAAACTTCAGCAGAATTCCGAGAACAATGGAAGAGTTCCGAAGCATTTTTAAACTTCAGCGGAATTTGGAGAACAATGGAAAAGTTCCGAAGCATTTTTAAAAGTCAGCGGAATTCCGAGAACAATGGAAGAGTTGTGAAGCATTTTTAAACGTCAGCAGAATTCCGAGAACAATGGAAGAGTTCCGAAGCATTTTTAAACGTCAGCGGAATGCCGAGAACAATGCAAGATTTCTGAAGCATTTTTATATGTCAGCGGAATTCCGAGAACAATGGAAGAGTTCCGAAGCATTTTTAAATGTCAGCGGAAATCTGAAAACAATGGAAGAGTTCCGAAGCATTTTTAATCTTCAAAATAATTTCGAGAACAATGGAAGAGTTCCGAAGCATATTTAAACTTCAGCGGAATTCCGAGAACAATGGAAGAGTTCCGAAGCATTTTTAAACGTCAGGGGAATTCCGCGAACAATCGAAGAGTTCTGAAGCATTTTTAAACGTCAGCGGATTTTTGAAAACAATGGAAGATTTCCGAAGCATTTTTAAACCTCAGCGGAATTCTGAGAAAAATGGAAGAGTTCCGAAGCATTTTTAAACTTCAGCGGAATTTGGAGAACAATCGGAGAGTTCCGAAGCATTTTTAAATGTCAGCGGAATTCCGAGAGCAATGGAAGAGTTGAGAAGCATTTTTAAACGTCAGCGGAATTCCGAGAACAATGGAAGAGTTCCGAAGCATTTTTAAACGTCAGCAGAATTCCGAGAACAATGGAAGAGTTCCGAAGCATTTTTAAACGTCAGCAGAATTCCGAGAACAATGGAAGAGTTCCGAAGCATTTTTAAACTTCAGCAGAATTCCGAGAACAATGGAAGAGTTCCGAAGCATTTTTAAACTTCAGCGGAATTACGAGAACAATGGAAGAGTTCCGAAGCATTTTTAAACATGAGCAGAATTCCGAGAACAATGGAAGAGATTTTAAGCATTTTTAAACTTCAGCGGAATTCCGAGAACAATAGAAGAGTTCCGAAGCATTTTCAAACTTCACCCGAATTCTGAGAACAATGGAAGAGTTCCGAAGCATTTTTAAAAGTTAGCGGAATTCCGAGAACAATGGAAGAGTTGTGAAGCATTTTTAAACGTCAGCGGAATTCCGAGAACAATGGAAGAGTTCCGAAGCATTTTTAAACGTCAGCAGAATTCCGAGAACAATGGAAGAGTTCCGAAGCATTTTTAAACGTCAGCAGAATTCCGAGAACAATGGAAGAGTTCCGAAGCATTTTTAAACTTCAGCAGAATTCCGAGAACAATGGAAGAGTTCCGAAGCATTTTTAAACTTCAGCGGAATTTGGAGAACAATGGAAAAGTTCCGAAGCATTTTTAAAAGTCAGCGGAATTCCGAGAACAATGGAAGAGTTGTGAAGCATTTTTAAACGTCAGCAGAATTCCGAGAACAATGGAAGAGTTCCGAAGCATTTTTAAACGTCAGCGGAATGCCGAGAACAATGCAAGATTTCTGAAGCATTTTTATATGTCAGCGGAATTCCGAGAACAATGGAAGAGTTCCGAAGCATTTTTAAATGTCAGCGGAAATCTGAAAACAATGGAAGAGTTCCGAAGCATTTTTAATCTTCAAAATAATTTCGAGAACAATGGAAGAGTTCCGAAGCATATTTAAACTTCAGCGGAATTCCGAGAACAATGGAAGAGTTCCGAAGCATTTTTAAAAGTCAGCGGAATACCGAGAACAATAGAAGAGTTTTGAAGCATTTTTAAACGTCAGCGGAATTCCGAGAACAATGGAAGAGTTCCAAAGCATTTTTAAATGTCAGCGGAATTCTGAAAACAATGGAAGAGTTCCGAAGCATTTTTAAACTTCAGCAGAATTCCGAGAACAATGGAAGAGTTCCGAAGCATTCTTAAACTTCAGCGGAATTCCGAGAACAATGGAAGAGTTCCGAAGCATTTTTAAAAGTCAGCGGAATTCCGAGAACAATAGAAGAGTTGTGAAGCAATTTTAAGCGTCAGCGGAATTCCGAGAACAATGGAAGAGTTCCGAAGCATTTTTAAACTTCAGCGGAATTCCTGGAACAATGGAAGAGTTCCGAAACATTTTTAAACTTCAGCAGAATTCCGAGAACAATGGAAGAGTTCCGAAGCATTTTTAAACTTCAGCGGAATTTGGAGAACAATGGAAGAGTTCCGAAGCATTTTTAAAAGTCAGCAGAATTCCGAGAACAATGGAAGAGTTGTGAAGCATTTTTAAACGTCAGCAGAATTCCGAGAACAATGGAAGAGTTCCGAAGCATTTTTAAACGTCAGCGGAATTCTGAGATCAATGGAATAGTTCTGAAGAATTTTTAAATGTTAGCGGGATTCCGAGAACAATGGAAGAGTTCCGAACCATTTTCAAACTTCACCCGAATTCTGAGAACAATGGAAGAGTTCCGAAGCATTTTTAAATGTCAGCGGAAATCTGAAAACAATGGAAGAGTTCCGAAGCATTTTTAATCTTCAAAATAATTCCGAGAACAATGGAAGAGTTCCGAAGCATATTTAAACTTCAGCGGAATTCCGAGAACAATGTAAGAGTTCCGAAGCATTTTTAAAAGTCAGCGGAATACCGAGAACAATAGAAGAGTTTTGAAGCATTTTTAAACGTCAGCGGAATACCGAGAACAATGGAAGAGGTCCGAAGCATTTTTAAATGTCAGCGGAATTCTGAGAAATATGGAAGAGTTCCGAGCATTTTTAAATGTCAGCAGAATTCCGAGAACAATGGAAGAGTTCCAAAGCATTTTTAAATGTCAGCGGAATTCTGAAAACAATGGAAGAGTTCCGAAGCATTTTTAAACTTCAGCAGAATTCCGAGAACAATGGAAGAGTTCCGAAGCATTCTTAAACTTCAGCGGAATTCCGAGAACAATGGAAGAGTTCCGAAGCATTTTTAAAAGTCAGCGGAATTCCGAGAACAATAGAAGAGTTGTGAAGCAATTTTAAGGGTCAGCGGAATTCCGAGAACAATGGAAGAGTTCCGAAGCATTTTTAAACTTCAGCGGAATTCCTGGAACAATGGAAGAGTTCCGAAGCATTTTTAAAAGTCAGCAGAATTCCGAGAATAATAGAAGGGTGCCAAAGCATGTTTAAACTTCAGCGGAATTCTGAGAACAATGTAAGAGTTCCGAAGCATTTTTAAACTTCACCGGAATTCCGAGAACAATGGAAGAGTTCCGAAGCATTTTTAAACGTCAGGGGAATTCCGCGAACAATCGAAGAGTTCTGAAGCATTTTTAAACGTCAGCGGATTTTTGAAAACAATGGAAGATTTCCGAAGCATTTTTAAACCTCAGCGGAATTCTGAGAAAAATGGAAGAGTTCCGAAGCATTTTTAAACTTCAGCGGAATTTGGAGAACAATCGGAGAGTTCCGAAGCATTTTTAAATGTCAGCGGAATTCCGAGAACAATGGAAGAGTTGAGAAGCATTTTTAAACATCAGCGGAATTCCGAGAACAATGGAAGAGTTCCGAAGCATTTTTAAACGTCAGCAGAATTCCGAGAACAATGGAAGAGTTCCGAAGCATTTTTAAACGTCAGCAGAATTCCGAGAACAATGGAAGAGTTCCGAAGCATTTTTAAACTTCAGCAGAATTCCGAGAACAATGGAAGAGTTCCGAAGCATTTTTAAACTTCAGCGGAATTACGAGAACAATGGAAGAGTTCCGAAGCATTTTTGAACATGAGCAGAATTCCGAGAACAATGGAAGAGATTTTAAGCATTTTTAAACTTCAGCGGAATTCCGAGAACAATAGAAGAGTTCCGAAGCATTTTCAAACTTCACCCGAATTCTGAGAACAATGGAAGAGTTCCGAAGCATTTTTAAAAGTTAGCGGAATTCCGAGAACAATGGAAGAGTTGTGAAGCATTTTTAAACGTCAGCGGAATTCCGAGAACAATGGAAGAGTTCCGAAGCATTTTTAAACGTCAACAGAATTCCGAGAACAATGGAAGAGTTCCGAAGCATTTTTAAACGTCAGCAGAATTCCGAGAACAATGGAAGAGTTCCGAAGCATTTTTAAACTTCAGCAGAATTCCGAGAACAATGGAAGAGTTGCGAAGCATTTTTAAAAGTCAGCGGAATTCCGAGAACAATGGAAGAGTTGTGAAGCATTTTTAAACGTCAGCAGAATTCCGAGAACAATGGAAGAGTTCCGAAGCATTTTTAAACGTCAGCGGAATGCCGAGAACAATGCAAGATTTCTGAAGCATTTTTATATGTCAGCGGAATTCCGAGAACAATGGAAGAGTTCCGAAGCATTTTTAAATGTCAGCGGAAATCTGAAAACAATGGAAGAGTTCCGAAGCATTTTTAATCTTCAAAATAATTTCGAGAACAATGGAAGAGTTCCGAAGCATATTTAAACTTCAGCGGAATTCCGAGAACAATGGAAGAGTTCCGAAGCATTTTTAAAAGTCAGCGGAATACCGAGAACAATAGAAGAGTTTTGAAGCATTTTTAAACGTCAGCGGAATTCCGAGAACAATGGAAGAGTTCCAAAGCATTTTTAAATGTCAGCGGAATTCTGAAAACAATGGAAGAGTTCCGAAGCATTTTTAAACTTCAGCAGAATTCCGAGAACAATGGAAGAGTTCCGAAGCATTCTTAAACTTCAGCGGAATTCCGAGAACAATGGAAGAGTTCCGAAGCATTTTTAAAAGTCAGCGGAATTCCGAGAACAATAGAAGAGTTGTGAAGCAATTTTAAGCGTCAGCGGAATTCCGAGAACAATGGAAGAGTTCCGAAGCATTTTTAAACTTCAGCGGAATTCCTGGAACAATGGAAGAGTTCCGAAGCATTTTTAAAAGTCAGCAGAATTCCGAGAATAATAGAAGGGTGCCAAAGCATGTTTAAACTTCAGCGGAATTCTGAGAACAATGTAAGAGTTCCGAAGCATTTTTAAACTTCACCGGAATTCCGAGAACAATGGAAGAGTTCCGAAGCATTTTTAAACGTCAGCAGAATTCCGAGAACAATGGAAGAGTTCCGAAGCATTTTTAAACTTCAGCAGAATTCCGAGAACAATGGAAGAGTTCCGAAGCATTTTTAAACTTCAGCGGAATTACGAGAACAATGGAAGAGTTCCGAAGCATTTTTAAACATGAGCAGAATTCCGAGAACAATGGAAGAGATTTTAAGCATTTTTAAACTTCAGCGGAATTCCGAGAACAATAGAAGAGTTCCGAAGCATTTTCAAACTTCACCCGAATTCTGAGAACAATGGAAGAGTTCCGAAGCATTTTTAAAAGTTAGCGGAATTCCGAGAACAATGGAAGAGTTGTGAAGCATTTTTAAACGTCAGCGGAATTCCGAGAACAATGGAAGAGTTCCGAAGCATTTTTAAACGTCAGCAGAATTCCGAGAACAATGGAAGAGTTCCGAAGCATTTTTAAACGTCAGCAGAATTCCGAGAACAATGGAAGAGTTCCGAAGCATTTTTAAACTTCAGCAGAATTCCGAGAACAATGGAAGAGTTCCGAAGCATTTTTAAACTTCAGCGGAATTTGGAGAACAATGGAAAAGTTCCGAAGCATTTTTAAAAGTCAGCGGAATTCCGAGAACAATGGAAGAGTTGTGAAGCATTTTTAAACGTCAGCAGAATTCCGAGAACAATGGAAGAGTTCCGAAGCATTTTTAAACGTCAGCGGAATGCCGAGAACAATGCAAGATTTTTGAAGCATTTTTATATGTCAGCGGAATTCCGAGAACAATGGAAGAGTTCCGAAGCATTTTTAAATGTCAGCGGAAATCTGAAAACAATGGAAGAGTTCCGAAGCATTTTTAATCTTCAAAATAATTTCGAGAACAATGGAAGAGTTCCGAAGCATATTTAAACTTCAGCGGAATTCCGAGAACAATGGAAGAGTTCCGAAGCATTTTTAAACGTCAGGGGAATTCCGCGAACAATCGAAGAGTTCTGAAGCATTTTTAAACGTCAGCGGATTTTTGAAAACAATGGAAGATTTCCGAAGCATTTTTAAACCTCAGCGGAATTCTGAGAAAAATGGAAGAGTTCCAAAGCATTTTTAAACTTCAGCGGAATTTGGAGAACAATCGGAGAGTTCCGAAGCATTTTTAAATGTCAGCGGAATTCCGAGAGCAATGGAAGAGTTGAGAAGCATTTTTAAACGTCAGCGGAATTCCGAGAACAATGGAAGAGTTCCGAAGCATTTTTAAACGTCAGCAGAATTCCGAGAACAATGGAAGAGTTCCGAAGCATTTTTAAACGTCAGCAGAATTCCGAGAACAATGGAAGAGTTCCGAAGCATTTTTAAACTTCAGCAGAATTCCGAGAACAATGGAAGAGTTCCGAAGCATTTTTAAACTTCAGCGGAATTACGAGAACAATGGAAGAGTTCCGAAGCATTTTTAAACATGAGCAGAATTCCGAGAACAATGGAAGAGATTTTAAGCATTTTTAAACTTCAGCGGAATTCCGAGAACAATAGAAGAGTTCCGAAGCATTTTCAAACTTCACCCGAATTCTGAGAACAATGGAAGAGTTCCGAAGCATTTTTAAAAGTTAGCGGAATTCCGAGAACAATGGAAGAGTTGTGAAGCATTTTTAAACGTCAGCGGAATTCCGAGAACAATGGAAGAGTTCCGAAGCATTTTTAAACGTCAGCAGAATTCCGAGAACAATGGAAGAGTTCCGAAGCATTTTTAAACGTCAGCAGAATTCCGAGAACAATGGAAGAGTTCCGAAGCATTTTTAAACTTCAGCAGAATTCCGAGAACAATGGAAGAGTTCCGAAGCATTTTTAAACTTCAGCGGAATTTGGAGAACAATGGAAAAGTTCCGAAGCATTTTTAAAAGTCAGCGGAATTCCGAGAACAATGGAAGAGTTGTGAAGCATTTTTAAACGTCAGCAGAATTCCGAGAACAATGGAAGAGTTCCGAAGCATTTTTAAACGTCAGCGGAATGCCGAGAACAATGCAAGATTTCTGAAGCATTTTTATATGTCAGCGGAATTCCGAGAACAATGGAAGAGTTCCGAAGCATTTTTAAATGTCAGCGGAAATCTGAAAACAATGGAAGAGTTCCGAAGCATTTTTAATCTTCAAAATAATTTCGAGAACAATGGAAGAGTTCCGAAGCATATTTAAACTTCAGCGGAATTCCGAGAACAATGGAAGAGTTCCGAAGCATTTTTAAAAGTCAGCGGAATACCGAGAACAATAGAAGAGTTTTGAAGCATTTTTAAACGTCAGCGGAATTCCGAGAACAATGGAAGAGTTCCAAAGCATTTTTAAATGTCAGCGGAATTCTGAAAACAATGGAAGAGTTCCGAAGCATTTTTAAACTTCAGCAGAATTCCGAGAACAATGGAAGAGTTCCGAAGCATTCTTAAACTTCAGCGGAATTCCGAGAACAATGGAAGAGTTCCGAAGCATTTTTAAAAGTCAGCGGAATTCCGAGAACAATAGAAGAGTTGTGAAGCAATTTTAAGCGTCAGCGGAATTCCGAGAACAATGGAAGAGTTCCGAAGCATTTTTAAACTTCAGCGGAATTCCTGGAACAATGGAAGAGTTCCGAAACATTTTTAAACTTCAGCAGAATTCCGAGAACAATGGAAGAGTTCCGAAGCATTTTTAAACTTCAGCGGAATTTGGAGAACAATGGAAGAGTTCCGAAGCATTTTTAAAAGTCAGCAGAATTCCGAGAACAATGGAAGAGTTGTGAAGCATTTTTAAACGTCAGCAGAATTCCGAGAACAATGGAAGAGTTCCGAAGCATTTTTAAACGTCAGCGGAATTCTGAGATCAATGGAATAGTTCTGAAGAATTTTTAAATGTTAGCGGGATTCCGAGAACAATGGAAGAGTTCCGAACCATTTTCAAACTTCACCCGAATTCTGAGAACAATGGAAGAGTTCCGAAGCATTTTTAAATGTCAGCGGAAATCTGAAAACAATGGAAGAGTTCCGAAGCATTTTTAATCTTCAAAATAATTCCGAGAACAATGGAAGAGTTCCGAAGCATATTTAAACTTCAGCGGAATTCCGAGAACAATGTAAGAGTTCCGAAGCATTTTTAAAAGTCAGCGGAATACCGAGAACAATAGAAGAGTTTTGAAGCATTTTTAAACGTCAGCGGAATACCGAGAACAATGGAAGAGGTCCGAAGCATTTTTAAATGTCAGCGGAATTCTGAGAAATATGGAAGAGTTCCGAGCATTTTTAAATGTCAGCAGAATTCCGAGAACAATGGAAGAGTTCCAAAGCATTTTTAAATGTCAGCGGAATTCTGAAAACAATGGAAGAGTTCCGAAGCATTTTTAAACTTCAGCAGAATTCCGAGAACAATGGAAGAGTTCCGAAGCATTCTTAAACTTCAGCGGAATTCCGAGAACAATGGAAGAGTTCCGAAGCATTTTTAAAAGTCAGCGGAATTCCGAGAACAATAGAAGAGTTGTGAAGCAATTTTAAGGGTCAGCGGAATTCCGAGAACAATGGAAGAGTTCCGAAGCATTTTTAAACTTCAGCGGAATTCCTGGAACAATGGAAGAGTTCCGAAGCATTTTTAAAAGTCAGCAGAATTCCGAGAATAATAGAAGGGTGCCAAAGCATGTTTAAACTTCAGCGGAATTCTGAGAACAATGTAAGAGTTCCGAAGCATTTTTAAACTTCACCGGAATTCCGAGAACAATGGAAGAGTTCCGAAGCATTTTTAAATGTCAGCGGAATTCCGAGAGCAATGGAAGAGTTGAGAAGCATTTTTAAACGTCAGCGGAATTCCGAGAACAATGGAAGAGTTCCGAAGCATTTTTAAACGTCAGCAGAATTCCGAGAACAATGGAAGAGTTCCGAAGCATTTTTAAACGTCAGCAGAATTCCGAGAACAATGGAAGAGTTCCGAAGCATTTTTAAACTTCAGCAGAATTCCGAGAACAATGGAAGAGTTCCGAAGCATTTTTAAACTTCAGCGGAATTACGAGAACAATGGAAGAGTTCCGAAGCATTTTTAAACATGAGCAGAATTCCGAGAACAATGGAAGAGATTTTAAGCATTTTTAAACTTCAGCGGAATTCCGAGAACAATAGAAGAGTTCCGAAGCATTTTCAAACTTCACCCGAATTCTGAGAACAATGGAAGAGTTCCGAAGCATTTTTAAAAGTTAGCGGAATTCCGAGAACAATGGAAGAGTTGTGAAGCATTTTTAAACGTCAGCGGAATTCCGAGAACAATGGAAGAGTTCCGAAGCATTTTTAAACGTCAGCAGAATTCCGAGAACAATGGAAGAGTTCCGAAGCATTTTTAAACGTCAGCAGAATTCCGAGAACAATGGAAGAGTTCCGAAGCATTTTTAAACTTCAGCAGAATTCCGAGAACAATGGAAGAGTTCCGAAGCATTTTTAAACTTCAGCGGAATTTGGAGAACAATGGAAAAGTTCCGAAGCATTTTTAAAAGTCAGCGGAATTCCGAGAACAATGGAAGAGTTGTGAAGCATTTTTAAACGTCAGCAGAATTCCGAGAACAATGGAAGAGTTCCGAAGCATTTTTAAACGTCAGCGGAATGCCGAGAACAATGCAAGATTTCTGAAGCATTTTTATATGTCAGCGGAATTCCGAGAACAATGGAAGAGTTCCGAAGCATTTTTAAATGTCAGCGGAAATCTGAAAACAATGGAAGAGTTCCGAAGCATTTTTAATCTTCAAAATAATTTCGAGAACAATGGAAGAGTTCCGAAGCATATTTAAACTTCAGCGGAATTCCGAGAACAATGGAAGAGTTCCGAAGCATTTTTAAAAGTCAGCGGAATACCGAGAACAATAGAAGAGTTTTGAAGCATTTTTAAACGTCAGCGGAATTCCGAGAACAATGGAAGAGTTCCAAAGCATTTTTAAATGTCAGCGGAATTCTGAAAACAATGGAAGAGTTCCGAAGCATTTTTAAACTTCAGCAGAATTCCGAGAACAATGGAAGAGTTCCGAAGCATTCTTAAACTTCAGCGGAATTCCGAGAACAATGGAAGAGTTCCGAAGCATTTTTAAAAGTCAGCGGAATTCCGAGAACAATAGAAGAGTTGTGAAGCAATTTTAAGCGTCAGAGGAATTCCGAGAACAATGGAAGAGTTCCGAAGCATTTTTAAACTTCAGCGGAATTCCTGGAACAATGGAAGAGTTCCGAAGCATTTTTAAAAGTCAGCAGAATTCCGAGAATAATAGAAGGGTGCCAAAGCATGTTTAAACTTCAGCGGAATTCTGAGAACAATGTAAGAGTTCCGAAGCATTTTTAAACTTCACCGGAATTCCGAGAACAATGGAAGAGTTCCGAAGCATTTTTAAACGTCAGGGGAATTCCCCGAACAATCGAAGAGTTCTGAAGCATTTTTAAACGTCAGCGGATTTTTGAAAACAATGGAAGATTTCCGAAGCATTTTTAAACCTCAGCGGAATTCTGAGAAAAATGGAAGAGTTCTGAAGCATTTTTAAACTTCAGCGGAATTTGGAGAACAATCGGAGAGTTCCGAAGCATTTTTAAATGTCAGCGGAATTCCGAGAACAATGGAAGAGTTGTGAAGCATTTTTAAACGTCAGCGGAATTCCGAGAACAATGGAAGAGTTCCGAAGCATTTTTAAACGTCAGCAGAATTCCGAGAACAATGGAAGAGTTCCGAAGCATTTTTAAACGTCAGCAGAATTCCGAGAACAATGGAAGAGTTCCGAAGCATTTTTAAACTTCAGCAGAATTCCGAGAACAATGGAAGAGTTCCGAAGCATTTTTAAACTTCAGCGGTATTACGAGAACAATGGAAGAGTTCCGAAGCATTTTTAAACATGAGCAGAATTCCGAGAACAATGGAAGAGATTTTAAGCATTTTTAAACTTCAGCGGAATTCCGAGAAAAATAGAAGAGTTCCGAAGCATTTTCAAACTTCACCCGAATTCTGAGAACAATGGAAGAGTTCCGAAGCATTTTTAAACTTCAGCGGAATTCCTGGAACAATGAAAGAGTTCCGAAGCATTTTTAAAAGTCAGCAGAATTCCGAGAATAATAGAAGGGTGCCAAAGCATGTTTAAACTTCAGCGGAATTCTGAGAACAATGTAAGAGTTCCGAAGCATTTTTAATCTTCACCGGAATTCCGAGAACAATGGAAGAGTTCCGAAGCATTTTTAAACGTCAGGGGAATTCCGCGAACAATCGAAGTGTTCTGAAGCATTTTTAAACGTCAGCGGATTTTTGAAAACAATGGAAGATTTCCGAAGCATTTTTAAACCTCAGCGGAATTCTGAGAAAAATGGAAGAGTTCCGAAGCATTTTCAAACTTCACCCGAATTCTGAGAACAATGGAAGAGTTCCGAAGCATTTTTAAACTTCAGCAGAATTCCGAGAACAATGGAAGAGTTCCGAAGCATTTTTAAACTTCAGCAGAATTCCGAGAACAATGGAAGAGTTCCGAAGCATTTTTAAACGTCAGCAGAATTCCGAGAACAATGGAAGAGTTCCGAAGCATTTTTAAACTTCAGCGGAATTTGGAGAACAATGGAAAAGTTCCGAAGCATTTTTAAAAGTCAGCGGAATTCCGAGAACAATGGAAGAGTTGTGAAGCATTTTTAAACGTCAGCAGAATTCCGAGAACAATGGAAGAGTTCCGAAGCATTTTTAAACGTCAGCGGAATGCCGAGAACAATGCAAGATTTCTGAAGCATTTTTATATGTCAGCGGAATTCCGAGAACAATGGAAGAGTTCCGAAGCATTTTTAAATGTCAGCGGAAATCTGAAAACAATGGAAGAGTTCCGAAGCATTTTTAATCTTCAAAATAATTTCGAGAACAATGGAAGAGTTCCGAAGCATATTTAAACTTCAGCGGAATTCCGAGAACAATGGAAGAGTTCCGAAGCATTTTTAAAAGTCAGCGGAATACCGAGAACAATAGAAGAGTTTTGAAGCATTTTTAAACGTCAGCGGAATTCCGAGAACAATGGAAGAGTTCCAAAGCATTTTTAAATGTCAGCGGAATTCTGAAAACAATGGAAGAGTTCCGAAGCATTTTTAAACTTCAGCAGAATTCCGAGAACAATGGAAGAGTTCCGAAGCATTCTTAAACTTCAGCGGAATTCCGAGAACAATGGAAGAGTTCCGAAGCATTTTTAAAAGTCAGCGGAATTCCGAGAACAATAGAAGAGTTGTGAAGCAATTTTAAGCGTCAGAGGAATTCCGAGAACAATGGAAGAGTTCCGAAGCATTTTTAAACTTCAGCGGAATTCCTGGAACAATGGAAGAGTTCCGAAGCATTTTTAAAAGTCAGCAGAATTCCGAGAATAATAGAAGGGTGCCAAAGCATGTTTAAACTTCAGCGGAATTCTGAGAACAATGTAAGAGTTCCGAAGCATTTTTAAACTTCACCGGAATTCCGAGAACAATGGAAGAGTTCCGAAGCATTTTTAAACGTCAGGGGAATTCCGCGAACAATCGAAGAGTTCTGAAGCATTTTTAAACGTCAGCGGATTTTTGAAAACAATGGAAGATTTCCGAAGCATTTTTAAACCTCAGCGGAATTCTGAGAAAAATGGAAGAGTACTGAAGCATTTTTAAACTTCAGCGGAATTTGGAGAACAATCGGAGAGTTCCGAAGCATTTTTAAATGTCAGCGGAATTCCGAGAACAATGGAAGAGTTGTGAAGCATTTTTAAACGTCAGCGGAATTCCGAGAACAATGGAAGAGTTCCGAAGCATTTTTAAACGTCAGCAGAATTCCGAGAACAATGGAAGAGTTCCGAAGCATTTTTAAACGTCAGCAGAATTCCGAGAACAATGGAAGAGTTCCGAAGCATTTTTAAACTTCAGCAGAATTCCGAGAACAATGGAAGAGTTCCGAAGCATTTTTAAACTTCAGCGGTATTACGAGAACAATGGAAGAGTTCCGAAGCATTTTTAAACATGAGCAGAATTCCGAGAACAATGGAAGAGATTTTAAGCATTTTTAAACTTCAGCGGAATTCTGAGAAAAATAGAAGAGTTCCGAAGCATTTTCAAACTTCACCCGAATTCTGAGAACAATGGAAGAGTTCCGAAGCATTTTTAAACTTCAGCGGAATTCCTGGAACAATGAAAGAGTTCCGAAGCATTTTTAAAAGTCAGCAGAATTCCGAGAATAATAGAAGGGTGCCAAAGCATGTTTAAACTTCAGCGGAATTCTGAGAACAATGTAAGAGTTCCGAAGCATTTTTAATCTTCACCGGAATTCCGAGAACAATGGAAGAGTTCCGAAGCATTTTTAAACGTCAGGGGAATTCCGCGAACAATCGAAGTGTTCTGAAGCATTTTTAAACGTCAGCGGATTTTTGAAAACAATGGAAGATTTCCGAAGCATTTTTAAACCTCAGCGGAATTCTGAGAACAATGGAAGAGTTCCGAAGCATTTTCAAACTTCACCCGAATTCTGAGAACAATGGAAGAGTTCCGAAGCATTTTTAAACTTCAGCAGAATTCCGAGAACAATGGAAGAGTTACGAAGCATTTTTAAACTTCAGCGGAATTCCGAGAACAATGGAAGAGTTGTGAAGCATTTTTAAACATGAGCAGAATTCCGAGAACAATGGAAGAGATTTTAAGCATTTTTAAACTTCAGCGGAATTCCGAGAACAATAGAAGAGTTCCGAAGCATTTTAAACTTCACCCGAATTCTGAGAACAATGGAAGAGTTCCGAAGCATTTTTAAACTTCAGCAGAATTCCGAGAACAATGGAAGAGTTACGAAGCATTTTTAAACTTCAGCGGAATTCCGAGAACAATGGAAGAGTTGTGAAGCATTTTTAAACGTCAGCAGAATTCCGAGAACAATGGAAGAGTTCCGAAGCATTTTTAAACGTCAGCGGAATTCTGAGATCAATGGAATAGTTCTGAAGAATTTTTAAATGTTAGCGGGATTCCGAGAACAATGGAAGAGTTCCGAAGCATTTTTAAATGTCAGCGGAAATCTGAAAACAATGGAATAGTTCCGAAGCATTTTTAATCTTCAAAATAATTCAGAGAACAATGGAAGAGTTCCGAAGCATATTTAAACTTCAGCGGAATTCCGAGAACAATGGAAGAGTTCCGAAGCATTTTTAAAAGTCAGCGGAATACCGAGAACAATAGAAGAGTTTTGAAGCATTTTTAAACGTCAGCGGAATTCCGAGAACAATGGAAGAGGTCCGAAGAATTTTTAAATGTCAGCGGAATTCCGAGAAATATGGAAGAGTTCCGAAGCATTTTTAAATGTCAGCAGAATTCCGAGAACAATGGAAGAGTTCCAAAGCATTTTTAAATGTCAGCGGAATTCTGAAAACAATGGAAGAGTTCCGAAGCATTTTTAAACTTCAGCGGAATTCCGAGAACAATGGAAGAGTTCAGAAGCATTCTTAAACTTCAGCGGAATTCCGAGAACAATGGAAGAGTTCCGAAGCATTTTTAAAAGTCAGCGGAATTCCGAGAACAATAGAAGAGTTGTGAAGCAATTTTAAGCGTCAGCGGAATTCCGAGAACAATGGAAGAGTTCCGAAGCATTTTTAAACTTCAGCGGAATTCCTGGAACAATGGAAGAGTTCCGAAGCATTTTTAAAAGTCAGCAGAATTCCGAGAATAATAGAAGGGTGCCAAAGCATGTTTAAACTTCAGCGGAATTCTGAGAACAATGTAAGAGTTCCGAAGCATTTTTAAACTTCACCGGAATTCCGAGAACAATGGAAGAGTTCCGAAGCATTTTTAAACGTCAGGGGAATTCCGCGAACAATCGAAGAGTTCTGAAGCATTTTTAAACGTCAGCGGATTTTTGAAAGCAATGGAAGATTTCCGAAGCATTTTTAAACCTCAGCGGAATTCTGAGAAAAATGGAAGAGTTCCGAAGCATTTTTAAACTTCAGCGGAATTTGGAGAACAATCGGAGAGTTCCGAAGCATTTTTAAAGGTCAGCGGAATTCCGAGAACAATGGAAGAGTTGTGAAGCATTTTTAAACGTCAGCGGAATTCCGAGAACAATGGAAGAGTTGCAAAGCATTATTAAACGTCAGCGGAATTCCGAGAACAATGGAAGAGTTCCGAAGCATTTTTAAACTTCAGCATAATTCCGAGAACAATGGAAGAGTTCCGAAGCATTTTTAAATTTCAAAGGAATTCCGAGAAGAATGGAAGAGTTCCAAAGCATTTTAAAACTTCAGCAGAATTCCAAGAACAATGGAAGAGTCCTGAAGCATTTTAAACTTCAGCTGATTTCCGAGAAATGGAAGAGTTCCGAAGCATTTTGAAACGTCAGCGGAAATCCGAGAACAATGGAAGCGTTCCGAAGCATTTTTAAATGTCAGCTGAATTCCGAGAACAATGAAAGAGTTGCGAAGCATTATTAAACGTCAGCGGAATTCTGAGAACAATGGAAGAGTTCCGAAACATTTTTAAACATCGGCGGATTTCCTTCAAGAATGAAAGAGTTCCGAAGAATTTTTAAACTTCAGCAGAATTTGAGGAACAATGGAAGAGTTCCAAAGCATTTTTAAACTTAAGTAGAAATCCGGGAACAATGGAAGAGTTTCAAAGCATTTTTAAACTTCAGCAGAATTCGGAGAACAATTGAAGAGTTCCAAAGCATTTTTAAACTTCAGCGGAATTCCGAGAACAATGGAAGAGTTCCGAAGCATTTTTAAATGTCAGCAGAATTCCGAGAACAATGTAAGAGTTCCAAAGCATTTTAAAACTTCAGCAGAATTCCAAGAACAATTGAAGTGTTCCGAAGCATTTTTAAACGTAAGCGGAATTGCGAGAACAATGGAAGAGTTCTAAAGCATTTTTAAACATCAGCGGAATGCCGAGAGCAATGCAAGATTTCCGAAGCATTTTTATATGTCAGCGGAATTCCCAGAACAATGGAAGAGTACCGAAGCATTTTAAAACGTCAGCGGAATTCCGAGAACAATGGAAGAGTTCCGAAGCATTTTTAAACTTCAGCGGAATTACGAGAACAATGGAAGAGTTCCGAAGCATTTTTAAACATGAGCAGAATTCCGAGAACAATGGAAGAGATTTTAAGCATTTTTAAACTTCAGCGGAATTCCGAGAACAATAAAAGAGTTCCGAAGCATTTTAAACTTCACCCGAATTCTGAGCACAATGGAAGAGTTCCGAAGCATTTTTAAACTTCAGCAGAATTCCGAGAACAATGGAAGAGTTACGAAGCATTTTTAAACTTCAGCGGAATTCCGAGAACAATGGAAGAGTTGTGAAGCATTTTTAAACGTCAGCAGAATTCCGAGAACAATGGAAGAGTTCCGAAGCATTTTTAAACGTCAGCGGAATTCTGAGATCAATGGAATAGTTCTGAAGAATTTTTAAATGTTAGCGGGATTCCGAGAACAATGGAAGAGTTCCGAAGCATTTTTAAATGTCAGCGGAAATCTGAAAACAATGGAAGAGTTCCGAAGCATTTTTAAAAGTCAGCGGAATTCCGAGAACAATAGAAGAGTTGTGAAGCAATTTTAAGCGTCAGAGGAATTCCGAGAACAATGGAAGAGTTCCGAAGCATTTTTAAACTTCAGCGGAATTCCTGGAACAATGGAAGAGTTCCGAAGCATTTTTAAAAGTCAGCAGAATTCCGAGAATAATAGAAGGGTGCCAAAGCATGTTTAAACTTCAGCGGAATTCTGAGAACAATGTAAGAGTTCCGAAGCATTTTTAAACTTCACCGGAATTCCGAGAACAATGGAAGAGTTCCGAAGCATTTTTAAACGTCAGGGGAATTCCGCGAACAATCGAAGAGTTCTGAAGCATTTTTAAACGTCAGCGGATTTTTGAAAACAATGGAAGATTTCCGAAGCATTTTTAAACCTCAGCGGAATTCTGAGAAAAATGGAAGAGTTCTGAAGCATTTTTAAACTTCAGCGGAATTTGGAGAACAATCGGAGAGTTCCGAAGCATTTTTAAATGTCAGCGGAATTCCGAGAACAATGGAAGAGTTGTGAAGCATTTTTAAACGTCAGCGGAATTCCGAGAACAATGGAAGAGTTCCGAAGCATTTTTAAACGTCAGCAGAATTCCGAGAACAATGGAAGAGTTCCGAAGCATTTTTAAACTTCAGCAGAATTCCGAGAACAATGGAAGAGTTCCGAAGCATTTTTAAACTTCAGCGGTATTACGAGAACAATGGAAGAGTTCCGAAGCATTTTTAAACATGAGCAGAATTCCGAGAACAATGGAAGAGATTTTAAGCATTTTTAAACTTCAGCGGAATTCCGAGAAAAATAGAAGAGTTCCGAAGCATTTTCAAACTTCACCCGAATTCTGAGAACAATGGAAGAGTTCCGAAGCATTTTTAAACTTCAGCGGAATTCCTGGAACAATGAAAGAGTTCCGAAGCATTTTTAAAATTCAGCAGAATTCCGAGAATAATAGAAGGGTGCCAAAGCATGTTTAAACTTCAGCGGAATTCTGAGAACAATGTAAGAGTTCCGAAGCATTTTTAAACTTCACCGGAATTCCGAGAACAATGGAAGAGTTCCGAAGCATTTTTAAACGTCAGGGGAATTCCGCGAACAATCGAAGAGTTCTGAAGCATTTTTAAACGTCAGCGGATTTTTGAAAACAATGGAAGATTTCCGAAGCATTTTTAAACCTCAGCGGAATTCTGAGAAAAATGGAAGAGTTCTGAAGCATTTTTAAACTTCAGCGGAATTTGGAGAACAATCGGAGAGTTCCGAAGCATTTTTAAATGTCAGCGGAATTCCGAGAACAATGGAAGAGTTGTGAAGCATTTTTAAACGTCAGCGGAATTCCGAGAACAATGGAAGAGTTCCGAAGCATTTTTAAACGTCAGCAGAATTCCGAGAACAATGGAAGAGTTCCGAAGCATTTTTAAACGTCAGCAGAATTCCGAGAACAATGGAAGAGTTCCGAAGCATTTTTAAACTTCAGCAGAATTCCGAGAACAATGGAAGAGTTCCGAAGCATTTTTAAACTTCAGCGGTATTACGAGAACAATGGAAGAGTTCCGAAGCATTTTTAAACATGAGCAGAATTCCGAGAACAATGGAAGAGATTTTAAGCATTTTTAAACTTCAGCGGAATTCCGAGAAAAATAGAAGAGTTCTGAAGCATTTTCAAACTTCACCCGAATTCTGAGAACAATGGAAGAGTTCCGAAGCATTTTTAAACTTCAGCGGAATTCCTGGAACAATGAAAGAGTTCCGAAGCATTTTTAAAAGTCAGCAGAATTCCGAGAATAATAGAAGGGTGCCAAAGCATGTTTAAACTTCAGCGGAATTCTGAGAACAATGTAAGAGTTCCGAAGCATTTTTAATCTTCACCGGAATTCCGAGAACAATGGAAGAGTTCCGAAGCATTTTTAAACGTCAGGGGAATTCCGCGAACAATCGAAGTGTTCTGAAGCATTTTTAAACGTCAGCGGATTTTTGAAAACAATGGAAGATTTCCGAAGCATTTTTAAACCTCAGCGGAATTCTGAGAAAAATGGAAGAGTTCCGAAGCATTTTCAAACTTCACCCGAATTCTGAGAACAATGGAAGAGTTCCGAAGCATTTTTAAACTTCAGCAGAATTCCGAGAACAATGGAAGAGTTACGAAGCATTTTTAAACTTCAGCGGAATTCCGAGAACAATGGAAGAGTTGTGAAGCATTTTTAAACATGAGCAGAATTCCGAGAACAATGGAAGAGATTTTAAGCATTTTTAAACTTCAGCGGAATTCCGAGAACAATAGAAGAGTTCCGAAGCATTTTAAACTTCACCCGAATTCTGAGAACAATGGAAGAGTTCCGAAGCATTTTTAAACTTCAGCAGAATTCCGAGAACAATGGAAGAGTTACGAAGCATTTTTAAACTTCAGCGGAATTCCGAGAACAATGGAAGAGTTGTGAAGCATTTTTAAACGTCAGCAGAATTCCGAGAACAATGGAAGAGTTCCGAAGCATTTTTAAACGTCAGCGGAATTCTGAGATCAATGGAATAGTTCTGAAGAATTTTTAAATGTTAGCGGGATTCCGAGAACAATGGAAGAGTTCCGAAGCATTTTTAAATGTCAGCGGAAATCTGAAAACAATGGAATAGTTCCGAAGCATTTTTAATCTTCAAAATAATTCAGAGAACAATGGAAGAGTTCCGAAGCATATTTAAACTTCAGCGGAATTCCGAGAACAATGGAAGAGTTCCGAAGCATTTTTAAAAGTCAGCGGAATACCGAGAACAATAGAAGAGTTTTGAAGCATTTTTAAACGTCAGCGGAATTCCGAGAACAATGGAAGAGGTCCGAAGAATTTTTAAATGTCAGCGGAATTCCGAGAAATATGGAAGAGTTCCGAAGCATTTTTAAATGTCAGCAGAATTCCGAGAACAATGGAAGAGTTCCAAAGCATTTTTAAATGTCAGCGGAATTCTGAAAACAATGGAAGAGTTCCGAAGCATTTTTAAACCTCAGCGGAATTCTGAGAAAAATGGAAGAGTTCCGAAGCATTTTTAAACTTCAGCGGAATTTGGAGAACAATCGGAGAGTTCCGAAGCATTTTTAAAGGTCAGCGGAATTCCGAGAACAATGGAAGAGTTGTGAAGCATTTTTAAACGTCAGCGGAATTCCGAGAACAATGGAAGAGTTGCAAAGCATTATTAAACGTCAGCGGAATTCCGAGAACAATGGAAGAGTTCCGAAGCATTTTTAAACTTCAGCATAATTCCGAGAACAATGGAAGAGTTCCGAAGCATTTTTAAATTTCAAAGGAATTCCGAGAAGAATGGAAGAGTTCCAAAGCATTTTAAAACTTCAGCAGAATTCCAAGAACAATGGAAGAGTCCTGAAGCATTTTAAACTTCAGCTGATTTCCGAGAAATGGAAGAGTTCCGAAGCATTTTGAAACGTCAGCGGAAATCCGAGAACAATGGAAGCGTTCCGAAGCATTTTTAAATGTCAGCTGAATTCCGAGAACAATGAAAGAGTTGCGAAGCATTATTAAACGTCAGCGGAATTCTGAGAACAATGGAAGAGTTCCGAAACATTTTTAAACATCGGCGGATTTCCTTCAAGAATGAAAGAGTTCCGAAGAATTTTTAAACTTCAGCAGAATTTGAGGAACAATGGAAGAGTTCCAAAGCATTTTTAAACTTAAGTAGAAATCCGGGAACAATGGAAGAGTTTCAAAGCATTTTTAAACTTCAGCAGAATTCGGAGAACAATTGAAGAGTTCCAAAGCATTTTTAAACTTCAGCGGAATTCCGAGAACAATGGAAGAGTTCCGAAGCATTTTTAAATGTCTGCAGAATTCCGAGAACAATGTAAGAGTTCCAAAGCATTTTAAAACTTCAGCAGAATTCCAAGAACAATTGAAGTGTTCCGAAGCATTTTTAAACGTAAGCGGAATTGCGAGAACAATGGAAGAGTTCTAAAGCATTTTTAAACATCAGCGGAATGCCGAGAGCAATGCAAGATTTCCGAAGCATTTTTATATGTCAGCGGAATTCCCAGAACAATGGAAGAGTACCGAAGCATTTTAAAACGTCAGCGGAATTCCGAGAACAATGGAAGAGTTCCGAAGCATTTTTAAACTTCAGCGGAATTACGAGAACAATGGAAGAGTTCCGAAGCATTTTTAAACATGAGCAGAATTCCGAGAACAATGGAAGAGATTTTAAGCATTTTTAAACTTCAGCGGAATTCCGAGAACAATAGAAGAGTTCCGAAGCATTTTAAACTTCACCCGAATTCCGAGAACAATAGAAGAGTTCCGAAGCATTTTTAAACTTCAGCGGAATTCCGAGAACAATGGAAGAGTTGTGAAGCATTTTTAAACGTCAGCAGAATTCCGAGAACAATGGAAGAGTTCCGAAGCATTTTTAAACGTCAGCGGAATTCTGAGATCAATGGAATAGTTCTGAAGAATTTTTAAATGTTAGCGGGATTCCGAGAACAATGGAAGAGTTCCGAAGCATTTTTAAATGTCAGCGGAAATCTGAAAACAATGGAAGAGTTCCGAAGCATTTTTAAAAGTCAGCGGAATTCCGAGAACAATAGAAGAGTTGTGAAGCAATTTTAAGCGTCAGAGGAATTCCGAGAACAATGGAAGAGTTCCGAAGCATTTTTAAACTTCAGCGGAATTCCTGGAACAATGGAAGAGTTCCGAAGCATTTTTAAAAGTCAGCAGAATTCCGAGAATAATAGAAGGGTGCCAAAGCATGTTTAAACTTCAGCGGAATTCTGAGAACAATGTAAGAGTTCCGAAGCATTTTTAAACTTCACCGGAATTCCGAGAACAATGGAAGAGTTCCGAAGCATTTTTAAACGTCAGGGGAATTCCGCGAACAATCGAAGAGTTCTGAAGCATTTTTAAACGTCAGCGGATTTTTGAAAACAATGGAAGATTTCCGAAGCATTTTTAAACCTCAGCGGAATTCTGAGAAAAATGGAAGAGTTCTGAAGCATTTTTAAACTTCAGCGGAATTTGGAGAACAATCGGAGAGTTCCGAAGCATTTTTAAACGTCAGCGGAATTCCGAGAACAATGGAAGAGTTCCGAAGCATTTTTAAACGTCAGCAGAATTCCGAGAACAATGGAAGAGTTCCGAAGCATTTTTAAATGTCAGCGGAAATCTGAAAACAATGGAAGAGTTCCGAAGCATTTTTAAAAGTCAGCGGAATTCCGAGAACAATAGAAGAGTTGTGAAGCAATTTTAAGCGTCAGAGGAATTCCGAGAACAATGGAAGAGTTGTGAAGCATTTTTAAACGTCAGCGGAATTCCGAGAACAATGGAAGAGTTCCGAAGCATTTTTAAACGTCAGCAGAATTCCGAGAACAATGGAAGAGTTCCGAAGCATTTTTAAACTTCAGCAGAATTCCGAGAACAATGGAAGAGTTCCGAAGCATTTTTAAACTTCAGCGGTATTACGGGAACAATGGAAGAGTTCCGAAGCATTTTTAAACATGAGCAGAATTCCGAGAACAATGGAAGAGATTTTAAGCATTTTTAAACTTCAGCGGAATTCCGAGAAAAATAGAAGAGTTCCGAAGCATTTTCAAACTTCACCCGAATTCTGAGAACAATGGAAGAGTTCCGAAGCATTTTTAAACTTCAGCGGAATTCCTGGAACAATGAAAGAGTTCCGAAGCATTTTTAAAAGTCAGCAGAATTCCGAGAATAATAGAAGGGTGCCAAAGCATGTTTAAACTTCAGCGGAATTCTGAGAACAATGTAAGAGTTCCGAAGCATTTTTAATCTTCACCGGAATTCCGAGAACAATGGAAGAGTTCCGAAGCATTTTTAAACGTCAGGGGAATTCCGCGAACAATCGAAGTGTTCTGAAGCATTTTTAAACGTCAGCGGATTTTTGAAAACAATGGAAGAGTTCCGAAGCATTTTTAAATGTCAGCGGAAATCTGAAAACAATGGAATAGTTCCGAAGCATTTTTAATCTTCAAAATAATTCAGAGAACAATGGAAGAGTTCCGAAGCATATTTAAACTTCAGCGGAATTCCGAGAACAATGGAAGAGTTCCGAAGCATTTTTAAAAGTCAGCGGAATACCGAGAACAATAGAAGAGTTTTGAAGCATTTTTAAACGTCAGCGGAATTCCGAGAACAATGGAAGAGGTCCGAAGAATTTTTAAATGTCAGCGGAATTCCGAGAAATATGGAAGAGTTCCGAAGCATTTTTAAATGTCAGCAGAATTCCGAGAACAATGGAAGAGTTCCAAAGCATTTTTAAATGTCAGCGGAATTCTGAAAACAATGGAAGAGTTCCGAAGCATTTTTAAACTTCAGCGGAATTCCGAGAACAATGGAAGAGTTCAGAAGCATTCTTAAACTTCAGCGGAATTCCGAGAACAATGGAAGAGTTCCGAAGCATTTTTAAAAGTCAGCGGAATTCCGAGAACAATAGAAGAGTTGTGAAGCAATTTTAAGCGTCAGCGGAATTCCGAGAACAATGGAAGAGTTCCGAAGCATTTTTAAACTTCAGCGGAATTCCTGGAACAATGGAAGAGTTCCGAAGCATTTTTAAAAGTCAGCAGAATTCCGAGAATAATAGAAGGGTGCCAAAGCATGTTTAAACTTCAGCGGAATTCTGAGAACAATGTAAGAGTTCCGAAGCATTTTTAAACTTCACCGGAATTCCGAGAACAATGGAAGAGTTCCGAAGCATTTTTAAACGTCAGGGGAATTCCGCGAACAATCGAAGAGTTCTGAAGCATTTTTAAACGTCAGCGGATTTTTGAAAGCAATGGAAGATTTCCGAAGCATTTTTAAACCTCAGCGGAATTCTGAGAAAAATGGAAGAGTTCCGAAGCATTTTTAAACTTCAGCGGAATTTGGAGAACAATCGGAGAGTTCCGAAGC
This sequence comes from Phyllobates terribilis, assembly GCF_046119375.1. Taxonomy (NCBI): domain Eukaryota; kingdom Metazoa; phylum Chordata; class Amphibia; order Anura; family Dendrobatidae; genus Phyllobates; species Phyllobates terribilis. Next base: position 11,839,890 of record NW_027362788.1, on the reverse strand, counting down.
ATTTTTAAAGGTCAGCGGAATTCCGAGAACAATGGAAGAGTTGTGAAGCATTTTTAAACGTCAGCGGAATTCCGAGAACAATGGAAGAGTTGCAAAGCATTATTAAACGTCAGCGGAATTCCGAGAACAATGGAAGAGTTCCGAAGCATTTTTAAACTTCAGCATAATTCCGAGAACAATGGAAGAGTTCCGAAGCATTTTTAAATTTCAAAGGAATTCCGAGAAGAATGGAAGAGTTCCAAAGCATTTTAAAACTTCAGCAGAATTCCAAGAACAATGGAAGAGTCCTGAAGCATTTTAAACTTCAGCTGATTTCCGAGAAATGGAAGAGTTCCGAAGCATTTTGAAACGTCAGCGGAAATCCGAGAACAATGGAAGCGTTCCGAAGCATTTTTAAATGTCAGCTGAATTCCGAGAACAATGAAAGAGTTGCGAAGCATTATTAAACGTCAGCGGAATTCTGAGAACAATGGAAGAGTTCCGAAACATTTTTAAACATCGGCGGATTTCCTTCAAGAATGAAAGAGTTCCGAAGAATTTTTAAACTTCAGCAGAATTTGAGGAACAATGGAAGAGTTCCAAAGCATTTTTAAACTTAAGTAGAAATCCGGGAACAATGGAAGAGTTTCAAAGCATTTTTAAACTTCAGCAGAATTCGGAGAACAATTGAAGAGTTCCAAAGCATTTTTAAACTTCAGCGGAATTCCGAGAACAATGGAAGAGTTCCGAAGCATTTTTAAATGTCTGCAGAATTCCGAGAACAATGTAAGAGTTCCAAAGCATTTTAAAACTTCAGCAGAATTCCAAGAACAATTGAAGTGTTCCGAAGCATTTTTAAACGTAAGCGGAATTGCGAGAACAATGGAAGAGTTCTAAAGCATTTTTAAACATCAGCGGAATGCCGAGAGCAATGCAAGATTTCCGAAGCATTTTTATATGTCAGCGGAATTCCCAGAACAATGGAAGAGTACCGAAGCATTTTAAAACGTCAGCGGAATTCCGAGAACAATGGAAGAGTTCCGAAGCATTTTTAAACTTCAGCGGAATTACGAGAACAATGGAAGAGTTCCGAAGCATTTTTAAACATGAGCAGAATTCCGAGAACAATGGAAGAGATTTTAAGCATTTTTAAACTTCAGCGGAATTCCGAGAACAATAGAAGAGTTCCGAAGCATTTTAAACTTCACCCGAATTCTGAGAACAATGGAAGAGTTCCGAAGCATTTTTAAACTTCAGCAGAATTCCGAGAACAATGGAAGAGTTACGAAGCATTTTTAAACTTCAGCGGAATTCCGAGAACAATGGAAGAGTTGTGAAGCATTTTTAAACGTCAGCAGAATTCCGAGAACAATGGAAGAGTTCCGAAGCATTTTTAAACGTCAGCGGAATTCTGAGATCAATGGAATAGTTCTGAAGAATTTTTAAATGTTAGCGGGATTCCGAGAACAATGGAAGAGTTCCGAAGCATTTTTAAATGTCAGCGGAAATCTGAAAACAATGGAAGAGTTCCGAAGCATTTTTAAAAGTCAGCGGAATTCCGAGAACAATAGAAGAGTTGTGAAGCAATTTTAAGCGTCAGAGGAATTCCGAGAACAATGGAAGAGTTCCGAAGCATTTTTAAACTTCAGCGGAATTCCTGGAACAATGGAAGAGTTCCGAAGCATTTTTAAAAGTCAGCAGAATTCCGAGAATAATAGAAGGGTGCCAAAGCATGTTTAAACTTCAACGGAATTCTGAGAACAATGTAAGAGTTCCGAAGCATTTTTAAACTTCACCGGAATTCCGAGAACAATGGAAGAGTTCCGAAGCATTTTTAAACGTCAGGGGAATTCCGCGAACAATCGAAGAGTTCTGAAGCATTTTTAAACGTCAGCGGATTTTTGAAAACAATGGAAGATTTCCGAAGCATTTTTAAACCTCAGCGGAATTCTGAGAAAAATGGAAGAGTTCTGAAGCATTTTTAAACTTCAGCGGAATTTGGAGAACAATCGGAGAGTTCCGAAGCATTTTTAAACGTCAGCGGAATTCCGAGAACAATGGAAGAGTTCCGAAGCATTTTTAAACGTCAGCAGAATTCCGAGAACAATGGAAGAGTTCCGAAGCATTTTTAAATGTCAGCGGAAATCTGAAAACAATGGAAGAGTTCCGAAGCATTTTTAAAAGTCAGCGGAATTCCGAGAACAATAGAAGAGTTGTGAAGCAATTTTAAGCGTCAGAGGAATTCCGAGAACAATGGAAGAGTTCCGAAGCATTTTTAAACTTCAGCGGAATTCCTGGAACAATGGAAGAGTTCCGAAGCATTTTTAAAAGTCAGCAGAATTCCGAGAATAATAGAAGGGTGCCAAAGCATGTTTAAACTTCAGCGGAATTCTGAGAACAATGTAAGAGTTCCGAAGCATTTTTAAACTTCACCGGAATTCCGAGAACAATGGAAGAGTTCCGAAGCATTTTTAAACGTCAGGGGAATTCCGCGAACAATCGAAGAGTTCTGAAGCATTTTTAAACGTCAGCGGATTTTTGAAAACAATGGAAGATTTCCGAAGCATTTTTAAACCTCAGCGGAATTCTGAGAAAAATGGAAGAGTTCTGAAGCATTTTTAAACTTCAGCGGAATTTGGAGAACAATCGGAGAGTTCCGAAGCATTTTTAAATGTCAGCGGAATTCCGAGAACAATGGAAGAGTTGTGAAGCATTTTTAAACGTCAGCGGAATTCCGAGAACAATGGAAGAGTTCCGAAGCATTTTTAAACGTCAGCAGAATTCCGAGAACAATGGAAGAGTTCCGAAGCATTTTTAAACTTCAGCAGAATTCCGAGAACAATGGAAGAGTTCCGAAGCATTTTTAAACTTCAGCGGTATTACGAGAACAATGGAAGAGTTCCGAAGCATTTTTAAACATGAGCAGAATTCCGAGAACAATGGAAGAGATTTTAAGCATTTTTAAACTTCAGCGGAATTCCGAGAAAAATAGAAGAGTTCCGAAGCATTTTCAAACTTCACCCGAATTCTGAGAACAATGGAAGAGTTCCGAAGCATTTTTAAACTTCAGCGGAATTCCTGGAACAATGAAAGAGTTCCGAAGCATTTTTAAAAGTCAGCAGAATTCCGAGAATAATAGAAGGGTGCCAAAGCATGTTTAAACTTCAGCGGAATTCTGAGAACAATGTAAGAGTTCCGAAGCATTTTTAATCTTCACCGGAATTCCGAGAACAATGGAAGAGTTCCGAAGCATTTTTAAACGTCAGGGGAATTCCGCGAACAATCGAAGTGTTCTGAAGCATTTTTAAACGTCAGCGGATTTTTGAAAACAATGGAAGATTTCCGAAGCATTTTTAAACCTCAGCGGAATTCTGAGAAAAATGGAAGAGTTCCGAAGCATTTTTAAACTTCAGCGGAATTTGGAGAACAATCGGAGAGTTCCGAAGCATTTTTAAATGTCAGCGGAATTCCGAGAACAATGGAAGAGTTGAGAAGCATTTTTAAACGTCAGCGGAATTCCGAGAACAATGGAAGAGTTCCGAAGCATTTTTAAACGTCAGCAGAATTCCGAGAACAATGGAAGAGTTCCGAAGCATTTTTAAACGTCAGCAGAATTCCGAGAACAATGGAAGAGTTCCGAAGCATTTTTAAACTTCAGCAGAATTCCGAGAACAATGGAAGAGTTCCGAAGCATTTTTAAACTTCACCGGAATTCCGAGAACAATGGAAGAGTTCCGAAGCATTTTTAAACGTCAGGGGAATTCCGCGAACAATCGAAGAGTTCTGAAGCATTTTTAAACGTCAGCGGATTTTTGAAAGCAATGGAAGATTTCCGAAGCATTTTTAAACCTCAGCGGAATTCTGAGAAAAATGGAAGAGTTCCGAAGCATTTTTAAACTTCAGCGGAATTTGGAGAACAATCGGAGAGTTCCGAAGCATTTTTAAAGGTCAGCGGAATTCCGAGAACAATGGAAGAGTTGTGAAGCATTTTTAAACGTCAGCGGAATTCCGAGAACAATGGAAGAGTTGCAAAGCATTATTAAACGTCAGCGGAATTCCGAGAACAATGGAAGAGTTCCGAAGCATTTTTAAACTTCAGCATAATTCCGAGAACAATGGAAGAGTTCCGAAGCATTTTTAAATTTCAAAGGAATTCCGAGAAGAATGGAAGAGTTCCAAAGCATTTTAAAACTTCAGCAGAATTCCAAGAACAATGGAAGAGTCCTGAAGCATTTTAAACTTCAGCTGATTTCCGAGAAATGGAAGAGTTCCGAAGCATTTTGAAACGTCAGCGGAAATCCGAGAACAATGGAAGCGTTCCGAAGCATTTTTAAATGTCAGCTGAATTCCGAGAACAATGAAAGAGTTGCGAAGCATTATTAAACGTCAGCGGAATTCTGAGAACAATGGAAGAGTTCCGAAACATTTTTAAACATCGGCGGATTTCCTTCAAGAATGAAAGAGTTCCGAAGAATTTTTAAACTTCAGCAGAATTTGAGGAACAATGGAAGAGTTCCAAAGCATTTTTAAACTTAAGTAGAAATCCGGGAACAATGGAAGAGTTTCAAAGCATTTTTAAACTTCAGCAGAATTCGGAGAACAATTGAAGAGTTCCAAAGCATTTTTAAACTTCAGCGGAATTCCGAGAACAATGGAAGAGTTCCGAAGCATTTTTAAATGTCAGCAGAATTCCGAGAACAATGTAAGAGTTCCAAAGCATTTTAAAACTTCAGCAGAATTCCAAGAACAATTGAAGTGTTCCGAAGCATTTTTAAACGTAAGCGGAATTGCGAGAACAATGGAAGAGTTCTAAAGCATTTTTAAACATCAGCGGAATGCCGAGAGCAATGCAAGATTTCCGAAGCATTTTTATATGTCAGCGGAATTCCCAGAACAATGGAAGAGTACCGAAGCATTTTAAAACGTCAGCGGAATTCCGAGAACAATGGAAGAGTTCCGAAGCATTTTTAAACTTCAGCGGAATTACGAGAACAATGGAAGAGTTCCGAAGCATTTTTAAACATGAGCAGAATTCCGAGAACAATGGAAGAGATTTTAAGCATTTTTAAACTTCAGCGGAATTCCGAGAACAATAGAAGAGTTCCGAAGCATTTTAAACTTCACCCGAATTCTGAGCACAATGGAAGAGTTCCGAAGCATTTTTAAACTTCAGCAGAATTCCGAGAACAATGGAAGAGTTACGAAGCATTTTTAAACTTCAGCGGAATTCCGAGAACAATGGAAGAGTTGTGAAGCATTTTTAAACGTCAGCAGAATTCCGAGAACAATGGAAGAGTTCCGAAGCATTTTTAAACGTCAGCGGAATTCTGAGATCAATGGAATAGTTCTGAAGAATTTTTAAATGTTAGCGGGATTCCGAGAACAATGGAAGAGTTCCGAAGCATTTTTAAATGTCAGCGGAAATCTGAAAACAATGGAAGAGTTCCGAAGCATTTTTAAAAGTCAGCGGAATTCCGAGAACAATAGAAGAGTTGTGAAGCAATTTTAAGCGTCAGAGGAATTCCGAGAACAATGGAAGAGTTCCGAAGCATTTTTAAACTTCAGCGGAATTCCTGGAACAATGGAAGAGTTCCGAAGCATTTTTAAAAGTCAGCAGAATTCCGAGAATAATAGAAGGGTGCCAAAGCATGTTTAAACTTCAGCGGAATTCTGAGAACAATGTAAGAGTTCCGAAGCATTTTTAAACTTCACCGGAATTCCGAGAACAATGGAAGAGTTCCGAAGCATTTTTAAACGTCAGGGGAATTCCGCGAACAATCGAAGAGTTCTGAAGCATTTTTAAACGTCAGCGGATTTTTGAAAACAATGGAAGATTTCCGAAGCATTTTTAAACCTCAGCGGAATTCTGAGAAAAATGGAAGAGTTCTGAAGCATTTTTAAACTTCAGCGGAATTTGGAGAACAATCGGAGAGTTCCGAAGCATTTTTAAATGTCAGCGGAATTCCGAGAACAATGGAAGAGTTGTGAAGCATTTTTAAACGTCAGCGGAATTCCGAGAACAATGGAAGAGTTCCGAAGCATTTTTAAACGTCAGCAGAATTCCGAGAACAATGGAAGAGTTCCGAAGCATTTTTAAACTTCAGCAGAATTCCGAGAACAATGGAAGAGTTCCGAAGCATTTTTAAACTTCAGCGGTATTACGAGAACAATGGAAGAGTTCCGAAGCATTTTTAAACATGAGCAGAATTCCGAGAACAATGGAAGAGATTTTAAGCATTTTTAAACTTCAGCGGAATTCCGAGAAAAATAGAAGAGTTCCGAAGCATTTTCAAACTTCACCCGAATTCTGAGAACAATGGAAGAGTTCCGAAGCATTTTTAAACTTCAGCGGAATTCCTGGAACAATGAAAGAGTTCCGAAGCATTTTTAAAATTCAGCAGAATTCCGAGAATAATAGAAGGGTGCCAAAGCATGTTTAAACTTCAGCGGAATTCTGAGAACAATGTAAGAGTTCCGAAGCATTTTTAAACTTCACCGGAATTCCGAGAACAATGGAAGAGTTCCGAAGCATTTTTAAACGTCAGGGGAATTCCGCGAACAATCGAAGAGTTCTGAAGCATTTTTAAACGTCAGCGGATTTTTGAAAACAATGGAAGATTTCCGAAGCATTTTTAAACCTCAGCGGAATTCTGAGAAAAATGGAAGAGTTCTGAAGCATTTTTAAACTTCAGCGGAATTTGGAGAACAATCGGAGAGTTCCGAAGCATTTTTAAATGTCAGCGGAATTCCGAGAACAATGGAAGAGTTGTGAAGCATTTTTAAACGTCAGCGGAATTCCGAGAACAATGGAAGAGTTCCGAAGCATTTTTAAACGTCAGCAGAATTCCGAGAACAATGGAAGAGTTCCGAAGCATTTTTAAACGTCAGCAGAATTCCGAGAACAATGGAAGAGTTCCGAAGCATTTTTAAACTTCAGCAGAATTCCGAGAACAATGGAAGAGTTCCGAAGCATTTTTAAACTTCAGCGGTATTACGAGAACAATGGAAGAGTTCCGAAGCATTTTTAAACATGAGCAGAATTCCGAGAACAATGGAAGAGATTTTAAGCATTTTTAAACTTCAGCGGAATTCCGAGAAAAATAGAAGAGTTCTGAAGCATTTTCAAACTTCACCCGAATTCTGAGAACAATGGAAGAGTTCCGAAGCATTTTTAAACTTCAGCGGAATTCCTGGAACAATGAAAGAGTTCCGAAGCATTTTTAAAAGTCAGCAGAATTCCGAGAATAATAGAAGGGTGCCAAAGCATGTTTAAACTTCAGCGGAATTCTGAGAACAATGTAAGAGTTCCGAAGCATTTTTAATCTTCACCGGAATTCCGAGAACAATGGAAGAGTTCCGAAGCATTTTTAAACGTCAGGGGAATTCCGCGAACAATCGAAGTGTTCTGAAGCATTTTTAAACGTCAGCGGATTTTTGAAAACAATGGAAGATTTCCGAAGCATTTTTAAACCTCAGCGGAATTCTGAGAAAAATGGAAGAGTTCCGAAGCATTTTCAAACTTCACCCGAATTCTGAGAACAATGGAAGAGTTCCGAAGCATTTTTAAACTTCAGCAGAATTCCGAGAACAATGGAAGAGTTACGAAGCATTTTTAAACTTCAGCGGAATTCCGAGAACAATGGAAGAGTTGTGAAGCATTTTTAAACATGAGCAGAATTCCGAGAACAATGGAAGAGATTTTAAGCATTTTTAAACTTCAGCGGAATTCCGAGAACAATAGAAGAGTTCCGAAGCATTTTAAACTTCACCCGAATTCTGAGAACAATGGAAGAGTTCCGAAGCATTTTTAAACTTCAGCAGAATTCCGAGAACAATGGAAGAGTTACGAAGCATTTTTAAACTTCAGCGGAATTCCGAGAACAATGGAAGAGTTGTGAAGCATTTTTAAACGTCAGCAGAATTCCGAGAACAATGGAAGAGTTCCGAAGCATTTTTAAACGTCAGCGGAATTCTGAGATCAATGGAATAGTTCTGAAGAATTTTTAAATGTTAGCGGGATTCCGAGAACAATGGAAGAGTTCCGAAGCATTTTTAAATGTCAGCGGAAATCTGAAAACAATGGAATAGTTCCGAAGCATTTTTAATCTTCAAAATAATTCAGAGAACAATGGAAGAGTTCCGAAGCATATTTAAACTTCAGCGGAATTCCGAGAACAATGGAAGAGTTCCGAAGCATTTTTAAAAGTCAGCGGAATACCGAGAACAATAGAAGAGTTTTGAAGCATTTTTAAACGTCAGCGGAATTCCGAGAACAATGGAAGAGGTCCGAAGAATTTTTAAATGTCAGCGGAATTCCGAGAAATATGGAAGAGTTCCGAAGCATTTTTAAATGTCAGCAGAATTCCGAGAACAATGGAAGAGTTCCAAAGCATTTTTAAATGTCAGCGGAATTCTGAAAACAATGGAAGAGTTCCGAAGCATTTTTAAACCTCAGCGGAATTCTGAGAAAAATGGAAGAGTTCCGAAGCATTTTTAAACTTCAGCGGAATTTGGAGAACAATCGGAGAGTTCCGAAGCATTTTTAAAGGTCAGCGGAATTCCGAGAACAATGGAAGAGTTGTGAAGCATTTTTAAACGTCAGCGGAATTCCGAGAACAATGGAAGAGTTGCAAAGCATTATTAAACGTCAGCGGAATTCCGAGAACAATGGAAGAGTTCCGAAGCATTTTTAAACTTCAGCATAATTCCGAGAACAATGGAAGAGTTCCGAAGCATTTTTAAATTTCAAAGGAATTCCGAGAAGAATGGAAGAGTTCCAAAGCATTTTAAAACTTCAGCAGAATTCCAAGAACAATGGAAGAGTCCTGAAGCATTTTAAACTTCAGCTGATTTCCGAGAAATGGAAGAGTTCCGAAGCATTTTGAAACGTCAGCGGAAATCCGAGAACAATGGAAGCGTTCCGAAGCATTTTTAAATGTCAGCTGAATTCCGAGAACAATGAAAGAGTTGCGAAGCATTATTAAACGTCAGCGGAATTCTGAGAACAATGGAAGAGTTCCGAAACATTTTTAAACATCGGCGGATTTCCTTCAAGAATGAAAGAGTTCCGAAGAATTTTTAAACTTCAGCAGAATTTGAGGAACAATGGAAGAGTTCCAAAGCATTTTTAAACTTAAGTAGAAATCCGGGAACAATGGAAGAGTTTCAAAGCATTTTTAAACTTCAGCAGAATTCGGAGAACAATTGAAGAGTTCCAAAGCATTTTTAAACTTCAGCGGAATTCCGAGAACAATGGAAGAGTTCCGAAGCATTTTTAAATGTCTGCAGAATTCCGAGAACAATGTAAGAGTTCCAAAGCATTTTAAAACTTCAGCAGAATTCCAAGAACAATTGAAGTGTTCCGAAGCATTTTTAAACGTAAGCGGAATTGCGAGAACAATGGAAGAGTTCTAAAGCATTTTTAAACATCAGCGGAATGCCGAGAGCAATGCAAGATTTCCGAAGCATTTTTATATGTCAGCGGAATTCCCAGAACAATGGAAGAGTACCGAAGCATTTTAAAACGTCAGCGGAATTCCGAGAACAATGGAAGAGTTCCGAAGCATTTTTAAACTTCAGCGGAATTACGAGAACAATGGAAGAGTTCCGAAGCATTTTTAAACATGAGCAGAATTCCGAGAACAATGGAAGAGATTTTAAGCATTTTTAAACTTCAGCGGAATTCCGAGAACAATAGAAGAGTTCCGAAGCATTTTAAACTTCACCCGAATTCCGAGAACAATAGAAGAGTTCCGAAGCATTTTTAAACTTCAGCGGAATTCCGAGAACAATGGAAGAGTTGTGAAGCATTTTTAAACGTCAGCAGAATTCCGAGAACAATGGAAGAGTTCCGAAGCATTTTTAAACGTCAGCGGAATTCTGAGATCAATGGAATAGTTCTGAAGAATTTTTAAATGTTAGCGGGATTCCGAGAACAATGGAAGAGTTCCGAAGCATTTTTAAATGTCAGCGGAAATCTGAAAACAATGGAAGAGTTCCGAAGCATTTTTAAAAGTCAGCGGAATTCCGAGAACAATAGAAGAGTTGTGAAGCAATTTTAAGCGTCAGAGGAATTCCGAGAACAATGGAAGAGTTCCGAAGCATTTTTAAACTTCAGCGGAATTCCTGGAACAATGGAAGAGTTCCGAAGCATTTTTAAAAGTCAGCAGAATTCCGAGAATAATAGAAGGGTGCCAAAGCATGTTTAAACTTCAGCGGAATTCTGAGAACAATGTAAGAGTTCCGAAGCATTTTTAAACTTCACCGGAATTCCGAGAACAATGGAAGAGTTCCGAAGCATTTTTAAACGTCAGGGGAATTCCGCGAACAATCGAAGAGTTCTGAAGCATTTTTAAACGTCAGCGGATTTTTGAAAACAATGGAAGATTTCCGAAGCATTTTTAAACCTCAGCGGAATTCTGAGAAAAATGGAAGAGTTCTGAAGCATTTTTAAACTTCAGCGGAATTTGGAGAACAATCGGAGAGTTCCGAAGCATTTTTAAACGTCAGCGGAATTCCGAGAACAATGGAAGAGTTCCGAAGCATTTTTAAACGTCAGCAGAATTCCGAGAACAATGGAAGAGTTCCGAAGCATTTTTAAATGTCAGCGGAAATCTGAAAACAATGGAAGAGTTCCGAAGCATTTTTAAAAGTCAGCGGAATTCCGAGAACAATAGAAGAGTTGTGAAGCAATTTTAAGCGTCAGAGGAATTCCGAGAACAATGGAAGAGTTGTGAAGCATTTTTAAACGTCAGCGGAATTCCGAGAACAATGGAAGAGTTCCGAAGCATTTTTAAACGTCAGCAGAATTCCGAGAACAATGGAAGAGTTCCGAAGCATTTTTAAACTTCAGCAGAATTCCGAGAACAATGGAAGAGTTCCGAAGCATTTTTAAACTTCAGCGGTATTACGGGAACAATGGAAGAGTTCCGAAGCATTTTTAAACATGAGCAGAATTCCGAGAACAATGGAAGAGATTTTAAGCATTTTTAAACTTCAGCGGAATTCCGAGAAAAATAGAAGAGTTCCGAAGCATTTTCAAACTTCACCCGAATTCTGAGAACAATGGAAGAGTTCCGAAGCATTTTTAAACTTCAGCGGAATTCCTGGAACAATGAAAGAGTTCCGAAGCATTTTTAAAAGTCAGCAGAATTCCGAGAATAATAGAAGGGTGCCAAAGCATGTTTAAACTTCAGCGGAATTCTGAGAACAATGTAAGAGTTCCGAAGCATTTTTAATCTTCACCGGAATTCCGAGAACAATGGAAGAGTTCCGAAGCATTTTTAAACGTCAGGGGAATTCCGCGAACAATCGAAGTGTTCTGAAGCATTTTTAAACGTCAGCGGATTTTTGAAAACAATGGAAGAGTTCCGAAGCATTTTTAAATGTCAGCGGAAATCTGAAAACAATGGAATAGTTCCGAAGCATTTTTAATCTTCAAAATAATTCAGAGAACAATGGAAGAGTTCCGAAGCATATTTAAACTTCAGCGGAATTCCGAGAACAATGGAAGAGTTCCGAAGCATTTTTAAAAGTCAGCGGAATACCGAGAACAATAGAAGAGTTTTGAAGCATTTTTAAACGTCAGCGGAATTCCGAGAACAATGGAAGAGGTCCGAAGAATTTTTAAATGTCAGCGGAATTCCGAGAAATATGGAAGAGTTCCGAAGCATTTTTAAATGTCAGCAGAATTCCGAGAACAATGGAAGAGTTCCAAAGCATTTTTAAATGTCAGCGGAATTCTGAAAACAATGGAAGAGTTCCGAAGCATTTTTAAACTTCAGCGGAATTCCGAGAACAATGGAAGAGTTCAGAAGCATTCTTAAACTTCAGCGGAATTCCGAGAACAATGGAAGAGTTCCGAAGCATTTTTAAAAGTCAGCGGAATTCCGAGAACAATAGAAGAGTTGTGAAGCAATTTTAAGCGTCAGCGGAATTCCGAGAACAATGGAAGAGTTCCGAAGCATTTTTAAACTTCAGCGGAATTCCTGGAACAATGGAAGAGTTCCGAAGCATTTTTAAAAGTCAGCAGAATTCCGAGAATAATAGAAGGGTGCCAAAGCATGTTTAAACTTCAGCGGAATTCTGAGAACAATGTAAGAGTTCCGAAGCATTTTTAAACTTCACCGGAATTCCGAGAACAATGGAAGAGTTCCGAAGCATTTTTAAACGTCAGGGGAATTCCGCGAACAATCGAAGAGTTCTGAAGCATTTTTAAACGTCAGCGGATTTTTGAAAGCAATGGAAGATTTCCGAAGCATTTTTAAACCTCAGCGGAATTCTGAGAAAAATGGAAGAGTTCCGAAGCATTTTTAAACTTCAGCGGAATTTGGAGAACAATCGGAGAGTTCCGAAGCATTTTTAAAGGTCAGCGGAATTCCGAGAACAATGGAAGAGTTGTGAAGCATTTTTAAACGTCAGCGGAATTCCGAGAACAATGGAAGAGTTGCAAAGCATTATTAAACGTCAGCGGAATTCCGAGAACAATGGAAGAGTTCCGAAGCATTTTTAAACTTCAGCATAATTCCGAGAACAATGGAAGAGTTCCGAAGCATTTTTAAATTTCAAAGGAATTCCGAGAAGAATGGAAGAGTTCCAAAGCATTTTAAAACTTCAGCAGAATTCCAAGAACAATGGAAGAGTCCTGAAGCATTTTAAACTTCAGCTGATTTCCGAGAAATGGAAGAGTTCCGAAGCATTTTGAAACGTCAGCGGAAATCCGAGAACAATGGAAGCGTTCCGAAGCATTTTTAAATGTCAGCTGAATTCCGAGAACAATGAAAGAGTTGCGAAGCATTATTAAACGTCAGCGGAATTCTGAGAACAATGGAAGAGTTCCGAAACATTTTTAAACATCGGCGGATTTCCTTCAAGAATGAAAGAGTTCCGAAGAATTTTTAAACTTCAGCAGAATTTGAGGAACAATGGAAGAGTTCCAAAGCATTTTTAAACTTAAGTAGAAATCCGGGAACAATGGAAGAGTTTCAAAGCATTTTTAAACTTCAGCAGAATTCGGAGAACAATTGAAGAGTTCCAAAGCATTTTTAAACTTCAGCGGAATTCCGAGAACAATGGAAGAGTTCCGAAGCATTTTTAAATGTCTGCAGAATTCCGAGAACAATGTAAGAGTTCCAAAGCATTTTAAAACTTCAGCAGAATTCCAAGAACAATTGAAGTGTTCCGAAGCATTTTTAAACGTAAGCGGAATTGCGAGAACAATGGAAGAGTTCTAAAGCATTTTTAAACATCAGCGGAATGCCGAGAGCAATGCAAGATTTCCGAAGCATTTTTATATGTCAGCGGAATTCCCAGAACAATGGAAGAGTACCGAAGCATTTTAAAACGTCAGCGGAATTCCGAGAACAATGGAAGAGTTCCGAAGCATTTTTAAACTTCAGCGGAATTACGAGAACAATGGAAGAGTTCCGAAGCATTTTTAAACATGAGCAGAATTCCGAGAACAATGGAAGAGATTTTAAGCATTTTTAAACTTCAGCGGAATTCCGAGAACAATAGAAGAGTTCCGAAGCATTTTAAACTTCACCCGAATTCTGAGAACAATGGAAGAGTTCCGAAGCATTTTTAAACTTCAGCAGAATTCCGAGAACAATGGAAGAGTTACGAAGCATTTTTAAACTTCAGCGGAATTCCGAGAACAATGGAAGAGTTGTGAAGCATTTTTAAACGTCAGCAGAATTCCGAGAACAATGGAAGAGTTCCGAAGCATTTTTAAACGTCAGCGGAATTCTGAGATCAATGGAATAGTTCTGAAGAATTTTTAAATGTTAGCGGGATTCCGAGAACAATGGAAGAGTTCCGAAGCATTTTTAAATGTCAGCGGAAATCTGAAAACAATGGAAGAGTTCCGAAGCATTTTTAAAAGTCAGCGGAATTCCGAGAACAATAGAAGAGTTGTGAAGCAATTTTAAGCGTCAGAGGAATTCCGAGAACAATGGAAGAGTTCCGAAGCATTTTTAAACTTCAGCGGAATTCCTGGAACAATGGAAGAGTTCCGAAGCATTTTTAAAAGTCAGCAGAATTCCGAGAATAATAGAAGGGTGCCAAAGCATGTTTAAACTTCAACGGAATTCTGAGAACAATGTAAGAGTTCCGAAGCATTTTTAAACTTCACCGGAATTCCGAGAACAATGGAAGAGTTCCGAAGCATTTTTAAACGTCAGGGGAATTCCGCGAACAATCGAAGAGTTCTGAAGCATTTTTAAACGTCAGCGGATTTTTGAAAACAATGGAAGATTTCCGAAGCATTTTTAAACCTCAGCGGAATTCTGAGAAAAATGGAAGAGTTCTGAAGCATTTTTAAACTTCAGCGGAATTTGGAGAACAATCGGAGAGTTCCGAAGCATTTTTAAACGTCAGCGGAATTCCGAGAACAATGGAAGAGTTCCGAAGCATTTTTAAACGTCAGCAGAATTCCGAGAACAATGGAAGAGTTCCGAAGCATTTTTAAATGTCAGCGGAAATCTGAAAACAATGGAAGAGTTCCGAAGCATTTTTAAAAGTCAGCGGAATTCCGAGAACAATAGAAGAGTTGTGAAGCAATTTTAAGCGTCAGAGGAATTCCGAGAACAATGGAAGAGTTCCGAAGCATTTTTAAACTTCAGCGGAATTCCTGGAACAATGGAAGAGTTCCGAAGCATTTTTAAAAGTCAGCAGAATTCCGAGAATAATAGAAGGGTGCCAAAGCATGTTTAAACTTCAGCGGAATTCTGAGAACAATGTAAGAGTTCCGAAGCATTTTTAAACTTCACCGGAATTCCGAGAACAATGGAAGAGTTCCGAAGCATTTTTAAACGTCAGGGGAATTCCGCGAACAATCGAAGAGTTCTGAAGCATTTTTAAACGTCAGCGGATTTTTGAAAACAATGGAAGATTTCCGAAGCATTTTTAAACCTCAGCGGAATTCTGAGAAAAATGGAAGAGTTCTGAAGCATTTTTAAACTTCAGCGGAATTTGGAGAACAATCGGAGAGTTCCGAAGCATTTTTAAATGTCAGCGGAATTCCGAGAACAATGGAAGAGTTGTGAAGCATTTTTAAACGTCAGCGGAATTCCGAGAACAATGGAAGAGTTCCGAAGCATTTTTAAACGTCAGCAGAATTCCGAGAACAATGGAAGAGTTCCGAAGCATTTTTAAACTTCAGCAGAATTCCGAGAACAATGGAAGAGTTCCGAAGCATTTTTAAACTTCAGCGGTATTACGAGAACAATGGAAGAGTTCCGAAGCATTTTTAAACATGAGCAGAATTCCGAGAACAATGGAAGAGATTTTAAGCATTTTTAAACTTCAGCGGAATTCCGAGAAAAATAGAAGAGTTCCGAAGCATTTTCAAACTTCACCCGAATTCTGAGAACAATGGAAGAGTTCCGAAGCATTTTTAAACTTCAGCGGAATTCCTGGAACAATGAAAGAGTTCCGAAGCATTTTTAAAAGTCAGCAGAATTCCGAGAATAATAGAAGGGTGCCAAAGCATGTTTAAACTTCAGCGGAATTCTGAGAACAATGTAAGAGTTCCGAAGCATTTTTAATCTTCACCGGAATTCCGAGAACAATGGAAGAGTTCCGAAGCATTTTTAAACGTCAGGGGAATTCCGCGAACAATCGAAGTGTTCTGAAGCATTTTTAAACGTCAGCGGATTTTTGAAAACAATGGAAGATTTCCGAAGCATTTTTAAACCTCAGCGGAATTCTGAGAAAAATGGAAGAGTTCCGAAGCATTTTTAAACTTCAGCGGAATTTGGAGAACAATCGGAGAGTTCCGAAGCATTTTTAAATGTCAGCGGAATTCCGAGAACAATGGAAGAGTTGAGAAGCATTTTTAAACGTCAGCGGAATTCCGAGAACAATGGAAGAGTTCCGAAGCATTTTTAAACGTCAGCAGAATTCCGAGAACAATGGAAGAGTTCCGAAGCATTTTTAAACGTCAGCAGAATTCCGAGAACAATGGAAGAGTTCCGAAGCATTTTTAAACTTCAGCAGAATTCCGAGAACAATGGAAGAGTTCCGAAGCATTTTTAAACTTCAGCGGAATTACGAGAACAATGGAAGAGTTCCGAAGCATTTTTGAACATGAGCAGAATTCCGAGAACAATGGAAGAGATTTTAAGCATTTTTAAACTTCAGCGGAATTCCGAGAACAATAGAAGAGTTCCGAAGCATTTTCAAACTTCACCCGAATTCTGAGAACAATGGAAGAGTTCCGAAGCATTTTTAAAAGTTAGCGGAATTCCGAGAACAATGGAAGAGTTGTGAAGCATTTTTAAACGTCAGCGGAATTCCGAGAACAATGGAAGAGTTCCGAAGCATTTTTAAACGTCAGCAGAATTCCGAGAACAATGGAAGAGTTCCGAAGCATTTTTAAACGTCAGCAGAATTCCGAGAACAATGGAAGAGTTCCGAAGCATTTTTAAACTTCAGCAGAATTCCGAGAACAATGGAAGAGTTCCGAAGCATTTTTAAAAGTCAGCGGAATTCCGAGAACAATGGAAGAGTTGTGAAGCATTTTTAAACGTCAGCAGAATTCCGAGAACAATGGAAGAGTTCCGAAGCATTTTTAAACGTCAGCGGAATGCCGAGAACAATGCAAGATTTCTGAAGCATTTTTATATGTCAGCGGAATTCCGAGAACAATGGAAGAGTTCCGAAGCATTTTTAAATGTCAGCGGAAATCTGAAAACAATGGAAGAGTTCCGAAGCATTTTTAATCTTCAAAATAATTTCGAGAACAATGGAAGAGTTCCGAAGCATATTTAAACTTCAGCGGAATTCCGAGAACAATGGAAGAGTTCCGAAGCATTTTTAAAAGTCAGCGGAATACCGAGAACAATAGAAGAGTTTTGAAGCATTTTTAAACGTCAGCGGAATTCCGAGAACAATGGAAGAGTTCCAAAGCATTTTTAAATGTCAGCGGAATTCTGAAAACAATGGAAGAGTTCCGAAGCATTTTTAAACTTCAGCAGAATTCCGAGAACAATGGAAGAGTTCCGAAGCATTCTTAAACTTCAGCGGAATTCCGAGAACAATGGAAGAGTTCCGAAGCATTTTTAAAAGTCAGCGGAATTCCGAGAACAATAGAAGAGTTGTGAAGCAATTTTAAGCGTCAGCGGAATTCCGAGAACAATGGAAGAGTTCCGAAGCATTTTTAAACTTCAGCGGAATTCCTGGAACAATGAAAGAGTTCCGAAGCATTTTTAAAAGTCAGCAGAATTCCGAGAATAATAGAAGGGTGCCAAAGCATTTTTAAACATGAGCAGAATTCCGAGAACAATGGAAGAGATTTTAAGCATTTTTAAACTTCAGCGGAATTCCGAGAACAATAGAAGAGTTCCGAAGCATTTTAAACTTCACCCGAATTCTGAGAACAATGGAAGAGTTCCGAAGCATTTTTAAACTTCAGCAGAATTCCGAGAACAATGGAAGAGTTACGAAGCATTTTTAAACTTCAGCGGAATTCCGAGAACAATGGAAGAGTTGTGAAGCATTTTTAAACGTCAGCAGAATTCCGAGAACAATGGAAGAGTTCCGAAGCATTTTTAAACGTCAGCGGAATTCTGAGATCAATGGAATAGTTCTGAAGAATTTTTAAATGTTAGCGGGATACCGAGAACAATGGAAGAGTTCCGAAGCATTTTTAAATGTCAGCGGAAATCTGAAAACAATGGAAGAGTTCCGAAGCATTTTTAAAAGTCAGCGGAATTCCGAGAACAATAGAAGAGTTGTGAAGCAATTTTAAGCGTCAGAGGAATTCCGAGAACAATGGAAGAGTTCCGAAGCATTTTTAAACTTCAGCGGAATTCCTGGAACAATGGAAGAGTTCCGAAGCATTTTTAAAAGTCAGCAGAATTCCGAGAATAATAGAAGGGTGCCAAAGCATGTTTAAACTTCAGCGGAATTCTGAGAACAATGTAAGAGTTCCGAAGCATTTTTAAACTTCACCGGAATTCCGAGAACAATGGAAGAGTTCCGAAGCATTTTTAAACGTCAGGGGAATTCCGCGAACAATCAAAGAGTTCTGAAGCATTTTTAAACGTCAGCGGATTTTTGAAAACAATGGAAGATTTCCGAAGCATTTTTAAACCTCAGCGGAATTCTGAGAAAAATGGAAGAGTTCTGAAGCATTTTTAAACTTCAGCGGAATTTGGAGAACAATCGGAGAGTTCCGAAGCATTTTTAAATGTCAGCGGAATTCCGAGAACAATGGAAGAGTTGTGAAGCATTTTTAAACGTCAGCGGAATTCCGAGAACAATGGAAGAGTTCCGAAGCATTTTTAAACGTCAGCAGAATTCCGAGAACAATGGAAGAGTTCCGAAGCATTTTTAAACGTCAGCAGAATTCCGAGAACAATGGAAGAGTTCCGAAGCATTTTTAAACTTCAGCAGAATTCCGAGAACAATGGAAGAGTTCCGAAGCATTTTTAAACTTCAGCGGTATTACGAGAACAATGGAAGAGTTCCGAAGCATTTTTAAACATGAGCAGAATTCCGAGAACAATGGAAGAGATTTTAAGCATTTTTAAACTTCAGCGGAATTCCGAGAAAAATAGAAGAGTTCCGAAGCATTTTCAAACTTCACCCGAATTCTGAGAACAATGGAAGAGTTCCGAAGCATTTTTAAACTTCAGCGGAATTCCTGGAACAATGAAAGAGTTCCGAAGCATTTTTAAAAGTCAGCAGAATTCCGAGAATAATAGAAGGGTGCCAAAGCATGTTTAAACTTCAGCGGAATTCTGAGAACAATGTAAGAGTTCCGAAGCATTTTTAATCTTCACCGGAATTCCGAGAACAATGGAAGAGTTCCGAAGCATTTTTAAACGTCAGGGGAATTCCGCGAACAATCGAAGTGTTCTGAAGCATTTTTAAACGTCAGCGGATTTTTGAAAACAATGGAAGATTTCCGAAGCATTTTTAAACCTCAGCGGAATTCTGAGAAAAATGGAAGAGTTCCGAAGCATTTTCAAACTTCACCCGAATTCTGAGAACAATGGAAGAGTTCCGAAGCATTTTTAAACTTCAGCAGAATTCCGAGAACAATGGAAGAGTTCCGAAGCATTTTTAAACTTCAGCAGAATTCCGAGAACAATGGAAGAGTTCCGAAGCATTTTTAAACGTCAGCAGAATTCCGAGAACAATGGAAGAGTTCCGAAGCATTTTTAAACGTCAGCAGAATTCCGAGAACAATGGAAGAGTTCCGAAGCATTTTTAAACTTCAGCAGAATTCCGAGAACAATGGAAGAGTTCCGAAGCATTTTTAAACTTCAGCGGAATTTGGAGAACAATGGAAAAGTTCCGAAGCATTTTTAAAAGTCAGCGGAATTCCGAGAACAATGGAAGAGTTGTGAAGCATTTTTAAACGTCAGCAGAATTCCGAGAACAATGGAAGAGTTCCGAAGCATTTTTAAACGTCAGCGGAATGCCGAGAACAATGCAAGATTTCTGAAGCATTTTTATATGTCAGCGGAATTCCGAGAACAATGGAAGAGTTCCGAAGCATTTTTAAATGTCAGCGGAAATCTGAAAACAATGGAAGAGTTCCGAAGCATTTTTAATCTTCAAAATAATTTAGAGAACAATGGAAGTGTTCCGAAGCATATTTAAACTTCAGCGGAATTCCGAGAACAATGGAAGAGTTCCGAAGCATTTTTAAACGTCAGCAGAATTCCGAGAACAATGGAAGAGTTCCGAAGCATTTTTAAACTTCAGCAGAATTCCGAGAACAATGGAAGAGTTCCGAAGCATTTTTAAACTTCAGCGGTATTACGAGAACAATGGAAGAGTTCCGAAGCATTTTTAAACATGAGCAGAATTCCGAGAACAATGGAAGAGATTTTAAGCATTTTTAAACTTCAGCGGAATTCCGAGAAAAATAGAAGAGTTCCGAAGCATTTTCAAACTTCACCCGAATTCTGAGAACAATGGAAGAGTTCCGAAGCATTTTTAAACTTCAGCGGAATTCCTGGAACAATGAAAGAGTTCCGAAGCATTTTTAAAAGTCAGCAGAATTCCGAGAATAATAGAAGGGTGCCAAAGCATGTTTAAACTTCAGCGGAATTCTGAGAACAATGTAAGAGTTCCGAAGCATTTTTAAACGTCAGCGGTATTACGAGAACAATGGAAGAGTTCCGAAGCATTTTTAAACGTCAGCAGAATTCCGAGAACAATGGAAGAGTTCCGAAGCATTTTTAAACGTCAGCAGAATTCCGAGAACAATGGAAGAGTTCCGAAGCATTTTTAAACTTCAGCAGAATTCCGAGAACAATGGAAGAGTTCCGAAGCATTTTTAAACTTCAGCGGTATTACGAGAACAATGGAAGAGTTCCGAAGCATTTTTAAACATGAGCAGAATTCCGAGAACAATGGAAGAGATTTTAAGCATTTTTAAACTTCAGCGGAATTCCGAGAAAAATAGAAGAGTTCCGAAGCATTTTCAAACTTCACCCGAATTCTGAGAACAATGGAAGAGTTCCGAAGCATTTTTAAACTTCAGCGGAATTCCTGGAACAATGAAAGAGTTCCGAAGCATTTTTAAAAGTCAGCAGAATTCCGAGAATAATAGAAGGGTGCCAAAGCATGTTTAAACTTCAGCGGAATTCTGAGAACAATGTAAGAGTTCCGAAGCATTTTTAATCTTCACCGGAATTCCGAGAACAATGGAAGAGTTCCGAAGCATTTTTAAACGTCAGGGGAATTCCGCGAACAATCGAAGTGTTCTGAAGCATTTTTAAACGTCAGCGGATTTTTGAAAACAATGGAAGATTTCCGAAGCATTTTTAAACCTCAGCGGAATTCTGAGAAAAATGGAAGAGTTCCGAAGCATTTTCAAACTTCACCCGAATTCTGAGAACAATGGAAGAGTTCCGAAGCATTTTTAAACTTCAGCAGAATTCCGAGAACAATGGAAGAGTTCCGAAGCATTTTTAAACTTCAGCAGAATTCCGAGAACAATGGAAGAGTTCCGAAGCATTTTTAAACGTCAGCAGAATTCCGAGAACAATGGAAGAGTTCCGAAGCATTTTTAAACGTCAGCAGAATTCCGAGAACAATGGAAGAGTTCCGAAGCATTTTTAAACTTCAGCAGAATTCCGAGAACAATGGAAGAGTTCCGAAGCATTTTTAAACTTCAGCGGTATTACGAGAACAATGGAAGAGTTCCGAAGCATTTTTAAACATGAGCAGAATTCCGAGAACAATGGAAGAGATTTTAAGCATTTTTAAACTTCAGCGGAATTCCGAGAAAAATAGAAGAGTTCCGAAGCATTTTCAAACTTCACCCGAATTCTGAGAACAATGGAAGAGTTCCGAAGCATTTTTAAACTTCAGCGGAATTCCTGGAACAATGAAAGAGTTCCGAAGCATTTTTAAAAGTCAGCAGAATTCCGAGAATAATAGAAGGGTGCCAAAGCATGTTTAAACTTCAGCGGAATTCTGAGAACAATGTAAGAGTTCCGAAGCATTTTTAATCTTCACCGGAATTCCGAGAACAATGGAAGAGTTCCGAAGCATTTTTAAACTTCAGCAGAATTCCGAGAACAATGGAAGAGTTCCGAAGCATTTTTAAACTTCAGCGGAATTTGGAGAACAATGGAAAAGTTCCGAAGCATTTTTAAAAGTCAGCGGAATTCCGAGAACAATGGAAGAGTTGTGAAGCATTTTTAAACGTCAGCAGAATTCCGAGAACAATGGAAGAGTTCCGAAGCATTTTTAAACGTCAGCGGAATGCCGAGAACAATGCAAGATTTCTGAAGCATTTTTATATGTCAGCGGAATTCCGAGAACAATGGAAGAGTTCCGAAGCATTTTTAAATGTCAGCGGAA
Organism: Phyllobates terribilis; assembly: GCF_046119375.1. Classification (NCBI taxonomy): domain Eukaryota; kingdom Metazoa; phylum Chordata; class Amphibia; order Anura; family Dendrobatidae; genus Phyllobates; species Phyllobates terribilis. The sequence continues at coordinate 11,818,083 of NW_027362788.1, read as the reverse complement.
ATCTGAAAACAATGGAAGAGTTCCGAAGCATTTTTAATCTTCAAAATAATTTCGAGAACAATGGAAGAGTTCCGAAGCATATTTAAACTTCAGCGGAATTCCGAGAACAATGGAAGAGTTCCGAAGCATTTTTAAAAGTCAGCGGAATACCGAGAACAATAGAAGAGTTTTGAAGCATTTTTAAACGTCAGCGGAATTCCGAGAACAATGGAAGAGTTCCAAAGCATTTTTAAATGTCAGCGGAATTCTGAAAACAATGGAAGAGTTCCGAAGCATTTTTAAACTTCAGCAGAATTCCGAGAACAATGGAAGAGTTCCGAAGCATTCTTAAACTTCAGCGGAATTCCGAGAACAATGGAAGAGTTCCGAAGCATTTTTAAAAGTCAGCGGAATTCCGAGAACAATAGAAGAGTTGTGAAGCAATTTTAAGCGTCAGAGGAATTCCGAGAACAATGGAAGAGTTCCGAAGCATTTTTAAACTTCAGCGGAATTCCTGGAACAATGGAAGAGTTCCGAAGCATTTTTAAAAGTCAGCAGAATTCCGAGAATAATAGAAGGGTGCCAAAGCATGTTTAAACTTCAGCGGAATTCTGAGAACAATGTAAGAGTTCCGAAGCATTTTTAAACTTCACCGGAATTCCGAGAACAATGGAAGAGTTCCGAAGCATTTTTAAACGTCAGGGGAATTCCGCGAACAATCGAAGAGTTCTGAAGCATTTTTAAACGTCAGCGGATTTTTGAAAACAATGGAAGATTTCCGAAGCATTTTTAAACCTCAGCGGAATTCTGAGAAAAATGGAAGAGTTCTGAAGCATTTTTAAACTTCAGCGGAATTTGGAGAACAATCGGAGAGTTCCGAAGCATTTTTAAATGTCAGCGGAATTCCGAGAACAATGGAAGAGTTGTGAAGCATTTTTAAACGTCAGCGGAATTCCGAGAACAATGGAAGAGTTCCGAAGCATTTTTAAACGTCAGCAGAATTCCGAGAACAATGGAAGAGTTCCGAAGCATTTTTAAACGTCAGCAGAATTCCGAGAACAATGGAAGAGTTCCGAAGCATTTTTAAACTTCAGCAGAATTCCGAGAACAATGGAAGAGTTCCGAAGCATTTTTAAACTTCAGCGGTATTACGAGAACAATGGAAGAGTTCCGAAGCATTTTTAAACATGAGCAGAATTCCGAGAACAATGGAAGAGATTTTAAGCATTTTTAAACTTCAGCGGAATTCCGAGAAAAATAGAAGAGTTCCGAAGCATTTTCAAACTTCACCAGAATTCTGAGAACAATGGAAGAGTTCCGAAGCATTTTTAAACTTCAGCGGAATTCCTGGAACAATGAAAGAGTTCCGAAGCATTTTTAAAAGTCAGCAGAATTCCGAGAATAATAGAAGGGTGCCAAAGCATGTTTAAACTTCAGCGGAATTCTGAGAACAATGTAAGAGTTCCGAAGCATTTTTAATCTTCACCGGAATTCCGAGAACAATGGAAGAGTTCCGAAGCATTTTTAAACGTCAGGGGAATTCCGCGAACAATCGAAGTGTTCTGAAGCATTTTTAAACGTCAGCGGATTTTTGAAAACAATGGAAGATTTCCGAAGCATTTTTAAACCTCAGCGGAATTCTGAGAAAAATGGAAGAGTTCCGAAGCATTTTCAAACTTCACCCGAATTCTGAGAACAATGGAAGAGTTCCGAAGCATTTTTAAACTTCAGCAGAATTCCGAGAACAATGGAAGAGTTCCGAAGCATTTTTAAACTTCAGCAGAATTCCGAGAACAATGGAAGAGTTCCGAAGCATTTTTAAACGTCAGCAGAATTCCGAGAACAATGGAAGAGTTCCGAAGCATTTTTAAACGTCAGCAGAATTCCGAGAACAATGGAAGAGTTCCGAAGCATTTTTAAACTTCAGCAGAATTCCGAGAACAATGGAAGAGTTCCGAAGCATTTTTAAACTTCAGCGGTATTACGAGAACAATGGAAGAGTTCCGAAGCATTTTTAAACATGAGCAGAATTCCGAGAACAATGGAAGAGATTTTAAGCATTTTTAAACTTCAGCGGAATTCCGAGAAAAATAGAAGAGTTCCGAAGCATTTTCAAACTTCACCCGAATTCTGAGAACAATGGAAGAGTTCCGAAGCATTTTTAAACTTCAGCGGAATTCCTGGAACAATGAAAGAGTTCCGAAGCATTTTTAAAAGTCAGCAGAATTCCGAGAATAATAGAAGGGTGCCAAAGCATGTTTAAACTTCAGCGGAATTCTGAGAACAATGTAAGAGTTCCGAAGCATTTTTAATCTTCACCGGAATTCCGAGAACAATGGAAGAGTTCCGAAGCATTTTTAAACGTCAGGGGAATTCCGCGAACAATCGAAGTGTTCTGAAGCATTTTTAAACGTCAGCAGAATTCCGAGAACAATGGAAGAGTTCCGAAGCATTTTTAAACGTCAGCAGAATTCCGAGAACAATGGAAGAGTTCCGAAGCATTTTTAAACGTCAGCAGAATTCCGAGAACAATGGAAGAGTTCCGAAGCATTTTTAAACGTCAGCAGAATTCCGAGAACAATGGAAGAGTTCCGAAGCATTTTTAAACGTCAGCAGAATTCCGAGAACAATGGAAGAGTTGTGAAGCATTTTTAAACGTCAGCGGAATTCCGAGAACAATGGAAGAGTTCCGAAGCATTTTTAAACGTCAGGGGAATTCCGCGAACAATCGAAGAGTTCTGAAGCATTTTTAAACGTCAGCGGATTTTTGAAAACAATGGAAGATTTCCGAAGCATTTTTAAACCTCAGCGGAATTCTGAGAAAAATGGAAGAGTTCTGAAGCATTTTTAAACTTCAGCGGAATTTGGAGAACAATCGGAGAGTTCCGAAGCATTTTTAAATGTCAGCGGAATTCCGAGAACAATGGAAGAGTTGTGAAGCATTTTTAAACGTCAGCGGAATTCCGAGAACAATGGAAGAGTTCCGAAGCATTTTTAAACGTCAGCAGAATTCCGAGAACAATGGAAGAGTTCCGAAGCATTTTTAAACGTCAGCAGAATTCCGAGAACAATGGAAGAGTTCCGAAGCATTTTTAAACTTCAGCAGAATTCCGAGAACAATGGAAGAGTTCCGAAGCATTTTTAAACTTCAGCGGTATTACGAGAACAATGGAAGAGTTCCGAAGCATTTTTAAACATGAGCAGAATTCCGAGAACAATGGAAGAGATTTTAAGCATTTTTAAACTTCAGCGGAATTCCGAGAAAAATAGAAGAGTTCTGAAGCATTTTCAAACTTCACCCGAATTCTGAGAACAATGGAAGAGTTCCGAAGCATTTTTAAACTTCAGCGGAATTCCTGGAACAATGGAAGAGTTCCGAAGCATTTTTAAACGTCAGGGGAATTCCGCGAACAATCGAAGTGTTCTGAAGCATTTTTAAACGTCAGCGGATTTTTGAAAACAATGGAAGATTTCCGAAGCATTTTTAAACCTCAGCGGAATTCTGAGAAAAATGGAAGAGTTCCGAAGCATTTTCAAACTTCACCCGAATTCTGAGAACAATGGAAGAGTTCCGAAGCATTTTTAAACTTCAGCAGAATTCCGAGAACAATGGAAGAGTTACGAAGCATTTTTAAACTTCAGCGGAATTCCGAGAACAATGGAAGAGTTGTGAAGCATTTTTAAACATGAGCAGAATTCCAAGAACAATGGAAGAGATTTTAAGCATTTTTAAACTTCAGCGGAATTCCGAGAACAATAGAAGAGTTCCGAAGCATTTTAAACTTCACCCGAATTCTGAGAACAATGGAAGAGTTGTGAAGCATTTTTAAACGTCAGCAGAATTCCGAGAACAATGGAAGAGTTCCGAAGCATTTTTAAACGTCAGCGGAATTCTGAGATCAATGGAATAGTTCTGAAGAATTTTTAAATGTTAGCGGGATTCCGAGAACAATGGAAGAGTTCCGAAGCATTTTTAAATGTCAGCGGAAATCTGAAAACAATGGAATAGTTCCGAAGCATTTTTAATCTTCAAAATAATTCAGAGAACAATGGAAGAGTTCCGAAGCATATTTAAACTTCAGCGGAATTCCGAGAACAATGGAAGAGTTCCGAAGCATTTTTAAAAGTCAGCGGAATACCGAGAACAATAGAAGAGTTTTGAAGCATTTTTAAACGTCAGCGGAATTCCGAGAACAATGGAAGAGGTCCGAAGAATTTTTAAATGTCAGCGGAATTCCGAGAAATATGGAAGAGTTCCGAAGCATTTTTAAATGTCAGCAGAATTCCGAGAACAATGGAAGAGTTCCAAAGCATTTTTAAATGTCAGCGGAATTCTGAAAACAATGGAAGAGTTCCGAAGCATTTTTAAACTTCAGCGGAATTCCGAGAACAATGGAAGAGTTCAGAAGCATTCTTAAACTTCAGCGGAATTCCGAGAACAATGGAAGAGTTCCGAAGCATTTTTAAAAGTCAGCGGAATTCCGAGAACAATAGAAGAGTTGTGAAGCAATTTTAAGCGTCAGCGGAATTCCGAGAACAATGGAAGAGTTCCGAAGCATTTTTAAACTTCAGCGGAATTCCTGGAACAATGGAAGAGTTCCGAAGCATTTTTAAAAGTCAGCAGAATTCCGAGAATAATAGAAGGGTGCCAAAGCATGTTTAAACTTCAGCGGAATTCTGAGAACAATGTAAGAGTTCCGAAGCATTTTTAAACTTCACCGGAATTCCGAGAACAATGGAAGAGTTCCGAAGCATTTTTAAACGTCAGGGGAATTCCGCGAACAATCGAAGAGTTCTGAAGCATTTTTAAACGTCAGCGGAATTTGGAGAACAATCGGAGAGTTCCGAAGCATTTTTAAAGGTCAGCGGAATTCCGAGAACAATGGAAGAGTTGTGAAGCATTTTTAAACGTCAGCGGAATTCCGAGAACAATGGAAGAGTTGCAAAGCATTATTAAAGGTCAGCGGAATTCCGAGAACAATGGAAGAGTTCCGAAGCATTTTTAAACTTCAGCATAATTCCGAGAACAATGGAAGAGTTCCGAAGCATTTTTAAATTTCAAAGGAATTCCGAGAAGAATGGAAGAGTTCCAAAGCATTTTAAAACTTCAGCAGAATTCCAAGAACAATGGAAGAGTCCTGAAGCATTTTAAACTTCAGCTGATTTCCGAGAAATGGAAGAGTTCCGAAGCATTTTGAAACGTCAGCGGAAATCCGAGAACAATGAAAGCGTTCCGAAGCATTTTTAAATGTCAGCTGAATTCCGAGAACAATGAAAGAGTTGCGAAGCATTATTAAACGTCAGCGGAATTCTGAGAACAATGGAAGAGTTCCGAAACATTTTTAAACATCGGCGGATTTCCTTCAAGAATGAAAGAGTTCCGAAGAATTTTTAAACTTCAGCAGAATTTGAGGAACAATGGAAGAGTTCCAAAGCATTTTTAAACTTAAGTAGAAATCCGGGAACAATGGAAGAGTTTCAAAGCATTTTTAAACTTCAGCAGAATTCGGAGAACAATTGAAGAGTTCCAAAGCATTTTTAAACTTCAGCGGAATTCCGAGAACAATGGAAGAGTTCCGAAGCATTTTTAAATGTCAGCAGAATTCCGAGAACAATGTAAGAGTTCCAAAGCATTTTAAAACTTCAGCAGAATTCCAAGAACAATTGAAGTGTTCCGAAGCATTTTTAAACGTAAGCGGAATTGCGAGAACAATGGAAGAGTTCTAAAGCATTTTTAAACATCAGCGGAATGCCGAGAGCAATGCAAGATTTCCGAAGCATTTTTATATGTCAGCGGAATTCCCAGAACAATGGAAGAGTACCGAAGCATTTTAAAACGTCAGCGGAATTCCGAGAACAATGGAAGAGTTCCGAAGCATTTTTAAACTTCAGCGGAATTACGAGAACAATGGAAGAGTTCCGAAGCATTTTTAAACATGAGCAGAATTCCGAGAACAATGGAAGAGATTTTAAGCATTTTTAAACTTCAGCGGAATTCCGAGAACAATAGAAGAGTTCCGAAGCATTTTAAACTTCACCCGAATTCTGAGAACAATGGAAGAGTTCCGAAGCATTTTTAAACTTCAGCAGAATTCCGAGAACAATGGAAGAGTTACGAAGCATTTTTAAACTTCAGCGTAATTCCGAGAACAATGGAAGAGTTGTGAAGCATTTTTAAACGTCAGCAGAATTCCGAGAACAATGGAAGAGTTCCGAAGCATTTTTAAACGTCAGCGGAATTCTGAGATCAATGGAATAGTTCTGAAGAATTTTTAAATGTTAGCGGGATTCCGAGAACAATGGAAGAGTTCCGAAGCATTTTTAAATGTCAGCGGAAATCTGAAAACAATGGAAGAGTTCCGAAGCATTTTTAAAAGTCAGCGGAATTCCGAGAACAATAGAAGAGTTGTGAAGCAATTTTAAGCGTCAGAGGAATTCCGAGAACAATGGAAGAGTTCCGAAGCATTTTTAAACTTCAGCGGAATTCCTGGAACAATGGAAGAGTTCCGAAGCATTTTTAAAAGTCAGCAGAATTCCGAGAATAATAGAAGGGTGCCAAAGCATGTTTAAACTTCAGCGGAATTCTGAGAACAATGTAAGAGTTCCGAAGCATTTTTAAACTTCACCGGAATTCCGAGAACAATGGAAGAGTTCCGAAGCATTTTTAAACGTCAGGGGAATTCCGCGAACAATCGAAGAGTTCTGAAGCATTTTTAAACGTCAGCGGATTTTTGAAAATAATGGAAGATTTCCGAAGCATTTTTAAACCTCAGCGGAATTCTGAGAAAAATGGAAGAGTTCTGAAGCATTTTTAAACTTCAGCGGAATTTGGAGAACAATCGGAGAGTTCCGAAGCATTTTTAAATGTCAGCGGAATTCCGAGAACAATGGAAGAGTTGTGAAGCATTTTTAAACGTCAGCGGAATTCCGAGAACATTGGAAGAGTTCCGAAGCATTTTTAAACGTCAGCAGAATTCCGAGAACAATGGAAGAGTTCCGAAGCATTTTTAAACTTCAGCAGAATTCCGAGAACAATGGAAGAGTTCCGAAGCATTTTTAAACTTCAGCGGTATTACGAGAACAATGGAAGAGTTCCGAAGCATTTTTAAACATGAGCAGAATTCCGAGAACAATGGAAGAGATTTTAAGCATTTTTAAACTTCAGCGGAATTCCGAGAAAAATAGAAGAGTTCCGAAGCATTTTCAAACTTCACCCGAATTCTGAGAACAATGGAAGAGTTCCGAAGCATTTTTAAACTTCAGCGGAATTCCTGGAACAATGAAAGAGTTCCGAAGCATTTTTAAAAGTCAGCAGAATTCCGAGAATAATAGAAGGGTGCCAAAGCATGTTTAAACTTCAGCGGAATTCTGAGAACAATGTAAGAGTTCCGAAGCATTTTTAATCTTCACCGGAATTCCGAGAACAATGGAAGAGTTGTGAAGCATTTTTAAACGTCAGCAGAATTCCGAGAACAATGGAAGAGTTCCGAAGCATTTTTAAACGTCAGCGGAATTCTGAGATCAATGGAATAGTTCTGAAGAATTTTTAAATGTTAGCGGGATTCCGAGAACAATGGAAGAGTTCCGAAGCATTTTTAAACTTCAGCAGAATTCCGAGAACAATGGAAGAGTTCCGAAGCATTCATAAACTTCAGCGGAATTCCGAGAACAATGGAAGAGTTCCGAAGCATTTTTAAAAGTCAGCGGAATTCCGAGAACAATAGAAGAGTTGTGAAGCAATTTTAAGCGTCAGAGGAATTCCGAGAACAATGGAAGAGTTCCGAAGCATTTTTAAACTTCAGCGGAATTCCTGGAACAATGGAAGAGTTCCGAAGCATTTTTAAAAGTCAGCAGAATTCCGAGAATAATAGAAGGGTGCCAAAGCATGTTTAAACTTCAGCGGAATTCTGAGAACAATGTAAGAGTTCCGAAGCATTTTTAAACTTCACCGGAATTCCGAGAACAATGGAAGAGTTCCGAAGCATTTTTAAACGTCAGGGGAATTCCGCGAACAATCGAAGAGTTCTGAAGCATTTTTAAACGTCAACGGATTTTTGAAAACAATGGAAGATTTCCGAAGCATTTTTAAACCTCAGCGGAATTCTGAGAAAAATGGAAGAGTTCTGAAGCATTTTTAAACTTCAGCGGAATTTGGAGAACAATCGGAGAGTTCCGAAGCATTTTTAAATGTCAGCGGAATTCCGAGAACAATGGAAGAGTTGTGAAGCATTTTTAAACGTCAGCGGAATTCCGAGAACAATGGAAGAGTTCCGAAGCATTTTTAAACGTCAGCAGAATTCCGAGAACAATGGAAGAGTTCCGAAGCATTTTTAAACTTCAGCAGAATTCCGAGAACAATGGAAGAGTTCCGAAGCATTTTTAAACTTCAGCGGTATTACGAGAACAATGGAAGAGTTCCGAAGCATTTTTAAACATGAGCAGAATTCCGAGAACAATGGAAGAGATTTTAAGCATTTTTAAACTTCAGCGGAATTCCGAGAAAAATAGAAGAGTTCCGAAGCATTTTCAAACTTCACCCGAATTCTGAGAACAATGGAAGAGTTCCGAAGCATTTTTAAACTTCAGCGGAATTCCTGGAACAATGAAAGAGTTCCGAAGCATTTTTAAAAGTCAGCAGAATTCCGAGAATAATAGAAGGGTGCCAAAGCATGTTTAAACTTCAGCGGAATTCTGAGAACAATGTAAGAGTTCCGAAGCATTTTTAATCTTCACCGGAATTCCGAGAACAATGGAAGAGTTCCGAAGCATTTTTAAACGTCAGGGGAATTCCGCGAACAATCGAAGTGTTCTGAAGCATTTTTAAACGTCAGCGGATTTTTGAAAACAATGGAAGATTTCCGAAGCATTTTTAAACCTCAGCGGAATTCTGAGAAAAATGGAAGAGTTCCGAAGCATTTTTAAACTTCAGCGGAATTTGGAGAACAATCGGAGAGTTCCGAAGCATTTTTAAATGTCAGCGGAATTCCGAGAACAATGGAAGAGTTGAGAAGCATTTTTAAACGTCAGCGGAATTCCGAGAACAATGGAAGAGTTCCGAAGCATTTTTAAACGTCAGCAGAATTCCGAGAACAATGGAAGAGTTCCGAAGCATTTTTAAACGTCAGCAGAATTCCGAGAACAATGGAAGAGTTCCGAAGCATTTTTAAACTTCAGCAGAATTCCGAGAACAATGGAAGAGTTCCGAAGCATTTTTAAACTTCAGCGGAATTACGAGAACAATGGAAGAGTTCCGAAGCATTTTTAAACATGAGCAGAATTCCGAGAACAATGGAAGAGATTTTAAGCATTTTTAAACTTCAGCGGAATTCCGAGAACAATAGAAGAGTTCCGAAGCATTTTCAAACTTCACCCGAATTCTGAGAACAATGGAAGAGTTCCGAAGCATTTTTAAAAGTTAGCGGAATTCCGAGAACAATGGAAGAGTTGTGAAGCATTTTTAAACGTCAGCGGAATTCCGAGAACAATGGAAGAGTTCCGAAGCATTTTTAAACGTCAGCAGAATTCCGAGAACAATGGAAGAGTTCCGAAGCATTTTTAAACGTCAGCAGAATTCCGAGAACAATGGAAGAGTTCCGAAGCATTTTTAAACGTCAGCGGAATGCCGAGAACAATGCAAGATTTCTGAAGCATTTTTATATGTCAGCGGAATTCCGAGAACAATGGAAGAGTTCCGAAGCATTTTTAAATGTCAGCGGAAATCTGAAAACAATGGAAGAGTTCCGAAGCATTTTTAATCTTCAAAATAATTTCGAGAACAATGGAAGAGTTCCGAAGCATATTTAAACTTCAGCGGAATTCCGAGAACAATGGAAGAGTTCCGAAGCATTTTTAAAAGTCAGCGGAATACCGAGAACAATAGAAGAGTTTTGAAGCATTTTTAAACGTCAGCGGAATTCCGAGAACAATGGAAGAGTTCCGAAGCATTCTTAAACTTCAGCGGAATTCCGAGAACAATGGAAGAGTTCCGAAGCATTCTTAAACTTCAGCGGAATTCCGAGAACAATGGAAGAGTTCCGAAGCATTTTTAAAAGTCAGCGGAATTCCGAGAACAATAGAAGAGTTGTGAAGCAATTTTAAGCGTCAGCGGAATTCCGAGAACAATGGAAGAGTTCCGAAGCATTTTTAAACTTCAGCGGAATTCCTGGAACAATGGAAGAGTTCCGAAGCATTTTTAAAAGTCAGCAGAATTCCGAGAATAATAGAAGGGTGCCAAAGCATGTTTAAACTTCAGCGGAATTCTGAGAACAATGTAAGAGTTCCGAAGCATTTTTAAACTTCACCGGAATTCCGAGAACAATGGAAGAGTTCCGAAGCATTTTTAAACGTCAGGGGAATTCCGCGAACAATCGAAGAGTTCTGAAGCATTTTTAAACGTCAGCGGATTTTTGAAAGCAATGGAAGATTTCCGAAGCATTTTTAAACCTCAGCGGAATTCTGAGAAAAATGGAAGAGTTCCGAAGCATTTTTAAACTTCAGCGGAATTTGGAGAACAATCGGAGAGTTCCGAAGCATTTTTAAAGGTCAGCGGAATTCCGAGAACAATGGAAGAGTTGTGAAGCATTTTTAAACGTCAGCGGAATTCCGAGAACAATGGAAGAGTTGCAAAGCATTATTAAAGGTCAGCGGAATTCCGAGAACAATGGAAGAGTTCCGAAGCATTTTTAAACTTCAGCATAATTCCGAGAACAATGGAAGAGTTCCGAAGCATTTTTAAATTTCAAAGGAATTCCGAGAAGAATGGAAGAGTTCCAAAGCATTTTAAAACTTCAGCAGAATTCCAAGAACAATGGAAGAGTCCTGAAGCATTTTAAACTTCAGCTGATTTCCGAGAAATGGAAGAGTTCCGAAGCATTTTGAAACGTCAGCGGAAATCCGAGAACAATGGAAGCGTTCCGAAGCATTTTTAAATGTCAGCTGAATTCCGAGAACAATGAAAGAGTTGCGAAGCATTATTAAACGTCAGCGGAATTCTGAGAACAATGGAAGAGTTCCGAAACATTTTTAAACATCGGCGGATTTCCTTCAAGAATGAAAGAGTTCCGAAGAATTTTTAAACTTCAGCAGAATTTGAGGAACAATGGAAGAGTTCCAAAGCATTTTTAAACTTAAGTAGAAATCCGGGAACAATGGAAGAGTTTCAAAGCATTTTTAAACTTCAGCAGAATTCGGAGAACAATTGAAGAGTTCCAAAGCATTTTTAAACTTCAGCGGAATTCCGAGAACAATGGAAGAGTTCCGAAGCATTTTTAAATGTCAGCAGAATTCCGAGAACAATGTAAGAGTTCCAAAGCATTTTAAAACTTCAGCAGAATTCCAAGAACAATTGAAGTGTTCCGAAGCATTTTTAAACGTAAGCGGAATTGCGAGAACAATGGAAGAGTTCTAAAGCATTTTTAAACATCAGCGGAATGCCGAGAGCAATGCAAGATTTCCGAAGCATTTTTATATGTCAGCGGAATTCCCAGAACAATGGAAGAGTACCGAAGCATTTTAAAACGTCAGCGGAATTCCGAGAACAATGGAAGAGTTCCGAAGCATTTTTAAACTTCAGCGGAATTACGAGAACAATGGAAGAGTTCCGAAGCATTTTTAAACATGAGCAGAATTCCGAGAACAATGGAAGAGATTTTAAGCATTTTTAAACTTCAGCGGAATTCCGAGAACAATAGAAGAGTTCCGAAGCATTTTAAACTTCACCCGAATTCTGAGAACAATGGAAGAGTTCCGAAGCATTTTTAAACTTCAGCAGAATTCCGAGAACAATGGAAGAGTTACGAAGCATTTTTAAACTTCAGCGTAATTCCGAGAACAATGGAAGAGTTGTGAAGCATTTTTAAACGTCAGCAGAATTCCGAGAACAATGGAAGAGTTCCGAAGCATTTTTAAACGTCAGCGGAATTCTGAGATCAATGGAATAGTTCTGAAGAATTTTTAAATGTTAGCGGGATTCCGAGAACAATGGAAGAGTTCCGAAGCATTTTTAAATGTCAGCGGAAATCTGAAAACAATGGAAGAGTTCCGAAGCATTTTTAAAAGTCAGCGGAATTCCGAGAACAATAGAAGAGTTGTGAAGCAATTTTAAGCGTCAGAGGAATTCCGAGAACAATGGAAGAGTTCCGAAGCATTTTTAAACTTCAGCGGAATTCCTGGAACAATGGAAGAGTTCCGAAGCATTTTTAAAAGTCAGCAGAATTCCGAGAATAATAGAAGGGTGCCAAAGCATGTTTAAACTTCAGCGGAATTCTGAGAACAATGTAAGAGTTCCGAAGCATTTTTAAACTTCACCGGAATTCCGAGAACAATGGAAGAGTTCCGAAGCATTTTTAAACGTCAGGGGAATTCCGCGAACAATCGAAGAGTTCTGAAGCATTTTTAAACGTCAGCGGATTTTTGAAAACAATGGAAGATTTCCGAAGCATTTTTAAACCTCAGCGGAATTCTGAGAAAAATGGAAGAGTTCTGAAGCATTTTTAAACTTCAGCGGAATTTGGAGAACAATCGGAGAGTTCCGAAGCATTTTTAAATGTCAGCGGAATTCCGAGAACAATGGAAGAGTTGTGAAGCATTTTTAAACGTCAGCGGAATTCCGAGAACATTGGAAGAGTTCCGAAGCATTTTTAAACGTCAGCAGAATTCCGAGAACAATGGAAGAGTTCCGAAGCATTTTTAAACTTCAGCAGAATTCCGAGAACAATGGAAGAGTTCCGAAGCATTTTTAAACTTCAGCGGTATTACGAGAACAATGGAAGAGTTCCGAAGCATTTTTAAACATGAGCAGAATTCCGAGAACAATGGAAGAGATTTTAAGCATTTTTAAACTTCAGCGGAATTCCGAGAAAAATAGAAGAGTTCCGAAGCATTTTCAAACTTCACCCGAATTCTGAGAACAATGGAAGAGTTCCGAAGCATTTTTAAACTTCAGCGGAATTCCTGGAACAATGAAAGAGTTCCGAAGCATTTTTAAAAGTCAGCAGAATTCCGAGAATAATAGAAGGGTGCCAAAGCATGTTTAAACTTCAGCGGAATTCTGAGAACAATGTAAGAGTTCCGAAGCATTTTTAATCTTCACCGGAATTCCGAGAACAATGGAAGAGTTGTGAAGCATTTTTAAACGTCAGCAGAATTCCGAGAACAATGGAAGAGTTCCGAAGCATTTTTAAACGTCAGCGGAATTCTGAGATCAATGGAATAGTTCTGAAGAATTTTTAAATGTTAGCGGGATTCCGAGAACAATGGAAGAGTTCCGAAGCATTTTTAAACTTCAGCAGAATTCCGAGAACAATGGAAGAGTTCCGAAGCATTCTTAAACTTCAGCGGAATTCCGAGAACAATGGAAGAGTTCCGAAGCATTTTTAAAAGTCAGCGGAATTCCGAGAACAATAGAAGAGTTGTGAAGCAATTTTAAGCGTCAGAGGAATTCCGAGAACAATGGAAGAGTTCCGAAGCATTTTTAAACTTCAGCGGAATTCCTGGAACAATGGAAGAGTTCCGAAGCATTTTTAAAAGTCAGCAGAATTCCGAGAATAATAGAAGGGTGCCAAAGCATGTTTAAACTTCAGCGGAATTCTGAGAACAATGTAAGAGTTCCGAAGCATTTTTAAACTTCACCGGAATTCCGAGAACAATGGAAGAGTTCCGAAGCATTTTTAAACGTCAGGGGAATTCCGCGAACAATCGAAGAGTTCTGAAGCATTTTTAAACGTCAACGGATTTTTGAAAACAATGGAAGATTTCCGAAGCATTTTTAAACCTCAGCGGAATTCTGAGAAAAATGGAAGAGTTCTGAAGCATTTTTAAACTTCAGCGGAATTTGGAGAACAATCGGAGAGTTCCGAAGCATTTTTAAATGTCAGCGGAATTCCGAGAACAATGGAAGAGTTGTGAAGCATTTTTAAACGTCAGCGGAATTCCGAGAACAATGGAAGAGTTCCGAAGCATTTTTAAACGTCAGCAGAATTCCGAGAACAATGGAAGAGTTCCGAAGCATTTTTAAACTTCAGCAGAATTCCGAGAACAATGGAAGAGTTCCGAAGCATTTTTAAACTTCAGCGGTATTACGAGAACAATGGAAGAGTTCCGAAGCATTTTTAAACATGAGCAGAATTCCGAGAACAATGGAAGAGATTTTAAGCATTTTTAAACTTCAGCGGAATTCCGAGAAAAATAGAAGAGTTCCGAAGCATTTTCAAACTTCACCCGAATTCTGAGAACAATGGAAGAGTTCCGAAGCATTTTTAAACTTCAGCGGAATTCCTGGAACAATGAAAGAGTTCCGAAGCATTTTTAAAAGTCAGCAGAATTCCGAGAATAATAGAAGGGTGCCAAAGCATGTTTAAACTTCAGCGGAATTCTGAGAACAATGTAAGAGTTCCGAAGCATTTTTAATCTTCACCGGAATTCCGAGAACAATGGAAGAGTTCCGAAGCATTTTTAAACGTCAGGGGAATTCCGCGAACAATCGAAGTGTTCTGAAGCATTTTTAAACGTCAGCGGATTTTTGAAAACAATGGAAGATTTCCGAAGCATTTTTAAACCTCAGCGGAATTCTGAGAAAAATGGAAGAGTTCCGAAGCATTTTTAAACTTCAGCGGAATTTGGAGAACAATCGGAGAGTTCCGAAGCATTTTTAAATGTCAGCGGAATTCCGAGAACAATGGAAGAGTTGAGAAGCATTTTTAAACGTCAGCGGAATTCCGAGAACAATGGAAGAGTTCCGAAGCATTTTTAAACGTCAGCAGAATTCCGAGAACAATGGAAGAGTTCCGAAGCATTTTTAAACGTCAGCAGAATTCCGAGAACAATGGAAGAGTTCCGAAGCATTTTTAAACTTCAGCAGAATTCCGAGAACAATGGAAGAGTTCCGAAGCATTTTTAAACTTCAGCGGAATTACGAGAACAATGGAAGAGTTCCGAAGCATTTTTGAACATGAGCAGAATTCCGAGAACAATGGAAGAGATTTTAAGCATTTTTAAACTTCAGCGGAATTCCGAGAACAATAGAAGAGTTCCGAAGCATTTTCAAACTTCACCCGAATTCTGAGAACAATGGAAGAGTTCCGAAGCATTTTTAAAAGTTAGCGGAATTCCGAGAACAATGGAAGAGTTGTGAAGCATTTTTAAACGTCAGCGGAATTCCGAGAACAATGGAAGAGTTCCGAAGCATTTTTAAACGTCAGCAGAATTCCGAGAACAATGGAAGAGTTCCGAAGCATTTTTAAACGTCAGCAGAATTCCGAGAACAATGGAAGAGTTCCGAAGCATTTTTAAACTTCAGCAGAATTCCGAGAACAATGGAAGAGTTCCGAAGCATTTTTAAAAGTCAGCGGAATTCCGAGAACAATGGAAGAGTTGTGAAGCATTTTTAAACGTCAGCAGAATTCCGAGAACAATGGAAGAGTTCCGAAGCATTTTTAAACGTCAGCGGAATGCCGAGAACAATGCAAGATTTCTGAAGCATTTTTATATGTCAGCGGAATTCCGAGAACAATGGAAGAGTTCCGAAGCATTTTTAAATGTCAGCGGAAATCTGAAAACAATGGAAGAGTTCCGAAGCATTTTTAATCTTCAAAATAATTTCGAGAACAATGGAAGAGTTCCGAAGCATATTTAAACTTCAGCGGAATTCCGAGAACAATGGAAGAGTTCCGAAGCATTTTTAAAAGTCAGCGGAATACCGAGAACAATAGAAGAGTTTTGAAGCATTTTTAAACGTCAGCGGAATTCCGAGAACAATGGAAGAGTTCCAAAGCATTTTTAAATGTCAGCGGAATTCTGAAAACAATGGAAGAGTTCCGAAGCATTTTTAAACTTCAGCAGAATTCCGAGAACAATGGAAGAGTTCCGAAGCATTCTTAAACTTCAGCGGAATTCCGAGAACAATGGAAGAGTTCCGAAGCATTTTTAAAAGTCAGCGGAATTCCGAGAACAATAGAAGAGTTGTGAAGCAATTTTAAGCGTCAGCGGAATTCCGAGAACAATGGAAGAGTTCCGAATCATTTTTAAACTTCAGCGGAATTCCTGGAACAATGGAAGAGTTCCGAAGCATTTTTAAAAGTCAGCAGAATTCCGAGAATAATAGAAGGGTGCCAAAGCATGTTTAAACTTCAGCGGAATTCTGAGAACAATGTAAGAGTTCCGAAGCATTTTTAAACTTCACCGGAATTCCGAGAACAATGGAAGAGTTCCGAAGCATTTTTAAACGTCAGGGGAATTCCGCGAACAATCGAAGAGTTCTGAAGCATTTTTAAACGTCAGCGGATTTTTGAAAACAATGGAAGATTTCCGAAGCATTTTTAAACCTCAGCGGAATTCTGAGAAAAATGGAAGAGTTCCGAAGCATTTTTAAACTTCAGCGGAATTTGGAGAACAATCGGAGAGTTCCGAAGCATTTTTAAATGTCAGCGGAATTCCGAGAACAATGGAAGAGTTGAGAAGCATTTTTAAACGTCAGCGGAATTCCGAGAACAATGGAAGAGTTCCGAAGCATTTTTAAACGTCAGCAGAATTCCGAGAACAATGGAAGAGTTCCGAAGCATTTTTAAACGTCAGCAGAATTCCGAGAACAATGGAAGAGTTCCGAAGCATTTTTAAACTTCAGCAGAATTGCGAGAACAATGGAAGAGTTCCGAAGCATTTTTAAACTTCAGCGGAATTACGAGAACAATGGAAGAGTTCCGAAGCATTTTTAAACATGAGCAGAATTCCGAGAACAATGGAAGAGATTTTAAGCATTTTTAAACTTCAGCGGAATTCCGAGAACAATAGAAGAGTTCCGAAGCATTTTCAAACTTCACCCGAATTCTGAGAACAATGGAAGAGTTCCGAAGCATTTTTAAAAGTTAGCGGAATTCCGAGAACAATGGAAGAGTTGTGAAGCATTTTTAAACGTCAGCGGAATTCCGAGAACAATGGAAGAGTTCCTAAGCATTTTTAAACGTCAGCAGAATTCCGAGAACAATGGAAGAGTTCCGAAGCATTTTTAAACGTCAGCAGAATTCCGAGAACAATGGAAGAGTTCCGAAGCATTTTTAAACGTCAGCGGAATGCCGAGAACAATGCAAGATTTCTGAAGCATTTTTATATGTCAGCGGAATTCCGAGAACAATGGAAGAGTTCCGAAGCATTTTTAAATGTCAGCGGAAATCTGAAAACAATGGAAGAGTTCCGAAGCATTTTTAATCTTCAAAATAATTTCGAGAACAATGGAAGAGTTCCGAAGCATATTTAAACTTCAGCGGAATTCCGAGAACAATGGAAGAGTTCCGAAGCATTTTTAAAAGTCAGCGGAATACCGAGAACAATAGAAGAGTTTTGAAGCATTTTTAAACGTCAGCGGAATTCCGAGAACAATGGAAGAGTTCCAAAGCATTTTTAAATGTCAGCGGAATTCTGAAAACAATGGAAGAGTTCCGAAGCATTTTTAAACTTCAGCAGAATTCCGAGAACAATGGAAGAGTTCCGAAGCATTCTTAAACTTCAGCGGAATTCCGAGAACAATGGAAGAGTTCCGAAGCATTTTTAAAAGTCAGCGGAATTCCGAGAACAATAGAAGAGTTGTGAAGCAATTTTAAGCGTCAGAGGAATTCCGAGAACAATGGAAGAGTTCCGAAGCATTTTTAAACTTCAGCGGAATTCCTGGAACAATGGAAGAGTTCCGAAGCATTTTTAAAAGTCAGCAGAATTCCGAGAATAATAGAAGGGTGCCAAAGCATGTTTAAACTTCAGCGGAATTCTGAGAACAATGTAAGAGTTCCGAAGCATTTTTAAACTTCACCGGAATTCCGAGAACAATGGAAGAGTTCCGAAGCATTTTTAAACGTCAGGGGAATTCCACGAACAATCGAAGAGTTCTGAAGCATTTTTAAACGTCAGCGGATTTTTGAAAACAATGGAAGATTTCCGAAGCATTTTTAAACCTCAGCGGAATTCTGAGAAAAATGGAAGAGTTCCGAAGCATTTTTAAACTTCAGCGGAATTTGGAGAACAATCGGAGAGTTCCGAAGCATTTTTAAATGTCAGCGGAATTCCGAGAACAATGGAAGAGTTGAGAAGCATTTTTAAACGTCAGCGGAATTCCGAGAACAATGGAAGAGTTCCGAAGCATTTTTAAACGTCAGCAGAATTCCGAGAACAATGGAAGAGTTCCGAAGCATTTTTAAACGTCAGCAGAATTCCGAGAACAATGGAAGAGTTCCGAAGCATTTTTAAACTTCAGCAGAATTGCGAGAACAATGGAAGAGTTCCGAAGCATTTTTAAACTTCAGCGGAATTACGAGAACAATGGAAGAGTTCCGAAGCATTTTTAAACATGAGCAGAATTCCGAGAACAATGGAAGAGATTTTAAGCATTTTTAAACTTCAGCGGAATTCCGAGAACAATAGAAGAGTTCCGAAGCATTTTCAAACTTCACCCGAATTCTGAGAACAATGGAAGAGTTCCGAAGCATTTTTAAAAGTTAGCGGAATTCCGAGAACAATGGAAGAGTTGTGAAGCATTTTTAAACGTCAGCGGAATTCCGAGAACAATGGAAGAGTTCCGAAGCATTTTTAAACGTCAGCAGAATTCCGAGAACAATGGAAGAGTTCCGAAGCATTTTTAAACGTCAGCAGAATTCCGAGAACAATGGAAGAGTTCCGAAGCATTTTTAAACGTCAGCGGAATGCCGAGAACAATGCAAGATTTCTGAAGCATTTTTATATGTCAGCGGAATTCCGAGAACAATGGAAGAGTTCCGAAGCATTTTTAAATGTCAGCGGAAATCTGAAAACAATGGAAGAGTTCCGAAGCATTTTTAATCTTCAAAATAATTTCGAGAACAATGGAAGAGTTCCGAAGCATATTTAAACTTCAGCGGAATTCCGAGAACAATGGAAGAGTTCCGAAGCATTTTTAAAAGTCAGCGGAATACCGAGAACAATAGAAGAGTTTTGAAGCATTTTTAAACGTCAGCGGAATTCCGAGAACAATGGAAGAGTTCCAAAGCATTTTTAAATGTCAGCGGAATTCTGAAAACAATGGAAGAGTTCCGAAGCATTTTTAAACTTCAGCAGAATTCCGAGAACAATGGAAGAGTTCCGAAGCATTCTTAAACTTCAGCGGAATTCCGAGAACAATGGAAGAGTTCCGAAGCATTTTTAAAAGTCAGCGGAATTCCGAGAACAATAGAAGAGTTGTGAAGCAATTTTAAGCGTCAGAGGAATTCCGAGAACAATGGAAGAGTTCCGAAGCATTTTTAAACTTCAGCGGAATTCCTGGAACAATGGAAGAGTTCCGAAGCATTTTTAAAAGTCAGCAGAATTCCGAGAATAATAGAAGGGTGCCAAAGCATGTTTAAACTTCAGCGGAATTCTGAGAACAATGTAAGAGTTCCGAAGCATTTTTAAACTTCACCGGAATTCCGAGAACAATGGAAGAGTTCCGAAGCATTTTTAAACGTCAGGGGAATTCCGCGAACAATCGAAGAGTTCTGAAGCATTTTTAAACGTCAGCGGATTTTTGAAAACAATGGAAGATTTCCGAAGCATTTTTAAACCTCAGCGGAATTCTGAGAAAAATGAAAGAGTTCTGAAGCATTTTTAAACTTCAGCGGAATTTGGAGAACAATCGGAGAGTTCCGAAGCATTTTTAAATGTCAGCGGAATTCCGAGAACAATGGAAGAGTTGTGAAGCATTTTTAAACGTCAGCGGAATTCCGAGAACAATGGAAGAGTTCCGAAGCATTTTTAAACGTCAGCAGAATTCCGAGAACAATGGAAGAGTTCCGAAGCATTTTTAAACGTCAGCAGAATTCCGAGAACAATGGAAGAGTTCCGAAGCATTTTTAAACTTCAGCAGAATTCCGAGAACAATGGAAGAGTTCCGAAGCATTTTTAAACTTCAGCGGTATTACGAGAACAATGGAAGAGTTCCGAAGCATTTTTAAACATGAGCAGAATTCCGAGAACAATGGAAGAGATTTTAAGCATTTTTAAACTTCAGCGGAATTCCGAGAAAAATAGAAGAGTTCCGAAGCATTTTCAAACTTCACCCGAATTCTGAGAACAATGGAAGAGTTCCGAAGCATTTTTAAACTTCAGCGGAATTCCTGGAACAATGAAAGAGTTCCGAAGCATTTTTAAAAGTCAGCAGAATTCCGAGAATAATAGAAGGGTGCCAAAGCATGTTTAAACTTCAGCGGAATTCTGAGAACAATGTAAGAGTTCCGAAGCATTTTTAATCTTCACCGGAATTCCGAGAACAATGGAAGAGTTCCGAAGCATTTTTAAACGTCAGGGGAATTCCGCGAACAATCGAAGTGTTCTGAAGCATTTTTAAACGTCAGCGGATTTTTGAAAACAATGGAAGATTTCCGAAGCATTTTTAAACCTCAGCGGAATTCTGAGAAAAATGGAAGAGTTCCGAAGCATTTTCAAACTTCACCCGAATTCTGAGAACAATGGAAGAGTTCCGAAGCATTTTTAAACTTCAGCAGAATTCCGAGAACAATGGAAGAGTTCCGAAGCATTTTTAAACTTCAGCAGAATTCCGAGAACAATGGAAGAGTTCCGAAGCATTTTTAAACGTCAGCAGAATTCCGAGAACAATGGAAGAGTTCCGAAGCATTTTTAAACGTCAGCAGAATTCCGAGAACAATGGAAGAGTTCCGAAGCATTTTTAAACTTCAGCAGAATTCCGAGAACAATGGAAGAGTTCCGAAGCATTTTTAAACTTCAGCGGAATTTGGAGAACAATGGAAAAGTTCCGAAGCATTTTTAAAAGTCAGCGGAATTCCGAGAACAATGGAAGAGTTGTGAAGCATTTTTAAACGTCAGCAGAATTCCGAGAACAATGGAAGAGTTCCGAAGCATTTTTAAACGTCAGCGGAATGCCGAGAACAATGCAAGATTTCTGAAGCATTTTTATATGTCAGCGGAATTCCGAGAACAATGGAAGAGTTCCGAAGCATTTTTAATCTTCAAAATAATTTCGAGAACAATGGAAGAGTTCCGAAGCATATTTAAACTTCAGCGGAATTCCGAGAACAATGGAAGAGTTCCGAAGCATTTTTAAAAGTCAGCGGAATATCGAGAACAATAGAAGAGTTTTGAAGCATTTTTAAACGTCAGCGGAATTCCGAGAACAATGGAAGAGTTCCAAAGCATTTTTAAATGTCAGCGGAATTCTGAAAACAATGGAAGAGTTCCGAAGCATTTTTAAACTTCAGCAGAATTCCGAGAACAATGGAAGAGTTCCGAAGCATTCTTAAACTTCAGCGGAATTCCGAGAACAATGGAAGAGTTCCGAAGCATTTTTAAAAGTCAGCGGAATTCCGAGAACAATAGAAGAGTTGTGAAGCAATTTTAAGCGTCAGAGGAATTCCGAGAACAATGGAAGAGTTCTGAAGCATTTTTAAACGTCAGCAGATTTTTGAAAACAATGGAAGATTTCCGAAGCATTTTTAAACTTCAGCAGAATTCCGAGAACAATGGAAGAGTTACGAAGCATTTTTAAACTTCAGCGGAATTCCGAGAACAATGGAAGAGTTGTGAAGCATTTTTAAACATGAGCAGAATTCCGAGAACAATGGAAGAGATTTTAAGCATTTTTAAACTTCAGCGGAATTCCGAGAACAATAGAAGAGTTCCGAAGCATTTTAAACTTCACCCGAATTCTGAGAACAATGGAAGAGTTCCGAAGCATTTTTAAACTTCAGCAGAATTCCGAGAACAATGGAAGAGTTCCGAAGCATTTTTAAATGTCAGCGGAAATCTGAAAACAATGGAAGAGTTCCGAAGCATTTTTAAAAGTCAGCGGAATTCCGAGAACAATAGAAGAGTTCCGAAGCATTTTTAAACTTCAGCGGAATTCCTGGAACAATGGAAGAGTTCCGAAGCATTTTTAAAAGTCAGCAGAATTCCGAGAATAATAGAAGGGTGCCAAAGCATGTTTAAACTTCAGCGGAATTCTGAGAACAATGTAAGAGTTCCGAAGCATTTTTAAACTTCACCGGAATTCCGAGAACAATGGAAGAGTTCCGAAGCATTTTTAAACGTCAGGGGAATTCCGCGAACAATCGAAGAGTTCTGAAGCATTTTTAAACGTCAGCGGATTTTTGAAAACAATGGAAGATTTCCGAAGCATTTTTAAACCTCAGCGGAATTCTGAGAAAAATGGAAGAGTTCTGAAGCATTTTTAAACTTCAGCGGAATTTGGAGAACAATCGGAGAGTTCCGAAGCATTTTTAAATGTCAGCGGAATTCCGAGAACAATGGAAGAGTTGTGAAGCATTTTTAAACGTCAGCGGAATTCCGAGAACAATGGAAGAGTTCCGAAGCATTTTTAAACGTCAGCAGAATTCCGAGAACAATGGAAGAGTTCCGAAGCATTTTTAAACGTCAGCAGAATTCCGAGAACAATGGAAGAGTTCCGAAGCATTTTTAAACTTCAGCAGAATTCCGAGAACAATGGAAGAGTTCCGAAGCATTTTTAAACTTCAGCAGAATTCCGAGAACAATGGAAGAGTTCCGAAGCATTTTTAAACGTCAGCAGAATTCCGAGAACAATGGAAGAGTTCCGAAGCATTTTTAAACGTCAGCAGAATTCCGAGAACAATGGAAGAGTTCCGAAGCATTTTTAAACTTCAGCAGAATTCCGAGAACAATGGAAGAGTTCCGAAGCATTTTTAAACTTCAGCAGAATTCCGAGAACAATGGAAGAGTTCCGAAGCATTTTTAAACGTCAGCAGAATTCCGAGAACAATGGAAGAGTTCCGAAGCATTTTTAAACGTCAGCAGAATTCCGAGAACAATGGAAGAGTTCCGAAGCTTTTTTAAACTTCAGCAGAATTCCGAGAACAATGGAAGAGTTCCGAAGCATTTTTAAACTTCAGCGGAATTTGGAGAACAATGGAAAAGTTCCGAAGCATTTTTAAAAGTCAGCGGAATTCCGAGAACAATGGAAGAGTTGTGAAGCATTTTTAAACGTCAGCAGAATTCCGAGAACAATGGAAGATTTCCGAAGCATTTTTAAACCTCAGCGGAATTCTGAGAAAAATGGAAGAGTTCCGAAGCATTTTCAAACTTCACCCGAATTCTGAGAACAATGGAAGAGTTCCGAAGCATTTTTAAACTTCAGCAGAATTCCGAGAACAATGGAAGAGTTCCGAAGCATTTTTAAACTTCAGCAGAATTCCGAGAACAATGGAAGAGTTCCGAAGCATTTTTAAACGTCAGCAGAATTCCGAGAACAATGGAAGAGTTCCGAAGCATTTTTAAACGTCAGCAGAATTCCGAGAACAATGGAAGAGTTCCGAAGCATTTTTAAACTTCAGCAGAATTCTGAGAACAATGGAAGAGTTCCGAAGCATTTTTAAACTTCAGCGGAATTTGGAGAACAATGGAAAAGTTCCGAAGCATTTTTAAAAGTCAGCGGAATTCCGAGAACAATGGAAGAGTTGTGAAGCATTTTTAAACGTCAGCAGAATTCCGAGAACAATGGAAGAGTTCCGAAGCATTTTTAAACGTCAGCGGAATGCCGAGAACAATGCAAGATTTCTGAAGCATTTTTATATGTCAGCGGAATTCCGAGAACAATGGAAGAGTTCCGAAGCATTTTTAAATGTCAGCGGAAATCTGAAAACAATGGAAGAGTTCCGAAGCATTTTTAATCTTCAAAATAATTTCGAGAACAATGGAAGAGTTCCGAAGCATATTTAAACTTCAGCGGAATTCCGAGAACAATGGAAGAGTTCCGAAGCATTTTTAAAAGTCAGCGGAATACCGAGAACAATAGAAGAGTTTTGAAGCATTTTTAAGCGTCAGAGGAATTCCGAGAACAATGGAAGAGTTCCGAAGCATTTTTAAACTTCAGCGGAATTCCTGGAACAATGGAAGAGTTCCGAAGCATTTTTAAAAGTCAGCAGAATTCCGAGAATAATAGAAGGGTGCCAAAGCATGTTTAAACTTCAGCGGAATTCTGAGAACAATGTAAGAGTTCCGAAGCATTTTTAAACTTCACCGGAATTCCGAGAACAATGGAAGAGTTCCGAAGCATTTTTAAACGTCAGGGGAATTCCGCGAACAATCGAAGAGTTCTGAAGCATTTTTAAACGTCAGCGGATTTTTGAAAACAATGGAAGATTTCCGAAGCATTTTTAAACCTCAGCGGAATTCTGAGAAAAATGGAAGAGTTCTGAAGCATTTTTAAACTTCAGCGGAATTTGGAGAACAATCGGAGAGTTCCGAAGCATTTTTAAATGTCAGCGGAATTCCGAGAACAATGGAAGAGTTGTGAAGCATTTTTAAACGTCAGCGGAATTCCGAGAACAATGGAAGAGTTCCGAAGCATTTTTAAACGTCAGCAGAATTCCGAGAACAATGGAAGAGTTCCGAAGCATTTTTAAACGTCAGCAGAATTCCGAGAACAATGGAAGAGTTCCGAAGCATTTTTAAACTTCAGCAGAATTCCGAGAACAATGGAAGAGTTCCGAAGCATTTTTAAACTTCAGCGGTATTACGAGAACAATGGAAGAGTTCCGAAGCATTTTTAAACATGAGCAGAATTCCGAGAACAATGGAAGAGATTTTAAGCATTTTTAAACTTCAGCGGAATTCCGAGAAAAATAGAAGAGTTCCGAAGCATTTTCAAACTTCACCCGAATTCTGAGAACAATGGAAGAGTTCCGAAGCATTTTTAAACTTCAGCGGAATTCCTGGAACAATGAAAGAGTTCCGAAGCATTTTTAAAAGTCAGCAGAATTCCGAGAATAATAGAAGGGTGCCAAAGCATGTTTAAACCTCAGCGGAATTCTGAGAACAATGTAAGAGTTCCGAAGCATTTTTAATCTTCACCGGAATTCCGAGAACAATGGAAGAGTTCCGAAGCATTTTTAAACGTCAGGGGAATTCCGCGAACAATCGAAGTGTTCTGAAGCATTTTTAAACGTCAGCGGATTTTTGAAAACAATGGAAGATTTCCGAAGCATTTTTAAACCTCAGCGGAATTCTGAGAAAAATGGAAGAGTTCCGAAGAATTTTCAAACTTCACCCGAATTCTGAGAACAATGGAAGAGTTCCGAAGCATTTTTAAACTTCAGCAGAATTCCGAGAACAATGGAAGAGTTACGAAGCATTTTTAAACTTCAGCGGAATTCCGAGAACAATGGAAGAGTTGTGAAGCATTTTTAAACATGAGCAGAATTCCGAGAACAATGGAAGAGATTTTAAGCATTTTTAAACTTCAGCGGAATTCCGAGAACAATAGAAGAGTTCCGAAGCATTTTAAACTTCACCCGAATTCTGAGAACAATGGAAGAGTTCCGAAGCATTTTTAAACTTCAGCAGAATTCCGAGAACAATGGAAGAGTTACGAAGCATTTTTAAACTTCAGCGGAATTCCGAGAACAATGGAAGAGTTGTGAAGCATTTTTAAACGTCAGCAGAATTCCGAGAACAATGGAAGAGTTCCGAAGCATTTTTAAACGTCAGCGGAATTCTGAGATCAATGGAATAGTTCTGAAGAATTTTTAAATGTTAGCGGGATTCCGAGAACAATGGAAGAGTTCCGAAGCATTTTTAAATGTCAGCGGAAATCTGAAAACAATGGAAGAGTTCCGAAGCATTTTTAAAAGTCAGCGGAATTCCGAGAACAATAGAAGAGTTGTGAAGCAATTTTAAGCGTCAGAGGAATTCCGAGAACAATGGAAGAGTTCCGAAGCATTTTTAAACTTCAGCGGAATTCCTGGAACAATGGAAGAGTTCCGAAGCATTTTTAAAAGTCAGCAGAATTCCGAGAATAATAGAAGGGTGCCAAAGCATGTTTAAACTTCAGCGGAATTCTGAGAACAATGTAAGAGTTCCGAAGCATTTTTAAACTTCACCGGAATTCCGAGAACAATGGAAGAGTTCCGAAGCATTTTTAAACGTCAGGGGAATTCCGCGAACAATCGAAGAGTTCTGAAGCATTTTTAAACGTCAGCGGATTTTTGAAAACAATGGAAGATTTCCGAAGCATTTTTAAACCTCAGCGGAATTCTGAGAAAAATGGAAGAGTTCTGAAGCATTTTTAAACTTCAGCGGAATTTGGAGAACAATCGGAGAGTTCCGAAGCATTTTTAAATGTCAGCGGAATTCCGAGAACAATGGAAGAGTTGTGAAGCATTTTTAAACGTCAGCGGAATTCCGAGAACATTGGAAGAGTTCCGAAGCATTTTTAAACGTCAGCAGAATTCCGAGAACAATGGAAGAGTTCCGAAGCATTTTTAAACTTCAGCAGAATTCCGAGAACAATGGAAGAGTTCCGAAGCATTTTTAAACTTCAGCGGTATTACGAGAACAATGGAAGAGTTCCGAAGCATTTTTAAACATGAGCAGAATTCCGAGAACAATGGAAGAGATTTTAAGCATTTTTAAACTTCAGCGGAATTCCGAGAAAAATAGAAGAGTTCCGAAGCATTTTCAAACTTCACCCGAATTCTGAGAACAATGGAAGAGTTCCGAAGCATTTTTAAACTTCAGCGGAATTCCTGGAACAATGAAAGAGTTCCGAAGCATTTTTAAAAGTCAGCAGAATTCCGAGAATAATAGAAGGGTGCCAAAGCATGTTTAAACTTCAGCGGAATTCTGAGAACAATGTAAGAGTTCCGAAGCATTTTTAATCTTCACCGGAATTCCGAGAACAATGGAAGAGTTGTGAAGCATTTTTAAACGTCAGCAGAATTCCGAGAACAATGGAAGAGTTCCGAAGCATTTTTAAACGTCAGCGGAATTCTGAGATCAATGGAATAGTTCTGAAGAATTTTTAAATGTTAGCGGGATTCCGAGAACAATGGAAGAGTTCCGAAGCATTTTTAAACTTCAGCAGAATTCCGAGAACAATGGAAGAGTTCCGAAGCATTCTTAAACTTCAGCGGAATTCCGAGAACAATGGAAGAGTTCCGAAGCATTTTTAAAAGTCAGCGGAATTCCGAGAACAATAGAAGAGTTGTGAAGCAATTTTAAGCGTCAGAGGAATTCCGAGAACAATGGAAGAGTTCCGAAGCATTTTTAAACTTCAGCGGAATTCCTGGAACAATGGAAGAGTTCCGAAGCATTTTTAAAAGTCAGCAGAATTCCGAGAATAATAGAAGGGTGCCAAAGCATGTTTAAACTTCAGCGGAATTCTGAGAACAATGTAAGAGTTCCGAAGCATTTTTAAACTTCACCGGAATTCCGAGAACAATGGAAGAGTTCCGAAGCATTTTTAAACGTCAGGGGAATTCCGCGAACAATCGAAGAGTTCTGAAGCATTTTTAAACGTCAACGGATTTTTGAAAACAATGGAAGATTTCCGAAGCATTTTTAAACCTCAGCGGAATTCTGAGAAAAATGGAAGAGTTCTGAAGCATTTTTAAACTTCAGCGGAATTTGGAGAACAATCGGAGAGTTCCGAAGCATTTTTAAATGTCAGCGGAATTCCGAGAACAATGGAAGAGTTGTGAAGCATTTTTAAACGTCAGCGGAATTCCGAGAACAATGGAAGAGTTCCGAAGCATTTTTAAACGTCAGCAGAATTCCGAGAACAATGGAAGAGTTCCGAAGCATTTTTAAACTTCAGCAGAATTCCGAGAACAATGGAAGAGTTCCGAAGCATTTTTAAACTTCAGCGGTATTACGAGAACAATGGAAGAGTTCCGAAGCATTTTTAAACATGAGCAGAATTCCGAGAACAATGGAAGAGATTTTAAGCATTTTTAAACTTCAGCGGAATTCCGAGAAAAATAGAAGAGTTCCGAAGCATTTTCAAACTTCACCCGAATTCTGAGAACAATGGAAGAGTTCCGAAGCATTTTTAAACTTCAGCGGAATTCCTGGAACAATGAAAGAGTTCCGAAGCATTTTTAAAAGTCAGCAGAATTCCGAGAATAATAGAAGGGTGCCAAAGCATGTTTAAACTTCAGCGGAATTCTGAGAACAATGTAAGAGTTCCGAAGCATTTTTAATCTTCACCGGAATTCCGAGAACAATGGAAGAGTTCCGAAGCATTTTTAAACGTCAGGGGAATTCCGCGAACAATCGAAGTGTTCTGAAGCATTTTTAAACGTCAGCGGATTTTTGAAAACAATGGAAGATTTCCGAAGCATTTTTAAACCTCAGCGGAATTCTGAGAAAAATGGAAGAGTTCCGAAGCATTTTTAAACTTCAGCGGAATTTGGAGAACAATCGGAGAGTTCCGAAGCATTTTTAAATGTCAGCGGAATTCCGAGAACAATGGAAGAGTTGAGAAGCATTTTTAAACGTCAGCGGAATTCCGAGAACAATGGAAGAGTTCCGAAGCATTTTTAAACGTCAGCAGAATTCCGAGAACAATGGAAGAGTTCCGAAGCATTTTTAAACGTCAGCAGAATTCCGAGAACAATGGAAGAGTTCCGAAGCATTTTTAAACTTCAGCAGAATTCCGAGAACAATGGAAGAGTTCCGAAGCATTTTTAAACTTCAGCGGAATTACGAGAACAATGGAAGAGTTCCGAAGCATTTTTGAACATGAGCAGAATTCCGAGAACAATGGAAGAGATTTTAAGCATTTTTAAACTTCAGCGGAATTCCGAGAACAATAGAAGAGTTCCGAAGCATTTTCAAACTTCACCCGAATTCTGAGAACAATGGAAGAGTTCCGAAGCATTTTTAAAAGTTAGCGGAATTCCGAGAACAATGGAAGAGTTGTGAAGCATTTTTAAACGTCAGCGGAATTCCGAGAACAATGGAAGAGTTCCGAAGCATTTTTAAACGTCAGCAGAATTCCGAGAACAATGGAAGAGTTCCGAAGCATTTTTAAACGTCAGCAGAATTCCGAGAACAATGGAAGAGTTCCGAAGCATTTTTAAACTTCAGCAGAATTCCGAGAACAATGGAAGAGTTCCCAAGCATTTTTAAAAGTCAGCGGAATTCCGAGAACAATGGAAGAGTTGTGAAGCATTTTTAAACGTCAGCAGAATTCCGAGAACAATGGAAGAGTTCCGAAGCATTTTTAAACGTCAGCGGAATGCCGAGAACAATGCAAGATTTCTGAAGCATTTTTATATGTCAGCGGAATTCCGAGAACAATGGAAGAGTTCCGAAGCATTTTTAAATGTCAGCGGAAATCTGAAAACAATGGAAGAGTTCCGAAGCATTTTTAATCTTCAAAATAATTTCGAGAACAATGGAAGAGTTCCGAAGCATATTTAAACTTCAGCGGAATTCCGAGAACAATGGAAGAGTTCCGAAGCATTTTTAAAAGTCAGCGGAATACCGAGAACAATAGAAGAGTTTTGAAGCATTTTTAAACGTCAGCGGAATTCCGAGAACAATGGAAGAGTTCCAAAGCATTTTTAAATGTCAGCGGAATTCTGAAAACAATGGAAGAGTTCCGAAGCATTTTTAAACTTCAGCAGAATTCCGAGAACAATGGAAGAGTTCCGAAGCATTCTTAAACTTCAGCGGAATTCCGAGAACAATGGAAGAGTTCCGAAGCATTTTTAAAAGTCAGCGGAATTCCGAGAACAATAGAAGAGTTGTGAAGCAATTTTAAGCGTCAGCGGAATTCCGAGAACAATGGAAGAGTTCCGAATCATTTTTAAACTTCAGCGGAATTCCTGGAACAATGGAAGAGTTCCGAAGCATTTTTAAAAGTCAGCAGAATTCCGAGAATAATAGAAGGGTGCCAAAGCATGTTTAAACTTCAGCGGAATTCTGAGAACAATGTAAGAGTTCCGAAGCATTTTTAAACTTCACCGGAATTCCGAGAACAATGGAAGAGTTCCGAAGCATTTTTAAACGTCAGGGGAATTCCGCGAACAATCGAAGAGTTCTGAAGCATTTTTAAACGTCAGCGGATTTTTGAAAACAATGGAAGATTTCCGAAGCATTTTTAAACCTCAGCGGAATTCTGAGAAAAATGGAAGAGTTCCGAAGCATTTTTAAACTTCAGCGGAATTTGGAGAACAATCGGAGAGTTCCGAAGCATTTTTAAATGTCAGCGGAATTCCGAGAACAATGGAAGAGTTGAGAAGCATTTTTAAACGTCAGCGGAATTCCGAGAACAATGGAAGAGTTCCGAAGCATTTTTAAACGTCAGCAGAATTCCGAGAACAATGGAAGAGTTCCGAAGCATTTTTAAACGTCAGCAGAATTCCGAGAACAATGGAAGAGTTCCGAAGCATTTTTAAACTTCAGCAGAATTCCGAGAACAATGGAAGAGTTCCGAAGCATTTTTAAACTTCAGCGGAATTACGAGAACAATGGAAGAGTTCCGAAGCATTTTTAAACATGAGCAGAATTCCGAGAACAATGGAAGAGATTTTAAGCATTTTTAAACTTCAGCGGAATTCCGAGAACAATAGAAGAGTTCCGAAGCATTTTCAAACTTCACCCGAATTCTGAGAACAATGGAAGAGTTCCGAAGCATTTTTAAAAGTTAGCGGAATTCCGAGAACAATGGAAGAGTTGTGAAGCATTTTTAAACGTCAGCGGAATTCCGAGAACAATGGAAGAGTTCCGAAGCATTTTTAAACGTCAGCAGAATTCCGAGAACAATGGAAGAGTTCCGAAGCATTTTTAAACGTCAGCAGAATTCCGAGAACAATGGAAGAGTTCCGAAGCATTTTTAAACGTCAGCGGAATGCCGAGAACAATGCAAGATTTCTGAAGCATTTTTATATGTCAGCGGAATTCCGAGAACAATGGAAGAGTTCCGAAGCATTTTTAAATGTCAGCGGAAATCTGAAAACAATGGAAGAGTTCCGAAGCATTTTTAATCTTCAAAATAATTTCGAGAACAATGGAAGAGTTCCGAAGCATATTTAAACTTCAGCGGAATTCCGAGAACAATGGAAGAGTTCCGAAGCATTTTTAAAAGTCAGCGGAATACCGAGAACAATAGAAGAGTTTTGAAGCATTTTTAAACGTCAGCGGAATTCCGAGAACAATGGAAGAGTTCCAAAGCATTTTTAAATGTCAGCGGAATTCTGAAAACAATGGAAGAGTTCCGAAGCATTTTTAAACTTCAGCAGAATTCCGAGAACAATGGAAGAGTTCCGAAGCATTCTTAAACTTCAGCGGAATTCCGAGAACAATGGAAGAGTTCCGAAGCATTTTTAAAAGTCAGCGGAATTCCGAGAACAATAGAAGAGTTGTGAAGCAATTTTAAGCGTCAGAGGAATTCCGAGAACAATGGAAGAGTTCCGAAGCATTTTTAAACTTCAGCGGAATTCCTGGAACAATGGAAGAGTTCCGAAGCATTTTTAAAAGTCAGCAGAATTCCGAGAATAATAGAAGGGTGCCAAAGCATGTTTAAACTTCAGCGGAATTCTGAGAACAATGTAAGAGTTCCGAAGCATTTTTAAACTTCACCGGAATTCCGAGAACAATGGAAGAGTTCCGAAGCATTTTTAAACGTCAGGGGAATTCCGCGAACAATCGAAGAGTTCTGAAGCATTTTTAAACGTCAGCGGATTTTTGAAAACAATGGAAGATTTCCGAAGCATTTTTAAACCTCAGCGGAATTCTGAGAAAAATGGAAGAGTTCTGAAGCATTTTTAAACTTCAGCGGAATTTGGAGAACAATCGGAGAGTTCCGAAGCATTTTTAAATGTCAGCGGAATTCCGAGAACAATGGAAGAGTTGTGAAGCATTTTTAAACGTCAGCGGAATTCCGAGAACAATGGAAGAGTTCCGAAGCATTTTTAAACGTCAGCAGAATTCCGAGAACAATGGAAGAGTTCCGAAGCATTTTTAAACGTCAGCAGAATTCCGAGAACAATGGAAGAGTTCCGAAGCATTTTTAAACTTCAGCAGAATTCCGAGAACAATGGAAGAGTTCCGAAGCATTTTTAAACTTCAGCGGTATTACGAGAACAATGGAAGAGTTCCGAAGCATTTTTAAACATGAGCAGAATTCCGAGAACAATGGAAGAGATTTTAAGCATTTTTAAACTTCAGCGGAATTCCGAGAAAAATAGAAGAGTTCCGAAGCATTTTCAAACTTCACCCGAATTCTGAGAACAATGGAAGAGTTCCGAAGCATTTTTAAACTTCAGCGGAATTCCTGGAACAATGAAAGAGTTCCGAAGCATTTTTAAAAGTCAGCAGAATTCCGAGAATAATAGAAGGGTGCCAAAGCATGTTTAAACTTCAGCGGAATTCTGAGAACAATGTAAGAGTTCCGAAGCATTTTTAATCTTCACCGGAATTCCGAGAACAATGGAAGAGTTCCGAAGCATTTTTAAACGTCAGGGGAATTCCGCGAACAATCGAAGTGTTCTGAAGCATTTTTAAACGTCAGCGGATTTTTGAAAACAATGGAAGATTTCCGAAGCATTTTTAAACCTCAGCGGAATTCTGAGAAAAATGGAAGAGTTCCGAAGCATTTTCAAACTTCACCCGAATTCTGAGAACAATGGAAGAGTTCCGAAGCATTTTTAAACTTCAGCAGAATTCCGAGAACAATGGAAGAGTTCCGAAGCATTTTTAAACTTCAGCAGAATTCCGAGAACAATGGAAGAGTTCCGAAGCATTTTTAAACGTCAGCAGAATTCCGAGAACAATGGAAGAGTTCCGAAGCATTTTTAAACGTCAGCAGAATTCCGAGAACAATGGAAGAGTTCCGAAGCATTTTTAAACTTCAGCAGAATTCCGAGAACAATGGAAGAGTTCCGAAGCATTTTTAAACTTCAGCGGAATTTGGAGAACAATGGAAAAGTTCCGAAGCATTTTTAAAAGTCAGCGGAATTCCGAGAACAATGGAAGAGTTGTGAAGCATTTTTAAACGTCAGCAGAATTCCGAGAACAATGGAAGAGTTCCGAAGCATTTTTAAACGTCAGCGGAATGCCGAGAACAATGCAAGATTTCTGAAGCATTTTTATATGTCAGCGGAATTCCGAGAACAATGGAAGAGTTCCGAAGCATTTTTAATCTTCAAAATAATTTCGAGAACAATGGAAGAGTTCCGAAGCATATTTAAACTTCAGCGGAATTCCGAGAACAATGGAAGAGTTCCGAAGCATTTTTAAAAGTCAGCGGAATATCGAGAACAATAGAAGAGTTTTGAAGCATTTTTAAACGTCAGCGGAATTCCGAGAACAATGGAAGAGTTCCAAAGCATTTTTAAATGTCAGCGGAATTCTGAAAACAATGGAAGAGTTCCGAAGCATTTTTAAACGTCAGGGGAATTCCGCGAACAATCGAAGTGTTCTGAAGCATTTTTAAACGTCAGCGGATTTTTGAAAACAATGGAAGATTTCCGAAGCATTTTTAAACCTCAGCGGAATTCTGAGAAAAATGGAAGAGTTCCGAAGCATTTTCAAACTTCACCCGAATTCTGAGAACAATGGAAGAGTTCCGAAGCATTTTTAAACTTCAGCAGAATTCCGAGAACAATGGAAGAGTTCCGAAGCATTTTTAAACTTCAGCAGAATTCCGAGAACAATGGAAGAGTTCCGAAGCATTTTTAAACGTCAGCAGAATTCCGAGAACAATGGAAGAGTTCCGAAGCATTTTTAAACGTCAGCAGAATTCCGAGAACAATGGAAGAGTTCCGAAGCATTTTTAAACTTCAGCAGAATTCCGAGAACAATGGAAGAGTTCCGAAGCATTTTTAAACTTCAGCGGAATTTGGAGAACAATGGAAAAGTTCCGAAGCATTTTTAAAAGTCAGCGGAATTCCGAGAACAATGGAAGAGTTGTGAAGCATTTTTAAACGTCAGCAGAATTCCGAGAACAATGGAAGAGTTCCGAAGCATTTTTAAACGTCAGCGGAATGCCGAGAACAATGCAAGATTTCTGAAGCATTTTTATATGTCAGCGGAATTCCGAGAACAATGGAAGAGTTCCGAAGCATTTTTAATCTTCAAAATAATTTCGAGAACAATGGAAGAGTTCCGAAGCATATTTAAACTTCAGCGGAATTCCGAGAACAATGGAAGAGTTCCGAAGCATTTTTAAAAGTCAGCGGAATATCGAGAACAATAGAAGAGTTTTGAAGCATTTTTAAACGTCAGCGGAATTCCGAGAACAATGGAAGAGTTCCAAAGCATTTTTAAATGTCAGCGGAATTCTGAAAACAATGGAAGAGTTCCGAAGCATTTTTAAACTTCAGCAGAATTCCGAGAACAATGGAAGAGTTCCGAAGCATTCTTAAACTTCAGCGGAATTCCGAGAACAATGGAAGAGTTCCGAAGCATTTTTAAAAGTCAGCGGAATTCCGAGAACAATAGAAGAGTTGTGAAGCAATTTTAAGCGTCAGAGGAATTCCGAGAACAATGGAAGAGTTCTGAAGCATTTTTAAACGTCAGCAGATTTTTGAAAACAATGGAAGATTTCCGAAGCATTTTTAAACTTCAGCAGAATTCCGAGAACAATGGAAGAGTTACGAAGCATTTTTAAACTTCAGCGGAATTCCGAGAACAATGGAAGAGTTGTGAAGCATTTTTAAACATGAGCAGAATTCCGAGAACAATGGAAGAGATTTTAAGCATTTTTAAACTTCAGCGGAATTCCGAGAACAATAGAAGAGTTCCGAAGCATTTTAAACTTCACCCGAATTCTGAGAACAATGGAAGAGTTCCGAAGCATTTTTAAACTTCAGCAGAATTCCGAGAACAATGGAAGAGTTCCGAAGCATTTTTAAATGTCAGCGGAAATCTGAAAACAATGGAAGAGTTCCGAAGCATTTTTAAAAGTCAGCGGAATTCCGAGAACAATAGAAGAGTTCCGAAGCATTTTTAAACTTCAGCGGAATTCCTGGAACAATGGAAGAGTTCCGAAGCATTTTTAAAAGTCAGCAGAATTCCGAGAATAATAGAAGGGTGCCAAAGCATGTTTAAACTTCAGCGGAATTCTGAGAACAATGTAAGAGTTCCGAAGCATTTTTAAACTTCACCGGAATTCCGAGAACAATGGAAGAGTTCCGAAGCATTTTTAAACGTCAGGGGAATTCCGCGAACAATCGAAGAGTTCTGAAGCATTTTTAAACGTCAGCGGATTTTTGAAAACAATGGAAGATTTCCGAAGCATTTTTAAACCTCAGCGGAATTCTGAGAAAAATGGAAGAGTTCTGAAGCATTTTTAAACTTCAGCGGAATTTGGAGAACAATCGGAGAGTTCCGAAGCATTTTTAAATGTCAGCGGAATTCCGAGAACAATGGAAGAGTTGTGAAGCATTTTTAAACGTCAGCGGAATTCCGAGAACAATGGAAGAGTTCCGAAGCATTTTTAAACGTCAGCAGAATTCCGAGAACAATGGAAGAGTTCCGAAGCATTTTTAAACGTCAGCAGAATTCCGAGAACAATGGAAGAGTTCCGAAGCATTTTTAAACTTCAGCAGAATTCCGAGAACAATGGAAGAGTTCCGAAGCATTTTTAAACTTCAGCAGAATTCCGAGAACAATGGAAGAGTTCCGAAGCATTTTTAAACGTCAGCAGAATTCCGAGAACAATGGAAGAGTTCCGAAGCATTTTTAAACGTCAGCAGAATTCCGAGAACAATGGAAGAGTTCCGAAGCATTTTTAAACTTCAGCAGAATTCCGAGAACAATGGAAGAGTTCCGAAGCATTTTTAAACTTCAGCAGAATTCCGAGAACAATGGAAGAGTTCCGAAGCATTTTTAAACGTCAGCAGAATTCCGAGAACAATGGAAGAGTTCCGAAGCATTTTTAAACGTCAGCAGAATTCCGAGAACAATGGAAGAGTTCCGAAGCATTTTTAAACGTCAGCAGAATTCCGAGAACAATGGAAGAGTTCCGAAGCATTTTTAAACTTCAGCAGAATTCCGAGAACAATGGA
The DNA here is from genome assembly GCF_046119375.1 of Phyllobates terribilis. Lineage (NCBI taxonomy): Eukaryota > Metazoa > Chordata > Amphibia > Anura > Dendrobatidae > Phyllobates > Phyllobates terribilis. The sequence goes on along the minus strand of NW_027362788.1, from coordinate 11,782,309 downwards.
AGAGTTCCGAAGCATTTTTAAACTTCAGCGGAATTTGGAGAACAATGGAAAAGTTCCGAAGCATTTTTAAAAGTCAGCGGAATTCCGAGAACAATGGAAGAGTTGTGAAGCATTTTTAAACGTCAGCAGAATTCCGAGAACAATGGAAGAGTTCCGAAGCATTTTTAAACGTCAGCGGAATGCCGAGAACAATGCAAGATTTCTGAAGCATTTTTATATGTCAGCGGAATTCCGAGAACAATGGAAGAGTTCCGAAGCATTTTTAAACGTCAGCAGAATTCCGAGAACAATGGAAGAGTTCCGAAGCATTTTTAAACTTCAGCAGAATTCCGAGAACAATGGAAGAGTTCCGAAGCATTTTTAAACTTCAGCAGAATTCCGAGAACAATGGAAGAGTTCCGAAGCATTTTTAAACGTCAGCAGAATTCCGAGAACAATGGAAGAGTTCCGAAGCATTTTTAAACGTCAGCAGAATTCCGAGAACAATGGAAGAGTTCCGAAGCATTTTTAAACTTCAGCAGAATTCCGAGAACAATGGAAGAGTTCCGAAGCATTTTTAAACTTCAGCAGAATTCCGAGAACAATGGAAGAGTTCCGAAGCATTTTTAAACGTCAGCAGAATTCCGAGAACAATGGAAGAGTTCCGAAGCATTTTTAAACGTCAGCAGAATTCCGAGAACAATGGAAGAGTTCCGAAGCATTTTTAAACGTCAGCAGAATTCCGAGAACAATGGAAGAGTTCCGAAGCATTTTTAAACTTCAGCAGAATTCCGAGAACAATGGAAGAGTTCCGAAGCATTTTTAAACTTCAGCGGAATTTGGAGAACAATGGAAAAGTTCCGAAGCATTTTTAAAAGTCAGCGGAATTCCGAGAACAATGGAAGAGTTGTGAAGCATTTTTAAACGTCAGCAGAATTCCGAGAACAATGGAAGAGTTCCGAAGCATTTTTAAACGTCAGCGGAATGCCGAGAACAATGCAAGATTTCTGAAGCATTTTTATATGTCAGCGGAATTCCGAGAACAATGGAAGAGTTCCGAAGCATTTTTAATCTTCAAAATAATTTCGAGAACAATGGAAGAGTTCCGAAGCATATTTAAACTTCAGCGGAATTCCGAGAACAATGGAAGAGTTCCGAAGCATTTTTAAAAGTCAGCGGAATATCGAGAACAATAGAAGAGTTTTGAAGCATTTTTAAACGTCAGCGGAATTCCGAGAACAATGGAAGAGTTCCAAAGCATTTTTAAATGTCAGCGGAATTCTGAAAACAATGGAAGAGTTCCGAAGCATTTTTAAACTTCAGCAGAATTCCGAGAACAATGGAAGAGTTCCGAAGCATTCTTAAACTTCAGCGGAATTCCGAGAACAATGGAAGAGTTACGAAGCATTTTTAAAAGTCAGCGGAATTCCGAGAACAATAGAAGAGTTGTGAAGCAATTTTAAGCGTCAGAGGAATTCCGAGAACAATGGAAGAGTTCTGAAGCATTTTTAAACGTCAGCAGATTTTTGAAAACAATGGAAGATTTCCGAAGCATTTTTAAACTTCAGCAGAATTCCGAGAACAATGGAAGAGTTACGAAGCATTTTTAAACTTCAGCGGAATTCCGAGAACAATGGAAGAGTTGTGAAGCATTTTTAAACATGAGCAGAATTCCGAGAACAATGGAAGAGATTTTAAGCATTTTTAAACTTCAGCGGAATTCCGAGAACAATAGAAGAGTTCCGAAGCATTTTAAACTTCACCCGAATTCTGAGAACAATGGAAGAGTTCCGAAGCATTTTTAAACTTCAGCAGAATTCCGAGAACAATGGAAGAGTTCCGAAGCATTTTTAAATGTCAGCGGAAATCTGAAAACAATGGAAGAGTTCCGAAGCATTTTTAAAAGTCAGCGGAATTCCGAGAACAATAGAAGAGTTCCGAAGCATTTTTAAACTTCAGCGGAATTCCTGGAACAATGGAAGAGTTCCGAAGCATTTTTAAAAGTCAGCAGAATTCCGAGAATAATAGAAGGGTGCCAAAGCATGTTTAAACTTCAGCGGAATTCTGAGAACAATGTAAGAGTTCCGAAGCATTTTTAAACTTCACCGGAATTCCGAGAACAATGGAAGAGTTCCGAAGCATTTTTAAACGTCAGGGGAATTCCGCGAACAATCGAAGAGTTCTGAAGCATTTTTAAACGTCAGCGGATTTTTGAAAACAATGGAAGATTTCCGAAGCATTTTTAAACCTCAGCGGAATTCTGAGAAAAATGGAAGAGTTCTGAAGCATTTTTAAACTTCAGCGGAATTTGGAGAACAATCGGAGAGTTCCGAAGCATTTTTAAATGTCAGCGGAATTCCGAGAACAATGGAAGAGTTGTGAAGCATTTTTAAACGTCAGCGGAATTCCGAGAACAATGGAAGAGTTCCGAAGCATTTTTAAACGTCAGCAGAATTCCGAGAACAATGGAAGAGTTCCGAAGCATTTTTAAACGTCAGCAGAATTCCGAGAACAATGGAAGAGTTCCGAAGCATTTTTAAACTTCAGCAGAATTCCGAGAACAATGGAAGAGTTCCGAAGCATTTTTAAACTTCAGCAGAATTCCGAGAACAATGGAAGAGTTCCGAAGCATTTTTAAACGTCAGCAGAATTCCGAGAACAATGGAAGAGTTCCGAAGCATTTTTAAACGTCAGCAGAATTCCGAGAACAATGGAAGAGTTCCGAAGCATTTTTAAACTTCAGCAGAATTCCGAGAACAATGGAAGAGTTCCGAAGCATTTTTAAACTTCAGCAGAATTCCGAGAACAATGGAAGAGTTCCGAAGCATTTTTAAACGTCAGCAGAATTCCGAGAACAATGGAAGAGTTCCGAAGCATTTTTAAACGTCAGCAGAATTCCGAGAACAATGGAAGAGTTCCGAAGCTTTTTTAAACTTCAGCAGAATTCCGAGAACAATGGAAGAGTTCCGAAGCATTTTTAAACTTCAGCGGAATTTGGAGAACAATGGAAAAGTTCCGAAGCATTTTTAAAAGTCAGCGGAATTCCGAGAACAATGGAAGAGTTGTGAAGCATTTTTAAACGTCAGCAGAATTCCGAGAACAATGGAAGATTTCCGAAGCATTTTTAAACCTCAGCGGAATTCTGAGAAAAATGGAAGAGTTCCGAAGCATTTTCAAACTTCACCCGAATTCTGAGAACAATGGAAGAGTTCCGAAGCATTTTTAAACTTCAGCAGAATTCCGAGAACAATGGAAGAGTTCCGAAGCATTTTTAAACTTCAGCAGAATTCCGAGAACAATGGAAGAGTTCCGAAGCATTTTTAAACGTCAGCAGAATTCCGAGAACAATGGAAGAGTTCCGAAGCATTTTTAAACGTCAGCAGAATTCCGAGAACAATGGAAGAGTTCCGAAGCATTTTTAAACTTCAGCAGAATTCTGAGAACAATGGAAGAGTTCCGAAGCATTTTTAAACTTCAGCGGAATTTGGAGAACAATGGAAAAGTTCCGAAGCATTTTTAAAAGTCAGCGGAATTCCGAGAACAATGGAAGAGTTGTGAAGCATTTTTAAACGTCAGCAGAATTCCGAGAACAATGGAAGAGTTCCGAAGCATTTTTAAACGTCAGCGGATTGCCGAGAACAATGCAAGATTTCTGAAGCATTTTTATATGTCAGCGGAATTCCGAGAACAATGGAAGAGTTCCGAAGCATTTTTAAATGTCAGCGGAAATCTGAAAACAATGGAAGAGTTCCGAAGCATTTTTAATCTTCAAAATAATTTCGAGAACAATGGAAGAGTTCCGAAGCATATTTAAACTTCAGCGGAATTCCGAGAACAATGGAAGAGTTCCGAAGCATTTTTAAAAGTCAGCGGAATACCGAGAACAATAGAAGAGTTTTGAAGCATTTTTAAGCGTCAGAGGAATTCCGAGAACAATGGAAGAGTTCTGAAGCATTTTTAAACGTCAGCGGATTTTTGAAAACAATGGAAGATTTCCGAAGCATTTTTAAACCTCAGCGGAATTCTGAGAAAAATGGAAGAGTTCTGAAGCATTTTTAAACTTCAGCGGAATTTGGAGAACAATCGGAGAGTTCCGAAGCATTTTTAAATGTCAGCGGAATTCCGAGAACAATGGAAGAGTTGTGAAGCATTTTTAAACGTCAGCGGAATTCCGAGAACAATGGAAGAGTTCCGAAGCATTTTTAAACGTCAGCAGAATTCCGAGAACAATGGAAGAGTTCCGAAGCATTTTTAAACGTCAGCAGAATTCCGAGAACAATGGAAGAGTTCCGAAGCATTTTTAAACTTCAGCAGAATTCCGAGAACAATGGAAGAGTTCCGAAGCATTTTTAAACTTCAGCGGTATTACGAGAACAATGGAAGAGTTCCGAAGCATTTTTAAACATGAGCAGAATTCCGAGAACAATGGAAGAGATTTTAAGCATTTTTAAACTTCAGCGGAATTCCGAGAAAAATAGAAGAGTTCCGAAGCATTTTCAAACTTCACCCGAATTCTGAGAACAATGGAAGAGTTCCGAAGCATTTTTAAACTTCAGCGGAATTCCTGGAACAATGAAAGAGTTCCGAAGCATTTTTAAAAGTCAGCAGAATTCCGAGAATAATAGAAGGGTGCCAAAGCATGTTTAAACTTCAGCGGAATTCTGAGAACAATGTAAGAGTTCCGAAGCATTTTTAATCTTCACCGGAATTCCGAGAACAATGGAAGAGTTCCGAAGCATTTTTAAACGTCAGGGGAATTCCGCGAACAATCGAAGTGTTCTGAAGCATTTTTAAACGTCAGCGGATTTTTGAAAACAATGGAAGATTTCCGAAGCATTTTTAAACCTCAGCGGAATTCTGAGAAAAATGGAAGAGTTCCGAAGAATTTTCAAACTTCACCCGAATTCTGAGAACAATGGAAGAGTTCCGAAGCATTTTTAAACTTCAGCAGAATTCCGAGAACAATGGAAGAGTTACGAAGCATTTTTAAACTTCAGCGGAATTCCGAGAACAATGGAAGAGTTGTGAAGCATTTTTAAACATGAGCAGAATTCCGAGAACAATGGAAGAGATTTTAAGCATTTTTAAACTTCAGCGGAATTCCGAGAACAATAGAAGAGTTCCGAAGCATTTTAAACTTCACCCGAATTCTGAGAACAATGGAAGAGTTCCGAAGCATTTTTAAACTTCAGCAGAATTCCGAGAACAATGGAAGAGTTACGAAGCATTTTTAAACTTCAGCGGAATTCCGAGAACAATGGAAGAGTTGTGAAGCATTTTTAAACGTCAGCAGAATTCCGAGAACAATGGAAGAGTTCCGAAGCATTTTTAAACGTCAGCGGAATTCTGAGATCAATGGAATAGTTCTGAAGAATTTTTAAATGTTAGCGGGATTCCGAGAACAATGGAAGAGTTCCGAAGCATTTTTAAATGTCAGCGGAAATCTGAAAACAATGGAAGAGTTCCGAAGCATTTTTAAAAGTCAGCGGAATTCCGAGAACAATAGAAGAGTTGTGAAGCAATTTTAAGCGTCAGAGGAATTCCGAGAACAATGGAAGAGTTCCGAAGCATTTTTAAACTTCAGCGGAATTCCTGGAACAATGGAAGAGTTCCGAAGCATTTTTAAAAGTCAGCAGAATTCCGAGAATAATAGAAGGGTGCCAAAGCATGTTTAAACTTCAGCGGAATTCTGAGAACAATGTAAGAGTTCCGAAGCATTTTTAAACTTCACCGGAATTCCGAGAACAATGGAAGAGTTCCGAAGCATTTTTAAACGTCAGGGGAATTCCGCGAACAATCGAAGAGTTCTGAAGCATTTTTAAACGTCAGCGGATTTTTGAAAACAATGGAAGATTTCCGAAGCATTTTTAAACCTCAGCGGAATTCTGAGAAAAATGGAAGAGTTCTGAAGCATTTTTAAACTTCAGCGGAATTTGGAGAACAATCGGAGAGTTCCGAAGCATTTTTAAATGTCAGCGGAATTCCGAGAACAATGGAAGAGTTGTGAAGCATTTTTAAACGTCAGCGGAATTCCGAGAACATTGGAAGAGTTCCGAAGCATTTTTAAACGTCAGCAGAATTCCGAGAACAATGGAAGAGTTCCGAAGCATTTTTAAACTTCAGCAGAATTCCGAGAACAATGGAAGAGTTCCGAAGCATTTTTAAACTTCAGCGGTATTACGAGAACAATGGAAGAGTTCCGAAGCATTTTTAAACATGAGCAGAATTCCGAGAACAATGGAAGAGATTTTAAGCATTTTTAAACTTCAGCGGAATTCCGAGAAAAATAGAAGAGTTCCGAAGCATTTTCAAACTTCACCCGAATTCTGAGAACAATGGAAGAGTTCCGAAGCATTTTTAAACTTCAGCGGAATTCCTGGAACAATGAAAGAGTTCCGAAGCATTTTTAAAAGTCAGCAGAATTCCGAGAATAATAGAAGGGTGCCAAAGCATGTTTAAACTTCAGCGGAATTCTGAGAACAATGTAAGAGTTCCGAAGCATTTTTAATCTTCACCGGAATTCCGAGAACAATGGAAGAGTTGTGAAGCATTTTTAAACGTCAGCAGAATTCCGAGAACAATGGAAGAGTTCCGAAGCATTTTTAAACGTCAGCGGAATTCTGAGATCAATGGAATAGTTCTGAAGAATTTTTAAATGTTAGCGGGATTCCGAGAACAATGGAAGAGTTCCGAAGCATTTTTAAACTTCAGCAGAATTCCGAGAACAATGGAAGAGTTCCGAAGCATTCTTAAACTTCAGCGGAATTCCGAGAACAATGGAAGAGTTCCGAAGCATTTTTAAAAGTCAGCGGAATTCCGAGAACAATAGAAGAGTTGTGAAGCAATTTTAAGCGTCAGAGGAATTCCGAGAACAATGGAAGAGTTCCGAAGCATTTTTAAACTTCAGCGGAATTCCTGGAACAATGGAAGAGTTCCGAAGCATTTTTAAAAGTCAGCAGAATTCCGAGAATAATAGAAGGGTGCCAAAGCATGTTTAAACTTCAGCGGAATTCTGAGAACAATGTAAGAGTTCCGAAGCATTTTTAAACTTCACCGGAATTCCGAGAACAATGGAAGAGTTCCGAAGCATTTTTAAACGTCAGGGGAATTCCGCGAACAATCGAAGAGTTCTGAAGCATTTTTAAACGTCAACGGATTTTTGAAAACAATGGAAGATTTCCGAAGCATTTTTAAACCTCAGCGGAATTCTGAGAAAAATGGAAGAGTTCTGAAGCATTTTTAAACTTCAGCGGAATTTGGAGAACAATCGGAGAGTTCCGAAGCATTTTTAAATGTCAGCGGAATTCCGAGAACAATGGAAGAGTTGTGAAGCATTTTTAAACGTCAGCGGAATTCCGAGAACAATGGAAGAGTTCCGAAGCATTTTTAAACGTCAGCAGAATTCCGAGAACAATGGAAGAGTTCCGAAGCATTTTTAAACTTCAGCAGAATTCCGAGAACAATGGAAGAGTTCCGAAGCATTTTTAAACTTCAGCGGTATTACGAGAACAATGGAAGAGTTCCGAAGCATTTTTAAACATGAGCAGAATTCCGAGAACAATGGAAGAGATTTTAAGCATTTTTAAACTTCAGCGGAATTCCGAGAAAAATAGAAGAGTTCCGAAGCATTTTCAAACTTCACCCGAATTCTGAGAACAATGGAAGAGTTCCGAAGCATTTTTAAACTTCAGCGGAATTCCTGGAACAATGAAAGAGTTCCGAAGCATTTTTAAAAGTCAGCAGAATTCCGAGAATAATAGAAGGGTGCCAAAGCATGTTTAAACTTCAGCGGAATTCTGAGAACAATGTAAGAGTTCCGAAGCATTTTTAATCTTCACCGGAATTCCGAGAACAATGGAAGAGTTCCGAAGCATTTTTAAACGTCAGGGGAATTCCGCGAACAATCGAAGTGTTCTGAAGCATTTTTAAACGTCAGCGGATTTTTGAAAACAATGGAAGATTTCCGAAGCATTTTTAAACCTCAGCGGAATTCTGAGAAAAATGGAAGAGTTCCGAAGCATTTTTAAACTTCAGCGGAATTTGGAGAACAATCGGAGAGTTCCGAAGCATTTTTAAATGTCAGCGGAATTCCGAGAACAATGGAAGAGTTGAGAAGCATTTTTAAACGTCAGCGGAATTCCGAGAACAATGGAAGAGTTCCGAAGCATTTTTAAACGTCAGCAGAATTCCGAGAACAATGGAAGAGTTCCGAAGCATTTTTAAACGTCAGCAGAATTCCGAGAACAATGGAAGAGTTCCGAAGCATTTTTAAACTTCAGCAGAATTCCGAGAACAATGGAAGAGTTCCGAAGCATTTTTAAACTTCAGCGGAATTACGAGAACAATGGAAGAGTTCCGAAGCATTTTTGAACATGAGCAGAATTCCGAGAACAATGGAAGAGATTTTAAGCATTTTTAAACTTCAGCGGAATTCCGAGAACAATAGAAGAGTTCCGAAGCATTTTCAAACTTCACCCGAATTCTGAGAACAATGGAAGAGTTCCGAAGCATTTTTAAAAGTTAGCGGAATTCCGAGAACAATGGAAGAGTTGTGAAGCATTTTTAAACGTCAGCGGAATTCCGAGAACAATGGAAGAGTTCCGAAGCATTTTTAAACGTCAGCAGAATTCCGAGAACAATGGAAGAGTTCCGAAGCATTTTTAAACGTCAGCAGAATTCCGAGAACAATGGAAGAGTTCCGAAGCATTTTTAAACTTCAGCAGAATTCCGAGAACAATGGAAGAGTTCCGAAGCATTTTTAAAAGTCAGCGGAATTCCGAGAACAATGGAAGAGTTGTGAAGCATTTTTAAACGTCAGCAGAATTCCGAGAACAATGGAAGAGTTCCGAAGCATTTTTAAACGTCAGCGGAATGCCGAGAACAATGCAAGATTTCTGAAGCATTTTTATATGTCAGCGGAATTCCGAGAACAATGGAAGAGTTCCGAAGCATTTTTAAATGTCAGCGGAAATCTGAAAACAATGGAAGAGTTCCGAAGCATTTTTAATCTTCAAAATAATTTCGAGAACAATGGAAGAGTTCCGAAGCATATTTAAACTTCAGCGGAATTCCGAGAACAATGGAAGAGTTCCGAAGCATTTTTAAAAGTCAGCGGAATACCGAGAACAATAGAAGAGTTTTGAAGCATTTTTAAACGTCAGCGGAATTCCGAGAACAATGGAAGAGTTCCAAAGCATTTTTAAATGTCAGCGGAATTCTGAAAACAATGGAAGAGTTCCGAAGCATTTTTAAACTTCAGCAGAATTCCGAGAACAATGGAAGAGTTCCGAAGCATTCTTAAACTTCAGCGGAATTCCGAGAACAATGGAAGAGTTCCGAAGCATTTTTAAAAGTCAGCGGAATTCCGAGAACAATAGAAGAGTTGTGAAGCAATTTTAAGCGTCAGCGGAATTCCGAGAACAATGGAAGAGTTCCGAATCATTTTTAAACTTCAGCGGAATTCCTGGAACAATGGAAGAGTTCCGAAGCATTTTTAAAAGTCAGCAGAATTCCGAGAATAATAGAAGGGTGCCAAAGCATGTTTAAACTTCAGCGGAATTCTGAGAACAATGTAAGAGTTCCGAAGCATTTTTAAACTTCACCGGAATTCCGAGAACAATGGAAGAGTTCCGAAGCATTTTTAAACGTCAGGGGAATTCCGCGAACAATCGAAGAGTTCTGAAGCATTTTTAAACGTCAGCGGATTTTTGAAAACAATGGAAGATTTCCGAAGCATTTTTAAACCTCAGCGGAATTCTGAGAAAAATGGAAGAGTTCCGAAGCATTTTTAAACTTCAGCGGAATTTGGAGAACAATCGGAGAGTTCCGAAGCATTTTTAAATGTCAGCGGAATTCCGAGAACAATGGAAGAGTTGAGAAGCATTTTTAAACGTCAGCGGAATTCCGAGAACAATGGAAGAGTTCCGAAGCATTTTTAAACGTCAGCAGAATTCCGAGAACAATGGAAGAGTTCCGAAGCATTTTTAAACGTCAGCAGAATTCCGAGAACAATGGAAGAGTTCCGAAGCATTTTTAAACTTCAGCAGAATTCCGAGAACAATGGAAGAGTTCCGAAGCATTTTTAAACTTCAGCGGAATTACGAGAACAATGGAAGAGTTCCGAAGCATTTTTAAACATGAGCAGAATTCCGAGAACAATGGAAGAGATTTTAAGCATTTTTAAACTTCAGCGGAATTCCGAGAACAATAGAAGAGTTCCGAAGCATTTTCAAACTTCACCCGAATTCTGAGAACAATGGAAGAGTTCCGAAGCATTTTTAAAAGTTAGCGGAATTCCGAGAACAATGGAAGAGTTGTGAAGCATTTTTAAACGTCAGCGGAATTCCGAGAACAATGGAAGAGTTCCGAAGCATTTTTAAACGTCAGCAGAATTCCGAGAACAATGGAAGAGTTCCGAAGCATTTTTAAACGTCAGCAGAATTCCGAGAACAATGGAAGAGTTCCGAAGCATTTTTAAACGTCAGCGGAATGCCGAGAACAATGCAAGATTTCTGAAGCATTTTTATATGTCAGCGGAATTCCGAGAACAATGGAAGAGTTCCGAAGCATTTTTAAATGTCAGCGGAAATCTGAAAACAATGGAAGAGTTCCGAAGCATTTTTAATCTTCAAAATAATTTCGAGAACAATGGAAGAGTTCCGAAGCATATTTAAACTTCAGCGGAATTCCGAGAACAATGGAAGAGTTCCGAAGCATTTTTAAAAGTCAGCGGAATACCGAGAACAATAGAAGAGTTTTGAAGCATTTTTAAACGTCAGCGGAATTCCGAGAACAATGGAAGAGTTCCAAAGCATTTTTAAATGTCAGCGGAATTCTGAAAACAATGGAAGAGTTCCGAAGCATTTTTAAACTTCAGCAGAATTCCGAGAACAATGGAAGAGTTCCGAAGCATTCTTAAACTTCAGCGGAATTCCGAGAACAATGGAAGAGTTCCGAAGCATTTTTAAAAGTCAGCGGAATTCCGAGAACAATAGAAGAGTTGTGAAGCAATTTTAAGCGTCAGAGGAATTCCGAGAACAATGGAAGAGTTCCGAAGCATTTTTAAACTTCAGCGGAATTCCTGGAACAATGGAAGAGTTCCGAAGCATTTTTAAAAGTCAGCAGAATTCCGAGAATAATAGAAGGGTGCCAAAGCATGTTTAAACTTCAGCGGAATTCTGAGAACAATGTAAGAGTTCCGAAGCATTTTTAAACTTCACCGGAATTCCGAGAACAATGGAAGAGTTCCGAAGCATTTTTAAACGTCAGGGGAATTCCGCGAACAATCGAAGAGTTCTGAAGCATTTTTAAACGTCAGCGGATTTTTGAAAACAATGGAAGATTTCCGAAGCATTTTTAAACCTCAGCGGAATTCTGAGAAAAATGGAAGAGTTCTGAAGCATTTTTAAACTTCAGCGGAATTTGGAGAACAATCGGAGAGTTCCGAAGCATTTTTAAATGTCAGCGGAATTCCGAGAACAATGGAAGAGTTGTGAAGCATTTTTAAACGTCAGCGGAATTCCGAGAACAATGGAAGAGTTCCGAAGCATTTTTAAACGTCAGCAGAATTCCGAGAACAATGGAAGAGTTCCGAAGCATTTTTAAACGTCAGCAGAATTCCGAGAACAATGGAAGAGTTCCGAAGCATTTTTAAACTTCAGCAGAATTCCGAGAACAATGGAAGAGTTCCGAAGCATTTTTAAACTTCAGCGGTATTACGAGAACAATGGAAGAGTTCCGAAGCATTTTTAAACATGAGCAGAATTCCGAGAACAATGGAAGAGATTTTAAGCATTTTTAAACTTCAGCGGAATTCCGAGAAAAATAGAAGAGTTCCGAAGCATTTTCAAACTTCACCCGAATTCTGAGAACAATGGAAGAGTTCCGAAGCATTTTTAAACTTCAGCGGAATTCCTGGAACAATGAAAGAGTTCCGAAGCATTTTTAAAAGTCAGCAGAATTCCGAGAATAATAGAAGGGTGCCAAAGCATGTTTAAACTTCAGCGGAATTCTGAGAACAATGTAAGAGTTCCGAAGCATTTTTAATCTTCACCGGAATTCCGAGAACAATGGAAGAGTTCCGAAGCATTTTTAAACGTCAGGGGAATTCCGCGAACAATCGAAGTGTTCTGAAGCATTTTTAAACGTCAGCGGATTTTTGAAAACAATGGAAGATTTCCGAAGCATTTTTAAACCTCAGCGGAATTCTGAGAAAAATGGAAGAGTTCCGAAGCATTTTCAAACTTCACCCGAATTCTGAGAACAATGGAAGAGTTCCGAAGCATTTTTAAACTTCAGCAGAATTCCGAGAACAATGGAAGAGTTCCGAAGCATTTTTAAACTTCAGCAGAATTCCGAGAACAATGGAAGAGTTCCGAAGCATTTTTAAACGTCAGCAGAATTCCGAGAACAATGGAAGAGTTCCGAAGCATTTTTAAACGTCAGCAGAATTCCGAGAACAATGGAAGAGTTCCGAAGCATTTTTAAACTTCAGCAGAATTCCGAGAACAATGGAAGAGTTCCGAAGCATTTTTAAACTTCAGCGGAATTTGGAGAACAATGGAAAAGTTCCGAAGCATTTTTAAAAGTCAGCGGAATTCCGAGAACAATGGAAGAGTTGTGAAGCATTTTTAAACGTCAGCAGAATTCCGAGAACAATGGAAGAGTTCCGAAGCATTTTTAAACGTCAGCGGAATGCCGAGAACAATGCAAGATTTCTGAAGCATTTTTATATGTCAGCGGAATTCCGAGAACAATGGAAGAGTTCCGAAGCATTTTTAAATGTCAGCGGAAATCTGAAAACAATGGAAGAGTTCCGAAGCATTTTTAATCTTCAAAATAATTTCGAGAACAATGGAAGAGTTCCGAAGCATATTTAAACTTCAGCGGAATTCCGAGAACAATGGAAGAGTTCCGAAGCATTTTTAAAAGTCAGCGGAATACCGAGAACAATAGAAGAGTTTTGAAGCATTTTTAAACGTCAGCGGAATTCCGAGAACAATGGAAGAGTTCCAAAGCATTTTTAAATGTCAGCGGAATTCTGAAAACAATGGAAGAGTTCCGAAGCATTTTTAAACTTCAGCAGAATTCCGAGAACAATGGAAGAGTTCCGAAGCATTCTTAAACTTCAGCGGAATTCCGAGAACAATGGAAGAGTTCCGAAGCATTTTTAAAAGTCAGCGGAATTCCGAGAACAATAGAAGAGTTGTGAAGCAATTTTAAGTGTCAGAGGAATTCCGAGAACAATGGAAGAGTTCCGAAGCATTTTTAAACTTCAGCGGAATTCCTGGAACAATGGAAGAGTTCCGAAGCATTTTTAAAAGTCAGCAGAATTCCGAGAATAATAGAAGGGTGCCAAAGCATGTTTAAACTTCAGCGGAATTCTGAGAACAATGTAAGAGTTCCGAAGCATTTTTAAACTTCACCGGAATTCCGAGAACAATGGAAGAGTTCCGAAGCATTTTTAAACGTCAGGGGAATTCCGCGAACAATCGAAGAGTTCTGAAGCATTTTTAAACGTCAGCGGATTTTTGAAAACAATGGAAGATTTCCGAAGCATTTTTAAACCTCAGCGGAATTCTGAGAAAAATGGAAGAGTTCTGAAGCATTTTTAAACTTCAGCGGAATTTGGAGAACAATCGGAGAGTTCCGAAGCATTTTTAAATGTCAGCGGAATTCCGAGAACAATGGAAGAGTTGTGAAGCATTTTTAAACGTCAGCGGAATTCCGAGAACAATGGAAGAGTTCCGAAGCATTTTTAAACGTCAGCAGAATTCCGAGAACAATGGAAGAGTTCTGAAGCATTTTTAAACGTCAGCAGAATTCCGAGAACAATGGAAGAGTTCCGAAGCATTTTTAAACTTCAGCAGAATTCCGAGAACAATGGAAGAGTTCCGAAGCATTTTTAAACTTCAGCGGTATTACGAGAACAATGGAAGAGTTCCGAAGCATTTTTAAACATGAGCAGAATTCCGAGAACAATGGAAGAGATTTTAAGCATTTTTAAACTTCAGCGGAATTCCGAGAAAAATAGAAGAGTTCCGAAGCATTTTCAAACTTCACCCGAATTCTGAGAACAATGGAAGAGTTCCGAAGCATTTTTAAACTTCAGCGGAATTCCTGGAACAATGAAAGAGTTCCGAAGCATTTTTAAAAGTCAGCAGAATTCCGAGAATAATAGAAGGGTGCCAAAGCATGTTTAAACTTCAGCGGAATTCTGAGAACAATGTAAGAGTTCCGAAGCATTTTTAATCTTCACCGGAATTCCGAGAACAATGGAAGAGTTCCGAAGCATTTTTAAACGTCAGGGGAATTCCGCGAACAATCGAAGTGTTCTGAAGCATTTTTAAACGTCAGCGGATTTTTGAAAACAATGGAAGATTTCCGAAGCATTTTTAAACCTCAGCGGAATTCTGAGAAAAATGGAAGAGTTCCGAAGCATTTTCAAACTTCACCCGAATTCTGAGAACAATGGAAGAGTTCCGAAGCATTTTTAAACTTCAGCAGAATTCCGAGAACAATGGAAGAGTTCCGAAGCATTTTTAAACTTCAGCAGAATTCCGAGAACAATGGAAGAGTTCCGAAGCATTTTTAAACGTCAGCAGAATTCCGAGAACAATGGAAGAGTTCCGAAGCATTTTTAAACGTCAGCAGAATTCCGAGAACAATGGAAGAGTTCCGAAGCATTTTTAAACTTCAGCAGAATTCCGAGAACAATGGAAGAGTTCCGAAGCATTTTTAAACTTCAGCGGAATTTGGAGAACAATGGAAAAGTTCCGAAGCATTTTTAAAAGTCAGCGGAATTCCGAGAACAATGGAAGAGTTGTGAAGCATTTTTAAACGTCAGCAGAATTCCGAGAACAATGGAAGAGTTCCGAAGCATTTTTAAACGTCAGCGGAATGCCGAGAACAATGCAAGATTTCTGAAGCATTTTTATATGTCAGCGGAATTCCGAGAACAATGGAAGAGTTCCGAAGCATTTTTAAATGTCAGCGGAAATCTGAAAACAATGGAAGAGTTCCGAAGCATTTTTAATCTTCAAAATAATTTCGAGAACAATGGAAGAGTTCCGAAGCATATTTAAACTTCAGCGGAATTCCGAGAACAATGGAAGAGTTCCGAAGCATTTTTAAAAGTCAGCGGAATACCGAGAACAATAGAAGAGTTTTGAAGCATTTTTAAACGTCAGCGGAATTCCGAGAACAATGGAAGAGTTCCAAAGCATTTTTAAATGTCAGCGGAATTCTGAAAACAATGGAAGAGTTCCGAAGCATTTTTAAACTTCAGCAGAATTCCGAGAACAATGGAAGAGTTCCGAAGCATTCTTAAACTTCAGCGGAATTCCGAGAACAATGGAAGAGTTCCGAAGCATTTTTAAAAGTCAGCGGAATTCCGAGAACAATAGAAGAGTTGTGAAGCAATTTTAAGTGTCAGAGGAATTCCGAGAACAATGGAAGAGTTCCGAAGCATTTTTAAACTTCAGCGGAATTCCTGGAACAATGGAAGAGTTCCGAAGCATTTTTAAAAGTCAGCAGAATTCCGAGAATAATAGAAGGGTGCCAAAGCATGTTTAAACTTCAGCGGAATTCTGAGAACAATGTAAGAGTTCCGAAGCATTTTTAAACTTCACCGGAATTCCGAGAACAATGGAAGAGTTCCGAAGCATTTTTAAACGTCAGGGGAATTCCGCGAACAATCGAAGAGTTCTGAAGCATTTTTAAACGTCAGCGGATTTTTGAAAACAATGGAAGATTTCCGAAGCATTTTTAAACCTCAGCGGAATTCTGAGAAAAATGGAAGAGTTCTGAAGCATTTTTAAACTTCAGCGGAATTTGGAGAACAATCGGAGAGTTCCGAAGCATTTTTAAATGTCAGCGGAATTCCGAGAACAATGGAAGAGTTGTGAAGCATTTTTAAACGTCAGCGGAATTCCGAGAACAATGGAAGAGTTCCGAAGCATTTTTAAACGTCAGCAGAATTCCGAGAACAATGGAAGAGTTCCGAAGCATTTTTAAACGTCAGCAGAATTCCGAGAACAATGGAAGAGTTCCGAAGCATTTTTAAACTTCAGCAGAATTCCGAGAACAATGGAAGAGTTCCGAAGCATTTTTAAACTTCAGCGGTATTACGAGAACAATGGAAGAGTTCCGAAGCATTTTTAAACATGAGCAGAATTCCGAGAACAATGGAAGAGATTTTAAGCATTTTTAAACTTCAGCGGAATTCCGAGAAAAATAGAAGAGTTCCGAAGCATTTTCAAACTTCACCCGAATTCTGAGAACAATGGAAGAGTTCCGAAGCATTTTTAAACTTCAGCGGAATTCCTGGAACAATGAAAGAGTTCCGAAGCATTTTTAAACGTCAGCAGAATTCCGAGAACAATGGAAGAGTTCCGAAGCATTTTTAAACGTCAGCAGAATTCCGAGAACAATGGAAGAGTTCCGAAGCATTTTTAAACTTCAGCAGAATTCCGAGAACAATGGAAGAGTTCCGAAGCATTTTTAAACTTCAGCGGAATTTGGAGAACAATGGAAAAGTTCCGAAGCATTTTTAAAAGTCAGCGGAATTCCGAGAACAATGGAAGAGTTGTGAAGCATTTTTAAACGTCAGCAGAATTCCGAGAACAATGGAAGAGTTCCGAAGCATTTTTAAACGTCAGCGGAATGCCGAGAACAATGCAAGATTTCTGAAGCATTTTTATATGTCAGCGGAATTCCGAGAACAATGGAAGAGTTCCGAAGCATTTTTAAATGTCAGCGGAAATCTGAAAACAATGGAAGAGTTCCGAAGCATTTTTAATCTTCAAAATAATTTCGAGAACAATGGAAGAGTTCCGAAGCATATTTAAACTTCAGCGGAATTCCGAGAACAATGGAAGAGTTCCGAAGCATTTTTAAAAGTCAGCGGAATACCGAGAACAATAGAAGAGTTTTGAAGCATTTTTAAACGTCAGCGGAATTCCGAGAACAATGGAAGAGTTCCAAAGCATTTTTAAATGTCAGCGGAATTCTGAAAACAATGGAAGAGTTCCGAAGCATTTTTAAACTTCAGCAGAATTCCGAGAACAATGGAAGAGTTCCGAAGCATTCTTAAACTTCAGCGGAATTCCGAGAACAATGGAAGAGTTCCGAAGCATTTTTAAAAGTCAGCGGAATTCCGAGAACAATAGAAGAGTTGTGAAGCAATTTTAAGTGTCAGAGGAATTCCGAGAACAATGGAAGAGTTCCGAAGCATTTTTAAACTTCAGCGGAATTCCTGGAACAATGGAAGAGTTCCGAAGCATTTTTAAAAGTCAGCAGAATTCCGAGAATAATAGAAGGGTGCCAAAGCATGTTTAAACTTCAGCGGAATTCTGAGAACAATGTAAGAGTTCCGAAGCATTTTTAAACTTCACCGGAATTCCGAGAACAATGGAAGAGTTCCGAAGCATTTTTAAACGTCAGGGGAATTCCGCGAACAATCGAAGAGTTCTGAAGCATTTTTAAACGTCAGCGGATTTTTGAAAACAATGGAAGATTTCCGAAGCATTTTTAAACCTCAGCGGAATTCTGAGAAAAATGGAAGAGTTCTGAAGCATTTTTAAACTTCAGCGGAATTTGGAGAACAATCGGAGAGTTCCGAAGCATTTTTAAATGTCAGCGGAATTCCGAGAACAATGGAAGAGTTGTGAAGCATTTTTAAACGTCAGCGGAATTCCGAGAACAATGGAAGAGTTCCGAAGCATTTTTAAACGTCAGCAGAATTCCGAGAACAATGGAAGAGTTCCGAAGCATTTTTAAACGTCAGCAGAATTCCGAGAACAATGGAAGAGTTCCGAAGCATTTTTAAACTTCAGCAGAATTCCGAGAACAATGGAAGAGTTCCGAAGCATTTTTAAACTTCAGCGGTATTACGAGAACAATGGAAGAGTTCCGAAGCATTTTTAAACATGAGCAGAATTCCGAGAACAATGGAAGAGATTTTAAGCATTTTTAAACTTCAGCGGAATTCCGAGAAAAATAGAAGAGTTCCGAAGCATTTTCAAACTTCACCCGAATTCTGAGAACAATGGAAGAGTTCCGAAGCATTTTTAAACTTCAGCGGAATTCCTGGAACAATGAAAGAGTTCCGAAGCATTTTTAAAAGTCAGCAGAATTCCGAGAATAATAGAAGGGTGCCAAAGCATGTTTAAACTTCAGCGGAATTCTGAGAACAATGTAAGAGTTCCGAAGCATTTTTAAAGGTCAGCGGAATTCTGAGAATAATGGAAGAGTTGTGAAGCATTTTTAAACGTCAGCGGAATTCCGAGAACAATGGAAGAGTTGCAAAGCATTATTAAACGTCAGCGGAATTCCGAGAACAATGGAAGAGTTCCGAAGCATTTTTAAACTTCAGCATAATTCCGAGAACAATGGAAGAGTTCCGAAGCATTTTTAAATTTCAAAGGAATTCCGAGAAGAATGGAAGAGTTCCAAAGCATTTTAAAACTTCAGCAGAATTCCAAGAACAATGGAAGAGTCCTGAAGCATTTTAAACTTCAGCTGATTTCCGAGAAATGGAAGAGTTCCGAAGCATTTTGAAACGTCAGCGGAAATCCGAGAACAATGGAAGCGTTCCGAAGCATTTTTAAATGTCAGCTGAATTCCGAGAACAATGAAAGAGTTGCGAAGCATTATTAAACGTCAGCGGAATTCTGAGAACAATGGAAGAGTTCCGAAACATTTTTAAACATCGGCGGATTTCCTTCAAGAATGGAAGAGTTCCGAAGCATTTTTAAAAGTCAGCGGAATACCGAGAACAATAGAAGAGTTTTGAAGCATTTTTAAACGTCAGCGGAATTCCGAGAACAATGGAAGAGGTCCGAAGAATTGTTAAATGTCAGCGGAATTCCGAGAAATATGGAAGAGTTCCGAAGCATTTTTAAATGTCAGCAGAATTCCGAGAACAATGGAAGAGTTCCAAAGCATTTTTAAATGTCAGCGGAATTCTGAAAACAATGGAAGAGTTCCGAAGCATTTTTAAACTTCAGCGGAATTCCGAGAACAATGGAAGAGTTCAGAAGCATTCTTAAACTTCAGCGGAATTCCGAGAACAATGGAAGAGTTCCGAAGCATTTTTAAAAGTCAGCGGAATTCCGAGAACAATAGAAGAGTTGTGAAGCAATTTTAAGCGTCAGCGGAATTCCGAGAACAATGGAAGAGTTCCGAAGCATTTTTAAACTTCAGCGGAATTCCTGGAACAATGGAAGAGTTCCGAAGCATTTTTAAAAGTCAGCAGAATTCCGAGAATAATAGAAGGGTGCCAAAGCATGTTTAAACTTCAGCGGAATTCTGAGAACAATGTAAGAGTTCCGAAGCATTTTTAAACTTCACCGGAATTCCGAGAACAATGGAAGAGTTCCGAAGCATTTTTAAACGTCAGGGGAATTCCGCGAACAATCGAAGAGTTCTGAAGCATTTTTAAACGTCAGCGGATTTTTGAAAGCAATGGAAGATTTCCGAAGCATTTTTAAACCTCAGCGGAATTCTGAGAAAAATGGAAGAGTTCCGAAGCATTTTTAAACTTCAGCGGAATTTGGAGAACAATCGGAGAGTTCCGAAGCATTTTTAAAGGTCAGCGGAATTCTGAGAATAATGGAAGAGTTGTGAAGCATTTTTAAACGTCAGCGGAATTCCGAGAACAATGGAAGAGTTGCAAAGCATTATTAAACGTCAGCGGAATTCCGAGAACAATGGAAGAGTTCCGAAGCATTTTTAAACTTCAGCATAATTCCGAGAACAATGGAAGAGTTCCGAAGCATTTTTAAATTTCAAAGGAATTCCGAGAAGAATGGAAGAGTTCCAAAGCATTTTAAAACTTCAGCAGAATTCCAAGAACAATGGAAGAGTCCTGAAGCATTTTAAACTTCAGCTGATTTCCGAGAAATGGAAGAGTTCCGAAGCATTTTGAAACGTCAGCGGAAATCCGAGAACAATGGAAGCGTTCCGAAGCATTTTTAAATGTCAGCTGAATTCCGAGAACAATGAAAGAGTTGCGAAGCATTATTAAACGTCAGCGGAATTCTGAGAACAATGGAAGAGTTCCGAAACATTTTTAAACATCGGCGGATTTCCTTCAAGAATGAAAGAGTTCCGAAGAATTTTTAAACTTCAGCAGAATTTGAGGAACAATGGAAGAGTTCCAAAGCATTTTTAAACTTAAGTAGAAATCCGGGAACAATGGAAGAGTTTCAAAGCATTTTTAAACTTCAGCAGAATTCGGAGAACAATTGAAGAGTTCCAAAGCATTTTTAAACTTCAGCGGAATTCCGAGAACAATGGAAGAGTTCCGAAGCATTTTTAAATGTCAGCAGAAGTCCGAGAACAATGTAAGAGTTCCAAAGCATTTTAAAACTTCAGCAGAATTCCAAGAACAATTGAAGTGTTCCGAAGCATTTTTAAACGTAAGCGGAATTGCGAGAACAATGGAAGAGTTCTAAAGCATTTTTAAACATCAGCGGAATGCCGAGAGCAATGCAAGATTTCCGAAGCATTTTTATATGTCAGCGGAATTCCGAGAACAATGGAAGAGTTCCGAAGCATTTTTAAACTTCAGCGGAATTACGAGAACAATGGAAGAGTTCCGAAGCATTTTTAAACATGAGCAGAATTCCGAGAACAATGGAAGAGATTTTAAGCATTTTTAAACTTCAGCGGAATTCCGAGAACAATAGAAGAGTTCCGAAGCATTTTCAAACTTCACCCGAATTCTGAGAACAATGGAAGAGTTCCGAAGCATTTTTAAAAGTTAGCGGAATTCCGAGAACAATGGAAGAGTTGTGAAGCATTTTTAAACGTCAGCGGAATTCCGAGAACAATGGAAGAGTTCCGAAGCATTTTTAAACGTCAGCAGAATTCCGAGAACAATGGAAGAGTTCCGAAACATTTTTAAACTTCAGCAGAATTCCGAGAACAATGGAAGAGTTCCGAAGCATTTTTAAACTTCAGCGGAATTTGGAGAACAATGGAAGAGTTCCGAAGCATTTTTAAAAGTCAGCAGAATTCCGAGAACAATGGAAGAGTTGTGAAGCATTTTTGAACGTCAGCAGAATTCCGAGAACAATGGAAGAGTTCCGAAGCATTTTTAAACGTCAGCGGAATTCTGAGATCAATGGAATAGTTCTGAAGAATTTTTAAATGTTAGCGGGATTCCGAGAACAATGGAAGAGTTCCGAACCATTTTCAAACTTCACCCGAATTCTGAGAACAATGGAAGAGTTCCGAAGCATTTTTAAATGTCAGCGGAAATCTGAAAACAATGGAAGAGTTCCGAAGCATTTTTAATCTTCAAAATAATTCCGAGAACAATGGAACAGTTCCGAAGCATATTTAAACTTCAGCGGAATTCCGAGAACAATGTAAGAGTTCCGAAGCATTTTTAAAAGTCAGCGGAATACCGAGAACAATAGAAGAGTTTTGAAGCATTTTTAAACGTCAGCGGAATACCGAGAACAATGGAAGAGGTCCGAAGCATTTTTAAATGTCATCGGAATTCTGAGAAATATGGAAGAGTTCCGAGCATTTTTAAATGTCAGCAGAATTCCGAGAACAATGGAAGAGTTCCAAAGCATTTTTAAATGTCAGCGGAATTCTGAAAACACTGGAAGAGTTCCGAAGCATTTTTAAACTTCAGCAGAATTCCGAGAACAATGGAAGAGTTCCGAAGCATTCTTAAACTTCAGCGGAATTCCGAGAACAATGGAAGAGTTCCGAAGCATTTTTAAACTTCAGCGGAATTACGAGAACAATGGAAGAGTTGTGAAGCATTTTTAAACATGAGCAGAATTCCGAGAACAATGGAAGAGTTCCGAAGCATTTTTAAACGTCAGCAGAATTCCGAGAACAATGGAAGAGTTCCGAAGCATTTTTAAACTTCAGCAGAATTCCGAGAACAATGGAAGAGTTCCGAAGCATTTTTAAACTTCAGCGGAATTTGGAGAACAATGGAAAAGTTCCGAAGCATTTTTAAAAGTCAGCGGAATTCCGAGAACAATGGAAGAGTTGTGAAGCATTTTTAAACGTCAGCGGAATGCCGAGAACAATGCAAGATTTCTGAAGCATTTTTATATGTCAGCGGAATTCCGAGAACAATGGAAGAGTTCCGAAGCATTTTTAAATGTCAGCGGAAATCTGAAAACAATGGAAGAGTTCCGAAGCATTTTTAATCTTCAAAATAATTTCGAGAACAATGGAAGAGTTCCGAAGCATATTTAAACTTCAGCGGAATTCCGAGAACAATGGAAGAGTTCCGAAGCATTTTTAAAAGTCAGCGGAATACCGAGAACAATAGAAGAGTTTTGAAGCATTTTTAAACGTCAGCGGAATTCCGAGAACAATGGAAGAGTTCCAAAGCATTTTTAAATGTCAGCGGAATTCTGAAAACAATGGAAGAGTTCCGAAGCATTTTTAAACTTCAGCAGAATTCCGAGAACAATGGAAGAGTTCCGAAGCATTCTTAAACTTCAGCGGAATTCCGAGAACAATGGAAGAGTTCCGAAGCATTTTTAAAAGTCAGCGGAATTCCGAGAACAATAGAAGAGTTGTGAAGCAATTTTAAGCGTCAGCGGAATTCCGAGAACAATGGAAGAGTTCCGAAGCATTTTTAAACTTCAGCGGAATTCCTGGAACAATGGAAGAGTTCCGAAGCATTTTTAAAAGTCAGCAGAATTCCGAGAATAATAGAAGGGTGCCAAAGCATGTTTAAACTTCAGCGGAATTCTGAGAACAATGTAAGAGTTCCGAAGCATTTTTAAACTTCACCGGAATTCCGAGAACAATGGAAGAGTTCCGAAGCATTTTTAAACTTCAGCAGAATTCCGAGAACAATGGAAGAGTTCCGAAGCATTTTTAAACTTCAGCGGTATTACGAGAACAATGGAAGAGTTCCGAAGCATTTTTAAACATGAGCAGAATTCCGAGAACAATGGAAGAGATTTTAAGCATTTTTAAACTTCAGCGGAATTCCGAGAAAAATAGAAGAGTTCCGAAGCATTTTCAAACTTCACCCGAATTCTGAGAACAATGGAAGAGTTCCGAAGCATTTTTAAACTTCAGCGGAATTCCTGGAACAATGAAAGAGTTCCGAAGCATTTTTAAAAGTCAGCAGAATTCCGAGAATAATAGAAGGGTGCCAAAGCATGTTTAAACTTCAGCGGAATTCTGAGAACAATGTAAGAGTTCCGAAGCATTTTTAAAGGTCAGCGGAATTCTGAGAATAATGGAAGAGTTGTGAAGCATTTTTAAACGTCAGCGGAATTCCGAGAACAATGGAAGAGTTGCAAAGCATTATTAAACGTCAGCGGAATTCCGAGAACAATGGAAGAGTTCCGAAGCATTTTTAAACTTCAGCATAATTCCGAGAACAATGGAAGAGTTCCGAAGCATTTTTAAATTTCAAAGGAATTCCGAGAAGAATGGAAGAGTTCCAAAGCATTTTAAAACTTCAGCAGAATTCCAAGAACAATGGAAGAGTCCTGAAGCATTTTAAACTTCAGCTGATTTCCGAGAAATGGAAGAGTTCCGAAGCATTTTGAAACGTCAGCGGAAATCCGAGAACAATGGAAGCGTTCCGAAGCATTTTTAAATGTCAGCTGAATTCCGAGAACAATGAAAGAGTTGCGAAGCATTATTAAACGTCAGCGGAATTCTGAGAACAATGGAAGAGTTCCGAAACATTTTTAAACATCGGCGGATTTCCTTCAAGAATGGAAGAGTTCCGAAGCATTTTTAAAAGTCAGCGGAATACCGAGAACAATAGAAGAGTTTTGAAGCATTTTTAAACGTCAGCGGAATTCCGAGAACAATGGAAGAGGTCCGAAGAATTGTTAAATGTCAGCGGAATTCCGAGAAATATGGAAGAGTTCCGAAGCATTTTTAAATGTCAGCAGAATTCCGAGAACAATGGAAGAGTTCCAAAGCATTTTTAAATGTCAGCGGAATTCTGAAAACAATGGAAGAGTTCCGAAGCATTTTTAAACTTCAGCGGAATTCCGAGAACAATGGAAGAGTTCAGAAGCATTCTTAAACTTCAGCGGAATTCCGAGAACAATGGAAGAGTTCCGAAGCATTTTTAAAAGTCAGCGGAATTCCGAGAACAATAGAAGAGTTGTGAAGCAATTTTAAGCGTCAGCGGAATTCCGAGAACAATGGAAGAGTTCCGAAGCATTTTTAAACTTCAGCGGAATTCCTGGAACAATGGAAGAGTTCCGAAGCATTTTTAAAAGTCAGCAGAATTCCGAGAATAATAGAAGGGTGCCAAAGCATGTTTAAACTTCAGCGGAATTCTGAGAACAATGTAAGAGTTCCGAAGCATTTTTAAACTTCACCGGAATTCCGAGAACAATGGAAGAGTTCCGAAGCATTTTTAAACGTCAGGGGAATTCCGCGAACAATCGAAGAGTTCTGAAGCATTTTTAAACGTCAGCGGATTTTTGAAAACAATGGAAGATTTCCGAAGCATTTTTAAACCTCAGCGGAATTCTGAGAAAAATGGAAGAGTTCTGAAGCATTTTTAAACTTCAGCGGAATTTGGAGAACAATCGGAGAGTTCCGAAGCATTTTTAAATGTCAGCGGAATTCCGAGAACAATGGAAGAGTTGTGAAGCATTTTTAAACGTCAGCGGAATTCCGAGAACAATGGAAGAGTTCCGAAGCATTTTTAAACGTCAGCAGAATTCCGAGAACAATGGAAGAGTTCCGAAGCATTTTTAAACGTCAGCAGAATTCCGAGAACAATGGAAGAGTTCCGAAGCATTTTTAAACTTCAGCAGAATTCCGAGAACAATGGAAGAGTTCCGAAGCATTTTTAAACTTCAGCGGTATTACGAGAACAATGGAAGAGTTCCGAAGCATTTTTAAACATGAGCAGAATTCCGAGAACAATGGAAGAGATTTTAAGCATTTTTAAACTTCAGCGGAATTCCGAGAAAAATAGAAGAGTTCCGAAGCATTTTCAAACTTCACCCGAATTCTGAGAACAATGGAAGAGTTCCGAAGCATTTTTAAACTTCAGCGGAATTCCTGGAACAATGAAAGAGTTCCGAAGCATTTTTAAAAGTCAGCAGAATTCCGAGAATAATAGAAGGGTGCCAAAGCATGTTTAAACTTCAGCGGAATTCTGAGAACAATGTAAGAGTTCCGAAGCATTTTTAAAGGTCAGCGGAATTCTGAGAATAATGGAAGAGTTGTGAAGCATTTTTAAACGTCAGCGGAATTCCGAGAACAATGGAAGAGTTGCAAAGCATTATTAAACGTCAGCGGAATTCCGAGAACAATGGAAGAGTTCCGAAGCATTTTTAAACTTCAGCATAATTCCGAGAACAATGGAAGAGTTCCGAAGCATTTTTAAATTTCAAAGGAATTCCGAGAAGAATGGAAGAGTTCCAAAGCATTTTAAAACTTCAGCAGAATTCCAAGAACAATGGAAGAGTCCTGAAGCATTTTAAACTTCAGCTGATTTCCGAGAAATGGAAGAGTTCCGAAGCATTTTGAAACGTCAGCGGAAATCCGAGAACAATGGAAGCGTTCCGAAGCATTTTTAAATGTCAGCTGAATTCCGAGAACAATGAAAGAGTTGCGAAGCATTATTAAACGTCAGCGGAATTCTGAGAACAATGGAAGAGTTCCGAAACATTTTTAAACATCGGCGGATTTCCTTCAAGAATGGAAGAGTTCCGAAGCATTTTTAAAAGTCAGCGGAATACCGAGAACAATAGAAGAGTTTTGAAGCATTTTTAAACGTCAGCGGAATTCCGAGAACAATGGAAGAGGTCCGAAGAATTGTTAAATGTCAGCGGAATTCCGAGAAATATGGAAGAGTTCCGAAGCATTTTTAAATGTCAGCAGAATTCCGAGAACAATGGAAGAGTTCCAAAGCATTTTTAAATGTCAGCGGAATTCTGAAAACAATGGAAGAGTTCCGAAGCATTTTTAAACTTCAGCGGAATTCCGAGAACAATGGAAGAGTTCAGAAGCATTCTTAAACTTCAGCGGAATTCCGAGAACAATGGAAGAGTTCCGAAGCATTTTTAAAAGTCAGCGGAATTCCGAGAACAATAGAAGAGTTGTGAAGCAATTTTAAGCGTCAGCGGAATTCCGAGAACAATGGAAGAGTTCCGAAGCATTTTTAAACTTCAGCGGAATTCCTGGAACAATGGAAGAGTTCCGAAGCATTTTTAAAAGTCAGCAGAATTCCGAGAATAATAGAAGGGTGCCAAAGCATGTTTAAACTTCAGCGGAATTCTGAGAACAATGTAAGAGTTCCGAAGCATTTTTAAACTTCACCGGAATTCCGAGAACAATGGAAGAGTTCCGAAGCATTTTTAAACGTCAGGGGAATTCCGCGAACAATCGAAGAGTTCTGAAGCATTTTTAAACGTCAGCGGATTTTTGAAAGCAATGGAAGATTTCCGAAGCATTTTTAAACCTCAGCGGAATTCTGAGAAAAATGGAAGAGTTCCGAAGCATTTTTAAACTTCAGCGGAATTTGGAGAACAATCGGAGAGTTCCGAAGCATTTTTAAAGGTCAGCGGAATTCTGAGAATAATGGAAGAGTTGTGAAGCATTTTTAAACGTCAGCGGAATTCCGAGAACAATGGAAGAGTTGCAAAGCATTATTAAACGTCAGCGGAATTCCGAGAACAATGGAAGAGTTCCGAAGCATTTTTAAACTTCAGCATAATTCCGAGAACAATGGAAGAGTTCCGAAGCATTTTTAAATTTCAAAGGAATTCCGAGAAGAATGGAAGAGTTCCAAAGCATTTTAAAACTTCAGCAGAATTCCAAGAACAATGGAAGAGTCCTGAAGCATTTTAAACTTCAGCTGATTTCCGAGAAATGGAAGAGTTCCGAAGCATTTTGAAACGTCAGCGGAAATCCGAGAACAATGGAAGCGTTCCGAAGCATTTTTAAATGTCAGCTGAATTCCGAGAACAATGAAAGAGTTGCGAAGCATTATTAAACGTCAGCGGAATTCTGAGAACAATGGAAGAGTTCCGAAACATTTTTAAACATCGGCGGATTTCCTTCAAGAATGAAAGAGTTCCGAAGAATTTTTAAACTTCAGCAGAATTTGAGGAACAATGGAAGAGTTCCAAAGCATTTTTAAACTTAAGTAGAAATCCGGGAACAATGGAAGAGTTTCAAAGCATTTTTAAACTTCAGCAGAATTCGGAGAACAATTGAAGAGTTCCAAAGCATTTTTAAACTTCAGCGGAATTCCGAGAACAATGGAAGAGTTCCGAAGCATTTTTAAATGTCAGCAGAAGTCCGAGAACAATGTAAGAGTTCCAAAGCATTTTAAAACTTCAGCAGAATTCCAAGAACAATTGAAGTGTTCCGAAGCATTTTTAAACGTAAGCGGAATTGCGAGAACAATGGAAGAGTTCTAAAGCATTTTTAAACATCAGCGGAATGCCGAGAGCAATGCAAGATTTCCGAAGCATTTTTATATGTCAGCGGAATTCCGAGAACAATGGAAGAGTTCCGAAGCATTTTTAAACTTCAGCGGAATTACGAGAACAATGGAAGAGTTCCGAAGCATTTTTAAACATGAGCAGAATTCCGAGAACAATGGAAGAGATTTTAAGCATTTTTAAACTTCAGCGGAATTCCGAGAACAATAGAAGAGTTCCGAAGCATTTTCAAACTTCACCCGAATTCTGAGAACAATGGAAGAGTTCCGAAGCATTTTTAAAAGTTAGCGGAATTCCGAGAACAATGGAAGAGTTGTGAAGCATTTTTAAACGTCAGCGGAATTCCGAGAACAATGGAAGAGTTCCGAAGCATTTTTAAACGTCAGCAGAATTCCGAGAACAATGGAAGAGTTCCGAAACATTTTTAAACTTCAGCAGAATTCCGAGAACAATGGAAGAGTTCCGAAGCATTTTTAAACTTCAGCGGAATTTGGAGAACAATGGAAGAGTTCCGAAGCATTTTTAAAAGTCAGCAGAATTCCGAGAACAATGGAAGAGTTGTGAAGCATTTTTGAACGTCAGCAGAATTCCGAGAACAATGGAAGAGTTCCGAAGCATTTTTAAACGTCAGCGGAATTCTGAGATCAATGGAATAGTTCTGAAGAATTTTTAAATGTTAGCGGGATTCCGAGAACAATGGAAGAGTTCCGAACCATTTTCAAACTTCACCCGAATTCTGAGAACAATGGAAGAGTTCCGAAGCATTTTTAAATGTCAGCGGAAATCTGAAAACAATGGAAGAGTTCCGAAGCATTTTTAATCTTCAAAATAATTCCGAGAACAATGGAAGAGTTCCGAAGCATATTTAAACTTCAGCGGAATTCCGAGAACAATGTAAGAGTTCCGAAGCATTTTTAAAAGTCAGCGGAATACCGAGAACAATAGAAGAGTTTTGAAGCATTTTTAAACGTCAGCGGAATACCGAGAACAATGGAAGAGGTCCGAAGCATTTTTAAATGTCATCGGAATTCTGAGAAATATGGAAGAGTTCCGAGCATTTTTAAATGTCAGCAGAATTCCGAGAACAATGGAAGAGTTCCAAAGCATTTTTAAATGTCAGCGGAATTCTGAAAACACTGGAAGAGTTCCGAAGCATTTTTAAACTTCAGCAGAATTCCGAGAACAATGGAAGAGTTCCGAAGCATTCTTAAACTTCAGCGGAATTCCGAGAACAATGGAAGAGTTCCGAAGCATTTTTAAACTTCAGCGGAATTACGAGAACAATGGAAGAGTTGTGAAGCATTTTTAAACATGAGCAGAATTCCGAGAACAATGGAAGAGTTCCGAAGCATTTTTAAACGTCAGCAGAATTCCGAGAACAATGGAAGAGTTCCGAAGCATTTTTAAACTTCAGCAGAATTCCGAGAACAATGGAAGAGTTCCGAAGCATTTTTAAACTTCAGCGGAATTTGGAGAACAATGGAAAAGTTCCGAAGCATTTTTAAAAGTCAGCGGAATTCCGAGAACAATGGAAGAGTTGTGAAGCATTTTTAAACGTCAGCGGAATGCCGAGAACAATGCAAGATTTCTGAAGCATTTTTATATGTCAGCGGAATTCCGAGAACAATGGAAGAGTTCCGAAGCATTTTTAAATGTCAGCGGAAATCTGAAAACAATGGAAGAGTTCCGAAGCATTTTTAATCTTCAAAATAATTTCGAGAACAATGGAAGAGTTCCGAAGCATATTTAAACTTCAGCGGAATTCCGAGAACAATGGAAGAGTTCCGAAGCATTTTTAAAAGTCAGCGGAATACCGAGAACAATAGAAGAGTTTTGAAGCATTTTTAAACGTCAGCGGAATTCCGAGAACAATGGAAGAGTTCCAAAGCATTTTTAAATGTCAGCGGAATTCTGAAAACAATGGAAGAGTTCCGAAGCATTTTTAAACTTCAGCAGAATTCCGAGAACAATGGAAGAGTTCCGAAGCATTCTTAAACTTCAGCGGAATTCCGAGAACAATGGAAGAGTTCCGAAGCATTTTTAAAAGTCAGCGGAATTCCGAGAACAATAGAAGAGTTGTGAAGCAATTTTAAGCGTCAGCGGAATTCCGAGAACAATGGAAGAGTTCCGAAGCATTTTTAAACTTCAGCGGAATTCCTGGAACAATGGAAGAGTTCCGAAGCATTTTTAAAAGTCAGCAGAATTCCGAGAATAATAGAAGGGTGCCAAAGCATGTTTAAACTTCAGCGGAATTCTGAGAACAATGTAAGAGTTCCGAAGCATTTTTAAACTTCACCGGAATTCCGAGAACAATGGAAGAGTTCCGAAGCATTTTTAAACTTCAGCAGAATTCCGAGAACAATGGAAGAGTTCCGAAGCATTTTTAAACTTCAGCGGTATTACGAGAACAATGGAAGAGTTCCGAAGCATTTTTAAACATGAGCAGAATTCCGAGAACAATGGAAGAGATTTTAAGCATTTTTAAACTTCAGCGGAATTCCGAGAAAAATAGAAGAGTTCCGAAGCATTTTCAAACTTCACCCGAATTCTGAGAACAATGGAAGAGTTCCGAAGCATTTTTAAACTTCAGCGGAATTCCTGGAACAATGAAAGAGTTCCGAAGCATTTTTAAAAGTCAGCAGAATTCCGAGAATAATAGAAGGGTGCCAAAGCATGTTTAAACTTCAGCGGAATTCTGAGAACAATGTAAGAGTTCCGAAGCATTTTTAAAGGTCAGCGGAATTCTGAGAATAATGGAAGAGTTGTGAAGCATTTTTAAACGTCAGCGGAATTCCGAGAACAATGGAAGAGTTGCAAAGCATTATTAAACGTCAGCGGAATTCCGAGAACAATGGAAGAGTTCCGAAGCATTTTTAAACTTCAGCATAATTCCGAGAACAATGGAAGAGTTCCGAAGCATTTTTAAATTTCAAAGGAATTCCGAGAAGAATGGAAGAGTTCCAAAGCATTTTAAAACTTCAGCAGAATTCCAAGAACAATGGAAGAGTCCTGAAGCATTTTAAACTTCAGCTGATTTCCGAGAAATGGAAGAGTTCCGAAGCATTTTGAAACGTCAGCGGAAATCCGAGAACAATGGAAGCGTTCCGAAGCATTTTTAAATGTCAGCTGAATTCCGAGAACAATGAAAGAGTTGCGAAGCATTATTAAACGTCAGCGGAATTCTGAGAACAATGGAAGAGTTCCGAAACATTTTTAAACATCGGCGGATTTCCTTCAAGAATGGAAGAGTTCCGAAGCATTTTTAAAAGTCAGCGGAATACCGAGAACAATAGAAGAGTTTTGAAGCATTTTTAAACGTCAGCGGAATTCCGAGAACAATGGAAGAGGTCCGAAGAATTGTTAAATGTCAGCGGAATTCCGAGAAATATGGAAGAGTTCCGAAGCATTTTTAAATGTCAGCAGAATTCCGAGAACAATGGAAGAGTTCCAAAGCATTTTTAAATGTCAGCGGAATTCTGAAAACAATGGAAGAGTTCCGAAGCATTTTTAAACTTCAGCGGAATTCCGAGAACAATGGAAGAGTTCAGAAGCATTCTTAAACTTCAGCGGAATTCCGAGAACAATGGAAGAGTTCCGAAGCATTTTTAAAAGTCAGCGGAATTCCGAGAACAATAGAAGAGTTGTGAAGCAATTTTAAGCGTCAGCGGAATTCCGAGAACAATGGAAGAGTTCCGAAGCATTTTTAAACTTCAGCGGAATTCCTGGAACAATGGAAGAGTTCCGAAGCATTTTTAAAAGTCAGCAGAATTCCGAGAATAATAGAAGGGTGCCAAAGCATGTTTAAACTTCAGCGGAATTCTGAGAACAATGTAAGAGTTCCGAAGCATTTTTAAACTTCACCGGAATTCCGAGAACAATGGAAGAGTTCCGAAGCATTTTTAAACGTCAGGGGAATTCCGCGAACAATCGAAGAGTTCTGAAGCATTTTTAAACGTCAGCGGATTTTTGAAAGCAATGGAAGATTTCCGAAGCATTTTTAAACCTCAGCGGAATTCTGAGAAAAATGGAAGAGTTCCGAAGCATTTTTAAACTTCAGCGGAATTTGGAGAACAATCGGAGAGTTCCGAAGCATTTTTAAAGGTCAGCGGAATTCTGAGAATAATGGAAGAGTTGTGAAGCATTTTTAAACGTCAGCGGAATTCCGAGAACAATGGAAGAGTTGCAAAGCATTATTAAACGTCAGCGGAATTCCGAGAACAATGGAAGAGTTCCGAAGCATTTTTAAACTTCAGCATAATTCCGAGAACAATGGAAGAGTTCCGAAGCATTTTTAAATTTCAAAGGAATTCCGAGAAGAATGGAAGAGTTCCAAAGCATTTTAAAACTTCAGCAGAATTCCAAGAACAATGGAAGAGTCCTGAAGCATTTTAAACTTCAGCTGATTTCCGAGAAATGGAAGAGTTCCGAAGCATTTTGAAACGTCAGCGGAAATCCGAGAACAATGGAAGCGTTCCGAAGCATTTTTAAATGTCAGCTGAATTCCGAGAACAATGAAAGAGTTGCGAAGCATTATTAAACGTCAGCGGAATTCTGAGAACAATGGAAGAGTTCCGAAACATTTTTAAACATCGGCGGATTTCCTTCAAGAATGAAAGAGTTCCGAAGAATTTTTAAACTTCAGCAGAATTTGAGGAACAATGGAAGAGTTCCAAAGCATTTTTAAACTTAAGTAGAAATCCGGGAACAATGGAAGAGTTTCAAAGCATTTTTAAACTTCAGCAGAATTCGGAGAACAATTGAAGAGTTCCAAAGCATTTTTAAACTTCAGCGGAATTCCGAGAACAATGGAAGAGTTCCGAAGCATTTTTAAATGTCAGCAGAAGTCCGAGAACAATGTAAGAGTTCCAAAGCATTTTAAAACTTCAGCAGAATTCCAAGAACAATTGAAGTGTTCCGAAGCATTTTTAAACGTAAGCGGAATTGCGAGAACAATGGAAGAGTTCTAAAGCATTTTTAAACATCAGCGGAATGCCGAGAGCAATGCAAGATTTCCGAAGCATTTTTATATGTCAGCGGAATTCCGAGAACAATGGAAGAGTTCCGAAGCATTTTTAAACTTCAGCGGAATTACGAGAACAATGGAAGAGTTCCGAAGCATTTTTAAACATGAGCAGAATTCCGAGAACAATGGAAGAGATTTTAAGCATTTTTAAACTTCAGCGGAATTCCGAGAACAATAGAAGAGTTCCGAAGCATTTTCAAACTTCACCCGAATTCTGAGAACAATGGAAGAGTTCCGAAGCATTTTTAAAAGTTAGCGGAATTCCGAGAACAATGGAAGAGTTGTGAAGCATTTTTAAACGTCAGCGGAATTCCGAGAACAATGGAAGAGTTCCGAAGCATTTTTAAACGTCAGCAGAATTCCGAGAACAATGGAAGAGTTCCGAAACATTTTTAAACTTCAGCAGAATTCCGAGAACAATGGAAGAGTTCCGAAGCATTTTTAAACTTCAGCGGAATTTGGAGAACAATGGAAGAGTTCCGAAGCATTTTTAAAAGTCAGCAGAATTCCGAGAACAATGGAAGAGTTGTGAAGCATTTTTGAACGTCAGCAGAATTCCGAGAACAATGGAAGAGTTCCGAAGCATTTTTAAACGTCAGCGGAATTCTGAGATCAATGGAATAGTTCTGAAGAATTTTTAAATGTTAGCGGGATTCCGAGAACAATGGAAGAGTTCCGAACCATTTTCAAACTTCACCCGAATTCTGAGAACAATGGAAGAGTTCCGAAGCATTTTTAAATGTCAGCGGAAATCTGAAAACAATGGAAGAGTTCCGAAGCATTTTTAATCTTCAAAATAATTCCGAGAACAATGGAAGAGTTCCGAAGCATATTTAAACTTCAGCGGAATTCCGAGAACAATGTAAGAGTTCCGAAGCATTTTTAAAAGTCAGCGGAATACCGAGAACAATAGAAGAGTTTTGAAGCATTTTTAAACGTCAGCGGAATACCGAGAACAATGGAAGAGGTCCGAAGCATTTTTAAATGTCATCGGAATTCTGAGAAATATGGAAGAGTTCCGAGCATTTTTAAATGTCAGCAGAATTCCGAGAACAATGGAAGAGTTCCAAAGCATTTTTAAATGTCAGCGGAATTCTGAAAACACTGGAAGAGTTCCGAAGCATTTTTAAACTTCAGCAGAATTCCGAGAACAATGGAAGAGTTCCGAAGCATTCTTAAACTTCAGCGGAATTCCGAGAACAATGGAAGAGTTCCGAAGCATTTTTAAACTTCAGCGGAATTACGAGAACAATGGAAGAGTTGTGAAGCATTTTTAAACATGAGCAGAATTCCGAGAACAATGGAAGAGTTCCGAAGCATTTTTAAACGTCAGCAGAATTCCGAGAACAATGGAAGAGTTCCGAAGCATTTTTAAACTTCAGCAGAATTCCGAGAACAATGGAAGAGTTCCGAAGCATTTTTAAACTTCAGCGGAATTTGGAGAACAATGGAAAAGTTCCGAAGCATTTTTAAAAGTCAGCGGAATTCCGAGAACAATGGAAGAGTTGTGAAGCATTTTTAAACGTCAGCGGAATGCCGAGAACAATGCAAGATTTCTGAAGCATTTTTATATGTCAGCGGAATTCCGAGAACAATGGAAGAGTTCCGAAGCATTTTTAAATGTCAGCGGAAATCTGAAAACAATGGAAGAGTTCCGAAGCATTTTTAATCTTCAAAATAATTTCGAGAACAATGGAAGAGTTCCGAAGCATATTTAAACTTCAGCGGAATTCCGAGAACAATGGAAGAGTTCCGAAGCATTTTTAAAAGTCAGCGGAATACCGAGAACAATAGAAGAGTTTTGAAGCATTTTTAAACGTCAGCGGAATTCCGAGAACAATGGAAGAGTTCCAAAGCATTTTTAAATGTCAGCGGAATTCTGAAAACAATGGAAGAGTTCCGAAGCATTTTTAAACTTCAGCAGAATTCCGAGAACAATGGAAGAGTTCCGAAGCATTCTTAAACTTCAGCGGAATTCCGAGAACAATGGAAGAGTTCCGAAGCATTTTTAAAAGTCAGCGGAATTCCGAGAACAATAGAAGAGTTGTGAAGCAATTTTAAGCGTCAGCGGAATTCCGAGAACAATGGAAGAGTTCCGAAGCATTTTTAAACTTCAGCGGAATTCCTGGAACAATGGAAGAGTTCCGAAGCATTTTTAAAAGTCAGCAGAATTCCGAGAATAATAGAAGGGTGCCAAAGCATGTTTAAACTTCAGCGGAATTCTGAGAACAATGTAAGAGTTCCGAAGCATTTTTAAACTTCACCGGAATTCCGAGAACAATGGAAGAGTTCCGAAGCATTTTTAAACGTCAGGGGAATTCCGCGAACAATCGAAGAGTTCTGAAGCATTTTTAAACGTCAGCGGATTTTTGAAAACAATGGAAGATTTCCGAAGCATTTTTAAACCTCAGCGGAATTCTGAGAAAAATGGAAGAGTTCCGAAGCATTTTTAAACTTCAGCGGAATTTGGAGAACAATCGGACAGTTCCGAAGCATTTTTAAATGTCAGCGGAATTCCGAGAACAATGGAAGAGTTGAGAAGCATTTTTAAACGTCAGCGGAATTCCGAGAACAATGGAAGAGTTCCGAAGCATTTTTAAACTTCAGCAGAATTCCGAGAACAATGGAAGAGTTCCGAAGCATTTTTAAACTTCAGCGGAATTTGGAGAACAATGGAAAAGTTCCGAAGCATTTTTAAAAGTCAGCGGAATTCCGAGAACAATGGAAGAGTTGTGAAGCATTTTTAAACGTCAGCGGAATGCCGAGAACAATGCAAGATTTCTGAAGCATTTTTATATGTCAGCGGAATTCCGAGAACAATGGAAGAGTTCCGAAGCATTTTTAAATGTCAGCGGAAATCTGAAAACAATGGAAGAGTTCCGAAGCATTTTTAATCTTCAAAATAATTTCGAGAACAATGGAAGAGTTCCGAAGCATATTTAAACTTCAGCGGAATTCCGAGAACAATGGAAGAGTTCCGAAGCATTTTTAAAAGTCAGCGGAATACCGAGAACAATAGAAGAGTTTTGAAGCATTTTTAAACGTCAGCGGAATTCCGAGAACAATGGAAGAGTTCCAAAGCATTTTTAAATGTCAGCGGAATTCTGAAAACAATGGAAGAGTTCCGAAGCATTTTTAAACTTCAGCAGAATTCCGAGAACAATGGAAGAGTTCCGAAGCATTCTTAAACTTCAGCGGAATTCCGAGAACAATGGAAGAGTTCCGAAGCATTTTTAAAAGTCAGCGGAATTCCGAGAACAATAGAAGAGTTGTGAAGCAATTTTAAGCGTCAGCGGAATTCCGAGAACAATGGAAGAGTTCCGAAGCATTTTTAAACTTCAGCGGAATTCCTGGAACAATGGAAGAGTTCCGAAGCATTTTTAAAAGTCAGCAGAATTCCGAGAATAATAGAAGGGTGCCAAAGCATGTTTAAACTTCAGCGGAATTCTGAGAACAATGTAAGAGTTCCGAAGCATTTTTAAACTTCACCGGAATTCCGAGAACAATGGAAGAGTTCCGAAGCATTTTTAAACTTCAGCAGAATTCCGAGAACAATGGAAGAGTTCCGAAGCATTTTTAAACTTCAGCGGTATTACGAGAACAATGGAAGAGTTCCGAAGCATTTTTAAACATGAGCAGAATTCCGAGAACAATGGAAGAGATTTTAAGCATTTTTAAACTTCAGCGGAATTCCGAGAAAAATAGAAGAGTTCCGAAGCATTTTCAAACTTCACCCGAATTCTGAGAACAATGGAAGAGTTCCGAAGCATTTTTAAACTTCAGCGGAATTCCTGGAACAATGAAAGAGTTCCGAAGCATTTTTAAAAGTCAGCAGAATTCCGAGAATAATAGAAGGGTGCCAAAGCATGTTTAAACTTCAGCGGAATTCTGAGAACAATGTAAGAGTTCCGAAGCATTTTTAAAGGTCAGCGGAATTCTGAGAATAATGGAAGAGTTGTGAAGCATTTTTAAACGTCAGCGGAATTCCGAGAACAATGGAAGAGTTGCAAAGCATTATTAAACGTCAGCGGAATTCCGAGAACAATGGAAGAGTTCCGAAGCATTTTTAAACTTCAGCATAATTCCGAGAACAATGGAAGAGTTCCGAAGCATTTTTAAATTTCAAAGGAATTCCGAGAAGAATGGAAGAGTTCCAAAGCATTTTAAAACTTCAGCAGAATTCCAAGAACAATGGAAGAGTCCTGAAGCATTTTAAACTTCAGCTGATTTCCGAGAAATGGAAGAGTTCCGAAGCATTTTGAAACGTCAGCGGAAATCCGAGAACAATGGAAGCGTTCCGAAGCATTTTTAAATGTCAGCTGAATTCCGAGAACAATGAAAGAGTTGCGAAGCATTATTAAACGTCAGCGGAATTCTGAGAACAATGGAAGAGTTCCGAAACATTTTTAAACATCGGCGGATTTCCTTCAAGAATGGAAGAGTTCCGAAGCATTTTTAAAAGTCAGCGGAATACCGAGAACAATAGAAGAGTTTTGAAGCATTTTTAAACGTCAGCGGAATTCCGAGAACAATGGAAGAGGTCCGAAGAATTGTTAAATGTCAGCGGAATTCCGAGAAATATGGAAGAGTTCCGAAGCATTTTTAAATGTCAGCAGAATTCCGAGAACAATGGAAGAGTTCCAAAGCATTTTTAAATGTCAGCGGAATTCTGAAAACAATGGAAGAGTTCCGAAGCATTTTTAAACTTCAGCGGAATTCCGAGAACAATGGAAGAGTTCAGAAGCATTCTTAAACTTCAGCGGAATTCCGAGAACAATGGAAGAGTTCCGAAGCATTTTTAAAAGTCAGCGGAATTCCGAGAACAATAGAAGAGTTGTGAAGCAATTTTAAGCGTCAGCGGAATTCCGAGAACAATGGAAGAGTTCCGAAGCATTTTTAAACTTCAGCGGAATTCCTGGAACAATGGAAGAGTTCCGAAGCATTTTTAAAAGTCAGCAGAATTCCGAGAATAATAGAAGGGTGCCAAAGCATGTTTAAACTTCAGCGGAATTCTGAGAACAATGTAAGAGTTCCGAAGCATTTTTAAACTTCACCGGAATTCCGAGAACAATGGAAGAGTTCCGAAGCATTTTTAAACGTCAGGGGAATTCCGCGAACAATCGAAGAGTTCTGAAGCATTTTTAAACGTCAGCGGATTTTTGAAAGCAATGGAAGATTTCCGAAGCATTTTTAAACCTCAGCGGAATTCTGAGAAAAATGGAAGAGTTCCGAAGCATTTTTAAACTTCAGCGGAATTTGGAGAACAATCGGAGAGTTCCGAAGCATTTTTAAAGGTCAGCGGAATTCTGAGAATAATGGAAGAGTTGTGAAGCATTTTTAAACGTCAGCGGAATTCCGAGAACAATGGAAGAGTTGCAAAGCATTATTAAACGTCAGCGGAATTCCGAGAACAATGGAAGAGTTCCGAAGCATTTTTAAACTTCAGCATAATTCCGAGAACAATGGAAGAGTTCCGAAGCATTTTTAAATTTCAAAGGAATTCCGAGAAGAATGGAAGAGTTCCAAAGCATTTTAAAACTTCAGCAGAATTCCAAGAACAATGGAAGAGTCCTGAAGCATTTTAAACTTCAGCTGATTTCCGAGAAATGGAAGAGTTCCGAAGCATTTTGAAACGTCAGCGGAAATCCGAGAACAATGGAAGCGTTCCGAAGCATTTTTAAATGTCAGCTGAATTCCGAGAACAATGAAAGAGTTGCGAAGCATTATTAAACGTCAGCGGAATTCTGAGAACAATGGAAGAGTTCCGAAACATTTTTAAACATCGGCGGATTTCCTTCAAGAATGAAAGAGTTCCGAAGAATTTTTAAACTTCAGCAGAATTTGAGGAACAATGGAAGAGTTCCAAAGCATTTTTAAACTTAAGTAGAAATCCGGGAACAATGGAAGAGTTTCAAAGCATTTTTAAACTTCAGCAGAATTCGGAGAACAATTGAAGAGTTCCAAAGCATTTTTAAACTTCAGCGGAATTCCGAGAACAATGGAAGAGTTCCGAAGCATTTTTAAATGTCAGCAGAAGTCCGAGAACAATGTAAGAGTTCCAAAGCATTTTAAAACTTCAGCAGAATTCCAAGAACAATTGAAGTGTTCCGAAGCATTTTTAAACGTAAGCGGAATTGCGAGAACAATGGAAGAGTTCTAAAGCATTTTTAAACATCAGCGGAATGCCGAGAGCAATGCAAGATTTCCGAAGCATTTTTATATGTCAGCGGAATTCCGAGAACAATGGAAGAGTTCCGAAGCATTTTTAAACTTCAGCGGAATTACGAGAACAATGGAAGAGTTCCGAAGCATTTTTAAACATGAGCAGAATTCCGAGAACAATGGAAGAGATTTTAAGCATTTTTAAACTTCAGCGGAATTCCGAGAACAATAGAAGAGTTCCGAAGCATTTTCAAACTTCACCCGAATTCTGAGAACAATGGAAGAGTTCCGAAGCATTTTTAAAAGTTAGCGGAATTCCGAGAACAATGGAAGAGTTGTGAAGCATTTTTAAACGTCAGCGGAATTCCGAGAACAATGGAAGAGTTCCGAAGCATTTTTAAACGTCAGCAGAATTCCGAGAACAATGGAAGAGTTCCGAAACATTTTTAAACTTCAGCAGAATTCCGAGAACAATGGAAGAGTTCCGAAGCATTTTTAAACTTCAGCGGAATTTGGAGAACAATGGAAGAGTTCCGAAGCATTTTTAAAAGTCAGCAGAATTCCGAGAACAATGGAAGAGTTGTGAAGCATTTTTGAACGTCAGCAGAATTCCGAGAACAATGGAAGAGTTCCGAAGCATTTTTAAACGTCAGCGGAATTCTGAGATCAATGGAATAGTTCTGAAGAATTTTTAAATGTTAGCGGGATTCCGAGAACAATGGAAGAGTTCCGAACCATTTTCAAACTTCACCCGAATTCTGAGAACAATGGAAGAGTTCCGAAGCATTTTTAAATGTCAGCGGAAATCTGAAAACAATGGAAGAGTTCCGAAGCATTTTTAATCTTCAAAATAATTCCGAGAACAATGGAAGAGTTCCGAAGCATATTTAAACTTCAGCGGAATTCCGAGAACAATGTAAGAGTTCCGAAGCATTTTTAAAAGTCAGCGGAATACCGAGAACAATAGAAGAGTTTTGAAGCATTTTTAAACGTCAGCGGAATACCGAGAACAATGGAAGAGGTCCGAAGCATTTTTAAATGTCATCGGAATTCTGAGAAATATGGAAGAGTTCCGAGCATTTTTAAATGTCAGCAGAATTCCGAGAACAATGGAAGAGTTCCAAAGCATTTTTAAATGTCAGCGGAATTCTGAAAACACTGGAAGAGTTCCGAAGCATTTTTAAACTTCAGCAGAATTCCGAGAACAATGGAAGAGTTCCGAAGCATTCTTAAACTTCAGCGGAATTCCGAGAACAATGGAAGAGTTCCGAAGCATTTTTAAACTTCAGCGGAATTACGAGAACAATGGAAGAGTTGTGAAGCATTTTTAAACATGAGCAGAATTCCGAGAACAATGGAAGAGTTCCGAAGCATTTTTAAACGTCAGCAGAATTCCGAGAACAATGGAAGAGTTCCGAAGCATTTTTAAACTTCAGCAGAATTCCGAGAACAATGGAAGAGTTCCGAAGCATTTTTAAACTTCAGCGGAATTTGGAGAACAATGGAAAAGTTCCGAAGCATTTTTAAAAGTCAGCGGAATTCCGAGAACAATGGAAGAGTTGTGAAGCATTTTTAAACGTCAGCGGAATGCCGAGAACAATGCAAGATTTCTGAAGCATTTTTATATGTCAGCGGAATTCCGAGAACAATGGAAGAGTTCCGAAGCATTTTTAAATGTCAGCGGAAATCTGAAAACAATGGAAGAGTTCCGAAGCATTTTTAATCTTCAAAATAATTTCGAGAACAATGGAAGAGTTCCGAAGCATATTTAAACTTCAGCGGAATTCCGAGAACAATGGAAGAGTTCCGAAGCATTTTTAAAAGTCAGCGGAATACCGAGAACAATAGAAGAGTTTTGAAGCATTTTTAAACGTCAGCGGAATTCCGAGAACAATGGAAGAGTTCCAAAGCATTTTTAAATGTCAGCGGAATTCTGAAAACAATGGAAGAGTTCCGAAGCATTTTTAAACTTCAGCAGAATTCCGAGAACAATGGAAGAGTTCCGAAGCATTCTTAAACTTCAGCGGAATTCCGAGAACAATGGAAGAGTTCCGAAGCATTTTTAAAAGTCAGCGGAATTCCGAGAACAATAGAAGAGTTGTGAAGCAATTTTAAGCGTCAGCGGAATTCCGAGAACAATGGA
This sequence comes from Phyllobates terribilis, assembly GCF_046119375.1. NCBI lineage: Eukaryota > Metazoa > Chordata > Amphibia > Anura > Dendrobatidae > Phyllobates > Phyllobates terribilis. The sequence goes on along the minus strand of NW_027362788.1, from coordinate 11,741,574 downwards.
AGAGTTCCGAAGCATTTTTAAACTTCAGCGGAATTCCTGGAACAATGGAAGAGTTCCGAAGCATTTTTAAAAGTCAGCAGAATTCCGAGAATAATAGAAGGGTGCCAAAGCATGTTTAAACTTCAGCGGAATTCTGAGAACAATGTAAGAGTTCCGAAGCATTTTTAAACTTCACCGGAATTCCGAGAACAATGGAAGAGTTCCGAAGCATTTTTAAACGTCAGGGGAATTCCGCGAACAATCGAAGAGTTCTGAAGCATTTTTAAACGTCAGCGGATTTTTGAAAACAATGGAAGATTTCCGAAGCATTTTTAAACCTCAGCGGAATTCTGAGAAAAATGGAAGAGTTCCGAAGCATTTTTAAACTTCAGCGGAATTTGGAGAACAATCGGACAGTTCCGAAGCATTTTTAAATGTCAGCGGAATTCCGAGAACAATGGAAGAGTTGAGAAGCATTTTTAAACGTCAGCGGAATTCCGAGAACAATGGAAGAGTTCCGAAGCATTTTTAAACGTCAGCAGAATTCCGAGAACAATGAAAGAGTTCCGAAGCATTTTTAAACGTCAGCAGAATTCCGAGAACAATGGAAGAGTTCCGAAGCATTTTTAAACTTCAGCAGAATTCCGAGAACAATGGAAGAGTTCCGAAGCATTTTTAAACTTCAGCGGAATTACGAGAACAATGGAAGAGTTCCGAAGCATTTTTAAACATGAGCAGAATTCCGAGAACAATGGAAGAGATTTTAAGCATTTTTAAACTTCAGCGGAATTCCGAGAACAATAGAAGAGTTCCGAAGCATTTTCAAACTTCACCCGAATTCTGAGAACAATGGAAGAGTTCCGAAGCATTTTTAAAAGTTAGCGGAATTCCGAGAACAATGGAAGAGTTGTGAAGCATTTTTAAACGTCAGCGGAATTCCGAGAACAATGGAAGAGTTCCGAAGCATTTTTAAACGTCAGCAGAATTCCGAGAACAATGGAAGAGTTCCGAAGCATTTTTAAACGTCAGCAGAATTCCGAGAACAATGGAAGAGTTCCGAAGCATTTTTAAACTTCAGCAGAATTCCGAGAACAATGGAAGAGTTCCGAAGCATTTTTAAACTTCAGCGGAATTTGGAGAACAATGGAAAAGTTCCGAAGCATTTTTAAAAGTCAGCGGAATTCCGAGAACAATGGAAGAGTTGTGAAGCATTTTTAAACGTCATGAGAATTCCGAGAACAATGGAAGAGTTCCGAAGCATTTTTAAACGTCAGCGGAATGCCGAGAACAATGCAAGATTTCTGAAGCATTTTTATATGTCAGCGGAATTCCGAGAACAATGGAAGAGTTCCGAAGCATTTTTAAATGTCAGCGGAAATCTGAAAACAATGGAAGAGTTCCGAAGCATTTTTAATCTTCAAAATAATTTCGAGAACAATGGAAGAGTTCCGAAGCATATTTAAACTTCAGCGGAATTCCGAGAACAATGGAAGAGTTCCGAAGCATTTTTAAAAGTCAGCGGAATACCGAGAACAATAGAAGAGTTTTGAAGCATTTTTAAACGTCAGCGGAATTCCGAGAACAATGGAAGAGTTCCAAAGCATTTTTAAATGTCAGCGGAATTCTGAAAACAATGGAAGAGTTCCGAAGCATTTTTAAACTTCAGCAGAATTCCGAGAACAATGGAAGAGTTCCGAAGCATTCTTAAACTTCAGCGGAATTCCGAGAACAATGGAAGAGTTCCGAAGCATTTTTAAAAGTCAGCGGAATTCCGAGAACAATAGAAGAGTTGTGAAGCAATTTTAAGCGTCAGCGGAATTCCGAGAACAATGGAAGAGTTCCGAAGCATTTTTAAACTTCAGCGGAATTCCTGGAACAATGGAAGAGTTCCGAAGCATTTTTAAAAGTCAGCAGAATTCCGAGAATAATAGAAGGGTGCCAAAGCATGTTTAAACTTCAGCGGAATTCCGAGAACAATGGAAGAGTTCCGAAGCATTTTTAAACGTCAGCAGAATTCCGAGAACAATGAAAGAGTTCCGAAGCATTTTTAAACGTCAGCAGAATTCCGAGAACAATGGAAGAGTTCCGAAGCATTTTTAAACTTCAGCAGAATTCCGAGAACAATGGAAGAGTTCCGAAGCATTTTTAAACTTCAGCGGAATTACGAGAACAATGGAAGAGTTCCGAAGCATTTTTCAACATGAGCAGAATTCCGAGAACAATGGAAGAGATTTTAAGCATTTTTAAACTTCAGCGGAATTCCGAGAACAATAGAAGAGTTCCGAAGCATTTTCAAACTTCACCCGAATTCTGAGAACAATGGAAGAGTTCCGAAGCATTTTTAAAAGTTAGCGGAATTCCGAGAACAATGGAAGAGTTGTGAAGCATTTTTAAACGTCAGCGGAATTCCGAGAACAATGGAAGAGTTCCGAAGCATTTTTAAACGTCAGCAGAATTCCGAGAACAATGGAAGAGTTCCGAAGCATTTTTAAACGTCAGCAGAATTCCGAGAACAATGGAAGAGTTCCGAAGCATTTTTAAACTTCAGCAGAATTCCGAGAACAATGGAAGAGTTCCGAAGCATTTTTAAACTTCAGCGGAATTTGGAGAACAATGGAAAAGTTCCGAAGCATTTTTAAAAGTCAGCGGAATTCCGAGAACAATGGAAGAGTTGTGAAGCATTTTTAAACGTCATGAGAATTCCGAGAACAATGGAAGAGTTCCGAAGCATTTTTAAACGTCAGCGGAATGCCGAGAACAATGCAAGATTTCTGAAGCATTTTTATATGTCAGCGGAATTCCGAGAACAATGGAAGAGTTCCGAAGCATTTTTAAATGTCAGCGGAAATCTGAAAACAATGGAAGAGTTCCGAAGCATTTTTAATCTTCAAAATAATTTCGAGAACAATGGAAGAGTTCCGAAGCATATTTAAACTTCAGCGGAATTCCGAGAACAATGGAAGAGTTCCGAAGCATTTTTAAAAGTCAGCGGAATACCGAGAACAATAGAAGAGTTTTGAAGCATTTTTAAACGTCAGCGGAATTCCGAGAACAATGGAAGAGTTCCAAAGCATTTTTAAATGTCAGCGGAATTCTGAAAACAATGGAAGAGTTCCGAAGCATTTTTAAACTTCAGCAGAATTCCGAGAACAATGGAAGAGTTCCGAAGCATTCTTAAACTTCAGCGGAATTCCGAGAACAATGGAAGAGTTCCGAAGCATTTTTAAAAGTCAGCGGAATTCCAAGAACAATAGAAGAGTTGTGAAGCAATTTTAAGCGTCAGCGGAATTCCGAGAACAATGGAAGAGTTCCGAAGCATTTTTAAACTTCAGCGGAATTCCTGGAACAATGGAAGAGTTCCGAAGCATTTTTAAAAGTCAGCAGAATTCCGAGAATAATAGAAGGGTGCCAAAGCATGTTTAAACTTCAGCGGAATTCTGAGAACAATGTAAGAGTTCCGAAGCATTTTTAAACTTCACCGGAATTCCGAGAACAATGGAAGAGTTCCGAAGCATTTTTAAACGTCAGGGGAATTCCGCGAACAATCGAAGAGTTCTGAAGCATTTTTAAACGTCAGCGGATTTTTGAAAACAATGGAAGATTTCCGAAGCATTTTTAAACCTCAGCGGAATTCTGAGAAAAATGGAAGAGTTCCGAAGCATTTTTAAACTTCAGCGGAATTTGGAGAACAATCGCAGAGTTCCGAAGCATTTTTAAATGTCAGCGGAATTCCGAGAACAATGGAAGAGTTCCGAAGCATTTTTAAACGTCAGCAGAATTCCGAGAACAATGAAAGAGTTCCGAAGCATTTTTAAACGTCAGCAGAATTCCGAGAACAATGGAAGAGTTCCGAAGCATTTTTAAACTTCAGCAGAATTCCGAGAACAATGGAAGAGTTCCGAAGCATTTTTAAACTTCAGCGGAATTACGAGAACAATGGAAGAGTTCCGAAGCATTTTTAAACATGAGCAGAATTCCGAGAACAATGGAAGAGATTTTAAGCATTTTTAAACTTCAGCGGAATTCCGAGAACAATAGAAGAGTTCCGAAGCATTTTCAAACTTCACCCGAATTCTGAGAACAATGGAAGAGTTCCGAAGCATTTTTAAAAGTTAGCGGAATTCCGAGAACAATGGAAGAGTTGTGAAGCATTTTTAAACGTCAGCGGAATTCCGAGAACAATGGAAGAGTTCCGAAGCATTTTTAAACGTCAGCAGAATTCCGAGAACAATGGAAGAGTTCCGAAGCATTTTTAAACGTCAGCAGAATTCCGAGAACAATGGAAGAGTTCCGAAGCATTTTTAAACTTCAGCAGAATTCCGAGAACAATGGAAGAGTTCCGAAGCATTTTTAAACTTCAGCGGAATTTGGAGAACAATGGAAAAGTTCCGAAGCATTTTTAAAAGTCAGCGGAATTCCGAGAACAATGGAAGAGTTGTGAAGCATTTTTAAACGTCATGAGAATTCCGAGAACAATGGAAGAGTTCCGAAGCATTTTTAAACGTCAGCGGAATGCCGAGAACAGTGCAAGATTTCTGAAGCATTTTTATATGTCAGCGGAATTCCGAGAACAATGGAAGAGTTCCGAAGCATTTTTAAATGTCAGCGGAAATCTGAAAACAATGGAAGAGTTCCGAAGCATTTTTAATCTTCAAAATAATTTCGAGAACAATGGAAGAGTTCCGAAGCATATTTAAACTTCAGCGGAATTCCGAGAACAATGGAAGAGTTCCGAAGCATTTTTAAAAGTCAGCGGAATACCGAGAACAATAGAAGAGTTCCGAAGCATTTTTAAACTTCAGCGGAATTTGGAGAACAATCGCAGAGTTCCGAAGCATTTTTAAATGTCAGCGGAATTCCGAGAACAATGGAAGAGTTCCGAAGCATTTTTAAACGTCAGCAGAATTCCGAGAACAATGAAAGAGTTCCGAAGCATTTTTAAACGTCAGCAGAATTCCGAGAACAATGGAAGAGTTCCGAAGCATTTTTAAACTTCAGCAGAATTCCGAGAACAATGGAAGAGTTCCGAAGCATTTTTAAACTTCAGCGGAATTACGAGAACAATGGAAGAGTTCCGAAGCATTTTTAAACATGAGCAGAATTCCGAGAACAATGGAAGAGATTTTAAGCATTTTTAAACTTCAGCGGAATTCCGAGAACAATAGAAGAGTTCCGAAGCATTTTCAAACTTCACCCGAATTCTGAGAACAATGGAAGAGTTCCGAAGCATTTTTAAAAGTTAGCGGAATTCCGAGAACAATGGAAGAGTTGTGAAGCATTTTTAAACGTCAGCGGAATTCCGAGAACAATGGAAGAGTTCCGAAGCATTTTTAAACGTCAGCAGAATTCCGAGAACAATGGAAGAGTTCCGAAGCATTTTTAAACGTCAGCAGAATTCCGAGAACAATGGAAGAGTTCCGAAGCATTTTTAAACTTCAGCAGAATTCCGAGAACAATGGAAGAGTTCCGAAGCATTTTTAAACTTCAGCGGAATTTGGAGAACAATGGAAAAGTTCCGAAGCATTTTTAAAAGTCAGCGGAATTCCGAGAACAATGGAAGAGTTGTGAAGCATTTTTAAACGTCATGAGAATTCCGAGAACAATGGAAGAGTTCCGAAGCATTTTTAAACGTCAGCGGAATGCCGAGAACAATGCAAGATTTCTGAAGCATTTTTATATGTCAGCGGAATTCCGAGAACAATGGAAGAGTTCCGAAGCATTTTTAAATGTCAGCGGAAATCTGAAAACAATGGAAGAGTTCCGAAGCATTTTTAATCTTCAAAATAATTTCGAGAACAATGGAAGAGTTCCGAAGCATATTTAAACTTCAGCGGAATTCCGAGAACAATGGAAGAGTTCCAAAGCATTTTTAAATGTCAGCGGAATTCTGAAAACAATGGAAGAGTTCCGAAGCATTTTTAAACTTCAGCGGAATTCCGAGAACAATGGAAGAGTTCCGAAGCATTTTTAAAAGTCAGCGGAATTCCGAGAACAATAGAAGAGTTGTGAAGCAATTTTAAGCGTCAGCGGAATTCCGAGAACAATGGAAGAGTTCCGAAGCATTTTTAAACTTCAGCGGAATTCCTGGAACAATGGAAGAGTTCCGAAGCATTTTTAAAAGTCAGCAGAATTCCGAGAATAATAGAAGGGTGCCAAAGCATGTTTAAACTTCAGCGGAATTCTGAGAACAATGTAAGAGTTCCGAAGCATTTTTAAACTTCACCGGAATTCCGAGAACAATGGAAGAGTTCCGAAGCATTTTTAAACGTCAGGGGAATTCCGCGAACAATCGAAGAGTTCTGAAGCATTTTTAAACATCAGCGGATTTTTGAAAACAATGGAAGATTTCCGAAGCATTTTTAAACCTCAGCGGAATTCTGAGAAAAATGGAAGAGTTCTGAAGCATTTTTAAACTTCAGCGGAATTTGGAGAACAATCGGAGAGTTCCGAAGCATTTTTAAATGTCAGCGGAATTCCGAGAACAATGGAAGAGTTGTGAAGCATTTTTAAACGTCAGCGGAATTCCGAGAACAATGGAAGAGTTCCGAAGCATTTTTAAACGTCAGCAGAATTCCGGGAACAATGGAAGAGTTCCGAAGCATTTTTAAACGTCAGCAGAATTCCGAGAACAATGGAAGAGTTCCGAAGCATTTTTAAACTTCAGCAGAATTCCGAGAACAATGGAAGAGTTCCGAAGCATTTTTAAACTTCAGCGGTATTACGAGAACAATGGAAGAGTTCCGAAGCATTTTTAAACATGAGCAGAATTCCGAGAACAATGGAAGAGATTTTAAGCATTTTTAAACTTCAGCGGAATTCCGAGAAAAATAGAAGAGTTCCGAAGCATTTTCAAACTTCACCCGAATTCTGAGAACAATGGAAGAGTTCCGAAGCATTTTTAAAAGTTAGCGAAATTCCGAGAACAATGGAAGAGTTGTGAAGCATTTTTAAACGTCAGCGGATTTTTGAAAACAATGGAAGATTTCCGAAACATTTTTAAATGTCAGCGGAATTCTGAGAAAAATGGAAGAGTTCCGAAGCATTTTTAAACTTCAGCGGAATTTGGAGAACAATCGGAGTGTTCCGAAGCATTTTTAAAGGCCAGTGGAATTCCGAGAACAATGGAAGAGTTGTGAAGCATTTTTAAACGTCAGCGGAATTCCAAGAACAATGGAGAGTTGCAAAGCATTATTAAACGTAAGTGGAATTCCGAGAACAATGGAAGAGTTCCGAAGCATTTTTAAACTTCAGCATAATTCCGAGAACAATGGAAGAGTTCCGAAGCATTTTTAAACGTCAGCGGAATTCTGAGATCAATGGAATAGTTCTGAAGAATTTTTAAATGTTAGCGGGATTCCGAGAACAATGGAAGAGTTCCGAAGCATTTTTAATCTTCAAAATAATTCCGAGAACAATGGAAGAGTTCCGAAGCATATTTAAACTTCAGCGGAATTCCGAGAACAATGGAAGAGTTCCGAAGCATTTTTAAAAGTTAGCGGAATACCGAGAACAATAGAAGAGTTTTGAAGCATTTTTAAACGTCAGCGGAATTCCGAGAACAATGGAAGAGGTCCGAAGCATTTTTAAATGTCAGCGGAATTCCGAGAAATATGGAAGAGTTCCGAAGCATTTTTAAATGTCAGCAGAATTCCGAGAACAATGGAAGAGTTCCAAAGCATTTTTAAATGTCAGCAGAATTCCGAGAACAATGGAAGAGTTCCGAAGCATTCTTAAACCTCAGCGGAATTCCGAGAACAATGGAAGAGTTCCGAAGCATTTTTAAACTTCAGCATAATTCCGAGAACAATGGAAGAGTTCCGAAGCATTTTTAAACGTCAGCGGAATCCTGAGATCAATGGAATAGTTCTGAAGAATTTTTAAATGTTAGCGGGATTCCGAGAACAATGGAAGAGTTCCGAAGCATTTTTAAATGTCAGCGGAAATCTGAAAACAATGGAAGAGTTCCGAAGCATTTTTAATCTTCAAAATAATTCCGAGAACAATGGAAGAGTTCCGAAGCATATTTAAACTTCAGCGGAATTCCGAGAACAATGGAAGAGTTCCGAAGCATTTTTAAAAGTCAGCGGAATACCGAGAACAATAGAAGAGTTTTGAAGCATTTTTAAACGTCAGCGGAATTCCGAGAACAATTGAAGAGGTCCGAAGCATGTTTAAATGTCAGCGGAATTCCGAGAAATATGGAAGAGTTCCGAGCATTTTTAAATGTCAGCAGAATTCCGAGAACAATGGAAGAGTTCCAAAGCATTTTTAAATGTCAGCGGAATTCTGAAAACAATGGAAGAGTTCCGAAGCATTTTTAAACTTCAGCAGAATTCCGAGAACAATGGAAGAGTTCCGAAGCATTCTTAAACTTCAGCGGAATTCCGAGAACAATGGAAGAGTTCCGAAGCATTTTTAAAAGTCAGCGGAATTCCGAGAACAATGGAAGAGTTGTGAAGCATTTTTAAACGTCAGCAGAATTCCGAGAACAATGGAAGAGTTCCGAAGCATTTTTAAACGTCAGCGGAATATTGAGTTCAATGGAATAGTTCTGAAGAATTTTTAAATGTTAGCGGGATTCCGAGAACAATGGAAGAGTTCCGAAGCATTTTTAATCTTCAAAATAATTCAGAGAACAATGGAAGAGTTCCGAAGCATATTGAAACTTCAGCGGAATTCCGAGAACAATGGAAGAGTTCCGAAGCATTTTTAAAAGTCAGCGGAATACCGAGAACAATAGAAGAGTTTTGAAGCATTTTTAAACGTCAGCGGAATTCCGAGAACAATGGAAGAGGTCCGAAGCATTTTTAAATGTCAGCGGAATTCCGAGAAATATGGAAGAGTTCCGAAGCATTTTTAAATGTCAGCAGAATTCCGAGAACAATGGAAGAGTTCCAAAGCATTTTTAAATGTCAGCGGAATTCTGAAAACAATGGAAGAGTTCCGAAGCATTTTTAAACTTCAGCAGAATTCCGAGAACAATGGAAGAGTTCCGAAGCATTTTTAAACTTCAGCGGAATTCCTGGAACAATGGAAGAGTTCCGAAGCATTTTTAAAAGTCAGCAGAATTCCGAGAATAATAGAAGGGTGCCAAAGCATGTTTAAACTTCAGCGGAATTCTGAGAACAATGTAAGAGTTCCGAAGCATTTTTAAACTTCACCGGAATTCCGAGAACAATGGAAGAGTTCCGAAGCATTTTTAAACCTCAGCGGAATTCTGAGAAAAATGGAAGAGTTCCGAAGCATTTTTAAACTTCAGCGGATTTTGGAGAACAATGGAAGAGTTGTGAAGCATTTTTAAACGTCAGCGGAATTCCGAGAACAATGGAAGAGTTGCAAAGCATTATTAAACGTCAGCGGAATTCCGAGAACAATGGAAGAGTTCCGAAGCATTTTTAAACTTCAGCATAATTCCGAGAACAATGGAAGAGTTCCGAAGCATTTTTAAATTTCAAAGGAATTCCGAGAACGATGGAAGAGTTCCAAAGCATTTTAAAACTTCAGCAGAATTCCAAGAACAATGGAAGAGTCCTGAAGCATTTTAAACTTCAGCTGATTTCCGAGAAATGGAAGAGTTCCGAAGCATTTTGAAACGTCAGCGGAAATCCGAGAACAATGGAAGCGTTCCGAAGCATTTTTAAATGTCAGCTGAATTCCGAGAACAATGAAAGAGTTGCGAAGCATTATTAAACGTCAGCGGAATTCTGAGAACAATGGAAGAGTTCCGAAACATTTTTAAACATCGGCGGATATCCTTCAAGAATGAAAGAGTTCCGAAGAATTTTTAAACTTCAGCAGAATTTGAGGAACAATGGAAGAGTTCCAAAGCATTTTTAAACTTCAGTAGAAATCCGGGAACAATGGAAGAGTTTCAAAGCATTTTTAAACTTCAGCAGAATTCGGAGAACAATTGAAGAGTTCCAAAGCATTTTTAAACTTCAGCGGAATTCCGAGAACAATGGAAGAGTTCAGAAGCATTTTTAAATGTCAGCAGAATTCCGAGAACAATGTAAGAGTTCCAAAGCATTTTAAAACTTCAGCAGAATTCCAAGAACAATTGAAGTGTTCCGAAGCATTTTTAAATGTAAGCGGAATTGCGAGAAAAATGGAAGAGTTCTAAAGCATTTTTAAACATCAGCGGAATGCCGAGAGCAATGCAAGATTTCCGAAGCATTTTTATATGTCAGCGGAATTCCGAGAACAATGGAAGAGTTCCGAAGCATTTTAAACTTCAGCGGAATTTGGAGAACAATGGAAGAGTTCCGAAGCATTTTTAAAAGTCAGCAGAATTCCGAGAACAATGGAAGAGTTGTGAAGCATTTTTAAACGTCAGCAGAATTCCGAGAACAATGGAAGAGTTCCGAAGCATTTTTAAATGTCAGCGGAATTCTGAGATCAATGGAATAGTTCTGAAGAATTTTTAAATGTTAGCGGGATTCCGAGAACAATGGAAGAGTTCCGAACCATTTTCAAAGTTCACCCGAATTCTGAGAACAATGGAAGAGTTCCGAAGCATTTTTAAACTTCAGCAGAATTCCGAGAACAATGGAAGAGTTCCGAAGCATTTTTAAACTTCAGCGGAATTTGGAGAACAATGGAAGAGTTCCGAAGCATTTTTAAAAGTCAGCGGAATTCTGAGAACAATGGAAGAGTTGTGAAGCATTTTTAAACGTCAGCAGAATTCCGAGAACAATGGAAGAGTTCCGAAGCATTTTTAAACGTCAGCGGAATTCTGAGATCAATGGAATAGTTCTGAAGAATTTTTAAATGTTAGCGGGATTCCGAGAGCAATGGAAGAGTTCCGAAGCATTTTTAAATGTCAGCGGAAATCTGAAAACAATGGAAGAGTTCCGAAGCATTTTTAAAAGTCAGCAGAATTCCGAGAATAATAGAAGGGTGCCAAAGCATGTTTAAACTTCAGCGGAATTCTGAGAACAATGTAAGAGTTCCGAAGCATTTTTAAACTTCACTGGTATTCCGAGAACAATGGAAGAGTTCCGAAGCATTTTTAAACGTCAGGGGAATTCCGCGAACAATCGAAGAGTTCTGAAGCATTTTTAAACGTCAGCGGATTTTTGAAAACAATGGAAGATTTCCGAAGCATTTTTAAACCTCAGCGGAATTCTGAGAAAAATGGAAGAGTTCCGAAGCATTTTTAAACTTCAGCGGAATTTGGAGAACAATCGGAGAGTTCCGAAGCATTTTTAAATGTCAGCGGAATTCCGAGAACAATGGAAGAGTTGTGAAGCATTTTTAAACGTCAGCGGAATTCCGAGAACAATGGAAGAGTTCCGAAGCATTTTTAAACGTCAGCAGAATTCCGAGAACAATGGAAGAGTTCCGAAGCATTTTTAAACGTCAGCAGAATTCCGAGAACAATGGAAGAGTTCCGAAGCATTTTTAAACTTCAGCAGAATTCAGAGAACAATGGAAGAGTTCCGAAGCATTTTTAAACTTCAGCGGAATTTGGAGAACAATGGAAGAGTTCCGAAGCATTTATAAAAGTCAGCGGAATTCCGAGAACAATGGAAGAGTTGTGAAGCATTTTTAAACGTCAGCAGAATTCCGAGAACAATGTAAGAGTTCCGAAGCATTTTTAAACGTCAGCGGAATATTGAGTTCAATGGAATAGTTCTGAAGAATTTTTAAATGTTAGCGGGATTCCGAGAACAATGGAAGAGTTCCGAAGCATTTTTAAATGTCAGCGGAAATCTGAAAACAATGGAAGAGTTCCGAAGCATTTTTAATCTTCAAAATAATTCCGAGAACAATGGAAGAGTTCCGAAGCATATTTAAACTTCAGCGGAATTCCGAGAACAATGGAAGAGTTCCGAAGCATTTTTAAAAGTCAGCGGAATACCGAGAACAATAGAAGAGTTTTGAAGCATTTTTAAACGTCAGCGGAATTCCGAGAACAATGGAAGAGGTCCGAAGCATTTTTAAATGTCAGCGGAATTCCGAGAAATATGGAAGAGTTCCGAAGCATTTTTAAATGTCAGCAGAATTCCGAGAACAATGGAAGAGTTCCAAAGCATTTTTAAATGTCAGCGGAATTCTGAAAACAATGGAAGAGTTCCAAAGCATTTTTAAACTTCAGCAGAATTCCGAGAACAATGGAAGAGTTCCGAAGCATTCTTAAACTTCAGCGGAATTCCGAGAACAATGGAAGAGTTCCGAAGCATTTTTAAACTTCAGCATAATTCCGAGAACAATGGAAGAGTTCCGAAGCATTTTTAAACGTCAGCGGAATTCTGAGATCAATGGAATAGTTCTGAAGAATTTTTAAATGTTAGCGGGATTCCGAGAACAATGGAAGAGTTCCGAAGCATTTTTAAATGTCAGCGGAAATCTGAAAACAATGGAAGAGTTCCGATGCATTTTTAATCTTCAAAATAATTCCGAGAACAATGGAAGAGTTCCGAAGCATATTTAAACTTCAGCGGAATTCCGAGAACAATGGAAGAGTTCCGAAGCATTTTTAAAAGTCAGCGGAATACCGAGAACAATAGAAGAGTTTTGAAGCATTTTTAAACGTCAGCGGAATTCCGAGAACAATGGAAGAGGTCCGAAGCATTTTTAAATGTCAGCGAAATTCCGAGAAATATGGAAGAGTTCCGAAGCATTTTTAAATGTCAGCAGAATTCCGAGAACAATGGAAGAGTTCCAAAGCATTTTTAAATGTCAGCGGAATTCTGAAAACAATGGAAGAGTTCCGAAGCATTTTTAAACTTCAAAATAATGCCGAGAACAACGGAAGTGTTCAGAAGCATTCTTAAACTTCAGCGGAATTCCGAGAACAATGGAAGAGTTCCAAAGCATTTTTAAAAGTCAGCGGAATTCCGAGAACAATAGAAGAGTTGTGAAGCAATTTTAAGCGTCAGCGGAATTCCGAGAACAATGGAAGAGTTCCGAAGCATTTTTAAACTTCAGCGGAATTCCTGGAACAATGGAAGAGTTCCGAAGCATTTTTAAAAGTCAGCAGAATTCCGAGAATAATAGAAGGGTGCCAAAGCATGTTTAAACTTCAGCGGAATTCTGAGAACAATGTAAGAGTTCCGAAGCATTTTTAAACTTCACCGGAATTCCGAGAACAATGGAAGAGTTCCGAAGCATTTTTAAACGTCAGGGGAATTCCGCGAACAATCGAAGAGTTCTGAAGCATTTTTAAACGTCAGCGGATTTTTGAAAGCAATGGAAGATTTCCGAAGCATTTTTAAACCTCAGCGGAATTCTGAGAAAAATGGAAGAGTTCCGAAGCATTTTTAAACTTCAGCGGAATTTGGAGAACAATCGGAGAGTTCCGAAGCATTTTTAAAGGTCAGCGGAATTCCGAGAACAATGGAAGAGTTGTGAAGCATTTTTAAACGTCAGCAGAATTCCGAGAACAATGGAAGAGTTGCAAAGCATTATTAAACGTCAGCGGAATTCCGAGAACAATGGAAGAGTTCCAAAGCATTTTTAAATGTCAGCGGAATTCTGAAAACAATGGAAGAGTTCCGAAGCATTTTTAAACTTCAGCAGAATTCCGAGAACAATGGAAGAGTTCCGAAGCATTCATAAACTTCAGCGGAATTCCGAGAGCAAAGGAAGAGTTCCGAAGCATTTTTAAAAGTCAGCGGAATTCCGAGAACAATAGAAGAGTTGTGAAGCAATTTTAAGCGTCAGCGGAATTCCGAGAACAATGGAAGAGTTCCGAAGCATTTTTAAACTTCAGCGGAATTCCTGGAACAATGAAAGAGTTCCGAAGCATTTTTAAACGTCAGCAGAATTCCGAGAACAATGAAAGAGTTCCGAAGCATTTTTAAACGTCAGCAGAATTCCGAGAACAATGGAAGAGTTCCGAAGCATTTTTAAACTTCAGCAGAATTCCGAGAACAATGGAAGAGTTCCGAAGCATTTTTAAACTTCAGCGGAATTACGAGAACAATGGAAGAGTTCCGAAGCATTTTTAAACATGAGCAGAATTCCGAGAACAATGGAAGAGATTTTAAGCATTTTTAAACTTCAGCGGAATTCCGAGAACAATAGAAGAGTTCCGAAGCATTTTCAAACTTCACCCGAATTCTGAGAACAATGGAAGAGTTCCGAAGCATTTTTAAAAGTTAGCGGAATTCCGAGAACAATGGAAGAGTTGTGAAGCATTTTTAAACGTCAGCGGAATTCCGAGAACAATGGAAGAGTTCCGAAGCATTTTTAAACGTCAGCAGAATTCCGAGAACAATGGAAGAGTTCCGAAGCATTTTTAAACGTCAGCAGAATTCCGAGAACAATGGAAGAGTTCCGAAGCATTTTTAAACTTCAGCAGAATTCCGAGAACAATGGAAGAGTTCCGAAGCATTTTTAAACTTCAGCGGAATTTGGAGAACAATGGAAAAGTTCCGAAGCATTTTTAAAAGTCAGCGGAATTCCGAGAACAATGGAAGAGTTGTGAAGCATTTTTAAACGTCATGAGAATTCCGAGAACAATGGAAGAGTTCCGAAGCATTTTTAAACGTCAGCGGAATGCCGAGAACAATGCAAGATTTCTGAAGCATTTTTATATGTCAGCGGAATTCCGAGAACAATGGAAGAGTTCCGAAGCATTTTTAAATGTCAGCGGAAATCTGAAAACAATGGAAGAGTTCCGAAGCATTTTTAATCTTCAAAATAATTTCGAGAACAATGGAAGAGTTCCGAAGCATATTTAAACTTCAGCGGAATTCCGAGAACAATGGAAGAGTTCCGAAGCATTTTTAAAAGTCAGCGGAATACCGAGAACAATAGAAGAGTTCCGAAGCATTTTTAAACTTCAGCGGAATTTGGAGAACAATCGCAGAGTTCCGAAGCATTTTTAAATGTCAGCGGAATTCCGAGAACAATGGAAGAGTTCCGAAGCATTTTTAAACGTCAGCAGAATTCCGAGAACAATGAAAGAGTTCCGAAGCATTTTTAAACGTCAGCAGAATTCCGAGAACAATGGAAGAGTTCCGAAGCATTTTTAAACTTCAGCAGAATTCCGAGAACAATGGAAGAGTTCCGAAGCATTTTTAAACTTCAGCGGAATTACGAGAACAATGGAAGAGTTCCGAAGCATTTTTAAACATGAGCAGAATTCCGAGAACAATGGAAGAGATTTTAAGCATTTTTAAACTTCAGCGGAATTCCGAGAACAATAGAAGAGTTCCGAAGCATTTTCAAACTTCACCCGAATTCTGAGAACAATGGAAGAGTTCCGAAGCATTTTTAAAAGTTAGCGGAATTCCGAGAACAATGGAAGAGTTGTGAAGCATTTTTAAACGTCAGCGGAATTCCGAGAACAATGGAAGAGTTCCGAAGCATTTTTAAACGTCAGCAGAATTCCGAGAACAATGGAAGAGTTCCGAAGCATTTTTAAACGTCAGCAGAATTCCGAGAACAATGGAAGAGTTCCGAAGCATTTTTAAACTTCAGCAGAATTCCGAGAACAATGGAAGAGTTCCGAAGCATTTTTAAATGTCAGCGGAAATCTGAAAACAATGGAAGAGTTCCGAAGCATTTTTAATCTTCAAAATAATTTCGAGAACAATGGAAGAGTTCCGAAGCATATTTAAACTTCAGCGGAATTCCGAGAACAATGGAAGAGTTCCGAAGCATTTTTAAAAGTCAGCGGAATACCGAGAACAATAGAAGAGTTTTGAAGCATTTTTAAACGTCAGCGGAATTCCGAGAACAATGGAAGAGTTCCAAAGCATTTTTAAATGTCAGCGGAATTCTGAAAACAATGGAAGAGTTCCGAAGCATTTTTAAACTTCAGCAGAATTCCGAGAACAATGGAAGAGTTCCGAAGCATTCTTAAACTTCAGCGGAATTCCGAGAACAATGGAAGAGTTCCGAAGCATTTTTAAAAGTCAGCGGAATTCCGAGAACAATAGAAGAGTTGTGAAGCAATTTTAAGCGTCAGCGGAATTCCGAGAACAATGGAAGAGTTCCGAAGCATTTTTAAACTTCAGCGGAATTCCTGGAACAATGGAAGAGTTCCGAAGCATTTTTAAAAGTCAGCAGAATTCCGAGAATAATAGAAGGGTGCCAAAGCATGTTTAAACTTCAGCGGAATTCTGAGAACAATGTAAGAGTTCCGAAGCATTTTTAAACTTCACCGGAATTCCGAGAACAATGGAAGAGTTCCGAAGCATTTTTAAACGTCAGGGGAATTCCGCGAACAATCGAAGAGTTCTGAAGCATTTTTAAACATCAGCGGATTTTTGAAAACAATGGAAGATTTCCGAAGCATTTTTAAACCTCAGCGGAATTCTGAGAAAAATGGAAGAGGTCTGAAGCATTTTTAAACTTCAGCGGAATTTGGAGAACAATCGGAGAGTTCCGAAGCATTTTTAAATGTCAGCGGAATTCCGAGAACAATGGAAGAGTTGTGAAGCATTTTTAAACGTCAGCGGAATTCCGAGAACAATGGAAGAGTTCCGAAGCATTTTTAAACGTCAGCAGAATTCCGAGAACAATGGAAGAGTTCCGAAGCATTTTTAAACGTCAGCAGAATTCCGAGAACAATGGAAGAGTTCCGAAGCATTTTTAAACTTCAGCAGAATTCCGAGAACAATGGAAGAGTTCCGAAGCATTTTTAAACTTCAGCGGTATTACGAGAACAATGGAAGAGTTCCGAAGCATTTTTAAACATGAGCAGAATTCCGAGAACAATGGAAGAGATTTTAAGCATTTTTAAACTTCAGCGGAATTCCGAGAAAAATAGAAGAGTTCCGAAGCATTTTCAAACTTCACCCGAATTCTGAGAACAATGGAAGAGTTCCGAAGCATTTTTAAAAGTTAGCGAAATTCCGAGAACAATGGAAGAGTTGTGAAGCATTTTTAAACGTCAGCGGATTTTTGAAAACAATGGAAGATTTCCGAAGCATTTTTAAATGTCAGCGGAATTCTGAGAAAAATGGAAGAGTTCCGAAGCATTTTTAAACTTCAGCGGAATTTGGAGAACAATCGGAGTGTTCCGAAGCATTTTTAAAGGCCAGTGGAATTCCGAGAACAATGGAAGAGTTGTGAAGCATTTTTAAACGTCAGCGGAATTCCAAGAACAATGGAGAGTTGCAAAGCATTATTAAACGTAAGTGGAATTCCGAGAACAATGGAAGAGTTCCGAAGCATTTTTAAACTTCAGCATAATTCCGAGAACAATGGAAGAGTTCCGAAGCATTTTTAAACGTCAGCGGAATTCTGAGATCAATGGAATAGTTCTGAAGAATTTTTAAATGTTAGCGGGATTCCGAGAACAATGGAAGAGTTCCGAAGCATTTTTAATCTTCAAAATAATTCCGAGAACAATGGAAGAGTTCCGAAGCATATTTAAACTTCAGCGGAATTCCGAGAACAATGGAAGAGTTCCGAAGCATTTTTAAAAGTTAGCGGAATACCGAGAACAATAGAAGAGTTTTGAAGCATTTTTAAACGTCAGCGGAATTCCGAGAACAATGGAAGAGGTCCGAAGCATTTTTAAATGTCAGCGGAATTCCGAGAAATATGGAAGAGTTCCGAAGCATTTTTAAATGTCAGCAGAATTCCGAGAACAATGGAAGAGTTCCAAAGCATTTTTAAATGTCAGCAGAATTCCGAGAACAATGGAAGAGTTCCGAAGCATTCTTAAACCTCAGCGGAATTCCGAGAACAATGGAAGAGTTCCGAAGCATTTTTAAACTTCAGCATAATTCCGAGAACAATGGAAGAGTTCCGAAGCATTTTTAAACGTCAGCGGAATCCTGAGATCAATGGAATAGTTCTGAAGAATTTTTAAATGTTAGCGGGATTCCGAGAACAATGGAAGAGTTCCGAAGCATTTTTAAATGTCAGCGGAAATCTGAAAACAATGGAAGAGTTCCGAAGCATTTTTAATCTTCAAAATAATTCCGAGAACAATGGAAGAGTTCCGAAGCATATTTAAACTTCAGCGGAATTCCGAGAACAATGGAAGAGTTCCGAAGCATTTTTAAAAGTCAGCGGAATACCGAGAACAATAGAAGAGTTTTGAAGCATTTTTAAACGTCAGCGGAATTCCGAGAACAATTGAAGAGGTCCGAAGCATGTTTAAATGTCAGCGGAATTCCGAGAAATATGGAAGAGTTCCGAGCATTTTTAAATGTCAGCAGAATTCCGAGAACAATGGAAGAGTTCCAAAGCATTTTTAAATGTCAGCGGAATTCTGAAAACAATGGAAGAGTTCCGAAGCATTTTTAAACTTCAGCAGAATTCCGAGAACAATGGAAGAGTTCCGAAGCATTCTTAAACTTCAGCGGAATTCCGAGAACAATGGAAGAGTTCCGAAGCATTTTTAAAAGTCAGCGGAATTCCGAGAACAATGGAAGAGTTGTGAAGCATTTTTAAACGTCAGCAGAATTCCGAGAACAATGGAAGAGTTCCGAAGCATTTTTAAACGTCAGCGGAATATTGAGTTCAATGGAATAGTTCTGAAGAATTTTTAAATGTTAGCGGGATTCCGAGAACAATGGAAGAGTTCCGAAGCATTTTTAATCTTCAAAATAATTCAGAGAACAATGGAAGAGTTCCGAAGCATATTGAAACTTCAGCGGAATTCCGAGAACAATGGAAGAGTTCCGAAGCATTTTTAAAAGTCAGCGGAATACCGAGAACAATAGAAGAGTTTTGAAGCATTTTTAAACGTCAGCGGAATTCCGAGAACAATGGAAGAGGTCCGAAGCATTTTTAAATGTCAGCGGA
The DNA here is from genome assembly GCF_046119375.1 of Phyllobates terribilis. Classification (NCBI taxonomy): domain Eukaryota; kingdom Metazoa; phylum Chordata; class Amphibia; order Anura; family Dendrobatidae; genus Phyllobates; species Phyllobates terribilis. Next base: position 11,722,881 of record NW_027362788.1, on the reverse strand, counting down.
ATTCCGAGAAATATGGAAGAGTTCCGAAGCATTTTTAAATGTCAGCAGAATTCCGAGAACAATGGAAGAGTTCCAAAGCATTTTTAAATGTCAGCGGAATTCTGAAAACAATGGAAGAGTTCCGAAGCATTTTTAAACTTCAGCAGAATTCCGAGAACAATGGAAGAGTTCCGAAGCATTTTTAAACTTCAGCGGAATTCCTGGAACAATGGAAGAGTTCCGAAGCATTTTTAAAAGTCAGCAGAATTCCGAGAATAATAGAAGGGTGCCAAAGCATGTTTAAACTTCAGCGGAATTCTGAGAACAATGTAAGAGTTCCGAAGCATTTTTAAACTTCACCGGAATTCCGAGAACAATGGAAGAGTTCCGAAGCATTTTTAAACCTCAGCGGAATTCTGAGAAAAATGGAAGAGTTCCGAAGCATTTTTAAACTTCAGCGGATTTTGGAGAACAATGGAAGAGTTGTGAAGCATTTTTAAACGTCAGCGGAATTCCGAGAACAATGGAAGAGTTGCAAAGCATTATTAAACGTCAGCGGAATTCCGAGAACAATGGAAGAGTTCCGAAGCATTTTTAAACTTCAGCATAATTCCGAGAACAATGGAAGAGTTCCGAAGCATTTTTAAATTTCAAAGGAATTCCGAGAACGATGGAAGAGTTCCAAAGCATTTTAAAACTTCAGCAGAATTCCAAGAACAATGGAAGAGTCCTGAAGCATTTTAAACTTCAGCTGATTTCCGAGAAATGGAAGAGTTCCGAAGCATTTTGAAACGTCAGCGGAAATCCGAGAACAATGTAAGAGTTCCAAAGCATTTTAAAACTTCAGCAGAATTCCAAGAACAATTGAAGTGTCCCGAAGCATTTTTAAATGTAAGCGGAATTGCGAGAAAAATGGAAGAGTTCTAAAGCATTTTTAAACATCAGCGGAATGCCGAGAGCAATGCAAGATTTCCGAAGCATTTTTATATGTCAGCGGAATTCCGAGAACAATGGAAGAGTTCCGAAGCATTTTAAACTTCAGCGGAATTTGGAGAACAATGGAAGAGTTCCGAAGCATTTTTAAAAGTCAGCAGAATTCCGAGAACAATGGAAGAGTTGTGAAGCATTTTTAAACGTCAGCAGAATTCCGAGAACAATGGAAGAGTTCCGAAGCATTTTTAAATGTCAGCGGAATTCTGAGATCAATGGATTAGTTCTGAAGAATTTTTAAATGTTAGCGGGATTCCGAGAACAATGGAAGAGTTCCGAACCATTTTCAAAGTTCACCCGAATTCTGAGAACAATGGAAGAGTTCCGAAGCATTTTTAAACTTCAGCAGAATTCCGAGAACAATGGAAGAGTTCCGAAGCATTTTTAAACTTCAGCGGAATTTGGAGAACAATGGAAGAGTTCCGAAGCATTTTTAAAAGTCAGCGGAATTCTGAGAACAATGGAAGAGTTGTGAAGCATTTTTAAACGTCAGCAGAATTCCGAGAACAATGGAAGAGTTCCGAAGCATTTTTAAACGTCAGCGGAATTCTGAGATCAATGGAATAGTTCTGAAGAATTTTTAAATGTTAGCGGGATTCCGAGAGCAATGGAAGAGTTCCGAAGCATTTTTAAATGTCAGCGGAAATCTGAAAACAATGGAAGAGTTCCGAAGCATTTTTAAAAGTCAGCAGAATTCCGAGAATAATAGAAGGGTGCCAAAGCATGTTTAAACTTCAGCGGAATTCTGAGAACAATGTAAGAGTTCCGAAGCATTTTTAAACTTCACTGGTATTCCGAGAACAATGGAAGAGTTCCGAAGCATTTTTAAACGTCAGGGGAATTCCGCGAACAATCGAAGAGTTCTGAAGCATTTTTAAACGTCAGCGGATTTTTGAAAACAATGGAAGATTTCCGAAGCATTTTTAAACCTCAGCGGAATTCTGAGAAAAATGGAAGAGTTCCGAAGCATTTTTAAACTTCAGCGGAATTTGGAGAACAATCGGAGAGTTCCGAAGCATTTTTAAATGTCAGCGGAATTCCGAGAACAATGGAAGAGTTGTGAAGCATTTTTAAACGTCAGCGGAATTCCGAGAACAATGGAAGAGTTCCGAAGCATTTTTAAACGTCAGCAGAATTCCGAGAACAATGGAAGAGTTCCGAAGCATTTTTAAACGTCAGCAGAATTCCGAGAACAATGGAAGAGTTCCGAAGCATTTTTAAACTTCAGCAGAATTCAGAGAACAATGGAAGAGTTCCGAAGCATTTTTAAACTTCAGCGGAATTTGGAGAACAATGGAAGAGTTCCGAAGCATTTATAAAAGTCAGCGGAATTCCGAGAACAATGGAAGAGTTGTGAAGCATTTTTAAACGTCAGCAGAATTCCGAGAACAATGTAAGAGTTCCGAAGCATTTTTAAACGTCAGCGGAATATTGAGTTCAATGGAATAGTTCTGAAGAATTTTTAAATGTTAGCGGGATTCCGAGAACAATGGAAGAGTTCCGAAGCATTTTTAAATGTCAGCGGAAATCTGAAAACAATGGAAGAGTTCCGAAGCATTTTTAATCTTCAAAATAATTCCGAGAACAATGGAAGAGTTCCGAAGCATATTTAAACTTCAGCGGAATTCCGAGAACAATGGAAGAGTTCCGAAGCATTTTTAAAAGTCAGCGGAATACCGAGAACAATAGAAGAGTTTTGAAGCATTTTTAAACGTCAGCGGAATTCCGAGAACAATGGAAGAGGTCCGAAGCATTTTTAAATGTCAGCGGAATTCCGAGAAATATGGAAGAGTTCCGAAGCATTTTTAAATGTCAGCAGAATTCCGAGAACAATGGAAGAGTTCCAAAGCATTTTTAAATGTCAGCGGAATTCTGAAAACAATGGAAGAGTTCCAAAGCATTTTTAAACTTCAGCAGAATTCCGAGAACAATGGAAGAGTTCCGAAGCATTCTTAAACTTCAGCGGAATTCCGAGAACAATGGAAGAGTTCCGAAGCATTTTTAAACTTCAGCATAATTCCGAGAACAATGGAAGAGTTCCGAAGCATTTTTAAACGTCAGCGGAATTCTGAGATCAATGGAATAGTTCTGAAGAATTTTTAAATGTTAGCGGGATTCCGAGAACAATGGAAGAGTTCCGAAGCATTTTTAAATGTCAGCGGAAATCTGAAAACAATGGAAGAGTTCCGATGCATTTTTAATCTTCAAAATAATTCCGAGAACAATGGAAGAGTTCCGAAGCATATTTAAACTTCAGCGGAATTCCGAGAACAATGGAAGAGTTCCGAAGCATTTTTAAAAGTCAGCGGAATACCGAGAACAATAGAAGAGTTTTGAAGCATTTTTAAACGTCAGCGGAATTCCGAGAACAATGGAAGAGGTCCGAAGCATTTTTAAATGTCAGCGAAATTCCGAGAAATATGGAAGAGTTCCGAAGCATTTTTAAATGTCAGCAGAATTCCGAGAACAATGGAAGAGTTCCAAAGCATTTTTAAATGTCAGCGGAATTCTGAAAACAATGGAAGAGTTCCGAAGCATTTTTAAACTTCAAAATAATTCCGAGAACAATGGAAGTGTTCAGAAGCATTCTTAAACTTCAGCGGAATTCCGAGAACAATGGAAGAGTTCCAAAGCATTTTTAAAAGTCAGCGGAATTCCGAGAACAATAGAAGAGTTGTGAAGCAATTTTAAGCGTCAGCGGAATTCCGAGAACAATGGAAGAGTTCCGAAGCATTTTTAAACTTCAGCGGAATTCCTGGAACAATGGAAGAGTTCCGAAGCATTTTTAAAAGTCAGCAGAATTCCGAGAATAATAGAAGGGTGCCAAAGCATGTTTAAACTTCAGCGGAATTCTGAGAACAATGTAAGAGTTCCGAAGCATTTTTAAACTTCACCGGAATTCCGAGAACAATGGAAGAGTTCCGAAGCATTTTTAAACGTCAGGGGAATTCCGCGAACAATCGAAGAGTTCTGAAGCATTTTTAAACGTCAGCGGATTTTTGAAAGCAATGGAAGATTTCCGAAGCATTTTTAAACCTCAGCGGAATTCTGAGAAAAATGGAAGAGTTCCGAAGCATTTTTAAACTTCAGCGGAATTTGGAGAACAATCGGAGAGTTCCGAAGCATTTTTAAAGGTCAGCGGAATTCCGAGAACAATGGAAGAGTTGTGAAGCATTTTTAAACGTCAGCAGAATTCCGAGAACAATGGAAGAGTTGCAAAGCATTATTAAACGTCAGCGGAATTCCGAGAACAATGGAAGAGTTCCAAAGCATTTTTAAATGTCAGCGGAATTCTGAAAACAATGGAAGAGTTCCGAAGCATTTTTAAACTTCAGCAGAATTCCGAGAACAATGGAAGAGTTCCGAAGCATTCATAAACTTCAGCGGAATTCCGAGAGCAAAGGAAGAGTTCCGAAGCATTTTTAAAAGTCAGCGGAATTCCGAGAACAATAGAAGAGTTGTGAAGCAATTTTAAGCGTCAGCGGAATTCCGAGAACAATGGAAGAGTTCCGAAGCATTTTTAAACTTCAGCGGAATTCCTGGAACAATGAAAGAGTTCCGAAGCATTTTTAAAAGTCAGCAGAATTCCGAGAATAATAGAAGGGTGCCAAAGCATGTTTAAACTTCAGCGGAATTCTGAGATCAATGGAATAGTTCTGAAGAATTTTTAAATGTTAGCGGGATTCCGAGAGCAATGGAAGAGTTCCGAAGCATTTTTAAATGTCAGCGGAAATCTGAAAACAATGGAAGAGTTCCGAAGCATTTTTAAAAGTCAGCAGAATTCCGAGAATAATAGAAGGGTGCCAAAGCATGTTTAAACTTCAGCGGAATTCTGAGAACAATGTAAGAGTTCCGAAGCATTTTTAAACTTCACTGGTATTCCGAGAACAATGGAAGAGTTCCGAAGCATTTTTAAACGTCAGGGGAATTCCGCGAACAATCGAAGAGTTCTGAAGCATTTTTAAACGTCAGCGGATTTTTGAAAACAATGGAAGATTTCCGAAGCATTTTTAAACCTCAGCGGAATTCTGAGAAAAATGGAAGAGTTCCGAAGCATTTTTAAACTTCAGCGGAATTTGGAGAACAATCGGAGAGTTCCGAAGCATTTTTAAATGTCAGCGGAATTCCGAGAACAATGGAAGAGTTGTGAAGCATTTTTAAACGTCAGCGGAATTCCGAGAACAATGGAAGAGTTCCGAAGCATTTTTAAACGTCAGCAGAATTCCGAGAACAATGGAAGAGTTCCGAAGCATTTTTAAACGTCAGCAGAATTCCGAGAACAATGGAAGAGTTCCGAAGCATTTTTAAACTTCAGCAGAATTCAGAGAACAATGGAAGAGTTCCGAAGCATTTTTAAACTTCAGCGGAATTTGGAGAACAATGGAAGAGTTCCGAAGCATTTATAAAAGTCAGCGGAATTCCGAGAACAATGGAAGAGTTGTGAAGCATTTTTAAACGTCAGCAGAATTCCGAGAACAATGTAAGAGTTCCGAAGCATTTTTAAACGTCAGCGGAATATTGAGTTCAATGGAATAGTTCTGAAGAATTTTTAAATGTTAGCGGGATTCCGAGAACAATGGAAGAGTTCCGAAGCATTTTTAAATGTCAGCGGAAATCTGAAAACAATGGAAGAGTTCCGAAGCATTTTTAATCTTCAAAATAATTCCGAGAACAATGGAAGAGTTCCGAAGCATATTTAAACTTCAGCGGAATTCCGAGAACAATGGAAGAGTTCCGAAGCATTTTTAAAAGTCAGCGGAATACCGAGAACAATAGAAGAGTTTTGAAGCATTTTTAAACGTCAGCGGAATTCCGAGAACAATGGAAGAGGTCCGAAGCATTTTTAAATGTCAGCGGAATTCCGAGAAATATGGAAGAGTTCCGAAGCATTTTTAAATGTCAGCAGAATTCCGAGAACAATGGAAGAGTTCCAAAGCATTTTTAAATGTCAGCGGAATTCTGAAAACAATGGAAGAGTTCCAAAGCATTTTTAAACTTCAGCAGAATTCCGAGAACAATGGAAGAGTTCCGAAGCATTCTTAAACTTCAGCGGAATTCCGAGAACAATGGAAGAGTTCCGAAGCATTTTTAAACTTCAGCATAATTCCGAGAACAATGGAAGAGTTCCGAAGCATTTTTAAACGTCAGCGGAATTCTGAGATCAATGGAATAGTTCTGAAGAATTTTTAAATGTTAGCGGGATTCCGAGAACAATGGAAGAGTTCCGAAGCATTTTTAAATGTCAGCGGAAATCTGAAAACAATGGAAGAGTTCCGATGCATTTTTAATCTTCAAAATAATTCCGAGAACAATGGAAGAGTTCCGAAGCATATTTAAACTTCAGCGGAATTCCGAGAACAATGGAAGAGTTCCGAAGCATTTTTAAAAGTCAGCGGAATACCGAGAACAATAGAAGAGTTTTGAAGCATTTTTAAACGTCAGCGGAATTCCGAGAACAATGGAAGAGGTCCGAAGCATTTTTAAATGTCAGCGAAATTCCGAGAAATATGGAAGAGTTCCGAAGCATTTTTAAATGTCAGCAGAATTCCGAGAACAATGGAAGAGTTCCAAAGCATTTTTAAATGTCAGCGGAATTCTGAAAACAATGGAAGAGTTCCGAAGCATTTTTAAACTTCAAAATAATTCCGAGAACAATGGAAGTGTTCAGAAGCATTCTTAAACTTCAGCGGAATTCCGAGAACAATGGAAGAGTTCCAAAGCATTTTTAAAAGTCAGCGGAATTCCGAGAACAATAGAAGAGTTGTGAAGCAATTTTAAGCGTCAGCGGAATTCCGAGAACAATGGAAGAGTTCCGAAGCATTTTTAAACTTCAGCGGAATTCCTGGAACAATGGAAGAGTTCCGAAGCATTTTTAAAAGTCAGCAGAATTCCGAGAATAATAGAAGGGTGCCAAAGCATGTTTAAACTTCAGCGGAATTCTGAGAACAATGTAAGAGTTCCGAAGCATTTTTAAACTTCACCGGAATTCCGAGAACAATGGAAGAGTTCCGAAGCATTTTTAAACGTCAGGGGAATTCCGCGAACAATCGAAGAGTTCTGAAGCATTTTTAAACGTCAGCGGATTTTTGAAAGCAATGGAAGATTTCCGAAGCATTTTTAAACCTCAGCGGAATTCTGAGAAAAATGGAAGAGTTCCGAAGCATTTTTAAACTTCAGCGGAATTTGGAGAACAATCGGAGAGTTCCGAAGCATTTTTAAAGGTCAGCGGAATTCCGAGAACAATGGAAGAGTTGTGAAGCATTTTTAAACGTCAGCAGAATTCCGAGAACAATGGAAGAGTTGCAAAGCATTATTAAACGTCAGCGGAATTCCGAGAACAATGGAAGAGTTCCAAAGCATTTTTAAATGTCAGCGGAATTCTGAAAACAATGGAAGAGTTCCGAAGCATTTTTAAACTTCAGCAGAATTCCGAGAACAATGGAAGAGTTCCGAAGCATTCATAAACTTCAGCGGAATTCCGAGAGCAAAGGAAGAGTTCCGAAGCATTTTTAAAAGTCAGCGGAATTCCGAGAACAATAGAAGAGTTGTGAAGCAATTTTAAGCGTCAGCGGAATTCCGAGAACAATGGAAGAGTTCCGAAGCATTTTTAAACTTCAGCGGAATTCCTGGAACAATGAAAGAGTTCCGAAGCATTTTTAAAAGTCAGCAGAATTCCGAGAATAATAGAAGGGTGCCAAAGCATGTTTAAACTTCAGCGGAATTCTGAGATCAATGGAATAGTTCTGAAGAATTTTTAAATGTTAGCGGGATTCCGAGAGCAATGGAAGAGTTCCGAAGCATTTTTAAATGTCAGCGGAAATCTGAAAACAATGGAAGAGTTCCGAAGCATTTTTAAAAGTCAGCAGAATTCCGAGAATAATAGAAGGGTGCCAAAGCATGTTTAAACTTCAGCGGAATTCTGAGAACAATGTAAGAGTTCCGAATCATTTTTAAACTTCACTGGTATTCCGAGAACAATGGAAGAGTTCCGAAGCATTTTTAAACGTCAGGGGAATTCCGCGAACAATCGAAGAGTTCTGAAGCATTTTTAAACGTCAGCGGATTTTTGAAAACAATGGAAGATTTCCGAAGCATTTTTAAACCTCAGCGGAATTCTGAGAAAAATGGAAGAGTTCCGAAGCATTTTTAAACTTCAGCGGAATTTGGAGAACAATCGGAGAGTTCCGAAGCATTTTTAAATGTCAGCGGAATTCCGAGAACAATGGAAGAGTTGTGAAGCATTTTTAAACGTCAGCGGAATTCCGAGAACAATGGAAGAGTTCCGAAGCATTTTTAAACGTCAGCAGAATTCCGAGAACAATGGAAGAGTTCCGAAGCATTTTTAAACGTCAGCAGAATTCCGAGAACAATGGAAGAGTTCCGAAGCATTTTTAAACTTCAGCAGAATTCAGAGAACAATGGAAGAGTTCCGAAGCATTTTTAAACTTCAGCGGAATTTGGAGAACAATGGAAGAGTTCCGAAGCATTTATAAAAGTCAGCGGAATTCCGAGAACAATGGAAGAGTTGTGAAGCATTTTTAAACGTCAGCAGAATTCCGAGAACAATGTAAGAGTTCCGAAGCATTTTTAAACGTCAGCGGAATATTGAGTTCAATGGAATAGTTCTGAAGAATTTTTAAATGTTAGCGGGATTCCGAGAACAATGGAAGAGTTCCGAAGCATTTTTAAATGTCAGCGGAAATCTGAAAACAATGGAAGAGTTCCGAAGCATTTTTAATCTTCAAAATAATTCTGAGAACAATGGAAGAGTTCCGAAGCATATTTAAACTTCAGCGGAATTCCGAGAACAATGGAAGAGTTCCGAAGCATTTTTAAAAGTCAGCGGAATACCGAGAACAATAGAAGAGTTTTGAAGCATTTTTAAACGTCAGCGGAATTCCGAGAACAATGGAAGAGGTCCGAAGCATTTTTAAATGTCAGCGGAATTCCGAGAAATATGGAAGAGTTCCGAAGCATTTTTAAATGTCAGCAGAATTCCGAGAACAAAGGAAGAGTTCCAAAGCATTTTTAAATGTCAGCGGAATTCTGAAAACAATGGAAGAGTTCCAAAGCATTTTTAAACTTCAGCAGAATTCCGAGAACAATGGAAGAGTTCCGAAGCATTCTTAAACTTCAGCGGAATTCCGAGAACAATGGAAGAGTTCCGAAGCATTTTTAAACTTCAGCATAATTCCGAGAACAATGGAAGAGTTCCGAAGCATTTTTAAACGTCAGCGGAATTCTGAGATCAATGGAATAGTTCTGAAGAATTTTTAAATGTTAGCAGGATTCCGAGAACAATGGAAGAGTTCCGAAGCATTTTTAAATGTCAGCGGAAATCTGAAAACAATGGAAGAGTTCCGAAGCATTTTTAATCTTCAAAATAATTCCGAGAACAATGGAAGAGTTCCGAAGCATATTTAAACTTCAGCGGAATTCCGAGAACAATGGAAGAGTTCCGAAGCATTTTTAAAAGTCAGCGGAATACCGAGAACAATAGAAGAGTTTTGAAGCATTTTTAAACGTCAGCGGAATTCCGAGAACAATGGAAGAGGTCCGAAGCATTTTTAAATGTCAGCGAAATTCCGAGAAATATGGAAGAGTTCCGAAGCATTTTTAAATGTCAGCAGAATTCCGAGAACAATGGAAGAGTTCCAAAGCATTTTTAAATGTCAGCGGAATTCTGAAAACAATGGAAGAGTTCCGAAGCATTTTTAAACTTCAAAATAATTCCGAGAACAATGGAAGTGTTCAGAAGCATTCTTAAACTTCAGCGGAATTCCGAGAACAATGGAAGAGTTCCGAAGCATTTTTAAAAGTCAGCGGAATTCCGAGAACAATAGAAGAGTTGTGAAGCAATTTTAAGCGTCAGCGGAATTCCGAGAACAATGGAAGAGTTCCGAAGCATTTTTAAACTTCAGCGGAATTCCTGGAACAATGGAAGAGTTCCGAAGCATTTTTAAAAGTCAGCAGAATTCCGAGAATAATAGAAGGGTGCCAAAGCATGTTTAAACTTCAGCGGAATTCTGAGAACAATGTAAGAGTTCCGAAGCATTTTTAAACTTCACCGGAATTCCGAGAACAATGGAAGAGTTCCGAAGCATTTTTAAACGTCAGGGGAATTCCGCGAACAATCGAAGAGTTCTGAAGCATTTTTAAACGTCAGCGGATTTTTGAAAGCAATGGAAGATTTCCGAAGCATTTTTAAACCTCAGCGGAATTCTGAGAAAAATGGAAGAGTTCCGAAGCATTTTTAAACTTCAGCGGAATTTGGAGAACAATCGGAGAGTTCCGAAGCATTTTTAAAGGTCAGCGGAATTCCGAGAACAATGGAAGAGTTGTGAAGCATTTTTAAACGTCAGCAGAATTCCGAGAACAATGGAAGAGTTGCAAAGCATTATTAAACGTCAGCGGAATTCCGAGAACAATGGAAGAGTTCCAAAGCATTTTTAAATGTCAGCGGAATTCTGAAAACAATGGAAGAGTTCCGAAGCATTTTTAAACTTTAGCAGAATTCCGAGAACAATGGAAGAGTTCCGAAGCATTCATAAACTTAAGCGGAATTCCGAGAACAAAGGAAGAGTTCCGAAGCATTTTTAAAAGTCAGCGGAATTCCGAGAACAATAGAAGAGTTGTGAAGCAATTTTAAGCGTCAGCGGAATTCCGAGAACAATGGAAGAGTTCCGAAGCATTTTTAAACTTCAGCGGAATTCCTGGAACAATGAAAGAGTTCCGAAGCATTTTTAAAAGTCAGCAGAATTCCGAGAATAATAGAAGGGTGCCAAAGCATGTTTAAACTTCAGCGGAATTCTGAGAACAATGTAAGAGTTCCGAAGCATTTTTAAACTTCACCGGAATTCCGAGAACATTGGAAGAGTTCCGAAGCATTTTTAAACGTCAGGGGAATTCCGCGAACAATCGAAGAGTTCTGATGCATTTTTAAACGTCAGCGGATTTTTGAAAACAATGGAAGATTTCCGAAGCATTTTTAAACCTCAGCGGAATTCTGAGAAAAATGGAAGAGTTCCGAAGCATTTTTAAACTTCAGCGGAATTTGGAGAACAATCGGAGAGTTCCGAAGCATTTTTAAATGTCAGCGGAATTCCGAGAACAATGGAAGAGTTGTGAAGCATTTTTAAACGTCAGCGGAATTCCGAGAACAATGGAAGAGTTCCGAAGCATTTTTAAACGTCAGCAGAATTCCGAGTACAATGGAAGAGTTCCGAAGCATTTTTAAACTTCAGCGGAATTACGAGAACAATGGAAGAGTTCCGAAGCATTTTTAAACATGAGCAGAATTCCGAGAACAATGGAAGAGATTTTAAGCATTTTTAAACTTCATCGGAATTCCGAGAACAATAGAAGAGTTCCGAAGCATTTTCAAACTTCACCCGAATTCTGAGAAAAATGGAAGAGTTCCGAAGCATTTTTAAACTTCAGCAGAATTCCGAGAACAATGGAAGAGTTCCGAATCATTTTTAAACTTCAGCGGAATTTGGAAAACAATGGAAGAGTTGCGAAGCATTTTTAAAAGTCAGCGGAATTCCGAGAACAATGGAAGTGTTGTGAAGCATTTTTAAACGTCAGCAGAATTCCGAGAACAATGGAAGAGTTCCGAAGCATTTTTAAACGTCAGCGGAATTCTGAGATCAACGGAATAGTTCTGAAGAATTTTTAAATGTTAGCGGGATTCCGAGAACAATGGAAGAGTTCCGAAGCATTTTTAAATGTCAGCGGAAATCTGAAAACAATGGAAGAGTTCCGAAGCATTTTTAATCTTCAAAATAATTCAGAGAACAATGGAAGAGTTCCGAAGCATTTTTAAAAGTCAGCGGAATACCGAGAACAATAGAATAGTTTTGAAGCATTTTTAAACGTCAGCGGAATTCCGAGAACAATGGAAGAGGTCCGAAGCATTTTTAAATGTCAGCGGAATTCCGAGAAATATGGAAGAGTTCCAAAGCATTTTTAAATGTCAGCAGAATTCCGAGAACAATGGAAGAGTTCCAAAGCATTTTTAAATGTCAGCGGAATTCTGAAAACAATGGAAGAGTTCCGAAGCATTTTTAAACTTCAGCAGAATTCCGAGAACAATGGAAGAGTTCAGAAGCATTCTTAAACTTCAGCGGAATTCCGAGAACAATGGAAGAGTTCCGAAGCATTTTTAAAAGTCAGCGGAATTCCGAGAACAATAGAAGAGTTGTGAAGCAATTTTAAGCGTCAGCGGAATTCCGAGAACAATGGAAGAGTTCCGAAGCATTTTTAAACTTCAGCGGAATTCCTGGAACAATGGAAGAGTTCCGAAGCATTTTTAAAAGTCAGCAGAATGCCGAGAATAATAGAAGGGTGCCAAAGCATGTTTAAACTTCAGCGGAATTCTGAGAACAATGTAAGAGTTCCGAAGCATTTTTAAACTTCACCGGAATTCCGAGAACAATGGAAGAGTTCCGAAGCATTTTTAAATGTCAGGGGAATTCCGCGAACAATCGAAGAGTTCTGAAGCATTTTTAAACGTCAGCGGATTTTTGAAAGCAATGGAAGACTTCCGAAGCATTTTTAAACCTCAGCGGAATTCTGAGAAAAATGGAAGAGTTCCGAAGCATTTTTAAACTTCAGCGGAATTTGGAGAACAATCGGAGAGTTCCGAAGCATTTTTAAAGGTCAGCGGAATTCCGAGAACAATGGAAGAGTTGTGAAGCATTTTTAAACGTCAGCGGAATTCCGAGAACAATGGAAGAGTTGCAAAGCATTATTAAACGTCAGCGGAATTCCGAGAACAATGGAAGAGTTCCGAAGCATTTTTAAACTTCAGCATAATTCCGAGAACAATGGAAGAGTTCCGAAGCATTTTTAAATTTCAAAGGAATTCCGAGAACGATGGAAGAGTTCCAAAGCATTTTAAAACTTCAGCAGAATTCCAAGAACAATGGAAGAGTCCTGAAGCATTTTAAACTTCAGCTGATTTCCGAGAAATGGAAGAGTTCCGAAGCATTTTTAAATGTCAGGGGAATTCCGCGAACAATCGAAGAGTTCTGAAGCATTTTTAAACGTCAGCGGATTTTTGAAAGCAATGGAAGACTTCCGAAGCATTTTTAAACCTCAGCGGAATTCTGAGAAAAATGGAAGAGTTCCGAAGCATTTTTAAACTTCAGCGGAATTTGGAGAACAATCGGAGAGTTCCGAAGCATTTTTAAAGGTCAGCGGTATTCCGAGAACAATGGAAGAGTTGTGAAGCATTTTCAAACGTCAGCGGAATTCCGAGAACAATGGAAGAGTTGCAAAGCATTATTAAACGTCAGCGGAATTCCGAGAACAATGGAAGAGTTCCGAAGCATTTTTAAACTTCAGCATAATTCCGAGAACAATGGAAGAGTTCCGAAGCATTTTTAAATTTCAAAGGAATTCCGAGAACGATGGAAGAGTTCCAAAGCATTTTAAAACTTCAGCAGAATTCCAAGAACAATGGAAGAGTCCTGAAGCATTTTAAACTTCAGCTGATTTCCGAGAAATGGAAGAGTTCCGAAGCATTTTGAAACGTCAGCGGAAATCCGAGAACAATGGAAGCGTTCCGAAGCATTTTTAAATGTCAGCTGAATTCCGAGAACAATGAAAGAGTTGCGAAGCATTATTAAACGTCAGCGGAATTCTGAGAACAATGGAAGAGTTCCGAAACATTTTTAAACATCGGCGGATTTCCTTCAAGAATGAAAGAGTTCCGAAGAATTTTTAAACTTCAGCAGAATTTGAGGAACAATGGAAGAGTTCCAAAGCATTTTTAAACTTCAGTAGAAATCCGGGAACAATGGAAGAGTTTCAAAGCATTTTTAAACTTCAGCAGAATTCGGAGAACAATTGAAGAGTTCCAAAGCATTTTTAAACTTCAGCGGAATTCCGAGAACAATGGAAGAGTTCAGAAGCATTTTTAAATGTCAGCAGAATTCCGAGAACAATGTAAGAGTTCCAAAGCATTTTAAAACTTCAGCAGAATTCCAAGAACAATTGAAGTGTTCCGAAGCATTTTTAAACGTAAGCGGAATTGCGAGAAAAATGGAAGAGTTCTAAAGCATTTTTAAACATCAGCGGAATGCCGAGAGCAATGCAAGATTTCCGAAGCATTTTTATATGTCAGCGGAATTCCGAGAACAATGGAAGAGTTCCGAAGCATTTTAAACTTCAGCGGAATTTGGAGAACAATGGAAGAGTTCCGAAGCATTTTTAAAAGTCAGCAGAATTCCGAGAACAATGGAAGAGTTGTGAAGCATTTTTAAACGTCAGCAGAATTCCGAGAACAATGGAAGAGTTCCGAAGCATTTTTAAACGTCAGCGGAATTCTGAGATCAATGGAATAGTTCTGAAGAATTTTTAAATGTTAGCGGGATTCCGAGAACAATGGAAGAGTTCCGAACCATTTTCAAACTTCACCCGAATTCTGAGAACAATGGAAGAGTTCCGAAGCATTTTTAAACTTCAGCAGAATTCCGAGAACAATGGAAGAGTTCCGAAGCATTTTTAAACTTCAGCGGAATTTGGAGAACAATGGAAGAGTTCCGAAGCATTTTTAAAAGTCAGCGGAATTCCGAGAACAATGGAAGAGTTGTGAAGCATTTTTAAACGTCAGCAGAATTCCGAGAACAATGGTAGAGTTCCGAAGCATTTTTAAACGTCAGCGGAATTCTGAGATCAATGGAATAGTTCTGAAGAATTTTTAAATGTTAGCGGGATTCCGAGAACAATGGAAGAGTTCCGAACCATTTTCAAACTTCACCCGAATTCTGAGAACAATGGAAGAGTTCCGAACCATTTTCAAACTTCACCCGAATTCTGAGAACAATGGAAGAGTTCCGAAGCATTTTTAAACTTCAGCAGAATTCCGAGAACAATGGAAGAGTTCCGAAGCATTTTTAAATGTCAGCGGAAATCTGAAAACAATGGAAGAGTTCCGAAGCATTTTTAATCTTCAAAATAATTCCGAGAACAATGGAAGAGTTCCGAAGCATATTTAAACTTCAGCGGAATTCCGAGAACAATGGAAGAGTTCCGAAGCATTTTTAAAAGTCAGCGGAATACCGAGAACAATAGAAGAGTTTTGAAGCATTTTTAAACGTCAGCGGAATTCCGAGAACAATGGAAGAGGTCCGAAGCATTTTTAAATGTCAGCGGAATTCCGAGAAATATGGAAGAGTTCCGAAGCATTTTTAAATGTCAGCAGAATTCCGAGAACAATGGAAGAGTTCCAAAGCATTTTTAAATGTCAGCGGAATTCTGAAAACAATGGAAGAGTTCCAAAGCATTTTTAAACTTCAGCAGAATTCCGAGAACAATGGAAGAGTTCCGAAGCATTCTTAAACTTCAGCGGAATTCCGAGAACAATGGAAGAGTTCCGAAGCATTTTTTAACTTCAGCATAATTCCGAGAACAATGGAAGAGTTCCGAAGCATTTTTAAACGTCAGCGGAATTCTGAGATCAATGGAATAGTTCTGAAGAATTTTTAAATGTTAGCGGGATTCCGAGAACATAGGAAGAGTTCCGAAGCATTTTTAAATGTCAGCGGAAATCTGAAAACAATGGAAGAGTTCCGAAGCATTTTTAATCTTCAAAATAATTCCGAGAACAATGGAAGAGTTCCGAAGCATATTTAAACTTCAGCGGAATTCCGAGAACAATGGAAGAGTTCCGAAGCATTTTTAAATGTCAGCAGAATTCCGAGAACAATGGAAGAGTTCCAAAGTATTTTTAAATGTCAGCGGAATTCTGAAAACAATGGAAGAGTTCCGAAGCATTTTTAAACTTCAAAATAATTCCGAGAACAATGGAAGAGTTCAGAAGCATTCTTAAACTTCAGCGGAATTCCGAGAACAATGGAAGAGTTCCGAAGCATTTTTAAAAGTCAGCGGAATTCCGAGAACAATAGAAGAGTTGTGAAGCAATTTTAAGCGTCAGCGGAATTCCGAGAACAATGGAAGAGTTCCGAAGCATTTTTAAACTTCAGCGGAATTCCTGGAACAATGGAAGAGTTCCGAAGCATTTTTAAAAGTCAGCAGAATTCCGAGAAAAATAGAAGGGTGCCAAAGCATGTTTAAACTTCAGCGGAATTCTGAGAACAATGTAAGAGTTCCGAAGCATTTTTAAACTTCACCGGAATTCCGAGAACAATGGAAGAGTTCCGAAGCATTTTTAAATTTCAAAGGAATTCCGAGAACGATGGAAGAGTTCCAAAGCATTTTAAAACTTCAGCAGAATTCCAAGAACAATGGAAGAGTCCTGAAGCATTTTAAACTTCAGCTGATTTCCGAGAAATGGAAGAGTTCCGAAGCATTTTGAAACGTCAGCGGAAATCCGAGAACAATGGAAGCGTTCCGAAGCATTTTTAAATGTCAGCTGAATTCCGAGAACAATGAAAGAGTTGCGAAGCATTATTAAACGTCAGCGGAATTCTGAGAACAATGGAAGAGTTCCGAAACATTTTTAAACATCGGCGGATTTCCTTCAAGAATGAAAGAGTTCCGAAGAATTTTTAAACTTCAGCAGAATTTGAGGAACAATGGAAGAGTTCCAAAGCATTTTTAAACTTCAGTAGAAATCCAGGAACAATGGAAGAGTTTCAAAGCATTTTTAAACTTCAGCAGAATTCGGAGAACAATTGAAGAGTTCCAAAGCATTTTTAAACTTCAGCGGAATTCCGAGAACAATGGAAGAGTTCAGAAGCATTTTTAAATGTCAGCAGAATTCCGAGAACAATGTAAGAGTTCCAAAGCATTTTAAAACTTCAGCAGAATTCCAAGAACAATTGAAGTGTTCCGAAGCATTTTTAAACGTAAGCGGAATTGCGAGAAAAATGGAAGAGTTCTAAAGCATTTTTAAACATCAGCGGAATGCCGAGAGCAATGCAAGATTTCCGAAGCATTTTTATATGTCAGCGGAATTCCGAGAACAATGGAAGAGTTCCGAAGCATTTTAAACTTCAGCGGAATTTGGAGAACAATGGAAGAGTTCCGAAGCATTTTTAAAAGTCAGCAGAATTCCGAGAACAATGGAAGAGTTGTGAAGCATTTTTAAACGTCAGCAGAATTCCGAGAACAATGGAAGAGTTCCGAAGCATTTTTAAACGTCAGCGGAATTCTGAGATCAATGGAATAGTTCTGAAGAATTTTTAAATGTTAGCGGGATTCCGAGAACAATGGAAGAGTTCCGAACCATTTTCAAACTTCACCCGAATTCTGAGAACAATGGAAGAGTTCCGAAGCATTTTTAAACTTCAGCAGAATTCCGAGAACAATGGAAGAGTTCCGAAGCATTTTTAAACTTCAGCGGAATTTGGAGAACAATGGAAGAGTTCCGAAGCATTTTTAAAAGTCAGCGGAATTCCGAGAACAATGGAAGAGTTGTGAAGCATTTTTAAACGTCAGCAGAATTCCGAGAACAATGGTAGAGTTCCGAAGCATTTTTAAACGTCAGCGGAATTCTGAGATCAATGGAATAGTTCTGAAGAATTTTTAAATGTTAGCGGGATTCCGAGAACAATGGAAGAGTTCCGAACCATTTTCAAACTTCACCCGAATTCTGAGAACAATGGAAGAGTTCCGAAGCATTTTTAAACTTCAGCAGAATTCCGAGAACAATGGAAGAGTTCCGAAGCATTTTTAAACTTCAGCGGAATTTGGAGAACAATGGAAGAGTTCCGAAGCATTTTTAAAAGTCAGCGGAATTCCGAGAACAATGGAAGAGTTGTGAACCATTTTTAAACGTCAGCAGAATTCCGAGAACAATGGAAGAGTTCCGAAGCATTTTTAAACGTCAGCGGAATTCTGAGATCAATGGAATAGTTCTGAAGAATTTTTAAATGTTAGCGGGATTCCGAGAACAATGGAAGAGTTCCGAAGCATTTTTAAATGTCAGCGGAAATCTGAAAACAATGGAAGAGTTCCGAAGCATTTTTAATCTTCAAAATAATTCCGAGAACAATGGAAGAGTTCCGAAGCATATTTAAACTTCAGCGGAATTCCGAGAACAATGGAAGAGTTCCGAAGCATTTTTAAAAGTCAGCGGAATACCGAGAACAATAGAAGAGTTTTGAAGCATTTTTAAACGTCAGCGGAATTCCGAGAACAATGGAAGAGGTCCGAAGCATTTTTAAATGTCAGCGGAATTCCGAGAAATATGGAAGAGTTCCGAAGCATTTTTAAATGTCAGCAGAATTCCGAGAACAATGGAAGAGTTCCAAAGCATTTTTAAATGTCAGCGGAATTCTGAAAACAATGGAAGAGTTCCAAAGCATTTTTAAACTTCAGCAGAATTCCGAGAACAATGGAAGAGTTCCGAAGCATTCTTAAACTTCAGCGGAATTCCGAGAACAATGGAAGAGTTCCGAAGCATTTTTTAACTTCAGCATAATTCCGAGAACAATGGAAGAGTTCCGAAGCATTTTTAAACGTCAGCGGAATTCTGAGATCAATGGAATAGTTCTGAAGAATTTTTAAATGTTAGCGGGATTCCGAGAACATAGGAAGAGTTCCGAAGCATTTTTAAATGTCAGCGGAAATCTGAAAACAATGGAAGAGTTCCGAAGCATTTTTAATCTTCAAAATAATTCCGAGAACAATGGAAGAGTTCCGAAGCATATTTAAACTTCAGCGGAATTCCGAGAACAATGGAAGAGTTCCGAAGCATTTTTAAATGTCAGCAGAATTCCGAGAACAATGGAAGAGTTCCAAAGCATTTTTAAATGTCAGCGGAATTCTGAAAACAATGGAAGAGTTCCGAAGCATTTTTAAACTTCAAAATAATTCCGAGAACAATGGAAGAGTTCAGAAGCATTCTTAAACTTCAGCGGAATTCCGAGAACAATGGAAGAGTTCCGAAGCATTTTTAAAAGTCAGCGGAATTCCGAGAACAATAGAAGAGTTGTGAAGCAATTTTAAGCGTCAGCGGAATTCCGAGAACAATGGAAGAGTTCCGAAGCATTTTTAAACTTCAGCGGAATTCCTGGAACAATGGAAGAGTTCCGAAGCATTTTTAAAAGTCAGCAGAATTCCGAGAAAAATAGAAGGGTGCCAAAGCATGTTTAAACTTCAGCGGAATTCTGAGAACAATGTAAGAGTTCCGAAGCATTTTTAAACTTCACCGGAATTCCGAGAACAATGGAAGAGTTCCGAAGCATTTTTAAACGTCAGGGGAATTCCGCGAACAATCGAAGAGTTCTGAAGCATTTTTAAATGTCAGCGGATTTTTGAAAACAATGGAAGATTTCCGAAATATTTTTAAACCTCAGCGGAATTCCGAGAACAATGGAAGAGTTCCGAAGCATTTTTAAACGTCAGCAGAATTCCGAGAACAATGGAAGAGTTCCGAAGCATTTTTAAACTTCAGCAGAATTCAGAGAACAATGGAAGAGTTCCGAAGCATTTTTAAACTTCAGCGGAATTTGGAGAACAATGGAAGAGTTCCGAAGCATTTTTAAAAGTCAGCGAAATTCCGAGAACAATGGAAGAGTTGTGAAGCATTTTTAAACGTCAGCGGAATTCCGAGAACAATGGAAGAGGTCCGAAGCATTTTTAAATGTCAGCGGAATTCCGAGAAATATGGAAGAGTTCCGAAGCATTTTTAAATGTCAGCAGAATTCCGAGAACAATGGAAGAGTTCCAAAGCATTTTTAAATGTCAGCGGAATTCTGAAAACAATGGAAGAGTTCCAAAGCATTTTTAAACTTCAGCAGAATTCCGAGAACAATGGAAGAGTTCCGAAGCATTCTTAAACTTCAGCGGAATTCCGAGAACAATGGAAGAGTTCCGAAGCATTTTTAAACTTCAGCATAATTCCGAGAACAATGGAAGAGTTCCGAAGCATTTTTAAACGTCAGCGGAATTCTGAGATCAATGGAATAGTTCTGAAGAATTTTTAAATGTTAGCGGGATTCCGAGAACAATGGAAGAGTTCCGAAGCATTTTTAAATGTCAGCGGAAATCTGAAAACAATGGAAGAGTTCCGAAGCATTTTTAATCTTCAAAATAATTCCGAGAACAATGGAAGAGTTCCGAAGCATATTTAAACTTCAGCGGAATTCCGAGAACAATGGAAGAGTTCCGAAGCATTTTTAAAAGTCAGCGGAATACCGAGAACAATAGAAGAGTTTTGAAGCATTTTTAAACGTCAGCGGAATTCCGAGAACAATGGAAGAGGTCCGAAGCATTTTTAAATGTCAGCGAAATTCCGAGAAATATGGAAGAGTTCCGAAGCATTTTTAAATGTCAGCAGAATTCCGAGAACAATGGAAGAGTTCCAAAGCATTTTTAAATGTCAGCGGAATTCTGAAAACAATGGAAGAGTTCCGAAGCATTTTTAAACTTCAAAATAATTCCGAGAACAATGGAAGAGTTCAGAAGCATTCTTAAACTTCAGCGGAATTCCGAGAACAATGGAAGAGTTCCGAAGCATTTTTAAAAGTCAGCGGAATTCCGAGAACAATAGAAGAGTTGTGAAGCAATTTTAAGCGTCAGCGGAATTCCGAGAACAATGGAAGAGTTCCGAAGCATTTTTAAACTTCAAAATAATTCCGAGAACAATGGAAGAGTTCAGAAGCATTCTTAAACTTCAGCGGAATTCCGAGAACAATGGAAGAGTTCCGAAGCATTTTTAAAAGTCAGCGGAATTCCGAGAACAATAGAAGAGTTGTGAAGCAATTTTAAGCGTCAGCGGAATTCCGAGAACAATGGAAGAGTTCCGAAGCATTTTTAAACTTCAGCGGAATTCCTGGAACAATGGAAGAGTTCCGAAGCATTTTTAAAAGTCAGCAGAATTCCGAGAATAATAGAAGGGTGCCAAAGCATGTTTAAACTTCAGCGGAATTCTGAGAACAATGTAAGAGTTCCGAAGCATTTTTAAACTTCACCGGAATTCCGAGAACAATGGAAGAGTTCCGAAGCATTTTTAAACGTCAGGGGAATTCCGCGAACAATCGAAGAGTTCTGAAGCATTTTTAAACGTCAGCGGATTTTTGAAAGCAATGGAAGATTTCCGAAGCATTTTTAAACCTCAGCGGAATTCTGAGAAAAATGGAAGAGTTCCGAAGCATTTTTAAACTTCAGCGGAATTTGGAGAACAATCGGAGAGTTCCGAAGCATTTTTAAAGGTCAGCGGAATTCCGAGAACAATGGAAGAGTTGTGAAGCATTTTTAAACGTCAGCAGAATTCCGAGAACAATGGAAGAGTTGCAAAGCATTATTAAACGTCAGCGGAATTCCGAGAACAATGGAAGAGTTCCAAAGCATTTTTAAATGTCAGCGGAATTCTGAAAACAATGGAAGAGTTCCGAAGCATTTTTAAACTTCAGCAGAATTCCGAGAACAATGGAAGAGTTCCGAAGCATTCTTAAACTTCAGCGGAATTCCGAGAACAATGGAAGAGTTCCGAAGCATTTTTAAAAGTCAGCGGAATTCCGAGAACAATAGAAGAGTTGTGAAGCAATTTTAAGCGTCAGCGGAATTCCGAGAACAATGGAAGAGTTCCGAAGCATTTTTAAACTTCAGCGGAATTCCTGGAACAATGAAAGAGTTCCGAAGCATTTTTAAAAGTCAGCAGAATTCCGAGAATAATAGAAGGGTGCCAAAGCATGTTTAAACTTCAGCGGAATTCTGAGAACAATGTAAGAGTTCCGAAGCATTTTTAAACTTCACCGGAATTCCGAGAACATTGGAAGAGTTCCGAAGCATTTTTAAACGTCAGGGGAATTCCGCGAACAATCGAAGAGTTCTGATGCATTTTTAAACGTCAGCGGATTTTTGAAAACAATGGAAGATTTCCGAAGCATTTTTAAACCTCAGCGGAATTCTGAGAAAAATGGAAGAGTTCCGAAGCATTTTTAAACTTCAGCGGAATTTGGAGAACAATCGGAGAGTTCCGAAGCATTTTTAAATGTCAGCGGAATTCCGAGAACAATGGAAGAGTTGTGAAGCATTTTTAAACGTCAGCGGAATTCCGAGAACAATGGAAGAGTTCCGAAGCATTTTTAAACATCAGCAGAATTCCGAGTACAATGGAAGAGTTCCGAAGCATTTTTAAACTTCAGCAGAATTCCGAGAACAATGGAAGAGTTCCGAAGCATTTTTAAACTTCAGCGGAATTACGAGAACAATGGAAGAGTTCCGAAGCATTTTTAAACATGAGCAGAATTCCGAGAACAATGGAAGAGATTTTAAGCATTTTTAAACTTCATCGGAATTCCGAGAACAATAGAAGAGTTCCGAAGCATTTTCAAACTTCACCCGAATTCTGAGAAAAATGGAAGAGTTCCGAAGCATTTTTAAACTTCAGCAGAATTCCGAGAACAATGGAAGAGTTCCGAAGCATTTTTAAACTTCAGCGGAATTTGGAAAACAATGGAAGAGTTCCGAAGCATTTTTAAAAGTCAGCGGAATTCCGAGAACAATGGAAGTGTTGTGAAGCATTTTTAAACGTCAGCAGAATTCCGAGAACAATGGAAGAGTTCCGAAGCATTTTTAAACGTCAGCGGAATTCTGAGATCAACGGAATAGTTCTGAAGAATTTTTAAATGTTAGCGGGATTCCGAGAACAATGGAAGAGTTCCGAAGCATTTTTAAATGTCAGCGGAAATCTGAAAACAATGGAAGAGTTCCGAAGCATTTTTAATCTTCAAAATAATTCAGAGAACAATGGAAGAGTTCCGAAGCATATTTAAACTTCAGCGGAATTCCGAGAACAATGGAAGAGTTCCGAAGCATTTTTAAAAGTCAGCGGAATACCGAGAACAATAGAAGAGTTTTGAAGCATTTTTAAACGTCAGCGGAATTCCGAGAACAATGGAAGAGGTCCGAAGCATTTTTAAATGTCAGCGGAATTCCGAGAAATATGGAAGAGTTCCGAAGCATTTTTAAATGTCAGCAGAATTCCGAGAACAATGGAAGAGTTCCAAAGCATTTTTAAATGTCAGCGGAATTCTGAAAACAATGGAAGAGTTCCGAAGCATTTTTAAACTTCAGCAGAATTCCGAGAACAATGGAAGAGTTCAGAAGCATTCTTAAACTTCAGCGGAATTCCGAGAACAATGGAAGAGTTCCGAAGCATTTTTAAAAGTCAGCGGAATTCCGAGAACAATAGAAGAGTTGTGAAGCAATTTTAAGCGTCAGCGGAATTCCGAGAACAATGGAAGAGTTCCGAAGCATTTTTAAACTTCAGCGGAATTCCTGGAACAATGGAAGAGTTCCGAAGCATTTTTAAAAGTCAGCAGAATGCCGAGAATAATAGAAGGGTGCCAAAGCATGTTTAAACTTCAGCGGAATTCTGAGAACAATGTAAGAGTTCCGAAGCATTTTTAAACTTCACCGGAATTCCGAGAACAATGGAAGAGTTCCGAAGCATTTTTAAATGTCAGGGGAATTCCGCGAACAATCGAAGAGTTCTGAAGCATTTTTAAACGTCAGCGGATTTTTGAAAGCAATGGAAGACTTCCGAAGCATTTTTAAACCTCAGCGGAATTCTGAGAAAAATGGAAGAGTTCCGAAGCATTTTTAAACTTCAGCGGAATTTGGAGAACAATCGGAGAGTTCCGAAGCATTTTTAAAGGTCAGCGGAATTCCGAGAACAATGGAAGAGTTGTGAAGCATTTTTAAACGTCAGCGGAATTCCGAGAACAATGGAAGAGCTGCAAAGCATTATTAAACGTCAGCGGAATTCCGAGAACAATGGAAGAGTTCCGAAGCATTTTTAAACTTCAGCATAATTCCGAGAACAATGGAAGAGTTCCGAAGCATTTTTAAATTTCAAAGGAATTCCGAGAACGATGGAAGAGTTCCAAAGCATTTTAAAACTTCAGCAGAATTCCAAGAACAATGGAAGAGTCCTGAAGCATTTTAAACTTCAGCTGATTTCCGAGAAATGGAAGAGTTCCGAAGCATTTTGAAACGTCAGCGGAAATCCGAGAACAATGGAAGCGTTCCGAAGCATTTTTAAATGTCAGCTGAATTCCGAGAACAATGAAAGAGTTGCGAAGCATTATTAAACGTCAGCGGAATTCTGAGAACAATGGAAGAGTTCCGAAACATTTTTAAACATCGGCGGATTTCCTTCAAGAATGAAAGAGTTCCGAAGAATTTTTAAACTTCAGCAGAATTTGAGGAACAATGGAAGAGTTCCAAAGCATTTTTAAACTTCAGTAGAAATCCGGGAACAATGGAAGAGTTTCAAAGCATTTTTAAACTTCAGCAGAATTCGGAGAACAATTGAAGAGTTCCAAAGCATTTTTAAACTTCAGCGGAATTCCGAGAACAATGGAAGAGTTCAGAAGCATTTTTAAATGTCAGCAGAATTCCGAGAACAATGTAAGAGTTCCAAAGCATTTTAAAACTTCAGCAGAATTCCAAGAACAATTGAAGTGTTCCGAAGCATTTTTAAACGTAAGCGGAATTGCGAGAAAAATGGAAGAGTTCTAAAGCATTTTTAAACATCAGCGGAATGCCGAGAGCAATGCAAGATTTCCGAAGCATTTTTATATGTCAGCGGAATTCCGAGAACAATGGAAGAGTTCCGAAGCATTTTAAACTTCAGCGGAATTTGGAGAACAATGGAAGAGTTCCGAAGCATTTTTAAAAGTCAGCAGAATTCCGAGAACAATGGAAGAGTTGTGAAGCATTTTTAAACGTCAGCAGAATTCCGAGAACAATGGAAGAGTTCCGAAGCATTTTTAAACGTCAGCGGAATTCTGAGATCAATGGAATAGTTCTGAAGAATTTTTAAATGTTAGCGGGATTCCGAGAACAATGGAAGAGTTCCGAAGCATTTTTAAATGTCAGCGGAAATCTGAAAACAATGGAAGAGTTCCGAAGCATTTTTAATCTTCAAAATAATTCCGAGAACAATGGAAGAGTTCCGAAGCATATTTAAACTTCAGCGGAATTCCGAGAACAATGGAAGAGTTCCGAAGCATTTTTAAAAGTCAGCGGAATACCGAGAACAATAGAAGAGTTTTGAAGCATTTTTAAACGTCAGCGGAATTCCGAGAACAATGGAAGAGGTCCGAAGCATTTTTAAATGTCAGCGGAATTCCGAGAAATATGGAAGAGTTCCGAAGCATTTTTAAATGTCAGCAGAATTCCGAGAACAATGGAAGAGTTCCGAAGCATTTTTAAACTTCAGCGGAATTTGGAGAACAATGGAAGAGTTCCGAAGCATTTTTAAAAGTCAGCGGAATTCCGAGAACAATGTTAGAGTTGTGAAGCATTTTTAAACGTCAGCAGAATTCCGAGAACAATGGAAGAGTTCCGAAGCATTTTTAAACGTCAGCGGAATTCTGAGATCAATGGAATAGTTCTGAAGAATTTTTAAATGTTAGCGGGATTCCGAGAACAATGGAAGAGTTCCGAACCATTTTCAAACTTCACCCGAATTCTGAGAACAATGGAAGAGTTCCGAAGCATTTTTAAACTTCAGCAGAATTCCGAGAACAATGGAAGAGTTCCGAAGCATTTTTAAACTTCAGCGGAATTTGGAGAACAATGGAAGAGTTCCGAAGCATTTTTAAAAGTCAGCGGAATTCCGAGAACAATGGAAGAGTTGTGAAGCATTTTTAAACGTCAGCAGAATTCCGAGAACAATGGAAGAGTTCCGAAGCATTTTTAAACGTCAGCGGAATTCTGAGATCAATGGAATAGTTCTGAAGAATTTTTAAATGTTAGCGGGATTCCGAGAACAATGGAAGAGTTCCGAAGCATTTTTAAATGTCAGCGGAAATCTGAAAACAATGGAAGAGTTCCGAAGCATTTTTAATCTTCAAAATAATTCCGAGAACAATGGAAGAGTTCCGAAGCATATTTAAACTTCAGCGGAATTCCGAGAACAATGGAAGAGTTCCGAAGCATTTTTAAAAGTCAGCGGAATACCGAGAACAATAGAAGAGTTTTGAAGCATTTTTAAACGTCAGCGGAATTCCGAAAACAATGGAAGAGGTCCGAAGCATTTTTAAATGTCAGCGGAATTCCGAGAAATATGGAAGAGTTCCGAAGCATTTTTAAATGTCAGCAGAATTCCGAGAACAATGGAAGAGTTCCAAAGCATTTTTAAATGTCAGCGGAATTCTGAAAACAATGGAAGAGTTCCAAAGCATTTTTAAACTTCAGCAGAATTCCGAGAACAATGGAAGAGTTCCGAAGCATTCTTAAACTTCAGCGGAATTCCGAGAACAATGGAAGAGTTCCGAAGCATTTTTAAACTTCAGCATAATTCCGAGAACAATGGAAGAGTTCCAAAGCATTTTTAAACGTCAGCGGAATTCTGAGATCAATGGAATAGTTCTGAAGAATTTTTAAATGTTAGCGGGATTCCGAGAACAATGGAAGAGTTCCGAAGCATTTTTAAATGTCAGCGGAAATCTGAAAACAATGGAAGAGTTCCGAAGCATTTTTAAATGTCAGCAGAATTCCGAGAACAATGGAAGAGTTCCAAAGCATTTTTAAATGTCAGCGGAATTCTGAAAACAATGGAAGAGTTCCGAAGCATTTTTAAACTTCAAAATAATTCCGAGAACAATGGAAGAGTTCAGAAGCATTCTTAAACTTCAGCGGAATTCCGAGAACAATGGAAGAGTTCCGAAGCATTTTTAAAAGTCAGCGGAATTCCGAGAACAATAGAAGAGTTGTGAAGCAATTTTAAGCGTCAGCGGAATTCCGAGAACAATGGAAGAGTTCCGAAGCATTTTTAAAAGTCAGCAGAATGCCGAGAATAATAGAAGGGTGCCAAAGCATGTTTAAACTTCAGCGGAATTCTGAGAACAATGTAAGAGTTCCGAAGCATTTTTAAACTTCACCGGAATTCCGAGAACAATGGAAGAGTTCCGAAGCATTTTTAAATGTCAGGGGAATTCCGCGAACAATCGAAGAGTTCTGAAGCATTTTTAAACGTCAGCGGATTTTTGAAAGCAATGGAAGACTTCCGAAGCATTTTTAAACCTCAGCGGAATTCTGAGAAAAATGGAAGAGTTCCGAAGCATTTTTAAACTTCAGCGGAATTTGGAGAACAATCGGAGAGTTCCGAAGCATTTTTAAAGGTCAGCGGAATTCCGAGAACAATGGAAGAGTTGTGAAGCATTTTTAAACGTCAGCGGAATTCCGAGAACAATGGAAGAGTTGCAAAGCATTATTAAACGTCAGCGGAATTCCGAGAACAATGGAAGAGTTCCGAAGCATTTTTAAACTTCAGCATAATTCCGAGAACAATGGAAGAGTTCCGAAGCATTTTTAAATTTCAAAGGAATTCCGAGAACGATGGAAGAGTTCCAAAGCATTTTAAAACTTCAGCAGAATTCCAAGAACAATGGAAGAGTCCTGAAGCATTTTAAACTTCAGCTGATTTCCGAGAAATGGAAGAGTTCCGAAGCATTTTGAAACGTCAGCGGAAATCCGAGAACAATGGAAGCGTTCCGAAGCATTTTTAAATGTCAGCTGAATTCCGAGAACAATGAAAGAGTTGCGAAGCATTATTAAACGTCAGCGGAATTCTGAGAACAATGGAAGAGTTCCGAAACATTTTTAAACATCGGCGGATTTCCTTCAAGAATGAAAGAGTTCCGAAGAATTTTTAAACTTCAGCAGAATTTGAGGAACAATGGAAGAGTTCCAAAGCATTTTTAAACTTCAGTAGAAATCCGGGAACAATGGAAGAGTTTCAAAGCATTTTTAAACTTCAGCAGAATTCGGAGAACAATTGAAGAGTTCCAAAGCATTTTTAAACTTCAGCGGAATTCCGAGAACAATGGAAGAGTTCAGAAGCATTTTTAAATGTCAGCAGAATTCCGAGAACAATGTAAGAGTTCCAAAGCATTTTAAAACTTCAGCAGAATTCCAAGAACAATTGAAGTGTTCTGAAGCATTTTTAAACGTCAGCGGAATTCTGAGATCAATGGAATAGTTCTGAAGAATTTTTAAATGTTAGCGGGATTCCGAGAACAATGGAAGAGTTCCGAAGCATTTTTAAATGTCAGCGGAAATCTGAAAACAATGGAAGAGTTCCGAAGCATTTTTAATCTTCAAAATAATTCCGAGAACAATGGAAGAGTTCCGAAGCATATTTAAACTTCAGCGGAATTCCGAGAACAATGGAAGAGTTCCGAAGCATTTTTAAAAGTCAGCGGAATACCGAGAACAATAGAAGAGTTTTGAAGCATTTTTAAACGTCAGCGGAATTCCGAGAACAATGGAAGAGGTCCGAAGCATTTTTAAATGTCAGCGGAATTCCGAGAAATATGGAAGAGTTCCCAAGCATTTTTAAATGTCAGCAGAATTCCGAGAACAATGGAAGAGTTCCAAAGCATTTTTAAATGTCAGCGGAATTCTGAAAACAATGGAAGAGTTCCAAAGCATTTTTAAACTTCAGCAGAATTCCGAGAACAATGGAAGAGTTCCGAAGCATTCTTAAACTTCAGCGGAATTCCGAGAACAATGGAAGAGTTCCGAAGCATTTTTAAACTTCAGCATAATTCCGAGAACAATGGAAGAGTTCCGAAGCATTTTTAAACGTCAGCGGAATTCTGAGATCAATGGAATAGTTCTGAAGAATTTTTAAATGTTAGCGGGATTCCGAGAACAATGGAAGAGTTCCGAAGCATTTTTAAATGTCAGCGGTAATCTGAAAACAATGGAAGAGTTCCGAAGCATTTTTAAATGTCAGCAGAATTCCGAGAACAATGGAAGAGTTCCAAAGCATTTTTAAATGTCAGCGGAATTCTGAAAACAATGGAAGAGTTCCGAAGCATTTTTAAACTTCAAAATAATTCCGAGAACAATGGAAGAGTTCAGAAGCATTCTTAAACTTCAGCGGAATTCCGAGAACAATGGAAGAGTTCCGAAGCATTTTTAAAAGTCAGCGGAATTCCGAGAACAATAGAAGAGTTGTGAAGCAATTTTAAGCGTCAGCGGAATTCCGAGAACAATGGAAGAGTTCCGAAGCATTTTTAAACTTCAGCGGAATTCCTGGAACAATGGAAGAGTTCCGAAGCATTTTTAAAAGTCAGCAGAATTCCGAGAATAATAGAAGGGTGCCAAAGCATGTTTAAACTTCAGCGGAATTCTGAGAACAATGTAAGAGTTCCGAAGCATTTTTAAACTTCACCGGAATTCCGAGAACAATGGAAGAGTTCCGAAGCATTTTTAAACGTCAGGGGAATTCCGCGAACAATCGAAGAGTTCTGAAGCATTTTTAAATGTCAGCGGATTTTTGAAAACAATGGAAGATTTCCGAAATATTTTTAAACCTCAGCGGAATTCCGAGAACAATGGAAGAGTTCCGAAGCATTTTTAAACGTCAGCAGAATTCAGAGAACAATGGAAGAGTTCCGAAGCATTTTTAAACTTCAACAGAATTCAGAGAACAATGGAAGAGTTCCGAAGCATTTTTAAACTTCAGCGGAATTTGGAGAACAATGGAAGAGTTCCGAAGCATTTTTAAAAGTCAGCGGAATTCCGAGAACAATGGAAGAGTTGTGAAGCATTTTTAAACGTCAGCGGAATATTGAGTTCAATGGAATAGTTCTGAAGAATTTTTAAATGTTAGCAGGATTCCGAGAACAATGGAAGAGTTCCGAAGCATTTTTAAATGTCAGCGGAAATCTGAAAACAATGGAAGAGTTCCGAAGCATTTTTAATCTTCAAAATAATTCCGAGAACAATGGAAGAGTTCCGAAGCATATTTAAACTTCAGCGGAATTCCGAGAACAATGGAAGAGTTCCGAAGCATTTTTAAAAGTCAGCGGAATACCGAGAACAATAGAAGAGTTTTGAAGCATTTTTAAACGTCAGCGGAATTCCGAGAACAATGGAAGAGGTCCGAAGCATTTTTAAATGTCAGCGGAATTCCGAGAAATATGGAAGAGTTCCGAAGCATTTTTAAATGTCAGCAGAATTCCGAGAACAATGGAAGAGTTCCAAAGCATTTTTAAATGTCAGCGGAATTCTGAAAACAATGGAAGAGTTCCGAAGCATTTTTAAACTTCAAAATAATTCCGAGAACTATGGAAGAGTTCAGAAGCATTCTTAAACTTCAGCGGAATTCCGAGAACAATGGAAGAGTTCCGAAGCATTTTTAAAAGTCAGCGGAATTCCGAGAACAATAGAAGAGTTGTGAAGCAATTTTAAGCGTCAGCGGAATTCCGAGAACAATGGAAGAGTTCCGAAGCATTTTTAAACTTCAGCGGAATTCTGAGAACAATGTAAGAGTTCCGAAGCATTTTTAAACTTCACCGGAATTCCGAGAACAATGGAAGAGTTCCGAAGCATTTTTAAATGTCAGGGGAATTCCGCGAACAATCGAAGAGTTCTGAAGCATTTTTAAACGTCAGCGGATTTTTGAAAGCAATGGAAGACTTCCGAAGCATTTTTAAACCTCAGCGGAATTCTGAGAAAAATGGAAGAGTTCCGAAGCATTTTTAAACTTCAGCGGAATTTGGAGAACAATCGGAGAGTTCCGAAGCATTTTTAAAGGTCAGCGGAATTCCGAGAACAATGGAAGAGTTGTGAAGCATTTTTAAACGTCAGCGGAATTCCGAGAACAATGGAAGAGTTGCAAAGCATTATTAAACGTCAGCGGAATTCCGAGAACAATGGAAGAGTTCCGAAGCATTTTTAAACTTCAGCATAATTCCGAGAACAATGGAAGAGTTCCGAAGCATTTTTAAATTTCAAAGGAATTCCGAGAACGATGGAAGAGTTCCAAAGCATTTTAAAACTTCAGCAGAATTCCAAGAACAATGGAAGAGTCCTGAAGCATTTTAAACTTCAGCTGATTTCCGAGAAATGGAAGAGTTCCGAAGCATTTTGAAACGTCAGCGGAAATCCGAGAACAATGGAAGCGTTCCGAAGCATTTTTAAATGTCAGCTGAATTCCGAGAACAATGAAAGAGTTGCGAAGCATTATTAAACGTCAGCGGAATTCTGAGAACAATGGAAGAGTTCCGAAACATTTTTAAACATCGGCGGATTTCCTTCAAGAATGAAAGAGTTCCGAAGAATTTTTAAACTTCAGCAGAATTTGAGGAACAATGGAAGAGTTCCAAAGCATTTTTAAACTTCAGTAGAAATCCGGGAACAATGGAAGAGTTTCAAAGCATTTTTAAACTTCAGCAGAATTCGGAGAACAATTGAAGAGTTCCAAAGCATTTTTAAACTTCAGCGGAATTCCGAGAACAATGGAAGAGTTCCGAAGCATTTTTAAACTTCAGCATAATTCCGAGAACAATGGAAGAGTTCCGAAGCATTTTTAAATTTCAAAGGAATTCCGAGAACGATGGAAGAGTTCCAAAGCATTTTAAAACTTCAGCAGAATTCCAAGAACAATGGAAGAGTCCTGAAGCATTTTAAACTTCAGCTGATTTCCGAGAAATGGAAGAGTTCCGAAGCATTTTGAAACGTCAGCGGAAATCCGAGAACAATGGAAGCGTTCCGAAGCATTTTTAAATGTCAGCTGAATTCCGAGAACAATGAAAGAGTTGCGAAGCATTATTAAACGTCAGCGGAATTCTGAGAACAATGGAAGAGTTCCGAAACATTTTTAAACATCGGCGGATTTCCTTCAAGAATGAAAGAGTTCCGAAGAATTTTTAAACTTCAGCAGAATTTGAGGAACAATGGAAGAGTTCCAAAGCATTTTTAAACTTCAGTAGAAATCCGGGAACAATGGAAGAGTTTCAAAGCATTTTTAAACTTCAGCAGAATTCGGAGAACAATTGAAGAGTTCCAAAGCATTTTTAAACTTCAGCGGAATTCCGAGAACAATGGAAGAGTTCAGAAGCATTTTTAAATGTCAGCAGAATTCCGAGAACAATGTAAGAGTTCCAAAGCATTTTAAAACTTCAGCAGAATTCCAAGAACAATTGAAGTGTTCTGAAGCATTTTTAAACGTAAGCGGAATTGCGAGAAAAATGGAAGAGTTCTAAAGCATTTTTAAACATCAGCGGAATGCCGAGAGCAATGCAAGATTTCCGAAGCATTTTTATATGTCAGTGGAATTCCGAGAACAATGGAAGAGTTCCGAAGCATTTTAAACTTCAGCGGAATTTGGAGAACAATGGAAGAGTTCCGAAGCATTTTTAAAAGTCAGCAGAATTCCGAGAACAATGGAAGAGTTGTGAAGCATTTTTAAACGTCAGCAGAATTCCGAGAACAATGGAAGAGTTCCGAAGCATTTTTAAACGTCAGCGGAATTCTGAGATCAATGGAATAGTTCTGAAGAATTTTTAAATGTTAGCGGGATTCCGAGAACAATGGAAGAGTTCCGAAGCATTTTTAAATGTCAGCGGAAATCTGAAAACAATGGAAGAGTTCCGAAGCATTTTTAATCTTCAAAATAATTCCGAGAACAATGGAAGAGTTCCGAAGCATATTTAAACTTCAGCGGAATTCCGAGAACAATGGAAGAGTTCCGAAGCATTTTTAAAAGTCAGCGGAATACCGAGAACAATAGAAGAGTTTTGAAGCATTTTTAAACGTCAGCGGAATTCCGAGAACAATGGAAGAGGTCCGAAGCATTTTTAAATGTCAGCGGAATTCCGAGAAATATGGAAGAGTTCCGAAGCATTTTTAAATGTCAGCAGAATTCCGAGAACAATGGAAGAGTTCCGAAGCATTTTTAAACTTCAGCGGAATTTGGAGAACAATGGAAGAGTTCCGAAGCATTTTTAAAAGTCAGCGGAATTCCGAGAACAATGGAAGAGTTGTGAAGCATTTTTAAACGTCAGCAGAATTCCGAGAACAATGGAAGAGTTCCGAAGCATTTTTAAACGTCAGCGGAATTCTGAGATCAATGGAATAGTTCTGAAGAATTTTTAAATGTTAGCGGGATTCCGAGAACAATGGAAGAGTTCCGAAGCATTTTTAAATGTCAGCGGAAATCTGAAAACAATGGAAGAGTTCCGAAGCATTTTTAATCTTCAAAATAATTCCGAGAACAATGGAAGAGTTCCGAAGCATATTTAAACTTCAGCGGAATTCCGAGAACAATGGAAGAGTTCCGAAGCATTTTTAAAAGTCAGCGGAATACCGAGAACAATAGAAGAGTTTTGAAGCATTTTTAAACGTCAGCGGAATTCCGAGAACAATGGAAGAGGTCCGAAGCATTTTTAAATGTCAGCGGAATTCCGAGAAATATGGAAGAGTTCCGAAGCATTTTTAAATGTCAGCAGAATTCCGAGAACAATGGAAGAGTTCCAAAGCATTTTTAAATGTCAGCGGAATTCTGAAAACAATGGAAGAGTTCCAAAGCATTTTTAAACTTCAGCAGAATTCCGAGAACAATGGAAGAGTTCCGAAGCATTCTTAAACTTCAGCGGAATTCCGAGAACAATGGAAGAGTTCCGAAGCATTTTTAAACTTCA
The DNA here is from genome assembly GCF_046119375.1 of Phyllobates terribilis. Classification (NCBI taxonomy): domain Eukaryota; kingdom Metazoa; phylum Chordata; class Amphibia; order Anura; family Dendrobatidae; genus Phyllobates; species Phyllobates terribilis. The sequence continues at coordinate 11,689,546 of NW_027362788.1, read as the reverse complement.
GCATAATTCCGAGAACAATGGAAGAGTTCCGAAGCATTTTTAAACGTCAGCGGAATTCTGAGATCAATGGAATAGTTCTGAAGAATTTTTAAATGTTAGCGGGATTCCGAGAACAATGGAAGAGTTCCGAAGCATTTTTAAATGTCAGCGGAAATCTGAAAACAATGGAAGAGTTCCGAAGCATTTTTAAATGTCAGCAGAATTCCGAGAACAATGGAAGAGTTCCAAAGCATTTTTAAATGTCAGCGGAATTCTGAAAACAATGGAAGAGTTCCGAAGCATTTTTAAACTTCAAAATAATTCCGAGAACAATGGAAGAGTTCAGAAGCATTCTTAAACTTCAGCGGAATTCCGAGAACAATGGAAGAGTTCCGAAGCATTTTTAAAAGTCAGCGGAATTCCGAGAACAATAGAAGAGTTGTGAAGCAATTTTAAGCGTCAGCGGAATTCCGAGAACAATGGAAGAGTTCCGAAGCATTTTTAAACTTCAGCGGAATTCCTGGAACAATGGAAGGGTTCCGAAGCATTTTTAAAAGTCAGCAGAATTCCGAGAATAATAGAACGGTGCCAAAGCATGTTTAAACTTCAGCGGAATTCTGAGAACAATGTAAGAGTTCCGAAGCATTTTTAAACTTCACCGGAATTCCGAGAACAATGGAAGAGTTCCGAAGCATTTTTAAACGTCAGGGGAATTCCGCGAACAATCGAAGAGTTCTGAAGCATTTTTAAATGTCAGCGGATTTTTGAAAACAATGGAAGATTTCCGAAATATTTTTAAACCTCAGCGGAATTCAGAGAACAATGGAAGAGTTCCGAAGCATTTTTAAACTTCAACAGAATTCAGAGAACAATGGAAGAGTTCCGAAGCATTTTTAAACTTCAGCGGAATTTGGAGAACAATGGAAGAGTTCCGAAGCATTTTTAAAAGTCAGCGGAATTCCGAGAACAATGGAAGAGTTGTGAAGCATTTTTAAACGTCAGCGGAATATTGAGTTCAATGGAATAGTTCTGAAGAATTTTTAAATGTTAGCAGGATTCCGAGAACAATGGAAGAGTTCCGAAGCATTTTTAAATGTCAGCGGAAATCTGAAAACAATGGAAGAGTTCCGAAGCATTTTTAATCTTCAAAATAATTCCGAGAACAATGGAAGAGTTCCGAAGCATATTTAAACTTCAGCGGAATTCCGAGAACAATGGAAGAGTTCCGAAGCATTTTTAAAAGTCAGCGGAATACCGAGAACAATAGAAGAGTTTTGAAGCATTTTTAAACGTCAGCGGAATTCCGAGAACAATGGAAGAGGTCCGAAGCATTTTTAAATGTCAGCGGAATTCCGAGAAATATGGAAGAGTTCCGAAGCATTTTTAAATGTCAGCAGAATTCCGAGAACAATGGAAGAGTTCCAAAGCATTTTTAAATGTCAGCGGAATTCTGAAAACAATGGAAGAGTTCCGAAGCATTTTTAAACTTCAAAATAATTCCGAGAACTATGGAAGAGTTCAGAAGCATTCTTAAACTTCAGCGGAATTCCGAGAACAATGGAAGAGTTCCGAAGCATTTTTAAAAGTCAGCGGAATTCCGAGAACAATAGAAGAGTTGTGAAGCAATTTTAAGCGTCAGCGGAATTCCGAGAACAATGGAAGAGTTCCGAAGCATTTTTAAACTTCAGCGGAATTCTGAGAACAATGTAAGAGTTCCGAAGCATTTTTAAACTTCACCGGAATTCCGAGAACAATGGAAGAGTTCCGAAGCATTTTTAAACGTCAGGGGAATTCCGCGAACAATCGAAGAGTTCTGAAGCATTTTTAAACGTCAGCGGATTTTTGAAAGCAATGGAAGATTTCCGAAGCATTTTTAAACCTCAGCGGAATTCTGAGAAAAATGGAAGAGTTCCGAAGCATTTTTAAACTTCAGCGGAATTTGGAGAACAATCGGAGAGTTCCGAAGCATTTTTAAAGGTCAGCGGAATTCCGAGAACAATGGAAGAGTTGTGAAGCATTTTTAAACGTCAGCAGAATTCCGAGAACAATGGAAGAGTTGCAAAGCATTATTAAACGTCAGCGGAATTCCGAGAACAATGGAAGAGTTCCAAAGCATTTTTAAATGTCAGCGGAATTCTGAAAACAATGGAAGAGTTCCGAAGCATTTTTAAACTTCAGCAGAATTCCGAGAACAATGGAAGAGTTCCGAAGCATTCTTAAACTTCAGCGGAATTCCGAGAACAATGGAAGAGTTCCGAAGCATTTTTAAAAGTCAGCGGAATTCCGAGAACAATAGAAGAGTTGTGAAGCAATTTTAAGCGTCAGCGGAATTCCGAGAACAATGGAAGAGTTCCGAAGCATTTTTAAACTTCAACGGAATTCCTGGAACAATGAAAGAGTTCCGAAGCATTTTTAAAAGTCAGCAGAATTCCGAGAATAATAGAAGGGTGCCAAAGTATGTTTAAACTTCAGCGGAATTCTGAGAACAATGTAAGAGTTCCGAAGCATTTTTAAACTTCACCGGAATTCCGAGAACAATGGAAGAGTTCCGAAGCATTTTTAAACGTCAGGGGAATTCCGCGAACAATCGAAGAGTTCTGATGCATTTTTAAACGTCAGCGGATTTTTGAAAACAATGGAAGATTTCCGAAGCATTTTTAAACCTCAGCGGAATTCTGAGAAAAATGGAAGAGTTCCGAAGCATTTTTAAACTTCAGCGGAATTTGGAGAACAATCGGAGAGTTCCGAAGCATTTTTAAATGTCAGCGGAATTCCGAGAACAATGGAAGAGTTGTGAAGCATTTTTAAACGTCAGCGGAATTCCGAGAACAATGGAAGAGTTCCGAAGCATTTTTAAACGTCAGCAGAATTCCGAGTACAATGGAAGAGTTCCGAAGCATTTTTAAACTTCAGCAGAATTACGAGAACAATGGAAGAGTTCCGAAGCATTTTTAAACATGAGCAGAATTCCGAGAACAATGGAAGAGATTTTAAGCATTTTTAAACTTCATCGGAATTCCGAGAACAATAGAAGAGTTCCGAAGCATTTTCAAACTTCACCCGAATTCTGAGAACAATGGAAGAGTTCCGAAGCATTTTTAAACTTCAGCAGAATTCCGAGAACAATGGAAGAGTTCCGAAGCATTTTTAAACTTCATCGGAATTTGGAAAACAATGGAAGAGTTCCGAAGCATTTTTAAAAGTCAGCGGAATTCCGAGAACAATGGAAGTGTTGTGAAGCATTTTTAAACGTCAGCAGAATTCCGAGAACAATGGAAGAGTTACGAAGCATTTTTAAACGTCAGCGGAATTCTGAGATCAACGGAATAGTTCTGAAGAATTTTTAAATGTTAGCGGGATTCCGAGAACAATGGAAGAGTTCCGAAGCATTTTTAAATGTCAGCGGAAATCTGAAAACAATGGAAGAGTTCCGAAGCATTTTTAATCTTCAAAATAATTCAGAGAACAATGGAAGAGTTCCGAAGCATATTTAAACTTCAGCGGAATTCCGAGAACAATGGAAGAGTTCCGAAGCATTTTTAAAAGTCAGCGGAATACCGAGAACAATAGAAGAGTTTTGAAGCATTTTTAAACGTCAGCGGAATTCCGAGAACAATGGAAGAGGTCCGAAGCATTTTTAAATGTCAGCGGAATTCCGAGAAATATGGAAGAGTTCCGAAGCATTTTTAAATGTCAGCAGAATTCCGAGAACAATGGAAGAGTTCCAAAGCATTTATAAATGTCAGCGGAATTCTGAAAACAATGGAAGAGTTCCGAAGCATTTTTAAACTTCAGCAGAATTCCGAGAACAATGGAAGAGTTCAGAAGCATTCTTAAACTTCAGCGGAATTCCGAGAACAATGGAAGAGTTCCGAAGCATTTTTAAAAGTCAGCGGAATTCCGAGAACAATAGAAGAGTTGTGAAGCAATTTTAAGCGTCAGCGGAATTCCGAGAACAATGGAAGAGTTCCGAAGCATTTTTAAACTTCAGCGGAATTCCGCGAACAATCGAAGAGTTCTGAAGCATTTTTAAACGTCAGCGGATTTTTGAAAGCAATGGAAGATTTCCGAAGCATTTTTAAACCTCAGCGGAATTCTGAGAAAAATGGAAGAGTTCCGAAGCATTTTTAAACTTCAGCGGAATTTGGAGAACAATCGGAGAGTTCCGAAGCATTTTTAAAGGTCAGCGGAATTCCGAGAACAATGGAAGAGTTGTGAAGCATTTTTAAACGTCAGCAGAATTCCGAGAACAATGGAAGAGTTGCAAAGCATTATTAAACGTCAGCGGAATTCCGAGAACAATGGAAGAGTTCCAAAGCATTTTTAAATGTCAGCGGAATTCTGAAAACAATGGAAGAGTTCCGAAGCATTTTTCAACTTCAGCAGAATTCCGAGAACAATGGAAGAGTTCCGAAGCATTCTTAAACTTCAGCGGAATTCCGAGAACAATGGAAGAGTTCCGAAGCATTTTTAAAAGTCAGCGGAATTCCGAGAACAATAGAAGAGTTGTGAAGCAATTTTAAGCGTCAGCGGAATTCCGAGAACAATGGAAGAGTTCCGAAGCATTTTTAAACTTCAGCGGAATTCCTGGAACAATGAAAGAGTTCCGAAGCATTTTTAAAAGTCAGCAGAATTCCGAGAATAATAGAAGGGTGCCAAAGCATGTTTAAACTTCAGCGGAATTCTGAGAACAATGTAAGAGTTCCGAAGCATTTTTAAACTTCACCGGAATTCCGAGAACAATGGAAGAGTTCCGAAGCATTTTTAAACGTCAGGGGAATTCCGCGAACAATCGAAGAGTTCTGATGCATTTTTAAACGTCAGCGGATTTTTGAAAACAATGGAAGATTTCCGACGCATTTTTAAACCTCAGCGGAATTCTGAGAAAAATGGAAGAGTTCCGAAGCATTTTTAAACTTCAGCGGAATTTGGAGAACAATCGGAGAGTTCCGAAGCATTTTTAAATGTCAGCGGAATTCCGAGAACAATGGAAGAGTTGTGAAGCATTTTTAAACGTCAGCGGAATTCCGAGAACAATGGAAGAGTTCCGAAGCATTTTTAAACGTCAGCAGAATTCCGAGTACAATGGAAGAGTTCCGAAGCATTTTTAAAAGTCAGCAGAATTCCGAGAATAATAGAAGGGTGCCAAAGCATGTTTAAACTTCAGCGGAATTCTGAGAACAATGTAAGAGTTCCGAAGCATTTTTAAACTTCACCGGAATTCCGAGAACAATGGAAGAGTTCCGAAGCATTTTTAAACGTCAGGGGAATTCCGCGAACAATCGAAGAGTTCTGAAGCATTTTTAAATGTCAGCGGATTTTTGAAAACAATGGAAGATTTCCGAAATATTTTTAAACCTCAGCGGAATTCCGAGAACAATGGAAGAGTTCCGAAGCATTTTTAAACGTCAGCAGAATTCAGAGAACAATGGAAGAGTTCCGAAGCATTTTTAAACTTCAACAGAATTCAGAGAACAATGGAAGAGTTCCGAAGCATTTTTAAACTTCAGCGGAATTTGGAGAACAATGGAAGAGTTCCGAAGCATTTTTAAAAGTCAGCGGAATTCCGAGAACAATGGAAGAGTTGTGAAGCATTTTTAAACGTCAGCAGAATTCCGAGAACAATGGAAGAGTTCCGAAGCATTTTTAAACGTCAGCGGAATATTGAGTTCAATGGAATAGTTCTGAAGAATTTTTAAATGTTAGCAGGATTCCGAGAACAATGGAAGAGTTCCGAAGCATTTTTAAATGTCAGCGGAAATCTGAAAACAATGGAAGAGTTCCGAAGCATTTTTAATCTTCAAAATAATTCCGAGAACAATGGAAGAGTTCCGAAGCATATTTAAACTTCAGCGGAATTCCGAGAACAATGGAAGAGTTCCGAAGCATTTTTAAAAGTCAGCGGAATACCGAGAACAATAGAAGAGTTTTGAAGCATTTTTAAACGTCAGCGGAATTCCGAGAACATTGGAAGAGGTCCGAAGCATTTTTAAATGTCAGCGGAATTCCGAGAAATATGGAAGAGTTCCGAAGCATTTTTAAATGTCAGCAGAATTCCGAGAACAATGGAAGAGTTCCAAAGCATTTTTAAATGTCAGCGGAATTCTGAAAACAATGGAAGAGTTCCGAAGCATTTTTAAACTTCAAAATAATTCCGAGAACAATGGAAGAGTTCAGAAGCATTCTTAAACTTCAGCGGAATTCCGAGAACAATGGAAGAGTTCCGAAGCATTTTTAAAAGTCAGCGGAATTCCGAGAACAATAGAAGAGTTGTGAAGCAATTTTAAGCGTCAGCGGAATTCCGAGAACAATGGAAGAGTTCCGAAGCATTTTTAAACTTCAGCGGAATTCTGAGAACAATGTATGAGTTCCGAAGCATTTTTAAACTTCACCGGAATTCCGAGAACAATGGAAGAGTTCCGAAGCATTTTTAAACGTCAGCAGAATTCCGAGAATAATAGAAGGGTGCCAAAGCATGTTTAAACTTCAGCGGAATTCTGAGAACAATGTAAGAGTTCCGAAGCATTTTTAAACTTCACCGGAATTCCGAGAACAATGGAAGAGTTCCGAAGCATTTTTAAAAGTCAGCAGAATTCCGAGAATAATAGAAGGGTGCCAAAGCATGTTTAAACTTCAGCGGAATTCTGAGAACAATGTAAGAGTTCCGAAGCATTTTTAAACTTCACCGGAATTCCGAGAACAATGGAAGAGTTCCGAAGCATTTTTAAACGTCAGGGGAATTCCGCGAACAATCGAAGAGTTCTGATGCATTTTTAAACGTCAGCGGATTTTTGAAAACAATGGAAGATTTCCGAAGCATTTTTAAACCTCAGCGGAATTCTGAGAAAAATGGAAGAGTTCCGAAGCATTTTTAAACTTCAGCGGAATTTGGAGAACAATCGGAGAGTTCCGAAGCATTTTTAAATGTCAGCGGAATTCCGAGAACAATGGAAGAGTTGTGAAGCATTTTTAAACGTCAGCGGAATTCCGAGAACAATGGAAGAGTTCCGAAGCATTTTTAAACGTCAGCAGAATTCCGAGTACAATGGAAGAGTTCCGAAGCATTTTTAAACTTCAGCAGAATTCCGAGAACAATGGAAGAGTTCCGAAGCATTTTTAAACTTCAGCGGAATTACGAGAACAATGGAAGAGTTCCGAAGCATTTTTAAACTTCAGCGGAATTTGGAGAACAATCGGAGAGTTCCGAAGCATTTTTAAAGGTCAGCGGAATTCCGAGAACAATGGAAGAGTTGTGAAGCATTTTTAAACGTCAGCAGAATTCCGAGAACAATGGAAGAGTTGCAAAGCATTATTAAACGTCAGCGGAATTCCGAGAACAATGGAAGAGTTCCAAAGCATTTTTAAATGTCAGCGGAATTCTGAAAACAATGGAAGAGTTCCGAAGCATTTTTAAACTTCAGCAGAATTCCGAGAACAATGGAAGAGTTCCGAAGCATTCTTAAACTTCAGCGGAATTCCGAGAACAATGGAAGAGTTCCGAAGCATTTTTAAAAGTCAGCGGAATTCCGAGAACAATAGAAGAGTTGTGAAGCAATTTTAAGCGTCAGCGGAATTCCGAGAACAATGGAAGAGTTCCGAAGCATTTTTAAACTTCAACGGAATTCCTGGAACAATGAAAGAGTTCCGAAGCATTTTTAAAAGTCAGCAGAATTCCGAGAATAATAGAAGGGTGCCAAAGTATGTTTAAACTTCAGCGGAATTCTGAGAACAATGTAAGAGTTCCGAAGCATTTTTAAACTTCACCGGAATTCCGAGAACAATGGAAGAGTTCCGAAGCATTTTTAAACGTCAGGGGAATTCCGCGAACAATCGAAGAGTTCTGATGCATTTTTAAACGTCAGCGGATTTTTGAAAACAATGGAAGATTTCTGAAGCATTTTTAAACCTCAGCGGAATTCTGAGAAAAATGGAAGAGTTCCGAAGCATTTTTAAACTTCAGCGGAATTTGGAGAACAATCGGAGAGTTCCGAAGCATTTTTAAATGTCAGCGGAATTCCGAGAACAATGGAAGAGTTGTGAAGCATTTTTAAACGTCAGCGGAATTCCGAGAACAATGGAAGAGTTCCGAAGCATTTTTAAACGTCAGCAGAATTCCGAGTACAATGGAAGAGTTCCGAAGCATTTTTAAACTTCAGCAGAATTACGAGAACAATGGAAGAGTTCCGAAGCATTTTTAAACATGAGCAGAATTCCGAGAACAATGGAAGAGATTTTAAGCATTTTTAAACTTCATCGGAATTCCGAGAACAATAGAAGAGTTCCGAAGCATTTTCAAACTTCACCCGAATTCTGAGAACAATGGAAGAGTTCCGAAGCATTTTTAAACTTCAGCAGAATTCCGAGAACAATGGAAGAGTTCCGAAGCATTTTTAAACTTCATCGGAATTTGGAAAACAATGGAAGAGTTCCGAAGCATTTTTAAAAGTCAGCGGAATTCCGAGAACAATGGAAGTGTTGTGAAGCATTTTTAAACGTCAGCAGAATTCCGAGAACAATGGAAGAGTTACGAAGCATTTTTAAACGTCAGCGGAATTCTGAGATCAACGGAATAGTTCTGAAGAATTTTTAAATGTTAGCGGGATTCCGAGAACAATGGAAGAGTTCCGAAGCATTTTTAAATGTCAGCGGAAATCTGAAAACAATGGAAGAGTTCCGAAGCATTTTTAATCTTCAAAATAATTCAGAGAACAATGGAAGAGTTCCGAAGCATATTTAAACTTCAGCGGAATTCCGAGAACAATGGAAGAGTTCCGAAGCATTTTTAAAAGTCAGCGGAATACCGAGAACAATAGAAGAGTTTTGAAGCATTTTTAAACGTCAGCGGAATTCCGAGAACAATGGAAGAGGTCCGAAGCATTTTTAAATGTCAGCGGAATTCCGAGAAATATGGAAGAGTTCCGAAGCATTTTTAAATGTCAGCAGAATTCCGAGAACAATGGAAGAGTTCCAAAGCATTTATAAATGTCAGCGGAATTCTGAAAACAATGGAAGAGTTCCGAAGCATTTTTAAACTTCAGCAGAATTCCGAGAACAATGGAAGAGTTCAGAAGCATTCTTAAACTTCAGCGGAATTCCGAGAACAATGGAAGAGTTCCGAAGCATTTTTAAAAGTCAGCGGAATTCCGAGAACAATAGAAGAGTTGTGAAGCAATTTTAAGCGTCAGCGGAATTCCGAGAACAATGGAAGAGTTCCGAAGCATTTTTAAACTTCAGCGGAATTCCGCGAACAATCGAAGAGTTCTGAAGCATTTTTAAACGTCAGCGGATTTTTGAAAGCAATGGAAGATTTCCGAAGCATTTTTAAACCTCAGCGGAATTCTGAGAAAAATGGAAGAGTTCCGAAGCATTTTTAAACTTCAGCGGAATTTGGAGAACAATCGGAGAGTTCCGAAGCATTTTTAAAGGTCAGCGGAATTCCGAGAACAATGGAAGAGTTGTGAAGCATTTTTAAACGTCAGCAGAATTCCGAGAACAATGGAAGAGTTGCAAAGCATTATTAAACGTCAGCGGAATTCCGAGAACAATGGAAGAGTTCCAAAGCATTTTTAAATGTCAGCGGAATTCTGAAAACAATGGAAGAGTTCCGAAGCATTTTTCAACTTCAGCAGAATTCCGAGAACAATGGAAGAGTTCCGAAGCATTCTTAAACTTCAGCGGAATTCCGAGAACAATGGAAGAGTTCCGAAGCATTTTTAAAAGTCAGCGGAATTCCGAGAACAATAGAAGAGTTGTGAAGCAATTTTAAGCGTCAGCGGAATTCCGAGAACAATGGAAGAGTTCCGAAGCATTTTTAAACTTCAGCGGAATTCCTGGAACAATGAAAGAGTTCCGAAGCATTTTTAAAAGTCAGCAGAATTCCGAGAATAATAGAAGGGTGCCAAAGCATGTTTAAACTTCAGCGGAATTCTGAGAACAATGTAAGAGTTCCGAAGCATTTTTAAACTTCACCGGAATTCCGAGAACAATGGAAGAGTTCCGAAGCATTTTTAAACGTCAGGGGAATTCCGCGAACAATCGAAGAGTTCTGATGCATTTTTAAACGTCAGCGGATTTTTGAAAACAATGGAAGATTTCCGAAGCATTTTTAAACCTCAGCGGAATTCTGAGAAAAATGGAAGAGTTCCGAAGCATTTTTAAACTTCAGCGGAATTTGGAGAACAATCGGAGAGTTCCGAAGCATTTTTAAATGTCAGCGGAATTCCGAGAACAATGGAAGAGTTGTGAAGCATTTTTAAACGTCAGCGGAATTCCGAGAACAATGGAAGAGTTCCGAAGCATTTTTAAACGTCAGCAGAATTCCGAGTACAATGGAAGAGTTCCGAAGCATTTTTAAAAGTCATCAGAATTCCGAGAATAATAGAAGGGTGCCAAAGCATGTTTAAACTTCAGCGGAATTCTGAGAACAATGTAAGAGTTCCGAAGCATTTTTAAACTTCACCGGAATTCCGAGAACAATGGAAGAGTTCCGAAGCATTTTTAAACGTCAGGGGAATTCCGCGAACAATCGAAGAGTTCTGAAGCATTTTTAAATGTCAGCGGATTTTTGAAAACAATGGAAGATTTCCGAAATATTTTTAAACCTCAGCGGAATTCCGAGAACAATGGAAGAGTTCCGAAGCATTTTTAAACGTCAGCAGAATTCAGAGAACAATGGAAGAGTTCCGAAGCATTTTTAAACTTCAACAGAATTCAGAGAACAATGGAAGAGTTCCGAAGCATTTTTAAACTTCAGCGGAATTTGGAGAACAATGGAAGAGTTCCGAAGCATTTTTAAAAGTCAGCGGAATTCCGAGAACAATGGAAGAGTTGTGAAGCATTTTTAAACGTCAGCAGAATTCCGAGAACAATGGAAGAGTTCCGAAGCATTTTTAAACGTCAGCGGAATATTGAGTTCAATGGAATAGTTCTGAAGAATTTTTAAATGTTAGCAGGATTCCGAGAACAATGGAAGAGTTCCGAAGCATTTTTAAATGTCAGCGGAAATCTGAAAACAATGGAAGAGTTCCGAAGCATTTTTAATCTTCAAAATAATTCCGAGAACAATGGAAGAGTTCCGAAGCATATTTAAACTTCAGCGGAATTCCGAGAACAATGGAAGAGTTCCGAAGCATTTTTAAAAGTCAGCGGAATACCGAGAACAATAGAAGAGTTTTGAAGCATTTTTAAACGTCAGCGGAATTCCGAGAACATTGGAAGAGGTCCGAAGCATTTTTAAATGTCAGCGGAATTCCGAGAAATATGGAAGAGTTCCGAAGCATTTTTAAATGTCAGCAGAATTCCGAGAACAATGGAAGAGTTCCAAAGCATTTTTAAATGTCAGCGGAATTCTGAAAACAATGGAAGAGTTCCGAAGCATTTTTAAACTTCAAAATAATTCCGAGAACAATGGAAGAGTTCAGAAGCATTCTTAAACTTCAGCGGAATTCCGAGAACAATGGAAGAGTTCCGAAGCATTTTTAAAAGTCAGCGGAATTCCGAGAACAATAGAAGAGTTGTGAAGCAATTTTAAGCGTCAGCGGAATTCCGAGAACAATGGAAGAGTTCCGAAGCATTTTTAAACTTCAGCGGAATTCTGAGAACAATGTATGAGTTCCGAAGCATTTTTAAACTTCACCGGAATTCCGAGAACAATGGAAGAGTTCCGAAGCATTTTTAAACGTCAGCAGAATTCCGAGAATAATAGAAGGGTGCCAAAGCATGTTTAAACTTCAGCGGAATTCTGAGAACAATGTAAGAGTTCCGAAGCATTTTTAAACTTCACCGGAATTCCGAGAACAATGGAAGAGTTCCGAAGCATTTTTAAAAGTCAGCAGAATTCCGAGAATAATAGAAGGGTGCCAAAGCATGTTTAAACTTCAGCGGAATTCTGAGAACAATGTAAGAGTTCCGAAGCATTTTTAAACTTCACCGGAATTCCGAGAACAATGGAAGAGTTCCGAAGCATTTTTAAACGTCAGGGGAATTCCGCGAACAATCGAAGAGTTCTGATGCATTTTTAAACGTCAGCGGATTTTTGAAAACAATGGAAGATTTCCGAAGCATTTTTAAACCTCAGCGGAATTCTGAGAAAAATGGAAGAGTTCCGAAGCATTTTTAAACTTCAGCGGAATTTGGAGAACAATCGGAGAGTTCCGAAGCATTTTTAAATGTCAGCGGAATTCCGAGAACAATGGAAGAGTTGTGAAGCATTTTTAAACGTCAGCGGAATTCCGAGAACAATGGAAGAGTTCCGAAGCATTTTTAAACGTCAGCAGAATTCCGAGTACAATGGAAGAGTTCCGAAGCATTTTTAAACTTCAGCAGAATTCCGAGAACAATGGAAGAGTTCCGAAGCATTTTTAAACTTCAGCGGAATTACGAGAACAATGGAAGAGTTCCGAAGCATTTTTAAACATGAGCAGAATTCCGAGAACAATGGAAGAGATTTTAAGCATTTTTAAACTTCATCGGAATTCCGAGAACAATAGAAGAGTTCCGAAGCATTTTCAAACTTCACCCGAATTCTGAGAACAATGGAAGAGTTCCGAAGCATTTTTAAACTTCAGCAGAATTCCGAGAACAATGGAAGAGTTCCGAAGCATTTTTAAACTTCATCGGAATTTGGAAAACAATGGAAGAGTTCCGAAGCATTTTTAAAAGTCAGCGGAATTCCGAGAACAATGGAAGAGTTGTGAAGCATTTTTAAACGTCAGCAGAATTCCGAGAACAATGGAAGAGTTACGAAGCATTTTTAAACGTCAGCGGAATTCTGAGATCAACGGAATAGTTCTGAAGAATTTTTAAATGTTAGCGGGATTCCGAGAACAATGGAAGAGTTCCGAAGCATTTTTAAATGTCAGCGGAAATCTGAAAACAATGGAAGAGTTCCGAAGCATTTTTAATCTTCAAAATAATTCAGAGAACAATGGAAGAGTTCCGAAGCATATTTAAACTTCAGCGGAATTCCGAGAACAATGGAAGAGTTCCGAAGCATTTTTAAAAGTCAGCGGAATACCGAGAACAATAGAAGAGTTTTGAAGCATTTTTAAACGTCAGCGGAATTCCGAGAACAATGGAAGAGGTCCGAAGCATTTTTAAATGTCAGCGGAATTCCGAGAAATATGGAAGAGTTCCGAAGCATTTTTAAATGTCAGCAGAATTCCGAGAACAATGGAAGAGTTCCAAAGCATTTATAAATGTCAGCGGAATTCTGAAAACAATGGAAGAGTTCCGAAGCATTTTTAAACTTCAGCAGAATTCCGAGAACAATGGAAGAGTTCAGAAGCATTCTTAAACTTCAGCGGAATTCCGAGAACAATGGAAGAGTTCCGAAGCATTTTTAAAAGTCAGCGGAATTCCGAGAACAATAGAAGAGTTGTGAAGCAATTTTAAGCGTCAGCGGAATTCCGAGAACAATGGAAGAGTTCCGAAGCATTTTTAAACTTCAGCGGAATTCCGCGAACAATCGAAGAGTTCTGAAGCATTTTTAAACGTCAGCGGATTTTTGAAAGCAATGGAAGATTTCCGAAGCATTTTTAAACCTCAGCGGAATTCTGAGAAAAATGGAAGAGTTCCGAAGCATTTTTAAACTTCAGCGGAATTTGGAGAACAATCGGAGAGTTCCGAAGCATTTTTAAAGGTCAGCGGAATTCCGAGAACAATGGAAGAGTTGTGAAGCATTTTTAAACGTCAGCAGAATTCCGAGAACAATGGAAGAGTTGCAAAGCATTATTAAACGTCAGCGGAATTCCGAGAACAATGGAAGAGTTCCAAAGCATTTTTAAATGTCAGCGGAATTCTGAAAACAATGGAAGAGTTCCGAAGCATTTTTCAACTTCAGCAGAATTCCGAGAACAATGGAAGAGTTCCGAAGCATTCTTAAACTTCAGCGGAATTCCGAGAACAATGGAAGAGTTCCGAAGCATTTTTAAAAGTCAGCGGAATTCCGAGAACAATAGAAGAGTTGTGAAGCAATTTTAAGCGTCAGCGGAATTCCGAGAACAATGGAAGAGTTCCGAAGCATTTTTAAACTTCAGCGGAATTCCTGGAACAATGAAAGAGTTCCGAAGCATTTTTAAAAGTCAGCAGAATTCCGAGAATAATAGAAGGGTGCCAAAGCATGTTTAAACTTCAGCGGAATTCTGAGAACAATGTAAGAGTTCCGAAGCATTTTTAAACTTCACCGGAATTCCGAGAACAATGGAAGAGTTCCGAAGCATTTTTAAACGTCAGGGGAATTCCGCGAACAATCGAAGAGTTCTGATGCATTTTTAAACGTCAGCGGATTTTTGAAAACAATGGAAGATTTCCGAAGCATTTTTAAACCTCAGCGGAATTCTGAGAAAAATGGAAGAGTTCCGAAGCATTTTTAAACTTCAGCGGAATTTGGAGAACAATCGGAGAGTTCCGAAGCATTTTTAAATGTCAGCGGAATTCCGAGAACAATGGAAGAGTTGTGAAGCATTTTTAAACGTCAGCGGAATTCCGAGAACAATGGAAGAGTTCCGAAGCATTTTTAAACGTCAGCAGAATTCCGAGTACAATGGAAGAGTTCCGAAGCATTTTTAAAAGTCAGCAGAATTCCGAGAATAATAGAAGGGTGCCAAAGCATGTTTAAACTTCAGCGGAATTCTGAGAACAATGTAAGAGTTCCGAAGCATTTTTAAACTTCACCGGAATTCCGAGAACAATGGAAGAGTTCCGAAGCATTTTTAAACGTCAGGGGAATTCCGCGAACAATCGAAGAGTTCTGAAGCATTTTTAAATGTCAGCGGATTTTTGAAAACAATGGAAGATTTCCGAAATATTTTTAAACCTCAGCGGAATTCCGAGAACAATGGAAGAGTTCCGAAGCATTTTTAAACGTCAGCAGAATTCAGAGAACAATGGAAGAGTTCCGAAGCATTTTTAAACTTCAACAGAATTCAGAGAACAATGGAAGAGTTCCGAAGCATTTTTAAACTTCAGCGGAATTTGGAGAACAATGGAAGAGTTCCGAAGCATTTTTAAAAGTCAGCGGAATTCCGAGAACAATGGAAGAGTTGTGAAGCATTTTTAAACGTCAGCAGAATTCCGAGAACAATGGAAGAGTTCCGAAGCATTTTTAAACGTCAGCGGAATATTGAGTTCAATGGAATAGTTCTGAAGAATTTTTAAATGTTAGCAGGATTCCGAGAACAATGGAAGAGTTCCGAAGCATTTTTAAATGTCAGCGGAAATCTGAAAACAATGGAAGAGTTCCGAAGCATTTTTAATCTTCAAAATAATTCCGAGAACAATGGAAGAGTTCCGAAGCATATTTAAACTTCAGCGGAATTCCGAGAACAATGGAAGAGTTCCGAAGCATTTTTAAAAGTCAGCGGAATACCGAGAACAATAGAAGAGTTTTGAAGCATTTTTAAACGTCAGCGGAATTCCGAGAACATTGGAAGAGGTCCGAAGCATTTTTAAATGTCAGCGGAATTCCGAGAAATATGGAAGAGTTCCGAAGCATTTTTAAATGTCAGCAGAATTCCGAGAACAATGGAAGAGTTCCAAAGCATTTTTAAATGTCAGCGGAATTCTGAAAACAATGGAAGAGTTCCGAAGCATTTTTAAACTTCAAAATAATTCCGAGAACAATGGAAGAGTTCAGAAGCATTCTTAAACTTCAGCGGAATTCCGAGAACAATGGAAGAGTTCCGAAGCATTTTTAAAAGTCAGCGGAATTCCGAGAACAATAGAAGAGTTGTGAAGCAATTTTAAGCGTCAGCGGAATTCCGAGAACAATGGAAGAGTTCCGAAGCATTTTTAAACTTCAGCGGAATTCTGAGAACAATGTATGAGTTCCGAAGCATTTTTAAACTTCACCGGAATTCCGAGAACAATGGAAGAGTTCCGAAGCATTTTTAAACGTCAGCAGAATTCCGAGAATAATAGAAGGGTGCCAAAGCATGTTTAAACTTCAGCGGAATTCTGAGAACAATGTAAGAGTTCCGAAGCATTTTTAAACTTCACCGGAATTCCGAGAACAATGGAAGAGTTCCGAAGCATTTTTAAAAGTCAGCAGAATTCCGAGAATAATAGAAGGGTGCCAAAGCATGTTTAAACTTCAGCGGAATTCTGAGAACAATGTAAGAGTTCCGAAGCATTTTTAAACTTCACCGGAATTCCGAGAACAATGGAAGAGTTCCGAAGCATTTTTAAACGTCAGGGGAATTCCGCGAACAATCGAAGAGTTCTGATGCATTTTTAAACGTCAGCGGATTTTTGAAAACAATGGAAGATTTCCGAAGCATTTTTAAACCTCAGCGGAATTCTGAGAAAAATGGAAGAGTTCCGAAGCATTTTTAAACTTCAGCGGAATTTGGAGAACAATCGGAGAGTTCCGAAGCATTTTTAAATGTCAGCGGAATTCCGAGAACAATGGAAGAGTTGTGAAGCATTTTTAAACGTCAGCGGAATTCCGAGAACAATGGAAGAGTTCCGAAGCATTTTTAAACGTCAGCAGAATTCCGAGTACAATGGAAGAGTTCCGAAGCATTTTTAAACTTCAGCAGAATTCCGAGAACAATGGAAGAGTTCCGAAGCATTTTTAAACTTCAGCGGAATTACGAGAACAATGGAAGAGTTCCGAAGCATTTTTAAACATGAGCAGAATTCCGAGAACAATGGAAGAGATTTTAAGCATTTTTAAACTTCATCGGAATTCCGAGAACAATAGAAGAGTTCCGAAGCATTTTCAAACTTCACCCGAATTCTGAGAACAATGGAAGAGTTCCGAAGCATTTTTAAACTTCAGCAGAATTCCGAGAACAATGGAAGAGTTCCGAAGCATTTTTAAACTTCATCGGAATTTGGAAAACAATGGAAGAGTTCCGAAGCATTTTTAATCTTCAAAATAATTCAGAGAACAATGGAAGAGTTCCGAAGCATTTTTAAATGTCAGCGGAAATCTGAAAACAATGGAAGAGTTCCGAAGCATTTTTAATCTTCAAAATAATTCAGAGAACAATGGAAGAGTTCCGAAGCATATTTAAACTTCAGCGGAATTCCGAGAACAATGGAAGAGTTCCGAAGCATTTTTAAAAGTCAGCGGAATACCGAGAACAATAGAAGAGTTTTGAAGCATTTTTAAACGTCAGCGGAATTCCGAGAACAATGGAAGAGGTCCGAAGCATTTTTAAATGTCAGCGGAATTCCGAGAAATATGGAAGAGTTCCGAAGCATTTTTAAATGTCAGCAGAATTCCGAGAACAATGGAAGAGTTCCAAAGCATTTATAAATGTCAGCGGAATTCTGAAAACAATGGAAGAGTTCCGAAGCATTTTTAAACTTCAGCAGAATTCCGAGAACAATGGAAGAGTTCAGAAGCATTCTTAAACTTCAGCGGAATTCCGAGAACAATGGAAGAGTTCCGAAGCATTTTTAAAAGTCAGCGGAATTCCGAGAACAATAGAAGAGTTGTGAAGCAATTTTAAGCGTCAGCGGAATTCCGAGAACAATGGAAGAGTTCCGAAGCATTTTTAAACTTCAGCGGAATTCCTGGAACAATGGAAGAGTTCCGAAGCATTTTTAAAAGTCAGCAGAATTCCGAGAATAATAGAAGGGTGCCAAAGCATGTTTAAACTTCAGCGGAATTCTGAGAACAATGTAAGAGTTCCGAAGCATTTTTAAACTTCACCGGAATTCCGAGAACAATGGAAGAGTTCCGAAGCATTTTTAAACGTCAGGGGAATTCCGCGAACAATCGAAGAGTTCTGAAGCATTTTTAAACGTCAGCGGATTTTTGAAAGCAATGGAAGATTTCCGAAGCATTTTTAAACCTCAGCGGAATTCTGAGAAAAATGGAAGAGTTCCGAAGCATTTTTAAACTTCAGCGGAATTTGGAGAACAATCGGAGAGTTCCGAAGCATTTTTAAAGGTCATTGGAATTCCGAGAACAATGGAAGAGTTGTGAACCATTTTTAAACGTCAGCAGAATTCCAAGAACAATGGAAGAGTTGCAAAGCATTATTAAACGTCAGCGGAATTCCGAGAACAATGGAAGAGTTCCAAAGCATTTTTAAATGTCAGCGGAATTCTGAAAACAATGGAAGAGTTCCGAAGCATTTTTAAACTTCAGCAGAATTCCGAGAACAATGGAAGAGTTCCGAAGCATTCTTAAACTTCAGCGGAATTCCGAGAACAATGGAAGAGTTCCGAAGCATTTTTAAAAGTCAGCGGAATTCCGAGAACAATAGAAGAGTTGTGAAGCAATTTTAAGCGTCAGCGGAATTCCGAGAACAATGGAAGAGTTCCGAAGCATTTTTAAACTTCAGCGGAATTCCTGGAACAATGAAAGAGTTCCGAAGCATTTTTAAAAGTCAGCAGAATTCCGAGAATAATAGAAGGGTGCCAAAGCATGTTTAAACTTCAGCGGAATTCTGAGAACAATGTAAGAGTTCCGAAGCATTTTTAAACTTCACCGGAATTCCGAGAACAATGGAAGAGTTCCGAAGCATTTTTAAACGTCAGGGGAATTCCGCGAACAATCGAAGAGTTCTGATGCATTTTTAAACGTCAGCGGATTTTTGAAAACAATGGAAGATTTCCGAAGCATTTTTAAACCTCAGCGGAATTCTGAGAAAAATGGAAGAGTTCCGAAGCATTTTTAAACTTCAGCGGAATTTGGAGAACAATCGGAGAGTTCCGAAGCATTTTTAAATGTCAGCGGAATTCCGAGAACAATGGAAGAGTTGTGAAGCATTTTTAAACGTCAGCGGAATTCCGAGAACAATGGAAGAGTTCCGAAGCATTTTTAAACGTCAGCAGAATTCCGAGTACAATGGAAGAGTTCCGAAGCATTTTTAAACTTCAGCAGAATTCCGAGAACAATGGAAGAGTTCCGAAGCATTTTTAAACTTCAGCGGAATTACGAGAACAATGGAAGAGTTCCGAAGCATTTTTAAACATGAGCAGAATTCCGAGAACAATGGAAGAGATTTTAAGCATTTTTAAACTTCATCGGAATTCCGAGAACAATAGAAGAGTTCCGAAGCATTTTCAAACTTCACCCGAATTCTGAGAACAATGGAAGAGTTCCGAAGCATTTTTAAACTTCAGCAGAATTCCGAGAACAATGGAAGAGTTCCGAAGCATTTTTAAACTTCATCGGAATTTGGAAAACAATGGAAGAGTTCCGAAGCATTTTTAAAAGTCAGCGGAATTCCGAGAACAATGGAAGAGTTGTGAAGCATTTTTAAACGTCAGCAGAATTCCGAGAACAATGGAAGAGTTCCGAAGCATTTTTAAACGTCAGCGGAATTCTGAGATCAACGGAATAGTTCTGAAGAATTTTTAAATGTTAGCGGGATTCCGAGAACAATGGAAGAGTTCCGAAGCATTTTTAAATGTCAGCGGAAATCTGAAAACAATGGAAGAGTTCCGAAGCATTTTTAATCTTCAAAATAATTCAGAGAACAATGGAAGAGTTCCGAAGCATATTTAAACTTCAGCGGAATTCCGAGAACAATGGAAGAGTTCCGAAGCATTTTTAAAATTCAGCGGAATACCGAGAACAATAGAAGAGTTTTGAAGCATTTTTAAACGTCAGCGGAATTCCGAGAACAATGGAAGAGGTCCGAAGCATTTTTAAATGTCAGCGGAATTCCGAGAAATATGGAAGAGTTCCGAAGCATTTTTAAATGTCAGCAGAATTCCGAGAACAATGGAAGAGTTCCAAAGCATTTTTAAATGTCAGCGGAATTCTGAAAACAATGGAAGAGTTCCGAAGCATTTTTAAACTTCAGCAGAATTCCGAGAACAATGGAAGAGTTCAGAAGCATTCTTAAACTTCAGCGGAATTCCGAGAACAATGGAAGAGTTCCGAAGCATTTTTAAAAGTCAGCGGAATTCCGAGAACAATAGAAGAGTTGTGAAGCAATTTTAAGCGTCAGCGGAATTCCGAGAACAATGGAAGAGTTCCGAAGCATTTTTAAACTTCAGCGGAATTCCTGGAACAATGGAAGAGTTCCGAAGCATTTTTAAAAGTCAGCAGAATTCCGAGAATAATAGAAGGGTGCCAAAGCATGTTTAAACTTCAGCGGAATTCTGAGAACAATGTAAGAGTTCCGA
The DNA here is from genome assembly GCF_046119375.1 of Phyllobates terribilis. Lineage (NCBI taxonomy): Eukaryota > Metazoa > Chordata > Amphibia > Anura > Dendrobatidae > Phyllobates > Phyllobates terribilis. Next base: position 11,669,473 of record NW_027362788.1, on the reverse strand, counting down.
AGCATTTTTAAACTTCACCGGAATTCCGAGAACAATGGAAGAGTTCCGAAGCATTTTTAAACGTCAGGGGAATTCCGCGAACAATCGAAGAGTTCTGAAGCATTTTTAAACGTCAGCGGATTTTTGAAAGCAATGGAAGATTTCCGAAGCATTTTTAAACCTCAGCGGAATTCTGAGAAAAATGGAAGAGTTCCGAAGCATTTTTAAACTTCAGCGGAATTTGGAGAACAATCGAAGAGTTCCGAAGCATTTTTAAAGGTCAGCGGAATTCCGAGAACAATGGAAGAGTTGTGAAGCATTTTTAAACGTCAGCGGAATTCCGAGAACAATGGAAGAGTTGCAAAGCATTATTAAACGTCAGCGGAATTCCGAGAACAATGGAAGAGTTCCGAAGCATTTTTAAACTTCAGCATAATTCCGAGAACAATGGAAGAGTTCCGAAGCATTTTTAAATTTCAAAGGAATTCCGAGAACGATGGAAGAGTTCCAAAGCATTTTAAAACTTCAGCAGAATTCCAAGAACAATGGAAGAGTCCTGAAGCATTTTAAACTTCAGCTGATTTCCGAGAAATGGAAGAGTTCCGAAGCATTTTGAAACGTCAGCGGAAATCCGAGAACAATGGAAGCGTTCCGAAGCATTTTTAAATGTCAGCTGAATTCCGAGAACAATGAAAGAGTTGCGAAGCATTATTAAACGTCAGCGGAATTCCGAGAACAATGGAAGAGGTCCGAAGCATTTTTAAATGTCAGCGGAATTCCGAGAAATATGGAAGAGTTCCGAAGCATTTTTAAATGTCAGCAGAATTCCGAGAACAATGGAAGAGTTCCAAAGCATTTTTAAATGTCAGCGGAATTCTGAAAACAATGGAAGAGTTCCGAAGCATTTTTAAACTTCAAAATAATTCCGAGAACAATGGAAGAGTTCAGAAGCATTCTTAAACTTCAGCGGAATTCCGAGAACAATGGAAGAGTTCCGAAGCATTTTTAAAAGTCAGCGGAATTCCGAGAACAATAGAAGAGTTGTGAAGCAATTTTAAGCGTCAGCGGAATTCCGAGAACAATGGAAGAGTTCCGAAGCATTTTTAAACTTCAGCGGAATTCTGAGAACAATGTATGAGTTCCGAAGCATTTTTAAACTTCACCGGAATTCCGAGAACAATGGAAGAGTTCCGAAGCATTTTTAAACGTCAGCAGAATTCCGAGAATAATAGAAGGGTGCCAAAGCATGTTTAAACTTCAGCGGAATTCTGAGAACAATGTAAGAGTTCCGAAGCATTTTTAAACTTCACCGGAATTCCGAGAACAATGGAAGAGTTCCGAAGCATTTTTAAAAGTCAGCAGAATTCCGAGAATAATAGAAGGGTGCCAAAGCATGTTTAAACTTCAGCGGAATTCTGAGAACAATGTAAGAGTTCCGAAGCATTTTTAAACTTCACCGGAATTCCGAGAACAATGGAAGAGTTCCGAAGCATTTTTAAACGTCAGGGGAATTCCGCGAACAATCGAAGAGTTCTGATGCATTTTTAAACGTCAGCGGATTTTTGAAAACAATGGAAGATTTCCGAAGCATTTTTAAACCTCAGCGGAATTCTGAGAAAAATGGAAGAGTTCCGAAGCATTTTTAAACTTCAGCGGAATTTGGAGAACAATCGGAGAGTTCCGAAGCATTTTTAAATGTCAGCGGAATTCCGAGAACAATGGAAGAGTTGTGAAGCATTTTTAAACGTCAGCGGAATTCCGAGAACAATGGAAGAGTTCCGAAGCATTTTTAAACGTCAGCAGAATTCCGAGTACAATGGAAGAGTTCCGAAGCATTTTTAAACTTCAGCAGAATTCCGAGAACAATGGAAGAGTTCCGAAGCATTTTTAAACTTCAGCGGAATTACGAGAACAATGGAAGAGTTCCGAAGCATTTTTAAACATGAGCAGAATTCCGAGAACAATGGAAGAGATTTTAAGCATTTTTAAACTTCATCGGAATTCCGAGAACAATAGAAGAGTTCCGAAGCATTTTCAAACTTCACCCGAATTCTGAGAACAATGGAAGAGTTCCGAAGCATTTTTAAACTTCAGCAGAATTCCGAGAACAATGGAAGAGTTCCGAAGCATTTTTAAACTTCATCGGAATTTGGAAAACAATGGAAGAGTTCCGAAGCATTTTTAAAAGTCAGCGGAATTCCGAGAACAATGGAAGAGTTGTGAAGCATTTTTAAACGTCAGCAGAATTCCGAGAACAATGGAAGAGTTACGAAGCATTTTTAAACGTCAGCGGAATTCTGAGATCAACGGAATAGTTCTGAAGAATTTTTAAATGTTAGCGGGATTCCGAGAACAATGGAAGAGTTCCGAAGCATTTTTAAATGTCAGCGGAAATCTGAAAACAATGGAAGAGTTCCGAAGCATTTTTAATCTTCAAAATAATTCAGAGAACAATGGAAGAGTTCCGAAGCATATTTAAACTTCAGCGGAATTCCGAGAACAATGGAAGAGTTCCGAAGCATTTTTAAAAGTCAGCGGAATACCGAGAACAATAGAAGAGTTTTGAAGCATTTTTAAACGTCAGCGGAATTCCGAGAACAATGGAAGAGGTCCGAAGCATTTTTAAATGTCAGCGGAATTCCGAGAAATATGGAAGAGTTCCGAAGCATTTTTAAATGTCAGCAGAATTCCGAGAACAATGGAAGAGTTCCAAAGCATTTATAAATGTCAGCGGAATTCTGAAAACAATGGAAGAGTTCCGAAGCATTTTTAAACTTCAGCAGAATTCCGAGAACAATGGAAGAGTTCAGAAGCATTCTTAAACTTCAGCGGAATTCCGAGAACAATGGAAGAGTTCCGAAGCATTTTTAAAAGTCAGCGGAATTCCGAGAACAATAGAAGAGTTGTGAAGCAATTTTAAGCGTCAGCGGAATTCCGAGAACAATGGAAGAGTTCCGAAGCATTTTTAAACTTCAGCGGAATTCCTGGAACAATGGAAGAGTTCCGAAGCATTTTTAAAAGTCAGCAGAATTCCGAGAATAATAGAAGGGTGCCAAAGCATGTTTAAACTTCAGCGGAATTCTGAGAACAATGTAAGAGTTCCGAAGCATTTTTAAACTTCACCGGAATTCCGAGAACAATGGAAGAGTTCCGAAGCATTTTTAAACGTCAGGGGAATTCCGCGAACAATCGAAGAGTTCTGAAGCATTTTTAAACGTCAGCGGATTTTTGAAAGCAATGGAAGATTTCCGAAGCATTTTTAAACCTCAGCGGAATTCTGAGAAAAATGGAAGAGTTCCGAAGCATTTTTAAACTTCAGCGGAATTTGGAGAACAATCGGAGAGTTCCGAAGCATTTTTAAAGGTCATTGGAATTCCGAGAACAATGGAAGAGTTGTGAACCATTTTTAAACGTCAGCAGAATTCCAAGAACAATGGAAGAGTTGCAAAGCATTATTAAACGTCAGCGGAATTCCGAGAACAATGGAAGAGTTCCAAAGCATTTTTAAATGTCAGCGGAATTCTGAAAACAATGGAAGAGTTCCGAAGCATTTTTAAACTTCAGCAGAATTCCGAGAACAATGGAAGAGTTCCGAAGCATTCTTAAACTTCAGCGGAATTCCGAGAACAATGGAAGAGTTCCGAAGCATTTTTAAAAGTCAGCGGAATTCCGAGAACAATAGAAGAGTTGTGAAGCAATTTTAAGCGTCAGCGGAATTCCGAGAACAATGGAAGAGTTCCGAAGCATTTTTAAACTTCAGCGGAATTCCTGGAACAATGGAAGAGTTCCGAAGCATTTTTAAAAGTCAGCGGAATTCCGAGAACAATAGAAGAGTTGTGAAGCAATTTTAAGCGTCAGCGGAATTCCGAGAACAATGGAAGAGTTCCGAAGCATTTTTAAACTTCAGCGGAATTTGGAGAACAATCGGAGAGTTCCGAAGCATTTTTAAAGGTCAGCGGAATTCCGAGAACAATGGAAGAGTTGTGAAGCATTTTTAAACGTCAGCGGAATTCCGAGAACAATGGAAGAGTTGCAAAGCATTATTAAACGTCAGCGGAATTCCGAGAACAATGGAAGAGTTCCGAAGCATTTTTAAACTTCAGCATAATTCCGAGAACAATGGAAGAGTTACGAAGCATTTTTAAATTTCAAAGGAATTCCGAGAACGATGGAAGAGTTCCAAAGCATTTTAAAACTTCAGCAGAATTCCAAGAACAATGGAAGAGTAATGAAGCATTTTAAACTTCAGCTGATTTCCGAGAAATGGAAGAGTTCCGAAGCAATTTGAAACGTCAGCGGAAATCCGAGAACAATGGAAGCGTTCCGAAGCATTTTTAAATGTCAGCTGAATTCCGAGAACAATGAAAGAGTTGCGAAGCATTATTAAACGTCAGCGGAATTCTGAGAACAATGGAAGAGTTCCGAAGCATTTTTAAAAGTCAGCGGAATACCGAGAACAATAGAAGAGTTTTGAAGCATTTTTAAACGTCAGCGGAATTCCGAGAACAATGGAAGAGGTCCGAAGCATTTTTAAATGTCAGCGGAATTCCGAGAACAATAGAAGAGTTGTGAAACAATTTTAAGCGTCAGCGGAATTCCGAGAACAATGGAAGAGTTCCGAAGCATTTTTAAATTTCAAAGGAATTCCGAGAACGATGGAAGAGTTCCAAAGCATTTTAAAACTTCAGCAGAATTCCAAGAACAATGGAAGAGTCCTGAAGCATTTTAAACTTCAGCTGATTTCCGAGAAATGGAAGAGTTCCGAAGCATTTTGAAACGTCAGCGGAAATCCGAGAACAATGGAAGCGTTCCGAAGCATTTTTAAATGTCAGCTGAATTCCGAGAACAATGAAAGAGTTGCGAAGCATTATTAAACGTCAGCGGAATTCTGAGAACAATGGAAGAGTGCCGAAGCATTTTTAAAAGTCAGCGGAATACCGAGAACAATAGAAGAGTTTTGAAGCATTTTTAAACGTCAGCGGAATTCCGAGAACAATGGAAGAGGTCCGAAGCATTTTTAAATGTCAGCGGAATTCCGAGAAATATGGAAGAGTTCCGAAGCATTTTTAAATGTCAGCAGAATTCCGAGAACAATGGAAGAGTTCCAAAGCATTTTTAAATGTCAGCGGAATTCTGAAAACAATGGAAGAGTTCCGAAGCATTTTTAAACTTCAAAATAATTCCGAGAACAATGGAAGAGTTCAGAAGCATTCTTAAACTTCAGCGGAATTCCGAGAACAATGGAAGAGTTCCGAAGCATTTTTAAAAGTCAGCGGAATTCCGAGAACAATAGAAGAGTTGTGAAACAATTTTAAGCGTCAGCGGAATTCCGAGAACAATGGAAGAGTTCCGAAGCATTTTTAAACTTCAGCGGAATTCCTGGAACAATGGAAGAGTTCCGAAGCATTTTTAAAAGTCAGCAGAATTCCGAGAATAATAGAAGGGTGCCAAAGCATGTTTAAACTTCAGCGGAATTCTGAGAACAATGTAAGAGTTCCGAAGCATTTTTAAACTTCACCGGAATTCCGAGAACAATGGAAGAGTTCCGAAGCATTTTTAAACGTCAGGGGAATTCCGCGAACAATCGAAGAGTTCTGATGCATTTTTAAACGTCAGCGGATTTTTGAAAACAATGGAAGATTTCCGAAGCATTTTTAAACCTCAGCGGAATTCTGAGAAAAATGGAAGAGTTCCGAAGCATTTTTAAACTTCAGCGGAATTTGGAGAACAATCGGAGAGTTCCGAAGCATTTTTAAATGTCAGCGGAATTCCGAGAACAATGGAAGAGTTGTGAAGCATTTTTAAACGTCAGCGGAATTCCGAGAACAATGGAAGAGTTCCGAAGCATTTTTAAACGTCAGCAGAATTCCGAGTACAATGGAAGAGTTCCGAAGCATTTTTAAACTTCAGCAGAATTCCGAGAACAATGGAAGAGTTCCGAAGCATTTTTAAACTTCAGCGGAATTACGAGAACAATGGAAGAGTTCCGAAGCATTTTTAAACATGAGCAGAATTCCGAGAACAATGGAAGAGATTTTAAGCATTTTTAAACTTCATCGGAATTCCGAGAACAATAGAAGAGTTCCGAAGCATTTTCAAACTTCACCCGAATTCTGAGAACAATGGAAGAGTTCCGAAGCATTTTTAAACTTCAGCAGAATTCCGAGAACAATGGAAGAGTTCCGAAGCATTTTTAAACTTCATCGGAATTTGGAAAACAATGGAAGAGTTCCGAAGCATTTTTAAAAGTCAGCGGAATTCCGAGAACAATGGAAGAGTTGTGAAGCATTTTTAAACGTCAGCAGAATTCCGAGAACAATGGAAGAGTTACGAAGCATTTTTAAACGTCAGCGGAATTCTGAGATCAACGGAATAGTTCTGAAGAATTTTTAAATGTTAGCGGGATTCCGAGAACAATGGAAGAGTTCCGAAGCATTTTTAAATGTCAGCGGAAATCTGAAAACAATGGAAGAGTTCCGAAGCATTTTTAATCTTCAAAATAATTCAGAGAACAATGGAAGAGTTCCGAAGCATATTTAAACTTCAGCGGAATTCCGAGAACAATGGAAGAGTTCCGAAGCATTTTTAAAAGTCAGCGGAATACCGAGAACAATAGAAGAGTTTTGAAGCATTTTTAAACGTCAGCGGAAATCCGAGAACAATGGAAGAGGTCCGAAGCATTTTTAAATGTCAGCGGAATTCCGAGAAATATGGAAGAGTTCCGAAGCATTTTTAAATGTCAGCAGAATTCCGAGAACAATGGAAGAGTTCCAAAGCATTTATAAATGTCAGCGGAATTCTGAAAACAATGGAAGAGTTCCGAAGCATTTTTAAACTTCAGCAGAATTCCGAGAACAATGGAAGAGTTCAGAAGCATTCTTAAACTTCAGCGGAATTCCGAGAACAATGGAAGAGTTCCGAAGCATTTTTAAAAGTCAGCGGAATTCCGAGAACAATAGAAGAGTTGTGAAGCAATTTTAAGCGTCAGCGGAATTCCGAGAACAATGGAAGAGTTCCGAAGCATTTTTAAACTTCAGCGGAATTCCTGGAACAATGGAAGAGTTCCGAAGCATTTTTAAAAGTCAGCAGAATTCCGAGAATAATAGAAGGGTGCCAAAGCATGTTTAAACTTCAGCGGAATTCTGAGAACAATGTAAGAGTTCCGAAGCATTTTTAAACTTCACCGGAATTCCGAGAACAATGGAAGAGTTCCGAAGCATTTTTAAACGTCAGGGGAATTCCGCGAACAATCGAAGAGTTCTGAAGCATTTTTAAACGTCAGCGGATTTTTGAAAGCAATGGAAGATTTCCGAAGCATTTTTAAACCTCAGCGGAATTCTGAGAAAAATGGAAGAGTTCCGAAGCATTTTTAAACTTCAGCGGAATTTGGAGAACAATCGGAGAGTTCCGAAGCATTTTTAAAGGTCATTGGAATTCCGAGAACAATGGAAGAGTTGTGAACCATTTTTAAACGTCAGCAGAATTCCAAGAACAATGGAAGAGTTGCAAAGCATTATTAAACGTCAGCGGAATTCCGAGAACAATGGAAGAGTTCCAAAGCATTTTTAAATGTCAGCGGAATTCTGAAAACAATGGAAGAGTTCCGAAGCATTTTTAAACTTCAGCAGAATTCCGAGAACAATGGAAGAGTTCCGAAGCATTCTTAAACTTCAGCGGAATTCCGAGAACAATGGAAGAGTTCCGAAGCATTTTTAAAAGTCAGCGGAATTCCGAGAACAATAGAAGAGTTGTGAAGCAATTTTAAGCGTCAGCGGAATTCCGAGAACAATGGAAGAGTTCCGAAGCATTTTTAAACTTCAGCGGAATTCCTGGAACAATGGAAGAGTTCCGAAGCATTTTTAAAAGTCAGCGGAATTCCGAGAACAATAGAAGAGTTGTGAAGCAATTTTAAGCGTCAGCGGAATTCCGAGAACAATGGAAGAGTTCCGAAGCATTTTTAAACTTCAGCGGAATTTGGAGAACAATCGGAGAGTTCCGAAGCATTTTTAAAGGTCAGCGGAATTCCGAGAACAATGGAAGAGTTGTGAAGCATTTTTAAACGTCAGCGGAATTCCGAGAACAATGGAAGAGTTGCAAAGCATTATTAAACGTCAGCGGAATTCCGAGAACAATGGAAGAGTTCCGAAGCATTTTTAAACTTCAGCATAATTCCGAGAACAATGGAAGAGTTACGAAGCATTTTTAAATTTCAAAGGAATTCCGAGAACGATGGAAGAGTTCCAAAGCATTTTAAAACTTCAGCAGAATTCCAAGAACAATGGAAGAGTAATGAAGCATTTTAAACTTCAGCTGATTTCCGAGAAATGGAAGAGTTCCGAAGCAATTTGAAACGTCAGCGGAAATCCGAGAACAATGGAAGCGTTCCGAAGCATTTTTAAATGTCAGCTGAATTCCGAGAACAATGAAAGAGTTGCGAAGCATTATTAAACGTCAGCGGAATTCTGAGAACAATGGAAGAGTTCCGAAGCATTTTTAAAAGTCAGCGGAATACCGAGAACAATAGAAGAGTTTTGAAGCATTTTTAAACGTCAGCGGAATTCCGAGAACAATGGAAGAGGTCCGAAGCATTTTTAAATGTCAGCGGAATTCCGAGAACAATAGAAGAGTTGTGAAACAATTTTAAGCGTCAGCGGAATTCCGAGAACAATGGAAGAGTTCCGAAGCATTTTTAAATTTCAAAGGAATTCCGAGAACGATGGAAGAGTTCCAAAGCATTTTAAAACTTCAGCAGAATTCCAAGAACAATGGAAGAGTCCTGAAGCATTTTAAACTTCAGCTGATTTCCGAGAAATGGAAGAGTTCCGAAGCATTTTGAAACGTCAGCGGAAATCCGAGAACAATGGAAGCGTTCCGAAGCATTTTTAAATGTCAGCTGAATTCCGAGAACAATGAAAGAGTTGCGAAGCATTATTAAACGTCAGCGGAATTCTGAGAACAATGGAAGAGTGCCGAAGCATTTTTAAAAGTCAGCGGAATACCGAGAACAATAGAAGAGTTTTGAAGCATTTTTAAACGTCAGCGGAATTCCGAGAACAATGGAAGAGGTCCGAAGCATTTTTAAATGTCAGCGGAATTCCGAGAAATATGGAAGAGTTCCGAAGCATTTTTAAATGTCAGCAGAATTCCGAGAACAATGGAAGAGTTCCAAAGCATTTTTAAATGTCAGCGGAATTCTGAAAACAATGGAAGAGTTCCGAAGCATTTTTAAACTTCAAAATAATTCCGAGAACAATGGAAGAGTTCAGAAGCATTCTTAAACTTCAGCGGAATTCCGAGAACAATGGAAGAGTTCCGAAGCATTTTTAAAAGTCAGCGGAATTCCGAGAACAATAGAAGAGTTGTGAAACAATTTTAAGCGTCAGCGGAATTCCGAGAACAATGGAAGAGTTCCGAAGCATTTTTAAACTTCAGCGGAATTCCTGGAACAATGGAAGAGTTCCGAAGCATTTTTAAAAGTCAGCAGAATTCCGAGAATAATAGAAGGGTGCCAAAGCATGTTTAAACTTCAGCGGAATTCTGAGAACAATGTAAGAGTTCCGAAGCATTTTTAAACTTCACCGTAATTCCGAGAACAATGGAAGAGTTCCGAAGCATTTTTAAACGTCAGGGGAATTCCGCGAACAATCGAAGAGTTCTGATGCATTTTTAAACGTCAGCGGATTTTTGAAAACAATGGAAGATTTCCGAAGCATTTTTAAACCTCAGCGGAATTCTGAGAAAAATGGAAGAGTTCCGAAGCATTTTTAAACTTCAGCGGAATTTGGAGAACAATCGGAGAGTTCCGAAGCATTTTTAAATGTCAGCGGAATTCCGAGAACAATGGAAGAGTTGTGAAGCATTTTTAAACGTCAGCGGAATTCCGAGAACAATGGAAGAGTTCCGAAGCATTTTTAAACGTCAGCAGAATTCCGAGTACAATGGAAGAGTTCCGAAGCATTTTTAAACTTCAGCAGAATTCCGAGAACAATGGAAGAGTTCCGAAGCATTTTTAAACTTCAGCGGAATTACGAGAACAATGGAAGAGTTCCGAAGCATTTTTAAACATGAGCAGAATTCCGAGAACAATGGAAGAGATTTTAAGCATTTTTAAACTTCATCGGAATTCCGAGAACAATAGAAGAGTTCCGAAGCATTTTCAAACTTCACCCGAATTCTGAGAACAATGGAAGAGTTCCGAAGCATTTTTAAACTTCAGCAGAATTCCGAGAACAATGGAAGAGTTCCGAAGCATTTTTAAACTTCATCGGAATTTGGAAAACAATGGAAGAGTTCCGAAGCATTTTTAAAAGTCAGCGGAATTCCGAGAACAATGGAAGAGTTGTGAAGCATTTTTAAACGTCAGCAGAATTCCGAGAACAATGGAAGAGTTACGAAGCATTTTTAAACGTCAGCGGAATTCTGAGATCAACGGAATAGTTCTGAAGAATTTTTAAATGTTAGCGGGATTCCGAGAACAATGGAAGAGTTCCGAAGCATTTTTAAATGTCAGCGGAAATCTGAAAACAATGGAAGAGTTCCGAAGCATTTTTAATCTTCAAAATAATTCAGAGAACAATGGAAGAGTTCCGAAGCATATTTAAACTTCAGCGGAATTCCGAGAACAATGGAAGAGTTCCGAAGCATTTTTAAAAGTCAGCGGAATACCGAGAACAATAGAAGAGTTTTGAAGCATTTTTAAACGTCAGCGGAAATCCGAGAACAATGGAAGAGGTCCGAAGCATTTTTAAATGTCAGCGGAATTCCGAGAAATATGGAAGAGTTCCGAAGCATTTTTAAATGTCAGCAGAATTCCGAGAACAATGGAAGAGTTCCAAAGCATTTATAAATGTCAGCGGAATTCTGAAAACAATGGAAGAGTTCCGAAGCATTTTTAAACTTCAGCAGAATTCCGAGAACAATGGAAGAGTTCAGAAGCATTCTTAAACTTCAGCGGAATTCCGAGAACAATGGAAGAGTTCCGAAGCATTTTTAAAAGTCAGCGGAATTCCGAGAACAATAGAAGAGTTGTGAAGCAATTTTAAGCGTCAGCGGAATTCCGAGAACAATGGAAGAGTTCCGAAGCATTTTTAAACTTCAGCGGAATTCCTGGAACAATGGAAGAGTTCCGAAGCATTTTTAAAAGTCAGCAGAATTCCGAGAATAATAGAAGGGTGCCAAAGCATGTTTAAACTTCAGCGGAATTCTGAGAACAATGTAAGAGTTCCGAAGCATTTTTAAACTTCACCGGAATTCCGAGAACAATGGAAGAGTTCCGAAGCATTTTTAAACGTCAGGGGAATTCCGCGAACAATCGAAGAGTTCTGAAGCATTTTTAAACGTCAGCGGATTTTTGAAAGCAATGGAAGATTTCCGAAGCATTTTTAAACCTCAGCGGAATTCTGAGAAAAATGGAAGAGTTCCGAAGCATTTTTAAACTTCAGCGGAATTTGGAGAACAATCGAAGAGTTCCGAAGCATTTTTAAAGGTCAGCGGAATTCCGAGAACAATGGAAGAGTTGTGAAGCATTTTTAAACGTCAGCGGAATTCCGAGAACAATGGAAGAGTTGCAAAGCATTATTAAACGTCAGCGGAATTCCGAGAACAATGGAAGAGTTCCGAAGCATTTTTAAACTTCAGCATAATTCCGAGAACAATGGAAGAGTTACGAAGCATTTTTAAATTTCAAAGGAATTCCGAGAACGATGGAAGAGTTCCAAAGCATTTTAAAACTTCAGCAGAATTCCAAGAACAATGGAAGAGTAATGAAGCATTTTAAACTTCAGCTGATTTCCGAGAAATGGAAGAGTTCCGAAGCAATTTGAAACGTCAGCGGAAATCCGAGAACAATGGAAGCGTTCCGAAGCATTTTTAAATGTCAGCTGAATTCCGAGAACAATGAAAGAGTTGCGAAGCATTATTAAACGTCAGCGGAATTCTGAGAACAATGGAAGAGTTCCGAAGCATTTTTAAAAGTCAGCGGAATACCGAGAACAATAGAAGAGTTTTGAAGCATTTTTAAACGTCAGCGGAATTCCGAGAACAATGGAAGAGGTCCGAAGCATTTTTAAATGTCAGCGGAATTCCGAGAACAATAGAAGAGTTGTGAAACAATTTTAAGCGTCAGCGGAATTCCGAGAACAATGGAAGAGTTCCGAAGCATTTTTAAATTTCAAAGGAATTCCGAGAACGATGGAAGAGTTCCAAAGCATTTTAAAACTTCAGCAGAATTCCAAGAACAATGGAAGAGTCCTGAAGCATTTTAAACTTCAGCTGATTTCCGAGAAATGGAAGAGTTCCGAAGCATTTTGAAACGTCAGCGGAAATCCGAGAACAATGGAAGCGTTCCGAAGCATTTTTAAATGTCAGCTGAATTCCGAGAACAATGAAAGAGTTGCGAAGCATTATTAAACGTCAGCGGAATTCTGAGAACAATGGAAGAGTGCCGAAGCATTTTTAAAAGTCAGCGGAATACCGAGAACAATAGAAGAGTTTTGAAGCATTTTTAAACGTCAGCGGAATTCCGAGAACAATGGAAGAGGTCCGAAGCATTTTTAAATGTCAGCGGAATTCCGAGAAATATGGAAGAGTTCCGAAGCATTTTTAAATGTCAGCAGAATTCCGAGAACAATGGAAGAGTTCCAAAGCATTTTTAAATGTCAGCGGAATTCTGAAAACAATGGAAGAGTTCCGAAGCATTTTTAAACTTCAAAATAATTCCGAGAACAATGGAAGAGTTCAGAAGCATTCTTAAACTTCAGCGGAATTCCGAGAACAATGGAAGAGTTCCGAAGCATTTTTAAAAGTCAGCGGAATTCCGAGAACAATAGAAGAGTTGTGAAACAATTTTAAGCGTCAGCGGAATTCCGAGAACAATGGAAGAGTTCCGAAGCATTTTTAAACTTCAGCGGAATTCCTGGAACAATGGAAGAGTTCCGAAGCATTTTTAAAAGTCAGCAGAATTCCGAGAATAATAGAAGGGTGCCAAAGCATGTTTAAACTTCAGCGGAATTCTGAGAACAATGTAAGAGTTCCGAAGCATTTTTAAACTTCACCGGAATTCCGAGAACAATGGAAGAGTTCCGAAGCATTTTTAAACGTCAGGGGAATTCCGCGAACAATCGAAGAGTTCTGATGCATTTTTAAACGTCAGCGGATTTTTGAAAACAATGGAAGATTTCCGAAGCATTTTTAAACCTCAGCGGAATTCTGAGAAAAATGGAAGAGTTCCGAAGCATTTTTAAACTTCAGCGGAATTTGGAGAACAATCGGAGAGTTCCGAAGCATTTTTAAATGTCAGCGGAATTCCGAGAACAATGGAAGAGTTGTGAAGCATTTTTAAACGTCAGCGGAATTCCGAGAACAATGGAAGAGTTCCGAAGCATTTTTAAACGTCAGCAGAATTCCGAGTACAATGGAAGAGTTCCGAAGCATTTTTAAACTTCAGCAGAATTCCGAGAACAATGGAAGAGTTCCGAAGCATTTTTAAACTTCAGCGGAATTACGAGAACAATGGAAGAGTTCCGAAGCATTTTTAAACATGAGCAGAATTCCGAGAACAATGGAAGAGATTTTAAGCATTTTTAAACTTCATCGGAATTCCGAGAACAATAGAAGAGTTCCGAAGCATTTTCAAACTTCACCCGAATTCTGAGAACAATGGAAGAGTTCCGAAGCATTTTTAAACTTCAGCAGAATTCCGAGAACAATGGAAGAGTTCCGAAGCATTTTTAAACTTCATCGGAATTTGGAAAACAATGGAAGAGTTCCGAAGCATTTTTAAAAGTCAGCGGAATTCCGAGAACAATGGAAGAGTTGTGAAGCATTTTTAAACGTCAGCAGAATTCCGAGAACAATGGAAGAGTTACGAAGCATTTTTAAACGTCAGCGGAATTCTGAGATCAACGGAATAGTTCTGAAGAATTTTTAAATGTTAGCGGGATTCCGAGAACAATGGAAGAGTTCCGAAGCATTTTTAAATGTCAGCGGAAATCTGAAAACAATGGAAGAGTTCCGAAGCATTTTTAATCTTCAAAATAATTCAGAGAACAATGGAAGAGTTCCGAAGCATATTTAAACTTCAGCGGAATTCCGAGAACAATGGAAGAGTTCCGAAGCATTTTTAAAAGTCAGCGGAATACCGAGAACAATAGAAGAGTTTTGAAGCATTTTTAAACGTCAGCGGAAATCCGAGAACAATGGAAGAGGTCCGAAGCATTTTTAAATGTCAGCGGAATTCCGAGAAATATGGAAGAGTTCCGAAGCATTTTTAAATGTCAGCAGAATTCCGAGAACAATGGAAGAGTTCCAAAGCATTTATAAATGTCAGCGGAATTCTGAAAACAATGGAAGAGTTCCGAAGCATTTTTAAACTTCAGCAGAATTCCGAGAACAATGGAAGAGTTCAGAAGCATTCTTAAACTTCAGCGGAATTCCGAGAACAATGGAAGAGTTCCGAAGCATTTTTAAAAGTCAGCGGAATTCCGAGAACAATAGAAGAGTTGTGAAGCAATTTTAAGCGTCAGCGGAATTCCGAGAACAATGGAAGAGTTCCGAAGCATTTTTAAACTTCAGCGGAATTCCTGGAACAATGGAAGAGTTCCGAAGCATTTTTAAAAGTCAGCAGAATTCCGAGAATAATAGAAGGGTGCCAAAGCATGTTTAAACTTCAGCGGAATTCTGAGAACAATGTAAGAGTTCCGAAGCATTTTTAAACTTCACCGGAATTCCGAGAACAATGGAAGAGTTCCGAAGCATTTTTAAACGTCAGGGGAATTCCGCGAACAATCGAAGAGTTCTGAAGCATTTTTAAACGTCAGCGGATTTTTGAAAGCAATGGAAGATTTCCGAAGCATTTTTAAACCTCAGCGGAATTCTGAGAAAAATGGAAGAGTTCCGAAGCATTTTTAAACTTCAGCGGAATTTGGAGAACAATCGAAGAGTTCCGAAGCATTTTTAAAGGTCAGCGGAATTCCGAGAACAATGGAAGAGTTGTGAAGCATTTTTAAACGTCAGCGGAATTCCGAGAACAATGGAAGAGTTGCAAAGCATTATTAAACGTCAGCGGAATTCCGAGAACAATGGAAGAGTTCCGAAGCATTTTTAAACTTCAGCATAATTCCGAGAACAATGGAAGAGTTCCGAAGCATTTTTAAATTTCAAAGGAATTCCGAGAACGATGGAAGAGTTCCAAAGCATTTTAAAACTTCAGCAGAATTCCAAGAACAATGGAAGAGTCCTGAAGCATTTTAAACTTCAGCTGATTTCCGAGAAATGGAAGAGTTCCGAAGCATTTTGAAACGTCAGCGGAAATCCGAGAACAATGGAAGCGTTCCGAAGCATTTTTAAATGTCAGCTGAATTCCGAGAACAATGAAAGAGTTGCGAAGCATTATTAAACGTCAGCGGAATTCTGAGAACAATGGAAGAGTTCCGAAGCATTTTTAAAAGTCAGCGGAATACCGAGAACAATAGAAGAGTTTTGAAGCATTTTTAAACGTCAGCGGAATTCCGAGAACAATGGAAGAGGTCCGAAGCATTTTTAAATGTCAGCGGAATTCCGAGAAATATGGAAGAGTTCCGAAGCATTTTTAAATGTCAGCAGAATTCCGAGAACAATGGAAGAGTTCCAAAGCATTTTTAAATGTCAGCGGAATTCTGAAAACAATGGAAGAGTTCCGAAGCATTTTTAAACTTCAAAATAATTCCGAGAACAATGGAAGAGTTCAGAAGCATTCTTAAACTTCAGCGGAATTCCGAGAACAATGGAAGAGTTCCGAAGCATTTTTAAAAGTCAGCGGAATTCCGAGAACAATAGAAGAGTTGTGAAGCAATTTTAAGCGTCAGCGGAATTCCGAGAACAATGGAAGAGTTCCGAAGCATTTTTAAACTTCAGCGGAATTCCTGGAACAATGGAAGAGTTCCGAAGCATTTTTAAATGTCAGCAGAATTCCGAGAATAATAGAAGGGTGCCAAAGCATGTTTAAACTTCAGCGGAATTCTGAGAACAATGTAAGAGTTCCGAAGCATTTTTAAACTTCACCGGAATTCCGAGAACAATGGAAGAGTTCCGAAGCATTTTTAAACGTCAAGGGAATTCCGCGAACAATCGAAGAGTTCTGAAGCATTTTTAAACGTCAGCGGATTTTTGAAAGCAATGGAAGATTTCCGAAGCATTTTTAAACCTCAGCGGAATTCTGAGAAAAATGGAAGAGTTCCGAAGCATTTTTAAACTTCAGCGGAATTTGGAGAACAATCGGAGAGTTCCGAAGCATTTTTAAAGGTCAGCGGAATTCCGAGAACAATGGAAGAGTTGTGAAGCATTTTTAAACGTCAGCAGAATTCCGAGAACAATGGAAGAGTTGCAAAGCATTATTAAACGTCAGCGGAATTCCGAGAACAATGGAAGAGTTCCAAAGCATTTTTAAATGTCAGCGGAATTCTGAAAACAATGGAAGAGTTCCGAAGCATTTTTAAACTTCAGCAGAATTCCGAGAACAATGGAAGAGTTCCGAAGCATTCTTAAACTTCAGCGGAATTCCGAGAACAATGGAAGAGTTCCGAAGCATTTTTAAAAGTCAGCGGAATTCCGAGAACAATAGAAGAGTTGTGAAGCAATTTTAAGCGTCAGCGGAATTCCGAGAACAATGGAAGAGTTCCGAAGCATTTTTAAACTTCAGCGGAATTTGGAGAACAATCGGAGAGTTCCGAAGCATTTTTAAAGGTCAGCGGAATTCCGAGAACAATGGAAGAGTTGTGAAGCATTTTTAAACGTCAGCGGAATTCCGAGAACAATGGAAGAGTTGCAAAGCATTATTAAACGTCAGCGGAATTCCGAGAACAATGGAAGAGTTCCGAAGCATTTTTAAACTTCAGCATAATTCCGAGAACAATGGAAGAGTTACGAAGCATTTTTAAATTTCAAAGGAATTCCGAGAACGATGGAAGAGTTCCAAAGCATTTTAAAACTTCAGCAGAATTCCAAGAACAATGGAAGAGTAATGAAGCATTTTAAACTTCAGCTGATTTCCGAGAAATGGAAGAGTTCCGAAGCAATTTGAAACGTCAGCGGAAATCCGAGAACAATGGAAGCGTTCCGAAGCATTTTTAAATGTCAGCTGAATTCCGAGAACAATGAAAGAGTTGCGAAGCATTATTAAACGTCAGCGGAATTCTGAGAACAATGGAAGAGTTCCGAAGCATTTTTAAAAGTCAGCGGAATACCGAGAACAATAGAAGAGTTTTGAAGCATTTTTAAACGTCAGCGGAATTCCGAGAACAATGGAAGAGGTCCGAAGCATTTTTAAATGTCAGCGGAATTCCGAGAACAATAGAAGAGTTGTGAAACAATTTTAAGCGTCAGCGGAATTCCGAGAACAATGGAAGAGTTCCGAAGCATTTTTAAATTTCAAAGGAATTCCGAGAACGATGGAAGAGTTCCAAAGCATTTTAAAACTTCAGCAGAATTCCAAGAACAATGGAAGAGTCCTGAAGCATTTTAAACTTCAGCTGATTTCCGAGAAATGGAAGAGTTCCGAAGCATTTTGAAACGTCAGCGGAAATCCGAGAACAATGGAAGCGTTCCGAAGCATTTTTAAATGTCAGCTGAATTCCGAGAACAATGAAAGAGTTGCGAAGCATTATTAAACGTCAGCGGAATTCTGAGAACAATGGAAGAGTGCCGAAGCATTTTTAAAAGTCAGCGGAATACCGAGAACAATAGAAGAGTTTTGAAGCATTTTTAAACGTCAGCGGAATTCCGAGAACAATGGAAGAGGTCCGAAGCATTTTTAAATGTCAGCGGAATTCCGAGAAATATGGAAGAGTTCCGAAGCATTTTTAAATGTCAGCAGAATTCCGAGAACAATGGAAGAGTTCCAAAGCATTTTTAAATGTCAGCGGAATTCTGAAAACAATGGAAGAGTTCCGAAGCATTTTTAAACTTCAAAATAATTCCGAGAACAATGGAAGAGTTCAGAAGCATTCTTAAACTTCAGCGGAATTCCGAGAACAATGGAAGAGTTCCGAAGCATTTTTAAAAGTCAGCGGAATTCCGAGAACAATAGAAGAGTTGTGAAACAATTTTAAGCGTCAGCGGAATTCCGAGAACAATGGAAGAGTTCCGAAGCATTTTTAAACTTCAGCGGAATTCCTGGAACAATGGAAGAGTTCCGAAGCATTTTTAAAAGTCAGCAGAATTCCGAGAATAATAGAAGGGTGCCAAAGCATGTTTAAACTTCAGCGGAATTCTGAGAACAATGTAAGAGTTCCGAAGCATTTTTAAACTTCACCGGAATTCCGAGAACAATGTAAGAGTTCCGAAGCATTTTTAAACGTCAGGGGAATTCCGCGAACAATCGAAGAGTTCTGAAGCATTTTTAAACGTCAGCGGATTTTTGAAAGCAATGGAAGATTTCCAAAGCATTTTTAAACCTCAGCGGAATTCTGAGAAAAATGGAAGAGTACCGAAGCATTTTTAAACTTCAGCGGAATTTGGAGAACAATCGGAGAGTTCCGAAGCATTTTTAAAGGTCAGCGGAATTCCGAGAACAATGGAAGAGTTGTGAAGCATTTTTAAACGTCAGCAGAATTCCGAGAACAATGGAAGAGTTGCAAAGCATTATTAAACGTCAGCGGAATTCCGAGAACAATGGAAGAGTTCCAAAGCATTTTTAAATGTCAGCGGAATTCTGAAAACAATGGAAGAGTTCCGAAGCATTTTTAAACTTCAGCAGAATTCCGAGAACAATGGAAGAGTTCCGAAGCATTCTTAAACTTCAGCGGAATTCCGAGAACAATGGAAGAGTTCCGAAGCATTTTTAAAAGTCAGCGGAATTCCGAGAACAATAGAAGAGTTGTGAAGCAATTTTAAGCGTCAGCGGAATTCCGAGAACAATGGAAGAGTTCCGAAGCATTTTTAAACTTCACCGGAATTCCGAGAACAATGGAAGAGTTCCGAAGCATTTTTAAACGTCAGGGGAATTCCGCGAACAATCGAAGAGTTCTGATGCATTTTTAAACGTCAGCGGATTTTTGAAAACAATGGAAGATTTCCGAAGCATTTTTAAACCTCAGCGGAATTCTGAGAAAAATGGAAGAGTTCCGAAGCATTTTTAAACTTCAGCGGAATTTGGAGAACAATCGGAGAGTTCCGAAGCATTTTTAAATGTCAGCGGAATTCCGAGAACAATGGAAGAGTTGTGAAGCATTTTTAAACGTCAGCGGAATTCCGAGAACAATGGAAGAGTTCCGAAGCATTTTTAAACGTCAGCAGAATTCCGAGTACAATGG
Source organism: Phyllobates terribilis (assembly GCF_046119375.1). Lineage (NCBI taxonomy): Eukaryota > Metazoa > Chordata > Amphibia > Anura > Dendrobatidae > Phyllobates > Phyllobates terribilis. The sequence continues at coordinate 11,650,208 of NW_027362788.1, read as the reverse complement.
AAGCGTTCCGAAGCATTTTTAAACTTCAGCAGAATTCCGAGAACAATGGAAGAGTTCCGAAGCATTTTTAAACTTCAGCGGAATTACGAGAACAATGGAAGAGTTCCGAAGCATTTTTAAACATGAGCAGAATTCCGAGAACAATGGAAGAGATTTTAAGCATTTTTAAACTTCATCGGAATTCCGAGAACAATAGAAGAGTTCCGAAGCATTTTCAAACTTCACCCGAATTCTGAGAACAATGGAAGAGTTCCGAAGCATTTTTAAACTTCAGCAGAATTCCGAGAACAATAGAAGAGTTCCGAAGCATTTTTAAACTTCATCGGAATTTGGAAAACAATGGAAGAGTTCCGAAGCATTTTTAAAAGTCAGCGGAATTCCGAGAACAATGGAAGAGTTGTGAAGCATTTTTAAACGTCAGCAGAATTCCGAGAACAATGGAAGAGTTCCGAAGCATTTTTAAGCGTCAGCGGAATTCTGAGATCAACGGAATAGTTCTGAAGAATTTTTAAATGTTAGCGGGATTCCGAGAACAATGGAAGAGTTCCGAAGCATTTTTAAATGTCAGCGGAAATCTGAAAACAATGGAAGAGTTCCGAAGCATTTTTAATCTTCAAAATAATTCAGAGAACAATGGAAGAGTTCCGAAGCATATTTAAACTTCAGCGGAATTCCGAGAACAATGGAAGAGTTCCGAAGCATTTTTAAAAGTCAGCGGAATACCGAGAACAATAGAAGAGTTTTGAAGCATTTTTAAACGTCAGCGGAATTCCGAGAACAATGGAAGAGGTCCGAAGCATTTTTAAATGTCAGCGGAATTCCGAGAAATATGGAAGAGTTCCGAAGCATTTTTAAATGTCAGCAGAATTCCGAGAACAATGGAAGAGTTCCAAAGCATTTTTAAATGTCAGCGGAATTCTGAAAACAATGGAAGAGTTCCGAAGCATTTTTAAACTTCAGCAGAATTCCGAGAACAATGGAAGAGTTCAGAAGCATTCTTAAACTTCAGCGGAATTCCGAGAACAATGGAAGAGGTCCGAAGCATTTTTAAAAGTCAGCGGAATTCCGAGAACAATAGAAGAGTTGTGAAGCAATTTTAAGCGTCAGCGGAATTCCGAGAACAATGGAAGAGTTCCGAAGCATTTTTAAACTTCAGCGGAATTCCTGGAACAATGGAAGAGTTCCGAAGCATTTTTAAAAGTCAGCAGAATTCCGAGAATAATAGAAGGGTGCCAAAGCATGTTTAAACTTCAGCGGAATTCTGAGAACAATGTAAGAGTTCCGAAGCATTTTTAAACTTCACCGGAATTCCGAGAACAATGGAAGAGTTCCGAAGCATTTTTAAACGTCAGGGGAATTCCGCGAACAATCGAAGAGTTCTGAAGCATTTTTAAACGTCAGCGGATTTTTGAAAGCAATGGAAGATTTCCGAAGCATTTTTAAACCTCAGCGGAATTCTGAGAAAAATGGAAGAGTTCCGAAGCATTTTTAAACTTCAGCGGAATTTGGAGAACAATCGGAGAGTTCCGAAGCATTTTTAAAGGTCAGCGGAATTCCGAGAACAATGGAAGAGTTGTGAAGCATTTTTAAATGTCAGCGGAATTCCGAGAACAATGGAAGAGTTGTAAAGCATTATTAAACGTCAGCGGAATTCCGAGAACAATGGAAGAGTTCCGAAGCATTTTTAAACTTCAGCATAATTCCGAGAACAATGGAAGAGTTCCGAAGCATTTTTAAATTTCAAAGGAATTCCGAGAACGATGGAAGAGTTCCAAAGCATTTTAAAACTTCAGCAGAATTCCAAGAACAATGGAAGAGTCCTGAAGCATTTTAAACTTCAGCTGATTTCCGAGAAATGGAAGAGTTCCGAAGCATTTTGAAACGTCAGCGGAAATCCGAGAACAATGGAAGCGTTCCGAGGCATTTTTAAATGTCAGCTGAATTCCGAGAACAATGAAAGAGTTGCGAAGCATTATTAAACGTCAGCGGAATTCTGAGAACAATGGAAGAGTTCCGAAACATTTTTAAACATCGGCGGATTTCCTTCAAGAATGAAAGAGTTCCGAAGAATTTTTAAACTTCAGCAGAATTTGAGGAACAATGGAAGAGTTCCAAAGCATTTTTAAACTTCAGTAGAAATCCGGGAACAATGGAAGAGTTTCAAAGCATTTTTAAACTTCAGCAGAATTCGGAGAACAATTGAAGAGTTCCAAAGCATTTTTAAACTTCAGCGGAATTCCGAGAACAATGGAAGAGTTCAGAAGCATTTTTAAATGTCAGCAGAATTCCGAGAACAATGTAAGAGTTCCAAAGCATTTTAAAACTTCAGCAGAATTCCAAGAACAATTGAAGTGTTCCGAAGCATTTTTAAACGTAAGCGGAATTGCGAGAAAAATGGAAGAGTTCTAAAGCATTTTTAAACATCAGCGGAATGCCGAGAGCAATGCAAGATTTCCGAAGCATTTTTATATGTCAGTGGAATTCCGAGAACAATGGAAGAGTTCCGAAGCATTTTAAACTTCAGCGGAATTTGGAGAACAATGGAAGAGTTCCGAAGCATTTTTAAAAGTCAGCAGAATTCCGAGAACAATGGAAGAGTTGTGAAGCATTTTTAAACGTCAGCAGAATTCCGAGAACAATGGAAGAGTTCCGAAGCATTTTTAAACGTCAGCGGAATTCTGAGATCAATGGAATAGTTCTGAAGAATTTTTAAATGTTAGCAGGATTCCGAGAACAATGGAAGAGTTCCGAACCATTTTCAAACTTCACCCGAATTCTGAGAACAATGGAAGAGTTCCGAAGCATTTTTAAACTTCAGCAGAATTCCGAGAACAATGGAAGAGTTCCGAAGCATTTTTAAACTTCAGCGGAATTTGGAGAACAATGGAAGAGTTCCGAAGCATTTTTAAAAGTCAGCGGAATTCCGAGAACAATGGAAGAGTTGTGAAGCATTTTTAAACGTCAGCAGAATTCCGAGAACAATGGAAGAGTTCCGAAGCATTTTTAAACGTCAGCGGAATTCTGAGATCAATGGAATAGTTCTGAAGAATTTTTAAATGTTAGCGGGATTCCGAGAACAATGGAAGAGTTCCGAAGCATTTTTAAATGTCAGCGAAAATCTGAAAACAATGGAAGAGTTCCGAAGCATTTTTAATCTTCAAAATAATTCCGAGAACAATGGATGAGTTCCGAAGCATATTTAAACTTCAGCGGAATTCTGAGAACAATGTAAGAGTTCCGAAGCATTTTTAAACTTCACCGGAATTCCGAGAACAATGGAAGAGTTCCGAAGCATTTTTAAACGTCAGGGGAATTCCGCGAACAATCGAAGAGTTCCGAAGCATTTTTAAACTTCAGCAGAATTTGGAGAACAATAGGAGAGTTCCGAAGCATTTTTAAAGGTCAGCGGAATTCCGAGAACAATGGAAGAGTTGTGAAGCATTTTTAAACTTCAGCAGATTTCCGAGAACAATGGAAGAGTTCCGAAGCATTCTTAAACTTCAGCGGAATTCCGAGAACAATGGAAGAGTTCCGAAGCATTTTTAAAAGTCAGCGGAATTCCGAGAACAATAGAAGAGTTGTGAAGCAATTTTAAACGTCAGCGGAATTCCGAGAACAATGGAAGAGTTCCGAAGCATTTTTAAACTTCAGCGGAATTCCTGGAACAATGAAAGAGTTCCGAAGCATTTTTAAAAGTCAGCAGAATATAGAGAATAATAGAAGGGTGCCAAAGCATGTTTAAACTTCAGCGGAATTCTGAGAACAATGTAAGAGTTCCGAAGCATTTTTAAACTTCACCGGAATTCCGAGAACAATGGAAGAGTTCCGAAGCATTTTTAAACGTCAGGGGAATTCCGCGAACAATCGAAGAGTTCTGATGCATTTTTAAACGTCAGCGGATTTTTGAAAACAATGGAAGATTTCCGAAGCATTTTTAAACCTCAGCGGAATTCTGAGAAAAATGGAAGAGTTCCGAAGCATTTTTAAACTTCAGCGGAATTTGGAGAACAATCGGAGAGTTCCGAAGCATTTTTAAATGTCAGCGGAATTCCGAGAACAATGGAAGAGTTGTGAAGCATTTTTAAACGTCAGCGGAATTCCGAGAACAATGGAAGAGTTCCGAAGCATTTTTAAACGTCAGCAGAATTCCGAGTACAATGGAAGAGTTCCGAAGCATTTTTAAACTTCAGCAGAATTCCGAGAACAATGGAAGAGTTCCGAAGCATTTTTAAACTTCAGCGGAATTACGAGAACAATGGAAGAGTTCCGAAGCATTTTTAAACATGAGCAGAATTCCGAGAACAATGGAAGAGATTTTAAGCATTTTTAAACTTCATCGGAATTCCGAGAACAATAGAAGAGTTCCGAAGCATTTTCAAACTTCACCCGAATTCTGAGAACAATGGAAGAGTTCCGAAGCATTTTTAAACGTCAGCGGAATTCTGAGATCAACGGAATAGTTCTGAAGAATTTTTAAATGTTAGCGGGATTCCGAGAACAATGGAAGAGTTCCGAAGCATTTTTAAATGTCAGCGGAAATCTGAAAACAATGGAAGAGTTCCGAAGCATTTTTAATCTTCAAAATAATTCAGAGAACAATGGAAGAGTTCCGAAGCATATTTAAACTTCAGCGGAATTCCGAGAACAATGGAAGAGTTCCGAAGCATTTTTAAAAGTCAGCGGAATACCGAGAACAATAGAAGAGTTTTGAAGCATTTTTAAACGTCAGCGGAATTCCGAGAACAATGGAAGAGGTCCGAAGCATTTTTAAATGTCAGCGGAATTCCGAGAAATATGGAAGAGTTCCAAAGCATTTTTAAATGTCAGCGGAATTCTGAAAACAATGGAAGAGTTCCGAAGCATTTTTAAACTTCAGCAGAATTCCGAGAACAATGGAAGAGTTCAGAAGCATTCTTAAACTTCAGCGGAATTCCGAGAACAATGGAAGAGTTCCGAAGCATTTTTAAAAGTCAGCGGAATTCCGAGAACAATAGAAGAGTTGTGAAGCAATTTTAAGCGTCAGCGGAATTCCGAGAACAATGGAAGAGTTCCGAAGCATTTTTAAACTTCAGCGGAATTCCTGGAACAATGGAAGAGTTCCGAAGCATTTTTAAAAGTCAGCAGAATTCCGAGAATAATAGAAGGGTGCCAAAGCATGTTTAAACTTCAGCGGAATTCTGAGAACAATGTAAGAGTTCCGAAGCATTTTTAAACTTCACCGGAATTCCGAGAACAATGGAAGAGTTCCGAAGCATTTTTAAACGTCAGGGGAATTCCGCGAACAATCGAAGAGTTCTGAAGCATTTTTAAACGTCAGCGGATTTTTGAAAGCAATGGAAGATTTCCGAAGCATTTTTAAACCTCAGCGGAATTCTGAGAAAAATGGAAGAGTTCCGAAGCATTTTTAAACTTCAGCGGAATTTGGAGAACAATCGGAGAGTTCCGAAGCATTTTTAAAGGTCAGCGGAATTCCGAGAACAATGGAAGAGTTGTGAAGCATTTTTAAATGTCAGCGGAATTCCGAGAACAATGGAAGAGTTGTAAAGCATTATTAAACGTCAGCGGAATTCCGAGAACAATGGAAGAGTTCCGAAGCATTTTTAAACTTCAGCATAATTCCGAGAACAATGGAAGAGTTCCGAAGCATTTTTAAATTTCAAAGGAATTCCGAGAACGATGGAAGAGTTCCAAAGCATTTTAAAACTTCAGCAGAATTCCAAGAACAATGGAAGAGTCCTGAAGCATTTTAAACTTCAGCTGATTTCCGAGAAATGGAAGAGTTCCGAAGCATTTTGAAACGTCAGCGGAAATCCGAGAACAATGGAAGCGTTCCGAGGCATTTTTAAATGTCAGCTGAATTCCGAGAACAATGAAAGAGTTGCGAAGCATTATTAAACGTCAGCGGAATTCTGAGAACAATGGAAGAGTTCCGAAACATTTTTAAACATCGGCGGATTTCCTTCAAGAATGAAAGAGTTCCGAAGAATTTTTAAACTTCAGCAGAATTTGAGGAACAATGGAAGAGTTCCAAAGCATTTTTAAACTTCAGTAGAAATCCGGGAACAATGGAAGAGTTTCAAAGCATTTTTAAACTTCAGCAGAATTCGGAGAACAATTGAAGAGTTCCAAAGCATTTTTAAACTTCAGCGGAATTCCGAGAACAATGGAAGAGTTCAGAAGCATTTTTAAATGTCAGCAGAATTCCGAGAACAATGTAAGAGTTCCAAAGCATTTTAAAACTTCAGCAGAATTCCAAGAACAATTGAAGTGTTCCGAAGCATTTTTAAACGTAAGCGGAATTGCGAGAAAAATGGAAGAGTTCTAAAGCATTTTTAAACATCAGCGGAATGCCGAGAGCAATGCAAGATTTCCGAAGCATTTTTATATGTCAGTGGAATTCCGAGAACAATGGAAGAGTTCCGAAGCATTTTAAACTTCAGCGGAATTTGGAGAACAATGGAAGAGTTCCGAAGCATTTTTAAAAGTCAGCAGAATTCCGAGAACAATGGAAGAGTTGTGAAGCATTTTTAAACGTCAGCAGAATTCCGAGAACAATGGAAGAGTTCCGAAGCATTTTTAAACGTCAGCGGAATTCTGAGATCAATGGAATAGTTCTGAAGAATTTTTAAATGTTAGCAGGATTCCGAGAACAATGGAAGAGTTCCGAACCATTTTCAAACTTCACCCGAATTCTGAGAACAATGGAAGAGTTCCGAAGCATTTTTAAACTTCAGCAGAATTCCGAGAACAATGGAAGAGTTCCGAAGCATTTTTAAACTTCAGCGGAATTTGGAGAACAATGGAAGAGTTCCGAAGCATTTTTAAAAGTCAGCGGAATTCCGAGAACAATGGAAGAGTTGTGAAGCATTTTTAAACGTCAGCAGAATTCCGAGAACAATGGAAGAGTTCCGAAGCATTTTTAAACGTCAGCGGAATTCTGAGATCAATGGAATAGTTCTGAAGAATTTTTAAATGTTAGCGGGATTCCGAGAACAATGGAAGAGTTCCGAAGCATTTTTAAATGTCAGCGAAAATCTGAAAACAATGGAAGAGTTCCGAAGCATTTTTAATCTTCAAAATAATTCCGAGAACAATGGATGAGTTCCGAAGCATATTTAAACTTCAGCGGAATTCTGAGAACAATGTAAGAGTTCCGAAGCATTTTTAAACTTCACCGGAATTCCGAGAACAATGGAAGAGTTCCGAAGCATTTTTAAACGTCAGGGGAATTCCGCGAACAATCGAAGAGTTCCGAAGCATTTTTAAACTTCAGCAGAATTTGGAGAACAATAGGAGAGTTCCGAAGCATTTTTAAAGGTCAGCGGAATTCCGAGAACAATGGAAGAGTTGTGAAGCATTTTTAAACTTCAGCAGATTTCCGAGAACAATGGAAGAGTTCCGAAGCATTCTTAAACTTCAGCGGAATTCCGAGAACAATGGAAGAGTTCCGAAGCATTTTTAAAAGTCAGCGGAATTCCGAGAACAATAGAAGAGTTGTGAAGCAATTTTAAACGTCAGCGGAATTCCGAGAACAATGGAAGAGTTCCGAAGCATTTTTAAACTTCAGCGGAATTCCTGGAACAATGAAAGAGTTCCGAAGCATTTTTAAAAGTCAGCAGAATATAGAGAATAATAGAAGGGTGCCAAAGCATGTTTAAACTTCAGCGGAATTCTGAGAACAATGTAAGAGTTCCGAAGCATTTTTAAACTTCACCGGAATTCCGAGAACAATGGAAGAGTTCCGAAGCATTTTTAAACGTCAGGGGAATTCCGCGAACAATCGAAGAGTTCTGATGCATTTTTAAACGTCAGCGGATTTTTGAAAACAATGGAAGATTTCCGAAGCATTTTTAAACCTCAGCGGAATTCTGAGAAAAATGGAAGAGTTCCGAAGCATTTTTAAACTTCAGCGGAATTTGGAGAACAATCGGAGAGTTCCGAAGCATTTTTAAATGTCAGCGGAATTCCGAGAACAATGGAAGAGTTGTGAAGCATTTTTAAACGTCAGCGGAATTCCGAGAACAATGGAAGAGTTCCGAAGCATTTTTAAACGTCAGCAGAATTCCGAGTACAATGGAAGAGTTCCGAAGCATTTTTAAACTTCAGCAGAATTCCGAGAACAATGGAAGAGTTCCGAAGCATTTTTAAACTTCAGCGGAATTACGAGAACAATGGAAGAGTTCCGAAGCATTTTTAAACATGAGCAGAATTCCGAGAACAATGGAAGAGATTTTAAGCATTTTTAAACTTCATCGGAATTCCGAGAACAATAGAAGAGTTCCGAAGCATTTTCAAACTTCACCCGAATTCTGAGAACAATGGAAGAGTTCCGAAGCATTTTTAAACGTCAGCGGAATTCTGAGATCAACGGAATAGTTCTGAAGAATTTTTAAATGTTAGCGGGATTCCGAGAACAATGGAAGAGTTCCGAAGCATTTTTAAATGTCAGCGGAAATCTGAAAACAATGGAAGAGTTCCGAAGCATTTTTAATCTTCAAAATAATTCAGAGAACAATGGAAGAGTTCCGAAGCATATTTAAACTTCAGCGGAATTCCGAGAACAATGGAAGAGTTCCGAAGCATTTTTAAAAGTCAGCGGAATACCGAGAACAATAGAAGAGTTTTGAAGCATTTTTAAACGTCAGCGGAATTCCGAGAACAATGGAAGAGGTCCGAAGCATTTTTAAATGTCAGCGGAATTCCGAGAAATATGGAAGAGTTCCAAAGCATTTTTAAATGTCAGCGGAATTCTGAAAACAATGGAAGAGTTCCGAAGCATTTTTAAACTTCAGCAGAATTCCGAGAACAATGGAAGAGTTCAGAAGCATTCTTAAACTTCAGCGGAATTCCGAGAACAATGGAAGAGTTCCGAAGCATTTTTAAAAGTCAGCGGAATTCCGAGAACAATAGAAGAGTTGTGAAGCAATTTTAAGCGTCAGCGGAATTCCGAGAACAATGGAAGAGTTCCGAAGCATTTTTAAACTTCAGCGGAATTCCTGGAACAATGGAAGAGTTCCGAAGCATTTTTAAAAGTCAGCAGAATTCCGAGAATAATAGAAGGGTGCCAAAGCATGTTTAAACTTCAGCGGAATTCTGAGAACAATGTAAGAGTTCCGAAGCATTTTTAAACTTCACCGGAATTCCGAGAACAATGGAAGAGTTCCGAAGCATTTTTAAACGTCAGGGGAATTCCGCGAACAATCGAAGAGTTCTGAAGCATTTTTAAACGTCAGCGGATTTTTGAAAGCAATGGAAGATTTCCGAAGCATTTTTAAACCTCAGCGGAATTCTGAGAAAAATGGAAGAGTTCCGAAGCATTTTTAAACTTCAGCGGAATTTGGAGAACAATCGGAGAGTTCCGAAGCATTTTTAAAGGTCAGCGGAATTCCGAGAACAATGGAAGAGTTGTGAAGCATCTTTAAACGTCAGCGGAATTCCGAGAACAATGGAAGAGTTGTAAAGCATTATTAAACGTCAGCGGAATTCCGAGAACAATGGAAGAGTTCCGAAGCATTTTTAAACTTCAGCATAATTCCGAGAACAATGGAAGAGTTCCGAAGCATTTTTAAATTTCAAAGGAATTCCGAGAACGATGGAAGAGTTCCAAAGCATTTTAAAACTTCAGCAGAATTCCAAGAACAATGGAAGAGTCCTGAAGCATTTTAAACTTCAGCTGATTTCCGAGAAATGGAAGAGTTCCGAAGCATTTTGAAACGTCAGCGGAAATCCGAGAACAATGGAAGCGTTCCGAGGCATTTTTAAATGTCAGCTGAATTCCGAGAACAATGAAAGAGTTGCGAAGCATTATTAAACGTCAGCGGAATTCTGAGAACAATGGAAGAGTTCCGAAACATTTTTAAACATCGGCGGATTTCCTTCAAGAATGAAAGAGTTCCGAAGAATTTTTAAACTTCAGCAGAATTTGAGGAACAAAGGAAGAGTTCCAAAGCATTTTTAAACTTCAGTAGAAATCCGGGAACAATGGAAGAGTTTCAAAGCATTTTTAAACTTCAGCAGAATTCGGAGAACAATTGAAGAGTTCCAAAGCATTTTTAAACTTCAGCGGAATTCCGAGAACAATGGAAGAGTTCAGAAGCATTTTTAAATGTCAGCAGAATTCCGAGAACAATGTAAGAGTTCCAAAGCATTTTAAAACTTCAGCAGAATTCCAAGAACAATTGAAGTGTTCCGAAGCATTTTTAAACGTAAGCGGAATTGCGAGAAAAATGGAAGAGTTCTAAAGCATTTTTAAACATCAGCGGAATGCCGAGAGCAATGCAAGATTTCCGAAGCATTTTTATATGTCAGCGGAATTCCGAGAACAATGGAAGAGTTCCGAAGCATTTTAAACTTCAGCGGAATTTGGAGAACAATGGAAGAGTTCCGAAGCATTTTTAAAAGTCAGCAGAATTCCGAGAACAATGGAAGAGTTGTGAAGCATTTTTAAACGTCAGCAGAATTCCGAGAACAATGGAAGAGTTCCGAAGCATTTTTAAACGTCAGCGGAATTCTGAGATCAATGGAATAGTTCTGAAGAATTTTTAAATGTTAGCGGGATTCCGAGAACAATGGAAGAGTTCCGAACCATTTTCAAACTTCACCCGAATTCTGAGAACAATGGAAGAGTTCCGAAGCATTTTTAAACTTCAGCAGAATTCCGAGAACAATGGAAGAGTTCCGAAGCATTTTTAAACTTCAGCGGAATTTGGAGAACAATGGAAGAGTTCCGAAGCATTTTTAAAAGTCAGCGGAATTCCGAGAACAATGGAAGAGTTGTGAAGCATTTTTAAACGTCAGCAGAATTCCGAGAACAATGGAAGAGTTCCGAAGCATTTTTAAATGTCAGCGGAAATCTGAAAACAATGGAAGAGTTCCGAAGCATTTTTAATCTTCAAAATAATTCCGAGAACAATGGAAGAGTTCCGAAGCATATTGAAACTTCAGCGGAATTCTGAGAATAATGTAAGAGTTCCGAAGCATTTTTAAACTTCACCGGAATTCCGAGAACAATGGAAGAGTTCCGAAGCATTTTTAAACGTCAGGGGAATTCCGCGAACAATCGAAGAGTTCCGAAGCATTTTTAAACTTCAGCGGAATTTGGAGAACAATAGGAGAGTTCCGAAGCATTTTTAAAGGTCAGCGGAATTCCGAGAACAATGGAAGAGTTGCAAAGCATTATTAAACGTCAGCGGAATTCCGAGAACAATGGAAGAGATCCAAAGCATTTTTAAATGTCAGCGGAATTCTGAAAACAATGGAAGTGTTCCGAAGCATTTTTAAACTTCAGCAGAATTCCGAGAACAATGGAAGAGTTCCGAAGCATTCTTAAACTTCAGCGGAATTCCGAGAACAATGGAAGAGTTCCGAAGCATTTTTAAAAGTCAGCGGAATTCCGAGAACAATAGAAGAGTTGTGAAGCAATTTTAAGCGTCAGCGGAATTCCGAGAACAATGGAAGAGTTCCGAAGCATTTTTAAACTTCAGCGGAATTCCTGGAACAATGAAAGAGTTTTGAAGCATTTTTAAAAGTCAGCAGAATTCCGAGAATAATAGAAGGGTGCCAAAGCATGTTTAAACTTCAGCGGAATTCTGAGAACAATGTAAGAGTTCCGAAGCATTTTTAAACTTCACCGGAATTCCGAGAACAATGGAAGAGTTCCGAAGCATTTTTAAACGTCAGGGGAATTCCGCGAACAATCGAAGAGTTCTGATGCATTTTTAAACGTCAGCGGATTTTTGAAAACAATGGAAGATTTCCGAAGCATTTTTAAACCTCAGCGGAATTCTGAGAAAAATGGAAGAGTTCCGAAGCATTTTTAAACTTCAGCGGAATTTGGAGAACAATCGGAGTGTTCCTAAGCATTTTTAAAGGCCAGTGGAATTCCGAGAACAATGGAAGAGTTGTGAAGCATTTTTAAACGTCAGCGGAATTCCAAGAACAATGGAAGAGTTGCAAAGCATTATTAAACGTCAGCGGAATTCCGAGAACAATGGAAGAGTTCCGAAGCATTTTTAAACTTCAGCATAATTCCGAGAACAATGGAAGAGTTCCGAAGCATTTTTAAACGTCAGCGGAATTCTGAGATCAATGGAATAGTTCTGAAGAATTTTTAAATGTTAGCGGGATTCCGAGAACAATGGAAGAGTTCCGAAGCATTTTGAAATGTCAGCGGAAATCTGAAAACAATGGAAGAGTTCCGAAGCATTTTTAATCTTCAAAATAATTCCAAGAACAATGGAAGAGTTCCGAAGCATATTTAAACTTCAGCGGAATTCCGAGAACAATGGAAGAGTTCCGAAGCATTTTTAAAAGTCAGCGGAATACCGAGAACAATAGAAGAGTTTTGAAGCATTTTTAAACGTCAGCGGAATTCCGAGAACAATTGAAGAGGTCCGAAGCATGTTTAAATGTCAGCGGAATTCCGAAAAATATGGAAGAGTTCCGAGCATTTTTAAATGTCAGCAGAATTCCGAGAACAATGGAAGAGTTCCAAAGCATTTTTAAATGTCAGCGGAATTCTGAAAACAATGGAAGAGTTCCGAAGCATTTTTAAACTTCAGCAGAATTCCGAGAACAATGGAAGAGTTCCGAAGCATTCTTAAACTTCAGCGGAATTCCGAGAACAATGGAAGAGTTCCGAAGCATTTTTAAAAGTCAGCGGAATTCCGAGAACAATAGAAGAGTTGTGAAGCAATTTTAAGCGTCAGCGGAATTCCGAGAACAATGGAAGAGTTCCGAAGCATTTTTAAACTTCAGCGGAATTCCTGGAACAATGGAAGAGTTCCGAAGCATTTTTAAAAGTAAGCAGAATTCCGAGAATAATAGAAGGGTGCCAAAGCATGTTTAAACTTCAGCGGAATTCTGAGAACAATGTAAGAGTTCCGAAGCATTTTTAAACTTCACTGGTATTCCGAGAACAATGGAAGAGTTCCGAAGCATTTTTAAACGTCAGGGGAATTCCGCGAACAATCGAAGAGTTCTGAAGCATTTTTAAACGTCAGCGGATTTTTGAAAACAATGGAAGATTTCCGAAGCATTTTTAAACCTCAGCGGAATTCTGTGAAAAATGGAAGAGTTCCGAAGCATTTTTAAACTTCAGCGGAATTTGGAGAACAATCGGAGAGTTCCGAAGCATTTTTAAATGTCAGCGGAATTCCGAGAACAATGGAAGAGTTGTGAAGCATTTTTAAACGTCAGCGGAATTCCGAGAACAATGGAAGAGTTCTGAAGCATTTTTAAACGTCAGCAGAATTCCGAGAACAATGGAAGAGTTCCGAAGCATTTTTAAACGTCAGCAGAATTCCGAGAACAATGGAAGAGTTCCGAAGCATTTTTAAACTTCAGCAGAATTCCGAGAACAATGGAAGAGTTCCGAAGCATTTTTAAACTTCAGCGGAATTTGGAGAACAATGGAAGAGTTCCGAAGCATTTTTAAAAGTCAGCGGAATTCCGAGAACAATGGAAGAGTTGTGAAGCATTTTTAAACGTCAGCAGAATTCCGAGAACAATGGAAGAGTTCCGAAGCATTTTTAAACGTCAGCGGAATATTGAGTTCAATGGAATAGTTCTGAAGAATTTTTAAATGTTAGCGGGATTCCGAGAACAATGGAAGAGTTCCGAAGCATTTTTAAATGTCAGCGGAAATCTGAAAACAATGGAAGAGTTCCGAAGCATTTTTAAACGTCAGCGGAATTCTGAGATCAATGGAATAGTTCTGAAGAATTTTTAAATGTTAGCGGGATTCCGAGAACAATGGAAGAGTTCCGAAGCATTTTTAAATGTCAGCGGAAATCTGAAAACAATGGAAGAGTTCCGAAGCATTTTTAATCTTCAAAATAATTCCGAGAACAATGGAAGAGTTCCGAAGCATATTTAAACTTCAGCGGAATTCCGAGAACAATGGAAGAGTTCCGAAGCATTTTTAAAAGTCAGCGGAATACCGAGAACAATAGAAGAGTTGTGAAGCATTTTTAAACGTCAGCGGAATTCCGAGAACAATGGAAGAGTTCCGAAGCATTTTTAAACGTCAGCAGAATTCCGAGTACAATGGAAGAGTTCCGAAGCATTTTTAAACTTCAGCAGAATTCCGAGAACAATGGAAGAGTTCCGAAGCATTTTTAAACTTCAGCGGAATTACGAGAACAATGGAAGAGTTCCGAAGCATTTTTAAACATGAGCAGAATTCCGAGAACAATGGAAGAGATTTTAAGCATTTTTAAACTTCATCGGAATTCCGAGAACAATAGAAGAGTTCCGAAGCATTTTCAAACTTCACCCGAATTCTGAGAACAATGGAAGAGTTCCGAAGCATTTTTAAAAGTCAGCGGAATTCCGAGAACAATAGAAGAGTTGTGAAGCAATTTTAAGCGTCAGCGGAATTCCGAGAACAATGGAAGAGTTCCGAAGCATTTTTAAACTTCAGCGGAATTCCTGGAACAATGGAAGAGTTCCGAAGCATTTTTAAAAGTCAGCAGAATTCCGAGAATAATAGAAGGGTGCCAAAGCATGTTTAAACTTCAGCGGAATTCTGAGAACAATGTAAGAGTTCCGAAGCATTTTTAAACTTCACCGGAATTCCGAGAACAATGGAAGAGTTCCGAAGCATTTTTAAACGTCAGGGGAATTCCGCGAACAATCGAAGAGTTCTGAAGCATTTTTAAACGTCAGCGGATTTTTGAAAGCAATGGAAGATTTCCGAAGCATTTTTAAACCTCAGCGGAATTCTGAGAAAAATGGAAGAGTTCCGAAGCATTTTTAAACTTCAGCGGAATTCCGAGAACAATGGAAGAGTTGTAAAGCATTATTAAACGTCAGCGGAATTCCGAGAACAATGGAAGAGTTCCGAAGCATTTTTAAACTTCAGCATAATTCCGAGAACAATGGAAGAGTTCCGAAGCATTTTTAAATTTCAAATTAATTCCGAGAACGATGGAAGAGTTCCAAAGCATTTTAAAACTTCAGCAGAATTCCAAGAACAATGGAAGAGTCCTGAAGCATTTTAAACTTCAGCTGATTTCCGAGAAATGGAAGAGTTCCGAAGCATTTTGAAACGTCAGCGGAAATCCGAGAACAATGGAAGCGTTCCGAGGCATTTTTAAATGTCAGCTGAATTCCGAGAACAATGAAAGAGTTGCGAAGCATTATTAAACGTCAGCGGAATTCTGAGAACAATGGAAGAGTTCCGAAACATTTTTAAACATCGGCGGATTTCCTTCAAGAATGAAAGAGTTCCGAAGAATTTTTAAACTTCAGCAGAATTTGAGGAACAATGGAAGAGTTCCAAAGCATTTTTAAACTTCAGTAGAAATCCGGGAACAATGGAAGAGTTTCAAAGCATTTTTAAACTTCAGCAGAATTCGGAGAACAATTGAAGAGTTCCAAAGCATTTTTAAACTTCAGCGGAATTCCGAGAACAATGGAAGAGTTCAGAAGCATTTTTAAATGTCAGCAGAATTCCGAGAACAATGTAAGAGTTCCAAAGCATTTTAAAACTTCAGCAGAATTCCAAGAACAATTGAAGTGTTCCGAAGCATTTTTAAACGTAAGCGGAATTGCGAGAAAAATGGAAGAGTTCTAAAGCATTTTTAAACATCAGCGGAATGCCGAGAGCAATGCAAGATTTCCGAAGCATTTTTATATGTCAGCGGAATTCCGAGAACAATGGAAGAGTTCCGAAGCATTTTAAACTTCAGCGGAATTTGGAGAACAATGGAAGAGTTCCGAAGCATTTTTAAAAGTCAGCAGAATTCCGAGAACAATGGAAGAGTTGTGAAGCATTTTTAAACGTCAGCAGAATTCCGAGAACAATGGAAGAGTTCCGAAGCATTTTTAAACGTCAGCGGAATTCTGAGATCAATGGAATAGTTCTGAAGAATTTTTAAATGTTAGCGGGATTCCGAGAACAATGGAAGAGTTCCGAACCATTTTCAAACTTCACCCGAATTCTGAGAACAATGGAAGAGTTCCGAAGCATTTTTAAACTTCAGCAGAATTCCGAGAACAATGGAAGAGTTCCGAAGCATTTTTAAACTTCAGCGGAATTTGGAGAACAATGGAAGAGTTCCGAAGCATTTTTAAAAGTCAGCGGAATTCCGAGAACAATGGAAGAGTTGTGAAGCATTTTTAAACGTCAGCAGAATTCCGAGAACAATGGAAGAGTTCCGAAGCATTTTTAAATGTCAGCGGAAATCTGAAAACAATGGAAGAGTTCCGAAGCATTTTTAATCTTCAAAATAATTCCGAGAACAATGGAAGAGTTCCGAAGCATATTTAAACTTCAGCGGAATTCTGAGAATAATGTAAGAGTTCCGAAGCATTTTTAAACTTCACCGGAATTCCGAGAACAATGGAAGAGTTCCGAAGCATTTTTAAACGTCAGGGGAATTCCGCGAACAATCGAAGAGTTCCGAAGCATTTTTAAACTTCAGCGGAATTTGGAGAACAATAGGAGAGTTCCGAAGCATTTTTAAAGGTCAGCGGAATTCCGAGAACAATGGAAGAGTTGCAAAGCATTATTAAACGTCAGCGGAATTCCGAGAACAATGGAAGAGATCCAAAGCATTTTTAAATGTCAGCGGAATTCTGAAAACAATGGAAGAGTTCCGAAGCATTTTTAAACTTCAGCAGAATTCCGAGAACAATGGAAGAGTTCCGAAGCATTCTTAAACTTCAGCGGAATTCCGAGAACAATGGAAGAGTTCCGAAGCATTTTTAAAAGTCAGCGGAATTCCGAGAACAATAGAAGAGTTGTGAAGCAATTTTAAGCGTCAGCGGAATTCCGAGAACAATGGAAGAGTTCCGAAGCATTTTTAAACTTCAGCGGAATTCCTGGAACAATGAAAGAGTTCCGAAGCATTTTTAAAAGTCAGCAGAATTCCGAGAATAATAGAAGGGTGCCAAAGCATGTTTAAACTTCAGCGGAATTCTGAGAACAATGTAAGAGTTCCGAAGCATTTTTAAACTTCACCGGAATTCCGAGAACAATAGAAGAGTTCCGAAGCATTTTTAAACGTCAGGGGAATTCCGCGAACAATCGAAGAGTTCTGATGCATTTTTAAACGTCAGCGGATTTTTGAAAACAATGGAAGATTTCCGAAGCATTTTTAAACCTCAGCGGAATTCTGAGAAAAATGGAAGAGTTCCGAAGCATTTTTAAACTTCAGCGGAATTTGGAGAACAATCGGAGAGTTCCGAAGCATTTTTAAATGTCAGCGGAATTCCGAGAACAATGGAAGAGTTGTGAAGCATTTTTAAACGTCAGCGGATTTTTGAAAACAGTGGAAGATTTCCGAAGCATTTTTAAATGTCAGCGGAATTCTGAGAAAAATGGAAGAGTTCCGAAGCATTTTTAAACTTCAGCGGAATTTGGAGAACAATCGGAGTGTTCCTAAGCATTTTTAAAGGCCAGTGGAATTCCGAGAACAATGGAAGAGTTGTGAAGCATTTTTAAACGTCAGCGGAATTCCAAGAACAATGGAAGAGTTGCAAAGCATTATTAAACGTCAGCGGAATTCCGAGAACAATGGAAGAGTTCCGAAGCATTTTTAAACTTCAGCATAATTCCGAGAACAATGGAAGAGTTCCGAAGCATTTTTAAACGTCAGCGGAATTCTGAGATCAATGGAATAGTTCTGAAGAATTTTTAAATGTTAGCGGGATTCCGAGAACAATGGAAGAGTTCCGAAGCATTTTGAAATGTCAGCGGAAATCTGAAAACAATGGAAGAGTTCCGAAGCATTTTTAATCTTCAAAATAATTCCAAGAACAATGGAAGAGTTCCGAAGCATATTTAAACTTCAGCGGAATTCCGAGAACAATGGAAGAGTTCCGAAGCATTTTTAAAAGTCAGCGGAATTCCGAGAACAATGGAAGAGTTGTGAAGCATTTTTAAACGTCAGCAGAATTCCGAGAACAATGGAAGAGTTCCGAAGCATTTTTAAACGTCAGCGGAATATTGAGTTCAATGGAATAGTTCTGAAGAATTTTTAAATGTTAGCGGGATTCCGAGAACAATGGAAGAGTTCCGAAGCATTTTTAAATGTCAGCGGAAATCTGAAAACAATGGAAGAGTTCCGAAGCATTTTTAAACGTCAGCGGAATTCTGAGATCAATGGAATAGTTCTGAAGAATTTTTAAATGTTAGCGGGATTCCGAGAACAATGGAAGAGTTCCGAAGCATTTTTAAATGTCAGCGGAAATCTGAAAACAATGGAAGAGTTCCGAAGCATTTTTAATCTTCAAAATAATTCCGAGAACAATGGAAGAGTTCCGAAGCATATTTAAACTTCAGCGGAATTCCGAGAACAATGGAAGAGTTCCGAAGCATTTTTAAAAGTCAGCGGAATACCGAGAACAATAGAAGAGTTGTGAAGCATTTTTAAACGTCAGCGGAATTCCGAGAACAATGGAAGAGTTCCGAAGCATTTTTAAACGTCAGCAGAATTCCGAGTACAATGGAAGAGTTCCGAAGCATTTTTAAACTTCAGCAGAATTCCGAGAACAATGGAAGAGTTCCGAAGCATTTTTAAACTTCAGCGGAATTACGAGAACAATGGAAGAGTTCCGAAGCATTTTTAAACATGAGCAGAATTCCGAGAACAATGGAAGAGATTTTAAGCATTTTTAAACTTCATCGGAATTCCGAGAACAATAGAAGAGTTCCGAAGCATTTTCAAACTTCACCCGAATTCTGAGAACAATGGAAGAGTTCCGAAGCATTTTTAAAAGTCAGCGGAATTCCGAGAACAATAGAAGAGTTGTGAAGCAATTTTAAGCGTCAGCGGAATTCCGAGAACAATGGAAGAGTTCCGAAGCATTTTTAAACTTCAGCGGAATTCCTGGAACAATGGAAGAGTTCCGAAGCATTTTTAAAAGTCAGCAGAATTCCGAGAATAATAGAAGGGTGCCAAAGCATGTTTAAACTTCAGCGGAATTCTGAGAACAATGTAAGAGTTCCGAAGCATTTTTAAACTTCACCGGAATTCCGAGAACAATGGAAGAGTTCCGAAGCATTTTTAAACGTCAGGGGAATTCCGCGAACAATCGAAGAGTTCTGAAGCATTTTTAAACGTCAGCGGATTTTTGAAAGCAATGGAAGATTTCCGAAGCATTTTTAAACCTCAGCGGAATTCTGAGAAAAATGGAAGAGTTCCGAAGCATTTTTAAACTTCAGCGGAATTCCGAGAACAATGGAAGAGTTGTAAAGCATTATTAAACGTCAGCGGAATTCCGAGAACAATGGAAGAGTTCCGAAGCATTTTTAAACTTCAGCATAATTCCGAGAACAATGGAAGAGTTCCGAAGCATTTTTAAATTTCAAATTAATTCCGAGAACGATGGAAGAGTTCCAAAGCATTTTAAAACTTCAGCAGAATTCCAAGAACAATGGAAGAGTCCTGAAGCATTTTAAACTTCAGCTGATTTCCGAGAAATGGAAGAGTTCCGAAGCATTTTGAAACGTCAGCGGAAATCCGAGAACAATGGAAGCGTTCCGAGGCATTTTTAAATGTCAGCTGAATTCCGAGAACAATGAAAGAGTTGCGAAGCATTATTAAACGTCAGCGGAATTCTGAGAACAATGGAAGAGTTCCGAAACATTTTTAAACATCGGCGGATTTCCTTCAAGAATGAAAGAGTTCCGAAGAATTTTTAAACTTCAGCAGAATTTGAGGAACAATGGAAGAGTTCCAAAGCATTTTTAAACTTCAGTAGAAATCCGGGAACAATGGAAGAGTTTCAAAGCATTTTTAAACTTCAGCAGAATTCGGAGAACAATTGAAGAGTTCCAAAGCATTTTTAAACTTCAGCGGAATTCCGAGAACAATGGAAGAGTTCAGAAGCATTTTTAAATGTCAGCAGAATTCCGAGAACAATGTAAGAGTTCCAAAGCATTTTAAAACTTCAGCAGAATTCCAAGAACAATTGAAGTGTTCCGAAGCATTTTTAAACGTAAGCGGAATTGCGAGAAAAATGGAAGAGTTCTAAAGCATTTTTAAACATCAGCGGAATGCCGAGAGCAATGCAAGATTTCCGAAGCATTTTTATATGTCAGCGGAATTCCGAGAACAATGGAAGAGTTCCGAAGCATTTTAAACTTCAGCGGAATTTGGAGAACAATGGAAGAGTTCCGAAGCATTTTTAAAAGTCAGCAGAATTCCGAGAACAATGGAAGAGTTGTGAAGCATTTTTAAACGTCAGCAGAATTCCGAGAACAATGGAAGAGTTCCGAAGCATTTTTAAACGTCAGCGGAATTCTGAGATCAATGGAATAGTTCTGAAGAATTTTTAAATGTTAGCGGGATTCCGAGAACAATGGAAGAGTTCCGAACCATTTTCAAACTTCACCCGAATTCTGAGAACAATGGAAGAGTTCCGAAGCATTTTTAAACTTCAGCAGAATTCCGAGAACAATGGAAGAGTTCCGAAGCATTTTTAAACTTCAGCGGAATTTGGAGAACAATGGAAGAGTTCCGAAGCATTTTTAAAAGTCAGCGGAATTCCGAGAACAATGGAAGAGTTGTGAAGCATTTTTAAACGTCAGCAGAATTCCGAGAACAATGGAAGAGTTCCGAAGCATTTTTAAATGTCAGCGGAAATCTGAAAACAATGGAAGAGTTCCGAAGCATTTTTAATCTTCAAAATAATTCCGAGAACAATGGAAGAGTTCCGAAGCATATTTAAACTTCAGCGGAATTCTGAGAATAATGTAAGAGTTCCGAAGCATTTTTAAACTTCACCGGAATTCCGAGAACAATGGAAGAGTTCCGAAGCATTTTTAAACGTCAGGGGAATTCCGCGAACAATCGAAGAGTTCCGAAGCATTTTTAAACTTCAGCGGAATTTGGAGAACAATAGGAGAGTTCCGAAGCATTTTTAAAGGTCAGCGGAATTCCGAGAACAATGGAAGAGTTGCAAAGCATTATTAAACGTCAGCGGAATTCCGAGAACAATGGAAGAGATCCAAAGCATTTTTAAATGTCAGCGGAATTCTGAAAACAATGGAAGAGTTCCGAAGCATTTTTAAACTTCAGCAGAATTCCGAGAACAATGGAAGAGTTCCGAAGCATTCTTAAACTTCAGCGGAATTCCGAGAACAATGGAAGAGTTCCGAAGCATTTTTAAAAGTCAGCGGAATTCCGAGAACAATAGAAGAGTTGTGAAGCAATTTTAAGCGTCAGCGGAATTCCGAGAACAATGGAAGAGTTCCGAAGCATTTTTAAACTTCAGCGGAATTCCTGGAACAATGAAAGAGTTCCGAAGCATTTTTAAAAGTCAGCAGAATTCCGAGAATAATAGAAGGGTGCCAAAGCATGTTTAAACTTCAGCGGAATTCTGAGAACAATGTAAGAGTTCCGAAGCATTTTTAAACTTCACCGGAATTCCGAGAACAATAGAAGAGTTCCGAAGCATTTTTAAACGTCAGGGGAATTCCGCGAACAATCGAAGAGTTCTGATGCATTTTTAAACGTCAGCGGATTTTTGAAAACAATGGAAGATTTCCGAAGCATTTTTAAACCTCAGCGGAATTCTGAGAAAAATGGAAGAGTTCCGAAGCATTTTTAAACTTCAGCGGAATTTGGAGAACAATCGGAGAGTTCCGAAGCATTTTTAAATGTCAGCGGAATTCCGAGAACAATGGAAGAGTTGTGAAGCATTTTTAAACGTCAGCGGATTTTTGAAAACAGTGGAAGATTTCCGAAGCATTTTTAAATGTCAGCGGAATTCTGAGAAAAATGGAAGAGTTCCGAAGCATTTTTAAACTTCAGCGGAATTTGGAGAACAATCGGAGTGTTCCTAAGCATTTTTAAAGGCCAGTGGAATTCCGAGAACAATGGAAGAGTTGTGAAGCATTTTTAAACGTCAGCGGAATTCCAAGAACAATGGAAGAGTTGCAAAGCATTATTAAACGTCAGCGGAATTCCGAGAACAATGGAAGAGTTCCGAAGCATTTTTAAACTTCAGCATAATTCCGAGAACAATGGAAGAGTTCCGAAGCATTTTTAAACGTCAGCGGAATTCTGAGATCAATGGAATAGTTCTGAAGAATTTTTAAATGTTAGCGGGATTCCGAGAACAATGGAAGAGTTCCGAAGCATTTTGAAATGTCAGCGGAAATCTGAAAACAATGGAAGAGTTCCGAAGCATTTTTAATCTTCAAAATAATTCCAAGAACAATGGAAGAGTTCCGAAGCATATTTAAACTTCAGCGGAATTCCGAGAACAATGGAAGAGTTCCGAAGCATTTTTAAAAGTCAGCGGAATACCGAGAACAATAGAAGAGTTTTGAAGCATTTTTAAACGTCAGCGGAATTCCGAGAACAATTGAAGAGGTCCGAAGCATGTTTAAATGTCAGCGGAATTCCGAAAAATATGGAAGAGTTCCGAGCATTTTTAAATGTCAGCAGAATTCCGAGAACAATGGAAGAGTTCCAAAGCATTTTTAAATGTCAGCGGAATTCTGAAAACAATGGAAGAGTTCCGAAGCATTTTTAAACTTCAGCAGAATTCCGAGAACAATGGAAGAGTTCCGAAGCATTCTTAAACTTCAGCGGAATTCCGAGAACAATGGAAGAGTTCCGAAGCATTTTTAAAAGTCAGCGGAATTCCGAGAACAATAGAAGAGTTGTGAAGCAATTTTAAGCGTCAGCGGAATTCCGAGAACAATGGAAGAGTTCCGAAGCATTTTTAAACTTCAGCGGAATTCCTGGAACAATGGAAGAGTTCCGAAGCATTTTTAAAAGTAAGCAGAATTCCGAGAATAATAGAAGGGTGCCAAAGCATGTTTAAACTTCAGCGGAATTCTGAGAACAATGTAAGAGTTCCGAAGCATTTTTAAACTTCACTGGTATTCCGAGAACAATGGAAGAGTTCCGAAGCATTTTTAAACGTCAGGGGAATTCCGCGAACAATCGAAGAGTTCTGAAGCATTTTTAAACGTCAGCGGATTTTTGAAAACAATGGAAGATTTCCGAAGCATTTTTAAACCTCAGCGGAATTCTGTGAAAAATGGAAGAGTTCCGAAGCATTTTTAAACTTCAGCGGAATTTGGAGAACAATCGGAGAGTTCCGAAGCATTTTTAAATGTCAGCGGAATTCCGAGAACAATGGAAGAGTTGTGAAGCATTTTTAAACGTCAGCGGAATTCCGAGAACAATGGAAGAGTTCTGAAGCATTTTTAAACGTCAGCAGAATTCCGAGAACAATGGAAGAGTTCCGAAGCATTTTTAAACGTCAGCAGAATTCCGAGAACAATGGAAGAGTTCCGAAGCATTTTTAAACTTCAGCAGAATTCCGAGAACAATGGAAGAGTTCCGAAGCATTTTTAAACTTCAGCGGAATTTGGAGAACAATGGAAGAGTTCCGAAGCATTTTTAAAAGTCAGCGGAATTCCGAGAACAATGGAAGAGTTGTGAAGCATTTTTAAACGTCAGCAGAATTCCGAGAACAATGGAAGAGTTCCGAAGCATTTTTAAACGTCAGCGGAATATTGAGTTCAATGGAATAGTTCTGAAGAATTTTTAAATGTTAGCGGGATTCCGAGAACAATGGAAGAGTTCCGAAGCATTTTTAAATGTCAGCGGAAATCTGAAAACAATGGAAGAGTTCCGAAGCATTTTTAATCTTC
Source organism: Phyllobates terribilis (assembly GCF_046119375.1). Taxonomy (NCBI): domain Eukaryota; kingdom Metazoa; phylum Chordata; class Amphibia; order Anura; family Dendrobatidae; genus Phyllobates; species Phyllobates terribilis. The sequence continues at coordinate 11,626,585 of NW_027362788.1, read as the reverse complement.
AAAATAATTCCGAGAACAATGGAAGAGTTCCGAAGCATATTTAAACTTCAGCGGAATTCCGAGAACAATGGAAGAGTTCCGAAACATTTTTAAAATTCAGCGGAATACCGAGAACAATAGAAGAGTTTTGAAGCATTTTTAAACGTCAGCGGAATTCCGAGAACAATGGAAGAGGTCCGAAGCATTTTTAAATGTCAGCGGAATTCCGAGAAATATGGAAGAGTTCCGAAGCATTTTTAAATGTCAGCAGAATTCCGAGAACAATGGAAGAGTTCCAAAGCATTTTTAAATGTCAGCGGAATTCTGAAAACAATGGAAGAGTTCCAAAGCATTTTTAAACTTCAGCAGAATTCCGAGAACAATGGAAGAGTTGCAAAGCATTATTAAACGTCAGCGGAATTCCGAGAACAATGGAAGAGTTCCAAAGCATTTTTAAATGTCAGCGGAATTCTGAAAACATTGGAAGAGTTCCGAAGCATTTTTAAACTTCAGCAGAATTCCGAGAACAATGAAAGAGTTCCGAAGCATTCTTAAACTTCAGCGGAATTCCGAGAACAATGGAAGAGTTCCGAAGCATTTTTAAACTTCAGCATAATTCCGAGAACAATGGAAGAGTTCCGAAGCATTTTTAAACGTCAGCGGAATTCTGAGATCAATGGAATAGTTCTGAAGAATTTTTAAATGTTAGCGGGATTCCGAGAACAATGGAAGAGTTCCGAAGCATTTTTAAATGTCAGCGGAAATCTGAAAACAATGGAAGAGTTCCGAAGCATTTTTAATCTTCAAAATAATTCCGAGAACAATGGAAGAGTTCCGAAGCATATTTAAACTTCAGCGGAATTCCGAGAACAATGGAAGAGTTCCGAAGCATTTTTAAAAGTCAGCGGAATACCGAGAACAATAGAAGAGTTTTGAAGCATTTTTAAACGTCAGCGGAATTCCGAGAACAATGGAAGAGGTCCGAAGCATTTTTAAATGTCAGCGGAATTCCGAGAAATATGGAAGAGTTCCGAAGCATTTTTAAATGTCAGCAGAATTCCGAGAACAATGGAAGAGTTCCAAAGCATTTTTAAATGTCAGCGGAATTCTGAAAACAATGGAAGAGTTCCGAAGCATTTTTAAACTTCAGCAGAATTCCGAGAACAATGGAAGAGTTCAGAAGCATTCTTAAACTTCAGCGGAATTCCGAGAACAATGGAAGAGTTCCGAAGCATTTTTAAAAGTCAGCCGAATTCCGAGAACAATAGAAGAGTTGTGAAGCAATTTAAAGCGTCAGCGGAATTCCGAGAACAATGGAAGAGTTCCGAAGCATTTTTAAACTTCAGCGGAATTCCTGGAACAATGGAAGAGTTCCGAAGCATTTTTAAAAGTCAGCAGAATTCCGAGAATAATAGAAGGGTGCCAAAGCATGTTTAAACTTCAGCGGAATTCTGAGAACAATGTAAGAGTTCCGAAGCATTTTTAAACTTCACCGGAATTCCGAGAACAATGGAAGAGTTCCGAAGCATTTTTAAACGTCAGGGGAATTCCGCGAACAATCGAAGAGTTCTGAAGCATTTTTAAACGTCAGCGGATTTTTGAAAGCAATGGAAGATTTCCGAAGCATTTTTAAACCTCAGCGGAATTCTGAGAAAAATGGAAGAGTTCCGAAGCATTTTTAAACTTCAGCGGAATTTGGAGAACAATCGGAGAGTTCCGAAGCATTTTTAAAGGTCAGCGGAATTCCGAGAACAATGGAAGAGTTGTGAAGCATTTTTAAACGTCAGCAGAATTCCGAGAACAATGGAAGAGTTGCAAAGCATTATTAAACGTCAGTGGAATTCCGAGAACAATGGAAGAGTTCCAAAGCATTTTTAAATGTCAGCGGAATTCTGAAAACAATGGAAGAGTTCCGAAGCATTTTTAAACTTCAGCAGAATTCCGAGAACAATGGAAGAGTTCCGAAGCATTCTTAAACTTCAGCGGAATTCCGAGAACAATGGAAGAGTTCCGAAGCATTTTTAAAAGTCAGCGGAATTCCGAGAACAATAGAAGAGTTGTGAAGCAATTTTAAGCGTCAGCGGAATTCCGAGAACAATGGAAGAGTTCCGAAGCATTTTTAAACTTCAGCGGAATTCCTGGAACAATGAAAGAGTTCCGAAGCATTTTTAAAAGTCAGCAGAATTCCGAGAATAATAGAAGGGTGCCAAAGCATGTTTAAACTTCAGCGGAATTCTGAGAACAATGTAAGAGTTCCGAAGCATTTTTAAACTTCACCGGAATTCCGAGAACAATGGAAGAGTTCCGAAGCATTTTTAAACGTCAGGGGAATTCCACGAACAATCGAAGAGTTCTGATGCATTTTTAAACGTCAGCGGATTTTTGAAAACAATGGAAGATTTCCGAAGCATTTTTAAACCTCAGCGGAATTCTGAGAAAAATGGAAGAGTTCCGAAGCATTTTTAAACTTCAGCGGAATTTGGAGAACAATCGGAGAGTTCCGAAGCATTTTTAAATGTCAGCGGAATTCCGAGAACAATGGAAGAGTTGTGAAGCATTTTTAAACGTCAGCGGAATTCCGAGAACAATGGAAGAGTTCCGAAGCATTTTTAAATGTCAGCAGAATTCCGAGAACAATGGAAGAGTTCGGAAGCATTTTTAAACGTCAGCAGAATTCCGAGAACAATGGAAGAGTTCCGAAGCATTTTTAAACTTCAGCAGAATTCCGAGAACAATGGAAGAGTTCCGAAGCATTTTTAAACTTCAGCGGAATTACGAGAACAATGGAAGAGTTCCGAAGCATTTTTAAACATGAGCAGAATTCCGAGAACAATGGAAGAGATTTTAAGCATTTTTAAACTTCAGCGGAATTCCGAGAACAATAGAAGAGTTCCGAAGCATTTTCAAACTTCACCCGAATTCTGAGAACAATGGAAGAGTTCCGAAGCATTTTTAAACTTCAGCAGAATTCCGAGAACAATGGAAGAGTTCCGAAGCATTTTTAAACTTCAGCGGAATTTGGAAAACAATGGAAGAGTTCCGAAGCATTTTTAAAAGTCAGCGGAATTCCGAGAACAATGGAAGAGTTGTGAAGCATTTTTAAACGTCAGCAGAATTCCGAGAACAATGGAAGAGTTCCGAAGCATTTTTAAACGTCAGCGGAATTCTGAGATCAACGGAATAGTTCTGAAGAATTTTTAAATGTTAGCGGGATTCCGAGAACAATGGAAGAGTTCCGAAGCATTTTTAAATGTCAGCGGAAATCTGAAAACAATGGAAGAGTTCCGAAGCATTTTTAATCTTCAAAATAATTCAGAGAACAATGGAAGAGTTCCGAAGCATATTTAAACTTCAGCGGAATTCCGAGAACAATGGAAGAGGTCCGAAGCATTTTTAAATGTCAGCGGAATTCCGAGAAATATGGAAGAGTTCCGAAGCATTTTTAAATGTCAGCAGAATTCCGAGAACAATGGAAGAGTTCCGAAGCATTTTTAAATGTCAGCGGAATTCTGAAAACAATGGAAGAGTTCCGAAGCATTTTTAAACTTCAGCAGAATTCCGAGAACAATGGAAGAGTTCAGAAGCATTCTTAAACTTCAGCGGAATTCCTGGAACAATGGAAGAGTTCCGAAGCATTTTTAAAAGTCAGCAGAATTCCGAGAATAATAGAAGGGTGCCAAAGCATGTTTAAACTTCAGCGGAATTCTGAGAACAATGTAAGAGTTCCGAAGCATTTTTAAACTTCAACGGAATTCCGAGAACAATGGAAGAGTTCCGAAGCATTTTTAAACGTCAGGGGAATTCCGCGAACAATCGAAGAGTTCTGAAGCATTTTTAAACGTCAGCGGATTTTTGAAAGCAATGGAAGATTTCCGAAGCATTTTTAAACCTCAGCGGAATTCTGAGAAAAATGGAAGAGTTCCGAAGCATTTTTAAACTTCAGCGGAATTTGGAGAACAATCGGAGAGTTCCGAAGCATTTTTAAAGGTCAGCGGAATTCCGAGAACAATGGAAGAGTTGTGAAGCATTTTTAAACGTCAGCGGAATTCCGAGAACAATGGAAGAGTTGCAAAGCATTATTAAACGTCAGCGGAATTCCGAGAACAATGGAAGAGTTCCGAAGCATTTTTAAACTTCAGCATAATTCCGAGAACAATGGAAGAGTTCCGAAGCATTTTTAAATTTCAAAGGAATTCCGAGAACAATGGAAGAGTTCCAAAGCATTTTAAAACTTCAGCAGAATTCCAAGAACAATGGAAGAGTCCTGAAGCATTTTAAACTTCAGCTGATTTCCGAGAAATGGAAGAGTTCCGAAGCATTTTGAAACATCAGCGGAAATCCGAGAACAATGGAAGCGTTCCGAAGCATTTTTAAATGTCAGCTGAATTCCGAGAACAATGAAAGAGTTGCGAAGCATTATTAAACGTCAGCGGAATTCTGAGAACAATGGAAGAGTTCCGAAACATTTTTAAACATCGACGGATTTCCTTCAAGAATGAAAGAGTTCCGAAGAATTTTTAAACTTCAGCAGAATTTGAGGAACAATGGAAGAGTTCCAAAGCATTTTTAAACTTCAGTAGAAATCCGGGAACAATGGAAGAGTTTCAAAGCATTTTTAAACTTCAGCAGAATTCGGAGAACAATTGAAGAGTTCCAAAGCATTTTAAAACTTCAGCAGAATTCCATGAACAATTGAAGTGTTCCGAAGCATTTTTAAACGTAAGCGGAATTGCGAGAAAAATGGAAGAGTTCTAAAGCATTTTTAAACATCAGCGGAATGCCGAGAGCAATGCAAGATTTCCGAAGTATTTTTATATGTCAGCGGAATTCCGAGAACAATGGAAGAGTACCGAAGCATTTTAAAACGTCAGCGGAATTCCGAGAACAATGGAAGAGTTCCGAAGCATTTTTAAACTTCATCGGAATTACGAGAACAATGGAAGAGTTCCGAAGCATTTTTAAACGTCAGCAGAATTCCGAGAACAATGGAAGAGTTCGGAAGCATTTTTAAACGTCAGCAGAATTCCGAGAACAATGGAAGAGTTCCGAAGCATTTTTAAACTTCAGCAGAATTCCGAGAACAATGGAAGAGTTCCGAAGCATTTTTAAACTTCAGCGGAATTACGAGAACAATGGAAGAGTTCCGAAGCATTTTTAAACATGAGCAGAATTCCGAGAACAATGGAAGAGATTTTAAGCATTTTTAAACTTCAGCGGAATTCCGAGAACAATAGAAGAGTTCCGAAGCATTTTCAAACTTCACCCGAATTCTGAGAACAATGGAAGAGTTCCGAAGCATTTTTAAACTTCAGCAGAATTCCGAGAACAATGGAAGAGTTCCGAAGCATTTTTAAACTTCAGCGGAATTTGGAAAACAATGGAAGAGTTCCGAAGCATTTTTAAAAGTCAGCGGAATTCCGAGAACAATGGAAGAGTTGTGAAGCATTTTTAAACGTCAGCAGAATTCCGAGAACAATGGAAGAGTTCCGAAGCATTTTTAAACGTCAGCGGAATTCTGAGATCAACGGAATAGTTCTGAAGAATTTTTAAATGTTAGCGGGATTCCGAGAACAATGGAAGAGTTCCGAAGCATTTTTAAATGTCAGCGGAAATCTGAAAACAATGGAAGAGTTCCGAAGCATTTTTAATCTTCAAAATAATTCAGAGAACAATGGAAGAGTTCCGAAGCATATTTAAACTTCAGCGGAATTCCGAGAACAATGGAAGAGGTCCGAAGCATTTTTAAATGTCAGCGGAATTCCGAGAAATATGGAAGAGTTCCGAAGCATTTTTAAACGTCAGCGGAATTCTGAGATCAACGGAATAGTTCTGAAGAATTTTTAAATGTTAGCGGGATTCCGAGAACAATGGAAGAGTTCCGAAGCATTTTTAAATGTCAGCGGAAATCTGAAAACAATGGAAGAGTTCCGAAGCATTTTTAATCTTCAAAATAATTCAGAGAACAATGGAAGAGTTCCGAAGCATATTTAAACTTCAGCGGAATTCCGAGAACAATGGAAGAGGTCCGAAGCATTTTTAAATGTCAGCGGAATTCCGAGAAATATGGAAGAGTTCCGAAGCATTTTTAAATGTCAGCAGAATTCCGAGAACAATGGAAGAGTTCCAAAGCATTTTTAAATGTCAGCGGAATTCTGAAAACAATGGAAGAGTTCCGAAGCATTTTTAAACTTCAGCAGAATTCCGAGAACAATGGAAGAGTTCAGAAGCATTCTTAAACTTCAGCGGAATTCCTGGAACAATGGAAGAGTTCCGAAGCATTTTTAAAAGTCAGCAGAATTCCGAGAATAATAGAAGGGTGCCAAAGCATGTTTAAACTTCAGCGGAATTCTGAGAACAATGTAAGAGTTCCGAAGCATTTTTAAACTTCAACGGAATTGCGAGAACAATGGAAGAGTTCCGAAGCATTTTTAAACGTCAGGGGAATTCCGCGAACAATCGAAGAGTTCTGAAGCATTTTTAAACGTCAGCGGATTTTTGAAAGCAATGGAAGATTTCCGAAGCATTTTTAAACCTCAGCGGAATTCTGAGAAAAATGGAAGAGTTCCGAAGCATTTTTAAACTTCAGCGGAATTTGGAGAACAATCGGAGAGTTCCGAAGCATTTTTAAAGGTCAGCGGAATTCCGAGAACAATGGAAGAGTTGTGAAGCATTTTTAAACGTCAGCGGAATTCTGAGAACAATGGAAGAGTTGCAAAGCATTATTAAACGTCAGCGGAATTCCGAGAACAATGGAAGAGTTCCGAAGCATTTTTAAACTTCAGCATAATTCCGAGAACAATGGAAGAGTTCCGAAGCATTTTTAAATTTCAAAGGAATTCCGAGAACAATGGAAGAGTTCCAAAGCATTTTAAAACTTCAGCAGAATTCCAAGAACAATGGAAGAGTCCTGAAGCATTTTAAACTTCAGCTGATTTCCGAGAAATGGAAGAGTTCCGAAGCATTTTGAAACATCAGCGGAAATCCGAGAACAATGGAAGCGTTCCGAAGCATTTTTAAATGTCAGCTGAATTCCGAGAACAATGAAAGAGTTGCGAAGCATTATTAAACGTCAGCGGAATTCTGAGAACAATGGAAGAGTTCCGAAACATTTTTAAACATCGGCGGATTTCCTTCAAGAATGAAAGAGTTCCGAAGAATTTTTAAACTTCAGCAGAATTTGAGGAACAATGGAAGAGTTCCAAAGCATTTTTAAACTTCAGTAGAAATCCGGGAACAATGGAAGAGTTTCAAAGCATTTTTAAACTTCAGCAGAATTCGGAGAACAATTGAAGAGTTCCAAAGCATTTTTAAACTTCAGCGGAATTCCGAGAACAATGGAAGAGTTCCGAAGCATTTTTAAATGTCAGCCGAATTCCGAGAACAATGTAAGAGTTCCAAAGCATTTTAAAACTTCAGCAGAATTCCATGAACAATTGAAGTGTTCCGAAGCATTTTTAAACGTAAGCGGAATTGCGAGAAAAATGGAAGAGTTCTAAAGCATTTTTAAACATCAGCGGAATGCCGAGAGCAATGCAAGATTTCCGAAGTATTTTTATATGTCAGCGGAATTCCGAGAACAATGGAAGAGTACCGAAGCATTTTAAAACGTCAGCGGAATTCCGAGAACAATGGAAGAGTTCCGAAGCATTTTTAAACTTCAGCGGAATTACGAGAACAATGGAAGAGTTCCGAAGCATTTTTAAACGTCAGCAGAATTCCGAGAACAATGGAAGAGTTCGGAAGCATTTTTAAACGTCAGCAGAATTCCGAGAACAATGGAAGAGTTCCGAAGCATTTTTAAACTTCAGCAGAATTCCGAGAACAATGGAAGAGTTCCGAAGCATTTTTAAACTTCAGCGGAATTACGAGAACAATGGAAGAGTTCCGAAGCATTTTTAAACTTCAGCAGAATTCCGAGAACAATGGAAGAGTTCCGAAGCATTTTTAAACTTCAGCGGAATTTGGAAAACAATGGAAGAGTTCCGAAGCATTTTTAAAAGTCAGCGGAATTCCGAGAACAATGGAAGAGTTGTGAAGCATTTTTAAACGTCAGCAGAATTCCGAGAACAATGGAAGAGTTCCGAAGCATTTTTAAACGTCAGCGGAATTCTGAGATCAACGGAATAGTTCTGAAGAATTTTTAAATGTTAGCGGGATTCCGAGAACAATGGAAGAGTTCCGAAGCATTTTTAAATGTCAGCGGAAATCTGAAAACAATGGAAGAGTTCCGAAGCATTTTTAATCTTCAAAATAATTCAGAGAACAATGGAAGAGTTCCGAAGCATATTTAAACTTCAGCGGAATTCCGAGAACAATGGAAGAGGTCCGAAGCATTTTTAAATGTCAGCGGAATTCCGAGAAATATGGAAGAGTTCCGAAGCATTTTTAAACGTCAGCGGAATTCTGAGATCAACGGAATAGTTCTGAAGAATTTTTAAATGTTAGCGGGATTCCGAGAACAATGGAAGAGTTCCGAAGCATTTTTAAATGTCAGCGGAAATCTGAAAACAATGGAAGAGTTCCGAAGCATTTTTAATCTTCAAAATAATTCAGAGAACAATGGAAGAGTTCCGAAGCATATTTAAACTTCAGCGGAATTCCGAGAACAATGGAAGAGGTCCGAAGCATTTTTAAATGTCAGCGGAATTCCGAGAAATATGGAAGAGTTCCGAAGCATTTTTAAATGTCAGCAGAATTCCGAGAACAATGGAAGAGTTCCAAAGCATTTTTAAATGTCAGCGGAATTCTGAAAACAATGGAAGAGTTCCGAAGCATTTTTAAACTTCAGCAGAATTCCGAGAACAATGGAAGAGTTCAGAAGCATTCTTAAACTTCAGCGGAATTCCTGGAACAATGGAAGAGTTCCGAAGCATTTTTAAAAGTCAGCAGAATTCCGAGAATAATAGAAGGGTGCCAAAGCATGTTTAAACTTCAGCGGAATTCTGAGAACAATGTAAGAGTTCCGAAGCATTTTTAAACTTCAACGGAATTCCGAGAACAATGGAAGAGTTCCGAAGCATTTTTAAACGTCAGGGGAATTCCGCGAACAATCGAAGAGTTCTGAAGCATTTTTAAACGTCAGCGGATTTTTGAAAGCAATGGAAGATTTCCGAAGCATTTTTAAACCTCAGCGGAATTCTGAGAAAAATGGAAGAGTTCCGAAGCATTTTTAAACTTCAGCGGAATTTGGAGAACAATCGGAGAGTTCCGAAGCATTTTTAAAGGTCAGCGGAATTCCGAGAACAATGGAAGAGTTGTGAAGCATTTTTAAACGTCAGCGGAATTCTGAGAACAATGGAAGAGTTGCAAAGCATTATTAAACGTCAGCGGAATTCCGAGAACAATGGAAGAGTTCCGAAGCATTTTTAAACTTCAGCATAATTCCGAGAACAATGGAAGAGTTCCGAAGCATTTTTAAATTTCAAAGGAATTCCGAGAACAATGGAAGAGTTCCAAAGCATTTTAAAACTTCAGCAGAATTCCAAGAACAATGGAAGAGTCCTGAAGCATTTTAAACTTCAGCTGATTTCCGAGAAATGGAAGAGTTCCGAAGCATTTTGAAACATCAGCGGAAATCCGAGAACAATGGAAGCGTTCCGAAGCATTTTTAAATGTCAGCTGAATTCCGAGAACAATGAAAGAGTTGCGAAGCATTATTAAACGTCAGCGGAATTCTGAGAACAATGGAAGAGTTCCGAAACATTTTTAAACATCGGCGGATTTCCTTCAAGAATGAAAGAGTTCCGAAGAATTTTTAAACTTCAGCAGAATTTGAGGAACAATGGAAGAGTTCCAAAGCATTTTTAAACTTCAGTAGAAATCCGGGAACAATGGAAGAGTTTCAAAGCATTTTTAAACTTCAGCAGAATTCGGAGAACAATTGAAGAGTTCCAAAGCATTTTTAAACTTCAGCGGAATTCCGAGAACAATGGAAGAGTTCCGAAGCATTTTTAAATGTCAGCCGAATTCCGAGAACAATGTAAGAGTTCCAAAGCATTTTAAAACTTCAGCAGAATTCCATGAACAATTGAAGTGTTCCGAAGCATTTTTAAACGTAAGCGGAATTGCGAGAAAAATGGAAGAGTTCTAAAGCATTTTTAAACATCAGCGGAATGCCGAGAGCAATGCAAGATTTCCGAAGTATTTTTATATGTCAGCGGAATTCCGAGAACAATGGAAGAGTACCGAAGCATTTTAAAACGTCAGCGGAATTCCGAGAACAATGGAAGAGTTCCGAAGCATTTTTAAACTTCAGCGGAATTACGAGAACAATGGAAGAGTTCCGAAGCATTTTTAAACGTCAGCAGAATTCCGAGAACAATGGAAGAGTTCGGAAGCATTTTTAAACGTCAGCAGAATTCCGAGAACAATGGAAGAGTTCCGAAGCATTTTTAAACTTCAGCAGAATTCCGAGAACAATGGAAGAGTTCCGAAGCATTTTTAAACTTCAGCGGAATTTGGAAAACAATGGAAGAGTTCCGAAGCATTTTTAAAAGTCAGCGGAATTCCGAGAACAATGGAAGAGTTGTGAAGCATTTTTAAACGTCAGCAGAATTCCGAGAACAATGGAAGAGTTCCGAAGCATTTTTAAACGTCAGCGGAATTCTGAGATCAACGGAATAGTTCTGAAGAATTTTTAAATGTTAGCGGGATTCCGAGAACAATGGAAGAGTTCCGAAGCATTTTTAAATGTCAGCGGAAATCTGAAAACAATGGAAGAGTTCCGAAGCATTTTTAATCTTCAAAATAATTCAGAGAACAATGGAAGAGTTCCGAAGCATATTTAAACTTCAGCGGAATTCCGAGAACAATGGAAGAGGTCCGAAGCATTTTTAAATGTCAGCGGAATTCCGAGAAATATGGAAGAGTTCCGAAGCATTTTTAAACGTCAGCGGAATTCTGAGATCAACGGAATAGTTCTGAAGAATTTTTAAATGTTAGCGGGATTCCGAGAACAATGGAAGAGTTCCGAAGCATTTTTAAATGTCAGCGGAAATCTGAAAACAATGGAAGAGTTCCGAAGCATTTTTAATCTTCAAAATAATTCAGAGAACAATGGAAGAGTTCCGAAGCATATTTAAACTTCAGCGGAATTCCGAGAACAATGGAAGAGGTCCGAAGCATTTTTAAATGTCAGCGGAATTCCGAGAAATATGGAAGAGTTCCGAAGCATTTTTAAATGTCAGCAGAATTCCGAGAACAATGGAAGAGTTCCAAAGCATTTTTAAATGTCAGCGGAATTCTGAAAACAATGGAAGAGTTCCGAAGCATTTTTAAACTTCAGCAGAATTCCGAGAACAATGGAAGAGTTCAGAAGCATTCTTAAACTTCAGCGGAATTCCTGGAACAATGGAAGAGTTCCGAAGCATTTTTAAAAGTCAGCAGAATTCCGAGAATAATAGAAGGGTGCCAAAGCATGTTTAAACTTCAGCGGAATTCTGAGAACAATGTAAGAGTTCCGAAGCATTTTTAAACTTCAACGGAATTCCGAGAACAATGGAAGAGTTCCGAAGCATTTTTAAACGTCAGGGGAATTCCGCGAACAATCGAAGAGTTCTGAAGCATTTTTAAACGTCAGCGGATTTTTGAAAGCAATGGAAGATTTCCGAAGCATTTTTAAACCTCAGCGGAATTCTGAGAAAAATGGAAGAGTTCCGAAGCATTTTTAAACTTCAGCGGAATTTGGAGAACAATCGGAGAGTTCCGAAGCATTTTTAAAGGTCAGCGGAATTCCGAGAACAATGGAAGAGTTGTGAAGCATTTTTAAACGTCAGCGGAATTCTGAGAACAATGGAAGAGTTGCAAAGCATTATTAAACGTCAGCGGAATTCCGAGAACAATGGAAGAGTTCCGAAGCATTTTTAAACTTCAACATAATTCCGAGAACAATGGAAGAGTTCCGAAGCATTTTTAAATTTCAAAGGAATTCCGAGAACAATGGAAGAGTTCCAAAGCATTTTAAAACTTCAGCAGAATTCCAAGAACAATGGAAGAGTCCTGAAGCATTTTAAACTTCAGCTGATTTCCGAGAAATGGAAGAGTTCCGAAGCATTTTGAAACATCAGCGGAAATCCGAGAACAATGGAAGCGTTCCGAAGCATTTTTAAATGTCAGCTGAATTCCGAGAACAATGAAAGAGTTGCGAAGCATTATTAAACGTCAGCGGAATTCTGAGAACAATGGAAGAGTTCCGAAACATTTTTAAACATCGGCGGATTTCCTTCAAGAATGAAAGAGTTCCGAAGAATTTTTAAACTTCAGCAGAATTTGAGGAACAATGGAAGAGTTCCAAAGCATTTTTAAACTTCAGTAGAAATCCGGGAACAATGGAAGAGTTTCAAAGCATTTTTAAACTTCAGCAGAATTCGGAGAACAATTGAAGAGTTCCAAAGCATTTTTAAACTTCAGCGGAATTCCGAGAACAATGGAAGAGTTCCGAAGCATTTTTAAATGTCAGCCGAATTCCGAGAACAATGTAAGAGTTCCAAAGCATTTTAAAACTTCAGCAGAATTCCATGAACAATTGAAGTGTTCCGAAGCATTTTTAAACGTAAGCGGAATTGCGAGAAAAATGGAAGAGTTCTAAAGCATTTTTAAACATCAGCGGAATGCCGAGAGCAATGCAAGATTTCCGAAGTATTTTTATATGTCAGCGGAATTCCGAGAACAATGGAAGAGTACCGAAGCATTTTAAAACGTCAGCGGAATTCCGAGAACAATGGAAGAGTTCCGAAGCATTTTTAAACTTCAGCGGAATTACGAGAACAATGGAAGAGTTCCGAAGCATTTTTAAACATGAGCAGAATTCCGAGAACAATGGAAGAGATTTTAAGCATTTTTAAACTTCAGCGGAATTCCGAGAACAATAGAAGAGTTCCGAAGCATTTTCAAACTTCACCCGAATTCTGAGAACAATGGAAGAGTTCCGAAGCATTTTTAAAAGTTAGCGGAATTCCGAGAACAATGGAAGAGTTGTGAAGCATTTTTAAACGTCAGCGGAATTCCGAGAACAATGGAAGAGTTCCGAAGCATTTTTAAACGTCAGCAGAATTCCGAGAACAATGGAAGAGTTCCGAAGCATTTTTAAACTTCAGCGGAATTTGGAGAACAATGGAAGAGTTCCGAAGCATTTTTAAAAGTCAGCGGAATTCCGAGAACAATGGAAGAGTTGTGAAGCATTTTTAAACGTCAGCGGAATTCCGAGAACAATGGAAGAGTTCCGAAGCATTTTTAAACGTCAGCAGAATTCCGAGAACAATGGAAGAGTTCCGAAGCATTTTTAAACTTCAGCAGAATTCCGAGAACAATGGAAGAGTTCCGAAGCATTTTTAAACTTCAGCGGAATTTGGAGAACAATGGAAGAGTTCCGAAGCATTTTTAAAAGTCAGCGGAATTCCGAGAACAATGGAAGAGTTGTGAAGCATTTTTAAACGTCAGCAGAATTCCGAGAACAATTGAAGAGTTCCGAAGCATTTTTAAACGTCAGCGGAATTCTGAGATCAATGGAATAGTTCTGAAGAATTTTTAAATGTTAGCGGGATTCCGAGAACAATGGAAGAGTTCCGAAGCATTTTTAAATGTCAGCGGAAATCTGAAAACAATGGAAGAGTTCCGAAGCATTTTTAATCTTCAAAATAATTCCGAGAACAATGGAAGAGTTCCGAAGCATATTTAAACTTCAGCGGAATTCCGAGAACAATGTAAGAGTTCCGAAGCATTTTTAAAAGTCAGCAGAATACCGAGAACAATAGAAGAGTTTTGAAGCATTTTTAAACGTCAGCGGAATTCCGAGAACAATGGAAGAGTTCCGAAGCATTCTTAAACTTCAGCGGAATTCCGAGAACAATGGAAGAGTTCCGAAGCATTTTTAAAAGTCAGCGGAATTCCGAGAACAATAGAAGAGTTGTGAAGCAATTTTAAGCATCAGCAGAATTCCGAGAACAATGGAAGAGTTCCGAAGCATTTTTAAACTTCAGCGGAATTCCTGGAACAATGGAAGAGTTCCGAAGCATTTTTAAAAGTCAGCAGAATTCCGAGAATAATAGAAGGGTGCCAAAGCATGTTTAAACTTCAGCGGAATTCTGAGAACAATGTAAGAGTTCCGAAGCATTTTTAAACTTCACCGGAATTCCGAGAACAATGAAAGAGTTGCGAAGCATTATTAAACGTCAGCGGAATTCTGAGAACAATGGAAGAGTTCCGAAACATTTTTAAACATCGGCGGATTTCCTTCAAGAATGAAAGAGTTCCGAAGAATTTTTAAACTTCAGCAGAATTTGAGGAACAATGGAAGAGTTCCAAAGCATTTTTAAACTTCAGTAGAAATCCGGGAACAATGGAAGAGTTTCAAAGCATTTTTAAACTTCAGCAGAATTCGGAGAACAATTGAAGAGTTCCAAAGCATTTTTAAACTTCAGCGGAATTCCGAGAACAATGGAAGAGTTCCGAAGCATTTTTAAATGTCAGCAGAATTCCGAGAACAATGTAAGAGTTCCAAAGCATTTTAAAACTTCAGCAGAATTCCATGAACAATTGAAGTGTTCCGAAGCATTTTTAAACGTAAGCGGAATTGCGAGAAAAATGGAAGAGTTCTAAAGCATTTTTAAACATCAGCGGAATGCCGAGAGCAATGCAAGATTTCCGAAGTATTTTTATATGTCAGCGGAATTCCGAGAACAATGGAAGAGTACCGAAGCATTTTAAAACGTCAGCGGAATTCCGAGAACAATGGAAGAGTTCCGAAGCATTTTTAAACTTCAGCGGAATTACGAGAACAATGGAAGAGTTCCGAAGCATTTTTAAACGTCAGCAGAATTCCGAGAACAATGGAAGAGTTCGGAAGCATTTTTAAACGTCAGCAGAATTCCGAGAACAATGGAAGAGTTCCGAAGCATTTTTAAACTTCAGCAGAATTCCGAGAACAATGGAAGAGTTCCGAAGCATTTTTAAACTTCAGCGGAATTACGAGAACAATGGAAGAGTTCCGAAGCATTTTTAAACATGAGCAGAATTCCGAGAACAATGGAAGAGATTTTAAGCATTTTTAAACTTCAGCGGAATTCCGAGAACAATAGAAGAGTTCCGAAGCATTTTCAAACTTCACCCGAATTCTGAGAACAATGGAAGAGTTCCGAAGCATTTTTAAACTTCAGCAGAATTCCGAGAACAATGGAAGAGTTCCGAAGCATTTTTAAACTTCAGCGGAATTTGGAAAACAATGGAAGAGTTCCGAAGCATTTTTAAAAGTCAGCGGAATTCCGAGAACAATGGAAGAGTTGTGAAGCATTTTTAAACGTCAGCAGAATTCCGAGAACAATGGAAGAGTACCGAAGCATTTTTAAACGTCAGCGGAATTCTGAGATCAACGGAATAGTTCTGAAGAATTTTAAAATGTTAGCGGGATTCCGAGAACAATGGAAGAGTTCCGAAGCATTTTTAAATGTCAGCGGAAATCTGAAAACAATGGAAGAGTTCCGAAGCATTTTTAATCTTCAAAATAATTCAGAGAACAATGGAAGAGTTCCGAAGCATATTTAAACTTCAGCGGAATTCCGAGAACAATGGAAGAGGTCCAAAGCATTTTTAAATGTCAGCGGAATTCTGAAAACAATGGAAGAGTTCCGAAGCATTTTTAAACTTCAGCAGAATTCCGAGAACAATGGAAGAGTTCAGAAGCATTCTTAAACTTCAGCGGAATTCCTGGAACAATGGAAGAGTTCCGAAGCATTTTTAAAAGTCAGCAGAATTCCGAGAATAATAGAAGGGTGCCAAAGCATGTTTAAACTTCAGCGGAATTCTGAGAACAATGTAAGAGTTCCGAAGCATTTTTAAACTTCAACGGAATTCCGAGAACAATGGAAGAGTTCCGAAGCATTTTTAAACGTCAGGGGAATTCCGCGAACAATCGAAGAGTTCTGAAGCATTTTTAAACGTCAGCGGATTTTTGAAAGCAATGGAAGATTTCCGAAGCATTTTTAAACCTCAGCGGAATTCTGAGAAAAATGGAAGAGTTCCGAAGCATTTTTAAACTTCAGCGGAATTTGGAGAACAATCGGAGAGTTCCGAAGCATTTTTAAAGGTCAGCGGAATTCCGAGAACAATGGAAGAGTTGTGAAGCATTTTTAAACGTCAGCGGAATTCCGAGAACAATGGAAGAGTTGCAAAGCATTATTAAACGTCAGCGGAATTCCGAGAACAATGGAAGAGTTCCGAAGCATTTTTAAACTTCAGCATAATTCCGAGAACAATGGAAGAGTTCCGAAGCATTTTTAAATTTCAAAGGAATTCCGAGAACAATGGAAGAGTTCCAAAGCATTTTAAAACTTCAGCAGAATTCCAAGAACAATGGAAGAGTCCTGAAGCATTTTAAACTTCAGCTGATTTCCGAGAAATGGAAGAGTTCCGAAGCATTTTGAAACATCAGCGGAAATCCGAGAACAATGGAAGCGTTCCGAAGCATTTTTAAATGTCAGCTGAATTCCGAGAACAATGAAAGAGTTGCGAAGCATTATTAAACGTCAGCGGAATTCTGAGAACAATGGAAGAGTTCCGAAACATTTTTAAACATCGGCGGATTTCCTTCAAGAATGAAAGAGTTCCGAAGAATTTTTAAACTTCAGCAGAATTTGAGGAACAATGGAAGAGTTCCAAAGCATTTTTAAACTTCAGTAGAAATCCGGGAACAATGGAAGAGTTTCAAAGCATTTTTAAACTTCAGCAGAATTCGGAGAACAATTGAAGAGTTCCAAAGCATTTTTAAACTTCAGCGGAATTCCGAGAACAATGGAAGAGTTCCGAAGCATTTTTAAATGTCAGCAGAATTCCGAGAACAATGTAAGAGTTCCAAAGCATTTTAAAACTTCAGCAGAATTCCATGAACAATTGAAGTGTTCCGAAGCATTTTTAAACGTAAGCGGAATTGCGAGAAAAATGGAAGAGTTCTAAAGCATTTTTAAACATCAGCGGAATGCCGAGAGCAATGCAAGATTTCCGAAGTATTTTTATATGTCAGCGGAATTCCGAGAACGATGGAAGAGTACCGAAGCATTTTAAAACGTCAGCGGAATTCCGAGAACAATGGAAGAGTTCCGAAGCATTTTTAAACTTCAGCGGAATTACGAGAACAATGGAAGAGTTCCGAAGCATTTTTAAACGTCAGCAGAATTCCGAGAACAATGGAAGAGTTCGGAAGCATTTTTAAACGTCAGCAGAATTCCGAGAACAATGGAAGAGTTCCGAAGCATTTTTAAACTTCAGCAGAATTCCGAGAACAATGGAAGAGTTCCGAAGCATTTTTAAACTTCAGCGGAATTACGAGAACAATGGAAGAGTTCCGAAGCATTTTTAAACATGAGCAGAATTCCGAGAACAATGGAAGAGATTTTAAGCATTTTTAAACTTCAGCGGAATTCCGAGAACAATAGAAGAGTTCCGAAGCATTTTCAAACTTCACCCGAATTCTGAGAACAATGGAAGAGTTCCGAAGCATTTTTAAACTTCAGCAGAATTCCGAGAACAATGGAAGAGTTCCGAAGCATTTTTAAACTTCAGCGGAATTTGGAAAACAATGGAAGAGTTCCGAAGCATTTTTAAAAGTCAGCGGAATTCCGAGAACAATGGAAGAGTTGTGAAGCATTTTTAAACGTCAGCAGAATTCCGAGAACAATGGAAGAGTTCCGAAGCATTTTTAAACGTCAGCGGAATTCTGAGATCAACGGAATAGTTCTGAAGAATTTTAAAATGTTAGCGGGATTCCGAGAACAATGGAAGAGTTCCGAAGCATTTTTAAATGTCAGCGGAAATCTGAAAACAATGGAAGAGTTCCGAAGCATTTTTAATCTTCAAAATAATTCAGAGAACAATGGAAGAGTTCCGAAGCATATTTAAACTTCAGCGGAATTCCGAGAACAATGGAAGAGGTCCAAAGCATTTTTAAATGTCAGCGGAATTCTGAAAACAATGGAAGAGTTCCGAAGCATTTTTAAACTTCAGCAGAATTCCGAGAACAATGGAAGAGTTCAGAAGCATTCTTAAACTTCAGCGGAATTCCTGGAACAATGGAAGAGTTCCGAAGCATTTTTAAAAGTCAGCAGAATTCCGAGAATAATAGAAGGGTGCCAAAGCATGTTTAAACTTCAGCGGAATTCTGAGAACAATGTAAGAGTTCCGAAGCATTTTTAAACTTCAACGGAATTCCGAGAACAATGGAAGAGTTCCGAAGCATTTTTAAACGTCAGGGGAATTCCGCGAACAATCGAAGAGTTCTGAAGCATTTTTAAACGTCAGCGGATTTTTGAAAGCAATGGAAGATTTCCGAAGCATTTTTAAACCTCAGCGGAATTCTGAGAAAAATGGAAGAGTTCCGAAGCATTTTTAAACTTCAGCGGAATTTGGAGAACAATCGGAGAGTTCCGAAGCATTTTTAAAGGTCAGCGGAATTCCGAGAACAATGGAAGAGTTGTGAAGCATTTTTAAACGTCAGCGGAATTCCGAGAACAATGGAAGAGTTGCAAAGCATTATTAAACGTCAGCGGAATTCCGAGAACAATGGAAGAGTTCCGAAGCATTTTTAAACTTCAGCATAATTCCGAGAACAATGGAAGAGTTCCGAAGCATTTTTAAATTTCAAAGGAATTCCGAGAACAATGGAAGAGTTCCAAAGCATTTTAAAACTTCAGCAGAATTCCAAGAACAATGGAAGAGTCCTGAAGCATTTTAAACTTCAGCTGATTTCCGAGAAATGGAAGAGTTCCGAAGCATTTTGAAACATCAGCGGAAATCCGAGAACAATGGAAGCGTTCCGAAGCATTTTTAAATGTCAGCTGAATTCCGAGAACAATGAAAGAGTTGCGAAGCATTATTAAACGTCAGCGGAATTCTGAGAACAATGGAAGAGTTCCGAAACATTTTTAAACATCGGCGGATTTCCTTCAAGAATGAAAGAGTTCCGAAGAATTTTTAAACTTCAGCAGAATTTGAGGAACAATGGAAGAGTTCCAAAGCATTTTTAAACTTCAGTAGAAATCCGGGAACAATGGAAGAGTTTCAAAGCATTTTTAAACTTCAGCAGAATTCGGAGAACAATTGAAGAGTTCCAAAGCATTTTTAAACTTCAGCGGAATTCCGAGAACAATGGAAGAGTTCCGAAGCATTTTTAAATGTCAGCAGAATTCCGAGAACAATGTAAGAGTTCCAAAGCATTTTAAAACTTCAGCAGAATTCCATGAACAATTGAAGTGTTCCGAAGCATTTTTAAACGTAAGCGGAATTGCGAGAAAAATGGAAGAGTTCTAAAGCATTTTTAAACATCAGCGGAATGCCGAGAGCAATGCAAGATTTCCGAAGCATTTTTATATGTCAGCGGAATTCCGAGAACAATGGAAGAGTACCGAAGCATTTTAAAACGTCAGCGGAATTCCGAGAACAATGGAAGAGTTCCGAAGCATTTTTAAACTTCAGCGGAATTACGAGAACAATGGAAGAGTTCCGAAGCATTTTTAAACATGAGCAGAATTCCGAGAACAATGGAAGAGATTTTAAGCATTTTTAAACTTCAGCGGAATTCCGAGAACAATAGAAGAGTTCCGAAGCATTTTCAAACTTCACCCGAATTCTGAGAACAATGGAAGAGTTCCGAAGCATTTTTAAAAGTTAGCGGAATTCCGAGAACAATGGAAGAGTTGTGAAGCATTTTTAAACGTCAGCGGAATTCCGAGAACAATGGAAGAGTTCCGAAGCATTTTTAAACGTCAGCAGAATTCCGAGAACAATGGAAGAGTTCCGAAGCATTTTTAAACTTCAGCGGAATTTGGAGAACAATGGAAGAGTTCCGAAGCATTTTTAAAAGTCAGCGGAATTCCGAGAACAATGGAAGAGTTGTGAAGCATTTTTAAACGTCAGCGGAATTCCGAGAACAATGGAAGAGTTCCGAAGCATTTTTAAACGTCAGCAGAATTCCGAGAACAATGGAAGAGATCCGAAGCATTTTTAAACTTCAGCAGAATTCCGAGAACAATGGAAGAGTTCCGAAGCATTTTTAAACTTCAGCGGAATTTGGAGAACAATGGAAGAGTTCCGAAGCATTTTTAAATGTCAGCGGAATTCCGAGAACAATGGAAGAGTTGTGAAGCATTTTTAAACGTCAGCAGAATTCCGAGAACAATGGAAGAGTTCCGAAGCATTTTTAAACGTCAGCGGAATTCTGAGATCAATGGAATAGTTCTGAAGAATTTTTAAATGTTAGCGGGATTCCGAGAACAATGGAAGAGTTCCGAAGCATTTTTAAATGTCAGCGGAAATCTGAAAACAATGGAAGAGTTCCGAAGCATTTTTAATCTTCAAAATAATTCCGAGAACAATGGAAGAGTTCCGAAGCATATTTAAACTTCAGCGGAATTCCGAGAACAATGTAAGAGTTCCGAAGCATTTTTAAAAGTCAGCAGAATACCTAGAACAATAGAAGAGTTTTGAAGCATTTTTAAACGTCAGCGGAATTCCGAGAACAATGGAAGAGGTCCGAAGCATTTTTAAATGTCAGCGGAATTCCGAGAAATATGGAAGAGTTCCGAGCATTTTTAAATGTCAGCAGAATTCCGAGAACAATGGAAGAGTTCCAAAGCATTTTTAAATGTCAGCGGAATTCTGAAAACAATGGAAGAGTTCCGAAGCATTTTTAAACTTCAGCAGAATTCCGAGAACAATGGAAGAGTTCCGAAGCATTCTTAAACTTCAGCGGAATTCCGAGAACAATGGAAGAGTTCCGAAGCATTTTTAAAAGTCAGCGGAATTCCGAGAACAATAGAAGAGTTGTGAAGCAATTTTAAGCGTCAGCGGAATTCCGAGAACAATGGAAGAGTTCCGAAGCATTTTTAAACTTCAGCGGAATTCCTGGAACAATGGAAGAGTTCCGAAGCATTTTTAAAAGTCAGCAGAATTCCGAGAATAATAGAAGGGTGCCAAAGCATGTTTAAACTTCAGCGGAATTCTGATAACAATGTAAGAGTTCCGAAGCATTTTTAAACTTCACCGGAATTCCGAGAACAATGAAAGAGTTGCGAAGCATTATTAAACGTCAGCGGAATTCTGAGAACAATGGAAGAGTTCCGAAACATTTTTAAACATCGGCGGATTTCCTTCAAGAATGAAAGAGTTCCGAAGAATTTTTAAACTTCAGCAGAATTTGAGGAACAATGGAAGAGTTCCAAAGCATTTTTAAACTTCAGTAGAAATCCGGGAACAGTGGAAGAGTTTCAAAGCATTTTTAAACTTCAGCAAAATTCGGAGAACAATTGAAGAGTTCCAAAGCATTTTTAAACTTCAGCGGAATTCCGAGAACAATGGAAGAGTTCCGAAGCATTTTTAAATGTCAGCAGAATTCCGAGAACAATGTAAGAGTTCCAAAGCATTTTAAAACTTCAGCAGAATTCCATGAACAATTGAAGTGTTCCGAAGCATTTTTAAACGTAAGCGGAATTGCGAGAAAAATGGAAGAGTTCTAAAGCATTTTTAAACATCAGCGGAATGCCGAGAGCAATGCAAGATTTCCGAAGCATTTTTATATGTCAGCGGAATTCCGAGAACAATGGAAGAGTACCGAAGCATTTTAAAACGTCAGCGGAATTCCGAGAACAATGGAAGAGTTCCGAAGCATTTTTAAACTTCAGCGGAATTACGAGAACAATGGAAGAGTTCCGAAGCATTTTTAAACATGAGCAGAATTCCGAGAACAATGGAAGAGATTTTAAGCATTTTTAAACTTCAGCGGAATTCCGAGAACAATAGAAGAGTTCCGAAGCATTTTCAAACTTCACCCGAATTCTGAGAACAATGGAAGAGTTCCGAAGCATTTTTAAAAGTTAGCGGAATTCCGAGAACAATGGAAGAGTTGTGAAGCATTTTTAAACGTCAGCGGAATTCCGAGAACAATGGAAGAGTTCCGAAGCATTTTTAAACGTCAGCAGAATTCCGAGAACAATGGAAGAGTTCCGAAGCATTTTTAAACGTCAGCAGAATTCCGAGAACAATGGAAGAGTTCCGAAGCATTTTTAAACTTCAGCAGAATTCCGAGAACAATGGAAGAGTTCCGAAGCATTTTTAAACTTCAGCGGAATTTGGAGAACAATGGAAGAGTTCCGAAGCATTTTTAAAAGTCAGCAGAATTCCGAGAACAATGGAAGAGTTGTGAAGCATTTTTAAACGTCAGCAGAATTCCGAGAACAATGGAAGAGTTCCGAAGCATTTTTAAACGTCAGCGGAATTCTGAGATCAATGGAATAGTTCTGAAGAATTTTTAAATGTTAGCGGGATTCCGAGAACAATTGAAGAGTTCCGAACCATTTTCAAACTTCACCCGAATTCTGAGAACAATGGAAGAGTTCCGAAGCATTTTTAAAAGTTAGCGGAATTCCGAGAACAATGGAAGAGTTGTGAAGCATTTTTAAACGTCAGCGGAATTCCGAGAACAATGGAAGAGTTCCGAAGCATTTTTAAACGTCAGCAGAATTCCGAGAACAATGGAAGAGTTCCGAAGCATTTTTAAACTTCAGCAGAATTCCGAGAACAATGGAAGAGTTCCGAAGCATTTTTAAACTTCAGCGGAATTTGGAGAACAATGGAAGAGTTCCGAAGCATTTTTAAAAGTCAGCGGAATTCCGAGAACAATGGAAGAGTTGTGAAGCATTTTTAAACGTCAGCAGAATTCCGAGAACAATGGAAGAGTTCCGAAGCATTTTTAAACGTCAGCGGAATTCTGAGATCAATGGAATAGTTCTGAAGAATTTTTAAATGTTAGCGGGATTCCGAGAACAATGGAAGAGTTCCGAAGCATTTTTAAATGTCAGCGGAAATCTGAAAACAATGGAAGAGTTCCGAAGCATTTTTAATCTTCAAAATAATTCCGAGAACAATGGAAGAGTTCCGAAGCATATTTAAACTTCAGCGGAATTCCGAGAACAATGTAAGAGTTCCGAAGCATTTTTAAAAGTCAGCAGAATACCGAGAACAATAGAAGAGTTTTGAAGCATTTTTAAACGTCAGCGGAATTCCGAGAACAATGGAAGAGGTCCGAAGCATTTTTAAATGTCAGCGGAATTCCGAGAAATATGGAAGAGTTCCGAGCATTTTTAAATGTCAGCAGAATTCCGAGAACAATGGAAGAGTTCCAAAGCATTTTTAAATGTCAGCGGAATTCTGAAAACAATGGAAGAGTTCCGAAGCATTTTTAAACTTCAGCAGAATTCCGAGAACAATGGAAGAGTTCCGAAGCATTCTTAAACTTCAGCGGAATTCCGAGAACAATGGAAGAGTTCCGAAGCATTTTTAAAAGTCAGCGGAATTCCGAGAACAATAGAAGAGTTGTGAAGCAATTTTAAGCGTCAGCGGAATTCCGAGAACAATGGAAGAGTTCCGAAGCATTTTTAAACTTCAGCGGAATTCCTGGAACAATGGAAGAGCTCCGAAGCATTTTTAAAAGTCAGCAGAATTCCGAGAATAATAGAAGGGTGCCAAAGCATGTTTAAACTTCAGCGGAATTCTGAGAACAATGTAAGAGTTCCGAAGCATTTTTAAACTTCACCGGAATTCCGAGAACAATGAAAGAGTTGCGAAGCATTATTAAACGTCAGCGGAATTCTGAGAACAATGGAAGAGTTCCGAAACATTTTTAAACATCGGCGGATTTCCTTCAAGAATGAAAGAGTTCCAAAGCATTTTTAAACTTCAGTAGAAATCCGGGAACAATGGAAGAGTTTCAAAGCATTTTTAAACTTCAGCAGAATTCGGAGAACAATTGAAGAGTTCCAAAGCATTTTTAAACTTCAGCGGAATTCCGAGAACAATGGAAGAGTTCCGAAGCATTTTTAAATGTCAGCAGAATTCCGAGAACAATGTAAGAGTTCCAAAGCATTTTAAAACTTCAGCAGAATTCCATGAACAATTGAAGTGTTCCGAAGCATTTTTAAACGTAAGCGGAATTGCGAGAAAAATGGAAGAGTTCTAAAGCATTTTTAAACATCAGCGGAATGCCGAGAGCAATGCAAGATTTCCGAAGCATTTTTATATGTCAGCGGAATTCCGAGAACAATGGAAGAGTACCGAAGCATTTTAAAACGTCAGCGGAATTCCGAGAACAATGGAAGAGTTCCGAAGCATTTTTAAACTTCAGCGGAATTACGAGAACAATGGAAGAGTTCCGAAGCATTTTTAAACATGAGCAGAATTCCGAGAACAATGGAAGAGATTTTAAGCATTTTTAAACTTCAGCGGAATTCCGAGAACAATAGAAGAGTTCCGAAGCATTTTCAAACTTCACCCGAATTCTGAGAACAATGGAAGAGTTCCGAAGCATTTTTAAAAGTTAGAGGAATTCCGAGAACAATGGAAGAGTTGTGAAGCATTTTTAAACGTCAGCGGAATTCCGAGAACAATGGAAGAGTTCCGAAGCATTTTTAAACGTCAGCAGAATTCCGAGAACAATGGAAGAGTTCCGAAGCATTTTTAAACGTCAGCAGAATTCCGAGAACAATGGAAGAGTTCCGAAGCATTTTTAAACTTCAGCAGAATTCCGAGAACAATGGAAGAGTTCCGAAGCATTTTTAAACTTCAGCGGAATTTGGAGAACAATGGAAGAGTTCCGAAGCATTTTTAAAAGTCAGCGGAATTCCGAGAACAATGGAAGAGTTCCGAAGCATTTTTAAACGTCAGCAGAATTCCGAGAACAATGGAAGAGTTCCGAAGCATTTTTAAACTTCAGCAGAATTCCGAGAACAATGGAAGAGTTCCGAAGCATTTTTAAACTTCAGCGGAATTTGGAGAACAATGGAAGAGTTCCGAAGCATTTTTAAAAGTCAGCGGAATTCCGAGAACAATGGAAGAGTTGTGAAGCATTTTTAAACGTCAGCAGAATTCCGAGAACAATGGAAGAGTTCCGAAGCATTTTTAAACGTCAGCGGAATTCTGAGATCAATGGAATAGTTCTGAAGAATTTTTAAATGTTAGCGGGATTCCGAGAACAATGGAAGAGTTCCGAAGCATTTTTAATCTTCAAAATAATTCCGAGAACAATGGAAGAGTTCCGAAGCATATTTAAACTTCAGCGGAATTCCGAGAACAATGTAAGAGTTCCGAAGCATTTTTAAAAGTCAGCAGAATACCGAGAACAATAGAAGAGTTTTGAAGCATTTTTAAACGTCAGCGGAATTCCGAGAACAATGGAAGAGGTCCGAAGCATTTTTAAATGTCAGCGGAATTCCGAGAAATATGGAAGAGTTCCGAGCATTTTTAAATGTCAGCAGAATTCCGAGAACAATGGAAGAGTTCCAAAGCATTTTTAAATGTCAGCGGAATTCTGAAAACAATGGAAGAGTTCCGAAGCATTTTTAAACTTCAGCAGAATTCCGAGAACAATGGAAGAGTTCCGAAGCATTCTTAAACTTCAGCGGAATTCCGAGAACAATGGAAGAGTTCCGAAGCATTTTTAAAAGTCAGCGGAATTCCGAGAACAATAGAAGAGTTGTGAAGCAATTTTAAGCGTCAGCGGAATTCCGAGAACAATGGAAGAGTTCCAAAGCATTTTTAAACTTCAGCGGAATTCCTGGAACAATGGAAGAGTTCCGAAGCATTTTTAAAAGTCAGCAGAATTCCGAGAATAATAGAAGGGTGCCAAAGCATGTTTAAACTTCAGCGGAATTCTGAGAACAATGTAAGAGTTCCGAAGCATTTTTAAACTTCACCGGAATTCCGAGAACAATGAAAGAGTTGCGAAGCATTATTAAACGTCAGCGGAATTCTGAGAACAATGGAAGAGTTCCGAAACATTTTTAAACATCGGCGGATTTCCTTCAAGAATGAAAGAGTTCCGAAGAATTTTTAAACTTCAGCAGAATTTGAGGAACAATGGAAGAGTTCCAAAGCATTTTTAAACTTCAGTAGAAATCCGGGAACAATGGAAGAGTTTCAAAGCATTTTTAAACTTCAGCAGAATTCGGAGAACAATTGAAGAGTTCCAAAGCATTTTTAAACTTCAGCGGAATTCCGAGAACAATGGAAGAGTTCCGAAGCATTTTTAAATGTCAGCAGAATTCCGAGAACAATGTAAGAGTTCCAAAGCATTTTAAAACTTCAGCAGAATTCCATGAACAATTGAAGTGTTCCGAAGCATTTTTAAACGTAAGCGGAATTGCGAGAAAAATGGAAGAGTTCTAAAGCATTTTTAAACATCAGCGGAATGCCGAGAGCAATGCAAGATTTCCAAAGCATTTTTATATGTCAGCGGAATTCCGAGAACAATGGAAGAGTACCGAAGCATTTTAAAACGTCAGCGGAATTCCGAGAACAATGGAAGAGTTCCGAAGCATTTTTAAACTTCAGCGGAATTACGAGAACAATGGAAGAGTTCCGAAGCATTTTTAAACATGAGCAGAATTCCGAGAACAATGGAAGAGATTTTAAGCATTTTTAAACTTCAGCGGAATTCCGAGAACAATAGAAGAGTTCCGAAGCATTTTCAAACTTCACCCGAATTCTGAGAACAACGGAAGAGTTCCGAAGCATTTTTAAAAGTTAGCGGAATTCCGAGAACAATGGAAGAGTTGTGAAGCATTTTTAAACGTCAGCGGAATTCCGAGAACAATGGAAGAGTTCCGAAGCATTTTTAAACGTCAGCAGAATTCCGAGAACAATGGAAGAGTTCCGAAGCATTTTTAAACGTCAGCAGAATTCCGAGAACAATGGAAGAGTTCCGAAGCATTTTTAAACTTCAGCAGAATTCCGAGAACAATGGAAGAGTTCCGAAGCATTTTTAAACTTCAGCGGAATTTGGAGAACAATGGAAGAGTTCCGAAGCATTTTTAAAAGTCAGCAGAATTCCGAGAACAATGGAAGAGTTGTGAAGCATTTTTAAACGTCAGCAGAATTCCGAGAACAATGGAAGAGTTCCGAACCATTTTCAAACTTCACCCGAATTCTGAGAACAATGGAAGAGTTCCGAAGCATTTTTAAAAGTTAGCGGAATTCCGAGAACAATGGAAGAGTTGTGAAGCATTTTTAAACGTCAGCGGAATTCCGAGAACAATGGAAGAGTTCCGAAGCATTTTTAAACGTCAGCAGAATTCCGAGAACAATGGAAGAGTTCCGAAGCATTTTTAAACTTCAGCAGAATTCCGAGAACAATGGAAGAGTTCCGAAGCATTTTTAAACTTCAGCGGAATTTGGAGAACAATGGAAGAGTTCCGAAGCATTTTTAAAAGTCAGCGGAATTCCGAGAACAATGGAAGAGTTGTGAAGCATTTTTAAACGTCAGCAGAATTCCGAGAACAATGGAAGAGTTCCGAAGCATTTTTAAACGTCAGCGGAATTCTGAGATCAATGGAATAGTTCTGAAGAATTTTTAAATGTTAGCGGGATTCCGAGAACAATGGAAGAGTTCCGAAGCATTTTTAAATGTCAGCGGAAATCTGAAAACAATGGAAGAGTTCCGAAGCATTTTTAATCTTCAAAATAATTCCGAGAACAATGGAAGAGTTCCGAAGCATATATAAACTTCAGCGGAATTCCGAGAACAATGTAAGAGTTCCGAAGCATTTTTAAAAGTCAGCAGAATACCGAGAACAATAGAAGAGTTTTGAAGCATTTTTAAACGTCAGCGGAATTCCGAGAACAATGGAAGAGGTCCGAAGCATTTTTAAATGTCAGCGGAATTCCGAGAAATATGGAAGAGTTCCGAGCATTTTTAAATGTCAGCAGAATTCCGAGAACAATGGAAGAGTTCCAAAGCATTTTTAAATGTCAGCGGAATTCTGAAAACAATGGAAGAGTTCCGAAGCATTTTTAAACTTCAGCAGAATTCCGAGAACAATGGAAGAGTTCCGAAGCATTCTTAAACTTCAGCGGAATTCCGAGAACAATGGAAGAGTTCCGAAGCATTTTTAAAAGTCAGCGGAATTCCGAGAACAATAGAAGAGTTGTGAAGCAATTTTAAGCGTCAGCGGAATTCCGAGAACAATGGAAGAGTTCCAAAGCATTTTTAAACTTCAGCGGAATTCCTGGAACAATGGAAGAGTTCCGAAGCATTTTTAAAAGTCAGCAGAATTCCGAGAATAATAGAAGGGTGCCAAAGCATGTTTAAACTTCAGCGGAATTCTGAGAACAATGTAAGAGTTCCGAAGCATTTTTAAACTTCACCGGAATTCCGAGAACAATGAAAGAGTTGCGAAGCATTATTAAACGTCAGCGGAATTCTGAGAACAATGGAAGAGTTCCGAAACATTTTTAAACATCGGCGGATTTCCTTCAAGAATGAAAGAGTTCCGAAGAATTTTTAAACTTCAGCAGAATTTGAGGAACAATGGAAGAGTTCCAAAGCATTTTTAAACTTCAGTAGAAATCCGGGAACAATGGAAGATTTTCAAAGCATTTTTAAACTTCAGCAGAATTCGGAGAACAATTGAAGAGTTCCAAAGCATTTTTAAACTTCAGCGGAATTCCGAGAACAATGGAAGAGTTCCGAAGCATTTTTAAATGTCAGCAGAATTCCGAGAACAATGTAAGAGTTCCAAAGCATTTTAAAACTTCAGCAGAATTCCATGAACAATTGAAGTGTTCCGAAGCATTTTTAAACGTAAGCGGAATTGCGAGAAAAATGGAAGAGTTCTAAAGCATTTTTAAACATCAGCGGAATGCCGAGAGCAATGCAAGATTTCCGAAGCATTTTTATATGTCAGCGGAATTCCGAGAACAATGGAAGAGTACCGAAGCATTTTAAAACGTGAGCGGAATTCCGAGAACAATGGAAGAGTTCCGAAGCATTTTTAAACTTCAGCGGAATTACGAGAACAATGGAAGAGTTCCGAAGCATTTTTAAACATGAGCAGAAGTCCGAGAACAATGGAAGAGATTTTAAGCATTTTTAAACTTCAGCGGAATTCCGAGAACAATAGAAGAGTTCCGAAGCATTTTCAAACTTCACCCGAATTCTGAGAACAATGGAAGAGTTCCGAAGCATTTTTAAAAGTCAGCGGAATTCCGAGAACAATAGAAGAGTTGTGAAGCAATTTTAAGCGTCAGCGGAATTCCGAGAACAATGGAAGAGTTCCGAAGCATTTTTAAACTTCAGCGGAATTCCTGGAACAATGGAAGAGTTCCGAAGCATTTTTAAAAGTCAGCAGAATTCCGAGAATAATAGAAGGGTGCCAAAGCATGTTTAAACTTCAGCGGAATTCTGAGAACAATGTAAGAGTTCCGAAGCATTTTTAAACTTCACCGGAATTCCGAGAACAATGGAAGAGTTCCGAAGCATTTTTAAACGTCAGGGGAATTCCGCGAACAATCGAAGAGTTCTGAAGCAATTTTAAACGTCAGCGGATTTTTGAAAACAATGGAAGATTTCCGAAGCATTTTTAAACCTCAGCGGAATTCTGAGAAAAATGGAAGAGTTCCGAAGCATTTTTAAACTTCAGCGGAATTTGGAGAACAATCGGAGAGTTCCGAAGCATTTTTAAATGTCAGCGGAATTCCGAGAACAATGGAAGAGTTGTGAAGCATTTTTAAACGTCAGCGGAATTCCGAGAACAATGGAAGAGTTCCGAAGCATTTTTAAACGTCAGCAGAATTCCGAGAACAATGGAAGAGTCCCGAAGCATTTTTAAACGTCAGCAGAATTCCGAGAACAATGGAAGAGTTCCGAAGCATTTTTAAACTTCAGCAGAATTCCGAGAACAATGGAAGAGATTTTAAGCATTTTTAAACTTCAGCGGAATTCCGAGAACAATAGAAGAGTTCCAAAGCATTTTCAAACTTCACCCGAATTCTGAGAACAATGGAAGAGTTCCGAAGCATTTTTAAAAGTTAGCGGAATTCCGAGAACAATGGAAGAGTTGTGAAGCATTTTTAAACGTCAGCGGAATTCCGAGAACAATGGAAGAGTTCCGAAGCATTTTTAAACGTCAGCAGAATTCCGAGAACAATGGAAGAGTTCCGAAGCATTTTTAAACGTCAGCAGAATTCCGAGAACAATGGAAGAGTTCCGAAGCATTTTTAAACTTCAGCAGAATTCCGAGAACAATGGAAGAGTTCCGAAGCATTTTTAAACTTCAGCGGAATTTGGAGAACAATGGAAAAGTTCCGAAGCATTTTTAAAAGTCAGCGGAATTCCGAGAACAATGGAAGAGTTTTGAAGCATTTTTAAACGTCAGCAGAATTCCGAGAACAATGGAAGAGTTCCGAAGCATTTTTAAACGTCAGCGGAATGCCGAGAAAAATGCAAGATTTCTGAAGCATTTTTATATGTCAGCGGAATTCCGAGAACAATGGAAGAGTTCCGAAGCATTTTTAAATGTCAGCGGAAATCTGAAAACAATGGAAGAGTTCCGAAGCATTTTTAATCTTCAAAATAATTCCGAGAACAATGGAAGAGTTCCGAAGCATATTTAAACTTCAGCGGAATTCCGAGAACAATGGAAGAGTTCCAAAGCATTTTTAAAAGTCAGCGGAATACCGAGAACAATAGAAGAGTTTTGAAGCATTTTTAAACGTCAGCGGAATTCCGAGAACAATGGAAGAGTTCCAAAGCATTTTTAAATGTCAGCGGAATTCTGAAAACAATGGAAGAGTTGTGAAGCAATTTTAAGCGTCAGCGGAATTCCGAGAACAATGGAAGAATTCCGAAGCATTTTTAAACGTCAGCGGAATTCCGAGAACAATGGAAGAGTTCCGAAGCATTTTTAAACGTCAGCAGAATTCCGAGAACAATGGAAGAGTTCCGAAGCATTTTTAAACTTCAGCAGAATTCCGAGAACAATGGAAGAGTTCCGAAGCATTTTTAAACTTCAGCGGAATTTGGAGAACAATGGAAGAGTTCCGAAGCATTTTTAAAAGTCAGCGGAATTCCGAGAACAATGGAAGAGTTGTGAAGCATTTTTAAACGTCAGCAGAATTCCGAGAACAATGGAAGAGTTCCGAAGCATTTTTAAACGTCAGCGGAATTCTGAGATCAATGGAATAGTTCTGAAGAATTTTTAAATGTTAGCGGGATTCCGAGAACAATGGAAGAGTTCCGAAGCATTTTTAAATGTCAGCGGAAATCTGAAAACAATGGAAGAGTTCCGAAGCATTTTTAATCTTCAAAATAATTCCGAGAACAATGGAAGAGTTCCGAAGCATATTTAAACTTCAGCGGAATTCCGAGAACAATGTAAGAGTTCCGAAGCATTTTTAAAAGTCAGCAGAATACCGAGAACAATAGAAGAGTTTTGAAGCATTTTTAAACGTCAGCGGAATTCCGAGAACAATGGAAGAGGTCCGAAGCATTTTTAAATGTCAGCGGAATTCCGAGAAATATGGAAGAGTTCCGAGCATTTTTAAATGTCAGCAGAATTCCGAGAACAATGGAAGAGTTCCAAAGCATTTTTAAATGTCAGCGGAATTCTGAAAACAATGGAAGAGTTCCGAAGCATTTTTAAACTTCAGCAGAATTCCGAGAACAATGGAAGAGTTCCGAAGCATTCTTAAACTTCAGCGGAATTCCGAGAACAATGGAAGAGTTCCGAAGCATTTTTAAAAGTCAGCGGAATTCCGAGAACAATAGAAGAGTTGTGAAGCAATTTTAAGCGTCAGCGGAATTCCGAGAACAATGGAAGAGTTCCAAAGCATTTTTAAACTTCAGCGGAATTCCTGGAACAATGGAAGAGTTCCGAAGCATTTTTAAAAGTCAGCAGAATTCCGAGAATAATAGAAGGGTGCCAAAGCATGTTTAAACTTCAGCGGAATTCTGAGAACAATGTAAGAGTTCCGAAGCATTTTTAAACTTCACCGGAATTCCGAGAACAATGAAAGAGTTGCGAAGCATTATTAAACGTCAGCGGAATTCTGAGAACAATGGAAGAGTTCCGAAACATTTTTAAACATCGGCGGATTTCCTTCAAGAATGAAAGAGTTCCGAAGAATTTTTAAACTTCAGCAGAATTTGAGGAACAATGGAAGAGTTCCAAAGCATTTTTAAACTTCAGTAGAAATCCGGGAACAATGGAAGAGTTTCAAAGCATTTTTAAACTTCAGCAGAATTCGGAGAACAATTGAAGAGTTCCAAAGCATTTTTAAACTTCAGCGGAATTCCGAGAACAATGGAAGAGTTCCGAAGCATTTTTAAATGTCAGCAGAATTCCGAGAACAATGTAAGAGTTCCAAAGCATTTTAAAACTTCAGCAGAATTCCATGAACAATTGAAGTGTTCCGAAGCATTTTTAAACGTAAGCGGAATTGCGAGAAAAATGGAAGAGTTCTAAAGCATTTTTAAACATCAGCGGAATGCCGAGAGCAATGCAAGATTTCCGAAGCATTTTTATATGTCAGCGGAATTCCGAGAACAATGGAAGAGTACCGAAGCATTTTAAAACGTCAGCGGAATTCCGAGAACAATGGAAGAGTTCCGAAGCATTTTTAAACTTCAGCGGAATTACGAGAACAATGGAAGAGTTCCGAAGCATTTTTAAACATGAGCAGAATTCCGAGAACAATGGAAGAGATTTTAAGCATTTTTAAACTTCAGCGGAATTCCGAGAACAATAGAAGAGTTCCGAAGCATTTTCAAACTTCACCCGAATTCTGAGAACAATGGAAGAGTTCCGAAGCATTTTTAAAAGTTAGCGGAATTCCGAGAACAATGGAAGAGTTGTGAAGCATTTTTAAACGTCAGCGGAATTCCGAGAACAATGGAAGAGTTCCGAAGCATTTTTAAACGTCAGCAGAATTCCGAGAACAATGGAAGAGTTCCGAAGCATTTTTAAACTTCAGCGGAATTTGGAGAACAATGGAAGAGTTCCGAAGCATTTTTAAAAGTCAGCGGAATTCCGAGAACAATGGAAGAGTTGTGAAGCATTTTTAAACGTCAGCGGAATTCCGAGAACAATGGAAGAGTTCCGAAGCATTTTTAAACGTCAGCAGAATTCCGAGAACAATGGAAGAGTTCCGAAGCATTTTTAAACTTCAGCAGAATTCCGAGAACAATGGAAGAGTTCCGAAGCATTTTTAAACTTCAGCGGAATTTGGAGAACAATGGAAGAGTTCCGAAGCATTTTTAAAAGTCAGCGGAATTCCGAGAACAATGGAAGAGTTGTGAAGCATTTTTAAACGTCAGCAGAATTCCGAGAACAATGGAAGAGTTCCGAAGCATTTTTAAACGTCAGCGGAATTCTGAGATCAATGGAATAGTTCTGAAGAATTTTTAAATGTTAGCGGGATTCCGAGAACAATGGAAGAGTTCCGAAGCATTTTTAAATGTCAGCGGAAATCTGAAAACAATGGAAGAGTTCCGAAGCATTTTTAATCTTCAAAATAATTCCGAGAACAATGGAAGAGTTCCGAAGCATATTTAAACTTCAGCGGAATTCCGAGAACAATGTAAGAGTTCCGAAGCATTTTTAAAAGTCAGCAGAATACCGAGAACAATAGAAGAGTTTTGAAGCATTTTTAAACGTCAGCGGAATTCCGAGAACAATGGAAGAGGTCCGAAGCATTTTTAAATGTCAGCGGAATTCCGAGAAATATGGAAGAGTTCCGAGCATTTTTAAATGTCAGCAGAATTCCGAGAACAATGGAAGAGTTCCAAAGCATTTTTAAATGTCAGCGGAATTCTGAAAACAATGGAAGAGTTCCGAAGCATTTTTAAACTTCAGCAGAATTCCGAGAACAATGGAAGAGTTCCGAAGCATTCTTAAACTTCAGCGGAATTCCGAGAACAATGGAAGAGTTCCGAAGCATTTTTAAAAGTCAGCGGAATTCCGAGAACAATAGAAGAGTTGTGAAGCAATTTTAAGCGTCAGCGGAATTCCGAGAACAATGGAAGAGTTCCGAAGCATTTTTAAACTTCAGCGGAATTCCTGGAACAATGGAAGAGTTCCGAAGCATTTTTAAAAGTCAGCAGAATTCCGAGAATAATAGAAGGGTGCCAAAGCATGTTTAAACTTCAGCGGAATTCTGAGAACAATGTAAGAGTTCCGAAGCATTTTTAAACTTCACCGGAATTCCGAGAACAATGAAAGAGTTGCGAAGCATTATTAAACGTCAGCGGAATTCTGAGAACAATGGAAGAGTTCCGAAACATTTTTAAACATCGGCGGATTTCCTTCAAGAATGAAAGAGTTCCGAAGAATTTTTAAACTTCAGCAGAATTTGAGGAACAATGGAAGAGTTCCGAAGCATTTTTAAACGTAAGCGGAATTGCGAGAAAAATGGAAGAGTTCTAAAGCATTTTTAAACATCAGCGGAATGCCGAGAGCAATGCAAGATTTCCGAAGCATTTTTATATGTCAGCGGAATTCCGAGAACAATGGAAGAGTACCGAAGCATTTTAAAACGTCAGCGGAATTCCGAGAACAATGGAAGAGTTCCGAAGCATTTTTAAACTTCAGCGGAATTACGAGAACAATGGAAGAGTTCCGAAGCATTTTTAAACATGAGCAGAATTCCGAGAACAATGGAAGAGATTTTAAGCATTTTTAAACTTCAGCGGAATTCCGAGAACAATAGAAGAGTTCCGAAGCATTTTCAAACTTCACCCGAATTCTGAGAACAATGGAAGAGTTCCGAAGCATTTTTAAAAGTTAGCGGAATTCCGAGAACAATGGAAGAGTTGTGAAGCATTTTTAAACGTCAGCGGAATTCCGAGAACAATGGAAGAGTTCCGAAGCATTTTTAAACGTCAGCAGAATTCCGAGAACAATGGAAGAGTTCCGAAGCATTTTTAAACGTCAGCAGAATTCCGAGAACAATGGAAGAGTTCCGAAGCATTTTTAAACTTCAGCAGAATTCCGAGAACAATGGAAGAGTTCCGAAGCATTTTTAAACTTCAGCGGAATTTGGAGAACAATGGAAGAGTTCCGAAGCATTTTTAAAAGTCAGCAGAATTCCGAGAACAATGGAAGAGTTGTGAAGCATTTTTAAACGTCAGCAGAATTCCGAGAACAATGGAAGAGTTCCGAAGCATTTTTAAACGTCAGCGGAATTCTGAGATCAATGGAATATTTCTGAAGAATTTTTAAATGTTAGCGGGATTCCGAGAACAATGGAAGAGTTCCGAACCATTTTCAAACTTCACCCGAATAATGAGAACAATGGAAGAGTTCCGAAGCATTTTTAAAAGTTAGCGGAATTCCGAGAACAATGGAAGAGTTGTGAAGCATTTTTAAACGTCAGCGGAATTCCGAGAACAATGGAAGAGTTCCGAAGCATTTTTAAACGTCAGCAGAATTCCGAGAACAATGGAAGAGTTCCGAAGCATTTTTAAACTTCAGCAGAATTCCGAGAACAATGGAAGAGTTCCGAAGCATTTTTAAACTTCAGCGGAATTTGGAGAACAATGGAAGAGTTCCGAAGCATTTTTAAAAGTCAGCGGAATTCCGAGAACAATGGAAGAGTTGTGAAGCATTTTTAAACGTCAGCAGAATTCCGAGAACAATGGAAGAGTTCCGAAGCATTTTTAAACGTCAGCGGAATTCTGAGATCAATGGAATAGTTCTGAAGTATTTTTAAATGTTAGCGGGATTCCGAGAACAATGGAAGAGTTCCGAAGCATTTTTAAATGTCAGCGGAAATCTGAAAACAATGGAAGAGTTCCGAAGCATTTTTAATCTTCAAAATAATTCCGAGAACAATGGAAGAGTTCCGAAGCATATTTAAACTTCAGCGGAATTCCGAGAACAATGTAAGAGTTCCGAAGCATTTTTAAAAGTCAGCAGAATAGCGAGAACAATAGAAGAGTTTTGAAGCATTTTTAAACGTCAGCGGAATTCCGAGAACAATGGAAGAGGTCCGAAGCATTTTTAAATGTCAGCGGAATTCCGAGAAAAATGGAAGAGTTCCGAGCATTTTTAAATGTCAGCAGAATTCCGAGAACAATGGAAGAGTTCCAAAGCATTTTTAAATGTCAGCGGAATTCTGAAAACAATGGAAGAGTTGTGAAGCATTTTTAAACTTCAGCAGAATTCCGAGAACAATGGAAGAGTTCCGAAGCATTCTTAAACTTCAGCGGAATTCCGAGAACAATGGAAGAGTTCCGAAGCATTTTTAAAAGTCAGCGGAATTCCGAGAACAATAGAAGAGTTGTGAAGCAATTTTAAGCGTCAGCGGAATTCCGAGAACAATGGAAGAGTTCCGAAGCATTTTTAAACTTCAGCGGAATTCCTGGAACAATGGAAGAGTTCCGAAGCATTTTTAAAAGTCAGCAGAATTCCGAGAATAATAGAAGGGTGCCAAAGCATGTTTAAACTTCAGCGGAATTCTGAGAACAATGTAAGAGTTCCGAAGCATTTTTAAACTTCACCGGAATTCCGAGAACAATGAAAGAGTTGCGAAGCATTATTAAACGTCAGCGGAATTCTGAGAACAATGGAAGAGTTCCGAAACATTTTTAAACATCGGCGGATTTCCTTCAAGAATGAAAGAGTTCCGAAGAATTTTTAAACTTCAGCAGAATTTGAGGAACAATGGAAGAGTTCCAAAGCATTTTTAAACTTCAGTAGAAATCCGGGAACAATGGAAGAGTTTCAAAGCATTTTTAAACTTCAGCAGAATTCGGAGAACAATTGAAGAGTTCCAAAGCATTTTTAAACTTCAGCGGAATTCCGAGAACAATGGAAGAGTTCCGAAGCATTTTTAAATGTCAGCAGAATTCCGAGAACAATGTAAGAGTTCCAAAGCATTTTAAAACTTCAGCAGAATTCCATGAACAATTGAAGTGTTCCGAAGCATTTTTAAACGTAAGCGGAATTGCGAGAAAAATGGAAGAGTTCTAAAGCATTTTTAAACATCAGCGGAATGCCGAGAGCAATGCAAGATTTCCGAAGCATTTTTATATGTCAGCGGAATTCCGAGAACAATGGAAGAGTACCGAAGCATTTTAAAACGTCAGCGGAATTCCGAGAACAATGGAAGAGTTCCGAAGCATTTTTAAACTTCAGCGGAATTACGAGAACAATGGAAGAGTTCCGAAGCATTTTTAAACATGAGCAGAATTCCGAGAACAATGGAAGAGATTTTAAGCATTTTTAAACTTCAGCGGAATTCCGAGAACAATAGAAGAGTTCCGAAGCATTTTCAAACTTCACCCGAATTCTGAGAACAATGGAAGAGTTCCGAAGCATTTTTAAAAGTTAGCGGAATTCCGAGAACAATGGAAGAGTTGTGAAGCATTTTTAAACGTCAGCGGAATTCCGAGAACAATGGAAGAGTTCCGAAGCATTTTTAAACGTCAGCAGAATTCCGAGAACAATGGAAGAGTTCCGAAGCATTTTTAAACTTCAGCGGAATTTGGAGAACAATGGAAGAGTTCCGAAGCATTTTTAAAAGTCAGCGGAATTCCGAGAACAATGGAAGAGTTGTGAAGCATTTTTAAACGTCAGCGGAATTCCGAGAACAATGGAAGAGTTCCGAAGCATTTTTAAACGTCAGCAGAATTCCGAGAACAATGGAAGAGTTCCGAAGCATTTTTAAACTTCAGCAGAATTCCGAGAACAATGGAAGAGTTCCGAAGCATTTTTAAACTTCAGCGGAATTTGGAGAACAATGGAAGAGTTCCGAAGCATTTTTAAAAGTCAGCGGAATTCCGAGAACAATGGAAGAGTTGTGAAGCATTTTTAAACGTCAGCAGAATTCCGAGAACAATGGAAGAGTTCCGAAGCATTTTTAAACGTCAGCGGAATTCTGAGATCAATGGAATAGTTCTGAAGAATTTTTAAATGTTAGCGGGATTCCGAGAACAATGGAAGAGTTCCGAAGCATTTTTAAATGTCAGCGGAAATCTGAAAACAATGGAAGAGTTCCGAAGCATTTTTAATCTTCAAAATAATTCCGAGAACAATGGAAGAGTTCCGAAGCATATTTAAACTTCAGCGGAATTCCGAGAACAATGTAAGAGTTCCGAAGCATTTTTAAAAGTCAGCAGAATACCGAGAACAATAGAAGAGTTTTGAAGCATTTTTAAACGTCAGCGGAATTCCGAGAACAATGGAAGAGGTCCGAAGCATTTTTAAATGTCAGCGGAATTCCGAGAAATATGGAAGAGTTCCGAGCATTTTTAAATGTCAGCAGAATTCCGAGAACAATGGAAGAGTTCCAAAGCATTTTTAAATGTCAGCGGAATTCTGAAAACAATGGAAGAGTTCCGAAGCATTTTTAAACTTCAGCAGAATTCCGAGAACAATGGAAGAGTTCCGAAGCATTCTTAAACTTCAGCGGAATTCCGAGAACAATGGAAGAGTTCCGAAGCATTTTTAAAAGTCAGCGGAATTCCGAGAACAATAGAAGAGTTGTGAAGCAATTTTAAGCGTCAGCGGAATTCCGAGAACAATGGAAGAGTTCCGAAGCATTTTTAAACTTCAGCGGAATTCCTGGAACAATGGAAGAGTTCCGAAGCATTTTTAAAAGTCAGCAGAATTCCGAGAATAATAGAAGGGTGCCAAAGCATGTTTAAACTTCAGCGGAATTCTGAGAACAATGTAAGAGTTCCGAAGCATTTTTAAACTTCACCGGAATTCCGAGAACAATGAAAGAGTTGCGAAGCATTATTAAACGTCAGCGGAATTCTGAGAACAATGGAAGAGTTCCGAAACATTTTTAAACATCGGCGGATTTCCTTCAAGAATGAAAGAGTTCCGAAGAATTTTTAAACTTCAGCAGAATTTGAGGAACAATGGAAGAGTTCCGAAGCATTTTTAAACGTAAGCGGAATTGCGAGAAAAATGGAAGAGTTCTAAAGCATTTTTAAACATCAGCGGAATGCCGAGAGCAATGCAAGATTTCCGAAGCATTTTTATATGTCAGCGGAATTCCGAGAACAATGGAAGAGTACCGAAGCATTTTAAAACGTCAGCGGAATTCCGAGAACAATGGAAGAGTTCCGAAGCATTTTTAAACTTCAGCGGAATTACGAGAACAATGGAAGAGTTCCGAAGTATTTTTAAACATGAGCAGAATTCCGAGAACAATGGAAGAGATTTTAAGCATTTTTAAACTTCAGCGGAATTCCGAGAACAATAGAAGAGTTCCGAAGCATTTTCAAACTTCACCCGAATTCTGAGAACAATGGAAGAGTTCCGAAGCATTTTTAAAAGTTAGCGGAATTCCGAGAACAATGGAAGAGTTGTGAAGCATTTTTAAACGTCAGCGGAATTCCGAGAACAATGGAAGAGTTCCGAAGCATTTTTAAACGTCAGCAGAATTCCGAGAACAATGGAAGAGTTCCGAAGCATTTTTAAACGTCAGCAGAATTCCGAGAACAATGGAAGAGTTCCGAAGCATTTTTAAACTTCAGCAGAATTCCGAGAACAATGGAAGAGTTCCGAAGCATTTTTAAACTTCAGCGGAATTTGGAGAACAATGGAAGAGTTCCGAAGCATTTTTAAAAGTCAGCAGAATTCCGAGAACAATGGAAGAGTTGTGAAGCATTTTTAAACGTCAGCAGAATTCCGAGAACAATGGAAGAGTTCCGAAGCATTTTTAAACGTCAGCGGAATTCTGAGATCAATGGAATATTTCTGAAGAATTTTTAAATGTTAGCGGGATTCCGAGAACAATGGAAGAGTTCCGAACCATTTTCAAACTTCACCCGAATAATGAGAACAATGGAAGAGTTCCGAAGCATTTTTAAAAGTTAGCGGAATTCCGAGAACAATGGAAGAGTTGTGAAGCATTTTTAAACGTCAGCGGAATTCCGAGAACAATGGAAGAGTTCCGAAGCATTTTTAAACGTCAGCAGAATTCCGAGAACAATGGAAGAGTTCCGAAGCATTTTTAAACTTCAGCAGAATTCCGAGAACAATGGAAGAGTTCCGAAGCATTTTTAAACTTCAGCGGAATTTGGAGAACAATGGAAGAGTTCCGAAGCATTTTTAAAAGTCAGCGGAATTCCGAGAACAATGGAAGAGTTGTGAAGCATTTTTAAACGTCAGCAGAATTCCGAGAACAATGGAAGAGTTCCGAAGCATTTTTAAACGTCAGCGGAATTCTGAGATCAATGGAATAGTTCTGAAGTATTTTTAAATGTTAGCGGGATTCCGAGAACAATGGAAGAGTTCCGAAGCATTTTTAAATGTCAGCGGAAATCTGAAAACAATGGAAGAGTTCCGAAGCATTTTTAATCTTCAAAATAATTCCGAGAACAATGGAAGAGTTCCGAAGCATATTTAAACTTCAGCGGAATTCCGAGAACAATGTAAGAGTTCCGAAGCATTTTTAAAAGTCAGCAGAATAGCGAGAACAATAGAAGAGTTTTGAAGCATTTTTAAACGTCAGCGGAATTCCGAGAACAATGGAAGAGGTCCGAAGCATTTTTAAATGTCAGCGGAATTCCGAGAAAAATGGAAGAGTTCCGAGCATTTTTAAATGTCAGCAGAATTCCGAGAACAATGGAAGAGTTCCAAAGCATTTTTAAATGTCAGCGGAATTCTGAAAACAATGGAAGAGTTGTGAAGCATTTTTAAACTTCAGCAGAATTCCGAGAACAATGGAAGAGTTCCGAAGCATTCTTAAACTTCAGCGGAATTCCGAGAACAATGGAAGAGTTCCGAAGCATTTTTAAAAGTCAGCGGAATTCCGAGAACAATAGAAGAGTTGTGAAGCAATTTTAAGCGTCAGCGGAATTCCGAGAACAATGGAAGAGTTCCGAAGCATTTTTAAACTTCAGCGGAATTCCTGGAACAATGGAAGAGTTCCGAAGCATTTTTAAAAGTCAGCAGAATTCCGAGAATAATAGAAGGGTGCCAAAGCATGTTTAAACTTCAGCGGAATTCTGAGAACAATGTAAGAGTTCCGAAGCATTTTTAAACTTCACCGGAATTCCGAGAACAATGAAAGAGTTGCGAAGCATTATTAAACGTCAGCGGAATTCTGAGAACAATGGAAGAGTTCCGAAACATTTTTAAACATCGGCGGATTTCCTTCAAGAATGAAAGAGTTCCGAAGAATTTTTAAACTTCAGCAGAATTTGAGGAACAATGGAAGAGTTCCAAAGCATTTTTAAACTTCAGTAGAAATCCGGGAACAATGGAAGAGTTTCAAAGCATTTTTAAACTTCAGCAGAATTCGGAGAACAATTGAAGAGTTCCAAAGCATTTTTAAACTTCAGCGGAATTCTGAGAACAATGGAAGAGTTCCGAAGCATTTTTAAATGTCAGCAGAATTCCGAGAACAATGTAAGAGTTCCAAAGCATTTTAAAACTTCAGCAGAATTCCATGAACAATTGAAGTGTTCCGAAGCATTTTTAAACGTAAGCGGAATTGCGAGAAAAATGGAAGAGTTCTAAAGCATTTTTAAACATCAGCGGAATGCCGAGAGCAATGCAAGATTTCCGAAGCACTTTTATATGTCAGCGGAATTCCGAGAACAATGGAAGAGTACCGAAGCATTTTAAAACGTCAGCGGAATTCCGAGAACAATGGAAGAGTTCTGAAGCATTTTTAAACTTCAGCGGAATTACGAGAACAATGGAAGAGTTCCGAAGCATTTTTAAACATGAGCAGAATTCCGAGAACAATGGAAGAGATTTTAAGCATTTTTAAACTTCAGCGGAATTCCGAGAACAATAGAAGAGTTCCGAAGCATTTTCAAACTTCACCCGAATTCTGAGAACAATGGAAGAGTTCCGAAGCATTTTTAAAAGTCAGCGGAATTCCGAGAACAATAGAAGAGTTGTGAAGCAATTTTAAGCGTTAGCGGAATTCCGAGAACAATGGAAGAGTTCCGAAGCATTTTTAAACTTCAGCGGAATTCCTGGAACAATGGAAGAGTTCCGAAGCATTTTTAAAAGTCAGCAGAATTCCGAGAATAATAGAAGGGTGCCAAAGCATGTTTAAACTTCAGCGGAATTCTGAGAACAATGTAAGAGTTCCGAAGCATTTTTAAACGTCAGCGGAAATCCGAGAAATATGGAAGAGTTCCGAGCATTTTTAAATGTCAGCAGAATTCCGAGAACAATGGAAGAGTTCCAAAGCATTTTTAAATGTCAGCGGAATTCTGAAAACAATGGAAGAGTTCCGAAGCATTTTTAAACTTCAGCAGAATTCCGAGAACAATGGAAGAGTTCCGAAGCATTCTTAAACTTCAGCGGAATTCCGAGAACAATGGAAGAGTTCCGAAGCATTTTTAAAAGTCAGCGGAATTCCGAGAACAATAGAAGAGTTGTGAAGCAATTTTAAGCGTCAGCGGAATTCCGAGAACAATGGAAGAGTTCCGAAGCATTTTTAAACTTCAGCGGAATTCCTGGAACAATGGAAGAGTTCCGAAGCATTTTTAAAAGTCAGCAGAATTCCGAGAATAATAGAAGGGTGCCAAAGCATGTTTAAACTTCAGCGGAATTCTGAGAACAATGTAAGAGTTCCGAAGCATTTTTAAACTTCACCGGAATTCCGAGAACAATGAAAGAGTTGCGAAGCATTATTAAACGTCAGCGGAATTCTGAGAACAATGGAAGAGTTCCGAAACATTTTTAAACATCGGCGGATTTCCTTCAAGAATGAAAGAGTTCCGAAGAATTTTTAAACTTCAGCAGAATTTGAGGAACAATGGAAGAGTTCCGAAGCATTTTTAAACGTAAGCGGAATTGCGAGAAAAATGGAAGAGTTCTAAAGCATTTTTAAACATCAGCGGAATGCCGAGAGCAATGCAAGATTTCCGAAGCATTTTTATATGTCAGCGGAATTCCGAGAACAATGGAAGAGTACCGAAGCATTTTAAAACGTCAGCGGAATTCCGAGAACAATGGAAGAGTTCCGAAGCATTTTTAAACTTCAGCGGAATTACGAGAACAATGGAAGAGTTCCGAAGTATTTTTAAACATGAGCAGAATTCCGAGAACAATGGAAGAGATTTTAAGCATTTTTAAACTTCAGCGGAATTCCGAGAACAATAGAAGAGTTCCGAAGCATTTTCAAACTTCACCCGAATTCTGAGAACAATGGAAGAGTTCCGAAGCATTTTTAAAAGTTAGCGGAATTCCGAGAACAATGGAAGAGTTGTGAAGCATTTTTAAACGTCAGCGGAATTCCGAGAACAATGGAAGAGTTCCGAAGCATTTTTAAACGTCAGCAGAATTCCGAGAACAATGGAAGAGTTCCGAAGCATTTTTAAACGTCAGCAGAATTCCGAGAACAATGGAAGAGTTCCGAAGCATTTTTAAACTTCAGCAGAATTCCGAGAACAATGGAAGAGTTCCGAAGCATTTTTAAACTTCAGCGGAATTTGGAGAACAATGGAAGAGTTCCGAAGCATTTTTAAAAGTCAGCAGAATTCCGAGAACAATGGAAGAGTTGTGAAGCATTTTTAAACGTCAGCAGAATTCCGAGAACAATGGAAGAGTTCCGAAGCATTTTTAAACGTCAGCGGAATTCTGAGATCAATGGAATATTTCTGAAGAATTTTTAAATGTTAGCGGGATTCCGAGAACAATGGAAGAGTTCCGAACCATTTTCAAACTTCACCCGAATAATGAGAACAATGGAAGAGTTCCGAAGCATTTTTAAAAGTTAGCGGAATTCCGAGAACAATGGAAGAGTTGTGAAGCATTTTTAAACGTCAGCGGAATTCCGAGAACAATGGAAGAGTTCCGAAGCATTTTTAAACGTCAGCAGAATTCCGAGAACAATGGAAGAGTTCCGAAGCATTTTTAAACTTCAGCAGAATTCCGAGAACAATGGAAGAGTTCCGAAGCATTTTTAAACTTCAGCGGAATTTGGAGAACAATGGAAGAGTTCCGAAGCATTTTTAAAAGTCAGCGGAATTCCGAGAACAATGGAAGAGTTGTGAAGCATTTTTAAACGTCAGCAGAATTCCGAGAACAATGGAAGAGTTCCGAAGCATTTTTAAACGTCAGCGGAATTCTGAGATCAATGGAATAGTTCTGAAGTATTTTTAAATGTTAGCGGGATTCCGAGAACAATGGAAGAGTTCCGAAGCATTTTTAAATGTCAGCGGAAATCTGAAAACAATGGAAGAGTTCCGAAGCATTTTTAATCTTCAAAATAATTCCGAGAACAATGGAAGAGTTCCGAAGCATATTTAAACTTCAGCGGAATTCCGAGAACAATGTAAGAGTTCCGAAGCATTTTTAAAAGTCAGCAGAATAGCGAGAACAATAGAAGAGTTTTGAAGCATTTTTAAACGTCAGCGGAATTCCGAGAACAATGGAAGAGGTCCGAAGCATTTTTAAATGTCAGCGGAATTCCGAGAAAAATGGAAGAGTTCCGAGCATTTTTAAATGTCAGCAGAATTCCGAGAACAATGGAAGAGTTCCAAAGCATTTTTAAATGTCAGCGGAATTCTGAAAACAATGGAAGAGTTGTGAAGCATTTTTAAACTTCAGCAGAATTCCGAGAACAATGGAAGAGTTCCGAAGCATTCTTAAACTTCAGCGGAATTCCGAGAACAATGGAAGAGTTCCGAAGCATTTTTAAAAGTCAGCGGAATTCCGAGAACAATAGAAGAGTTGTGAAGCAATTTTAAGCGTCAGCGGAATTCCGAGAACAATGGAAGAGTTCCGAAGCATTTTTAAACTTCAGCGGAATTCCTGGAACAATGGAAGAGTTCCGAAGCATTTTTAAAAGTCAGCAGAATTCCGAGAATAATAGAAGGGTGCCAAAGCATGTTTAAACTTCAGCGGAATTCTGAGAACAATGTAAGAGTTCCGAAGCATTTTTAAACTTCACCGGAATTCCGAGAACAATGAAAGAGTTGCGAAGCATTATTAAACGTCAGCGGAATTCTGAGAACAATGGAAGAGTTCCGAAACATTTTTAAACATCGGCGGATTTCCTTCAAGAATGAAAGAGTTCCGAAGAATTTTTAAACTTCAGCAGAATTTGAGGAACAATGGAAGAGTTCCAAAGCATTTTTAAACTTCAGTAGAAATCCGGGAACAATGGAAGAGTTTCAAAGCATTTTTAAACTTCAGCAGAATTCGGAGAACAATTGAAGAGTTCCAAAGCATTTTTAAACTTCAGCGG
Organism: Phyllobates terribilis; assembly: GCF_046119375.1. Taxonomy (NCBI): domain Eukaryota; kingdom Metazoa; phylum Chordata; class Amphibia; order Anura; family Dendrobatidae; genus Phyllobates; species Phyllobates terribilis. The sequence goes on along the minus strand of NW_027362788.1, from coordinate 11,581,627 downwards.
AATTCTGAGAACAATGGAAGAGTTCCGAAGCATTTTTAAATGTCAGCAGAATTCCGAGAACAATGTAAGAGTTCCAAAGCATTTTAAAACTTCAGCAGAATTCCATGAACAATTGAAGTGTTCCGAAGCATTTTTAAACGTAAGCGGAATTGCGAGAAAAATGGAAGAGTTCTAAAGCATTTTTAAACATCAGCGGAATGCCGAGAGCAATGCAAGATTTCCGAAGCACTTTTATATGTCAGCGGAATTCCGAGAACAATGGAAGAGTACCGAAGCATTTTAAAACGTCAGCGGAATTCCGAGAACAATGGAAGAGTTCTGAAGCATTTTTAAACTTCAGCGGAATTACGAGAACAATGGAAGAGTTCCGAAGCATTTTTAAACATGAGCAGAATTCCGAGAACAATGGAAGAGATTTTAAGCATTTTTAAACTTCAGCGGAATTCCGAGAACAATAGAAGAGTTCCGAAGCATTTTCAAACTTCACCCGAATTCTGAGAACAATGGAAGAGTTCCGAAGCATTTTTAAAAGTCAGCGGAATTCCGAGAACAATAGAAGAGTTGTGAAGCAATTTTAAGCGTTAGCGGAATTCCGAGAACAATGGAAGAGTTCCGAAGCATTTTTAAACTTCAGCGGAATTCCTGGAACAATGGAAGAGTTCCGAAGCATTTTTAAAAGTCAGCAGAATTCCGAGAATAATAGAAGGGTGCCAAAGCATGTTTAAACTTCAGCGGAATTCTGAGAACAATGTAAGAGTTCCGAAGCATTTTTAAACGTCAGCGGAAATCCGAGAACAATGGAAGCGTTCCGAAGCATTTTTAAATGTCAGCTGAATTCCGAGAACAATGAAAGAGTTGCGAAGCATTATTAAACGTCAGCAGAATTCTTAGAACAATGGAAGAGTTCCGAAACATTTTTAAACTTCAGCGGAATTACGAGAACAATGGAAGAGTTCCGAAGCATTTTTAAACATGAGCAGAATTCCGAGAACAATGGAAGAGATTTTAAGCATTTTTAATCTTCAGCGGAATTCCGAGAACAATAGAAGAGTTCCAAAGCATTTTTAAACTTCACCCAAATTCTGAGAACAATGGAAGAGTTCCGAAGCATTTTTAAACTTCACCGAAATTCCGAGAACAATGGAAGAGTTCCGAAGCATTTTTAAACGTCAGGGGAATTCCGAGAACAATGGAAGAGTTCTGAAGCATTTTTAAACGTCAGCGGATTTTTGAAAACAATGGAAGATTTCCGAAGCATTTTTAAACGTCAGCGGAATTCCGAGAACAATGGAAGAGTTCCGAAGCATTTTTAAACTTCAGCGGAATTACGAGAACAATGGAAGAGATTTTAAGCATTTTTAAACTTCAGCGGAATTCCGAGAACAATGGAGGAGTTGTGAAGCATTTTTAAACGTCAGCGGAATTCCGAGAAAAATGGAATAGATTTTAAGCAGTTTTAAACTTCAGCGGAATTCCGAGAACAATGGAAGAGTTCCGAAGCATTTTTAAAAGTTAGCGGAATTCCGAGAACAATGGAAGAGTTGTGAAGCATTTTTAAACGTCAGCGGAATTCCGAGAACAATGGAAGAGTTCCGAAGCATTTTTAAACGTCAGCAGAATTCCGAGAACAATGGAAGAGTTCCGAAGCATTTTTAAACTTCAGCGGAATTTGGAGAACAATGGAAGAGTTCCGAAGCATTTTTAAAAGTCAGCGGAATTCCGAGAACAATGGAAGAGTTGTGAAGCATTTTTAAACGTCAGCGGAATTCCGAGAACAATGGAAGAGTTCCGAAGCATTTTTAAACGTCAGCAGAATTCCGAGAACAATGGAAGAGTTCCGAAGCATTTTTAAACTTCAGCAGAATTCCGAGAACAATGGAAGAGTTCCGAAGCATTTTTAAACTTCAGCGGAATTTGGAGAACAATGGAAGAGTTCCGAAGCATTTTTAAAAGTCAGCGGAATTCCGAGAACAATGGAAGAGTTGTGAAGCATTTTTAAACGTCAGCAGAATTCCGAGAACAATGGAAGAGTTCCGAAGCATTTTTAAACGTCAGCGGAATTCTGAGATCAATGGAATAGTTCTGAAGAATTTTTAAATGTTAGCGGGATTCCGAGAACAATGGAAGAGTTCCGAAGCATTTTTAAATGTCAGCGGAAATCTGAAAACAATGGAAGAGTTCCGAAGCATTTTTAATCTTCAAAATAATTCCGAGAACAATGGAAGAGTTCCGAAGCATATTTAAACTTCAGCGGAATTCCGAGAACAATGTAAGAGTTCCGAAGCATTTTTAAAAGTCAGCAGAATACCGAGAACAATAGAAGAGTTTTGAAGCATTTTTAAACGTCAGCGGAATTCCGAGAACAATGGAAGAGGTCCGAAGCATTTTTAAATGTCAGCGGAATTCCGAGAAATATGGAAGAGTTCCGAGCATTTTTAAATGTCAGCAGAATTCCGAGAACAATGGAAGAGTTCCAAAGCATTTTTAAATGTCAGCGGAATTCTGAAAACAATGGAAGAGTTCCGAAGCATTTTTAAACTTCAGCAGAATTCCGAGAACAATGGAAGAGTTCCGAAGCATTCTTAAACTTCAGCGGAATTCCGAGAACAATGGAAGAGTTCCGAAGCATTTTTAAAAGTCAGCGGAATTCCGAGAACAATAGAAGAGTTGTGAAGCAATTTTAAGCGTCAGCGGAATTCCGAGAACAATGGAAGAGTTCCGAAGCATTTTTAAACTTCAGCGGAATTCCTGGAACAATGGAAGAGTTCCGAAGCATTTTTAAAAGTCAGCAGAATTCCGAGAATAATAGAAGGGTGCCAAAGCATGTTTAAACTTCAGCGGAATTCTGAGAACAATGTAAGAGTTCCGAAGCATTTTTAAACTTCACCGGAATTCCGAGAACAATGAAAGAGTTGCGAAGCATTATTAAACGTCAGCGGAATTCTGAGAACAATGGAAGAGTTCCGAAACATTTTTAAACATCGGCGGATTTCCTTCAAGAATGAAAGAGTTCCGAAGAATTTTTAAACTTCAGCAGAATTTGAGGAACAATGGAAGAGTTCCGAAGCATTTTTAAACGTAAGCGGAATTGCGAGAAAAATGGAAGAGTTCTAAAGCATTTTTAAACATCAGCGGAATGCCGAGAGCAATGCAAGATTTCCGAAGCATTTTTATATGTCAGCGGAATTCCGAGAACAATGGAAGAGTACCGAAGCATTTTAAAACGTCAGCGGAATTCCGAGAACAATGGAAGAGTTCCGAAGCATTTTTAAACTTCAGCGGAATTACGAGAACAATGGAAGAGTTCCGAAGCATTTTTAAACATGAGCAGAATTCCGAGAACAATGGAAGAGATTTTAAGCATTTTTAAACTTCAGCGGAATTCCGAGAACAATAGAAGAGTTCCGAAGCATTTTCAAACTTCACCCGAATTCTGAGAACAATGGAAGAGTTCCGAAGCATTTTTAAAAGTTAGCGGAATTCCGAGAACAATGGAAGAGTTGTGAAGCATTTTTAAACGTCAGCGGAATTCCGAGAACAATGGAAGAGTTCCGAAGCATTTTTAAACGTCAGCAGAATTCCGAGAACAATGGAAGAGTTCCGAAGCATTTTTAAACGTCAGCAGAATTCCGAGAACAATGGAAGAGTTCCGAAGCATTTTTAAACTTCAGCAGAATTCCGAGAACAATGGAAGAGTTCCGAAGCATTTTTAAACTTCAGCGGAATTTGGAGAACAATGGAAGAGTTCCGAAGCATTTTTAAAAGTCAGCAGAATTCCGAGAACAATGGAAGAGTTGTGAAGCATTTTTAAACGTCAGCAGAATTCCGAGAACAATGGAAGAGTTCCGAAGCATTTTTAAACGTCAGCGGAATTCTGAGATCAATGGAATAGTTCTGAAGAATTTTTAAATGTTAGCGGGATTCCGAGAACAATGGAAGAGTTCCGAACCATTTTCAAACTTCACCCGAATAATGAGAACAATGGAAGAGTTCCGAAGCATTTTTAAAAGTTAGCGGAATTCCGAGAACAATGGAAGAGTTGTGAAGCATTTTTAAACGTCAGCGGAATTCCGAGAACAATGGAAGAGTTCCGAAGCATTTTTAAACGTCAGCAGAATTCCGAGAACAATGGAAGAGTTCCGAAGCATTTTTAAACTTCAGCAGAATTCCGAGAACAATGGAAGAGTTCCGAAGCATTTTTAAACTTCAGCGGAATTTGGAGAACAATGGAAGAGTTCCGAAGCATTTTTAAAAGTCAGCGGAATTCCGAGAACAATGGAAGAGTTGTGAAGCATTTTTAAACGTCAGCAGAATTCCGAGAACAATGGAAGAGTTCCGAAGCATTTTTAAACGTCAGCGGAATTCTGAGATCAATGGAATAGTTCTGAAGTATTTTTAAATGTTAGCGGGATTCCGAGAACAATGGAAGAGTTCCGAAGCATTTTTAAATGTCAGCGGAAATCTGAAAACAATGGAAGAGTTCCGAAGCATTTTTAATCTTCAAAATAATTCCGAGAACAATGGAAGAGTTCCGAAGCATATTTAAACTTCAGCGGAATTCCGAGAACAATGTAAGAGTTCCGAAGCATTTTTAAAAGTCAGCAGAATAGCGAGAACAATAGAAGAGTTTTGAAGCATTTTTAAACGTCAGCGGAATTCCGAGAACAATGGAAGAGGTCCGAAGCATTTTTAAATGTCAGCGGAATTCCGAGAAAAATGGAAGAGTTCCGAGCATTTTTAAATGTCAGCAGAATTCCGAGAACAATGGAAGAGTTCCAAAGCATTTTTAAATGTCAGCGGAATTCTGAAAACAATGGAAGAGTTGTGAAGCATTTTTAAACTTCAGCAGAATTCCGAGAACAATGGAAGAGTTCCGAAGCATTCTTAAACTTCAGCGGAATTCCGAGAACAATGGAAGAGTTCCGAAGCATTTTTAAAAGTCAGCGGAATTCCGAGAACAATAGAAGAGTTGTGAAGCAATTTTAAGCGTCAGCGGAATTCCGAGAACAATGGAAGAGTTCCGAAGCATTTTTAAACTTCAGCGGAATTCCTGGAACAATGGAAGAGTTCCGAAGCATTTTTAAAAGTCAGCAGAATTCCGAGAATAATAGAAGGGTGCCAAAGCATGTTTAAACTTCAGCGGAATTCTGAGAACAATGTAAGAGTTCCGAAGCATTTTTAAACTTCACCGGAATTCCGAGAACAATGAAAGAGTTGCGAAGCATTATTAAACGTCAGCGGAATTCTGAGAACAATGGAAGAGTTCCGAAACATTTTTAAACATCGGCGGATTTCCTTCAAGAATGAAAGAGTTCCGAAGAATTTTTAAACTTCAGCAGAATTTGAGGAACAATGGAAGAGTTCCAAAGCATTTTTAAACTTCAGTAGAAATCCGGGAACAATGGAAGAGTTTCAAAGCATTTTTAAACTTCAGCAGAATTCGGAGAACAATTGAAGAGTTCCAAAGCATTTTTAAACTTCAGCGGAATTCTGAGAACAATGGAAGAGTTCCGAAGCATTTTTAAATGTCAGCAGAATTCCGAGAACAATGTAAGAGTTCCAAAGCATTTTAAAACTTCAGCAGAATTCAATGAACAATTGAAGTGTTCCGAAGCATTTTTAAACGTAAGCGGAATTGCGAGAAAAATGGAAGAGTTCTAAAGCATTTTTAAACATCAGCGGAATGCCGAGAGCAATGCAAGATTTCCGAAGCATTTTTATATGTCAGCGGAATTCCGAGAACAATGGAAGAGTACCGAAGCATTTTAAAACGTCAGCGGAATTCCGAGAACAATGGAAGAGTTCCGAAGCATTTTTAAACTTCAGCGGAATTACGAGAACAATGGAAGAGTTCCGAAGCATTTTTAAACATGAGCAGAATTCCGAGAACAATGGAAGAGATTTTAAGCATTTTTAAACTTCAGCGGAATTCCGAGAACAATAGAAGAGTTCCGAAGCATTTTCAAACTTCACCCGAATTCTGAGAACAATGGAAGAGTTCCGAAGCATTTTTAAAAGTCAGCGGAATTCCGAGAACAATAGAAGAGTTGTGAAGCAATTTTAAGCGTTAGCGGAATTCCGAGAACAATGGAAGAGTTCCGAAGCATTTTTAAACTTCAGCGGAATTCCTGGAACAATGGAAGAGTTCCGAAGCATTTTTAAAAGTCAGCAGAATTCCGAGAATAATAGAAGGGTGCCAAAGCATGTTTAAACTTCAGCGGAATTCTGAGAACAATGTAAGAGTTCCGAAGCATTTTTAAACGTCAGCGGAAATCCGAGAACAATGGAAGCGTTCCGAAGCATTTTTAAATGTCAGCTGAATTCCGAGAACAATGAAAGAGTTGCGAAGCATTATTAAACGTCAGCAGAATTCTTAGAACAATGGAAGAGTTCCGAAACATTTTTAAACTTCAGCGGAATTACGAGAACAATGGAAGAGTTCCGAAGCATTTTTAAACATGAGCAGAATTCCGAGAACAATGGAAGAGATTTTAAGCATTTTTAATCTTCAGCGGAATTCCGAGAACAATAGAAGAGTTCCAAAGCATTTTTAAACTTCACCCAAATTCTGAGAACAATGGAAGAGTTCCGAAGCATTTTTAAACTTCACCGAAATTCCGAGAACAATGGAAGAGTTCCGAAGCATTTTTAAACGTCAGGGGAATTCCGAGAACAATGGAAGAGTTCTGAAGCATTTTTAAACGTCAGCGGATTTTTGAAAACAATGGAAGATTTCCGAAGCATTTTTAAACGTCAGCGGAATTCCGAGAACAATGGAAGAGTTCCGAAGCATTTTTAAACTTCAGCGGAATTACGAGAACAATGGAAGAGATTTTAAGCATTTTTAAACTTCAGCGGAATTCCGAGAACAATGGAGGAGTTGTGAAGCATTTTTAAACGTCAGCGGAATTCCGAGAAAAATGGAATAGATTTTAAGCAGTTTTAAACTTCAGCGGAATTCCGAGAACAATGGAAGAGTTCCGAATCATTTTTAAACGTCAGCAGAATTCCGAGAACAATGGAAGAGTTCCGAAGCATTTTTAAACTTCAGCGGAATTACGAGAACAATGGAAGAGATTTTAAGCATTTTTAAACTTCAGCGGAATTCCGAGAACAATGGAAGAGTTGTGAAGCATTTTTAAACGTCAGCGGAATTCCGAGAACAATGGAAGAGTTCCGAAGCATTTTTAAACGTCAGAAGAATTCCGAGAACAATGGAAGAGATCCGCAGCATTTTAAAACTTCAGCAGAATTCCAAGAACAATGGAAGAGTTCCGAAGCATTTTAAACTTCAGCTGATTTCCGAGAAATGGAAGAGTTACGAACCATTTTGAAACGTCAGCCGAAATCCGAGAACAATGGAAGCGTTCCGAAGCATTTTTAAATGTCAGCGGAATTCCGAGAACAATGAAAGAGTTGCGAAGCATTATTAAACGTCAGCGGAATTCTGAGAACAATGGAAGAGTTCCGAAGCATTTTTAAACGTCATCGGAATTGCGAGAACAATGGAAGAGTTCTTAAGCATTTTTAAACATCAGCGGAATGCCGAGAACAATGCAAGATTTCCGAAGCATTTTTATATGTCAGCGGAATTCCGAGAACAATGGAAGAGTTGCGAAGCATTTTTAAACTTCAACGGAATTCCGAGAACAATGGAAGAGTTCCGAAGCATTTTTAAACGTCAGCGGAATTCCGAGAACAATGAAAGAGTTGCGAAGCATTATTAAACGTCAGCTGAATTCCGAGAACAATGGAAGAGTTCCGAAGCATTTTTAAACTTCAGCATAATTCCGAGAACAATGGAAGAGTTCCAAAGCATTTTTAAATTTCAACGGAATTCCGAGAACAATGGAAGAGTTCCGAAGCATTTTAAAACTTCAGCAGAATTCCAAGAACAATGGAAGAGTTCCGAAGCAATTTAAACTTCAGCTGATTTCCGAGAAATGGAAGAGTTACGAACCATTTTGAAACGTCAGCCGAAATCTTAGAACAATGGAAGCGTTCCGAAGCATTTTTAAATGTCAACGGAATTCCGAGAACAATGAAAGTGTTGCGAAGCATTATTAAACGTCAGCGGAATTCTGAGAACAATGGAAGAGTTCCGAAGCATTTTTAAACGTCAGCGGAATTGCGAGAACAATGGAAGAGTTCTTAAGCATTTTTAAACATCAGCGGAATGCCGAGAACAATGCAAGATTTCCGAAGCATTTTTATATGTCAGCGGAATTCCGAGAACAATGGAAGAGTACGGAAGCATTTTTAAACTTCAGCGGAATTATGAGAACAATGGAAGAGTTCCGAAGCATTTTTAAACATGAGCAGAATTCCGAGAACAATGGAAGAGTTCCGAAGCATTTTTAAACTTCAGCAGAATTACGAGAACAATGGAAGAGTTCCGAAGCATTTTTAAACATGAGCAGAATTCCGAGAACAATGGAAGAGATTTTAAGCATTTTTAAACTTCAGCGGAATTCTGACAACAATAGAAGAGTTCCAAAGCATTTTTAAACTTCACCCGAATTCCAAGAACAATCGAAGAGTTCCGATGCATTTTTAAACTTCAGCAGAATTCCTAGAACAATGGAAGAGTTCCGAAGCATTTTTAAACTTCAGCGGAAATCCGAGAACAATGGAAGAGTTGTGAAGCATTTTTAAACGTCAGCGGAATTCCGAGAACAATGGAAGAGTTCCGAATCATTTTTAAACGTCAGCGGAATTCCGAGAACAATGAAAGAGTTGCGAAGCATTATTGAACATCAGCGGAATTCCGAGAACAATGGAAGAGTTCCGAAGCATTTTTAAACTTCAGCATAATTCCGAGAACAATGGAAGAGTTCCAAAGCATTTTTAAATTTCAACGGAATACCGAGAACAATGGAAGAGTTCCGAAGCATTTTAAAACTTCAGCAGAATTCCAAGAACAATGGAAGAGTTCCGAAGCATTTTAAACTTCAGCTGATTTCCGAGAAATGGAAGAGTTACAAACCATTTTGAAACGTCAGCCGAAATCTTAGAACAATGGAAGCGTTCCGAAGCATTTTTAAATGTCAGCGGAATTCCGAGAACAATGAAAGAGTTGCGAAGCATTATTAAACGTCAGCGGAATTCTGAGAACAATGGAAGAGTTCCGAAGCATTTTTAAACTTCAGCGGTATTTGGAGAACAATGGAAGAGTTCCGAAGCATTTTTAAAAGTCAGCGGAATTCCGAGAACAATGGAAGAGTTGTGAAGCATTTTTAAACCTCAGCAGAATTCCGAGAACAATGGAAGAGTTCCGAAGCATTTTTAAACGTCAGTGGAATTCTGAGAACAATGGAATAGTTCTGAATAATTTTTAAATGTTAGCGGGATTCCGAGAACAATGGAAGAGTTCTGAAGCATTTCTAAGCGTCAGCGGAATTTTGAAAACAATGGAAGATTTCCAAATCATTTTTAAACTTCAGCAGAATTCCGAGAACAATGGAAGAGTTCCGAAGCATTTTTAAATGTCAGCAGAATTCCGAGAACAATGTAAGAGTTCCAAAGCATTTTAAAACTTCAGCAGAATTCCAAGAACAATTGAAGTGTTCCGAAGCATTTTTAAACGTCAGCGGAATTCCGAGAACAATGGAAGAGTTCTGAAGCATTTCAAAGCGTCAGCGTAATTTTGAAAACAATGGAAGATTTCCAAAGCATTTTTAAACTTCAGCAGAATTCCGAGAACAATGGAAGAGTTCCGAAGCATTTTTAAATGTCAGCAGAATTCCGAGAACAATGTAAGAGTTCCAAAGCATTTTAAAACTTCAGCAGAATTCCAAGAACAATTGAAGTGTTCCGAAGCATTTTTAAACGTCAGCGGAATTCCGAGAACAATGGAAGAGTTCTGAAGCATTTCAAAGCGTCAGCGTAATTTTGAAAACAATGGAAGATTTCCAAAGCATTTTTAAACTTCAGCAGAATTCCGAGAACAATGGAAGAGTTCCGAAGCATTTTTAAATGTCAGCAGAATTCCGAGAACAATGTAAGAGTTCCAAAGCATTTTAAAACTTCAGCAGAATTCCAAGAACAATTGAAGTGTTCCGAAGCATTTTTAAACGTCAGCGGAATTGCGAGAACAATGGAAGAGTTCTTAAGCATTTTTAAACGTCAGCGGAATTCCGAGAACAGTGGAAGAGTTCTGAAGCATTTTTAAGCGTCAGCGGAATTTTGAAAACAATGGAAGATTTCCGAAGCATTTTTAAACGTCAGCGGAATTCTGAGAACAATGGAAGAGTTCCGAAACATTTTTAAACTTCAGCAGAATTCCGAGAACAATGGAAGGGTTCCGAAGCATTTTTAAACTTCAGCGGAATTTGTAGAACAATGGAAGAGTTCCGAAGTATTTTTAAAAGTCAGCGGAATTCCGAGAACAATGGAAGAGTTGTGAAGCATTTTTAAACGTCAGCGGAATTCCGAGAACAATGGAAGAGTTCCGAAGCATTTTTAAAAGTCAGCGGAATTCCGAGAACAATGGAAGAGTTGTGAAGCATTTTTAAACGTCAGCGGAATTCCGAGAACAATGGAAGAGTTCCGAAGCATTTTTAAACGTCAGCAGAATTCTGAAAACAATGGAAAAGTTCTGAAGCATTTTTAAACATCAGCGGAATTTTGAAAACAATGGAAGATTTCCGAAGCATTTTTAAACGTCAGCGGAATTCTGAGGACAATGGAAGAGTTGTGAAGCATTTTTAAACTTCAGCAGAATTCCAAGAACAATGGAAGAGTTCCGAAGCATTTTTAAACTTCAGCGGAATTCCGAGAACAATGTAAGAGATTTTAAGCATTTTTAAACTTCAGCGGAATTCCGAGAACAATAGAAGAGTTCCGAAGCATTTTTAAAATTCACACGAATTCCGAGAATAATGGAAGAGTTCAGATGAATTTTTAGACTTCAGCAGAATTCCTAAAACAATGGAAGAGGTCCGAAGCATTTTTAAATTCAGCGGAATTCCGAGAACAATGGAAGAGTTCCGAAGCATTTTTAAACATCAGCGGAATTCCGAGAACAATGGAAGAGTACTGAAGCATTTTAAAACGTCATCGGAATTCCGAGAACAATGGAAGAGTTCCGAAGCATTTTTAAACTTCAGCAGAATTACGAGAACAATGGAAGAGTTCCAAAGCATTTTTAAACTTCAGCGGAATTCCGAGAACAATGGAAGAGTTCCGAAGCATTTTTAAACTTCAGCGGAATGCCGAGAACAATGCAAGATTTCCGAAGCATTTTTATATGTCAGCGGAATTCCGAGAATAATGGAAGAGTACCGAAGCATTTTTAAACATCAGCGGAATTCTGAGAACAATGGAAGAGTTCCGAAGCATTTTTAAACTTCAGCAGAATTCCGAGATCAATGGAAGAGTTTGGAAGCATTTTTAAACTTCAACGGAATTTCGAGAACAATGGAAGAGATCCGAAGCATATTTAAACGTCAGCGGAATTCCGAGAACAATGAAAGAGTTGCGAAGCATTATTAAACGTCAGCGGAATTCCGAGAACAATGGAAGAGTTCTGAAGCATTTTTAAACGTCAGCGGAATTTTGAAAACAATGGAAGATTTCCGAAGCATTTTTAAACGTCAGCGGAATTCTGAGAACAATGCAAGATTTCCGAAGCATTTTTATATGTCAGCGGAATTCCGAGAACAATGGAAGAGCTCCGAAGCATTTTTAAACGTCAGCAGAATTCCGAGAACAATGGAAGAGTTCCGAAGCATTTTAAAACTTCAGCAGAATTCCAAGAACAATGGAGGAGTTCTGAAGCATTTTTAAACGTCAGCAGAATTCCGAGATCAATGGAAGAGTTCCGATGCATTTTTAAACTTCAGCAGAATTCCTAGAACAATGGAAGAGTTCCGAAGCATTTTTAAACTTCAGCGGAAATCCGAGAACAATGGAAGAGTTGTGAAGCATTTTTAAACGTCAGCGGAATTCCGAGAACAATGGAAGAGTTCTGAATCATTTTTAAACGTCAGCGGAATTCCGAGAACAATGAAAGAGTTGCGAAGCATTATTGAACATCAGCGGAATTCCGAGAACAATGGAAGAGTTCCGAAGCATTTTTAAACTTCAGCATAATTCCGAGAACAATGGAAGAGTTCCAAAGCATTTTTAAATTTCAACGGAATACCGAGAACAATGGAAGAGTTCCGAAGCATTTTAAAACTTCAGCAGAATTCCAAGAACAATGGAAGAGTTCCGAAGCATTTTAAACTTCAGCTGATTTCCGAGAAATGGAAGAGTTACAAACCATTTTGAAACGTCAGCCGAAATCTTAGAACAATGGAAGCGTTCCGAAGCATTTTTAAATGTCAGCGGAATTCCGAGAACAATGAAAGAGTTGCGAAGCATTATTAAACGTCAGCGGAATTCTGAGAACAATGGAAGAGTTCCGAAGCATTTTTAAACTTCAGCGGTATTTGGAGAACAATGGAAGAGTTCCGAAGCATTTTTAAAAGTCAGCGGAATTCCGAGAACAATGGAAGAGTTGTGAAGCATTTTTAAACCTCAGCAGAATTCCGAGAACAATGGAAGAGTTCCGAAACATTTTTAAACGTCAGTGGAATTCTGAGAACAATGGAATAGTTCTGAATAATTTTTAAATGTTAGCGGGATTCCGAGAATAATGGAAGAGTTCTGAAGCATTTCTAAGCGTCAGCGGAATTTTGAAAACAATGGAAGATTTCCAAATCATTTTTAAACTTCAGCAGAATTCCGAGAACAATGGAAGAGTTCCGAAGCATTTTTAAATGTCAGCAGAATTCCGAGAACAATGTAAGAGTTCCAAAGCATTTTAAAACTTCAGCAGAATTCCAAGAACAATTGAAGTGTTCCGAAGCATTTTTAAACGTCAGCGGAATTCCGAGAACAATGGAAGAGTTCTGAAGCATTTCAAAGCGTCAGCGTAATTTTGAAAACAATGGAAGATTTCCAAAGCATTTTTAAACTTCAGCAGAATTCCGAGAACAATGGAAGAGTTCCGAAGCATTTTTAAATGTCAGCAGAATTCCGAGAACAATGTAAGAGTTCCAAAGCATTTTAAAACTTCAGCAGAATTCCAAGAACAATTGAAGTGTTCCGAAGCATTTTTAAACGTCAGCGGAATTCCGAGAACAATGGAAGAGTTCTGAAGCATTTCAAAGCGTCAGCGTAATTTTGAAAACAATGGAAGATTTCCAAAGCATTTTTAAACTTCAGCAGAATTCCGAGAACAATGGAAGAGTTCCGAAGCATTTTTAAATGTCAGCAGAATTCCGAGAACAATGTAAGAGTTCCAAAGCATTTTAAAACTTCAGCAGAATTCCAAGAACAATTGAAGTGTTCCGAAGCATTTTTAAACGTCAGCGGAATTGCGAGAACAATGGAAGAGTTCTTAAGCATTTTTAAACGTCAGCGGAATTCCGAGAACAGTGGAAGAGTTCTGAAGCATTTTTAAGCGTCAGCGGAATTTTGAAAACAATGGAAGATTTCCGAAGCATTTTTAAACGTCAGCGGAATTCTGAGAACAATGGAAGAGTTCCGAAACATTTTTAAACTTCAGCAGAATTCCGAGAACAATGGAAGGGTTCCGAAGCATTTTTAAACTTCAGCGGAATTTGTAGAACAATGGAAGAGTTCCGAAGTATTTTTAAAAGTCAGCGGAATTCCGAGAACAATGGAAGAGTTGTGAAGCATTTTTAAACGTCAGCGGAATTCCGAGAACAATGGAAGAGTTCCGAAGCATTTTTAAACGTCAGCAGAATTCCGAGAACAATGGAAGAGTTCCGAAGCATTTTTAAACGTCAGCAGAATTCTGAGAACAATGGAAGAGTTCCGAAGCATTTTTAAACTTCAGCGGAATTCCGAGAACAATGGAAGAGTTCCGAAGCATTTTTAAACATCAGCGGAATTCCGAGAACAATGAAAGAGTTGCGAAGCATTATTAAACGTCAGCGGAATTCCGAGAACAATGGAAGAGTTCTGAAGCATTTTTAAACTTCAGCAGAATTCCCAGAACAATGGAAGTGTTTTGAAGCATTTTTAAACTTCAACGGAATTCCGAGAACAATGGAAGAGTTCCGAAGCATTTTTAAACGTCAGCGGAATTCCGAGAACAATGAAAGAGTTGCGAAGCATTATTAAACGTCAGCGGAATTCCGAGAACAATGGAAGAGTTCTGAAGCATTTTTAAGCGTCAGCGGAATTTTGAAAACAATGGAAGATTTCCGAAGCATTTTTAAACGTCAGCGGAATTCTGAGAACAATGGAAGAGTTCCTATGCATTTTTAAACTTCAGCAGAATTCCGAGAACAATGGAAGGGTTCCGAAGCATTTTTAAACTTCAGCGGAATTTGGAGAACAATGGAAGAGTTCCGAAGCATTTTTAAAAGTCAGCGGAATTCCGAGAACAATGGAAGAGTTGTGAAGCATTTTTAAACGTCAGCGGAATTCCGAGAACAATGGAAGAGTTCCGAAGCATTTTTAAACGTCAGCAGAATTCTGAAAACAATGGAAAAGTTCTGAAGCATTTTTAAACATCAGCGGAATTTTGAAAACAATGGAAGATTTCCGAAGCATTTTTAAACGTCAGCGGAATTCTGAGGACAATGGAAGAGTTGTGAAGCATTTTTAAACTTCAGCAGAATTCCAAGAACAATGGAAGAGTTCCGAAGCATTTTTAAACTTCAGCGGAATTCCGAGAACAATGTAAGAGATTTTAAGCATTTTTAAACTTCAGCGGAATTCCGAGAACAATAGAAGAGTTCCGAAGCATTTTTAAAATTCACACGAATTCCGAGAATAATGGAAGAGTTCAGATGAATTTTTAGACTTCAGCAGAATTCCTAAAACAATGGAAGAGGTCCGAAGCATTTTTAAATTCAGCGGAATTCCGAGAACAATGGAAGAGTTCCGAAGCATTTTTAAACATCAGCGGAATTCCGAGAACAATGGAAGAGTACTGAAGCATTTTAAAACGTCATCGGAATTCCGAGAACAATGGAAGAGTTCCGAAGCATTTTTAAACTTCAGCAGAATTACGAGAACAATGGAAGAGTTCCAAAGCATTTTTAAACTTCAGCGGAATTCCGAGAACAATGGAAGAGTTCCGAAGCATTTTTAAACTTCAGCGGAATGCCGAGAACAATGCAAGATTTCCGAAGCATTTTTATATGTCAGCGGAATTCCGAGAATAATGGAAGAGTACCGAAGCATTTTTAAACATCAGCGGAATTCTGAGAACAATGGAAGAGTTCCGAAGCATTTTTAAACTTCAGCAGAATTCCGAGATCAATGGAAGAGTTTGGAAGCATTTTTAAACTTCAACGGAATTTCGAGAACAATGGAAGAGATCCGAAGCATATTTAAACGTCAGCGGAATTCCGAGAACAATGAAAGAGTTGCGAAGCATTATTAAACGTCAGCGGAATTCCGAGAACAATGGAAGAGTTCTGAAGCATTTTTAAACGTCAGCGGAATTTTGAAAACAATGGAAGATTTCCGAAGCATTTTTAAACGTCAGCGGAATTCTGAGAACAATGCAAGATTTCCGAAGCATTTTTATATGTCAGCGGAATTCCGAGAACAATGGAAGAGCTCCGAAGCATTTTTAAACGTCAGCAGAATTCCGAGAACAATGGAAGAGTTCCGAAGCATTTTAAAACTTCAGCAGAATTCCAAGAACAATGGAGGAGTTCTGAAGCATTTTTAAACGTCAGCAGAATTCCGAGATCAATGGAAGAGTTCCGAAGCATTTTTAAACGTCAGCGGAATTCCGAGAACAGTGGAAGAGTTCTGAAGCATTTTTAAGCGTCAGCGGAATTTTGAAAACAATGGAAGATTTCCGAAGCATTTTTAAACGTCAGCGGAATTCTGAGAACAATGGAAGAGTTCCGAAACATTTTTAAACTTCAGCAGAATTCTGAGGACAATGGAAGAGTTGTGAAGCATTTTTAAACTTCAGCAGAATTCCAAGAACAATGGAAGAGTTCCGAAGCATTTTTAAACTTCAGCGGAATTCCGAGAACAATGTAAGAGATTTTAAGCATTTTTAAACTTCAGCGGAATTCCGAGAACAATAGAAGAGTTCCGAAGCATTTTTAAAATTCACACGAATTCCGAGAATAATGGAAGAGTTCAGATGAATTTTTAGACTTCAGCAGAATTCCTAAAACAATGGAAGAGGTCCGAAGCATTTTTAAATTCAGCGGAATTCCGAGAACAATGGAAGAGTTCCGAAGCATTTTTAAACATCAGCGGAATTCCGAGAACAATGGAAGAGTACTGAAGCATTTTAAAACGTCATCGGAATTCCGAGAACAATGGAAGAGTTCCGAAGCATTTTTAAACTTCAGCAGAATTACGAGAACAATGGAAGAGTTCCAAAGCATTTTTAAACTTCAGCGGAATTCCGAGAACAATGGAAGAGTTCCGAAGCATTTTTAAACTTCAGCGGAATGCCGAGAACAATGCAAGATTTCCGAAGCATTTTTATATGTCAGCGGAATTCCGAGAATAATGGAAGAGTACCGAAGCATTTTTAAACGTCAGCGGAATTCTGAGAACAATGGAAGAGTTCCGAAGCATTTTTAAACTTCAGCAGAATTCCGAGAACAATGGAAGAGTTTGGAAGCATTTTTAAACTTCAACGGAATTTCGAGAACAATGGAAGAGATCCGAAGCATATTTAAACGTCAGCGGAATTCCGAGAACAATGAAAGAGTTGCGAAGCATTATTAAACGTCAGCGGAATTCCGAGAACAATGGAAGAGTTCTGAAGCATTTTTAAACGTCAGCGGAATTTTGAAAACAATGGAAGATTTCCGAAGCATTTTTAAACGTCAGCGGAATGCCGAGAACAATGCAAGATTTCCGAAGCATTTTTATATGTCAGCGGAATTCCGAGAACAATGGAAGAGTACCGAAGCATTTTTAAACGTCAGCAGAATTCCGAGAGCAATGGAAGAGTTCCGAAGCATTTTAAAACTTCAGCAGAATTCCAAGAACAATGGAAGAGTTCTGAAGCATTTTTAAACGTCAGCAGAATTCCGAGATCAATGGAAGAGTTCCGAAGCATTTTTAAACGTCAGCGGAATTCCGAGAACAGTGGAAGAGTTCTGAAGCATTTTTAAGCGTCAGCGGAATTTTGAAAACAATGGAAGATTTCCGAAGCATTTTTAAACGTCAGCGGAATTCTGAGAACAATGGAAGAGTTCCGAAACATTTTTAAACTTCAGCAGAATTCTGAGAACAATGGAAGGGTTCCGAAACATTTTTAAACTTCAGCGGAATTCCGAGAACAATGGAAGAGTTCAAAAGCATTTTTAAACGTCAGCGGAATTCTGAGAACAATGGAAGAGTTCCGAAGCATTTTTAAACGTCAGCAGAATTCCGAGAAGAATGTAAGAGTACTGAAGCATTTTTAAACTTCAGCAGAATTCCGAGAGCAATGGAAGAGTTCCAAAGCATTTTAAAAGTTCAGCAGAATTCCGAGAACAATTGAAGAGTTCCGAAGCATTTTTAAACGTCAGCGGAATGCCGAGAACAATGCAAGATTTCCGAAGCATTTTTAAACGTCAGCGGAATTCTGAGAACAATGGAAGAGTTCCGAAGCATTTTTAAACTTCAGCAGAATTCCGAGAACAATGGAAGAGTTTCGAAGCATTTTTAAACTTCAACGGAATTTCGAGAACAATGGAAGAGTTCCGAAGCATTTTTATATGTCAGCAGAATTCCGAGAACAATGGAAGAGATTTTAAGCATTTTTAAACTTCAGCGGAATTCCGAGAACAGTAGAAGAGTTCCGAAGCATTTTTAAACTTCACCCGAATTCTGAGAACAATGAAAGAGTTCCGAAGCATTTTTAAAAGTCAGCGGAATTCCGGGAACAATGGAAGAGTTGTGAAGCATTTTTAAACGTCAGCGGAATTCCGAGAACAATGGAAGAGTTCCGAAGCATTTTTAAACTTCAGCGGAATTTGGAGAACAATGGAAGAGTTCCGAAGTATTTTTAAAAGTCAGCGGAATTCTGAGAACAATGGAAGAGTTCCGAAGCATTTTTAAACTTCAGCGGAATTCCGAGAACAATGGAAGAGTTCCAAAGCATTTTTAAACGTCAGCAGAATTCCGAGAACAATGGAAGAGTTCTGAAGCATTTTTAAACGTCAGCGGAATATTGAAAACAATGGAAGATTTCCGAAGCATTTTTAAACGTCAGCGGAATTCTGAGAACAATGGAAGAGTTACGAAGCATTTTTAAACTTCAGCAGAATTCCGAGAACAATGGAAGAGTTCCGAAGCATTTTTAAATGTCAGCGGAATTCCGAGAACAATGAAAGAGTTGCGAAGCATTATTAAACGTCAGCGGAATTCCGAGAACAATGGAAGATTTCTGAAGCATCTTTAAACTTCAGCAGAATTCCGAGAACAATGGAAGAGTTTCGAAGCACTTTTAAACTTCAACGGAATTCCGAGAACAATGGATGAGTGCCGAAGCATTTTTAAACGTCAGTGGAATTCCGAGAACAATGAAAGAGTTGCGAAGCATTATTAAACGTCAGCGGAATTCCGAGAACAATGGAAGAGTTCTGAAGCATTTTTAAGCGTCAGCGGAATTTTGAAAACAATGGAAGATTTCCGAAGCATTTATAAACGTCAGCGGAATTCTGAGAACAATGGAAGAGTTCCGAAGCATTTTTAAACTTCAGCAGAATTCCGAGAACAATGGAAGGGTTCCGAAGCATTTTTAAACTTCAGCGGAATTTGGAGAACAATGGAAGAGTTCCGAAGCATTTTTAAAAGTCAGCGGAAATCCGAGAACAATGGAAGAGTTGTGAAGCATTTTTAAACATCAGCGGAATTCCGAGAACAATGGAATAGTTCTGAAGCATTTTTAAACGTCAGCGGAATTTTGAAAACAATGGAAGATTTCCGAAGCATTTTTAAACGTCAGCGGAATTCTGAGAACAATGGAAGAGTTCTGAAGCATTTATAAACTTCAGCAGAATTCCGAGAACAATGGAAGAGTTCCGAAGCATTTTTAAACGTCAGCGGAATTCCGAGAACAATGAAAGAGTTGCGAAGCATTATTAAACGTCAGCGGAATTCCGAGAACAATGGAAGAGTTCTGAAGCATTTTTAAACTTCAGCAGAATTCCCAGAACAATGGAAGTGTTTTGAAGCATTTTTAAACTTCAACGGAATTCCGAGAACAATGGAAGAGTTCCGAAGCATTTTTAAACGTCAGCGGAATTCCGAGAACAATGAAAGAGTTGCGAAGCATTATTAAACGTCAGCGGAATTCCGAGAACAATGGAAGGGTTCCGAAGCATTTTTAAACTTCAGCGGAATTCCGAGAACAATGGAAGAGTTCCAAAGCATTTTTAAACGTCAGCGGAATTCTGAGAACAATGGAAGAGTTCCGAAGCATTTTTAAACGTCAGCAGAATTCCGAGAAGAATGTAAGAGTACTGAAGCATTTTTAAACTTCAGCAGAATTCCGAGAGCAATGGAAGAGTTCCAAAGCATTTTAAAAGTTTAGCAGAATTCCGAGAACAATTGAAGAGTTCCGAAGCATTTTTAAACGTCAGCGGAATTCTGAGAACAATGGAAGAGTTCCGAAGCATTTTTAAACTTCAGCAGAATTCCGAGAACAATGGAAGAGTTTGGAAGCATTTTTAAACTTCAACGGAATTTCGAGAACAATGGAAGAGATCCGAAGCATATTTAAACGTCAGCGGAATTCCGAGAACAATGAAAGAGTTGCGAAGCATTATTAAACGTCAGCGGAATTCCGAGAACAATGGAAGAGTTCTGAAGCATTTTTAAACGTCAGCGGAATTTTGAAAACAATGGAAGATTTCCGAAGCATTTTTAAACGTCAGCGGAATTCTGAGAACAATGGAAGAGTTCCGAAGCATTTTTAAACGTCAGCGGAATGCCGAGAACAATGCAAGATTTCCGAAGCATTTTTATATGTCAGCGGAATTCCGAGAACAATGGAAGAGCTCCGAAGCATTTTTAAACGTCAGCAGAATTCCGAGAACAATGGAAGAGTTCCGAAGCATTTTAAAACTTCAGCAGAATTCCAAGAACAATGGAAGTGTTCTGAAGCATTTTTAAACGTCAGCAGAATTCCGAGATCAATGGAAGAGTTCCGAAGCATTTTTAAACGTCAGCGGAATTCCGAGAACAGTGGAAGAGTTCTGAAGCATTTTTAAGCGTCAGCGGAATTTTGAAAACAATGGAAGATTTCCGAAGCATTTTTAAACGTCAGCGGAATTCTGAGAACAATGGAAGAGTTCCGAAACATTTTTAAACTTCAGCAGAATTCCGAGAACAATGGAAGGGTTCCGAAGCATTTTTAAACTTCAGCGGAATTTGGAGAACAATGGAAGAGTTCCGAAGAATTTTTTAAAGTCAGCGGAATTCCGAGAACAAAGGAAGAGTTGTGAAGCATTTTTAAACGTCAGCGGAATTCCGAGAACAATGGAAGAGTTCCGAAGCATTTTTAAACGTCAGCAGAATTCCGAGAACAATGGAACAGTTCCGAAGCATTTTTAAACGTCAGCAGAATTCTGAGAACAATGGAAGGGTTCCGAAGCATTTTTAAACTTCAGCGGAATTCCGAGAACAATGGAAGAGTTCCAAAGCATTTTTAAACGTCAGCGGAATTCTGAGAACAATGGAAGAGTTCCGCAGCATTTTTAAACGTCAGCAGAATTCCGAGAAGAATGTAAGAGTTCTGAAGCATTTTTAAACTTCAGCAGAATTCCGAAAGCAATGGA
Organism: Phyllobates terribilis; assembly: GCF_046119375.1. Classification (NCBI taxonomy): domain Eukaryota; kingdom Metazoa; phylum Chordata; class Amphibia; order Anura; family Dendrobatidae; genus Phyllobates; species Phyllobates terribilis. The sequence goes on along the minus strand of NW_027362788.1, from coordinate 11,560,850 downwards.
AGAGTTCCAAAGCATTTTAAAAGTTCAGCAGAATTCCGAGAACAATTGAAGAGTTCCGAAGCATTTTTAAACGTCAGCGGAATGCCGAGAACAATGCAAGATTTCCGAAGCATTTTTATATGTCAGCGGAATTCCAAGAACAATGGAAGAGTTCCGAAGCATTTTTAAACTTCAGCAGAATTCCGAGAACAATAGAAGAGTTTCGAAGCATTTTTAAACTTCAATGGAATTTCGAGAACAATGGAAGAGTTCCGAAGCATTTTTAAACTTCAGCAGAATTCCGAGAACAATGGAAGATTTCCGAAGCATTTTTAAACGTCAGCGGAATTCTGAGAACAATGGAAGAGTTCTGAAGCATTTATAAACTTCAGCAGAATTCCGAGAACAATGGAAGAGTTCCGAAGCATTTTTAAACTTCACCCGAATTCCGAGAGCAATGGAAGAGTTCCAAAGCATTTTAAAAGTTCAGCAGAATTCCGAGAACAATTGAAGAGTTCCGAAGCATTTTTAAACGTCAGCGGAATGCCGAGAACAATGCAAGATTTCCGAAGCATTTTTAAACGTCAGCGGAATTCTGAGAACAATGGAAGAGTTCCGAAGCATTTTTAAACTTCAGCAGAATTCCGAGAACAATGGAAGAGTTTCGAAGCATTTTTAAACTTCAACGGAATTTTGAGAACAATGGAAGAGTTCCGAAGCATTTTTAAACGTCAGCGGAATTCCGAGAACAATGAAAGAGTTGCGAAGCATTATTAAACGTCAGCGGAATTCCGAGAACAATGGAAGAGTTCTGAAGCATTTTTAAACGTCAGCGGAATTTTGAAAACAATGGAAGATTTCCGAAGCATTTTTAAACGTCAGCGGAATTCTGAGAAAAATGGAAGAGTTCCGAAGCATTTTTAAACGTCAGCGGAATGCCGAGAACAATGCAAGATTTCCGAAGCATTTTTATATGTCAGCGGAATTCCGAGAACAATGGAAGAGTACCGAAGCATTTTTAAACGTCAGCGGAATTCTGAGAACAATGGAAGAGTTCCAAAGCATTTTTAAACTTCAGCAGAATTCCGAGAACAATGGAAGAGTTTCGAAGCATTTTTAAACTTCAACGGAATTCCGAGAACAATGGAAGAGTTCCGCAGCATTTTTAAACGTCAGCAGAATTCCGAGAAGAATGTAAGAGTTCTGAAGCATTTTTAAACTTCAGCAGAATTCCGAAAGCAATGGAAGAGTTCCAAAGCATTTTAAAAGTTCAGCAGAATTCCGAGAACAATTGAAGAGTTCCGAAGCATTTTTAAACGTCAGCGGAATGCCGAGAACAATGCAAGATTTCCGAAGCATTTTTATATGTCAGCGGAATTCCAAGAACAATGGAAGAGTTCCGAAGCATTTTTAAACTTCAGCAGAATTCCGAGAACAATGGAAGAGTTTCGAAGCATTTTTAAACTTCAATGGAATTTCGAGAACAATGGAAGAGTTCCGAAGCATTTTTAAACTTCAGCAGAATTCCGAGAACAATGGAAGATTTCCGAAGCATTTTTAAACGTCAGCGGAATTCTGAGAACAATGGAAGAGATCTGAAGCATTTATAAACTTCAGCAGAATTCCGAGAACAATGGAAGAGTTCCGAAGCATTTTTAAACTTCAACCGAATTCCGAGAGCAATGGAAGAGTTCCAAAGCATTTTAAAAGTTCAGCAGAATTCCGAGAACAATTGAAGAGTTCCGAAGCATTTTTAAACGTCAGCGGAATTTTGAAAACAATGGAAGATTTCCGAAGCATTTTTATATGTCAGCGGAATTCCGAGAACAATGGAAGAGTACCGAAGCATTTTTAAATGTCAGCGGAATGCCGAGAACAATGCAAGATTTCCGAAGCATTTTTATATGTCAGCAGAATTCCGAGAACAATGGAAGAGATTTTAAGCATTTTTAAACTTCAGCGGAATTCCGAGAACAGTAGAAGAGTTCCGAAGCATTTTTAAACTTCACCCGAATTCTGAGAACAATGAAAGAGTTCCGAAGCATTTTTAAAAGTCAGCGGAATTCCGGGAACAATGGAAGAGTTGTGAAGCATTTTTAAACGTCAGCGGAATTCCGAGAACAATGGAAGAGTTCCGAAGCATTTTTAAACTTCAGCGGAATTTGGAGAACAATGGAAGTGTTCCGAAGTATTTTTAAAAGTCAGCGGAATTCTGAGAACAATGGAAGAGTTCCGAAGCATTTTTAAACTTCAGCGGAATTCCGAGAACAATGGAAGAGTTCCAAAGCATTTTTAAATGTCAGCAGAATTCCGAGAACAATGGAAGAGTTCTGAAGCATTTTTAAACGTCAGCGGAATATTGAAAACAATGGAAGATTTCCGAAGCATTTTTAAACGTCAGCGGAATTCTGAGAACAATGGAAGAGTTACGAAGCATTTTTAAACTTCAGCAGAATTCCGAGAACAATGGAAGAGTTCCGAAGCATTTTTAAATGTCAGCGGAATTCCGAGAACAATGAAAGAGTTGCGAAGCATTATTAAACGTCAGCGGAATTCCGAGAACAATGGAAGATTTCTGAAGCATCTTTAAACTTCAGCAGAATTCCGAGAACAATGGAAGAGTTTCGAAGCATTTTTGAACTTCAACGGAATTCCGAGAACAATGGATGAGTGCCGAAGCATTTTTAAACGTCAGTGGAATTCCGAGAACAATGAAAGAGTTGCGAAGCATTATTAAACGTCAGCGGAATTCCGAGAACAATGGAAGAGTTCTGAAGCATTTTTAAGCGTCAGCGGAATTTTGAAAACAATGGAAGATTTCCGAAGCATTTATAAACGTCAGCGGAATTCTGAGAACAATGGAAGAGTTCCGAAGCATTTTTAAACTTCAGCAGAATTCCGAGAACAATGGAAGGGTTCCGAAGCATTTTTAAACTTCAGCGGAATTTGGAGAACAATGGAAGAGTTCCGAAGCATTTTTAAACGTCAGCAGAATTCCGAGAAGAATGTAAGAGTACTGAAGCATTTTTAAACTTCAGCAGAATTCCGAGAGCAATGGAAGAGTTCCAAAGCATTTTAAAAGTTCAGCAGAATTCCGAGAACAATTGAAGAGTTCCGAAGCATTTTTAAACGTCAACGGAATTTCGAGAACAATGGAAGAGATCCGAAGCATATTCAAACGTCAGCGGAATTCCGAGAACAATGAAAGAGTTGCGAAGCATTATTAAACGTCAGCGGAATTCCGAGAACAATGGAAGAGTTCTGAAGCATTTTTAAACGTCAGCGGAATTTTGAAAACAATGGAAGATTTCCGAAGAATTTTTAAACGTCAGCGGAATTCTGAGAACAATGGAAGAGTTCCGAAGCATTTTTAAACGTCAGCAGAATTCCGAGAACAATGGAAGAGTTCCGAAGCATTTTAAAACTTCAGCAGAATTCCAAGAACAATGGAAGAGTTCTGAAGCATTTTTAAACGTCAGCAGAATTCCGAGATCAATGGAAGAGTTCCGAAGCATTTTTAAACGTCAGCGGAATTCCGAGAACAGTGGAAGAGTTCTGAAGCATTTTTAAACGTCAGCAGAATTCCGAGAACAATGGAAGAGTTCCGAAACATTTTTAAACTTCAGCAGAATTCCGAGAACAATGGAAGGGTTCCGAAGCATTTTTAAACTTCAGCGGAATTTGGAGAACAATGGAAGAGTTCCGAAGTATTTTTAAAAGTCAGCGGAATTCCGAGAACAATGGAAGAGTTGTGAAGCATTTTTAAACGTCAGCGGAATTCCGAGAACAATGGAAGAGTTCCGAAGCATTTTTAAACGTCAGCAGAATTCCGAGAACAATGGAACAGTTCCGAAGCATTTTTAAACGTCAGCAGAATTCTGAGAACAATGGAAGGGTTCCGAAGCATTTTTAAACTTCAGCGGAATTCCGAGAACAATGGAAGAGTTCCAAAGCATTTTTAAACGTCAGCGGAATTCTGAGAACAATGGAAGAGTTCCGCAGCATTTTTAAACGTCAGCAGAATTCCGAGAAGAATGTAAGAGTTCTGAAGCATTTTTAAACTTCAGCAGAATTCCGAAAGCAATGGAAGAGTTCCAAAGCATTTTAAAAGTTCAGCAGAATTCCGAGAACAATTGAAGAGTTCCGAAGCATTTTTAAACGTCAGCGGAATTTTGAAAACAATGGAAGATTTCCGAAGCATTTTTATATGTCAGCGGAATTCCGAGAACAATGGAAGAGTACCGAAGCATTTTTAAATGTCAGCGGAATGCCGAGAACAATGCAAGATTTCCGAAGCATTTTTATATGTCAGCAGAATTCCGAGAACAATGGAAGAGATTTTAAGCATTTTTAAACTTCAGCGGAATTCCGAGAACAGTAGAAGAGTTCCGAAGCATTTTTAAACTTCACCCGAATTCTGAGAACAATGAAAGAGTTCCGAAGCATTTTTAAAAGTCAGCGGAATTCCGGGAACAATGGAAGAGTTGTGAAGCATTTTTAAACGTCAGCGGAATTCCGAGAACAATGGAAGAGTTCCGAAGCATTTTTAAACTTCAGCGGAAATTGGAGAACAATGGAAGTGTTCCGAAGTATTTTTAAAAGTCAGCGGAATTCTGAGAACAATGGAAGAGTTCCGAAGCATTTTTAAACTTCAGCGGAATTCCGAGAACAATGGAAGAGTTCCAAAGCATTTTTAAATGTCAGCAGAATTCCGAGAACAATGGAAGAGTTCTGAAGCATTTTTAAACGTCAGCGGAATATTGAAAACAATGGAAGATTTCCGAAGCATTTTTAAACGTCAGCGGAATTCTGAGAACAATGGAAGAGTTACGAAGCATTTTTAAACTTCAGCAGAATTCCGAGAACAATGGAAGAGTTCCGAAGCATTTTTAAATGTCAGCGGAATTCCGAGAACAATGAAAGAGTTGCGAAGCATTATTAAACGTCAGCGGAATTCCGAGAACAATGGAAGATTTCTGAAGCATCTTTAAACTTCAGCAGAATTCCGAGAACAATGGAAGAGTTTCGAAGCATTTTTGAACTTCAACGGAATTCCGAGAACAATGGATGAGTGCCGAAGCATTTTTAAACGTCAGTGGAATTCCGAGAACAATGAAAGAGTTGCGAAGCATTATTAAACGTCAGCGGAATTCCGAGAACAATGGAAGAGTTCTGAAGCATTTTTAAGCGTCAGCGGAATTTTGAAAACAATGGAAGATTTCCGAAGCATTTATAAACGTCAGCGGAATTCTGAGAACAATGGAAGAGTTCCGAAGCATTTTTAAACTTCAGCAGAATTCCGAGAACAATGGAAGGGTTCCGAAGCATTTTTAAACTTCAGCGGAATTTGGAGAACAATGGAAGAGTTCCGAAGCATTTTTAAACGTCAGCAGAATTCCGAGAAGAATGTAAGAGTACTGAAGCATTTTTAAACTTCAGCAGAATTCCGAGAGCAATGGAAGAGTTCCAAAGCATTTTAAAAGTTCAGCAGAATTCCGAGAACAATTGAAGAGTTCCGAAGCATTTTTAAACGTCAACGGAATTTCGAGAACAATGGAAGAGATCCGAAGCATATTCAAACGTCAGCGGAATTCCGAGAACAATGAAAGAGTTGCGAAGCATTATTAAACGTCAGCGGAATTCCGAGAACAATGGAAGAGTTCTGAAGCATTTTTAAACGTCAGCGGAATTTTGAAAACAATGGAAGATTTCCGAAGAATTTTTAAACGTCAGCGGAATTCTGAGAACAATGGAAGAGTTCCGAAGCATTTTTAAACGTCAGCAGAATTCCGAGAACAATGGAAGAGTTCCGAAGCATTTTAAAACTTCAGCAGAATTCCAAAAACAATGGAAGAGTTCTGAAGCATTTTTAAACGTCAGCAGAATTCCGAGATCAATGGAAGAGTTCCGAAGCATTTTTAAACGTCAGCGGAATTCCGAGAACAGTGGAAGAGTTCTGAAGCATTTTTAAACGTCAGCAGAATTCCGAGAACAATGGAAGAGTTCCGAAACATTTTTAAACTTCAGCAGAATTCCGAGAACAATGGAAGGGTTCCGAAGCATTTTTAAACTTCAGCGGAATTTGGAGAACAATGGAAGAGTTCCGAAGTATTTTTAAAAGTCAGCGGAATTCCGAGAACAATGGAAGAGTTGTGAAGCATTTTTAAACGTCAGCGGAATTCCGAGAACAATGGAAGAGTTCCGAAGCATTTTTAAACGTCAGCAGAATTCCGAGAACAATGGAACAGTTCCGAAGCATTTTTAAACGTCAGCAGAATTCTGAGAACAATGGAAGGGTTCCGAAGCATTTTTAAACTTCAGCGGAATTCCGAGAACAATGGAAGAGTTCCAAAGCATTTTTAAACGTCAGCGGAATTCTGAGAACAATGGAAGAGTTCCGCAGCATTTTTAAACGTCAGCAGAATTCCGAGAAGAATGTAAGAGTTCTGAAGCATTTTTAAACTTCAGCAGAATTCCGAAAGCAATGGAAGAGTTCCAAAGCATTTTAAAAGTTCAGCAGAATTCCGAGAACAATTGAAGAGTTCCGAAGCATTTTTAAACGTCAGCGGAATGCCGAGAACAATGCAAGATTTCCGAAGCATTTTTATATGTCAGCGGAATTCCAAGAACAATGGAAGAGTTCCGAAGCATTTTTAAACTTCAGCAGAATTCCGAGAACAATAGAAGAGTTTCGAAGCATTTTTAAACTTCAATGGAATTTCGAGAACAATGGAAGAGTTCCGAAGCATTTTTAAACTTCAGCAGAATTCCGAGAACAATGGAAGATTTCCGAAGCATTTTTAAACGTCAGCGGAATTCTGAGAACAATGGAAGAGTTCTGAAGCATTTATAAACTTCAGCAGAATTCCGAGAACAATGGAAGAGTTCCGAAGCATTTTTAAACTTCACCCGAATTCCGAGAGCAATGGAAGAGTTCCAAAGCATTTTAAAAGTTCAGCAGAATTCCGAGAACAATTGAAGAGTTCCGAAGCATTTTTAAACGTCAGCGGAATGCCGAGAACAATGCAAGATTTCCGAAGCATTTTTAAACGTCAGCGGAATTCTGAGAACAATGGAAGAGTTCCGAAGCATTTTTAAACTTCAGCAGAATTCCGAGAACAATGGAAGAGTTTCGAAGCATTTTTAAACTTCAACGGAATTTTGAGAACAATGGAAGAGTTCCGAAGCATTTTTAAACGTCAGCGGAATTCCGAGAACAATGAAAGAGTTGCGAAGCATTATTAAACGTCAGCGGAATTCCGAGAACAATGGAAGAGTTCTGAAGCATTTTTAAACGTCAGCGGAATTTTGAAAACAATGGAAGATTTCCGAAGCATTTTTAAACGTCAGCGGAATTCTGAGAAAAATGGAAGAGTTCCGAAGCATTTTTAAACGTCAGCGGAATGCCGAGAACAATGCAAGATTTCCGAAGCATTTTTATATGTCAGCGGAATTCCGAGAACAATGGAAGAGTACCGAAGCATTTTTAAACGTCAGCGGAATTCTGAGAACAATGGAAGAGTTCCAAAGCATTTTTAAACTTCAGCAGAATTCCGAGAACAATGGAAGAGTTTCGAAGCATTTTTAAACTTCAACGGAATTCCGAGAACAATGGAAAAGTTCCGCAGCATTTTTAAACGTCAGCAGAATTCCGAGAAGAATGTAAGAGTTCTGAAGCATTTTTAAACTTCAGCAGAATTCCGAAAGCAATGGAAGAGTTCCAAAGCATTTTAAAAGTTCAGCAGAATTCCGAGAACAATTGAAGAGTTCCGAAGCATTTTTAAACGTCAGCGGAATGCCGAGAACAATGCAAGATTTCCGAAGCATTTTTATATGTCAGCGGAATTCCAAGAACAATGGAAGAGTTCCGAAGCATTTTTAAACTTCAGCAGAATTCCGAGAACAATGGAAGAGTTTCGAAGCATTTTTAAACTTCAATGGAATTTCGAGAACAATGGAAGAGTTCCGAAGCATTTTTAAACTTCAGCAGAATTCCGAGAACAATGGAAGATTTCCGAAGCATTTTTAAACGTCAGCGGAATTCTGAGAACAATGGAAGAGATCTGAAGCATTTATAAACTTCAGCAGAATTCCGAGAACAATGGAAGAGTTCCGAAGCATTTTTAAACTTCAACCGAATTCCGAGAGCAATGGAAGAGTTCCAAAGCATTTTAAAAGTTCAGCAGAATTCCGAGAACAATTGAAGAGTTCCGAAGCATTTTTAAACGTCAGCGGAATTCTGAGAACAATGGAAGAGTTCCGAAGCATTTTTAAACTTCAGCAGAATTCCGAGAACAATGGAAGAGTTGCGAAGCATTTTTAAACGTCAGCGGAATTCCGAGAACAATGAAAGAGTTGCGAAGCATTATTAAACGTCAGCGGAATTCCGAGAACAATGGAAGAGTTCTGAAGCATTTTTAAACGTCAGCGGAATTTTGAAAACAATGGAAGATTTCCGAAGCATTTTTAAACGTCAGCGGAATTCTGAGAACAATGGAAGAGTTCCGAAGCATTTTTAAACGTCAGCGGAATGCCGAGAACAATGCAAGATTTCCGAAGCATTTTTATATGTCAGCGGAATTCCGAGAACAATGGAAGAGTACCGAAGCATTTTTAAATGTCAGCGGAATGCCGAGAACAATGCAAGATTTCCGAAGCATTTTTATATGTCAGCAGAATTCCGAGAACAATGGAAGAGATTTTAAGCATTTTTAAACTTCAGCGGAATTCCGAGAACAGTAGAAGAGTTCCGAAGCATTTTTAAACTTCACCCGAATTCTGAGAACAATGAAAGAGTTCCGAAGCATTTTTAAAAGTCAGCGGAATTCCGGGAACAATGGAAGAGTTGTGAAGCATTTTTAAACGTCAGCGGAATTCCGAGAACAATGGAAGAGTTCCGAAGCATTTTTAAACTTCAGCGGAATTTGGAGAACAATGGAAGAGTTCCGAAGTATTTTTAAAAGTCAGCGGAATTCTGAGAACAATGGAAGAGTTCCGAAGCATTTTTAAACTTCAGCGGAATTCCGAGAACAATGGAAGAGTTCCAAAGCATTTTTAAATGTCAGCAGAATTCCGAGAACAATGGAAGAGTTCTGAAGCATTTTTAAACGTCAGCGGAATATTGAAAACAATGGAAGATTTCCGAAGCATTTTTAAACGTCAGCGGAATTCTGAGAACAATGGAAGAGTTACGAAGCATTTTTAAACTTCAGCAGAATTCCGAGAACAATGGAAGAGTTCCGAAGCATTTTTAAATGTCAGCGGAATTCCGAGAACAATGAAAGAGTTGCGAAGCATTATTAAACGTCAGCGGAATTCCGAGAACAATGGAAGATTTCTGAAGCATCTTTAAACTTCAGCAGAATTCCGAGAACAATGGAAGAGTTTCGAAGCATTTTTAAACTTCAACGGAATTCCGAGAACAATGGATGAGTGCCGAAGCATTTTTAAACGTCAGTGGAATTCCGAGAACAATGAAAGAGTTGCGAAGCATTATTAAACGTCAGCGGAATTCCGAGAACAATGGAAGAGTTCTGAAGCATTTTTAAGCGTCAGCGGAATTTTGAAAACAATGGAAGATTTCCGAAGCATTTATAAACGTCAGCGGAATTCTGAGAACAATGGAAGAGTTCCGAAGCATTTTTAAACTTCAGCAGAATTCCGAGAACAATGGAAGGGTTCCGAAGCATTTTTAAACGTCAGCGGAATTCCGAGAACAATGAAAGAGTTGCGAAGCATTATTAAACGTCAGCGGAATTCCGAGAACAATGGAAGAGTTCTGAAGCATTTTTAAACTTCAGCAGAATTCCCAGAACAATGGAAGTGTTTTGAAGCATTTTTAAACTTCAACGGTATTCCGAGAACAATGGAAGAGTTCCGAAGCATTTTTAAACGTCAGCGGAATTTCGAGAACAATGAAAGAGTTGCGAAGCATTATTAAACGTCAGCGGAATTCCGAGAACAATGGAAGAGTTCTGAAGCATTTTTAAGCGTCAGCGGAATTTTGAAAACAATGGAAGATTTCCGAAGCATTTTTAAACGTCAGCGGAATTCTGAGAACAATGGAAGAGTTCCTAAGCATTTTTAAACTTCAGCAGAATTCCAAGAACAATGGAAGGGTTCCGAAGCATTTTTAAACTTCAGCGGAATTCCGAGAACAATGGAAGAGTTCCAAAGCATTTTTAAACGTCAGCGGAATTCTGAGAACAATGGAAGAGTTCCGAAGCATTTTTAAACGTCAGCAGAATTCCGAGAAGAATGTAAGAGTAATGAAGCATTTTTAAACTTCAGCAGAATTCCGAGAGCAATGGAAGAGTTCCAAAGCATTTTAAAAGTTCATCAGAATTCCGAGAACAATTGAAGAGTTCCGAAGCATTTTTAAACGTCAGCGGAATGCCGAGAACAATGCAAGATTTCCGAAGCATTTTTATATGTCAGCGGAATTCCGAGAAGAATGTAAGAGTACTGAAGCATTTTTAAACTTCAGCAGAATTCCGAGAACAATGGAAGAGTTTCGAAGCATTTTTAAACTTCAACGGAATTCCGAGAACAATGGAAGAGTTCCGCAGCATTTTTAAACGTCAGCAGAATTCCGAGAACAATTGAAGAGTTCCGAAGCATTTTTAAACTTCAGCGGAATTTGGAGAACAATGGAAGAGTTCCGAAGTATTTTTAAAAGTCAGCGGAATTCTGAGAACAATGGAAGAGTTCCGAAGCATTTTTAAACTTCAGCGGAATTCCGAGAACAATGGAAGAGTTCCAAAGCATTTTTAAACGTCAGCAGAATTCCGAGAACAATGGAAGAGTTCTGAAGCATTTTTAAACGTCAGCGGAATATTGAAAACAATGGAAGATTTCCGAAGCATTTTTAAACGTCAGCGGAATTCTGAGAACAATGGAAGAGTTACGAAGCATTTTTAAACTTCAGCAGAATTCCGAGAACAATGGAAGAGTTCCGAAGCATTTTTAAATGTCAGCGGAATTCCGAGAACAATGAAAGAGTTGCGAAGCATTATTAAACGTCAGCGGAATTCCGAGAACAATGGAAGATTTCTGAAGCATCTTTAAACTTCAGCAGAATTCCGAGAACAATGGAAGAGTTTCGAAGCATTTTTAAACTTCAACGGAATTCCGAGAACAATGGATGAGTGCCGAAGCATTTTTAAACGTCAGTGGAATTCCGAGAACAATGAAAGAGTTGCGAAGCATTAATAAACGTCAGCGGAATTCCGAGAACAATGGAAGAGTTCTGAAGCATTTTTAAGCGTCAGCGGAATTTTGAAAACAATGGAAGATTTCCGAAGCATTTATAAACGTCAGCGGAATTCTGAGAACAATGGAAGAGTTCCGAAGCATTTTTAAACTTCAGCAGAATTCCGAGAACAATGGAAGGGTTCCGAAGCATTTTTAAACTTCAGCGGAATTTGGAGAACAATGGAAGAGTTCCGAAGCATTTTTAAACGTCAGCAGAATTCCGAGAAGAATGTAAGAGTACTGAAGCATTTTTAAACTTCAGCAGAATTCCGAGAGCAATGGAAGAGTTCCAAAGCATTTTAAAAGTTCAGCAGAATTCCGAGAACAATTGAAGAGTTCCGAAGCATTTTTAAACGTCAGCGGAATTCTGAGAACAATGGAAGAGTTCCGAAGCATTTTTAAACTTCAGCAGAATTCCGAGAACAATGGAAGAGTTTGGAAGCATTTTTAAACTTCAACGGAATTTCGAGAACAATGGAAGAGATCCGAAGCATATTCAAACGTCAGCGGAATTCCGAGAACAATGAAAGAGTTGCGAAGCATTATTAAACGTCAGCGGAATTCCGAGAACAATGGAAGAGTTCTGAAGCATTTTTAAACGTCAGCGGAATTTTGAAAACAATGGAAGATTTCCGAAGAATTTTTAAACGTCAGCGGAATTCTGAGAACAATGGAAGAGTTCCGAAGCATTTTTAAACGTCAGCAGAATTCCGAGAACAATGGAAGAGTTCCGAAGCATTTTAAAACTTCAGCAGAATTCCAAGAACAATGGAAGAGTTCTGAAGCATTTTTAAACGTCAGCAGAATTCCGAGATCAATGGAAGAGTTCCGAAGCATTTTTAAACGTCAGCAGAATTCCGAGAACAGTGGAAGAGTTCTGAAGCATTTTTAAGTGTCAGCGGAATTTTGAAAACAATGGAAGATTTCCGAAGCATTTTTAAACGTCAGCGGAATTCTGAGAACAATGGAAGAGTTCCGAAACATTTTTAAACTTCAGCAGAATTCCGAGAACAATGGAAGGGTTCCGAAGCATTTTTAAACTTCAGCGGAATTCCGAGAACAATGGAAGAGTTCCAAAGCATTTTTAAACGTCAGCAGAATTCTGAAAGCAATGGAAGAGTTCCAAAGCATTTTAAAAGTTCAGCAGAATTCCGAGAACAATTGAAGAGTTCCGAAGCATTTTTAAACGTCAGCGGAATGCCGAGAACAATGCAAGATTTCCGAAGCATTTTTATATGTCAGCGGAATTCCAAGAACAATGGAAGAGTTCCGAAGCATTTTTAAACTTCAGCAGAATTCCGAGAACAATGGAAGAGTTTTGAAGCATTTTTAAACTTCAATGGAATTTCGAGAACAATGGAAGAGTTCCGAAGCATTTTTAAACTTCAGCAGAATTCCGAGAACAATGGAAGATTTCCGAAGCATTTTTAAACGTCAGCGGAATTCTGAGAACAATGGAAGAGTTCTGAAGCATTTATAAACTTCAGCAGAATTCCGAGAACAATGGAAGAGTTCCGAAGCATTTTTAAACTTCACCCGAATTCCGAGAGCAATGGAAGAGTTCCAAAGCATTTTAAAAGTTCAGCAGAATTCCGAGAACAATTGAAGAGTTCCGAAGCATTTTTAAACGTCAGCGGAATGCCGAGAACAATGCAAGATTTCCGAAGCATTTTTAAACGTCAGCGGAATTCTGAGAACAATGGAAGAGTTCCGAAGCATTTTTAAACTTCAGCAGAATTCCGAGAACAATGGAAGAGTTTCGAAGCATTTTTAAACTTCAACGGAATTTCGAGAACAATGGAAGAGTTCCGAAGCATTTTTAAACGTCAGCGGAATTCCGAGAACAATGAAAGAGTTGCGAAGCATTATTAAACGTCAGCGGAATTCCGAGAACAATGGAAGAGTTCTGAAGCATTTTTAAACGTCAGCGGAATTTTGAAAACAATGGAAGATTTCCGAAGCATTTTTAAACGTCAGCGGAATTCTGAGAACAATGGAAGAGTTCCGAAGCATTTTTAAACGTCAGCGGAATGCCGAGAACAATGCAAGATTTCCGAAGCATTTTTATATGTCAGCGGAATTCCGAGAACAATGGAAGAGTACCGAAGCATTTTTAAATGTCAGCGGAATGCCGAGAACAATGCAAGATTTCCGAAGCATTTTTATATGTCAGCAAAATTCCGAGAACAATGGAAGAGATTTTAAGCATTTTTAAACTTCAGCGGAATTCCGAGAACAGTAGAAGAGTTCCAAAGCATTTTTAAACTTCACCCGAATTCTGAGAACAATGAAAGAGTTCCGAAGCATTTTTAAAAGTCAGCGGAATTCCGGGAACAATGGAAGAGTTGTGAAGCATTTTTAAACGTCAGCGGAATTCCGAGAACAATGGAAGAGTTCCGAAGCATTTTTAAACTTCAGCGGAATTTGGAGAACAATGGAAGAGTTCCGAAGTATTTTTAAAAGTCAGCGGAATTCTGAGAACAATGGAAGAGTTCCAAAGCATTTTTAAACTTCAGCGGAATTCCGAGAACAATGGAAGAGTTCCAAAGCATTTTTAAACGTCAGCGGAATTCCGAGAACAATGGAAGAGTTCTGAAGCATTTTTAAACGTCAGCGGAATATTGAAAACAATGGAAGATTTCCGAAGCATTTTTAAACGTCAGCGGAATTCTGAGAACAATAGAAGAGTTACGAAGCATTTTTAAACTTCAGCAGAATTCCGAGAACAATGGAAGAGTTCCGAAGCATTTTTAAATGTCAGCGGAATTCCGAGAACAATGAAAGAGTTGCGAAGCATTATTAAACGTCAGCGGAATTCCGAGAACAATGGAAGATTTCTGAAGCATCTTTAAACTTCAGCAGAATTCCGAGAACAATGGAAGAGTTTCGAAGCATTTTTAAACTTCAACGGAATTCCGAGAACAATGGATGAGTGCCGAAGCATTTTTAAACGTCAGTGGAATTCCGAGAACAATGAAAGAGTTGCGAAGCATTATTAAACGTCAGCGGAATTCCGAGAACAATGGAAGAGTTCTGAAGCATTTTTAAGCGTCAGCGGAATTTTGAAAACAATGGAAGATTTCCGAAGCATTTATAAACGTCAGCGGAATTCTGAGAACAATGGAAGAGTTCCGAAGCATTTTTAAACTTCAGCAGAATTCCGAGAACAATGGAAGGGTTCCGAAGCATTTTTAAACGTCAGCGGAATTCCGAGAACAATGAAAGAGTTGCGAAGCATTATTAAACGTCAGCGGAATTCCGAGAACAATGGAAGAGTTCTGAAGCATTTTTAAACTTCAGCAGAATTCCCAGAACAATGGAAGTGTTTTGAAGCATTTTTAAACTTCAACGGTATTCCGAGAACAATGGAAGAGTTCCGAAGCATTTTTAAACGTCAGCGGAATTTCGAGAACAATGAAAGAGTTGCGAAGCATTATTAAACGTCAGCGGAATTCCGAGAACAATGGAAGAGTTCTGAAGCATTTTTAAGCGTCAGCGGAATTTTGAAAACAATGGAAGATTTCCGAAGCATTTTTAAACGTCAGCGGAATTCTGAGAACAATGGAAGAGTTCCTAAGCATTTTTAAACTTCAGCAGAATTCCAAGAACAATGGAAGGGTTCCGAAGCATTTTTAAACTTCAGCGGAATTCCGAGAACAATGGAAGAGTTCCAAAGCATTTTTAAACGTCAGCGGAATTCTGAGAACAATGGAAGAGTTCCGAAGCATTTTTAAACGTCAGCAGAATTCCGAGAAGAATGTAAGAGTAATGAAGCATTTTTAAACTTCAGCAGAATTCCGAGAGCAATGGAAGAGTTCCAAAGCATTTTAAAAGTTCATCAGAATTCCGAGAACAATTGAAGAGTTCCGAAGCATTTTTAAACGTCAGCGGAATGCCGAGAACAATGCAAGATTTCCGAAGCATTTTTATATGTCAGCGGAATTCCGAGAAGAATGTAAGAGTACTGAAGCATTTTTAAACTTCAGCAGAATTCCGAGAACAATGGAAGAGTTTCGAAGCATTTTTAAACTTCAACGGAATTCCGAGAACAATGGAAGAGTTCCGAAGTATTTTTAAAAGTCAGCGGAATTCTGAGAACAATGGAAGAGTTCCGAAGCATTTTTAAACTTCAGCGGAATTCCGAGAACAATGGAAGAGTTCCAAAGCATTTTTAAACGTCAGCAGAATTCCGAGAACAATGGAAGAGTTCTGAAGCATTTTTAAACGTCAGCGGAATATTGAAAACAATGGAAGATTTCCGAAGCATTTTTAAACGTCAGCGGAATTCTGAGAACAATGGAAGAGTTACGAAGCATTTTTAAACTTCAGCAGAATTCCGAGAACAATGGAAGAGTTCCGAAGCATTTTTAAATGTCAGCGGAATTCCGAGAACAATGAAAGAGTTGCGAAGCATTATTAAACGTCAGCGGAATTCCGAGAACAATGGAAGATTTCTGAAGCATCTTTAAACTTCAGCAGAATTCCGAGAACAATGGAAGAGTTTCGAAGCATTTTTAAACT
The DNA here is from genome assembly GCF_046119375.1 of Phyllobates terribilis. NCBI lineage: Eukaryota > Metazoa > Chordata > Amphibia > Anura > Dendrobatidae > Phyllobates > Phyllobates terribilis. The sequence continues at coordinate 11,545,097 of NW_027362788.1, read as the reverse complement.
TCAACGGAATTCCGAGAACAATGGATGAGTGCCGAAGCATTTTTAAACGTCAGTGGAATTCCGAGAACAATGAAAGAGTTGCGAAGCATTAATAAACGTCAGCGGAATTCCGAGAACAATGGAAGAGTTCTGAAGCATTTTTAAGCGTCAGCGGAATTTTGAAAACAATGGAAGATTTCCGAAGCATTTATAAACGTCAGCGGAATTCTGAGAACAATGGAAGAGTTCCGAAGCATTTTTAAACTTCAGCAGAATTCCGAGAACAATGGAAGGGTTCCGAAGCATTTTTAAACTTCAGCGGAATTTGGAGAACAATGGAAGAGTTCCGAAGCATTTTTAAACGTCAGCAGAATTCCGAGAAGAATGTAAGAGTACTGAAGCATTTTTAAACTTCAGCAGAATTCCGAGAGCAATGGAAGAGTTCCAAAGCATTTTAAAAGTTCAGCAGAATTCCGAGAACAATTGAAGAGTTCCGAAGCATTTTTAAACGTCAGCGGAATTCTGAGAACAATGGAAGAGTTCCGAAGCATTTTTAAACTTCAGCAGAATTCCGAGAACAATGGAAGAGTTTGGAAGCATTTTTAAACTTCAACGGAATTTCGAGAACAATGGAAGAGATCCGAAGCATATTCAAACGTCAGCGGAATTCCGAGAACAATGAAAGAGTTGCGAAGCATTATTAAACGTCAGCGGAATTCCGAGAACAATGGAAGAGTTCTGAAGCATTTTTAAACGTCAGCGGAATTTTGAAAACAATGGAAGATTTCCGAAGAATTTTTAAACGTCAGCGGAATTCTGAGAACAATGGAAGAGTTCCGAAGCATTTTTAAACGTCAGCAGAATTCCGAGAACAATGGAAGAGTTCCGAAGCATTTTAAAACTTCAGCAGAATTCCAAGAACAATGGAAGAGTTCTGAAGCATTTTTAAACGTCAGCAGAATTCCGAGATCAATGGAAGAGTTCCGAAGCATTTTTAAACGTCAGCGGAATTCCGAGAACAGTGGAAGAGTTCTGAAGCATTTTTAAGTGTCAGCGGAATTTTGAAAACAATGGAAGATTTCCGAAGCATTTTTAAACGTCAGCGGAATTCTGAGAACAATGGAAGAGTTCCGAAACATTTTTAAACTTCAGCAGAATTCCGAGAACAATGGAAGGGTTCCGAAGCATTTTTAAACTTCAGCGGAATTTGGAGAACAATGGAAGAGTTCCGAAGTATTTTTAAAAGTCAGCGGAATTCCGAGAACAATGGAAGAGTTGTGAAGCATTTTTAAACGTCAGCGGAATTCCGAGAACAATGGAAGAGTTCCGAAGCATTTTTAAACGTCAGCAGAATTCCGAGAACAATGGAACAGTTCCGAAGCATTTTTAAACGTCAGCAGAATTCTGAGAACAATGGAAGGGTTCCGAAGCATTTTTAAACTTCAGCGGAATTCCGAGAACAATGGAAGAGTTCCAAAGCATTTTTAAACGTCAGCGGAATTCTGAGAACAATGGAAGAGTTCCGCAGCATTTTTAAACGTCAGCAGAATTCCGAGAAGAATGTAAGAGTTCTGAAGCATTTTTAAACTTCAGCAGAATTCTGAAAGCAATGGAAGAGTTCCAAAGCATTTTAAAAGTTCAGCAGAATTCCGAGAACAATTGAAGAGTTCCGAAGCATTTTTAAACGTCAGCGGAATGCCGAGAACAATGCAAGATTTCCGAAGCATTTTTATATGTCAGCGGAATTCCAAGAACAATGGAAGAGTTCCGAAGCATTTTTAAACTTCAGCAGAATTCCGAGAACAATGGAAGAGTTTTGAAGCATTTTTAAACTTCAATGGAATTTCGAGAACAATGGAAGAGTTCCGAAGCATTTTTAAACTTCAGCAGAATTCCGAGAACAATGGAAGATTTCCGAAGCATTTTTAAACGTCAGCGGAATTCTGAGAACAATGGAAGAGTTCTGAAGCATTTATAAACTTCAGCAGAATTCCGAGAACAATGGAAGAGTTCCGAAGCATTTTTAAACTTCACCCGAATTCCGAGAGCAATGGAAGAGTTCCAAAGCATTTTAAAAGTTCAGCAGAATTCCGAGAACAATTGAAGAGTTCCGAAGCATTTTTAAACGTCAGCGGAATGCCGAGAACAATGCAAGATTTCCGAAGCATTTTTAAACGTCAGCGGAATTCTGAGAACAATGGAAGAGTTCCGAAGCATTTTTAAACTTCAGCAGAATTCCGAGAACAATGGAAGAGTTTCGAAGCATTTTTAAACTTCAACGGAATTTCGAGAACAATGGAAGAGTTCCGAAGCATTTTTAAACGTCAGCGGAATTCCGAGAACAATGAAAGAGTTGCGAAGCATTATTAAACGTCAGCGGAATTCCGAGAACAATGGAAGAGTTCTGAAGCATTTTTAAACGTCAGCGGAATTTTGAAAACAATGGAAGATTTCCGAAGCATTTTTAAACGTCAGCGGAATTCTGAGAACAATGGAAGAGTTCCGAAGCATTTTTAAACGTCAGCGGAATGCCGAGAACAATGCAAGATTTCCGAAGCATTTTTATATGTCAGCGGAATTCCGAGAACAATGGAAGAGTACCGAAGCATTTTTAAATGTCAGCGGAATGCCGAGAACAATGCAAGATTTCCGAAGCATTTTTATATGTCAGCAAAATTCCGAGAACAATGGAAGAGATTTTAAGCATTTTTAAACTTCAGCGGAATTCCGAGAACAGTAGAAGAGTTCCAAAGCATTTTTAAACTTCACCCGAATTCTGAGAACAATGAAAGAGTTCCGAAGCATTTTTAAAAGTCAGCGGAATTCCGGGAACAATGGAAGAGTTGTGAAGCATTTTTAAACGTCAGCGGAATTCCGAGAACAATGGAAGAGTTCCGAAGCATTTTTAAACTTCAGCGGAATTTGGAGAACAATGGAAGAGTTCCGAAGTATTTTTAAAAGTCAGCGGAATTCTGAGAACAATGGAAGAGTTCCAAAGCATTTTTAAACTTCAGCGGAATTCCGAGAACAATGGAAGAGTTCCAAAGCATTTTTAAACGTCAGCGGAATTCCGAGAACAATGGAAGAGTTCTGAAGCATTTTTAAACGTCAGCGGAATATTGAAAACAATGGAAGATTTCCGAAGCATTTTTAAACGTCAGCGGAATTCTGAGAACAATAGAAGAGTTACGAAGCATTTTTAAACTTCAGCAGAATTCCGAGAACAATGGAAGAGTTCCGAAGCATTTTTAAATGTCAGCGGAATTCCGAGAACAATGAAAGAGTTGCGAAGCATTATTAAACGTCAGCGGAATTCCGAGAACAATGGAAGATTTCTGAAGCATCTTTAAACTTCAGCAGAATTCCGAGAACAATGGAAGAGTTTCGAAGCATTTTTAAACTTCAACGGAATTCCGAGAACAATGGATGAGTGCCGAAGCATTTTTAAACGTCAGTGGAATTCCGAGAACAATGAAAGAGTTGCGAAGCATTATTAAACGTCAGCGGAATTCCGAGAACAATGGAAGAGTTCTGAAGCATTTTTAAGCGTCAGCGGAATTTTGAAAACAATGGAAGATTTCCGAAGCATTTATAAACGTCAGCGGAATTCTGAGAACAATGGAAGAGTTCCGAAGCATTTTTAAACTTCAGCAGAATTCCGAGAACAATGGAAGGGTTCCGAAGCATTTTTAAACGTCAGCGGAATTCCGAGAACAATGAAAGAGTTGCGAAGCATTATTAAACGTCAGCGGAATTCCGAGAACAATGGAAGAGTTCTGAAGCATTTTTAAACTTCAGCAGAATTCCCAGAACAATGGAAGTGTTTTGAAGCATTTTTAAACTTCAACGGTATTCCGAGAACAATGGAAGAGTTCCGAAGCATTTTTAAACGTCAGCGGAATTTCGAGAACAATGAAAGAGTTGCGAAGCATTATTAAACGTCAGCGGAATTCCGAGAACAATGGAAGAGTTCTGAAGCATTTTTAAGCGTCAGCGGAATTTTGAAAACAATGGAAGATTTCCGAAGCATTTTTAAACGTCAGCGGAATTCTGAGAACAATGGAAGAGTTCCTAAGCATTTTTAAACTTCAGCAGAATTCCAAGAACAATGGAAGGGTTCCGAAGCATTTTTAAACTTCAGCGGAATTCCGAGAACAATGGAAGAGTTCCAAAGCATTTTTAAACGTCAGCGGAATTCTGAGAACAATGGAAGAGTTCCGAAGCATTTTTAAACGTCAGCAGAATTCCGAGAAGAATGTAAGAGTAATGAAGCATTTTTAAACTTCAGCAGAATTCCGAGAGCAATGGAAGAGTTCCAAAGCATTTTAAAAGTTCATCAGAATTCCGAGAACAATTGAAGAGTTCCGAAGCATTTTTAAACGTCAGCGGAATGCCGAGAACAATGCAAGATTTCCGAAGCATTTTTATATGTCAGCGGAATTCCGAGAAGAATGTAAGAGTACTGAAGCATTTTTAAACTTCAGCAGAATTCCGAGAACAATGGAAGAGTTTCGAAGCATTTTTAAACTTCAACGGAATTCCGAGAACAATGGAAGAGTTCCGCAGCATTTTTAAACGTCAGCAGAATTCCGAGAACAATTGAAGAGTTCCGAAGCATTTTTAAACGTCAGCGGAATGCCGAGATAAATGCAAGATTTCCGAAGCATTTTTATATGTCAGCGGAATTCCAAGAACAATGGAAGAGTTCCGAAGCATTTTTAAACTTCAGCAGAATTCCGAGAACAATGGAAGAGTTTCGAAGCATTTTTAAACTTCAATGGAATTTCGAGAACAATGGAAGAGTTCCGAAGCATTTTTAAACTTCAGCAGAATTCCGAGAACAATGGAAGATTTCCGAAGCATTTTTAAACGTCAGCGGAATTCTGAGAACAATGGAAGAGATCTGAAGCATTTATAAACTTCAGCAGAATTCCGAGAACAATGGAAGAGTTCCGAAGCATTTTTAAACTTCAACCGAATTCCGAGAGCAATGGAAGAGTTCCAAAGCATTTTAAAAGTTCAGCAGAATTCCGAGAACAATTGAAGAGTTCCGAAGCATTTTTAAACGTCAGCGGAATGCCGAGAACAATGCAAGATTTCCGAAGCATATTTAAACGTCAGCGGAATTCTGAGAACAATGGAAGAGTTCCGAAGCATTTTTAAACTTCAGCAGAATTCCGAGAACAATGGAAGAGTTTCGAAGCATTTTTAAACTTCAACGGAATTTCGAGAACAATGGAAGAGTTCCGAAGCATTTTTAAACGTCAGCGGAATTCCGAGAACAATGAAAGAGTTGCGAAGCATTATTAAACGTCAGCGGAATTCCGAGAACAATGGAAGAGTTCTGAAGCATTTTTAAACGTCAGCGGAATTTTGAAAACAATGGAAGATTTCCGAAGCATTTTTAAACGTCAGCGGAATTCTGAGAACAATGGAAGAGTTCCGAAGCATTTTTAAACGTCAGCGGAATGCCGAGAACAATGCAAGATTTCCGAAGCATTTTTATATGTCAGCGGAATTCCGAGAACAATGGAAGAGTACCGAAGCATTTTTAAATGTCAGCGGAATGCCGAGAACAATGCAAGATTTCCGAAGCATTTTTATATGTCAGCAGAATTCCGAGAACAATGGAAGAGATTTTAAGCATTTTTAAACTTCAGCGGAATTCCGAGAACAGTAGAAGAGTTCCGAAGCATTTTTAAACTTCACCCGAATTCTGAGAACAATGAAAGAGTTCCGAAGCATTTTTAAAAGTCAGCGGAATTCCGGGAACAATGGAAGAGTTGTGAAGCATTTTTAAACGTCAGCGGAATTCCGAGAACAATGGAAGAGTTCCGAAGCATTTTTAAACTTCAGCGGAATTTGGAGAACAATGGAAGAGTTCCGAAGTATTTTTAAAAGTCAGCGGAATTCTGAGAACAATGGAAGAGTTCCGAAGCATTTTTAAACTTCAGCGGAATTCCGAGAACAATGGAAGAGTTCCAAAGCATTTTTAAACGTCAGCAGAATTCCGAGAACAATGGAAGAGTTCTGAAGCATTTTTAAACGTCAGCGGAATATTGAAAACAATGGAAGATTTCCGAAGCATTTTTAAACGTCAGCGGAATTCTGAGAACAATGGAAGAGTTACGAAGCATTTTTAAACTTCAGCAGAATTCCGAGAACAATGGAAGAGTTCCGAAGCATTTTTAAATGTCAGCGGAATTCCGAGAACAATGAAAGAGTTGCGAAGCATTATTAAACGTCAGCGGAATTCCGAGAACAATGGAAGATTTCTGAAGCATCTTTAAACTTCAGCAGAATTCCGAGAACAATGGAAGAGTTTCGAAGCATTTTTAAACTTCAACGGAATTCCGAGAACAATGGATGAGTGCCGAAGCATTTTTAAACGTCAGTGGAATTCCGAGAACAATGAAAGAGTTGCGAAGCAATAATAAACGTCAGCGGAATTCCGAGAACAATGGAAGAGTTCTGAAGCATTTTTAAGCGTCAGCGGAATTTTGAAAACAATGGAAGATTTCCGAAGCATTTATAAACGTCAGCGGAATTCTGAGAACAATGGAAGAGTTCCGAAGCATTTTTAAACTTCAGCAGAATTCCGAGAACAATGGAAGGGTTCCGAAGCATTTTTAAACTTCAGCGGAATTTGGAGAACAATGGAAGAGTTCCGAAGCATTTTTAAACGTCAGCAGAATTCCGAGAAGAATGTAAGAGTACTGAAGCATTTTTAAACTTCAGCAGAATTCCGAGAGCAATGGAAGAGTTCCAAAGCATTTTAAAAGTTCAGCAGAATTCCGAGAACAATTGAAGAGTTCCGAAGCATTTTTAAACGTCAGCGGAATTCTGAGAACAATGGAAGAGTTCCGAAGCATTTTTAAACTTCAGCAGAATTCCGAGAACAATGGAAGAGTTTGGAAGCATTTTTAAACTTCAACGGAATTTCGAGAACAATGGAAGAGATCCGAAGCATATTCAAACGTCAGCGGAATTCCGAGAACAATGAAAGAGTTGCGAAGCATTATTAAACGTCAGCGGAATTCCGAGAACAATGGAAGAGTTCTGAAGCATTTTTAAACGTCAGCGGAATTTTGAAAACAATGGAAGATTTCCGAAGAATTTTTAAACGTCAGCGGAATTCTGAGAACAATGGAAGAGTTCCGAAGCATTTTTAAACGTCAGCAGAATTCCGAGAACAATGGAAGAGTTCCGAAGCATTTTAAAACTTCAGCAGAATTCCAAGAACAATGGAAGAGTTCTGAAGCATTTTTAAACGTCAGCAGAATTCCGAGATCAATGGAAGAGTTCCGAAGCATTTTTAAACGTCAGCGGAATTCCGAGAACAGTGGAAGAGTTCTGAAGCATTTTTAAGTGTCAGCGGAATTTTGAAAACAATGGAAGATTTCCGAAGCATTTTTAAACGTCAGCGGAATTCTGAGAACAATGGAAGAGTTCCGAAACATTTTTAAACTTCAGCAGAATTCCGAGAACAATGGAAGGGTTCCGAAGCATTTTTAAACTTCAGCGGAATTTGGAGAACAATGGAAGAGTTCCGAAGTATTTTTAAAAGTCAGCGGAATTCCGAGAACAATGGAAGAGTTGTGAAGCATTTTTAAACGTCAGCGGAATTCCGAGAACAATGGAAGAGTTCCGAAGCATTTTTAAACGTCAGCAGAATTCCGAGAACAATGGAACAGTTCCGAAGCATTTTTAAACGTCAGCAGAATTCTGAGAACAATGGAAGGGTTCCGAAGCATTTTTAAACTTCAGCGGAATTCCGAGAACAATGGAAGAGTTCCAAAGCATTTTTAAACGTCAGCGGAATTCTGAGAACAATGGAAGAGTTCCGCAGCATTTTTAAACGTCAGCAGAATTCCGAGAAGAATGTAAGAGTTCTGAAGCATTTTTAAACTTCAGCAGAATTCTGAAAGCAATGGAAGAGTTCCAAAGCATTTTAAAAGTTCAGCAGAATTCCGAGAACAATTGAAGAGTTCCGAAGCATTTTTAAACGTCAGCGGAATGCCGAGAACAATGCAAGATTTCCGAAGCATTTTTATATGTCAGCGGAATTCCAAGAACAATGGAAGAGTTCCGAAGCATTTTTAAACTTCAGCAGAATTCCGAGAACAATGGAAGAGTTTTGAAGCATTTTTAAACTTCAATGGAATTTCGAGAACAATGGAAGAGTTCCGAAGCATTTTTAAACTTCAGCAGAATTCCGAGAACAATGGAAGATTTCCGAAGCATTTTTAAACGTCAGCGGAATTCTGAGAACAATGGAAGAGTTCTGAAGCATTTATAAACTTCAGCAGAATTCCGAGAACAATGGAAGAGTTCCGAAGCATTTTTAAACTTCACCCGAATTCCGAGAGCAATGGAAGAGTTCCAAAGCATTTTAAAAGTTCAGCAGAATTCCGAGAACAATTGAAGAGTTCCGAAGCATTTTTAAACGTCAGCGGAATGCCGAGAACAATGCAAGATTTCCGAAGCATTTTTAAACGTCAGCAGAATTCTGAGAACAATGGAAGAGTTCCGAAGCATTTTTAAACTTCAGCAGAATTCCGAGAACAATGGAAGAGTTTCGAAGCATTTTTAAACTTCAACGGAATTTCGAGAACAATGGAAGAGTTCCGAAGCATTTTTAAACGTCAGCGGAATTCCGAGAACAATGAAAGAGTTGCGAAGCATTATTAAACGTCAGCGGAATTCCGAGAACAATGGAAGAGTTCTGAAGCATTTTTAAACGTCAGCGGAATTTTGAAAACAATGGAAGATTTCCGAAGCATTTTTAAACGTCAGCGGAATTCTGAGAACAATGGAAGAGGTCCGAAGCATTTTTAAACGTCAGCGGAATGCCGAGAACAATGCAAGATTTCCGAAGCATTTTTATATGTCAGCGGAATTCCGAGAACAATGGAAGAGTACCGAAGCATTTTTAAATGTCAGCGGAATGCCGAGAACAATGCAAGATTTCCGAAGCATTTTTATATGTCAGCAAAATTCCGAGAACAATGGAAGAGATTTTAAGCATTTTTAAACTTCAGCGGAATTCCGAGAACAGTAGAAGAGTTCCAAAGCATTTTTAAACTTCACCCGAATTCTGAGAACAATGAAAGAGTTCCGAAGCATTTTTAAAAGTCAGCGGAATTCCGGGAACAATGGAAGAGTTGTGAAGCATTTTTAAACTTCAGCGGAATTTGGAGAACAATGGAAGAGTTCCGAAGTATTTTTAAAAGTCAGCGGAATTCTGAGAACAATGGAAGAGTTCCAAAGCATTTTTAAACTTCAGCGGAATTCCGAGAACAATGGAAGAGTTCCAAAGCATTTTTAAACGTCAGCGGAATTCCGAGAACAATGGAAGAGTTCTGAAGCATTTTTAAACGTCAGCGGAATATTGAAAACAATGGAAGATTTCCGAAGCATTTTTAAACGTCAGCGGAATTCTGAGAACAATAGAAGAGTTACGAAGCATTTTTAAACTTCAGCAGAATTCCGAGAACAATGGAAGAGTTCCGAAGCATTTTTAAATGTCAGCGGAATTCCGAGAACAATGGAAGAGTACCGAAGCATTTTTAAATGTCAGCGGAATGCCGAGAACAATGCAAGATTTCCGAAGCATTTTTATATGTCAGCAAAATTCCGAGAACAATGGAAGAGATTTTAAGCATTTTTAAACTTCAGCGGAATTCCGAGAACAGTAGAAGAGTTCCAAAGCATTTTTAAACTTCACCCGAATTCTGAGAACAATGAAAGAGTTCCGAAGCATTTTTAAAAGTCAGCGGAATTCCGGGAACAATGGAAGAGTTGTGAAGCATTTTTAAACGTCAGCGGAATTCCGAGAACAATGGAAGAGTTCCGAAGCATTTTTAAACTTCAGCGGAATTTGGAGAACAATGGAAGAGTTCCGAAGTATTTTTAAAAGTCAGCGGAATTCTGAGAACAATGGAAGAGTTCCAAAGCATTTTTAAACTTCAGCGGAATTCCGAGAACAATGGAAGAGTTCCAAAGCATTTTTAAACGTCAGCGGAATTCCGAGAACAATGGAAGAGTTCTGAAGCATTTTTAAACGTCAGCGGAATATTGAAAACAATGGAAGATTTCCGAAGCATTTTTAAACGTCAGCGGAATTCTGAGAACAATAGAAGAGTTACGAAGCATTTTTAAACTTCAGCAGAATTCCGAGAACAATGGAAGAGTTCCGAAGCATTTTTAAATGTCAGCGGAATTCCGAGAACAATGAAAGAGTTGCGAAGCATTATTAAACGTCAGCGGAATTCCGAGAACAATGGAAGATTTCTGAAGCATCTTTAAACTTCAGCAGAATTCCGAGAACAATGGAAGAGTTTCGAAGCATTTTTAAACTTCAACGGAATTCCGAGAACAATGGATGAGTGCCGAAGCATTTTTAAACGTCAGTGGAATTCCGAGAACAATGAAAGAGTTGCGAAGCATTATTAAACGTCAGCGGAATTCCGAGAACAATGGAAGAGTTCTGAAGCATTTTTAAGCGTCAGCGGAATTTTGAAAACAATGGAAGATTTCCGAAGCATTTATAAACGTCAGCGGAATTCTGAGAACAATGGAAGAGTTCCGAAGCATTTTTAAACTTCAGCAGAATTCCGAGAACAATGGAAGGGTTCCGAAGCATTTTTAAACGTCAGCGGAATTCCGAGAACAATGAAAGAGTTGCGAAGCATTATTAAACGTCAGCGGAATTCCGAGAACAATGGAAGAGTTCTGAAGCATTTTTAAACTTCAGCAGAATTCCCAGAACAATGGAAGTGTTTTGAAGCATTTTTAAACTTCAACGGTATTCCGAGAACAATGGAAGAGTTCCGAAGCATTTTTAAACGTCAGCGGAATTTCGAGAACAATGAAAGAGTTGCGAAGCATTATTAAACGTCAGCGGAATTCCGAGAACAATGGAAGAGTTCTGAAGCATTTTTAAGCGTCAGCGGAATTTTGAAAACAATGGAAGATTTCCGAAGCATTTTTAAACGTCAGCGGAATTCTGAGAACAATGGAAGAGTTCCTAAGCATTTTTAAACTTCAGCAGAATTCCAAGAACAATGGAAGGGTTCCGAAGCATTTTTAAACTTCAGCGGAATTCCGAGAACAATGGAAGAGTTCCAAAGCATTTTTAAACGTCAGCGGAATTCTGAGAACAATGGAAGAGTTCCGAAGCATTTTTAAACGTCAGCAGAATTCCGAGAAGAATGTAAGAGTAATGAAGCATTTTTAAACTTCAGCAGAATTCCGAGAGCAATGGAAGAGTTCCAAAGCATTTTAAAAGTTCATCAGAATTCCGAGAACAATTGAAGAGTTCCGAAGCATTTTTAAACGTCAGCGGAATGCCGAGAACAATGCAAGATTTCCGAAGCATTTTTATATGTCAGCGGAATTCCGAGAAGAATGTAAGAGTACTGAAGCATTTTTAAACTTCAGCAGAATTCCGAGAACAATGGAAGAGTTTCGAAGCATTTTTAAACTTCAACGGAATTCCGAGAACAATGGAAGAGTTCCGCAGCATTTTTAAACGTCAGCAGAATTCCGAGAACAATTGAAGAGTTCCGAAGCATTTTTAAACGTCAGCGGAATGCCGAGATAAATGCAAGATTTCCGAAGCATTTTTATATGTCAGCGGAATTCCAAGAACAATGGAAGAGTTCCGAAGCATTTTTAAACTTCAGCAGAATTCCGAGAACAATGGAAGAGTTTCGAAGCATTTTTAAACTTCAATGGAATTTCGAGAACAATGGAAGAGTTCCGAAGCATTTTTAAACTTCAGCAGAATTCCGAGAACAATGGAAGATTTCCGAAGCATTTTTAAACGTCAGCGGAATTCTGAGAACAATGGAAGAGATCTGAAGCATTTATAAACTTCAGCAGAATTCCGAGAACAATGGAAGAGTTCCGAAGCATTTTTAAACTTCAACCGAATTCCGAGAGCAATGGAAGAGTTCCAAAGCATTTTAAAAGTTCAGCAGAATTCCGAGAACAATTGAAGAGTTCCGAAGCATTTTTAAACGTCAGCGGAATGCCGAGAACAATGCAAGATTTCCGAAGCATATTTAAACGTCAGCGGAATTCTGAGAACAATGGAAGAGTTCCGAAGCATTTTTAAACTTCAGCAGAATTCCGAGAACAATGGAAGAGTTTCGAAGCATTTTTAAACTTCAACGGAATTTCGAGAACAATGGAAGAGTTCCGAAGCATTTTTAAACGTCAGCGGAATTCCGAGAACAATGAAAGAGTTGCGAAGCATTATTAAACGTCAGCGGAATTCCGAGAACAATGGAAGAGTTCTGAAGCATTTTTAAACGTCAGCGGAATTTTGAAAACAATGGAAGATTTCCGAAGCATTTTTAAACGTCAGCGGAATTCTGAGAACAATGGAAGAGTTCCGAAGCATTTTTAAACGTCAGCGGAATGCCGAGAACAATGCAAGATTTCCGAAGCATTTTTATATGTCAGCGGAATTCCGAGAACAATGGAAGAGTACCGAAGCATTTTTAAATGTCAGCGGAATGCCGAGAACAATGCAAGATTTCCGAAGCATTTTTATATGTCAGCAGAATTCCGAGAACAATGGAAGAGATTTTAAGCATTTTTAAACTTCAGCGGAATTCCGAGAACAGTAGAAGAGTTCCGAAGCATTTTTAAACTTCACCCGAATTCTGAGAACAATGAAAGAGTTCCGAAGCATTTTTAAAAGTCAGCGGAATTCCGGGAACAATGGAAGAGTTGTGAAGCATTTTTAAACGTCAGCGGAATTCCGAGAACAATGGAAGAGTTCCGAAGCATTTTTAAACTTCAGCGGAATTTGGAGAACAATGGAAGAGTTCCGAAGTATTTTTAAAAGTCAGCGGAATTCTGAGAACAATGGAAGAGTTCCGAAGCATTTTTAAACTTCAGCGGAATTCCGAGAACAATGGAAGAGTTCCAAAGCATTTTTAAACGTCAGCAGAATTCCGAGAACAATGGAAGAGTTCTGAAGCATTTTTAAACGTCAGCGGAATATTGAAAACAATGGAAGATTTCCGAAGCATTTTTAAACGTCAGCGGAATTCTGAGAACAATGGAAGAGTTACGAAGCATTTTTAAACTTCAGCAGAATTCCGAGAACAATGGAAGAGTTCCGAAGCATTTTTAAATGTCAGCGGAATTCCGAGAACAATGAAAGAGTTGCGAAGCATTATTAAACGTCAGCGGAATTCCGAGAACAATGGAAGATTTCTGAAGCATCTTTAAACTTCAGCAGAATTCCGAGAACAATGGAAGAGTTTCGAAGCATTTTTAAACTTCAACGGAATTCCGAGAACAATGGATGAGTGCCGAAGCATTTTTAAACGTCAGTGGAATTCCGAGAACAATGAAAGAGTTGCGAAGCAATAATAAACGTCAGCGGAATTCCGAGAACAATGGAAGAGTTCTGAAGCATTTTTAAGCGTCAGCGGAATTTTGAAAACAATGGAAGATTTCCGAAGCATTTATAAACGTCAGCGGAATTCTGAGAACAATGGAAGAGTTCCGAAGCATTTTTAAACTTCAGCAGAATTCCGAGAACAATGGAAGGGTTCCGAAGCATTTTTAAACTTCAGCGGAATTTGGAGAACAATGGAAGAGTTCCGAAGCATTTTTAAACGTCAGCAGAATTCCGAGAAGAATGTAAGAGTACTGAAGCATTTTTAAACTTCAGCAGAATTCCGAGAGCAATGGAAGAGTTCCAAAGCATTTTAAAAGTTCAGCAGAATTCCGAGAACAATTGAAGAGTTCCGAAGCATTTTTAAACGTCAGCGGAATTCTGAGAACAATGGAAGAGTTCCGAAGCATTTTTAAACTTCAGCAGAATTCCGAGAACAATGGAAGAGTTTGGAAGCATTTTTAAACTTCAACGGAATTTCGAGAACAATGGAAGAGATCCGAAGCATATTCAAACGTCAGCGGAATTCCGAGAACAATGAAAGAGTTGCGAAGCATTATTAAACGTCAGCGGAATTCCGAGAACAATGGAAGAGTTCTGAAGCATTTTTAAACGTCAGCGGAATTTTGAAAACAATGGAAGATTTCCGAAGAATTTTTAAACGTCAGCGGAATTCTGAGAACAATGGAAGAGTTCCGAAGCATTTTTAAACGTCAGCAGAATTCCGAGAACAATGGAAGAGTTCCGAAGCATTTTAAAACTTCAGCAGAATTCCAAGAACAATGGAAGAGTTCTGAAGCATTTTTAAACGTCAGCAGAATTCCGAGATCAATGGAAGAGTTCCGAAGCATTTTTAAACGTCAGCGGAATTCCGAGAACAGTGGAAGAGTTCTGAAGCATTTTTAAGTGTCAGCGGAATTTTGAAAACAATGGAAGATTTCCGAAGCATTTTTAAACGTCAGCGGAATTCTGAGAACAATGGAAGAGTTCCGAAACATTTTTAAACTTCAGCAGAATTCCGAGAACAATGGAAGGGTTCCGAAGCATTTTTAAACTTCAGCGGAATTTGGAGAACAATGGAAGAGTTCCGAAGTATTTTTAAAAGTCAGCGGAATTCCGAGAACAATGGAAGAGTTGTGAAGCATTTTTAAACGTCAGCGGAATTCCGAGAACAATGGAAGAGTTCCGAAGCATTTTTAAACGTCAGCAGAATTCCGAGAACAATGGAACAGTTCCGAAGCATTTTTAAACGTCAGCAGAATTCTGAGAACAATGGAAGGGTTCCGAAGCATTTTTAAACTTCAGCGGAATTCCGAGAACAATGGAAGAGTTCCAAAGCATTTTTAAACGTCAGCGGAATTCTGAGAACAATGGAAGAGTTCCGCAGCATTTTTAAACGTCAGCAGAATTCCGAGAAGAATGTAAGAGTTCTGAAGCATTTTTAAACTTCAGCAGAATTCTGAAAGCAATGGAAGAGTTCCAAAGCATTTTAAAAGTTCAGCAGAATTCCGAGAACAATTGAAGAGTTCCGAAGCATTTTTAAACGTCAGCGGAATGCCGAGAACAATGCAAGATTTCCGAAGCATTTTTATATGTCAGCGGAATTCCAAGAACAATGGAAGAGTTCCGAAGCATTTTTAAACTTCAGCAGAATTCCGAGAACAATGGAAGAGTTTTGAAGCATTTTTAAACTTCAATGGAATTTCGAGAACAATGGAAGAGTTCCGAAGCATTTTTAAACTTCAGCAGAATTCCGAGAACAATGGAAGATTTCCGAAGCATTTTTAAACGTCAGCGGAATTCTGAGAACAATGGAAGAGTTCTGAAGCATTTATAAACTTCAGCAGAATTCCGAGAACAATGGAAGAGTTCCGAAGCATTTTTAAACTTCACCCGAATTCCGAGAGCAATGGAAGAGTTCCAAAGCATTTTAAAAGTTCAGCAGAATTCCGAGAACAATTGAAGAGTTCCGAAGCATTTTTAAACGTCAGCGGAATGCCGAGAACAATGCAAGATTTCCGAAGCATTTTTAAACGTCAGCAGAATTCTGAGAACAATGGAAGAGTTCCGAAGCATTTTTAAACTTCAGCAGAATTCCGAGAACAATGGAAGAGTTTCGAAGCATTTTTAAACTTCAACGGAATTTCGAGAACAATGGAAGAGTTCCGAAGCATTTTTAAACGTCAGCGGAATTCCGAGAACAATGAAAGAGTTGCGAAGCATTATTAAACGTCAGCGGAATTCCGAGAACAATGGAAGAGTTCTGAAGCATTTTTAAACGTCAGCGGAATTTTGAAAACAATGGAAGATTTCCGAAGCATTTTTAAACGTCAGCGGAATTCTGAGAACAATGGAAGAGGTCCGAAGCATTTTTAAACGTCAGCGGAATGCCGAGAACAATGCAAGATTTCCGAAGCATTTTTATATGTCAGCGGAATTCCGAGAACAATGGAAGAGTACCGAAGCATTTTTAAATGTCAGCGGAATGCCGAGAACAATGCAAGATTTCCGAAGCATTTTTATATGTCAGCAAAATTCCGAGAACAATGGAAGAGATTTTAAGCATTTTTAAACTTCAGCGGAATTCCGAGAACAGTAGAAGAGTTCCAAAGCATTTTTAAACTTCACCCGAATTCTGAGAACAATGAAAGAGTTCCGAAGCATTTTTAAAAGTCAGCGGAATTCCGGGAACAATGGAAGAGTTGTGAAGCATTTTTAAACTTCAGCGGAATTTGGAGAACAATGGAAGAGTTCCGAAGTATTTTTAAAAGTCAGCGGAATTCTGAGAACAATGGAAGAGTTCCAAAGCATTTTT
The DNA here is from genome assembly GCF_046119375.1 of Phyllobates terribilis. Classification (NCBI taxonomy): domain Eukaryota; kingdom Metazoa; phylum Chordata; class Amphibia; order Anura; family Dendrobatidae; genus Phyllobates; species Phyllobates terribilis. Next base: position 11,528,883 of record NW_027362788.1, on the reverse strand, counting down.
AAACTTCAGCGGAATTCCGAGAACAATGGAAGAGTTCCAAAGCATTTTTAAACGTCAGCGGAATTCCGAGAACAATGGAAGAGTTCTGAAGCATTTTTAAACGTCAGCGGAATATTGAAAACAATGGAAGATTTCCGAAGCATTTTTAAACGTCAGCGGAATTCTGAGAACAATAGAAGAGTTACGAAGCATTTTTAAACTTCAGCAGAATTCCGAGAACAATGGAAGAGTTCCGAAGCATTTTTAAATGTCAGCGGAATTCCGAGAACAATGAAAGAGTTGCGAAGCATTATTAAACGTCAGCGGAATTCCGAGAACAATGGAAGATTTCTGAAGCATCTTTAAACTTCAGCAGAATTCCGAGAACAATGGAAGAGTTTCGAAGCATTTTTAAACTTCAACGGAATTCCGAGAACAATGGATGAGTGCCGAAGCATTTTTAAACGTCAGTGGAATTCCGAGAACAATGAAAGAGTTGCGAAGCATTATTAAACGTCAGCGGAATTCCGAGAACAATGGAAGAGTTCTGAAGCATTTTTAAGCGTCAGCGGAATTTTGAAAACAATGGAAGATTTCCGAAGCATTTATAAACGTCAGCGGAATTCTGAGAACAATGGAAGAGTTCCGAAGCATTTTTAAACTTCAGCAGAATTCCGAGAACAATGGAAGGGTTCCGAAGCATTTTTAAACGTCAGCGGAATTCCGAGAACAATGAAAGAGTTGCGAAGCATTATTAAACGTCAGCGGAATTCCGAGAACAATGGAAGAGTTCTGAAGCATTTTTAAACTTCAGCAGAATTCCCAGAACAATGGAAGTGTTTTGAAGCATTTTTAAACTTCAACGGTATTCCGAGAACAATGGAAGAGTTCCGAAGCATTTTTAAACGTCAGCGGAATTTCGAGAACAATGAAAGAGTTGCGAAGCATTATTAAACGTCAGCGGAATTCCGAGAACAATGGAAGAGTTCTGAAGCATTTTTAAGCGTCAGCGGAATTTTGAAAACAATGGAAGATTTCCGAAGCATTTTTAAACGTCAGCGGAATTCTGAGAACAATGGAAGAGTTCCTAAGCATTTTTAAACTTCAGCAGAATTCCAAGAACAATGGAAGGGTTCCGAAGCATTTTTAAACTTCAGCGGAATTCCGAGAACAATGGAAGAGTTCCAAAGCATTTTTAAACGTCAGCGGAATTCTGAGAACAATGGAAGAGTTCCGAAGCATTTTTAAACGTCAGCAGAATTCCGAGAAGAATGTAAGAGTAATGAAGCATTTTTAAACTTCAGCAGAATTCCGAGAGCAATGGAAGAGTTCCAAAGCATTTTAAAAGTTCATCAGAATTCCGAGAACAATTGAAGAGTTCCGAAGCATTTTTAAACGTCAGCGGAATGCCGAGAACAATGCAAGATTTCCGAAGCATTTTTATATGTCAGCGGAATTCCGAGAAGAATGTAAGAGTACTGAAGCATTTTTAAACTTCAGCAGAATTCCGAGAACAATGGAAGAGTTTCGAAGCATTTTTAAACTTCAACGGAATTCCGAGAACAATGGAAGAGTTCCGCAGCATTTTTAAACGTCAGCAGAATTCCGAGAACAATTGAAGAGTTCCGAAGCATTTTTAAACGTCAGCGGAATGCCGAGAAAAATGCAAGATTTCCGAAGCATTTTTATATGTCAGCGGAATTCCAAGAACAATGGAAGAGTTCCGAAGCATTTTTAAACTTCAGCAGAATTCCGAGAACAATGGAAGAGTTTCGAAGCATTTTTAAACTTCAATGGAATTTCGAGAACAATGGAAGAGTTCCGAAGCATTTTTAAACTTCAGCAGAATTCCGAGAACAATGGAAGATTTCCGAAGCATTTTTAAACGTCAGCGGAATTCTGAGAACAATGGAAGAGATCTGAAGCATTTATAAACTTCAGCAGAATTCCGAGAACAATGGAAGAGTTCCGAAGCATTTTTAAACTTCAACCGAATTCCGAGAGCAATGGAAGAGTTCCAAAGCATTTTAAAAGTTCAGCAGAATTCCGAGAACAATTGAAGAGTTCCGAAGCATTTTTAAACGTCAGCGGAATGCCGAGAACAATGCAAGATTTCCGAAGCATATTTAAACGTCAGCGGAATTCTGAGAACAATGGAAGAGTTCCGAAGCATTTTTAAACTTCAGCAGAATTCCGAGAACAATGGAAGAGTTTCGAAGCATTTTTAAACTTCAACGGAATTTCGAGAACAATGGAAGAGTTCCGAAGCATTTTTAAACGTCAGCGGAATTCCGAGAACAATGAAAGAGTTGCGAAGCATTATTAAACGTCAGCGGAATTCCGAGAACAATGGAAGAGTTCTGAAGCATTTTTAAACGTCAGCGGAATTTTGAAAACAATGGAAGATTTCCGAAGCATTTTTAAACGTCAGCGGAATTCTGAGAACAATGGAAGAGTTCCGAAGCATTTTTAAACGTCAGCGGAATGCCGAGAACAATGCAAGATTTCCGAAGCATTTTTATATGTCAGCGGAATTCCGAGAACAATGGAAGAGTACCGAAGCATTTTTAAATGTCAGCGGAATGCCGAGAACAATGCAAGATTTCCGAAGCATTTTTATATGTCAGCAGAATTCCGAGAACAATGGAAGAGATTTTAAGCATTTTTAAACTTCAGCGGAATTCCGAGAACAGTAGAAGAGTTCCGAAGCATTTTTAAACTTCACCCGAATTCTGAGAACAATGAAAGAGTTCCGAAGCATTTTTAAAAGTCAGCGGAATTCCGGGAACAATGGAAGAGTTGTGAAGCATTTTTAAACGTCAGCGGAATTCCGAGAACAATGGAAGAGTTCCGAAGCATTTTTAAACTTCAGCGGAATTTGGAGAACAATGGAAGAGTTCCGAAGTATTTTTAAAAGTCAGCGGAATTCTGAGAACAATGGAAGAGTTCCGAAGCATTTTTAAACTTCAGCGGAATTCCGAGAACAATGGAAGAGTTCCAAAGCATTTTTAAACGTCAGCAGAATTCCGAGAACAATGGAAGAGTTCTGAAGCATTTTTAAACGTCAGCGGAATATTGAAAACAATGGAAGATTTCCGAAGCATTTTTAAACGTCAGCGGAATTCTGAGAACAATGGAAGAGTTACGAATCATTTTTAAACTTCAGCAGAATTCCGAGAACAATGGAAGAGTTCCGAAGCATTTTTAAATGTCAGCGGAATTCCGAGAACAATGAAAGAGTTGCGAAGCATTATTAAACGTCAGCGGAATTCCGAGAACAATGGAAGATTTCTGAAGCATCTTTAAACTTCAGCAGAATTCCGAGAACAATGGAAGAGTTTCGAAGCATTTTTAAACTTCAACGGAATTCCGAGAACAATGGATGAGTGCCGAAGCATTTTTAAACGTCAGTGGAATTCCGAGAACAATGAAAGAGTTGCGAAGCATTAATAAACGTCAGCGGAATTTCGAGAACAATGGAAGAGTTCTGAAGCATTTTTAAGCGTCAGCGGAATTTTGAAAACAATGGAAGATTTCCGAAGCATTTATAAACGTCAGCGGAATTCTGAGAACAATGGAAGAGTTCCGAAGCATTTTTAAACTTCAGCAGAATTCCGAGAACAATGGAAGGGTTCCGAAGCATTTTTAAACTTCAGCGGAATTTGGAGAACAATGGAAGAGTTCCGAAGCATTTTTAAACGTCAGCAGAATTCCGAGAAGAATGTAAGAGTACTGAAGCATTTTTAAACTTCAGCAGAATTCCGAGAGCAATGGAAGAGTTCCAAAGCATTTTAAAAGTTCAGCAGAGTTCCGAGAACAATTGAAGAGTTCCGAAGCATTTTTAAACGTCAGCGGAATTCTGAGAACAATGGAAGAGTTCCGAAGCATTTTTAAACTTCAGCAGAATTCCGAGAACAATGGAAGAGTTTGGAAGCATTTTTAAACTTCAACGGAATTTCGAGAACAATGGAAGAGATCCGAAGCATATTCAAACGTCAGCGGAATTCCGAGAACAATGAAAGAGTTGCGAAGCATTATTAAACGTCAGCGGAATTCCGAGAACAATGGAAGAGTTCTGAAGCATTTTTAAACGTCAGCGGAATTTTGAAAACAATGGAAGATTTCCGAAGCATTTTTAAACGTCAGCGGAATTCTGAGAACAATGGAAGAGTTCCGAAGCATTTTTAAACGTCAGCGGAATGCCGAGAACAATGCAAGATTTCCGAAGCATTTTTATATGTCAGCGGAATTCCGAGAACAATGGAAGAGCTCCGAAGCATTTTTAAACGTCAGCAGAATTCCGAGAACAATGGAAGAGTTCCGAAGCATTTTTAAACGTCAGCAGAATTCCGAGATCAATGGAAGAGTTCCGAAGCATTTTTAAACGTCAGCGGAATTCCGAGAACAGTGGAAGAGTTCTGAAGCATTTTTAAGCGTCAGCGGAATTTTGAAAACAATGGAAGATTTCCGAAGCATTTTTAAACGTCAGCGGAATTCTGAGAACAATGGAAGAGTTCCGAAACATTTTTAAACTTCAGCAGAATTCCGAGAACAATGGAAGGGTTCCGAAGCATTTTTAAACTTCAGCGGAATTTGGAGAACAATGGAAGAGTTCCGAAGTATTTTTAAAAGTCAGCGGAATTCCGAGAACAATGGAAGAGTTGTGAAGCATTTTTAAACGTCAGCGGAATTCCGAGAACAATGGAAGAGTTCCGAAGCATTTTTAAACGTCAGCAGAATTCCGAGAACAATGGAACAGTTCCGAAGCATTTTTAAACGTCAGCAGAATTCTGAGAACAATGGAAGGGTTCCGAAGCATTTTTAAACTTCAGCGGAATTCCGAGAACAATGGAAGAGTTCCAAAGCATTTTTAAACGTCAGCGGAATTCTGAGAACAATGGAAGAGTTCCGCAGCATTTTTAAACGTCAGCAGAATTCCGAGAAGAATGTAAGAGTAATGAAGCATTTTTAAACTTCAGCAGAATTCCGAGAGCAATGGAAGAGTTCCAAAGCATTTTAAAAGTTCATCAGAATTCCGAGAACAATTGAAGAGTTCCGAAGCATTTTTAAACGTCAGCGGAATGCCGAGAACAATGCAAGATTTCCGAAGCATTTTTATATGTCAGCGGAATTCCGAGAAGAATGTAAGAGTACTGAAGCATTTTTAAACTTCAGCAGAATTCCGAGAACAATGGAAGAGTCTCGAAGCATTTTTAAACTTCAACGGAATTCCGAGAACAATGGAAGAGTTCCGCAGCATTTTTAAACGTCAGCAGAATTCCGAGAACAATTGAAGAGTTCCGAAGCATTTTTAAACGTCAGCGGAATGCCGAGATAAATGCAAGATTTCCGAAGCATTTTTATATGTCAGCGGAATTCCAAGAACAATGGAAGAGTTCCGAAGCATTTTTAAACTTCAGCAGAATTCCGAGAACAATGGAAGAGTTTCGAAGCATTTTTAAACTTCAATGGAATTTCGAGAACAATGGAAGAGTTCCGAAGCATTTTTAAACTTCAGCAGAATTCCGAGAACAATGGAAGATTTCCGAAGCATTTTTAAACGTCAGCGGAATTCTGAGAACAATGGAAGAGATCTGAAGCATTTATAAACTTCAGCAGAATTCCGAGAACAATGGAAGAGTTCCGAAGCATTTTTAAACTTCAACCGAATTCCGAGAGCAATGGAAGAGTTCCAAAGCATTTTAAAAGTTCAGCAGAATTCCGAGAACAATTGAAGAGTTCCGAAGCATTTTTAAACGTCAGCGGAATGCCGAGAACAATGCAAGATTTCCGAAGCATATTTAAACGTCAGCGGAATTCTGAGAACAATGGAAGAGTTCCGAAGCATTTTTAAACTTCAGCAGAATTCCGAGAACAATGGAAGAGTTTCGAAGCATTTTTAAACTTCAACGGAATTTCGAGAACAATGGAAGAGTTCCGAAGCATTTTTAAACGTCAGCGGAATTCCGAGAACAATGAAAGAGTTGCGAAGCATTATTAAACGTCAGCGGAATTCCGAGAACAATGGAAGAGTTCTGAAGCATTTTTAAACGTCAGCGGAATTTTGAAAACAATGGAAGATTTCCGAAGCATTTTTAAACGTCAGCGGAATTCTGAGAACAATGGAAGAGTTCCGAAGCATTTTTAAACGTCAGCGGAATGCCGAGAACAATGCAAGATTTCCGAAGCATTTTTATATGTCAGCGGAATTCCGAGAACAATGGAAGAGTACCGAAGCATTTTTAAATGTCAGCGGAATGCCGAGAACAATGCAAGATTTCCGAAGCATTTTTATATGTCAGCAGAATTCCGAGAACAATGGAAGAGATTTTAAGCATTTTTAAACTTCAGCGGAATTCCGAGAACAGTAGAAGAGTTCCGAAGCATTTTTAAACTTCACCCGAATTCTGAGAACAATGAAAGAGTTCCGAAGCATTTTTAAAAGTCAGCGGAATTCCGGGAACAATGGAAGAGTTGTGAAGCATTTTTAAACGTCAGCGGAATTCCGAGAACAATGGAAGAGTTCCGAAGCATTTTTAAACTTCAGCGGAATTTGGAGAACAATGGAAGAGTTCCGAAGTATTTTTAAAAGTCAGCGGAATTCTGAGAACAATGGAAGAGTTCCGAAGCATTTTTAAACTTCAGCGGAATTCCGAGAACAATGGAAGAGTTCCAAAGCATTTTTAAACGTCAGCAGAATTCCGAGAACAATGGAAGAGTTCTGAAGCATTTTTAAACGTCAGCGGAATATTGAAAACAATGGAAGATTTCCGAAGCATTTTTAAACGTCAGCGGAATTCTGAGAACAATGGAAGAGTTACGAAGCATTTTTAAACTTCAGCAGAATTCCGAGAACAATGGAAGAGTTCCGAAGCATTTTTAAATGTCAGCGGAATTCCGAGAACAATGAAAGAGTTGCGAAGCATTATTAAACGTCAGCGGAATTCCGAGAACAATGGAAGATTTCTGAAGCATCTTTAAACTTCAGCAGAATTCCGAGAACAATGGAAGAGTTTCGAAGCATTTTTAAACTTCAACGGAATTCCGAGAACAATGGATGAGTGCCGAAGCATTTTTAAACGTCAGTGGAATTCCGAGAACAATGAAAGAGTTGCGAAGCATTAATAAACGTCAGCGGAATTCCGAGAACAATGGAAGAGTTCTGAAGCATTTTTAAGCGTCAGCGGAATTTTGAAAACAATGGAAGATTTCCGAAGCATTTATAAACGTCAGCGGAATTCTGAGAACAATGGAAGAGTTCCGAAGCATTTTTAAACTTCAGCAGAATTCCGAGAACAATGGAAGGGTTCCGAAGCATTTTTAAACTTCAGCGGAATTTGGAGAACAATGGAAGAGTTCCGAAGCATTTTTAAACGTCAGCAGAATTCCGAGAAGAATGTAAGAGTACTGAAGCATTTTTAAACTTCAGCAGAATTCCGAGAGCAATGGAAGAGTTCCAAAGCATTTTAAAAGTTCAGCAGAATTCCGAGAACAATTGAAGAGTTCCGAAGCATTTTTAAACGTCAGCGGAATTCTGAGAACAATGGAAGAGTTCCGAAGCATTTTTAAACTTCAGCAGAATTCCGAGAACAATGGAAGAGTTTGGAAGCATTTTTAAACTTCAACGGAATTTCGAGAACAATGGAAGAGATCCGAAGCATATTCAAACGTCAGCGGAATTCCGAGAACAATGAAAGAGTTGCGAAGCATTATTAAACGTCAGCGGAATTCCGAGAACAATGGAAGAGTTCTGAAGCATTTTTAAACGTCAGCGGAATTTTGAAAACAATGGAAGATTTCCGAAGAATTTTTAAACGTCAGCGGAATTCTGAGAACAATGGAAGAGTTCCGAAGCATTTTTAAACGTCAGCAGAATTCCGAGAACAATGGAAGAGTTCCGAAGCATTTTAAAACTTCAGCAGAATTCCAAGAACAATGGAAGAGTTCTGAAGCATTTTTAAACGTCAGCAGAATTCCGAGATCAATGGAAGAGTTCCGAAGCATTTTTAAACGTCAGCGGAATTCCGAGAACAGTGGAAGAGTTCTGAAGCATTTTTAAGTGTCAGCGGAATTTTGAAAACAATGGAAGATTTCCGAAGCATTTTTAAACGTCAGCGGAATTCTGAGAACAATGGAAGAGTTCCGAAACATTTTTAAACTTCAGCAGAATTCCGAGAACAATGGAAGGGTTCCGAAGCATTTTTAAACTTCAGCGGAATTTGGAGAACAATGGAAGAGTTCCGAAGTATTTTTAAAAGTCAGCGGAATTCCGAGAACAATGGAAGAGTTGTGAAGCATTTTTAAACGTCAGCGGAATTCCGAGAACAATGGAAGAGTTCCGAAGCATTTTTAAACGTCAGCAGAATTCCGAGAACAATGGAACAGTTCCGAAGCATTTTTAAACGTCAGCAGAATTCTGAGAACAATGGAAGGGTTCCGAAGCATTTTTAAACTTCAGCGGAATTCCGAGAACAATGGAAGAGTTCCAAAGCATTTTTAAACGTCAGCGGAATTCTGAGAACAATGGAAGAGTTCCGCAGCATTTTTAAACGTCAGCAGAATTCCGAGAAGAATGTAAGAGTTCTGAAGCATTTTTAAACTTCAGCAGAATTCTGAAAGCAATGGAAGAGTTCCAAAGCATTTTAAAAGTTCAGCAGAATTCCGAGAACAATTGAAGAGTTCCGAAGCATTTTTAAACGTCAGCGGAATGCCGAGAACAATGCAAGATTTCCGAAGCATTTTTATATGTCAGCGGAATTCCAAGAACAATGGAAGAGTTCCGAAGCATTTTTAAACTTCAGCAGAATTCCGAGAACAATGGAAGAGTTTTGAAGCATTTTTAAACTTCAATGGAATTTCGAGAACAATGGAAGAGTTCCGAAGCATTTTTAAACTTCAGCAGAATTCCGAGAACAATGGAAGATTTCCGAAGCATTTTTAAACGTCAGCGGAATTCTGAGAACAATGGAAGAGTTCTGAAGCATTTATAAACTTCAGCAGAATTCCGAGAACAATGGAAGAGTTCCGAAGCATTTTTAAACTTCACCCGAATTCCGAGAGCAATGGAAGAGTTCCAAAGCATTTTAAAAGTTCAGCAGAATTCCGAGAACAATTGAAGAGTTCCGAAGCATTTTTAAACGTCAGCGGAATGCCGAGAACAATGCAAGATTTCCGAAGCATTTTTAAACGTCAGCAGAATTCTGAGAACAATGGAAGAGTTCCGAAGCATTTTTAAACTTCAGCAGAATTCCGAGAACAATGGAAGAGTTTCGAAGCATTTTTAAACTTCAACGGAATTTCGAGAACAATGGAAGAGTTCCGAAGCATTTTTAAACGTCAGCGGAATTCCGAGAACAATGAAAGAGTTGCGAAGCATTATTAAACGTCAGCGGAATTCCGAGAACAATGGAAGAGTTCTGAAGCATTTTTAAACGTCAGCGGAATTTTGAAAACAATGGAAGATTTCCGAAGCATTTTTAAACGTCAGCGGAATTCTGAGAACAATGGAAGAGTTCCGAAGCATTTTTAAACGTCAGCGGAATGCCGAGAACAATGCAAGATTTCCGAAGCATTTTTATATGTCAGCGGAATTCCGAGAACAATGGAAGAGTACCGAAGCATTTTTAAATGTCAGCGGAATGCCGAGAACAATGCAAGATTTCCGAAGCATTTTTATATGTCAGCAAAATTCCGAGAACAATGGAAGAGATTTTAAGCATTTTTAAACTTCAGCGGAATTCCGAGAACAGTAGAAGAGTTCCAAAGCATTTTTAAACTTCACCCGAATTCTGAGAACAATGAAAGAGTTCCGAAGCATTTTTAAAAGTCAGCGGAATTCCGGGAACAATGGAAGAGTTGTGAAGCATTTTTAAACTTCAGCGGAATTTGGAGAACAATGGAAGAGTTCCGAAGTATTTTTAAAAGTCAGCGGAATTCTGAGAACAATGGAAGAGTTCCAAAGCATTTTTAAACTTCAGCGGAATTCCGAGAACAATGGAAGAGTTCCAAAGCATTTTTAAACGTCAGCGGAATTCCGAGAACAATGGAAGAGTTCTGAAGCATTTTTAAACGTCAGCGGAATATTGAAAACAATGGAAGATTTCCGAAGCATTTTTAAACGTCAGCGGAATTCTGAGAACAATAGAAGAGTTACGAAGCATTTTTAAACTTCAGCAGAATTCCGAGAACAATGGAAGAGTTCCGAAGCATTTTTAAATGTCAGCGGAATTCCGAGAACAATGAAAGAGTTGCGAAGCATTATTAAACGTCAGCGGAATTCCGAGAACAATGGAAGATTTCTGAAGCATCTTTAAACTTCAGCAGAATTCCGAGAACAATGGAAGAGTTTCGAAGCATTTTTAAACTTCAACGGAATTCCGAGAACAATGGATGAGTGCCGAAGCATTTTTAAACGTCAGTGGAATTCCGAGAACAATGAAAGAGTTGCGAAGCATTATTAAACGTCAGCGGAATTCCGAGAACAATGGAAGAGTTCTGAAGCATTTTTAAGCGTCAGCGGAATTTTGAAAACAATGGAAGATTTCCGAAGCATTTATAAACGTCAGCGGAATTCTGAGAACAATGGAAGAGTTCCGAAGCATTTTTAAACTTCAGCAGAATTCCGAGAACAATGGAAGGGTTCCGAAGCATTTTTAAACGTCAGCGGAATTCCGAGAACAATGAAAGAGTTGCGAAGCATTATTAAACGTCAGCGGAATTCCGAGAACAATGGAAGAGTTCTGAAGCATTTTTAAACTTCAGCAGAATTCCCAGAACAATGGAAGTGTTTTGAAGCATTTTTAAACTTCAACGGTATTCCGAGAACAATGGAAGAGTTCCGAAGCATTTTTAAACGTCAGCGGAATTTCGAGAACAATGAAAGAGTTGCGAAGCATTATTAAACGTCAGCGGAATTCCGAGAACAATGGAAGAGTTCTGAAGCATTTTTAAGCGTCAGCGGAATTTTGAAAACAATGGAAGATTTCCGAAGCATTTTTAAACGTCAGCGGAATTCTGAGAACAATGGAAGAGTTCCTAAGCATTTTTAAACTTCAGCAGAATTCCAAGAACAATGGAAGGGTTCCGAAGCATTTTTAAACTTCAGCGGAATTCCGAGAACAATGGAAGAGTTCCAAAGCATTTTTAAACGTCAGCGGAATTCTGAGAACAATGGAAGAGTTCCGAAGCATTTTTAAACGTCAGCAGAATTCCGAGAAGAATGTAAGAGTAATGAAGCATTTTTAAACTTCAGCAGAATTCCGAGAGCAATGGAAGAGTTCCAAAGCATTTTAAAAGTTCATCAGAATTCCGAGAACAATTGAAGAGTTCCGAAGCATTTTTAAACGTCAGCGGAATGCCGAGAACAATGCAAGATTTCCGAAGCATTTTTATATGTCAGCGGAATTCCGAGAAGAATGTAAGAGTACTGAAGCATTTTTAAACTTCAGCAGAATTCCGAGAACAATGGAAGAGTTTCGAAGCATTTTTAAACTTCAACGGAATTCCGAGAACAATGGAAGAGTTCCGCAGCATTTTTAAACGTCAGCAGAATTCCGAGAACAATTGAAGAGTTCCGAAGCATTTTTAAACGTCAGCGGAATGCCGAGAAAAATGCAAGATTTCCGAAGCATTTTTATATGTCAGCGGAATTCCAAGAACAATGGAAGAGTTCCGAAGCATTTTTAAACTTCAGCAGAATTCCGAGAACAATGGAAGAGTTTCGAAGCATTTTTAAACTTCAATGGAATTTCGAGAACAATGGAAGAGTTCCGAAGCATTTTTAAACTTCAGCAGAATTCCGAGAACAATGGAAGATTTCCGAAGCATTTTTAAACGTCAGCGGAATTCTGAGAACAATGGAAGAGATCTGAAGCATTTATAAACTTCAGCAGAATTCCGAGAACAATGGAAGAGTTCCGAAGCATTTTTAAACTTCAACCGAATTCCGAGAGCAATGGAAGAGTTCCAAAGCATTTTAAAAGTTCAGCAGAATTCCGAGAACAATTGAAGAGTTCCGAAGCATTTTTAAACGTCAGCGGAATGCCGAGAACAATGCAAGATTTCCGAAGCATATTTAAACGTCAGCGGAATTCTGAGAACAATGGAAGAGTTCCGAAGCATTTTTAAACTTCAGCAGAATTCCGAGAACAATGGAAGAGTTTCGAAGCATTTTTAAACTTCAACGGAATTTCGAGAACAATGGAAGAGTTCCGAAGCATTTTTAAACGTCAGCGGAATTCCGAGAACAATGAAAGAGTTGCGAAGCATTATTAAACGTCAGCGGAATTCCGAGAACAATGGAAGAGTTCTGAAGCATTTTTAAACGTCAGCGGAATTTTGAAAACAATGGAAGATTTCCGAAGCATTTTTAAACGTCAGCGGAATTCTGAGAACAATGGAAGAGTTCCGAAGCATTTTTAAACGTCAGCGGAATGCCGAGAACAATGCAAGATTTCCGAAGCATTTTTATATGTCAGCGGAATTCCGAGAACAATGGAAGAGTTCCGAAGCATTTTTAAACGTCAGCGGAATGCCGAGAACAATGCAAGATTTCCGAAGCATTTTTATATGTCAGCGGAATTCCGAGAACAATGAAAGAGTTGCGAAGCATTTTTAAACGTCAGCGGAATTCTGAGAACAATGGAAGAGTTCCGAAGCATTTTTAAACGTCAGCGGAATGCCGAGAACAATGCAAGATTTCCGAAGCATTTTTATATGTCAGCGGAATTCCGAGAACAATGGAAGAGTACCGAAGCATTTTTAAATGTCAGCGGAATGCCGAGAACAATGCAAGATTTCCGAAGCATTTTTATATGTCAGCAGAATTCCGAGAACAATGGAAGAGATTTTAAGCATTTTTAAACTTCAGCGGAATTCCGAGAACAGTAGAAGAGTTCCGAAGCATTTTTAAACTTCACCCGAATTCTGAGAACAATGAAAGAGTTCCGAAGCATTTTTAAAAGTCAGCGGAATTCCGGGAACAATGGAAGAGTTGTGAAGCATTTTTAAACGTCAGCGGAATTCCGAGAACAATGGAAGAGTTCCGAAGCATTTTTAAACTTCAGCGGAATTTGGAGAACAATGGAAGAGTTCCGAAGTATTTTTAAAAGTCAGCGGAATTCTGAGAACAATGGAAGAGTTCCGAAGCATTTTTAAACTTCAGCGGAATTCCGAGAACAATGGAAGAGTTCCAAAGCATTTTTAAACGTCAGCAGAATTCCGAGAACAATGGAAGAGTTCTGAAGCATTTTTAAACGTCAGCGGAATATTGAAAACAATGGAAGATTTCCGAAGCATTTTTAAACGTCAGCGGAATTCTGAGAACAATGGAAGAGTTACGAATCATTTTTAAACTTCAGCAGAATTCCGAGAACAATGGAAGAGTTCCGAAGCATTTTTAAATGTCAGCGGAATTCCGAGAACAATGAAAGAGTTGCGAAGCATTATTAAACGTCAGCGGAATTCCGAGAACAATGGAAGATTTCTGAAGCATCTTTAAACTTCAGCAGAATTCCGAGAACAATGGAAGAGTTTCGAAGCATTTTTAAACTTCAACGGAATTCCGAGAACAATGGATGAGTGCCGAAGCATTTTTAAACGTCAGTGGAATTCCGAGAACAATGAAAGAGTTGCGAAGCATTAATAAACGTCAGCGGAATTTCGAGAACAATGGAAGAGTTCTGAAGCATTTTTAAGCGTCAGCGGAATTTTGAAAACAATGGAAGATTTCCGAAGCATTTATAAACGTCAGCGGAATTCTGAGAACAATGGAAGAGTTCCGAAGCATTTTTAAACTTCAGCAGAATTCCGAGAACAATGGAAGGGTTCCGAAGCATTTTTAAACTTCAGCGGAATTTGGAGAACAATGGAAGAGTTCCGAAGCATTTTTAAACGTCAGCAGAATTCCGAGAAGAATGTAAGAGTACTGAAGCATTTTTAAACTTCAGCAGAATTCCGAGAGCAATGGAAGAGTTCCAAAGCATTTTAAAAGTTCAGCAGAATTCCGAGAACAATTGAAGAGTTCCGAAGCATTTTTAAACGTCAGCGGAATTCTGAGAACAATGGAAGAGTTCCGAAGCATTTTTAAACTTCAGCAGAATTCCGAGAACAATGGAAGAGTTTGGAAGCATTTTTAAACTTCAACGGAATTTCGAGAACAATGGAAGAGATCCGAAGCATATTCAAACGTCAGCGGAATTCCGAGAACAATGAAAGAGTTGCGAAGCATTATTAAACGTCAGCGGAATTCCGAGAACAATGGAAGAGTTCTGAAGCATTTTTAAACGTCAGCGGAATTTTGAAAACAATGGAAGATTTCCGAAGCATTTTTAAACGTCAGCGGAATTCTGAGAACAATGGAAGAGTTCCGAAGCATTTTTAAACGTCAGCGGAATGCCGAGAACAATGCAAGATTTCCGAAGCATTTTTATATGTCAGCGGAATTCCGAGAACAATGGAAGAGCTCCGAAGCATTTTTAAACGTCAGCAGAATTCCGAGAACAATGGAAGAGTTCCGAAGCATTTTAAAACTTCAGCAGAATTCCAAGAACAATGGAAGAGTTCTGAAGCATTTTTAAACGTCAGCAGAATTCCGAGATCAATGGAAGAGTTCCGAAGCATTTTTAAACGTCAGCGGAATTCCGAGAACAGTGGAAGAGTTCTGAAGCATTTTTAAGCGTCAGCGGAATTTTGAAAACAATGGAAGATTTCCGAAGCATTTTTAAACGTCAGCGGAATTCTGAGAACAATGGAAGAGTTCCGAAACATTTTTAAACTTCAGCAGAATTCCGAGAACAATGGAAGGGTTCCGAAGCATTTTTAAACTTCAGCGGAATTTGGAGAACAATGGAAGAGTTCCGAAGTATTTTTAAAAGTCAGCGGAATTCCGAGAACAATGGAAGAGTTGTGAAGCATTTTTAAACGTCAGCGGAATTCCGAGAACAATGGAAGAGTTCCGAAGCATTTTTAAACGTCAGCAGAATTCCGAGAACAATGGAACAGTTCCGAAGCATTTTTAAACGTCAGCAGAATTCTGAGAACAATGGAAGGGTTCCGAAGCATTTTTAAACTTCAGCGGAATTCCGAGAACAATGGAAGAGTTCCAAAGCATTTTTAAACGTCAGCGGAATTCTGAGAACAATGGAAGAGTTCCGCAGCATTTTTAAACGTCAGCAGAATTCCGAGAAGAATGTAAGAGTTCTGAAGCATTTTTAAACTTCAGCAGAATTCCGAAAGCAATGGAAGAGTTCCAAAGCATTTTAAAAGTTCAGCAGAATTCCGAGAACAATTGAAGAGTTCCGAAGCATTTTTAAACGTCAGCGGAATGCCGAGAACAATGCAAGATTTCCGAAGCATTTTTATATGTCAGCGGAATTCCAAGAACAATGGAAGAGTTCCGAAGCATTTTTAAACTTCAGCAGAATTCCGAGAACAATGGAAGAGTTTCGAAGCATTTTTAAACTTCAATGGAATTTCGAGAACAATGGAAGAGTTCCGAAGCATTTTTAAACTTCAGCAGAATTCCGAGAACAATGGAAGATTTCCGAAGCATTTTTAAACGTCAGCAGAATTCTGAGAACAATGGAAGAGTTCTGAAGCATTTATAAACTTCAGCAGAATTCCGAGAACAATGGAAGAGTTCCGAAGCATTTTTAAACTTCACCCGAATTCCGAGAGCAATGGAAGAGTTCCAAAGCATTTTAAAAGTTCAGCAGAATTCCGAGAACAATTGAAGAGTTCCGAAGCATTTTTAAACGTCAGCGGAATGCCGAGAACAATGCAAGATTTCCGAAGCATTTTTAAACGTCAGCGGAATTCTGAGAACAATGGAAGAGTTCCGAAGCATTTTTAAACTTCAGCAGAATTCCGAGAACAATGGAAGAGTTTCGAAGCATTTTTAAACTTCAACGGAATTTCGAGAACAATGGAAGAGTTCCGAAGCATTTTTAAACTTCAGCAGAATTCCGAGAACAATGGAAGATTTCCGAAGCATTTTTAAACGTCAGCAGAATTCTGAGAACAATGGAAGAGTTCTGAAGCATTTATAAACTTCAGCAGAATTCCGAGAACAATGGAAGAGTTCCGAAGCATTTTTAAACTTCACCCGAATTCCGAGAGCAATGGAAGAGTTCCAAAGCATTTTAAAAGTTCAGCAGAATTCCGAGAACAATTGAAGAGTTCCGAAGCATTTTTAAACGTCAGCGGAATGCCGAGAACAATGCAAGATTTCCGAAGGATTTTTAAACGTCAGCGGAATTCTGAGAACAATGGAAGAGTTCCGAAGCATTTTTAAACTTCAGCAGAATTCCGAGAACAATGGAAGATTTCCGAAGCATTTTTAAACGTCAGCAGAATTCTGAGAACAATGGAAGAGTTCTGAAGCATTTATAAACTTCAGCAGAATTCCGAGAACAATGGAAGAGTTCCGAAGCATTTTTAAACTTCACCCGAATTCCGAGAGCAATGGAAGAGTTCCAAAGCATTTTAAAAGTTCAGCAGAATTCCGAGAACAATTGAAGAGTTCCGAAGCATTTTTAAACGTCAGCGGAATGCCGAGAACAATGCAAGATTTCCGAAGCATTTTTAAACGTCAGCGGAATTCTGAGAACAATGGAAGAGTTCCGAAGCATTTTTAAACTTCAGCAGAATTCCGAGAACAATGGAAGAGTTTCGAAGCATTTTTAAACTTCAACGGAATTTCGAGAACAATGGAAGAGTTCCGAAGCATTTTTAAACTTCAGCAGAATTCCGAGAACAATGGAAGATTTCCGAAGCATTTTTAAACGTCAGCAGAATTCTGAGAACAATGGAAGAGTTCTGAAGCATTTTTAAACGTCAGCGGAATATTGAAAACAATGGAAGATTTCCGAAGCATTTTTAAACGTCAGCGGAATTCTGAGAACAATGGAAGAGTTACGAATCATTTTTAAACTTCAGCAGAATTCCGAGAACAATGGAAGAGTTCCGAAGCATTTTTAAATGTCAGCGGAATTCCGAGAACAATGAAAGAGTTGCGAAGCATTATTAAACGTCAGCGGAATTCCGAGAACAATGGAAGATTTCTGAAGCATCTTTAAACTTCAGCAGAATTCCGAGAACAATGGAAGAGTTTCGAAGCATTTTTAAACTTCAACGGAATTCCGAGAACAATGGATGAGTGCCGAAGCATTTTTAAACGTCAGTGGAATTCCGAGAACAATGAAAGAGTTGCGAAGCATTAATAAACGTCAGCGGAATTTCGAGAACAATGGAAGAGTTCTGAAGCATTTTTAAGCGTCAGCGGAATTTTGAAAACAATGGAAGATTTCCGAAGCATTTATAAACGTCAGCGGAATTCTGAGAACAATGGAAGAGTTCCGAAGCATTTTTAAACTTCAGCAGAATTCCGAGAACAATGGAAGGGTTCCGAAGCATTTTTAAACTTCAGCGGAATTTGGAGAACAATGGAAGAGTTCCGAAGCATTTTTAAACGTCAGCAGAATTCCGAGAAGAATGTAAGAGTACTGAAGCATTTTTAAACTTCAGCAGAATTCCGAGAGCAATGGAAGAGTTCCAAAGCATTTTAAAAGTTCAGCAGAATTCCGAGAACAATTGAAGAGTTCCGAAGCATTTTTAAACGTCAGCGGAATTCTGAGAACAATGGAAGAGTTCCGAAGCATTTTTAAACTTCAGCAGAATTCCGAGAACAATGGAAGAGTTTGGAAGCATTTTTAAACTTCAACGGAATTTCGAGAACAATGGAAGAGATCCGAAGCATATTCAAACGTCAGCGGAATTCCGAGAACAATGAAAGAGTTGCGAAGCATTATTAAACGTCAGCGGAATTCCGAGAACAATGGAAGAGTTCTGAAGCATTTTTAAACGTCAGCGGAATTTTGAAAACAATGGAAGATTTCCGAAGCATTTTTAAACGTCAGCGGAATTCTGAGAACAATGGAAGAGTTCCGAAGCATTTTTAAACGTCAGCGGAATGCCGAGAACAATGCAAGATTTCCGAAGCATTTTTATATGTCAGCGGAATTCCGAGAACAATGGAAGAGCTCCGAAGCATTTTTAAACGTCAGCAGAATTCCGAGAACAATGGAAGAGTTCCGAAGCATTTTAAAACTTCAGCAGAATTCCAAGAACAATGGAAGAGTTCTGAAGCATTTTTAAACGTCAGCAGAATTCCGAGATCAATGGAAGAGTTCCGAAGCATTTTTAAACGTCAGCGGAATTCCGAGAACAGTGGAAGAGTTCTGAAGCATTTTTAAGCGTCAGCGGAATTTTGAAAACAATGGAAGATTTCCGAAGCATTTTTAAACGTCAGCGGAATTCTGAGAACAATGGAAGAGTTCCGAAACATTTTTAAACTTCAGCAGAATTCCGAGAACAATGGAAGGGTTCCGAAGCATTTTTAAACTTCAGCGGAATTTGGAGAACAATGGAAGAGTTCCGAAGTATTTTTAAAAGTCAGCGGAATTCCGAGAACAATGGAAGAGTTGTGAAGCATTTTTAAACGTCAGCGGAATTCCGAGAACAATGGAAGAGTTCCGAAGCATTTTTAAACGTCAGCAGAATTCCGAGAACAATGGAACAGTTCCGAAGCATTTTTAAACGTCAGCAGAATTCTGAGAACAATGGAAGGGTTCCGAAGCATTTTTAAACTTCAGCGGAATTCCGAGAACAATGGAAGAGTTCCAAAGCATTTTTAAACGTCAGCGGAATTCTGAGAACAATGGAAGAGTTCCGCAGCATTTTTAAACGTCAGCAGAATTCCGAGAAGAATGTAAGAGTTCTGAAGCATTTTTAAACTTCAGCAGAATTCCGAAAGCAATGGAAGAGTTCCAAAGCATTTTAAAAGTTCAGCAGAATTCCGAGAACAATTGAAGAGTTCCGAAGCATTTTTAAACGTCAGCGGAATGCCGAGAACAATGCAAGATTTCCGAAGCATTTTTATATGTCAGCGGAATTCCAAGAACAATGGAAGAGTTCCGAAGCATTTTTAAACTTCAGCAGAATTCCGAGAACAATGGAAGAGTTTCGAAGCATTTTTAAACTTCAATGGAATTTCGAGAACAATGGAAGAGTTCCGAAGCATTTTTAAACTTCAGCAGAATTCCGAGAACAATGGAAGATTTCCGAAGCATTTTTAAACGTCAGCAGAATTCTGAGAACAATGGAAGAGTTCTGAAGCATTTATAAACTTCAGCAGAATTCCGAGAACAATGGAAGAGTTCCGAAGCATTTTTAAACTTCACCCGAATTCCGAGAGCAATGGAAGAGTTCCAAAGCATTTTAAAAGTTCAGCAGAATTCCGAGAACAATTGAAGAGTTCCGAAGCATTTTTAAACGTCAGCGGAATGCCGAGAATAATGCAAGATTTCCGAAGCATTTTTAAACGTCAGCGGAATTCTGAGAACAATGGAAGAGTTCCGAAGCATTTTTAAACTTCAGCAGAATTCCGAGAACAATGGAAGAGTTTCGAAGCATTTTTAAACTTCAACGGAATTTCGAGAACAATGGAAGAGTTCCGAAGCATTTTTAAACTTCAGCAGAATTCCGAGAACAATGGAAGATTTCCGAAGCATTTTTAAACGTCAGCAGAATTCTGAGAACAATGGAAGAGTTCTGAAGCATTTATAAACTTCAGCAGAATTCCGAGAACAATGGAAGAGTTCCGAAGCATTTTTAAACTTCACCCGAATTCCGAGAGCAATGGAAGAGTTCCAAAGCATTTTAAAAGTTCAGCAGAATTCCGAGAACAATTGAAGAGTTCCGAAGCATTTTTAAACGTCAGCGGAATGCCGAGAACAATGCAAGATTTCCGAAGGATTTTTAAACGTCAGCGGAATTCTGAGAACAATGGAAGAGTTCCGAAGCATTTTTAAACTTCAGCAGAATTCCGAGAACAATGGAAGATTTCCGAAGCATTTTTAAACGTCAGCAGAATTCTGAGAACAATGGAAGAGTTCTGAAGCATTTATAAACTTCAGCAGAATTCCGAGAACAATGGAAGAGTTCCGAAGCATTTTTAAACTTCACCCGAATTCCGAGAGCAATGGAAGAGTTCCAAAGCATTTTAAAAGTTCAGCAGAATTCCGAGAACAATTGAAGAGTTCCGAAGCATTTTTAAACGTCAGCGGAATGCCGAGAACAATGCAAGATTTCCGAAGCATTTTTAAACGTCAGCGGAATTCTGAGAACAATGGAAGAGTTCCGAAGCATTTTTAAACTTCAGCAGAATTCCGAGAACAATGGAAGAGTTTCGAAGCATTTTTAAACTTCAACGGAATTTCGAGAACAATGGAAGAGTTCCGAAGCATTTTTAAACTTCAGCAGAATTCCGAGAACAATGGAAGATTTCCGAAGCATTTTTAAACGTCAGCAGAATTCTGAGAACAATGGAAGAGTTCTGAAGCATTTATAAACTTCAGCAGAATTCCGAGAACAATGGAAGAGTTCCGAAGCATTTTTAAACTTCACCCGAATTCCGAGAGCAATGGAAGAGTTCCAAAGCATTTTAAAAGTTCAGCAGAATTCCGAGAACAATTGAAGAGTTCCGAAGCATTTTTAAACGTCAGCGGAATGCCGAGAACAATGCAAGATTTCCGAAGCATTTTTAAACGTCAGCGGAATTCTGAGAACAATGGAAGAGTTCTGAAGCATTTTTAAACGTCAGCGGAATTTTGAAAACAATGGAAGATTTCCGAAGCATTTTTAAACGTCAGCGGAATTCTGAGAACAATGGAAGAGTTCCGAAGCATTTTTAAACGTCAGCGGAATGCCGAGAACAATGCAAGATTTCCGAAGCATTTTTATATGTCAGCGGAATTCCGAGAACAATGGAAGAGTACCGAAGCATTTTTAAATGTCAGCGGAATGCCGAGAACAATGCAAGATTTCCGAAGCATTTTTATATGTCAGCAAAATTCCGAGAACAATGGAAGAGATTTTAAGCATTTTTAAACTTCAGCGGAATTCCGAGAACAGTAGAAGAGTTCCAAAGCATTTTTAAACTTCACCCGAATTCTGAGAACAATGAAAGAGTTCCGAAGCATTTTTAAAAGTCAGCGGAATTCCGGGAACAATGGAAGAGTTGTGAAGCATTTTTAAACGTCAGCGGAATTCCGAGAACAATGGAAGAGTTCCGAAGCATTTTTAAACTTCAGCGGAATTTGGAGAACAATGGAAGAGTTCCGAAGCATTTTTAAACGTCAGCGGAATTCCGAGAACAATGAAAGAGTTGCGAAGCATTATTAAACGTCAGCGGAATTCCGAGAACAATGGAAGAGTTCTGAAGCATTTTTAAGCGTCAGCGGAATTTTGAAAACAATGGAAGATTTCCGAAGCATTTTTAAACGTCAGCGGAATTCTGAGAACAATGGAAGAGTTCCTAAGCATTTTTAAACTTCAGCAGAATTCCGAGAACAATGGAAGGGTTCCGAAGCATTTTTAAACTTCAGCGAAATTCCGAGAACAATGGAAGAGTTCCAAAGCATTTTTAAACGTCAGCGGAATTCTGAGAACAATGGAAGAGTTCTGAAGCATTTTTAAACGTCAGCAGAATTCCGAGAAGAATGTAAGAGTACTGAAGCATTTTTAAACTTCAGCAGAATTCCGAGAGCAATGGAAGAGTTCCAAAGCATTTTAAAAGTTCAGCAGAATTCCGAGAACAATTGAAGAGTTCCGAAGCATTTTTAAACGTCAGCGGAATTCTGAGAACAATGGAAGAGTTCCGAAGCATTTTTAAACTTCAGCAGAATTCCGAGAACAATGGAAGAGTTTGGAAGCATTTTTAAACTTCAACGGAATTTCGAGAACAATGGAAGAGATCCGAAGCATATTTAAACGTCAGCGGAATTCCGAGAACAATGAAAGAGTTGCGAAGCATTATTAAACGTCAGCGGAATTCTGAGAACAATGGAAGAGTTCCGAAGCATTTTTAAACGTCAGCAGAATTCCGAGAAGAATGTAAGAGTACTGAAGCATTTTTAAACTTCAGCAGAATTCCGAGAGCAATGGAAGAGTTCCAAAGCATTTTAAAAGTTCATCAGAATTCCGAGAACAATTGAAGAGTTCCGAAGCATTTTTAAACGTCAGCGGAATGCCGAGAACAATGCAAGATTTCCGAAGCATTTTTATATGTCAGCGGAATTCCGAGAAGAATGTAAGAGTACTGAAGCATTTTTAAACTTCAGCAGAATTCCGAGAACAATGGAAGAGTTTCGAAGCATTTTTAAACTTCAACGGAATTCCGAGAACAATGGAAGAGTTCCGCAGCATTTTTAAACGTCAGCAGAATTCCGAGAAGAATGTAAGAGTACTGAAGCATTTTTAAACTTCAGCAGAATTCCGAGAACAATGGAAGAGTTTCGAAGCATTTTTAAACTTCAACGGAATTCCGAGAACAATGGAAGAGTTCCGCAGCATTTTTAAACGTCAGCAGAATTCCGAGAAGAATGTAAGAGTTCTGAAGCATTTTTAAACTTCAGCAGAATTCCGAAAGCAATGGAAGAGTTCCAAAGCATTTTAAAAGTTCAGCAGAATTCCGAGAACAATTGAAGAGTTCCGAAGCATTTTTAAACGTCAGCGGAATGCCGAGAACAATGCAAGATTTCCGAAGCATTTTTATATGTCAGCGGAATTCCAAGAACAATGGAAGAGTTCCGAAGCATTTTTAAACTTCAGCAGAATTCCGAGAACAATGGAAGAGTTTCGAAGCATTTTTAAACTTCAATGGAATTTCGAGAACAATGGAAGAGTTCCGAAGCATTTTTAAACTTCAGCAGAATTCCGAGAACAATGGAAGATTTCCGAAGCATTTTTAAACGTCAGCGGAATTCTGAGAACAATGGAAGAGTTCTGAAGCATTTGTAAACTTCAGCAGAATTCCGAGAACAATGGAAGAGTTCCGAAGCATTTTTAAACTTCACCCGAATTCCGAGAGCAATGGAAGAGTTCTAAAGCATTTTAAAAGTTCAGCAGAATTCCGAGAACAATTGAAGAGTTCCGAAGCATTTTTAAACGTCAGCGGAATGCCGAGAACAATGCAAGATTTCCGAAGCATTTTTAAACGTCAGCGGAATTCTGAGAACAATGGAAGAGTTCCGAAGCATTTTTAAACGTCAGCGGAATGCCGAGAACAATGCAAGATTTCCGAAGCATTTTTATATGTCAGCGGAATTCCGAGAACAATGGAAGAGTACCGAAGCATTTTTAAATGTCAGCGGAATGCCGAGAACAATGCAAGATTTCCGAAGCATTTTTATATGTCAGCAAAATTCCGAGAACAATGGAAGAGATTTTAAGCATTTTTAAACTTCAGCGGAATTCCGAGAACAGTAGAAGAGTTCCGAAGCATTTTTAAACTTCACCCGAATTCTGAGAACAATGAAAGTGTTCCGAAGCATTTTTAAAAGTCAGCGGAATTCCGGGAACAATGGAAGAGTTGTGAAGCATTTTTAAACGTCAGCGGAATTCCGAGAACAATGGAAGAGTTCCGAAGCATTTTTAAACTTCAGCGGAATTTGGAGAACAATGGAAGAGTTCCGAAGTATTTTTAAAAGTCAGTGGAATTCTGAGAACAATGGAAGAGTTCCGAAGCATTTTTAAACTTCAGCGGAATTCGGAGAACAATGGAAGAGTTCCAAAGCATTTTTAAACGTCAGCGGAATTCCGAGAACAATGGAAGAGTTCTGAAGCATTTTTAAACGTCAGCGGAATATTGAAAACAATGGAAGATTTCCGAAGCATTTTTAAACGTCAGCGGAATTCTGAGAACAATGGAAGAGTTACGAAGCATTATTAAACGTCAGCGGAATTCCGAGAACAATGGAAGATTTCTGAAGCATCTTTAAACTTCAGCAGAATTCCGAGAACAATGGAAGAGTTTCGAAGCATTTTTAAACTTCAACGGAATTCCGAGAACAATGGATGAGTGCCGAAGCATTTTTAAACGTCAGTGGAATTCCGAGAACAATGAAAGAGTTGCGAAGCATTATTAAACGTCAGCGGAATTCCGAGAACAATGGAAGAGTTCTGAAGCATTTTTAAGCGTCAGCGGAATTTTGAAAACAATGGAAGATTTCCGAAGCATTTATAAACGTCAGCGGAATTCTGAGAACAATGGAAGAGTTCCGAAGCATTTTTAAGCGTCAGCGGAATTTTGAAAACAATGGAAGATTTCCGAAGCATTTATAAACGTCAGCGGAATTCTGAGAACAATGGAAGAGTTCCGAAGCATTTTTAAACTTCAGCAGAATTCCGAGAACAATGGAAGGGTTCCGAAGCATTTTTAAACTTCAGCGGAATTTGGAGAACAATGGAAGAGTTCCGAAGCATTTTTAAAAGTCAGCGGAAATCCGAGAACAATGGAAGAGTTGTGAAGCATTTTTAAACGTCAGCGGAATTCCGAGAACAATGGAATAGTTCTGAAGCATTTTTAAACGTCAGCGGAATTTTGAAAACAATGGAAGATTTCCGAAGCATTTTTAAACGTCAGCGGAATTCTGAGAACAATGGAAGAGTTCTGAAGCATTTATAAACTTCAGCATAATTCCGAGAACAATGGAAGAGTTCCGAAGCATTTTTAAACGTCAGCGGAATTCCGAGAACAATGAAAGAGTTGCGAAGCATTATTAAACGTCAGCGGAATTCCGAGAACAATGGAAGAGTTCTGAAGCATTTTTAAACTTCAGCAGAATTCCCAGAACAATGGAAGTGTTTTGAAGCATTTTTAAACTTCAACGGAATTCCGAGAACAATGGAAGAGTTCCGAAGCATTTTTAAACGTCAGCGGAATTCGGAGAACAATGAAAGAGTTGCGAAGCATTATTAAACGTCAGCGGAATTCCGAGAACAATGGAAGAGTTCTGAAGCATTTTTAAGCGTCAGCGGAATTTTGAAAACAATGGAAGATTTCCGAAGCATTTTTAAACGTCAGCAGAATTCTGAGAACAATGGAAGAGTTCCTAAGCATTTTTAAACTTCAGCAGAATTCCGAGAACAATGGAAGGGTTCCGAAGCATTTTTAAACTTCAGCGGAATTCCGAGAACAATGGAAGAGTTCCAAAGCATTTTTAAACGTCAGCGGAATTCTGAGAACAATGGAAGAGTTCCGAAGCATTTTTAAACGTCAGCAGAATTCCGAGAAGAATGTAAGAGTACTGAAGCATTTTTAAACTTCAGCAGAATTCCGAGAGCAATGGAAGAGTTCCAAAGCATTTTAAAAGTTCAGCAGAATTCCGAGAACAATTGAAGAGTTCCGAAGCATTTTTAAACGTCAGCGGAATGCCGAGAACCATGCAAGATTTCCGAAGCATTTTTATATGTCAGCGGAATTCCGAGAACAATGGAAGAGTACCGAAGCATTTTTAAACGTCAGCGGAATTCCGAGAAGAATGTAAGAGTTCTGAAGCATTTTTAAACTTCAGCAGAATTCCGAAAGCAATGGAAGAGTTCCAAAGCATTTTAAAAGTTCAGCAGAATTCCGAGAACAATCGAAGAGTTCCGAAGCATTTTTAAACGTCAGCGGAATGCCAAGAACAATGCAAGATTTCCGAAGCATTTTTATATGTCAGCGGAATTCCAAGAACAATGGAAGAGTTCCGAAGCATTTTTAAACTTCAGCAGAATTCCGAGAACAATGGAAGAGTTTCGAAGCATTTTTAAACTTCAACGGAATTCTGAGAACAATGGAAGAGTTCCGAAGCATTTTTAAACGTCAGCGGAATGCCAAGAACAATGCAAAATTTCCGAAGCATTTTTATATGTCAGCGGAATTCCGAGAACAATGGAAGAGTACTGAAGCATTTTTAAACGTCAGCAGAATTCCGAGAACAATGGAAGAGTTCCGAAGCATTTTTAAACGTCAGCAGAATTCCGAGAACAATGGAAGAGTTCCGAAGCATTTTTAAACGTCAGCAGAATTCCGAGAACAATGGAAGAGTTCCGAAGCATTTTTAAACGTCAGCAGAATTCCGAGAACAATGGAAGAGTTCCGAAGCATTTTTAAACGTCAGCAGAATTCCGAGAACAATGGAAGAGTTCCGAAGCATTTTTAAACGTCAGCGGAATTCCGAGAAAAATGGAAGAGTTCTGAAGCATTTTTAAGCGTCAGCGGAATTTTGAAAACAATGGAAGATTTCCGAAGCATTTTTAAACGTCAGCGGAATTCTGAGAACAATGGAAGAGTTCCGAAGCATTTTTAAACTTCAGCAGAATTCCAAGAGCAATGGAAGAGTTCCAGAGCATTTTAAAAGTTCAGCAGAATTCCGAGAACAATTGAAGAGTTCCGAAGCATTTTTAAACGTCAGCGGAATGCCAAGAACAATGCAAGATTTCCGAAGCATTTTTATATGTCAGCGGAATTCCGAGAACAATGGAAGAGTTCCGAAGCATTTTTAAATGTCAGCGGAATGCCGAGAACAATGCAAGATTTCCGAAGCATTTTTATATGTCAGCAGAATTCCGAGAACAATGGAAGAGATTTTAAGCATTTTTAAACTTCAGCGGAATTCCGAGAACAGTAGAAGAGTTCCGAAGCATTTTTAAACTTCACCCGAATTCTGAGAACAATGAAAGAGTTCCGAAGCATTTTTAAAAGTCAGCGGAATTCCGGGAACAATGGAAGAGTTGTGAAGCATTTTTAAACGTCAGCGGAATTCCGAGAACAATGGAAGAGTTCCGAAGCATTTTTAAACTTCAGCGGAATTTGGAGAACAATGGAAGAGTTCCGAAGTATTTTTAAAAGTCAGCGGAATTCTGAGAACAATGGAAGAGTTCCGAAGCATTTTTAAACTTCAGCGGAATTCCGAGAACAATGGAAGAGTTCCAAAGCATTTTTAAACGTCAGCGGAATTCCGAGAACAATGGAAGAGTTCTGAAGCATTTTTAAACGTCAGCGGAATATTGAAAACAATGGAAGATTTCCGAAGCATTTTTAAACGTCAGCGGAATTCTGAGAACAATGGAAGAGTTACGAAGCATTTTTAAACTTCAGCAGAATTCCGAGAACAATGGAAGAGTTCCGAAGCATTTTTAAATGTCAGCGGAATTCCGAGAACAATGAAAGAGTTGCGAAGCATTATTAAACGTCAGCGGAATTCCGAGAACAATGGAAGATTTCTGAAGCATCTTTAAACTTCAGCAGAATTCCGAGAACAATGGAAGAGTTTCGAAGCATTTTTAAACTTCAACGGAATTCCGAGAACAATGGATGAGTGCCGAAGCATTTTTAAACATCAGCGGAATTCCGAGAACAATGAAAGAGTTGCGAAGCATTATTAAACGTCAGCGGAATTCCGAGAACAATGGAAGAGTTCTGAAGCATTTTTAAGCGCCAGCGGAATTTTGAAAACAATGGAAGATTTCCGAAGCATTTATAAACGTCAGCGGAATTCTGAGAACAATGGAAGAGTTCCGAAGCATTTTTAAACTTCAGCAGAATTCCGAGAACAATGGAAGGGTTCCGAAGCATTTTTAAACTTCAGCGGAATTTGGAGAACAATGGAAGAGTTCCGAAGCATTTTTATATGTCAGCGGAATTCCGAGAACAATGGAAGGGTTCCGAAGCATTTTTAAACTTCAGCGGAATTTGGAGAACAATGCAAGATTTCCGAAGCATTTTTATATGTCAGCGGAATTCCGAGAACAATGGAAGAGTTCCGAAGCATTTTTAAACGTCAGCGGAATTCCGAGAACAATGGAAGAGTTCCGAACCATTTTTAAACTTCAGTGGAATTACGAGAACAATGGAAGAGTTCCGAAGCATTTTTAAACATGAGCAGAATTACGAGAACAATGGAAGATATTTTAAGCATTTTTAAACTTCAGCGGAATTCCGAGAACAATAGAAGAGTTCCGAAGCATTTTTAAACTTCACCCGAATTCCGAGAGCAATGGAAGAGTTCCAAAGCATTTTAAAAGTTCAGCAGAATTCCGAGAACAATTGAAGAGTTCCGAAGCATTTTTAAACTTCAGCAGAATTCCGAGAGCAATGGAAGAGTTTCGAAGCATTTTTAAACTTCAACGGAATTCCGAGAACAATGAAAGAGTTGCGAAGCATTATTAAACGTCAGCGGAATTCCGAGAACAATAGAAGAGTTCCGAAGCATTTTTAAACGTCAGCAGAATTCTGAGAACAATGGAAGAGTTCCGAAGCATTTTTAAACTTCAGCGGAATTCCGAGAACAATGGAAGAGTTCTGAAGCATTTTTAAACGTCAGCAGAATTCTGAGAACAATGGAAGAGTTCCGAAGCATTATTAAACATCAGCGGAATTCCGAGAACAATGGAAGAGTTCTGAAGCATTTTTAAACGTCAGCAGAATTCCGAGAACAATAGAAGAGTTCCGAAGCATTTTTAAACGTCAGCAGAATTCTGAGAACAATGGAAGAGTTCTGAAGCATTTTTAAACGTCAGCGGAATTTTGAAAACAATGGAAGATTTCCGAAGCATTTTTAAACGTCAGCGGAATTCTGAGAACAATGGAAGAGTTCCGAAGCATTTTTAAACTTCAGCAGAATTCCGAGAACAATGGAAGAGTTCCGAAGCATTTTTAAACGTCAGCGGAATTCTGAGAACAATGGAAGAGTTCCGAAGCATTTTTAAACGTCAGCAGAATTCCGAGAAGAATGTAAGAGTACTGAAGCATTTTTAAACTTCAGCAGAATTCCGAGAGCAATGGAAGAGTTCCAAAGCATTTTAAAAGTTCAGCAGAATTCCGAGAACAATTGAAGAGTTCCGAAGCATTTTTAAACGTCAGCGGAATGCCGAGAACCATGCAAGATTTCCGAAGCATTTTTATATGTCAGCGGAATTCCGAGAACAATGGAAGAGTACCGAAGCATTTTTAAACGTCAGCGGAATTCCGAGAAGAATGTAAGAGTTCTGAAGCATTTTTAAACTTCAGCAGAATTCCGAAAGCAATGGAAGAGTTCCAAAGCATTTTAAAAGTTCAGCAGAATTCCGAGAACAATCGAAGAGTTCCGAAGCATTTTTAAACGTCAGCGGAATGCCAAGAACAATGCAAGATTTCCGAAGCATTTTTATATGTCAGCGGAATTCCAAGAACAATGGAAGAGTTCCGAAGCATTTTTAAACTTCAGCAGAATTCCGAGAACAATGGAAGAGTTTCGAAGCATTTTTAAACTTCAACGGAATTCTGAGAACAATGGAAGAGTTCCGAAGCATTTTTAAACGTCAGCGGAATGCCAAGAACAATGCAAAATTTCCGAAGCATTTTTATATGTCAGCGGAATTCCGAGAACAATGGAAGAGTACTGAAGCATTTTTAAACGTCAGCAGAATTCCGAGAACAATGGAAGAGTTCCGAAGCATTTTTAAACGTCAGCAGAATTCCGAGAACAATGGAAGAGTTCCGAAGCATTTTTAAACGTCAGCAGAATTCCGAGAACAATGGAAGAGTTCCGAAGCATTTTTAAACGTCAGCAGAATTCCGAGAACAATGGAAGAGTTCCGAAGCATTTTTAAACGTCAGCAGAATTCCGAGAACAATGGAAGAGTTCCGAAGCATTTTTAAACGTCAGCGGAATTCCGAGAAAAATGGAAGAGTTCTGAAGCATTTTTAAGCGTCAGCGGAATTTTGAAAACAATGGAAGATTTCCGAAGCATTTTTAAACGTCAGCGGAATTCTGAGAACAATGGAAGAGTTCCGAAGCATTTTTAAACTTCAGCAGAATTCCAAGAGCAATGGAAGAGTTCCAGAGCATTTTAAAAGTTCAGCAGAATTCCGAGAACAATTGAAGAGTTCCGAAGCATTTTTAAACGTCAGCGGAATGCCGAGAACAATGCAAGATTTCCGAAGCATTTTTATATGTCAGCGGAATTCCGAGAACAATGGAAGAGTTCCGAAGCATTTTTAAATGTCAGCGGAATGCCGAGAACAATGCAAGATTTCCGAAGCATTTTTATATGTCAGCAGAATTCCGAGAACAATGGAAGAGATTTTAAGCATTTTTAAACTTCAGCGGAATTCCGAGAACAGTAGAAGAGTTCCGAAGCATTTTTAAACTTCACCCGAATTCTGAGAACAATGAAAGAGTTCCGAAGCATTTTTAAAAGTCAGCGGAATTCCGGGAACAATGGAAGAGTTGTGAAGCATTTTTAAACGTCAGCGGAATTCCGAGAACAATGGAAGAGTTCCGAAGCATTTTTAAACTTCAGCGGAATTTGGAGAACAATGGAAGAGTTCCGAAGTATTTTTAAAAGTCAGCGGAATTCTGAGAACAATGGAAGAGTTCCGAAGCATTTTTAAACTTCAGCGGAATTCCGAGAACAATGGAAGAGTTCCAAAGCATTTTTAAACGTCAGCGGAATTCCGAGAACAATGGAAGAGTTCTGAAGCATTTTTAAACGTCAGCGGAATATTGAAAACAATGGAAGATTTCCGAAGCATTTTTAAACGTCAGCGGAATTCTGAGAACAATGGAAGAGTTACGAAGCATTTTTAAACTTCAGCAGAATTCCGAGAACAATGGAAGAGTTCCGAAGCATTTTTAAATGTCAGCGGAATTCCGAGAACAATGAAAGAGTTGCGAAGCATTATTAAACGTCAGCGGAATTCCGAGAACAATGGAAGATTTCTGAAGCATCTTTAAACTTCAGCAGAATTCCGAGAACAATGGAAGAGTTTCGAAGCATTTTTAAACTTCAACGGAATTCCGAGAACAATGGATGAGTGCCGAAGCATTTTTAAACATCAGCGGAATTCCGAGAACAATGAAAGAGTTGCGAAGCATTATTAAACGTCAGCGGAATTCCGAGAACAATGGAAGAGTTCTGAAGCATTTTTAAGCGCCAGCGGAATTTTGAAAACAATGGAAGATTTCCGAAGCATTTATAAACGTCAGCGGAATTCTGAGAACAATGGAAGAGTTCCGAAGCATTTTTAAACTTCAGCAGAATTCCGAGAACAATGGAAGGGTTCCGAAGCATTTTTAAACTTCAGCGGAATTTGGAGAACAATGGAAGAGTTCCGAAGCATTTTTATATGTCAGCGGAATTCCGAGAACAATGGAAGGGTTCCGAAGCATTTTTAAACTTCAGCGGAATTTGGAGAACAATGCAAGATTTCCGAAGCATTTTTATATGTCAGCGGAATTCCGAGAACAATGGAAGAGTTCCGAAGCATTTTTAAACGTCAGCGGAATTCCGAGAACAATGGAAGAGTTCCGAACCATTTTTAAACTTCAGTGGAATTACGAGAACAATGGAAGAGTTCCGAAGCATTTTTAAACATGAGCAGAATTACGAGAACAATGGAAGATATTTTAAGCATTTTTAAACTTCAGCGGAATTCCGAGAACAATAGAAGAGTTCCGAAGCATTTTTAAACTTCACCCGAATTCCGAGAGCAATGGAAGAGTTCCAAAGCATTTTAAAAGTTCAGCAGAATTCCGAGAACAATTGAAGAGTTCCGAAGCATTTTTAAACTTCAGCAGAATTCCGAGAGCAATGGAAGAGTTTCGAAGCATTTTTAAACTTCAACGGAATTCCGAGAACAATGAAAGAGTTGCGAAGCATTATTAAACGTCAGCGGAATTCCGAGAACAATAGAAGAGTTCCGAAGCATTTTTAAACGTCAGCAGAATTCTGAGAACAATGGAAGAGTTCCGAAGCATTTTTAAACTTCAGCGGAATTCCGAGAACAATGGAAGAGTTCTGAAGCATTTTTAAACGTCAGCAGAATTCTGAGAACAATGGAAGAGTTCCGAAGCATTATTAAACATCAGCGGAATTCCGAGAACAATGGAAGAGTTCTGAAGCATTTTTAAACGTCAGCAGAATTCCGAGAACAATAGAAGAGTTCCGAAGCATTTTTAAACGTCAGCAGAATTCTGAGAACAATGGAAGAGTTCTGAAGCATTTTTAAACGTCAGCGGAATTTTGAAAACAATGGAAGATTTCCGAAGCATTTTTAAACGTCAGCGGAATTCTGAGAACAATGGAAGAGTTCCGAAGCATTTTTAAACTTCAGCAGAATTCCGAGAACAATGGAAGAGTTCCGAAGCATTTTTAAACTTCAGATGAATTCTGAGAACAATGGAAGAGTTCCGAAGCATTTTTAAACGTCAGCAGAATTCTGAGAACAATGTAAGAGTCCTGAAGCATTTTTAAACTTCAGCAGAATTCCGAGAGCAATGGAAGAGTTCCAAAGCATTTTAAAAGTTCAGCAGAATTCCGAGAACAATTGAAGAGTTCCGAAGCATTTTTAAACTTCAGCAGAATTCTGAGAACAATGTAAGAGTTTCGAAGCATTTTTAAACTTCAACGGAATTCCGAGAACAATGGAAGAGTTTCGAAGCATTTTTAAACTTCAACGGAATTCCGAGAACAATGGAAGAGTTCCGAAGCATTTTTAAACGTCAGCGGAATTCCGAGAACAATGGAAGAGTTCCGAAGCATTATTAAACATCAGCGGAATTCCGAGAACAATGGAAGAGTTCTGAAGCATTTTTAAACGTCAGCGGAATTCCGAGAACAATGGAAGAGTTCCGAAGCATTTTTAAACTTCAGCGGAATTCCGAGAACAATGTAAGAGATTTTAAGCATTTTTAAACTTCAGCGTAATTCCGAGAACAATAGAAGAGTTCTGAAGCATTTTTAAAATTCACACGAATTCCGAGAATAATGGAAGAGTTCAGATGAATTTTTAGACTTCAGCAGAATTCCTAGAACAATGGAAGAGTTCCGAAGCATTTTTAAACATCAGCGGAATGCCGAGAACAATGCAAGATTTCCGAAGCATTTTTATATGTCAGCGGAATTCCGAGAACAATGGAAGAGTTCCGAAGCATTTTTAAACTTCAGCAGAATTCCGAGAACAATGGAAGAGTTTCGAAGCATTTTTAAACTTCAACGGAATTCCGAGAACAATGGAAGAGTTTCGAAGCATTTTTAAACTTCAACGGAATTCCGAGAACAATGGAAGAGTTCCGAAGCATTTTTAAACGTCAGCGGAATTCCGAGAACAATGGAAGAGTTCCGAACCATTTTTAAACTTCAGTGGAATTACGAGAACAATGGAAGAGTTCCGAAGCATATTTAAACATGAGCAGAATTACGAGAACAATGGAAGAGATTTTAAGCATTTTTAAACTTCAGCGGAATTCCGAGAACAATAGAAGAGTTCCGAAGCATTTTTAAACTTCACCCGAATTCCGAGAGCAATGGAAGAGTTCCAAAACATTTTAAAAGTTCAGCAGAATTCCGAGAACAATTGAAGAGTTCCGAAGCATTTTTAAATGTCAGCGGAATGCCGAGAACAATGCAAGATTTCCGAAGCATTTTTATATGTCAGCGGAATTCCGAGAACAATGGAAGCGTACCGAAGCATTTTTAAACGTCAGCGGAATTCTGAGAACAATGGAAGAGTTCCGAAGCATTTTTAAACTTCAGCAGAATTCCGAGAACAATGGAAGAGTTTCGAAGCATTTTTAAACTTCAACGGAATTCCGAGAACAATTAAAGAGTTGCGAAGCATTATTAAACGTCAGCGGAATTCCGAGAACAATGGAAGAGTACCGAAGCATTTTTAAACGTCAGCAGAATTCTGAGAACAATGGAAGAGTTCCGAAGCATTTTTAAACGTCAGCAGAATTCCGAGAACAATGGAAGAGTTCTGAAGCATTTTTAAACGTCAGCAGAATTCTGAGAACAATGGAAGAGTTCCGAAGCATTGTTAAACATCAGCGGAATTTCGAGAACAATGGAAGAGTTCTGAAGCATTTTTAAACGTCAGCAGAATTCCGAGAACAATAGAAGAGTTCCGAAGCATTTTTAAACGTCAGCAGAATTCTGAGAACAATGGAAGAGTTCCGAAGCATTTTTAAAATTCAGCGGAATTACGAGAACAATGGAAGAGTTCCAAAGCATTTTTAAACGTCAGCGGAATTCCGAGAACAATGGAAGAGTTCTGAAGCATTTTTAAACGTCAGCGGAATTTTGAAAACAATGGAAGATTTCCGAAGCATTTTTAAACGTCAGCGGAATTCTGAGAACAATGGAAGAGTTCCGAAACATTTTTAAACTTCAGCAGAATTCCGAGAACAATGGAAGAGTTCCGAAGCATTTTTAAATGTCAGCGGAATTCCGAGAACAATGAAAGAGTTGCGAAGCATTATTAAACGTCAGCGGAATTCCGAGAACAATGGAAGATTTCTGAAGCATCTTTAAACTTCAGCAGAATTCCGAGAACAATGGAAGAGTTTCGAAGCATTTTTAAACTTCAACGGAATTCCGAGAACAATGGATGAGTGCCGAAGCATTTTTAAACGTCAGTGGAATTCCGAGAACAATGAAAGAGTTGCGAAGCATTATTAAACGTCAGCGGAATTCCGAGAACAATGGAAGAGTTCTGAAGCATTTTTAAGCGTCAGCGGAATTTTGAAAACAATGGAAGATTTCCGAAGCATTTATAAACGTCAGCGGAATTCTGAGAACAATGGAAGAGTTCCGAAGCATTTTTAAACTTCAGCAGAATTCCGAGAACAATGGAAGGGTTCCGAAGCATTTTTAAACTTCAGCGGAATTTGGAGAACAATGGAAGAGTTCCGAAGCATTTTTAAACGTCAGCAGAATTCCGAGAAGAATGTAAGAGTACTGAAGCATTTTTAAACTTCAGCAGAATTCCGAGAGCAATGGAAGAGTTCCAAAGCATTTTAAAAGTTCAGCAGAATTCCGAGAACAATTGAAGAGTTCCGAAGCATTTTTAAACGTCAGCGGAATTCTGAGAACAATGGAAGAGTTCCGAAGCATTTTTAAACTTCAGCAGAATTCTGAGAACAATGGAAGAGTTTGGAAGCATTTTTAAACTTCAACGGAATTTCGAGAACAATGGAAGAGATCCGAAGCATATTCAAACGTCAGCGGAATTCCGAGAACAATGAAAGAGTTGCGAACCATTATTAAACGTCAGCGGAATTCCGAGAACAATGGAAGAGTTCTGAAGCATTTTTAAACGTCAGCGGAATTTTGAAAACAATGGAAGATTTCCGAAGCATTTTTAAACGTCAGCGGAATTCTGAGAACAATGGAAGAGTTCCGAAGCATTTTTAAACGTCAGCGAAATGCCGAGAACAATGCAAGATTTCCGAAGCATTTTTATATGTCAGCGGAATTCCGAGAACAATGGAAGAGCTCCAAAGCATTTTTAAACGTCAGCAGAATTCCGAGAACAATGGAAGAGTTCCGAAGCATTTTAAAACTTCAGCAGAATTCCAAGAACAATGGAAGAGTTCTGAAGCATTTTTAAACGTCAGCAGAATTCCGAGATCAATGGAAGAGTTCCGAAGCATTTTTAAACGTCAGCGGAATTCCGAGAACAGTGGAAGAGTTCTGAAGCATTTTTAAGCGTCAGCGGAATTTTGAAAACAATGGAAGATTTCCGAAGCATTTTTAAACGTCAGCGGAATTCTGAGAACAATGGAAGAGTTCCGAAACATTTTTAAACTTCAGCAGAATTCCGAGAACAATGGAAGGGTTCCGAAGCATTTTTAAACTTCAGCGGAATTTGGAGAACAATGGAAGAGTTCCGAAGTATTTTTAAAAGTCAGCGGAATTCCGAGAACAATGGAAGAGTTGTGAAGCATTTTTAAACGTCAGCGGAATTCCGAGAACAATGGAAGAGTTCCGAAGCATTTTTAAACGTCAGCAGAATTCCGAGAACAATGGAACAGTTCCGAAGCATTTTTAAACGTCAGCAGAATTCTGAGAACAATGGAAGGGTTCCGAAGCATTTTTAAACTTCAGCGGAATTCCGAGAACAATGGAAGAGTTCCAAAGCATTTTTAAACGTCAGCGGAATTCTGAGAACAATGGAAGAGTTCCGCAGCATTTTTAAACGTCAGCAGAATTCCGAGAAGAATGTAAGAGTTCTGAAGCATTTTTAAACTTCAGCAGAATTCCGAAAGCAATGGAAGAGTTCCAAAGCATTTTAAAAGTTCAGCAGAATTCCGAGAACAATTGAAGAGTTCCGAAGCATTTTTAAACGTCAGCGGAATGCCGAGAACAATGCAAGATTTCCGAAGCATTTTTATATGTCAGCGGAATTCCAAGAACAATGGAAGAGTTCCGAAGCATTTTTAAACTTCAGCAGAATTCCGAGAACAATGGAAGAGTTTCGAAGCATTTTTAAACTTCAATGGAATTTCGAGAACAATGGAAGAGTTCCGAAGCATTTTTAAACTTCAGCAGAATTCCGAGAACAATGGAAGATTTCCGAAGCATTTTTAAACGTCAGCAGAATTCTGAGAACAATGGAAGAGTTCTGAAGCATTTATAAACTTCAGCAGAATTCCGAGAACAATGGAAGAGTTCCGAAGCATTTTTAAACTTCACCCGAATTCCGAGTGCAATGGAAGAGTTCCAAAGCATTTTAAAAGTTCAGCAGAATTCCGAGAACAATTGAAGAGTTCCGAAGCATTTTTAAACGTCAGCGGAATGCCGAGAACAATGCAAGATTTCCGAAGCATTTTTAAACGTCAGCGGAATTCTGAGAACAATGGAAGAGTTCCGAAGCATTTTTAAACTTCAGCAGAATTCCGAGAACAATGGAAGAGTTTCGAAGCATTTTTAAACTTCAACGGAATTTCGAGAACAATGGAAGAGTTCCGAAGCATTTTTAAACGTCAGCGGAATTCCGAGAACAATGAAAGAGTTGCGAAGCATTATTAAACGTCAGCGGAATTCCGAGAACAATGGAAGAGTTCTGAAGCATTTTTAAACGTCAGCGGAATTTTGAAAACAATGGAAGATTTCCGAAGCATTTTTAAACGTCAGCAGAATTCTGAGAACAATGGAAGAGTTCCGAAGCATTTTTAAACGTCAGCGGAATGCCGAGAACAATGCAAGATTTCCGAAGCATTTTTATATGTCAGCGGAATTCCGAGAACAATGGAAGAGTACCGAAGCATTTTTAAATGTCAGCGGAATGCCGAGAACAATGCAAGATTTCCGAAGCATTTTTATATGTCAGCAAAATTCCGAGAACAATGGAAGAGATTTTAAGCATTTTTAAACTTCAGCGGAATTCCGAGAACAGTAGAAGAGTTCCAAAGCATTTTTAAACTTCACCCGAATTCTGAGAACAATGAAAGAGTTCCGAAGCATTTTTAAAAGTCAGCGGAATTCCGGGAACAATGGAAGAGTTGTGAAGCATTTTTAAACGTCAGCGGAATTTTGAAAACAATGGAAGATTTACGAAGCATTTTTAAACGTCAGCGGAATTGCGAGAACAATGGAAGAGTTCTAAAGCATTTTTAAACATCAGCGGAATGCCGAGAACAATGCAAGATTTCCGAAGCATTTTTATATGTCAGCGGAATTCCGAGAACAATGGAAGAGTTCCGAAGCATTTTTAAACGTCAGCGGAATTCCGAGAACAATGGAAGAGTTCCGAAGCATTATTAAACATCAGCGGAATTCCGAGAACAATGGAAGAGTTCTGAAGCATTTTTAAACGTCAGCGGAATTCCGAGAACAATGGAAGAGTTCCGAAGCATTTTTAAACTTCAGCGGAATTCCGAGAACAATGTAAGAGATTTTAAGCATTTTTAAACTTCAGCGTAATTCCGAGAACAATAGAAGAGTTCTGAAGCATTTTTAAAATTCACACGAATTCCGAGAATAATGGAAGAGTTCAGATGAATTTTTAGACTTCAGCAGAATTCCTAGAACAATGGAAGAGTTCCGAAGCATTTTTAAACATCAGCGGAATGCCGAGAACAATGCAAGATTTCCGAAGCATTTTTATATGTCAGCGGAATTCCGAGAACAATGGAAGAGTTCCGAAGCATTTTTAAACTTCAGCAGAATTCCGAGAACAATGGAAGAGTTTCGAAGCATTTTTAAACTTCAACGGAATTCCGAGAACAATGGAAGAGTTTCGAAGCATTTTTAAACTTCAACGGAATTCCGAGAACAATGGAAGAGTTCCGAAGCATTTTTAAACGTCAGCGGAATTCCGAGAACAATGGAAGAGTTCCGAACCATTTTTAAACTTCAGTGGAATTACGAGAACAATGGAAGAGTTCCGAAGCATATTTAAACATGAGCAGAATTACGAGAACAATGGAAGAGATTTTAAGCATTTTTAAACTTCAGCGGAATTCCGAGAACAATAGAAGAGTTCCGAAGCATTTTTAAACTTCACCCGAATTCCGAGAGCAATGGAAGAGTTCCAAAACATTTTAAAAGTTCAGCAGAATTCCGAGAACAATTGAAGAGTTCCGAAGCATTTTTAAATGTCAGCGGAATGCCGAGAACAATGCAAGATTTCCGAAGCATTTTTATATGTCAGCGGAATTCCGAGAACAATGGAAGCGTACCGAAGCATTTTTAAACGTCAGCGGAATTCTGAGAACAATGGAAGAGTTCCGAAGCATTTTTAAACTTCAGCAGAATTCCGAGAACAATGGAAGAGTTTCGAAGCATTTTTAAACTTCAACGGAATTCCGAGAACAATTAAAGAGTTGCGAAGCATTATTAAACGTCAGCGGAATTCCGAGAACAATGGAAGAGTACCGAAGCATTTTTAAACGTCAGCAGAATTCTGAGAACAATGGAAGAGTTCCGAAGCATTTTTAAACGTCAGCAGAATTCCGAGAACAATGGAAGAGTTCTGAAGCATTTTTAAACGTCAGCAGAATTCTGAGAACAATGGAAGAGTTCCGAAGCATTATTAAACATCAGCGGAATTTCGAGAACAATGGAAGAGTTCTGAAGCATTTTTAAACGTCAGCAGAATTCCGAGAACAATAGAAGAGTTCCGAAGCATTTTTAAACGTCAGCAGAATTCTGAGAACAATGGAAGAGTTCCGAAGCATTTTTAAAATTCAGCGGAATTACGAGAACAATGGAAGAGTTCCAAAGCATTTTTAAACGTCAGCGGAATTCCGAGAACAATGGAAGAGTTCTGAAGCATTTTTAAACGTCAGCGGAATTTTGAAAACAATGGAAGATTTCCGAAGCATTTTTAAACGTCAGCGGAACTCTGAGAACAATGGAAGAGTTCCGAAGCATTTTTAAACTTCAGCAGAATTCCGAGAACAATGGAAGAGTTCCGAAGCATTTTTAAATGTCAGCGGAATTCCGAGAACAATGAAAGAGTTGCGAAGCATTATTAAACGTCAGCGGAATTCCGAGAACAATGGAAGATTTCTGAAGCATCTTTAAACTTCAGCAGAATTCCGAGAACAATGGAAGAGTTTCGAAGCATTTTTAAACTTCAACGGAATTCCGAGAACAATGGATGAGTGCCGAAGCATTTTTAAACGTCAGTGGAATTCCGAGAACAATGAAAGAGTTGCGAAGCATTATTAAACGTCAGCGGAATTCCGATAACAATGGAAGAGTTCTGAAGCATTTTTAAGCGTCAGC
This sequence comes from Phyllobates terribilis, assembly GCF_046119375.1. Lineage (NCBI taxonomy): Eukaryota > Metazoa > Chordata > Amphibia > Anura > Dendrobatidae > Phyllobates > Phyllobates terribilis. Next base: position 11,489,526 of record NW_027362788.1, on the reverse strand, counting down.
GGAATTTTGAAAACAATGGAAGATTTCCGAAGCATTTATAAACGTCAGCGGAATTCTGAGAACAATGGAAGAGTTCCGAAGCATTTTTAAACTTCAGCAGAATTCCGAGAACAATGGAAGGGTTCCGAAGCATTTTTAAACTTCAGCGGAATTTGGAGAACAATGGAAGAGTTCCGAAGCATTTTTAAACGTCAGCAGAATTCCGAGAAGAATGTAAGAGTACTGAAGCATTTTTAAACTTCAGCAGAATTCCGAGAGCAATGGAAGAGTTCCAAAGCATTTTAAAAGTTCAGCAGAATTCCGAGAACAATGGAAGAGTTCTGAAGCATTTTTAAACGTCAGCGGAATTTTGAAAACAATGGAAGATTTCCGAAGCATTTTTAAACGTCAGCGGAATTCTGAGAACAATGGAAGAGTTCCGAAGCATTTTTAAACGTCAGCGAAATGCCGAGAACAATGCAAGATTTCCGAAGCATTTTTATATGTCAGCGGAATTCCGAGAACAATGGAAGAGCTCCGAAGCATTTTTAAACGTCAGCAGAATTCCGAGAACAATGGAAGAGTTCCGAAGCATTTTAAAACTTCAGCAGAATTCCAAGAACAATGGAAGAGTTCTGAAGCATTTTTAAACGTCAGCAGAATTCCGAGATCAATGGAAGAGTTCCGAAGCATGTTTAAACGTCAGCGGAATTCCGAGAACAGTGGAAGAGTTCTGAAGCATTTTTAAGCGTCAGCGGAATTTTGAAAACAATGGAAGATTTCCGAAGCATTTTTAAACGTCAGCGGAATTCTGAGAACAATGGAAGAGTTCCGAAACATTTTTAAACTTCAGCAGAATTCCGAGAACAATGGAAGGGTTCCGAAGCATTTTTAAACTTCAGCGGAATTTGGAGAACAATGGAAGAGTTCCGAAGTATTTTTAAAAGTCAGCGGAATTCCGAGAACAATGGAAGAGTTGTGAAGCATTTTTAAACGTCAGCGGAATTCCGAGAACAATGGAAGAGTTCCGAAGCATTTTTAAACGTCAGCAGAATTCCGAGAACAATGGAACAGTTCCGAAGCATTTTTAAACGTCAGCAGAATTCTGAGAACAATGGAAGGGTTCCGAAGCATTTTTAAACTTCAGCGGAATTCCGAGAACAATGGAAGAGTTCCAAAGCATTTTTAAACGTCAGCGGAATTCTGAGAACAATGGAAGAGTTCCGCAGCATTTTTAAACGTCAGCAGAATTCCGAGAAGAATGTAAGAGTTCTGAAGCATTTTTAAACTTCAGCAGAATTCCGAAAGCAATGGAAGAGTTCCAAAGCATTTTAAAAGTTCAGCAGAATTCCGAGAACAATTGAAGAGTTCCGAAGCATTTTTAAACGTCAGCGGAATGCCGAGAACAATGCAAGATTTCCGAAGCATTTTTATATGTCAGCGGAATTCCAAGAACAATGGAAGAGTTCCGAAGCATTTTTAAACTTCAGCAGAATTCCGAGAACAATGGAAGAGTTTCGAAGCATTTTTAAACTTCAATGGAATTTCGAGAACAATGGAAGAGTTCCGAAGCATTTTTAAACTTCAGCAGAATTCCGAGAACAATGGAAGATTTCCGAAGCATTTTTAAACGTCAGCAGAATTCTGAGAACAATGGAAGAGTTCTGAAGCATTTATAAACTTCAGCAGAATTCCGAGAACAATGGAAGAGTTCCGAAGCATTTTTAAACTTCACCCGAATTCCGAGAGCAATGGAAGAGTTCCAAAGCATTTTAAAAGTTCAGCAGAATTCCGAGAACAATTGAAGAGTTCCGAAGCATTTTTAAACGTCAGCGGAATGCCGAGAACAATGCAAGATTTCCGAAGCATTTTTAAACGTCAGCGGAATTCTGAGAACAATGGAAGAGTTCCGAAGCATTTTTAAACTTCAGCAGAATTCCGAGAACAATGGAAGAGTTTCGAAGCATTTTTAAACTTCAACGGAATTTCGAGAACAATGGAAGAGTTCCGAAGCATTTTTAAACGTCAGCGGAATTCCGAGAACAATGAAAGAGTTGCGAAGCATTATTAAACGTCAGCGGAATTCCGAGAACAATGGAAGAGTTCTGAAGCATTTTTAAACGTCAGCGGAATTTTGAAAACAATGGAAGATTTCCGAAGCATTTTTAAACGTCAGCGGAATTCTGAGAACAATGGAAGAGTTCCGAAGCATTTTTAAACGTCAGCGGAATGCCGAGAACAATGCAAGATTTCCGAAGCATTTTTATATGTCAGCGGAATTCCGAGAACAATGGAAGAGTACCGAAGCATTTTTAAATGTCAGCGGAATGCCGAGAACAATGCAAGATTTCCGAAGCATTTTTATATGTCAGCAAAATTCCGAGAACAATGGAAGAGATTTTAAGCATTTTTAAACTTCAGCGGAATTCCGAGAACAGTAGAAGAGTTCCAAAGCATTTTTAAACTTCACCCGAATTCTGAGAACAATGAAAGAGTTCCGAAGCATTTTTAAAAGTCAGCGGAATTCCGGGAACAATGGAAGAGTTGTGAAGCATTTTTAAACGTCAGCGGAATTCCGAGAACAATGGAAGAGTTCCGAAGCATTTTTAAACGTCAGCAGAATTCCGAGAACAATGGAACAGTTCCGAAGCATTTTTAAACGTCAGCAGAATTCTGAGAACAATGGAAGGGTTCCGAAGCATTTTTAAACTTCAGCGGAATTCCGAGAACAATGGAAGAGTTCCAAAGCATTTTTAAACGTCAGCGGAATTCTGAGAACAATGGAAGAGTTCCGCAGCATTTTTAAACGTCAGCAGAATTCCGAGAAGAATGTAAGAGTTCTGAAGCATTTTTAAACTTCAGCAGAATTCCGAAAGCAATGGAAGAGTTCCAAAGCATTTTAAAAGTTCAGCAGAATTCCGAGAACAATTGAAGAGTTCCGAAGCATTTTTAAACGTCAGCGGAATGCCGAGAACAATGCAAGATTTCCGAAGCATTTTTATATGTCAGCGGAATTCCAAGAACAATGGAAGAGTTCCGAAGCATTTTTAAACTTCAGCAGAATTCCGAGAACAATGGAAGAGTTTCGAAGCATTTTTAAACTTCAATGGAATTTCGAGAACAATGGAAGAGTTCCGAAGCATTTTTAAACTTCAGCAGAATTCCGAGAACAATGGAAGATTTCCGAAGCATTTTTAAACGTCAGCAGAATTCTGAGAACAATGGAAGAGTTCTGAAGCATTTATAAACTTCAGCAGAATTCCGAGAACAATGGAAGAGTTCCGAAGCATTTTTAAACTTCACCCGAATTCCGAGAGCAATGGAAGAGTTCCAAAGCATTTTAAAAGTTCAGCAGAATTCCGAGAACAATTGAAGAGTTCCGAAGCATTTTTAAACGTCAGCGGAATGCCGAGAACAATGCAAGATTTCCGAAGCATTTTTAAACGTCAGCGGAATTCTGAGAACAATGGAAGAGTTCCGAAGCATTTTTAAACTTCAGCAGAATTCCGAGAACAATGGAAGAGTTTCGAAGCATTTTTAAACTTCAACGGAATTTCGAGAACAATGGAAGAGTTCCGAAGCATTTTTAAACGTCAGCGGAATTCCGAGAACAATGAAAGAGTTGCGAAGCATTATTAAACGTCAGCGGAATTCCGAGAACAATGGAAGAGTTCTGAAGCATTTTTAAACGTCAGCGGAATTTTGAAAACAATGGAAGATTTCCGAAGCATTTTTAAACGTCAGCGGAATTCTGAGAACAATGGAAGAGTTCCGAAGCATTTTTAAACGTCAGCGGAATGCCGAGAACAATGCAAGATTTCCGAAGCATTTTTATATGTCAGCGGAATTCCGAGAACAATGGAAGAGTACCGAAGCATTTTTAAATGTCAGCGGAATGCCGAGAACAATGCAAGATTTCCGAAGCATTTTTATATGTCAGCAAAATTCCGAGAACAATGGAAGAGATTTTAAGCATTTTTAAACTTCAGCGGAATTCCGAGAACAGTAGAAGAGTTCCAAAGCATTTTTAAACTTCACCCGAATGCTGAGAACAATGAAAGAGTTCCGAAGCATTTTTAAAAGTCAGCGGAATTCCGGGAACAATGGAAGAGTTGTGAAGCATTTTTAAACGTCAGCGGAATTTTGAAAACAATGGAAGATTTACGAAGCATTTTTAAACGTCAGCGGAATTGCGAGAACAATGGAAGAGTTCTAAAGCATTTTTAAACATCAGCGGAATGCCGAGAACAATGCAAGATTTCCGAAGCATTTTTATATGTCAGCGGAATTCCGAGAACAATGGAAGAGTTCCGAAGCATTTTTAAACGTCAGCGGAATTCCGAGAACAATGGAAGAGTTCCGAAGCATTATTAAACATCAGCGGAATTCCGAGAACAATGGAAGAGTTCTGAAGCATTTTTAAACGTCAGCGGAATTCCGAGAACAATGGAAGAGTTCCGAAGCATTTTTAAACTTCAGCGGAATTCCGAGAACAATGTAAGAGATTTTAAGCATTTTTAAACTTCAGCGTAATTCCGAGAACAATAGAAGAGTTCTGAAGCATTTTTAAAATTCACACGAATTCCGAGAATAATGGAAGAGTTCAGATGAATTTTTAGACTTCAGCAGAATTCCTAGAACAATGGAAGAGTTCCGAAGCATTTTTAAACATCAGCGGAATGCCGAGAACAATGCAAGATTTCCGAAGCATTTTTATATGTCAGCGGAATTCCGAGAACAATGGAAGAGTTCCGAAGCATTTTTAAACTTCAGCAGAATTCCGAGAACAATGGAAGAGTTTCGAAGCATTTTTAAACTTCAACGGAATTCCGAGAACAATGGAAGAGTTTCGAAGCATTTTTAAACTTCAACGGAATTCCGAGAACAATGGAAGAGTTCCGAAGCATTTTTAAACGTCAGCGGAATTCCGAGAACAATGGAAGAGTTCCGAACCATTTTTAAACTTCAGTGGAATTACGAGAACAATGGAAGAGTTCCGAAGCATATTTAAACATGAGCAGAATTACGAGAACAATGGAAGAGATTTTAAGCATTTTTAAACTTCAGCGGAATTCCGAGAACAATAGAAGAGTTCCGAAGCATTTTTAAACTTCACCCGAATTCCGAGAGCAATGGAAGAGTTCCAAAACATTTTAAAAGTTCAGCAGAATTCCGAGAACAATTGAAGAGTTCCGAAGCATTTTTAAATGTCAGCGGAATGCCGAGAACAATGCAAGATTTCCGAAGCATTTTTATATGTCAGCGGAATTCCGAGAACAATGGAAGCGTACCGAAGCATTTTTAAACGTCAGCGGAATTCTGAGAACAATGGAAGAGTTCCGAAGCATTTTTAAACTTCAGCAGAATTACGAGAACAATGGAAGAGTTCCAAAGCATTTTTAAACGTCAGCGGAATTCCGAGAACAATGGAAGAGTTCTGAAGCATTTTTAAACGTCAGCGGAATTTTGAAAACAATGGAAGATTTCCGAAGCATTTTTAAACGTCAGCGGAATTCTGAGAACAATGGAAGAGTTCCGAAGCATTTTTAAACTTCAGCAGAATTCCGAGAACAATGGAAGAGTTCCGAAGCATTTTTAAATGTCAGCGGAATTCCGAGAACAATGAAAGAGTTGCAAAGCATTATTAAACGTCAGCGGAATTCCGAGAACAATGGAAGATTTCTGAAGCATCTTTAAACTTCAGCAGAATTCCGAGAACAATGGAAGAGTTTCGAAGCATTTTTAAACTTCAACGGAATTCCGAGAACAATGGATGAGTGCCGAAGCATTTTTAAACGTCAGTGGAATTCCGAGAACAATGAAAGAGTTGCGAAGCATTATTAAACGTCAGCGGAATTCCGAGAACAATGGAAGAGTTCTGAAGCATTTTTAAGCGTCAGCGGAATTTTGAAAACAATGGAAGATTTCCGAAGCATTTATAAACGTCAGCGGAATTCTGAGAACAATGGAAGAGTTCCGAAGCATTTTTAAACTTCAGCAGAATTCCGAGAACAATGGAAGGGTTCCGAAGCATTTTTAAACTTCAGCGGAATTTGGAGAACAATGGAAGAGTTCCGAAGCATTTTTAAACGTCAGCAGAATTCCGAGAAGAATGTAAGAGTACTGAAGCATTTTTAAACTTCAGCAGAATTCCGAGAGCAATGGAAGAGTTCCAAAGCATTTTAAAAGTTCAGCAGAATTCCGAGAACAATTGAAGAGTTCCGAAGCATTTTTAAACGTCAGCGGAATTCTGAGAACAATGGAAGAGTTCCGAAGCATTTTTAAACTTCAGCAGAATTCCGAGAACAATGGAAGAGTTTGGAAGCATTTTTAAACTTCAACGGAATTTCGAGAACAATGGAAGAGATCCGAAGCATATTCAAACGTCAGCGGAATTCCGAGAACAATGAAAGAGTTGCGAAGCATTATTAAACGTCAGCGGAATTCCGAGAACAATGGAAGAGTTCTGAAGCATTTTTAAACGTCAGCGGAATTTTGAAAACAATGGAAGATTTCCGAAGCATTTTTAAACGTCAGCGGAATTCTGAGAACAATGGAAGAGTTCCGAAGCATTTTTAAACGTCAGCGAAATGCCGAGAACAATGCAAGATTTCCGAAGCATTTTTATATGTCAGCGGAATTCCGAGAACAATGGAAGAGCTCCGCAGCATTTTTAAACGTCAGCAGAATTCCGAGAACAATGGAAGAGTTCCGAAGCATTTTAAAACTTCAGCAGAATTCCAAGAACAATGGAAGAGTTCTGAAGCATTTTTAAACGTCAGCAGAATTCCGAGATCAATGGAAGAGTTCCGAAGCATTTTTAAACGTCAGCGGAATTCCGAGAACAGTGGAAGAGTTCTGAAGCATTTTTAAGCGTCAGCGGAATTTTGAAAACAATGGAAGATTTCCGAAGCATTTTTAAACGTCAGCGGAATTCTGAGAACAATGGAAGAGTTCCGAAACATTTTTAAACTTCAGCAGAATTCCGAGAACAATGGAAGGGTTCCGAAGCATTTTTAAACTTCAGCGGAATTTGGAGAACAATGGAAGAGTTCCGAAGTATTTTTAAAAGTCAGCGGAATTCCGAGAACAATGGAAGAGTTGTGAAGCATTTTTAAACGTCAGCGGAATTCCGAGAACAATGGAAGAGTTCCGAAGCATTTTTAAACGTCAGCAGAATTCCGAGAACAATGGAACAGTTCCGAAGCATTTTTAAACGTCAGCAGAATTCTGAGAACAATGGAAGGGTTCCGAAGCATTTTTAAACTTCAGCGGAATTCCGAGAACAATGGAAGAGTTCCAAAGCATTTTTAAACGTCAGCGGAATTCTGAGAACAATGGAAGAGTTCCGCAGCATTTTTAAACGTCAGCAGAATTCCGAGAAGAATGTAAGAGTTCTGAAGCATTTTTAAACTTCAGCAGAATTCCGAAAGCAATGGAAGAGTTCCAAAGCATTTTAAAAGTTCAGCAGAATTCCGAGAACAATTGAAGAGTTCCGAAGCATTTTTAAACGTCAGCGGAATGCCGAGAACAATGCAAGATTTCCGAAGCATTTTTATATGTCAGCGGAATTCCAAGAACAATGGAAGAGTTCCGAAGCATTTTTAAACTTCAGCAGAATTCCGAGAACAATGGAAGAGTTTCGAAGCATTTTTAAACTTCAATGGAATTTCGAGAACAATGGAAGAGTTCCGAAGCATTTTTAAACTTCAGCAGAATTCCGAGAACAATGGAAGATTTCCGAAGCATTTTTAAACGTCAGCAGAATTCTGAGAACAATGGAAGAGTTCTGAAGCATTTATAAACTTCAGCAGAATTCCGAGAACAATGGAAGAGTTCCGAAGCATTTTTAAACTTCACCCGAATTCCGAGAGCAATGGAAGAGTTCCAAAGCATTTTAAAAGTTCAGCAGAATTCCGAGAACAATTGAAGAGTTCCGAAGCATTTTTAAACGTCAGCGGAATGCCGAGAACAATGCAAGATTTCCGAAGCATTTTTAAACGTCAGCGGAATTCTGAGAACAATGGAAGAGTTCCGAAGCATTTTTAAACTTCAGCAGAATTCCGAGAACAATGGAAGAGTTTCGAAGCATTTTTAAACTTCAACGGAATTTCGAGAACAATGGAAGAGTTCCGAAGCATTTTTAAACGTCAGCGGAATTCCGAGAACAATGAAAGAGTTGCGAAGCATTATTAAACGTCAGCGGAATTCCGAGAACAATGGAAGAGTTCTGAAGCATTTTTAAACGTCAGCGGAATTTTGAAAACAATGGAAGATTTCCGAAGCATTTTTAAACGTCAGCGGAATTCTGAGAACAATGGAAGAGTTCCGAAGCATTTTTAAACGTCAGCGGAATGCCGAGAACAATGCAAGATTTCCGAAGCATTTTTATATGTCAGCGGAATTCCGAGAACAATGGAAGAGTACCGAAGCATTTTTAAATGTCAGCGGAATGCCGAGAACAATGCAAGATTTCCGAAGCATTTTTATATGTCAGCAAAATTCCGAGAACAATGGAAGAGATTTTAAGCATTTTTAAACTTCAGCGGAATTCCGAGAACAGTAGAAGAGTTCCAAAGCATTTTTAAACTTCACCCGAATTCTGAGAACAATGAAAGAGTTCCGAAGCATTTTTAAAAGTCAGCGGAATTCCGGGAACAATGGAAGAGTTGTGAAGCATTTTTAAACGTCAGCGGAATTCCGAGAACAATGGAAGAGTTCCGAAGCATTTTTAAACTTCAGCGGAATTTGGAGAACAATGGAAGAGTTCCGAAGCATTTTTAAACGTCAGCGGAATTCCGAGAACAATGAAAGAGTTGCGAAGCATTATTAAACGTCAGCGGAATTCCGAGAACAATGGAAGAGTTCTGAAGCATTTTTAAGCGTCAGCGGAATTTTGAAAACAATGGAAGATTTCCGAAGCATTTTTAAACGTCAGCGGAATTCTGAGAACAATGGAAGAGTTCCTAAGCATTTTTAAACTTCAGCAGAATTCCGAGAACAATGGAAGGGTTCCGAAGCATTTTTAAACTTCAGCGGAATTCCGAGAACAATGGAAGAGTTCCAAAGCATTTTTAAACGTCAGCGGAATTCTGAGAACAATGGAAGAGTTCCGAAGCATTTTTAAACGTCAGCAGAATTCCGAGAAGAATGTAAGAGTACTGAAGCATTTTTAAACTTCAGCAGAATTCCGAGAGCAATGGAAGAGTTCCAAAGCATTTTAAAAGTTCAGCAGAATTCCGAGAACAATTGAAGAGTTCCGAAGCATTTTTAAACGTCAGCGGAATTCTGAGAACAATGGAAGAGTTCCGAAGCATTTTTAAACTTCAGCAGAATTCCGAGAACAATGGAAGAGTTTGGAAGCATTTTTAAACTTCAACGGAATTTCGAGAACAATGGAAGAGATCCGAAGCATATTTAAACGTCAGCGGAATTCCGAGAACAATGAAAGAGTTGCGAAGCATTATTAAACGTCAGCGGAATTCTGAGAACAATGGAAGAGTTCCGAAGCATTTTTAAACGTCAGCAGAATTCCGAGAAGAATGTAAGAGTACTGAAGCATTTTTAAACTTCAGCAGAATTCCGAGAGCAATGGAAGAGTTCCAAAGCATTTTAAAAGTTCATCAGAATTCCGAGAACAATTGAAGAGTTCCGAAGCATTTTTAAACGTCAGCGGAATGCCGAGAACAATGCAAGATTTCCGAAGCATTTTTATATGTCAGCGGAATTCCGAGAAGAATGTAAGAGTACTGAAGCATTTTTAAACTTCAGCAGAATTCCGAGAACAATGGAAGAGTTTCGAAGCATTTTTAAACTTCAACGGAATTCCGAGAACAATGGAAGAGTTCCGCAGCATTTTTAAACGTCAGCAGAATTCCGAGAAGAATGTAAGAGTTCTGAAGCATTTTTAAACTTCAGCAGAATTCCGAAAGCAATGGAAGAGTTCCAAAGCATTTTAAAAGTTCAGCAGAATTCCGAGAACAATTGAAGAGTTCCGAAGCATTTTTAAACGTCAGCGGAATGCCGAGAACAATGCAAGATTTCCGAAGCATTTTTATATGTCAGCGGAATTCCAAGAACAATGGAAGAGTTCCGAAGCATTTTTAAACTTCAGCAGAATTCCGAGAACAATGGAAGAGTTTCGAAGCATTTTTAAACTTCAATGGAATTTCGAGAACAATGGAAGAGTTCCGAAGCATTTTTAAACTTCAGCAGAATTCCGAGAACAATGGAAGATTTCCGAAGCATTTTTAAACGTCAGCGGAATTCTGAGAACAATGGAAGAGTTCTGAAGCATTTATAAACTTCAGCAGAATTCCGAGAACAATGGAAGAGTTCCGAAGCATTTTTAAACTTCACCCGAATTCCGAGAGCAATGGAAGAGTTCTAAAGCATTTTAAAAGTTCAGCAGAATTCCGAGAACAATTGAAGAGTTCCGAAGCATTTTTAAACGTCAGCGGAATGCCGAGAACAATGCAAGATTTCCGAAGCATTTTTAAACGTCAGCGGAATTCTGAGAACAATGGAAGAGTTCCGAAGCATTTTTAAACGTCAGCGGAATGCCGAGAACAATGCAAGATTTCCGAAGCATTTTTATATGTCAGCGGAATTCCGAGAACAATGGAAGAGTACCGAAGCATTTTTAAATGTCAGCGGAATGCCGAGAACAATGCAAGATTTCCGAAGCATTTTTATATGTCAGCAAAATTCCGAGAACAATGGAAGAGATTTTAAGCATTTTTAAACTTCAGCGGAATTCCGAGAACAGTAGAAGAGTTCCGAAGCATTTTTAAACTTCACCCGAATTCTGAGAACAATGAAAGTGTTCCGAAGCATTTTTAAAAGTCAGCGGAATTCCGGGAACAATGGAAGAGTTGTGAAGCATTTTTAAACGTCAGCGGAATTCCGAGAACAATGGAAGAGTTCCGAAGCATTTTTAAACTTCAGCGGAATTTGGAGAACAATGGAAGAGTTCCGAAGTATTTTTAAAAGTCAGCGGAATTCTGAGAACAATGGAAGAGTTCCGAAGCATTTTTAAACTTCAGCGGAATTCGGAGAACAATGGAAGAGTTCCAAAGCATTTTTAAACGTCAGCGGAATTCCGAGAACAATGGAAGAGTTCTGAAGCATTTTTAAACGTCAGCGGAATATTGAAAACAATGGAAGATTTCCGAAGCATTTTTAAACGTCAGCGGAATTCTGAGAACAATGGAAGAGTTACGAAGCATTATTAAACGTCAGCGGAATTCCGAGAACAATGGAAGATTTCTGAAGCATCTTTAAACTTCAGCAGAATTCCGAGAACAATGGAAGAGTTTCGAAGCATTTTTAAACTTCAACGGAATTCCGAGAACAATGGATGAGTGCCGAAGCATTTTTAAACGTCAGTGGAATTCCGAGAACAATGAAAGAGTTGCGAAGCATTATTAAACGTCAGCGGAATTCCGAGAACAATGGAAGAGTTCTGAAGCATTTTTAAGCGTCAGCGGAATTTTGAAAACAATGGAAGATTTCCGAAGCATTTATAAACGTCAGCGGAATTCTGAGAACAATGGAAGAGTTCCGAAGCATTTTTAAGCGTCAGCGGAATTTTGAAAACAATGGAAGATTTCCGAAGCATTTATAAACGTCAGCGGAATTCTGAGAACAATGGAAGAGTTCTGAAGCATTTATAAACTTCAGCAGAATTCCGAGAACAATGGAAGAGTTCCGAAGCATTTTTAAACGTCAGCGGAATTCCGAGAACAATGAAAGAGTTGCGAAGCATTATTAAACGTCAGCGGAATTCCGAGAACAATGGAAGAGTTCTGAAGCATTTTTAAACTTCAGCAGAATTCCCAGAACAATGGAAGTGTTTTGAAGCATTTTTAAACTTCAACGGAATTCCGAGAACAATGGAAGAGTTCCGAAGCATTTTTAAACGTCAGCGGAATTCCGAGAACAATGAAAGAGTTGCGAAGCATTATTAAACGTCAGCGGAATTCCGAGAACAATGGAAGAGTTCTGAAGCATTTTTAAGCGTCAGCGGAATTTTGAAAACAATGGAAGATTTCCGAAGCATTTTTAAACGTCAGCGGAATTCTGAGAACAATGGAAGAGTTCCTAAGCATTTTTAAACTTCAGCAGAATTCCGAGAACAATGGAAGGGTTCCGAAGCATTTTTAAACTTCAGCGGAATTCCGAGAACAATGGAAGAGTTCCAAAGCATTTTTAAACGTCAGCGGAATTCTGAGAACAATGGAAGAGTTCCGAAGCATTTTTAAACGTCAGCAGAATTCCGAGAAGAATGTAAGAGTACTGAAGCATTTTTAAACTTCAGCAGAATTCCGAGATCAATGGAAGAGTTCCAAAGCATTTTAAAAGTTCAGCAGAATTCCGAGAACAATTGAAGAGTTCCGAAGCATTTTTAAACGTCAGCGGAATGCCGAGAACCATGCAAGATTTCCGAAGCATTTTTATATGTCAGCGGAATTCCGAGAACAATGGAAGAGTACCGAAGCATTTTTAAACGTCAGCGGAATTCCGAGAAGAATGTAAGAGTTCTGAAGCATTTTTAAACTTCAGCAGAATTCCGAAAGCAATGGAAGAGTTCCAAAGCATTTTAAAAGTTCAGCAGAATTCCGAGAACAATCGAAGAGTTCCGAAGCATTTTTAAACGTCAGCGGAATGCCAAGAACAATGCAAGATTTCCGAAGCATTTTTATATGTCAGCAGAATTCCAAGAACAATGGAAGAGTTCCGAAGCATTTTTAAACTTCAGCAGAATTCCGAGAACAATGGAAGAGTTTCGAAGCATTTTTAAACTTCAACGGAATTCTGAGAACAATGGAAGAGTTCCGAAGCATTTTTAAACGTCAGCGGAATGCCAAGAACAATGCAAAATTTCTGAAGCATTTTTATATGTCAGCGGAATTCCGAGAACAATGGAAGAGTACTGAAGCATTTTTAAACGTCAGCAGAATTCCGAGAACAATGGAAGAGTTCCGAAGCATTTTTAAACGTCAGCAGAATTCCGAGAACAATGGAAGAGTTCCGAAGCATTTTTAAACGTCAGCAGAATTCCGAGAACAATGGAAGAGTTCCGAAGCATTTTTAAACGTCAGCAGAATTCCGAGAACAATGGAAGAGTTCCGAAGCATTTTTAAACGTCAGCAGAATTCCGAGAACAATGGAAGAGTTCCGAAGCATTTTTAAACGTCAGCGGAATTCCGAGAAAAATGGAAGAGTTCTGAAGCATTTTTAAGCGTCAGCGGAATTTTGAAAACAATGGAAGATTTCCGAAGCATTTTTAAACGTCAGCGGAATTCTGAGAACAATGGAAGAGTTCCGAAGCATTTTTAAACTTCAGCAGAATTCCAAGAGCAATGGAAGAGTTCCAAAGCATTTTAAAAGTTCAGCAGAATTCCGAGAACAATTGAAGAGTTCCGAAGCATTTTTAAACGTCAGCGGAATGCCGAGAACAATGCAAGATTTCCGAAGCATTTTTATATGTCAGCGGAATTCCGAGAACAATGGAAGAGTTCCGAAGCATTTTTAAATGTCAGCGGAATGCCGAGAACAATGCAAGATTTCCGAAGCATTTTTATATGTCAGCAGAATTCCGAGAACAATGGAAGAGATTTTAAGCATTTTTAAACTTCAGCGGAATTCCGAGAACAGTAGAAGAGTTCCGAAGCATTTTTAAACTTCACCCGAATTCTGAGAACAATGAAAGAGTTCCGAAGCATTTTTAAAAGTCAGCGGAATTCCGGGAACAATGGAAGAGTTGTGAAGCATTTTTAAACGTCAGCGGAATTCCGAGAACAATGGAAGAGTTCCGAAGCATTTTTAAACTTCAGCGGAATTTGGAGAACAATGGAAGAGTTCCGAAGTATTTTTAAAAGTCAGCGGAATTCTGAGAACAATGGAAGAGTTCCGAAGCATTTTTAAACTTCAGCGGAATTCCGAGAACAATGGAAGAGTTCCAAAGCATTTTTAAACGTCAGCGGAATTCCGAGAACAATGGAAGAGTTCTGAAGCATTTTTAAACGTCAGCGGAATATTGAAAACAATGGAAGATTTCCGAAGCATTTTTAAACGTCAGCGGAATTCTGAGAACAATGGAAGAGTTACGAAGCATTTTTAAACTTCAGCAGAATTCCGAGAACAATGGAAGAGTTCCGAAGCATTTTTAAATGTCAGCGGAATTCCGAGAACAATGAAAGAGTTGCGAAGCATTATTAAACGTCAGCGGAATTCCGAGAACAATGGAAGATTTCTGAAGCATCTTTAAACTTCAGCAGAATTCCGAGAACAATGGAAGAGTTTCGAAGCATTTTTAAACTTCAACGGAATTCCGAGAACAATGGATGAGTGCCGAAGCATTTTTAAACATCAGCGGAATTCCGAGAACAATGAAAGAGTTGCGAAGCATTATTAAACGTCAGCGGAATTCCGAGAACAATGGAAGAGTTCTGAAGCATTTTTAAGCGCCAGCGGAATTTTGAAAACAATGGAAGATTTCCGAAGCATTTATAAACGTCAGCGGAATTCTGAGAACAATGGAAGAGTTCCGAAGCATTTTTAAACTTCAGCAGAATTCCGAGAACAATGGAAGGGTTCCGAAGCATTTTTAAACTTCAGCGGAATTTGGAGAACAATGGAAGAGTTCCGAAGCATTTTTATATGTCAGCGGAATTCCGAGAACAATGGAAGGGTTCCGAAGCATTTTTAAACTTCAGCGGAATTTGGAGAACAATGCAAGATTTCCGAAGCATTTTTATATGTCAGCGGAATTCCGAGAACAATGGAAGAGTTCCGAAGCATTTTTAAACGTCAGCGGAATTCCGAGAACAATGGAAGAGTTCCGAACCATTTTTAAACTTCAGTGGAATTACGAGAACAATGGAAGAGTTCCGAAGCATTTTTAAACATGAGCAGAATTACGAGAACAATGGAAGATATTTTAAGCATTTTTAAACTTCAGCGGAATTCCGAGAACAATAGAAGAGTTCCGAAGCATTTTTAAACTTCACCCGAATTCCGAGAGCAATGAAAGAGTTCCAAAGCATTTTAAAAGTTCAGCAGAATTCCGAGAACAATTGAAGAGTTCCGAAGCATTTTTAAACTTCAGCAGAATTCCGAGAGCAATGGAAGAGTTGCGAAGCATTATTAAACGTCAGCGGAATTCCGAGAACAATGGAAGAGTACCGAAGCATTTTTAAATGTCAGCAGAATTCTGAGAACAATGGAAGAGTTCCGAAGCATTTTAAACGTCAGCGGAATTCCGAGAACAAAGGAAGAGTTCTGAAGCATTTTTAAACGTCAGCAGAATTCCGAGAACAATAGAAGAGTTCCGAAGCATTTTTAAACGTCAGCAGAATTCTGAGAACAACGGAAGAATTCCGAAGCATTTTTAAACTTCAGCGGAATTCCGAGAACAATGGAAGAGTTCTGAAGCATTTTTAAACGTCAGCAGAATTCTGAGAACAATGGAAGAGTTCCGAAGCATTATTAAACATCAGCGGAATTCCGAGAACAATGGAAGAGTTCTGAAGCATTTTTAAACGTCAGCAGAATTCCGAGAACAATAGAAGAGTTCCGAAGCATTTTTAAACGTCAGCAGAATTCTGAGAACAATGGAAGAGTTCTGAAGCATTTTTAAACGTCAGCGGAATTTTGAAAACAATGGAAGATTTCCGAAGCATTTTTAAACGTCAGCGGAATTCTGAGAACAATGGAAGAGTTCCGAAGCATTTTTAAACTTCAGCAGAATTCCGAGAACAATGGAAGAGTTCCGAAGCATTTTTAAACTTCAGATGAATTCTGAGAACAATGGAAGAGTTCCGAAGCATTTTTAAACGTCAGCAGAATTCTGAGAACAATGTAAGAGTCCTGAAGCATTTTTAAACTTCAGCAGAATTCCGAGAGCAATGGAAGAGTTCCAAAGCATTTTAAAAGTTCAGCAGAATTCCGAGAACAATTGAAGAGTTCCGAAGCATTTTTAAACTTCAGCAGAATTCTGAGAACAATGTAAGAGTTTCGAAGCATTTTTAAACTTCAACGGAATTCCGAGAACAATGGAAGAGTTTCGAAGCATTTTTAAACTTCAACGGAATTCCGAGAACAATGGAAGAGTTCCGAAGCATTTTTAAACGTCAGCGGAATTCCGAGAACAATGGAAGAGTTCCGAAGCATTATTAAACATCAGCGGAATTCCGAGAACAATGGAAGAGTTCTGAAGCATTTTTAAACGTCAGCGGAATTCCGAGAACAATGGAAGAGTTCCGAAGCATTTTTAAACTTCAGCGGAATTCCGAGAACAATGTAAGAGATTTTAAGCATTTTTAAACTTCAGCGTAATTCCGAGAACAATAGAAGAGTTCCGAAGCATTTTTAAAATTCACACGAATTCCGAGAATAATGGAAGAGTTCAGATGAATTTTTAGACTTCAGCAGAATTCCTAGAACAATGGAAGAGTTCCGAAGCATTTTTAAACATCAGCGGAATGCCGAGAACAATGCAAGATTTCCGAAGCATTTTTATATGTCAGCGGAATTCCGAGAACAATGGAAGAGTTCCGAAGCATTTTTAAACTTCAGTGGAATTACGAGAACAATGGAAGAGTTCCGAACCATTTTTAAACTTCAGTGGAATTACGAGAACAATGGAAGAGTTCCGAAGCATATTTAAACATGAGCAGAATTACGAGAACAATGGAAGAGATTTTAAGCATTTTTAAACTTCAGCGGAATTCCGAGAACAATAGAAGAGTTCCGAAGCATTTTTAAACTTCACCCGAATTCCGAGAGCAATGGAAGAGTTCCAAAACATTTTAAAAGTTCAGCAGAATTCCGAGAACAATTGAAGAGTTCCGAAGCATTTTTAAATGTCAGCGGAATGCCGAGAACAATGCAAGATTTCCGAAGCATTTTTATATGTCAGCGGAATTCCGAGAACAATGGAAGCGTACCGAAGCATTTTTAAACGTCAGCGGAATTCTGAGAACAATGGAAGAGTTCCGAAGCATTTTTAAACTTCAGCAGAATTCCGAGAACAATGGAAGAGTTTCGAAGCATTTTTAAACTTCAACGGAATTCCGAGAACAATTAAAGAGTTGCGAAGCATTATTAAACGTCAGCGGAATTCCGAGAACAATGGAAGAGTACCGAAGCATTTTTAAACGTCAGCAGAATTCTGAGAACAATGGAAGAGTTCCGAAGCATTTTTAAACGTCAGCAGAATTCCGAGAACAATGGAAGAGTTCTGAAGCATTTTTAAACGTCAGCAGAATTCTGAGAACAATGGAAGAGTTCCGAAGCATTATTAAACATCAGCGGAATTTCGAGAACAATGGAAGAGTTCTGAAGCATTTTTAAACGTCAGCAGAATTCCGAGAACAATAGAAGAGTTCCGAAGCATTTTTAAACGTCAGCAGAATTCTGAGAACAATGGAAGAGTTCCGAAGCATTTTTAAACTTCAGCGGAATTCCGAGAACAATGGAAGAGTTCCAAAGCATTTTTAAACGTCAGCGGAATTCCGAGAACAATGGAAGAGTTCTGAAGCATTTTTAAACGTCAGCGGAATTTTGAAAACAATGGAATATTTCCGAAGCATTTTTAAACGTCAGCGGAATTCTGAGAACAATGGAAGAGTTCCGAAGCATTTTTAAACTTCAGCAGAATTCCGAGAACAATGGAAGAGTTCCGAAGCAATTTTAAACTTCAGCGGAATTCTGAGAACAATGGAAGAGTTCCGAAGCATTTTTAAACGTCAGCAGAATTCCGAGAACAATGTAAGAGTCCTGAAGCATTTTTAAACTTCAGCAGAATTCCGAGAGCAATGGAAGAGTTCCAAAGCATTTTAAAAGTTCAGCAGAATTCCGAGAACAATTGAAGAGTTCCGAAGCATTTTTAAACGTCAGCGGAATGCCGAGAACAATGCAAGATTTCCGAAGCATTTTTATATGTCAGCGGAATTCCAAGAACAATGGAAGAGTTCCGAAGCATTTTTAAACTTCAGCAGAATTCCGAGAACAATGGAAGAGTTTCGAAGCATTTTTAAACTTCAATGGAATTTCGAGAACAATGGAAGAGTTCCGAAGCATTTTTAAACTTCAGCAGAATTCCGAGAACAATGGAAGATTTCCGAAGCATTTTTAAACGTCAGCGGAATTCTGAGAACAATGGAAGAGTTCTGAAGCATTTATAAACTTCAGCAGAATTCCGAGAACAATGGAAGAGTTCCGAAGCATTTTTAAACTTCACCCGAATTCCGAGAGCAATGGAAGAGTTCTAAAGCATTTTAAAAGTTCAGCAGAATTCCGAGAGCAATGGAAGATTTCCGAAGCATTTTTAAACGTCAGCGGAATTCTGAGAACAATTGAAGAGTTCCGAAGCATTTTTAAACGTCAGCGGAATGCCGAGAACAATGCAAGATTTCCGAAGCATTTTTATATGTCAGCGGAATTCCGAGAACAATGGAAGAGTACCGAAGCATTTTTAAATGTCAGCGGAATGCCGAGAACAATGCAAGATTTCCGAAGCATTTTTATAAGTCAGCAAAATTCCGAGAACAATGGAAGAGATTTTAAGCATTTTTAAACTTCAGCGGAATTCCGAGAACAATGGAAGATTTCCGAAGCATTTTTAAACTTCACCAGAATTCTGAGAACAATGAAAGTGTTCCGAAGCATTTTTAAAAGTCAGCGGAATTCCGGGAACAATGGAAGAGTTGTGAAGCATTTTTAAACGTCAGCGGAATTCCGAGAACAATGGAAGAGTTCCGAAGCATTTTTAAACTTCAGCGGAATTTGGAGAACAATGGAAGAGTTCCGAAGTATTTTTAAAAGTCAGCGGAATTCTGAGAACAATGGAAGAGTTCCGAAGCATTTTTAAACTTCAGCGGAATTCCGAGAACAATGGAAGAGTTCCAAAGCATTTTTAAACGTCAGCGGAATTCCGAGAACAATGGAAGAGTTCTGAAGCATTTTTAAACGTCAGCGGAATATTGAAAACAATGGAAGATTTCCGAAGCATTTTTAAACGTCAGCGGAATTCTGAGAACAATGGAAGAGTTACGAAGCATTATTAAACGTCAGCGGAATTCCGAGAACAATGGAAGATTTCTGAAGCATCTTTAAACTTCAGCAGAATTCCGAGAACAATGGAAGAGTTTCGAAGCATTTTTAAACTTCAGCAGAATTCCGAGAACAATGGAAGAGTTTCGAAGCATTTTTAAACGTCAGCGGAATTCCGAGAACAATGAAAGAGTTGCGAAGCATTATTAATCGTCAGCGGAATTCCGAGAACAATGGAAGAGTTCTGAAGCATTTTTAAGCGTCAGCGGAATTTTGAAAACAATGGAAGATTTCCGAAGCATTTTTAAACGTCAGCGGAATTCTGAGAACAATGGAAGAGTTCCAAAGCATTTTTAAACGTCAGCGGAATTCTGAGAACAATGGAAGAGTTCCGAAGCATTTTTAAACGTCAGCAGAATTCCGAGAAGAATGTAAGAGTACTGAAGCATTTTTAAACTTCAGCAGAATTCCGAGAGCAATGGAAGAGTTCCAAAGCATTTTAAAAGTTCAGCAGAATTCCGAGAACAATTGAAGAGTTCCGAAGCATTTTTAAACGTCAGCGGAATGCCGAGAACCATGCAAGATTTCCGAAGCATTTTTATATGTCAGCGGAATTCCGAGAACAATGGAAGAGTACCGAAGCATTTTTAAACGTCAGCGGAATTCCGAGAAGAATGTAAGAGTTCTGAAGCATTTTTAAACTTCAGCAGAATTCCGAAAGCAATGGAAGAGTTCCAAAGCATTTTAAAAGTTCAGCAGAATTCCGAGAACAATCGAAGAGTTCCGAAGCATTTTTAAACGTCAGCAGAATTCCGAGAACAATGGAAGAGTTCCGAAGCAATTTTAAACTTCAGCGGAATTCTGAGAACAATGGAAGAGTTCCGAAGCATTTTTAAACGTCAGCAGAATTCCGAGAACAATGTAAGAGTCCTGAAGCATTTTTAAACTTCAGCAGAATTCCGAGAGCAATGGAAGAGTTCCAAAGCATTTTAAAAGTTCAGCAGAATTCCGAGAACAATTGAAGAGTTCCGAAGCATTTTTAAACGTCAGCGGAATGCCGAGAACAATGCAAGATTTCCGAAGCATTTTTATATGTCAGCGGAATTCCAAGAACAATGGAAGAGTTCCGAAGCATTTTTAAACTTCAGCAGAATTCCGAGAACAATGGAAGAGTTTCGAAGCATTTTTAAACTTCAATGGAATTTCGAGAACAATGGAAGAGTTCCGAAGCATTTTTAAACTTCAGCAGAATTCCGAGAACAATGGAAGATTTCCGAAGCATTTTTAAACGTCAGCGGAATTCTGAGAACAATGGAAGAGTTCTGAAGCATTTATAAACTTCAGCAGAATTCCGAGAACAATGGAAGAGTTCCGAAGCATTTTTAAACTTCACCCGAATTCCGAGAGCAATGGAAGAGTTCTAAAGCATTTTAAAAGTTCAGCAGAATTCCGAGAGCAATGGAAGATTTCCGAAGCATTTTTAAACGTCAGCGGAATTCTGAGAACAATTGAAGAGTTCCGAAGCATTTTTAAACGTCAGCGGAATGCCGAGAACAATGCAAGATTTCCGAAGCATTTTTATATGTCAGCGGAATTCCGAGAACAATGGAAGAGTACCGAAGCATTTTTAAATGTCAGCGGAATGCCGAGAACAATGCAAGATTTCCGAAGCATTTTTATAAGTCAGCAAAATTCCGAGAACAATGGAAGAGATTTTAAGCATTTTTAAACTTCAGCGGAATTCCGAGAACAATGGAAGATTTCCGAAGCATTTTTAAACTTCACCAGAATTCTGAGAACAATGAAAGTGTTCCGAAGCATTTTTAAAAGTCAGCGGAATTCCGGGAACAATGGAAGAGTTGTGAAGCATTTTTAAACGTCAGCGGAATTCCGAGAACAATGGAAGAGTTCCGAAGCATTTTTAAACTTCAGCGGAATTTGGAGAACAATGGAAGAGTTCCGAAGTATTTTTAAAAGTCAGCGGAATTCTGAGAACAATGGAAGAGTTCCGAAGCATTTTTAAACTTCAGCGGAATTCCGAGAACAATGGAAGAGTTCCAAAGCATTTTTAAACGTCAGCGGAATTCCGAGAACAATGGAAGAGTTCTGAAGCATTTTTAAACGTCAGCGGAATATTGAAAACAATGGAAGATTTCCGAAGCATTTTTAAACGTCAGCGGAATTCTGAGAACAATGGAAGAGTTACGAAGCATTATTAAACGTCAGCGGAATTCCGAGAACAATGGAAGATTTCTGAAGCATCTTTAAACTTCAGCAGAATTCCGAGAACAATGGAAGAGTTTCGAAGCATTTTTAAACTTCAGCAGAATTCCGAGAACAATGGAAGAGTTTCGAAGCATTTTTAAACGTCAGCGGAATTCCGAGAACAATGAAAGAGTTGCGAAGCATTATTAATCGTCAGCGGAATTCCGAGAACAATGGAAGAGTTCTGAAGCATTTTTAAGCGTCAGCGGAATTTTGAAAACAATGGAAGATTTCCGAAGCATTTTTAAACGTCAGCGGAATTCTGAGAACAATGGAAGAGTTCCAAAGCATTTTTAAACGTCAGCGGAATTCTGAGAACAATGGAAGAGTTCCGAAGCATTTTTAAACGTCAGCAGAATTCCGAGAAGAATGTAAGAGTACTGAAGCATTTTTAAACTTCAGCAGAATTCCGAGAGCAATGGAAGAGTTCCAAAGCATTTTAAAAGTTCAGCAGAATTCCGAGAACAATTGAAGAGTTCCGAAGCATTTTTAAACGTCAGCGGAATGCCGAGAACCATGCAAGATTTCCGAAGCATTTTTATATGTCAGCGGAATTCCGAGAACAATGGAAGAGTACCGAAGCATTTTTAAACGTCAGCGGAATTCCGAGAAGAATGTAAGAGTTCTGAAGCATTTTTAAACTTCAGCAGAATTCCGAAAGCAATGGAAGAGTTCCAAAGCATTTTAAAAGTTCAGCAGAATTCCGAGAACAATCGAAGAGTTCCGAAGCATTTTTAAACGTCAGCGGAATGCCAAGAACAATGCAAGATTTCCGAAGCATTTTTATATGTCAGCGGAATTCCAAGAACAATGGAAGAGTTCCGAAGCATTTTTAAACTTCAGCAGAATTCCGAGAACAATGGAAGAGTTTCGAAGCATTTTTAAACTTCAACGGAATTCTGAGAACAATGGAAGAGTTCCGAAGCATTTTTAAACGTCAGCGGAATGCCAAGAACAATGCAAAATTTCCGAAGCATTTTTATATGTCAGCGGAATTCCGAGAACAATGGAAGAGTACCGAAGCATTTTTAAACGTCAGCAGAATTCCGAGAACAATGGAAGAGTTCCGAAGCATTTTTAAACGTCAGCAGAATTCCGAGAACAATGGAAGAGTTCCGAAGCATTTTTAAACGTCAGCAGAATTCCGAGAACAATGGAAGAGTTCCGAAGCATTTTTAAACGTCAGCAGAATTCCGAGAACAATGGAAGAGTTCCGAAGCATTTTTAAACGTCAGCAGAATTCCGAGAACAATGGAAGAGTTCCGAAGCATTTTTAAACGTCAGCGGAATTCCGAGAAAAATGGAAGAGTTCTGAAGCATTTTTAAGCGTCAGCGGAATTTTGAAAACAATGGAAGATTTCCGAAGCATTTTTAAACGTCAGCGGAATTCTGAGAACAATGGAAGAGTTCCGAAGCATTTTTAAACTTCAGCAGAATTCCAAGAGCAATGGAAGAGTTCCAAAGCATTTTAAAAGTTCAGCAGAATTCCGAGAACAATTGAAGAGTTCCGAAGCATTTTTAAACGTCAGCGGAATGCCGAGAACAATGCAAGATTTCCGAAGCATTTTTATATGTCAGCGGAATTCCGAGAACAATGGAAGAGTACCGAAGCATTTTTAAACGTCAGCAGAATTCCGAGAACAATGGAAGAGTTCCGAAGCATTTTTAAACGTCAGCAGAATTCCGAGAACAATGGAAGAGTTCCGAACCATTTTTAAACGTCAGCAGAATTCCGAGAACAATGGAAGAGTTCCGAAGCATTTTTAAACGTCAGCGGAATGCCAAGAACAATGCAAAATTTCCGAAGCATTTTTATATGTCAGCGGAATTCCGAGAACAATGGAAGAGTACCGAAGCATTTTTAAACGTCAGCAGAATTCCGAGAACAATGGAAGAGTTCCGAAGCATTTTTAAACGTCAGCAGAATTCCGAGAACAATGGAAGAGTTCCGAAGCATTTTTAAACGTCAGCAGAATTCCGAGAACAATGGAAGAGTTCCGAAGCATTTTTAAACGTCAGCGGAATTCCGAGAAAAATGGAAGAGTTCTGAAGCATTTTTAAGCGTCAGCGGAATTTTGAAAACAATGGAAGATTTCCGAAGCATTTTTAAACGTCAGCGGAATTCTGAGAACAATGGAAGAGTTCCGAAGCATTTTTAAACTTCAGCAGAATTCCAAGAGCAATGGAAGAGTTCCAAAGCATTTTAAAAGTTCAGCAGAATTCCGAGAACAATTGAAGAGTTCCGAAGCATTTTTAAACGTCAGCGGAATGCCGAGAACAATGCAAGATTTCCGAAGCATTTTTATATGTCAGCGGAATTCCGAGAACAATGGAAGAGTACCGAAGCATTTTTAAATGTAAGCGGAATGCCGAGAACAATGCAAGATTTCCGAAGCATTTTTATATGTCAGCAGAATTCCGAGAACAATGGAAGAGATTTTAAGCATTTTTAAACTTCAGCGGAATTCCGAGAACAGTAGAAGAGTTCCGAAGCATTTTTAAACTTCACCCGAATTCTGAGAACAATGAAAGAGTTCCGAAGCATTTTTAAAAGTCAGCGGAATTCCGGGAACAATGGAAGAGTTGTGAAGCATTTTTAAACGTCAGCGGAATTCCGAGAACAATGGAAGAGTTCCGAAGCATTTTTAAACTTCAGCGGAATTTGGAGAACAATGGAAGAGTTCCGAAGTATTTTTAAAAGTCAGCGGAATTCTGAGAACAATGGAAGAGTTCCGAAGCATTTTTAAACTTCAGCGGAATTCCGAGAACAATGGAAGAGTTCCAAAGCATTTTTAAACGTCAGCGGAATTCCGAGAACAATGGAAGAGTTCTGAAGCATTTTTAAACGTCAGCGGAATATTGAAAACAATGGAAGATTTCCGAAGCATTTTTAAACGTCAGCGGAATTCTGAGAACAATGGAAGAGTTACGAAGCATTTTTAAACTTCAGCAGAATTCCGAGAACAATGGAAGAGTTCCGAAGCATTTTTAAATGTCAGCGGAATTCCGAGAACAATGAAAGAGTTGCGAAGCATTATTAAACGTCAGCGGAATTCCGAGAACAATGGAAGATTTCTGAAGCATCTTTAAACTTCAGCAAAATTCCGAGAACAATGGAAGAGTTTCGAAGCATTTTTAAACTTCAACGGAATTCCGAGAACAATGGATGAGTGCCGAAGCATTTTTAAACGTCAGCGGAATTCCGAGAACAATGAAAGAGTTGCGAAGCATTATTAAATGTCAGCGGAATTCCGAGAACAATGGAAGAGTTCTGAAGCATTTTTAAGCGCCAGCGGAATTTTGAAAACAATGGAAGATTTCCGAAGCATTTATAAACGTCAGCGGAATTCTGAGAACAATGGAAGAGTTCCGAAGCATTTTTAAACTTCAGCAGAATTCCGAGAACAATGGAAGGGTTCCGAAGCATTTTTAAACTTCAGCGGAATTTGGAGAACAATGGAAGAGTTCCGAAGCATTTTTATATGTCAGCGGAATTCCGAGAACAATGGAAGGGTTCCGAAGCATTTTTAAACTTCAGCGGAATTTGGAGAACAATGCAAGATTTCCGAAGCATTTTTATATGTCAGCGGAATTCCGAGAACAATGGAAGAGTTCCGAAGCATTTTTAAACGTCAGCGGAATTCCGAGAACAATGGAAGAGTTCTGAACCATTTTTAAACTTCAGTGGAATTACGAGATCAATGGAAGAGTTCCGAAGCATTTTTAAACATGAGCAGAATTACGAGAACAATGGAAGATATTTTAAGCATTTTTAAACTTCAGCGGAATTCCGAGAACAATAGAAGAGTTCCGAAGCATTTTTAAACTTCACCCGAATTCCGAGAGCAATGGAAGAGTTCCAAAGCATTTTAAAAGTTCAGCAGAATTCCGAGAACAATTGAAGAGTTCCGAAGCATTTTTAAATGTCAGCGGAATGCCGAGAACAATGCAAGATTTCCGAAGCATTTTTATATGTCAGCGGAATTCCGAGAACAATGGAAGCGTACTGAAGCATTTTTAAACGTCAGCGGAATTCTGAGAACAATGGAAGAGTTCCGAAGCATGTTTAAACTTCAGCAGAATTCCGAGAGCAATGGAAGAGTTTCGAAGCATTTTTAAACTTCAACGGAATTCCGAGAACAATGAAAGAGTTGCGAAGCATTATTAAACGTCAGCAGAATTCCGAGAGCAATGGAAGAGTTCCAAAACATTTTAAAAGTTCAGCAGAATTCCGAGAACAATTGAAGAGTTCCGAAGCATTTTTAAATGTCAGCGGAATGCCGAGAACAATGCAAGATTTCCGAAGCATTTTTATATGTCAGCGGAATTCCGAGAACAATGGAAGCGTACCGAAGCATTTTTAAACGTCAGCGGAATTCTGAGAACAATGGAAGAGTTCCGAAGCATTTTTAAACGTCAGCGGAATTCCGAGAACAAAGGAAGAGTTCTGAAGCATTTTTAAACGTCAGCAGAATTCCGAGAACAATAGAAGAGTTCCGAAGCATTTTTAAACGTCAGCAGAATTCTGAGAACAATGGAAGAGTTCCGAAGCATTTTTAAACTTCAGCAGAATTCCGAGAACAATGGAAGAGTTCCGAAGCATTTTTAAACTTCAGCGGAATTCCGAGAACAATGGAAGAGTTCCAAAGCATTTTTAAACGTCAGCGGAATTCCGAGAACAATGGAAGAGTTCTGAAGCATTTTTAAACGTCAGCGGAATTTTGAAAACAATGGAAGATTTCCGAAGCATTTTTAAACGTCAGCGGAATTCTGAGAACAATGGAAGAGTTCCGAAGCATTTTTAAACTTCAGCAGAATTCCGAGAACAATGGAAGAGTTCCGAAGCATTTTTAAACTTCAGATGAATTCTGAGAACAATGGAAGAGTTCCGAAGCATTTTTAAACGTCAGCAGAATTCTGAGAACAATGTAAGAGTCCTGAAGCATTTTTAAACTTCAGCAGAATTCCGAGAGCAATGGAAGAGTTCCAAAGCATTTTAAAAGTTCAGCAGAATTCCGAGAACAATTGAAGAGTTCCGAAGCATTTTTAAACGTCAGCGGAATGCCGAGAACAATGCAAGATTTCCGAAGCATTTTTATATGTCAGCGGAATTCCGAGAACAATGGAAGAGTTCCGAAGCATTTTTAAACTTCAGCAGAATTCTGAGAACAATGTAAGAGTTTCGAAGCATTTTTAAACTTCAACGGAATTCCGAGAACAATGGAAGAGTTTCGAAGCATTTTTAAACTTCAACGGAATTCCGAGAACAATGGAAGAGTTCCGAAGCATTTTTAAACGTCAGCGGAATTCCGAGAACAATGGAAGAGTTCCGAAGCATTATTAAACATCAGCGGAATTCCGAGAACAATGGAAGAGTTCTGAAGCATTTTTAAACGTCAGCGGAATTCCGAGAACAATGGAAGAGTTCCGAAGCATTTTTAAACTTCAGCGGAATTCCGAGAACAATGTAAGAGATTTTAAGCATTTTTAAACTTCAGCGTAATTCCGAGAACAATAGAAGAGTTCCGAAGCATTTTTAAAATTCACACGAATTCCGAGAATAATGGAAGAGTTCAGATGAATTTTTAGACTTCAGCAGAATTCCTAGAACAATGGAAGAGTTCCGAAGCATTTTAAACATCAGCGGAATGCCGAGAACAATGCAAGATTTCCGAAGCATTTTTATATGTCAGCGGAATTCCGAGAACAATGGAAGAGTTCCGAAGCATTTTTAAACTTCAGCAGAATTCCGAGAACAATGGAAGAGTTTCGAAGCATTTTTAAACTTCAACGGAATTCCGAGAACAATGGAAGAGTTTCGAAGCATTTTTAAACTTCAACGGAATTCCGAGAACAATGGAAGAGTTCCGAAGCATTTTTAAACGTCAGCGGAATTCCGAGAACAATGGAAGAGTTCCGAACCATTTTTAAACTTCAGTGGAATTACGAGAACAATGGAAGAGTTCCGAAGCATTTTTAAATGTCAGCGGAATGCCGAGAACAATGCAAGATTTCCGAAGCATTTTTATATGTCAGCGGAATTCCGAGAACAATGGAAGCGTACCGAAGCATTTTTAAACGTCAGCGGAATTCTGAGAACAATGGAAGAGTTCCGAAGCATTTTTAAACTTCAGCAGAATTCCGAGAACAATGGAAGAGTTTCGAAGCATTTTTAAACTTCAACGGAATTCCGAGAACAATTAAAGAGTTGCGAAGCATTATTAAACGTCAGCGGAATTCCGAGAACAATGGAAGAGTACCGAAGCATTTTTAAACGTCAGCAGAATTCTGAGAACAATGGAAGAGTTCCGAAGCATTTTTAACGTCAGCAGAATTCCGAGAACAATGGAAGAGTTCTGAAGCATTTTTAAACGTCAGCAGAATTCTGAGAACAATGGAAGAGTTCCGAAGCATTATTAAACATCAGCGGAATTTCGAGAACAATGGAAGAGTTCTGAAGCATTTTTAAACGTCAGCAGAATTCCGAGAACAATAGAAGAGTTCCGAAGCATTTTTAAACGTCAGCAGAATTCTGAGAACAATGGAAGAGTTCCGAAGCATTTTTAAACTTCAGCGGAATTCCGAGAACAATGGAAGAGTTCCAAAGCATTTTTAAACGTCAGCGGAATTCCGAGAACAATGGAAGAGTTCTGAAGCATTTTTAAACGTCAGCGGAATTTTGAAAACAATGGAAGATTTCCGAAGCATTTTTAAACGTCAGCGGAATTCTGAGAACAATGGAAGAGTTCCGAAGCATTTTTAAACGTCAGCAGAATTCTGAGAACAATGGAAGAGTTCCGAAGCATTTTTAAACTTCAGCGGAATTCCGAGAACAATGGAAGAGTTCTGAAGCATTTTTAAACGTCAGCAGAATTCTGAGAACAATGGAAGAGTTCCGAAGCATTATTAAACATCAGCGGAATTCCGAGAACAATGGAAGAGTTCTGAAGCATTTTTAAACGTCAGCAGAATTCCGAGAACAATAGAAGAGTTCCGAAGCATTTTTAAACGTCAGCAGAATTCTGAGAACAATGGAAGAGTTCCGAAGCATTTTTAAACGTCAGCGGAATTCCGAGAACAATGGAAGAGTTCCGAACCATTTTTAAACTTCAGTGGAATTACGAGAACAATGGAAGAGTTCCGAAGCATTTTTAAACATGAGCAGAATTACGAGAACAATGGAAGATATTTTAAGCATTTTTAAACTTCAGCGGAATTCCGAGAACAATAGAAGAGTTCCGAAGCATTTTTAAACTTCACCCGAATTCCGAGAGCAATGAAAGAGTTCCAAAGCATTTTAAAAGTTCAGCAGAATTCCGAGAACAATTGAAGAGTTCCGAAGCATTTTTAAACTTCAGCAGAATTCCGAGAGCAATGGAAGAGTTGCGAAGCATTATTAAACGTCAGCGGAATTCCGAGAACAATGGAAGAGTACCGAAGCATTTTTAAATGTCAGCAGAATTCTGAGAACAATGGAAGAGTTCCGAAGCATTTTAAACGTCAGCGGAATTCCGAGAACAAAGGAAGAGTTCTGAAGCATTTTTAAACGTCAGCAGAATTCCGAGAACAATAGAAGAGTTCCGAAGCATTTTTAAACGTCAGCAGAATTCTGAGAACAATGGAAGAGTTCCGAAGCATTTTTAAACTTCAGCGGAATTCCGAGAACAATGGAAGAGTTCTGAAGCATTTTTAAACGTCAGCAGAATTCTGAGAACAATGGAAGAGTTCCGAAGCATTATTAAACATCAGCGGAATTCCGAGAACAATGGAAGAGTTCTGAAGCATTTTTAAACGTCAGCAGAATTCCGAGAACAATAGAAGAGTTCCGAAGCATTTTTAAACGTCAGCAGAATTCTGAGAACAATGGAAGAGTTCTGAAGCATTTTTAAACGTCAGCGGAATTTTGAAAACAATGGAAGATTTCCGAAGCATTTTTAAACGTCAGCGGAATTCTGAGAACAATGGAAGAGTTCCGAAGCATTTTTAAACTTCAGCAGAATTCCGAGAACAATGGAAGAGTTCCGAAGCATTTTTAAACTTCAGATGAATTCTGAGAACAATGGAAGAGTTCCGAAGCATTTTTAAACGTCAGCAGAATTCTGAGAACAATGTAAGAGTCCTGAAGCATTTTTAAACTTCAGCAGAATTCCGAGAGCAATGGAAGAGTTCCAAAGCATTTTAAAAGTTCAGCAGAATTCCGAGAACAATTGAAGAGTTCCGAAGCATTTTTAAACTTCAGCAGAATTCTGAGAACAATGTAAGAGTTTCGAAGCATTTTTAAACTTCAACGGAATTCCGAGAACAATGGAAGAGTTTCGAAGCATTTTTAAACTTCAACGGAATTCCGAGAACAATGGAAGAGTTCCGAAGCATTTTTAAACGTCAGCGGAATTCCGAGAACAATGGAAGAGTTCCGAAGCATTATTAAACATCAGCGGAATTCCGAGAACAATGGAAGAGTTCTGAAGCATTTTTAAACGTCAGCGGAATTCCGAGAACAATGGAAGAGTTCCGAAGCATTTTTAAACTTCAGCGGAATTCCGAGAACAATGTAAGAGATTTTAAGCATTTTTAAACTTCAGCGTAATTCCGAGAACAATAGAAGAGTTCCGAAGCATTTTTAAAATTCACACGAATTCCGAGAATAATGGAAGAGTTCAGATGAATTTTTAGACTTCAGCAGAATTCCTAGAACAATGGAAGAGTTCCGAAGCATTTTTAAACATCAGCGGAATGCCGAGAACAATGCAAGATTTCCGAAGCATTTTTATATGTCAGCGGAATTCCGAGAACAATGGAAGAGTTCCGAAGCATTTTTAAACTTCAGCAGAATTCTGAGAACAATGGAAGAGTTTCGAAGCATTTTTAAACTTCAACGGAATTCCGAGAACAATGGAAGAGTTTCGAAGCATTTTTAAACTTCAACGGAATTCCGAGAACAATGGAAGAGTTCCGAAGCATTTTTAAACGTCAGCGGAATTCCGAGAACAATGGAAGAGTTCCGAACCATTTTTAAACTTCAGTGGAATTACGAGAACAATGGAAGAGTTCCGAAGCATATTTAAACATGAGCAGAATTACGAGAACAATGGAAGAGATTTTAAGCATTTTTAAACTTCAGCGGAATTCCGAGAACAATAGAAGAGTTCCGAAGCATTTTTAAACTTCACCCGAATTCCGAGAGCAATGGAAGAGTTCCAAAACATTTTAAAAGTTCAGCAGAATTCCGAGAACAATTGAAGAGTTCCGAAGCATTTTTAAATGTCAGCGGAATGCCGAGAACAATGCAAGATTTCCGAAGCATTTTTATATGTCAGCGGAATTCCGAGAACAATGGAAGCGTACCGAAGCATTTTTAAACGTCAGCGGAATTCTGAGAACAATGGAAGAGTTCCGAAGCATTTTTAAACTTCAGCAGAATTCCGAGAACAATGGAAGAGTTTCGAAGCATTTTTAAACTTCAACGGAATTCCGAGAACAATTAAAGAGTTGCGAAGCATTATTAAACGTCAGCGGAATTCCGAGAACAATGGAAGAGTACCGAAGCATTTTTAAACGTCAGCAGAATTCTGAGAACAATGGAAGAGTTCCGAAGCATTTTTAAACGTCAGCAGAATTCCGAGAACAATGGAAGAGTTCTGAAGCATTTTTAAACGTCAGCAGAATTCTGAGAACAATGGAAGAGTTCCGAAGCATTATTAAACATCAGCGGAATTTCGAGAACAATGGAAGAGTTCTGAAGCATTTTTAAACGTCAGCAGAATTCCGAGAACAATAGAAGAGTTCCGAAGCATTTTTAAACGTCAGCAGAATTCTGAGAACAATGGAAGAGTTCCGAAGCATTTTTAAACTTCAGCGGAATTCCGAGAACAATGGAAGAGTTCCAAAGCATTTTTAAACGTCAGCGGAATTCCGAGAACAATGGAAGAGTTCTGAAGCATTTTTAAACGTCAGCGGAATTTTGAAAACAATGGAATATTTCCGAAGCATTTTTAAACGTCAGCGGAATTCTGAGAACAATGGAAGAGTTCCGAAGCATTTTTAAACTTCAGCAGAATTCCGAGAACAATGGAAGAGTTCCGAAGCAATTTTAAACTTCAGCGGAATTCTGAGAACAATGGAAGAGTTCCGAAGCATTTTTAAACGTCAGCAGAATTCCGAGAACAATGTAAGAGTCCTGAAGCATTTTTAAACTTCAGCAGAATTCCGAGAGCAATGGAAGAGTTCCAAAGCATTTTAAAAGTTCAGCAGAATTCCGAGAACAATTGAAGAGTTCCGAAGCATTTTTAAACGTCAGCGGAATGCCGAGAACAATGCAAGATTTCCGAAGCATTTTTATATGTCAGCGGAATTCCAAGAACAATGGAAGAGTTCCGAAGCATTTTTAAACTTCAGCAGAATTCCGAGAACAATGGAAGAGTTTCGAAGCATTTTTAAACTTCAATGGAATTTCGAGAACAATGGAAGAGTTCCGAAGCATTTTTAAACTTCAGCAGAATTCCGAGAACAATGGAAGATTTCCGAAGCATTTTTAAACGTCAGCGGAATTCTGAGAACAATGGAAGAGTTCTGAAGCATTTATAAACTTCAGCAGAATTCCGAGAACAATGGAAGAGTTCCGAAGCATTTTTAAACTTCACCCGAATTCCGAGAGCAATGGAAGAGTTCTAAAGCATTTTAAAAGTTCAGCAGAATTCCGAGAGCAATGGAAGATTTCCGAAGCATTTTTAAACGTCAGCGGAATTCTGAGAACAATTGAAGAGTTCCGAAGCATTTTTAAACGTCAGCGGAATGCCGAGAACAATGCAAGATTTCCGAAGCATTTTTATATGTCAGCGGAATTCCGAGAACAATGGAAGAGTACCGAAGCATTTTTAAATGTCAGCGGAATGCCGAGAACAATGCAAGATTTCCGAAGCATTTTTATAAGTCAGCAAAATTCCGAGAACAATGGAAGAGATTTTAAGCATTTTTAAACTTCAGCGGAATTCCGAGAACAATGGAAGATTTCCGAAGCATTTTTAAACTTCACCAGAATTCTGAGAACAATGAAAGTGTTCCGAAGCATTTTTAAAAGTCAGCGGAATTCCGGGAACAATGGAAGAGTTGTGAAGCATTTTTAAACGTCAGCGGAATTCCGAGAACAATGGAAGAGTTCCGAAGCATTTTTAAACTTCAGCGGAATTTGGAGAACAATGGAAGAGTTCCGAAGTATTTTTAAAAGTCAGCGGAATTCTGAGAACAATGGAAGAGTTCCGAAGCATTTTTAAACTTCAGCGGAATTCCGAGAACAATGGAAGAGTTCCAAAGCATTTTTAAACGTCAGCGGAATTCCGAGAACAATGGAAGAGTTCTGAAGCATTTTTAAACGTCAGCGGAATATTGAAAACAATGGAAGATTTCCGAAGCATTTTTAAACGTCAGCGGAATTCTGAGAACAATGGAAGAGTTACGAAGCATTATTAAACGTCAGCGGAATTCCGAGAACAATGGAAGATTTCTGAAGCATCTTTAAACTTCAGCAGAATTCCGAGAACAATGGAAGAGTTTCGAAGCATTTTTAAACTTCAGCAGAATTCCGAGAACAATGGAAGAGTTTCGAAGCATTTTTAAACGTCAGCGGAATTCCGAGAACAATGAAAGAGTTGCGAAGCATTATTAATCGTCAGCGGAATTCCGAGAACAATGGAAGAGTTCTGAAGCATTTTTAAGCGTCAGCGGAATTTTGAAAACAATGGAAGATTTCCGAAGCATTTTTAAACGTCAGCGGAATTCTGAGAACAATGGAAGAGTTCCAAAGCATTTTTAAACGTCAGCGGAATTCTGAGAACAATGGAAGAGTTCCGAAGCATTTTTAAACGTCAGCAGAATTCCGAGAAGAATGTAAGAGTACTGAAGCATTTTTAAACTTCAGCAGAATTCCGAGAGCAATGGAAGAGTTCCAAAGCATTTTAAAAGTTCAGCAGAATTCCGAGAACAATTGAAGAGTTCCGAAGCATTTTTAAACGTCAGCGGAATGCCGAGAACCATGCAAGATTTCCGAAGCATTTTTATATGTCAGCGGAATTCCGAGAACAATGGAAGAGTACCGAAGCATTTTTAAACGTCAGCGGAATTCCGAGAAGAATGTAAGAGTTCTGAAGCATTTTTAAACTTCAGCAGAATTCCGAAAGCAATGGAAGAGTTCCAAAGCATTTTAAAAGTTCAGCAGAATTCCGAGAACAATCGAAGAGTTCCGAAGCATTTTTAAACGTCAGCGGAATGCCAAGAACAATGCAAGATTTCCGAAGCATTTTTATATGTCAGCGGAATTCCAAGAACAATGGAAGAGTTCCGAAGCATTTTTAAACTTCAGCAGAATTCCGAGAACAATGGAAGAGTTTCGAAGCATTTTTAAACTTCAACGGAATTCTGAGAACAATGGAAGAGTTCCGAAGCATTTTTAAACGTCAGCGGAATGCCAAGAACAATGCAAAATTTCCGAAGCATTTTTATATGTCAGCGGAATTCCGAGAACAATGGAAGAGTACCGAAGCATTTTTAAACGTCAGCAGAATTCCGAGAACAATGGAAGAGTTCCGAAGCATTTTTAAACGTCAGCAGAATTCCGAGAACAATGGAAGAGTTCCGAAGCATTTTTAAACGTCAGCAGAATTCCGAGAACAATGGAAGAGTTCCGAAGCATTTTTAAACGTCAGCAGAATTCCGAGAACAATGGAAGAGTTCCGAAGCATTTTTAAACGTCAGCAGAATTCCGAGAACAATGGAAGAGTTCCGAAGCATTTTTAAACGTCAGCGGAATTCCGAGAAAAATGGAAGAGTTCTGAAGCATTTTTAAGCGTCAGCGGAATTTTGAAAACAATGGAAGATTTCCGAAGCATTTTTAAACGTCAGCGGAATTCTGAGAACAATGGAAGAGTTCCGAAGCATTTTTAAACTTCAGCAGAATTCCAAGAGCAATGGAAGAGTTCCAAAGCATTTTAAAAGTTCAGCAGAATTCCGAGAACAATTGAAGAGTTCCGAAGCATTTTTAAACGTCAGCGGAATGCCGAGAACAATGCAAGATTTCCGAAGCATTTTTATATGTCAGCGGAATTCCGAGAACAATGGAAGAGTACCGAAGCATTTTTAAACGTCAGCAGAATTCCGAGAACAATGGAAGAGTTCCGAAGCATTTTTAAACGTCAGCAGAATTCCGAGAACAATGGAAGAGTTCCGAACCATTTTTAAACGTCAGCAGAATTCCGAGAACAATGGAAGAGTTCCGAAGCATTTTTAAACGTCAGCGGAATGCCAAGAACAATGCAAAATTTCCGAAGCATTTTTATATGTCAGCGGAATTCCGAGAACAATGGAAGAGTACCGAAGCATTTTTAAACGTCAGCAGAATTCCGAGAACAATGGAAGAGTTCCGAAGCATTTTTAAACGTCAGCAGAATTCCGAGAACAATGGAAGAGTTCCGAAGCATTTTTAAACGTCAGCAGAATTCCGAGAACAATGGAAGAGTTCCGAAGCATTTTTAAACGTCAGCAGAATTCCGAGAACAATGGAAGAGTTCCGAAGCATTTTTAAACGTCAGCAGAATTCCGAGAACAATGGAAGAGTTCCGAAGCATTTTTAAACGTCAGCAGAATTCCGAGAACAATGGAAGAGTTCCGAAGCATTTTTAAACGTCAGCGGAATTCCGAGAAAAATGGAAGAGTTCTGAAGCATTTTTAAGCGTCAGCGGAATTTTGAAAACAATGGAAGATTTCCGAAGCATTTTTAAACGTCAGCGGAATTCTGAGAACAATGGAAGAGTTCCGAAGCATTTTTAAACTTCAGCAGAATTCCAAGAGCAATGGAAGAGTTCCAAAGCATTTTAAAAGTTCAGCAGAATTCCGAGAACAATTGAAGAGTTCCGAAGCATTTTTAAACGTCAGCGGAATGCCGAGAACAATGCAAGATTTCCGAAGCATTTTTATATGTCAGCGGAATTCCGAGAACAATGGAAGAGTACCGAAGCATTTTTAAATGTAAGCGGAATGCCGAGAACAATGCAAGATTTCCGAAGCATTTTTATATGTCAGCAGAATTCCGAGAACAATGGAAGAGATTTTAAGCATTTTTAAACTTCAGCGGAATTCCGAGAACAGTAGAAGAGTTCCGAAGCATTTTTAAACTTCACCCGAATTCTGAGAACAATGAAAGAGTTCCGAAGCATTTTTAAAAGTCAGCGGAATTCCGGGAACAATGGAAGAGTTGTGAAGCATTTTTAAACGTCAGCGGAATTCCGAGAACAATGGAAGAGTTCCGAAGCATTTTTAAACTTCAGCGGAATTTGGAGAACAATGGAAGAGTTCCGAAGTATTTTTAAAAGTCAGCGGAATTCTGAGAACAATGGAAGAGTTCCGAAGCATTTTTAAACTTCAGCGGAATTCCGAGAACAATGGAAGAGATCCAAAGCATTTTTAAACGTCAGCGGAATTCCGAGAACAATGGAAGAGTTCTGAAGCATTTTTAAACGTCAGCGGAATATTGAAAACAATGGAAGATTTCCGAAGCATTTTTAAACGTCAGCGGAATTCTGAGAACAATGGAAGAGTTACGAAGCATTTTTAAACTTCAGCAGAATTCCGAGAACAATGGAAGAGTTCCGAAGCATTTTTAAATGTCAGCGGAATTCCGAGAACAATGAAAGAGTTGCGAAGCATTATTAAACGTCAGCGGAATTCCGAGAACAATGGAAGATTTCTGAAGCATCTTTAAACTTCAGCAAAATTCCGAGAACAATGGAAGAGTTTCGAAGCATTTTTAAACTTCAACGGAATTCCGAGAACAATGGATGAGTGCCGAAGCATTTTTAAACGTCAGCGGAATTCCGAGAACAATGAAAGAGTTGCGAAGCATTATTAAATGTCAGCGGAATTCCGAGAACAATGGAAGAGTTCTGAAGCATTTTTAAGCGCCAGCGGAATTTTGAAAACAATGGAAGATTTCCGAAGCATTTATAAACGTCAGCGGAATTCTGAGAACAATGGAAGAGTTCCGAAGCATTTTTAAACTTCAGCAGAATTCCGAGAACAATGGAAGGGTTCCGAAGCATTTTTAAACTTCAGCGGAATTTGGAGAACAATGGAAGAGTTCCGAAGCATTTTTATATGTCAGCGGAATTCCGAGAACAATGGAAGGGTTCCGAAGCATTTTTAAACTTCAGCGGAATTTGGAGAACAATGCAAGATTTCCGAAGCATTTTTATATGTCAGCGGAATTCCGAGAACAATGGAAGAGTTCCGAAGCATTTTTAAACGTCAGCGGAATTCCGAGAACAATGGAAGAGTTCCGAACCATTTTTAAACTTCAGTGGAATTACGAGATCAATGGAAGAGTTCCGAAGCATTTTTAAACATGAGCAGAATTACGAGAACAATGGAAGATATTTTAAGCATTTTTAAACTTCAGCGGAATTCCGAGAACAATAGAAGAGTTCCGAAGCATTTTTAAACTTCACCCGAATTCCGAGAGC
The DNA here is from genome assembly GCF_046119375.1 of Phyllobates terribilis. Classification (NCBI taxonomy): domain Eukaryota; kingdom Metazoa; phylum Chordata; class Amphibia; order Anura; family Dendrobatidae; genus Phyllobates; species Phyllobates terribilis. The sequence continues at coordinate 11,452,717 of NW_027362788.1, read as the reverse complement.
AATGGAAGAGTTCCAAAGCATTTTAAAAGTTCAGCAGAATTCCGAGAACAATTGAAGAGTTCCGAAGCATTTTTAAATGTCAGCGGAATTCTGAGAACAATGGAAGAGTTCCGAAGCATGTTTAAACTTCAGCAGAATTCCGAGAGCAATGGAAGAGTTTCGAAGCATTTTTAAACTTCAACGGAATTCCGAGAACAATGAAAGAGTTGCGAAGCATTATTAAACGTCAGCAGAATTCCGAGAGCAATGGAAGAGTTCCAAAACATTTTAAAAGTTCAGCAGAATTCCGAGAACAATTGAAGAGTTCCGAAGCATTTTTAAATGTCAGCGGAATGCCGAGAACAATGCAAGATTTCCGAAGCATTTTTATATGTCAGCGGAATTCCGAGAACAATGGAAGCGTACCGAAGCATTTTTAAACGTCAGCGGAATTCTGAGAACAATGGAAGAGTTCCGAAGCATTTTTAAACGTCAGCGGAATTCCGAGAACAAAGGAAGAGTTCTGAAGCATTTTTAAACGTCAGCAGAATTCCGAGAACAATAGAAGAGTTCCGAAGCATTTTTAAACGTCAGCAGAATTCTGAGAACAATGGAAGAGTTCCGAAGCATTTTTAAACTTCAGCAGAATTCCGAGAACAATGGAAGAGTTCCGAAGCATTTTTAAACTTCAGCGGAATTCCGAGAACAATGGAAGAGTTCCAAAGCATTTTTAAACGTCAGCGGAATTCCGAGAACAATGGAAGAGTTCTGAAGCATTTTTAAACGTCAGCGGAATTTTGAAAACAATGGAAGATTTCCGAAGCATTTTTAAACGTCAGCGGAATTCTGAGAACAATGGAAGAGTTCCGAAGCATTTTTAAACTTCAGCAGAATTCCGAGAACAATGGAAGAGTTCCGAAGCATTTTTAAACTTCAGATGAATTCTGAGAACAATGGAAGAGTTCCGAAGCATTTTTAAACGTCAGCAGAATTCTGAGAACAATGTAAGAGTCCTGAAGCATTTTTAAACTTCAGCAGAATTCCGAGAGCAATGGAAGAGTTCCAAAGCATTTTAAAAGTTCAGCAGAATTCCGAGAACAATTGAAGAGTTCCGAAGCATTTTTAAACGTCAGCGGAATGCCGAGAACAATGCAAGATTTCCGAAGCATTTTTATATGTCAGCGGAATTCCGAGAACAATGGAAGAGTTCCGAAGCATTTTTAAACTTCAGCAGAATTCTGAGAACAATGTAAGAGTTTCGAAGCATTTTTAAACTTCAACGGAATTCCGAGAACAATGGAAGAGTTTCGAAGCATTTTTAAACTTCAACGGAATTCCGAGAACAATGGAAGAGTTCCGAAGCATTTTTAAACGTCAGCGGAATTCCGAGAACAATGGAAGAGTTCCGAAGCATTATTAAACATCAGCGGAATTCCGAGAACAATGGAAGAGTTCTGAAGCATTTTTAAACGTCAGCGGAATTCCGAGAACAATGGAAGAGTTCCGAAGCATTTTTAAACTTCAGCGGAATTCCGAGAACAATGTAAGAGATTTTAAGCATTTTTAAACTTCAGCGTAATTCCGAGAACAATAGAAGAGTTCCGAAGCATTTTTAAAATTCACACGAATTCCGAGAATAATGGAAGAGTTCAGATGAATTTTTAGACTTCAGCAGAATTCCTAGAACAATGGAAGAGTTCCGAAGCATTTTAAACATCAGCGGAATGCCGAGAACAATGCAAGATTTCCGAAGCATTTTTATATGTCAGCGGAATTCCGAGAACAATGGAAGAGTTCCGAAGCATTTTTAAACTTCAGCAGAATTCCGAGAACAATGGAAGAGTTTCGAAGCATTTTTAAACTTCAACGGAATTCCGAGAACAATGGAAGAGTTTCGAAGCATTTTTAAACTTCAACGGAATTCCGAGAACAATGGAAGAGTTCCGAAGCATTTTTAAACGTCAGCGGAATTCCGAGAACAATGGAAGAGTTCCGAACCATTTTTAAACTTCAGTGGAATTACGAGAACAATGGAAGAGTTCCGAAGCATTTTTAAATGTCAGCGGAATGCCGAGAACAATGCAAGATTTCCGAAGCATTTTTATATGTCAGCGGAATTCCGAGAACAATGGAAGCGTACCGAAGCATTTTTAAACGTCAGCGGAATTCTGAGAACAATGGAAGAGTTCCGAAGCATTTTTAAACTTCAGCAGAATTCCGAGAACAATGGAAGAGTTTCGAAGCATTTTTAAACTTCAACGGAATTCCGAGAACAATTAAAGAGTTGCGAAGCATTATTAAACGTCAGCGGAATTCCGAGAACAATGGAAGAGTACCGAAGCATTTTTAAACGTCAGCAGAATTCTGAGAACAATGGAAGAGTTCCGAAGCATTTTTAACGTCAGCAGAATTCCGAGAACAATGGAAGAGTTCTGAAGCATTTTTAAACGTCAGCAGAATTCTGAGAACAATGGAAGAGTTCCGAAGCATTATTAAACATCAGCGGAATTTCGAGAACAATGGAAGAGTTCTGAAGCATTTTTAAACGTCAGCAGAATTCCGAGAACAATAGAAGAGTTCCGAAGCATTTTTAAACGTCAGCAGAATTCTGAGAACAATGGAAGAGTTCCGAAGCATTTTTAAACTTCAGCGGAATTCCGAGAACAATGGAAGAGTTCCAAAGCATTTTTAAACGTCAGCGGAATTCCGAGAACAATGGAAGAGTTCTGAAGCATTTTTAAACGTCAGCGGAATTTTGAAAACAATGGAAGATTTCCGAAGCATTTTTAAACGTCAGCGGAATTCTGAGAACAATGGAAGAGTTCCGAAGCATTTTTAAACTTCAGCAGAATTCCGAGAACAATGGAAGAGTTCCGAAGCATTTTTAAACTTCAGCGGAATTCTGAGAACAATGGAAGAGTTCCGAAGCATTTTTAAACGTCAGCAGAATTCCGAGAACAATGTAAGAGTCCTGAAGCATTTTTAAACTTCAGCAGAATTCCGAGAGCAATGGAAGAGTTCCAAAGCATTTTAAAAGTTCAGCAGAATTCCGAGAACAATTGAAGAGTTCCGAAGCATTTTTAAACGTCAGCGGAATGCCGAGAACAATGCAAGATTTCCGAAGCATTTTTATATGTCAGCGGAATTCCGAGAACAATGGAAGAGTTCCGAAGCATTTTTAAACTTCAGCAGAATTCCGAGAACAATGGAAGAGTTTCGAAGCATTTTTAAACTTCAGCGTAATTCCGAGAACAATAGAAGAGTTCCGAAGCATTTTTAAAATTCACACGAATTCCGAGAATAATGGAAGAGTTCAGATGAATTTTTAGACTTCAGCAGAATTCCTAGAACAATGGAAGAGTTCCGAAGCATTTTTAAACTTCAGCGGAATTCCGATAACAATGGAAGAGTTCCGAAGCATTTTTAAACGTCAGCGGAATTCCGAGAACAATGGAAGAGTACCGAAGCATTTTAAAACGTCATCGGAATTCCGAGAACAATGGAAGAGTTCCGAAGCATTTTTAAACTTCAGCGGAATTACGAGAACAATGGAAGAGTTCCGAAGAATTTTTAAACATGAGCAGAATTACGAGAACAATGGAAGTGATTTTAAGCATTTTTAAACTTCAGCGGAATTCTGAGAACAATGGAAGAGTTCCGAAGCATTTTTAAACGTCAGCAGAATTCCGAGAACAATGTAAGAGTTCTGAAGCATTTTTAAACTTCAGCAGAATTCCGAGAACAATGAAAGAGTTTCGAAACATTTTTAAACTTCAGCAGAATTCCGAGAACAATGGAAGAGTTTCGAAGCATTTTTAAACTTCAACGGAATTCCGAGAACAATGGAAGAGTTCCGAAGCATTATTAAACATCAGCGGAATTCCGAGAACAATGGAAGAGTTCTGAAGCATTTTTAAACGTCAGCAGAATTCCGAGAAAAATAGAAGAGTTCCGAAGCATTTTTAAACGTCAGCAGAATTCCGAGAACAATGTAAGAGTTCTGAAGCATTTTTAAACTTCAGCAGAATTCCGAGAGCAATGGAAGAGTTCCAAAGCATTTTAAAAGTTCAGCAGAATTCCGAGAAAAATTGAAGAGTTCCGAAGCATTTTTAAACATCAGCGGAATGCCGAGACCAATGCAAGATTTCCGAAGCATTTTTATATGTCAGCGGAATTCCGAGAACAATGGAAGAGTTCCGAAGCATTTTTAAACTTCAGCAGAATTCCGAGAACAATGGAAGAGTTTCGAAGCATTTTTAAACTTCAACGGAATTCCGAGAACAATGGAAGAGTTTTGAAGCATTTTTAAACTTCAACGGAATTCCGAGAACAATGGAAGAGTTCCGAAGCATTTTTAAACGTCAGCGGAATTCCGAGAACAATGGAAGAGTTCCGAACCATTTTTAAACTTCAGTGGAATTACGAGAACAATGGAAGAGTTCCGAAGCATTTTTAAACATGAGCAGAATTACGAGAACAATGGAAGAGATTTTAAGCATTTTTAAACTTCAGCGGAATTCCGAGAACAATAGAAGAGTTCCGAAGCATTTTTAAACTTCACCCGAATTCCGAGAGCAATGTAAGAGTTCCAAAGCATTTTAAAAGTTCAGCAGAATTCCGAGAACAATTGAAGAGTTCCGAAGCATTTTTAAATGTCAGCGGAATGCCGAGAACAATGCAAGATTTCCGAAGCATTTTTATATGTCAGCGGAATTCCGAGAACAATGGAAGCGTACCGAAGCATTTTTAAACGTCAGCGGAATTCTGAGAACAATGGAAGAGTTCCGAAGCATTTTTAAACTTCAGCAGAATTCCGAGAGCAATGGAAGAGTTTCGAAGCATTTTTAAACTTCAACGGAATTCCGAGAACAATGAAAGAGTTGCGAAGCATTATTAAACGTCAGCGGAATTCCGAGAACAATGGAAGAGTACCGAAGCATTTTTAAATGTCAGCAGAATTCTGAGAACAATGGAAGAGTTCCGAAGCATTTTTAAACGTCAGCGGAATTCCGAGAACAAAGGAAGAGTTCTGAAGCATTTTTAAACGTCAGCAGAATTCCGAGAACAATAGAAGAGTTCCGAAGCATTTTTAAACGTCAGCAGAATTCTGAGAACAATGGAAGAGTTCCGAAGCATTTTTAAACTTCAGCGGAATTCCGAGAACAATGGAAGAGTTCTGAAGCATTTTTAAACGTCAGCAGAATTCTGAGAACAATGGAAGAGTTCCGAAGCATTATTAAACATCAGCGGAATTCCGAGAACAATGGAAGAGTTCTGAAGCATTTTTAAACGTCAGCAGAATTCCGAGAACAATAGAAGAGTTCCGAAGCATTTTTAAACGTCAGCAGAATTCTGAGAACAATGGAAGAGTTCCGAAGCATTTTTAAACTTCAGCGGAATTCCGAGAACAATGGAAGAGTTCCAAAGCATTTTTAAACGTCAGCGGAATTCCGAGAACAATGGAAGAGTTCTGAAGCATTTTTAAACGTCAGCGGAATTTTGAAAACAATGGAAGATTTCCGAAGCATTTTTAAACGTCAGCGGAATTCTGAGAACAATGGAAGAGTTCCGAAGCATTTTTAAACTTCAGCAGAATTCCGAGAACAATGGAAGAGTTCCGAAGCATTTTTAAACTTCAGCGGAATTCTGAGAACAATGGAAGAGTTCCGAAGCATTTTTAAACGTCAGCAGAATTCCGAGAACAATGTAAGAGTCCTGAAGCATTTTTAAACTTCAGCAGAATTCCGAGAGCAATGGAAGAGTTCCAAAGCATTTTAAAAGTTCAGCAGAATTCCGAGAACAATTGAAGAGTTCCGAAGCATTTTTAAACGTCAGCGGAATGCCGAGAACAATGCAAGATTTCCGAAGCATTTTTATATGTCAGCGGAATTCCGAGAACAATGGAAGAGTTCCGAAGCATTTTTAAACTTCAGCAGAATTCCGAGAACAATGGAAGAGTTTCGAAGCATTTTTAAACTTCAACGGAATTCCGAGAACAATGGAAGAGTTTCGAAGCATTTTTAAACTTCAACGGAATTCCGAGAACAATGTAAGAGATTTTAAGCATTTTTAAACTTCAGCGTAATTCCGAGAACAATAGAAGAGTTCCGAAGCATTTTTAAAATTCACACGAATTCCGAGAATAATGGAAGAGTTCAGATGAATTTTTAGACTTCAGCAGAATTCCTAGAACAATGGAAGAGTTCCGAAGCATTTTTAAACATCAGCGGAATGCCGAGAACAATGCAAGATTTCCGAAGCATTTTTATATGTCAGCGGAATTCCGAGAACAATGGAAGAGTTCCGAAGCATTTTTAAACTTCAGCAGAATTCCGAGAACAATGGAAGAGTTTCGAAGCATTTTTAAACTTCAACGGAATTCCGAGAACAATGGAAGAGTTCCGAAGCATATTTAAACATGAGCAGAATTACGAGAACAATGGAAGAGATTTTAAGCATTTTTAAACTTCAGCGGAATTCCGAGAACAATAGAAGAGTTCCGAAGCATTTTTAAACTTCACCCGAATTCCGAGAGCAATGGAAGAGTTCCAAGGCATTTTAAAAGTTCAGCAGAATTCCGAGAACAATTGAAGAGTTCCGAAGCATTTTTAAATGTCAGCGGAATGCCGAGAACAATGCAAGATTTCCGAAGCATTTTTATATGTCAGCAGAATTCCGAGAACAATGGAAGAGTTTCGAAGCATTTTTAAACTTCAACGGAATTCCGAGAACAATTAAAGAGTTGCGAAGCATTATTAAACGTCAGCGGAATTCCGAGAACAATGGAAGAGTACCGAAGCATTTTTAAACGTCAGCAGAATTCTGAGAACAATGGAAGAGTTCCGAAGCATTTTTAAACGTCAGCAGAATTCCGAGAACAATGGAAGAGTTCTGAAGCATTTTTAAACGTCAGCAGAATTCTGAGAACAATGGAAGAGTTCCGAAGCATTATTAAACATCAGCGGAATTTCGAGAACAATGGAAGAGTTCTGAAGCATTTTTAAACGTCAGCAGAATTCCGAGAACAATAGAAGAGTTCCGAAGCATTTTTAAACGTCAGCGGAATTCTGAGAACAATGGAAGAGTTCCGAAGCATTTTTAAACTTCAGCAGAATTCCGAGAACAATGGAAGAGTTCCGAAGCATTTTTAAACTTCAGCGGAATTCTGAGAACAATGGAAGAGTTCCAAAGCATTTTTAAACGTCAGCAGAATTCCGAGAACAATGTAAGAAACCTGAAGCATTTTTAAACTTCAGCAGAATTCCGAGAGCAATGGAAGAGTTCCAAAGCATTTTAAAAGTTCAGCAGAATTCCGAGAACAATTGAAGAGTTCCGAAGCATTTTTAAACGTCAGCGGAATGCCGAGAACAATGCAAGATTTCCGAAGCATTTTTATATGTCAGCGGAATTCCGAGAACAATGGAAGAGTTCCGAAGCATTTTTAAACTTCAGCAGAATTCCGAGAACAATGGAAGAGTTTCGAAGCATTTTTAAACTTCAACGGAATTCCGAGAACAATGGAAGAGTTTCGAAGCATTTTTAAACTTCAACGGAATTCCGAGAACAATGGAAGAGTTCCGAAGCATTTTTAAATGTCAGCGGAATTCCGAGAACAATGGAAGAGTTCCGAAGCATTATTAAACATCAGCGGAATTCCGAGAACAATGGAAGAGTTCTGAAGCATTTTTAAACTTCAGCGGAATTCCGAGAACAATGGAAGAGTTCCGAAGCATTTTCAAACTTCAGCGGAATTCCGAGAACAATGTAAGAGATTTTAAGCATTTTTAAACTTCAGCGTAATTCCGAGAACAATAGAAGAGTTCCGAAGCATTTTTAAAATTCACACGAATTCCGAGAATAATGGAAGAGTTCAGATGAATTTTTAGACTTCAGCAGAATTCCTAGAACAATGGAAGAGTTCCGAAGCATTTTTAAACTTCAGCGGAATTCCGAGAACAATAGAAGAGTTCCGAAGCATTTTTAAAATTCACACGAATTCCGAGAATAATGGAAGAGTTCAGATGAATTTTTAGACTTCAGCAGAATTCCTAGAACAATGGAAGAGTTCCGAAGCATTTTTAAACTTCAGCGGAATTCCGAGAACAATGGAAGAGTACCGAAGCATTTTAAAACGTCATCGGAATTCCGAGAACAATGGAAGAGTTCCGAAGCATTTTTAAACTTCAGCGGAATTACGAGAACAATGGAAGAGTTCCGAAGAATTTTTAAACATGAGCAGAATTACGAGAACAATGGAAGTGATTTTAAGCATTTTTAAACTTCAGCGGAATTTTGAAAACAATGGAAGATTTCCGGAGCATTTTTAAACGTCAGCGGAATTCTGAGAACAATGGAAGAGTTCCGAAGCATTTTTAAACTTCAGCAGAATTCCGAGAACAATGGAAGAGTTCCGAAGCATTTTTAAACTTCAGCGGAATTCTGAGAACAATGGAAGAGTTCCGAAGCATTTTTAAACGTCAGCAGAATTCCGAGAACAATGTAAGAGTTCTGAAGCATTTTTAAACTTCAGCAGAATTCCGAGAGCAATGGAAGAGTTCCGAAGAATTTTTAAACATGAGCAGAATTACGAGAACAATGGAAGTGATTTTAAGCATTTTTAAACTTCAGCGGATTTCCGAGAACAATAGAAGAGTTCCGAAGCATTTTTAAACTTCACCCGAATTCCGAGAGCAATGGAAGAGTTCCAAAGCATTTTAAAAGTTCAGCAGAATTCCGAGAACAATTGAAGAGTTCCGAAGCATTTTTAAACTTCAGCAGAATTCCGAGAGCAATGGAAGAGTTCCAAAAGCTTTTTTAAACTTCAGCAGAATTCCGAGAGCAATGGAAGAGTTCCAAAGCATTTTAAAAGTTCAGCAGAATTCCGAGAACAATTGAAGAGTTCCGAAGCATTTTTAAACGTCAGCGGAATGCCGAGAACAATGCAAGATTTCCGAAGCATTTTTATATGTCAGCGGAATTCCGAGAACAATGGAAGAGTTCCGAAGCATTTTTAAACTTCAGCAGAATTCCGAGAACAATGGAAGAGTTTCGAAGCATTTTTAAACTTCAACGGAATTCCGGAAACAATGGAAGAGTTTCGAAGCGTTTTTAAACTTCAGCGGAATTCCGAGAACAATGGAAGAGTTCTGAAGCATTTTTAAACGTCAGCGGAATTCCGAGAACAATGGAAGAGATTTTAAGCATTTTTAAACTTCAGCAGAATTCCGAGAGCAATGGAAGAGTTCCAAAGCATTTTAAAAGTTCAGCAGAATTCCGAGAACAATTGAAGAGTTCCGAAGCATTTTTAAACGTCAGCGGAATGCCGAGAACAATGCAAGATTTCCGAAGCATTTTTATATGTCAGCGGAATTCCGAGAACAATGGAAGAGTTCCGAAGCATTTTTAAACTTCAGCAGAATTCCGAGAACAATGGAAGAGTTTCGAAGCATTTTTAAACTTCAACGGAATTCCGAGAACAATGGAAGAGTTTCGAAGCATTTTTAAACTTCAGCGGAATTCCGAGAACAATGGAAGAGTTCTGAAGCATTTTTAAACGTCAGCGGAATTCCGAGAACAATGGAAGAGATTTTAAGCATTTTTAAACTTCAGCGTAATTCCGAGAACAATAGAAGAGTTCCGAAGCATTTTTAAAATTCACACGAATTCCGAGAATAATGGAAGAGTTCAGATGAATTTTTAGACTTCAGCAGAATTCCTAGAACAATGGAAGAGTTCCGAAGCATTTTTAAACTTCAGCGGAATTCCGATAACAATGGAAGAGTTCCGAAGCATTTTTAAACGTCAGCGGAATTCCGAGAACAATGGAAGAGTACCGAAGCATTTTAAAACGTCATCGGAATTCCGAGAACAATGGAAGAGTTCCGAAGCATTTTTAAACTTCAGCGGAATTACGAGAACAATGGAAGAGTTCCGAAGAATTTTTAAACATGAGCAGAATTACGAGAACAATGGAAGTGATTTTAAGCATTTTTAAACTTCAGCGGAATTTTGAAAACAATGGAAGATTTCCGGAGCATTTTTAAACGTCAGCGGAATTCTGAGAACAATGGAAGAGTTCCGAAGCATTTTTAAACTTCAGCAGAATTCCGAGAACAATGGAAGAGTTCCGAAGCATTTTTAAACTTCAGCGGAATTCTGAGAACAATGGAAGAGTTCCGAAGCATTTTTAAACGTCAGCAGAATTCCGAGAACAATGTAAGAGTTCTGAAGCATTTTTAAACTTCAGCAGAATTCCGAGAGCAATGGAAGAGTTCCGAAGAATTTTTAAACATGAGCAGAATTACGAGAACAATGGAAGTGATTTTAAGCATTTTTAAACTTCAGCGGAATTCCGAGAACAATAGAAGAGTTCCGAAGCATTTTTAAACTTCACCCGAATTCCGAGAGCAATGGAAGAGTTCCAAAGCATTTTAAAAGTTCAGCAGAATTCCGAGAACAATTGAAGAGTTCCGAAGCATTTTTAAATGTCAGCGGAATGCCGAGAACAATGCAAGATTTCCGAAGCATTTTTATATGTCAGCGGAATTCCGAGAACAATGGAAGAGTACCGAAACATTTTTAAACGTCAGCGGAAATCTGAGAACAATGGAAGAGTTACGAAGCATTTTTAAACTTCAGCAGAATTACGAGAACAATGGAAGAGTTCCAAAGCATTTTTAAACTTCAGCGGAATTCTGAGAACAATGGAAGAGTTCCGAAGCATTTTTAAACGTCAGCAGAATTCCGAGAACAATGTAAGAGTTCTGAAGCATTTTTAAACTGCAGCAGAATTTCGAGAGCAATGGAAGAGTTCCAAAGCATTTTAAAAGTTCAGCAGAATTCCGAGAACAATTGAAGAGTTTCGAAGCATTTTTAAACGTCAGCGGAATGCCGAGAACAATGCAAGATTTCCGAAGCATTTTTATATGTCAGCGGAATTCCGAGAACAATGGAGAGTACCGAAACATTTTTAAACGTCAGCGGAATTCTGAGAACAATGGAAGAGTTTCGAAGCATTTTTAAACTTCAACGGAATTCCGAGAACAATGGAAGAGTTCCGAACCATTTTTAAACGTCAGCGGAATTCCGAGAACAATTGAAGAGTTCCAAAGCATTTTTAAACGTCAGCGGAATGCCGAGAACAATGCAAGATTTCTGAAGCATTTTTATATGTCAGCGGAATTCCGAGAACAATGGAAGAGTTCCGAAGCATTTTTAAACTTCAGCAGAATTCCGAGAACAATGGAAGAGTTCTGAAGCATTTTTAAACTTCAGCAGAATTCCGAGAGCAATGGAAGAGTTCCGAAGAATTTTTAAACATGAGCAGAATTACGAGAACAATGGAAGTGATTTTAAGCATTTTTAAACTTCAGCGGAATTCCGAGAACAATAGAAGAGTTCCGAAGCATTTTTAAATGTCAGCGGAATGCCGAGAACAATGCAAGATTTCCGAAGGATTTTTATATGTCAGCGGAATTCCGAGAACAATGGAAGCGTACCGAAGCATTTTTAAACGTCAGCGGAATTCTGAGAACAATGGAAGAGTTCCGAAGCATTTTTAAACTTCAGCAGAATTCCGAGAACAATGGAAGAGTTTCGAAGCATTTTTAAACTTCAACGGAATTCCGAGAACAATTAAAGAGTTGCGAAGCATTATTAAACGTCAGCGGAATTCCGAGAACAATGGAAGAGTACCGAAGCATTTTTAAACGTCAGCAGAATTCTGAGAACAATGGAAGAGTTCCGAAGCATTTTTAACGTCAGCAGAATTCCGAGAACAATGGAAGAGTTCTGAAGCATTTTTAAACGTCAGCAGAATTCTGAGAACAATGGAAGAGTTCCGAAGCATTATTAAACATCAGCGGAATTTCGAGAACAATGGAAGAGTTCTGAAGCATTTTTAAACGTCAGCAGAATTCCGAGAACAATAGAAGAGTTCCGAAGCATTTTTAAACGTCAGCAGAATTCTGAGAACAATGGAAGAGTTCCGAAGCATTTTTAAACTTCAGCGGAATTCCGAGAACAATGGAAGAGTTCCAAAGCATTTTTAAACGTCAGCGGAATTCCGAGAACAATGGAAGAGTTCTGAAGCATTTTTAAACGTCAGCGGAATTTTGAAAACAATGGAAGATTTCCGAAGCATTTTTAAACGTCAGCGGAATTCTGAGAACAATGGAAGAGTTCCGAAGCATTTTTAAACTTCAGCAGAATTCCGAGAACAATGGAAGAGTTCCGAAGCATTTTTAAACTTCAGCGGAATTCTGAGAACAATGGAAGAGTTCCGAAGCATTTTTAAACGTCAGCAGAATTCCGAGAACAATGTAAGAGTCCTGAAGCATTTTTAAACTTCAGCAGAATTCCGAGAGCAATGGAAGAGTTCCAAAGCATTTTAAAAGTTCAGCAGAATTCCGAGAACAATTGAAGAGTTCCGAAGCATTTTTAAACGTCAGCGGAATGCCGAGAACAATGCAAGATTTCCGAAGCATTTTTATATGTCAGCGGAATTCCGAGAACAATGGAAGAGTTCCGAAGCATTTTTAAACTTCAGCAGAATTCCGAGAACAATGGAAGAGTTTCGAAGCATTTTTAAACTTCAGCGTAATTCCGAGAACAATAGAAGAGTTCCGAAGCATTTTTAAACTTCAGCGCAATTCCGATAACAATGGAAGAGTTCCGAAGCATTTTTAAACGTCAGCGGAATTCCGAGAACAATGGAAGAGTACCGAAGCATTTTAAAACGTCATCGGAATTCCGAGAACAATGGAAGAGTTCCGAAGCATTTTTAAACTTCAGCGGAATTACGAGAACAATGGAAGAGTTCCGAAGAATTTTTAAACATGAGCAGAATTACGAGAACAATGGAAGTGATTTTAAGCAATTTTAAACTTCAGCGGAATTCTGAGAACAATGGAAGAGTTCCGAAGCATTTTTAAACGTCAGCAGAATTCCGAGAACAATGTAAGAGTTCTGAAGCATTTTTAAACTTCAGCAGAATTCCGAGAACAATGAAAGAGTTTCGAAACATTTTTAAACTTCAGCAGAATTCCGAGAACAATGGAAGAGTTTCGAAGCATTTTTAAACTTCAACGGAATTCCGAGAACAATGGAAGAGTTCCGAAGCATTATTAAACATCAGCGGAATTCCGAGAACAATGGAAGAGTTCTGAAGCATTTTTAAACGTCAGCAGAATTCCGAGAACAATAGAAGAGTTCCGAAGCATTTTTAAACGTCAGCAGAATTCCGAGAACAATGTAAGAATTCTGAAGCATTTTTAAACTTCAGCAGAATTCCGAGAGCAATGGAAGAGTTCCAAAGCATTTTAAAAGTTCAGCAGAATTCCGAGAAAAATTGAAGAGTTCCGAAGCATTTTTAAACATCAGCGGAATGCCGAGAACAATGCAAGATTTCCGAAGCATTTTTATATGTCAGCGGAATTCCGAGAACAATGGAAGAGTTCCGAAGCATTTTTAAACTTCAGCAGAATTCCGAGAACAATGGAAGAGTTTCGAAGCATTTTTAAACTTCAACGGAATTCCGAGAACAATGGAAGAGTTTTGAAGCATTTTTAAACTTCAACGGAATTCCGAGAACAATGGAAGAGTTCCGAAGCATTTTTAAACGTCAGCGGAATTCCGAGAACAATGGAAGAGTTCCGAACCATTTTTAAACTTCAGTGGAATTACGAGAACAATGGAAGAGTTCCGAAGCATTTTTAAACATGAGCAGAATTACGAGAACAATGGAAGAGATTTTAAGCATTTTTAAACTTCAGCGGAATTCCGAGAACAATAGAAGAGTTCCGAAGCATTTTTAAACTTCACCCGAATTCCGAGAGCAATGTAAGAGTTCCAAAGCATTTTAAAAGTTCAGCAGAATTCCGAGAACAATTGAAGAGTTCCGAAGCATTTTTAAATGTCAGCGGAATGCCGAGAACAATGCAAGATTTCCGAAGCATTTTTATATGTCAGCGGAATTCCGAGAACAATGGAAGCGTACCGAAGCATTTTTAAACGTCAGCGGAATTCTGAGAACAATGGAAGAGTTCCGAAGCATTTTTAAACTTCAGCAGAATTCCGAGAGCAATGGAAGAGTTTCGAAGCATTTTTAAACTTCAACGGAATTCCGAGAACAATGAAAGAGTTGCGAAGCATTATTAAACGTCAGCGGAATTCCGAGAACAATGGAAGAGTACCGAAGCATTTTTAAATGTCAGCAGAATTCTGAGAACAATGGAAGAGTTCCGAAGCATTTTTAAACGTCAGCGGAATTCCGAGAACAAAGGAAGAGTTCTGAAGCATTTTTAAACGTCAGCAGAATTCCGAGAACAATAGAAGAGTTCCGAAGCATTTTTAAACGTCAGCAGAATTCTGAGAACAATGGAAGAGTTCCGAAGCATTTTTAAACTTCAGCGGAATTCCGAGAACAATGGAAGAGTTCTGAAGCATTTTTAAACGTCAGCAGAATTCTGAGAACAATGGAAGAGTTCCGAAGCATTATTAAACATCAGCGGAATTCCGAGAACAATGGAAGAGTTCTGAAGCATTTTTAAACGTCAGCAGAATTCCGAGAACAATAGAAGAGTTCCGAAGCATTTTTAAACGTCAGCAGAATTCTGAGAACAATGGAAGAGTTCCGAAGCATTTTTAAACTTCAGCGGAATTCCGAGAACAATGGAAGAGTTCCAAAGCATTTTTAAACGTCAGCGGAATTCCGAGAACAATGGAAGAGTTCTGAAGCATTTTTAAACGTCAGCGGAATTTTGAAAACAATGGAAGATTTCCGAAGCATTTTTAAACGTCAGCGGAATTCTGAGAACAATGGAAGAGTTCCGAAGCATTTTTAAACTTCAGCAGAATTCCGAGAACAATGGAAGAGTTCCGAAGCATTTTTAAACTTCAGCGGAATTCTGAGAACAATGGAAGAGTTCCGAAGCATTTTTAAACGTCAGCAGAATTCCGAGAACAATGTAAGAGTCCTGAAGCATTTTTAAACTTCAGCAGAATTCCGAGAGCAATGGAAGAGTTCCAAAGCATTTTAAAAGTTCAGCAGAATTCCGAGAACAATTGAAGAGTTCCGAAGCATTTTTAAACGTCAGCGGAATGCCGAGAACAATGCAAGATTTCCGAAGCATTTTTATATGTCAGCGGAATTCCGAGAACAATGGAAGAGTTCTGAAGCATTTTTAAACGTCAGCGGAATTCCGAGAACAATGGAAGAGTTCCAAAGCATTTTTAAACTTCAGCGGAATTCCGAGAACAATGTAAGAGATTTTAAGCATTTTTAAACTTCAGCGTAATTCCGAGAACAATAGAAGAGATCCGAAGCATTTTTAAAATTCACACGAATTCCGAGAATAATGGAAGAGTTCAGATGAATTTTTAGACTTCAGCAGAATTCCTAGAACAATGGAAGAGTTCCGAAGCATTTTTAAACATCAGCGGAATGCCGAGAACAATGCAAGATTTCCGAAGCATTTTTATATGTCAGCGGAATTCCGAGAACAATGGAAGAGTTCCGAAGCATTTTTAAACTTCAGCAGAATTCCGAGAACAATGGAAGAGTTTCGAAGCATTTTTAAACTTCAACGGAATTCCGAGAACAATGGAAGAGTTCCGAAGCATTTTTAAACGTCAGCGGAATTCCGAGAACAATGGAAGAGATCCGAACCATTTTTAAACTTCAGTGGAATTACGAGAACAATGGAAGAGTTCCGAAGCATATTTAAACATGAGCAGAATTACGAGAACAATGGAAGAGATTTTAAGCATTTTTAAACTTCAGCGGAATTCCGAGAACAATAGAAGAGTTCCGAAGCATTTTTAAACTTCACCCGAATTCCGAGAGCAATGGAAGAGTTCCAAGGCATTTTAAAAGTTCAGCAGAATTCCGAGAACAATTGAAGAGTTCCGAAGCATTTTTAAATGTCAGCGGAATGCCGAGAACAATGCAAGATTTCCGAAGCATTTTTATATGTCAGCGGAATTCCGAGAACAATGGAAGCGTACCGAAGCATTTTTAAACGTCAGCGGAATTCTGAGAACAATGGAAGAGTTCCGAAGCATTTTTAAACTTCAGCAGAATTCCGAGAACAATGGAAGAGTTTCGAAGCATTTTTAAACTTCAACGGAATTCCGAGAACAATTAAAGAGTTGCGAAGCATTATTAAACGTCAGCGGAATTCCGAGAACAATGGAAGAGTACCGAAGCATTTTTAAACGTCAGCAGAATTCTGAGAACAATGGAAGAGTTCCGAAGCATTTTTAAACGTCAGCAGAATTCCGAGAACAATGGAAGAGTTCTGAAGCATTTTTAAACGTCAGCAGAATTCTGAGAACAATGGAAGAGTTCCGAAGCATTATTAAACATCAGCGGAATTTCGAGAACAATGGAAGAGTTCTGAAGCATTTTTAAACGTCAGCAGAATTCCGAGAACAATAGAAGAGTTCCGAAGCATTTTTAAACGTCAGCAGAATTCTGAGAACAATGGAAGAGTTCCGAAGCATTTTTAAACTTCAGCGGAATTCTGAGAACAATGGAAGAGTTCCAAAGCATTTTTAAACGTCAGCAGAATTCCGAGAACAATGTAAGAAACCTGAAGCATTTTTAAACTTCACCCGAATTCCGAGAGCAATGTAAGAGTTCCAAAGCATTTTAAAAGTTCAGCAGAATTCCGAGAACAATTGAAGAGTTCCGAAGCATTTTTAAATGTCAGCGGAATGCCGAGAACAATGCAAGATTTCCGAAGCATTTTTATATGTCAGCGGAATTCCGAGAACAATGGAAGCGTACCGAAGCATTTTTAAACGTCAGCGGAATTCTGAGAACAATGGAAGAGTTCCGAAGCATTTTTAAACTTCAGCAGAATTCCGAGAGCAATGGAAGAGTTTCGAAGCATTTTTAAACTTCAACGGAATTCCGAGAACAATGAAAGAGTTGCGAAGCATTATTAAACGTCAGCGGAATTCCGAGAACAATGGAAGAGTACCGAAGCATTTTTAAATGTCAGCAGAATTCTGAGAACAATGGAAGAGTTTCGAAGCATTTTTAAACTTCAACGGAATTCCGAGAACAATGAAAGAGTTGCGAAGCATTATTAAACGTCAGCGGAATTCCGAGAACAATGGAAGAGTACCGAAGCATTTTTAAATGTCAGCAGAATTCTGAGAACAATGGAAGAGTTCCGAAGCATTTTTAAACGTCAGCGGAATTCCGAGAACAAAGGAAGAGTTCTGAAGCATTTTTAAACGTCAGCAGAATTCCGAGAACAATAGAAGAGTTCCGAAGCATTTTTAAACGTCAGCAGAATTCTGAGAACAATGGAAGAGTTCCGAAGCATTTTTAAACTTCAGCGGAATTCCGAGAACAATGGAAGAGTTCTGAAGCATTTTTAAACGTCAGCAGAATTCTGAGAACAATGGAAGAGTTCCGAAGCATTATTAAACATCAGCGGAATTCCGAGAACAATGGAAGAGTTCTGAAGCATTTTTAAACGTCAGCAGAATTCCGAGAACAATAGAAGAGTTCCGAAGCATTTTTAAACGTCAGCAGAATTCTGAGAACAATGGAAGAGTTCCGAAGCATTTTTAAACTTCAGCGGAATTCCGAGAACAATGGAAGAGTTCCAAAGCATTTTTAAACGTCAGCGGAATTCCGAGAACAATGGAAGAGTTCTGAAGCATTTTTAAACGTCAGCGGAATTTTGAAAACAATGGAAGATTTCCGAAGCATTTTTAAACGTCAGCGGAATTCTGAGAACAATGGAAGAGTTCCGAAGCATTTTTAAACTTCAGCAGAATTCCGAGAACAATGGAAGAGTTCCGTAGCATTTTTAAACTTCAGCGGAATTCTGAGAACAATGGAAGAGTTCCGAAGCATTTTTAAACGTCAGCAGAATTCCGAGAACAATGTAAGAGTCCTGAAGCATTTTTAAACTTCAGCAGAATTCTGAGAGCAATGGAAGAGTTCCAAAGCATTTTAAAAGTTCAGCAGAATTCCGAGAACAATTGAAGAGTTCCGAAGCATTTTTAAACGTCAGCGGAATGCCGAGAACAATGCAAGATTTCCGAAGCATTTTTATATGTCAGCGGAATTCCGAGAACAATGGAAGAGTTCTGAAGCATTTTTAAACGTCAGCGGAATTCCGAGAACAATGGAAGAGTTCCAAAGCATTTTTAAACTTCAGCGGAATTCCGAGAACAATGTAAGAGATTTTAAGCATTTTTAAACTTCAGCGTAATTCCGAGAACAATAGAAGAGATCCGAAGCATTTTTAAAATTCACACGAATTCCGAGAATAATGGAAGAGTTCAGATGAATTTTTAGACTTCAGCAGAATTCCTAGAACAATGGAAGAGTTCCGAAGCATTTTTAAACATCAGCGGAATGCCGAGAACAATGCAAGATTTCCGAAGCATTTTTATATGTCAGCGGAATTCCGAGAACAATGGAAGAGTTCCGAAGCATTTTTAAACTTCAGCAGAATTCCGAGAACAATGGAAGAGTTTCGAAGCATTTTTAAACTTCAACGGAATTCCGAGAACAATGGAAGAGTTCCGAAGCATTTTTAAACGTCAGCGGAATTCCGAGAACAATGGAAGAGATCCGAACCATTTTTAAACTTCAGTGGAATTACGAGAACAATGGAAGAGTTCCGAAGCATATTTAAACATGAGCAGAATTACGAGAACAATGGAAGAGATTTTAAGCATTTTTAAACTTCAGCGGAATTCCGAGAACAATAGAAGAGTTCCGAAGCATTTTTAAACTTCACCCGAATTCCGAGAGCAATGGAAGAGTTCCAAGGCATTTTAAAAGTTCAGCAGAATTCCGAGAACAATTGAAGAGTTCCGAAGCATTTTTAAATGTCAGCGGAATGCCGAGAACAATGCAAGATTTCCGAAGCATTTTTATATGTCAGCGGAATTCCGAGAACAATGGAAGCGTACCGAAGCATTTTTAAACGTCAGCGGAATTCTGAGAACAATGGAAGAGTTCCGAAGCATTTTTAAACTTCAGCAGAATTCCGAGAACAATGGAAGAGTTTCGAAGCATTTTTAAACTTCAACGGAATTCCGAGAACAATTAAAGAGTTGCGAAGCATTATTAAACGTCAGCGGAATTCCGAGAACAATGGAAGAGTACCGAAGCATTTTTAAACGTCAGCAGAATTCTGAGAACAATGGAAGAGTTCCGAAGCATTTTTAAACGTCAGCAGAATTCCGAGAACAATGGAAGAGTTCTGAAGCATTTTTAAACGTCAGCAGAATTCTGAGAACAATGGAAGAGTTCCGAAGCATTATTAAACATCAGCGGAATTTCGAGAACAATGGAAGAGTTCTGAAGCATTTTTAAACGTCAGCAGAATTCCGAGAACAATAGAAGAGTTCCGAAGCATTTTTAAACGTCAGCAGAATTCTGAGAACAATGGAAGAGTTCCGAAGCATTTTTAAACTTCAGCGGAATTCTGAGAACAATGGAAGAGTTCCAAAGCATTTTTAAACGTCAGCAGAATTCCGAGAACAATGTAAGAAACCTGAAGCATTTTTAAACTTCAGCAGAATTCCGAGAGCAATGGAAGAGTTCCAAAGCATTTTAAAAGTTCAGCAGAATTCCGAGAACAATTGAAGAGTTCCGAAGCATTTTTAAACGTCAGCGGAATGCCGAGAACAATGCAAGATTTCCGAAGCATTTTTATATGTCAGCGGAATTCCGAGAACAATGGAAGAGTTCCGAAGCATTTTTAAACTTCAGCAGAATTCCGAGAACAATGGAAGAGTTTCGAAGCATTTTTAAACTTCAACGGAATTCCGAGAACAATGGAAGAGTTTCGAAGCATTTTTAAACTTCAACGGAATTCCGAGAACAATGGAAGAGTTCCGAAGCATTTTTAAACGTCAGCGGAATTCCGAGAACAATGGAAGAGTTCCGAAGCATTATTAAACATCAGCGGAATTCCGAGAACAATGGAAGAGTTCTGAAGCATTTTTAAACGTCAGCGGAATTCCGAGAACAATGGAAGAGTTCCGAAGCATTTTCAAACTTCAGCGGAATTCCGAGAACAATGTAAGAGATTTTAAGCATTTTTAAACTTCAGCGTAATTCCGAGAACAATAGAAGAGTTCCGAAGCATTTTTAAAATTCACACGAATTCCGAGAATAATGGAAGAGTTCAGATGAATTTTTAGACTTCAGCAGAATTCCTAGAACAATGGAAGAGTTCCGAAGCATTTTTGAACTTCAGCGGAATTCCGATAACAATGGAAGAGTTCCGAAGCATTTTTAAACGTCAGCGGAATTCCGAGAACAATGGAAGAGTACCGAAGCATTTTAAAACGTCATCGGAATTCCGAGAACAATGGAAGAGTTCCGAAGCATTTTTAAACTTCAGCGGAATTACGAGAACAATGGAAGAGTTTCGAAGCATTTTTAAACTTCAACGGAATTCCGAGAACAATGAAAGAGTTGCGAAGCATTATTAAACGTCAGCGGAATTCCGAGAACAATGGAAGAGTACCGAAGCATTTTTAAACGTCAGCAGAATTCTGAGAACAATGGAAGAGTTCCGAAGCATTTTTAAACGTCAGCAGAATTCTGAGAACAATGGAAGAGTTCCGAAGCATTTTTAAACTTCAGCGGAATTCCGAGAACAATGGAAGAGTTCTGAAGCATTTTTAAACGTCAGCAGAATTCTGAGAACAATGGAAGAGTTCCGAAGCATTATTAAACATCAGCGGAATTCCGAGAACAATGGAAGAGTTCTGAAGCATTTTTAAACGTCAGCAGAATTCCGAGAACAATAGAAGAGTTCCGAAGCATTTTTAAACGTCAGCAGAATTCTGAGAACAATGGAAGAGTTCCGAAGCATTTTTAAACTTCAGCGGAATTCCGAGAACAATGGAAGAGTTCCAAAGCATTTTTAAACGTCAGCGGAATTCCGAGAACAATGGACGAGTTCTGAAGCATTTTTAAACGTCAGCGGAATTTTGAAAACAATGGAAGATTTCCGAAGCATTTTTAAACGTCAGCGGAATTCTGAGAACAATGGAAGAGTTCCGAAGCATTTTTAAACTTCAGCAGAATTCCGAGAACAATGGAAGAGTTCCGAAGCATTTTTAAACTTCAGCGGAATTCTGAGAACAATGGAAGAGTTCCGAAGCATTTTTAAACGTCAGCAGAATTCCGAGAACAATGTAAGAGTCCTGAAGCATTTTTAAACTTCAGCAGAATTCCGAGAACAATTGAAGAGTTCCGAAGCATTTTTAAACGTCAGCGGAATGCCGAGAACAATGCAAGATTTCCGAAGCATTTTTATATGTCAGCGGAATTCCGAGAACAATGGAAGAGTTCCGAAGCATTTTTAAACTTCAGCAGAATTCCGAGAACAATGGAAGAGTTTCGAAGCATTTTTAAACTTCAACGGAATTCCGAGAACAATGGAAGAGTTTCGAAGCATTTTTAAACTTCAACGGAATTCCGAGAACAATGGAAGAGTTCCGAAGCATTATTAAACATCAGCGGAATTCCGAGAACAATGGAAGAGTTCTGAAGCATTTTTAAACGTCAGCGGAATTCCGAGAACAATGGAAGAGTTCCGAAGCATTTTTAAACTTCAGCGGAATTCCGAGAACAATAGAAGAGTTCCGAAGCATTTTTAAACTTCACCCGAATTCCGAGAGCAATGGAAGAGTTCCAAAGCATTTTCAAAGTTCAGCAGAATTCCGAGAACAATTGAAGAGTTCCGAAGCATTTTTAAATGTCAGCGGAATGCCGAGAACAATGCAAGATTTCCGAAGCATTTTTATATGTCAGCGGAATACCGAGAACAAGGGAAGAGTACCGAAGCATTTTTAAACGTCAGCGGAATTCCGAGAACAATGGAAGAGTTCTGAAGCATTTTTAAACGTCAGCGGAATTTTGAAAACAATGGAAGATTTCCGGAGCATTTTTAAACGTCAGCAGAATTCCGAGAACAATGTAAGAGTTCTGAAGCATTTTTAAACGTCAGCAGAATTCCGAGAGCAATGGAAGAGTTCCAAAAGCTTTTTTAAACTTCAGCAGAATTCCGAGAGCAATGGAAGAGTTCCAAAGCATTTTAAAAGTTCAGCAGAATTCCGAGAACAATTGAAGAGTTCCGAAGCATTTTTAAACGTCAGCGGAATGCCGAGAACAATGCAAGATTTCCGAAGCATTTTTATATGTCAGCGGAATTCCGAGAACAATGGAAGAGTTCCGAAGCATTTTTAAACTTCAGCAGAATTCCGAGAACAATGGAAGAGTTTCGAAGCATTTTTAAACTTCAACGGAATTCCGAGAACAATGGAAGAGTTTCGAAGCATTTTTAAACTTCAGCGGAATTCCGAGAACAATGGAAGAGTTCTGAAGCATTTTTAAACGTCAGCGGAATTCCGAGAACAATGGAAGAGATTTTAAGCATTTTTAAACTTCAGCAGAATTCCGAGAGCAATGGAAGAGTTCCAAAGCATTTTAAAAGTTCAGCAGAATTCCGAGAACAATTGAAGAGTTCCGAAGCATTTTTAAACGTCAGCGGAATGCCGAGAACAATGCAAGATTTCCGAAGCATTTTTATATGTCAGCGGAATTCCGAGAACAATGGAGAGTACCGAAACATTTTTAAACGTCAGCGGAATTCTGAGAACAATGGAAGAGTTTCGAAGCATTTTTAAACTTCAACGGAATTCCGAGAACAATGGAAGAGTTCCGAACCATTTTTAAACGTCAGCGGAATTCCGAGAACAATTGAAGAGTTCCAAAGCATTTTTAAACGTCAGCGGAATGCCGAGAACAATGCAAGATTTCTGAAGCATTTTTATATGTCAGCGGAATTCCGAGAACAATGGAAGAGTTCCGAAGCATTTTTAAACTTCAGCAGAATTCCGAGAACAATGGAAGAGTTTCGAAGCATTTTTAAACTTCAACGGAATTCCGAGAACAATGGAAGAGTTCCGAACCATTTTTAAACGTCAGCGGAATTCCGAGAACAATGAAAGAGTTGCAAAGCATTATTAAACGTCAGCGGAATTCCGAGAACAATGGAAGAGTTCTGAAGCATTTTTAAGCGTCAGCGGAATTTTGAAAACAATGGAAGATTTCCGAAGCATTTTTAAACGTCAGCGGAATTCTGAGAACAATGGAAGAGTTCCGAAGCATTTTTAAACTTCAGTGGAATTTGGAGAACAATGGAAGAGTTCCGAAGCATTTTTAAAAGTCAGCGGAATTCCGAGAACAATGGAAGAGTTGTGAAGCATTTTTAAACGTCAGCAGAATTCCGAGAACAATGGAAGTGTTCCGAAGCATTTTTAAACGTCAGCGGAATTCTGAGATCAATGGAATAGTTCTGAAGAATTTTTAAATGTTAGCGGGATTCCGAGAACAATGGAAGAGTTCCGAAGCATTTTTAAACTTCAGTGGAATTACGAGAACAATGGAAGAGTTCCGAAGCATTTTTAAACATGAGCAGAATTACGAGAACAATGGAAGAGATTTTAAGCATTTTTAAACTTCAGCGGAATTCCGAGAACAATAGAAGAGTTCCGAAGCATTTTTAAACGTCAGCGGAATTCTGAGAACAATGGAAGAGTTCCGAAGCATTTTTAAACTTCAGCAGAATTCCGAGAACAATGGAAGAGTTTCGAAGCATTTTTAAACTTCAACGGAATTCCGAGAACAATCAAAGAGTTGCGCATCATTATTAAATGTCAGCGGAATTCCGAGAACAATGGAAGAGTACCGAAGCATTTTTAAACGTCAGCAGAATTCTGAGAACAATGGAAGAGTTCCGAAGCATTTTTAAACGTCAGCGGAATTCCGAGAACAAAGGAAGAGTTCTGAAGCATTTTTAAACGTGAGCAGAATTCCGAGAACAATAGAAGAGTTCCAAAGCATTTTTAAACGTCAGCAGAATTCTGAGAACAATGGAAGAGTTCCGAAGCATTTTTAAACTTCAGCGGAATTCCGAGAACAATGGAAGAGTTCTGAAGCATTTTTAAACGTCAGCAGAATTCTGAGAACAATGGAAGAGTTCCGAAGCATTATTAAACATCAGCGGAATTCCGAGAACAATGGAAGAGTTCTGAAGCATTTTTAAACGTCAGCAGAATTCCGAGAACAATAGAAGAGTTCCGAAGCATTTTTAAACGTCAGCAGAATTCTGAGAACAATGGAAGAGTTCCGAAGCATTTTTAAACTTCAGCGGAATTCCGAGAACAATGGAAGAGTTCCAAAGCATTTTTAAACGTCAGCGGAATTCCGAGAACAATGGAAGAGTTCTGAAGCATTTTTAAACGTCAGCGGAATTTTGAAAACAATGGAAGATTTCCGAAGCATTTTTAAACGTCAGCGGAATTCTGAGAACAATGGAAGAGTTCCGAAGCATTTTTAAACTTCAGCAGAATTCCGAGAACAATGGAAGAGTTCCGAAGCATTTTTAAACTTCAGCGGAATTCTGAGAACAATGGAAGAGTTCCGAAGCATTTTTAAACGTCAGCAGAATTCCGAGAACAATGTAAGAGTCCTGAAGCATTTTTAAACTTCAGCAGAATTCCGAGAGCAATGGAAGAGTTCCAAAGCATTTTAAAAGTTCAGCAGAATTCCGAGAACAATTGAAGAGTTCCGAAGCATTATTAAACATCAGCGGAATTCCGAGAACAATGGAAGAGTTCTGAAGCATTTTTAAACGTCAGCGGAATTCCGAGAACAATGGAAGAGTTCCGAAGCATTTTTAAACTTCAGCGGAATTCCGAGAACAATGTAAGAGATTTTAAGCATTTTTAAACTTCAGCGTAATTCCGAGAACAATAGAAGAGTTCCGAAGCATTTTTAAAATTCACACGAATTCCGAGAATAATGGAAGAGTTCAGATGAATTTTTAGACTTCAGCAGAATTCCTAGAACAATGGAAGAGTTCCAAAGCATTTTTAAACATCAACGGAATGCCGAGAACAATGCAAGATTTCCGAAGCATTTTTATATGTCAGCGGAATTCCGAGAACAATGGAAGAGTTCCGAAGCATTTTTAAACTTCAGCAGAATTCCGAGAACAATGGAAGAGTTTCGAAGCATTTTTAAACTTCAACGGAATTCCGAGAACAATGGAAGAGTTTCGAAGCATTTTTAAACTTCAACGGAATTCCGAGAACAATGGAAGAGTTCCGAAGCATTTTTAAACGTCAGCGGAATTCCGAGAACAATGGAAGAGTTCCGAACCATTTTTAAACTTCAGTGGAATTACGAGAACAATGGAAGAGTTCCGAAGCATTTTTAAACATGAGCAGAATTACGAGAACAATGGAAGAGATTTTAAGCATTTTTAAACTTCAGCGGAATTCCGAGAACAATAGAAGAGTTCCGAAGCATTTTTAAATTTCACCCGAATTTCGAGAGCAATGGAAGAGTTAAAAAGCATTTTAAAAGTTCAGCAGAATTCCGAGAACAATTGAAGAGTTCCGAGCATTTTTAAATGTCAGCGGAATGCCGAGAACAATGCAAGATTTCCGAAGCATTTTTATATGTCAGCGGAATTCCGAGAACAATGGAAGCGTACCGAAGCATTTTTAAACGTCAGCGGAATTCTGAGAACAATGGAAGAGTTCCGAAGCATTTTTAAACTTCAGCAGAATTCCGAGAACAATGGAAGAGTTTCGAAGCATTTTTAAACTTCAACCGAATTCCGAGAACAATGAAAGAGTTGCGAAGCATTATTAAACGTCAGCGGAATTCCGAGAACAATGGAAGAGTACCGAAGCATTTTTAAACGTCAGCAGAATTCTGAGAACAATGGAAGAGTTCCGAAGCATTTTTAAACGTCAGCAGAATTCTGAGAACAATGGAAGAGTTCCGAAGCATTTTTAAACTTCAGCGGAATTCCGAGAACAATGGAAGAGTTCTGAAGCATTTTTAAACGTCAGCAGAATTCTGAGAACAATGGAAGACTTCCGAAGCATTATTAAACATCAGCGGAATTCCGAGAACAATGGAAGAGTTCTGAAGCATTTTTAAACGTCAGCAGAATTCCGAGAACAATAGAAGAGTTCCGAAGCATTTTTAAACGTCAGCAGAATTCTGAGAACAATGGAAGAGTTCCGAAGCATTTTTAAACTTCAGCGGAATTCCGAGAACAATGGAAGAGTTCCAAAGCATTTTTAAACGTCAGCGGAATTCCGAGAACAATGGACGAGTTCTGAAGCATTTTTAAACGTCAGCGGAATTTTGAAAACAATGGAAGATTTCCGAAGCATTTTTAAACGTCAGCGGAATTCTGAGAACAATGGAAGAGTTCCGAAGCATTTTTAAACTTCAGCAGAATTCCGAGAACAATGGAAGAGTTCCGAAGCATTTTTAAACTTCAGCGGAATTCTGAGAACAATGGAAGAGTTCCGAAGCATTTTTAAACGTCAGCAGAATTCCGAGAACAATGTAAGAGTCCTGAAGCATTTTTAAACTTCAGCAGAATTCCGAGAGCAATGGAAGAGTTCCAAAGCATTTTAAAAGTTCAGCAGAATTCCGAGAACAATTGAAGAGTTCCGAAGCATTTTTAAACGTCAGCGGAATGCCGAGAACAATGCAAGATTTCCGAAGCATTTTTATATGTCAGCGGAATTCCGAGAACAATGGAAGAGTTCCGAAGCATTTTTAAACTTCAGCAGAATTCCGAGAACAATGGAAGAGTTTCGAAGCATTTTTAAACTTCAACGGAATTCCGAGAACAATGGAAGAGTTTCGAAGCATTTTTAAACTTCAACGGAATTCCGAGAACAATGGAAGAGTTCCGAACCATTTTTAAACGTCAGCGGAATTCCGAGAACAATTGAAGAGTTCCAAAGCATTTTTAAACGTCAGCGGAATGCCGAGAACAATGCAAGATTTCTGAAGCATTTTTATATGTCAGCGGAATTCCGAGAACAATGGAAGAGTTCCGAAGCATTTTTAAACTTCAGCAGAATTCCGAGAACAATGGAAGAGTTTCGAAGCATTTTTAAACTTCAACGGAATTCCGAGAACAATGGAAGAGTTCCGAACCATTTTTAAACGTCAGCGGAATTCCGAGAACAATGAAAGAGTTGCAAAGCATTATTAAACGTCAGCGGAATTCCGAGAACAATGGAAGAGTTCTGAAGCATTTTTAAGCGTCAGCGGAATTTTGAAAACAATGGAAGATTTCCGAAGCATTTTTAAACGTCAGCGGAATTCTGAGAACAATGGAAGAGTTCCGAAGCATTTTTAAACTTCAGTGGAATTTGGAGAACAATGGAAGAGTTCAGAAGCATTTTTAAAAGTCAGCGGAATTCCGAGAACAATGGAAGAGTTGTGAAGCATTTTTAAACGTCAGCAGAATTCCGAGAACAATGGAAGTGTTCCGAAGCATTTTTAAACGTCAGCGGAATTCTGAGATCAATGGAATAGTTCTGAAGAATTTTTAAATGTTAGCGGGATTCCGAGAACAATGGAAGAGTTCCGAAGCATTTTTAAACTTCAGTGGAATTACGAGAACAATGGAAGAGTTCCGAAGCATTTTTAAACATGAGCAGAATTACGAGAACAATGGAAGAGATTTTAAGCATTTTTAAACTTCAGCGGAATTCCGAGAACAATAGAAGAGTTCCGAAGCATTTTTAAACTTCACCCGAATTCCGAGAGCAATGGAAGAGTTCCAAAGCATTTTAAAAGTTCAGCAGAATTCCGAGAACAATTGAAGAGTTCCGAAGCATTTTTAAATGTCAGCGGAATGCCGAGAACAATGTAAGATTTCCGAAGCATTTTTATATGTCAGCAGAATTCCGAGAACAATTGAAGAGTTCCGAAGCATTTTTAAATGTCAGCGGAATGCCGAGAACAATGCAAGATTTCCGAAGCATTTTTATATGTCAGCGGAATTCCGAGAACAATGGAAGCGTACCGAAGCATTTTTAAACGTCAGCAGAATTCTGAGAACAATGGAAGAGTTCCGAAGCATTTTTAAACGTCAGCGGAATTCCGAGAACAAAGGAAGAGTTCTGAAGCATTTTTAAATGTGAGCAGAATTCCGAGAACAATAGAAGAGTTCCAAAGCATTTTTAAACGTCAGCAGAATTCTGAGAACAAAGGAAGAGTTCTGAAGCATTTTTAAACGTGAGCAGAATTCCGAGAACAATAGAAGAGTTCCAAAGCATTTTTAAACGTCAGCAGAATTCTGAGAACAATGGAAGAGTTCCGAAGCATTTTTAAACTTCAGCGGAATTCCGAGAACAATGGAAGAGTTCTGAAGCATTTTTAAACGTCAGCAGAATTCTGAGAACAATGGAAGAGTTCCGAAGCATTATTAAACATCAGCGGAATTCCGAGAACAATGGAAGAGTTCTGAAGCATTTTTAAACGTCAGCAGAATTCCGAGAACAATAGAAGAGTTCCGAAGCATTTTTAAACGTCAGCAGAATTCTGAGAACAATGGAAGAGTTCCGAAGCATTTTTAAACTTCAGCGGAATTCCGAGAACAATGGAAGAGTTCCAAAGCATTTTTAAACGTCAGCGGAATTCCGAGAACAATGGAAGAGTTCTGAAGCATTTTTAAACGTCAGCGGAATTTTGAAAACAATGGAAGATTTCCGAAGCATTTTTAAACGTCAGCGGAATTCTGAGAACAATGGAAGAGTTCCGAAGCATTTTTAAACTTCAGCAGAATTCCGAGAACAATGGAAGAGTTCCGAAGCATTTTTAAACTTCAGCGGAATTCTGAGAACAATGGAAGAGTTCCGAAGCATTTTTAAACGTCAGCAGAATTCCGAGAACAATGTAAGAGTCCTGAAGCATTTTTAAACTTCAGCAGAATTCCGAGAGCAATGGAAGAGTTCCAAAGCATTTTAAAAGTTCAGCAGAATTCCGAGAACAATTGAAGAGTTCCGAAGCATTTTTAAACTTCAGCAGAATTCCGAGAACAATGGAAGAGTTTCGAAGCATTTTTAAACTTCAACGGAATTCCGAGAACAATGGAAGAGTTTCGAAGCATTTTTAAACTTCAACGGAATTCCGAGAACAATGGAAGAGTTCCGAAGCATTTTTAAACGTCAGTGGAATTCCGAGAACAATGGAAGAGTTCCGAAGCATTATTAAACATCAGCGGAATTCCGAGAACAATGGAAGAGTTCTGAAGCATTTTTAAACGTCAGCGGAATTCCGAGAACAATGGAAGAGTTCCGAAGCATTTTTAAACTTCAGCGGAATTCCGAGAACAATGTAAGAGATTTTAAGCATTTTTAAACTTCAGCGTAATTCCGAGAACAATAGAAGAGTTCCGAAGCATTTTTAAAATTCACACGAATTCCGAGAATAATGGAAGAGTTCAGATGAATTTTTAGACTTCAGCAGAATTCCTAGAACAATGGAAGAGTTCCAAAGCATTTTTAAACATCAACGGAATGCCGAGAACAATGCAAGATTTCCGAAGCATTTTTATATGTCAGCGGAATTCCGAGAACAATGGAAGAGTTCCGAAGCATTTTTAAACTTCAGCAGAATTCCGAGAACAATGGAAGAGTTTCGAAGCATTTTTAAACTTCAACGGAATTCCGAGAACAATGGAAGAGTTTCGAATCATTTTTAAACTTCAACGGAATTCCGAGAACAATGGAAGAGTTCCGAAGCATTTTTAAACGTCAGCGGAATTCCGAGAACAATGGAAGAGTTCCGAACCATTTTTAAACTTCAGTGGAATTACGAGAACAATGGAAGAGCTCCGAAGCATTTTTAAACATGAGCAGAATTACGAGAACAATGGAAGAGATTTTAAGCATTTTTAAACTTCAGCGGAATTCCGAGAACAATGGAAGAGTTCCGAAGCATTTTTAAACTTCAACGGAATTCCGAGAACAATGAAAGAGTTGCGAAGCATTATTAAACGTCAGCGGAATTCCGAGAACAATGGAAGAGTACCGAAGCATTTTTAAACGTCAGCAGAATTCTGAGAACAATGGAAGAGTTCCGAAGCATTTTTAAACGTCAGCAGAATTCTGAGAACAATGGAAGAGTTCCGAAGCATTTTTAAACTTCAGCGGAATTCCGAGAACAATGGAAGAGTTCTGAAGCATTTTTAAACGTCAGCAGAATTCTGAGAACAATGGAAGAGTTCTGAAGCATTATTAAACATCAGCGGAATTCCGAGAACAATGGAAGAGTTCTGAAGCATTTTTAAACGTCAGCAGAATTCCGAGAACAATAGAAGAGTTCCGAAGCATTTTTAAACGTCAGCAGAATTCTGAGAACAATGGAAGAGTTCCGAAGCATTTTTAAACTTCAGCGGAATTCCGAGAACAATGGAAGAGTTCCAAAGCATTTTTAAACGTCAGCGGAATTCCGAGAACAATGGACGAGTTCTGAAGCATTTTTAAACGTCAGCGGAATTTTGAAAACAATGGAAGATTTCCGAAGCATTTTTAAACGTCAGCGGAATTCTGAGAACAATGGAAGAGTTCCGAAGCATTTTTAAACTTCAGCAGAATTCCGAGAACAATGGAAGAGTTCCGAAGCATTTTTAAACTTCAGCGGAATTCTGAGAACAATGGAAGAGTTCCGAAGCATTTTTAAACGTCAGCAGAATTCCGAGAACAATGTAAGAGTCCTGAAGCATTTTTAAACTTCAGCAGAATTCCGAGAGCAATGGAAGAGTTCCAAAGCATTTTAAAAGTTCAGCAGAATTCCGAGAACAATTGAAGAGTTCCGAAGCATTTTTAAACGTCAGCGGAATGCCGAGAACAATGCAAGATTTCCGAAGCATTTTTATATGTCAGCGGAATTCCGAGAACAATGGAAGAGTTCCGAAGCATTTTTAAACTTCAGCAGAATTCCGAGAACAATGGAAGAGTTTCGAAGCATTTTTAAACTTCAACGGAATTCCGAGAACAATGGAAGAGTTTCGAAGCATTTTTAAACTTCAACGGAATTCCGAGAACAATGGAAGAGTTCCGAAGCATTATTAAACATCAGCGGAATTCCGAGAGCAATGGAAGAGTTCTGAAGCATTTTTAAACGTCAGCGGAATTCCGAGAACAATGGAAGAGTTCCGAAGCATTTTTAAACTTCAGCGGAATTCCGAGAACAATGTAAGAGATTTTAAGCATTTTTAAACTTCAGCGTAATTCCGAGAACAATAGAAGAGTTCCGAAGCATTTTTAAACTTCACCCGAATTCCGAGAGCAATGGAAGAGTTCCAAAGCATTTTCAAAGTTCAGCAGAATTCCGAGAACAATTGAAGAGTTCCGAAGCATTTTTAAATGTCAGCGGAATGCCGAGAACAATGCAAGATTTCCGAAGCATTTTTATATGTCAGCGGAATACCGAGAACAAGGGAAGAGTACCGAAGCATTTTTAAACGTCAGCGGAATTCCGAGAACAATGGAAGAGTTCTGAAGCATTTTTAAACGTCAGCGGAATTTTGAAAACAATGGAAGATTTCCGGAGCATTTTTAAACGTAAGCGGAATTCTGAGAACAATGGAAGAGTTCCGAAGCATTTTTAAACTTCAGCAGAATTCCGAGAACAATGGAAGAGTTCCGAAGCATTTTTAAACTTCAGCGGAATTCTGAGAACAATGGAAGAGTTCCGAAGCATTTTTAAACGTCAGCAGAATTCCGAGAACAATGTAAGAGTTCTGAAGCATTTTTAAACTTCAGCAGAATTCCGAGAGCAATGGAAGAGTTCCAAAGCATTTTAAAAGTTCAGCAGAATTCCGAGAACAATTGAAGAGTTCCGAAGCATTTTTAAACGTCAGCGGAATGCCGAGAACAATGCAAGATTTCCGAAGCATTTTTATATGTCAGCGGAATTCCGAGAACAATGGAAGAGTACCGAAACATTTTAAACGTCAGCGGAATTCTGAGAACAATGGAAGAGTTACGAAGCATTTTTAAACTTCAGCAGAATTACGAGAACAATGGAAGAGTTCCGAAGCATTTTTAAACTTCAGCGGAATTCTGAGAACAATGGAAGAGTTCCGAAGCATTTTTAAACGTCAGCAGAATTCCGAGAACAATGTAAGAGTTCTGAAGCATTTTTAAACTTCAGCAGAATTTCGAGAGCAATGGAAGAGTTCCAAAGCATTTTAAAAGTTCAGCAGAATTCCGAGAACAATTGAAGAGTTCCGAAGCATTTTTAAACGTCAGCGGAATGCCGAGAACAATGCAAGATTTCCGAAGCATTTTTATATGTCAGCGGAATTCCGAGAACAATGGAAGAGTTCCGAAGCATTTTTAAACTTCAGCAGAATTCCGAGAACAATGGAAGAGTTTCGAAGCATTTTTAAACTTCAACGGAATTCCGAGAACAATGGAAGAGTTTCGAAGCATTTTTAAACTTCAGCGGAATTCCGAGAACAATGGAAGAGTTCTGAAGCATTTTTAAACATCAGCGGAATTCCGAGAACAATGGAAGAGATTTTAAGCATTTTTAAACTTCAGCGTAATTCCGAGAACAATAGAAGAGTTCCGAAGCATTTTTAAAATTCACACGAATTCCGAGAATAATGGAAGAGTTCAGATGAATTTTTAGACTTCAGCAGAATTCCTAGAACAATGGAAGAGTTCCGAAGCATTTTTAAACTTCAGCGGAATTCCGATAACAATGGAAGAGTTCCGAAGCATTTTTAAACGTCAGCGGAATTCCGAGAACAATGGAAGAGTACCGAAGCATTTTAAAACGTCATCGGAATTCCGAGAACAATGGAAGAGTTCCGAAGCATTTTTAAACTTCAGCGGAATTACGAGAACAATGGAAGAGTTCCGAAGAATTTTTAAACATGAGCAGAATTACGAGAACAATGGAAGTGATTTTATGCATTTTTAAACTTCAGCGGAATTTTGAAAACAATGGAAGATTTCCGGAGCATTTTTAAACGTCAGCGGAATTCTGAGAACAATGGAAGAGTTCCGAAGCATTTTTAAACGTCAGCGGAATGCCGAGAACAATGCAAGATTTCCAAAGCATTTTTATATGTCAGCGGAATTCCGAGAACAATGGAAGAGTTCCGAACCATTTTTAAACGTCAGCGGAATTCCGAGAACAATTGAAGAGTTTCGAAGCATTTTTAAACTTCAACGGAATTCTGAGAACAATGGAAGAGTTCCGAAGCATTTTTAAACTTCAGCAGAATTCCGAGAACAATGGAAGAGTTCCGAAGCATTTTTAAACTTCAGCAGAATTCCGAGAGCAATGGAAGAGTTCCGAAGCATTTTTAAACGTCAGCGTAATGCCGAGAACAATGCAAGATTTCCGAAGGATTTTTATATGTCAGCGGAATTCCGAGAACAATGGAAGAGTACCGAAGCATTTTTAAACGTCAGCGGAATTCTGAGAACAATGGAAGAGTTCCAAAGCATTTTTAAACTTCAGCGGAATTCCGAGAACAATGGAAGAGTTCCAAAGCATTTTTAAACGTCAGCGAATTCCGAGAACAATGGAAGAGTTCCAAAGCATTTTTAAACGTCAGCGAATTACGAGAACAATGGAAGAGCTCTGAAGCATTTTTAAACGTCAGCGGAATTTTGAAAACAATGGAAGATTTCCGAAGCATTTTTAAACGTCAGCGGAATTCTGAGAACAATGGAAGAGTTCCGAAGCATTTTTAAACTTCAGCAGAATTCCAAGAACAATGTAAGAGTTCTGAAGCATTTTTAAACTTCAGCAGAATTCCGAGAGCAATGTAAAAGTTCCAATGCATTTTAAAACTTCAGCAGAATTCCAAGAACAATTGAAGTGTTCTGAAGCATTTTTAAACATCAGCGGAATGCCGAGAACAATGCAAGATTTCCAAAGCATTTTTATATGTCAGCGGAATTCCGAGAACAATGGAAGAGTTCCGAAGCATTTTTAAACTTCAGCAGAATTCCGAGAACAATGGAAGAGTTCCGAAGCATTTTTAAACGTCAGCGGAATTCTGAGAACAATGGAAGAGTTCCGAAGCATTTTTAAACTTCAGCAGAATTCCGAGAACAATGGAAGAGTTCCGAAGCATTTTTAAACGTCAGCGGAATTCTGAGAACAATGTAATAGTTCTGAAGAATTTTTAAATGTAAGCGGGATTCCGAGAATAATGGAAGAGTTCCGAAGCATTTTTAAATGTCAGCGGAAATCTGAAAACAATGGAAGAGTTCCGAAGCATTTTTAAACTTCAGCGGAATTACGAGAACAATGGAGGAGTTCCGAAGCATTTTTAAACTTCAGCAGAATTCCGAGAACAATGGAAGAGTTCCGAAGCATTTTTAAACTTCAGCGGAATTTGGAGAACAATGGAAGAGTTCCGAAGCATTTTTAAAAGTCAGCGGAATTCCGAGAACAATGGAAGAGTTGTGAAGCATTTTTAAACGTCAGCAGAATTCTGAGAACAATGGAAGAGTTCCGAATCATTTTTAAACGTCAGCGGAATTCTGAGATCAATGGAATAGTTCTGAAGAACTTTTAAATGTTAGCGGGATTCCGAGAACAATGGAAGAGTTCCGAAGCATTTTTAAATGTCAGCGGAAATCTGAAAACAATGGAAGAATTTCGAAGCATTTTTAATCTTCAGAATAATTCCGAGAACAATGGAAGAGTTCCGAAGCATATTTAAACTTCAGCGGAATTCCGAGAACAATGGAAGAGTTCCGAAGCATTTTTAAAAGTCAGCGGAATACCGAGAACAATGGAAGAGTTTTGAAGCATTTTTAAACGTCAGCGGAATTCCGTGAACAATGGAAGAGGTCCGAAGCATTTTTAAATGTCAGCGGAATTCTGAGAAATATGGAAGAGTTCCGAAGCATTTTTAAATGTCAGCAGAATTCCGAGAACAATGGAAGAGTTCCGAAGCATTTTTAAACTTCAGCAGAATTCTGAGAGCAATGGAAGAGTTCCAAAGCATTTTAAAAGTTCAGCAGAATTCCGAGAACAATTGAAGAGTTCCGAAGCATTTTTAAACGTCAGCGGAATGCCGAGAACAATGCAAGATTTCCGAAGCATTTTTATATGTCAGCGGAATTTTGAAAACAATGGAAGATTTCCGAAGCATTTTTAAACATCAGCGGAATTCTGAGAACAATGGAAGAGTTCCGAAGCATTTTTAAACTTCAGCAGAATTCCGAGAGCAATGGAAGAGTTCCGAAGCATTTTTAAACATCAGCGTAATGCCGAGAACAATGCAAGATTTCCGAAGGATTTTTATATCTCAGCGGAATTCCGAGAACAATGGAAGAGTTCCGAAGCATTTTTAAACTTCAGCAGAATTCCGAGAACAATGGAAGAGTTCCAAAGCATTTTTAAACGTCAGCGGAATTCCAAGAACAATGGAAGAGTTCTGAAGCATTTTTAAACGTCAGCGGAATTTTGAAAACAATGGAAGATTTCCGAAGCATTTTTAAACGTCAGCGGAATTCTGAGAACAATGGAAGAGTTCCGAAGCATTTTTAAACGTCAGCGGAATGCCGAGAACAATGCAAGATTTCTTAAATGTCAGCGGAATTCCGAGAACAATGGAAGGTTACCGAAGCATTTTTAAACGTCAGCGGAATTCTGAGAACAATGGAAGAGTTCCGAAGCATTTTTAAACTTCAGCGGAATTCCGAGAACAATGGAAGAGTTCCAAAGCATTTTTAAACGTCAGCGAATTCCGAGAACAATGGAAGAGCTCTGAAGCATTTTTAAACGTCAGCGGAATTTTGAAAACAATGGAAGATTTCCGAAGCATTTTTAAACGTCAGCGGAATTCTGAGAACAATGGAAGAGTTCCGAAGCATTTTTAAATGTCAGCGGAATGCCGAGAACAATGCAAGATTTCCGAAGGATTTTTATATGTCAGCGGAATTCCGAGAACAATGGAAGAGTACCGAAGCATTTTTAAACGTCAGCGGAATTCTGAGAACAATGGAAGAGTTCCGAAGCATTTTTAAACTTCAGCAGAATTCCGAGAACAATGGAAGAGTTCCGAAGCATTTTTAAACTTCAGCAGAATTCCGAGAACAATGTAAGAGTTCTGAAGCATTTTTAAACTTCAGCAGAATTCCGAGAGCAATGGAAGAGTTCCAAAGCATTTTAAAAGTTCAGCAGAATTCCGAGAACAATTGAAGAGTTCCGAAGCGTTTTTAAACGTCAGCGGAATGACGAGAACAATGCAAGATTTCCGAAGCATTTTTATATGTCAGCGGAATTCCGAGAACAATGGAAGAGTACCGAAGCATTTTTAAACGTCAGCGGAATTCTGAGAACAATGGAAGATTTCCGAAGCATTTTTAAACGTCAGCGGATTTCTGAGAACAATGGAAGAGTTCTGAAGCATTTTTAAACGTCAGCGGAATGCCGAGAACAATGCAAGATTTCCGAAGCATTTTTATATGTCAGCGGAATTCCGAGAACAATGGAAGAGTACCGAAGCATTTTTAAACGTCAGCGGAATTCTGAGAACAATGGAAGAGTTCCGAAGCATTTTTAAACTTCACCAGAATTTTGAGAACAATGGAAGAGTTCCGAAGCATTTTTAAACTTCAGCAGAATTCCGAGAGCAATGGAAGAGTTCCGAAGCATTTTTAAACGTCAGCGTAATGCCGAGAACAATGTAAGATTTCCGAAGGATTTTTATATGTCAGCGGAATTCTGAGAACAATGGAAGAGTTCCGAAGCATTTTTAAACTTCAGCAGAATTCCGAGAACAATGGAAGAGTTCCAAAGCATTTTTAAACGTCAGCGGAATTCCGAGAACAATGGAAGAGTTCTGAAGCATTTTTAAACGTCAGCGGAATTTTGAAAACATTGGAAGATTTCCGAAGCACTTTTTAAACGTCAGCGGAATTCTGAGAACAATGGAAGAGTTCCGAAGCATTTTTAAACGTCAGCGGAATGCCGAGAACAATGCAAGATTTCCGAAGCATTTTTAAAAGTCAGCAGAATTCCGAGAACAATGGAAGAGTACCGAAGCATTTTTAAACGTCAGCGGAATTCTGAGAACAATGGAAGAGTTCCGAAGCATTTTTAAACTTCAGCGGAATTCCGAGAACAATGGAAGAGTTCTAAAGCATTTTTAAACGTCAGCGAATTCCGAGAACAATTGAAGAGTTCCGAAGCATTTTTAAACGTCAGCGGAATGCCGAGAACAATGCAAGATTTCCGAAGCATTTTTATATGTCAGCGGAATTTTGAAAACAATGGAAGATTTCCGAAGCATTTTTAAACGTCAGCGGAATTCTGAGAACAATGGAAGAGTTCCGAAGCATTTTTAAACTTCAGCAGAATTCCGAGAACAATGGAAGAGTTCCGAAGCATTTTTAAACTTCAGCAGAATTCCGAGAACAATGTAAGAGTTCTGAAGCATTTTTAAACTTCAGCAGAATTCCGAGAGCAATGGAAGAGTTCCAAAGCATTTTAAAAGTTCAGCAGAATTCCGAGAACAATTGAAGAGTTCCAACGCGTTTTTAAACGTCAGCGGAATGCCGAGAACAATGCAAGATTTACGAAGCATTTTTATATGTCAGCGGAATTCCGAGAACAATGGAAGAGTACCGAAGCATTTTAAAACGTCAGCGGAATTCTGAGAACAATGGAAGATTTCCGAAGCATTTTTAAACGACAGCGGATTTCTGAGAACAATGGAAGAGTTCCGAAGCATTTTTAAACGTCAGCGGAATGCCGAGAACAATGCAAGATTTCCGAAGCATTTTTATATGTCAGCGGAATTCCGAGAACAATGGAAGAGTACCGAAGCATTTTTAAACGTCAGCGGAATTCTGAGAACAATGGAAGAGTTCCGAAGCATTTTTAAACTTCAGCAGAATTCCGAGAACAATGGAAGTGTTTCGAAGCATTTTTAAACTTCAACGGAATTCCGAGAACAATGGAAGAGTTTCGAAGCATTTTTAAACGTCAGCGGAATTCCGAGAACAATGAAAGAGTTGCGAAGCATTATTAAACGTCAGCGGAATTCCGAGAACAATGGAAGAGTTCCGAAGCTTTTTTAAACGTCAGTGGAATTCCGAGAACAATGTAAGAGTTCCAATGCATTTTAAAACTTCAGCAGAATTCCAAGAACAATTGAAGTGTTCTGAAGCATTTTTAAACATCAGCGGAATGCCGAGAACAATGCAAGATTTCCGAAGCATTTTTATATGTCAGCGGAATTCCGAGAACAATGGAAGAGTACCGAAGCATTTTAATACCTCAGCGGAATTCCGAGAACAATGGAAGAGTTCCGAAGCATTTTTAAACTTCAGCGGAATTACGAGAGCAATGGAACAGTTCCAAAGCATTTTAAAAGTTCAGCAGAATTCCGAGAACAATTGAAGTGTTCCGAAGCATTTTTAAACGTCAACGGAATTCTGAGAACAATGGAAGAGTTCCGAAGCATTTTTAAACTTCAGCAGAATTCCGAGAACAATGGAAGAGTTCCGAAGCATTTTTAAATGTCAGCGGAATTCTGAGAACAATGGAATAGTTCTGAAGAATTTTTAAATGTTAGCGGGATTCCGAGAACAATGGAAGAGTTCCGAAGCATTTTTAAATGTCAGCGGAAATCTGAAAACAATGGAAGAGTACCGAAGCATTTTTAAACGTCAGCGGAATTCTGAGAACAATGGAAGAGTTCCGAAGCATTTTTAAACTTCAGCAGAATTCCGAGAACAATGGAAGAGTTCCGAAGCATTTTTAAACTTCAGCAGAATTCCGAGAACAATGTAAGAGTTCTGAAGCATTTTTAAACTTCAGCAGAATTCCGAGAGCAATGGAAGAGTTCCAAAGCATTTTAAAAGTTCAGCAGAATTCCGAGAACAATTGAAGAGTTCCGAAGCGTTTTTAAACGTCAGCGGAATGACGAGAACAATGCAAGATTTCCGAAGCATTTTTATATGTCAGCGGAATTCCGAGAACAATGGAAGAGTACCGAAGCATTTTTAAACGTCAGCGGAATTCTGAGAACAATGGAAGATTTCCGAAGCATTTTTAAACGTCAGCGGATTTCTGAGAACAATGGAAGAGTTCTGAAGCATTTTTAAACGTCAGCGGAATGCCGAGAACAATGCAAGATTTCCGAAGCATTTTTATATGTCAGCGGAATTCCGAGAACAATGGAAGAGTACCGAAGCATTTTTAAACGTCAGCGGAATTCTGAGAACAATGGAAGAGTTCCGAAGCATTTTTAAACTTCACCAGAATTTTGAGAACAATGGAAGAGTTCCGAAGCATTTTTAAACTTCAGCAGAATTCCGAGAGCAATGGAAGAGTTCCGAAGCATTTTTAAACGTCAGCGTAATGCCGAGAACAATGTAAGATTTCCGAAGGATTTTTATATGTCAGCGGAATTCTGAGAACAATGGAAGAGTTCCGAAGCATTTTTAAACTTCAGCAGAATTCCGAGAACAATGGAAGAGTTCCAAAGCATTTTTAAACGTCAGCGGAATTCCGAGAACAATGGAAGAGTTCTGAAGCATTTTTAAACGTCAGCGGAATTTTGAAAACATTGGAAGATTTCCGAAGCACTTTTTAAACGTCAGCGGAATTCTGAGAACAATGGAAGAGTTCCGAAGCATTTTTAAACGTCAGCGGAATGCCGAGAACAATGCAAGATTTCCGAAGCATTTTTAAAAGTCAGCGGAATTCCGAGAACAATGGAAGAGTACCGAAGCATTTTTAAACGTCAGCGGAATTCTGAGAACAATGGAAGAGTTCCGAAGCATTTTTAAACTTCAGCGGAATTCCGAGAACA
Source organism: Phyllobates terribilis (assembly GCF_046119375.1). NCBI lineage: Eukaryota > Metazoa > Chordata > Amphibia > Anura > Dendrobatidae > Phyllobates > Phyllobates terribilis. The sequence goes on along the minus strand of NW_027362788.1, from coordinate 11,413,043 downwards.
ATGGAAGAGTTCTAAAGCATTTTTAAACGTCAGCGAATTCCGAGAACAATTGAAGAGTTCCGAAGCATTTTTAAACGTCAGCGGAATGCCGAGAACAATGCAAGATTTCCGAAGCATTTTTATATGTCAGCGGAATTTTGAAAACAATGGAAGATTTCCGAAGCATTTTTAAACGTCAGCGGAATTCTGAGAACAATGGAAGAGTTCCGAAGCATTTTTAAACTTCAGCAGAATTCCGAGAACAATGGAAGAGTTCCGAAGCATTTTTAAACTTCAGCAGAATTCCGAGAACAATGTAAGAGTTCTGAAGCATTTTTAAACTTCAGCAGAATTCCGAGAGCAATGGAAGAGTTCCAAAGCATTTTAAAAGTTCAGCAGAATTCCGAGAACAATTGAAGAGTTCCAACGCGTTTTTAAACGTCAGCGGAATGCCGAGAACAATGCAAGATTTCCGAAGCATTTTTATATGTCAGCGGAATTCCGAGAACAATGGAAGAGTACCGAAGCATTTTTAAACGTCAGCGGAATTCTGAGAACAATGGAAGATTTCCGAAGCATTTTTAAACGACAGCGGATTTCTGAGAACAATGGAAGAGTTCCGAAGCATTTTTAAACGTCAGCGGAATGCCGAGAACAATGCAAGATTTCCGAAGCATTTTTATATGTCAGCGGAATTCCGAGAACAATGGAAGAGTACCGAAGCATTTTTAAACGTCAGCGGAATTCTGAGAACAATGGAAGAGTTCCGAAGCATTTTTAAACTTCAGCAGAATTCCGAGAACAATGGAAGTGTTTCGAAGCATTTTTAAACTTCAACAGAATTCCGAGAACAATGGAAGAGTTTCGAAGCATTTTTAAACGTCAGCGGAATTCCGAGAACAATGAAAGAGTTGCGAAGCATTATTAAACGTCAGCGGAATTCCGAGAACAATGGAAGAGTTCCGAAGCTTTTTTAAACGTCAGTGGAATTCCGAGAACAATGTAAGAGTTCCAATGCATTTTAAAACTTCAGCAGAATTCCAAGAACAATTGAAGTGTTCTGAAGCATTTTTAAACATCAGCGGAATGCCGAGAACAATGCAAGATTTCCGAAGCATTTTTATATGTCAGCGGAATTCCGAGAACAATGGAAGAGTACCGAAGCATTTTAATACCTCAGCGGAATTCCGAGAACAATGGAAGAGTTCCGAAGCATTTTTAAACTTCAGCGGAATTACGAGAGCAATGGAACAGTTCCAAAGCATTTTAAAAGTTCAGCAGAATTCCGAGAACAATTGAAGTGTTCCGAAGCATTTTTAAACGTCAACGGAATTCTGAGAACAATGGAAGAGTTCCGAAGCATTTTTAAACTTCAGCAGAATTCCGAGAACAATGGAAGAGTTCCGAAGCATTTTTAAATGTCAGCGGAATTCTGAGAACAATGGAATAGTTCTGAAGAATTTTTAAATGTTAGCGGGATTCCGAGAACAATGGAAGAGTTCCGAAGCATTTTTAAATGTCAGCGGAAATCTGAAAACAATGGAAGAGTACCGAAGCATTTTTAAACGTCAGCGGAATTCTGAGAACAATGGAAGAGTTCCGAAGCATTTTTAAACTTCAGCAGAATTCCGAGAACAATGGAAGAGTTCCGAAGCATTTTTAAACTTCAGCAGAATTCCGAGAACAATGTAAGAGTTCTGAAGCATTTTTAAACTTCAGCAGAATTCCGAGAGCAATGGAAGAGTTCCAAAGCATTTTAAAAGTTCAGCAGAATTCCGAGAACAATTGAAGAGTTCCGAAGCGTTTTTAAACGTCAGCGGAATGACGAGAACAATGCAAGATTTCCGAAGCATTTTTATATGTCAGCGGAATTCCGAGAACAATGGAAGAGTACCGAAGCATTTTTAAACGTCAGCGGAATTCTGAGAACAATGGAAGATTTCCGAAGCATTTTTAAACGTCAGCGGATTTCTAAGAACAATGGAAGAGTTCTGAAGCATTTTTAAACGTCAGCGGAATGCCGAGAACAATGCAAGATTTCCGAAGCATTTTTATATGTCAGCGGAATTCCGAGAACAATGGAAGAGTACCGAAGCATTTTTAAACGTCAGCGGAATTCTGAGAACAATGGAAGAGTTCCGAAGCATTTTTAAACTTCACCAGAATTTTGAGAACAATGGAAGAGTTCCGAAGCATTTTTAAACTTCAGCAGAATTCCGAGAGCAATGGAAGAGTTCCGAAGCATTTTTAAACGTCAGCGTAATGCCGAGAACAATGTAAGATTTCCGAAGGATTTTTATATGTCAGCGGAATTCTGAGAACAATGGAAGAGTTCCGAAGCATTTTTAAACTTCAGCAGAATTCCGAGAACAATGGAAGAGTTCCAAAGCATTTTTAAACGTCAGCGGAATTCCGAGAACAATGGAAGAGTTCTGAAGCATTTTTAAACGTCAGCGGAATTTTGAAAACATTGGAAGATTTCCGAAGCACTTTTTAAACGTCAGCGGAATTCTGAGAACAATGGAAGAGTTCCGAAGCATTTTTAAACGTCAGCGGAATGCCGAGAACAATGCAAGATTTCCGAAGCATTTTTAAAAGTCAGCGGAATTCCGAGAACAATGGAAGAGTACCGAAGCATTTTTAAACGTCAGCGGAATTCTGAGAACAATGGAAGAGTTCCGAAGCATTTTTAAACTTCAGCGGAATTCCGAGAACAATGGAAGAGTTCTAAAGCATTTTTAAACGTCAGCGAATTCCGAGAACAATTGAAGAGTTCCGAAGCATTTTTAAACGTCAGCGGAATGCCGAGAACAATGCAAGATTTCCGAAGCATTTTTATATGTCAGCGGAATTTTGAAAACAATGGAAGATTTCCGAAGCATTTTTAAACGTCAGCGGAATTCTGAGAACAATGGAAGAGTTCCGAAGCATTTTTAAACTTCAGCAGAATTCCGAGAACAATGGAAGAGTTCCGAAGCATTTTTAAACTTCAGCAGAATTCCGAGAACAATGTAAGAGTTCTGAAGCATTTTTAAACTTCAGCAGAATTCCGAGAGCAATGGAAGAGTTCCAAAGCATTTTAAAAGTTCAGCAGAATTCCGAGAACAATTGAAGAGTTCCAACGCGTTTTTAAACGTCAGCGGAATGCCGAGAACAATGCAAGATTTCCGAAGCATTTTTATATGTCAGCGGAATTCCGAGAACAATGGAAGAGTACCGAAGCATTTTTAAACGTCAGCGGAATTCTGAGAACAATGGAAGATTTCCGAAGCATTTTTAAACGACAGCGGATTTCTGAGAACAATGGAAGAGTTCCGAAGCATTTTTAAACGTCAGCGGAATGCCGAGAACAATGCAAGATTTCCGAAGCATTTTTATATGTCAGCGGAATTCCGAGAACAATGGAAGAGTACCGAAGCATTTTTAAACGTCAGCGGAATTCTGAGAACAATGGAAGAGTTCCGAAGCATTTTTAAACTTCAGCAGAATTCCGAGAACAATGGAAGTGTTTCGAAGCATTTTTAAACTTCAACAGAATTCCGAGAACAATGGAAGAGTTTCGAAGCATTTTTAAACGTCAGCGGAATTCCGAGAACAATGAAAGAGTTGCGAAGCATTATTAAACGTCAGCGGAATTCCGAGAACAATGGAAGAGTTCCGAAGCTTTTTTAAACGTCAGTGGAATTCCGAGAACAATGTAAGAGTTCCAATGCATTTTAAAACTTCAGCAGAATTCCAAGAACAATTGAAGTGTTCTGAAGCATTTTTAAACATCAGCGGAATGCCGAGAACAATGCAAGATTTCCGAAGCATTTTTATATGTCAGCGGAATTCCGAGAACAATGGAAGAGTACCGAAGCATTTTAATACCTCAGCGGAATTCCGAGAACAATGGAAGAGTTCCGAAGCATTTTTAAACTTCAGCGGAATTACGAGAGCAATGGAACAGTTCCAAAGCATTTTAAAAGTTCAGCAGAATTCCGAGAACAATTGAAGTGTTCCGAAGCATTTTTAAACGTCAACGGAATTCTGAGAACAATGGAAGAGTTCCGAAGCATTTTTAAACTTCAGCAGAATTCCGAGAACAATGGAAGAGTTCCGAAGCATTTTTAAATGTCAGCGGAATTCTGAGAACAATGGAATAGTTCTGAAGAATTTTTAAATGTTAGCGGGATTCCGAGAACAATGGAAGAGTTCCGAAGCATTTTTAAATGTCAGCGGAAATCTGAAAACAATGGAAGAGTTTCGAAGCATTTTTAAACTTCAGCGGAATTACGAGAACAATGCAAGAGTTCCGAAGCATTTTTAAACATGAGCAGAATTCCGAGAACAATGGAAGAGATTTTAAGCATTTTTAAACTTCAGCGGAATTCCGAGAACAATAGAAGAGTTCCGAAGCATTTTCAAACTTCACCCGAATTCTGAGAACAATGGAAGAGTTCCGAAGCATTTTTAAAAGTCAGTGGAATTCCAAGAACAATGGAAGAGTTGTGAAGCATTTTTAAACGTCAGCGGAATTCCGAGAACAATGGAAGAGTTACGAAGCATTTTTAAACGTCAGCAGAATTCCGAGAACAATGGAAGAGTTCCAAAGCATTTTTAAACATCAGCAGAATTCCGAGAACAATGTAAGAGTTCCGAAGCATTTTTAAATGTCAGCGGAAATCTGAAAACAATGGAAGAGTACCGAAGCATTTTTAAACGTCAGCGGAATTCTGAGAACAATGGAAGAGTTCCGAAGCATTTTTAAACTTCAGCAGAATTCCGAGAACAATGGAAGAGTTCCGAAGCATTTTTAAACTTCAGCAGAATTCCGAGAACAATGTAAGAGTTCTGAAGCATTTTTAAACTTCAGCAGAATTCCGAGAGCAATGGAAGAGTTCCAAAGCATTTTAAAAGTTCAGCAGAATTCCGAGAACAATTGAAGAGTTCCGAAGCGTTTTTAAACGTCAGCGGAATGACGAGAACAATGCAAGATTTCCGAAGCATTTTTATATGTCAGCGGAATTCCGAGAACAATGGAAGAGTTCCGAAGCATTTTTAAACTTCACCAGAATTTTGAGAACAATGGAAGAGTTCCGAAGCATTTTTAAACTTCAGCAGAATTCCGAGAGCAATGGAAGAGTTCCGAAGCATTTTTAAACGTCAGCGTAATGCCGAGAACAATGTAAGATTTCCGAAGGATTTTTATATGTCAGCGGAATTCTGAGAACAATGGAAGAGTTCCGAAGCATTTTTAAACTTCAGCAGAATTCCGAGAACAATGGAAGAGTTCCAAAGCATTTTTAAACGTCAGCGGAATTCCGAGAACAATGGAAGAGTTCTGAAGCATTTTTAAACGTCAGCGGAATTTTGAAAACATTGGAAGATTTCCGAAGCACTTTTTAAACGTCAGCGGAATTCTGAGAACAATGGAAGAGTTCCGAAGCATTTTTAAACGTCAGCGGAATGCCGAGAACAATGCAAGATTTCCGAAGCATTTTTAAAAGTCAGCAGAATTCCGAGAACAATGGAAGAGTACCGAAGCATTTTTAAACGTCAGCGGAATTCTGAGAACAATGGAAGAGTTCCGAAGCATTTTTAAACTTCAGCGGAATTCCGAGAACAATGGAAGAGTTCTAAAGCATTTTTAAACGTCAGCGAATTCCGAGAACAATTGAAGAGTTCCGAAGCATTTTTAAACGTCAGCGGAATGCCGAGAACAATGCAAGATTTCCGAAGCATTTTTATATGTCAGCGGAATTTTGAAAACAATGGAAGATTTCCGAAGCATTTTTAAACGTCAGCGGAATTCTGAGAACAATGGAAGAGTTCCGAAGCATTTTTAAACTTCAGCAGAATTCCGAGAACAATGGAAGAGTTCCGAAGCATTTTTAAACTTCAGCAGAATTCCGAGAACAATGTAAGAGTTCTGAAGCATTTTTAAACTTCAGCAGAATTCCGAGAGCAATGGAAGAGTTCCAAAGCATTTTAAAAGTTCAGCAGAATTCCGAGAACAATTGAAGAGTTCCAACGCGTTTTTAAACGTCAGCGGAATGCCGAGAACAATGCAAGATTTACGAAGCATTTTTATATGTCAGCGGAATTCCGAGAACAATGGAAGAGTACCGAAGCATTTTAAAACGTCAGCGGAATTCTGAGAACAATGGAAGATTTCCGAAGCATTTTTAAACGACAGCGGATTTCTGAGAACAATGGAAGAGTTCCGAAGCATTTTTAAACGTCAGCGGAATGCCGAGAACAATGCAAGATTTCCGAAGCATTTTTATATGTCAGCGGAATTCCGAGAACAATGGAAGAGTACCGAAGCATTTTTAAACGTCAGCGGAATTCTGAGAACAATGGAAGAGTTCCGAAGCATTTTTAAACTTCAGCAGAATTCCGAGAACAATGGAAGTGTTTCGAAGCATTTTTAAACTTCAACGGAATTCCGAGAACAATGGAAGAGTTTCGAAGCATTTTTAAACGTCAGCGGAATTCCGAGAACAATGAAAGAGTTGCGAAGCATTATTAAACGTCAGCGGAATTCCGAGAACAATGGAAGAGTTCCGAAGCTTTTTTAAACGTCAGTGGAATTCCGAGAACAATGTAAGAGTTCCAATGCATTTTAAAACTTCAGCAGAATTCCAAGAACAATTGAAGTGTTCTGAAGCATTTTTAAACATCAGCGGAATGCCGAGAACAATGCAAGATTTCCGAAGCATTTTTATATGTCAGCGGAATTCCGAGAACAATGGAAGAGTACCGAAGCATTTTAATACCTCAGCGGAATTCCGAGAACAATGGAAGAGTTCCGAAGCATTTTTAAACTTCAGCGGAATTACGAGAGCAATGGAACAGTTCCAAAGCATTTTAAAAGTTCAGCAGAATTCCGAGAACAATTGAAGTGTTCCGAAGCATTTTTAAACGTCAACGGAATTCTGAGAACAATGGAAGAGTTCCGAAGCATTTTTAAACTTCAGCAGAATTCCGAGAACAATGGAAGAGTTCCGAAGCATTTTTAAATGTCAGCGGAATTCTGAGAACAATGGAATAGTTCTGAAGAATTTTTAAATGTTAGCGGGATTCCGAGAACAATGGAAGAGTTCCGAAGCATTTTTAAATGTCAGCGGAAATCTGAAAACAATGGAAGAGTACCGAAGCATTTTTAAACGTCAGCGGAATTCTGAGAACAATGGAAGAGTTCCGAAGCATTTTTAAACTTCAGCAGAATTCCGAGAACAATGGAAGAGTTCCGAAGCATTTTTAAACTTCAGCAGAATTCCGAGAACAATGTAAGAGTTCTGAAGCATTTTTAAACTTCAGCAGAATTCCGAGAGCAATGGAAGAGTTCCAAAGCATTTTAAAAGTTCAGCAGAATTCCGAGAACAATTGAAGAGTTCCGAAGCGTTTTTAAACGTCAGCGGAATGACGAGAACAATGCAAGATTTCCGAAGCATTTTTATATGTCAGCGGAATTCCGAGAACAATGGAAGAGTACCGAAGCATTTTTAAACGTCAGCGGAATTCTGAGAACAATGGAAGATTTCCGAAGCATTTTTAAACGTCAGCGGATTTCTGAGAACAATGGAAGAGTTCTGAAGCATTTTTAAACGTCAGCGGAATGCCGAGAACAATGCAAGATTTCCGAAGCATTTTTATATGTCAGCGGAATTCCGAGAACAATGGAAGAGTACCGAAGCATTTTTAAACGTCAGCGGAATTCTGAGAACAATGGAAGAGTTCCGAAGCATTTTTAAACTTCACCAGAATTTTGAGAACAATGGAAGAGTTCCGAAGCATTTTTAAACTTCAGCAGAATTCCGAGAGCAATGGAAGAGTTCCGAAGCATTTTTAAACGTCAGCGTAATGCCGAGAACAATGTAAGATTTCCGAAGGATTTTTATATGTCAGCGGAATTCTGAGAACAATGGAAGAGTTCCGAAGCATTTTTAAACTTCAGCAGAATTCCGAGAACAATGGAAGAGTTCCAAAGCATTTTTAAACGTCAGCGGAATTCCGAGAACAATGGAAGAGTTCTGAAGCATTTTTAAACGTCAGCGGAATTTTGAAAACATTGGAAGATTTCCGAAGCACTTTTTAAACGTCAGCGGAATTCTGAGAACAATGGAAGAGTTCCGAAGCATTTTTAAACGTCAGCGGAATGCCGAGAACAATGCAAGATTTCCGAAGCATTTTTAAAAGTCAGCGGAATTCCGAGAACAATGGAAGAGTACCGAAGCATTTTTAAACGTCAGCGGAATTCTGAGAACAATGGAAGAGTTCCGAAGCATTTTTAAACTTCAGCGGAATTCCGAGAACAATGGAAGAGTTCTAAAGCATTTTTAAACGTCAGCGAATTCCGAGAACAATTGAAGAGTTCCGAAGCATTTTTAAACGTCAGCGGAATGCCGAGAACAATGCAAGATTTCCGAAGCATTTTTATATGTCAGCGGAATTTTGAAAACAATGGAAGATTTCCGAAGCATTTTTAAACGTCAGCGGAATTCTGAGAACAATGGAAGAGTTCCGAAGCATTTTTAAACTTCAGCAGAATTCCGAGAACAATGGAAGAGTTCCGAAGCATTTTTAAACTTCAGCAGAATTCCGAGAACAATGTAAGAGTTCTGAAGCATTTTTAAACTTCAGCAGAATTCCGAGAGCAATGGAAGAGTTCCAAAGCATTTTAAAAGTTCAGCAGAATTCCGAGAACAATTGAAGAGTTCCAACGCGTTTTTAAACGTCAGCGGAATGCCGAGAACAATGCAAGATTTCCGAAGCATTTTTATATGTCAGCGGAATTCCGAGAACAATGGAAGAGTACCGAAGCATTTTTAAACGTCAGCGGAATTCTGAGAACAATGGAAGATTTCCGAAGCATTTTTAAACGACAGCGGATTTCTGAGAACAATGGAAGAGTTCCGAAGCATTTTTAAACGTCAGCGGAATGCCGAGAACAATGCAAGATTTCCGAAGCATTTTTATATGTCAGCGGAATTCCGAGAACAATGGAAGAGTACCGAAGCATTTTTAAACGTCAGCGGAATTCTGAGAACAATGGAAGAGTTCCGAAGCATTTTTAAACTTCAGCAGAATTCCGAGAACAATGGAAGTGTTTCGAAGCATTTTTAAACTTCAACAGAATTCCGAGAACAATGGAAGAGTTTCGAAGCATTTTTAAACGTCAGCGGAATTCCGAGAACAATGAAAGAGTTGCGAAGCATTATTAAACGTCAGCGGAATTCCGAGAACAATGGAAGAGTTCCGAAGCTTTTTTAAACGTCAGTGGAATTCCGAGAACAATGTAAGAGTTCCAATGCATTTTAAAACTTCAGCAGAATTCCAAGAACAATTGAAGTGTTCTGAAGCATTTTTAAACATCAGCGGAATGCCGAGAACAATGCAAGATTTCCGAAGCATTTTTATATGTCAGCGGAATTCCGAGAACAATGGAAGAGTACCGAAGCATTTTAATACCTCAGCGGAATTCCGAGAACAATGGAAGAGTTCCGAAGCATTTTTAAACTTCAGCGGAATTACGAGAGCAATGGAACAGTTCCAAAGCATTTTAAAAGTTCAGCAGAATTCCGAGAACAATTGAAGTGTTCCGAAGCATTTTTAAACGTCAACGGAATTCTGAGAACAATGGAAGAGTTCCGAAGCATTTTTAAACTTCAGCAGAATTCCGAGAACAATGGAAGAGTTCCGAAGCATTTTTAAATGTCAGCGGAATTCTGAGAACAATGGAATAGTTCTGAAGAATTTTTAAATGTTAGCGGGATTCCGAGAACAATGGAAGAGTTCCGAAGCATTTTTAAATGTCAGCGGAAATCTGAAAACAATGGAAGAGTTTCGAAGCATTTTTAAACTTCAGCGGAATTACGAGAACAATGCAAGAGTTCCGAAGCATTTTTAAACATGAGCAGAATTCCGAGAACAATGGAAGAGATTTTAAGCATTTTTAAACTTCAGCGGAATTCCGAGAACAATAGAAGAGTTCCGAAGCATTTTCAAACTTCACCCGAATTCTGAGAACAATGGAAGAGTTCCGAAGCATTTTTAAAAGTCAGCGGAATTCCAAGAACAATGGAAGAGTTGTGAAGCATTTTTAAACGTCAGCGGAATTCCGAGAACAATGGAAGAGTTACGAAGCATTTTTAAACGTCAGCAGAATTCCGAGAACAATGGAAGAGTTCCAAAGCATTTTTAAACATCAGCAGAATTCCGAGAACAATGTAAGAGTTCCGAAGCATTTTTAAACTTCAGCAGAATTCCGAGAACAATGGAAGAGTTCCGAAGCATTTTTAAACTTCAGCGGAATTTGGAGAACAATGGAAGAGTTCCGAAGCATTTTTAAAAGTCAGCGAAATTCCGAGAACAATGGAAGAGTTGTGAAGCATTTTTAAACGTCAGCAGAATTCCGAGAACAATGGAAGAGTTCCGAAGCATTTTTAAACGTCAGCGGAATTCTGAGATCAATGGAATAGTTCTGAAGAATTTTTAAATGTTAGCGGGATTCCGAGAACAATGGAAGAGTTCCGAAGCATTTTTAAATGTCAGCGGAAATCTGAAAACAATGGAAGAGTTCCGAAGCATTTTTAATCTTCAGAATAATTCCGAGAACAATGGAAGAGTTCCGAAGCATATTTAAACTTCAGCGGAATTCCGAGAACAATGGAAGAGTTCCGAAGCATTTTTAAAAGTCAGCGGAATACCGAGAACAATGGAAGAGTTTTGAAGCATTTTTAAACGTCAGCGGAATTCCGAGAACAATGGAAGAGGTCCGAACCATTTTTAAATGTCAGCGGAATTCTGAGAAATATAGAAGAGTTCCGAAGCATTTTTAAATGTCAGCAGAATTGCGAGAAAAATGGAAGAGTTCCGAAGCATTTTTAAACTTCAGCAGAATTCTGAGAGCAATGGAAGATTTCCGAAGCATTTTTAAACGTCAGCGGATTTCTGAGAACAATGGAAGAGTTCCAAAGCATTTTAAAAGTTCAGCAGAATTCCGAGAACAATTGAAGAGTTCCGAAGCATTTTGAAACGTCAGCGGAATGCCGAGAACAATGCAAGATTTCCGAAGCATTTTTATATGTCAGCGGAATTTTGAAAACAATGGAAGATTTCCGAAGCATTTTTAAACGTCAGCGGAATTCTGAGAACAATGGAAGAGTTCCGAAGCATTTTTAAACTTCAGCAGAATTCCGAGAACAATGGAAGAGTTCCGAAGCATTTTTAAACGTCAGCGGATTTCTGAGAAAAATGGAAGAGTTCTGAAGCATTTTTAAACGTCAGCGGAATGCCGAGAACAATGCAAGATTTCCGAAGCATTTTTATATGTCAGCGGAATTCCGAGAACAATGGAAGAGTACCGAAGCATTTTTAAACGTCAGCGGAATTCTGAGAACAATGGAAGAGTTCAGAAGCATTTTTAAACTTCAGCAGAATTCCGAGAACAATGGAAGAGTTCCGAAGCATTTTTAAACTTCAGCAGAATTCCGAGAGCAATGGAAGAGTTCCGAAGCATTTTTAAACGTCAGCGTAATGCCGAGAACAATGTAAGATTTTATGAAGGATTTTTATATGTCAGCGGAATTCCGAGAACAATGGAAGAGTACCGAAGCATTTTTAAACGTCAGCGGAATTCTGAGAACAATGGAAGAGTTCCGAAGCATTTTTAAACTTCAGCAGAATTCCGAGAACAATGGAAGAGTTCCAAAGCATTTTTAAACGTCAGCGGAATTCCGAGAACAATGGAAGAGTTCTGAAGCATTTTTAAACGTCAGCGGAATTTTGAAAACATTGGAAGATTTCCGAAGCATTTTTAAACGTCAGCGGAATTCTGAGAACAATGGAAGAGTTCCGAAGCATTTTTAAACGTCAGCGGAATGCCGAGAACAATGCAAGATTTCCGAAGCATTTTTATATGTCAGCGGAATTTTGAAAACAATGGAAGATTTCCGAAGCATTTTTAAACGTCAGCGGAATTCTGAGAACAATGGAAGAGTTCCGAAGCATTTTTAAACTTCAGCAGAATTCCGAGAACAATGGAAGAGTTCCGAAGCATTTTTAAACTTCAGCAGAATTCCGAGAGCAATGGAAGAGTTCCAAAGCATTTTAAAAGTTCAGCAGAATTCCGAGAACAATTGAAGAGTTCCGAAGCGTTTTTAAACGTCAGCGGAATGCCGAGAACAATGCAAGATTTCCGAAGCATTTTTATATGTCAGCGGAATTCCGAGAACAATGAAAGAGTTGCGAAGCATTATTAAACGTCAGCGGAATTCCGAGAACAATGGAAGAGTTCTGAAGCATTTTTAAGCGTCAGCCGAATTTTGAAAACAATGGAAGTTTTCCGAAGCATTTATAAACGTCAGCGGAATTCTGAGAACAATGGAAGAGTTCCGAAGCATTTTTAAACTTCAGCAGAATTCCGAGAACAATGGAAGGGTTCCGAAGCATTTTTAAACTTCAGCGGAATTTGGAGAACAATGGAAGAGTACCGAAGCATTTTTAAACGTCAGCGGAATTCCGAGAAGAATGTAAGAGTTCTGAAGCATTTTTAAACTTCAGCAGAATTCCGAAAGCAATGGAAGAGTTCCAAAGCATTTTAAAAGTTCAGCAGAATTCCGAGAACAATCGAAGAGTTCCGAAGCATTTTTAAACGTCAGCGGAATGCCAAGAACAATGCAAGATTTCCGAAGCATTTTTATATGTCAGCGGAATTCCAAGAACAATGGAAGAGTTCCGAAGCATTTTTAAACTTCAGCAGAATTCCGAGAACAATGGAAGAGTTTCGAAGCATTTTTAAACTTCAACGGAATTCTGAGAACAATGGAAGAGTTCCGAAGCATTTTTAAACGTCAGCGGAATGCCAAGAACAATGCAAAATTTCCGAAGCATTTTTATATGTCAGCGGAATTCCGAGAACAATGGAAGAGTACTGAAGCATTTTTAAACGTCAGCAGAATTCCGAGAACAATGGAAGAGTTCCGAAGCATTTTTAAACGTCAGCAGAATTCCGAGAACAATGGAAGAGTTCCGAAGCATTTTTAAACGTCAGCAGAATTCCGAGAACAATGGAAGAGTTCCGAAGCATTTTTAAACGTCAGCAGAATTCCGAGAACAATGGAAGAGTTCCGAAGCATTTTTAAACGTCAGCAGAATTCCGAGAACAATGGAAGAGTTCCGAAGCATTTTTAAACGTCAGCGGAATTCCGAGAAAAATGGAAGAGTTCTGAAGCATTTTTAAGCGTCAGCGGAATTTTGAAAACAATGGAAGATTTCCGAAGCATTTTTAAACGTCAGCGGAATTCTGAGAACAATGGAAGAGTTCCGAAGCATTTTTAAACTTCAGCAGAATTCCAAGAGCAATGGAAGAGTTCCAAAGCATTTTAAAAGTTCAGCAGAATTCCGAGAACAATTGAAGAGTTCCGAAGCATTTTTAAACGTCAGCGGAATGCCGAGAACAATGCAAGATTTCCGAAGCATTTTTATATGTCAGCGGAATTCCGAGAACAATGGAAGAGTTCCGAAGCATTTTTAAATGTCAGCGGAATGCCGAGAACAATGCAAGATTTCCGAAGCATTTTTATATGTCAGCAGAATTCCGAGAACAATGGAAGAGATTTTAAGCATTTTTAAACTTCAGCGGAATTCCGAGAACAGTAGAAGAGTTCCGAAGCATTTTTAAACTTCACCCGAATTCTGAGAACAATGAAAGAGTTCCGAAGCATTTTTAAAAGTCAGCGGAATTCCGGGAACAATGGAAGAGTTGTGAAGCATTTTTAAACGTCAGCGGAATTCCGAGAACAATGGAAGAGTTCCGAAGCATTTTTAAACTTCAGCGGAATTTGGAGAACAATGGAAGAGTTCCGAAGTATTTTTAAAAGTCAGCGGAATTCTGAGAACAATGGAAGAGTTCCGAAGCATTTTTAAACTTCAGCGGAATTTCGAGAACAATGGAAGAGTTCCAAAGCATTTTTAAACGTCAGCGGAATTCCGAGAACAATGGAAGAGTTCTGAAGCATTTTTAAACGTCAGCGGAATATTGAAAACAATGGAAGATTTCCGAAGCATTTTTAAACGTCAGCGGAATTCTGAGAACAATGGAAGAGTTACGAAGCATTTTTAAACTTCAGCAGAATTCCGAGAACAATGGAAGAGTTCCGAAGCATTTTTAAATGTCAGCGGAATTCCGAGAACAATGGAAGATTTCTGAAGCATCTTTAAACTTCAGCAGAATTCCGAGAACAATGGAAGAGTTTCGAAGCATTTTTAAACTTCAACGGAATTCCGAGAACAATGGATGAGTGCCGAAGCATTTTTAAACATCAGCGGAATTCCGAGAACAATGAAAGAGTTGCGAAGCATTATTAAACGTCAGCGGAATTCCGAGAACAATGGAAGAGTTCTGAAGCATTTTTAAGCGCCAGCGGAATTTTGAAAACAATGGAAGATTTCCGAAGCATTTATAAACGTCAGCGGAATTCTGAGAACAATGGAAGAGTTCCGAAGCATTTTTAAACTTCAGCAGAATTCCGAGAACAATGGAAGGGTTCCGAAGCATTTTTAAACTTCAGCGGAATTTGGAGAACAATGGAAGAGTTCCGAAGCATTTTTATATGTCAGCGGAATTCCGAGAACAATGGAAGGGTTCTGAAGCATTTTTAAACTTCAGCGGAATTTGGAGAACAATGCAAGATTTCCGAAGCATTTTTATATGTCAGCGGAATTCCGAGAACAATGGAAGAGTTCCGAAGCATTTTTAAACGTCAGCGGAATTCCGAGAACAATGGAAGAGTTCCGAACCATTTTTAAACTTCAGTGGAATTACGAGAACAATGGAAGAGTTCCGAAGCATTTTTAAACATGAGCAGAATTACGAGAACAATGGAAGATATTTTAAGCATTTTTAAACTTCAGCGGAATTCCGAGAACAATAGAAGAGTTCCGAAGCATTTTTAAACTTCACCCGAATTCCGAGAGCAATGGAAGAGTTCCAAAGCATTTTAAAAGTTCAGCAGAATTCCGAGAACAATTGAAGAGTTCCGAAGCATTTTTAAACTTCAGCAGAATTCCGAGAGCAATGGAAGAGTTTCGAAGCATTTTTAAACTTCAACGGAATTCCGAGAACAATGAAAGAGTTGCGAAGCATTATTAAACGTCAGCGGAATTCCGAGAACAATGGAAGAGTACCGAAGCATTTTTAAATGTCAGCAGAATTCTGAGAACAATGGAAGAGTTCCGAAGCATTTTAAACGTCAGCGGAATTCCGAGAACAAAGGAAGAGTTCTGAAGCATTTTTAAACGTCAGCAGAATTCCGAGAACAATAGAAGAGTTCCGAAGCATTTTTAAACGTCAGCAGAATTCTGAGAACAATGGAAGAGTTCCGAAGCATTCTTAAACTTCAGCGGAATTCCGAGAACAATGGAAGAGTTCTGAAGCATTTTTAAACGTCAGCAGAATTCTGAGAACAATGGAAGAGTTCCGAAGCATTATTAAACATCAGCGGAATTCCGAGAACAATGGAAGAGTTCTGAAGCATTTTTAAACGTCAGCAGAATTCCGAGAACAATAGAAGAGTTCCGAAGCATTTTTAAACGTCAGCAGAATTCTGAGAACAATGGAAGAGTTCTGAAGCATTTTTAAACGTCAGCGGAATTTTGAAAACAATGGAAGATTTCCGAAGCATTTTTAAACGTCAGCGGAATTCTGAGAACAATGGAAGAGTTCCGAAGCATTTTTAAACTTCAGCAGAATTCCGAGAACAATGGAAGAGTTCCGAAGCATTTTTAAACTTCAGATGAATTCTGAGAACAATGGAAGAGTTCCGAAGCATTTTTAAACGTCAGCAGAATTCTGAGAACAATGTAAGAGTCCTGAAGCATTTTTAAACTTCAGCAGAATTCCGAGAGCAATGGAAGAGTTCCAAAGCATTTTAAAAGTTCAGCAGAATTCCGAGAACAATTGAAGAGTTCCGAAGCATTTTTAAACTTCAGCAGAATTCTGAGAACAATGTAAGAGTTTCGAAGCATTTTTAAACTTCAACGGAATTCCGAGAACAATGGAAGAGTTTCGAAGCATTTTTAAACTTCAACGGAATTCCGAGAACAATGGAAGAGTTCCGAAGCATTTTTAAACGTCAGCGGAATTCCGAGAACAATGGAAGAGTTCCGAAGCATTATTAAACATCAGCGGAATTCCGAGAACAATGGAAGAGTTCTGAAGCATTTTTAAACGTCAGCGGAATTCCGAGAACAATGGAAGAGTTCCGAAGCATTTTTAAACTTCAGCGGAATTCCGAGAACAATGTAAGAGATTTTAAGCATTTTTAAACTTCAGCGTAATTCCGAGAACAATAGAAGAGTTCCGAAGCATTTTTAAAATTCACACGAATTCCGAGAATAATGGAAGAGTTCAGATGAATTTTTAGACTTCAGCAGAATTCCTAGAACAATGGAAGAGTTCCGAAGCATTTTTAAACATCAGCGGAATGCCGAGAACAATGCAAGATTTCCGAAGCATTTTTATATGTCAGCGGAATTCCGAGAACAATGGAAGAGTTCCGAAGCATTTTTAAACTTCAGCAGAATTCTGAGAACAATGGAAGAGTTTCGAAGCATTTTTAAACTTCAACGGAATTCCGAGAACAATGGAAGAGTTTCGAAGCATTTTTAAACTTCAACGGAATTCCGAGAACAATGGAAGAGTTCCGAAGCATTTTTAAACGTCAGCGGAATTCCGAGAACAATGGAAGAGTTCCGAACCATTTTTAAACTTCAGTGGAATTACGAGAACAATGGAAGAGTTCCGAAGCATATTTAAACATGAGCAGAATTACGAGAACAATGGAAGAGATTTTAAGCATTTTTAAACTTCAGCGGAATTCCGAGAACAATAGAAGAGTTCCGAAGCATTTTTAAACTTCACCCGAATTCCGAGAGCAATGGAAGAGTTCCAAAACATTTTAAAAGTTCAGCAGAATTCCGAGAACAATTGAAGAGTTCCGAAGCATTTTTAAATGTCAGCGGAATGCCGAGAACAATGCAAGATTTCCGAAGCATTTTTATATGTCAGCGGAATTCCGAGAACAATGGAAGCGTACCGAAGCATTTTTAAACGTCAGCGGAATTCTGAGAACAATGGAAGAGTTCCGAAGCATTTTTAAACTTCAGCAGAATTCCGAGAACAATGGAAGAGTTTCGAAGCATTTTTAAACTTCAACGGAATTCCGAGAACAATTAAAGAGTTGCGAAGCATTATTAAACGTCAGCGGAATTCCGAGAACAATGGAAGAGTACCGAAGCATTTTTAAACGTCAGCAGAATTCTGAGAACAATGGAAGAGTTCCGAAGCATTTTTAAACGTCAGCAGAATTCCGAGAACAATGGAAGAGTTCTGAAGCATTTTTAAACGTCAGCAGAATTCTGAGAACAATGGAAGAGTTCCGAAGCATTATTAAACATCAGCGGAATTTCGAGAACAATGGAAGAGTTCTGAAGCATTTTTAAACGTCAGCAGAATTCCGAGAACAATAGAAGAGTTCCGAAGCATTTTTAAACGTCAGCAGAATTCTAAGAACAATGGAAGAGTTCCGAAGCATTTTTAAACGTCAGGGGAATTCCGCGAACAATCGAAGAGTTCTGAAGCATTTTTAAACGTCAGCGGATTTTTGAAAGCAATGGAAGATTTCCGAAGCATTTTTAAACCTCAGCGGAATTCTGAGAAAAATGGAAGAGTTCCGAAGCATTTTTAAACTTCAGCGGAATTTGGAGAACAATCGGAGAGTTCCGAAGCATTTTTAAAGGTCAGCGGAATTCCGAGAACAATGGAAGAGTTGTGAAGCATTTTTAAACGTCAGCGGAATTCCGAGAACAATGGAAGAGTTGCAAAGCATTATTAAACGTCAGCGGAATTCCGAGAACAATGGAAGAGTTCCGAAGCATTTTTAAACTTCAGCATAATTCCGAGAACAATGGAAGAGTTCCGAAGCATTTTTAAATTTCAAAGGAATTCCGAGAACAATGGAAGAGTTCCAAAGCATTTTAAAACTTCAGCAGAATTCCAAGAACAATGGAAGAGTCCTGAAGCATTTTAAACTTCAGCTGATTTCCGAGAAATGGAAGAGTTCCGAAGCATTTTGAAACATCAGCGGAAATCCGAGAACAATGGAAGCGTTCCGAAGCATTTTTAAATGTCAGCTGAATTCCGAGAACAATGAAAGAGTTGCGAAGCATTATTAAACGTCAGCGGAATTCTGAGAACAATGGAAGAGTTCCGAAACATTTTTAAACATCGGCGGATTTCCTTCAAGAATGAAAGAGTTCCGAAGAATTTTTAAACTTCAGCAGAATTTGAGGAACAATGGAAGAGTTCCAAAGCATTTTTAAACTTCAGTAGAAATCCGGGAACAATGGAAGAGTTTCAAAGCATTTTTAAACTTCAGCAGAATTCGGAGAACAATTGAAGAGTTCCAAAGCATTTTTAAACTTCAGCGGAATTCCGAGAACAATGGAAGAGTTCCGAAGCATTTTTAAATGTCAGCAGAATTCCGAGAACAATGTAAGAGTTCCAAAGCATTTTAAAACTTCAGCAGAATTCCATGAACAATTGAAGTGTTCCGAAGCATTTTTAAACGTAAGCGGAATTGCGAGAAAAATGGAAGAGTTCTAAAGCATTTTTAAACATCAGCGGAATGCCGAGAGCAATGCAAGATTTCCGAAGTATTTTTATATGTCAGCGGAATTCCGAGAACAATGGAAGAGTACCGAAGCATTTTAAAACATCAGCGGAATTCCGAGAACAATGGAAGAGTTCCGAAGCATTTTTAAACTTCAGCGGAATTACGAGAACAATGGAAGAGTTCCGAAGCATTTTTAAACATGAGCAGAATTCCGAGAACAATGGAAGAGATTTTAAGCATTTTTAAACTTCAGCGGAATTCCGAGAACAATAGAAGAGTTCCGAAGCATTTTCAAACTTCACCCGAATTCTGAGAACAATGGAAGAGTTCCGAAGCATTTTTAAAAGTTAGCGGAATTCCGAGAACAATGGAAGAGTTGTGAAGCATTTTTAAACGTCAGCGGAATTCCGAGAACAATGGAAGAGTTCCGAAGCATTTTTAAACGTCAGCAGAATTCCGAGAACAATGGAAGAGTTCCGAAGCATTTTTAAACTTCAGCGGAATTTGGAGAACAATGGAAGAGTTCCGAAGCATTTTTAAAAGTCAGCGGAATTCCGAGAACAATGGAAGAGTTGTGAAGCATTTTTAAACGTCAGCGGAATTCCGAGAACAATGGAAGAGTTCCGAAGCATTTTTAAACTTCAGATGAATTCTGAGAACAATGGAAGAGTTCCGAAGCATTTTTAAACGTCAGCAGAATTCTGAGAACAATGTAAGAGTCCTGAAGCATTTTTAAACTTCAGCAGAATTCCGAGAGCAATGGAAGAGTTCCAAAGCATTTTAAAAGTTCAGCAGAATTCCGAGAACAATTGAAGAGTTCCGAAGCATTTTTAAACTTCAGCAGAATTCTGAGAACAATGTAAGAGTTTCGAAGCATTTTTAAACTTCAACGGAATTCCGAGAACAATGGAAGAGTTTCGAAGCATTTTTAAACTTCAACGGAATTCCGAGAACAATGGAAGAGTTCCGAAGCATTTTTAAACGTCAGCAGAATTCCGAGAACAATGGAAGAGTTCCGAAGCATTTTTAAACGTCAGCAGAATTCCGAGAACAATGGAAGAGTTCCGAAGCATTTTTAAACGTCAGCAGAATTCCGAGAACAATGGAAGAGTTCCGAAGCATTTTTAAACGTCAGCAGAATTCCGAGAACAATGGAAGAGTTCCGAAGCATTTTTAAACGTCAGCGGAATTCCGAGAAAAATGGAAGAGTTCTGAAGCATTTTTAAGCGTCAGCGGAATTTTGAAAACAATGGAAGATTTCCGAAGCATTTTTAAACGTCAGCGGAATTCTGAGAACAATGGAAGAGTTCCGAAGCATTTTTAAACTTCAGCAGAATTCCAAGAGCAATGGAAGAGTTCCAAAGCATTTTAAAAGTTCAGCAGAATTCCGAGAACAATTGAAGAGTTCCGAAGCATTTTTAAACGTCAGCGGAATGCCGAGAACAATGCAAGATTTCCGAAGCATTTTTATATGTCAGCGGAATTCCGAGAACAATGGAAGAGTTC
This sequence comes from Phyllobates terribilis, assembly GCF_046119375.1. NCBI lineage: Eukaryota > Metazoa > Chordata > Amphibia > Anura > Dendrobatidae > Phyllobates > Phyllobates terribilis. The sequence goes on along the minus strand of NW_027362788.1, from coordinate 11,392,896 downwards.
CGAAGCATTTTTAAATGTCAGCGGAATGCCGAGAACAATGCAAGATTTCCGAAGCATTTTTATATGTCAGCAGAATTCCGAGAACAATGGAAGAGATTTTAAGCATTTTTAAACTTCAGCGGAATTCCGAGAACAGTAGAAGAGTTCCGAAGCATTTTTAAACTTCACCCGAATTCTGAGAACAATGAAAGAGTTCCGAAGCATTTTTAAAAGTCAGCGGAATTCCGGGAACAATGGAAGAGTTGTGAAGCATTTTTAAACGTCAGCGGAATTCCGAGAACAATGGAAGAGTTCCGAAGCATTTTTAAACTTCAGCGGAATTTGGAGAACAATGGAAGAGTTCCGAAGTATTTTTAAAAGTCAGCGGAATTCTGAGAACAATGGAAGAGTTCCGAAGCATTTTTAAACTTCAGCGGAATTCCGAGAACAATGGAAGAGTTCCAAAGCATTTTTAAACGTCAGCGGAATTCCGAGAACAATGGAAGAGTTCTGAAGCATTTTTAAACGTCAGCGGAATATTGAAAACAATGGAAGATTTCCGAAGCATTTTTAAACGTCAGCGGAATTCTGAGAACAATGGAAGAGTTACGAAGCATTTTTAAACTTCAGCAGAATTCCGAGAACAATGGAAGAGTTCCGAAGCATTTTTAAATGTCAGCGGAATTCCGAGAACAATGAAAGAGTTGCGAAGCATTATTAAACGTCAGCGGAATTCCGAGAACAATGGAAGATTTCTGAAGCATCTTTAAACTTCAGCAGAATTCCGAGAACAATGGAAGAGTTTCGAAGCATTTTTAAACTTCAACGGAATTCCGAGAACAATGGATGAGTGCCGAAGCATTTTTAAACATCAGCGGAATTCCGAGAACAATGAAAGAGTTGCGAAGCATTATTAAACGTCAGCGGAATTCCGAGAACAATGGAAGAGTTCCGAAGCATTTTTAAACTTCAGCAGAATTCCGAGAACAATGGAAGGGTTCCGAAGCATTTTTAAACTTCAGCGGAATTTGGAGAACAATGGAAGAGTTCCGAAGCATTTTTATATGTCAGCGGAATTCCGAGAACAATGGAAGGGTTCTGAAGCATTTTTAAACTTCAGCGGAATTTGGAGAACAATGCAAGATTTCCGAAGCATTTTTATATGTCAGCGGAATTCCGAGAACAATGGAAGAGTTCCGAAGCATTTTTAAACGTCAGCGGAATTCCGAGAACAATGGAAGAGTTCCGAACCATTTTTAAACTTCAGTGGAATTACGAGAACAATGGAAGAGTTCCGAAGCATTTTTAAACATGAGCAGAATTACGAGAACAATGGAAGATATTTTAAGCATTTTTAAACTTCAGCGGAATTCCGAGAACAATAGAAGAGTTCCGAAGCATTTTTAAACTTCACCCGAATTCCGAGAGCAATGGAAGAGTTCCAAAGCATTTTAAAAGTTCAGCAGAATTCCGAGAACAATTGAAGAGTTCCGAAGCATTTTTAAACTTCAGCAGAATTCCGAGAGCAATGGAAGAGTTTCGAAGCATTTTTAAACTTCAACGGAATTCCGAGAACAATGAAAGAGTTGCGAAGCATTATTAAACGTCAGCGGAATTCCGAGAACAATGGAAGAGTACCGAAGCATTTTTAAATGTCAGCAGAATTCTGAGAACAATGGAAGAGTTCCGAAGCATTTTAAACGTCAGCGGAATTCCGAGAACAAAGGAAGAGTTCTGAAGCATTTTTAAACGTCAGCAGAATTCCGAGAACAATAGAAGAGTTCCGAAGCATTTTTAAACGTCAGCAGAATTCTGAGAACAATGGAAGAGTTCCGAAGCATTTTTAAACTTCAGCGGAATTCCGAGAACAATGGAAGAGTTCTGAAGCATTTTTAAACGTCAGCAGAATTCTGAGAACAATGGAAGAGTTCCGAAGCATTATTAAACATCAGCGGAATTCCGAGAACAATGGAAGAGTTCTGAAGCATTTTTAAACGTCAGCAGAATTCCGAGAACAATAGAAGAGTTCCGAAGCATTTTTAAACGTCAGCAGAATTCTGAGAACAATGGAAGAGTTCTGAAGCATTTTTAAACGTCAGCGGAATTTTGAAAACAATGGAAGATTTCCGAAGCATTTTTAAACGTCAGCGGAATTCTGAGAACAATGGAAGAGTTCCGAAGCATTTTTAAACTTCAGCAGAATTCCGAGAACAATGGAAGAGTTCCGAAGCATTTTTAAACTTCAGATGAATTCTGAGAACAATGGAAGAGTTCCGAAGCATTTTTAAACGTCAGCAGAATTCTGAGAACAATGTAAGAGTCCTGAAGCATTTTTAAACTTCAGCAGAATTCCGAGAGCAATGGAAGAGTTCCAAAGCATTTTAAAAGTTCAGCAGAATTCCGAGAACAATTGAAGAGTTCCGAAGCATTTTTAAACTTCAGCAGAATTCTGAGAACAATGTAAGAGTTTCGAAGCATTTTTAAACTTCAACGGAATTCCGAGAACAATGGAAGAGTTTCGAAGCATTTTTAAACTTCAACGGAATTCCGAGAACAATGGAAGAGTTCCGAAGCATTTTTAAACGTCAGCGGAATTCCGAGAACAATGGAAGAGTTCCGAAGCATTATTAAACATCAGCGGAATTCCGAGAACAATGGAAGAGTTCTGAAGCATTTTTAAACGTCAGCGGAATTCCGAGAACAATGGAAGAGTTCCGAAGCATTTTTAAACTTCAGCGGAATTCCGAGAACAATGTAAGAGATTTTAAGCATTTTTAAACTTCAGCGTAATTCCGAGAACAATAGAAGAGTTCCGAAGCATTTTTAAAATTCACACGAATTCCGAGAATAATGGAAGAGTTCAGATGAATTTTTAGACTTCAGCAGAATTCCTAGAACAATGGAAGAGTTCCGAAGCATTTTTAAACATCAGCGGAATGCCGAGAACAATGCAAGATTTCCGAAGCATTTTTATATGTCAGCGGAATTCCGAGAACAATGGAAGAGTTCCGAAGCATTTTTAAACTTCAGCAGAATTCTGAGAACAATGGAAGAGTTTCGAAGCATTTTTAAACTTCAACGGAATTCCGAGAACAATGGAAGAGTTTCGAAGCATTTTTAAACTTCAACGGAATTCCGAGAACAATGGAAGAGTTCCGAAGCATTTTTAAACGTCAGCGGAATTCCGAGAACAATGGAAGAGTTCCGAACCATTTTTAAACTTCAGTGGAATTACGAGAACAATGGAAGAGTTCCGAAGCATATTTAAACATGAGCAGAATTACGAGAACAATGGAAGAGATTTTAAGCATTTTTAAACTTCAGCGGAATTCCGAGAACAATAGAAGAGTTCCGAAGCATTTTTAAACTTCACCCGAATTCCGAGAGCAATGGAAGAGTTCCAAAGCATTTTAAAAGTTCAGCAGAATTCCGAGAACAATTGAAGAGTTCCGAAGCATTTTTAAACTTCAGCAGAATTCCGAGAGCAATGGAAGAGTTTCGAAGCATTTTTAAACTTCAACGGAATTCCGAGAACAATGAAAGAGTTGCGAAGCATTATTAAACGTCAGCGGAATTCCGAGAACAATGGAAGAGTACCGAAGCATTTTTAAATGTCAGCAGAATTCTGAGAACAATGGAAGAGTTCCGAAGCATTTTAAACGTCAGCGGAATTCCGAGAACAAAGGAAGAGTTCTGAAGCATTTTTAAACGTCAGCAGAATTCCGAGAACAATAGAAGAGTTCCGAAGCATTTTTAAACGTCAGCAGAATTCTGAGAACAATGGAAGAGTTCCGAAGCATTTTTAAACTTCAGCGGAATTCCGAGAACAATGGAAGAGTTCTGAAGCATTTTTAAACGTCAGCAGAATTCTGAGAACAATGGAAGAGTTCCGAAGCATTATTAAACATCAGCGGAATTCCGAGAACAATGGAAGAGTTCTGAAGCATTTTTAAACGTCAGCAGAATTCCGAGAACAATAGAAGAGTTCCGAAGCATTTTTAAACGTCAGCAGAATTCTGAGAACAATGGAAGAGTTCTGAAGCATTTTTAAACGTCAGCGGAATTTTGAAAACAATGGAAGATTTCCGAAGCATTTTTAAACGTCAGCGGAATTCTGAGAACAATGGAAGAGTTCCGAAGCATTTTTAAACTTCAGCAGAATTCCGAGAACAATGGAAGAGTTCCGAAGCATTTTTAAACTTCAGATGAATTCTGAGAACAATGGAAGAGTTCCGAAGCATTTTTAAACGTCAGCAGAATTCTGAGAACAATGTAAGAGTCCTGAAGCATTTTTAAACTTCAGCAGAATTCCGAGAGCAATGGAAGAGTTCCAAAGCATTTTAAAAGTTCAGCAGAATTCCGAGAACAATTGAAGAGTTCCGAAGCATTTTTAAACTTCAGCAGAATTCTGAGAACAATGTAAGAGTTTCGAAGCATTTTTAAACTTCAACGGAATTCCGAGAACAATGGAAGAGTTTCGAAGCATTTTTAAACTTCAACGGAATTCCGAGAACAATGGAAGAGTTCCGAAGCATTTTTAAACGTCAGCGGAATTCCGAGAACAATGGAAGAGTTCCGAAGCATTATTAAACATCAGCGGAATTCCGAGAACAATGGAAGAGTTCTGAAGCATTTTTAAACGTCAGCGGAATTCCGAGAACAATGGAAGAGTTCCGAAGCATTTTTAAACTTCAGCGGAATTCCGAGAACAATGTAAGAGATTTTAAGCATTTTTAAACTTCAGCGTAATTCCGAGAACAATAGAAGAGTTCCGAAGCATTTTTAAAATTCACACGAATTCCGAGAATAATGGAAGAGTTCAGATGAATTTTTAGACTTCAGCAGAATTCCTAGAACAATGGAAGAGTTCCGAAGCATTTTTAAACATCAGCGGAATGCCGAGAACAATGCAAGATTTCCGAAGCATTTTTATATGTCAGCGGAATTCCGAGAACAATGGAAGAGTTCCGAAGCATTTTTAAACTTCAGCAGAATTCTGAGAACAATGGAAGAGTTTCGAAGCATTTTTAAACTTCAACGGAATTCCGAGAACAATGGAAGAGTTTCGAAGCATTTTTAAACTTCAACGGAATTCCGAGAACAATGGAAGAGTTCCGAAGCATTTTTAAACGTCAGCGGAATTCCGAGAACAATGGAAGAGTTCCGAACCATTTTTAAACTTCAGTGGAATTACGAGAACAATGGAAGAGTTCCGAAGCATATTTAAACATGAGCAGAATTACGAGAACAATGGAAGAGATTTTAAGCATTTTTAAACTTCAGCGGAATTCCGAGAACAATAGAAGAGTTCCGAAGCATTTTTAAACTTCACCCGAATTCCGAGAGCAATGGAAGAGTTCCAAAACATTTTAAAAGTTCAGCAGAATTCCGAGAACAATTGAAGAGTTCCGAAGCATTTTTAAATGTCAGCGGAATGCCGAGAACAATGCAAGATTTCCGAAGCATTTTTATATGTCAGCGGAATTCCGAGAACAATGGAAGCGTACCGAAGCATTTTTAAACGTCAGCGGAATTCTGAGAACAATGGAAGAGTTCCGAAGCATTTTTAAACTTCAGCAGAATTCCGAGAACAATGGAAGAGTTTCGAAGCATTTTTAAACTTCAACGGAATTCCGAGAACAATTAAAGAGTTGCGAAGCATTATTAAACGTCAGCGGAATTCCGAGAACAATGGAAGAGTACCGAAGCATTTTTAAACGTCAGCAGAATTCTGAGAACAATGGAAGAGTTCCGAAGCATTTTTAAACGTCAGCAGAATTCCGAGAACAATGGAAGAGTTCTGAAGCATTTTTAAACGTCAGCAGAATTCTGAGAACAATGGAAGAGTTCCGAAGCATTATTAAACATCAGCGGAATTTCGAGAACAATGGAAGAGTTCTGAAGCATTTTTAAACGTCAGCAGAATTCCGAGAACAATAGAAGAGTTCCGAAGCATTTTTAAACGTCAGCAGAATTCTGAGAACAATGGAAGAGTTCCGAAGCATTTTTAAACGTCAGGGGAATTCCGCGAACAATCGAAGAGTTCTGAAGCATTTTTAAACGTCAGCGGATTTTTGAAAGCAATGGAAGATTTCCGAAGCATTTTTAAACCTCAGCGGAATTCTGAGAAAAATGGAAGAGTTCCGAAGCATTTTTAAACTTCAGCGGAATTTGGAGAACAATCGGAGAGTTCCGAAGCATTTTTAAAGGTCAGCGGAATTCCGAGAACAATGGAAGAGTTGTGAAGCATTTTTAAACGTCAGCGGAATTCCGAGAACAATGGAAGAGTTGCAAAGCATTATTAAACGTCAGCGGAATTCCGAGAACAATGGAAGAGTTCCGAAGCATTTTTAAACTTCAGCATAATTCCGAGAACAATGGAAGAGTTCCGAAGCATTTTTAAATTTCAAAGGAATTCCGAGAACAATGGAAGAGTTCCAAAGCATTTTAAAACTTCAGCAGAATTCCAAGAACAATGGAAGAGTCCTGAAGCATTTTAAACTTCAGCTGATTTCCGAGAAATGGAAGAGTTCCGAAGCATTTTGAAACATCAGCGGAAATCCGAGAACAATGGAAGCGTTCCGAAGCATTTTTAAATGTCAGCTGAATTCCGAGAACAATGAAAGAGTTGCGAAGCATTATTAAACGTCAGCGGAATTCTGAGAACAATGGAAGAGTTCCGAAACATTTTTAAACATCGGCGGATTTCCTTCAAGAATGAAAGAGTTCCGAAGAATTTTTAAACTTCAGCAGAATTTGAGGAACAATGGAAGAGTTCCAAAGCATTTTTAAACTTCAGTAGAAATCCGGGAACAATGGAAGAGTTTCAAAGCATTTTTAAACTTCAGCAGAATTCGGAGAACAATTGAAGAGTTCCAAAGCATTTTTAAACTTCAGCGGAATTCCGAGAACAATGGAAGAGTTCCGAAGCATTTTTAAACGTCAGCAGAATTCTGAGAACAATGGAAGAGTTCCGAAGCATTTTTAAACGTCAGGGGAATTCCGCGAACAATCGAAGAGTTCTGAAGCATTTTTAAACGTCAGCGGATTTTTGAAAGCAATGGAAGATTTCCGAAGCATTTTTAAACCTCAGCGGAATTCTGAGAAAAATGGAAGAGTTCCGAAGCATTTTTAAACTTCAGCGGAATTTGGAGAACAATCGGAGAGTTCCGAAGCATTTTTAAAGGTCAGCGGAATTCCGAGAACAATGGAAGAGTTGTGAAGCATTTTTAAACGTCAGCGGAATTCCGAGAACAATGGAAGAGTTGCAAAGCATTATTAAACGTCAGCGGAATTCCGAGAACAATGGAAGAGTTCCGAAGCATTTTTAAACTTCAGCATAATTCCGAGAACAATGGAAGAGTTCCGAAGCATTTTTAAATTTCAAAGGAATTCCGAGAACAATGGAAGAGTTCCAAAGCATTTTAAAACTTCAGCAGAATTCCAAGAACAATGGAAGAGTCCTGAAGCATTTTAAACTTCAGCTGATTTCCGAGAAATGGAAGAGTTCCGAAGCATTTTGAAACATCAGCGGAAATCCGAGAACAATGGAAGCGTTCCGAAGCATTTTTAAATGTCAGCTGAATTCCGAGAACAATGAAAGAGTTGCGAAGCATTATTAAACGTCAGCGGAATTCTGAGAACAATGGAAGAGTTCCGAAACATTTTTAAACATCGGCGGATTTCCTTCAAGAATGAAAGAGTTCCGAAGAATTTTTAAACTTCAGCAGAATTTGAGGAACAATGGAAGAGTTCCAAAGCATTTTTAAACTTCAGTAGAAATCCGGGAACAATGGAAGAGTTTCAAAGCATTTTTAAACTTCAGCAGAATTCGGAGAACAATTGAAGAGTTCGAAAGCATTTTTAAACTTCAGCGGAATTCCGAGAACAATGGAAGAGTTCCGAAGCATTTTTAAATGTCAGCAGAATTCCGAGAACAATGTAAGAGTTCCAAAGCATTTTAAAACTTCAGCAGAATTCCATGAACAATTGAAGTGTTCCGAAGCATTTTTAAACGTAAGCGGAATTGCGAGAAAAATGGAAGAGTTCTAAAGCATTTTTAAACATCAGCGGAATGCCGAGAGCAATGCAAGATTTCCGAAGTATTTTTATATGTCAGCGGAATTCCGAGAACAATGGAAGAGTACCGAAGCATTTTAAAACATCAGCGGAATTCCGAGAACAATGGAAGAGTTCCGAAGCATTTTTAAACTTCAGCGGAATTACGAGAACAATGGAAGAGTTCCGAAGCATTTTTAAACATGAGCAGAATTCCGAGAACAATGGAAGAGATTTTAAGCATTTTTAAACTTCAGCGGAATTCCGAGAACAATAGAAGAGTTCCGAAGCATTTTCAAACTTCACCCGAATTCTGAGAACAATGGAAGAGTTCCGAAGCATTTTTAAAAGTTAGCGGAATTCCGAGAACAATGGAAGAGTTGTGAAGCATTTTTAAACGTCAGCGGAATTCCGAGAACAATGGAAGAGTTCCGAAGCATTTTTAAACGTCAGCAGAATTCCGAGAACAATGGAAGAGTTCCGAAGCATTTTTAAACTTCAGCGGAATTTGGAGAACAATGGAAGAGTTCCGAAGCATTTTTAAAAGTCAGCGGAATTCCGAGAACAATGGAAGAGTTCCGAAGCATTTTTAAACTTCAGATGAATTCTGAGAACAATGGAAGAGTTCCGAAGCATTTTTAAACGTCAGCAGAATTCTGAGAACAATGGAAGAGTTCCGAAGCATTTTTAAAAGTCAGCGGAATTCCGAGAACAATGGAAGAGTTCCGAAGCATTTTTAAACTTCAGATGAATTCTGAGAACAATGGAAGAGTTGTGAAGCATTTTTAAACGTCAGCGGAATTCCGAGAACAATGGAAGAGTTCCGAAGCATTTTTAAACTTCAGATGAATTCTGAGAACAATGGAAGAGTTCCGAAGCATTTTTAAACGTCAGCAGAATTCTGAGAACAATGTAAGAGTCCTGAAGCATTTTTAAACTTCAGCAGAATTCCGAGAGCAATGGAAGAGTTCCAAAGCATTTTAAAAGTTCAGCAGAATTCCGAGAACAATTGAAGAGTTCCGAAGCATTTTTAAACTTCAGCAGAATTCTGAGAACAATGTAAGAGTTTCGAAGCATTTTTAAACTTCAACGGAATTCCGAGAACAATGGAAGAGTTTCGAAGCATTTTTAAACTTCAACGGAATTCCGAGAACAATGGAAGAGTTCCGAAGCATTTTTAAACGTCAGCGGAATTCCGAGAACAATGGAAGAGTTCCGAAGCATTATTAAACATCAGCGGAATTCCGAGAACAATGGAAGAGTTCTGAAGCATTTTTAAACGTCAGCGGAATTCCGAGAACAATGGAAGAGTTCCGAAGCATTTTTAAACTTCAGCGGAATTCCGAGAACAATGTAAGAGATTTTAAGCATTTTTAAACTTCAGCGTAATTCCGAGAACAATAGAAGAGTTCCGAAGCATTTTTAAAATTCACACGAATTCCGAGAATAATGGAAGAGATCAGATGAATTTTTAGACTTCAGCAGAATTCCTAGAACAATGGAAGAGTTCCGAAGCATTTTTAAACATCAGCGGAATGCCGAGAACAATGCAAGATTTCCGAAGCATTTTTATATGTCAGCGGAATTCCGAGAACAATGGAAGAGTTCCGAAGCATTTTTAAACTTCAGCAGAATTCTGAGAACAATGGAAGAGTTTCGAAGCATTTTTAAACTTCAACGGAATTCCGAGAACAATGGAAGAGTTTCGAAGCATTTTTAAACTTCAACGGAATTCCGAGAACAATGGAAGAGTTCCGAAGCATTTTTAAACGTCAGCGGAATTCCGAGAACAATGGAAGAGTTCCGAACCATTTTTAAACTTCAGTGGAATTACGAGAACAATGGAAGAGTTCCGAAGCATATTTAAACATGAGCAGAATTACGAGAACAATGGAAGAGATTTTAAGCATTTTTAAACTTCAGCGGAATTCCGAGAACAATAGAAGAGTTCCGAAGCATTTTTAAACTTCACCCGAATTCCGAGAGCAATGGAAGAGTTCCAAAACATTTTAAAAGTTCAGCAGAATTCCGAGAACAATTGAAGAGTTCCGAAGCATTTTTAAATGTCAGCGGAATGCCGAGAACAATGCAAGATTTCCGAAGCATTTTTATATGTCAGCGGAATTCCGAGAACAATGGAAGCGTACCGAAGCATTTTTAAACGTCAGCGGAATTCTGAGAACAATGGAAGAGTTCCGAAGCATTTTTAAACTTCAGCAGAATTCCGAGAACAATGGAAGAGTTTCGAAGCATTTTTAAACTTCAACGGAATTCCGAGAACAATTAAAGAGTTGCGAAGCATTATTAAACGTCAGCGGAATTCCGAGAACAATGGAAGAGTACCGAAGCATTTTTAAACGTCAGCAGAATTCTGAGAACAATGGAAGAGTTCCGAAGCATTTTTAAACGTCAGCAGAATTCCGAGAACAATGGAAGAGTTCTGAAGCATTTTTAAACGTCAGCAGAATTCTGAGAACAATGGAAGAGTTCCCAAGCATTATTAAACATCAGCGGAATTTCGAGAACAATGGAAGAGTTCTGAAGCATTTTTAAACGTCAGCAGAATTCCGAGAACAATAGAAGAGTTCCGAAGCATTTTTAAACGTCAGCAGAATTCTGAGAACAATGGAAGAGTTCCGAAGCATTTTTAAACTTCAGCGGAATTCCGAGAACAATGGAAGAGTTCCAAAGCATTTTTAAACGTCAGCGGAATTCCGAGAACAATGGAAGAGTTCTGAAGCATTTTTAAACGTCAGCGGAATTTTGAAAACAATGGAAGATTTCCGAAGCATTTTTAAACGTCAGCGGAATTCTGAGAACAATGGAAGAGTTCCGAAGCATTTTTAAACTTCAGCAGAATTCCGAGAACAATGGAAGAGTTCCGAAGCAATTTTAAACTTCAGCGGAATTCTGAGAACAATGGAAGAGTTCCGAAGCATTTTTAAACGTCAGCAGAATTCCGAGAACAATGTAAGAGTCCTGAAGCATTTTTAAACTTCAGCAGAATTCCGAGAGCAATGGAAGAGTTCCAAAGCATTTTAAAAGTTCAGCAGAATTCCGAGAACAATTGAAGAGTTCCGAAGCATTTTTAAACGTCAGCGGAATGCCGAGAACAATGCAAGATTTCCGAAGCATTTTTATATGTCAGCGGAATTCCAAGAACAATGGAAGAGTTCCGAAGCATTTTTAAACTTCAGCAGAATTCCGAGAACAATGGAAGAGTTTCGAAGCATTTTTAAACTTCAATGGAATTTCGAGAACAATGGAAGAGTTCCGAAGCATTTTTAAACTTCAGCAGAATTCCGAGAACAATGGAAGATTTCCGAAGCATTTTTAAACGTCAGCGGAATTCTGAGAACAATGGAAGAGTTCTGAAGCATTTATAAACTTCAGCAGAATTCCGAGAACAATGGAAGAGTTCCGAAGCATTTTTAAACTTCACCCGAATTCCGAGAGCAATGGAAGAGTTCTAAAGCATTTTAAAAGTTCAGCAGAATTCCGAGAGCAATGGAAGATTTCCGAAGCATTTTTAAACGTCAGCGGAATTCTGAGAACAATGGAAGAGTTCCGAAGCATTTTTAAACGTCAGCGGAATGCCGAGAACAATGCAAGATTTCCGAAGCATTTTTATATGTCAGCGGAATTCCGAGAACAATGGAAGAGTACCGAAGCATTTTTAAATGTCAGCGGAATGCCGAGAACAATGCAAGATTTCCGAAGCATTTTTATAAGTCAGCAAAATTCCGAGAACAATGGAAGAGATTTTAAGCATTTTTAAACTTCAGCGGAATTCCGAGAACAATGGAAGATTTCCGAAGCATTTTTAAACTTCACCCGAATTCTGAGAACAATGAAAGTGTTCCGAAGCATTTTTAAAAGTCAGCGGAATTCCGGGAACAATGGAAGAGTTGTGAATCATTTTTAAACGTCAGCGGAATTCCGAGAACAATGGAAGAGTTCCGAAGCATTTTTAAACTTCAGCGGAATTTGGAGAACAATGGAAGAGTTCCGAAGTATTTTTAAAAGTCAGCGGAATTCTGAGAACAATGGAAGAGTTCCGAAGCATTTTTAAACTTCAGCGGAATTCCGAGAACAATGGAAGAGTTCCAAAGCATTTTTAAACGTCAGCGGAATTCCGAGAACAATGGAAGAGTTCTGAAGCATTTTTAAACGTCAGCGGAATATTGAAAACAATGGAAGATTTCCGAAGCATTTTTAAACGTCAGCGGAATTCTGAGAACAATGGAAGAGTTACGAAGCATTATTAAACGTCAGCGGAATTCCGAGAACAATGGAAGATTTCTGAAGCATCTTTAAACTTCAGCAGAATTCCGAGAACAATGGAAGAGTTTCGAAGCATTTTTAAACTTCAGCAGAATTCCGAGAACAATGGAAGAGTTTCGAAGCATTTTTAAACGTCAGCGGAATTCCGAGAACAATGAAAGAGTTGCGAAGCATTATTAATCGTCAGCGGAATTCCGAGAACAATGGAAGAGTTCTGAAGCATTTTTAAGCGTCAGCGGAATTTTGAAAACAATGGAAGATTTCCGAAGCATTTTTAAACGTCAGCGGAATTCTGAGAACAATGGAAGAGTTCCTAAGCATTTTTAAACTTCAGCAGAATTCCGAGAACAATGGAAGGGTTCCGAAGCATTTTTAAACTTCAGCGGAATTCCGAGAACAATGGAAGAGTTCCAAAGCATTTTTAAACGTCAGCGGAATTCTGAGAACAATGGAAGAGTTCCGAAGCATTTTTAAACGTCAGCAGAATTCCGAGAAGAATGTAAGAGTACTGAAGCATTTTTAAACTTCAGCAGAATTCCGAGAGCAATGGAAGAGTTCCAAAGCATTTTAAAAGTTCAGCAGAATTCCGAGAACAATTGAAGAGTTCCGAAGCATTTTTAAACGTCAGCGGAATGCCGAGAACCATGCAAGATTTCCGAAGCATTTTTATATGTCAGCGGAATTCCGAGAACAATGGAAGAGTACCGAAGCATTTTTAAACGTCAGCGGAATTCCGAGAAGAATGTAAGAGTTCTGAAGCATTTTTAAACTTCAGCAGAATTCCGAAAGCAATGGAAGAGTTCCAAAGCATTTTAAAAGTTCAGCAGAATTCCGAGAACAATCGAAGAGTTCCGAAGCATTTTTAAACGTCAGCGGAATGCCAAGAACAATGCAAGATTTCCGAAGCATTTTTATATGTCAGCGGAATTCCAAGAACAATGGAAGAGTTCCGAAGCATTTTTAAACTTCAGCAGAATTCCGAGAACAATGGAAGAGTTTCGAAGCATTTTTAAACTTCAGCGGAATTTGGAGAACAATGGAAGAGTTCCGAAGCATTTTTAAAAGTCAGCGGAATTCCGAGAACAATGGAAGAGTTGTGAAGCATTTTTAAACGTCAGCAGAATTCTGAGAACAATGGAAGAGTTCCGAATCATTTTTAAACGTCAGCGGAATTCTGAGATCAATGGAATAGTTCTGAAGAACTTTTAAATGTTAGCGGGATTCCGAGAACAATGGAAGAGTTCCGAAGCATTTTTAAATGTCAGCGGAAATCTGAAAACAATGGAAGAATTTCGAAGCATTTTTAATCTTCAGAATAATTCCGAGAACAATGGAAGAGTTCCGAAGCATATTTAAACTTCAGCGGAATTCCGAGAACAATGGAAGAGTTCCGAAGCATTTTTAAAAGTCAGCGGAATACCGAGAACAATGGAAGAGTTTTGAAGCATTTTTAAACGTCAGCGGAATTCCGTGAACAATGGAAGAGGTCCGAAGCATTTTTAAATGTCAGCGGAATTCTGAGAAATATAGAAGAGTTCCGAAGCATTTTTAAATGTCAGCAGAATTCCGAGAACAATGGAAGAGTTCCGAAGCATTTTTAAACTTCAGCAGAATTCTGAGAGCAATGGAAGAGTTCCAAAGCATTTTAAAAGTTCAGCAGAATTCCGAGAACAATTGAAGAGTTCCGAAGCATTTTTAAACGTCAGCGGAATGCCGAGAACAATGCAAGATTTCCGAAGCATTTTTATATGTCAGCGGAATTTTGAAAACAATGGAAGATTTCCGAAGCATTTTTAAACATCAGCGGAATTCTGAGAACAATGGAAGAGTTCCGAAGCATTTTTAAACTTCAGCAGAATTCCGAGAGCAATGGAAGAGTTCCGAAGCATTTTTAAACATCAGCGTAATGCCGAGAACAATGCAAGATTTCCGAAGGATTTTTATATCTCAGCGGAATTCCGAGAACAATGGAAGAGTTCCGAAGCATTTTTAAACTTCAGCAGAATTCCGAGAACAATGGAAGAGTTCCAAAGCATTTTTAAACGTCAGCGGAATTCCAAGAACAATGGAAGAGTTCTGAAGCATTTTTAAACGTCAGCGGAATTTTGAAAACAATGGAAGATTTCCGAAGCATTTTTAAACGTCAGCGGAATTCTGAGAACAATGGAAGAGTTCCGAAGCATTTTTAAACGTCAGCAGAATGCCGAGAACAATGCAAGATTTCTTAAATGTCAGCGGAATTCCGAGAACAATGGAAGGTTACCGAAGCATTTTTAAACGTCAGCGGAATTCTGAGAACAATGGAAGAGTTCCGAAGCATTTTTAAACTTCAGCGGAATTCCGAGAACAATGGAAGAGTTCCAAAGCATTTTTAAACGTCAGCGAATTCCGAGAACAATGGAAGAGCTCTGAAGCATTTTTAAACGTCAGCGGAATTTTGAAAACAATGGAAGATTTCCGAAGCATTTTTAAACGTCAGCGGAATTCTGAGAACAATGGAAGAGTTCTGAAGCATTTTTAAATGTCAGCGGAATGCCGAGAACAATGCAAGATTTCCGAAGGATTTTTATATGTCAGCGGAATTCCGAGAACAATGGAAGAGTACCGAAGCATTTTTAAACGTCAGCGGAATTCTGAGAACAATGGAAGAGTTCCGAAGCATTTTTAAACTTCAGCAGAATTCCGAGAACAATGGAAGAGTTCCGAAGCATTTTTAAACTTCAGCAGAATTCCGAGAACAATGTAAGAGTTCTGAAGCATTTTTAAACTTCAGCAGAATTCCGAGAGCAATGGAAGAGTTCCAAAGCATTTTAAAAGTTCAGCAGAATTCCGAGAACAATTGAAGAGTTCCGAAGCGTTTTTAAATGTCAGCGGAATGACGAGAACAATGCAAGATTTCCGAAGCATTTTTATATGTCAGCGGAATTCCGAGAACAATGGAAGAGTACCGAAGCATTTTTAAACGTCAGCGGAATTCTGAGAACAATGGAAGATTTCCGAAGCATTTTTAAACGTCAGCGGATTTCTGAGAACAATGGAAGAGTTCTGAAGCATTTTTAAACGTCAGCGGAATTCTGAGAACAATGGAAGAGTTCCGAAGCATTTTTAAACTTCACCAGAATTTTGAGAACAATGGAAGAGTTCCGAAGCATTTTTAAACTTCAGCAGAATTCCGAGAGCAATGGAAGAGTTCCGAAGCATTTTTAAACGTCAGCGTAATGCCGAGAACAATGTAAGATTTCCGAAGGATTTTTATATGTCAGCGGAATTCTGAGAACAATGGAAGAGTTCCGAAGCATTTTTAAACTTCAGCAGAATTCCGAGAACAATGGAAGAGTTCCAAAGCATTTTTAAACGTCAGCGGAATTCCGAGAACAATGGAAGAGTTCTGAAGCATTTTTAAACGTCAGCGGAATTTTGAAAACATTGGAAGATTTCCGAAGCACTTTTTAAACGTCAGCGGAATTCTGAGAACAATGGAAGAGTTCCGAAGCATTTTTAAACGTCAGCGGAATGCCGAGAACAATGCAAGATTTCCGAAGCATTTTTATATGTCAGCGGAATTTTGAAAACAATGGAAGATTTCCGAAGCATTTTTAAACGTCAGCGGAATTCTGAGAACAATGGAAGAGTTCCGAAGCATTTTTAAACTTCAGCAGAATTCCGAGAACAATGGAAGAGTTCCGAAGCATTTTTAAACTTCAGCAGAATTCCGAGAACAATGTAAGAGTTCTGAAGCATTTTTAAACTTCAGCAGAATTCCGAGAGCAATGGAAGAGTTCCAAAGCATTTTAAAAGTTCAGCAGAATTCCGAGAACAATTGAAGAGTTCCAACGCGTTTTTAAACGTCAGCGGAATGCCGAGAACAATGCAAGATTTCCGAAGCATTTTTATATGTCAGCGGAATTCCGAGAACAATGGAAGAGTACCAAAGCATTTTTAAACGTCAGCGGAATTCTGAGAACAATGGAAGATTTCCGAAGCATTTTTAAACGACAGCGGATTTCTGAGAACAATGGAAGAGTTCCGAAGCATTTTTAAACGTCAGCGGAATGCCGAGAACAATGCAAGATTTCCGAAGCATTTTTATATGTCAGCGGAATTCCGAGAACAATGGAAGAGTACCGAAGCATTTTTAAACGTCAGCGGAATTCTGAGAACAATGGAAGAGTTCCGAAGCATTTTTAAACTTCAGCAGAATTCCGAGAACAATGGAAGTGTTTCGAAGCATTTTTAAACTTCAACGGAATTCCGAGAACAATGGAAGAGTTTCGAAGCATTTTTAAACGTCAGTGGAATTCCGAGAACAATGTAAGAGTTCCAATGCATTTTAAAACTTCAGCAGAATTCCAAGAACAATTGAAGTGTTCTGAAGCATTTTTAAACATCAGCGGAATGCCGAGAACAATGCAAGATTTCCGAAGCATTTTTATATGTCAGCGGAATTCCGAGAACAATGGAAGAGTACCGAAGCATTTTAATACCTCAGCGGAATTCCGAGAACAATGGAAGAGTTCCGAAGCATTTTTAAACTTCAGCGGAATTACGAGAGCAATGGAACAGTTCCAAAGCATTTTAAAAGTTCAGCAGAATTCCGAGAACAATTGAAGTGTTCCGAAGCATTTTTAAACGTCAACGGAATTCTGAGAACAATGGAAGAGTTCCGAAGCATTTTTAAACTTCAGCAGAATTCCGAGAACAATGGAAGAGTTCCGAAGCATTTTTAAATGTCAGCGGAATTCTGAGAACAATGGAATAGTTCTGAAGAATTTTTAAATGTTAGCGGGATTCCGAGAACAATGGAAGAGTTCCGAAGCATTTTTAAATGTCAGCGGAAATCTGAAAACAATGGAAGAGTACCGAAGCATTTTTAAACTTCAGCGGAATTCTGAGAACAATGGAAGAGTTCCGAAGCATTTTTAAACTTCAGCAGAATTCCGAGAACAATGGAAGAGTTCCGAAGCATTTTTAAACTTCAGCAGAATTCCGAGAACAATGTAAGAGTTCTGAAGCATTTTTAAACTTCAGCAGAATTCCGAGAGCAATGGAAGAGTTCCAAAGCATTTTAAAAGTTCAGCAGAATTCCGAGAACAATTGAAGAGTTCCGAAGCGTTTTTAAACGTCAGCGGAATGACGAGAACAATGCAAGATTTCCGAAGCATTTTTATATGTCAGCGGAATTCCGAGAACAATGGAAGAGTACCGAAGCATTTTTAAACGTCAGCGGAATTCTGAGAACAATGGAAGATTTCCGAAGCATTTTTAAACGTCAGCGGATTTCTGAGAACAATGGAAGAGTTCTGAAGCATTTTTAAACGTCAGCGGAATGCCGAGAACAATGCAAGATTTCCGAAGCATTTTTATATGTCAGCGGAATTCCGAGAACAATGGAAGAGTACCGAAGCATTTTTAAACGTCAGCGGAATTCTGAGAACAATGGAAGAGTTCCGAAGCATTTTTAAACTTCACCAGAATTTTGAGAACAATGGAAGAGTTCCGAAGCATTTTTAAACTTCAGCAGAATTCCGAGAGCAATGGAAGAGTTCCGAAGCATTTTTAAACGTCAGCGTAATGCCGAGAACAATGTAAGATTTCCGAAGGATTTTTATATGTCAGCGGAATTCTGAGAACAATGGAAGAGTTCCGAAGCATTTTTAAACTTCAGCAGAATTCCGAGAACAATGAAAGAGTTCCAAAGCATTTTTAAACGTCAGCGGAATTCCGAGAACAATGGAAGAGTTCTGAAGCATTTTTAAACGTCAGCGGAATTTTGAAAACATTGGAAGATTTCCGAAGCACTTTTTAAACGTCAGCGGAATTCTGAGAACAATGGAAGAGTTCCGAAGCATTTTTAAACTTCAGCAGAATTCCGAGAACAATGGAAGTGTTTCGAAGCATTTTTAAACTTCAACGGAATTCCGAGAACAATGGAAGAGTTTCGAAGCATTTTTAAACGTCAGCGGAATTCCGAGAACAATGAAAGAGTTGCGAAGCATTATTAAACGTCAGCGGAATTCCGAGAACAATGGAAGAGTTCCGAAGCTTTTTTAAACGTCAGTGGAATTCCGAGAACAATGTAAGAGTTCCAATGCATTTTAAAACTTCAGCAGAATTCCAAGAACAATTGAAGTGTTCTGAAGCATTTTTAAACATCAGCGGAATGCCGAGAACAATGCAAGATTTCCGAAGCATTTTTATATGTCAGCGGAATTCCGAGAACAATGGAAGAGTACCGAAGCATTTTAATACCTCAGCGGAATTCCGAGAACAATGGAAGAGTTCCGAAGCATTTTTAAACTTCAGCGGAATTACGAGAGCAATGGAACAGTTCCAAAGCATTTTAAAAGTTCAGCAGAATTCCGAGAACAATTGAAGTGTTCCGAAGCATTTTTAAACGTCAACGGAATTCTGAGAACAATGGAAGAGTTCCGAAGCATTTTTAAACTTCAGCAGAATTCCGAGAACAATGGAAGAGTTCCGAAGCATTTTTAAATGTCAGCGGAATTCTGAGAACAATGGAATAGTTCTGAAGAATTTTTAAATGTTAGCGGGATTCCGAGAACAATGGAAGAGTTCCGAAGCATTTTTAAATGTCAGCGGAAATCTGAAAACAATGGAAGAGTTTCGAAGCATTTTTAAACTTCAGCGGAATTACGAGAACAATGCAAGAGTTCCGAAGCATTTTTAAACATGAGCAGAATTCCGAGAACAATGGAAGAGATTTTAAGCATTTTTAAACTTCAGCGGAATTCCGAGAACAATAGAAGAGTTCCGAAGCATTTTCAAACTTCACCCGAATTCTGAGAACAATGGAAGAGTTCCGAAGCATTTTTAAAAGTCAGCGGAATTCCAAGAACAATGGAAGAGTTGTGAAGCATTTTTAAACGTCAGCGGAATTCCGAGAACAATGGAAGAGTTACGAAGCATTTTTAAACGTCAGCAGAATTCCGAGAACAATGGAAGAGTTCCAAAGCATTTTTAAACATCAGCAGAATTCCGAGAACAATGTAAGAGTTCCGAAGCATTTTTAAACTTCAGCAGAATTCCGAGAACAATGGAAGAGTTCCGAAGCATTTTTAAACTTCAGCGGAATTTGGAGAACAATGGAAGAGTTCCGAAGCATTTTTAAAAGTCAGCGAAATTCCGAGAACAATGGAAGAGTTGTGAAGCATTTTTAAACGTCAGCAGAATTCCGAGAACAATGGAAGAGTTCCGAAGCATTTTTAAACGTCAGCGGAATTCTGAGATCAATGGAAGAGTTCCGAAGCATTTTTAATCTTCAGAATAATTCCGAGAACAATGGAAGAGTTCCGAAGCATATTTAAACTTCAGCGGAATTCCGAGAACAATGGAAGAGTTCCGAAGCATTTTTAAAAGTCAGCGGAATACCGAGAACAATGGAAGAGTTTTGAAGCTTTTTTAAACGTCAGCGGAATTCCGAGAACAATGGAAGAGGTCCGAACCATTTTTAAATGTCAGCGGAATTCTGAGAAATATAGAAGAGTTCCGAAGCATTTTTAAATGTCAGCAGAATTGCGAGAAAAATGGAAGAGTTCCGAAGCATTTTTAAACTTCAGCAGAATTCTGAGAGCAATGGAAGATTTCCGAAGCATTTTTAAACGTCAGCGGATTTCTGAGAACAATGGAAGAGTTCCAAAGCATTTTAAAAGTTCAGCAGAATTCCGAGAACAATTGAAGAGTTCCGAAGCATTTTGAAACGTCAGCGGAATGCCGAGAACAATGCAAGATTTCCGAAGCATTTTTATATGTCAGCGGAATTTTGAAAACAATGGAAGATTTCCGAAGCATTTTTAAACGTCAGCGGAATTCTGAGAACAATGGAAGAGTTCCGAAGCATTTTTAAACTTCAGCAGAATTCCGAGAACAATGGAAGAGTTCCGAAGCATTTTTAAACGTCAGCGGATTTCTGAGAAAAATGGAAGAGTTCTGAAGCATTTTTAAACGTCAGCGGAATGCCGAGAACAATGCAAGATTTCCGAAGCATTTTTATATGTCAGCGGAATTCCGAGAACAATGGAAGAGTACCGAAGCATTTTTAAACGTCAGCGGAATTCTGAGAACAATGGAAGAGTTCAGAAGCATTTTTAAACTTCAGCAGAATTCCGAGAACAATGGAAGAGTTCCGAAGCATTTTTAAACTTCAGCAGAATTCCGAGAGCAATGGAAGAGTTCCGAAGCATTTTTAAACGTCAGCGTAATGCCGAGAACAATGTAAGATTTTATGAAGGATTTTTATATGTCAGCGGAATTCCGAGAACAATGGAAGAGTACCGAAGCATTTTTAAACGTCAGCGGAATTCTGAGAACAATGGAAGAGTTCTGAAGCATTTTTAAACGTCAGCGGAATTTTGAAAACATTGGAAGATTTCCGAAGCATTTTTAAACGTCAGCGGAATTCTGAGAACAATGGAAGAGTTCCGAAGCATTTTTAAACTTCAGCAGAATTCCGAGAACAATGGAAGAGTTCCGAAGCATTTTTAAACTTCAGCAGAATTCCGAGAACAATGTAAGAGTTCTGAAGCATTTTTAAACTTCAGCAGAATTCCGAGAGCAATGGAAGAGTTCCAAAGCATTTTAAAAGTTCAGCAGAATTCCGAGAACAATTGAAGAGTTCCGAAGCGTTTTTAAACGTCAGCGGAATGCCGAGAACAATGCAAGATTTCCGAAGCATTTTTATATGTCAGCGGAATTCCGAGAACAATGAAAGAGTTGCGAAGCATTATTAAACGTCAGCGGAATTCCGAGAACAATGGAAGAGTTCTGAAGCATTTTTAAGCGTCAGCCGAATTTTGAAAACAATGGAAGATTTCCGAAGCATTTATAAACGTCAGCGGAATTCTGAGAACAATGGAAGAGTTCCGAAGCATTGTTAAACTTCAGCAGAATTCCGAGAACAATGGAAGGGTTCCGAAGCATTTTTAAACTTCAGCGGAATTTGGAGAACAATGGAAGAGTTCTGAAGCATTTTTAAACGTCAGCAGAATTCCGAGAAGAATGTAAGAGTACTGAAGCATTTTTAAACTTCAGCAGAATTCCGAGAGCAATGGAAGAGTTCCAAAGCATTTTAAAAGTTCAGCAGAATTCCGAGAACAATTGAAGAGTTCCGAAGCATTTTTAAACGTCAGCGGAATTCTGAGAACAATGGAAGAGTTCCGAAGCATTTTTAAACTTCAGCAGAATTCCGAGAACAATGGAAGAGTTTGGAAGCATTTTTAAACTTCAACGGAATTTCGAGAACAATGGAAGAGATCCGAAGCATATTCAAACGTCAGCGGAATTCCGAGAACAATGAAAGAGTTGCGAAGCATTATTAAACGTCAGCGGAATTCCGAGAACAATGGAAGAGTTCTGAAGCATTTTTAAACGTCAGCGGAATTTTGAAAACAATGGAAGATTTCCGAAGCATTTTTAAACGTCAGCGGAATTCTGAGAACAATGGAAGAGTTCCGAAGCATTTTTAAACGTCAGCGGAATGCCGAGAACAATGCAAGATTTCCGAAGCATTTTTATATGTCAGCGGAATTCCGAGAACAATGGAAGAGCTCCGAAGCATTTTTAAACGTCAGCAGAATTCCGAGAACAATGGAAGAGTTCCGAAGCATTTTAAAACTTCAGCAGAATTCCAAGAACAATGGAAGAGTTCTGAAGCATTTTTAAACGTCAGCAGAATTCCGAGATCAATGGAAGAGTTCCGAAGCATTTTTAAACGTCAGCGGAATTCCGAGAACAGTGGAAGAGTTCTGAAGCATTTTTAAGTGTCAGCGGAATTTTGAAAACAATGGAAGATTTCCGAAGCATTTTTAAACGTCAGCGGAATTCTGAGAACAATGGAAGAGTTCCGAAACATTTTTAAACTTCAGCAGAATTCCGAGAACAATGGAAGGGTTCCGAAGCATTTTTAAACTTCAGCGGAATTTGGAGAACAATGGAAGAGTTCCGAAGTATTTTTAAAAGTCAGCGGAATTCCGAGAACAATGGAAGAGTTGTGAAGCATTTTTAAACGTCAGCGGAATTCCGAGAACAATGGAAGAGTTCCGAAGCATTTTTAAACGTCAGCAGAATTCCGAGAACAATGGAACAGTTCCGAAGCATTTTTAAACGTCAGCAGAATTCTGAGAACAATGGAAGGGTTCCGAAGCATTTTTAAACTTCAGCGGAATTCCGAGAACAATGGAAGAGTTCCAAAGCATTTTTAAACGTCAGCGGAATTCTGAGAACAATGGAAGAGTTCCGCAGCATTTTTAAACGTCAGCAGAATTCCGAGAAGAATGTAAGAGTTCTGAAGCATTTTTAAACTTCAGCAGAATTCCGAAAGCAATGGAAGAGTTCCAAAGCATTTTAAAAGTTCAGCAGAATTCCGAGAACAATTGAAGAGTTCCGAAGCATTTTTAAACGTCAGCGGAATGCCGAGAACAATGCAAGATTTCCGAAGCATTTTTATATGTCAGCGGAATTCCAAGAACAATGGAAGAGTTCCGAAGCATTTTTAAACTTCAGCAGAATTCCGAGAACAATGGAAGAGTTTCGAAGCATTTTTAAACTTCAATGGAATTTCGAGAACAATGGAAGAGTTCCGAAGCATTTTTAAACTTCAGCAGAATTCCGAGAACAATTGAAGAGTTCCGAAGCATTTTTAAACGTCAGCGGAATGCCGAGAACAATGCAAGATTTCCGAAGCATTTTTAAACGTCAGCGGAATTCTGAGAACAATGGATGAGTTCCGAAGCATTTTTAAACTTCAACGGAATTCCGAGAACAATGGATGAGTGCCGAAGCATTTTTAAACGTCAGTGGAATTCCGAGAACAATGAAAGAGTTGCGAAGCATTATTAAACGTCAGCGGAATTCCGAGAACAATGGAAGAGTTCTGAAGCATTTTTAAGCGTCAGCGGAATTTTGAAAACAATGGAAGATTTCCGAAGCATTTATAAACGTCAGCGGAATTCTGAGAACAATGGAAGAGTTCGGAAGCATTTTTAAACTTCAGCAGAATTCCGAGAACAATGGAAGGGTTCCGAAGCATTTTTAAACGTCAGCGGAATTCCGAGAACAATGAAAGAGTTGCGAAGCATTATTAAACGTCAGCGGAATTCCGAGAACAATGGAAGAGTTCTGAAGCATTTTTAAACTTCAGCAGAATTCCCAGAACAATGGAAGTGTTTTGAAGCATTTTTAAACTTCAACGGAATTCCGAGAACAATGGAAGAGTTCCGAAGCATTTTTAAACGTCAGCGGAATTTCGAGAACAATGAAAGAGTTGCGAAGCATTATTAAACGTCAGCGGAATTCCGAGAACAATGGAAGAGTTCTGAAGCATTTTTAAGCGTCAGCGGAATTTTGAAAACAATGGAAGATTTCCGAAGCATTTTTAAACGTCAGCGGAATTCTGAGAACAATGGAAGAGTTCCTAAGCATTTTTAAACTTCAGCAGAATTCCGAGAACAATGGAAGGGTTCCGAAGCATTTTTAAACTTCAGCGGAATTCCGAGAACAATGGAAGAGTTCCAAAGCATTTTTAAACGTCAGCGGAATTCTGAGAACAATGGAAGAGTTCCGAAGCATTTTTAAACGTCAGCAGAATTCCGAGAAGAATGTAAGAGTTCTGAAGCATTTTTAAACTTCAGCAGAATTCCGAGAGCAATGGAAGAGTTCCAAAGCATTTTAAAAGTTCAGCAGAATTCCGAGAACAATTGAAGAGTTCCGAAGCGTTTTTAAACGTCAGCGGAATGCCGAGAACAATGCAAGATTTCCGAAGCATTTTTATATGTCAGCGGAATTCCGAGAACAATGAAAGAGTTGCGAAGCATTATTAAACGTCAGCGGAATTCCGAGAACAATGGAAGAGTTCTGAAGCATTTTTAAGCGTCAGCCGAATTTTGAAAACAATGGAAGATTTCCGAAGCATTTATAAACGTCAGCGGAATTCTGAGAACAATGGAAGAGTTCCGAAGCATTTTTAAACTTCAGCAGAATTCCGAGAACAATGGAAGGGTTCCGAAGCATTTTTAAACTTCAGCGGAATTTGGAGAACAATGGAAGAGTTCTGAAGCATTTTTAAACGTCAGCAGAATTCCGAGAAGAATGTAAGAGTACTGAAGCATTTTTAAACTTCAGCAGAATTCCGAGAGCAATGGAAGAGTTCCAAAGCATTTTAAAAGTTCAGCAGAATTCCGAGAACAATTGAAGAGTTCCGAAGCATTTTTAAACGTCAGCGGAATTCTGAGAACAATGGAAGAGTTCCGAAGCATTTTTAAACTTCAGCAGAATTCCGAGAACAATGGAAGAGTTTGGAAGCATTTTTAAACTTCAACGGAATTTCGAGAACAATGGAAGAGATCCGAAGCATATTCAAACGTCAGCGGAATTCCGAGAACAATGAAAGAGTTGCGAAGCATTATTAAACGTCAGCGGAATTCCGAGAACAATGGAAGAGTTCTGAAGCATTTTTAAACGTCAGCGGAATTTTGAAAACAATGGAAGATTTCCGAAGCATTTTTAAACGTCAGCGGAATTCTGAGAACAATGGAAGAGTTCCGAAGCATTTTTAAACGTCAGCGGAATGCCGAGAACAATGCAAGATTTCCGAAGCATTTTTATATGTCAGCGGAATTCCGAGAACAATGGAAGAGCTCCGAAGCATTTTTAAACGTCAGCAGAATTCCGAGAACAATGGAAGAGTTCCGAAGCATTTTAAAACTTCAGCAGAATTCCAAGAACAATGGAAGAGTTCTGAAGCATTTTTAAACGTCAGCAGAATTCCGAGATCAATGGAAGAGTTCCGAAGCATTTTTAAACGTCAGCGGAATTCCGAGAACAGTGGAAGAGTTCTGAAGCATTTTTAAACGTCAGCAGAATTCCGAGAAGAATGTAAGAGTACTGAAGCTTTTTTAAACGTCAGTGGAATTCCGAGAACAATGTAAGAGTTCCAATGCATTTTAAAACTTCAGCAGAATTCCAAGAACAATTGAAGTGTTCTGAAGCATTTTTAAACATCAGCGGAATGCCGAGAACAATGCAAGATTTCCGAAGCATTTTTATATGTCAGCGGAATTCCGAGAACAATGGAAGAGTACCGAAGCATTTTAATACCTCAGCGGAATTCCGAGAACAATGGAAGAGTTCCGAAGCATTTTTAAACTTCAGCGGAATTACGAGAGCAATGGAACAGTTCCAAAGCATTTTAAAAGTTCAGCAGAATTCCGAGAACAATTGAAGTGTTCCGAAGCATTTTTAAACGTCAACGGAATTCTGAGAACAATGGAAGAGTTCCGAAGCATTTTTAAACTTCAGCAGAATTCCGAGAACAATGGAAGAGTTCCGAAGCATTTTTAAATGTCAGCGGAATTCTGAGAACAATGGAATAGTTCTGAAGAATTTTTAAATGTTAGCGGGATTCCGAGAACAATGGAAGAGTTCCGAAGCATTTTTAAATGTCAGCGGAAATCTGAAAACAATGGAAGAGTTTCGAAGCATTTTTAAACTTCAGCGGAATTACGAGAACAATGCAAGAGTTCCGAAGCATTTTTAAACATGAGCAGAATTCCGAGAACAATGGAAGAGATTTTAAGCATTTTTAAACTTCAGCGGAATTCCGAGAACAATAGAAGAGTTCCGAAGCATTTTCAAACTTCACCCGAATTCTGAGAACAATGGAAGAGTTCCGAAGCATTTTTAAAAGTCAGCGGAATTCCAAGAACAATGGAAGAGTTGTGAAGCATTTTTAAACGTCAGCGGAATTCCGAGAACAATGGAAGAGTTACGAAGCATTTTTAAACGTCAGCAGAATTCCGAGAACAATGGAAGAGTTCCAAAGCATTTTTAAACATCAGCAGAATTCCGAGAACAATGTAAGAGTTCCGAAGCATTTTTAAACTTCAGCAGAATTCCGAGAACAATGGAAGAGTTCCGAAGCATTTTTAAACTTCAGCGGAATTTGGAGAACAATGGAAGAGTTCCGAAGCATTTTTAAAAGTCAGCGAAATTCCGAGAACAATGGAAGAGTTGTGAAGCATTTTTAAACGTCAGCAGAATTCCGAGAACAATGGAAGAGTTCCGAAGCATTTTTAAACGTCAGCGGAATTCTGAGATCAATGGAAGAGTTCCGAAGCATTTTTAATCTTCAGAATAATTCCGAGAACAATGGAAGAGTTCCGAAGCATATTTAAACTTCAGCGGAATTCCGAGAACAATGGAAGAGTTCCGAAGCATTTTTAAAAGTCAGCGGAATACCGAGAACAATGGAAGAGTTTTGAAGCTTTTTTAAACGTCAGCGGAATTCCGAGAACAATGGAAGAGGTCCGAACCATTTTTAAATGTCAGCGGAATTCTGAGAAATATAGAAGAGTTCCGAAGCATTTTTAAATGTCAGCAGAATTGCGAGAAAAATGGAAGAGTTCCGAAGCATTTTTAAACTTCAGCAGAATTCTGAGAGCAATGGAAGATTTCCGAAGCATTTTTAAACGTCAGCGGATTTCTGAGAACAATGGAAGAGTTCCAAAGCATTTTAAAAGTTCAGCAGAATTCCGAGAACAATTGAAGAGTTCCGAAGCATTTTGAAACGTCAGCGGAATGCCGAGAACAATGCAAGATTTCCGAAGCATTTTTATATGTCAGCGGAATTTTGAAAACAATGGAAGATTTCCGAAGCATTTTTAAACGTCAGCGGAATTCTGAGAACAATGGAAGAGTTCCGAAGCATTTTTAAACTTCAGCAGAATTCCGAGAACAATGGAAGAGTTCCGAAGCATTTTTAAACGTCAGCGGATTTCTGAGAAAAATGGAAGAGTTCTGAAGCATTTTTAAACGTCAGCGGAATGCCGAGAACAATGCAAGATTTCCGAAGCATTTTTATATGTCAGCGGAATTCCGAGAACAATGGAAGAGTACCGAAGCATTTTTAAACATCAGCGGAATTCTGAGAACAATGGAAGAGTTCAGAAGCATTTTTAAACTTCAGCAGAATTCCGAGAACAATGGAAGAGTTCCGAAGCATTTTTAAACTTCAGCAGAATTCCGAGAGCAATGGAAGAGTTCCGAAGCATTTTTAAACGTCAGCGTAATGCCGAGAACAATGTAAGATTTTATGAAGGATTTTTATATGTCAGCGGAATTCCGAGAACAATGGAAGAGTACCGAAGCATTTTTAAACGTCAGCGGAATTCTGAGAACAATGGAAGAGTTCCGAAGCATTTTTAAACTTCAGCAGAATTCCGAGAACAATGGAAGAGTTCCAAAGCATTTTTAAACGTCAGCGGAATTCCGAGAACAATGGAAGAGTTCTGAAGCATTTTTAAACGTCAGCGGAATTTTGAAAACATTGGAAGATTTCCGAAGCATTTTTAAACGTCAGCAGAATTCTGAGAACAATGGAAGAGTTCCGAAGCATTTTTAAACTTCAGCAGAATTCCGAGAACAATGGAAGAGTTCCGAAGCATTTTTAAACTTCAGCAGAATTCCGAGAACAATGTAAGAGTTCTGAAGCATTTTTAAACTTCAGCAGAATTCCGAGAGCAATGGAAGAGTTCCAAAGCATTTTAAAAGTTCAGCAGAATTCCGAGAACAATTGAAGAGTTCCGAAGCGTTTTTAAACGTCAGCGGAATGCCGAGAACAATGCAAGATTTCCGAAGCATTTTTATATGTCAGCGGAATTCCGAGAACAATGAAAGAGTTGCGAAGCATTATTAAACGTCAGCAGAATTCCGAGAACAATGGAAGAGTTCTGAAGCATTTTTAAGCGTCAGCCGAATTTTGAAAACAATGGAAGATTTCCGAAGCATTTATAAACGTCAGCGGAATTCTGAGAACAATGGAAGAGTTCCGAAGCATTGTTAAACTTCAGCAGAATTCCGAGAACAATGGAAGGGTTCCGAAGCATTTTTAAACTTCAGCGGAATTTGGAGAACAATGGAAGAGTTCTGAAGCATTTTTAAACGTCAGCAGAATTCCGAGAAGAATGTAAGAGTACTGAAGCATTTTTAAACTTCAGCAGAATTCCGAGAGCAATGGAAGAGTTCCAAAGCATTTTAAAAGTTCAGCAGAATTCCGAGAACAATTGAAGAGTTCCGAAGCATTTTTAAACGTCAGCGGAATTCTGAGAACAATGGAAGAGTTCCGAAGCATTTTTAAACTTCAGCAGAATTCCGAGAACAATGGAAGAGTTTGGAAGCATTTTTAAACTTCAACGGAATTTCGAGAACAATGGAAGAGATCCGAAGCATATTCAAACGTCAGCGGAATTCCGAGAACAATGAAAGAGTTGCGAAGCATTATTAAACGTCAGCGGAATTCCGAGAACAATGGAAGAGTTCTGAAGCATTTTTAAACGTCAGCGGAATTTTGAAAACAATGGAAGATTTCCGAAGCATTTTTAAACGTCAGCGGAATTCTGAGAACAATGGAAGAGTTCCGAAGCATTTTTAAACGTCAGCGGAATGCCGAGAACAATGCAAGATTTCCGAAGCATTTTTATATGTCAGCGGAATTCCGAGAACAATGGAAGAGCTCCGAAGCATTTTTAAACGTCAGCAGAATTCCGAGAACAATGGAAGAGTTCCGAAGCATTTTAAAACTTCAGCAGAATTCCAAGAACAATGGAAGAGTTCTGAAGCATTTTTAAACGTCAGCAGAATTCCGAGATCAATGGAAGAGTTCCGAAGCATTTTTAAACGTCAGCGGAATTCCGAGAACAGTGGAAGAGTTCTGAAGCATTTTTAAGTGTCAGCGGAATTTTGAAAACAATGGAAGATTTCCGAAGCATTTTTAAACGTCAGCGGAATTCTGAGAACAATGGAAGAGTTCCGAAACATTTTTAAACTTCAGCAGAATTCCGAGAACAATGGAAGGGTTCCGAAGCATTTTTAAACTTCAGCGGAATTTGGAGAACAATGGAAGAGTTCCGAAGTATTTTTAAAAGTCAGCGGAATTCCGAGAACAATGGAAGAGTTGTGAAGCATTTTTAAACGTCAGCGGAATTCCGAGAACAATGGAAGAGTTCCGAAGCATTTTTAAACGTCAGCAGAATTCCGAGAACAATGGAACAGTTCCGAAGCATTTTTAAACGTCAGCAGAATTCTGAGAACAATGGAAGGGTTCCGAAGCATTTTTAAACTTCAGCGGAATTCCGAGAACAATGGAAGAGTTCCAAAGCATTTTTAAACGTCAGCGGAATTCTGAGAACAACGGAAGAGTTCCGCAGCATTTTTAAACGTCAGCAGAATTCCAAGAAGAATGTAAGAGTTCTGAAGCATTTTTAAACTTCAGCAGAATTCCGAAAGCAATGGAAGAGTTCCAAAGCATTTTAAAAGTTCAGCAGAATTCCGAGAACAATTGAAGATTTCCGAAGCATTTTTATATGTCAGCGGAATTCCAAGAACAATGGAAGAGTTCCGAAGCATTTTTAAACTTCAGCAGAATTCCGAGAACAATGGAAGAGTTTCGAAGCATTTTTAAACTTCAATGGAATTTCGAGAACAATGGAAGAGTTCCGAAGCATTTTTAAACTTCAGCAGAATTCCGAGAACAATTGAAGAGTTCCGAAGCATTTTTAAACGTCAGCGGAATGCCGAGAACAATGCAAGATTTCCGAAGCATTTTTAAACGTCAGCGGAATTCTGAGAACAATGGAAGAGTTCCGAAGCATTTTTAAACTTCAACGGAATTCCGAGAACAATGGATGAGTGCCGAAGCATTTTTAAACGTCAGTGGAATTCCGAGAACAATGAAAGGGTTGCGAAGCATTATTAAACGTCAGCAGAATTCCGAGAGCAATGGAAGAGTTCCGAAGCATTTTTAAACGTCAGCGTAATGCCGAGAACAATGTAAGATTTTATGAAGGATTTTTATATGTCAGCGGAATTCCGAGAACAATGGAAGAGTACCGAAGCATTTTTAAACGTCAGCGGAATTCTGAGAACAATGGAAGAGTTCCGAAGCATTTTTAAACTTCAGCAGAATTCCGAGAACAATGGAAGAGTTCCAAAGCATTTTTAAACGTCAGCGGAATTCCGAGAACAATGGAAGAGTTCTGAAGCATTTTTAAACGTCAGCGGAATTTTGAAAACATTGGAAGATTTCCGAAGCATTTTTAAACGTCAGCGGAATTCTGAGAACAATGGAAGAGTTCCGAAGCATTTTTAAACGTCAGCGGAATGCCGAGAACAATGCAAGATTTCCGAAGCATTTTTATATGTCAGCGGAATTTTGAAAACAATGGAAGATTTCCGAAGCATTTTTAAACGTCAGCGGAATTCTGAGAACAATGGAAGAGTTCCGAAGCATTTTTAAACTTCAGCAGAATTCCGAGAACAATGGAAGAGTTCCGAAGCATTTTTAAACTTCAGCAGAATTCCGAGAACAATGTAAGAGTTCTGAAGCATTTTTAAACTTCAGCAGAATTCCGAGAGCAATGGAAGAGTTCCAAAGCATTTTAAAAGTTCAGCAGAATTCCGAGAACAATTGAAGAGTTCCGAAGCGTTTTTAAACGTCAGCGGAATGCCGAGAACAATGCAAGATTTCCGAAGCATTTTTATATGTCAGCGGAATTCCGAGAACAATGAAAGAGTTGCGAAGCATTATTAAACGTCAGCGGAATTCCGAGAACAATGGAAGAGTTCTGAAGCATTTTTAAGCGTCAGCCGAATTTTGAAAACAATGGAAGATTTCCGAAGCATTTATAAACGTCAGCGGAATTCTGAGAACAATGGAAGAGTTCCGAAGCATTTTTAAACTTCAGCAGAATTCCGAGAACAATGGAAGGGTTCCGAAGCATTTTTAAACTTCAGCGGAATTTGGAGAACAATGGAAGAGTTCTGAAGCATTTTTAAACGTCAGCAGAATTCCGAGAAGAATGTAAGAGTACTGAAGCATTTTTAAACTTCAGCAGAATTCCGAGAGCAATGGAAGAGTTCCAAAGCATTTTAAAAGTTCAGCAGAATTCCGAGAACAATTGAAGAGTTCCGAAGCATTTTTAAACGTCAGCGGAATTCTGAGAACAATGGAAGAGTTCCGAAGCATTTTTAAACTTCAGCAGAATTCCGAGAACAATGGAAGAGTTTGGAAGCATTTTTAAACTTCAACGGAATTTCGAGAACAATGGAAGAGATCCGAAGCATATTCAAACGTCAGCGGAATTCCGAGAACAATGAAAGAGTTGCGAAGCATTATTAAACGTCAGCGGAATTCCGAGAACAATGGAAGAGTTCTGAAGCATTTTTAAACGTCAGCGGAATTTTGAAAACAATGGAAGATTTCCGAAGCATTTTTAAACGTCAGCGGAATTCTGAGAACAATGGAAGAGTTCCGAAGCATTTTTAAACGTCAGCGGAATGCCGAGAACAATGCAAGATTTCCGAAGCATTTTTATATGTCAGCGGAATTCCGAGAACAATGGAAGAGCTCCGAAGCATTTTTAAACGTCAGCAGAATTCCGAGAACAATGGAAGAGTTCCGAAGCATTTTAAAACTTCAGCAGAATTCCAAGAACAATGGAAGAGTTCTGAAGCATTTTTAAACGTCAGCAGAATTCCGAGATCAATGGAAGAGTTCCGAAGCATTTTTAAACGTCAGCGGAATTCCGAGAACAGTGGAAGAGTTCTGAAGCATTTTTAAGTGTCAGCGGAATTTTGAAAACAATGGAAGATTTCCGAAGCATTTTTAAACGTCAGCGGAATTCTGAGAACAATGGAAGAGTTCCGAAACATTTTTAAACTTCAGCAGAATTCCGAGAACAATGGAAGGGTTCCGAAGCATTTTTAAACTTCAGCGGAATTTGGAGAACAATGGAAGAGTTCCGAAGTATTTTTAAAAGTCAGCGGAATTCCGAGAACAATGGAAGAGTTGTGAAGCATTTTTAAACGTCAGCGGAATTCCGAGAACAATGGAAGAGTTCCGAAGCATTTTTAAACGTCAGCAGAATTCCGAGAACAATGGAACAGTTCCGAAGCATTTTTAAACGTCAGCAGAATTCTGAGAACAATGGAAGGGTTCCGAAGCATTTTTAAACTTCAGCGGAATTCCGAGAACAATGGAAGAGTTCCAAAGCATTTTTAAACGTCAGCGGAATTCTGAGAACAATGGAAGAGTTCCGCAGCATTTTTAAACGTCAGCAGAATTCCGAGAAGAATGTAAGAGTTCTGAAGCATTTTTAAACTTCAGCAGAATTCCGAAAGCAATGGAAGAGTTCCAAAGCATTTTAAAAGTTCAGCAGAATTCCGAGAACAATTGAAGAGTTCCGAAGCATTTTTAAACGTCAGCGGAATGCCGAGAACAATGCAAGATTTCCGAAGCATTTTTATATGTCAGCGGAATTCCAAGAACAATGGAAGAGTTCCGAAGCATTTTTAAACTTCAGCAGAATTCCGAGAACAATGGAAGAGTTTCGAAGCATTTTTAAACTTCAATGGAATTTCGAGAACAATGGAAGAGTTCCGAAGCATTTTTAAACTTCAGCAGAATTCCGAGAACAATTGAAGAGTTCCGAAGCATTTTTAAACGTCAGCGGAATGCCGAGAACAATGCAAGATTTCCGAAGCATTTTTAAACGTCAGCGGAATTCTGAGAACAATGGATGAGTTCCGAAGCATTTTTAAACTTCAACGGAATTCCGAGAACAATGGATGAGTGCCGAAGCATTTTTAAACGTCAGTGGAATTCCGAGAACAATGAAAGAGTTGCGAAGCATTATTAAACGTCAGCGGAATTCCGAGAACAATGGAAGAGTTCTGAAGCATTTTTAAGCGTCAGCGGAATTTTGAAAACAATGGAAGATTTCCGAAGCATTTATAAACGTCAGCGGAATTCTGAGAACAATGGAAGAGTTCGGAAGCATTTTTAAACTTCAGCAGAATTCCGAGAACAATGGAAGGGTTCCGAAGCATTTTTAAACGTCAGCGGAATTCCGAGAACAATGAAAGAGTTGCGAAGCATTATTAAACGTCAGCGGAATTCCGAGAACAATGGAAGAGTTCTGAAGCATTTTTAAACTTCAGCAGAATTCCCAGAACAATGGAAGTGTTTTGAAGCATTTTTAAACTTCAACGGAATTCCGAGAACAATGGAAGAGTTCCGAAGCATTTTTAAACGTCAGCGGAATTTCGAGAACAATGAAAGAGTTGCGAAGCATTATTAAACGTCAGCGGAATTCCGAGAACAATGGAAGAGTTCTGAAGCATTTTTAAGCGTCAGCGGAATTTTGAAAACAATGGAAGATTTCCGAAGCATTTTTAAACGTCAGCGGAATTCTGAGAACAATGGAAGAGTTCCTAAGCATTTTTAAACTTCAGCAGAATTCCGAGAACAATGGAAGGGTTCCGAAGCATTTTTAAACTTCAGCGGAATTCCGAGAACAATGGAAGAGTTCCAAAGCATTTTTAAACGTCAGCGGAATTCTGAGAACAATGGAAGAGTTCCGAAGCATTTTTAAACGTCAGCAGAATTCCGAGAAGAATGTAAGAGTTCTGAAGCATTTTTAAACTTCAGCAGAATTCCGAGAGCAATGGAAGAGTTCCAAAGCATTTTAAAAGTTCAGCAGAATTCCGAGAACAATTGAAGAGTTCCGAAGCGTTTTTAAACGTCAGCGGAATGCCGAGAACAATGCAAGATTTCCGAAGCATTTTTATATGTCAGCGGAATTCCGAGAACAATGAAAGAGTTGCGAAGCATTATTAAACGTCAGCGGAATTCCGAGAACAATGGAAGAGTTCTGAAGCATTTTTAAGCGTCAGCCGAATTTTGAAAACAATGGAAGATTTCCGAAGCATTTATAAACGTCAGCGGAATTCTGAGAACAATGGAAGAGTTCCGAAGCATTTTTAAACTTCAGCAGAATTCCGAGAACAATGGAAGGGTTCCGAAGCATTTTTAAACTTCAGCGGAATTTGGAGAACAATGGAAGAGTTCTGAAGCATTTTTAAACGTCAGCAGAATTCCGAGAAGAATGTAAGAGTACTGAAGCATTTTTAAACTTCAGCAGAATTCCGAGAGCAATGGAAGAGTTCCAAAGCATTTTAAAAGTTCAGCAGAATTCCGAGAACAATTGAAGAGTTCCGAAGCATTTTTAAACGTCAGCGGAATTCTGAGAACAATGGAAGAGTTCCGAAGCATTTTTAAACTTCAGCAGAATTCCGAGAACAATGGAAGAGTTTGGAAGCATTTTTAAACTTCAACGGAATTTCGAGAACAATGGAAGAGATCCGAAGCATATTCAAACGTCAGCGGAATTCCGAGAACAATGAAAGAGTTGCGAAGCATTATTAAACGTCAGCGGAATTCCGAGAACAATGGAAGAGTTCTGAAGCATTTTTAAACGTCAGCGGAATTTTGAAAACAATGGAAGATTTCCGAAGCATTTTTAAACGTCAGCGGAATTCTGAGAACAATGGAAGAGTTCCGAAGCATTTTTAAACGTCAGCGGAATGCCGAGAACAATGCAAGATTTCCGAAGCATTTTTATATGTCAGCGGAATTCCGAGAACAATGGAAGAGCTCCGAAGCATTTTTAAACGTCAGCAGAATTCCGAGAACAATGGAAGAGTTCCGAAGCATTTTAAAACTTCAGCAGAATTCCAAGAACAATGGAAGAGTTCTGAAGCATTTTTAAACGTCAGCAGAATTCCGAGATCAATGGAAGAGTTCCGAAGCATTTTTAAACGTCAGCGGAATTCCGAGAACAGTGGAAGAGTTCTGAAGCATTTTTAAACGTCAGCAGAATTCCGAGAAGAATGTAAGAGTACTGAAGCATTTTTAAACTTCAGCAGAATTCCGAGAGCAATGGAAGAGTTCCAAAGCATTTTAAAAGTTCATCAGAATTCCGAGAACAATTGAAGAGTTCCGAAGCATTTTTAAACGTCAGCGGAATGCCGAGAACAATGCAAGATTTCCGAAGCATTTTTATATGTCAGCGGAATTCCGAGAAGAATGTAAGAGTAATGAAGCATTTTTAAACTTCAGCAGAATTCCGAGAACAATGGAAGAGTTTCGAAGCATTTTTAAACTTCAACGGAATTGCGAGAACAATGGAAGAGTTCCGCAGCATTTTTAAACGTCAGCAGAATTCCGAGAACAATTGAAGAGTTCCGAAGCATTTTTAAACGTCAGCGGAATGCCGAGAACAATGCAAGATTTCCGAAGCATTTTTATATGTCAGCGGAATTCCAAGAACAATGGAAGAGTTCCGAAGCATTTTTAAACTTCAGCAGAATTCCGAGAACAATGGAAGAGTTTCGAAGCATTTTTAAACTTCAATGGAATTTCGAGAACAATGGAAGAGTTCCGAAGCATTTTTAAACTTCAGCAGAATTCTGAGAGCAATGGAAGATTTCCGAAGCATTTTTAAACGTCAGCGGATTTCTGAGAACAATGGAAGAGTTCCAAAGCATTTTAAAAGTTCAGCAGAATTCCGAGAACAATTGAAGAGTTCCGAAGCATTTTGAAACGTCAGCGGAATGCCGAGAACAATGCAAGATTTCCGAAGCATTTTTATATGTCAGCGGAATTTTGAAAACAATGGAAGATTTCCGAAGCATTTTTAAACGTCAGCGGAATTCTGAGAACAATGGAAGAGTTCCGAAGCATTTTTAAACTTCAGCAGAATTCCGAGAACAATGGAAGAGTTCCGAAGCATTTTTAAACTTCAGCAGAATTCCGAGAACAATGTAAGAGTTCTGAAGCATTTTTAAACTTCAGCAGAATTCCGAGAGCAATGGAAGAGTTCCAAAGCATTTTAAAAGTTCAGCAGAATTCCGAGAACAATTGAAGAGTTCCGAAGCGTTTTTAAACGTCAGCGGAATGCCGAGAACAATGCAAGATTTCCGAAGCATTTTTATATGTCAGCGGAATTCCGAGAACAATGGAAGAGTACCGAAGCATTTTTAAACGTCAGCGGAATTCTGAGAACAATGGAAGATTTCCGAAGCATTTTTAAACGTCAGCGGATTTCTGAGAAAAATGGAAGAGTTCTGAAGCATTTTTAAACGTCAGCGGAATGCCGAGAACAATGCAAGATTTCCGAAGCATTTTTATATGTCAGCGGAATTCCGAGAACAATGGAAGAGTACCGAAGCATTTTTAAACGTCAGCGGAATTCTGAGAACAATGGAAGAGTTCAGAAGCATTTTTAAACTTCAGCAGAATTCCGAGAACAATGGAAGAGTTCCGAAGCATTTTTAAACTTCAGCAGAATTCCGAGAGCAATGGAAGAGTTCCGAAGCATTTTTAAACGTCAGCGTAATGCCGAGAACAATGTAAGATTTTATGAAGGATTTTTATATGTCAGCGGAATTCCGAGAACAATGGAAGAGTACCGAAGCATTTTTAAACGTCAGCGGAATTCTGAGAACAATGGAAGAGTTCCGAAGCATTTTTAAACTTCAGCAGAATTCCGAGAACAATGGAAGAGTTCCAAAGCATTTTTAAACGTCAGCGGAATTCCGAGAACAATGGAAGAGTTCTGAAGCATTTTTAAACGTCAGCGGAATTTTGAAAACATTGGAAGATTTCCGAAGCATTTTTAAACGTCAGCGGAATTCTGAGAACAATGGAAGAGTTCCGAAGCATTTTTAAACGTCAGCGGAATGCCGAGAACAATGCAAGATTTCCGAAGCATTTTTATATGTCAGCGGAATTTTGAAAACAATGGAAGATTTCCGAAGCATTTTTAAACGTCAGCGGAATTCTGAGAACAATGGAAGAGTTCCGAAGCATTTTTAAACTTCAGCAGAATTCCGAGAACAATGGAAGAGTTCCGAAGCATTTTTAAACTTCAGCAGAATTCCGAGAACAATGTAAGAGTTCTGAAGCATTTTTAAACTTCAGCAGAATTCCGAGAGCAATGGAAGAGTTCCAAAGCATTTTAAAAGTTCAGCAGAATTCCGAGAACAATTGAAGAGTTCCGAAGCGTTTTTAAACGTCAGCGGAATGCCGAGAACAATGCAAGATTTCCGAAGCATTTTTATATGTCAGCGGAATTCCGAGAACAATGAAAGAGTTGCGAAGCATTATTAAACGTCAGCGGAATTCCGAGAACAATGGAAGAGTTCTGAAGCATTTTTAAGCGTCAGCCGAATTTTGAAAACAATGGAAGATTTCCGAAGCATTTATAAACGTCAGCGGAATTCTGAGAACAATGGAAGAGTTCCGAAGCATTTTTAAACTTCAGCAGAATTCCGAGAACAATGGAAGGGTTCCGAAGCATTTTTAAACTTCAGCGGAATTTGGAGAACAATGGAAGAGTTCTGAAGCATTTTTAAACGTCAGCAGAATTCCGAGAAGAATGTAAGAGTACTGAAGCATTTTTAAACTTCAGCAGAATTCCGAGAGCAATGGAAGAGTTCCAAAGCATTTTAAAAGTTCAGCAGAATTCCGAGAACAATTGAAGAGTTCCGAAGCATTTTTAAACGTCAGCGGAATTCTGAGAACAATGGAAGAGTTCCGAAGCATTTTTAAACTTCAGCAGAATTCCGAGAACAATGGAAGAGTTTGGAAGCATTTTTAAACTTCAACGGAATTTCGAGAACAATGGAAGAGATCCGAAGCATATTCAAACGTCAGCGGAATTCCGAGAACAATGAAAGAGTTGCGAAGCATTATTAAACGTCAGCGGAATTCCGAGAACAATGGAAGAGTTCTGAAGCATTTTTAAACGTCAGCGGAATTTTGAAAACAATGGAAGATTTCCGAAGCATTTTTAAACGTCAGCGGAATTCTGAGAACAATGGAAGAGTTCCGAAGCATTTTTAAACGTCAGCGGAATGCCGAGAACAATGCAAGATTTCCGAAGCATTTTTATATGTCAGCGGAATTCCGAGAACAATGGAAGAGCTCCGAAGCATTTTTAAACGTCAGCAGAATTCCGAGAACAATGGAAGAGTTCCGAAGCATTTTAAAACTTCAGCAGAATTCCAAGAACAATGGAAGAGTTCTGAAGCATTTTTAAACGTCAGCAGAATTCCGAGATCAATGGAAGAGTTCCGAAGCATTTTTAAACGTCAGCGGAATTCCGAGAACAGTGGAAGAGTTCTGAAGCATTTTTAAGTGTCAGCGGAATTTTGAAAACAATGGAAGATTTCCGAAGCATTTTTAAACGTCAGCGGAATTCTGAGAACAATGGAAGAGTTCCGAAACATTTTTAAACTTCAGCAGAATTCCGAGAACAATGGAAGGGTTCCGAAGCATTTTTAAACTTCAGCGGAATTCCGAGAACAATGGAAGAGTTCCAAAGCATTTTTAAACGTCAGCGGAATTCTGAGAACAATGGAAGAGTTCCGAAGCATTTTTAAACGTCAGCAGAATTCCGAGAAGAATGTAAGAGTACTGAAGCATTTTTAAACTTCAGCAGAATTCCGAGAGCAATGGAAGAGTTCCAAAGCATTTTAAAAGTTCAGCAGAATTCCGAGAACAATTGAAGAGTTCCGAAGCATTTTTAAACGTCAGCGGAATGCCGAGAACAATGCAAGATTTCCGAAGCATTTTTATATGTCAGCGGAATTCCGAGAAGAATGTAAGAGTAATGAAGCATTTTTAAACGTCAGCAGAATTCCGAGAACAATTGAAGAGTTCCGAAGCATTTTTAAACGTCAGCGGAATGCCGAGAACAATGCAAGATTTCCGAAGCATTTTTATATGTCAGCGGAATTCCAAGAACAATGGAAGAGTTCCGAAGCATTTTTAAACTTCAGCAGAATTCCGAGAACAATGGAAGAGTTTCGAAGCATTTTTAAACTTCAATGGAATTTCGAGAACAATGGAAGAGTTCCGAAGCATTTTTAAACTTCAGCAGAATTCTGAGAGCAATGGAAGATTTCCGAAGCATTTTTAAACGTCAGCGGATTTCTGAGAACAATGGAAGAGTTCCAAAGCATTTTAAAAGTTCAGCAGAATTCCGAGAACAATTGAAGAGTTCCGAAGCATTTTGAAACGTCAGCGGAATGCCGAGAACAATGCAAGATTTCCGAAGCATTTTTATATGTCAGCGGAATTTTGAAAACAATGGAAGATTTCCGAAGCATTTTTAAACGTCAGCGGAATTCTGAGAACAATGGAAGAGTTCCGAAGCATTTTTAAACTTCAGCAGAATTCCGAGAACAATGGAAGAGTTCCGAAGCATTTTTAAACTTCAGCAGAATTCCGAGAACAATGTAAGAGTTCTGAAGCATTTTTAAACTTCAGCAGAATTCCGAGAGCAATGGAAGAGTTCCAAAGCATTTTAAAAGTTCAGCAGAATTCCGAGAACAATTGAAGAGTTCCGAAGCGTTTTTAAACGTCAGCGGAATGCCGAGAACAATGCAAGATTTCCGAAGCATTTTTATATGTCAGCGGAATTTCGAGAACAATGGAAGAGTACCGAAGCATTTTTAAACGTCAGCGGAATTCTGAGAACAATGGAAGAGTTCCGAAGCATTTTTAAACGTCAGCGGAATGCCGAGAACAATGCAAGATTTCCGAAGCATTTTTATATGTCAGCGGAATTTTGAAAACAATGGAAGATTTCCGAAGCATTTTTAAACGTCAGCGGAATTCTGAGAACAATGGAAGAGTTCCGAAGCATTTTTAAACTTCAGCAGAATTCCGAGAACAATGGAAGAGTTCCGAAGCATTTTTAAACTTCAGCAGAATTCCGAGAACAATGTAAGAGTTCTGAAGCATTTTTAAACTTCAGCAGAATTCCGAGAGCAATGGAAGAGTTCCAAAGCATTTTAAAAGTTCAGCAGAATTCCGAGAACAATTGAAGAGTTCCGAAGCGTTTTTAAACGTCAGCGGAATGCCGAGAACAATGCAAGATTTCCGAAGCATTTTTATATGTCAGCGGAATTCCGAGAACAATGAAAGAGTTGCGAAGCATTATTAAACGTCAGCGGAATTCCGAGAACAATGGAAGAGTTCTGAAGCATTTTTAAGCGTCAGCCGAATTTTGAAAACAATGGAAGATTTCCGAAGCATTTATAAACGTCAGCGGAATTCTGAGAACAATGGAAGAGTTCCGAAGCATTTTTAAACTTCAGCAGAATTCCGAGAACAATGGAAGGGTTCCGAAGCATTTTTAAACTTCAGCGGAATTTGGAGAACAATGGAAGAGTTCTGAAGCATTTTTAAACGTCAGCAGAATTCCGAGAAGAATGTAAGAGTACTGAAGCATTTTTAAACTTCAGCAGAATTCCGAGAGCAATGGAAGAGTTCCAAAGCATTTTAAAAGTTCAGCAGAATTCCGAGAACAATTGAAGAGTTCCGAAGCATTTTTAAACGTCAGCGGAATTCTGAGAACAATGGAAGAGTTCCGAAGCATTTTTAAACTTCAGCAGAATTCCGAGAACAATGGAAGAGTTTGGAAGCATTTTTAAACTTCAACGGAATTTCGAGAACAATGGAAGAGATCCGAAGCATATTCAAACGTCAGCGGAATTCCGAGAACAATGAAAGAGTTGCGAAGCATTATTAAACGTCAGCAGAATTCCGAGAACAATGGAAGAGTTCTGAAGCATTTTTAAACGTCAGCGGAATTTTGAAAACAATGGAAGATTTCCGAAGCATTTTTAAACGTCAGCGGAATTCTGAGAACAATGGAAGAGTTCCGAAGCATTTTTAAACGTCAGCGGAATGCCGAGAACAATGCAAGATTTCCGAAGCATTTTTATATGTCAGCGGAATTCCGAGAACAATGGAAGAGCTCCGAAGCATTTTTAAACGTCAGCAGAATTCCGAGAACAATGGAAGAGTTCCGAAGCATTTTAAAACTTCAGCAGAATTCCAAGAACAATGGAAGAGTTCTGAAGCATTTTTAAACGTCAGCAGAATTCCGAGATCAATGGAAGAGTTCCGAAGCATTTTTAAACGTCAGCGGAATTCCGAGAACAGTGGAAGAGTTCTGAAGCATTTTTAAGTGTCAGCGGAATTTTGAAAACAATGGAAGATTTCCGAAGCATTTTTAAACGTCAGCGGAATTCTGAGAACAATGGAAGAGTTCCGAAACATTTTTAAACTTCAGCAGAATTCCGAGAACAATGGAAGGGTTCCGAAGCATTTTTAAACTTCAGCGTAATTCCGAGAACAATGGAAGAGTTCCAAAGCATTTTTAAACGTCAGCGGAATTCTGAGAACAATGGAAGAGTTCCGAAGCATTTTTAAACGTCAGCAGAATTCCGAGAAGAATGTAAGAGTACTGAAGCATTTTTAAACTTCAGCAGAATTCCGAGAGCAATGGAAGAGTTCCAAAGCATTTTAAAAGTTCAGCAGAATTCCGAGAACAATTGAAGAGTTCCGAAGCATTTTTAAACGTCAGCGGAATTCTGAGAACAATGGAAGCGTTCCGAAGCATTTTTAAACTTCAGCAGAATTCCGAGAACAATGGAAGAGTTTGGAAGCATTTTTAAACTTCAACGGAATTTCGAGAACAATGGAAGAGATCCGAAGCATATTTAAACGTCAGCGGAATTCCGAGAACAATGAAAGAGTTGTGAAGCATTATTAAACGTCAGCGGAATTCTGAGAACAATGGAAGAGTTCCGAAGCATTTTTAAACGTCAGCAGAATTCCGAGAACAATGGAAGAGTTCCGAAGCATTTTTAAACTTCAGCAGAATTCCGAGAACAATGGAAGAGTTTCGAAGCATTTTTAAACTTCAATGGAATTTCGAGAACAATGGAAGAGTTCCGAAGCATTTTTAAACTTCAGCAGAATTCTGAGAGCAATGGAAGATTTCCGAAGCATTTTTAAACGTCAGCGGATTTCTGAGAACAATGGAAGAGTTCCAAAGCATTTTAAATGTTCAGCAGAATTCCGAGAACAATTGAAGAGTTCCGAAGCATTTTGAAACGTCAGCGGAATGCCGAGAACAATGCAAGATTTCCGAAGCATTTTTATATGTCAGCGGAATTTTGAAAACAATGGAAGATTTCCGAAGCATTTTTAAACGTCAGCGGAATTCTGAGAACAATGGAAGAGTTCCGAAGCATTTTTAAACTTCAGCAGAATTCCGAGAACAATGGAAGAGTTCCGAAGCATTTTAAAAGTTCAGCAGAATTCCGAGAACAATTGAAGAGTTCCGAAGCGTTTTTAAACGTCAGCGGAATGCCGAGAACAATGCAAGATTTCCGAAGCATTTTTATATGTCAGCGGAATTTCGAGAACAATGGAAGAGTACCGAAGCATTTTTAAACGTCAGCGGAATTCTGAGAACAATGGAAGATTTCCGAAGCATTTTTAAACGTCAGCGGATTTCTGAGAAAAATGGAAGAGTTCTGAAGCATTTTTAAACGTCAGCGGAATGCCGAGAACAATGCAAGATTTCCGAAGCATTTTTATATGTCAGCGGAATTCCGAGAACAATGGAAGAGTACCGAAGCATTTTTAAACGTCAGCGGAATTCTGAGAACAATGGAAGAGTTCAGAAGCATTTTTAAACTTCAGCAGAATTCCGAGAACAATGGAAGAGTTCCGAAGCATTTTTAAACTTCAGCAGAATTCCGAGAGCAATGGAAGAGTTCCGAAGCATTTTTAAACGTCAGCGTAATGCCGAGAACAATGTAAGATTTTATGAAGGATTTTTATATGTCAGCGGAATTCCGAGAACAATGGAAGAGTACCGAAGCATTTTTAAACGTCAGCGGAATTCTGAGAACAATGGAAGAGTTCCGAAGCATTTTTAAACTTCAGCAGAATTCCGAGAACAATGGAAGAGTTCCAAAGCATTTTTAAACGTCAGCGGAATTCCGAGAACAATGGAAGAGTTCTGAAGCATTTTTAAACGTCAGCGGAATTTTGAAAACATTGGAAGATTTCCGAAGCATTTTTAAACGTCAGCGGAATTCTGAGAACAATGGAAGAGTTCCGAAGCATTTTTAAACGTCAGCGGAATGCCGAGAACAATGCAAGATTTCCGAAGCATTTTTATATGTCAGCGGAATTTTGAAAACAATGGAAGATTTCCGAAGCATTTTTAAACGTCAGCGGAATTCTGAGAACAATGGAAGAGTTCCGAAGCATTTTTAAACTTCAGCAGAATTCCGAGAACAATGGAAGAGTTCCGAAGCATTTTTAAACTTCAGCAGAATTCCGAGAACAATGTAAGAGTTCTGAAGCATTTTTAAACTTCAGCAGAATTCCGAGAGCAATGGAAGAGTTCCAAAGCATTTTAAAAGTTCAGCAGAATTCCGAGAACAATTGAAGAGTTCCGAAGCGTTTTTAAACGTCAGCGGAATGCCGAGAACAATGCAAGATTTCCGAAGCATTTTTATATGTCAGCGGAATTCCGAGAACAATGAAAGAGTTGCGAAGCATTATTAAACGTCAGCGGAATTCCGAGAACAATGGAAGAGTTCTGAAGCATTTTTAAGCGTCAGCCGAATTTTGAAAACAATGGAAGATTTCCGAAGCATTTATAAACGTCAGCGGAATTCTGAGAACAATGGAAGAGTTCCGAAGCATTTTTAAACTTCAGCAGAATTCCGAGAACAATGGAAGGGTTCCGAAGCATTTTTAAACTTCAGCGGAATTTGGAGAACAATGGAAGAGTTCTGAAGCATTTTTAAACGTCAGCAGAATTCCGAGAAGAATGTAAGAGTACTGAAGCATTTTTAAACTTCAGCAGAATTCCGAGAGCAATGGAAGAGTTCCAAAGCATTTTAAAAGTTCAGCAGAATTCCGAGAACAATTGAAGAGTTCCGAAGCATTTTTAAACGTCAGCGGAATTCTGAGAACAATGGAAGAGTTCCGAAGCATTTTTAAACTTCAGCAGAATTCCGAGAACAATGGAAGAGTTTGGAAGCATTTTTAAACTTCAACGGAATTTCGAGAACAATGGAAGAGATCCGAAGCATATTCAAACGTCAGCGGAATTCCGAGAACAATGAAAGAGTTGCGAAGCATTTTTAAACGTCAGCAGAATTCCGAGAACAATGGAAGAGTTCTGAAGCATTTTTAAACGTCAGCGGAATTTTGAAAACAATGGAAGATTTCCGAAGCATTTTTAAACGTCAGCGGAATTCTGAGAACAATGGAAGAGTTCCGAAGCATTTTTAAACGTCAGCGGAATGCCGAGAACAATGCAAGATTTCCGAAGCATTTTTATATGTCAGCGGAATTCCGAGAACAATGGAAGAGCTCCGAAGCATTTTTAAACGTCAGCAGAATTCCGAGAACAATGGAAGAGTTCCGAAGCATTTTAAAACTTCAGCAGAATTCCAAGAACAATGGAAGAGTTCTGAAGCATTTCTAAACGTCAGCAGAATTCCGAGATCAATGGAAGAGTTCCGAAGCATTTTTAAACGTCAGCGGAATTCCGAGAACAGTGGAAGAGTTCTGAAGCATT
Organism: Phyllobates terribilis; assembly: GCF_046119375.1. Taxonomy (NCBI): domain Eukaryota; kingdom Metazoa; phylum Chordata; class Amphibia; order Anura; family Dendrobatidae; genus Phyllobates; species Phyllobates terribilis. Next base: position 11,348,260 of record NW_027362788.1, on the reverse strand, counting down.
TTTAAGTGTCAGCGGAATTTTGAAAACAATGGAAGATTTCCGAAGCATTTTTAAACGTCAGCGGAATTCTGAGAACAATGGAAGAGTTCCGAAACATTTTTAAACTTCAGCAGAATTCCGAGAACAATGGAAGGGTTCCGAAGCATTTTTAAACTTCAGCGGAATTTGGAGAACAATGGAAGAGTTCCGAAGCATTTTTAAACGTCAGTGGAATTCCGAGAACAATGAAAGAGTTGCGAAGCATTATTAAACGTCAGCGGAATTCCGAGAACAATGGAAGAGTTCTGAAGCATTTTTAAGCATCAGCGGAATTTTGAAAACAATGGAAGATTTCCGAAGCATTTATAAACGTCAGCGGAATTCTGAGAACAATGGAAGAGTTCCGAAGCATTTTTAAACTTCAGCAGAATTCCGAGAACAATGGAAGGGTTCCGAAACATTTTTAAACGTCAGCGGAATTCCGAGAACAATGAAAGAGTTGCGAAGCATTATTAAACGTCAGCGGAATTCCGAGAACAATGGAAGAGTTCTGAAGCATTTTTAAACTTCAGCAGAATTCCCAGAACAATGGAAGTGTTTTGAAGCATTTTTAAACTTCAACGGAATTCCGAGAACAATGGAAGAGTTCCGAAGCATTTTTAAACGTCAGCGGAATTTCGAGAACAATGAAAGAGTTGCGAAGCATTATTAAACGTCAGCGGAATTCCGAGAACAATGGAAGAGTTCTGAAGCATTTTTAAGCGTCAGCGGAATTTTGAAAACAATGGAAGATTTCCGAAGCATTTTTAAACGTCAGCGGAATTCTGAGAACAATGGAAGAGTTCCTAAGCATTTTTAAACTTCAGCAGAATTCCGAGAACAATGGAAGGGTTCCGAAGCATTTTTAAACTTCAGCGGAATTCCGAGAACAATGGAAGAGTTCCAAAGCATTTTTAAACGTCAGCGGAATTCTGAGAACAATGGAAGAGTTCCGAAGCATTTTTAAACGTCAGCAGAATTCCGAGAAGAATGTAAGAGTACTGAAGCATTTTTAAACTTCAGCAGAATTCCGAGAGCAATGGAAGAGTTCCAAAGCATTTTAAAAGTTCAGCAGAATTCCGAGAACAATTGAAGAGTTCCGAAGCATTTTTAAACGTCAGCGGAATTCTGAGAACAATGGAAGCGTTCCGAAGCATTTTTAAACTTCAGCAGAATTCCGAGAACAATGGAAGAGTTTGGAAGCATTTTTAAACTTCAACGGAATTTCGAGAACAATGGAAGAGATCCGAAGCATATTTAAACGTCAGCGGAATTCCGAGAACAATGAAAGAGTTGTGAAGCATTATTAAACGTCAGCGGAATTCTGAGAACAATGGAAGAGTTCCGAAGCATTTTTAAACGTCAGCAGAATTCCGAGAAGAATGTAAGAGTACTGAAGCATTTTTAAACTTCAGCAGAATTCCGAGAGCAATGGAAGAGTTCCAAAGCATTTTAAAAGTTCAGCAGAATTCCGAGAACAATTGAAGAGTTCCGAAGCGTTTTTAAACGTCAGCGGAATGCCGAGAACAATGCAAGATTTCCGAAGCATTTTTATATGTCAGCGGAATTCCGAGAACAATGAAAGAGTTGCGAAGCATTATTAAACGTCAGCGGAATTCCGAGAACAATGGAAGAGTTCTGAAGCATTTTTAAGCGTCAGCCGAATTTTGAAAACAATGGAAGATTTCCGAAGCATTTATAAACGTCAGCGGAATTCTGAGAACAATGGAAGAGTTCCGAAGCATTTTTAAACTTCAGCAGAATTCCGAGAACAATGGAAGGGTTCCGAAGCATTTTTAAACTTCAGCGGAATTTGGAGAACAATGGAAGAGTTCTGAAGCATTTTTAAACGTCAGCAGAATTCCGAGAAGAATGTAAGAGTACTGAAGCATTTTTAAACTTCAGCAGAATTCCGAGAGCAATGGAAGAGTTCCAAAGCATTTTAAAAGTTCAGCAGAATTCCGAGAACAATTGAAGAGTTCCGAAGCATTTTTAAACGTCAGCGGAATTCTGAGAACAATGGAAGAGTTCCGAAGCATTTTTAAACTTCAGCAGAATTCCGAGAACAATGGAAGAGTTTGGAAGCATTTTTAAACTTCAACGGAATTTCGAGAACAATGGAAGAGATCCGAAGCATATTCAAACGTCAGCGGAATTCCGAGAACAATGAAAGAGTTGCGAAGCATTATTAAACGTCAGCGGAATTCCGAGAACAATGGAAGAGTTCTGAAGCATTTTTAAACGTCAGCGGAATTTTGAAAACAATGGAAGATTTCCGAAGCATTTTTAAACGTCAGCGGAATTCTGAGAACAATGGAAGAGTTCCGAAGCATTTTTAAACGTCAGCGGAATGCCGAGAACAATGCAAGATTTCCGAAGCATTTTTATATGTCAGCGGAATTCCGAGAACAATGGAAGAGCTCCGAAGCATTTTTAAACGTCAGCAGAATTCCGAGAACAATGGAAGAGTTCCGAAGCATTTTAAAACTTCAGCAGAATTCCAAGAACAATGGAAGAGTTCTGAAGCATTTTTAAACGTCAGCAGAATTCCGAGATCAATGGAAGAGTTCCGAAGCATTTTTAAACGTCAGCGGAATTCCGAGAACAGTGGAAGAGTTCTGAAGCATTTTTAAGTGTCAGCGGAATTTTGAAAACAATGGAAGATTTCCGAAGCATTTTTAAACGTCAGCGGAATTCTGGGAACAATGGAAGAGTTCCGAAACATTTTTAAACTTCAGCAGAATTCCGAGAACAATGGAAGGGTTCCGAAGCATTTTTAAACTTCAGCGGAATTCCGAGAACAATGGAAGAGTTCCAAAGCATTTTTAAACGTCAGCGGAATTCTGAGAACAATGGAAGAGTTCCGAAGCATTTTTAAACGTCAGCAGAATTCCGAGAAGAATGTAAGAGTACTGAAGCATTTTTAAACTTCAGCAGAATTCCGAGAGCAATGGAAGAGTTCCAAAGCATTTTAAAAGTTCAGCAGAATTCCGAGAACAATTGAAGAGTTCCGAAGCATTTTTAAACGTCAGCGGAATTCTGAGAACAATGGAAGCGTTCCGAAGCATTTTTAAACTTCAGCAGAATTCCGAGAACAATGGAAGAGTTTGGAAGCATTTTTAAACTTCAACGGAATTTCGAGAACAATGGAAGAGATCCGAAGCATATTTAAACGTCAGCGGAATTCCGAGAACAATGAAAGAGTTGTGAAGCATTATTAAACGTCAGCGGAATTCTGAGAACAATGGAAGAGTTCCGAAGCATTTTTAAACGTCAGCAGAATTCCGAGAACAATGGAAGAGTTCCGAAGCATTTTTAAACTTCAGCAGAATTCCGAGAACAATGGAAGAGTTTCGAAGCATTTTTAAACTTCAATGGAATTTCGAGAACAATGGAAGAGTTCCGAAGCATTTTTAAACTTCAGCAGAATTCTGAGAGCAATGGAAGATTTCCGAAGCATTTTTAAACGTCAGCGGATTTCTGAGAACAATGGAAGAGTTCCAAAGCATTTTAAATGTTCAGCAGAATTCCGAGAACAATTGAAGAGTTCCGAAGCATTTTGAAACGTCAGCGGAATGCCGAGAACAATGCAAGATTTCCGAAGCATTTTTATATGTCAGCGGAATTTTGAAAACAATGGAAGATTTCCGAAGCATTTTTAAACGTCAGCGGAATTCTGAGAACAATGGAAGAGTTCCGAAGCATTTTTAAACTTCAGCAGAATTCCGAGAACAATGGAAGAGTTCCGAAGCATTTTTAAACTTCAGCAGAATTCCGAGAACAATGTAAGAGTTCTGAAGCATTTTTAAACTTCAGCAGAATTCCGAGAGCAATGGAAGAGTTCCAAAGCATTTTAAAAGTTCAGCAGAATTCCGAGAACAATTGAAGAGTTCCGAAGCGTTTTTAAACGTCAGCGGAATGCCGAGAACAATGCAAGATTTCCGAAGCATTTTTATATGTCAGCGGAATTTCGAGAACAATGGAAGAGTACCGAAGCATTTTTAAACGTCAGCGGAATTCTGAGAACAATGGAAGATTTCCGAAGCATTTTTAAACGTCAGCGGATTTCTGAGAAAAATGGAAGAGTTCTGAAGCATTTTTAAACGTCAGCGGAATGCCGAGAACAATGCAAGATTTCCGAAGCATTTTTATATGTCAGCGGAATTCCGAGAACAATGGAAGAGTACCGAAGCATTTTTAAACGTCAGTTGAATTCTGAGAACAATGGAAGAGTTCAGAAGCATTTTTAAACTTCAGCAGAATTCCGAGAACAATGGAAGAGTTCCGAAGCATTTTTAAACTTCAGCAGAATTCCGAGAGCAATGGAAGAGTTCCGAAGCATTTTTAAACGTCAGCGTAATGCCGAGAACAATGTAAGATTTTATGAAGGATTTTTATGTCAGCGGAATTCCGAGAACAATGGAAGAGTACCGAAGCATTTTTAAACTTCAGCAGAATTCCGAGAACAATGGAAGAGTTCCAAAGCATTTTTAAACGTCAGCGGAATTCCGAGAACAATGGAAGAGTTCTGAAGCATTTTTAAACGTCAGCGGAATTTTGAAAACATTGGAAGATTTCCGAAGCATTTTTAAACGTCAGCGGAATTCTGAGAACAATGGAAGAGTTCCGAAGCATTTTTAAACGTCAGCGGAATGCCGAGAACAATGCAAGATTTCCGAAGCATTTTTATATGTCAGCGGAATTTTGAAAACAATGGAAGATTTCCGAAGCATTTTTAAACGTCAGCGGAATTCTGAGAACAATGGAAGAGTTCCGAAGCATTTTTAAACTTCAGCAGAATTCCGAGAACAATGTAAGAGTTCTGAAGCATTTTTAAACTTCAGCAGAATTCCGAGAGCAATGGAAGAGTTCCAAAGCATTTTAAAAGTTCAGCAGAATTCCGAGAACAATTGAAGAGTTCCGAAGCGTTTTTAAACGTCAGCGGAATGCCGAGAACAATGCAAGATTTCCGAAGCATTTTTATATGTCAGCGGAATTCCGAGAACAATGAAAGAGTTGCGAAGCATTATTAAACGTCAGCGGAATTCCGAGAACAATGGAAGAGTTCTGAAGCATTTTTAAGCGTCAGCCGAATTTTGAAAACAATGGAAGATTTCCGAAGCATTTATAAACGTCAGCGGAATTCTGAGAACAATGGAAGAGTTCCGAAGCATTTTTAAACTTCAGCAGAATTCCGAGAACAATGGAAGGGTTCCGAAGCATTTTTAAACTTCAGCGGAATTTGGAGAACAATGGAAGAGTTCTGAAGCATTTTTAAACGTCAGCAGAATTCCGAGAAGAATGTAAGAGTACTGAAGCATTTTTAAACTTCAGCAGAATTCCGAGAGCAATGGAAGAGTTCCAAAGCATTTTAAAAGTTCAGCAGAATTCCGAGAACAATTGAAGAGTTCCGAAGCATTTTTAAACGTCAGCGGAATTCTGAGAACAATGGAAGAGTTCCGAAGCATTTTTAAACTTCAGCAGAATTCCGAGAACAATGGAAGAGTTTGGAAGCATTTTTAAACTTCAACGGAATTTCGAGAACAATGGAAGAGATCCGAAGCATATTCAAACGTCAGCGGAATTCCGAGAACAATGAAAGAGTTGCGAAGCATTTTTAAACGTCAGCGGAATTCCGAGAACAATGGAAGAGTTCTGAAGCATTTTTAAACGTCAGCGGAATTTTGAAAACAATGGAAGATTTCCGAAGCATTTTTAAACGTCAGCGGAATTCTGAGAACAATGGAAGAGTTCCGAAGCATTTTTAAACGTCAGCGGAATGCCGAGAACAATGCAAGATTTCCGAAGCATTTTTATATGTCAGCGGAATTCCGAGAACAATGGAAGAGCTCCGAAGCATTTTTAAACGTCAGCAGAATTCCGAGAACAATGGAAGAGTTCCGAAGCATTTTAAAACTTCAGCAGAATTCCAAGAACAATGGAAGAGTTCCGAAGCATTTTTAAACGTCAGCGGAATTCCGAGAACAGTGGAAGAGTTCTGAAGCATTTTTAAGTGTCAGCGGAATTTTGAAAACAATGGAAGATTTCCGAAGCATTTTTAAACGTCAGCGGAATTCTGAGAACAATGGAAGAGTTCCGAAACATTTTTAAACTTCAGCAGAATTCCGAGAACAATGGAAGGGTTCCGAAGCATTTTTAAACTTCAGCGGAATTTGGAGAACAATGGAAGAGTTCCGAAGCATTTTTAAACGTCAGTGGAATTCCGAGAACAATGAAAGAGTTGCGAAGCATTATTAAACGTCAGCGGAATTCTGAGAACAATGGAAGAGTTCTGAAGCATTTTTAAGCGTCAGCGGAATTTTGAAAACAATGGAAGATTTCCGAAGCATTTATAAACGTCAGCGGAATTCTGAGAACAATGGAAGAGTTCCGAAGCATTTTTAAACTTCAGCAGAATTCCGAGAACAATGGAAGGGTTCCGAAGCATTTTTAAACGTCAGCGGAATTCCGAGAACAATGAAAGAGTTGCGAAGCATTATTAAACGTCAGCGGAATTCCGAGAACAATGGAAGAGTTCTGAAGCATTTTTAAACTTCAGCAGAATTCCCAGAACAATGGAAGTGTTTTGAAGCATTTTTAAACTTCAACGGAATTCCGAGAACAATGGAAGAGTTCCGAAGCATTTTTAAACGTCAGCGGAATTTCGAGAACAATGAAAGAGTTGCGAAGCATTATTAAACGTCAGCGGAATTCCGAGAACAATGGAAGAGTTCTGAAGCATTTTTAAGCGTCAGCGGAATTTTGAAAACAATGGAAGATTTCCGAAGCATTTTTAAACGTCAGCGGAATTCTGAGAACAATGGAAGAGTTCCTAAGCATTTTTAAACTTCAGCAGAATTCCGAGAACAATGGAAGGGTTCCGAAGCATTTTTAAACTTCAGCGGAATTCCGAGAACAATGGAAGAGTTCCAAAGCATTTTTAAACGTCAGCGGAATTCTGAGAACAATGGAAGAGTTCCGAAGCATTTTTAAACGTCAGCAGAATTCCGAGAAGAATGTAAGAGTACTGAAGCATTTTTAAACTTCAGCAGAATTCCGAGAGCAATGGAAGAGTTCCAAAGCATTTTAAAAGTTCAGCAGAATTCCGAGAACAATTGAAGAGTTCCGAAGCATTTTTAAACGTCAGCGGAATTCTGAGAACAATGGAAGCGTTCCGAAGCATTTTCAAACTTCAGCAGAATTCCGAGAACAATGGAAGAGTTTGGAAGCATTTTTAAACTTCAACGGAATTTCGAGAACAATGGAAGAGATCCGAAGCATATTTAAACGTCAGCGGAATTCCGAGAACAATGAAAGAGTTGTGAAGCATTATTAAACGTCAGCGGAATTCTGAGAACAATGGAAGAGTTCCGAAGCATTTTTAAACGTCAGCAGAATTCCGAGAAGAATGTAAGAGTACTGAAGCATTTTTAAACTTCAGCAGAATTCCGAGAGCAATGGAAGAGTTCCAAAGCATTTTAAAAGTTCATCAGAATTCCGAGAACAATTGAAGAGTTCCGAAGCATTTTTAAACGTCAGCGGAATGCCGAGAACAATGCAAGATTTCCGAAGCATTTTTATATGTCAGCGGAATTCCGAGAAGAATGTAAGAGTAATGAAGCATTTTTAAACTTCAGCAGAATTCCGAGAACAATGGAAGAGTTTCGAAGCATTTTTAAACTTCAACGGAATTCCGAGAACAATGGAAGAGTTCCGCAGCATTTTTAAACGTCAGCAGAATTCCGAGAACAATTGAAGAGTTCCGAAGCATTTTTAAACGTCAGCGGAATGCCGAGAACAATGCAAGATTTCCGAAGCATTTTTATATGTCAGCGGAATTCCAAGAACAATGGAAGAGTTCCGAAGCATTTTTAAACTTCAGCAGAATTCCGAGAACAATGGAAGAGTTTCGAAGCATTTTTAAACTTCAATGGAATTTCGAGAACAATGGAAGAGTTCCGAAGCATTTTTAAACTTCAGCAGAATTCTGAGAGCAATGGAAGATTTCCGAAGCATTTTTAAACGTCAGCGGATTTCTGAGAACAATGGAAGAGTTCCAAAGCATTTTAAAAGTTCAGCAGAATTCCGAGAACAATTGAAGAGTTCCGAAGCATTTTGAAACGTCAGCGGAATGCCGAGAACAATGCAAGATTTCCGAAGCATTTTTATATGTCAGCGGAATTTTGAAAACAATGGAAGATTTCCGAAGCATTTTTAAACGTCAGCGGAATTCTGAGAACAATGGAAGAGTTCAGAAGCATTTTTAAACTTCAGCAGAATTCCGAGAACAATGGAAGAGTTCCGAAGCATTTTTAAACTTCAGCAGAATTCCGAGAGCAATGGAAGAGTTCCGAAGCATTTTTAAACGTCAGCGGAATGCCGAGAACAATGGAAGATTTTATGAAGGATTTTTATATGTCAGCAGAATTCCGAGAACAATGGAAGAGTTCCAAAGCATTTTTAAACGTCAGCGGAATTCCGAGAACAATGGAAGAGTTCTGAAGCATTTTTAAACGTCAGCGGAATTTTGAAAACATTGGAAGATTTCCGAAGCATTTTTAAACGTCAGCGGAATTCTGAGAACAATGGAAGAGTTCCGAAGCATTTTTAAACGTCAGCGGAATGCCGAGAACAATGCAAGATTTCCGAAGCATTTTTATATGTCAGCGGAATTTTGAAAACAATGGAAGATTTCCGAAGCATTTTTAAACGTCAGCGGAATTCTGAGAACAATGGAAGAGTTCCGAAGCATTTTTAAACTTCAGCAGAATTCCGAGAACAATGGAAGAGTTCCGAAGCATTTTTAAACTTCAGCAGAATTCCGAGAACAATGTAAGAGTTCTGAAGCATTTTTAAACTTCAGCAGAATTCCGAGAGCAATGGAAGAGTTCCAAAGCATTTTAAAAGTTCAGCAGAATTCCGAGAACAATTGAAGAGTTCCGAAGCGTTTTTAAACGTCAGCGGAATGCCGAGAACAATGCAAGATTTCCGAAGCATTTTTATATGTCAGCGGAATTCCGAGAACAATGAAAGAGTTGCGAAGCATTATTAAACGTCAGCGGAATTCCGAGAACAATGGAAGAGTTCTGAAGCATTTTTAAGCGTCAGCCGAATTTTGAAAACAATGGAAGATTTCCGAAGCATTTATAAACGTCAGCGGAATTCTGAGAACAATGGAAGAGTTCCGAAGCATTTTTAAACTTCAGCAGAATTCCGAGAACAATGGAAGGGTTCCGAAGCATTTTTAAACTTCAGCGGAATTTGGAGAACAATGGAAGAGTTCTGAAGCATTTTTAAACGTCAGCAGAATTCCGAGAAGAATGTAAGAGTACTGAAGCATTTTTAAACTTCAGCAGAATTCCGAGAGCAATGGAAGAGTTCCAAAGCATTTTAAAAGTTCAGCAGAATTCCGAGAACAATTGAAGAGTTCCGAAGCATTTTTAAACGTCAGCGGAATTCTGAGAACAATGGAAGAGTTCCGAAGCATTTTTAAACTTCAGCAGAATTCCGAGAACAATGGAAGAGTTTGGAAGCATTTTTAAACTTCAACGGAATTTCGAGAACAATGGAAGAGATCCGAAGCATATTCAAACGTCAGCGGAATTCCGAGAACAATGAAAGAGTTGCGAAGCATTATTAAACGTCAGCGGAATTCCGAGAACAATGGAAGAGTTCTGAAGCATTTTTAAACGTCAGCGGAATTTTGAAAACAATGGAAGATTTCCGAAGCATTTTTAAACGTCAGCGGAATTCTGAGAACAATGGAAGAGTTCCGAAGCATTTTTAAACGTCAGCGGAATGCCGAGAACAATGCAAGATTTCCGAAGCATTTTTATATGTCAGCGGAATTCCGAGAACAATGGAAGAGCTCCGAAGCATTTTTAAACGTCAGCAGAATTCCGAGAACAATGGAAGAGTTCCGAAGCATTTTAAAACTTCAGCAGAATTCCAAGAACAATGGAAGAGTTCTGAAGCATTTTTAAACGTCAGCAGAATTCCGAGATCAATGGAAGAGTTCCGAAGCATTTTTAAACGTCAGCGGAATTCCGAGAACAGTGGAAGAGTTCTGAAGCATTTTTAAGTGTCAGCGGAATTTTGAAAACAATGGAAGATTTCCGAAGCATTTTTAAACGTCAGCGGAATTCTGAGAACAATGGAAGAGTTCCGAAACATTTTTAAACTTCAGCAGAATTCCGAGAACAATGGAAGGGTTCCGAAGCATTTTTAAACTTCAGCGGAATTTGGAGAACAATGGAAGAGTTCCGAAGTATTTTTAAAAGTCAGCGGAATTCCGAGAACAATGGAAGAGTTGTGAAGCATTTTTAAACGTCAGCGGAATTCCGAGAACAATGGAAGAGTTCCGAAGCATTTTTAAATGTCAGCAGAATTCCGAGAACAATGGAACAGTTCCGAAGCATTTTTAAACGTCAGCAGAATTCTGAGAACAATGGAAGGGTTCCGAAGCATTTTTAAACTTCAGCGGAATTCCGAGAACAATGGAAGAGTTCCAAAGCATTTTTAAACGTCAGCGGAATTCTGAGAACAATGGAAGAGTTCCGCAGCATTTTTAAACGTCAGCAGAATTCCGAGAAGAATGTAAGAGTTCTGAAGCATTTTTAAACTTCAGCAGAATTCCGAAAGCAATGGAAGAGTTCCAAAGCATTTTAAAAGTTCAGCAGAATTCCGAGAACAATTGAAGAGTTCCGAAGCATTTTTAAACGTCAGCGGAATGCCGAGAACAATGCAAGATTTCCGAAGCATTTTTATATGTCAGCGGAATTCCAAGAACAATGGAAGAGTTCCGAAGCATTTTTAAACTTCAGCAGAATTCCGAGAACAATGGAAGAGTTTCGAAGCATTTTTAAACTTCAATGGAATTTCGAGAACAATGGAAGAGTTCCGAAGCATTTTTAAACTTCAGCAGAATTCCGAGAACAATTGAAGAGTTCCGAAGCATTTTTAAACGTCAGCGGAATGCCGAGAACAATGCAAGATTTCCGAAGCATTTTTAAACGTCAGCGGAATTCTGAGAACAATGGAAGAGTTCCGAAGCATTTTTAAACTTCAACGGAATTCCGAGAACAATGGATGAGTGCCGAAGCATTTTTAAACGTCAGTGGAATTCCGAGAACAATGAAAGAGTTGCGAAGCATTATTAAACGTCAGCGGAATTCCGAGAACAATGGAAGAGTTCTGAAGCATTTTTAAGCGTCAGCGGAATTTTGAAAACAATGGAAGATTTCCGAAGCATTTATAAACGTCAGCGGAATTCTGAGAACAATGGAAGAGTTCCGAAGCATTTTTAAACTTCAGCAGAATTCCGAGAACAATGGAAGAGTTTGGAAGCATTTTTAAACTTCAACGGAATTTCGAGAACAATGGAAGAGATCCGAAGCATATTCAAACGTCAGCGGAATTCCGAGAACAATGAAAGAGTTGCGAAGCATTATTAAACGTCAGCGGAATTCCGAGAACAATGGAAGAGTTCTGAAGCATTTTTAAACGTCAGCGGAATTTTGAAAACAATGGAAGATTTCCGAAGCATTTTTAAACGTCAGCGGAATTCTGAGAACAATGGAAGAGTTCCGAAGCATTTTTAAACGTCAGCGGAATGCCGAGAACAATGCAAGATTTCCGAAGCATTTTTATATGTCAGCGGAATTCCGAGAACAATGGAAGAGCTCCGAAGCATTTTTAAACGTCAGCAGAATTCCGAGAACAATGGAAGAGTTCCGAAGCATTTTAAAACTTCAGCAGAATTCCAAGAACAATGGAAGAGTTCTGAAGCATTTTTAAACGTCAGCAGAATTCCGAGATCAATGGAAGAGTTCCGAAGCATTTTTAAACGTCAGCGGAATTCCGAGAACAGTGGAAGAGTTCTGAAGCATTTTTAAGTGTCAGCGGAATTTTGAAAACAATGGAAGATTTCCGAAGCATTTTTAAACGTCAGCGGAATTCTGAGAACAATGGAAGAGTTCCGAAACATTTTTAAACTTCAGCAGAATTCCGAGAACAATGGAAGGGTTCCGAAGCATTTTTAAACTTCAGCGGAATTTGGAGAACAATGGAAGAGTTCCGAAGTATTTTTAAAAGTCAGCGGAATTCCGAGAACAATGGAAGAGTTGTGAAGCATTTTTAAACGTCAGCGGAATTCCGAGAACAATGGAAGAGTTCCGAAGCATTTTTAAATGTCAGCAGAATTCCGAGAGCAATGGAACAGTTCCGAAGCATTTTTAAACGTCAGCAGAATTCTGAGAACAATGGAAGGGTTCCGAAGCATTTTTAAACTTCAGCGGAATTCCGAGAACAATGGAAGAGTTCCAAAGCATTTTTAAACGTCAGCGGAATTCTGAGAACAATGGAAGAGTTCCGCAGCATTTTTAAACGTCAGCAGAATTCCGAGAAGAATGTAAGAGTTCTGAAGCATTTTTAAACTTCAGCAGAATTCCGAAAGCAATGGAAGAGTTCCAAAGCATTTTAAAAGTTCAGCAGAATTCCGAGAACAATTGAAGAGTTCCGAAGCATTTTTAAACGTCAGCGGAATGCCGAGAACAATGCAAGATTTCCGAAGCATTTTTATATGTCAGCGGAATTCCAAGAACAATGGAAGAGTTCCGAAGCATTTTTAAACTTCAGCAGAATTCCGAGAACAATGGAAGAGTTTCGAAGCATTTTTAAACTTCAATGGAATTTCGAGAACAATGGAAGAGTTCCGAAGCATTTTTAAACTTCAGCAGAATTCCGAGAACAATTGAAGAGTTCCGAAGCATTTTTAAACGTCAGCGGAATGCCGAGAACAATGCAAGATTTCCGAAGCATTTTTAAACGTCAGCGGAATTCTGAGAACAATGGAAGAGTTCCGAAGCATTTTTAAACTTCAACGGAATTCCGAGAACAATGGATGAGTGCCGAAGCATTTTTAAACGTCAGTGGAATTCCGAGAACAATGAAAGAGTTGCGAAGCATTATTAAACGTCAGCGGAATTCCGAGAACAATGGAAGAGTTCTGAAGCATTTTTAAACGTCAGCGGAATGCCGAGAACAATGCAAGATTTCCGAAGCATTTTTATATGTCAGCGGAATTCCGAGAAGAATGTAAGAGTAATGAAGCATTTTTAAACTTCAGCAGAATTCCGAGAACAATGGAAGAGTTTCGAAGCATTTTTAAACTTCAACGGAATTCCGAGAACAATGGAAGAGTTCCGCAGCATTTTTAAACGTCAGCAGAATTCCGAGAACAATTGAAGAGTTCCGAAGCATTTTGAAACGTCAGCGGAATGCCGAGAACAATGCAAGATTTCCGAAGCATTTTTATATGTCAGCGGAATTCCAAGAACAATGGAAGAGTTCCGAAGCATTTTTAAACTTCAGCAGAATTCCGAGAACAATGGAAGAGTTTCGAAGCATTTTTAAACTTCAATGGAATTTCGAGAACAATGGAAGAGTTCCGAAGCATTTTTAAACTTCAGCAGAATTCTGAGAGCAATGGAAGATTTCCGAAGCATTTTTAAACGTCAGCGGATTTCTGAGAACAATGGAAGAGTTCCAAAGCATTTTAAAAGTTCAGCAGAATTCCGAGAACAATTGAAGAGTTCCGAAGCATTTTGAAACGTCAGCGGAATGCCGAGAACAATGCAAGATTTCCGAAGCATTTTTATATGTCAGCGGAATTTTGAAAACAATGGAAGATTTCCGAAGCATTTTTAAACGTCAGCGGAATTCTGAGAACAATGGAAGAGTTCCGAAGCATTTTTAAACTTCAGCAGAATTCCGAGAACAATGGAAGAGTTCCGAAGCATTTTTAAACTTCAGCAGAATTCCGAGAACAATGTAAGAGTTCTGAAGCATTTTTAAACTTCAGCAGAATTCCGAGAGCAATGGAAGAGTTCCAAAGCATTTTAAAAGTTCAGCAGAATTCCGAGAACAATTGAAGAGTTCCGAAGCGTTTTTAAACGTCAGCGGAATGCCGAGAACAATGCAAGATTTCCGAAGCATTTTTATATGTCAGCGGAATTCCGAGAACAATGAAAGAGTTGCGAAGCATTATTAAACGTCAGCGGAATTCCGAGAACAATGGAAGAGTTCTGAAGCATTTTTAAGCGTCAGCCGAATTTTGAAAACAATGGAAGATTTCCGAAGCATTTATAAACGTCAGCGGAATTCTGAGAACAATGGAAGAGTTCCGAAGCATTTTTAAACTTCAGCAGAATTCCGAGAACAATGGAAGGGTTCCGAAGCATTTTTAAACTTCAGCGGAATTTGGAGAACAATGGAAGAGTTCTGAAGCATTTTTAAACGTCAGCAGAATTCCGAGAAGAATGTAAGAGTACTGAAGCATTTTTAAACTTCAGCAGAATTCCGAGAGCAATGGAAGAGTTCCAAAGCATTTTAAAAGTTCAGCAGAATTCCGAGAACAATTGAAGAGTTCCGAAGCATTTTTAAACGTCAGCGGAATTCTGAGAACAATGGAAGAGTTCCGAAGCATTTTTAAACTTCAGCAGAATTCCGAGAACAATGGAAGAGTTTGGAAGCATTTTTAAACTTCAACGGAATTTCGAGAACAATGGAAGAGATCCGAAGCATATTCAAACGTCAGCGGAATTCCGAGAACAATGAAAGAGTTGCGAAGCATTATTAAACGTCAGCGGAATTCCGAGAACAATGGAAGAGTTCTGAAGCATTTTTAAACGTCAGCGGAATTTTGAAAACAATGGAAGATTTCCGAAGCATTTTTAAACGTCAGCGGAATTCTGAGAACAATGGAAGAGTTCCGAAGCATTTTTAAACGTCAGCGGAATGCCGAGAACAATGCAAGATTTCCGAAGCATTTTTATATGTCAGCGGAATTCCGAGAACAATGGAAGAGCTCCGAAGCATTTTTAAACGTCAGCAGAATTCCGAGAACAATGGAAGAGTTCCGAAGCATTTTAAAACTTCAGCAGAATTCCAAGAACAATGGAAGAGTTCTGAAGCATTTTTAAACGTCAGCAGAATTCCGAGATCAATGGAAGAGTTCCGAAGCATTTTTAAACGTCAGCGGAATTCCGAGAACAGTGGAAGAGTTCTGAAGCATTTTTAAGTGTCAGCGGAATTTTGAAAACAATGGAAGATTTCCGAAGCATTTTTAAACGTCAGCGGAATTCTGAGAACAATGGAAGAGTTCCGAAACATTTTTAAACTTCAGCAGAATTCCGAGAACAATGGAAGGGTTCCGAAGCATTTTTAAACTTCAGCGGAATTTGGAGAACAATGGAAGAGTTCCGAAGTATTTTTAAAAGTCAGCGGAATTCCGAGAACAATGGAAGAGTTGTGAAGCATTTTTAAACGTCAGCGGAATTCCGAGAACAATGGAAGAGTTCCGAAGCATTTTTAAATGTCAGCAGAATTCCGAGAACAATGGAACAGTTCCGAAGCATTTTTAAACGTCAGCAGAATTCTGAGAACAATGGAAGGGTTCCGAAGCATTTTTAAACTTCAGCGGAATTCCGAGAACAATGGAAGAGTTCCAAAGCATTTTTAAACGTCAGCGGAATTCTGAGAACAATGGAAGAGTTCCGCAGCATTTTTAAACGTCAGCAGAATTCCGAGAAGAATGTAAGAGTTCTGAAGCATTTTTAAACTTCAGCAGAATTCCGAAAGCAATGGAAGAGTTCCAAAGCATTTTAAAAGTTCAGCAGAATTCCGAGAACAATTGAAGAGTTCCGAAGCATTTTTAAACGTCAGCGGAATGCCGAGAACAATGCAAGATTTCCGAAGCATTTTTATATGTCAGCGGAATTCCAAGAACAATGGAAGAGTTCCGAAGCATTTTTAAACTTCAGCAGAATTCCGAGAACAATGGAAGAGTTTCGAAGCATTTTTAAACTTCAATGGAATTTCGAGAACAATGGAAGAGTTCCGAAGCATTTTTAAACTTCAGCAGAATTCCGAGAACAATTGAAGAGTTCCGAAGCATTTTTAAACGTCAGCGGAATGCCGAGAACAATGCAAGATTTCCGAAGCATTTTTAAACGTCAGCGGAATTCTGAGAACAATGGAAGAGTTCCGAAGCATTTTTAAACTTCAACGGAATTCCGAGAACAATGGATGAGTGCCGAAGCATTTTTAAACGTCAGTGGAATTCCGAGAACAATGAAAGAGTTGCGAAGCATTATTAAACGTCAGCGGAATTCCGAGAACAATGGAAGAGTTCTGAAGCATTTTTAAGCGTCAGCGGAATTTTGAAAACAATGGAAGATTTCCGAAGCATTTATAAACGTCAGCGGAATTCTGAGAACAATGGAAGAGTTCCGAAGCATTTTTAAACTTCAGCAGAATTCCGAGAACAATGGAAGAGTTTGGAAGCATTTTTAAACTTCAACGGAATTTCGAGAACAATGGAAGAGATCCGAAGCATATTCAAACGTCAGCGGAATTCCGAGAACAATGAAAGAGTTGCGAAGCATTATTAAACGTCAGCGGAATTCCGAGAACAATGGAAGAGTTCTGAAGCATTTTTAAACGTCAGCGGAATTTTGAAAACAATGGAAGATTTCCGAAGCATTTTTAAACGTCAGCGGAATTCTGAGAACAATGGAAGAGTTCCGAAGCATTTTTAAACGTCAGCGGAATGCCGAGAACAATGCAAGATTTCCGAAGCATTTTTATATGTCAGCGGAATTCCGAGAACAATGGAAGAGCTCCGAAGCATTTTTAAACGTCAGCAGAATTCCGAGAACAATGGAAGAGTTCCGAAGCATTTTAAAACTTCAGCAGAATTCCAAGAACAATGGAAGAGTTCTGAAGCATTTTTAAACGTCAGCAGAATTCCGAGATCAATGGAAGAGTTCCGAAGCATTTTTAAACGTCAGCGGAATTCCGAGAACAGTGGAAGAGTTCTGAAGCATTTTTAAGTGTCAGCGGAATTTTGAAAACAATGGAAGATTTCCGAAGCATTTTTAAACGTCAGCGGAATTCTGAGAACAATGGAAGAGTTCCGAAACATTTTTAAACTTCAGCAGAATTCCGAGAACAATGGAAGGGTTCCGAAGCATTTTTAAACTTCAGCGGAATTTGGAGAACAATGGAAGAGTTCCGAAGTATTTTTAAAAGTCAGCGGAATTCCGAGAACAATGGAAGAGTTGTGAAGCATTTTTAAACGTCAGCGGAATTCCGAGAACAATGGAAGAGTTCCGAAGCATTTTTAAATGTCAGCAGAATTCCGAGAACAATGGAACAGTTCCGAAGCATTTTTAAACGTCAGCAGAATTCTGAGAACAATGGAAGGGTTCCGAAGCATTTTTAAACTTCAGCGGAATTCCGAGAACAATGGAAGAGTTCCAAAGCATTTTTAAACGTCAGCGGAATTCTGAGAACAATGGAAGAGTTCCGCAGCATTTTTAAACGTCAGCAGAATTCCGAGAAGAATGTAAGAGTTCTGAAGCATTTTTAAACTTCAGCAGAATTCCGAAAGCAATGGAAGAGTTCCAAAGCATTTTAAAAGTTCAGCAGAATTCCGAGAACAATTGAAG
This sequence comes from Phyllobates terribilis, assembly GCF_046119375.1. Taxonomy (NCBI): domain Eukaryota; kingdom Metazoa; phylum Chordata; class Amphibia; order Anura; family Dendrobatidae; genus Phyllobates; species Phyllobates terribilis. The sequence continues at coordinate 11,330,732 of NW_027362788.1, read as the reverse complement.
AGTTCCGAAGCATTTTTAAACGTCAGCGGAATGCCGAGAACAATGCAAGATTTCCGAAGCATTTTTATATGTCAGCGGAATTCCAAGAACAATGGAAGAGTTCCGAAGCATTTTTAAACTTCAGCAGAATTCCGAGAACAATGGAAGAGTTTCGAAGCATTTTTAAACTTCAATGGAATTTCGAGAACAATGGAAGAGTTCCGAAGCATTTTTAAACTTCAGCAGAATTCCGAGAACAATTGAAGAGTTCCGAAGCATTTTTAAACGTCAGCGGAATGCCGAGAACAATGCAAGATTTCCGAAGCATTTTTAAACGTCAGCGGAATTCTGAGAACAATGGAAGAGTTCCGAAGCATTTTTAAACTTCAACGGAATTCCGAGAACAATGGATGAGTGCCGAAGCATTTTTAAACGTCAGTGGAATTCCGAGAACAATGAAAGAGTTGCGAAGCATTATTAAACGTCAGCGGAATTCCGAGAACAATGGAAGAGTTCTGAAGCATTTTTAAGCGTCAGCGGAATTTTGAAAACAATGGAAGATTTCCGAAGCATTTATAAACGTCAGCGGAATTCTGAGAACAATGGAAGAGTTCCGAAGCATTTTTAAACTTCAGCAGAATTCCGAGAACAATGGAAGGGTTCCGAAGCATTTTTAAACGTCAGCGGAATTCCGAGAACAATGAAAGAGTTGCGAAGCATTATTAAACGTCAGCGGAATTCCGAGAACAATGGAAGAGTTCTGAAGCATTTTTAAACTTCAGCAGAATTCCCAGAACAATGGAAGTGTTTTGAAGCATTTTTAAACTTCAACGGAATTCCGAGAACAATGGAAGAGTTCCGAAGCATTTTTAAACGTCAGCGGAATTTCGAGAACAATGAAAGAGTTGCGAAGCATTATTAAACGTCAGCGGAATTCCGAGAACAATGGAAGAGTTCTGAAGCATTTTTAAGCGTCAGCGGAATTTTGAAAACAATGGAAGATTTCCGAAGCATTTATAAACGTCAGCGGAATTCTGAGAACAATGGAAGAGTTCCGAAGCATTTTTAAACTTCAGCAGAATTCCGAGAACAATGGAAGGGTTCCGAAGCATTTTTAAACTTCAGCGGAATTTGGAGAACAATGGAAGAGTTCTGAAGCATTTTTAAACGTCAGCAGAATTCCGAGAAGAATGTAAGAGTACTGAAGCATTTTTAAACTTCAGCAGAATTCCGAGAGCAATGGAAGAGTTCCAAAGCATTTTAAAAGTTCAGCAGAATTCCGAGAACAATTGAAGAGTTCCGAAGCATTTTTAAACGTCAGCGGAATTCTGAGAACAATGGAAGAGTTCCGAAGCATTTTTAAACTTCAGCAGAATTCCGAGAACAATGGAAGAGTTTGGAAGCATTTTTAAACTTCAACGGAATTTCGAGAACAATGGAAGAGATCCGAAGCATATTCAAACGTCAGCGGAATTCCGAGAACAATGAAAGAGTTGCGAAGCATTTTTAAACGTCAGCGGAATTCCGAGAACAATGGAAGAGTTCTGAAGCATTTTTAAACGTCAGCGGAATTTTGAAAACAATGGAAGATTTCCGAAGCATTTTTAAACGTCAGCGGAATTCTGAGAACAATGGAAGAGTTCCGAAGCATTTTTAAACGTCAGCGGAATGCCGAGAACAATGCAAGATTTCCGAAGCATTTTTATATGTCAGCGGAATTCCGAGAACAATGGAAGAGCTCCGAAGCATTTTTAAACGTCAGCAGAATTCCGAGAACAATGGAAGAGTTCCGAAGCATTTTAAAACTTCAGCAGAATTCCAAGAACAATGGAAGAGTTCTGAAGCATTTTTAAACGTCAGCAGAATTCCGAGATCAATGGAAGAGTTCCGAAGCATTTTTAAACGTCAGCGGAATTCCGAGAACAGTGGAAGAGTTCTGAAGCATTTTTAAGTGTCAGCGGAATTTTGAAAACAATGGAAGATTTCCGAAGCATTTTTAAACGTCAGCGGAATTCTGAGAACAATGGAAGAGTTCCGAAACATTTTTAAACTTCAGCAGAATTCCGAGAACAATGGAAGGGTTCCGAAGCATTTTTAAACTTCAGCGGAATTTGGAGAACAATGGAAGAGTTCCGAAGCATTTTTAAACGTCAGTGGAATTCCGAGAACAATGAAAGAGTTGCGAAGCATTATTAAACGTCAGCGGAATTCCGAGAACAATGGAAGAGTTCTGAAGCATTTTTAAGCGTCAGCGGAATTTTGAAAACAATGGAAGATTTCCGAAGCATTTATAAACGTCAGCGGAATTCTGAGAACAATGGAAGAGTTCCGAAGCATTTTTAAACTTCAGCAGAATTCCGAGAACAATGGAAGGGTTCCGAAGCATTTTTAAACGTCAGCGGAATTCCGAGAACAATGAAAGAGTTGCGAAGCATTATTAAACGTCAGCGGAATTCCGAGAACAATGGAAGAGTTCTGAAGCATTTTTAAACTTCAGCAGAATTCCCAGAACAATGGAAGTGTTTTGAAGCATTTTTAAACTTCAACGGAATTCCGAGAACAATGGAAGAGTTCCGAAGCATTTTTAAATGTCAGCGGAATTTCGAGAACAATGAAAGAGTTGCGAAGCATTATTAAACGTCAGCGGAATTCCGAGAACAATGGAAGAGTTCTGAAGCATTTTTAAGCGTCAGCGGAATTTTGAAAACAATGGAAGATTTCCGAAGCATTTTTAAACGTCAGCGGAATTCTGAGAACAATGGAAGAGTTCCTAAGCATTTTTAAACTTCAGCAGAATTCCGAGAACAATGGAAGGGTTCCGAAGCATTTTTAAACTTCAGCGGAATTCCGAGAACAATGGAAGAGTTCCAAAGCATTTTTAAACGTCAGCGGAATTCTGAGAACAATGGAAGAGTTCCGAAGCATTTTTAAACGTCAGCAGAATTCCGAGAAGAATGTAAGAGTACTGAAGCATTTTTAAACTTCAGCAGAATTCCGAGAGCAATGGAAGAGTTCCAAAGCATTTTAAAAGTTCAGCAGAATTCCGAGAACAATTGAAGAGTTCCGAAGCATTTTTAAACGTCAGCGGAATTCTGAGAACAATGGAAGCGTTCCGAAGCATTTTTAAACTTCAGCAGAATTCCGAGAACAATGGAAGAGTTTGGAAGCATTTTTAAACTTCAACGGAATTTCGAGAACAATGGAAGAGATCCGAAGCATATTTAAACGTCAGCGGAATTCCGAGAACAATGAAAGAGTTGTGAAGCATTATTAAACGTCAGCGGAATTCTGAGAACAATGGAAGAGTTCCGAAGCATTTTTAAACGTCAGCAGAATTCCGAGAAGAATGTAAGAGTACTGAAGCATTTTTAAACTTCAGCAGAATTCCGAGAGCAATGGAAGAGTTCCAAAGCATTTTAAAAGTTCAGCAGAATTCCGAGAACAATTGAAGAGTTCCGAAGCGTTTTTAAACGTCAGCGGAATGCCGAGAACAATGCAAGATTTCCGAAGCATTTTTATATGTCAGCGGAATTCCGAGAACAATGAAAGAGTTGCGAAGCATTATTAAACGTCAGCGGAATTCCGAGAACAATGGAAGAGTTCTGAAGCATTTTTAAGCGTCAGCCGAATTTTGAAAACAATGGAAGATTTCAGAAGCATTTATAAACGTCAGCGGAATTCTGAGAACAATGGAAGAGTTCCGAAGCATTTTTAAACTTCAGCAGAATTCCGAGAACAATGGAAGGGTTCCGAAGCATTTTTAAACTTCAGCGGAATTTGGAGAACAATGGAAGAGTTCTGAAGCATTTTTAAACGTCAGCAGAATTCCGAGAAGAATGTAAGAGTACTGAAGCATTTTTAAACTTCAGCAGAATTCCGAGAGCAATGGAAGAGTTCCAAAGCATTTTAAAAGTTCAGCAGAATTCCGAGAACAATTGAAGAGTTCCGAAGCATTTTTAAACGTCAGCGGAATTCTGAGAACAATGGAAGAGTTCCGAAGCATTTTTAAACTTCAGCAGAATTCCGAGAACAATGGAAGAGTTTGGAAGCATTTTTAAACTTCAACGGAATTTCGAGAACAATGGAAGAGATCCGAAGCATATTCAAACGTCAGCGGAATTCCGAGAACAATGAAAGAGTTGCGAAGCATTATTAAACGTCAGCGGAATTCCGAGAACAATGGAAGAGTTCTGAAGCATTTTTAAACGTCAGCGGAATTTTGAAAACAATGGAAGATTTCCGAAGCATTTTTAAACGTCAGCGGAATTCTGAGAACAATGGAAGAGTTCCGAAGCATTTTTAAACGTCAGCGGAATGCCGAGAACAATGCAAGATTTCCGAAGCATTTTTATATGTCAGCGGAATTCCGAGAACAATGGAAGAGCTCCGAAGCATTTTTAAACGTCAGCAGAATTCCGAGAACAATGGAAGAGTTCCGAAGCATTTTAAAACTTCAGCAGAATTCCAAGAACAATGGAAGAGTTCTGAAGCATTTTTAAACGTCAGCAGAATTCCGAGATCAATGGAAGAGTTCCGAAGCATTTTTAAACGTCAGCGGAATTCCGAGAACAGTGGAAGAGTTCTGAAGCATTTTTAAGTGTCAGCGGAATTTTGAAAACAATGGAAGATTTCCGAAGCATTTTTAAACGTCAGCGGAATTCTGAGAACAATGGAAGCGTTCCGAAGCATTTTTAAACTTCAGCAGAATTCCAAGAACAATGGAAGAGTTTGGAAGCATTTTTAAACTTCAACGGAATTTCGAGAACAATGGAAGAGATCCGAAGCATATTTAAACGTCAGCGGAATTCCGAGAACAATGAAAGAGTTGTGAAGCATTATTAAACGTCAGCGGAATTCTGAGAACAATGGAAGAGTTCCGAAGCATTTTTAAACGTCAGCAGAATTCCGAGAACAATGGAAGAGTTCCGAAGCATTTTTAAACTTCAGCAGAATTCCGAGAACAATGGAAGAGTTTCGAAGCATTTTTAAACTTCAATGGAATTTCGAGAACAATGGAAGAGTTCCGAAGCATTTTTAAACTTCAGCAGAATTCTGAGAGCAATGGAAGATTTCCGAAGCATTTTTAAACGTCAGCGGATTTCTGAGAACAATGGAAGAGTTCCAAAGCATTTTAAATGTTCAGCAGAATTCCGAGAACAATTGAAGAGTTCCGAAGCATTTTGAAACGTCAGCGGAATGCCGAGAACAATGCAAGATTTCCGAAGCATTTTTATATGTCAGCGGAATTTTGAAAACAATGGAAGATTTCCGAAGCATTTTTAAACGTCAGCGGAATTCTGAGAACAATGGAAGAGTTCCGAAGCATTTTTAAACTTCAGCAGAATTCCGAGAACAATGGAAGAGTTCCGAAGCATTTTTAAACTTCAGCAGAATTCCGAGAACAATGTAAGAGTTCTGAAGCATTTTTAAACTTCAGCAGAATTCCGAGAGCAATGGAAGAGTTCCAAAGCATTTTAAAAGTTCAGCAGAATTCCGAGAACAATTGAAGAGTTCCGAAGCGTTTTTAAACGTCAGCGGAATGCCGAGTACAATGCAAGATTTCCGAAGCATTTTTATATGTCAGCGGAATTTCGAGAACAATGGAAGAGTACCGAAGCATTTTTAAACGTCAGCGGAATTCTGAGAACAATGGAAGATTTCCGAAGCATTTTTAAACGTCAGCGGATTTCTGAGAAAAATGGAAGAGTTCTGAAGCATTTTTAAACGTCAGCGGAATGCCGAGAACAATGCAAGATTTCCGAAGCATTTTTATATGTCAGCGGAATTCCGAGAACAATGGAAGAGTACCGAAGCATTTTTAAACGTCAGTTGAATTCTGAGAACAATGGAAGAGTTCAGAAGCATTTTTAAACTTCAGCAGAATTCCGAGAACAATGGAAGAGTTCCGAAGCATTTTTAAACTTCAGCAGAATTCCGAGAGCAATGGAAGAGTTCCGAAGCATTTTTAAACGTCAGCGTAATGCCGAGAACAATGTAAGATTTTATGAAGGATTTTTATATGTCAGCGGAATTCCGAGAACAATGGAAGAGTACCGAAGCATTTTTAAACGTCAGCGGAATTCTGAGAACAATGGAAGAGTTCCGAAGCATTTTTAAACTTCAGCAGAATTCCGAGAACAATGGAAGAGTTCCAAAGCATTTTTAAACGTCAGCGGAATTCCGAGAACAATGGAAGAGTTCTGAAGCATTTTTAAACGTCAGCGGAATTTTGAAAACATTGGAAGAGTTCCGAAGCATTTTTAAACTTCAGCAGAATTCCGAGAACAATGTAAGAGTTCTGAAGCATTTTTAAACTTCAGCAGAATTCCGAGAGCAATGGAAGAGTTCCAAAGCATTTTAAAAGTTCAGCAGAATTCCGAGAACAATTGAAGAGTTCCGAAGCGTTTTTAAACGTCAGCGGAATGCCGAGAACAATGCAAGATTTCCGAAGCATTTTTATATGTCAGCGGAATTCCGAGAACAATGAAAGAGTTGCGAAGCATTATTAAACGTCAGCGGAATTCCGAGAACAATGGAAGAGTTCTGAAGCATTTTTAAGCGTCAGCCGAATTTTGAAAACAATGGAAGATTTCCGAAGCATTTATAAACGTCAGCGGAATTCTGAGAACAATGGAAGAGTTCCGAAGCATTTTTAAACTTCAGCAGAATTCCGAGAACAATGGAAGGGTTCCGAAGCATTTTTAAACTTCAGCGGAATTTGGAGAACAATGGAAGAGTTCTGAAGCATTTTTAAACGTCAGCAGAATTCCGAGAAGAATGTAAGAGTACTGAAGCATTTTTAAACTTCAGCAGAATTCCGAGAGCAATGGAAGAGTTCCAAAGCATTTTAAAAGTTCAGCAGAATTCCGAGAACAATTGAAGAGTTCCGAAGCATTTTTAAACGTCAGCGGAATTCTGAGAACAATGGAAGAGTTCCGAAGCATTTTTAAACTTCAGCAGAATTCCGAGAACAATGGAAGAGTTTGGAAGCATTTTTAAACTTCAACGGAATTTCGAGAACAATGGAAGAGATCCGAAGCATATTCAAACGTCAGCGGAATTCCGAGAACAATGAAAGAGTTGCGAAGCATTTTTAAACGTCAGCGGAATTCCGAGAACAATGGAAGAGTTCTGAAGCATTTTTAAACGTCAGCGGAATTTTGAAAACAATGGAAGATTTCCGAAGCATTTTTAAACGTCAGCGGAATTCTGAGAAGAATGGAAGAGTTCCGAAGCATTTTTAAACGTCAGCGGAATGCCGAGAACAATGCAAGATTTCCGAAGCATTTTTATATGTCAGCGGAATTCCGAGAACAATGGAAGAGCTCCGAAGCATTTTTAAACGTCAGCAGAATTCCGAGAACAATGGAAGAGTTCCGAAGCATTTTAAAACTTCAGCAGAATTCCAAGAACAATGGAAGAGTTCTGAAGCATTTTTAAACGTCAGCAGAATTCCGAGATCAATGGAAGAGTTCCGAAGCATTTTTAAACGTCAGCGGAATTCCGAGAACAGTGGAAGAGTTCTGAAGCATTTTTAAGTGTCAGCGGAATTTTGAAAACAATGGAAGATTTCCGAAGCATTTTTAAACGTCAGCGGAATTCTGAGAACAATGGAAGAGTTCCGAAACATTTTTAAACTTCAGCAGAATTCCGAGAACAATGGAAGGGTTCCGAAGCATTTTTAAACTTCAGCGGAATTTGGAGAACAATGGAAGAGTTCCGAAGCATTTTTAAACGTCAGTGGAATTCCGAGAACAATGAAAGAGTTGCGAAGCATTATTAAACGTCAGCGGAATTCCGAGAACAATGGAAGAGTTCTGAAGCATTTTTAAGCGTCAGCGGAATTTTGAAAACAATGGAAGATTTCCGAAGCATTTATAAACGTCAGCGGAATTCTGAGAACAATGGAAGAGTTCCGAAGCATTTTTAAACTTCAGCAGAATTCCGAGAACAATGGAAGGGTTCCGAAGCATTTTTAAACGTCAGCGGAATTCCGAGAACAATGAAAGAGTTGCGAAGCATTATTAAACGTCAGCGGAATTCCGAGAACAATGGAAGAGTTCTGAAGCATTTTTAAACTTCAGCAGAATTCCCAGAACAATGGAAGTGTTTTGAAGCATTTTTAAACTTCAACGGAATTCCGAGAACAATGGAAGAGTTCCGAAGCATTTTTAAACGTCAGCGGAATTTCGAGAACAATGAAAGAGTTGCGAAGCATTATTAAACGTCAGCGGAATTCCGAGAACAATGGAAGAGTTCTGAAGCATTTTTAAGCGTCAGCGGAATTTTGAAAACAATGGAAGATTTCCGAAGCATTTTTAAACGTCAGCGGAATTCTGAGAACAATGGAAGAGTTCCTAAGCATTTTTAAACTTCAGCAGAATTCCGAGAACAATGGAAGGGTTCCGAAGCATTTTTAAACTTCAGCGGAATTCCGAGAACAATGGAAGAGTTCCAAAGCATTTTTAAACGTCAGCGGAATTCTGAGAACAATGGAAGAGTTCCGAAGCATTTTTAAACGTCAGCAGAATTCCGAGAAGAATGTAAGAGTACTGAAGCATTTTTAAACTTCAGCAGAATTCCGAGAGCAATGGAAGAGTTCCAAAGCATTTTAAAAGTTCAGCAGAATTCCGAGAACAATTGAAGAGTTCCGAAGCATTTTTAAACGTCAGCGGAATTCTGAGAACAATGGAAGCGTTCCGAAGCATTTTTAAACTTCAGCAGAATTCCGAGAACAATGGAAGAGTTTGGAAGCATTTTTAAACTTCAACGGAATTTCGAGAACAATGGAAGAGATCCGAAGCATATTTAAACGTCAGCGGAATTCCGAGAACAATGAAAGAGTTGTGAAGCATTATTAAACGTCAGCGGAATTCTGAGAACAATGGAAGAGTTCCGAAGCATTTTTAAACGTCAGCAGAATTCCGAGAAGAATGTAAGAGTACTGAAGCATTTTTAAACTTCAGCAGAATTCCGAGAGCAATGGAAGAGTTCCAAAGCATTTTAAAAGTTCATCAGAATTCCGAGAACAATTGAAGAGTTCCGAAGCATTTTTAAACGTCAGCGGAATGCCGAGAACAATGCAAGATTTCCGAAGCATTTTTATATGTCAGCGGAATTCCGAGAAGAATGTAAGAGTAATGAAGCATTTTTAAACTTCAGCAGAATTCCGAGAACAATGGAAGAGTTTCGAAGCATTTTTAAACTTCAACGGAATTCCGAGAACAATGGAAGAGTTCCGCAGCATTTTTAAACGTCAGCAGAATTCCGAGAACAATTGAAGAGTTCCGAAGCATTTTTAAACGTCAGCGGAATGCCGAGAACAATGCAAGATTTCCGAAGCATTTTTATATGTCAGCGGAATTCCAAGAACAATGGAAGAGTTCCGAAGCATTTTTAAACTTCAGCAGAATTCCGAGAACAATGGAAGAGTTTCGAAGCATTTTTAAACTTCAATGGAATTTCGAGAACAATGGAAGAGTTCCGAAGCATTTTTAAACTTCAGCAGAATTCTGAGAGCAATGGAAGATTTCCGAAGCATTTTTAAACGTCAGCGGATTTCTGAGAACAATGGAAGAGTTCCAAAGCATTTTAAAAGTTCAGCAGAATTCCGAGAACAATTGAAGAGTTCCGAAGCATTTTGAAACGTCAGCGGAATGCCGAGAACAATGCAAGATTTCCGAAGCATTTTTATATGTCAGCGGAATTTTGAAAACAATGGAAGATTTCCGAAGCATTTTTAAACGTCAGCGGAATTCTGAGAACAATGGAAGAGTTCAGAAGCATTTTTAAACTTCAGCAGAATTCCGAGAACAATGGAAGAGTTCCGAAGCATTTTTAAACTTCAGCAGAATTCCGAGAGCAATGGAAGAGTTCCGAAGCATTTTTAAACGTCAGCGGAATGCCGAGAACAATGGAAGATTTTATGAAGGATTTTTATATGTCAGCAGAATTCCGAGAACAATGGAAGAGTTCCAAAGCATTTTTAAACGTCAGCGGAATTCCGAGAACAATGGAAGAGTTCTGAAGCATTTTTAAACGTCAGCGGAATTTTGAAAACATTGGAAGATTTCCGAAGCATTTTTAAACGTCAGCGGAATTCTGAGAACAATGGAAGAGTTCCGAAGCATTTTTAAACGTCAGCGGAATGCCGAGAACAATGCAAGATTTCCGAAGCATTTTTATATGTCAGCGGAATTTTGAAAACAATGGAAGATTTCCGAAGCATTTTTAAACGTCAGCGGAATTCTGAGAACAATGGAAGAGTTCCGAAGCATTTTTAAACTTCAGCAGAATTCCGAGAACAATGGAAGAGTTCCGAAGCATTTTTAAACTTCAGCAGAATTCCGAGAACAATGTAAGAGTTCTGAAGCATTTTTAAACTTCAGCAGAATTCCGAGAGCAATGGAAGAGTTCCAAAGCATTTTAAAAGTTCAGCAGAATTCCGAGAACAATTGAAGAGTTCCGAAGCGTTTTTAAACGTCAGCGGAATGCCGAGAACAATGCAAGATTTCCGAAGCATTTTTATATGTCAGCGGAATTCCGAGAACAATGAAAGAGTTGCGAAGCATTATTAAACGTCAGCGGAATTCCGAGAACAATGGAAAAGTTCTGAAGCATTTTTAAGCGTCAGCCGAATTTTGAAAACAATGGAAGATTTCCGAAGCATTTATAAACGTCAGCGGAATTCTGAGAACAATGGAAGAGTTCCGAAGCATTTTTAAACTTCAGCAGAATTCCGAGAACAATGGAAGGGTTCCGAAGCATTTTTAAACTTCAGCGGAATTTGGAGAACAATGGAAGAGTTCTGAAGCATTTTTAAACGTCAGCAGAATTCCGAGAAGAATGTAAGAGTACTGAAGCATTTTTAAACTTCAGCAGAATTCCGAGAGCAATGGAAGAGTTCCAAAGCATTTTAAAAGTTCAGCAGAATTCCGAGAACAATTGAAGAGTTCCGAAGCATTTTTAAACGTCAGCGGAATTCTGAGAACAATGGAAGAGTTCCGAAGCATTTTTAAACTTCAGCAGAATTCCGAGAACAATGGAAGAGTTTGGAAGCATTTTTAAACTTCAACGGAATTTCGAGAACAATGGAAGAGATCCGAAGCATATTCAAACGTCAGCGGAATTCCGAGAACAATGAAAGAGTTGCGAAGCATTATTAAACGTCAGCGGAATTCCGAGAACAATGGAAGAGTTCTGAAGCATTTTTAAACGTCAGCGGAATTTTGAAAACAATGGAAGATTTCCGAAGCATTTTTAAACGTCAGCGGAATTCTGAGAACAATGGAAGAGTTCCGAAGCATTTTTAAACGTCAGCGGAATGCCGAGAACAATGCAAGATTTCCGAAGCATTTTTATATGTCAGCGGAATTCCGAGAACAATGGAAGAGCTCCGAAGCATTTTTAAACGTCAGCAGAATTCCGAGAACAATGGAAGAGTTCCGAAGCATTTTAAAACTTCAGCAGAATTCCAAGAACAATGGAAGAGTTCTGAAGCATTTTTAAACGTCAGCAGAATTCCGAGATCAATGGAAGAGTTCCGAAGCATTTTTAAACGTCAGCGGAATTCCGAGAACAGTGGAAGAGTTCTGAAGCATTTTTAAGTGTCAGCGGAATTTTGAAAACAATGGAAGATTTCCGAAGCATTTTTAAACGTCAGCGGAATTCTGAGAACAATGGAAGGGTTCCGAAGCATTTTTAAACTTCAGCGGAATTCCGAGAACAATGGAAGAGTTCCGAAGCATTTTTAAATGTCAGCAGAATTCCGAGAACAATGGAACAGTTCCGAAGCATTTTTAAACGTCAGCAGAATTCTGAGAACAATGGAAGGGTTCCGAAGCATTTTTAACTTCAGCGGAATTCCGAGAACAATGGAAGAGTTCCAAAGCATTTTTAAACGTCAGCGGAATTCTGAGAACAATGGAAGAGTTCCGCAGCATTTTTAAACGTCAGCAGAATTCCGAGAAGAATGTAAGAGTTCTGAAGCATTTTTAAACTTCAGCAGAATTCCGAAAGCAATGGAAGAGTTCCAAAGCATTTTAAAAGTTCAGCAGAATTCCGAGAACAATTGAAGAGTTCCGAAGCATTTTTAAACGTCAGCGGAATGCCGAGAACAATGCAAGATTTCCGAAGCATTTTTATATGTCAGCGGAATTCCAAGAACAATGGAAGAGTTCCGAAGCATTTTTAAACTTCAGCAGAATTCCGAGAACAATGGAAGAGTTTCGAAGCATTTTTAAACTTCAATGGAATTTCGAGAACAATGGAAGAGTTCCGAAGCATTTTTAAACTTCAGCAGAATTCCGAGAACAATTGAAGAGTTCCGAAGCATTTTTAAACGTCAGCGGAATGCCGAGAACAATGCAAGATTTCCGAAGCATTTTTAAACGTCAGCGGAATTCTGAGAACAATGGAAGAGTTCCGAAGCATTTTTAAACTTCAACGGAATTCCGAGAACAATGGATGAGTGCCGAAGCATTTTTAAACGTCAGTGGAATTCCGAGAACAATGAAAGAGTTGCGAAGCATTATTAAACGTCAGCGGAATTCCGAGAACAATGGAAGAGTTCTGAAGCATTTTTAAGCGTCAGCGGAATTTTGAAAACAATGGAAGATTTCCGAAGCATTTATAAACGTCAGCGGAATTCTGAGAACAATGGAAGAGTTCCGAAGCATTTTTAAACTTCAGCAGAATTCCGAGAACAATGGAAGGGTTCCGAAGCATTTTTAAACGTCAGCGGAATTCCGAGAACAATGAAAGAGTTGCGAAGCATTATTAAACGTCAGCGGAATTCCGAGAACAATGGAAGAGTTCTGAAGCATTTTTAAACTTCAGCAGAATTCCCAGAACAATGGAAGTGTTTTGAAGCATTTTTAAACTTCAACGGAATTCCGAGAACAATGGAAGAGTTCCGAAGCATTTTTAAACGTCAGCGGAATTTCGAGAACAATGAAAGAGTTGCGAAGCATTATTAAACGTCAGCGGAATTCCGAGAACAATGGAAGAGTTCTGAAGCATTTTTAAGCGTCAGCGGAATTTTGAAAACAATGGAAGATTTCCGAAGCATTTTTAAACGTCAGCGGAATTCTGAGAACAATGGAAGAGTTCCTAAGCATTTTTAAACTTCAGCAGAATTCCGAGAACAATGGAAGGGTTCCGAAGCATTTTTAAACTTCAGCGGAATTCCGAGAACAATGGAAGAGTTCCAAAGCATTTTTAAACGTCAGCGGAATTCTGAGAACAATGGAAGAGTTCCGAAGCATTTTTAAACGTCAGCAGAATTCCGAGAAGAATGTAAGAGTACTGAAGCATTTTTAAACTTCAGCAGAATTCCGAGAGCAATGGAAGAGTTCCAAAGCATTTTAAAAGTTCAGCAGAATTCCGAGAACAATTGAAGAGTTCCGAAGCATTTTTAAACGTCAGCGGAATTCTGAGAACAATGGAAGCGTTCCGAAGCATTTTTAAACTTCAGCAGAATTCCGAGAACAATGGAAGAGTTTGGTAGCATTTTTAAACTTCAACGGAATTTCGAGAACAATGGAAGAGATCCGAAGCATATTTAAACGTCAGCGGAATTCCGAGAACAATGAAAGAGTTGTGAAGCATTATTAAACGTCAGCGGAATTCTGAGAACAATGGAAGAGTTCCGAAGCATTTTTAAACGTCAGCAGAATTCCGAGAAGAATGTAAGAGTACTGAAGCATTTTTAAACTTCAGCAGAATTCCGAGAGCAATGGAAGAGTTCCAAAGCATTTTAAAAGTTCATCAGAATTCCGAGAACAATTGAAGAGTTCCGAAGCATTTTTAAACGTCAGCGGAATGCCGAGAACAATGCAAGATTTCCGAAGCATTTTTATATGTCAGCGGAATTCCGAGAAGAATGTAAGAGTAATGAAGCATTTTTAAACTTCAGCAGAATTCCGAGAACAATGGAAGAGTTTCGAAGCATTTTTAAACTTCAACGGAATTCCGAGAACAATGGAAGAGTTCCGCAGCATTTTTAAACGTCAGCAGAATTCCGAGAACAATTGAAGAGTTCCGAAGCATTTTTAAACGTCAGCGGAATGCCGAGAACAATGCAAGATTTCCGAAGCATTTTTATATGTCAGCGGAATTCCAAGAACAATGGAAGAGTTCCGAAGCATTTTTAAACTTCAGCAGAATTCCGAGAACAATGGAAGAGTTTCGAAGCATTTTTAAACTTCAATGGAATTTCGAGAACAATGGAAGAGTTCCGAAGCATTTTTAAACTTCAGCAGAATTCCGAGAACAATGGAAGATTTCCGAAGCATTTTTAAACGTCAGCGGAATTCTGAGAACAATGGAAGAGATCTGAAGCATTTATAAACTTCAGCAGAATTCCGAGAACAATGGAAGAGTTCCGAAGCATTTTTAAACTTCAACCGAATTCCGAGAGCAATGGAAGAGTTCCAAAGCATTTTAAAAGTTCAGCAGAATTCCGAGAACAATTGAAGAGTTCCGAAGCATTTTTAAACGTCAGCGGAATGCCGAGAACAATGCAAGATTTCCGAAGCATTTTTAAACGTCAGCGGAATTCTGAGAACAATGGAAGAGTTCCGAAGCATTTTTAAACTTCAGCAGAATTCCGAGAACAATGGAAGAGTTTCGAAGCATTTTTAAACTTCAACGGAATTTCGAGAACAATGGAAGAGTTCCGAAGCATTTTTAAACGTCAGCGGAATTCCGAGAACAATGAAAGAGTTGCGAAGCATTATTAAACGTCAGCGGAATTCCGAGAACAATGGAAGAGTTCTGAAGCATTTTTAAACGTCAGCGGAATTTTGAAAACAATGGAAGATTTCCGAAGCATTTTTAAATGTCAGCGGAATTCTGAGAACAATGGAAGAGTTCCGAAGCATTTTTAAACGTCAGCGGAATGCCGAGAACAATGCAAGATTTCCGAAGCATTTTTATATGTCAGCGGAATTCCGAGAACAATGGAAGAGTACCGAAGCATTTTTAAATGTCAGCGGAATGCCGAGAACAATGCAAGATTTCCGAAGCATTTTTATATGTCAGCAGAATTCCGAGAACAATGGAAGAGATTTTAAGCATTTTTAAACTTCAGCGGAATTCCGAGAACAGTAGAAGAGTTCCGAAGCATTTTTAAACTTCACCCGAATTCTGAGAACAATGAAAGAGTTCCGAAGCATTTTTAAAAGTCAGCGGAATTCCGGGAACAATGGAAGAGTTGTGAAGCATTTTTAAACGTCAGCGGAATTCCGAGAACAATGGAAGAGTTCCGAAGCATTTTTAAACTTCAGCGGAATTTGGAGAACAATGGAAGAGTTCCGAAGTATTTTTAAAAGTCAGCGGAATTCTGAGAACAATGGAAGAGTTCCGAAGCATTTTTAAACTTCAGCGGAATTCCGAGAACAATGGAAGAGTTCCAAAGCATTTTTAAACGTCAGCAGAATTCCGAGAACAATGGAAGAGTTCTGAAGCATTTTTAAACGTCAGCGGAATATTGAAAACAATGGAAGATTTCCGAAGCATTTTTAAACGTCAGCGGAATTCTGAGAACAATGGAAGAGTTACGAAGCATTTTTAAACTTCAGCAGAATTCCGAGAACAATGGAAGAGTTCCGAAGCATTTTTAAATGTCAGCGGAATTCCGAGAACAATGAAAGAGTTGCGAAACATTATTAAACGTCAGCGGAATTCCGAGAACAATGGAAGATTTCTGAAGCATCTTTAAACTTCAGCAGAATTCCGAGAACAATGGAAGAGTTTCGAAGCATTTTTAAACTTCAACGGAATTCCGAGAACAATGGATGAGTGCCGAAGCATTTTTAAACGTCAGTGGAATTCCGAGAACAATGAAAGAGTTGCGAAGCATTATTAAACGTCAGCGGAATTCCGAGAACAATGGAAGAGTTCTGAAGCATTTTTAAGCGTCAGCGGAATTTTGAAAACAATGGAAGATTTCCGAAGCATTTATAAACGTCAGCGGAATTCTGAGAACAATGGAAGAGTTCCGAAGCATTTTTAAACTTCAGCAGATTTCCGAGAACAATGGAAGGGTTCCGAAGCATTTTTAAACTTCAGCGGAATTTGGAGAACAATGGAAGAGTTCCGAAGCATTTTTAAACGTCAGCAGAATTCCGAGAAGAATGTAAGAGTACTGAAGCATTTTTAAACTTCAGCAGAATTCCGAGAGCAATGGAAGAGTTCCAAAGCATTTTAAAAGTTCAGCAGAATTCCGAGAACAATTGAAGAGTTCCGAAGCATTTTTAAACGTCAGCGGAATTCTGAGAACAATGGAAGAGTTCCGAAGCATTTTTAAACTTCAGCAGAATTCCGAGAACAATGGAAGAGTTTGGAAGCATTTTTAAACTTCAACGGAATTTCGAGAACAATGGAAGAGATCCGAAGCATATTCAAACGTCAGCGGAATTCCGAGAACAATGAAAGAGTTGCGAAGCATTATTAAACGTCAGCGGAATTCCGAGAACAATGGAAGAGTTCTGAAGCATTTTTAAACGTCAGCGGAATTTTGAAAACAATGGAAGATTTCCGAAGCATTTTTAAACGTCAGCGGAATTCTGAGAACAATGGAAGAGTTCCGAAGCATTTTTAAACGTCAGCGGAATGCCGAGAACAATGCAAGATTTCCGAAGCATTTTTATATGTCAGCGGAATTCCGAGAACAATGGAAGAGCTCCGAAGCATTTTTAAACGTCAGCAGAATTCCGAGAACAATGGAAGAGTTCCGAAGCATTTTAAAACTTCAGCAGAATTCCAAGAACAATGGAAGAGTTCTGAAGCATTTTTAAACGTCAGCAGAATTCCGAGATCAATGGAAGAGTTCCGAAGCATTTTTAAACGTCAGCGGAATTCCGAGAACAGTGGAAGAGTTCTGAAGCATTTTTAAGCGTCAGCGGAATTTTGAAAACAATGGAAGATTTCCGAAGCATTTTTAAACGTCAGCGGAATTCTGAGAACAATGGAAGAGTTCCGAAACATTTTTAAACTTCAGCAGAATTCCGAGAACAATGGAAGGGTTCCGAAGCATTTTTAAACTTCAGCAGAATTTGGAGAACAATGGAAGAGTTCCGAAGTATTTTTAAAAGTCAGCGGAATTCCGAGAACAATGGAAGAGTTGTGAAGCATTTTTAAACGTCAGCGGAATGCCGAGAACAATGCAAGATTTCCGAAGCATTTTTATATGTCAGCGGAATTCCAAGAACAATGGAAGAGTTCCGAAGCATTTTTAAATTTCAGCAGAATTCCGAGAACAATGGAAGAGTTTCGAAGCATTTTTAAACTTCAATGGAATTTCGAGAACAATGGAAGAGTTCCGAAGCATTTTTAAACTTCAGCAGAATTCCGAGAACAATGGAAGATTTCCGAAGCATTTTTAAACGTCAGCGGAATTCTGAGAACAATGGAAGAGTTCTGAAGCATTTATAAACTTCAGCAGAATTCCGAGAACAATGGAAGAGTTCCGAAGCATTTTTAAACTTCACCCGAATTCCGAGAGCAATGGAAGAGTTCCAAAGCATTTTAAAAGTTCAGCAGAATTCCGAGAACAATTGAAGAGTTCCGAAGCATTTTTAAACGTCAGCGGAATGCCGAGAACAATGCAAGATTTCCGAAGCATTTTTAAACGTCAGCGGAATTCTGAGAACAATGGAAGAGTTCCGAAGCATTTTTAAACTTCAGCAGAATTCCGAGAACAATGGAAGAGTTTCGAAGCATTTTTAAACTTCAACGGAATTTCGAGAACAATGGAAGAGTTCCGAAGCATTTTTAAACGTCAGCGGAATTCCGAGAACAATGAAAGAGTTGCGAAGCATTATTAAACGTCAGCGGAATTCCGAGAACAATGGAAGAGTTCTGAAGCATTTTTAAACGTCAGCGGAATTTTGAAAACAATGGAAGATTTCCGAAGCATTTTTAAACGTCAGCGGAATTCTGAGAACAATGGAAGAGTTCCGAAGCATTTTTAAACGTCAGCGGAATGCCGAGAACAATGCAAGATTTCCGAAGCATTTTTATATGTCAGCGGAATTCCGAGAACAATGGAAGAGTACCGAAGCATTTTTAAATGTCAGCGGAATGCCGAGAACAATGCAAGATTTCCGAAGCATTTTTATATGTCAGCAAAATTCCGAGAACAATGGAAGAGATTTTAAGCATTTTTAAACTTCAGCGGAATTCCGAGAACAGTAGAAGAGTTCCAAAGCATTTTTAAACTTCACCCGAATTCTGAGAACAATGAAAGAGTTCCGAAGCATTTTTAAAAGTCAGCGGAATTCCGGGAACAATGGAAGAGTTGTGAAGCATTTTTAAACGTCAGCGGAATTCTGAGAACAATGGAAGAGTTCCGAAGCATTTTTAAACTTCAGCAGAATTCCGAGAACAATGGAAGAGTTCCAAAGCATTTTTAAACGTCAGCGGAATTCCGAGAACAATGGAAGAGTTCTGAAGCATTTTTAAACGTCAGCGGAATTTTGAAAACATTGGAAGATTTCCGAAGCATTTTTAAACGTCAGCGGAATTCTGAGAACAATGGAAGAGTTCCGAAGCATTTTTAAACGTCAGCGGAATGCCGAGAACAATGCAAGATTTCCGAAGCATTTTTATATGTCAGCGGAATTCCGAGAACAATGGAAGAGCTCCGAAGCATTTTTAAACGTCAGCAGAATTCCGAGAACAATGGAAGAGTTCCGAAGCATTTTAAAACTTCAGCAGAATTCCAAGAACAATGGAAGAGTTCTGAAGCATTTTTAAACGTCAGCAGAATTCCGAGATCAATGGAAGAGTTCCGAAGCATTTTTAAACGTCAGCGGAATTCCGAGAACAGTGGAAGAGTTCTGAAGCATTTTTAAGCGTCAGCGGAATTTTGAAAACAATGGAAGATTTCCGAAGCATTTTTAAACGTCAGCGGAATTCTGAGAACAATGGAAGAGTTCCGAAACATTTTTAAACTTCAGCAGAATTCCGAGAACAATGGAAGGGTTCCGAAGCATTTTTAAACTTCAGCAGAATTTGGAGAACAATGGAAGAGTTCCGAAGTATTTTTAAAAGTCAGCGGAATTCCGAGAACAATGGAAGAGTTGTGAAGCATTTTTAAACGTCAGCGGAATGCCGAGAACAATGCAAGATTTCCGAAGCATTTTTATATGTCAGCGGAATTCCAAGAACAATGGAAGAGTTCCGAAGCATTTTTAAATTTCAGCAGAATTCCGAGAACAATGGAAGAGTTTCGAAGCATTTTTAAACTTCAATGGAATTTCGAGAACAATGGAAGAGTTCCGAAGCATTTTTAAACTTCAGCAGAATTCCGAGAACAATGGAAGATTTCCGAAGCATTTTTAAACGTCAGCGGAATTCTGAGAACAATGGAAGAGTTCTGAAGCATTTATAAACTTCAGCAGAATTCCGAGAACAATGGAAGAGTTCCGAAGCATTTTTAAACTTCACCCGAATTCCGAGAGCAATGGAAGAGTTCCAAAGCATTTTAAAAGTTCAGCAGAATTCCGAGAACAATTGAAGAGTTCCGAAGCATTTTTAAACGTCAGCGGAATGCCGAGAACAATGCAAGATTTCCGAAGCATTTTTAAACGTCAGCGGAATTCTGAGAACAATGGAAGAGTTCCGAAGCATTTTTAAACTTCAGCAGAATTCCGAGAACAATGGAAGAGTTTCGAAGCATTTTTAAACTTCAACGGAATTTCGAGAACAATGGAAGAGTTCCGAAGCATTTTTAAACGTCAGCGGAATTCCGAGAACAATGAAAGAGTTGCGAAGCATTATTAAACGTCAGCGGAATTCCGAGAACAATGGAAGAGTTCTGAAGCATTTTTAAACGTCAGCGGAATTTTGAAAACAATGGAAGATTTCCGAAGCATTTTTAAACGTCAGCGGAATTCTGAGAACAATGGAAGAGTTCCGAAGCATTTTTAAACGTCAGCGGAATGCCGAGAACAATGCAAGATTTCCGAAGCATTTTTATATGTCAGCGGAATTCCGAGAACAATGGAAGAGTACCGAAGCATTTTTAAATGTCAGCGGAATGCCGAGAACAATGCAAGATTTCCGAAGCATTTTTATATGTCAGCAAAATTCCGAGAACAATGGAAGAGATTTTAAGCATTTTTAAACTTCAGCGGAATTCCGAGAACAGTAGAAGAGTTCCAAAGCATTTTTAAACTTCACCCGAATTCTGAGAACAATGAAAGAGTTCCGAAGCATTTTTAAAAGTCAGCGGAATTCCGGGAACAATGGAAGAGTTGTGAAGCATTTTTAAACGTCAGCGGAATTCTGAGAACAATGGAAGAGTTCCGAAGCATTTTTAAACTTCAGCAGAATTCCGAGAACAATGGAAGAGTTCCAAAGCATTTTTAAACGTCAGCGGAATTCCGAGAACAATGGAAGAGTTCTGAAGCATTTTTAAACGTCAGCGGAATTTTGAAAACATTGGAAGATTTCCGAAGCATTTTTAAACGTCAGCGGAATTCTGAGAACAATGGAAGAGTTCCGAAGCATTTTTAAACGTCAGCGGAATGCCGAGAACAATGCAAGATTTCCGAAGCATTTTTATATGTCAGCGGAATTTTGAAAACAATGGAAGATTTCCGAAGCATTTTTAAACGTCAGCGGAATTCTGAGAACAATGAAAGAGTTCCGAAGCATTTTTAAACTTCAGCAGAATTCCGAGAACAATGGAAGAGTTCCGAAGCATTTTTAAACTTCAACCGAATTCCGAGAGCAATGGAAGAGTTCCAAAGCATTTTAAAAGTTCAGCAGAATTCCGAGAACAATTGAAGAGTTCCGAAGCATTTTTAAACGTCAGCGGAATGCCGAGAACAATGCAAGATTTCCGAAGCATTTTTAAACGTCAGCGGAATTCTGAGAACAATGGAAGAGTTCCGAAGCATTTTTAAACTTCAGCAGAATTCCGAGAACAATGGAAGAGTTTCGAAGCATTTTTAAACTTCAACGGAATTTCGAGAACAATGGAAGAGTTCCGAAGCATTTTTAAACGTCAGCGGAATTCCGAGAACAATGAAAGAGTTGCGAAGCATTATTAAACGTCAGCGGAATTCCGAGAACAATGGAAGAGTTCTGAAGCATTTTTAAACGTCAGCGGAATTTTGAAAACAATGGAAGATTTCCGAAGCATTTTTAAATGTCAGCGGAATTCTGAGAACAATGGAAGAGTTCCGAAGCATTTTTAAACGTCAGCGGAATGCCGAGAACAATGCAAGATTTCCGAAGCATTTTTATATGTCAGCGGAATTCCGAGAACAATGGAAGAGTACCGAAGCATTTTTAAATGTCAGCGGAATGCCGAGAACAATGCAAGATTTCCGAAGCATTTTTATATGTCAGCAGAATTCCGAGAACAATGGAAGAGATTTTAAGCATTTTTAAACTTCAGCGGAATTCCGAGAACAGTAGAAGAGTTCCGAAGCATTTTTAAACTTCACCCGAATTCTGAGAACAATGAAAGAGTTCCGAAGCATTTTTAAAAGTCAGCGGAATTCCGGGAACAATGGAAGAGTTGTGAAGCATTTTTAAACGTCAGCGGAATTCCGAGAACAATGGAAGAGTTCCGAAGCATTTTTAAACTTCAGCGGAATTTGGAGAACAATGGAAGAGTTCCGAAGTATTTTTAAAAGTCAGCGGAATTCTGAGAACAATGGAAGAGTTCCGAAGCATTTTTAAACTTCAGCGGAATTCCGAGAACAATGGAAGAGTTCCAAAGCATTTTTAAACGTCAGCAGAATTCCGAGAACAATGGAAGAGTTCTGAAGCATTTTTAAACGTCAGCGGAATATTGAAAACAATGGAAGATTTCCGAAGCATTTTTAAACGTCAGCGGAATTCTGAGAACAATGGAAGAGTTACGAAGCATTTTTAAACTTCAGCAGAATTCCGAGAACAATGGAAGAGTTCCGAAGCATTTTTAAATGTCAGCGGAATTCCGAGAACAATGAAAGAGTTGCGAAACATTATTAAACGTCAGCGGAATTCCGAGAACAATGGAAGATTTCTGAAGCATCTTTAAACTTCAGCAGAATTCCGAGAACAATGGAAGAGTTTCGAAGCATTTTTAAACTTCAACGGAATTCCGAGAACAATGGATGAGTGCCGAAGCATTTTTAAACGTCAGTGGAATTCCGAGAACAATGAAAGAGTTGCGAAGCATTATTAAACGTCAGCGGAATTCCGAGAACAATGGAAGAGTTCTGAAGCATTTTTAAGCGTCAGCGGAATTTTGAAAACAATGGAAGATTTCCGAAGCATTTATAAACGTC
This sequence comes from Phyllobates terribilis, assembly GCF_046119375.1. Taxonomy (NCBI): domain Eukaryota; kingdom Metazoa; phylum Chordata; class Amphibia; order Anura; family Dendrobatidae; genus Phyllobates; species Phyllobates terribilis. The sequence goes on along the minus strand of NW_027362788.1, from coordinate 11,308,461 downwards.
AGCGGAATTCTGAGAACAATGGAAGAGTTCCGAAGCATTTTTAAACTTCAGCAGATTTCCGAGAACAATGGAAGGGTTCCGAAGCATTTTTAAACTTCAGCGGAATTTGGAGAACAATGGAAGAGTTCCGAAGCATTTTTAAACGTCAGCAGAATTCCGAGAAGAATGTAAGAGTACTGAAGCATTTTTAAACTTCAGCAGAATTCCGAGAGCAATGGAAGAGTTCCAAAGCATTTTAAAAGTTCAGCAGAATTCCGAGAACAATTGAAGAGTTCCGAAGCATTTTTAAACGTCAGCGGAATTCTGAGAACAATGGAAGAGTTCCGAAGCATTTTTAAACTTCAGCAGAATTCCGAGAACAATGGAAGAGTTTGGAAGCATTTTTAAACTTCAACGGAATTTCGAGAACAATGGAAGAGATCCGAAGCATATTCAAACGTCAGCGGAATTCCGAGAACAATGAAAGAGTTGCGAAGCATTATTAAACGTCAGCGGAATTCCGAGAACAATGGAAGAGTTCTGAAGCATTTTTAAACGTCAGCGGAATTTTGAAAACAATGGAAGATTTCCGAAGCATTTTTAAACGTCAGCGGAATTCTGAGAACAATGGAAGAGTTCCGAAGCATTTTTAAACGTCAGCGGAATGCCGAGAACAATGCAAGATTTCCGAAGCATTTTTATATGTCAGCGGAATTCCGAGAACAATGGAAGAGCTCCGAAGCATTTTTAAACGTCAGCAGAATTCCGAGAACAATGGAAGAGTTCCGAAGCATTTTAAAACTTCAGCAGAATTCCAAGAACAATGGAAGAGTTCTGAAGCATTTTTAAACGTCAGCAGAATTCCGAGATCAATGGAAGAGTTCCGAAGCATTTTTAAACGTCAGCGGAATTCCGAGAACAGTGGAAGAGTTCTGAAGCATTTTTAAGCGTCAGCGGAATTTTGAAAACAATGGAAGATTTCCGAAGCATTTTTAAACGTCAGCGGAATTCTGAGAACAATGGAAGAGTTCCGAAACATTTTTAAACTTCAGCAGAATTCCGAGAACAATGGAAGGGTTCCGAAGCATTTTTAAACTTCAGCAGAATTTGGAGAACAATGGAAGAGTTCCGAAGTATTTTTAAAAGTCAGCGGAATTCCGAGAACAATGGAAGAGTTGTGAAGCATTTTTAAACGTCAGCGGAATGCCGAGAACAATGCAAGATTTCCGAAGCATTTTTATATGTCAGCGGAATTCCAAGAACAATGGAAGAGTTCCGAAGCATTTTTAAATTTCAGCAGAATTCCGAGAACAATGGAAGAGTTTCGAAGCATTTTTAAACTTCAATGGAATTTCGAGAACAATGGAAGAGTTCCGAAGCATTTTTAAACTTCAGCAGAATTCCGAGAACAATGGAAGATTTCCGAAGCATTTTTAAACGTCAGCGGAATTCTGAGAACAATGGAAGAGTTCTGAAGCATTTATAAACTTCAGCAGAATTCCGAGAACAATGGAAGAGTTCCGAAGCATTTTTAAACTTCACCCGAATTCCGAGAGCAATGGAAGAGTTCCAAAGCATTTTAAAAGTTCAGCAGAATTCCGAGAACAATTGAAGAGTTCCGAAGCATTTTTAAACGTCAGCGGAATGCCGAGAACAATGCAAGATTTCCGAAGCATTTTTAAACGTCAGCGGAATTCTGAGAACAATGGAAGAGTTCCGAAGCATTTTTAAACTTCAGCAGAATTCCGAGAACAATGGAAGAGTTTCGAAGCATTTTTAAACTTCAACGGAATTTCGAGAACAATGGAAGAGTTCCGAAGCATTTTTAAACGTCAGCGGAATTCCGAGAACAATGAAAGAGTTGCGAAGCATTATTAAACGTCAGCGGAATTCCGAGAACAATGGAAGAGTTCTGAAGCATTTTTAAACGTCAGCGGAATTTTGAAAACAATGGAAGATTTCCGAAGCATTTTTAAACGTCAGCGGAATTCTGAGAACAATGGAAGAGTTCCGAAGCATTTTTAAACGTCAGCGGAATGCCGAGAACAATGCAAGATTTCCGAAGCATTTTTATATGTCAGCGGAATTCCGAGAACAATGGAAGAGTACCGAAGCATTTTTAAATGTCAGCGGAATGCCGAGAACAATGCAAGATTTCCGAAGCATTTTTATATGTCAGCAAAATTCCGAGAACAATGGAAGAGATTTTAAGCATTTTTAAACTTCAGCGGAATTCCGAGAACAGTAGAAGAGTTCCAAAGCATTTTTAAACTTCACCCGAATTCTGAGAACAATGAAAGAGTTCCGAAGCATTTTTAAAAGTCAGCGGAATTCCGGGAACAATGGAAGAGTTGTGAAGCATTTTTAAACGTCAGCGGAATTCTGAGAACAATGGAAGAGTTCCGAAGCATTTTTAAACTTCAGCAGAATTCCGAGAACAATGGAAGAGTTCCAAAGCATTTTTAAACGTCAGCGGAATTCCGAGAACAATGGAAGAGTTCTGAAGCATTTTTAAACGTCAGCGGAATTTTGAAAACATTGGAAGATTTCCGAAGCATTTTTAAACGTCAGCGGAATTCTGAGAACAATGGAAGAGTTCCGAAGCATTTTTAAACGTCAGCGGAATGCCGAGAACAATGCAAGATTTCCGAAGCATTTTTATATGTCAGCGGAATTTTGAAAACAATGGAAGATTTCCGAAGCATTTTTAAACGTCAGCGGAATTCTGAGAACAATGAAAGAGTTCCGAAGCATTTTTAAACTTCAGCAGAATTCCGAGAACAATGGAAGAGTTCCGAAGCATTTTTAAACTTCAGCAGAATTCCGAGAACAATGTAAGAGTTCTGAAGCATTTTTAAACTTCAGCAGAATTCCGAGAGCAATGGAAGAGTTCCAAAGCATTTTAAAAGTTCAGCAGAATTCCGAGAACAATTGAAGAGTTCCGAAGCGTTTTTAAACGTCAGCGGAATGCCGAGAACAATGCAAGATTTCCGAAGCATTTTTATATGTCAGCGGAATTCCGAGAACAATGAAAGAGTTGCGAAGCATTATTAAACGTCAGCGGAATTCCGAGAACAATGGAAGAGTTCTGAAGCATTTTTAAGCGTCAGCGGAATTTTGAAAACAATGGAAGATTTCCGAAGCATTTATAAACGTCAGCGGAATTCTGAGAACAATGGAAGAGTTCCGAAGCATTTTTAAACTTCAGCAGAATTCCGAGAACAATGGAAGGGTTCCGAAGCATTTTTAAACTTCAGCGGAATTTGGAGAACAATGGAAGAGTTCTGAAGCATTTTTAAACGTCAGCAGAATTCCGAGAAGAATGTAAGAGTACTGAAGCATTTTTAAACTTCAGCAGAATTCCGAGAGCAATGGAAGAGTTCCAAAGCATTTTAAAAGTTCAGCAGAATTCCGAGAACAATTGAAGAGTTCCGAAGCATTTTTAAACGTCAGCGGAATTCTGAGAACAATGGAAGAGTTCCGAAGCATTTTTAAACTTCAGCAGAATTCCGAGAACAATGGAAGTTTGGAAGCATTTTTAAACTTCAACGGAATTTCGAGAACAATGGAAGAGATCCGAAGCATATTCAAACGTCAGCGGAATTCCGAGAACAATGAAAGAGTTGCGAAGCATTATTAAACGTCAGCGGAATTCCGAGAACAATGGAAGAGTTCTGAAGCATTTTTAAACGTCAGCGGAATTTTGAAAACAATGGAAGATTTCCGAAGCATTTTTAAACGTCAGCGGAATTCTGAGAACAATGGAAGAGTTCCGAAGCATTTTTAAACGTCAGCGGAATGCCGAGAACAATGCAAGATTTCCGAAGCATTTTTATATGTCAGCGGAATTCCGAGAACAATGGAAGAGCTCCGAAGCATTTTTAAACGTCAGCAGAATTCCGAGAACAATGGAAGAGTTCCGAAGCATTTTAAAACTTCAGCAGAAATCCAAGAACAATGGAAGAGTTCTGAAGCATTTTTAAACGTCAGCAGAATTCCGAGATCAATGGAAGAGTTCCGAAGCATTTTTAAACGTCAGCGGAATTCCGAGAACAGTGGAAGAGTTCTGAAGCATTTTTAAGTGTCAGCGGAATTTTGAAAACAATGGAAGATTTCCGAAGCATTTTTAAACGTCAGCGGAATTCTGAGAACAATGGAAGAGTTCCGAAACATTTTTAAACTTCAGCAGAATTCCGAGAACAATGGAAGGGTTCCGAAGCATTTTTAAACTTCAGCGGAATTTGGAGAACAATGGAAGAGTTCCGAAGTATTTTTAAAAGTCAGCGGAATTCCGAGAACAATGGAAGAGTTGTGAAGCATTTTTAAACGTCAGCGGAATTCCGAGAACAATGGAAGAGTTCCGAAGCATTTTTAAACGTCAGCAGAATTCCGAGAACAATGGAACAGTTCCGAAGCATTTTTAAACGTCAGCAAAATTCTGAGAACAATGGAAGGGTTCCGAAGCATTTTTAAACTTCAGCGGAATTCCGAGAACAATGGAAGAGTTCCAAAGCATTTTTAAACGTCAGCGGAATTCTGAGAACAATGGAAGAGTTCCGCAGCATTTTTAAACGTCAGCAGAATTCCGAGAAGAATGTAAGAGTTCTGAAGCATTTTTAAACTTCAGCAGAATTCCGAAAGCAATGGAAGAGTTCCAAAGCATTTTAAAAGTTCAGCAGAATTCCGAGAACAATTGAAGAGTTCCGAAGCATTTTTAAACGTCAGCGGAATGCCGAGAACAATGCAAGATTTCCGAAGCATTTTTATATGTCAGCGGAATTCCAAGAACAATGGAAGAGTTCCGAAGCATTTTTAAACTTCAGCAGAATTCCGAGAACAATGGAAGAGTTTCGAAGCATTTTTAAACTTCAATGGAATTTCGAGAACAATGGAAGAGTTCCGAAGCATTTTTAAACTTCAGCAGAATTCCGAGAACAATGGAAGATTTCCGAAGCATTTTTAAACGTCAGCGGAATTCTGAGAACAATGGAAGAGTTGTGAAGCATTTATAAACTTCAGCAGAATTCCGAGAACAATGGAAGAGTTCCGAAGCATTTTTAAACTTCACCCGAATTCCGAGAGCAATGGAAGAGTTCCAAAGCATTTTAAAAGTTCAGCAGAATTCCGAGAACAATTGAAGAGTTCCGAAGCATTTTTAAACGTCAGCGGAATGCCGAGAACAATGCAAGATTTCCGAAGCATTTTTAAACGTCAGCGGAATTCTGAGAACAATGGAAGAGTTCCGAAGCATTTTTAAACTTCAACGGAATTCCGAGAACAATGGATGAGTGCCGAAGCATTTTTAAACGTCAGTGGAATTCCGAGAACAATGAAAGAGTTGCGAAGCATTATTAAACGTCAGCGGAATTCCGAGAACAATGGAAGAGTTCTGAAGCATTTTTAAGCGTCAGCGGAATTTTGAAAACAATGGAAGATTTCCGAAGCATTTATAAACGTCAGCGGAATTCTGAGAACAATGGAAGAGTTCCGAAGCATTTTTAAACTTCAGCAGAATTCCGAGAACAATGGAAGGGTTCCGAAGCATTTTTAAACGTCAGCAGAATTCCGAGAACAATGAAAGAGTTGCGAAGCATTATTAAACGTCAGCGGAATTCCGAGAAAAATGGAAGAGTTCTGAAGCATTTTTAAACTTCAGCAGAATTCCCAGAACAATGGAAGTGTTTTGAAGCATTTTTAAACTTCAACGGAATTCCGAGAACAATGGAAGAGTTCCGAAGCATTTTTAAACGTCAGCGGAATTTCGAGAACAATGAAAGAGTTGCGAAGCATTATTAAACGTCAGCGGAATTCCGAGAACAATGGAAGAGTTCTGAAGCATTTTTAAGCGTCAGCGGAATTTTGAAAACAATGGAAGATTTCCGAAGCATTTTTAAACGTCAGCGGAATTCTGAGAACAATGGAAGAGTTCCTAAGCATTTTTAAACTTCAGCAGAATTCCGAGAACAATGGAAGGGTTACGAAGCATTTTTAAACTTCAGCGGAATTCCGAGAACAATGGAAGAGTTCCAAAGCATTTTTAAACGTCAGCGGAATTCTGAGAACAATGGAAGAGTTCCGAAGCATTTTTAAACGTCAGCAGAATTCCGAGAAGAATGTAAGAGTACTGAAGCATTTTTAAACTTCAGCAGAATTCCGAGAGCAATGGAAGAGTTCCAAAGCATTTTAAAAGTTCAGCAGAATTCCGAGAACAATTGAAGAGTTCCGAAGCATTTTTAAACGTCAGCGGAATTCTGAGAACAATGGAAGCGTTCCGAAGCATTTTTAAACTTCAGCAGAATTCCGAGAACAATGGAAGAGTTTGGAAGCATTTTTAAACTTCAACGGAATTTCGAGAACAATGGAAGAGATCCGAAGCATATTTAAACGTCAGCGGAATTCCGAGAACAATGAAAGAGTTGTGAAGCATTATTAAACGTCAGCGGAATTCTGAGAACAATGGAAGAGTTCCGAAGCATTTTTAAACGTCAGCAGAATTCCGAGAAGAATGTAAGAGTACTGAAGCATTTTTAAACTTCAGCAGAATTCCGAGAGCAATGGAAGAGTTCCAAAGCATTTTAAAAGTTCATCAGAATTCCGAGAACAATTGAAGAGTTCCGAAGCATTTTTAAACGTCAGCGGAATGCCGAGAACAATGCAAGATTTCCGAAGCATTTTTATATGTCAGCGGAATTCCGAGAAGAATGTAAGAGTAATGAAGCATTTTTAAACTTCAGCAGAATTCCGAGAACAATGGAAGAGTTTCGAAGCATTTTTAAACTTCAACGGAATTCCGAGAACAATGGAAGAGTTCCGCAGCATTTTTAAACGTCAGCAGAATTCCGAGAACAATTGAAGAGTTCCGAAGCATTTTTAAACGTCAGCGGAATGCCGAGAACAATGCAAGATTTCCGAAGCATTTTTATATGTCAGCGGAATTCCAAGAACAATGGAAGAGTTCCGAAGCATTTTTAAACTTCAGCAGAATTCCGAGAACAATGGAAGAGTTTCGAAGCATTTTTAAACTTCAATGGAATTTCGAGAACAATGGAAGAGTTCCGAAGCATTTTTAAACTTCAGCAGAATTCCGAGAACAATGGAAGATTTCCGAAGCATTTTTAAACGTCAGCGGAATTCTGAGAACAATGGAAGAGATCTGAAGCATTTATAAACTTCAGCAGAATTCCGAGAACAATGGAAGAGTTCCGAAGCATTTTTAAACTTCAACCGAATTCCGAGAGCAATGGAAGAGTTCCAAAGCATTTTAAAAGATCAGCAGAATTCCGAGAACAATTGAAGAGTTCCGAAGCATTTTTAAACGTCAGCGGAATGCCGAGAACAATGCAAGATTTCCGAAGCATTTTTAAACGTCAGCGGAATTCTGAGAACAATGGAAGAGTTCCGAAGCATTTTTAAACTTCAGCAGAATTCCGAGAACAATGGAAGAGTTTCGAAGCATTTTTAAACTTCAACGGAATTTCGAGAACAATGGAAGAGTTCCGAAGCATTTTTAAACGTCAGCGGAATTCCGAGAACAATGAAAGAGTTGCGAAGCATTATTAAACGTCAGCGGAATTCCGAGAACAATGGAAGAGTTCTGAAGCATTTTTAAACGTCAGCGGAATTTTGAAAACAATGGAAGATTTCCGAAGCATTTTTAAATGTCAGCGGAATTCTGAGAACAATGGAAGAGTTCCGAAGCATTTTTAAACGTCAGCGGAATGCCGAGAACAATGCAAGATTTCCGAAGCATTTTTATATGTCAGCGGAATTCCGAGAACAATGGAAGAGTACCGAAGCATTTTTAAATGTCAGCGGAATGCCGAGAACAATGCAAGATTTCCGAAGCATTTTTATATGTCAGCAGAATTCCGAGAACAATGGAAGAGATTTTAAGCATTTTTAAACTTCAGCGGAATTCCGAGAACAGTAGAAGAGTTCCGAAGCATTTTTAAACTTCACCCGAATTCTGAGAACAATGAAAGAGTTCCGAAGCATTTTTAAAAGTCAGCGGAATTCCGGGAACAATGGAAGAGTTGTGAAGCATTTTTAAACGTCAGCGGAATTCCGAGAACAATGGAAGAGTTCCGAAGCATTTTTAAACTTCAGCGGAATTTGGAGAACAATGGAAGAGTTCCGAAGTATTTTTAAAAGTCAGCGGAATTCTGAGAACAATGGAAGAGTTCCGAAGCATTTTTAAACTTCAGCGGAATTCCGAGAACAATGGAAGAGTTCCAAAGCATTTTTAAACGTCAGCAGAATTCCGAGAACAATGGAAGAGTTCTGAAGCATTTTTAAACGTCAGCGGAATATTGAAAACAATGGAAGATTTCCGAAGCATTTTTAAACGTCAGCGGAATTCTGAGAACAATGGAAGAGTTACGAAGCATTTTTAAACTTCAGCAGAATTCCGAGAACAATGGAAGAGTTCCGAAGCATTTTTAAATGTCAGCGGAATTCCGAGAACAATGAAAGAGTTGCGAAGCATTATTAAACGTCAGCGGAATTCCGAGAACAATGGAAGATTTCTGAAGCATCTTTAAACTTCAGCAGAATTCCGAGAACAATGGAAGAGTTTCGAAGCATTTTTAAACTTCAACGGAATTCCGAGAACAATGGATGAGTGCCGAAGCATTTTTAAACGTCAGTGGAATTCCGAGAACAATGAAAGAGTTGCGAAGCATTATTAAACGTCAGCGGAATTCCGAGAACAATGGAAGAGTTCTGAAGCATTTTTAAGCGTCAGCGGAATTTTGAAAACAATGGAAGATTTCCGAAGCATTTATAAACGTCAGCGGAATTCTGAGAACAATGGAAGAGTTCCGAAGCATTTTTAAACTTCAGCAGATTTCCGAGAACAATGGAAGGGTTCCGAAGCATTTTTAAACTTCAGCGGAATTTGGAGAACAATGGAAGAGTTCCGAAGCATTTTTAAACGTCAGCGGAATGCCGAGAACAATGCAAGATTTCCGAAGCATTTTTATATGTCAGCGGAATTCCGAGAACAATGGAAGAGCTCCGAAGCATTTTTAAACGTCAGCAGAATTCCGAGAACAATGGAAGAGTTCCGAAGCATTTTAAAACTTCAGCAGAAATCCAAGAACAATGGAAGAGTTCTGAAGCATTTTTAAACGTCAGCAGAATTCCGAGATCAATGGAAGAGTTCCGAAGCATTTTTAAATGTCAGCGGAATTCCGAGAACAGTGGAAGAGTTCTGAAGCATTTTTAAGTGTCAGCGGAATTTTGAAAACAATGGAAGATTTCCGAAGCATTTTTAAACGTCAGCGGAATTCTGAGAACAATGGAAGAGTTCCGAAACATTTTTAAACTTCAGCAGAATTCCGAGAACAATGGAAGGGTTCCGAAGCATTTTTAAACTTCAGCGGAATTTGGAGAACAATGGAAGAGTTCCGAAGTATTTTTAAAAGTCAGCGGAATTCCGAGAACAATGGAAGAGTTGTGAAGCATTTTTAAACGTCAGCGGAATTCCGAGAACAATGGAAGAGTTCCGAAGCATTTTTAAACGTCAGCAGAATTCCGAGAACAATGGAACAGTTCCGAAGCATTTTTAAACGTCAGCAAAATTCTGAGAACAATGGAAGGGTTCCGAAGCATTTTTAAACTTCAGCGGAATTCCGAGAACAATGGAAGAGTTCCAAAGCATTTTTAAACGTCAGCGGAATTCTGAGAACAATGGAAGAGTTCCGCAGCATTTTTAAACGTCAGCAGAATTCCGAGAAGAATGTAAGAGTTCTGAAGCATTTTTAAACTTCAGCAGAATTCCGAAAGCAATGGAAGAGTTCCAAAGCATTTTAAAAGTTCAGCAGAATTCCGAGAACAATTGAAGAGTTCCGAAGCATTTTTAAACGTCAGCGGAATGCCGAGAACAATGCAAGATTTCCGAAGCATTTTTATATGTCAGCGGAATTCCAAGAACAATGGAAGAGTTCCGAAGCATTTTTAAACTTCAGCAGAATTCCGAGAACAATGGAAGAGTTTCGAAGCATTTTTAAACTTCAATGGAATTTCGAGAACAATGGAAGAGTTCCGAAGCATTTTTAAACTTCAGCAGAATTCCGAGAACAATGGAAGATTTCCGAAGCATTTTTAAACGTCAGCGGAATTCTGAGAACAATGGAAGAGTTGTGAAGCATTTATAAACTTCAGCAGAATTCCGAGAACAATGGAAGAGTTCCGAAGCATTTTTAAACTTCACCCGAATTCCGAGAGCAATGGAAGAGTTCCAAAGCATTTTAAAAGTTCAGCAGAATTCCGAGAACAATTGAAGAGTTCCGAAGCATTTTTAAACGTCAGCGGAATGCCGAGAACAATGCAAGATTTCCGAAGCATTTTTAAACGTCAGCGGAATTCTGAGAACAATGGAAGAGTTCCGAAGCATTTTTAAACTTCAACGGAATTCCGAGAACAATGGATGAGTGCCGAAGCATTTTTAAACGTCAGTGGAATTCCGAGAACAATGAAAGAGTTGCGAAGCATTATTAAACGTCAGCGGAATTCCGAGAACAATGGAAGAGTTCTGAAGCATTTTTAAGCGTCAGCGGAATTTTGAAAACAATGGAAGATTTCCGAAGCATTTATAAACGTCAGCGGAATTCTGAGAACAATGGAAGAGTTCCGAAGCATTTTTAAACTTCAGCAGAATTCCGAGAACAATTGAAGGGTTCCGAAGCATTTTTAAACGTCAGCAGAATTCCGAGAACAATGAAAGAGTTGCGAAGCATTATTAAACGTCAGCGGAATTCCGAGAAAAATGGAAGAGTTCTGAAGCATTTTTAAACTTCAGCAGAATTCCCAGAACAATGGAAGTGTTTTGAAGCATTTTTAAACTTCAACGGAATTCCGAGAACAATGGAAGAGTTCCGAAGCATTTTTAAACGTCAGCGGAATTTCGAGAACAATGAAAGAGTTGCGAAGCATTATTAAACGTCAGCGGAATTCCGAGAACAATGGAAGAGTTCTGAAGCATTTTTAAGCGTCAGCGGAATTTTGAAAACAATGGAAGATTTCCGAAGCATTTTTAAACGTCAGCGGAATTCTGAGAACAATGGAAGAGTTCCTAAGCATTTTTAAACTTCAGCAGAATTCCGAGAACAATGGAAGGGTTCCGAAGCATTTTTAAACTTCAGCGGAATTCCGAGAACAATGGAAGAGTTCCAAAGCATTTTTAAACGTCAGCGGAATTCTGAGAACAATGGAAGAGTTCCGAAGCATTTTTAAACGTCAGCAGAATTCCGAGAAGAATGTAAGAGTACTGAAGCATTTTTAAACTTCAGCAGAATTCCGAGAGCAATGGAAGAGTTCCAAAGCATTTTAAAAGTTCAGCAGAATTCCGAGAACAATTGAAGAGTTCCGAAGCATTTTTAAACGTCAGCGGAATTCTGAGAACAATGGAAGCGTTCCGAAGCATTTTTAAACTTCAGCAGAATTCCGAGAACAATGGAAGAGTTTGGAAGCATTTTTAAACTTCAACGGAATTTCGAGAACAATGGAAGAGATCCGAAGCATATTTAAACGTCAGCGGAATTCCGAGAACAATGAAAGAGTTGTGAAGCATTATTAAACGTCAGCGGAATTCTGAGAACAATGGAAGAGTTCCGAAGCATTTTTAAACGTCAGCAGAATTCCGAGAAGAATGTAAGAGTACTGAAGCATTTTTAAACTTCAGCAGAATTCCGAGAGCAATGGAAGAGTTCCAAAGCATTTTAAAAGTTCATCAGAATTCCGAGAACAATTGAAGAGTTCCGAAGCATTTTTAAACGTCAGCGGAATGCCGAGAACAATGCAAGATTTCCGAAGCATTTTTATATGTCAGCGGAATTCCGAGAAGAATGTAAGAGTAATGAAGCATTTTTAAACTTCAGCAGAATTCCGAGAACAATGGAAGAGTTTCGAAGCATTTTTAAACTTCAACGGAATTCCGAGAACAATGGAAGAGTTCCGCAGCATTTTTAAACGTCAGCAGAATTCCGAGAACAATTGAAGAGTTCCGAAGCATTTTTAAACGTCAGCGGAATGCCGAGAACAATGCAAGATTTCCGAAGCATTTTTATATGTCAGCGGAATTCCAAGAACAATGGAAGAGTTCCGAAGCATTTTTAAACTTCAGCAGAATTCCGAGAACAATGGAAGAGTTTCGAAGCATTTTTAAACTTCAATGGAATTTCGAGAACAATGGAAGAGTTCCGAAGCATTTTTAAACTTCAGCAGAATTCCGAGAACAATGGAAGATTTCCGAAGCATTTTTAAACGTCAGCGGAATTCTGAGAACAATGGAAGAGATCTGAAGCATTTATAAACTTCAGCAGAATTCCGAGAACAATGGAAGAGTTCCGAAGCATTTTTAAACTTCAACCGAATTCCGAGAGCAATGGAAGAGTTCCAAAGCATTTTAAAAGATCAGCAGAATTCCGAGAACAATTGAAGAGTTCCGAAGCATTTTTAAACGTCAGCGGAATGCCGAGAACAATGCAAGATTTCCGAAGCATTTTTAAACGTCAGCGGAATTCTGAGAACAATGGAAGAGTTCCGAAGCATTTTTAAACTTCAGCAGAATTCCGAGAACAATGGAAGAGTTTCGAAGCATTTTTAAACTTCAACGGAATTTCGAGAACAATGGAAGAGTTCCGAAGCATTTTTAAACGTCAGCGGAATTCCGAGAACAATGAAAGAGTTGCGAAGCATTATTAAACGTCAGCGGAATTCCGAGAACAATGGAAGAGTTCTGAAGCATTTTTAAACGTCAGCGGAATTTTGAAAACAATGGAAGATTTCCGAAGCATTTTTAAATGTCAGCGGAATTCTGAGAACAATGGAAGAGTTCCGAAGCATTTTTAAACGTCAGCGGAATGCCGAGAACAATGCAAGATTTCCGAAGCATTTTTATATGTCAGCGGAATTCCGAGAACAATGGAAGAGTACCGAAGCATTTTTAAATGTCAGCGGAATGCCGAGAACAATGCAAGATTTCCGAAGCATTTTTATATGTCAGCAGAATTCCGAGAACAATGGAAGAGATTTTAAGCATTTTTAAACTTCAGCGGAATTCCGAGAACAGTAGAAGAGTTCCGAAGCATTTTTAAACTTCACCCGAATTCTGAGAACAATGAAAGAGTTCCGAAGCATTTTTAAAAGTCAGCGGAATTCCGGGAACAATGGAAGAGTTGTGAAGCATTTTTAAACGTCAGCGGAATTCCGAGAACAATGGAAGAGTTCCGAAGCATTTTTAAACTTCAGCGGAATTTGGAGAACAATGGAAGAGTTCCGAAGTATTTTTAAAAGTCAGCGGAATTCTGAGAACAATGGAAGAGTTCCGAAGCATTTTTAAACTTCAGCGGAATTCCGAGAACAATGGAAGAGTTCCAAAGCATTTTTAAACGTCAGCAGAATTCCGAGAACAATGGAAGAGTTCTGAAGCATTTTTAAACGTCAGCGGAATATTGAAAACAATGGAAGATTTCCGAAGCATTTTTAAACGTCAGCGGAATTCTGAGAACAATGGAAGAGTTACGAAGCATTTTTAAACTTCAGCAGAATTCCGAGAACAATGGAAGAGTTCCGAAGCATTTTTAAATGTCAGCGGAATTCCGAGAACAATGAAAGAGTTGCGAAGCATTATTAAACGTCAGCGGAATTCCGAGAACAATGGAAGATTTCTGAAGCATCTTTAAACTTCAGCAGAATTCCGAGAACAATGGAAGAGTTTCGAAGCATTTTTAAACTTCAACGGAATTCCGAGAACAATGGATGAGTGCCGAAGCATTTTTAAACGTCAGTGGAATTCCGAGAACAATGAAAGAGTTGCGAAGCATTATTAAACGTCAGCGGAATTCCGAGAACAATGGAAGAGTTCTGAAGCATTTTTAAGCGTCAGCGGAATTTTGAAAACAATGGAAGATTTCCGAAGCATTTATAAACGTCAGCGGAATTCTGAGAACAATGGAAGAGTTCCGAAGCATTTTTAAACTTCAGCAGATTTCCGAGAACAATGGAAGGGTTCCGAAGCATTTTTAAACTTCAGCGGAATTTGGAGAACAATGGAAGAGTTCCGAAGCATTTTTAAACGTCAGCAGAATTCCGAGAAGAATGTAAGAGTACTGAAGCATTTTTAAACTTCAGCAGAATTCCGAGAGCAATGGAAGAGTTCCAAAGCATTTTAAAAGTTCAGCAGAATTCCGAGAACAATTGAAAGTTCCGAAGCATTTTTAAACGTCAGCGGAATTCTGAGAACAATGGAAGAGTTCCGAAGCATTTTTAAACTTCAGCAGAATTCCGAGAAGAATGGAAGAGTTTGGAAGCATTTTTAAACTTCAACGGAATTTCGAGAACAATGGAAGAGATCCGAAGCATATTCAAACGTCAGCGGAATTCCGAGAACAATGAAAGAGTTGCGAAGCATTATTAAACGTCAGCGGAATTCCGAGAACAATGGAAGAGTTCTGAAGCATTTTCAAACGTCAGCGGAATTTTGAAAACAATGGAAGATTTCCGAAGCATTTTTAAACGTCAGCGGAATTCTGAGAACAATGGAAGAGTTCCGAAGCATTTTTAAACGTCAGCGGAATGCCGAGAACAATGCAAGATTTCCGAAGCATTTTTAAACGTCAGCGGAATTCTGAGAACAATGGAAGAGCTCCGAAGCATTTTTAAACGTCAGCAGAATTCCGAGAACAATGGAAGAGTTCCGAAGCATTTTAAAACTTCAGCAGAATTCCAAGAACAATGGAAGAGTTCTGAAGCATTTTTAAACGTCAGCAGAATTCCGAGATCAATGGAAGAGTTCCGAAGCATTTTTAAACGTCAGCGGAATTCCGAGAACAGTGGAAGAGTTCTGAAGCATTTTTAAGCGTCAGCGGAATTTTGAAAACAATGGAAGATTTCCGAAGCATTTTTAAACGTCAGCGGAATTCTGAGAACAATGGAAGAGTTCCGAAACATTTTTAAACTTCAGCAGAATTCCGAGAACAATGGAAGGGTTCCGAAGCATTTTTAAACTTCAGCGGAATTTGGAGAACAATGGAAGAGTTCCGAAGTATTTTTAAAAGTCAGCGGAATTCCGAGAACAATGGAAGAGTTGTGAAGCATTTTTAAACGTCAGCGGAATGCCGAGAACAATGCAAGATTTCCGAAGCATTTTTATATGTCAGAGGAATTCCAAGAACAATGGAAGAGTTCCGAAGCATTTTTAAACTTCAGCAGAATTCCGAGAACAATGGAAGAGTTTCGAAGCATTTTTAAACTTCAATGGAATTTCGAGAACAATGGAAGAGTTCCGAAGCATTTTTAAACTTCAGCAGAATTCCGAGAACAATGGAAGATTTCTGAAGCATTTTTAAACGTCAGCGGAATTCTGAGAACAATGGAAGAGTTCTGAAGCATTTATAAACTTCAGCAGAATTCCGAGAACAATGGAAGAGTTCCGAAGCATTTTTAAACTTCACCCGAATTCCGAGAGCAATGGAAGAGTTCCAAAGCATTTTAAAAGTTCAGCAGAATTCCGAGAACAATTGAAGAGTTCCGAAGCATTTTTAAACGTCAGCGGAATGCCGAGAACAATGCAAGATTTCCGAAGCATTTTTAAACGTCAGCGGAATTCTGAGAACAATGGAAGAGTTCCGAAGCATTTTTAAACTTCAGCAGAATTCCGAGAACAATGGAAGAGTTTCGAAGCATTTTTAAACTTCAACGGAATTTCGAGAACAATGGAAGAGTTCCGAAGCATTTTTAAACGTCAGCGGAATTCCGAGAACAATGAAAGAGTTGCGAAGCATTATTAAACGTCAGCGGAATTCCGAGAACAATGGAAGAGTTCTGAAGCATTTTTAAACGTCAGCGGAATTTTGAAAACAATGGAAGATTTCCGAAGCATTTTTAAACGTCAGCGGAATTCTGAGAACAATGGAAGAGTTCCGAAGCATTTTTAAACGTCAGCGGAATGCCGAGAACAATGCAAGATTTCCGAAGCATTTTTATATGTCAGCGGAATTCCGAGAACAATGGAAGAGTACCGAAGCATTTTTAAATGTCAGCGGAATGCCGAGAACAATGCAAGATTTCCGAAGCATTTTTATATGTCAGCAAAATTCCGAGAACAATGGAAGAGATTTTAAGCATTTTTAAACTTCAGCGGAATTCCGAGAACAGTAGAAGAGTTCCAAAGCATTTTTAAACTTCACCCGAATTCTGAGAACAATGAAAGAGTTCCGAAGCATTTTTAAAAGTCAGCGGAATTCCGGGAACAATGGAAGAGTTGTGAAGCATTTTTAAACGTCAGCGGAATTCCGAGAACAATGGAAGAGTTCCGAAGCATTTTTAAACTTCAGCGGAATTTGGAGAACAATGGAAGAGTTCCGAAGTATTTTTAAAAGTCAGCGGAATTCTGAGAACAATGGAAGAGTTCCGAAGCATTTTTAAACTTCAGCGGAATTCCGAGAACAATGGAAGAGTTCCAAAGCATTTTTAAACGTCAGCAGAATTCCGAGAACAATGGAAGAGTTCTGAAGCATTTTTAAACGTCAGCGGAATATTGAAAACAATGGAAGATTTCCGAAGCATTTTTAAACGTCAGCGGAATTCTGAGAACAATGGAAGAGTTACGAAGCATTTTTAAACTTCAGCAGAATTCCGAGAACAATGGAAGAGTTCCGAAGCATTTTTAAATGTCAGCGGAATTCCGAGAACAATGAAAGAGTTGCGAAGCATTATTAAACGTCAGCGGAATTCCGAGAACAATGGAAGATTTCTGAAGCATCTTTAAACTTCAGCAGAATTCCGAGAACAATGGAAGAGTTTCGAAGCATTTTTAAACTTCAACGGAATTCCGAGAACAATGGATGAGTGCCGAAGCATTTTTAAACGTCAGTGGAATTCCGAGAACAATGAAAGAGTTGCGAAGCATTATTAAACGTCAGCGGAATTCCGAGAACAATGGAAGAGTTCTGAAGCATTTTTAAGCGTCAGCGGAATTTTGAAAACAATGGAAGATTTCCGAAGCATTTATAAACGTCAGCGGAATTCTGAGAACAATGGAAGAGTTCCGAAGCATTTTTAAACTTCAGCAGAATTCCGAGAACAATGGAAGAGTTTGGAAGCATTTTTAAACTTCAACGGAATTTCGAGAACAATGGAAGAGATCCGAAGCATATTCAAACGTCAGCGGAATTCCGAGAACAATGAAAGAGTTGCGAAGCATTATTAAACGTCAGCGGAATTCCGAGAACAATGGAAGAGTTCTGAAGCATTTTTAAACGTCAGCGGAATTTTGAAAACAATGGAAGATTTCCGAAGCATTTTTAAACGTCAGCGGAATTCTGAGAACAATGGAAGAGTTCCGAAGCATTTTTAAACGTCAGCGGAATGCCGAGAACAATGCAAGATTTCCGAAGCATTTTTATATGTCAGCGGAATTCCGAGAACAATGGAAGAGCTCCGAAGCATTTTTAAACGTCAGCAGAATTCCGAGAACAATGGAAGAGTTCCGAAGCATTTTAAAACTTCAGCAGAATTCCAAGAACAATGGAAGAGTTCTGAAGCATTTTTAAACGTCAGCAGAATTCCGAGATCAATGGAAGAGTTCCGAAGCATTTTTAAACGTCAGCGGAATTCCGAGAACAGTGGAAGAGTTCTGAAGCATTTTTAAGCGTCAGCGGAATTTTGAAAACAATGGAAGATTTCCGAAGCATTTTTAAACGTCAGCGGAATTCTGAGAACAATGGAAGAGTTCCGAAACATTTTTAAACTTCAGCAGAATTCCGAGAACAATGGAAGGGTTCCGAAGCATTTTTAAACTTCAGCGGAATTTGGAGAACAATGGAAGAGTTCCGAAGTATTTTTAAAAGTCAGCGGAATTCCGAGAACAATGGAAGAGTTGTGAAGCATTTTTAAACGTCAGCGGAATTCCGAGAACAATGGAAGAGTTCCGAAGCATTTTTAAACGTCAGCAGAATTCCGAGAACAATGGAACAGTTCCGAAGCATTTTTAAACGTCAGCAGAATTCTGAGAACAATGGAAGGGTTCCGAAGCATTTTTAAACTTCAGCGGAATTCCGAGAACAATGGAAGAGTTCCAAAGCATTTTTAAACGTCAGCGGAATTCTGAGAACAATGGAAGAGTTCCGCAGCATTTTTAAACGTCAGCAGAATTCCGAGAAGAATGTAAGAGTTCTGAAGCATTTTTAAACTTCAGCAGAATTCCGAAAGCAATGGAATAGTTCCAAAGCATTTTAAAAGTTCAGCAGAATTCCGAGAACAATTGAAGAGTTCCGAAGCATTTTTAAACGTCAGCGGAATGCCGAGAACAATGCAAGATTTCCGAAGCATTTTTATATGTCAGCGGAATTCCAAGAACAATGGAAGAGTTCCGAAGCATTTTTAAACTTCAGCAGAATTCCGAGAACAATGGAAGAGTTTCGAAGCATTTTTAAACTTCAATGGAATTTCGAGAACAATGGAAGAGTTCCGAAGCATTTTTAAACTTCAGCAGAATTCCGAGAACAATGGAAGATTTCCGAAGCATTTTTAAACGTCAGCGGAATTCTGAGAACAATGGAAGAGTTCTGAAGCATTTATAAACTTCAGCAGAATTCCGAGAACAATGGAAGAGTTCCGAAGCATTTTTAAACTTCACCCGAATTCCGAGAGCAATGGAAGAGTTCCAAAGCATTTTAAAAGTTCAGCAGAATTCCGAGAACAATTGAAGAGTTCCGAAGCATTTTTAAACGTCAGCGGAATGCCGAGAACAATGCAAGATTTCCGAAGCATTTTTAAACGTCAGCGGAATTCTGAGAACAATGGAAGAGTTCCGAAGCATTTTTAAACTTCAGCAGAATTCCGAGAACAATGGAAGAGTTTCGAAGCATTTTTAAACTTCAACGGAATTTCGAGAACAATGGAAGAGTTCCGAAGCATTTTTAAACGTCAGCGGAATTCCGAGAACAATGAAAGAGTTGCGAAGCATTATTAAACGTCAGCGGAATTCCGAGAACAATGGAAGAGCTCTGAAGCATTTTTAAACGTCAGCGGAATTTTGAAAACAATGGAAGATTTCCGAAGCATTTTTAAACGTCAGCGGAATTCTGAGAACAATGGAAGAGTTCCGAAGCATTTTTAAACGTCAGCGGAATGCCGAGAACAATGCAAGATTTCCGAAGCATTTTTATATGTCAGCGGAATTCCGAGAACAATGGAAGAGTACCGAAGCATTTTTAAATGTCAGCGGAATGCCGAGAACAATGCAAGATTTCCGAAGCATTTTTATATGTCAGCAAAATTCCGAGAACAATGGAAGAGATTTTAAGCATTTTTAAACTTCAGCGGAATTCCGAGAACAGTAGAAGAGTTCCAAAGCATTTTTAAACTTCACCCGAATTCTGAGAACAATGAAAGAGTTCCGAAGCATTTTTAAAAGTCAGCGGAATTCCGGGAACAATGGAAGAGTTGTGAAGCATTTTTAAACGTCAGCGGAATTCTGAGAACAATGGAAGAGTTCCGAAGCATTTTTAAACTTCAGCAGAATTCCGAGAACAATGGAAGAGTTCCAAAGCATTTTTAAACGTCAGCGGAATTCCGAGAACAATGGAAGAGTTCTGAAGCATTTTTAAACGTCAGCGGAATTTTGAAAACATTGGAAGATTTCCGAAGCATTTTTAAACGTCAGCGGAATTCTGAGAACAATGGAAGAGTTCCGAAGCATTTTTAAACGTCAGCGGAATGCCGAGAACAATGCAAGATTTCCGAAGCATTTTTATATGTCAGCGGAATTTTGAAAACAATGGAAGATTTCCGAAGCATTTTTAAACGTCAGCGGAATTCTGAGAACAATGAAAGAGTTCCGAAGCATTTTTAAACTTCAGCAGAATTCCGAGAACAATGGAAGAGTTCCGAAGCATTTTTAAACTTCAGCAGAATTCCGAGAACAATGTAAGAGTTCTGAAGCATTTTTAAACTTCAGCAGAATTCCGAGAGCAATGGAAGAGTTCCAAAGCATTTTAAAAGTTCAGCAGAATTCCGAGAACAATTGAAGAGTTCCGAAGCGTTTTTAAACGTCAGCGGAATGCCGAGAACAATGCAAGATTTCCGAAGCATTTTTATATGTCAGCGGAATTCCGAGAACAATGAAAGAGTTGCGAAGCATTATTAAACGTCAGCGGAATTCCGAGAACAATGGAAGAGTTCTGAAGCATTTTTAAGCGTCAGCGGAATTTTGAAAACAATGGAAGATTTCCGAAGCATTTATAAACGTCAGCGGAATTCTGAGAACAATGGAAGAGTTCCGAAGCATTTTTAAACTTCAGCAGAATTCCGAGAACAATGGAAGAGTTTGGAAGCATTTTTAAACTTCAACGGAATTTCGAGAACAATGGAAGAGATCCGAAGCATATTCAAACGTCAGCGGAATTCCGAGAACAATGAAAGAGTTGCGAAGCATTATTAAACGTCAGCGGAATTCCGAGAACAATGGAAGAGTTCTGAAGCATTTTTAAACGTCAGCGGAATTTTGAAAACAATGGAAGATTTCCGAAGCATTTTTAAACGTCAGCGGAATTCTGAGAACAATGGAAGAGTTCCGAAGCATTTTTAAACGTCAGCGGAATGCCGAGAACAATGCAAGATTTCCGAAGCATTTTTATATGTCAGCGGAATTCCGAGAACAATGGAAGAGCTCCGAAGCATTTTTAAACGTCAGCAGAATTCCGAGAACAATGGAAGAGTTCCGAAGCATTTTAAAACTTCAGCAGAATTCCAAGAACAATGGAAGAGTTCTGAAGCATTTTTAAACGTCAGCAGAATTCCGAGATCAATGGAAGAGTTCCGAAGCATTTTTAAACGTCAGCGGAATTCCGAGAACAGTGGAAGAGTTCTGAAGCATTTTTAAGCGTCAGCGGAATTTTGAAAACAATGGAAGATTTCCGAAGCATTTTTAAACGTCAGCGGAATTCTGAGAACAATGGAAGAGTTCCGAAACATTTTTAAACTTCAGCAGAATTCCGAGAACAATGGAAGGGTTCCGAAGCATTTTTAAACTTCAGCGGAATTTGGAGAACAATGGAAGAGTTCCGAAGTATTTTTAAAAGTCAGCGGAATTCCGAGAACAATGGAAGAGTTGTGAAGCATTTTTAAACGTCAGCGGAATGCCGAGAACAATGCAAGATTTCCGAAGCATTTTTATATGTCAGAGGAATTCCAAGAACAATGGAAGAGTTCCGAAGCATTTTTAAACTTCAGCAGAATTCCGAGAACAATGGAAGAGTTTCGAAGCATTTTTAAACTTCAATGGAATTTCGAGAACAATGGAAGAGTTCCGAAGCATTTTTAAACTTCAGCAGAATTCCGAGAACAATGGAAGATTTCTGAAGCATTTTTAAACGTCAGCGGAATTCTGAGAACAATGGAAGAGTTCTGAAGCATTTATAAACTTCAGCAGAATTCCGAGAACAATGGAAGAGTTCCGAAGCATTTTTAAACTTCACCCGAATTCCGAGAGCAATGGAAGAGTTCCAAAGCATTTTAAAAGTTCAGCAGAATTCCGAGAACAATTGAAGAGTTCCGAAGCATTTTTAAACGTCAGCGGAATGCCGAGAACAATGCAAGATTTCCGAAGCATTTTTAAACGTCAGCGGAATTCTGAGAACAATGGAAGAGTTCCGAAGCATTTTTAAACTTCAGCAGAATTCCGAGAACAATGGAAGAGTTTCGAAGCATTTTTAAACTTCAACGGAATTTCGAGAACAATGGAAGAGTTCCGAAGCATTTTTAAACGTCAGCGGAATTCCGAGAACAATGAAAGAGTTGCGAAGCATTATTAAACGTCAGCGGAATTCCGAGAACAATGGAAGAGTTCTGAAGCATTTTTAAACGTCAGCGGAATTTTGAAAACAATGGAAGATTTCCGAAGCATTTTTAAACGTCAGCGGAATTCTGAGAACAATGGAAGAGTTCCGAAGCATTTTTAAACGTCAGCGGAATGCCGAGAACAATGCAAGATTTCCGAAGCATTTTTATATGTCAGCGGAATTCCGAGAACAATGGAAGAGTACCGAAGCATTTTTAAATGTCAGCGGAATGCCGAGAACAATGCAAGATTTCCGAAGCATTTTTATATGTCAGCAAAATTCCGAGAACAATGGAAGAGATTTTAAGCATTTTTAAACTTCAGCGGAATTCCGAGAACAGTAGAAGAGTTCCAAAGCATTTTTAAACTTCACCCGAATTCTGAGAACAATGAAAGAGTTCCGAAGCATTTTTAAAAGTCAGCGGAATTCCGGGAACAATGGAAGAGTTGTGAAGCATTTTTAAACGTCAGCGGAATTCCGAGAACAATGGAAGAGTTCCGAAGCATTTTTAAACTTCAGCGGAATTTGGAGAACAATGGAAGAGTTCCGAAGTATTTTTAAAAGTCAGCGGAATTCTGAGAACAATGGAAGAGTTCCGAAGCATTTTTAAACTTCAGCGGAATTCCGAGAACAATGGAAGAGTTCCAAAGCATTTTTAAACGTCAGCAGAATTCCGAGAACAATGGAAGAGTTCTGAAGCATTTTTAAACGTCAGCGGAATATTGAAAACAATGGAAGATTTCCGAAGCATTTTTAAACGTCAGCGGAATTCTGAGAACAATGGAAGAGTTACGAAGCATTTTTAAACTTCAGCAGAATTCCGAGAACAATGGAAGAGTTCCGAAGCATTTTTAAATGTCAGCGGAATTCCGAGAACAATGAAAGAGTTGCGAAGCATTATTAAACGTCAGCGGAATTCCGAGAACAATGGAAGATTTCTGAAGCATCTTTAAACTTCAGCAGAATTCCGAGAACAATGGAAGAGTTTCGAAGCATTTTTAAACTTCAACGGAATTCCGAGAACAATGGATGAGTGCCGAAGCATTTTTAAACGTCAGTGGAATTCCGAGAACAATGAAAGAGTTGCGAAGCATTATTAAACGTCAGCGGAATTCCGAGAACAATGGAAGAGTTCTGAAGCATTTTTAAGCGTCAGCGGAATTTTGAAAACAATGGAAGATTTCCGAAGCATTTATAAACGTCAGCGGAATTCTGAGAACAATGGAAGAGTTCCGAAGCATTTTTAAACTTCAGCAGAATTCCGAGAACAATGGAAGAGTTTGGAAGCATTTTTAAACTTCAACGGAATTTCGAGAACAATGGAAGAGATCCGAAGCATATTCAAACGTCAGCGGAATTCCGAGAACAATGAAAGAGTTGCGAAGCATTATTAAACGTCAGCGGAATTCCGAGAACAATGGAAGAGTTCTGAAGCATTTTTAAACGTCAGCGGAATTTTGAAAACAATGGAAGATTTCCGAAGCATTTTTAAACGTCAGCGGAATTCTGAGAACAATGGAAGAGTTCCGAAGCATTTTTAAACGTCAGCGGAATGCCGAGAACAATGCAAGATTTCCGAAGCATTTTTATATGTCAGCGGAATTCCGAGAACAATGGAAGAGCTCCGAAGCATTTTTAAACGTCAGCAGAATTCCGAGAACAATGGAAGAGTTCCGAAGCATTTTAAAACTTCAGCAGAATTCCAAGAACAATGGAAGAGTTCTGAAGCATTTTTAAACGTCAGCAGAATTCCGAGATCAATGGAAGAGTTCCGAAGCATTTTTAAACGTCAGCGGAATTCCGAGAACAGTGGAAGAGTTCTGAAGCATTTTTAAGCGTCAGCGGAATTTTGAAAACAATGGAAGATTTCCGAAGCATTTTTAAACGTCAGCGGAATTCTGAGAACAATGGAAGAGTTCCGAAACATTTTTAAACTTCAGCAGAATTCCGAGAACAATGGAAGGGTTCCGAAGCATTTTTAAACTTCAGCGGAATTTGGAGAACAATGGAAGAGTTCCGAAGTATTTTTAAAAGTCAGCGGAATTCCGAGAACAATGGAAGAGTTGTGAAGCATTTTTAAACGTCAGCGGAATTCCGAGAACAATGGAAGAGTTCCGAAGCATTTTTAAACGTCAGCAGAATTCCGAGAACAATGGAACAGTTCCGAAGCATTTTTAAACGTCAGCAGAATTCTGAGAACAATGGAAGGGTTCCGAAGCATTTTTAAACTTCAGCGGAATTCCGAGAACAATGGAAGAGTTCCAAAGCATTTTTAAACGTCAGCGGAATTCTGAGAACAATGGAAGAGTTCCGCAGCATTTTTAAACGTCAGCAGAATTCCGAGAAGAATGTAAGAGTTCTGAAGCATTTTTAAACTTCAGCAGAATTCCGAAAGCAATGGAATAGTTCCAAAGCATTTTAAAAGTTCAGCAGAATTCCGAGAACAATTGAAGAGTTCCGAAGCATTTTTAAACGTCAGCGGAATGCCGAGAACAATGCAAGATTTCCGAAGCATTTTTATATGTCAGCGGAATTCCAAGAACAATGGAAGAGTTCCGAAGCATTTTTAAACTTCAGCAGAATTCCGAGAACAATGGAAGAGTTTCGAAGCATTTTTAAACTTCAATGGAATTTCGAGAACAATGGAAGAGTTCCGAAGCATTTTTAAACTTCAGCAGAATTCCGAGAACAATGGAAGATTTCCGAAGCATTTTTAAACGTCAGCGGAATTCTGAGAACAATGGAAGAGTTCTGAAGCATTTATAAACTTCAGCAGAATTCCGAGAACAATGGAAGAGTTCCGAAGCATTTTTAAACTTCACCCGAATTCCGAGAGCAATGGAAGAGTTCCAAAGCATTTTAAAAGTTCAGCAGAATTCCGAGAACAATTGAAGAGTTCCGAAGCATTTTTAAACGTCAGCGGAATGCCGAGAACAATGCAAGATTTCCGAAGCATTTTTAAACGTCAGCGGAATTCTGAGAACAATGGAAGAGTTCCGAAGCATTTTTAAACTTCAGCAGAATTCCGAGAACAATGGAAGAGTTTCGAAGCATTTTTAAACTTCAACGGAATTTCGAGAACAATGGAAGAGTTCCGAAGCATTTTTAAACGTCAGCGGAATTCCGAGAACAATGAAAGAGTTGCGAAGCATTATTAAACGTCAGCGGAATTCCGAGAACAATGGAAGAGCTCTGAAGCATTTTTAAACGTCAGCGGAATTTTGAAAACAATGGAAGATTTCCGAAGCATTTTTAAACGTCAGCGGAATTCTGAGAACAATGGAAGAGTTCCGAAGCATTTTTAAACGTCAGCGGAATGCCGAGAACAATGCAAGATTTCCGAAGCATTTTTATATGTCAGCGGAATTCCGAGAACAATGGAAGAGTACCGAAGCATTTTTAAATGTCAGCGGAATGCCGAGAACAATGCAAGATTTCCGAAGCATTTTTATATGTCAGCAAAATTCCGAGAACAATGGAAGAGATTTTAAGCATTTTTAAACTTCAGCGGAATTCCGAGAACAGTAGAAGAGTTCCAAAGCATTTTTAAACTTCACCCGAATTCTGAGAACAATGAAAGAGTTCCGAAGCATTTTTAAAAGTCAGCGGAATTCCGGGAACAATGGAAGAGTTGTGAAGCATTTTTAAACGTCAGCGGAATTCTGAGAACAATGGAAGAGTTCCGAAGCATTTTTAAACTTCAGCAGAATTCCGAGAACAATGGAAGAGTTCCAAAGCATTTTTAAACGTCAGCGGAATTCCGAGAACAATGGAAGAGTTCTGAAGCATTTTTAAACGTCAGCGGAATTTTGAAAACATTGGAAGATTTCCGAAGCATTTTTAAACGTCAGCGGAATTCTGAGAACAATGGAAGAGTTCCGAAGCATTTTTAAACGTCAGCGGAATGCCGAGAACAATGCAAGATTTCCGAAGCATTTTTATATGTCAGCGGAATTTTGAAAACAATGGAAGATTTCCGAAGCATTTTTAAACGTCAGCGGAATTCTGAGAACAATGAAAGAGTTCCGAAGCATTTTTAAACTTCAGCAGAATTCCGAGAACAATGGAAGAGTTCCGAAGCATTTTTAAACTTCAGCAGAATTCCGAGAACAATGTAAGAGTTCTGAAGCATTTTTAAACTTCAGCAGAATTCCGAGAGCAATGGAAGAGTTCCAAAGCATTTTAAAAGTTCAGCAGAATTCCGAGAACAATTGAAGAGTTCCGAAGCGTTTTTAAACGTCAGCGGAATGCCGAGAACAATGCAAGATTTCCGAAGCATTTTTATATGTCAGCGGAATTCCGAGAACAATGAAAGAGTTGCGAAGCATTATTAAACGTCAGCGGAATTCCGAGAACAATGGAAGAGTTCTGAAGCATTTTTAAACGTCAGCGGAATTTTGAAAACAATGGAAGATTTCCGAAGCATTTTTAAACGTCAGCGGAATTCTGAGAACAATGGAAGAGTTCCGAAGCATTTTTAAACGTCAGCGGAATGCCGAGAACAATGCAAGATTTCCGAAGCATTTTTATATGTCAGCGGAATTCCGAGAACAATGGAAGAGCTCCGAAGCATTTTTAAACGTCAGCAGAATTCCGAGAACAATGGAAGAGTTCCGAAGCATTTTAAAACTTCAGCAGAATTCCAAGAACAATGGAAGAGTTCTGAAGCATTTTTAAACGTCAGCAGAATTCCGAGATCAATGGAAGAGTTCCGAAGCATTTTTAAACGTCAGCGGAATTCCGAGAACAGTGGAAGAGTTCTGAAGCATTTTTAAGCGTCAGCGGAATTTTGAAAACAATGGAAGATTTCCGAAGCATTTTTAAACGTCAGCGGAATTCTGAGAACAATGGAAGAGTTCCGAAACATTTTTAAACTTCAGCAGAATTCCGAGAACAATGGAAGGGTTCCGAAGCATTTTTAAACTTCAGCGGAATTTGGAGAACAATGGAAGAGTTCCGAAGTATTTTTAAAAGTCAGCGGAATTCCGAGAACAATGGAAGAGTTGTGAAGCATTTTTAAACGTCAGCGGAATTCCGAGAACAATGGAAGAGTTCCGAAGCATTTTTAAACGTCAGCAGAATTCCGAGAACAATGGAACAGTTCCGAAGCATTTTTAAACGTCAGCAGAATTCTGAGAACAATGGAAGGGTTCCGAAGCATTTTTAAACTTCAGCGGAATTCCGAGAACAATGGAAGAGTTCCAAAGCATTTTTAAACGTCAGCGGAATTCTGAGAACAATGGAAGAGTTCCGCAGCATTTTTAAACGTCAGCAGAATTCCGAGAAGAATGTAAGAGTTCTGAAGCATTTTTAAACTTCAGCAGAATTCCGAAAGCAATGGAATAGTTCCAAAGCATTTTAAAAGTTCAGCAGAATTCCGAGAACAATTGAAGAGTTCCGAAGCATTTTTAAACGTCAGCGGAATGCCGAGAACAATGCAAGATTTCCGAAGCATTTTTATATGTCAGCGGAATTCCAAGAACAATGGAAGAGTTCCGAAGCATTTTTAAACTTCAGCAGAATTCCGAGAACAATGGAAGAGTTTCGAAGCATTTTTAAACTTCAATGGAATTTCGAGAACAATGGAAGAGTTCCGAAGCATTTTTAAACTTCAGCAGAATTCCGAGAACAATGGAAGATTTCCGAAGCATTTTTAAACGTCAGCGGAATTCTGAGAACAATGGAAGAGTTCTGAAGCATTTATAAACTTCAGCAGAATTCCGAGAACAATGGAAGAGTTCCGAAGCATTTTTAAACTTCACCCGAATTCCGAGAGCAATGGAAGAGTTCCAAAGCATTTTAAAAGTTCAGCAGAATTCCGAGAACAATTGAAGAGTTCCGAAGCATTTTTAAACGTCAGCGGAATGCCGAGAACAATGCAAGATTTCCGAAGCATTTTTAAACGTCAGCGGAATTCTGAGAACAATGGAAGAGTTCCGAAGCATTTTTAAACTTCAGCAGAATTCCGAGAACAATGGAAGAGTTTCGAAGCATTTTTAAACTTCAACGGAATTTCGAGAACAATGGAAGAGTTCCGAAGCATTTTTAAACGTCAGCGGAATTCCGAGAACAATGAAAGAGTTGCGAAGCATTATTAAACGTCAGCGGAATTCCGAGAACAATGGAAGAGCTCTGAAGCATTTTTAAACGTCAGCGGAATTTTGAAAACAATGGAAGATTTCCGAAGCATTTTTAAACGTCAGCGGAATTCTGAGAACAATGGAAGAGTTCCGAAGCATTTTTAAACGTCAGCGGAATGCCGAGAACAATGCAAGATTTCCGAAGCATTTTTATATGTCAGCGGAATTCCGAGAACAATGGAAGAGTACCGAAGCATTTTTAAATGTCAGCGGAATGCCGAGAACAATGCAAGATTTCCGAAGCATTTTTATATGTCAGCAAAATTCCGAGAACAATGGAAGAGATTTTAAGCATTTTTAAACTTCAGCGGAATTCCGAGAACAGTAGAAGAGTTCCAAAGCATTTTTAAACTTCACCCGAATTCTGAGAACAATGAAAGAGTTCCGAAGCATTTTTAAAAGTCAGCGGAATTCCGGGAACAATGGAAGAGTTGTGAAGCATTTTTAAACGTCAGCGGAATTCTGAGAACAATGGAAGAGTTCCGAAGCATTTTTAAACTTCAGCAGAATTCCGAGAACAATGGAAGAGTTCCAAAGCATTTTTAAACGTCAGCGGAATTCCGAGAACAATGGAAGAGTTCTGAAGCATTTTTAAACGTCAGCGGAATTTTGAAAACATTGGAAGATTTCCGAAGCATTTTTAAACGTCAGCGGAATTCTGAGAACAATGGAAGAGTTCCGAAGCATTTTTAAACGTCAGCGGAATGCCGAGAACAATGCAAGATTTCCGAAGCATTTTTATATGTCAGCGGAATTTTGAAAACAATGGAAGATTTCCGAAGCATTTTTAAACGTCAGCGGAATTCTGAGAACAATGAAAGAGTTCCGAAGCATTTTTAAACTTCAGCAGAATTCCGAGAACAATGGAAGAGTTCCGAAGCATTTTTAAACTTCAGCAGAATTCCGAGAACAATGTAAGAGTTCTGAAGCATTTTTAAACTTCAGCAGAATTCCGAGAGCAATGGAAGAGTTCCAAAGCATTTTAAAAGTTCAGCAGAATTCCGAGAACAATTGAAGAGTTCCGAAGCGTTTTTAAACGTCAGCGGAATGCCGAGAACAATGCAAGATTTCCGAAGCATTTTTATATGTCAGCGGAATTCCGAGAACAATGAAAGAGTTGCGAAGCATTATTAAACGTCAGCGGAATTCCGAGAACAATGGAAGAGTTCTGAAGCATTTTTAAGCGTCAGCGGAATTTTGAAAACAATGGAAGATTTCCGAAGCATTTATAAACGTCAGCGGAATTCTGAGAACAATGGAAGAGTTCCGAAGCATTTTTAAACTTCAGCAGAATTCCGAGAACAATGGAAGAGTTTGGAAGCATTTTTAAACTTCAACGGAATTTCGAGAACAATGGAAGAGATCCGAAGCATATTCAAACGTCAGCGGAATTCCGAGAACAATGAAAGAGTTGCGAAGCATTATTAAACGTCAGCGGAATTCCGAGAACAATGGAAGAGTTCTGAAGCATTTTTAAACGTCAGCGGAATTTTGAAAACAATGGAAGATTTCCGAAGCATTTTTAAACGTCAGCGGAATTCTGAGAACAATGGAAGAGTTCCGAAGCATTTTTAAACGTCAGCGGAATGCCGAGAACAATGCAAGATTTCCGAAGCATTTTTATATGTCAGCGGAATTCCGAGAACAATGGAAGAGCTCCGAAGCATTTTTAAACGTCAGCAGAATTCCGAGAACAATGGAAGAGTTCCGAAGCATTTTAAAACTTCAGCAGAATTCCAAGAACAATGGAAGAGTTCTGAAGCATTTTTAAACGTCAGCAGAATTCCGAGATCAATGGATGAGTTCCGAAGCATTTTTAAACGTCAGCGGAATTCCGAGAACAGTGGAAGAGTTCTGAAGCATTTTTAAGCGTCAGCGGAATTTTGAAAACAATGGAAGATTTCCGAAGCATTTTTAAACGTCAGCGGAATTCTGAGAACAATGGAAGAGTTCCGAAACATTTTTAAACTTCAGCAGAATTCCGAGAACAATGGAAGGGTTCCGAAGCATTTTTAAACTTCAGCGGAATTTGGAGAACAATGGAAGAGTTCCGAAGTATTTTTAAAAGTCAGCGGAATTCCGAGAACAATGGAAGAGTTGTGAAGCATTTTTAAACGTCAGCGGAATGCCGAGAACAATGCAAGATTTCCGAAGCATTTTTATATGTCAGAGGAATTCCAAGAACAATGGAAGAGTTCCGAAGCATTTTTAAACTTCAGCAGAATTCCGAGAACAATGGAAGAGTTTCGAAGCATTTTTAAACTTCAATGGAATTTCGAGAACAATGGAAGAGTTCCGAAGCATTTTTAAACTTCAGCAGAATTCCGAGAACAATGGAAGATTTCTGAAGCATTTTTAAACGTCAGCGGAATTCTGAGAACAATGGAAGAGTTCTGAAGCATTTATAAACTTCAGCAGAATTCCGAGAACAATGGAAGAGTTCCGAAGCATTTTTAAACTTCACCCGAATTCCGAGAGCAATGGAAGAGTTCCAAAGCATTTTAAAAGTTCAGCAGAATTCCGAGAACAATTGAAGAGTTCCGAAGCATTTTTAAACGTCAGCGGAATGCCGAGAACAATGCAAGATTTCCGAAGCATTTTTAAACGTCAGCGGAATTCTGAGAACAATGGAAGAGTTCCGAAGCATTTTTAAACTTCAGCAGAATTCCGAGAACAATGGAAGAGTTTCGAAGCATTTTTAAACTTCAACGGAATTTCGAGAACAATGGAAGAGTTCCGAAGCATTTTTAAACGTCAGCGGAATTCCGAGAACAATGAAAGAGTTGCGAAGCATTATTAAACGTCAGCGGAATTCCGAGAACAATGGAAGAGTTCTGAAGCATTTTTAAACGTCAGCGGAATTTTGAAAACAATGGAAGATTTCCAAAGCATTTTTAAACGTCAGCGGAATTCTGAGAACAATGGAAGAGTTCCGAAGCATTTTTAAACGTCAGCGGAATGCCGAGAACAATGCAAGATTTCCGAAGCATTTTTATATGTCAGCGGAATTCCGAGAACAATGGAAGAGTACCGAAGCATTTTTAAATGTCAGCGGAATGCCGAGAACAATGCAAGATTTCCGAAGCATTTTTATATGTCAGCAAAATTCCGAGAACAATGGAAGAGATTTTAAGCATTTTTAAACTTCAGCGGAATTCCGAGAACAGTAGAAGAGTTCCAAAGCATTTTTAAACTTCACCCGAATTCTGAGAACAATGAAAGAGTTCCGAAGCATTTTTAAAAGTCAGCGGAATTCCGGGAACAATGGAAGAGTTGTGAAGCATTTTTAAACGTCAGCGGAATTCCGAGAACAATGGAAGAGTTCCGAAGCATTTTTAAACTTCAGCGGAATTTGGAGAACAATGGAAGAGTTCCGAAGTATTTTTAAAAGTCAGCGGAATTCTGAGAACAATGGAAGAGTTCCGAAGCATTTTTAAACTTCAGCGGAATTCCGAGAACAATGGAAGAGTTCCAAAGCATTTTTAAACGTCAGCAGAATTCCGAGAACAATGGAAGAGTTCTGAAGCATTTTTAAACGTCAGCGGAATATTGAAAACAATGGAAGATTTCCGAAGCATTTTTAAACGTCAGCGGAATTCTGAGAACAATGGAAGAGTTACGAAGCATTTTTAAACTTCAGCAGAATTCCGAGAACAATGGAAGAGTTCCGAAGCATTTTTAAATGTCAGCGGAATTCCGAGAACAATGAAAGAGTTGCGAAGCATTATTAAACGTCAGCGGAATTCCGAGAACAATGGAAGATTTCTGAAGCATCTTTAAACTTCAGCAGAATTCCGAGAACAATGGAAGAGTTTCGAAGCATTTTTAAACTTCAACGGAATTCCGAGAACAATGGATGAGTGCCGAAGCATTTTTAAACGTCAGTGGAATTCCGAGAACAATGAAAGAGTTGCGAAGCATTATTAAACGTCAGCGGAATTCCGAGAACAATGGAAGAGTTCTGAAGCATTTTTAAGCGTCAGCGGAATTTTGAAAACAATGGAAGATTTCCGAAGCATTTATAAACGTCAGCGGAATTCTGAGAACAATGGAAGAGTTCCGAAGCATTTTTAAACTTCAGCAGAATTCCGAGAACAATGGAAGAGTTTGGAAGCATTTTTAAACTTCAACGGAATTTCGAGAACAATGGAAGAGATCCGAAGCATATTCAAACGTCAGCGGAATTCCGAGAACAATGAAAGAGTTGCGAAGCATTATTAAACGTCAGCGGAATTCCGAGAACAATGGAAGAGTTCTGAAGCATTTTTAAACGTCAGCGGAATTTTGAAAACAATGGAAGATTTCCGAAGCATTTTTAAACGTCAGCGGAATTCTGAGAACAATGGAAGAGTTCCGAAGCATTTTTAAACGTCAGCGGAATGCCGAGAACAATGCAAGATTTCCGAAGCATTTTTATATGTCAGCGGAATTCCGAGAACAATGGAAGAGCTCCGAAGCATTTTTAAACGTCAGCAGAATTCCGAGAACAATGGAAGAGTTCCGAAGCATTTTAAAACTTCAGCAGAATTCCAAGAACAATGGAAGAGTTCTGAAGCATTTTTAAACGTCAGCAGAATTCCGAGATCAATGGAAGAGTTCCGAAGCATTTTTAAACGTCAGCGGAATTCCGAGAACAGTGGAAGAGTTCTGAAGCATTTTTAAGCGTCAGCGGAATTTTGAAAACAATGGAAGATTTCCGAAGCATTTTTAAACGTCAGCGGAATTCTGAGAACAATGGAAGAGTTCCGAAACATTTTTAAACTTCAGCAGAATTCCGAGAACAATGGAAGGGTTCCGAAGCATTTTTAAACTTCAGCGGAATTTGGAGAACAATGGAAGAGTTCCGAAGTATTTTTAAAAGTCAGCGGAATTCCGAGAACAATGGAAGAGTTGTGAAGCATTTTTAAACGTCAGCGGAATTCCGAGAACAATGGTAGAGTTCCGAAGCATTTTTAAACGTCAGCAGAATTCCGAGAACAATGGAACAGTTCCGAAGCATTTTTAAACGTCAGCAGAATTCTGAGAACAATGGAAGGGTTCCGAAGCATTTTTAAACTTCAGCGGAATTCCGAGAACAATGGAAGAGTTCCAAAGCATTTTTAAACGTCAGCGGAATTCTGAGAACAATGGAAGAGTTCCGCAGCATTTTTAAACGTCAGCAGAATTCCGAGAAGAATGTAAGAGTTCTGAAGCATTTTTAAACTTCAGCAGAATTCCGAAAGCAATGGAATAGTTCCAAAGCATTTTAAAAGTTCAGCAGAATTCCGAGAACAATTGAAGAGTTCCGAAGCATTTTTAAACGTCAGCGGAATGCCGAGAACAATGCAAGATTTCCGAAGCATTTTTATATGTCAGCGGAATTCCAAGAACAATGGAAGAGTTCCGAAGCATTTTTAAACTTCAGCAGAATTCCGAGAACAATGGAAGAGTTTCGAAGCATTTTTAAACTTCAATGGAATTTCGAGAACAATGGAAGAGTTCCGAAGCATTTTTAAACTTCAGCAGAATTCCGAGAACAATGGAAGATTTCCGAAGCATTTTTAAACGTCAGCGGAATTCTGAGAACAATGGAAGAGTTCTGAAGCATTTATAAACTTCAGCAGAATTCCGAGAACAATGGAAGAGTTCCGAAGCATTTTTAAACTTCACCCGAATTCCGAGAGCAATGGAAGAGTTCCAAAGCATTTTAAAAGTTCAGCAGAATTCCGAGAACAATTGAAGAGTTCCGAAGCATTTTTAAACGTCAGCGGAATGCCGAGAACAATGCAAGATTTCCGAAGCATTTTTAAACGTCAGCGGAATTCTGAGAACAATGGAAGAGTTCCGAAGCATTTTTAAACTTCAGCAGAATTCCGAGAACAATGGAAGAGTTTCGAAGCATTTTTAAACTTCAACGGAATTTCGAGAACAATGGAAGAGTTCCGAAGCATTTTTAAACGTCAGCGGAATTCCGAGAACAATGAAAGAGTTGCGAAGCATTATTAAACGTCAGCGGAATTCCGAGAACAATGGAAGAGCTCTGAAGCATTTTTAAACGTCAGCGGAATTTTGAAAACAATGGAAGATTTCCGAAGCATTTTTAAACGTCAGCGGAATTCTGAGAACAATGGAAGAGTTCCGAAGCATTTTTAAACGTCAGCGGAATGCCGAGAACAATGCAAGATTTCCGAAGCATTTTTATATGTCAGCGGAATTCCGAGAACAATGGAAGAGTACCGAAGCATTTTTAAATGTCAGCGGAATGCCGAGAACAATGCAAGATTTCCGAAGCATTTTTATATGTCAGCAAAATTCCGAGAACAATGGAAGAGATTTTAAGCATTTTTAAACTTCAGCGGAATTCCGAGAACAGTAGAAGAGTTCCAAAGCATTTTTAAACTTCACCCGAATTCTGAGAACAATGAAAGAGTTCCGAAGCATTTTTAAAAGTCAGCGGAATTCCGGGAACAATGGAAGAGTTGTGAAGCATTTTTAAACGTCAGCGGAATTCTGAGAACAATGGAAGAGTTCCGAAGCATTTTTAAACTTCAGCAGAATTCCGAGAACAATGGAAGAGTTCCAAAGCATTTTTAAACGTCAGCGGAATTCCGAGAACAATGGAAGAGTTCTGAAGCATTTTTAAACGTCAGCGGAATTTTGAAAACATTGGAAGATTTCCGAAGCATTTTTAAACGTCAGCGGAATTCTGAGAACAATGGAAGAGTTCCGAAGCATTTTTAAACGTCAGCGGAATGCCGAGAACAATGCAAGATTTCCGAAGCATTTTTATATGTCAGCGGAATTTTGAAAACAATGGAAGATTTCCGAAGCATTTTTAAACGTCAGCGGAATTCTGAGAACAATGAAAGAGTTCCGAAGCATTTTTAAACTTCAGCAGAATTCCGAGAACAATGGAAGAGTTCCGAAGCATTTTTAAACTTCAGCAGAATTCCGAGAACAATGTAAGAGTTCTGAAGCATTTTTAAACTTCAGCAGAATTCCGAGAGCAATGGAAGAGTTCCAAAGCATTTTAAAAGTTCAGCAGAATTCCGAGAACAATTGAAGAGTTCCGAAGCGTTTTTAAACGTCAGCGGAATGCCGAGAACAATGCAAGATTTCCGAAGCATTTTTATATGTCAGCGGAATTCCGAGAACAATGAAAGAGTTGCGAAGCATTATTAAACGTCAGCGGAATTCCGAGAACAATGGAAGAGTTCTGAAGCATTTTTAAGCGTCAGCGGAATTTTGAAAACAATGGAAGATTTCCGAAGCATTTATAAACGTCAGCGGAATTCTGAGAACAATGGAAGAGTTCCGAAGCATTTTTAAACTTCAGCAGAATTCCGAGAACAATGGAAGAGTTTGGAAGCATTTTTAAACTTCAACGGAATTTCGAGAACAATGGAAGAGATCCGAAGCATATTCAAACGTCAGCGGAATTCCGAGAACAATGAAAGAGTTGCGAAGCATTATTAAACGTCAGCGGAATTCCGAGAACAATGGAAGAGTTCTGAAGCATTTTTAAACGTCAGCGGAATTTTGAAAACAATGGAAGATTTCCGAAGCATTTTTAAACGTCAGCGGAATTCTGAGAACAATGGAAGAGTTCCGAAGCATTTTTAAACGTCAGCGGAATGCCGAGAACAATGCAAGATTTCCGAAGCATTTTTATATGTCAGCGGAATTCCGAGAACAATGGAAGAGCTCCGAAGCATTTTTAAACGTCAGCAGAATTCCGAGAACAATGGAAGAGTTCCGAAGCATTTTAAAACTTCAGCAGAATTCCAAGAACAATGGAAGAGTTCTGAAGCATTTTTAAACGTCAGCAGAATTCCGAGATCAATGGAAGAGTTCCGAAGCATTTTTAAACGTCAGCGGAATTCCGAGAACAGTGGAAGAGTTCTGAAGCATTTTTAAGCGTCAGCGGAATTTTGAAAACAATGGAAGATTTCCGAAGCATTTTTAAACGTCAGCGGAATTCTGAGAACAATGGAAGAGTTCCGAAACATTTTTAAACTTCAGCAGAATTCCGAGAACAATGGAAGGGTTCCGAAGCATTTTTAAACTTCAGCGGAATTTGGAGAACAATGGAAGAGTTCCGAAGTATTTTTAAAAGTCAGCGGAATTCCGAGAACAATGGAAGAGTTGTGAAGCATTTTTAAACGTCAGCGGAATTCCGAGAACAATGGAAGAGTTCCGAAGCATTTTTAAACGTCAGCAGAATTCCGAGAACAATGGAACAGTTCCGAAGCATTTTTAAACGTCAGCAGAATTCTGAGAACAATGGAAGGGTTCCGAAGCATTTTTAAACTTCAGCGGAATTCCGAGAACAATGGAAGAGTTCCAAAGCATTTTTAAACGTCAGCGGAATTCTGAGAACAATGGAAGAGTTCCGCAGCATTTTTAAACGTCAGCAGAATTCCGAGAAGAATGTAAGAGTTCTGAAGCATTTTTAAACTTCAGCAGAATTCCGAAAGCAATGGAATAGTTCCAAAGCATTTTAAAAGTTCAGCAGAATTCCGAGAACAATTGAAGAGTTCCGAAGCATTTTTAAACGTCAGCGGAATGCCGAGAACAATGCAAGATTTCCGAAGCATTTTTATATGTCAGCGGAATTCCAAGAACAATGGAAGAGTTCCGAAGCATTTTTAAACTTCAGCAGAATTCCGGGAACAATGGAAGAGTTTCGAAGCATTTTTAAACTTCAATGGAATTTCGAGAACAATGGAAGAGTTCCGAAGCATTTTTAAACTTCAGCAGAATTCCGAGAACAATGGAAGATTTCCGAAGCATTTTTAAACGTCAGCGGAATTCTGAGAACAATGGAAGAGTTCTGAAGCATTTATAAACTTCAGCAGAATTCCGAGAACAATGGAAGAGTTCCGAAGCATTTTTAAACTTCACCCGAATTCCGAGAGCAATGGAAGAGTTCCAAAGCATTTTAAAAGTTCAGCAGAATTCCGAGAACAATTGAAGAGTTCCGAAGCATTTTTAAACGTCAGCGGAATGCCGAGAACAATGCAAGATTTCCGAAGCATTTTTAAACGTCAGCGGAATTCTGAGAACAATGGAAGAGTTCCGAAGCATTTTTAAACTTCAGCAGAATTCCGAGAACAATGGAAGAGTTTCGAAGCATTTTTAAACTTCAACGGAATTTCGAGAACAATGGAAGAGTTCCGAAGCATTTTTAAACGTCAGCGGAATTCCGAGAACAATGAAAGAGTTGCGAAGCATTATTAAACGTCAGCGGAATTCCGAGAACAATGGAAGAGTTCTGAAGCATTTTTAAACGTCAGCGGAATTTTGAAAACAATGGAAGATTTCCGAAGCATTTTTAAACGTCAGCGGAATTCTGAGAACAATGGAAGAGTTCCGAAGCATTTTTAAACGTCAGCGGAATGCCGAGAACAATGCAAGATTTCCGAAGCATTTTTATATGTCAGCGGAATTCCGAGAACAATGGAAGAGTACCGAAGCATTTTTAAATGTCAGCGGAATGCCGAGAACAATGCAAGATTTCCGAAGCATTTTTATATGTCAGCAAAATTCCGAGAACAATGGAAGAGATTTTAAGCATTTTTAAACTTCAGCGGAATTCCGAGAACAGTAGAAGAGTTCCAAAGCATTTTTAAACTTCACCCGAATTCTGAGAACAATGAAAGAGTTCCGAAGCATTTTTAAAAGTCAGCGGAATTCCGGGAACAATGGAAGAGTTGTGAAGCATTTTTAAACGTCAGCGGAATTCTGAGAACAATGGAAGAGTTCCGAAGCATTTTTAAACTTCAGCAGAATTCCGAGAACAATGGAAGAGTTCCAAAGCATTTTTAAACGTCAGCGGAATTCCGAGAACAATGGAAGAGTTCTGAAGCATTTTTAAACGTCAGCGGAATTTTGAAAACATTGGAAGATTTCCGAAGCATTTTTAAACGTCAGCGGAATTCTGAGAACAATGGAAGAGTTCCGAAGCATTTTTAAACGTCAGCGGAATGCCGAGAACAATGCAAGATTTCCGAAGCATTTTTATATGTCAGCGGAATTTTGAAAACAATGGAAGATTTCCGAAGCATTTTTAAACGTCAGCGGAATTCTGAGAACAATGAAAGAGTTCCGAAGCATTTTTAAACTTCAGCAGAATTCCGAGAACAATGGAAGAGTTCCGAAGCATTTTTAAACTTCAGCAGAATTTCGAGAACAATGTAAGAGTTCTGAAGCATTTTTAAACTTCAGCAGAATTCCGAGAGCAATGGAAGAGTTCCAAAGCATTTTAAAAGTTCAGCAGAATTCCGAGAACAATTGAAGAGTTCCGAAGCGTTTTTAAACGTCAGCGGAATGCCGAGAACAATGCAAGATTTCCGAAGCATTTTTATATGTCAGCGGAATTCCGAGAACAATGAAAGAGTTGCGAAGCATTATTAAACGTCAGCGGAATTCCGAGAACAATGGAAGAGTTCTGAAGCATTTTTAAGCGTCAGCGGAATTTTGAAAACAATGGAAGATTTCCGAAGCATTTATAAACGTCAGCGGAATTCTGAGAACAATGGAAGAGTTCCGAAGCATTTTTAAACTTCAGCAGAATTCCGAGAACAATGGAAGGGTTCCGAAGCATTTTTAAACTTCAGCGGAATTTGGAGAACAATGGAAGAGTTCTGAAGCATTTTTAAACGTCAGCAGAATTCCGAGAAGAATGTAAGAGTACTGAAGCATTTTTAAACTTCAGCAGAATTCCGAGAGCAATGGAAGAGTTCCAAAGCATTTTAAAAGTTCATCAGAATTCCGAGAACAATTGAAGAGTTCCGAAGCATTTTTAAACGTCAGCGGAATGCCGAGAACAATGCAAGATTTCCGAAGCATTTTTATATGTCAGCGGAATTCCGAGAAGAATGTAAGAGTAATGAAGCATTTTTAAACTTCAGCAGAATTCCGAGAACAATGGAAGAGTTTCGAAGCATTTTTAAACTTCAACGGAATTCCGAGAACAATGGAAGAGTTCCGCAGCATTTTTAAACGTCAGCAGAATTCCGAGAACAATTGAAGAGTTCCGAAGCATTTTTAAACGTCAGCGGAATGCCGAGAACAATGCAAGATTTCCGAAGCATTTTTATATGTCAGCGGAATTCCAAGAACAATGGAAGAGTTCCGAAGCATTTTTAAACTTCAGCAGAATTCCGAGAACAATGGAAGAGTTTCGAAGCATTTTTAAACTTCAATGGAATTTCGAGAACAATGGAAGAGTTCCGAAGCATTTTTAAACTTCAGCAGAATTCCGAGAACAATGGAAGATTTCCGAAGCATTTTTAAACGTCAGCGGAATTCTGAGAACAATGGAAGAGATCTGAAGCATTTATAAACTTCAGCAGAATTCCGAGAACAATGGAAGAGTTCCGAAGCATTTTTAAACTTCAACCGAATTCCGAGAGCAATGGAAGAGTTCCAAAGCATTTTAAAAGTTCAGCAGAATTCCGAGAACAATTGAAGAGTTCCGAAGCATTTTTAAACGTCAGCGGAATGCCGAGAACAATGCAAGATTTCCGAAGCATTTTTAAACGTCAGCGGAATTCTGAGAACAATGGAAGAGTTCCGAAGCATTTTTAAACTTCAGCAGAATTCCGAGAACAATGGAAGAGTTTCGAAGCATTTTTAAACTTCAACGGAATTTCGAGAACAATGGAAGAGTTCCGAAGCATTTTTAAACGTCAGCGGAATTCCGAGAACAATGAAAGAGTTGCGAAGCATTATTAAACGTCAGCGGAATTCCGAGAACAATGGAAGAGTTCTGAAGCATTTTTAAACGTCAGCGGAATTTTGAAAACAATGGAAGATTTCCGAAGCATTTTTAAATGTCAGCGGAATTCTGAGAACAATGGAAGAGTTCCGAAGCATTTTTAAACGTCAGCGGAATGCCGAGAACAATGCAAGATTTCCGAAGCATTTTTATATGTCAGCGGAATTCCGAGAACAATGGAAGAGTACCGAAGCATTTTTAAATGTCAGCGGAATGCCGAGAACAATGCAAGATTTCCGAAGCATTTTTATATGTCAGCAGAATTCCGAGAACAATGGAAGAGATTTTAAGCATTTTTAAACTTCAGCGGAATTCCGAGAACAGTAGAAGAGTTCCGAAGCATTTTTAAACTTCACCCGAATTCTGAGAACAATGAAAGAGTTCCGAAGCATTTTTAAAAGTCAGCGGAATTCCGGGAACAATGGAAGAGTTGTGAAGCATTTTTAAACGTCAGCGGAATTCCGAGAACAATGGAAGAGTTCCGAAGCATTTTTAAACTTCAGCGGAATTTGGAGAACAATGGAAGAGTTCCGAAGTATTTTTAAAAGTCAGCGGAATTCTGAGAACAATGGAAGAGTTCCGAAGCATTTTTAAACTTCAGCGGAATTCCGAGAACAATGGAAGAGTTCCAAAGCATTTTTAAACGTCAGCAGAATTCCGAGAACAATGGAAGAGTTCTGAAGCATTTTTAAACGTCAGCGGAATA
The DNA here is from genome assembly GCF_046119375.1 of Phyllobates terribilis. Taxonomy (NCBI): domain Eukaryota; kingdom Metazoa; phylum Chordata; class Amphibia; order Anura; family Dendrobatidae; genus Phyllobates; species Phyllobates terribilis. The sequence goes on along the minus strand of NW_027362788.1, from coordinate 11,268,030 downwards.
TTGAAAACAATGGAAGATTTCCGAAGCATTTTTAAACGTCAGCGGAATTCTGAGAACAATGGAAGAGTTACGAAGCATTTTTAAACTTCAGCAGAATTCCGAGAACAATGGAAGAGTTCCGAAGCATTTTTAAATGTCAGCGGAATTCCGAGAACAATGAAAGAGTTGCGAAGCATTATTAAACGTCAGCGGAATTCCGAGAACAATGGAAGATTTCTGAAGCATCTTTAAACTTCAGCAGAATTCCGAGAACAATGGAAGAGTTTCGAAGCATTTTTAAACTTCAACGGAATTCCGAGAACAATGGATGAATGCCGAAGCATTTTTAAACGTCAGTGGAATTCCGAGAACAATGAAAGAGTTGCGAAGCATTATTAAACGTCAGCGGAATTCCGAGAACAATGGAAGAGTTCTGAAGCATTTTTAAGCGTCAGCGGAATTTTGAAAACAATGGAAGATTTCCGAAGCATTTATAAACGTCAGCGGAATTCTGAGAAGAATGTAAGAGTACTGAAGCATTTTTAAACTTCAGCAGAATTCCGAGAGCAATGGAAGAGTTCCAAAGCATTTTAAAAGTTCAGCAGAATTCCGAGAACAATTGAAGAGTTCCGAAGCATTTTTAAACGTCAGCGGAATGCCGAGAACAATGCAAGATTTCCGAAGCATTTTTATATGTCAGCGGAATTCCAAGAACAATGGAAGAGTTCCGAAGCATTTTTAAACGTCAGCGGAATTCTGAGAACAATGGAAGAGTTCCGAAGCATTTTTAAACTTCAGCAGAATTCCGAGAACAATGGAAGAGTTTGGAAGCATTTTTAAACTTCAACGGAATTTCGAGAACAATGGAAGAGATCCGAAGCATATTCAAACGTCAGCGGAATTCCGAGAACAATGAAAGAGTTGCGAAGCATTATTAAACGTCAGCGGAATTCCGAGAACAATGGAAGAGTTCTGAAGCATTTTTAAACGTCAGCGGAATTTTGAAAACAATGGAAGATTTCCGAAGCATTTTTAAACGTCAGCGGAATTCTGAGAACAATGGAAGAGTTCCGAAGCATTTTTAAACGTCAGCGGAATGCCGAGAACAATGCAAGATTTCCGAAGCATTTTTATATGTCAGCGGAATTCCGAGAACAATGGAAGAGCTCCGAAGCATTTTTAAACGTCAGCAGAATTCCGAGAACAATGGAAGAGTTCCGAAGCATTTTAAAACTTCAGCAGAATTCCAAGAACAATGGAAGAGTTCTGAAGCATTTTTAAACGTCAGCAGAATTCCGAGATCAATGGAAGAGTTCCGAAGCATTTTTAAACGTCAGCGGAATTCCGAGAACAGTGGAAGAGTTCTGAAGCATTTTTAAGCGTCAGCGGAATTTTGAAAACAATGGAAGATTTCTGAAGCATTTTTAAACGTCAGCGGAATTCTGAGAACAATGGAAGAGTTCCGAAACATTTTTAAACTTCAGCGGAATTCCGAGAACAATGGAAGGGTTCCGAAGCATTTTTAAACTTCAGCGGAATTTGGAGAACAATGGAAGAGTTCCGAAGTATTTTTAAAAGTCAGCGGAATTCCGAGAACAATGGAAGAGTTGTGAAGCATTTTTAAACGTCAGCGGAATGCCGAGAACAATGCAAGATTTCCGAAGCATTTTTATATGTCAGCGGAATTCCAAGAACAATGGAAGAGTTCCGAAGCATTTTTAAACTTCAGCAGAATTCCGAGAACAATGGAAGAGTTTCGAAGCATTTTTAAACTTCAATGGAATTTCGAGAACAATGGAAGAGTTCCGAAGCATTTTTAAACTTCAGCAGAATTCCGAGAACAATGGAAGAGTTCTGAAGCATTTATAAACTTCAGCAGAATTCCGAGAACAATGGAAGAGTTCCGAAGCATTTTTAAACTTCACCCGAATTCCGAGAGCAATGGAAGAGTTCCAAAGCATTTTAAAAGTTCAGCAGAATTCCGAGAACAATTGAAGAGTTCCGAAGCATTTTTAAACTTCAGCAGAATTCCGAGAACAATGGAAGAGTTTCGAAGCATTTTTAAACTTCAACGGAATTTCGAGAACAATGGAAGAGTTCCGAAGCATTTTTAAACGTCAGCGGAATTCCGAGAACAATGAAAGAGTTGCGAAGCATTATTAAACGTCAGCGGAATTCCGAGAACAATGGAAGAGTTCTGAAGCATTTTTAAACGTCAGCGGAATTTTGAAAACAATGGAAGATTTCCGAAGCATTTTTAAACGTCAGCGGAATTCTGAGAACAATGGAAGAGTTCCGAAGCATTTTTAAACGTCAGCGGAATGCCGAGAACAATGCAAGATTTCCGAAGCATTTTTATATGTCAGCGGAATTCCGAGAACAATGGAAGAGTACCGAAGCATTTTTAAACGTCAGCGGAATGCCGAGAGCAATGCAAGATTTCCGAAGCATTTTTATATGTCAGCGGAATTCCGAGAACAATGGAAGAGCTCCGAAGCATTTTTAAACGTCAGCAGAATTCCGAGAACAATGGAAGAGTTCCGAAGCATTTTAAAACTTCAGCAGAATTCCAAGAACAATGGAAGAGTTCTGAAGCATTTTTAAACGTCAGCAGAATTCCGAGATCAATGGAAGAGTTCCGAAGCATTTTTAAACGTCAGCGGAATTCCGAGAACAGTGGAAGAGTTCTGAAGCATTTTTAAGCGTCAGCGGAATTTTGAAAACAATGGAAGATTTCCGAAGCATTTTTAAACGTCAGCGGAATTCTGAGAACAATGGAAGAGTTCCGAAACATTTTTAAACTTCAGCAGAATTCCGAGAACAATGGAAGGGTTCCGAAGCATTTTTAAACTTCAGCGGAATTTGGAGAACAATGGAAGAGTTCCGAAGTATTTTTAAAAGTCAGCGGAATTCCGAGAACAATGGAAGAGTTGTGAAGCATTTTTAAACGTCAGCGGAATTCCGAGAACAATGGAAGAGTTCCGAAGCATTTTTAAACGTCAGCAGAATTCCGAGAACAATGGAACAGTTCCGAAGCATTTTTAAACGTCAGCAGAATTCTGAGAACAATGGAAGGGTTCCGAAGCATTTTTAAACTTCAGCGGAATTCCGAGAACAATGGAAGAGTTCCAAAGCATTTTTAAACGTCAGCGGAATTCTGAGAACAATGGAAGAGTTCCGCAGCATTTTTAAACGTCAGCAGAATTCCGAGAAGAATGTAAGAGTTCTGAAGCATTTTTAAACTTCAGCAGAATTCCGAAAGCAATGGAATAGTTCCAAAGCATTTTAAAAGTTCAGCAGAATTCCGAGAACAATTGAAGAGTTCCGAAGCATTTTTAAACGTCAGCGGAATGCCGAGAACAATGCAAGATTTCCGAAGCATTTTTATATGTCAGCGGAATTCCAAGAACAATGGAAGAGTTCCGAAGCATTTTTAAACTTCAGCAGAATTCCGAGAACAATGGAAGAGTTTCGAAGCATTTTTAAACTTCAATGGAATTTCGAGAACAATGGAAGAGTTCCGAAGCATTTTTAAACTTCAGCAGAATTCCGAGAACAATGGAAGATTTCCGAAGCATTTTTAAACGTCAGCGGAATTCTGAGAACAATGGAAGAGTTCTGAAGCATTTATAAACTTCAGCAGAATTCCGAGAACAATGGAAGAGTTCCGAAGCATTTTTAAACTTCACCCGAATTCCGAGAGCAATGGAAGAGTTCCAAAGCATTTTAAAAGTTCAGCAGAATTCCGAGAACAATGGAAGAGTTCCAAAGCATTTTAAAAGTTCAGCAGAATTCTGAGAACAATGGAAGAGTTCCGAAGCATTTTTAAACGTCAGCGGAATTCTGAGAACAATGGAAGAGTTCCGAAGCATTTTTAAACGTCAGCGGAATGCCGAGAACAATGCAAGATTTCCGAAGCATTTTTAAACGTCAGCGGAATTCTGAGAACAATGGAAGAGTTCCGAAGCATTTTTAAACTTCAGCAGAATTCCGAGAACAATGGAAGAGTTTCGAAGCATTTTTAAACTTCAACGGAATTTCGAGAACAATGGAAGAGTTCCGAAGCATTTTTAAACGTCAGCGGAATTCTGAGAACAATGAAAGAGTTGCGAAGCATTATTAAACGTCAGCGGAATTCCGAGAACAATGGAAGAGTTCTGAAGCATTTTTAAACGTCAGCGGAATTTTGAAAACAATGGAAGATTTCCGAAGCATTTTTAAACGTCAGCGGAATTCTGAGAACAATGGAAGAGTTCCGAAGCATTTTTAAACGTCAGCGGAATGCCGAGAACAATGCAAGATTTCCGAAGCATTTTTATATGTCAGCGGAATTCCGAGAACAATGGAAGAGTACCGAAGCATTTTTAAATGTCAGCGGAATGCCGAGAACAATGCAAGATTTCCGAAGCATTTTTATATGTCAGCAAAATTCCGAGAACAATGGAAGAGATTTTAAGCATTTTTAAACTTCAGCGGAATTCCGAGAACAGTAGAAGAGTTCCAAAGCATTTTTAAACTTCACCCGAATTCTGAGAACAATGAAAGAGTTCCGAAGCATTTTTAAAAGTCAGCGGAATTCCGGGAACAATGGAAGAGTTGTGAAGCATTTTTAAACGTCAGCGGAATTCCGAGAACAATGGAAGAGTTCCGAAGCATTTTTAAACTTCAGCGGAATTTGGAGAACAATGGAAGAGTTCCGAAGTATTTTTAAAAGTCAGCGGAATTCTGAGAACAATGGAAGAGTTCCGAAGCATTTTTAAACTTCAGCGGAATTCCGAGAACAATGGAAGAGTTGCGAAGCATTATTAAACGTCAGCGGAATTCTGAGAACAATGGAAGAGTTCCGAAGCATTTTTAAGCGTCAGCGGAATTTTGAAAACAATGGAAGATTTCCGAAGCATTTATAAACGTCAGCGGAATTCTGAGAACAATGGAAGAGTTCCGAAGCATTTTTAAACTTCAGCAGAATTCCGAGAACAATGGAAGGGTTCCGAAGCATTTTAAAAACGTCAGCGGAATTCCGAGAACAATGAAAGAGTTGCGAAGCATTATTAAACGTCAGCGGAATTCCGAGAACAATGGAAGAGTTCTGAAGCATTTTTAAACTTCAGCAGAATTCCCAGAACAATGGAAGTGTTTTGAAGCATTTTTAAACTTCAACGGAATTCCGAGAACAATGGAAGAGTTCCAAAGCATTTTTAAACGTCAGCGGAATTCCGAGAACAATGGAAGAGTTCTGAAGCATTTTTAAACGTCAGCGGAATATTGAAAACAATGGAAGATTTCCGAAGCATTTTTAAACGTCAGCGGAATTCTGAGAACAATGGAAGAGTTACGAAGCATTTTTAAACTTCAGCAGAATTCCGAGAACAATGGAAGAGTTCCGAAGCATTTTTAAATGTCAGCGGAATTCCGAGAACAATGAAAGAGTTGCGAAGCATTATTAAACGTCAGCGGAATTCCGAGAACAATGGAAGATTTCTGAAGCATCTTTAAACTTCAGCAGAATTCCGAGAACAATGGAAGAGTTTCGAAGCATTTTTAAACTTCAACGGAATTCCGAGAACAATGGATGAGTGCCGAAGCATTTTTAAACGTCAGTGGAATTCCGAGAACAATGAAAGAGTTGCGAAGCATTATTAAACGTCAGCGGAATTCCGAGAACAATGGAAGAGTTCTGAAGCATTTTTAAGCGTCAGCGGAATTTTGAAAACAATGGAAGATTTCCGAAGCATTTATAAACGTCAGCGGAATTCTGAGAACAATGGAAGAGTTCCGAAGCATTTTTAAACTTCAGCAGAATTCCGAGAACAATGGAAGGGTTCCGAAGCATTTTTAAACGTCAGCGGAATTCCGAGAACAATGAAAGAGTTGCGAAGCATTATTAAACGTCAGCGGAATTCCGAGAACAATGGAAGAGTTCTGAAGCATTTTTAAACTTCAGCAGAATTCCCAGAACAATGGAAGTGTTTTGAAGCATTTTTAAACTTCAGCGGAATTTTGAAAACAATGGAAGATTTCCGAAGCATTTTTAAACGTCAGCGGAATTCTGAGAACAATGGAAGAGTTCCTAAGCATTTTTAAACTTCAGCAGAATTCCGAGAACAATGGAAGGGTTCCGAAGCATTTTTAAACTTCAGCGGAATTCTGAGAACAATGGAAGAGTTCCGAAGCATTTTTAAACGTCAGCAGAATTCCGAGAAGAATGTAAGAGTACTGAAGCATTTTTAAACTTCAGCAGAATTCCTAGAGCAATGGAAGAGTTCCAAAGCATTTTAAAAGTTCAGCAGAATTCCGAGAACAATTGAAGAGTTCCGAAGCATTTTTAAACGTCAGCGGAATTCTGAGAACAATGGAAGAGTTCCGAAGCATTTTTAAACTTCAGCAGAATTCCGAGAACAATGGAAGAGTTTGGAAGCATTTTTAAACTTCAACGGAATTTCGAGAACAATGGAAGAGATCCGAAGCATATTTAAACGTCAGCGGAATTCCGAGAACAATGAAAGAGTTGCGAAGCATTATTAAACGTCAGCGGAATTCTGAGAACAATGGAAGAGTTCCGAAGCATTTTTAAACGTCAGCAGAATTCCGAGAAGAATGTAAGAGTACTGAAGCATTTTTAAACTTCAGCAGAATTCCGAGAGCAATGGAAGAGTTCCAAAGCATTTTAAAAGTTCATCAGAATTCCGAGAACAATTGAAGAGTTCCGAAGCATTTTTAAACGTCAGCGGAATGCCGAGAACAATGCAAGATTTCCGAAGCATTTTTATATGTCAGCGGAATTCCGAGAAGAATGTAAGAGTACTGAAGCATTTTTAAACTTCAGCAGAATTCCGAGAACAATGAAAGAGTATCGAAGCATTTTTAAACGTCAGCAGAATTCCGAGAAGAATGTAAGAGTTCTGAAGCATTTTTAAACTTCAGCAGAATTCCGAGAAGAATGTAAGAGTTCTGAAGCATTTTTAAACTTCAGCAGAATTCCGAAAGCAATGGAAGAGTTCCAAAGCATTTTAAAAGTTCAGCAGAATTCCGAGAACAATTGAAGAGTTCCGAAGCATTTTTAAACGTCAGCGGAATGCCGAGAACAATGCAAGATTTCCGAAGCATTTTTATATGTCAGCGGAATTCCAAGAACAATGGAAGAGTTCCGAAGCATTTTTAAACTTCAGCAGAATTCCGAGAACAATGGAAGAGTTTCGAAGCATTTTTAAACTTCAATGGAATTTCGAGAACAATGGAAGAGTTCCGAAGCATTTTTAAACTTCAGCAGAATTCCGAGAACAATGGAAGATTTCCGAAGCATTTTTAAACGTCAGCGGAATTCTGAGAACAATGGAAGAGTTCTGAAGCATTTATAAACTTCAGCAGAATTCCGAGAACAATGGAAGAGTTCCGAAGCATTTTTAAACTTCACCCGAATTCCGAGAGCAATGGAAGAGTTCTAAAGCATTTTAAAAGTTCAGCAGAATTCCGAGAACAATTGAAGAGTTCCGAAGCATTTTTAAACGTCAGCGGAATGCCGAGAACAATGCAAGATTTCCGAAGCATTTTTAAACGTCAGCGGAATTCTGAGAACAATGGAAGAGTTCCGAAGCATTTTTAAATGTCAGCGGAATGCCGAGAACAATGCAAGATTTCCGAAGCATTTTTATATGTCAGCGGAATTCCGAGAACAATGGAAGAGTACCGAAGCATTTTTAAATGTCAGCGGAATGCCGAGAACAATGCAAGATTTCCGAAGCATTTTTATATGTCAGCAAAATTCCGAGAACAATGGAAGAGATTTTAAGCATTTTTAAACGTCAGCGGAATTCTGAGAACAATGGAAGAGTTCCGAAGCATTTTTAAACTTCAGCGGAATTTGGAGAACAATGGAAGAGTTCCGAAGTATTTTTAAAAGTCAGCGGAATTCTGAGAACAATGGAAGAGTTCCGAAGCATTTTTAAACTTCAGCGGAATTCCGAGAACAATGGAAGAGTTCCAAAGCATTTTTAAACGTCAGCGGAATTCCGAGAACAATGGAAGAGTTCTGAAGCATTTTTAAACGTCAGCGGAATATTGAAAACAATGGAAGATTTCCGAAGCATTTTTAAACGTCAGCGGAATTCTGAGAACAATGGAAGAGTTACGAAGCATTATTAAACGTCAGCGGAATTCCGAGAACAATGGAAGATTTCTGAAGCATCTTTAAACTTCAGCAGAATTCCGAGAACAATGGAAGAGTTTCGAAGCATTTTTAAACTTCAACGGAATTCCGAGAACAATGGATGAGTGCCGAAGCATTTTTAAACGTCAGTGGAATTCCGAGAACAATGAAAGAGTTGCGAAGCATTATTAAACGTCAGCGGAATTCCGAGAACAATGGAAGAGTTCTGAAGCATTTTTAAGCGTCAGCGGAATTTTGAAAACAATGGAAGATTTCCGAAGCATTTATAAACGTCAGCGGAATTCTGAGAACAATGGAAGAGTTCCGAAGCATTTTTAAGCGTCAGCGGAATTTTGAAAACAATGGAAGATTTCCGAAGCATTTATAAACGTCAGCGGAATTCTGAGAACAATGGAAGAGTTCCGAAGCATTTTTAAACTTCAGCAGAATTCCGAGAACAATGGAAGGGTTCCGAAGCATTTTTAAACTTCAGCGGAATTTGGAGAACAATGGAAGAGTTCCGAAGCATTTTTAAAAGTCAGCGGAAATCCGAGAACAATGGAAGAGTTGTGAAGCATTTTTAAACGTCAGCGGAATTCCGAGAACAATGGAATAGTTCTGAAGCATTTTTAAACGTCAGCGGAATTTTGAGAACAATGGAAGATTTCCGAAGCATTTTTAAACGTCAGCGGAATTCTGAGAACAATGGAAGAGTTCTGAAGCATTTATAAACTTCAGCAGAATTCCGAGAACAATGGAAGAGTTCCGAAGCATTTTTAAACGTCAGCGGAATTCCGAGAACAATGAAAGAGTTGCGAAGCATTATTAAACGTCAGCGGAATTCCGAGAACAATGGAAGAGTTCTGAAGCATTTTTAAACTTCAGCAGAATTCCCAGAACAATGGAAGTGTTTTGAAGCATTTTTAAACTTCAACGGAATTCCGAGAACAATGGAAGAGTTCCGAAGCATTTTTAAACGTCAGCGGAATTCCGAGAACAATGAAAGAGTTGCGAAGCATTATTAAACGTCAGCGGAATTCCGAGAACAATGGAAGAGTTCTGAAGCATTTTTAAGCGTCAGCGGAATTTTGAAAACAATGGAAGATTTCCGAAGCATTTTTAAACGTCAGCGGAATTCTGAGAACAATGGAAGAGTTCCTAAGCATTTTTAAACTTCAGCAGAATTCCGAGAACAATGGAAGGGTTCCGAAGCATTTTTAAACTTCAGCGGAATTCCGAGAACAATGGAAGCGTTCCAAAGCATTTTTAAACGTCAGCGGAATTCTGAGAACAATGGAAGAGTTCCGAAGCATTTTTAAACGTCAGCAGAATTCCGAGAAGAATGTAAGAGTACTGAAGCATTTTTAAACTTCAGCAGAATTCCGAGAGCAATGGAAGAGTTCCTAAGCATTTTTAAACTTCAGCAGAATTCCGAGAACAATGGAAGGGTTCCGAAGCATTTTTAAACTTCAGCGGAATTCCGAGAACAATGGAAGAGTTCCAAAGCATTTTTAAACGTCAGCGGAATTCTGAGAACAATGGAAGAGTTCCGAAGCATTTTTAAACGTCAGCAGAATTCCGAGAAGAATGTAAGAGTACTGAAGCATTTTTAAACTTCAGCAGAATTCCGAGAGCAATGGAAGAGTTCCAAAGCATTTTAAAAGTTCAGCAGAATTCCGAGAACAATTGAAGAGTTCCGAAGCATTTTTAAACGTCAGCGGAATGCCGAGAACCATGCAAGATTTCCGAAGCATTTTTATATGTCAGCGGAATTCCGAGAACAATGGAAGAGTACCGAAGCATTTTTAAACATCAGCGGAATTCCGAGAAGAATGTAAGAGTTCTGAAGCATTTTTAAACTTCAGCAGAATTCCGAAAGCAATGGAAGAGTTCCAAAGCATTTTAAAAGTTCAGCAGAATTCCGAGAACAATCGAAGAGTTCCGAAGCATTTTTAAACGTCAGCGGAATGCCAAGAACAATGCAAGATTTCCGAAGCATTTTTATATGTCAGCGGAATTCCAAGAACAATGGAAGAGTTCCGAAGCATTTTTAAACTTCAGCAGAATTCCGAGAACAATGGAAGAGTTTCGAAGCATTTTTAAACTTCAATGGAATTCTGAGAACAATGGAAGAGTTCCGAAGCATTTTTAAACGTCAGCGGAATGCCAAGAACAATGCAAAATTTCCGAAGCATTTTTATATGTCAGCGGAATTCCGAGAACAATGGAAGAGTACCGAAGCATTTTTAAACGTCAGCAGAATTCCGAGAACAATGGAAGAGTTCCGAAGCATTTTTAAACGTCAGCGGAATTCTGAGAACAATGGAAGAGTTCCGAAGCATTTTTAAACTTCAGCAGAATTCCAAGAGCAATGGAAGAGTTCCAAAGCATTTTAAAAGTTCAGCAGAATTCCGAGAACAATTGAAGAGTTCCGAAGCATTTTTAAACGTCAGCGGAATGCCGAGAACAATGCAAGATTTCCGAAGCATTTTTATATGTCAGCGGAATTCCGAGAACAATGGAAGAGTACCGAAGCATTTTTAAATGTCAGCGGAATGCCGAGAACAATGCAAGATTTCCGAAGCATTTTTATATGTCAGCAGAATTCCGAGAACAATGGAAGAGATTTTAAGCATTTTTAAACTTCAGCGGAATTCCGAGAACAGTAGAAGAGTTCCGAAGCATTTTTAAACTTCACCCGAATTCTGAGAACAATGAAAGAGTTCCGAAGCATTTTTAAAAGTCAGCGGAATTCCGGGAACAATGGAAGAGTTGTGAAGCATTTTTAAACGTCAGCGGAATTCCGAGAACAATGGAAGAGTTCCGAAGCATTTTTAAACTTCAGCGGAATTTGGAAAACAATGGAAGAGTTCCGAAGTATTTTTAAAAGTCAGCGGAATTCTGAGAACAATGGAAGAGTTCCGAAGCATTTTTAAACTTCAGCGGAATTTGGAGAACAATGGAAGAGTTCCGAAGTATTTTTAAAAGTCAGCGGAATTCTGAGAACAATGGAAGAGTTCCGAAGCATTTTTAAACTTCAGCGGAATTCCGAGAACAATGGAAGAGTTCCAAAGCATTTTTAAACGTCAGCGGAATTCCGAGAACAATGGAAGAGTTCTGAAGCATTTTTAAACGTCAGCGGAATATTGAAAACAATGGAAGATTTCCGAAGCATTTTTAAACGTCAGCGGAATTCTGAGAACAATGGAAGAGTTACGAAGCATTTTTAAACTTCAGCAGAATTCCGAGAACAATGGAAGAGTTCCGAAGCATTTTTAAATGTCAGCGGAATTCCGAGAACAATGAAAGAGTTGCGAAGCATTATTAAACGTCAGCGGAATTCCGAGAACAATGGAAGATTTCTGAAGCATCTTTAAACTTCAGCAGAATTCCGAGAACAATGGAAGAGTTTCGAAGCATTTTTAAACTTCAACGGAATTCCGAGAACAATGGATGAGTGCCGAAGCATTTTTAAACGTCAGCGGAATTCCGAGAACAATGAAAGAGTTGCGAAGCATTATTAAACGTCAGCGGAATTCCGAGAACAATGGAAGAGTTCTGAAGCATTTTTAAGCGCCAGCGGAATTTTGAAAACAATGGAAGATTTCCGAAGCATTTATAAACGTCAGCGGAATTCTGAGAACAATGGAAGAGTTCCGAAGCATTTTTAAACTTCAGCAGAATTCCGAGAACAATGGAAGGGTTCCGAAGCATTTTTAAACTTCAGCGGAATTTGGAGAACAATGGAAGAGTTCCGAAGCATTTTTATATGTCAGCGGAATTCCGAGAACAATTGAAGGGTTCCGAAGCATTTTTAAACTTCAGCGGAATTTGGAGAACAATGCAAGATTTCCGAAGCATTTTTATATGTCAGCGGAATTCCGAGAACAATGGAAGAGTTCCGAAGCATTTTTAAACGTCAGCGGAATTCCGAGAACAATGGAAGAGTTCCGAACCATTTTTAAACTTCAGTGGAATTACGAGAACAATGGAAGAGTTCCGAAGCATTTTTAAACATGAGCAGAATTACGAGAACAATGGAAGAGATTTTAAGCATTTTTAAACTTCAGCGGAATTCCGAGAACAATAGAAGAGTTCCGAAGCATTTTTAAACTTCACCCGAATTCCGAGAGCAATGGAAGAGTTCCAAAGCATTTTAAAAGTTCAGCAGAATTCCGAGAACAATTGAAGAGTTCCGAAGCATTTTTAAATGTCAGCGGAATGCCGAGAACAATGCAAGATTTCCGAAGCATTTTTATATGTCAGCGGAATTCCGAGAACAATGGAAGCGTACCGAAGCATTTTTAAACGTCAGCAGAATTCCGAGAACAATAGAAGAGTTCCGAAGCATTTTTAAACGTCAGCAGAATTCTGAGAACAATGGAAGAGTTCCGAAGCATTTTTAAACTTCAGCAGAAAACCGAGAGCAATGAAAGAGTTGCGAAGCATTATTAAACGTCAGCGGAATTCCGAGAACAATGGAAGGGTTCCGAAGCATTTTTAAACTTCAGCGGAATTCCGAGAACAATGGAAGAGTTCCAAAGCATTTTTAAACGTCAGCGGAATTCTGAGAACAATGGAAGAGTTCCGAAGCATTTTTAAACGTCAGCAGAATTCCGAGAAGAATGTAAGAGTACTGAAGCATTTTTAAACTTCAGCAGAATTCCGAGAGCAATGGAAGAGTTCCAAAGCATTTTAAAAGTTCAGCAGAATTCCGAGAACAATCGAAGAGTTCCGAAGCATTTTTAAACGTCAGCGGAATGCCAAGAACAATGCAAGATTTCCGAAGCATTTTTATATGTCAGCGGAATTCCAAGAACAATGGAAGAGTTCCGAAGCATTTTTAAACTTCAGCAGAATTCCGAGAACAATGGAAGAGTTTCGAAGCATTTTTAAACTTCAATGGAATTCTGAGAACAATGGAAGAGTTCCGAAGCATTTTTAAATGTCAGCGGAATGCCAAGAACAATGCAAAATTTCCGAAGCATTTTTATATGTCAGCGGAATTCCGAGAACAATGGAAGAGTACCGAAGCATTTTTAAACGTCAGCAGAATTCCGAGAACAATGGAAGAGTTCCGAAGCATTTTTAAACGTCAGCGGAATTCTGAGAACAATGGAAGAGTTCCGAAGCATTTTTAAACTTCAGCAGAATTCCAAGAGCAATGGAAGAGTTCCAAAGCATTTTAAAAGTTCAGCAGAATTCCGAGAACAATTGAAGAGTTCCGAAGCATTTTTAAATGTCAGCGGAATGCCGAGAACAATGCAAGATTTCCGAAGCATTTTTATATGTCAGCAGAATTCCGAGAACAATGGAAGAGATTTTAAGCATTTTTAAACTTCAGCGGAATTCCGAGAACAGTAGAAGAGTTCCGAAGCATTTTTAAACTTCACCCGAATTCTGAGAACAATGAAAGAGTTCCGAAGCATTTTTAAAAGTCAGCGGAATTCCGGGAACAATGGAAGAGTTGTGAAGCATTTTTAAACGTCAGCGGAATTCCGAGAACAATGGAAGAGTTCCGAAGCATTTTTAAACTTCAGCGGAATTTGGAAAACAATGGAAGAGTTCCGAAGTATTTTTAAAAGTCAGCGGAATTCTGAGAACAATGGAAGAGTTCCGAAGCATTTTTAAACTTCAGCGGAATTTGGAGAACAATGGAAGAGTTCCGAAGTATTTTTAAAAGTCAGCGGAATTCTGAGAACAATGGAAGAGTTCCGAAGCATTTTTAAACTTCAGCGGAATTCCGAGAACAATGGAAGAGTTCCAAAGCATTTTTAAACGTCAGCGGAATTCCGAGAACAATGGAAGAGTTCTGAAGCATTTTTAAACGTCAGCGGAATATTGAAAACAATGGAAGATTTCCGAAGCATTTTTAAACGTCAGCGGAATTCTGAGAACAATGGAAGAGTTACGAAGCATTTTTAAACTTCAGCAGAATTCCGAGAACAATGGAAGAGTTCCGAAGCATTTTTAAATGTCAGCGGAATTCCGAGAACAATGAAAGAGTTGCGAAGCATTATTAAACGTCAGCGGAATTCCGAGAACAATGGAAGATTTCTGAAGCATCTTTAAACTTCAGCAGAATTCCGAGAACAATGGAAGAGTTTCGAAGCATTTTTAAACTTCAACGGAATTCCGAGAACAATGGATGAGTGCCGAAGCATTTTTAAACGTCAGCGGAATTCCGAGAACAATGAAAGAGTTGCGAAGCATTATTAAACGTCAGCGGAATTCCGAGAACAATGGAAGAGTTCTGAAGCATTTTTAAGCGCCAGCGGAATTTTGAAAACAATGGAAGATTTCCGAAGCATTTATAAACGTCAGCGGAATTCTGAGAACAATGGAAGAGTTCCGAAGCATTTTTAAACTTCAGCAGAATTCCGAGAACAATGGAAGGGTTCCGAAGCATTTTTAAACTTCAGCGGAATTTGGAGAACAATGGAAGAGTTCCGAAGCATTTTTATATGTCAGCGGAATTCCGAGAACAATTGAAGGGTTCCGAAGCATTTTTAAACTTCAGCGGAATTTGGAGAACAATGCAAGATTTCCGAAGCATTTTTATATGTCAGCGGAATTCCGAGAACAATGGAAGAGTTCCGAAGCATTTTTAAACGTCAGCGGAATTCCGAGAACAATGGAAGAGTTCCGAACCATTTTTAAACTTCAGTGGAATTACGAGAACAATGGAAGAGTTCCGAAGCATTTTTAAACATGAGCAGAATTACGAGAACAATGGAAGAGATTTTAAGCATTTTTAAACTTCAGCGGAATTCCGAGAACAATAGAAGAGTTCCGAAGCATTTTTAAACTTCACCCGAATTCCGAGAGCAATGGAAGAGTTCCAAAGCATTTTAAAAGTTCAGCAGAATTCCGAGAACAATTGAAGAGTTCCGAAGCATTTTTAAATGTCAGCGGAATGCCGAGAACAATGCAAGATTTCCGAAGCATTTTTATATGTCAGCGGAATTCCGAGAACAATGGAAGCGTACCGAAGCATTTTTAAACGTCAGCGGAATTCTGAGAACAATGGAAGAGTTCCGAAGCATTTTTAAACTTCAGCAGAATTCCGAGAGCAATGGAAGAGTTTCGAAGCATTTTTAAACGTCAGCGGAATTCCGAGAACAATGGAAGAGTACCGAAGCATTTTTAAATGTCAGCAGAATTCTGAGAACAATGGAAGAGTTCCGAAGCATTTTTAAACGTCAGCGGAATTCCGAGAACAAAGGAAGAGTTCTGAAGCATTTTTAAACGTCAGCAGAATTCCGAGAACAATAGAAGAGTTCCGAAGCATTTTTAAACGTCAGCAGAATTCTGAGAACAATGGAAGAGTTCCGAAGCATTTTTAAACTTCAGCAGAAAACCGAGAGCAATGAAAGAGTTGCGAAGCATTATTAAACGTCAGCGGAATTCCGAGAACAATGGAAGAGTACCGAAGCATTTTTAAATGTCAGCAGAATTCTGAGAACAATGGAAGAGTTCCGAAGCATTTTTAAACGTCAGCGGAATTCCGAGAACAAAGGAAGAGTTCTGAAGCATTTTTAAACGTCAGCAGAATTCCGAGAACAATAGAAGAGTTCCGAAGCATTTTTAAACGTCAGCAGAATTCTGAGAACAATGGAAGAGTTCCGAAGCATTTTTAAACTTCAGCGGAATTCCGAGAACAATGGAAGAGTTCTGAAGCATTTTTAAACGTCAGCAGAATTCTGAGAACAATGGAAGAGTTCCGAAGCATTATTAAACATCAGCGGAATTCCGAGAACAATGGAAGAGTTCTGAATCATTTTTAAACGTCAGCAGAATTCCGAGAACAATAGAAGAGTTCCGAAGCATTTTTAAACGTCAGCAGAATTCTGAGAACAATGGAAGAGTTCCGAAGCATTTTTAAACTTCAGCAGAATTCCGAGAACAATGGAAGGGTTCCGAAGCATTTTTAAACTTCAGCGGAATTCCGAGAACAATGGAAGAGTTCCAAAGCATTTTTAAACGTCAGCGGAATTCTGAGAACAATGGAAGAGTTCCGAAGCATTTTTAAACGTCAGCAGAATTCCGAGAAGAATGTAAGAGTACTGAAGCATTTTTAAACTTCAGCAGAATTCCGAGAGCAATGGAAGAGTTCCTAAGCATTTTTAAACTTCAGCAGAATTCCGAGAACAATGGAAGGGTTCCGAAGCATTTTTAAACTTCAGCGGAATTCCGAGAACAATGGAAGAGTTCCAAAGCATTTTTAAACGTCAGCGGAATTCTGAGAACAATGGAAGAGTTCCGAAGCATTTTTAAACGTCAGCAGAATTCCGAGAAGAATGTAAGAGTACTGAAGCATTTTTAAACTTCAGCAGAATTCCGAGAGCAATGGAAGAGTTCCAAAGCATTTTAAAAGTTCAGCAGAATTCCGAGAACAATCGAAGAGTTCCGAAGCATTTTTAAACGTCAGCGGAATGCCAAGAACAATGCAAGATTTCCGAAGCATTTTTATATGTCAGCGGAATTCCAAGAACAATGGAAGAGTTCCGAAGCATTTTTAAACTTCAGCAGAATTCCGAGAACAATGGAAGAGTTTCGAAGCATTTTTAAACTTCAATGGAATTCTGAGAACAATGGAAGAGTTCCGAAGCATTTTTAAATGTCAGCGGAATGCCAAGAACAATGCAAAATTTCCGAAGCATTTTTATATGTCAGCGGAATTCCGAGAACAATGGAAGAGTACCGAAGCATTTTTAAACGTCAGCAGAATTCCGAGAACAATGGAAGAGTTCCGAAGCATTTTTAAACGTCAGCGGAATTCTGAGAACAATGGAAGAGTTCCGAAGCATTTTTAAACTTCAGCAGAATTCCAAGAGCAATGGAAGAGTTCCAAAGCATTTTAAAAGTTCAGCAGAATTCCGAGAACAATTGAAGAGTTCCGAAGCATTTTTAAACGTCAGCGGAATGCCGAGAACAATGCAAGATTTCCGAAGCATTTTTATATGTCAGCGGAATTCCGAGAACAATGGAAGAGTACCGAAGCATTTTTAAATGTCAGCGGAATGCCGAGAACAATGCAAGATTTCCGAAGCATTTTTATATGTCAGCAGAATTCCGAGAACAATGGAAGAGATTTTAAGCATTTTTAAACTTCAGCGGAATTCCGAGAACAGTAGAAGAGTTCCGAAGCATTTTTAAACTTCACCCGAATTCTGAGAACAATGAAAGAGTTCCGAAGCATTTTTAAAAGTCAGCGGAATTCCGGGAACAATGGAAGAGTTGTGAAGCATTTTTAAACGTCAGCGGAATTCCGAGAACAATGGAAGAGTTCCGAAGCATTTTTAAACTTCAGCGGAATTTGGAAAACAATGGAAGAGTTCCGAAGTATTTTTAAAAGTCAGCGGAATTCTGAGAACAATGGAAGAGTTCCGAAGCATTTTTAAACTTCAGCGGAATTTGGAGAACAATGGAAGAGTTCCGAAGTATTTTTAAAAGTCAGCGGAATTCTGAGAACAATGGAAGAGTTCCGAAGCATTTTTAAACTTCAGCGGAATTCCGAGAACAATGGAAGAGTTCCAAAGCATTTTTAAACGTCAGCGGAATTCCGAGAACAATGGAAGAGTTCTGAAGCATTTTTAAACGTCAGCGGAATATTGAAAACAATGGAAGATTTCCGAAGCATTTTTAAACGTCAGCGGAATTCTGAGAACAATGGAAGAGTTACGAAGCATTTTTAAACTTCAGCAGAATTCCGAGAACAATGGAAGAGTTCCGAAGCATTTTTAAATGTCAGCGGAATTCCGAGAACAATGAAAGAGTTGCGAAGCATTATTAAACGTCAGCGGAATTCCGAGAACAATGGAAGATTTCTGAAGCATCTTTAAACTTCAGCAGAATTCCGAGAACAATGGAAGAGTTTCGAAGCATTTTTAAACTTCAACGGAATTCCGAGAACAATGGATGAGTGCCGAAGCATTTTTAAACGTCAGCGGAATTCCGAGAACAATGAAAGAGTTGCGAAGCATTATTAAACGTCAGCGGAATTCCGAGAACAATGGAAGAGTTCTGAAGCATTTTTAAGCGCCAGCGGAATTTTGAAAACAATGGAAGATTTCCGAAGCATTTATAAACGTCAGCGGAATTCTGAGAACAATGGAAGAGTTCCGAAGCATTTTTAAACTTCAGCAGAATTCCGAGAACAATGGAAGGGTTCCGAAGCATTTTTAAACTTCAGCGGAATTTGGAGAACAATGGAAGAGTTCCGAAGCATTTTTATATGTCAGCGGAATTCCGAGAACAATGGAAGGGTTCCGAAGCATTTTTAAACTTCAGCGGAATTTGGAGAACAATGCAAGATTTCCGAAGCATTTTTATATGTCAGCGGAATTCCGAGAACAATGGAAGAGTTCCGAAGCATTTTTAAACGTCAGCGGAATTCCGAGAACAATGGAAGAGTTCCGAACCATTTTTAAACTTCAGTGGAATTACGAGAACAATGGAAGAGTTCCGAAGCATTTTTAAACATGAGCAGAATTACGAGAACAATGGAAGAGATTTTAAGCATTTTTAAACTTCAGCGGAATTCCGAGAACAATAGAAGAGTTCCGAAGCATTTTTAAACTTCACCCGAATTCCGAGAGCAATGGAAGAGTTCCAAAGCATTTTAAAAGTTCAGCAGAATTCCGAGAACAATTGAAGAGTTCCGAAGCATTTTTAAATGTCAGCGGAATGCCGAGAACAATGCAAGATTTCCGAAGCATTTTTATATGTCAGCGGAATTCCGAGAACAATGGAAGCGTACCGAAGCATTTTTAAACGTCAGCGGAATTCTGAGAACAATGGAAGAGTTCCGAAGCATTTTTAAACTTCAGCAGAATTCCGAGAGCAATGGAAGAGTTTCGAAGCATTTTTAAACGTCAGCGGAATTCCGAGAACAATGGAAGAGTACCGAAGCATTTTTAAATGTCAGCAGAATTCTGAGAACAATGGAAGAGTTCCGAAGCATTTTTAAACGTCAGCGGAATTCCGAGAACAAAGGAAGAGTTCTGAAGCATTTTTAAACGTCAGCAGAATTCCGAGAACAATAGAAGAGTTCCGAAGCATTTTTAAACGTCAGCAGAATTCTGAGAACAATGGAAGAGTTCCGAAGCATTTTTAAACTTCAGCAGAAAACCGAGAGCAATGAAAGAGTTGCGAAGCATTATTAAACGTCAGCGGAATTCCGAGAACAATGGAAGAGTACCGAAGCATTTTTAAATGTCAGCAGAATTCTGAGAACAATGGAAGAGTTCCGAAGCATTTTTAAACGTCAGCGGAATTCCGAGAACAAAGGAAGAGTTCTGAAGCATTTTTAAACGTCAGCAGAATTCCGAGAACAATAGAAGAGTTCCGAAGCATTTTTAAACGTCAGCAGAATTCTGAGAACAATGGAAGAGTTCCGAAGCATTTTTAAACTTCAGCGGAATTCCGAGAACAATGGAAGAGTTCTGAAGCATTTTTAAACGTCAGCAGAATTCTGAGAACAATGGAAGAGTTCCGAAGCATTATTAAACATCAGCGGAATTCCGAGAACAATGGAAGAGTTCTGAATCATTTTTAAACGTCAGCAGAATTCCGAGAACAATAGAAGAGTTCCGAAGCATTTTTAAACGTCAGCAGAATTCTGAGAACAATGGAAGAGTTCCGAAGCATTTTTAAACTTCAGCAGAATTCCGAGAACAATGGAAGGGTTCCGAAGCATTTTTAAACTTCAGCGGAATTCCGAGAACAATGGAAGAGTTCCAAAGCATTTTTAAACGTCAGCGGAATTCTGAGAACAATGGAAGAGTTCCGAAGCATTTTTAAACGTCAGCAGAATTCCGAGAAGAATGTAAGAGTACTGAAGCATTTTTAAACTTCAGCAGAATTCCGAGAGCAATGGAAGAGTTCCAAAGCATTTTAAAAGTTCAGCAGAATTCCGAGAACAATTGAAGAGTTCCGAAGCATTTTTAAACGTCAGCGGAATGCCGAGAACCATGCAAGATTTCCGAAGCATTTTTATATGTCAGCGGAATTCCGAGAACAATGGAAGAGTACCGAAGCATTTTTAAACATCAGCGGAATTCCGAGAAGAATGTAAGAGTTCTGAAGCATTTTTAAACTTCAGCAGAATTCCGAAAGCAATGGAAGAGTTCCAAAGCATTTTAAAAGTTCAGCAGAATTCCGAGAACAATCGAAGAGTTCCGAAGCATTTTTAAACGTCAGCGGAATGCCAAGAACAATGCAAGATTTCCGAAGCATTTTTATATGTCAGCGGAATTCCAAGAACAATGGAAGAGTTCCGAAGCATTTTTAAACTTCAGCAGAATTCCGAGAACAATGGAAGAGTTTCGAAGCATTTTTAAACTTCAATGGAATTCTGAGAACAATGGAAGAGTTCCGAAGCATTTTTAAACGTCAGCGGAATGCCAAGAACAATGCAAAATTTCCGAAGCATTTTTATATGTCAGCGGAATTCCGAGAACAATGGAAGAGTACCGAAGCATTTTTAAACGTCAGCAGAATTCCGAGAACAATGGAAGAGTTCCGAAGCATTTTTAAACGTCAGCGGAATTCTGAGAACAATGGAAGAGTTCCGAAGCATTTTTAAACTTCAGCAGAATTCCAAGAGCAATGGAAGAGTTCCAAAGCATTTTAAAAGTTCAGCAGAATTCCGAGAACAATTGAAGAGTTCCGAAGCATTTTTAAACGTCAGCGGAATGCCGAGAACAATGCAAGATTTCCGAAGCATTTTTATATGTCAGCGGAATTCCGAGAACAATGGAAGAGTACCGAAGCATTTTTAAATGTCAGCGGAATGCCGAGAACAATGCAAGATTTCCGAAGCATTTTTATATGTCAGCAGAATTCCGAGAACAATGGAAGAGATTTTAAGCATTTTTAAACTTCAGCGGAATTCCGAGAACAGTAGAAGAGTTCCGAAGCATTTTTAAACTTCACCCGAATTCTGAGAACAATGAAAGAGTTCTGAAGCATTTTTAAAAGTCAGCGGAATTCCGGGAACAATGGAAGAGTTGTGAAGCATTTTTAAACGTCAGCGGAATTCCGAGAACAATGGAAGAGTTCCGAAGCATTTTTAAACTTCAGCGGAATTTGGAGAACAATGGAAGAGTTCCGAAGTATTTTTAAAAGTCAGCGGAATTCTGAGAACAATGGAAGAGTTCCGAAGCATTTTTAAACTTCAGCGGAATTTGGAGAACAATGGAAGAGTTCCGAAGTATTTTTAAAAGTCAGCGGAATTCTGAGAACAATGGAAGAGTTCCGAAGCATTTTTAAACTTCAGCGGAATTCCGAGAACAATGGAAGAGTTCCAAAGCATTTTTAAACGTCAGCGGAATTCCGAGAACAATGGAAGAGTTCTGAAGCATTTTTAAACGTCAGCGGAATATTGAAAACAATGGAAGATTTCCGAAGCATTTTTAAACGTCAGCGGAATTCTGAGAACAATGGAAGAGTTACGAAGCATTTTTAAACTTCAGCAGAATTCCGAGAACAATGGAAGAGTTCCGAAGCATTTTTAAATGTCAGCGGAATTCCGAGAACAATGAAAGAGTTGCGAAGCATTATTAAACGTCAGCGGAATTCCGAGAACAATGGAAGATTTCTGAAGCATCTTTAAACTTCAGCAGAATTCCGAGAACAATGGAAGAGTTTCGAAGCATTTTTAAACTTCAACGGAATTCCGAGAACAATGGATGAGTGCCGAAGCATTTTTAAACGTCAGCGGAATTCCGAGAACAATGAAAGAGTTGCGAAGCATTATTAAACGTCAGCGGAATTCCGAGAACAATGGAAGAGTTCTGAAGCATTTTTAAGCGCCAGCGGAATTTTGAAAACAATGGAAGATTTCCGAAGCATTTATAAACGTCAGCGGAATTCCGAGAACAATGGAAGAGTTCTGAAGCATTTTTAAGCGCCAGCGGAATTTTGAAAACAATGGAAGATTTCCGAAGCATTTATAAACGTCAGCGGAATTCTGAGAACAATGGAAGAGTTCCGAAGCATTTTTAAACTTCAGCAGAATTCCGAGAACAATGGAAGGGTTCCGAAGCATTTTTAAACTTCAGCGGAATTTGGAGAACAATGGAAGAGTTCCGAAGCATTTTTATATGTCAGCGGAATTCCGAGAACAATGGAAGGGTTCCGAAGCATTTTTAAACTTCAGCGGAATTTGGAGAACAATGCAAGATTTCCGAAGCATTTTTATATGTCAGCGGAATTCCGAGAACAATGGAAGAGTTCCGAAGCATTTTTAAACGTCAGCGGAATTCCGAGAACAATGGAAGAGTTCCGAACCATTTTTAAACTTCAGTGGAATTACGAGAACAATGGAAGAGTTCCGAAGCATTTTTAAACATGAGCAGAATTACGAGAACAATGGAAGAGATTTTAAGCATTTTTAAACTTCAGCGGAATTCCGAGAACAATAGAAGAGTTCCGAAGCATTTTTAAACTTCACCCGAATTCCGAGAGCAATGGAAGAGTTCCAAAGCATTTTAAAAGTTCAGCAGAATTCCGAGAACAATTGAAGAGTTCCGAAGCATTTTTAAATGTCAGCGGAATGCCGAGAACAATGCAAGATTTCCGAAGCATTTTTATATGTCAGCGGAATTCCGAGAACAATGGAAGCGTACCGAAGCATTTTTAAACGTCAGCGGAATTCTGAGAACAATGGAAGAGTTCCGAAGCATTTTTAAACTTCAGCAGAATTCCGAGAGCAATGGAAGAGTTTCGAAGCATTTTTAAACGTCAGCGGAATTCCGAGAACAATGGAAGAGTACCGAAGCATTTTTAAATGTCAGCAGAATTCTGAGAACAATGGAAGAGTTCCGAAGCATTTTTAAACGTCAGCGGAATTCCGAGAACAAAGGAAGAGTTCTGAAGCATTTTTAAACGTCAGCAGAATTCCGAGAACAATAGAAGAGTTCCGAAGCATTTTTAAACGTCAGCAGAATTCTGAGAACAATGGAAGAGTTCCGAAGCATTTTTAAACTTCAGCAGAAAACCGAGAGCAATGAAAGAGTTGCGAAGCATTATTAAACGTCAGCGGAATTCCGAGAACAATGGAAGAGTACCGAAGCATTTTTAAATGTCAGCAGAATTCTGAGAACAATGGAAGAGTTCCGAAGCATTTTTAAACGTCAGCGGAATTCCGAGAACAAAGGAAGAGTTCTGAAGCATTTTTAAACGTCAGCAGAATTCCGAGAACAATAGAAGAGTTCCGAAGCATTTTTAAACGTCAGCAGAATTCTGAGAACAATGGAAGAGTTCCGAAGCATTTTTAAACTTCAGCGGAATTCCGAGAACAATGGAAGAGTTCTGAAGCATTTTTAAACGTCAGCAGAATTCTGAGAACAATGGAAGAGTTCCGAAGCATTATTAAACATCAGCGGAATTCCGAGAACAATGGAAGAGTTCTGAATCATTTTTAAACGTCAGCAGAATTCCGAGAACAATAGAAGAGTTCCGAAGCATTTTTAAACGTCAGCAGAATTCTGAGAACAATGGAAGAGTTCCGAAGCATTTTTAAACTTCAGCAGAATTCCGAGAACAATGGAAGGGTTCCGAAGCATTTTTAAACTTCAGCGGAATTCCGAGAACAATGGAAGAGTTCCAAAGCATTTTTAAACGTCAGCGGAATTCTGAGAACAATGGAAGAGTTCCGAAGCATTTTTAAACGTCAGCAGAATTCCGAGAAGAATGTAAGAGTACTGAAGCATTTTTAAACTTCAGCAGAATTCCGAGAGCAATGGAAGAGTTCCAAAGCATTTTAAAAGTTCAGCAGAATTCCGAGAACAATTGAAGAGTTCCGAAGCATTTTTAAACGTCAGCGGAATGCCGAGAACCATGCAAGATTTCCGAAGCATTTTTATATGTCAGCGGAATTCCGAGAACAATGGAAGAGTACCGAAGCATTTTTAAACATCAGCGGAATTCCGAGAAGAATGTAAGAGTTCTGAAGCATTTTTAAACTTCAGCAGAATTCCGAAAGCAATGGAAGAGTTCCAAAGCATTTTAAAAGTTCAGCAGAATTCCGAGAACAATCGAAGAGTTCCGAAGCATTTTTAAACGTCAGCGGAATGCCAAGAACAATGCAAGATTTCCGAAGCATTTTTATATGTCAGCGGAATTCCAAGAACAATGGAAGAGTTCCGAAGCATTTTTAAACTTCAGCAGAATTCCGAGAACAATGGAAGAGTTTCGAAGCATTTTTAAACTTCAATGGAATTCTGAGAACAATGGAAGAGTTCCGAAGCATTTTTAAACGTCAGCGGAATGCCAAGAACAATGCAAAATTTCCGAAGCATTTTTATAAGTCAGCGGAATTCCGAGAACAATGGAAGAGTACCGAAGCATTTTTAAACGTCAGCAGAATTCCGAGAACAATGGAAGAGTTCCGAAGCATTTTTAAACGTCAGCGGAATTCTGAGAACAATGGAAGAGTTCCGAAGCATTTTTAAACTTCAGCAGAATTCCAAGAGCAATGGAAGAGTTCCAAAGCATTTTAAAAGTTCAGCAGAATTCCGAGAACAATTGAAGAGTTCCGAAGCATTTTTAAACGTCAGCGGAATGCCGAGAACAATGCAAGATTTCCGAAGCATTTTTATATGTCAGCGGAATTCCGAGAACAATGGAAGACTACCGAAGCATTTTTAAATGTCAGCGGAATGCCGAGAACAATGCAAGATTTCCGAAGCATTTTTATATGTCAGCAGAATTCCGAGAACAATGGAAGAGATTTTAAGCATTTTTAAACTTCAGCGGAATTCCGAGAACAGTAGAAGAGTTCCGAAGCATTTTTAAACTTCACCCGAATTCTGAGAACAATGAAAGAGTTCCGAAGCATTTTTAAAAGTCAGCGGAATTCCGGGAACAATGGAAGAGTTGTGAAGCATTTTTAAACGTCAGCGGAATTCCGAGAACAATGGAAGAGTTCCGAAGCATTTTTAAACTTCAGCGGAATTTGGAGAACAATGGAAGAGTTCCGAAGTATTTTTAAAAGTCAGCGGAATTCTGAGAACAATGGAAGAGTTCCGAAGCATTTTTAAACTTCAGCGGAATTTGGAGAACAATGGAAGAGTTCCGAAGTATTTTTAAAAGTCAGCGGAATTCTGAGAACAATGGAAGAGTTCCGAAGCATTTTTAAACTTCAGCGGAATTCCGAGAACAATGGAAGAGTTCCAAAGCATTTTTAAACGTCAGCGGAATTCCGAGAACAATGGAAGAGTTCTGAAGCATTTTTAAACGTCAGCGGAATATTGAAAACAATGGAAGATTTCCGAAGCATTTTTAAACGTCAGCGGAATTCTGAGAACAATGGAAGAGTTACGAAGCATTTTTAAACTTCAGCAGAATTCCGAGAACAATGGAAGAGTTCCGAAGCATTTTTAAATGTCAGCGGAATTCCGAGAACAATGAAAGAGTTGCGAAGCATTATTAAACGTCAGCGGAATTCCGAGAACAATGGAAGATTTCTGAAGCATCTTTAAACTTCAGCAGAATTCCGAGAACAATGGAAGAGTTTCGAAGCATTTTTAAACTTCAACGGAATTCCGAGAACAATGGATGAGTGCCGAAGCATTTTTAAACGTCAGCGGAATTCCGAGAACAATGAAAGAGTTGCGAAGCATTATTAAACGTCAGCGGAATTCCGAGAACAATGGAAGAGTTCTGAAGCATTTTTAAGCGCCAGCGGAATTTTGAAAACAATGGAAGATTTCCGAAGCATTTATAAACGTCAGCGGAATTCTGAGAACAATGGAAGAGTTCCGAAGCATTTTTAAACTTCAGCAGAATTCCGAGAACAATGGAAGGGTTCCGAAGCATTTTTAAACTTCAGCGGAATTTGGAGAACAATGGAAGAGTTCCGAAGCATTTTTATATGTCAGCGGAATTCCGAGAACAATGGAAGGGTTCCGAAGCATTTTTAAACTTCAGCGGAATTTGGAGAACAATGCAAGATTTCCGAAGCATTTTTATATGTCAGCGGAATTCCGAGAACAATGGAAGAGTTCCGAAGCATTTTTAAACGTCAGCGGAATTCCGAGAACAATGGAAGAGTTCCGAACCATTTTTAAACTTCAGTGGAATTACGAGAACAATGGAAGAGTTCCGAAGCATTTTTAAACATGAGCAGAATTACGAGAACAATGGAAGAGATTTTAAGCATTTTTAAACTTCAGCGGAATTCCGAGAACAATAGAAGAGTTCCGAAGCATTTTTAAACTTCACCCGAATTCCGAGAGCAATGGAAGAGTTCCAAAGCATTTTAAAAGTTCAGCAGAATTCCGAGAACAATTGAAGAGTTCCGAAGCATTTTTAAATGTCAGCGGAATGCCGAGAACAATGCAAGATTTCCGAAGCATTTTTATATGTCAGCGGAATTCCGAGAACAATGGAAGCGTACCGAAGCATTTTTAAACGTCAGCGGAATTCTGAGAACAATGGAAGAGTTCCGAAGCATTTTTAAACTTCAGCAGAATTCCGAGAGCAATGGAAGAGTTTCGAAGCATTTTTAAACGTCAGCGGAATTCCGAGAACAATGGAAGAGTACCGAAGCATTTTTAAATGTCAGCAGAATTCTGAGAACAATGGAAGAGTTCTGAAGCATTTTTAAACGTCAGCAGAATTCTGAGAACAA
The DNA here is from genome assembly GCF_046119375.1 of Phyllobates terribilis. Taxonomy (NCBI): domain Eukaryota; kingdom Metazoa; phylum Chordata; class Amphibia; order Anura; family Dendrobatidae; genus Phyllobates; species Phyllobates terribilis. The sequence goes on along the minus strand of NW_027362788.1, from coordinate 11,241,265 downwards.
TGGAAGAGTTCCGAAGCATTATTAAACATCAGCGGAATTTCGAGAACAATGGAAGAGTTCTGAAGCATTTTTAAATGTCAGCAGAATTCCGAGAACAATAGAAGAGTTCCGAAGCATTTTTAAACGTCAGCAGAATTCTGAGAACAATGGAAGAGTTCCGAAGCATTTTTAAACTTCAGCGGAATTCCGAGAACAATGGAAGAGTTCCAAAGCATTTTTAAACGTCAGCGGAATTCCGAGAACAATGGAAGAGTTCTGAAGCATTTTTAAACGTCAGCGGAATTTTGAAAACAATGGAAGATTTCCGAAGCATTTTTAAACGTCAGCGGAATTCTGAGAACAATGGAAGAGTTCCGAAGCATTTTTAAACTTCAGCAGAATTCCGAGAACAATGGAAGAGTTCCGAAGCATTTTTAAACGTCAGCGGAATGCCGAGAACAATGCAAGATTTCCGAAGCATTTTTATATGTCAGCGGAATTCCGAGAACAATGGAAGAGTTCCGAAGCATTTTTAAACTTCAGCAGAATTCCGAGAACAATGGAAGAGTTTCGAAGCATTTTTAAACTTCAACGGAATTCCGAGAACAATGGAAGAGTTTCGAAGCATTTTTAAACTTCAACGGAATTCCGAGAACAATGGAAGAGTTCCGAAGCATTTTTAAACGTCAGCGGAATTCCGAGAACAATGGAAGAGTTCCGAAGCATTATTAAACATCAGCGGAATTCCGAGAACAATGGAAGAGTTCTGAAGCATTTTTAAACGTCAGCGGAATTCCGAGAACAATGGAAGAGTTCCGAAGCATTTTTAAACTTCAGCGGGATTCCGAGAACAAAGGAAGAGTTCTGAAGCATTTTTAAACGTCAGCGGAATTTTGAAAACAATGGAAGATTTCCGAAGCATTTTTAAACGTCAGCGGAATTCTGAGAACAATGGAAGAGTTCCGAAGCATTTTTAAACTTCAGCGGAATTCTGAGAACAATGGAAGAGTTCCGAAGCATTTTTAAACGTCAGCAGAATTCCGAGAACAATGTAAGAGTTCTGAAGCATTTTTAAACTTCAGCAGAATTCCGAGAGCAATGGAAGAGTTCCAAAGCATTTTAAAAGTTCAGCAGAATTCCGAGAAAAATTGAAGAGTTCCGAAGCATTTTTAAACATCAGCGGAATTCCGAGAACAATGGAAGAGTTCCGAAGCATTTTTAAACTTCAGCAGAATTCCGAGAACAATGGAAGAGTTTCGAAGCATTTTTAAACTTCAACGGAATTCCGAGAACAATGGAAGAGTTTTGAAGCATTTTTAAACTTCAACGGAATTCCGAGAACAATGGAAGAGTTCCGAAGCATTTTTAAACGTCAGCGGAATTCCGAGAACAATGGAAGAGTTCCGAACCATTTTTAAACTTCAGTGGAATTACGAGAACAATGGAAGAGTTCCGAAGCATTTTTAAACATGAGCAGAATTACGAGAACAATGGAAGAGATTTTAAGCATTTTTAAACTTCAGCGGAATTCCGAGAACAATAGAAGAGTTCCGAAGCATTTTTAAACTTCACCCGAATTCCGAGAGCAATGGAAGAGTTCCAAAGCATTTTAAAAGTTCAGCAGAATTCCGAGAACAATTGAAGAGTTCCGAAGCATTTTTAAATGTCAGCGGAATGCCGAGAACAATGCAAGATTTCCGAAGCATTTTTATATGTCAGCGGAATTCCGAGAACAATGGAAGCGTACCGAAGCATTTTTAAACGTCAGCGGAATTCTGAGAACAATGGAAGAGTTCCGAAGCATTTTTAAACTTCAGCAGAATTCCGAGAGCAATGGAAGAGTTTCGAAGCATTTTTAAACTTCAACGGAATTCCGAGAACAATGAAAGAGTTGCGAAGCATTATTAAACGTCAGCGGAATTCCGAGAACAATGGAAGAGTACCGAAGCATTTTTAAATGTCAGCAGAATTCTGAGAACAATGGAAGAGTTCCGAAGCATTTTTAAACGTCAGCGGAATTCCGAGAACAATGGAAGAGTTCTGAAGCATTTTTAAACGTCAGCAGAATTCCGAGAACAATAGAAGAGTTCCGAAGCATTTTTAAACGTCAGCAGAATTCTGAGAACAATGGAAGAGTTCCGAAGCATTATTAAACATCAGCGGAATTCCGAGAACAATGGAAGAGTTCTGAAGCATTTTTAAACGTCAGCAGAATTCCGAGAACAATAGAAGAGTTCCGAAGCATTTTTAAACGTCAGCAGAATTCTGAGAACAATGGAAGAGTTCCGAAGCATTTTTAAACTTCAGCGGAATTCCGAGAACAATGGAAGAGTTCCAAAGCATTTTTAAACGTCAGCGGAATTCCGAGAACAATGGAAGAGTTCTGAAGCATTTTTAAACGTCAGCGGAATTTTGAAAACAATGGAAGATTTCCGAAGCATTTTTAAACGTCAGCGGAATTCTGAGAACAATGGAAGAGTTCCGAAGCATTTTTAAACTTCAGCAGAATTCCGAGAACAATGGAAGAGTTCCGAAGCATTTTTAAACTTCAGCGGAATTCTGAGAACAATGGAAGAGTTCCGAAGCATTTTTAAACGTCAGCAGAATTCCGAGAACAATGTAAGAGTCCTGAAGCATTTTTAAACTTCAGCAGAATTCCGAGAGCAATGGAAGAGTTCCAAAGCATTTTAAAAGTTCAGCAGAATTCCGAGAACAATTGAAGAGTTCCGAAGCATTTTTAAACGTCAGCGGAATGCCGAGAACAATGCAAGATTTCCGAAGCATTTTTATATGTCAGCGGAATTCCGAGAACAATGGAAGAGTTCCGAAGCATTTTTAAACTTCAGCAGAATTCCGAGAACAATGGAAGAGTTTCGAAGCATTTTTAAACTTCAACGGAATTCCGAGAACAATGGAAGAGTTTCGAAGCATTTTTAAACTTCAACGGAATTCCGAGAACAATGGAAGAGTTCCGAAGCATTTTTAAACGTCAGCGGAATTCCGAGAACAATGGAAGAGTTCCGAAGCATTATTAAACATCAGCGGAATTCCGAGAACAATGGAAGAGTTCTGAAGCATTTTTAAACGTCAGCGGAATTCCGAGAACAATGGAAGAGTTCCGAAGCATTTTTAAACTTCAGCGGAATTCCGAGAACAATGTAAGAGATTTTAAGCATTTTTAAACTTCAGCGTAATTCCGAGAACAATAGAAGAGTTCCGAAGCATTTTTAAAATTCACACGAATTCCGAGAATAATGGAAGAGTTCAGATGAATTTTTAGACTTCAGCAGAATTCCTAGAACAATGGAAGAGTTTCGAAGCATTTTTAAACTTCAACGGAATTCCGAGAACAATTAAAGAGTTGCGAAGCATTATTAAACGTCAGCGGAATTCCGAGAACAATGGAAGAGTACCGAAGCATTTTTAAACGTCAGCAGAATTCTGAGAACAATGGAAGAGTTCCGAACCATTTTTAAACGTCAGCAGAATTCCGAGAACAATGGAAGAGTTCTGAAGCATTTTTAAACGTCAGCAGAATTCTGAGAACAATGGAAGAGTTCCGAAGCATTATTAAACATCAGCGGAATTTCGAGAACAATGGAAGAGTTCTGAAGCATTTTTAAATGTCAGCAGAATTCCGAGAACAATAGAAGAGTTCCGAAGCATTTTTAAACGTCAGCAGAATTCTGAGAACAATGGAAGAGTTCTGAAGCATTTTTAAACGTCAGCGGAATTCTGAGAACAATGGAAGAGTTCCGAAGCATTTTTAAACTTCAGCAGAATTCCGAGAACAATGGAAGAGTTCCGAAGCATTTTTAAACGTCAGCGGAATGCCGAGAACAATGCAAGATTTCCGAAGCATTTTTATATGTCAGCGGAATTCCGAGAACAATGGAAGAGTTCCGAAGCATTTTTAAACTTCAGCAGAATTCCGAGAACAATGGAAGAGTTTCGAAGCATTTTTAAACTTCAACGGAATTCCGAGAACAATGGAAGAGTTTCGAAGCATTTTTAAACTTCAACGGAATTCCGAGAACAATGGAAGAGTTCCGAAGCATTTTTAAACGTCAGCGGAATTCCGAGAACAATGGAAGAGTTCCGAAGCATTATTAAACATCAGCGGAATTCCGAGAACAATGGAAGAGTTCTGAAGCATTTTTAAACGTCAGCGGAATTCCGAGAACAATGGAAGAGTTCCGAAGCATTTTTAAACTTCAGCGGGATTCCGAGAACAAAGGAAGAGTTCTGAAGCATTTTTAAACGTCAGCGGAATTTTGAAAACAATGGAAGATTTCCGAAGCATTTTTAAACGTCAGCGGAATTCTGAGAACAATGGAAGAGTTCCGAAGCATTTTTAAACTTCAGCGGAATTCTGAGAACAATGGAAGAGTTCCGAAGCATTTTTAAACGTCAGCAGAATTCCGAGAACAATGTAAGAGTTCTGAAGCATTTTTAAACTTCAGCAGAATTCCGAGAGCAATGGAAGAGTTCCAAAGCATTTTAAAAGTTCAGCAGAATTCCGAGAAAAATTGAAGAGTTCCGAAGCATTTTTAAACATCAGCGGAATTCCGAGAACAATGGAAGAGTTCCGAAGCATTTTTAAACTTCAGCAGAATTCCGAGAACAATGGAAGAGTTTCGAAGCATTTTTAAACTTCAACGGAATTCCGAGAACAATGGAAGAGTTTTGAAGCATTTTTAAACTTCAACGGAATTCCGAGAACAATGGAAGAGTTCCGAAGCATTTTTAAACGTCAGCGGAATTCCGAGAACAATGGAAGAGTTCCGAACCATTTTTAAACTTCAGTGGAATTACGAGAACAATGGAAGAGTTCCGAAGCATTTTTAAACATGAGCAGAATTACGAGAACAATGGAAGAGATTTTAAGCATTTTTAAACTTCAGCGGAATTCCGAGAACAATAGAAGAGTTCCGAAGCATTTTTAAACTTCACCCGAATTCCGAGAGCAATGGAAGAGTTCCAAAGCATTTTAAAAGTTCAGCAGAATTCCGAGAACAATTGAAGAGTTCCGAAGCATTTTTAAATGTCAGCGGAATGCCGAGAACAATGCAAGATTTCCGAAGCATTTTTATATGTCAGCGGAATTCCGAGAACAATGGAAGCGTACCGAAGCATTTTTAAACGTCAGCGGAATTCTGAGAACAATGGAAGAGTTCCGAAGCATTTTTAAACTTCAGCAGAATTCCGAGAGCAATGGAAGAGTTTCGAAGCATTTTTAAACTTCAACGGAATTCCGAGAACAATGAAAGAGTTGCGAAGCATTATTAAACGTCAGCGGAATTCCGAGAACAAAGGAAGAGTACCGAAGCATTTTTAAATGTCAGCAGAATTCTGAGAACAATGGAAGAGTTCCGAAGCATTTTTAAACGTCAGCGGAATTCCGAGAACAAAGGAAGAGTTCTGAAGCATTTTTAAACGTCAGCAGAATTCCGAGAACAATAGAAGAGTTCCGAAGCATTTATAAACGTCAGCAGAATTCTGAGAACAATGGAAGAGTTCCGAAGCATTTTTAAACTTCAGCGGAATTCCGAGAACAATGGAAGAGTTCTGAAGCATTTTTAAACGTCAGCAGAATTCTGAGAACAATGGAAGAGTTCCGAAGCATTATTAAACATCAGCGGAATTCCGAGAACAATGGAAGAGTTCTGAAGCATTTTTAAACGTCAGCAGAATTCCGAGAACAATAGAAGAGTTCCGAAGCATTTTTAAACGTCAGCAGAATTCTGAGAACAATGGAAGAGTTTCGAAGCATTTTTAAACTTCAGCGGAATTCCGAGAACAATGGAAGAGTTCCAAAGCATTTTTAAACGTCAGCGGAATTCCGAGAACAATGGAAGAGTTCTGAAGCATTTTTAAACGTCAGCGGAATTTTGAAAACAATGGAAGATTTCCGAAGCATTTTTAAACGTCAGCGGAATTCTGAGAACAATGGAAGAGTTCCGAAGCATTTTTAAACTTCAGCAGAATTCCGAGAACAATGGAAGAGTTCCGAAGCATTTTTAAACTTCAGCGGAATTCTGAGAACAATGGAAGAGTTCCGAAGCATTTTTAAACGTCAGCAGAATTCCGAGAACAATGTAAGAGTCCTGAAGCATTTTTAAACTTCAGCAGAATTCCGAGAGCAATGGAAGAGTTCCAAAGCATTTTAAAAGTTCAGCAGAATTCCGAGAACAATTGAAGAGTTCCGAAGCATTTTTAAACGTCAGCGGAATGCCGAGAACAATGCAAGATTTCCGAAGCATTTTTATATGTCAGCGGAATTCCGAGAACAATGGAAGAGTTCCGAAGCATTTTTAAACTTCAGCAGAATTCCGAGAACAATGGAAGAGTTTCGAAGCATTTTTAAACTTCAACGGAATTCCGAGAACAATGGAAGAGTTTCGAAGCATTTTTAAACTTCAACGGAATTCCGAGAACAATGGAAGAGTTCCGAAGCATTTTTAAACGTCAGCGGAATTCCGAGAACAATGGAAGAGTTCCGAAGCATTATTAAACATCAGCGGAATTCCGAGAACAATGGAAGAGTTCTGAAGCATTTTTAAACGTCAGCGGAATTCCGAGAACAATGGAAGAGTTCCGAAGCATTTTTAAACTTCAGCGGAATTCCGAGAACAATGTAAGAGATTTTAAGCATTTTTAAACTTCAGCGTAATTCCGAGAACAATAGAAGAGTTCCGAAGCATTTTTAAAATTCACACGAATTCCGAGAATAATGGAAGAGTTCAGATGAATTTTTAGACTTCAGCAGAATTCCTAGAACAATGGAAGAGTTTCGAAGCATTTTTAAACTTCAACGGAATTCCGAGAACAATTAAAGAGTTGCGAAGCATTATTAAACGTCAGCGGAATTCCGAGAACAATGGAAGAGTACCGAAGCATTTTTAAACGTCAGCAGAATTCTGAGAACAATGGAAGAGTTCCGAACCATTTTTAAACGTCAGCAGAATTCCGAGAACAATGGAAGAGTTCTGAAGCATTTTTAAACGTCAGCAGAATTCTGAGAACAATGGAAGAGTTCCGAAGCATTATTAAACATCAGCGGAATTTCGAGAACAATGGAAGAGTTCTGAAGCATTTTTAAATGTCAGCAGAATTCCGAGAACAATAGAAGAGTTCCGAAGCATTTTTAAACGTCAGCAGAATTCTGAGAACAATGGAAGAGTTCCGAAGCATTTTTAAACTTCAGCGGAATTCCGAGAACAATGGAAGAGTTCCAAAGCATTTTTAAACGTCAGCGGAATTCCGAGAACAATGGAAGAGTTCTGAAGCATTTTTAAACGTCAGCGGAATTTTGAAAACAATGGAAGATTTCCGAAGCATTTTTAAACGTCAGCGGAATTCTGAGAACAATGGAAGAGTTCCGAAGCATTTTTAAACTTCAGCAGAATTCCGAGAACAATGGAAGAGTTCCGAAGCATTTTTAAACTTCAGCGGAATTCTGAGAACAATGGAAGAGTTCCGAAGCATTTTTAAACGTCAGCAGAATTCCGAGAACAATGTAAGAGTCCTGAAGCATTTTTAAACTTCAGCAGAATTCCGAGAGCAATGGAAGAGTTCCAAAGCATTTTAAAAGTTCAGCAGAATTCCGAGAACAATTGAAGAGTTCCGAAGCATTTTTAAACGTCAGCGGAATGCCGAGAACAATGCAAGATTTCCGAAGCATTTTTATATGTCAGCAGAATTCCGAGAACAATGGAAGAGTTCCGAAGCATTTTTAAACTTCAGCAGAATTCCGAGAACAATGGAAGAGTTTCGAAGCATTTTTAAACTTCAACGGAATTCCGAGAACAATGGAAGAGTTTCGAAGCATTTTTAAACTTCAACGGAATTCCGAGAACAATGGAAGAGTTCCGAAGCATTTTTAAACGTCAGCGGAATTCCGAGAACAATGGAAGAGTTCCGAAGCATTATTAAACATCAGCGGAATTCCGAGAACAATGGAAGAGTTCTGAAGCATTTTTAAACGTCAGCGGAATTCCGAGAACAATGGAAGAGTTCCGAAGCATTTTTAAACTTCAGCGGAATTCCGAGAACAATGTAAGAGATTTTAAGCATTTTTAAACTTCAGCGTAATTCCGAGAACAATAGAAGAGTTCCGAAGCATTTTTAAAATTCACACGAATTCCGAGAATAATGGAAGAGTTCAGATGAATTTTTAGACTTCAGCAGAATTCCTAGAACAATGGAAGAGTTCCGAAGCATTTTTAAACTTCAGCGGAATTCCGATAACAATGGAAGAGTTCCGAAGCATTTTTAAACGTCAGCGGAATTCCGAGAACAATGGAAGAGTACCGAAGCATTTTTAAACGTCAGCAGAATTCCGAGAACAATAGAAGAGTTCCGAAGCATTTTTAAACGTCAGCAGAATTCCGAGAACAATGTAAGAGTTCTGAAGCATTTTTAAACTTCAGCAGAATTCCGAGAACAATGAAAGAGTTTCGAAACATTTTTAAACTTCAGCAGAATTCCGAGAACAATGGAAGAGTTTCGAAGCATTTTTAAACTTCAACGGAATTCCGAGAACAATGGAAGAGTTCCGAACCATTTTTAAACGTCAGCAGAATTCCGAGAACAATGGAAGAGTTCTGAAGCATTTTTAAACGTCAGCAGAATTCTGAGAACAATGGAAGAGTTCCGAAGCATTATTAAACATCAGCGGAATTTCGAGAACAATGGAAGAGTTCTGAAGCATTTTTAAATGTCAGCAGAATTCCGAGAACAATAGAAGAGTTCCGAAGCATTTTTAAACGTCAGCAGAATTCTGAGAACAATGGAAGAGTTCCGAAGCATTTTTAAACTTCAGCGGAATTCCGAGAACAATGGAAGAGTTCCAAAGCATTTTTAAACGTCAGCGGAATTCCGAGAACAATGGAAGAGTTCTGAAGCATTTTTAAACGTCAGCGGAATTTTGAAAACAATGGAAGATTTCCGAAGCATTTTTAAACGTCAGCGGAATTCTGAGAACAATGGAAGAGTTCCGAAGCATTTTTAAACTTCAGCAGAATTCCGAGAACAATGGAAGAGTTCCGAAGCATTTTTAAACGTCAGCGGAATGCCGAGAACAATGCAAGATTTCCGAAGCATTTTTATATGTCAGCGGAATTCCGAGAACAATGGAAGAGTTCCGAAGCATTTTTAAACTTCAGCAGAATTCCGAGAACAATGGAAGAGTTTCGAAGCATTTTTAAACTTCAACGGAATTCCGAGAACAATGGAAGAGTTTCGAAGCATTTTTAAACTTCAACGGAATTCCGAGAACAATGGAAGAGTTCCGAAGCATTTTTAAACGTCAGCGGAATTCCGAGAACAATGGAAGAGTTCCGAAGCATTATTAAACATCAGCGGAATTCCGAGAACAATGGAAGAGTTCTGAAGCATTTTTAAATGTCAGCGGAATTCCGAGAACAATGGAAGAGTTCCGAAGCATTTTTAAACTTCAGCGGGATTCCGAGAACAAAGGAAGAGTTCTGAAGCATTTTTAAACGTCAGAGGAATTTTGAAAACAATGGAAGATTTCCGAAGCATTTTTAAACGTCAGCGGAATTCTGAGAACAATGGAAGAGTTCCGAAGCATTTTTAAACTTCAGCGGAATTCTGAGAACAATGGAAGAGTTCCGAAGCATTTTTAAACGTCAGCAGAATTCCGAGAACAATGTAAGAGTTCTGAAGCATTTTTAAACTTCAGCAGAATTCCGAGAGCAATGGAAGAGTTCCAAAGCATTTTAAAAGTTCAGCAGAATTCCGAGAAAAATTGAAGAGTTCCGAAGCATTTTTAAACATCAGCGGAATTCCGAGAACAATGGAAGAGTTCCGAAGCATTTTTAAACTTCAGCAGAATTCCGAGAACAATGGAAGAGTTTCGAAGCATTTTTAAACTTCAACGGAATTCCGAGAACAATGGAAGAGTTTTGAAGCATTTTTAAACTTCAACGGAATTCCGAGAACAATGGAAGAGTTCCGAAGCATTTTTAAACGTCAGCAGAATTCTGAGAACAATGGAAGAGTTCCGAAGCATTTTTAAACTTCAGCGGAATTCCGAGAACAATGGAAGAGTTCCAAAGCATTTTTAAACGTCAGCGGAATTCCGAGAACAATGGAAGAGTTCTGAAGCATTTTTAAACGTCAGCGGAATTTTGAAAACAATGGAAGATTTCCGAAGCATTTTTAAACTTCAGCGGAATTCCGAGAACAATGGAAGAGTTCTGAAGCATTTTTAAACGTCAGCAGAATTCTGAGAACAATGGAAGAGTTCCGAAGCATTATTAAACATCAGCGGAATTCCGAGAACAATGGAAGAGTTCTGAAGCATTTTTAAACGTCAGCAGAATTCCGAGAACAATAGAAGAGTTCCGAAGCATTTTTAAACGTCAGCAGAATTCTGAGAACAATGGAAGAGTTCCGAAGCATTTTTAAACTTCAGCGGAATTCCGAGAACAATGGAAGAGTTCCAAAGCATTTTTAAACGTCAGCGGAATTCCGAGAACAATGGAAGAGTTCTGAAGCATTTTTAAACGTCAGCGGAATTTTGAAAACAATGGAAGATTTCCGAAGCATTTTTAAACGTCAGCGGAATTCTGAGAACAATGGAAGAGTTCCGAAGCATTTTTAAACTTCAGCAGAATTCCGAGAACAATGGAAGTGTTCCGAAGCATTTTTAAACTTCAGCGGAATTCTGAGAACAATGGAAGAGTTCCGAAGCATTTTTAAACGTCAGCAGAATTCCGAGAACAATGTAAGAGTCCTGAAGCATTTTTAAACTTCAGCAGAATTCCGAGAGCAATGGAAGAGTTCCAAAGCATTTTAAAAGTTCAGCAGAATTCCGAGAACAATTGAAGAGTTCCGAAGCATTTTTAAACGTCAGCGGAATGCCGAGAACAATGCAAGATTTCCGAAGCATTTTTATATGTCAGCGGAATTCCGAGAACAATGGAAGAGTTCCGAAGCATTTTTAAACTTCAGCAGAATTCCGAGAACAATGGAAGAGTTTCGAAGCATTTTTAAACTTCAACGGAATTCCGAGAACAATGGAAGAGTTTCGAAGCATTTTTAAACTTCAACGGAATTCCGAGAACAATGGAAGAGTTTTGAAGCATTTTTAAACTTCAACGGAATTCCGAGAACAATGGAAGAGTTCCGAAGCATTTTTAAACGTCAGCGGAATTCCGAGAACAATGGAAGAGTTCCGAACCATTTTTAAACTTCAGTGGAATTACGAGAACAATGGAAGAGTTCCGAAGCATTTTTAAACATGAGCAGAATTACGAGAACAATGGAAGAGATTTTAAGCATTTTTAAACTTCAGCGGAATTCCGAGAACAATAGAAGAGTTCCGAAGCATTTTTAAACTTCACCCGAATTCCGAGAGCAATGGAAGAGTTCCAAAGCATTTTAAAAGTTCAGCAGAATTCCGAGAACAATTGAAGAGTTCCGAAGCATTTTTAAATGTCAGCGGAATGCCGAGAACAATGCAAGATTTCCGAAGCATTTTTATATGTCAGCGGAATTCCGAGAACAATGGAAGCGTACCGAAGCATTTTTAAACGTCAGCGGAATTCTGAGAACAATGGAAGAGTTCCGAAGCATTTTTAAACTTCAGCAGAATTCCGAGAGCAATGGAAGAGTTTCGAAGCATTTTTAAACTTCAACGGAATTCCGAGAACAATGAAAGAGTTGCGAAGCATTATTAAACGTCAGCGGAATTCCGAGAACAATGGAAGAGTACCGAAGCATTTTTAAATGTCAGCAGAATTCTGAGAACAATGGAAGAGTTCCGAAGCATTTTTAAACGTCAGCGGAATTCCGAGAACAAAGGAAGAGTTCTGAAGCATTTTTAAACGTCAGCAGAATTCCGAGAACAATAGAAGAGTTCCGAAGCATTTTTAAACGTCAGCAGAATTCAGAGAACAATGGAAGAGTTCCGAAGCATTTTTAAACTTCAGCGGAATTCCGAGAACAATGGAAGAGTTCTGAAGCATTTTTAAACGTCAGCAGAATTCTGAGAACAATGGAAGAGTTCCGAAGCATTATTAAACATCAGCGGAATTCCGAGAACAATGGAAGAGTTCTGAAGCATTTTTAAACGTCAGCAGAATTCCGAGAACAATAGAAGAGTTCCGAAGCATTTTTAAACGTCAGCAGAATTCTGAGAACAATGGAAGAGTTCCGAAGCATTTTTAAACTTCAGCGGAATTCCGAGAACAATGGAAGAGTTCCAAAGCATTTTTAAACGTCAGCGGAATTCCGAGAACAATGGAAGAGTTCTGAAGCATTTTTAAACGTCAGCGGAATTCCGAGAACAATGGAAGAGTTCCGAAGCATTTTTAAACTTCAGCGGGATTCCGAGAACAAAGGAAGAGTTCTGAAGCATTTTTAAACGTCAGCGGAATTTTGAAAACAATGGAAGATTTCCGAAGCATTTTTAAACGTCAGCGGAATTCTGAGAACAATGGAAGAGTTCCGAAGCATTTTTAAACTTCAGCGGAATTCTGAGAACAATGGAAGAGTTCCGAAGCATTTTTAAACGTCAGCAGAATTCCGAGAACAATGTAAGAGTTCTGAAGCATTTTTAAACTTCAGCAGAATTCCGAGAGCAATGGAAGAGTTCCAAAGCATTTTAAAAGTTCAGCAGAATTCCGAGAAAAATTGAAGAGTTCCGAAGCATTTTTAAACATCAGCGGAATTCCGAGAACAATGGAAGAGTTCCGAAGCATTTTTAAACTTCAGCAGAATTCCGAGAACAATGGAAGAGTTTCGAAGCATTTTTAAACTTCAACGGAATTCCGAGAACAATGGAAGAGTTTCGAAGCATTTTTAAACTTCAACGGAATTCCGAGAACAATGGAAGAGTTCCGAAGCATTTTTAAACGTCAGCGGAATTCCGAGAACAATGGAAGAGTTCCGAAGCATTATTAAACATCAGCGGAATTCCGAGAACAATGGAAGAGTTCTGAAGCATTTTTAAATGTCAGCGGAATTCCGAGAACAATGGAAGAGTTCCGAAGCATTTTTAAACTTCAGCGGGATTCCGAGAACAAAGGAAGAGTTCTGAAGCATTTTTAAACGTCAGAGGAATTTTGAAAACAATGGAAGATTTCCGAAGCATTTTTAAACGTCAGCGGAATTCTGAGAACAATGGAAGAGTTCCGAAGCATTTTTAAACTTCAGCGGAATTCTGAGAACAATGGAAGAGTTCCGAAGCATTTTTAAACGTCAGCAGAATTCCGAGAACAATGTAAGAGTTCTGAAGCATTTTTAAACTTCAGCAGAATTCCGAGAGCAATGGAAGAGTTCCAAAGCATTTTAAAAGTTCAGCAGAATTCCGAGAAAAATTGAAGAGTTCCGAAGCATTTTTAAACATCAGCGGAATTCCGAGAACAATGGAAGAGTTCCGAAGCATTTTTAAACTTCAGCAGAATTCCGAGAACAATGGAAGAGTTTCGAAGCATTTTTAAACTTCAACGGAATTCCGAGAACAATGGAAGAGTTTTGAAGCATTTTTAAACTTCAACGGAATTCCGAGAACAATGGAAGAGTTCCGAAGCATTTTTAAACGTCAGCAGAATTCTGAGAACAATGGAAGAGTTCCGAAGCATTTTTAAACTTCAGCGGAATTCCGAGAACAATGGAAGAGTTCCAAAGCATTTTTAAACGTCAGCGGAATTCCGAGAACAATGGAAGAGTTCTGAAGCATTTTTAAACGTCAGCGGAATTTTGAAAACAATGGAAGATTTCCGAAGCATTTTTAAACTTCAGCGGAATTCCGAGAACAATGGAAGAGTTCTGAAGCATTTTTAAACGTCAGCAGAATTCTGAGAACAATGGAAGAGTTCCGAAGCATTATTAAACATCAGCGGAATTCCGAGAACAATGGAAGAGTTCTGAAGCATTTTTAAACGTCAGCAGAATTCCGAGAACAATAGAAGAGTTCCGAAGCATTTTTAAACGTCAGCAGAATTCTGAGAACAATGGAAGAGTTCCGAAGCATTTTTAAACTTCAGCGGAATTCCGAGAACAATGGAAGAGTTCCAAAGCATTTTTAAACGTCAGCGGAATTCCGAGAACAATGGAAGAGTTCTGAAGCATTTTTAAACGTCAGCGGAATTTTGAAAACAATGGAAGATTTCCGAAGCATTTTTAAACGTCAGCGGAATTCTGAGAACAATGGAAGAGTTCCGAAGCATTTTTAAACTTCAGCAGAATTCCGAGAACAATGGAAGTGTTCCGAAGCATTTTTAAACTTCAGCGGAATTCTGAGAACAATGGAAGAGTTCCGAAGCATTTTTAAACGTCAGCAGAATTCCGAGAACAATGTAAGAGTCCTGAAGCATTTTTAAACTTCAGCAGAATTCCGAGAGCAATGGAAGAGTTCCAAAGCATTTTAAAAGTTCAGCAGAATTCCGAGAACAATTGAAGAGTTCCGAAGCATTTTTAAACGTCAGCGGAATGCCGAGAACAATGCAAGATTTCCGAAGCATTTTTATATGTCAGCGGAATTCCGAGAACAATGGAAGAGTTCCGAAGCATTTTTAAACTTCAGCAGAATTCCGAGAACAATGGAAGAGTTTCGAAGCATTTTTAAACTTCAACGGAATTCCGAGAACAATGGAAGAGTTTCGAAGCATTTTTAAACTTCAACGGAATTCCGAGAACAATGGAAGAGTTTTGAAGCATTTTTAAACTTCAACGGAATTCCGAGAACAATGGAAGAGTTCCGAAGCATTTTTAAACGTCAGCGGAATTCCGAGAACAATGGAAGAGTTCCGAACCATTTTTAAACTTCAGTGGAATTACGAGAACAATGGAAGAGTTCCGAAGCATTTTTAAACATGAGCAGAATTACGAGAACAATGGAAGAGATTTTAAGCATTTTTAAACTTCAGCGGAATTCCGAGAACAATAGAAGAGTTCCGAAGCATTTTTAAACTTCACCCGAATTCCGAGAGCAATGGAAGAGTTCCAAAGCATTTTAAAAGTTCAGCAGAATTCCGAGAACAATTGAAGAGTTCCGAAGCATTTTTAAATGTCAGCGGAATGCCGAGAACAATGCAAGATTTCCGAAGCATTTTTATATGTCAGCGGAATTCCGAGAACAATGGAAGCGTACCGAAGCATTTTTAAACGTCAGCGGAATTCTGAGAACAATGGAAGAGTTCCGAAGCATTTTTAAACTTCAGCAGAATTCCGAGAGCAATGGAAGAGTTTCGAAGCATTTTTAAACTTCAACGGAATTCCGAGAACAATGAAAGAGTTGCGAAGCATTATTAAACGTCAGCGGAATTCCGAGAACAATGGAAGAGTACCGAAGCATTTTTAAATGTCAGCAGAATTCTGAGAACAATGGAAGAGTTCCGAAGCATTTTTAAACGTCAGCGGAATTCCGAGAACAAAGGAAGAGTTCTGAAGCATTTTTAAACGTCAGCAGAATTCCGAGAACAATAGAAGAGTTCCGAAGCATTTTTAAACGTCAGCAGAATTCAGAGAACAATGGAAGAGTTCCGAAGCATTTTTAAACTTCAGCGGAATTCCGAGAACAATGGAAGAGTTCTGAAGCATTTTTAAACGTCAGCAGAATTCTGAGAACAATGGAAGAGTTCCGAAGCATTATTAAACATCAGCGGAATTCCGAGAACAATGGAAGAGTTCTGAAGCATTTTTAAACGTCAGCAGAATTCCGAGAACAATAGAAGAGTTCCGAAGCATTTTTAAACGTCAGCAGAATTCTGAGAACAATGGAAGAGTTCCGAAGCATTTTTAAACTTCAGCGGAATTCCGAGAACAATGGAAGAGTTCCAAAGCATTTTTAAACGTCAGCGGAATTCCGAGAACAATGGAAGAGTTCTGAAGCATTTTTAAACGTCAGCGGAATTCCGAGAACAATGGAAGAGTTCCGAAGCATTTTTAAACTTCAGCGGGATTCCGAGAACAAAGGAAGAGTTCTGAAGCATTTTTAAACGTCAGCGGAATTTTGAAAACAATGGAAGATTTCCGAAGCATTTTTAAACGTCAGCGGAATTCTGAGAACAATGGAAGAGTTCCGAAGCATTTTTAAACTTCAGCGGAATTCTGAGAACAATGGAAGAGTTCCGAAGCATTTTTAAACGTCAGCAGAATTCCGAGAACAATGTAAGAGTTCTGAAGCATTTTTAAACTTCAGCAGAATTCCGAGAGCAATGGAAGAGTTCCAAAGCATTTTAAAAGTTCAGCAGAATTCCGAGAAAAATTGAAGAGTTCCGAAGCATTTTTAAACATCAGCGGAATTCCGAGAACAATGGAAGAGTTCCGAAGCATTTTTAAACTTCAGCAGAATTCCGAGAACAATGGAAGAGTTTCGAAGCATTTTTAAACTTCAACGGAATTCCGAGAACAATGGAAGAGTTTTGAAGCATTTTTAAACTTCAACGGAATTCCGAGAACAATGGAAGAGTTCCGAAGCATTTTTAAACGTCAGCGGAATTCCGAGAACAATGGAAGAGTTCCGAACCATTTTTAAACTTCAGTGGAATTACGAGAACAATGGAAGAGTTCCGAAGCATTTTTAAACATGAGCAGAATTACGAGAACAATGGAAGAGATTTTAAGCATTTTTAAACTTCAGCGGAATTCCGAGAACAATAGAAGAGTTCCGAAGCATTTTTAAACTTCACCCGAATTCCGAGAGCAATGGAAGAGTTCCAAAGCATTTTAAAAGTTCAGCAGAATTCCGAGAACAATTGAAGAGTTCCGAAGCATTTTTAAATGTCAGCGGAATGCCGAGAACAATGCAAGATTTCCGAAGCATTTTTATATGTCAGCGGAATTCCGAGAACAATGGAAGCGTACCGAAGCATTTTTAAACGTCAGCAGAATTCTGAGAACAATGGAAGAGTTCCGAAGCATTTTTAAACTTCAGCAGAATTCCGAGAGCAATGGAAGAGTTTCGAAGCATTTTTAAACTTCAACGGAATTCCGAGAACAATGAAAGAGTTGCGAAGCATTATTAAACGTCAGCGGAATTCCGAGAACAAAGGAAGAGTACCGAAGCATTTTTAAATGTCAGCAGAATTCTGAGAACAATGGAAGAGTTCCGAAGCATTTTTAAACGTCAGCGGAATTCCGAGAACAAAGGAAGAGTTCTGAAGCATTTTTAAACGTCAGCAGAATTCCGAGAACAATAGAAGAGTTCCGAAGCATTTTTAAACGTCAGCAGAATTCTGAGAACAATGGAAGAGTTCCGAAGCATTTTTAAACTTCAGCGGAATTCCGAGAACAATGGAAGAGTTCTGAAGCATTTTTAAACGTCAGCAGAATTCTGAGAACAATGGAAGAGTTCCGAAGCATTATTAAACATCAGCGGAATTCCGAGAACAATGGAAGAGTTCTGAAGCATTTTTAAACGTCAGCAGAATTCCGAGAACAATAGAAGAGTTCCGAAGCATTTTTAAACGTCAGCAGAATTCTGAGAACAATGGAAGAGTTTCGAAGCATTTTTAAACTTCAGCGGAATTCCGAGAACAATGGAAGAGTTCCAAAGCATTTTTAAACGTCAGCGGAATTCCGAGAACAATGGAAGAGTTCTGAAGCATTTTTAAACGTCAGCGGAATTTTGAAAACAATGGAAGATTTCCGAAGCATTTTTAAACGTCAGCGGAATTCTGAGAACAATGGAAGAGTTCCGAAGCATTTTTAAACTTCAGCAGAATTCCGAGAACAATGGAAGAGTTCCGAAGCATTTTTAAACTTCAGCGGAATTCTGAGAACAATGGAAGAGTTCCGAAGCATTTTTAAACGTCAGCAGAATTCCGAGAACAATGTAAGAGTCCTGAAGCATTTTTAAACTTCAGCAGAATTCCGAGAGCAATGGAAGAGTTCCAAAGCATTTTAAAAGTTCAGCAGAATTCCGAGAACAATTGAAGAGTTCCGAAGCATTTTTAAACGTCAGCGGAATGCCGAGAACAATGCAAGATTTCCGAAGCATTTTTATATGTCAGCGGAATTCCGAGAACAATGGAAGAGTTCCGAAGCATTTTTAAACTTCAGCAGAATTCCGAGAACAATGGAAGAGTTTCGAAGCATTTTTAAACTTCAACGGAATTCCGAGAACAATGGAAGAGTTTCGAAGCATTTTTAAACTTCAACGGAATTCCGAGAACAATGGAAGAGTTCCGAAGCATTTTTAAACGTCAGCGGAATTCCGAGAACAATGGAAGAGTTCCGAAGCATTATTAAACATCAGCGGAATTCCGAGAACAATGGAAGAGTTCTGAAGCATTTTTAAACGTCAGCGGAATTCCGAGAACAATGGAAGAGTTCCGAAGCATTTTTAAACTTCAGCGGAATTCCGAGAACAATGTAAGAGATTTTAAGCATTTTTAAACTTCAGCGTAATTCCGAGAACAATAGAAGAGTTCCGAAGCATTTTTAAAATTCACACGAATTCCGAGAATAATGGAAGAGTTCAGATGAATTTTTAGACTTCAGCAGAATTCCTAGAACAATGGAAGAGTTTCGAAGCATTTTTAAACTTCAACGGAATTCCGAGAACAATTAAAGAGTTGCGAAGCATTATTAAACGTCAGCGGAATTCCGAGAACAATGGAAGAGTACCGAAGCATTTTTAAACGTCAGCAGAATTCTGAGAACAATGGAAGAGTTCCGAACCATTTTTAAACGTCAGCAGAATTCCGAGAACAATGGAAGAGTTCTGAAGCATTTTTAAACGTCAGCAGAATTCTGAGAACAATGGAAGAGTTCCGAAGCATTATTAAACATCAGCGGAATTTCGAGAACAATGGAAGAGTTCTGAAGCATTTTTAAATGTCAGCAGAATTCCGAGAACAATAGAAGAGTTCCGAAGCATTTTTAAACGTCAGCAGAATTCTGAGAACAATGGAAGAGTTCCGAAGCATTTTTAAACTTCAGCGGAATTCCGAGAACAATGGAAGAGTTCCAAAGCATTTTTAAACGTCAGCGGAATTCCGAGAACAATGGAAGAGTTCTGAAGCATTTTTAAACGTCAGCGGAATTTTGAAAACAATGGAAGATTTCCGAAGCATTTTTAAACGTCAGCGGAATTCTGAGAACAATGGAAGAGTTCCGAAGCATTTTTAAACTTCAGCAGAATTCCGAGAACAATGGAAGAGTTCCGAAGCATTTTTAAACTTCAGCGGAATTCTGAGAACAATGGAAGAGTTCCGAAGCATTTTTAAACGTCAGCAGAATTCCGAGAACAATGTAAGAGTCCTGAAGCATTTTTAAACTTCAGCAGAATTCCGAGAGCAATGGAAGAGTTCCAAAGCATTTTAAAAGTTCAGCAGAATTCCGAGAACAATTGAAGAGTTCCGAAGCATTTTTAAACGTCAGCGGAATGCCGAGAACAATGCAAGATTTCCGAAGCATTTTTATATGTCAGCGGAATTCCGAGAACAATGGAAGAGTTCCGAAGCATTTTTAAACTTCAGCAGAATTCCGAGAACAATGGAAGAGTTTCGAAGCATTTTTAAACTTCAACGGAATTCCGAGAACAATGGAAGAGTTTCGAAGCATTTTTAAACTTCAACGGAATTCCGAGAACAATGGAAGAGTTCCGAAGCATTTTTAAACGTCAGCGGAATTCCGAGAACAATGGAAGAGTTCCGAAGCATTATTAAACATCAGCGGAATTCCGAGAACAATAGAAGAGTTCTGAAGCATTTTTAAACGTCAGCGGAATTCCGAGAACAATGGAAGAGTTCCGAAGCATTTTTAAACTTCAGCGGAATTCCGAGAACAATGTAAGAGATTTTAAGCATTTTTAAACTTCAGCGTAATTCCGAGAACAATAGAAGAGTTCCGAAGCATTTTTAAAATTCACACGAATTCCGAGAATAATGGAAGAGTTCAGATGAATTTTTAGACTTCAGCAGAATTCCTAGAACAATGGAAGAGTTCCGAAGCATTTTTAAACTTCAGCGGAATTCCGATAACAATGGAAGAGTTCCGAAGCATTTTTAAACGTCAGCGGAATTCCGAGAACAATGGAAGAGTACCGAAGCATTTTTAAACGTCAGCAGAATTCCGAGAACAATAGAAGAGTTCCGAAGCATTTTTAAACGTCAGCAGAATTCCGAGAACAATGTAAGAGTTCTGAAGCATTTTTAAACTTCAGCAGAATTCCGAGAACAATGAAAGAGTTTCGAAACATTTTTAAACTTCAACGGAATTCCGAGAACAATGGAAGAGTTCCGAACCATTTTTAAACGTCAGCAGAATTCCGAGAACAATGGAAGAGTTCTGAAGCATTTTTAAACGTCAGCAGAATTCTGAGAACAATGGAAGAGTTCCGAAGCATTATTAAACATCAGCGGAATTTCGAGAACAATGGAAGAGTTCTGAAGCATTTTTAAATGTCAGCAGAATTCCGAGAACAATAGAAGAGTTCCGAAGCATTTTTAAACGTCAGCAGAATTCTGAGAACAATGGAAGAGTTCCGAAGCATTTTTAAACTTCAGCGGAATTCCGAGAACAATGGAAGAGTTCCAAAGCATTTTTAAACGTCAGCGGAATTCCGAGAACAATGGAAGAGTTCTGAAGCATTTTTAAACGTCAGCGGAATTTTGAAAACAATGGAAGATTTCCGAAGCATTTTTAAACGTCAGCGGAATTCTGAGAACAATGGAAGAGTTCCGAAGCATTTTTAAACTTCAGCAGAATTCCGAGAACAATGGAAGAGTTCCGAAGCATTTTTAAACGTCAGCGGAATGCCGAGAACAATGCAAGATTTCCGAAGCATTTTTATATGTCAGCGGAATTCCGAGAACAATGGAAGAGTTCCGAAGCATTTTTAAACTTCAGCAGAATTCCGAGAACAATGGAAGAGTTTCGAAGCATTTTTAAACTTCAACGGAATTCCGAGAACAATGGAAGAGTTTCGAAGCATTTTTAAACTTCAACGGAATTCCGAGAACAATGGAAGAGTTCCGAAGCATTTTTAAACTTCAGCGGGATTCCGAGAACAAAGGAAGAGTTCTGAAGCATTTTTAAACGTCAGCGGAATTTTGAAAACAATGGAAGATTTCCGAAGCATTTTTAAACGTCAGCGGAATTCTGAGAACAATGGAAGAGTTCCGAAGCATTTTTAAACTTCAGCGGAATTCTGAGAACAATGGAAGAGTTCCGAAGCATTTTTAAACGTCAGCAGAATTCCGAGAACAATGTAAGAGTTCTGAAGCATTTTTAAACTTCAGCAGAATTCCGA
This sequence comes from Phyllobates terribilis, assembly GCF_046119375.1. NCBI lineage: Eukaryota > Metazoa > Chordata > Amphibia > Anura > Dendrobatidae > Phyllobates > Phyllobates terribilis. The sequence goes on along the minus strand of NW_027362788.1, from coordinate 11,220,054 downwards.
GAGCAATGGAAGAGTTCCAAAGCATTTTAAAAGTTCAGCAGAATTCCGAGAAAAATTGAAGAGTTCCGAAGCATTTTTAAACATCAGCGGAATTCCGAGAACAATGGAAGAGTTCCGAAGCATTTTTAAACTTCAGCAGAATTCCGAGAACAATGGAAGAGTTTCGAAGCATTTTTAAACTTCAACGGAATTCCGAGAACAATGGAAGAGTTTTGAAGCATTTTTAAACTTCAACGGAATTCCGAGAACAATGGAAGAGTTCCGAAGCATTTTTAAACGTCAGCAGAATTCTGAGAACAATGGAAGAGTTCCGAAGCATTTTTAAACTTCAGCGGAATTCCGAGAACAATGGAAGAGTTCCAAAGCATTTTTAAACGTCAGCGGAATTCCGAGAACAATGGAAGAGTTCTGAAGCATTTTTAAACGTCAGCGGAATTTTGAAAACAATGGAAGATTTCCGAAGCATTTTTAAACTTCAGCGGAATTCCGAGAACAATGGAAGAGTTCTGAAGCATTTTTAAACGTCAGCAGAATTCTGAGAACAATGGAAGAGTTCCGAAGCATTATTAAACATCAGCGGAATTCCGAGAACAATGGAAGAGTTCTGAAGCATTTTTAAACGTCAGCAGAATTCCGAGAACAATAGAAGAGTTCCGAAGCATTTTTAAACGTCAGCAGAATTCTGAGAACAATGGAAGAGTTCCGAAGCATTTTTAAACTTCAGCGGAATTCCGAGAACAATGGAAGAGTTCCAAAGCATTTTTAAACGTCAGCGGAATTCCGAGAACAATGGAAGAGTTCTGAAGCATTTTTAAACGTCAGCGGAATTTTGAAAACAATGGAAGATTTCCGAAGCATTTTTAAACGTCAGCGGAATTCTGAGAACAATGGAAGAGTTCCGAAGCATTTTTAAACTTCAGCAGAATTCCGAGAACAATGGAAGTGTTCCGAAGCATTTTTAAACTTCAGCGGAATTCTGAGAACAATGGAAGAGTTCCGAAGCATTTTTAAACGTCAGCAGAATTCCGAGAACAATGTAAGAGTCCTGAAGCATTTTTAAACTTCAGCAGAATTCCGAGAGCAATGGAAGAGTTCCAAAGCATTTTAAAAGTTCAGCAGAATTCCGAGAACAATTGAAGAGTTCCGAAGCATTTTTAAACGTCAGCGGAATGCCGAGAACAATGCAAGATTTCCGAAGCATTTTTATATGTCAGCGGAATTCCGAGAACAATGGAAGAGTTCCGAAGCATTTTTAAACTTCAGCAGAATTCCGAGAACAATGGAAGAGTTTCGAAGCATTTTTAAACTTCAACGGAATTCCGAGAACAATGGAAGAGTTTCGAAGCATTTTTAAACTTCAACGGAATTCCGAGAACAATGGAAGAGTTTTGAAGCATTTTTAAACTTCAACGGAATTCCGAGAACAATGGAAGAGTTCCGAAGCATTTTTAAACGTCAGCGGAATTCCGAGAACAATGGAAGAGTTCCGAACCATTTTTAAACTTCAGTGGAATTACGAGAACAATGGAAGAGTTCCGAAGCATTTTTAAACATGAGCAGAATTACGAGAACAATGGAAGAGATTTTAAGCATTTTTAAACTTCAGCGGAATTCCGAGAACAATAGAAGAGTTCCGAAGCATTTTTAAACTTCACCCGAATTCCGAGAGCAATGGAAGAGTTCCAAAGCATTTTAAAAGTTCAGCAGAATTCCGAGAACAATTGAAGAGTTCCGAAGCATTTTTAAATGTCAGCGGAATGCCGAGAACAATGCAAGATTTCCGAAGCATTTTTATATGTCAGCGGAATTCCGAGAACAATGGAAGCGTACCGAAGCATTTTTAAACGTCAGCGGAATTCTGAGAACAATGGAAGAGTTCCGAAGCATTTTTAAACTTCAGCAGAATTCCGAGAGCAATGGAAGAGTTTCGAAGCATTTTTAAACTTCAACGGAATTCCGAGAACAATGAAAGAGTTGCGAAGCATTATTAAACGTCAGCGGAATTCCGAGAACAATGGAAGAGTACCGAAGCATTTTTAAATGTCAGCAGAATTCTGAGAACAATGGAAGAGTTCCGAAGCATTTTTAAACGTCAGCGGAATTCCGAGAACAAAGGAAGAGTTCTGAAGCATTTTTAAACGTCAGCAGAATTCCGAGAACAATAGAAGAGTTCCGAAGCATTTTTAAACGTCAGCAGAATTCAGAGAACAATGGAAGAGTTCCGAAGCATTTTTAAACTTCAGCGGAATTCCGAGAACAATGGAAGAGTTCTGAAGCATTTTTAAACGTCAGCAGAATTCTGAGAACAATGGAAGAGTTCCGAAGCATTATTAAACATCAGCGGAATTCCGAGAACAATGGAAGAGTTCTGAAGCATTTTTAAACGTCAGCAGAATTCCGAGAACAATAGAAGAGTTCCGAAGCATTTTTAAACGTCAGCAGAATTCTGAGAACAATGGAAGAGTTCCGAAGCATTTTTAAACTTCAGCGGAATTCCGAGAACAATGGAAGAGTTCTGAAGCATTTTTAAACGTCAGCGGAATTTTGAAAACAATGGAAGATTTCCGAAGCATTTTTAAACGTCAGCGGAATTCTGAGAACAATGGAAGAGTTCCGAAGCATTTTTAAACTTCAGCAGAATTCCGAGAACAATGGAAGAGTTCCGAAGCATTTTTAAACTTCAGCGGAATTCTGAGAACAATGGAAGAGTTCCGAAGCATTTTTAAACTTCAGCAGAATTCCGAGAGCAATGGAAGAGTTCCAAAGCATTTTAAAAGTTCAGCAGAATTCCGAGAACAATTGAAGAGTTCCGAAGCATTTTTAAACGTCAGCGGAATGCCGAGAACAATGCAAGATTTCCGAAGCATTTTTATATGTCAGCGGAATTCCAAGAACAATGGAAGAGTTCCGAAGCATTTTTAAACTTCAGCGGAATTCCGAGAACAATGGAAGAGTTCTGAAGCATTTTTAAACGTCAGCAGAATTCTGAGAACAATGGAAGAGTTCCGAAGCATTATTAAACATCAGCGGAATTCCGAGAACAATGGAAGAGTTCTGAAGCATTTTTAAACGTCAGCAGAATTCCGAGAACAATAGAAGAGTTCCGAAGCATTTTTAAACGTCAGCAGAATTCTGAGAACAATGGAAGAGTTCCGAAGCATTTTTAAACGTCAGCGGAATTCCGAGAACAATGGAAGAGTTCTGAAGCATTTTTAAACGTCAGCGGAATTTTGAAAACAATGGAAGATTTCCGAAGCATTTTTAAACGTCAGCGGAATTCTGAGAACAATGGAAGAGTTCCGAAGCATTTTTAAACTTCAGCAGAATTCCGAGAACAATGGAAGAGTTCCGAAGCATTTTTAAACTTCAGCGGAATTCTGAGAACAATGGAAGAGTTCCGAAGCATTTTTAAACTTCAGCAGAATTCCGAGAGCAATGGAAGAGTTCCAAAGCATTTTAAAAGTTCAGCAGAATTCCGAGAACAATTGAAGAGTTCCGAAGCATTTTTAAACGTCAGCGGAATGCCGAGAACAATGCAAGATTTCCGAAGCATTTTTATATGTCAGCGGAATTCCAAGAACAATGGAAGAGTTCCGAAGCATTTTTAAACTTCAGCAGAATTCCGAGAACAATGGAAGAGTTTCGAAGCATTTTTAAACTTCAACGGAATTCCGAGAACAATGGAAGAGTTTCGAAGCATTTTTAAACTTCAACGGAATTCCGAGAACAATGGAAGAGTTCCGAAGCATTTTTAAACGTCAGCGGAATTCCGAGAACAATGGAAGAGTTCCGAAGCATTATTAAACATCAGCGGAATTCCGAGAACAATGGAAGAGTTCTGAAGCATTTTTAAACGTCAGCGGAATTCCGAGAACAATGGAAGAGTTCCGAAGCATTTTTAAACGTCAGCGGAATTCCGAGAACAATGGAAGAGTTCCGAACCATTTTTAAACTTCAGTGGAATTACGAGAACAATGGAAGAGTTCCGAAGCATTTTTAAACATGAGCAGAATTACGAGAACAATGGAAGAGATTTTAAGCATTTTTAAACTTCAGCGGAATTCCGAGAACAATAGAAGAGTTCCGAAGCATTTTTAAACTTCACCCGAATTCCGAGAGCAATGGAAGAGTTCCAAAGCATTTTAAAAGTTCAGCAGAATTCCGAGAACAATTGAAGAGTTCCGAAGCATTTTTAAATGTCAGCGGAATGCCGAGAACAATGCAAGATTTCCGAAGCATTTTTATATGTCAGCGGAATTCCGAGAACAATGGAAGCGTACCGAAGCATTTTTAAACGTCAGCGGAATTCTGAGAACAATGGAAGAGTTCCGAAGCATTTTTAAACTTCAGCAGAATTCCGAGAGCAATGGAAGAGTTTCGAAGCATTTTTAAACTTCAACGGAATTCCGAGAACAATGAAAGAGTTGCGAAGCATTATTAAACGTCAGCGGAATTCCGAGAACAATGGAAGAGTACCGAAGCATTTTTAAATGTCAGCAGAATTCTGAGAACAATGGAAGAGTTCCGAAGCATTTTTAAACGTCAGCGGAATTCCGAGAACAAAGGAAGAGTTCTGAAGCATTTTTAAACGTCAGCAGAATTCCGAGAACAATAGAAGAGTTCCGAAGCATTTTTAAACGTCAGCAGAATTCTGAGAACAATGGAAGAGTTCCGAAGCATTTTTAAAATTCACACGAATTCCGAGAATAATGGAAGAGTTCAGATGAATTTTTAGACTTCAGCAGAATTCCTAGAACAATGGAAGAGTTTCGAAGCATTTTTAAACTTCAACGGAATTCCGAGAACAATTAAAGAGTTGCGAAGCATTATTAAACGTCAGCGGAATTCCGAGAACAATGGAAGAGTACCGAAGCATTTTTAAACGTCAGCAGAATTCTGAGAACAATGGAAGAGTTCCGAACCATTTTTAAACGTCAGCAGAATTCCGAGAACAATGGAAGAGTTCTGAAGCATTTTTAAACATCAGCAGAATTCTGAGAACAATGGAAGAGTTCCGAAGCATTATTAAACATCAGCGGAATTTCGAGAACAATGGAAGAGTTCTGAAGCATTTTTAAAAGTCAGCAGAATTCCGAGAACAATAGAAGAGTTCCGAAGCATTTTTAAACGTCAGCAGAATTCTGAGAACAATGGAAGAGTTCCGAAGCATTTTTAAACTTCAGCGGAATTCCGAGAACAATGGAAGAGTTCCAAAGCATTTTTAAACGTCAGCGGAATTCCGAGAACAATGGAAGAGTTCTGAAGCATTTTTAAACGTCAGCGGAATTTTGAAAACAATGGAAGATTTCCGAAGAATTTTTAAACGTCAGCGGAATTCTGAGAACAATGGAAGAGTTCCGAAGCATTTTTAAACTTCAGCAGAATTCCGAGAACAATGGAAGAGTTCCGAAGCATTTTTAAACTTCAGCGGAATTCTGAGAACAATGGAAGAGTTCCGAAGCATTTTTAAACGTCAGCGGAATGCCGAGAACAATGCAAGATTTCCGAAGCATTTTTATATGTCAGCGGAATTCCGAGAACAATGGAAGAGTTCCGAAGCATTTTTAAACTTCAGCAGAATTCCGAGAACAATGGAAGAGTTTCGAAGCATTTTTAAACTTCAACGGAATTCCGAGAACAATGGAAGAGTTTCGAAGCATTTTTAAACTTCAGCGGAATTCCGAGAACAATAGAAGAGTTCCGAAGCATTTTTAAACTTCACCCGAATTCCGAGAGCAATGGAAGAGTTCCAAAGCATTTTAAAAGTTCAGCAGAATTCCGAGAACAATTGAAGAGTTCCGAAGCATTTTTAAATGTCAGCGGAATGCCGAGAACAATGCAAGATTTCCGAAGCATTTTTATATGTCAGCGGAATTCCGAGAACAATGGAAGCGTACCGAAGCATTTTTAAACGTCAGCGGAATTCTGAGAACAATGGAAGAGTTCCGAAGCATTTTTAAACTTCAGCAGAATTCCGAGAGCAATGGAAGAGTTTCGAAGCATTTTTAAACTTCAACGGAATTCCGAGAACAATGAAAGAGTTGCGAAGCATTATTAAACGTCAGCGGAATTCCGAGAACAATGGAAGAGTACCGAAGCATTTTTAAATGTCAGCAGAATTCTGAGAACAATGGAAGAGTTCCGAAGCATTTTTAAACGTCAGCGGAATTCCGAGAACAAAGGAAGAGTTCTGAAGCATTTTTAAACGTCAGCAGAATTCCGAGAACAATAGAAGAGTTCCGAAGCATTTTTAAACGTCAGCAGAATTCAGAGAACAATGGAAGAGTTCCGAAGCATTTTTAAACTTCAGCGGAATTCCGAGAACAATGGAAGAGTTCTGAAGCATTTTTAAACGTCAGCAGAATTCTGAGAACAATGGAAGAGTTCCGAAGCATTATTAAACATCAGCGGAATTCCGAGAACAATGGAAGAGTTCTGAAGCATTTTTAAACGTCAGCAGAATTCCGAGAACAATAGAAGAGTTCCGAAGCATTTTTAAACGTCAGCAGAATTCTGAGAACAATGGAAGAGTTCCGAAGCATTTTTAAACTTCAGCGGAATTCCGAGAACAATGGAAGAGTTCCAAAGCATTTTTAAACGTCAGCGGAATTCCGAGAACAATGGAAGAGTTCTGAAGCATTTTTAAACGTCAGCGGAATTTTGAAAACAATGGAAGATTTCCGAAGCATTTTTAAACGTCAGCGGAATTCTGAGAACAATGGAAGAGTTCCGAAGCATTTTTAAACTTCAGCACAATTCCGAGAACAATGGAAGAGTTCCGAAGCATTTTTAAACTTCAGCGGAATTCTGAGAACAATGGAAGAGTTCCGAAGCATTTTTAAACTTCAGCAGAATTCCGAGAGCAATGGAAGAGTTCCAAAGCATTTTAAAAGTTCAGCAGAATTCCGAGAACAATTGAAGAGTTCCGAAGCATTTTTAAACGTCAGCGGAATGCCGAGAACAATGCAAGATTTCCGAAGCATTTTTATATGTCAGCGGAATTCCGAGAACAATGGAAGAGTTCCGAAGCATTTTTAAACTTCAGCAGAATTCCGAGAACAATGGAAGAGTTTCGAAGCATTTTTAAACTTCAACGGAATTCCGAGAACAATGGAAGAGTTTCGAAGCATTTTTAAACTTCAACGGAATTCCGAGAACAATGGAAGAGTTCCGAAGCATTTTTAAACGTCAGCGGAATTCCGAGAACAATGGAAGAGTTCCGAAGCATTATTAAACATCAGCGGAATTCCGAGAACAATGGAAGAGTTCTGAAGCATTTTTAAACGTCAGCGGAATTCCGAGAACAATGGAAGAGTTCCGAAGCATTTTTAAACGTCAGCGGAATTCCGAGAACAATGGAAGAGTTCCGAACCATTTTTAAACTTCAGTGGAATTACGAGAACAATGGAAGAGTTCCGAAGCATTTTTAAACATGAGCAGAATTACGAGAACAATGGAAGAGATTTTAAGCATTTTTAAACTTCAGCGGAATTCCGAGAACAATAGAAGAGTTCCGAAGCATTTTTAAACTTCACCCGAATTCCGAGAGCAATGGAAGAGTTCCAAAGCATTTTAAAAGTTCAGCAGAATTCCGAGAACAATTGAAGAGTTCCGAAGCATTTTTAAATGTCAGCGGAATGCCGAGAACAATGCAAGATTTCCGAAGCATTTTTATATGTCAGCGGAATTCCGAGAACAATGGAAGCGTACCGAAGCATTTTTAAATGTCAGCAGAATTCTGAGAACAATGGAAGAGTTCCGAAGCATTTTTAAACGTCAGCGGAATTCCGAGAACAAAGGAAGAGTTCTGAAGCATTTTTAAACGTCAGCAGAATTCCGAGAACAATAGAAGAGTTCCGAAGCATTTTTAAACGTCAGCAGAATTCTGAGAACAATGGAAGAGTTCCGAAGCATTTTTAAACTTCAGCGGAATTCCGAGAACAATGGAAGAGTTCTGAAGCATTTTTAAACGTCAGCAGAATTCTGAGAACAATGGAAGAGTTCCGAAGCATTATTAAACATCAGCGGAATTCCGAGAACAATGGAAGAGTTCTGAAGCATTTTTAAACGTCAGCAGAATTCCGAGAACAATAGAAGAGTTCCGAAGCATTTTTAAACGTCAGCAGAATTCTGAGAACAATGGAAGAGTTCCGAAGCATTTTTAAACTTCAGCGGAATTCCGAGAACAATGGAAGAGTTCCAAAGCATTTTTAAACGTCAGCGGAATTCCGAGAACAATGGAAGAGTTCTGAAGCATTTTTAAACGTCAGCGGAATTTTGAAAACAATGGAAGATTTCCGAAGCATTTTTAAACGTCAGCGGAATTCTGAGAACAATGGAAGAGTTCCGAAGCATTTTTAAACTTCAGCAGAATTCCGAGAACAATGGAAGAGTTCCGAAGCATTTTTAAACTTCAGCGGAATTCTGAGAACAATGGAAGAGTTCCGAAGCATTTTTAAACGTCAGCGGAATGCCGAGAACAATGCAAGATTTCCGAAGCATTTTTATATGTCAGCGGAATTCCGAGAACAATGGAAGAGTTCCGAAGCATTTTTAAACTTCAGCAGAATTCCGAGAACAATGGAAGAGTTTCGAAGCATTTTTAAACTTCAACGGAATTCCGAGAACAATGGAAGAGTTTCGAAGCATTTTTAAACTTCAGCGGAATTCCGAGAACAATAGAAGAGTTCCGAAGCATTTTTAAACTTCACCCGAATTCCGAGAGCAATGGAAGAGTTCCAAAGCATTTTAAAAGTTCAGCAGAATTCCGAGAACAATTGAAGAGTTCCGAAGCATTTTTAAATGTCAGCGGAATGCCGAGAACAATGCAAGATTTCCGAAGCATTTTTATATGTCAGCGGAATTCCGAGAACAATGGAAGCGTACCGAAGCATTTTTAAACGTCAGCGGAATTCTGAGAACAATGGAAGAGTTCCGAAGCATTTTTAAACTTCAGCAGAATTCCGAGAGCAATGGAAGAGTTTCGAAGCATTTTTAAACTTCAACGGAATTCCGAGAACAATGAAAGAGTTGCGAAGCATTATTAAACGTCAGCGGAATTCCGAGAACAATGGAAGAGTACCGAAGCATTTTTAAATGTCAGCAGAATTCTGAGAACAATGGAAGAGTTCCGAAGCATTTTTAAACGTCAGCGGAATTCCGAGAACAAAGGAAGAGTTCTGAAGCATTTTTAAACGTCAGCAGAATTCCGAGAACAATAGAAGAGTTCCGAAGCATTTTTAAACGTCAGCAGAATTCAGAGAACAATGGAAGAGTTCCGAAGCATTTTTAAACTTCAGCGGAATTCCGAGAACAATGGAAGAGTTCTGAAGCATTTTTAAACGTCAGCAGAATTCTGAGAACAATGGAAGAGTTCCGAAGCATTATTAAACATCAGCGGAATTCCGAGAACAATGGAAGAGTTCTGAAGCATTTTTAAACGTCAGCAGAATTCCGAGAACAATAGAAGAGTTCCGAAGCATTTTTAAACGTCAGCAGAATTCTGAGAACAATGGAAGAGTTCCGAAGCATTTTTAAACTTCAGCGGAATTCCGAGAACAATGGAAGAGTTCCAAAGCATTTTTAAACGTCAGCGGAATTCCGAGAACAATGGAAGAGTTCTGAAGCATTTTTAAACGTCAGCGGAATTTTGAAAACAATGGAAGATTTCCGAAGCATTTTTAAACGTCAGCGGAATTCTGAGAACAATGGAAGAGTTCCGAAGCATTTTTAAACTTCAGCAGAATTCCGAGAACAATGGAAGAGTTCCGAAGCATTTTTAAACTTCAGCGGAATTCTGAGAACAATGGAAGAGTTCCGAAGCATTTTTAAACTTCAGCAGAATTCCGAGAGCAATGGAAGAGTTCCAAAGCATTTTAAAAGTTCAGCAGAATTCCGAGAACAATTGAAGAGTTCCGAAGCATTTTTAAACGTCAGCGGAATGCCGAGAACAATGCAAGATTTCCGAAGCATTTTTATATGTCAGCGGAATTCCGAGAACAATGGAAGAGTTCCGAAGCATTTTTAAACTTCAGCAGAATTCCGAGAACAATGGAAGAGTTTCGAAGCATTTTTAAACTTCAACGGAATTCCGAGAACAATGGAAGAGTTTCGAAGCATTTTTAAACTTCAACGGAATTCCGAGAACAATGGAAGAGTTCCGAAGCATTTTTAAACGTCAGCGGAATTCCGAGAACAATGGAAGAGTTCCGAAGCATTATTAAACATCAGCGGAATTCCGAGAACAATGGAAGAGTTCTGAAGCATTTTTAAACGTCAGCGGAATTCCGAGAACAATGGAAGAGTTCCGAAGCATTTTTAAACGTCAGCGGAATTCCGAGAACAATGGAAGAGTTCCGAACCATTTTTAAACTTCAGTGGAATTACGAGAACAATGGAAGAGTTCCGAAGCATTTTTAAACATGAGCAGAATTACGAGAACAATGGAAGAGATTTTAAGCATTTTTAAACTTCAGCGGAATTCCGAGAACAATAGAAGAGTTCCGAAGCATTTTTAAACTTCACCCGAATTCCGAGAGCAATGGAAGAGTTCCAAAGCATTTTAAAAGTTCAGCAGAATTCCGAGAACAATTGAAGAGTTCCGAAGCATTTTTAAATGTCAGCGGAATGCCGAGAACAATGCAAGATTTCCGAAGCATTTTTATATGTCAGCGGAATTCCGAGAACAATGGAAGCGTACCGAAGCATTTTTAAATGTCAGCAGAATTCTGAGAACAATGGAAGAGTTCCGAAGCATTTTTAAACGTCAGCGGAATTCCGAGAACAAAGGAAGAGTTCTGAAGCATTTTTAAACGTCAGCAGAATTCCGAGAACAATAGAAGAGTTCCGAAGCATTTTTAAACGTCAGCAGAATTCTGAGAACAATGGAAGAGTTCCGAAGCATTTTTAAACTTCAGCGGAATTCCGAGAACAATGGAAGAGTTCTGAAGCATTTTTAAACGTCAGCAGAATTCTGAGAACAATGGAAGAGTTCCGAAGCATTATTAAACATCAGCGGAATTCCGAGAACAATGGAAGAGTTCTGAAGCATTTTTAAACGTCAGCAGAATTCCGAGAACAATAGAAGAGTTCCGAAGCATTTTTAAACGTCAGCAGAATTCTGAGAACAATGGAAGAGTTCCGAAGCATTTTTAAACTTCAGCGGAATTCCGAGAACAATGGAAGAGTTCCAAAGCATTTTTAAACGTCAGCGGAATTCCGAGAACAATGGAAGAGTTCTGAAGCATTTTTAAACGTCAGCGGAATTTTGAAAACAATGGAAGATTTCCGAAGCATTTTTAAACGTCAGCGGAATTCTGAGAACAATGGAAGAGTTCCGAAGCATTTTTAAACTTCAGCAGAATTCCGAGAACAATGGAAGAGTTCCGAAGCATTTTTAAACTTCAGCGGAATTCTGAGAACAATGGAAGAGTTCCGAAGCATTTTTAAACGTCAGCAGAATTCCGAGAACAATGTAAGAGTCCTGAAGCATTTTTAAACTTCAGCAGAATTCCGAGAGCAATGGAAGAGTTCCAAAGCATTTTAAAAGTTCAGCAGAATTCCGAGAACAATTGAAGAGTTCCGAAGCATTTTTAAACGTCAGCGGAATGCCGAGAACAATGCAAGATTTCCGAAGCATTTTTATATGTCAGCGGAATTCCGAGAACAATGGAAGAGTTCCGAAGCATTTTTAAACTTCAGCAGAATTCCGAGAACAATGGAAGAGTTTCGAAGCATTTTTAAACTTCAACGGAATTCCGAGAACAATGGAAGAGTTTCGAAGCATTTTTAAACTTCAACGGAATTCCGAGAACAATGGAAGAGTTCCGAAGCATTTTTAAACGTCAGCGGAATTCCGAGAACAATGGAAGAGTTCCGAAGCATTATTAAACATCAGCGGAATTCCGAGAACAATGGAAGAGTTCTGAAGCATTTTTAAACGTCAGCGGAATTCCGAGAACAATGGAAGAGTTCCGAAGCATTTTTAAACTTCAGCGGAATTCCGAGAACAATGTAAGAGATTTTAAGCATTTTTAAACTTCAGCGTAATTCCGAGAACAATAGAAGAGTTCCGAAGCATTTTTAAAATTCACACGAATTCCGAGAATAATGGAAGAGTTCAGATGAATTTTTAGACTTCAGCAGAATTCCTAGAACAATGGAAGAGTTTCGAAGCATTTTTAAACTTCAACGGAATTCCGAGAACAATTAAAGAGTTGCGAAGCATTATTAAACGTCAGCGGAATTCCGAGAACAATGGAAGAGTACCGAAGCATTTTTAAACGTCAGCAGAATTCTGAGAACAATGGAAGAGTTCCGAACCATTTTTAAACGTCAGCAGAATTCCGAGAACAATGGAAGAGTTCTGAAGCATTTTTAAACGTCAGCAGAATTCTGAGAACAATGGAAGAGTTCCGAAGCATTATTAAACATCAGCGGAATTTCGAGAACAATGGAAGAGTTCTGAAGCATTTTTAAATGTCAGCAGAATTCCGAGAACAATAGAAGAGTTCCGAAGCATTTTTAAACGTCAGCAGAATTCTGAGAACAATGGAAGAGTTCCGAAGCATTTTTAAACTTCAGCGGAATTCCGAGAACAATGGAAGAGTTCCAAAGCATTTTTAAACGTCAGCGGAATTCCGAGAACAATGGAAGAGTTCTGAAGCATTTTTAAACGTCAGCGGAATTTTGAAAACAATGGAAGATTTCCGAAGCATTTTTAAACGTCAGCGGAATTCTGAGAACAATGGAAGAGTTCCGAAGCATTTTTAAACTTCAGCAGAATTCCGAGAACAATAGAAGAGTTCCGAAGCATTTTTAAACTTCAGCGGAATTCTGAGAACAATGGAAGAGTTCCGAAGCATTTTTAAACGTCAGCAGAATTCCGAGAACAATGTAAGAGTCCTGAAGCATTTTTAAACTTCAGCAGAATTCCGAGAGCAATGGAAGAGTTCCAAAGCATTTTAAAAGTTCAGCAGAATTTCGAGAACAATTGAAGAGTTCCGAAGCATTTTTAAACGTCAGCGGAATGCCGAGAACAATGCAAGATTTCCGAAGCATTTTTATATGTCAGCGGAATTCCGAGAACAATGGAAGAGTTCCGAAGCATTTTTAAACTTCAGCAGAATTCCGAGAACAATGGAAGAGTTTCGAAGCATTTTTAAACTTCAACGGAATTCCGAGAACAATGGAAGAGTTTCGACGCATTTTTAAACTTCAACGGAATTCCGAGAACAATGGAAGAGTTCCGAAGCATTTTTAAACGTCAGCGGAATTCCGAGAACAATGGAAGAGTTCCGAAGCATTATTAAACATCAGCGGAATTCCGAGAACAATGGAAGAGTTCTGAAGCATTTTTAAACGTCAGCGGAATTCCGAGAACAATGGAAGAGTTCCGAAGCATTTTTAAACTTCAGCGGAATTCCGAGAACAATGTAAGAGATTTTAAGCATTTTTAAACTTCAGCGTAATTCCGAGAACAATAGAAGAGTTCCGAAGCATTTTTAAAATTCACACGAATTCCGAGAATAATGGAAGAGTTCAGATGAATTTTTAGACTTCAGCAGAATTCCTAGAACAATGGAAGAGTTCCGAAGCATTTTTAAACTTCAGCGGAATTCCGATAACAATGGAAGAGTTCCGAAGCATTTTTAAACGTCAGCGGAATTCCGAGAACAATGGAAGAGTACCGAAGCATTTTTAAACGTCAGCAGAATTCCGAGAACAATAGAAGAGTTCCGAAGCATTTTTAAACGTCAGCAGAATTCCGAGAACAATGTAAGAGTTCTGAAGCATTTTTAAACTTCAGCAGAATTCCGAGAACAATGAAAGAGTTTCGAAACATTTTTAAACTTCAGCAGAATTCCGAGAACAATGGAAGAGTTTCGAAGCATTTTTAAACTTCAACGGAATTCCGAGAACAATGGAAGAGTTCCGAAGCATTATTAAACATCAGCGGAATTCCGAGAACAATGGAAGAGTTCTGAAGCATTTTTAAACGTCAGCAGAATTCCGAGAACAATAGAAGAGTTCCGAAGCATTTTTAAACGTCAGCAGAATTCTGAGAACAATGGAAGAGTTCCGAAGCATTTTTAAACTTCAGCGGAATTCCGAGAACAATGGAAGAGTTCCAAAGCATTTTTAAACGTCAGCGGGATTCCGAGAACAATGGAAGAGTTCTGAAGCATTTTTAAACGTCAGCGGAATTTTGAAAACAATGGAAGATTTCCGAAGCATTTTTAAACGTCAGCGGAATTCTGAGAACAATGGAAGAGTTCCGAAGCATTTTTAAACTTCAGCAGAATTCCGAGAACAATGGAAGAGTTCCGAAGCATTTTTAAACTTCAGCGGAATTCTGAGAACAATGGAAGAGTTCCGAAGCATTTTTAAACGTCAGCAGAATTCCGAGAACAATGTAAGAGTCCTGAAGCATTTTTAAACTTCAGCAGAATTCCGAGAGCAATGGAAGAGTTCCAAAGCATTTTAAAAGTTCAGCAGAATTCCGAGAACAATTGAAGAGTTCCGAAGCATATTTAAACGTCAGCGGAATGCCGAGAACAATGCAAGATTTCCGAAGCATTTTTATATGTCAGCGGAATTCCGAGAACAATGGAAGAGTTCCGAAGCATTTTTAAACTTCAGCAGAATTCCGAGAACAATGGAAGAGTTTCGAAGCATTTTTAAACTTCAACGGAATTCCGAGAACAATGGAAGAGTTTCGAAGCATTTTTAAACTTCAACGGAATTCCGAGAACAATGGAAGAGTTCCGAAGCATTTTTAAACGTCAGCGGAATTCCGAGAACAATGGAAGAGTTCCGAAGCATTATTAAACATCAGCGGAATTCCGAGAACAATGGAAGAGTTCTGAAGCATTTTTAAACGTCAGCGGAATTCCGAGAACAATGGAAGAGTTCCGAAGCATTTTTAAACTTCAGCGGGATTCCGAGAACAAAGGAAGAGTTCTGAAGCATTTTTAAACGTCAGCGGAATTTTGAAAACAATGGAAGATTTCCGAAGCATTTTTAAACGTCAGCGGAATTCTGAGAAAAATGGAACAGTTCCGAAGCATTTTTAAACTTCAGCGGAATTCTGAGAACAATGGAAGAGTTCCGAAGCATTTTTAAACGTCAGCAGAATTCCGAGAACAATGTAAGAGTTCTGAAGCATTTTTAAACTTCAGCAGAATTCCAAGAGCAATGGAAGAGTTCCAAAGCATTTTAAAAGTTCAGCAGAATTCCGAGAAAAATTGAAGAGTTCCGAAGCATTTTTAAACATCAGCGGAATTCCGAGAACAATGGAAGAGTTCCGAAGCATTTTTAAACTTCAGCAGAATTCCGAGAACAATGGAAGAGTTTCGAAGCATTTTTAAACTTCAACGGAATTCCGAGAACAATGGAAGAGTTTTGAAGCATTTTTAAACTTCAACGGAATTCCGAGAACAATGGAAGAGTTCCGAAGCATTTTTAAACGTCAGCGGAATTCCGAGAACAATGGAAGAGTTCCGAACCATTTTTAAACTTCAGTGGAATTACGAGAACAATGGAAGAGTTCCGAAGCATTTTTAAACATGAGCAGAATTACGAGAACAATGGAAGAGATTTTAAGCATTTTTAAACTTCAGCGGAATTCCGAGAACAATAGAAGAGTTCCGAAGCATTTTTAAACTTCACCCGAATTCCGAGAGCAATGGAAGAGTTCCAAAGCATTTTAAAAGTTCAGCAGAATTCCGAGAACAATTGAAGAGTTCCGAAGCATTTTTAAATGTCAGCGGAATGCCGAGAACAATGCAAGATTTCCGAAGCATTTTTATATGTCAGCGGAATTCCGAGAACAATGGAAGCGTACCGAAGCATTTTTAAACGTCAGCGGAATTCTGAGAACAATGGAAGAGTTCCGAAGCATTTTTAAACTTCAGCAGAATTCCGAGAGCAATGGAAGAGTTTCGAAGCATTTTTAAACTTCAACGGAATTCCGAGAACAATGAAAGAGTTGCGAAGCATTATTAAACGTCAGCGGAATTCCGAGAACAATGGAAGAGTACCGAAGCATTTTTAAATGTCAGCAGAATTCTGAGAACAATGGAAGAGTTCCGAAGCATTTTTAAACGTCAGCGGAATTCCGAGAACAAAGGAAGAGTTCTGAAGCATTTTTAAACGTCAGCAGAATTCCGAGAACAATAGAAGAGTTCCGAAGCATTTTTAAACGTCAGCAGAATTCTGAGAACAATGGAAGAGTTCCGAAGCATTTTTAAACTTCAGCGGAATTCCGAGAACAATGGAAGAGTTCTGAAGCATTTTTAAACGTCAGCAGAATTCTGAGAACAATGGAAGAGTTCCGAAGCATTATTAAACATCAGCGGAATTCCGAGAACAATGGAAGCGTTCTGAAGCATTTTTAAACGTCAGCAGAATTCCGAGAACAATAGAAGAGTTCCGAAGCATTTTTAAACGTCAGCAGAATTCTGAGAACAATGGAAGAGTTCCGAAGCATTTTTAAACTTCAGCGGAATTCCGAGAACAATGGAAGAGTTCCAAAGCATTTTTAAACGTCAGCGGAATTCCGAGAACAATGGAAGAGTTCTGAAGCATTTTTAAACGTCAGCGGAATTTTGAAAACAATGGAAGATTTCCGAAGCATTTTTAAACGTCAGCGGAATTCTGAGAACAATGGAAGAGTTCCGAAGCATTTTTAAACTTCAGCAGAATTCCGAGAACAATGGAAGAGTTCCGAAGCATTTTTAAACTTCAGCGGAATTCTGAGAACAATGGAAGAGTTCCGAAGCATTTTTAAACGTCAGCAGAATTCCGAGAACAATGTAAGAGTCCTGAAGCATTTTTAAACTTCAGCAGAATTCCGAGAGCAATGGAAGAGTTCCAAAGCATTTTAAAAGTTCAGCAGAATTCCGAGAACAATTGAAGAGTTCCGAAGCATTTTTAAACGTCAGCGGAATGCCGAGAACAATGCAAGATTTCCGAAGCATTTTTATATGTCAGCGGAATTCCGAGAACAATGGAAGAGTTCCGAAGCATTTTTAAACTTCAGCAGAATTCCGAGAACAATGGAAGAGTTTCGAAGCATTTTTAAACTTCAACGGAATTCCGAGAACAATGGAAGAGTTTCGAAGCATTTTTAAACTTCAACGGAATTCCGAGAACAATGGAAGAGTTCCGAAGCATTTTTAAACGTCAGCGGAATTCCGAGAACAATGGAAGAGTTCCGAAGCATTATTAAACATCAGCGGAATTCCGAGAACAATGGAAGAGTTCTGAAGCATTTTTAAACGTCAGCGGAATTCCGAGAACAATGGAAGAGTTCCGAAGCATTTTTAAACTTCAGCGGAATTCCGAGAACAATGTAAGAGATTTTAAGCATTTTTAAACTTCAGCGTAATTCCGAGAACAATAGAAGAGTTCCGAAGCATTTTTAAAATTCACACGAATTCCGAGAATAATGGAAGAGTTCAGATGAATTTTTAGACTTCAGCAGAATTCCTAGAACAATGGAAGAGTTCCGAAGCATTTTTAAACATCAGCGGAATGCCGAGAACAATGCAAGGTTTCCGAAGCATTTTTATATGTCAGCGGAATTCCGAGAACAATGGAAGAGTTCCGAAGCATTTTTAAACTTCAGCAGAATTCCGAGAACAATGGAAGAGTTTCGAAGCATTTTTAAACTTCAACGGAATTCCGAGAACAATGGAAGAGTTTCGAAGCATTTTTAAACTTCAACGGAATTCCGAGAACAATGGAAGAGTTCTGAAGCATTTTTAAACGTCAGCGGAATTTTGAAAACAATGGAAGATTTCCGAAGCATTTTTAAACGTCAGCGGAATTCTGAGAACAATGGAAGAGTTCCGAAGCATTTTTAAACTTCAGCAGAATTCCGAGAACAATGGAAGAGTTCCGAAGCATTTTTAAACTTCAGCGGAATTCTGAGAACAATGGAAGAGTTCCGAAGCATTTTTAAACGTCAGCAGAATTCCGAGAACAATGTAAGAGTCCTGAAGCATTTTTAAACTTCAGCAGAATTCCGAGAGCAATGGAAGAGTTCCAAAGCATTTTAAAAGTTCAGCAGAATTCCGAGAACAATTGAAGAGTTCCGAAGCATTTTTAAACGTCAGCGGAATGCCGAGAACAATGCAAGATTTCCGAAGCATTTTTATATGTCAGCGGAATTCCGAGAACAATGGAAGAGTTCCGAAGCATTTTTAAACTTCAGCAGAATTCCGAGAACAATGGAAGAGTTTCGAAGCATTTTTAAACTTCAACGGAATTCCGAGAACAATGGAAGAGTTCCGAAGCATTTTTAAACGTCAGCGGAATTCCGAGAACAATGGAAGAGTTCCGAAGCATTATTAAACATCAGCGGAATTCCGAGAACAATGGAAGAGTTCTGAAGCATTTTTAAACGTCAGCGGAATTCCGAGAACAATGGAAGAGTTCCGAAGCATTTTTAAACTTCAGCGGAATTCCGAGAACAATGTAAGAGATTTTAAGCATTTTTAAACTTCAGCGTAATTCCGAGAACAATAGAAGAGTTCCGAAGCATTTTTAAAATTCACACGAATTCCGAGAATAATGGAAGAGTTCAGATGAATTTTTAGACTTCAGCAGAATTCCTAGAACAATGGAAGAGTTTCGAAGCATTTTTAAACTTCAACGGAATTCCGAGAACAATTAAAGAGTTGCGAAGCATTATTAAACGTCAGCGGAATTCCGAGAACAATGGAAGAGTACCGAAGCATTTTTAAACGTCAGCAGAATTCTGAGAACAATGGAAGAGTTCCGAACCATTTTTAAACGTCAGCAGAATTCCGAGAACAATGGAAGAGTTCTGAAGCATTTTTAAACGTCAGCAGAATTCTGAGAACAATGGAAGAGTTCCGAAGCATTATTAAACATCAGCGGAATTTCGAGAACAATGGAAGAGTTCTGAAGCATTTTTAAATGTCAGCAGAATTCCGAGAACAATAGAAGAGTTCCGAAGCATTTTTAAACGTCAGCAGAATTCTGAGAACAATGGAAGAGTTCCGAAGCATTTTTAAACTTCAGCGGAATTCCGAGAACAATGGAAGAGTTCCAAAGCATTTTTAAACGTCAGCGGAATTCCGAGAACAATGGAAGAGTTCTGAAGCATTTTTAAACGTCAGCGGAATTTTGAAAACAATGGAAGATTTCCGAAGCATTTTTAAACGTCAGCGGAATTCTGAGAACAATGGAAGAGTTCCGAAGCATTTTTAAACTTCAGCAGAATTCCGAGAACAATAGAAGAGTTCCGAAGCATTTTTAAACTTCAGCGGAATTCTGAGAACAATGGAAGAGTTCCGAAGCATTTTTAAACGTCAGCAGAATTCCGAGAACAATGTAAGAGTCCTGAAGCATTTTTAAACTTCAGCAGAATTCCGAGAGCAATGGAAGAGTTCCAAAGCATTTTAAAAGTTCAGCAGAATTTCGAGAACAATTGAAGAGTTCCGAAGCATTTTTAAACGTCAGCGGAATGCCGAGAACAATGCAAGATTTCCGAAGCATTTTTATATGTCAGCGGAATTCCGAGAACAATGGAAGAGTTCCGAAGCATTTTTAAACTTCAGCAGAATTCCGAGAACAATGGAAGAGTTTCGAAGCATTTTTAAACTTCAACGGAATTCCGAGAACAATGGAAGAGTTTCGACGCATTTTTAAACTTCAACGGAATTCCGAGAACAATGGAAGAGTTCCGAAGCATTTTTAAACGTCAGCGGAATTCCGAGAACAATGGAAGAGTTCCGAAGCATTATTAAACATCAGCGGAATTCCGAGAACAATGGAAGAGTTCTGAAGCATTTTTAAACGTCAGCGGAATTCCGAGAACAATGGAAGAGTTCCGAAGCATTTTTAAACTTCAGCGGAATTCCGAGAACAATGTAAGAGATTTTAAGCATTTTTAAACTTCAGCGTAATTCCGAGAACAATAGAAGAGTTCCGAAGCATTTTTAAAATTCACACGAATTCCGAGAATAATGGAAGAGTTCAGATGAATTTTTAGACTTCAGCAGAATTCCTAGAACAATGGAAGAGTTCCGAAGCATTTTTAAACTTCAGCGGAATTCCGATAACAATGGAAGAGTTCCGAAGCATTTTTAAACGTCAGCGGAATTCCGAGAACAATGGAAGAGTACCGAAGCATTTTTAAACGTCAGCAGAATTCCGAGAACAATAGAAGAGTTCCGAAGCATTTTTAAACGTCAGCAGAATTCCGAGAACAATGTAAGAGTTCTGAAGCATTTTTAAACTTCAGCAGAATTCCGAGAACAATGAAAGAGTTTCGAAACATTTTTAAACTTCAGCAGAATTCCGAGAACAATGGAAGAGTTTCGAAGCATTTTTAAACTTCAACGGAATTCCGAGAACAATGGAAGAGTTCCGAAGCATTATTAAACATCAGCGGAATTCCGAGAACAATGGAAGAGTTCTGAAGCATTTTTAAACGTCAGCAGAATTCCGAGAACAATAGAAGAGTTCCGAAGCATTTTTAAACGTCAGCAGAATTCTGAGAACAATGGAAGAGTTCCGAAGCATTTTTAAACTTCAGCGGAATTCCGAGAACAATGGAAGAGTTCCAAAGCATTTTTAAACGTCAGCGGGATTCCGAGAACAATGGAAGAGTTCTGAAGCATTTTTAAACGTCAGCGGAATTTTGAAAACAATGGAAGATTTCCGAAGCATTTTTAAACGTCAGCGGAATTCTGAGAACAATGGAAGAGTTCCGAAGCATTTTTAAACTTCAGCAGAATTCCGAGAACAATGGAAGAGTTCCGAAGCATTTTTAAACTTCAGCGGAATTCTGAGAACAATGGAAGAGTTCCGAAGCATTTTTAAACGTCAGCAGAATTCCGAGAACAATGTAAGAGTCCTGAAGCATTTTTAAACTTCAGCAGAATTCCGAGAGCAATGGAAGAGTTCCAAAGCATTTTAAAAGTTCAGCAGAATTCCGAGAACAATTGAAGAGTTCCGAAGCATATTTAAACGTCAGCGGAATGCCGAGAACAATGCAAGATTTCCGAAGCATTTTTATATGTCAGCGGAATTCCGAGAACAATGGAAGAGTTCCGAAGCATTTTTAAACTTCAGCAGAATTCCGAGAACAATGGAAGAGTTTCGAAGCATTTTTAAACTTCAACGGAATTCCGAGAACAATGGAAGAGTTTCGAAGCATTTTTAAACTTCAACGGAATTCCGAGAACAATGGAAGAGTTCCGAAGCATTTTTAAACGTCAGCGGAATTCCGAGAACAATGGAAGAGTTCCGAAGCATTATTAAACATCAGCGGAATTCCGAGAACAATGGAAGAGTTCTGAAGCATTTTTAAACGTCAGCGGAATTCCGAGAACAATGGAAGAGTTCCGAAGCATTTTTAAACTTCAGCGGGATTCCGAGAACAAAGGAAGAGTTCTGAAGCATTTTTAAACGTCAGCGGAATTTTGAAAACAATGGAAGATTTCCGAAGCATTTTTAAACGTCAGCGGAATTCTGAGAAAAATGGAACAGTTCCGAAGCATTTTTAAACTTCAGCGGAATTCTGAGAACAATGGAAGAGTTCCGAAGCATTTTTAAACGTCAGCAGAATTCCGAGAACAATGTAAGAGTTCTGAAGCATTTTTAAACTTCAGCAGAATTCCAAGAGCAATGGAAGAGTTCCAAAGCATTTTAAAAGTTCAGCAGAATTCCGAGAAAAATTGAAGAGTTCCGAAGCATTTTTAAACATCAGCGGAATTCCGAGAACAATGGAAGAGTTCCGAAGCATTTTTAAACTTCAGCAGAATTCCGAGAACAATGGAAGAGTTTCGAAGCATTTTTAAACTTCAACGGAATTCCGAGAACAATGGAAGAGTTTTGAAGCATTTTTAAACTTCAACGGAATTCCGAGAACAATGGAAGAGTTCCGAAGCATTTTTAAACGTCAGCGGAATTCCGAGAACAATGGAAGAGTTCCGAACCATTTTTAAACTTCAGTGGAATTACGAGAACAATGGAAGAGTTCCGAAGCATTTTTAAACATGAGCAGAATTACGAGAACAATGGAAGAGATTTTAAGCATTTTTAAACTTCAGCGGAATTCCGAGAACAATAGAAGAGTTCCGAAGCATTTTTAAACTTCACCCGAATTCCGAGAGCAATGGAAGAGTTCCAAAGCATTTTAAAAGTTCAGCAGAATTCCGAGAACAATTGAAGAGTTCCGAAGCATTTTTAAATGTCAGCGGAATGCCGAGAACAATGCAAGATTTCCGAAGCATTTTTATATGTCAGCGGAATTCCGAGAACAATGGAAGCGTACCGAAGCATTTTTAAACGTCAGCGGAATTCTGAGAACAATGGAAGAGTTCCGAAGCATTTTTAAACTTCAGCAGAATTCCGAGAGCAATGGAAGAGTTTCGAAGCATTTTTAAACTTCAACGGAATTCCGAGAACAATGAAAGAGTTGCGAAGCATTATTAAACGTCAGCGGAATTCCGAGAACAATGGAAGAGTACCGAAGCATTTTTAAATGTCAGCAGAATTCTGAGAACAATGGAAGAGTTCCGAAGCATTTTTAAACGTCAGCGGAATTCCGAGAACAAAGGAAGAGTTCTGAAGCATTTTTAAACGTCAGCAGAATTCCGAGAACAATAGAAGAGTTCCGAAGCATTTTTAAACGTCAGCAGAATTCTGAGAACAATGGAAGAGTTCCGAAGCATTTTTAAACTTCAGCGGAATTCCGAGAACAATGGAAGAGTTCTGAAGCATTTTTAAACGTCAGCAGAATTCTGAGAACAATGGAAGAGTTCCGAAGCATTATTAAACATCAGCGGAATTCCGAGAACAATGGAAGCGTTCTGAAGCATTTTTAAACGTCAGCAGAATTCCGAGAACAATAGAAGAGTTCCGAAGCATTTTTAAACGTCAGCAGAATTCTGAGAACAATGGAAGAGTTCCGAAGCATTTTTAAACTTCAGCGGAATTCCGAGAACAATGGAAGAGTTCCAAAGCATTTTTAAACGTCAGCGGAATTCCGAGAACAATGGAAGAGTTCTGAAGCATTTTTAAACGTCAGCGGAATTTTGAAAACAATGGAAGATTTCCGAAGCATTTTTAAACGTCAGCGGAATTCTGAGAACAATGGAAGAGTTCCGAAGCATTTTTAAACTTCAGCAGAATTCCGAGAACAATGGAAGAGTTCCGAAGCATTTTTAAACTTCAGCGGAATTCTGAGAACAATGGAAGAGTTCCGAAGCATTTTTAAACGTCAGCAGAATTCCGAGAACAATGTAAGAGTCCTGAAGCATTTTTAAACTTCAGCAGAATTCCGAGAGCAATGGAAGAGTTCCAAAGCATTTTAAAAGTTCAGCAGAATTCCGAGAACAATTGAAGAGTTCCGAAGCATTTTTAAACGTCAGCGGAATGCCGAGAACAATGCAAGATTTCCGAAGCATTTTTATATGTCAGCGGAATTCCGAGAACAATGGAAGAGTTCCGAAGCATTTTTAAACTTCAGCAGAATTCCGAGAACAATGGAAGAGTTTCGAAGCATTTTTAAACTTCAACGGAATTCCGAGAACAATGGAAGAGTTTCGAAGCATTTTTAAACTTCAACGGAATTCCGAGAACAATGGAAGAGTTCCGAAGCATTTTTAAACGTCAGCGGAATTCCGAGAACAATGGAAGAGTTCCGAAGCATTATTAAACATCAGCGGAATTCCGAGAACAATGGAAGAGTTCTGAAGCATTTTTAAACGTCAGCGGAATTCCGAGAACAATGGAAGAGTTCCGAAGCATTTTTAAACTTCAGCGGAATTCCGAGAACAATGTAAGAGATTTTAAGCATTTTTAAACTTCAGCGTAATTCCGAGAACAATAGAAGAGTTCCGAAGCATTTTTAAAATTCACACGAATTCCGAGAATAATGGAAGAGTTCAGATGAATTTTTAGACTTCAGCAGAATTCCTAGAACAATGGAAGAGTTCCGAAGCATTTTTAAACATCAGCGGAATGCCGAGAACAATGCAAGGTTTCCGAAGCATTTTTATATGTCAGCGGAATTCCGAGAACAATGGAAGAGTTCCGAAGCATTTTTAAACTTCAGCAGAATTCCGAGAACAATGGAAGAGTTTCGAAGCATTTTTAAACTTCAACGGAATTCCGAGAACAATGGAAGAGTTTCGAAGCATTTTTAAACTTCAACGGAATTCCGAGAACAATGGAAGAGTTCTGAAGCATTTTTAAACGTCAGCGGAATTTTGAAAACAATGGAAGATTTCCGAAGCATTTTTAAACGTCAGCGGAATTCTGAGAACAATGGAAGAGTTCCGAAGCATTTTTAAACTTCAGCAGAATTCCGAGAACAATGGAAGAGTTCCGAAGCATTTTTAAACTTCAGCGGAATTCTGAGAACAATGGAAGAGTTCCGAAGCATTTTTAAACGTCAGCAGAATTCCGAGAACAATGTAAGAGTCCTGAAGCATTTTTAAACTTCAGCAGAATTCCGAGAGCAATGGAAGAGTTCCAAAGCATTTTAAAAGTTCAGCAGAATTCCGAGAACAATTGAAGAGTTCCGAAGCATTTTTAAACGTCAGCGGAATGCCGAGAACAATGCAAGATTTCCGAAGCATTTTTATATGTCAGCGGAATTCCGAGAACAATGGAAGAGTTCCGAAGCATTTTTAAACTTCAGCAGAATTCCGAGAACAATGGAAGAGTTTCGAAGCATTTTTAAACTTCAACGGAATTCCGAGAACAATGGAAGAGTTTCGAAGCATTTTTAAACTTCAGCGGAATTCCGAGAACAATGTAAGAGATTTTAAGCATTTTTAAACTTCAGCGTAATTCCGAGAACAATAGAAGAGTTCCGAAGCATTTTTAAAATTCACACGAATTCCGAGAATAATGGAAGAGTTCAGATGAATTTTTAGACTTCAGCAGAATTCCTAGAACAATGGAAGAGTTTCGAAGCATTTTTAAACTTCAACGGAATTCCGAGAACAATTAAAGAGTTGCGAAGCATTATTAAATGTCAGCGGAATTCCGAGAACAATGGAAGAGTACCGAAGCATTTTTAAACGTCAGCAGAATTCTGAGAACAATGGAAGAGTTCCGAACCATTTTTAAACGTCAGCAGAATTCCGAGAACAATGGAAGAGTTCTGAAGCATTTTTAAACGTCAGCAGAATTCTGAGAACAATGGAAGAGTTCCGAAGCATTATTAAACATCAGCGGAATTTCGAGAACAATGGAAGAGTTCTGAAGCATTTTTAAATGTCAGCAGAATTCCGAGAACAATAGAAGAGTTCCGAAGCATTTTTAAACGTCAGCAGAATTCTGAGAACAATGGAAGAGTTCCGAAGCATTTTTAAACTTCAGCGGAATTCCGAGAACAATGGAAGAGTTCCAAAGCATTTTTAAACGTCAGCGGAATTCCGAGAACAATGGAAGAGTTCTGAAGCATTTTTAAACGTCAGCAGAATTTTGAAAACAATGGAAGATTTCCGAAGCATTTTTAAACGTCAGCGGAATTCTGAGAACAATGGAAGAGTTCCGAAGCATTTTTAAACTTCAGCAGAATTCCGAGAACAATGGAAGAGTTCCGAAGCATTTTTAAACTTCAGCGGAATTCTGAGAACAATGGAAGAGTTCCGAAGCATTTTTAAACGTCAGCAGAATTCCGAGAACAATGTAAGAGTCCTGAAGCATTTTTAAACTTCAGCAGAATTCCGAGAGCAATGGAAGAGTTCCAAAGCATTTTAAAAGTTCAGCAGAATTTCGAGAACAATTGAAGAGTTCCGAAGCATTTTTAAACGTCAGCGGAATGCCGAGAACAATGCAAGATTTCCGAAGCATTTTTATATGTCAGCGGAATTCCGAGAACAATGGAAGAGTTCCGAAGCATTTTTAAACTTCAGCAGAATTCCGAGAACAATGGAAGAGTTTCGAAGCATTTTTAAACTTCAACGGAATTCCGAGAACAATGGAAGAGTTTCGAAGCATTTTTAAACTTCAACGGAATTCCGAGAACAATGGAAGAGTTCCGAAGCATTTTTAAACGTCAGCGGAATTCCGAGAACAATGGAAGAGTTCCGAAGCATTATTAAACATCAGCGGAATTCCGAGAACAATGGAAGAGTTCTGAAGCATTTTTAAACGTCAGCGGAATTCCGAGAACAATGGAAGAGTTCCGAAGCATTTTTAAACTTCAGCGGAATTCCGAGAACAATGTAAGAGATTTTAAGCATTTTTAAACTTCAGCGTAATTCCGAGAACAATAGAAGAGTTCCGAAGCATTTTTAAAATTCACACGAATTCCGAGAATAATGGAAGAGTTCAGATGAATTTTTAGACTTCAGCAGAATTCCTAGAACAATGGAAGAGTTCCGAAGCATTTTTAAACTTCAGCGGAATTCCGATAACAATGGAAGAGTTCCGAAGCATTTTTAAACGTCAGCGGAATTCCGAGAACAATGGAAGAGTACCGAAGCATTTTTAAACGTCAGCAGAATTCCGAGAACAATAGAAGAGTTCCGAAGCATTTTTAAACGTCAGCAGAATTCCGAGAACAATGTAAGAGTTCTGAAGCATTTTTAAACTTCAGCAGAATTCCGAGAACAATGAAAGAGTTTCGAAACATTTTTAAACTTCAGCAGAATTCCGAGAACAATGGAAGAGTTTCGAAGCATTTTTAAACTTCAACGGAATTCCGAGAACAATGGAAGAGTTCCGAAGCATTATTAAACATCAGCGGAATTCCGAGAACAATGGAAGAGTTCTGAAGCATTTTTAAACGTCAGCAGAATTCCGAGAACAATAGAAGAGTTCCGAAGCATTTTTAAACGTCAGCAGAATTCTGAGAACAATGGAAGAGTTCCGAAGCATTTTTAAACTTCAGCGGAATTCCGAGAACAATGGAAGAGTTCCAAAGCATTTTTAAACGTCAGCGGGATTCCGAGAACAATGGAAGAGTTCTGAAGCATTTTTAAACGTCAGCGGAATTTTGAAAACAATGGAAGATTTCCGAAGCATTTTTAAACGTCAGCGGAATTCTGAGAACAATGGAAGAGTTCCGAAGCATTTTTAAACTTCAGCAGAATTCCGAGAACAATGGAAGAGTTCCGAAGCATTTTTAAACTTCAGCGGAATTCTGAGAACAATGGAAGAGTTCCGAAGCATTTTTAAACGTCAGCAGAATTCCGAGAACAATGTAAGAGTCCTGAAGCATTTTTAAACTTCAGCAGAATTCCGAGAGCAATGGAAGAGTTCCAAAGCATTTTAAAAGTTCAGCAGAATTCCGAGAACAATTGAAGAGTTCCGAAGCATTTTTAAACGTCAGCGGAATGCCGAGAACAATGCAAGATTTCCGAAGCATTTTTATATGTCAGCGGAATTCCGAGAACAATGGAAGAGTTCCGAAGCATTTTTAAACTTCAGCAGAATTCCGAGAACAATGGAAGAGTTTCGAAGCATTTTTAAACTTCAACGGAATTCCGAGAACAATGGAAGAGTTTCGAAGCATTTTTAAACTTCAACGGAATTCCGAGAACAATGGAAGAGTTCCGAAGCATTTTTAAACGTCAGCGGAATTCCGAGAACAATGGAAGAGTTCCGAAGCATTATTAAACATCAGCGGAATTCCGAGAACAATGGAAGAGTTCTGAAGCATTTTTAAACGTCAGCGGAATTCCGAGAACAATGGAAGAGTTCCGAAGCATTTTTAAACTTCAGCGGGATTCCGAGAACAAAGGAAGAGTTCTGAAGCATTTTTAAACGTCAGCGGAATTTTGAAAACAATGGAAGATTTCCGAAGCATTTTTAAACGTCAGCGGAATTCTGAGAAAAATGGAACAGTTCCGAAGCATTTTTAAACTTCAGCGGAATTCTGAGAACAATGGAAGAGTTCCGAAGCATTTTTAAACGTCAGCAGAATTCCGAGAACAATGTAAGAGTTCTGAAGCATTTTTAAACTTCAGCAGAATTCCAAGAGCAATGGAAGAGTTCCAAAGCATTTTAAAAGTTCAGCAGAATTCCGAGAAAAATTGAAGAGTTCCGAAGCATTTTTAAACATCAGCGGAATTCCGAGAACAATGGAAGAGTTCCGAAGCATTTTTAAACTTCAGCAGAATTCCGAGAACAATGGAAGAGTTTCGAAGCATTTTTAAACTTCAACGGAATTCCGAGAACAATGGAAGAGTTTTGAAGCATTTTTAAACTTCAACGGAATTCCGAGAACAATGGAAGAGTTCCGAAGCATTTTTAAACGTCAGCGGAATTCCGAGAACAATGGAAGAGTTCCGAACCATTTTTAAACTTCAGTGGAATTACGAGAACAATGGAAGAGTTCCGAAGCATTTTTAAACATGAGCAGAATTACGAGAACAATGGAAGAGATTTTAAGCATTTTTAAACTTCAGCGGAATTCCGAGAACAATAGAAGAGTTCCGAAGCATTTTTAAACTTCACCCGAATTCCGAGAGCAATGGAAGAGTTCCAAAGCATTTTAAAAGTTCAGCAGAATTCCGAGAACAATTGAAGAGTTCCGAAGCATTTTTAAATGTCAGCGGAATGCCGAGAACAATGCAAGATTTCCGAAGCATTTTTATATGTCAGCGGAATTCCGAGAACAATGGAAGCGTACCGAAGCATTTTTAAACGTCAGCGGAATTCTGAGAACAATGGAAGAGTTCCGAAGCATTTTTAAACTTCAGCAGAATTCCGAGAGCAATGGAAGAGTTTCGAAGCATTTTTAAACTTCAACGGAATTCCGAGAACAATGAAAGAGTTGCGAAGCATTATTAAACGTCAGCGGAATTCCGAGAACAATGGAAGAGTACCGAAGCATTTTTAAATGTCAGCAGAATTCTGAGAACAATGGAAGAGTTCCGAAGCATTTTTAAACGTCAGCGGAATTCCGAGAACAAAGGAAGAGTTCTGAAGCATTTTTAAACGTCAGCAGAATTCCGAGAACAATAGAAGAGTTCCGAAGCATTTTTAAACGTCAGCAGAATTCTGAGAACAATGGAAGAGTTCCGAAGCATTTTTAAACTTCAGCGGAATTCCGAGAACAATGGAAGAGTTCTGAAGCATTTTTAAACGTCAGCAGAATTCTGAGAACAATGGAAGAGTTCCGAAGCATTATTAAACATCAGCGGAATTCCGAGAACAATGGAAGCGTTCTGAAGCATTTTTAAACGTCAGCAGAATTCCGAGAACAATAGAAGAGTTCCGAAGCATTTTTAAACGTCAGCAGAATTCTGAGAACAATGGAAGAGTTCCAAAGCATTTTTAAACGTCAGCGGAATTCCGAGAACAATGGAAGAGTTCTGAAGCATTTTTAAACGTCAGCGGAATTTTGAAAACAATGGAAGATTTCCGAAGCATTTTTAAACGTCAGCGGAATTCTGAGAACAATGGAAGAGTTCCGAAGCATTTTTAAACTTCAGCAGAATTCCGAGAACAATGGAAGAGTTCCGAAGCATTTTTAAACTTCAGCGGAATTCTGAGAACAATGGAAGAGTTCCGAAGCATTTTTAAACGTCAGCAGAATTCCGAGAACAATGTAAGAGTCCTGAAGCATTTTTAAACTTCAGCAGAATTCCGAGAGCAATGGAAGAGTTCCAAAGCATTTTAAAAGTTCAGCAGAATTCCGAGAACAATTGAAGAGTTCCGAAGCATTTTTAAACGTCAGCGGAATGCCGAGAACAATGCAAGATTTCCGAAGCATTTTTATATGTCAGCGGAATTCCGAGAACAATGGAAGAGTTCCGAAGCATTTTTAAACTTCAGCAGAATTCCGAGAACAATGGAAGAGTTTCGAAGCATTTTTAAACTTCAACGGAATTCCGAGAACAATGGAAGAGTTTCGAAGCATTTTTAAACTTCAGCGGAATTCCGAGAACAATGTAAGAGATTTTAAGCATTTTTAAACTTCAGCGTAATTCCGAGAACAATAGAAGAGTTCCGAAGCATTTTTAAAATTCACACGAATTCCGAGAATAATGGAAGAGTTCAGATGAATTTTTAGACTTCAGCAGAATTCCTAGAACAATGGAAGAGTTTCGAAGCATTTTTAAACTTCAACGGAATTCCGAGAACAATTAAAGAGTTGCGAAGCATTATTAAATGTCAGCGGAATTCCGAGAACAATGGAAGAGTACCGAAGCATTTTTAAACGTCAGCAGAATTCTGAGAACAATGGAAGAGTTCCGAACCATTTTTAAACGTCAGCAGAATTCCGAGAACAATGGAAGAGTTCTGAAGCATTTTTAAACGTCAGCAGAATTCTGAGAACAATGGAAGAGTTCCGAAGCATTATTAAACATCAGCGGAATTTCGAGAACAATGGAAGAGTTCTGAAGCATTTTTAAATGTCAGCAGAATTCCGAGAACAATAGAAGAGTTCCGAAGCATTTTTAAACGTCAGCAGAATTCTGAGAACAATGGAAGAGTTCCGAAGCATTTTTAAACTTCAGCGGAATTCCGAGAACAATGGAAGAGTTCCAAAGCATTTTTAAACGTCAGCGGAATTCCGAGAACAATGGAAGAGTTCTGAAGCATTTTTAAACGTCAGCAGAATTTTGAAAACAATGGAAGATTTCCGAAGCATTTTTAAACGTCAGCGGAATTCTGAGAACAATGGAAGAGTTCCGAAGCATTTTTAAACTTCAGCAGAATTCCGAGAACAATGGAAGAGTTCCGAAGCATTTTTAAACTTCAGCGGAATTCTGAGAACAATGGAAGAGTTCCGAAGCATTTTTAAACGTCAGCAGAATTCCGAGAACAATGTAAGAGTCCTGAAGCATTTTTAAACTTCAGCAGAATTCCGAGAGCAATGGAAGAGTTCCAAAGCATTTTAAAAGTTCAGCAGAATTTCGAGAACAATTGAAGAGTTCCGAAGCATTTTTAAACGTCAGCGGAATGCCGAGAACAATGCAAGATTTCCGAAGCATTTTTATATGTCAGCGGAATTCCGAGAACAATGGAAGAGTTCCGAAGCATTTTTAAACTTCAGCAGAATTCCGAGAACAATGGAAGAGTTTCGAAGCATTTTTAAACTTCAACGGAATTCCGAGAACAATGGAAGAGTTTCGAAGCATTTTTAAACTTCAACGGAATTCCGAGAACAATGGAAGAGTTCCGAAGCATTTTTAAACGTCAGCGGAATTCCGAGAACAATGGAAGAGTTCCGAAGCATTATTAAACATCAGCGGAATTCCGAGAACAATGGAAGAGTTCTGAAGCATTTTTAAACGTCAGCGGAATTCCGAGAACAATGGAAGAGTTCCGAAGCATTTTTAAACTTCAGCGGAATTCCGAGAACAATGTAAGAGATTTTAAGCATTTTTAAACTTCAGCGTAATTCCGAGAACAATAGAAGAGTTCCGAAGCATTTTTAAAATTCACACGAATTCCGAGAATAATGGAAGAGTTCAGATGAATTTTTAGACTTCAGCAGAATTCCTAGAACAATGGAAGAGTTCCGAAGCATTTTTAAACTTCAGCGGAATTCCGATAACAATGGAAGAGTTCCGAAGCATTTTTAAACGTCAGCGGAATTCCGAGAACAATGGAAGAGTACCGAAGCATTTTTAAACGTCAGCAGAATTCCGAGAACAATAGAAGAGTTCCGAAGCATTTTTAAACGTCAGCAGAATTCCGAGAACAATGTAAGAGTTCTGAAGCATTTTTAAACTTCAGCAGAATTCCGAGAACAATGAAAGAGTTTCGAAACATTTTTAAACTTCAGCAGAATTCCGAGAACAATGGAAGAGTTTCGAAGCATTTTTAAACTTCAACGGAATTCCGAGAACAATGGAAGAGTTCCGAAGCATTATTAAACATCAGCGGAATTCCGAGAACAATGGAAGAGTTCTGAAGCATTTTTAAACGTCAGCAGAATTCCGAGAACAATAGAAGAGTTCCGAAGCATTTTTAAACGTCAGCAGAATTCTGAGAACAATGGAAGAGTTCCGAAGCATTTTTAAACTTCAGCGGAATTCCGAGAACAATGGAAGAGTTCCAAAGCATTTTTAAACGTCAGCGGGATTCCGAGAACAATGGAAGAGTTCTGAAGCATTTTTAAACGTCAGCGGAATTTTGAAAACAATGGAAGATTTCCGAAGCATTTTTAAACGTCAGCGGAATTCTGAGAACAATGGAAGAGTTCCGAAGCATTTTTAAACTTCAGCAGAATTCCGAGAACAATGGAAGAGTTCCGAAGCATTTTTAAACTTCAGCGGAATTCTGAGAACAATGGAAGAGTTCCGAAGCATTTTTAAACGTCAGCAGAATTCCGAGAACAATGTAAGAGTCCTGAAGCATTTTTAAACTTCAGCAGAATTCCGAGAGCAATGGAAGAGTTCCAAAGCATTTTAAAAGTTCAGCAGAATTCCGAGAACAATTGAAGAGTTCCGAAGCATTTTTAAACGTCAGCGGAATGCCGAGAACAATGCAAGATTTCCGAAGCATTTTTATATGTCAGCGGAATTCCGAGAACAATGGAAGAGTTCCGAAGCATTTTTAAACTTCAGCAGAATTCCGAGAACAATGGAAGAGTTTCGAAGCATTTTTAAACTTCAACGGAATTCCGAGAACAATGGAAGAGTTTCGAAGCATTTTTAAACTTCAACGGAATTCCGAGAACAATGGAAGAGTTCCGAAGCATTTTTAAACGTCAGCGGAATTCCGAGAACAATGGAAGAGTTCCGAAGCATTATTAAACATCAGCGGAATTCCGAGAACAATGGAAGAGTTCTGAAGCATTTTTAAACGTCAGCGGAATTCCGAGAACAATGGAAGAGTTCCGAAGCATTTTTAAACTTCAGCGGGATTCCGAGAACAAAGGAAGAGTTCTGAAGCATTTTTAAACGTCAGCGGAATTTTGAAAACAATGGAAGATTTCCGAAGCATTTTTAAACGTCAGCGGAATTCTGAGAAAAATGGAACAGTTCCGAAGCATTTTTAAACTTCAGCGGAATTCTGAGAACAATGGAAGAGTTCCGAAGCATTTTTAAACGTCAGCAGAATTCCGAGAACAATGTAAGAGTTCTGAAGCATTTTTAAACTTCAGCAGAATTCCAAGAGCAATGGAAGAGTTCCAAAGCATTTTAAAAGTTCAGCAGAATTCCGAGAAAAATTGAAGAGTTCCGAAGCATTTTTAAACATCAGCGGAATTCCGAGAACAATGGAAGAGTTCCGAAGCATTTTTAAACTTCAGCAGAATTCCGAGAACAATGGAAGAGTTTCGAAGCATTTTTAAACTTCAACGGAATTCCGAGAACAATGGAAGAGTTTTGAAGCATTTTTAAACTTCAACGGAATTCCGAGAACAATGGAAGAGTTCCGAAGCATTTTTAAACGTCAGCGGAATTCCGAGAACAATGGAAGAGTTCCGAACCATTTTTAAACTTCAGTGGAATTACGAGAACAATGGAAGAGTTCCGAAGCATTTTTAAACATGAGCAGAATTACGAGAACAATGGAAGAGATTTTAAGCATTTTTAAACTTCAGCGGAATTCCGAGAACAATAGAAGAGTTCCGAAGCATTTTTAAACTTCACCCGAATTCCGAGAGCAATGGAAGAGTTCCAAAGCATTTTAAAAGTTCAGCAGAATTCCGAGAACAATTGAAGAGTTCCGAAGCATTTTTAAATGTCAGCGGAATGCCGAGAACAATGCAAGATTTCCGAAGCATTTTTATATGTCAGCGGAATTCCGAGAACAATGGAAGCGTACCGAAGCATTTTTAAACGTCAGCGGAATTCTGAGAACAATGGAAGAGTTCCGAAGCATTTTTAAACTTCAGCAGAATTCCGAGAGCAATGGAAGAGTTTCGAAGCATTTTTAAACTTCAACGGAATTCCGAGAACAATGAAAGAGTTGCGAAGCATTATTAAACGTCAGCGGAATTCCGAGAACAATGGAAGAGTACCGAAGCATTTTTAAATGTCAGCAGAATTCTGAGAACAATGGAAGAGTTCCGAAGCATTTTTAAACGTCAGCGGAATTCCGAGAACAAAGGAAGAGTTCTGAAGCATTTT
The DNA here is from genome assembly GCF_046119375.1 of Phyllobates terribilis. Lineage (NCBI taxonomy): Eukaryota > Metazoa > Chordata > Amphibia > Anura > Dendrobatidae > Phyllobates > Phyllobates terribilis. Next base: position 11,186,020 of record NW_027362788.1, on the reverse strand, counting down.
TAAACGTCAGCAGAATTCCGAGAACAATAGAAGAGTTCCGAAGCATTTTTAAACGTCAGCAGAATTCTGAGAACAATGGAAGAGTTCCGAAGCATTTTTAAACTTCAGCGGAATTCCGAGAACAATGGAAGAGTTCTGAAGCATTTTTAAACGTCAGCAGAATTCTGAGAACAATGGAAGAGTTCCGAAGCATTATTAAACATCAGCGGAATTCCGAGAACAATGGAAGCGTTCTGAAGCATTTTTAAACGTCAGCAGAATTCCGAGAACAATAGAAGAGTTCCGAAGCATTTTTAAACGTCAGCAGAATTCTGAGAACAATGGAAGAGTTCCAAAGCATTTTTAAACGTCAGCGGAATTCCGAGAACAATGGAAGAGTTCTGAAGCATTTTTAAACGTCAGCGGAATTTTGAAAACAATGGAAGATTTCCGAAGCATTTTTAAACGTCAGCGGAATTCTGAGAACAATGGAAGAGTTCCGAAGCATTTTTAAACTTCAGCAGAATTCCGAGAACAATGGAAGAGTTCCGAAGCATTTTTAAACTTCAGCGGAATTCTGAGAACAATGGAAGAGTTCCGAAGCATTTTTAAACGTCAGCAGAATTCCGAGAACAATGTAAGAGTCCTGAAGCATTTTTAAACTTCAGCAGAATTCCGAGAGCAATGGAAGAGTTCCAAAGCATTTTAAAAGTTCAGCAGAATTCCGAGAACAATTGAAGAGTTCCGAAGCATTTTTAAACGTCAGCGGAATGCCGAGAACAATGCAAGATTTCCGAAGCATTTTTATATGTCAGCGGAATTCCGAGAACAATGGAAGAGTTCCGAAGCATTTTTAAACTTCAGCAGAATTCCGAGAACAATGGAAGAGTTTCGAAGCATTTTTAAACTTCAACGGAATTCCGAGAACAATGGAAGAGTTTCGAAGCATTTTTAAACTTCAACGGAATTCCGAGAACAATGGAAGAGTTCCGAAGCATTTTTAAACGTCAGCGGAATTCCGAGAACAATGGAAGAGTTCCGAAGCATTATTAAACATCAGCGGAATTCCGAGAACAATGGAAGAGTTCTGAAGCATTTTTAAACGTCAGCGGAATTCCGAGAACAATGGAAGAGTTCCGAAGCATTTTTAAACTTCAGCGGAATTCCGAGAACAATGTAAGAGATTTTAAGCATTTTTAAACTTCAGCGTAATTCCGAGAACAATAGAAGAGTTCCGAAGCATTTTTAAAATTCACACGAATTCCGAGAATAATGGAAGAGTTCAGATGAATTTTTAGACTTCAGCAGAATTCCTAGAACAATGGAAGAGTTCCGAAGCATTTTTAAACATCAGCGGAATGCCGAGAACAATGCAAGGTTTCCGAAGCATTTTTATATGTCAGCGGAATTCCGAGAACAATGGAAGAGTTCCGAAGCATTTTTAAACTTCAGCAGAATTCCGAGAACAATGGAAGAGTTTCGAAGCATTTTTAAACTTCAACGGAATTCCGAGAACAATGGAAGAGTTTCGAAGCATTTTTAAACTTCAACGGAATTCCGAGAACAATGGAAGAGTTCTGAAGCATTTTTAAACGTCAGCGGAATTTTGAAAACAATGGAAGATTTCCGAAGCATTTTTAAACGTCAGCGGAATTCTGAGAACAATGGAAGAGTTCCGAAGCATTTTTAAACTTCAGCAGAATTCCGAGAACAATGGAAGAGTTCCGAAGCATTTTTAAACTTCAGCGGAATTCTGAGAACAATGGAAGAGTTCCGAAGCATTTTTAAACGTCAGCAGAATTCCGAGAACAATGTAAGAGTCCTGAAGCATTTTTAAACTTCAGCAGAATTCCGAGAGCAATGGAAGAGTTCCAAAGCATTTTAAAAGTTCAGCAGAATTCCGAGAACAATTGAAGAGTTCCGAAGCATTTTTAAACGTCAGCGGAATGCCGAGAACAATGCAAGATTTCCGAAGCATTTTTATATGTCAGCGGAATTCCGAGAACAATGGAAGAGTTCCGAAGCATTTTTAAACTTCAGCAGAATTCCGAGAACAATGGAAGAGTTTCGAAGCATTTTTAAACTTCAACGGAATTCCGAGAACAATGGAAGAGTTTCGAAGCATTTTTAAACTTCAACGGAATTCCGAGAACAATGGAAGAGTTCCGAAGCATTTTTAAACGTCAGCGGAATTCCGAGAACAATGGAAGAGTTCCGAAGCATTATTAAACATCAGCGGAATTCCGAGAACAATGGAAGAGTTCTGAAGCATTTTTAAACGTCAGCGGAATTCCGAGAACAATGGAAGAGTTCCGAAGCATTTTTAAACTTCAGCGGAATTCCGAGAACAATGTAAGAGATTTTAAGCATTTTTAAACTTCAGCGTAATTCCGAGAACAATAGAAGAGTTCCGAAGCATTTTTAAAATTCACACGAATTCCGAGAATAATGGAAGAGTTCAGATGAATTTTTAGACTTCAGCAGAATTCCTAGAACAATGGAAGAGTTCCGAAGCATTTTTAAACATCAGCGGAATGCCGAGAACAATGCAAGGTTTCCGAAGCATTTTTATATGTCAGCGGAATTCCGAGAACAATGGAAGAGTTCCGAAGCATTTTTAAACTTCAGCAGAATTCCGAGAACAATGGAAGAGTTTCGAAGCATTTTTAAACTTCAACGGAATTCCGAGAACAATGGAAGAGTTTCGAAGCATTTTTAAACTTCAACGGAATTCCGAGAACAATGGAAGAGTTCCGAAGCATTTTTAAACGTCAGCGGAATTCCGAGAACAATGGAAGAGTTCCGAACCATTTTTAAACTTCAGTGGAATTACGAGAACAATGGAAGAGTTCCGAAGCATATTTAAACATGAGCAGAATTACGAGAACAATGGAAGAGATTTTAAGCATTTTTAAACTTCAGCGGAATTCCGAGAACAATAGAAGAGTTCCGAAGCATTTTTAAACTTCACCCGAATTCCGAGAGCAATGGAAGAGTTCCAAAACATTTTAAAAGTTCAGCAGAATTCCGAGAACAATTGAAGAGTTCCGAAGCATTTTTAAATGTCAGCGGAATGCCGAGAACAATGCAAGATTTCCGAAGCATTTTTATATGTCAGCGGAATTCCGAGAACAATGGAAGCGTACCGAAGCATTTTTAAACGTCAGCGGAATTCTGAGAACAATGGAAGAGTTCCGAAGCATTTTTAAACTTCAGCAGAATTCCGAGAACAATGGAAGAGTTCCGAAGCATTTTTAAACGTCAGCGGAATTCCGAGAACAATGGAAGAGTTCCGAAGCATTATTAAACATCAGCGGAATTCCGAGAACAATGGAAGAGTTCTGAAGCATTTTTAAACGTCAGCGGAATTCCGAGAACAATGGAAGAGTTCCGAAGCATTTTTAAACTTCAGCGGAATTCCGAGAACAATGTAAGAGATTTTAAGCATTTTTAAACTTCAGCGTAATTCCGAGAACAATAGAAGAGTTCCGAAGCATTTTTAAAATTCACACGAATTCCGAGAATAATGGAAGAGTTCAGATGAATTTTTAGACTTCAGCAGAATTCCTAGAACAATGGAAGAGTTTCGAAGCATTTTTAAACTTCAACGGAATTCCGAGAACAATTAAAGAGTTGCGAAGCATTATTAAACGTCAGCGGAATTCCGAGAACAATGGAAGAGTACCGAAGCATTTTTAAACGTCAGCAGAATTCTGAGAACAATGGAAGAGTTCCGAACCATTTTTAAACGTCAGCAGAATTCCGAGAACAATGGAAGAGTTCTGAAGCATTTTTAAACGTCAGCAGAATTCTGAGAACAATTTAAGAGTTCCGAAGCATTATTAAACATCAGCGGAATTTCGAGAACAATGGAAGAGTTCTGAAGCATTTTTAAATGTCAGCAGAATTCCGAGAACAATAGAAGAGTTCCGAAGCATTTTTAAACGTCAGCAGAATTCTGAGAACAATGGAAGAGTTCCGAAGCATTTTTAAACTTCAGCGGAATTCCGAGAACAATGGAAGAGTTCCAAAGCATTTTTAAACGTCAGCGGAATTCCGAGAACAATGGAAGAGTTCTGAAGCATTTTTAAACGTCAGCGGAATTTTGAAAACAATGGAAGATTTCCGAAGCATTTTTAAACGTCAGCGGAATTCTGAGAACAATGGAAGAGTTCCGAAGCATTTTTAAACTTCAGCAGAATTCCGAGAACAATGGAAGAGTTCCGAAGCATTTTTAAACTTCAGCGGAATTCTGAGAACAATGGAAGAGTTCCGAAGCATTTTTAAACGTCAGCAGTATTCCGAGAAAAATGTAAGAGTCCTGAAGCATTTTTAAACTTCAGCAGAATTCCGAGAGCAATGGAAGAGTTCCAAAGCATTTTAAAAGTTCAGCAGAATTCCGAGAACAATTGAAGAGTTCCGAAGCATTTTTAAACGTCAGCGGAATGCCGAGAACAATGCAAGATTTCCGAAGCATTTTTATATGTCAGCGGAATTCCGAGAACAATGGAAGAGTTCCGAAGCATTTTTAAACTTCAGCAGAATTCCGAGAACAATGGAAGAGTTTCGAAGCATTTTTAAACTTCAACGGAATTCCGAGAACAATGGAAGAGTTTTGAAGCATTTTTAAACTTCAACGGAATTCCGAGAACAATGGAAGAGTTCCGAAGCATTTTTAAACGTCAGCGGAATTCCGAGAACAATGGAAGAGTTCCGAAGCATTATTAAACATCAGCGGAATTCCGAGAACAATGGAAGAGTTCTGAAGCATTTTTAAACGTCAGCGGAATTCCGAGAACAATGGAAGAGTTCCGAAGCATTTTTAAACTTCAGCGGAATTCCGAGAACAATGTAAGAGATTTTAAGCATTTTTAAACTTCAGCGTAATTCCGAGAACAATAGAAGAGTTCCGAAGCATTTTTAAAATTCACACGAATTCCGAGAATAATGGAAGAGTTCAGATGAATTTTTAGACTTCAGCAGAATTCCTAGAACAATGGAAGAGTTCCGAAGCATTTTTAAACTTCAGCGGAATTCCGATAACAATGGAAGAGTTCCGAAGCATTTTTAAACGTCAGCAGAATTCCGAGAACAATAGAAGAGTTCCGAAGCATTTTTAAACGTCAGCAGAATTCTGAGAACAATGGAAGAGTTCCGAAGCATTTTTAAACTTCAGCGGAATTCCGAGAACAATGGAAGAGTTCCAAAGCATTTTTAAACGTCAGCGGGATTCCGAGAACAATGGAAGAGTTCTGAAGCATTTTTAAACGTCAGCGGAATTTTGAAAACAATGGAAGATTTCCGAAGCATTTTTAAACGTCAGCGGAATTCTGAGAACAATGGAAGAGTTCTGAAGCATTTTTAAACTTCAGCAGAATTCCGAGAACAATGGAAGAGTTCCGAAGCATTTTTAAACTTCAGCGGAATTCTGAGAACAATGGAAGAGTTCCGAAGCATTTTTAAACGTCAGCAGAATTCCGAGAACAATGTAAGAGTCCTGAAGCATTTTTAAACTTCAGCAGAATTCCGAGAGCAATGGAAGAGTTCCAAAGCATTTTAAAAGTTCAGCAGAATTCCGAGAACAATTGAAGAGTTCCGAAGCATTTTTAAACGTCAGCGGAATGCCGAGAACAATGCAAGATTTCCGAAGCATTTTTATATGTCAGCGGAATTCCGAGAACAATGGAAGAGTTCCGAAGCATTTTTAAACTTCAGCAGAATTCCGAGAACAATGGAAGAGTTTCGAAGCATTTTTAAACTTCAACGGAATTCCGAGAACAATGGAAGAGTTTCGAAGCATTTTTAAACTTCAACGGAATTCCGAGAACAATGGAAGAGTTCCGAAGCATTTTTAAACGTCAGCGGAATTCCGAGAACAATGGAAGAGTTCCGAAGCATTATTAAACATCAGCGGAATTCCGAGAACAATGGAAGAGTTCTGAAGCATTTTTAAACGTCAGCGGAATTCCGAGAACAATGGAAGAGTTCCGAAGCATTTTTAAACTTCAGCGGGATTCCGAGAACAAAGGAAGAGTTCTGAAGCATTTTTAAACGTCAGCGGAATTTTGAAAACAATGGAAGATTTCCGAAGCATTTTTAAACGTCAGCGGAATTCTGAGAACAATGGAAGAGTTCCGAAGCATTTTTAAACTTCAGCGGAATTCTGAGAACAATGGAAGAGTTCCGAAGCATTTTTAAACGTCAGCAGAATTCCGAGAACAATGTAAGAGTTCTGAAGCATTTTTAAACTTCAGCAGAATTCCAAGAGCAATGGAAGAGTTCCAAAGCATTTTAAAAGTTCAGCAGAATTCCGAGAAAAATTGAAGAGTTCCGAAGCATTTTTAAACATCAGCGGAATTCCGAGAACAATGGAAGAGTTCCGAAGCATTTGTAAACTTCAGCAGAATTCCGAGAACAATGGAAGAGTTTCGAAGCATTTTTAAACTTCAACGGAATTCCGAGAACAATGGAAGAGTTTTGAAGCATTTTTAAACTTCAACGGAATTCCGAGAACAATGGAAGAGTTCCGAAGCATTTTTAAACGTCAGCGGAATTCCGAGAACAATGGAAGAGTTCCGAACCATTTTTAAACTTCAGTGGAATTACGAGAACAATGGAAGAGTTCCGAAGCATTTTTAAACATGAGCAGAATTACGAGAACAATGGAAGAGATTTTAAGCATTTTTAAACTTCAGCGGAATTCCGAGAACAATAGAAGAGTTCCGAAGCATTTTTAAACTTCACCCGAATTCCGAGAGCAATGGAAGAGTTCCAAAGCATTTTAAAAGTTCAGCAGAATTCCGAGAACAATTGAAGAGTTCCGAAGCATTTTTAAATGTCAGCGGAATGCCGAGAACAATGCAAGATTTCCGAAGCATTTTTATATGTCAGCGGAATTCCGAGAACAATGGAAGCGTACCGAAGCATTTTTAAACGTCAGCGGAATTCTGAGAACAATGGAAGAGTTCCGAAGCATTTTTAAACTTCAGCAGAATTCCTAGAGCAATGGAAGAGTTTCGAAGCATTTTTAAACTTCAACGGAATTCCGAGAACAATGAAAGAGTTGCGAAGCATTATTAAACGTCAGCGGAATTCCGAGAACAATGGAAGAGTACCGAAGCATTTTTAAATGTCAGCAGAATTCTGAGAACAATGGAAGAGTTCCGAAGCATTTTTAAACGTCAGCGGAATTCCGAGAACAAAGGAAGAGTTCTGAAGCATTTTTAAACGTCAGCAGAATTCCGAGAACAATAGAAGAGTTCCGAAGCATTTTTAAACGTCAGCAGAATTCTGAGAACAATGGAAGAGTTTCGAAGCATTTTTAAACTTCAACGGAATTCCGAGAACAATGGAAGAGTTTCGAAGCATTTTTAAACTTCAACGGAATTCCGAGAACAATGGAAGAGTTCTGAAGCATTTTTAAACGTCAGCGGAATTTTGAAAACAATGGAAGATTTCCGAAGCATTTTTAAACGTCAGCGGAATTCTGAGAACAATGGAAGAGTTCCGAAGCATTTTTAAACTTCAGCAGAATTCCGAGAACAATGGAAGAGTTCCGAAGCATTTTTAAACTTCAGCGGAATTCTGAGAACAATGGAAGAGTTCCGAAGCATTTTTAAACGTCAGCAGAATTCCGAGAACAATGTAAGAGTCCTGAAGCATTTTTAAACTTCAGCAGAATTCCGAGAGCAATGGAAGAGTTCCAAAGCATTTTAAAAGTTCAGCAGAATTCCGAGAACAATTGAAGAGTTCCGAAGCATTTTTAAACGTCAGCGGAATGCCGAGAACAATGCAAGATTTCCGAAGCATTTTTATATGTCAGCGGAATTCCGAGAACAATGGAAGAGTTCCGAAGCATTTTTAAACTTCAGCAGAATTCCGAGAACAATGGAAGAGTTTCGAAGCATTTTTAAACTTCAACGGAATTCCGAGAACAATGGAAGAGTTTCGAAGCATTTTTAAACTTCAACGGAATTCCGAGAACAATGGAAGAGTTCCGAAGCATTTTTAAACGTCAGCGGAATTCCGAGAACAATGGAAGAGTTCCGAAGCATTATTAAACATCAGCGGAATTCCGAGAACAATGGAAGAGTTCTGAAGCATTTTTAAACGTCAGCGGAATTCCGAGAACAATGGAAGAGTTCCGAAGCATTTTTAAACTTCAGCGGAATTCCGAGAACAATGTAAGAGATTTTAAGCATTTTTAAACTTCAGCGTAATTCCGAGAACAATAGAAGAGTTCCGAAGCATTTTTAAAATTCACACGAATTCCGAGAATAATGGAAGAGTTCAGATGAATTTTTAGACTTCAGCAGAATTCCTAGAACAATGGAAGAGTTCCGAAGCATTTTTAAACATCAGCGGAATGCCGAGAACAATGCAAGGTTTCCGAAGCATTTTTATATGTCAGCGGAATTCCGAGAACAATGGAAGAGTTCCGAAGCATTTTTAAACTTCAGCAGAATTCCGAGAACAATGGAAGAGTTTCGAAGCATTTTTAAACTTCAACGGAATTCCGAGAACAATGGAAGAGTTTCGAAGCATTTTTAAACTTCAACGGAATTCCGAGAACAATGGAAGAGTTCCGAAGCATTTTTAAACGTCAGCGGAATTCCGAGAACAATGGAAGAGTTCCGAACCATTTTTAAACTTCAGTGGAATTACGAGAACAATGGAAGAGTTCCGAAGCATATTTAAACATGAGCAGAATTACGAGAACAATGGAAGAGATTTTAAGCATTTTTAAACTTCAGCGGAATTCCGAGAACAATAGAAGAGTTCCGAAGCATTTTTAAACTTCACCCGAATTCCGAGAGCAATGGAAGAGTTCCAAAACATTTTAAAAGTTCAGCAGAATTCCGAGAACAATTGAAGAGTTCCGAAGCATTTTTAAATGTCAGCGGAATGCCGAGAACAATGCAAGATTTCCGAAGCATTTTTATATGTCAGCGGAATTCCGAGAACAATGGAAGCGTACCGAAGCATTTTTAAACGTCAGCGGAATTCTGAGAACAATGGAAGAGTTCCGAAGCATTTTTAAACTTCAGCAGAATTCCGAGAACAATGGAAGAGTTCCGAAGCATTTTTAAACGTCAGCGGAATTCCGAGAACAATGGAAGAGTTCCGAAGCATTATTAAACATCAGCGGAATTCCGAGAACAATGGAAGAGTTCTGAAGCATTTTTAAACGTCAGCGGAATTCCGAGAACAATGGAAGAGTTCCGAAGCATTTTTAAACTTCAGCGGAATTCCGAGAACAATGTAAGAGATTTTAAGCATTTTTAAACTTCAGCGTAATTCCGAGAACAATAGAAGAGTTCCGAAGCATTTTTAAAATTCACACGAATTCCGAGAATAATGGAAGAGTTCAGATGAATTTTTAGACTTCAGCAGAATTCCTAGAACAATGGAAGAGTTTCGAAGCATTTTTAAACTTCAACGGAATTCCGAGAACAATTAAAGAGTTGCGAAGCATTATTAAACGTCAGCGGAATTCCGAGAACAATGGAAGAGTACCGAAGCATTTTTAAACGTCAGCAGAATTCTGAGAACAATGGAAGAGTTCCGAACCATTTTTAAACGTCAGCAGAATTCCGAGAACAATGGAAGAGTTCTGAAGCATTTTTAAACGTCAGCAGAATTCTGAGAACAATTTAAGAGTTCCGAAGCATTATTAAACATCAGCGGAATTTCGAGAACAATGGAAGAGTTCTGAAGCATTTTTAAATGTCAGCAGAATTCCGAGAACAATAGAAGAGTTCCGAAGCATTTTTAAACGTCAGCAGAATTCTGAGAACAATGGAAGAGTTCCGAAGCATTTTTAAACTTCAGCGGAATTCCGAGAACAATGGAAGAGTTCCAAAGCATTTTTAAACGTCAGCGGAATTCCGAGAACAATGGAAGAGTTCTGAAGCATTTTTAAACGTCAGCGGAATTTTGAAAACAATGGAAGATTTCCGAAGCATTTTTAAACGTCAGCGGAATTCTGAGAACAATGGAAGAGTTCCGAAGCATTTTTAAACTTCAGCAGAATTCCGAGAACAATGGAAGAGTTCCGAAGCATTTTTAAACTTCAGCGGAATTCTGAGAACAATGGAAGAGTTCCGAAGCATTTTTAAACGTCAGCAGTATTCCGAGAAAAATGTAAGAGTCCTGAAGCATTTTTAAACTTCAGCAGAATTCCGAGAGCAATGGAAGAGTTCCAAAGCATTTTAAAAGTTCAGCAGAATTCCGAGAACAATTGAAGAGTTCCGAAGCATTTTTAAACGTCAGCGGAATGCCGAGAACAATGCAAGATTTCCGAAGCATTTTTATATGTCAGCGGAATTCCGAGAACAATGGAAGAGTTCCGAAGCATTTTTAAACTTCAGCAGAATTCCGAGAACAATGGAAGAGTTTCGAAGCATTTTTAAACTTCAACGGAATTCCGAGAACAATGGAAGAGTTTTGAAGCATTTTTAAACTTCAACGGAATTCCGAGAACAATGGAAGAGTTCCGAAGCATTTTTAAACGTCAGCGGAATTCCGAGAACAATGGAAGAGTTCCGAAGCATTATTAAACATCAGCGGAATTCCGAGAACAATGGAAGAGTTCTGAAGCATTTTTAAACGTCAGCGGAATTCCGAGAACAATGGAAGAGTTCCGAAGCATTTTTAAACTTCAGCGGAATTCCGAGAACAATGTAAGAGATTTTAAGCATTTTTAAACTTCAGCGTAATTCCGAGAACAATAGAAGAGTTCCGAAGCATTTTTAAAATTCACACGAATTCCGAGAATAATGGAAGAGTTCAGATGAATTTTTAGACTTCAGCAGAATTCCTAGAACAATGGAAGAGTTCCGAAGCATTTTTAAACTTCAGCGGAATTCCGATAACAATGGAAGAGTTCCGAAGCATTTTTAAACGTCAGCAGAATTCCGAGAACAATAGAAGAGTTCCGAAGCATTTTTAAACGTCAGCAGAATTCTGAGAACAATGGAAGAGTTCCGAAGCATTTTTAAACTTCAGCGGAATTCCGAGAACAATGGAAGAGTTCCAAAGCATTTTTAAACGTCAGCGGGATTCCGAGAACAATGGAAGAGTTCTGAAGCATTTTTAAACGTCAGCGGAATTTTGAAAACAATGGAAGATTTCCGAAGCATTTTTAAACGTCAGCGGAATTCTGAGAACAATGGAAGAGTTCTGAAGCATTTTTAAACTTCAGCAGAATTCCGAGAACAATGGAAGAGTTCCGAAGCATTTTTAAACTTCAGCGGAATTCTGAGAACAATGGAAGAGTTCCGAAGCATTTTTAAACGTCAGCAGAATTCCGAGAACAATGTAAGAGTCCTGAAGCATTTTTAAACTTCAGCAGAATTCCGAGAGCAATGGAAGAGTTCCAAAGCATTTTAAAAGTTCAGCAGAATTCCGAGAACAATTGAAGAGTTCCGAAGCATTTTTAAACGTCAGCGGAATGCCGAGAACAATGCAAGATTTCCGAAGCATTTTTATATGTCAGCGGAATTCCGAGAACAATGGAAGAGTTCCGAAGCATTTTTAAACTTCAGCAGAATTCCGAGAACAATGGAAGAGTTTCGAAGCATTTTTAAACTTCAACGGAATTCCGAGAACAATGGAAGAGTTTCGAAGCATTTTTAAACTTCAACGGAATTCCGAGAACAATGGAAGAGTTCCGAAGCATTTTTAAACGTCAGCGGAATTCCGAGAACAATGGAAGAGTTCCGAAGCATTATTAAACATCAGCGGAATTCCGAGAACAATGGAAGAGTTCTGAAGCATTTTTAAACGTCAGCGGAATTCCGAGAACAATGGAAGAGTTCCGAAGCATTTTTAAACTTCAGCGGGATTCCGAGAACAAAGGAAGAGTTCTGAAGCATTTTTAAACGTCAGCGGAATTTTGAAAACAATGGAAGATTTCCGAAGCATTTTTAAACGTCAGCGGAATTCTGAGAACAATGGAAGAGTTCCGAAGCATTTTTAAACTTCAGCGGAATTCTGAGAACAATGGAAGAGTTCCGAAGCATTTTTAAACGTCAGCAGAATTCCGAGAACAATGTAAGAGTTCTGAAGCATTTTTAAACTTCAGCAGAATTCCAAGAGCAATGGAAGAGTTCCAAAGCATTTTAAAAGTTCAGCAGAATTCCGAGAAAAATTGAAGAGTTCCGAAGCATTTTTAAACATCAGCGGAATTCCGAGAACAATGGAAGAGTTCCGAAGCATTTGTAAACTTCAGCAGAATTCCGAGAACAATGGAAGAGTTTCGAAGCATTTTTAAACTTCAACGGAATTCCGAGAACAATGGAAGAGTTTTGAAGCATTTTTAAACTTCAACGGAATTCCGAGAACAATGGAAGAGTTCCGAAGCATTTTTAAACGTCAGCGGAATTCCGAGAACAATGGAAGAGTTCCGAACCATTTTTAAACTTCAGTGGAATTACGAGAACAATGGAAGAGTTCCGAAGCATTTTTAAACATGAGCAGAATTACGAGAACAATGGAAGAGATTTTAAGCATTTTTAAACTTCAGCGGAATTCCGAGAACAATAGAAGAGTTCCGAAGCATTTTTAAACTTCACCCGAATTCCGAGAGCAATGGAAGAGTTCCAAAGCATTTTAAAAGTTCAGCAGAATTCCGAGAACAATTGAAGAGTTCCGAAGCATTTTTAAATGTCAGCGGAATGCCGAGAACAATGCAAGATTTCCGAAGCATTTTTATATGTCAGCGGAATTCCGAGAACAATGGAAGCGTACCGAAGCATTTTTAAACGTCAGCGGAATTCTGAGAACAATGGAAGAGTTCCGAAGCATTTTTAAACTTCAGCAGAATTCCTAGAGCAATGGAAGAGTTTCGAAGCATTTTTAAACTTCAACGGAATTCCGAGAACAATGAAAGAGTTGCGAAGCATTATTAAACGTCAGCGGAATTCCGAGAACAATGGAAGAGTACCGAAGCATTTTTAAATGTCAGCAGAATTCTGAGAACAATGGAAGAGTTCCGAAGCATTTTTAAACGTCAGCGGAATTCCGAGAACAAAGGAAGAGTTCTGAAGCATTTTTAAACGTCAGCAGAATTCCGAGAACAATAGAAGAGTTCCGAAGCATTTTTAAACGTCAGCAGAATTCTGAGAACAATGGAAGAGTTCCGAAGCATTTTTAAACTTCAGCGGAATTCCGAGAACAATGGAAGAGTTCTGAAGCATTTTTAAACGTCAGCAGAATTCTGAGAACAATGGAAGAGTTCCGAAGCATTATTAAACATCAGCGGAATTCCGAGAACAATGGAAGAGTTCTGAAGCATTTTTAAACGTCAGCAGAATTCCGAGAACAATAGAAGAGTTCCGAAGCATTTTTAAACGTCAGCAGAATTCTGAGAACAATGGAAGAGTTCCGAAGCATTTTTAAACTTCAGCGGAATTCCGAGAACAATGGAAGAGTTCCAAAGCATTTTTAAACGTCAGCGGAATTCCGAGAACAATGGAAGAGTTCTAAAGCATTTTTAAACATCAGCGGAATTTTGAAAACAATGGAAGATTTCCGAAGCATTTTTAAACGTCAGCGGAATTCTGAGAACAATGGAAGAGTTCCGAAGCATTTTTAAACTTCAGCAGAATTCCGAGAACAATGGAAGAGTTCCGAAGCATTTTTAAACTTCAGCGGAATTCTGAGAACAATGGAAGAGTTCCGAAGCATTTTTAAACGTCAGCAGAATTCCGAGAACAATGTAAGAGTCCTGAAGCATTTTTAAACTTCAGCAGAATTCCGAGAGCAATGGAAGAGTTCCAAAGCATTTTAAAAGTTCAGCAGAATTCCGAGAACAATTGAAGAGTTCCGAAGCATTTTTAAACGTCAGCGGAATGCCGAGAACAATGCAAGATTTCCGAAGCATTTTTATATGTCAGCGGAATTCCGAGAACAATGGAAGAGTTCCGAAGCATTTTTAAACTTCAGCAGAATTCCGAGAACAATGGAAGAGTTTCGAAGCATTTTTAAACTTCAACGGAATTCCGAGAACAATGGAAGAGTTTCGAAGCATTTTTAAACTTCAACGGAATTCCGAGAACAATGGAAGAGTTCCGAAGCATTTTTAAACGTCAGCGGAATTCCGAGAACAATGGAAGAGTTCCGAAGCATTATTAAACATCAGCGGAATTCCGAGAACAATGGAAGAGTTCTGAAGCATTTTTAAACGTCAGCGGAATTCCGAGAACAATGGAAGAGTTCCGAAGCATTTTTAAACTTCAGCGGAATTCCGAGAACAATGTAAGAGATTTTAAGCATTTTTAAACTTCAGCGTAATTCCGAGAACAATAGAAGAGTTCCGAAGCATTTTTAAAATTCACACGAATTCCGAGAATAATGGAAGAGTTCAGATGAATTTTTAGACTTCAGCAGAATTCCTAGAACAATGGAAGAGTTCCGAAGCATTTTTAAACATCAGCGGAATGCCGAGAACAATGCAAGATTTCCGAAGCATTTTTATATGTCAGCGGAATTCCGAGAACAATGGAAGAGTTCCGAAGCATTTTTAAACTTCAGCAGAATTCCGAGAACAATGGAAGAGTTTCGAAGCATTTTTAAACTTCAACGGAATTCCGAGAACAATGGAAGAGTTTCGAAGCATTTTTAAACTTCAACGGAATTCCGAGAACAATGGAAGAGTTCCGAAGCATTTTTAAACGTCAGCGGAATTCCGAGAACAATGGAAGAGTTCCGAACCATTTTTAAACTTCAGTGGAATTACGAGAACAATGGAAGAGTTCCGAAGCATATTTAAACATGAGCAGAATTACGAGAACAATGGAAGAGATTTTAAGCATTTTTAAACTTCAGCGGAATTCCGAGAACAATAGAAGAGTTCCGAAGCATTTTTAAACTTCACCCGAATTCCGAGAGCAATGGAAGAGTTCCAAAACATTTTAAAAGTTCAGCAGAATTCCGAGAACAATTGAAGAGTTCCGAAGCATTTTTAAATGTCAGCGGAATGCCGAGAACAATGCAAGATTTCCGAAGCATTTTTATATGTCAGCGGAATTCCGAGAACAATGGAAGCGTACCGAAGCATTTTTAAACGTCAGCGGAATTCTGAGAACAATGGAAGAGTTCCGAAGCATTTTTAAACTTCAGCAGAATTCCGAGAACAATGGAAGAGTTTCGAAGCATTTTTAAACTTCAACGGAATTCCGAGAACAATTAAAGAGTTGCGAAGCATTATTAAACGTCAGCGGAATTCCGAGAACAATGGAAGAGTACCGAAGCATTTTTAAACGTCAGCAGAATTCTGAGAACAATGGAAGAGTTCCGAACCATTTTTAAACGTCAGCAGAATTCCGAGAACAATGGAAGAGTTCTGAAGCATTTTTAAACGTCAGCAGAATTCTGAGAACAATGGAAGAGTTCCGAAGCATTATTAAACATCAGCGGAATTTCGAGAACAATGGAAGAGTTCTGAAGCATTTTTAAATGTCAGCAGAATTCCGAGAACAATAGAAGAGTTCCGAAGCATTTTTAAACGTCAGCAGAATTCTGAGAACAATGGAAGAGTTCCGAAGCATTTTTAAACTTCAGCGGAATTCCGAGAACAATGGAAGAGTTCCAAAGCATTTTTAAACGTCAGCGGAATTCCGAGAACAATGGAAGAGTTCTGAAGCATTTTTAAACGTCAGCGGAATTTTGAAAACAATGGAAGATTTCCGAAGCATTTTTAAACGTCAGCGGAATTCTGAGAACAATGGAAGAGTTCCGAAGCATTTTTAAACTTCAACAGAATTCCGAGAACAATGGAAGAGTTCCTAAGCATTTTTAAACTTCAGCGGAATTCTGAGAACAATGGAAGAGTTCCGAAGCATTTTTAAACGTCAGCAGAATTCCGAGAACAATGTAAGAGTCCTGAAGCATTTTTAAACTTCAGCAGAAATCCGAGAGCAATGGAAGAGTTCCAAAGCATTTTAAAAGTTCAGCAGAATTCCGAGAACAATTGAAGAGTTCCGAAGCATTTTTAAACGTCAGCGGAATGCCGAGAACAATGCAAGATTTCCGAAGCATTTTTATATGTCAGCGGAATTCCGAGAACAATGGAAGAGTTCCGAAGCATTTTTAAACTTCAGCAGAATTCCGAGAACAATGGAAGAGTTTCGAAGCATTTTTAAACTTCAACGGAATTCCGAGAACAATGGAAGAGTTTCGAAGCATTTTTAAACTTCAACGGAATTCCGAGAACAATGGAAGAGTTCCGAAGCATTTTTAAACGTCAGCGGAATTCCGAGAACAATGGAAGAGTTCCGAAGCATTATTAAACATCAGCGGAATTCCGAGAACAATGGAAGAGTTCTGAAGCATTTTTAAACGTCAGCGGAATTCCGAGAACAATGGAAGAGTTCCGAAGCATTTTTAAACTTCAGCGGAATTCCGAGAACAATGTAAGAGATTTTAAGCATTTTTAAACTTCAGCGTAATTCCGAGAACAATAGAAGAGTTCCGAAGCATTTTTAAAATTCACACGAATTCCGAGAATAATGGAAGAGTTCAGATGAATTTTTAGACTTCAGCAGAATTCCTAGAACAATGGAAGAGTTCCGAAGCATTTTTAAACATCAGCGGAATGCCGAGAACAATGCAAGATTTCCGAAGCATTTTTATATGTCAGCGGAATTCCGAGAACAATGGAAGAGTTCCGAAGCATTTTTAAACTTCAGCAGAATTCCGAGAACAATGGAAGAGTTTCGAAGCATTTTTAAACTTCAACGGAATTCCGAGAACAATGGAAGAGTTTCGAAGCATTTTTAAACTTCAACGGAATTCCGAGAACAATGGAAGAGTTCCGAAGCATTTTTAAACGTCAGCGGAATTCCGAGAACAATGGAAGAGTTCCGAACCATTTTTAAACTTCAGTGGAATTACGAGAACAATGGAAGAGTTCCGAAGCATATTTAAACATGAGCAGAATTACGAGAACAATGGAAGAGATTTTAAGCATTTTTAAACTTCAGCGGAATTCCGAGAACAATAGAAGAGTTCCGAAGCATTTTTAAACTTCACCCGAATTCCGAGAGCAATGGAAGAGTTCCAAAACATTTTAAAAGTTCAGCAGAATTCCGAGAACAATTGAAGAGTTCCGAAGCATTTTTAAATGTCAGCGGAATGCCGAGAACAATGCAAGATTTCCGAAGCATTTTTATATGTCAGCGGAATTCCGAGAACAATGGAAGCGTACCGAAGCATTTTTAAACGTCAGCGGAATTCTGAGAACAATGGAAGAGTTCCGAAGCATTTTTAAACTTCAGCAGAATTCCGAGAACAATGGAAGAGTTTCGAAGCATTTTTAAACTTCAACGGAATTGCGAGAACAATTAAAGAGTTGCGAAGCATTATTAAACGTCAGCGGAATTCCGAGAACAATGGAAGAGTACCGAAGCATTTTTAAACGTCAGCAGAATTCTGAGAACAATGGAAGAGTTCCGAACCATTTTTAAACGTCAGCAGAATTCCGAGAACAATGGAAGAGTTCTGAAGCATTTTTAAACGTCAGCAGAATTCTGAGAACAATGGAAGAGTTCCGAAGCATTATTAAACATCAGCGGAATTTCGAGAACAATGGAAGAGTTCTGAAGCATTTTTAAATGTCAGCAGAATTCCGAGAACAATAGAAGAGTTCCGAAGCATTTTTAAACGTCAGCAGAATTCTGAGAACAATGGAAGAGTTCCGAAGCATTTTTAAACTTCAGCGGAATTCCGAGAACAATGGAAGAGTTCCAAAGCATTTTTAAACGTCAGCGGAATTCCGAGAACAATGGAAGAGTTCTGAAGCATTTTTAAACGTCAGCGGAATTTTGAAAACAATGGAAGATTTCCGAAGCATTTTTAAACGTCAGCGGAATTCTGAGAACAATGGAAGAGTTCCGAAGCATTTTTAAACTTCAACAGAATTCCGAGAACAATGGAAGAGTTCCTAAGCATTTTTAAACTTCAGCGGAATTCTGAGAACAATGGAAGAGTTCCGAAGCATTTTTAAACGTCAGCAGAATTCCGAGAACAATGTAAGAGTCCTGAAGCATTTTTAAACTTCAGCAGAAATCCGAGAGCAATGGAAGAGTTCCAAAGCATTTTAAAAGTTCAGCAGAATTCCGAGAACAATTGAAGAGTTCCGAAGCATTTTTAAACGTCAGCGGAATGCCGAGAACAATGCAAGATTTCCGAAGCATTTTTATATGTCAGCGGAATTCCGAGAACAATGGAAGAGTTCCGAAGCATTTTTAAACTTCAGCAGAATTCCGAGAACAATGGAAGAGTTTCGAAGCATTTTTAAACTTCAACGGAATTCCGAGAACAATGGAAGAGTTCCGAAGCATTTTTAAACGTCAGCGGAATTCCGAGAACAATGGAAGAGTTCCGAAGCATTTTTAAACTTCAGCAGAATTCCGAGAACAATGGAAGAGTTTCGAAGCATTTTTAAACTTCAACGGAATTCCGAGAACAATAGAAGAGTTCCGAAGCATTTTTAAAATTCACACGAATTCCGAGAATAATGGAAGAGTTCAGATGAATTTTTAGACTTCAGCAGAATTCTTAGAACAATGGAAGAGTTCCGAAGCATTTTTAAACTTCAGCGGAATTCCGATAACAATGGAAGAGTTCCGAAGCATTTTTAAACGTCAGCGGAATTCCGAGAACAATGGAAGAGTACCGAAGCATTTTTAAACGTCAGCAGAATTCCGAGAACAATAGAAGAGTTCCGAAGCATTTTTAAACGTCAGCAGAATTCCGAGAACAATGTAAGAGTTCTGAAGCATTTTTAAACTTCAGCAGAATTCCGAGAACAATGGAAGAGTTTCGAAGCATTTTTAAACTTCAACGGAATTCCGAGAACAATGGAAGAGTTCCGAAGCATTATTAAACATCAGCGGAATTCCGAGAACAATGGAAGAGTTCTGAAGCATTTTTAAACGTCAGCAGAATTCCGAGAACAATAGAAGAGTTCCGAAGCATTTTTAAACGTCAGCAGAATTCTGAGAACAATGGAAGAGTTCCGAAGCATTTTTAAACTTCAGCGGAATTCCGAGAACAATGGAAGAGTTCCAAAGCATTTTTAAACGTCAGCGGGATTCCGAGAACAATGGAAGAGTTCTGAAGCATTTTTAAACGTCAGCGGAATTTTGAAAACAATGGAAGATTTCCGAAGCATTTTTAAACGTCAGCGGAATTCTGAGAACAATGGAAGAGTTCCGAAGCATTTTTAAACTTCAGCAGAATTCCGAGAACAATGGAAGAGTTCCGAAGCATTTTTAAACTTCAGCGGAATTCTGAGAACAATGGAAGAGTTCTGAAGCATTTTTAAACGTCAGCAGAATTCCGAGAACAATGGAAGAGTTCTGAAGCATTTTTAAACTTCAGCAGAATTCCGAGAGCAATGGAAGAGTTCCAAAGCATTTTAAAAGTTCAGCAGAATTCTGAGAAAAATTGAAGAGTTCCGAAGCATTTTTAAACATCAGCGGAATGCCGAGAACAATGCAAGATTTCCGAAGCATTTTTATATGTCAGCGGAATTCCGAGAACAATGGAAGGGTTCCGAAGCATTTTTAAACTTCAGCAGAATTCCGAGAACAATGGAAGAGTTTCGAAGCATTTTTAAACTTCAACGGAATTCCGAGAACAATGGAAGAGTTTCGAAGCATTTTTAAACTTCAACGGAATTCCGAGAACAATGGAAGAGTTCCAAAGCATTTTTAAACGTCAGCAGAATTCTGAGAACAATGGAAGAGTTCCGAAGCATTTTTAAACTTCAGCGGAATTCCGAGAACAATGGAAGAGTTCCAAAGCATTTTTAAACGTCAGCGGGATTCCGAGAACAAAGGAAGAGTTCTGAAGCATTTTTAAACGTCAGCGGAATTTTGAAAACAATGAAAGATTTCCGAAGCATTTTTAAACGTCAGCGGAATTCTGAGAACAATGGAAGAGTTCCGAAGCATTTTTAAACTTCAGCGGAATTCTGAGAACAATGGAAGAGTTCCGAAGCATTTTTAAACGTCAGCAGAATTCCGAGAACAATGTAAGAGTTCTGAAGCATTTTTAAACTTCAGCAGAATTCCGAGAGCAATGGAAGAGTTCCAAAGCATTTTAAAAGTTCAGCAGAATTCCGAGAAAAATTGAAGAGTTCCGAAGCATTTTTAAACATCAGCGGAATGCCGAGAACAATGCAAGATTTCCGAAGCATTTTTATATGTCAGCGGAATTCCGAGAACAATGGAAGAGTTCCGAAGCATTTTTAAACTTCAGCAGAATTCCGAGAACAATGGAAGAGTTTCGAAGCATTTTTAAACTTCAACGGAATTCCGAGAACAATGGAAGAGTTTTGAAGCATTTTTAAACTTCAACGGAATTCCGAGAACAATGGAAGAGTTCCGAAGCATTTTTAAACGTCAGCGGAATTCCGAGAACAATGGAAGAGTTCCGAACCATTTTTAAACTTCAGTGGAATTACGAGAACAATGGAAGAGTTCCGAAGCATTTTTAAACATGAGCAGAATTACGAGAACAATGGAAGAGATTTTAAGCATTTTTAAACTTCAGCGGAATTCCGAGAACAATAGAAGAGTTCCGAAGCATTTTTAAACTTCACCCGAATTCCGAGAGCAATGGAAGAGTTCCAAAGCATTTTAAAAGTTCAGCAGAATTCCGAGAACAATTGAAGAGTTCCGAAGCATTTTTAAATGTCAGCGGAATGCCGAGAACAATGCAAGATTTCCGAAGCATTTTTATATGTCAGCGGAATTCCGAGAACAATGGAAGCGTACCGAAGCATTTTTAAACGTCAGCGGAATTCTGAGAACAATGGAAGAGTTCCGAAGCATTTTTAAACTTCAGCAGAATTCCGAGAGCAATGGAAGAGTTTCGAAGCATTTTTAAACTTCAACGGAATTCCGAGAACAATGAAAGAGTTGCGAAGCATTATTAAACGTCAGCGGAATTCCGAGAACAATGGAAGAGTACCGAAGCATTTTTAAATGTCAGCAGAATTCTGAGAACAATGGAAGAGTTCCGAAGCATTTTTAAACGTCAGCGGAATTCCGAGAACAAAGGAAGAGTTCTGAAGCATTTTTAAACGTCAGCAGAATTCCGAGAACAATAGAAGAGTTCCGAAGCATTTTTAAACGTCAGCAGAATTCTGAGAACAATGGAAGAGTTCCGAAGCATTTTTAAACTTCAGCGGAATTCCGAGAACAATGGAAGAGTTCTGAAGCATTTTTAAACGTCAGCAGAATTCTGAGAACAATGGAAGAGTTCCGAAGCATTATTAAACATCAGCGGAATTCCGAGAACAATGGAAGAGTTCTGAAGCATTTTTAAACGTCAGCAGAATTCCGAGAACAATAGAAGAGTTCCGAAGCATTTTTAAACGTCAGCAGAATTCTGAGAACAATGGAAGAGTTCCGAAGCATTTTTAAACTTCAGCGGAATTCCGAGAACAATGGAAGAGTTCCAAAGCATTTTTAAACGTCAGCGGAATTCCGAGAACAATGGAAGAGTTCTGAAGCATTTTTAAACGTCAGCGGAATTTTGAAAACAATGGAAGATTTCCGAAGCATTTTTAAACGTCAGCGGAATTCTGAGAACAATGGAAGAGTTCCGAAGCATTTTTAAACTTCAGCAGAATTCCGAGAACAATGGAAGAGTTCCGAAGCATTTTTAAACTTCAGCGGAATTCTTAGAACAATGGAAGAGTTCCGAAGCATTTTTAAACGTCAGCAGAATTCCGAGAACAATGTAAGAGTCCTGAAGCATTTTTAAACTTCAGCAGAATTCCGAGAGCAATGGAAGAGTTCCAAAGCATTTTAAAAGTTCAGCAGAATTCCGAGAACAATTGAAGAGTTCCGAAGCATTTTTAAACGTCAGCGGAATGCCGAGAACAATGCAAGATTTCCGAAGCATTTTTATATGTCAGCGGAATTCCGAGAACAATGGAAGAGTTCCGAAGCATTTTTAAACTTCAGCAGAATTCCGAGAACAATGGAAGAGTTTCGAAGCATTTTTAAACTTCAACGGAATTCCGAGAACAATGGAAGAGTTTCGAAGCATTATTAAACATCAGCGGAATTCCGAGAACAATGGAAGAGTTCCGAAGCATTATTAAACATCAGCGGAATTCCGAGAACAATGTAAGAGATTTTAAGCATTTTTAAACTTCAACGGAATTCCGAGAACAATGGAAGAGTTCCGAAGCATTTTTAAACGTCAGCGGAATTCCGAGAACAATGGAAGAGTTCCGAACCATTTTTAAACTTCAGTGGAATTACGAGAACAATGGAAGAGTTCCGAAGCATATTTAAACATGAGCAGAATTACGAGAACAATGGAAGAGATTTTAAGCATTTTTAAACTTCAGCGGAATTCCGAGAACAATAGAAGAGTTCCGAAGCATTTTTAAACTTCACCCGAATTCCGAGAGCAATGGAAGAGTTCCAAAACATTTTAAAAGTTCAGCAGAATTCCGAGAACAATTGAAGAGTTCCGAAGCATTTTTAAATGTCAGCGGAATGCCGAGAACAATGCAAGATTTCCGAAGCATTTTTATATGTCAGCGGAATTCCGAGAACAATGGAAGCGTACCGAAGCATTTTTAAACGTCAGCGGAATTCTGAGAACAATGGAAGAGTTCCGAAGCATTTTTAAACTTCAACGGAATTCCGAGAACAATTAAAGAGTTGCGAAGCATTATTAAACGTCAGCGGAATTCCGAGAACAATGGAAGAGTACCGAAGCATTTTTAAACGTCAGCAGAATTCTGAGAACAATGGAAGAGTTCCGAACCATTTTTAAACGTCAGCAGAATTCCGAGAACAATGGAAGAGTTCTGAAGCATTTTTAAACGTCAGCAGAATTCTGAGAACAATGGAAGAGTTCCGAAGCATTATTAAACATCAGCGGAATTTCGAGAACAATGGAAGAGTTCTGAAGCATTTTTAAATGTCAGCAGAATTCCGAGAACAATAGAAGAGTTCCGAAGCATTTTTAAACGTCAGCAGAATTCTGAGAACAATGGAAGAGTTCCGAAGCATTTTTAAACTTCAGCGGAATTCCGAGAACAATGGAAGAGTTCCAAAGCATTTTTAAACGTCAGCGGAATTCCGAGAACAATGGAAGAGTTCTGAAGCATTTTTAAACGTCAGCGGAATTTTGAAAACAATGGAAGATTTCCGAAGCATTTTTAAACGTCAGCGGAATTCTGAGAACAATGGAAGAGTTCCGAAGCATTTTTAAACTTCAACAGAATTCCGAGAACAATGGAAGAGTTCCTAAGCATTTTTAAACTTCAGCGGAATTCTGAGAACAATGGAAGAGTTCCGAAGCATTTTTAAACGTCAGCAGAATTCCGAGAACAATGTAAGAGTCCTGAAGCATTTTTAAACTTCAGCAGAAATCCGAGAGCAATGGAAGAGTTCCAAAGCATTTTAAAAGTTCAGCAGAATTCCGAGAACAATTGAAGAGTTCCGAAGCATTTTTAAACGTCAGCGGAATGCCGAGAACAATGCAAGATTTCCGAAGCATTTTTATATGTCAGCGGAATTCCGAGAACAATGGAAGAGTTCCGAAGCATTTTTAAACTTCAGCAGAATTCCGAGAACAATGGAAGAGTTTCGAAGCATTTTTAAACTTCAACGGAATTCCGAGAACAATGGAAGAGTTCCGAAGCATTTTTAAACGTCAGCGGAATTCCGAGAACAATGGAAGAGTTCCGAAGCATTTTTAAACTTCAGCAGAATTCCGAGAACAATGGAAGAGTTTCGAAGCATTTTTAAACTTCAACGGAATTCCGAGAACAATAGAAGAGTTCCGAAGCATTTTTAAAATTCACACGAATTCCGAGAATAATGGAAGAGTTCAGATGAATTTTTAGACTTCAGCAGAATTCCTAGAACAATGGAAGAGTTCCGAAGCATTTTTAAACTTCAGCGGAATTCCGATAACAATGGAAGAGTTCCGAAGCATTTTTAAACGTCAGCGGAATTCCGAGAACAATGGAAGAGTACCGAAGCATTTTTAAACGTCAGCAGAATTCCGAGAACAATAGAAGAGTTCCGAAGCATTTTTAAACGTCAGCAGAATTCCGAGAACAATGTAAGAGTTCTGAAGCATTTTTAAACTTCAGCAGAATTCCGAGAACAATGGAAGAGTTTCGAAGCATTTTTAAACTTCAACGGAATTCCGAGAACAATGGAAGAGTTCCGAAGCATTATTAAACATCAGCGGAATTCCGAGAACAATGGAAGAGTTCTGAAGCATTTTTAAACGTCAGCAGAATTCCGAGAACAATAGAAGAGTTCCGAAGCATTTTTAAACGTCAGCAGAATTCTGAGAACAATGGAAGAGTTCCGAAGCATTTTTAAACTTCAGCGGAATTCCGAGAACAATGGAAGAGTTCCAAAGCATTTTTAAACGTCAGCGGGATTCCGAGAACAATGGAAGAGTTCTGAAGCATTTTTAAACGTCAGCGGAATTTTGAAAACAATGGAAGATTTCCGAAGCATTTTTAAACGTCAGCGGAATTCTGAGAACAATGGAAGAGTTCCGAAGCATTTTTAAACTTCAGCAGAATTCCGAGAACAATGGAAGAGTTCCGAAGCATTTTTAAACTTCAGCGGAATTCTGAGAACAATGGAAGAGTTCTGAAGCATTTTTAAACGTCAGCAGAATTCCGAGAACAATGGAAGAGTTCTGAAGCATTTTTAAACTTCAGCAGAATTCCGAGAGCAATGGAAGAGTTCCAAAGCATTTTAAAAGTTCAGCAGAATTCTGAGAAAAATTGAAGAGTTCCGAAGCATTTTTAAACATCAGCGGAATGCCGAGAACAATGCAAGATTTCCGAAGCATTTTTATATGTCAGCGGAATTCCGAGAACAATGGAAGCGTACCGAAGCATTTTTAAACGTCAGCGGAATTCTGAGAACAATGGAAGAGTTCCGAAGCATTTTTAAACTTCAGCAGAATTCCGAGAGCAATGGAAGAGTTTCGAAGCATTTTTAAACTTCAACGGAATTCCGAGAACAATGAAAGAGTTGCGAAGCATTATTAAACGTCAGCGGAATTCCGAGAACAATGGAAGAGTACCGAAGCATTTTTAAATGTCAGCAGAATTCTGAGAACAATGGAAGAGTTCCGAAGCATTTTTAAACGTCAGCGGAATTCCGAGAACAAAGGAAGAGTTCTGAAGCATTTTTAAACGTCAGCAGAATTCCGAGAACAATAGAAGAGTTCCGAAGCATTTTTAAACGTCAGCAGAATTCTGAGAACAATGGAAGAGTTCCGAAGCATTTTTAAACTTCAGCGGAATTCCGAGAACAATGGAAGAGTTCTGAAGCATTTTTAAACGTCAGCAGAATTCTGAGAACAATGGAAGAGTTCCGAAGCATTATTAAACATCAGCGGAATTCCGAGAACAATGGAAGAGTTCTGAAGCATTTTTAAACGTCAGCAGAATTCCGAGAACAATAGAAGAGTTCCGAAGCATTTTTAAACGTCAGCAGAATTCTGAGAACAATGGAAGAGTTCCGAAGCATTTTTAAACTTCAGCGGAATTCCGAGAACAATGGAAGAGTTCCAAAGCATTTTTAAACGTCAGCGGAATTCCGAGAACAATGGAAGAGTTCTGAAGCATTTTTAAACGTCAGCGGAATTTTGAAAACAATGGAAGATTTCCGAAGCATTTTTAAACGTCAGCGGAATTCTGAGAACAATGGAAGAGTTCCGAAGCATTTTTAAACTTCAGCAGAATTCCGAGAACAATGGAAGAGTTCCGAAGCATTTTTAAACTTCAGCGGAATTCTTAGAACAATGGAAGAGTTCCGAAGCATTTTTAAACGTCAGCAGAATTCCGAGAACAATGTAAGAGTCCTGAAGCATTTTTAAACTTCAGCAGAATTCCGAGAGCAATGGAAGAGTTCCAAAGCATTTTAAAAGTTCAGCAGAATTCCGAGAACAATTGAAGAGTTCCGAAGCATTTTTAAACGTCAGCGGAATGCCGAGAACAATGCAAGATTTCCGAAGCATTTTTATATGTCAGCGGAATTCCGAGAACAATGGAAGAGTTCCGAAGCATTTTTAAACTTCAGCAGAATTCCGAGAACAATGGAAGAGTTTCGAAGCATTTTTAAACTTCAACGGAATTCCGAGAACAATGGAAGAGTTTCGAAGCATTATTAAACATCAGCGGAATTCCGAGAACAATGGAAGAGTTCCGAAGCATTATTAAACATCAGCGGAATTCCGAGAACAATGGAAGAGTTCTGAAGCATTTTTAAACGTCAGCGGAATTCCGAGAACAATGGAAGAGTTCCGAAGCATTTTTAAACTTCAGCGGAATTCCGAGAACAATGTAAGAGATTTTAAGCATTTTTAAACTTCAGCGTAATTCCGAGAACAATAGAAGAGTTCCGAAGCATTTTTAAAATTCACACGAATTCCGAGAATAATGGAAGAGTTCAGATGAATTTTTAGACTTCAGCAGAATTCCTAGAACAATGGAAGAGTTCCGAAGCATTTTTAAACATCAGCGGAATGCCGAGAACAATGCAAGATTTCCGAAGCATTTTTATATGTCAGCGGAATTCCGAGAACAATGGAAGAGTTCCGAAGCATTTTTAAACTTCAGCAGAATTCCGAGAACAATGGAAGAGTTTCGAAGCATTTTTAAACTTCAACGGAATTCCGAGAACAATGGAAGAGTTTCGAAGCATTTTTAAACTTCAACGGAATTCCGAGAACAATGGAAGAGTTCCGAAGCATTTTTAAACGTCAGCGGAATTCCGAGAACAATGGAAGAGTTCCGAACCATTTTTAAACTTCAGTGGAATTACGAGAACAATGGAAGAGTTCCGAAGCATATTTAAACATGAGCAGAATTACGAGAACAATGGAAGAGATTTTAAGCATTTTTAAACTTCAGCGGAATTCCGAGAACAATAGAAGAGTTCCGAAGCATTTTTAAACTTCACCCGAATTCCGAGAGCAATGGAAGAGTTCCAAAACATTTTAAAAGTTCAGCAGAATTCCGAGAACAATTGAAGAGTTCCGAAGCATTTTTAAATGTCAGCGGAATGCCGAGAACAATGCAAGATTTCCGAAGCATTTTTATATGTCAGCGGAATTCCGAGAACAATGGAAGCGTACCGAAGCATTTTTAAACGTCAGCGGAATTCTGAGAACAATGGAAGAGTTCCGAAGCATTTTTAAACTTCAGCAGAATTCCGAGAACAATGGAAGAGTTTCGAAGCATTTTTAAACTTCAACGGAATTCCGAGAACAATTAAAGAGTTGCGAAGCATTATTAAACGTCAGCGGAATTCCGAGAACAATGGAAGAGTACCGAAGCATTTTTAAACGTCAGCAGAATTCTGAGAACAATGGAAGAGTTCCGAACCATTTTTAAACGTCAGCAGAATTCCGAGAACAATGGAAGAGTTCTGAAGCATTTTTAAACGTCAGCAGAATTCTGAGAACAATGGAAGAGTTCCGAAGCATTATTAAACATCAGCGGAATTTCGAGAACAATGGAAGAGTTCTGAAGCATTTTTAAATGTCAGCAGAATTCCGAGAACAATAGAAGAGTTCCGAAGCATTTTTAAACGTCAGCAGAATTCTGAGAACAATGGAAGAGTTCCGAAGCATTTTTAAACTTCAGCGGAATTCCGAGAACAATGGAAGAGTTCCAAAGCATTTTTAAACGTCAGCGGAATTCCGAGAACAATGGAAGAGTTCTGAAGCATTTTTAAACGTCAGCGGAATTTTGAAAACAATGGAAGATTTCCGAAGCATTTTTAAACGTCAGCGGAATTCTGAGAACAATGGAAGAGTTCCGAAGCATTTTTAAACTTCAGCGGAATTCCGAGAACAATGGAAGAGTTCCGAAGCATTATTAAACATCAGCGGAATTCCGAGAACAATGGAAGAGTTCTGAAGCATTTTTAAACGTCAGCGGAATTCCGAGAACAATGGAAGAGTTCCGAAGCATTTTTAAACTTCAGCGGAATTCCGAGAACAATGTAAGAGATTTTAAGCATTTTTAAACTTCAGCGTAATTCCGAGAACAATAGAAGAGTTCCGAAGCATTTTTAAAATTCACACGAATTCCGAGAATAATGGAAGAGTTCAGATGAATTTTTAGACTTCAGCAGAATTCCTAGAACAATGGAAGAGTTCCGAAGCATTTTTAAACTTCAGCGGAATTCCGATAACAATGGAAGAGTTCCGAAGCATTTTTAAACGTCAGCGGAATTCCGAGAACAATGGAAGAGTACCGAAGCATTTTTAAACGTCAGCAGAATTCCGAGAACAATAGAAGAGTTCCGAAGCATTTTTAAACGTCAGCAGAATTCCGAGAACAATGTAAGAGTTCTGAAGCATTTTTAAACTTCAGCAGAATTCCGAGAACAATGAAAGAGTTTCGAAACATTTTTAAACTTCAGCAGAATTCCGAGAACAATGGAAGAGTTTCGAAGCATTTTTAAACTTCAACGGAATTCCGAGAACAATGGAAGAGTTCCGAAGCATTTTTAAACATCAGCGGAATTCCGAGAACAATGGAAGAGTTCTGAAGCATTTTTAAACGTCAGCAGAATTCCGAGAACAATAGAAGAGTTCCGAAGCATTTTTAAACGTCAGCAGAATTCTGAGAACAATGGAAGAGTTCCGAAGCATTTTTAAACTTCAGCGGAATTCCGAGAACAATGGAAGAGTTCCAAAGCATTTTTAAACGTCAGCGGGATTCCGAGAACAATGGAAGAGTTCTGAAGCATTTTTAAACGTCAGCGGAATTTTGAAAACAATGGAAGATTTCCGAAGCATTTTTAAACGTCAGCGGAATTCTGAGAACAATGGAAGAGTTCCGAAGCATTTTTAAACTTCAGCAGAATTCCGAGAACAATGGAAGAGTTCCGAAGCATTTTTAAACTTCAGCGGAATTCTGAGAACAATGGAAGAGTTCTGAAGCATTTTTAAACGTCAGCAGAATTCCGAGAACAATGGAAGAGTTCTGAAGCATTTTTAAACTTCAGCAGAATTCCGAGAGCAATGGAAGAGTTCCAAAGCATTTTAAAAGTTCAGCAGAATTCTGAGAAAAATTGAAGAGTTCCGAAGCATTTTTAAACATCAGCGGAATGCCGAGAACAATGCAAGATTTCCGAAGCATTTTTATATGTCAGCGGAATTCCGAGAACAATGGAAGAGTTCCGAAGCATTTTTAAACTTCAGCAGAATTCCGAGAACAATGGAAGAGTTTCGAAGCATTTTTAAACTTCAACGGAATTCCGAGAACAATGGAAGAGTTTCGAAGCATTTTTAAACTTCAACGGAATTCCGAGAACAATGGAAGAGTTCCAAAGCATTTTTAAACGTCAGCAGAATTCTGAGAACAATGGAAGAGTTCCGAAGCATTTTTAAACTTCAGCGGAATTCCGAGAACAATAGAAGAGTTCCGAAGCATTTTTAAACTTCACCCGAATTCCGAGAGCAATGGAAGAGTTCCAAAACATTTTAAAAGTTCAGCAGAATTCCGAGAACAATTGAAGAGTTCCGAAGCATTTTTAAATGTCAGCGGAATGCCGAGAACAATGCAAGATTTCCGAAGCATTTTTATATGTCAGCGGAATTCCGAGAACAATGGAAGCGTACCGAAGCATTTTTAAACGTCAGCGGAATTCTGAGAACAATGGAAGAGTTCCGAAGCATTTTTAAACTTCAGCAGAATTCCGAGAACAATGGAAGAGTTTCGAAGCATTTTTAAACTTCAACGGAATTCCGAGAACAATTAAAGAGTTGCGAAGCATTATTAAACGTCAGCGGAATTCCGAGAACAATGGAAGAGTACCGAAGCATTTTTAAACGTCAGCAGAATTCTGAGAACAATGGAAGAGTTCCGAACCATTTTTAAACGTCAGCAGAATTCCGAGAACAATGGAAGAGTTCTGAAGCATTTTTAAACGTCAGCAGAATTCTGAGAACAATGGAAGAGTTCCGAAGCATTATTAAACATCAGCGGAATTTCGAGAACAATGGAAGAGTTCTGAAGCATTTTTAAACGTCAGCAGAATTCCGAGAACAATAGAAGAGTTCCGAAGCATTTTTAAACGTCAGCAGAATTCTGAGAACAATGGAAGAGTTCCGAAGCATTTTTAAACTTCAGCGGAATTCCGAGAACAATGGAAGAGTTCCAAAGCATTTTTAAACGTCAGCGGAATTCCGAGAACAATGGAAGAGTTCTGAAGCATTTTTAAACGTCAGCGGAATTTTGAAAACAATGGAAGATTTCCGAAGCATTTTTAAACGTCAGCGGAATTCTGAGAACAATGGAAGAGTTCCGAAGCATTTTTAAACTTCAGCAGAATTCCGAGAACAATGGAAGAGTTCCGAAGCATTTTTAAACTTCAGCGGAATTCTGAGAACAATGGAAGAGTTCCGAAGCATTTTTAAACGTCAGCAGAATTCCGAGAACAATATAAGAGTCCTGAAGCATTTTTAAACTTCAGCAGAATTCCGAGAGCAATGGAAGAGTTCCAAAGCATTTTAAAAGTTCAGCAGAATTCCGAGAACAATTGAAGAGTTCCGAAGCATTTTTAAACGTCAGCGGAATGCCGAGAACAATGCAAGATTTCCGAAGCATTTTTATATGTCAGCGGAATTCCGAGAACAATGGAAGAGTTCCGAAGCATTTTTAAACTTCAGCAGAATTCCGAGAACAATGGAAGAGTTTCGAAGCATTTTTAAACTTCAACGGAATTCCGAGAACAATGGAAGAGTTTCGAAGCATTTTTAAACTTCAACGGAATTCCGAGAACAATGGAAGAGTTCCGAAGCATTTTTAAACGTCAGCGGAATTCCGAGAACAATGGAAGAGTTCCGAAGCATTATTAAACATCAGCGGAATTCCGAGAACAATGGAAGAGTTCTGAAGCATTTTTAAACGTCAGCGGAATTCCGAGAACAATGGAAGAGTTCCGAAGCATTTTTAAACTTCAGCGGAATTCCGAGAACAATGTAAGAGATTTTAAGCATTTTTAAACTTCAGCGTAATTCCGAGAACAATAGAAGAGTTCCGAAGCATTTTTAAAATTCACACGAATTCCGAGAATAATGGAAGAGTTCAGATGAATTTTTAGACTTCAGCAGAATTCCTAGAACAATGGAAGAGTTCCGAAGCATTTTTAAACTTCAGCGGAATTCCGATAACAATGGAAGAGTTCCGAAGCATTTTTAAACGTCAGCGGAATTCCGAGAACAATGGAAGAGTACCGAAGCATTTTTAAACGTCAGCAGAATTCCGAGAACAATAGAAGAGTTCCGAAGCATTTTTAAACGTCAGCAGAATTCCGAGAACAATGTAAGAGTTCTGAAGCATTTTTAAACTTCAGCAGAATTCCGAGAACAATGAAAGAGTTTCGAAACATTTTTAAACTTCAGCAGAATTCCGAGAACAATGGAAGAGTTTCGAAGCATTTTTAAACTTCAACGGAATTCCGAGAACAATGGAAGAGTTCTGAAGCATTATTAAACATCAGCGGAATTCCGAGAACAATGGAAGAGTTCTGAAGCATTTTTAAACGTCAGCAGAATTCCGAGAACAATAGAAGAGTTCCGAAGCATTTTTAAACGTCAGCAGAATTCTGAGAACAATGGAAGAGTTCCGAAGCATTTTTAAACTTCAGCGGAATTCCGAGAACAATGGAAGAGTTCCAAAGCATTTTTAAACGTCAGCGGGATTCCGAGAACAATGGAAGAGTTCTGAAGCATTTTTAAACGTCAGCGGAATTTTGAAAACAATGGAAGATTTCCGAAGCATTTTTAAACGTCAGCGGAATTCTGAGAACAATGGAAGAGTTCCGAAGCATTTTTAAACTTCAGCAGAATTCCAAGAACAATGGAAGAGTTCCGAAGCATTTTTAAACTTCAGCGGAATTCTGAGAACAATGGAAGAGTTCTGAAGCATTTTTAAACGTCAGCAGAATTCCGAGAACAATGGAAGAGTTCTGAAGCATTTTTAAACTTCAGCAGAATTCCGAGAGCAATGGAAGAGTTCCAAAGCATTTTAAAAGTTCAGCAGAATTCTGAGAAAAATTGAAGAGTTCCGAAGCATTTTTAAACATCAGCGGAATGCCGAGAACAATGCAAGATTTCCGAAGCATTTTTATATGTCAGCGGAATTCCGAGAACAATGGAAGAGTTCCGAAGCATTTTTAAACTTCAGCAGAATTCCGAGAACAATGGAAGAGTTTCGAAGCATTTTTAAACTTCAACGGAATTCCGAGAACAATGGAAGAGTTTCGAAGCATTTTTAAACTTCAACGGAATTCCGAGAACAATGGAAGAGTTCCAAAGCATTTTTAAACGTCAGCAGAATTCTGAGAACAATGGAAGAGTTCCGAAGCATTTTTAAACTTCAGCGGAATTCCGAGAACAATGGAAGAGTTCCAAAGCATTTTTAAACGTCAGCGGGATTCCGAGAACAAAGGAAGAGTTCTGAAGCATTTTTAAACGTCAGCGTAATTTTGAAAACAATGGAAGATTTCCGAAGCATTTTTAAACGTCAGCGGAATTCTGAGAACAATGGAAGAGTTCCGAAGCATTTTTAAACTTCAGCGGAATTCTGAGAACAATGGAAGAGTTCCGAAGCATTTTTAAACGTCAGCAGAATTCCGAGAACAATGTAAGAGTTCTGAAGCATTTTTAAACTTCAGCAGAATTCCGAGAGCAATGGAAGACTTCCAAAGCATTTTAAAAGTTCAGCAGAATTCCGAGAAAAATTGAAGAGTTCCGAAGCATTTTTAAACATCAGCGGAATGCCGAGAACAATGCAAGATTTCCGAAGCATTTTTATATGTCAGCGGAATTCCGAGAACAATGGAAGAGTTCCGAAGCATTTTTAAACTTCAGCAGAATTCCGAGAACAATGGAAGAGTTTCGAAGCATTTTTAAACTTCAACGGAATTCCGAGAACAATGGAAGAGTTTTGAAGCATTTTTAAACTTCAACGGAATTCCGAGAACAATGGAAGAGTTCCGAAGCATTTTTAAACGTCAGCGGAATTCCGAGAACAATGGAAGAGTTCCGAACCATTTTTAAACTTCAGTGGAATTACGAGAACAATGGAAGAGTTCCGAAGCATTTTTAAACATGAGCAGAATTACGAGAACAATGGAAGAGATTTTAAGCATTTTTAAACTTCAGCGGAATTCCGAGAACAATAGAAGAGTTCCGAAGCATTTTTAAACTTCACCCGAATTCCGAGAGCAATGGAAGAGTTCCAAAGCATTTTAAAAGTTCAGCAGAATTCCGAGAACAATTGAAGAGTTCCGAAGCATTTTTAAATGTCAGCGGAATGCCGAGAACAATGCAAGATTTCCGAAGCATTTTTATATGTCAGCGGAATTCCGAGAACAATGGAAGCGTACCGAAGCATTTTTAAACGTCAGCGGAATTCTGAGAACAATGGAAGAGTTCCGAAGCATTTTTAAACTTCAGCAGAATTCCGAGAGCATTGGAAGAGTTTCGAAGCATTTTTAAACTTCAACGGAATTCCGAGAACAATGAAAGAGTTGCGAAGCATTATTAAACGTCAGCGGAATTCCGAGAACAATGGAAGAGTACCGAAGCATTTTTAAATGTCAGCAGAATTCTGAGAACAATGGAAGAGTTCCGAAGCATTTTTAAACGTCAGCGGAATTCCGAGAACAAAGGAAGAGTTCTGAAGCATTTTTAAACGTCAGCAGAATTCCGAGAACAATAGAAGAGTTCCGAAGCATTTTTAAACGTCAGCAGAATTCTGAGAACAATGGAAGAGTTCCGAAGCATTTTTAAACTTCAGCGGAATTCCGAGAACAATGGAAGAGTTCTGAAGCATTTTTAAACGTCAGCAGAATTCTGAGAACAATGGAAGAGTTCCGAAGCATTATTAAACATCAGCGGAATTCCGAGAACAATGGAAGAGTTCTGAAGCATTTTTAAACGTCAGCAGAATTCCGAGAACAATAGAAGAGTTCCGAAGCATTTTTAAACGTCAGCAGAATTCTGAGAACAATGGAAGAGTTCCGAAGCATTTTTAAACTTCAGCGGAATTCCGAGAACAATGGAAGAGTTCCAAAGCATTTTTAAACGTCAGCGGAATTCCGAGAACAATGGAAGAGTTCTGAAGCATTTTTAAACGTCAGCGGAATTTTGAAAACAATGGAAGATTTCCGAAGCATTTTTAAACGTCAGCGGAATTCTGAGAACAATGGAAGAGTTCCGAAGCATTTTTAAACTTCAGCAGAATTCCGAGAACAATGGAAGAGTTCCGAAGCATTTTTAAACTTCAGCGGAATTCTGAGAACAATGGAAGAGTTCCGAAGCATTTTTAAACGTCAGCAGAATTCCGAGAACAATGTAAGAGTCCTGAAGCATTTTTAAACTTCAGCAGAATTCCGAGAGCAATGGAAGAGTTCCAAAGCATTTTAAAAGTTCAGCAGAATTCCGAGAACAATTGAAGAGTTCCGAAGCATTTTTAAACGTCAGCGGAATGCCGAGAACAATGCAAGATTTCCGAAGCATTTTTATATGTCAGCGGAATTCCGAGAACAATGGAAGAGTTCCGAAGCATTTTTAAACTTCAGCAGAATTCCGAGAACAATGGAAGAGTTTCGAAGCATTTTTAAACTTCAACGGAATTCCGAGAACAATGGAAGAGTTTCGAAGCATTTTTAAACTTCAACGGAATTCCGAGAACAATGGAAGAGTTCCGAAGCATTTTTAAACGTCAGCGGAATTCCGAGAACAATGGAAGAGTTCCGAAGCATTATTAAACATCAGCGGAATTCCGAGAACAATGGAAGAGTTCTGAAGCATTTTTAAACGTCAGCGGAATTCCGAGAACAATGGAAGAGTTCCGAAGCATTTTTAAACTTCAGCGGAATTCCGAGAACAATGTAAGAGATTTTAAGCATTTTTAAACTTCAGCGTAATTCCGAGAACAATAGAAGAGTTCCGAAGCATTTTTAAAATTCACACGAATTCCGAGAATAATGGAAGAGTTCAGATGAATTTTTAGACTTCAGCAGAATTCCTAGAACAATGGAAGAGTTCCGAAGCATTTTTAAACATCAGCGGAATGCCGAGAACAATGCAAGATTTCCGAAGCATTTTTATATGTCAGCGGAATTCCGAGAACAATGGAAGAGTTCCGAAGCATTTTTAAACTTCAGCAGAATTCCGAGAACAATGGAAGAGTTTCGAAGCATTTTTAAACTTCAACGGAATTCCGAGAACAATGGAAGAGTTTTGAAGCATTTTTAAACTTCAACGGAATTCCGAGAACAATGGAAGAGTTCCGAACCATTTTTAAACTTCAGTGGAATTACGAGAACAATGGAAGAGTTCCGAAGCATTTTTAAACATGAGCAGAATTACGAGAACAATGGAAGAGATTTTAAGCATTTTTAAACTTCAGCGGAATTCCGAGAACAATAGAAGAGTTCCGAAGCATTTTTAAACTTCACCCGAATTCCGAGAGCAATGGAAGAGTTCCAAGGCATTTTAAAAGTTCAGCAGAATTCCGAGAACAATTGAAGAGTTCCGAAGCATTTTTAAATGTCAGCGGAATGCCGAGAACAATGCAAGATTTCCGAAGCATTTTTATATGTCAGCGGAATTCCGAGAACAATGGAAGCGTACCGAAGCATTTTTAAACGTCAGCGGAATTCTGAGAACAATGGAAGAGTTCCGAAGCATTTTTAAACTTCAGCAGAATTCCGAGAACAATGGAAGAGTTTCGAAGCATTTTTAAACTTCAACGGAATTCCGAGAACAATTAAAGAGTTGCGAAGCATTATTAAACGTCAGCGGAATTCCGAGAACAATGGAAGAGTACCGAAGCATTTTTAAACGTCAGCAGAATTCTGAGAACAATGGAAGAGTTCCGAAGCATTTTTAAACGTCAGCAGAATTCCGAGAACAATGGAAGAGTTCTGAAGCATTTTTAAACGTCAGCAGAATTCTGAGAACAATGGAAGAGTTCCGAAGCATTATTAAACATCAGCGGAATTTCGAGAACAATGGAAGAGTTCTGAAGCATTTTTAAACGTCAGCAGAATTCCGAGAACAATAGAAGAGTTCCGAAGCATTTTTAAACGTCAGCAGAATTCTGAGAACAATGGAAGAGTTCCGAAGCATTTTTAAACTTCAGCGGAATTCCGAGAACAATGGAAGAGTTCCAAAGCATTTTTAAACGTCAGCGGAATTCCGAGAACAATGGAAGAGTTCTGAAGCATTTTTAAACGTCAGCGGAATTTTGAAAACAATGGAAGATTTCCGAAGCATTTTTAAACGTCAGCGGAATTCTGAGAACAATGGAAGAGTTCCGAAGCATTTTTAAACTTCAGCAGAATTCCGAGAACAATGGAAGAGTTCAGAAGCATTTTTAAACTTCAGCGGAATTCTGATAAAAATGGAAGAGTTCCAAAGCATTTTTAAACGTCAGCAGAATTCCGAGAACAATGTAAGAAACCTGAAGCATTTTTAAACTTCAGCAGAATTCCGAGAGCAATGGAAGAGTTCCAAAGCATTTTAAAAGTTCAGCAGAATTCCGAGAACAATTGAAGAGTTCCGAAGCATTTTTAAACGTCAGCGGAATGCCGAGAACAATGCAAGATTTCCGAAGCATTTTTATATGTCAGCGGAATTCCGAGAACAATGGAAGAGTTCTGAAGCATTTTTAAACTTCAGCAGAATTCCGAGAACAATGGAAGAGTTTCGAAGCATTTTTAAACTTCAACGGAATTCCGAGAACAATGGAAGAGTTTCGAAGCATTTTTAAACTTCAACGGAATTCCGAGAACAATGGAAGAGTTCCGAAGCATTTTTAAACGTCAGCGGAATTCCGAGAACAATGGAAGAGTTCCGAAGCATTTTCAAACTTCAGCGGAATTCCGAGAACAATGTAAGAGATTTTAAGCATTTTTAAACTTCAGCGTAATTCCGAGAACAATAGAAGAGTTCCGAAGCATTTTTAAAATTCACATGAATTCCGAGAATAATGGAAGAGTTCAGATGAATTTTTAGACTTCAGCAGAATTCCTAGAACAATGGAAGAGTTCCGAAGCATTTTTAAACTTCAGCGGAATTCCGATAACAATGGAAGAGTTCCGAAGCATTTTTAAACGTCAGCGGAATTCCGAGAACAATGGAAGAGTACCGAAGCATTTTAAAACGTCATCGGAATTCCGAGAACAATGGAAGAGTTCCGAAGCATTTTTAAACTTCAGCGGAATTACGAGAACAATGGAAGAGTTCCGAAGAATTTTTAAACATGAGCAGAATTACGAGAACAATGGAAGTGATTTTAAGCATTTTTAAACTTCAGCGGAATTTTGAAAACAATGGAAGATTTCCGGAGCATTTTTAAACGTCAGCGGAATTCTGAGAACAATGGAAGAGTTCCGAAGCATTTTTAAACTTCAGCAGAATTCCGAGAACAATGGAAGAGTTCCGAAGCATTTTTAAACTTCAGCGGAATTCTGAGAACAATGGAAGAGTTCCGAAGCATTTTTAAACGTCAGCAGAATTCCGAGAACAATGTAAGAGTTCTGAAGCATTTTTAAACTTCAGCAGAATTCCGAGAGCAATGGAAGAGTTCCGAAGAATTTTTAGACATGAGCAGAATTACGAGAAAAATGGAAGTGATTTTAAGCATTTTTAAACTTCAGCGGATTTCCGAGAACAATAGAAGAGTTCCGAAGCATTTTTAAACTTCACCCGAATTCCGAGAGCAATGGAAGAGTTCCAAAGCATTTTAAAAGTTCAGCAGAATTCCGAGAACAATTGAAGAGTTCCGAAGCATTTTTAAATGTCAGCGGAATGCCGAGAACAATGCAAGATTTCCGAAGCATTTTTATATGTCAGCGGAATACCGAGAACAATGGAAGAGTTCCGAAGCATTTTTAAACTTCAGCAGAATTCCGAGAACAATGGAAGAGTTCCGAAGCATTTTTAAACTTCAGCGGAATTCTGAGAACAATGGAAGAGTTCCGAAGCATTTTTAAACGTCAGCAGAATTCCGAGAACAATGTAAGAGTTCTGAAGCGTTTTTAAACTTCAGCAGAATTCCGAGAGCAATGGAAGAGTTCCAAAAGCTTTTTTAAACTTCAGCAGAATTCCGAGAGCAATGGAAGAGTTCCAAAGCATTTTAAAAGTTCAGCAGAATTCCGAGAACAATGGAAGAGTTCCGAAGCATTATTAAACATCAGCGGAATTCCGAGAACAATGGAAGAGTTCTGAAGCATTTTTAAACGTCAGCGGAATTCCGAGAACAATGGAAGAGTTCCGAAGCATTTTTAAACTTCAGCGGAATTCCGAGAACAATGTAAGAGATTTTAAGCATTTTTAAACTTCAGCGTAATTCCGAGAACAATAGAAGAGTTCCGAAGCATTTTTAAAATTCACACGAATTCCGAGAATAATGGAAGAGTTCAGATGAATTTTTAGACTTCAGCAGAATTCCTAGAACAATGGAAGAGTTCCGAAGCATTTTTAAACATCAGCGGAATGCCGAGAACAATGCAAGATTTCCGAAGCATTTTTATATGTCAGCGGAATTCCGAGAACAATGGAAGAGTTCCGAAGCATTTTTAAACTTCAGCAGAATTCCGAGAACAATGGAAGAGTTTCGAAGCATTTTTAAACTTCAACGGAATTCCGAGAACAATGGAAGAGTTCCGAAGCATTTTTAAACGTCAGCGGAATTCCGAGAACAATGGAAGAGTTCCGAACCATTTTTAAACTTCAGTGGAATTACGAGAACAATGGAAGAGTTCCGAAGCATATTTAAACATGAGCAGAATTACGAGAACAATGGAAGAGATTTTAAGCATTTTTAAACTTCAGCGGAATTCCGAGAACAAAAGAAGAGTTCCGAAGCATTTTTAAACTTCACCCGAATTCCGCGAGCAATGGAAGAGTTCCAAGGCATTTTAAAAATTCAGCAGAATTCCGAGAACAATTGAAGAGTTCCGAAGCATTTTTAAATGTCAGCGGAATGCCGAGAACAATGCAAGATTTCCGAAGCATTTTTATATGTCAGCGGAATTCCGAGAACAATGGAAGCGTACCGAAGCATTTTTAAACGTCAGCGGAATTCTGAGAACAATGGAAGAGTTCCGAAGCATTTTTAAACTTCAGCAGAATTCCGAGAACAATGGAAGAGTTTCGAAGCATTTTTAAACTTCAACGGAATTCCGAGAACAATTAAAGAGTTGCGAAGCATTATTAAACGTCAGCGGAATTCCGAGAACAATGGAAGAGTACCGAAGCATTTTTAAACGTCAGCAGAATTCTGAGAACAATGGAAGAGTTCCGAAGCATTTTTAAACGTCAGCAGAATTCCGAGAACAATGGAAGAGTTCTGAAGCATTTTTAAACGTCAGCAGAATTCTGAGAACAATGGAAGAGTTCCGAAGCATTATTAAACATCAGCGGAATTTCGAGAACAATGGAAGAGTTCTGAAGCATTTTTAAATGTCAGCAGAATTCCGAGAACAATAGAAGAGTTCCGAAGCATTTTTAAACGTCAGCAGAATTCTGAGAACAATGGAAGAGTTCCGAAGCATTTTTAAACTTCAGCGGAATTCCGAGAACAATGGAAGAGTTCCAAAGCATTTTTAAACGTCAGCGGAATTCCGAGAACAATGGAAGAGTTCTGAAGCATTTTTAAACGTCAGCGGAATTTTGAAAACAATGGAAGATTTCCGAAGCATTTTTAAACGTCAGCGGAATTCTGAGAACAATGGAAGAGTTCCGAAGCATTTTTAAACTTCAGCAGAATTCCGAGAACAATGGAAGAGTTCCGAAGCATTTTTAAACTTCAGCGGAATTCTGAGAACAATGGAAGAGTTCCGAAGCATTTTTAAACGTCAGCAGAATTCCGAGAACAATGTAAGAGTCCTGAAGCATTTTTAAACTTCAGCAGAATTCCGAGAGCAATGGAAGAGTTCCAAAGCATTTTAAAAGTTCAGCAGAATTCCGAGAACAATTGAAGAGTTCCGAAGCATTTTTAAACGTCAGCGGAATGCCGAGAACAATGCAAGATTTCCGAAGCATTTTTATATGTCAGCGGAATTCCGAGAACAATGGAAGAGTTCCGAAGCATTTTTAAACTTCAGCAGAATTCCGAGAACAATGGAAGAGTTTCGAAGCATTTTTAAACTTCAACGGAATTCCGAGAACAATGGAAGAGTTTCGAAGCATTTTTAAACTTCAACGGAATTCCGAGAACAATGGAAGAGTTCCGAAGCATTTTTAAACGTCAGCGGAATTCCGAGAACAATGGAAGAGTTCCGAAGCATTATTAAACATCAGCGGAATTCCGAGAACAATGGAAGAGTTCTGAAGCATTTTTAAACGTCAGCGGAATTCCGAGAACAATGGAAGAGTTCCGAAGCATTTTTAAACTTCAGCGGAATTCCGAGAACAATGTAAGAGATTTTAAGCATTTTTAAACTTCAGCGTAATTCCGAGAACAATAGAAGAGTTCCGAAGCATTTTTAAAATTCACACGAATTCCGAGAATAATGGAAGAGTTCAGATGAATTTTTAGACTTCAGCAGAATTCCTAGAACAATGGAAGAGTTCCGAAGCATTTTTAAACTTCAGCGGAATTCCGATAACAATGGAAGAGTTCCGAAGCATTTTTAAACGTCAGCGGAATTCCGAGAACAATGGAAGAGTACCGAAGCATTTTTAAACGTCAGCAGAATTCCGAGAACAATAGAAGAGTTCCGAAGCATTTTTAAACGTCAGCAGAATTCCGAGAACAATGTAAGAGTTCTGAAGCATTTTTAAACTTCAGCAGAATTCCGAGAACAATGAAAGAGTTTCGAAACATTTTTAAACTTCAGCAGAATTCCGAGAACAATGGAAGAGTTTCGAAGCATTTTTAAACTTCAACGGAATTCCGAGAACAATGGAAGAGTTCCGAAGCATTATTAAACATCAGCGGAATTCCGAGAACAATGGAAGAGTTCTGAAGCATTTTTAAACGTCAGCAGAATTCCGAGAACAATAGAAGAGTTCCGAAGCATTTTTAAACGTCAGCAGAATTCTGAGAACAATGGAAGAGTTCCGAAGCATTTTTAAACTTCAGCGGAATTCCGAGAACAATGGAAGAGTTCCAAAGCATTTTTAAACGTCAGCGGGATTCCGAGAACAATGGAAGAGTTCTGAAGCATTTTTAAACGTCAGCGGAATTTTGAAAACAATGGAAGATTTCCGAAGCATTTTTAAACGTCAGCGGAATTCTGAGAACAATGGAAGAGTTCCGAAGCATTTTTAAACTTCAGCAGAATTCCGAGAACAATGGAAGAGTTCCGAAGCATTTTTAAACTTCAGCGGAATTCTGAGAACAATGGAAGAGTTCTGAAGCATTTTTAAACGTCAGCAGAATTCCGAGAACAATGGAAGAGTTCTGAAGCATTTTTAAACTTCAGCAGAATTCCGAGAGCAATGGAAGAGTTCCAAAGCAT
This sequence comes from Phyllobates terribilis, assembly GCF_046119375.1. Taxonomy (NCBI): domain Eukaryota; kingdom Metazoa; phylum Chordata; class Amphibia; order Anura; family Dendrobatidae; genus Phyllobates; species Phyllobates terribilis. The sequence continues at coordinate 11,144,519 of NW_027362788.1, read as the reverse complement.
TTTAAAAGTTCAGCAGAATTCTGAGAAAAATTGAAGAGTTCCGAAGCATTTTTAAACATCAGCGGAATGCCGAGAACAATGCAAGATTTCCGAAGCATTTTTATATGTCAGCGGAATTCCGAGAACAATGGAAGAGTTCCGAAGCATTTTTAAACTTCAGCAGAATTCCGAGAACAATGGAAGAGTTTCGAAGCATTTTTAAACTTCAACGGAATTCCGAGAACAATGGAAGAGTTCCAAAGCATTTTTAAACGTCAGCAGAATTCTGAGAACAATGGAAGAGTTCCGAAGCATTTTTAAACTTCAGCGGAATTCCGAGAACAATAGAAGAGTTCCGAAGCATTTTTAAACTTCACCCGAATTCCGAGAGCAATGGAAGAGTTCCAAAACATTTTAAAAGTTCAGCAGAATTCCGAGAACAATTGAAGAGTTCCGAAGCATTTTTAAATGTCAGCGGAATGCCGAGAACAATGCAAGATTTCCGAAGCATTTTTATATGTCAGCGGAATTCCGAGAACAATGGAAGCGTACCGAAGCATTTTTAAACGTCAGCGGAATTCTGAGAACAATGGAAGAGTTCCGAAGCATTTTTAAACTTCAGCAGAATTCCGAGAACAATGGAAGAGTTTCGAAGCATTTTTAAACTTCAACGGAATTCCGAGAACAATTAAAGAGTTGCGAAGCATTATTAAACGTCAGCGGAATTCCGAGAACAATGGAAGAGTACCGAAGCATTTTTAAACGTCAGCAGAATTCTGAGAACAATGGAAGAGTTCCGAACCATTTTTAAACGTCAGCAGAATTCCGAGAACAATGGAAGAGTTCTGAAGCATTTTTAAACGTCAGCAGAATTCTGAGAACAATGGAAGAGTTCCGAAGCATTATTAAACATCAGCGGAATTTCGAGAACAATGGAAGAGTTCTGAAGCATTTTTAAATGTCAGCAGAATTCCGAGAACAATAGAAGAGTTCCGAAGCATTTTTAAACGTCAGCAGAATTCTGAGAACAATGGAAGAGTTCCGAAGCATTTTTAAACTTCAGCGGAATTCCGAGAACAATGGAAGAGTTCCAAAGCATTTTTAAACGTCAGCGGAATTCCGAGAACAATGGAAGAGTTCTGAAGCATTTTTAAACGTCAGCGGAATTTTGAAAACAATGGAAGATTTCCGAAGCATTTTTAAACGTCAGCGGAATTCTGAGAACAATGGAAGAGTTCCGAAGCATTTTTAAACTTCAGCAGAATTCCGAGAACAATGGAAGAGTTCCGAAGCATTTTTAAACTTCAGCGGAATTCTGAGAACAATGGAAGAGTTCCGAAGCATTTTTAAACGTCAGCAGAATTCCGAGAACAATATAAGAGTCCTGAAGCATTTTTAAACTTCAGCAGAATTCCGAGAGCAATGGAAGAGTTCCAAAGCATTTTAAAAGTTCAGCAGAATTCCGAGAACAATTGAAGAGTTCCGAAGCATTTTTAAACGTCAGCGGAATGCCGAGAACAATGCAAGATTTCCGAAGCATTTTTATATGTCAGCGGAATTCCGAGAACAATGGAAGAGTTCCGAAGCATTTTTAAACTTCAGCAGAATTCCGAGAACAATGGAAGAGTTTCGAAGCATTTTTAAACTTCAACGGAATTCCGAGAACAATGGAAGAGTTTCGAAGCATTTTTAAACTTCAACGGAATTCCGAGAACAATGGAAGAGTTCCGAAGCATTTTTAAACGTCAGCTGAATTCCGAGAACAATGGAAGAGTTCCGAAGCATTATTAAACATCAGCGGAATTCCGAGAACAATGGAAGAGTTCTGAAGCATTTTTAAACGTCAGCGGAATTCCGAGAACAATGGAAGAGTTCCGAAGCATTTTTAAACTTCAGCGGAATTCCGAGAACAATGTAAGAGATTTTAAGCATTTTTAAACTTCAGCGTAATTCCGAGAACAATAGAAGAGTTCCGAAGCATTTTTAAAATTCACACGAATTCCGAGAATAATGGAAGAGTTCAGATGAATTTTTAGACTTCAGCAGAATTCCTAGAACAATGGAAGAGTTCCGAAGCATTTTTAAACTTCAGCGGAATTCCGATAACAATGGAAGAGTTCCGAAGCATTTTTAAACGTCAGCGGAATTCCGAGAACAATGGAAGAGTACCGAAGCATTTTTAAACGTCAGCAGAATTCCGAGAACAATAGAAGAGTTCCGAAGCATTTTTAAACGTCAGCAGAATTCCGAGAACAATGTAAGAGTTCTGAAGCATTTTTAAACTTCAGCAGAATTCCGAGAACAATGAAAGAGTTTCGAAACATTTTTAAACTTCAGCAGAATTCCGAGAACAATGGAAGAGTTTCGAAGCATTTTTAAACTTCAACGGAATTCCGAGAACAATGGAAGAGTTCTGAAGCATTATTAAACATCAGCGGAATTCCGAGAACAATGGAAGAGTTCTGAAGCATTTTTAAACGTCAGCAGAATTCCGAGAACAATAGAAGAGTTCCGAAGCATTTTTAAACGTCAGCAGAATTCTGAGAACAATGGAAGAGTTCCGAAGCATTTTTAAACTTCAGCGGAATTCCGAGAACAATGGAAGAGTTCCAAAGCATTTTTAAACGTCAGCGGGATTCCGAGAACAATGGAAGAGTTCTGAAGCATTTTTAAACGTCAGCGGAATTTTGAAAACAATGGAAGATTTCCGAAGCATTTTTAAACGTCAGCGGAATTCTGAGAACAATGGAAGAGTTCCGAAGCATTTTTAAACTTCAGCAGAATTCCAAGAACAATGGAAGAGTTCCGAAGCATTTTTAAACTTCAGCGGAATTCTGAGAACAATGGAAGAGTTCTGAAGCATTTTTAAACGTCAGCAGAATTCCGAGAACAATGGAAGAGTTCTGAAGCATTTTTAAACTTCAGCAGAATTCCGAGAGCAATGGAAGAGTTCCAAAGCATTTTAAAAGTTCAGCAGAATTCTGAGAAAAATTGAAGAGTTCCGAAGCATTTTTAAACATCAGCGGAATGCCGAGAACAATGCAAGATTTCCGAAGCATTTTTATATGTCAGCGGAATTCCGAGAACAATGGAAGAGTTCCGAAGCATTTTTAAACTTCAGCAGAATTCCGAGAACAATGGAAGAGTTTCGAAGCATTTTTAAACTTCAACGGAATTCCGAGAACAATGGAAGAGTTTCGAAGCATTTTTAAACTTCAACGGAATTCCGAGAACAATGGAAGAGTTCCAAAGCATTTTTAAACGTCAGCAGAATTCTGAGAACAATGGAAGAGTTCCGAAGCATTTTTAAACTTCAGCGGAATTCCGAGAACAATGGAAGAGTTCCAAAGCATTTTTAAACGTCAGCGGGATTCCGAGAACAAAGGAAGAGTTCTGAAGCATTTTTAAACGTCAGCGTAATTTTGAAAACAATGGAAGATTTCCGAAGCATTTTTAAACGTCAGCGGAATTCTGAGAACAATGGAAGAGTTCCGAAGCATTTTTAAACTTCAGCGGAATTCTGAGAACAATGGAAGAGTTCCGAAGCATTTTTAAACGTCAGCAGAATTCCGAGAACAATGTAAGAGTTCTGAAGCATTTTTAAACTTCAGCAGAATTCCGAGAGCAATGGAAGACTTCCAAAGCATTTTAAAAGTTCAGCAGAATTCCGAGAAAAATTGAAGAGTTCCGAAGCATTTTTAAACATCAGCGGAATGCCGAGAACAATGCAAGATTTCCGAAGCATTTTTATATGTCAGCGGAATTCCGAGAACAATGGAAGAGTTCCGAAGCATTTTTAAACTTCAGCAGAATACCGAGAACAATGGAAGAGTTTCGAAGCATTTTTAAACTTCAACGGAATTCCGAGAACAATGGAAGAGTTTTGAAGCATTTTTAAACTTCAACGGAATTCCGAGAACAATGGAAGAGTTCCGAAGCATTTTTAAACGTCAGCGGAATTCCGAGAACAATGGAAGAGTTCCGAACCATTTTTAAACTTCAGTGGAATTACGAGAACAATGGAAGAGTTCCGAAGCATTTTTAAACATGAGCAGAATTACGAGAACAATGGAAGAGATTTTAAGCATTTTTAAACTTCAGCGGAATTCCGAGAACAATAGAAGAGTTCCGAAGCATTTTTAAACTTCACCCGAATTCCGAGAGCAATGGAAGAGTTCCAAAGCATTTTAAAAGTTCAGCAGAATTCCGAGAACAATTGAAGAGTTCCGAAGCATTTTTAAATGTCAGCGGAATGCCGAGAACAATGCAAGATTTCCGAAGCATTTTTATATGTCAGCGGAATTCCGAGAACAATGGAAGCGTACCGAAGCATTTTTAAACGTCAGCGGAATTCTGAGAACAATGGAAGAGTTCCGAAGCATTTTTAAACTTCAGCAGAATTCCGAGAGCATTGGAAGAGTTTCGAAGCATTTTTAAACTTCAACGGAATTCCGAGAACAATGAAAGAGTTGCGAAGCATTATTAAACGTCAGCGGAATTCCGAGAACAATGGAAGAGTACCGAAGCATTTTTAAATGTCAGCAGAATTCTGAGAACAATGGAAGAGTTCCGAAGCATTTTTAAACGTCAGCGGAATTCCGAGAACAAAGGAAGAGTTCTGAAGCATTTTTAAACGTCAGCAGAATTCCGAGAACAATAGAAGAGTTCCGAAGCATTTTTAAACGTCAGCAGAATTCTGAGAACAATGGAAGAGTTCCGAAGCATTTTTAAACTTCAGCGGAATTCCGAGAACAATGGAAGAGTTCTGAAGCATTTTTAAACGTCAGCAGAATTCTGAGAACAATGGAAGAGTTCCGAAGCATTATTAAACATCAGCGGAATTCCGAGAACAATGGAAGAGTTCTGAAGCATTTTTAAACGTCAGCAGAATTCCGAGAACAATAGAAGAGTTCCGAAGCATTTTTAAACGTCAGCAGAATTCTGAGAACAATGGAAGAGTTCCGAAGCATTTTTAAACTTCAGCGGAATTCCGAGAACAATGGAAGAGTTCCAAAGCATTTTTAAACGTCAGCGGAATTCCGAGAACAATGGAAGAGTTCTGAAGCATTTTTAAACGTCAGCGGAATTTTGAAAACAATGGAAGATTTCCGAAGCATTTTTAAACGTCAGCGGAATTCTGAGAACAATGGAAGAGTTCCGAAGCATTTTTAAACTTCAGCAGAATTCCGAGAACAATGGAAGAGTTCCGAAGCATTTTTAAACTTCAGCGGAATTCTGAGAACAATGGAAGAGTTCCGAAGCATTTTTAAACGTCAGCAGAATTCCGAGAACAATGTAAGAGTCCTGAAGCATTTTTAAACTTCAGCAGAATTCCGAGAGCAATGGAAGAGTTCCAAAGCATTTTAAAAGTTCAGCAGAATTCCGAGAACAATTGAAGAGTTCCGAAGCATTTTTAAACGTCAGCGGAATGCCGAGAACAATGCAAGATTTCCGAAGCATTTTTATATGTCAGCGGAATTCCGAGAACAATGGAAGAGTTCCGAAGCATTTTTAAACTTCAGCAGAATTCCGAGAACAATGGAAGAGTTTCGAAGCATTTTTAAACTTCAACGGAATTCCGAGAACAATGGAAGAGTTTCGAAGCATTTTTAAACTTCAACGGAATTCCGAGAACAATGGAAGAGTTCCGAAGCATTTTTAAACGTCAGCGGAATTCCGAGAACAATGGAAGAGTTCCGAAGCATTATTAAACATCAGCGGAATTCCGAGAACAATGGAAGAGTTCTGAAGCATTTTTAAACGTCAGCGGAATTCCGAGAACAATGGAAGAGTTCCGAAGCATTTTTAAACTTCAGCGGAATTCCGAGAACAATGTAAGAGATTTTAAGCATTTTTAAACTTCAGCGTAATTCCGAGAACAATAGAAGAGTTCCGAAGCATTTTTAAAATTCACACGAATTCCGAGAATAATGGAAGAGTTCAGATGAATTTTTAGACTTCAGCAGAATTCCTAGAACAATGGAAGAGTTCCGAAGCATTTTTAAACATCAGCGGAATGCCGAGAACAATGCAAGATTTCCGAAGCATTTTTATATGTCAGCGGAATTCCGAGAACAATGGAAGAGTTCCGAAGCATTTTTAAACTTCAGCAGAATTCCGAGAACAATGGAAGAGTTTCGAAGCATTTTTAAACTTCAACGGAATTCCGAGAACAATGGAAGAGTTTTGAAGCATTTTTAAACTTCAACGGAATTCCGAGAACAATGGAAGAGTTCCGAAGCATTTTTAAACGTCAGCGGAATTCCGAGAACAATGGAAGAGTTCCGAACCATTTTTAAACTTCAGTGGAATTACGAGAACAATGGAAGAGTTCCGAAGCATTTTTAAACATGAGCAGAATTACGAGAACAATGGAAGAGATTTTAAGCATTTTTAAACTTCAGCGGAATTCCGAGAACAATAGAAGAGTTCCGAAGCATTTTTAAACTTCACCCGAATTCCGAGAGCAATGGAAGAGTTCCAAGGCATTTTAAAAGTTCAGCAGAATTCCGAGAACAATTGAAGAGTTCCGAAGCATTTTTAAATGTCAGCGGAATGCCGAGAACAATGCAAGATTTCCGAAGCATTTTTATATGTCAGCGGAATTCCGAGAACAATGGAAGCGTACCGAAGCATTTTTAAACGTCAGCGGAATTCTGAGAACAATGGAAGAGTTCCGAAGCATTTTTAAACTTCAGCAGAATTCCGAGAACAATGGAAGAGTTTCGAAGCATTTTTAAACTTCAACGGAATTCCGAGAACAATTAAAGAGTTGCGAAGCATTATTAAACGTCAGCGGAATTCCGAGAACAATGGAAGAGTACCGAAGCATTTTTAAACGTCAGCAGAATTCTGAGAACAATGGAAGAGTTCCGAAGCATTTTTAAACGTCAGCAGAATTCCGAGAACAATGGAAGAGTTCTGAAGCATTTTTAAACGTCAGCAGAATTCTGAGAACAATGGAAGAGTTCCGAAGCATTATTAAACATCAGCGGAATTTCGAGAACAATGGAAGAGTTCTGAAGCATTTTTAAACGTCAGCAGAATTCCGAGAACAATAGAAGAGTTCCGAAGCATTTTTAAACGTCAGCAGAATTCTGAGAACAATGGAAGAGTTCCGAAGCATTTTTAAACTTCAGCGGAATTCCGAGAACAATGGAAGAGTTCCAAAGCATTTTTAAACGTCAGCGGAATTCCGAGAACAATGGAAGAGTTCTGAAGCATTTTTAAACGTCAGCGGAATTTTGAAAACAATGGAAGATTTCCGAAGCATTTTTAAACGTCAGCGGAATTCTGAGAACAATGGAAGAGTTCCGAAGCATTTTTAAACTTCAGCAGAATTCCGAGAACAATGGAAGAGTTCCGAAGCATTTTTAAACTTCAGCGGAATTCTGATAAAAATGGAAGAGTTCCAAAGCATTTTTAAACGTCAGCAGAATTCCGAGAACAATGTAAGAAACCTGAAGCATTTTTAAACTTCAGCAGAATTCCGAGAGCAATGGAAGAGTTCCAAAGCATTTTAAAAGTTCAGCAGAATTCCGAGAACAATGGAAGAGTTCCGAAGCATTTTTAAACGTCAGCGGAATGCCGAGAACAATGCAAGATTTCCGAAGCATTTTTATATGTCAGCGGAATTCCGAGAACAATGGAAGAGTTCTGAAGCATTTTTAAACTTCAGCAGAATTCCGAGAACAATGGAAGAGTTTCGAAGCATTTTTAAACTTCAACGGAATTCCGAGAACAATGGAAGAGTTTCGAAGCATTTTTAAACTTCAACGGAATTCCGAGAACAATGGAAGAGTTCCGAAGCATTTTTAAACGTCAGCGGAATTCCGAGAACAATGGAAGAGTTCCGAAGCATTTTCAAACTTCAGCGGAATTCCGAGAACAATGTAAGAGATTTTAAGCATTTTTAAACTTCAGCGTAATTCCGAGAACAATAGAAGAGTTCCGAAGCATTTTTAAAATTCACATGAATTCCGAGAATAATGGAAGAGTTCAGATGAATTTTTAGACTTCAGCAGAATTCCTAGAACAATGGAAGAGTTCCGAAGCATTTTTAAACTTCAGCGGAATTCCGATAACAATGGAAGAGTTCCGAAGCATTTTTAAACGTCAGCGGAATTCCGAGAACAATGGAAGAGTACCGAAGCATTTTAAAACGTCATCGGAATTCCGAGAACAATGGAAGAGTTCCGAAGCATTTTTAAACTTCAGCGGAATTACGAGAACAATGGAAGAGTTCCGAAGAATTTTTAAACATGAGCAGAATTACGAGAACAATGGAAGTGATTTTAAGCATTTTTAAACTTCAGCGGAATTTTGAAAACAATGGAAGATTTCCGGAGCATTTTTAAACGTCAGCGGAATTCTGAGAACAATGGAAGAGTTCCGAAGCATTTTTAAACTTCAGCAGAATTCCGAGAACAATGGAAGAGTTCCGAAGCATTTTTAAACTTCAGCGGAATTCTGAGAACAATGGAAGAGTTCCGAAGCATTTTTAAACGTCAGCAGAATTCCGAGAACAATGTAAGAGTTCTGAAGCATTTTTAAACTTCAGCAGAATTCCGAGAGCAATGGAAGAGTTCCGAAGAATTTTTAGACATGAGCAGAATTACGAGAAAAATGGAAGTGATTTTAAGCATTTTTAAACTTCAGCGGATTTCCGAGAACAATAGAAGAGTTCCGAAGCATTTTTAAACTTCACCCGAATTCCGAGAGCAATGGAAGAGTTCCAAAGCATTTTAAAAGTTCAGCAGAATTCCGAGAACAATTGAAGAGTTCCGAAGCATTTTTAAATGTCAGCGGAATGCCGAGAACAATGCAAGATTTCCGAAGCATTTTTATATGTCAGCGGAATACCGAGAACAATGGAAGAGTTCCGAAGCATTTTTAAACTTCAGCAGAATTCCGAGAACAATGGAAGAGTTCCGAAGCATTTTTAAACTTCAGCGGAATTCTGAGAACAATGGAAGAGTTCCGAAGCATTTTTAAACGTCAGCAGAATTCCGAGAACAATGTAAGAGTTCTGAAGCGTTTTTAAACTTCAGCAGAATTCCGAGAGCAATGGAAGAGTTCCAAAAGCTTTTTTAAACTTCAGCAGAATTCCGAGAGCAATGGAAGAGTTCCAAAGCATTTTAAAAGTTCAGCAGAATTCCGAGAACAATGGAAGAGTTCCGAAGCATTATTAAACATCAGCGGAATTCCGAGAACAATGGAAGAGTTCTGAAGCATTTTTAAACGTCAGCGGAATTCCGAGAACAATGGAAGAGTTCCGAAGCATTTTTAAACTTCAGCGGAATTCCGAGAACAATGTAAGAGATTTTAAGCATTTTTAAACTTCAGCGTAATTCCGAGAACAATAGAAGAGTTCCGAAGCATTTTTAAAATTCACACGAATTCCGAGAATAATGGAAGAGTTCAGATGAATTTTTAGACTTCAGCAGAATTCCTAGAACAATGGAAGAGTTCCGAAGCATTTTTAAACATCAGCGGAATGCCGAGAACAATGCAAGATTTCCGAAGCATTTTTATATGTCAGCGGAATTCCGAGAACAATGGAAGAGTTCCGAAGCATTTTTAAACTTCAGCAGAATTCCGAGAACAATGGAAGAGTTTCGAAGCATTTTTAAACTTCAACGGAATTCCGAGAACAATGGAAGAGTTCCGAACCATTTTTAAACTTCAGTGGAATTACGAGAACAATGGAAGAGTTCCGAAGCATATTTAAACATGAGCAGAATTACGAGAACAATGGAAGAGATTTTAAGCATTTTTAAACTTCAGCGGAATTCCGAGAACAAAAGAAGAGTTCCGAAGCATTTTTAAACTTCACCCGAATTCCGCGAGCAATGGAAGAGTTCCAAGGCATTTTAAAAATTCAGCAGAATTCCGAGAACAATTGAAGAGTTCCGAAGCATTTTTAAATGTCAGCGGAATGCCGAGAACAATGCAAGATTTCCGAAGCATTTTTATATGTCAGCGGAATTCCGAGAACAATGGAAGCGTACCGAAGCATTTTTAAACGTCAGCGGAATTCTGAGAACAATGGAAGAGTTCCGAAGCATTTTTAAACTTCAGCAGAATTCCGAGAACAATGGAAGAGTTTCGAAGCATTTTTAAACTTCAACGGAATTCCGAGAACAATTAAAGAGTTGCGAAGCATTATTAAACGTCAGCGGAATTCCGAGAACAATGGAAGAGTACCGAAGCATTTTTAAACGTCAGCAGAATTCTGAGAACAATGGAAGAGTTCCGAAGCATTTTTAAACGTCAGCAGAATTCCGAGAACAATGGAAGAGTTCTGAAGCATTTTTAAACGTCAGCAGAATTCTGAGAACAATGGAAGAGTTCCGAAGCATTATTAAACATCAGCGGAATTTCGAGAACAATGGAAGAGTTCTGAAGCATTTTTAAACGTCAGCAGAATTCCGAGAACAATAGAAGAGTTCCGAAGCATTTTTAAACGTCAGCAGAATTCTGAGAACAATGGAAGAGTTCCGAAGCATTTTTAAACTTCAGCGGAATTCCGAGAACAATGGAAGAGTTCCAAAGCATTTTTAAACGTCAGCGGAATTCCGAGAACAATGGAAGAGTTCTGAAGCATTTTTAAACGTCAGCGGAATTTTGAAAACAATGGAAGATTTCCGAAGCATTTTTAAACGTCAGCGGAATTCTGAGAACAATGGAAGAGTTCCGAAGCATTTTTAAACTTCAGCAGAATTCCGAGAACAATGGAAGAGTTCCGAAGCATTTTTAAACTTCAGCGGAATTCTGAGAAAAATGGAAGAGTTCCAAAGCATTTTTAAACGTCAGCAGAATTCCGAGAACAATGTAAGAAACCTGAAGCATTTTTAAACTTCAGCAGAATTCCGAGAGCAATGGAAGAGTTCCAAAGCATTTTAAAAGTTCAGCAGAATTCCGAGAACAATTGAAGAGTTCCGAAGCATTTTTAAACGTCAGCGGAATGCCGAGAACAATGCAAGATTTCCGAAGCATTTTTATATGTCAGCGGAATTCCGAGAACAATGGAAGAGTTCCGAAGCATTTTTAAACTTCAGCAGAATTCCGAGAACAATGGAAGAGTTTCGAAGCATTTTTAAACTTCAACGGAATTCCGAGAACAATGGAAGAGTTTCGAAGCATTTTTAAACTTCAACGGAATTCCGAGAACAATGGAAGAGTTCCGAAGCATTTTTAAACGTCAGCGGAATTCCGAGAACAATGGAAGAGTTCCGAAGCATTATTAAACATCAGCGGAATTCCGAGAACAATGGAAGAGTTCTGAAGCATTTTTAAACGTCAGCGGAATTCCGAGAACAATGGAAGAGTTCCGAAGCATTTTCAAACTTCAGCGGAATTCCGAGAACAATGTAAGAGATTTTAAGCATTTTTAAACTTCAGCGTAATTCCGAGAACAATAGAAGAGTTCCGAAGCATTTTTAAAATTCACACGAATTCCGAGAATAATGGAAGAGTTCAGATGAATTTTTAGACTTCAGCAGAATTCCTAGAACAATGGAAGAGTTCCGAAGCATTTTTAAACTTCAGCGGAATTCCGATAACAATGGAAGAGTTCCGAAGCATTTTTAAACGTCAGCGGAATTCCGAGAACAATGGAAGAGTACCGAAGCATTTTAAAAAGTCATCGGAATTCCGAGAACAATGGAAGAGTTCCGAAGCATTTTTAAACTTCAGCGGAATTACGAGAACAATGGAAGAGTTCCGAAGAATTTTTAAACATGAGCAGAATTACGAGAACAATGGAAGTGATTTTAAGCATTTTTAAACTTCAGCGGAATTTTGAAAACAATGGAAGATTTCCGGAGCATTTTTAAACGTCAGCGGAATTCTGAGAACAATGGAAGAGTTCCGAAGCATTTTTAAACTTCAGCAGAATTCCGAGAACAATGGAAGAGTTCCGAAGCATTTTTAAACTTCAGCGGAATTCTGAGAACAATGGAAGAGTTCCGAAGCATTTTTAAACGTCAGCAGAATTCCGAGAACAATGTAAGAGTTCTGAAGCATTTTTAAACTTCAGCAGAATTCCGAGAGCAATGGAAGAGTTCCGAAGAATTTTTAAACATGAGCAGAATTACGAGAACAATGGAAGTGATTTTAAGCATTTTTAAACTTCAGCGGATTTCCGAGAACAATAGAAGAGTTCCGAAGCATTTTTAAACTTCACCCGAATTCCGAGAGCAATGGAAGAGTTCCAAAGCATTTTAAAAGTTCAGCAGAATTCCGAGAACAATTGAAGAGTTCCGAAGCATTTTTAAATGTCAGCGGAATGCCGAGAACAATGCAAGATTTCCGAAGCATTTTTATATGTCAGCGGAATACCGAGAACAATGGAAGAGTTCCGAAGCATTTTTAAACTTCAGCAGAATTCCGAGAACAATGGAAGAGTTCCGAAGCATTTTTAAACTTCAGCGGAATTCTGAGAACAATGGAAGAGTTCCGAAGCATTTTTAAACGTCAGCAGAATTCCGAGAACAATGTAAGAGTTCTGAAGCATTTTTAAACTTCAGCAGAATTCCGAGAGCAATGGAAGAGTTCCAAAAGCTTTTTTAAACTTCAGCAGAATTCCGAGAGCAATGGAAGAGTTCCAAAGCATTTTAAAAGTTCAGCAGAATTTCGAGAACAATGGAAGAGTTCCGAAGCATTATTAAACATCAGCGGAATTCCGAGAACAATGGAAGAGTTCTGAAGCATTTTTAAACGTCAGCGGAATTCCGAGAACAATGGAAGAGTTCCGAAGCATTTTTAAACTTCAGCGGAATTCTGAGAACAATGTAAGAGATTTTAAGCATTTTTAAACTTCAGCGTAATTCCGAGAACAATAGAAGAGTTCCGAAGCATTTTTAAAATTCACACGAATTCCGAGAATAATGGAAGAGTTCAGATGAATTTTTAGACTTCAGCAGAATTCCTAGAACAATGGAAGAGTTCCGAAGCATTTTTAAACATCAGCGGAATGCCGAGAACAATGCAAGATTTCCGAAGCATTTTTATATGTCAGCGGAATTCCGAGAACAATGGAAGAGTTCCGAAGCATTTTTAAACTTCAGCAGAATTCCGAGAACAATGGAAGAGTTTCGAAGCATTTTTAAACTTCAACGGAATTCCGAGAACAATGGAAGAGTTCCGAAGCATTTTTAAACGTCAGCGGAATTCCGAGAACAATGGAAGAGTTCCGAAGCATTTTTAAACGTCAGCGGAATTCCGAGAACAATGGAAGAGTTCCGAACCATTTTTAAACTTCAGTGGAATTACGAGAACAATGGAAGAGTTCCGAAGCATATTTAAACATGAGCAGAATTACGAGAACAATGGAAGAGATTTTAAGCATTTTTAAACTTCAGCGGAATTCCGAGAACAATAGAAGAGTTCCGAAGCATTTTTAAACTTCACCCGAATTCCGCGAGCAATGGAAGAGTTCCAAGGCATTTTAAAAATTCAGCAGAATTCCGAGAACAATTGAAGAGTTCCGAAGCATTTTTAAATGTCAGCGGAATGCCGAGAACAATGCAAGATTTCCGAAGCATTTTTATATGTCAGCGGAATTCCGAGAACAATGGAAGAGTTCCGAAGCATTTTTAAACTTCAGCAGAATTCCGAGAACAATAGAAGAGTTCCGAAGCATTTTTAAACTTCACCCGAATTCCGCGAGCAATGGAAGAGTTCCAAGGCATTTTAAAAATTCAGCAGAATTCCGAGAACAATTGAAGAGTTCCGAAGCATTTTTAAATGTCAGCGGAATGCCGAGAACAATGCAAGATTTCCGAAGCATTTTTATATGTCAGCGGAATTCCGAGAACAATGGAAGAGTTCCGAAGCATTTTTAAACTTCAGCAGAATTCCGAGAACAATGGAAGAGTTTCGAAGCATTTTTAAACTTCAACGGAATTCCGAGAACAATTAAAGAGTTGCGAAGCATTATTAAACGTCAGCGGAATTCCGAGAACAATGGAAGAGTACCGAAGCATTTTTAAACGTCAGCAGAATTCTGAGAACAATGGAAGAGTTCCGAAGCATTTTTAAACGTCAGCAGAATTCCGAGAACAATGGAAGAGTTCTGAAGCATTTTTAAACGTCAGCAGAATTCTGAGAACAATGGAAGAGTTCCGAAGCATTATTAAACATCAGCGGAATTTCGAGAACAATGGAAGAGTTCTGAAGCACTTTTAAACGTCAGCAGAATTCCGAGAACAATAGAAGAGTTCCGAAGCATTTTTAAACGTCAGCAGAATTCTGAGAACAATGGAAGAGTTCCGAAGCATTTTTAAACTTCAGCGGAATTCCGAGAACAATGGAAGAGTTCCAAAGCATTTTTAAACGTCAGCGGAATTCCGAGAACAATGGAAGAGTTCTGAAGCATTTTTAAACGTCAGCGGAATTTTGAAAACAATGGAAGATTTCCGAAGCATTTTTAAACGTCAGCGGAATTCTGAGAACAATGGAAGAGTTCCGAAGCATTTTTAAACGTCAGCAGAATTCCGAGAACAATGGAAGAGTTCTGAAGCATTTTTAAACGTCAGCAGAATTCTGAGAACAATGGAAGAGTTCCGAAGCATTATTAAACATCAGCGGAATTTCGAGAACAATGGAAGAGTTCTGAAGCATTTTTAAACGTCAGCAGAATTCCGAGAACAATAGAAGAGTTCCGAAGCATTTTTAAACGTCAGCAGAATTCTGAGAACAATGGAAGAGTTCCGAAGCATTTTTAAACTTCAGCGGAATTCCGAGAACAATGGAAGAGTTCCAAAGCATTTTTAAACGTCAGCGGAATTCCGAGAACAATGGAAGAGTTCTGAAGCATTTTTAAACGTCAGCGGAATTTTGAAAACAATGGAAGATTTCCGAAGCATTTTTAAACGTCAGCGGAATTCTGAGAACAATGGAAGAGTTCCGAAGCATTTTTAAACTTCAGCAGAATTCCGAGAACAATGGAAGAGTTCCGAAGCATTTTTAAACTTCAGCGGAATTCTGAGAAAAATGGAAGAGTTCCAAAGCATTTTTAAACGTCAGCAGAATTCCGAGAACAATGTAAGAAACCTGAAGCATTTTTAAACTTCAGCAGAATTCCGAGAGCAATGGAAGAGTTCCAAAGCATTTTAAAAGTTCAGCAGAATTCCGAGAACAATTGAAGAGTTCCGAAGCATTTTTAAACGTCAGCGGAATGCCGAGAACAATGCAAGATTTCCGAAGCATTTTTATATGTCAGCGGAATTCCGAGAACAATGGAAGAGTTCCGAAGCATTTTTAAACTTCAGCAGAATTCCGAGAACAATGGAAGAGTTTCGAAGCATTTTTAAACTTCAACGGAATTCCGAGAACAATGGAAGAGTTTCGAAGCATTTTTAAACTTCAACGGAATTCCGAGAACAATGGAAGAGTTCCGAAGCATTTTTAAACGTCAGCGGAATTCCGAGAACAATGGAAGAGTTCCGAAGCATTATTAAACATCAGCGGAATTCCGAGAACAATGGAAGAGTTCTGAAGCATTTTTAAACGTCAGCGGAATTCCGAGAACAATGGAAGAGTTCCGAAGCATTTTCAAACTTCAGCGGAATTCCGAGAACAATGTAAGAGATTTTAAGCATTTTTAAACTTCAGCGTAATTCCGAGAACAATAGAAGAGTTCCGAAGCATTTTTAAAATTCACACGAATTCCGAGAATAATGGAAGAGTTCAGATGAATTTTTAGACTTCAGCAGAATTCCTAGAACAATGGAAGAGTTCCGAAGCATTTTTAAACTTCAGCGGAATTCCGATAACAATGGAAGAGTTCCGAAGCATTTTTAAACGTCAGCGGAATTCCGAGAACAATGGAAGAGTACCGAAGCATTTTAAAACGTCATCGGAATTCCGAGAACAATGGAAGAGTTCCGAAGAATTTTTAAACATGAGCAGAATTACGAGAACAATGGAAGTGATTTTAAGCATTTTTAAACTTCAGCGGAATTTTGAAAACAATGGAAGATTTCCGGAGCATTTTTAAACGTCAGCGGAATTCTGAGAACAATGGAAGAGTTCCGAAGCATTTTTAAACTTCAGCAGAATTCCGAGAACAATGGAAGAGTTCCGAAGCATTTTTAAACTTCAGCGGAATTCTGAGAACAATGGAAGAGTTCCGAAGCATTTTTAAACGTCAGCAGAATTCCGAGAACAATGTAAGAGTTCTGAAGCATTTTTAAACTTCAGCAGAATTCCGAGAGCAATGGAAGAGTTCCGAAGAATTTTTAAACATGAGCAGAATTACGAGAACAATGGAAGTGATTTTAAGCATTTTTAAACTTCAGCGGATTTCCGAGAACAATAGAAGAGTTCCGAAGCATTTTTAAACTTCACCCGAATTCCGAGAGCAATGGAAGAGTTCCAAAGCATTTTAAAAGTTCAGCAGAATTCCGAGAACAATTGAAGAGTTCCGAAGCATTTTTAAATGTCAGCGGAATGCCGAGAACAATGCAAGATTTCCGAAGCATTTTTATATGTCAGCGGAATACCGAGAACAATGGAAGAGTTCCGAAGCATTTTTAAACTTCAGCAGAATTCCGAGAACAATGGAAGAGTTCCGAAGCATTTTTAAACTTCAGCGGAATTCTGAGAACAATGGAAGAGTTCCGAAGCATTTTTAAACGTCAGCAGAATTCCGAGAACAATGTAAGAGTTCTGAAGCATTTTTAAACTTCAGCAGAATTCCGAGAGCAATGGAAGAGTTCCAAAAGCTTTTTTAAACTTCAGCAGAATTCCGAGAGCAATGGAAGAGTTCCAAAGCATTTTAAAAGTTCAGCAGAATTCCGAGAACAATGGAAGAGTTCCGAAGCATTATTAAACATCAGCGGAATTCCGAGAACAATGGAAGAGTTCTGAAGCATTTTTAAACGTCAGCGGAATTCCGAGAACAATGGAAGAGTTCCGAAGCATTTTTAAACTTCAGCGGAATTCCGAGAACAATGTAAGAGATTTTAAGCATTTTTAAACTTCAGCGTAATTCCGAGAACAATAGAAGAGTTCCGAAGCATTTTTAAAATTCACATGAATTCCGAGAATAATGGAAGAGTTCAGATGAATTTTTAGACTTCAGCAGAATTCCTAGAACAATGGAAGAGTTCCGAAGCATTTTTAAACATCAGCGGAATGCCGAGAACAATGCAAGATTTCCGAAGCATTTTTATATGTCAGCGGAATTCCGAGAACAATGGAAGAGTTCCGAAGCATTTTTAAACTTCAGCAGAATTCCGAGAACAATGGAAGAGTTTCGAAGCATTTTTAAACTTCAGTGGAATTACGAGAACAATGGAAGAGTTCCGAAGCATATTTAAACATGAGCAGAATTACGAGAACAATGGAAGAGATTTTAAGCATTTTTAAACTTCAGCGGAATTCCGAGAACAATAGAAGAGTTCCGAAGCATTTTTAAACTTCACCCGAATTCCGCGAGCAATGGAAGAGTTCCAAGGCATTTTAAAAATTCAGCAGAATTCCGAGAACAATTGAAGAGTTCCGAAGCATTTTTAAATGTCAGCGGAATGCCGAGAACAATGCAAGATTTCCGAAGCATTTTTATATGTCAGCGGAATTCCGAGAACAATGGAAGCGTACCGAAGCATTTTTAAACGTCAGCGGAATTCTGAGAACAATGGAAGAGTTCCGAAGCATTATTAAACATCAGCGGAATTTCGAGAACAATGGAAGAGTTCTGAAGCATTTTTAAACGTCAGCAGAATTCTGAGAACAATGGAAGAGTTCCGAAGCATTTTTAAACTTCAGCGGAATTCCGAGAACAATGGAAGAGTTCCAAAGCATTTTTAAACGTCAGCGGAATTCCGAGAACAATGGAAGAGTTCTGAAGCATTTTTAAACGTCAGCGGAATTTTGAAAACAATGGAAGATTTCCGAAGCATTTTTAAACGTCAGCGGAATTCTGAGAACAATGGAAGAGTTCCGAAGCATTTTTAAACTTCAGCAGAATTCCGAGAACAATGGAAGAGTTCCGAAGCATTTTTAAACTTCAGCGGAATTCTGAGAACAATGGAAGAGTTCCAAATCATTTTTAAACGTCAGCAGAATTCCGAGAACAATGTAAGAAACCTGAAGCATTTTTAAACTTCAGCAGAATTCCGAGAGCAATGGAAGAGTTCCAAAGCATTTTAAAAGTTCAGCAGAATTCCGAGAACAATTGAAGAGTTCCGAAGCATTTTTAAACGTCAGCGGAATGCCGAGAACAATGCAAGATTTCCGAAGCATTTTTATATGTCAGCGGAATTCCGAGAACAATGGAAGAGTTCCGAAGCATTTTTAAACTTCAGCAGAATTCCGAGAACAATGGAAGAGTTTCGAAGCATTTTTAAACTTCAACGGAATTCCGAGAACAATGGAAGAGTTTCGAAGCATTTTTAAACTTCAACGGAATTCCGAGAACAATGGAAGAGTTCCGAAGCATTTTTAAACGTCAGCGGAATTCCGAGAACAATGGAAGAGTTCCGAAGCATTATTAAACATCAGCGGAATTCCGAGAACAATGGAAGAGTTCTGAAGCATTTTTAAACGTCAGCGGAATTCCGAGAACAATGGAAGAGTTCCGAAGCATTTTCAAACTTCAGCGGAATTCCGAGAACAATGTAAGAGATTTTAAGCATTTTTAAACTTCAGCGTAATTCCGAGAACAATAGAAGAGTTCCGAAGCATTTTTAAAATTCACACGAATTCCGAGAATAATGGAAGAGTTCAGATGAATTTTTAGACTTCAGCAGAATTCCTAGAACAATGGAAGAGTTCCGAAGCATTTTTAAACTTCAGCGGAATTCCGATAACAATGGAAGAGTTCCGAAGCATTTTTAAACGTCAGCGGAATTCCGAGAACAATGGAAGAGTACCGAAGCATTTTAAAACGTCATCGGAATTCCGAGAACAATGGAAGAGTTCCGAAGCATTTTTAAACTTCAGCGGAATTACGAGAACAATGGAAGAGTTCCGAAGAATTTTTAAACATGAGCAGAATTACGAGAACAATGGAAGTGATTTTAAGCATTTTTAAACTTCAGCGGAATTTTGAAAACAATGGAAGATTTCCGGAGCATTTTTAAACGTCAGCGGAATTCTGAGAACAATGGAAGAGTTCCGAAGCATTTTTAAACTTCAGCAGAATTCCGAGAACAATGGAAGAGTTCCGAAGCATTTTTAAACTTCAGCGGAATTCTGAGAACAATGGAAGAGTTCCGAAGCATTTTTAAACGTCAGCAGAATTCCGAGAACAATGTAAGAGTTCTGAAGCATTTTTAAACTTCAGCAGAATTCCGAGAGCAATGGAAGAGTTCCGAAGAATTTTTAAACATGAGCAGAATTACGAGAACAATGGAAGTGATTTTAAGCATTTTTAAACTTCAGCGGAATTCCGAGAACAATAGAAGAGTTCCGAAGCATTTTTAAACTTCACCCGAATTCCGAGAGCAATGGAAGAGTTCCAAAGCATTTTAAAAGTTCAGCAGAATTCCGAGAACAATTGAAGAGTTCCGAAGCATTTTTAAACGTCAGCGGAATGCCGAGAACAATGCAAGATTTCCGAAGCATTTTTATATGTCAGCGGAATTCCGAGAACAATGGAAGAGTACCGAAACATTTTTAAACGTCAGCGGAAATCTGAGAACAATGGAAGAGTTACGAAGTATTTTTAAACTTCAGCAGAATTACGAGAACAATGGAAGAGTTCCGAAGCATTTTTAAACGTCAGCAGAATTCCGAGAACAATGTAAGAGTTCTGAAGCATTTTTAAACTGCAGCAGAATTTCGAGAGCAATGGAAGAGTTCCAAAGCATTTTAAAAGTTCAGCAGAATTCCGAGAACAATTGAAGAGTTTCGAAGCATTTTTAAACGTCAGCGGAATGCCGAGAACAATGCAAGATTTCCGAAGCATTTTTATATGTCAGCGGAATTCCGAGAACAATGGAGAGTACCGAAACATTTTTAAACGTCAGCGGAATTCTGAGAACAATGGAAGAGTTTCGAAGCATTTTTAAACTTCAACGGAATTCCGAGAACAATGGAAGAGTTCCGAACCATTTTTAAACGTCAGCGGAATTCCGAGAACAATTGAAGAGTTCCAAAGCATTTTTAAACGTCAGCGGAATGCCGAGAACAATGCAAGATTTCTGAAGCATTTTTATATGTCAGCGGAATTCAGAGAACAATGGAAGAGTTCCGAAGCATTTTTAAACTTCAGCAGAATTCCGAGAACAATGGAAGAGTTTCGAAGCATTTTTAAACTTCAACGGAATTCCGAGAACAATGGAAGAGTTCCGAACCATTTTTAAACGTCAGCGGAATTCCGAGAACAATGAAAGAGTTCGAAGCATTATTAAACGTCAGCGGAATTCCGAGAACAATGGAAGAGTTCTGAAGCATTTTTAAGCGTCAGCGGAATTTTGAAAACAATGGAAGATTTCCGAAGCATTTTTAAACGTCAGCGGAATTCTGAGAACAATGGAAGAGTTCCGAAGCATTTTTAAACTTCAGTGGAATTTGGAGAACAATGGAAGAGTTCCGAAGCATTTTTAAAAGTCAGCGGAATTCCGAGAACAATGGAAGAGTTGTGAAGCATTTTTAAACGTCAGCAGAATTCCGAGAACAACGGAAGTGTTCGGAAGCATTTTTAAACGTCAGCGGAATTCTGAGATCAATGGAATAGTTCTGAAGAATTTTTAAATGTTAGCGGGATTCCGAGAACAATGGAAGAGTTCCGAAGCATTTTTAAACTTCAGTGGAATTACGAGAACAATGGAAGAGTTCCGAAGCATTTTTAAACATGAGCAGAATTACGAGAACAATGGAAGAGATTTTAAGCATTTTTAAACTTCAGCGGAATTCCGAGAACAATAGAAGAGTTCCGAAGCATTTTTAAACTTCACCCGAATTCCGAGAGCAATGGAAGAGTTCCAAAGCATTTTAAAATTTCAGCAGAATTCCGAGAACAATTGAAGAGTTCCGAAGCATTTTTAAATGTCAGCGGAATGCCGAGAACAATGTAAGATTTCCGAAGCATTTTTATATGTCAGCAGAATTCCGAGAACAATTGAAGAGTTCCGAAGCATTTTTAAATGTCAGCGGAATGCCGAGAACAATGCAAGATTTCCGAAGCATTTTTATATGTCAGCGGAATTCCGAGAACAATGGAAGCGTACCGAAGCATTTTTAAACGTCAGCGGAATTCTGAGAACAATGGAAGAGTTCCGAAGCATTTTTAAACTTCAGCAGAATTCCGAGAACAATGGAAGAGTTTCGAAGCATTTTTAAACTTCAACGGAATTCCGAGAACAATGAAAGAGTTGCGCATCATTATTAAACGTCAGCGGAATTCCGAGAACAATGGAAGAGTACCGAAGCATTTTTAAACGTCAGCAGAATTCTGAGAACAATGGAAGAGTTCCGAAGCATTTTTAAACGTCAGCGGAATTCCAAGAACAAAGGAAGAGTTCTGAAGCATTTTTAAACGTGAGCAGAATTCCGAGAACAATAGAAGAGTTCCAAAGCATTTTTAAACGTCAGCAGAATTCTGAGAACAATGGAAGAGTTCCGAAGCATTTTTAAACTTCAGCGGAATTCCGAGAACAATGGAAGAGTTCTGAAGCATTTTTAAACGTCAGCAGAATTCCGAGAACAATGGAAGTGATTTTAAGCATTTTTAAACTTCAGCGGAATTTTGAAAACAATGGAAGATTTCCGGAGCATTTTTAAACGTCAGCGGAATTCTGAGAACAATGGAAGAGTTCCGAAGCATTTTTAAACTTCAGCAGAATTCCGAGAACAATGGAAGAGTTCCGAAGCATTTTTAAACTTCAGCGGAATTCTGAGAACAATGGAAGAGTTCCGAAGCATTTTTAAACGTCAGCAGAATTCCGAGAACAATGTAAGAGTTCTGAAGCATTTTTAAACTTCAGCAGAATTCCGAGAGCAATGGAAGAGTTCCGAAGAATTTTTAAACATGAGCAGTATTACGAGAACAATGGAAGTGATTTTAAGCATTTTTAAACTTCAGCGGAATTCCGAGAACAATAGAAGAGTTCCGAAGCATTTTTAAACTTCACCCGAATTCCGAGAGCAATGGAAGAGTTCCAAAGCATTTTAAAAGTTCAGCAGAATTCCGAGAACAATTGAAGAGTTCCGAAGCATTTTTAAATGTCAGCGGAATGCCGAGAACAATGCAAGATTTCCGAAGCATTTTTATATGTCAGCGGAATACCGAGAACAAGGGAAGAGTTCTGAAGCATTTTTAAACGTCAGCGGAATTTTGAAAACAATGGAAGATTTCCGGAGCATTTTTAAACGTCAGCGGAATTCTGAGAACAATGGAAGAGTTCCGAAGCATTTTTAAACTTCAGCAGAATTCCGAGAACAATGGAAGAGTTCTGAAGCATTTTTAAAGTTCAGCGGAATTCTGAGAACAATGGAAGAGTTCCGAAGCATTTTTAAACGTCAGCAGAATTCCGAGAACAATGTAAGAGTTCTGAAGCATTTTTAAACTTCAGCAGAATTCCGAGAGCAATGGAAGAGTTCCAAAGCATTTTAAAAGTTCAGCAGAATTCCGAGAACAATTGAAGAGTTCCGAAGCATTTTTAAACGTCAGCGGAATGCCGAGAACAATGCAAGATTTCCGAAGCATTTTTATATGTCAGCGGAATTCCGAGAACAATGGAAGAGTACCGAAACATTTTTAAACGTCAGCGGAAATCTGAGAACAATGGCAGAGTTACGAAGTATTTTTAAACTTCAGCAGAATTACGAGAACAATGGAAGAGTTCCGAAGCATTTTTAAACTTCAGCGGAATTCTGAGAACAATGGAAGAGTTCCGAAGCATTTTTAAACTTCAGCGGAATTACGAGAACAATGGAAGAGTTCCGAAGAATTTTTAAACATGAGCAGAATTACGAGAACAATGGAAGTGATTTTAAGCATTTTTAAACTTCAGCGGAATTTTGAAAACAATGGAAGATTTCCGGAGCATTTTTAAACGTCAGCGGAATTCTGAGAACAATGGAAGAGTTCCGAAGCATTTTTAAACTTCAGCAGAATTCCGAGAACAATGGAAGAGTTCCGAAGCATTTTTAAACTTCAGCGGAATTCTGAGAACAATGGAAGAGTTCCGAAGCATTTTTAAACGTCAGCAGAATTCCGAGAACAATGTAAGAGTTCTGAAGCATTTTTAAACTTCAGCAGAATTCCGAGAGCAATGGAAGAGTTCCGAAGAATTTTTAAACATGAGCAGAATTACGAGAACAATGGAAGTGATTTTAAGCATTTTTAAACTTCAGCGGAATTCCGAGAACAATAGAAGAGTTCCGAAGCATTTTTAAACTTCACCCGAATTCCGAGAGCAATGGAAGAGTTCCAAAGCATTTTAAAAGTTCAGCAGAATTCCGAGAACAATTGAAGAGTTCCGAAGCATTTTTAAACGTCAGCGGAATGCCGAGAACAATGCAAGATTTCCGAAGCATTTTTATATGTCAGCGGAATTCCGAGAACAATGGAAGAGTACCGAAACATTTTTAAACGTCAGCGGAAATCTGAGAACAATGGAAGAGTTACGAAGTATTTTTAAACTTCAGCAGAATTACGAGAACAATGGAAGAGTTCCGAAGCATTTTTAAACGTCAGCAGAATTCCGAGAACAATGTAAGAGTTCTGAAGCATTTTTAAACTGCAGCAGAATTTCGAGAGCAATGGAAGAGTTCCAAAGCATTTTAAAAGTTCAGCAGAATTCCGAGAACAATTGAAGAGTTTCGAAGCATTTTTAAACGTCAGCGGAATGCCGAGAACAATGCAAGATTTCCGAAGCATTTTTATATGTCAGCGGAATTCCGAGAACAATGGAGAGTACCGAAACATTTTTAAACGTCAGCGGAATTCTGAGAACAATGGAAGAGTTTCGAAGCATTTTTAAACTTCAACGGAATTCCGAGAACAATGGAAGAGTTCCGAACCATTTTTAAACGTCAGCGGAATTCCGAGAACAATTGAAGAGTTCCAAAGCATTTTTAAACGTCAGCGGAATGCCGAGAACAATGCAAGATTTCTGAAGCATTTTTATATGTCAGCGGAATTCAGAGAACAATGGAAGAGTTCCGAAGCATTTTTAAACTTCAGCAGAATTCCGAGAACAATGGAAGAGTTTCGAAGCATTTTTAAACTTCAACGGAATTCCGAGAACAATGGAAGAGTTCCGAACCATTTTTAAACGTCAGCGGAATTCCGAGAACAATGAAAGAGTTGCGAAGCATTATTAAACGTCAGCGGAATTCCGAGAACAATGGAAGAGTTCTGAAGCATTTTTAAGCGTCAGCGGAATTTTGAAAACAATGGAAGATTTCCGAAGCATTTTTAAACGTCAGCGGAATTCTGAGAACAATGGAAGAGTTCCGAAGCATTTTTAAACTTCAGTGGAATTTGGAGAACAATGGAAGAGTTCCGAAGCATTTTTAAAAGTCAGCGGAATTCCGAGAACAATGGAAGAGTTGTGAAGCATTTTTAAACGTCAGCAGAATTCCGAGAACAACGGAAGTGTTCGGAAGCATTTTTAAACGTCAGCGGAATTCTGAGATCAATGGAATAGTTCTGAAGAATTTTTAAATGTTAGCGGGATTCCGAGAACAATGGAAGAGTTCCGAAGCATTTTTAAACTTCAGTGGAATTACGAGAACAATGGAAGAGTTCCGAAGCATTTTTAAACATGAGCAGAATTACGAGAACAATGGAAGAGATTTTAAGCATTTTTAAACTTCAGCGGAATTCCGAGAACAATAGAAGAGTTCCGAAGCATTTTTAAACTTCACCCGAATTCCGAGAGCAATGGAAGAGTTCCAAAGCATTTTAAAAGTTCAGCAGAATTCCGAGAACAATTGAAGAGTTCCAAAGCATTTTTAAATGTCAGCGGAATGCCGAGAACAATGTAAGATTTCCGAAGCATTTTTATATGTCAGCAGAATTCCGAGAACAATTGAAGAGTTCCGAAGCATTTTTAAATGTCAGCGGAATGCCGAGAACAATGCAAGATTTCCGAAGCATTTTTATATGTCAGCGGAATTCCGAGAACAATGGAAGCGTACCGAAGCATTTTTAAACGTCAGCGGAATTCTGAGAACAATGGAAGAGTTCCGAAGCATTTTTAAACTTCAGCAGAATTCCGAGAACAATGGAAGAGTTTCGAAGCATTTTTAAACTTCAACGGAATTCCGAGAACAATGAAAGAGTTGCGCATCATTATTAAACGTCAGCGGAATTCCGAGAACAATGGAAGAGTACCGAAGCATTTTTAAACGTCAGCAGAATTCTGAGAACAATGGAAGAGTTCCGAAGCATTTTTAAACGTCAGCGGAATTCCAAGAACAAAGGAAGAGTTCTGAAGCATTTTTAAACGTGAGCAGAATTCCGAGAACAATAGAAGAGTTCCAAAGCATTTTTAAACGTCAGCAGAATTCTGAGAACAATGGAAGAGTTCCGAAGCATTTTTAAACTTCAGCGGAATTCCGAGAACAATGGAAGAGTTCTGAAGCATTTTTAAACGTCAGCAGAATTCTGAGAACAATGGAAGAGTTCCGAAGCATTATTAAACATCAGCGGAATTCCGAGAACAATGGAAGAGTTCTGAAGCATTTTTAAACGTCAGCGGAATTCCGAGAACAATGGAAGTGATTTTAAGCATTTTTAAACTTCAGCGGAATTTTGAAAACAATGGAAGATTTCCGGAGCATTTTTAAACGTCAGCGGAATTCTGAGAACAATGGAAGAGTTCCGAAGCATTTTTAAACTTCAGCAGAATTCCGAGAACAATGGAAGAGTTCCGAAGCATTTTTAAACTTCAGCGGAATTCTGAGAACAATGGAAGAGTTCCGAAGCATTTTTAAACGTCAGCAGAATTCCGAGAACAATGTAAGAGTTCTGAAGCATTTTTAAACTTCAGCAGAATTCCGAGAGCAATGGAAGAGTTCCGAAGAATTTTTAAACATGAGCAGTATTACGAGAACAATGGAAGTGATTTTAAGCATTTTTAAACTTCAGCGGAATTCCGAGAACAATAGAAGAGTTCCGAAGCATTTTTAAACTTCACCCGAATTCCGAGAGCAATGGAAGAGTTCCAAAGCATTTTAAAAGTTCAGCAGAATTCCGAGAACAATTGAAGAGTTCCGAAGCATTTTTAAATGTCAGCGGAATGCCGAGAACAATGCAAGATTTCCGAAGCATTTTTATATGTCAGCGGAATACCGAGAACAAGGGAAGAGTTCTGAAGCATTTTTAAACGTCAGCGGAATTTTGAAAACAATGGAAGATTTCCGGAGCATTTTTAAACGTCAGCGGAATTCTGAGAACAATGGAAGAGTTCCGAAGCATTTTTAAACTTCAGCAGAATTCCGAGAACAATGGAAGAGTTCTGAAGCATTTTTAAAGTTCAGCGGAATTCTGAGAACAATGGAAGAGTTCCGAAGCATTTTTAAACGTCAGCAGAATTCCGAGAACAATGTAAGAGTTCTGAAGCATTTTTAAACTTCAGCAGAATTCCGAGAGCAATGGAAGAGTTCCAAAGCATTTTAAAAGTTCAGCAGAATTCCGAGAACAATTGAAGAGTTCCGAAGCATTTTTAAACGTCAGCGGAATGCCGAGAACAATGCAAGATTTCCGAAGCATTTTTATATGTCAGCGGAATTCCGAGAACAATGGAAGAGTACCGAAACATTTTTAAACGTCAGCGGAAATCTGAGAACAATGGAAGAGTTACGAAGTATTTTTAAACTTCAGCAGAATTACGAGAACAATGGAAGAGTTCCGAAGCATTTTTAAACTTCAGCGGAATTCTGAGAACAATGGAAGAGTTCCGAAGCATTTTTAAACGTCAGCAGAATTCCGAGAACAATGTAAGAGTTCTGAAGCATTTTTAAACTGCAGCAGAATTTCGAGAGCAATGGAAGAGTTCCAAAGCATTTTAAAAGTTCAGCAGAATTCCGAGAACAATTGAAGAGTTTCGAAGCATTTTTAAACGTCAGCGGAATGCCGAGAACAATGCAAGATTTCCGAAGCATTTTTATATGTCAGCGGAATTCCGAGAACAATGGAGAGTACCGAAACATTTTTAAACGTCAGCGGAATTCTGAGAACAATGGAAGAGTTTCGAAGCATTTTTAAACTTCAACGGAATTCCGAGAACAATGGAAGAGTTCCGAACCATTTTTAAACGTCAGCGGAATTCCGAGAACAATTGAAGAGTTCCAAAGCATTTTTAAACGTCAGCGGAATGCCGAGAACAATGAAAGATTTCTGAAGCATTTTTATATGTCAGCGGAATTCCGAGAACAATGGAAGAGTTCCGAAGCATTTTTAAACTTCAGCAGAATTCCGAGAACAATGGAAGAGTTTCGAAGCATTTTTAAACTTCAACGGAATTCCGAGAACAATGGAAGAGTTCCGAACCATTTTTAAACGTCAGCGGAATTCCGAGAACAATGAAAGAGTTGCGAAGCATTATTAAACGTCAGCGGAATTCCGAGAACAATGGAAGAGTTCTGAAGCATTTTTAAGCGTCAGCGGAATTTTGAAAACAATGGAAGATTTCCGAAGCATTTTTAAACGTCAGCGGAATTCTGAGAACAATGGAAGAGTTCCGAAGCATTTTTAAACTTCAGTGGAATTTGGAGAACAATGGAAGAGTTCCGAAGCATTTTTAAAAGTCAGCGGAATTCCGAGAACAATGGAAGAGTTGTGAAGCATTTTTAAACGTCAGCAGAATTCCGAGAACAATGGAAGTGTTCCGAAGCATTTTTAAACCTCAGCGGAATTCTGAGATCAATGGAATAGTTCTGAAGAATTTTTAAATGTTAGCGGGATTCCGAGAACAATTGAAGAGTTCCGAAGCATTTTTAAATGTCAGCGGAATGCCGAGAACAATGCAAGATTTCCGAAGCATTTTTATATGTCAGCGGAATACCGAGAACAAGGGAAGAGTTCTGAAGCATTTTTAAACGTCAGCGGAATTTTGAAAACAATGGAAGATTTCCGGAGCATTTTTAAACGTCAGCGGAATTCTGAGAACAATGGAAGAGTTCCGAAGCATTTTTAAACTTCAGCAGAATTCCGAGAACAATGGAAGAGTTCTGAAGCATTTTTAAAGTTCAGCGGAATTCTGAGAACAATGGAAGAGTTCCGAAGCATTTTTAAACGTCAGCAGAATTCCGAGAACAATGTAAGAGTTCTGAAGCATTTTTAAACTTCAGCAGAATTCCGAGAGCAATGGAAGAGTTCCAAAGCATTTTAAAAGTTCAGCAGAATTCCGAGAACAATTGAAGAGTTCCGAAGCATTTTTAAACGTCAGCGGAATGCCGAGAACAATGCAAGATTTCCGAAGCATTTTTATATGTCAGCGGAATTCCGAGAACAATGGAAGAGTACCGAAACATTTTTAAACGTCAGCGGAAATCTGAGAACAATGGAAGAGTTACGAAGTATTTTTAATCTTCAGCAGAATTACGAGAACAATGGAAGAGTTCCGAAGCATTTTTAAACTTCAGCGGAATTCTGAGAACAATGGAAGAGTTCCGAAGCATTTTTAAACGTCAGCAGAATTCCGAGAACAATGTAAGAGTTCTGAAGCATTTTTAAACTGCAGCAGAATTTCGAGAGCAATGGAAGAGTTCCAAAGCATTTTAAAAGTTCAGCAGAATTCCGAGAACAATTGAAGAGTTTCGAAGCATTTTTAAACGTCAGCGGAATGCCGAGAACAATGCAAGATTTCCGAAGCATTTTTATATGTCAGCGGAATTCCGAGAACAATGGAGAGTACCGAAACATTTTTAAACGTCAGCGGAATTCTGAGAACAATGGAAGAGTTTCGAAGCATTTTTAAACTTCAACGGAATTCCGAGAACAATGGAAGAGTTCCGAACCATTTTTAAACGTCAGCGGAATTCCGAGAACAATTGAAGAGTTCCAAAGCATTTTTAAACGTCAGCGGAATGCCGAGAACAATGCAAGATTTCTGAAGCATTTTTATATGTCAGCGGAATTCCGAGAACAATGGAAGAGTTCCGAAGCATTTTTAAACTTCAGCAGAATTCCGAGAACAATGGAAGAGTTTCGAAGCATTTTTAAACTTCAACGGAATTCCGAGAACAATGGAAGAGTTCCGAACCATTTTTAAACGTCAGCGGAATTCCGAGAACAATGAAAGAGTTGCGAAGCATTATTAAACGTCAGCGGAATTCCGAGAACAATGGAAGAGTTCTGAAGCATTTTTAAGCGTCAGCGGAATTTTGAAAACAATGGAAGATTTCCGAAGCATTTTTAAACGTCAGCGGAATTCTGAGAACAATGGAAGAGTTCCGAAGCATTTTTAAACTTCAGTGGAATTTGGAGAACAATGGAAGAGTTCCGAAGCATTTTTAAAAGTCAGCGGAATTCCGAGAACAATGGAAGAGTTGTGAAGCATTTTTAAACTTCAGTGGAATTACGAGAACAATGGAAGAGTTCCGAAGCATTTTTAAACATGAGCAGAATTACGAGAACAATGGAAGAGATTTTAAGCATTTTTAAACTTCAGCGGAATTCCGAGAACAATAGAAGAGTTCCGAAGCATTTTTAAACTTCACCCGAATTCCGAGAGCAATGGAAGAGTTCCAAAGCATTTTAAAAGTTCAGCAGAATTCCGAGAACAATTGAAGAGTTCCGAAGCATTTTTAAATGTCAGCGGAATGCCGAGAACAATGTAAGATTTCCGAAGCATTTTTATATGTCAGCAGAATTCCGAGAACAATTGAAGAGTTCCGAAGCATTTTTAAATGTCAGCGGAATGCCGAGAACAATGCAAGATTTCCGAAGCATTTTTATATGTCAGCGGAATTCCGAGAACAATGGAAGCGTACCGAAGCATTTTTAAACGTCAGCGGAATTCTGAGAACAATGGAAGAGTTCCGAAGCATTTTTAAACTTCAGCAGAATTCCGAGAACAATGGAAGAGTTTCGAAGCATTTTTAAACTTCAACGGAATTCCGAGAACAATGAAAGAGTTGCGCATCATTATTAAACGTCAGCGGAATTCCGAGAACAATGGAAGAGTACCGAAGCATTTTTAAACGTCAGCAGAATTCTGAGAACAATGGAAGAGTTCCGAAGCATTTTTAAACTTCAGCGGAATTCCGAGAACAATGGAAGAGTTCCAAAGCATTTTTAAACGTCAGCGGAATTCCGAGAACAATGGAAGAGTTCTGAAGCATTTTTAAACGTCAGCGGAATTTTGAAAACAATGGAAGATTTCCGAAGCATTTTTAAACGTCAGCGGAATTCTGAGAACAATGGAAGAGTTCCGAAGCATTTTTAAACTTCAGCAGAATTCCGAGAACAATGGAAGAGTTCCGAAGCATTTTTAAACTTCAGCGGAATTCTGAGAACAATGGAAGAGTTCCGAAGCATTTTTAAACGTCAGCAGAATTCCGAGAACAATGTAAGAGTCCTGAAGCATTTTTAAACTTCAGCAGAATTCCGAGAGCAATGGAAGAGTTCCAAAGCATTTTAAAAGTTCAGCAGAATTCCGAGAACAATTGAAGAGTTCCGAAGCATTTTTAAACGTCAGCGGAATGCCGAGAACAATGCAAGATTTCCGAAGCATTTTTATTTGTCAGCGGAATTCCGAGAACAATGGAAGAGTTCCGAAGCATTTTTAAACTTCAGCAGAATTCCGAGAACAATGGAAGAGTTTCGAAGCATTTTTAAACTTCAACGGAATTCCGAGAACAATGGAAGAGTTTCGAAGCATTTTTAAACTTCAACGGAATTCCGAGAACAATGGAAGAGTTCCGAAGCATTATTAAACATCAGCGGAATTCCGAGAACAATGGAAGAGTTCTGAAGCATTTTTAAACGTCAGCGGAATTCCGAGAACAATGGAAGAGTTCCGAAGCATTTTTAAACTTCAGCGGAATTCCGAGAACAATGTAAGAGATTTTAAGCATTTTTAAACTTCAGCGTAATTCCGAGAACAATAGAAGAGTTCCGAAGCATTTTTAAAATTCACATGAATTCCGAGAATAATGGAAGAGTTCAGATGAATTTTTAGACTTCAGCAGAATTCCAAGAACAATGGAAGAGTTCCGAAGCATTTTTAAACATCAACGGAATGCCGAGAACAATGCAAGATTTCCGAAGCATTTTTATATGTCAGCGGAATTCCGAGAACAATGGAAGAGTTCCGAAGCATTTTTAAACTTCAGCAGAATTCCGAGAACAATGGAAGAGTTTCGAAGCATTTTTAAACTTCAACGGAATTCCGAGAACAATGGAAGAGTTTCGAAGCATTTTTAAACTTCAACGGAATTCCGAGAACAATGGAAGAGTTCCGAAGCATTTTTAAACGTCAGCGGAATTCCGAGAACAATGGAAGAGTTCCGAACCATTTTTAAACTTCAGTGGAATTACGAGAACAATGGAAGAGTTCCGAAGCATTTTTAAACATGAGCAGAATTACGAGAACAATGGAAGAGATTTTAAGCATTTTTAAACTTCAGCGGAATTCCGAGAACAATAGAAGAGTTCCGAAGCATTTTTAAATTTCACCCGAATTTCGAGAGCAATGGAAGAGTTCCAAAGCATTTTAAAAGTTCAGCAGAATTCCGAGAACAATTGAAGAGTTCCGAAGCATTTTTAAATGTCAGCGGAATGCCGAGAACAATGCAAGATTTCCGAAGCATTTTTATATGTCAGCGGAATTCCGAGAACAATGGAAGCGTACCGAAGCATTTTTAAACGTCAGAGGAATTCTGAGAACAATGGAAGAGTTCCGAAGCATTTTTAAACTTCAGCAGAATTCCGAGAACAATGGAAGAGTTTCGAAGCATTTTTAAACTTCAACGGAATTCCGAGAACAATGAAAGAGTTGCAAAGCATTATTAAACGTCAGCGGAATTCCGAGAACAATGGAAGAGTACCGAAGCATTTTTAAACGTCAGCAGAATTCTGAGAACAATGGAAGAGTTCCGAAGCATTTTTAAACGTCAGCAGAATTCTGAGAACAATGGAAGAGTTCCGAAGCATTTTTAAACTTCAGCGGAATTCCGAGAACAATGGAAGAGTTCTGAAGCATTTTTAAACGTCAGCAGAATTCTGAGAACAATGGAAGAGTTCCGAAGCATTATTAAACATCAGCGGAATTCCGAGAACAATGGAAGAGTTCTGAAGCATTTTTAAACGTCAGCAGAATTCCGAGAACAATAGAAGAGTTCCGAAGCATTTTTAAACGTCAGCAGAATTCTGAGAACAATGGAAGAGTTCCGAAGCATTTTTAAACTTCAGCGGAATTCCGAGAACAATGGAAGAGTTCCAAAGCATTTTTAAACGTCAGCGGAATTCCGAGAACAATGGACGAGTTCTGAAGCATTTTTAAACGTCAGCGGAATTTTGAAAACAATGGAAGATTTCCGAAGCATTTTTAAACGTCAGCGGAATTCTGAGAACAATGGAAGAGTTCCGAAGCATTTTTAAACTTCAGCAGAATTCCGAGAACAATGGAAGAGTTCCGAAGCATTTTTAAACTTCAGCGGAATTCTGAGAAAAATGGAAGAGTTCCGAAGCATTTTTAAACGTCAGCAGAATTCCGAGAACAATGTAAGAGTCCTGAAGCATTTTTAAACTTCAGCAGAATTCCGAGAGCAATGGAAGAGTTCCAAAGCATTTTAAAAGTTCAGCAGAATTCCGAGAACAATTGAAGAGTTCCGAAGCATTTTTAAACGTCAGCGGAATGCCGAGAACAATGCAAGATTTCCGAAACATTTTTATATGTCAGCGGAATTCCGAGAACAATGGAAGAGTTCCGAAGCATTTTTAAACTTCAGCAGAATTCCGAGAACAATGGAAGAGTTTCGAAGCATTTTTAAACTTCAACGGAATTCCGAGAACAATGGAAGAGTTTCGAAGCATTTTTAAACTTCAACGGAATTCCGACAACAATGGAAAAGTTCCGAAGCATTATTAAACATCAGCGGAATTCCGAGAACAATGGAAGAGTTCTGAAGCATTTTTAAACGTCAGCGGAATTCCGAGAACAATGGAAGAGTTCCGAAGCATTTTTAAACTTCAGCGGAATTCCGAGAACAATGTAAGAGATTTTAAGCATTTTTAAACTTCAGCGTAATTCCGAGAACAATAGAAGAGTTCCGAAGCATTTTTAAACTTCACCCGAATTCCGAGAGCAATGGAAGAGTTCCAAAGCATTTTCAAAGTTCAGCAGAATTCCGAGAACAATTGAAGAGTTCTGAAGCATTTTTAAATGTCAGCGGAATGCCGAGAACAATGCAAGATTTCCGAAGCATTTTTATATGTCAGCGGAATACCGAGAACAAGGGAAGAGTACCGAAGCATTTTTAAACGTCAGCGGAATTCCGAGAACAATGGAAGAGTTCTGAAGCATTTTTAAACGTCAGCGGAATTTTGAAAACAATGGAAGATTTCCGGAGCATTTTTAAACGTCAGCGGAATTCTGAGAACAATGGAAGAGTTCCGAAGCATTTTTAAACTTCAGCAGAATTCCGAGAACAATGGAAGAGTTCCGAAGCATTTTTAAACTTCAGCGGAATTCTGAGAACAATGGAAGAGTTCCGAAGCATTTTTAAACGTCAGCAGAATTCCGAGAACAATGTAAGAGTTCTGAAGCATTTTTAAACTTCAGCAGAATTCCGAGAGCAATGGAAGAGTTCCAAAGCATTTTAAAAGTTCAGCAGAATTCCGAGAACAATTGAAGAGTTCCGAAGCATTTTTAAACGTCAGCGGAATGCCGAGAACAATGCAAGATTTCCGAAGCATTTTTATATGTCAGCGGAATTCCGAGAACAATGGAAGAGTACCGAAACATTTTAAACGTCAGCGGAATTCTGAGAACAATGGAAGAGTTACGAAGCATTTTTAAACTTCAGCAGAATTACGAGAACAATGGAAGAGTTCCGAAGCATTTTTAAACTTCAGCGGAATTCTGAGAACAATGGAAGAGTTCCGAAGCATTTTTAAACGTCAGCAGAATTCCGAGAACAATGTAAGAGTTCTGAAGCATTTTTAAACTTCAGCAGAATTTCGAGAGCAATGGAAAAGTTCCAAAGCATTTTAAAAGTTCAGCAGAATTCCGAGAACAATTGAAGAGTTCCGAAGCATTTTTAAACGTCAGCGGAATGCCGAGAACAATGCAAGATTTCCGAAGCATTTTTATATGTCAGCGGAATTCCGAGAACAATGGAAGAGTTCCGAAGCATTTTTAAACTTCAGCAGAATTCCGAGAACAATGGAAGAGTTTCGAAGCATTTTTAAACTTCAACGGAATTCCGAGAACAATGGAAGAGTTTCGAAGCATTTTTAAACTTCAGCGGAATTCCGAGAACAATGGAAGAGTTCTGAAGCATTTTTAAACGTCAGCGGAATTCCGAGAACAATGGAAGAGATTTTAAGCATTTTTAAACTTCAGCGTAATTCCGAGAACAATAGAAGAGTTCCGAAGCATTTTTAAAATTCACACGAATTCCGAGAATAATGGAAGAGTTCAGATGAATTTTTAGACTTCAGCAGAATTCCTAGAACAATGGAAGAGTTCCGAAGCATTTTTAAACTTCAGCGGAATTCCGATAACAATGGAAGAGTTCCGAAGCATTTTTAAACGTCAGCGGAATTCCGAGAACAATGGAAGAGTACCGAAGCATTTTAAAACGTCATCGGAATTCCGAGAACAATGGAAGAGTTCCGAAGCATTTTTAAACTTCAGCGGAATTACGAGAACAATGGAAGAGTTCCGAAGAATTTTTAAACATGAGCAGAATTACGAGAACAATGGAAATGATTTTAAGCATTTTTAAACTTCAGCGGAATTTTGAAAACAATGGAAGATTTCCGGAGCATTTTTAAACGTCAGCGGAATTCTGAGAACAATGGAAGAGTTCCGAAGCATTTTTAAACGTCAGCGTAATGCCGAGAACAATGCAAGATTTCCAAAGCATTTTTATATGTCAGCGGAATTCCGAGAACAATGGAAGAGTACCGAAGCATTTTTAAACGTCAGCGGAATTCTGAGAACAATGGAAGAGTTCCAAAGCATTTTTAAACTTGAGCGGAATTCCGAGAACAATGGAAGAGTTCCAAAGCATTTTTAAACGTTAGCGAATTCCGAGAACAATGGAAGAGCTCTGAAGCATTTTTAAACGTCAGCGGAATTTTGAAAACAATGGAAGAGCTCTGAAGCATTTTTAAACGTCAGCGGAATTTTGAAAACAATGGAATATTTCCGAAGCATTTTTAAACGTCAGCGGAATTCTGAGAACAATGGAAGAGTTCCGAAGCATTTTTAAACGTCAGCGGAATGCCGAGAACAATGCAAGATTTCCGAAGGATTTTTATATGTCAGCGGAATTCCGAGAACAATGGAAGAGTACCGAAGCATTTTTAAACTTCAGCAGAATTCCGAGAACAATGGAAGAGTTCCAAAGCATTTTTAAACGTCAGCGAATTACGAGAACAATGGAAGAGCTCTGAAGCATTTTTAAACGTCAGCGGAATTTTGAAAACAATGGAAGATTTCCGAAGCATTTTTAAACGTCAGCGGAATTCTGAGAACAATGGAAGAGTTCCGAAGCATTTTTAAACTTCAGCAGAATTCCAAGAACAATGTAAGAGTTCTGAAGCATTTTTAAACTTCAGCAGAATTCCGAGAGCAATGTAAAAGTTCCAATGCATTTTAAAACTTCAGCAGAATTCCAAGAACAATTGAAGTGTTCTGAAGCATTTTTAAACATCAGCGGAATGCCGAGAACAATGCAAGATTTCCAAAGCATTTTTATATGTCAGCGGAATTCCGAGAACAATGGAAGAGTACCGAAGCATTTTAAAACCTCAGCGGAATTCCGAGAACAATGGAAGAGTTCCGAAGCATTTTTAAACTTCAGCGGAATTACGAGAGCAATGGAACAGTTCCAAAGCATTTTAAAAGTTCAGCAGAATTCCGAGAACAATTGAAGAGTTCCGAAGCATTTTTAAACGTCAGCGGAATTCTGAGAACAATGTAATAGTTCTGAAGAATTTTTAAATGTAAGCGGGATTCCGAGAATAATGGAAGAGTTCCGAAGCATTTTTAAATGTCAGCGGAAATCTGAAAACAAAGGAAGAGTTCCGAAGCATTTTTAAACTTCAGCGGAATTACGAGAACAATGGAAGAGTTCCGAAGCATTTTTAAACATGAGCAGAATTCCGAGAACAATGGAAGAGATTTTAAGCATTTTTAAACTTCAGCGGAATTCCGAGAACAATAGAAGAGTTCCGAAGCATTTTCAAACTTCACCCAAATTCTGAGAACAATGGAAGAGTTCCGAAGCATTTTTAAAAGTCAGCGGAATTCCGAGAACAATGGAAGAGTTGTGAAGCATTTTTAAACGTCAGCGGAATTCCGAGAACAATGGAGGAGTTCCGAAGCATTTTTAAACTTCAGCGGAATTTGGAGAACAATGGAAGAGTTCCGAAGCATTTTTAAAAGTCAGCGGAATTCCGAGAACAATGGAAGAGTTGTGAAGCATTTTTAAACGTCAGCAGAATTCCGAGAACAATGGAAGAGTTCCGAAGCATTTTTAAACGTCAGCGGAATTCTGAGATCAATGGAATAGTTCTGAAGAACTTTTAAATGTTAGCGGGATTCCGAGAACAATGGAAGAGTTCCGAAGCATTTTTAAATGTCAGCGGAAATCTGAAAACAATGGAAGAGTTTCGAAGCATTTTTAATCTTCAGAATAATTCCGAGAACAATGGAAGAGTTCCGAAGCATATTTAAACTTCAGCGGAATTCCGAGAACAATGGAAGAGTTCCGAAGCATTTTTAAAAGTCAGCGGAATACCGAGAACAATGGAAGAGTTTTGAAGCATTTTTAAACGTCAGCGGAATTCCGTGAACAATGGAAGAGGTCCGAAGCATTTTTAAATGTCAGCGGAATTCTGAGAAATATGGAAGAGTTCCGAAGCATTTTTAAATGTCAGCAGAATTCCGAGAACAATGGAAGAGTTCCGAAGCATTTTTAAACTTCAGCAGAATTCTGAGAGCAATGGAAGAGTTCCAAAGCATTTTAAAAGTTCAGCAGAATTCCGAGAACAATTGAAGAGTTCCAAAGCATTTTTAAACGTCAGCGGAATTCCAAGAACAATGGAAGAGTTCTGAAGCATTTTTAAACGTCAGCGGAATTTTGAAAACAATGGAAGATTTCCGAAGCATTTTTAAACGTCAGCGGAATTCTGAGAACAATGGAAGAGTTCCGAAGCATTTTTAAACGTCAGCGGAATGCCGAGAACAATGCAAGATTTCTTAAATGTCAGCGGAATTCCGAGAACAATGGAAGGTTACCGAAGCATTTTTAAACGTCAGCGGAATTCTGAGAACAATGGAAGAGTTCCGAAGCATTTTTAAACTTCAGCGGAATTCCGAGAACAATGGAAGAGTTCCAAAGCATTTTTAAACGTCAGCGAATTCCGAGAACAATGGAAGAGCTCTGAAGCATTTTTAAACGTCAGCGGAATTTTGAAAACAATGGAAGATTTCCAAAGCATTTTTAAACGTCAGCGGAATTCTGAGAACAATGGAAGAGTTCCGAAGCATTTTTAAATGTCAGCGGAATGCCGAGAACAATGCAAGATTTCCGAAGGATTTTTATATGTCAGCGGAATTCCGAGAACAATGGAAGAGTACCGAAGCATTTTTAAACGTCAGCGGAATTCTGAGAACAATGGAAGAGTTCCGAAGCATTTTTAAACTTCAGCAGAATTCCGAGAACAATGGAAGAGTTCCGAAGCATTTTTAAACTTCAGCAGAATTCCGAGAACAATGTAAGAGTTCTGAAGCATTTTTAAACTTCAGCAGAATTCCGAGAGCAATGGAAGAGTTCCAAAGCATTTTAAAAGTTCAGCAGAATTCCGAGAACAATTGAAGAGTTCCGAAGCGTTTTTAAACGTCAGCGGAATGCCGAGAACAATGCAAGATTTCCGAAGCATTTTTATATGTCAGCGGAATTCCGAGAACAATGGAAGAGTACCGAAGCATTTTTAAACGTCAGCGGAATTCTGAGAACAATGGAAGATTTCCGAAGCATTTTTAAACGTCAGCGGATTTCTGAGAACAATGGAAGAGTTCTGAAGCATTTTTAAACGTCAGCGGAATGCCGAGAACAATGCAAGATTTCCGAAGCATTTTTATATGTCAGCGGAATTGCGAGAACAATGGAAGAGTACCGAAGCATTTTTAAACGTCAGCGGAATTCTGAGAACAATGGAAGAGTTCCGAAGCATTTTTAAACTTCACCAGAATTTTGAGAACAATGGAAGAGTTCCGAAGCATTTTTAAACTTCAGCAGAATTCCGAGAGCAATGGAAGAGTTCCGAAGCATTTTTAAACGTCAGCGTAATGCCGAGAACAATGTAAGATTTCCGAAGGATTTTTATATGTCAGCGGAATTCCGAGAACAATGGAAGAGTACCGAAGCATTTTTAAACATCAGCGGAATTCTGAGAACAATGGAA
Source organism: Phyllobates terribilis (assembly GCF_046119375.1). Classification (NCBI taxonomy): domain Eukaryota; kingdom Metazoa; phylum Chordata; class Amphibia; order Anura; family Dendrobatidae; genus Phyllobates; species Phyllobates terribilis. The sequence continues at coordinate 11,105,986 of NW_027362788.1, read as the reverse complement.
GAGTTCCGAAGCATTTTTAAACTTCAGCAGAATTCCGAGAACAATGGAAGAGTTCCAAAGCATTTTTAAACGTCAGCGGAATTCCGAGAACAATGGAAGAGTTCTGAAGCATTTTTAAACGTCAGCGGAATTTTGAAAACATTGGAAGATTTCCGAAGCATTTTTAAACGTCAGCGGAATTCTGAGAACAATGGAAGAGTTCCGAAGCATTTTTAAACGTCAGCGGAATGCCGAGAACAATGCAAGATTTCCGAAGCATTTTTAAAAGTCAGCGGAATTCCGAGAACAATGGAAGAGTACCGAAGCATTTTTAAACGTCAGCGGAATTCTGAGAACAATGGAAGAGTTCCGAAGCATTTTTAAACTTCAGCGGAATTCCGAGAACAATGGAAGAGTTCTAAAGCATTTTTAAACGTCAGCGGAATTCCGAGAACAATGGAAGAGTTCCGAACCATTTTTAAACTTCAGTGGAATTACGAGAACAATGGAAGAGTTCCGAAGCATTTTTAAACATGAGCAGAATTACGAGAACAATGGAAGAGATTTTAAGCATTTTTAAACTTCAGCGGAATTCCGAGAACAATAGAAGAGTTCCGAAGCATTTTTAAATTTCACCCGAATTTCGAGAGCAATGGAAGAGTTCCAAAGCATTTTAAAAGTTCAGCAGAATTCCGAGAACAATTGAAGAGTTCCGAAGCATTTTTAAATGTCAGCGGAATGCCGAGAACAATGCAAGATTTCCGAAGCATTTTTATATGTCAGCGGAATTCCGAGAACAATGGAAGCGTACCGAAGCATTTTTAAACGTCAGAGGAATTCTGAGAACAATGGAAGAGTTCCGAAGCATTTTTAAACTTCAGCAGAATTCCGAGAACAATGGAAGAGTTTCGAAGCATTTTTAAACTTCAACGGAATTCCGAGAACAATGAAAGAGTTGCGAAGCATTATTAAACGTCAGCGGAATTCCGAGAACAATGGACGAGTTCTGAAGCATTTTTAAACGTCAGCGGAATTTTGAAAACAATGGAAGATTTCCGAAGCATTTTTAAACGTCAGCGGAATTCTGAGAACAATGGAAGAGTTCCGAAGCATTTTTAAACTTCAGCAGAATTCCGAGAACAATGGAAGAGTTCCGAAGCATTTTTAAACTTCAGCGGAATTCTGAGAAAAATGGAAGAGTTCCGAAGCATTTTTAAACGTCAGCAGAATTCCGAGAACAATGTAAGAGTCCTGAAGCATTTTTAAACTTCAGCAGAATTCCGAGAGCAATGGAAGAGTTCCAAAGCATTTTAAAAGTTCAGCAGAATTCCGAGAACAATTGAAGAGTTCCGAAGCATTTTTAAACGTCAGCGGAATGCCGAGAACAATGCAAGATTTCCGAAGCATTTTTATATGTCAGCGGAATTCCGAGAACAATGGAAGAGTTCCGAAGCATTTTTAAACTTCAGCAGAATTCCGAGAACAATGGAAGAGTTTCGAAGCATTTTTAAACTTCAACGGAATTCCGAGAACAATGGAAGAGTTTCGAAGCATTTTTAAACTTCAACGGAATTCCGACAACAATGGAAGAGTTCCGAAGCATTATTAAACATCAGCGGAATTCCGAGAACAATGGAAGAGTTCTGAAGCATTTTTAAACGTCAGCGGAATTCCGAGAACAATGGAAGAGTTCCGAAGCATTTTTAAACTTCAGCGGAATTCCGAGAACAATGTAAGAGATTTTAAGCATTTTTAAACTTCAGCGTAATTCCGAGAACAATAGAAGAGTTCCGAAGCATTTTTAAACTTCACCCGAATTCCGAGAGCAATGGAAGAGTTCCAAAGCATTTTCAAAGTTCAGCAGAATTCCGAGAACAATTGAAGAGTTCCGAAGCATTTTTAAATGTCAGCGGAATGCCGAGAACAATGCAAGATTTCCGAAGCATTTTTATATGTCAGCGGAATACCGAGAACAAGGGAAGAGTACCGAAGCATTTTTAAACGTCAGCGGAATTCCGAGAACAATGGAAGAGTTCTGAAGCATTTTTAAACGTCAGCGGAATTTTGAAAACAATGGAAGATTTCCGGAGCATTTTTAAACGTCAGCGGAATTCTGAGAACAATGGAAGAGTTCCGAAGCATTTTTAAACTTCAGCAGAATTCCGAGAACAATGGAAGAGTTCCGAAGCATTTTTAAACTTCAGCGGAATTCTGAGAACAATGGAAGAGTTCCGAAGCATTTTTAAACGTCAGCAGAATTCCGAGAACAATGTAAGAGTTCTGAAGCATTTTTAAACTTCAGCAGAATTCCGAGAGCAATGGAAGAGTTCCAAAGCATTTTAAAAGTTCAGCAGAATTCCGAGAACAATTGAAGAGTTCCGAAGCATTTTTAAACGTCAGCGGAATCCCGAGAACAATGCAAGATTTCCGAAGCATTTTTATATGTCAGCGGAATTCCGAGAACAATGGAAGAGTACCGAAACATTTTAAACGTCAGCGGAATTCTGAGAACAATGGAAGAGTTACGAAGCATTTTTAAACTTCAGCAGAATTACGAGAACAATGGAAGAGTTCCGAAGCATTTTTAAAATTCAGCGGAATTCTGAGAACAATGGAAGAGTTCCGAAGCATTTTTAAACGTCAGCAGAATTCCGAGAACAATGTAAGAGTTCTGAAGCATTTTTAAACTTCAGCAGAATTTCGAGAGCAATGGAAGAGTTCCAAAGCATTTTAAAAGTTCAGCAGAATTCCGAGAACAATTGAAGAGTTCCGAAGCATTTTTAAACGTCAGCGGAATGCCGAGAACAATGCAAGATTTCCGAAGCATTTTTATATGTCAGCGGAATTCCGAGAACAATGGAAGAGTTCCGAAGCATTTTTAAACTTCAGCAGAATTCCGAGAACAATGGAAGAGTTTCGAAGCATTTTTAAACTTCAACGGAATTCCGAGAACAATGGAAGAGTTTCGAAGCATTTTTAAACTTCAGCGGAATTCCGAGAACAATGGAAGAGTTCTGAAGCATTTTTAAACGTCAGCGGAATTCCGAGAACAATGGAAGAGATTTTAAGCATTTTTAAACTTCAGCGTAATTCCGAGAACAATAGAAGAGTTCCGAAGCATTTTTAAAATTCACACGAATTCCGAGAATAATGGAAGAGTTCAGATGAATTTTTAGACTTCAGCAGAATTCCTAGAACAATGGAAGAGTTCCGAAGCATTTTTAAACTTCAGCGGAATTCCGATAACAATGGAAGAGTTCCGAAGCATTTTTAAACGTCAGCGGAATTCCGAGAACAATGGAAGAGTACCGAAGCATTTTAAAACGTCATCGGAATTCCGAGAACAATGGAAGAGTTCCGAAGCATTTTTAAACTTCAGCGGAATTACGAGAACAATGGAAGAGTTTCGAAGAATTTTTAAACATGAGCAGAATTACGAGAACAATGGAAGTGATTTTAAGCATTTTTAAATTTCAGCGGAATTTTGAAAACAATGGAAGATTTCCGGAGCATTTTTAAACGTCAGCGGAATTCTGAGAACAATGGAAGAGTTCCGAAGCATTTTTAAACGTCAGCGTAATGCCGTGAACAATGCAAGATTTCCAAAGCATTTTTATATGTCAGCGGAATTCCGAGAACAATGGAAGAGTACCGAAGCATTTTTAAACGTCAGCGGAATTCTGAGAACAATGGAAGAGTTCCAAAGCATTTTTAAACTTGAGCGGAATTCCGAGAACAATGGAAGAGTTCCAAAGCATTTTTAAACGTCAGCGAATTCCGAGAACAATGGAAGAGCTCTGAAGCATTTTTAAACGTCAGCGGAATTTTGAAAACAATGGAAGAGCTCTGAAGCATTTTTAAACGTCAGCGGAATTTTGAAAACAATGGAATATTTCCGAAGCATTTTTAAACGTCAGCGGAATTCTGAGAACAATGGAAGAGTTCCGAAGCATTTTTAAACTTCAGCAGAATTCCAAGAACAATGTAAGAGTTCTGAAGCATTTTTAAACTTCAGCAGAATTCCGAGAGCAATGTAAAAGTTCCAATGCATTTTAAAACTTCAGCAGAATTCCAAGAACAATTGAAGTGTTCTGAAGCATTTTTAAACATCAGCGGAATGCCGAGAACAATGCAAGATTTCCAAAGCATTTTTATATGTCAGCGGAATTCCGAGAACAATGGAAGAGTACCGAAGCATTTTAAAACCTCAGCGGAATTCCGAGAACAATGGAAGAGTTCCGAAGCATTTTTAAACTTCAGCGGAATTACGAGAGCAATGGAACAGTTCCAAAGCATTTTAAAAGTTCAGCAGAATTCCGAGAACAATTGAAGAGTTCCGAAGCATTTTTAAACGTCAGCGGAATTCTGAGAACAATGTAATAGTTCTGAAGAATTTTTAAATGTAAGCGGGATTCCGAGAATAATGGAAGAGTTCCGAAGCATTTTTAAATGTCAGCGGAAATCTGAAAACAATGGAAGAGTTCCGAAGCATTTTTAAACTTCAGCGGAATTACGAGAACAATGGAAGAGTTCCGAAGCATTTTTAAACATGAGCAGAATTCCGAGAACAATGGAAGAGATTTTAAGCATTTTTAAACTTCAGCGGAATTCCGAGAACAATAGAAGAGTTCCGAAGCATTTTCAAACTTCACCCAAATTCTGAGAACAATGGAAGAGTTCCGAAGCATTTTTAAAAGTCAGCGGAATTCCGAGAACAATGGAAGAGTTGTGAAGCATTTTTAAACGTCAGCGGAATTCCGAGAACAATGGAGGAGTTCCGAAGCATTTTTAAACTTCAGCGGAATTTGGAGAACAATGGAAGAGTTCCGAAGCATTTTTAAAAGTCAGCGGAATTCCGAGAACAATGGAAGAGTTGTGAAGCATTTTTAAACGTCAGCAGAATTCCGAGAACAATGGAAGAGTTCCGAAGCATTTTTAAACGTCAGCGGAATTCTGAGATCAATGGAATAGTTCTGAAGAACTTTTAAATGTTAGCGGGATTCCGAGAACAATGGAAGAGTTCCGAAGCATTTTTAAATGTCAGCGGAAATCTGAAAACAATGGAAGAGTTTCGAAGCATTTTTAATCTTCAGAATAATTCCGAGAACAATGGAAGAGTTCTGAAGCATATTTAAACTTCAGCGGAATTCCGAGAACAATGGAAGAGTTCCGAAGCATTTTTAAAAGTCAGCGGAATACCGAGAACAATGCAAGATTTCCGAAGCATTTTTATATGTCAGCGGAATTCCGAGAACAATGGAAGAGTACCGAAACATTTTAAACGTCAGCGGAATTCTGAGAACAATGGAAGAGTTACGAAGCATTTTTAAACTTCAGCAGAATTACGAGAACAATGGAAGAGTTCCGAAGCATTTTTAAACTTCAGCGGAATTCTGAGAACAATGGAAGAGTTCCGAAGCATTTTTAAACGTCAGCAGAATTCCGAGAACAATGTAAGAGTTCCGAAGCATTTTTAAACGTCAGCGGAATGCCGAGAACAATGCAAGATTTCCGAAGCATTTTTATATGTCAGCGGAATTCCGAGAACAATGGAAGAGTTCCGAAGCATTTTTAAACTTCAGCAGAATTCCGAGAACAATGGAAGAGTTTCGAAGCATTTTTAAACTTCAACGGAATTCCGAGAACAATGGAAGAGTTTCGAAGCATTTTTAAACTTCAGCGGAATTCCGAGAACAATGGAAGAGTTCTGAAGCATTTTTAAACGTCAGCGGAATTCCGAGAACAATGGAAGAGATTTTAAGCATTTTTAAACTTCAGCGTAATTCCGAGAACAATAGAAGAGTTCCGAAGCATTTTTAAAATTCACACGAATTCCGAGAATAATGGAAGAGTTCAGATGAATTTTTAGACTTCAGCAGAATTCCTAGAACAATGGAAGAGTTCCGAAGCATTTTTAAACTTCAGCGGAATTCCGATAACAATGGAAGAGTTCCGAAGCATTTTTAAACGTCAGCGGAATTCCGAGAACAATGGAAGAGTACCGAAGCATTTTAAAACGTCATCGGAATTCCGAGAACAATGGAAGAGTTCCGAAGCATTTTTAAACTTCAGCGGAATTACGAGAACAATGGAAGAGTTCCGAAGAATTTTTAAACATGAGCAGAATTACGAGAACAATGGAAGTGATTTTAAGCATTTTTAAACTTCAGCGGAATTTTGAAAACAATGGAAGATTTCCGGAGCATTTTTAAACGTCAGCGGAATTCTGAGAACAATGGAAGAGTTCCGAAGCATTTTTAAACGTCAGCGTAATGCCGAGAACAATGCAAGATTTCCAAAGCATTTTTATATGTCAGCGGAATTCCGAGAACAATGGAAGAGTACCGAAGCATTTTTAAACGTCAGCGGAATTCTGAGAACAATGGAAGAGTTCCAAAGCATTTTTAAACTTGAGCGGAATTCCGAGAACAATGGAAGAGTTCCAAAGCATTTTTAAACGTCAGCGAATTCCGAGAACAATGGAAGAGCTCTGAAGCATTTTTAAACGTCAGCGGAATTTTGAAAACAATGGAAGAGCTCTGAAGCATTTTTAAACGTCAGCGGAATTTTGAAAACAATGGAATATTTCCGAAGCATTTTTAAACGTCAGCGGAATTCTGAGAACAATGGAAGAGTTCCGAAGCATTTTTAAACGTCAGCGGAATGCCGAGAACAATGCAAGATTTCCGAAGGATTTTTATATGTCAGCGGAATTCCGAGAACAATGGAAGAGTACCGAAGCATTTTTAAACTTCAGCAGAATTCCGAGAACAATGGAAGAGTTCCAAAGCATTTTTAAACGTCAGCGAATTACGAGAACAATGGAAGAGCTCTGAAGCATTTTTAAACGTCAGCGGAATTTTGAAAACAATGGAAGATTTCCGAAGCATTTTTAAACGTCAGCGGAATTCTGAGAACAATGGAAGAGTTCCGAAGCATTTTTAAACTTCAGCAGAATTCCAAGAACAATGTAAGAGTTCTGAAGCATTTTTAAACTTCAGCAGAATTCCGAGAGCAATGTAAAAGTTCCAATGCATTTTAAAACTTCAGCAGAATTCCAAGAACAATTGAAGTGTTCTGAAGCATTTTTAAACATCAGCGGAATGCCGAGAACAATGCAAGATTTCCAAAGCATTTTTATATGTCAGCGGAATTCCGAGAACAATGGAAGAGTACCGAAGCATTTTAAAACCTCAGCGGAATTCCGAGAACAATGGAAGAGTTCCGAAGCATTTTTAAACTTCAGCGGAATTACGAGAGCAATGGAACAGTTCCAAAGCATTTTAAAAGTTCAGCAGAATTCCGAGAACAATTGAAGAGTTCCGAAGCATTTTTAAACGTCAGCGGAATTCTGAGAACAATGTAATAGTTCTGAAGAATTTTTAAATGTAAGCGGGATTCCGAGAATAATGGAAGAGTTCCGAAGCATTTTTAAATGTCAGCGGAAATCTGAAAACAATGGAAGAGTTCCGAAGCATTTTTAAACTTCAGCGGAATTACGAGAACAATGGAAGAGTTCCGAAGCATTTTTAAACATGAGCAGAATTCCGAGAACAATGGAAGAGATTTTAAGCATTTTTAAACTTCAGCGGAATTCCGAGAACAATAGAAGAGTTCCGAAGCATTTTCAAACTTCACCCAAATTCTGAGAACAATGGAAGAGTTCCGAAGCATTTTTAAAAGTCAGCGGAATTCCGAGAACAATGGAAGAGTTGTGAAGCATTTTTAAACGTCAGCGGAATTCCGAGAACAATGGAGGAGTTCCGAAGCATTTTTAAACTTCAGCGGAATTTGGAGAACAATGGAAGAGTTCCGAAGCATTTTTAAAAGTCAGCGGAATTCCGAGAACAATGGAAGAGTTGTGAAGCATTTTTAAACGTCAGCAGAATTCCGAGAACAATGGAAGAGTTCCGAAGCATTTTTAAACGTCAGCGGAATTCTGAGATCAATGGAATAGTTCTGAAGAACTTTTAAATGTTAGCGGGATTCCGAGAACAATGGAAGAGTTCCGAAGCATTTTTAAATGTCAGCGGAAATCTGAAAACAATGGAAGAGTTTCGAAGCATTTTTAATCTTCAGAATAATTCCGAGAACAATGGAAGAGTTCTGAAGCATATTTAAACTTCAGCGGAATTCCGAGAACAATGGAAGAGTTCCGAAGCATTTTTAAAAGTCAGCGGAATACCGAGAACAATGGAAGAGTTTTGAAGCATTTTTAAACGTCAGCGGAATTCCGTGAACAATGGAAGAGGTCCGAAGCATTTTTAAATGTCAGCGGAATTCTGAGAAATATGGAAGAGTTCCGAAGCATTTTTAAATGTCAGCAGAATTCCGAGAACAATGGAAGAGTTCCGAAGCATTTTTAAACTTCAGCAGAATTCTGAGAGCAATGGAAGAGTTCCAAAGCATTTTAAAAGTTCAGCAGAATTCCGAGAACAATTGAAGAGTTCCAAAGCATTTTTAAACGTCAGCGGAATTTTGAAAACAATGGAAGATTTCCGAAGCATTTTTAAACGTCAGCGGAATGCCGAGAACAATGCAAGATTTCTTAAATGTCAGCGGAATTCCGAGAACAATGGAAGGTTACCGAAGCATTTTTAAACGTCAGCGGAATTCTGAGAACAATGGAAGAGTTCCGAAGCATTTTTAAACTTCAGCGGAATTCCGAGAACAATGGAAGAGTTCCAAAGCATTTTTAAACGTCAGCGAATTCCGAGAACAATGGAAGAGCTCTGAAGCATTTTTAAACGTCAGCGGAATTTTGAAAACAATGGAAGATTTCCAAAGCATTTTTAAACGTCAGCGGAATTCTGAGAACAATGGAAGAGTTCCGAAGCATTTTTAAATGTCAGCGGAATGCCGAGAACAATGCAAGATTTCCGAAGGATTTTTATATGTCAGCGGAATTCCGAGAACAATGGAAGAGTACCGAAGCATTTTTAAACGTCAGCGGAATTCTGAGAACAATGGAAGAGTTCCGAAGCATTTTTAAACTTCAGCAGAATTCCGAGAACAATGGAAGAGTTCCGAAGCATTTTTAAACTTCAGCAGAATTCCGAGAACAATGTAAGAGTTCTGAAGCATTTTTAAACTTCAGCAGAATTCCGAGAGCAATGGAAGAGTTCCAAAGCATTTTAAAAGTTCAGCAGAATTCCGAGAACAATTGAAGAGTTCCGAAGCGTTTTTAAACGTCAGCGGAATGCCGAGAACAATGCAAGATTTCCGAAGCATTTTTATATGTCAGCGGAATTCCGAGAACAATGGAAGAGTACCGAAGCATTTTTAAACGTCAGCGGAATTCTGAGAACAATGGAAGATTTCCGAAGCATTTTTAAACGTCAGCGGATTTCTGAGAACAATGGAAGAGTTCTGAAGCATTTTTAAACGTCAGCGGAATGCCGAGAACAATGCAAGATTTCCGAAGCATTTTTATATGTCAGCGGAATTGCGAGAACAATGGAAGAGTACCGAAGCATTTTTAAACGTCAGCGGAATTCTGAGAACAATGGAAGAGTTCCGAAGCATTTTTAAACTTCACCAGAATTTTGAGAACAATGGAAGAGTTCCGAAGCATTTTTAAACTTCAGCAGAATTCCGAGAGCAATGGAAGAGTTCCGAAGCATTTTTAAACGTCAGCGTAATGCCGAGAACAATGTAAGATTACCGAAGGATTTTTATATGTCAGCGGAATTCCGAGAACAATGGAAGAGTACCGAAGCATTTTTAAACATCAGCGGAATTCTGAGAACAATGGAAGAGTTCCGAAGCATTTTTAAACTTCAGCAGAATTCCGAGAACAATGGAAGAGTTCCAAAGCATTTTTAAACGTCAGCGGAATTCCGAGAACAATGGAAGAGTTCTGAAGCATTTTTAAACGTCAGCGGAATTTTGAAAACATTGGAAGATTTCCGAAGCATTTTTAAACGTCAGCGGAATTCTGAGAACAATGGAAGAGTTCCGAAGCATTTTTAAACGTCAGCGGAATGCCGAGAACAATGCAAGATTTCCGAAGCATTTTTAAAAGTCAGCGGAATTCCGAGAACAATGGAAGAGTACCGAAGCATTTTTAAACGTCAGCGGAATTCTGAGAACAATGGAAGAGTTCCGAAGCATTTTTAAACTTCAGCGGAATTCCGAGAACAATGGAAGAGTTCTAAAGCATTTTAAACGTCAGCGAATTCCGAGAACAATTGAAGAGTTCCGAAGCATTTTTAAACGTCAGCGGAATGCCGAGAACAATGCAAGATTTCCGAAGCATTTTTATATGTCAGCGGAATTTTGAAAACAATGGAAGATTTCCGAAGCATTTTTAAACGTCAGCGGAATTCTGAGAACAATGGAAGAGTTCCGAAGCATTTTTAAACTTCAGCAGAATTCCGAGAACAATGGAAGAGTTCCGAAGCATTTTTAAACTTCAGCAGAATTCCGAGAACAATGTAAGAGTTCTGAAGCATTTTTAAACTTCAGCAGAATTCCGAGAGCAATGGAAGAGTTCCAAAGCATTTTAAAAGTTCAGCAGAATTCCGAGAACAATTGAAGAGTTCCAACGCGTTTTTAAACGTCAGCGGAATGCCGAGAACAATGCAAGATTTCCGAAGCATTTTTATATGTCAGCGGAATTCCGAGAACAATGGAAGAGTACCGAAGCATTTTTAAACGTCAGCGGAATTCTGAGAACAATGGAAGAGTTCCGAAGCATTTTTAAACTTCAGCGGAATTCCGAGAACAATGGAAGAGTTCTAAAGCATTTTTAAACGTCAGCGGAATTCCGAGAACAATGGAAGAGTTCCGAACCATTTTTAAACTTCAGTGGAATTACGAGAACAATGGAAGAGTTCCGAAGCATTTTTAAACATGAGCAGAATTACGAGAACAATGGAAGAGATTTTAAGCATTTTTAAACTTCAGCGGAATTCCGAGAACAATAGAAGAGTTCCGAAGCATTTTTAAATTTCACCCGAATTTCGAGAGCAATGGAAGAGTTCCAAAGCATTTTAAAAGTTCAGCAGAATTCCGAGAACAATTGAAGAGTTCCGAAGCATTTTTAAATGTCAGCGGAATGCCGAGAACAATGCAAGATTTCCGAAGCATTTTTATATGTCAGCGGAATTCCGAGAACAATGGAAGCGTACCGAAGCATTTTTAAACGTCAGAGGAATTCTGAGAACAATGGAAGAGTTCCGAAGCATTTTTAAACTTCAGCAGAATTCCGAGAACAATGGAAGAGTTTCGAAGCATTTTTAAACTTCAACGGAATTCTGAGAACAATGAAAGAGTTGCGAAGCATTATTAAACGTCAGCGGAATTCCGAGAACAATGGACGAGTTCTGAAGCATTTTTAAACGTCAGCGGAATTTTGAAAACAATGGAAGATTTCCGAAGCATTTTTAAACGTCAGCGGAATTCTGAGAACAATGGAAGAGTTCCGAAGCATTTTTAAACTTCAGCAGAATTCCGAGAACAATGGAAGAGTTCCGAAGCATTTTTAAACTTCAGCGGAATTCTGAGAAAAATGGAAGAGTTCCGAAGCATTTTTAAACGTCAGCAGAATTCCGAGAACAATGTAAGAGTCCTGAAGCATTTTTAAACTTCAGCAGAATTCCGAGAGCAATGGAAGAGTTCCAAAGCATTTTAAAAGTTCAGCAGAATTCCGAGAACAATTGAAGAGTTCCGAAGCATTTTTAAACGTCAGCGGAATGCCGAGAACAATGCAAGATTTCCGAAGCATTTTTATATGTCAGCGGAATTCCGAGAACAATGGAAGAGTTCCGAAGCATTTTTAAACTTCAGCAGAATTCCGAGAACAATGGAAGAGTTTCGAAGCATTTTTAAACTTCAACGGAATTCCGAGAACAATGGAAGAGTTTCGAAGCATTTTTAAACTTCAACGGAATTCCGACAACAATGGAAGAGTTCCGAAGCATTATTAAACATCAGCGGAATTCCGAGAACAATGGAAGAGTTCTGAAGCATTTTTAAACGTCAGCGGAATTCCGAGAACAATGGAAGAGTTCCGAAGCATTTTTAAACTTCAGCGGAATTCCGAGAACAATGTAAGAGATTTTAAGCATTTTTAAACTTCAGCGTAATTCCGAGAACAATAGAAGAGTTCCGAAGCATTTTTAAACTTCACCCGAATTCCGAGAGCAATGGAAGAGTTCCAAAGCATTTTCAAAGTTCAGCAGAATTCCGAGAACAATTGAAGAGTTCCGAAGCATTTTTAAATGTCAGCGGAATGCCGAGAACAATGCAAGATTTCCGAAGCATTTTTATATGTCAGCGGAATACCGAGAACAAGGGAAGAGTACCGAAGCATTTTTAAACGTCAGCGGAATTCCGAGAACAATGGAAGAGTTCTGAAGCATTTTTAAACGTCAGCGGAATTTTGAAAACAATGGAAGATTTCCGGAGCATTTTTAAACGTCAGCGGAATTCTGAGAACAATGGAAGAGTTCCGAAGCATTTTTAAACGTCAGCAGAATTCCGAGAACAATGTAAGAGTTCTGAAGCATTTTTAAACTTCAGCAGAATTCCGAGAGCAATGGAAGAGTTCCAAAGCATTTTAAAAGTTCAGCAGAATTCCGAGAACAATTGAAGAGTTCCGAAGCATTTTTAAACGTCAGCGGAATCCCGAGAACAATGCAAGATTTCCGAAGCATTTTTATATGTCAGCGGAATTCCGAGAACAATGGAAGAGTACCGAAACATTTTAAACGTCAGCGGAATTCTGAGAACAATGGAAGAGTTACGAAGCATTTTTAAACTTCAGCAGAATTACGAGAACAATGGAAGAGTTCCGAAGCATTTTTAAACTTCAGCGGAATTCTGAGAACAATGGAAGAGTTCCGAAGCATTTTTAAACGTCAGCGGAATGCCGAGAACAATGCAAGATTTCCGAAGCATTTTTATATGTCAGCGGAATTCCGAGAACAATGGAAGAGTTCCGAAGCATTTTTAAACTTCAGCAGAATTCCGAGAACAATGGAAGAGTTTCGAAGCATTTTTAAACTTCAACGGAATTCCGAGAACAATGGAAGAGTTTCGAAGCATTTTTAAACTTCAGCGGAATTCCGAGAACAATGGAAGAGTTCTGAAGCATTTTTAAACTTCAGCGTAATTCCGAGAACAATAGAAGAGTTCCGAAGCATTTTTAAAATTCACACGAATTCCGAGAATAATGGAAGAGTTCAGATGAATTTTTAGACTTCAGCAGAATTCCTAGAACAATGGAAGAGTTCCGAAGCATTTTTAAACTTCAGCGGAATTCCGATAACAATGGAAGAGTTCCGAAGCATTTTTAAACGTCAGCGGAATTCCGAGAACAATGGAAGAGTACCGAAGCATTTTAAAACGTCATCGGAATTCCGAGAACAATGGAAGAGTTCCGAAGCATTTTTAAACTTCAGCGGAATTACGAGAACAATGGAAGAGTTCCGAAGAATTTTTAAACATGAGCAGAATTACGAGAACAATGGAAGTGATTTTAAGCATTTTTAAACTTCAGCGGAATTTTGAAAACAATGGAAGATTTCCGGAGCATTTTTAAACGTCAGCGGAATTCTGAGAACAATGGAAGAGTTCCGAAGCATTTTTAAACGTCAGCGTAATGCCGAGAACAATGCAAGATTTCCAAAGCATTTTTATATGTCAGCGGAATTCCGAGAACAATGGAAGAGTACCGAAGCATTTTTAAACGTCAGCGGAATTCTGAGAACAATGGAAGAGTTCCAAAGCATTTTTAAACTTGAGCGGAATTCCGAGAACAATGGAAGAGTTCCAAAGCATTTTTAAACGTCAGCGAATTCCGAGAACAATGGAAGAGCTCTGAAGCATTTTTAAACGTCAGCGGAATTTTGAAAACAATGGAAGAGCTCTGAAGCATTTTTAAACGTCAGCGGAATTTTGAAAACAATGGAATATTTCCGAAGCATTTTTAAACGTCAGCGGAATTCTGAGAACAATGGAAGAGTTCCGAAGCATTTTTAAACGTCAGCGGAATGCCGAGAACAATGCAAGATTTCCGAAGGATTTTTATATGTCAGCGGAATTCCGAGAACAATGGAAGAGTACCGAAGCATTTTAAAACCTCAGCGGAATTCCGAGAACAATGGAAGAGTTCCGAAGCATTTTTAAACTTCAGCGGAATTACGAGAGCAATGGAACAGTTCCAAAGCATTTTAAAAGTTCAGCAGAATTCCGAGAACAATTGAAGAGTTCCGAAGCATTTTTAAACGTCAGCGGAATTCTGAGAACAATGTAATAGTTCTGAAGAATTTTTAAATGTAAGCGGGATTCCGAGAATAATGGAAGAGTTCCGAAGCATTTTTAAATGTCAGCGGAAATCTGAAAACAATGGAAGAGTTCCGAAGCATTTTTAAACTTCAGCGGAATTACGAGAACAATGGAAGAGTTCCGAAGCATTTTTAAACATGAGCAGAATTCCGAGAACAATGGAAGAGATTTTAAGCATTTTTAAACTTCAGCGGAATTCCGAGAACAATAGAAGAGTTCCGAAGCATTTTCAAACTTCACCCAAATTCTGAGAACAATGGAAGAGTTCCGAAGCATTTTTAAAAGTCAGCGGAATTCCGAGAACAATGGAAGAGTTGTGAAGCATTTTTAAACGTCAGCGGAATTCCGAGAACAATGGAGGAGTTCCGAAGCATTTTTAAACTTCAGCGGAATTTGGAGAACAATGGAAGAGTTCCGAAGCATTTTTAAAAGTCAGCGGAATTCCGAGAACAATGGAAGAGTTGTGAAGCATTTTTAAACGTCAGCAGAATTCCGAGAACAATGGAAGAGTTCCGAAGCATTTTTAAACGTCAGCGGAATTCTGAGATCAATGGAATAGTTCTGAAGAACTTTTAAATGTTAGCGGGATTCCGAGAACAATGGAAGAGTTCCGAAGCATTTTTAAATGTCAGCGGAAATCTGAAAACAATGGAAGAGTTTCGAAGCATTTTTAATCTTCAGAATAATTCCGAGAACAATGGAAGAGTTCTGAAGCATACTTAAACTTCAGCGGAATTCCGAGAACAATGGAAGAGTTCCGAAGCATTTTTAAAAGTCAGCGGAATACCGAGAACAATGGAAGAGTTTTGAAGCATTTTTAAACGTCAGCGGAATTCCGTGAACAATGGAAGAGGTCCGAAGCATTTTTAAATGTCAGCGGAATTCTGAGAAATATGGAAGAGTTCCGAAGCATTTTTAAATGTCAGCAGAATTCCGAGAACAATGGAAGAGTTCCGAAGCATTTTTAAACTTCAGCAGAATTCTGAGAGCAATGGAAGAGTTCCAAAGCATTTTAAAAGTTCAGCAGAATTCCGAGAACAATTGAAGAGTTCCAAAGCATTTTTAAACGTCAGCGGAATTTTGAAAACAATGGAAGATTTCCGAAGCATTTTTAAACGTCAGCGGAATGCCGAGAACAATGCAAGATTTCTTAAATGTCAGCGGAATTCCGAGAACAATGGAAGGTTACCGAAGCATTTTTAAACGTCAGCGGAATTCTGAGAACAATGGAAGAGTTCCGAAGCATTTTTAAACTTCAGCGGAATTCCGAGAACAATGGAAGAGTTCCAAAGCATTTTTAAACGTCAGCGAATTCCGAGAACAATGGAAGAGCTCTGAAGCATTTTTAAACGTCAGCGGAATTTTGAAAACAATGGAAGATTTCCAAAGCATTTTTAAACGTCAGCGGAATTCTGAGAACAATGGAAGAGTTCCGAAGCATTTTTAAATGTCAGCGGAATGCCGAGAACAATGCAAGATTTCCGAAGGATTTTTATATGTCAGCGGAATTCCGAGAACAATGGAAGAGTACCGAAGCATTTTTAAACGTCAGCGGAATTCTGAGAACAATGGAAGAGTTCCGAAGCATTTTTAAACTTCAGCAGAATTCCGAGAACAATGGAAGAGTTCCGAAGCATTTTTAAACTTCAGCAGAATTCCGAGAACAATGTAAGAGTTCTGAAGCATTTTTAAACTTCAGCAGAATTCCGAGAGCAATGGAAGAGTTCCAAAGCATTTTAAAAGTTCAGCAGAATTCCGAGAACAATTGAAGTGTTCCGAAGCGTTTTTAAACGTCAGCGGAATGCCGAGAACAATGCAAGATTTCCGAAGCATTTTTATATGTCAGCGGAATTCCGAGAACAATGGAAGAGTACCGAAGCATTTTTAAACGTCAGCGGAATTCTGAGAACAATGGAAGATTTCCGAAGCATTTTTAAACGTCAGCGGATTTCTGAGAACAATGGAAGAGTTCTGAAGCATTTTTAAACGTCAGCGGAATGCCGAGAACAATGCAAGATTTCCGAAGCATTTTTATATGTCAGCGGAATTGCGAGAACAATGGAAGAGTACCGAAGCATTTTTAAACGTCAGCGGAATTCTGAGAACAATGGAAGAGTTCCGAAGCATTTTTAAACTTCACCAGAATTTTGAGAACAATGGAAGAGTTCCGAAGCATTTTTAAACTTCAGCAGAATTCCGAGAGCAATGGAAGAGTTCCGAAGCATTTTTAAACGTCAGCGTAATGCCGAGAACAATGTAAGATTTCCGAAGGATTTTTATATGTCAGCGGAATTCCGAGAACAATGGAAGAGTACCGAAGCATTTTTAAACATCAGCGGAATTCTGAGAACAATGGAAGAGTTCCGAAGCATTTTTAAACTTCAGCAGAATTCCGAGAACAATGGAAGAGTTCCAAAGCATTTTTAAACGTCAGCGGAATTCCGAGAACAATGGAAGAGTTCTGAAGCATTTTTAAACGTCAGCGGAATTTTGAAAACATTGGAAGATTTCCGAAGCATTTTTAAACGTCAGCGGAATTCTGAGAACAATGGAAGAGTTCCGAAGCATTTTTAAACGTCAGCGGAATGCCGAGAACAATGCAAGATTTCCGAAGCATTTTTAAAAGTCAGCGGAATTCCGAGAACAATGGAAGAGTACCGAAGCATTTTTAAACGTCAGCGGAATTCTGAGAACAATGGAAGAGTTCCGAAGCATTTTTAAACTTCAGCGGAATTCCGAGAACAATGGAAGAGTTCTAAAGCATTTTTAAACGTCAGCGAATTCCGAGAACAATTGAAGAGTTCCGAAGCATTTTTAAACGTCAGCGGAATGCCGAGAACAATGCAAGATTTCCGAAGCATTTTTATATGTCAGCGGAATTTTGAAAACAATGGAAGATTTCCGAAGCATTTTTAAACGTCAGCGGAATTCTGAGAACAATGGAAGAGTTCCGAAGCATTTTTAAACTTCAGCAGAATTCCGAGAACAATGGAAGAGTTCCGAAGCATTTTTAAACTTCAGCAGAATTCCGAGAACAATGTAAGAGTTCTGAAGCATTTTTAAACTTCAGCAGAATTCCGAGAGCAATGGAAGAGTTCCAAAGCATTTTAAAAGTTCAGCAGAATTCCGAGAACAATTGAAGAGTTCCAACGCGTTTTTAAACGTCAGCGGAATGCCGAGAACAATGCAAGATTTCCGAAGCATTTTTATATGTCAGCGGAATTCCGAGAACAATGGAAGAGTACCGAAGCATTTTTAAACGTCAGCGGAATTCTGAGAACAATGGAAGAGTTCCGAAGCATTTTTAAACTTCAGCGGAATTCCGAGAACAATGGAAGAGTTCTAAAGCATTTTTAAACGTCAGCGGAATTCCGAGAACAATGGAAGAGTTCCGAACCATTTTTAAACTTCAGTGGAATTACGAGAACAATGGAAGAGTTCCGAAGCATTTTTAAACATGAGCAGAATTACGAGAACAATGGAAGAGATTTTAAGCATTTTTAAACTTCAGCGGAATTCCGAGAACAATAGAAGAGTTCCGAAGCATTTTTAAATTTCACCCGAATTTCGAGAGCAATGGAAGAGTTCCAAAGCATTTTAAAAGTTCAGCAGAATTCCGAGAACAATTGAAGAGTTCCGAAGCATTTTTAAATGTCAGCGGAATGCCGAGAACAATGCAAGATTTCCGAAGCATTTTTATATGTCAGCGGAATTCCGAGAACAATGGAAGCGTACCGAAGCATTTTTAAACGTCAGAGGAATTCTGAGAACAATGGAAGAGTTCCGAAGCATTTTTAAACTTCAGCAGAATTCCGAGAACAATGGAAGAGTTTCGAAGCATTTTTAAACTTCAACGGAATTCCGAGAACAATGAAAGAGTTGCGAAGCATTATTAAACGTCAGCGGAATTCCGAGAACAATGGACGAGTTCTGAAGCATTTTTAAACGTCAGCGGAATTTTGAAAACAATGGAAGATTTCCGAAGCATTTTTAAACGTCAGCGGAATTCTGAGAACAATGGAAGAGTTCCGAAGCATTTTTAAACTTCAGCAGAATTCCGAGAACAATGGAAGAGTTCCGAAGCATTTTTAAACTTCAGCGGAATTCTGAGAAAAATGGAAGAGTTCCGAAGCATTTTTAAACGTCAGCAGAATTCCGAGAACAATGTAAGAGTCCTGAAGCATTTTTAAACTTCAGCAGAATTCCGAGAGCAATGGAAGAGTTCCAAAGCATTTTAAAAGTTCAGCAGAATTCCGAGAACAATTGAAGAGTTCCGAAGCATTTTTAAACGTCAGCGGAATGCCGAGAACAATGCAAGATTTCCGAAGCATTTTTATATGTCAGCGGAATTCCGAGAACAATGGAAGAGTTCCGAAGCATTTTTAAACTTCAGCAGAATTCCGAGAACAATGGAAGAGTTTCGAAGCATTTTTAAACTTCAACGGAATTCCGAGAACAATGGAAGAGTTTCGAAGCATTTTTAAACTTCAACGGAATTCCGACAACAATGGAAGAGTTCCGAAGCATTATTAAACATCAGCGGAATTCCGAGAACAATGGAAGAGTTCTGAAGCATTTTTAAACGTCAGCGGAATTCCGAGAACAATGGAAGAGTTCCGAAGCATTTTTAAACTTCAGCGGAATTCCGAGAACAATGTAAGAGATTTTAAGCATTTTTAAACTTCAGCGTAATTCCGAGAACAATAGAAGAGTTCCGAAGCATTTTTAAACTTCACCCGAATTCCGAGAGCAATGGAAGAGTTCCAAAGCATTTTCAAAGTTCAGCAGAATTCCGAGAACAATTGAAGAGTTCCGAAGCATTTTTAAATGTCAGCGGAATGCCGAGAACAATGCAAGATTTCCGAAGCATTTTTATATGTCAGCAGAATACCGAGAACAAGGGAAGAGTACCGAAGCATTTTTAAACGTCAGCGGAATTCCGAGAACAATGGAAGAGTTCTGAAGCATTTTTAAACGTCAGCGGAATTTTGAAAACAATGGAAGATTTCCGGAGCATTTTTAAACGTCAGCGGAATTCTGAGAACAATGGAAGAGTTCCGAAGCATTTTTAAACTTCAGCAGAATTCCGAGAACAATGGAAGAGTTCCGAAGCATTTTTAAACTTCAGCGGAATTCTGAGAACAATGGAAGAGTTCCGAAGCATTTTTAAACGTCAGCAGAATTCCGAGAACAATGTAAGAGTTCTGAAGCATTTTTAAACTTCAGCAGAATTCCGAGAGCAATGGAAGAGTTCCAAAGCATTTTAAAAGTTCAGCAGAATTCCGAGAACAATTGAAGAGTTCCGAAGCATTTTTAAACGTCAGCGGAATCCCGAGAACAATGCAAGATTTCCGAAGCATTTTTATATGTCAGCGGAATTCCGAGAACAATGGAAGAGTACCGAAACATTTTAAACGTCAGCGGAATTCTGAGAACAATGGAAGAGTTACGAAGCATTTTTAAACTTCAGCAGAATTACGAGAACAATGGAAGAGTTCCGAAGCATTTTTAAACTTCAGCGGAATTCTGAGAACAATGGAAGAGTTCCGAAGCATTTTTAAACGTCAGCAGAATTCCGAGAACAATGTAAGAGTTCTGAAGCATTTTTAAACTTCAGCAGAATTTCGAGAGCAATGGAAGAGTTCCAAAGCATTTTAAAAGTTCAGCAGAATTCCGAGAACAATTGAAGAGTTCCGAAGCATTTTTAAACGTCAGCGGAATGCCGAGAACAATGCAAGATTTCCGAAGCATTTTTATATGTCAGCGGAATTCCGAGAACAATGGAAGAGTTCCGAAGCATTTTTAAACTTCAGCAGAATTCCGAGAACAATGGAAGAGTTTCGAAGCATTTTTAAACTTCAACGGAATTCCGAGAACAATGGAAGAGTTTCGAAGCATTTTTAAACTTCAGCGGAATTCCGAGAACAATGGAAGAGTTCTGAAGCATTTTTAAACGTCAGCGGAATTCCGAGAACAATGGAAGAGATTTTAAGCATTTTTAAACTTCAGCGTAATTCCGAGAACAATAGAAGAGTTCCGAAGCATTTTTAAAATTCACACGAATTCCGAGAATAATGGAAGAGTTCAGATGAATTTTTAGACTTCAGCAGAATTCCTAGAACAATGGAAGAGTTCCGAAGCATTTTTAAACTTCAGCGGAATTCCGATAACAATGGAAGAGTTCCGAAGCATTTTTAAACGTCAGCGGAATTCCGAGAACAATGGAAGAGTACCGAAGCATTTTAAAACGTCATCGGAATTCCGAGAACAATGGAAGAGTTCCGAAGCATTTTTAAACTTCAGCGGAATTACGAGAACAATGGAAGAGTTCCGAAGAATTTTTAAACATGAGCAGAATTACGAGAACAATGGAAGTGATTTTAAGCATTTTTAAACTTCAGCGGAATTTTGAAAACAATGGAAGATTTCCGGAGCATTTTTAAACGTCAGCGGAATTCTGAGAACAATGGAAGAGTTCCGAAGCATTTTTAAACGTCAGCGTAATGCCGAGAACAATGCAAGATTTCCAAAGCATTTTTATATGTCAGCGGAATTCCGAGAACAATGGAAGAGTACCGAAGCATTTTTAAACGTCAGCGGAATTCTGAGAACAATGGAAGAGTTCCAAAGCATTTTTAAACTTGAGCGGAATTCCGAGAACAATGGAAGAGTTCCAAAGCATTTTTAAACGTCAGCGAATTCCGAGAACAATGGAAGAGCTCTGAAGCATTTTTAAACGTCAGCGGAATTTTGAAAACAATGGAAGAGCTCTGAAGCATTTTTAAACGTCAGCGGAATTTTGAAAACAATGGAATATTTCCGAAGCATTTTTAAACGTCAGCGGAATTCTGAGAACAATGGAAGAGTTCCGAAGCATTTTTAAACGTCAGCGGAATGCCGAGAACAATGCAAGATTTCCGAAGGATTTTTATATGTCAGCGGAATTCCGAGAACAATGGAAGAGTACCGAAGCATTTTTAAACTTCAGCAGAATTCCGAGAACAATGGAAGAGTTCCAAAGCATTTTTAAACGTCAGCGAATTACGAGAACAATGGAAGAGCTCTGAAGCATTTTTAAACGTCAGCGGAATTTTGAAAACAATGGAAGATTTCCGAAGCATTTTTAAACGTCAGCGGAATTCTGAGAACAATGGAAGAGTTCCGAAGCATTTTTAAA
Source organism: Phyllobates terribilis (assembly GCF_046119375.1). Lineage (NCBI taxonomy): Eukaryota > Metazoa > Chordata > Amphibia > Anura > Dendrobatidae > Phyllobates > Phyllobates terribilis. Next base: position 11,084,538 of record NW_027362788.1, on the reverse strand, counting down.
CTTCAGCAGAATTCCAAGAACAATGTAAGAGTTCTGAAGCATTTTTAAACTTCAGCAGAATTCCGAGAGCAATGTAAAAGTTCCAATGCATTTTAAAACTTCAGCAGAATTCCAAGAACAATTGAAGTGTTCTGAAGCATTTTTAAACATCAGCGGAATGCCGAGAACAATGCAAGATTTCCAAAGCATTTTTATATGTCAGCGGAATTCCGAGAACAATGGACGAGTTCTGAAGCATTTTTAAACGTCAGCGGAATTTTGAAAACAATGGAAGATTTCCGAAGCATTTTTAAACGTCAGCGGAATTCTGAGAACAATGGAAGAGTTCCGAAGCATTTTTAAACTTCAGCAGAATTCCGAGAACAATGGAAGAGTTCCGAAGCATTTTTAAACTTCAGCGGAATTCTGAGAAAAATGGAAGAGTTCCGAAGCATTTTTAAACGTCAGCAGAATTCCGAGAACAATGTAAGAGTCCTGAAGCATTTTTAAACTTCAGCAGAATTCCGAGAGCAATGGAAGAGTTCCAAAGCATTTTAAAAGTTCAGCAGAATTCCGAGAACAATTGAAGAGTTCCGAAGCATTTTTAAACGTCAGCGGAATGCCGAGAACAATGCAAGATTTCCGAAGCATTTTTATATGTCAGCGGAATTCCGAGAACAATGGAAGAGTTCCGAAGCATTTTTAAACTTCAGCAGAATTCCGAGAACAATGGAAGAGTTTCGAAGCATTTTTAAACTTCAACGGAATTCCGAGAACAATGGAAGAGTTTCGAAGCATTTTTAAACTTCAACGGAATTCCGACAACAATGGAAGAGTTCCGAAGCATTATTAAACATCAGCGGAATTCCGAGAACAATGGAAGAGTTCTGAAGCATTTTTAAACGTCAGCGGAATTCCGAGAACAATGGAAGAGTTCCGAAGCATTTTTAAACTTCAGCGGAATTCCGAGAACAATGTAAGAGATTTTAAGCATTTTTAAACTTCAGCGTAATTCCGAGAACAATAGAAGAGTTCCGAAGCATTTTTAAACTTCACCCGAATTCCGAGAGCAATGGAAGAGTTCCAAAGCATTTTAAAAGTTCAGCAGAATTCCGAGAACAATTGAAGAGTTCCGAAGCATTTTTAAACGTCAGCGGAATGCCGAGAACAATGCAAGATTTCCGAAGCATTTTTATATGTCAGCGGAATTCCGAGAACAATGGAAGAGTTCCGAAGCATTTTTAAACTTCAGCAGAATTCCGAGAACAATGGAAGAGTTTCGAAGCATTTTTAAACTTCAACGGAATTCCGAGAACAATGGAAGAGTTTCGAAGCATTTTTAAACTTCAGCGGAATTCCGAGAACAATGGAAGAGTTCTGAAGCATTTTTAAACGTCAGCGGAATTCCGAGAACAATGGAAGAGATTTTAAGCATTTTTAAACTTCAGCGTAATTCCGAGAACAATAGAAGAGTTCCGAAGCATTTTTAAAATTCACACGAATTCCGAGAATAATGGAAGAGTTCAGATGAATTTTTAGACTTCAGCAGAATTCCTAGAACAATGGAAGAGTTCCGAAGCATTTTTAAACTTCAGCGGAATTCCGATAACAATGGAAGAGTTCCGAAGCATTTTTAAACGTCAGCGGAATTCCGAGAACAATGGAAGAGTACCGAAGCATTTTAAAACGTCATCGGAATTCCGAGAACAATGGAAGAGTTCCGAAGCATTTTTAAACTTCAGCGGAATTACGAGAACAATGGAAGAGTTCCGAAGAATTTTTAAACATGAGCAGAATTACGAGAACAATGGAAGTGATTTTAAGCATTTTTAAACTTCAGCGGAATTTTGAAAACAATGGAAGATTTCCGGAGCATTTTTAAACGTCAGCGGAATTCTGAGAACAATGGAAGAGTTCCGAAGCATTTTTAAACGTCAGCGTAATGCCGAGAACAATGCAAGATTTCCAAAGCATTTTTATATGTCAGCGGAATTCCGAGAACAATGGAAGAGTACCGAAGCATTTTTAAACGTCAGCGGAATTCTGAGAACAATGGAAGAGTTCCAAAGCATTTTTAAACTTGAGCGGAATTCCGAGAACAATGGAAGAGTTCCAAAGCATTTTTAAACGTCAGCGAATTCCGAGAACAATGGAAGAGCTCTGAAGCATTTTTAAACGTCAGCGGAATTTTGAAAACAATGGAAGAGCTCTGAAGCATTTTTAAACGTCAGCGGAATTTTGAAAACAATGGAATATTTCCGAAGCATTTTTAAACGTCAGCGGAATTCTGAGAACAATGGAAGAGTTCCGAAGCATTTTTAAACGTCAGCGGAATGCCGAGAACAATGCAAGATTTCCGAAGGATTTTTATATGTCAGCGGAATTCCGAGAACAATGGAAGAGTACCGAAGCATTTTTAAACTTCAGCAGAATTCCGAGAACAATGGAAGAGTTCCAAAGCATTTTTAAACGTCAGCGAATTACGAGAACAATGGAAGAGCTCTGAAGCATTTTTAAACGTCAGCGGAATTTTGAAAACAATGGAAGATTTCCGAAGCATTTTTAAACGTCAGCGGAATTCTGAGAACAATGGAAGAGTTCCGAAGCATTTTTAAACTTCAGCAGAATTCCAAGAACAATGTAAGAGTTCTGAAGCATTTTTAAACTTCAGCAGAATTCCGAGAGCAATGTAAAAGTTCCAATGCATTTTAAAACTTCAGCAGAATTCCAAGAACAATTGAAGTGTTCTGAAGCATTTTTAAACATCAGCGGAATGCCGAGAACAATGCAAGATTTCCAAAGCATTTTTATATGTCAGCGGAATTCCGAGAACAATGGAAGAGTACCGAAGCATTTTAAAACCTCAGCGGAATTCCGAGAACAATGGAAGAGTTCCGAAGCATTTTTAAACTTCAGCGGAATTACGAGAGCAATGGAACAGTTCCAAAGCATTTTAAAAGTTCAGCAGAATTCCGAGAACAATTGAAGAGTTCCGAAGCATTTTTAAACGTCAGCGGAATTCTGAGAACAATGTAATAGTTCTGAAGAATTTTTAAATGTAAGCGGGATTCCGAGAATAATGGAAGAGTTCCGAAGCATTTTTAAATGTCAGCGGAAATCTGAAAACAATGGAAGAGTTCCGAAGCATTTTTAAACTTCAGCGGAATTACGAGAACAATGGAAGAGTTCCGAAGCATTTTTAAACATGAGCAGAATTCCGAGAACAATGGAAGAGATTTTAAGCATTTTTAAACTTCAGCGGAATTCCGAGAACAATAGAAGAGTTCCGAAGCATTTTCAAACTTCACCCAAATTCTGAGAACAATGGAAGAGTTCCGAAGCATTTTTAAAAGTCAGCGGAATTCCGAGAACAATGGAAGAGTTGTGAAGCATTTTTAAACGTCAGCGGAATTCCGAGAACAATGGAGGAGTTCCGAAGCATTTTTAAACTTCAGCGGAATTTGGAGAACAATGGAAGAGTTCCGAAGCATTTTTAAAAGTCAGCGGAATTCCGAGAACAATGGAAGAGTTGTGAAGCATTTTTAAACGTCAGCAGAATTCCGAGAACAATGGAAGAGTTCCGAAGCATTTTTAAACGTCAGCGGAATTCTGAGATCAATGGAATAGTTCTGAAGAACTTTTAAATGTTAGCGGGATTCCGAGAACAATGGAAGAGTTCCGAAGCATTTTTAAATGTCAGCGGAAATCTGAAAACAATGGAAGAGTTTCGAAGCATTTTTAATCTTCAGAATAATTCCGAGAACAATGGAAGAGTTCTGAAGCATATTTAAACTTCAGCGGAATTCCGAGAACAATGGAAGAGTTCCGAAGCATTTTTAAAAGTCAGCGGAATACCGAGAACAATGGAAGAGTTTTGAAGCATTTTTAAACGTCAGCGGAATTCCGTGAACAATGGAAGAGGTCCGAAGCATTTTTAAATGTCAGCGGAATTCTGAGAAATATGGAAGAGTTCCGAAGCATTTTTAAATGTCAGCAGAATTCCGAGAACAATGGAAGAGTTCCGAAGCATTTTTAAACTTCAGCAGAATTCTGAGAGCAATGGAAGAGTTCCAAAGCATTTTAAAAGTTCAGCAGAATTCCGAGAACAATTGAAGAGTTCCAAAGCATTTTTAAACGTCAGCGGAATTTTGAAAACAATGGAAGATTTCCGAAGCATTTTTAAACGTCAGCGGAATGCCGAGAACAATGCAAGATTTCTTAAATGTCAGCGGAATTCCGAGAACAATGGAAGGTTACCGAAGCATTTTTAAACGTCAGCGGAATTCTGAGAACAATGGAAGAGTTCCGAAGCATTTTTAAACTTCAGCGGAATTCCGAGAACAATGGAAGAGTTCCAAAGCATTTTTAAACGTCAGCGAATTCCGAGAACAATGGAAGAGCTCTGAAGCATTTTTAAACGTCAGCGGAATTTTGAAAACAATGGAAGATTTCCAAAGCATTTTTAAACGTCAGCGGAATTCTGAGAACAATGGAAGAGTTCCGAAGCATTTTTAAATGTCAGCGGAATGCCGAGAACAATGCAAGATTTCCGAAGGATTTTTATATGTCAGCGGAATTCCGAGAACAATGGAAGAGTACCGAAGCATTTTTAAACGTCAGCGGAATTCTGAGAACAATGGAAGAGTTCCGAAGCATTTTTAAACTTCAGCAGAATTCCGAGAACAATGGAAGAGTTCCGAAGCATTTTTAAACTTCAGCAGAATTCCGAGAACAATGTAAGAGTTCTGAAGCATTTTTAAACTTCAGCAGAATTCCGAGAGCAATGGAAGAGTTCCAAAGCATTTTAAAAGTTCAGCAGAATTCCGAGAACAATTGAAGAGTTCCGAAGCGTTTTTAAACGTCAGCGGAATGCCGAGAACAATGCAAGATTTCCGAAGCATTTTTATATGTCAGCGGAATTCCGAGAACAATGGAAGAGTACCGAAGCATTTTTAAACGTCAGCGGAATTCTGAGAACAATGGAAGATTTCCGAAGCATTTTTAAACGTCAGCGGATTTCTGAGAACAATGGAAGAGTTCTGAAGCATTTTTAAACGTCAGCGGAATGCCGAGAACAATGCAAGATTTCCGAAGCATTTTTATATGTCAGCGGAATTGCGAGAACAATGGAAGAGTACCGAAGCATTTTTAAACGTCAGCGGAATTCTGAGAACAATGGAAGAGTTCCGAAGCATTTTTAAACTTCACCAGAATTTTGAGAACAATGGAAGAGTTCCGAAGCATTTTTAAACTTCAGCAGAATTCCGAGAGCAATGGAAGAGTTCCGAAGCATTTTTAAACGTCAGCGTAATGCCGAGAACAATGTAAGATTTCCGAAGGATTTTTATATGTCAGCGGAATTCCGAGAACAATGGAAGAGTACCGAAGCATTTTTAAACATCAGCGGAATTCTGAGAACAATGGAAGAGTTCCGAAGCATTTTTAAACTTCAGCAGAATTCCGAGAACAATGGAAGAGTTCCAAAGCATTTTTAAACGTCAGCGGAATTCCGAGAACAATGGAAGAGTTCTGAAGCATTTTTAAACGTCAGCGGAATTTTGAAAACATTGGAAGATTTCCGAAGCATTTTTAAACGTCAGCGGAATTCTGAGAACAATGGAAGAGTTCCGAAGCATTTTTAAACGTCAGCGGAATGCCGAGAACAATGCAAGATTTCCGAAGCATTTTTAAAAGTCAGCGGAATTCCGAGAACAATGGAAGAGTACCGAAGCATTTTTAAACGTCAGCGGAATTCTGAGAACAATGGAAGAGTTCCGAAGCATTTTTAAACTTCAGCGGAATTCCGAGAACAATGGAAGAGTTCTAAAGCATTTTTAAACGTCAGCGAATTCCGAGAACAATTGAAGAGTTCCGAAGCATTTTTAAACGTCAGCGGAATGCCGAGAACAATGCAAGATTTCCGAAGCATTTTTATATGTCAGCGGAATTTTGAAAACAATGGAAGATTTCCGAAGCATTTTTAAACGTCAGCGGAATTCTGAGAACAATGGAAGAGTTCCGAAGCATTTTTAAACTTCAGCAGAATTCCGAGAACAATGGAAGAGTTCCGAAGCATTTTTAAACTTCAGCAGAATTCCGAGAACAATGTAAGAGTTCTGAAGCATTTTTAAACTTCAGCAGAATTCCGAGAGCAATGGAAGAGTTCCAAAGCATTTTAAAAGTTCAGCAGAATTCCGAGAACAATTGAAGAGTTCCAACGCGTTTTTAAACGTCAGCGGAATGCCGAGAACAATGCAAGATTTCCGAAGCATTTTTATATTTCAGCGGAATTCCGAGAACAATGGAAGAGTACCGAAGCATTTTTAAACGTCAGCGGAATTCTGAGAACAATGGAAGATTTCCGAAGCATTTTTAAACGACAGTGGATTTCTGAGAACAATGGAAGAGTTCCGAAGCATTTTTAAACGTCAGCGGAATGCCGAGAACAATGCAAGATTTCCGAAGCATTTTTATATGTCAGCGGAATTCCGAGAACAATGGAAGAGTACCGAAGCATTTTTAAACGTCAGCGGAATTCTGAGAACAATGGAAGAGTTCCGAAGCATTTTTAAACTTCAGCAGAATTCCGAGAACAATGGAAGTGTTTCGAAGCATTTTTAAACTTCAACGGAATTCCGAGAACAATGGAAGAGTTCCGAAGCATTTTTAAACGTCAGCGGAATTCCGAGAACAATGAAAGAGTTGCGAAGCATTATTAAACGTCAGCGGAATTCCGAGAACAATGGAAGAGTTCCGAAGCTTTTTTAAACGTCAGTGGAATTCCGAGAACAATGTAAGAGTTCCAATGCATTTTAAAACTTCAGCAGAATTCCAAGAACAATTGAAGTGTTCTGAAGCATTTTTAAACATCAGCGGAATGCCGAGAACAATGCAAGATTTCCGAAGCATTTTTATATGTCAGCGGAATTCCGAGAACAATGGAAGAGTACCGAAGCATTTTAAAACCTCAGCGGAATTCCGAGAACAATGGAAGAGTTCCGAAGCATTTTTAAACGTCAGCGGAATTTTGAAAACAATGGAATATTTCCGAAGCATTTTTAAACGTCAGCGGAATTCTGAGAACAATGGAAGAGTTCCGAAGCATTTTTAAACGTCAGCGGAATGCCGAGAACAATGCAAGATTTCCGAAGGATTTTTATATGTCAGCGGAATTCCGAGAACAATGGAAGAGTACCGAAGCATTTTTAAACTTCAGCAGAATTCCGATAACAATGGAAGAGTTCCAAAGCATTTTTAAACGTCAGCGAATTACGAGAACAATGGAAGAGCTCTGAAGCATTTTTAAACGTCAGCGGAATTTTGAAAACAATGGAAGATTTCCGAAGCATTTTTAAACGTCAGCGGAATTCTGAGAACAATGGAAGAGTTCCGAAGCATTTTTAAACTTCAGCAGAATTCCAAGAACAATGTAAGAGTTCTGAAGCATTTTTAAACTTCAGCAGAATTCCGAGAGCAATGTAAAAGTTCCAATGCATTTTAAAACTTCAGCAGAATTCCAAGAACAATTGAAGTGTTCTGAAGCATTTTTAAACATCAGCGGAATGCCGAGAACAATGCAAGATTTCCAAAGCATTTTTATATGTCAGCGGAATTCCGAGAACAATGGAAGAGTACCGAAGCATTTTAAAACCTCAGCGGAATTCCGAGAACAATGGAAGAGTTCCGAAGCATTTTTAAACTTCAGCGGAATTACGAGAGCAATGGAACAGTTCCAAAGCATTTTAAAAGTTCAGCAGAATTCCGAGAACAATTGAAGAGTTCCGAAGCATTTTTAAACGTCAGCGGAATTCTGAGAACAATGTAATAGTTCTGAAGAATTTTTAAATGTAAGCGGGATTCCGAGAATAATGGAAGAGTTCCGAAGCATTTTTAAATGTCAGCGGAAATCTGAAAACAATGGAAGAGTTCCGAAGCATTTTTAAACTTCAGCGGAATTACGAGAACAATGGAAGAGTTCCGAAGCATTTTTAAACATGAGCAGAATTCCGAGAACAATGGAAGAGATTTTAAGCATTTTTAAACTTCAGCGGAATTCCGAGAACAATAGAAGAGTTCCGAAGCATTTTCAAACTTCACCCAAATTCTGAGAACAATGGAAGAGTTCCGAAGCATTTTTAAAAGTCAGCGGAATTCCGAGAACAATGGAAGAGTTGTGAAGCATTTTTAAACGTCAGCGGAATTCCGAGAACAATGGAGGAGTTCCGAAGCATTTTTAAACTTCAGCGGAATTTGGAGAACAATGGAAGAGTTCCGAAGCATTTTTAAAAGTCAGCGGAATTCCGAGAACAATGGAAGAGTTGTGAAGCATTTTTAAACGTCAGCAGAATTCCGAGAACAATGGAAGAGTTCCGAAGCATTTTTAAACGTCAGCGGAATTCTGAGATCAATGGAATAGTTCTGAAGAACTTTTAAATGTTAGCGGGATTCCGAGAACAATGGAAGAGTTCCGAAGCATTTTTAAATGTCAGCGGAAATCTGAAAACAATGGAAGAGTTTCGAAGCATTTTTAATCTTCAGAATAATTCCGAGAACAATGGAAGAGTTCCGAAGCATATTTAAACTTCAGCGGAATTCCGAGAACAATGGAAGAGTTCCGAAGCATTTTTAAAAGTCAGCGGAATACCGAGAACAATGGAAGAGTTTTGAAGCATTTTTAAACGTCAGCGGAATTCCGTGAACAATGGAAGAGGTCCGAAGCATTTTTAAATGTCAGCGGAATTCTGAGAAATATGGAAGAGTTCCGAAGCATTTTTAAATGTCAGCAGAATTCCGAGAACAATGGAAGAGTTCCGAAGCATTTTTAAACTTCAGCAGAATTCTGAGAGCAATGGAAGAGTTCCAAAGCATTTTAAAAGTTCAGCAGAATTCCGAGAACAATTGAAGAGTTCCAAAGCATTTTTAAACGTCAGCGGAATTCCAAGAACAATGGAAGAGTTCTGAAGCATTTTTAAACGTCAGCGGAATTTTGAAAACAATGGAAGATTTCCGAAGCATTTTTAAACGTCAGCGGAATTCTGAGAACAATGGAAGAGTTCCGAAGCATTTTTAAACGTCAGCGGAATGCCGAGAACAATGCAAGATTTCTTAAATGTCAGCGGAATTCCGAGAACAATGGAAGGTTACCGAAGCATTTTTAAACGTCAGCGGAATTCTGAGAACAATGGAAGAGTTCCGAAGCATTTTTAAACTTCAGCGGAATTCCGAGAACAATGGAAGAGTTCCAAAGCATTTTTAAACGTCAGCGAATTCCGAGAACAATGGAAGAGCTCTGAAGCATTTTTAAACGTCAGCGGAATTTTGAAAACAATGGAAGATTTCCAAAGCATTTTTAAACGTCAGCGGAATTCTGAGAACAATGGAAGAGTTCCGAAGCATTTTTAAATGTCAGCGGAATGCCGAGAACAATGCAAGATTTCCGAAGGATTTTTATATGTCAGCGGAATTCCGAGAACAATGGAAGAGTTCCGAAGCATTTTTAAATGTCAGCGGAATGCCGAGAACAATGCAAGATTTCCGAAGGATTTTTATATGTCAGCGGAATTCCGAGAACAATGGAAGAGTACCGAAGCATTTTTAAACGTCAGCGGAATTCTGAGAACAATGGAAGAGTTCTGAAGCATTTTTAAACGTCAGCGGAATGCCGAGAACAATGCAAGATTTCCGAAGCATTTTTATATGTCAGCGGAATTCCGAGAACAATGGAAGAGTACCGAAGCATTTTAAAACCTCAGCGGAATTCCGAGAACAATGGAAGAGTTCCGAAGCATTTTTAAACGTCAGCGGAATTTTGAAAACAATGGAATATTTCCGAAGCATTTTTAAACGTCAGCGGAATTCTGAGAACAATGGAAGAGTTCCGAAGCATTTTTAAACGTCAGCGGAATGCCGAGAACAATGCAAGATTTCCGAAGGATTTTTATATGTCAGCGGAATTCCGAGAACAATGGAAGAGTACCGAAGCATTTTTAAACTTCAGCAGAATTCCGATAACAATGGAAGAGTTCCAAAGCATTTTTAAACGTCAGCGAATTACGAGAACAATGGAAGAGCTCTGAAGCATTTTTAAACGTCAGCGGAATTTTGAAAACAATGGAAGATTTCCGAAGCATTTTTAAACGTCAGCGGAATTCTGAGAACAATGGAAGAGTTCCGAAGCATTTTTAAACTTCAGCGGAATTACGAGAACAATGGAAGAGTTCCGAAGAATTTTTAAACATGAGCAGAATTACGAGAACAATGGAAGTGATTTTAAGCATTTTTAAACTTCAGCGGAATTTTGAAAACAATGGAAGATTTCCGGAGCATTTTTAAACGTCAGCGGAATTCTGAGAACAATGGAAGAGTTCCGAAGCATTTTTAAACGTCAGCGTAATGCCGAGAACAATGCAAGATTTCCAAAGCATTTTTATATGTCAGCGGAATTCCGAGAACAATGGAAGAGTACCGAAGCATTTTTAAACGTCAGCGGAATTCTGAGAACAATGGAAGAGTTCCAAAGCATTTTTAAACTTGAGCGGAATTCCGAGAACAATGGAAGAGTTCCAAAGCATTTTTAAACGTCAGCGAATTCCGAGAACAATGGAAGAGCTCTGAAGCATTTTTAAACGTCAGCGGAATTTTGAAAACAATGGAAGAGCTCTGAAGCATTTTTAAACGTCAGCGGAATTTTGAAAACAATGGAATATTTCCGAAGCATTTTTAAACGTCAGCGGAATTCTGAGAACAATGGAAGAGTTCCGAAGCATTTTTAAACGTCAGCGGAATGCCGAGAACAATGCAAGATTTCCGAAGGATTTTTATATGTCAGCGGAATTCCGAGAACAATGGAAGAGTACCGAAGCATTTTTAAACTTCAGCAGAATTCCGAGAACAATGGAAGAGTTCCAAAGCATTTTTAAACGTCAGCGAATTACGAGAACAATGGAAGAGCTCTGAAGCATTTTTAAACGTCAGCGGAATTTTGAAAACAATGGAAGATTTCCGAAGCATTTTTAAACGTCAGCGGAATTCTGAGAACAATGGAAGAGTTCCGAAGCATTTTTAAACTTCAGCAGAATTCCAAGAACAATGTAAGAGTTCTGAAGCATTTTTAAACTTCAGCAGAATTCCGAGAGCAATGTAAAAGTTCCAATGCATTTTAAAACTTCAGCAGAATTCCAAGAACAATTGAAGTGTTCTGAAGCATTTTTAAACATCAGCGGAATGCCGAGAACAATGCAAGATTTCCAAAGCATTTTTATATGTCAGCGGAATTCCGAGAACAATGGACGAGTTCTGAAGCATTTTTAAACGTCAGCGGAATTTTGAAAACAATGGAAGATTTCCGAAGCATTTTTAAACGTCAGCGGAATTCTGAGAACAATGGAAGAGTTCCGAAGCATTTTTAAACTTCAGCAGAATTCCGAGAACAATGGAAGAGTTCCGAAGCATTTTTAAACTTCAGCGGAATTCTGAGAAAAATGGAAGAGTTCCGAAGCATTTTTAAACGTCAGCAGAATTCCGAGAACAATGTAAGAGTCCTGAAGCATTTTTAAACTTCAGCAGAATTCCGAGAGCAATGGAAGAGTTCCAAAGCATTTTAAAAGTTCAGCAGAATTCCGAGAACAATTGAAGAGTTCCGAAGCATTTTTAAACGTCAGCGGAATGCCGAGAACAATGCAAGATTTCCGAAGCATTTTTATATGTCAGCGGAATTCCGAGAACAATGGAAGAGTTCCGAAGCATTTTTAAACTTCAGCAGAATTCCGAGAACAATGGAAGAGTTTCGAAGCATTTTTAAACTTCAACGGAATTCCGAGAACAATGGAAGAGTTTCGAAGCATTTTTAAACTTCAACGGAATTCCGACAACAATGGAAGAGTTCCGAAGCATTATTAAACATCAGCGGAATTCCGAGAACAATGGAAGAGTTCTGAAGCATTTTTAAACGTCAGCGGAATTCCGAGAACAATGGAAGAGTTCCGAAGCATTTTTAAACTTCAGCGGAATTCCGAGAACAATGTAAGAGATTTTAAGCATTTTTAAACTTCAGCGTAATTCCGAGAACAATAGAAGAGTTCCGAAGCATTTTTAAACTTCACCCGAATTCCGAGAGCAATGGAAGAGTTCCAAAGCATTTTAAAAGTTCAGCAGAATTCCGAGAACAATTGAAGAGTTCCGAAGCATTTTTAAACGTCAGCGGAATGCCGAGAACAATGCAAGATTTCCGAAGCATTTTTATATGTCAGCGGAATTCCGAGAACAATGGAAGAGTTCCGAAGCATTTTTAAACTTCAGCAGAATTCCGAGAACAATGGAAGAGTTTCGAAGCATTTTTAAACTTCAACGGAATTCCGAGAACAATGGAAGAGTTTCGAAGCATTTTTAAACTTCAGCGGAATTCCGAGAACAATGGAAGAGTTCTGAAGCATTTTTAAACGTCAGCGGAATTCCGAGAACAATGGAAGAGATTTTAAGCATTTTTAAACTTCAGCGTAATTCCGAGAACAATAGAAGAGTTCCGAAGCATTTTTAAAATTCACACGAATTCCGAGAATAATGGAAGAGTTCAGATGAATTTTTAGACTTCAGCAGAATTCCTAGAACAATGGAAGAGTTCCGAAGCATTTTTAAACTTCAGCGGAATTCCGATAACAATGGAAGAGTTCCGAAGCATTTTTAAACGTCAGCGGAATTCCGAGAACAATGGAAGAGTACCGAAGCATTTTAAAACGTCATCGGAATTCCGAGAACAATGGAAGAGTTCCGAAGCATTTTTAAACTTCAGCGGAATTACGAGAACAATGGAAGAGTTCCGAAGAATTTTTAAACATGAGCAGAATTACGAGAACAATGGAAGTGATTTTAAGCATTTTTAAACTTCAGCGGAATTTTGAAAACAATGGAAGATTTCCGGAGCATTTTTAAACGTCAGCGGAATTCTGAGAACAATGGAAGAGTTCCGAAGCATTTTTAAACGTCAGCGTAATGCCGAGAACAATGCAAGATTTCCAAAGCATTTTTATATGTCAGCGGAATTCCGAGAACAATGGAAGAGTACCGAAGCATTTTTAAACGTCAGCGGAATTCTGAGAACAATGGAAGAGTTCCAAAGCATTTTTAAACTTGAGCGGAATTCCGAGAACAATGGAAGAGTTCCAAAGCATTTTTAAACGTCAGCGAATTCCGAGAACAATGGAAGAGCTCTGAAGCATTTTTAAACGTCAGCGGAATTTTGAAAACAATGGAAGAGCTCTGAAGCATTTTTAAACGTCAGCGGAATTTTGAAAACAATGGAATATTTCCGAAGCATTTTTAAACGTCAGCGGAATTCTGAGAACAATGGAAGAGTTCCGAAGCATTTTTAAACGTCAGCGGAATGCCGAGAACAATGCAAGATTTCCGAAGGATTTTTATATGTCAGCGGAATTCCGAGAACAATGGAAGAGTACCGAAGCATTTTTAAACTTCAGCAGAATTCCGAGAACAATGGAAGAGTTCCAAAGCATTTTTAAACGTCAGCGAATTACGAGAACAATGGAAGAGCTCTGAAGCATTTTTAAACGTCAGCGGAATTTTGAAAACAATGGAAGATTTCCGAAGCATTTTTAAACGTCAGCGGAATTCTGAGAACAATGGAAGAGTTCCGAAGCATTTTTAAACTTCAGCAGAATTCCAAGAACAATGTAAGAGTTCTGAAGCATTTTTAAACTTCAGCAGAATTCCGAGAGCAATGTAAAAGTTCCAATGCATTTTAAAACTTCAGCAGAATTCCAAGAACAATTGAAGTGTTCTGAAGCATTTTTAAACATCAGCGGAATGCCGAGAACAATGCAAGATTTCCAAAGCATTTTTATATGTCAGCGGAATTCCGAGAACAATGGAAGAGTACCGAAGCATTTTAAAACCTCAGCGGAATTCCGAGAACAATGGAAGAGTTCCGAAGCATTTTTAAACTTCAGCGGAATTACGAGAGCAATGGAACAGTTCCAAAGCATTTTAAAAGTTCAGCAGAATTCCGAGAACAATTGAAGAGTTCCGAAGCATTTTTAAACGTCAGCGGAATTCTGAGAACAATGTAATAGTTCTGAAGAATTTTTAAATGTAAGCGGGATTCCGAGAATAATGGAAGAGTTCCGAAGCATTTTTAAATGTCAGCGGAAATCTGAAAACAATGGAAGAGTTCCGAAGCATTTTTAAACTTCAGCGGAATTACGAGAACAATGGAAGAGTTCCGAAGCATTTTTAAACATGAGCAGAATTCCGAGAACAATGGAAGAGATTTTAAGCATTTTTAAACTTCAGCGGAATTCCGAGAACAATAGAAGAGTTCCGAAGCATTTTCAAACTTCACCCAAATTCTGAGAACAATGGAAGAGTTCCGAAGCATTTTTAAAAGTCAGCGGAATTCCGAGAACAATGGAAGAGTTGTGAAGCATTTTTAAACGTCAGCGGAATTCCGAGAACAATGGAGGAGTTCCGAAGCATTTTTAAACTTCAGCGGAATTTGGAGAACAATGGAAGAGTTCCGAAGCATTTTTAAAAGTCAGCGGAATTCCGAGAACAATGGAAGAGTTGTGAAGCATTTTTAAACGTCAGCAGAATTCCGAGAACAATGGAAGAGTTCCGAAGCATTTTTAAACGTCAGCGGAATTCTGAGATCAATGGAATAGTTCTGAAGAACTTTTAAATGTTAGCGGGATTCCGAGAACAATGGAAGAGTTCCGAAGCATTTTTAAATGTCAGCGGAAATCTGAAAACAATGGAAGAGTTTCGAAGCATTTTTAATCTTCAGAATAATTCCGAGAACAATGGAAGAGTTCTGAAGCATATTTAAACTTCAGCGGAATTCCGAGAACAATGGAAGAGTTCCGAAGCATTTTTAAAAGTCAGCGGAATACCGAGAACAATGGAAGAGTTTTGAAGCATTTTTAAACGTCAGCGGAATTCCGTGAACAATGGAAGAGGTCCGAAGCATTTTTAAATGTCAGCGGAATTCTGAGAAATATGGAAGAGTTCCGAAGCATTTTTAAATGTCAGCAGAATTCCGAGAACAATGGAAGAGTTCCGAAGCATTTTTAAACTTCAGCAGAATTCTGAGAGCAATGGAAGAGTTCCAAAGCATTTTAAAAGTTCAGCAGAATTCCGAGAACAATTGAAGAGTTCCAAAGCATTTTTAAACGTCAGCGGAATTTTGAAAACAATGGAAGATTTCCGAAGCATTTTTAAACGTCAGCGGAATGCCGAGAACAATGCAAGATTTCTTAAATGTCAGCGGAATTCCGAGAACAATGGAAGGTTACCGAAGCATTTTTAAACGTCAGCGGAATTCTGAGAACAATGGAAGAGTTCCGAAGCATTTTTAAACTTCAGCGGAATTCCGAGAACAATGGAAGAGTTCCAAAGCATTTTTAAACGTCAGCGAATTCCGAGAACAATGGAAGAGCTCTGAAGCATTTTTAAACGTCAGCGGAATTTTGAAAACAATGGAAGATTTCCAAAGCATTTTTAAACGTCAGCGGAATTCTGAGAACAATGGAAGAGTTCCGAAGCATTTTTAAATGTCAGCGGAATGCCGAGAACAATGCAAGATTTCCGAAGGATTTTTATATGTCAGCGGAATTCCGAGAACAATGGAAGAGTACCGAAGCATTTTTAAACGTCAGCGGAATTCTGAGAACAATGGAAGAGTTCCGAAGCATTTTTAAACTTCAGCAGAATTCCGAGAACAATGGAAGAGTTCCGAAGCATTTTTAAACTTCAGCAGAATTCCGAGAACAATGTAAGAGTTCTGAAGCATTTTTAAACTTCAGCAGAATTCCGAGAGCAATGGAAGAGTTCCAAAGCATTTTAAAAGTTCAGCAGAATTCCGAGAACAATTGAAGAGTTCCGAAGCGTTTTTAAACGTCAGCGGAATGCCGAGAACAATGCAAGATTTCCGAAGCATTTTTATATGTCAGCGGAATTCCGAGAACAATGGAAGAGTACCGAAGCATTTTTAAACGTCAGCGGAATTCTGAGAACAATGGAAGATTTCCGAAGCATTTTTAAACGTCAGCGGATTTCTGAGAACAATGGAAGAGTTCTGAAGCATTTTTAAACGTCAGCGGAATGCCGAGAACAATGCAAGATTTCCGAAGCATTTTTATATGTCAGCGGAATTGCGAGAACAATGGAAGAGTACCGAAGCATTTTTAAACGTCAGCGGAATTCTGAGAACAATGGAAGAGTTCCGAAGCATTTTTAAACTTCACCAGAATTTTGAGAACAATGGAAGAGTTCCGAAGCATTTTTAAACTTCAGCAGAATTCCGAGAGCAATGGAAGAGTTCCGAAGCATTTTTAAACGTCAGCGTAATGCCGAGAACAATGTAAGATTTCCGAAGGATTTTTATATGTCAGCGGAATTCCGAGAACAATGGAAGAGTACCGAAGCATTTTTAAACATCAGCGGAATTCTGAGAACAATGGAAGAGTTCCGAAGCATTTTTAAACTTCAGCAGAATTCCGAGAACAATGGAAGAGTTCCAAAGCATTTTTAAACGTCAGCGGAATTCCGAGAACAATGGAAGAGTTCTGAAGCATTTTTAAACGTCAGCGGAATTTTGAAAACATTGGAAGATTTCCGAAGCATTTTTAAACGTCAGCGGAATTCTGAGAACAATGGAAGAGTTCCGAAGCATTTTTAAACGTCAGCGGAATGCCGAGAACAATGCAAGATTTCCGAAGCATTTTTAAAAGTCAGCGGAATTCCGAGAACAATGGAAGAGTACCGAAGCATTTTTAAACGTCAGCGGAATTCTGAGAACAATGGAAGAGTTCCGAAGCATTTTTAAACTTCAGCGGAATTCCGAGAACAATGGAAGAGTTCTAAAGCATTTTTAAACGTCAGCGAATTCCGAGAACAATTGAAGAGTTCCGAAGCATTTTTAAACGTCAGCGGAATTCCGAGAGCAATGCAAGATTTCCGAAGCATTTTTATATGTCAGCGGAATTTTGAAAACAATGGAAGATTTCCGAAGCATTTTTAAACGTCAGCGGAATTCTGAGAACAATGGAAGAGTTCCGAAGCATTTTTAAACTTCAGCAGAATTCCGAGAACAATGGAAGAGTTCCGAAGCATTTTTAAACTTCAGCAGAATTCCGAGAACAATGTAAGAGTTCTGAAGCATTTTTAAACTTCAGCAGAATTCCGAGAGCAATGGAAGAGTTCCAAAGCATTTTAAAAGTTCAGCAGAATTCCGAGAACAATTGAAGAGTTCCAACGCGTTTTTAAACGTCAGCGGAATGCCGAGAACAATGCAAGATTTCCGAAGCATTTTTATATTTCAGCGGAATTCCGAGAACAATGGAAGAGTACCGAAGCATTTTTAAACGTCAGCGGAATTCTGAGAACAATGGAAGATTTCCGAAGCATTTTTAAACGACAGTGGATTTCTGAGAACAATGGAAGAGTTCCGAAGCATTTTTAAACGTCAGCGGAATGCCGAGAACAATGCAAGATTTCCGAAGCATTTTTATATGTCAGCGGAATTCCGAGAACAATGGAAGAGTACCGAAGCATTTTTAAACGTCAGCGGAATTCTGAGAACAATGGAAGAGTTCCGAAGCATTTTTAAACTTCAGCAGAATTCCGAGAACAATGGAAGTGTTTCGAAGCATTTTTAAACTTCAACGGAATTCCGAGAACAATGGAAGAGTTCCGAAGCATTTTTAAACGTCAGCGGAATTCCGAGAACAATGAAAGAGTTGCGAAGCATTATTAAACGTCAGCGGAATTCCGAGAACAATGGAAGAGTTCCGAAGCTTTTTTAAACGTCAGTGGAATTCCGAGAACAATGTAAGAGTTCCAATGCATTTTAAAACTTCAGCAGAATTCCAAGAACAATTGAAGTGTTCTGAAGCATTTTTAAACATCAGCGGAATGCCGAGAACAATGCAAGATTTCCGAAGCATTTTTATATGTCAGCGGAATTCCGAGAACAATGGAAGAGTACCGAAGCATTTTAAAACCTCAGCGGAATTCCGAGAACAATGGAAGAGTTCCGAAGCATTTTTAAACGTCAGCGGAATTTTGAAAACAATGGAATATTTCCGAAGCATTTTTAAACGTCAGCGGAATTCTGAGAACAATGGAAGAGTTCCGAAGCATTTTTAAACGTCAGCGGAATGCCGAGAACAATGCAAGATTTCCGAAGGATTTTTATATGTCAGCGGAATTCCGAGAACAATGGAAGAGTACCGAAGCATTTTTAAACTTCAGCAGAATTCCGATAACAATGGAAGAGTTCCAAAGCATTTTTAAACGTCAGCGAATTACGAGAACAATGGAAGAGCTCTGAAGCATTTTTAAACGTCAGCGGAATTTTGAAAACAATGGAAGATTTCCGAAGCATTTTTAAACGTCAGCGGAATTCTGAGAACAATGGAAGAGTTCCGAAGCATTTTTAAACTTCAGCAGAATTCCAAGAACAATGTAAGAGTTCTGAAGCATTTTTAAACTTCAGCAGAATTCCGAGAGCAATGTAAAAGTTCCAATGCATTTTAAAACTTCAGCAGAATTCCAAGAACAATTGAAGTGTTCTGAAGCATTTTTAAACATCAGCGGAATGCCGAGAACAATGCAAGATTTCCAAAGCATTTTTATATGTCAGCGGAATTCCGAGAACAATGGAAGAGTACCGAAGCATTTTAAAACCTCAGCGGAATTCCGAGAACAATGGAAGAGTTCCGAAGCATTTTTAAACTTCAGCGGAATTACGAGAGCAATGGAACAGTTCCAAAGCATTTTAAAAGTTCAGCAGAATTCCGAGAACAATTGAAGAGTTCCGAAGCATTTTTAAACGTCAGCGGAATTCTGAGAACAATGTAATAGTTCTGAAGAATTTTTAAATGTAAGCGGGATTCCGAGAATAATGGAAGAGTTCCGAAGCATTTTTAAATGTCAGCGGAAATCTGAAAACAATGGAAGAGTTCCGAAGCATTTTTAAACTTCAGCGGAATTACGAGAACAATGGAAGAGTTCCGAAGCATTTTTAAACATGAGCAGAATTCCGAGAACAATGGAAGAGATTTTAAGCATTTTTAAACTTCAGCGGAATTCCGAGAACAATAGAAGAGTTCCGAAGCATTTTCAAACTTCACCCAAATTCTGAGAACAATGGAAGAGTTCCGAAGCATTTTTAAAAGTCAGCGGAATTCCGAGAACAATGGAAGAGTTGTGAAGCATTTTTAAACGTCAGCGGAATTCCGAGAACAATGGAGGAGTTCCGAAGCATTTTTAAACTTCAGCGGAATTTGGAGAACAATGGAAGAGTTCCGAAGCATTTTTAAAAGTCAGCGGAATTCCGAGAACAATGGAAGAGTTGTGAAGCATTTTTAAACGTCAGCAGAATTCCGAGAACAATGGAAGAGTTCCGAAGCATTTTTAAACGTCAGCGGAATTCTGAGATCAATGGAATAGTTCTGAAGAACTTTTAAATGTTAGCGGGATTCCGAGAACAATGGAAGAGTTCCGAAGCATTTTTAAATGTCAGCGGAAATCTGAAAACAATGGAAGAGTTTCGAAGCATTTTTAATCTTCAGAATAATTCCGAGAACAATGGAAGAGTTCCGAAGCATATTTAAACTTCAGCGGAATTCCGAGAACAATGGAAGAGTTCCGAAGCATTTTTAAAAGTCAGCGGAATACCGAGAACAATGGAAGAGTTTTGAAGCATTTTTAAACGTCAGCGGAATTCCGTGAACAATGGAAGAGGTCCGAAGCATTTTTAAATGTCAGCGGAATTCTGAGAAATATGGAAGAGTTCCGAAGCATTTTTAAATGTCAGCAGAATTCCGAGAACAATGGAAGAGTTCCGAAGCATTTTTAAACTTCAGCAGAATTCTGAGAGCAATGGAAGAGTTCCAAAGCATTTTAAAAGTTCAGCAGAATTCCGAGAACAATTGAAGAGTTCCAAAGCATTTTTAAACGTCAGCGGAATTCCAAGAACAATGGAAGAGTTCTGAAGCATTTTTAAACGTCAGCGGAATTTTGAAAACAATGGAAGATTTCCGAAGCATTTTTAAACGTCAGCGGAATTCTGAGAACAATGGAAGAGTTCCGAAGCATTTTTAAACGTCAGCGGAATGCCGAGAACAATGCAAGATTTCTTAAATGTCAGCGGAATTCCGAGAACAATGGAAGGTTACCGAAGCATTTTTAAACGTAAGCGGAATTCTGAGAACAATGGAAGAGTTCCGAAGCATTTTTAAACTTCAGCGGAATTCCGAGAACAATGGAAGAGTTCCAAAGCATTTTTAAACGTCAGCGAATTCCGAGAACAATGGAAGAGCTCTGAAGCATTTTTAAACGTCAGCGGAATTTTGAAAACAATGGAAGATTTCCAAAGCATTTTTAAACGTCAGCGGAATTCTGAGAACAATGGAAGAGTTCCGAAGCATTTTTAAATGTCAGCGGAATGCCGAGAACAATGCAAGATTTCCGAAGGATTTTTATATGTCAGCGGAATTCCGAGAACAATGGAAGAGTTCCGAAGCATTTTTAAATGTCAGCGGAATGCCGAGAACAATGCAAGATTTCCGAAGGATTTTTATATGTCAGCGGAATTCCGAGAACAATGGAAGAGTACCGAAGCATTTTTAAACGTCAGCGGAATTCTGAGAACAATGGAAGAGTTCTGAAGCATTTTTAAACGTCAGCGGAATGCCGAGAACAATGCAAGATTTCCGAAGCATTTTTATATGTCAGCGGAATTCCGAGAACAATGGAAGAGTACCGAAGCATTTTAAAACCTCAGCGGAATTCCGAGAACAATGGAAGAGTTCCGAAGCATTTTTAAACGTCAGCGGAATTTTGAAAACAATGGAATATTTCCGAAGCATTTTTAAACGTCAGCGGAATTCTGAGAACAATGGAAGAGTTCCGAAGCATTTTTAAACGTCAGCGGAATGCCGAGAACAATGCAAGATTTCCGAAGGATTTTTATATGTCAGCGGAATTCCGAGAACAATGGAAGAGTACCGAAGCATTTTTAAACTTCAGCAGAATTCCGATAACAATGGAAGAGTTCCAAAGCATTTTTAAACGTCAGCGAATTACGAGAACAATGGAAGAGCTCTGAAGCATTTTTAAACGTCAGCGGAATTTTGAAAACAATGGAAGATTTCCGAAGCATTTTTAAACGTCAGCGGAATTCTGAGAACAATGGAAGAGTTCCGAAGCATTTTTAAACTTCAGCAGAATTCCAAGAACAATGTAAGAGTTCTGAAGCATTTTTAAACTTCAGCAGAATTCCGAGAGCAATGTAAAAGTTCCAATGCATTTTAAAACTTCAGCAGAATTCCAAGAACAATTGAAGTGTTCTGAAGCATTTTTAAACATCAGCGGAATGCCGAGAACAATGCAAGATTTCCAAAGCATTTTTATATGTCAGCGGAATTCCGAGAACAATGGAAGAGTACCGAAGCATTTTAAAACCTCAGCGGAATTCCGAGAACAATGGAAGAGTTCCGAAGCATTTTTAAACTTCAGCGGAATTACGAGAGCAATGGAACAGTTCCAAAGCATTTTAAAAGTTCAGCAGAATTCCGAGAACAATTGAAGAGTTCCGAAGCATTTTTAAACGTCAGCGGAATTCTGAGAACAATGTAATAGTTCTGAAGAATTTTTAAATGTAAGCGGGATTCCGAGAATAATGGAAGAGTTCCGAAGCATTTTTAAATGTCAGCGGAAATCTGAAAACAATGGAAGAGTTCCGAAGCATTTTTAAACTTCAGCGGAATTACGAGAACAATGGAAGAGTTCCGAAGCATTTTTAAACATGAGCAGAATTCCGAGAACAATGGAAGAGATTTTAAGCATTTTTAAACTTCAGCGGAATTCCGAGAACAATAGAAGAGTTCCGAAGCATTTTCAAACTTCACCCAAATTCTGAGAACAATGGAAGAGTTCCGAAGCATTTTTAAAAGTCAGCGGAATTCCGAGAACAATGGAAGAGTTGTGAAGCATTTTTAAACGTCAGCGGAATTCCGAGAACAATGGAGGAGTTCCGAAGCATTTTTAAACTTCAGCGGAATTTGGAGAACAATGGAAGAGTTCCGAAGCATTTTTAAAAGTCAGCGGAATTCCGAGAACAATGGAAGAGTTGTGAAGCATTTTTAAACGTCAGCAGAATTCCGAGAACAATGGAAGAGTTCCGAAGCATTTTTAAACGTCAGCGGAATTCTGAGATCAATGGAATAGTTCTGAAGAACTTTTAAATGTTAGCGGGATTCCGAGAACAATGGAAGAGTTCCGAAGCATTTTTAAATGTCAGCGGAAATCTGAAAACAATGGAAGAGTTTCGAAGCATTTTTAATCTTCAGAATAATTCCGAGAACAATGGAAGAGTTCCGAAGCATATTTAAACTTCAGCGGAATTCCGAGAACAATGGAAGAGTTCCGAAGCATTTTTAAAAGTCAGCGGAATACCGAGAACAATGGAAGAGTTTTGAAGCATTTTTAAACGTCAGCGGAATTCCGTGAACAATGGAAGAGGTCCGAAGCATTTTTAAATGTCAGCGGAATTCTGAGAAATATGGAAGAGTTCCGAAGCATTTTTAAATGTCAGCAGAATTCCGAGAACAATGGAAGAGTTCCGAAGCATTTTTAAACTTCAGCAGAATTCTGAGAGCAATGGAAGAGTTCCAAAGCATTTTAAAAGTTCAGCAGAATTCCGAGAACAATTGAAGAGTTCCAAAGCATTTTTAAACGTCAGCGGAATTCCAAGAACAATGGAAGAGTTCTGAAGCATTTTTAAACGTCAGCGGAATTTTGAAAACAATGGAAGATTTCCGAAGCATTTTTAAACGTCAGCGGAATTCTGAGAACAATGGAAGAGTTCCGAAGCATTTTTAAACGTCAGCGGAATGCCGAGAACAATGCAAGATTTCTTAAATGTCAGCGGAATTCCGAGAACAATGGAAGGTTACCGAAGCATTTTTAAACGTCAGCGGAATTCTGAGAACAATGGAAGAGTTCCGAAGCATTTTTAAACTTCAGCGGAATTCCGAGAACAATGGAAGAGTTCCAAAGCATTTTTAAACGTCAGCGAATTCCGAGAACAATGGAAGAGCTCTGAAGCATTTTTAAACGTCAGCGGAATTTTGAAAACAATGGAAGATTTCCAAAGCATTTTTAAACGTCAGCGGAATTCTGAGAACAATGGAAGAGTTCCGAAGCATTTTTAAATGTCAGCGGAATGCCGAGAACAATGCAAGATTTCCGAAGGATTTTTATATGTCAGCGGAATTCCGAGAACAATGGAAGAGTACCGAAGCATTTTTAAACGTCAGCGGAATTCTGAGAACAATGGAAGAGTTCCGAAGCATTTTTAAACTTCAGCAGAATTCCGAGAACAATGGAAGAGTTCCGAAGCATTTTTAAACTTCAGCAGAATTCCGAGAACAATGTAAGAGTTCTGAAGCATTTTTAAACTTCAGCAGAATTCCGAGAGCAATGGAAGAGTTCCAAAGCATTTTAAAAGTTCAGCAGAATTCCGAGAACAATTGAAGAGTTCCGAAGCGTTTTTAAACGTCAGCGGAATGCCGAGAACAATGCAAGATTTCCGAAGCATTTTTATATGTCAGCGGAATTCCGAGAACAATGGAAGAGTACCGAAGCATTTTTAAACGTCAGCGGAATTCTGAGAACAATGGAAGATTTCCGAAGCATTTTTAAACGTCAGCGGATTTCTGAGAACAATGGAAGAGTTCTGAAGCATTTTTAAACGTCAGCGGAATGCCGAGAACAATGCAAGATTTCCGAAGCATTTTTATATGTCAGCGGAATTGCGAGAACAATGGAAGAGTACCGAAGCATTTTTAAACGTCAGCGGAATTCTGAGAACAATGGAAGAGTTCCGAAGCATTTTTAAACTTCACCAGAATTTTGAGAACAATGGAAGAGTTCCGAAGCATTTTTAAACTTCAGCAGAATTCCGAGAGCAATGGAAGAGTTCCGAAGCATTTTTAAACGTCAGCGTAATGCCGAGAACAATGTAAGATTTCCGAAGGATTTTTATATGTCAGCGGAATTCCGAGAACAATGGAAGAGTACCGAAGCATTTTTAAACATCAGCGGAATTCTGAGAACAATGGAAGAGTTCCGAAGCATTTTTAAACTTCAGCAGAATTCCGAGAACAATGGAAGAGTTCCAAAGCATTTTTAAACGTCAGCGGAATTCCGAGAACAATGGAAGAGTTCTGAAGCATTTTTAAACGTCAGCGGAATTTTGAAAACATTGGAAGATTTCCGAAGCATTTTTAAACGTCAGCGGAATTCTGAGAACAATGGAAGAGTTCCGAAGCATTTTTAAACGTCAGCGGAATGCCGAGAACAATGCAAGATTTCCGAAGCATTTTTAAAAGTCAGCGGAATTCCGAGAACAATGGAAGAGTACCGAAGCATTTTTAAACGTCAGCGGAATTCTGAGAACAATGGAAGAGTTCCGAAGCATTTTTAAACTTCAGCGGAATTCCGAGAACAATGGAAGAGTTCTAAAGCATTTTTAAACGTCAGCGAATTCCGAGAACAATTGAAGAGTTCCGAAGCATTTTTAAACATCAGCGGAATGCGGAGAACAATGCAAGATTTCCGAAGCATTTTTATATGTCAGCGGAATTTTGAAAACAATGGAAGATTTCCGAAGCATTTTTAAACGTCAGCGGAATTCTGAGAACAATGGAAGAGTTCCGAAGCATTTTTAAACTTCAGCAGAATTCCGAGAACAATGGAAGAGTTCCGAAGCATTTTTAAACTTCAGCAGAATTCCGAGAACAATGTAAGAGTTCTGAAGCATTTTTAAACTTCAGCAGAATTCCGAGAGCAATGGAAGAGTTCCAAAGCATTTTAAAAGTTCAGCAGAATTCCGAGAACAATTGAAGAGTTCCAACGCGTTTTTGAACGTCAGCGGAATGCCGAGAACAATGCAAGATTTCCGAAGCATTTTTATATGTCAGCGGAATTCCGAGAACAATGGAAGAGTACCGAAGCATTTTTAAACGTCAGCGGAATTCTGAGAACAATGGAAGATTTCCGAAGCATTTTTAAACGACAGTGGATTTCTGAGAACAATGGAAGAGTTCCGAAGCATTTTTAAACGTCAGCGGAATGCCGAGAACAATGCAAGATTTCCGAAGCATTTTTATATGTCAGCGGAATTCCGAGAACAATGGAAGAGTACCGAAGCATTTTTAAACGTCAGCGGAATTCTGAGAACAATGGAAGAGTTCCGAAGCATTTTTAAACTTCAGCAGAATTCCGAGAACAATGGAAGTGTTTCGAAGCATTTTTAAACTTCAACGGAATTCCGAGAACAATGGAAGAGTTCCGAAGCATTTTTAAACGTCAGCGGAATTCCGAGAACAATGAAAGAGTTGCGAAGCATTATTAAACGTCAGCGGAATTCCGAGAACAATGGAAGAGTTCCGAAGCTTTTTTAAACGTCAGTGGAATTCCGAGAACAATGTAAGAGTTCCAATGCATTTTAAAACTTCAGCAGAATTCCAAGAACAATTGAAGTGTTCTGAAGCATTTTTAAACATCAGCGGAATGCCGAGAACAATGCAAGATTTCCGAAGCATTTTTATATGTCAGCGGAATTCCGAGAACAATGGAAGAGTACCGAAGCATTTTAAAACCTCAGCGGAATTCCGAGAACAATGGAAGAGTTCCGAAGCATTTTTAAACTTCAGCGGAATTACGAGAGCAATGGAACAGTTCCAAAGAATTTTAAAAGTTCAGCAGAATTCCGAGAACAATTGAAGTGTTCCGAAGCATTTTTAAACGTCAACGGAATTCTGAGAACAATGGAAGAGTTCCGAAGCATTTTTAAACTTCAGCAGAATTCCGAGAACAATGGAAGAGTTCCGAAGCATTTTTAAATGTCAGCGGAATACTGAGAACAATGGAATAGTTCTGAAGAATTTTTAAATGTTAGCGGGATTCCGAGAACAATGGAAGAGTTCCGAAGCATTTTTAAATGTCAGCGGAAATCTGAAAACAATGGAAGAGTTTCGAAGCATTTTTAAACTTCAGCGGAATTACGAGAACAATGCAAGAGTTCCGAAGCATTTTTAAACATGAGCAGAATTCCGAGAACAATGGAAGAGATTTTAAGCATTTTTAAAAGTCAGCGGAATTCCAAGAACAATGGAAGAGTTGTGAAGCATTTTTAAACGTCAGCGGAATTCCGAGAACAATGGAAGAGTTACGAAGCATTTTTAAACGTCAGCAGAATTCCGAGAACAATGGAAGAGTTCCGAAGCATTTTTAAACATCAGCAGAATTCCGAGAACAATGTAAGAGTTCCGAAGCATTTTTAAACTTCAGCAGCATTCCGAGAACAATGGAAGAGTTCCGAAGCATTTTTAAACTTCAGCGGAATTTGGAGAACAATGGAAGAGTTCCGAAGCATTTTTAAAAGTCAGCGAAATTCCGAGAACAATGGAAGAGTTGTGAAGCATTTTTAAACGTCAGCAGAATTCCGAGAACAATGGAAGAGTTCCGAAGCATTTTTAAACGTCAGCGGAATTCTGAGATCAATGGAATAGTTCTGAAGAATTTTTAAATGTTAGCGGGATTCCGAGAACAATGGAAGAGTTCCGAAGCATTTTTAAATGTCAGCGGAAATCTGAAAACAATGGAAGAGTTCCGAAGCATTTTTAATCTTCAGAATAATTCCGAGAACAATGGAAGAGTTCCGAAGCATATTTAAACTTCAGCGGAATTCCGAGAACAATGGAAGAGTTCCGAAGCATTTTTAAAAGTCAGCGGAATACCGAGAACAATGGAAGAGTTTTGAAGCATTTTTAAACGTCAGCGGAATTCCGAGAACAATGGAAGAGGTCCGAACCATTTTTAAATGTCAGCGGAATTCTGAGAAATATAGAAGAGTTCCGAAGCATTTTTAAATGTCAGCAGAATTCCGAGAACAATGGAAGAGTTCCGAAGCATTTTTAAACTTCAGCAGAATTCTGAGAGCAATGGAAGATTTCCGAAGCATTTTTAAACGTCAGCGGATTTCTGAGAACAATGGAAGAGTTCCAAAGCATTTTAAAAGTTCAGCAGAATTCCGAGAACAATTGAAGAGTTCCGAAGCATTTTTAAACGTCAGCGGAATGCCGAGAACAATGCAAGATTTTCGAAGCATTTTTATATGTCAGCGGAATTTTGAAAACAATGGAAGATTTCCGAAGCATTTTTAAACGTCAGCGGAATTCTGAGAACAATGGAAGAGTTCCGAAGCATTTTTAAACTTCAGCAGAATTCCGAGAACAATGTAAGAGTTCTGAAGCATTTTTAAACTTCAGCAGAATTCCGAGAGCAATGGAAGAGTTCCAAAGCATTTTAAAAGTTCAGCAGAATTCCGAGAACAATTGAAGAGTTCCGAAGCGTTTTTAAACGTCAGCGGAATGCCGAGAACAATGCAAGATTTCCGAAGCATTATTATATGTCAGCGGAATTCCGAGAACAATGGAAGAGTACCGAAGCATTTTTAAACGTCAGCGGAATTCTGAGAACAATGGAAGATTTCCGAAGCATTTTTAAACGTCAGCGGATTTCTGAGAAAAATGGAAGAGTTCTGAAGCATTTTTAAACGTCAGCAGAATGCCGAGAACAATGCAAGATTTCCGAAGCATTTTTATATGTCAGCGGAATTCCGATAACAATGGAAGAGTACCGAAGCATTTTTAAACGTCAGCGGAATTCTGAGAACAATGGAAGAGTTCAGAAGCATTTTTAAACTTCAGCAGAATTCCGAGAACAATGGAAGAGTTCCGAAGCATTTTTAAACTTCAGCAGAATTCCGAGAGCAATGGAAGAGTTCCGAAGCATTTTTAAACGTCAGCGTAATGCCGAGAACAATGTAAGATTTTATGAAGGATTTTTATATGTCAGCGGAATTCCGAGAACAATGGAAGAGTACCGAAGCATTTTTAAACGTCAGCGGAATTCTGAGAACAATGGAAGAGTTCCGAAGCATTTTTAAACTTCAGCAGAATTCCGAGAACAATGGAAGAGTTCCAAAGCATTTTTAAACGTCAGCGGAATTCCGAGAACAATGGAAGAGTTCTGAAGCATTTTTAAACGTCAGCGGAATTTTGAAAACATTGGAAGATTTCCGAAGCATTTTTAAACGTCAGCGGAATTCTGAGAACAATGGAAGAGTTCCGAAGCATTTTTAAACGTCAGCGGAATGCCGAGAACAATGCAAGATTTCCGAAGCATTTTTATATGTCAGCGGAATTTTGAAAACAATGGAAGATTTCCGAAGCATTTTTAAACGTCAGCGGAATTCTGAGAACAATGGAAGAGTTCCGAAGCATTTTTAAACTTCAGCAGAATTCCGAGAACAATGTAAGAGTTCTGAAGCATTTTTAAACTTCAGCAGAATTCCGAGAGCAATGGAAGAGTTCCAAAGCATTTTAAAAGTTCAGCAGAATTCCGAGAACAATTGAAGAGTTCCGAAGCGTTTTTAAACGTCAGCGGAATGCCGAGAACAATGCAAGATTTCCGAAGCATTTTTATATGTCAGCGGAATTCCGAGAACAATGAAAGAGTTCCGAAGCTTTTTTAAACGTCAGTGGAATTCCGAGAACAATGTAAGAGTTCCAATGCATTTTAAAACTTCAGCAGAATTCCAAGAACAATTGAAGTGTTCTGAAGCATTTTTAAACATCAGCGGAATGCTGAGAACAATGCAAGATTTCCGAAGCATTTTTATATGTCAGCGGAATTCCGAGAACAATGGAAGAGTACCGAAGCATTTTAAAACCTCAGCGGAATTCCGAGAACAATGGAAGAGTTCCGAAGCATTTTTAAATGTCAGCGGAATTCTGAGAAATATGGAAGAGTTCCGAAGCATTTTTAAATGTCAGCAGAATTCCGAGAACAATGGAAGAGTTCCGAAGCATTTTTAAACTTCAGCAGAATTCTGAGAGCAATGGAAGAGTTCCAAAGCATTTTAAAAGTTCAGCAGAATTCCGAGAACAATTGAAGAGTTCCGAAGCATTTTTAAACGTCAGCGGAATGCCGAGAACAATGCAAGATTTCCGAAGCATTTTTATATGTCAGCGGAATTTTGAAAACAATGGAAGATTTCCGAAGCATTTTTAAACGTCAGCGGAATTCTGAGAACAATGGAAGAGTTCCGAAGCATTTTTAAACTTCAGCAGAATTCCGAGAACAATGGAAGAGTTCCGAAGCATTTTTAAACTTCAGCAGAATTCCGAGAGCAATGGAAGAGTTCCGAAGCATTTTTAAACGTCAGCGGAATTCTGAGAACAATGGAAGAGTTCCGAAGCATTTTTAAACTTCAGCAGAATTCCGAGAACAATGGAAGAGTTCCAAAGCATTTTTAAACGTCAGCGGAATTCCGAGAACAATGGAAGAGTTCTGAAGCATTTTTAAACGTCAGCGGAATTTTGAAAACATTGGAAGATTTCCGAAGCATTTTTAAACGTCAGCGGAATTCTGAGAACAATGGAAGAGTTCCGAAGCATTTTTAAACGTCAGCGGAATGCCGAGAACAATGCAAGATTTCCGAAGCATTTTTATATGTCAGCGGAATTTTGAAAACAATGGAAGATTTCCGAAGCATTTTTAAACGTCAGCGGAATTCTGAGAACAATGGAAGAGTTCCGAAGCATTTTTAAACTTCAGCAGAATTCCGAGAACAATGGAAGAGTTCCGAAGCATTTTTAAACTTCAGCAGAATTCCGAGAGCAATGGAAGAGTTCCGAAGCATTTTTAAACGTCAGCGGAATTCTGAGAACAATGGAAGAGTTCCGAAGCATTTTTAAACTTCAGCGGAATTCCAAGAACAATGGAAGAGTTCTAAAGCATTTTTAAACGTCAGCGAATTCCGAGAACAATGGAAGAGCTCTGAAGCATTTTTAACGCAGGGGAATTTTGAAAACAATGGAAGATTTCCGAAGCATTTTTAAACGTCAGCGGAATTCTGAGAACAATGGAAGAGTTCCGAAGCATTTTTAAACGTCAGCGGAATGCCGAGAACAATGCAAGATTTCCGAAGCATTTTTAAAAGTCAGCGGAATTCCGAGAACAATGGAAGAGTACCGAAGCATTTTTAAACGTCAGCGGAATTCTGAGAACAATGGAAGAGTTCCGAAGCATTTTTAAACTTCAGCGGAATTCCGAGAACAATGGAAGAGTTCTAAAGCATTTTTAAACGTCAGCGAATTCCGAGAACAATTGAAGAGTTCCGAAGCATTTTTAAACGTCAGCGGAATGCCGAGAACAATGCAAGATTTCCGAAGCATTTTTATATGTCAGCGGAATTTTTAAAACAATGGAAGATTTCCGAAGCATTTTTAAACGTCAGCGGAATTCTGAGAACAATGGAAGAGTTCCGAAGCATTTTTAAACTTCAGCAGAATTCCGAGAACAATGGAAGAGTTCCGAAGCATTTTTAAACTTCAGCAGAATTCCGAGAACAATGTAAGAGTTCTGAAGCATTTTTAAACTTCAGCAGAATTCCGAGAGCAATGGAAGAGTTCCAAAGCATTTTAAAAGTTCAGCAGAATTCCGAGAACAATTGAAGAGTTCCAACGCGTTTTTAAACGTCAGCGGAATGCCGAGAACAATGCAAGATTTCCGAAGCATTTTTATATGTCAGCGGAATTACGAGAACAATGGAAGAGTACCGAAGCATTTTTAAACGTCAGCGGAATTCTGAGAACAATGGAAGATTTCCGAAGCATTTTTAAACGACAGCGGATTTCTGAGAACAATGGAAGAGTTCCGAAGCATTTTTAAACGTCAGCGGAATGCCGAGAACAATGCAAGATTTCCGAAGCATTTTTATATGTCAGCGGAATTCCGAGAACAATGGAAGAGTACCGAAGCATTTTTAAACGTCAGCGGAATTCTGAGAACAATGGAAGAGTACCGAAGCATTTTTAAACTTCAGCAGAATTCCGAGAACAATGGAAGTGTTTCGAAGCATTTTTAAACTTCAACGGAATTCCGAGAACAATGGAAGAGTTCCGAAGCATTTTTAAACGTCAGCGGAATTCCGAGAACAATGAAAGAGTTGCGAAGCATTATTAAACGTCAGCGGAATTCCGAGAACAATGGAAGAGTTCCGAAGCTTTTTTAAACGTCAGTGGAATTCCGAGAACAATGTAAGAGTTCCAATGCATTTTAAAACTTCAGCAGAATTCCAAGAACAATTGAAGTGTTCTGAAGCATTTTTAAACATCAGCGGAATGCCGAGAACAATGCAAGATTTCCGAAGCATTTTTATATGTCAGCGGAATTCCGAGAACAATGGAAGAGTACCGAAGCATTTTAAAACCTCAGCGGAATTCCGAGAACAATGGAAGAGTTCCGAAGCATTTTTAAACTTCAGCGGAATTACGAGAGCAATGGAACAGTTCCAAAGCATTTTAAAAGTTCAGCAGAATTCCGAGAACAATTGAAGTGTTCCGAAGCATTTTTAAACGTCAACGGAATTCTGAGAACAATGGAAGAGTTCCAAAGCATTTTTAAATGTCAGCGGAATTCTGAGAACAATGGAATAGTTCTGAAGAATTTTTAAATGTTAGCGGGATTCCGAGAACAATGGAAGAGTTCCGAAGCATTTTTAAATGTCAGCGGAAATCTGAAAACAATGGAAGAGTTTCGAAGCATTTTTAAACTTCAGCGGAATTACGAGAACAATGCAAGAGTTCCGAAGCATTTTTAAACATGAGCAGAATTCCGAGAACAATGGAAGAGATTTTAAGCATTTTTAAACTTCAGCGGAATTCCGAGAACAATAGAAGAGTTCCGAAGCATTTTCAAACTTCACCCGAATTCTGAGAACAATGGAAGAGTTCCGAAGCATTTTTAAAAGTCAGCGGAATTCCAATAACAATGGAAGAGTTCCGAAGCATTTTTAAACGTCAGCGGAATTCCGAGAACAATGGAAGAGTTCCGAAGCATATTTAAACTTCAGCGGAATTCCGAGAACAATGGAAGAGTTCCGAAGCATTTTTAAAAGTCAGCGGAATACCGAGAACAATGGAAGAGTTTTGAAGCATTTTTAAACGTCAGCGGAATTCCGAGAACAATGGAAGAGTTCCGAAGCATTTTTAAACTTCAGCAGAATTCTGAGAGCAATGGAAGATTTCCGAAGCATTTTTAAACGTCAGCGGATTTCTGAGAACAATGGAAGAGTTCCAAAGCATTTTAAAAGTTCAGCAGAATTCCGAGAACAATTGAAGAGTTCCGAAGCATTTTTAAACGTCAGCGGAATGCCGAGAACAATGCAAGATTTCCGAAGCATTTTTATATGTCAGCGGAATTTTGAAAACAATGGAAGATTTCCGAAGCATTTTTAAACGTCAGCGGAATTCTGAGAACAATGGAAGAGTTCCGAAGCATTTTTAAACTTCAGCAGAATTCCGAGAACAATGGAAGAGTTCCGAAGCATTTTTAAACTTCAGCAGAATTCCGAGAACAATGTAAGAGTTCTGAAGCATTTTTAAACTTCAGCAGAATTCCGAGAGCAATGGAAGAGTTCCAAAGCATTTTAAAAGTTCAGCAGAATTCCGAGAACAATTGAAGAGTTCCGAAGCGTTTTTAAACGTCAGCGGAATGCCGAGAACAATGCAAGATTTCCGAAGCATTTTTATATGTCAGCGGAATTCCGAGAACAATGGAAGAGTACCGAAGCATTTTTAAACGTCAGCGGAATTCTGAGAACAATGGAAGATTTCCGAAGCATTTTTAAACGTCAGCGGATTTCTGAGAAAAATGGAAGAGTTCTGAAGCATTTTTAAACGTCAGCGGAATGCCGAGAACAATGCAAGATTTCCGAAGCATTTTTATATGTCAGCGGAATTCCGAGAACAATGGAAGAGTACCGAAGCATTTTTAAACGTCAGCGGAATTCTGAGAACAATGGAAGAGTTCCGAAGCATTTTTAAACTTCAGCAGAATTCCGAGAACAATGGAAGTGTTTCGAAGCATTTTTAAACTTCAACGGAATTCCGAGAACAATGGAAGAGTTCCGAAGCATTTTTAAACGTCAGCGGAATTCTAAGAACAATGGAAGAGTTCTAAAGCATTTTTAAACGTCAGCGAATTCCGAGAACAATGGAAGAGCTCTGAAGCATTTTTAACGCAGGGGAATTTTGAAAACAATGGAAGATTTCCGAAGCATTTTTAAACGTCAGCGGAATTCTGAGAACAATGGAAGAGTTCCGAAGCATTTTTAAACGTCAGCGGAATGCCGAGAACAATGCAAGATTTCCGAAGCATTTTTAAAAGTCAGCGGAATTCCGAGAACAATGGAAGAGTACCGAAGCATTTTTAAACGTCAGCGGAATTCTGAGAACAATGGAAGAGTTCCGAAGCATTTTTAAACTTCAGCGGAATTCCGAGAACAATGGAAGAGTTCTAAAGCATTTTTAAACGTCAGCGAATTCCGAGAACAATTGAAGAGTTCCGAAGCATTTTTAAACGTCAGCGGAATGCCGAGAACAATGCAAGATTTCCGAAGCATTTTTATATGTCAGCGGAATTTTGAAAACAATGGAAGATTTCCGAAGCATTTTTAAACGTCAGCGGAATTCTGAGAACAATGGAAGAGTTCCGAAGCATTTTTAAACTTCAGCAGAATTCCGAGAACAATGGAAGAGTTCCGAAGCATTTTTAAACTTCAGCAGAATTCCGAGAACAATGTAAGAGTTCTGAAGCATTTTTAAACTTCAGCAGAATTCCGAGAGCAATGGAAGAGTTCCAAAGCATTTTAAAAGTTCAGCAGAATTCCGAGAACAATTGAAGAGTTCCAACGCGTTTTTAAACGTCAGCGGAATGCCGAGAACAATGCAAGATTTCCGAAGCATTTTTATATGTCAGCGGAATTCCGAGAACAATGGAAGAGTACCGAAGCATTTTTAAACGTCAGCGGAATTCTGAGAACAATGGAAGATTTCCGAAGCATTTTTAAACGACAGCGGATTTCTGAGAACAATGGAAGAGTTCCGAAGCATTTTTAAACGTCAGCGGAATGCCGAGAACAATGCAAGATTTCCGAAGCATTTTTATATGTCAGCGGAATTCCGAGAACAATGGAAGAGTACCGAAGCATTTTTAAACGTCAGCGGAATTCTAAGAACAATGGAAGAGTACCGAAGCATTTTTAAACTTCAGCAGAATTCCGAGAACAATGGAAGTGTTTCGAAGCATTTTTAAACTTCAACGGAATTCCGAGAACAATGGAAGAGTTCCGAAGCATTTTTAAACGTCAGCGGAATTCCGAGAACAATGAAAGAGTTGCGAAGCATTATTAAACGTCAGCGGAATTCCGAGAACAATGGAAGAGTTCCGAAGCTTTTTTAAACGTCAGTGGAATTCCGAGAACAATGTAAGAGTTCCAATGCATTTTAAAACTTCAGCAGAATTCCAAGAACAATTGAAGTGTTCTGAAGCATTTTTAAACATCAGCGGAATGCCGAGAACAATGCAAGATTTCCGAAGCATTTTTATATGTCAGCGGAATTCCGAGAACAATGGAAGAGTACCGAAGCATTTTAAAACCTCAGCGGCATTCCGAGAACAATGGAAGAGTTCCGAAGCATTTTTAAACTTCAGCGGAATTACGAGAGCAATGGAACAGTTCCAAAGCATTTTAAAAGTTCAGCAGAATTCCGAGAACAATTGAAGTGTTCCGAAGCATTTTTAAACGTCAACGGAATTCTGAGAACAATGGAAGAGTTCCAAAGCATTTTTAAACTTCAGCAGAATTCCGAGAACAATGGAAGAGTTCCGAAGCATTTTTAAATGTCAGCGGAATTCTGAGAACAATGGAATAGTTCTGAAGAATTTTTAAATGTTAGCGGGATTCCGAGAACAATGGAAGAGTTCCGAAGCATTTTTAAATGTCAGCGGAAATCTGAAAACAATGGAAGAGTTTCGAAGCATTTTTAAACTTCAGCGGAATTACGAGAACAATGCAAGAGTTCCGAAGCATTTTTAAACATGAGCAGAATTCCGAGAACAATGGAAGAGATTTTAAGCATTTTTAAACTTCAGCGGAATTCCGAGAACAATAGAAGAGTTCCGAAGCATTTTCAAACTTCACCCGAATTCTGAGAACAATGGAAGAGTTCCGAAGCATTTTTAAAAGTCAGCGGAATTCCAAGAACAATGGAAGAGTTGTGAAGCATTTTTAAACGTCAGCGGAATTCCGAGAACAATGGAAGAGTTACGAAGCATTTTTAAACGTCAGCAGAATTCCGAGAACAATGGAAGAGTTCCGAAGCATTTTTAAACATCAGCAGAATTCCGAGAACAATGTAAGAGTTCCGAAGCATTTTTAAACTTCAGCAGAATTCCGAGAACAATGGAAGAGTTCTGAAGCATTTTTAAACTTCAGCGGAATTTGGAGAACAATGGAAGAGTTCCGAAGCATTTTTAAAAGTCAGCGAAATTCCGAGAACAATGGAAGAGTTGTGAAGCATTTTTAAACGTCAGCAGAATTCCGAGAACAATGGAAGAGTTCCGAAGCATTTTTAAACGTCAGCGGAATTCTGAGATCAATGGAATAGTTCTGAAGAATTTTTAAATGTTAGCGGGATTCCGAGAACAATGGAAGAGTTCCGAAGCATTTTTAAATGTCAGCGGAAATCTGAAAACAATGGAAGAGTTCCGAAGCATTTTTAATCTTCAGAATAATTCCGAGAACAATGGAAGAGTTCCGAAGCATATTTAAACTTCAGCAGAATTCCGAGAACAATGGAAGAGTTCCGAAGCATTTTTAAATGTCAGCGGAATTCTGAGAACAATGGAATAGTTCTGAAGAATTTTTAAATGTTAGCGGGATTCCGAGAACAATGGAAGAGTTCCGAAGCATTTTTAAATGTCAGCGGAAATCTGAAAACAATGGAAGAGTTTCGAAGCATTTTTAAACTTCAGCGGAATTACGAGAACAATGCAAGAGTTCCGAAGCATTTTTAAACATGAGCAGAATTCCGAGAACAATGGAAGAGATTTTAAGCATTTTTAAACTTCAGCGGAATTCCGAGAACAATAGAAGAGTTCCGAAGCATTTTCAAACTTCACCCGAATTCTGAGAACAATGGAAGAGTTCCGAAGCATTTTTAAAAGTCAGCGGAATTCCAAGAACAATGGAAGAGTTGTGAAGCATTTTTAAACGTCAGCGGAATTCCGAGAACAATGGAAGAGTTACGAAGCATTTTTAAACGTCAGCAGAATTCCGAGAACAATGGAAGAGTTCCGAAGCATTTTTAAACATCAGCAGAATTCCGAGAACAATGTAAGAGTTCCGAAGCATTTTTAAACTTCAGCAGAATTCCGAGAACAATGGAAGAGTTCTGAAGCATTTTTAAACTTCAGCGGAATTTGGAGAACAATGGAAGAGTTCCGAAGCATTTTTAAAAGTCAGCGAAATTCCGAGAACAATGGAAGAGTTGTGAAGCATTTTTAAACGTCAGCAGAATTCCGAGAACAATGGAAGAGTTCCGAAGCATTTTTAAACGTCAGCGGAATTCTGAGATCAATGGAATAGTTCTGAAGAATTTTTAAATGTTAGCGGGATTCCGAGAACAATGGAAGAGTTCCGAAGCATTTTTAAATGTCAGCGGAAATCTGAAAACAATGGAAGAGTTCCGAAGCATTTTTAATCTTCAGAATAATTCCGAGAACAATGGAAGAGTTCCGAAGCATATTTAAACTTCAGCGGAATTCCGAGAACAATGGAAGAGTTCCGAAGCATTTTTAAAAGTCAGCGGAATACCGAGAACAATGGAAGAGTTTTGAAGCATTTTTAAACGTCAGCGGAATTCCGAGAACAATGGAAGAGGTCCGAACCATTTTTAAATGTCAGCGGAATTCTGAGAAATATAGAAGAGTTCAGAAGCATTTTTAAATGTCAGCAGAATTCCGAGAACAATGGAAGAGTTCCGAAGCATTTTTAAACTTCAGCAGAATTCTGAGAGCAATGGAAGATTTCCGAAGCATTTTTAAACGTCAGCGGATTTCTGAGAACAATGGAAGAGTTCCAAAGCATTTTAAAAGTTCAGCAGAATTCCGAGAACAATTGAAGAGTTCCGAAGCATTTTTAAACGTCAGCGGAATGCCGAGAACAATGCAAGATTTCCGAAGCATTTTTATATGTCAGCGGAATTTTGAAAACAATGGAAGATTTCCGAAGCATTTTTAAACGTCAGCGGAATTCTGAGAACAATGGAAGAGTTCCGAAGCATTTTTAAACTTCAGCAGAATTCCGAGAACAATGGAAGAGTTCCGAAGCATTTTTAAACTTCAGCAGAATTCCGAGAACAATGTAAGAGTTCTGAAGCATTTTTAAACTTCAGCAGAATTCCGAGAGCAATGGAAGAGTTCCAAAGCATTTTAAAAGTTCAGCAGAATTCCGAGAACAATTGAAGAGTTCCGAAGCGTTTTTAAACGTCAGCGGAATGCCGAGAACAATGCAAGATTTCCGAAGCATTTTTATATGTCAGCGGAATTCCGAGAACAATGGAAGAGTACCGAAGCATTTTTAAACGTCAGCGGAAATCTGAGAACAATGGAAGATTTCCGAAGCATTTTTAAACGTCAGCGGATTTCTGAGAAAAATGGAAGAGTTCTGAAGCATTTTTAAACGTCAGCGGAATGCCGAGAACAATGCAAGATTTCCGAAGCATTTTTATATGTCAGCGGAATTCCGAGAACAATGGAAGAGTTCTAAAGCATTTTTAAACGTCAGCGAATTCCGAGAACAATTGAAGAGTTCCGAAGCATTTTTAAACGTCAGTGGAATGCCGAGAACAATGCAAGATTTCCGAAGCATTTTTATATGTCAGCGGAATTTTGAAAACAATGGAAGATTTCCGAAGCATTTTTAAACGTCAGCGGAATTCTGAGAACAATGGAAGAGTACCGAAGCATTTTTAAACGTCAGCGGAATTCTGAGAACAATGGAAGATTTCCGAAGCATTTTTAAACGTCAGCGGATTTCTGAGAAAAATGGAAGAGTTCTGAAGCATTTTTAAACGTCAGCGGAATGCCGAGAACAATGGAAGAGTTCCGAAGCATTTTTAAACTTCAGCAGAATTCCGAGAACAATGTAAGAGTTCTGAAGCATTTTTAAACTTCAGCAGAATTCCGAGAGCAATGGAAGAGTTCCAAAGCATTTTAAAAGTTCAGCAGAATTCCGAGAACAATTGAAGAGTTCCAACGCGTTTTTAAACGTCAGCGGAATGCCGAGAACAATGCAAGATTTCCGAAGCATTTTTAAACGACAGCGGATTTCTGAGAACAATGGAAGAGTTCCGAAGCATTTTTAAACGTCAGCGGAATGCCGAGAACAATGCAAGATTTCCGAAGCATTTTTATATGTCAGCGGAATTCCGAGAACAATGGAAGAGTACCGAAGCATTTTTAAACGTCAGCGGAATTCTGAGAACAATGGAAGAGTTCCGAAGCATTTTTAAACTTCAGCAGAATTCCGAGAACAATGGAAGTGTTTCGAAGCATTTTTAAACTTCAACGGAATTCCGAGAACAATGGAAGAGTTCCGAAGCATTTTTAAACGTCAGCGGAATTCTGAGAACAATGGAAGAGTTCCGAAGCATTTTTAAACGTCAGCGGAATGCCGAGAACAATGCAAGATTTCCGAAGCATTTTTAAAAGTCAGCGGAATTCCGAGAACAATGGAAGAGTACCGAAGCATTTTTAAACGTCAGCGGAATTCTGAGAACAATGGAAGAGTTCCGAAGCATTTTTAAACTTCAGCGGAATTCCGAGAACAATGGAAGAGTTCTAAAGCATTTTTAAACGTCAGCGAATTCCGAGAACAATTGAAGAGTTCCGAAGCATTTTTAAACGTCAGCGGAATGCCGAGAACAATGCAAGATTTCCGAAGCATTTTTATATGTCAGCGGAATTTTGAAAACAATGGAAGATTTCCGAAGCATTTTTAAACGTCAGCGGAATTCTGAGAACAATGGAAGAGTTCCGAAGCATTTTTAAACTTCAGCAGAATTCCGAGAACAATGGAAGAGTTCCGAAGCATTTTTAAACTTCAGCAGAATTCCGAGAACAATGTAAGAGTTCTGAAGCATTTTTAAACTTCAGCAGAATTCCGAGAGCAATGGAAGAGTTCCAAAGCATTTTAAAAGTTCAGCAGAATTCCGAGAACAATTGAAGAGTTCCAACGCGTTTTTAAACGTCAGCGGAATGCCGAGAACAATGCAAGATTTCCGAAGCATTTTTATATGTCAGCGGAATTCCGAGAACAATGGAAGAGTACCGAAGCATTTTTAAACGTCAGCGGAATTCTGAGAACAATGGAAGATTTCCGAAGCATTTTTAAACGACAGCGGATTTCTGAGAACAATGGAAGAGTTCCGAAGCATTTTTAAACGTCAGCGGAATGCCGAGAACAATGCAAGATTTCCGAAGCATTTTTATATGTCAGCGGAATTCCGAGAACAATGGAAGAGTACCGAAGCATTTTTAAACGTCAGCGGAATTCTGAGAACAATGGAAGAGTACCGAAGCATTTTTAAACTTCAGCAGAATTCCGAGAACAATGGAAGTGTTTCGAAGCATTTTTAAACTTCAACGGAATTCCGAGAACAATGGAAGAGTTCCGAAGCATTTTTAAACGTCAGCGGAATTCCGAGAACAATGAAAGAGTTGCGAAGCATTATTAAACGTCAGCGGAATTCCGAGAACAATGGAAGAGTTCCGAAGCTTTTTTAAACGTCAGTGGAATTCCGAGAACAATGTAAGAGTTCCAATGCATTTTAAAACTTCAGCAGAATTCCAAGAACAATTGAAGTGTTCTGAAGCATTTTTAAACATCAGCGGAATGCCGAGAACAATGCAAGATTTCCGAAGCATTTTTATATGTCAGCGGAATTCCGAGAACAATGGAAGAGTACCGAAGCATTTTAAAACCTCAGCGGCATTCCGAGAACAATGGAAGAGTTCCGAAGCATTTTTAAACTTCAGCGGAATTACGAGAGCAATGGAACAGTTCCAAAGCATTTTAAAAGTTCAGCAGAATTCCGAGAACAATTGAAGTGTTCCGAAGCATTTTTAAACGTCAACGGAATTCTGAGAACAATGGAAGAGTTCCAAAGCATTTTTAAACTTCAGCAGAATTCCGAGAACAATGGAAGAGTTCCGAAGCATTTTTAAATGTCAGCGGAATTCTGAGAACAATGGAATAGTTCTGAAGAATTTTTAAATGTTAGCGGGATTCCGAGAACAATGGAAGAGTTCCGAAGCATTTTTAAATGTCAGCGGAAATCTGAAAACAATGGAAGAGTTTCGAAGCATTTTTAAACTTCAGCGGAATTACGAGAACAATGCAAGAGTTCCGAAGCATTTTTAAACATGAGCAGAATTCCGAGAACAATGGAAGAGATTTTAAGCATTTTTAAACTTCAGCGGAATTCCGAGAACAATAGAAGAGTTCCGAAGCATTTTCAAACTTCACCCGAATTCTGAGAACAATGGAAGAGTTCCGAAGCATTTTTAAAAGTCAGCGGAATTCCAAGAACAATGGAAGAGTTGTGAAGCATTTTTAAACGTCAGCGGAATTCCGAGAACAATGGAAGAGTTACGAAGCATTTTTAAACGTCAGCAGAATTCCGAGAACAATGGAAGAGTTCCGAAGCATTTTTAAACATCAGCAGAATTCCGAGAACAATGTAAGAGTTCCGAAGCATTTTTAAACTTCAGCAGAATTCCGAGAACAATGGAAGA
Organism: Phyllobates terribilis; assembly: GCF_046119375.1. Taxonomy (NCBI): domain Eukaryota; kingdom Metazoa; phylum Chordata; class Amphibia; order Anura; family Dendrobatidae; genus Phyllobates; species Phyllobates terribilis. Next base: position 11,043,768 of record NW_027362788.1, on the reverse strand, counting down.
GTTCCGAAGCATTTTTAAACTTCAGCGGAATTTGGAGAACAATGGAAGAGTTCCAAAGCATTTTTAAAAGTCAGCGAAATTCCGAGAACAATGGAAGAGTTGTGAAGCATTTTTAAACGTCAGCAGAATTCCGAGAACAATGGAAGAGTTCTGAAGCATTTTTAAACGTCAGCGGAATTCTGAGATCAATGGAATAGTTCTGAAGAATTTTTAAATGTTAGCGGGATTCCGAGAACAATGGAAGAGTTCCGAAGCATTTTTAAATGTCAGCGGAAATCTGAAAACAATGGAAGAGTTCCGAAGCATTTTTAATCTTCAGAATAATTCCGAGAACAATGGAAGAGTTCCGAAGCATATTTAAACTTCAGCGGAATTCCGAGAACAATGGAAGAGTTCCGAAGCATTTTTAAAAGTCAGCGGAATACCGAGAACAATGGAAGAGTTTTGAAGCATTTTTAAACGTCAGCGGAATTCCGAGAACAATGGAAGAGGTCCGAACCATTTTTAAATGTCAGCGGAATTCTGAGAAATATAGAAGAGTTCAGAAGCATTTTTAAATGTCAGCAGAATTCCGAGAACAATGGAAGAGTTCCGAAGCATTTTTAAACTTCAGCAGAATTCTGAGAGCAATGGAAGATTTCCGAAGCATTTTTAAACGTCAGCGGATTTCTGAGAACAATGGAAGAGTTCCAAAGCATTTTAAAAGTTCAGCAGAATTCCGAGAACAATTGAAGAGTTCCGAAGCATTTTTAAACGTCAGCGGAATGCCGAGAACAATGCAAGATTTCCGAAGCATTTTTATATGTCAGCGGAATTTTGAAAACAATGGAAGATTTCCGAAGCATTTTTAAACGTCAGCGGAATTCTGAGAACAATGGAAGAGTTCCGAAGCATTTTTAAACTTCAGCAGAATTCCGAGAACAATGGAAGAGTTCCGAAGCATTTTTAAACTTCAGCAGAATTCCGAGAACAATGTAAGAGTTCTGAAGCATTTTTAAACTTCAGCAGAATTCCGAGAGCAATGGAAGAGTTCCAAAGCATTTTAAAAGTTCAGCAGAATTCCGAGAACAATTGAAGAGTTCCGAAGCGTTTTTAAACGTCAGCGGAATGCCGAGAACAATGCAAGATTTCCGAAGCATTTTTATATGTCAGCGGAATTCCGAGAACAATGGAAGAGTACCGAAGCATTTTTAAACGTCAGCGGAAATCTGAGAACAATGGAAGATTTCCGAAGCATTTTTAAACGTCAGCGGATTTCTGAGAAAAATGGAAGAGTTCTGAAGCATTTTTAAACGTCAGCGGAATGCCGAGAACAATGCAAGATTTCCGAAGCATTTTTATATGTCAGCGGAATTCCGAGAACAATGGAAGAGTACCGAAGCATTTTTAAACTTCAGCAGAATTCCGAGAACAATGGAAGTGTTTCGAAGCATTTTTAAACTTCAACGGAATTCCGAGAACAATGGAAGAGTTCCGAAGCATTTTTAAACGTCAGCGGAATTCCGAGAACAATGAAAGAGTTGCGAAGCATTATTAAACGTCAGCGGAATTCCGAGAACAATGGAAGAGTTCCGAAGCTTTTTTAAACGTCAGTGGAATTCCGAGAACAATGTAAGAGTTCCAATGCATTTTAAAACTTCAGCAGAATTCCAAGAACAATTGAAGTGTTCTGAAGCATTTTTAAACATCAGCGGAATGCCGAGAACAATGCAAGATTTCCGAAGCATTTTTATATGTCAGCGGAATTCCGAGAACAATGGAAGAGTACCGAAGCATTTTAAAACCTCAGCGGAATTCCGAGAACAATGGAAGAGTTCGGAAGCATTTTTAAACTTCAGCGGAATTACGAGAGCAATGGAACAGTTCCAAAGCATTTTAAAAGTTCAGCAGAATTCCGAGAACAATTGAAGTGTTCCGAAGCATTTTTAAACGTCAACGGAATTCTGAGAACAATGGAAGAGTTCCGAAGCATTTTTAAACTTCAGCAGAATTCCGAGAACAATGGAAGAGTTCCGAAGCATTTTTAAATGTCAGCGGAATTCTGAGAACAATGGAATAGTTCTGAAGAATTTTTAAATGTTAGCGGGATTCCGAGAACAATGGAAGAGTTCCGAAGCATTTTTAAATGTCAGCGGAAATCTGAAAACAATGGAAGAGTTCCGAAGCATTTTTAATCTTCAGAATAATTCCGAGAACAATGGAAGAGTTCCGAAGCATTTTTAAAAGTCAGCGGAATACCGAGAACAATGGAAGAGTTTTGAAGCATTTTTAAACGTCAGCGGAATTCCGAGAACAATGGAAGAGGTCCGAACCATTTTTAAATGTCAGCGGAATTCTGAGAAATATAGAAGAGTTCAGAAGCATTTTTAAATGTCAGCAGAATTCCGAGAACAATGGAAGAGTTCCGAAGCATTTTTAAACTTCAGCAGAATTCTGAGAGCAATGGAAGATTTCCGAAGCATTTTTAAACGTCAGCGGATTTCTGAGAACAATGGAAGAGTTCCAAAGCATTTTAAAAGTTCAGCAGAATTCCGAGAACAATTGAAGAGTTCCGAAGCATTTTTAAACGTCAGCGGAATGCCGAGAACAATGCAAGATTTCCGAAGCATTTTTATATGTCAGCGGAATTTTGAAAACAATGGAAGATTTCCGAAGCATTTTTAAACGTCAGCGGAATTCTGAGAACAATGGAAGAGTTCCGAAGCATTTTTAAACTTCAGCAGAATTCCGAGAACAATGGAAGAGTTCCGAAGCATTTTTAAACTTCAGCAGAATTCCGAGAACAATGTAAGAGTTCTGAAGCATTTTTAAACTTCAGCAGAATTCCGAGAGCAATGGAAGAGTTCCAAAGCATTTTAAAAGTTCAGCAGAATTCCGAGAACAATTGAAGAGTTCCGAAGCGTTTTTAAACGTCAGCGGAATGCCGAGAACAATGCAAGATTTCCGAAGCATTTTTATATGTCAGCGGAATTCCGAGAACAATGGAAGAGTACCGAAGCATTTTTAAACGTCAGCGGAATTCTGAGAACAATGGAAGATTTCCGAAGCATTTTTAAACGTCAGCGGATTTCTGAGAAAAATGGAAGAGTTCTGAAGCATTTTTAAACGTCAGCGGAATGCCGAGAACAATGCAAGATTTCCGAAGCATTTTTATATGTCAGCGGAATTCCGAGAACAATGGAAGAGTTCCGAAGCATTTTTAAACTTCAGAATTCCGAGAACAATGGAAGAGTTCCGAAGCTTTTTTAAACGTCAGTGGAATTCCGAGAACAATGTAAGAGTTCCAATGCATTTTAAAACTTCAGCAGAATTCCAAGAACAATTGAAGTGTTCTGAAGCATTTTTAAACATCAGCGGAATGCCGAGAACAATGCAAGATTTCCGAAGCATTTTTATATGTCAGCGGAATTCCGAGAGCAACGGAAGAGTACCGAAGCATTTTAAAACCTCAGCGGAATTCCGAGAACAATGGAAAAGTTCCGAAGCATCTTTAAACTTCAGCGGAATTACGAGAGCAATGGAACAGTTCCAAAGCATTTTAAAAGTTCAGCAGAATTCCGAGAACAATTGAAGAGTTCCGAAGCGTTTTTAAACGTCAGCGGAATGCCGAGAACAATGCAAGATTTCCGAAGCATTTTTATATTTCAGCGGAATTTTGAAAACAATGGAAGATTTCCGAAGCATTTTTAAACGTCAGCGGAATTCTGAGAACAATGGAAGAGTTCCGAAGCATTTTTAAACTTCAGCAGAATTCCGAGAACAATGGAAGAGTTCCGAAGCATTTTTAAACTTCAGCAGAATTCCGAGAGCAATGGAAGAGTTCCGAAGCATTTTTAAACGTCAGCGTAATGCCGAGAACAATGCAAGATTTCCGAAGGATTTTTATATGTCAGCGGAATTCCGAGAACAATGGAAGAGTACCGAAGCATTTTTAAACGTCAGCGGAATTCTGAGAACAATGGAAGAGTTCCAAAGCATTTTTAAACGTCAGCGGAATTCCAAGAACAATGGAAGAGTTCTGAAGCATTTTTAAACGTCAGCGGAATTTTGAAAACAATGGAAGATTTCCGAAGCATTTTTAAACGTCAGCGGAATTCTGAGAACAATGGAAGAGTTCCGAAGCATTTTTAAATGTCAGCGGAATGCCGAGAACAATGGAAGAGTACCGAAGCATTTTTAAACGTCAGCGGAATTCTGAGAACAATGGAAGAGTTCCGAAGCATTTTTAAACTTCAGCAGAATTCCGAGAACAGTGGAAGAGTTTCGAAGCATTTTTAAAATTCAACGGAATTCCGAGAACAATGGAAGAGTTCCGAAGCATTTTTAAACGTCAGCAGAATTCCGAGAACAATGGAAGAGTTCCGAAGCATTTTTAAACTTCAGCGGAATTCTGAGAACAATGGAAGAGTTCCGAAGCATTTTTAAACGTCAGCGGAATTGCGAGAACAATGGAAGAGTTCTTAAGCATTTTTAAACATCAGCGGAATGCCGAGAACAATGCAAGATTTCCGAAGCATTTTTATATGTCAGCGGAATTCCGAGAACAATGGAAGAGTACGGAAGCATTTTAAAACGTCAGCGGAATTCCGAGAACAATGGAAGGGTTCCGAAGCATTTTTAAATGTCAGCGGAATGCCGAGAACAATGCAAGATTTCCGAAGCATTTTTATATGTCAGCGGAATTCCGAGAACAATGGAAGAGTACGGAAGCATTTTAAAACGTCAGCGGAATTCTGAGAACAATGGAAGAGTTCCGAAGCATTTTTAAACGTCAGCGGAATTCCGAGAACAATGGAAGAGTTCCGAAGCATTTTTAAACTTCAGCAGAATTCTGAGAGCAATGGAAGAGTTCCAAAGCATTTTAAAAGTTCAGCAGAATTCCGAGAACAATTGAAGAGTTCCGAAGCATTTTTAAACGTCAGCGGAATGCCGAGAACAATGCAAGATTTCCGAAGCATTTTTATATGTCAGCGGAATTTTGAAAACAATGGAAGATTTCCGAAGCATTTTTAAACGTCAGCGGAATTCTGAGAACAATGGAAGAGTTCCGAAGCATTTTTAAACTTCAGCAGAATTCCGAGAACAATGGAAGAGTTCCGAAGCATTTTTAAACTTCAGCAGAATTCCGAGAGCAATGGAAGAGTTCCGAAGCATTTTTAAACGTCAGCGTAATGCCGATAACAATGTAAGATTTCCGAAGGATTTTTATATGTCAGCAGAATTCCGAGAACAATGGAAGAGTACCGAAGCATTTTTAAATGTCAGCGGAATTCTGAGAACAATGGAAGAGTTCCGAAGCATTTTTAAACGTCAGCGGAATTCTGAGAACAATGGAAGAGTTCCGAAGCATTTTTAAACTTCAGCAGAATTCCGAGAACAATGGAAGTGTTTCGAAGCATTTTTAAACTTCAACGGAATTCCGAGAACAATGGAAGAGTTCCGAAGCATTTTTAAACGTCAGCGGAATTCCGAGAACAATGAAAGAGTTGCGAAGCATTATTAAACGTCAGCGGAATTCCGAGAACAATGGAAGAGTTCCGAAGCTTTTTTAAACGTCAGTGGAATTCCGAGAACAATGTAAGAGTTCCAATGCATTTTAAAACTTCAGCAGAATTCCAAGAACAATTGAAGTGTTCTGAAGCATTTTTAAACATCAGCGGAATGCCGAGAACAATGCAAGATTTCCGAAGCATTTTTATATGTCAGCGGAATTCCGAGAACAATGGAAGAGTACCGAAGCATTTTAAAACCTCAGCGGAATTCCGAGAACAATGGAAGAGTTCCGAAGCATTTTTAAACTTCAGCGGAATTACGAGAGCAATGGAACAGTTCCAAAGCATTTTAAAAGTTCAGCAGAATTCCGAGAACAATTGAAGTGTTCCGAAGCATTTTTAAACGTCAACGGAATTCTGAGAACAATGGAAGAGTTCCGAAGCATTTTTAAACTTCAGCAGAATTCCGAGAACAATGGAAGAGTTCCGAAGCATTTTTAAATGTCAGCGGAATTCTGAGAACAATGGAATAGTTCTGAAGAATTTTTAAATGTTAGCGGGATTCCGAGAACAATGGAAGAGTTCCGAAGCATTTTTAAATGTCAGCAGAAATCTGAAAACAATGGAAGAGTTTCGAAGCATTTTTAAACTTCAGCGGAATTACGAGAACAATAGAAGAGTTCCGAAGCATTTTCAAACTTCACCCGAATTCTGAGAACAATGGAAGAGTTCCGAAGCATTTTTAAAAGTCAACGGAATTCCAAGAACAATGGAAGAGTTGTGAAGCATTTTTAAACGTCAGCGGAATTCCGAGAACAATGGAAGAGTTACGAAGCATTTTTAAACGTCAGCAGAATTTCGAGAACAATGGAAGAGTTCCGAAGCATTTTTAAACATCAGCAGAATTCCGAGAACAATGTAAGAGTTCCGAAGCATTTTTAAACTTCAGCAGAATTCCGAGAACAATGGAAGAGTTCCGAAGCATTTTTAAACTTCAGCGGAATTTGGAGAACAATGGAAGAGTTCCGAAGCATTTTTAAAAGTCAGCGAAATTCCGAGAACAATGGAAGAGTTGTGAAGCATTTTTAAACGTCAGCAGAATTCCGAGAACAATGGAAGAGTTCCGAAGCATTTTTAAACGTCAGCGGAATTCTGAGATCAATGGAATAGTTCTGAAGAATTTTTAAATGTTAGCGGGATTCCGAGAACAATGGAAGAGTTCCGAAGCATTTTTAAATGTCAGCGGAAATCTGAAAACAATGGAAGAGTTCCGAAGCATTTTTAATCTTCAGAATAATTCCGAGAACAATGGAAGAGTTCCGAAGCATATTTAAACTTCAGCGGAATTCCGAGGACAATGGAAGAGTTCCGAAGCATTTTTAAAAGTCAGCGGAATACCGAGAACAATGGAAGAGTTTTGAAGCATTTTTAAACGTCAGCGGAATTCCGAGAACAATGGAAGAGGTCCGAACCATTTTTAAATGTCAGCGGAATTCTGAGAAATATAGAAGAGTTCAGAAGCATTTTTAAATGTCAGCAGAATTCCGAGAACAATGGAAGAGTTCCGAAGCATTTTTAAACTTCAGCAGAATTCTGAGAGCAATGGAAGATTTCCGAAGCATTTTTAAACGTCAGCGGATTTCTGAGAACAATGGAAGAGTTCCAAAGCATTTTAAAAGTTCAGCAGAATTCCGAGAACAATTGAAGAGTTCCGAAGCATTTTTAAACGTCAGCGGAATGCCGAGAACAATGCAAGATTTCCGAAGCATTTTTATATGTCAGCGGAATTTTGAAAACAATGGAAGATTTCCGAAGCATTTTTAAACGTCAGCGGAATTCTGAGAACAATGGAAGAGTTCCGAAGCATTTTTAAACTTCAGCAGAATTCCGAGAACAATGGAAGAGTTCCGAAGCATTTTTAAACTTCAGCAGAATTCCGAGAACAATGTAAGAGTTCTGAAGCATTTTTAAACTTCAGCAGAATTCCGAGAGCAATGGAAGAGTTCCAAAGCATTTTAAAAGTTCAGCAGAATTCCGAGAACAATTGAAGAGTTCCGAAGCATTTTTAAACGTCAGCGTAATGCCGAGAACAATGCAAGATTTCCGAAGGATTTTTATATGTCAGCGGAATTCCAAGAACAATGGAAGAGTACCGAAGCATTTTTAAACGTCAGCGGAATTCTGAGAACAATGGAAGAGTTCCAAAGCATTTTTAAACGTCAGCGGAATTCCAAGAACAATGGAAGAGTTCTGAAGCATTTTTAAACGTCAGCGGAATTTTGAAAACAATGGAAGATTTCCGAAGCATTTTTAAACGTCAGCGGAATTCTGAGAACAATGGAAGAGTTCCGAAGCATTTTTAAATGTCAGCGGAATTCCGAGAACAATGGAAGAGTTTCGAAGCATTTTTAAAATTCAACGGAATTCCGAGAACAATGGAAGAGTTCCGAAGCATTTTTAAACGTCAGCAGAATTCCGAGAACAATGGAAGAGTTCCGAAGCATTTTTAAACTTCAGCGGAATTCTGAGAACAATGGAAGAGTTCCGAAGCATTTTTAAACGTCAGCGGAATTGCGAGAACAATGGAAGAGTTCTTAAGCATTTTTAAACATCAGCGGAATGCCGAGAACAATGCAAGATTTCCGAAGCATTTTTATATGTCAGCGGAATTCCGAGAACAATGGAAGAGTACGGAAGCATTTTAAAACGTCAGCGGAATTCCGAGAACAATGGAAGAGTTCCGAAGCATTTTTAAATGTCAGCGGAATGCCGAGAACAATGCAAGATTTCCAAAGCATTTTTATATGTCAGCGGAATTCCGAGAACAATGGAAGAGTACGGAAGCATTTTAAAACGTCAGCGGAATTCTGAGAACAATGGAAGAGTTCCGAAGCATTTTTAAACGTCAGCGGAATTCCGAGAACAATGGAAGAGTTCCGAAGGATTTTTAAACTTCAGCAGAATTCTGAGAGCAATGGAAGAGTTCCAAAGCATTTTAAAAGTTCAGCAGAATTCCGAGAACAATTGAAGAGTTCCGAAGCATTTTTAAACGTCAGCGGAATGCCGAGAACAATGCAAGATTTCCGAAGCATTTTTATATGTCTGCGGAATTTTGAAAACAATGGAAGATTTCCGAAGCATTTTTAAACGTCAGCGGAATTCTGAGAACAATGGAAGAGTTCCGAAGCATTTTTAAACTTCAGCAGAATTCCGAGAACAATGGAAGAGTTCCGAAGCATTTTTAAACTTCAGCAGAATTCCGAGAGCAATGGAAGAGTTCCGAAGCATTTTTAAACGTCAGCGTAATGCCGATAACAATGTAAGATTTCCGAAGGATTTTTATATGTCAGCGGAATTCCGAGAACAATGGAAGAGTACCGAAGCATTTTTAAATGTCAGCGGAATTCTGAGAACAATGGAAGAGTTCCGAAGCATTTTTAAACGTCAGCGGAATTCTGAGAACAATGGAAGAGTTCCGAAGCATTTTTAAACTTCAGCAGAATTCCGAGAACAATGGAAGTGTTTCGAAGCATTTTTAAACTTCAACGGAATTCCGAGAACAATGGAAGAGTTCCGAAGCATTTTTAAACGTCAGCGGAATTCCGAGAACAATGAAAGAGTTGCGAAGCATTATTAAACGTCAGCGGAATTCCGAGAACAATGGAAGAGTTCCGAAGCTTTTTTAAACGTCAGTGGAATTCCGAGAACAATGTAAGAGTTCCAATGCATTTTTAAACTTCAGCAGAATTCCAAGAACAATTGAAGTGTTCTGAAGCATTTTTAAACATCAGCGGAATGCCGAGAACAATGCAAGATTTCCGAAGCATTTTTATATGTCAGCGGAATTCCGAGAACAATGGAAGAGTACCGAAGCATTTTAAAACCTCAGCGGAATTCCGAGAACAATGGAAGAGTTCCGAAGCATTTTTAAACGTCAACGGAATTCTGAGAACAATGGAAGAGTTCCGAAGCATTTTTAAACTTCAGCAGAATTCCGAGAACAATGGAAGAGTTCCGAAGCATTTTTAAATGTCAGCGGAATTCTGAGAACAATGGAATAGTTCTGAAGAATTTTTAAATGTTAGCGGGATTCCGAGAACAATGGAAGAGTTCCAAAGCATTTTTAAATGTCAGCGGAAATCTGAAAACAATGGAAGAGTTTCGAAGCATTTTTAAACTTCAGCGGAATTACGAGAACAATGCAAGAGTTCCGAAGCATTTTTAAACATGAGCAGAATTCCGAGAACAATGGAAGAGATTTTAAGCATTTTTAAACTTCAGCGGAATTCCGAGAACAATAGAAGAGTTCCGAAGCATTTTCAAACTTCACCCGAATTCTGAGAACAATGGAAGAGTTCCGAAGCATTTTTAAAAGTCAGCGGAATTCCAAGAACAATGGAAGAGTTGTGAAGCATTTTTAAACGTCAGCGGAATTCCGAGAACAATGGAAGAGTTACGAAGCATTTTTAAACGTCAGCAGAATTCCGAGAACAATGGAAGAGTTCCGAAGCATTTTTAAACATCAGCAGAATTCCGAGAACAATGTAAGAGTTCCGAAGCATTTTTAAACTTCAGCAGAATTCCGAGAACAATGGAAGAGTTCCGAAGCATTTTTAAACTTCAGCGGAATTTGGAGAACAATGGAAGAGTTCCGAAGCATTTTTAAAAGTCAGCGAAATTCCGAGAACAATGGAAGAGTTGTGAAGCATTTTTAAACGTCAGCAGAATTCCGAGAACAATGGAAGAGTTCCGAAGCATTTTTAAACGTCAGCGGAATTCTGAGATCAATGGAATAGTTCTGAAGAATTTTTAAATGTTAGCGGGATTCCGAGAACAATGGAAGAGTTCCGAAGCATTTTTAAATGTCAGCGGAAATCTGAAAACAATGGAAGAGTTCCGAAGCATTTTTAATCTTCAGAATAATTCCGAGAACAATGGAAGAGTTCCGAAGCATATTTAAACTTCAGCGGAATTCCGAGAACAATGGAAGAGTTCCGAAGCATTTTTAAAAGTCAGCGGAATACCGAGAACAATGGAAGAGTTTTGAAGCATTTTTAAACGTCAGCGGAATTCCGAGAACAATGGAAGAGGTCCGAACCATTTTTAAATGTCAGCGGAATTCTGAGAAATATAGAAGAGTTCAGAAGCATTTTTAAATGTCAGCAGAATTCCGAGAACAATGGAAGAGTTCCGAAGCATTTTTAAACTTCAGCAGAATTCTGAGAGCAATGGAAGATTTCCGAAGCATTTTTAAACGTCAGCGGATTTCTGAGAACAATGGAAGAGTTCCAAAGCATTTTAAAAGTTCAGCAGAATTCCGAGAACAATTGAAGAGTTCCGAAGCATTTTTAAACGTCAGCGGAATGCCGAGAACAATGCAAGATTTCCGAAGCATTTTTATATGTCAGCGGAATTTTGAAAACAATGGAAGATTTCCGAAGCATTTTTAAACGTCAGCGGAATTCTGAGAACAATGGAAGAGTTCCGAAGCATTTTTAAACTTCAGCAGAATTCCGAGAACAATGGAAGAGTTCCGAAGCATTTTTAAACTTCAGCAGAATTCCGAGAACAATGTAAGAGTTCTGAAGCATTTTTAAACTTCAGCAGAATTCCGAGAGCAATGGAAGAGTTCCAAAGCATTTTAAAAGTTCAGCAGAATTCCGAGAACAATTGAAGAGTTCCGAAGCGTTTTTAAACGTCAGCGGAATGCCGAGAACAATGCAAGATTTCCGAAGCATTTTTATATGTCAGCGGAATTCCGAGAACAATGGAAGAGTACCGAAGCATTTTTAAACGTCAGCGGAATTCTGAGAACAATGGAAGATTTCCGAAGCATTTTTAAACGTCAGCGGATTTCTGAGAAAAATGGAAGAGTTCTGAAGCATTTTTAAACGTCAGCGGAATGCCGAGAACAATGCAAGATTTCCGAACCATTTTTATATGTCAGCGGAATTCCGAGAACAATGGAAGAGTACCGAAGCATTTTTAAACGTCAGCGGAATTCTGAGAACAATGAAAGAGTTCAGAAGCATTTTTAAACTTCAGCAGAATTCCGAGAACAATGGAAGAGTTCCGAAGCATTTTTAAACTTCAGCAGAATTCCGAGAGCAATGGAAGAGCTCTGAAGCATTTTTAAACGTCAGCGGAATTTTGAAAATAATGGAAGATTTCCGAAGCATTTTTAAACGTCAGCGGAATTCTGAGAACAATGGAAGAGTTCCGAAGCATTTTTAAACTTCAGCAGAATTCCGAGAACAATGTAAGAGTTCTGAAGCATTTTTAAACTTCAGCAGAATTCCGAGAGCAATGGAAGAGTTCCAAAGCATTTTAAAAGTTCAGCAGAATTCCGAGAACAATTGAAGAGTTCCGAAGCGTTTTTAAATGTCAGCGGAATGCCGAGAACAATGCAAGATTTCCGAAGCATTTTTATATGTCAGCGGAATTCCGAGAACAATGGAAGAGTACCGAAGCATTTTTAAACGTCAGCGGAATTCTGAGAACAATGGAAGAGTTCCGAAGCATTTTTAAACTTCAGCAGAATTCCGAGAACAAGGGAAGTGTTTCGAAGCATTTTAAAACTTCAACGGAATTCCGAGAACAATGGAAGAGTTCCGAAGCATTTTTAAACGTCAGCGGAATTCCGAGAACAATGAAAGAGTTGCGAAGCATTATTAAACGTCAGCGGAATTCCGAGAACAATGGAAGAGTTCCGAAGCATTTTTAAACTTCAGAATTCCGAGAACAATGGAAGAGTTTCGAAGCATTTTTAAACTTCAACGGAATTCCGAGAACAATGTAAGAGTTCCAATGCATTTTAAAACTTCAGCAGAATTCCAAGAACAATTGAAGTGTTCTGAAGCATTTTTAAACATCAGCGGAATGCCGAGAGCAATGCAAGATTTCCGAAGCATTTTTATATGTCAGCGGAATTCCGAGAACAATGGAAGAGTACCGAAGCATTTTAAAACCTCAGCGGAATTCCGAGAACAATGGAAGAGTTCCGAAGCATTTTTAAACTTCAGCGGAATTACGAGAGCAATGGAACAGTTCCAAAGCATTTTAAAAGTTCAGCAGAATTCCGAGAACAATTGAAGAGTTCCGAAGCATTTTTAAACGTCAGCGGAATGCCGAGAACAATGCAAGATTTCCGATGCATTTTTATATTTCAGCGGAATTTTGAAAACAATGGAAGATTTCCGAAGCATTTTTAAACGTCAGCGGAATTCTGAGAACAATGGAAGAGTTCCGAAGCATTTTTAAACTTCAGCAGAATTCCGAGAACAATGGAAGAGTTCCGAAGCATTTTTAAACTTCAGCAGAATTCCGAGAGCAATGGAAGAGTTCCGAAGCATTTTTAAACGTCAGCGTAATGCCGAGAACAATGCAAGATTTCCGAAGGATTTTTATATGTCAGCGGAATTCCGAGAACAATGGAAGAGTACCGAAGCATTTTTAAACGTCAGCGGAATTCTGAGAACAATGGAAGAGTTCCGAAGCATTTTTAAACTTCAGCAGAATTCCGAGAACAATGGAAGAGTTCCAAAGCATTTTTAAACGTCAGCGGAATTCCAAGAACAATGGAAGAGTTCTGAAGCATTTTTAAACGTCAGCGGAATTTTGAAAACAATGGAAGATTTCCGAAGCATTTTTAAACGTCAGCGGAATTCTGAGAACAATGGAAGAGTTCCGAAGCATTTTTAAATGTCAGCGGAATGCCGAGAACAATGGAAGAGTACCGAAGCATTTTTAAACGTCAGCGGAATTCTGAGAACAATGGAAGAGTTCCGAAGCATTTTTAAACTTCAGCAGAATTCCGAGAACAATGGAAGAGTTTCGAAGCATTTTTAAAATTCAACGGAATTCCGAGAACAATGGAAGAGTTCCGAAGCATTTTTAAACGTCAGCAGAATTCCGAGAACAATGGAAGAGTTCCGAAGCATTTTTAAACTTCAGCGGAATTCTGAGAACAATGGAAGAGTTCCGAAGCATTTTTAAACGTCAGCGGAATTGCGAGAACAATGGAAGAGTTCTTAAGCATTTTTCAACATCAGCGGAATGCCGAGAACAATGCAAGATTTCCGAAGCATTTTTATATGTCAGCGGAATTCCGAGAACAATGGAAGAGTACGGAAGCATTTTAAAACGTCAGCGGAATTCTGAGAACAATGGAAGAGTTCCGAAGCATTTTTAAACGTCAGCGGAATTCCGAGAACAATGGAAGAGTTCCGAAGCATTTTTAAACTTCAGCAGAATTCTGAGAGCAATGGAAGAGTTCCAAAGCATTTTAAAAGTTCAGCAGAATTCCGAGAACAATTGAAGAGTTCCGAAGCATTTTTAAACGTCAGCGGAATGCCGAGAACAATGCAAGATTTCCGAAGCATTTTTATATGTCAGCGGAATTTTGAAAACAATGGAAGATTTCCGAAGCATTTTTAAACGTCAGCGGAATTCTGAGAACAATGGAAGAGTTCCGAAGCATTTTTAAACTTCAGCAGAATTCCGAGAACAATGGAAGAGTTCCGAAGCATTTTTAAACTTCAGCAGAATTCCGAGAGCAATGGAAGAGTTCCGAAGCATTTTTAAACGTCAGCGTAATGTCGATAACAATGTAAGATTTCCGAAGGATTTTTATATGTCAGCGGAATTCCGAGAACAATGGAAGAGTACCGAAGCATTTTTAAATGTCAGCGGAATTCTGAGAACAATGGAAGAGTTCCGAAGCATTTTTAAACTTCAGCAGAATTCCGAGAACAATGGAAGAGTTCCAAAGCATTTTTAAACGTCAGCGGAATTCCGAGAACAATGGAAGAGTTCTGAAGCATTTTTAAATGTCAGCGGAATTTTGAAAACATTGGAAGATTTCTGAAGCATTTTTAAACGTCAGCGGAATTCTGAGAACAATGGAAGAGTTCCGAAGCATTTTTAAACGTCAGCGGAATGCCGAGAACAATGCAAGATTTCCGAAGCATTTTTAAAAGTCAGCGGAATTCCGAGAACAATGGAAGAGTACCGAAGCATTTTTAAACGTCAGCGGAATTCTGAGAACAATGGAAGAGTTCCGAAGCATTTCTAAACTTCAGCGGAATTCCAAGAACAATGGAAGAGTTCTAAAGCATTTTTAAACGTCAGCGAATTCCGAGAACAATGGAAGAGCTCTGAAGCATTTTTAACGTCAGGGGAATTTTGAAAACAATGGAAGATTTCCGAAGCATTTTTAAACGTCAGCGGAATTCTGAGAACAATGGAAGAGTTCCGAAGCATTTTTAAACGTCAGCGGAATGCCGAGAACAATGCAAGATTTCCGAAGCATTTTTAAAAGTCAGCGGAATTCCGAGAACAATGGAAGAGTACCGAAGCATTTTTAAACGTCAGCGGAATTCTGAGAACAATGGAAGAGTTCCGAAGCATTTTTAAACTTCAGCGGAATTCCGAGAACAATGGAAGAGTTCTAAAGCATTTTTAAACGTCAGCGAATTCCGAGAACAATTGAAGAGTTCCGAAGCATTTTTAAACGTCAGCGGAATGCCGAGAACAATGCAAGATTTCCGAAGCATTTTTATATGTCAGCGGAATTTTGAAAACAATGGAAGATTTCCGAAGCATTTTTAAACGTCAGCGGAATTCTGAGAACAATGGAAGAGTTCCGAAGCATTTTTAAACTTCAGCAGAATTCCGAGAACAATGGAAGAGTTCCGAAGCATTTTTAAACTTCAGCAGAATTCCGAGAACAATGTAAGAGTTCTGAAGCATTTTTAAACTTCAGCAGAATTCCGAGAGCAATGGAAGAGTTCCAAAGCATTTTAAAAGTTCAGCAGAATTCCGAGAACAATTGAAGAGTTCCAACGCGTTTTTAAACGTCAGCGGAATGCCGAGAACAATGCAAGATTTCCGAAGCATTTTTATATGTCAGCGGAATTCCGAGAACAATGGAAGAGTACCGAAGCATTTTTAAACGTCAGCGGAATTCTGAGAACAATGGAAGAGTTCCGAAGCATTTTTAAACTTCAGCAGAATTCCGAGAACAATGGAAGTGTTTCGAAGCATTTTTAAACTTCAACGGAATTCCGAGAACAATGGAAGAGTTCCGAAGCATTTTTAAACGTCAGCGGAATTCCGAGAACAATGGAAGAGTTCTGAAGCATTTTTAAATGTCAGCGGAATTTTGAAAACATTGGAAGATTTCTGAAGCATTTTTAAACGTCAGCGGAATTCTGAGAACAATGGAAGAGTTCCGAAGCATTTTTAAACGTCAGCGGAATGCCGAGAACAATGCAAGATTTCCGAAGCATTTTTAAAAGTCAGCGGAATTCCGAGAACAATGGAAGAGTACCGAAGCATTTTTAAACGTCAGCGGAATTCTGAGAACAATGGAAGAGTTCCGAAGCATTTTTAAACTTCAGCGGAATTCCAAGAACAATGGAAGAGTTCTAAAGCATTTTTAAACGTCAGCGAATTCCGAGAACAATGGAAGAGCTCTGAAGCATTTTTAACGTCAGGGGAATTTTGAAAACAATGGAAGAGTTCCGAAGCATTTTTAAACGACAGCGGATTTCTGAGAACAATGGAAGAGTTCCGAAGCATTTTTAAACGTCAGCGGAATGCCGAGAACAATGCAAGATTTCCGAAGCATTTTTATATGTCAGCGGAATTCCGAGAACAATGGAAGAGTACCGAAGCATTTTTAAACGTCAGCGGAATTCTGAGAACAATGGAAGAGTTCCGAAGCATTTTTAAACTTCAGCAGAATTCCGAGAACAATGGAAGTGTTTCGAAGCATTTTTAAACTTCAACGGAATTCCGAGAACAATGGAAGAGTTCCGAAGCATTTTTAAACGTCAGCGGAATTCCGAGAACAATGAAAGAGTTGCGAAGCATTATTAAACGTCAGCGGAATTCCGAGAACAATGGAAGAGTTCCGAAGCTTTTTTAAACGTCAGTGGAATTCCGAGAACAATGTAAGAGTTCCAATGCATTTTAAAACTTCAGCAGAATTCCAAGAACAATTGAAGTGTTCTGAAGCATTTTTAAACATCAGCGGAATGCCGAGAACAATGCAAGATTTCCGAAGCATTTTTATATGTCAGCGGAATTCCGAGAACAATGGAAGAGTACCGAAGCATTTTAAAACCTCAGTGGAATTCCGAGAACAATGGAAGAGTTCCGAAGCATTTTTAAACTTCAGCGGAATTACGAGAGCAATGGAACAGTTCCAAAGCATTTTAAAAGTTCAGCAGAATTCCGAGAACAATTGAAGTGTTCCGAAGCATTTTTAAACGTCAACGGAATTCTGAGAACAATGGAAGAGTTCCGAAGCATTTTTAAACTTCAGCAGAATTCCGAGAACAATGGAAGAGTTCCGAAGCATTTTTAAATGTCAGCGGAATTCTGAGAACAATGGAATAGTTCTGAAGAATTTTTAAATGTTAGCGGGATTCCGAGAACAATGGAAGAGTTCCGAAGCATTTTTAAATGTCAGCGGAAATCTGAAAACAATGGAAGAGTTTCGAAGCATTTTTAAACTTCAGCGGAATTACGAGAACAATGCAAGAGTTCCGAAGCATTTTTAAACATGAGCAGAATTCCGAGAACAATGGAAGAGATTTTAAGCATTTTTAAACTTCAGCGGAATTCCGAGAACAATAGAAGAGTTCCGAAGCATTTTCAAACTTCACCCGAATTCTGAGAACAATGGAAGAGTTCCGAAGCATTTTTAAAAGTCAGCGGAATTCCAAGAACAATGGAAGAGTTGTGAAGCATTTTTAAACGTCAGCGGAATTCCGAGAACAATGGAAGAGTTACGAAGCATTTTTAAACGTCAGCAGAATTCCGAGAACAATGGAAGAGTTCCGAAGCATTTTTAAACATCAGCAGAATTCCGAGAACAATGTAAGAGTTCCGAAGCATTTTTAAACTTCAGCAGAATTCCGAGAACAATGGAAGAGTTCCGAAGCATTTTTAAACTTCAGCGGAATTTGGAGAACAATGGAAGAGTTCCGAAGCATTTTTAAAAGTCAGCGAAATTCCGAGAACAATGGAAGAGTTGTGAAGCATTTTTAAACGTCAGCAGAATTCCGAGAACAATGGAAGAGTTCCGAAGCATTTTTAAACGTCAGCGGAATTCTGAGATCAATGGAATAGTTCTGAAGAATTTTTAAATGTTAGCGGGATTCCGAGAACAATGGAAGAGTTCCGAAGCATTTTTAAATGTCAGCGGAAATCTGAAAACAATGGAAGAGTTCCGAAGCATTTTTAATCTTCAGAATAATTCCGAGAACAATGGAAGAGTTCCGAAGCATATTTAAACTTCAGCGGAATTCCGAGAACAATGGAAGAGTTCCGAAGCATTTTTAAAAGTCAGCGGAATACCGAGAACAATGGAAGAGTTTTGAAGCATTTTTAAACGTCAGCGGAATTCCGAGAACAATGGAAGAGGTCCGAACCATTTTTAAATGTCAGCGGAATTCTGAGAAATATAGAAGAGTTCAGAAGCATTTTTAAATGTCAGCAGAATTCCGAGAACAATGGAAGAGTTCCGAAGCATTTTTAAACTTCAGCAGAATTCTGAGAGCAATGGAAGATTTCCGAAGCATTTTTAAACGTCAGCGGATTTCTGAGAACAATGGAAGAGTTCCAAAGCATTTTAAAAGTTCAGCAGAATTCCGAGAACAATTGAAGAGTTCCGAAGCATTTTTAAACGTCAGCGGAATGCCGAGAACAATGCAAGATTTCCGAAGCATTTTTATATGTCAGCGGAATTTTGAAAACAATGGAAGATTTCCGAAGCATTTTTAAACGTCAGCGGAATTCTGAGAACAATGGAAGAGTTCCGAAGCATTTTTAAACTTCAGCAGAATTCCGAGAACAATGGAAGAGTTCCGAAGCATTTTTAAACTTCAGCAGAATTCCGAGAACAATGTAAGAGTTCTGAAGCATTTTTAAACTTCAGCAGAATTCCGAGAGCAATGGAAGAGTTCCAAAGCATTTTAAAAGTTCAGCAGAATTCCGAGAACAATTGAAGAGTTCCGAAGCGTTTTTAAACGTCAGCGGAATGCCGAGAACAATGCAAGATTTCCGAAGCATTTTTATATGTCAGCGGAATTCCGAGAACAATGGAAGAGTACCGAAGCATTTTTAAACGTCAGCGGAATTCTGAGAACAATGGAAGAGTTCCGAAGCATTTTTAAACTTCAGCAGAATTCTGAGAGCAATGGAAGAGTTCCAAAGCATTTTAAAAGTTCAGCAGAATTCCGAGAACAATTGAAGAGTTCCGAAGCATTTTTAAACGTCAGCGGAATGCCGAGAACAATGCAAGATTTCCGAAGCATTTTTAAAAGTCAGCGGAATTCCGAGAACAATGGAAGAGTACCGAAGCATTTTTAAACGTCAGCGGAATTCTGAGAACAATGGAAGAGTTCCGAAGCATTTTTAAACTTCAGCGGAATTCCAAGAACAATGGAAGAGTTCTAAAGCATTTTTAAACGTCAGCGAATTCCGAGAACAATGGAAGAGCTCTGAAGCATTTTTAACGTCAGGGGAATTTTGAAAACAATGGAAGATTTTCGAAGCATTTTTAAACGTCAGCGGAATTCTGAGAACAATGGAAGAGTTCCGAAGCATTTTTAAACGTCAGCGGAATGCCGAGAACAATGCAAGATTTCCGAAGCATTTTTAAAAGTCAGCGGAATTCCGAGAACAATGGAAGAGTACCGAAGCATTTTTAAACGTCAGCGGAATTCTGAGAACAATGGAAGAGTTCCGAAGCATTTTTAAACTTCAGCGGAATTCCGAGAACAATGGAAGAGTTCTAAAGCATTTTTAAACGTCAGCGAATTCCGAGAACAATTGAAGAGTTCCGAAGCATTTTTAAACGTCAGCGGAATGCCGAGAACAATGCAAGATTTCCGAAGCATTTTTATATGTCAGCGGAATTTTGAAAACAATGGAAGATTTCCGAAGCATTTTTAAACGTCAGCGGAATTCTGAGAACAATGGAAGAGTTCCGAAGCATTTTTAAACTTCAGCAGAATTCCGAGAACAATGGAAGAGTTCCGAAGCATTTTTAAACTTCAGCAGAATTCCGAGAACAATGTAAGAGTTCTGAAGCATTTTTAAACTTCAGCAGAATTCCGAGAGCAATGGAAGAGTTCCAAAGCATTTTAAAAGTTCAGCAGAATTCCGAGAACAATTGAAGAGTTCCAACGCGTTTTTAAACGTCAGCGGAATGCCGAGAACAATGCAAGATTTCCGAAGCATTTTTATATGTCAGCGGAATTTTGAAAACAATGGAAGATTTCCGAAGCATTTTTAAACGTCAGCGGAATTCTGAGAACAATGGAAGAGTTCCGAAGCATTTTTAAACTTCAGCAGAATTCCGAGAACAATGGAAGAGTTCCGAAGCATTTTTAAACTTCAGCAGAATTCCGAGAACAATGTAAGAGTTCTGAAGCATTTTTAAACTTCAGCAGAATTCCGAGAGCAATGGAAGAGTTCCAAAGCATTTTAAAAGTTCAGCAGAATTCCGAGAACAATTGAAGAGTTCCAACGCGTTTTTAAACGTCAGCGGAATGCCGAGAACAATGCAAGATTTCCGAAGCATTTTTATATGTCAGCGGAATTCCGAGAACAATGGAAGAGTACCGAAGCATTTTTAAACGTCAGCGGAATTCTGAGAACAATGGAAGATTTCCGAAGCATTTTTAAACGACAGCGGATTTCTGAGAACAATGGAAGAGTTCCGAAGCATTTTTAAACGTCAGCGGAATGCCGAGAACAATGCAAGATTTCCGAAGCATTTTTATATGTCAGCGGAATTCCGAGAACAATGGAAGAGTACCGAAGCATTTTTAAACGTCAGCGGAATTCTGAGAACAATGGAAGAGTTCCGAAGCATTTTTAAACTTCAGCAGAATTCCGAGAACAATGGAAGTGTTTCGAAGCATTTTTAAACTTCAACGGAATTCCGAGAACAATGGAAGAGTTCCGAAGCATTTTTAAACGTCAGCGGAATTCCGAGAACAATGGAAGAGTTCTGAAGCATTTTTAAATGTCAGCGGAATTTTGAAAACATTGGAAGATTTCTGAAGCATTTTTAAAAGTCAGCGGAATTCTGAGAACAATGGAAGAGTTCCGAAGCATTTTTAAACGTCAGCGGAATTCTGAGAACAATGGAAGAGTTCCGAAGCATTTTTAAACTTCAGCGGAATTCCAAGAACAATGGAAGAGTTCTAAAGCATTTTTAAACGTCAGCGAATTCCGAGAACAATGGAAGAGCTCTGAAGCATTTTTAACGTCAGGGGAATTTTGAAAACAATGCAAGATTTCCGAAGCATTTTTAAACGTCAGCGGAATTCTGAGAACAATGGAAGAGTTCCGAAGCATTTTTAAACGTCAGCGGAATGCCGAGAACAATGCAAGATTTCCGAAGCATTTTTATATGTCAGCGGAATTTTGAAAACAATGGAAGATTTCCGAAGCATTTTTAAACGTCAGCGGAATTCTGAGAACAATGGAAGAGTTCAGAAGCATTTTTAAACTTCAGCAGAATTCCGAGAACAATGGAAGAGTTCCGAAGCATTTTTAAACTTCAGCAGAATTCCGAGAACAATGTAAGAGTTCTGAAGCATTTTTAAACTTCAGCAGAATTCCGAGAGCAATGGAAGAGTTCCAAAGCATTTTAAAAGTTCAGCAGAATTCCGAGAACAATTGAAGAGTTCCAACGCGTTTTTAAACGTCAGCGGAATGCCGAGAACAATGCAAGATTTCCGAAGCATTTTTATATGTCAGCGGAATTCCGAGAACAATGGAAGAGTACCGAAGCATTTTTAAACGTCAGCGGAATTCTGAGAACAATGGAAGAGTTCCGAAGCATTTTTAAACGACAGCGGATTTCTGAGAACAATGGAAGAGTTCCGAAGAATTTTTAAACGTCAGCGGAATGCCGAGAACAATGCAAGATTTCCGAAGCATTTTTATATGTCAGCGGAATTCCGAGAACAATGGAAGAGTACCGAAGCATTTTTAAACGTCAGCGGAATTCTGAGAACAATGGAAGAGTTCCGAAGCATTTTTAAACTTCAGCAGAATTCCGAGAACAATGGAAGTGTTTCGAAGCATTTTTAAACTTCAACGGAATTCCGAGAACAATGGAAGAGTTCCGAAGCATTTTTAAACGTCAGCGGAATTCCGAGAACAATGAAAGAGTTGCGAAGCATTATTAAACGTCAGCGGAATTCCGAGAACAATGGAAGAGTTCCGAAGCTTTTTTAAACGTCAGTGGAATTCCGAGAACAATGTAAGAGTTCCAATGCATTTTAAAACTTCAGCAGAATTCCAAGAACAATTGAAGTGTTCTGAAGCATTTTTAAACATCAGCGGAATGCCGAGAACAATGCAAGATTTCCGAAGCATTTTTATATGTCAGCGGAATTCCGAGAACAATGGAAGAGTACCGAAGCATTTTAAAACCTCAGTGGAATTGCGAGAACAATGGAAGAGTTCCGAAGCATTTTTAAACTTCAGCGGAATTACGAGAGCAATGGAACAGTTCCAAAGCATTTTAAAAGTTCAGCAGAATTCCGAGAACAATTGAAGTGTTCCGAAGCATTTTTAAACGTCAACGGAATTCTGAGAACAATGGAAGCGTTCCGAAGCATTTTTAAACTTCAGCAGAATTCCGAGAACAATGGAAGAGTTCCGAAGCATTTTTAAATGTCAGCGGAATTCTGAGAACAATGGAATAGTTCTGAAGAATTTTTAAATGTTAGCGGGATTCCGAGAACAATGGAAGAGTTCCAAAGCATTTTTAAATGTCAGCGGAAATCTGAAAACAATGGAAGAGTTTCGAAGCATTTTTAAACTTCAGCGGAATTACGAGAACAATGCAAGAGTTCCGAAGCATTTTTAAACATGAGCAGAATTCCGAGAACAATGGAAGAGATTTTAAGCATTTTTAAACTTCAGCGGAATTCCGAGAACAATAGAAGAGTTCCGAAGCATTTTCAAACTTCACCCGAATTCTGAGAACAATGGAAGAGTTCCGAAGCATTTTTAAAAGTCAGCGGAATTCCAAGAACAATGGAAGAGTTGTGAAGCATTTTTAAACGTCAGCGGAATTCCGAGAACAATGGAAGAGTTACGAAGCATTTTTAAACGTCAGCAGAATTCCGAGAACAATGGAAGAGTTCCGAAGCATTTTTAAACATCAGCAGAATTCCGAGAACAATGTAAGAGTTCCGAAGCATTTTTAAACTTCAGCAGAATTCCGAGAACAATGGAAGAGTTCCGAAGCATTTTTAAACTTCAGCGGAATTTGGAGAACAATGGAAGAGTTCCGAAGCATTTTTAAAAGTCAGCGAAATTCCGAGAACAATGGAAGAGTTGTGAAGCATTTTTAAACGTCAGCAGAATTCCGAGAACAATGGAAGAGTTCCGAAGCATTTTTAAACGTCAGCGGAATTCTGAGATCAATGGAATAGTTCTGAAGAATTTTTAAATGTTAGCGGGATTCCGAGAACAATGGAAGAGTTCCGAAGCATTTTTAAATGTCAGCGGAAATCTGAAAACAATGGAAGAGTTCCGAAGCATTTTTAATCTTCAGAATAATTCCGAGAACAATGGAAGAGTTCCGAAGCATATTTAAACTTCAGCGGAATTCCGAGAACAATGGAAGAGTTCCGAAGCATTTTTAAAAGTCAGCGGAATACCGAGAACAATGGAAGAGTTTTGAAGCATTTTTAAACGTCAGCGGAATTCCGAGAACAATGGAAGAGGTCCGAACCATTTTTAAATGTCAGCGGAATTCTGAGAAATATAGAAGAGTTCAGAAGCATTTTTAAATGTCAGCAGAATTCCGAGAACAATGGAAGAGTTCCGAAGCATTTTTAAACTTCAGCAGAATTCTGAGAGCAATGGAAGATTTCCGAAGCATTTTTAAACGTCAGCGGATTTCTGAGAACAATGGAAGAGTTCCAAAGCATTTTAAAAGTTCAGCAGAATTCCGAGAACAATTGAAGAGTTCCGAAGCATTTTTAAACGTCAGCGGAATGCCGAGAACAATGCAAGATTTCCGAAGCATTTTTATATGTCAGCGGAATTTTGAAAACAATGGAAGATTTCCGAAGCATTTTTAAACGTCAGCGGAATTCTGAGAACAATGGAAGAGTTCCGAAGCATTTTTAAACTTCAGCAGAATTCCGAGAACAATGGAAGAGTTCCGAAGCATTTTTAAACTTCAGCAGAATTCCGAGAACAATGTAAGAGTTCTGAAGCATTTTTAAACTTCAGCAGAATTCCGAGAGCAATGGAAGAGTTCCAAAGCATTTTAAAAGTTCAGCAGAATTCCGAGAACAATTGAAGAGTTCCGAAGCGTTTTTAAACGTCAGCGGAATGCCGAGAACAATGCAAGATTTCCGAAGCATTTTTATATGTCAGCGGAATTCCGAGAACAATGGAAGAGTACCGAAGCATTTTTAAACGTCAGCGGAATTCTGAGAACAATGGAAGATTTCCGAAGCATTTTTAAACGTCAGCGGATTTCTGAGAAAAATGGAAGAGTTCTGAAGCATTTTTAAACTTCAGCAGAATTCCGAGAACAATGGAAGAGTTCCGAAGCATTTTTAAACTTCAGCAGAATTCCGAGAGCAATGGAAGAGCTCTGAAGCATTTTTAAACGTCAGCGGAATTTTGAAAATAATGGAAGATTTCCGAAGCATTTTTAAACGTCAGCGGAATTCTGAGAACAATGGAAGAGTTCCGAAGCATTTTTAAACTTCAGCAGAATTCCGAGAACAATGTAAGAGTTCTGAAGCATTTTTAAACTTCAGCAGAATTCCGAGAGCAATGGAAGAGTTCCAAAGCATTTTAAAAGTTCAGCAGAATTCCGAGAACAATTGAAGAGTTCCGAAGCGTTTTTAAATGTCAGCGGAATGCCGAGAACAATGCAAGATTTCCGAAGCATTTTTATATGTCAGCGGAATTCCGAGAACAATGGAAGAGTACCGAAGCATTTTTAAACGTCAGCGGAATTCTGAGAACAATGGAAGAGTTCCGAAGCATTTTTAAACTTCAGCAGAATTCCGAGAACAATGGAAGAGTTCCGAAGCATTTTTAAACTTCAGCAGAATTCCGAGAGCAATGGAAGAGCTCTGAAGCATTTTTAAACGTCAGCGGAATTTTGAAAATAATGGAAGATTTCCGAAGCATTTTTAAACGTCAGCGGAATTCTGAGAACAATGGAAGAGTTCCGAAGCATTTTTAAACTTCAGCAGAATTCCGAGAACAATGTAAGAGTTCTGAAGCATTTTTAAACGTCAGCGGAATTCTGAGAACAATGGAAGAGTTCCGAAGCATTTTTAAACTTCAGCAGAATTCCGAGAACAATGGAAGAGTTTCGAAGCATTTTTAAAATTCAACGGAATTCCGAGAACAATGGAAGAGTTCCGAAGCATTTTTAAACGTCAGCAGAATTCCGAGAACAATGGAAGAGTACCGAAGCATTTTTAAACGTCAGCGGAATTCTGAGAACAATGGAAGAGTTCCGAAGCATTTTTAAACTTCAGCAGAATTCCGAGAACAAGGGAAGTGTTTCGAAGCATTTTAAAACTTCAACGGAATTCCGAGAACAATGGAAGAGTTCCGAAGCATTTTTAAACGTCAGCGGAATTCCGAGAACAATGAAAGAGTTGCGAAGCATTATTAAACGTCAGCGGAATTCCGAGAACAATGGAAGAGTTCCGAAGCATTTTTAAACTTCAGAATTCCGAGAACAATGGAAGAGTTTCGAAGCATTTTTAAACTTCAACGGAATTCCGAGAACAATGTAAGAGTTCCAATGCATTTTAAAACTTCAGCAGAATTCCAAGAACAATTGAAGTGTTCTGAAGCATTTTTAAACATCAGCGGAATGCCGAGAGCAATGCAAGATTTCCGAAGCATTTTTATATGTCAGCGGAATTCCGAGAACAATGGAAGAGTACCGAAGCATTTTAAAACCTCAGCGGAATTCCGAGAACAATGGAAAAGTTCCGAAGCATCTTTAAACTTCAGCGGAATTACGAGAGCAATGGAACAGTTCCAAAGCATTTTAAAAGTTCAGCAGAATTCCGAGAACAATTGAAGAGTTCCGAAGCATTTTTAAACGTCAGCGGAATGCCGAGAACAATGCAAGATTTCCGATGCATTTTTATATTTCAGCGGAATTTTGAAAACAATGGAAGATTTCCGAAGCATTTTTAAACGTCAGCGGAATTCTGAGAACAATGGAAGAGTTCCGAAGCATTTTTAAACTTCAGCAGAATTCCGAGAACAATGGAAGAGTTCCGAAGCATTTTTAAACTTCAGCAGAATTCCGAGAGCAATGGAAGAGTTCCGAAGCATTTTTAAACGTCAGCGTAATGCCGAGAACAATGCAAGATTTCCGAAGGATTTTTATATGTCAGCGGAATTCCGAGAACAATGGAAGAGTACCGAAGCATTTTTAAACGTCAGCGGAATTCTGAGAACAATGGAAGAGTTCCGAAGCATTTTTAAACTTCAGCAGAATTCCGAGAACAATGGAAGAGTTCCAAAGCATTTTTAAACGTCAGCGGAATTCCAAGAACAATGGAAGAGTTCTGAAGCATTTTTAAACGTCAGCGGAATTTTGAAAACAATGGAAGATTTCCGAAGCATTTTTAAACGTCAGCGGAATTCTGAGAACAATGGAAGAGTTCCGAAGCATTTTTAAATGTCAGCGGAATGCCGAGAACAATGGAAGAGTACCGAAGCATTTTTAAACGTCAGCGGAATTCTGAGAACAATGGAAGAGTTCCGAAGCATTTTTAAACTTCAGCAGAATTCCGAGAACAATGGAAGAGTTTCGAAGCATTTTTAAAATTCAACGGAATTCCGAGAACAATGGAAGAGTTCCGAAGCATTTTTAAACGTCAGCAGAATTCCGAGAACAATGGAAGAGTTCCGAAGCATTTTTAAACTTCAGCGGAATTCTGAGAACAATGGAAGAGTTCCGAAGCATTTTTAAACGTCAGCGGAATTGCGAGAACAATGGAAGAGTTCTTAAGCATTTTTAAACATCAGCGGAATGCCGAGAACAATGCAAGATTTCCGAAGCATTTTTATATGTCAGCGGAATTCCGAGAACAATGGAAGAGTACGGAAGCATTTTAAAACGTCAGCGGAATTCTGAGAACAATGGAAGAGTTCCGAAGCATTTTTAAACGTCAGCGGAATTCCGAGAACAATGGAAGAGTTCCGAAGCATTTTTAAACTTCAGCAGAATTCTGAGAGCAATGGAAGAGTTCCAAAGCATTTTAAAAGTTCAGCAGAATTCCGAGAACAATTGAAGAGTTCCGAAGCATTTTTAAACGTCAGCGGAATGCCGAGAACAATGCAAGATTTCCGAAGCATTTTTATATGTCAGCGGAATTTTGAAAACAATGGAAGATTTCCGAAGCATTTTTAAACGTCAGCGGAATTCTGAGAACAATGGAAGAGTTCCGAAGCATTTTTAAACTTCAGCAGAATTCCGAGAACAATGGAAGAGTTCCGAAGCATTTTTAAACTTCAGCAGAATTCCGAGAGCAATGGAAGAGTTCCGAAGCATTTTTAAACGTCAGCGTAATGTCGATAACAATGTAAGATTTCCGAAGGATTTTTATATGTCAGCGGAATTCCGAGAACAATGGAAGAGTACCGAAGCATTTTTAAATGTCAGCGGAATTCTGAGAACAATGGAAGAGTT
Organism: Phyllobates terribilis; assembly: GCF_046119375.1. Taxonomy (NCBI): domain Eukaryota; kingdom Metazoa; phylum Chordata; class Amphibia; order Anura; family Dendrobatidae; genus Phyllobates; species Phyllobates terribilis. The sequence goes on along the minus strand of NW_027362788.1, from coordinate 11,016,540 downwards.
CCGAAGCATTTTTAAACTTCAGCAGAATTCCGAGAACAATGGAAGAGTTCCAAAGCATTTTTAAACGTCAGCGGAATTCCGAGAACAATGGAAGAGTTCTGAAGCATTTTTAAATGTCAGCGGAATTTTGAAAACATTGGAAGATTTCTGAAGCATTTTTAAACGTCAGCGGAATTCTGAGAACAATGGAAGAGTTCCGAAGCATTTTTAAACGTCAGCGGAATGCCGAGAACAATGCAAGATTTCCGAAGCATTTTTAAAAGTCAGCGGAATTCCGAGAACAATGGAAGAGTACCGAAGCATTTTTAAACGTCAGCGGAATTCTGAGAACAATGGAAGAGTTCCGAAGCATTTCTAAACTTCAGCGGAATTCCAAGAACAATGGAAGAGTTCTAAAGCATTTTTAAACGTCAGCGAATTCCGAGAACAATGGAAGAGCTCTGAAGCATTTTTAACGTCAGGGGAATTTTGAAAACAATGGAAGATTTCCGAAGCATTTTTAAACGTCAGCGGAATTCTGAGAACAATGGAAGAGTTCCGAAGCATTTTTAAACGTCAGCGGAATGCCGAGAACAATGCAAGATTTCCGAAGCATTTTTAAAAGTCAGCGGAATTCCGAGAACAATGGAAGAGTACCGAAGCATTTTTAAACGTCAGCGGAATTCTGAGAACAATGGAAGAGTTCCGAAGCATTTTTAAACTTCAGCGGAATTCCGAGAACAATGGAAGAGTTCTAAAGCATTTTTAAACGTCAGCGAATTCCGAGAACAATTGAAGAGTTCCGAAGCATTTTTAAACGTCAGCGGAATGCCGAGAACAATGCAAGATTTCCGAAGCATTTTTATATGTCAGCGGAATTTTGAAAACAATGGAAGATTTCCGAAGCATTTTTAAACGTCAGCGGAATTCTGAGAACAATGGAAGAGTTCCGAAGCATTTTTAAACTTCAGCAGAATTCCGAGAACAATGGAAGAGTTCCGAAGCATTTTTAAACTTCAGCAGAATTCCGAGAACAATGTAAGAGTTCTGAAGCATTTTTAAACTTCAGCAGAATTCCGAGAGCAATGGAAGAGTTCCAAAGCATTTTAAAAGTTCAGCAGAATTCCGAGAACAATTGAAGAGTTCCAACGCGTTTTTAAACGTCAGCGGAATGCCGAGAACAATGCAAGATTTCCGAAGCATTTTTATATGTCAGCGGAATTCCGAGAACAATGGAAGAGTACCGAAGCATTTTTAAACGTCAGCGGAATTCTGAGAACAATGGAAGATTTCCGAAGCATTTTTAAACGACAGCGGATTTCTGAGAACAATGGAAGAGTTCCGAAGCATTTTTAAACGTCAGCGGAATGCCGAGAACAATGCAAGATTTCCGAAGCATTTTTATATGTCAGCGGAATTCCGAGAACAATGGAAGAGTACCGAAGCATTTTTAAACGTCAGCGGAATTCTGAGAACAATGGAAGAGTTCCGAAGCATTTTTAAACTTCAGCAGAATTCCGAGAACAATGGAAGTGTTTCGAAGCATTTTTAAACTTCAACGGAATTCCGAGAACAATGGAAGAGTTCCGAAGCATTTTTAAACGTCAGCGGAATTCCGAGAACAATGGAAGAGTTCTGAAGCATTTTTAAATGTCAGCGGAATTTTGAAAACATTGGAAGATTTCTGAAGCATTTTTAAACGTCAGCGGAATTCTGAGAACAATGGAAGAGTTCCGAAGCATTTTTAAACGTCAGCGGAATGCCGAGAACAATGCAAGATTTCCGAAGCATTTTTAAAAGTCAGCGGAATTCCGAGAACAATGGAAGAGTACCGAAGCATTTTTAAACGTCAGCGGAATTCTGAGAACAATGGAAGAGTTCCGAAGCATTTTTAAACTTCAGCGGAATTCCAAGAACAATGGAAGAGTTCTAAAGCATTTTTAAACGTCAGCGAATTCCGAGAACAATGGAAGAGCTCTGAAGCATTTTTAACGTCAGGGGAATTTTGAAAACAATGCAAGATTTCCGAAGCATTTTTAAACGTCAGCGGAATTCTGAGAACAATGGAAGAGTTCCGAAGCATTTTTAAACGTCAGCGGAATGCCGAGAACAATGCAAGATTTCCGAAGCATTTTTAAAAGTCAGCGGAATTCCGAGAACAATGGAAGAGTACCGAAGCATTTTTAAACGTCAGCGGAATTCTGAGAACAATGGAAGAGTTCCGAAGCATTTTTAAACGACAGCGGATTTCTGAGAACAATGGAAGAGTTCCGAAGCATTTTTAAACGTCAGCGGAATGCCGAGAACAATGCAAGATTTCCGAAGCATTTTTATATGTCAGCGGAATTCCGAGAACAATGGAAGAGTACCGAAGCATTTTTAAACGTCAGCGGAATTCTGAGAACAATGGAAGAGTTCCGAAGCATTTTTAAACTTCAGCAGAATTCCGAGAACAATGGAAGTGTTTCGAAGCATTTTTAAACTTCAACGGAATTCCGAGAACAATGGAAGAGTTCCGAAGCATTTTTAAACGTCAGCGGAATTCCGAGAACAATGAAAGAGTTGCGAAGCATTATTAAACGTCAGCGGAATTCCGAGAACAATGGAAGAGTTCCGAAGCTTTTTTAAACGTCAGTGGAATTCCGAGAACAATGTAAGAGTTCCAATGCATTTTAAAACTTCAGCAGAATTCCAAGAACAATTGAAGTGTTCTGAAGCATTTTTAAACATCAGCGGAATGCCGAGAACAATGCAAGATTTCCGAAGCATTTTTATATGTCAGCGGAATTCCGAGAACAATGGAAGAGTACCGAAGCATTTTAAAACCTCAGTGGAATTCCGAGAACAATGGAAGAGTTCCGAAGCATTTTTAAACTTCAGCGGAATTACGAGAGCAATGGAACAGTTCCAAAGCATTTTAAAAGTTCAGCAGAATTCCGAGAACAATTGAAGTGTTCCGAAGCATTTTTAAACGTCAACGGAATTCTGAGAACAATGGAAGAGTTCCGAAGCATTTTTAAACTTCAGCAGAATTCCGAGAACAATGGAAGAGTTCCGAAGCATTTTTAAATGTCAGCGGAATTCTGAGAACAATGGAATAGTTCTGAAGAATTTTTAAATGTTAGCGGGATTCCGAGAACAATGGAAGAGTTCCGAAGCATTTTTAAATGTCAGCGGAAATCTGAAAACAATGGAAGAGTTTCGAAGCATTTTTAAACTTCAGCGGAATTACGAGAACAATGCAAGAGTTCCGAAGCATTTTTAAACATGAGCAGAATTCCGAGAACAATGGAAGAGATTTTAAGCATTTTTAAACTTCAGCGGAATTCCGAGAACAATAGAAGAGTTCCGAAGCATTTTCAAACTTCACCCGAATTCTGAGAACAATGGAAGAGTTCCGAAGCATTTTTAAAAGTCAGCGGAATTCCAAGAACAATGGAAGAGTTGTGAAGCATTTTTAAACGTCAGCGGAATTCCGAGAACAATGGAAGAGTTACGAAGCATTTTTAAACGTCAGCAGAATTCCGAGAACAATGGAAGAGTTCCGAAGCATTTTTAAACATCAGCAGAATTCCGAGAACAATGTAAGAGTTCCGAAGCATTTTTAAACTTCAGCAGAATTCCGAGAACAATGGAAGAGTTCCGAAGCATTTTTAAACTTCAGCGGAATTTGGAGAACAATGGAAGAGTTCCGAAGCATTTTTAAAAGTCAGCGAAATTCCGAGAACAATGGAAGAGTTGTGAAGCATTTTTAAACGTCAGCAGAATTCCGAGAACAATGGAAGAGTTCCGAAGCATTTTTAAACGTCAGCGGAATTCTGAGATCAATGGAATAGTTCTGAAGAATTTTTAAATGTTAGCGGGATTCCGAGAACAATGGAAGAGTTCCGAAGCATTTTTAAATGTCAGCGGAAATCTGAAAACAATGGAAGAGTTCCGAAGCATTTTTAATCTTCAGAATAATTCCGAGAACAATGAAAGAGTTCCGAAGCATATTTAAACTTCAGCGGAATTCCGAGAACAATGGAAGAGTTCCGAAGCATTTTTAAAAGTCAGCGGAATACCGAGAACAATGGAAGAGTTTTGAAGCATTTTTAAACGTCAGCGGAATTCCGAGAACAATGGAAGAGGTCCGAACCATTTTTAAATGTCAGCGGAATTCTGAGAAATATAGAAGAGTTCAGAAGCATTTTTAAATGTCAGCAGAATTCCGAGAACAATGGAAGAGTTCCGAAGCATTTTTAAACTTCAGCAGAATTCTGAGAGCAATGGAAGATTTCCGAAGCATTTTTAAACGTCAGCGGATTTCTGAGAACAATGGAAGAGTTCCAAAGCATTTTAAAAGTTCAGCAGAATTCCGAGAACAATTGAAGAGTTCCGAAGCATTTTTAAACGTCAGCGGAATGCCGAGAACAATGCAAGATTTCCGAAGCATTTTTATATGTCAGCGGAATTTTGAAAACAATGGAAGATTTCCGAAGCATTTTTAAACGTCAGCGGAATTCTGAGAACAATGGAAGAGTTCCGAAGCATTTTTAAACTTCAGCAGAATTCCGAGAACAATGGAAGAGTTCCGAAGCATTTTTAAACTTCAGCAGAATTCCGAGAACAATGTAAGAGTTCTGAAGCATTTTTAAACTTCAGCAGAATTCCGAGAGCAATGGAAGAGTTCCAAAGCATTTTAAAAGTTCAGCAGAATTCCGAGAACAATTGAAGAGTTCCGAAGCGTTTTTAAACGTCAGCGGAATGCCGAGAACAATGCAAGATTTCCGAAGCATTTTTATATGTCAGCGGAATTCCGAGAACAATGGAAGAGTACCGAAGCATTTTTAAACGTCAGCGGAATTCTGAGAACAATGGAAGATTTCCGAAGCATTTTTAAACGTCAGCGGATTTCTGAGAAAAATGGAAGAGTTCTGAAGCATTTTTAAACGTCAGCGGAATGCCGAGAACAATGCAAGATTTCCGAACCATTTTTATATGTCAGCGGAATTCCGAGAACAATGGAAGAGTACCGAAGCATTTTTAAACGTCAGCGGAATTCTGAGAACAATGGAAGAGTTCAGAAGCATTTTTAAACTTCAGCAGAATTCCGAGAACAATGGAAGAGTTCCGAAGCATTTTTAAACTTCAGCAGAATTCCGAGAGCAATGGAAGAGCTCTGAAGCATTTTTAAACGTCAGCGGAATTTTGAAAATAATGGAAGATTTCCGAAGCATTTTTAAACGTCAGCGGAATTCTGAGAACAATGGAAGAGTTCCGAAGCATTTTTAAACTTCAGCAGAATTCCGAGAACAATGTAAGAGTTCTGAAGCATTTTTAAACTTCAGCAGAATTCCGAGAGCAATGGAAGAGTTCCAAAGCATTTTAAAAGTTCAGCAGAATTCCGAGAACAATTGAAGAGTTCCGAAGCGTTTTTAAATGTCAGCGGAATGCCGAGAACAATGCAAGATTTCCGAAGCATTTTTATATGTCAGCGGAATTCCGAGAACAATGGAAGAGTACCGAAGCATTTTTAAACGTCAGCGGAATTCTGAGAACAATGGAAGAGTTCCGAAGCATTTTTAAACTTCAGCAGAATTCCGAGAACAAGGGAAGTGTTTCGAAGCATTTTAAAACTTCAACGGAATTCCGAGAACAATGGAAGAGTTCCGAAGCATTTTTAAACGTCAGCGGAATTCCGAGAACAATGAAAGAGTTGCGAAGCATTATTAAACGTCAGCGGAATTCCGAGAACAATGGAAGAGTTCCGAAGCATTTTTAAACTTCAGAATTCCGAGAACAATGGAAGAGTTTCGAAGCATTTTTAAACTTCATCGGAATTCCGAGAACAATGGAAGAGTTCCGAAGCTTTTTTAAACGTCAGTGGAATTCCGAGAACAATGTAAGAGTTCCAATGCATTTTAAAACTTCAGCAGAATTCCAAGAACAATTGAAGTGTTCTGAAGCATTTTTAAACATCAGCGGAATGCCGAGAACAATGCAAGATTTCCGAAGCATTTTTATATGTCAGCGGAATTCCGAGAACAATGGAAGAGTACCGAAGCATTTTAAAACCTCAGCGGAATTCCGAGAACAATGGAAAAGTTCCGAAGCATCTTTAAACTTCAGCGGAATTACGAGAGCAATGGAACAGTTCCAAAGCATTTTAAAAGTTCAGCAGAATTCCGAGAACAATTGAAGAGTTCCGAAGCATTTTTAAACGTCAGCGGAATGCCGAGAACAATGCAAGATTTCCGATGCATTTTTATATTTCAGCGGAATTTTGAAAACAATGGAAGATTTCCGAAGCATTTTTAAACGTCAGCGGAATTCTGAGAACAATGGAAGAGTTCCGAAGCATTTTTAAACTTCAGCAGAATTCCGAGAACAATGGAAGAGTTCCGAAGCATTTTTAAACTTCAGCAGAATTCCGAGAGCAATGGAAGAGTTCCGAAGCATTTTTAAACGTCAGCGTAATGCCGAGAACAATGCAAGATTTCCGAAGGATTTTTATATGTCAGCGGAATTCCGAGAACAATGGAAGAGTACCGAAGCATTTTTAAACGTCAGCGGAATTCTGAGAACAATGGAAGAGTTCCGAAGCATTTTTAAACTTCAGCAGAATTCCGAGAACAATGGAAGAGTTCCAAAGCATTTTTAAACGTCAGCGGAATTCTGAGAACAATGGAAGAGTTCCGAAGCATTTTTAAACGTCAGCGGAATGCCGAGAACAATGCAAGATTTCCGAAGCATTTTTAAAAGTCAGCGGAATTCCGAGAACAATGGAAGAGTACCGAAGCATTTTTAAACGTCAGCGGAATTCTGAGAACAATGGAAGAGTTCCGAAGCATTTTTAAACTTCAGCGGAATTCCAAGAACAATGGAAGAGTTCTAAAGCATTTTTAAACGTCAGCGAATTCCGAGAACAATGGAAGAGCTCTGAAGCATTTTTAACGTCAGGGGAATTTTGAAAACAATGCAAGATTTCCGAAGCATTTTTAAACGTCAGCGGAATTCTGAGAACAATGGAAGAGTTCCGAAGCATTTTTAAACGTCAGCGGAATGCCGAGAACAATGCAAGATTTCCGAAGCATTTTTAAAAGTCAGCGGAATTCCGAGAACAATGGAAGAGTACCGAAGCATTTTTAAACGTCAGCGGAATTCTGAGAACAATGGAAGAGTTCCGAAGCATTTTTAAACTTCAGCAGAATTCCGAGAACAATGGAAGTGTTTCGAAGCATTTTTAAACTTCAACGGAATTCCGAGAACAATGGAAGAGTTCCGAAGCATTTTTAAACGTCAGCGGAATTCCGAGAACAATGAAAGAGTTGCGAAGCATTATTAAACGTCAGCGGAATTCCGAGAACAATGGAAGAGTTCCGAAGCTTTTTTAAACGTCAGTGGAATTCCGAGAACAATGTAAGAGTTCCAATGCATTTTAAAACTTCAGCAGAATTCCAAGAACAATTGAAGTGTTCTGAAGCATTTTTAAACATCAGCGGAATGCCGAGAACAATGCAAGATTTCCGAAGCATTTTTATATGTCAGCGGAATTCCGAGAACAATGGAAGAGTACCGAAGCATTTTAAAACCTCAGTGGAATTCCGAGAACAATGGAAGAGTTCCGAAGCATTTTTAAACTTCAGCGGAATTACGAGAGCAATGGAACAGTTCCAAAGCATTTTAAAAGTTCAGCAGAATTCCGAGAACAATTGAAGTGTTCCGAAGCATTTTTAAACGTCAACGGAATTCTGAGAACAATGGAAGAGTTCCGAAGCATTTTTAAACTTCAGCAGAATTCCGAGAACAATGGAAGAGTTCCGAAGCATTTTTAAATGTCAGCGGAATTCTGAGAACAATGGAATAGTTCTGAAGAATTTTTAAATGTTAGCGGGATTCCGAGAACAATGGAAGAGTTCCGAAGCATTTTTAAATGTCAGCGGAAATCTGAAAACAATGGAAGAGTTTCGAAGCATTTTTAAACTTCAGCGGAATTACGAGAACAATGCAAGAGTTCCGAAGCATTTTTAAACATGAGCAGAATTCCGAGAACAATGGAAGAGATTTTAAGCATTTTTAAACTTCAGCGGAATTCCGAGAACAATAGAAGAGTTCCGAAGCATTTTCAAACTTCACCCGAATTCTGAGAACAATGGAAGAGTTCCGAAGCATTTTTAAAAGTCAGCGGAATTCCAAGAACAATGGAAGAGTTGTGAAGCATTTTTAAACGTCAGCGGAATTCCGAGAACAATGGAAGAGTTACGAAGCATTTTTAAACGTCAGCAGAATTCCGAGAACAATGGAAGAGTTCCGAAGCATTTTTAAACATCAGCAGAATTCCGAGAACAATGTAAGAGTTCCGAAGCATTTTTAAACTTCAGCAGAATTCCGAGAACAATGGAAGAGTTCCGAAGCATTTTTAAACTTCAGCGGAATTTGGAGAACAATGGAAGAGTTCCGAAGCATTTTTAAAAGTCAGCGAAATTCCGAGAACAATGGAAGAGTTGTGAAGCATTTTTAAACGTCAGCAGAATTCCGAGAACAATGGAAGAGTTCCGAAGCATTTTTAAACGTCAGCGGAATTCTGAGATCAATGGAATAGTTCTGAAGAATTTTTAAATGTTAGCGGGATTCCGAGAACAATGGAAGAGTTCCGAAGCATTTTTAAATGTCAGCGGAAATCTGAAAACAATGGAAGAGTTCCGAAGCATTTTTAATCTTCAGAATAATTCCGAGAACAATGGAAGAGTTCCGAAGCATATTTAAACTTCAGCGGAATTCCGAGAACAATGGAAGAGTTCCGAAGCATTTTTAAAAGTCAGCGGAATACCGAGAACAATGGAAGAGTTTTGAAGCATTTTTAAACGTCAGCGGAATTCCGAGAACAATGGAAGAGGTCCGAACCATTTTTAAATGTCAGCGGAATTCTGAGAAATATAGAAGAGTTCAGAAGCATTTTTAAATGTCAGCAGAATTCCGAGAACAATGGAAGAGTTCCGAAGCATTTTTAAACTTCAGCAGAATTCTGAGAGCAATGGAAGATTTCCGAAGCATTTTTAAACGTCAGCGGATTTCTGAGAACAATGGAAGAGTTCCAAAGCATTTTAAAAGTTCAGCAGAATTCCGAGAACAATTGAAGAGTTCCGAAGCATTTTTAAACGTCAGCGGAATGCCGAGAACAATGCAAGATTTCCGAAGCATTTTTATATGTCAGCGGAATTTTGAAAACAATGGAAGATTTCCGAAGCATTTTTAAACGTCAGCGGAATTCTGAGAACAATGGAAGAGTTCCGAAGCATTTTTAAACTTCAGCAGAATTCCGAGAACAATGGAAGAGTTCCGAAGCATTTTTAAACTTCAGCAGAATTCCGAGAACAATGTAAGAGTTCTGAAGCATTTTTAAACTTCAGCAGAATTCCGAGAGCAATGGAAGAGTTCCAAAGCATTTTAAAAGTTCAGCAGAATTCCGAGAACAATTGAAGAGTTCCGAAGCGTTTTTAAACGTCAGCGGAATGCCGAGAACAATGCAAGATTTCCGAAGCATTTTTATATGTCAGCGGAATTCCGAGAACAATGGAAGAGTACCGAAGCATTTTTAAACGTCAGCGGAATTCTGAGAACAATGGAAGATTTCCGAAGCATTTTTAAACGTCAGCGGATTTCTGAGAAAAATGGAAGAGTTCTGAAGCATTTTTAAACGTCAGCGGAATGCCGAGAACAATGCAAGATTTCCGAACCATTTTTATATGTCAGCGGAATTCCGAGAACAATGGAAGAGTACCGAAGCATTTTTAAACGTCAGCGGAATTCTGAGAACAATGGAAGAGTTCAGAAGCATTTTTAAACTTCAGCAGAATTCCGAGAACAATGGAAGAGTTCCGAAGCATTTTTAAACTTCAGCAGAATTCCGAGAGCAATGGAAGAGCTCTGAAGCATTTTTAAACGTCAGCGGAATTTTGAAAATAATGGAAGATTTCCGAAGCATTTTTAAACGTCAGCGGAATTCTGAGAACAATGGAAGAGTTCCGAAGCATTTTTAAACTTCAGCAGAATTCCGAGAACAATGTAAGAGTTCTGAAGCATTTTTAAACTTCAGCAGAATTCCGAGAGCAATGGAAGAGTTCCAAAGCATTTTAAAAGTTCAGCAGAATTCCGAGAACAATTGAAGAGTTCCGAAGCGTTTTTAAATGTCAGCGGAATGCCGAGAACAATGCAAGATTTCCGAAGCATTTTTATATGTCAGCGGAATTCCGAGAACAATGGAAGAGTACCGAAGCATTTTTAAACGTCAGCGGAATTCTGAGAACAATGGAAGAGTTCCGAAGCATTTTTAAACTTCAGCAGAATTCCGAGAACAAGGGAAGTGTTTCGAAGCATTTTAAAACTTCAACGGAATTCCGAGAACAATGGAAGAGTTCCGAAGCATTTTTAAACTTCAGCGGAATTCTGAGAACAATGGAAGAGTTCCGAAGCATTTTTAAACTTCAGCAGAATTCCGAGAGCAATGGAAGAGTTCCGAAGCATTTTTAAACGTCAGCGTAATGCCGAGAACAATGCAAGATTTCCGAAGGATTTTTATATGTCAGCGGAATTCCGAGAACAATGGAAGAGTACCGAAGCATTTTTAAACATCAGCGGAATTCTGAGAACAATGGAAGAGTTCCGAAGCATTTTTAAACTTCAGCAGAATTCCGAGAACAATGGAAGAGTTCCAAAGCATTTTTAAACGTCAGCGGAATTCCAAGAACAATGGAAGAGTTCTGAAGCATTTTTAAACGTCAGCGGAATTTTGAAAACAATGGAAGATTTCCGAAGCATTTTTAAACGTCAGCGGAATTCTGAGAACAATGGAAGAGTTCCGAAGCATTTTTAAATGTCAGCGGAATGCCGAGAACAATGGAAGAGTACCGAAGCATTTTTAAACGTCAGCGGAATTCTGAGAACAATGGAAGAGTTCCGAAGCATTTTTAAACTTCAGCAGAATTCCGAGAACAATGGAAGAGTTTCGAAGCATTTTTAAAATTCAACGGAATTCCGAGAACAATGGAAGAGTTCCGAAGCATTTTTAAACGTCAGCAGAATTCCGAGAACAATGGAAGAGTTCCGAAGCATTTTTAAACTTCAGCGGAATTCTGAGAACAATGGAAGAGTTCCGAAGCATTTTTAAACGTCAGCGGAATTGCGAGAACAATGGAAGAGTTCTTAAGCATTTTTAAACATCAGCGGAATGCCGAGAACAATGCAAGATTTCCGAAGCATTTTTATATGTCAGCGGAATTCCGAGAACAATGGAAGAGTACGGAAGCATTTTAAAACGTCAGCGGAATTCCGAGAACAATGGAAGAGTTCCGAAGCATTTTTAAATGTCAGCGGAATGCCGAGAACAATGCAAGATTTCCGAAGCATTTTTATATGTCAGCGGAATTCCGAGAACAATGGAAGAGTACGGAAGCATTTTAAAACGTCAGCGGAATTCTGAGAACAATGGAAGAGTTCCGAAGCATTTTTAAACGTCAGCGGAATTCCGAGAACAATGGAAGAGTTCCGAAGCATTTTTAAACTTCAGCAGAATTCTGAGAGCAATGGAAGAGTTCCAAAGCATTTTAAAAGTTCAGCAGAATTCCGAGAACAATTGAAGAGTTCCGAAGCATTTTTAAACGTCAGCGGAATGCCGAGAACAATGCAAGATTTCCGAAGCATTTTTAAAAGTCAGCGGAATTCCGAGAACAATGGAAGAGTACCGAAGCATTTTTAAACGTCAGCGGAATTCTGAGAACAATGGAAGAGTTCCGAAGCATTTTTAAACTTCAGCGGAATTCCAAGAACAATGGAAGAGTTCTAAAGCATTTTTAAACGTCAGCGAATTCCGAGAACAATGGAAGAGCTCTGAAGCATTTTTAACGTCAGGGGAATTTTGAAAACAATGGAAGATTTCCGAAGCATTTTTAAACGTCAGCGGAATTCTGAGAACAATGGAAGAGTTCCGAAGCATTTTTAAACGTCAGCGGAATGCCGAGAACAATGCAAGATTTCCGAAGCATTTTTAAAAGTCAGCGGAATTCCGAGAACAATGGAAGAGTACCGAAGCATTTTTAAACGTCAGCGGAATTCTGAGAACAATGGAAGAGTTCCGAAGCATTTTTAAACTTCAGCGGAATTCCGAGAACAATGGAAGAGTTCTAAAGCATTTTTAAACGTCAGCGAATTCCGAGAACAATTGAAGAGTTCCGAAGCATTTTTAAACGTCAGCGGAATGCCGAGAACAATGCAAGATTTCCGAAGCATTTTTATATGTCAGCGGAATTTTGAAAACAATGGAAGATTTCCGAAGCATTTTTAAACGTCAGCGGAATTCTGAGAACAATGGAAGAGTTCCGAAGCATTTTTAAACTTCAGCAGAATTCCGAGAACAATGGAAGAGTTCCGAAGCATTTTTAAACTTCAGCAGAATTCCGAGAACAATGTAAGAGTTCTGAAGCATTTTTAAACTTCAGCAGAATTCCGAGAGCAATGGAAGAGTTCCAAAGCATTTTAAAAGTTCAGCAGAATTCCGAGAACAATTGAAGAGTTCCAACGCGTTTTTAAACGTCAGCGGAATGCCGAGAACAATGCAAGATTTCCGAAGCATTTTTATATGTCAGCGGAATTTTGAAAACAATGGAAGATTTCCGAAGCATTTTTAAACGTCAGCGGAATTCTGAGAACAATGGAAGAGTTCCGAAGCATTTTTAAACTTCAGCAGAATTCCGAGAACAATGGAAGAGTTCCGAAGCATTTTTAAACTTCAGCAGAATTCCGAGAACAATGTAAGAGTTCTGAAGCATTTTTAAACTTCAGCAGAATTCCGAGAGCAATGGAAGAGTTCCAAAGCATTTTAAAAGTTCAGCAGAATTCCGAGAACAATTGAAGAGTTCCAACGCGTTTTTAAACGTCAGCGGAATGCCGAGAACAATGCAAGATTTCCGAAGCATTTTTATATGTCAGCGGAATTCCGAGAACAATGGAAGAGTACCGAAGCATTTTTAAACGTCAGCGGAATTCTGAGAACAATGGAAGATTTCCGAAGCATTTTTAAACGACAGCGGATTTCTGAGAACAATGGAAGAGTTCCGAAGCATTTTTAAACGTCAGCGGAATGCCGAGAACAATGCAAGATTTCCGAAGCATTTTTATATGTCAGCGGAATTCCGAGAACAATGGAAGAGTACCGAAGCATTTTTAAACGTCAGCGGAATTCTGAGAACAATGGAAGAGTTCCGAAGCATTTTTAAACTTCAGCAGAATTCCGAGAACAATGGAAGTGTTTCGAAGCATTTTTAAACTTCAACGGAATTCCGAGAACAATGGAAGAGTTCCGAAGCATTTTTAAACGTCAGCGGAATTCCGAGAACAATGGAAGAGTTCTGAAGCATTTTTAAATGTCAGCGGAATTTTGAAAACATTGGAAGATTTCTGAAGCATTTTTAAAAGTCAGCGGAATTCTGAGAACAATGGAAGAGTTCCGAAGCATTTTTAAACGTCAGCGGAATTCTGAGAACAATGGAAGAGTTCCGAAGCATTTTTAAACTTCAGCGGAATTCCAAGAACAATGGAAGAGTTCTAAAGCATTTTTAAACGTCAGCGAATTCCGAGAACAATGGAAGAGCTCTGAAGCATTTTTAACGTCAGGGGAATTTTGAAAACAATGCAAGATTTCCGAAGCATTTTTAAACGTCAGCGGAATTCTGAGAACAATGGAAGAGTTCCGAAGCATTTTTAAACGTCAGCGGAATGCCGAGAACAATGCAAGATTTCCGAAGCATTTTTAAAAGTCAGCGGAATTCCGAGAACAATGGAAGAGTACCGAAGCATTTTTAAACGTCAGCGGAATTCCGAGAACAATGGAAGAGTTCTAAAGCATTTTTAAACGTCAGCGAATTCCGAGAACAATTGAAGAGTTCCGAAGCATTTTTAAACGTCAGCGGAATGCGGAGAACAATGCAAGATTTCCGAAGCATTTTTATATGTCAGCGGAATTTTGAAAACAATGGAAGATTTCCGAAGCATTTTTAAACGTCAGCGGAATTCTGAGAACAATGGAAGAGTTCAGAAGCATTTTTAAACTTCAGCAGAATTCCGAGAACAATGGAAGAGTTCCGAAGCATTTTTAAACTTCAGCAGAATTCCGAGAACAATGTAAGAGTTCTGAAGCATTTTTAAACTTCAGCAGAATTCCGAGAGCAATGGAAGAGTTCCAAAGCATTTTAAAAGTTCAGCAGAATTCCGAGAACAATTGAAGAGTTCCAACGCGTTTTTAAACGTCAGCGGAATGACGAGAACAATGCAAGATTTCCGAAGCATTTTTATATGTCAGCGGAATTCCGAGAACAATGGAAGAGTACCGAAGCATTTTTAAACGTCAGCGGAATTCTGAGAACAATGGAAGAGTTCCGAAGCATTTTTAAACGACAGCGGATTTCTGAGAACAATGGAAGAGTTCCGAAGAATTTTTAAACGTCAGCGGAATGCCGAGAACAATGCAAGATTTCCGAAGCATTTTTATATGTCAGCGGAATTCCGAGAACAATGGAAGAGTACCGAAGCATTTTTAAACGTCAGCGGAATTCTGAGAACAATGGAAGAGTTCCGAAGCATTTTTAAACTTCAGCAGAATTCCGAGAACAATGGAAGTGTTTCGAAGCATTTTTAAACTTCAACGGAATTCCGAGAACAATGGAAGAGTTCCGAAGCATTTTTAAACGTCAGCGGAATTCCGAGAACAATGAAAGAGTTGCGAAGCATTATTAAACGTCAGCGGAATTCCGAGAACAATGGAAGAGTTCCGAAGCTTTTTTAAACGTCAGTGGAATTCCGAGAACAATGTAAGAGTTCCAATGCATTTTAAAACTTCAGCAGAATTCCAAGAACAATTGAAGTGTTCTGAAGCATTTTTAAACATCAGCGGAATGCCGAGAACAATGCAAGATTTCCGAAGCATTTTTATATGTCAGCGGAATTCCGAGAACAATGGAAGAGTACCGAAGCATTTTAAAACCTCAGTGGAATTGCGAGAACAATGGAAGAGTTCCGAAGCATTTTTAAACTTCAGCGGAATTACGAGAGCAATGGAACAGTTCCAAAGCATTTTAAAAGTTCAGCAGAATTCCGAGAACAATTGAAGTGTTCCGAAGCATTTTTAAACGTCAACGGAATTCTGAGAACAATGGAAGCGTTCCGAAGCATTTTTAAACTTCAGCAGAATTCCGAGAACAATGGAAGAGTTCCGAAGCATTTTTAAATGTCAGCGGAATTCTGAGAACAATGGAATAGTTCTGAAGAATTTTTAAATGTTAGCGGGATTCCGAGAACAATGGAAGAGGTCCGAAGCATTTTTAAATGTCAGCGGAAATCTGAAAACAATGGAAGAGTTTCGAAGCATTTTTAAACTTCAGCGGAATTACGAGAACAATGCAAGAGTTCCGAAGCATTTTTAAACATGAGCAGAATTCCGAGAACAATGGAAGAGATTTTAAGCATTTTTAAACTTCAGCGGAATTCCGAGAACAATAGAAGAGTTCCGAAGCATTTTCAAACTTCACCCGAATTCTGAGAACAATGGAAGAGTTCCGAAGCATTTTTAAAAGTCAGCGGAATTCCAAGAACAATGGAAGAGTTCCGAAGCATTTTTAAACTTCAGCAGAATTCCGAGAACAATGGAAGAGTTCCGAAGCATTTTTAAACTTCAGCAGAATTCCGAGAGCAATGGAAGAGTTCCGAAGCATTTTTAAACGTCAGCGTAATGCCGAGAACAATGCAAGATTTCCGAAGGATTTTTATATGTCAGCGGAATTCCGAGAACAATGGAAGAGTACCGAAGCATTTTTAAACGTCAGCGGAATTCTGAGAACAATGGAAGAGTTCCGAAGCATTTTTAAACTTCAGCAGAATTCCGAGAACAATGGAAGAGTTCCAAAGCATTTTTAAACGTCAGCGGAATTCCAAGAACAATGGAAGAGTTCTGAAGCATTTTTAAACGTCAGCGGAATTTTGAAAACAATGGAAGATTTCCGAAGCATTTTTAAACGTCAGCGGAATTCTGAGAACAATGGAAGAGTTCCGAAGCATTTTTAAATGTCAGCGGAATGCCGAGAACAATGGAAGAGTACCGAAGCATTTTTAAACGTCAGCGGAATTCTGAGAACAATGGAAGAGTTCCGAAGCATTTTTAAACTTCAGCAGAATTCCGAGAACAATGGAAGAGTTTCGAAGCATTTTTAAAATTCAACGGAATTCCGAGAACAATGGAAGAGTTCCGAAGCATTTTTAAACGTCAGCAGAATTCCGAGAACAATGGAAGAGTTCCGAAGCATTTTTAAACTTCAGCGGAATTCTGAGAACAATGGAAGAGTTCCGAAGCATTTTTAAACGTCAGCGGAATTGCGAGAACAATGGAAGAGTTCTTAAGCATTTTTAAACATCAGCGGAATGCCGAGAACAATGCAAGATTTCCGAAGCATTTTTATATGTCAGCGGAATTCCGAGAACAATGGAAGAGTACGGAAGCATTTTAAAACGTCAGCGGAATTCCGAGAACAATGGAAGAGTTCCGAAGCATTTTTAAATGTCAGCGGAATGCCGAGAACAATGCCAGATTTCCGAAGCATTTTTATATGTCAGCGGAATTCCGAGAACAATGGAAGAGTACGGAAGCATTTTAAAACGTCAGCGGAATTCTGAGAACAATGGAAGAGTTCCGAAGCATTTTTAAACGTCAGCGGAATTCCGAGAACAATGGAAGAGTTCCGAAGCATTTTTAAACTTCAGCAGAATTCTGAGAGCAATGGAAGAGTTCCAAAGCATTTTAAAAGTTCAGCAGAATTCCGAGAACAATTGAAGAGTTCCGAAGCATTTTTAAACGTCAGCGGAATGCCGAGAACAATGCAAGATTTCCGAAGCATTTTTAAAAGTCAGCGGAATTCCGAGAACAATGGAAGAGTACCGAAGCATTTTTAAACGTCAGCGGAATTCTGAGAACAATGGAAGAGTTCCGAAGCATTTTTAAACTTCAGCGGAATTCCAAGAACAATGGAAGAGTTCTAAAGCATTTTTAAACGTCAGCGAATTCCGAGAACAATGGAAGAGCTCTGAAGCATTTTTAACGTCAGGGGAATTTTGAAAACAATGGAAGATTTCCGAAGCATTTTTAAACGTCAGCGGAATTCTGAGAACAATGGAAGAGTTCCGAAGCATTTTTAAACGTCAGCGGAATGCCGAGAACAATGCAAGATTTCCGAAGCATTTTTAAAAGTCAGCGGAATTCCGAGAACAATGGAAGAGTACCGAAGCATTTTTAAACGTCAGCGGAATTCTGAGAACAATGGAAGAGTTCCGAAGCATTTTTAAACTTCAGCGGAATTCCGAGAACAATGGAAGAGTTCTAAAGCATTTTTAAACGTCAGCGAATTCCGAGAACAATTGAAGAGTTCCGAAGCATTTTTAAACGTCAGCGGAATGCGGAGAACAATGCAAGATTTCCGAAGCATTTTTATATGTCAGCGGAATTTTGAAAACAATGGAAGATTTCCGAAGCATTTTTAAACGTCAGCGGAATTCTGAGAACAATGGAAGAGTTCAGAAGCATTTTTAAACTTCAGCAGAATTCCGAGAACAATGGAAGAGTTCCGAAGCATTTTTAAACTTCAGCAGAATTCCGAGAACAATGTAAGAGTTCTGAAGCATTTTTAAACTTCAGCAGAATTCCGAGAGCAATGGAAGAGTTCCAAAGCATTTTAAAAGTTCAGCAGAATTCCGAGAACAATTGAAGAGTTCCAACGCGTTTTTAAACGTCAGCGGAATGCCGAGAACAATGCAAGATTTCCGAAGCATTTTTATATGTCAGCGGAATTCCGAGAACAATGGAAGAGTACCGAAGCATTTTTAAACGTCAGCGGAATTCTGAGAACAATGGAAGAGTTCCGAAGCATTTTTAAACGACAGCGGATTTCTGAGAACAATGGAAGAGTTCCGAAGAATTTTTAAACGTCAGCGGAATGCCGAGAACAATGCAAGATTTCCGAAGCATTTTTATATGTCAGCGGAATTCCGAGAACAATGGAAGAGTACCGAAGCATTTTTAAACGTCAGCGGAATTCTGAGAACAATGGAAGAGTTCCGAAGCATTTTTAAACTTCAGCAGAATTCCGAGAACAATGGAAGTGTTTCGAAGCATTTTTAAACTTCAACGGAATTCCGAGAACAATGGAAGAGTTCCGAAGCATTTTTAAACGTCAGCGGAATTCCGAGAACAATGAAAGAGTTGCGAAGCATTATTAAACGTCAGCGGAATTCCGAGAACAATGGAAGAGTTCCGAAGCTTTTTTAAACGTCAGTGGAATTCCGAGAACAATGTAAGAGTTCCAATGCATTTTAAAACTTCAGCAGAATTCCAAGAACAATTGAAGTGTTCTGAAGCATTTTTAAACATCAGCGGAATGCCGAGAACAATGCAAGATTTCCGAAGCATTTTTATATGTCAGCGGAATTCCGAGAACAATGGAAGAGTACCGAAGCATTTTAAAACCTCAGTGGAATTCCGAGAACAATGGAAGAGTTCCGAAGCATTTTTAAACTTCAGCGGAATTTGGAGAACAATGGAAGAGTTCCGAAGCATTTTTAAAAGTCAGCGAAATTCCGAGAACAATGGAAGAGTTGTGAAGCATTTTTAAACGTCAGCAGAATTCCGAGAACAATGGAAGAGTTCCGAAGCATTTTTAAACGTCAGCGGAATTCTGAGATCAATGGAATAGTTCTGAAGAATTTTTAAATGTTAGCGGAAATCTGAAAACAATGGAAGAGTTCCGAAGCATTTTTAATCTTCAGAATAATTCCGAGAACAATGGAAGAGTTCCGAAGCATATTTAAACTTCAGCGGAATTCCGAGAACAATGGAAGAGTTCCGAAGCATTTTTAAAAGTCAGCGGAATACCGAGAACAATGGAAGAGTTTTGAAGCATTTTTAAACGTCAGCGGAATTCCGAGAACAATGGAAGAGGTCCGAACCATTTTTAAATGTCAGCGGAATTCTGAGAAATATAGATGAGTTCAGAAGCATTTTTAAATGTCAGCAGAATTCCGAGAACAATGGAAGAGTTCCGAAGCATTTTTAAACTTCAGCAGAATTCTGAGAGCAATGGAAGATTTCCGAAGCATTTTTAAACGTCAGCGGATTTCTGAGAACAATGGAAGAGTTCCAAAGCATTTTAAAAGTTCAGCAGAATTCCGAGAACAATTGAAGAGTTCCGAAGCATTTTTAAACGTCAGCGGAATGCCGAGAACAATGCAAGATTTCCGAAGCATTTTTATATGTCAGCGGAATTTTGAAAACAATGGAAGATTTCCGAAGCATTTTTAAACGTCAGCGGAATTCTGAGAACAATGGAAGAGTTCCGAAGCATTTTTAAACTTCAGCAGAATTCCGAGAACAATGGAAGAGTTCCGAAGCATTTTTAAACTTCAGCAGAATTCTGAGAACAATGTAAGAGTTCTGAAGCATTTTTAAACTTCAGCAGAATTCCGAGAGCAATGGAAGAGTTCCAAAGCATTTTAAAAGTTCAGCAGAATTCCGAGAACAATTGAAGAGTTCCGAAGCGTTTTTAAACGTCAGCGGAATGCCGAGAACAATGCAAGATTTCCGAAGCATTTTTATATGTCAGCGGAATTCCGAGAACAATGGAAGAGTACCGAAGCATTTTTAAACGTCAGCGGAATTCTGAGAACAATGGAAGATTTCCGAAGCATTTTTAAACGTCAGCGGATTTCTGAGAAAAATGGAAGAGTTCTGAAGCATTTTTAAACGTCAGCGGAATGCCGAGAACAATGCAAGATTTCCGAACCATTTTTATATGTCAGCGGAATTCCGAGAACAATGGAAGAGTACCGAAGCATTTTTAAACGTCAGCGGAATTCTGAGAACAATGGAAGAGTTCAGAAGCATTTTTAAACTTCAGCAGAATTCCGAGAACAATGGAAGAGTTCCGAAGCATTTTTAAACTTCAGCAGAATTCCGAGAGCAATGGAAGAGCTCTGAAGCATTTTTAAACGTCAGCGGAATTTTGAAAATAATGGAAGATTTCCGAAGCATTTTTAAACGTCAGCGGAATTCTGAGAACAATGGAAGAGTTCCGAAGCATTTTTAAACTTCAGCAGAATTCCGAGAACAATGTAAGAGTTCTGAAGCATTTTTAAACTTCAGCAGAATTCCGAGAGCAATGGAAGAGTTCCAAAGCATTTTAAAAGTTCAGCAGAATTCCGAGAACAATTGAAGAGTTCCGAAGCGTTTTTAAATGTCAGCGGAATGCCGAGAACAATGCAAGATTTCCGAAGCATTTTTATATGTCAGCGGAATTCCGAGAACAATGGAAGAGTACCGAAGCATTTTTAAACGTCAGCGGAATTCTGAGAACAATGGAAGAGTTCCGAAGCATTTTTAAACTTCAGCAGAATTCCGAGAACAAGGGAAGTGTTTCGAAGCATTTTAAAACTTCAACGGAATTCCGAGAACAATGGAAGAGTTCCGAAGCATTTTTAAACGTCAGCGGAATTCCGAGAACAATGAAAGAGTTGCGAAGCATTATTAAACGTCAGCGGAATTCCGAGAACAATGGAAGAGTTCCGAAGCATTTTTAAACTTCAGAATTCCGAGAACAATGGAAGAGTTTCGAAGCATTTTTAAACTTCAACGGAATTCCGAGAACAATGGAAGAGTTCCGAAGCTTTTTTAAACGTCAGTGGAATTCCGAGAACAATGTAAGAGTTCCAATGCATTTTAAAACTTCAGCAGAATTCCAAGAACAATTGAAGTGTTCTGAAGCATTTTTAAACATCAGCGGAATGCCGAGAACAATGCAAGATTTCCGAAGCATTTTTATATGTCAGCGGAATTCCGAGAACAATGGAAGAGTACCGAAGCATTTTAAAACCTCAGCGGAATTCCGAGAACAATGGAAAAGTTCCGAAGCATCTTTAAACTTCAGCGGAATTACGAGAGCAATGGAACAGTTCCAAAGCATTTTAAAAGTTCAGCAGAATTCAGAGAACAATTGAAGAGTTCCGAAGCATTTTTAAACGTCAGCGGAATGCCGAGAACAATGCAAGATTTCCGATGCATTTTTATATTTCAGCGGAATTTTGAAAACAATGGAAGATTTCCGAAGCATTTTTAAACGTCAGCGGAATTCTGAGAACAATGGAAGAGTTCCGAAGCATTTTTAAACTTCAGCAGAATTCCGAGAACAATGGAAGAGTTCCGAAGCATTTTTAAACTTCAGCAGAATTCCGAGAGCAATGGAAGAGTTCCGAAGCATTTTTAAACGTCAGCGTAATGCCGAGAACAATGCAAGATTTCCGAAGGATTTTTATATGTCAGCGGAATTCCGAGAACAATGGAAGAGTACCGAAGCATTTTTAAACGTCAGCGGAATTCTGAGAACAATGGAAGAGTTCCGAAGCATTTTTAAACTTCAGCAGAATTCCGAGAACAATGGAAGAGTTCCAAAGCATTTTTAAATGTCAGCGGAATTCCAAGAACAATGGAAGAGTTCTGAAGCATTTTTAAACGTCAGCGGAATTTTGAAAACAATGGAAGATTTCCGAAGCATTTTTAAACGTCAGCGGAATTCTGAGAACAATGGAAGAGTTCCGAAGCATTTTTAAATGTCAGCGGAATGCCGAGAACAATGGAAGAGTACCGAAGCATTTTTAAACGTCAGCGGAATTCTGAGAACAATGGAAGAGTTCCGAAGCATTTTTAAACTTCAGCAGAATTCCGAGAACAATGGAAGAGTTTCGAAGCATTTTTAAAATTCAACGGAATTCCGAGAACAATGGAAGAGTTCCGAAGCATTTTTAAACGTCAGCAGAATTCCGAGAACAATGGAAGAGTTCCGAAGCATTTTTAAACTTCAGCGGAATTCTGAGAACAATGGAAGAGTTCCGAAGCATTTTTAAACGTCAGCGGAATTGCGAGAACAATGGAAGAGTTCTTAAGCATTTTTAAACATCAGCGGAATGCCGAGAACAATGCAAGATTTCCGAAGCATTTTTATATGTCAGCGGAATTCCGAGAACAATGGAAGAGTACGGAAGCATTTTAAAACGTCAGCGGAATTCCGAGAACAATGGAAGAGTTCCGAAGCATTTTTAAATGTCAGCGGAATGCCGAGAACAATGCAAGATTTCCGAAGCATTTTTATATGTCAGCGGAATTCCGAGAACAATGGAAGAGTACGGAAGCATTTTAAAACGTCAGCGGAATTCTGAGAACAATGGAAGAGTTCCGAAGCATTTTTAAACGTCAGCGGAATTCCGAGAACAATGGAAGAGTTCCGAAGCATTTTAAAAGTTCAGCAGAATTCCGAGAACAATTGAAGAGTTCCGAAGCATTTTTAAACGTCAGCGGAATGCCGAGAACAATGCAAGATTTCCGAAGCATTTTTAAAAGTCAGCGGAATTCCGAGAACAATGGAAGAGTACCGAAGCATTTTTAAACGTCAGCGGAATTCTGAGAACAATGGAAGAGTTCCGAAGCATTTTTAAACTTCAGCGGAATTCCAAGAACAATGGAAGAGTTCTAAAGCATTTTTAAACGTCAGCGAATTCCGAGAACAATGGAAGAGCTCTGAAGCATTTTTAACGTCAGGGGAATTTTGAAAACAATGGAAGATTTCCGAAGCATTTTTAAACGTCAGCGGAATTCTGAGAACAATGGAAGAGTTCCGAAGCATTTTTAAACGTCAGCGGAATGCCGAGAACAATGCAAGATTTCCGAAGCATTTTTAAAAGTCAGCGGAATTCCGAGAACAATGGAAGAGTACCGAAGCATTTTTAAACGTCAGCGGAATTCTGAGAACAATGGAAGAGTTCCGAAGCATTTTTAAACTTCAGCGGAATTCCGAGAACAATGGAAGAGTTCTAAAGCATTTTTAAACGTCAGCGAATTCCGAGAACAATTGAAGAGTTCCGAAGCATTTTTAAACGTCAGCGGAATGCCGAGAACAATGCAAGATTTCCGAAGCATTTTTATATGTCAGCGGAATTTTGAAAACAATGGAAGATTTCCGAAACATTTTTAAACGTCAGCGGAATTCTGAGAACAATGGAAGAGTTCCGAAGCATTTTTAAACTTCAGCAGAATTCCGAGAACAATGGAAGAGTTCCGAAGCATTTTTAAACTTCAGCAAAATTCCGAGAACAATGTAAGAGTTCTGAAGCATTTTTAAACTTCAGCAGAATTCCGAGAGCAATGGAAGAGTTCCAAAGCATTTTAAAAGTTCAGCAGAATTCCGAGAACAATTGAAGAGTTCCAACGCGTTTTTAAACGTCAGCGGAATGCCGAGAACAATGCAAGATTTCCGAAGCATTTTTATATGTCAGCGGAATTCCGAGAACAATGGAAGAGTACCGAAGCATTTTTAAACGTCAGCGGAATTCTGAGAACAATGGAAGATTTCCGAAGCATTTTTAAACGACAGCGGATTTCTGAGAACAATGGAAGAGTTCCGAAGCATTTTTAAACGTCAGCGGAATGCCGAGAACAATGCAAGATTTCCGAAGCATTTTTATATGTCAGCGGAATTCCGAGAACAATGGAAGAGTACCGAAGCATTTTTAAACGTCAGCGGAATTCTGAGAACAATGGAAGAGTTCCGAAGCATTTTTAAACTTCAGCAGAATTCCGAGAACAATGGAAGTGTTTCGAAGCATTTTTAAACTTCAACGGAATTCCGAGAACAATGGAACAGTTCCGAAGCATTTTTAAACGTCAGCGGAATTCCGAGAACAATGGAAGAGTTCTGAAGCATTTTTAAATGTCAGCGGAATTTTGAAAACATTGGAAGATTTCTGAAGCATTTTTAAAAGTCAGCGGAATTCTGAGAACAATGGAAGAGTTCCGAAGCATTTTTAAACGTCAGCGGAATGCCGAGAACAATGCAAGATTTCCGAAGCATTTTTAAAAGTCAGCGGAATTCCGAGAACAATGGAAGAGTACCGAAGCATTTTTAAACGTCAGCGGAATTCTGAGAACAATGGAAGAGTTCCGAAGCATTTTTAAACTTCAGCGGAATTCCAAGAACAATGGAAGAGTTCTAAAGCATTTTTAAACGTCAGCGAATTCCGAGAACAATGGAAGAGCTCTGAAGCATTTTTAACGTCAGGGGAATTTTGAAAACAATGCAAGATTTCCGAAGCATTTTTAAACGTCAGCGGAATTCTGAGAACAATGGAAGAGTTCCGAAGCATTTTTAAACGTCAGCGGAATGCCGAGAACAATGCAAGATTTCCGAAGCATTTTTAAAAGTCAGCGGAATTCCGAGAACAATGGAAGAGTACCGAAGCATTTTTAAACGTCAGCGGAATTCCGAGAACAATGGAAGAGTTCTAAAGCATTTTTAAACATCAGCGAATTCCGAGAACAATTGAAGAGTTCCGAAGCATTTTTAAACGTCAGCGGAATGCGGAGAACAATGCAAGATTTCCGAAGCATTTTTATATGTCAGCGGAATTTTGAAAACAATGGAAGATTTCCGAAGCATTTTTAAACGTCAGCGGAATTCTGAGAACAATGGAAGAGTTCAGAAGCATTTTTAAACTTCAGCAGAATTCCGAGAACAATGGAAGAGTTCCGAAGCATTTTTAAACTTCAGCAGAATTCCGAGAACAATGTAAGAGTTCTGAAGCATTTTTAAACTTCAGCAGAATTCCGAGAGCAATGGAAGAGTTCCAAAGCATTTTAAAAGTTCAGCAGAATTCCGAGAACAATTGAAGAGTTCCAACGCGTTTTTAAACGTCAGCGGAATGCCGAGAACAATGCAAGATTTCCGAAGCATTTTTATATGTCAGCGGAATTCCGAGAACAATGGAAGAGTACCGAAGCATTTTTAAACGTCAGCGGAATTCTGAGAACAATGGAAGAGTTCCGAAGCATTTTTAAACGACAGCGGATTTCTGAGAACAATGGAAGAGTTCCGAAGAATTTTTAAACGTCAGCGGAATGCCGAGAACAATGCAAGATTTCCGAAGCATTTTTATATGTCAGCGGAATTCCGAGAACAATGGAAGAGTACCGAAGCATTTTTAAACGTCAGCGGAATTCTGAGAACAATGGAAGAGTTCCGAAGCATTTTTAAACGTCAGCGGAATTCCGAGAACAATGAAAGAGTTGCGAAGCATTATTAAACGTCAGCGGAATTCTGAGAACAATGGAAGAGTTCCGAAGCATTTTTAAACGACAGCGGATTTCTGAGAACAATGGAAGAGTTCCGAAGAATTTTTAAACGTCAGCGGAATGCCGAGAACAATGCAAGATTTCCGAAGCATTTTTATATGTCAGCGGAATTCCGAGAACAATGGAAGAGTACCGAAGCATTTTTAAACGTCAGCGGAATTCTGAGAACAATGGAAGAGTTCCGAAGCATTTTTAAACGTCAGCGGAATTCTGAGAACAATGAAAGAGTTGCGAAGCATTATTAAACGTCAGCGGAATTCCGAGAACAATGGAAGAGTTCCGAAGCTTTTTTAAACGTCAGTGGAATTCCGAGAACAATGTAAGAGTTCCAATGCATTTTAAAACTTCAGCAGAATTCCAAGAACAATTGAAGTGTTCTGAAGCATTTTTAAACATCAGCGGAATGCCGAGAACAATGCAAGATTTCCGAAGCATTTTTATATGTCAGCGGAATTCCGAGAACAATGGAAGGGTACCGAAGCATTTTAAAACCTCAGTGGAATTCCGAGAACAATGGAAGAGTTCCGAAGCATTTTTAAACTTCAGCGGAATTACGAGAGCAATGGAACAGTTCCAAAGCATTTTAAAAGTTCAGCAGAATTCCGAGAACAATTGAAGTGTTCCGAAGCATTTTTAAACGTCAACGGAATTCTGAGAACAATGGAAGAGTTCCGAAGCATTTTTAAACTTCAGCAGAATTCCGAGAACAATGGAAGAGTTCCGAAGCATTTTTAAATGTCAGCGGAATTCTGAGAACAATGGAATAGTTCTGAAGAATTTTTAAATGTTAGCGGGATTCCGAGAACAATGGAAGAGTTCCGAAGCATTTTTAAATGTCAGCGGAAATCTGAAAACAATGGAAGAGTTTCGAAGCATTTTTAAACTTCAGCGGAATTACGAGAACAATGCAAGAGTTCCGAAGCATTTTTAAACATGAGCAGAATTCCGAGAACAATGGAAGAGATTTTAAGCATTTTTAAACTTCAGCGGAATTCCGAGAACAATAGAAGAGTTCCGAAGCATTTTCAAACTTCACCCGAATTCTGAGAACAATGGAAGAGTTCCGAAGCATTTTTAAAAGTCAGCGGAATTCCAAGAACAATGGAAGAGTTCCGAAGCATTTTTAAACTTCAGCAGAATTCCGAGAACAATGGAAGAGTTCCGAAGCATTTTTAAACTTCAGCAGAATTCCGAGAGCAATGGAAGAGTTCCGAAGCATTTTTAAACGTCAGCGTAATGCCGAGAACAATGCAAGATTTCCGAAGGATTTTTATATGTCAGCGGAATTCCGAGAACAATGGAAGAGTACCGAAGCATTTTTAAACGTCAGCGGAATTCTGAGAACAATGGAAGAGTTCCGAAGCATTTTTAAACTTCAGCAGAATTCCGAGAACAATGGAAGAGTTCCAAAGCATTTTTAAACGTCAGCGGAATTCCAAGAACAATGGAAGAGTTCTGAAGCATTTTTAAACGTCAGCGGAATTTTGAAAACAATGGAAGATTTCCGAAGCATTTTTAAACGTCAGCGGAATTCTGAGAACAATGGAAGAGTTCCGAAGCATTTTTAAATGTCAGCGGAATGCCGAGAACAATGGAAGAGTACCGAAGCATTTTTAAACGTCAGCGGAATTCTGAGAACAATGGAAGAGTTCCGAAGCATTTTTAAACTTCAGCAGAATTCCGAGAACAATGGAAGAGTTTCGAAGCATTTTTAAAATTCAACGGAATTCCGAGAACAATGGAAGAGTTCCGAAGCATTTTTAAACGTCAGCAGAATTCCGAGAACAATGGAAGAGTTCCGAAGCATTTTTAAACTTCAGCGGAATTCTGAGAACAATGGAAGAGTTCCGAAGCATTTTTAAACGTCAGCGGAATTGCGAGAACAATGGAAGAGTTCTTAAGCATTTTTAAACATCAGCGGAATGCCGAGAACAATGCAAGATTTCCGAAGCATTTTTATATGTCAGCGGAATTCCGAGAACAATGGAAGAGTACGGAAGCATTTTAAAACGTCAGCGGAATTCCGAGAACAATGGAAGAGTTCCGAAGCATTTTTAAATGTCAGCGGAATGCCGAGAACAATGCCAGATTTCCGAAGCATTTTTATATGTCAGCGGAATTCCGAGAACAATGGAAGAGTACGGAAGCATTTTAAAACGTCAGCGGAATTCTGAGAACAATGGAAGAGTTCCGAAGCATTTTTAAACGTCAGCGGAATTCCGAGAACAATGGAAGAGTTCCGAAGCATTTTTAAACTTCAGCAGAATTCTGAGAGCAATGGAAGAGTTCCAAAGCATTTTAAAAGTTCAGCAGAATTCCGAGAACAATTGAAGAGTTCCGAAGCATTTTTAAACGTCAGCGGAATGCCGAGAACAATGCAAGATTTCCGAAGCATTTTTAAAAGTCAGCGGAATTCCGAGAACAATGGAAGAGTACCGAAGCATTTTTAAACGTCAGCGGAATTCTGAGAACAATGGAAGAGTTCCGAAGCATTTTTAAACTTCAGCGGAATTCCAAGAACAATGGAAGAGTTCTAAAGCATTTTTAAACGTCAGCGAATTCCGAGAACAATGGAAGAGCTCTGAAGCATTTTTAACGTCAGGGGAATTTTGAAAACAATGGAAGATTTCCGAAGCATTTTTAAACGTCAGCGGAATTCTGAGAACAATGGAAGAGTTCCGAAGCATTTTTAAACGTCAGCGGAATGCCGAGAACAATGCAAGATTTCCGAAGCATTTTTAAAAGTCAGCGGAATTCCGAGAACAATGGAAGAGTACCGAAGCATTTTTAAACGTCAGCGGAATTCTGAGAACAATGGAAGAGTTCCGAAGCATTTTTAAACTTCAGCGGAATTCCGAGAACAATGGAAGAGTTCTAAAGCATTTTTAAACGTCAGCGAATTCCGAGAACAATTGAAGAGTTCCGAAGCATTTTTAAACGTCAGCGGAATGCCGAGAACAATGCAAGATTTCCGAAGCATTTTTATATGTCAGCGGAATTTTGAAAACAATGGAAGATTTCCGAAGCATTTTTAAACGTCAGCGGAATTCTGAGATCAATGGAAGAGTTCCGAAGCATTTTTAAACTTCAGCAGAATTCCGAGAACAATGGAAGAGTTCCGAAGCATTTTTAAACTTCAGCAGAATTCCGAGAACAATGTAAGAGTTCTGAAGCATTTTTAAACTTCAGCAGAATTCCGAGAGCAATGGAAGAGTTCCAAAGCATTTTAAAAGTTCAGCAGAATTCCGAGAACAATTGAAGAGTTCCAACGCGTTTTTAAACGTCAGCGGAATGCCGAGAACAATGCAAGATTTCCGAAGCATTTTTATATGTCAGCGGAATTCCGAGAACAATGGAAGAGTACCGAAGCATTTTTAAACGTCAGCGGAATTCTGAGAACAATGGAAGATTTCCGAAGCATTTTTAAACGACAGCGGATTTCTGAGAACAATGGAAGAGTTCCGAAGCATTTTTAAACGTCAGCGGAATGCCGAGAACAATGCAAGATTTCCGAAGCATTTTTATATGTCAGCGGAATTCCGAGAACAATGGAAGAGTACCGAAGCATTTTTAAACGTCAGCGGAATTCTGAGAACAATGGAAGAGTTCCGAAGCATTTTTAAACTTCAGCAGAATTCCGAGAACAATGGAAGTGTTTCGAAGCATTTTTAAACTTCAACGGAATTCCGAGAACAATGGAAGAGTTCCGAAGCATTTTTAAACGTCAGCGGAATTCCGAGAACAATGGAAGAGTTCTGAAGCATTTTTAAATGTCAGCGGAATTTTGAAAACATTGGAAGATTTCTGAAGCATTTTTAAACGTCAGCGGAATTCTGAGAACAATGGAAGAGTTCCGAAGCATTTTTAAACGTCAGCGGAATGCCGAGAACAATGCAAGATTTCCGAAGCATTTTTAAAAGTCAGCGGAATTCCGAGAACAATGGAAGAGTACCGAAGCATTTTTAAACGTCAGCGGAATTCTGAGAACAATGGAAGAGTTCCGAAGCATTTTTAAACTTCAGCGGAATTCCAAGAACAATGGAAGAGTTCTAAAGCATTTTTAAACGTCAGCGAATTCCGAGAACAATGGAAGAGCTCTGAAGCATTTTTAACGTCAGGGGAATTTTGAAAACAATGCAAGATTTCCGAAGCATTTTTAAACGTCAGCGGAATTCTGAGAACAATGGAAGAGTTCCGAAGCATTTTTAAACGTCAGCGGAATGCCGAGAACAATGCAAGATTTCCGAAGCATTTTTAAAAGTCAGCGGAATTCCGAGAACAATGGAAGAGTACCGAAGCATTTTTAAACGTCAGCGGAATTCTGAGAACAATGGAAGAGTTCCGAAGCATTTTTAAACTTCAGCGGAATTCCGAGAACAATGGAAGAGTTCTAAAGCATTTTTAAACGTCAGCGAATTCCGAGAACAATTGAAGAGTTCCGAAGCATTTTTAAACGTCAGCGGAATGCGGAGAACAATGCAAGATTTCCGAAGCATTTTTATATGTCAGCGGAATTTTGAAAACAATGGAAGATTTCCGAAGCATTTTTAAACGTCAGCGGAATTCTGAGAACAATGGAAGAGTTCAGAAGCATTTTTAAACTTCAGCAGAATTCCGAGAGCAATGGAAGAGTTCCAAAGCATTTTAAAAGTTCAGCAGAATTCCGAGAACAATTGAAGAGTTCCAACGCGTTTTTAAACGTCAGCGGAATGCCGAGAACAATGCAAGATTTCCGAAGCATTTTTATATGTCAGCGGAATTCCGAGAACAATGGAAGAGTACCGAAGCATTTTTAAACGTCAGCGGAATTCTGAGAACAATGGAAGAGTTCCGAAGCATTTTTAAACGACAGCGGATTTCTGAGAACAATGGAAGAGTTCCGAAGAATTTTTAAACGTCAGCGGAATGCCGAGAACAATGCAAGATTTCCGAAGCATTTTTATATGTCAGCGGAATTCCGAGAACAATGGAAGAGTACCGAAGCATTTTTAAACGTCAGCGGAATTCTGAGAACAATGGAAGAGTTCCGAAGCATTTTTAAACTTCAGCAGAATTCCGAGAACAATGGAAGTGTTTCGAAGCATTTTTAAACTTCAACGGAATTCCGAGAACAATGGAAGAGTTCCGAAGCATTTTTAAACGTCAGCGGAATTCCGAGAACAATGAAAGAGTTGCGAAGCATTATTAAACGTCAGCGGAATTCCGAGAACAATGGAAGAGTTCCGAAGCTTTTTTAAACGTCAGTGGAATTCCGAGAACAATGTAAGAGTTCCAATGCATTTTAAAACTTCAGCAGAATTCCAAGAACAATTGAAGTGTTCTGAAGCATTTTTAAACATCAGCGGAATGCCGAGAACAATGCAAGATTTCCGAAGCATTTTTATATGTCAGCGGAATTCCGAGAACAATGGAAGAGTACCGAAGCATTTTAAAACCTCAGTGGAATTCCGAGAACAATGGAAGAGTTCCGAAGCATTTTTAAACTTCAGCGGAATTACGAGAGCAATGGAACAGTTCCAAAGCATTTTAAAAGTTCAGCAGAATTCCGAGAACAATTGAAGTGTTCCGAAGCATTTTAATACGTCAACGGAATTCTGAGAACAATGGAAGAGTTCCGAAGCATTTTTAAACTTCAGCAGAATTCCGAGAACAATGGAAGAGTTCCGAAGCATTTTTAAATGTCAGCGGAATTCTGAGAACAATGGAATAGTTCTGAAGAATTTTTAAATGTTAGCGGGATTCCGAGAACAATGGAAGAGTTCCGAAGCATTTTTAAATGTCAGCGGAAATCTGAAAACAATGGAAGAGTTTCGAAGCATTTTTAAACTTCAGCGGAATTACGAGAACAATGCAAGAGTTCCGAAGCATTTTTAAACATGAGCAGAATTCCGAGAACAATGGAAGAGATTTTAAGCATTTTTAAACTTCAGCGGAATTCCGAGAACAATAGAAGAGTTCCGAAGCATTTTCAAACTTCACCCGAATTCTGAGAACAATGGAAGAGTTCCGAAGCATTTTTAAAAGTCAGCGGAATTCCAAGAACAATGGAAGAGTTGTGAAGCATTTTTAAACGTCAGCGGAATTCCGAGAACAATGGAAGAGTTACGAAGCATTTTTAAACGTCAGCAGAATTCCGAGAACAATGGAAGAGTTCCGAAGCATTTTTAAACATCAGCAGAATTCCGAGAACAATGTAAGAGTTCCGAAGCATTTTTAAACTTCAGCAGAATTCCGAGAACAATGGAAGAGTTCCGAAGCATTTTTAAACTTCAGCGGAATTTGGAGAACAATGGAAGAGTTCCGAAGCATTTTTAAAAGTCAGCAAAATTCCGAGAACAATGGAAGAGTTGTGAAGCATTTTTAAACGTCAGCAGAATTCCGAGAACAATGGAAGAGTTCCGAAGCATTTTTAAACGTCAGCGGAATTCTGAGATCAATGGAATAGTTCTGAAGAATTTTTAAATGTTAGCGGGATTCCGAGAACAATGGAAGAGTTCCGAAGCATTTTTAAATGTCAGCGGAAATCTGAAAACAATGGAAGAGTTCCGAAGCATTTTTAATCTTCAGAATAATTCCGAGAACAATGGAAGAGTTCCGAAGCATATTTAAACTTCAGCGGAATTCCGAGAACAATGGAAGAGTTCCGAAGCATTTTTAAAAGTCAGCGGAATACCGAGAACAATGGAAGAGTTTTGAAGCATTTTTAAACGTCAGCGGAATTCCGAGAACAATGGAAGAGGTCCGAACCATTTTTAAATGTCAGCGGAATTCTGAGAAATATAGAAGAGTTCAGAAGCATTTTTAAATGTCAGCAGAATTCCGAGAACAATGGAAGAGTTCCGAAGCATTTTTAAACTTCAGCAGAATTCTGAGAGCAATGGAAGATTTCCGAAGCATTTTTAAACGTCAGCGGATTTCTGAGAACAATGGAAGAGTTCCAAAGCATTTTAAAAGTTCAGCAGAATTCCGAGAACAATTGAAGAGTTCCGAAGCATTTTTAAACGTCAGCGGAATGCCGAGAACAATGCAAGATTTCCGAAGCATTTTTATATGTCAGCGGAATTTTGAAAACAATGGAAGATTTCCGAAGCATTTTTAAACGTCAGCGGAATTCTGAGAACAATGGAAGAGTTCCGAAGCATTTTTAAACTTCAGCAGAATTCCGAGAACAATGGAAGAGTTCCGAAGCATTTTTAAACTTCAGCAGAATTCCGAGAACAATGTAAGAGCTCTGAAGCATTTTTAAACTTCAGCAGAATTCCGAGAGCAATGGAAGAGTTCCAAAGCATTTTAAAAGTTCAGCAGAATTCCGAGAACAATTGAAGAGTTCCGAAGCGTTTTTAAACGTCAGCGGAATGCCGAGAACAATGCAAGATTTCCGAAGCATTTTTATATGTCAGCGGAATTCCGAGAACAATGGAAGAGTACCGAAGCATTTTTAAACGTCAGCGGAATTCTGAGAACAATGGAAGATTTCCGAAGCATTTTTAAACGTCAGCGGATTTCTGAGAAAAATGGAAGAGTTCTGAAGCATTTTTAAACGTCAGCGGAATGCCGAGAACAATGCAAGATTTCCGAACCATTTTTATATGTCAGCGGAATTCCGAGAACAATGGAAGAGTACCGAAGCATTTTTAAACGTCAGCGGAATTCTGAGAACAATGGAAGAGTTCAGAAGCATTTTTAAACTTCAGCAGAATTCCGAGAACAATGGAAGAGTTCCGAAGCATTTTTAAACTTCAGCAGAATTCCGAGAGCAATGGAAGAGCTCTGAAGCATTTTTAAACGTCAGCGGAATTTTGAAAATAATGGAAGATTTCCGAAGCATTTTTAAACGTCAGCGGAATTCTGAGAACAATGGAAGAGTTCCGAAGCATTTTTAAACTTCAGCAGAATTCCGAGAACAATGTAAGAGTTCTGAAGCATTTTTAAACTTCAGCAGAATTCCGAGAGCAATGGAAGAGTTCCAAAGCATTTTAAAAGTTCAGCAGAATTCCGAGAACAATTGAAGAGTTCCGAAGCGTTTTTAAATGTCAGCGGAATGCCGAGAACAATGCAAGATTTCCGAAGCATTTTTATATGTCAGCGGAATTCCGAGAACAATGGAAGAGTTCCGAAGCATTTTTAAACGTCAGCGGAATTCCGAGAACAATGAAAGAGTTGCGAAGCATTATTAAACGTCAGCGGAATTCCGAGAACAATGGAAGAGTTCCGAAGCATTTTTAAACTTCAGAATTCCGAGAACAATGGAAGAGTTTCGAAGCATTTTTAAACTTCAACGGAATTCCGAGAACAATGGAAGAGTTCCGAAGCTTTTTTAAACGTCAGTGGAATTCCGAGAACAATGTAAGAGTTCCAATGCATTTTAAAACTTCAGCAGAATTCCAAGAACAATTGAAGTGTTCTGAAGCATTTTTAAACATCAGCGGAATGCCGAGAACAATGCAAGATTTCCGAAGCATTTTTATATGTCAGCGGAATTCCGAGAACAATGGAAGAGTACCGAAGCATTTTAAAACCTCAGCGGAATTCCGAGAACAATGGAAAAGTTCCGAAGCATCTTTAAACTTCAGCGGAATTACGAGAGCAATGGAACAGTTCCAAAGCATTTTAAAAGTTCAGCAGAATTCCGAGAACAATTGAAGAGTTCCGAAGCATTTTTAAACGTCAGCGGAATGCCGAGAACAATGCAAGATTTCCGATGCATTTTTATATTTCAGCGGAATTTTGAAAACAATGGAAGATTTCCGAAGCATTTTTAAACGTCAGCGGAATTCTGAGAACAATGGAAGAGTTCCGAAGCATTTTTAAACTTCAGCAGAATTCCGAGAACAATGGAAGAGTTCCGAAGCATTTTTAAACTTCAGCAGAATTCCGAGAGCAATGGAAGAGTTCCGAAGCATTTTTAAACGTCAGAGTAATGCCGAGAACAATGCAAGATTTCCGAAGGATTTTTATATGTCAGCGGAATTCCGAGAACAATGGAAGAGTACCGAAGCATTTTTAAACGTCAGCGGAATTCTGAGAACAATGGAAGAGTTCCGAAGCATTTTTAAACTTCAGCAGAATTCCGAGAACAATGGAAGAGTTCCAAAGCATTTTTAAACGTCAGCGGAATTCCAAGAACAATGGAAGAGTTCTGAAGCATTTTTAAACGTCAGCGGAATTTTGAAAACAATGGAAGATTTCCGAAGCATTTTTAAACGTCAGCGGAATTCTGAGAACAATGGAAGAGTTCCGAAGCATTTTTAAATGTCAGCGGAATGCCGAGAACAATGGAAGAGTACCGAAGCATTTTTAAACGTCAGCGGAATTCTGAGAACAATGGAAGAGTTCCGAAGCATTTTTAAACTTCAGCAGAATTCCGAGAACAATGGAAGGGTTTCGAAGCATTTTTAAAATTCAACGGAATTCCGAGAACAATGGAAGAGTTCCGAAGCATTTTTAAACGTCAGCAGAATTCCGAGAACAATGGAAGAGTTCCGAAGCATTTTTAAACTTCAGCGGAATTCTGAGAACAATGGAAGAGTTCCGAAGCATTTTTAAACGTCAGCGGAATTGCGAGAACAATGGAAGAGTTCTTAAGCATTTTTAAACATCAGCGGAATGCCGAGAACAATGCAAGATTTCCGAAGCATTTTTATATGTCAGCGGAATTCCGAGAACAATGGAAGAGTACGGAAGCATTTTAAAACGTCAGCGGAATTCCGAGAACAATGGAAGAGTTCCGAAGCATTTTTAAATGTCAGCGGAATGCCGAGAACAATGCAAGATTTCCGAAGCATTTTTATATGTCAGCGGAATTCCGAGAACAATGGAAGAGTACGGAAGCATTTTAAAACGTCAGCGGAATTCTGAGAACAATGGAAGAGTTCCGAAGCATTTTTAAACTTCAGCAGAATTCCGAGAACAATGGAAGAGTTCCGAAGCATTTTTAAACTTCAGCAGAATTCCGAGAGCAATGGAAGAGTTCCGAAGCATTTTTAAACGTCAGCGTAATGTCGATAACAATGTAAGATTTCCGAAGGATTTTTATATGTCAGCGGAATTCCGAGAACAATGGAAGAGTACCGAAGCATTTTTAAATGTCAGCGGAATTCTGAGAACAATGGAAGAGTTCCGAAGCATTTTTAAACTTCAGCAGAATTCCGAGAACAATGGAAGAGTTCCAAAGCATTTTTAAACGTCAGCGGAATTCCGAGAACAATGGAAGAGTTCTGAAGCATTTTTAAATGTCAGCGGAATTTTGAAAACATTGGAAGATTTCTGAAGCATTTTTAAACGTCAGCGGAATTCTGAGAACAATGGAAGAGTTCCGAAGCATTTTTAAACGTCAGCGGAATGCCGAGAACAATGCAAGATTTCCGAAGCATTTTTAAAAGTCAGCGGAATTCCGAGAACAATGGAAGAGTACCGAAGCATTTTTAAACGTCAGCGGAATTCTGAGAACAATGGAAGAGTTCCGAAGCATTTTTAAACTTCAGCGGAATTCCAAGAACAATGGAAGAGTTCTAAAGCATTTTTAAACGTCAGCGAATTCCGAGAACAATGGAAGAGCTCTGAAGCATTTTTAACGTCAGGGGAATTTTGAAAACAATGGAAGATTTCCGAAGCATTTTTAAACGTCAGCGGAATTCTGAGAACAATGGAAGAGTTCCGAAGCATTTTTAAACGTCAGCGGAATGCCGAGAACAATGCAAGATTTCCGAAGCATTTTTAAAAGTCAGCGGAATTCCGAGAACAATGGAAGAGTACCGAAGCATTTTTAAACGTCAGCGGAATTCTGAGAACAATGGAAGAGTTCCGAAGCATTTTTAAACGTCAGCGGAATGCCGAGAACAATGCAAGATTTCCGAAGCATTTTTATATGTCAGCGGAATTCCGAGAACAATGGAAGAGTACCGAAGCATTTTTAAACGTCAGCGGAATTCTGAGAACAATGGAAGATTTCCGAAGCATTTTTAAACGACAGCGGATTTCTGAGAACAATGGAAGAGTTCCGAAGCATTTTTAAACGTCAGCGGAATGCCGAGAACAATGCAAGATTTCCGAAGCATTTTTATATGTCAGCGGAATTCCGAGAACAATGGAAGAGTTCTAAAGCATTTTTAAACGTCAGCGAATTCCGAGAACAATTGAAGAGTTCCGAAGCATTTTTAAACGTCAGCGGAATGCGGAGAACAATGCAAGATTTCCGAAGCATTTTTATATGTCAGCGGAATTTTGAAAACAATGGAAGATTTCCGAAGCATTTTTAAACGTCAGCGGAATTCTGAGAACAATGGAAGAGTTCAGAAGCATTTTTAAACTTCAGCAGAATTCCGAGAACAATGGAAGAGTTCCGAAGCATTTTTAAACTTCAGCAGAATTCCGAGAACAATGTAAGAGTTCTGAAGCATTTTTAAACTTCAGCAGAATTCCGAGAGCAATGGAAGAGTTCCAAAGCATTTTAAAAGTTCAGCAGAATTCCGAGAACAATTGAAGAGTTCCAACGCGTTTTTAAACGTCAGCGGAATGCCGAGAACAATGCAAGATTTCCGAAGCATTTTTATATGTCAGCGGAATTCCGAGAACAATGGAAGAGTACCGAAGCATTTTTAAACGTCAGCGGAATTCTGAGAACAATGGAAGAGTTCCGAAGCATTTTTAAACGACAGCGGATTTCTGAGAACAATGGAAGAGTTCCGAAGAATTTTTAAACGTCAGCGGAATGCCGAGAACAATGCAAGATTTCCGAAGCATTTTTATATGTCAGCGGAATTCCGAGAACAATGGAAGAGTACCGAAGCATTTTTAAACGTCAGCGGAATTATGAGAACAATGGAAGAGTTCCGAAGCATTTTTAAACTTCAGCAGAATTCTGAGAACAATGGAAGTGTTTCGAAGCATTTTTAAACTTCAACGGAATTCCGAGAACAATGGAAGAGTTCCGAAGCATTTTTAAACGTCAGCGGAATTCCGAGAACAATGAAAGAGTTGCGAAGCATTATTAAACGTCAGCGGAATTCCGAGAACAATGGAAGAGTTCCGAAGCTTTTTTAAACGTCAGTGGAATTCCGAGAACAATGTAAGAGTTCCAATGCATTTTAAAACTTCAGCAGAATTCCAAGAACAATTGAAGTGTTCTGAAGCATTTTTAAACATCAGCGGAATGCCGAGAACAATGCAAGATTTCCGAAGCATTTTTATATGTCAGCGGAATTCCGAGAACAATGGAAGAGTACCGAAGCATTTTAAAACCTCAGTGGAATTCCGAGAACAATGGAAGAGTTCCGAAGCATTTTTAAACTTCAGCGGAATTACGAGAGCAATGGAACAGTTCCAAAGCATTTTAAAAGTTCAGCAGAATTCCG
Source organism: Phyllobates terribilis (assembly GCF_046119375.1). Taxonomy (NCBI): domain Eukaryota; kingdom Metazoa; phylum Chordata; class Amphibia; order Anura; family Dendrobatidae; genus Phyllobates; species Phyllobates terribilis. The sequence continues at coordinate 10,978,965 of NW_027362788.1, read as the reverse complement.
AGAACAATTGAAGTGTTCCGAAGCATTTTTAAACGTCAACGGAATTCTGAGAACAATGGAAGAGTTCCGAAGCATTTTTAAACTTCAGCAGAATTCCGAGAACAATGGAAGAGTTCCGAAGCATTTTTAAATGTCAGCGGAATTCTGAGAACAATGGAATAGTTCTGAAGAATTTTTAAATGTTAGCGGGATTCCGAGAACAATGGAAGAGTTCCGAAGCATTTTTAAATGTCAGCGGAAATCTGAAAACAATGGAAGAGTTTCGAAGCATTTTTAAACTTCAGCGGAATTACGAGAACAATGCAAGAGTTCCGAAGCATTTTTAAACATGAGCAGAATTCCGAGAACAATGGAAGAGATTTTAAGCATTTTTAAACTTCAGCGGAATTCCGAGAACAATAGAAGAGTTCCGAAGCATTTTCAAACTTCACCCGAATTCTGAGAACAATGGAAGAGTTCCGAAGCATTTTTAAAAGTCAGCGGAATTCCAAGAACAATGGAAGAGTTGTGAAGCATTTTTAAACGTCAGCGGAATTCCGAGAACAATGGAAGAGTTACGAAGCATTTTTAAACGTCAGCAGAATTCCGAGAACAATGGAAGAGTTCCGAAGCATTTTTAAACATCAGCAGAATTCCGAGAACAATGTAAGAGTTCCGAAGCATTTTTAAACTTCAGCAGAATTCCGAGAACAATGGAAGAGTTCCGAAGCATTTTTAAACTTCAGCGGAATTTGGAGAACAATGGAAGAGTTCCGAAGCATTTTTAAAAGTCAGCGAAATTCCGAGAACAATGGAAGAGTTGTGAAGCATTTTTAAACGTCAGCAGAATTCCGAGAACAATGGAAGAGTTCCGAAGCATTTTTAAACGTCAGCGGAATTCTGAGATCAATGGAATAGTTCTGAAGAATTTTTAAATGTTAGCGGGATTCCGAGAACAATGGAAGAGTTCCGAAGCATTTTTAAATGTCAGCGGAAATCTGAAAACAATGGAAGAGTTCCGAAGCATTTTTAATCTTCAGAATAATTCCGAGAACAATGGAAGAGTTCCGAAGCATATTTAAACTTCAGCGGAATTCCGAGAACAATGGAAGAGTTCCGAAGCATTTTTAAAAGTCAGCGGAATACCGAGAACAATGGAAGAGTTTTGAAGCATTTTTAAACGTCAGCGGAATTCCGAGAACAATGGAAGAGGTCCGAACCATTTTTAAATGTCAGCGGAATTCTGAGAAATATAGAAGAGTTCCGAAGCATTTTTAAATGTCAGCAGAATTCCGAGAACAATGGAAGAGTTCCGAAGCATTTTTAAACTTCAGCAGAATTCTGAGAGCAATGGAAGATTTCCGAAGCATTTTTAAACGTCAGCGGATTTCTGAGAACAATGGAAGAGTTCCAAAGCATTTTAAAAGTTTAGCAGAATTCCGAGAACAATTGAAGAGTTCCGAAGCATTTTTAAACGTCAGCGGAATGCCGAGAACAATGCAAGATTTCCGAAGCATTTTTATATGTCAGCGGAATTTTGAAAACAATGGAAGATTTCCGAAGCATTTTTAAACGTCAGCGGAATTCTGAGAACAATGGAAGAGTTCCGAAGCATTTTTAAACTTCAGCAGAATTCCGAGAACAATGGAAGAGTTCCGAAGCATTTTTAAACTTCAGCAGAATTCCGAGAACAATGTAAGAGTTCTGAAGCATTTTTAAACTTCAGCAGAATTCCGAGAGCAATGGAAGAGTTCCAAAGCATTTTAAAAGTTCAGCAGAATTCCGAGAACAATTGAAGAGTTCCGAAGCGTTTTTAAACGTCAGCGGAATGCCGAGAACAATGCAAGATTTCCGAAGCATTTTTATATGTCAGCGGAATTCCGAGAACAATGGAAGAGTACCGAAGCATTTTTAAACGTCAGCGGAATTCTGAGAACAATGGAAGATTTCCGAAGGATTTTTAAACGTCAGCGGATTTCTGAGAAAAATGGAAGAGTTCTGAAGCATTTTTAAACGTCAGCGGAATGCCGAGAACAATGCAAGATTTCCGAAGCATTTTTATATGTCAGCGGAATTCCGAGAACAATGGAAGAGTACCGAAGCATTTTTAAACGTCAGCGGAATTCTGAGAACAATGGAAGAGTTCAGAAGCATTTTTAAACTTCAGCAGAATTCCGAGAACAATGGAAGAGTTCCGAAGCATTTTTAAACTTCAGCAGAATTCCGAGAGCAATGGAAGAGTTCCGAAGCATTTTTAAAAGTCAGCGTAATGCCGAGAACAATGTAAGATTTTATGAAGGATTTTTATATGTCAGCGGAATTCCGAGAACAATGGAAGAGTACCGAAGCATTTTTAAACGTCAGCGGAATTCTGAGAACAATGGAAGAGTTCCGAAGCATTTTTAAACTTCAGCAGAATTCCGAGAACAATGGAAGAGTTCCAAAGCATTTTTAAACGTCAGCGGAATTCCGAGAACAATGGAAGAGTTCTGAAGCATTTTTAAACGTCAGCGGAATTTTGAAAACATTGGAAGATTTCCGAAGCATTTTTAAACGTCAGCGGAATTCTGAGAACAATGGAAGAGTTCCGAAGCATTTTTAAACGTCAGCGGAATGCCGAGAACAATGCAAGATTTCCGAAGCATTTTTAAAAGTCAGCGGAATTCCGAGAACAATGGAAGAGTACCGAAGCATTTTTAAACGTCAGCGGAATTCTGAGAACAATGGAAGAGTTCCGAAGCATTTTTAAACTTCAGCGGAATTCCGAGAACAATGGAAGAGTTCTAAAGCATTTTTAAACGTCAGCGAATTCCGAGAACAATTGAAGAGTTCCGAAGCATTTTTAAACGTCAGCGGAATGCCGAGAACAATGCAAGATTTCCGAAGCATTTTTATACTTCAGCAGAATTCCGAGAACAATGTAAGAGTTCTGAAGCATTTTTAAACTTCAGCAGAATTCCGAGAGCAATGGAAGAGTTCCAAAGCATTTTAAAAGTTCAGCAGAATTCCGAGAACAATTTAAGAGTTCCGAAGCGTTTTTAAACGTCAGCGGAATGCCGAGAACAATGCAAGATTTCCGAAGCATTTTTATATGTCAGCGGAATTCCGAGAACAATGAAAGAGTTGCGAAGCATTATTAAACGTCAGCGGAATTCCGAGAACAATGGAAGAGTTCCGAAGCTTTTTTAAACGTCAGTGGAATTCCGAGAACAATGTAAGAGTTCCAATGCATTTTAAAACTTCAGCAGAATTCCAAGAACAATTGAAGTGTTCTGAAGCATTTTTAAACATCAGCGGAATGCCGAGAACAATGCAAGATTTCCGAAGCATTTTTATATGTCAGCGGAATTCCGAGAACAATGGAAGAGTACCGAAGCATTTTAAAACCTCAGCGGAATTCCGAGAACAATGGAAGAGTTCCGAAGCATTTTTAAATGTCAGCGGAATTCTGAGAAATATGGAAGAGTTCCGAAGCATTTTTAAATGTCAGCAGAATTCCGAGAACAATGGAAGAGTTCTGAAGCATTTTTAAACTTCAGCAGAATTCTGAGAGCAATGGAAGAGTTCCAAAGCATTTTAAAAGTTCAGCAGAATTCCGAGAACAATTGAAGAGTTCCGAAGCATTTTTAAACGTCATCGGAATGCCGAGAACAATGCAAGATTTCCGAAGCATTTTTATATGTCAGCGGAATTTTGAAAACAATGGAAGATTTCCGAAGCATTTTTAAACGTCAGCGGAATTCTGAGAACAATGGAAGAGTTCCGAAGCATTTTTAAACTTCAGCAGAATTCCGAGAACAATGGAAGAGTTCCGAAGCATTTTTAAACTTCAGCAGAATTCCGAGAGCAATGGAAGAGTTCCGAAGCATTTTTAAACGTCAGCGTAATGCCGATAACAATGTAAGATTTCCCAAGGATTTTTATATGTCAGCGGAATTCCGAGAACAATGGAAGAGTACCGAAGCATTTTTAAATGTCAGCGGAATTCTGAGAACAATGGAAGAGTTCCGAAGCATTTTTAAACTTCAGCAGAATTCCGAGAACAATGGAAGAGTTCCAAAGCATTTTTAAACGTCAGCGGAATTCCGAGAACAATGGAAGAGTTCTGAAGCATTTTTAAATGTCAGCGGAATTTTGAAAACATTGGAAGATTTCTGAAGCATTTTTAAACGTCAGCGGAATTCTGAGAACAATGGAAGAGTTCCGAAGCATTTTTAAACGTCAGCGGAATGCCGAGAACAATGCAAGATTTCCGAAGCATTTTTAAAAGTCAGCGGAATTCCGAGAACAATGGAAGAGTACCGAAGCATTTTTAAACGTCAGCGGAATTCTGAGAACAATGGAAGAGTTCCGAAGCATTTTTAAACTTCAGCGGAATTCCGAGAACAATGGAAGAGTTCTAAAGCATTTTTAAACGTCAGCGAATTCCGAGAACAATTGAAGAGTTCCGAAGCATTTTTAAACTTCAGCAGAATTCCGAGAGCAATGGAAGAGTTCCGAAGCATTTTTAAAAGTCAGCGTAATGCCGAGAACAATGTAAGATTTTATGAAGGATTTTTATATGTCAGCGGAATTCCGAGAACAATGGAAGAGTACCGAAGCATTTTTAAACGTCAGCGGAATTCTGAGAACAATGGAAGAGTTCCGAAGCATTTTTAAACTTCAGCAGAATTCCGAGAACAATGGAAGAGTTCCAAAGCATTTTTAAACGTCAGCGGAATTCCGAGAACAATGGAAGAGTTCTGAAGCATTTTTAAACGTCAGCGGAATTTTGAAAACATTGGAAGATTTCCGAAGCATTTTTAAACGTCAGCGGAATTCTGAGAACAATGGAAGAGTTCCGAAGCATTTTTAAACGTCAGCGGAATGCCGAGAACAATGCAAGATTTCCGAAGCATTTTTAAAAGTCAGCGGAATTCCGAGAACAATGGAAGAGTACCGAAGCATTTTTAAACGTCAGCGGAATTCTGAGAACAATGGAAGAGTTCCGAAGCATTTTTAAACTTCAGCGGAATTCCGAGAACAATGGAAGAGTTCTAAAGCATTTTTAAACGTCAGCGAATTCCGAGAACAATTGAAGAGTTCCGAAGCATTTTTAAACGTCAGCGGAATGCCGAGAACAATGCAAGATTTCCGAAGCATTTTTATACTTCAGCAGAATTCCGAGAACAATGTAAGAGTTCTGAAGCATTTTTAAACTTCAGCAGAATTCCGAGAGCAATGGAAGAGTTCCAAAGCATTTTAAAAGTTCAGCAGAATTCCGAGAACAATTTAAGAGTTCCGAAGCGTTTTTAAACGTCAGCGGAATGCCGAGAACAATGCAAGATTTCCGAAGCATTTTTATATGTCAGCGGAATTCCGAGAACAATGAAAGAGTTGCGAAGCATTATTAAACGTCAGCGGAATTCCGAGAACAATGGAAGAGTTCCGAAGCTTTTTTAAACGTCAGTGGAATTCCGAGAACAATGTAAGAGTTCCAATGCATTTTAAAACTTCAGCAGAATTCCAAGAACAATTGAAGTGTTCTGAAGCATTTTTAAACATCAGCGGAATGCCGAGAACAATGCAAGATTTCCGAAGCATTTTTATATGTCAGCGGAATTCCGAGAACAATGGAAGAGTACCGAAGCATTTTAAAACCTCAGCGGAATTCCGAGAACAATGGAAGAGTTCCGAAGCATTTTTAAATGTCAGCGGAATTCTGAGAAATATGGAAGAGTTCCGAAGCATTTTTAAATGTCAGCAGAATTCCGAGAACAATGGAAGAGTTCTGAAGCATTTTTAAACTTCAGCAGAATTCTGAGAGCAATGGAAGAGTTCCAAAGCATTTTAAAAGTTCAGCAGAATTCCGAGAACAATTGAAGAGTTCCGAAGCATTTTTAAACGTCATCGGAATGCCGAGAACAATGCAAGATTTCCGAAGCATTTTTATATGTCAGCGGAATTTTGAAAACAATGGAAGATTTCCGAAGCATTTTTAAACGTCAGCGGAATTCTGAGAACAATGGAAGAGTTCCGAAGCATTTTTAAACTTCAGCAGAATTCCGAGAACAATGGAAGAGTTCCGAAGCATTTTTAAACTTCAGCAGAATTCCGAGAGCAATGGAAGAGTTCCGAAGCATTTTTAAACGTCAGCGTAATGCCGATAACAATGTAAGATTTCCCAAGGATTTTTATATGTCAGCGGAATTCCGAGAACAATGGAAGAGTACCGAAGCATTTTTAAATGTCAGCGGAATTCTGAGAACAATGGAAGAGTTCCGAAGCATTTTTAAACTTCAGCAGAATTCCGAGAACAATGGAAGAGTTCCAAAGCATTTTTAAACGTCAGCGGAATTCCGAGAACAATGGAAGAGTTCTGAAGCATTTTTAAATGTCAGCGGAATTTTGAAAACATTGGAAGATTTCTGAAGCATTTTTAAACGTCAGCGGAATTCTGAGAACAATGGAAGAGTTCCGAAGCATTTTTAAACGTCAGCGGAATGCCGAGAACAATGCAAGATTTCCGAAGCATTTTTAAAAGTCAGCGGAATTCCGAGAACAATGGAAGAGTACCGAAGCATTTTTAAACGTCAGCGGAATTCTGAGAACAATGGAAGAGTTCCGAAGCATTTTTAAACTTCAGCGGAATTCCGAGAACAATGGAAGAGTTCTAAAGCATTTTTAAACGTCAGCGAATTCCGAGAACAATTGAAGAGTTCCGAAGCATTTTTAAACGTCAGCGGAATGCCGAGAACAATGCAAGATTTCCGAAGCATTTTTATACTTCAGCAGAATTCCGAGAACAATGTAAGAGTTCTGAAGCATTTTTAAACTTCAGCAGAATTCCGAGAGCAATGGAAGAGTTCCAAAGCATTTTAAAAGTTCAGCAGAATTCCGAGAACAATTTAAGAGTTCCGAAGCGTTTTTAAACGTCAGCGGAATGCCGAGAACAATGCAAGATTTCCGAAGCATTTTTATATGTCAGCGGAATTCCGAGAACAATGAAAGAGTTGCGAAGCATTATTAAACGTCAGCGGAATTCCGAGAACAATGGAAGAGTTCCGAAGCTTTTTTAAACGTCAGTGGAATTCCGAGAACAATGTAAGAGTTCCAATGCATTTTAAAACTTCAGCAGAATTCCAAGAACAATTGAAGTGTTCTGAAGCATTTTTAAACATCAGCGGAATGCCGAGAACAATGCAAGATTTCCGAAGCATTTTTATATGTCAGCGGAATTCCGAGAACAATGGAAGAGTACCGAAGCATTTTAAAACCTCAGCGGAATTCCGAGAACAATGGAAGAGTTCCGAAGCATTTTTAAATGTCAGCGGAATTCTGAGAAATATGGAAGAGTTCCGAAGCATTTTTAAATGTCAGCAGAATTCCGAGAACAATGGAAGAGTTCTGAAGCATTTTTAAACTTCAGCAGAATTCTGAGAGCAATGGAAGAGTTCCAAAGCATTTTAAAAGTTCAGCAGAATTCCGAGAACAATTGAAGAGTTCCGAAGCATTTTTAAACGTCATCGGAATGCCGAGAACAATGCAAGATTTCCGAAGCATTTTTATATGTCAGCGGAATTTTGAAAACAATGGAAGATTTCCGAAGCATTTTTAAACGTCAGCGGAATTCTGAGAACAATGGAAGAGTTCCGAAGCATTTTTAAACTTCAGCAGAATTCCGAGAACAATGGAAGAGTTCCGAAGCATTTTTAAACTTCAGCAGAATTCCGAGAGCAATGGAAGAGTTCCGAAGCATTTTTAAACGTCAGCGTAATGCCGATAACAATGTAAGATTTCCCAAGGATTTTTATATGTCAGCGGAATTCCGAGAACAATGGAAGAGTACCGAAGCATTTTTAAATGTCAGCGGAATTCTGAGAACAATGGAAGAGTTCCGAAGCATTTTTAAACTTCAGCAGAATTCCGAGAACAATGGAAGAGTTCCAAAGCATTTTTAAACGTCAGCGGAATTCCGAGAACAATGGAAGAGTTCTGAAGCATTTTTAAATGTCAGCGGAATTTTGAAAACATTGGAAGATTTCTGAAGCATTTTTAAACGTCAGCGGAATTCTGAGAACAATGGAAGAGTTCCGAAGCATTTTTAAACGTCAGCGGAATGCCGAGAACAATGCAAGATTTCCGAAGCAATTTTAAAAGTCAGCGGAATTCCGAGAACAATGGAAGAGTACCGAAGCATTTTTAAACGTCAGCGGAATTCTGAGAACAATGGAAGAGTTCCGAAGCATTTTTAAACTTCAGCGGAATACCAAGAACAATGGAAGAGTTCTAAAGCATTTTTAAACGTCAGCGAATTCCGAGAACAATGGAAGAGCTCTGAAGCATTTTTAACGTCAGCGGAATTTTGAAAACAATGGAAGATTTCCGAAGCATTTTTAAACGTCAGCGGAATTCTGAGAACAATGGAAGAGTTCCGAAGCATTTTTAAACGTCAGCGGAATGCCGAGAACAATGCAAGATTTCCGAAGGATTTTTATATGTCAGCGGAATTCCGAGAACAATGGAAGAGTACCGAAGCATTTTTAAACGTCAGCGGAATTCTGAGAACAATGGAAGAGTTCCGAAGCATTTTTAAACTTCAGCAGAATTCCGAGAACAATGGAAGAGTTCCAAAGCATTTTTAAACGTCAGCGAATTCCGAGAACAATGGAAGAGCTCTGAAGCATTTTTAAACGTCAGCGGAATTTTGAAAACAATGGAAGATTTCCGAATCATTTTTAAACGTCAGCGGTATTCTGAGAACAATGCAAGAGTTCCGAAGCATTTTTAAACTTCAGCAGAATTCCGAGAACAATGTAAGAGTTCTGAAGCATTTTTAAACTTCAGCAGAATTCCGAGAGCAATGGAAGAGTTCCAAAGCATTTTAAAAGTTCAGCAGAATTCCGAGAACAATTGAAGAGTTCCGAAGCGTTTTTAAACGTCAGCGGAATGCCGAGAACAATGCAAGATTTCCGAAGCATTTTTATATGTCAGCGGAATTCCGAGAACAATGGAAGAGTACCGAAGCATTTTTAAACGTCAGCGGAATTCTGAGAACAATGGAAGAGTTCCGAAGCATTTTTAAACTTCAGCGGTATTCCGAGAACAATGGAAGAGTTCCAAAGCATTTTTAAACGTCAGCGAATTCCGAGAACAATGGAAGAGCTCTGAAGCATTTTTAAACGTCAGCGGAATTTTGAAAATAATGGAAGATTTCCGAAGCATTTTTAAACGTCAGCCGAATTCTGAGAACAATGGAAGAGTTCCGAAGCATTTTTAAACTTCAGCAGAATTCCGAGAACAATGTAAGAGTTCTGAAGCATTTTTAAACTTCAGCAGAATTCCGAGAGCAATGGAAGAGTTCCAAAGCATTTTAAAAGTTCAGCAGAATTCCGAGAACAATTGAAGAGTTCCGAAGCGTTTTTAAATGTCAGCGGAATGCCGAGAACAATGCAAGATTTCCGAAGCATTTTTATATGTCAGCGGAATTCCGAGAACAATGGAAGAGTACCGAAGCATTTTTAAACGTCAGCGGAATTCTGAGAACAATGGAAGAGTTCCGAAGCATTTTTAAACTTCAGCAGAATTCCGAGAACAAGGGAAGTGTTTCGAAGCATTTTAAAACTTCAACGGAATTCCGAGAACAATGGAAGAGTTCCGAAGCATTTTTAAACGTCAGCGGAATTCCGAGAACAATGAAAGAGTTGTGAAGCATTATTAAACGTCAGCGGAATTCCGAGAACAATGGAAGAGTTCCGAAGCATTTTTAAACTTCAGAATTCCGAGAACAATGGAAGAGTTTCGAAGCATTTTTAAACTTCAACGGAATTCCGAGAACAATGGAAGAGTTCCGAAGCTTTTTTAAACGTCAGTGGAATTCCGAGAACAATGGAAGAGTTCCAATGCATTTTAAAACTTCAGCAGAATTCCAAGATCAATTGAAGTGTTCTGAAGCATTTTTAAACATCAGCGGAATGCCGAGAACAATGCAAGATTTCCGAAGCATTTTTATATGTCAGCGGAATTCCGAGAACAATGGAAGAGTACCGAAGCATTTTAAAACCTCAGCGGAATTCCGAGAACAATGGAAAAGTTCCGAAGCATCTTTAAACTTCAGCGGAATTACGAGAGCAATGGAACAGTTCCAAAGCATTTTAAAAGTTCAGCAGAATTCCGAGAACAATTGAAGAGTTCCGAAGCATTTTTAAACGTCAGCGGAATGCCGAGAACAATGCAAGATTTCCGAAGCATTTTTAAACGTCAGCGGAATTCTGAGAACAATGGAAGAGTTCCGAAGCATTTTTAAACTTCAGCAGAATTCCGAGAACAATGGAAGAGTTCCGAAGCATTTTTAAACTTCAGCAGAATTCTGAGAGCAATGGAAGAGTTCCGAAGCATTTTTAAACGTCAGCGTAATGCCGAGAACAATGCAAGATTTCCGAAGGATTTTTATATGTCAGCGGAATTCCGAGAACAATGGAAGAGTACCGAAGCATTTTTAAACGTCAGCGGAATTCTGAGAACAATGGAAGAGTTCCGAAGCATTTTTAAACTTCAGCAGAATTCCGAGAACAATGGAAGAGTTCCAAAGCATTTTTAAACGTCAGCGGAATTCCAAGAACAATGGAAGAGTTCCGAAGCATTTTTAAACTTCAGCAGAATTCCGAGAACAATGGAAGAGTTCCAAAGCATTTTTAAATGTCAGCGAATTCCGAGAACAATGGAAGAGCTCTGAAGCATTTTTAAACGTCAGCGGAATTTTGAAAACAATGGAAGATTTCCGAATCATTTTTAAACGTCAGCGGTATTCTGAGAACAATGCAAGAGTTCCGAAGCATTTTTAAACTTCAGCAGAATTCCGAGAACAATGTAAGAGTTCTGAAGCATTTTTAAACTTCAGCAGAATTCCGAGAGCAATGGAAGAGTTCCAAAGCATTTTAAAAGTTCAGCAGAATTCCGAGAACAATTGAAGAGTTCCGAAGCGTTTTTAAACGTCAGCGGAATGCCGAGAACAATGCAAGATTTCCGAAGCATTTTTATATGTCAGCGGAATTCCGAGAACAATGGAAGAGTACCGAAGCATTTTTAAACGTCAGCGGAATTCTGAGAACAATGGAAGAGTTCCGAAGCATTTTTAAACTTCAGCGGTATTCCGAGAACAATGGAAGAGTTCCAAAGCATTTTTAAACGTCAGCGAATTCCGAGAACAATGGAAGAGCTCTGAAGCATTTTTAAACGTCAGCGGAATTTTGAAAATAATGGAAGATTTCCGAAGCATTTTTAAACGTCAGCCGAATTCTGAGAACAATGGAAGAGTTCCGAAGCATTTTTAAACTTCAGCAGAATTCCGAGAACAATGTAAGAGTTCTGAAGCATTTTTAAACTTCAGCAGAATTCCGAGAGCAATGGAAGAGTTCCAAAGCATTTTAAAAGTTCAGCAGAATTCCGAGAACAATTGAAGAGTTCCGAAGCGTTTTTAAATGTCAGCGGAATGCCGAGAACAATGCAAGATTTCCGAAGCATTTTTATATGTCAGCGGAATTCCGAGAACAATGGAAGAGTACCGAAGCATTTTTAAACGTCAGCGGAATTCTGAGAACAATGGAAGAGTTCCGAAGCATTTTTAAACTTCAGCAGAATTCCGAGAACAAGGGAAGTGTTTCGAAGCATTTTAAAACTTCAACGGAATTCCGAGAACAATGGAAGAGTTCCGAAGCATTTTTAAACGTCAGCGGAATTCCGAGAACAATGAAAGAGTTGCGAAGCATTATTAAACGTCAGCGGAATTCCGAGAACAATGGAAGAGTTCCGAAGCATTTTTAAACTTCAGAATTCCGAGAACAATGGAAGAGTTTCGAAGCATTTTTAAACTTCAACGGAATTCCGAGAACAATGGAAGAGTTCCGAAGCTTTTTTAAACGTCAGTGGAATTCCGAGAACAATGGAAGAGTTCCAATGCATTTTAAAACTTCAGCAGAATTCCAAGATCAATTGAAGTGTTCTGAAGCATTTTTAAACATCAGCGGAATGCCGAGAACAATGCAAGATTTCCGAAGCATTTTTATATGTCAGCGGAATTCCGAGAACAATGGAAGAGTACCGAAGCATTTTAAAACCTCAGTGAAATTCCGAGAACAATGGAAAAGTTCCGAAGCATCTTTAAACTTCAGCGGAATTACGAGAGCAATGGAACAGTTCCAAAGCATTTTAAAAGTTCAGCAGAATTCCGAGAACAATTGAAGAGTTCCGAAGCATTTTTAAACGTCAGCGGAATGCCGAGAACAATGCAAGATTTCCGAAGCATTTTTAAACGTCAGCGGAATTCTGAGAACAATGGAAGAGTTCCGAAGCATTTTTAAACTTCAGCAGAATTCCGAGAACAATGGAAGAGTTCCGAAGCATTTTTAAACTTCAGCAGAATTCCGAGAGCAATGGAAGAGTTCCGAAGCATTTTTAAACGTCAGCGTAATGCCGAGAACAATGCAAGATTTCCGAAGCATTTTTATATGTCAGCGGAATTTTGAAAACAATGGAAGATTTCCGAAGCATTTTTAAACGTCAGCGGAATTCTGAGAACAATGGAAGAGTTCCGAAGCATTTTTAAACTTCAGCAGAATTCCGAGAACAATGGAAGAGTTCCGAAGCATTTTTAAACTTCAGCAGAATTCCGAGAGCAATGGAAGAGTTCCGAAGCATTTTTAAACGTCAGCGTAATGCCGATAACAATGTAAGATTTCCCAAGGATTTTTATATGTCAGCGGAATTCCGAGAACAATGGAAGAGTACCGAAGCATTTTTAAATGTCAGCGGAATTCTGAGAACAATGGAAGAGTTCCGAAGCATTTTTAAACTTCAGCAGAATTCCGAGAACAATGGAAGAGTTCCAAAGCATTTTTAAACGTCAGCGGAATTCCGAGAACAATGGAAGAGTTCTGAAGCATTTTTAAATGTCAGCGGAATTTTGAAAACATTGGAAGATTTCTGAAGCATTTTTAAACGTCAGCGGAATTCTGAGAACAATGGAAGAGTTCCGAAGCATTTTTAAACGTCAGCGGAATGCCGAGAACAATGCAAGATTTCCGAAGCAATTTTAAAAGTCAGCGGAATTCCGAGAACAATGGAAGAGTACCGAAGCATTTTTAAACGTCAGCGGAATTCTGAGAACAATGGAAGAGTTCCGAAGCATTTTTAAACTTCAGCGGAATTCCAAGAACAATGGAAGAGTTCTAAAGCATTTTTAAACGTCAGCGAATTCCGAGAACAATGGAAGAGCTCTGAAGCATTTTTAACGTCAGCGGAATTTTGAAAACAATGGAAGATTTCCGAAGCATTTTTAAACGTCAGCGGAATTCTGAGAACAATGGAAGAGTTCCGAAGCATTTTTAAACGACAGCGGAATGCCGAGAACAATGCAAGATTTCCGAAGGATTTTTATATGTCAGCGGAATTCCGAGAACAATGGAAGAGTACCGAAGCATTTTTAAACGTCAGCGGAATTCTGAGAACAATGGAAGAGTTCCGAAGCATTTTTAAACTTCAGCAGAATTCCGAGAACAATGGAAGAGTTCCAAAGCATTTTTAAACGTCAGCGAATTCCGAGAACAATGGAAGAGCTCTGAAGCATTTTTAAACGTCAGCGGAATTTTGAAAACAATGGAAGATTTCCGAATCATTTTTAAACGTCAGCGGTATTCTGAGAACAATGCAAGAGTTCCGAAGCATTTTTAAACTTCAGCAGAATTCCGAGAACAATGTAAGAGTTCTGAAGCATTTTTAAACTTCAGCAGAATTCCGAGAGCAATGGAAGAGTTCCAAAGCATTTTAAAAGTTCAGCAGAATTCCGAGAACAATTGAAGAGTTCCGAAGCGTTTTTAAACGTCAGCGGAATGCCGAGAACAATGCAAGATTTCCGAAGCATTTTTATATGTCAGCGGAATTCCGAGAACAATGGAAGAGTACCGAAGCATTTTTAAACGTCAGCGGAATTCTGAGAACAATGGAAGAGTTCCGAAGCATTTTTAAACTTCAGCGGTATTCCGAGAACAATGGAAGAGTTCCAAAGCATTTTTAAACGTCAGCGAATTCCGAGAACAATGGAAGAGCTCTGAAGCATTTTTAAACGTCAGCGGAATTTTGAAAATAATGGAAGATTTCCGAAGCATTTTTAAACGTCAGCCGAATTCTGAGAACAATGGAAGAGTTCCGAAGCATTTTTAAACTTCAGCAGAATTCCGAGAACAATGTAAGAGTTCTGAAGCATTTTTAAACTTCAGCAGAATTCCGAGAGCAATGGAAGAGTTCCAAAGCATTTTAAAAGTTCAGCAGAATTCCGAGAACAATTGAAGAGTTCCGAAGCGTTTTTAAATGTCAGCGGAATGCCGAGAACAATGCAAGATTTCCGAAGCATTTTTATATGTCAGCGGAATTCCGAGAACAATGGAAGAGTACCGAAGCATTTTTAAACGTCAGCGGAATTCTGAGAACAATGGAAGAGTTCCGAAGCATTTTTAAACTTCAGCAGAATTCCGAGAACAAGGGAAGTGTTTCGAAGCATTTTAAAACTTCAACGGAATTCCGAGAACAATGGAAGAGTTCCGAAGCATTTTTAAACGTCAGCGGAATTCCGAGAACAATGAAAGAGTTGTGAAGCATTATTAAACGTCAGCGGAATTCCGAGAACAATGGAAGAGTTCCGAAGCATTTTTAAACTTCAGAATTCCGAGAACAATGGAAGAGTTTCGAAGCATTTTTAAACTTCAACGGAATTCCGAGAACAATGGAAGAGTTCCGAAGCTTTTTTAAACGTCAGTGGAATTCCGAGAACAATGGAAGAGTTCCAATGCATTTTAAAACTTCAGCAGAATTCCAAGATCAATTGAAGTGTTCTGAAGCATTTTTAAACATCAGCGGAATGCCGAGAACAATGCAAGATTTCCGAAGCATTTTTATATGTCAGCGGAATTCCGAGAACAATGGAAGAGTACCGAAGCATTTTAAAACCTCAGCGGAATTCCGAGAACAATGGAAAAGTTCCGAAGCATCTTTAAACTTCAGCGGAATTACGAGAGCAATGGAACAGTTCCAAAGCATTTTAAAAGTTCAGCAGAATTCCGAGAACAATTGAAGAGTTCCGAAGCATTTTTAAACGTCAGCGGAATGCCGAGAACAATGCAAGATTTCCGAAGCATTTTTAAACGTCAGCGGAATTCTGAGAACAATGGAAGAGTTCCAAAGCATTTTTAAACGTCAGCGGAATTCCAAGAACAATGGAAGAGTTCCGAAGCATTTTTAAACTTCAGCAGAATTCCGAGAACAATGGAAGAGTTCCAAAGCATTTTTAAATGTCAGCGAATTCCGAGAACAATGGAAGAGCTCTGAAGCATTTTTAAACGTCAGCGGAATTTTGAAAACAATGGAAGATTTCCGAATCATTTTTAAACGTCAGCGGTATTCTGAGAACAATGCAAGAGTTCCGAAGCATTTTTAAACTTCAGCAGAATTCCGAGAACAATGTAAGAGTTCTGAAGCATTTTTAAACTTCAGCAGAATTCCGAGAGCAATGGAAGAGTTCCAAAGCATTTTAAAAGTTCAGCAGAATTCCGAGAACAATTGAAGAGTTCCGAAGCGTTTTTAAACGTCAGCGGAATGCCGAGAACAATGCAAGATTTCCGAAGCATTTTTATATGTCAGCGGAATTCCGAGAACAATGGAAGAGTACCGAAGCATTTTTAAACGTCAGCGGAATTCTGAGAACAATGGAAGAGTTCTGAAGCATTTTTAAACTTCAGCGGTATTCCGAGAACAATGGAAGAGTTCCAAAGCATTTTTAAACGTCAGCGAATTCCGAGAACAATGGAAGAGCTCTGAAGCATTTTTAAACGTCAGCGGAATTTTGAAAATAATGGAAGATTTCCGAAGCATTTTTAAACGTCAGCCGAATTCTGAGAACAATGGAAGAGTTCCGAAGCATTTTTAAACTTCAGCAGAATTCCGAGAACAATGTAAGAGTTCTGAAGCATTTTTAAACTTCAGCAGAATTCCGAGAGCAATGGAAGAGTTCCAAAGCATTTTAAAAGTTCAGCAGAATTCCGAGAACAATTGAAGAGTTCCGAAGCGTTTTTAAATGTCAGCGGAATGCCGAGAACAATGCAAGATTTCCGAAGCATTTTTATATGTCAGCGGAATTCCGAGAACAATGGAAGAGTACCGAAGCATTTTTAAACGTCAGCGGAATTCTGAGAACAATGGAAGAGTTCCGAAGCATTTTTAAACTTCAGCAGAATTCCGAGAACAAGGGAAGTGTTTCGAAGCATTTTAAAACTTCAACGGAATTCCGAGAACAATGGAAGAGTTCCGAAGCATTTTTAAACGTCAGCGGAATTCCGAGAACAATGAAAGAGTTGCGAAGCATTATTAAACGTCAGCGGAATTCCGAGAACAATGGAAGAGTTCCGAAGCATTTTTAAACTTCAGAATTCCGAGAACAATGGAAGAGTTTCGAAGCATTTTTAAACTTCAACGGAATTCCGAGAACAATGGAAGAGTTCCGAAGCTTTTTTAAACGTCAGTGGAATTCCGAGAACAATGGAAGAGTTCCAATGCATTTTAAAACTTCAGCAGAATTCCAAGATCAATTGAAGTGTTCTGAAGCATTTTTAAACATCAGCGGAATGCCGAGAACAATGCAAGATTTCCGAAGCATTTTTATATGTCAGCGGAATTCCGAGAACAATGGAAGAGTACCGAAGCATTTTAAAACCTCAGCGGAATTCCGAGAACAATGGAAAAGTTCCGAAGCATCTTTAAACTTCAGCGGAATTACGAGAGCAATGGAACAGTTCCAAAGCATTTTAAAAGTTCAGCAGAATTCCGAGAACAATTGAAGAGTTCCGAAGCATTTTTAAACGTCAGCGGAATGCCGAGAACAATGCAAGATTTCCGAAGCATTTTTAAACGTCAGCGGAATTCTGAGAACAATGGAAGAGTTCCGAAGCATTTTTAAACTTCAGCAGAATTCCGAGAACAATGGAAGAGTTCCGAAGCATTTTTAAACTTCAGCAGAATTCCGAGAGCAATGGAAGAGTTCCGAAGCATTTTTAAACGTCAGCGTAATGCCGAGAACAATGCAAGATTTCCGAAGGATTTTTATATGTCAGCGGAATTCCGAGAACAATGGAAGAGTACCGAAGCATTTTTAAACGTCAGCGGAATTCTGAGAACAATGGAAGAGTTCCGAAGCATTTTTAAACTTCAGCAGAATTCCGAGAACAATGGAAGAGTTCCAAAGCATTTTTAAACGTCAGCGGAATTCCAAGAACAATGGAAGAGTTCTGAAGCATTTTAAACGTCAGCGGAATTTTGAAAACAATGGAAGATTTCCGAAGCATTTTTAAACGTCAGCGGAATTCTGAGAACAATGGAAGAGTTCCGAAGCATTTTTAAATGTCAGCGGAATGCCGAGAACAATGGAAGAGTACCGAAGCATTTTTAAACGTCAGCGGAATTCTGAGAACAATGGAAGAGTTCCGAAGCATTTTTAAACTTCAGCAGAATTCCGAGAACAATGGAAGAGTTTCGAAGCATTTTTAAAATTCAACGGAATTCCGAGAACAATGGAAGAGTTCCGAAGCATTTTTAAACGTCAGCAGAATTCCGAGAACAATGGAAGAGTTCCGAAGCATTTTTAAACTTCAGCGGAATTCTGAGAACAATGGAAGAGTTCCGAAGCATTTTTAAACGTCAGCGGAATTGCGAGAACAATGGAAGAGTTCTTAAGCATTTTTAAACATCAGCGGAATGCCGAGAACAATGCAAGATTTCCGAAGCATTTTTATATGTCAGCGGAATTCCGAGAACAATGGAAGAGTACGGAAGCATTTTAAAACGTCAGCGGAATTCCGAGAAAAATGGAAGAGTTCCGAAGCATTTTTAAATGTCAGCGGAATGCCGAGAACAATGCAAGATTTCCGAAGCATTTTTATATGTCAGCGGAATTCCGAGAACAATGGAAGAGTACGGAAGCATTTTAAAACGTCAGCGGAATTCTGAGAACAATGGAAGAGTTCCGAAGCATTTTTAAACGTCAGCGGAATTCCGAGAACAATGGAAGAGTTCCGAAGCATTTTTAAACTTCAGCAGAATTCTGAGAGCAATGGAAGAGTTCCAAAGCATTTTAAAAGTTCAGCAGAATTCCGAGAACAATTGAAGAGTTCCGAAGCATTTTTAAACGTCAGCGGAATGCCGAGAACAATGCAAGATTTCCGAAGCATTTTTATATGTCAGCGGAATTTTGAAAACAATGGAAGATTTCCGAAGCATTTTTAAACGTCAGCGGAATTCTGAGAACAATGGAAGAGTTCCGAAGCATTTTTAAACTTCAGCAGAATTCCGAGAACAATGGAAGAGTTCCGAAGCATTTTTAAACTTCAGCAGAATTCCGAGAGCAATGGAAGAGTTCCGAAGCATTTTTAAACGTCAGCGTAATGCCGATAACAATGTAAGATTTCCGAAGGATTTTTATATGTCAGCGGAATTCCGAGAACAATGGAAGAGTACCGAAGCATTTTTAAATGTCAGCGGAATTCTGAGAACAATGGAAGAGTTCCGAAGCATTTTTAAACTTCAGCAGAATTCCGAGAACAATGGAAGAGTTCCGAAGCATTTTTAAACTTCAGCAGAATTCCGAGAGCAATTTAAGAGTTCCGAAGCATTTTTAAACGTCAGCGTAATGCCGATAACAATGTAAGATTTCCCAAGGATTTTTATATGTCAGCGGAATTCCGAGAACAATGGAAGAGTACCGAAGCATTTTTAAATGTCAGCGGAATTCTGAGAACAATGGAAGAGTTCCGAAGCATTTTTAAACTTCAGCAGAATTCCGAGAACAATGGAAGAGTTCCAAAGCATTTTTAAACGTCAGCGGAATTCCGAGAAAAATGGAAGAGTTCTGAAGCATTTTTAAATGTCAGCGGAATTTTGAAAACATTGGAAGATTTCTGAAGCATTTTTAAACGTCAGCGGAATTCTTAGAACAATGGAAGAGTTCCGAAGCATTTTTAAACGTCAGCGGAATGCCGAGAACAATGCAAGATTTCCGAAGCAATTTTAAAAGTCAGCGGAATTCCGAGAACAATGGAAGAGTACCGAAGCATTTTTAAACGTCAGCGGAATTCTGAGAACAATGGAAGAGTTCCGAAGCATTTTTAAACTTCAGCGGAATTCCAAGAACAATGGAAGAGTTCTAAAGCATTTTTAAACGTCAGCGAATTCCGAGAACAATGGAAGAGCTCTGAAGCATTTTTAACGTCAGCGGAATTTTGAAAACAATGGAAGATTTCCGAAGCATTTTTAAACGTCAGCGGAATTCTGAGAACAATGGAAGAGTTCCGAAGCATTTTTAAACGTCAGCGGAATGCCGAGAACAATGCAAGATTTCCGAAGGATTTTTATATGTCAGCGGAATTCCGAGAACAATGGAAGAGTACCGAAGCATTTTTAAACGGCAGCGGAATTCTGAGAACAATGGAAGAGTTCCGAAGCATTTTTAAACTTCAGCAGAATTCCGAGAACAATGGAAGAGTTCCAAAGCATTTTTAAACGTCAGCGAATTCCGAGAACAATGGAAGAGCTCTGAAGCATTTTTAAACGTCAGCGGAATTTTGAAAACAATGGAAGATTTCCGAATCATTTTTAAACGTCAGCGGTATTCTGAGAACAATGCAAGAGTTCCGAAGCATTTTTAAACTTCAGCAGAATTCCGAGAACAATGTAAGAGTTCTGAAGCATTTTTAAACTTCAGCAGAATTCCGAGAGCAATGGAAGAGTTCCAAAGCATTTTAAAAGTTCAGCAGAATTCCGAGAACAATTGAAGAGTTCCGAAGCGTTTTTAAATGTCAGCGGAATGCCGAGAACAATGCAAGATTTCCGAAGCATTTTTATATGTCAGCGGAATTCCGAGAACAATGGAAGAGTACCGAAGCATTTTTAAACGTCAGCGGAATTCTGAGAACAATGGAAGAGTTCCGAAGCATTTTTAAACTTCAGCAGAATTCCGAGAACAAGGGAAGTGTTTCGAAGCATTTTAAAACTTCAACGGAATTCCGAGAACAATGGAAGAGTTCCGAAGCATTTTTAAACGTCAGCGGAATTCCGAGAACAATGAAAGAGTTGCGAAGCATTATTAAACGTCAGCGGAATTCCGAGAACAATGGAAGAGTTCCGAAGCATTTTTAAACTTCAGAATTCCGAGAACAATGGAAGAGTTTCGAAGCATTTTTAAACTTCAACGGAATTCCGAGAACAATGGAAGAGTTCCGAAGCTTTTTTAAACGTCAGTGGAATTCCGAGAACAATGGAAGAGTTCCAATGCATTTTAAAACTTCAGCAGAATTCCAAGATCAATTGAAGTGTTCTGAAGCATTTTTAAACATCAGCGGAATGCCGAGAACAATGCAAGATTTCCGAAGCATTTTTATATGTCTGCGGAATTCCGAGAACAATGGAAGAGTACCGAAGCATTTTAAAACCTCAGCGGAATTCCGAGAACAATGGAAAAGTTCCGAAGCATCTTTAAACTTCAGCGGAATTACGAGAGCAATGGAACAGTTCCAAAGCATTTTAAAAGTTCAGCAGAATTCCGAGAACAATTGAAGAGTTCCGAAGCATTTTTAAACGTCAGCGGAATGCCGAGAACAATGCAAGATTTCCGAAGCATTTTTAAACGTCAGCGGAATTCTGAGAACAATGGAAGAGTTCCGAAGCATTTTTAAACTTCAGCAGAATTCCGAGAACAATGGAAGAGTTCCGAAGCATTTTTAAACTTCAGCAGAATTCCGAGAGCAATGGAAGAGTTCCGAAGCATTTTTAAACGTCAGCGTAATGCCGAAAACAATGCAAGATTTCCGAAGGATTTTTATATGTCAGCGGAATTCCGAGAACAATGGAAGAGTACCGAAGCATTTTTAAACGTCAGCGGAATTCTGAGAACAATGGAAGAGTTCCGAAGCATTTTTAAACTTCAGCAGAATTCCGAGAACAATGGAAGAGTTCCAAAGCATTTTTAAACGTCAGCGGAATTCCAAGAACAATGGAAGAGTTCCGAAGCATTTTTAAACTTCAGCAGAATTCCGAGAACAATGGAAGAGTTCCAAAGCATTTTTAAACGTCAGCGAATTCCGAGAACAATGGAAGAGCTCTGAAGCATTTTTAAACGTCAGCGGAATTTTGAAAACAATGGAAGATTTCCGAATCATTTTTAAACGTCAGCGGTATTCTGAGAACAATGCAAGAGTTCCGAAGCATTTTTAAACTTCAGCAGAATTCCGAGAACAATGTAAGAGTTCTGAAGCATTTTTAAACTTCAGCAGAATTCCGAGAGCAATGGAAGAGTTCCAAAGCATTTTAAAAGTTCAGCAGAATTCCGAGAACAATTGAAGAGTTCCGAAGCGTTTTTAAACGTCAGCGGAATGCCGAGAACAATGCAAGATTTCCGAAGCATTTTTATATGTCAGCGGAATTCCGAGAACAATGGAAGAGTACCGAAGCATTTTTAAACGTCAGCGGAATTCTGAGAACAATGGAAGAGTTCCGAAGCATTTTTAAACTTCAGCGGTATTCCGAGAACAATGGAAGAGTTCCAAAGCATTTTTAAACGTCAGCGAATTCCGAGAACAATGGAAGAGCTCTGAAGCATTTTTAAACGTCAGCGGAATTTTGAAAATAATGGAAGATTTCCGAAGCATTTTTAAACGTCAGCCGAATTCTGAGAACAATGGAAGAGTTCCGAAGCATTTTTAAACTTCAGCAGAATTCCGAGAACAATGTAAGAGTTCTGAAGCATTTTTAAACTTCAGCAGAATTCCGAGAGCAATGGAAGAGTTCCAAAGCATTTTAAAAGTTCAGCAGAATTCCGAGAACAATTGAAGAGTTCCGAAGCGTTTTTAAATGTCAGCGGAATGCCGAGAACAATGCAAGATTTCCGAAGCATTTTTATATGTCAGCGGAATTCCGAGAACAATGGAAGAGTACCGAAGCATTTTTAAACGTCAGCGGAATTCTGAGAACAATGGAAGAGTTCCGAAGCATTTTTAAACTTCAGCAGAATTCCGAGAACAAGGGAAGTGTTTCGAAGCATTTTAAAACTTCAACGGAATTCCGAGAACAATGGAAGAGTTCCGAAGCATTTTTAAACGTCAGCGGAATTCCGAGAACAATGAAAGAGTTGCGAAGCATTATTAAACGTCAGCGGAATTCCGAGAACAATGGAAGAGTTCCGAAGCATTTTTAAACTTCAGAATTCCGAGAACAATGGAAGAGTTTCGAAGCATTTTTAAACTTCAACGGAATTCCGAGAACAATGGAAGAGTTCCGAAGCTTTTTTAAACGTCAGTGGAATTCCGAGAACAATGGAAGAGTTCCAATGCATTTTAAAACTTCAGCAGAATTCCAAGATCAATTGAAGTGTTCTGAAGCATTTTTAAACATCAGCGGAATGCCGAGAACAATGCAAGATTTCCGAAGCATTTTTATATGTCAGCGGAATTCCGAGAACAATGGAAGAGTTTCGAAGCATTTTTAAACTTCAACGGAATTCCGAGAACAATGGAAGAGTTCCGAAGCTTTTTTAAACGTCAGTGGAATTCCGAGAACAATGGAAGAGTTCCAATGCATTTTAAAACTTCAGCAGAATTCCAAGATCAATTGAAGTGTTCTGAAGCATTTTTAAACATCAGCGGAATGCCGAGAACAATGCAAGATTTCCGAAGCATTTTTATATGTCAGCGGAATTCCGAGAACAATGGAAGAGTACCGAAGCATTTTAAAACCTCAGCGGAATTCCGAGAACAATGGAAAAGTTCCGAAGCATCTTTAAACTTCAGCGGAATTACGAGAGCAATGGAACAATTCCAAAGCATTTTAAAAGTTCAGCAGAATTCCGAGAACAATTGAAGAGTTCCGAAGCATTTTTAAACGTCAGCGGAATGCCGAGAACAATGCAAGATTTCCGAAGCATTTTTAAACGTCAGCGGAATTCTGAGAACAATGGAAGAGTTCCGAAGCATTTTTAAACTTCAGCAGAATTCCGAGAACAATGGAAGAGTTCCGAAGCATTTTTAAACTTCAGCAGAATTCCGAGAGCAATGGAAGAGTTCCGAAGCATTTTTAAACGTCAGCGTAATGCCGAGAACAATGCAAGATTTCCGAAGGATTTTTATATGTCAGCGGAATTCCGAGAACAATGGAAGAGTACCGAAGCATTTTTAAACGTCAGCGGAATTCTGAGAACAATGGAAGAGTTCCGAAGCATTTTTAAACTTCAGCAGAATTCCGAGAACAATGGAAGAGTTCCAAAGCATTTTTAAACGTCAGCGGAATTCCAAGAACAATGGAAGAGTTCTGAAGCATTTTTAAACGTCAGCGGAATTTTGAAAACAATGGAAGATTTCCGAAGCATTTTTAAACGTCAGCGGAATTCTGAGAACAATGGAAGAGTTCCGAAGCATTTTTAAATGTCAGCGGAATGCCGAGAACAATGGAAGAGTACCGAAGCATTTTTAAACGTCAGCGGAATTCTGAGAACAATGGAAGAGTTCCGAAGCATTTTTAAACTTCAGCAGAATTCCGAGAACAATGGAAGAGTTTCGAAGCATTTTTAAAATTCAACGGAATTCCGAGAACAATGGAAGAGTTCCGAAGCATTTTTAAACGTCAGCAGAATTCCGAGAACAATGGAAGAGTTCCGAAGCATTTTTAAACTTCAGCGGAATTCTGAGAACAATGGAAGTGTTCCGAAGCATTTTTAAACGTCAGCGGAATTGCGAGAACAATGGAAGAGTTCTTAAGCATTTTTAAACATCAGCGGAATGCCGAGAACAATGCAAGATTTCCGAAGCATTTTTATATGTCAGCGGAATTCCGAGAACAATGGAAGAGTACGGAAGCATTTTAAAACGTCAGCGGAATTCCGAGAAAAATGGAAGAGTTCCGAAGCATTTTTAAATGTCAGCGGAATGCCGAGAACAATGCAAGATTTCCGAAGCATTTTTATATGTCAGCGGAATTCCGAGAACAATGGAAGAGTACGGAAGCATTTTAAAACGTCAGCGGAATTCTGAGAACAATGGAAGAGTTCCGAAGCATTTTTAAACGTCAGCGGAATTCCGAGAACAATGGAAGAGTTCCGAAGCATTTTTAAACTTCAGCAGAATTCTGAGAGCAATGGAAGAGTTCCAAAGCATTTTAAAAGTTCAGCAGAATTCCGAGAACAATTGAAGAGTTCCGAAGCATTTTTAAACGTCAGCGGAATGCCGAGAACAATGCAAGATTTCCGAAGCATTTTTATATGTCAGCGGAACTTTGAAAACAATGGAAGATTTCCGAAGCATTTTTAAACGTCAGCGGAATTCTGAGAACAATGGAAGAGTTCCGAAGCATTTTTAAACTTCAGCAGAATTCCGAGAACAATGGAAGAGTTCCGAAGCATTTTTAACCTTCAGCAGAATTCCGAGAGCAATGGAAGAGTTCCGAAGCATTTTTAAACGTCAGCGTAATGCCGATAACAATGTAAGATTTCCGAAGGATTTTTATATGTCAGCGGAATTCCGAGAACAATGGAAGAGTACCGAAGCATTTTTAAATGTCAGCGGAATTCTGAGAACAATGGAAGAGTTCCGAAGCATTTTTAAACTTCAGCAGAATTCCGAGAACAATGGAAGAGTTCCAAAGCATTTTTAAACGTCAGCGGAATTCCGAGAACAATGGAAGAGTTCTGAAGCATTTTTAAATGTCAGCGGAATTTTGAAAACATTGGAAGATTTCTGAAGCATTTTTAAACGTCAGCGGAATTCTGAGAACAATGGAAGAGTTCCGAAGCATTTTTAAACGTCAGCGGAATGCCGAGAACAATGCAAGATTTCCGAAGCATTTTTAAAAGTCAGCGGAATTCCGAGAACAATGGAAGAGTACCGAAGCATTTTTAAACGTCAGCGGAATTCTGAGAACAATGGAAGAGTTCCGAAGCATTTTTAAACTTCAGCGGAATTCCAAGAACAATGGAAGAGTTCTAAAGCATTTTTAAACGTCAGCGAATTCCGAGAACAATGGAAGAGCTCTGAAGCATTTTTAACGTCAGGGGAATTTTGAAAACAATGGAAGATTTCCGAAGCATTTTTAAACGTCAGCGGAATTCTGAGAACAATGGAAGAGTTCCGAAGCATTTTTAAACGTCAGCGGAATGCCGAGAACAATGCAAGATTTCCGAAGGATTTTTATATGTCAGCGGAATTCCGAGAACAATGGAAGAGTACCGAAGCATTTTTAAACGTCAGCGGAATTCTGAGAACAATGGAAGAGTTCCGAAGCATTTTTAAACTTCAGCAGAATTCCGAGAACAATGGAAGAGTTCCAAAGCATTTTTAAACGTCAGCGAATTCCGAGAACAATGGAAGAGCTCTGAAGCATTTTTAAACGTCAGAGGAATTTTGAAAACAATGGAAGATTTCCGAATCATTTTTAAACGTCAGCGGTATTCTGAGAACAATGCAAGAGTTCCGAAGCATTTTTAAACTTCAGCAGAATTCCGAGAACAATGTAAGAGTTCTGAAGCATTTTTAAACTTCAGCAGAATTCCGAGAGCAATGGAAGAGTTCCAAAGCATTTTAAAAGTTCAGCAGAATTCCGAGAACAATTGAAGAGTTCCGAAGCGTTTTTAAACGTCAGCGGAATGTCGAGAACAATGCAAGATTTCCGAAGCATTTTTATATGTCAGCGGAATTCCGAGAACAATGGAAGAGTACCGAAGCATTTTTAAACGTCAGCGGAATTCTGAGAACAATGGAAGAGTTCCGAAGCATTTTTAAACTTCAGCGGTATTCCGAGAACAATGGAAGAGTTCCAAAGCATTTTTAAACGTCAGCGAATTCCGAGAACAATGGAAGAGCTCTGAAGCATTTTTAAACGTCAGCGGAATTTTGAAAATAATGGAAGATTTCCGAAGCATTTTTAAACGTCAGCGGAATTCTGAGAACAATGGAAGAGTTCCGAAGCATTTTTAAACTTCAGCAGAATTCCGAGAACAATGTAAGAGTTCTGAAGCATTTTTAAACTTCAGCAGAATTCCGAGAGCAATGGAAGAGTTCCAAAGCATTTTAAAATTCAGCAGAATTCCGAGAACAATTGAAGAGTTCCGAAGCGTTTTTAAATGTCAGCGGAATGCCGAGAACAATGCAAGATTTCCGAAGCATTTTTATATGTCAGCAGAATTCCGAGAACAATGGAAGAGTACCGAAGCATTTTTAAACGTCAGCGGAATTCTGAGAACAATGGAAGAGTTCCGAAGCATTTTTAAACTTCAGCAGAATTCCAAGAACAAGGGAAGTGTTTCGAAGCATTTTAAAACTTCAACGGAATTCCGAGAACAATGGAAGAGTTCCGAAGCATTTTTAAACGTCAGCGGAATTCCGAGAACAATGAAAGAGTTGCGAAGCATTATTAAACGTCAGCGGAATTCCGAGTACAATGGAAGAGTTCCGAAGCATTTTTAAACTTCAGAATTCCGAGAACAATGGAAGAGTTTCGAAGCATTTTTAAACTTCAACGGAATTCCGAGAACAATGGAAGAGTTCCGAAGCTTTTTTAAACGTCAGTGGAATTCTGAGAACAATGGAAGAGTTCCAATGCATTTTAAAACTTCAGCAGAATTCCAAGATCAATTGAAGTGTTCTGAAGCATTTTTAAACATCAGCGGAATGCCGAGAACAATGCAAGATTTCCGAAGCATTTTTATATGTCAGCGGAATTCCGAGAACAATGGAAGAGTACCGAAGCATTTTTATACCTCAGCGGAATTCCGAGAACAATGGAAAAGTTCCGAAGCATCTTTAAACTTCAGCGGAATTACGAGAGCAATGGAACAGTTCCAAAGCATTTTAAAAGTTCAGCAGAATTCCGAGAACAATTGAAGAGTTCCGAAGCATTTTTAAACGTCAGCGGAATGCCGAGAACAATGCAAGATTTCCGAAGCATTTTTAAACGTCAGCGGAATTCTGAGAACAATGGAAGAGTTCCGAAGCATTTTTAAACTTCAGCAGAATTCCGAGAACAATGGAAGAGTTCCGAAGCATTTTTAAACTTCAGCAGAATTCCGAGAGCAATGGAAGAGTTCCGAAGCATTTTTAAACGTCAGCGTAATGCCGAGAACAATGCAAGATTTCCGAAGGATTTTTATATGTCAGCGGAATTCCGAGAACAATGGAAGAGTACCGAAGCATTTTTAAACGTCAGCGGAATTCTGAGAACAATGGAAGAGTTCCGAAGCATTTTTAAACTTCAGCAGAATTCCGAGAACAATGGAAGAGTTCCAAAGCATTTTTAAACGTCAGCGGAATTCCAAGAACAATGGAAGAGTTCTGAAGCATTTTTAAACGTCAGCGGAATTTTGAAAACAATGGAAGATTTCCGAAGCATTTTTAAACGTCAGCGGAATTCTGAGAACAATGGAAGAGTTCCGAAGCATTTTTAAATGTCAGCGGAATGCCGAGAACAATGGAAGAGTACCGAAGCATTTTTAAACGTCAGCGGAATTCTGAGAACAATGGAAGAGTTCCGAAGCATTTTTAAACGTCAGCAGAATTCCGAGAACAATGGAAGAGTTCCGAAGCATTTTTAAACTTCAGCGGAATTCTGAGAACAATGGAAGTGTTCCGAAGCATTTTTAAACGTCAGCGGAATTGCGAGAACAATGGAAGAGTTCTTAAGCATTTTTAAACATCAGCGGAATGCCGAGAACAATGCAAGATTTCCGAAGCATTTTTATATGTCAGCGGAATTCCGAGAACAATGGAAGAGTACGGAAGCATTTTAAAACGTCAGCGGAATTCCGAGAAAAATGGAAGAGTTCCGAAGCATTTTTAAATGTCAGCGGAATGCCGAGAACAATGCAAGATTTCCGAAGCATTTTTATATGTCAGCGGAATTCCGAGAACAATGGAAGAGTACGGAAGCATTTTAAAACGTCAGCGGAATTCTGAGAACAATGGAAGAGTTCCGAAGCATTTTTAAACGTCAGCGGAATTCCGAGAACAATGGAAGAGTTCCGAAGCATTTTTAAACTTCAGCAGAATTCTGAGAGCAATGGAAGAGTTCCAAAGCATTTTAAAAGTTCAGCAGAATTCCGAGAACAATTGAAGAGTTCCGAAGCATTTTTAAACGTCAGCGGAATGCCGAGAACAATGCAAGATTTCCGAAGCATTTTTATATGTCAGCGGAATTTTGAAAACAATGGAAGATTTCCGAAGCATTTTTAAACGTCAGTGGAATTCTGAGAACAATGGAAGAGTTCCGAAGCATTTTTAAACTTCAGCAGAATTCCGAGAACAATGGAAGAGTTCCGAAGCATTTTTAAACTTCAGCAGAATTCCGAGAGCAATGGAAGAGTTCCGAAGCATTTTTAAACGTCAGCGTAATGCCGATAACAATGTAAGATTTCCGAAGGATTTTTATATGTCAGCGGAATTCCGAGAACAATGGAAGAGTACCGAAGCATTTTTAAATGTCAGCGGAATTCTGAGAACAATGGAAGAGTTCCGAAGCATTTTTAAACTTCAGCAGAATTCCGAGAACAATGGAAGAGTTCCAAAGCATTTTTAAACGTCAGCGGAATTCCGAGAACAATGGAAGAGTTCTGAAGCATTTTTAAATGTCAGCGGAATTTTGAAAACATTGGAAGATTTCTGAAGCATTTTTAAACGTCAGCGGAATTCTGAGAACAATGGAAGAGTTCCGAAGCATTTTTAAACGTCAGCGGAATGCCGAGAACAATGCAAGATTTCCGAAGCATTTTTAAAAGTCAGCGGAATTCCGAGAACAATGGAAGAGTACCGAAGCATTTTTAAACGTCAGCGGAATTCTGAGAACAATGGAAGAGTTCCGAAGCATTTTTAAACTTCAGCGGAATTCCAAGAACAATGGAAGAGTTCTAAAGCATTTTTAAACGTCAGCGAATTCCGAGAACAATGGAAGAGCTCTGAAGCATTTTTAAACGTCAGCGGAATTTTGAAAACAATGGAAGATTTCCGAATCATTTTTAAACGTCAGCGGTATTCTGAGAACAATGCAAGAGTTCCGAAGCATTTTTAAACTTCAGCAGAATTCCGAGAACAATGTAAGAGTTCTGAAGCATTTTTAAACTTCAGCAGAATTCCGAGAGCAATGGAAGAGTTCCAAAGCATTTTAAAAGTTCAGCAGAATTCCGAGAACAATTGAAGAGTTCCGAAGCGTTTTTAAACGTCAGCGGAATGTCGAGAACAATGCAAGATTTCCGAAGCATTTTTATATGTCAGCGGAATTCCGAGAACAATGGAAGAGTACCGAAGCATTTTTAAACGTCAGCGGAATTCTGAGAACAATGGAAGAGTTCCGAAGCATTTTTAAACTTCAGCGGTATTCCGAGAACAATGGAAGAGTTCCAAAGCATTTTTAAACGTCAGCGAATTCCGAGAACAATGGAAGAGCTCTGAAGCATTTTTAAACGTCAGCGGAATTTTGAAAATAATGGAAGATTTCCGAAGCATTTTTAAACGTCAGCGGAATTCCGAGTACAATGGAAGAGTTCCGAAGCATTTTTAAACTTCAGAATTCCGAGAACAATGGAAGAGTTTCGAAGCATTTTTAAACTTCAACGGAATTCCGAGAACAATGGAAGAGTTCCGAAGCTTTTTTAAACGTCAGTGGAATTCTGAGAACAATGGAAGAGTTCCAATGCATTTTAAAACTTCAGCAGAATTCCAAGATCAATTGAAGTGTTCTGAAGCATTTTTAAACATCAGCGGAATGCCGAGAACAATGCAAGATTTCCGAAGCATTTTTATATGTCAGCGGAATTCCGAGAACAATGGAAGAGTACCGAAGCATTTTAAAACCTCAGCGGAATTCCGAGAACAATGGAAAAGTTCCGAAGCATCTTTAAACTTCAGCGGAATTACGAGAGCAATGGAACAGTTCCAAAGCATTTTAAAAGTTCAGCAGAATTACGAGAACAATTGAAGAGTTCCGAAGCATTTTTAAACGTCAGCGGAATGCCGAGAACAATGCAAGATTTCCGAAGCATTTTTAAACGTCAGCGGAATTCTGAGAACAATGGAAGAGTTCCGAAGCATTTTTAAACTTCAGCAGAATTCCGAGAACAATGGAAGAGTTCCGAAGCATTTTTAAACGTCAGCGGAATTCTGAGAACAATGGAAGAGTTCCGAAGCATTTTTAAACTTCAGCAGAATTCCGAGAACAATGGAAGAGTTCCGAAGCATTTTTAAACTTCAGCAGAATTCCGAGAGCAATGGAAGAGTTCCGAAGCATTTTTAAACGTCAGCGTAATGCCGATAACAATGTAAGATTTCCGAAGGATTTTTATATGTCAGCGGAATTCCGAGAACAATGGAAGAGTACCGAAGCATTTTTAAATGTCAGCGGAATTCTGAGAACAATGGAAGAGTTCCGAAGCATTTTTAAACTTCAGCAGAATTCCGAGAACAATGGAAGAGTTCCGAAGCATTTTTAAACTTCAGCAGAATTCCGAGAGCAATTTAAGAGTTCCGAAGCATTTTTAAACGTCAGCGTAATGCCGATAACAATGTAAGATTTCCCAAGGATTTTTATATGTCAGCGGAATTCCGAGAACAATGGAAGAGTACCGAAGCATTTTTAAATGTCAGCGGAATTCTGAGAACAATGGAAGAGTTCCGAAGCATTTTTAAACTTCAGCAGAATTCCGAGAACAATGGAAGAGTTCCAAAGCATTTTTAAACGTCAGCGGAATTCCGAGAACAATGGAAGAGTTCTGAAGCATTTTTAAATGTCAGCGGAATTTTGAAAACATTGGAAGATTTCTGAAGCATTTTTAAACGTCAGCGGAATTCTTAGAACAATGGAAGAGTTCCGAAGCATTTTTAAACGTCAGCGGAATGCCGAGAACAATGCAAGATTTCCGAAGCAATTTTAAAAGTCAGCGGAATTCCGAGAACAATGGAAGAGTACCGAAGCATTTTTAAACGTCAGCGGAATTCTGAGAACAATGGAAGAGTTCCGAAGCATTTTTAAACTTCAGCGGAATTCCAAGAACAATGGAAGAGTTCTAAAGCATTTTTAAACGTCAGCGAATTCCGAGAACAATGGAAGAGCTCTGAAGCATTTTTAACGTCAGCGGAATTTTGAAAACAATGGAAGATTTCCGAAGCATTTTTAAACGTCAGCGGAATTCTGAGAACAATGGAAGAGTTCCGAAGCATTTTTAAACGTCAGCGGAATGCCGAGAACAATGCAAGATTTCCGAAGGATTTTTATATGTCAGCGGAATTCCGAGAACAATGGAAGAGTACCGAAGCATTTTTAAACGTCAGCGGAATTCTGAGAACAATGGAAGAGTTCCGAAGCATTTTTAAACTTCAGCAGAATTCCGAGAACAATGGAAGAGTTCCAAAGCATTTTTAAACGTCAGCGGAATTCCAAGAACAATGGAAGAGTTCCGAAGCATTTTTAAACTTCAGCAGAATTCCGAGAACAATGGAAGAGTTCCAAAGCATTTTTAAACGTCAGCGAATTCCGAGAACAATGGAAGAGCTCTGAAGCATTTTTAAACGTCAGCGGAATTTTGAAAACAATGGAAGATTTCCGAATCATTTTTAAACGTCAGCGGTATTCTGAGAACAATGCAAGAGTTCCGAAGCATTTTTAAACTTCAGCAGAATTCCGAGAACAATGTAAGAGTTCTGAAGCATTTTTAAACTTCAGCAGAATTCCGAGAGCAATGGAAGAGTTCCAAAGCATTTTAAAAGTTCAGCAGAATTCCGAGAACAATTGAAGAGTTCCGAAGCGTTTTTAAACGTCAGCGGAATGCCGAGAACAATGCAAGATTTCCGAAGCATTTTTATATGTCAGCGGAATTCCGAGAACAATGGAAGAGTACTGAAGCATTTTTAAACGTCAGCGGAATTCTGAGAACAATGGAAGAGTTCCGAAGCATTTTTAAACTTCAGCGGTATTCCGAGAACAATGGAAGAGTTCCAAAGCATTTTTAAACGTCAGCGAATTCCGAGAACAATGGAAGAGCTCTGAAGCATTTTTAAACGTCAGCGGAATTTTGAAAATAATGGAAGATTTCCGAAGCATTTTTAAACGTCAGCCGAATTCTGAGAACAATGGAAGAGTTCCGAAGCATTTTTAAACTTCAGCAGAATTCCGAGAACAATGTAAGAGTTCTGAAGCATTTTTAAACTTCAGCAGAATTCCGAGAGCAATGGAAGAGTTCCAAAGCATTTTAAAAGTTCAGCAGAATTCCGAGAACAATTGAAGAGTTCCGAAGCGTTTTTAAATGTCAGCGGAATGCCGAGAACAATGCAAGATTTCCGAAGCATTTTTATATGTCAGCGGAATTCCGAGAACAATGGAAGAGTACCGAAGCATTTTTAAACGTCAGCGGAATTCTGAGAACAATGGAAGAGTTCCGAAGCATTTTTAAACTTCAGCAGAATTCCGAGAACAAGGGAAGTGTTTCGAAGCATTTTAAAACTTCAACGGAATTCCGAGAACAATGGAAGAGTTCCGAAGCATTTTTAAACGTCAGCGGAATTCCGAGAACAATGAAAGAGTTGCGAAGCATTATTAAACGTCAGCGGAATTCCGAGAACAATGGAAGAGTTCCGAAGCATTTTTAAACTTCAGAATTCCGAGAACAATGGAAGAGTTTCGAAGCATTTTTAAACTTCAACGGAATTCCGAGAACAATGGAAGAGTTCCGAAGCTTTTTTAAACGTCAGTGGAATTCCGAGAACAATGGAAGAGTTCCAATGCATTTTAAAACTTCAGCAGAATTCCAAGATCAATTGAAGTGTTCTGAAGCATTTTTAAACATCAGCGGAATGCCGAGAACAATGCAAGATTTCCGAAGCATTTTTATATGTCAGCGGAATTCCGAGAACAATGGAAGAGTACCGAAGCATTTTAAAACCTCAGCGGAATTCCGAGAACAATGGAAAAGTTCCGAAGCATCTTTAAACTTCAGCGGAATTACGAGAGCAATGGAACAGTTCCAAAGCATTTTAAAAGTTCAGCAGAATTCCGAGAACAATTGAAGAGTTCCGAAGCATTTTTAAACGTCAGCGGAATGCCGAGAACAATGCAAGATTTCCGAAGCATTTTTAAACGTCAGCGGAATTCTGAGAACAATGGAAGAGTTCCGAAGCATTTTTAAACTTCAGCAGAATTCCGAGAACAATGGAAGAGTTCCGAAGCATTTTTAAACGTCAGCGGAATTGCGAGAACAATGGAAGAGTTCTTAAGCATTTTTAAACATCAGCGGAATGCCGAGAACAATGCAAGATTTCCGAAGCATTTTTATATGTCAGCGGAATTCCGAGAACAATGGAAGAGTACGGAAGCATTTTAAAACGTCAGCGGAATTCCGAGAAAAATGGAAGAGTTCCGAAGCATTTTTAAATGTCAGCGGAATGCCGAGAACAATGCAAGATTTCCGAAGCATTTTTATATGTCAGCGGAATTCCGAGAACAATGGAAGAGTACGGAAGCATTTTAAAACGTCAGCGGAATTCTGAGAACAATGGAAGAGTTCCGAAGCATTTTTAAACGTCAGCGGAATTCCGAGAACAATGGAAGAGTTCCGAAGCATTTTTAAACTTCAGCAGAATTCTGAGAGCAATGGAAGAGTTCCAAAGCATTTTAAAAGTTCAGCAGAATTCCGAGAACAATTGAAGAGTTCCGAAGCATTTTTAAACGTCAGCGGAATGCCGAGAACAATGCAAGATTTCCGAAGCATTTTTATATGTCAGCGGAATTTTGAAAACAATGGAAGATTTCCGAAGCATTTTTAAACGTCAGCGGAATTCTGAGAACAATGGAAGAGTTCCGAAGCATTTTTAAACTTCAGCAGAATTCCGAGAACAATGGAAGAGTTCCGAAGCATTTTTAAACTTCAGCAGAATTCCGAGAGCAATGGAAGAGTTCCGAAGCATTTTTAAACGTCAGCGTAATGCCGATAACAATGTAAGATTTCCGAAGGATTTTTATATGTCAGCGGAATTCCGAGAACAATGGAAGAGTACCGAAGCATTTTTAAATGTCAGCGGAATTCTGAGAACAATGGAAGAGTTCCGAAGCATTTTTAAACTTCAGCAGAATTCCGAGAACAATGGAAGAGTTCCAAAGCATTTTTAAACGTCAGCGGAATTCCGAGAACAATGGAAGAGTTCTGAAGCATTTTTAAATGTCAGCGGAATTTTGAAAACATTGGAAGATTTCTGAAGCATTTTTAAACGTCAGCGGAATTCTGAGAACAATGGAAGAGTTCCGAAGCATTTTTAAACGTCAGCGGAATTCTGAGAACAATGGAAGAGTTCCGAAGCATTTTTAAACTTCAGCGGAATTCCAAGAACAATGGAAGAGTTCTAAAGCATTTTTAAACGTCAGCGAATTCCGAGAACAATGGAAGAGCTCTGAAGCATTTTTAACGTCAGGGGAATTTTGAAAACAATGGAAGATTTCCGAAGCATTTTTAAACGTCAGCGGAATTCTGAGAACAATGGAAGAGTTCCGAAGCATTTTTAAACGTCAGCGGAATGCCGAGAACAATGCAAGATTTCCGAAGGATTTTTATATGTCAGCGGAATTCCGAGAACAATGGAAGAGTACCGAAGCATTTTTAAACGTCAGCGGAATTCTGAGAACAATGGAAGAGTTCCGAAGCATTTTTAAACTTCAGCAGAATTCCGAGAACAATGGAAGAGTTCCAAAGCATTTTTAAACGTCAGCGAATTCCGAGAACAATGGAAGAGCTCTGAAGCATTTTTAAACGTCAGAGGAATTTTGAAAACAATGGAAGATTTCCGAATCATTTTTAAACGTCAGCGGTATTCTGAGAACAATGCAAGAGTTCCGAAGCATTTTTAAACTTCAGCAGAATTCCGAGAACAATGTAAGAGTTCTGAAGCATTTTTAAACTTCAGCAGAATTCCGAGAGCAATGGAAGAGTTCCAAAGCATTTTAAAAGTTCAGCAGAATTCCGAGAACAATTGAAGAGTTCCGAAGCGTTTTTAAACGTCAGCGGAATGTCGAGAACAATGCAAGATTTCCGAAGCATTTTTATATGTCAGCGGAATTCCGAGAACAATGGAAGAGTACCGAAGCATTTTTAAACGTCAGCGGAATTCTGAGAACAATGGAAGAGTTCCGAAGCATTTTTAAACTTCAGCGGTATTCCGAGAACAATGGAAGAGTTCCAAAGCATTTTTAAACGTCAGCGAATTCCGAGAACAATGGAAGAGCTCTGAAGCATTTTTAAACGTCAGCGGAATTTTGAAAATAATGGAAGATTTCCGAAGCATTTTTAAACGTCAGCGGAATTCTGAGAACAATGGAAGAGTTCTGAAGCATTTTTAAACTTCAGCAGAATTCCGAGAACAATGTAAGAGTTCTGAAGCATTTTTAAACTTCAGCAGAATTCCGAGAGCAATGGAAGAGTTCCAAAGCATTTTAAAATTCAGCAGAATTCCGAGAACAATTGAAGAGTTCCGAAGCGTTTTTAAATGTCAGCGGAATGCCGAGAACAATGCAAGATTTCCGAAGCATTTTTATATGTCAGCAGAATTCCGAGAACAATGGAAGAGTACCGAAGCATTTTTAAACGTCAGCGGAATTCTGAGAACAATGGAAGAGTTCCGAAGCATTTTTAAACTTCAGCAGAATTCCGAGAACAAGGGAAGTGTTTCGAAGCATTTTAAAACTTCAACGGAATTCCGAGAACAATGGAAGAGTTCCGAAGCATTTTTAAACGTCAGCGGAATTCCGAGAACAATGAAAGAGTTGCGAAGCATTATTAAACGTCAGCGGAATTCCGAGTACAATGGAAGAGTTCCGAAGCATTTTTAAACTTCAGAATTCCGAGAACAATGGAAGAGTTTCGAAGCATTTTTAAACTTCAACGGAATTCCGAGAACAATGGAAGAGTTCCGAAGCTTTTTTAAACGTCAGTGGAATTCTGAGAACAATGGAAGAGTTCCAATGCATTTTAAAACTTCAGCAGAATTCCAAGATCAATTGAAGTGTTCTGAAGCATTTTTAAACATCAGCGGAATGCCGAGAACAATGCAAGATTTCCGAAGCATTTTTATATGTCAGCGGAATTCCGAGAACAATGGAAGAGTACCGAAGCATTTTAAAACCTCAGCGGAATTCCGAGAACAATGGAAAAGTTCCGAAGCATCTTTAAACTTCAGCGGAATTACGAGAGCAATGGAACAGTTCCAAAGCATTTTAAAAGTTCAGCAGAATTCCGAGAACAATTGAAGAGTTCCGAAGCATTTTTAAACGTCAGCGGAATGCCGAGAACAATGCAAGATTTCCGAAGCATTTTTAAACGTCAGCGGAATTCTGAGAACAATGGAAGAGTTCCGAAGCATTTTTAAACTTCAGCAGAATTCCGAGAACAATGGAAGAGTTCCGAAGCATTTTTAAACTTCAGCAGAATTCCGAGAGCAATGGAAGAGTTCCGAAGCATTTTTAAACGTCAGCGTAATGCCGAGAACAATGCAAGATTTCCGAAGGATTTTTATATGTCAGCGGAATTCCGAGAACAATGGAAGAGTACCGAAGCATTTTTAAACGTCAGCGGAATTCTGAGAACAATGGAAGAGTTCCGAAGCATTTTTAAACTTCAGCAGAATTCCGAGAACAATGGAAGAGTTCCAAAGCATTTTTAAATGTCAGCGGAATTCCAAGAACAATGGAAGAGTTCTGAAGCATTTTTAAACGTCAGCGGAATTTTGAAAACAATGGAAGATTTCCGAAGCATTTTTAAACGTCAGCGGAATTCTGAGAACAATGGAAGAGTTCCGAAGCATTTTTAAATGTCAGCGGAATGCCGAGAACAATGGAAGAGTACCGAAGCATTTTTAAACGTCAGCGGAATTCTGAGAACAATGGAAGAGTTCCGAAGCATTTTTAAACGTCAGCAGAATTCCGAGAACAATGGAAGAGTTCCGAAGCATTTTTAAACTTCAGCGGAATTCTGAGAACAATGGAAGAGTTCCGAAGCATTTTTAAACGTCAGCGGAATTGCGAGAACAATGGAAGAGTTCTTAAGCATTTTTAAACATCAGCGGAATGCCGAGAACAATGCAAGATTTCCGAAGCATTTTTATATGTCAGCGGAATTCCGAGAACAATGGAAGAGTACGGAAGCATTTTAAAACGTCAGCGGAATTCCGAGAAAAATGGAAGAGTTCCGAAGCATTTTTAAATGTCAGCGGAATGCCGAGAACAATGCAAGATTTCCGAAGCATTTTTATATGTCAGCGGAATTCCGAGAACAATGGAAGAGTACGGAAGCATTTTAAAACGTCAGCGGAATTCTGAGAACAATGGAAGAGTTCCGAAGCATTTTTAAACGTCAGCGGAATTCCGAGAACAATGGAAGAGTTCCGAAGCATTTTTAAACTTCAGCAGAATTCTGAGAGCAATGGAAGAGTTCCAAAGCATTTTAAAAGTTCAGCAGAATTCCGAGAACAATTGAAGAGTTCCGAAGCATTTTTAAACGTCAGCGGAATGCCGAGAACAATGCAAGATTTCCGAAGCATTTTTATATGTCAGCGGAATTTTGAAAACAATGGAAGATTTCCGAAGCATTTTTAAACGTCAGTGGAATTCTGAGAACAATGGAAGAGTTCCGAAGCATTTTTAAACTTCAGCAGAATTCCGAGAACAATGGAAGAGTTCCGAAGCATTTTTAAACTTCAGCAGAATTCCGAGAGCAATGGAAGAGTTCCGAAGCATTTTTAAACGTCAGCGTAATGCCGATAACAATGTAAGATTTCCGAAGGATTTTTATATGTCAGCGGAATTCCGAGAACAATGGAAGAGTACCGAAGCATTTTTAAATGTCAGCGGAATTCTGAGAACAATGGAAGAGTTCCGAAGCATTTTTAAACTTCAGCAGAATTCCGAGAACAATGGAAGAGTTCCAAAGCATTTTTAAACGTCAGCGGAATTCCGAGAACAATGGAAGAGTTCTGAAGCATTTTTAAATGTCAGCGGAATTTTGAAAACATTGGAAGATTTCTGAAGCATTTTTAAACGTCAGCGGAATTCTGAGAACAATGGAAGAGTTCCGAAGCATTTTTAAACGTCAGCGGAATGCCGAGAACAATGCAAGATTTCCGAAGCATTTTTAAAAGTCAGCGGAATTCCGAGAACAATGGAAGAGTACCGAAGCATTTTTAAACGTCAGCGGAATTCTGAGAACAATGGAAGAGTTCCGAAGCATTTTTAAACTTCAGCGGAATTCCAAGAACAATGGAAGAGTTCTAAAGCATTTTTAAACGTCAGCGAATTCCGAGAACAATGGAAGAGCTCTGAAGCATTTTTAAACGTCAGCGGAATTTTGAAAACAATGGAAGATTTCCGAATCATTTTTAAACGTCAGCGGTATTCTGAGAACAATGCAAGAGTTCCGAAGCATTTTTAAACTTCAGCAGAATTCCGAGAACAATGTAAGAGTTCTGAAGCATTTTTAAACTTCAGCAGAATTCCGAGAGCAATGGAAGAGTTCCAAAGCATTTTAAAAGTTCAGCAGAATTCCGAGAACAATTGAAGAGTTCCGAAGCGTTTTTAAACGTCAGCGGAATGTCGAGAACAATGCAAGATTTCCGAAGCATTTTTATATGTCAGCGGAATTCCGAGAACAATGGAAGAGTACCGAAGCATTTTTAAACGTCAGCGGAATTCTGAGAACAATGGAAGAGTTCCGAAGCATTTTTAAACTTCAGCGGTATTCCGAGAACAATGGAAGAGTTCCAAAGCATTTTTAAACGTCAGCGAATTCCGAGAACAATGGAAGAGCTCTGAAGCATTTTTAAACGTCAGCGGAATTTTGAAAATAATGGAAGATTTCCGAAGCATTTTTAAACGTCAGCGGAATTCTGAGAACAATGGAAGAGTTCCGAAGCATTTTTAAACTTCAGCAGAATTCCGAGAACAATGTAAGAGTTCTGAAGCATTTTTAAACTTCAGCAGAATTCCGAGAGCAATGGAAGAGTTCCAAAGCATTTTAAAATTCAGCAGAATTCCGAGAACAATTGAAGAGTTCCGAAGCGTTTTTAAATGTCAGCGGAATGCCGAGAACAATGCAAGATTTCCGAAGCATTTTTATATGTCAGCAGAATTCCGAGAACAATGGAAGAGTACCGAAGCATTTTTAAACGTCAGCGGAATTCTGAGAACAATGGAAGAGTTCCGAAGCATTTTTAAACTTCAGCAGAATTCCGAGAACAAGGGAAGTGTTTCGAAGCATTTTAAAACTTCAACGGAATTCCGAGAACAATGGAAGAGTTCCGAAGCATTTTTAAACGTCAGCGGAATTCCGAGAACAATGAAAGAGTTGCGAAGCATTATTAAACGTCAGCGGAATTCCGAGTACAATGGAAGAGTTCCGAAGCATTTTTAAACTTCAGAATTCCGAGAACAATGGAAGAGTTTCGAAGCATTTTTAAACTTCAACGGAATTCCGAGAACAATGGAAGAGTTCCGAAGCTTTTTTAAACGTCAGTGGAATTCTGAGAACAATGGAAGAGTTCCAATGCATTTTAAAACTTCAGCAGAATTCCAAGATCAATTGAAGTGTTCTGAAGCATTTTTAAACATCAGCGGAATGCCGAGAACAATGCAAGATTTCCGAAGCATTTTTATATGTCAGCGGAATTCCGAGAACAATGGAAGAGTACCGAAGCATTTTAAAACCTCAGCGGAATTCCGAGAACAATGGAAAATTTCCGAAGCATCTTTAAACTTCAGCGGAATTACGAGAGCAATGGAACAGTTCCAAAGCATTTTAAAAGTTCAGCAGAATTCCGAGAACAATTGAAGAGTTCCGAAGCATTTTTAAACGTCAGCGGAATGCCGAGAACAATGCAAGATTTCCGAAGCATTTTTAAACGTCAGCGGAATTCTGAGAACAATGGAAGAGTTCCGAAGCATTTTTAAACTTCAGCAGAATTCCGAGAACAATGGAAGAGTTCCGAAGCATTTTTAAACTTCAGCAGAATTCCGAGAGCAATGGAAGAGTTCCGAAGCATTTTTAAACGTCAGCATAATGCCGAGAACAATGCAAGATTTCCGAAGGATTTTTATATGTCAGCGGAATTCCGAGAACAATGGAAGAGTACCGAAGCATTTTTAAACGTCAGCGGAATTCTGAGAACAATGGAAGAGTTCCGAAGCATTTTTAAACTTCAGCAGAATTCCGAGAACAATGGAAGAGTTCCAAAGCATTTTTAAACGTCAGCGGAATTCCAAGAACAATGGAAGAGTTCTGAAGCATTTTTAAACGTCAGCGGAATTTTGAAAACAATGGAAGATTTCCGAAGCATTTTTAAACGTCAGCGGAATTCTGAGAACAATGGAAGAGTTCCGAAGCATTTTTAAATGTCAGCGGAATGCCGAGAACAATGGAAGAGTACCGAAGCATTTTTAAACGTCAGCGGAATTCTGAGAACAATGGAAGAGTTCCGAAGCATTTTTAAACTTCAGCGGAATTCCGAGAACAATGGAAGAGTTTCGAAGCATTTTTAAAATTCAACGGAATTCCGAGAACAATGGAAGAGTTCCGAAGCATTTTTAAACGTCAGCAGAATTCCGAGAACAATGGAAGAGTTCCGAAGCATTTTTAAACTTCAGCGGAATTCTGAGAACAATGGAAGAGTTCCGAAGCATTTTTAAACGTCAGCGGAATTGCGAGAACAATGGAAGAGTTCTTAAGCATTTTTAAACATCAGCGGAATGCCGAGAACAATGCAAGATTTCCGAAGCATTTTTATATGTCAGCGGAATTCCGAGAACAATGGAAGAGTACGGAAGCATTTTAAAACGTCAGCGGAATTCCGAGAAAAATGGAAGAGTTCCGAAGCATTTTTAAATGTCAGCGGAATGCCGAGAACAATGCAAGATTTCCGAAGCATTTTTATATGTCAGCGGAATTCCGAGAACAATGGAAGAGTACGGAAGCATTTTAAAACGTCAGCGGAATTCTGAGAACAATGGAAGAGTTCCGAAGCATTTTTAAACGTCAGCGGAATTCCGAGAACAATGGAAGAGTTCCGAAGCATTTTTAAACTTCAGCAGAATTCTGAGAGCAATGGAAGAGTTCCAAAGCATTTTAAAAGTTCAGCAGAATTCCGAGAACAATTGAAGAGTTCCGAAGCATTTTTAAACGTCAGCGGAATGCCGAGAACAATGCAAGATTTCCGAAGGATTTTTATATGTCAGCGGAATTCCGAGAACAATGGAAGAGTACCGAAGCATTTTTAAACGTCAGCGGAATTCTGAGAACAATGGAAGAGTTCCGAAGCATTTTTAAACTTCAGCAGAATTCCGAGAACAATGGAAGAGTTCCAAAGCATTTTTAAACGTCAGCGGAATTCCAAGAACAATGGAAGAGTTCCGAAGCATTTTTAAACTTCAGCAGAATTCCGAGAACAATGGAAGAGTTCCAAAGCATTTTTAAACGTCAGCGAATTCCGAGAACAATGGAAGAGCTCTGAAGCATTTTTAAACGTCAGCGGAATTTTGAAAACAATGGAAGATTTCCGAATCATTTTTAAACGTCAGCGGTATTCTGAGAACAATGCAAGAGTTCCGAAGCATTTTTAAACTTCAGCAGAATTCCGAGAACAATGTAAGAGTTCTGAAGCATTTTTAAACTTCAGCAGAATTCCGAGAGCAATGGAAGAGTTCCAAAGCATTTTAAAAGTTCAGCAGAATTCCGAGAACAATTGAAGAGTTCCGAAGCGTTTTTAAACGTCAGCGGAATGCCGAGAACAATGCAAGATTTCCGAAGCATTTTTATATGTCAGCGGAATTCCGAGAACAATGGAAGAGTACTGAAGCATTTTTAAACGTCAGCGGAATTCTGAGAACAATGGAAGAGTTCCGAAGCATTTTTAAACTTCAGCGGTATTCCGAGAACAATGGAAGAGTTCCAAAGCATTTTTAAACGTCAGCGAATTCCGAGAACAATGGAAGAGCTCTGAAGCATTTTTAAACGTCAGCGGAATTTTGAAAATAATGGAAGATTTCCGAAGCATTTTTAAACGTCAGCCGAATTCTGAGAACAATGGAAGAGTTCCGAAGCATTTTTAAACTTCAGCAGAATTCCGAGAACAATGTAAGAGTTCTGAAGCATTTTTAAACTTCAGCAGAATTCCGAGAGCAATGGAAGAGTTCCAAAGCATTTTAAAAGTTCAGCAGAATTCCGAGAACAATTGAAGAGTTCCGAAGCGTTTTTAAATGTCAGCGGAATGCCGAGAACAATGCAAGATTTCCGAAGCATTTTTATATGTCAGCGGAATTCCGAGAACAATGGAAGAGTACCGAAGCATTTTTAAACGTCAGCGGAATTCTGAGAACAATGGAAGAGTTCCGAAGCATTTTTAAACTTCAGCAGAATTCCGAGAACAAGGGAAGTGTTTCGAAGCATTTTAAAACTTCAACGGAATTCCGAGAACAATGGAAGAGTTCCGAAGCATTTTTAAACGTCAGCGGAATTCCGAGAACAATGAAAGAGTTGCGAAGCATTATTAAACGTCAGCGGAATTCCGAGAACAATGGAAGAGTTCCGAAGCATTTTTAAACTTCAGAATTCCGAGAACAATGGAAGAGTTTCGAAGCATTTTTAAACTTCAACGGAATTCCGAGAACAA
Organism: Phyllobates terribilis; assembly: GCF_046119375.1. NCBI lineage: Eukaryota > Metazoa > Chordata > Amphibia > Anura > Dendrobatidae > Phyllobates > Phyllobates terribilis. The sequence goes on along the minus strand of NW_027362788.1, from coordinate 10,936,258 downwards.
TGGAAGAGTTCCGAAGCTTTTTTAAACGTCAGTGGAATTCCGAGAACAATGGAAGAGTTCCAATGCATTTTAAAACTTCAGCAGAATTCCAAGATCAATTGAAGTGTTCTGAAGCATTTTTAAACATCAGCGGAATGCCGAGAACAATGCAAGATTTCCGAAGCATTTTTATATGTCAGCGGAATTCCGAGAACAATGGAAGAGTACCGAAGCATTTTAAAACCTCAGCGGAATTCCGAGAACAATGGAAAAGTTCCGAAGCATCTTTAAACTTCAGCGGAATTACGAGAGCAATGGAACAGTTCCAAAGCATTTTAAAAGTTCAGCAGAATTCCGAGAACAATTGAAGAGTTCCGAAGCATTTTTAAACGTCAGCGGAATGCCGAGAACAATGCAAGATTTCCGAAGCATTTTTAAACGTCAGCGGAATTCTGAGAACAATGGAAGAGTTCCGAAGCATTTTTAAACTTCAGCAGAATTCCGAGAACAATGGAAGAGTTCCGAAGCATTTTTAAACGTCAGCGGAATTGCGAGAACAATGGAAGAGTTCTTAAGCATTTTTAAACATCAGCGGAATGCCGAGAACAATGCAAGATTTCCGAAGCATTTTTATATGTCAGCGGAATTCCGAGAACAATGGAAGAGTACGGAAGCATTTTAAAACGTCAGCGGAATTCCGAGAAAAATGGAAGAGTTCCGAAGCATTTTTAAATGTCAGCGGAATGCCGAGAACAATGCAAGATTTCCGAAGCATTTTTATATGTCAGCGGAATTCCGAGAACAATGGAAGAGTACGGAAGCATTTTAAAACGTCAGCGGAATTCTGAGAACAATGGAAGAGTTCCGAAGCATTTTTAAACGTCAGCGGAATTCCGAGAACAATGGAAGAGTTCCGAAGCATTTTTAAACTTCAGCAGAATTCTGAGAGCAATGGAAGAGTTCCAAAGCATTTTAAAAGTTCAGCAGAATTCCGAGAACAATTGAAGAGTTCCGAAGCATTTTTAAACGTCAGCGGAATGCCGAGAACAATGCAAGATTTCCGAAGCATTTTTATATGTCAGCGGAATTTTGAAAACAATGGAAGATTTCCGAAGCATTTTTAAACGTCAGCGGAATTCTGAGAACAATGGAAGAGTTCCGAAGCATTTTTAAACTTCAGCAGAATTCCGAGAACAATGGAAGAGTTCCGAAGCATTTTTAAACTTCAGCAGAATTCCGAGAGCAATGGAAGAGTTCCGAAGCATTTTTAAACGTCAGCGTAATGCCGATAACAATGTAAGATTTCCGAAGGATTTTTATATGTCAGCGGAATTCCGAGAACAATGGAAGAGTACCGAAGCATTTTTAAATGTCAGCGGAATTCTGAGAACAATGGAAGAGTTCCGAAGCATTTTTAAACTTCAGCAGAATTCCGAGAACAATGGAAGAGTTCCAAAGCATTTTTAAACGTCAGCGGAATTCCGAGAACAATGGAAGAGTTCTGAAGCATTTTTAAATGTCAGCGGAATTTTGAAAACATTGGAAGATTTCTGAAGCATTTTTAAACGTCAGCGGAATTCTGAGAACAATGGAAGAGTTCCGAAGCATTTTTAAACGTCAGCGGAATTCTGAGAACAATGGAAGAGTTCCGAAGCATTTTTAAACTTCAGCGGAATTCCAAGAACAATGGAAGAGTTCTAAAGCATTTTTAAACGTCAGCGAATTCCGAGAACAATGGAAGAGCTCTGAAGCATTTTTAACGTCAGGGGAATTTTGAAAACAATGGAAGATTTCCGAAGCATTTTTAAACGTCAGCGGAATTCTGAGAACAATGGAAGAGTTCCGAAGCATTTTTAAACGTCAGCGGAATGCCGAGAACAATGCAAGATTTCCGAAGGATTTTTATATGTCAGCGGAATTCCGAGAACAATGGAAGAGTACCGAAGCATTTTTAAACGTCAGCGGAATTCTGAGAACAATGGAAGAGTTCCGAAGCATTTTTAAACTTCAGCAGAATTCCGAGAACAATGGAAGAGTTCCAAAGCATTTTTAAACGTCAGCGAATTCCGAGAACAATGGAAGAGCTCTGAAGCATTTTTAAACGTCAGAGGAATTTTGAAAACAATGGAAGATTTCCGAATCATTTTTAAACGTCAGCGGTATTCTGAGAACAATGCAAGAGTTCCGAAGCATTTTTAAACTTCAGCAGAATTCCGAGAACAATGTAAGAGTTCTGAAGCATTTTTAAACTTCAGCAGAATTCCGAGAGCAATGGAAGAGTTCCAAAGCATTTTAAAAGTTCAGCAGAATTCCGAGAACAATTGAAGAGTTCCGAAGCGTTTTTAAACGTCAGCGGAATGTCGAGAACAATGCAAGATTTCCGAAGCATTTTTATATGTCAGCGGAATTCCGAGAACAATGGAAGAGTACCGAAGCATTTTTAAACGTCAGCGGAATTCTGAGAACAATGGAAGAGTTCCGAAGCATTTTTAAACTTCAGCGGTATTCCGAGAACAATGGAAGAGTTCCAAAGCATTTTTAAACGTCAGCGAATTCCGAGAACAATGGAAGAGCTCTGAAGCATTTTTAAACGTCAGCGGAATTTTGAAAATAATGGAAGATTTCCGAAGCATTTTTAAACGTCAGCGGAATTCTGAGAACAATGGAAGAGTTCTGAAGCATTTTTAAACTTCAGCAGAATTCCGAGAACAATGTAAGAGTTCTGAAGCATTTTTAAACTTCAGCAGAATTCCGAGAGCAATGGAAGAGTTCCAAAGCATTTTAAAATTCAGCAGAATTCCGAGAACAATTGAAGAGTTCCGAAGCGTTTTTAAATGTCAGCGGAATGCCGAGAACAATGCAAGATTTCCGAAGCATTTTTATATGTCAGCAGAATTCCGAGAACAATGGAAGAGTACCGAAGCATTTTTAAACGTCAGCGGAATTCTGAGAACAATGGAAGAGTTCCGAAGCATTTTTAAACTTCAGCAGAATTCCGAGAACAAGGGAAGTGTTTCGAAGCATTTTAAAACTTCAACGGAATTCCGAGAACAATGGAAGAGTTCCGAAGCATTTTTAAACGTCAGCGGAATTCCGAGAACAATGAAAGAGTTGCGAAGCATTATTAAACGTCAGCGGAATTCCGAGTACAATGGAAGAGTTCCGAAGCATTTTTAAACTTCAGAATTCCGAGAACAATGGAAGAGTTTCGAAGCATTTTTAAACTTCAACGGAATTCCGAGAACAATGGAAGAGTTCCGAAGCTTTTTTAAACGTCAGTGGAATTCTGAGAACAATGGAAGAGTTCCAATGCATTTTAAAACTTCAGCAGAATTCCAAGATCAATTGAAGTGTTCTGAAGCATTTTTAAACATCAGCGGAATGCCGAGAACAATGCAAGATTTCCGAAGCATTTTTATATGTCAGCGGAATTCCGAGAACAATGGAAGAGTACCGAAGCATTTTAAAACCTCAGCGGAATTCCGAGAACAATGGAAAAGTTCCGAAGCATCTTTAAACTTCAGCGGAATTACGAGAGCAATGGAACAGTTCCAAAGCATTTTAAAAGTTCAGCAGAATTCCGAGAACAATTGAAGAGTTCCGAAGCATTTTTAAACGTCAGCGGAATGCCGAGAACAATGCAAGATTTCCGAAGCATTTTTAAACGTCAGCGGAATTCTGAGAACAATGGAAGAGTTCCGAAGCATTTTTAAACTTCAGCAGAATTCCGAGAACAATGGAAGAGTTCCGAAGCATTTTTAAACTTCAGCAGAATTCCGAGAGCAATGGAAGAGTTCCGAAGCATTTTTAAACGTCAGCGTAATGCCGAGAACAATGCAAGATTTCCGAAGGATTTTTATATGTCAGCGGAATTCCGAGAACAATGGAAGAGTACCGAAGCATTTTTAAACGTCAGCGGAATTCTGAGAACAATGGAAGAGTTCCGAAGCATTTTTAAACTTCAGCAGAATTCCGAGAACAATGGAAGAGTTCCAAAGCATTTTTAAATGTCAGCGGAATTCCAAGAACAATGGAAGAGTTCTGAAGCATTTTTAAACGTCAGCGGAATTTTGAAAACAATGGAAGATTTCCGAAGCATTTTTAAACGTCAGCGGAATTCTGAGAACAATGGAAGAGTTCCGAAGCATTTTTAAATGTCAGCGGAATGCCGAGAACAATGGAAGAGTACCGAAGCATTTTTAAACGTCAGCGGAATTCTGAGAACAATGGAAGAGTTCCGAAGCATTTTTAAACGTCAGCAGAATTCCGAGAACAATGGAAGAGTTCCGAAGCATTTTTAAACTTCAGCGGAATTCTGAGAACAATGGAAGAGTTCCGAAGCATTTTTAAACGTCAGCGGAATTGCGAGAACAATGGAAGAGTTCTTAAGCATTTTTAAACATCAGCGGAATGCCGAGAACAATGCAAGATTTCCGAAGCATTTTTATATGTCAGCGGAATTCCGAGAACAATGGAAGAGTACGGAAGCATTTTAAAACGTCAGCGGAATTCCGAGAAAAATGGAAGAGTTCCGAAGCATTTTTAAATGTCAGCGGAATGCCGAGAACAATGCAAGATTTCCGAAGCATTTTTATATGTCAGCGGAATTCCGAGAACAATGGAAGAGTACGGAAGCATTTTAAAACGTCAGCGGAATTCTGAGAACAATGGAAGAGTTCCGAAGCATTTTTAAACGTCAGCGGAATTCCGAGAACAATGGAAGAGTTCCGAAGCATTTTTAAACTTCAGCAGAATTCTGAGAGCAATGGAAGAGTTCCAAAGCATTTTAAAAGTTCAGCAGAATTCCGAGAACAATTGAAGAGTTCCGAAGCATTTTTAAACGTCAGCGGAATGCCGAGAACAATGCAAGATTTCCGAAGCATTTTTATATGTCAGCGGAATTTTGAAAACAATGGAAGATTTCCGAAGCATTTTTAAACGTCAGTGGAATTCTGAGAACAATGGAAGAGTTCCGAAGCATTTTTAAACTTCAGCAGAATTCCGAGAACAATGGAAGAGTTCCGAAGCATTTTTAAACTTCAGCAGAATTCCGAGAGCAATGGAAGAGTTCCGAAGCATTTTTAAACGTCAGCGTAATGCCGATAACAATGTAAGATTTCCGAAGGATTTTTATATGTCAGCGGAATTCCGAGAACAATGGAAGAGTACCGAAGCATTTTTAAATGTCAGCGGAATTCTGAGAACAATGGAAGAGTTCCGAAGCATTTTTAAACTTCAGCAGAATTCCGAGAACAATGGAAGAGTTCCAAAGCATTTTTAAACGTCAGCGGAATTCCGAGAACAATGGAAGAGTTCTGAAGCATTTTTAAATGTCAGCGGAATTTTGAAAACATTGGAAGATTTCTGAAGCATTTTTAAACGTCAGCGGAATTCTGAGAACAATGGAAGAGTTCCGAAGCATTTTTAAACGTCAGCGGAATGCCGAGAACAATGCAAGATTTCCGAAGCATTTTTAAAAGTCAGCGGAATTCCGAGAACAATGGAAGAGTACCGAAGCATTTTTAAACGTCAGCGGAATTCTGAGAACAATGGAAGAGTTCCGAAGCATTTTTAAACTTCAGCGGAATTCCAAGAACAATGGAAGAGTTCTAAAGCATTTTTAAACGTCAGCGAATTCCGAGAACAATGGAAGAGCTCTGAAGCATTTTTAAACGTCAGCGGAATTTTGAAAACAATGGAAGATTTCCGAATCATTTTTAAACGTCAGCGGTATTCTGAGAACAATGCAAGAGTTCCGAAGCATTTTTAAACTTCAGCAGAATTCCGAGAACAATGTAAGAGTTCTGAAGCATTTTTAAACTTCAGCAGAATTCCGAGAGCAATGGAAGAGTTCCAAAGCATTTTAAAAGTTCAGCAGAATTCCGAGAACAATTGAAGAGTTCCGAAGCGTTTTTAAACGTCAGCGGAATGTCGAGAACAATGCAAGATTTCCGAAGCATTTTTATATGTCAGTGGAATTCCGAGAACAATGGAAGAGTACCGAAGCATTTTTAAACGTCAGCGGAATTCTGAGAACAATGGAAGAGTTCCGAAGCATTTTTAAACTTCAGCGGTATTCCGAGAACAATGGAAGAGTTCCAAAGCATTTTTAAACGTCAGCGAATTCCGAGAACAATGGAAGAGCTCTGAAGCATTTTTAAACGTCAGCGGAATTTTGAAAATAATGGAAGATTTCCGAAGCATTTTTAAACGTCAGCGGAATTCTGAGAACAATGGAAGAGTTCCGAAGCATTTTTAAACTTCAGCAGAATTCCGAGAACAATGTAAGAGTTCTGAAGCATTTTTAAACTTCAGCAGAATTCCGAGAGCAATGGAAGAGTTCCAAAGCATTTTAAAATTCAGCAGAATTCCGAGAACAATTGAAGAGTTCCGAAGCGTTTTTAAATGTCAGCGGAATGCCGAGAACAATGCAAGATTTCCGAAGCATTTTTATATGTCAGCAGAATTCCGAGAACAATGGAAGAGTACCGAAGCATTTTTAAACGTCAGCGGAATTCTGAGAACAATGGAAGAGTTCCGAAGCATTTTTAAACTTCAGCAGAATTCCGAGAACAAGGGAAGTGTTTCGAAGCATTTTAAAACTTCAACGGAATTCCGAGAACAATGGAAGAGTTCCGAAGCATTTTTAAACGTCAGCGGAATTCCGAGAACAATGAAAGAGTTGCGAAGCATTATTAAACGTCAGCGGAATTCCGAGTACAATGGAAGAGTTCCGAAGCATTTTTAAACTTCAGAATTCCGAGAACAATGGAAGAGTTTCGAAGCATTTTTAAACTTCAACGGAATTCCGAGAACAATGGAAGAGTTCCGAAGCTTTTTTAAACGTCAGTGGAATTCTGAGAACAATGGAAGAGTTCCAATGCATTTTAAAACTTCAGCAGAATTCCAAGATCAATTGAAGTGTTCTGAAGCATTTTTAAACATCAGCGGAATGCCGAGAACAATGCAAGATTTCCGAAGCATTTTTATATGTCAGCGGAATTCCGAGAACAATGGAAGAGTACCGAAGCATTTTAAAACCTCAGCGGAATTCCGAGAACAATGGAAAATTTCCGAAGCATCTTTAAACTTCAGCGGAATTACGAGAGCAATGGAACAGTTCCAAAGCATTTTAAAAGTTCAGCAGAATTCCGAGAACAATTGAAGAGTTCCGAAGCATTTTTAAACGTCAGCGGAATGCCGAGAACAATGCAAGATTTCCGAAGCATTTTTAAACGTCAGCGGAATTCTGAGAACAATGGAAGAGTTCCGAAGCATTTTTAAACTTCAGCAGAATTCCGAGAACAATGGAAGAGTTCCGAAGCATTTTTAAACTTCAGCAGAATTCCGAGAGCAATGGAAGAGTTCCGAAGCATTTTTAAACGTCAGCATAATGCCGAGAACAATGCAAGATTTCCGAAGGATTTTTATATGTCAGCGGAATTCCGAGAACAATGGAAGAGTACCGAAGCATTTTTAAACGTCAGCGGAATTCTGAGAACAATGGAAGAGTTCCGAAGCATTTTTAAACTTCAGCAGAATTCCGAGAACAATGGAAGAGTTCCAAAGCATTTTTAAACGTCAGCGGAATTCCAAGAACAATGGAAGAGTTCTGAAGCATTTTTAAACGTCAGCGGAATTTTGAAAACAATGGAAGATTTCCGAAGCATTTTTAAACGTCAGCGGAATTCTGAGAACAATGGAAGAGTTCCGAAGCATTTTTAAATGTCAGCGGAATGCCGAGAACAATGGAAGAGTACCGAAGCATTTTTAAACGTCAGCGGAATTCTGAGAACAATGGAAGAGTTCCGAAGCATTTTTAAACTTCAGCGGAATTCCGAGAACAATGGAAGAGTTTCGAAGCATTTTTAAAATTCAACGGAATTCCGAGAACAATGGAAGAGTTCCGAAGCATTTTTAAACGTCAGCAGAATTCCGAGAACAATGGAAGAGTTCCGAAGCATTTTTAAACTTCAGCGGAATTCTGAGAACAATGGAAGAGTTCCGAAGCATTTTTAAACGTCAGCGGAATTGCGAGAACAATGGAAGAGTTCTTAAGCATTTTTAAACATCAGCGGAATGCCGAGAACAATGCAAGATTTCCGAAGCATTTTTATATGTCAGCGGAATTCCGAGAACAATGGAAGAGTACGGAAGCATTTTAAAACGTCAGCGGAATTCCGAGAAAAATGGAAGAGTTCCGAAGCATTTTTAAATGTCAGCGGAATGCCGAGAACAATGCAAGATTTCCGAAGCATTTTTATATGTCAGCGGAATTCCGAGAACAATGGAAGAGTACGGAAGCATTTTAAAACGTCAGCGGAATTCTGAGAACAATGGAAGAGTTCCGAAGCATTTTTAAACGTCAGCGGAATTCCGAGAACAATGGAAGAGTTCCGAAGCATTTTTAAACTTCAGCAGAATTCTGAGAGCAATGGAAGAGTTCCAAAGCATTTTAAAAGTTCAGCAGAATTCCGAGAACAATTGAAGAGTTCCGAAGCATTTTTAAACGTCAGTTGAATGCCGAGAACAATGCAAGATTTCCGAAGCATTTTTATATGTCAGCGGAATTTTGAAAACAATGGAAGATTTCCGAAGCATTTTTAAACGTCAGTGGAATTCTGAGAACAATGGAAGAGTTCCGAAGCATTTTTAAACTTCAGCAGAATTCCGAGAACAATGGAAGAGTTCCGAAGCATTTTTAAACTTCAGCAGAATTCCGAGAGCAATGGAAGAGTTCCGAAGCATTTTTAAACGTCAGCGTAATGCCGATAACAATGTAAGATTTCCGAAGGATTTTTATATGTCAGCGGAATTCCGAGAACAATGGAAGAGTACCGAAGCATTTTTAAATGTCAGCGGAATTCTGAGAACAATGGAAGAGTTCCGAAGCATTTTTAAACTTCAGCAGAATTCCGAGAACAATGGAAGAGTTCCAAAGCATTTTTAAACGTCAGCGGAATTCCGAGAACAATGGAAGAGTTCTGAAGCATTTTTAAATGTCAGCGGAATTTTGAAAACATTGGAAGATTTCTGAAGCATTTTTAAACGTCAGCGGAATTCTGAGAACAATGGAAGAGTTCCGAAGCATTTTTAAACGTCAGCGGAATGCCGAGAACAATGCAAGATTTCCGAAGCATTTTTAAAAGTCAGCGGAATTCCGAGAACAATGGAAGAGTACCGAAGCATTTTTAAACGTCAGCGGAATTCTGAGAACAATGGAAGAGTTCCGAAGCATTTTTAAACTTCAGCGGAATTCCAAGAACAATGGAAGAGTTCTAAAGCATTTTTAAACGTCAGCGAATTCCGAGAACAATGGAAGAGCTCTGAAGCATTTTTAAACGTCAGCGGAATTTTGAAAACAATGGAAGATTTCCGAATCATTTTTAAACGTCAGCGGTATTCTGAGAACAATGCAAGAGTTCCGAAGCATTTTTAAACTTCAGCAGAATTCCGAGAACAATGTAAGAGTTCTGAAGCATTTTTAAACTTCAGCAGAATTCCGAGAGCAATGGAAGAGTTCCAAAGCATTTTAAAAGTTCAGCAGAATTCCGAGAACAATTGAAGAGTTCCGAAGCGTTTTTAAACGTCAGCGGAATGTCGAGAACAATGCAAGATTTCCGAAGCATTTTTATATGTCAGCGGAATTCCGAGAACAATGGAAGAGTACCGAAGCATTTTTAAACGTCAGCGGAATTCTGAGAACAATGGAAGAGTTCCGAAGCATTTTTAAACTTCAGCGGTATTCCGAGAACAATGGAAGAGTTCCAAAGCATTTTTAAACGTCAGCGAATTCCGAGAACAGTGGAAGAGCTCTGAAGCATTTTTAAACGTCAGCGGAATTTTGAAAATAATGGAAGATTTCCGAAGCATTTTTAAACGTCAGCGGAATTCTGAGAACAATGGAAGAGTTCCGAAGCATTTTTAAACTTCAGCAGAATTCCGAGAACAATGTAAGAGTTCTGAAGCATTTTTAAACTTCAGCAGAATTCCGAGAGCAATGGAAGAGTTCCAAAGCATTTTAAAATTCAGCAGAATTCCGAGAACAATTGAAGAGTTCCGAAGCGTTTTTAAATGTCAGCGGAATGCCGAGAACAATGCAAGATTTCCGAAGCATTTTTATATGTCAGCAGAATTCCGAGAACAATGGAAGAGTACCGAAGCATTTTTAAACGTCAGCGGAATTCTGAGAACAATGGAAGAGTTCCGAAGCATTTTTAAACTTCAGCAGAATTCCGAGAACAAGGGAAGTGTTTCGAAGCATTTTAAAACTTCAACGGAATTCCGAGAACAATGGAAGAGTTCCGAAGCATTTTTAAACGTCAGCGGAATTCCGAGAACAATGATAGAGTTGCGAAGCATTATTAAACGTCAGCGGAATTCCGAGAACAATGGAAGAGTTCCGAAGCATTTTTAAACTTCAGAATTCCGAGAACAATGGAAGAGTTTCGAAGCATTTTTAAACTTCAACGGAATTCCGAGAACAATGGAAGAGTTCCGAAGCTTTTTTAAACGTCAGTGGAATTCCGAGAACAATGTAAGAGTTCCAATGCATTTTAAAACTTCAGCAGAATTCCAAGAACAATTGAAGTGTTCTGAAGCATTTTTAAACATCAGCGGAATGCCGAGAACAATGCAAGATTTCCGAAGCATTTTTATATGTCAGCGGAATTCCGAGAACAATGGAAGAGTACCGAAGCATTTTAAAACCTCAGCGGAATTCCGAGAACAATGGAAAAGTTCCGAAGCATCTTTAAACTTCAGCGGAATTACGAGAGCAATGGAACAGTTCCAAAGCATTTTAAAAGTTCAGCAGAATTCCGAGAACAATTGAAGAGTTCCGAAGCATTTTTAAACGTCAGCGGAATGCCGAGAACAATGCAAGATTTCCGAAGCATTTTTATATTTCAGCGGAATTTTGAAAACAATGGAAGATTTCCGAAGCATTTTTAAACGTCAGCGGAATTCTGAGAACAATGGAAGAGTTCCGAAGCATTTTTAAACGTCAGCGTAATGCCGAGAACAATGCAAGATTTCCGAAGGATTTTTATATGTCAGCGGAATTCCGAGAACAATGGAAGAGTACCGAAGCATTTTTAAACGTCAGCGGAATTCTGAGAACAATGGAAGAGTTCCGAAGCATTTTTAAACTTCAGCAGAATTCCGAGAACAATGGAAGAGTTTCGAAGCATTTTTAAAATTCAACGGAATTCCGAGAACAATGGAAGAGTTCCGAAGCATTTTTAAACGTCAGCAGAATTCCGAGAACAATGGAAGAATTCCGAAGCATTTTTAAACTTCAGCGGAATTCTGAGAACAATGGAAGAGTTCCGAAGCATTTTTAAACTTCAGCAGAATTCCGAGAGCAATGGAAGAGTTCCAAAGCATTTTAAAAGTTCAGCAGAATTCCGAGAACAATTGAAGAGTTCCGAAGCGTTTTTAAATGTCAGCGGAATGCCGAGAACAATGCAAGATTTCCGAAGCATTTTTATATGTCAGCGGAATTCCGAGAACAATGGAAGAGTACCGAAGCATTTTTAAACGTCAGCGGAATTCTGAGAACAATGGAAGAGTTCCGAAGCATTTTTAAACTTCAGCAGAATTCCGAGAACAAGGGAAGTGTTTCGAAGCATTTTAAAACTTCAACGGAATTCCGAGAACAATGGAAGAGTTCCGAAGCATTTTTAAACGTCAGCGGAATTCCGAGAACAATGAAAGAGTTGCGAAGCATTATTAAACGTCAGCGGAATTCCGAGAACAATGGAAGAGTTCCGAAGCATTTTTAAACTTCAGAATTCCGAGAACAATGGAAGAGTTCCGAAGCTTTTTTAAACGTCAGTGGAATTCCGAGAACAATGGAAGAGTTCCAATGCATTTTAAAACTTCAGCAGAATTCCAAGATCAATTGAAGTGTTCTGAAGCATTTTTAAACATCAGCGGAATGCCGAGAACAATGCAAGATTTCCGAAGCATTTTTATATGTCAGCGGAATTCCGAGAACAATGGAAGAGTACCGAAGCATTTTAAAACCTCAGCGGAATTCCGAGAACAATGGAAAAGTTCCGAAGCATCTTTAAACTTCAGCGGAATTACGAGAGCAATGGAACAGTTCCAAAGCATTTTAAAAGTTCAGCAGAATTCCGAGAACAATTGAAGAGTTCCGAAGCATTTTTAAACGTCAGCGGAATGCCGAGAACAATGCAAGATTTCCGAAGCATTTTTAAACGTCAGCGGAATTCTGAGAACAATGGAAGAGTTCCGAAGCATTTTTAAACTTCAGCAGAATTCCGAGAACAATGGAAGAGTTCCGAAGCATTTTTAAACTTCAGCAGAATTCCGAGAGCAATGGAAGAGTTCCGAAGCATTTTTAAACGTCAGCGTAATGCCGAGAACAATGCAAGATTTCCGAAGGATTTTTATATGTCAGCGGAATTCCGAGAACAATGGAAGAGTACCGAAGCATTTTTAAACGTCAGCGGAATTCTGAGAACAATGGAAGAGTTCCGAAGCATTTTTAAACTTCAGCAGAATTCCGAGAACAATGGAAGAGTTCCAAAGCATTTTTAAACGTCAGCGAATTCCGAGAACAATGGAAGAGCTCTGAAGCATTTTTAAACGTCAGCGGAATTTTGAAAACAATGGAAGATTTCCGAATCATTTTTAAACGTCAGCGGTATTCTGAGAACAATGCAAGAGTTCCGAAGCATTTTTAAACTTCAGCAGAATTCCGAGAACAATGTAAGAGTTCTGAAGCATTTTTAAACTTCAGCAGAATTCCGAGAGCAATGGAAGAGTTCCAAAGCATTTTAAAAGTTCAGCAGAATTCCGAGAACAATTGAAGAGTTCCGAAGCGTTTTTAAACGTCAGCGGAATGCCGAGAACAATGCAAGATTTCCGAAGCATTTTTATATGTCAGCGGAATTCCGAGAACAATGGAAGAGTACCGAAGCATTTTTAAACGTCAGCGGAATTCTGAGAACAATGGAAGAGTTCCGAAGCATTTTTAAACTTCAGCGGTATTCCGAGAACAATGGAAGAGTTCCAAAGCATTTTTAAACGTCAGCGAATTCCGAGAACAATGGAAGAGCTCTGAAGCATTTTTAAACGTCAGCGGAATTTTGAAAATAATGGAAGATTTCCGAAGCATTTTTAAACGTCAGCCGAATTCTGAGAACAATGGAAGAGTTCCGAAGCATTTTTAAACTTCAGCAGAATTCCGAGAACAATGTAAGAGTTCTGAAGCATTTTTAAACTTCAGCAGAATTCCGAGAGCAATGGAAGAGTTCCAAAGCATTTTAAAAGTTCAGCAGAATTCCGAGAACAATTGAAGAGTTCCGAAGCGTTTTTAAATGTCAGCGGAATGCCGAGAACAATGCAAGATTTCCGAAGCATTTTTATATGTCAGCGGAATTCCGAGAACAATGGAAGAGTACCGAAGCATTTTTAAACGTCAGCGGAATTCTGAGAACAATGGAAGAGTTCCGAAGCATTTTTAAACTTCAGCAGAATTCCGAGAACAAGGGAAGTGTTTCGAAGCATTTTAAAACTTCAACGGAATTCCGAGAACAATGGAAGAGTTCCGAAGCATTTTTAAACGTCAGCGGAATTCCGAGAACAATGAAAGAGTTGCGAAGCATTATTAAACGTCAGCGGAATTCCGAGAACAATGGAAGAGTTCCGAAGCATTTTTAAACTTCAGAATTCCGAGAACAATGGAAGAGTTTCGAAGCATTTTTAAACTTCAACGGAATTCCGAGAACAATGGAAGAGTTCCGAAGCTTTTTTAAACGTCAGTGGAATTCCGAGAACAATGGAAGAGTTCCAATGCATTTTAAAACTTCAGCAGAATTCCAAGATCAATTGAAGTGTTCTGAAGCATTTTTAAACATCAGCGGAATGCCGAGAACAATGCAAGATTTCCGAAGCATTTTTATATGTCAGCGGAATTCCGAGAACAATGGAAGAGTACCGAAGCATTTTAAAACCTCAGCGGAATTCCGAGAACAATGGAAAAGTTCCGAAGCATCTTTAAACTTCAGCGGAATTACGAGAGCAATGGAACAGTTCCAAAGCATTTTAAAAGTTCAGCAGAATTCCGAGAACAATTGAAGAGTTCCGAAGCATTTTTAAACGTCAGCGGAATGCCGAGAACAATGCAAGATTTCCGAAGCATTTTTAAACGTCAGCGGAATTCTGAGAACAATGGAAGAGTTCCGAAGCATTTTTAAACTTCAGCAGAATTCCGAGAACAATGGAAGAGTTCCGAAGCATTTTTAAACTTCTGCAGAATTCCGAGAGCAATGGAAGAGTTCCGAAGCATTTTTAAACGTCAGCGTAATGCCGAGAACAATGCAAGATTTCCGAAGGATTTTTATATGTCAGCGGAATTCCGAGAACAATGGAAGAGTACCGAAGCATTTTTAAACGTCAGCGGAATTCTGAGAACAATGGAAGAGTTCCGAAGCATTTTTAAACTTCAGCAGAATTCCGAGAACAATGGAAGAGTTCCAAAGCATTTTTAAACGTCAGCGGAATTCCAAGAACAATGGAAGAGTTCTGAAGCATTTTTAAACGTCAGCGGAATTTTGAAAACAATGGAAGATTTCCGAAGCATTTTTAAACGTCAGCGGAATTCTGAGAACAATGGAAGAGTTCCGAAGCATTTTTAAATGTCAGCGGAATGCCGAGAACAATGGAAGAGTACCGAAGCATTTTTAAACGTCAGCGGAATTCTGAGAACAATGGAAGAGTTCCGAAGCATTTTTAAACTTCAGCAGAATTCCGAGAACAATGGAAGAGTTTCGAAGCATTTTTAAAATTCAACGGAATTCCGAGAACAATGGAAGAGTTCCGAAGCATTTTTAAACGTCAGCAGAATTCCGAGAACAATGGAAGAGTTCCGAAGCATTTTTAAACTTCAGCGGAATTCTGAGAACAATGGAAGAGTTCCGAAGCATTTTTAAACGTCAGCGGAATTGCGAGAACAATGGAAGAGTTCTTAAGCATTTTTAAACATCAGCGGAATGCCGAGAACAATGCAAGATTTCCAAGCATTTTTATATGTCAGCGGAATTCCGAGAACAATGGAAGAGTACGGAAGCATTTTAAAACGTCAGCGGAATTCCGAGAAAAATGGAAGAGTTCCGAAGCATTTTTAAATGTCAGCGGAATGCCGAGAACAATGCAAGATTTCCGAAGCATTTTTATATGTCAGCGGAATTTTGAAAACAATGGAAGATTTCCGAAGCATTTTTAAACGTCAGCGGAATTCTGAGAACAATGGAAGAGTTCCGAAGCATTTTTAAACTTCAGCAGAATTCCGAGAACAATGGAAGAGTTCCGAAGCATTTTTAAACTTCAGCAGAATTCCGAGAGCAATGGAAGAGTTCCGAAGCATTTTTAAACGTCAGCGTAATGCCGATAACAATGTAAGATTTCCGAAGGATTTTTATATGTCAGCGGAATTCCGAGAACAATGGAAGAGTACCGAAGCATTTTTAAATGTCAGCGGAATTCTGAGAACAATGGAAGAGTTCCGAAGCATTTTTAAACTTCAGCAGAATTCCGAGAACAATGGAAGAGTTCCAAAGCATTTTTAAACGTCAGCGGAATTCCGAGAACAGTGGAAGAGTTCTGAAGCATTTTTAAACGTCAGCGGAATTCTGAGAACAATGGAAGAGTTCCGAAGCATTTTTAAACGTCAGCGGAATTGCGAGAACAATGGAAGAGTTCTTAAGCATTTTTAAACATCAGCGGAATGCCGAGAACAATGCAAGATTTCCGAAGCATTTTTATATGTCAGCGGAATTCCGAGAACAATGGAAGAGTACGGAAGCATTTTAAAACGTCAGCGGAATTCCGAGAAAAATGGAAGAGTTCCGAAGCATTTTTAAATGTCAGCGGAATGCCGAGAACAATGCAAGATTTCCGAAGCATTTTTATATGTCAGCGGAATTCCGAGAACAATGGAAGAGTACGGAAGCATTTTAAAACGTCAGCGGAATTCTGAGAACAATGGAAGAGTTCCGAAGCATTTTTAAACGTCAGCGGAATTCCGAGAACAATGGAAGAGTTCCGAAGCATTTTTAAACTTCAGCAGAATTCTGAGAGCAATGGAAGAGTTCCAAAGCATTTTAAAAGTTCAGCAGAATTCCGAGAACAATTGAAGAGTTCCGAAGCATTTTTAAACGTCAGTTGAATGCCGAGAACAATGCAAGATTTCCGAAGCATTTTTATATGTCAGCGGAATTTTGAAAACAATGGAAGATTTCCGAAGCATTTTTAAACGTCAGTGGAATTCTGAGAACAATGGAAGAGTTCCGAAGCATTTTTAAACTTCAGCAGAATTCCGAGAACAATGGAAGAGTTCCGAAGCATTTTTAAACTTCAGCAGAATTCCGAGAGCAATGGAAGAGTTCCGAAGCATTTTTAAACGTCAGCGTAATGCCGATAACAATGTAAGATTTCCGAAGGATTTTTATATGTCAGCGGAATTCCGAGAACAATGGAAGAGTACCGAAGCATTTTTAAATGTCAGCGGAATTCTGAGAACAATGGAAGAGTTCCGAAGCATTTTTAAACTTCAGCAGAATTCCGAGAACAATGGAAGAGTTCCAAAGCATTTTTAAACGTCAGCGGAATTCCGAGAACAATGGAAGAGTTCTGAAGCATTTTTAAATGTCAGCGGAATTTTGAAAACATTGGAAGATTTCTGAAGCATTTTTAAACGTCAGCGGAATTCTGAGAACAATGGAAGAGTTCCGAAGCATTTTTAAACGTCAGCGGAATGCCGAGAACAATGCAAGATTTCCGAAGCATTTTTAAAAGTCAGCGGAATTCCGAGAACAATGGAAGAGTACCGAAGCATTTTTAAACGTCAGCGGAATTCTGAGAACAATGGAAGAGTTCCGAAGCATTTTTAAACTTCAGCGGAATTCCAAGAACAATGGAAGAGTTCTAAAGCATTTTTAAACGTCAGCGAATTCCGAGAACAATGGAAGAGCTCTGAAGCATTTTTAAACGTCAGCGGAATTTTGAAAACAATGGAAGATTTCCGAATCATTTTTAAACGTCAGCGGTATTCTGAGAACAATGCAAGAGTTCCGAAGCATTTTTAAACTTCAGCAGAATTCCGAGAACAATGTAAGAGTTCTGAAGCATTTTTAAACTTCAGCAGAATTCCGAGAGCAATGGAAGAGTTCCAAAGCATTTTAAAAGTTCAGCAGAATTCCGAGAACAATTGAAGAGTTCCGAAGCGTTTTTAAACGTCAGCGGAATGTCGAGAACAATGCAAGATTTCCGAAGCATTTTTATATGTCAGCGGAATTCCGAGAACAATGGAAGAGTACCGAAGCATTTTTAAACGTCAGCGGAATTCTGAGAACAATGGAAGAGTTCCGAAGCATTTTTAAACTTCAGCGGTATTCCGAGAACAATGGAAGAGTTCCAAAGCATTTTTAAACGTCAGCGAATTCCGAGAACAGTGGAAGAGCTCTGAAGCATTTTTAAACGTCAGCGGAATTTTGAAAATAATGGAAGATTTCCGAAGCATTTTTAAACGTCAGCGGAATTCTGAGAACAATGGAAGAGTTCCGAAGCATTTTTAAACTTCAGCAGAATTCCGAGAACAATGTAAGAGTTCTGAAGCATTTTTAAACTTCAGCAGAATTCCGAGAGCAATGGAAGAGTTCCAAAGCATTTTAAAATTCAGCAGAATTCCGAGAACAATTGAAGAGTTCCGAAGCGTTTTTAAATGTCAGCGGAATGCCGAGAACAATGCAAGATTTCCGAAGCATTTTTATATGTCAGCAGAATTCCGAGAACAATGGAAGAGTACCGAAGCATTTTTAAACGTCAGCGGAATTCTGAGAACAATGGAAGAGTTCCGAAGCATTTTTAAACTTCAGCAGAATTCCGAGAACAAGGGAAGTGTTTCGAAGCATTTTAAAACTTCAACGGAATTCCGAGAACAATGGAAGAGTTCCGAAGCATTTTTAAACGTCAGCGGAATTCCGAGAACAATGATAGAGTTGCGAAGCATTATTAAACGTCAGCGGAATTCCGAGAACAATGGAAGAGTTCCGAAGCATTTTTAAACTTCAGAATTCCGAGAACAATGGAAGAGTTTCGAAGCATTTTTAAACTTCAACGGAATTCCGAGAACAATGGAAGAGTTCCGAAGCTTTTTTAAACGTCAGTGGAATTCCGAGAACAATGTAAGAGTTCCAATGCATTTTAAAACTTCAGCAGAATTCCAAGAACAATTGAAGTGTTCTGAAGCATTTTTAAACATCAGCGGAATGCCGAGAACAATGCAAGATTTCCGAAGCATTTTTATATGTCAGCGGAATTCCGAGAACAATGGAAGAGTACCGAAGCATTTTAAAACCTCAGCGGAATTCCGAGAACAATGGAAAAGTTCCGAAGCATCTTTAAACTTCAGCGGAATTACGAGAGCAATGGAACAGTTCCAAAGCATTTTAAAAGTTCAGCAGAATTCCGAGAACAATTGAAGAGTTCCGAAGCATTTTTAAACGTCAGCGGAATGCCGAGAACAATGCAAGATTTCCGAAGCATTTTTATATTTCAGCGGAATTTTGAAAACAATGGAAGATTTCCGAAGCATTTTTAAACGTCAGCGGAATTCTGAGAACAATGGAAGAGTTCCGAAGCATTTTTAAACGTCAGCGTAATGCCGAGAACAATGCAAGATTTCCGAAGGATTTTTATATGTCAGCGGAATTCCGAGAACAATGGAAGAGTACCGAAGCATTTTTAAACGTCAGCGGAATTCTGAGAACAATGGAAGAGTTCCGAAGCATTTTTAAACTTCAGCAGAATTCCGAGAACAATGGAAGAGTTTCGAAGCATTTTTAAAATTCAACGGAATTCCGAGAACAATGGAAGAGTTCCGAAGCATTTTTAAACGTCAGCAGAATTCCGAGAACAATGGAAGAATTCCGAAGCATTTTTAAACTTCAGCGGAATTCTGAGAACAATGGAAGAGTTCCGAAGCATTTTTAAACTTCAGCAGAATTCCGAGAGCAATGGAAGAGTTCCAAAGCATTTTAAAAGTTCAGCAGAATTCCGAGAACAATTGAAGAGTTCCGAAGCGTTTTTAAATGTCAGCGGAATGCCGAGAACAATGCAAGATTTCCGAAGCATTTTTATATGTCAGCGGAATTCCGAGAACAATGGAAGAGTACCGAAGCATTTTTAAACGTCAGCGGAATTCTGAGAACAATGGAAGAGTTCCGAAGCATTTTTAAACTTCAGCAGAATTCCGAGAACAAGGGAAGTGTTTCGAAGCATTTTAAAACTTCAACGGAATTCCGAGAACAATGGAAGAGTTCCGAAGCATTTTTAAACGTCAGCGGAATTCCGAGAACAATGAAAGAGTTGCGAAGCATTATTAAACGTCAGCGGAATTCCGAGAACAATGGAAGAGTTCCGAAGCATTTTTAAACTTCAGAATTCCGAGAACAATGGAAGAGTTCCGAAGCTTTTTTAAACGTCAGTGGAATTCCGAGAACAATGGAAGAGTTCCAATGCATTTTAAAACTTCAGCAGAATTCCAAGATCAATTGAAGTGTTCTGAAGCATTTTTAAACATCAGCGGAATGCCGAGAACAATGCAAGATTTCCGAAGCATTTTTATATGTCAGCGGAATTCCGAGAACAATGGAAGAGTACCGAAGCATTTTAAAACCTCAGCGGAATTCCGAGAACAATGGAAAAGTTCCGAAGCATCTTTAAACTTCAGCGGAATTACGAGAGCAATGGAACAGTTCCAAAGCATTTTAAAAGTTCAGCAGAATTCCGAGAACAATGGAAGAGTTCCGAAGCATTTTTAAACTTCAGCAGAATTCCGAGAGCAATGGAAGAGTTCCGAAGCATTTTTAAACGTCAGCGTAATGCCGATAACAATGTAAGATTTCCGAAGGATTTTTATATGTCAGCGGAATTCCGAGAACAATGGAAGAGTACCGAAGCATTTTTAAATGTCAGCGGAATTCTGAGAACAATGGAAGAGTTCCGAAGCATTTTTAAACTTCAGCAGAATTCCGAGAACAATGGAAGAGTTCCAAAGCATTTTTAAACGTCAGCGGAATTCCGAGAACAATGGAAGAGTTCTGAAGCATTTTTAAATGTCAGCGGAATTTTGAAAACATTGGAAGATTTCTGAAGCATTTTTAAACGTCAGCGAAATTCTGAGAACAATGGAAGAGTTCCGAAGCATTTTTAAACGTCAGCGGAATGCCGAGAACAATGCAAGATTTCCGAAGCATTTTTAAAAGTCAGCGGAATTCCGAGAACAATGGAAGAGTACCGAAGCATTTTTAAACGTCAGCGGAATTCTGAGAACAATGGAAGAGTTCCGAAGCATTTTTAAACTTCAGCGGAATTCCAAGAACAATGGAAGAGTTCTAAAGCATTTTTAAACGTCAGCGAATTCCGAGAACAATGGAAGAGCTCTGAAGCATTTTTAAACGTCAGCGGAATTTTGAAAACAATGGAAGATTTCCGAATCATTTTTAAACGTCAGCGGTATTCTGAGAACAATGCAAGAGTTCCGAAGCATTTTTAAACTTCAGCAGAATTCCGAGAACAATGTAAGAGTTCTGAAGCATTTTTAAACTTCAGCAGAATTCCGAGAGCAATGGAAGAGTTCCAAAGCATTTTAAAAGTTCAGCAGAATTCCGAGAACAATTGAAGAGTTCCGAAGCGTTTTTAAACGTCAGCGGAATGTCGAGAACAATGCAAGATTTCCGAAGCATTTTTATATGTCAGCGGAATTCCGAGAACAATGGAAGAGTACCGAAGCATTTTTAAACGTCAGCGGAATTCTGAGAACAATGGAAGAGTTCCGAAGCATTTTTAAACTTCAGCGGTATTCCGAGAACAATGGAAGAGTTCCAAAGCATTTTTAAACGTCAGCGAATTCCGAGAACAGTGGAAGAGCTCTGAAGCATTTTTAAACGTCAGCGGAATTTTGAAAATAATGGAAGATTTCCGAAGCATTTTTAAACGTCAGCGGAATTCTGAGAACAATGGAAGAGTTCCGAAGCATTTTTAAACTTCAGCAGAATTCCGAGAACAATGTAAGAGTTCTGAAGCATTTTTAAACTTCAGCAGAATTCCGAGAGCAATGGAAGAGTTCCAAAGCATTTTAAAATTCAGCAGAATTCCGAGAACAATTGAAGAGTTCCGAAGCGTTTTTAAATGTCAGCGGAATGCCGAGAACAATGCAAGATTTCCGAAGCATTTTTATATGTCAGCAGAATTCCGAGAACAATGGAAGAGTACCGAAGCATTTTTAAACGTCAGCGGAATTCTGAGAACAATGGAAGAGTTCCGAAGCATTTTTAAACTTCAGCAGAATTCCGAGAACAAGGGAAGTGTTTCGAAGCATTTTAAAACTTCAACGGAATTCCGAGAACAATGGAAGAGTTCCGAAGCATTTTTAAACGTCAGCGGAATTCCGAGAACAATGATAGAGTTGCGAAGCATTATTAAACGTCAGCGGAATTCCGAGAACAATGGAAGAGTTCCGAAGCATTTTTAAACTTCAGAATTCCGAGAACAATGGAAGAGTTTCGAAGCATTTTTAAACTTCAACGGAATTCCGAGAACAATGGAAGAGTTCCGAAGCTTTTTTAAACGTCAGTGGAATTCCGAGAACAATGTAAGAGTTCCAATGCATTTTAAAACTTCAGCAGAATTCCAAGAACAATTGAAGTGTTCTGAAGCATTTTTAAACATCAGCGGAATGCCGAGAACAATGCAAGATTTCCGAAGCATTTTTATATGTCAGCGGAATTCCGAGAACAATGGAAGAGTACCGAAGCATTTTAAAACCTCAGCGGAATTCCGAGAACAATGGAAAAGTTCCGAAGCATCTTTAAACTTCAGCGGAATTACGAGAGCAATGGAACAGTTCCAAAGCATTTTAAAAGTTCAGCAGAATTCCGAGAACAATTGAAGAGTTCCGAAGCATTTTTAAACGTCAGCGGAATGCCGAGAACAATGCAAGATTTCCGAAGCATTTTTATATTTCAGCGGAATTTTGAAAACAATGGAAGATTTCCGAAGCATTTTTAAACGTCAGCGGAATTCTGAGAACAATGGAAGAGTTCCGAAGCATTTTTAAACGTCAGCGTAATGCCGAGAACAATGCAAGATTTCCGAAGGATTTTTATATGTCAGCGGAATTCCGAGAACAATGGAAGAGTACCGAAGCATTTTTAAACGTCAGCGGAATTCTGAGAACAATGGAAGAGTTCCGAAGCATTTTTAAACTTCAGCAGAATTCCGAGAACAATGGAAGAGTTTCGAAGCATTTTTAAAATTCAACGGAATTCCGAGAACAATGGAAGAGTTCCGAAGCATTTTTAAACGTCAGCAGAATTCCGAGAACAATGGAAGAATTCCGAAGCATTTTTAAACTTCAGCGGAATTCTGAGAACAATGGAAGAGTTCCGAAGCATTTTTAAACTTCAGCAGAATTCTGAGAGCAATGGAAGAGTTCCAAAGCATTTTAAAAGTTCAGCAGAATTCCGAGAACAATTGAAGAGTTCCGTAGCGTTTTTAAATGTCAGCGGAATGCCGAGAACAATGCAAGATTTCCGAAGCATTTTTATATGTCAGCGGAATTCCGAGAACAATGGAAGAGTACCGAAGCATTTTTAAACGTCAGCGGAATTCCAAGAACAATGGAAGAGTTCTGAAGCATTTTTAAACGTCAGCGGAATTTTGAAAACAATGGAAGATTTCCGAAGCATTTTTAAACGTCAGCGGAATTCTGAGAACAATGGAAGAGTTCCGAAGCATTTTTAAATGTCAGCGGAATGCCGAGAACAATGGAAGAGTACCGAAGCATTTTTAAACGTCAGCGGAATTCTGAGAACAATGGAAGAGTTCCGAAGCATTTTTAAACGTCAGCAGAATTCCGAGAACAATGGAAGAGTTCCGAAGCATTTTTAAACTTCAGCGGAATTCTGAGAACAATGGAAGAGTTCCGAAGCATTTTTAAACGTCAGCGGAATTGCGAGAACAATGGAAGAGTTCTTAAGCATTTTTAAACATCAGCGGAATGCCGAGAACAATGCAAGATTTCCAAGCATTTTTATATGTCAGCGGAATTCCGAGAACAATGGAAGAGTACGGAAGCATTTTAAAACGTCAGCGGAATTCCGAGAAAAATGGAAGAGTTCCGAAGCATTTTTAAATGTCAGCGGAATGCCGAGAACAATGCAAGATTTCCGAAGCATTTTTATATGTCAGCGGAATTTTGAAAACAATGGAAGATTTCCGAAGCATTTTTAAACGTCAGCGGAATTCTGAGAACAATGGAAGAGTTCCGAAGCATTTTTAAACTTCAGCAGAATTCCGAGAACAATGGAAGAGTTCCGAAGCATTTTTAAACTTCAGCAGAATTCCGAGAGCAATGGAAGAGTTCCGAAGCATTTTTAAACGTCAGCGTAATGCCGATAACAATGTAAGATTTCCGAAGGATTTTTATATGTCAGCGGAATTCCGAGAACAATGGAAGAGTACCGAAGCATTTTTAAATGTCAGCGGAATTCTGAGAACAATGGAAGAGTTCCGAAGCATTTTTAAACTTCAGCAGAATTCCGAGAACAATGGAAGAGTTCCAAAGCATTTTTAAACGTCAGCGGAATTCCGAGAACAGTGGAAGAGTTCTGAAGCATTTTTAAATGTCAGCGGAATTTTGAAAACATTGGAAGATTTCTGAAGCATTTTTAAACGTCAGCGGAATTCTGAGAACAATGGAAGAGTTCCGAAGCATTTTTAAACGTCAGCGGAATGCCGAGAACAATGCAAGATTTCCGAAGCATTTTTAAAAGTCAGCGGAATTCCGAGAACAATGGAAGAGTACCGAAGCATTTTTAAACGTCAGCGGAATTCTGAGAACAATGGAAGAGTTCCGAAGCATTTTTAAACTTCAGCGGAATTCCAAGAACAATGGAAGAGTTCTAAAGCATTTTTAAACGTCAGCGAATTCCGAGAACAATGGAAGAGCTCTGAAGCATTTTTAACGTCAGGGGAATTTTGAAAACAATGGAAGATTTCCGAAGCATTTTTAAACGTCAGCGGAATTCTGAGAACAATGCAAGAGTTCCGAAGCATTTTTAAACTTCAGCAGAATTCCGAGAACAATGTAAGAGTTCTGAAGCATTTTTAAACTTCAGCAGAATTCCGAGAGCAATGGAAGAGTTCCAAAGCATTTTAAAAGTTCAGCAGAATTCCGAGAACAATTGAAGAGTTCCGAAGCATTTTTAAACGTCAGCGGAATTCTGAGAACAATGGAAGAGTTCCGAAGCATTTTTAAACTTCAGCGGTATTCCGAGAACAATGGAAGAGTTCCAAAGCATTTTTAAACGTCAGCGAATTCCGAGAACAATGGAAGAGCTCTGAAGCATTTTTAAACGTCAGCGGAATTTTGAAAATAATGGAAGATTTCCGAAGCATTTTTAAACGTCAGCGGAATTCTGAGAACAATGGAAGAGTTCCGAAGCATTTTTAAACTTCAGCAGAATTCCGAGAACAATGTAAGAGTTCTGAAGCATTTTTAAACTTCAGCAGAATTCCGAGAGCAATGGAAGAGTTCCAAAGCATTTTAAAATTCAGCAGAATTCCGAGAACAATTGAAGAGTTCCGAAGCGTTTTTAAATGTCAGCGGAATGCCGAGAACAATGCAAGATTTCCGAAGCATTTTTATATGTCAGCAGAATTCCGAGAACAATGGAAGAGTACCGAAGCATTTTTAAACGTCAGCGGAATTCTGAGAACAATGGAAGAGTTCCGAAGCATTTTTAAACTTCAGCAGAATTCCGAGAACAAGGGAAGTGTTTCGAAGCATTTTAAAACTTCAACGGAATTCCGAGAACAATGGAAGAGTTCCGAAGCATTTTTAAACGTCAGCGGAATTCCGAGAACAATGAAAGAGTTGCGAAGCATTATTAAACGTCAGCGGAATTCCGAGAACAATGGAAGAGTTCCGAAGCATTTTTAAACTTCAGAATTCCGAGAACAATGGAAGAGTTTCGAAGCATTTTTAAACTTCAACGGAATTCCGAGAACAATGGAAGAGTTCCGAAGCTTTTTTAAACGTCAGTGGAATTCCGAGAACAATGTAAGAGTTCCAATGCATTTTAAAACTTCAGCAGAATTCCAAGAACAATTGAAGTGTTCTGAAGCATTTTTAAACATCAGCGGAATGCCGAGAACAATGCAAGATTTCCGAAGCATTTTTATATGTCAGCGGAATTCCGAGAACAATGGAAGAGTACCGAAGCATTTTAAAACCTCAGCGGAATTCCGAGAACAATGGAAAAGTTCCGAAGCATCTTTAAACTTCAGCGGAATTACGAGAGCAATGGAACAGTTCCAAAGCATTTTAAAAGTTCAGCAGAATTCCGAGAACAATTGAAGAGTTCCGAAGCATTTTTAAACGTCAGCGGAATGCCGAGAACAATGCAAGATTTCCGAAGCATTTTTATATTTCAGCGGAATTTTGAAAACAATGGAAGATTTCCGAAGCATTTTTAAACGTCAGCGGAATTCTGAGAACAATGGAAGAGTTCCGAAGCATTTTTAAACGTCAGCGTAATGCCGAGAACAATGCAAGATTTCCGAAGGATTTTTATATGTCAGCGGAATTCCGAGAACAATGGAAGAGTACCGAAGCATTTTTAAACGTCAGCGGAATTCTGAGAACAATGGAAGAGTTCCGAAGCATTTTTAAACTTCAGCAGAATTCCGAGAACAATGGAAGAGTTCCAAAGCATTTTTAAACGTCAGCGGAATTCCAAGAACAATGGAAGAGTTCTGAAGCATTTTTAAACTTCAGCAGAATTCCGAGAACAATGGAAGAGTTTTGAAGCATTTTTAAAATTCAACGGAATTCCGAGAACAATGGAAGAGTTCCGAAGCATTTTTAAACGTCAGCAGAATTCCGAGAACAATGGAAGAATTCCGAAGCATTTTTAAACTTCAGCGGAATTCTGAGAACAATGGAAGAGTTCCGAAGCATTTTTAAACGTCAGCGGAATTGCGAGAACAATGGAAGAGTTCTTAAGCATTTTTAAACATCAGCGGAATGCCGAGAACAATGCAAGATTTCCGAAGCATTTTTATATGTCAGCGGAATTCCGAGAACAATGGAAGAGTACGGAAGCATTTTAAAACGTCAGCGGAATTCCGAGAACAATGGAAGAGTTCCGAAGCATTTTTAAATGTCAGCGGAATGCCGAGAACAATGCAAGATTTCCGAAGCATTTTTATATGTCAGCGGAATTCCGAGAACAATGGAAGAGTACGGAAGCATTTTAAAACGTCAGCGGAATTCCGAGAACAATGGAAGAGTTCCGAAGCATTTTTAAACTTCAGCAGAATTCCGAGAACAATGGAAGTGTTTCGAAGCATTTTTAAACTTCAACGGAATTCCGAGAACAATGGAAGAGTTCCGAAGCTTTTTTAAACGTCAGTGGAATTCCGAGAACAATGTAAGAGTTCCAATGCATTTTAAAACTTCAGCAGAATTCCAAGAACAATTGAAGTGTTCTGAAGCATTTTTAAACATCAGCGGAATGCCGAGAACAATGCAAGATTTCCGAAGCATTTTTATATGTCAGCGGAATTCCGAGAACAATGGAAGAGTTCCGAAGCATTTTTAAATGTCAGCGGAAATCTGAAAACAATGGAAGAGTTCCGAAGCATTTTTAAACTTCAGCGGAATTCCGAGAACAATGGAAGAGTTCCAAAGCATTTTTAAACGTCAGCGAATTCCGAGAACAATGGAAGAGCTCTGAAGCATTTTTAAACGTCAGCGGAATTTTGAAAACAATGGAAGATTTCCGAAGCATTTTTAAACGTCAGCGGAATTCTGAGAACAATGGAAGAGTTCCGAAGCATTTTTAAACGTCAGCGGAATTCTGAGAACAATGGAAGAGTTCTGAAGCATTTATAAACTTCAGCGGAATTCCGAGAACAATAGAAGAGTTCCGAAGCATTTTTAAAATTCACACGAATTCCGAGAATAATGGAAGAGTTCAGATGAATTTTTAGACTTCAGCAGAATTCCTAGAACAATGGAAGAGTTCCGAAGCATTCTTAAACGTCAGCGGAATTCCGAGAACAATGGAAGAGTACCGAAGCATTTTTAAACGTCAGCGGAATTCCGAGAACAATGGAAGAGTACCGAAGCATTTTTAAACGTCATCGGAATTCCGAGAGCAATGGAAGAGTTCCAAAGCATTTTAAAAGTTCAGCAGAATTCCGAGAACAATTGAAGAGTTCCGAAGCATTTTTAAACGTCAGCGGAATGCCGAGAACAATGCAAGATTTCCGAAGCATTTTTAAACGTCAGCGGAATTCTGAGAACAATGGAAGAGTTCCGAAGTATTTTTAAACTTCAGCAGAATTCCGAGAACAATGGAAGCGTTTCGAAGCATTTTTAAACTTCAACGGAATTTCGAGAACAATGGAAGAGTTCCGAAGCATTTTTAAACGTCAGCGGAATTCCGAGAACAATGAAAGAGTTGCGAAGCATTATTAAACGTCAGCGGAATTCCGAGAACAATGGAAGAGTTCTGAAGCATTTTTAAACGTCAGCGGAATTTTGAAAACAATGGAAGATTTCCGAAGCATTTTTAAACGTCAGCGGAATTCTGAGAACAATGGAAGAGTTCCGAAGCATTTTTAAACGTCAGCGGAATGCCGAGAACAATGCAAGATTTCCGAAGCATTTTTATATTTCAGCGGAATTTTGAAAACAATGGAAGATTTCCGAAGCATTTTTAAACGTCAGCGGAATTCTGAGAACAATGGAAGAGTTCCGAAGCATTTTTAAATGTCAGCGTAATGCCGAGAACAATGCAAGATTTCCGAAGGATTTTTATATGTCAGCGGAATTCCGAGAACAATGGAAGAGTACCGAAGCATTTTTAAACGTCAGCGGAATTCTGAGAACAATGGAAGAGTTCCGAAGCATTTTTAAACGTCAGCAGAATTCCGAGAACAATGGAAGAGTTCCGAAGTATTTTTAAACGTCAGCAGAATTCCGAGAACAATGTAAGAGTTCCGAAGCATTTTTAAACGTCAGCGGAATTCCGAGAACAATGGAAGAGTTCTGAAGCATTTTTAAGCGTCAGCGGAATTTTGAAAACAATGGAAGATTTCCAAAGCATTTTTAAACGTCAGCAGAATTCTGAGAACAATGGAAGAGTTCCGAAGCATTTTTAAACTTCAGCAGAATTCCGAGAACAATGGAAGGGTTCCGAAGCATTTTTAAATTTCAGCGGAATTTGGAGAACAATGGAAGAGTTCCGAAGTATTTTTAAAAGTCAGCGGAATTTCGAGAACAATGGAAGAGTTGTGAAGCATTTTTAAACGTCAGCGGTATTCCGAGAACAATGGAAGAGTTCCGAAGCATTTTTAAACGTCAGCAGAATTCCGAGAACAATGGAAGAGTTCCGAAGCATTTTTAAACGTCAGCAGAATTCCGAGAAGAATGTAAGAGTACTGAAGCATTTTTAAACTTCAGCAGAATTCCGAGAGCAATGGAAGAGTTCCAAAGCATTTTAAAAGTTCAGCAGAATTCCGAGAACAATTGAAGAGTTCCGAAGCATTTTTAAACGTCAGCGGAATGCCGAGAACAATGCAAGATTTCCGAAGCATTTTTATATGTCAGCGGAATTCCGAGAACAATGGAAGAGTTCCGAAGCATTTTTAAACTTCAGCAGAATTCCGAGAACAATGGAAGAGTTTCGAAGCATTTTTAAACTTCAACAGAATTCCGAAAACAATGGAAGAGTTCCGAAGCATTTTTAAATGTCAGCGGAATTCCGAGAACAATGAAAGTGTTGCGAAGCATTATTAAACGTCAGCGGAATTCCGAGAACAATGGAAGAGTTCTGAAGCATTTTTAAACTTCAGCAGAATTCCCAGAACAATGGAAGTGTTTCGAAGCATTTTTAAACTTCAACGGAATTCCGAGAACAATGGAAGAGTTCCGAAGCATTTTTAAACATCAGCGGAATTCCGAGAACAATGAAAGAGTTGCGAAGCATTATTAAACGTCAGCGGAATTCCGAGAACAATGGAAGAGTTCTGAAGCATTTTTAAGCGTCAGCAGAATTTTGAAAACAATGGAAGATTTCCGAAGCATTTTTAAACGTCAGCGGAATTCTGAGAACAATGGAAGAGTTCCTAAGCATTTTTAAACTTCAGCAGAATTCCGAGAACAATGGAAGGGTTCCGAAGCATTTTTAAACTTCAGCGGAATTTGGAGAACAATGGAAGAGTTCCGAAGCATTTTTAAAAGTCAGCGGAATTCCGAGAACAATGGAAGAGATTTTAAGCATTTTTAAACTTCAGCGGAATTCCGAGAACAATAGAAGAGTTCCGAAGCATTTTTAAAATTCACACGAATTCCGAGAATAATGGAAGAGTTCAGATGAATTTTTAGACTTCAGCTGAATTCCTAAAACAATGGAAGAGGTCCGAAGCATTTTTAAACTTCAGCGGAATTCCGAGAACAATGGAAGAGTTCCGAAGCATTTTTAAACATCAGCGGAATTCCGAGAACAATGGAAGAGTACTGAAGCATTTTAAAACGTCATCGGAATTCCGAGAACAATGGAACAGTTCCAAAGCATTTTTAAACTTCAGCAGAATTACGAGAACAATGGAAGAGTTCCAAAGCATTTTTAAACTTCAGCGGAATTCCGAGAACAATGGAAGAGTTCCGAAGCATTTTTAAACATCAGTGGAATTCCGAGAACAATGGAAGAGTACCGAAGCATTTTAAAACGTCATCGGAATTCCGAGAACAATGGAAGAGTTCCGAAGCATTTTTAAACTTCAGCGGAATTACGAGAACAATGGAAGAGTTCCGAAGCATTTTTAAACATGAGCAGAATTACGAGAACAATGGAAGAGATTTTAAGCATTTTTAAACGTCAGCGGAATGCCGAGAACAATGCAAGATTTCCGAAGCATTTTTATGTCAGCGGAATTCCGAGAACAATGGAAGAGTACCGAAGCATTTTTAAACGTCAGCAGAATTCCGAGAACAATGGAAGAGTTCCGAAGCATTTTTAAATGTCAGCAGAATTCCGAGAACAATGGAAGAGTTCCGAAGTATTTTTAAATGTCAGCAGAATTCCGAGAACAATGGAAGAGTTCCGTAGCATTTTTAAACGTCAGCGGAATTCCGAGAACAATGGAACAGTTCTGAAGCATTTTTAAGCGTCAGCGGAATTTTGAAAACAATGGAAGATTTCCAAAGCATTTTTAAACGTCAGCGGAATTCTGAGAACAATGGAAGAGTTTCGAAGCATTTTTAAACTTCAGCAGAATTCCGAGAACAATGGAAGGGTTCCGAAGCATTTTTAAACTTCAGCGGAATTTGGAGAACAATGGAAGAGTTCCGAAGTATTTTTAAAAGTCAGCGGAATTCCGAGAACAATGGAAGAGTTGTGAAGCATTTTTAAACGTCAGCGGAATTCCGAGAACAATGGAAGAGTTCCGAAGCATTTTTAAACGTCAGCAGAATTCCGAGAACAATGGAAGAGTTCCGAAGCATTTTTAAACGTCAGCGGAATTCCGAGAACAATGGAAGAGTTCCGAAGCATTTTTAAACGTCATCAGAATTCCGAGAAGAATGTAAGAGTACTGAAGCATTTTTAAACGTCAGCGGAATTCCGAGAACAATGGAAGAGTTCCGAAGCATTTTTAAACGTCAGCAGAATTCCGAGAAGAATGTAAGAGTACTGAAGCATTTTTAAACTTCAGCAGAATTCCGAGAGCAATGGAAGAGTTCCAAAGCATTTTAAAAGTTCAGCAGAATTCCGAGAACAATTGAAGAGTTCTGAAGCATTTTTAAACGTCAGCGGAATTTTGAAAACAATGGAAGATTTCCGAAGCATTTTTAAACGTCAGCGGAATTCTGAGAACAATGGAAGAGTTCCGAAGCATTTTTAAACTTCAGCAGAATTCCGAGAACAATGGAAGTGTTTCGAAGCATTTTTAAACTTCAACGGAATTCCGAGAACAATGGAAGAGTTCCGAAGCTTTTTTAAACGTCAGTGGAATTCCGAGAACAATGTAAGAGTTCCAATGCATTTTAAAACTTCAGCAGAATTCCAAGAACAATTGAAGTGTTCTGAAGCATTTTTAAACATCAGCGGAATGCCGAGAACAATGCAAGATTTCCGAAGCATTTTTATATGTCAGCGGAATTCCGAGAACAATGGAAGAGTTCCGAAGCATTTTTAAATGTCAGCGGAAATCTGAAAACAATGGAAGAGTTCCGAAGCATTTTTAAACTTCAGCGGAATTCCGAGAACAATGGAAGAGTTCCAAAGCATTTTTAAACGTCAGCGAATTCCGAGAACAATGGAAGAGCTCTGAAGCATTTTTAAACGTCAGCGGAATTTTGAAAACAATGGAAGATTTCCGAAGCATTTTTAAACGTCAGCGGAATTCTGAGAACAATGGAAGAGTTCCGAAGCATTTTTAAACGTCAGCGGAATTCTGAGAACAATGGAAGAGTTCTGAAGCATTTATAAACTTCAGCGGAATTCCGAGAACAATAGAAGAGTTCCGAAGCATTTTTAAAATTCACACGAATTCCGAGAATAATGGAAGAGTTCAGATGAATTTTTAGACTTCAGCAGAATTCCTAGAACAATGGAAGAGTTCCGAAGCATTTTTAAACGTCAGCGGAATTCCGAGAACAATGGAAGAGTACCGAAGCATTTTTAAACGTCAGCGGAATTCCGAGAACAATGGAAGAGTACCGAAGCATTTTTAAACGTCATCGGAATTCCGAGAGCAATGGAAGAGTTCCAAAGCATTTTAAAAGTTCAGCAGAATTCCGAGAACAATTGAAGAGTTCCGAAGCATTTTTAAACGTCAGCGGAATGCCGAGAACAATGCAAGATTTCCGAAGCATTTTTAAACGTCAGCGGAATTCTGAGAACAATGGAAGAGTTCCGAAGTATTTTTAAACTTCAGCAGAATTCCGAGAACAATGGAAGCGTTTCGAAGCATTTTTAAACTTCAACGGAATTTCGAGAACAATGGAAGAGTTCCGAAGCATTTTTAAACGTCAGCGGAATTCCGAGAACAATGAAAGAGTTGCGAAGCATTATTAAACGTCAGCGGAATTCCGAGAACAATGGAAGAG
Organism: Phyllobates terribilis; assembly: GCF_046119375.1. Taxonomy (NCBI): domain Eukaryota; kingdom Metazoa; phylum Chordata; class Amphibia; order Anura; family Dendrobatidae; genus Phyllobates; species Phyllobates terribilis. The sequence goes on along the minus strand of NW_027362788.1, from coordinate 10,904,064 downwards.
TTCTGAAGCATTTTTAAACGTCAGCGGAATTTTGAAAACAATGGAAGATTTCCGAAGCATTTTTAAACGTCAGCGGAATTCTGAGAACAATGGAAGAGTTCCGAAGCATTTTTAAATGTCAGCGTAATGCCGAGAACAATGCAAGATTTCCGAAGGATTTTTATATGTCAGCGGAATTCCGAGAACAATGGAAGAGTACCGAAGCATTTTTAAATGTCAGCGGAATTCTGAGAACAATGGAAGAGTTCCGAAGCATTTTTAAACGTCAGCAGAATTCCGAGAACAATGGAAGAGTTCCGAAGTATTTTTAAACGTCAGCAGAATTCCGAGAACAATGGAAGAGTTCCGAAGCATTTTTAAACGTCAGCGGAATTCCGAGAACAATGGAAGAGTTCTGAAGCATTTTTAAGCGTCAGCGGAATTTTGAAAACAATGGAAGATTTCCAAAGCATTTTTAAACGTCAGCAGAATTCTGAGAACAATGGAAGAGTTCCGAAGCATTTTTAAACTTCAGCAGAATTCCGAGAACAATGGAAGGGTTCCGAAGCATTTTTAAATTTCAGCGGAATTTGGAGAACAATGGAAGAGTTCCGAAGTATTTTTAAAAGTCAGCGGAATTTCGAGAACAATGGAAGAGTTGTGAAGCATTTTTAAACGTCAGCGGTATTCCGAGAACAATGGAAGAGTTCCGAAGCATTTTTAAACGTCAGCAGAATTTCGAGAACAATGGAAGAGTTCCGAAGCATTTTTAAACGTCAGCAGAATTCCGAGAAGAATGTAAGAGTACTGAAGCATTTTTAAACTTCAGCAGAATTCCGAGAGCAATGGAAGAGTTCCAAAGCATTTTAAAAGTTCAGCAGAATTCCGAGAACAATTGAAGAGTTCCGAAGCATTTTTAAACGTCAGCGGAATGCCGAGAACAATGCAAGATTTCCGAAGCATTTTTATATGTCAGCGGAATTCCGAGAACAATGGAAGAGTTCCGAAGCATTTTTAAACTTCAGCAGAATTCCGAGAACAATGGAAGAGTTTCGAAGCATTTTTAAACTTCAACAGAATTCCGAAAACAATGGAAGAGTTCCGAAGCATTTTTAAATGTCAGCGGAATTCCGAGAACAATGAAAGTGTTGCGAAGCATTATTAAACGTCAGCGGAATTCCGAGAACAATGGAAGAGTTCTGAAGCATTTTTAAACTTCAGCAGAATTCCCAGAACAATGGAAGTGTTTCGAAGCATTTTTAAACTTCAACGGAATTCCGAGAACAATGGAAGAGTTCCGAAGCATTTTTAAACATCAGCGGAATTCCGAGAACAATGAAAGAGTTGCGAAGCATTATTAAACGTCAGCGGAATTCCGAGAACAATGGAAGAGTTCTGAAGCATTTTTAAGCGTCAGCAGAATTTTGAAAACAATGGAAGATTTCCGAAGCATTTTTAAACGTCAGCGGAATTCTGAGAACAATGGAAGAGTTCCTAAGCATTTTTAAACTTCAGCAGAATTCCGAGAACAATGGAAGGGTTCCGAAGCATTTTTAAACTTCAGCGGAATTTGGAGAACAATGGAAGAGTTCCGAAGCATTTTTAAAAGTCAGCGGAATTCCGAGAACAATGGAAGAGATTTTAAGCATTTTTAAACTTCAGCGGAATTCCGAGAACAATAGAAGAGTTCCGAAGCATTTTTAAAATTCACACGAATTCCGAGAATAATGGAAGAGTTCAGATGAATTTTTAGACTTCAGCTGAATTCCTAAAACAATGGAAGAGGTCCGAAGCATTTTTAAACTTCAGCGGAATTCCGAGAACAATGGAAGAGTTCCGAAGCATTTTTAAACATCAGCGGAATTCCGAGAACAATGGAAGAGTACTGAAGCATTTTAAAACGTCATCGGAATTCCGAGAACAATGGAAGAGTTCCAAAGCATTTTTAAACTTCAGCAGAATTACGAGAACAATGGAAGAGTTCCAAAGCATTTTTAAACTTCAGCGGAATTCCGAGAACAATGGAAGAGTTCCGAAGCATTTTTAAACATCAGTGGAATTCCGAGAACAATGGAAGAGTACCGAAGCATTTTAAAACGTCATCGGAATTCCGAGAACAATGGAAGAGTTCCGAAGCATTTTTAAACTTCAGCGGAATTACGAGAACAATGGAAGAGTTCCGAAGCATTTTTAAACATGAGCAGAATTACGAGAACAATGGAAGAGATTTTAAGCATTTTTAAACGTCAGCGGAATGCCGAGAACAATGCAAGATTTCCGAAGCATTTTTATGTCAGCGGAATTCCGAGAACAATGGAAGAGTACCGAAGCATTTTTAAACGTCAGCAGAATTCCGAGAACAATGGAAGAGTTCCGAAGCATTTTTAAATGTCAGCAGAATTCCGAGAACAATGGAAGAGTTCCGAAGTATTTTTAAATGTCAGCAGAATTCCGAGAACAATGGAAGAGTTCCGTAGCATTTTTAAACGTCAGCGGAATTCCGAGAACAATGGAACAGTTCTGAAGCATTTTTAAGCGTCAGCGGAATTTTGAAAACAATGGAAGATTTCCAAAGCATTTTTAAACGTCAGCGGAATTCTGAGAACAATGGAAGAGTTTCGAAGCATTTTTAAACTTCAGCAGAATTCCGAGAACAATGGAAGGGTTCCGAAGCATTTTTAAACTTCAGCGGAATTTGGAGAACAATGGAAGAGTTCCGAAGTATTTTTAAAAGTCAGCGGAATTCCGAGAACAATGGAAGAGTTGTGAAGCATTTTTAAACGTCAGCGGAATTCCGAGAACAATGGAAGAGTTCCGAAGCATTTTTAAACGTCAGCAGAATTCCGAGAACAATGGAAGAGTTCCGAAGCATTTTTAAACGTCAGCGGAATTCCGAGAACAATGGAAGAGTTCCGAAGCATTTTTAAACGTCATCAGAATTCCGAGAAGAATGTAAGAGTACTGAAGCATTTTTAAACGTCAGCGGAATTCCGAGAACAATGGAAGAGTTCCGAAGCATTTTTAAACGTCAGCAGAATTCCGAGAAGAATGTAAGAGTACTGAAGCATTTTTAAACTTCAGCAGAATTCCGAGAGCAATGGAAGAGTTCCAAAGCATTATAAAAGTTCAGCAGAATTCCGAGAACAATTGAAGAGTTCTGAAGCATTTTTAAACGTCAGCGGAATTTTGAAAACAATGGAAGATTTCCGAAGCATTTTTAAACGTCAGCGGAATTCTGAGAACAATGGAAGAGTTCCGAAGCATTTTTAAACTTCAGCAGAATTCCGAGAACAATGGAAGTGTTTCGAAGCATTTTTAAACTTCAACGGAATTCCGAGAACAATGGAAGAGTTCCGAAGCTTTTTTAAACGTCAGTGGAATTCCGAGAACAATGTAAGAGTTCCAATGCATTTTAAAACTTCAGCAGAATTCCAAGAACAATTGAAGTGTTCTGAAGCATTTTTAAACATCAGCGGAATGCCGAGAACAATGCAAGATTTCCGAAGCATTTTTATATGTCAGCGGAATTCCGAGAACAATGGAAGAGTTCCGAAGCATTTTTAAATGTCAGCGGAAATCTGAAAACAATGGAAGAGTTCCGAAGCATTTTTAAACTTCAGCGGAATTCTGAGAACAATGGAAGAGTTCCAAAGCATTTTTAAACGTCAGCGAATTCCGAGAACAATGGAAGAGCTCTGAAGCATTTTTAAACGTCAGCGGAATTTTGAAAACAATGGAAGATTTCCGAAGCATTTTTAAACGTCAGCGGAATTCTGAGAACAATGGAAGAGTTCCGAAGCATTTTTAAACGTCAGCGGAATTCTGAGAACAATGGAAGAGTTCTGAAGCATTTATAAACTTCAGCGGAATTCCGAGAACAATAGAAGAGTTCCGAAGCATTTTTAAAATTCACACGAATTCCGAGAATAATGGAAGAGTTCAGATGAATTTTTAGACTTCAGCAGAATTCCTAGAACAATGGAAGAGTTCCGAAGCATTTTTAAACTTCAGCGGAATTCCGAGAACAATGGAAGAGTTCCGAAGCATTTTTAAACGTCAGCGGAATTCCGAGAACAATGGAAGAGTACCGAAGCATTTTTAAACGTCATCGGAATTCCGAGAGCAATGGAAGAGTTCCAAAGCATTTTAAAAGTTCAGCAGAATTCCGAGAACAATTGAAGAGTTCCGAAGCATTTTTAAACATCAGCGGAATGCCGAGAACAATGCAAGATTTCCGAAGCATTTTTAAACGTCAGCGGAATTCTGAGAACAATGGAAGAGTTCCGAAGTATTTTTAAACTTCAGCAGAATTCCGAGAACAATGGAAGCGTTTCGAAGCATTTTTAAACTTCAATGGAATTTCGAGAACAATGGAAGAGTTCCGAAGCATTTTTAAACGTCAGCGGAATTCCGAGAACAATGAAAGAGTTGCGAAGAATTATTAAACGTCAGCGGAATTCCGAGAACAATGGAAGAGTTCTGAAGCATTTTTAAACGTCAGCGGAATTTTGAAAACAATGGAAGATTTCCGAAGCATTTTTAAACGTCAGCGGAATTCTGAGAACAATGGAAGAGTTCCGAAGCATTTTTAAACGTCAGCGGAATGCCGAGAACAATGCAAGATTTCCGAAGCATTTTTATATGTCAGCGGAATTCCGAGAACAATGGAAGAGTACCGAAGCATTTTTAAACGTCAGCAGAATTCCGAGAACAATGGAAGAGTACCGAAGCATTTTTAAACGTCAGCAGAATTCCGAGAACAATGGAAGAGTTCCGAAGTATTTTTAAATGTCAGCAGAATTCCGAGAACAATGGAAGAGTTCCGAAGCATTTTTAAACGTCAGCGGAATTCCGAGAACAATGGAAGAGTTCTGAAGCATTTTTAAGCGTCAGCGGAATTTTGAAAACAATGGAAGATTTCCAAAGCATTTTTAAACGTCAGCGGAATTCCGAGAACAATGGAAGAGTTCCGAAGCATTTTTAAACGTCAGCAGAATTCTGAGAACAATGGAAGAGTTCCGAAGCATTTTTAAACTTCAGCAGAATTCCGAGAACAATGGAAGGGTTCCGAAGCATTTTTAAATTTCAGCGGAATTTGGAGAACAATGGAAGAGTTCCGAAGTATTTTTAAAAGTCAGCGGAATTCCGAGAACAATGGAAGAGTTGTGAAGCATTTTTAAACGTCAGCGGTATTCCGAGAACAATGGAAGAGTTCCGAAGCATTTTTAAACGTCAGCAGAATTCCGAGAAGAATGTAAGAGTACTGAAGCATTTTTAAACTTCAGCAGAATTCCGAGAGCAATGGAAGAGTTCCAAAGCATTTTAAAAGTTCAGCAGAATTCCGAGAACAATTGAAGAGTTCCGAAGCATTTTTAAACGTCAGCGGAATGCCGAGAACAATGCAAGATTTCCGAAGCATTTTTATATGTCAGCGGAATTCCGAGAACAATGGAAGAGTTCCGAAGCATTTTTAAACTTCAGCAGAATTCCGAGAACAATGGAAGAGTTTCGAAGCATTTTTAAACTTCAACGGAATTCCGAGAACAATGCAAGAGTTCCGAAGCATTTTTAAACGTCAGCGGAATTCCGAGAACAATGAAAGTGTTGCGAAGCATTATTAAACGTCAGCGGAATTCCGAGAACAATGGAAGAGTTCTGAAGCATTTTTAAACTTCAGCAGAATTCCCAGAACAATGGAAGTGTTTCGAAGCATTTTTAAACTTCAACGGAATTCCGAGAACAATGGAAGAGTTCCGAAGCATTTTTAAACGTCAGCGGAATTCCGAGAACAATGAAAGAGTTGCGAAGCATTATTAAACGTCAGCGGAATTCCGAGAACAATGGAAGAGTTCTGAAGCATTTTTAAGCGTCAGCGGAATTTTGAAAACAATGGAAGATTTCCGAAGCATTTTTAAACGTCAGCGGAATTCTGAGAACAATGGAAGAGTTCCTAAGCATTTTTAAACTTCAGCAGAATTCCGAGAACAATGGAAGGGTTCCAAAGCATTTTTAAACTTCAGCGGAATTTGGAGAACAATGGAAGAGTTCCGAAGCATTTTTAAAAGTCAGCGGAATTCCGAGAACAATGAAAGAGATTTTAAGCATTTTTAAACTTCAGCAGAATTCCAAGAACAATGGAAGAGTTCCGAAGCATTTTTAAACTTCAGCGGAATTCCGAGAACAATGTAAGAGATTTTAAGCATTTTTAAACTTCAGCGGAATTCCGAGAACAATAGAAGAGTTCCGAAGCATTTTTAAAATTCACACGAATTCCGAGAATAATGGAAGAGTTCAGATGAATTTTTAGACTTCAGCAGAATTCCTAAAACAATGGAAGAGGTCCGAAGCATTTTTAAACTTCAGCGGAATTCCGAGAACAATGGAAGAGTTCCGAAGCATTTTTAAACATCAGCGGAATTCCGAGAACAATGGAAGAGTACTGAAGCATTTTAAAACGTCATCGGAATTCCGAGAACAATGGAAGAGTTCCGAAGCATTTTTAAACTTCAGCAGAATTACGAGAACAATGGAAGAGTTCCAAAGCATTTTTAAACTTCAGCGGAATTCCGAGAACAATGGAAGAGTTTCGAAGCATTTTTATATGTCAGCGGAATTCCGAGAATAATGGAAGAGTACCGAAGCATTTTTAAACGTCAGCGGAATTCTGAGAACAATGGAAGAGTTCCGAAGCATTTTTAAACTTCAGCAGAATTCCGAGAACAATGGAAGAGTTTCGAAGCATTTTTAAACTTCAATGGAATTTCGAGAACAATGGAAGAGTTCCGAAGCATTTTTAAACTTCAGCAGAATTCCGAGAACAATGCAAGATTTCCGAAGCATTTTTAAACGTCAGCGGAATTCTGAGAACAATGGAAGAGTTCTGAAGCATTTATAAACTTCAGCAGAATTCCGAGAACAATGGAAGAGTTCCGAAGCATTTTTAATCTTCACCCGAATTCCGAGAGCAATGGAAGAGTTCCAAAGCATTTTAAAAGTTCAGCAGAATTCCGAGAACAATTGAAGAGTTCCGAAGCATTTTTAAACGTCAGCGGAATGCCGAGAACAATGCAAGATATCCGAATCATTTTTAAACGTCAGCGGAATTCTGAGAACAATGGAAGAGTTCCGAAGCATTTTTAAACTTCAGCAGAATTCCGAGAACAATGGAAGGGTTCCGAAGCATTTTTAAATTTCAGCGGAATTTGGAGAACAATGGAAGAGTTGTGAAGCATTTTTAAACGTCAGCGGTATTCCGAGAACAATGGAAGAGTTCCGAAGCATTTTTAAACGTCAGCAGAATTCTGAGAACAATGGAAGAGTTCCGAAGCATTTTTAAACGTCAGCAGAATTCTGAGAACAATGGAAGAGTTCCGAAGCATTTTTAAACTTCAGCGGAATTCCGAGAACAATGGAAGAGTTCCAAAGCATTTTTAAACGTCAGCGGAATTCCGAGAACAATGGAAGAGTTCTGAAGCATTTTTAAACGTCAGCGGAATTCCGAGAACAATGGAAGAGTTCCAAAGCATTTTTAAACGTCAGCAGAATTCCGAGAAGAATGTAAGAGTACTGAAGCATTTTTAAACTTCAGCAGAATTCCGAGAGCAATGGAAGAGTTCCAAAGCATTTTAAAAGTTCAGCAGAATTCCGAGAACAATTGAAGAGTTCCGAAGCACTTTTAAACGTCAGCGGAATGCCGAGAACAATGCAAGATTTCCGAAGCATTTTTATATGTCAGCGGAATTCCGAGAACAATGGAAGAGTTCCGAAGCATTTTTAAACTTCAGCAGAATTCCGAGAACAATGGAAGAGTTTCGAAGCATTTTTAAACTTCAACGGAATTCCGAGAACAATGGAAGAGTTCCGAAGCATTTTTAAACGTCAGCGGAATTCCGAGAACAATGAAAGAGTTGCGAAGCATTATTAAACGTCAGCGGAATTCCGAGAACGATGGAAGAGTTCTGAAGCATTTTTAAACTTCAGCAGAATTCCCAGAACAATGGAAGTGTTTCGAAGCATTTTTAAACTTCAACGGAATTCCGAGAACAATGGAAGAGTTCCGAAGCATTTTTAAACGTCAGCGGAATTCCGAGAACAATGAAAGAGTTGCGAAGCATTATTAAACGTCAGCGGAATTCCGAGAACAATGGAAGAGTTCCTAAGCATTTTTAAACTTCAGCAGAATTCCGAGAACAATGGAAGGGTTCCGAAGCATTTTTAAACTTCAGCAGAATTCTGAGAACAATGGAAGGGTTCCGAAGCATTTTTAAACTTCAGCGGAATTTGGAGAACAATGGAAGAGTTCCGAAGCATTTTTAAAAGTCAGCGGAATTCCGAGAACAATGGAAGAGATTTTAAGCATTTTTAAACTTCAGCGGAATTCCGAGAACAATAGAAGAGTTCCGAAGCATTTTTAAAATTCACACGAATTCCGAGAATAATGGAAGAGTTCAGATGAATTTTTAGACTTCAGCAGAATTCCTAAAACAATGGAAGAGGTCCGAAGCATTTTTAAACGTCAGCGGAATTCCGAGAACAATGGAAGAGTTCCGAAGCATTTTTAAACATCAGCGGAATTCCGAGAACAATGGAAGAGTACTGAAGCATTTTAAAATGTCATCGGAATTGCGAGAACAATGGAAGAGTTCCAAAGCATTTTTAAACGTCAGCAGAATTCCGAGAACAATGGAAGAGTTCCGAAGCATTTTTAAAAGTCAGCGGAATTCCGAGAACAATGGAAGAGTTGTGAAGCATTTTTAAACGTCAGCGGTATTCCGAGAACAATGGAAGAGTTCCGAAGCATTTTTAAATGTCAGCAGAATTCCGAGAACAATGGAAGAGTTCCGAAGCATTTTTAAACGTCAGCAGAATTCTGAGAACAATGGAAGAGTTCCGAAGCATTTTTAAACTTCAGCGGAATTCCGAGAACAATGGAAGAGTTCCAAAGCATTTTTAAACGTCAGCGGAATTCCGAGAACAATGGAAGAGTTCTGAAGCATTTTTAAACGTCAGCGGAATTCCGAGAACAATGGAAGAGTTCCGAAGCATTTTTAAACGTCAGCAGAATTCCGAGAAGAATGTAAGAGTACTGAAGCATTTTTAAACTTCAGCAGAATTCCGAGAGCAATGGAAGAGTTCCAAAGCATTTTAAAAGTTCAGCAGAATTCCGAGAACAATTGAAGAGTTCCGAAGCATTTTTAAACGTCAGCGGAATGCCGAGAACAATGCAAGATTTCCGAAGCATTTTTATATGTCAGCGGAATTCCGAGAACAATGGAAGAGTTCCGAAGCATTTTTAAACTTCAGCAGAATTCCGAGAACAATGGAAGGGTTCCGAAGCATTTTTAAACTTCAGCGGATTTTGGAGAACAATGGAAGAGATCCGAAGCATTTTTAAACGTCAGCGGAATTCCGAGAACAATGGAAGAGTTGTGAAGCATTTTTAAACGTCAGCGGAATTCCGAAAACAATGGAAGAGTTCCGAAGCATTTTTAAACGTCAGCAGATTTCCGAGAACAATGGAAGAGTTCCGAAGCATTTCTAAACATCAGCAGAATTCTGAGAACAATGGAAGAGTTCCGAAGCATTTTTAAACTTCAGCGGAATTCCGAGAACAATGGAAGAGTTCCAAAGCATTTTTAAACATCAGCGGAATTCCGAGAACAATGGAAGAGTTCCGAAGCATTTTTAAACGTCAGCAGAACTCCGAGAAGAATGTAAGAGTACTGAAGCATTTTTAAACTTCAGCAGAATTCCGAGAGCAATGGAAGAGTTCCAAAGCATTTTAAAAGTTCAGCAGAATTCCGAGAACAATTGAAGAGTTCCGAAGCATTTTTAAACGTCAGAGGAATGCCGAGAACAATGCAAGATTTCCGAAGCATTTTTATATGTCAGCGGAATTCCGAGAACAATGGAAGAGTACCGAAGCATTTTTAAACGTCAGCGGAGTTCTGAGAACAATGGAAGAGTTTCGAAGCATTTTTAAACTTCAACGGAATTCCGAGAACAATGGAAGAGTTCCGAAGCATTTTTAAACGTCAGCAGAATTCCGAGAAGAATGTAAGATTTCTGAAGCATTTTTAAACTTCAGCAGAATTCCGAGAGCAATGGAAGAGTTCCAAAGCATTTTAAAAGTTCAGCAGATTTCCGAGAACAATTGAAGAGTTCCGAAGCATTTTTAAACGTCAGCGGAATGCCGAGAACAATGCAAGATTTCCGAAGCATTTTTATATGTCAGCGGAATTCCGAGAGCAATGGAAGAGTTCTGAAGCATTTTTAAACTTCAGCAGAATTCCGAGAACAATGGAAGAGTTTCGAAGCATTTTTAAACTTCAACCTTATTCCGAGAACAATGGAAGAGTTCCGAAGCATTTTTAAATGTCAGCGGAATTCCGAGAACAATGAAAGAGTTGCGAAGCATTATTAAACGTCAGCGGAATTCCGAGAACAATGGAAGAGTTCTGAAGCATTTTTAAACTTCAGCAGAATTCCCAGAACAATGGAAGAGTTTCGAAGCATTTTTAAACTTCAACGGAATTCCGAGAACAATGGAAGAGTTCCGAAGCATTTTTAAACGTCAGCGGAATTCCGAGAACAATGAAAGAGTTGCAAAGCATTATTAAACGTCAGCGTAATTCCGAGAACAATGGAAGAGTTCTGAAGCATTTTTACGCATCAGCGGAATTTTGAAAACAATGGAAGATTTCCGAAGCATTTTTAAACATCAGCGGAATTCTGAGAACAATGGAAGAGTTCCGAAGCATTTTTAAACTTCAACAGAATTCCGAGAACAATGGAAGGGTTCCGAAGCTTTTTTAAACTTCAGCGGAATTTGGAGAACAACGGAAGAGTTCCGAAGCATTTTTAAAAGTCAGCGGAATTCCGAGAACAATGGAAGAGTTGTGAAGCATTTTTAAACGTCAGCGGAATTCCGAGAACAATGGAAGAGATTTTAAGCATTTTTAAACTTCAGCGGAATTCCGAGAACAATAGAAGAGTTCTGAAGCATTTTTAAAATTGACACGAATTCCGAGAACAATGGAAGAGTTCAGATGATTTTTTAGACTTCAGCAGAATTCCTAGAACAATGGAAGAGGTCCGAAGCATTTTTAAACTTCAGCGGAATTCCGAGAACAATGGAAGAGTTCCGAAGCATTTTTAAACGTCAGCGTAATTCCGAGAACAATGTAAGAGTACTGAAGCATTTTAAAACGTCATCGGAATTCCGAGAGCAATGGAAGAGTTCCGAAGCATTTTTAAACTTCAGCAGAATTACGAGAACAATGGAAGAGTTCCGAAGCATTTTTAAACATGAGCAGAATTACGAGAACAATGGAAGAGATTTTAAGCATTTTTAAACTTCAGCAGAATTCCGAGAACAATAGAAGAGTTCCGAAGCATTTTTAAACTTCACCCGAATTCCGAGAGCAATGGAAGAGTTCCAAAGCATTTTAAAAATTCAGCAGAATTCCGAGAAAAATTGAAGAGTTCCGAAGCATTTTTAAACGTCAGCGGAATGCCGAGAACAATGCAAGATTTCCGAAGCATTTTTATATGTCAGCGGAATTCCGAGAACAATGGAAGAGTACCAAAGCATTTTTAAACGTCAGCGGAATTCTGAGAACAATGGAAGAGTTCCGAAGCATTTTTAAACTTCAGCAGAATTCCGAGAACAATGGAAGAGTTTCGAAGCATTTTAAAACTTCAACGGAATTCCGAGAACAATGGAAGAGTTCCGAAGCATTTTTAAACGTCAGCGGAATTCCGAGAACAATGAAAGAGTTGCGAAGCATTATTAAACGTCAGCGGAATTCCGAGAACAATGGAAGAGTTCTGAAGCATTTTTAAACGTCTTGGAATTTTGAAAACAATGGAAGATTTCCGAAGCATTTTTAAACGTCAGCGGAATTCTGAGAACAATGGAAGAGTACTGAAGCATTTTAAAACGTCATCGGAATTCCGAGAACAATGGAAGAGTTCCGAAGCATTTTTAAACTTCAGCAGAATTACGAGAACAATGGAAGAGTTCCGAAGCATTTTTAAACATGAGCAGAATTACGAGAACAATGGAAGAGATTTTAAGCATTTTTAAACTTCAGCGGAATTCCGAGAACAATAGAAGAGTTCCGAAGCATTTTTAAACTTCACCCGAATTCCGAGAGCAATGGAAGAGTTCCAAAGCATTTTAAAAATTCAGCAGAATTCCGAGAACAATTGAAGAGTTCCGAAGCATTTTTAAACGTCAGCGGAATGCCGAGAACAATGCAAGATTTCCGAAGAATTTTTATATGTCAGCGGAATTCCGAGAACAATGGAAGAGTACCAAAGCATTTTTAAACGTCAGCGGAATTCTGAGAACAATGGAAGAGTTCCAAAGCATTTTTAAAAGACAGCGGAATTCCGAGAACAATGGAAGAGTTCTGAAGCATTTATAAACTTTTGCGGAATTCCGAGAACAATGGAAGGGTTCCGAAGCATTTTTAAAAGTCAGCGGAATTCCGAGAACAATGGAAGAGTTGTGAAGCATTTTTAAACGTCAGCGGAATTCCGAGAACAATGGAAGAGTTCCGAAGCATTTTTAAACGTCAGCAGAATTCTGAGAACAATGGAAAAGTTCTGAAGCATTTTTAAACGTCAGCGGAATTTTGAAAACAATGGAAGATTTCCAAAGCATTTTTAAACGTCAGCGGAATTCTGAGAACAATGGAAGAGTTCTGAAGCATTTTTAAACGTCAGCAGAATTCCGAGAACAATGTACGAGATTTTAAGCATTTTTAAACTTCAGCGGAATTCCGAGAACAATAGAAGAGTTCCGAAGCATTTTTAAAATTCACACGAATTCCGAGAATAATGGAAGAGTTCACATGAATTTTTAGACTTCAGCAGAATTCCTAGTACAATGGAAGAGTTCCGAAGCATTTTTAAACTTCAGCGGAATTCCGAGAACAATGGAAGAGTTCCGAAGCATTTTTAAACTTCAGCGGAATTCCGAGAGCAATGGAAGAGTTCCAAAGCATTTTAAAAGTTCAGCAGAATTCCGAGAACAATTGAAGAGTTCCGAAGCATTTTTAAACGTCAGCGGAATGCCGAGAACAATGCAAGATTTCCGAAGCATTTTTATATGTCAGCGGATTTCCGAGAACAATGGAAGAGTACCGAAGCATTTTTAAACGTCAGCGGAATTCTGAGAACAATGGAAGAGTTCCGAAGTATTTTTAAACTTCAGCAGAATTCCGAGAACAATGGAAGAGTTCCGAAGCATTTTTAAACTTCAGCAGAATTCCGAGAACAATGGAAGGGTTCCGAAGCATTTTTAAACTTCAGCGGATTTTGGAGAACAATGGAAGAGATCCGAAGCATTTTTAAACGTCAGCGGAATTCCGAGAACAATGGAAGAGTTGTGAAGCATTTTTAAACGTCAGCGGAATTCCGAGAACAATGGAAGAGTTTCGAAGCATTTTAAAACTTCAACGGAATTCCGAGAACAATGGAAGAGTTCCGAAGCATTTTTAAACGTCAGCGGAATTCCGAGAACAATGAAAGAGTTGCGAAGCATTATTAAACGTCAGCGGAATTCCGAGAACAATGGAAGAGTTCTGAAGCATTTTTAAACGTCTTGGAATTTTGAAAACAATGGAAGATTTCCGAAGCATTTTTAAACGTCAGCGGAATTCTGAGAACAATGGAAGAGTACTGAAGCATTTTAAAACGTCATCGGAATTCCGAGAACAATGGAAGAGTTCCGAAGCATTTTTAAACTTCAGCAGAATTACGAGAACAATGGAAGAGTTCCGAAGCATTTTTAAACATGAGCAGAATTACGAGAACAATGGAAGAGATTTTAAGCATTTTTAAACTTCAGCGGAATTCCGAGAACAATAGAAGAGTTCCGAAGCATTTTTAAACTTCACCCGAATTCCGAGAGCAATGGAAGAGTTCCAAAGCATTTTAAAAATTCAGCAGAATTCCGAGAACAATTGAAGAGTTCCGAAGCATTTTTAAACGTCAGCAGAATTCTGAGAACAATGGAAGAGTTCCGAAGCATTTTTAAACTTCAGCGGAATTCCGAGAACAATGGAAGAGTTCCAAAGCATTTTTAAACGTCAGCGGAATTCCGAGAACAATGGAAGAGTTCTGAAGCATTTTTAAACGTCAGCGGAATTCCGAGAACAATGGAAGAGTTCCGCAGCATTTTTAAACGTCAGCAGAATTCCGAGAAGAATGTAAGAGTACTGAAGCATTTTTAAACTTCAGCAGAATTCCGAGAGCAATGGAAGAGTTCCAAAGCATTTTAAAAGTTCAGCAGAATTCCGAGAACAATTGAAGAGTTCCGAAGCATTTTTAAACGTCAGCGGAATGCCGAGAACAATGCAAGATTTCCGAAGCATTTTTATATGTCAGCGGAATTCCGAGAACAATGGAAGAGTTCCGAAGCATTTTTAAACTTCAGCAGAATTCCGAGAACAATGGAAGAGTTTCGAAGCATTTTTAAACTTCAACGGAATTCCGAGAACAATGGAAGAGTTCCGAAGCATTTTTAAACGTCAGCGGAATTCCGAGAACAATGAAAGTGTTGCGAAGCATTATTAAACGTCAGCGGAATTCCGAGAACAATGGAAGAGTTCTGAAGCATTTTTAAACTTCAGCAGAATTCCCAGAACAATGGAAGTGTTTCGAAGCATTTTTAAACTTCAACGGAATTCCGAGAACAATGGAAGAGTTCCGAAGCATTTTTAAACGTCAGCGGAATTCCGAGAACAATGAAAGAGTTGCGAAGCATTATTAAACGTCAGCGGAATTCCGAGAACAATGGAAGAGTTCTGAAGCATTTTTAAGCGTCAGCGGAATTTTGAAAACAATGGAAGATTTCCGAAGCATTTTTAAACGTCAGCGGAATTCTGAGAACAATGGAAGAGTTCCTAAGCATTTTTAAACTTCAGCAGAATTCCGAGAACAATGGAAGGGTTCCAAAGCATTTTTAAACTTCAGCGGAATTTGGAGAACAATGGAAGAGTTCCGAAGCATTTTTAAAAGTCAGCGGAATTCCGAGAACAATGAAAGAGATTTTAAGCATTTTTAAACTTCAGCAGAATTCCAAGAACAATGGAAGAGTTCCGAAGCATTTTTAAACTTCAGCGGAATTCCGAGAACAATGTAAGAGATTTTAAGCATTTTTAAACTTCAGCGGAATTCCGAGAACAATAGAAGAGTTCCGAAGCATTTTTAAAATTCACACGAATTCCGAGAATAATGGAAGAGTTCAGATGAATTTTTAGACTTCAGCAGAATTCCTAAAACAATGGAAGAGGTCCGAAGCATTTTTAAACTTCAGCGGAATTCCGAGAACAATGGAAGAGTTCCGAAGCATTTTTAAACATCAGCGGAATTCCGAGAACAATGGAAGAGTACTGAAGCATTTTAAAACGTCATCGGAATTCCGAGAACAATGGAAGAGTTCCGAAGCATTTTTAAACTTCAGCAGAATTACGAGAACAATGGAAGAGTTCCAAAGCATTTTTAAACTTCAGCGGAATTCCGAGAACAATGGAAGAGTTCCGAAGCATTTTTAAACTTCAGCGGAATGCCGAGAACAATGCAAGATTTCCGAAGCATTTTTATATGTCAGCGGAATTCCGAGAATAATGGAAGAGTACCGAAGCATTTTTAAACGTCAGCGGAATTCTGAGAACAATGGAAGAGTTCCGAAGCATTTTTAAACTTCAGCAGAATTCCGAGAACAATGGAAGAGTTTCGAAGCATTTTTAAACTTCAATGGAATTTCGAGAACAATGGAAGAGTTCCGAAGCATTTTTAAACTTCAGCAGAATTCCGAGAACAATGCAAGATTTCCGAAGCATTTTTAAACGTCAGCGGAATTCTGAGAACAATGGAAGAGTTCTGAAGCATTTATAAACTTCAGCAGAATTCCGAGAACAATGGAAGAGTTCCGAAGCATTTTTAATCTTCACCCGAATTCCGAGAGCAATGGAAGAGTTCCAAAGCATTTTAAAAGTTCAGCAGAATTCCGAGAACAATTGAAGAGTTCCGAAGCATTTTTAAACGTCAGCGGAATGCCGAGAACAATGCAAGATATCCGAATCATTTTTAAACGTCAGCGGAATTCTGAGAACAATGGAAGAGTTCCGAAGCATTTTTAAACTTCAGCAGAATTCCGAGAACAATGGAAGGGTTCCGAAGCATTTTTAAATTTCAGCGGAATTTGGAGAACAATGGAAGAGTTGTGAAGCATTTTTAAACGTCAGCGGTATTCCGAGAACAATGGAAGAGTTCCGAAGCATTTTTAAACGTCAGCAGAATTCTGAGAACAATGGAAGAGTTCCGAAGCATTTTTAAACGTCAGCAGAATTCTGAGAACAATGGAAGAGTTCCGAAGCATTTTTAAACTTCAGCGGAATTCCGAGAACAATGGAAGAGTTCCAAAGCATTTTTAAACGTCAGCGGAATTCCGAGAACAATGGAAGAGTTCTGAAGCATTTTTAAACGTCAGCGGAATTCCGAGAACAATGGAAGAGTTCCAAAGCATTTTTAAACGTCAGCAGAATTCCGAGAAGAATGTAAGAGTACTGAAGCATTTTTAAACTTCAGCAGAATTCCGAGAGCAATGGAAGAGTTCCAAAGCATTTTAAAAGTTCAGCAGAATTCCGAGAACAATTGAAGAGTTCCGAAGCACTTTTAAACGTCAGCGGAATGCCGAGAACAATGCAAGATTTCCGAAGCATTTTTATATGTCAGCGGAATTCCGAGAACAATGGAAGAGTTCCGAAGCATTTTTAAACTTCAGCAGAATTCCGAGAACAATGGAAGAGTTTCGAAGCATTTTTAAACTTCAACGGAATTCCGAGAACAATGGAAGAGTTCCGAAGCATTTTTAAACGTCAGCGGAATTCCGAGAACAATGAAAGAGTTGCGAAGCATTATTAAACGTCAGCGGAATTCCGAGAACGATGGAAGAGTTCTGAAGCATTTTTAAACTTCAGCAGAATTCCCAGAACAATGGAAGTGTTTCGAAGCATTTTTAAACTTCAACGGAATTCCGAGAACAATGGAAGAGTTCCGAAGCATTTTTAAACGTCAGCGGAATTCCGAGAACAATGAAAGAGTTGCGAAGCATTATTAAACGTCAGCGGAATTCCGAGAACAATGGAAGAGTTCCTAAGCATTTTTAAACTTCAGCAGAATTCCGAGAACAATGGAAGGGTTCCGAAGCATTTTTAAACTTCAGCAGAATTCCGAGAACAATGGAAGGGTTCCGAAGCATTTTTAAACTTCAGCGGAATTTGGAGAACAATGGAAGAGTTCCGAAGCATTTTTAAAAGTCAGCGGAATTCCGAGAACAATGGAAGAGATTTTAAGCATTTTTAAACTTCAGCGGAATTCCGAGAACAATAGAAGAGTTCCGAAGCATTTTTAAAATTCACACGAATTCCGAGAATAATGGAAGAGTTCAGATGAATTTTTAGACTTCAGCAGAATTCCTAAAACAATGGAAGAGGTCCGAAGCATTTTTAAACGTCAGCGGAATTCCGAGAACAATGGAAGAGTTCCGAAGCATTTTTAAACATCAGCGGAATTCCGAGAACAATGGAAGAGTACTGAAGCATTTTAAAATGTCATCGGAATTGCGAGAACAATGGAAGAGTTCCAAAGCATTTTTAAACGTCAGCAGAATTCCGAGAACAATGGAAGAGTTCCGAAGCATTTTTAAAAGTCAGCGGAATTCCGAGAACAATGGAAGAGTTGTGAAGCATTTTTAAACGTCAGCGGTATTCCGAGAACAATGGAAGAGTTCCGAAGCATTTTTAAACTTCAGCGGAATTCCGAGAACAATGGAAGAGTTCCGAAGCATTTTTAAACTTCAGCGGAATTCCGAGAGCAATGGAAGAGTTCCAAAGCATTTTAAAAGTTCAGCAGAATTCCGAGAACAATTGAAGAGTTCCGAAGCATTTTTAAACGTCAGCGGAATGCCGAGAACAATGCAAGATTTCCGAAGCATTTTTATATGTCAGCGGATTTCCGAGAACAATGGAAGAGTACCGAAGCATTTTTAAACGTCAGCGGAATTCTGAGAACAATGGAAGAGTTCCGAAGTATTTTTAAACTTCAGCAGAATTCCGAGAACAATGGAAGAGTTCCGAAGCATTTTTAAACTTCAGCAGAATTCCGAGAACAATGGAAGGGTTCCGAAGCATTTTTAAACTTCAGCGGATTTTGGAGAACAATGGAAGAGATCCGAAGCATTTTTAAACGTCAGCGGAATTCCGAGAACAATGGAAGAGTTGTGAAGCATTTTTAAACGTCAGCGGAATTCCGAGAACAATGGAAGAGTTTCGAAGCATTTTAAAACTTCAACGGAATTCCGAGAACAATGGAAGAGTTCCGAAGCATTTTTAAACGTCAGCGGAATTCCGAGAACAATGAAAGAGTTGCGAAGCATTATTAAACGTCAGCGGAATTCCGAGAACAATGGAAGAGTTCTGAAGCATTTTTAAACGTCTTGGAATTTTGAAAACAATGGAAGATTTCCGAAGCATTTTTAAACGTCAGCGGAATTCTGAGAACAATGGAAGAGTACTGAAGCATTTTAAAACGTCATCGGAATTCCGAGAACAATGGAAGAGTTCCGAAGCATTTTTAAACTTCAGCAGAATTACGAGAACAATGGAAGAGTTCCGAAGCATTTTTAAACGTCAGCAGAATTCTGAGAACAATGGAAGAGTTCCGAAGCATTTTTAAACGTCAGCAGAATTCCGAGAACAATGGAAGAGTTCCGAAGCATTTTTAAACGTCAGCAGAATTCTGAGAACAATGGAAGAGTTCCGAAGCATTTTTAAACTTCAGCGGAATTCCGAGAACAATGGAAGAGTTCCAAAGCATTTTTAAACGTCAGCGGAATTCCGAGAACAATGGAAGAGTTCTGAAGCATTTTTAAACGTCAGCGGAATTCCGAGAACAATGGAAGAGTTCCGAAGCATTTTTAAACGTCAGCAGAATTCCGAGAAGAATGTAAGAGTACTGAAGCATTTTTAAACTTCAGCAGAATTCCGAGAGCAATGGAAGAGTTCCAAAGCATTTTAAAAGTTCAGCAGAATTCCGAGAACAATTGAAGAGTTCCGAAGCATTTTTAAACGTCAGCGGAATGCCGAGAACAATGCAAGATTTCCGAAGCATTTTTATATGTCAGCGGAATTCCGAGAACAATGGAAGAGTTCCGAAGCATTTTTAAACTTCAGCAGAATTCCGAGAACAATGGAAGGGTTCCGAAGCATTTTTAAACTTCAGCGGATTTTGGAGAACAATGGAAGAGATCCGAAGCATTTTTAAACGTCAGCGGAATTCCGAGAACAATGGAAGAGTTGTGAAGCATTTTTAAACGTCAGCGGAATTCCGAAAACAATGGAAGAGTTCCGAAGCATTTTTAAACGTCAGCAGATTTCCGAGAACAATGGAAGAGTTCCGAAGCATTTCTAAACATCAGCAGAATTCTGAGAACAATGGAAGAGTTCCGAAGCATTTTTAAACTTCAGCGGAATTCCGAGAACAATGGAAGAGTTCCAAAGCATTTTTAAACATCAGCGGAATTCCGAGAACAATGGAAGAGTTCCGAAGCATTTTTAAACGTCAGCAGAATTCCGAGAAGAATGTAAGAGTACTGAAGCATTTTTAAACTTCAGCAGAATTCCGAGAGCAATGGAAGAGTTCCAAAGCATTTTAAAAGTTCAGCAGAATTCCGAGAACAATTGAAGAGTTCCGAAGCATTTTTAAACGTCAGAGGAATGCCGAGAACAATGCAAGATTTCCGAAGCATTTTTATATGTCAGCGGAATTCCGAGAACAATGGAAGAGTACCGAAGCATTTTTAAACGTCAGCGGAGTTCTGAGAACAATGGAAGAGTTTCGAAGCATTTTTAAACTTCAACGGAATTCCGAGAACAATGGAAGAGTTCCGAAGCATTTTTAAACGTCAGCAGAATTCCGAGAAGAATGTAAGATTTCTGAAGCATTTTTAAACTTCAGCAGAATTTCGAGAGCAATGGAAGAGTTCCAAAGCATTTTAAAAGTTCAGCAGATTTCCGAGAACAATTGAAGAGTTCCGAAGCATTTTTAAACGTCAGCGGAATGCCGAGAACAATGCAAGATTTCCGAAGCATTTTTATATGTCAGCGGAATTCCGAGAGCAATGGAAGAGTTCTGAAGCATTTTTAAACTTCAGCAGAATTCCGAGAACAATGGAAGAGTTTCGAAGCATTTTTAAACTTCAACCTTATTCCGAGAACAATGGAAGAGTTCCGAAGCATTTTTAAATGTCAGCGGAATTCCGAGAACAATGAAAGAGTTGCGAAGCATTATTAAACGTCAGCGGAATTCCGAGAACAATGGAAGAGTTCTGAAGCATTTTTAAACTTCAGCAGAATTCCCAGAACAATGGAAGAGTTTCGAAGCATTTTTAAACTTCAACGGAATTCCGAGAACAATGGAAGAGTTCCGAAGCATTTTTAAACGTCAGCGGAATTCCGAGAACAATGAAAGAGTTGCAAAGCATTATTAAACGTCAGCGTAATTCCGAGAACAATGGAAGAGTTCTGAAGCATTTTTACGCGTCAGCGGAATTTTGAAAACAATGGAAGATTTCCGAAGCATTTTTAAACATCAGCGGAATTCTGAGAACAATGGAAGAGTTCCGAAGCATTTTTAAACTTCAACAGAATTCCGAGAACAATGGAAGGGTTCCGAAGCTTTTTTAAACTTCAGCGGAATTTGGAGAACAACGGAAGAGTTCCGAAGCATTTTTAAAAGTCAGCGGAATTCCGAGAACAATGGAAGAGTTGTGAAGCATTTTTAAACGTCAGCGGAATTCCGAGAACAATGGAAGAGATTTTAAGCATTTTTAAACTTCAGCGGAATTCCGAGAACAATAGAAGAGTTCTGAAGCATTTTTAAAATTGACACGAATTCCGAGAACAATGGAAGAGTTCAGATGATTTTTTAGACTTCAGCAGAATTCCTAGAACAATGGAAGAGGTCCGAAGCATTTTTAAACTTCAGCGGAATTCCGAGAACAATGGAAGAGTTCCGAAGCATTTTTAAACGTCAGCGTAATTCCGAGAACAATGTAAGAGTACTGAAGCATTTTAAAACGTCATCGGAATTCCGAGAGCAATGGAAGAGTTCCGAAGCATTTTTAAACTTCAGCAGAATTACGAGAACAATGGAAGAGTTCCGAAGCATTTTTAAACATGAGCAGAATTACGAGAACAATGGAAGAGATTTTAAGCATTTTTAAACTTCAGCAGAATTCCGAGAACAATAGAAGAGTTCCGAAGCATTTTTAAACTTCACCCGAATTCCGAGAGCAATGGAAGAGTTCCAAAGCATTTTAAAAATTCAGCAGAATTCCGAGAAAAATTGAAGAGTTCCGAAGCATTTTTAAACGTCAGCGGAATGCCGAGAACAATGCAAGATTTCCGAAGCATTTTTATATGTCAGCGGAATTCCGAGAACAATGGAAGAGTACCAAAGCATTTTTAAACGTCAGCGGAATTCTGAGAACAATGGAAGAGTTCCGAAGCATTTTTAAACTTCAGCAGAATTCCGAGAACAATGGAAGAGTTTCGAAGCATTTTAAAACTTCAACGGAATTCCGAGAACAATGGAAGAGTTCCGAAGCATTTTTAAACGTCAGTGGAATTCCGAGAACAATGAAAGAGTTGCGAAGCATTATTAAACGTCAGCGGAATTCCGAGAACAATGGAAGAGTTCTGAAGCATTTTTAAACGTCTTGGAATTTTGAAAACAATGGAAGATTTCCGAAGCATTTTTAAACGTCAGCGGAATTCTGAGAACAATGGAAGAGTACTGAAGCATTTTAAAACGTCATCGGAATTCCGAGAACAATGGAAGAGTTCCGAAGCATTTTTAAACTTCAGCAGAATTACGAGAACAATGGAAGAGTTCCGAAGCATTTTTAAACATGAGCAGAATTACGAGAACAATGGAAGAGATTTTAAGCATTTTTAAACTTCAGCGGAATTCCGAGAACAATAGAAGAGTTCCGAAGCATTTTTAAACTTCACCCGAATTCCGAGAGCAATGGAAGAGTTCCAAAGCATTTTAAAAATCCAGCAGAATTCCGAGAACAATTGAAGAGTTCCGAAGCATTTTTAAACGTCAGCGGAATGCCGAGAACAATGCAAGATTTCCGAAGAATTTTTATATGTCAGCGGAATTCCGAGAACAATGGAAGAGTACCAAAGCATTTTTAAACGTCAGCGGAATTCTGAGAACAATGGAAGAGTTCCAAAGCATTTTTAAAAGACAGCGGAATTCCGAGAACAATGGAAGAGTTCTGAAGCATTTATAAACTTTTGCGGAATTCCGAGAACAATGGAAGGGTTCCGAAGCATTTTTAAAAGTCAGCGGAATTCCGAGAACAATGGAAGAGTTGTGAAGCATTTTTAAACGTCAGCGGAATTCCGAGAACAATGGAAGAGTTCCGAAGCATTTTTAAACGTCAGCAGAATTCTGAGAACAATGGAAAAGTTCTGAAGCATTTTTAAACGTCAGCGGAATTTTGAAAACAATGGAAGATTTCCAAAGCATTTTTAAACGTCAGCGGAATTCTGAGAACAATGGAAGAGTTCTGAAGCATTTTTAAACGTCAGCAGAATTCCGAGAACAATGTACGAGATTTTAAGCATTTTTAAACTTCAGCGGAATTCCGAGAACAATAGAAGAGTTCCGAAGCATTTTTAAAATTCACACGAATTCCGAGAATAATGGAAGAGTTCACATGAATTTTTAGACTTCAGCAGAATTCCTAGTACAATGGAAGAGTTCCGAAGCATTTTTAAACTTCAGCGGAATTCCGAGAACAATGGAAGAGTTCCGAAGCATTTTTAAACTTCAGCGGAATTCCGAGAGCAATGGAAGAGTTCCAAAGCATTTTAAAAGTTCAGCAGAATTCCGAGAACAATTGAAGAGTTCCGAAGCATTTTTAAACGTCAGCGGAATGCCGAGAACAATGCAAGATTTCCGAAGCATTTTTATATGTCAGCGGATTTCCGAGAACAATGGAAGAGTACCGAAGCATTTTTAAACGTCAGCGGAATTCTGAGAACAATGGAAGAGTTCCGAAGTATTTTTAAACTTCAGCAGAATTCCGAGAACAATGGAAGAGTTCCGAAGCATTTTTAAACTTCAGCAGAATTCCGAGAACAATGGAAGGGTTCCGAAGCATTTTTAAACTTCAGCGGATTTTGGAGAACAATGGAAGAGATCCGAAGCATTTTTAAACGTCAGCGGAATTCCGAGAACAATGGAAGAGTTGTGAAGCATTTTTAAACGTCAGCGGAATTCCGAGAACAATGGAAGAGTTTCGAAGCATTTTAAAACTTCAACGGAATTCCGAGAACAATGGAAGAGTTCCGAAGCATTTTTAAACGTCAGCGGAATTCCGAGAACAATGAAAGAGTTGCGAAGCATTATTAAACGTCAGCGGAATTCCGAGAACAATGGAAGAGTTCTGAAGCATTTTTAAACGTCTTGGAATTTTGAAAACAATGGAAGATTTCCGAAGCATTTTTAAACGTCAGCGGAATTCTGAGAACAATGGAAGAGTACTGAAGCATTTTAAAACGTCATCGGAATTCCGAGAACAATGGAAGAGTTCCGAAGCATTTTTAAACTTCAGCAGAATTACGAGAACAATGGAAGAGTTCCGAAGCATTTTTAAACATGAGCAGAATTACGAGAACAATGGAAGAGATTTTAAGCATTTTTAAACTTCAGCGGAATTCCGAGAACAATAGAAGAGTTCCGAAGCATTTTTAAACTTCACCCGAATTCCGAGAGCAATGGAAGAGTTCCAAAGCATTTTAAAAATTCAGCAGAATTCCGAGAACAATTGAAGAGTTCCGAAGCATTTTTAAACGTCAGCGGAATGCCGAGAACAATGCAAGATTTCTGAAGAATTTTTATATGTCAGCGGAATACCGAGAACAATGGAAGAGTACCAAAGCATTTTTAAACGTCAGCGGAATTCTGAGAACAATGGAAGAGTTCCAAAGCATTTTTAAACGACAGCGGAATTCCGAGAACAATGGAAGAGTTCTGAAGCATTTATAAACTTTTGCGGAATTCCGAGAACAATGGAAGGGTTCCGAAGCATTTTTAAAAGTCAGCGGAATTCCGAGAACAATGGAAGAGTTGTGAAGCATTTTTAAACGTCAGCAGAATTCTGAGAACAATGGAAAAGTTCTGAAGCATTTTTAAACGTCAGCGGAATTTTGAAAACAATGGAAGATTTCCGAAGCATTTTTAAACGTCAGCGGAATTCTGAGAACAATGGAAGAGTTCTGAAGCATTTTTAAACTTCAGCAGAATTCCGAGAACAATGTACGAGATTTTAAGCATTTTTAAACTTCAGCGGAATTCCGAGAACAATAGAAGAGTTCCGAAGCATTTTAAAAATTCAAACGAATTCCGAGAATAATGGAAGAGTTCACATGAATTTTTAGACTTCAGCAGAATTCCTAGTACAATGGAAGAGTTCCGAAGCATTTTTAAACTTCAGCGGAATTCCGAGAACAATGGAAGAGTTCCGAAGCATTTTTAAACATGAGCAGAATTACGAGAACAATGGAAGAGATTTTAAGCATTTTTAAACTTCAGCGGAATTCCGAGAGCAATGGAAGAGTTCCAAAGCATTTTAAAAGTTCAGCAGAATTCCGAGAACAATTGAAGAGTTCCGAAGCATTTTTAAACGTCAGCGGAATGCCGAGAACAATGCAAGATTTCCGAAGCATTTTTATATGTCAGCGGATTTCCGAGAACAATGGAAGAGTACCGAAGCATTTTTAAACGTCAGCGGAATTCTGAGAACAATGGAAGAGTTCCGAAGCATTTTTAAACTTCAGCAGAATTCCGAGAACAATGGAAGAGTTCCGAAGCATTTTTAAACTTCAGCAGAATTCCGAGAACAATGGAAGGGTTCCGAAGCATTTTTAAACTTCAGCGGATTTTGGAGAACAATGGAAGAGATCCGAAGCATTTTTAAACGTCAGCGGAATTCCGAGAACAATGGAAGAGTTGTGAAGCATTTTTAAACGTCAGCGGAATTCCGAGAACAATGGAAGAGTTTCGAAGCATTTTAAAACTTCAACGGAATTCCGAGGACAATGGAAGAGTTCCGAAG
Source organism: Phyllobates terribilis (assembly GCF_046119375.1). NCBI lineage: Eukaryota > Metazoa > Chordata > Amphibia > Anura > Dendrobatidae > Phyllobates > Phyllobates terribilis. The sequence goes on along the minus strand of NW_027362788.1, from coordinate 10,878,878 downwards.
CATTTTTAAACGTCAGCGGAATTCCGAGAACAATGAAAGAGTTGCGAAGCATTATTAAACGTCAGCGGAATTCCGAGAACAATGGAAGAGTTCTGAAGCATTTTTAAACGTCTTGGAATTTTGAAAACAATGGAAGTTTTCCGAAGCATTTTTAAACGTCAGCGGAATTCTGAGAACAATGGAAGAGTACTGAAGCATTTTAAAACGTCATCGGAATTCCGAGAACAATGGAAGAGTTCCGAAGCATTTTTAAACTTCAGCAGAATTACGAGAACAATGGAAGAGTTCCGAAGCATTTTTAAACATGAGCAGAATTACGAGAACAATGGAAGAGATTTTAAGCATTTTTAAACTTCAGCGGAATTCCGAGAACAATAGAAGAGTTCCGAAGCATTTTTAAACTTCACCCGAATTCCGAGAGCAATGGAAGAGTTCCAAAGCATTTTAAAAATTCAGCAGAATTCCGAGAACAATTGAAGAGTTCCGAAGCATTTTTAAACGTCAGCGGAATGCCGAGAACAATGCAAGATTTCCGAAGAATTTTTATATGTCAGCGGAATTCCGAGAACAATGGAAGAGTACCAAAGCATTTTTAAACGTCAGCGGAATTCTGAGAACAATGGAAGAGTTCCAAAGCATTTTTAAACGACAGCGGAATTCCGAGAACAATGGAAGAGTTCTGAAGCATTTATAAACTTTTGCGGAATTCCGAGAACAATGGAAGGGTTCCGAAGCATTTTTAAAAGTCAGCGGAATTCCGAGAACAATGGAAGAGTTGTGAAGCATTTTTAAACGTCAGCGGAATTCCGAGAACAATGGAAGAGTTCCGAAGCATTTTTAAACGTCAGCAGAATTCTGAGAACAATGGAAAAGTTCTGAAGCATTTTTAAACGTCAGCGGAATTTTGAAAACAATGGAAGATTTCCGAAGCATTTTTAAAAGTCAGCGGAATTCTGAGAACAATGGAAGAGTTCTGAAGCATTTTTAAACTTCAGCAGAATTCCGAGAACAATGTACGAGATTTTAAGCATTTTTAAACTTCAACGGAATTCCGAGAACAATAGAAGAGTTCCGAAGCATTTTTAAAATTCACACGAATTCCGAGAATAATGGAAGAGTTCACATGAATTTTTAGACTTCAGCAGAATTCCTAGTACAATGGAAGAGTTCCGAAGCATTTTTAAACTTCAGCGGAATTCCGAGAACAATGGAAGAGTTCCAAAGCATTTTTAAACATCAGCGGAATTCCGAGAACAATGGAAGAGTTGTGAAGCATTTTTAAACGTCAGCGGAATTCCGAGAACAATGGAAGAGTTCCGAAGCATTTTTAAACATGAGCAGAATTACGAGAACAATGGAAGAGATTTTAAGCATTTTTAAACTTCAGCGGAATTCCGAGAGCAATGGAAGAGTTCCAAAGCATTTTAAAAGTTCAGCAGAATTCCGAGAACAATTGAAGAGTTCCGAAGCATTTTTAAACGTCAGCAGAATTCCGAGAAGAATGTAAGAGTACTGAAGCATTTTTAAACTTCAGCAGAATTCCGAGAGCAATGGAAGAGTTCCAAAGCATTTTAAAAGTTCAGCAGAATTCCGAGAACAATTGAAGAGTTCCGAAGCATTTTTAAATGTCAGAGGAATGCCGAGAACAATGCAAGATTTCCGAAGCATTTTTATATGTCAGCGGAATTCCGAGAACAATGGAAGAGTACCGAAGCATTTTTAAACGTCAGCGGAGTTCTGAGAACAATGGAAGAGTTCCAAAGCATTTTTAAACTTCAGCAGAATTCCGAGAACAATGGAAGAGTTTCGAAGCATTTTTAAACTTCAACGGAATTCCGAGAACAATGGAAGAGTTCCGAAGCATTTTTAAACGTCAGCAGAATTCCGAGAAGAATGTAAGATTTCTGAAGCATTTTTAAACTTCAGCAGAATTCCGAGAGCAATGGAAGAGTTCCAAAGCATTTTAAAAGTTCAGCAGATTTCCGAGAACAATTGAAGAGTTCCGAAGCATTTTTAAACGTCAGCGGAATGCCGAGAACAATGCAAGATTTCCGAAGCATTTTTATATGTCAGCGGAATTCCGAGAACAATGAAAGAGTTGCGAAGCATTATTAAACGTCAGCGGAATTCCGAGAACAATGGAAGAGTTCTGAAGCATTTTTAAACTTCAGCAGAATTCCCAGAACAATGGAAGAGTTTCGAAGCATTTTTAAACTTCAACGGAATTCCGAGAACAATGGAAGAGTTCCGAAGCATTTTTAAACGTCAGCGGAATTCCGAGAACAATGAAAGAGTTGCAAAGCATTATTAAACGTCAGCGTAATTCCGAGAACAATGGAAGAGTTCTGAAGCATTTTTACGCGTCAGCGGAATTTTGAAAACAATGGAAGATTTCCGAAGCATTTTTAAACGTCAGCGGAATTCTGAGAACAATGGAAGAGTTCCAAAGCATTTTTAAAAGACAGCGGAATTCCGAGAACAATGGAAGAGTTCTGAAGCATTTATAAACTTTTGCGGAATTCCGAGAACAATGGAAGGGTTCCGAAGCATTTTTAAAAGTCAGCGGAATTCCGAGAACAATGGAAGAGTTGTGAAGCATTTTTAAACGTCAGCGGAATTCCGAGAACAATGGAAGAGTTCCGAAGCATTTTTAAACGTCAGCAGAATTCTGAGAACAATGGAAAAGTTCTGAAGCATTTTTAAACGTCAGCGGAATTTTGAAAACAATGGAAGATTTCCAAAGCATTTTTAAACGTCAGCGGAATTCTGAGAACAATGGAAGAGTTCTGAAGCATTTTTAAACGTCAGCAGAATTCCGAGAACAATGTACGAGATTTTAAGCATTTTTAAACTTCAGCGGAATTCCGAGAACAATAGAAGAGTTCCGAAGCATTTTTAAAATTCACACGAATTCCGAGAATAATGGAAGAGTTCACATGAATTTTTAGACTTCAGCAGAATTCCTAGTACAATGGAAGAGTTCCGAAGCATTTTTAAACTTCAGCGGAATTCCGAGAACAATGGAAGAGTTCCGAAGCATTTTTAAACTTCAGCGGAATTCCGAGAGCAATGGAAGAGTTCCAAAGCATTTTAAAAGTTCAGCAGAATTCCGAGAACAATTGAAGAGTTCCGAAGCATTTTTAAACGTCAGCGGAATGCCGAGAACAATGCAAGATTTCCGAAGCATTTTTATATGTCAGCGGATTTCCGAGAACAATGGAAGAGTACCGAAGCATTTTTAAACGTCAGCGGAATTCTGAGAACAATGGAAGAGTTCCGAAGTATTTTTAAACTTCAGCAGAATTCCGAGAACAATGGAAGAGTTCCGAAGCATTTTTAAACTTCAGCAGAATTCCGAGAACAATGGAAGGGTTCCGAAGCATTTTTAAACTTCAGCGGATTTTGGAGAACAATGGAAGAGATCCGAAGCATTTTTAAACGTCAGCGGAATTCCGAGAACAATGGAAGAGTTGTGAAGCATTTTTAAACGTCAGCGGAATTCCGAGAACAATGGAAGAGTTTCGAAGCATTTTAAAACTTCAACGGAATTCCGAGAACAATGGAAGAGTTCCGAAGCATTTTTAAACTTCAGCAGAATTACGAGAACAATGGAAGAGTTCCGAAGCATTTTTAAACATGAGCAGAATTACGAGAACAATGGAAGAGATTTTAAGCATTTTTAAACTTCAGCGGAATTCCGAGAACAATAGAAGAGTTCCGAAGCATTTTTAAACTTCACCCGAATTCCGAGAGCAATGGAAGAGTTCCAAAGCATTTTAAAAATTCAGCAGAATTCCGAGAACAATTGAAGAGTTCCGAAGCATTTTTAAATGTCAGCGGAATGCCGAGAACAATGCAAGATTTCTGAAGAATTTTTATATGTCAGCGGAATACCGAGAACAATGGAAGAGTACCAAAGCATTTTTAAACGTCAGCGGAATTCTGAGAACAATGGAAGAGTTCTGAAGCATTTATAAACTTTTGCGGAATTCCGAGAACAATGGAAGGGTTCCGAAGCATTTTTAAAAGTCAGCGGAATTCCGAGAACAATGGAAGAGTTGTGAAGCATTTTTAAACGTCAGCAGAATTCTGAGAACAATGGAAAAGTTCTGAAGCATTTTTAAACGTCAGCGGAATTTTGAAAACAATGGAAGATTTCCGAAGCATTTTTAAACGTCAGCGGAATTCTGAGAACAATGGAAGAGTTCTGAAGCATTTTTAAACTTCAGCAGAATTCCGAGAACAATGTACGAGATTTTAAGCATTTTTAAACGTCAGCGGAATTCTGAGAACAATGGAAGAGTACTGAAGCATTTTAAAACGTCATCGGAATTCCGAGAACAATGGAAGAGTTCCGAAGCATTTTTAAACTTCAGCAGAATTACGAGAACAATGGAAGAGTTCCGAAGCATTTTTAAACATGAGCAGAATTACGAGAACAATGGAAGAGATTTTAAGCATTTTTAAACTTCAGCGGAATTCCGAGAACAATAGAAGAGTTCCGAAGCATTTTTAAACTTCACCCGAATTCCGAGAGCAATGGAAGAGTTCCAAAGCATTTTAAAAATTCAGCAGAATTCCGAGAACAATTGAAGAGTTCCGAAGCATTTTTAAATGTCAGCGGAATGCCGAGAACAATGCAAGATTTCTGAAGAATTTTTATATGTCAGCGGAATACCGAGAACAATGGAAGAGTACCAAAGCATTTTTAAACTTCAGCAGAATTCCGAGAACAATGTACGAGATTTTAAGCATTTTTAAACTTCAGCGGAATTCCGAGAACAATAGAAGAGTTCCGAAGCATTTTAAAAATTCAAACGAATTCCGAGAATAATGGAAGAGTTCACATGAATTTTTAGACTTCAGCAGAATTCCTAGTACAATGGAAGAGTTCCGAAGCATTTTTAAACTTCAGCGGAATTCCGAGAACAATGGAAGAGTTCCGAAGCATTTTTAAACATGAGCGGAATTACGAGAACAATGGAAGAGATTTTAAGCATTTTTAAACTTCAGCGGAATTCCGAGAGCAATGGAAGAGTTCCAAAGCATTTTAAAAGTTCAGCAGAATTCCGAGAACAATTGAAGAGTTCCGAAGCATTTTTAAACGTCAGCGGAATGCCGAGAACAATGCAAGATTTCCGAAGCATTTTTATATGTCAGCGGATTTCCGAGAACAATGGAAGAGTACCGAAGCATTTTTAAACGTCAGCGGAATTCTGAGAACAATGGAAGAGTTCCGAAGCATTTTTAAACTTCAGCAGAATTCCGAGAACAATGGAAGAGTTCCGAAGCATTTTTAAACTTCAGCAGAATTCCGAGAACAATGGAAGGGTTCCGAAGCATTTTTAAACTTCAGCGGATTTTGGAGAACAATGGAAGAGATCCGAAGCATTTTTAAACGTCAGCGGAATTCCGAGAACAATGGAAGAGTTGTGAAGCATTTTTAAACGTCAGCGGAATTCCGAGAACAATGGAAGAGTTTCGAAGCATTTTAAAACTTCAACGGAATTCCGAGGACAATGGAAGAGTTCCGAAGCATTTTTAAACGTCAGCGGAATTCCGAGAACAATGAAAGAGTTGCGAAGCATTATTAAACGTCAGCGGAATTCCGAGAACAATGGAAGAGTTCTGAAGCATTTTTAAACGTCTTGGAATTTTGAAAACAATGGAAGATTTCCGAAGCATTTTTAAACGTCAGCGGAATTCTGAGAACAATGGAAGAGTACTGAAGCATTTTAAAACGTCATCGGAATTCCGAGAACAATGGAAGAGTTCCGAAGCATTTTTAAACTTCAGCAGAATTACGAGAACAATGGAAGAGTTCCGAAGCATTTTTAAACATGAGCAGAATTACGAGAACAATGGAAGAGATTTTAAGCATTTTTAAACTTCAGCGGAATTCCGAGAACAATAGAAGAGTTCCGAAGCATTTTTAAACTTCACCCGAATTCCGAGAGCAATGGAAGAGTTCCAAAGCATTTTAAAAATTCAGCAGAATTCCGAGAACAATTGAAGAGTTCCGAAGCATTTTTAAACGTCAGCGGAATGCCGAGAACAATGCAAGATTTCCGAAGAATTTTTATATGTCAGCGGAATTCCGAGAACAATGGAAGAGTACCAAAGCATTTTTAAACGTCAGCGGAATTCTGAGAACAATGGAAGAGTTCCAAAGCATTTTTAAACGACAGCGGAATTCCGAGAACAATGGAAGAGTTCTGAAGCATTTATAAACTTTTGCGGAATTCCGAGAACAATGGAAGGGTTCCGAAGCATTTTTAAAAGTCAGCGGAATTCCGAGAACAATGGAAGAGTTGTGAAGCATTTTTAAACGTCAGCGGAATTCCGAGAACAATGGAAGAGTTCCGAAGCATTTTTAAACGTCAGCAGAATTCTGAGAACAATGGAAAAGTTCTGAAGCATTTTTAAACGTCAGCGGAATTTTGAAAACAATGGAAGATTTCCGAAGCATTTTTAAAAGTCAGCGGAATTCTGAGAACAATGGAAGAGTTCTGAAGCATTTTTAAACTTCAGCAGAATTCCGAGAACAATGTACGAGATTTTAAGCATTTTTAAACTTCAGCGGAATTCCGAGAACAATAGAAGAGTTCCGAAGCATTTTTAAAATTCACACGAATTCCGAGAATAATGGAAGAGTTCACATGAATTTTTAGACTTCAGCAGAATTCCTAGTACAATGGAAGAGTTCCGAAGCATTTTTAAACTTCAGCGGAATTCCGAGAACAATGGAAGAGTTCCAAAGCATTTTTAAACATCAGCGGAATTCCGAGAACAATGGAAGAGTTGTGAAGCATTTTTAAACGTCAGCGGAATTCCGAGAACAATGGAAGAGTTCCGAAGCATTTTTAAACATGAGCAGAATTACGAGAACAATGGAAGAGATTTTAAGCATTTTTAAACTTCAGCGGAATTCCGAGAGCAATGGAAGAGTTCCAAAGCATTTTAAAAGTTCAGCAGAATTCCGAGAACAATTGAAGAGTTCCGAAGCATTTTTAAACGTCAGCAGAATTCCGAGAAGAATGTAAGAGTACTGAAGCATTTTTAAACTTCAGCAGAATTCCGAGAGCAATGGAAGAGTTCCAAAGCATTTTAAAAGTTCAGCAGAATTCCGAGAACAATTGAAGAGTTCCGAAGCATTTTTAAATGTCAGAGGAATGCCGAGAACAATGCAAGATTTCCGAAGCATTTTTATATGTTAGCGGAATTCCGAGAACAATGGAAGAGTACCGAAGCATTTTTAAACGTCAGCGGAGTTCTGAGAACAATGGAAGAGTTCCAAAGCATTTTTAAACTTCAGCAGAATTCCGAGAACAATGGAAGAGTTTCGAAGCATTTTTAAACTTCAACGGAATTCCGAGAACAATGGAAGAGTTCCGAAGCATTTTTAAACGTCAGCAGAATTCCGAGAAGAATGTAAGATTTCTGAAGCATTTTTAAACTTCAGCAGAATTCCGAGAGCAATGGAAGAGTTCCAAAGCATTTTAAAAGTTCAGCAGATTTCCGAGAACAATTGAAGAGTTCCGAAGCATTTTTAAACGTCAGCGGAATGCCGAGAACAATGCAAGATTTCCGAAGCATTTTTATATGTCAGCGGAATTCCGAGAGCAATGGAAGAGTTCTGAAGCATTTTTAAACTTCAGCAGAATTCCGAGAACAATGGAAGAGTTTCGAAGCATTTTTAAACTTCAACCTTATTCCGAGAACAATGGAAGAGTTCCGAAGCATTTTTAAACGTCAGCGGAATTCCGAGAACAATGAAAGAGTTGCGAAGCATTATTAAACGTCAGCGGAATTCCGAGAACAATGGAAGAGTTCTGAAGCATTTTTAAACTTCAGCAGAATTCCCAGAACAATGGAAGAGTTTCGAAGCATTTTTAAACTTCAACGGAATTCCGAGAACAATGGAAGAGTTCCGAAGCATTTTTAAACGTCAGCGGAATTCCGAGAACAATGAAAGAGTTGCAAAGCATTATTAAACGTCAGCGTAATTCCGAGAACAATGGAAGAGTTCTGAAGCATTTTTACGCGTCAGCGGAATTTTGAAAACAATGGAAGATTTCCGAAGCATTTTTAAACATCAGCGGAATTCTGAGAACAATGGAAGAGTTCCGAAGCATTTTTAAACTTCAACAGAATTCCGAGAACAATGTAAGGGTTCCGAAGCTTTTTTAAACTTCAGCGGAATTTGGAGAACAACGGAAGAGTTCCGAAGCATTTTTAAAAGTCAGCGGAATTCCGAGAACAATGGAAGAGTTGTGAAGCATTTTTAAACGTCAGCGGAATTCCGAGAACAATGGAAGAGATTTTAAGCATTTTTAAACTTCAGCGGAATTCCGAGAACAATAGAAGAGTTCTGAAGCATTTTTAAAATTGACACGAATTCCGAGAACAATGGAAGAGTTCAGATGATTTTTTAGACTTCAGCAGAATTCCTAGAACAATGGAAGAGGTCCGAAGCATTTTTAAACTTCAGCGGAATTCCGAGAACAATGGAAGAGTTCCGAAGCATTTTTAAACGTCAGCGTAATTCCGAGAACAATGTAAGAGTACTGAAGCATTTTAAAACGTCATCGGAATTCCGAGAGCAATGGAAGAGTTCCGAAGCATTTTTAAACTTCAGCAGAATTCCGAGAGCAATGGAAGAGTTCCAAAGCATTTTAAAAATTCAGCAGAATTCCGAGAAAAATTGAAGAGTTCCGAAGCATTTTTAAACGTCAGCGGAATGCCGAGAACAATGCAAGATTTCCAAAGCATTTTTATATGTCAGCGGAATTCCGAGAACAATGGAAGAGTACCAAAGCATTTTTAAACGTCAGCGGAATTCTGAGAACAATGGAAGAGTTCTGAAGCATTTTTAAACGTCTTGGAATTTTGAAAACAATGGAAGATTTCCGAAGCATTTTTAAACGTCAGCGGAATTCTGAGAACAATGGAAGAGTACTGAAGCATTTTAAAACGTCATCGGAATTCCGAGAACAATGGATGAGTTCCGAAGCATTTTTAAACTTCAGCAGAATTACGAGAACAATGGAAGAGTTCCGAAGCATTTTTAAACATGAGCAGAATTACGAGAACAATGGAAGAGATTATAAGCATTTTTAAACTTCAGCGGAATTCCGAGAACAATAGAAGAGTTCCGAAGCATTTTTAAACTTCACCCGAATTCCGAGAGCAATGGAAGAGTTCCAAAGCATTTTAAAAATTCAGCAGAATTCCGAGAACAATTGAAGAGTTCCGAAGCATTTTTAAACGTCAGCGGAATGCCGAGAACAATGCAAGATTTCCGAAGAATTTTTATATGTCAGCGGAATTCCGAGAACAATGGAAGAGTACCAAAGCATTTTTAAACGTCAGCGGAATTCTGAGAACAATGGAAGAGTTCCAAAGCATTTTTAAACGACAGCGGAATTCCGAGAACAATGGAAGAGTTCTGAAGCATTTATAAACTTTTGCGGAATTCCGAGAACAATGGAAGGGTTCCGAAGCATTTTTAAAAGTCAGCGGAATTCCGAGAACAATGGAAGAGTTGTGAAGCATTTTTAAACGTCAGCGGAATTCCGAGAGCAATGGAAGACTTCCGAAGCATTTTTAAACGTCAGCAGAATTCTGAGAACAATGTACGAGATTTTAAGCATTTTTAAACTTCAGCGGAATTCCGAGAACATTAGAAGAGTTCCGAAGCATTTTTAAAATTCACACGAATTCCGAGAATAATGGAAGAGTTCACATGAATTTTTAGACTTCAGCAGAATTCCTAGAACAATGGAAGAGTTCCGAAGCATTTTTAAACTTCAGCGGAATTCCGAGAACAATGGAAGAGTTCCGAAGCATTTTTAAACATGAGCAGAATTACGAGAACAATGGAAGAGATTTTAAGCATTTTTAAACTTCAGCGGAATTCCGAGAACAATAGAAGAGTTCCGAAGCATTTTTAAACTTCACCCGAATTCCGAGAACAATGGAAGAGTTCCAAAGCATTTTAAAAGTTCAGCAGAATTCCGAGAACAATTGAAGAGTTCCGAAGCATTTTTAAACGTCAGCGGAATGCCGAGAACAATGCAAGATTTCCGAAGCATTTTTATATGTCAGCGGAATTCCGAGAACAATGGAAGAGTACCAAAGCATTTTTAAACGTCAGCGGAATTCTGAGAACAATGGAAGAGTTCCGAAGCATTTTTAAACTTCAGCAGAATTCCGAGAACAATGGAAGAGTTTCGAAGCATTTTAAAACTTCAACGGAATTCCGAGAACAATGGAAGAGTTCCGAAGCATTTTTATATGTCAGCGGAATTCCGAGAGCAATGGAAGAGTTCTGAAGCATTTTTAAACTTCAGCAGAATTCCGAGAACAATGGAAGAGTTTCGAAGCATTTTTAAACTTCAACCTTATTCCGAGAACAATGGAAGAGTTCCGAAGCATTTTTAAACGTCAGCGGAATTCCGAGAACAATGAAAGAGTTGCGAAGCATTATTAAACGTCAGCGGAATTCCGAGAACAATGGAAGAGTTCTGAAGCATTTTTAAACTTCAGCAGAATTCCCAGAACAATGGAAGAGTTTCGAAGCATTTTTAAACTTCAACGGAATTCCGAGAACAATGGAAGAGTTCCGAAGCATTTTTAAACGTCAGCGGAATTCCGAGAACAATGAAAGAGTTGCAAAGCATTATTAAACGTCAGCGTAATTCCGAGAACAATGGAAGAGTTCTGAAGCATTTTTACGCGTCAGCGGAATTTTGAAAACAATGGAAGATTTCCGAAGCATTTTTAAACATCAGCGGAATTCTGAGAACAATGGAAGAGTTCCGAAGCATTTTTAAACTTCAACAGAATTCCGAGAACAATGTAAGGGTTCCGAAGCTTTTTTAAACTTCAGCGGAATTTGGAGAACAACGGAAGAGTTCCGAAGCATTTTTAAAAGTCAGCGGAATTCCGAGAACAATGGAAGAGTTGTGAAGCATTTTTAAACGTCAGCGGAATTCCGAGAACAATGGAAGAGATTTTAAGCATTTTTAAACTTCAGCGGAATTCCGAGAACAATAGAAGAGTTCTGAAGCATTTTTAAAATTGACACGAATTCCGAGAACAATGGAAGAGTTCAGATGATTTTTTAGACTTCAGCAGAATTCCTAGAACAATGGAAGAGGTCCGAAGCATTTTTAAACTTCAGCGGAATTCCGAGAACAATGGAAGAGTTCCGAAGCATTTTTAAACGTCAGCGTAATTCCGAGAACAATGTAAGAGTACTGAAGCATTTTAAAACGTCATCGGAATTCCGAGAGCAATGGAAGAGTTCCGAAGCATTTTTAAACTTCAGCAGAATTCCGAGAGCAATGGAAGAGTTCCAAAGCATTTTAAAAATTCAGCAGAATTCCGAGAAAAATTGAAGAGTTCCGAAGCATTTTTAAACGTCAGCGGAATGCCGAGAACAATGCAAGATTTCCAAAGCATTTTTATATGTCAGCGGAATTCCGAGAACAATGGAAGAGTACCAAAGCATTTTTAAACGTCAGCGGAATTCTGAGAACAATGGAAGAGTTCTGAAGCATTTTTAAACGTCTTGGAATTTTGAAAACAATGGAAGATTTCCGAAGCATTTTTAAACGTCAGCGGAATTCTGAGAACAATGGAAGAGTACTGAAGCATTTTAAAACGTCATCGGAATTCCGAGAACAATGGATGAGTTCCGAAGCATTTTTAAACTTCAGCAGAATTACGAGAACAATGGAAGAGTTCCGAAGCATTTTTAAACATGAGCAGAATTACGAGAACAATGGAAGAGATTATAAGCATTTTTAAACTTCAGCGGAATTCCGAGAACAATAGAAGAGTTCCGAAGCATTTTTAAACTTCACCCGAATTCCGAGAGCAATGGAAGAGTTCCAAAGCATTTTAAAAATTCAGCAGAATTCCGAGAACAATTGAAGAGTTCCGAAGCATTTTTAAACGTCAGCGGAATGCCGAGAACAATGCAAGATTTCCGAAGAATTTTTATATGTCAGCGGAATTCCGAGAACAATGGAAGAGTACCAAAGCATTTTTAAACGTCAGCGGAATTCTGAGAACAATGGAAGAGTTCCAAAGCATTTTTAAACGACAGCGGAATTCCGAGAACAATGGAAGAGTTCTGAAGCATTTATAAACTTTTGCGGAATTCCGAGAACAATGGAAGGGTTCCGAAGCATTTTTAAAAGTCAGCGGAATTCCGAGAACAATGGAAGAGTTGTGAAGCATTTTTAAACGTCAGCGGAATTCCGAGAACAATGGAAGAGTTCCGAAGCATTTTTAAACGTCAGCAGAATTCTGAGAACAATGTACGAGATTTTAAGCATTTTTAAACTTCAGCGGAATTCCGAGAACATTAGAAGAGTTCCGAAGCATTTTTAAAATTCACACGAATTCCGAGAATAATGGAAGAGTTCACATGAATTTTTAGACTTCAGCAGAATTCCTAGAACAATGGAAGAGTTCCGAAGCATTTTTAAACTTCAGCGGAATTCCGAGAACAATGGAAGAGTTCCGAAGCATTTTTAAACATGAGCAGAATTACGAGAACAATGGAAGAGATTTTAAGCATTTTTAAACTTCAGCGGAATTCCGAGAACAATAGAAGAGTTCCGAAGCATTTTTAAACTTCACCCGAATTCCGAGAACAATGGAAGAGTTCCAAAGCATTTTAAAAGTTCAGCAGAATTCCGAGAACAATTGAAGAGTTCCGAAGCATTTTTAAACGTCAGCGGAATGCCGAGAACAATGCAAGATTTCCGAAGCATTTTTATATGTCAGCGGAATTCCGAGAACAATGGAAGAGTACCAAAGCATTTTTAAACGTCAGCGGAATTCTGAGAACAATGGAAGAGTTCCGAAGCATTTTTAAACTTCAGCAGAATTCCGAGAACAATGGAAGAGTTTCGAAGCATTTTAAAACTTCAACGGAATTCCGAGAACAATGGAAGAGTTCCGAAGCATTTTTAAACGTCAGCGGAATTCCGAGAACAATGAAAGAGTTGCGAAGCATTATTAAACGTCAGCGGAATTCCGAGAACAATGGAAGAGTTCTGAAGCATTTTTAAACGTCTTGGAATTTTGAAAACAATGGAAGATTTCCGAAGCATTTTTAAACGTCAGCGGAATTCTGAGAACAATGGAAGAGTACTGAAGCATTTTAAAACGTCATCGGAATTCCGAGAACAATGGAAGAGTTCCGAAGCATTTTTAAACTTCAGCAGAATTACGAGAACAATGGAAGAGTTCCGAAGCATTTTTAAACATGAGCAGAATTACGAAAACAATGTACGAGATTTTAAGCATTTTTAAACTTCAGCGGAATTCCGAGAACAATAGAAGAGTTCCGAAGCATTTTTAAAATTCACACGAATTCCGAGAATAATGGAAGAGTTCACATGAATTTTTAGACTTCAGCAGAATTCCTAGTACAATGGAAGAGTTCCGAAGCATTTTTAAACTTCAGCGGAATTCCGAGAACAATGGAAGAGTTCCGAAGCATTTTTAAACTTCAGCGGAATTCCGAGAGCAATGGAAGAGTTCCAAAGCATTTTAAAAGTTCAGCAGAATTCCGAGAACAATTGAAGAGTTCCGAAGCATTTTTAAACGTCAGCGGAATGCCGAGAACAATGCAAGATTTCCGAAGCATTTTTATATGTCAGCGGATTTCCGAGAACAATGGAAGAGTACCGAAGCATTTTTAAACGTCAGCGGAATTCTGAGAACAATGGAAGAGTTCCGAAGTATTTTTAAACTTCAGCAGAATTCCGAGAACAATGGAAGAGTTCCGAAGCATTTTTAAACTTCAGCAGAATTCCGAGAACAATGGAAGGGTTCCGAAGCATTTTTAAACTTCAGCGGATTTTGGAGAACAATGGAAGAGATCCGAAGCATTTTTAAACGTCAGCGGAATTCCGAGAACAATGGAAGAGTTGTGAAGCATTTTTAAACGTCAGCGGAATTCCGAGAACAATGGAAGAGTTTCGAAGCATTTTAAAACGTCAGCGGAATTCCGAGAACAATGAAAGAGTTGCGAAGCATTATTAAACGTCAGCGGAATTCCGAGAACAATGGAAGAGTTCTGAAGCATTTTTAAACGTCTTGGAATTTTGAAAACAATGGAAGATTTCCGAAGCATTTTTAAACGTCAGCGGAATTCTGAGAACAATGGAAGAGTACTGAAGCATTTTAAAACGTCATCGGAATTCCGAGAACAATGGAAGAGTTCCGAAGCATTTTTAAACTTCAGCAGAATTACGAGAACAATGGAAGAGTTCCGAAGCATTTTTAAACATGAGCAGAATTACGAGAACAATGGAAGAGATTTTAAGCATTTTTAAACTTCAGCGGAATTCCGAGAACAATAGAAGAGTTCCGAAGCATTTTTAAACTTCACCCGAATTCCGAGAGCAATGGAAGAGTTCCAAAGCATTTTAAAAATTCAGCAGAATTCCGAGAACAATTGAAGAGTTCCGAAGCATTTTTAAACGTCAGCGGAATGCCGAGAACAATGCAAGATTTCTGAAGAATTTTTATATGTCAGCGGAATACCGAGAACAATGGAAGAGTACCAAAGCATTTTTAAACGTCAGCGGAATTCTGAGAACAATGGAAGAGTTCCAAAGCATTTTTAAACGACAGCGGAATTCCGAGAACAATGGAAGAGTTCTGAAGCATTTATAAACTTTTGCGGAATTCCGAGAACAATGGAAGGGTTCCGAAGCATTTTTAAAAGTCAGCGGAATTCCGAGAACAATGGAAGAGTTGTGAAGCATTTTTAAACGTCAGCAGAATTCTGAGAACAATGGAAAAGTTCTGAAGCATTTTTAAACCTCAGCGGAATTTTGAAAACAATGGAAGATTTCCGAAGCATTTTTAAACGTCAGCGGAATTCTGAGAACAATGGAAGAGTTCTGAAGCATTTTTAAACTTCAGCAGAATTCCGAGAACAATGTACGAGATTTTAAGCATTTTTAAACCTCAGCGGAATTCCGAGAACAATAGAAGAGTTCCGAAGCATTTTTAAAATTCAAACGAATTCCGAGAATAATGGAAGAGTTCACATGAATTTTTAGACTTCAGCAGAATTCCTAGTACAATGGAAGAGTTCCGAAGCATTTTTAAACTTCAGCGGAATTCCGAGAACAATGGAAGAGTTCCGAAGCATTTTTAAACATGAGCAGAATTACGAGAACAATGGAAGAGATTTTAAGCATTTTTAAACTTCAGCGGAATTCCGAGAGCAATGGAAGAGTTCCAAAGCATTTTAAAAGTTCAGCAGAATTCCGAGAACAATTAAAGAGTTCCGAAGCATTTTTAAACCTCAGCGGAATGCCGAGAACAATGCAAGATTTCCGAAGCATTTTTATATGTCAGCGGATTTCCGAGAACAATGGAAGAGTACCGAAGCATTTTTAAACCTCAGCGGAATTCTGAGAACAATGGAAGAGTTCCGAAGCATTTTTAAACTTCAGCAGAATTCCGAGAACAATGGAAGAGTTCCGAAGCATTTTTAAACTTCAGCAGAATTCCGAGAACAATGGAAGGGTTCCAAAGCATTTTTAAACTTCAGCGGATTTTGGAGAACAATGGAAGAGATCCGAAGCATTTTTAAACGTCAGCGGAATTCCGAGAACAATGGAAGAGTTGTGAAGCATTTTTAAACGTCAGCGGAATTCCGAGAACAATGGAAGAGTTTCGAAGCATTTTAAAACTTCAACGGAATTCCGAGAACAATGGAAGAGTTCCGAAGCATTTTTAAACGTCAGCGGAATTCCGAGAACAATGAAAGAGTTGCGAAGCATTATTAAACGTCAGCGGAATTCCGAGAACAATGGAAGAGTTCTGAAGCATTTTTAAACGTCTTGGAATTTTGAAAACAATGGAAGATTTCCGAAGCATTTTTAAACGTCAGCGGAATTCTGAGAACAATGGAAGAGTACTGAAGCATTTTAAAACGTCATCGGAATTCCGAGAACAATGGAAGAGTTCCGAAGCATTTTTAAACTTCAGCAGAATTACGAGAACAATGGAAGAGTTCCGAAGCATTTTTAAACATGAGCAGAATTACGAGAACAATGGAAAAGATTTTAAGCATTTTTAAACTTCAGCGGAATTCCGAGAACAATAGAAGAGTTCCGAAGCATTTTTAAACTTCACCCGAATTCCGAGAGCAATGGAAGAGTTCCAAAGCATTTTAAAAATTCAGCAGAATTCCGAGAACAATTGAAGAGTTCCGAAGCATTTTTAAACGTCAGCGGAATGCCGAGAACAATGCAAGATTTCCGAAGAATTTTTATATGTCAGCGGAATTCCGAGAACAATGGAAGAGTACCAAAGCATTTTTAAACGTCAGCGGAATTCTGAGAACAATGGAAGAGTTCCAAAGCATTTTTAAACGACAGCGGAATTCCGAGAACAATGGAAGAGTTCTGAAGCATTTATAAACTTTTGCGGAATTCCGAGAACAATGGAAGGGTTCCGAAGCATTTTTAAAAGTCAGCGGAATTCCGAGAACAATGGAAGAGTTGTGAATAGTGTTGAGCATTCCGATACTGAAATATCGGGTATCGGCCGATATTCACTGTATCGGAATTCCGATACTTAATTCCGATACTTTTATAATATCGAATACCGGAATCGGAAGTTCCCATAATGCCTGCGCTCTGCAGTGTCTCTGAAGGATGACAAGCTGGATGGCAGCGCTCAGCTGCGATCCAGCTTGTCATCAGAATGCCATCCCAGCGTGGGAGAATTCTCCTGATTGTTTAAAAGCCGGCGCGGTAAAAAGCCGCCGGCTTTTAAACAATCACACAGCCCCATACTGCTTCCCCGCAGCCTCCCACCCCGATCCTCCGCTCCCCTCGCCACCTCCCATCCCGATCGTAAATTAGGACCGGACGGGGAGCGCAGCACCAAGGAGCGAAGGAACCGGGCGGGGAAGCCGGCAGTGAAAAGACTTCACCGCCGGCTTTCCCGTTCTGTGCTGCGCTTTCCCGCCGGTTATTTCAAATGAACAGCTGAGGTATCAGGTGATGCCGATCAGCTGTTCATTTGAAGTAGCCGCGGTGCCCTCAGAGGGTTCATGTGAGTTCATGCTTGACTGCATGAACTCACATCAACTTTCCCACGGCCGCACAGGTCAGCCTCACCTCCCGGATCCGTCATGATTAGTGTGTGCGTGTGCGGGGTGTGTGTGCGGGTGTGTGTGCGGGGTGTGTGTGTGCGGGGTGTGTGTGCGGGGTGTGTGTGTGCGGGGTGTGTGTGCGGGGTGTGTGTGTGCGGGTGTGTGTGCGGGTGTGTCTGCGGGCAGACATAGGCCGATGTGACACTACTACTCCCATCGGCCTATGTCTGTCCCCCGTCCACTCCTGCCAGCAGGATCAGCTCGATGGGAGCAGTAGTTCCCATCAGCCTGATCCTGCTATTTAAATTGCCCTACTGTGTCCCCAATAAATGTTAAATACATGTCATTGGTGGCCAGTGGTTACCTAAAAGAAATTAGTTCATACATTACCTGTCCCCGCCGATCGCCACCTAAAATAAAGTAAAAAATAAAAAACTACACCTATACTCACCTAGACACCTAATTCCCCGAAGCCATCGATCTCCTGTAATAAAATATAAAATAATAAACCACAACCTTATCCTTACCCCTCTGTAGTAGTCCACGAGTGTCCCACGAAGATCTCCAGTTCAGAGCAGCCACATAGAATGTGACCGCTCTGAACCGCTGCCGCCGCTAGAATGACGGGGCCGTAAGGGTTCACCGGAGTTCAGGCAGCGCTGCTCCGGTTAGCTCCTTTACGGCACTGCTGTATCGTGAGAAATTCCCACGGTACAGCACTGCCGTAAAGGAGGTCTCCGGAGCTGCGCTGCCTGAATGCACTCCGGTGACCTCAGTCAGTGGCTCCCGCTGCCGGGAGCGGACGTGTTCCCGGCAGCGTGAGCTTACAGCAGCCATGCACAGCTGTCACCATCTCCAGATGTGACAGCTGTGCATGGGAGATCAGCGCAGGAACGTGGACAGGTAACTATTTTTTTTTTAGTAAACTAAGAATTAAATAAAATGGTGTTTTATTTCAAATAAATTATTTTTTTCTGGGTGTAGTGTGTTTTTTCTTTTTAACACTTTGTAGGTTAGTAATGGG
The DNA here is from genome assembly GCF_046119375.1 of Phyllobates terribilis. Taxonomy (NCBI): domain Eukaryota; kingdom Metazoa; phylum Chordata; class Amphibia; order Anura; family Dendrobatidae; genus Phyllobates; species Phyllobates terribilis. The sequence continues at coordinate 10,860,708 of NW_027362788.1, read as the reverse complement.
GGTGTCATATAGACGGCCATCATTACTAACCTGGGCTTCATGGCAGCTGGCGCTGACATGAACCCCACCACTATTACCCCCTGCCACCGCACCAGGGCAGCGTGGAAGAGCGAGGCTAAGTGCCAGAATTGGCGCATCCTATGGATGCGCCATTTCTGGGGCGGCTGACGGCTGGTGTTTCTAGCCTGGGAGGGGGCCAATATTCATGGCACCCTTCCTGAGCTATTAATATCAGCCCCCAGCTGTCTGCCTAGCCTTTGCTAGCTATTAAAATAGAGGGGACCCCACGTCATTTTTTTGGGGGGGGTCCCCCATTTTAATAGCTAGTAAAGGCTAGGTATTCAGCTGGGGGCTGATATTAGTAGCCTGGGAAGCTCCGTGGGTTTTACCCACTTCCCAGGCTTCAAACATCTGCCCCAGCCGTCTGCTTAACCTCCGCTAGAGACTAAAATTATGGGGGATCCCACGCCATTTTTTTTTTAAATAAATCCTTTATTTTAACACTAAATGACATTTGAGGACTTAATAAAGATGCAGTCCCTAAATTATTATTTATTTTTTAATAAATTTTTCCCAAAACTTTTGACGTGGGCTTCGCCATATTTTTGTATGCCAGCCAGGTACAGCATCCAGCTTCTATGAACGCGCCATTTTCCGGGGCGGCCGCGGACTGCAATTTTCAGCGGGGGGGGGAGGGCAGAAAGCTTGGGCCTCCCTGCGCTGCAGATTCCATCCCCCAGCTGCCTAGTTGTACCTGGCTGGACACAAAAATAGGGAGAAGCTCCACGTTTTTTTTTTTTAATTATTTCATGAAATTCATGGAATAATTAAGAAAAAAAGGGCTTCCCTATATTGTTGTGTCCGGCTAGGTACAAATAGGCAGCTGGTGGTTGGGGGCAGCCCGTTCCTGCCTGCTGTACCTGGCTGGACACAAATATAGTGTGAAGCCCCACGTCAATTTTTTTTTAATTATTTCAGGAAATTCATGAAATAATTAAAAAAAAATTATGTGGGGCTTCGCCCTATAATTGTGTCCAGCCAGGTACAGCAGGCAGGAACGGGCTGCCCCCAACCACCAGCTGCCTATTTGTACCTAGCCGGACACAACAATATAGGGAAGCCCTTTTTTTCTTAATTATTCCATGAATTTCATGAAATAATTAAAAAAAAAAATGTGTGGCGCTTCGCCCTATTTTTGTGTCCAGCCAGGTACAACTAGGCAGCTGGGGGCTGGAATCTGCAGCGCAGGGAGACCCAAGCTTTCTGGGCCCCACCCGCTGCAAATTGCAGTCCGCAGCCGCCCCGGAAAATGGCGCGTTCATAGAAGCGCCATCTTCTGGCGCTGTACCCAACTCATCCAGGGCCCTGGTGCGGTGGCTCACTGGGTAATAAAGGGGTTAAGGCCAGCTTGGCATTATCAGCTGGCCCTAAGCCCGAAATTCATGGGGTCACGCCAATATTAGACATGACCGCCATGAATTTCTAGTAAAGTATTTAAAAAAAACACAAACACCCAGAAAAAAGTCCTTTAATTGAAATAAAGACACAATTCTTTATTGTTCTAAATTAAACCATACTTACCGCCACGCCCATTCCAGCTGAAGCCAACGATCTCCTGCAATAAAAGTAAAATAATAAAGCAACCTCATCCTTACCTTTCCATGGTTCCCAGGACAGCTTCAGCTCTGCTACATCGAGATGACAGGCTGGACCGCAGCAGAACGCTGCCATCCAGCCTGTCATCCCGCGGACACTGAGAAGTGCAGGCATGCTTGCGCTCCTCAGTGTCTCTCTGTGACGTCATCCAGATGAGCCGAGGTCATGTCCAATGAACTCAGCTCACCTCATGCACGTCACTGACAGCGTGGGAAAATTCTCCTGCACTCAGCGCTTCAGCGTGAGAATTCTCCCACGCTGTCAGTGACGTGCATGAGGTGCGCCGAGTTCATTGGACATGACCTCACCTCATGCACGTCACTGACAGCGTGGGAAAATTCTCACGCTGAAGCGCTGAGTGCAGGAGAATTCTCCCACGCTGTCAGTGACGTACATGAGGTGAGCCGAGTTCATTGTCGGCTCATCTGGATGCCGTCACAGCCAGACACTGAGGAGTGGAAGTATGCCTGCGCTTCTCAGTCTCTGCGGGATGACAGGCTGGATGGCAGCGTTCTGCTGCGGTCCAGCCTGTCATCTCGATGTAGCAGAGCTGGAGCCGTCGTGGGAGCCATGGAAAGGTAAGGATGAGGTTGCTTTATTATTTTTCTTTTATTGCAGGAGATCGTTGGCTTCAGCTGGAATGGGCGTGATGGTAAGTATGGTTTAATTTAGAACAATAAAGAATTGTGTGTTTATTTCAATTAAAGGACTTTTTTCAGGGTGTTTGTGTTTTTTTTAAATACTTTACTAGAAATTCATGGTGGTCATGTCTAATATTGGCGTGACCCCATGAATTTCGGGCTTAGGGCCAGCTGATAATGCCAAGCTGGCCTTAACCCCTTTATTACCCAGTGAGCCACCGCATCAGGGCCCTGGATGAGTTGGGTACAGCGCCAGAAGATGGCGCTTCTATGAACGCGCCATTTTCCGGGGCGGCTGCGGACTGCAATTTGCAGCGGGTGGGGCCCAGAAAGCTTGGGCCTCCCTGCGCTGCAGATTCCAGCCCCCAGCTGCCTAGATGTACCTGGCTGGACACAAAAATAGGGCGAAGCTCCACGTTTTTTTTTTTTAAATTCATGAAATTCATGGAATAATTAAGAAAAAAAGGGCTTCCCTATATTGTTGTGTCCGGCTAGGTACAAATAGGCAGCTGGTGGTTGGGGGCAGCCCGTTCCTGCCTGCTGTACCTGACTGGACACAAATATAGGGCGAAGCCCCACATCAATTTTTTTAAATTATTTCATGAATTTCCTGAAATGATTTAAAAAAAATTGACGTGGGGCTTCGCACTATATTTGTGTCCAGCCAGGTACAGCAGGCAGGAACGGGCTGCCCCCAACCACCAGCTGCCTATTTGTACCTGGTTGGACACAACAATATAGGGAAGCCCTTTTTTTCTTAATTATTTCATGAATTTCATGAAATAATTTAAAAAAAAAAATACGTGAAGCTTCTCCCTATTTTTGTGTCCAGCCAGGTACAACTAGGCAGCTGGGAGATGGAATCTGCAGCGCAGGGAGGCCCAAGCTTTCTGCCCCCCCCCTCCCCCCGCTGAAAATTGCAGTCCGCAGCCACCCCGGAAAATGGCGCGTTCATAGAAGCTGGATGCTGTACCTGGCTGGCATACAAAAATATGGCGAAGCCCACGTCAAAAGTTTTGGGAAAAATTAATTAAAAAATAAATAATAATTTAGGGACTGCATCTTTATTAACTCCTCAAATGTCATTTAGTGTTAAAATAAAGGACTTATTTTTAAAAAAATTGACGTTGGGCTTCGCCCTATATTTGTGTCCAGCCAGGTACAGCAGGCAGGAACAGGCTGCCCCCAACCACCAGCTGCCTATTTGTACCTGGCCGGACACAACAATATAGGGAAGCCCTTTTTTAAAAAAATTATTTCATGAAATAATTAAAAAAAAATTGACGTGGGGCTTCGCACTATATTTGTGTCCAGCCAGGTACAGCAGGCAGGAATGGGCTGCCCCAAACCACCAGCTGCCTATTTGTACCTGGTTGGACACAACAATATAGGGAAGCCCTTTTTTTCTTAATTATTCCATGAATTTCATGAAATAATTAAAAAAAAAATGCGTGGGGCTTCGCCCTATTTTTGTGCCCAGCCAGATACAACTAGGCAGCTGGGGGCTGGAATCCGCAGCGCAGGGAGACCCAAGCTTTCTGGGCCACCCCCGCTGCAAATTGCAGTCCGCAGCCGCCCCAGAAAATGGCGCGTTCATAGAAGCGCCATCTTCTGGCGCTGTACCCAACTCATCCAGGGCCCTGGTGCGGTGGCTCACTGGGTAATAAAGGGGTTAAGGCCAGCTTGGCATTATCAGCTGGCCCTAAGCCCAAAATTCATGGGGTCACGCCAATATTAGACATGACCACCATGAATTTCTAGTAAAGTATTTAAAAAAACACAAACACCAAGAAAAAAGTCCTTTAATTGAAATAAACACACAATTCTTTATTGTTCTAAATTAAACCATACTTACCACCCCGCCCATTCCAGCTGAAGCCAACGATCTCCTGCAATAAAAGTAAAATAATAAAGCAACCTCATCCTTACCTTTCCATGGCTCCCACGACAGCTTCAGCTCTGCTACATCGAGATGACAGGCTGGACCGCAGCAGAACGCTGCCATCCATCCTGTCATCCCGCAGACACTGAGAAGCGCAGGCATACTTCCACTCCTCAGTGTCTGGCTGTGACGGCATCCAGATGAGCCGAGGTCATGTCCAATGAACTCCGCTCACTTCATGTACGTCACTGACAGCGTGGGAAAATTCTCCTGCACTCAGCACTTCAGCGTGAGAATTTTCCCACGCTGTCAGTGACGTGCATGAGGTGAGCTGAGTTCATTGGACATGACCTCACCTCATGTATGTCACTGACAGCGTGGGAGAATTCTCACGCTGAAGCGCTGAGTGCAGGAGAATTTTCCCACGCTGTCAGTGACGTGCATGAGGTGAGCTGAGTTCATTGGACATGAACTCGGCTCATCTGGATGACGTCACAGAGAGACACTGAGGAGCGCAAGCATGCCTGCGCTTCTCAGTGTCTGCGGGATGACAGGCTGGATGGCAGCTTTCTGCTGCGGTCCAGCCTGTCATCTCGATGTAGCAGAGCTGGAGCTGTCCTGGGAACCATCGAAAGGTAAGGATGAGGTTGCTTTATTATTTTTCTTTTATTGCAGGAGATCGTTGGCTTCAGCTGGAATGGGTGTGATGGTAAGTATGGTTTAATTTAGAACAATAAAGAATTGTGTCTTTATTTCAATTAAAGGACTTTACTCTGGGTGTTTGTGTTTTCTTTTAACTTTGACTATGGGGTTAGTAATGGGGGTGTCTTATAGACGCCTCTCCATTACTAACCTGGGCTTGATGTCAGCTGGCATTATAAGCTGACATCAACCCCAGCCCTATTACCCCCTGCCACCGCACCAGGGCAGCGTGGAAGAGCGAGGCTAAGTGCCAGAATTGGCGCATCCTATGGATGCGCCATTTCTGGGGCGGCTGACGGCTGGTGTTTCTAGCCTGGGAGGGGGCCAATATTCATGGCACCCTTCCTGGGCTATTAATATCAGCCCCCAGCTGTCTGCCTAGCCTGTGCTAGCTATTAAATTAGGGGGGACCCCACGTCATTTTTTTTGGGGGGTCCCCCATTTTAATAGCTAGTAAAGGCTAGGTATTCAGCTGGGGGCTGATATTAGTAGCCTGGGAAGCTCCGTGGGTATTACCCCCTTCCCAGGCTTCAATCATTTGCCCCAGCTGTCTGCTTAACCTCCGCTAGAGCCTAAAATTAAGGGGAACCCCACGCCAATTTTTTTTTAAATAAATCCTTTATTTTAACACTAAATGACAAGTACAGTAATCAACACTGTCACTGTACTTCATATATATGTGACTGACATGTTTCTATCTATCTAATCTATGTGTGATTCTCTATTCCTTCTATTCTAAATTGTCGGGTACAGATGCTGAATTGCCGGCCGGCTTTCTTAAAGAGACGGTGCATGAAAACACTATTATTTTTTTAAATAAATCCTTTACACTAAATGACAAGTTCTGTAAGCAACACTGTCACTGTACTTCTTATATATGTGACTGACATGTTTCTATCTATCTAATCTATGTGTGAAGCTCTATTCTGTCTGTTATAAATTGTCGGGTACCGCTGCTGAATTGCCGGCCGGCTTTTTTAAAGAGACGGTGCATGAAAACACTAATATTTTTTTTAATAAATCCTTTACACTAAATGACAAGTACAGTAAGCAACACTGTCACTGTACTTCATATATATGTGACTGACATGTTTCTATCTATCTAATCTATGTGTGAAGCTCTATTCTTTCTGTTGTAAATTGTCGGGTACCGGTGAATGCCGCTGATGAATTGCCGGCTTTTCATGTCATTCTACATTATTCTTAGTTGTTTTACTTCATGTAGAATTAACCTACAAGGAAAGAAAGGGTTTATTTTCATTCCGATATTTGTGTCCCATTGACTTGCATTGGTTTCCGGTATCGGAATCGGCGATATCCGATACTTTTTGGGTATCGGCCCGATCCAATCCGATACGATATTTCCTGATATCGGAAGGTATCGCTCAACACTAGTTGTGAAGCATTTTTAAACGTCAGCGGAATTCCGAGAACAATGGAAGAGTTCCGAAGCATTTTTAAACGTCAGCAGAATTCTGAGAACAATGGAAAAGTTCTGAAGCATTTTTAAACGTCAGCGGAATTTTGAAAACAATGGAAGATTTCCGAAGCATTTTTAAAAGTCAGCGGAATTCTGAGAACAATGGAAGAGTTCTGAAGCATTTTTAAACTTCAGCAGAATTCCGAGAACAATGTACGAGATTTTAAGCATTTTTAAACTTCAGCGGAATTCCGAGAACAATAGAAGAGTTCCGAAGCATTTTTAAAATTCACACGAATTCCGAGAATAATGGAAGAGTTCACATGAATTTTTAGACTTCAGCAGAATTCCTAGTACAATGGAAGAGTTCCGAAGCATTTTTAAACTTCAGCGGAATTCCGAGAACAATGGAAGAGTTCCAAAGCATTTTTAAACATCAGTGGAATTCCGAGAACAATGGAAGAGTTGTGAAGCATTTTTAAACGTCAGCGGAATTCCGAGAACAATGGAAGAGTTCCGAAGCATTTTTAAACATGAGCAGAATTACGAGAACAATGGAAGAGATTTTAAGCATTTTTAAACTTCAGCGGAATTCCGAGAGCAATGGAAGAGTTCCAAAGCATTTTAAAAGTTCAGCAGAATTCCGAGAACAATTGAAGAGTTCCGAAGCATTTTTAAACGTCAGCAGAATTCCGAGAAGAATGTAAGAGTACTGAAGCATTTTTAAACTTCAGCAGAATTCCGAGAGCAATGGAAGAGTTCCAAAGCATTTTAAAAGTTCAGCAGAATTCCGAGAACAATTGAAGAGTTCCGAAGCATTTTTAAATGTCAGAGGAATGCCGAGAACAATGCAAGATTTCCGAAGCATTTTTATATGTCAGCGGAATTCCGAGAACAATGGAAGAGTACCGAAGCATTTTTAAACGTCAGCGGAGTTCTGAGAACAATGGAAGAGTTCCAAAGCATTTTTAAACTTCAGCAGAATTCCGAGAACAATGGAAGAGTTTCGAAGCATTTTTAAACTTCAACGGAATTCCGAGAACAATGGAAGAGTTCCGAAGCATTTTTAAACGTCAGCAGAATTCCGAGAAGAATGTAAGATTTCTGAAGCATTTTTAAACTTCAGCAGAATTCCGAGAGCAATGGAAGAGTTCCAAAGCATTTTAAAAGTTCAGCAGATTTCCGAGAACAATTGAAGAGTTCCGAAGCATTTTTAAACGTCAGCGGAATGCCGAGAACAATGCAAGATTTCCGAAGCATTTTTATATGTCAGCGGAATTCCGAGAGCAATGGAAGAGTTCTGAAGCATTTTTAAACTTCAGCAGAATTCCGAGAACAATGGAAGAGTTTCGAAGCATTTTTAAACTTCAACCTTATTCCGAGAACAATGGAAGAGTTCCGAAGCATTTTTAAACGTCAGCGGAATTCCGAGAACAATGAAAGAGTTGCGAAGCATTATTAAACGTCAGTGGAATTCCGAGAACAATGGAAGAGTTCTGAAGCATTTTTAAACTTCAGCAGAATTCCCAGAACAATGGAAGAGTTTCGAAGCATTTTTAAACTTCAACGGAATTCCGAGAACAATGGAAGAGTTCCGAAGCATTTTTAAACGTCAGCGGAATTCCGAGAACAATGAAAGAGTTGCAAAGCATTATTAAACGTCAGCGTAATTCCGAGAACAATGGAAGAGTTCTGAAGCATTTTTACGCGTCAGCGGAATTTTGAAAACAATGGAAGATTTCCGAAGCATTTTTAAACATCAGCGGAATTCTGAGAACAATGGAAGAGTTCCGAAGCATTTTTAAACTTCAACAGAATTCCGAGAACAATGTAAGGGTTCCGAAGCTTTTTTAAACTTCAGCGGAATTTGGAGAACAACGGAAGAGTTCCGAAGCATTTTTAAAAGTCAGCGGAATTCCGAGAACAATGGAAGAGTTGTGAAGCATTTTTAAACGTCAGCGGAATTCCGAGAACAATGGAAGAGATTTTAAGCATTTTTAAACTTCAGCGGAATTCCGAGAACAATAGAAGAGTTCTGAAGCATTTTTAAAATTGACACGAATTCCGAGAACAATGGAAGAGTTCAGATGATTTTTTAGACTTCAGCAGAATTCCTAGAACAATGGAAGAGGTCCGAAGCATTTTTAAACTTCAGCGGAATTCCGAGAACAATGGAAGAGTTCCGAAGCATTTTTAAACGTCAGCGTAAATCCGAGAACAATGTAAGAGTACTGAAGCATTTTAAAACGTCATCGGAATTCCGAGAGCAATGGAAGAGTTCCGAAGCATTTTTAAACTTCAGCAGAATTACGAGAACAATGGAAGAGATTTTAAGCATTTTTAAACTTCAGCGGAATTCCGAGAACAATAGAAGAGTTCCGAAGCATTTTTAAACTTCACCCGAATTCCGAGAGCAATTGGAGAGTTCCAAAGCATTTTAAAAATTCAGCAGAATTCCGAGAAAAATTGAAGAGTTCCGAAGCATTTTTAAACGTCAGCGGAATGCCGAGAACAATGCAAGATTTCCAAAGCATTTTTATATGTCAGCGGAATTCCGAGAACAATGGAAGAGTACCAAAGCATTTTTAAACGTCAGCGGAATTCTGAGAACAATGGAAGAGTTCTGAAGCATTTTTAAACGTCTTGGAATTTTGAAAACAATGGAAGATTTCCGAAGCATTTTTAAACGTCAGCGGAATTCTGAGAACAATGGAAGAGTACTGAAGCATTTTAAAACGTCATCGGAATTCCGAGAACAATGGATGAGTTCCGAAGCATTTTTAAACTTCAGCAGAATTACGAGAACAATGGAAGAGTTCCGAAGCATTTTTAAACATGAGCAGAATTACGAGAACAATGGAAGAGATTATAAGCATTTTTAAACTTCAGCGGAATTCCGAGAACAATAGAAGAGTTCCGAAGCATTTTTAAACTTCACCCGAATTCCGAGAGCAATGGAAGAGTTCCAAAGCATTTTAAAAATTCAGCAGAATTCCGAGAACAATTGAAGAGTTCCGAAGCATTTTTAAACGTCAGCGGAATGCCGAGAACAATGCAAGATTTCCGAAGAATTTTTATATGTCAGCGGAATTCCGAGAACAATGGAAGAGTACCAAAGCATTTTTAAACGTCAGCGGAATTCTGAGAACAATGGAAGAGTTCCAAAGCATTTTTAAACGACAGCGGAATTCCGAGAACAATGGAAGAGTTCTGAAGCATTTATAAACTTTTGCGGAATTCCGAGAACAATGGAAGGGTTCCGAAGCATTTTTAAAAGTCAGCGGAATTCCGAGAACAATGGAAGAGTTGTGAAGCATTTTTAAACGTCAGCGGAATTCCGAGAACAATGGAAGAGTTCCGAAGCATTTTTAAACGTCAGCAGAATTCTGAGAACAATGTACGAGATTTTAAGCATTTTTAAACTTCAGCGGAATTCCGAGAACATTAGAAGAGTTCCGAAGCATTTTTAAAATTCACACGAATTCCGAGAATAATGGAAGAGTTCACATGAATTTTTAGACTTCAGCAGAATTCCTAGAACAATGGAAGAGTTCCGAAGCATTTTTAAACTTCAGCGGAATTCCGAGAACAATGGAAGAGTTCCGAAGCATTTTTAAACATGAGCAGAATTACGAGAACAATGGAAGAGATTTTAAGCATTTTTAAACTTCAGCGGAATTCCGAGAACAATAGAAGAGTTCCGAAGCATTTTTAAACTTCACCCGAATTCCGAGAACAATGGAAGAGTTCCAAAGCATTTTAAAAGTTCAGCAGAATTCCGAGAACAATTGAAGAGTTCCGAAGCATTTTTAAACGTCAGCGGAATGCCGAGAACAATGCAAGATTTCCGAAGCATTTTTATATGTCAGCGGATTTCCGAGAACAATGGAAGAGTACCGAAGCATTTTTAAACGTCAGCGGAATTCTGAGAACAATGGAAGAGTTCCGAAGCATTTTTAAACTTGAGCAGAATTCCGAGAACAATGGAAGAGTTTCGAAGCATTTTTAAACTTCAACGGAATTCCGAGAACAATGGAAGAGTTCCGAAGCATTTTTAAACGTCAGCGGAATTCCGAGAACAATGAAAGAGTTGCGAAGCATTATTAGACGTCAGCGGAATTCCGAGAACAATGGAAGAGTTCTGAAGCATTTTTAAACGTCAGCGGAATTTTGAAAACAATGGAAGATTTACGAAGCATTTTTAAACGTCAGCGGAATTGCGAGAACAATGGAAGAGTTCTAAAGCATTTTTAAACATCAGCGGAATGCCGAGAACAATGGAAGAGTTCCGAAGCATTTTTAAACTTCAGCGGAATTACGAGAACAATGGAAGAGTTCCGAAGCATTTTTAAACGTCAGCGGAATGCCGAGAACAATGCAAGATTTCCGAAGCATTTTTATATGTCAGCGGAATTCCGAGAACAATGGAAGAGTTCCGAAGCATTTTTAAACTTCAGCAGAATTCCGAGAACAATGGAAGAGTTCCGAAGCATTTTAAAACTTCAGCAGAATTCCAAGAACAATGGAAGAGTTCCGAAGCATTTTTAAACGTCAGCGGAATTCCGAGAACAATGGAAGAGTTCCGAAGCATTTTTAAACGTCAGCGGAATTCCGAGAACAATGGAAGAGTTCTGAAGCATTTTTAAGCGTCAGCGGAATTTTGAAAACAATGGAAGATTTCCGAAGCATTTTTAAACGTCAGCGGAATTCTGAGAACAATGGAAGAGTTCCGAAGCATTTTTAAACTTCAGCAGAATTCCGAGAACAATGGAAGAGTTCCAAAGCATTTTTAAACATCAGCGGAATTCCGAGAACAATGGAAGAGTTGTGAAGCATTTTTAAACGTCAGCGGAATTCCGAGAACAATGGAAGAGTTCCGAAGCATTTTTAAACGTCAGCAGAATTCCGAGAACAATGGAAGAGTTCCGAAGCATTTCTAAACGTCAGCAGAATTCTGAGAACAATGGAAGAGTTCCGAAGCATTTTTAAACTTCAGCGGAATTCCGAGAACAATGGAAGAGTTTCGAAGCATTTTTAAACTTCAACGGTATTCCGAGAACAATGGAAGAGTTCCGAAGCATTTTTAAACGTCAGCGGAATTCCGAGAACAATGAAAGAGTTGCGAAGCATTATTAAACGTCAGCGGAATTCCGAGAACAATGGAAGAGTTCTGAAGAATTTTTAAACTTCAGCAGAATTCCCAGAACAATGGAAGAGTTTCGAAGCATTTTTAAACTTCAACGTAATTCCGAGAACAATGGAAGAGGTTTTAAGCATTTTTAAACTTCAGCGGAATTCCGAGAACAATAGAAGAGTTCTGAAGCATTTTTAAAATTGACACGAATTCCGAGAACAATGGAAGAGTTCAGATGATTTTTTAGACTTCAGCAGAATTCCTAGAACAATGGAAGAGGTCCGAAGCATTTTTAAACTTCAGCGGAATTCCGAGAACAATGGAAGAGTTCCGAAGCATTTTTAAACGTCAGCGTAATTCCGAGAACAATGTAAGAGTACTGAAGCATTTTAAAACGTCATCGGAATTCCAAGAGCAATGGAAGAGTTCCGAAGCATTTTTAAACTTCAGCAGAATTACGAGAACAATGGAAGAGATTTTAAGCATTTTTAAACATGAGCAGAATTACGAGAACAATGGAAGAGATTTTAAGCATTTTTAAACTTCAGCGGAATTCCGAGAACAATAGAAGAGTTCCGAAGCATTTTTAAACTTCACCCGAATTCCGAGAGCAATGGAAGAGTTCCAAAGCATTTTAAAAATTCAGCAGAATTCCGAGAAAAATTGAAGAGTTCCGAAGCATTTTTAAACGTCAGCGGAATGCCGAGAACAATGCAAGATTTCCGAAGCATTTTTATATGTCAGCGGAATTCCGAGAACAATGGAAGAGTACCAAAGCATTTTTAAACGTCAGCGGAATTCTGAGAACAATGGAAGAGTTCCGAAGCATTTTTAAACTTCAGCGGAATTCCGAGAGCAATGGAAGAGTTCCAAAGCATTTTAAAAGTTCAGCAGAATTCCGAGAACAATTGAAGAGTTCCGAAGCATTTTTAAACGTCAGCGGAATGCCGAGAACAATGCAAGATTTCCGAAGCATTTTTATATGTCAGCGGATTTCCGAGAACAATGGAAGAGTACCGAAGCATTTTTAAACGTCAGCGGAATTCTGAGAACAATGGAAGCGTTCCGAAGCATTTTTAAACTTCACCCGAATTCCGAGAGCAATGGGAGAGTTCCAAAGCATTTTAAAAATTCAGCAGAATTCCGAGAAAAATTGAAGAGTTCCGAAGCATTTTTAAACGTCAGCGGAATGCCGAGAACAATGCAAGATTTCCGAAGCATTTTTATATGTCAGCGGAATTCCGAGAACAATGGAAGAGTACCAAAGCATTTTTAAACGTCAGCGGAATTCTGAGAACAATGGAAGAGTTCCGAAGCATTTTTAAACTTCAGCGGAATTCCGAGAGCAATGGAAGAGTTCCAAAGCATTTTAAAAGTTCAGCAGAATTCCGAGAACAATTGAAGAGTTCCGAAGCATTTTTAAACGTCAGCGGAATGCCGAGAACAATGCAAGATTTCCGAAGCATTTTTATATGTCAGCGGATTTCCGAGAACAATGGAAGAGTACCGAAGCATTTTTAAACGTCAGCGGAATTCTGAGAACAATGGAAGAGTTCCGAAGCATTTTTAAACTTCAGCAGAATTCCGAGAACAATGGAAGAGTTCCGAAGCATTTTTAAACTTCAGCAGAATTCCGAGAACAATGGAAGGGTTCCGAAGCATTTTTAAACTTCAGCGGATTTTGGAGAACAATGGAAGAGATCCGAAGCATTTTTAAACGTCAGCGGAATTCCGAGAACAATGGAAGAGTTGTGAAGCATTTTTAAACGTCAGCGGAATTCCGAGAACAATGGAAGAGTTTCGAAGCATTTTAAAACTTCAACGGAATTCCGAGAACAATGGAAGAGTTCCGAAGCATTTTTAAACGTCAGCGGAATTCCGAGAACATTGAAAGAGTTGCGAAGCATTATTAAACGTCAGCGGAATTCCGAGAACAATGGAAGAGTTCTGAAGCATTTTTAAACGTCTTGGAATTTTGAAAACAATGGAAGATTTCCGAAGCATTTTTAAACGTCAGCGGAATTCTGAGAACAATGGAAGAGTACTGAAGCATTTTAAAACGTCATCGGAATTCCGAGAACAATGGAAGAGTTCCGAAGCATTTTTAAACTTCAGCAGAATTACGAGAACAATGGAAGAGTTCCGAAGCATTTTTAAACATGAGCAGAATTACGAGAACAATGGAAGAGATTTTAAGCATTTTTAAACTTCAGCGGAATTCCGAGAACAATAGAAGAGTTCCGAAGCATTTTTAAACTTCACCCGAATTCCGAGAGCAATGGAAGAGTTCCAAAGCATTTTAAAAATTCAGCAGAATTCCGAGAACAATTGAAGAGTTCCGAAGCATTTTTAAACGTCAGCGGAATGCCGAGAACAATGCAAGATTTCCGAAGAATTTTTATATGTCAGCGGAATTCCGAGAACAATGGAAGAGTACCAAAGCATTTTTAAACGTCAGCGGAATTCTGAGAACAATGGAAGAGTTCCAAAGCATTTTTAAACGACAGCGGAATTCCGAGAACAATGGAAGAGTTCTGAAGCATTTATAAACTTTTGCGGAATTCCGAGAACAATGGAAGGGTTCCGAAGCATTTTTAAAAGTCAGCGTAATTCCGAGAACAATGGAAGAGTTGTGAAGCATTTTTAAACGTCAGCGGAATTCCGAGAACAATGGAAGAGTTCCGAAGCATTTTTAAACGTCAGCAGAATTCTGAGAACAATGGAAAAGTTCTGAAGCATTTTTAAACGTCAGCGGAATTTTGAAAACAATGGAAGATTTCCGAAGCATTTTTAAAAGTCAGCGGAATTCCGAGAACAATGGAAGAGTTCCGAAGCATTTTTAAACTTCAGCAGAATTCCGAGAACAATGGAAGAGTTCCGAAGCATTTTAAAACTTCAGCAGAATTCCAAGAACAATGGAAGAGTTCCGAAGCATTTTTAAACGTCAGCGGAATTCCGAGAACAATGGAAGAGTTCCGAAGCATTTTTAAACGTCAGCGGAATTCCGAGAACAATGGAAGAGTTCTGAAGCATTTTTAAGCGTCAGCGGAATTTTGAAAACAATGGAAGATTTCCGAAGCATTTTTAAACGTCAGCGGAATTCTGAGAACAATGGAAGAGTTCCGAAGCATTTTTAAACTTCAGCAGAATTCCGAGAACAATGGAAGAGTTCCGAAGCATTTCTAAACGTCAGCAGAATTCTGAGAACAATGGAAGAGTTCCGAAGCATTTTTAAACTTCAGCGGAATTCCGAGAACAATGGAAGAGTTCCAAAGCATTTTTAAACATCAGCGGAATTCCGAGAACAATGGAAGAGTTGTGAAGCATTTTTAAACGTCAGCGGAATTCCGAGAACAATGGAAGAGTTCCGAAGCATTTTTAAACGTCAGCAGAATTCCGAGAACAATGGAAGAGTTCCGAAGCATTTCTAAACGTCAGCAGAATTCTGAGAACAATGGAAGAGTTCCGAAGCATTTTTAAACTTCAGCGGAATTCCGAGAACAATGGAAGAGTTTCGAAGCATTTTTAAACTTCAACGGTATTCCGAGAACAATGGAAGAGTTCCGAAGCATTTTTAAACGTCAGCGGAATTCCGAGAACAATGAAAGAGTTGCGAAGCATTATTAAACGTCAGCGGAATTCCGAGAACAATGGAAGAGTTCTGAAGCATTTTTAAACTTCAGCAGAATTCCCAGAACAATGGAAGAGTTTCGAAGCATTTTTAAACTTCAACGTAATTCCGAGAACAATGGAAGAGGTTTTAAGCATTTTTAAACTTCAGCGGAATTCCGAGAACAATAGAAGAGTTCTGAAGCATTTTTAAAATTGACACGAATTCCGAGAACAATGGAAGAGTTCAGATGATTTTTTAGACTTCAGCAGAATTCCTAGAACAATGGAAGAGGTCCGAAGCATTTTTAAACTTCAGCGGAATTCCGAGAACAATGGAAGAGTTCCGAAGCATTTTTAAACGTCAGCGTAATTCCGAGAACAATGTAAGAGTACTGAAGCATTTTAAAACGTCATCGGAATTCCGAGAGCAATGGAAGAGTTCCGAAGCATTTTTAAACTTCAGCAGAATTACGAGAACAATGGAAGAGTTCCGAAGCATTTTTAAACATGAGCAGAATTACGAGAACAATGGAAGAGATTTTAAGCATTTTTAAACTTCAGCGGAATTCCGAGAACAATAGAAGAGTTCCGAAGCATTTTTAAACTTCACCCGAATTCCGAGAGCAATGGAAGAGTTCCAAAGCATTTTAAAAATTCAGCAGAATTCCGAGAAAAATTGAAGAGTTCCGAAGCATTTTTAAACGTCAGCGGAATGCCGAGAACAATGCAAGATTTCCGAAGCATTTTTATATGTCAGCGGAATTCCGAGAACAATGGAAGAGTACCAAAGCATTTTTAAACGTCAGCGGAATTCTGAGAACAATGGAAGAGTTCCGAAGCATTTTTAAACTTCAGCGGAATTCCGAGAGCAATGGAAGAGTTCCAAAGCATTTTAAAAGTTCAGCAGAATTCCGAGAACAATTGAAGAGTTCCGAAGCATTTTTAAACGTCAGCGGAATGCCGAGAACAATGCAAGATTTCCGAAGCATTTTTATATGTCAGCGGAATTCCGAGAACAATGGAAGAGTTCCGAAGCATTTTTAAACGTCAGCGGAATTCCGAGAACAATGGAAGAGTTCTGAAGCATTTTTAAGCGTCAGCGGAATTTTGAAAACAATGGAAGATTTCCGAAGCATTTTTAAACGTCAGCGGAATTCTGAGAACAATGGAAGAGTTCCGAAGCATTTTTAAACTTCAGCAGAATTCCGAGAACAATGGAAGAGTTCCGAAGCATTTCTAAACGTCAGCAGAATTCTAAGAACAATGGAAGAGTTCCGAAGCATTTTTAAACTTCAGCGGAATTCCGAGAACAATGGAAGAGTTCCAAAGCATTTTTAAACATCAGCGGAATTCCGAGAACAATGGAAGAGTTGTGAAGCATTTTTAAACGTCAGCGGAATTCCGAGAACAATGGAAGAGTTCCGAAGCATTTTTAAACGTCAGCAGAATTCCGAGAACAATGGAAGAGTTCCGAAGCATTTCTAAACGTCAGCAGAATTCTGAGAACAATGGAAGAGTTCCGAAGCATTTTTAAACTTCAGCGGAATTCCGAGAACAATGGAAGAGTTTCGAAGCATTTTTAAACTTCAACGGTATTCCGAGAACAATGGAAGAGTTCCGAAGCATTTTTAAACGTCAGCGGAATTCCGAGAACAATGAAAGAGTTGCGAAGCATTATTAAACGTCAGCGGAATTCCGAGAACAATGGAAGAGTTCTGAAGAATTTTTAAACTTCAGCAGAATTCCCAGAACAATGGAAGAGTTTCGAAGCATTTTTAAACTTCAACGTAATTCCGAGAACAATGGAAGAGGTTTTAAGCATTTTTAAACTTCAGCGGAATTCCGAGAACAATAGAAGAGTTCTGAAGCATTTTTAAAATTGACACGAATTCCGAGAACAATGGAAGAGTTCAGATGATTTTTTAGACTTCAGCAGAATTCCTAGAACAATGGAAGAGGTCCGAAGCATTTTTAAACTTCAGCGGAATTCCGAGAACAATGGAAGAGTTCCGAAGCATTTTTAAACGTCAGCGTAATTCCGAGAACAATGTAAGAGTACTGAAGCATTTTAAAACGTCATCGGAATTCCAAGAGCAATGGAAGAGTTCCGAAGCATTTTTAAACTTCAGCAGAATTACGAGAACAATGGAAGAGATTTTAAGCATTTTTAAACATGAGCAGAATTACGAGAACAATGGAAGAGATTTTAAGCATTTTTAAACTTCAGCGGAATTCCGAGAACAATAGAAGAGTTCCGAAGCATTTTTAAACTTCACCCGAATTCCGAGAGCAATGGAAGAGTTCCAAAGCATTTTAAAAATTCAGCAGAATTCCGAGAAAAATTGAAGAGTTCCGAAGCATTTTTAAACGTCAGCGGAATGCCGAGAACAATGCAAGATTTCCGAAGCATTTTTATATGTCAGCGGAATTCCGAGAACAATGGAAGAGTACCAAAGCATTTTTAAACGTCAGCGGAATTCTGAGAACAATGGAAGAGTTCCGAAGCATTTTTAAACTTCAGCGGAATTCCGAGAGCAATGGAAGAGTTCCAAAGCATTTTAAAAGTTCAGCAGAATTCCGAGAACAATTGAAGAGTTCCGAAGCATTTTTAAACGTCAGCGGAATGCCGAGAACAATGCAAGATTTCCGAAGCATTTTTATATGTCAGCGGATTTCCGAGAACAATGGAAGAGTACCGAAGCATTTTTAAACGTCAGCGGAATTCTGAGAACAATGGAAGCGTTCCGAAGCATTTTTAAACTTCACCCGAATTCCGAGAGCAATGGAAGAGTTCCAAAGCATTTTAAAAATTCAGCAGAATTCCGAGAAAAATTGAAGAGTTCCGAAGCATTTTTAAACGTCAGCGGAATGCCGAGAACAATGCAAGATTTCCGAAGCATTTTTATATGTCAGCGGAATTCCGAGAACAATGGAAGAGTACCAAAGCATTTTTAAACGTCAGCGGAATTCTGAGAACAATGGAAGAGTTCCGAAGCATTTTTAAACTTCAGCGGAATTCCGAGAGCAATGGAAGAGTTCCAAAGCATTTTAAAAGTTCAGCAGAATTCCGAGAACAATTGAAGAGTTCCGAAGCATTTTTAAACGTCAGCGGAATGCCGAGAACAATGCAAGATTTCCGAAGCATTTTTATATGTCAGCGGATTTCCGAGAACAATGGAAGAGTACCGAAGCATTTTTAAACGTCAGCGGAATTCTGAGAACAATGGAAGAGTTCCGAAGCATTTTTAAACTTCAGCAGAATTCCGAGAACAATGGAAGAGTTCCGAAGCATTTTTAAACTTCAGCAGAATTCCGAGAACAATGGAAGGGTTCCGAAGCATTTTTAAACTTCAGCGGATTTTGGAGAACAATGGAAGAGATCCGAAGCATTTTTAAACGTCAGCGGAATTCCGAGAACAATGGAAGAGTTGTGAAGCATTTTTAAACGTCAGCGGAATTCCGAGAACAATGGAAGAGTTTCGAAGCATTTTAAAACTTCAACGGAATTCCGAGAACAATGGAAGAGTTCCGAAGCATTTTTAAACGTCAGCGGAATTCCGAGAACAATGAAAGAGTTGCGAAGCATTATTAAACGTCAGCGGAATTCCGAGAACAATGGAAGAGTTCTGAAGCATTTTTAAACGTCTTGGAATTTTGAAAACAATGGAAGATTTCCGAAGCATTTTTAAACGTCAGCGGAATTCTGAGAACAATGGAAGAGTACTGAAGCATTTTAAAACGTCATCGGAATTCCGAGAACAATGGAAGAGTTCCGAAGCATTTTTAAACTTCAGCAGAATTACGAGAACAATGGAAGAGTTCCGAAGCATTTTTAAACATGAGCAGAATTACGAGAACAATGGAAGAGATTTTAAGCATTTTTAAACTTCAGCGGAATTCCGAGAACAATAGAAGAGTTCCGAAGCATTTTTAAACTTCACCCGAATTCCGAGAGCAATGGAAGAGTTCCAAAGCATTTTAAAAATTCAGCAGAATTCCGAGAACAATTGAAGAGTTCCGAAGCATTTTTAAACGTCAGCGGAATGCCGAGAACAATGCAAGATTTCCGAAGAATTTTTATATGTCAGCGGAATTCCGAGAACAATGGAAGAGTACCAAAGCATTTTTAAACGTCAGCGGAATTCTGAGAACAATGGAAGAGTTCCAAAGCATTTTTAAACGACAGCGGAATTCCGAGAACAATGGAAGAGTTCTGAAGCATTTATAAACTTTTGCGGAATTCCGAGAACAATGGAAGGGTTCCGAAGCATTTTTAAAAGTCAGCGGAATTCCGAGAACAATGGAAGAGTTGTGAAGCATTTTTAAACGTCAGCGGAATTCCGAGAACAATGGAAGAGTTCCGAAGCATTTTTAAACGTCAGCAGAATTCTGAGAACAATGGCAAAGTTCTGAAGCATTTTTAAACGTCAGCGGAATTTTGAAAACAATGGAAGATTTCCGAAGCATTTTTAAAAGTCAGCGGAATTCCGAGAACAATGGAAGAGTTCCGAAGCATTTTTAAACTTCAGCAGAATTCCGAGAACAATGGAAGAGTTCCGAAGCATTTTAAAACTTCAGCAGAATTCCAAGAACAATGGAAGAGTTCCGAAGCATTTTTAAACGTCAGCGGAATTCCGAGAACAATGGAAGAGTTACGAAGCATTTTTAAACGTCAGCGGAATTCCGAGAACAATGGAAGAGTTCTGAAGCATTTTTAAGCGTCAGCGGAATTTTGAAAACAATGGAAGATTTCCGAAGCATTTTTAAACGTCAGCGGAATTCTGAGAACAATGGAACAGTTCCGAAGCATTTTTAAACTTCAGCAGAATTCCGAGAACAATGGAAGAGTTCCGAAGCATTTCTAAACGTCAGCAGAATTCTGAGAACAATGGAAGAGTTCCGAAGCATTTTTAAACTTCAGCGGAATTCCGAGAACAATGGAAGAGTTCCAAAGCATTTTTAAACATCAGCGGAATTCCGAGAACAATGGAAGAGTTGTGAAGCATTTTTAAACGTCAGCGGAATTCCGAGAACAATGGAAGAGTTCCGAAGCATTTTTAAACGTCAGCAGAATTCCGAGAACAATGGAAGAGTTCCGAAGCATTTCTAAACGTCAGCAGAATTCTGAGAACAATGGAAGAGTTCCGAAGCATTTTTAAACTTCAGCGGAATTCCGAGAACAATGGAAGAGTTTCGAAGCATTTTTAAACTTCAACGGTATTCCGAGAACAATGGAAGAGTTCCGAAGCATTTTTAAACGTCAGCGGAATTCCGAGAACAATGAAAGAGTTGCGAAGCATTATTAAACGTCAGCGGAATTCCGAGAACAATGGAAGAGTTCTGAAGAATTTTTAAACTTCAGCAGAATTCCCAGAACAATGGAAGAGTTTCGAAGCATTTTTAAACTTCAACGTAATTCCGAGAACAATGGAAGAGGTTTTAAGCATTTTTAAACTTCAGCGGAATTCCGAGAACAATAGAAGAGTTCTGAAGCATTTTTAAAATTGACACGAATTCCGAGAACAATGGAAGAGTTCAGATGATTTTTTAGACTTCAGCAGAATTCCTAGAACAATGGAAGAGGTCCGAAGCATTTTTAAACTTCAGCGGAATTCCGAGAACAATGGAAGAGTTCCGAAGCATTTTTAAACGTCAGCGTAATTCCGAGAACAATGTAAGAGTACTGAAGCATTTTAAAACGTCATCGGAATTCCAAGAGCAATGGAAGAGTTCCGAAGCATTTTTAAACTTCAGCAGAATTACGAGAACAATGGAAGAGATTTTAAGCATTTTTAAACATGAGCAGAATTACGAGAACAATGGAAGAGATTTTAAGCATTTTTAAACTTCAGCGGAATTCCGAGAACAATAGAAGAGTTCCGAAGCATTTTTAAACTTCACCCGAATTCCGAGAGCAATGGAAGAGTTCCAAAGCATTTTAAAAATTCAGCAGAATTCCGAGAAAAATTGAAGAGTTCCGAAGCATTTTTAAACGTCAGCGGAATGCCGAGAACAATGCAAGATTTCCGAAGCATTTTTATATGTCAGCGGAATTCCGAGAACAATGGAAGAGTACCAAAGCATTTTTAAACGTCAGCGGAATTCTGAGAACAATGGAAGAGTTCCGAAGCATTTTTAAACTTCAGCGGAATTCCGAGAGCAATGGAAGAGTTCCAAAGCATTTTAAAAGTTCAGCAGAATTCCGAGAACAATTGAAGAGTTCCGAAGCATTTTTAAACGTCAGCGGAATGCCGAGAACAATGCAAGATTTCCGAAGCATTTTTATATGTCAGCGGATTTCCGAGAACAATGGAAGAGTACCGAAGCATTTTTAAACGTCAGCGGAATTCTGAGAACAATGGAAGCGTTCCGAAGCATTTTTAAACTTCACCCGAATTCCGAGAGCAATGGAAGAGTTCCAAAGCATTTTAAAAATTCAGCAGAATTCCGAGAAAAATTGAAGAGTTCCGAAGCATTTTTAAACGTCAGCGGAATGCCGAGAACAATGCAAGATTTCCGAAGCATTTTTATATGTCAGCGGAATTCCGAGAACAATGGAAGAGTACCAAAGCATTTTTAAACGTCAGCGGAATTCTGAGAACAATGGAAGAGTTCCGAAGCATTTTTAAACTTCAGCGGAATTCCGAGAGCAATGGAAGAGTTCCAAAGCATTTTAAAAGTTCAGCAGAATTCCGAGAACAATTGAAGAGTTCCGAAGCATTTTTAAACGTCAGCGGAATGCCGAGAACAATGCAAGATTTCCGAAGCATTTTTATATGTCAGCGGATTTCCGAGAACAATGGAAGAGTACCGAAGCATTTTTAAACGTCAGCGGAATTCTGAGAACAATGGAAGAGTTCCGAAGCATTTTTAAACTTCAGCAGAATTCCGAGAACAATGGAAGAGTTCCGAAGCATTTTTAAACTTCAGCAGAATTCCGAGAACAATGGAAGGGTTCCGAAGCATTTTTAAACTTCAGCGGATTTTGGAGAACAATGGAAGAGATCCGAAGCATTTTTAAACGTCAGCGGAATTCCGAGAACAATGGAAGAGTTGTGAAGCATTTTTAAACGTCAGCGGAATTCCGAGAACAATGGAAGAGTTTCGAAGCATTTTAAAACTTCAACGGAATTCCGAGAACAATGGAAGAGTTCCGAAGCATTTTTAAACGTCAGCGGAATTCCGAGAACAATGAAAGAGTTGCGAAGCATTATTAAACGTCAGCGGAATTCCGAGAACAATGGAAGAGTTCTGAAGCATTTTTAAACGTCTTGGAATTTTGAAAACAATGGAAGATTTCCGAAGCATTTTTAAACGTCAGCGGAATTCTGAGAACAATGGAAGAGTACTGAAGCATTTTAAAACGTCATCGGAATTCCGAGAACAATGGAAGAGTTCCGAAGCATTTTTAAACTTCAGCAGAATTACGAGAACAATGGAAGAGTTCCGAAGCATTTTTAAACATGAGCAGAATTACGAGAACAATGGAAGAGATTTTAAGCATTTTTAAACTTCAGCGGAATTCCGAGAACAATAGAAGAGTTCCGAAGCATTTTTAAACTTCACCCGAATTCCGAGAGCAATGGAAGAGTTCCAAAGCATTTTAAAAATTCAGCAGAATTCCGAGAACAATTGAAGAGTTCCGAAGCATTTTTAAACGTCAGCGGAATGCCGAGAACAATGCAAGATTTCCGAAGAATTTTTATATGTCAGCGGAATTCCGAGAACAATGGAAGAGTACCAAAGCATTTTTAAACGTCAGCGGAATTCTGAGAACAATGGAAGAGTTCCAAAGCATTTTTAAACGACAGCGGAATTCCGAGAACAATGGAAGAGTTCTGAAGCATTTATAAACTTTTGCGGAATTCCGAGAACAATGGAAGGGTTCCGAAGCATTTTTAAAAGTCAGCGGAATTCCGAGAACAATGGAAGAGTTGTGAAGCATTTTTAAACGTCAGCGGAATTCCGAGAACAATGGAAGAGTTCCGAAGCATTTTTAAACGTCAGCAGAATTCTGAGAACAATGGAAAAGTTCTGAAGCATTTTTAAACGTCAGCGGAATTTTGAAAACAATGGAAGATTTCCGAAGCATTTTTAAAAGTCAGCGGAATTCCGAGAACAATGGAAGAGTTCCGAAGCATTTTTAAACTTCAGCAGAATTCCGAGAACAATGGAAGAGTTCCGAAGCATTTTAAAACTTCAGCAGAATTCCAAGAACAATGGAAGAGTTCCGAAGCATTTTTAAACGTCAGCGGAATTCCGAGAACAATGGAAGAGTTCCGAAGCATTTTTAAACGTCAGCGGAATTCCGAGAACAATGGAAGAGTTCTGAAGCATTTTTAAGCGTCAGCGGAATTTTGAAAACAATGGAAGATTTCCGAAGCATTTTTAAACGTCAGCGGAATTCTGAGAACAATGGAAGAGTTCCGAAGCATTTTTAAACTTCAGCAGAATTCCGAGAACAATGGAAGAGTTCCGAAGCATTTCTAAACGTCAGCAGAATTCTGAGAACAATGGAAGAGTTCCGAAGCATTTTTAAACTTCAGCGGAATTCCGAGAACAATGGAAGAGTTCCAAAGCATTTTTAAACATCAGCGGAATTCCGAGAACAATGGAAGAGTTGTGAAGCATTTTTAAACGTCAGCGGAATTCCGAGAACAATGGAAGAGTTCCGAAGCATTTTTAAACGTCAGCAGAATTCCGAGAACAATGGAAGAGTTCCGAAGCATTTCTAAACGTCAGCAGAATTCTGAGAACAATGGAAGAGTTCCGAAGCATTTTTAAACTTCAGCGGAATTCCGAGAACAATGGAAGAGTTTCGAAGCATTTTTAAACTTCAACGGTATTCCGAGAACAATGGAAGAGTTCCGAAGCATTTTTAAACGTCAGCGGAATTCCGAGAACAATGAAAGAGTTGCGAAGCATTATTAAACGTCAGCGGAATTCCGAGAACAATGGAAGAGTTCTGAAGCATTTTTAAACTTCAGCAGAATTCCCAGAACAATGGAAGAGTTTCGAAGCATTTTTAAACTTCAACGTAATTCCGAGAACAATGGAAGAGGTTTTAAGCATTTTTAAACTTCAGCGGAATTCCGAGAACAATAGAAGAGTTCTGAAGCATTTTTAAAATTGACACGAATTCCGAGAACAATGGAAGAGTTCAGATGATTTTTTAGACTTCAGCAGAATTCCTAGAACAATGGAAGAGGTCCGAAGCATTTTTAAACTTCAGCGGAATTCCGAGAACAATGGAAGAGTTCCGAAGCATTTTTAAACGTCAGCGTAATTCCGAGAACAATGTAAGAGTACTGAAGCATTTTAAAACGTCATCGGAATTCCGAGAGCAATGGAAGAGTTCCGAAGCATTTTTAAACTTCAGCAGAATTACGAGAACAATGGAAGAGTTCCGAAGCATTTTTAAACATGAGCAGAATTACGAGAACAATGGAAGAGATTTTAAGCATTTTTAAACTTCAGCGAAATTCCGAGAACAATAGAAGAGTTCCGAAGCATTTTTAAACTTCACCCGAATTCCGAGAGCAATGGAAGAGTTCCAAAGCATTTTAAAAATTCAGCAGAATTCCGAGAACAATTGAAGAGTTCCGAAGCATTTTTAAACGTCAGCGGAATGCCGAGAACAATGCAAGATTTCCGAAGAATTTTTATATGTCAGCGGAATTCCGAGAACAATGGAAGAGTACCAAAGCATTTTTAAACGTCAGCGGAATTCTGAGAACAATGGAAGAGTTCCAAAGCATTTTTAAACGACAGCGGAATTCCGAGAACAATGGAAGAGTTCTGAAGCATTTATAAACTTTTGCGGAATTCCGA
The DNA here is from genome assembly GCF_046119375.1 of Phyllobates terribilis. Taxonomy (NCBI): domain Eukaryota; kingdom Metazoa; phylum Chordata; class Amphibia; order Anura; family Dendrobatidae; genus Phyllobates; species Phyllobates terribilis. The sequence goes on along the minus strand of NW_027362788.1, from coordinate 10,835,830 downwards.
GAACAATGGAAGGGTTCCGAAGCATTTTTAAAAGTCAGCGGAATTCCGAGAACAATGGAAGAGTTGTGAAGCATTTTTAAACGTCAGCGGAATTCCGAGAACAATGGAAGAGTTCCGAAGCATTTTTAAACGTCAGCAGAATTCTGAGAACAATGGAAAAGTTCTGAAGCATTTTTAAACGTCAGCGGAATTTTGAAAACAATGGAAGATTTCCGAAGCATTTTTAAAAGTCAGCGGAATTCCGAGAACAATGGAAGAGTTCCGAAGCATTTTTAAACTTCAGCAGAATTCCGAGAACAATGGAAGAGTTCCGAAGCATTTTAAAACTTCAGCAGAATTCCAAGAACAATGGAAGAGTTCCGAAGCATTTTTAAACGTCAGCGGAATTCCGAGAACAATGGAAGAGTTCCGAAGCATTTTTAAACGTCAGCGGAATTCCGAGAACAATGGAAGAGTTCTGAAGCATTTTTAAGCGTCAGCGGAATTTTGAAAACAATGGAAGATTTCCGAAGCATTTTTAAACGTCAGCGGAATTCTGAGAACAATGGAAGAGTTCCGAAGCATTTTTAAACTTCAGCAGAATTCCGAGAACAATGGAAGAGTTCCGAAGCATTTCTAAACGTCAGCAGAATTCTGAGAACAATGGAAGAGTTCCGAAGCATTTTTAAACTTCAGCGGAATTCCGAGAACAATGGAAGAGTTCCAAAGCATTTTTAAACATCAGCGGAATTCCGAGAACAATGGAAGAGTTGTGAAGCATTTTTAAACGTCAGCGGAATTCCGAGAACAATGGAAGAGTTCCGAAGCATTTTTAAACGTCAGCAGAATTCCGAGAACAATGGAAGAGTTCCGAAGCATTTCTAAACGTCAGCAGAATTCTGAGAACAATGGAAGAGTTCCGAAGCATTTTTAAACTTCAGCGGAATTCCGAGAACAATGGAAGAGTTTCGAAGCATTTTTAAACTTCAACGGTATTCCGAGAACAATGGAAGAGTTCCGAAGCATTTTTAAACGTCAGCGGAATTCCGAGAACAATGAAAGAGTTGCGAAGCATTATTAAACGTCAGCGGAATTCCGAGAACAATGGAAGAGTTCTGAAGCATTTTTAAACTTCAGCAGAATTCCCAGAACAATGGAAGAGTTTCGAAGCATTTTTAAACTTCAACGTAATTCCGAGAACAATGGAAGAGGTTTTAAGCATTTTTAAACTTCAGCGGAATTCCGAGAACAATAGAAGAGTTCTGAAGCATTTTTAAAATTGACACGAATTCCGAGAACAATGGAAGAGTTCAGATGATTTTTTAGACTTCAGCAGAATTCCTAGAACAATGGAAGAGGTCCGAAGCATTTTTAAACTTCAGCGGAATTCCGAGAACAATGGAAGAGTTCCGAAGCATTTTTAAACGTCAGCGTAATTCCGAGAACAATGTAAGAGTACTGAAGCATTTTAAAACGTCATCGGAATTCCGAGAGCAATGGAAGAGTTCCGAAGCATTTTTAAACTTCAGCAGAATTACGAGAACAATGGAAGAGTTCCGAAGCATTTTTAAACATGAGCAGAATTACGAGAACAATGGAAGAGATTTTAAGCATTTTTAAACTTCAGCGAAATTCCGAGAACAATAGAAGAGTTCCGAAGCATTTTTAAACTTCACCCGAATTCCGAGAGCAATGGAAGAGTTCCAAAGCATTTTAAAAATTCAGCAGAATTCCGAGAAAAATTGAAGAGTTCCGAAGCATTTTTAAACGTCAGCGGAATGCCGAGAACAATGCAAGATTTCCGAAGCATTTTTATATGTCAGCGGAATTCCGAGAACAATGGAAGAGTACCAAAGCATTTTTAAACGTCAGCGGAATTCTGAGAACAATGGAAGAGTTCCGAAGCATTTTTAAACTTCAGCGGAATTCCGAGAGCAATGGAAGAGTTCCAAAGCATTTTAAAAGTTCAGCAGAATTCCGAGAACAATTGAAGAGTTCCGAAGCATTTTTAAACGTCAGCGGAATGCCGAGAACAATGCAAGATTTCCGAAGCATTTTTATATGTCAGCGGATTTCCGAGAACAATGGAAGAGTACCGAAGCATTTTTAAACGTCAGCGGAATTCTGAGAACAATGGAAGCGTTCCGAAGCATTTTTAAACTTCACCCGAATTCCGAGAGCAATGGAAGAGTTCCAAAGCATTTTAAAAATTCAGCAGAATTCCGAGAAAAATTGAAGAGTTCCGAAGCATTTTTAAACGTCAGCGGAATGCCGAGAACAATGCAAGATTTCCGAAGCATTTTTATATGTCAGCGGAATTCCGAGAACAATGGAAGAGTACCAAAGCATTTTTAAACGTCAGCGGAATTCTGAGAACAATGGAAGAGTTCCGAAGCATTTTTAAACTTCAGCGGAATTCCGAGAGCAATGGAAGAGTTCCAAAGCATTTTAAAAGTTCAGCAGAATTCCGAGAACAATTGAAGAGTTCCGAAGCATTTTTAAACGTCAGCGGAATGCCGAGAACAATGCAAGATTTCCGAAGCATTTTTATATGTCAGCGGATTTCCGAGAACAATGGAAGAGTACCGAAGCATTTTTAAACGTCAGCGGAATTCTGAGAACAATGGAAGAGTTCCGAAGCATTTTTAAACTTCAGCAGAATTCCGAGAACAATGGAAGAGTTCCGAAGCATTTTTAAACTTCAGCAGAATTCCGAGAACAATGGAAGGGTTCCGAAGCATTTTTAAACTTCAGCGGATTTTGGAGAACAATGGAAGAGATCCGAAGCATTTTTAAACGTCAGCGGAATTCCGAGAACAATGGAAGAGTTGTGAAGCATTTTTAAACGTCAGCGGAATTCCGAGAACAATGGAAGAGTTTCGAAGCATTTTAAAACTTCAACGGAATTCCGAGAACAATGGAAGAGTTCCGAAGCATTTTTAAACGTCAGCGGAATTCCGAGAACAATGGAAGAGTTCTGAAGCATTTTTAAACGTCTTGGAATTTTGAAAACAATGGAAGATTTCCGAAGCATTTTTAAACGTCAGCGGAATTCTGAGAACAATGGAAGAGTACTGAAGCATTTTAAAACGTCATCGGAATTCCGAGAACAATGGAAGAGTTCCGAAGCATTTTTAAACTTCAGCAGAATTACGAGAACAATGGAAGAGTTCCGAAGCATTTTTAAACATGAGCAGAATTACGAGAACAATGGAAGAGATTTTAAGCATTTTTAAACTTCAGCGGAATTCCGAGAACAATAGAAGAGTTCCGAAGCATTTTTAAACTTCACCCGAATTCCGAGAGCAATGGAAGAGTTCCAAAGCATTTTAAAAATTCAGCAGAATTCCGAGAACAATTGAAGAGTTCCGAAGCATTTTTAAACGTCAGCGGAATGCCGAGAACAATGCAAGATTTCCGAAGAATTTTTATATGTCAGCGGAATTCCGAGAACAATGGAAGAGTACCAAAGCATTTTTAAACGTCAGCGGAATTCTGAGAACAATGGAAGAGTTCCAAAGCATTTTTAAACGACAGCGGAATTCCGAGAACAATGGAAGAGTTCTGAAGCATTTATAAACTTTTGCGGAATTCCGAGAACAATGGAAGGGTTCCGAAGCATTTTTAAAAGTCAGCGGAATTCCGAGAACAATGGAAGAGTTGTGAAGCATTTTTAAACGTCAGCGGAATTCCGAGAACAATGGAAGAGTTCCGAAGCATTTTTAAACGTCAGCAGAATTCTGAGAACAATGGAAAAGTTCTGAAGCATTTTTAAACGTCAGCGGAATTTTGAAAACAATGGAAGATTTCCGAAGCATTTTTAAAAGTCAGCGGAATTCTGAGAACAATGGAAGAGTTCTGAAGCATTTTTAAACTTCAGCAGAATTCCGAGAACAATGTACGAGATTTTAAGCATTTTTAAACTTCAGCGGAATTCCGAGAACAATAGAAGAGTTCCGAAGCATTTTTAAAATTCACACGAATTCCGAGAATAATGGAAGAGTTCACATGAATTTTTAGACTTCAGCAGAATTCCTAGTACAATGGAAGAGTTCCGAAGCATTTTTAAACATGAGCAGAATTACGAGAACAATGGAAGAGATTTTAAGCATTTTTAAACTTCAGCGGAATTCCGAGAGCAATGGAAGAGTTCCAAAGCATTTTAAAAGTTCAGCAGAATTCCGAGAACAATTGAAGAGTTCCGAAGCATTTTTAAACGTCAGCAGAATTCCGAGAAGAATGTAAGAGTACTGAAGCATTTTTAAACTTCAGCAGAATTCCGAGAGCAATGGAAGAGTTCCAAAGCATTTTAAAAGTTCAGCAGAATTCCGAGAACAATTGAAGAGTTCCGAAGCATTTTTAAACGTCAGAGGAATGCCGAGAACAATGCAAGATTTCCGAAGCATTTTTATATGTCAGCGGAATTCCGAGAACAATGGAAGAGTACCGAAGCATTTTTAAACGTCAGCGGAGTTCTGAGAACAATGGAAGAGTTCCAAAGCATTTTTAAACTTCAGCAGAATTCCGAGAACAATGGAAGAGTTTCGAAGCATTTTTAAACTTCAACGGAATTCCGAGAACAATGGAAGAGTTCCGAAGCATTTTTAAACGTCAGCAGAATTCCGAGAAGAATGTAAGATTTCTGAAGCATTTTTAAACTTCAGCAGAATTCCGAGAGCAATGGAAGAGTTCCAAAGCATTTTAAAAGTTCAGCAGATTTCCGAGAACAATTGAAGAGTTCCGAAGCATTTTTAAACGTCAGCGGAATGCCGAGAACAATGGAAGAGTTTCGAAGCATTTTTAAACTTCAACCTTATTCCGAGAACAATGGAAGAGTTCCGAAGCATTTTTAAACGTCAGCGGAATTCCGAGAACAATGAAAGAGTTGCGAAGCATTATTAAACGTCAGCGGAATTCCGAGAACAATAGAAGAGTTCCGAAGCATTTTTAAAATTCACACGAATTCCGAGAATAATGGAAGAGTTCACATGAATTTTTAGACTTCAGCAGAATTCCTAGTACAATGGAAGAGTTCCGAAGCATTTTTAAACATGAGCAGAATTACGAGAACAATGGAAGAGATTTTAAGCATTTTTAAACTTCAGCGGAATTCCGAGAGCAATGGAAGAGTTCCAAAGCATTTTAAAAGTTCAGCAGAATTCCGAGAACAATTGAAGAGTTCCGAAGCATTTTTAAACGTCAGAGGAATGCCGAGAACAATGCAAGATTTCCGAAGCATTTTTATATGTCAGCGGAATTCCGAGAACAATGGAAGAGTACCGAAGCATTTTTAAACGTCAGCGGAGTTCTGAGAACAATGGAAGAGTTCCAAAGCATTTTTAAACTTCAGCAGAATTCCGAGAACAATGGAAGAGTTTCGAAGCATTTTTAAACTTCAGCGGAATTCCGAGAACAATGGAAGAGTTCTGAAGCATTTTTAAACTTCAGCAGAATTCCCAGAACAATGGAAGAGTTTCGAAGCATTTTTAAACTTCAACGGAATTCCGAGAACAATGGAAGAGTTCCGAAGCATTTTTAAACGTCAGCGGAATTCCGAGAACAATGAAAGAGTTGCAAAGCATTATTAAACGTCAGCGTAATTCCGAGAACAATGGAAGAGTTCTGAAGCATTTTTACGCGTCAGCGGAATTTTGAAAACAATGGAAAATTTCCGAAGCATTTTTAAACATCAGCGGAATTCTGAGAACAATGGAAGAGTTCCGAAGCATTTTTAAACTTCAACAGAATTCCGAGAACAATGTAAAGGTTCCGAAGCTTTTTTAAACTTCAGCGGAATTTGGAGAACAACGGAAGAGTTCCGAAGCATTTTTAAAAGTCAGCGGAATTCCGAGAACAATGGAAGAGTTGTGAAGCATTTTTAAACGTCAGCGGAATTCCGAGAACAATGGAAGAGATTTTAAGCATTTTTAAACTTCAGCGGAATTCCGAGAACAATAGAAGAGTTCTGAAGCATTTTTAAAATTGACACGAATTCCGAGAACAATGGAAGAGTTCAGATGATTTTTTAGACTTCAGCAGAATTCCTAGAACAATGGAAGAGGTCCGAAGCATTTTTAAACTTCAGCGGAATTCCGAGAACAATGGAAGAGTTCCGAAGCATTTTTAAACGTCAGCGTAATTCCGAGAACAATGTAAGAGTACTGAAGCATTTTAAAACGTCATCGGAATTCCGAGAGCAATGGAAGAGTTCCGAAGCATTTTTAAACTTCAGCGGAATTCCGAGAACAATAGAAGAGTTCCGAAGCATTTTTAAACTTCACCCGAATTCCGAGAGCAATGGAAGAGTTCCAAAGCATTTTAAAAATTCAGCAGAATTCCGAGAAAAATTGAAGAGTTCCGAAGCATTTTTAAATGTCAGCGGAATGCCGAGAACAATGCAAGATTTCCGAAGCATTTTTATATGTCAGCGGAATTCCGAGAACAATGGAAGAGTACCAAAGCATTTTTAAACGTCAGCGGAATTCTGAGAACAATGGAAGAGTTCCGAAGCATTTTTAAACTTCAGCAGAATTCCGAGAACAATGGAAGAGTTTCGAAGCATTTTAAAACTTCAACGGAATTCCGAGAACAATGGAAGAGTTCCGAAGCATTTTTAAACGTCAGCGGAATTCCGAGAACAATGAAAGAGTTGCGAAGCATTATTAAACGTCAGCGGAATTCCGAGAACAATGGAAGAGTTCTGAAGCATTTTTAAACGTCTTGGAATTTTGAAAACAATGGAAGATTTCCGAAGCATTTTTAAACGTCAGCGGAATTCTGAGAACAATGGAAGAGTACTGAAGCATTTTAAAACGTCATCGGAATTCCGAGAACAATGGAAGAGTTCCGAAGCATTTTTAAACTTCAGCAGAATTACGAGAACAATGGAAGAGTTCCGAAGCATTTTTAAACATGAGCAGAATTACGAGAACAATGGAAGAGATTTTAAGCATTTTTAAACTTCAGCGGAATTCCGAGAACAATAGAAGAGTTCCGAAGCATTTTTAAACTTCACCCGAATTCCGAGAGCAATGTAAGAGTTCCAAAGCATTTTAAAAATTCAGCAGAATTCCGAGAACAATTGAAGAGTTCCGAAGCATTTTTAAACGTCAGCGGAATGCCGAGAACAATGCAAGATTTCCGAAGAATTTTTATATGTCAGCGGAATTCCGAGAACAATGGAAGAGTACCAAAGCATTTTTAAACGTCAGCGGAATTCTGAGAACAATGGAAGAGTTCCAAAGCATTTTTAAACGACAGCGGAATTCCGAGAACAATGGAAGAGTTCTGAAGCATTTATAAACTTTTGCGGAATTCCGAGAACAATGGAAGGGTTCCGAAGCATTTTTAAAAGTCAGCGGAATTCCGAGAACAATGGAAGAGTTGTGAAGCATTTTTAAACGTCAGCGGAATTCCGAGAACAATGGAAGAGTTCCGAAGCATTTTTAAACGTCAGCAGAATTCTGAGAACAATGTACAAGATTTTAAGCATTTTTAAACTTCAGCGGAATTCCGAGAACAATAGAAGAGTTCCGAAGCATTTTTAAAATTCACACGAATTCCGAGAATAATGGAAGAGTTCACATGAATTTTTAGACTTCAGCAGAATTCCTAGAACAATGGAAGAGTTCCGAAGCATTTTTAAACTTCAGCGGAATTCCGAGAACAATGGAAGAGTTCCGAAGCATTTTTAAACATGAGCAGAATTACGAGAACAATGGAAGAAATTTTAAGCATTTTTAAACTTCAGCGGAATTCCGAGAACAATAGAAGAGTTCCGAAGCATTTTTAAACTTCACCCGAATTCCGAGAACAATGGAAGAGTTCCAAAGCATTTTAAAAGTTCAGCAGAATTCCGAGAACAATTGAAGAGTTCCGAAGCATTTTTAAACGTCAGCGGAATGCCGAGAACAATGCAAGATTTCCGAAGCATTTTTATATGTCAGCGGATTTCCGAGAACAATGGAAGAGTACCGAAGCATTTTTAAACGTCAGCGGAATTCTGAGAACAATGGAAGAGTTCCGAAGCATTTTTAAACTTCAGCAGAATTCCGAGAACAATGGAAGAGTTTCGAAGCATTTTTAAACTTCAACGGAATTCCGAGAACAATGGAAGAGTTCCGAAGCATTTTTAAACGTCAGCGGAATTCCGAGAACAATGAAAGAGTTGCGAAGCATTATTAGACGTCAGCGGAATTCCGAGAACAATGGAAGAGTTCTGAAGCATTTTTAAACGTCAGCGGAATTGCGAGAACAATGGAAGAGTTCTAAAGCATTTTTAAACATCAGCGGAATGCCGAGAACAATGCAAGATTTCCGAAGCATTTTTATATGTCAGCGGAATTCCGAGAACAATGGAAGAGTTCCGAAGCATTTTTAAACTTCAGCGGAATTACGAGAACAATGGAAGAGTTCCGAAGCATTTTTAAACGTCAGCGGAATGCCGAGAACAATGCAAGATTTCCGAAGCATTTTTATATGTCAGCGGAATTCCGAGAACAATGGAAGAGTTCCGAAGCATTTTTAAACTTCAGCAGAATTCCGAGAACAATGGAAGAGTTCCGAAGCATTTTAAAACTTCAGCAGAATTCCAAGAACAATGGAAGAGTTCCGAAGCATTTTTAAACGTCAGCAGAATTCCGAGAACAATGGAAGAGTTCCGAAGCATTTTTAAACGTCAGCGGAATTCCGAGAACAATGGAAGAGTTCTGAAGCATTTTTAAGCGTCAGCGGAATTTTGAAAACAATGGAAGATTTCCGAAGCATTTTTAAACGTCAGCGGAATTCTGAGAACAATGGAAGAGTTCCGAAGCATTTTTAAACTTCAGCAGAATTCCGAGAACAATGGAAGGGTTCCGAAGCATTTTTAAACTTCAGCGGATTTTGGAGAACAATGGAAGAGATCCGAAGCATTTTTAAACGTCAGCGGAATTCCGAGAACAATGGAAGAGTTGTGAAGCATTTTTAAACGTCAGCGGAATTCCGAGAACAATGGAAGAGTTCCGAAGCATTTTTAAACGTCAGCGGAATTCCGAGAACAATGGAAGAGTACCGAAGCATTTTTAAATGTCAGCGGAGTTCTGAGAACAATGGAAGAGTTCCAAAGCATTTTTAAACTTCAACGGAATTCCGAGAACAATGGAAGAGTTCCGAAGCATTTTTAAACGTCAGCAGAATTCCCAGAAGAATGTAAGATTTCTGAAGCATTTTTAAACTTCAGCAGAATTCCGAGAGCAATGGAAGAGTTCCAAAGCATTTTAAAAGTTCAGCAGATTTCCGAGAACAATTGAAGAGTTCCGAAGCATTTTTAAACGTCAGCGGAATGCCGAGAACAATGCAAGATTTCCGAAGCATTTTTATATGTCAGCGGAATTCCGAGAGCAATGGAAGAGTTCTGAAGCATTTTTAAACTTCAGCAGAATTCCGAGAACAATGGAAGAGTTTCGAAGCATTTTTAAACTTCAACGGTATTCCGAGAACAATGGAAGAGTTCCGAAGCATTTTTAAACGTCAGCGGAATTCCGAGAACAATGAAAGAGTTGCGAAGCATTATTAAACGTCAGCGGAATTCCGAGAACAATGGAAGAGTTCTGAAGCATTTTTAAACTTCAGCAGAATTCCCAGAACAATGGAAGAGTTTCGAAGCATTTTTAAACTTCAACGGAATTCCGAGAACAATGGAAGAGTTCCAAAGCATTTTTAAATGTCAGCGGAGTTCTGAGAACAATGGAAGAGTTCCAAAGCATTTTTAAACTTCAACGGAATTCCGAGAACAATGGAAGAGTTCCGAAGCATTTTTAAACGTCAGCAGAATTCCCAGAAGAATGTAAGATTTCTGAAGCATTTTTAAACTTCAGCAGAATTCCGAGAGCAATGGAAGAGTTCCAAAGCATTTTAAAAGTTCAGCAGATTTCCGAGAACAATTGAAGAGTTCCGAAGCATTTTTAAACGTCAGCGGAATGCCGAGAACAATGCAAGATTTCCGAAGCATTTTTATATGTCAGCGGAATTCCGAGAGCAATGGAAGAGTTCTGAAGCATTTTTAAACTTCAGCAGAATTCCGAGAACAATGGAAGAGTTTCGAAGCATTTTTAAACTTCAACGGTATTCCGAGAACAATGGAAGAGTTCCGAAGCATTTTTAAACGTCAGCGGAATTCCGAGAACAATGAAAGAGTTGCGAAGCATTATTAAATGTCAGCGGAATTCCGAGAACAATGGAAGAGTTCTGAAGCATTTTTAAACTTCAGCAGAATTCCCAGAACAATGGAAGAGTTTCGAAGCATTTTTAAACTTCAACGGAATTCCGAGAACAATGGAAGAGTTCCGAAGCATTTTTAAACGTCAGCGGAATTCCGAGAACAATGAAAGAGTTGCAAAGCATTATTAAACGTCAGCGTAATTCCGAGAACAATGGAAGAGTTCTGAAGCATTTTTACGCGTCAGCGGAATTTGGAGAACAACGGAAGAGTTCCGAAGCATTTTTAAAAGTCAGCGGAATTCCGAGAACAATGGAAGAGTTGTGAAGCATTTTTAAACGTCAGCGGAATTCCGAGAACAATGGAAGAGATTTTAAGCATTTTTAAACTTCAGCGGAATTCCGAGAACAATAGAAGAGTTCTGAAGCATTTTTAAAATTGACACGAATTCCGAGAACAATGGAAGAGTTCAGATGATTTTTTAGACTTCAGCAGAATTCCTAGAACAATGGAAGAGGTCCGAAGCATTTTTAAACTTCAGCGGAATTCCGAGAACAATGGAAGAGTTCCGAAGCATTTCTAAACGTCAGCGTAATTCCGAGAACAATGGAAGAGTACTGAAGCATTTTAAAACGTCATCGGAATTCCGAGAGCAATGGAAGAGATCCGAAGCATTTTTAAACTTCAGCAGAATTACGAGAACAATGGAAGAGTTCCGAAGCATTTTTAAACATGAGCAGAATTACGAGAACAATGGAAGAGATTTTAAGCATTTTTAAACTTCAGCGGAATTCCGAGAACAATAGAAGAGTTCCGAAGCATTTTTAAACTTCACCCGAATTCCGAGAGCAATGGAAGAGTTCCAAAGCATTTTAAAAATTCAGCAGAATTCCGAGAAAAATTGAAGAGTTCCGAAGCATTTTTAAACGTCAGCGGAATGCCGAGAACAATGCAAGATTTCCGAAGCATTTTTATATGTCAGCGGAATTCCGAGAACAATGGAAGAGTACCAAAGCATTTTTAAACGTCAGCGGAATTCTGAGAACAATGGAAGAGTTCCGAAGCATTTTTAAACTTCAGCAGAATTCCGAGAACAATGGAAGAGTTTCGAAGCATTTTAAAACTTCAACGGAATTCCGAGAACAATGGAAGAGTTCCGAAGCATTTTTAAACGTCAGCGGAATTCCGAGAACAATGAAAGAGTTGCGAAGCATTATTAAACGTCAGCGGAATTCCGAGAACAATGGAAGAGTTCTGAAGCATTTTTAAACGTCTTGGAATTTTGAAAACAATGGAAGATTTCCGAAGCATTTTTAAACGTCAGCGGAATTCTGAGAACAATGGAAGAGTACTGAAGCATTTTAAAACGTCATCGGAATTCCGAGAGCAATGGAAGAGTTCTGAAGCATTTTTAAACTTCAGCAGAATTCCGAGAACAATGGAAGAGTTTCGAAGCATTTTTAAACTTCAACGGTATTCCGAGAACAATGGAAGAGTTCCGAAGCATTTTTAAACGTCAGCGGAATTCCGAGAACAATGAAAGAGTTGCGAAGCATTATTAAACGTCAGCGGAATTCCGAGAACAATGGAAGAGTTCTGAAGCATTTTTAAACTTCAGCAGAATTCCCAGAACAATGGAAGAGTTTCGAAGCATTTTTAAACTTCAACGGAATTCCGAGAACAATGGAAGAGTTCCGAAGCATTTTTAAACGTCAGCGGAATTCCGAGAACAATGAAAGAGTTGCAAAGCATTATTAAACGTCAGCGTAATTCCGAGAACAATGGAAGAGTTCTGAAGCATTTTTACGCGTCAGCGGAATTTGGAGAACAACGGAAGAGTTCCGAAGCATTTTTAAAAGTCAGCGGAATTCCGAGAACAATGGAAGAGTTGTGAAGCATTTTTAAACGTCAGCGGAATTCCGAGAACAATGGAAGAGATTTTAAGCATTTTTAAACTTCAGCGGAATTCCGAGAACAATAGAAGAGTTCTGAAGCATTTTTAAAATTGACACGAATTCCGAGAACAATGGAAGAGTTCAGATGATTTTTTAGACTTCAGCAGAATTCCTAGAACAATGGAAGAGGTCCGAAGCATTTTTAAACTTCAGCGGAATTCCGAGAACAATGGAAGAGTTCCGAAGCATTTTTAAACGTCAGCGTAATTCCGAGAACAATGGAAGAGTACTGAAGCATTTTAAAACGTCATCGGAATTCCGAGAGCAATGGAAGAGATCCGAAGCATTTTTAAACTTCAGCAGAATTACGAGAACAATGGAAGAGTTCCGAAGCATTTTTAAACATGAGCAGAATTACGAGAACAATGGAAGAGATTTTAAGCATTTTTAAACTTCAGCGGAATTCCGAGAACAATAGAAGAGTTCCGAAGCATTTTTAAACTTCACCCGAATTCCGAGAGCAATGGAAGAGTTCCAAAGCATTTTAAAAATTCAGCAGAATTCCGAGAAAAATTGAAGAGTTCCGAAGCATTTTTAAACGTCAGCGGAATGCCGAGAACAATGCAAGATTTCCGAAGCATTTTTATATGTCAGCGGAATTCCGAGAACAATGGAAGAGTACCAAAGCATTTTTAAACGTCAGCGGAATTCTGAGAACAATGGAAGAGTTCCGAAGCATTTTTAAACTTCAGCAGAATTCCGAGAACAATGGAAGAGTTTCGAAGCATTTTAAAACTTCAACGGAATTCCGAGAACAATGGAAGAGTTCCGAAGCATTTTTAAACGTCAGCGGAATTCCGAGAACAATGAAAGAGTTGCGAAGCATTATTAAACGTCAGCGGAATTCCGAGAACAATGGAAGAGTTCTGAAGCATTTTTAAACGTCTTGGAATTTTGAAAACAATGGAAGATTTCCGAAGCATTTTTAAACGTCAGCGGAATTCTGAGAACAATGGAAGAGTACTGAAGCATTTTAAAACGTCATCGGAATTCCGAGAACAATGGAAGAGTTCCGAAGCATTTTTAAACTTCAGCAGAATTACGAGAACAATGGAAGAGTTCCGAAGCATTTTTAAACATGAGCAGAATTACGAGAACAATGGAAGAGATTTTAAGCATTTTTAAACTTCAGCGGAATTCCGAGAACAATAGAAGAGTTCCGAAGCATTTTTAAACTTCACCCGAATTCCGAGAGCAATGGAAGAGTTCCAAAGCATTTTAAAAATTCAGCAGAATTCCGAGAACAATTGAAGAGTTCCGAAGCATTTTTAAACGTCAGCGGAATGCCGAGAACAATGCAAGATTTCCGAAGAATTTTTATATGTCAGCGGAATTCCGAGAACAATGGAAGAGTACCAAAGCATTTTTAAACGTCAGCGGAATTCTGAGAACAATGGAAGAGTTCCAAAGCATTTTTAAACGACAGCGGAATTCCGAGAACAATGGAAGAGTTCTGAAGCATTTATAAACTTTTGCGGAATTCCGAGAACAATGGAAGGGTTCCGAAGCATTTTTAAAAGTCAGCGGAATTCCGAGAACACTGGAAGAGTTGTGAAGCATTTTTAAACGTCAGCGGAATTCCGAGAACAATGGAAGAGTTCCGAAGCATTTTTAAACGTCAGCAGAATTCTGAGAACAATGGAAAAGTTCTGAAGCATTTTTAAACGTCAGCGGAATTTTGAAAACAATGGAAGATTTCCGAAGCATTTTTAAACGTCAGCGGAATTCTGAGAACAATGGAAGAGTTCTGAAGCATTTTTAAACTTCAGCAGAATTCCGAGAACAATGTATGAGATTTTAAGCATTTTTAAACTTCAGCGGAATTCCGAGAACAATAGAAGAGTTCCGAAGCATTTTTAAAATTCACACGAATTCCGAGAATAATGGAAGAGTTCACATGAATTTTTAGACTTCAGCAGAATTCCTAGTACAATGGAAGAGTTCCGAAGCATTTTTAAACTTCAGCGGAATTCCGAGAACAATGGAAGAGTTCCGAAGCATTTTTAAACATGAGCAGAATTACGAGAACAATGGAAGAGATTTTAAGCATTTTTAAACTTCAGCGGAATTCCGAGAGCAATGGAAGAGTTCCAAAGCATTTTAAAAGTTCAGCAGAATTCCGAGAACAATTGAAGAGTTCCGAAGCATTTTTAAACGTCAGCGGAATGCCGAGAACAATGCAAGATTTCCGAAGCATTTTTATATGTCAGCGGATTTCCGAGAACAATGGAAGAGTACCGAAGCATTTTTAAAAGTCAGCAGAATTCCGAGAAGAATGTAAGATTTCTGAAGCATTTTTAAACTTCAGCAGAATTCCGAGAGCAATGGAAGAGTTCCAAAGCATTTTAAAAGTTCAGCAGATTGCCGAGAACAATTGAAGAGTTCCGAAGCATTTTTAAACGTCAGCGGAATGCCGAGAACAATGCAAGATTTCCGAAGCATTTTTATATGTCAGCGGAATTCCGAGAGCAATGGAAGAGTTCTGTAGCATTTTTAAACTTCAGCAGAATTCCGAGAACAATAGAAGAGTTTCGAAGCATTTTTAAACTTCAACCTTATTCCGAGAACAATGGAAGAGTTCCGAAGCATTTTTAAACGTCAGCGGAATTCCGAGAACAATGAAAGAGTTGCGAAGCATTATTAAACGTCAGCGGAATTCCGAGAACGATGGAAGAGTTCTGAAGCATTTTTAAACTTCAGCAGAATTCCCAGAACAATGGAAGAGTTTCGAAGCATTTTTAAACTTCAACGGAATTCCGAGAACAATGGAAGAGTTCCGAAGCATTTTTAAACGCCAGCGGAATTCCGAGAACAATGAAAGAGTTGCAAAGCATTATTAAACGTCAGCGTAATTCCGAGAACAATGGAAGAGTTCTGAAGCATTTTTACGCGTCAGCGGAATTTTGAAAACAATGGAAGATTTCCGAAGCATTTTTAAACATCAGCGGAATTCTGAGAACAATGGAAGAGTTCCGAAGCATTTTTAAACTTCAACAGAATTCCGAGAACAATGGAAGGGTTCCGAAGCTTTTTTAAACTTCAGCGGAATTTGGAGAACAACGGAAGAGTTCCGAAGCATTTTTAAAAGTCAGCGGAATTCCGAGAACAATGGAAGAGTTGTGAAGCATTTTTAAACGTCAGCGGAATTCCGAGAACAATGGAAGAGATTTTAAGCATTTTTAAACTTCAGCGGAATTCCGAGAACAATAGAAGAGTTCTGAAGCATTTTTAAAATTGACACGAATTCCGAGAACAATGGAAGAGTTCAGATGATTTTTTAGACTTCAGCAGAATTCCTAGAACAATGGAAGAGGTCCGAAGCATTTTTAAACTTCAGCGGAATTCCGAGAACAATGGAAGAGTTCCGAAGCATTTTTAAACGTCAGCGTAATTCCGAGAACAATGTAAGAGTACTGAAGCATTTTAAAACGTCATCGGAATTCCGAGAGCAATGGAAGAGTTCCGAAGCATTTTTAAACTTCAGCAGAATTACGAGAACAATGGAAGAGTTCCGAAGCATTTTTAAACATGAGCAGAATTACGAGAACAATGGAAGAGATTTTAAGCATTTTTAAACTTCAGCGGAATTCCGAGAACAATAGAAGAGTTCCGAAGCATTTTTAAACTTCACCCGAATTCCGAGAGCAATGGAAGAGTTCCAAAGCATTTTAAAAATTCAGCAGAATTCCGAGAAAAATTGAAGAGTTCCGAAGCATTTTTAAACATCAGCGGAATGCCGAGAACAATGCAAGATTTCCGAAGCATTTTTATATGTCAGCGGAATTCCGAGAACAATGGAAGAGTACCAAAGCATTTTTAAACGTCAGCGGAATTCTGAGAACAATGGAAGAGTTCCGAAGCATTTTTAAACTTCAGCAGAATTCCGAGAACAATGGAAGAGTTTCGAAGCATTTTAAAACTTCAACGGAATTCCGAGAACAATGGAAGAGTTCCGAAGCATTTTTAAACGTCAGCGGAATTCCGAGAACAATGAAAGAGTTGCGAAGCATTATTAAACGTCAGCGGAATTCCGAGAACAATGGAAGAGTTCTGAAGCATTTTTAAACGTCTTGGAATTTTGAAAACAATGGAAGATTTCCGAAGCATTTTTAAACGTCAGCGGAATTCTGAGAACAATGGAAGAGTACTGAAGCATTTTAAAATGTCATCGGAATTCCGAGAACAATGGAAGAGTTCCGAAGCATTTTTAAACTTCAGCAGAATTACGAGAACAGTGGAAGAGTTCCGAAGCATTTTTAAACATGAGCAGAATTACGAGAACAATGGAAGAGATTTTAAGCATTTTTAAACTTCAGCGGAATTCCGAGAACCATAGAAGAGTTCCGAAGCATTTTTAAACTTCACCCGAATTCCGAGAGCAATGGAAGAGTTTCAAAGCATTTTAAAAATTCAGCAGAATTCCGAGAACAATTGAAGAGTTCCGTAGCATTTTTAAACGTCAGCGGAATGCCGAGAACAATGCAAGATTTCCGAAGAATTTTTATATGTCAGCGGAATTCCGAGAACAATGGAAGAGTACCAAAGCATTTTTAAACGTCAGCGGAATTCTGAGAACAATGGAAGAGTTCCAAAGCATTTTTAAACGACAGCGGAATTCCGAGAACAATGGAAGAGTTCTGAAGCATTTATAAACTTTTGCGGAATTCCGAGAACAATGGAAGGGTTCCGAAGCATTTTTAAAAGTCAGCGGAATTCCGAGAACAATGGAAGAGTTGTGAAGCATTTTTAAACGTCAGCGGAATTCCGAGAACAATGGAAGAGTTCCGAAGCATTTTTAAACGTCAGCAGAATTCTGAGAACAATGGAAAAGTTCTGAAGCATTTTTAAACGTCAGCGGAATTTTGAAAACAATGGAAGATTTCCGAAGCATTTTTAAACGTCAGCGGAATTCTGAGAACAATGGAAGAGTTCTGAAGCATTTTTAAACTTCAGCAGAATTCCGAGAACAATGTACGAGATTTTAAGCATTTTTAAACTTCAGCGGAATTCCGAGAACAATAGAAGAGTTCCGAAGCATTTTTAAAATTCACACGAATTCCGAGAATAATGGAAGAGTTCACATGAATTTTTAGACTTCAGCAGAATTCCTAGTACAATGGAAGAGTTCCGAAGCATTTTTAAACTTCAGCGGAATTCCGAGAACAATGGAAGAGTTCCGAAGCATTTTTAAACATGAGCAGAATTACGAGAACAATGGAAGAGATTTTAAGCATTTTTAAACTTCAGCGGAATTCCGAGACCAATGGAAGAGTTCCAAAGCATTTTAAAAGTTCAGCAGAATTCCGAGAACAATTGAAGAGTTCCGAAGCATTTTTAAACGTCAGCGGAATGCCGAGAACAATGCAAGATTTCCGAAGCATTTTTATATGTCAGCGGATTTCCGAGAACAATGGAAGAGTACCGAAGCATTTTTAAACGTCAGCGGAATTCTGAGAACAATGGAAGAGTTCCGAAGCATTTTTAAACTTCAGCTGAATTCCGAGAACAATGGAAGAGTTTCGAAGCATTTTTAAACTTCAACGGAATTCCGAGAACAATGGAAGAGTTCCGAAGCATTTTTAAACGTCAGCGGAATTCCGAGAACAATGAAAGAGTTGCGAAGCATTATTAGACGTCAGCGGAATTCCGAGAACAATGGAAGAGTTCTGAAGCATTTTTAAACGTCAGCGGAATTTTGAAAACAATGGAAGATTTACGAAGCATTTTTAAACGTCAGCGGAATTCTGAGAACAATGGAAGAGTTCCGAAGCATTTTTAAACTTCAGCGGAATTCCAAGAACAATGGAAGAGTTCCAAAGCATTTTTAAACGTCAGCGGAATTCCGAGAACAATGGAAGAGTTCTGAAGCATTTTTAAACGTCAGCGGAATTGCGAGAACAATGGAAGAGTTCTAAAGCATTTTTAAACATCAGCGGAATGCCGAGAACAATGCAAGATTTCCGAAGCATTTTTATATGTCAGCGGAATTCCGAGAACAATGGAAGAGTTCCGAAGCATTTTTAAACTTCAGCAGAATTCTGAGAACAATGGAAGAGTTCCGAAGCATTTTAAAACTTCAGCAGAATTCCAAGAACAATGGAAGAGTTCCGAAGCATTTTTAAACGTCAGCGGAATTCCGAGAACAATGGAAGAGTTCCGAAGCATTTTTAAACGTCAGCGGAATTCCGAGAACAATGGAAGAGTTCTGAAGCATTTTTAAGCGTCAGCGGAATTTTGAAAACAATGGAAGATTTCCGAAGCATTTTTAAACGTCAGCGGAATTCCGAGAGCAATGGAAGAGTTCTGAAGCATTTTTAAACTTCAGCAGAATTCCGAGAACAATGGAAGAGTTTCGAAGCATTTTTAAACTTCAACCTTATTCCGAGAACAATGGAAGAGTTCCGAAGCATTTTTAAACGTCAGCGGAATTCCGAGAACAATGAAAGAGTTGAGAAGCATTATTAAAGGTCAGCGGAATTCCGAGAACAATGGAAGAGTTCTGAAGCATTTTTAAACTTCAGCAGAATTCCCAGAACAATGGAAGAGTTTCGAAGCATTTTTAAACTTCAACGGAATTCCGAGAACAATGGAAGAGTTCCGAAGCATTTTTAAACGTCAGCGGAATTCCGAGAACAATGAAAGAGTTGCAAAGCATTATTAAACGTCAGCGTAATTCCGAGAACAATGGAAGAGTTCTGAAGCATTTTTACGCGTCAGCGGAATTTTGAAAACAATGGAAGATTTCCGAAGCATTTTTAATCATCATCGGAATTCTGAGAACAATGGAAGAGTTCCGAAGCATTTTTAAACTTCAACAGAATTCCGAGAACAATGGAAGGGTTCCGAAGCTTTTTTAAACTTCAGCGGAATTTGGAGAACAACGGAAGAGTTCCGAAGCATTTTTAAAAGTCAGCGGAATTCCGAGAACAATGGAAGAGTTGTGAAGCATTTTTAAACGTCAGCGGAATTCCGAGAACAATGGAAGAGATTTTAAGCATTTTTAAACTTCAGCGGAATTCCGAGAACAATAGAAGAGTTCTGAAGCATTTTTAAAATTGACACGATTTCCGAGAACAATGGAAGAGTTCAGATGATTTTTTAGACTTCAGCAGAATTCCTAGAACAATGGAAGAGGTCCGAAGCATTTTTAAACTTCAGCGGAATTCCGAGAACAATGGAAGAGTTCCGAAGCATTTTTAAACGTCAGCGTAATTCCGAGAACAATGGAAGAGTACTGAAGCATTTTAAAACGTCATCGGAATTCCGAGAGCAATGGAAGAGTTCCGAAGCATTTTTAAACTTCAGCAGAATTACGAGAACAATGGAAGAGTTCCGAAGCATTTTTAAACATGAGCAGAATTACAAGAACAATGGAAGAGATTTTAAGCATTTTTAAACTTCAGCGGAATTCCGAGAACAATAGAAGAGTTCCGAAGCATTTTTAAACTTCACCCGAATTCCGAGAGCAATGGAAGAGTTCCAAAGCATTTTAAAAATTCAGCAAAATTCCGAGAACAATTGAAGAGTTCCGAAGCATTTTTAAACGTCAGCGGAATGCCGAGAACAATGCAAGATTTCCGAAGCATTTTTATATGTCAGCGGAATTCCGAGAACAATGGAAGAGTACCAAAGCATTTTTAAACGTCAGCGGAATTCTGAGAAGAATGGAAGAGTTCCGAAGCATTTTTAAACTTCAGCAGAATTCCGAGAACAATGGAAGAGTTCCGAAGCATTTTTAAACTTCAGCGGAATTCCGAGAACAATGGAAGAGTTGTGAAGCATTTTTAAACGTCAGCGGAATTCCGAGAACAATGGAAGAGTTCCGAAGCATTTTTAAACGTCAGCAGAATTCTGAGAACAATGGAAAAGTTCTGAAGCATTTTTAAACGTCAGCGGAATTTTGAAAACAATGGAAGATTTCCGAAGCATTTTTAAACGTCAGCGGAATTCTGAGAACAATGGAAGAGTTCTGAAGCATTTTTAAACTTCAGCAGAATTCCGAGAACAATGTACGAGATTTTAAGCATTTTTAAACTTCAGCGGAATTCCGAGAACAATAGAAGAGTTCCGAAGCATTTTTAAAATTCACACGAATTCCGAGAATAATGGAAGAGTTCACATGAATTTTTAGACTTCAGCAGAATTCCTAGTACAATGGAAGAGTTCCGAAGCATTTTTAAACTTCAGCGGAATTCCGAGAACAATGGAAGAGTTCCGAAGCATTTTTAAACATGAGCAGAATTACGAGAACAATGGAAGAGATTTTAAGCATTTTTAAACTTCAGCGGAATTCCGAGACCAATGGAAGAGTTCCAAAGCATTTTAAAAGTTCAGCAGAATTCCGAGAACAATTGAAGAGTTCCGAAGCATTTTTAAACGTCAGCGGAATGCCGAGAACAATGCAAGATTTCCGAAGCATTTTTATATGTCAGCGGATTTCCGAGAACAATGGAAGAGTACCGAAGCATTTTTAAACGTCAGCGGAATTCTGAGAACAATGGAAGAGTTCCGAAGCATTTTTAAACTTCAGCTGAATTCCGAGAACAATGGAAGAGTTTCGAAGCATTTTTAAACTTCAACGGAATTCCGAGAACAATGGAAGAGTTCCGAAGCATTTTTAAACGTCAGCGGAATTCCGAGAACAATGAAAGAGTTGCGAAGCATTATTAGACGTCAGCGGAATTCCGAGAACAATGGAAGAGTTCTGAAGCATTTTTAAACGTCAGCGGAATTTTGAAAACAATGGAAGATTTACGAAGCATTTTTAAACGTCAGCGGAATTCTGAGAACAATGGAAGAGTTCCGAAGCATTTTTAAACTTCAGCGGAATTCCAAGAACAATGGAAGAGTTCCAAAGCATTTTTAAACGTCAGCGGAATTCCGAGAACAATGGAAGAGTTCTGAAGCATTTTTAAACGTCAGCGGAATTGCGAGAACAATGGAAGAGTTCTAAAGCATTTTTAAACATCAGCGGAATGCCGAGAACAATGCAAGATTTCCGAAGCATTTTTATATGTCAGCGGAATTCCGAGAACAATGGAAGAGTTCCGAAGCATTTTTAAACTTCAGCAGAATTCTGAGAACAATGGAAGAGTTCCGAAGCATTTTAAAACTTCAGCAGAATTCCAAGAACAATGGAAGAGTTCCGAAGCATTTTTAAACGTCAGCGGAATTCCGAGAACAATGGAAGAGTTCCGAAGCATTTTTAAACGTCAGCGGAATTCCGAGAACAATGGAAGAGTTCTGAAGCATTTTTAAGCGTCAGCGGAATTTTGAAAACAATGGAAGATTTCCGAAGCATTTTTAAACGTCAGCGGAATTCCGAGAGCAATGGAAGAGTTCTGAAGCATTTTTAAACTTCAGCAGAATTCCGAGAACAATGGAAGAGTTTCGAAGCATTTTTAAACTTCAACCTTATTCCGAGAACAATGGAAGAGTTCCGAAGCATTTTTAAACGTCAGCGGAATTCCGAGAACAATGAAAGAGTTGAGAAGCATTATTAAAGGTCAGCGGAATTCCGAGAACAATGGAAGAGTTCTGAAGCATTTTTAAACTTCAGCAGAATTCCCAGAACAATGGAAGAGTTTCGAAGCATTTTTAAACTTCAACGGAATTCCGAGAACAATGGAAGAGTTCCGAAGCATTTTTAAACGTCAGCGGAATTCCGAGAACAATGAAAGAGTTGCAAAGCATTATTAAACGTCAGCGTAATTCCGAGAACAATGGAAGAGTTCTGAAGCATTTTTACGCGTCAGCGGAATTTTGAAAACAATGGAAGATTTCCGAAGCATTTTTAATCATCATCGGAATTCTGAGAACAATGGAAGAGTTCCGAAGCATTTTTAAACTTCAACAGAATTCCGAGAACAATGGAAGGGTTCCGAAGCTTTTTTAAACTTCAGCGGAATTTGGAGAACAACGGAAGAGTTCCGAAGCATTTTTAAAAGTCAGCGGAATTCCGAGAACAATGGAAGAGTTGTGAAGCATTTTTAAACGTCAGCGGAATTCCGAGAACAATGGAAGAGATTTTAAGCATTTTTAAACTTCAGCGGAATTCCGAGAACAATAGAAGAGTTCTGAAGCATTTTTAAAATTGACACGATTTCCGAGAACAATGGAAGAGTTCAGATGATTTTTTAGACTTCAGCAGAATTCCTAGAACAATGGAAGAGGTCCGAAGCATTTTTAAACTTCAGCGGAATTCCGAGAACAATGGAAGAGTTCCGAAGCATTTTTAAACGTCAGCGTAATTCCGAGAACAATGGAAGAGTACTGAAGCATTTTAAAACGTCATCGGAATTCCGAGAGCAATGGAAGAGTTCCGAAGCATTTTTAAACTTCAGCAGAATTACGAGAACAATGGAAGAGTTCCGAAGCATTTTTAAACATGAGCAGAATTACAAGAACAATGGAAGAGATTTTAAGCATTTTTAAACTTCAGCGGAATTCCGAGAACAATAGAAGAGTTCCGAAGCATTTTTAAACTTCACCCGAATTCCGAGAGCAATGGAAGAGTTCCAAAGCATTTTAAAAATTCAGCAGAATTCCGAGAACAATTGAAGAGTTCCGAAGCATTTTTAAACGTCAGCGGAATGCCGAGAACAATGCAAGATTTCCGAAGCATTTTTATATGTCAGCGGAATTCCGAGAACAATGGAAGAGTACCAAAGCATTTTTAAACGTCAGCGGAATTCTGAGAAGAATGGAAGAGTTCCGAAGCATTTTTAAACTTCAGCAGAATTCCGAGAACAATGGAAGAGTTCCGAAGCATTTTTAAACTTCAGCGGAATTCCGAGAACAATGAAAGAGTTGCGAAGCATTATTAAACGTCAGCGGAATTCCGAGAACAATGGAAGAGTTCTGAATCATTTTTAAACGTCTTGGAATTTTGAAAACAATGGAAGATTTCCGAAGCATTTTTAAACGTCAGCGGAATTCTGAGAACAATGGAAGAGTACTGAAGCATTTTAAAACGTCATCGGAATTCCGAGAACAATGGAAGAGTTCCGAAGCATTTTTAAACTTCACCCGAATTCCGAGAGCAATGGAAGAGTTCCAAAGCATTTTAAAAATTCAGCAGAATTCCGAGAACAATTGAAGAGTTCCGAAGCATTTTTAAACGTCAGCGGAATGCCGAGAACAATGCAAGATTTCCGAAGAATTTTTATATGTCAGCGGAATTCCGAGAACAATGGAAGAGTACCAAAGCATTTTTAAACGTCAGCGGAATTCTGAGAACAATGGAAGAGTTCCAAAGCATTTTTAAACGACAGTGGAATTCCGAGAACAATGGAAGAGTTCTGAAGCATTTATAAACTTTTGCGGAATTCCGAGAACAATGGAAGGGTTCCGAAGCATTTTTAAAAGTCAGCGGAATTCCGAGAACAATGGAAGAGTTGTGAAGCATTTTTAAACGTCAGCGGAATTCCGAGAACAATGGAAGAGTTCCGAAGCATTTTTAAACGTCAGCAGAATTCTGAGAACAATGGAAAAGTTCTGAAGCATTTTTAAACGTCAGCGGAATTTTGAAAACAATGGAAGATTTCCGAAGCATTTTTAAACTTCAGCAGAATTCCGAGAACAATGTACGAGATTTTAAGCATTTTTAAACTTCAGCGGAATTCCGAGAACAATAGAAGAGTTCCGAAGCATTTTTAAAATTCACACGAATTCCGTGAATAATGGAAGAGTTCACATGAATTTTTAGACTTCAGCAGAATTCCTAGTACAATGGAAGAGTTCCGAAGCATTTTTAAACTTCAGCGGAATTCCAAGAACAATGGAAGTGTTCCGAAGCATTTTTAAACATGAGCAGAATTACGAGAACAATGGAAGAGATTTTAAGCATTTTTAAACTTCAGCGGAATTCCGAGAGCAATGGAAGAGTTCCAAAGCATTTTAAAAGTTCAGCAGAATTCCGAGAACAATTGAAGAGTTCCGAAGCATTTTTAAACGTCAGCGGAATGCCGAGAACAATGCAAGATTTCCGAAGCATTTTTATATGTCAGCGGATTTCCGAGAACAATGGAAGAGTACCGAAGCATTTTTAAACGTCAGCGGAATTCTGAGAGCAATGGAAGAGTTCCAAAGCATTTTTAAACGACAGCGGAATTCCGAGAACAATGGAAGAGTTCTTAAGCATTTATAAACTTTTGCGGAATTCCGAGAACAATGGAAGGGTTCCGAAGCATTTTTAAAAGTCAGCGGAATTCCGAGAACAATGGAAGAGTTGTGAAGCATTTTTAAACGTCAGCGGAATTCCGAGAACAATGGAAGAGTTCCGAAGCATTTTTAAACGTCAGCAGAATTCTGAGAACAATGGAAAAGTTCTGAAGCATTTTTAAACGTCAGCGGAATTTTGAAAACAATGGAAGATTTCCGAAGCATTTTTAAACGTCAGCGGAATTCTGAGAACAATGGAAGAGTTCTGAAGCATTTTTAAACTTCAGCAGAATTCCGAGAACAATGTACGAGATTTTAAGCATTTTTAAACTTCAGCGGAATTCCGAGAACAATAGAAGAGTTCCGAAGCATTTTTAAAATTCACACGAATTCCGAGAATAATGGAAGAGTTCACATGAATTTTTAGACTTCAGCAGAATTCCTAGTACAATGGAAGAGTTCCGAAGCATTTTTAAACTTCAGCGGAATTCCGAGAACAATGGAAGAGTTCCGAAGCATTTTTAAACATGAGCAGAATTACGAGAACAATGGAAGAGATTTTAAGCATTTTTAAACTTCAGCGGAATTCCGAGAGCAATGGAAGAGTTCCAAAGCATTTTAAAAGTTCAGCAGAATTCCGAGAACAATTGAAGAGTTCCGAAGCATTTTTAAACGTCAGCGGAATGCCGAGAACAATGCAAGATTTCCGAAGCATTTTTATATGTCAGCGGATTTCCGAGAACAATGGAAGAGTACCGAAGCATTTTTAAACGTCAGCGGAATTCTGAGAACAATGGAAGAGTTCCGAAGCATTTTTAAACTTCAGCAGAATTCCGAGAACAATGGAAGAGTTTCGAAGCATTTTTAAACTTCAACGGAATTCCGAGAACAATGGAAGAGTTCCGAAGCATTTTTAAACGTCAGCGGAATTCCGAGAACAATGAAAGAGTTGCGAAGCATTATTAGACGTCAGCGGAATTCCGAGAACAATGGAAGAGTTCTGAAGCATTTTTAAACGTCAGCGGAATTTTGAAAACAATGGAAGATTTACGAAGCATTTTTAAACGTCAGCGGAATTCTGAGAACAATGGAAGAGTTCCGAAGCATTTTTAAACTTCAACGGAATTCCAAGAACAATGGAAGAGTTCCAAAGCATTTTTAAACGTCAGCGGAATTCCGAGAACAATGGAAGAGTTCTGAAGCATTTTTAAACGTCAGCGGAATTGCGAGAACAATGGAAGAGTTCTAAAGCATTTTTAAACATCAGCGGAATGCCGAGAACAATGCAAGATTTCCGAAGCATTTTTATATGTCAGCGGAATTCCGAGAACAATGGAAGAGTTCCGAAGCATTTTTAAACTTCAGCAGAATTCTGAGAACAATGGAAGAGTTCCGAAGCATTTTAAAACTTCAGCAGAATTCCAAGAACAATGGAAGAGTTCCGAAGCATTTTTAAACGTCAGCGGAATTCCGAGAACAATGGAAGAGTTCCGAAGCATTTTTAAACGTCAGCGGAATTCCGAGAACAATGGAAGAGTTCTGAAGCATTTTTAAGCGTCAGCGGAATTTTGAAAACAATGGAAGATTTCCGAAGCATTTTTAAACGTCAGCGGAATTCCGAGAGCAATGGAAGAGTTCTGAAGCATTTTTAAACTTCAGCAGAATTCCGAGAACAATGGAAGAGTTCCGAAGCATTTTTAAACGTCAGCGGAATTCCGAGAACAATGGAAGAGTTCTGAAGCATTTTTAAGCGTCAGCGGAATTTTGAAAACAATGGAAGATTTCCGAAGCATTTTTAAACGTCAGCGGAATTCCGAGAGCAATGGAAGAGTTCTGAAGCATTTTTAAACTTCAGCAGAATTCCGAGAACAATGGAAGAGTTTCGAAGCATTTTTAAACTTCAACCTTATTCCGAGAACAATGGAAGAGTTCCGAAGCATTTTTAAACGTCAGCGGAATTCCGAGAACAATGAAAGAGTTGCGAAGCATTATTAAAGGTCAGCGGAATTCCGAGAACAATGGAAGAGTTCTGAAGCATTTTTAAACTTCAGCAGAATTCCCAGAACAATGGAAGAGTTTCGAAGCATTTTTAAACTTCAACGGAATTCCGAGAACAATGGAAGAGTTCCGAAGCATTTTTAAACGTCAGCGGAATTCCGAGAACAATGAAAGAGTTGCAAAGCATTATTAAACGTCAGCGTAATTCCGAGAACAATGGAAGAGTTCTGAAGCATTTTTACGCGTCAGCGGAATTTTGAAAACAATGGAAGATTTCCGAAGCATTTTTAATCATCATCGGAATTCTGAGAACAATGGAAGAGTTTCGAAGCATTTTTAAACTTCAACGGAATTCCGAGAACAATGGAAGAGTTCCGAAGCATTTTTAAACGTCAGCGGAATTCCGAGAACAATGAAAGAGTTGCAAAGCATTATTAAACGTCAGCGTAATTCCGAGAACAATGGAAGAGTTCTGAAGCATTTTTACGCGTCAGCGGAATTTTGAAAACAATGGAAGATTTCCGAAGCATTTTTAATCATCATCGGAATTCTGAGAACAATGGAAGAGTTCCGAAGCATTTTTAAACTTCAACAGAATTCCGAGAACAATGGAAGGGTTCCGAAGCTTTTTTAAACTTCAGCGGAATTTGGAGAACAACGGAAGAGTTCCGAAGCATTTTTAAAAGTCAGCGGAATTCCGAGAACAATGGAAGAGTTGTGAAGCATTTTTAAACGTCAGCGGAATTCCGAGAACAATGGAAGAGATTTTAAGCATTTTTAAACTTCAGCGGAATTCCGAGAACAATAGAAGAGTTCTGAAGCATTTTTAAAATTGACACGATTTCCGAGAACAATGGAAGAGTTCAGATGATTTTTTAGACTTCAGCAGAATTCCTAGAACAATGGAAGAGGTCCGAAGCATATTTAAACTTCAGCGGAATTCCGAGAACAATGGAAGAGTTCCGAAGCATTTTTAAACGTCAGCGTAATTCCGAGAACAATGGAAGAGTACTGAAGCATTTTAAAACGTCATCGGAATTCCGAGAGCAATGGAAGAGTTCCGAAGCATTTTTAAACTTCAGCAGAATTACGAGAACAATGGAAGAGTTCCGAAGCATTTTTAAACATGAGCAGAATTACAAGAACAATGGAAGAGATTTTAAGCATTTTTAAACTTCAGCGGAATTCCGAGAACAATAGAAGAGTTCCGAAGCATTTTTAAACTTCACCCGAATTCCGAGAGCAATGGAAGAGTTCCAAAGCATTTTAAAAATTCAGCAGAATTCCGAGAACAATTGAAGAGTTCCGAAGCATTTTTAAACGTCAGCGGAATGCCGAGAACAATGCAAGATTTCCGAAGCATTTTTATATGTCAGCGGAATTCCGAGAACAATGGAAGAGTACCAAAGCATTTTTAAACGTCAGCGGAATTCTGAGAAGAATGGAAGAGTTCCGAAGCATTTTTAAACTTCAGCAGAATTCCGAGAACAATGGAAGAGTTCCGAAGCATTTTTAAACTTCAGCGGAATTCCGAGAACAATGAAAGAGTTGCGAAGCATTATTAAACGTCAGCGGAATTCCGAGAACAATGGAAGAGTTCTGAATCATTTTTAAACGTCTTGGAATTTTGAAAACAATGGAAGATTTCCGAAGCATTTTTAAACGTCAGCGGAATTCTGAGAACAATGGAAGAGTACTGAAGCATTTTAAAACGTCATCGGAATTCCGAGAACAATGGAAGAGTTCCGAAGCATTTTTAAACTTCAGCAGAATTACGAGAACAATGGAAGAGTTCCGAAGCATTTTTAAACATGAGCAGAATTACGAGAACAATGGAAGAGATTTTAAGCATTTTTAAACTTCAGCGGAATTCCGAGAACAATAGAAGAGTTCCGAAGCATTTTTAAACTTCACCCGAATTCCGAGAGCAATGGAAGAGTTCCAAAGCATTTTAAAAATTCAGCAGAATTCCGAGAACAATGGAAGAGTTCTGAATCATTTTTAAACGTCTTGGAATTTTGAAAACAATGGAAGGGTTCCGAAGCATTTTTAAAAGTCAGCGGAATTCCGAGAACAATGGAAGAGTTGTGAAGCATTTTTAAACGTCAGCGGAATTCCGAGAACAATGGAAGAGTTCCGAAGCATTTTTAAACGTCAGCAGAATTCTGAGAACAATGGAAAAGTTCTGAAGCATTTTTAAACGGCAGCGGAATTTTGAAAACAATGGAAGATTTCCGAAGCATTTTTAAACTTCAGCAGAATTCCGAGAACAATGTACGAGATTTTAAGCATTTTTAAACTTCAGCGGAATTCCGAGAACAATAGAAGAGTTCCGAAGCATTTTTAAAATTCACACGAATTCCGAGAATAATGGAAGAGTTCACATGAATTTTTAGACTTCAGCAGAATTCCTAGTACAATGGAAGAGTTCCGAAGCATTTTTAAACTTCAGCGGAATTCCAAGAACAATGGAAGTGTTCCGAAGCATTTTTAAACATGAGCAGAATTACGAGAACAATGGAAGAGATTTTAAGCATTTTTAAACTTCAGCGGAATTCCGAGAGCAATGGAAGAGTTCCAAAGCATTTTAAAAGTTCAGCAGAATTCCGAGAACAATTGAAGAGTTCCGAAGCATTTTTAAACGTCAGCGGAATGCCGAGAACAATGCAAGATTTCCGAAGCATTTTTATATGTCAGCGGATTTCCGAGAACAATGGAAGAGTACCGAAGCATTTTTAAACGTCAGCGGAATTCTGAGAGCAATGGAAGAGTTCCAAAGCATTTTTAAACGACAGCGGAATTCCGAGAACAATGGAAGAGTTCTTAAGCATTTATAAACTTTTGCGGAATTCCGAGAACAATGGAAGGGTTCCGAAGCATTTTTAAAACTCAGCGGAATTCCGAGAACAATGGAAGAGTTGTGAAGCATTTTTAAACGTCAGCGGAATTCCGAGAACAATGGAAGAGTTCCGAAGCATTTTTAAACGTCAGCAGAATTCTGAGAACAATGGAAAAGTTCTGAAGCATTTTTAAACGTCAGCGGAATTTTGAAAACAATGGAAGATTTCCGAAGCATTTTTAAACGTCAGCGGAATTCTGAGAACAATGGAAGAGTTCTGAAGCATTTTTAAACTTCAGCAGAATTCCGAGAACAATGTACGAGATTTTAAGCATTTTTAAACTTCAGCGGAATTCCGAGAACAATAGAAGAGTTCCGAAGCATTTTTAAAATTCACACGAATTCCGAGAATAATGGAAGAGTTCACATGAATTTTTAGACTTCAGCAGAATTCCTAGTACAATGGAAGAGTTCCGAAGCATTTTTAAACATGAGCAGAATTACGAGAACAATGGAAGAGATTTTAAGCATTTTTAAACTTCAGCGGAATTCCGAGAGCAATGGAAGAGTTCCAAAGCATTTTAAAAGTTCAGCAGAATTCCGAGAACAATTGAAGAGTTCCGAAGCATTTTTAAACGTCAGCGGAATGCCGAGAACAATGCAAGATTTCCGAAGCATTTTTATATGTCAGCGGATTTCCGAGAACAATGGAAGAGTACCGAAGCATTTTTAAACGTCAGCGGAATTCTGAGAACAATGGAAGAGTTCCGAAGCATTTTTAAACTTCAGCAGAATTCCGAGAACAATGGAAGAGTTTCGAAGCATTTTTAAACTTCAACGGAATTCCGAGAACAATGGAAGAGTTCCGAAGCATTTTTAAACGTCAGCGGAATTCCGAGAACAATGAAAGAGTTGCGAAGCATTATTAGATGTCAGCGGAATTCCGAGAACAATGGAAGAGTTCTGAAGCATTTTTAAACGTCAGCGGAATTTTGAAAACAATGGAAGATTTACGAAGCATTTTTAAACGTCAGCGGAATTCTGAGAACAATGGAAGAGTTCCGAAGCATTTTTAAACTTCAGCGGAATTCCAAGAACAATGGAAGAGTTCCAAAGCATTTTTAAACGTCAGCGGAATTCCGAGAACAATGGAAGAGTTCTGAAGCATTTTTAAACGTCAGCGGAATTGCGAGAACAATGGAAGAGTTCTAAAGCATTTTTAAACATCAGCGGAATGCCGAGAACAATGCAAGATTTCCGAAGCATTTTTATATGTCAGCGGAATTCCGAGAACAATGGAAGAGTTCCGAAGCATTTTTAAACTTCAGCAGAATTCTGAGAACAATGGAAGAGTTCCGAAGCATTTTAAAACTTCAGCAGAATTCCAAGAACAATGGAAGAGTTCCGAAGCATTTTTAAACGTCAGCGGAATTCCGAGAACAATGGAAGAGTTCCGAAGCATTTTTAAACGTCAGCGGAATTCCGAGAACAATGGAAGAGTTCTGAAGCATTTTTAAGCGTCAGCGGAATTTTGAAAACAATGGAAGATTTCCGAAGCATTTTTAAACGTCAGCGGAATTCCGAGAGCAATGGAAGAGTTCTGAAGCATTTTTAAACTTCAGCAGAATTCCGAGAACAATGGAAGAGTTTCGAAGCATTTTTAAACTTCAACCTTATTCCGAGAACAATGGAAGAGTTCCGAAGCATTTTTAAACGTCAGCGGAATTCCGAGAACAATGAAAGAGTTGCGAAGCATTATTAAAGGTCAGCGGAATTCCGAGAACAATGGAAGAGTTCTGAAGCATTTTTAAACTTCAGCAGAATTCCCAGAACAATGGAAGAGTTTCGAAGCATTTTTAAACTTCAACGGAATTCCGAGAACAATGGAAGAGTTCCGAAGCATTTTTAAACGTCAGCGGAATTCCGAGAACAATGAAAGAGTTGCAAAGCATTATTAAACGTCAGCGTAATTCCGAGAGCAATGGAAGAGTTCTGAAGCATTTTTACGCGTCAGCGGAATTTTGAAAACAATGGAAGATTTCCGAAGCATTTTTAATCATCATCGGAATTCTGAGAACAATGGAAGAGTTCCGAAGCATTTTTAAACTTCAACAGAATTCCGAGAACAATGGAAGGGTTCCGAAGCTTTTTTAAACTTCAGCGGAATTTGGAGAACAACGGAAGAGTTCCGAAGCATTTTTAAAAGTCAGCGGAATTCCGAGAACAATGGAAGAGTTGTGAAGCATTTTTAAACGTCAGCGGAATTCCGAGAACAATGGAAGAGATTTTAAGCATTTTTAAACTTCAGCGGAATTCCGAGAACAATAGAAGAGTTCTGAAGCATTTTTAAAATTGACACGAATTCCGAGAACAATGGAAGAGTTCAGATGATTTTTTAGACTTCAGCAGAATTCCTAGAACAATGGAAGAGGTCCGAAGCATTTTTAAACTTCAGCGGAATTCCGAGAACAATGGAAGAGTTCCGAAGCATTTTTAAACGTCAGCGTAATTCCGAGAACAATGGAAGAGTACTGAAGCATTTTAAAACGTCATCGGAATTCCGAGAGCAATGGAAGAGTTCCGAAGCATTTTTAAACTTCAGCAGAATTACGAGAACAATGGAAGAGTTCCGAAGCATTTTTAAACATGAGCAGAATTACGAGAACAATGGAAGAGATTTTAAGCATTTTTAAACTTCAGCGGAATTCCGAGAACAATAGAAGAGTTCCGAAGCATTTTTAAACTTCACCCGAATTCCGAGAGCAATGGAAGAGTTCCAAAGCATTTTAAAAATTCAGCAGAATTCTGAGAACAATTGAAGAGTTCCGAAGCATTTTTAAACGTCAGCGGAATGCCGAGAACAATGCAAGATTTCCGAAGCATTTTTATATGTCAGCGGAATTCCGAGAACAATGGAAGAGTACCAAAGCATTTTTAAACGTCAGCGGAATTCTGAGAACAATGGAAGAGTTCCGAAGCATTTTTAAACTTCAGCAGAATTCCGAGAACAATGGAAGAGTTCCGAAGCATTTTTAAACTTCAGCGGAATTCCGAGAACAATGAAAGAGTTGCGAAGCATTATTAAACGTCAGCGGAATTCCGAGAACAATGGAAGAGTTCTGAATCATTTTTAAACGTCTTGGAATTTTGAAAACAATGGAAGATTTCCGAAGCATTTTTAAATGTCAGCGGAATTCTGAGAACAATGGAAGAGTACTGAAGCATTTTAAAACGTCATCGGAATTCCGAGAACAATGGAAGAGTTCCGAAGCATTTTTAAACTTCAGCAGAATTACGAGAACAATGGAAGAGTTCCGAAGCATTTTTAAACATGAGCAGAATTACGAGAACAATGGAAGAGATTTTAAGCATTTTTAAACTTCAGCGGAATTCCGAGAACAATAGAAGAGTTCCGAAGCATTTTTAAACTTCACCCGAATTCCGAGAGCAATGGAAGAGTTCCAAAGCATTTTAAAAATTCAGCAGAATTCCGAGAACAATTGAAGAGTTCCGAAGCATTTTTAAACGTCAGCGGAATGCCGAGAACAATGCAAGATTTCCGAAGAATTTTTATATGTCAGCGGAATTCCGAGAACAATGGAAGAGTACCAAAGCATTTTTAAACGTCAGGGGAATTCTGAGAACAATGGAAGAGTTCCAAAGCATTTTTAAACGACAGTGGAATTCCGAGAACAATGGAAGAGTTCTGAAGCATTTATAAACTTTTGCGGAATTCCGAGAACAATGGAAGGGTTCCGAAGCATTTTTAAAAGTCAGCGGAATTCCGAGAACAATGGAAGAGTTGTGAAGCATTTTTAAACGTCAGCGGAATTCCGAGAACAATGGAAGAGTTCCGAAGCATTTTTAAACGTCAGCAGAATTCTGAGAACAATGGAAAAGTTCTGAAGCATTTTTAAACTTCAGCAGAATTCCGAGAACAATGTACGAGATTTTAAGCATTTTTAAACTTCAGCGGAATTCCGAGAACAATAGAAGAGTTCCGAAGCATTTTTAAAATTCACACGAATTCCGAGAATAATGGAAGAGTTCACATGAATTTTTAGACTTCAGCAGAATTCCTAGTACAATGGAAGAGTTCCGAAGCATTTTTAAACTTCAGCGGAATTCCAAGAACAATGGAAGAGTTCCGAAGCATTTTTAAACATGAGCAGAATTACGAGAACAATGGAAGAGATTTTAAGCATTTTTAAACTTCAGCGGAATTCCGAGAGCAATGGAAGAGTTCCAAAGCATTTTAAAAGTTCAGCAGAATTCCGAGAACAATTGAAGAGTTCCGAAGCATTTTTAAACGTCAGCGGAATGCCGAGAACAATGCAAGATTTCCGAAGCATTTTTATATGTCAGCGGATTTCCGAGAACAATGGAAGAGTACCGAAGCATTTTTAAACGTCAGCGGAATTCTGAGAACAGTGGAAGAGTTCCGAAGCATTTTTAAACTTCAGCAGAATTCCGAGAACAATGGAAGAGTTTCGAAGCATTTTTAAACTTCAACGGAATTCCGAGAACAATGGAAGAGTTCCGAAGCATTTTTAAACGTCAGCGGAATTCCGAGAACAATGAAAAAGTTGCGAAGCATTATTAGACGTCAGCGGAATTCCGAGAACAATGGAAGAGTTCTGAAGCATTTTTAAACGTCAGCGGAATTTTGAAAACAATGGAAGATTTACGAAGCATTTTTAAACGTCAGCGGAATTCTGAGAACAATGGAAGAGTTCCGAAGCATTTTTAAACTTCAGCGGAATTCCAAGAACAATGGAAGAGTTCCAAAGCATTTTTAAACGTCAGCGGAATTGAGAGAACAATGGAAGAGTTCTAAAGCATTTTTAAACATCAGCGGAATGCCGAGAACAATGCAAGATTTCCGAAGCATTTTTATATGTCAGCGGAATTCCGAGAACAATGGAAGAGTTCCGAAGCATTTTTAAACTTCAGCAGAATTCTGAGAACAATGGAAGAGTTCCGAAGCATTTTAAAACTTCAGCAGAATTCCAAGAACAATGGAAGAGTTCCGAAGCATTTTTAAACGTCAGCGGAATTCCGAGAACAATGGAAGAGTTCCGAAGCATTTTTAAACGTCAGCGGAATTCCGAGAACAATGGAAGAGTTCTGAAGCATTTTTAAGCGTCAGCGGAATTTTGAAAACAATGGAAGATTTCCGAAGCATTTTTAAACGTCAGCGGAATTCTGAGAACAATGGAAGAGTTCCGAAGCATTTTTAAACTTCAGCAGAATTCCGAGAACAATGGAAGGGTTCCGAAGCATTTTTAAACTTCAGCGGATTTTGGAGAACAATGGAAGCGTTCCGAAGTATTTTTAAAAGTCAGCGGAATTCCGAGAACAATGGAAGAGTTGTGAAGCATTTTTAAACGTCAGCGGAATTCCGAGAACAATGGAAGAGTTCCGAAGCATTTTTAAACGTCAGCAGAATTCCGAGAACAATGGAAGAGTTCCGAAGCATTTCTAAACGTCAGCAGAATTCTGAGAACAATGGAAGAGTTCCGAAGCATTTTTAAACTTCAGCGGAATTCCGAGAACAATGGAAGAGTTCCAAAGCATTTTTAAACGTCAGCGGAATTCCGAGAACAATGGAAGAGTTCCGAAGCATTTTTAAACGTCAGCAGAATTCCGAGAACAATGGAAGAGTTCCGAAGCATTTCTAAACGTCAGCAGAATTCTGAGAACAATGGAAGAGTTCCGAAGCATTTTTAAACGTCAGGGGAATTCCGAGAACAATGGAAGAGTTCCGAAGCATTTTTAAACGTCAGCGGAATTCCGAGAACAATGGAAGAGTTCTGAAGCATTTTTAAGCGTCAGCGGAATTTTGAAAACAATGGAAGATTTCCGAAGCATTTTTAAACGTCAGCGGAATTCCGAGAGCAATGGAAGAGTTCTGAAGCATTTTTAAACTTCAGCAGAATTCCGAGAACAATGGAAGAGTTTCGAAGCATTTTTAAACTTCAACCTTATTCCGAGAACAATGGAAGAGTTCCGAAGCATTTTTAAACGTCAGCGGAATTCCGAGAACAATGAAAGAGTTGCGAAGCATTATTAAAGGTCAGCGGAATTCCGAGAACAATGGAAGAGTTCTGAAGCATTTTTAAACTTCAGCAGAATTCCCAGAACAATGGAAGAGTTCCGAAGCATTTTTAAACTTCAACAGAATTCCGAGAACAATGGAAGGGTTCCGAAGCTTTTTTAAACTTCAGCGGAATTTGGAGAACAACGGAAGAGTTCCGAAGCATTTTTAAAAGTCAGCGGAATTCCGAGAACAATGGAAGAGTTGTGAAGCATTTTTAAACGTCAGCGGAATTCCGAGAACAATGGAAGAGATTTTAAGCATTTTTAAACTTCAGCGGAATTCCGAGAACAATAGAAGAGTTCTGAAGCATTTTTAAAATTGACACGAATTCCGAGAACAATGGAAGAGTTCAGATGATTTTTTAGACTTCAGCAGAATTCCTAGAACAATGGAAGAGGTCCGAAGCATTTTTAAACTTCAGCGGAATTCCGAGAACAATGGAAGAGTTCCGAAGCATTTTTAAACGTCAGCGTAATTCCGAGAACAATGGAAGAGTACTGAAGCATTTTAAAACGTCATCGGAATTCCGAGAGCAATGGAAGAGTTCCGAAGCATTTTTAAACTTCAGCAGAATTACGAGAACAATGGAAGAGTTCCGAAGCATTTTTAAACATGAGCAGAATTCCGAGAACAATAGAAGAGTTCCGAAGCATTTTTAAACTTCACCCGAATTCCGAGAGCAATGGAAGAGTTCCAAAGCATTTTAAAAATTCAGCAGAATTCTGAGAACAATTGAAGAGTTCCGAAGCATTTTTAAACATCAGCGGAATGCCGAGAACAATGCAAGATTTCCGAAGCATTTTTATATGTCAGCGGAATTCCGAGAACAATGGAAGAGTACCAAAGCATTTTTAAACGTCAGCGGAATTCTGAGAACAATGGAAGAGTTCCGAAGCATTTTTAAACTTCAGCAGAATTCCGAGAACAATGGAAGAGTTCCGAAGCATTTTTAAACTTCAGCGGAATTCCGAGAACAATGAAAGAGTTGCGAAGCATTATTAAACGTCAGCGGAATTCCGAGAACAATGGAAGAGTTCTGAATCATTTTTAAACGTCTTGGAATTTTGAAAACAATGGAAGATTTCCGAAGCATTTTTAAACGTCAGCGGAATTCTGAGAACAATGGAAGAGTACTGAAGCATTTTAAAACGTCATCGGAATTCCGAGAACAATGGAAGAGTTCCGAAGCATTTTTAAACTTCAACAGAATTACGAGAACAATGGAAGAGTTCCGAAGCATTTTTAAACATGAGCAGAATTACGAGAACAATGGAAGAGATTTTAAGCATTTTTAAACTTCAGCGGAATTCCGAGAACAATAGAAGAGTTCCGAAGCATTTTTAAACTTCACCCGAATTCCGAGAGCAATGGAAGAGTTCCAAAGCATTTTAAAAATTCAGCAGAATTCCGAGAACAATTGAAGAGTTCCGAAGCATTTTTAAACGTCAGCGGAATGCCGAGAACAATGCAAGATTTCCGAAGAATTTTTATATGTCATCGGAATTCCGAGAACAATGGAAGAGTACCAAAGCATTTTTAAACGTCAGCGGAATTCTGAGAACAATGGAAGAGTTCCAAAGCATTTTTAAACGACAGTGGAATTCCGAGAACAATGGAAGAGTTCTGAAGCATTTATAAACTTTTGCGGAATTCCGAGAACAATGGAAGGGTTCCGAAGCATTTTTAAAAGTCAGCGGAATTCCGAGAACAATGGAAGAGTTGTGAAGCATTTTTAAACGTCAGCGGAATTCCGAGAACAATGGAAGAGTTCCGAAGCATTTTTAAACGTCAGCAGAATTCTGAGAACAATGGAAAAGTTCTGAAGCATTTTTAAACGTCAGCGGAATTTTGAAAACAATGGAAGATTTCCGAAGCATTTTTAAACTTCAGCAGAATTCCGAGAACAATGTACGAGATTTTAAGCATTTTTAAACTTCAGCGGAATTCCGAGAACAATAGAAGAGTTCCGAAGCATTTTTAAAATTCACACGAATTCCGAGAATAATGGAAGAGTTCACATGAATTTTTAGACTTCAGCAGAATTCCTAGTACAATGGAAGAGTTCCGAAGCATTTTTAAACTTCAGCGGAATTCCAAGAACAATGGAAGAGTTCCGAAGCATTTTTAAACATGAGCAGAATTACGAGAACAATGGAAGAGATTTTAAGCATTTTTAAACTTCAGCGGAATTCCGAGAGCAATGGAAGAGTTCCAAAGCATTTTAAAAGTTCAGCAGAATTCCGAGAACAATTGAAGAGTTCCGAAGCATTTTTAAACGTCAGCGGAATGCCGAGAACAATGCAAGATTTCCGAAGCATTTTTATATGTCAGCGGATTTCCGAGAACAATGGAAGAGTACCGAAGCATTTTTAAACGTCAGCGGAATTCTGAGAACAGTGGAAGAGTTCCGAAGCATTTTTAAACTTCAGCAGAATTCCGAGAACAATGGAAGAGTTTCGAAGCATTTTTAAACTTCAACGGAATTCCGAGAACAATGGAAGAGTTCCGAAGCATTTTTAAACTTCAGCGGAATTCCAAGAACAATGGAAGAGTTCCAAAGCATTTTTAAACGTCAGCGGAATTCCAAGAACAATGGAAGAGTTCTGAAGCATTTTTAAACGTCAGCGGAATTGAGAGAACAATGGAAGAGTTCTAAAGCATTTTTAAACATCAGCGGAATGCCGAGAACAATGCAAGATTTCCGAAGCATTTTTATATGTCAGCGGAATTCCGAGAACAATGGAAGAGTTCCGAAGCATTTTTAAACTTCAGCAGAATTCTGAGAACAATGGAAGAGTTCCGAAGCATTTTAAAACTTCAGCAGAATTCCAAGAACAATGGAAGAGTTCCGAAGCATTTTTAAATGTCAGCGGAATTCCGAGAACAATGGAAGAGTTCCGAAGCATTTTTAAACGTCAGCGGAATTCCGAGAACAATGGAAGAGTTCTGAAGCATTTTTAAGCGTCAGCGGAATTTTGAAAACAATGGAAGATTTCCGAAGCATTTTTAAACGTCAGCGGAATTCTGAGAACAATGGAAGAGTTCCGAAGCATTTTTAAACTTCAGCAGAATTCCGAGAACAATGGAAGGGTTCCGAAGCATTTTTAAACTTCAGCGGATTTTGGAGAACAATGGAAGCGTTCCGAAGTATTTTTAAAAGTCAGCGGAATTCCGAGAACAATGGAAGAGTTGTGAAGCATTTTTAAACGTCAGCGGAATTCCGAGAACAATGGAAGAGTTCCGAAGCATTTTTAAACGTCAGCAGAATTCCGAGAACAATGGAAGAGTTCCGAAGCATTTCTAAACGTCAGCAGAATTCTGAGAACAATGGAAGAGTTCCGAAGCATTTTTAAACTTCAGCGGAATTCCGAGAACAATGGAAGAGTTCCAAAGCATTTTTAACCCCTTAAGCCCCGCGGGTGGTTTGCACGTTAATGACCGGGCCAATTTTTACAATTCTGACCACTGTCACTTTATGAGGTAATACCTTTGGAATGCTTCAACGGATCCCCCTGATTCTGAGATTGTTTTTTCGTGACATATTGTACTTCATGATTGTGGAAAAATTTCTTCGATATCACTTGCGTTTATTTGTGAAAAAAACGGAAATTTGGCGAAAATTTTGAAAATTTTGCAATTTTCAAAATTTGAATTTTTAAGCCCTGAAATCAGAGCGATATGTCACACAAAAGAGTTAATAAATAACATTTCCCACATGTCTACTTTACATCAGCACAATTTTGGAACCAAAATTTTTTTTTGTTAGGGAGCTATAAGGGTTAAAAGTTGACCAGCGATTTCTCATTTTTCCAACAAAATTTACAAAACCATTTTTTTAGGGACCACATCACATTTGAAGTCACTTTGAGAGGTCTTTATGACAGAAAATACCCAAAAGTGACACCATTCTAAAAACTGCACCCCTCAAGGTGCTCAAAACCACATTCAAGAACTTTATTAACCCTTCAGGTGCTTCACAGGAATTTTTTGAATGTGGAAGAAAAAAATGAACATTTAACTTTTTTCACAAAAATGTTAATTTAGACCCAATTTTTTTTATTTTCACAGGGGTAACAAGAAAAAATGGACCCCAAAATTTGTTGTGCAATTTCCCCTGGGCACGCAGATACCCAACATTTGGGGAAAAAATACTGTTTGGGCGCACGGCAGGGCTCGGAAGGGAAGGAGCGCTATTTGATTTTTTGATTGTAAAATTTGCTTGAATAATTAGCGGACGCCATGTTGTGTTTGGAGAGCCCATGTGTGCCCAAACTTTGGAGCTCCCCCACAAGTGACCCCATTTTGGAAACTAGACCCCCCAAGGCACCTTTCTAGATGCATAGTGAGCACTTGGAACCCCCAGGTGCTTCACAAATTGATTCGTAACAATGAAAAAGTGAAAAAAAAAAACACTTTTTCATTTTTATGAATCAATTTGTGAAGCACCTGAGTGTTCCAAGTGCTCACAATGCATCTAGATAGGTGCCTTGGGGGGTCTAGTTTCCAAAATGGGGTCACTTGTGGGGGAGCTCCAATGTTTGGGCACACAGCGGCTCTCCAAACGCAACATGGTGTCGCTAACAATTTGAGCCGATTTTCAGTTAAATTTGTTAGAGGACACCATGTTGCATTTAGAGAGTCCCTGTGTGCCCAAACATTGGAGCTCCCCCACAAGTGACCCCATTTTGGAAACTAGACCCCCCAAGGCACCTATCTAGATGCATAGTGAGCACTTGGAACCCCCAGGTGCTTCACAAATTGATTCGTAACAATGAAAAAGTGAAAAAAAAAACACTTTTTCATTTGTATGAATCAATTTGTGAAGCACCTGAGGGTTCCAAGTGCTCACTATGCATCTAGATAGGTGCCTTGGGTGGTCTAGTTTCCAAAATGGGGTCACTTGTGGGGGAGCTCCAATATTTGGGCACACAGCGGCTCTCTAAATGCAACATGGTGTCCGCTAACAAATTTAACGCAAAATTGGCTCAAATTGTTAGCGACACCATGTTGCGTTTGGAGAGCTGCTGTGTGCCCAAACATTGGAGCTCCCCCACAAGTGACCCCATTTTGGAAACTAGACCCCCCAAGGCACCTATCTAGATGCATAGTGAGCACTTGGAACCCCCAGGTGCTTCACAAATTGATTCGTAACAATGAAAAAGTGAAAAAAAAACACTTTTTCATTTTTATGAATCAATTTGTGAAGCACCTGGGGGTTCCAAGTGCTCACTATGCATCTAGAAAGGTGCCTTGGGGGGTCTAGTTTCCAAAATGGGGTCACTTGTGGGAGAGCTCCAATGTTTGGGCACACAGGGACTCTCTAAATGCAACATGGTATCCGCTAACAAATTGAATGGAAAATCGGCTCAAATTGTTAGCGGACACCACATTGCGTTTGGAGAGCTTCTCTGTGCCCAAACTTTGGAGCTCCCCCACAAGTGACCCCATTTTGGAAACTAGACCCCCCAAGGCACCTTTCTAGATGCATAGTGAGCACTTGGAACCCCCAGGTGCTTCACAAATTGATTCGTAATAATGAAAAAGTGAAAAAAAAAACACTTTTTCATTTTTACGAATTAATTTGTGAAGCACCTAGGGGTTCCAAGTGCTCACTATGCATCTAGATAGGTGCCTTGGGGGGTCTAGTTTCCAAAATGGGGTCACTTGTGGAGGAGCTCCAATGTTTGGGCACACAGGGACTCTCCAAATGCAACATGATATCCGCTAACAATTTGAGCCGACAATTTGTTAGCGGATATCATGTTGCATTTGGAGAGTCCCTGTGTGCCCAAACATTGGAGCTCCCCCACAAGTGACCCCATTTTGGAAACTAGACCCCCCAAGGCACCTATCTAGATTCATAGTGAGCACTTGGAACCCCAGGTTCTTCACAAATTGATTCATAAAAATGAAAAAGTGTTTTTTTTTTCACTTTTTCATTTTTACGAATCAATTTGTGAAGCACCTGGGGGTTCCAAGTGCTCACTATGCATCTAGAAAGGTGCCTTGGGGGGTCTAGTTTCCAAAATGGGGTCACTTGTGGGGGAGCTCCAAAGTTTGGGCACAGAGGGGCTCTCCAAACGCAATGTGGTGTCCGCTAACAATTTGAGCCGATTTTCCATTCAATTTGTTAGCGGATACCATGTTGCATTTAGAGAGTCCCTGTGTGCCCAAACATTGGAGCTCCCCCACAAGTGACCCCATTTTGGAAACTAGACCCCCCAAGGCACCTATCTAGATTCATAGTGAGCACTTGGAACCCCAGGTGCTTCACAAATTGATTCATAAAAATGAAAAAGTGTTTTTTTTTTCACTTTTTCATTTTTACGAATCAATTTGTGAAGCACCTGGGGGTTCCAAGTGCTCACTATGCATCTAGAAAGGTGCCTTGGGGGGTCTAGTTTCCAAAATGGGGTCACTTGTGGGGGAGCTCCAAAGTTTGGGCACAGAGGGGCTCTCCAAACGCAATGTGGTGTCCGCTAACAATTTGAGCCGATTTTCCATTCAATTTGTTAGCGGATACCATGTTGCATTTAGAGAGTCCCTGTGTGCCCAAACATTGGAGCTCCCCCACAAGTGACCCCATTTTGGAAACTAGACCCCCCAAGGCACCTATC
Source organism: Phyllobates terribilis (assembly GCF_046119375.1). Lineage (NCBI taxonomy): Eukaryota > Metazoa > Chordata > Amphibia > Anura > Dendrobatidae > Phyllobates > Phyllobates terribilis. The sequence goes on along the minus strand of NW_027362788.1, from coordinate 10,793,982 downwards.
TAGATTCATAGTGAGCACTTGGAACCCCAGGTGCTTCACAAATTGATTCATAAAAATGAAAAAGTGTTTTATTTTCACTTTTTCATTTTTACAAATCAATTTGTGAAGCACCTGGGGGTTCTAAGTGCTCACTATGCATCTAGATAGGTGCCTTGGGGGGTCTAGTTTCCAAAATGGGGTCACTTGTGGGGGAGCTCCAATGTTTGGACACACAGGGGCTCTCCAAACGCAACATGGCGTCCGCTAACAATTTGAGCCGATTTTCCATTCAATTTGTTAGCGGACACCATGTCGCGTTTGGAGAGCCCGTGATGTGCCTAAACAGTGGAGCTCCCCCACAAGTGTCCCCATTTTGGAAACTATACCCCTCAAAGATTTTATTAAGGTGTATAGTGAACATTTTGAACCCAGAGGTACGGCATATTATTTGTTTACATTAGGTCATCATATTGAATAAGTTTTCATTATTCTTGAGCGCAAGTGCTCGCTACTTGAGTTTGCATCGGGTACTCAGGTATGCACCATGTACAGCGTGTGCTCGAGTGACATGCTCGAGTCCCTGCTCCGCATGTTTCACGGTTATTAGACACCCAAAAAAAAACATGCGGGGATCGCTCGTGCATGGCAGGCAATCCCCGTAAAGTTTTTTGGCCGCGAAGCATATGGGGCAGAGACTCGAGCATGTCACTCAAATACCCACGATACTAAATGCATACCAGAGCACCCGATGCAAACTCAAGTAGCGAGCACTTGCTCTCAACACTAGTCGCCATATCGTCATCTTTTTTTCTTACTTTTGAAAAAAATCCCAACCCCAGCCCTAACCCTAGCACAACCCTAGCCCCAGCACAACCCTAGCCCCAGCACAACCCTAGCCCCAGCACAACCCTAGCCCCAAACCCAGCCCTAACCCTAGCCCAATCCTAACTCAAGAGTTTATTTTTGACGCCGTTCCTTGTGCGGTATAAGTGATTAGACGACTTTATTCTTCGGGTCGGTGTGATTACAGCAATGCCAGAATCATATGGGGTTTTTATGACTGACAGCTGTCACACACTAAAAGACGCATTTTTTGTAAAATCTAGTTTTTGCATCGCCATATTTTGAGAGCTATAATTTTTCCAGATTTTGGCAGACAGTCATGTGACGGCTCGTTTTTTGCGGGATGACTTGACGTTGTTATTGGTGCCATTTTCAGGCACGTGACTTTTTTTGATCGCTTTCTATTCCGATTTTTGTGAGGCAGAATAAACAAAAACCAACAATTCAGGAATTGTTTTTTTTTTTTTTTTTTTATTCTGTTCCGCGTGTGGTAAAATTGATGAGGCAGCTTTACTCTTCGGGTCAGTACGTTTACAGCGGTACCACATTTGTATCATTTTTCTATGTTTTGGCGCTTATACACAATAAAAGCTATTTTATAGAAAAAAATATTTTTTAGTATCGCTTTATTCTGAGAGCTATAACTTTTTTATTTTTCGGCTGATGGAGCTATATGGCGGCTTGTTTTTTGCGGGACGAGATGACGTTTTCAGTGGTATCATTTTTATTTATATGCATCTTTTTGATCGCGTGTTATTCCACTTTTTGTTTGGCGGTATGGTGATAAAGCATTGTTTTTTGCTTGGTTTTTTTTTTTTTTTTTTTACCGTGTTCACTGAAGGGGTTAACTAGTGGGACAGTTTTATAGGTCAGGTTGTTCCGGACGCGGCGATACCAAATATGTGTACTTTTATTGTTTTTTTTTTATTTTTTTTATAATAATATTTATTGATGGGTACATTATATTTTTATTTTTGGTGTATTATTTTTTTTATTTTTTTATAATATTTTTGCACATTTTTTTTTTTTTTTTTTCCACTTTCAGACAGTTTATACACTTTATTACTTTGTCCCACTCTGGGACTTTCACTTTTTTTTTTCTGATCGCCTGCATGGCACAGGAATGGAGCACCATCCCTATGCCATGAAGGCTGTCAGAAGTGCACAGTGTGAAGATTGCTTGGAGATGCACTGCGCATGTCCAAGCAATCTTCCTGCTCTCTGGTGACCCGGATGTTGTCATGACGACATCGGGTCGTCATGGCAACACCCGGGAAGCCTTTGCAGACTGCGCTGGAAGCCGGAAGAGGAGGTGAGTATCGCCGATCACCTCCCCTTGCCCCCGCAATGCCGCGATCGACTTCGATCGCAGCATCGCGGGGGTTAATGTGCTGGGAGCGGTGCGTGACCGCTCCCTGCACATAGTACCGGGTGTCAGCTGTGACAATCAGCTGACACCCGGCGGCGATCGCGCCCGCACAGCCTGTGTGCGGGCGCGATCGCGATGACGTACTAATACGGGTCTGGCTCTTAAGTCCCAGGGCACAGACGCGTATTAGTACGTCAGATGTTATTAAGGGGTTAAACGTCAGCGGAATTCCGAGAACAATGGAAGAGTTCCGAAGCATTTTTAAACGTCAGCAGAATTCCGAGAAGAATGTAAGAGTACTGAAGCATTTTTAAACTTCAGCGGAATTCCGAGAGCAATGGAAGAGTTCCAAAGCATTTTAAAAGTTCAGCAGAATTCCGAGAACAATTGAAGAGTTCCGAAGCATTTTTAAACGTCAGCGGAATTCTGAGAACAATGGAAGAGTTCCGAAGCATTTTTAAACTTCAGCAGAATTCCGAGAACAATGGAAGAGTTTCGAAGCATTTTTAAACTTCAACGGAATTCCGAGAACAATGGAAGAGTTCCGAAGCATTTTTAAACGTCAGCGGAATTCCGAGAACAATGAAAGAGTTGCGAAGCATTATTAGACGTCAGCGGAATTCCGAGAACAATGGAAGAGTTCTGAAGCATTTTTAAACGTCAGCGGAATTTTGAAAACAATGGAAGAGTTCCGAAGCATTTTTAAACTTCAGCGGAATTCCAAGAACAATGGAAGAGTTCCAAAGCATTTTTAAACGTCAGCGGAATTCCGAGAACAATGGAAGAGTTCTGAAGCATTTTTAAACGTCAGCGGAATTGCGGGAACAATGGAAGAGTTCTAAAGCATTTTTAAACATCAGCGGAATGCCGAGAACAATGCAAGATTTCCGAAGCATTTTTATATGTCAGCGGAATTCGGAGAACAATGGAAGAGTTCCGAAGCATTTTTAAACTTCAGCGGAATTACGAGAACAATGGAAGAGTTCCGAAGCATTTTTAAACGTCAGCGGAATGCCGAGAACAATGCAAGATTTCCAAAGCATTTTTATATGTCAGCGGAATTCCGAGAACAATGGAAGAGTTCCGAAGCATTTTTAAACTTCAGCAGAATTCCCAGAACAATGGAAGAGTTTCGAAGCATTTTTAAACTTCAACAGAATTCCGAGAACAATGGAAGAGTTCCGAAGCATTTTTAAACGTCAGCGGAATTCCGAGAACAATGAAAGAGTTGCGAAGCATTATTAAACGTCAGCGTAATTCCGAGAACAATGGAAGAGTTCTGAAGCATTTTTAAGCGTCAGCGGAATTTTGAAAACAATGGAAGATTTCCGAAGCATGTTTAAACGTCAGCGGAATTCTGAGAACAATGGAAGAGGTCCGAAGCATTTTTAAACTTCAGCGGAATTCCGAGAACAATGGAAGAGTTCCGAAGCAGTTTTAAACGTCAGCGGAATTCCGAGAACAATGGAAGAGTACTGAAGCATTTTAAAACGTCAGCGGAATTCCGAGAACAATGGAAGAGTTCCGAAGCATTTTTAAACGTCAGCAGAATTCCGAGAACAATGGAAGAGTTCCGAAGCATTTTAAAACTTCAGCAGAATTCCAAGAACAATGGAAGAGTTCCGAAGCATTTTTAAACGTCAGCGGAATTCCGAGAACAATGGAAGAGTTCCAAAGCATTTTTAAGCGTCAGCGGAATTTTGAAAACAATGGAAGATTTCCGAAGCTTTTTTAAACGTCAGCGGAATTCTGAGAACAATGGAAGAGTTCCGAAGCATTTTTAAACGTCAGCAGAATTCCGAGAACAATGGAAGAGTTCCGAAGCATTTTTAAACGTCAGCGGAATTCCGAGAACAATGAAAGAGTTCTGAAGCATTTTTAAGCGTCAGCGGAATTTTGAAAACAATGGAAGATTTCCGAAGCATTTTTAAACGTCAGCGGAATTCCGAGAACAATGGAAGAGTTCCGAAGCATTTTTAAACGTCAGCAGAATTCCGAGAAGAATGTAAGAGTACTGAAGCATTTTTAAACTTCAGCAGAATTCTGAGAGCAATGGAAGAGTTCCAAAGCATTTTAAAAGTTCAGCAGAATTCCGAGAACAATTGAAGAGTTCCAAAGCCTTTTTAAACGTCAGCGGAATGCCGAGAACAATGCAAGATTTCCGAAGCATTTTTATATGTCAGCGGAATTCCGAGAACAATGGAAGAGTACCGAAGCATTTTTAAACGTCAGCGGAATTCTGAGAACAATGAAGGAGTTACAAAGCATTTTTAAACTTCAGCAGAATTCCGAGAACAATGGAAGAGTTTCGAAGCATTTTTAAACTTCAACGGAATTCCGTGAACAATGGAAGAGTTCCGAAGCATTTTTAAACGTCAGCAGAATTCCGAGAAGAATGTAAGAGTTCTGAAGCATTTTTAAACTTCAGCAGAATTCCGAGAGCAATGGAAGTGTTCCAAAGCATTTTAAAAGTTCAGCAGAATTCCGAGAACAATTGAAGAGTTCCGAAGCATTTTTAAACGTCAGCGAAATGCCGAGAACAATGCAAGATTTCCGAAGCATTTTTATATGTCAGTGGAATTCCGAGAACAATGGAAGAGTTCCGAAGCATTTTTAAACTTCAGCAGAATTCCGAGAACAATGGAAGTGTTTCGAAGCATTTTTAAACTTCAACGGTATTCCGAGAACAATGGAAGAGTTCCGAAGCATTTTTAAACGTCAGCGGAATTCCGAGAACAATGAAAGAGTTGCGAAGCATTATTAAACGTCAGCGGAATTCCGAGAACAATGGAAGAGTTCTGAAGCATTTTTAAACTTCAGCAGAATTCCCAGAACAATGGAAGAGTTTCAAAGCATTTTTAAACTTCAACGGAATTCCGAGAACAATGGAAGAGTTACGAAGCATTTTTAAACGTCAGCGGAATGCCGAGAACAATGCAAGATTTCCGAAGCATTTTTATATGTCAGCGGAATTCCGAGAACAATGGAAGAGTTCCGAAGCATTTTTAAACTTCAGCAGAATTCCGAGAACAATGGAAGTGTTTCGAAGCATTTTTAAACTTCAACGGTATTCCGAGAACAATGGAAGAGTTCCGAAGCATTTCTAAACGTCAGCAGAATTCTGAGAACAATGGAAGAGTTCCGAAGCATTTTTAAACTTCAGCGGAATTCCGAGAACAATGGAAGAGTTCCAAAGCATTTTTAACCCCTTAAGCCCCGCGGGTGGTTTGCACGTTAATGACCGGGCCAATTTTTACAATTCTGACCACTGTCACTTTATGAGGTAATACCTTTGGAATGCTTCAACGGATCCCCCTGATTCTGAGATTGTTTTTTCGTGACATATTGTACTTCATGATTGTGGAAAAATTTCTTCGATATCACTTGCGTTTATTTGTGAAAAAAACGGAAATTTGGCGAAAATTTTGAAAATTTTGCAATTTTCAAAATTTGAATTTTTAAGCCCTGAAATCAGAGCGATATGTCACACAAAAGAGTTAATAAATAACATTTCCCACATGTCTACTTTACATCAGCACAATTTTGGAACCAAAATTTTTTTTTGTTAGGGAGCTATAAGGGTTAAAAGTTGACCAGCGATTTCTCATTTTTCCAACAAAATTTACAAAACCATTTTTTTAGGGACCACATCACATTTGAAGTCACTTTGAGAGGTCTTTATGACAGAAAATACCCAAAAGTGACACCATTCTAAAAACTGCACCCCTCAAGGTGCTCAAAACCACATTCAAGAACTTTATTAACCCTTCAGGTGCTTCACAGGAATTTTTTGAATGTGGAAGAAAAAAATGAACATTTAACTTTTTTCACAAAAATGTTAATTTAGACCCAATTTTTTTTATTTTCACAGGGGTAACAAGAAAAAATGGACCCCAAAATTTGTTGTGCAATTTCCCCTGGGCACGCAGATACCCAACATTTGGGGAAAAAATACTGTTTGGGCGCACGGCAGGGCTCGGAAGGGAAGGAGCGCTATTTGATTTTTTGATTGTAAAATTTGCTTGAATAATTAGCGGACGCCATGTTGTGTTTGGAGAGCCCATGTGTGCCCAAACTTTGGAGCTCCCCCACAAGTGACCCCATTTTGGAAACTAGACCCCCCAAGGCACCTTTCTAGATGCATAGTGAGCACTTGGAACCCCCAGGTGCTTCACAAATTGATTCGTAACAATGAAAAAGTGAAAAAAAAAACACTTTTTCATTTTTATGAATCAATTTGTGAAGCACCTGAGTGTTCCAAGTGCTCACAATGCATCTAGATAGGTGCCTTGGGGGGTCTAGTTTCCAAAATGGGGTCACTTGTGGGGGAGCTCCAATGTTTGGGCACACAGCGGCTCTCCAAACGCAACATGGTGTCGCTAACAATTTGAGCCGATTTTCAGTTAAATTTGTTAGAGGACACCATGTTGCATTTAGAGAGTCCCTGTGTGCCCAAACATTGGAGCTCCCCCACAAGTGACCCCATTTTGGAAACTAGACCCCCCAAGGCACCTATCTAGATGCATAGTGAGCACTTGGAACCCCCAGGTGCTTCACAAATTGATTCGTAACAATGAAAAAGTGAAAAAAAAAACACTTTTTCATTTGTATGAATCAATTTGTGAAGCACCTGAGGGTTCCAAGTGCTCACTATGCATCTAGATAGGTGCCTTGGGTGGTCTAGTTTCCAAAATGGGGTCACTTGTGGGGGAGCTCCAATATTTGGGCACACAGCGGCTCTCTAAATGCAACATGGTGTCCGCTAACAAATTTAACGCAAAATTGGCTCAAATTGTTAGCGACACCATGTTGCGTTTGGAGAGCTGCTGTGTGCCCAAACATTGGAGCTCCCCCACAAGTGACCCCATTTTGGAAACTAGACCCCCCAAGGCACCTATCTAGATGCATAGTGAGCACTTGGAACCCCCAGGTGCTTCACAAATTGATTCGTAACAATGAAAAAGTGAAAAAAAAACACTTTTTCATTTTTATGAATCAATTTGTGAAGCACCTGGGGGTTCCAAGTGCTCACTATGCATCTAGAAAGGTGCCTTGGGGGGTCTAGTTTCCAAAATGGGGTCACTTGTGGGAGAGCTCCAATGTTTGGGCACACAGGGACTCTCTAAATGCAACATGGTATCCGCTAACAAATTGAATGGAAAATCGGCTCAAATTGTTAGCGGACACCACATTGCGTTTGGAGAGCTTCTCTGTGCCCAAACTTTGGAGCTCCCCCACAAGTGACCCCATTTTGGAAACTAGACCCCCCAAGGCACCTTTCTAGATGCATAGTGAGCACTTGGAACCCCCAGGTGCTTCACAAATTGATTCGTAATAATGAAAAAGTGAAAAAAAAAACACTTTTTCATTTTTACGAATTAATTTGTGAAGCACCTAGGGGTTCCAAGTGCTCACTATGCATCTAGATAGGTGCCTTGGGGGGTCTAGTTTCCAAAATGGGGTCACTTGTGGAGGAGCTCCAATGTTTGGGCACACAGGGACTCTCCAAATGCAACATGATATCCGCTAACAATTTGAGCCGACAATTTGTTAGCGGATATCATGTTGCATTTGGAGAGTCCCTGTGTGCCCAAACATTGGAGCTCCCCCACAAGTGACCCCATTTTGGAAACTAGACCCCCCAAGGCACCTATCTAGATTCATAGTGAGCACTTGGAACCCCAGGTTCTTCACAAATTGATTCATAAAAATGAAAAAGTGTTTTTTTTTTCACTTTTTCATTTTTACGAATCAATTTGTGAAGCACCTGGGGGTTCCAAGTGCTCACTATGCATCTAGAAAGGTGCCTTGGGGGGTCTAGTTTCCAAAATGGGGTCACTTGTGGGGGAGCTCCAAAGTTTGGGCACAGAGGGGCTCTCCAAACGCAATGTGGTGTCCGCTAACAATTTGAGCCGATTTTCCATTCAATTTGTTAGCGGATACCATGTTGCATTTAGAGAGTCCCTGTGTGCCCAAACATTGGAGCTCCCCCACAAGTGACCCCATTTTGGAAACTAGACCCCCCAAGGCACCTATCTAGATTCATAGTGAGCACTTGGAACCCCAGGTGCTTCACAAATTGATTCATAAAAATGAAAAAGTGTTTTTTTTTTCACTTTTTCATTTTTACGAATCAATTTGTGAAGCACCTGGGGGTTCCAAGTGCTCACTATGCATCTAGAAAGGTGCCTTGGGGGGTCTAGTTTCCAAAATGGGGTCACTTGTGGGGGAGCTCCAAAGTTTGGGCACAGAGGGGCTCTCCAAACGCAATGTGGTGTCCGCTAACAATTTGAGCCGATTTTCCATTCAATTTGTTAGCGGATACCATGTTGCATTTAGAGAGTCCCTGTGTGCCCAAACATTGGAGCTCCCCCACAAGTGACCCCATTTTGGAAACTAGACCCCCCAAGGCACCTATCTAGATTCATAGTGAGCACTTGGAACCCCAGGTGCTTCACAAATTGATTCATAAAAATGAAAAAGTGTTTTATTTTCACTTTTTCATTTTTACAAATCAATTTGTGAAGCACCTGGGGGTTCTAAGTGCTCACTATGCATCTAGATAGGTGCCTTGGGGGGTCTAGTTTCCAAAATGGGGTCACTTGTGGGGGAGCTCCAATGTTTGGACACACAGGGGCTCTCCAAACGCAACATGGCGTCCGCTAACAATTTGAGCCGATTTTCCATTCAATTTGTTAGCGGACACCATGTCGCGTTTGGAGAGCCCGTGATGTGCCTAAACAGTGGAGCTCCCCCACAAGTGTCCCCATTTTGGAAACTATACCCCTCAAAGATTTTATTAAGGTGTATAGTGAACATTTTGAACCCAGAGGTACGGCATATTATTTGTTTACATTAGGTCATCATATTGAATAAGTTTTCATTATTCTTGAGCGCAAGTGCTCGCTACTTGAGTTTGCATCGGGTACTCAGGTATGCACCATGTACAGCGTGTGCTCGAGTGACATGCTCGAGTCCCTGCTCCGCATGTTTCACGGTTATTAGACACCCAAAAAAAAACATGCGGGGATCGCTCGTGCATGGCAGGCAATCCCCGTAAAGTTTTTTGGCCGCGAAGCATATGGGGCAGAGACTCGAGCATGTCACTCAAATACCCACGATACTAAATGCATACCAGAGCACCCGATGCAAACTCAAGTAGCGAGCACTTGCTCTCAACACTAGTCGCCATATCGTCATCTTTTTTTCTTACTTTTGAAAAAAATCCCAACCCCAGCCCTAACCCTAGCACAACCCTAGCCCCAGCACAACCCTAGCCCCAGCACAACCCTAGCCCCAGCACAACCCTAGCCCCAAACCCAGCCCTAACCCTAGCCCAATCCTAACTCAAGAGTTTATTTTTGACGCCGTTCCTTGTGCGGTATAAGTGATTAGACGACTTTATTCTTCGGGTCGGTGTGATTACAGCAATGCCAGAATCATATGGGGTTTTTATGACTGACAGCTGTCACACACTAAAAGACGCATTTTTTGTAAAATCTAGTTTTTGCATCGCCATATTTTGAGAGCTATAATTTTTCCAGATTTTGGCAGACAGTCATGTGACGGCTCGTTTTTTGCGGGATGACTTGACGTTGTTATTGGTGCCATTTTCAGGCACGTGACTTTTTTTGATCGCTTTCTATTCCGATTTTTGTGAGGCAGAATAAACAAAAACCAACAATTCAGGAATTGTTTTTTTTTTTTTTTTTTTATTCTGTTCCGCGTGTGGTAAAATTGATGAGGCAGCTTTACTCTTCGGGTCAGTACGTTTACAGCGGTACCACATTTGTATCATTTTTCTATGTTTTGGCGCTTATACACAATAAAAGCTATTTTATAGAAAAAAATATTTTTTAGTATCGCTTTATTCTGAGAGCTATAACTTTTTTATTTTTCGGCTGATGGAGCTATATGGCGGCTTGTTTTTTGCGGGACGAGATGACGTTTTCAGTGGTATCATTTTTATTTATATGCATCTTTTTGATCGCGTGTTATTCCACTTTTTGTTTGGCGGTATGGTGATAAAGCATTGTTTTTTGCTTGGTTTTTTTTTTTTTTTTTTTACCGTGTTCACTGAAGGGGTTAACTAGTGGGACAGTTTTATAGGTCAGGTTGTTCCGGACGCGGCGATACCAAATATGTGTACTTTTATTGTTTTTTTTTTATTTTTTTTATAATAATATTTATTGATGGGTACATTATATTTTTATTTTTGGTGTATTATTTTTTTTATTTTTTTATAATATTTTTGCACATTTTTTTTTTTTTTTTTTCCACTTTCAGACAGTTTATACACTTTATTACTTTGTCCCACTCTGGGACTTTCACTTTTTTTTTTCTGATCGCCTGCATGGCACAGGAATGGAGCACCATCCCTATGCCATGAAGGCTGTCAGAAGTGCACAGTGTGAAGATTGCTTGGAGATGCACTGCGCATGTCCAAGCAATCTTCCTGCTCTCTGGTGACCCGGATGTTGTCATGACGACATCGGGTCGTCATGGCAACACCCGGGAAGCCTTTGCAGACTGCGCTGGAAGCCGGAAGAGGAGGTGAGTATCGCCGATCACCTCCCCTTGCCCCCGCAATGCCGCGATCGACTTCGATCGCAGCATCGCGGGGGTTAATGTGCTGGGAGCGGTGCGTGACCGCTCCCTGCACATAGTACCGGGTGTCAGCTGTGACAATCAGCTGACACCCGGCGGCGATCGCGCCCGCACAGCCTGTGTGCGGGCGCGATCGCGATGACGTACTAATACGGGTCTGGCTCTTAAGTCCCAGGGCACAGACGCGTATTAGTACGTCAGATGTTATTAAGGGGTTAAACGTCAGCGGAATTCCGAGAACAATGGAAGAGTTCCGAAGCATTTTTAAACGTCAGCAGAATTCCGAGAAGAATGTAAGAGTACTGAAGCATTTTTAAACTTCAGCGGAATTCCGAGAGCAATGGAAGAGTTCCAAAGCATTTTAAAAGTTCAGCAGAATTCCGAGAACAATTGAAGAGTTCCGAAGCATTTTTAAACGTCAGCGGAATTCTGAGAACAATGGAAGAGTTCCGAAGCATTTTTAAACTTCAGCAGAATTCCGAGAACAATGGAAGAGTTTCGAAGCATTTTTAAACTTCAACGGAATTCCGAGAACAATGGAAGAGTTCCGAAGCATTTTTAAACGTCAGCGGAATTCCGAGAACAATGAAAGAGTTGCGAAGCATTATTAGACGTCAGCGGAATTCCGAGAACAATGGAAGAGTTCTGAAGCATTTTTAAACGTCAGCGGAATTTTGAAAACAATGGAAGAGTTCCGAAGCATTTTTAAACTTCAGCGGAATTCCAAGAACAATGGAAGAGTTCCAAAGCATTTTTAAACGTCAGCGGAATTCCGAGAACAATGGAAGAGTTCTGAAGCATTTTTAAACGTCAGCGGAATTGCGGGAACAATGGAAGAGTTCTAAAGCATTTTTAAACATCAGCGGAATGCCGAGAACAATGCAAGATTTCCGAAGCATTTTTATATGTCAGCGGAATTCGGAGAACAATGGAAGAGTTCCGAAGCATTTTTAAACTTCAGCGGAATTACGAGAACAATGGAAGAGTTCCGAAGCATTTTTAAACGTCAGCGGAATGCCGAGAACAATGCAAGATTTCCAAAGCATTTTTATATGTCAGCGGAATTCCGAGAACAATGGAAGAGTTCCGAAGCATTTTTAAACTTCAGCAGAATTCCCAGAACAATGGAAGAGTTTCGAAGCATTTTTAAACTTCAACAGAATTCCGAGAACAATGGAAGAGTTCCGAAGCATTTTTAAACGTCAGCGGAATTCCGAGAACAATGAAAGAGTTGCGAAGCATTATTAAACGTCAGCGTAATTCCGAGAACAATGGAAGAGTTCTGAAGCATTTTTAAGCGTCAGCGGAATTTTGAAAACAATGGAAGATTTCCGAAGCATGTTTAAACGTCAGCGGAATTCTGAGAACAATGGAAGAGGTCCGAAGCATTTTTAAACTTCAGCGGAATTCCGAGAACAATGGAAGAGTTCCGAAGCAGTTTTAAACGTCAGCGGAATTCCGAGAACAATGGAAGAGTACTGAAGCATTTTAAAACGTCAGCGGAATTCCGAGAACAATGGAAGAGTTCCGAAGCATTTTTAAACGTCAGCAGAATTCCGAGAACAATGGAAGAGTTCCGAAGCATTTTAAAACTTCAGCAGAATTCCAAGAACAATGGAAGAGTTCCGAAGCATTTTTAAACGTCAGCGGAATTCCGAGAACAATGGAAGAGTTCCAAAGCATTTTTAAGCGTCAGCGGAATTTTGAAAACAATGGAAGATTTCCGAAGCTTTTTTAAACGTCAGCGGAATTCTGAGAACAATGGAAGAGTTCCGAAGCATTTTTAAACGTCAGCAGAATTCCGAGAACAATGGAAGAGTTCCGAAGCATTTTTAAACGTCAGCGGAATTCCGAGAACAATGAAAGAGTTCTGAAGCATTTTTAAGCGTCAGCGGAATTTTGAAAACAATGGAAGATTTCCGAAGCATTTTTAAACGTCAGCGGAATTCCGAGAACAATGGAAGAGTTCCGAAGCATTTTTAAACGTCAGCAGAATTCCGAGAAGAATGTAAGAGTACTGAAGCATTTTTAAACTTCAGCAGAATTCTGAGAGCAATGGAAGAGTTCCAAAGCATTTTAAAAGTTCAGCAGAATTCCGAGAACAATTGAAGAGTTCCAAAGCCTTTTTAAACGTCAGCGGAATGCCGAGAACAATGCAAGATTTCCGAAGCATTTTTATATGTCAGCGGAATTCCGAGAACAATGGAAGAGTACCGAAGCATTTTTAAACGTCAGCGGAATTCTGAGAACAATGGAGGAGTTACAAAGCATTTTTAAACTTCAGCAGAATTCCGAGAACAATGGAAGAGTTTCGAAGCATTTTTAAACTTCAACGGAATTCCGTGAACAATGGAAGAGTTCCGAAGCATTTTTAAACGTCAGCAGAATTCCGAGAAGAATGTAAGAGTTCTGAAGCATTTTTAAACTTCAGCAGAATTCCGAGAGCAATGGAAGAGTTCCAAAGCATTTTAAAAGTTCAGCAGAATTCCGAGAACAATTGAAGAGTTCCGAAGCATTTTTAAACGTCAGCGAAATGCCGAGAACAATGCAAGATTTCCGAAGCATTTTTATATGTCAGTGGAATTCCGAGAACAATGGAAGAGTTCCGAAGCATTTTTAAACTTCAGCAGAATTCCGAGAACAATGGAAGTGTTTCGAAGCATTTTTAAACTTCAACGGTATTCCGAGAACAATGGAAGAGTTCCGAAGCATTTTTAAACGTCAGCGGAATTCCGAGAACAATGAAAGAGTTGCGAAGCATTATTAAACGTCAGCGGAATTCCGAGAACAATGGAAGAGTTCTGAAGCATTTTTAAACTTCAGCAGAATTCCGAGAACAATGGAAGAGTTTCGAAGCATTTTTAAACTTCAACGGAATTCCGAGAACAATGGAAGAGTTCCGAAGCATTTTTAAACGTCAGCGGAATTCCGAGAACAATGAAAGAGTTGCGAAGCATTATTAGACGTCAGCGGAATTCCGAGAACAATGGAAGAGTTCTGAAGCATTTTTAAACGTCAGCGGAATTTTGAAAACAATGGAAGAGTTCCGAAGCATTTTTAAACTTCAGCGGAATTCCAAGAACAATGGAAGAGTTCCAAAGCATTTTTAAACGTCAGCGGAATTCCGAGAACAATGGAAGAGTTCTGAAGCATTTTTAAACGTCAGCGGAATTGCGGGAACAATGGAAGAGTTCTAAAGCATTTTTAAACATCAGCGGAATGCCGAGAACAATGCAAGATTTCCGAAGCATTTTTATATGTCAGCGGAATTCGGAGAACAATGGAAGAGTTCCGAAGCATTTTTAAACTTCAGCGGAATTACGAGAACAATGGAAGAGTTCCGAAGCATTTTTAAACGTCAGCGGAATGCCGAGAACAATGCAAGATTTCCAAAGCATTTTTATATGTCAGCGGAATTCCGAGAACAATGGAAGAGTTCCGAAGCATTTTTAAACTTCAGCAGAATTCCCAGAACAATGGAAGAGTTTCGAAGCATTTTTAAACTTCAACAGAATTCCGAGAACAATGGAAGAGTTCCGAAGCATTTTTAAACGTCAGCGGAATTCCGAGAACAATGAAAGAGTTGCGAAGCATTATTAAACGTCAGCGTAATTCCGAGAACAATGGAAGAGTTCTGAAGCATTTTTAAGCGTCAGCGGAATTTTGAAAACAATGGAAGATTTCCGAAGCATGTTTAAACGTCAGCGGAATTCTGAGAACAATGGAAGAGGTCCGAAGCATTTTTAAACTTCAGCGGAATTCCGAGAACAATGGAAGAGTTCCGAAGCAGTTTTAAACGTCAGCGGAATTCCGAGAACAATGGAAGAGTACTGAAGCATTTTAAAACGTCAGCGGAATTCCGAGAACAATGGAAGAGTTCCGAAGCATTTTTAAACGTCAGCAGAATTCCGAGAACAATGGAAGAGTTCCGAAGCATTTTAAAACTTCAGCAGAATTCCAAGAACAATGGAAGAGTTCCGAAGCATTTTTAAACGTCAGCGGAATTCCGAGAACAATGGAAGAGTTCCAAAGCATTTTTAAGCGTCAGCGGAATTTTGAAAACAATGGAAGATTTCCGAAGCTTTTTTAAACGTCAGCGGAATTCTGAGAACAATGGAAGAGTTCCGAAGCATTTTTAAACGTCAGCAGAATTCCGAGAACAATGGAAGAGTTCCGAAGCATTTTTAAACGTCAGCGGAATTCCGAGAACAATGAAAGAGTTCTGAAGCATTTTTAAGCGTCAGCGGAATTTTGAAAACAATGGAAGATTTCCGAAGCATTTTTAAACGTCAGCGGAATTCCGAGAACAATGGAAGAGTTCCGAAGCATTTTTAAACGTCAGCAGAATTCCGAGAAGAATGTAAGAGTACTGAAGCATTTTTAAACTTCAGCAGAATTCTGAGAGCAATGGAAGAGTTCCAAAGCATTTTAAAAGTTCAGCAGAATTCCGAGAACAATTGAAGAGTTCCAAAGCCTTTTTAAACGTCAGCGGAATGCCGAGAACAATGCAAGATTTCCGAAGCATTTTTATATGTCAGCGGAATTCCGAGAACAATGGAAGAGTACCGAAGCATTTTTAAACGTCAGCGGAATTCTGAGAACAATGGAGGAGTTACAAAGCATTTTTAAACTTCAGCAGAATTCCGAGAACAATGGAAGAGTTTCGAAGCATTTTTAAACTTCAACGGAATTCCGTGAACAATGGAAGAGTTCCGAAGCATTTTTAAACGTCAGCAGAATTCCGAGAAGAATGTAAGAGTTCTGAAGCATTTTTAAACTTCAGCAGAATTCCGAGAGCAATGGAAGTGTTCCAAAGCATTTTAAAAGTTCAGCAGAATTCCGAGAACAATTGAAGAGTTCCGAAGCATTTTTAAACGTCAGCGAAATGCCGAGAACAATGCAAGATTTCCGAAGCATTTTTATATGTCAGTGGAATTCCGAGAACAATGGAAGAGTTCCGAAGCATTTTTAAACTTCAGCAGAATTCCGAGAACAATGGAAGTGTTTCGAAGCATTTTTAAACTTCAACGGTATTCCGAGAACAATGGAAGAGTTCCGAAGCATTTTTAAACGTCAGCGGAATTCCGAGAACAATGAAAGAGTTGCGAAGCATTATTAAACGTCAGCGGAATTCCGAGAACAATGGAAGAGTTCTGAAGCATTTTTAAACTTCAGCAGAATTCCCAGAACAATGGAAGAGTTTCAAAGCATTTTTAAACTTCAACGGAATTCCGAGAACAATGGAAGAGTTACGAAGCATTTTTAAACGTCAGCGGAATGCCGAGAACAATGCAAGATTTCCGAAGCATTTTTATATGTCAGCGGAATTCCGAGAACAATGGAAGAGTTCCGAAGCATTTTTAAACTTCAGCAGAATTCCGAGAACAATGGAAGTGTTTCGAAGCATTTTTAAACTTCAACGGTATTCCGAGAACAATGGAAGAGTTCCGAAGCATTTTTAAACGTCAGCGAAATTCTGAGAAAAATGGAAGAGTTCTGAAGCATTTTTAAACTTCAGCAGAATTCCGAGAACAATGGAAGAGTTCCGAAGCATTTTTAAACTTCAGCGGAATTCCGAGAACAATGTAAGAGATTTTAAGCATTTTTAAACTTCAGCGGAATTCCGAGAACAATGGAAGAGTTCCGAAGCATTTTTAAACGTCAGCGGAATTCCGAGAACAATGGAAGAGTACTGAAGCATCTTAAAACGTCATCGGAATTCCGAGAACAATGGAAGAGTTCCGAAGCATTTTTAAACTCCAGCAGAATTACGATAACAATGGAAGAGTTCCGAAGCATTTTTAAACATGAGCAGAATTACGAGAACAATGGAAGAGATTTTAAGCATTTTTAAACTTCAGCGGAATTCCGAGAACAATAGAAGAGTTCCGAAGCATTTTTAAACTTCACCCGAATTCCGACAGCAATGGAAGAGTACCAAAGCATTTTTAAACGTCAGCGGAATTCTGAGAACAATGGAAGAGTTCCGAAGCATTTTTAAACTTCAGCAGAATTCCGAGAACAATGGAAGAGTTCCGAAGCATTTTTAAACTTCAGCGGAATTCCGAGAACAATGAAAGAGTTGCGAAGCATTATTAAACGTCAGCGGAATTCCGAGAACAATGGAAGAGTTCTGAATCATTTTTAAACGTCTTGGAATTTTGAAAACAATGGAAGATTTCCGAAGCATTTTTAAACGTCAGCGGCATTCTGAGAACAATGGAAGAGTACTGAAGCATTTTAAAACGTCATCGGAATTCCGAGAACAATGGAAGAGTTCCGAAGCATTTTTAAACTTCAGCAGAATTACGAGAACAATGGAAGAGTTCCGAAGCATTTTTAAACATGAGCAGAATTACGAGAACAATGGAAGAGATTTTAAGCATTTTTAAACTTCAGCGGAATTCCGAGAACAATAGAAGAGTTCCGAAGCATTTTTAAACTTCACCCGAATTCCGAGAGCAATGGAAGAGTTCCAAAGCATTTTAAAAATTCAGCAGAATTCCGAGAACAATTGAAGAGTTCCGAAGCATTTTTAAACGTCAGCGGAATGCCGAGAACAATGCAAGATTTCCGAAGAATTTTTATATGTCAGCGGAATTCCGAGAACAATGGAAGAGTACCAAAGCATTTTTAAACGTCAGCGGAATTCTGAGAACAATGGAAGAGTTCCAAAGCATTTTTAAACGACAGTGGAATTCCGAGAACAATGGAAGAGTTCTGAAGCATTTATAAACTTTTGCGGAATTCCGAGAACAATGGAAGGGTTCCGAAGCATTTTTAAAAGTCAGCGGAATTCCGAGAACAATGGAAGAGTTGTGAAGCATTTTTAAACGTCAGCGGAATTCCGAGAACAATGGAAGAGTTCCGAAGCATTTTTAAACGTCAGCAGAATTCTGAGAACAATGGAAAAGTTCTGAAGCATTTTTAAACGTCAGCGGAATTTTGAAAACAATGGAAGATTTCCGAAGCATTTTTAAACTTCAGCAGAATTCCGAGAACAATGTACGAGATTTTAAGCATTTTTAAACTTCAGCGGAATTCCGAGAACAATAGAAGAGTTCCGAAGCATTTTTAAAATTCACACGAATTCCGAGAATAATGGAAGAGTTCACATGAATTTTTAGACTTCAGCAGAATTCCTAGTACAATGGAAGAGTTCCGAAGCATTTTTAAACTTCAGCGGAATTCCAAGAACAATGGAAGAGTTCCGAAGCATTTTTAAACATGAGCAGAATTACGAGAACAATGGAAGAGATTTTAAGCATTTTTAAACGTCAGCGGAATTCCGAGAGCAATGGAAGAGTTCCAAAGCATTTTAAAAGTTCAGCAGAATTCCGAGAACAATTGAAGAGTTCCGAAGCATTTTTAAACGTCAGCGGAATGCCGAGAACAATGCAAGATTTCCGAAGCATTTTTATATGTCAGCGGATTTCCGAGAACAATGGAAGAGTACCGAAGCATTTTTAAACGTCAGCGGAATTCTGAGAACAGTGGAAGAGTTCCGAAGCATTTTTAAACTTCAGCAGAATTCCGAGAACAATGGAAGAGTTTCGAAGCATTTTTAAACTTCAACGGAATTCCGAGAACAATGGAAGAGTTCCGAAGCATTTTTAAACGTCAGCGGAATTCCGAGAACAATGAAAAAGTTGCGAAGCATTATTAGACGTCAGCGGAATTCCGAGAACAATGGAAGAGTTCTGAAGCATTTTTAAACGTCAGCGGAATTTTGAAAACAATGGAAGATTTACGAAGCATTTTTAAACGTCAGCGGAATTCTGAGAACAATGGAAGAGTTCCGAAGCATTTTTAAACTTCAGCGGAATTCCAAGAACAATGGAAGAGTTCCAAAGCATTTTTAAACGTCAGCGGAATTCCGAGAACAATGCAAGAGTTCTGAAGCATTTTTAAACGTCAGCGGAATTGAGAGAACAATGGAAGAGTTCTAAAGCATTTTTAAACATCAGCGGAATGCCGAGAACAATGCAAGATTTCCGAAGCATTTTTATATGTCAGCGGAATTCCGAGAACAATGGAAGAGCTCCGAAGCATTTTTAAACTTCAGCAGAATTCTGAGAACAATGGAAGAGTTCCGAAGCATTTTAAAACTTCAGCAGAATTCCAAGAACAATGGAAGAGTTCCGAAGCATTTTTAAACGTCAGCGGAATTCCGAGAACAATGGAAGAGTTCCGAAGCATTTTTAAACGTCAGCGGAATTCCGAGAACAATGGAAGAGTTCTGAAGCATTTTTAAGCGTCAGCGGAATTTTGAAAACAATGAAAGATTTCCGAAGCATTTTTAAACGTCAGCGGAATTCTGAGAACAATGGAAGAATTCCGAAGCATTTTTAAACTTCAGCAGAATTCCGAGAACAATGGAAGGGTTCCGAAGCATTTTTAAACTTCAGCGGATTTTGGAGAACAATGGAAGCGTTCCGAAGTATTTTTAAAAGTCAGCGGAATTCCGAGAACAATGGAAGAGTTGTGAAGCATTTTTAAACGTCAGCGGAATTCCGAGAACAATGGAAGAGTTCCGAAGCATTTTTAAACGTCAGCAGAATTCCGAGAACAATGGAAGAGTTCCGAAGCATTTCTAAACGTCAGCAGAATTCTGAGAACAATGGAAGAGTTCCGAAGCATTTTTAAACTTCAGCGGAATTCCGAGAACAATGTAAGAGATTTTAAGCATTTTTAAACTTCAGCGGAATTCCGAGAACAATGGAAGAGTTCCGAAGCATTTTTAAACGTCAGCGGAATTCCGAGAACAATGGAAGAGTACTGAAGCATCTTAAAACGTCATCGGAATTCCGAGAACAATGGAAGAGTTCCGAAGCATTTTTAAACTTCAGCAGAATTACGATAACAATGGAAGAGTTCCGAAGCATTTTTAAACATGAGCAGAATTACGAGAACAATGGAAGAGATTTTAAGCATTTTTAAACTTCAGCGGAATTCCGAGAACAATAGAAGAGTTCCGAAGCATTTTTAAACTTCACCCGAATTCCGAGAGCAATGGAAGAGTACCAAAGCATTTTTAAACGTCAGCGGAATTCTGAGAACAATGGAAGAGTTCCGAAGCATTTTTAAACTTCAGCAGAATTCCGAGAACAATGGAAGAGTTCCGAAGCATTTTTAAACTTCAGCGGAATTCCGAGAACAATGAAAGAGTTGCGAAGCATTATTAAACGTCAGCGGAATTCCGAGATCAATGGAAGAGTTCTGAATCATTTTTAAACGTCTTGGAATTTTGAAAACAATGGAAGATTTCCGAAGCATTTTTAAACGTCAGCGGCATTCTGAGAACAATGGAAGAGTACTGAAGCATTTTAAAACGTCATCGGAATTCCGAGAACAATGGAAGAGTTCCGAAGCATTTTTAAACTTCAGCAGAATTACGAGAACAATGGAAGAGTTCCGAAGCATTTTTAAACATGAGCAGAATTACGAGAACAATGGAAGAGATTTTAAGCATTTTTAAACTTCAGCGGAATTCCGAGAACAATAGAAGAGTTCCGAAGCATTTTTAAACTTCACCCGAATTCCGAGAGCAATGGAAGAGTTCCAAAGCATTTTAAAAATTCAGCAGAATTCCGAGAACAATTGAAGAGTTCCGAAGCATTTTTAAACGTCAGCGGAATGCCGAGAACAATGCAAGATTTCCGAAGAATTTTTATATGTCAGCGGAATTCCGAGAACAATGGAAGAGTACCAAAGCATTTTTAAACGTCAGCGGAATTCTGAGAACAATGGAAGAGTTCCAAAGCATTTTTAAACGACAGTGGAATTCCGAGAACAATGGAAGAGTTCTGAAGCATTTATAAACTTTTGCGGAATTCCGAGAACAATGGAAGGGTTCCGAAGCATTTTTAAAAGTCAGCGGAATTCCGAGAACAATGGAAGAGTTGTGAAGCATTTTTAAACGTCAGCGGAATTCCGAGAACAATGGAAGAGTTCCGAAGCATTTTTAAACGTCAGCAGAATTCTGAGAACAATGGAAAAGTTCTGAAGCATTTTTAAACGTCAGCGGAATTTTGAAAACAATGGAAGATTTCCGAAGCATTTTTAAACTTCAGCAGAATTCCGAGAACAATGTACGAGATTTTAAGCATTTTTAAACTTCAGCGGAATTCCGAGAACAATAGAAGAGTTCCGAAGCATTTTTAAAATTCACACGAATTCCGAGAATAATGGAAGAGTTCACATGAATTTTTAGACTTCAGCAGAATTCCTAGTACAATGGAAGAGTTCCGAAGCATTTTTAAACTTCAGCGGAATTCCAAGAACAATGGAAGAGTTCCGAAGCATTTTTAAACATGAGCAGAATTACGAGAACAATGGAAGAGATTTTAAGCATTTTTAAACTTCAGCGGAATTCCGAGAGCAATGGAAGAGTTCCAAAGCATTTTAAAAGTTCAGCAGAATTCCGAGAACAATTGAAGAGTTCCGAAGCATTTTTAAACGTCAGCGGAATGCCGAGAACAATGCAAGATTTCCGAAGCATTTTTATATGTCAGCGGATTTCCGAGAACAATGGAAGAGTACCGAAGCATTTTTAAACGTCAGCGGAATTCTGAGAACAGTGGAAGAGTTCCGAAGCATTTTTAAACTTCAGCAGAATTCCGAGAACAATGGAAGAGTTTCGAAGCATTTTTAAACTTCAACGGAATTCCGAGAACAATGGAAGAGTTCCGAAGCATTTTTAAACGTCAGCGGAATTCCGAGAACAATGAAAAAGTTGCGAAGCATTATTAGACGTCAGCGGAATTCCGAGAACAATGGAAGAGTTCTGAAGCATTTTTAAACTTCAGCAGAATTCCGAGAACAATGGAAGAGTTCCGAAGCATTTTTAAACTTCAGCGGAATTCCGAGAACAATGTAAGAGATTTTAAGCATTTTTAAACTTCAGCGGAATTCCGAGAACAATGGAAGAGTTCCGAAGCATTTTTAAACGTCAGCGGAATTCCGAGAACAATGGAAGAGTACTGAAGCATCTTAAAACGTCATCGGAATTCCGAGAACAATGGAAGAGTTCCGAAGCATTTTTAAACTTCAGCAGAATTACGATAACAATGGAAGAGTTCCGAAGCATTTTTAAACATGAGCAGAATTACGAGAACAATGGAAGAGATTTTAAGCATATTTAAACTTCAGCGGAATTCCGAGAACAATAGAAGAGTTCCGAAGCATTTTTAAACTTCACCCGAATTCCGAGAGCAATGGAAGAGTACCAAAGCATTTTTAAACGTCAGCGGAATTCTGAGAACAATGGAAGAGTTCCGAAGCATTTTTAAACTTCAGCAGAATTCCGAGAACAATGGAAGAGTTCCGAAGCATTTTTAAACTTCAGCGGAATTCCGAGAACAATGAAAGAGTTGCGAAGCATTATTAAACGTCAGCGGAATTCCGAGAACAATGGAAGAGTTCTGAATCATTTTTAAACGTCTTGGAATTTTGAAAACAATGGAAGATTTCCGAAGCATTTTTAAACGTCAGCGGCATTCTGAGAACAATGGAAGAGTACTGAAGCATTTTAAAACGTCATCGGAATTCCGAGAACAATGGAAGAGTTCCGAAGCATTTTTAAACTTCAGCAGAATTACGAGAACAATGGAAGAGTTCCGAAGCATTTTTAAACATGAGCAGAATTACGAGAACAATGGAAGAGATTTTAAGCATTTTTAAACTTCAGCGGAATTCCGAGAACAATAGAAGAGTTCCGAAGCATTTTTAAACTTCACCCGAATTCCGAGAGCAATGGAAGAGTTCCAAAGCATTTTAAAAATTCAGCAGAATTCCGAGAACAATTGAAGAGTTCCGAAGCATTTTTAAACGTCAGCGGAATGCCGAGAACAATGCAAGATTTCCGAAGAATTTTTATATGTCAGCGGAATTCCGAGAACAATGGAAGAGTACCAAAGCATTTTTAAACGTCAGCGGAATTCTGAGAACAATGGAAGAGTTCCAAAGCATTTTTAAACGACAGTGGAATTCCGAGAACAATGGAAGAGTTCTGAAGCATTTATAAACTTTTGCGGAATTCCGAGAACAATGGAAGGGTTCCGAAGCATTTTTAAAAGTCAGCGGAATTCCGAGAACAATGGAAGAGTTGTGAAGCATTTTTAAACGTCAGCGGAATTCCGAGAACAATGGAAGAGTTCCGAAGCATTTTTAAACGTCAGCAGAATTCTGAGAACAATGGAAAAGTTCTGAAGCATTTTTAAACGTCAGCGGAATTTTGAAAACAATGGAAGATTTCCGAAGCATTTTTAAACTTCAGCAGAATTCCGAGAACAATGTACGAGATTTTAAGCATTTTTAAACTTCAGCGGAATTCCGAGAACAATAGAAGAGTTCCGAAGCATTTTTAAAATTCACACGAATTCCGAGAATAATGGAAGAGTTCACATGAATTTTTAGACTTCAGCAGAATTCCTAGTACAATGGAAGAGTTCCGAAGCATTTTTAAACTTCAGCGGAATTCCAAGAACAATGGAAGAGTTCCGAAGCATTTTTAAACATGAGCACAATTACGAGAACAATGGAAGAGATTTTAAGCATTTTTAAACGTCAGCGGAATTCCGAGAGCAATGGAAGAGTTCCAAAGCATTTTAAAAGTTCAGCAGAATTCCGAGAACAATTGAAGAGTTCCGAAGCATTTTTAAACGTCAGCGGAATGCCGAGAACAATGCAAGATTTCCGAAGCATTTTTATATGTCAGCGGATTTCCGAGAACAATGGAAGAGTACCGAAGCATTTTTAAACGTCAGCGGAATTCTGAGAACAGTGGAAGAGTTCCGAAGCATTTTTAAACTTCAGCAGAATTCCGAGAACAATGGAAGAGTTTCGAAGCATTTTTAAACTTCAACGGAATTCCGAGAACAATGGAAGAGTTCCGAAGCATTTTTAAACGTCAGCGGAATTCCGAGAACAATGAAAAAGTTGCGAAGCATTATTAGACGTCAGCGGAATTCCGAGAACAATGGAAGAGTTCTGAAGCATTTTTAAACGTCAGCGGAATTTTGAAAACAATGGAAGATTTACGAAGCATTTTTAAACGTCAGCGGAATTCTGAGAACAATGGAAGAGTTCCGAAGCATTTTTAAACTTCAGCGGAATTCCAAGAACAATGGAAGAGTTCCAAAGCATTTTTAAACGTCAGCGGAATTCCGAGAACAATGGAAGAGTTCTGAAGCATTTTTAAACGTCAGCGGAATTGAGAGAACAATGGAAGAGTTCTAAAGCATTTTTAAACATCAGCGGAATGCCGAGAACAATGCAAGATTTCCGAAGCATTTTTATATGTCAGCGGAATTCCGAGAACAATGGAAGAGCTCCGAAGCATTTTTAAACTTCAGCAGAATTCTGAGAACAATGGAAGAGTTCCGAAGCATTTTAAAACTTCAGCAGAATTCCAAGAACAATGGAAGAGTTCCGAAGCATTTTTAAACGTCAGCGGAATTCCGAGAACAATGGAAGAGTTCCGAAGCATTTTTAAACGTCAGCGGAATTCCGAGAACAATGGAAGAGTTCTGAAGCATTTTTAAGCGTCAGCGGAATTTTGAAAACAATGAAAGATTTCCGAAGCATTTTTAAACGTCAGCGGAATTCTGAGAACAATGGAAGAATTCCGAAGCATTTTTAAACTTCAGCAGAATTCCGAGAACAATGGAAGGGTTCCGAAGCATTTTTAAACTTCAGCGGATTTTGGAGAACAATGGAAGCGTTCCGAAGTATTTTTAAAAGTCAGCGGAATTCCGAGAACAATGGAAGAGTTGTGAAGCATTTTTAAACGTCAGCGGAATTCCGAGAACAATGGAAGAGTTCCGAAGCATTTTTAAACGTCAGCAGAATTCCGAGAACAATGGAAGAGTTCCGAAGCATTTCTAAACGTCAGCAGAATTCTGAGAACAATGGAAGAGTTCCGAAGCATTTTTAAACTTCAGCGGAATTCCGAGAACAATGTAAGAGATTTTAAGCATTTTTAAACTTCAGCGGAATTCCGAGAACAATGGAAGAGTTCCGAAGCATTTTTAAACGTCAGCGGAATTCCGAGAACAATGGAAGAGTACTGAAGCATCTTAAAACGTCATCGGAATTCCGAGAACAATGGAAGAGTTCCGAAGCATTTTTAAACTTCAGCAGAATTACGATAACAATGGAAGAGTTCCGAAGCATTTTTAAACATGAGCAGAATTACGAGAACAATGGAAGAGATTTTAAGCATTTTTAAACTTCAGCGGAATTCCGAGAACAATAGAAGAGTTCCGAAGCATTTTTAAACTTCACCCGAATTCCGAGAGCAATGGAAGAGTACCAAAGCATTTTTAAACGTCAGCGGAATTCTGAGAACAATGGAAGAGTTCCGAAGCATTTTTAAACTTCAGCAGAATTCCGAGAACAATGGAAGAGTTCCGAAGCATTTTTAAACTTCAGCGGAATTCCGAGAACAATGAAAGAGTTGCGAAGCATTATTAAACGTCAGCGGAATTCCGAGATCAATGGAAGAGTTCTGAATCATTTTTAAACGTCTTGGAATTTTGAAAACAATGGAAGATTTCCGAAGCATTTTTAAACGTCAGCGGCATTCTGAGAACAATGGAAGAGTACTGAAGCATTTTAAAACGTCATCGGAATTCCGAGAACAATGGAAGAGTTCCGAAGCATTTTTAAACTTCAGCAGAATTACGAGAACAATGGAAGAGTTCCGAAGCATTTTTAAACATGAGCAGAATTACGAGAACAATGGAAGAGATTTTAAGCATTTTTAAACTTCAGCGGAATTCCGAGAACAATAGAAGAGTTCCGAAGCATTTTTAAACTTCACCCGAATTCCGAGAGCAATGGAAGAGTTCCAAAGCATTTTAAAAATTCAGCAGAATTCCGAGAACAATTGAAGAGTTCCGAAGCATTTTTAAACGTCAGCGGAATGCCGAGAACAATGCAAGATTTCCGAAGAATTTTTATATGTCAGCGGAATTCCGAGAACAATGGAAGAGTACCAAAGCATTTTTAAACGTCAGCGGAATTCTGAGAACAATGGAAGAGTTCCAAAGCATTTTTAAACGACAGTGGAATTCCGAGAACAATGGAAGAGTTCTGAAGCATTTATAAACTTTTGCGGAATTCCGAGAACAATGGAAGGGTTCCGAAGCATTTTTAAAAGTCAGCGGAATTCCGAGAACAATGGAAGAGTTGTGAAGCATTTTTAAACGTCAGCGGAATTCCGAGAACAATGGAAGAGTTCCGAAGCATTTTTAAACGTCAGCAGAATTCTGAGAACAATGGAAAAGTTCTGAAGCATTTTTAAACGTCAGCGGAATTTTGAAAACAATGGAAGATTTCCGAAGCATTTTTAAACTTCAGCAGAATTCCGAGAACAATGTACGAGATTTTAAGCATTTTTAAACTTCAGCGGAATTCCGAGAACAATAGAAGAGTTCCGAAGCATTTTTAAAATTCACACGAATTCCGAGAATAATGGAAGAGTTCACATGAATTTTTAGACTTCAGCAGAATTCCTAGTACAATGGAAGAGTTCCGAAGCATTTTTAAACTTCAGCGGAATTCCAAGAACAATGGAAGAGTTCCGAAGCATTTTTAAACATGAGCAGAATTACGAGAACAATGGAAGAGATTTTAAGCATTTTTAAACTTCAGCGGAATTCCGAGAGCAATGGAAGAGTTCCAAAGCATTTTAAAAGTTCAGCAGAATTCCGAGAACAATTGAAGAGTTCCGAAGCATTTTTAAACGTCAGCGGAATGCCGAGAACAATGCAAGATTTCCGAAGCATTTTTATATGTCAGCGGATTTCCGAGAACAATGGAAGAGTACCGAAGCATTTTTAAACGTCAGCGGAATTCTGAGAACAGTGGAAGAGTTCCGAAGCATTTTTAAACTTCAGCAGAATTCCGAGAACAATGGAAGAGTTTCGAAGCATTTTTAAACTTCAACGGAATTCCGAGAACAATGGAAGAGTTCCGAAGCATTTTTAAACGTCAGCGGAATTCCGAGAACAATGAAAAAGTTGCGAAGCATTATTAGACGTCAGCGGAATTCCGAGAACAATGGAAGAGTTCTGAAGCATTTTTAAACGTCAGCGGAATTTTGAAAACAATGGAAGATTTACGAAGCATTTTTAAACGTCAGCGGAATTCTGAGAACAATGGAAGAGTTCCGAAGCATTTTTAAACTTCAGCGGAATTCCAAGAACAATGGAAGAGTTCCAAAGCATTTTTAAACGTCAGCGGAATTCCGAGAACAATGGAAGAGTTCTGAAGCATTTTTAAACGTCAGCGGAATTGAGAGAACAATGGAAGAGTTCTAAAGCATTTTTAAACATCAGCGGAATGCCGAGAACAATGCAAGATTTCCGAAGCATTTTTATATGTCAGCGGAATTCCGAGAACAATGGAAGAGTTCCGAAGCATTTTTAAACTTCAGCAGAATTCTGAGAACAATGGAAGAGTTCCGAAGCATTTTAAAACTTCAGCAGAATTCCAAGAACAATGGAAGAGTTCCGAAGCATTTTTAAACGTCAGCGGAATTCCGAGAACAATGGAAGAGTTCCGAAGCATTTTTAAACGTCAGCGGAATTCCGAGAACAATGGAAGAGTTCTGAAGCATTTTTAAGCGTCAGCGGAATTTTGAAAACAATGGAAGATTTCCGAAGCATTTTTAAACGTCAGCGGAATTCTGAGAACAATGGAAGAGTTCCGAAGCATTTTTAAACTTCAGCAGAATTCCGAGAACAATGGAAGGGTTCCGAAGCATTTTTAAACTTCAGCGGATTTTGGAGAACAATGGAAGCGTTCCGAAGTATTTTTAAAAGTCAGCGGAATTCCGAGAACAATGGAAGAGTTGTGAAGCATTTTTAAACGTCAGCGGAATTCCGAGAACAATGGAAGAGTTCCGAAGCATTTTTAAACGTCAGCAGAATTCCGAGAACAATGGAAGAGTTCCGAAGCATTTCTAAACGTCAGCAGAATTCTGAGAACAATGGAAGAGTTCCGAAGCATTTTTAAACTTCAGCGGAATTCCGAGAACAATGGAAGAGTTCCAAAGCATTTTTAAACGTCAGCGGAATTCCGAGAACAATGGAAGAGTTCCGAAGCATTTTTAAACGTCAGCAGAATTCCGAGAAGAATGTAAGAGTACTGAAGCATTTTTAAACTTCAGCGGAATTCCGAGAGCAATGGAAGAGTTCCAAAGCATTTTAAAAGTTCAGCAGAATTCCGAGAACAATTGAAGAGTTCCGAAGCATTTTTAAACGTCAGCGGAATTCTGAGAACAATGGAAGAGTTCCGAAGCATTTTTAAACTTCAGCAGAATTCCGAGAACAATGGAAGAGTTTCGAAGCATTTTTAAACTTCAACGGAATTCCGAGAACAATGGAAGAGTTCCGAAGCATTTTTAAACGTCAGCGGAATTCCGAGAACAATGAAAGAGTTGCGAAGCATTATTAGACGTCAGCGGAATTCCGAGAACAATGGAAGAGTTCTGAAGCATTTTTAAACGTCAGCGGAATTTTGAAAACAATGGAAGAGTTCCGAAGCATTTTTAAACTTCAGCGGAAT
Organism: Phyllobates terribilis; assembly: GCF_046119375.1. NCBI lineage: Eukaryota > Metazoa > Chordata > Amphibia > Anura > Dendrobatidae > Phyllobates > Phyllobates terribilis. Next base: position 10,765,610 of record NW_027362788.1, on the reverse strand, counting down.
TCCAAGAACAATGGAAGAGTTCCAAAGCATTTTTAAACGTCAGCGGAATTCCGAGAACAATGGAAGAGTTCTGAAGCATTTTTAAACGTCAGCGGAATTTTGAAAACAATGGAAGATTTCCGAAGCATTTTTAAACGTCAGCGGAATTCCGAGAACAATGGAAGAGTTCCGAAGCATTTTTAAACGTCAGCAGAATTCCGAGAAGAATGTAAGAGTACTGAAGCATTTTTAAACTTCAGCAGAATTCTGAGAGCAATGGAAGAGTTCCAAAGCATTTTAAAAGTTCAGCAGAATTCCGAGAACAATTGAAGAGTTCCAAAGCCTTTTTAAACGTCAGCGGAATGCCGAGAACAATGCAAGATTTCCGAAGCATTTTTATATGTCAGCGGAATTCCGAGAACAATGGAAGAGTACCGAAGCATTTTTAAACGTCAGCGGAATTCTGAGAACAATGGAGGAGTTACAAAGCATTTTTAAACTTCAGCAGAATTCCGAGAACAATGGAAGAGTTTCGAAGCATTTTTAAACTTCAACGGAATTCCGTGAACAATGGAAGAGTTCCGAAGCATTTTTAAACGTCAGCAGAATTCCGAGAAGAATGTAAGAGTTCTGAAGCATTTTTAAACTTCAGCAGAATTCCGAGAACAATTGAAGAGTTCCGAAGCATTTTTAAACGTCAGCGAAATGCCGAGAACAATGCAAGATTTCCGAAGCATTTTTATATGTCAGTGGAATTCCGAGAACAATGGAAGAGTTCCGAAGCATTTTTAAACTTCAGCAGAATTCCGAGAACAATGGAAGTGTTTCGAAGCATTTTTAAACTTCAACGGTATTCCGAGAACAATGGAAGAGTTCCGAAGCATTTTTAAACGTCAGCGGAATTCCGAGAACAATGAAAGAGTTGCGAAGCATTATTAAACGTCAGCGGAATTCCGAGAACAATGGAAGAGTTCTGAAGCATTTTTAAACTTCAGCAGAATTCCCAGAACAATGGAAGAGTTTCAAAGCATTTTTAAACTTCAACGGAATTCCGAGAACAATGGAAGAGTTACGAAGCATTTTTAAACGTCAGCGGAATGCCGAGAACAATGCAAGATTTCCGAAGCATTTTTATATGTCAGCGGAATTCCGAGAACAATGGAAGAGTTCCGAAGCATTTTTAAACTTCAGCAGAATTCCGAGAACAATGGAAGTGTTTCGAAGCATTTTTAAACTTCAACGGTATTCCGAGAACAATGGAAGAGTTCCGAAGCATTTTTAAACGTCAGCGAAATTCTGAGAAAAATGGAAGAGTTCTGAAGCATTTTTAAACTTCAGCAGAATTCCGAGAACAATGGAAGAGTTCCGAAGCATTTTTAAACTTCAGCGGAATTCCGAGAACAATGTAAGAGATTTTAAGCATTTTTAAACTTCAGCGGAATTCCGAGAACAATGGAAGAGTTCCGAAGCATTTTTAAACGTCAGCGGAATTCCGAGAACAATGGAAGAGTACTGAAGCATCTTAAAACGTCATCGGAATTCCGAGAACAATGGAAGAGTTCCGAAGCATTTTTAAACTTCAGCAGAATTACGATAACAATGGAAGAGTTCCGAAGCATTTTTAAACATGAGCAGAATTACGAGAACAATGGAAGAGATTTTAAGCATTTTTAAACTTCAGCGGAATTCCGAGAACAATAGAAGAGTTCCGAAGCATTTTTAAACTTCACCCGAATTCCGAGAGCAATGGAAGAGTACCAAAGCATTTTTAAACGTCAGCGGAATTCTGAGAACAATGGAAGAGTTCCGAAGCATTTTTAAACTTCAGCAGAATTCCGAGAACAATGGAAGAGTTCCGAAGCATTTTTAAACTTCAGCGGAATTCCGAGAACAATGAAAGAGTTGCGAAGCATTATTAAACGTCAGCGGAATTCCGAGAACAATGGAAGAGTTCTGAATCATTTTTAAACGTCTTGGAATTTTGAAAACAATGGAAGATTTCCGAAGCATTTTTAAACGTCAGCGGCATTCTGAGAACAATGGAAGAGTACTGAAGCATTTTAAAACGTCATCGGAATTCCGAGAACAATGGAAGAGTTCCGAAGCATTTTTAAACTTCAGCAGAATTACGAGAACAATGGAAGAGTTCCGAAGCATTTTTAAACATGAGCAGAATTACGAGAACAATGGAAGAGATTTTAAGCATTTTTAAACTTCAGCGGAATTCCGAGAACAATAGAAGAGTTCCGAAGCATTTTTAAACTTCACCCGAATTCCGAGAGCAATGGAAGAGTTCCAAAGCATTTTAAAAATTCAGCAGAATTCCGAGAACAATTGAAGAGTTCCGAAGCATTTTTAAACGTCAGCGGAATGCCGAGAACAATGCAAGATTTCCGAAGAATTTTTATATGTCAGCGGAATTCCGAGAACAATGGAAGAGTACCAAAGCATTTTTAAACGTCAGCGGAATTCTGAGAACAATGGAAGAGTTCCAAAGCATTTTTAAACGACAGTGGAATTCCGAGAACAATGGAAGAGTTCTGAAGCATTTATAAACTTTTGCGGAATTCCGAGAACAATGGAAGGGTTCCGAAGCATTTTTAAAAGTCAGCGGAATTCCGAGAACAATGGAAGAGTTGTGAAGCATTTTTAAACGTCAGCGGAATTCCGAGAACAATGGAAGAGTTCCGAAGCATTTTTAAACGTCAGCAGAATTCTGAGAACAATGGAAAAGTTCTGAAGCATTTTTAAACGTCAGCGGAATTTTGAAAACAATGGAAGATTTCCGAAGCATTTTTAAACTTCAGCAGAATTCCGAGAACAATGTACGAGATTTTAAGCATTTTTAAACTTCAGCGGAATTCCGAGAACAATAGAAGAGTTCCGAAGCATTTTTAAAATTCACACGAATTCCGAGAATAATGGAAGAGTTCACATGAATTTTTAGACTTCAGCAGAATTCCTAGTACAATGGAAGAGTTCCGAAGCATTTTTAAACTTCAGCGGAATTCCAAGAACAATGGAAGAGTTCCGAAGCATTTTTAAACATGAGCAGAATTACGAGAACAATGGAAGAGATTTTAAGCATTTTTAAACGTCAGCGGAATTCCGAGAGCAATGGAAGAGTTCCAAAGCATTTTAAAAGTTCAGCAGAATTCCGAGAACAATTGAAGAGTTCCGAAGCATTTTTAAACGTCAGCGGAATGCCGAGAACAATGCAAGATTTCCGAAGCATTTTTATATGTCAGCGGATTTCCGAGAACAATGGAAGAGTACCGAAGCATTTTTAAACGTCAGCGGAATTCTGAGAACAGTGGAAGAGTTCCGAAGCATTTTTAAACTTCAGCAGAATTCCGAGAACAATGGAAGAGTTTCGAAGCATTTTTAAACTTCAACGGAATTCCGAGAACAATGGAAGAGTTCCGAAGCATTTTTAAACGTCAGCGGAATTCCGAGAACAATGAAAAAGTTGCGAAGCATTATTAGACGTCAGCGGAATTCCGAGAACAATGGAAGAGTTCTGAAGCATTTTTAAACGTCAGCGGAATTTTGAAAACAATGGAAGATTTACGAAGCATTTTTAAACGTCAGCGGAATTCTGAGAACAATGGAAGAGTTCCGAAGCATTTTTAAACTTCAGCGGAATTCCAAGAACAATGGAAGAGTTCCAAAGCATTTTTAAACGTCAGCGGAATTCCGAGAACAATGGAAGAGTTCTGAAGCATTTTTAAACGTCAGCGGAATTGAGAGAACAATGGAAGAGTTCTAAAGCATTTTTAAACATCAGCGGAATGCCGAGAACAATGCAAGATTTCCGAAGCATTTTTATATGTCAGCGGAATTCCGAGAACAATGGAAGAGCTCCGAAGCATTTTTAAACTTCAGCAGAATTCTGAGAACAATGGAAGAGTTCCGAAGCATTTTAAAACTTCAGCAGAATTCCAAGAACAATGGAAGAGTTCCGAAGCATTTTTAAACGTCAGCGGAATTCCGAGAACAATGGAAGAGTTCCGAAGCATTTTTAAACGTCAGCGGAATTCCGAGAACAATGGAAGAGTTCTGAAGCATTTTTAAGCGTCAGCGGAATTTTGAAAACAATGAAAGATTTCCGAAGCATTTTTAAACGTCAGCAGAATTCCGAGAACAATGGAAGAGTTCCGAAGCATTTCTAAACGTCAGCAGAATTCTGAGAACAATGGAAGAGTTCCGAAGCATTTTTAAACTTCAGCGGAATTCCGAGAACAATGTAAGAGATTTTAAGCATTTTTAAACTTCAGCGGAATTCCGAGAACAATGGAAGAGTTCCGAAGCATTTTTAAACGTCAGCGGAATTCCGAGAACAATGGAAGAGTACTGAAGCATCTTAAAACGTCATCGGAATTCCGAGAACAATGGAAGAGTTCCGAAGCATTTTTAAACTTCAGCAGAATTACGATAACAATGGAAGAGTTCCGAAGCATTTTTAAACATGAGCAGAATTACGAGAACAATGGAAGAGATTTTAAGCATTTTTAAACTTCAGCGGAATTCCGAGAACAATAGAAGAGTTCCGAAGCATTTTTAAACTTCACCCGAATTCCGAGAGCAATGGAAGAGTACCAAAGCATTTTTAAACGTCATCGGAATTCTGAGAACAATGGAAGAGTTCCGAAGCATTTTTAAACTTCAGCAGAATTCCGAGAACAATGGAAGAGTTCCGAAGCATTTTTAAACTTCAGCGGAATTCCGAGAACAATGAAAGAGTTGCGAAGCATTATTAAACGTCAGCGGAATTCCGAGATCAATGGAAGAGTTCTGAATCATTTTTAAACGTCTTGGAATTTTGAAAACAATGGAAGATTTCCGAAGCATTTTTAAACGTCAGCGGCATTCTGAGAACAATGGAAGAGTACTGAAGCATTTTAAAACGTCATCGGAATTCCGAGAACAATGGAAGAGTTCCGAAGCATTTTTAAACTTCAGCAGAATTACGAGAACAATGGAAGAGTTCCGAAGCATTTTTAAACATGAGCAGAATTACGAGAACAATGGAAGAGATTTTAAGCATTTTTAAACTTCAGCGGAATTCCGAGAACAATAGAAGAGTTCCGAAGCATTTTTAAACTTCACCCGAATTCCGAGAGCAATGGAAGAGTTCCAAAGCATTTTAAAAATTCAGCAGAATTCCGAGAACAATTGAAGAGTTCCGAAGCATTTTTAAACGTCAGCGGAATGCCGAGAACAATGCAAGATTTCCGAAGAATTTTTATATGTCAGCGGAATTCCGAGAACAATGGAAGAGTACCAAAGCATTTTTAAACGTCAGCGGAATTCTGAGAACAATGGAAGAGTTCCAAAGCATTTTTAAACGACAGTGGAATTCCGAGAACAATGGAAGAGTTCTGAAGCATTTATAAACTTTTGCGGAATTCCGAGAACAATGGAAGGGTTCCGAAGCATTTTTAAAAGTCAGCGGAATTCCGAGAACAATGGAAGAGTTGTGAAGCATTTTTAAACGTCAGCGGAATTCCGAGAACAATGGAAGAGTTCCGAAGCATTTTTAAACGTCAGCAGAATTCTGAGAACAATGGAAAAGTTCTGAAGCATTTTTAAACGTCAGCGGAATTTTGAAAACAATGGAAGATTTCCGAAGCATTTTTAAACGTCAGCAGAATTCCGAGAAGAATGTAAGAGTACTGAAGCATTTTTAAACTTCAGCGGAATTCCGAGAGCAATGGAAGAGTTCCAAAGCATTTTAAAAGTTCAGCAGAATTCCGAGAACAATTGAAGAGTTCCGAAGCATTTTTAAACGTCAGCGGAATTCTGAGAACAATGGAAGAGTTCCGAAGCATTTTTAAACTTCAGCAGAATTCCGAGAACAATGGAAGAGTTTCGAAGCATTTTTAAACTTCAACGGAATTCCGAGAACAATGGAAGAGTTCCGAAGCATTTTTAAACGTCAGCGGAATTCCGAGAACAATGAAAGAGTTGCGAAGCATTATTAGACGTCAGCGGAATTCCGAGAACAATGGAAGAGTTCTGAAGCATTTTTAAACGTCAGCGGAATTTTGAAAACAATGGAAGAGTTCCGAAGCATTTTTAAACTTCAGCGGAATTCCAAGAACAATGGAAGAGTTCCAAAGCATTTTTAAACGTCAGCGGAATTCCGAGAACAATGGAAGAGTTCTGAAGCATTTTTAAACGTCAGCGGAATTTTGAAAACAATGGAAGATTTCCGAAGCATTTTTAAACGTCAGCGGAATTCCGAGAACAATGGAAGAGTTCCGAAGCATTTTTAAACGTCAGCAGAATTCCGAGAAGAATGTAAGAGTACTGAAGCATTTTTAAACTTCAGCAGAATTCTGAGAGCAATGGAAGAGTTCCAAAGCATTTTAAAAGTTCAGCAGAATTCCGAGAACAATTGAAGAGTTCCAAAGCCTTTTTAAACGTCAGCGGAATGCCGAGAACAATGCAAGATTTCCGAAGCATTTTTATATGTCAGCGGAATTCCGAGAACAATGGAAGAGTACCGAAGCATTTTTAAACGTCAGCGGAATTCTGAGAACAATGGAGGAGTTACAAAGCATTTTTAAACTTCAGCAGAATTCCGAGAACAATGGAAGAGTTTCGAAGCATTTTTAAACTTCAACGGAATTCCGTGAACAATGGAAGAGTTCCGAAGCATTTTTAAACGTCAGCAGAATTCCGAGAAGAATGTAAGAGTTCTGAAGCATTTTTAAACTTCAGCAGAATTCCGAGAACAATTGAAGAGTTCCGAAGCATTTTTAAACGTCAGCGAAATGCCGAGAACAATGCAAGATTTCCGAAGCATTTTTATATGTCAGTGGAATTCCGAGAACAATGGAAGAGTTCCGAAGCATTTTTAAACTTCAGCAGAATTCCGAGAACAATGGAAGTGTTTCGAAGCATTTTTAAACTTCAACGGTATTCCGAGAACAATGGAAGAGTTCCGAAGCATTTTTAAACGTCAGCGGAATTCCGAGAACAATGAAAGAGTTGCGAAGCATTATTAAACGTCAGCGGAATTCCGAGAACAATGGAAGAGTTCTGAAGCATTTTTAAACTTCAGCAGAATTCCCAGAACAATGGAAGAGTTTCAAAGCATTTTTAAACTTCAACGGAATTCCGAGAACAATGGAAGAGTTACGAAGCATTTTTAAACGTCAGCGGAATGCCGAGAACAATGCAAGATTTCCGAAGCATTTTTATATGTCAGCGGAATTCCGAGAACAATGGAAGAGTTCCGAAGCATTTTTAAACTTCAGCAGAATTCCGAGAACAATGGAAGTGTTTCGAAGCATTTTTAAACTTCAACGGTATTCCGAGAACAATGGAAGAGTTCCGAAGCATTTTTAAACGTCAGCGAAATTCTGAGAAAAATGGAAGAGTTCTGAAGCATTTTTAAACTTCAGCAGAATTCCGAGAACAATGGAAGAGTTCCGAAGCATTTTTAAACTTCAGCGGAATTCCGAGAACAATGTAAGAGATTTTAAGCATTTTTAAACTTCAGCGGAATTCCGAGAACAATGGAAGAGTTCCGAAGCATTTTTAAACGTCAGCGGAATTCCGAGAACAATGGAAGAGTACTGAAGCATCTTAAAACGTCATCGGAATTCCGAGAACAATGGAAGAGTTCCGAAGCATTTTTAAACTTCAGCAGAATTACGATAACAATGGAAGAGTTCCGAAGCATTTTTAAACATGAGCAGAATTACGAGAACAATGGAAGAGATTTTAAGCATTTTTAAACTTCAGCGGAATTCCGAGAACAATAGAAGAGTTCCGAAGCATTTTTAAACTTCACCCGAATTCCGAGAGCAATGGAAGAGTACCAAAGCATTTTTAAACGTCAGCGGAATTCTGAGAACAATGGAAGAGTTCCGAAGCATTTTTAAACTTCAGCAAAATTCCGAGAACAATGGAAGAGTTCCGAAGCATTTTTAAACTTCAGCGGAATTCCGAGAACAATGAAAGAGTTGCGAAGCATTATTAAACGTCAGCGGAATTCCGAGATCAATGGAAGAGTTCTGAATCATTTTTAAACGTCTTGGAATTTTGAAAACAATGGAAGATTTCCGAAGCATTTTTAAACGTCAGCGGCATTCTGAGAACAATGGAAGAGTACTGAAGCATTTTAAAACGTCATCGGAATTCCGAGAACAATGGAAGAGTTCCGAAGCATTTTTAAACTTCAGCAGAATTACGAGAACAATGGAAGAGTTCCGAAGCATTTTTAAACATGAGCAGAATTACGAGAACAATGGAAGAGATTTTAAGCATTTTTAAACTTCAGCGGAATTCCGAGAACAATAGAAGAGTTCCGAAGCATTTTTAAACTTCACCCGAATTCCGAGAGCAATGGAAGAGTTCCAAAGCATTTTAAAAATTCAGCAGAATTCCGAGAACAATTGAAGAGTTCCGAAGCATTTTTAAACGTCAGCGGAATGCCGAGAACAATGCAAGATTTCCGAAGAATTTTTATATGTCAGCGGAATTCCGAGAACAATGGAAGAGTACCAAAGCATTTTTAAACGTCAGCGGAATTCTGAGAACAATGGAAGAGTTCCAAAGCATTTTTAAACGACAGTGGAATTCCGAGAACAATGGAAGAGTTCTGAAGCATTTATAAACTTTTGCGGAATTCCGAGAACAATGGAAGGGTTCCGAAGCATTTTTAAAAGTCAGCGGAATTCCGAGAACAATGGAAGAGTTGTGAAGCATTTTTAAACGTCAGCGGAATTCCGAGAACAATGGAAGAGTTCCGAAGCATTTTTAAACGTCAGCAGAATTCTGAGAACAATGGAAAAGTTCTGAAGCATTTTTAAACGTCAGCGGAATTTTGAAAACAATGGAAGATTTCCGAAGCATTTTTAAACTTCAGCAGAATTCCGAGAACAATGTACGAGATTTTAAGCATTTTTAAACTTCAGCGGAATTCCGAGAACAATAGAAGAGTTCCGAAGCATTTTTAAAATTCACACGAATTCCGAGAATAATGGAAGAGTTCACATGAATTTTTAGACTTCAGCAGAATTCCTAGTACAATGGAAGAGTTCCGAAGCATTTTTAAACTTCAGCGGAATTCCAAGAACAATGGAAGAGTTCCGAAGCATTTTTAAACATGAGCAGAATTACGAGAACAATGGAAGAGATTTTAAGCATTTTTAAACTTCAGCGGAATTCCGAGAGCAATGGAAGAGTTCCAAAGCATTTTAAAAGTTCAGCAGAATTCCGAGAACAATTGAAGAGTTCCGAAGCATTTTTAAACGTCAGCGGAATGCCGAGAACAATGCAAGATTTCCGAAGCATTTTTATATGTCAGCGGATTTCCGAGAACAATGGAAGAGTACCGAAGCATTTTTAAACGTCAGCGGAATTCTGAGAACAGTGGAAGAGTTCCGAAGCATTTTTAAACTTCAGCAGAATTCCGAGAACAATGGAAGAGTTTCGAAGCATTTTTAAACTTCAACGGAATTCCGAGAACAATGGAAGAGTTCCGAAGCATTTTTAAACGTCAGCGGAATTCCGAGAACAATGAAAAAGTTGCGAAGCATTATTAGACGTCAGCGGAATTCCGAGAACAATGGAAGAGTTCTGAAGCATTTTTAAACGTCAGCGGAATTTTGAAAACAATGGAAGATTTACGAAGCATTTTTAAACGTCAGCGGAATTCTGAGAACAATGGAAGAGTTCCGAAGCATTTTTAAACTTCAGCAGAATTCTGAGAACAATGGAAGAGTTCCGAAGCATTTTAAAACTTCAGCAGAATTCCAAGAACAATGGAAGAGTTCCGAAGCATTTTTAAACGTCAGCGGAATTCCGAGAACAATGGAAGAGTTCCGAAGCATTTTTAAACGTCAGCGGAATTCCGAGAACAATGGAAGAGTTCTGAAGCATTTTTAAGCGTCAGCGGAATTTTGAAAACAATGGAAGATTTCCGAAGCATTTTTAAACGTCAGCGGAATTCTGAGAACAATGGAAGAGTTCCGAAGCATTTTTAAACTTCAGCAGAATTCCGAGAACAATGGAAGGGTTCCGAAGCATTTTTAAACTTCAGCGGATTTTGGAGAACAATGGAAGCGTTCCGAAGTATTTTTAAAAGTCAGCGGAATTCCGAGAACAATGGAAGAGTTGTGAAGCATTTTTAAACGTCAGCGGAATTCCGAGAACAATGGAAGAGTTCCGAAGCATTTTTAAACGTCAGCAGAATTCCGAGAACAATGGAAGAGTTCCGAAGCATTTCTAAACGTCAGCAGAATTCTGAGAACAATGGAAGAGTTCCGAAGCATTTTTAAACTTCAGCGGAATTCCGAGAACAATGGAAGAGTTCCAAAGCATTTTTAAACGTCAGCGGAATTCCGAGAACAATGGAAGAGTTCCGAAGCATTTTTAAACGTCAGCAGAATTCCGAGAAGAATGTAAGAGTACTGAAGCATTTTTAAACTTCAGCGGAATTCCGAGAGCAATGGAAAAGTTCCAAAGCATTTTAAAAGTTCAGCAGAATTCCGAGAACAATTGAAGAGTTCCGAAGCATTTTTAAACGTCAGCGGAATTCTGAGAACAATGGAAGAGTTCCGAAGCATTTTTAAACTTCAGCAGAATTCCGAGAACAATGGAAGAGTTTCGAAGCATTTTTAAACTTCAACGGAATTCCGAGAACAATGGAAGAGTTCCGAAGCATTTTTAAACGTCAGCGGAATTCCGAGAACAATGAAAGAGTTGCGAAGCATTATTAGACGTCAGCGGAATTCCGAGAACAATGGAAGAGTTCTGAAGCATTTTTAAACGTCAGCGGAATTTTGAAAACAATGGAAGAGTTCCGAAGCATTTTTAAACTTCAGCGGAATTCCAAGAACAATGGAAGAGTTCCAAAGCATTTTTAAACGTCAGCGGAATTCCGAGAACAATGGAAGAGTTCTGAAGCATTTTTAAACGTCAGCGGAATTGCGAGAACAATGGAAGAGTTCTAAAGCATTTTTAAACATCAGCGGAATGCCGAGAACAATGCAAGATTTCCGAAGCATTTTTATATGTCAGCGGAATTCCGAGAACAATGGAAGAGTACCGAAGCATTTTTAAACGTCAGCGGAATTCTGAGAACAATGGAGGAGTTACAAAGCATTTTTAAACTTCAGCAGAATTCCGAGAACAATGGAAGAGTTTCGAAGCATTTTTAAACTTCAACGGAATTCCGTGAACAATGGAAGAGTTCCGAAGCATTTTTAAACGTCAGCAGAATTCCGAGAAGAATGTAAGAGTTCTGAAGCATTTTTAAACTTCAGCAGAATTCCGAGAGCAATGGAAGAGTTCCAAAGCATTTTAAAAGTTCAGCAGAATTCCGAGAACAATTGAAGAGTTCCGAAGCATTTTTAAACGTCAGCGAAATGCCGAGAACAATGCAAGATTTCCGAAGCATTTTTATATGTCAGTGGAATTCCGAGAACAATGGAAGAGTTCCGAAGCATTTTTAAACTTCAGCAGAATTCCGAGAACAATGGAAGTGTTTCGAAGCATTTTTAAACTTCAACGGTATTCCGAGAACAATGGAAGAGTTCCGAAGCATTTTTAAACGTCAGCGGAATTCCGAGAACAATGAAAGAGTTGCGAAGCATTATTAAACGTCAGCGGAATTCCGAGAACAATGGAAGAGTTCTGAAGCATTTTTAAACTTCAGCAGAATTCCCAGAACAATGGAAGAGTTTCAAAGCATTTTTAAACTTCAACGGAATTCCGAGAACAATGGAAGAGTTACGAAGCATTTTTAAACGTCAGCGGAATGCCGAGAACAATGCAAGATTTCCGAAGCATTTTTATATGTCAGCGGAATTCCGAGAACAATGGAAGAGTTCCGAAGCATTTTTAAACTTCAGCAGAATTCCGAGAACAATGGAAGTGTTTCGAAGCATTTTTAAACTTCAACGGTATTCCGAGAACAATGGAAGAGTTCCGAAGCATTTTTAAACGTCAGCGAAATTCTGAGAAAAATGGAAGAGTTCTGAAGCATTTTTAAACTTCAGCAGAATTCCGAGAACAATGGAAGAGTTCCGAAGCATTTTTAAACTTCAGCGGAATTCCGAGAACAATGTAAGAGATTTTAAGCATTTTTAAACTTCAGCGGAATTCCGAGAACAATGGAAGAGTTCCGAAGCATTTTTAAACGTCAGCGGAATTCCGAGAACAATGGAAGAGTACTGAAGCATCTTAAAACGTCATCGGAATTCCGAGAACAATGGAAGAGTTCCGAAGCATTTTTAAACTTCAGCAGAATTACGATAACAATGGAAGAGTTCCGAAGCATTTTTAAACATGAGCAGAATTACGAGAACAATGGAAGAGATTTTAAGCATTTTTAAACTTCAGCGGAATTCCGAGAACAATAGAAGAGTTCCGAAGCATTTTTAAACTTCACCCGAATTCCGAGAGCAATGGAAGAGTACCAAAGCATTTTTAAACGTCAGCGGAATTCTGAGAACAATGGAAGAGTTCCGAAGCATTTTTAAACTTCAGCAGAATTCCGAGAACAATGGAAGAGTTCCGAAGCATTTTTAAACTTCAGCGGAATTCCGAGAACAATGAAAGAGTTGCGAAGCATTATTAAACGTCAGCGGAATTCCGAGAACAATGGAAGAGTTCTGAATCATTTTTAAACGTCTTGGAATTTTGAAAACAATGGAAGATTTTCGAAGCATTTTTAAACGTCAGCGGAATTCTGAGAACAATGGAAGAGTACTGAAGCATTTTAAAACGTCATCGGAATTCCGAGAAAAATGGAAGAGTTCCGAAGCATTTTTAAACTTCAGCAGAATTACGAGAACAATGGAAGAGTTCCGAAGCATTTTTAAACATGAGCAGAATTACGAGAACAATGGAAGAGATTTTAAGCATTTTTAAACTTCAGCGGAATTCCGAGAACAATAGAAGAGTTCCGAAGCATTTTTAAACTTCACCCGAATTCCGAGAGCAATATAAGAGTTCCAAAGCATTTTAAAAATTCAGCAGAATTCCGAGAACAATTGAAGAGTTCCGAAGCATTTTTAAACGTCAGCGGAATGCCGAGAACAATGCAAGATTTCCGAAGAATTTTTATATGTCAGCGGAATTCCGAGAACAATGGAAGAGTACCAAAGCATTTTTAAACGTCAGCGGAATTCTGAGAACAATGGAAGAGTTCCAAAGCATTTTTAAACGACAGTGGAATTCCGAGAACAATGGAAGAGTTCTGAAGCATTTATAAACTTTTGCGGAATTCCGAGAACAATGGAAGGGTTCCGAAGCATTTTTAAAAGTCAGCGGAATTCCGAGAACAATGGAAGAGTTGTGAAGCATTTTTAAACGTCAGCGGAATTCCGAGAACAATGGAAGAGTTCCGAAGCATTTTTAAACGTCAGCAGAATTCTGAGAACAATGGAAAAGTTCTGAAGCATTTTTAAACGTCAGCGGAATTTTGAAAACAATGGAAGATTTCCGAAGCATTTTTAAACTTCAGCAGAATTCCGAGAACAATGTACGAGATTTTAAGCATTTTTAAACTTCAGCGGAATTCCGAGAACAATAGAAGAGTTCCGAAGCATTTTTAAAATTCACACGAATTCCGAGAATAATGGAAGAGTTCACATGAATTTTTAGACTTCAGCAGAATTCCTAGTACAATGGAAGAGTTCCGAAGCATTTTTAAACTTCAGCGGAATTCCAAGAACAATGGAAGAGTTCCGAAGCATTTTTAAACATGAGCAGAATTACGAGAACAATGGAAGAGATTTTAAGCATTTTTAAACTTCAGCGGAATTCCGAGAGCAATGGAAGAGTTCCAAAGCATTTTAAAAGTTCAGCAGAATTCCGAGAACAATTGAAGAGTTCCGAAGCATTTTTAAACGTCAGCGGAATGCCGAGAACAATGCAAGATTTCCGAAGCATTTTTATATGTCAGCGGATTTCCGAGAACAATGGAAGAGTACCGAAGCATTTTTAAACGTCAGCGGAATTCTGAGAACAGTGGAAGAGTTCCGAAGCATTTTTAAACTTCAGCAGAATTCCGAGAACAATGGAAGAGTTTCGAAGCATTTTTAAACTTCAACGGAATTCCGAGAACAATGGAAGAGTTCCGAAGCATTTTTAAACGTCAGCGGAATTCCGAGAACAATGAAAAAGTTGCGAAGCATTATTAGACGTCAGCGGAATTCCGAGAACAATGGAAGAGTTCTGAAGCATTTTTAAACGTCAGCGGAATTTTGAAAACAATGGAAGATTTACGAAGCATTTTTAAACGTCAGCGGAATTCTGAGAACAATGGAAGAGTTCCGAAGCATTTTTAAACTTCAGCGGAATTCCGAGAACAATGGAAGAGTTCCAAAGCATTTTTAAACGTCAGCGGAATTCCGAGAACAATGGAAGAGTTCTGAAGCATTTTTAAACGTCAGCGGAATTGAGAGAACAATGGAAGAGTTCTAAAGCATTTTTAAACATCAGCGGAATGCCGAGAACAATGCAAGATTTCCGAAGCATTTTTATATGTCAGCGGAATTCCGAGAACAATGGAAGAGTTCCTAAGCATTTTTAAACTTCAGCAGAATTCTGAGAACAATGGAAGAGTTCCGAAGCATTTTAAAACTTCAGCAGAATTCCAAGAACAATGGAAGAGTTCCGAAGCATTTTTAAACGTCAGCGGAATTCTGAGAACAATGGAAGAGTTCCGAAGCATTTTTAAACGTCAGCGGAATTCCGAGAACAATGGAAGAGTTCTGAAGCATTTTTAAGCGTCAGCGGAATTTTGAAAACAATGGAAGATTTCCGAAGCATTTTTAAACGTCAGCGGAATTCTGAGAACAATGGAAGAGTTCCGAAGCATTTTTAAACTTCAGCAGAATTCCGAGAACAATGGAAGGGTTCCGAAGCATTTTTAAACTTCAGCGGATTTTGGAGAACAATGGAAGCGTTCCGAAGTATTTTTAAAAGTCAGCGGAATTCCGAGAACAATGGAAGAGTTGTGAAGCATTTTTAAACGTCAGCGGAATTCCGAGAACAATGGAAGAGTTCCGAAGCATTTTTAAACGTCAGCAGAATTCCGAGAACAATGGAAGAGTTCCGAAGCATTTCTAAACGTCAGCAGAATTCTGAGAACAATGGAAGAGTTCCGAAGCATTTTTAAACTTCAGCGGAATTCCGAGAACAATGGAAGAGTTCCAAAGCATTTTTAAACGTCAGCGGAATTCCGAGAACAATGGAAGAGTTCCGAAGCATTTTTAAACGTCAGCAGAATTCCGAGAAGAATGTAAGAGTACTGAAGCATTTTTAAACTTCAGCAGAATTCCGAGAGCAATGGAAGAGTTCCAAAGCATTTTAAAAGTTCAGCAGAATTCCGAGAACAATTGAAGAGTTCCGAAGCATTTTTAAACGTCAGCGGAATTCTGAGAACAATGGAAGAGTTCCGAAGCATTTTTAAACTTCAGCAGAATTCCGAGAACAATGGAAGAGTTTCGAAGCATTTTTAAACTTCAACGGAATTCCGAGAACAATGGAAGAGTTCCGAAGCATTTTTAAACGTCAGCGGAATTCCGAGAACAATGAAAGAGTTGCGAAGCATTATTAGACGTCAGCGGAATTCCGAGAACAATGGAAGAGTTCTGAAGCATTTTTAAACGTCAGCGGAATTTTGAAAACAATGGAAGAGTTCCGAAGCATTTTTAAACTTCAGCGGAATTCCAAGAACATTGGAAGAGTTCCAAAGCATTTTTAAACGTCAGCGGAATTCCGAGAACAATGGAAGAGTTCTGAAGCATTTTTAAACGTCAGCGGAATTCCGAGAACAATGGAAGAGTTCTAAAGCATTTTTAAACATCAGCGGAATGCCGAGAACAATGCAAGATTTCCGAAGCATTTTTATATGTCAGCGGAATTCGGAGAACAATGGAAGAGTTCCAAAGCATTTTTAAACTTCAGCGGAATTACGAGAACAATGGAAGAGTTCCGAAGCATTTTTAAACGTCAGCGGAATGCCGAAAACAATGCAAGATTTCCGAAGCATTTTTATATGTCAGCGGAATTCCGAGAACAATGGAAGAGTTCCGAAGCATTTTTAAACTTCAGCAGAATTCCCAGAACAATGGAAGAGTTTCGAAGCATTTTTAAACTTCAACAGAATTCCGAGAACAATGGAAGAGTTCCGAAGCATTTTTAAACGTCAGCGGAATTCCGAGAACAATGAAAGAGTTGCGAAGCATTATTAAACGTCAGCGTAATTCCGAGAACAATGGAAGAGTTCTGAAGCATTTTTAAGCGTCAGCGGAATTTTGAAAACAATGGAAGATTTCCGAAGCATGTTTAAACATCAGCGGAATTCTGAGAACAATGGAAGAGGTCCGAAGCATTTTTAAACTTCAGCGGAATTCCGAGAACAATGGAAGAGTTCCGAAGCATTTTTAAACGTCAGCGGAATTCCGAGAACAATGGAAGAGTACTGAAGCATTTTAAAACGTCAGCGGAATTCCGAGAACAATGGAAGAGTTCCGAAGCATTTTTAAACGTCAGCAGAATTCCGAGAACAATGGAAGAGTTCCGAACCATTTTAAAACTTCAGCAGAATTCCAAGAACAATGGAAGAGTTCCGAAGCATTTTTAAACGTCAGCGGAATTCCGAGAACAATGGAAGAGTTCCAAAGCATTTTTAAGCGTCAGCGGAATTTTGAAAACAATGGAAGATTTCCGAAGCATTTTTAAACGTCAGCGGAATTCCGAGAACAATGGAAGAGTTCTGAAGCATTTTTAAACGTCAGCGGAATTGCGAGAACAATGGAAGAGTTCTAAAGCATTTTTAAACATCAGCGGAATGCCGAGAACAATGCAAGATTTCCGAAGCATTTTTATATGTCAGCGGAATTCCGAGAACAATGGAAGAGTACCGAAGCATTTTTAAACGTCAGCGGAATTCTGAGAACAATGGAGGAGTTACAAAGCATTTTTAAACTTCAGCAGAATTCCGAGAACAATGGAAGAGTTTCGAAGCATTTTTAAACTTCAACGGAATTTTGAAAACAATGGAAGATTTCCGAAGCATTTTTAAACGTCAGCGGAATTCTGAGAACAATGGAAGAGTTCCGAAGCATTTTTAAA
Organism: Phyllobates terribilis; assembly: GCF_046119375.1. Lineage (NCBI taxonomy): Eukaryota > Metazoa > Chordata > Amphibia > Anura > Dendrobatidae > Phyllobates > Phyllobates terribilis. Next base: position 10,748,525 of record NW_027362788.1, on the reverse strand, counting down.
CGTCAGCAGAATTCCGAGAACAATGGAAGAGTTCCGAAGCATTTTTAAACGTCAGCGGAATTCCGAGAACAATGAAAGAGTTCTGAAGCATTTTTAAGCGTCAGCGGAATTTTGAAAACAATGGAAGATTTCCGAAGCATTTTTAAACGTCAGCGGAATTCCGAGAACAATGGAAGAGTTCCGAAGCATTTTTAAACGTCAGCAGAATTCCGAGAAGAATGTAAGAGTACTGAAGCATTTTTAAACTTCAGCAGAATTCTGAGAGCAATGGAAGAGTTCCAAAGCATTTTAAAAGTTCAGCAGAATTCCGAGAACAATTGAAGAGTTCCAAAGCCTTTTTAAACGTCAGCGGAATGCCGAGAACAATGCAAGATTTCCGAAGCATTTTTATATGTCAGCGGAATTCCGAGAACAATGGAAGAGTACCGAAGCATTTTTAAACGTCAGCGGAATTCTGAGAACAATGGAGGAGTTACAAAGCATTTTTAAACTTCAGCAGAATTCCGAGAACAATGGAAGAGTTTCGAAGCATTTTTAAACTTCAACGGAATTCCGTGAACAATGGAAGAGTTCCGAAGCATTTTTAAACGTCAGCAGAATTCCGAGAAGAATGTAAGAGTTCTGAAGCATTTTTAAACTTCAGCAGAATTCCGAGAGCAATGGAAGAGTTCCAAAGCATTTTAAAAGTTCAGCAGAATTCCGAGAACAATTGAAGAGTTCCGAAGCATTTTTAAACGTCAGCGAAATGCCGAGAACAATGCAAGATTTCCGAAGCATTTTTATATGTCAGTGGAATTCCGAGAACAATGGAAGAGTTCCGAAGCATTTTTAAACTTCAGCAGAATTCCGAGAACAATGGAAGTGTTTCGAAGCATTTTTAAACTTCAACGGTATTCCGAGAACAATGGAAGAGTTCCGAAGCATTTTTAAACGTCAGCGGAATTCCGAGAACAATGAAAGAGTTGCGAAGCATTATTAAACGTCAGCGGAATTCCGAGAACAATGGAAGAGTTCTGAAGCATTTTTAAACTTCAGCAGAATTCCCAGAACAATGGAAGAGTTTCAAAGCATTTTTAAACTTCAACGGAATTCCGAGAACAATGGAAGAGTTACGAAGCATTTTTAAACGTCAGCGGAATGCCGAGAACAATGCAAGATTTCCGAAGCATTTTTATATGTCAGCGGAATTCCGAGAACAATGGAAGAGTTCCGAAGCATTTTTAAACTTCAGCAGAATTCCGAGAACAATGGAAGTGTTTCGAAGCATTTTTAAACTTCAACGGTATTCCGAGAACAATGGAAGAGTTCCGAAGCATTTTTAAACGTCAGCGAAATTCTGAGAAAAATGGAAGAGTTCTGAAGCATTTTTAAACTTCAGCAGAATTCCGAGAACAATGGAAGAGTTCCGAAGCATTTTTAAACTTCAGCGGAATTCCGAGAACAATGTAAGAGATTTTAAGCATTTTTAAACTTCAGCGGAATTCCGAGAACAATGGAAGAGTTCCGAAGCATTTTTAAACGTCAGCGGAATTCCGAGAACAATGGAAGAGTACTGAAGCATCTTAAAACGTCATCGGAATTCCGAGAACAATGGAAGAGTTCCGAAGCATTTTTAAACTTCAGCAGAATTACGATAACAATGGAAGAGTTCCGAAGCATTTTTAAACATGAGCAGAATTACGAGAACAATGGAAGAGATTTTAAGCATTTTTAAACTTCAGCGGAATTCCGAGAACAATAGAAGAGTTCCGAAGCATTTTTAAACTTCACCCGAATTCCGAGAGCAATGGAAGAGTACCAAAGCATTTTTAAACGTCAGCGGAATTCTGAGAACAATGGAAGAGTTCCGAAGCATTTTTAAACTTCAGCAGAATTCCGAGAACAATGGAAGAGTTCCGAAGCATTTTTAAACTTCAGCGGAATTCCGAGAACAATGAAAGAGTTGCGAAGCATTATTAAACGTCAGCGGAATTCCGAGAACAATGGAAGAGTTCTGAATCATTTTTAAACGTCTTGGAATTTTGAAAACAATGGAAGATTTTCGAAGCATTTTTAAACGTCAGCGGAATTCTGAGAACAATGGAAGAGTACTGAAGCATTTTAAAACGTCATCGGAATTCCGAGAAAAATGGAAGAGTTCCGAAGCATTTTTAAACTTCAGCAGAATTACGAGAACAATGGAAGAGTTCCGAAGCATTTTTAAACATGAGCAGAATTACGAGAACAATGGAAGAGATTTTAAGCATTTTTAAACTTCAGCGGAATTCCGAGAACAATAGAAGAGTTCCGAAGCATTTTTAAACTTCACCCGAATTCCGAGAGCAATATAAGAGTTCCAAAGCATTTTAAAAATTCAGCAGAATTCCGAGAACAATTGAAGAGTTCCGAAGCATTTTTAAACGTCAGCGGAATGCCGAGAACAATGCAAGATTTCCGAAGAATTTTTATATGTCAGCGGAATTCCGAGAACAATGGAAGAGTACCAAAGCATTTTTAAACGTCAGCGGAATTCTGAGAACAATGGAAGAGTTCCAAAGCATTTTTAAACGACAGTGGAATTCCGAGAACAATGGAAGAGTTCTGAAGCATTTATAAACTTTTGCGGAATTCCGAGAACAATGGAAGGGTTCCGAAGCATTTTTAAAAGTCAGCGGAATTCCGAGAACAATGGAAGAGTTGTGAAGCATTTTTAAACGTCAGCGGAATTCCGAGAACAATGGAAGAGTTCCGAAGCATTTTTAAACGTCAGCAGAATTCTGAGAACAATGGAAAAGTTCTGAAGCATTTTTAAACGTCAGCGGAATTTTGAAAACAATGGAAGATTTCCGAAGCATTTTTAAACTTCAGCAGAATTCCGAGAACAATGTACGAGATTTTAAGCATTTTTAAACTTCAGCGGAATTCCGAGAACAATAGAAGAGTTCCGAAGCATTTTTAAAATTCACACGAATTCCGAGAATAATGGAAGAGTTCACATGAATTTTTAGACTTCAGCAGAATTCCTAGTACAATGGAAGAGTTCCGAAGCATTTTTAAACTTCAGCGGAATTCCAAGAACAATGGAAGAGTTCCGAAGCATTTTTAAACATGAGCAGAATTACGAGAACAATGGAAGAGATTTTAAGCATTTTTAAACTTCAGCGGAATTCCGAGAGCAATGGAAGAGTTCCAAAGCATTTTAAAAGTTCAGCAGAATTCCGAGAACAATTGAAGAGTTCCGAAGCATTTTTAAACGTCAGCGGAATGCCGAGAACAATGCAAGATTTCCGAAGCATTTTTATATGTCAGCGGATTTCCGAGAACAATGGAAGAGTACCGAAGCATTTTTAAACGTCAGCGGAATTCTGAGAACAGTGGAAGAGTTCCGAAGCATTTTTAAACTTCAGCAGAATTCCGAGAACAATGGAAGAGTTTCGAAGCATTTTTAAACTTCAACGGAATTCCGAGAACAATGGAAGAGTTCCGAAGCATTTTTAAACGTCAGCGGAATTCCGAGAACAATGAAAAAGTTGCGAAGCATTATTAGACGTCAGCGGAATTCCGAGAACAATGGAAGAGTTCTGAAGCATTTTTAAACGTCAGCGGAATTTTGAAAACAATGGAAGATTTACGAAGCATTTTTAAACGTCAGCGGAATTCTGAGAACAATGGAAGAGTTCCGAAGCATTTTTAAACTTCAGCGGAATTCCAAGAACAATGGAAGAGTTCCAAAGCATTTTTAAACGTCAGCGGAATTCCGAGAACAATGGAAGAGTTCTGAAGCATTTTTAAACGTCAGCGGAATTGAGAGAACAATGGAAGAGTTCTAAAGCATTTTTAAACATCAGCGGAATGCCGAGAACAATGCAAGATTTCCGAAGCATTTTTATATGTCAGCGGAATTCCGAGAACAATGGAAGAGTTCCGAAGCATTTTTAAACTTCAGCAGAATTCTGAGAACAATGGAAGAGTTCCGAAGCATTTTAAAACTTCAGCAGAATTCCAAGAACAATGGAAGAGTTCCGAAGCATTTTTAAACGTCAGCGGAATTCCGAGAACAATGGAAGAGTTCCGAAGCATTTTTAAACGTCAGCGGAATTCCGAGAACAATGGAAGAGTTCTGAAGCATTTTTAAGCGTCAGCGGAATTTTGAAAACAATGGAAGATTTCCGAAGCATTTTTAAACGTCAGCGGAATTCTGAGAACAATGGAAGAGTTCCGAAGCATTTTTAAACTTCAGCAGAATTCCGAGAACAATGGAAGGGTTCCGAAGCATTTTTAAACTTCAGCGGATTTTGGAGAACAATGGAAGCGTTCCGAAGTATTTTTAAAAGTCAGCGGAATTCCGAGAACAATGGAAGAGTTGTGAAGCATTTTTAAACGTCAGCGGAATTCCGAGAACAATGGAAGAGTTCCGAAGCATTTTTAAACGTCAGCAGAATTCCGAGAACAATGGAAGAGTTCCGAAGCATTTCTAAACGTCAGCAGAATTCTGAGAACAATGGAAGAGTTCCGAAGCATTTTTAAACTTCAGCGGAATTCCGAGAACAATGGAAGAGTTCCAAAGCATTTTTAAACGTCAGCGGAATTCCGAGAACAATGGAAGAGTTCCGAAGCATTTTTAAACGTCAGCAGAATTCCGAGAAGAATGTAAGAGTACTGAAGCATTTTTAAACTTCAGCAGAATTCCGAGAGCAATGGAAGAGTTCCAAAGCATTTTAAAAGTTCAGCAGAATTCCGAGAACAATTGAAGAGTTCCGAAGCATTTTTAAACGTCAGCGGAATTCTGAGAACAATGGAAGAGTTCCGAAGCATTTTTAAACTTCAGCAGAATTCCGAGAACAATGGAAGAGTTTCGAAGCATTTTTAAACTTCAACGGAATTCCGAGAACAATGGAAGAGTTCCGAAGCATTTTTAAACGTCAGCGGAATTCCGAGAACAATGAAAGAGTTGAGAAGCATTATTAGACGTCAGCGGAATTCCGAGAACAATGGAAGAGTTCTGAAGCATTTTTAAACGTCAGCGGAATTTTGAAAACAATGGAAGAGTTCCGAAGCATTTTTAAACTTCAGCGGAATTCCAAGAACATTGGAAGAGTTCCAAAGCATTTTTAAACGTCAGCGGAATTCCGAGAACAATGGAAGAGTTCTGAAGCATTTTTAAACGTCAGCGGAATTGCGAGAACAATGGAAGAGTTCTAAAGCATTTTTAAACATCAGCGGAATGCCGAGAACAATGCAAGATTTCCGAAGCATTTTTATATGTCAGCGGAATTCGGAGAACAATGGAAGAGTTCCGAAGCATTTTTAAACTTCAGCGGAATTACGAGAACAATGGAAGAGTTCCGAAGCATTTTTAAACGTCAGCGGAATGCCGAGAACAATGCAAGATTTCCGAAGCATTTTTATATGTCAGCGGAATTCCGAGAACAATGGAAGAGTTCCGAAGCATTTTTAAACTTCAGCAGAATTCCCAGAACAATGGAAGAGTTTCGAAGCATTTTTAAACTTCAACAGAATTCCGAGAACAATGGAAGAGTTCCGAAGCATTTTTAAACGTCAGCGGAATTCCGAGAACAATGAAAGAGTTGCGAAGCATTATTAAACGTCAGCGTAATTCCGAGAACAATGGAAGAGTTCTGAAGCATTTTTAAGCGTCAGCGGAATTTTGAAAACAATGGAAGATTTCCGAAGCATGTTTAAACGTCAGCGGAATTCTGAGAACAATGGAAGAGGTCCGAAGCATTTTTAAACTTCAGCGGAATTCCGAGAACAATGGAAGAGTTCCGAAGCATTTTTAAACGTCAGCGGAATTCCGAGAACAATGGAAGAGTACTGAAGCATTTTAAAACGTCAGCGGAATTCCGAGAACAATGGAAGAGTTCCGAAGCATTTTTAAACGTCAGCAGAATTCCGAGAACAATGGAAGAGTTCCGAAGCATTTTAAAACTTCAGCAGAATTCCAAGAACAATGGAAGAGTTCCGAAGCATTTTTAAACGTCAGCGGAATTCCGAGAACAATGGAAGAGTTCCAAAGCATTTTTAAGCGTCAGCGGAATTTTGAAAACAATGGAAGATTTCCGAAGCATTTTTAAACGTCAGCGGAATTCTGAGAACAATGGAAGAGTTCCGAAGCATTTTTAAACGTCAGCAGAATTCCGAGAACAATGGAAGAGTTCCGAAGCATTTTTAAACGTCAGCGGAATTCCGAGAACAATGAAAGAGTTCTGAAGCATTTTTAAGCGTCAGCGGAATTTTGAAAACAATGGAAGATTTCCGAAGCATTTTTAAACGTCAGCGGAATTCCGAGAACAATGGAAGAGTTCCGAAGCATTTTTAAACGTCAGCAGAATTCCGAGAAGAATGTAAGAGTACTGAAGCATTTTTAAACTTCAGCAGAATTCTGAGAGCAATGGAAGAGTTCCAAAGCATTTTAAAAGTTCAGCAGAATTCCGAGAACAATTGAAGAGTTCCAAAGCCTTTTTAAACGTCAGCGGAATGCCGAGAACAATGCAAGATTTCCGAAGCATTTTTATATGTCAGCGGAATTCCGAGAACAATGGAAGAGTACCGAAGCATTTTTAAACGTCAGCGGAATTCTGAGAACAATGGAGGAGTTACAAAGCATTTTTAAACTTCAGCAGAATTCCGAGAACAATGGAAGAGTTTCGAAGCATTTTTAAACTTCAACGGTATTCCGAGAACAATGGAAGAGTTCCGAAGCATTTTTAAACGTCATCGGAATTCCGAGAACAATGAAAGAGTTGCGAAGCATTATTAAACGTCAGCGGAATTCCGAGAACAATGGAAGAGTTCTGAAGCATTTTTAAACTTCAGCAGAATTCCCAGAACAATGGAAGAGTTTCGAAGCATTTTTAAACTTCAACGGAATTCCGAGAACAATGGAAGAGTTACGAAGCATTTTTAAACGTCAGCGGAATGCCGAGAACAATGCAAGATTTCCGAAGCATTTTTATATGTCAGCGGAATTCCGAGAACAATGGAAGAGTTTCGAAGCATTTTTAAACTTCAGCAGAATTCCGAGAACAATGGAAGTGTTTCGAAGCATTTTTAAACTTCAACGGTATTCCGAGAACAATGGAAGAGTTCCGAAGCATTTTTAAACGTCAGCGAAATTCTGAGAAAAATGGAAGAGTTCTGAAGCATTTTTAAACTTCAGCAGAATTCCGAGAACAATGGAAGAGTTCCGAAGCATTTTTAAACTTCAGCGGAATTCCGAGAACAATGTAAGAGATTTTAAGCATTTTTAAACTTCAGCGGAATTCCGAGAACAATGGAAGAGTTCCGAAGCATTTTTAAACGTCAGCGGAATTCCGAGAACAATGGAAGAGTACTGAAGCATCTTAAAACGTCATCGGAATTCCGAGAACAATGGAAGAGTTCCGAAGCATTTTTAAACTTCAGCAGAATTACGATAACAATGGAAGAGTTCCGAAGCATTTTTAAACATGAGCAGAATTACGAGAACAATGGAAGAGATTTTAAGCATTTTTAAACTTCAGCGGAATTCCGAGAACAATAGAAGAGTTCCGAAGCATTTTTAAACTTCACCCGAATTCCGAGAGCAATGGAAGAGTTCCAAAGCATTTTAAAAGTTCAGCAGAATTCCGAGAACAATTGAAGAGTTCCGAAGCATTTTTAAACGTCAGCGGAATTCTGAGAACAATGGAAGAGTTCCGAAGCATTTTTAAACTTCAGCAGAATTCCGAGAACAATGGAAGGGTTCCGAAGCATTTTTAAACTTCAGCGGATTTTGGAGAACAATGGAAGCGTTCCGAAGTATTTTTAAAAGTCAGCAGAATTCCGAGAACAATGGAAGAGTTCCGAAGCATTTCTAAACGTCAGCAGAATTCTGAGAACAATGGAAGAGTTCCGAAGCATTTTTAAACTTCAGCAGAATTCCGAGAGCAATGGAAGAGTTCCAAAGCATTTTAAAAGTTCAGCAGAATTCCGAGAACAATTGAAGAGTTCCGAAGCATTTTTAAACGTCAGCGGAATGCCGAGAACAATGCAAGATTTCCGAAGCATTTTTATATGTCAGCGGAATTCCGAGAACAATGGAAGAGTTCCGAAGCATTTTTAAACGTCAGCGGAATTCCGAGAACAATGAAAGAGTTGCGAAGCATTATTAAACGTCAGCGGAATTCCGAGAACAATGGAAGAGTTCTGAAGCATTTTTAAACTTCAGCAGAATTCCCAGAACAATGGAAGAGTTCCGAAGCATTTTTAAACGTCAGCGAAATTCTGAGAAAAATGGAAGAGTTCTGAAGCATTTTTAAACTTCAGCAGAATTCCGAGAACAATGGAAGAGTTCCGAAGCATTTTTAAACTTCAGCGGAATTCCGAGAACAATGTAAGAGATTTTAAGCATTTTTAAACTTCAGCGGAATTCCGAGAACAATGGAAGAGTTCCGAAGCATTTTTAAACGTCAGCGGAATTCCGAGAACAATGGAAGAGTACTGAAGCATCTTAAAACGTCATCGGAATTCCGAGAACAATGGAAGAGTTCCGAAGCATTTTTAAACTTCAGCAGAATTACGATAACAATGGAAGAGTTCCGAAGCATTTTTAAACATGAGCAGAATTACGAGAACAATGGAAGAGATTTTAAGCATTTTTAAACTTCAGCGGAATTCCGAGAACAATAGAAGAGTTCCGAAGCATTTTTAAACTTCACCCGAATTCCGAGAGCAATGGAAGAGTTCCAAAGCATTTTAAAAGTTCAGCAGAATTCCGAGAACAATTGAAGAGTTCCGAAGCATTTTTAAACTTCAGCGGAATTCCGAGAACAATGGAAGAGTTCCAAAGCATTTTTAAACGTCAGCGGAATTCCGAGAACAATGGAAGAGTTCCGAAGCATTTTTAAACGTCAGCAGAATTCCGAGAAGAATGTAAGAGTACTGAAGCATTTTTAAACTTCAGCGGAATTCCGAGAGCAATGGAAAAGTTCCAAAGCATTTTAAAAGTTCAGCAGAATTCCGAGAACAATTGAAGAGTTCCGAAGCATTTTTAAACGTCAGCGGAATTCTGAGAACAATGGAAGAGTTCCGAAGCATTTTTAAACTTCAGCAGAATTCCGAGAACAATGGAAGAGTTTCGAAGCATTTTTAAACTTCAACGGAATTCCGAGAACAATGGAAGAGTTCCGAAGCATTTTTAAACGTCAGCGGAATTCCGAGAACAATGAAAGAGTTGCGAAGCATTATTAGACGTCAGCGGAATTCCGAGAACAATGGAAGAGTTCTGAAGCATTTTTAAACGTCAGCGGAATTTTGAAAACAATGGAAGAGTTCCGAAGCATTTTTAAACTTCAGCGGAATTCCAAGAACAATGGAAGAGTTCCAAAGCATTTTTAAACGTCAGCGGAATTCCGAGAACAATGGAAGAGTTCTGAAGCATTTTTAAACGTCAGCGGAATTGCGAGAACAATGGAAGAGTTCTAAAGCATTTTTAAACATCAGCGGAATGCCGAGAACAATGCAAGATTTCCGAAGCATTTTTATATGTCAGCGGAATTCCGAGAACAATGGAAGAGTACCGAAGCATTTTTAAACGTCAGCGGAATTCTGAGAACAATGGAGGAGTTACAAAGCATTTTTAAACTTCAGCAGAATTCCGAGAACAATGGAAGAGTTTCGAAGCATTTTTAAACTTCAACGGAATTCCGTGAACAATGGAAGAGTTCCGAAGCATTTTTAAACGTCAGCAGAATTCCGAGAAGAATGTAAGAGTTCTGAAGCATTTTTAAACTTCAGCAGAATTCCGAGAGCAATGGAAGAGTTCCAAAGCATTTTAAAAGTTCAGCAGAATTCCGAGAACAATTGAAGAGTTCCGAAGCATTTTTAAACGTCAGCGAAATGCCGAGAACAATGCAAGATTTCCGAAGCATTTTTATATGTCAGTGGAATTCCGAGAACAATGGAAGAGTTCCGAAGCATTTTTAAACTTCAGCAGAATTCCGAGAACAATGGAAGTGTTTCGAAGCATTTTTAAACTTCAACGGTATTCCGAGAACAATGGAAGAGTTCCGAAGCATTTTTAAACGTCAGCGGAATTCCGAGAACAATGAAAGAGTTGCGAAGCATTATTAAACGTCAGCGGAATTCCGAGAACAATGGAAGAGTTCTGAAGCATTTTTAAACTTCAGCAGAATTCCCAGAACAATGGAAGAGTTTCAAAGCATTTTTAAACTTCAACGGAATTCCGAGAACAATGGAAGAGTTACGAAGCATTTTTAAACGTCAGCGGAATGCCGAGAACAATGCAAGATTTCCGAAGCATTTTTATATGTCAGCGGAATTCCGAGAACAATGGAAGAGTTCCGAAGCATTTTTAAACTTCAGCAGAATTCCGAGAACAATGGAAGTGTTTCGAAGCATTTTTAAACTTCAACGGTATTCCGAGAACAATGGAAGAGTTCCGAAGCATTTTTAAACGTCAGCGAAATTCTGAGAAAAATGGAAGAGTTCTGAAGCATTTTTAAACTTCAGCAGAATTCCGAGAACAATGGAAGAGTTCCGAAGCATTTTTAAACTTCAGCGGAATTCCGAGAACAATGTAAGAGATTTTAAGCATTTTTAAACTTCAGCGGAATTCCGAGAACAATGGAAGAGTTCCGAAGCATTTTTAAACGTCAGCGGAATTCCGAGAACAATGGAAGAGTACTGAAGCATCTTAAAACGTCATCGGAATTCCGAGAACAATGGAAGAGTTCCGAAGCATTTTTAAACTTCAGCAGAATTACGATAACAATGGAAGAGTTCCGAAGCATTTTTAAACATGAGCAGAATTACGAGAACAATGGAAGAGATTTTAAGCATTTTTAAACTTCAGCGGAATTCCGAGAACAATAGAAGAGTTCCGAAGCATTTTTAAACTTCACCCGAATTCCGAGAGCAATGGAAGAGTACCAAAGCATTTTTAAACGTCAGCGGAATTCTGAGAACAATGGAAGAGTTCCGAAGCATTTTTACACTTCAGCAGAATTCCGAGAACAATGGAAGAGTTCCGAAGCATTTTTAAACTTCAGCGGAATTCCGAGAACAATGAAAGAGTTGCGAAGCATTATTAAACGTCAGCGGAATTCCGAGAACAATGGAAGAGTTCTGAATCATTTTTAAACGTCTTGGAATTTTGAAAACAATGGAAGATTTTCGAAGCATTTTTAAACGTCAGCGGAATTCTGAGAACAATGGAAGAGTACTGAAGCATTTTAAAACGTCATCGGAATTCCGAGAAAAATGGAAGAGTTCCGAAGCATTTTTAAACTTCAGCAGAATTACGAGAACAATGGAAGAGTTCCGAAGCATTTTTAAACATGAGCAGAATTACGAGAACAATGGAAGAGATTTTAAGCATTTTTAAACTTCAGCGGAATTCCGAGAACAATAGAAGAGTTCCGAAGCATTTTTAAACTTCACCCGAATTCCGAGAGCAATATAAGAGTTCCAAAGCATTTTAAAAATTCAGCAGAATTCCGAGAACAATTGAAGAGTTCCGAAGCATTTTTAAACGTCAGCGGAATGCCGAGAACAATGCAAGATTTCCGAAGAATTTTTATATGTCAGCGGAATTCCGAGAACAATGGAAGAGTACCAAAGCATTTTTAAACGTCAGCGGAATTCTGAGAACAATGGAAGAGTTCCAAAGCATTTTTAAACGACAGTGGAATTCCGAGAACAATGGAAGAGTTCTGAAGCATTTATAAACTTTTGCGGAATTCCGAGAACAATGGAAGGGTTCCGAAGCATTTTTAAAAGTCAGCGGAATTCCGAGAACAATGGAAGAGTTGTGAAGCATTTTTAAACGTCAGCGGAATTCCGAGAACAATGGAAGAGTTCCGAAGCATTTTTAAACGTCAGCAGAATTCTGAGAACAATGGAAAAGTTCTGAAGCATTTTTAAACGTCAGCGGAATTTTGAAAACAATGGAAGATTTCCGAAGCATTTTTAAACTTCAGCAGAATTCCGAGAACAATGTACGAGATTTTAAGCATTTTTAAACTTCAGCGGAATTCCGAGAACAATAGAAGAGTTCCGAAGCATTTTTAAAATTCACACGAATTCCGAGAATAATGGAAGAGTTCACATGAATTTTTAGACTTCAGCAGAATTCCTAGTACAATGGAAGAGTTCCGAAGCATTTTTAAACTTCAGCGGAATTCCAAGAACAATGGAAGAGTTCCGAAGCATTTTTAAACATGAGCAGAATTACGAGAACAATGGAAGAGATTTTAAGCATTTTTAAACTTCAGCGGAATTCCGAGAGCAATGGAAGAGTTCCAAAGCATTTTAAAAGTTCAGCAGAATTCCGAGAACAATTGAAGAGTTCCGAAGCATTTTTAAACGTCAGCGGAATGCCGAGAACAATGCAAGATTTCCGAAGCATTTTTATATGTCAGCGGATTTCCGAGAACAATGGAAGAGTACCGAAGCATTTTTAAACGTCAGCGGAATTCTGAGAACAGTGGAAGAGTTCCGAAGCATTTTTAAACTTCAGCAGAATTCCGAGAACAATGGAAGAGTTTCGAAGCATTTTTAAACTTCAACGGAATTCCGAGAACAATGGAAGAGTTCCGAAGCATTTTTAAACGTCAGCGGAATTCCGAGAACAATGAAAAAGTTGCGAAGCATTATTAGACGTCAGCGGAATTCCGAGAACAATGGAAGAGTTCTGAAGCATTTTTAAACGTCAGCGGAATTTTGAAAACAATGGAAGATTTACGAAGCATTTTTAAACGTCAGCGGAATTCTGAGAACAATGGAAGAGTTCCGAAGCATTTTTAAACTTCAGCGGAATTCCAAGAACAATGGAAGAGTTCCAAAGCATTTTTAAACGTCAGCGGAATTCCGAGAACAATGGAAGAGTTCTGAAGCATTTTTAAACGTCAGCGGAATTGAGAGAACAATGGAAGAGTTCTAAAGCATTTTTAAACATCAGCGGAATGCCGAGAACAATGCAAGATTTCCGAAGCATTTTTATATGTCAGCGGAATTCCGAGAACAATGGAAGAGTTCCTAAGCATTTTTAAACTTCAGCAGAATTCTGAGAACAATGGAAGAGTTCCGAAGCATTTTAAAACTTCAGCAGAATTCCAAGAACAATGGAAGAGTTCCGAAGCATTTTTAAACGTCAGCGGAATTCTGAGAACAATGGAAGAGTTCCGAAGCATTTTTAAACTTCAGCAGAATTCCGAGAACAATGGAAGGGTTCCGAAGCATTTTTAAACTTCAGCGGATTTTGGAGAACAATGGAAGCGTTCCGAAGTATTTTTAAAAGTCAGCGGAATTCCGAGAACAATGGAAGAGTTGTGAAGCATTTTTAAACGTCAGCGGAATTCCGAGAACAATGGAAGAGTTCCGAAGCATTTTTAAACGTCAGCAGAATTCCGAGAACAATGGAAGAGTTCCGAAGCATTTCTAAACGTCAGCAGAATTCTGAGAACAATGGAAGAGTTCCGAAGCATTTTTAAACTTCAGCGGAATTCCGAGAACAATGGAAGAGTTCCAAAGCATTTTTAAACGTCAGCGGAATTCCGAGAACAATGGAAGAGTTCCGAAGCATTTTTAAACGTCAGCAGAATTCCGAGAAGAATGTAAGAGTACTGAAGCATTTTTAAACTTCAGCAGAATTCCGAGAGCAATGGAAGAGTTCCAAAGCATTTTAAAAGTTCAGCAGAATTCCGAGAACAATTGAAGAGTTCCGAAGCATTTTTAAACGTCAGCGGAATTCTGAGAACAATGGAAGAGTTCCGAAGCATTTTTAAACTTCAGCAGAATTCCGAGAACAATGGAAGAGTTTCGAAGCATTTTTAAACTTCAACGGAATTCCGAGAACAATGGAAGAGTTCCGAAGCATTTTTAAACGTCAGCGGAATTCCGAGAACAATGAAAGAGTTGCGAAGCATTATTAGACGTCAGCGGAATTCCGAGAACAATGGAAGAGTTCTGAAGCATTTTTAAACGTCAGCGGAATTTTGAAAACAATGGAAGAGTTCCGAAGCATTTTTAAACTTCAGCGGAATTCCAAGAACATTGGAAGAGTTCCAAAGCATTTTTAAACGTCAGCGGAATTCCGAGAACAATGGAAGAGTTCTGAAGCATTTTTAAACGTCAGCGGAATTCCGAGAACAATGGAAGAGTTCTAAAGCATTTTTAAACATCAGCGGAATGCCGAGAACAATGCAAGATTTCCGAAGCATTTTTATATGTCAGCGGAATTCGGAGAACAATGGAAGAGTTCCGAAGCATTTTTAAACTTCAGCGGAATTACGAGAACAATGGAAGAGTTCCGAAGCATTTTTAAACGTCAGCGGAATGCCGAAAACAATGCAAGATTTCCGAAGCATTTTTATATGTCAGCGGAATTCCGAGAACAATGGAAGAGTTCCGAAGCATTTTTAAACTTCAGCAGAATTCCCAGAACAATGGAAGAGTTTCGAAGCATTTTTAAACTTCAACAGAATTCCGAGAACAATGGAAGAGTTCCGAAGCATTTTTAAACGTCAGCGGAATTCCGAGAACAATGAAAGAGTTGCGAAGCATTATTAAACGTCAGCGTAATTCCGAGAACAATGGAAGAGTTCTGAAGCATTTTTAAGCGTCAGCGGAATTTTGAAAACAATGGAAGATTTCCGAAGCATGTTTAAACATCAGCGGAATTCTGAGAACAATGGAAGAGGTCCGAAGCATTTTTAAACTTCAGCGGAATTCCGAGAACAATGGAAGAGTTCCGAAGCATTTTTAAACGTCAGCGGAATTCCGAGAACAATGGAAGAGTACTGAAGCATTTTAAAACGTCAGCGGAATTCCGAGAACAATGGAAGAGTTCCGAAGCATTTTTAAACGTCAGCAGAATTCCGAGAACAATGGAAGAGTTCCGAACCATTTTAAAACTTCAGCAGAATTCCAAGAACAATGGAAGAGTTCCGAAGCATTTTTAAACGTCAGCGGAATTCCGAGAACAATGGAAGAGTTCCAAAGCATTTTTAAGCGTCAGCGGAATTTTGAAAACAATGGAAGATTTCCGAAGCATTTTTAAACGTCAGCGGAATTCCGAGAACAATGGAAGAGTTCTGAAGCATTTTTAAACGTCAGCGGAATTGCGAGAACAATGGAAGAGTTCTAAAGCATTTTTAAACATCAGCGGAATGCCGAGAACAATGCAAGATTTCCGAAGCATTTTTATATGTCAGCGGAATTCCGAGAACAATGGAAGAGTACCGAAGCATTTTTAAACGTCAGCGGAATTCTGAGAACAATGGAGGAGTTACAAAGCATTTTTAAACTTCAGCAGAATTCCGAGAACAATGGAAGAGTTTCGAAGCATTTTTAAACTTCAACGGAATTTTGAAAACAATGGAAGATTTCCGAAGCATTTTTAAACGTCAGCGGAATTCTGAGAACAATGGAAGAGTTCCGAAGCATTTTTAAACGTCAGCAGAATTCCGAGAACAATGGAAGAGTTCCGAAGCATTTTTAAACGTCAGCGGAATTCCGAGAACAATGAAAGAGTTCTGAAGCATTTTTAAGCGTCAGCGGAATTTTGAAAACAATGGAAGATTTCCGAAGCATTTTTAAACGTCAGCGGAATTCCGAGAACAATGGAAGAGTTCCGAAGCATTTTTAAACGTCAGCAGAATTCCGAGAAGAATGTAAGAGTACTGAAGCATTTTTAAACTTCAGCAGAATTCTGAGAGCAATGGAAGAGTTCCAAAGCATTTTAAAAGTTCAGCAGAATTCCGAGAACAATTGAAGAGTTCCAAAGCCTTTTTAAACGTCAGCGGAATACCGAGAACAATGCAAGATTTCCGAAGCATTTTTATATGTCAGCGGAATTCCGAGAACAATGGAAGAGTACCGAAGCATTTTTAAACGTCAGCGGAATTCTGAGAACAATGGAGGAGTTACAAAGCATTTTTAAACTTCAGCAGAATTCCGAGAACAATGGAAGAGTTTCGAAGCATTTTTAAACTTCAACGGAATTCCGTGAACAATGGAAGAGTTCCGAAGCATTTTTAAACGTCAGCAGAATTCCGAGAAGAATGTAAGAGTTCTGAAGCATTTTTAAACTTCAGCAGAATTCCGAGAGCAATGGAAGAGTTCCAAAGCATTTTAAAAGTTCAGCAGAATTCCGAGAACAATTGAAGAGTTCCGAAGCATTTTTAAACGTCAGCGAAATGCCGAGAACAATGCAAGATTTCCGAAGCATTTTTATATGTCAGTGGAATTCCGAGAACAATGGAAGAGTTCCGAAGCATTTTTAAACTTCAGCAGAATTCCGAGAACAATGGAAGTGTTTCGAAGCATTTTTAAACTTCAACGGTATTCCGAGAACAATGGAAGAGTTCCGAAGCATTTTTAAACGTCAGCGGAATTGAGAGAACAATGGAAGAGTTCTAAAGCATTTTTAAACATCAGCGGAATGCCGAGAACAATGCAAGATTTCCGAAGCATTTTTATATGTCAGCGGAATTCCGAGAACAATGGAAGAGTTCCTAAGCATTTTTAAACTTCAGCAGAATTCTGAGAACAATGGAAGAGTTCCGAAGCATTTTAAAACTTCAGCAGAATTCCAAGAACAATGGAAGAGTTCCGAAGCATTTTTAAACGTCAGCGGAATTCTGAGAACAATGGAAGAGTTCCGAAGCATTTTTAAACTTCAGCAGAATTCCGAGAACAATGGAAGGGTTCCGAAGCATTTTTAAACTTCAGCGGATTTTGGAGAACAATGGAAGCGTTCCGAAGTATTTTTAAAAGTCAGCGGAATTCCGAGAACAATGGAAGAGTTGTGAAGCATTTTTAAACGTCAGCGGAATTCCGAGAACAATGGAAGAGTTCCGAAGCATTTTTAAACGTCAGCAGAATTCCGAGAACAATGGAAGAGTTCCGAAGCATTTCTAAACGTCAGCAGAATTCTGAGAACAATGGAAGAGTTCCGAAGCATTTTTAAACTTCAGCGGAATTCCGAGAACAATGGAAGAGTTCCAAAGCATTTTTAAACGTCAGCGGAATTCCGAGAACAATGGAAGAGTTCCGAAGCATTTTTAAACGTCAGCAGAATTCCGAGAAGAATGTAAGAGTACTGAAGCATTTTTAAACTTCAGCAGAATTCCGAGAGCAATGGAAGAGTTCCAAAGCATTTTAAAAGTTCAGCAGAATTCCGAGAACAATTGAAGAGTTCCGAAGCATTTTTAAACGTCAGCGGAATTCTGAGAACAATGGAAGAGTTCCGAAGCATTTTTAAACTTCAGCAGAATTCCGAGAACAATGGAAGAGTTTCGAAGCATTTTTAAACTTCAACGGAATTCCGAGAACAATGGAAGAGTTCCGAAGCATTTTTAAACGTCAGCGGAATTCCGAGAACAATGAAAGAGTTGCGAAGCATTATTAGACGTCAGCGGAATTCCGAGAACAATGGAAGAGTTCTGAAGCATTTTTAAACGTCAGCGGAATTTTGAAAACAATGGAAGAGTTCCGAAGCATTTTTAAACTTCAGCGGAATTCCAAGAACATTGGAAGAGTTCCAAAGCATTTTTAAACGTCAGCGGAATTCCGAGAACAATGGAAGAGTTCTGAAGCATTTTTAAACGTCAGCGGAATTCCGAGAACAATGGAAGAGTTCTAAAGCATTTTTAAACATCAGCGGAATGCCGAGAACAATGCAAGATTTCCGAAGCATTTTTATATGTCAGCGGAATTCGGAGAACAATGGAAGAGTTCCGAAGCATTTTTAAACTTCAGCGGAATTACGAGAACAATGGAAGAGTTCCGAAGCATTTTTAAACGTCAGCGGAATGCCGAAAACAATGCAAGATTTCCGAAGCATTTTTATATGTCAGCGGAATTCCGAGAACAATGGAAGAGTTCCGAAGCATTTTTAAACTTCAGCAGAATTCCCAGAACAATGGAAGAGTTTCGAAGCATTTTTAAACTTCAACAGAATTCCGAGAACAATGGAAGAGTTCCGAAGCATTTTTAAACGTCAGCGGAATTCCGAGAACAATGAAAGAGTTGCGAAGCATTATTAAACGTCAGCGTAATTCCGAGAACAATGGAAGAGTTCTGAAGCATTTTTAAGCGTCAGCGGAATTTTGAAAACAATGGAAGATTTCCGAAGCATGTTTAAACATCAGCGGAATTCTGAGAACAATGGAAGAGGTCCGAAGCATTTTTAAACTTCAGCGGAATTCCGAGAACAATGGAAGAGTTCCGAAGCATTTTTAAACGTCAGCGGAATTCCGAGAACAATGGAAGAGTACTGAAGCATTTTAAAACGTCAGCGGAATTCCGAGAACAATGGAAGAGTTCCGAAGCATTTTTAAACGTCAGCAGAATTCCGAGAACAATGGAAGAGTTCCGAACCATTTTAAAACTTCAGCAGAATTCCAAGAACAATGGAAGAGTTCCGAAGCATTTTTAAACGTCAGCGGAATTCCGAGAACAATGGAAGAGTTCCAAAGCATTTTTAAGCGTCAGCGGAATTTTGAAAACAATGGAAGATTTCCGAAGCATTTTTAAACGTCAGCGGAATTCCGAGAACAATGGAAGAGTTCTGAAGCATTTTTAAACGTCAGCGGAATTGCGAGAACAATGGAAGAGTTCTAAAGCATTTTTAAACATCAGCGGAATGCCGAGAACAATGCAAGATTTCCGAAGCATTTTTATATGTCAGCGGAATTCCGAGAACAATGGAAGAGTACCGAAGCATTTTTAAACGTCAGCGGAATTCTGAGAACAATGGAGGAGTTACAAAGCATTTTTAAACTTCAGCAGAATTCCGAGAACAATGGAAGAGTTTCGAAGCATTTTTAAACTTCAACGGAATTTTGAAAACAATGGAAGATTTCCGAAGCATTTTTAAACGTCAGCGGAATTCTGAGAACAATGGAAGAGTTCCGAAGCATTTTTAAACGTCAGCAGAATTCCGAGAACAATGGAAGAGTTCCGAAGCATTTTTAAACGTCAGCGGAATTCCGAGAACAATGAAAGAGTTCTGAAGCATTTTTAAGCGTCAGCGGAATTTTGAAAACAATGGAAGATTTCCGAAGCATTTTTAAACGTCAGCGGAATTCCGAGAACAATGGAAGAGTTCCGAAGCATTTTTAAACGTCAGCAGAATTCCGAGAAGAATGTAAGAGTACTGAAGCATTTTTAAACTTCAGCAGAATTCTGAGAGCAATGGAAGAGTTCCAAAGCATTTTAAAAGTTCAGCAGAATTCCGAGAACAATTGAAGAGTTCCAAAGCCTTTTTAAACGTCAGCGGAATACCGAGAACAATGCAAGATTTCCGAAGCATTTTTATATGTCAGCGGAATTCCGAGAACAATGGAAGAGTACCGAAGCATTTTTAAACGTCAGCGGAATTCTGAGAACAATGGAGGAGTTACAAAGCATTTTTAAACTTCAGCAGAATTCCGAGAACAATGGAAGAGTTTCGAAGCATTTTTAAACTTCAACGGAATTCCGTGAACAATGGAAGAGTTCCGAAGCATTTTTAAACGTCAGCAGAATTCCGAGAAGAATGTAAGAGTTCTGAAGCATTTTTAAACTTCAGCAGAATTCCGAGAGCAATGGAAGAGTTCCAAAGCATTTTAAAAGTTCAGCAGAATTCCGAGAACAATTGAAGAGTTCCGAAGCATTTTTAAACGTCAGCGAAATGCCGAGAACAATGCAAGATTTCCGAAGCATTTTTATATGTCAGTGGAATTCCGAGAACAATGGAAGAGTTCCGAAGCATTTTTAAACTTCAGCAGAATTCCGAGAACAATGGAAGTGTTTCGAAGCATTTTTAAACTTCAACGGTATTCCGAGAACAATGGAAGAGTTCCGAAGCATTTTTAAACGTCAGCGGAATTCCGAGAACAATGAAAGAGTTGCGAAGCATTATTAAACGTCAGCGGAATTCCGAGAACAATGGAAGAGTTCTGAAGCATTTTTAAACTTCAGCAGAATTCCCAGAACAATGGAAGAGTTTCAAAGCATTTTTAAACTTCAACGGAATTCCGAGAACAATGGAAGAGTTACGAAGCATTTTTAAACGTCAGCGGAATGCCGAGAACAATGCAAGATTTCCGAAGCATTTTTATATGTCAGCGGAATTCCGAGAACAATGGAAGAGTTCCGAAGCATTTTTAAACTTCAGCAGAATTCCGAGAACAATGGAAGTGTTTCGAAGCATTTTTAAACTTCAACGGTATTCCGAGAACAATGGAAGAGTTCCGAAGCATTTTTAAACGTCAGCGAAATTCTGAGAAAAATGGAAGAGTTCTGAAGCATTTTTAAACTTCAGCAGAATTCCGAGAACAATGGAAGAGTTCCGAAGCATTTTTAAACTTCAGCGGAATTCCGAGAACAATGTAAGAGATTTTAAGCATTTTTAAACTTCAGCGGAATTCCGAGAACAATGGAAGAGTTCCGAAGCATTTTTAAACGTCAGCGGAATTCCGAGAACAATGGAAGAGTACTGAAGCATCTTAAAACGTCATCGGAATTCCGAGAACAATGGAAGAGTTCCGAAGCATTTTTAAACTTCAGCAGAATTACGATAACAATGGAAGAGTTCCGAAGCATTTTTAAACATGAGCAGAATTACGAGAACAATGGAAGAGATTTTAAGCATTTTTAAACTTCAGCGGAATTCCGAGAACAATAGAAGAGTTCCGAAGCATTTTTAAACTTCACCCGAATTCCGAGAGCAATGGAAGAGTACCAAAGCATTTTTAAACGTCAGCGGAATTCTGAGAACAATGGAAGAGTTCCGAAGCATTTTTAAACTTCAGCAGAATTCCGAGAACAATGGAAGAGTTCCGAAGCATTTTTAAACTTCAGCGGAATTCCGAGAACAATGAAAGAGTTGCGAAGCATTATTAAACGTCAGCGGAATTCCGAGAACAATGGAAGAGTTCTGAATCATTTTTAAACGTCTTGGAATTTTGAAAACAATGGAAGATTTTCGAAGCATTTTTAAACGTCAGCGGAATTCTGAGAACAATGGAAGAGTACTGAAGCATTTTAAAACGTCATCGGAATTCCGAGAAAAATGGAAGAGTTCCGAAGCATTTTTAAACTTCAGCAGAATTACGAGAACAATGGAAGAGTTCCGAAGCATTTTTAAACATGAGCAGAATTACGAGAACAATGGAAGAGATTTTAAGCATTTTTAAACTTCAGCGGAATTCCGAGAACAATAGAAGAGTTCCGAAGCATTTTTAAACTTCACCCGAATTCCGAGAGCAATATAAGAGTTCCAAAGCATTTTAAAAATTCAGCAGAATTCCGAGAACAATTGAAGAGTTCCGAAGCATTTTTAAACGTCAGCGGAATGCCGAGAACAATGCAAGATTTCCGAAGAATTTTTATATGTCAGCGGAATTCCGAGAACAATGGAAGAGTACCAAAGCATTTTTAAACGTCAGCGGAATTCTGAGAACAATGGAAGAGTTCCAAAGCATTTTTAAACGACAGTGGAATTCCGAGAACAATGGAAGAGTTCTGAAGCATTTATAAACTTTTGCGGAATTCCGAGAACAATGGAAGGGTTCCGAAGCATTTTTAAAAGTCAGCGGAATTCCGAGAACAATGGAAGAGTTGTGAAGCATTTTTAAACGTCAGCGGAATTCCGAGAACAATGGAAGAGTTCCGAAGCATTTTTAAACGTCAGCAGAATTCTGAGAACAATGGAAAAGTTCTGAAGCATTTTTAAACGTCAGCGGAATTTTGAAAACAATGGAAGATTTCCGAAGCATTTTTAAACTTCAGCAGAATTCCGAGAACAATGTACGAGATTTTAAGCATTTTTAAACTTCAGCGGAATTCCGAGAACAATAGAAGAGTTCCGAAGCATTTTTAAAATTCACACGAATTCCGAGAATAATGGAAGAGTTCACATGAATTTTTAGACTTCAGCAGAATTCCTAGTACAATGGAAGAGTTCCGAAGCATTTTTAAACTTCAGCGGAATTCCAAGAACAATGGAAGAGTTCCGAAGCATTTTTAAACATGAGCAGAATTACGAGAACAATGGAAGAGATTTTAAGCATTTTTAAACTTCAGCGGAATTCCGAGAGCAATGGAAGAGTTCCAAAGCATTTTAAAAGTTCAGCAGAATTCCGAGAACAATTGAAGAGTTCCGAAGCATTTTTAAACGTCAGCGGAATGCCGAGAACAATGCAAGATTTCCGAAGCATTTTTATATGTCAGCGGATTTCCGAGAACAATGGAAGAGTACCGAAGCATTTTTAAACGTCAGCGGAATTCTGAGAACAGTGGAAGAGTTCCGAAGCATTTTTAAACTTCAGCAGAATTCCGAGAACAATGGAAGAGTTTCGAAGCATTTTTAAACTTCAACGGAATTCCGAGAACAATGGAAGAGTTCCGAAGCATTTTTAAACGTCAGCGGAATTCCGAGAACAATGAAAAAGTTGCGAAGCATTATTAGACGTCAGCGGAATTCCGAGAACAATGGAAGAGTTCTGAAGCATTTTTAAACGTCAGCGGAATTTTGAAAACAATGGAAGATTTCCGAAGCATTTTTAAACGTCAGCGGAATTCTGAGAACAATGGAAGAGTTCCGAAGCATTTTTAAACTTCAGCGGAATTCCAAGAACAATGGAAGAGTTCCAAAGCATTTTTAAACGTCAGCGGAATTCCGAGAACAATGGAAGAGTTCTGAAGCATTTTTAAACGTCAGCGGAATTGAGAGAACAATGGAAGAGTTCTAAAGCATTTTTAAACATCAGCGGAATGCCGAGAACAATGCAAGATTTCCGAAGCATTTTTATATGTCAGCGGAATTCCGAGAACAATGGAAGAGTTCCGAAGCATTTTTAAACTTCAGCAGAATTCTGAGAACAATGGAAGAGTTCCGAAGCATTTTAAAACTTCAGCAGAATTCCAAGAACAATGGAAGAGTTCCGAAGCATTTTTAAACGTCAGCGGAATTCCGAGAACAATGGAAGAGTTCCGAAGCATTTTTAAACGTCAGCGGAATTCCGAGAACAATGGAAGAGTTCTGAAGCATTTTTAAGCGTCAGCGGAATTTTGAAAACAATGGAAGATTTCCGAAGCATTTTTAAACGTCAGCGGAATTCTGAGAACAATGGAAGAGTTCCGAAGCATTTTTAAACTTCAGCAGAATTCCGAGAACAATGGAAGGGTTCCGAAGCATTTTTAAACTTCAGCGGATTTTGGAGAACAATGGAAGCGTTCCGAAGTATTTTTAAAAGTCAGCGGAATTCCGAGAACAATGGAAGAGTTGTGAAGCATTTTTAAACGTCAGCGGAATTCCGAGAACAATGGAAGAGTTCCGAAGCATTTTTAAACGTCAGCAGAATTCCGAGAACAATGGAAGAGTTCCGAAGCATTTCTAAACGTCAGCAGAATTCTGAGAACAATGGAAGAGTTCCGAAGCATTTTTAAACTTCAGCGGAATTCCGAGAACAATGGAAGAGTTCCAAAGCATTTTTAAACGTCAGCGGAATTCCGAGAACAATGGAAGAGTTCCGAAGCATTTTTAAACGTCAGCAGAATTCCGAGAAGAATGTAAGAGTACTGAAGCATTTTTAAACTTCAGCAGAATTCCGAGAGCAATGGAAGAGTTCCAAAGCATTTTAAAAGTTCAGCAGAATTCCGAGAACAATTGAAGAGTTCCGAAGCATTTTTAAACGTCAGCGGAATTCTGAGAACAATGGAAGAGTTCCGAAGCATTTTTAAACTTCAGCAGAATTCCGAGAACAATGGAAGAGTTTCGAAGCATTTTTAAACTTCAACGGAATTCCGAGAACAATGGAAGAGTTCCGAAGCATTTTTAAACGTCAGCGGAATTCCGAGAACAATGAAAGAGTTGAGAAGCATTATTAGACGTCAGCGGAATTCCGAGAACAATGGAAGAGTTCTGAAGCATTTTTAAACGTCAGCGGAATTTTGAAAACAATGGAAGAGTTCCGAAGCATTTTTAAACTTCAGCGGAATTCCAAGAACATTGGAAGAGTTCCAAAGCATTTTTAAACGTCAGCGGAATTCCGAGAACAATGGAAGAGTTCTGAAGCATTTTTAAACGTCAGCGGAATTGCGAGAACAATGGAAGAGTTCTAAAGCATTTTTAAACATCAGCGGAATGCCGAGAACAATGCAAGATTTCCGAAGCATTTTTATATGTCAGCGGAATTCGGAGAACAATGGAAGAGTTCCGAAGCATTTTTAAACTTCAGCGGAATTACGAGAACAATGGAAGAGTTCCGAAGCATTTTTAAACGTCAGCGGAATGCCGAGAACAATGCAAGATTTCCGAAGCATTTTTATATGTCAGCGGAATTCCGAGAACAATGGAAGAGTTCCGAAGCATTTTTAAACTTCAGCAGAATTCCCAGAACAATGGAAGAGTTTCGAAGCATTTTTAAACTTCAACAGAATTCCGAGAACAATGGAAGAGTTCCGAAGCATTTTTAAACGTCAGCGGAATTCCGAGAACAATGAAAGAGTTGCGAAGCATTATTAAACGTCAGCGTAATTCCGAGAACAATGGAAGAGTTCTGAAGCATTTTTAAGCGTCAGCGGAATTTTGAAAACAATGGAAGATTTCCGAAGCATGTTTAAACGTCAGCGGAATTCTGAGAACAATGGAAGAGGTCCGAAGCATTTTTAAACTTCAGCGGAATTCCGAGAACAATGGAAGAGTTCCGAAGCATTTTTAAACGTCAGCGGAATTCCGAGAACAATGGAAGAGTACTGAAGCATTTTAAAACGTCAGCGGAATTCCGAGAACAATGGAAGAGTTCCGAAGCATTTTTAAACGTCAGCAGAATTCCGAGAACAATGGAAGAGTTCCGAAGCATTTTAAAACTTCAGCAGAATTCCAAGAACAATGGAAGAGTTCCGAAGCATTTTTAAACGTCAGCGGAATTCCGAGAACAATGGAAGAGTTCCAAAGCATTTTTAAGCGTCAGCGGAATTTTGAAAACAATGGAAGATTTCCGAAGCATTTTTAAACGTCAGCGGAATTCTGAGAACAATGGAAGAGTTCCGAAGCATTTTTAAACGTCAGCAGAATTCCGAGAACAATGGAAGAGTTCCGAAGCATTTTTAAACGTCAGCGGAATTCCGAGAACAATGAAAGAGTTCTGAAGCATTTTTAAGCGTCAGCGGAATTTTGAAAACAATGGAAGATTTCCGAAGCATTTTTAAACGTCAGCGGAATTCCGAGAACAATGGAAGAGTTCCGAAGCATTTTTAAACGTCAGCAGAATTCCGAGAAGAATGTAAGAGTACTGAAGCATTTTTAAACTTCAGCAGAATTCTGAGAGCAATGGAAGAGTTCCAAAGCATTTTAAAAGTTCAGCAGAATTCCGAGAACAATTGAAGAGTTCCAAAGCCTTTTTAAACGTCAGCGGAATGCCGAGAACAATGCAAGATTTCCGAAGCATTTTTATATGTCAGCGGAATTCCGAGAACAATGGAAGAGTACCGAAGCATTTTTAAACGTCAGCGGAATTCTGAGAACAATGGAGGAGTTACAAAGCATTTTTAAACTTCAGCAGAATTCCGAGAACAATGGAAGAGTTTCGAAGCATTTTTAAACTTCAACGGAATTCCGTGAACAATGGAAGAGTTCCGAAGCATTTTTAAACGTCAGCAGAATTCCGAGAAGAATGTAAGAGTTCTGAAGCATTTTTAAACTTCAGCAGAATTCCGAGAGCAATGGAAGAGTTCCAAAGCATTTTAAAAGTTCAGCAGAATTCCGAGAACAATTGAAGATTTCCGAAGCATTTTTAAACGTCAGCGAAATGCCGAGAACAATGCAAGATTTCCGAAGCATTTTTATATGTCAGTGGAATTCCGAGAACAATGGAAGAGTTCCGAAGCATTTTTAAACTTCAGCAGAATTCCGAGAACAATGGAAGTGTTTCGAAGCATTTTTAAACTTCAACGGTATTCCGAGAACAATGGAAGAGTTCCGAAGCATTTTTAAACGTCATCGGAATTCCGAGAACAATGAAAGAGTTGCGAAGCATTATTAAACGTCAGCGGAATTCCGAGAACAATGGAAGAGTTCTGAAGCATTTTTAAACTTCAGCAGAATTCCCAGAACAATGGAAGAGTTTCGAAGCATTTTTAAACTTCAACGGAATTCCGAGAACAATGGAAGAGTTACGAAGCATTTTTAAACGTCAGCGGAATGCCGAGAACAATGCAAGATTTCCGAAGCATTTTTATATGTCAGCGGAATTCCGAGAACAATGGAAGAGTTTCGAAGCATTTTTAAACTTCAGCAGAATTCCGAGAACAATGGAAGTGTTTCGAAGCATTTTTAAACTTCAACGGTATTCCGAGAACAATGGAAGAGTTCCGAAGCATTTTTAAACGTCAGCGAAATTCTGAGAAAAATGGAAGAGTTCTGAAGCATTTTTAAACTTCAGCAGAATTCCGAGAACAATGGAAGAGTTCCGAAGCATTTTTAAACTTCAGCGGAATTCCGAGAACAATGTAAGAGATTTTAAGCATTTTTAAACTTCAGCGGAATTCCGAGAACAATGGAAGAGTTCCGAAGCATTTTTAAACGTCAGCGGAATTCCGAGAACAATGGAAGAGTACTGAAGCATCTTAAAACGTCATCGGAATTCCGAGAACAATGGAAGAGTTCCGAAGCATTTTTAAACTTCAGCAGAATTACGATAACAATGGAAGAGTTCCGAAGCATTTTTAAACATGAGCAGAATTACGAGAACAATGGAAGAGATTTTAAGCATTTTTAAACTTCAGCGGAATTCCGAGAACAATAGAAGAGTTCCGAAGCATTTTTAAACTTCACCCGAATTCCGAGAGCAATGGAAGAGTTCCAAAGCATTTTAAAAGTTCAGCAGAATTCCGAGAACAATTGAAGAGTTCCGAAGCATTTTTAAACGTCAGCGGAATTCTGAGAACAATGGAAGAGTTCCGAAGCATTTTTAAACTTCAGCAGAATTCCGAGAACAATGGAAGGGTTCCGAAGCATTTTTAAACTTCAGCGGATTTTGGAGAACAATGGAAGCGTTCCGAAGTATTTTTAAAAGTCAGCAGAATTCCGAGAACAATGGAAGAGTTCCGAAGCATTTCTAAACGTCAGCAGAATTCTGAGAACAATGGAAGAGTTCCGAAGCATTTTTAAACTTCAGCAGAATTCCGAGAGCAATGGAAGAGTTCCAAAGCATTTTAAAAGTTCAGCAGAATTCCGAGAACAATTGAAGAGTTCCGAAGCATTTTTAAACGTCAGCGGAATGCCGAGAACAATGCAAGATTTCCGAAGCATTTTTATATGTCAGCGGAATTCCGAGAACAATGGAAGAGTTCCGAAGCATTTTTAAACGTCAGCGGAATTCCGAGAACAATGAAAGAGTTGCGAAGCATTATTAAACGTCAGCGGAATTCCGAGAACAATGGAAGAGTTCTGAAGCATTTTTAAACTTCAGCAGAATTCCCAGAACAATGGAAGAGTTCCGAAGCATTTTTAAACGTCAGCGAAATTCTGAGAAAAATGGAAGAGTTCTGAAGCATTTTTAAACTTCAGCAGAATTCCGAGAACAATGGAAGAGTTCCGAAGCATTTTTAAACTTCAGCGGAATTCCGAGAACAATGTAAGAGATTTTAAGCATTTTTAAACTTCAGCGGAATTCCGAGAACAATGGAAGAGTTCCGAAGCATTTTTAAACGTCAGCGGAATTCCGAGAACAATGGAAGAGTACTGAAGCATCTTAAAACGTCATCGGAATTCCGAGAACAATGGAAGAGTTCCGAAGCATTTTTAAACTTCAGCAGAATTACGATAACAATGGAAGAGTTCCGAAGCATTTTTAAACATGAGCAGAATTACGAGAACAATGGAAGAGATTTTAAGCATTTTTAAACTTCAGCGGAATTCCGAGAACAATAGAAGAGTTCCGAAGCATTTTTAAACTTCACCCGAATTCCGAGAGCAATGGAAGAGTTCCAAAGCATTTTAAAAGTTCAGCAGAATTCCGAGAACAATTGAAGAGTTCCGAAGCATTTTTAAACGTCAGCGGAATGCCGAGAACAATGCAAGATTTCCGAAGCATTTTTATATGTCAGCGGAATTCCGAGAACAATGGAAGAGTTCCGAAGCATTTTTAAACGTCAGCGGAATTCCGAGAACAATGAAAGAGTTGCGAAGCATTATTAAACGTCAGCGGAATTCCGAGAACAATGGAAGAGTTCTGAAGCATTTTTAAACTTCAGCAGAATTCCCAGAACAATGGAAGAGTTCCGAAGCATTTTTAAACGTCAGCGAAATTCTGAGAAAAATGGAAGAGTTCTGAAGCATTTTTAAACTTCAGCAGAATTCCGAGAACAATGGAAGAGTTCCGAAGCATTTTTAAACTTCAGCGGAATTCCGAGAACAATGTAAGAGATTTTAAGCATTTTTAAACTTCAGCGGAATTCCGAGAACAATGGAAGAGTTCCGAAGCATTTTTAAACGTCAGCGGAATTCCGAGAACAATGGAAGAGTACTGAAGCATCTTAAAACGTCATCGGAATTCCGAGAACAATGGAAGAGTTCCGAAGCATTTTTAAACTTCAGCAGAATTACGATAACAATGGAAGAGTTCCGAAGCATTTTTAAACATGAGCAGAATTACGAGAACAATGGAAGAGATTTTAAGCATTTTTAAACTTCAGCGGAATTCCGAGAACAATAGAAGAGTTCCGAAGCATTTTTAAACTTCACCCGAATTCCGAGAGCAATGGAAGAGTTCCAAAGCATTTTAAAAGTTCAGCAGAATTCCGAGAACAATTGAAGAGTTCCGAAGCATTTTTAAACGTCAGCGGAATTCTGAGAACAATGGAAGAGTTCCGAAGCATTTTTAAACTTCAGCAGAATTCCGAGAACAATGGAAGGGTTCCGAAGCATTTTTAAACTTCAGCGGATTTTGGAGAACAATGGAAGCATTCCGAAGTATTTTTAAAAGTCAGGAGAATTCCGAGAACAATGGAAGAGTTCCGAAGCATTTCTAAACGTCAGCAGAATTCTGAGAACAATGGAAGAGTTCCGAAGCATTTTTAAACTTCAGCAGAATTCCGAGAGCAATGGAAGAGTTCCAAAGCATTTTAAAAGTTCAGCAGAATTCCGAGAACAATTGAAGAGTTCCGAAGCATTTTTAAACGTCAGCGGAATGCCGAGAACAATGCAAGATTTCCGAAGCATTTTTATATGTCAGCGGAATTCCGAGAACAATGGAAGAGTTCCGAAGCATTTTTAAACGTCAGCGGAATTCCGAGAACAATGAAAGAGTTGCGAAGCATTATTAAACGTCAGCGGAATTCCGAGAACAATGGAAGAGTTCTGAAGCATTTTTAAACTTCAGCAGAATTCCCAGAACAATGGAAGAGTTTCGAAGCATTTTTAAACTTCAACGGAATTCCGAGAACAATGGAAGAGTTCCGAAGCATTTTTAAACGTCAGCGGAATTCCGAGAACAATGAAAGAGTTGCGAAGCATTATTAAACGTCAGCGTAATTCCGAGAACAATGGAAGAGTTCTGAAGCATTTTTAAGCGTCAGCGGAATTTTGAAAACAATGGAAGATTTCCGAAGCATTTTAAAACTTCAGCAGAATTACGAGAACAATGGAAGAGTTCCGAAGCATTTTTAAACATGAGCAGAATTACGAGAACAATGGAAGAGATTTTAAGCATTTTTAAACTTCAGCGGAATTCCGAGATCAATAGAAGAGTTCCGAAGCATTTTTAAACTTCACCCGAATTCCGAGAGCAATGGAAGAGTTCCAAAGCATTTTAAAAATTCAGCAGAATTCCAAGAACAATTGAAGAGTTCCGAAGCATTTTTAAACGTCAGCGGAATGCCGAGAACAATACAAGATTTCCGAAGAATTTTTATATGTCAGCGGAATTCCGAGAACAATGGAAGAGTACCAAAGCATTTTTAAACGTCAGCGGAATTCTGAGAACAATGGAAGAGTTCTGAAGCATTTATAAACTTTTGCGGAATTCCGAGAACAATGGAAGGGTTCCGAAGCATTTTTAAAAGTCAGCGGAATTCCGAGAACAATGGAAGAGTTGTGAAGCATTTTTAAACGTCAGCGGAATTCCGAGAACAATGGAAGAGTTCTGAAGCATTTTTAAACGTCAGCAGAATTCTGAGAACAATGGAAAAGTTCTGAAGCATTTTTAAACGTCAGCGGAATTTTGAAAACAATGGAAGATTTCCGAAGCATTTTTAAACGTCAGCGGAATTCTGAGAACAATGGAAGAGTTCTGAAGCATTTTTAAACTTCAGCAGAATTCCGAGAACAATGTACGAGATTTTAAGCATTTTTAAACTTCAGCGGAATTCCGAGAACAATAGAAGAGTTCCGAAGCATTTTTAAAATTCACACGAATTCCAAGAATAATGGAAGAGTTCACATGAATTTTTAGACTTCAGCAGAATGCCTAGAACAATGGAAGAGTTCCGAAGCATTTTTAAACTTCAGCGGAATTCCGAGAACAATGGAAGAGTTCCGAAGCATTTTTAAACATGAGCAGAATTACGAGAACAATGGAAGAGATTTTAAGCATTTTTAAACTTCAGCGGAATTCCGAGAACAATGCAAGATTTCCGAAGCATTTTTATATGTCAGTGGATTTCCGAGAACAATGGAAGAGTACCGAAGCATTTTTAAACGTCAGCGGAATTCTGAGAACAATGGAAGAGTTCCAAAGCATTTTTAAACTTCAGCAGAATTCCGAGAACAATGGAAGAGTTTCGAAGCATTTTTAAACTTCAGCGGAATTCCGAGAACAATAGAAGAGTTCCGAAGCATTTTTAAAATTCACACGAATTCCGAGAATAATTGAAGAGTTCACATGAATTTTTAGACTTCAGCAGAATTCCTAGTACAATGGAAGAGTTCCGAAGCATTTTTAAACTTCAGCGGAATTCCAAGAACAATGGAAGAGTTCCGAAGCATTTTTAAACGTCAGCGGAATTCCGAGAACAATGAAAGAGTTGCGAAGCATTATTAGACGTCAGCGGAATTCCGAGAACAATGGAAGAGTTCTGAAGCATTTTTAAACGTCAGCGGAATTTTGAAAACAATGGAAGAGTTCCGAAGCATTTTTAAACTTCAGCGGAATTCCAAGAACAATGGAAGAGTTCCAAAGCATTTTTAAACGTCAGCGGAATTCCGAGAACAATGGAAGAGTTCTGAAGCATTTTTAAACGTCAGCGGAATTGCGAGAACAATGGAAGAGTTCTAAAGCATTTTTAAACATCAGCGGAATGCCGAGAACAATGCAAGATTTCCGAAGCATTTTTATATGTCAGCGGAATTCGGAGAACAATGGAAGAGTTCCGAAGCATTTTTAAACTTCAGCGGAATTACGAGAACAATGGAAGAGTTCCGAAGCATTTTTAAACGTCAGCGGAATGCCGAGAACAATGCAAGATTTCCGAAGCATTTTTATATGTCAGCGGAATTCCGAGAACAATGGAAGAGTTCCGAAGCATTTTTAAACTTCAGCAGAATTCCCAGAACAATGGAAGAGTTTCGAAGCATTTTTAAACTTCAACAGAATTCCGAGAACAATGGAAGAGTTCCGAAGCATTTTTAAACGTCAGCGGAATTCCGAGAACAATGAAAGAGTTGCGAAGCATTATTAAACGTCAGCGTAATTCCGAGAACAATGGAAGAGTTCTGAAGCATTTTTAAGCGTCAGCGGAATTTTGAAAACAATGGAAGATTTCCGAAGCATGTTTAAACGTCAGCGGAATTCTGAGAACAATGGAAGAGGTCCGAAGCATTTTTAAACTTCAGCGGAATTCCGAGAACAATGGAAGAGTTCCGAAGCATTTTTAAACGTCAGCGGAATTCCGAGAACAATGGAAGAGTACTGAAGCATTTTAAAACGTCAGCGGAATTCCGAGAACAATGGAAGAGTTCCGAAGCATTTTTAAACGTCAGCAGAATTCCGAGAACAATGGAAGAGTTCCGAAGCATTTTAAAACTTCAGCAGAATTCCAAGAACAATGGAAGAGTTCCGAAGCATTTTTAAACGTCAGCGGAATTCCGAGAACAATGGAAGAGTTCCAAAGC
This sequence comes from Phyllobates terribilis, assembly GCF_046119375.1. Lineage (NCBI taxonomy): Eukaryota > Metazoa > Chordata > Amphibia > Anura > Dendrobatidae > Phyllobates > Phyllobates terribilis. The sequence goes on along the minus strand of NW_027362788.1, from coordinate 10,716,442 downwards.
ATTTTTAAGCGTCAGCGGAATTTTGAAAACAATGGAAGATTTCCGAAGCATTTTTAAACGTCAGCGGAATTCTGAGAACAATGGAAGAGTTCCGAAGCATTTTTAAACATGAGCAGAATTACGAGAACAATGGAAGAGATTTTAAGCATTTTTAAACTTCAGCGGAATTCCGAGATCAATAGAAGAGTTCCGAAGCATTTTTAAACTTCACCCGAATTCCGAGAGCAATGGAAGAGTTCCAAAGCATTTTAAAAATTCAGCAGAATTCCAAGAACAATTGAAGAGTTCCGAAGCATTTTTAAACGTCAGCGGAATGCCGAGAACAATACAAGATTTCCGAAGAATTTTTATATGTCAGCGGAATTCCGAGAACAATGGAAGAGTACCAAAGCATTTTTAAACGTCAGCGGAATTCTGAGAACAATGGAAGAGTTCTGAAGCATTTATAAACTTTTGCGGAATTCCGAGAACAATGGAAGGGTTCCGAAGCATTTTTAAAAGTCAGCGGAATTCCGAGAACAATGGAAGAGTTGTGAAGCATTTTTAAACGTCAGCGGAATTCCGAGAACAATGGAAGAGTTCTGAAGCATTTTTAAACGTCAGCAGAATTCTGAGAACAATGGAAAAGTTCTGAAGCATTTTTAAACGTCAGCGGAATTTTGAAAACAATGGAAGATTTCCGAAGCATTTTTAAAATTCACACGAATTCCGAGAATAATTGAAGAGTTCACATGAATTTTTAGACTTCAGCAGAATTCCTAGTACAATGGAAGAGTTCCGAAGCATTTTTAAACTTCAGCGGAATTCCAAGAACAATGGAAGAGTTCCGAAGCATTTTTAAACGTCAGCGGAATTCCGAGAACAATGAAAGAGTTGCGAAGCATTATTAGACGTCAGCGGAATTCCGAGAACAATGGAAGAGTTCTGAAGCATTTTTAAACGTCAGCGGAATTTTGAAAACAATGGAAGAGTTCCGAAGCATTTTTAAACTTCAGCGGAATTCCAAGAACAATGGAAGAGTTCCAAAGCATTTTTAAACGTCAGCGGAATTCCGAGAACAATGGAAGAGTTCTGAAGCATTTTTAAACGTCAGCGGAATTGCGAGAACAATGGAAGAGTTCTAAAGCATTTTTAAACATCAGCGGAATGCCGAGAACAATGCAAGATTTCCGAAGCATTTTTATATGTCAGCGGAATTCGGAGAACAATGGAAGAGTTCCGAAGCATTTTTAAACTTCAGCGGAATTACGAGAACAATGGAAGAGTTCCGAAGCATTTTTAAACGTCAGCGGAATGCCGAGAACAATGCAAGATTTCCGAAGCATTTTTATATGTCAGCGGAATTCCGAGAACAATGGAAGAGTTCCGAAGCATTTTTAAACTTCAGCAGAATTCCCAGAACAATGGAAGAGTTTCGAAGCATTTTTAAACTTCAACAGAATTCCGAGAACAATGGAAGAGTTCCGAAGCATTTTTAAACGTCAGCGGAATTCCGAGAACAATGAAAGAGTTGCGAAGCATTATTAAACGTCAGCGTAATTCCGAGAACAATGGAAGAGTTCTGAAGCATTTTTAAGCGTCAGCGGAATTTTGAAAACAATGGAAGATTTCCGAAGCATGTTTAAACGTCAGCGGAATTCTGAGAACAATGGAAGAGGTCCGAAGCATTTTTAAACTTCAGCGGAATTCCTAGAACAATGGAAGAGTTCCGAAGCATTTTTAAACGTCAGCGGAATTCCGAGAACAATGGAAGAGTACTGAAGCATTTTAAAACGTCAGCGGAATTCCGAGAACAATGGAAGAGTTCCGAAGCATTTTTAAACGTCAGCAGAATTCCGAGAACAATGGAAGAGTTCCGAAGCATTTTAAAACTTCAGCAGAATTCCAAGAACAATGGAAGAGTTCCGAAGCATTTTTAAACGTCAGCGGAATTCCGAGAACAATGGAAGAGTTCCAAAGCATTTTTAAGCGTCAGCGGAATTTTGAAAACAATGGAAGATTTCCGAAGCATTTTTAAACGTCAGCGGAATTCTGAGAACAATGGAAGAGTTCCGAAGCATTTTTAAACGTCAGCAGAATTCCGAGAACAATGGAAGAGTTCCGAAGCATTTTTAAACGTCAGCGGAATTCCGAGAACAATGAAAGAGTTCTGAAGCATTTTTAAGCGTCAGCGGAATTTTGAAAACAATGGAAGATTTCCGAAGCATTTTTAAACGTCAGCGGAATTCTGAGAACAATGGAAGAGTTCCGAAGCATTTTTAAACTTCAGCAGAATTCCCAGAACAATGGAAGAGTTTCGAAGCATTTTTAAACTTCAACAGAATTCCGAGAACAATGGAAGAGTTCCGAAGCATTTTTAAACGTCAGCGGAATTCCGAGAACAATGAAAGAGTTGCGAAGCATTATTAAACGTCAGCGTAATTCCGAGAACAATGGAAGAGTTCTGAAGCATTTTTAAGCGTCAGCGGAATTTTGAAAACAATGGAAGATTTCCGAAGCATGTTTAAACGTCAGCGGAATTCTGAGAACAATGGAAGAGGTCCGAAGCATTTTTAAACTTCAGCGGAATTCCGAGAACAATGGAAGAGTTCCGAAGCATTTTTAAACGTCAGCGGAATTCCGAGAACAATGGAAGAGTACTGAAGCATTTTAAAACGTCAGCGGAATTCCGAGAACAATGGAAGAGTTCCGAAGAATTTTTAAACGTCAGCAGAATTCCGAGAACAATGGAAGAGTTCCGAAGCATTTTAAAACTTCAGCAGAATTCCAAGAACAATGGAAGAGTTCCGAAGCATTTTTAAACGTCAGCGGAATTCCGAGAACAATGGAAGAGTTCCAAAGCATTTTTAAGCGTCAGCGGAATTTTGAAAACAATGGAAGATTTCCGAAGCATTTTTAAACGTCAGCGGAATTCTGAGAACAATGGAAGAGTTCCGAAGCATTTTTAAACGTCAGCAGAATTCCGAGAACAATGGAAGAGTTCCGAAGCATTTTTAAACGTCAGCGGAATTCCGAGAACAATGAAAGAGTTCTGAAGCATTTTTAAGCGTCAGCGGAATTTTGAAAACAATGGAAGATTTCCGAAGCATTTTTAAACGTCAGCGGAATTCCGAGAACAATGGAAGAGTTCCGAAGCATTTTTAAACGTCAGCAGAATTCCGAGAAGAATGTAAGAGTACTGAAGCATTTTTAAACTTCAGCAGAATTCTGAGAGCAATGGAAGAGTTCCAAAGCATTTTAAAAGTTCAGCAGAATTCCGAGAACAATTGAAGAGTTCCAAAGCCTTTTTAAACGTCAGCGGAATGCCGAGAACAATGCAAGATTTCCGAAGCATTTTTATATGTCAGCGGAATTCCGAGAACAATGGAAGAGTTCCGAAGCATTTTTAAACTTCAACGGAATTCCGTGAACAATGGAAGAGTTCCGAAGCATTTTTAAACGTCAGCAGAATTCCGAGAAGAATGTAAGAGTTCTGAAGCATTTTTAAACTTCAGCAGAATTCCGAGAGCAATGGAAGAGTTCCAAAGCATTTTAAAAGTTCAGCAGAATTCCGAGAACAATTGAAGATTTCCGAAGCATTTTTAAACGTCAGCGAAATGCCGAGAACAATGCAAGATTTCCGAAGCATTTTTATATGTCAGTGGAATTCCGAGAACAATGGAAGAGTTCCGAAGCATTTTTAAACTTCAGCAGAATTCCGAGAACAATGGAAGTGTTTCGAAGCATTTTTAAACTTCAACGGTATTCCGAGAACAATGGAAGAGTTCCGAAGCATTTTTAAACGTCAGCGGAATTCCGAGAACAATGAAAGAGTTGCGAAGCATTATTAAACGTCAGCGGAATTCCGAGAACAATGGAAGAGTTCTGAAGCATTTTTAAACTTCAGCAGAATTCCCAGAACAATGGAAGAGTTTCGAAGCATTTTTAAACTTCAACGGAATTCCGAGAACAATGGAAGAGTTACGAAGCATTTTTAAACGTCAGCGGAATGCCGAGAACAATGCAAGATTTCCGAAGCATTTTTATATGTCAGCGGAATTCCGAGAACAATGGAAGAGTTCCGAAGCATTTTTAAACTTCAGCAGAATTCCGAGAACAATGGAAGTGTTTCGAAGCATTTTTAAACTTCAACGGTATTCCGAGAACAATGGAAGAGTTCCGAAGCATTTTTAAACGTCAGCGAAATTCTGAGAAAAATGGAAGAGTTCTGAAGCATTTTTAAACTTCAGCAGAATTCCGAGAACAATGGAAGAGTTCCGAAGCATTTTTAAACTTCAGCGGAATTCCGAGAACAATGTAAGAGATTTTAAGCATTTTTAAACTTCAGCGGAATTCCGAGAACAATGGAAGAGTTCCGAAGCATTTTTAAACGTCAGCGGAATTCCGAGAACAATGGAAGAGTACTGAAGCATCTTAAAACGTCATCGGAATTCCGAGAACAATGGAAGAGTTCCGAAGCATTTTTAAACTTCAGCAGAATTACGATAACAATGGAAGAGTTCCGAAGCATTTTTAAACATGAGCAGAATTACGAGAACAATGGAAGAGATTTTAAGCATTTTTAAACTTCAGCGGAATTCCGAGAACAATAGAAGAGTTCCGAAGCATTTTTAAACTTCACCCGAATTCCGAGAGCAATGGAAGAGTTCCAAAGCATTTTAAAAGTTCAGCAGAATTCCGAGAACAATTGAAGAGTTCCGAAGCATTTTTAAACGTCAGCGGATTTCCGAGAACAATGGAAGAGTTCTGAAGCATTTTTAAGCGTCAGCGGAATTTTGAAAACAATGGAAGATTTCCGAAGCATTTTTAAACGTCAGCGGAATTCTGAGAACAATGGAAGAGTTCCGAAGCATTTTTAAACTTCAGCAGAATTCCGAGAACAATGGAAGGGTTCCGAAGCATTTTTAAACTTCAGCGGATTTTGGAGAACAATGGAAGCGTTCCGAAGTATTTTTAAAAGTCAGCAGAATTCCGAGAACAATGGAAGAGTTCCGAAGCATTTCTAAACGTCAGCAGAATTCTGAGAACAATGGAAGAGTTCCGAAGCATTTTTAAACTTCAGCAGAATTCCGAGAGCAATGGAAGAGTTCCAAAGCATTTTAAAAGTTCAGCAGAATTCCGAGAACAATTGAAGAGTTCCGAAGCATTTTTAAACGTCAGCGGAATGCCGAGAACAATGCAAGATTTCCGAAGCATTTTTATATGTCAGCGGAATTCCGAGAACAATGGAAGAGTTCCGAAGCATTTTTAAACGTCAGCGGAATTCCGAGAACAATGAAAGAGTTGCGAAGCATTATTAAACGTCAGCGGAATTCCGAGAACAATGGAAGAGTTCTGAAGCATTTTTAAACTTCAGCAGAATTCCCAGAACAATGGAAGAGTTTCGAAGCATTTTTAAACTTCAACGGAATTCCGAGAACAATGGAAGAGTTCCGAAGCATTTTTAAACGTCAGCGGAATTCCGAGAACAATGAAAGAGTTGCGAAGCATTATTAAACGTCAGCGTAATTCCGAGAACAATGGAAGAGTTCTGAAGCATTTTTAAGCGTCAGCGGAATTTTGAAAACAATGGAAGATTTCCGAAGCATTTTTAAACATGAGCAGAATTACGAGAACAATGGAAGAGATTTTAAGCATTTTTAAACTTCAGCGGAATTCCGAGATCAATAGAAGAGTTCCGAAGCATTTTTAAACTTCACCCGAATTCCGAGAGCAATGGAAGAGTTCCAAAGCATTTTAAAAATTCAGCAGAATTCCAAGAACAATTGAAGAGTTCCGAAGCATTTTTAAACGTCAGCGGAATGCCGAGAACAATACAAGATTTCCGAAGAATTTTTATATGTCAGCGGAATTCCGAGAACAATGGAAGAGTACCAAAGCATTTTTAAACGTCAGCGGAATTCTGAGAACAATGGAAGAGTTCTGAAGCATTTATAAACTTTTGCGGAATTCCGAGAACAATGGAAGGGTTCCGAAGCATTTTTAAAAGTCAGCGGAATTCCGAGAACAATGGAAGAGTTGTGAAGCATTTTTAAACGTCAGCGGAATTCCGAGAACAATGGAAGAGTTCTGAAGCATTTTTAAACGTCAGCAGAATTCTGAGAACAATGGAAAAGTTCTGAAGCATTTTTAAACGTCAGCGGAATTTTGAAAACAATGGAAGATTTCCGAAGCATTTTTAAACGTCAGCGGAATTCTGAGAACAATGGAAGAGTTCTGAAGCATTTTTAAACTTCAGCAGAATTCCGAGAACAATGTACGAGATTTTAAGCATTTTTAAACTTCAGCGGAATTCCGAGAACAATAGAAGAGTTCCGAAGCATTTTTAAAATTCACACGAATTCCAAGAATAATGGAAGAGTTCACATGAATTTTTAGACTTCAGCAGAATGCCTAGAACAATGGAAGAGTTCCGAAGCATTTTTAAACTTCAGCGGAATTCCGAGAACAATGGAAGAGTTCCGAAGCATTTTTAAACATGAGCAGAATTACGAGAACAATGGAAGAGATTTTAAGCATTTTTAAACTTCAGCGGAATTCCGAGAACAATGCAAGATTTCCGAAGCATTTTTATATGTCAGTGGATTTCCGAGAACAATGGAAGAGTACCGAAGCATTTTTAAACGTCAGCGGAATTCTGAGAACAATGGAAGAGTTCCGAAGCATTTTTAAACTTCAGCAGAATTCCGAGAACAATGGAAGAGTTTCGAAGCATTTTTAAACTTCAGCGGAATTCCGAGAACAATAGAAGAGTTCCGAAGCATTTTTAAAATTCACACGAATTCCGAGAATAATGGAAGAGTTCACATGAATTTTTAGACTTCAGCAGAATTCCTAGTACAATGGAAGAGTTCCGAAGCATTTTTAAACTTCAGCGGAATTCCAAGAACAATGGAAGAGTTCCGAAGCATTTTTAAACATGAGCAGAATTACGAGAACAATGGAAGAGATTTTAAGCATTTTTAAACTTCAGCGGAATTCCGAGAGCAATGGAAGAGTTCCAAAGCATTTTAAAAGTTCAGCAGAATTCCGAGAACAATTGAAGAGTTCCGAAGCATTTTTAAACGTCAGCGGAATGCCGAGAACAATGCAAGATTTCCGAAGCATTTTTATATGTCAGCGGATTTCCGAGAACAATGGAAGAGTACCGAAGCATTTTTAAACGTCAGCGGAATTCTGAGAACAGTGGAAGAGTTCCGAAGCATTTTTAAACTTCAGCAGAATTCCGAGAACAATTGAAGAGTTTCGAAGCATTTTTAAACTTCAACGGAATTCCGAGAACAATGGAAGAGTTCCGAAGCATTTTTAAACGTCAGCGGAATTCCGAGAACAATGAAAAAGTTGCGAAGCATTATTAGACGTCAGCGGAATTCCGAGAACAATGGAAGAGTTCTGAAGCATTTTTAAACGTCAGCGGAATTTTGAAAACAATGGAAGATTTACGAAGCATTTTTAAACGTCAGCGGAATTCTGAGAACAATGGAAGAGTTCCGAAGCATTTTTAAACTTCAGCGGAATTCCAAGAACAATGGAAGAGTTCCAAAGCATTTTTAAACGTCAGCGGAATTCCGAGAACAATGGAAGAGTTCTGAAGCATTTTTAAACGTCAGCGGAATTGAGAGAACAATGGAAGAGTTCTAAAGCATTTTTAAACATCAGCGGAATGCCGAGAACAATGCAAGATTTCCGAAGCATTTTTATATGTCAGCGGAATTCCGAGAACAATGGAAGAGTTCCGAAGCATTTTTAAACTTCAGCAGAATTCTGAGAACAATGGAAGTGTTCCGAAGCATTTTAAAACTTCAGCAGAATTCCAAGAACAATGGAAGAGTTCCGAAGCATTTTTAAACGTCAGCGGAATTCCGAGAACAATGGAAGAGTTCCGAAGCATTTTTAAACGTCAGCGGAATTCCGAGAACAATGGAAGAGTTCTGAAGCATTTTTAAGCGTCAGCGGAATTTTGAAAACAATGGAAGATTTCCGAAGCATTTTTAAACGTCAGCGGAATTCTGAGAACAATGGAAGAGTTCCGAAGCATTTTTAAACTTCAGCAGAATTCCGAGAACAATGGAAGGGTTCCGATGCATTTTTAAACTTCAGCGGATTTTGGAGAACAATGGAAGCGTTCCGAAGTATTTTTAAGTCAGCGGAATTCCGAGAACAATGGAAGAGTTGTGAAGCATTTTTAAACGTCAGCGGAATTCCGAGAACAATAGAAGAGTTCCGAAGCATTTTTAAAATTCACACGAATTCCGAGAATAATGGAAGAGTTCACATGAATTTTTAGACTTCAGCAGAATTCCTAGTACAATGGAAGAGTTCCGAAGCATTTTTAAACTTCAGCGGAATTCCAAGAACAATGGAAGAGTTCCGAAGCATTTTTAAACATGAGCAGAATTACGAGAACAATGGAAGAGATTTTAAGCATTTTTAAACTTCAGCGGAATTCCGAGAGCAATGGAAGAGTTCCAAAGCATTTTAAAAGTTCAGCAGAATTCCGAGAACAATTGAAGAGTTCCGAAGCATTTTTAAACGTCAGCGGAATGCCGAGAACAATGCAAGATTTCCGAAGCATTTTTATATGTCAGCGGATTTCCGAGAACAATGGAAGAGTACCGAAGCATTTTTAAACGTCAGCGGAATTCTGAGAACAGTGGAAGAGTTCCGAAGCATTTTTAAACTTCAGCAGAATTCCGAGAACAATGGAAGAGTTTCGAAGCATTTTTAAACTTCAACGGAATTCCGAGAACAATGGAAGAGTTCCGAAGCATTTTTAAACGTCAGCGGAATTCCGAGAACAATGAAAAAGTTGCGAAGCATTATTAGACGTCAGCGGAATTCCGAGAACAATGGAAGAGTTCTGAAGCATTTTTAAACGTCAGCGGAATTTTGAAAACAATGGAAGATTTACGAAGCATTTTTAAACGTCAGCGGAATTCTGAGAACAATGGAAGAGTTCCGAAGCATTTTTAAACTTCAGCGGAATTCCAAGAACAATGGAAGAGTTCCAAAGCATTTTTAAACGTCAGCGGAATTCCGAGAACAATGGAAGAGTTCTGAAGCATTTTTAAACGTCAGCGGAATTGAGAGAACAATGGAAGAGTTCTAAAGCATTTTTAAACATCAGCGGAATGCCGAGAACAATGCAAGATTTCCGAAGCATTTTTATATGTCAGCGGAATTCCGAGAACAATGGAAGAGTTCCGAAGCATTTTTAAACTTCAGCAGAATTCTGAGAACAATGGAAGAGTTCCGAAGCATTTTAAAACTTCAGCAGAATTCCAAGAACAATGGAAGAGTTCCGATGCATTTTTAAGCGTCAGCGGAATTTTGAAAACAATGGAAGATTTCCGAAGCATTTTTAAACGTCAGCGGAATTCTGAGAACAATGGAAGAGTTCCGAAGCATTTTTAAACTTCAGCAGAATTCCGAGAACAATGGAAGGGTTCCGATGCATTTTTAAACTTCAGCGGATTTTGGAGAACAATGGAAGCGTTCCGAAGTATTTTTAAAAGTCAGCGGAATTCCGAGAACAATGGAAGAGTTGTGAAGCATTTTTAAACGTCAGCGGAATTCCGAGAACAATGGAAGAGTTCCGAAGCATTTTTAAACGTCAGCAGAATTCCGAGAACAATGGAAGAGTTCCGAAGCATTTCTAAACGTCAGCAGAATTCTGAGAACAATGGAAGAGTTCCGAAGCATTTTTAAACTTCAGCGGAATTCCGAGAACAATGGAAGAGTTCCAAAGCATTTTTAAACGTCAGCGGAATTCCGAGAACAATGGAAGAGTTCCGAAGCATTTTTAAACGTCAGCAGAATTCCGAGAAGAATGTAAGAGTACTGAAGCATTTTTAAACTTCAGCGGAATTCCGAGAGCAATGGAAGAGTTCCAAAGCATTTTAAAAGTTCAGCAGAATTCCGAGAACAATTGAAGAGTTCCGAAGCATTTTTAAACGTCAGCGGAATTCTGAGAACAATGGAAGAGTTCCGAAGCATTTTTAAACTTCAGCAGAATTCCGAGAACAATGGAAGAGTTCCGAAGCATTTTTAAACGTCAGCGGAATTCCGAGAACAATGAAAGAGTTGGGAAGCATTATTAGACGTCAGCGGAATTCCGAGAACAATGGAAGAGTTCTGAAGCATTTTTAAACGTCAGCGGAATTTTGAAAACAATGGAAGAGTTCCGAAGCATTTTTAAACTTCAGCGGAATTCCAAGAACAATCTTAGAGTTCCAAAGCATTTTTAAACGTCAGCGGAATTCCGAGAACAATGTAAGAGTTCTGAAGCATTTTTAAACGTCAGCGGAATTGCGAGAACAATGGAAGAGTTCTAAAGCATTTTTAAACATCAGCGGAATGCCGAGAACAATGCAAGATTTCCGAAGCATTTTTATATGTCAGCGGAATTCGGAGAACAATGGAAGAGTTCCGAAGCATTTTTAAACTTCAGCGGAATTACGAGAACAATGGAAGAGTTCCGAAGCATTTTTAAACGTCAGCGGAATGCCGAGAACAATGCAAGATTTCCGAAGCATTTTTATATGTCAGCGGAATTCCGAGAACAATGGAAGAGTTCCGAAGCATTTTTAAACTTCAGCAGAATTTCCAGAACAATGGAAGAGTTTCGAAGCATTTTTAAACTTCAACAGAATTCCGAGAACAATGGAAGAGTTCCGAAGCATTTTTAAACGTCAGCGGAATTCCGAGAACAATGAAAGAGTTGCGAAGCATTATTAAACGTCAGCGTAATTCCGAGAACAATGGAAGAGTTCTGAAGCATTTTTAAGCGTCAGCGGAATTTTGAAAACAATGGAAGATTTCCGAAGCATGTTTAAACGTCAGCGGAATTCTGAGAACAATGGAAGAGGTCCGAAGCATTTTTAAACTTCAGCGGAATTCCGAGAACAATGGAAGAGTTCCGAAGCATTTTTAAACGTCAGCGGAATTCCGAGAACAATGGAAGAGTACTGAAGCATTTTAAAACGTCAGCGGAATTCCGAGAACAATGGAAGAGTTCCGAAGCATTTTTAAACGTCAGCAGAATTCCGAGAACAATGGAAGAGTTCCGAAGCATTTTAAAACTTCAGCAGAATTCCAAGAACAATGGAAGAGTTCCGAAGCATTTTTAAACGTCAGCGGAATTCCGAGAACAATGGAAGAGTTCCAAAGCATTTTTAAGCGTCAGCGGAATTTTGAAAACAATGGAAGATTTCCGAAGCATTTTTAAACGTCAGCGGAATTCTGAGAACAATGGAAGAGTTCCGAAGCATTTTTAAACATCAGCAGAATTCCGAGAACAATGGAAGAGTTCCGAAGCATTTTTAAACGTCAGCGGAATTCCGAGAACAATGAAAGAGTTCTGAAGCATTTTTAAGCGTCAGCGGAATTTTGAAAACAATGGAAGATTTCCGAAGCATTTTTAAACGTCAGCGGAATTCCGAGAACAATGGAAGAGTTCCGAAGCATTTTTAAACGTCAGCAGAATTCCGAGAAGAATGTAAGAGTACTGAAGCATTTTTAAACTTCAGCAGAATTCTGAGAGCAATGGAAGAGTTCCAAAGCATTTTAAAAGTTCAGCAGAATTCCGAGAACAATTGAAGAGTTCCAAAGCCTTTTTAAACGTCAGCGGAATGCCGAGAACAATGCAAGATTTCCGAAGCATTTTTATATGTCAGCGGAATTCCGAGAACAATGGAAGAGTACCGAAGCATTTTTAAACGTCAGCGGAATTCTGAGAACAATGGAGGAGTTACAAAGCATTTTTAAACTTCAGCAGAATTCCGAGAACAATGGAAGAGTTTCGAAGCATTTTTAAACTTCAACGGAATTCCGTGAACAATGGAAGAGTTCCGAAGCATTTTTAAACGTCAGCAGAATTCCGAGAAGAATGTAAGAGTTCTGAAGCATTTTAAAACTTCAGCAGAATTCCGAGAGCAATGGAAGAGTTCCAAAGCATTTTAAAAGTTCAGCAGAATTCCGAGAACAATTGAAGAGTTCCGAAGCATTTTTAAACGTCAGCGAAATGCCGAGAACAATGCAAGATTTCCGAAGCATTTTTATATGTCAGTGGAATTCCGAGAACAATGGAAGAGTTCCGAAGCATTTTTAAACTTCAGCAGAATTCCGAGAACAATGGAAGTGTTTCGAAGCATTTTTAAACTTCAACGGTATTCCGAGAACAATGGAAGAGTTCCGAAGCATTTTTAAACGTCAGCGGAATTCCGAGAACAATGAAAGAGTTGCGAAGCATTATTAAACGTCAGCGGAATTCCGAGAACAATGGAAGAGTTCTGAAGCATTTTTAAACTTCAGCAGAATTCCCAGAACAATGGAAGAGTTTCGAAGCATTTTTAAACTTCAACGGAATTCCGAGAACAATGGAAGAGTTACGAAGCATTTTTAAACGTCAGCGGAATGCCGAGAACAATGCAAGATTTCCGAAGCATTTTTATATGTCAGCGGAATTCCGAGAACAATGGAAGAGTTCCGAAGCATTTTTAAACTTCAGCAGAATTCCGAGAACAATGGAAGTGTTTCGAAGCATTTTTAAACTTCAACGGTATTCCGAGAACAATGGAAGAGTTCCGAAGCATTTTTAAACGTCAGCGAAATTCTGAGAAAAATGGAAGAGTTCTGAAGCATTTTTAAACTTCAGCAGAATTCCGAGAACAATGGAAGAGTTCCGAAGCATTTTTAAACTTCAGCGGAATTCCGAGAACAATGTAAGAGATTTTAAGCATTTTTAAACTTCAGCGGAATTCCGAGAACAATGGAAGAGTTCCGAAGCATTTTTAAACGTCAGCGGAATTCCGAGAACAATGGAAGAGTACTGAAGCATCTTAAAACGTCATCGGAATTCCGAGAACAATGGAAGAGTTCCGAAGCATTTTTAAACTTCAGCAGAATTACGATAACAATGGAAGAGTTCCGAAGCATTTTTAAACATGAGCAGAATTACGAGAACAATGGAAGAGATTTTAAGCATTTTTAAACTTCAGCGGAATTCCGAGAACAATAGAAGAGTTCCGAAGCATTTTTAAACTTCACCCGAATTCCGAGAGCAATGGAAGAGTTCCAAAGCATTTTAAAAGTTCAGCAGAATTCCGAGAACAATTGAAGAGTTCCGAAGCATTTTTAAACGTCAGCGGATTTCCGAGAACAATGGAAGAGTTCTGAAGCATTTTTAAGCGTCAGCGGAATTTTGAAAACAATGGAAGATTTCCGAAGCATTTTTAAACGTCAGCGGAATTCTGAGAACAATGGAAGAGTTCCGAAGCATTTTTAAACTTCAGCAGAATTCCGAGAACAATGGAAGGGTTCCGAAGCATTTTTAAACTTCAGCGGATTTTGGAGAACAATGGAAGCGTTCCGAAGTATTTTTAAAAGTCAGCAGAATTCCGAGAACAATGGAAGAGTTCCGAAGCATTTCTAAACGTCAGCAGAATTCTGAGAACAATGGAAGAGTTCCGAAGCATTTTTAAACTTCAGCAGAATTCCGAGAGCAATGGAAGAGTTCCAAAGCATTTTAAAAGTTCAGCAGAATTCCGAGAACAATAGAAGAGTTCCGAAGCATTTTTAAACGTCAGCGGAATGCCGAGAACAATGCAAGATTTCCGAAGCATTTTTATATGTCAGCGGAATTCCGAGAACAATGGAAGAGTTCCGAAGCATTTTTAAACGTCAGCGGAATTCCGAGAACAATGAAAGAGTTGCGAAGCATTATTAAACGTCAGCGGAATTCCGAGAACAATGGAAGAGTTCTGAAGCATTTTTAAACTTCAGCAGAATTCCCAGAACAATGGAAGAGTTTCGAAGCATTTTTAAACTTCAACGGAATTCCGAGAACAATGGAAGAGTTCCGAAGCATTTTTAAACGTCAGCGGAATTCCGAGAACAATGAAAGAGTTGCGAAGCATTATTAAACGTCAGCGTAATTCCGAGAACAATGGAAGAGTTCTGAAGCATTTTTAAGCGTCAGCGGAATTTTGAAAACAATGGAAGATTTCCGAAGCATTTTAAAACTTCAGCAGAATTACGAGAACAATGGAAGAGTTCCGAAGCATTTTTAAACATGAGCAGAATTACGAGAACAATGGAAGAGATTTTAAGCATTTTTAAACTTCAGCGGAATTCCGAGATCAATAGAAGAGTTCCGAAGCATTTTTAAACTTCACCCGAATTCCGAGAGCAATGGAAGAGTTCCAAAGCATTTTAAAAATTCAGCAGAATTCCAAGAACAATTGAAGAGTTCCGAAGCATTTTTAAACGTCAGCGGAATGCCGAGAACAATACAAGATTTCCGAAGAATTTTTATATGTCAGCGGAATTCCGAGAACAATGGAAGAGTACCAAAGCATTTTTAAACGTCAGCGGAATTCTGAGAACAATGGAAGAGTTCTGAAGCATTTATAAACTTTTGCGGAATTCCGAGAACAATGGAAGGGTTCCGAAGCATTTTTAAAAGTCAGCGGAATTCCGAGAACAATGGAAGAGTTGTGAAGCATTTTTAAACGTCAGCGGAATTCCGAGAACAATGGAAGAGTTCCGAAGCATTTTTAAACGTCAGCAGAATTCTGAGAACAATGGAAAAGTTCTGAAGCATTTTTAAACGTCAGCGGAATTTTGAAAACAATGGAAGATTTCCGAAGCATTTTTAAACGTCAGCGGAATTCTGAGAACAATGGAAGAGTTCTGAAGCATTTTTAAACTTCAGCAGAATTCCGAGAACAATGTACGAGATTTTAAGCATTTTTAAACTTCAGCGGAATTCCGAGAACAATAGAAGAGTTCCGAAGCATTTTTAAAATTCACACGAATTCCAAGAATAATGGAAGAGTTCACATGAATTTTTAGACTTCAGCAGAATGCCTAGAACAATGGAAGAGTTCCGAAGCATTTTTAAACTTCAGCGGAATTCCGAGAACAATGGAAGAGTTCCGAAGCATTTTTAAACATGAGCAGAATTACGAGAACAATGGAAGAGATTTTAAGCATTTTTAAACTTCAGCGGAATTCCGAGAACAATGCAAGATTTCCGAAGCATTTTTATATGTCAGTGGATTTCCGAGAACAATGGAAGAGTACCGAAGCATTTTTAAACTTCAGCAGAATTCCGAGAACAATGGAAGAGTTTCGAAGCATTTTTAAACTTCAGCGGAATTCCGAGAACAATAGAAGAGTTCCGAAGCATTTTTAAAATTCACACGAATTCCGAGAATAATGGAAGAGTTCACATGAATTTTTAGACTTCAGCAGAATTCCTAGTACAATGGAAGAGTTCCGAAGCATTTTTAAACTTCAGCGGAATTCCAAGAACAATGGAAGAGTTCCGAAGCATTTTTAAACATGAGCAGAATTACGAGAACAATGGAAGAGATTTTAAGCATTTTTAAACTTCAGCGGAATTCCGAGAGCAATGGAAGAGTTCCAAAGCATTTTAAAAGTTCAGCAGAATTCCGAGAACAATTGAAGAGTTCCGAAGCATTTTTAAACGTCAGCGGAATGCCGAGAACAATGCAAGATTTCCGAAGCATTTTTATATGTCAGCGGATTTCCGAGAACAATGGAAGAGTACCGAAGCATTTTTAAACGTCAGCGGAATTCTGAGAACAGTGGAAGAGTTCCGAAGCATTTTTAAACTTCAGCAGAATTCCGAGAACAATTTAAGAGTTTCGAAGCATTTTTAAACTTCAACGGAATTCCGAGAACAATGGAAGAGTTCCGAAGCATTTTTAAACGTCAGCGGAATTCCGAGAACAATGAAAAAGTTGCGAAGCATTATTAGACGTCAGCGGAATTCCGAGAACAATGGAAGAGTTCTGAAGCATTTTTAAACGTCAGCGGAATTTTGAAAACAATGGAAGATTTACGAAGCATTTTTAAACGTCAGCGGAATTCTGAGAACAATGGAAGATTTCCGAAGCGTTTTTAAACTTCAGCGGAATTCCAAGAACAATGGAAGAGTTCCAAAGCATTTTTAAACGTCAGCGGAATTCCGAGAACAATGGAAGAGTTCTGAAGCATTTTTAAACGTCAGCGGAATTGAGAGAACAATGGAAGAGTTCTAAAGCATTTTTAAACATCAGCGGAATGCCGAGAACAATGCAAGATTTCCGAAGCATTTTTATATGTCAGCGGAATTCCGAGAACAATGGAAGAGTTCCGAAGCATTTTTAAACTTCAGCAGAATTCTGAGAACAATGGAAGAGTTCCGAAGCATTTTAAAACTTCAGCAGAATTCCAAGAACAATGGAAGAGTTCCGAAGCATTTTTAAACGTCAGCGGAATTCCGAGAACAATGGAAGAGTTCCGAAGCATTTTTAAACGTCAGCGGAATTCCGAGAACAATGGAAGAGTTCTGAAGCATTTTTAAGCGTCAGCGGAATTTTGAAAACAATGGAAGATTTCCGAAGCATTTTTAAACGTCAGCGGAATTCTGAGAACAATGGAAGAGTTCCGAAGCATTTTTAAACTTCAGCAGAATTCCGCGAACAATGGAAGGGTTCCGATGCATTTTTAAACTTCAGCGGATTTTGGAGAACAATGGAAGCGTTCCGAAGTATTTTTAAAAGTCAGCGGAATTCCGAGAACAATGGAAGAGTTGTGAAGCATTTTTAAACGTCAGCGGAATTCCGAGAACAATGGAAGAGTTCCGAAGCATTTTTAAACGTCAGCAGAATTCCGAGAACAATGGAAGAGTTCCGAAGCATTTCTAAACGTCAGCAGAATTCTGAGAACAATGGAAGAGTTACGAAGCATTTTTAAACTTCAGCGGAATTCCGAGAACAATGGAAGAGTTCCAAAGCATTTTTAAACGTCAGCGGAATTCCGAGAACAATGGAAGAGTTCCGAAGCATTTTTAAACGTCAGCAGAATTCCGAGAAGAATGTAAGAGTACTGAAGCATTTTTAAACTTCAGCGGAATTCCGAGAGCAATGGAAGAGTTCCAAAGCATTTTAAAAGTTCAGCAGAATTCCGAGAACAATTGAAGAGTTCCGAAGCATTTTTAAACGTCAGCGGAATTCTGAGAACAATGGAAGAGTTCCGAAGCATTTTTAAACTTCAGCAGAATTCCGAGAACAATGGAAGAGTTCCGAAGCATTTTTAAACGTCAGCGGAATTCCGAGAACAATGAAAGAGTTGGGAAGCATTATTAGACGTCAGCGGAATTCCGAGAACAATGGAAGAGTTCTGAAGCATTTTTAAACGTCAGCGGAATTTTGAAAACAATGGAAGAGTTCCGAAGCATTTTTAAACTTCAGCGGAATTCCAAGAACAATGGAAGAGTTCCAAAGCATTTTTAAACGTCAGCGGAATTCCGAGAACAATGTAAGAGTTCTGAAGCATTTTTAAACGTCAGCGGAATTGCGAGAACAATGGAAGAGTTCTAAAGCATTTTTAAACATCAGCGGAATGCCGAGAACAATGCAAGATTTCCGAAGCATTTTTATATGTCAGCGGAATTCGGAGAACAATGGAAGAGTTCCGAAGCATTTTTAAACTTCAGCGGAATTACGAGAACAATGGAAGAGTTCCGAAGCATTTTTAAACGTCAGCGGAATGCCGAGAACAATGCAAGATTTCCGAAGCATTTTTATATGTCAGCGGAATTCCGAGAACAATGGAAGAGTTCCGAAGCATTTTTAAACTTCAGCAGAATTTCCAGAACAATGGAAGAGTTTCGAAGCATTTTTAAACTTCAACAGAATTCCGAGAACAATGGAAGAGTTCCGAAGCATTTTTAAGCGTCAGCGGAATTTTGAAAACAATGGAAGATTTCCGAAGCATGTTTAAACGTCAGCGGAATTCTGAGAACAATGGAAGAGGTCCGAAGCATTTTTAAACTTCAGCGGAATTCCGAGAACAATGGAAGAGTTCCGAAGCATTTTTAAACGTCAGCGGAATTCCGAGAACAATGGAAGAGTACTGAAGCATTTTAAAACGTCAGCGGAATTCCGAGAACAATGGAAGAGTTCCGAAGCATTTTTAAACGTCAGCAGAATTCCGAGAACAATGGAAGAGTTCCGAAGCATTTTAAAACTTCAGCAGAATTCCAAGAACAATGGAAGAGTTCCGAAGCATTTTTAAACGTCAGCGGAATTCCGAGAACAATGGAAGAGTTCCAAAGCATTTTTAAGCGTCAGCGGAATTTTGAAAACAATGGAAGATTTCCGAAGCATTTTTAAACGTCAGCGGAATTCTGAGAACAATGGAAGAGTTCCGAAGCATTTTTAAACATCAGCAGAATTCCGAGAACAATGGAAGAGTTCCGAAGCATTTTTAAACGTCAGCGGAATTCCGAGAACAATGAAAGAGTTCTGAAGCATTTTTAAGCGTCAGCGGAATTTTGAAAACAATGGAAGATTTCCGAAGCATTTTTAAACGTCAGCGGAATTCCGAGAACAATGGAAGAGTTCCGAAGCATTTTTAAACGTCAGCAGAATTCCGAGAAGAATGTAAGAGTACTGAAGCATTTTTAAACTTCAGCAGAATTCTGAGAGCAATGGAAGAGTTCCAAAGCATTTTAAAAGTTCAGCAGAATTCCGAGAACAATTGAAGAGTTCCAAAGCCTTTTTAAACGTCAGCGGAATGCCGAGAACAATGCAAGATTTCCGAAGCATTTTTATATGTCAGCGGAATTCCGAGAACAATGGAAGAGTACCGAAGCATTTTTAAACGTCAGCGGAATTCTGAGAACAATGGAGGAGTTACAAAGCATTTTTAAACTTCAGCAGAATTCCGAGAGCAATGGAAGAGTTCCAAAGCATTTTAAAAGTTCAGCAGAATTCCGAGAACAATTGAAGAGTTCCGAAGCATTTTTAAACGTCAGCGAAATGCCGAGAACAATGCAAGATTTCCGAAGCATTTTTATATGTCAGTGGAATTCCGAGAACAATGGAAGAGTTCCGAAGCATTTTTAAACTTCAGCAGAATTCCGAGAACAATGGAAGTGTTTCGAAGCATTTTTAAACATCAACGGTATTCCGAGAACAATGGAAGAGTTCCGAAGCATTTTTAAACGTCAGCGGAATTCCGAGAACAATGAAAGAGTTGCGAAGCATTATTAAACGTCAGCGGAATTCCGAGAACAATGGAAGAGTTCTGAAGCATTTTTAAACTTCAGCAGAATTCCCAGAACAATGGAAGAGTTTCGAAGCATTTTTAAACTTCAACGGAATTCCGAGAACAATGGAAGAGTTACGAAGCATTTTTAAACGTCAGCGGAATTCCGAGAACAATGCAAGATTTCCGAAGCATTTTTATATGTCAGCGGAATTCCGAGAACAATGGAAGAGTTCCGAAGCATTTTTAAACTTCAGCAGAATTCCGAGAACAATGGAAGTGTTTCGAAGCATTTTTAAACTTCAACGGTATTCCGAGAACAATGGAAGAGTTCCGAAGCATTTTTAAACGTCAGCGAAATTCTGAGAAAAATGGAAGAGTTCTGAAGCATTTTTAAACTTCAGCAGAATTCCGAGAACAATGGAAGAGTTCCGAAGCATTTTTAAACTTCAGCGGAATTCCGAGAACAATGTAAGAGATTTTAAGCATTTTTAAACTTCAGCGGAATTCCGAGAACAATGGAAGAGTTCCGAAGCATTTTTAAACGTCAGCGGAATTCCGAGAACAATGGAAGAGTACTGAAGCATCTTAAAACGTCATCGGAATTCCGAGAACAATGGAAGAGTTCCGAAGCATTTTTAAACTTCAGCAGAATTACGATAACAATGGAAGAGTTCCGAAGCATTTTTAAACATGAGCAGAATTACGAGAACAATGGAAGAGATTTTAAGCATTTTTAAACTTCAGCGGAATTCCGAGAACAATAGAAGAGTTCCGAAGCATTTTTAAACTTCACCCGAATTCCGAGAGCAATGGAAGAGTTCCAAAGCATTTTAAAAGTTCAGCAGAATTCCGAGAACAATTGAAGAGTTCCGAAGCATTTTTAAACGTCAGCGGATTTCCGAGAACAATGGAAGAGTTCTGAAGCATTTTTAAGCGTCAGCGGAATTTTGAAAACAATGGAAGATTTCCGAAGCATTTTTAAACGTCAGCGGAATTCTGAGAACAATGGAAGAGTTCCGAAGCATTTTTAAACTTCAGCAGAATTCCGAGAACAATGGAAGGGTTCCGAAGCATTTTTAAACTTCAGCGGATTTTGGAGAACAATGGAAGCGTTCCGAAGTATTTTTAAAAGTCAGCAGAATTCCGAGAACAATGGAAGAGTTCCGAAGCATTTCTAAACGTCAGCAGAATTCTGAGAACAATGGAAGAGTTCCGAAGCATTTTTAAACTTCAGCAGAATTCCGAGAGCAATGGAAGAGTTCCAAAGCATTTTAAAAGTTCAGCAGAATTCCGAGAACAATTGAAGAGTTCCGAAGCATTTTTAAACGTCAGCGGAATGCCGAGAACAATGCAAGATTTCCGAAGCATTTTTATATGTCAGCGGAATTCCGAGAACAATGGAAGAGTTCCGAAGCATTTTTAAACGTCAGCGGAATTCCGAGAACAATGAAAGAGTTGCGAAGCATTATTAAACGTCAGCGGAATTCCGAGAACAATGGAAGAGTTCTGAAGCATTTTTAAACTTCAGCAGAATTCCCAGAACAATGGAAGAGTTTCGAAGCATTTTTAAACTTCAACGGAATTCCGAGAACAATGGAAGAGTTCCGAAGCATTTTTAAACGTCAGCGGAATTCCGAGAACAATGAAAGAGTTGCGAAGCATTATTAAACGTCAGCGTAATTCCGAGAACAATGGAAGAGTTCTGAAGCATTTTTAAGCGTCAGCGGAATTTTGAAAACAATGGAAGATTTCCGAAGCATTTTAAAACTTCAGCAGAATTACGAGAACAATGGAAGAGTTCCGAAGCATTTTTAAACATGAGCAGAATTACGAGAACAATGGAAGAGATTTTAAGCATTTTTAAACTTCAGCGGAATTCCGAGATCAATAGAAGAGTTCCGAAGCATTTTTAAACTTCACCCGAATTCCGAGAGCAATGGAAGAGTTCCAAAGCATTTTAAAAATTCAGCAGAATTCCAAGAACAATTGAAGAGTTCCGAAGCATTTTTAAACGTCAGCGGAATGCCGAGAACAATACAAGATTTCCGAAGAATTTTTATATGTCAGCGGAATTCCGAGAACAATGGAAGAGTACCAAAGCATTTTTAAACGTCAGCGGAATTCTGAGAACAATGGAAGAGTTCTGAAGCATTTATAAACTTTTGTGGAATTCCGAGAACAATGGAAGGGTTCCGAAGCATTTTTAAAAGTCAGCGGAATTCCGAGAACAATGGAAGAGTTGTGAAGCATTTTTAAACGTCAGCGGAATTCCGAGAACAATGGAAGAGTTCCGAAGCATTTTTAAACGTCAGCAGAATTCTGAGAACAATGGAAAAGTTCTGAAGCATTTTTAAACGTCAGCGGAATTTTGAAAACAATGGAAGATTTCCGAAGCATTTTTAAACGTCAGCAGAATTCTGAGAACAATGGAAAAGTTCTGAAGCATTTTTAAACGTCAGCGGAATTTTGAAAACAATGGAAGATTTCCGAAGCATTTTTAAACGTCAGCGGAATTCTGAGAACAATGGAAAAGTTCTGAAGCATTTTTAAACGTCAGCGGAATTTTGAAAACAATGGAAGATTTCCGAAGCATTTTTAAACGTCAGCGGAATTCTGAGAACAATGGAAGAGTTCTGAAGCATTTTTAAACTTCAGCAGAATTCCGAGAACAATGTACGAGATTTTAAGCATTTTTAAACTTCAGCGGAATTCCGAGAACAATAGAAGAGTTCCGAAGCATTTTTAAAATTCACACGAATTCCAAGAATAATGGAAGAGTTCACATGAATTTTTAGACTTCAGCAGAATGCCTAGAACAATGGAAGAGTTCCGAAGCATTTTTAAACTTCAGCGGAATTCCGAGAACAATGGAAGAGTTCCGAAGCATTTTTAAACATGAGCAGAATTACGAGAACAATGGAAGAGATTTTAAGCATTTTTAAACTTCAGCGGAATTCCGAGAACAATGCAAGATTTCCGAAGCATTTTTATATGTCAGTGGATTTCCGAGAACAATGGAAGAGTACCGAAGCATTTTTAAACGTCAGCGGAATTCTGAGAACAATGGAAGAGTTCCGAAGCATTTTTAAACTTCAGCAGAATTCCGAGAACAATGGAAGAGTTTCGAAGCATTTTTAAACTTCAGCGGAATTCCGAGAACAATAGAAGAGTTCCGAAGCATTTTTAAAATTCACACGAATTCCGAGAATAATGGAAGAGTTCACATGAATTTTTAGACTTCAGCAGAATTCCTAGTACAATGGAAGAGTTCCGAAGCATTTTTAAACTTCAGCGGAATTCCAAGAACAATGGAAGAGTTCCGAAGCATTTTTAAACATGAGCAGAATTACGAGAACAATGGAAGAGATTTTAAGCATTTTTAAACTTCAGCGGAATTCCGAGAGCAATGGAAGAGTTCCAAAGCATTTTAAAAGTTCAGCAGAATTCCGAGAACAATTGAAGAGTTCCGAAGCATTTTTAAACGTCAGCGGAATGCCGAGAACAATGCAAGATTTCCGAAGCATTTTTATATGTCAGCGGATTTCCGAGAACAATGGAAGAGTACCGAAGCATTTTTAAACGTCAGCGGAATTCTGAGAACAGTGGAAGAGTTCCGAAGCATTTTTAAACTTCAGCAGAATTCCGAGAACAATGGAAGAGTTTCGAAGCATTTTTAAACTTCAACGGAATTCCGAGAACAATGGAAGAGTTCCGAAGCATTTTTAAACGTCAGCGGAATTCCGAGAACAATGAAAAAGTTGCGAAGCATTATTAGACGTCAGCGGAATTCCGAGAACAATGGAAGAGTTCTGAAGCATTTTTAAACGTCAGCGGAATTTTGAAAACAATGGAAGATTTACGAAGCATTTTTAAACGTCAGCGGAATTCTGAGAACAATGGAAGAGTTCCGAAGCATTTTTAAACTTCAGCGGAATTCCAAGAACAATGGAAGAGTTCCAAAGCATTTTTAAACGTCAGCGGAATTCCGAGAACAATGGAAGAGTTCTGAAGCATTTTTAAACGTCAGCGGAATTGAGAGAACAATGGAAGAGTTCTAAAGCATTTTTAAACATCAGCGGAATGCCGAGAACAATGCAAGATTTCCGAAGCATTTTTATATGTCAGCGGAATTCCGAGAACAATGGAAGAGTTCCGAAGCATTTTTAAACTTCAGCAGAATTCTGAGAACAATGGAAGAGTTCCGAAGCATTTTAAAACTTCAGCAGAATTCCAAGAACAATGGAAGAGTTCCGAAGCATTTTTAAACGTCAGCGGAATTCCGAGAACAATGGAAGAGTTCCGAAGCATTTTTAAACGTCAGCGGAATTCCGAGAACAATGGAAGAGTTCTGAAGCATTTTTAAGCGTCAGCGGAATTTTGAAAACAATGGAAGATTTCCGAAGCATTTTTAAACGTCAGCGGAATTCTGAGAACAATGGAAGAGTTCCGAAGCATTTTTAAACTTCAGCAGAATTCCGAGAACAATGGAAGGGTTCCGATGCATTTTTAAACTTCAGCGGATTTTGGAGAACAATGGAAGCGTTCCGAAGTATTTTTAAAAGTCAGCGGAATTCCGAGAACAATGGAAGAGTTGTGAAGCATTTTTAAACGTCAGCGGAATTCCGAGAACAATGGAAGAGTTCCGAAGCATTTTTAAACGTCAGCAGAATTCCGAGAACAATGGAAGAGTTCCGAAGCATTTCTAAACGTCAGCAGAATTCTGAGAACAATGGAAGAGTTACGAAGCATTTTTAAACTTCAGCGGAATTCCGAGAACAATGGAAGAGTTCCAAAGCATTTTTAAACGTCAGCGGAATTCCGAGAACAATGGAAGAGTTCCGAAGCATTTTTAAACGTCAGCAGAATTCCGAGAAGAATGTAAGAGTACTGAAGCATTTTTAAACTTCAGCGGAATTCCGAGAGCAATGGAAGAGTTCCAAAGCATTTTAAAAGTTCAGCAGAATTCCGAGAACAATTGAAGAGTTCCGAAGCATTTTTAAACGTCAGCGGAATTCTGAGAACAATGGAAGAGTTCCGAAGCATTTTTAAACTTCAGCAGAATTCCGAGAACAATGGAAGAGTTTCGAAGCATTTTTAAACTTCAACGGAATTCCGAGAACAATGGAAGAGTTCCGAAGCATTTTTAAACGTCAGCGGAATTCCGAGAACAATGAAAGAGTTGCGAAGCATTATTAGACGTCAGCGGAATTCCGAGAACAATGGAAGAGTTCTGAAGCATTTTTAAACGTCAGCGGAATTTTGAAAACAATGGAAGAGTTCCGAAGCATTTTTAAACTTCAGCGGAATTCCAAGAACAATGGAAGAGTTCCAAAGCATTTTTAAACGTCAGCGGAATTCCGAGAACAATGGAAGAGTTCTGAAGCATTTTTAAACGTCAGCGGAATTGCGAGAACAATGGAAGAGTTCTAAAGCATTTTTAAACATCAGCGGAATGCCGAGAACAATGCAAGATTTCCGAAGCATTTTTATATGTCAGCGGAATTCGGAGAACAATGGAAGAGTTCCGAAGCATTTTTAAACTTCAGCGGAATTACGAGAACAATGGAAGAGTTCCGAAGCATTTTTAAACGTCAGCGGAATGCCGAGAACAATGCAAGATTTCCGAAGCATTTTTATATGTCAGCGGAATTCCGAGAACAATGGAAGAGTTCCGAAGCATTTTTAAACTTCAGCAGAATTTCCAGAACAATGGAAGAGTTTCGAAGCATTTTTAAACTTCAACAGAATTCCGAGAACAATGGAAGAGTTCCGAAGCATTTTTAAACGTCAGCGGAATTCCGAGAACAATGAAAGAGTTGCGAAGCATTATTAAACGTCAGCGTAATTCCGAGAACAATGGAAGAGTTCTGAAGCATTTTTAAGCGTCAGCGGAATTTTGAAAACAATGGAAGATTTCCGAAGCATGTTTAAACGTCAGCGGAATTCTGAGAACAATGGAAGAGGTCCGAAGCATTTTTAAACTTCAGCGGAATTCCGAGAACAATGGAAGAGTTCCGAAGCATTTTTAAACGTCAGCGGAATTCCGAGAACAATGGAAGAGTACTGAAGCATTTTAAAACGTCAGCGGAATTCCGAGAACAATGGAAGAGTTCCGAAGCATTTTTAAACGTCAGCAGAATTCCGAGAACAATGGAAGAGTTCCGAAGCATTTTAAAACTTCAGCAGAATTCCAAGAACAATGGAAGAGTTCCGAAGCATTTTTAAACGTCAGCGGAATTCCGAGAACAATGGAAGAGTTCCAAAGCATTTTTAAGCGTCAGCGGAATTTTGAAAACAATGGAAGATTTCCGAAGCATTTTTAAACGTCAGCGGAATTCTGAGAACAATGGAAGAGTTCCGAAGCATTTTTAAACGTCAGCAGAATTCCGAGAACAATGGAAGAGTTCCGAAGCATTTTTAAACGTCAGCGGAATTCCGAGAACAATGAAAGAGTTCTGAAGCATTTTTAAGCGTCAGCGGAATTTTGAAAACAATGGAAGATTTCCGAAGCATTTTTAAACGTCAGCGGAATTCCGAGAACAATGGAAGAGTTCCGAAGCATTTTTAAACGTCAGCAGAATTCCGAGAAGAATGTAAGAGTACTGAAGCATTTTTAAACTTCAGCAGAATTCTGAGAGCAATGGAAGAGTTCCAAAGCATTTTAAAAGTTCAGCAGAATTCCGAGAACAATTGAAGAGTTCCAAAGCCTTTTTAAACGTCAGCGGAATGCCGAGAACAATGCAAGATTTCCGAAGCATTTTTATATGTCAGCGGAATTCCGAGAACAATGGAAGAGTACCGAAGCATTTTTAAACGTCAGCGGAATTCTGAGAACAATGGAGGAGTTACAAAGCATTTTTAAACTTCAGCAGAATTCCGAGAACAATGGAAGAGTTTCGAAGCATTTTTAAACTTCAACGGAATTCCGTGAACAATGGAAGAGTTCCGAAGCATTTTTAAACGTCAGCAGAATTCCGAGAAGAATGTAAGAGTTCTGAAGCATTTTTAAACTTCAGCAGAATTCCGAGAGCAATGGAAGAGTTCCAAAGCATTTTAAAAGTTCAGCAGAATTCCGAGAACAATTGAAGAGTTCCGAAGCATTTTTAAACGTCAGCGAAATGCCGAGAACAATGCAAGATTTCCGAAGCATTTTTATATGTCAGTGGAATTCCGAGAACAATGGAAGAGTTCCGAAGCATTTTTAAACTTCAGCAGAATTCCGAGAACAATGGAAGTGTTTCGAAGCATTTTTAAACTTCAACGGTATTCCGAGAACAATGGAAGAGTTCCGAAGCATTTTTAAACGTCAGCGGAATTCCGAGAACAATGAAAGAGTTGCGAAGCATTATTAAACGTCAGCGGAATTCCGAGAACAATGGAAGAGTTCTGAAGCATTTTTAAACTTCAGCAGAATTCCCAGAACAATGGAAGAGTTTCGAAGCATTTTTAAACTTCAACGGAATTCCGAGAACAATGGAAGAGTTACGAAGCATTTTTAAACGTCAGCGGAATGCCGAGAACAATGCAAGATTTCCGAAGCATTTTTATATGTCAGCGGAATTCCGAGAACAATGGAAGAGTTCCGAAGCATTTTTAAACTTCAGCAGAATTCCGAGAACAATGGAAGTGTTTCGAAGCATTTTTAAACTTCAACGGTATTCCGAGAACAATGGAAGAGTTCCGAAGCATTTTTAAACGTCAGCGAAATTCTGAGAAAAATGGAAGAGTTCTGAAGCATTTTTAAACTTCAGCAGAATTCCGAGAACAATGGAAGAGTTCCGAAGCATTTTTAAACTTCAGCGGAATTCCGAGAACAATGTAAGAGATTTTAAGCATTTTTAAACTTCAGCGGAATTCCGAGAACAATGGAAGAGTTCCGAAGCATTTTTAAACGTCAGCGGAATTCCGAGAACAATGGAAGAGTACTGAAGCATCTTAAAACGTCATCGGAATTCCGAGAACAATGGAAGAGTTCCGAAGCATTTTTAAACTTCAGCAGAATTACGATAACAATGGAAGAGTTCCGAAGCATTTTTAAACATGAGCAGAATTACGAGAACAATGGAAGAGATTTTAAGCATTTTTAAACTTCAGCGGAATTCCGAGAACAATAGAAGAGTTCCGAAGCATTTTTAAACTTCACCCGAATTCCGAGAGCAATGGAAGAGTTCCAAAGCATTTTAAAAGTTCAGCAGAATTCCGAGAACAATTGAAGAGTTCCGAAGCATTTTTAAACGTCAGCGGATTTCCGAGAACAATGGAAGAGTTCTGAAGCATTTTTAAGCGTCAGCGGAATTTTGAAAACAATGGAAGATTTCCGAAGCATTTTTAAACGTCAGCGGAATTCTGAGAACAATGGAAGAGTTCCGAAGCATTTTTAAACTTCAGCAGAATTCCGAGAACAATGGAAGGGTTCCGAAGCATTTTTAAACTTCAGCGGATTTTGGAGAACAATGGAAGCGTTCCGAAGTATTTTTAAAAGTCAGCAGAATTCCGAGAACAATGGAAGAGTTCCGAAGCATTTCTAAACGTCAGCAGAATTCTGAGAACAATGGAAGAGTTCCGAAGCATTTTTAAACTTCAGCAGAATTCCGAGAGCAATGGAAGAGTTCCAAAGCATTTTAAAAGTTCAGCAGAATTCCGAGAACAATTGAAGAGTTCCGAAGCATTTTTAAACGTCAGCGGAATGCCGAGAACAATGCAAGATTTCCGAAGCATTTTTATATGTCAGCGGAATTCCGAGAACAATGGAAGAGTTCCGAAGCATTTTTAAACGTCAGCGGAATTCCGAGAACAATGAAAGAGTTGCGAAGCATTATTAAACGTCAGCGGAATTCCGAGAACAATGGAAGAGTTCTGAAGCATTTTTAAACTTCAGCAGAATTCCCAGAACAATGGAAGAGTTTCGAAGCATTTTTAAACTTCAACGGAATTCCGAGAACAATGGAAGAGTTCCGAAGCATTTTTAAACGTCAGCGGAATTCCGAGAACAATGAAAGAGTTGCGAAGCATTATTAAACGTCAGCGTAATTCCGAGAACAATGGAAGAGTTCTGAAGCATTTTTAAGCGTCAGCGGAATTTTGAAAACAATGGAAGATTTCCGAAGCATTTTAAAACTTCAGCAGAATTACGAGAACAATGGAAGAGTTCCGAAGCATTTTTAAACATGAGCAGAATTACGAGAACAATGGAAGAGATTTTAAGCATTTTTAAACTTCAGCGGAATTCCGAGATCAATAGAAGAGTTCCGAAGCATTTTTAAACTTCACCCGAATTCCGAGAGCAATGGAAGAGTTCCAAAGCATTTTAAAAATTCAGCAGAATTCCAAGAACAATTGAAGAGTTCCGAAGCATTTTTAAACGTCAGCGGAATGCCGAGAACAATACAAGATTTCCGAAGAATTTTTATATGTCAGCGGAATTCCGAGAACAATGGAAGAGTACCAAAGCATTTTTAAACGTCAGCGGAATTCTGAGAACAATGGAAGAGTTCTGAAGCATTTATAAACTTTTGTGGAATTCCGAGAACAATGGAAGGGTTCCGAAGCATTTTTAAAAGTCAGCGGAATTCCGAGAACAATGGAAGAGTTGTGAAGCATTTTTAAACGTCAGCGGAATTCCGAGAACAATGGAAGAGTTCCGAAGCATTTTTAAACGTCAGCAGAATTCTGAGAACAATGGAAAAGTTCTGAAGCATTTTTAAACGTCAGCGGAATTTTGAAAACAATGGAAGATTTCCGAAGCATTTTTAAACGTCAGCAGAATTCTGAGAACAATGGAAAAGTTCTGAAGCATTTTTAAACGTCAGCGGAATTTTGAAAACAATGGAAGATTTCCGAAGCATTTTTAAACGTCAGCGGAATTCTGAGAACAATGGAAAAGTTCTGAAGCATTTTTAAACGTCAGCGGAATTTTGAAAACAATGGAAGATTTCCGAAGCATTTTTAAACGTCAGCGGAATTCTGAGAACAATGGAAGAGTTCTGAAGCATTTTTAAACTTCAGCAGAATTCCGAGAACAATGTACGAGATTTTAAGCATTTTTAAACTTCAGCGGAATTCCGAGAACAATAGAAGAGTTCCGAAGCATTTTTAAAATTCACACGAATTCCAAGAATAATGGAAGAGTTCACATGAATTTTTAGACTTCAGCAGAATGCCTAGAACAATGGAAGAGTTCCGAAGCATTTTTAAACTTCAGCGGAATTCCGAGAACAATGGAAGAGTTCCGAAGCATTTTTAAACATGAGCAGAATTACGAGAACAATGGAAGAGATTTTAAGCATTTTTAAACTTCAGCGGAATTCCGAGAACAATGCAAGATTTCCGAAGCATTTTTATATGTCAGTGGATTTCCGAGAACAATGGAAGAGTACCGAAGCATTTTTAAACGTCAGCGGAATTCTGAGAACAATGGAAGAGTTCCGAAGCATTTTTAAACTTCAGCAGAATTCCGAGAACAATGGAAGAGTTTCGAAGCATTTTTAAACTTCAGCGGAATTCCGAGAACAATAGAAGAGTTCCGAAGCATTTTTAAAATTCACACGAATTCCGAGAATAATGGAAGAGTTCACATGAATTTTTAGACTTCAGCAGAATTCCTAGTACAATGGAAGAGTTCCGAAGCATTTTTAAACTTCAGCGGAATTCCAAGAACAATGGAAGAGTTCCGAAGCATTTTTAAACATGAGCAGAATTACGAGAACAATGGAAGAGATTTTAAGCATTTTTAAACTTCAGCGGAATTCCGAGAGCAATGGAAGAGTTCCAAAGCATTTTAAAAGTTCAGCAGAATTCCGAGAACAATTGAAGAGTTCCGAAGCATTTTTAAACGTCAGCGGAATGCCGAGAACAATGCAAGATTTCCGAAGCATTTTTATATGTCAGCGGATTTCCGAGAACAATGGAAGAGTACCGAAGCATTTTTAAACGTCAGCGGAATTCTGAGAACAGTGGAAGAGTTCCGAAGCATTTTTAAACTTCAGCAGAATTCCGAGAACAATGGAAGAGTTTCGAAGCATTTTTAAACTTCAACGGAATTCCGAGAACAATGGAAGAGTTCCGAAGCATTTTTAAACGTCAGCGGAATTCCGAGAACAATGAAAAAGTTGCGAAGCATTATTAGACGTCAGCGGAATTCCGAGAACAATGGAAGAGTTCTGAAGCATTTTTAAACGTCAGCGGAATTTTGAAAACAATGGAAGATTTACGAAGCATTTTTAAACGTCAGCGGAATTCTGAGAACAATGGAAGAGTTCCGAAGCATTTTTAAACTTCAGCGGAATTCCAAGAACAATGGAAGAGTTCCAAAGCATTTTTAAACGTCAGCGGAATTCCGAGAACAATGGAAGAGTTCTGAAGCATTTTTAAACGTCAGCGGAATTGAGAGAACAATGGAAGAGTTCTAAAGCATTTTTAAACATCAGCGGAATGCCGAGAACAATGCAAGATTTCCGAAGCATTTTTATATGTCAGCGGAATTCCGAGAACAATGGAAGAGTTCCGAAGCATTTTTAAACTTCAGCAGAATTCTGAGAACAATGGAAGAGTTCCGAAGCATTTTAAAACTTCAGCAGAATTCCAAGAACAATGGAAGAGTTCCGAAGCATTTTTAAACGTCAGCGGAATTCCGAGAACAATGGAAGAGTTCCGAAGCATTTTTAAACGTCAGCGGAATTCCGAGAACAATGGAAGAGTTCTGAAGCATTTTTAAGCGTCAGCGGAATTTTGAAAACAATGGAAGATTTCCGAAGCATTTTTAAACGTCAGCGGAATTCTGAGAACAATGGAAGAGTTCCGAAGCATTTTTAAACTTCAGCAGAATTCCGAGAACAATGGAAGGGTTCCGATGCATTTTTAAACTTCAGCGGATTTTGGAGAACAATGGAAGCGTTCCGAAGTATTTTTAAAAGTCAGCGGAATTCCGAGAACAATGGAAGAGTTGTGAAGCATTTTTAAACGTCAGCGGAATTCCGAGAACAATGGAAGAGTTCCGAAGCATTTTTAAACGTCAGCAGAATTCCGAGAACAATGGAAGAGTTCCGAAGCATTTCTAAACGTCAGCAGAATTCTGAGAACAATGGAAGAGTTACGAAGCATTTTTAAACTTCAGCGGAATTCCGAGAACAATGGAAGAGTTCCAAAGCATTTTTAAACGTCAGCGGAATTCCGAGAACAATGGAAGAGTTCCGAAGCATTTTTAAACGTCAGCAGAATTCCGAGAAGAATGTAAGAGTACTGAAGCATTTTTAAACTTCAGCGGAATTCCGAGAGCAATGGAAGAGTTCCAAAGCATTTTAAAAGTTCAGCAGAATTCCGAGAACAATTGAAGAGTTCCGAAGCATTTTTAAACGTCAGCGGAATTCTGAGAACAATGGAAGAGTTCCGAAGCATTTTTAAACTTCAGCAGAATTCCGAGAACAATGGAAGAGTTTCGAAGCATTTTTAAACTTCAACGGAATTCCGAGAACAATGGAAGAGTTCCGAAGCATTTTTAAACGTCAGCGGAATTCCGAGAACAATGAAAGAGTTGCGAAGCATTATTAGACGTCAGCGGAATTCCGAGAACAATGGAAGAGTTCTGAAGCATTTTTAAACGTCAGCGGAATTTTGAAAACAATGGAAGAGTTCCGAAGCATTTTTAAACTTCAGCGGAATTCCAAGAACAATGGAAGAGTTCCAAAGCATTTTTAAACGTCAGCGGAATTCCGAGAACAATGGAAGAGTTCTGAAGCATTTTTAAACGTCAGCGGAATTGCGAGAACAATGGAAGAGTTCTAAAGCATTTTTAAACATCAGCGGAATGCCGAGAACAATGCAAGATTTCCGAAGCATTTTTATATGTCAGCGGAATTCGGAGAACAATGGAAGAGTTCCGAAGCATTTTTAAACTTCAGCGGAATTACGAGAACAATGGAAGAGTTCCGAAGCATTTTTAAACGTCAGCGGAATGCCGAGAACAATGCAAGATTTCCGAAGCATTTTTATATGTCAGCGGAATTCCGAGAACAATGGAAGAGTTCCGAAGCATTTTTAAACTTCAGCAGAATTTCCAGAACAATGGAAGAGTTTCGAAGCATTTTTAAACTTCAACAGAATTCCGAGAACAATGGAAGAGTTCCGAAGCATTTTTAAACGTCAGCGGAATTCCGAGAACAATGAAAGAGTTGCGAAGCATTATTAAACGTCAGCGTAATTCCGAGAACAATGGAAGAGTTCTGAAGCATTTTTAAGCGTCAGCGGAATTTTGAAAACAATGGAAGATTTCCGAAGCATGTTTAAACGTCAGCGGAATTCTGAGAACAATGGAAGAGGTCCGAAGCATTTTTAAACTTCAGCGG
Source organism: Phyllobates terribilis (assembly GCF_046119375.1). NCBI lineage: Eukaryota > Metazoa > Chordata > Amphibia > Anura > Dendrobatidae > Phyllobates > Phyllobates terribilis. The sequence continues at coordinate 10,684,037 of NW_027362788.1, read as the reverse complement.
AATTCCGAGAACAATGGAAGAGTTCCGAAGCATTTTTAAACGTCAGCGGAATTCCGAGAACAATGGAAGAGTACTGAAGCATTTTAAAACGTCAGCGGAATTCCGAGAACAATGGAAGAGTTCCGAAGCATTTTTAAACGTCAGCAGAATTCCGAGAACAATGGAAGAGTTCCGAAGCATTTTAAAACTTCAGCAGAATTCCAAGAACAATGGAAGAGTTCCGAAGCATTTTTAAACGTCAGCGGAATTCCGAGAACAATGGAAGAGTTCCAAAGCATTTTTAAGCGTCAGCGGAATTTTGAAAACAATGGAAGATTTCCGAAGCATTTTTAAACGTCAGCGGAATTCTGAGAACAATGGAAGAGTTCCGAAGCATTTTTAAACGTCAGCAGAATTCCGAGAACAATGGAAGAGTTCCGAAGCATTTTTAAACGTCAGCGGAATTCCGAGAACAATGAAAGAGTTCTGAAGCATTTTTAAGCGTCAGCGGAATTTTGAAAACAATGGAAGATTTCCGAAGCATTTTTAAACGTCAGCGGAATTCCGAGAACAATGGAAGAGTTCCGAAGCATTTTTAAACGTCAGCAGAATTCCGAGAAGAATGTAAGAGTACTGAAGCATTTTTAAACTTCAGCAGAATTCTGAGAGCAATGGAAGAGTTCCAAAGCATTTTAAAAGTTCAGCAGAATTCCGAGAACAATTGAAGAGTTCCAAAGCCTTTTTAAACGTCAGCGGAATGCCGAGAACAATGCAAGATTTCCGAAGCATTTTTATATGTCAGCGGAATTCCGAGAACAATGGAAGAGTACCGAAGCATTTTTAAACGTCAGCGGAATTCTGAGAACAATGGAGGAGTTACAAAGCATTTTTAAACTTCAGCAGAATTCCGAGAACAATGGAAGAGTTTCGAAGCATTTTTAAACTTCAACGGAATTCCGTGAACAATGGAAGAGTTCCGAAGCATTTTTAAACGTCAGCAGAATTCCGAGAAGAATGTAAGAGTTCTGAAGCATTTTTAAACTTCAGCAGAATTCCGAGAGCAATGGAAGAGTTCCAAAGCATTTTAAAAGTTCAGCAGAATTCCGAGAACAATTGAAGAGTTCCGAAGCATTTTTAAACGTCAGCGAAATGCCGAGAACAATGCAAGATTTCCGAAGCATTTTTATATGTCAGTGGAATTCCGAGAACAATGGAAGAGTTCCGAAGCATTTTTAAACTTCAGCAGAATTCCGAGAACAATGGAAGTGTTTCGAAGCATTTTTAAACTTCAACGGTATTCCGAGAACAATGGAAGAGTTCCGAAGCATTTTTAAACGTCAGCGGAATTCCGAGAACAATGAAAGAGTTGCGAAGCATTATTAAACGTCAGCGGAATTCCGAGAACAATGGAAGAGTTCTGAAGCATTTTTAAACTTCAGCAGAATTCCCAGAACAATGGAAGAGTTTCGAAGCATTTTTAAACTTCAACGGAATTCCGAGAACAATGGAAGAGTTACGAAGCATTTTTAAACGTCAGCGGAATGCCGAGAACAATGCAAGATTTCCGAAGCATTTTTATATGTCAGCGGAATTCCGAGAACAATGGAAGAGTTCCGAAGCATTTTTAAACTTCAGCAGAATTCCGAGAACAATGGAAGTGTTTCGAAGCATTTTTAAACTTCAACGGTATTCCGAGAACAATGGAAGAGTTCCGAAGCATTTTTAAACGTCAGCGAAATTCTGAGAAAAATGGAAGAGTTCTGAAGCATTTTTAAACTTCAGCAGAATTCCGAGAACAATGGAAGAGTTCCGAAGCATTTTTAAACTTCAGCGGAATTCCGAGAACAATGTAAGAGATTTTAAGCATTTTTAAACTTCAGCGGAATTCCGAGAACAATGGAAGAGTTCCGAAGCATTTTTAAACGTCAGCGGAATTCCGAGAACAATGGAAGAGTACTGAAGCATCTTAAAACGTCATCGGAATTCCGAGAACAATGGAAGAGTTCCGAAGCATTTTTAAACTTCAGCAGAATTACGATAACAATGGAAGAGTTCCGAAGCATTTTTAAACATGAGCAGAATTACGAGAACAATGGAAGAGATTTTAAGCATTTTTAAACTTCAGCGGAATTCCGAGAACAATAGAAGAGTTCCGAAGCATTTTTAAACTTCACCCGAATTCCGAGAGCAATGGAAGAGTTCCAAAGCATTTTAAAAGTTCAGCAGAATTCCGAGAACAATTGAAGAGTTCCGAAGCATTTTTAAACGTCAGCGGATTTCCGAGAACAATGGAAGAGTTCTGAAGCATTTTTAAGCGTCAGCGGAATTTTGAAAACAATGGAAGATTTCCGAAGCATTTTTAAACGTCAGCGGAATTCTGAGAACAATGGAAGAGTTCCGAAGCATTTTTAAACTTCAGCAGAATTCCGAGAACAATGGAAGGGTTCCGAAGCATTTTTAAACTTCAGCGGATTTTGGAGAACAATGGAAGCGTTCCGAAGTATTTTTAAAAGTCAGCAGAATTCCGAGAACAATGGAAGAGTTCCGAAGCATTTCTAAACGTCAGCAGAATTCTGAGAACAATGGAAGAGTTCCGAAGCATTTTTAAACTTCAGCAGAATTCCCAGAACAATGGAAGAGTTTCGAAGCATTTTTAAACTTCAACGGAATTCCGAGAACAATGGAAGAGTTCCGAAGCATTTTTAAACGTCAGCGGAATTCCGAGAACAATGAAAGAGTTGCGAAGCATTATTAAACGTCAGCGTAATTCCGAGAACAATGGAAGAGTTCTGAAGCATTTTTAAGCGTCAGCGGAATTTTGAAAACAATGTAAGATTTCCGAAGCATTTTAAAACTTCAGCAGAATTACGAGAACAATGGAAGAGTTCCGAAGCATTTTTAAACATGAGCAGAATTACGAGAACAATGGAAGAGATTTTAAGCATTTTTAAACTTCAGCGGAATTCCGAGATCAATAGAAGAGTTCCGAAGCATTTTTAAACTTCACCCGAATTCCGAGAGCAATGGAAGAGTTCCAAAGCATTTTAAAAATTCAGCAGAATTCCAAGAACAATTGAAGAGTTCCGAAGCATTTTTAAACGTCAGCGGAATGCCGAGAACAATACAAGATTTCCGAAGAATTTTTATATGTCAGCGGAATTCCGAGAACAATGGAAGAGTACCAAAGCATTTTTAAACGTCAGCGGAATTCTGAGAACAATGGAAGAGTTCTGAAGCATTTATAAACTTTTGCGGAATTCCGAGAACAATGGAAGGGTTCCGAAGCATTTTTAAAAGTCAGCGGAATTCCGAGAACAATGGAAGAGTTGTGAAGCATTTTTAAACGTCAGCGGAATTCCGAGAACAATGGAAGAGTTCCGAAGCATTTTTAAACGTCAGCAGAATTCTGAGAACAATGGAAAAGTTCTGAAGCATTTTTAAACGTCAGCGGAATTTTGAAAACAATGGAAGATTTCCGAAGCATTTTTAAACGTCAGCGGAATTCTGAGAACAATGGAAGAGTTCTGAAGCATTTTTAAACTTCAGCAGAATTCCGAGAACAATGTACGAGATTTTAAGCATTTTTAAACTTCAGCGGAATTCCGAGAACAATAGAAGAGTTCCGAAGCATTTTTAAAATTCACACGAATTCCAAGAATAATGGAAGAGTTCACATGAATTTTTAGACTTCAGCAGAATGCCTAGAACAATGGAAGAGTTCCGAAGCATTTTTAAACTTCAGCGGAATTCCGAGAACAATGGAAGAGTTCCGAAGCATTTTTAAACATCAGCAGAATTACGAGAACAATGGAAGAGATTTTAAGCATTTTTAAACTTCAGCGGAATTCCGAGAACAATGCAAGATTTCCGAAGCATTTTTATATGTCAGTGGATTTCCGAGAACAATGGAAGAGTACCGAAGCATTTTTAAACGTCAGCGGAATTCTGAGAACAATGGAAGAGTTCCGAAGCATTTTTAAACTTCAGCAGAATTCCGAGAACAATGAAAGAGTTGCGAAGCATTATTAGACGTCAGCGGAATTCCGAGAACAATGGAAGAGTTCTGAAGCATTTTTAAACGTCAGCGGAATTTTGAAAACAATGGAAGAGTTCCGAAGCATTTTTAAACTTCAACGGTATTCCGAGAACAATGGAAGAGTTCCGAAGCATTTTTAAACGTCAGCGGAATTCCGAGAACAATGAAAGAGTTGCGAAGCATTATTAAACGTCAGCGGAATTCCGAGAACAATGGAAGAGTTCTGAAGCATTTTTAAACTTCAGCAGAATTCCCAGAACAATGGAAGAGTTTCGAAGCATTTTTAAACGTCAGCGGAATTCCGAGAACAATGGAAGAGTACTGAAGCATCTTAAAACGTCATCGGAATTCCGAGAACAATGGAAGAGTTCCGAAGCATTTTTAAACTTCAGCAGAATTACGATAACAATGGAAGAGTTCCGAAGCATTTTTAAACATGAGCAGAATTACGAGAACAATGGAAGAGATTTTAAGCATTTTTAAACTTCAGCGGAATTCCGAGAACAATAGAAGAGTTCCGAAGCATTTTTAAACTTCACCCGAATTCCGAGAGCAATGGAAAAGTTCCAAAGCATTTTAAAAGTTCAGCAGAATTCCGAGAACAATTGAAGAGTTCCGAAGCATTTTTAAACGTCAGCGGATTTCCGAGAACAATGGAAGAGTTCCGAAGCATTTTTAAACATCAGCAGAATTACGAGAACAATGGAAGAGATTTTAAGCATTTTTAAACTTCAGCGGAATTCCGAGAACAATGCAAGATTTCCGAAGCATTTTTATATGTCAGTGGATTTCCGAGAACAATGGAAGAGTACCGAAGCATTTTTAAACGTCAGCGGAATTCTGAGAACAATGGAAGAGTTCCGAAGCATTTTTAAACTTCAGCAGAATTCCGAGAACAATGAAAGAGTTGCGAAGCATTATTAGACGTCAGCGGAATTCCGAGAACAATGGAAGAGTTCTGAAGCATTTTTAAACGTCAGCGGAATTTTGAAAACAATGGAAGAGTTCCGAAGCATTTTTAAACTTCAGCGGAATTCCAAGAACAATGGAAGAGTTCCGAAGCATTTTTAAACTTCAGCAGAATTCCGAGAACAATGGAAGTGTTTCGAAGCATTTTTAAACTTCAACGGTATTCCGAGAACAATGGAAGAGTTCCGAAGCATTTTTAAACGTCAGCGGAATTCCGAGAACAATGAAAGAGTTGCGAAGCATTATTAAACGTCAGCGGAATTCCGAGAACAATGGAAGAGTTCTGAAGCATTTTTAAACTTCAGCAGAATTCCCAGAACAATGGAAGAGTTTCGAAGCATTTTTAAACGTCAGCGGAATTCCGAGAACAATGGAAGAGTACTGAAGCATCTTAAAACGTCATCGGAATTCCGAGAACAATGGAAGAGTTCCGAAGCATTTTTAAACTTCAGCAGAATTACGATAACAATGGAAGAGTTCCGAAGCATTTTTAAACATGAGCAGAATTACGAGAACAATGGAAGAGATTTTAAGCATTTTTAAACTTCAGCGGAATTCCGAGAACAATAGAAGAGTTCCGAAGCATTTTTAAACTTCACCCGAATTCCGAGAGAAATGGAAAAGTTCCAAAGCATTTTAAAAGTTCAGCAGAATTGCGAGAACAATTGAAGAGTTCCGAAGCATTTTTAAACGTCAGCGGATTTCCGAGAACAATGGAAGAGTTCTGAAGCATTTTTAAGCGTCAGCGGAATTTTGAAAACAATGGAAGATTTCCGAAGCATTTTTAAACGTCAGCGGAATTCTGAGAACAATGGAAGAGTTCCGAAGCATTTTTAAACTTCAGCAGAATTCCGAGAACAATGGAAGGGTGCCGAAGCATTTTTAAACTTCAGCGGATTTTGGAGAACAATGGAAGCGTTCCGAAGTATTTTTAAAAGTCAGCAGAATTCCGAGAACAATGGAAGAGTTCCGAAGCATTTCTAAACGTCAGCAGAATTCTGAGAACAATGGAAGAGTTCCGAAGCATTTTTAAACTTCAGCAGAATTCCGAGAGCAATGGAAGAGTTCCAAAGCATTTTAAAAGTTCAGCAGAATTCCGAGAACAATTGAAGAGTTCCGAAGCATTTTTAAACGTCAGCGGAATGCTGAGAACAATGCAAGATTTCCGAAGCATTTTTATATGTCAGCGGAATTCCGAGAACAATGGAAGAGTTCCGAAGCATTTTTAAACGTCAGCGGAATTCCGAGAACAATGAAAGAGTTGCGAAGCATTATTAAACGTCAGCGGAATTCCGAGAACAATGGAAGAGTTCTGAAGCATTTTTAAACTTCAGCAGAATTCCCAGAACAATGGAAGAGTTTCGAAGCATTTTTAAACTTCAACGGAATTCCGAGAACAATGGAAGAGTTCCGAAGCATTTTTAAACGTCAGCGGAATTCCGAGAACAATGAAAGAGTTGCGAAGCATTATTAAACGTCAGCGTAATTCCGAGAACAATGGAAGAGTTCTGAAGCATTTTTAAGCGTCAGCGGAATTTTGAAAACAATGGAAGATTTCCGAAGCATTTTAAAACTTCAGCAGAATTACGAGAACAATGGAAGAGTTCCGAAGCATTTTTAAACATGAGCAGAATTACGAGAACAATGGAAGAGATTTTAAGCATTTTTAAACTTCAGCGGAATTCCGAGATCAATAGAAGAGTTCCGAAGCATTTTTAAACTTCACCCGAATTCCGAGAGCAATGGAAGAGTTCCAAAGCATTTTAAAAATTCAGCAGAATTCCAAGAACAATTGAAGAGTTCCGAAGCATTTTTAAACGTCAGCGGAATGCCGAGAACAATACAAGATTTCCGAAGAATTTTTATATGTCAGCGGAATTCCGAGAACAATGGAAGAGTACCAAAGCATTTTTAAACTTCAGCGGAATTCCAAGAACAATGGAAGAGTTCCGAAGCATTTTTAAACATGAGCAGAATTACGAGAACAATGGAAGAGATTTTAAGCATTTTTAAACTTCAGCGGAATTCCGAGAGCAATGGAAGAGTTCCAAAGCATTTTAAAAGTTCAGCAGAATTCCGAGAACAATTGAAGAGTTCCGAAGCATTTTTAAACGTCAGCGGAATGCCGAGAACAATGCAAGATTTCCGAAGCATTTTTATATGTCAGCGGATTTCCGAGAACAATGGAAGAGTACCGAAGCATTTTTAAACGTCAGCGGAATTCTGAGAACAGTGGAAGAGTTCCGAAGCATTTTTAAACTTCAGCAGAATTCCGAGAACAATGGAAGAGTTTCGAAGCATTTTTAAACTTCAACGGAATTCCGAGAACAATGGAAGAGTTCCGAAGCATTTTTAAACGTCAGCGGAATTCCGAGAACAATGAAAAAGTTGCGAAGCATTATTAGACGTCAGCGGAATTCCGAGAACAATGGAAGAGTTCTGAAGCATTTTTAAACGTCAGCGGAATTTTGAAAACAATGGAAGATTTACGAAGCATTTTTAAACGTCAGCGGAATTCTGAGAACAATGGAAGAGTTCCGAAGCATTTTTAAACTTCAGCGGAATTCCAAGAACAATGGAAGAGTTCCAAAGCATTTTTAAACGTCAGCGGAATTCCGAGAACAATGGAAGAGTTCTGAAGCATTTTTAAACGTCAGCGGAATTGAGAGAACAATGGAAGAGTTCTAAAGCATTTTTAAACATCAGCGGAATGCCGAGAACAATGCAAGATTTCCGAAGCATTTTTATATGTCAGCGGAATTCCGAGAACAATGGAAGAGTTCCGAAGCATTTTTAAACTTCAGCAGAATTCTGAGAACAATGGAAGAGTTCCGAAGCATTTTAAAACTTCAGCAGAATTCCAAGAACAATGGAAGAGTTCCGAAGCATTTTTAAACGTCAGCGGAATTCCGAGAACAATGGAAGAGTTCCGAAGCATTTTTAAACGTCAGCGGAATTCCGAGAACAATGGAAGAGTTCTGAAGCATTTTTAAGCGTCAGCGGAATTTTGAAAACAATGGAAGATTTCCGAAGCATTTTTAAACGTCAGCGGAATTCTGAGAACAATGGAAGAGTTCCGAAGCATTTTTAAACTTCAGCAGAATTCCGAGAACAATGGAAGGGTTCCGATGCATTTTTAAACTTCAGCGGATTTTGGAGAACAATGGAAGCGTTCCGAAGTATTTTTAAAAGTCAGCGGAATTCCGAGAACAATGGAAGAGTTGTGAAGCATTTTTAAACGTCAGCGGAATTCCGAGAACAATGGAAGAGTTCCGAAGCATTTTTAAACGTCAGCAGAATTCCGAGAACAATGGAAGAGTTCCGAAGCATTTCTAAACGTCAGCAGAATTCTGAGAACAATGGAAGAGTTACGAAGCATTTTTAAACTTCAGCGGAATTCCGAGAACAATGGAAGAGTTCCAAAGCATTTTTAAACGTCAGCGGAATTCCGAGAACAATGGAAGAGTTCCGAAGCATTTTTAAACGTCAGCAGAATTCCGAGAAGAATGTAAGAGTACTGAAGCATTTTTAAACTTCAGCGGAATTCCGAGAGCAATGGAAGAGTTCCAAAGCATTTTAAAAGTTCAGCAGAATTCCGAGAACAATTGAAGAGTTCCGAAGCATTTTTAAACGTCAGCGGAATTCTGAGAACAATGGAAGAGTTCCGAAGCATTTTTAAACTTCAGCAGAATTCCGAGAACAATGGAAGAGTTTCGAAGCATTTTTAAACTTCAACGGAATTCCGAGAACAATGGAAGAGTTCCGAAGCATTTTTAAACGTCAGCGGAATTCCGAGAACAATGAAAGAGTTGCGAAGCATTATTAGACGTCAGCGGAATTCCGAGAACAATGGAAGAGTTCTGAAGCATTTTTAAACGTCAGCGGAATTTTGAAAACAATGGAAGAGTTCCGAAGCATTTTTAAACTTCAGCGGAATTCCAAGAACAATGGAAGAGTTCCAAAGCATTTTTAAACGTCAGCGGAATTCCGAGAACAATGGAAGAGTTCTGAAGCATTTTTAAACGTCAGCGGAATTGCGAGAACAATGGAAGAGTTCTAAAGCATTTTTAAACATCAGCGGAATGCCGAGAACAATGCAAGATTTCCGAAGCATTTTTATATGTCAGCGGAATTCGGAGAACAATGGAAGAGTTCCGAAGCATTTTTAAACTTCAGCGGAATTACGAGAACAATGGAAGAGTTCCGAAGCATTTTTAAACGTCAGCGGAATGCCGAGAACAATGCAAGATTTCCGAAGCATTTTTATATGTCAGCGGAATTCCGAGAACAATGGAAGAGTTCCGAAGCATTTTTAAACTTCAGCAGAATTTCCAGAACAATGGAAGAGTTTCGAAGCATTTTTAAACTTCAACAGAATTCCGAGAACAATGGAAGAGTTCCGAAGCATTTTTAAACGTCAGCGGAATTCCGAGAACAATGAAAGAGTTGCGAAGCATTATTAAACGTCAGCGTAATTCCGAGAACAATGGAAGAGTTCTGAAGCATTTTTAAGCGTCAGCGGAATTTTGAAAACAATGGAAGATTTCCGAAGCATGTTTAAACGTCAGCGGAATTCTGAGAACAATGGAAGAGGTCCGAAGCATTTTTAAACTTCAGCGGAATTCCGAGAACAATGGAAGAGTTCCGAAGCATTTTTAAAGGTCAGCGGAATTCCGAGAACAATGGAAGAGTACTGAAGCATTTTAAAACGTCAGCGGAATTCCGAGAACAATGGAAGAGTTCCGAAGCATTTTTAAACGTCAGCAGAATTCCGAGAACAATGGAAGAGTTCCGAAGCATTTTAAAACTTCAGCAGAATTCCAAGAACAATGGAAGAGTTCCGAAGCATTTTTAAACGTCAGCGGAATTCCGAGAACAATGGAAGAGTTCCAAAGCATTTTTAAGCGTCAGCGGAATTTTGAAAACAATGGAAGATTTCCGAAGCATTTTTAAACGTCAGCGGAATTCTGAGAACAATGGAAGAGTTCCGAAGCATTTTTAAACGTCAGCAGAATTCCGAGAACAATGGAAGAGTTCCGAAGCATTTTTAAACGTCAGCGGAATTCCGAGAACAATGAAAGAGTTCTGAAGCATTTTTAAGCGTCAGCGGAATTTTGAAAACAATGGAAGATTTCCGAAGCATTTTTAAACGTCAGCGGAATTCCGAGAACAATGGAAGAGTTCCGAAGCATTTTTAAACGTCAGCAGAATTCCGAGAAGAATGTAAGAGTACTGAAGCATTTTTAAACTTCAGCAGAATTCTGAGAGCAATGGAAGAGTTCCAAAGCATTTTAAAAGTTCAGCAGAATTCCGAGAACAATTGAAGAGTTCCAAAGCCTTTTTAAACGTCAGCGGAATGCCGAGAACAATGCAAGATTTCCGAAGCATTTTTATATGTCAGCGGAATTCCGAGAACAATGGAAGAGTACCGAAGCATTTTTAAACGTCAGCGGAATTCTGAGAACAATGGAGGAGTTACAAAGCATTTTTAAACTTCAGCAGAATTCCGAGAACAATGGAAGAGTTTCGAAGCATTTTTAAACTTCAACGGAATTCCGTGAACAATGGAAGAGTTCCGAAGCATTTTTAAACGTCAGCAGAATTCCGAGAAGAATGTAAGAGTTCTGAAGCATTTTTAAACTTCAGCAGAATTCCGAGAGCAATGGAAGAGTTCCAAAGCATTTTAAAAGTTCAGCAGAATTCCGAGAACAATTGAAGAGTTCCGAAGCATTTTTAAACGTCAGCGAAATGCCGAGAACAATGCAAGATTTCCGAAGCATTTTTATATGTCAGTGGAATTCCGAGAACAATGGAAGAGTTCCGAAGCATTTTTAAACTTCAGCAGAATTCCGAGAACAATGGAAGTGTTTCGAAGCATTTTTAAACTTCAACGGTATTCCGAGAACAATGGAAGAGTTCCGAAGCATTTTTAAACGTCAGCGGAATTCCGAGAACAATGAAAGAGTTGCGAAGCATTATTAAACGTCAGCGGAATTCCGAGAACAATGGAAGAGTTCTGAAGCATTTTTAAACTTCAGCAGAATTCCCAGAACAATGGAAGAGTTTCGAAGCATTTTTAAACTTCAACGGAATTCCGAGAACAATGGAAGAGTTACGAAGCATTTTTAAACGTCAGCGGAATGCCGAGAACAATGCAAGATTTCCGAAGCATTTTTATATGTCAGCGGAATTCCGAGAACAATGGAAGAGTTCCGAAGCATTTTTAAACTTCAGCAGAATTCCGAGAACAATGGAAGTGTTTCGAAGCATTTTTAAACTTCAACGGTATTCCGAGAACAATGGAAGAGTTCCGAAGCATTTTTAAACGTCAGCGAAATTCTGAGAAAAATGGAAGAGTTCTGAAGCATTTTTAAACTTCAGCAGAATTCCGAGAACAATGGAAGAGTTCCGAAGCATTTTTAAACTTCAGCGGAATTCCGAGAACAATGTAAGAGATTTTAAGCATTTTTAAACTTCAGCGGAATTCCGAGAACAATGGAAGAGTTCCGAAGCATTTTTAAACGTCAGCGGAATTCCGAGAACAATGGAAGAGTACTGAAGCATCTTAAAACGTCATCGGAATTCCGAGAACAATGGAAGAGTTCCGAAGCATTTTTAAACTTCAGCAGAATTACGATAACAATGGAAGAGTTCCGAAGCATTTTTAAACATGAGCAGAATTACGAGAACAATGGAAGAGATTTTAAGCATTTTTAAACTTCAGCGGAATTCCGAGAACAATAGAAGAGTTCCGAAGCATTTTTAAACTTCACCCGAATTCCGAGAGCAATGGAAGAGTTCCAAAGCATTTTAAAAGTTCAGCAGAATTCCGAGAACAATTGAAGAGTTCCGAAGCATTTTTAAACGTCAGCGGATTTCCGAGAACAATGGAAGAGTTCTGAAGCATTTTTAAGCGTCAGCGGAATTTTGAAAACAATGGAAGATTTCCGAAGCATTTTTAAACGTCAGCGGAATTCTGAGAACAATGGAAGAGTTCCGAAGCATTTTTAAACTTCAGCAGAATTCCGAGAACAATGGAAGGGTTCCGAAGCATTTTTAAACTTCAGCGGATTTTGGAGAACAATGGAAGCGTTCCGAAGTATTTTTAAAAGTCAGCAGAATTCCGAGAACAATGGAAGAGTTCCGAAGCATTTCTAAACGTCAGCAGAATTCTGAGAACAATGGAAGAGTTCCGAAGCATTTTTAAACTTCAGCAGAATTCCCAGAACAATGGAAGAGTTTCGAAGCATTTTTAAACTTCAACGGAATTCCGAGAACAATGGAAGAGTTCCGAAGCATTTTTAAACGTCAGCGGAATTCCGAGAACAATGAAAGAGTTGCGAAGCATTATTAAACGTCAGCGTAATTCCGAGAACAATGGAAGAGTTCTGAAGCATTTTTAAGCGTCAGCGGAATTTTGAAAACAATGGAAGATTTCCGAAGCATTTTAAAACTTCAGCAGAATTACGAGAACAATGGAAGAGTTCCGAAGCATTTTTAAACATGAGCAGAATTACGAGAACAATGGAAGAGATTTTAAGCATTTTTAAACTTCAGCGGAATTCCGAGATCAATAGAAGAGTTCCGAAGCATTTTTAAACTTCACCCGAATTCCGAGAGCAATGGAAGAGTTCCAAAGCATTTTAAAAATTCAGCAGAATTCCAAGAACAATTGAAGAGTTCCGAAGCATTTTTAAACGTCAGCGGAATGCCGAGAACAATACAAGATTTCCGAAAAATTTTTATATGTCAGCGGAATTCCGAGAACAATGGAAGAGTACCAAAGCATTTTTAAACGTCAGCGGAATTCTGAGAACAATGGAAGAGTTCTGAAGCATTTATAAACTTTTGCGGAATTCCGAGAACAATGGAAGGGTTCCGAAGCATTTTTAAAAGTCAGCGGAATTCCGAGAACAATGGAAGAGTTGTGAAGCATTTTTAAACGTCAGCGGAATTCCGAGAACAATGGAAGAGTTCCGAAGCATTTTTAAACGTCAGCAGAATTCTGAGAACAATGGAAAAGTTCTGAAGCATTTTTAAACGTCAGCGGAATTTTGAAAACAATGGAAGATTTCCGAAGCATTTTTAAACGTCAGCGGAATTCTGAGAACAATGGAAGAGTTCTGAAGCATTTTTAAACTTCAGCAGAATTCCGAGAACAATGTACGAGATTTTAAGCATTTTTAAACTTCAGCGGAATTCCGAGAACAATAGAAGAGTTCCGAAGCATTTTTAAAATTCACACGAATTCCAAGAATAATGGAAGAGTTCACATGAATTTTTAGACTTCAGCAGAATGCCTAGAACAATGGAAGAGTTCCGAAGCATTTTTAAACTTCAGCGGAATTCCGAGAACAATGGAAGAGTTCCGAAGCATTTTTAAACATCAGCAGAATTACGAGAACAATGGAAGAGATTTTAAGCATTTTTAAACTTCAGCGGAATTCCGAGAACAATGCAAGATTTCCGAAGCATTTTTATATGTCAGTGGATTTCCGAGAACAATGGAAGAGTACCGAAGCATTTTTAAACGTCAGCGGAATTCTGAGAACAATGGAAGAGTTCCGAAGCATTTTTAAACTTCAGCAGAATTCCGAGAACAATGGAAGAGTTTCGAAGCATTTTTAAACTTCAACGGAATTCCGAGAACAATGGAAGAGTTCCGAAGCATTTTTAAACGTCAGCGGAATTCCGAGAACAATGAAAGAGTTGCGAAGCATTATTAGACGTCAGCGGAATTCCGAGAACAATGGAAGAGTTCTGAAGCATTTTTAAACGTCAGCGGAATTTTGAAAACAATGGAAGAGTTCCGAAGCATTTTTAAACTTCAGCGGAATTCCAAGAACAATGGAAGAGTTCCGAAGCATTTTTAAACTTCAGCAGAATTCCGAGAACAATGGAAGTGTTTCGAAGCATTTTTAAACTTCAACGGTATTCCGAGAACAATGGAAGAGTTCCGAAGCATTTTTAAACGTCAGCGGAATTCCGAGAACAATGAAAGAGTTGCGAAGCATTATTAAACGTCAGCGGAATTCCGAGAACAATGGAAGAGTTCTGAAGCATTTTTAAACTTCAGCAGAATTCCCAGAACAATGGAAGAGTTTCGAAGCATTTTTAAACGTCAGCGGAATTCCGAGAACAATGGAAGAGTACTGAAGCATCTTAAAACGTCATCGGAATTCCGAGAACAATGGAAGAGTTCCGAAGCATTTTTAAACTTCAGCAGAATTACGATAACAATGGAAGAGTTCCGAAGCATTTTTAAACATGAGCAGAATTACGAGAACAATGGAAGAGATTTTAAGCATTTTTAAACTTCAGCGGAATTCCGAGAACAATAGAAGAGTTCCGAAGCATTTTTAAACTTCACCCGAATTCCGAGAGCAATGGAAAAGTTCCAAAGCATTTTAAAAGTTCAGCAGAATTCCGAGAACAATTGAAGAGTTCCGAAGCATTTTTAAACGTCAGCGGATTTCCGAGAACAATGGAAGAGTTCTGAAGCATTTTTAAGCGTCAGCGGAATTTTGAAAACAATGGAAGATTTCCGAAGCATTTTTAAACGTCAGCGGAATTCTGAGAACAATGGAAGAGTTCCGAAGCATTTTTAAACTTCAGCAGAATTCCGAGAACAATGGAAGGGTTCCGAAGCATTTTTAAACTTCAGCGGATTTTGGAGAACAATGGAAGCGTTCCGAAGTATTTTTAAAAGTCAGCAGAATTCCGAGAACAATGGAAGAGTTCCGAAGCATTTCTAAACGTCAGCAGAATTCTGAGAACAATGGAAGAGTTCCGAAGCATTTTTAAACTTCAGCAGAATTCCGAGAGCAATGGAAGAGTTCCAAAGCATTTTAAAAGTTCAGCAGAATTCCGAGAACAATTGAAGAGTTCCGAAGCATTTTTAAACGTCAGCGGAATGCTGAGAACAATGCAAGATTTCCGAAGCATTTTTATATGTCAGCGGAATTCCGAGAACAATGGAAGAGTTCCGAAGCATTTTTAAACGTCAGCGGAATTCCGAGAACAATGAAAGAGTTGCGAAGCATTATTAAACGTCAGCGGAATTCCGAGAACAATGGAAGAGTTCTGAAGCATTTTTAAACTTCAGCAGAATTCCCAGAACAATGGAAGAGTTTCGAAGCATTTTTAAACTTCAACGGAATTCCGAGAACAATGGAAGAGTTCCGAAGCATTTTTAAACGTCAGCGGAATTCCGAGAACAATGAAAGAGTTGCGAAGCATTATTAAACGTCAGCGTAATTCCGAGAACAATGGAAGAGTTCTGAAGCATTTTTAAGCGTCAGCGGAATTTTGAAAACAATGGAAGATTTCCGAAGCATTTTAAAACTTCAGCAGAATTACGAGAACAATGGAAGAGTTCCGAAGCATTTTTAAACATGAGCAGAATTACGAGAACAATGGAAGAGATTTTAAGCATTTTTAAACTTCAGCGGAATTCCGAGATCAATAGAAGAGTTCCGAAGCATTTTTAAACTTCACCCGAATTCCGAGAGCAATGGAAGAGTTCCAAAGCATTTTAAAAATTCAGCAGAATTCCAAGAACAATTGAAGAGTTCCGAAGCATTTTTAAACGTCAGCGGAATGCCGAGAACAATGCAAGATTTCCGAAGAATTTTTATATGTCAGCGGAATTCCGAGAACAATGGAAGAGTACCAAAGCATTTTTAAACGTCAGCGGAATTCTGAGAACAATGGAAGAGTTCTGAAGCATTTATAAACTTTTGCGGAATTCCGAGAACAATGGAAGGGTTCCGAAGCATTTTTAAAAGTCAGCGGAATTCCGAGAACAATGGAAGAGTTGTGAAGCATTTTTAAACGTCAGCGGAATTCCGAGAACAATGGAAGAGTTCCGAAGCATTTTTAAACGTCAGCAGAATTCTGAGAACAATGGAAAAGTTCTGAAGCATTTTTAAACGTCAGCGGAATTTTGAAAACAATGGAAGATTTCCGAAGCATTTTTAAACGTCAGCGGAATTCTGAGAACAATGGAAGAGTTCTGAAGCATTTTTAAACTTCAGCAGAATTCCGAGAACAATGTACGAGATTTTAAGCATTTTTAAACTTCAGCGGAATTCCGAGAACAATAGAAGAGTTCCGAAGCATTTTTAAAATTCACACGAATTCCCAGAATAATGGAAGAGTTCACATGAATTTTTAGACTTCAGCAGAATGCCTAGAACAATGGAAGAGTTCCGAAGCATTTTTAAACTTCAGCGGAATTCCGAGAACAATGGAAGAGTTCCGAAGCATTTTTAAACATGAGCAGAATTACGAGAACAATGGAAGAGATTTTAAGCATTTTTAAACTTCAGCGGAATTCCGAGAACAATGCAAGATTTCCGAAGCATTTTTATATGTCAGTGGATTTCCGAGAACAATGGAAGAGTACCGAAGCATTTTTAAACGTCAGCGGAATTCTGAGAACAATGGAAGAGTTCCGAAGCATTTTTAAACTTCAGCAGAATTCCGAGAACAATGGAAGAGTTTCGAAGCATTTTTAAACTTCAACGGAATTCCGAGAACAATGGAAGAGTTCCGAAGCATTTTTAAACGTCAGCGGAATTCCGAGAACAATGAAAGAGTTGCGAAGCATTATTAGACGTCAGCGGAATTCCGAGAACAATGGAAGAGTTCTGAAGCATTTTTAAACGTCAGCGGAATTTTGAAAACAATGGAAGAGTTCCGAAGCATTTTTAAACTTCAGCGGAATTCCAAGAACAATGGAAGAGTTCCAAAGCATTTTTAAACGTCAGCGGAATTCCGAGAACAATGGAAGAGTTCTGAAGCATTTTTAAACGTCAGCGGAATTGCGAGAACAATGGAAGAGTTCTAAAGCATTTTTAAACATCAGCGGAATGCCGAGAACAATGCAAGATTTCCGAAGCATTTTTATATGTCAGCGGAATTCGGAGAACAATGGAAGAGTTCCGAAGCATTTTTAAACTTCAGCGGAATTACGAGAACAATGGAAGAGTTCCGAAGCATTTTTAAACGTCAGCGGAATGCCGAGAACAATGCAAGATTTCCGAAGCATTTTTATATGTCAGCGGAATTCCGAGAACAATGGAAGAGTTCCGAAGCATTTTTAAACTTCAGCAGAATTCTGAGAACAATGGAAGAGTTCCGAAGCATTTTAAAACTTCAGCAGAATTCCAAGAACAATGGAAGAGTTCCGAAGCATTTTTAAACGTCAGCGGAATTCCGAGAACAATGGAAGAGTTCCGAAGCATTTTTAAACGTCAGCGGAATTCCGAGAACAATGGAAGAGTTCTGAAGCATTTTTAAGCATCAGCGGAATTTTGAAAACAATGGAAGATTTCCGAAGCATTTTTAAACGTCAGCGGAATTCCGAGAACAATGGAAGAGTACTGAAGCATCTTAAAACGTCATCGGAATTCCGAGAACAATGGAAGAGTTCCGAAGCATTTTTAAACTTCAGCAGAATTACGATAACAATGGAAGAGTTCCGAAGCATTTTTAAACATGAGCAGAATTACGAGAACAATGGAAGAGATTTTAAGCATTTTTAAACTTCAGCGGAATTCCGAGAACAATAGAAGAGTTCCGAAGCATTTTTAAACTTCACCCGAATTCCGAGAGCAATGGAAGAGTTCCAAAGCATTTTAAAAGTTCAGCAGAATTCCGAGAACAATTGAAGAGTTCCGAAGCATTTTTAAACGTCAGCGGATTTCCGAGAACAATGGAAGAGTTCTGAAGCATTTTTAAGCGTCAGCGGAATTTTGAAAACAATGGAAGATTTCCGAAGCATTTTTAAACGTCAGCGGAATTCTGAGAACAATGGAAGAGTTCCGAAGCATTTTTAAACTTCAGCAGAATTCCGAGAACAATGGAAGGGTTCCGAAGCATTTTTAAACTTCAGCGGATTTTGGAGAACAATGGAAGCGTTCCGAAGTATTTTTAAAAGTCAGCAGAATTCCGAGAACAATGGAAGAGTTCCGAAGCATTTCTAAACGTCAGCAGAATTCTGAGAACAATGGAAGAGTTCCGAAGCATTTTTAAACTTCAGCAGAATTCCGAGAGCAATGGAAGAGTTCCAAAGCATTTTAAAAGTTCAGCAGAATTCCGAGAACAATTGAAGAGTTCCGAAGCATTTTTAAACGTCAGCGGAATGCTGAGAACAATGCAAGATTTCCGAAGCATTTTTATATGTCAGCGGAATTCCGAGAACAATGGAAGAGTTCCGAAGCATTTTTAAACGTCAGCGGAATTCCGAGAACAATGAAAGAGTTGCGAAGCATTATTAAACGTCAGCGGAATTCCGAGAACAATGGAAGAGTTCTGAAGCATTTTTAAACTTCAGCAGAATTCCCAGAACAATGGAAGAGTTTCGAAGCATTTTTAAACTTCAACGGAATTCCGAGAACAATGGAAGAGTTCCGAAGCATTTTTAAACGTCAGCGGAATTCCGAGAACAATGAAAGAGTTGCGAAGCATTATTAAACGTCAGCGTAATTCCGAGAACAATGGAAGAGTTCTGAAGCATTTTTAAGCGTCAGCGGAATTTTGAAAACAATGGAAGATTTCCGAAGCATTTTAAAACTTCAGCAGAATTACGAGAACAATGGAAGAGTTCCGAAGCATTTTTAAACATGAGCAGAATTACGAGAACAATGGAAGAGATTTTAAGCATTTTTAAACTTCAGCGGAATTCCGAGATCAATAGAAGAGTTCCGAAGCATTTTTAAACTTCACCCGAATTCCGAGAGCAATGGAAGAGTTCCAAAGCATTTTAAAAATTCAGCAGAGTTCCAAGAACAATTGAAGAGTTCCGAAGCATTTTTAAACGTCAGCGGAATGCCGAGAACAATGCAAGATTTCCGAAGAATTTTTATATGTCAGCGGAATTCCGAGAACAATGGAAGAGTACCAAAGCATTTTTAAACGTCAGCGGAATTCTGAGAACAATGGAAGAGTTCTGAAGCATTTATAAACTTTTGCGGAATTCCGAGAACAATGGAAGGGTTCCGAAGCATTTTTAAAAGTCAGCGGAATTCCGAGAACAATGGAAGAGTTGTGAAGCATTTTTAAACGTCAGCGGAATTCCGAGAACAATGGAAGAGTTCCGAAGCATTTTTAAACGTCAGCAGAATTCTGAGAACAATGGAAAAGTTCTGAAGCATTTTTAAACGTCAGCGGAATTTTGAAAACAATGGAAGATTTCCGAAGCATTTTTAAACGTCAGCGGAATTCTGAGAACAATGGAAGAGTTCTGAAGCATTTTTAAACTTCAGCAGAATTCCGAGAACAATGTACGAGATTTTAAGCATTTTTAAACTTCAGCGGAATTCCGAGAACAATAGAAGAGTTCCGAAGCATTTTTAAAATTCACACGAATTCCCAGAATAATGGAAGAGTTCACATGAATTTTTAGACTTCAGCAGAATGCCTAGAACAATGGAAGAGTTCCGAAGCATTTTTAAACTTCAGCGGAATTCCGAGAACAATGGAAGAGTTCCGAAGCATTTTTAAACATGAGCAGAATTACGAGAACAATGGAAGAGATTTTAAGCATTTTTAAACTTCAGCGGAATTCCGAGAACAATGCAAGATTTCCGAAGCATTTTTATATGTCAGTGGATTTCCGAGAACAATGGAAGAGTACCGAAGCATTTTTAAACGTCAGCGGAATTCTGAGAACAATGGAAGAGTTCCGAAGCATTTTTAAACTTCAGCAGAATTCCGAGAACAATGGAAGAGTTTCGAAGCATTTTTAAACTTCAACGGAATTCCGAGAACAATGGAAGAGTTCCGAAGCATTTTTAAACGTCAGCGGAATTCCGAGAACAATGAAAGAGTTGCGAAGCATTATTAGACGTCAGCGGAATTCCGAGAACAATGGAAGAGTTCTGAAGCATTTTTAAACGTCAGCGGAATTTTGAAAACAATGGAAGAGTTCCGAAGCATTTTTAAACTTCAGCGGAATTCCAAGAACAATGGAAGAGTTCCAAAGCATTTTTAAACGTCAGCGGAATTCCGAGAACAATGGAAGAGTTCTGAAGCATTTTTAAACGTCAGCGGAATTGCGAGAACAATGGAAGAGTTCTAAAGCATTTTTAAACATCAGCGGAATGCCGAGAACAATGCAAGATTTCCGAAGCATTTTTATATGTCAGCGGAATTCGGAGAACAATGGAAGAGTTCCGAAGCATTTTTAAACTTCAGCGGAATTACGAGAACAATGGAAGAGTTCCGAAGCATTTTTAAACGTCAGCGGAATGCCGAGAACAATGCAAGATTTCCGAAGCATTTTTATATGTCAGCGGAATTCCGAGAACAATGGAAGAGTTCCGAAGCATTTTTAAACTTCAGCAGAATTCTGAGAACAATGGAAGAGTTCCGAAGCATTTTAAAACTTCAGCAGAATTCCAAGAACAATGGAAGAGTTCCGAAGCATTTTTAAACGTCAGCGGAATTCCGAGAACAATGGAAGAGTTCCGAAGCATTTTTAAACGTCAGCGGAATTCCGAGAACAATGGAAGAGTTCTGAAGCATTTTTAAGCATCAGCGGAATTTTGAAAACAATGGAAGATTTCCGAAGCATTTTTAAACGTCAGCGGAATTCTGAGAACAATGGAAGAGTTCCGAAGCATTTTTAAACTTCAGCAGAATTCCGAGAACAATGGAAGGGTTCCGAAGCATTTTTAAACTTCAGCGGATTTTGGAGAACAATGGAAGCGTTCCGAAGTATTTTTAAAAGTCAGCGGAATTCCGAGAACAATGGAAGAGTTGTGAAGCATTTTTAAACGTCAGCGGAATTCCGAGAACAATGGAAGAGTTCCGAAGCATTTTTAAACGTCAGCAGAATTCCGAGAACAATGGAAGAGTTCCGAAGCATTTCTAAACGTCAGCAGAATTCTGAGAACAATGGAAGAGTTCCGAAGCATTTTTAAACTTCAGCGGAATTCCGAGAACAATGGAAGAGTTCCAAAGCATTTTTATACGTCAGCGGAATTCCGAGAACAATGGAAGAGTTCCGAAGCATTTTTAAACGTCAGCAGAATTCCGAGAAGAATGTAAGAGTACTGAAGCATTTTTAAACTTCAGCGGAATTCCGAGAGCAATGGAAGAGTTCCAAAGCATTTTAAAAGTTCAGCAGAATTCCGAGAACAATTGAAGAGTTCCGAAGCATTTTTAAACGTCAGCGGAATGCTGAGAACAATGCAAGATTTCCGAAGCATTTTTATATGTCAGCGGAATTCCGAGAACAATGGAAGAGTACCGAAGCATTTTTAAACGTCAGCGGAATTCTGAGAACAATGGAAGAGTTCCAAAGCATTTTTAAACTTCAGCAGAATTGCGAGAACAATGGAAGAGTTTTGAAGCATTTTTAAACTTCAACGGAATTCCGAGAACAATGGAAGAGTTCCGAAGCATTTTTAACCGTCAGCAGAATTCCGATAAGAATGTAAGAGTTCTGAAGCATTTTTAAACTTCAGCAGAATTCCGAGAGCAATGGAAGAGTTCCAAAGCATTTTAAAAGTTCAGCAGAATTCCGAGAACAATTGAAGAGTTCCGAAGCATTTTTAAACGTCAGCGGAATGCCGAGAACAATGCAAGATTTCTGAAGCATTTTTATATGTCAGCGGAATTCCGAGAACAATGGAAGAGTTCCGAAGCATTTTTTAACTTCAGCAAAATTCCGAGAACAATGGAAGAGTTTCGAAGCATTTTTAAACTTCAACGGTATTCCGAGAACAATGGAAGAGTTCCGAAGCATTTTTAAACGTCAGCGGAATTCCGAGAACAATGAAAGAGTTGCGAAGCATTATTAAACGTCAGCGGAGTTCCGAGAACAATGGAAGAGTTCTGAAGCATTTTTAAACTTCAGCAGAATTCCCAGAACAATGGAAGAGTTTCGAAGCATTTTTAAACTTCAACAGAATTCCGAGAACAATGGAAGAGTTCCGAAGCATTTTTAAACGTCAGCGGAATTCCGAGAACAATGAAAGAGTTGCGAAGCATTATTAAACGTCAGCGTAATTCCGAGAACAATGGAAGAGTTCTGAAGCATTTTTAAGCATCAGCGGAATTTTGAAAACAATGGAAGATTTCCGAAGCATGTTTAAACGTCAGCGGAATTCTGAGAACAATGGAAGAGTTCCGAAGCATTTTTAAACTTCAGCAGAATTCCGAGAACAATGGAAGGGTTTCGAAGCATTTTTAAACTTCAACGGAATTCCGTGAACAATGGAAGAGTTCCGAAGCATTTTTAAACGTCAGCAGAATTCCGAGAAGAATTTAAGAGTTCTGAAGCATTTTTAAACTTCAGCAGAATTCCGAGAGCAATGGAAGAGTTCCAAAGCATTTTAAAAGTTCAGCAGAATTCCGAGAACAATTGAAGAGTTCCGAAGCATTTTTAAACGTCAGCGAAATGCCGAGAACAATGCAAGATTTCCGAAGCATTTTTATATGTCAGTGGAATTCCGAGAACAATGGAAGAGTTCCGAAGCATTTTTAAACTTCAGCAGAATTCCGAGAACAATGGAAGTGTTTCGAAGCATTTTTAAACTTCAACGGTATTCCGAGAACAATGGAAAAGTTCCGAAGCATTTTTAAACGTCAGCGGAATTCCGAGAACAATGAAAGAGTTGCGAAGCATTATTAAACGTCAGCGGAATTCCGAGAACAATGGAAGAGTTCTGAAGCATTTTTAAACTTCAGCAGAATTCCCAGAACAATGGAAGAGTTTCGAAGCATTTTTAAACTTCAACGGAATTCCGAGAACAATGGAAGAGTTACGAAGCATTTTTAAACGTCAGCGGAATGCCGAGAACAATGCAAGATTTCCGAAGCATTTTTATATGTCAGCGGAATTCCGAGAACAATGGAAGAGTTCCGAAGCATTTTTAAACTTCAGCAGAATTCCGAGAACAATGGAAGTGTTTCGAAGCATTTTTAAACTTCAACGGTATTCCGAGAACAATGGAAGAGTTCCGAAGCATTTTTAAACGTCAGCGAAATTCTGAGAAAAATGGAAGAGTTCCGAAGCATTTTTAAACATGAGCAGAATTACGAGAACAATGGAAGAGATTTTAAGCATTTTTAAACTTCAGCGGAATTCCGAGAACAATAGAAGAGTTCCGAAGCATTTTTAAACTTCACCCGAATTCCGAGAGCAATGGAAGAGTTCCAAAGCATTTTAAAAGTTCAGCAGAATTCCGAGAACAATTGAAGAGTTCCGAAGCATTTTTAAACGTCAGCGGATTTCCGAGAACAATGGAAGAGTTCTGAAGCATTTTTAAGCGTCAGCGGAATTTTGAAAACAATGGAAGATTTCCGAAGCATTTTTAAACGTCAGCGGAATTCTGAGAACAATGGAAGAGTTCCGAAGCATTTTTAAACTTCAGCAGAATTCCGAGAACAATGGAAGGGTTCCGAAGCATTTTTAAACTTCAGCGGATTTTGGAGAACAATGGAAGCGTTCCGAAGTATTTTTAAAAGTCAGCAGAATTCCGAGAACAATGGAAGAGTTCCGAAGCATTTCTAAACGTCAGCAGAATTCTGAGAACAATGGAAGAGTTCCGAAGCATTTTTAAACTTCAGCAGAATTCCGAGAGCAATGGAAGAGTTCCAAAGCATTTTAAAAGTTCAGCAGAATTCCGAGAACAATTGAAGAGTTCCGAAGCATTTTTAAACGTCAGCGGAATGCCGAGAACAATGCAAGATTTCCGAAGCATTTTTATATGTCAGCGGAATTCCGAGAACAATGGAAGAGTTCCGAAGCATTTTTAAACGTCAGCGGAATTCCGAGAACAATGAAAGAGTTGCGAAGCATTATTAAACGTCAGCGGAATTCCGAGAACAATGGAAGAGTTCTGAAGCATTTTTAAACTTCAGCAGAATTCCCAGAACAATGGAAGAGTTTCGAAGCATTTTTAAACTTCAACGGAATTCCGAGAACAATGGAAGAGTTCCGAAGCATTTTTAAACGTCAGCGGAATTCCGAGAACAATGAAAGAGTTGCGAAGCATTATTAAACGTCAGCGTAATTCCGAGAACAATGGAAGAGTTCTGAAGCATTTTTAAGCGTCAGCGGAATTTTGAAAACAATGGAAGATTTCCGAAGCATTTTAAAACTTCAGCAGAATTACGAGAACAATGGAAGAGTTCCGAAGCATTTTTAAAAATGAGCAGAATTACGAGAACAATGGAAGAGATTTTAAGCATTTTTAAACTTCAGCGGAATTCCGAGATCAATAGAAGAGTTCCGAAGCATTTTTAAACTTCACCCGAATTCCGAGAGCAATGGAAGAGTTCCAAAGCATTTTAAAAATTCAGCAGAATTCCAAGAACAATTGAAGAGTTCCGAAGCATTTTTAAACGTCAGCGGAATGCCGAGAACAATGCAAGATTTCCGAAGAATTTTTATATGTCAGCGGAATTCCGAGAACAATGGAAGAGTACCAAAGCATTTTTAAACGTCAGCGGAATTCTGAGAACAATGGAAGAGTTCTGAAGCATTTATAAACTTTTGCGGAATTCCGAGAACAATGGAAGGGTTCCGAAGCATTTTTAAAAGTCAGCGGAATTCCGAGAACAATGGAAGAGTTGTGAAGCATTTTTAAACGTCAGCGGAATTCCGAGAACAATGGAAGAGTTCCGAAGCATTTTTAAACGTCAGCAGAATTCTGAGAACAATGGAAAAGTTCTGAAGCATTTCTAAACGTCAGCGGAATTTTGAAAACAATGGAAGATTTCCGAAGCATTTTTAAACGTCAGCGGAATTCTGAGAACAATGGAAGAGTTCTGAAGCATTTTTAAACTTCAGCAGAATTCCGAGAACAATGTACGAGATTTTAAGCATTTTTAAACTTCAGCGGAATTCCGAGAACAATAGAAGAGTTCCGAAGCATTTTTAAAATTCACACGAATTCCCAGAATAATGGAAGAGTTCACATGAATTTTTAGACTTCAGCAGAATGCCTAGAACAATGGAAGAGTTCCGAAGCATTTTTAAACTTCAGCGGAATTCCGAGAACAATGGAAGAGTTCCGAAGCATTTTTAAACATGAGCAGAATTACGAGAACAATGGAAGAGATTTTAAGCATTTTTAAACTTCAGCGGAATTCCGAGAACAATGCAAGATTTCCGAAGCATTTTTATATGTCAGTGGATTTCCGAGAACAATGGAAGAGTACCGAAGCATTTTTAAACGTCAGCGGAATTCTGAGAACAATGGAAGAGTTCCGAAGCATTTTTAAACTTCAGCAGAATTCCGAGAACAATGGAAGAGTTTCGAAGCATTTTTAAACTTCAACGGAATTCCGAGAACAATGGAAGAGTTCCGAAGCATTTTTAAACGTCAGCGGAATTCCGAGAACAATGAAAGAGTTGCGAAGCATTATTAGACGTCAGCGGAATTCCGAGAACAATGGAAGAGTTCTGAAGCATTTTTAAACGTCAGCGGAATTTTGAAAACAATGGAAGAGTTCCGAAGCATTTTTAAACTTCAGCGGAATTCCAAGAACAATGGAAGAGTTCCAAAGCATTTTTAAACGTCAGCGGAATTCCGAGAACAATGGAAGAGTTCTGAAGCATTTTTAAACGTCAGCGGAATTGCGAGAACAATGGAAGAGTTCTAAAGCATTTTTAAACATCAGCGGAATGCCGAGAACAATGCAAGATTTCCGAAGCATTTTTATATGTCAGCGGAATTCGGAGAACAATGGAAGAGTTCCGAAGCATTTTTAAACTTCAGCGGAATTACGAGAACAATGGAAGAGTTCCGAAGCATTTTTAAACGTCAGCGGAATGCCGAGAACAATGCAAGATTTCCGAAGCATTTTTATATGTCAGCGGAATTCCGAGAACAATGGAAGAGTTCCGAAGCATTTTTAAACTTCAGCAGAATTCTGAGAACAATGGAAGAGTTCCGAAGCATTTTAAAACTTCAGCAGAATTCCAAGAACAATGGAAGAGTTCCGAAGCATTTTTAAACGTCAGCGGAATTCCGAGAACAATGGAAGAGTTCCGAAGCATTTTTAAACGTCAGCGGAATTCCGAGAACAATGGAAGAGTTCTGAAGCATTTTTAAGCATCAGCGGAATTTTGAAAACAATGGAAGATTTCCGAAGCATTTTTAAACGTCAGCGGAATTCTGAGAACAATGGAAGAGTTCCGAAGCATTTTTAAACTTCAGCAGAATTCCGAGAACAATGGAAGGGTTCCGAAGCATTTTTAAACTTCAGCGGATTTTGGAGAACAATGGAAGCGTTCCGAAGTATTTTTAAAAGTCAGCGGAATTCCGAGAACAATGGAAGAGTTGTGAAGCATTTTTAAACGTCAGCGGAATTCCGAGAACAATGGAAGAGTTCCGAAGCATTTTTAAACGTCAGCAGAATTCCGAGAACAATGGAAGAGTTCCGAAGCATTTCTAAACGTCAGCAGAATTCTGAGAACAATGGAAGAGTTCCGAAGCATTTTTAAACTTCAGCGGAATTCCGAGAACAATGGAAGAGTTCCAAAGCATTTTTATACGTCAGCGGAATTCCGAGAACAATGGAAGAGTTCCGAAGCATTTTTAAACGTCAGCAGAATTCCGAGAAGAATGTAAGAGTACTGAAGCATTTTTAAACTTCAGCGGAATTCCGAGAGCAATGGAAGAGTTCCAAAGCATTTTAAAAGTTCAGCAGAATTCCGAGAACAATTGAAGAGTTCCGAAGCATTTTTAAACGTCAGCGGAATGCTGAGAACAATGCAAGATTTCCGAAGCATTTTTATATGTCAGCGGAATTCCGAGAACAATGGAAGAGTACCGAAGCATTTTTAAACGTCAGCGGAATTCTGAGAACAATGGAAGAGTTCCAAAGCATTTTTAAACTTCAGCAGAATTCCGAGAACAATGGAAGAGTTTTGAAGCATTTTTAAACTTCAACGGAATTCCGAGAACAATGGAAGAGTTCCGAAGCATTTTTAACCGTCAGCAGAATTCCGATAAGAATTTAAGAGTTCTGAAGCATTTTTAAACTTCAGCAGAATTCCGAGAGCAATGGAAGAGTTCCAAAGCATTTTAAAAGTTCAGCAGAATTCCGAGAACAATTGAAGAGTTCCGAAGCATTTTTAAACGTCAGCGGAATGCCGAGAACAATGCAAGATTTCTGAAGCATTTTTATATGTCAGCGGAATTCCGAGAACAATGGAAGAGTTCCGAAGCATTTTTTAACTTCAGCAAAATTCCGAGAACAATGGAAGAGTTTCGAAGCATTTTTAAACTTCAACGGTATTCCGAGAACAATGGAAGAGTTCCGAAGCATTTTTAAACGTCAGCGGAATTCCGAGAACAATGAAAGAGTTGCGAAGCATTATTAAACGTCAGCGGAGTTCCGAGAACAATGGAAGAGTTCTGAAGCATTTTTAAACTTCAGCAGAATTCCCAGAACAATGGAAGAGTTTCGAAGCATTTTTAAACTTCAACAGAATTCCGAGAACAATGGAAGAGTTCCGAAGCATTTTTAAACGTCAGCGGAATTCCGAGAACAATGAAAGAGTTGCGAAGCATTATTAAACGTCAGCGTAATTCCGAGAACAATGGAAGAGTTCTGAAGCATTTTTAAGCATCAGCGGAATTTTGAAAACAATGGAAGATTTCCGAAGCATGTTTAAACGTCAGCGGAATTCTGAGAACAATGGAAGAGTTCCGAAGCATTTTTAAACTTCAGCAGAATTCCGAGAACAATGGAAGGGTTTCGAAGCATTTTTAAACTTCAACGGAATTCCGTGAACAATGGAAGAGTTCCGAAGCATTTTTAAACGTCAGCAGAATTCCGAGAAGAATGTAAGAGTTCTGAAGCATTTTTAAACTTCAGCAGAATTCCGAGAGCAATGGAAGAGTTCCAAAGCATTTTAAAAGTTCAGCAGAATTCCGAGAACAATTGAAGAGTTCCGAAGCATTTTTAAACGTCAGCGAAATGCCGAGAACAATGCAAGATTTCCGAAGCATTTTTATATGTCAGTGGAATTCCGAGAACAATGGAAGAGTTCCGAAGCATTTTTAAACTTCAGCAGAATTCCGAGAACAATGGAAGTGTTTCGAAGCATTTTTAAACTTCAACGGTATTCCGAGAACAATGGAAGAGTTCCGAAGCATTTTTAAACGTCAGCGGAATTCCGAGAACAATGAAAGAGTTGCGAAGCATTATTAAACGTCAGCGGAATTCCGAGAACAATGGAAGAGTTCTGAAGCATTTTTAAACTTCAGCAGAATTCCCAGAACAATGGAAGAGTTTCGAAGCATTTTTAAACTTCAACGGAATTCCGAGAACAATGGAAGAGTTACGAAGCATTTTTAAACGTCAGCGGAATGCCGAGAACAATGCAAGATTTCCGAAGCATTTTTATATGTCAGCGGAATTCCGAGAACAATGGAAGAGTTCCGAAGCATTTTTAAACTTCAGCAGAATTCCGAGAACAATGGAAGTGTTTCGAAGCATTTTTAAACTTCAACGGTATTCCGAGAACAATGGAAGAGTTCCGAAGCATTTTTAAACGTCAGCGAAATTCTGAGAAAAATGGAAGAGTTCCGAAGCATTTTTAAACTTCAGCGGAATTCCGAGAACAATGTAAGAGATTTTAAGCATTTTTAAACTTCAGCGGAATTCCGAGAACAATGGAAGAGTTCCGAAGCATTTTTAAACGTCAGCGGAATTCCGAGAACAATGGAAGAGTACTGAAGCATCTTAAAACGTCATCGGAATTCCGAGAACAATGGAAGAGTTCCGAAGCATTTTTAAACTTCAGCAGAATTACGATAACAATGGAAGAGTTCCGAAGCATTTTTAAACATGAGCAGAATTACGAGAACAATGGAAGAGATTTTAAGCATTTTTAAACTTCAGCGGAATTCCGAGAACAATAGAAGAGTTCCGAAGCATTTTTAAACTTCACCCGAATTCCGAGAGCAATGGAAGAGTTCCAAAGCATTTTAAAAGTTCAGCAGAATTCCGAGAACAATTGAAGAGTTCCGAAGCATTTTTAAACGTCAGCGGATTTCCGAGAACAATGGAAGAGTTCTGAAGCATTTTTAAGCGTCAGCGGAATTTTGAAAACAATGGAAGATTTCCGAAGCATTTTTAAACGTCAGCGGAATTCTGAGAACAATGGAAGAGTTCCGAAGCATTTTTAAACTTCAGCAGAATTCCGAGAACAATGGAAGGGTTCCGAAGCATTTTTAAACTTCAGCGGATTTTGGAGAACAATGGAAGCGTTCCGAAGTATTTTTAAAAGTCAGCAGAATTCCGAGAACAATGGAAGAGTTCCGAAGCATTTCTAAACGTCAGCAGAATTCTGAGAACAATGGAAGAGTTCCGAAGCATTTTTAAACTTCAGCAGAATTCCGAGAGCAATGGAAGAGTTCCAAAGCATTTTAAAAGTTCAGCAGAATTCCGAGAACAATTGAAGAGTTCCGAAGCATTTTTAAACGTCAGCGGAATGCCGAGAACAATGCAAGATTTCCGAAGCATTTTTATATGTCAGCGGAATTCCGAGAACAATGGAAGAGTTCCGAAGCATTTTTAAACGTCAGCGGAATTCCGAGAACAATGAAAGAGTTGCGAAGCATTATTAAACGTCAGCGGAATTCCGAGAACAATGGAAGAGTTCTGAAGCATTTTTAAACTTCAGCAGAATTCCCAGAACAATGGAAGAGTTTCGAAGCATTTTTAAACTTCAACGGAATTCCGAGAACAATGGAAGAGTTCCGAAGCATTTTTAAACGTCAGCGGAATTCCGAGAACAATGAAAGAGTTGCGAAGCATTATTAAACGTCAGCGTAATTCCGAGAACAATGGAAGAGTTCTGAAGCATTTTTAAGCGTCAGCGGAATTTTGAAAACAATGGAAGATTTCCGAAGCATTTTAAAACTTCAGCAGAATTACGAGAACAATGGAAGAGTTCCGAAGCATTTTTAAAAATGAGCAGAATTACGAGAACAATGGAAGAGATTTTAAGCATTTTTAAACTTCAGCGGAATTCCGAGATGAATAGAAGAGTTCCGAAGCATTTTTAAACTTCACCCGAATTCCGAGAGCAATGGAAGAGTTCCAAAGCATTTTAAAAATGCAGCAGAATTCCAAGAACAATTGAAGAGTTCCGAAGCATTTTTAAACGTCAGCGGAATGCCGAGAACAATACAAGATTTCCGAAGAATTTTTATATGTCAGCGGAATTCCGAGAACAATGGAAGAGTACCAAAGCATTTTTAAACGTCAGCGGAATTCTGAGAACAATGGAAGAGTTCTGAAGCATTTATAAACTTTTGCGGAATTCCGAGAACAATGGAAGGGTTCCGAAGCATTTTTAAAAGTCAGCGGAATTCCGAGAACAATGGAAGAGTTGTGAAGCATTTTTAAACGTCAGCGGAATTCCGAGAACAATGGAAGAGTTCCGAAGCATTTTTAAACGTCAGCAGAATTCTGAGAACAATGGAAAAGTTCTGAAGCATTTTTAAACGTCAGCGGAATTTTGAAAACAATGGAAGATTTCCGAAGCATTTTTAAACGTCAGCGGAATTCTGAGAACAATGGAAGAGTTCTGAAGCATTTTTAAACTTCAGCAGAATTCCGAGAACAATGTACGAGATTTTAAGCATTTTTAAACTTCAGCGGAATTCCGAGAACAATAGAAGAGTTCCGAAGCATTTTTAAAATTCACACGAATTCCAAGAATAATGGAAGAGTTCACATGAATTTTTAGACTTCAGCAGAATGCCTAGAACAATGGAAGAGTTCCGAAGCATTTTTAAACTTCAGCGGAATTCCGAGAACAATGCAAGATTTCCGAAGCATTTTTATATGTCAGTGGATTTCCGAGAACAATGGAAGAGTACCGAAGCATTTTTAAACGTCAGCGGAATTCTGAGAACAATGGAAGAGTTCCGAAGCATTTTTAAACTTCAGCAGAATTCCGAGAACAATGGAAGAGTTTCGAAGCATTTTTAAACTTCAACGGAATTCCGAGAACAATGGAAGAGTTCCGAAGCATTTTTAAACGTCAGCGGAATTCCGAGAACAATGAAAGAGTTGCGAAGCATTTTTTAACTTCAGCAAAATTCCGAGAACAATGGAAGAGTTTCGAAGCATTTTTAAACTTCAACGGTATTCCGAGAACAATGGAAGAGTTCCGAAGCATTTTTAAACGTCAGCGGAATTCCGAGAACAATGAAAGAGTTGCGAAGCATTATTAAACGTCAGCGGAGTTCCGAGAACAATGGAAGAGTTCTGAAGCATTTTTAAACTTCAGCAGAATTCCCAGAACAATGGAAGAGTTTCGAAGCATTTTTAAACTTCAACAGAATTCCGAGAACAATGGAAGAGTTCCGAAGCATTTTTAAACGTCAGCGGAATTCCGAGAACAATGAAAGAGTTGCGAAGCATTATTAAACGTCAGCGTAATTCCGAGAACAATGGAAGAGTTCTGAAGCATTTTTAAGCATCAGCGGAATTTTGAAAACAATGGAAGATTTCCGAAGCATGTTTAAACGTCAGCGGAATTCTGAGAACAATGGAAGAGTTCCGAAGCATTTTTAAACTTCAGCAGAATTCCGAGAACAATGGAAGGGTTTCGAAGCATTTTTAAACTTCAACGGAATTCCGTGAACAATGGAAGAGTTCCGAAGCATTTTTAAACGTCAGCAGAATTCCGAGAAGAATGTAAGAGTTCTGAAGCATTTTTAAACTTCAGCAGAATTCCGAGAGCAATGGAAGAGTTCCAAAGCATTTTAAAAGTTCAGCAGAATTCCGAGAACAATTGAAGAGTTCCGAAGCATTTTTAAACGTCAGCGAAATGCCGAGAACAATGCAAGATTTCCGAAGCATTTTTATATGTCAGTGGAATTCCGAGAACAATGGAAGAGTTCCGAAGCATTTTTAAACTTCAGCAGAATTCCGAGAACAATGGAAGTGTTTCGAAGCATTTTTAAACTTCAACGGTATTCCGAGAACAATGGAAGAGTTCCGAAGCATTTTTAAACGTCAGCGGAATTCCGAGAACAATGAAAGAGTTGCGAAGCATTATTAAACGTCAGCGGAATTCCGAGAACAATGGAAGAGTTCTGAAGCATTTTTAAACTTCAGCAGAATTCCCAGAACAATGGAAGAGTTTCGAAGCATTTTTAAACTTCAACGGAATTCCGAGAACAATGGAAGAGTTACGAAGCATTTTTAAACGTCAGCGGAATGCCGAGAACAATGCAAGATTTCCGAAGCATTTTTATATGTCAGCGGAATTCCGAGAACAATGGAAGAGTTCCGAAGCATTTTTAAACTTCAGCAGAATTCCGAGAACAATGGAAGTGTTTCGAAGCATTTTTAAACTTCAACGGTATTCCGAGAACAATGGAAGAGTTCCGAAGCATTTTTAAACGTCAGCGAAATTCTGAGAAAAATGGAAGAGTTCCGAAGCATTTTTAAACTTCAGCGGAATTCCGAGAACAATGTAAGAGATTTTAAGCATTTTTAAACTTCAGCGGAATTCCGAGAACAATGGAAGAGTTCCGAAGCATTTTTAAACGTCAGCGGAATTCCGAGAACAATGGAAGAGTACTGAAGCATCTTAAAACGTCATCGGAATTCCGAGAACAATGGAAGAGTTCCGAAGCATTTTTAAACTTCAGCAGAATTACGATAACAATGGAAGAGTTCCGAAGCATTTTTAAACATGAGCAGAATTACGAGAACAATGGAAGAGATTTTAAGCATTTTTAAACTTCAGCGGAATTCCGAGAACAATAGAAGAGTTCCGAAGCATTTTTAAACTTCACCCGAATTCCGAGAGCAATGGAAGAGTTCCAAAGCATTTTAAAAGTTCAGCAGAATTCCGAGAACAATTGAAGAGTTCCGAAGCATTTTTAAACGTCAGCGGATTTCCGAGAACAATGGAAGAGTTCTGAAGCATTTTTAAGCGTCAGCGGAATTTTGAAAACAATGGAAGATTTCCGAAGCATTTTTAAACGTCAGCGGAATTCTGAGAACAATGGAAGAGTTCCGAAGCATTTTTAAACTTCAGCAGAATTCCGAGAACAATGGAAGGGTTCCGAAGCATTTTTAAACTTCAGCGGATTTTGGAGAACAATGGAAGCGTTCCGAAGTATTTTTAAAAGTCAGCAGAATTCCGAGAACAATGGAAGAGTTCCGAAGCATTTCTAAACGTCAGCAGAATTCTGAGAACAATGGAAGAGTTCCGAAGCATTTTTAAACTTCAGCAGAATTCCGAGAGCAATGGAAGAGTTCCAAAGCATTTTAAAAGTTCAGCAGAATTCCGAGAACAATTGAAGAGTTCCGAAGCATTTTTAAACGTCAGCGGAATGCCGAGAACAATGCAAGATTTCCGAAGCATTTTTATATGTCAGCGGAATTCCGAGAGCAATGGAAGAGTTCCGAAGCATTTTTAAACGTCAGCGGAATTCCGAGAACAATGAAAGAGTTGCGAAGCATTATTAAACGTCAGCGGAATTCCGAGAACAATGGAA
Source organism: Phyllobates terribilis (assembly GCF_046119375.1). NCBI lineage: Eukaryota > Metazoa > Chordata > Amphibia > Anura > Dendrobatidae > Phyllobates > Phyllobates terribilis. Next base: position 10,650,551 of record NW_027362788.1, on the reverse strand, counting down.
GAGTTCTGAAGCATTTTTAAACTTCAGCAGAATTCCCAGAACAATGGAAGAGTTTCGAAGCATTTTTAAACTTCAACGGAATTCCGAGAACAATGGAAGAGTTCCGAAGCATTTTTAAACGTCAGCGGAATTCCGAGAACAATGAAAGAGTTGCGAAGCATTATTAAACGTCAGCGTAATTCCGAGAACAATGGAAGAGTTCTGAAGCATTTTTAAGCGTCAGCGGAATTTTGAAAACAATGGAAGATTTCCGAAGCATTTTAAAACTTCAGCAGAATTACGAGAACAATGGAAGAGTTCCGAAGCATTTTTAAAAATGAGCAGAATTACGAGAACAATGGAAGAGATTTTAAGCATTTTTAAACTTCAGCGGAATTCCGAGATGAATAGAAGAGTTCCGAAGCATTTTTAAACTTCACCCGAATTCCGAGAGCAATGGAAGAGTTCCAAAGCATTTTAAAAATGCAGCAGAATTCCAAGAACAATTGAAGAGTTCCGAAGCATTTTTAAACGTCAGCGGAATGCCGAGAACAATACAAGATTTCCGAAGAATTTTTATATGTCAGCGGAATTCCGAGAACAATGGAAGAGTACCAAAGCATTTTTAAACGTCAGCGGAATTCTGAGAACAATGGAAGAGTTCTGAAGCATTTATAAACTTTTGCGGAATTCCGAGAACAATGGAAGGGTTCCGAAGCATTTTTAAAAGTCAGCGGAATTCCGAGAACAATGGAAGAGTTGTGAAGCATTTTTAAACGTCAGCGGAATTCCGAGAACAATGGAAGAGTTCCGAAGCATTTTTAAACGTCAGCAGAATTCTGAGAACAATGGAAAAGTTCTGAAGCATTTTTAAACGTCAGCGGAATTTTGAAAACAATGGAAGATTTCCGAAGCATTTTTAAACGTCAGCGGAATTCTGAGAACAATGGAAGAGTTCTGAAGCATTTTTAAACTTCAGCAGAATTCCGAGAACAATGTACGAGATTTTAAGCATTTTTAAACTTCAGCGGAATTCCGAGAACAATAGAAGAGTTCCGAAGCATTTTTAAAATTCACACGAATTCCAAGAATAATGGAAGAGTTCACATGAATTTTTAGACTTCAGCAGAATGCCTAGAACAATGGAAGAGTTCCGAAGCATTTTTAAACTTCAGCGGAATTCCGAGAACAATGCAAGATTTCCGAAGCATTTTTATATGTCAGTGGATTTCCGAGAACAATGGAAGAGTACCGAAGCATTTTTAAACGTCAGCGGAATTCTGAGAACAATGGAAGAGTTCCGAAGCATTTTTAAACTTCAGCAGAATTCCGAGAACAATGGAAGAGTTTCGAAGCATTTTTAAACTTCAACGGAATTCCGAGAACAATGGAAGAGTTCCGAAGCATTTTTAAACGTCAGCGGAATTCCGAGAACAATGAAAGAGTTGCGAAGCATTATTAGACGTCAGCGGAATTCCGAGAACAATGGAAGAGTTCTGAAGCATTTTTAAACGTCAGCGGAATTTTGAAAACAATGGAAGAGTTCCGAAGCATTTTTAAACTTCAGCGGAATTCCAAGAACAATGGAAGAGTTCCGAAGCATTTTTAAACTTCAGCAGAATTCCGAGAACAATGGAAGTGTTTCGAAGCATTTTTAAACTTCAACGGTATTCCGAGAACAATGGAAGAGTTCCGAAGCATTTTTAAACGTCAGCGGAATTCCGAGAACAATGAAAGAGTTGCGAAGCATTATTAAACGTCAGCGGAATTCCGAGAACAATGGAAGAGTTCTGAAGCATTTTTAAACTTCAGCAGAATTCCCAGAACAATGGAAGAGTTTCGAAGCTTTTTTAAACTTCAACGGAATTCCGAGAACAATGGAAGAGTTACGAAGCATTTTTAAACGTCAGCGGAATGCCGAGAACAATGCAAGATTTCCGAAGCATTTTTATATGTCAGCGGAATTCCGAGAACAATGGAAGAGTTCCGAAGCATTTTTAAACTTCAGCAGAATTCCGAGAACAATGGAAGTGTTTCGAAGCATTTTTAAACTTCAACGGTATTCCGAGAACAATGGAAGAGTTCCGAAGCATTTTTAAACGTCAGCGAAATTCTGAGAAAAATGGAAGAGTTCTGAAGCCTTTTTAAACTTCAGCAGAATTCCGAGAACAATGGAAGAGTTCCGAAGCATTTTTAAACTTCAGCGGAATTCCGAGAACAATGTAAGAGTACTGAAGCATCTTAAAACGTCATCGGAATTCCGAGAACAATGGAAGAGTTCCGAAGCATTTTTAAACTTCAGCAGAATTACGATAACAATGGAAGAGTTCCGAAGCATTTTTAAACATGAGCAGAATTACGAGAACAATGGAAGAGATTTTAAGCATTTTTAAACTTCAGCGGAATTCCGAGAACAATAGAAGAGTTCCGAAGCATTTTTAAACTTCACCCGAATTCCGAGAGCAATGGAAGAGTTCCAAAGCATTTTAAAAGTTCAGCAGAATTCCGAGAACAATTGAAGAGTTCCGAAGCATTTTTAAACGTCAGCGGATTTCCGAGAACAATGGAAGAGTTCTGAAGCATTTTTAAGCGTCAGCGGAATTTTGAAAACAATGGAAGATTTCCGAAGCATTTTTAAACGTCAGCGGAATTCTGAGAACAATGGAAGAGTTCCGAAGCATTTTTAAACTTCAGCAGAATTCCGAGAACAATGGAAGGGTTCCGAAGCATTTTTAAACTTCAGCGGATTTTGGAGAACAATGGAAGCGTTCCGAAGTATTTTTAAAAGTCAGCAGAATTCCGAGAACAATGGAAGAGTTCCGAAGCATTTCTAAACGTCAGCAGAATTCTGAGAACAATGGAAGAGTTCCGAAGCATTTTTAAACTTCAGCAGAATTCCGAGAGCAATGGAAGAGTTCCAAAGCATTTTAAAAGTTCAGCAGAATTCCGAGAACAATTGAAGAGTTCCGAAGCATTTTTAAACGTCAGCGGAATGCCGAGAACAATGCAAGATTTCCGAAGCATTTTTATATGTCAGCGGAATTCCGAGAACAATGGAAGAGTTCCGAAGCATTTTTAAACGTCAGCGGAATTCCGAGAACAATGAAAGAGTTGCGAAGCATTATTAAACGTCAGCGGAATTCCGAGAACAATGGAAGAGTTCTGAAGCATTTTTAAACTTCAGCAGAATTCCCAGAACAATGGAAGAGTTTCGAAGCATTTTTAAACTTCAACGGAATTCCGAGAACAATGGAAGAGTTCCGAAGCATTTTTAAACGTCAGCGGAATTCCGAGAACAATGAAAGAGTTGCGAAGCATTATTAAACGTCAGCGTAATTCCGAGAACAATGGAAGAGTTCTGAAGCATTTTTAAGCGTCAGCGGAATTTTGAAAACAATGGAAGATTTCTGAAGCATTTTAAAACTTCAGCAGAATTACGAGAACAATGGAAGAGTTCCGAAGCATTTTTAAACATGAGCAGAATTACGAGAACAATGGAAGAGATTTTAAGCATTTTTAAACTTCAGCGGAATTCCGAGATCAATAGAAGAGTTCCGAAGCATTTTTAAACTTCACCCGAATTCCGAGAGCAATGGAAGAGTTCCAAAGCATTTTAAAAATTCAGCAGAATTCCAAGAACAATTGAAGAGTTCCGAAGCATTTTTAAACGTCAGCGGAATGCCGAGAACAATGCAAGATTTCCGAAGAATTTTTATATGTCAGCGGAATTCCGAGAACAATGGAAGAGTACCAAAGCATTTTTAAACGTCAGCGGAATTCTGAGAACAATGGAAGAGTTCTGAAGCATTTATAAACTTTTGCGGAATTCCGAGAACAATGGAAGGGTTCCGAAGCATTTTTAAAAGTCAGCGGAATTCCGAGAACAATGGAAGAGTTGTGAAGCATTTTTAAACGTCAGCGAAATTCCGAGAACAATGGAAGAGTTCCGAAGCATTTTTAAACGTCAGCAGAATTCTGAGAACAATGGAAAAGTTCTGAAGCATTTTTAAACGTCAGCGGAATTTTGAAAACAATGGAAGATTTCCGAAGCATTTTTAAACGTCAGCGGAATTCTGAGAACAATGGAAGAGTTCTGAAGCATTTTTAAACTTCAGCAGAATTCCGAGAACAATGTACGAGATTTTAAGCATTTTTAAACTTCAGCGGAATTCCGAGAACAATAGAAGAGTTCCGAAGCATTTTTAAAATTCACACGAATTCCAAGAATAATGGAAGAGTTCACATGAATTTTTAGACTTCAGCAGAATGCCTAGAACAATGGAAGAGTTCCGAAGCATTTTTAAACTTCAGCGGAATTCCGAGAACAATGGAAGAGTTCCGAAGCATTTTTAAACATGAGCAGAATTACGAGAACAATGGAAGAGATTTTAAGCATTTTTAAACGTCAGCGGAATTCCGAGAACAATGAAAGAGTTGCGAAGCATTATTAGACGTCAGCGGAATTCCGAGAACAATGGAAGAGTTCTGAAGCATTTTTAAACGTCAGCGGAATTTTGAAAACAATGGAAGAGTTCCGAAGCATTTTTAAACTTCAACGGAATTCCAAGAACAATGGAAGAGTTCCAAAGCATTTTTAAACGTCAGCGGAATTCCGAGAACAATGGAAGAGTTCTGAAGCATTTTTAAACGTCAGCGGAATTGCGAGAACAATGGAAGAGTTCTAAAGCATTTTTAAACATCAGCGGAATGCCGAGAACAATGCAAGATTTCCGAAGCATTTTTATATGTCAGCGGAATTCGGAGAACAATGGAAGAGTTCCGAAGCATTTTTAAACTTCAGCGGAATTACGAGAACAATGGAAGAGTTCCGAAGCATTTTTAAACGTCAGCGGAATGCCGAGAACAATGCAAGATTTCCGAAGCATTTTTATATGTCAGCGGAATTCCGAGAACAATGGAAGAGTTCCGAAGCATTTTTAAACTTCAGCAGAATTCTGAGAACAATGGAAGAGTTCCGAAGCATTTTAAAACTTCAGCAGAATTCCAAGAACAATGGAAGAGTTCCGAAGCATTTTTAAACGTCAGCGGAATTCCGAGAACAATGGAAGAGTTCCGAAGCATTTTTAAACGTCAGCGGAATTCCGAGAACAATGGAAGAGTTCTGAAGCATTTTTAAGCATCAGCGGAATTTTGAAAACAATGGAAGATTTCCGAAGCATTTTTAAACGTCAGCGGAATTCTGAGAACAATGGAAGAGTTCCGAAGCATTTTTAAACTTCAGCAGAATTCCGAGAACAATGGAAGGGTTCCGAAGCATTTTTAAACTTCAGCGGATTTTGGAGAACAATGGAAGCGTTCCGAAGTATTTTTAAAAGTCAGCGGAATTCCGAGAACAATGGAAGAGTTGTGAAGCATTTTTAAACGTCAGCGGAATTCCGAGAACAATGGAAGAGTTCCGAAGCATTTTTAAACGTCAGCAGAATTCCGAGAACAATGGAAGAGTTCCGAAGCATTTCTAAACGTCAGCAGAATTCTGAGAACAATGGAAGAGTTCCGAAGCATTTTTAAACTTCAGCGGAATTCCGAGAACAATTGAAGAGTTCCGAAGCATTTTTAAACGTCAGCGGAATGCCGAGAACAATGCAAGATTTCCGAAGCATTTTTATATGTCAGCGGAATTCCGAGAACAATGGAAGAGTACCGAAGCATTTTTAAACGTCAGCGGAATTCTGAGAACAATGGAAGAGTTCCAAAGCATTTTTAAACTTCAGCAGAATTCCGAGAACAATGGAAGAGTTTTGAAGCATTTTTAAACTTCAACGGAATTCCGAGAACAATGGAAGAGTTCCGAAGCATTTTTAACCGTCAGCAGAATTCCGATAAGAATGTAAGAGTTCTGAAGCATTTTTAAACTTCAGCAGAATTCCGAGAGCAATGGAAGAGTTCCAAAGCATTTTAAAAGTTCAGCAGAATTCCGAGAACAATTGAAGAGTTCCGAAGCATTTTTAAACGTCAGCGGAATGCCGAGAACAATGCAAGATTTCTGAAGCATTTTTATATGTCAGCGGAATTCCGAGAACAATGGAAGAGTTCCGAAGCATTTTTTAACTTCAGCAGAATTCCGAGAACAATGGAAGAGTTTCGAAGCATTTTTAAACTTCAACGGTATTCCGAGAACAATGGAAGAGTTCCGAAGCATTTTTAAACGTCAGCGGAATTCCGAGAACAATGAAAGAGTTGCGAAGCATTATTAAACGTCAGCGGAGTTCCGAGAACAATGGAAGAGTTCTGAAGCATTTTTAAACTTCAGCAGAATTCCCAGAACAATGGAAGAGTTTCGAAGCATTTTTAAACTTCAACAGAATTCCGAGAACAATGGAAGAGTTCCGAAGCATTTTTAAACGTCAGCGGAATTCCGAGAACAATGAAAGAGTTGCGAAGCATTATTAAACGTCAGCAGAATTCCGAGAACAATGGAAGAGTTCTGAAGCATTTTTAAACTTCAGCAGAATTCCCAGAACAATGGAAGAGTTTCGAAGCATTTTTAAACTTCAACGGAATTCCGAGAACAATGGAAGAGTTACGAAGCATTTTTAAACGTCAGCGGAATGCCGAGAACAATGCAAGATTTCCGAAGCATTTTTATATGTCAGCGGAATTCCGAGAACAATGGAAGAGTTCCGAAGCATTTTTAAACTTCAGCAGAATTCCGAGAACAATGGAAGTGTTTCGAAGCATTTTTAAACTTCAACGGTATTCCGAGAACAATGGAAGAGTTCCGAAGCATTTTTAAACGTCAGCGAAATTCTGAGAAAAATGGAAGAGTTCTGAAGCATTTTTAAACTTCAGCAGAATTCCGAGAACAATGGAAGAGTTCCGAAGCATTTTTAAACTTCAGCGGAATTCCGAGAACAATGTAAGAGATTTTAAGCATTTTTAAACTTCAGCGGAATTCCGAGAACAATGGAAGAGTTCCGAAGCATTTTTAAACGTCAGCGGAATTCCGAGAACAATGGAAGAGTACTGAAGCATCTTAAAACGTCATCGGAATTCCGAGAACAATGGAAGAGTTCCGAAGCATTTTTAAACTTCAGCAGAATTACGATAACAATGGAAGAGTTCCGAAGCATTTTTAAACATGAGCAGAATTACGAGAACAATGGAAGAGATTTTAAGCATTTTTAAACTTCAGCGGAATTCCGAGAACAATAGAAGAGTTCCGAAGCATTTTTAAACTTCACCCGAATTCCGAGAGCAATGGAAGAGTTCCAAAGCATTTTAAAAGTTCAGCAGAATTCCGAGAACAATTGAAGAGTTCCGAAGCATTTTTAAACGTCAGCGGATTTCCGAGAACAATGGAAGAGTTCTGAAGCATTTTTAAGCGTCAGCGGAATTTTGAAAACAATGGAAGATTTCCGAAGCATTTTTAAACGTCAGCGGAATTCTGAGAACAATGGAAGAGTTCCGAAGCATTTTTAAACTTCAGCAGAATTCCGAGAACAATGGAAGGGTTCCGAAGCATTTTTAAACTTCAGCGGATTTTGGAGAACAATGGAAGCGTTCCGAAGTATTTTTAAAAGTCAGCAGAATTCCGAGAACAATGGAAGAGTTCCGAAGCATTTCTAAACGTCAGCAGAATTCTGAGAACAATGGAAGAGTTCCGAAGCATTTTTAAACTTCAGCAGAATTCCGAGAGCAATGGAAGAGTTCCAAAGCATTTTAAAAGTTCAGCAGAATTCCGAGAACAATTGAAGAGTTCCGAAGCATTTTTAAACGTCAGCGGAATGCCGAGAACAATGCAAGATTTCCGAAGCATTTTTATATGTCAGCGGAATTCCGAGAACAATGGAAGAGTTCCGAAGCATTTTTAAACGTCAGCGGAATTCCGAGAACAATGAAAGAGTTGCGAAGCATTATTAAACGTCAGCGGAATTCCGAGAACAATGGAAGAGTTCTGAAGCATTTTTAAACTTCAGCAGAATTCCCAGAACAATGGAAGAGTTTCGAAGCATTTTTAAACTTCAACGGAATTCCGAGAACAATGGAAGAGTTCCGAAGCATTTTTAAACGTCAGCGGAATTCCGAGAACAATGAAAGAGTTGCGAAGCATTATTAAACGTCAGCGTAATTCCGAGAACAATGGAAGAGTTCTGAAGCATTTTTAAGCGTCAGCGGAATTTTGAAAACAATGGAAGATTTCTGAAGCATTTTAAAACTTCAGCAGAATTACGAGAACAATGGAAGAGTTCCGAAGCATTTTTAAACATGAGCAGAATTACGAGAACAATGGAAGAGATTTTAAGCATTTTTAAACTTCAGCGGAATTCCGAGATCAATAGAAGAGTTCCGAAGCATTTTTAAACTTCACCCGAATTCCGAGAGCAATGGAAGAGTTCCAAAGCATTTTAAAAATTCAGCAGAATTCCAAGAACAATTGAAGAGTTCCGAAGCATTTTTAAACGTCAGCGGAATGCCGAGAACAATGCAAGATTTCCGAAGAATTTTTATATGTCAGCGGAATTCCGAGAACAATGGAAGAGTACCAAAGCATTTTTAAACGTCAGCGGAATTCTGAGAACAATGGAAGAGTTCTGAAGCATTTATAAACTTTTGCGGAATTCCGAGAACAATGGAAGGGTTCCGAAGCATTTTTAAAAGTCAGCGGAATTCCGAGAACAATGGAAGAGTTGTGAAGCATTTTTAAACGTCAGCGGAATTCCGAGAACAATGGAAGAGTTCCGAAGCATTTTTAAACGTCAGCAGAATTCTGAGAACAATGGAAAAGTTCTGAAGCATTTTTAAACGTCAGCGGAATTTTGAAAACAATGGAAGATTTCCGAAGCATTTTTAAACGTCAGCGGAATTCTGAGAACAATGGAAGAGTTCTGAAGCATTTTTAAACTTCAGCAGAATTCCGAGAACAATGTACGAGATTTTAAGCATTTTTAAACTTCAGCGGAATTCCGAGAACAATAGAAGAGTTCCGAAGCATTTTTAAAATTCACACGAATTCCAAGAATAATGGAAGAGTTCACATGAATTTTTAGACTTCAGCAGAATGCCTAGAACAATGGAAGAGTTCCGAAGCATTTTTAAACTTCAGCGGAATTCCGAGAACAATGGAAGAGTTCCGAAGCATTTTTAAACATGAGCAGAATTACGAGAACAATGGAAGAGATTTTAAGCATTTTTAAACGTCAGCGGAATTCCGAGAACAATGAAAGAGTTGCGAAGCATTATTAGACGTCAGCGGAATTCCGAGAACAATGGAAGAGTTCTGAAGCATTTTTAAACGTCAGCGGAATTTTGAAAACAATGGAAGAGTTCCGAAGCATTTTTAAACTTCAGCGGAATTCCAAGAACAATGGAAGAGTTCCAAAGCATTTTTAAACGTCAGCGGAATTCCGAGAACAATGGAAGAGTTCTGAAGCATTTTTAAACGTCAGCGGAATTGCGAGAACAATGGAAGAGTTCTAAAGCATTTTTAAACATCAGCGGAATGCCGAGAACAATGCAAGATTTCCGAAGCATTTTTATATGTCAGCGGAATTCGGAGAACAATGGAAGAGTTCCGAAGCATTTTTAAACTTCAGCGGAATTACGAGAACAATGGAAGAGTTCCGAAGCATTTTTAAACGTCAGCGGAATGCCGAGAACAATGCAAGATTTCCGAAGCATTTTTATATGTCAGCGGAATTCCGAGAACAATGGAAGAGTTCCGAAGCATTTTTAAACTTCAGCAGAATTCTGAGAACAATGGAAGAGTTCCGAAGCATTTTAAAACTTCAGCAGAATTCCAAGAACAATGGAAGAGTTCCGAAGCATTTTTAAACGTCAGCGGAATTCCGAGAACAATGGAAGAGTTCCGAAGCATTTTTAAACGTCAGCGGAATGCCGAGAACAATGCAAGATTTCCGAAGCATTTTTATATGTCAGCGGAATTCCGAGAACAATGGAAGAGTTCCGAAGCATTTTTAAACGTCAGCGGAATTCCGAGAACAATGAAAGAGTTGCGAAGCATTATTAAACGTCAGCGGAATTCCGAGAACAATGGAAGAGTTCTGAAGCATTTTTAAACTTCAGCAGAATTCCCAGAACAATGGAAGAGTTTCGAAGCATTTTTAAACTTCAACGGAATTCCGAGAACAATGGAAGAGTTCCGAAGCATTTTTAAACGTCAGCGGAATTCCGAGAACAATGAAAGAGTTGCGAAGCATTATTAAACGTCAGCGTAATTCCGAGAACAATGGAAGAGTTCTGAAGCATTTTTAAGCGTCAGCGGAATTTTGAAAACAATGGAAGATTTCTGAAGCATTTTAAAACTTCAGCAGAATTACGAGAACAATGGAAGAGTTCCGAAGCATTTTTAAACATGAGCAGAATTACGAGAACAATGGAAGAGATTTTAAGCATTTTTAAACTTCAGCGGAATTCCGAGATCAATAGAAGAGTTCCGAAGCATTTTTAAACTTCACCCGAATTCCGAGAGCAATGGAAGAGTTCCAAAGCATTTTAAAAATTCAGCAGAATTCCAAGAACAATTGAAGAGTTCCGAAGCATTTTTAAACGTCAGCGGAATGCCGAGAACAATGCAAGATTTCCGAAGAATTTTTATATGTCAGCGGAATTCCGAGAACAATGGAAGAGTACCAAAGCATTTTTAAACGTCAGCGGAATTCTGAGAACAATGGAAGAGTTCTGAAGCATTTATAAACTTTTGCGGAATTCCGAGAACAATGGAAGGGTTCCGAAGCATTTTTAAAAGTCAGCGGAATTCCGAGAACAATGGAAGAGTTGTGAAGCATTTTTAAACGTCAGCGGAATTCCGAGAACAATGGAAGAGTTCCGAAGCATTTTTAAACGTCAGCAGAATTCTGAGAACAATGGAAAAGTTCTGAAGCATTTTTAAACGTCAGCGGAATTTTGAAAACAATGGAAGATTTCCGAAGCATTTTTAAACGTCAGCGGAATTCTGAGAACAATGGAAGAGTTCTGAAGCATTTTTAAACTTCAGCAGAATTCCGAGAACAATGTACGAGATTTTAAGCATTTTTAAACTTCAGCGGAATTCCGAGAACAATAGAAGAGTTCCGAAGCATTTTTAAAATTCACACGAATTCCAAGAATAATGGAAGAGTTCACATGAATTTTTAGACTTCAGCAGAATGCCTAGAACAATGGAAGAGTTCCGAAGCATTTTTAAACTTCAGCGGAATTCCGAGAACAATGGAAGAGTTCCGAAGCATTTTTAAACATGAGCAGAATTACGAGAACAATGGAAGAGATTTTAAGCATTTTTAAACGTCAGCGGAATTCCGAGAACAATGAAAGAGTTGCGAAGCATTATTAGACGTCAGCGGAATTCCGAGAACAATGGAAGAGTTCTGAAGCATTTTTAAACGTCAGCGGAATTTTGAAAACAATGGAAGAGTTCCGAAGCATTTTTAAACTTCAGCGGAATTCCAAGAACAATGGAAGAGTTCCAAAGCATTTTTAAACGTCAGCGGAATTCCGAGAACAATGGAAGAGTTCTGAAGCATTTTTAAACGTCAGCGGAATTGCGAGAACAATGGAAGAGTTCTAAAGCATTTTTAAACATCAGCGGAATGCCGAGAACAATGCAAGATTTCCGAAGCATTTTTATATGTCAGCGGAATTCGGAGAACAATGGAAGAGTTCCGAAGCATTTTTAAACTTCAGCGGAATTACGAGAACAATGGAAGAGTTCCGAAGCATTTTTAAACGTCAGCGGAATGCCGAGAACAATGCAAGATTTCCGAAGCATTTTTATATGTCAGCGGAATTCCGAGAACAATGGAAGAGTTCCGAAGCATTTTTAAACTTCAGCAGAATTCTGAGAACAATGGAAGAGTTCCGAAGCATTTTAAAACTTCAGCAGAATTCCAAGAACAATGGAAGAGTTCCGAAGCATTTTTAAACGTCAGCGGAATTCCGAGAACAATGGAAGAGTTCCGAAGCATTTTTAAACGTCAGCGGAATTCCGAGAACAATGGAAGAGTTCTGAAGCATTTTTAAGCATCAGCGGAATTTTGAAAACAATGGAAGATTTCCGAAGCATTTTTAAACGTCAGCGGAATTCTGAGAACAATGGAAGAGTTCCGAAGCATTTTTAAACTTCAGCAGAATTCCGAGAACAATGGAAGGGTTCCGAAGCATTTTTAAACTTCAGCGGATTTTGGAGAACAATGGAAGCGTTCCGAAGTATTTTTAAAAGTCAGCGGAATTCCGAGAACAATGGAAGAGTTGTGAAGCATTTTTAAACGTCAGCGGAATTCCGAGAACAATGGAAGAGTTCCGAAGCATTTTTAAACGTCAGCAGAATTCCGAGAACAATGGAAGAGTTCCGAAGCATTTCTAAACGTCAGCAGAATTCTGAGAACAATGGAAGAGTTCCGAAGCATTTTTAAACTTCAGCGGAATTCCGAGAACAATGGAAGAGTTCCAAAGCATTTTTATACGTCAGCGGAATTCCGAGAACAATGGAAGAGTTCCGAAGCATTTTTAAACGTCAGCAGAATTCCGAGAAGAATGTAAGAGTACTGAAGCATTTTTAAACTTCAGCGGAATTCCGAGAGCAATGGAAGAGTTCCAAAGCATTTTAAAAGTTCAGCAGAATTCCGAGAACAATTGAAGAGTTCCGAAGCATTTTTAAACGTCAGCGGAATGCCGAGAACAATGCAAGATTTCCGAAGCATTTTTATATGTCAGCGGAATTCCGAGAACAATGGAAGAGTACCGAAGCATTTTTAAACGTCAGCGGAATTCTGAGAACAATGGAAGAGTTCCAAAGCATTTTTAAACTTCAGCAGAATTCCGAGAACAATGGAAGAGTTTTGAAGCATTTTTAAACTTCAACGGAATTCCGAGAACAATGGAAGAGTTCCGAAGCATTTTTAACCGTCAGCAGAATTCCGATAAGAATGTAAGAGTTCTGAAGCATTTTTAAACTTCAGCAGAATTCCGAGAGCAATGGAAGAGTTCCAAAGCATTTTAAAAGTTCAGCAGAATTCCGAGAACAATTGAAGAGTTCCGAAGCATTTTTAAACGTCAGCGGAATGCCGAGAACAATGCAAGATTTCTGAAGCATTTTTATATGTCAGCGGAATTCCGAGAACAATGGAAGAGTTCCGAAGCATTTTTTAACTTCAGCAGAATTCCGAGAACAATGGAAGAGTTTCGAAGCATTTTTAAACTTCAACGGTATTCCGAGAACAATGGAAGAGTTCCGAAGCATTTTTAAACGTCAGCGGAATTCCGAGAACAATGAAAGAGTTGCGAAGCATTATTAAACGTCAGCGGAGTTCCGAGAACAATGGAAGAGTTCTGAAGCATTTTTAAACTTCAGCAGAATTCCCAGAACAATGGAAGAGTTTCGAAGCATTTTTAAACTTCAACAGAATTCCGAGAACAATGGAAGAGTTCCGAAGCATTTTTAAACGTCAGCGGAATTCCGAGAACAATGAAAGAGTTGCGAAGCATTATTAAACGTCAGCGTAATTCCGAGAACAATGGAAGAGTTCTGAAGCATTTTTAAGCATCAGCGGAATTTTGAAAACAATGGAAGATTTCCGAAGCATGTTTAAACGTCAGCGGAATTCTGAGAACAATGGAAGAGTTCCGAAGCATTTTTAAACTTCAGCAGAATTCCGAGAACAATGGAAGGGTTCCGAAGCTTTTTTAAACTTCAGCGGAATTTGGAGAACAACGGAAGAGTTCCGAAGCATTTTTAAAAGTCAGCGGAATTCCGAGAACAATGGAAGAGTTGTGAAGCATTTTTAAACGTCAGCGGAATTCCGAGAACAATGGAACAGTTCCGAAGCATTTTTAAACGTCAGCAGAATTCTGAGAACAATGGAAAAGTTCTGAAGCATTTTTAAACGTCAGCGGAATTTTGAAAACAATGGAAGATTTCCGATGCATTTTTAAACGTCAGCGAAATTCTGAGAACAATGGAAGAGTTCTGATGATTTTTTAGACTTCAGCAGAATTCCTAGAACAATGGAAGAGGTCCGAAGCATTTTTAAACTTCAGGGGAATTCCGAGAACAATGGAAGAGTTCCGAAGCATTTTTAAACGTCAGCGGAATTCCGAGAACAATGGAAGAGTACTGAAGCATTTTAAAACGTCAGCGGAATTCCGAGAACAATGGAAGAGTTCCGAAGCATTTTTAAACGTCAGCAGAATTCCGAGAACAATGGAAGAGTTCCGAAGCATTTTAAAACTTCAGCAGAATTCCAAGAACAATGGAAGAGTTCCGAAGCATTTTTAAACGTCAGCGGAATTGCGAGAACAATGGAAGAGTTCCGAAGCATTTTTAAGCGTCAGCGGAATTTTGAAAACAATGGAAGATTTCCGAAGCATTTTTAAACGTCAGCGGAATTCTGAGAACAATGGAAGAGTTCCGAAGCATTCTTAAACGTCAGCAGAATTCCGAGAACAATGGAAGAGTTCCGAAGCATTTTTAAACGTCAGCGGAATTTTGAAAACAATGGAAGATTTCCGAAGCATTTTTAAACGTCAGCGGAATTTTGAAAACAATGGAAGAGTTCCGAAGCATTTTTAAACGTCAGCGGCATTTTTAAAACAATGGAAGAGTTCCGAAGCATTTTTAAACGTCAGCAGAATTTTGAAAACAATGGAAGAGTTCCGAAGCATTTTTAAACGTCAGCGGAATTTTGAAAACAATGGAAGAGTTCCGAAGCATTTTTAAACGTCAGCGGAATTCCGAGAACAATGAAAGAGTTGCGAAGCATTATTAAACGTCAGCGTAATTCCGAGAACAATGGAAGAGTTCTGAAGCATTTTTAAGCGTCAGCGGAATTTTGAAAACAATGGAAGATTTCCGAAGCATGTTTAAACGTCAGCGGAATTCTGAGAACAATGGAAGAGTTCCGAAGCATTTTTAAACTTCAGCAGAATTCCGAGAACAATGGAAGGGTTCCGAAGCTTTTTTAAACTTCAGCGGAATTTGGAGAACAACGGAAGAGTTCCGAAGCATTTTTAAAAGTCAGCGGAATTCCGAGAACAATGGAAGAGTTGTGAAGCATTTTTAAACGTCAGCGGAATTCCGAGAACAATGGAACAGTTCCGAAGCATTTTTAAACGTCAGCAGAATTCTGAGAACAATGGAAAAGTTCTGAAGCATTTTTAAACGTCAGCGGAATTTTGAAAACAATTGAAGATTTCCGATGCATTTTTAAACGTCAGCGAAATTCTGAGAACAATGGAAGAGTTCTGATGATTTTTTAGACTTCAGCAGAATTCCTAGAACAATGGAAGAGGTCCGAAGCATTTTTAAACTTCAGGGGAATTCCGAGAACAATGGAAGAGTTCCGAAGCATTTTTAAACGTCAGCGGAATTCCGAGAACAATGGAAGAGTACTGAAGCATTTTAAAACGTCAGCGGAATTCCGAGAACAATGGAAGAGTTCCGAAGCATTTTTAAACGTCAGCAGAATTCCGAGAACAATGGAAGAGTTCCGAAGCATTTTAAAACTTCAGCAGAATTCCAAGAACAATGGAAGAGTTCCGAAGCATTTTTAAACGTCAGCGGAATTCCGAGAACAATGGAAGAGTTCCGAAGCATTTTTAAGCGTCAGCGGAATTTTGAAAACAATGGAAGAGTTCCGAAGCATTTCTAAACGTCAGCAGAATTCTGAGAAGAATGTAAGAGTACTGAAGCATTTTTAAACTTCAGCAGAATTCCGAGAACAATTGAAGAGTTCCGAAGCATTTTTAAACGTCAGCGAAATTCTGAGAACAATGGAAGAGTTCTGATGATTTTTTAGACTTCAGCAGAATTCCTAGAACAATGGAAGAGGTCCGAAGCATTTTTAAACGTCATCGGAATTCCGAGAACAATGGAAGAGTTCCGAAGCATTTTTAAACTTCAGCAGAATTACGAGAACAATGGAAGAGTTCTGAAGCATTTTTAAACATGAGCAGAATTACGAGAACAATGGAAGAGATTTTAAGCATTTTTAAACTTCAGCGGAATTCCGAGAACAATAGAAGAGTTCCGAAGCATTTTTAAACTTCACCCGAATTCCGAGAGCAATGGAAGAGTTCCAAAGCATTTTAAAAATTCAGCAGAATTCCGAGAACAATTGATGAGTTCAGAAGCATTTTTAAACGTCAGCGGAATTTTGAAAACAATGGAAGATTTCCGAAGCATTTTTAAACATAAGCGAAATTCTGAGAACAATGGAAGAGTTCTGAAGCATTTTTAAACTTCAGCAGAATTCCGAGAACAATGGAAGAGTTCCGAAGCATTTTTAAACTTCAGCGGAATTCCGAGAACAATGTAAGAGATGTTAAGCATTTTTAAACTTCAGCGGAATTCCGAGAACAATAGAAGAGTTCTGAAGCATTTTTAAAATTCACACGAATTCCGAGAACAATGGAAGAGTTCAGATGATTTTTTAGACTTCAGCAGAATTCCTAGAACAATGGAAGAGGTCCGAAGCATTTTTAAACTTCAGCGGAATTCCGAGAACAATGGAAGAGTTCCAAAGCATTTTTAAACGTCAGCGGAATTCCGAGAACAATGGAAGAGTTCCGAAGCATTTTTAAACTTCAGCAGAATTACGAGAACAATGGAAGAGTTCCGAAGCATTTTTAAACATGAGCAGAATTACGAGAACAATGGAAGAGATTTTAAGCATTTTTAAACTTCAGCGGAATTCCGAGATCAATAGAAGTGTTCCGAAGCATTTTTAAACTTCACCCGAATTCCGAGAGCAATGGAAGAGTTCCAAAGCATTTTAAAAATTCAGCAGAATTCCAAGAACAATTGAAGAGTTCCGAAGCATTTTTAAACGTCAGCGGAATGCCGAGAACAATGCAAGATTTCCGAAGAATTTTTATATGTCAGCGGAATTCCGAGAACAATGGAAGAGTACCAAAGCATTTTTAAACGTCAGCGGAATTCTGAGAACAATGGAAGAGTTGTGAAGCATTTATAAACTTTTGCGGAATTCCGAGAACAATGGAAGGGTTCCGAAGCATTTTTAAAAGTCAGCGGAATTCCGAGAACAATGGAAGCGTTGTGAAGCATTTTTAAACGTCAGCGGAATTCCGAGAACAATGGAAGAGTTCCGAAGCATTTTTAAACGTCAGCAGAATTCTGAGAACAATGGAAAAGTTCTGAAGCATTTTTAAACGTCAGCGGAATTTTGAAAACAATGGAAGATTTCCGAAGCATTTTTAAACGTCAGCGGAATTCTGAGAACAATGGAAGAGTTCTGAAGCATTTTTAAACTTCAGCGGAATTCCGAGAACAATAGAAGAGTTCCGAAGCATTTTTAAAATTCACACGAATTCCAAGAATAATGGAAGAGTTCACATGAATTTTTAGACTTCAGCAGAATTCCTAGAACAATGGAAGAGTTCCGAAGCATTTTTAAACTTCAGCGGAATTCCGAGAACAATGGAAGAGTTCCGAAGCATTTTTAAACATGAGCAGAATTACGAGAACAATGGAAGAGATTTTAAGCATTTTTAAACTTCAGCGGAATTCCGAGAACAATGCAAGATTTCCGAAGCATTTTTATATGTCAGCGGATTTCCGAGAACAATGGAATTGTACCGAAGCATTTTTAAACGTCAGCGGAATTCCGAGAACAATGGAAGAGTTTCGAAGCATTTTTAAACTTCAACGGAATTCCGAGAACAATGGAAGAGTTCCGAAGCATTTTTAAACGTCAGCGGAATTCCGAGAACAATGAAAGAGTTGCGAAGCATTATTAGACGTCAGCGGAATTCCGAGAACAATGGAAGAGTTCTGAAGCATTTTTAAACGTCAGCGGAATTTTGAAAACAATGGAAGATTTACGAAGCATTTTTAAACGTCAGCGGAATTCTGAGAACAAAGGAAGAGTTCCGAAGCATTTTTAAACGTCAGCGGAATTCCGAGAACAATGGAAGAGTTCTAAAGCATTTTTAAACATCGGCGGAATGCCGAGAACAATGCAGGATTTCCGAAGCATTTTTATATGTCAGCGGAATTCCGAGAACAATGGAAGAGTTCCGAAGCATTTTTAAACTTCAGCGGAATTACGAGAACAATGGAAGAGTTCCGAAGCATTTTTAAACGTCAGCGGAATGCCGAGAACAATGCAAGATTTCCGAAGCATTTTTATATGTCAGCGGAATTCCGAGAACAATGGAAGAGTTCCGAAGCATTTTAAAACTTCAGCAGAATTCCAAGAACAATGTAAGAGTTCCGAAGCATTTTTAAACGTCAGCGGAATTCCGAGAACAATGGAAGAGTTCCGAAGCATTTTTAAACGTCAGCGGAATTCCGAGAACAATGGAAGAGTTCCGAAGCATTTTTAAACGTCAGCGGAATTCCGAGAACAATGGAAGAGTTCCGAAGCATTTTTAAACGTCAGCGGAATTCCGAGAACAATGGAAGAGTTCTGAAGCATTTTTAAGCGTCAGCGGAATTTTGAAAACAATGGAAGATTTCCGAAGCATTTTTAAACGTCAGCGGAATTCTGAGAACAATGGAAGAGTTCCGAAGCATTTTTAAATGTCAGCAGAATTCCGAGAACAATGGAAGAGTTCCGAAGCATTTTTAAACGTCAGCAGAATTCCGAGAAGAATGTAAGAGTACTGAAGCATTTTTAAACTTCAGCAGAATTCCGAGAACAATTGAAGAGTTCCGAAGCATTTTTAAACGTCAGCGAAATTCTGAGAACAATGGAAGAGTTCTGATGATTTTTTAGACTTCAGCAGAATTCCTAGAACAATGGAAGAGGTCCGAAGCATTTTTAAACTTCAGCGGAATTCCGAGAACAATGGAAGAGTTCCGAAGCATTTTTAAACGTCATCGGAATTCCGAGAACAATGGAAGAGTTACGAAGCATTTTTAAACTTCAGCAGAATTACGAGAACTATGGAAGAGTTCCGAAGCATTTTTAAACATGAGCAGAATTACGAGAACAATGGAAGAGATTTTAAGCATTTTTAAACTTCAGCGGAATTCCGAGAACAATAGAAGAGTTCCGAAGCATTTTTAAACTTCACCCGAATTCCGAGAGCAATGGAAGAGTTCCAAAGCATTTTTAAACGTCAGCAGAATTCTGAGAACAATGGAAAAGTTCTGAAGCATTTTTAAACGTCAGCGGAATTTTGAAAACAATGGAAGATTTCCGAAGCATTTTTAAACGTCAGCGGAATTCTGAGAACAATGGAAGAGTTCTGAAGCATTTTTAAACTTCAGCAGAATTCCGAGATGAATAGAAGAGTTCCGAAGCATTTTTAAACTTCACCCGAATTCCGAGAGCAATGGAAGAGTTCCAAAGCATTTTAAAAATTCAGCAGAATTCCAAGAACAATTGAAGAGTTCCGAAGCATTTTTAAACGTCAGCGGAATGCCGAGAACAATGCAAGATTTCCGAAGAATTTTTATATGTCAGCGGAATTCCGAGAACAATGGAAGAGTACCAAAGCATTTTTAAACGTCAGCGGAATTCTGAGAACAATGGAAGAGTTCCAAAGCATTTTTAAACGACAGCGGAATTCCGAGAACAATGGAAGAGTTCTGAAGCATTTATAAACTTTTGCGGAATTCCGAGAACAATGGAAGGGTTCCGAAGCATTTTTAAAAGTCAGCGGAATTCCGAGAACAATGGAAGAGTTGTGAAGCATTTTTAAACGTCAGCGGAATTCCGAGAACAATGGAAGAGTTCCGAAGCATTTTTAAACGTCAGCAGAATTCTGAGAACAATGGAAAAGTTCTGAAGCATTTTTAAACGTCAGCGGAATTTTGAAAACAATGGAAGATTTCCGAAGCATTTTTAAACGTCAGCGGAATTCTGAGAACAATGGAAGAGTTCTGAAGCATTTTTAAACTTCAGCAGAATTCCGAGAACAATGTACGAGATTTTAAGCATTTTTAAACTTCAGCGGAATTCCGAGAACAATAGAAGAGTTCCGAAGCATTTTTAAAATTCACACGAATTCCAAGAATAATGGAAGAGTTCACATGAATTTTTAGACTTCAGCAGAATTCCTAGAACAATGGAAGAGTTCCGAAGCATTTTTAAACTTCAGCGGAATTCCGAGAACAATGGAAGAGTTCCGAAGCATTTTTAAACATGAGCAGAATTACGAGAACAATGGAAGAGATTTTAAGCATTTTTAAACTTCAGCGGAATTCCGAGAACAATGCAAGATTTCCGAAGCATTTTTAAACGTCAGCGGAATTCCGAGAACAATGGAAGAGTTCTGAAGCATTTTTAAACGTCAGCGGAATTTTGAAAACAATGGAAGATTTACGAAGCATTTTTAAACGTCAGCGGAATTCTGAGAACAATGGAAGAGTTCCGAAGCATTTTTAAACGTCAGCGGAATTCCGAGAACAATGGAAGAGTTCCAAAGCATTTTTAAACGTCAGCGGAATTCCGAGAACAATGGAAGAGTTCTGAAGCATTTTTAAACGTCAGCGGAATTGCGAGAACAATGGAAGAGTTCTAAAGCATTTTTAAACATCGGCGGAATGCCGAGAACAATGCAGGATTTCCGAAGCATTTTTATATGTCAGCGGAATTCCGAGAACAATGGAAGAGTTCCGAAGCATTTTTAAACTTCAGCGGAATTACGAGAACAATGGAAGAGTTCCGAAGCATTTTTAAACGTCAGCGGAATGCCGAGAACAATGCAAGATTTCCGAAGCATTTTTATATGTCAGCGGAATTCCGAGAACAATGGAAGAGTTCCGAAGCATTTTTAAACTTCAGCAGAATTCCGAGAACAATGGAAGAGTTCCGAAGCATTTTAAAACTTCAGCAGAATTCCAAGAACAATGTAAGAGTTCCGAAGCATTTTTAAACGTCAGCGGAATTCCGAGAACAATGGAAGAGTTCCGAAGCATTTTTAAACGTCAGCGGAATTCCGAGAACAATGGAAGAGTTCCGAAGCATTTTTAAACGTCAGCGGAATTCCGAGAACAATGGAAGAGTTCCGAAGCATTTTTAAACGTCAGCGGAATTCCGAGAACAATGGAAGAGTTCTGAAGCATTTTTAAGCGTCAGCGGAATTTTGAAAACAATTGAAGATTTCCGAAGCATTTTTAAACGTCAGCGGAATTCTGAGAACAATGGAAGAGTTCCGAAGCATTTTTAAATGTCAGCAGAATTCCGAGAACAATGGAAGAGTTCCGAAGCATTTTTAAACGTCAGCAGAATTCCGAGAAGAATGTAAGAGTACTGAAGCATTTTTAAACTTCAGCAGAATTCCGAGAACAATTGAAGAGTTCCGAAGCATTTTTAAACGTCAGCGAAATTCTGAGAACAATGGAAGAGTTCTGATGATTTTTTAGACTTCAGCAGAATTCCTAGAACAATGGAAGAGGTCCGAAGCATTTTTAAACGTCAGCAGAATTCCGAGAACAATGGAAGAGTACCAAAGCATTTTTAAACGTCAGCGGAATTCTGAGAACAATGGAAGAGTTCCGAAGCATTTTTAAACGTCAGCGGAATTCCGAGAACAATGGAAGAGTTGTGAAGAATTTTTAAACGTCAGCGGAATTCCGAGAACAATGCAAGATTTCCGAAGAATTTTTATATGTCAGCGGAATTCCGAGAACAATGGAAGAGTACCAAAGCATTTTTAAACGTCAGCGGAATTCTGAGAACAATGGAAGAGTTCCAAAGCATTTTTAAACGACAGCGGAATTCCGAGAACAATGGAAGAGTTCTGAAGCATTTATAAACTTTTGCGGAATTCCGAGAACAATGGAAGGGTTCCGAAGCATTTTTAAACGTCAGCAGAATTCTGAGAACAATGGAAAAGTTCTGAAGCATTTTTAAACGTCAGCGGAATTTTGAAAACAATGGAAGATTTCCGAAGCATTTTTAAACGTCAGCGGAATTCTGAGAACAATGGAAGAGTTCTGAAGCATTTTTAAACTTCAGCAGAATTCCGAGAACAATGTACGAGATTTTAAGCATTTTTAAACTTCAGCGGAATTCCGAGAACAATAGAAGAGTTCCGAAGCATTTTTAAAATTCACACGATTTCCAAGAATAATGGAAGAGTTCACATGAATTTTTAGACTTCAGCAGAATTCCTAGAACAATGGAAGAGTTCCGAAGCATTTTTAAACTTCAGCGGAATTCCGAGAACAATGGAAGAGTTCCGAAGCATTTTTAAACATGAGCAGAATTACGAGAACAATGGAAGAGATTTTAAGCATTTTTAAACTTCAGCGGAATTCCGAGAACAATGCAAGATTTCCGAAGCATTTTTATATGTCAGCGGATTTCCGAGAACAATGGAAGAGTACCGAAGCATTTTTAAACGTCAGCGGAATTCTGAGAACAATGGAAGAGTTCCGAAGCATTTTTAAACTTCAGCAGAATTCCGAGAACAATGGAAGAGTTTCGAAGCATTTTTAAACTTCAACGGAATTCCGAGAACAATGGAAGAGTTCCGAAGCATTTTTAAACGTCATCGGAATTCCGAGAACAATGGAAGAGTTACGAAGCATTTTTAAACTTCAGCAGAATTACGAGAACAATGGAAGAGTTCCGAAGCATTTTTAAACATGAGCAGAATTACGAGAACAATGGAAGAGATTTTAAGCATTTTTAAACTTCAGCGGAATTCCGAGAACAATAGAAGAGTTCCGAAGCATTTTTAAACTTCACCCGAATTCCGAGAGCAATGGAAGAGTTCCAAAGCATTTTAAAAATTCAGCAGAATTCCGAGAACAATTGAAGAGTTCCGAAGCATTTTTAAACGTCAGCGGAATGCCGAGAACAATGCAAGATTTCCGAAGCATTTTTATATGTCAGCGGAATTCCGAGAACAATGGAAGAGTACCAAAGCATTTTTAAACGTCAGCGGAATTCTGAGAACAATGGAAGAGTTCCGAAGCATTTTTAAACGTCAGCGGAATTCCGAGAACAATGGAAGAGTTCTGAAGCATTTTTAAGCGTCAGCGGAATTTTGAAAACAATTGAAGATTTCCGAAGCATTTTTAAACGTCAGCGGAATTCTGAGAACAATGGAAGAGTTCCGAAGCATTTTTAAATGTCAGCAGAATTCCGAGAACAATGGAAGAGTTCCGAAGCATTTTTAAACGTCAGCAGAATTCCGAGAAGAATGTAAGAGTACTGAAGCATTTTTAAACTTCAGCAGAATTCCGAGAACAATTGAAGAGTTCCGAAGCATTTTTAAACGTCAGCGAAATTCTGAGAACAATGGAAGAGTTCTGATGATTTTTTAGACTTCAGCAGAATTCCTAGAACAATGGAAGAGGTCCGAAGCATTTTTAAACGTCAGCAGAATTCCGAGAACAATGGAAGAGTACCAAAGCATTTTTAAACGTCAGCGGAATTCTGAGAACAATGGAAGAGTTCCGAAGCATTTTTAAACGTCAGCGGAATTCCGAGAACAATGGAAGAGTTGTGAAGCATTTTTAAACGTCAGCGGAATTCCGAGAACAATGGAAGTGTTCCGAAGCATTTTTAAACGTCAGCAGAATTCTGAGAACAATGGAAGAGTTCCAAAGCATTTTTAAACGTCAGCAGAATTCTGAGAACAATGGAAAAGTTCTGAAGCATTTTTAAACGTCAGCGGAATTTTGAAAACAATGGAAGATTTCCAAAGCATTTTTAAACGTCAGCGAAATTCTGAGAACAATGGAAGAGTTCTGAAGCATTTTTAAACTTCAGCAGAATTCCGAGAACAATGGAAGAGTTCCGAAGCATTTTTAAACTTCAGCGGAATTCCGAGAACAATGTAAGAGATTTTAAGCATTTTTAAACTTCAGCAGAATTCCGAGAACAATAGAAGAGTTCTGAAGCATTTTTAAAATTCACACGAATTCCGAGAACAATGGAAGAGTTCAGATGATTTTTTAGACTTCAGCAGAATTCCTAGAACAATGGAAGAGTTCTGAAGCATTTTTAAACTTCAGCAGAATTCCGAGAACAATGTACGAGATTTTAAGCATTTTTAAACTTCAGCGGAATTCCGAGAACAATAGAAGAGTTCCGAAGCATTTTTAAAATTCACACGATTTCCAAGAATAATGGAAGAGTTCACATGAATTTTTAGACTTCAGCAGAATTCCTAGAACAATGGAAGAGTTCCGAAGCATTTTTAAACTTCAGCGGAATTCCGAGAACAATGGAAGAGTTCCGAAGCATTTTTAAACATGAGCAGAATTACGAGAACAATGGAAGAGATTTTAAGCATTTTTAAACTTCAGCGGAATTCCGAGAACAATGCAAGATTTCCGAAGCATTTTTATATGTCAGCGGATTTCCGAGAACAATGGAAGAGTACCGAAGCATTTTTAAACGTCAGCGGAATTCTGAGAACAATGGAAGAGTTCCGAAGCATTTTTAAACTTCAGCAGAATTCCGAGAACAATGGAAGAGTTTCGAAGCATTTTTAAACTTCAACGGAATTCCGAGAACAATGGAAGAGTTCCGAAGCATTTTTAAACGTCATCGGAATTCCGAGAACAATGGAAGAGTTACGAAGCATTTTTAAACTTCAGCAGAATTACGAGAACAATGGAAGAGTTCCGAAGCATTTTTAAACATGAGCAGAATTACGAGAACAATGGAAGAGATTTTAAGCATTTTTAAACTTCAGCGGAATTCCGAGAACAATAGAAGAGTTCCGAAGCATTTTTAAACTTCACCCGAATTCCGAGAGCAATGGAAGAGTTCCAAAGCATTTTAAAAATTCAGCAGAATTCCGAGAACAATTGAAGAGTTCCGAAGCATTTTTAAACGTCAGCGGAATGCCGAGAACAATGCAAGATTTCCGAAGCATTTTTATATGTCAGCGGAATTCCGAGAACAATGGAAGAGTACCAAAGCATTTTTAAACGTCAGCGGAATTCTGAGAACAATGGAAGAGTTCCGAAGCATTTTTAAACGTCAGCGGAATTCCGAGAACAATGGAAGAGTTGTGAAGCATTTTTAAACGTCAGCGGAATTCCGAGAACAATGGAATTGTTCCGAAGCATTTTTAAACGTCAGCAGAATTCTGAGAACAATGGAAGAGTTCCAAAGCATTTTTAAACGTCAGCAGAATTCTGAGAACAATGGAAAAGTTCTGAAGCATTTTTAAACGTCAGCGGAATTTTGAAAACAATGGAAGATTTCCGAAGCATTTTTAAACGTCAGCGAAATTCTGAGAACAATGGAAGAGTTCTGAAGCATTTTTAAACTTCAGCAGAATTCCGAGAACAATGGAAGAGTTCCGAAGCATTTTTAAACTTCAGCGGAATTCCGAGAACAATGTAAGAGATTTTAAGCATTTTTAAACTTCAGCGGAATTCTGAGAACAATAGAAGAGTTCCGAAGCATTTTTAAAATTCACACGATTTCCAAGAATAATGGAAGAGTTCACATGAATTTTTAGACTTCAGCAGAATTCCTAGAACAATGGAAGATTTCCGAAGCATTTTTAAACTTCAGCGGAATTCCGAGAACAATGGAAGAGTTCCGAAGCATTTTTAAACATGAGCAGAATTACGAGAACAATGGAAGAGATTTTAAGCATTTTTAAACTTCAGCGGAATTCCGAGAACAATGCAAGATTTCCGAAGCATTTTTATATGTCAACGGATTTCCGAGAACAATGGAAGAGTACCGAAGCATTTTTAAACGTCAGCGGAATTCTGAGAACAATGGAAGAGTTCCGAAGCATTTTTAAACTTCAGCAGAATTCCGAGAACAATGGAAGAGTTTCGAAGCATTTTTATACTTCAACGGAATTCCGAGAACAATGGAAGAGTTCCGAAGCATTTTTAAGCGTCAGCGGAATTCCGAGAACAATGAAAGAGTTGCGAAGCATTATTAGACGTCAGCGGAATTCCGAGAACAATGGAAGAGTTCTGAAGCATTTTTAAGCGTCAGCGGAATTTTGAAAACAATGGAAGATTTCCGAAGCATTTTTAAATGTCAGCGGAATTCTGAGAACAATGGAAGAGTTCCGAAGCATTTTTAAATGTCAGCAGAATTCCGAGAACAATGGAAGAGTTCCGAAGCATTTTTAAACGTCAGCAGAATTCCGAGAAGAATGTAAGAGTACTGAAGCATTTTTAAACTTCAGCAGAATTCCGAGAACAATTGAAGAGTTCCGAAGCATTTTTAAACTTCAGCAGAATTCCGAGAACAATGGAAGAGTTTCGAAGCATTTTTAAACTTCAACGGAATTCCGAGAACAATGGAAGAGTTCCGAAGCATTTTTAACCGTCAGCGGAATGCCGAGAACAATGCAAGATTTCCGAAGCATTTTTATATGTCAGCGGAATTCCGAGAACAATGGAAGAGTTCCGAAGCATTTTTAAATGTCAGCAGAATTCCGAGAACAATGGAAGAGTTCCGAAGCATTTTTAAACGTCAGCAGAATTCCGAGAAGAATGTAAGAGTACTGAAGCATTTTTAAACTTCAGCAGAATTCCGAGAACAATTGAAGAGTTCTGAAGCATTTTTAAACGTCAGCGGAATTTTGAAAACAATGGAAGATTTACGAAGCATTTTTAAACGTCAGCGGAATTCTGAGAACAATGGAAGAGTTCCGAAGCATTTTTAAACGTCAGCGGAATTCCGAGAACAATGGAAGAGTTCCAAAGCATTTTTAAACGTCAGCGGAATTCCGAGAACAATGGAAGAGTTCTGAAGCATTTTTAAACGTCAGCGGAATTGCGAGAACAATGGAAGAGTTCTAAAGCATTTTTAAACATCGGCGGAATGCCGAGAACAATGCAGGATTTCCGAAGCATTTTTATATGTCAGCGGAATTCCGAGAACAATGGAAGAGTTCCGAAGCATTTTTAAATGTCAGCGGAATTACGAGAACAATGGAAGAGTTCCGAAGCATTTTTAAACGTCAGCGGAATGCCGAGAACAATGCAAGATTTCCGAAGCATTTTTATATGTCAGCGGAATTCCGAGAACAATGGAAGAGTACCAAAGCATTTTTAAACGTCAGCGGAATTCTGAGAACAATGGAAGAGTTCCAAAGCATTTTTAAACGACAGCGGAATTCCGAGAACAATGGAAGAGTTCTGAAGCATTTATAAACTTTTGCGGAATTCCGAGAACAATGGAAGGGTTCCGAAGCATTTTTAAAAGTCAGCGGAATTCCGAGAACAATGGAAGAGTTGTGAAGCATTTTTAAACGTCCGCGGAATTCCGTGAACAATGGAAGAGTTCCGAAGCATTTTTAAACGTCAGCAGAATTCTGAGAACAATGGAAAAGTTCTGAAGCATTTTTAAACGTCAGCGGAATTTTGAAAACAATGGAAGATTTCCGAAGCATTTTTAAACGTCAGCGGAATTCTGAGAACAATGGAAGAGTTCTGAAGCATTTTTAAACTTCAGCAGAATTCCGAGAACAATGTACGAGATTTTAAGCATTTTTAAACTTCAGCGGAATTCCGAGAACAATAGAAGAGTTCCGAAGCATTTTTAAAATTCACACGATTTCCAAGAATAATGGAAGAGTTCACATGAATTTTTAGACTTCAGCAGAATTCCTAGAACAATGGAAGAGTTCCGAAGCATTTTTAAACTTCAGCGGAATTCCGAGAACAATGGAAGAGTTCCGAAGCATTTTTAAACATGAGCAGAATTACGAGAACAATGGAAGAGATTTTAAGCATTTTTAAACTTCAGCGGAATTCCGAGAACAATGCAAGATTTCCGAAGCATTTTTATATGTCAGCGGATTTCCGAGAACAATGGAAGAGTACCGAAGCATTTTTAAACGTCAGCGGAATTCTGAGAACAATGGAAGAGTTCCGAAGCATTTTTAAACTTCAGCAGAATTCCGAGAACAATGGAAGAGTTTCGAAGCATTTTTAAACTTCAACGGAATTCCGAGAACAATGGAAGAGTTCCGAAGCATTTTTAAACGTCATCGGAATTCCGAGAACAATGGAAGAGTTACGAAGCATTTTTAAACTTCAGCAGAATTACGAGAACAATGGAAGAGTTCCGAAGCATTTTTAAACATGAGCAGAATTACGAGAACAATGGAAGAGATTTTAAGCATTTTTAAACTTCAGCGGAATTCCGAGAACAATAGAAGAGTTCCGAAGCATTTTTAAACTTCACCCGAATTCCGAGAGCAATGGAAGAGTTCCAAAGCATTTTAAAAATTCAGCAGAATTCCGAGAACAATTGAAGAGTTCCGAAGCATTTTTAAACGTCAGCGGAATGCCGAGAACAATGCAAGATTTCCGAAGCATTTTTATATGTCAGCGGAATTCCGAGAACAATGGAAGAGTACCAAAGCATTTTTAAACGTCACCGGAATTCTGAGAACAATGGAAGATTTCCGAAGCATTTTTAAACGTCAGCGAAATTCTGAGAACAATGGAAGAGTTCTGAAGCATTTTTAAACTTCAGCAGAATTCCGAGAACAATGGAAGAGTTCCGAAGCATTTTTAAACTTCAGCGGAATTCCGAGAACAATGTAAGAGATTTTAAGCATTTTTAAACTTCAGCGGAATTCCGAGAACAATAGAAGAGTTCTGAAGCATTTTTAAAATTCACACGAATTCCGAGAACAATGGAAGAGTTCAGATGATTTTTTAGACTTCAGCAGAATTCCTAGAACAATGGAAGAGGTCCGAAGCATTTTTAAACTTCAGCGGAATTCCGAGAACAATGGAAGAGTTCCGAAGCATTTTTAAACGTCAGCGGAATTCCGAGAACAATGGAAGAGTACTGAAGCATTTTAAAACGTCATCGGAATTCCGAGGACAATGGAAGAGTTCCGAAGCATTTTTAAACTTCAGCAGAATTACGAGAACAATGGAAGAGTACCGAAGCATTTTTAAACATGAGCAGAATTACGAGAACAATGGAAGAGATTTTAAGCATTTTTAAACTTCAGCGGAATTCCGAGAACAATAGAAGAGTTCCAAAGCATTTTTAAACTTCACCCGAATTCCGAGAGCAATGGAAGAGTTCCAAAGCATTTTAAAAATTCAGCAGAATTCCAAGAACAATTGAAGAGTTCCGAAGAATTTTTAAACGTCAGCGGAATGCCGAGAACAATGCAAGATTTCCGAAGAATTTTTAAACGACAGCGGAATTCCGAGAACAATGGAAGAGTTCCAAAGAATTTTTAAACGACAGCGGAATTCCGAGAACAATGGAAGAGTTCTGAAGCATTTATAAACTTTTGCGGAATTCCGAGAACAATGGAAGGGTTCCGAAGCATTTTTAAAAGTCAGCGGAATTCCGAGAACAATGGAAGAGTTGTGAAGCATTTTTAAACGTCCGCGGAATTCCGAGAACAATGGAAGAGTTCCGAAGCATTTTTAAACGTCAGCAGAATTCTGAGAACAATGGAAAAGTTCTGAAGCATTTTTAAACGTCAGCGGAATTTTGAAAACAATGGAAGATTTCCGAAGCATTTTTAAACGTCAGCGGAATTCTGAGAACAATGGAAGAGTTCTGAAGCATTTTTAAACTTCAGCAGAATTCCGAGAACAATGTACGAGATTTTAAGCATTTTTAAACTTCAGCGGAATTCCGAGAACAATAGAAGAGTTCCGAAGCATTTTTAAAATTCACACGATTTCCAAGAATAATGGAAGAGTTCACATGAATTTTTAGACTTCAGCAGAATTCCTAGAACAATGGAAGATTTCCGAAGCATTTTTAAACTTCAGCGGAATTCCGAGAACAATGGAAGAGTTCCGAAGCATTTTTAAACATGAGCAGAATTACGAGAACAATGGAAGAGATTTTAAGCATTTTTAAACTTCAGCGGAATTCCGAGAACAATGCAAGATTTCCGAAGCATTTTTATATGTCAGCGGATTTCCGAGAACAATGGAAGAGTACCGAAGCATTTTTAAACGTCAGCGGAATTCTGAGAACAATGGAAGAGTTCCGAAGCATTTTTAAACTTCAGCAGAATTCCGAGAACAATGGAAGAGTTTCGAAGCATTTTTATACTTCAACGGAATTCCGAGAACAATGGAAGAGTTCCGAAGCATTTTTAAGCGTCAGCGGAATTCCGAGAACAATGAAAGAGTTGCGAAGCATTATTAGACGTCAGCGGAATTCCGAGAACAATGGAAGAGTTCTGAAGCATTTTTAAGCGTCAGCGGAATTTTGAAAACAATGGAAGATTTCCGAAGCATTTTTAAACGTCAGCGGAATTCTGAGAACAATGGAAGAGTTCTGAAGCATTTTTAAATGTCAGCAGAATTCCGAGAACAATGGAAGAGTTCCGTAGCATTTTTAAACGTCAGCAGAATTCCGAGAAGAATGTAAGAGTACTGAAGCATTTTTAAACTTCAGCAGAATTCCGAGAACAATTGAAGAGTTCCGAAGCATTTTTAAACTTCAGCAGAATTCCGAGAACAATGGAAGAGTTTCGAAGCATTTTTAAACTTGAACGGAATTCCGAGAACAATGGAAGAGTTCCGAAGCATTTTTAAACGTCAGCGGAATTCCGAGAACAATGAAAGAGTTGCGAAGCATTATTAGACGTCAGCGGAATTCCGAGAACAATGGAAGAGTTCTGAAGCATTTTTAAGCGTCAGCGGAATTTTGAAAACAATGGAAGATTTCCGAAGCATTTTTAAACGTCAGCGGAATTCTGAGAACAATGGAAGAGTTCCGAAGCATTTTTAAATGTCAGCAGAATTCCGAGAACAATGGAAGAGTTCCGAAGCATTTTTAAACGTCAGCAGAATTCCGAGAAGAATGTAAGAGTACTGAAGCATTTTTAAACTTCAGCAGAATTCCGAGAACAATTGAAGAGTTCTGAAGCATTTTTAAACGTCAGCGGAATTTTGAAAACAATGGAAGATTTACGAAGCATTTTTAAACGTCAGCGGAATTCTGAGAACAATGGAAGAGTTCCGAAGCATTTTTAAACGTCAGCGGAATTCCGAGAACAATGGAAGAGTTCCAAAGCATTTTTAAACGTCAGCGGAATTCCGAGAACAATGGAAGAGTTCTGAAGCATTTTTAAACGTCAGCGGAATTGCGAGAACAATGGAAGAGTTCTAAAGCATTTTTAAACATCGGCGGAATGCCGAGAACAATGCAGGATTTCCGAAGCATTTTTATATGTCAGCGGAATTCCGAGAACAATGGAAGAGTTCCGAAGCATTTTTAAACGTCAGCGGAATTACGAGAACAATGGAAGAGTTCCGAAGCATTTTTAAACGTCAGCGGAATTGCGAGAACAATGGAAGAGTTCTAAAGCATTTTTAAACATCGGCGGAATGCCGAGAACAATGCAGGATTTCCGAAGCATTTTTATATGTCAGCGGAATTCCGAGAACAATGGAAGAGTTCCGAAGCATTTTTAAACGTCAGCGGAATTACGAGAACAATGGAAGAGTTCCGAAGCATTTTTAAACGTCAGCGGAATGCCGAGAACAATGCAAGATTTCCGAAGCATTTTTATATGTCAGCGGAATTCCGAGAACAATGGAAGAGTTCCGAAGCATTTTTAAACTTCAGCAGAATTCCGAGAACAATGGAAGAGTTCCGAAGCATTTTAAAACTTCAGCAGAATTCCAAGAACAATGTAAGAGTTCCGAAGCATTTTTAAACGTCAGCGGAATTCCGAGAACAATGGAAGAGTTCCGAAGCATTTTAAACGTCAGCGGAATTCCGAGAACAATGGAAGAGTTCCGAAGCAATTTTAAAAGTCAGCGGAATTCTGAGAACAATGGAAGAGTTCCAAAGCATTTTTAAACGTCAGCAGAATTCTGAGAACAATGGAAAAGTTCTGAAGCATTTTTAAACGTCAGCGGAATTTTGAAAACAATGGAAGATTTCCGAAGCATTTTTAAACGTCAGCGAAATTCTGAGAACAATGGAAGAGTTCTGAAGCATTTTTAAACTTCAGCAGAATTTCGAGAACAATGGTAGAGTTCCGAAGCATTTTTAAACTTCAGCGGAATTCCGAGAACAATGTAAGAGATTTTAAGCATTTTTAAACTTCAGCGGAATTCCGAGAACAATAGAAGAGTTCTGAAGCATTTTTAAAATTCACACGAATTCCGAGAACAATGGAAGAGTTCAGATGATTTTTTAGACTTCAGCAGAATTCCTAGAACAATGGAAGAGGTCCGAAGCATTTTTAAACTTCAGCGGAATTCCGAGAACAATGGAAGAGTTCCGAAGCATTTTTAAACGTCAGCGGAATTCCGAGAACAATGGAAGAGTACTGAAGCATTTTAAAACGTCATCGGAATTCCAAGAACAATGGAAGAGTTCCGAAGCATTTTTAAACTTCAGCAGAATTACGAGAACAATGGAAGAGTACCGAAGCATTTTTAAACATGAGCAGAATTACGAGAACAATGGAAGAGATTTTAAGCATTTTTAAACTTCAGCGGAATTCCGAGAACAATAGAAGAGTTCCGAAGCATTTTTAAACTTCACCCGAATTCCGAGAGCAATGGAAGAGTTCCAAAGCATTTTAAAAATTCAGCAGAATTCTGAGAACAATGGAAAAGTTCTGAAGCATTTTTAAACGTCAGCGGAATTTTGAAAACAATGGAAGATTTCCGAAGCATTTTTAAACGTCAGCGGAATTCTGAGAACAATGGAAGAGTTCTGAAGCATTTTTAAACTTCAGCAGAATTCCGAGAACAATGTACGAGATTTTAAGCATTTTTAAACTTCAGCGGAATTCCGAGAACAATAGAAGAGTTCCGAAGCATTTTTAAAATTCACACGAATTCCAAGAATAATGGAAGAGTTCACATGAATTTTTAGACTTCAGCAGAATTCCTAGAACAATGGAAGAGTTCCGAAGCATTTTTAAACTTCAGCGGAATTCCGAGAACAATGGAAGAGTTCCGAAGCATTTTTAAACATGAGCAGAATTACGAGAAAAATGGAAGAGTTCCGAAGCATTTTTAAACGTCAGTGGAATTCCGAGAACAATGAAAGAGTTGCGAAGCATTATTAGACGTCAGCGGAATTCCGAGAACAATGGAAGAGTTCTGAAGCATTTTTAAACGTCAGTGGAATTTTGAAAACAATGGAAGATTTATGAAGCATTTTTAAACGTCAGCGGAATTCTGAGAACAATGGAAGAGTTCCGAAGCATTTTTAAACGTCAGCGGAATTCCGAGAACAATGGAAGAGTTCCAAAGCATTTTTAAACGTCAGCGGAATTCCGAGAACAATGGAAGAGTTCTGAAGCATTTTTAAACGTCAGCGGAATTGCGAGAACAATGGAAGAGTTCTAAAGCATTTTTAAACATCGGCGGAATGCCGAGAACAATGCAGGATTTCCGAAGCATTTTTATATGTCAGCGGAATTCCGAGAACAATGGAAGAGTTCCGAAGCATTTTTAAATGTCAGCGGAATTACGAGAACAATGGAAGAGTTCCGAAGCATTTTTAAACGTCAGCGGAATGCCGAGAACAATGCAAGATTTCCGAAGCATTTTTATATGTCAGCGGAATTCCGAGAACAATGGAAGAGTACCAAAGCATTTTTAAACGTCAGCGGAATTCTGAGAACAATGGAAGAGTTCCAAAGCATTTTTAAACGACAGCGGAATTCCGAGAACAATGGAAGAGTTCTGAAGCATTTATAAACTTTTGCGGAATTCCGAGAACAATGGAAGGGTTCCGAAGCATTTTTAAAAGTCAGCGGAATTCCGAGAACAATGGAAGAGTTGTGAAGCATTTTTAAACGTCCGCGGAATTCCGTGAACAATGGAAGAGTTCCGAAGCATTTTTAAACGTCAGCAGAATTCTGAGAACAATGGAAAAGTTCTGAAGCATTTTTAAACGTCAGCGGAATTTTGAAAACAATGGAAGATTTCCGAAGCATTTTTAAACGTCAGCGGAATTCTGAGAACAATGGAAGAGTTCTGAAGCATTTTTAAACTTCAGCAGAATTCCGAGAACAATGTACGAGATTTTAAGCATTTTTAAACTTCAGCGGAATTCCGAGAACAATAGAAGAGTTCCGAAGCATTTTTAAAATTCACACGAATTCCAAGAATAATGGAAGAGTTCACATGAATTTTTAGACTTCAGCAGAATTCCTAGAACAATGGAAGAGTTCCGAAGCATTTTTAAACTTCAGCGGAATTCCGAGAACAATGGAAGAGTTCCGAAGCATTTTTAAACATGAGCAGAATTACGAGAAAAATGGAAGAGTTCCGAAGCATTTTTAAACGTCAGTGGAATTCCGAGAACAATGAAAGAGTTGCGAAGCATTATTAGACGTCAGCGGAATTCCGAGAACAATGGAAGAGTTCTGAAGCATTTTTAAACGTCAGTGGAATTTTGAAAACAATGGAAGATTTATGAAGCATTTTTAAACGTCAGCGGAATTCTGAGAACAATGGAAGAGTTCCGAAGCATTTTTAAACGTCAGCGGAATTCCGAGAACAATGGAAGAGTTCCAAAGCATTTTTAAACGTCAGCGGAATTCCGAGAACAATGGAAGAGTTCTGAAGCATTTTTAAACGTCAGCGGAATTGCGAGAACAATGGAAGAGTTCTAAAGCATTTTTAAACATCGGCGGAATGCCGAGAACAATGCAGGATTTCCGAAGCATTTTTATATGTCAGCGGAATTCCGAGAACAATGGAAGAGTTCCGAAGCATTTTTAAATGTCAGCGGAATTACGAGAACAATGGAAGAGTTCCGAAGCATTTTTAAACGTCAGCGGAATGCCGAGAACAATGCAAGATTTCCGAAGCATTTTTATATGTCAGCGGAATTCCGAGAACAATGGAAGAGTACCAAAGCATTTTTAAACGTCAGCGGAATTCTGAGAACAATGGAAGAGTTCCAAAGCATTTTTAAACGACAGCGGAATTCCGAGAACAATGGAAGAGTTCTGAAGCATTTATAAACTTTTGCGGAATTCCGAGAACAATGGAAGGGTTCCGAAGCATTTTTAAAAGTCAGCGGAATTCCGAGAACAATGGAAGAGTTGTGAAGCATTTTTAAACGTCCGCGGAATTCCGTGAACAATGGAAGAGTTCCGAAGCATTTTTAAACGTCAGCAGAATTCTGAGAACAATGGAAAAGTTCTGAAGCATTTTTAAACGTCAGCGGAATTTTGAAAACAATGGAAGATTTCCGAAGCATTTTTAAACGTCAGCGGAATTCTGAGAACAATGGAAGAGTTATGAAGCATTTTTAAACTTCAGCAGAATTCCGAGAACAATGTACGAGATTTTAAGCATTTTTAAACTTCAGCGGAATTCCGAGAACAATAGAAGAGTTCCGAAGCATTTTTAAAATTCACACGATTTCCAAGAATAATGGAAGAGTTCACATGAATTTTTAGACTTCAGCAGAATTCCTAGAACAATGGAAGAGTTCCGAAGCATTTTTAAACTTCAGCGGAATTCCGAGAACAATGGAAGAGTTCCGAAGCATTTTTAAACATGAGCAGAATTACGAGAACAATGGAAGAGATTTTAAGCATTTTTAAACTTCAGCGGAATTCCGAGAACAATGCAAGATTTCCGAAGCATTTTTATATGTCAGCGGATTTCCGAGAACAATGGAAGAGTACCGAAGCATTTTTAAACGTCAGCGGAATTCTGAGAACAATGGAAGAGTTCCGAAGCATTTTTAAACTTCAGCAGAATTCCGAGAACAATGGAAGAGTTTCGAAGCATTTTTAAACTTCAACGGAATTCCGAGAACAATGGAAGAGTTCCGAAGCATTTTTAAACGTCATCGGAATTCCGAGAACAATGGAAGAGTTACGAAGCATTTTTAAACTTCAGCAGAATTACGAGAACAATGGAAGAGTTCCGAAGCATTTTTAAACATGAGCAGAATTACGAGAACAATGGAAGAGATTTTAAGCATTTTTAAACTTCAGCGGAATTCCGAGAACAATAGAAGAGTTCCGAAGCATTTTTAAACTTCACCCGAATTCCGAGAGCAATGGAAGAGTTCCAAAGCATTTTAAAAATTCAGCAGAATTCCGAGAACAATTGAAGAGTTCCGAAGCATTTTTAAACGTCAGCGGAATGCCGAGAACAATGCAAGATTTCCGAAGCATTTTTATATGTCAGCGGAATTCCGAGAACAATGGAAGAGTACCAAAGCATTTTTAAACGTCACCGGAATTCTGAGAACAATGGAAGATTTCCGAAGCATTTTTAAACGTCAGCGAAATTCTGAGAACAATGGAAGAGTTCTGAAGCATTTTTAAACTTCAGCAGAATTCCGAGAACAATGGAAGAGTTCCGAAGCATTTTTAAACTTCAGCGGAATTCCGAGAACAATGTAAGAGATTTT
Source organism: Phyllobates terribilis (assembly GCF_046119375.1). Taxonomy (NCBI): domain Eukaryota; kingdom Metazoa; phylum Chordata; class Amphibia; order Anura; family Dendrobatidae; genus Phyllobates; species Phyllobates terribilis. The sequence goes on along the minus strand of NW_027362788.1, from coordinate 10,614,333 downwards.
AAGCATTTTTAAACTTCAGCGGAATTCCGAGAACAATAGAAGAGTTCTGAAGCATTTTTAAAATTCACACGAATTCCGAGAACAATGGAAGAGTTCAGATGATTTTTTAGACTTCAGCAGAATTCCTAGAACAATGGAAGAGGTCCGAAGCATTTTTAAACTTCAGCGGAATTCCGAGAACAATGGAAGAGTTCCGAAGCATTTTTAAACGTCAGCGGAATTCCGAGAACAATGGAAGAGTACTGAAGCATTTTAAAACGTCATCGGAATTCCGAGGACAATGGAAGAGTTCCGAAGCATTTTTAAACTTCAGCAGAATTACGAGAACAATGGAAGAGTACCGAAGCATTTTTAAACATGAGCAGAATTACGAGAACAATGGAAGAGATTTTAAGCATTTTTAAACTTCAGCGGAATTCCGAGAACAATAGAAGAGTTCCAAAGCATTTTTAAACTTCACCCGAATTCCGAGAGCAATGGAAGAGTTCCAAAGCATTTTAAAAATTCAGCAGAATTCCAAGAACAATTGAAGAGTTCCGAAGAATTTTTAAACGTCAGCGGAATGCCGAGAACAATGCAAGATTTCCGAAGAATTTTTAAACGACAGCGGAATTCCGAGAACAATGGAAGAGTTCCAAAGAATTTTTAAACGACAGCGGAATTCCGAGAACAATGGAAGAGTTCTGAAGCATTTATAAACTTTTGCGGAATTCCGAGAACAATGGAAGGGTTCCGAAGCATTTTTAAAAGTCAGCGGAATTCCGAGAACAATGGAAGAGTTGTGAAGCATTTTTAAACGTCCGCGGAATTCCGAGAACAATGGAAGAGTTCCGAAGCATTTTTAAACGTCAGCAGAATTCTGAGAACAATGGAAAAGTTCTGAAGCATTTTTAAACGTCAGCGGAATTTTGAAAACAATGGAAGATTTCCGAAGCATTTTTAAACGTCAGCGGAATTCTGAGAACAATGGAAGAGTTCTGAAGCATTTTTAAACTTCAGCAGAATTCCGAGAACAATGTACGAGATTTTAAGCATTTTTAAACTTCAGCGGAATTCCGAGAACAATAGAAGAGTTCCGAAGCATTTTTAAAATTCACACGATTTCCAAGAATAATGGAAGAGTTCACATGAATTTTTAGACTTCAGCAGAATTCCTAGAACAATGGAAGATTTCCGAAGCATTTTTAAACTTCAGCGGAATTCCGAGAACAATGGAAGAGTTCCGAAGCATTTTTAAACATGAGCAGAATTACGAGAACAATGGAAGAGATTTTAAGCATTTTTAAACTTCAGCGGAATTCCGAGAACAATGCAAGATTTCCGAAGCATTTTTATATGTCAGCGGATTTCCGAGAACAATGGAAGAGTACCGAAGCATTTTTAAACGTCAGCGGAATTCTGAGAACAATGGAAGAGTTCCGAAGCATTTTTAAACTTCAGCAGAATTCCGAGAACAATGGAAGAGTTTCGAAGCATTTTTATACTTCAACGGAATTCCGAGAACAATGGAAGAGTTCCGAAGCATTTTTAAGCGTCAGCGGAATTCCGAGAACAATGAAAGAGTTGCGAAGCATTATTAGACGTCAGCGGAATTCCGAGAACAATGGAAGAGTTCTGAAGCATTTTTAAGCGTCAGCGGAATTTTGAAAACAATGGAAGATTTCCGAAGCATTTTTAAACGTCAGCGGAATTCTGAGAACAATGGAAGAGTTCTGAAGCATTTTTAAATGTCAGCAGAATTCCGAGAACAATGGAAGAGTTCCGTAGCATTTTTAAACGTCAGCAGAATTCCGAGAAGAATGTAAGAGTACTGAAGCATTTTTAAACTTCAGCAGAATTCCGAGAACAATTGAAGAGTTCCGAAGCATTTTTAAACTTCAGCAGAATTCCGAGAACAATGGAAGAGTTTCGAAGCATTTTTAAACTTGAACGGAATTCCGAGAACAATGGAAGAGTTCCGAAGCATTTTTAAACGTCAGCGGAATTCCGAGAACAATGAAAGAGTTGCGAAGCATTATTAGACGTCAGCGGAATTCCGAGAACAATGGAAGAGTTCTGAAGCATTTTTAAGCGTCAGCGGAATTTTGAAAACAATGGAAGATTTCCGAAGCATTTTTAAACGTCAGCGGAATTCTGAGAACAATGGAAGAGTTCCGAAGCATTTTTAAATGTCAGCAGAATTCCGAGAACAATGGAAGAGTTCCGAAGCATTTTTAAACGTCAGCAGAATTCCGAGAAGAATGTAAGAGTACTGAAGCATTTTTAAACTTCAGCAGAATTCCGAGAACAATTGAAGAGTTCTGAAGCATTTTTAAACGTCAGCGGAATTTTGAAAACAATGGAAGATTTACGAAGCATTTTTAAACGTCAGCGGAATTCTGAGAACAATGGAAGAGTTCCGAAGCATTTTTAAACGTCAGCGGAATTCCGAGAACAATGGAAGAGTTCCAAAGCATTTTTAAACGTCAGCGGAATTCCGAGAACAATGGAAGAGTTCTGAAGCATTTTTAAACGTCAGCGGAATTGCGAGAACAATGGAAGAGTTCTAAAGCATTTTTAAACATCGGCGGAATGCCGAGAACAATGCAGGATTTCCGAAGCATTTTTATATGTCAGCGGAATTCCGAGAACAATGGAAGAGTTCCGAAGCATTTTTAAACGTCAGCGGAATTACGAGAACAATGGAAGAGTTCCGAAGCATTTTTAAACGTCAGCGGAATGCCGAGAACAATGCAAGATTTCCGAAGCATTTTTATATGTCAGCGGAATTCCGAGAACAATGGAAGAGTTCCGAAGCATTTTTAAACTTCAGCAGAATTCCGAGAACAATGGAAGAGTTCCGAAGCATTTTAAAACTTCAGCAGAATTCCAAGAACAATGTAAGAGTTCCGAAGCATTTTTAAACGTCAGCGGAATTCCGAGAACAATGGAAGAGTTCCGAAGCATTTTAAACGTCAGCGGAATTCCGAGAACAATGGAAGAGTTCCGAAGCAATTTTAAAAGTCAGCGGAATTCTGAGAACAATGGAAGAGTTCCAAAGCATTTTTAAACGTCAGCAGAATTCTGAGAACAATGGAAAAGTTCTGAAGCATTTTTAAACGTCAGCGGAATTTTGAAAACAATGGAAGATTTCCGAAGCATTTTTAAACATCAGCGAAATTCTGAGAACAATGGAAGAGTTCTGAAGCATTTTTAAACTTCAGCAGAATTTCGAGAACAATGGTAGAGTTCCGAAGCATTTTTAAACTTCAGCGGAATTCCGAGAACAATGTAAGAGATTTTAAGCATTTTTAAACTTCAGCGGAATTCCGAGAACAATAGAAGAGTTCTGAAGCATTTTTAAAATTCACACGAATTCCGAGAACAATGGAAGAGTTCAGATGATTTTTTAGACTTCAGCAGAATTCCTAGAACAATGGAAGAGGTCCGAAGCATTTTTAAACTTCAGCGGAATTCCGAGAACAATGGAAGAGTTCCGAAGCATTTTTAAACGTCAGCGGAATTCCGAGAACAATGGAAGAGTACTGAAGCATTTTAAAACGTCATCGGAATTCCAAGAACAATGGAAGAGTTCCGAAGCATTTTTAAACTTCAGCAGAATTACGAGAACAATGGAAGAGTACCGAAGCATTTTTAAACATGAGCAGAATTACGAGAACAATGGAAGAGATTTTAAGCATTTTTAAACTTCAGCGGAATTCCGAGAACAATAGAAGAGTTCCGAAGCATTTTTAAACTTCACCCGAATTCCGAGAGCAATGGAAGAGTTCCAAAGCATTTTAAAAATTCAGCAGAATTCTGAGAACAATGGAAAAGTTCTGAAGCATTTTTAAACGTCAGCGGAATTTTGAAAACAATGGAAGATTTCCGAAGCATTTTTAAACGTCAGCGGAATTCTGAGAACAATGGAAGAGTTCTGAAGCATTTTTAAACTTCAGCAGAATTCCGAGAACAATGTACGAGATTTTAAGCATTTTTAAACTTCAGCGGAATTCCGAGAACAATAGAAGAGTTCCGAAGCATTTTTAAAATTCACACGAATTCCAAGAATAATGGAAGAGTTCACATGAATTTTTAGACTTCAGCAGAATTCCTAGAACAATGGAAGAGTTCCGAAGCATTTTTAAACTTCAGCGGAATTCCGAGAACAATGGAAGAGTTCCGAAGCATTTTTAAACATGAGCAGAATTACGAGAAAAATGGAAGAGTTCCGAAGCATTTTTAAACGTCAGTGGAATTCCGAGAACAATGAAAGAGTTGCGAAGCATTATTAGACGTCAGCGGAATTCCGAGAACAATGGAAGAGTTCTGAAGCATTTTTAAACGTCAGTGGAATTTTGAAAACAATGGAAGATTTATGAAGCATTTTTAAACGTCAGCGGAATTCTGAGAACAATGGAAGAGTTCCGAAGCATTTTTAAACGTCAGCGGAATTCCGAGAACAATGGAAGAGTTCCGAAGCATTTTTAAACGTCAGCGGAATTCCGAGAACAATGGAAGAGTTCCAAAGCATTTTTAAACTTCAGCGGAATTCCGAGAACAATAGAAGAGTTCCGAAGCATTTTTAAAATTCACACGAATTCCAAGAATAATGGAAGAGTTCACATGAATTTTTAGACTTCAGCAGAATTCCTAGAACAATGGAAGAGTTCCGAAGCATTTTTAAACATGAGCAGAATTACGAGAAAAATGGAAGAGTTCCGAAGCATTTTTAAACGTCAGTGGAATTCCGAGAACAATGAAAGAGTTGCGAAGCATTATTAGACGTCAGCGGAATTCCGAGAACAATGGAAGAGTTCTGAAGCATTTTTAAACGTCAGTGGAATTTTGAAAACAATGGAAGATTTATGAAGCATTTTTAAACGTCAGCGGAATTCTGAGAACAATGGAAGAGTTCCGAAGCATTTTTAAACGTCAGCGGAATTCCGAGAACAATGGAAGAGTTCCAAAGCATTTTTAAACGTCAGCGGAATTCCGAGAACAATGGAAGAGTTCTGAAGCATTTTTAAACGTCAGCGGAATGCCGAGAACAATGCAAGATTTCCGAAGCATTTTTATATGTCAGCGGAATTCCGAGAACAATGGAAGAGTTCCGAAGCATTTTTAAACTTCAGCGGAATTACGAGAACAATGGAAGAGTTCCGAAGCATTTTTAAACGACAGCGGAATGCCGAGAACAATGCAAGATTTCCGAAGCATTTTTATATGTCAGCGGATTTCCGAGAACAATGGAAGAGTACCGAAGCATTTTTAAACGTCAGCGGAATTCTGAGAACAATGGAAGAGTTCCGAAGCATTTTTAAACTTCAGCAGAATTCCGAGAAAAATGGAAGAGTTCCGAAGCATTTTTAAACGTCAGTGGAATTCCGAGAACAATGAAAGAGTTGCGAAGCATTATTAGACGTCAGCGGAATTCCGAGAACAATGGAAGAGTTCTGAAGCATTTTTAAACGTCAGTGGAATTTTGAAAACAATGGAAGATTTATGAAGCATTTTTAAACGTCAGCGGAATTCTGAGAACAATGGAAGGGTTCCGAAGCATTTTTAAACGTCAGCGGAATTCCGAGAACAATGGAAGAGTTCCAAAGCATTTTTAAACGTCAGCGGAATTCCGAGAACAATGGAAGAGTTCTGAAGCATTTTTAAACGTCAGCGGAATGCCGAGAACAATGCAAGATTTCCGAAGCATTTTTATATGTCAGCGGAATTCCGAGAACAATGGAAGAGTTCCGAAGCATTTTTAAACTTCAGCAGAATTCCGAGAACAATGGAAGAGTTCCGAAGCATTTTAAAACTTCAGCAGAATTCCAAGAACAATGGAAGAGTTCCGAAGCATTTTTAAACGTCAGCGGAATTCCGAGAAAAATGGAAGAGTTCCGAAGCATTTTTAAACGTCAGCGGAATTCCGAGAACAATGGAAGAGTTCTGAAGCATTTTTAAGCGTCAGCGGAATTTTGAAAACAATGGAAGATTTCCGAAGCATTTTTAAACTTCAGCGGAATTCTGAGAACAATGGAAGAGTTCCGAAGCATTTTTAAACTTCAGCAGAATTCCGAGAACAATGGAAGGGTTCCGAAGCATTTTTAAACTTCAGCGGATTTTGGAGAACAATGGAAGCGTTCCGAATTATTTTTAAAAGTCAGCGGAATTCCGAGAACAATGGAAGAGTTGTGAAGCATTTTTAAACGTCAGCGGAATTCCGAGAACAATGGAAGAGTTCCGAAGCATTTTTAAACGTCAGCAGAATTCCGAGAACAATGGAAGAGTTCCGAAGCATTTCTAAACGTCAGCAGAATTCTGAGAACAATGGAAGAGTTCCGAAGCATTTTTAAACGTCAGCGGAATTCCGAGAACAATGGAAGAGTTTCGAAGCATTTTTAAACTTCAACGGAATTCCGAGAAAAATGGAAGAGTTCCGAAGCATTTTTAAACGTCAGCAGAATTCCGAGAAGAATGTAAGAGTTCTGAAGCATTTTTAAACTTCAGCAGAATTCCGAGAGCAATGGAAGAGTTCCAAAGCATTTTAAAAGTTCAGCAGAATTCCGAGAACAATTGAAGAGTTCCGAAGCATTTTTAAACGTCAGCGGAATGCCGAGAACAATGCAAGATTTCCGAAGCATTTTTATATGTCAGCGGAATTCCGAGAACAATGGAAGAGTTCCAAAGCATTTTTAAACTTCAGCAGAATTCCGAGAACAATGGAAGTTTCGAAGCATTTTTAAACTTCAACGGTATTCCGAGAACAATGGAAGAGTTCCGAAGCATTTTTAAACGTCAGCGGAATTCCGAGAACAATGAAAGAGTTGCGAAGCATTATTAAACGTCAGCGGAGTTCCGAGAACAATGGAAGAGTTCTGAAGCATTTTTAAACTTCAGCAGAATTCCCAGAACAATGGAAGAGTTTCGAAGCATTTTTAAACTTCAACAGAATTCCGAGAACAATTGAAGAGTTCCGAAGCATTTTTAAACGTCAGCAGAATTCTGAGAACAATGGAAAAGTTCTGAAGCATTTTTAAACGTCAGCGGAATTTTGAAAACAATGGAAGATTTCCGAAGCATTTTTAAACGTCAGCGGAATTCTGAGAACAATGGAAGAGTTCTAAAGCATTTTTAAACATCAGCGGAATGCCGAGAACAATGCAAGATTTCCGAAGCATTTTTATATGTCAGCGGAATTCCGAGAACAATGGAAGAGTTCCGAAGCATTTTTAAACTTCAGCGGAATTACGAGAACAATGGAAGAGTACCGTAGCATTTTTAAACGTCAGCGGAATTCTGAGAACAATGGAAGAGTTCCGAAGCATTTTTAAACTTCAGCAGAATTCCGAGAACAATGGAAGAGTTTCGAAGCATTTTTAAACTTCAGCAGAATTCCGAGAACAATGGAAGAGTTTCGAAGCATTTTTAAACGTCAGCGGAATTCCGAGAACAATGGAAGAGTTCCAAAGCATTTTTAAACGTCAGCGGAATTCCGAGAACAATGGAAGAGTTCTGAAGCATTTTTAAACGTCAGCGGAATTGCGAGAACAATGGAAGAGTTCTAAAGCATTTTTAAACATCAGCGGAATGCCGAGAACAATGCAAGATTTCCGAAGCATTTTTATATGTCAGCGGAATTCCGAGAACAATGGAAGAGTTCCGAAGCATTTTTAAACTTCAGCGGAATTACGAGAACAATGGAAGAGTTCCGAAGCATTTTTAAACGTCAGCGGAATGCCGAGAACAATGCAAGATTTCCGAAGCATTTTTATATGTCAGCGGAATTCCGAGAACAATGGAAGTGTTCCGAAGCATGTTTAAACTTCAGCAGAATTCCGAGAACAATGGAAGAGTTCCGAAGCATTTTAAAACTTCAGCAGAATTCCAAGAACAATGGAAGAGTTCCGAAGCATTTTTAAACGTCAGCGGAATTCCGAGAACAATGCAAGATTTCCGAAGCATTTTTTATGTCAGCGGATTTCCGAGAACAATGGAAGAGTACCGAAGCATTTTTAAACGTCAGCGGAATTCTGAGAACAATGGAAGAGTTCCGAAGCATTTTTAAACTTCAGCAGAATTCCGAGAACAATGGAAGAGTTTCGAAGCATTTTTAAACTTCAACGGAATTCCGAGAACAATGGAAGAGTACCGAAGCATTTTTAAACGTCAGCGGAATTCTGAGAACAATGGAAGAGTTCCGAAGCATTTTTAAACTTCAGCAGAATTCCGAGAACAATGGAAGAGTTTCGAAGCATTTTTAAACTTCAACGGAATTCCGAGAACAATGGAAGAGTTCCGAAGCATTTTTAAACGTCAGCGGAATTCCGAGAACAATGAAAGAGTTGCGAAGCATTATTAGACGTCAGCGGAATTCCGAGAACAATGGAAGAGTTCTGAAGCATTTTTAAACGTCAGCGGAATTTTGAAAACAATGGAAGATTTACGAAGCATTTTTAAACGTCAGCGGAATGCCGAGAACAATGCAAGATTTCCGAAGCATTTTTATATGTCAGCGGAATTCCGAGAACAATGGAAGAGTTCCGAAGCATTTTTAAACTTCAGCAGAATTCCGAGAACAATGGAAGAGTTCCGAAGCATTTTAAAACTTCAGCAGAATTCCAAGAACAATGGAAGAGTTCCGAAGCATTTTTAAACGTCAGCGGAATTCCGAGAACAATGGAAGAGTTCCGAAGCATTTTTAAACGTCAGCGGAATTCCGAGAACAATGGAAGAGTTCTGAAGCATTTTTAAGCGTCAGCGGAATTTTGAAAACAATGGAAGATTTCCGAAGCATTTTTAAACGTCAGCGGAATTCTGAGAACAATGGAAGAGTTCCGAAGCATTTTTAAACTTCAGCAGAATTCCGAGAACAATGGAAGGGTTCCGAAGCATTTTTAAACTACAGCGGATTTTGGAGAACAATGGAAGCGTTCCGAAGTATTTTTAAAAGTCAGCGGAATTCCGAGAAGAATGGAAGAGTTGTGAAGCATTTTTAAACGTCAGCGGAATTCCGAGAACAATGGAAGAGTTCCGAAGCATTTTTAAACGTCAGCAGAATTCCGAGAACAATGGAAGAGTTCCGAAGCATTTCTAAACGTCAGCAGAATTCTGAGAACAATGGAAGAGTTCCGAAGCATTTTTAAACTTCAGCGGAATTCCGAGAACAATGGAAGAGTTCCAAAGCATTTTTAAACGTCAGCGGAATTCCGAGAACAATGGAAGAGTTTCGAAGCATTTTTAAACTTCAACGGAATTTCGAGAAAAATGGAAGAGTTCCGAAGCATTTTTAAACGTCAGCAGAATTCCGAGAAGAATGTAAGAGTTCTGAAGCATTTTTAAACTTCAGCAGAATTCCGAGAGCAATGGAAGAGTTCCAAAGCATTTTAAAAGTTCAGCAGAATTCCGAGAACAATTGAAGCGTTCCGAAGCATTTTTAAATGTCAGCGGAATGCCGAGAACAATGCAAGATTTCCGAAGCATTTTTATATGTCAGCGGAATTCCGAGAACAATGGAAGAGTTCCAAAGCATTTTTAATCTTCAGCAGAATTCCGAGAACAATGGAAGAGTTTCGAAGCATTTTTAAACTTCAACGGTATTCCGAGAACAATGGAAGAGTTCCGAAGCATTTTTAAACGTCAGCGGAATTCCGAGAACAATGAAAGAGTTGCGAAGCATTATTAAACGTCAGCGGAGTTCCGAGAACAATGGAAGAGTTCCAAAGCATTTTTAAACGTCAGCGGAATTCCGAGAACAATGGAAGAGTTCTGAAGCATTTTTAAGCGTCAGCGGAGTTTTGAAAACAATGGAAGATTTCCGAAGCATGTTTAAACGTCAGCGGAATTCTGAGAACAATGGAAGAGTTCCGAAGCATTTTTAAACTTCAGCAGAATTCCGAGAACAATGGAAGGGTTCCGAAGCTTTTTTAAACTTCAGCGGAATTTGGAGAACAACGGAAGAGTTCCGAAGCATTTTTAAAAGTCAGCGGAATTCCGAGAACAATGGAAGAGTTGTGAAGCATTTTTAAACGTCAGCGGAATTCCGAGAACAATGGAAGAGTTCCGAAGCATTTTTAAACGTCAGCAGAATTCTGAGAACAATGGAAAAGTTCTGAAGCATTTTTAAACGTCAGCGGAATTTTGAAAACAATGGAAGATTTCCGAAGCATTTTTAAACGTCTGCGAAATTCTGAGAACAATGGAAGAGTTCTGATGATTTTTTAGACTTCAGCAGAATTCCTAGAACAATGGAAGAGGTCCGAAGCATTTTTAAACTTCAGCGGAATTCCGAGAACAATGGAAGAGTTCCGAAGCATTTTTAAACGTCAGCGTAATTCCGAGAACAATGGAAGAGTTCCGATGCATTTTTAAACGTCAGCGGAATTCCGAGAACAATGGAAGAGTTCTGAAGCATTTTTAAGCGTCAGTGGAATTTTGAAAACAATGGAAGATTTCTGAAGCATTTTTAAACGACAGCGGAATTCTGAGAACAATGGAAGAGTTCCGAAGCATTTTTAAACGTCAGCAGAATTCCGAGAACAATGGAAGAGTTCCGAAGCATTTTTAAACGTCAGCGGAATTCCGAGAACAATGAAAGAGTTCTGAAGCATTTTTAAGCGTCAGCGGAATTTTGAAAACAATGGAAGATTTCCGAAGCATTTTTAAACGTCAGTGGAATTCCGAGAACAATGGAAGAGTTCCGAAGCATTTTTAAACGTCAGCAGAATTCCGAGAAGAATGTAAGAGTACTGAAGCATTTTTAAACTTCAGCAGAATTCCGAGAGCAATGGAAGAGTTCCAAAGCATTTTAAAAGTTCAGCAGAATTCCGAGAACAATTGAAGAGTTCCGAAGCATTTTTAAACGTCAGCGGAATTTTGAAAACAATGGAAGATTTACGAAGCATTTTTAAACGTCAGCGGAATTCTGAGAACAATGGAAGAGTTCCGAAGCATTTTTAAACATCAGCAGAATTCTGAGAACAATGGAAAAGTTCTGAAGCGTTTTTAAACGTCAGCGGAATTTTGAAAACAATGGGAGATTTCCGAAGCATTTTTAAACGTCAGCGAAATTCTGAGAACAATGGAAGAGTTCTGATGATTTTTTAGACTTCAGCAGAATTCCTAGAACAATGGAAGAGGTCCGAAGCATTTTTAAACTTCAGCGGAATTCCGAGAACAATGGAAGAGTTCCGAAGCATTTTTAAACGTCAGCGGAATTCCGAGAACAATGGAAGAGTACTGAAGCATTTTAAAACGTCAGCGGAATTCCGAGAACAATGGAAGAGTTCCGAAGCATTTTTAAACGTCAGCAGAATTCCGAGAACAATGGAAGAGTTCCGAAGCATTTTAAAACTTCAGCAGAATTCCAAGAACAATGGAAGAGTTCCGAAGCATTTTTAAACGTCAGCGGAATTCCGAGAACAATGGAAGAGTTCCGAAGCATTTTTAAACGTCAGCGGAATTCCGAGAACAATGGAAGAGTTCTGAAGCATTTTTAAGCGTCAGCGGAATTTTGAAAACAATGGAAGATTTCTGAAGCATTTTTAAATGGCAGCGCAATTCTGAGAACAATGGAAGAGTTCCGAAGCATTTTTAAACGTCAGCAGAATTCCGAGAACAATGGCAGAGTTCCGAAGCATTTTTAAACGTCAGCGGAATTCCGAGAACAATGAAAGAGTTCTGAAGCATTTTTAAGCGTCAGCGGAATTTTGAAAACAATGGAAGATTTCCGAAGCATTTTTAAACGTCAGCGGAATTCCGAGAACAATGGAAGAGTTCCGAAGCATTTTTAAACGTCAGCAGAATTCCGAGAAGAATGTAAGAGTACTGAAGCATTTTTAAACTTCAGCAGAATTCCGAGAACAATGGAAGGGTTCCGAAGCATTTTTAAACTTCAGCGGATTTTGGAGAACAATGGAAGCGTTCCGAAGTATTTTTAAAAGTCAGCGGAATTCCGAGAACAATGGTAGAGTTGTGAAGCATTTTTAAACGTCAGCGGAATTCCGAGAACAATGGAAGAGTTCCGAAGCATTTTTAAACGTCAGCAGAATTCCGAGAACAATGGAAGGGATCCGAAGCATTTCTAAACGTCAGCAGAATTCTGAGAACAATGGAAGAGTTCCGAAGCATTTTTAAACTTCAGCGGAATTCCGAGAACAATGGAAGAGTTCCAAAGCATTTTTAAACGTCAGCGGAATTCCGAGAACAATGGAAGAGTTCTGAAGCATTTTTAAGCGTCAGCGGAGTTTTGAAAGCAATGGAAGATTTCCGAAGCATGTTTAAACGTCAGCGGAATTCTGAGAACAATGGAAGAGTTCCGAAGCATTTTTAAACGTCATCAGAATTCCGAGAACAATGGAAGAGTTCCGAAGCATTTTAAAACTTCAGCAGAATTCCAAGAACAATTGAAGAGTTCCGAAGCATTTTTAAACGTCAGCGGAATTCCGAGAACAATGGAAGAGTTCCGATGCATTTTTAAACGTCAGCGGAATTCCGAGAACAATGGAAGAGTTCTGAAGCATTTTTAAGCGTCAGTGGAATTTTGAAAACAATGGAAGATTTCCGAAGCATTTTTAAACGTCAGCGGAATTCTGAGAACAATGGAAGAGTTCCGAAGCATTTTTAAACGTCAGCAGAATTCCGAGAACAATGGAAGAGTTCCGAAGCATTTTTAAACGTCAGCGGAATTCCGAGAAAAATGAAAGAGTTCTGAAGCATTTTTAAGCGTCAGCGGAATTTTGAAAACAATGGAAGATTTCCGAAGCATTTTTAAACGTCAGTGGAATTCTGAGAACAATGGAAGAGTTCCGAAGCATTTTTAAACGTCAGCGGAATTTTGAAAACAATGGGAGATTTCCGAAGCATTTTTAAACGTCAGCGAAATTCTGAGAACAATGGAAGAGTTCTGATGATTTTTTAGACTTCAGCAGAATTCCTAGAACAATGGAAGAGGTCCAAAGCATTTTAAAAGTTCAGCAGAATTCCGAGAACAATTGAAGAGTTCCGAAGCATTTTTAAACGTCAGCGGAATTTTGAAAACAATGGAAGATTTACGAAGCATTTTTAAACGTCAGCGGAATTCTGAGAACAATGGAAGAGTTCCGAAGCATTTTTAAACGTCAGCAGAATTCTGAGAACAATGGAAAAGTTCTGAAGCGTTTTTAAACGTCAGCGGAATTTTGAAAACAATGGGAGATTTCCGAAGCATTTTTAAACGTCAGCGAAATTCTGAGAACAATGGAAGAGTTCTGATGATTTTTTAGACTTCAGCAGAATTCCTAGAACAATGGAAGAGGTCCGAAGCATTTTTAAACTTCAGCGGAATTCCGAGAACAATGGAAGAGTTCCGAAGCATTTTTAAACGTCAGCGGAATTCCGAGAACAATGGAAGAGTACTGAAGCATTTTAAAACGTCAGCGGAATTCCGAGAACAATGGAAGAGTTCCGAAGCATTTTTAAACGTCAGCAGAATTCCGAGAACAATGGAAGAGTTCCGAAGCATTTTAAAACTTCAGCAGAATTCCAAGAACAATGGAAGAGTTCCGAAGCATTTTTAAACGTCAGCGGAATTCCGAGAACAATGGAAGAGTTCCGAAGCATTTTTAAACGTCAGCGGAATTCCGAGAACAATGGAAGAGTTCTGAAGCATTTTTAAGCGTCAGCGGAATTTTGAAAACAATGGAAGATTTCTGAAGCATTTTTAAACGGCAGCGCAATTCTGAGAACAATGGAAGAGTTCCGAAGCATTTTTAAACGTCAGCAGAATTCCGAGAACAATGGCAGAGTTCCGAAGCATTTTTAAACGTCAGCGGAATTCCGAGAACAATGAAAGAGTTCTGAAGCATTTTTAAGCGTCAGCGGAATTTTGAAAACAATGGAAGATTTCCGAAGCATTTTTAAACGTCAGCGGAATTCCGAGAACAATGGAAGAGTTCCGAAGCATTTTTAAACGTCAGCAGAATTCCGAGAAGAATGTAAGAGTACTGAAGCATTTTTAAACTTCAGCAGAATTCCGAGAACAATGGAAGGGTTCCGAAGCATTTTTAAACTTCAGCGGATTTTGGAGAACAATGGAAGCGTTCCGAAGTATTTTTAAAAGTCAGCGGAATTCCGAGAACAATGGTAGAGTTGTGAAGCATTTTTAAACGTCAGCGGAATTCCGAGAACAATGGAAGAGTTCCGAAGCATTTTTAAACGTCAGCGGAATTCCGAGAAAAATGAAAGAGTTCTGAAGCATTTTTAAGCGTCAGCGGAATTTTGAAAACAATGGAAGATTTCCGAAGCATTTTTAAACGTCAGTGGAATTCTGAGAACAATGGAAGAGTTCCGAAGCATTTTTAAACGTCAGCAGAATTCTGAGAACAATGGAAAAGTTCTGAAGCGTTTTTAAACGTCAGCGGAATTTTGAAAACAATGGGAGATTTCCGAAGCATTTTTAAACGTCAGCGAAATTCTGAGAACAATGGAAGAGTTCTGATGATTTTTTAGACTTCAGCAGAATTCCTAAAACAATGGAAGAGGTCCAAAGCATTTTAAAAGTTCAGCAGAATTCCGAGAACAATTGAAGAGTTCCGAAGCATTTTTAAACGTCAGCGGAATTTTGAAAACAATGGAAGATTTACGAAGCATTTTTAAACGTCAGCGGAATTCTGAGAACAATGGAAGAGTTCCGAAGCATTTTTAAACGTCAGCAGAATTCTGAGAACAATGGAAAAGTTCTGAAGCGTTTTTAAACGTCAGCGGAATTTTGAAAACAATGGGAGATTTCCGAAGCATTTTTAAACGTCAGCGAAATTCTGAGAACATTGGAAGAGTTCTGATGATTTTTTAGACTTCAGCAGAATTCCTAGAACAATGGAAGAGGTCCGAAGCATTTTTAAACTTCAGCGGAATTCCGAGAACAATGGAAGAGTTCCGAAGCATTTTTAAACGTCAGCGGAATTCCGAGAACAATGGAAGAGTACTGAAGCATTTTAAAACGTCAGCGGAATTCCGAGAACAATGGAAGAGTTCCGAAGCATTTTTAAACGTCAGCAGAATTCCGAGAACAATGGAAGAGTTCCGAAGCATTTTAAAACTTCAGCAGAATTCCAAGAACAATGGAAGAGTTCCGAAGCATTTTTAAACGTCAGCGGAATTCCGAGAACAATGGAAGAGTTCCGATGCATTTTTAAACGTCAGCGGAATTCCGAGAACAATGGAAGAGTTCTGAAGCATTTTTAAGCGTCAGTGGAATTTTGAAAACAATGGAAGATTTCCGAAGCATTTTTAAACGACAGCGGAATTCTGAGAACAATGGAAGAGTTCCGAAGCATTTTTAAACGTCAGCAGAATTCCGAGAACAATGGAAGAGTTCCGAAGCATTTTTAAACGTCAGCGGAATTCCGAGAACAATGAAAGAGTTCTGAAGCATTTTTAAGCGTCAGCGGAATTTTGAAAACAATGGAAGATTTACGAAGCATTTTTAAACGTCAGTGGAATTCCGAGAACAATGGAAGAGTTCCGAAGCATTTTTAAACGTCAGCAGAATTCCGAGAAGAATGTAAGAGTACTGAAGCATTTTTAAACTTCAGCAGAATTCCGAGAGCAATGGAAGAGTTCCAAAGCATTTTAAAAGTTCAGCAGAATTCCGAGAACAATTGAAGAGTTCCGAAGCATTTTTAAACGTCAGCGGAATTTTGAAAACAATGGGAGATTTCTGAAGCATTTTTAAACGTCAGCGAAATTCTGAGAACAATGGGAGAGTTCTGATGATTTTTTAGACTTCAGCAGAATTCCTAGAACAATGGAAGAGGTCCGAAGCATTTTTAAACTTCAGCGGAATTCCGAGAACAATGGAAGAGTTCCAAAGCATTTTTAAACGTCAGCGGAATTCCGAGAACAATGGAAGAGTACTGAAGCATTTTAAAACGTCAGCGGAATTCCGAGAACAATGGAAGAGTTCCGAAGCATTTTTAAACGTCAGCAGAATTCCAAGAACAATGGAAGAGTTCCGAAGCATTTTAAAACTTCAGCAGAATTCCAAGAACAATGGAAGAGTTCCGAAGCATTTTTAAACGTCAGCGGAATTCCGAGAACAATGGAAGAGTTCCGAAGCATTTTTAAACGTCAGCGGAATTCCGAGAACAATGGAAGAGTTCTGAAGCATTTTTAAGCGTCAGCGGAATTTTGAAAACAATGGAAGATTTCCGAAGCATTTTTAAACGGCAGCGGAATTCTGAGAACAATGGAAGAGTTCCGAAGCATTTTTAAACGTCAGCAGAATTCCGAGAACAATGGAAGAGATCCGAAGCATTCCTAAACGTCAGCAGAATTCTGAGAACAATGGAAGAGTTCCGAAGCATTTTTAAACTTCAGCGGAATTCCGAGAACAATGGAAGAGTTCCAAAGCATTTTTAAACGTCAGCGGAATTCCGAGAACAATGGAAGAGTTCTGAAGCATTTTTAAGCGTCAGCGGAGTTTTGAAAACAATGGAAGATTTCCGAAGCATGTTTAAACGTCAGCGGAATTCTGAGAACAATGGAAGAGTTCCGAAGCATTTTTAAACTTCAGCAGAATTCCGAGAACAACGGAAGAGTTCCGAAGCATTTTTAAAAGTCAGCGGAATTCCGAGAACAATGGAAGAGTTGTGAAGCATTTTTAAACGTCAGCGGAATTCCGAGAACAATGAAAGAGTTCTGAAGCATTTTTAAGCGTCAGCGGAATTTTGAAAACAATGGAAGATTTCCGAAGCATTTTTAAACGTCAGTGGAATTCCGAGAACAATGGAAGAGTTCCGAAGCATTTTTAAACGTCAGCAGAATTCCGAGAAGAATGTAAGAGTACTGAAGCATTTTTAAACTTCAGCAGAATTCCGAGAGCAATGGAAGAGTTCCAAAGCATTTTAAAAGTTCAGCAGAATTCCGAGAACAATTGAAGAGTTCCGAAGCATTTTTAAACGTCAGCGGAATTTTGAAAACAATGGAAGATTTACGAAGCATTTTTAAATGTCAGCGGAATTCTGAGAACAATGGAAGAGTTCCGAAGCATTTTTAAACGTCAGCAGAATTCTGAGAACAATGGAAAAGTTCTGAAGCGTTTTTAAACGTCAGCGGAATTTTGAAAACAATGGGAGATTTCCGAAGCATTTTTAAACGTCAGCGAAATTCTGAGAACAATGGAAGAGTTCTGATGATTTTTTAGACTTCAGCAGAATTCCTAGAACAATGGAAGAGGTCCGAAGCATTTTTAAACTTCAGCGGAATTCCGAGAACAATGGAAGAGTTCCGAAGCATTTTTAAACGTCAGCGGAATTCCGAGAACAATGGAAGAGTACTGAAGCATTTTAAAACGTCAGCGGAATTCCGAGAACAATGGAAGAGTTCCGAAGCATTTTTAAACGTCAGCAGAATTCCGAGAACAATGGAAGAGTTCCGAAGCATTTTTAAACGTCAGCGGAGTTCCGAGAACAATGGAAGAGTTCCGAAGCATTTTTAAACGTCAGCGGAATTCCGAGAACAATGGAAGAGTTCTGAAGCATTTTTAAGCGTCAGCGGAATTTTGAAAACAATGGAAGATTTCCGAAGCATTTTTAAACGGCAGCGGAATTCTGAGAACAATGGAAGAGTTCCGAAGCATTTTTAAACGTCAGCGGAATTCCGAGAACAATGAAAGAGTTCTGAAGCATTTTTAAGCGTCAGCGGAATTTTGAAAACAATGGAAGATTTCCGAAGCATTTTTAAACGTCAGCGGAATTCCGAGAACAATGGAAGAGTTCCGAAGCATTTTTAAACGTCAGCAGAATTCCGAGAAGAATGTAAGAGTTCTGAAGCATTTTTAAACTTCAGCAGAATTCCGAGAGCAATGGAAGAGTTCCAAAGCATTTTAAAAGTTCAGCAGAATTCCGAGAACAATTGAAGAGTTCCGAAGCATTTTTAAACGTCAGCGGAATGCCGAGAACAATGCAAGATTTCCGAAGCATTTTTATATGTCAGCGGAATTCCGAGAACAATGGAAGAGTTCCGAAGCATTTTTAAACTTCAGCAGAATTCCGAGAACAATGGAAGAGTTCCGAAGCATTTTAAAACTTCAGCAGAATTCCAAGAACAATGGAAGAGTTCCGAAGCATTTTTAAACGTCAGCGGAATTCCGAGAACAATGGAAGAGTTTCGATGCATTTTTAAACGTCAGCGGAATTCCGAGAACAATGGAAGAGTTCTGAAGCATTTTTAAGCGTCAGTGGAACTTTGAAAACAATGGAAGAGTTTCGAAGCATTTTTAAACTTCAACGGAATTCCGAGAACAATGGAAGAGTTCCGAACCATTTTTAAACGTCAGCGGAATTCCGAGAACAATGAAAGAGTTGCGAAGCATTATTAAACGTCAGCGTAATTCCTAGAACAATGGAAGAGTTCTGAAGCATTTTTAAGCGGCAGTGGATTTTTGAAAACAATGGAAGATTTCCGAAGCATTTTTAAACTTCAGCAGAATTCCGAGAACAATGGAAGGGTTCCGAAAGCTTTTTTAAACTTCAGCGGAATTTGGAGAACAACGGAAGAGTTCCGAAGCATTTTTAAACGTCAGCGAAATTCTGAGAACAATGGAAGAGTTCTGATGATTTTTTAGACTTCAGCAGAATTCCTAGAACAATGGAAGAGGTCCGAAGCATTTTTAAACTTCAGCGGAATTCCGAGAACAATGGAAGAGTTCCGAAGCATTTTTAAACGTCAGCGGAATTCCGAGAACAATGGAAGAGTTCCGAAGCATTTTTAAACTCCAGCAGAATTACGAGAACAATGGAAGAGTTCCGAAGCATCTTTAAACATGAGCAGAATTACGAGAACAATGGAAGAGATTTTAAGCATTTTTAAACTTCAGCGGAATTCCGAGAACAATAGAAGAGTTCCGAAGCATTTTTAAACTTCACCCGAATTCCGAGAGCAATGGAAGAGTTCCAAAGCATTTTAAAAATTCAGCAGAATTCCGAGAACAATTGAAGAGTTCCGAAGCATTTTTAAACGTCAGCGGAATGCCGAGAACAATGCAAGATTTCCGAAGCATTTTTATATGTCAACGGAATTCCGAGAACAATGGAAGAGTACCAAAGCATTTTTAAACGTCAGCGGAATTCTGAGAACAATGGAAGATTTCCGAAGCATTTTTAAACGTCAGCGGAATTCCGAGAACAATGGAAGAGTTCCGAAGCATTTTTAAACGTCAGCAGAATTCCGAGAAGAATGTAAGAGTACTGAAGCATTTTTAAACTTCAGCAGAATTCCGAGAACAATGGAAGGGTTCCGAAGCATTTTTAAACTTCAGCGGATTTTGGAGAACAATGGAAGCGTTCCGAAGTATTTTTAAAAGTCAGCGGAATTCCGAGAACAATGGTAGAGTTGTGAAGCATTTTTAAACGTCAGCGGAATTCCGAGAACAATGGAAGAGTTCCGAAGCATTTTTAAACGTCAGCAGAATTCCGAGAACAATGGAAGGGATCCGAAGCATTTCTAAACGTCAGCAGAATTCTGAGAACAATGGAAGAGTTCCGAAGCATTTTTAAACTTCAGCGGAATTCCGAGAACAATGGAAGAGTTCCAAAGCATTTTTAAACGTCAGCGGAATTCCGAGAACAATGGAAGAGTTCTGAAGCATTTTTAAGCGTCAGCGGAGTTTTGAAAGCAATGGAAGATTTCCGAAGCATGTTTAAACGTCAGCGGAATTCTGAGAACAATGGAAGAGTTCCGAAGCATTTTTAAACGTCATCAGAATTCCGAGAACAATGGAAGAGTTCCGAAGCATTTTAAAACTTCAGCAGAATTCCAAGAACAATTGAAGAGTTCCGAAGCATTTTTAAACGTCAGCGGAATTCCGAGAACAATGGAAGAGTTCCGATGCATTTTTAAACGTCAGCGGAATTCCGAGAACAATGGAAGAGTTCTGAAGCATTTTTAAGCGTCAGTGGAATTTTGAAAACAATGGAAGATTTCCGAAGCATTTTTAAACGTCAGCGGAATTCTGAGAACAATGGAAGAGTTCCGAAGCATTTTTAAACGTCAGCAGAATTCCGAGAACAATGGAAGAGTTCCGAAGCATTTTTAAACGTCAGCGGAATTCCGAGAAAAATGAAAGAGTTCTGAAGCATTTTTAAGCGTCAGCGGAATTTTGAAAACAATGGAAGATTTCCGAAGCATTTTTAAACGTCAGTGGAATTCTGAGAACAATGGAAGAGTTCCGAAGCATTTTTAAACGTCAGCGGAATTTTGAAAACAATGGGAGATTTCCGAAGCATTTTTAAACGTCAGCGAAATTCTGAGAACAATGGAAGAGTTCTGATGATTTTTTAGACTTCAGCAGAATTCCTAGAACAATGGAAGAGGTCCAAAGCATTTTAAAAGTTCAGCAGAATTCCGAGAACAATTGAAGAGTTCCGAAGCATTTTTAAACGTCAGCGGAATTTTGAAAACAATGGAAGATTTACGAAGCATTTTTAAACGTCAGCGGAATTCTGAGAACAATGGAAGAGTTCCGAAGCATTTTTAAACGTCAGCAGAATTCTGAGAACAATGGAAAAGTTCTGAAGCGTTTTTAAACGTCAGCGGAATTTTGAAAACAATGGGAGATTTCCGAAGCATTTTTAAACGTCAGCGAAATTCTGAGAACAATGGAAGAGTTCTGATGATTTTTTAGACTTCAGCAGAATTCCTAGAACAATGGAAGAGGTCCGAAGCATTTTTAAACTTCAGCGGAATTCCGAGAACAATGGAAGAGTTCCGAAGCATTTTTAAACGTCAGCGGAATTCCGAGAACAATGGAAGAGTACTGAAGCATTTTAAAACGTCAGCGGAATTCCGAGAACAATGGAAGAGTTCCGAAGCATTTTTAAACGTCAGCAGAATTCCGAGAACAATGGAAGAGTTCCGAAGCATTTTAAAACTTCAGCAGAATTCCAAGAACAATGGAAGAGTTCCGAAGCATTTTTAAACGTCAGCGGAATTCCGAGAACAATGGAAGAGTTCCGAAGCATTTTTAAACGTCAGCGGAATTCCGAGAACAATGGAAGAGTTCTGAAGCATTTTTAAGCGTCAGCGGAATTTTGAAAACAATGGAAGATTTCTGAAGCATTTTTAAACGGCAGCGCAATTCTGAGAACAATGGAAGAGTTCCGAAGCATTTTTAAACGTCAGCAGAATTCCGAGAACAATGGCAGAGTTCCGAAGCATTTTTAAACGTCAGCGGAATTCCGAGAACAATGAAAGAGTTCTGAAGCATTTTTAAGCGTCAGCGGAATTTTGAAAACAATGGAAGATTTCCGAAGCATTTTTAAACGTCAGCGGAATTCCGAGAACAATGGAAGAGTTCCGAAGCATTTTTAAACGTCAGCAGAATTCCGAGAAGAATGTAAGAGTACTGAAGCATTTTTAAACTTCAGCAGAATTCCGAGAACAATGGAAGGGTTCCGAAGCATTTTTAAACTTCAGCGGATTTTGGAGAACAATGGAAGCGTTCCGAAGTATTTTTAAAAGTCAGCGGAATTCCGAGAACAATGGTAGAGTTGTGAAGCATTTTTAAACGTCAGCGGAATTCCGAGAACAATGGAAGAGTTCCGAAGCATTTTTAAACGTCAGCGGAATTCCGAGAAAAATGAAAGAGTTCTGAAGCATTTTTAAGCGTCAGCGGAATTTTGAAAACAATGGAAGATTTCCGAAGCATTTTTAAACGTCAGTGGAATTCTGAGAACAATGGAAGAGTTCCGAAGCATTTTTAAACGTCAGCAGAATTCTGAGAACAATGGAAAAGTTCTGAAGCGTTTTTAAACGTCAGCGGAATTTTGAAAACAATGGGAGATTTCCGAAGCATTTTTAAACGTCAGCGAAATTCTGAGAACAATGGAAGAGTTCTGATGATTTTTTAGACTTCAGCAGAATTCCTAAAACAATGGAAGAGGTCCAAAGCATTTTAAAAGTTCAGCAGAATTCCGAGAACAATTGAAGAGTTCCGAAGCATTTTTAAACGTCAGCGGAATTTTGAAAACAATGGAAGATTTACGAAGCATTTTTAAACGTCAGCGGAATTCTGAGAACAATGGAAGAGTTCCGAAGCATTTTTAAACGTCAGCAGAATTCTGAGAACAATGGAAAAGTTCTGAAGCGTTTTTAAACGTCAGCGGAATTTTGAAAACAATGGGAGATTTCCGAAGCATTTTTAAACGTCAGCGAAATTCTGAGAACAATGGAAGAGTTCTGATGATTTTTTAGACTTCAGCAGAATTCCTAGAACAATGGAAGAGGTCCGAAGCATTTTTAAACTTCAGCGGAATTCCGAGAACAATGGAAGAGTTCCGAAGCATTTTTAAACGTCAGCGGTATTCCGAGAACAATGGAAGAGTACTGAAGCATTTTAAAACGTCAGCGGAATTCCGAGAACAATGGAAGAGTTCCGAAGCATTTTTAAACGTCAGCAGAATTCCGAGAACAATGGAAGAGTTCCGAAGCATTTTAAAACTTCAGCAGAATTCCAAGAACAATGGAAGAGTTCCGAAGCATTTTTAAACGTCAGCGGAATTCCGAGAACAATGGAAGAGTTCCGATGCATTTTTAAACGTCAGCGGAATTCCGAGAACAATGGAAGAGTTCTGAAGCATTTTTAAGCGTCAGTGGAATTTTGAAAACAATGGAAGATTTCCGAAGCATTTTTAAACGACAGCGGAATTCTGAGAACAATGGAAGAGTTCCGAAGCATTTTTAAACGTCAGCAGAATTCCGAGAACAATGGAAGAGTTCCGAAGCATTTTTAAACGTCAGCGGAATTCCGAGAACAATGAAAGAGTTCTGAAGCATTTTTAAGCGTCAGCGGAATTTTGAAAACAATGGAAGATTTACGAAGCATTTTTAAACGTCAGTGGAATTCCGAGAACAATGGAAGAGTTCCGAAGCATTTTTAAACGTCAGCAGAATTCCGAGAAGAATGTAAGAGTACTGAAGCATTTTTAAACTTCAGCAGAATTCCGAGAGCAATGGAAGAGTTCCAAAGCATTTTAAAAGTTCAGCAGAATTCCGAGAACAATTGAAGAGTTCCGAAGCATTTTTAAACGTCAGCGGAATTTTGAAAACAATGGGAGATTTCTGAAGCATTTTTAAACGTCAGCGAAATTCTGAGAACAATGGGAGAGTTCTGATGATTTTTTAGACTTCAGCAGAATTCCTAGAACAATGGAAGAGGTCCGAAGCATTTTTAAACTTCAGCGGAATTCCGAGAACAATGGAAGAGTTCCAAAGCATTTTTAAACGTCAGCGGAATTCCGAGAACAATGGAAGAGTACTGAAGCATTTTAAAACGTCAGCGGAATTCCGAGAACAATGGAAGAGTTCCGAAGCATTTTTAAACGTCAGCAGAATTCCAAGAACAATGGAAGAGTTCCGAAGCATTTTAAAACTTCAGCAGAATTCCAAGAACAATGGAAGAGTTCCGAAGCATTTTTAAACGTCAGCGGAATTCCGAGAACAATGGAAGAGTTCCGAAGCATTTTTAAACGTCAGCGGAATTCCGAGAACAATGGAAGAGTTCTGAAGCATTTTTAAGCGTCAGCGGAATTTTGAAAACAATGGAAGATTTCCGAAGCATTTTTAAACGGCAGCGGAATTCTGAGAACAATGGAAGAGTTCCGAAGCATTTTTAAACGTCAGCAGAATTCCGAGAACAATGGAAGAGATCCGAAGCATTCCTAAACGTCAGCAGAATTCTGAGAACAATGGAAGAGTTCCGAAGCATTTTTAAACTTCAGCGGAATTCCGAGAACAATGGAAGAGTTCCAAAGCATTTTTAAACGTCAGCGGAATTCCGAGAACAATGGAAGAGTTCTGAAGCATTTTTAAGCGTCAGCGGAGTTTTGAAAACAATGGAAGATTTCCGAAGCATGTTTAAACGTCAGCGGAATTCTGAGAACAATGGAAGAGTTCCGAAGCATTTTTAAACTTCAGCAGAATTCCGAGAACAACGGAAGAGTTCCGAAGCATTTTTAAAAGTCAGCGGAATTCCGAGAACAATGGAAGAGTTGTGAAGCATTTTTAAACGTCAGCGGAATTCCGAGAACAATGAAAGAGTTCTGAAGCATTTTTAAGCGTCAGCGGAATTTTGAAAACAATGGAAGATTTCCGAAGCATTTTTAAACGTCAGTGGAATTCCGAGAACAATGGAAGAGTTCCGAAGCATTTTTAAACGTCAGCAGAATTCCGAGAAGAATGTAAGAGTACTGAAGCATTTTTAAACTTCAGCAGAATTCCGAGAGCAATGGAAGAGTTCCAAAGCATTTTAAAAGTTCAGCAGAATTCCGAGAACAATTGAAGAGTTCCGAAGCATTTTTAAACGTCAGCGGAATTTTGAAAACAATGGAAGATTTACGAAGCATTTTTAAATGTCAGCGGAATTCTGAGAACAATGGAAGAGTTCCGAAGCATTTTTAAACGTCAGCAGAATTCTGAGAACAATGGAAAAGTTCTGAAGCGTTTTTAAACGTCAGCGGAATTTTGAAAACAATGGGAGATTTCCGAAGCATTTTTAAACGTCAGCGAAATTCTGAGAACAATGGAAGAGTTCTGATGATTTTTTAGACTTCAGCAGAATTCCTAGAACAATGGAAGAGGTCCGAAGCATTTTTAAACTTCAGCGGAATTCCGAGAACAATGGAAGAGTTCCGAAGCATTTTTAAACGTCAGCGGAATTCCGAGAACAATGGAAGAGTACTGAAGCATTTTAAAACGTCAGCGGAATTCCGAGAACAATGGAAGAGTTCCGAAGCATTTTTAAACGTCAGCAGAATTCCGAGAACAATGGAAGAGTTCCGAAGCATTTTTAAACGTCAGCGGAGTTCCGAGAACAATGGAAGAGTTCCGAAGCATTTTTAAACGTCAGCGGAATTCCGAGAACAATGGAAGAGTTCTGAAGCATTTTTAAGCGTCAGCGGAATTTTGAAAACAATGGAAGATTTCCGAAGCATTTTTAAACGGCAGCGGAATTCTGAGAACAATGGAAGAGTTCCGAAGCATTTTTAAACGTCAGCGGAATTCCGAGAACAATGAAAGAGTTCTGAAGCATTTTTAAGCGTCAGCGGAATTTTGAAAACAATGGAAGATTTCCGAAGCATTTTTAAACGTCAGCGGAATTCCGAGAACAATGGAAGAGTTCCGAAGCATTTTTAAACGTCAGCAGAATTCCGAGAAGAATGTAAGAGTTCTGAAGCATTTTTAAACTTCAGCAGAATTCCGAGAGCAATGGAAGAGTTCCAAAGCATTTTAAAAGTTCAGCAGAATTCCGAGAACAATTGAAGAGTTCCGAAGCATTTTTAAACGTCAGCGGAATGCCGAGAACAATGCAAGATTTCCGAAGCATTTTTATATGTCAGCGGAATTCCGAGAACAATGGAAGAGTTCCGAAGCATTTTTAAACTTCAGCAGAATTCCGAGAACAATGGAAGAGTTCCGAAGCATTTTAAAACTTCAGCAGAATTCCAAGAACAATGGAAGAGTTCCGAAGCATTTTTAAACGTCAGCGGAATTCCGAGAACAATGGAAGAGTTTCGATGCATTTTTAAACGTCAGCGGAATTCCGAGAACAATGGAAGAGTTCTGAAGCATTTTTAAGCGTCAGTGGAACTTTGAAAACAATGGAAGAGTTTCGAAGCATTTTTAAACTTCAACGGAATTCCGAGAACAATGGAAGAGTTCCGAACCATTTTTAAACGTCAGCGGAATTCCGAGAACAATGAAAGAGTTGCGAAGCATTATTAAACGTCAGCGTAATTCCTAGAACAATGGAAGAGTTCTGAAGCATTTTTAAGCGGCAGTGGATTTTTGAAAACAATGGAAGATTTCCGAAGCATTTTTAAACTTCAGCAGAATTCCGAGAACAATGGAAGGGTTCCGAAAGCTTTTTTAAACTTCAGCGGAATTTGGAGAACAACGGAAGAGTTCCGAAGCATTTTTAAACGTCAGCGAAATTCTGAGAACAATGGAAGAGTTCTGATGATTTTTTAGACTTCAGCAGAATTCCTAGAACAATGGAAGAGGTCCGAAGCATTTTTAAACTTCAGCGGAATTCCGAGAACAATGGAAGAGTTCCGAAGCATTTTTAAACGTCAGCGGAATTCCGAGAACAATGGAAGAGTTCCGAAGCATTTTTAAACTCCAGCAGAATTACGAGAACAATGGAAGAGTTCCGAAGCATCTTTAAACATGAGCAGAATTACGAGAACAATGGAAGAGATTTTAAGCATTTTTAAACTTCAGCGGAATTCCGAGAACAATAGAAGAGTTCCGAAGCATTTTTAAACTTCACCCGAATTCCGAGAGCAATGGAAGAGTTCCAAAGCATTTTAAAAATTCAGCAGAATTCCGAGAACAATTGAAGAGTTCCGAAGCATTTTTAAACGTCAGCGGAATGCCGAGAACAATGCAAGATTTCCGAAGCATTTTTATATGTCAACGGAATTCCGAGAACAATGGAAGAGTACCAAAGCATTTTTAAACGTCAGCGGAATTCTGAGAACAATGGAAGAGTTCCGAAGCATTTTTAAACGTCAGCGGAATTCCGAGAACAATGGAAGAGTTGTGAAGCATTTTTAAACATCAGCGGAATTCCGAGAACAATGGAAATGTTCCGAAGCATTTTTAAACGTCAGCAGAATTCTGAGAACAATGGAAAAGTTCTGAAGCATTTTTAAACGTCAGCGGAATTCTGAGAACAATGGAAGAGTTCCGAAGCATTTTTAAACGTCAGCAGAATTCCTAGAACAATGGAAGAGTTCCGAAGCATTTTTAAACGTCAGCAGAATTCCTAGAACAATGGAAGAGTTCCGAAGCATTTCTAAACGTCAGCAGAATTCTGAGAACAACGGAAGATTTCCGAAGCATTTTTAAACTTCAGCAGAATTCCGAGAGCAATGGAAGAGTTCCAAAGCATTTTAAAAGTTCAGCAGAATTCCGAGAACAATTGAAGAGTTCCAAAGCATTTTTAAACGTCAACGGAATGCCGAGAACAATGCAAGATTTCCGAAGCATTTTTATATGTCAGCGGAATTCCGAGAACAATGGAAGAGTTCCGAAGCATTTTTAAACTTCAGCAGAATTCCGAGAACAATGGAAGTGTTTCGAAGCATTTTTAAACTTCAACAGTATTCCGAGAACAATGGAAGAGTTCCGAAGCATTTTTAAACGTCAGCGGAATTCCGAGAACAATGAAAGAGTTGCGAAGCATTATTAAACGTCAGCGGAATTCCGAGAACAATGGAAGAGTTCTGAAGCATTTTTAAACTTCAGCAGAATTCCCAGAACAATGGAAGAGTTTCGAAGCATTTTTAAACTTCAACGGAATTCCGAGAACAATGGAAGAGTTCCGAAGCATTTTTAAACGTCAGCGGAATTCCGAGAACAATGGAAGAGTTCCGAAGCATTTTTAAACGTCAGCAGAATTCCGAGAAGAATGTAAGAGTACTGAAGCATTTTTAAACTTCAGCAGAATTCCGAGAGCAATGGAAGAGTTCCAAAGCATTTTAAAAGTTCAGCAGAATTCCGAGAACAATGGAAGAGTTTCGAAGCATTTTTAAACTTCAACGGTATTCCGAGAACAATGGAAGAGTTCCGAAGCATTTTTAAACGTCAGCGGAATTCCGAGAACAATGAAAGAGTTGCGAAGCATTATTAAACGTCAGCGGAGTTCCGAGAACAATGGAAGAGTTCTGAAGCATTTTTAAACTTCAGCAGAATTCCCAGAACAATGTAAGATTTTCGAAGCATTTTTAAACTTCAACAGAATTCCGAGAACAATTGAAGAGTTCCGAAGCATTTTTAAACGTCAGCAGAATTCTGAGAACAATGGAAAAGTTCTGAAGCATTTTTAAACGTCAGCGGAATTTTGAAAACAATGGAAGATTTCCGAAGCATTTTTAAACGTCAGTGGAATTCCGAGAACAATGGAAGAGTTCCGAAGCATTTTTAAACGTCAGCAGAATTCCGAGAAGAATGTAAGAGTACTGAAGCATTTTTAAACTTCAGCAGAATTCCGAGAGCAATGGAAGAGTTCCAAAGCATTTTAAAAGTTCAGCAGAATTCCGAGAACAATTGAAGAGTTCCGAAGCATTTTTAAACATCAGCGGAATTTTGAAAACAATGGAAGATTTACGAAGCATTTTTAAATGTCAGCGGAATTCTGAGAACAATGGAAGAGTTCCGAAGCATTTTTAAACGTCAGCAGAATTCTGAGAACAATGGAAAAGTTCTGAAGCGTTTTTAAACGTCAGCGGAATTTTGAAAACAATGGGAGATTTCCGAAGCATTTTTAAACGTCAGCGAAATTCTGAGAACAATGGAAGAGTTCTGATGATTTTTTAGACTTCAGCAGAATTCCTAGAACAATGGAAGAGGTCCGAAGCATTTTTAAACTTCAGCGGAATTCCGAGAACAATGGAAGAGTTCCGAAGCATTTTTAAACGTCAGCGGAATTCCGAGAACAATGGAAGAGTACTGAAGCATTTTAAAACGTCAGCGGAATTCCGAGAACAATGGAAGAGTTCCGAAGCATTTTTAAACGTCAGCAGAATTCCGAGAACAATGGAAGAGTTCCGAAGCATTTTAAAACTTCAGCAGAATTCCAAGAACAATGGAAGAGTTCCGAAGCATTTTTAAACGTCAGCGGAATTCCGAGAACAATGGAAGAGTTCCGAAGCATTTTTAAACGTCAGCGGAATTCCGAGAACAATGGAAGAGTTCTGAAGCATTTTTAAGCGTCAGCGGAATTTTGAAAACAATGGAAGATTTCCGAAGCATTTTTAAACGGCAGCGGAATTCTGAGAACAATGGAAGAGTTCCGAAGCATTTTTAAACGTCAGCGGAATTCCGAGAACAATGAAAGAGTTCTGAAGCATTTTTAAGCGTCAGCGGAATTTTGAAAACAATGGAAGATTTCCGAAGCATTTTTAAACGTCAGCGGAATTCCGAGAACAATGGAAGAGTTCCGAAGCATTTTTAAACGTCAGCAGAATTCCGAGAAGAATGTAAGAGTTCTGAAGCATTTTTAAACTTCAGCAGAATTCCGAGAGCAATGGAAGAGTTCCAAAGCATTTTAAAAGTTCAGCAGAATTCCGAGAACAATTGAAGAGTTCCGAAGCATTTTTAAACGTCAGCGGAATGCCGAGAACAATGCAAGATTTCCGAAGCATTTTTATATGTCAGCGGAATTCCGAGAACAATGGAAGAGTTCCGAAGCATTTTTAAACTTCAGCAGAATTCCGAGAACAATGGAAGAGTTCCGAAGCATTTTAAAACTTCAGCAGAATTCCAAGAACAATGGAAGAGTTCCGAAGCATTTTTAAACGTCAGCGGAATTCCGAGAACAATGGAAGAGTTTCGATGC
The DNA here is from genome assembly GCF_046119375.1 of Phyllobates terribilis. Taxonomy (NCBI): domain Eukaryota; kingdom Metazoa; phylum Chordata; class Amphibia; order Anura; family Dendrobatidae; genus Phyllobates; species Phyllobates terribilis. The sequence continues at coordinate 10,584,980 of NW_027362788.1, read as the reverse complement.
ATTTTTAAACGTCAGCGGAATTCCGAGAACAATGGAAGAGTTCTGAAGCATTTTTAAGCGTCAGTGGAACTTTGAAAACAATGGAAGAGTTCCGAAGCATTTTTAAACTTCAACGGAATTCCGAGAACAATGGAAGAGTTCCGAACCATTTTTAAACGTCAGCGGAATTCCGAGAACAATGAAAGAGTTGCGAAGCATTATTAAACGTCAGCGTAATTCCTAGAACAATGGAAGAGTTCTGAAGCATTTTTAAGCGTCAGTGGATTTTTGAAAACAATGGAAGATTTCCGAAGCATTTTTAAACTTCAGCAGAATTCCGAGAACAATGGAAGGGTTCCGAAAGCTTTTTTAAACTTCAGCGGAATTTGGAGAACAACGGAAGAGTTCCGAAGCATTTTTAAACGTCAGCGAAATTCTGAGAACAATGGAAGAGTTCTGATGATTTTTTAGACTTCAGCAGAATTCCTAGAACAATGGAAGAGGTCCGAAGCATTTTTAAACTTCAGCGGAATTCCGAGAACAATGGAAGAGTTCCGAAGCATTTTTAAACGTCAGCGGAATTCCGAGAACAATGGAAGAGTTCCGAAGCATTTTTAAACTCCAGCAGAATTACGAGAACAATGGAAGAGTTCCGAAGCATCTTTAAACATGAGCAGAATTACGAGAACAATGGAAGAGATTTTAAGCATTTTTAAACTTCAGCGGAATTCCGAGAACAATAGAAGAGTTCCGAAGCATTTTTAAACTTCACCCGAATTCCGAGAGCAATGGAAGAGTTCCAAAGCATTTTAAAAATTCAGCAGAATTCCGAGAACAATTGAAGAGTTCCGAAGCATTTTTAAACGTCAGCGGAATGCCGAGAACAATGCAAGATTTCCGAAGCATTTTTATATGTCAACGGAATTCCGAGAACAATGGAAGAGTACCAAAGCATTTTTAAACGTCAGCGGAATTCTGAGAACAATGGAAGAGTTCCGAAGCATTTTTAAACGTCAGCGGAATTCCGAGAACAATGGAAGAGTTGTGAAGCATTTTTAAACATCAGCGGAATTCCGAGAACAATGGAAATGTTCCGAAGCATTTTTAAACGTCAGCAGAATTCTGAGAACAATGGAAAAGTTCTGAAGCATTTTTAAACGTCAGCGGAATTCTGAGAACAATGGAAGAGTTCCGAAGCATTTTTAAACGTCAGCAGAATTCCTAGAACAATGGAAGAGTTCCGAAGCATTTTTAAACGTCAGCAGAATTCCTAGAACAATGGAAGAGTTCCGAAGCATTTCTAAACGTCAGCAGAATTCTGAGAACAACGGAAGATTTCCGAATCATTTTTAAACTTCAGCAGAATTCCGAGAGCAATGGAAGAGTTCCAAAGCATTTTAAAAGTTCAGCAGAATTCCGAGAACAATTGAAGAGTTCCAAAGCATTTTTAAACGTCAACGGAATGCCGAGAACAATGCAAGATTTCCGAAGCATTTTTATATGTCAGCGGAATTCCGAGAACAATGGAAGAGTTCCGAAGCATTTTTAAACTTCAGCAGAATTCCGAGAACAATGGAAGTGTTTCGAAGCATTTTTAAACTTCAACAGTATTCCGAGAACAATGGAAGAGTTCCGAAGCATTTTTAAACGTCAGCGGAATTCCGAGAACAATGAAAGAGTTGCGAAGCATTATTAAACGTCAGCGGAATTCCGAGAACAATGGAAGAGTTCTGAAGCATTTTTAAACTTCAGCAGAATTCCCAGAACAATGGAAGAGTTTCGAAGCATTTTTAAACTTCAACGGAATTCCGAGAACAATGGAAGAGTTCCGAAGCATTTTTAAACGTCAGCGGAATTCCGAGAACAATGGAAGAGTTCCGAAGCATTTTTAAACGTCAGCAGAATTCCGAGAAGAATGTAAGAGTACTGAAGCATTTTTAAACTTCAGCAGAATTCCGAGAGCAATGGAAGAGTTCCAAAGCATTTTAAAAGTTCAGCAGAATTCCGAGAACAATGGAAGAGTTTCGAAGCATTTTTAAACTTCAACGGTATTCCGAGAACAATGGAAGAGTTCCGAAGCATTTTTAAACGTCAGCGGAATTCCGAGAACAATGAAAGAGTTGCGAAGCATTATTAAACGTCAGCGGAGTTCCGAGAACAATGGAAGAGTTCTGAAGCATTTTTAAACTTCAGCAGAATTCCCAGAACAATGTAAGATTTTCGAAGCATTTTTAAACTTCAACAGAATTCCGAGAACAATTGAAGAGTTCCGAAGCATTTTTAAACGTCAGCAGAATTCTGAGAACAATGGAAAAGTTCTGAAGCATTTTTAAACGTCAGCGGAATTTTGAAAACAATGGAAGATTTCCGAAGCATTTTTAAACGTCAGCGGAATTCTGAGAACAATGGAAGAGTTCTGAAGCATTTTTAAACTTCAGCAGAATTCCGAGAACAATGTACGAGATTTTAAGCATTTTTAAACTTCAGCGGAATTCCGAGAACAATAGAAGAGTTCCGAAGCATTTTTAAAATTCACACGAATTCCAAGAATAATGGAAGAGTTCACATGAATTTTTAGACTTCAGCAGAATTCCTAGAACAATGGAAGAGTTCCGAAGCATTTTTAAACTTTAGCGGAATTCCGAGAACAATGGAAGAGTTCCGAAGCATTTTTAAACATGAGCAGAATTACGAGAACAATGGAAGAGATTTTAAGCATTTTTAAACTTCAGCGGAATTCTGAGAACAATGCAAGATTTCCGAAGCATTTTTATATGTCAGCGGATTTCCGAGAACAATGGAAGAGTACCGTAGCATTTTTAAACATCAGCGGAATTCTGAGAACAATGGAAGAGTTCCGAAGCATTTTTAAACTTCAGCAGAATTCCGAGAACAATGGAAGAGTTTCGAAGCATTTTTAAACTTCAACGGAATTCCGAGAACAATGGAAGAGTTCCGAAGCATTTTTAAACGTCAGCGGAATTCCGAGAACAATGAAAGAGTTGCGAAGCATTATTAGACGTCAGCGGAATTCCGAGAACAATGGAAGAGTTCTGAAGCATTTTTAAACGTCAGCGGAATTTTGAAAACAATGGAAGATTTACGAAGCATTTTTAAACGTCAGCGGAATTCTGAGAACAATGGAAGAGTTCCGAAGCATTTTTAAACGTCAGCGGAATTCCGAGAACAATGGAAGAGTTCCAAAGCATTTTTAAACGTCAGCGGAATTCCGAGAACAATGGAAGAGTTCTGAAGCATTTTTAAACGTCAGCGGAATTGCGAGAACAATGGAAGAGTTCTAAAGCATTTTTAAACATCAGCGGAATGCCGAGAACAATGCAAGATTTCCGAAGCATTTTTATATGTCAGCGGAATTCCGAGAACAATGGAAGAGTTCCGAAGCATTTTTAAACGTCAGCAGAATTCTGAGAACAACGGAAGATTTCCGAAGCATTTTTAAACTTCAGCAGAATTCCGAGAGCAATGGAAGAGTTCCAAATCATTTTAAAAGTTCAGCAGAATTCCGAGAACAATTGAAGAGTTCCGAAGCATTTTTAAACGTCAACGGAATGCCGAGAACAATGCAAGATTTCCGAAGCATTTTTATATGTCAGCGGAATTCCGAGAACAATGGAAGAGTTCCGAAGCATTTTTAAACTTCAGCAGAATTCCGAGAACAATGGAAGTGTTTCGAAGCATTTTTAAACTTCAACAGTATTCCGAGAACAATGGAAGAGTTCCGAAGCATTTTTAAACGTCAGCGGAATTCCGAGAACAATGAAAGAGTTGCGAAGCATTATTAAACGTCAGCGGAATTCCGAGAACAATGGAAGAGTTCTGAAGCATTTTTAAACTTCAGCAGAATTCCCAGAACAATGGAAGAGTTTCGAAGCATTTTTAAACTTCAACGGAATTCCGAGAACAATGGAAGAGTTCCGAAGCATTTTTAAACGTCAGCGGAATTCCGAGAACAATGGAAGAGTTCCGAAGCATTTTTAAACGTCAGCAGAATTCCGAGAAGAATGTAAGAGTACTGAAGCATTTTTAAACTTCAGCAGAATTCCGAGAGCAATGGAAGAGTTCCAAAGCATTTTAAAAGTTCAGCAGAATTCCGAGAACAATGGAAGAGTTTCGAAGCATTTTTAAACTTCAACGGTATTCCGAGAACAATGGAAGAGTTCCGAAGCATTTTTAAACGTCAGCGGAATTCCGAGAACAATGAAAGAGTTGCGAAGCATTATTAAACGTCAGCGGAGTTCCGAGAACAATGGAAGAGTTCTGAAGCATTTTTAAACTTCAGCAGAATTCCCAGAACAATGTAAGATTTTCGAAGCATTTTTAAACTTCAACAGAATTCCGAGAACAATTGAAGAGTTCCGAAGCATTTTTAAACGTCAGCAGAATTCTGAGAACAATGGAAAAGTTCTGAAGCATTTTTAAACGTCAGCGGAATTTTGAAAACAATGGAAGATTTCCGAAGCATTTTTAAACGTCAGCGGAATTCTGAGAACAATGGAAGAGTTCTGAAGCATTTTTAAACTTCAGCAGAATTCCGAGAACAATAGAAGAGTTCCGAAGCATTTTTAAAATTCACACGAATTCCAAGAATAATGGAAGAGTTCACATGAATTTTTAGACTTCAGCAGAATTCCTAGAACAATGGAAGAGTTCCGAAGCATTTTTAAACTTTAGCGGAATTCCGAGAACAATGGAAGAGTTCCGAAGCATTTTTAAACATGAGCAGAATTACGAGAACAATGGAAGAGATTTTAAGCATTTTTAAACTTCAGCGGAATTCTGAGAACAATGCAAGATTTCCGAAGCATTTTTATATGTCAGCGGATTTCCGAGAACAATGGAAGAGTACCGTAGCATTTTTAAACGTCAGCGGAATTCTGAGAACAATGGAAGAGTTCCGAAGCATTTTTAAACTTCAGCAGAATTCCGAGAACAATGGAAGAGTTTCGAAGCATTTTTAAACTTCAACGGAATTCCGAGAACAATGGAAGAGTTCCGAAGCATTTTTAAACGCCAGCGGAATTCCGAGAACAATGAAAGAGTTGCGAAGCATTATTAGACGTCAGCGGAATTCCGAGAACAATGGAAGAGTTCTGAAGCATTTTTAAACGTCAGCGGAATTTTGAAAACAATGGAAGATTTACGAAGCATTTTTAAACGTCAGCGGAATTCTGAGAACAATGGAAGAGTTCCGAAGCATTTTTAAACGTCAGCGGAATTCCGAGAACAATGGAAGAGTTCCAAAGCATTTTTAAACGTCAGCGGAATTCCGAGAACAATGGAAGAGTTCTGAAGCATTTTTAAACGTCAGCGGAATTGCGAGAACAATGGAAGAGTTCTAAAGCATTTTTAAACATCAGCGGAATGCCGAGAACAATGCAAGATTTCCGAAGCATTTTTATATGTCAGCGGAATTCCGAGAACAATGGAAGAGTTCCGAAGCATTTTTAAACTTCAGCGGAATTACGAGAACAATGGAAGAGTTCCGAAGCATTTTTAAACGTCAGCGGAATGCCGAGAACAATGCAAGATTTCCGAAGCATTTTTATATGTCAGCGGAATTCCGAGAACAATGGAAGAGGTCCGAAGCATTTTTAAACTTCAGCGGAATTCCGAGAACAATGGAAGAGTTCCGAAGCATTTTTAAACGTCATCGGAATTCCGAGAACAATGGAAGAGTTCCGAAGCATTTTTAAACTCCAGCAGAATTACGAGAACAATGGAAGAGTTCCGAAGAATCTTTAAACATGAGCAGAATTACGAGAACAATGGAAGAGATTTTAAGCATTTTTAAACTTCAGCGGAATTCCGAGAACAATAGAAGAGTTCCGAAGCATTTTTAAACTTCACCCGAATTCCGAGAGCAATGGAAGAGTTCCAAAGCATTTTAAAAATTCAGCAGAATTCCGAGAACAATTGAAGAGTTCCGAAGCATTTTTAAACGTCAGCGGAATGCCGAGAACAATGCAAGATTTCCGAAGCATTTTTATATGTCAACGGAATTCCGAGAACAATGGAAGAGTACCAAAGCATTTTTAAACGTCAGCGGAATTCTGAGAACAATGGAAGAGTTCCGAAGCATTTTTAAACGTCAGCGGAATTCCGAGAACAATGGAAGAGTTGTGAAGCATTTTTAAACATCAGCGGAATTCCGAGAACAATGGAAATGTTCCGAAGCATTTTTAAACGTCAGCAGAATTCCGAGAACAATGGAAGAGTTCCAAAGCATTTTTAAACGTCAGCAGAATTCTGAGAACAATGGAAAAGTTCTGAAGCATTTTTAAACGTCAGCGGAATTTTGAAAACAATGGAAGATTTCCGAAGCATTTTTAAACGTCAGCAAAATTCTGAGAACAATGGAAGAGTTCTGAAGCATTTTTAAACTTCAGCAGAATTCCGAGAACAATGGAAGAGTTCCGAAGCATTTTTAAACTTCAGCGGAATTCCGAGAACAATGTAAGAGATTTTAAGCATTTTTAAACTTTAGCGGAATTCCGAGAACAATGGAAGAGTTCCAAAGCATTTTTAAACGTCAGCAGAATTCCTAGAACAATGGAAGAGTTCTGAAGCATTTTTAAACGTCAGCAGAATTCCTAGAACAATGGAAGAGTTCCGAAGCATTTCTAAACGTCAGCAGAATTCTGAGAACAACGGAAGATTTCCGAAGTATTTTTAAACTTCAGCAGAATTCCGAGAGCAATGGAAGAGTTCCAAAGCATTTTAAAAGTTCAGCAGAATTCCGAGAACAATTGAAGAGTTCCGAAGCATTTTTAAACGTCAACGGAATGCCGAGAACAATGCAAGATTTCCGAAGCATTTTTATATGTCAGCGGAATTCCGAGAACAATGGAAGAGTTCCGAAGCATTTTTAAACTTCAGCAGAATTCCGAGAACAATGGAAGTGTTTCGAAGCATTTTTAAACTTCAACAGTATTCCGAGAACAATGGAAGAGTTCCGAAGCATTTTTAAACGTCAGCGGAATTCCGAGAACAATGAAAGAGTTGCGAAGCATTATTAAACGTCAGCAGAATTCTGAGAACAATGGAAAAGTTCTGAAGCATTTTTAAACGTCAGCGGAATTTTGAAAACAATGGAAGATTTCCGAAGCATTTTTAAACGTCAGCGGAATTCTGAGAACAATGGAAGAGTTCTGAAGCATTTTTAAACTTCAGCAGAATTCCGAGAACAATGTACGAGATTTTAAGCATTTTTAAACTTCAGCGGAATTCCGAGAACAATAGAAGAGTTCCGAAGCATTTTTAAAATTCACACGAATTCCAAGAATAATGGAAGAGTTCACATGAATTTTTAGACTTCAGCAGAATTCCTAGAACAATGGAAGAGTTCCGAAGCATTTTTAAACTTTAGCGGAATTCCGAGAACAATGGAAGAGTTCCGAAGCATTTTTAAACATGAGCAGAATTACGAGAACAATGGAAGAGATTTTAAGCATTTTTAAACTTCAGCGGAATTCTGAGAACAATGCAAGATTTCCGAAGCATTTTTATATGTCAGCGGATTTCCGAGAACAATGGAAGAGTACCGTAGCATTTTTAAACATCAGCGGAATTCTGAGAACAATGGAAGAGTTCCGAAGCATTTTTAAACTTCAGCAGAATTCCGAGAACAATGGAAGAGTTTCGAAGCATTTTTAAACTTCAACGGAATTCCGAGAACAATGGAAGAGTTCCGAAGCATTTTTAAACGTCAGCGGAATTCCGAGAACAATGAAAGAGTTGCGAAGCATTATTAGACGTCAGCGGAATTCCGAGAACAATGGAAGAGTTCTGAAGCATTTTTAAACGTCAGCGGAATTTTGAAAACAATGGAAGATTTACGAAGCATTTTTAAACGTCAGCGGAATTCTGAGAACAATGGAAGAGTTCCGAAGCATTTTTAAACGTCAGCGGAATTCCGAGAACAATGGAAGAGTTCCAAAGCATTTTTAAACGTCAGCGGAATTCCGAGAACAATGGAAGAGTTCTGAAGCATTTTTAAACGTCAGCGGAATTGAGAGAACAATGGAAGAGTTCTAAAGCATTTTTAAACATCAGCGGAATGCCGAGAACAATGCAAGATTTCCGAAGCATTTTTATATGTCAGCGGAATTCCGAGAACAATGGAAGAGTTCCGAAGCATTTTTAAACGTCAGCAGAATTCTGAGAACAACGGAAGATTTCCGAAGCATTTTTAAACTTCAGCAGAATTCCGAGAGCAATGGAAGAGTTCCAAATCATTTTAAAAGTTCAGCAGAATTCCGAGAACAATTGAAGAGTTCCGAAGCATTTTTAAACGTCAACGGAATGCCGAGAACAATGCAAGATTTCCGAAGCATTTTTATATGTCAGCGGAATTCCGAGAACAATGGAAGAGTTCCGAAGCATTTTTAAACTTCAGCAGAATTCCGAGAACAATGGAAGTGTTTCGAAGCATTTTTAAACTTCAACAGTATTCCGAGAACAATGGAAGAGTTCCGAAGCATTTTTAAACGTCAGCGGAATTCCGAGAACAATGAAAGAGTTGCGAAGCATTATTAAACGTCAGCGGAATTCCGAGAACAATGGAAGAGTTCTGAAGCATTTTTAAACTTCAGCAGAATTCCCAGAACAATGGAAGAGTTTCGAAGCATTTTTAAACTTCAACGGAATTCCGAGAACAATGGAAGAGTTCCGAAGCATTTTTAAACGTCAGCGGAATTCCGAGAACAATGGAAGAGTTCCGAAGCATTTTTAAACGTCAGCAGAATTCCGAGAAGAATGTAAGAGTACTGAAGCATTTTTAAACTTCAGCAGAATTCCGAGAGCAATGGAAGAGTTCCAAAGCATTTTAAAAGTTCAGCAGAATTCCGAGAACAATGGAAGAGTTTCGAAGCATTTTTAAACTTCAACGGTATTCCGAGAACAATGGAAGAGTTCCGAAGCATTTTTAAACGTCAGCGGAATTCCGAGAACAATGAAAGAGTTGCGAAGCATTATTAAACGTCAGCGGAGTTCCGAGAACAATGGAAGAGTTCTGAAGCATTTTTAAACTTCAGCAGAATTCCCAGAACAATGTAAGATTTTCGAAGCATTTTTAAACTTCAACAGAATTCCGAGAACAATTGAAGAGTTCCGAAGCATTTTTAAACGTCAGCAGAATTCTGAGAACAATGGAAAAGTTCTGAAGCATTTTTAAACGTCAGCGGAATTTTGAAAACAATGGAAGATTTCCGAAGCATTTTTAAACGTCAGCGGAATTCTGAGAACAATGGAAGAGTTCTGAAGCATTTTTAAACTTCAGCAGAATTCCGAGAACAATAGAAGAGTTCCGAAGCATTTTTAAAATTCACACGAATTCCAAGAATAATGGAAGAGTTCACATGAATTTTTAGACTTCAGCAGAATTCCTAGAACAATGGAAGAGTTCCGAAGCATTTTTAAACTTTAGCGGAATTCCGAGAACAATGGAAGAGTTCCGAAGCATTTTTGAACATGGGCAGAATTACGAGAACAATGGAAGAGATTTTAAGCATTTTTAAACTTCAGCGGAATTCTGAGAACAATGCAAGATTTCCGAAGCATTTTTATATGTCAGCGGATTTCCGAGAACAATGGAAGAGTACCGTAGCATTTTTAAACGTCAGCGGAATTCTGAGAACAATGGAAGAGTTCCGAAGCATTTTTAAACTTCAGCAGAATTCCGAGAACAATGGAAGAGTTTCGAAGCATTTTTAAACTTCAACGGAATTCCGAGAACAATGGAAGAGTTCCGAAGCATTTTTAAACGTCAGCGGAATTCCGAGAACAATGAAAGAGTTGCGAAGCATTATTAGACGTCAGCGGAATTCCGAGAACAATGGAAGAGTTCTGAAGCATTTTTAAACGTCAGCGGAATTTTGAAAACAATGGAAGAGTTCCGAAGCATTTTTAAACGTCAGCGGAATGCCGAGAACAATGCAAGATTTCCGAAGCATTTTTATATGTCAGCGGAATTCCGAGAACAATGGAAGAGGTCCGAAGCATTTTTAAACTTCAGCGGAATTCCGAGAACAATGGAAGAGTTCCGAAGCATTTTTAAACGTCATCGGAATTCCGAGAACAATGGAAGAGTTCCGAAGCATTTTTAAACTCCAGCAGAATTACGAGAACAATGGAAGAGTTCCGAAGCATCTTTAAACATGAGCAGAATTACGAGAACAATGGAAGAGATTTTAAGCATTTTTAAACTTCAGCGGAATTCCGAGAACAATAGAAGAGTTCCGAAGCATTTTTAAACTTCACCCGAATTCCGAGAGCAATGGAAGAGTTCCAAAGCATTTTAAAAATTCAGCAGAATTCCGAGAACAATTGAAGAGTTCCGAAGCATTTTTAAACGTCAGCGGAATGCCGAGAACAATGCAAGATTTCCGAAGCATTTTTATATGTCAACGGAATTCCGAGAACAATGGAAGAGTACCAAAGCATTTTTAAACGTCAGCGGAATTCTGAGAACAATGGAAGAGTTCCGAAGCATTTTTAAACGTCAGCGGAATTCCGAGAACAATGGAAGAGTTGTGAAGCATTTTTAAACATCAGCGGAATTCCGAGAACAATGGAAATGTTCCGAAGCATTTTTAAACGTCAGCAGAATTCCGAGAACAATGGAAGAGTTCCAAAGCATTTTTAAACGTCAGCAGAATTCCTAGAACAATGGAAGAGTTCCGAAGCATTTCTAAACGTCAGCAGAATTCTGAGAACAACGGAAGATTTCCGAAGCATTTTTAAACTTCAGCAGAATTCCGAGAGCAATGGAAGAGTTCCATAGCATTTTAAAAGTTCAGCAGAATTCCGAGAACAATTGAAGAGTTCCGAAGCATTTTTAAACGTCAACGGAATGCCGAGAACAATGCAAGATTTCTGAAGCATTTTTATATGTCAGCGGAATTCCGAGAACAATGGAAGAGTTCCGAAGCATTTTTAAACTTCAGCAGAATTCCGAGAACAATGGAAGTGTTTCGAAGCATTTTTAAACTTCAACAGTATTCCGAGAACAATGGAAGAGTTCCGAAGCATTTTTAAACGTCAGCGGAATTCCGAGAACAATGAAAGAGTTGCGAAGCATTATTAAACGTCAGCAGAATTCTGAGAACAATGGAAAAGTTCTGAAGCATTTTTAAACGTCAGCGGAATTTTGAAAACAATGGAAGATTTCCGAAGCATTTTTAAACGTCAGCGGAATTCTGAGAACAATGGAAGAGTTCTGAAGCATTTTTAAACTTCAGCAGAATTCCGAGAACAATGTACGAGATTTTAAGCATTTTTAAACTTCAGTGGAATTCCGAGAACAATAGAAGAGTTCCGAAGCATTTTTAAAATTCACACGAATTCCAAGAATAATGGAAGAGTTCACATGAATTTTTAGACTTCAGCAGAATTCCTAGAACAATGGAAGAGTTCCGAAGCATTTTTAAACTTTAGCGGAATTCCGAGAACAATGGAAGAGTTCCGAAGCATTTTTAAACATGAGCAGAATTACAAGAACAATGGAAGAGATTTTAAGCATTTTTAAACTTCAGCGGAATTCTGAGAACAATGCAAGATTTCCGAAGCATTTTTATATGTCAGCGGATTTCCGAGAACAATGGAAGAGTACCGTAGCATTTTTAAACATCAGCGGAATTCTGAGAACAATGGAAGAGTTCCGAAGCATTTTTAAACTTCAGCAGAATTCCGAGAACAATGGAAGAGTTTCGAAGCATTTTTAAACTTCAACGGAATTCCGAGAACAATGGAAGAGTTCCGAAGCATTTTTAAACGTCAGCGGAATTCCGAGAACAATGAAAGAGTTGCGAAGCATTATTAGACGTCAGCGGAATTCCGAGAACAATGGAAGAGTTCTGAAGCATTTTTAAACGTCAGCGGAATTTTGAAAACAATGGAAGATTTACGAAGCATTTTTAAACGTCAGCGGAATTCTGAGAACAATGGAAGAGTTCCGAAGCATTTTTAAACGTCAGCGGAATTCCGAGAACAATGGAAGAGTTCCAAAGCATTTTTAAACGTCAGCGGAATTCCGAGAACAATGGAAGAGTTCTGAAGCATTTTTAAACGTCAGCGGAATTGAGAGAACAATGGAAGAGTTCTAAAGCATTTTTAAACATCAGCGGAATGCCGAGAACAATGCAAGATTTCCGAAGCATTTTTATATGTCAGCGGAATTCCGAGAACAATGGAAGAGTTCCGAAGCATTTTTAAACGTCAGCAGAATTCTGAGAACAACGGAAGATTTCCGAAGCATTTTTAAACTTCAGCAGAATTCCGAGAGCAATGGAAGAGTTCCAAATCATTTTAAAAGTTCAGCAGAATTCCGAGAACAATTGAAGAGTTCCGAAGCATTTTTAAACGTCAACGGAATGCCGAGAACAATGCAAGATTTCCGAAGCATTTTTATATGTCAGCGGAATTCCGAGAACAATGGAAGAGTTCCGAAGCATTTTTAAACTTCAGCAGAATTCCGAGAACAATGGAAGTGTTTCGAAGCATTTTTAAACTTCAACAGTATTCCGAGAACAATGGAAGAGTTCCGAAGCATTTTTAAACGTCAGCGGAATTCCGAGAACAATGAAAGAGTTGCGAAGCATTATTAAACGTCAGCGGAATTCCGAGAACAATGGAAGAGTTCTGAAGCATTTTTAAACTTCAGCAGAATTCCCAGAACAATGGAAGAGTTTCGAAGCATTTTTAAACTTCAACGGAATTCCGAGAACAATGGAAGAGTTCCGAAGCATTTTTAAACGTCAGCGGAATTCCGAGAACAATGGAAGAGTTCCGAAGCATTTTTAAACGTCAGCAGAATTCCGAGAAGAATGTAAGAGTACTGAAGCATTTTTAAACTTCAGCAGAATTCCGAGAGCAATGGAAGAGTTCCAAAGCATTTTAAAAGTTCAGCAGAATTCCGAGAACAATGGAAGAGTTTCGAAGCATTTTTAAACTTCAACGGTATTCCGAGAACAATGGAAGAGTTCCGAAGCATTTTTAAACGTCAGCGGAATTCTGAGAACAATGGAAGAGTTCTGAAGCATTTTTAAACTTCAGCAGAATTCCGAGAACAATGTACGAGATTTTAAGCATTTTTAAACTTCAGTGGAATTCCGAGAACAATAGAAGAGTTCCGAAGCATTTTTAAAATTCACACGAATTCCAAGAATAATGGAAGAGTTCACATGAATTTTTAGACTTCAGCAGAATTCCTAGAACAATGGAAGAGTTCCGAAGCATTTTTAAACTTTAGCGGAATTCCGAGAACAATGGAAGAGTTCCGAAGCATTTTTAAACATGAGCAGAATTACGAGAACAATGGAAGAGATTTTAAGCGTTTTTAAACTTCAGCGGAATTCTGAGAACAATGCAAGATTTCCGAAGCATTTTTATATGTCAGCGGATTTCCGAGAACAATGGAAGAGTACCGTAGCATTTTTAAACATCAGCGGAATTCTGAGAACAATGGAAGAGTTCCGAAGCATTTTTAAACTTCAGCAGAATTCCGAGAACAATGGAAGAGTTTCGAAGCATTTTTAAACTTCAACGGAATTCCGAGAACAATGGAAGAGTTCCGAAGCATTTTTAAACGTCAGCGGAATTCCGAGAACAATGAAAGAGTTGCGAAGCATTATTAGACGTCAGCGGAATTCCGAGAACAATGGAAGAGTTCTGAAGCATTTTTAAACGTCAGCGGAATTTTGAAAACAATGGAAGATTTACGAAGCATTTTTAAACGTCAGCGGAATTCTGAGAACAATGGAAGAGTTCCGAAGCATTTTTAAACGTCAGCGGAATTCCGAGAACAATGGAAGAGTTCCAAAGCATTTTTAAACGTCAGCGGAATTCCGAGAACAATGGAAGAGTTCTGAAGCATTTTTAAACGTCAGCGGAATTGCGAGAACAATGGAAGAGTTCTGAAGCATTTTTAAACTTCAGCAGAATTCCGAGAACAATGTACGAGATTTTAAGCATTTTTAAACTTCAGTGGAATTCCGAGAACAATAGAAGAGTTCCGAAGCATTTTTAAAATTCATACGAATTCCAAGAATAATGGAAGAGTTCACATGAATTTTTAGACTTCAGCAGAATTCCTAGAACAATGGAAGAGTTCCGAAGCATTTTTAAACTTTAGCGGAATTCCGAGAACAATGGAAGAGTTCCGAAGCATTTTTAAACATGAGCAGAATTACGAGAACAATGGAAGAGATTTTAAGCATTTTTAAACTTCAGCGGAATTCTGAGAACAATGCAAGATTTCCGAAGCATTTTTATATGTCAGCGGATTTCCGAGAACAATGGAAGAGTACCGTAGCATTTTTAAACATCAGCGGAATTCTGAGAACAATGGAAGAGTTCCGAAGCATTTTTAAACTTCAGCAGAATTCCGAGAACAATGGAAGAGTTTCGAAGCATTTTTAAACTTCAACGGAATTCCGAGAACAATGGAAGAGTTCCGAAGCATTTTTAAACGTCAGCGGAATTCCGAGAACAATGAAAGAGTTGCGAAGCATTATTAGACGTCAGCGGAATTCCGAGAACAATGGAAGAGTTCTGAAGCATTTTTAAACGTCAGCGGAATTTTGAAAACAATGGAAGATTTACGAAGCATTTTTAAACGTCAGCGGAATTCTGAGAACAATGGAAGAGTTCCGAAGCATTTTTAAACGTCAGCGGAATTCCGAGAACAATGGAAGAGTTCCAAAGCATTTTTAAACGTCAGCGGAATTCCGAGAACAATGGAAGAGTTCTGAAGCATTTTTAAACGTCAGCGGAATTGCGAGAACAATGGAAGAGTTCTAAAGCATTTTTAAACATCAGCGGAATGCCGAGAACAATGCAAGATTTCCGAAGCATTTTTATATGTCAGCGGAATTCCGAGAACAATGGAAGAGTTCCGAAGCATTTTTAAACGTCAGCAGAATTCTGAGAACAACGGAAGATTTCCGAAGCATTTTTAAACTTCAGCAGAATTCCGAGAGCAATGGAAGAGTTCCAAATCATTTTAAAAGTTCAGCAGAATTCCGAGAACAATTGAAGAGTTCCGAAGCATTTTTAAACGTCAACGGAATGCCGAGAACAATGGAAGAGTACCGTAGCATTTTTAAACATCAGCGGAATTCTGAGAACAATGGAAGAGTTCCGAAGCATTTTTAAACTTCAGCAGAATTCCGAGAACAATGGAAGAGTTTCGAAGCATTTTTAAACTTCAACGGAATTCCGAGAACAATGGAAGAGTTCCGAAGCATTTTTAAACGTCAGCGGAATTCCGAGAACAATGAAAGAGTTGCGAAGCATTATTAGACGTCAGCGGAATTCCGAGAACAATGGAAGAGTTCTGAAGCATTTTTAAACGTCAGCGGAATTTTGAAAACAATGGAAGATTTACGAAGCATTTTTAAACGTCAGCGGAATTCTGAGAACAATGGAAGAGTTCCGAAGCATTTTTAAACGTCAGCGGAATTCCGAGAACAATGGAAGAGTTCCAAAGCATTTTTAAACGTCAGCGGAATTCCGAGAACAATGGAAGAGTTCTGAAGCATTTTTAAACGTCAGCGGAATTGCGAGAACAATGGAAGAGTTCTAAAGCATTTTTAAACATCAGCGGAATGCCGAGAACAATGCAAGATTTCCGAAGCATTTTTATATGTCAGCGGAATTCCGAGAACAATGGAAGAGTTCCGAAGCATTTTTAAACGTCAGCAGAATTCTGAGAACAACGGAAGATTTCCGAAGCATTTTTAAACTTCAGCAGAATTCCGAGAGCAATGGAAGAGTTCCAAATCATTTTAAAAGTTCAGCAGAATTCCGAGAACAATTGAAGAGTTCCGAAGCATTTTTAAACGTCAACGGAATGCCGAGAACAATGCAAGATTTCCGAAGCATTTTTATATGTCAGCGGAATTCCGAGAACAATGGAAGAGTTCCGAAGCATTTTTAAACTTCAGCAGAATTCCGAGAACAATGGAAGTGTTTCGAAGCATTTTTAAACTTCAACAGTATTCCGAGAACAATGGAAGAGTTCCGAAGCATTTTTAAACGTCAGCGGAATTCCGAGAACAATGAAAGAGTTGCGAAGCATTATTAAACGTCAGCGGAATTCCGAGAACAATGGAAGAGTTCTGAAGCATTTTTAAACTTCAGCAGAATTCCCAGAACAATGGAAGAGTTTCGAAGCATTTTTAAACTTCAACGGAATTCCGAGAACAATGGAAGAGTTCCGAAGCATTTTTAAACGTCAGCGGAATTCCGAGAACAATGGAAGAGTTCCGAAGCATTTTTAAACGTCAGCAGAATTCCGAGAAGAATGTAAGAGTACTGAAGCATTTTTAAACTTCAGCAGAATTCCGAGAGCAATGGAAGAGTTCCAAAGCATTTTAAAAGTTCAGCAGAATTCCGAGAACAATGGAAGAGTTTCGAAGCATTTTTAAACTTCAACGGTATTCCGAGAACAATGGAAGAGTTCCGAAGCATTTTTAAACGTCAGCGGAATTCCGAGAACAATGAAAGAGTTGCGAAGCATTATTAAACGTCAGCGGAGTTCCGAGAACAATGGAAGAGTTCTGAAGCATTTTTAAACTTCAGCAGAATTCCCAGAACAATGTAAGATTTTCGAAGCATTTTTAAACTTCAACAGAATTCCGAGAACAATTGAAGAGTTCCGAAGCATTTTTAAACGTCAGCAGAATTCTGAGAACAATGGAAAAGTTCTGAAGCATTTTTAAACGTCAGCGGAATTTTGAAAACAATGGAAGATTTCCGAAGCATTTTTAAACGTCAGCGGAATTCTGAGAACAATGGAAGAGTTCTGAAGCATTTTTAAACTTCAGCAGAATTCCGAGAACAATAGAAGAGTTCCGAAGCATTTTTAAAATTCACACGAATTCCAAGAATAATGGAAGAGTTCACATGAATTTTTAGACTTCAGCAGAATTCCTAGAACAATGGAAGAGTTCCGAAGCATTTTTAAACTTTAGCGGAATTCCGAGAACAATGGAAGAGTTCCGAAGCATTTTTAAACATGAGCAGAATTACGAGAACAATGGAAGAGATTTTAAGCATTTTTAAACTTCAGCGGAATTCTGAGAACAATGCAAGATTTCCGAAGCATTTTTATATGTCAGCGGATTTCCGAGAACAATGGAAGAGTACCGTAGCATTTTTAAACGTCAGCGGAATTCTGAGAACAATGGAAGAGTTCCGAAGCATTTTTAAACTTCAGCAGAATTCCGAGAACAATGGAAGAGTTTCGAAGCATTTTTAAACTTCAACGGAATTCCGAGAACAATGGAAGAGTTCCGAAGCATTTTTAAACGCCAGCGGAATTCCGAGAACAATGAAAGAGTTGCGAAGCATTATTAGACGTCAGCGGAATTCCGAGAACAATGGAAGAGTTCTGAAGCATTTTTAAACGTCAGCGGAATTTTGAAAACAATGGAAGATTTACGAAGCATTTTTAAACGTCAGCGGAATTCTGAGAACAATGGAAGAGTTCCGAAGCATTTTTAAACGTCAGCGGAATTCCGAGAACAATGGAAGAGTTCCAAAGCATTTTTAAACGTCAGCGGAATTCCGAGAACAATGGAAGAGTTCTGAAGCATTTTTAAACGTCAGCGGAATTGCGAGAACAATGGAAGAGTTCTAAAGCATTTTTAAACATCAGCGGAATGCCGAGAACAATGCAAGATTTCCGAAGCATTTTTATATGTCAGCGGAATTCCGAGAACAATGGAAGAGTTCCGAAGCATTTTTAAACTTCAGCGGAATTACGAGAACAATGGAAGAGTTCCGAAGCATTTTTAAACGTCAGCGGAATGCCGAGAACAATGCAAGATTTCCGAAGCATTTTTATATGTCAGCGGAATTCCGAGAACAATGGAAGAGGTCCGAAGCATTTTTAAACTTCAGCGGAATTCCGAGAACAATGGAAGAGTTCCGAAGCATTTTTAAACGTCATCGGAATTCCGAGAACAATGGAAGAGTTCCGAAGCATTTTTAAACTCCAGCAGAATTACGAGAACAATGGAAGAGTTCCGAAGAATCTTTAAACATGAGCAGAATTACGAGAACAATGGAAGAGATTTTAAGCATTTTTAAACTTCAGCGGAATTCCGAGAACAATAGAAGAGTTCCGAAGCATTTTTAAACTTCACCCGAATTCCGAGAGCAATGGAAGAGTTCCAAAGCATTTTAAAAATTCAGCAGAAATCCGAGAACAATTGAAGAGTTCCGAAGCATTTTTAAACGTCAGCGGAATGCCGAGAACAATGCAAGATTTCCGAAGCATTTTTATATGTCAACGGAATTCCGAGAACAATGGAAGAGTACCAAAGCATTTTTAAACGTCAGCGGAATTCTGAGAACAATGGAAGAGTTCCGAAGCATTTTTAAACGTCAGCGGAATTCCGAGAACAATGGAAGAGTTGTGAAGCATTTTTAAACATCAGCGGAATTCCGAGAACAATGGAAATGTTCCGAAGCATTTTTAAACGTCAGCAGAATTCCGAGAACAATGGAAGAGTTCCAAAGCATTTTTAAACGTCAGCAGAATTCTGAGAACAATGGAAAAGTTCTGAAGCATTTTTAAACGTCAGCGGAATTTTGAAAACAATGGAAGATTTCCGAAGCATTTTTAAACGTCAGCAAAATTCTGAGAACAATGGAAGAGTTCTGAAGCATTTTTAAACTTCAGCAGAATTCCGAGAACAATGGAAGAGTTCCGAAGCATTTTTAAACTTCAGCGGAATTCCGAGAACAATGTAAGAGATTTTAAGCATTTTTAAACTTTAGCGGAATTCCGAGAACAATGGAAGAGTTCCAAAGCATTTTTAAACGTCAGCAGAATTCCTAGAACAATGGAAGAGTTCCGAAGCATTTTTAAACGTCAGCAGAATTCCTAGAACAATGGAAGAGTTCCGAAGCATTTCTAAACGTCAGCAGAATTCTGAGAACAACGGAAGATTTCCGAAGTATTTTTAAACTTCAGCAGAATTCCGAGAGCAATGGAAGAGTTCCAAAGCATTTTAAAAGTTCAGCAGAATTCCGAGAACAATTGAAGAGTTCCGAAGCATTTTTAAACGTCAACGGAATGCCGAGAACAATGCAAGATTTCCGAAGCATTTTTATATGTCAGCGGAATTCCGAGAACAATGGAAGAGTTCCGAAGCATTTTTAAACTTCAGCAGAATTCCGAGAACAATGGAAGTGTTTCGAAGCATTTTTAAACTTCAACAGTATTCCGAGAACAATGGAAGAGTTCCGAAGCATTTTTAAACGTCAGCGGAATTCCGAGAACAATGAAAGAGTTGCGAAGCATTATTAAACGTCAGCAGAATTCTGAGAACAATGGAAAAGTTCTGAAGCATTTTTAAACGTCAGCGGAATTTTGAAAACAATGGAAGATTTCCGAAGCATTTTTAAACGTCAGCGGAATTCTGAGAACAATGGAAGAGTTCTGAAGCATTTTTAAACTTCAGCAGAATTCCGAGAACAATGTACGAGATTTTAAGCATTTTTAAACTTCAGCGGAATTCCGAGAACAATAGAAGAGTTCCGAAGCATTTTTAAAATTCACACGAATTCCAAGAATAATGGAAGAGTTCACATGAATTTTTAGACTTCAGCAGAATTCCTAGAACAATGGAAGAGTTCCGAAGCATTTTTAAACTTTAGCGGAATTCCGAGAACAATGGAAGAGTTCCGAAGCATTTTTAAACATGAGCAGAATTACGAGAACAATGGAAGAGATTTTAAGCATTTTTAAACTTCAGCGGAATTCTGAGAACAATGCAAGATTTCCGAAGCATTTTTATATGTCAGCGGATTTCCGAGAACAATGGAAGAGTACCGTAGCATTTTTAAACATCAGCGGAATTCTGAGAACAATGGAAGAGTTCCGAAGCATTTTTAAACTTCAGCAGAATTCCGAGAACAATGGAAGAGTTTCGAAGCATTTTTAAACTTCAACGGAATTCCGAGAACAATGGAAGAGTTCCGAAGCATTTTTAAACGTCAGCGGAATTCCGAGAACAATGAAAGAGTTGCGAAGCATTATTAGACGTCAGCGGAATTCCGAGAACAATGGAAGAGTTCTGAAGCATTTTTAAACGTCAGCGGAATTTTGAAAACAATGGAAGATTTACGAAGCATTTTTAAACGTCAGCGGAATTCTGAGAACAATGGAAGAGTTCCGAAGCATTTTTAAACGTCAGCGGAATTCCGAGAACAATGGAAGAGTTCCAAAGCATTTTTAAACGTCAGCGGAATTCCGAGAACAATGGAAGAGTTCTGAAGCATTTTTAAACGTCAGCGGAATTGCGAGAACAATGGAAGAGTTCTAAAGCATTTTTAAACATCAGCGGAATGCCGAGAACAATGCAAGATTTCCGAAGCATTTTTATATGTCAGCGGAATTCCGAGAACAATGGAAGAGTTCCGAAGCATTTTTAAACGTCAGCAGAATTCTGAGAACAACGGAAGATTTCCGAAGCATTTTTAAACTTCAGCAGAATTCCGAGAGCAATGGAAGAGTTCCAAATCATTTTAAAAGTTCAGCAGAATTCCGAGAACAATTGAAGAGTTCCGAAGCATTTTTAAACGTCAACGGAATGCCGAGAACAATGCAAGATTTCCGAAGCATTTTTATATGTCAGCGGAATTCCGAGAACAATGGAAGAGTTCCGAAGCATTTTTAAACTTCAGCAGAATTCCGAGAACAATGGAAGTGTTTCGAAGCATTTTTAAACTTCAACAGTATTCCGAGAACAATGGAAGAGTTCCGAAGCATTTTTAAACGTCAGCGGAATTCCGAGAACAATGAAAGAGTTGCGAAGCATTATTAAACGTCAGCGGAATTCCGAGAACAATGGAAGAGTTCTGAAGCATTTTTAAACTTCAGCAGAATTCCCAGAACAATGGAAGAGTTTCGAAGCATTTTTAAACTTCAACGGAATTCCGAGAACAATGGAAGAGTTCCGAAGCATTTTTAAACGTCAGCGGAATTCCGAGAACAATGGAAGAGTTCCGAAGCATTTTTAAACGTCAGCAGAATTCCGAGAAGAATGTAAGAGTACTGAAGCATTTTTAAACTTCAGCAGAATTCCGAGAGCAATGGAAGAGTTCCAAAGCATTTTAAAAGTTCAGCAGAATTCCGAGAACAATGGAAGAGTTTCGAAGCATTTTTAAACTTCAACGGTATTCCGAGAACAATGGAAGAGTTCCGAAGCATTTTTAAACGTCAGCGGAATTCCGAGAACAATGAAAGAGTTGCGAAGCATTATTAAACGTCAGCGGAGTTCCGAGAACAATGGAAGAGTTCTGAAGCATTTTTAAACTTCAGCAGAATTCCCAGAACAATGTAAGATTTTCGAAGCATTTTTAAACTTCAACAGAATTCCGAGAACAATTGAAGAGTTCCGAAGCATTTTTAAACGTCAGCAGAATTCTGAGAACAATGGAAAAGTTCTGAAGCATTTTTAAACGTCAGCGGAATTTTGAAAACAATGGAAGATTTCCGAAGCATTTTTAAACGTCAGCGTAATTCTGAGAACAATGGAAGAGTTCTGAAGCATTTTTAAACTTCAGCAGAATTCCGAGAACAATAGAAGAGTTCCGAAGCATTTTTAAAATTCACACGAATTCCAAGAATAATGGAAGAGTTCACATGAATTTTTAGACTTCAGCAGAATTCCTAGAACAATGGAAGAGTTCCGAAGCATTTTTAAACTTTAGCGGAATTCCGAGAACAATGGAAGAGTTCCGAAGCATTTTTAAACATGGGCAGAATTACGAGAACAATGGAAGAGATTTTAAGCATTTTTAAACTTCAGCGGAATTCTGAGAACAATGCAAGATTTCCGAAGCATTTTTATATGTCAGCGGATTTCCGAGAACAATGGAAGAGTACCGTAGCATTTTTAAACGTCAGCGGAATTCTGAGAACAATGGAAGAGTTCCGAAGCATTTTTAAACTTCAGCAGAATTCCGAGAACAATGGAAGAGTTTCGAAGCATTTTTAAACTTCAACGGAATTCCGAGAACAATGGAAGAGTTCCGAAGCATTTTTAAACGTCAGCGGAATTCCGAGAACAATGAAAGAGTTGCGAAGCATTATTAGACGTCAGCGGAATTCCGAGAACAATGGAAGAGTTCTGAAGCATTTTTAAACGTCAGCGGAATTTTGAAAACAATGGAAGAGTTCCGAAGCATTTTTAAACGTCAGCGGAATGCCGAGAACAATGCGAGATTTCCGAAGCATTTTTATATGTCAGCGGAATTCCGAGAACAATGGAAGAGGTCCGAAGCATTTTTAAACTTCAGCGGAATTCCGAGAACAATGGAAGAGTTCCGAAGCATTTTTAAACGTCATCGGAATTCCGAGAACAATGGAAGAGTTCCGAAGCATTTTTAAACTCCAGCAGAATTACGAGAACAATGGAAGAGTTCCGAAGCATCTTTAAACATGAGCAGAATTACGAGAACAATGGAAGAGATTTTAAGCATTTTTAAACTTCAGCGGAATTCCGAGAACAATAGAAGAGTTCCGAAGCATTTTTAAACTTCACCCGAATTCCGAGAGCAATGGAAGAGTTCCAAAGCATTTTAAAAATTCAGCAGAATTCCGAGAACAATTGAAGAGTTCCGAAGCATTTTTAAACGTCAGCGGAATGCCGAGAACAATGCAAGATTTCCGAAGCATTTTTATATGTCAACGGAATTCCGAGAACAATGGAAGAGTACCAAAGCATTTTTAAACGTCAGCGGAATTCTGAGAACAATGGAAGAGTTCCGAAGCATTTTTAAACGTCAGCGGAATTCCGAGAACAATGGAAGAGTTGTGAAGCATTTTTAAACATCAGCGGAATTCCGAGAACAATGGAAATGTTCCGAAGCATTTTTAAACGTCAGCAGAATTCCGAGAACAATGGAAGAGTTCCAAAGCATTTTTAAACGTCAGCAGAATTCCTAGAACAATGGAAGAGTTCCGAAGCATTTCTAAACGTCAGCAGAATTCTGAGAACAACGGAAGATTTCCGAAGCATTTTTAAACTTCAGCAGAATTCCGAGAGCAATGGAAGAGTTCCATAGCATTTTAAAAGTTCAGCAGAATTCCGAGAACAATTGAAGAGTTCCGAAGCATTTTTAAACGTCAACGGAATGCCGAGAACAATGCAAGATTTCTGAAGCATTTTTATATGTCAGCGGAATTCCGAGAACAATGGAAGAGTTCCGAAGCATTTTTAAACTTCAGCAGAATTCCGAGAACAATGGAAGTGTTTCGAAGCATTTTTAAACTTCAACAGTATTCCGAGAACAATGGAAGAGTTCCGAAGCATTTTTAAACGTCAGCGGAATTCCGAGAACAATGAAAGAGTTGCGAAGCATTATTAAACGTCAGCAGAATTCTGAGAACAATGGAAAAGTTCTGAAGCATTTTTAAACGTCAGCGGAATTTTGAAAACAATGGAAGATTTCCGAAGCATTTTTAAACGTCAGCGGAATTCTGAGAACAATGGAAGAGTTCTGAAGCATTTTTAAACTTCAGCAGAATTCCGAGAACAATGTACGAGATTTTAAGCATTTTTAAACTTCAGTGGAATTCCGAGAACAATAGAAGAGTTCCGAAGCATTTTTAAAATTCACACGAATTCCAAGAATAATGGAAGAGTTCACATGAATTTTTAGACTTCAGCAGAATTCCTAGAACAATGGAAGAGTTCCGAAGCATTTTTAAACTTTAGCGGAATTCCGAGAACAATGGAAGAGTTCCGAAGCATTTTTAAACATGAGCAGAATTACAAGAACAATGGAAGAGATTTTAAGCATTTTTAAACTTCAGCGGAATTCTGAGAACAATGCAAGATTTCCGAAGCATTTTTATATGTCAGCGGATTTCCGAGAACAATGGAAGAGTACCGTAGCATTTTTAAACATCAGCGGAATTCTGAGAACAATGGAAGAGTTCCGAAGCATTTTTAAACTTCAGCAGAATTCCGAGAACAATGGAAGAGTTTCGAAGCATTTTTAAACTTCAACGGAATTCCGAGAACAATGGAAGAGTTCCGAAGCATTTTTAAACGTCAGCGGAATTCCGAGAACAATGAAAGAGTTGCGAAGCATTATTAGACGTCAGCGGAATTCCGAGAACAATGGAAGAGTTCTGAAGCATTTTTAAACGTCAGCGGAATTTTGAAAACAATGGAAGATTTACGAAGCATTTTTAAACGTCAGCGGAATTCTGAGAACAATGGAAGAGTTCCGAAGCATTTTTAAACGTCAGCGGAATTCCGAGAACAATGGAAGAGTTCCAAAGCATTTTTAAACGTCAGCGGAATTCCGAGAACAATGGAAGAGTTCTGAAGCATTTTTAAACGTCAGCGGAATTGCGAGAACAATGGAAGAGTTCTAAAGCATTTTTAAACATCAGCGGAATGCCGAGAACAATGCAAGATTTCCGAAGCATTTTTATATGTCAGCGGAATTCCGAGAACAATGGAAGAGTTCCGAAGCATTTTTAAACGTCAGCAGAATTCTGAGAACAACGGAAGATTTCCGAAGCATTTTTAAACTTCAGCAGAATTCCGAGAGCAATGGAAGAGTTCCAAATCATTTTAAAAGTTCAGCAGAATTCCGAGAACAATTGAAGAGTTCCGAAGCATTTTTAAACGTCAACGGAATGCCGAGAACAATGCAAGATTTCCGAAGCATTTTTATATGTCAGCGGAATTCCGAGAACAATGGAAGAGTTCCGAAGCATTTTTAAACTTCAGCAGAATTCCGAGAACAATGGAAGTGTTTCGAAGCATTTTTAAACTTCAACAGTATTCCGAGAACAATGGAAGAGTTCCGAAGCATTTTTAAACGTCAGCGGAATTCCGAGAACAATGAAAGAGTTGCGAAGCATTATTAAACGTCAGCGGAATTCCGAGAACAATGGAAGAGTTCTGAAGCATTTTTAAACTTCAGCAGAATTCCCAGAACAATGGAAGAGTTTCGAAGCATTTTTAAACTTCAACGGAATTCCGAGAACAATGGAAGAGTTCCGAAGCATTTTTAAACGTCAGCGGAATTCCGAGAACAATGGAAGAGTTCCGAAGCATTTTTAAACGTCAGCAGAATTCCGAGAAGAATGTAAGAGTACTGAAGCATTTTTAAACTTCAGCAGAATTCCGAGAGCAATGGAAGAGTTCCAAAGCATTTTAAAAGTTCAGCAGAATTCCGAGAACAATGGAAGAGTTTCGAAGCATTTTTAAACTTCAACGGTATTCCGAGAACAATGGAAGAGTTCCGAAGCATTTTTAAACGTCAGCGGAATTCTGAGAACAATGGAAGAGTTCTGAAGCATTTTTAAACTTCAGCAGAATTCCGAGAACAATGTACGAGATTTTAAGCATTTTTAAACTTCAGTGGAATTCCGAGAACAATAGAAGAGTTCCGAAGCATTTTTAAAATTCACACGAATTCCAAGAATAATGGAAGAGTTCACATGAATTTTTAGACTTCAGCAGAATTCCTAGAACAATGGAAGAGTTCCGAAGCATTTTTAAACTTTAGCGGAATTCCGAGAACAATGGAAGAGTTCCGAAGCATTTTTAAACATGAGCAGAATTACGAGAACAATGGAAGAGATTTTAAGCATTTTTAAACTTCAGCGGAATTCTGAGAACAATGCAAGATTTCCGAAGCATTTTTATATGTCAGCGGATTTCCGAGAACAATGGAAGAGTACCGTAGCATTTTTAAACATCAGCGGAATTCTGAGAACAATGGAAGAGTTCCGAAGCATTTTTAAACTTCAGCAGAATTCCGAGAACAATGGAAGAGTTTCGAAGCATTTTTAAACTTCAACGGAATTCCGAGAACAATGGAAGAGTTCCGAAGCATTTTTAAACGTCAGCGGAATTCCGAGAACAATGAAAGAGTTGCGAAGCATTATTAGACGTCAGCGGAATTCCGAGAACAATGGAAGAGTTCTGAAGCATTTTTAAACGTCAGCGGAATTTTGAAAACAATGGAAGATTTACGAAGCATTTTTAAACGTCAGCGGAATTCTGAGAACAATGGAAGAGTTCCGAAGCATTTTTAAACGTCAGCGGAATTCCGAGAACAATGGAAGAGTTCCAAAGCATTTTTAAACGTCAGCGGAATTCCGAGAACAATGGAAGAGTTCTGAAGCATTTTTAAACGTCAGCGGAATTGCGAGAACAATGGAAGAGTTCTGAAGCATTTTTAAACTTCAGCAGAATTCCGAGAACAATGTACGAGATTTTAAGCATTTTTAAACTTCAGTGGAATTCCGAGAACAATAGAAGAGTTCCGAAGCATTTTTAAAATTCACACGAATTCCAAGAATAATGGAAGAGTTCACATGAATTTTTAGACTTCAGCAGAATTCCTAGAACAATGGAAGAGTTCCGAAGCATTTTTAAACTTTAGCGGAATTCCGAGAACAATGGAAGAGTTCCGAAGCATTTTTAAACATGAGCAGAATTACGAGAACAATGGAAGAGATTTTAAGCATTTTTAAACTTCAGCGGAATTCTGAGAACAATGCAAGATTTCCGAAGCATTTTTATATGTCAGCGGATTTCCGAGAACAATGGAAGAGTACCGTAGCATTTTTAAACATCAGCGGAATTCTGAGAACAATGGAAGAGTTCCGAAGCATTTTTAAACTTCAGCAGAATTCCGAGAACAATGGAAGAGTTTCGAAGCATTTTTAAACTTCAACGGAATTCCGAGAACAATGGAAGAGTTCCGAAGCATTTTTAAACGTCAGCGGAATTCCGAGAACAATGAAAGAGTTGCGAAGCATTATTAGACGTCAGCGGAATTCCGAGAACAATGGAAGAGTTCTGAAGCATTTTTAAACGTCAGCGGAATTTTGAAAACAATGGAAGATTTACGAAGCATTTTTAAACGTCAGCGGAATTCTGAGAACAATGGAAGAGTTCCGAAGCATTTTTAAACGTCAGCGGAATTCCGAGAACAATGGAAGAGTTCCAAAGCATTTTTAAACGTCAGCGGAATTCCGAGAACAATGGAAGAGTTCTGAAGCATTTTTAAACGTCAGCGGAATTGCGAGAACAATGGAAGAGTTCTAAAGCATTTTTAAACATCAGCGGAATGCCGAGAACAATGCAAGATTTCCGAAGCATTTTTATATGTCAGCGGAATTCCGAGAACAATGGAAGAGTTCCGAAGCATTTTTAAACGTCAGCAGAATTCTGAGAACAACGGAAGATTTCCGAAGCATTTTTAAACTTCAGCAGAATTCCGAGAGCAATGGAAGAGTTCCAAATCATTTTAAAAGTTCAGCAGAATTCCGAGAACAATTGAAGAGTTCCGAAGCATTTTTAAACGTCAACGGAATGCCGAGAACAATGCAAGATTTCCGAAGCATTTTTATATGTCAGCGGAATTCCGAGAACAATGGAAGAGTTCCGAAGCATTTTTAAACTTCAGCAGAATTCCGAGAACAATGGAAGTGTTTCGAAGCATTTTTAAACTTCAACAGTATTCCGAGAACAATGGAAGAGTTCCGAAGCATTTTTAAACGTCAGCGGAATTCCGAGAACAATGAAAGAGTTGCGAAGCATTATTAAACGTCAGCGGAATTCCGAGAACAATGGAAGAGTTCTGAAGCATTTTTAAACTTCAGCAGAATTCCCAGAACAATGGAAGAGTTTCGAAGCATTTTTAAACTTCAACGGAATTCCGAGAACAATGGAAGAGTTCCGAAGCATTTTTAAACGTCAGCGGAATTCCGAGAACAATGGAAGAGTTCCGAAGCATTTTTAAACGTCAGCAGAATTCCGAGAAGAATGTAAGAGTACTGAAGCATTTTTAAACTTCAGCAGAATTCCGAGAGCAATGGAAGAGTTCCAAAGCATTTTAAAAGTTCAGCAGAATTCCGAGAACAATGGAAGAGTTTCGAAGCATTTTTAAACTTCAACGGTATTCCGAGAACAATGGAAGAGTTCCGAAGCATTTTTAAACGTCAGCGGAATTCCGAGAACAATGAAAGAGTTGCGAAGCATTATTAAACGTCAGCGGAGTTCCGAGAACAATGGAAGAGTTCTGAAGCATTTTTAAACTTCAGCAGAATTCCCAGAACAATGTAAGATTTTCGAAGCATTTTTAAACTTCAACAGAATTCCGAGAACAATTGAAGAGTTCCGAAGCATTTTTAAACGTCAGCAGAATTCTGAGAACAATGGAAAAGTTCTGAAGCATTTTTAAACGTCAGCGGAATTTTGAAAACAATGGAAGATTTCCGAAGCATTTTTAAACGTCAGCGGAATTCTGAGAACAATGGAAGAGTTCTGAAGCATTTTTAAACTTCAGCAGAATTCCGAGAACAATAGAAGAGTTCCGAAGCATTTTTAAAATTCACACGAATTCCAAGAATAATGGAAGAGTTCACATGAATTTTTAGACTTCAGCAGAATTCCTAGAACAATGGAAGAGTTCCGAAGCATTTTTAAACTTTAGCGGAATTCCGAGAACAATGGAAGAGTTCCGAAGCATTTTTAAACATGAGCAGAATTACGAGAACAATGGAAGAGATTTTAAGCATTTTTAAACTTCAGCGGAATTCTGAGAACAATGCAAGATTTCCGAAGCATTTTTATATGTCAGCGGATTTCCGAGAACAATGGAAGAGTACCGTAGCATTTTTAAACGTCAGCGGAATTCTGAGAACAATGGAAGAGTTCCGAAGCATTTTTAAACTTCAGCAGAATTCCGAGAACAATGGAAGAGTTTCGAAGCATTTTTAAACTTCAACGGAATTCCGAGAACAATGGAAGAGTTCCGAAGCATTTTTAAACGTCAGCGGAATTCCGAGAACAATGAAAGAGTTGCGAAGCATTATTAGACGTCAGCGGAATTCCGAGAACAATGGAAGAGTTCTGAAGCATTTTTAAACGTCAGCGGAATTTTGAAAACAATGGAAGAGTTCCGAAGCATTTTTAAACGTCAGCGGAATGCCGAGAACAATGCAAGATTTCCGAAGCATTTTTATATGTCAGCGGAATTCCGAGAACAATGGAAGAGGTCCGAAGCATTTTTAAACTTCAGCGGAATTCCGAGAACAATGGAAGAGTTCCGAAGCATTTTTAAACGTCATCGGAATTCCGAGAACAATGGAAGAGTTCCGAAGCATTTTTAAACTCCAGCAGAATTACGAGAACAATGGAAGAGTTCCGAAGCATCTTTAAACATGAGCAGAATTACGAGAACAATGGAAGAGATTTTAAGCATTTTTAAACTTCAGCGGAATTCCGAGAACAATAGAAGAGTTCCGAAGCATTTTTAAACTTCACCCGAATTCCGAGAGCAATGGAAGAGTTCCAAAGCATTTTAAAAATTCAGCAGAATTCCGAGAACAATTGAAGAGTTCCGAAGCATTTTTAAACGTCAGCGGAATGCCGAGAACAATGCAAGATTTCCGAAGCATTTTTATATGTCAACGGAATTCCGAGAACAATGGAAGAGTACCAAAGCATTTTTAAACGTCAGCGGAATTCTGAGAACAATGGAAGAGTTCCGAAGCATTTTTAAACGTCAGCGGAATTCCGAGAACAATGGAAGAGTTGTGAAGCATTTTTAAACATCAGCGGAATTCCGAGAACAATGGAAATGTTCCGAAGCATTTTTAAACGTCAGCAGAATTCCGAGAACAATGGAAGAGTTCCAAAGCATTTTTAAACGTCAGCAGAATTCTGAGAACAATGGAAAAGTTCTGAAGCATTTTTAAACGTCAGCGGAATTTTGAAAACAATGGAAGATTTCCGAAGCATTTTTAAACGTCAGCAAAATTCTGAGAACAATGGAAGAGTTCTGAAGCATTTTTAAACTTCAGCAGAATTCCGAGAACAATGGAAGAGTTCCGAAGCATTTTTAAACTTCAGCGGAATTCCGAGAACAATGTAAGAGATTTTAAGCATTTTTAAACTTCAGCGGAATTCCGAGAACAATGGAAGAGTTCCAAAGCATTTTTAAACGTCAGCAGAATTCCTAGAACAATGGAAGAGTTCCGAAGCATTTTTAAACGTCAGCAGAATTCCTAGAACAATGGAAGAGTTCCGAAGCATTTCTAAACGTCAGCAGAATTCTGAGAACAACGGAAGATTTCCGAAGCATTTTTAAACTTCAGCAGAATTCCGAGAGCAATGGAAGAGTTCCATAGCATTTTAAAAGTTCAGCAGAATTCCGAGAACAATTGAAGAGTTCCGAAGCATTTTTAAACGTCAACGGAATGCCGAGAACAATGCAAGATTTCTGAAGCATTTTTATATGTCAGCGGAATTCCGAGAACAATGGAAGAGTTCCGAAGCATTTTTAAACTTCAGCAGAATTCCGAGAACAATGGAAGTGTTTCGAAGCATTTTTAAACTTCAACAGTATTCCGAGAACAATGGAAGAGTTCCGAAGCATTTTTAAACGTCAGCGGAATTCCGAGAACAATGAAAGAGTTGCGAAGCATTATTAAACGTCAGCAGAATTCTGAGAACAATGGAAAAGTTCTGAAGCATTTTTAAACGTCAGCGGAATTTTGAAAACAATGGAAGATTTCCGAAGCATTTTTAAACGTCAGCGGAATTCTGAGAACAATGGAAGAGTTCTGAAGCATTTTTAAACTTCAGCAGAATTCCGAGAACAATGTACGAGATTTTAAGCATTTTTAAACTTCAGTGGAATTCCGAGAACAATAGAAGAGTTCCGAAGCATTTTTAAAATTCACACGAATTCCAAGAATAATGGAAGAGTTCACATGAATTTTTAGACTTCAGCAGAATTCCTAGAACAATGGAAGAGTTCCGAAGCATTTTTAAACTTTAGCGGAATTCCGAGAACAATGGAAGAGTTCCGAAGCATTTTTAAACATGAGCAGAATTACGAGAACAATGGAAGAGATTTTAAGCATTTTTAAACTTCAGCGGAATTCTGAGAACAATGCAAGATTTCCGAAGCATTTTTATATGTCAGCGGATTTCCGAGAACAATGGAAGAGTACCGTAGCATTTTTAAACATCAGCGGAATTCTGAGAACAATGGAAGAGTTCCGAAGCATTTTTAAACTTCAGCAGAATTCCGAGAACAATGGAAGAGTTTCGAAGCATTTTTAAACTTCAACGGAATTCCGAGAACAATGGAAGAGTTCCGAAGCATTTTTAAACGTCAGCGGAATTCCGAGAACAATGAAAGAGTTGCGAAGCATTATTAGACGTCAGCGGAATTCCGAGAACAATGGAAGAGTTCTGAAGCATTTTTAAACGTCAGCGGAATTTTGAAAACAATGGAAGATTTACGAAGCATTTTTAAACGTCAGCGGAATTCTGAGAACAATGGAAGAGTTCCGAAGCATTTTTAAACGTCAGCGGAATTCTGAGAACAATGGAAGAGTTCTGAAGCATTTTTAAACGTCAGCGGAATTGCGAGAACAATGGAAGAGTTCTAAAGCATTTTTAAACATCAGCGGAATGCCGAGAACAATGCAAGATTTCCGAAGCATTTTTATATGTCAGCGGAATTCCGAGAACAATGGAAGAGTTCCGAAGCATTTTTAAACGTCAGCAGAATTCTGAGAACAACGGAAGATTTCCGAAGCATTTTTAAACTTCAGCAGAATTCCGAGAGCAATGGAAGAGTTCCAAATCATTTTAAAAGTTCAGCAGAATTCCGAGAACAATTGAAGAGTTCCGAAGCATTTTTAAATGTCAACGGAATGCCGAGAACAATGCAAGATTTCCGAAGCATTTTTATATGTCAGCGGAATTCCGAGAACAATGGAAGAGTTCCGAAGCATTTTTAAACTTCAGCAGAATTCCGAGAACAATGGAAGTGTTTCGAAGCATTTTTAAACTTCAACAGTATTCCGAGAACAATGGAAGAGTTCCGAAGCATTTTTAAACGTCAGCGGAATTCCGAGAACAATGAAAGAGTTGCGAAGCATTATTAAACGTCAGCGGAATTCCGAGAACAATGGAAGAGTTCTGAAGCATTTTTAAACTTCAGCAGAATTCCCAGAACAATGGAAGAGTTTCGAAGCATTTTTAAACTTCAACGGAATTCCGAGAACAATGGAAGAGTTCCGAAGCATTTTTAAACGTCAGCGGAATTCCGAGAACAATGGAAGAGTTCCGAAGCATTTTTAAACGTCAGCAGAATTCCGAGAAGAATGTAAGAGTACTGAAGCATTTTTAAACTTCAGCAGAATTCCGAGAGCAATGGAAGAGTTCCAAAGCATTTTAAAAGTTCAGCAGAATTCCGAGAACAATGGAAGAGTTTCGAAGCATTTTTAAACTTCAACGGTATTCCGAGAACAATGGAAGAGTTCCGAAGCATTTTTAAACGTCAGCGGAATTCCGAGAACAATGAAAGAGTTGCGAAGCATTATTAAACGTCAGCGGAGTTCCGAGAACAATGGAAGAGTTCTGAAGCATTTTTAAACTTCAGCAGAATTCCCAGAACAATGTAAGATTTTCGAAGCATTTTTAAACTTCAACAGAATTCCGAGAACAATTGAAGAGTTCCGAAGCATTTTTAAACGTCAGCAGAATTCTGAGAACAATGGAAAAGTTCTGAAGCATTTTTAAACGTCAGCGGAATTTTGAAAACAATGGAAGATTTCCAAAGCATTTTTAAACGTCAGCGGAATTCTGAGAACAATGGAAGAGTTCTGAAGCATTTTTAAACTTCAGCAGAATTCCAAGAACAATGTACGAGATTTTAAGCATTTTTAAACTTCAGCGGAATTCCGAGAACAATAGAAGAGTTCCGAAGCATTTTTAAAATTCACACGAATTCCAAGAATAATGGAAGAGTTCACATGAATTTTTAGACTTCAGCAGAATTCCTAGAACAATGGAAGAGTTCCGAAGCATTTTTAAACTTTAGCGGAATTCCGAGAACAATGGAAGAGTTCCGAAGCATTTTTAAACATGAGCAGAATTACGAGAACAATGGAAGAGATTTTAAGCATTTTTAAACTTCAGCGGAATTCTGAGAACAATGCAAGATTTCCGAAGCATTTTTATATGTCAGCGGATTTCCGAGAACAATGGAAGAGTACCGTAGCATTTTTAAACGTCAGCGGAATTCTGAGAACAATGGAAGAGTTCCGAAGCATTTTTAAACTTCAGCAGAATTCCGAGAACAATGGAAGAGTTTCGAAGCATTTTTAAACTTCAACGGAATTCCGAGAACAATGGAAGAGTTCCGAAGCATTTTTAAACGTCAGCGGAATTTTGAAAACAATGGAAGATTTACGAAGCATTTTTAAACGTCAGCGGAATTCTGAGAACAATGGAAGAGTTCCGAAGCATTTTTAAACGTCAGCGGAATTCCGAGAACAATGGAAGAGTTCCAAAGCATTTTTAAACGTCAGCGGAATTCCGAGAACAATGGAAGAGTTCTGAAGCATTTTTAAACGTCAGCGGAATTGCGAGAACAATGGAAGAGTTCTAAAGCATTTTTAAACATCAGCGGAATGCCGAGAACAATGCAAGATTTCCGAAGCATTTTTATATGTCAGCGGAATTCCGAGAACAATGGAAGAGTTCCGAAGCATTTTTAAACTTCAGCGGAATTACGAGAACAATGGAAGAGTTCCGAAGCATTTTTAAACGTCAGCGGAATGCCGAGAACAATGCAAGATTTCCGAAGCATTTTTATATGTCAGCGGAATTCCGAGAACAATGGAAGAGGTCCGAAGCATTTTTAAACTTCAGCGGAATTCCGAGAACAATGGAAGAGTTCCGAAGCATTTTTAAACGTCATCGGAATTCCGAGAACAATGGAAGAGTTCCGAAGCATTTTTAAACTCCAGCAGAATTACGAGAACAATGGAAGAGTTCCGAAGCATCTTTAAACATGAGCAGAATTACGAGAACAATGGAAGAGATTTTAAGCATTTTTAAACTTCAGCGGAATTCCGAGAACAATAGAAGAGTTCCGAAGCATTTTTAAACTTCACCCGAATTCCGAGAGCAATGGAAGAGTTCCAAAGCATTTTAAAAATTCAGCAGAATTCCGAGAACAATTGAAGAGTTCCGAAGCATTTTTAAACGTCAGCGGAATGCCGAGAACAATGCAAGATTTCCGAAGCATTTTTATATGTCAACGGAATTCCGAGAACAATGGAAGAGTCCCAAAGCATTTTTAAACGTCAGCGGAATTCTGAGAACAATGGAAGAGTTCCGAAGCATTTTTAAACGTCAGCGGAATTCCGAGAACAATGGAAGAGTTGTGAAGCATTTTTAAACATCAGCGGAATTCCGAGAACAATGGAAATGTTCCGAAGCATTTTTAAACGTCAGCAGAATTCCGAGAACAATGGAAGAGTTCCAAAGCATTTTTAAACGTCAGCAGAATTCTGAGAACAATGGAAAAGTTCTGAAGCATTTTTAAACGTCAGCGGAATTTTGAAAACAATGGAAGATTTCCGAAGCATTTTTAAACGTCAGCAAAATTCTGAGAACAATGGAAGAGTTCTGAAGCATTTTTAAACTTCAGCAGAATTCCGAGAACAATGGAAGAGTTCCGAAGCATTTTTAAACTTCAGCGGAATTCCGAGAACAATGTAAGAGATTTTAAGCATTTTTAAACTTCAGCGGAATTCCGAGAACAATGGAAGAGTTCCGAAGCATTTTTAAACTTCAGCAGAATTCCGAGAGCAATGGAAGAGTTCCAAAGCATTTTAAAAGTTCAGCAGAATTCCGAGAACAATTGAAGAGTTCCGAAGCATTTTTAAACGTCAACGGAATGCCGAGAACAATGCAAGATTTCCGAAGCATTTTTATATGTCAGCGGAATTCCGAGAACAATGGAAGAGTTCCGAAGCATTTTTAAACTTCAGCAGAATTCCGAGAACAATGGAAGTGTTTCGAAGCATTTTTAAACTTCAACAGTATTCCGAGAACAATGGAAGAGTTCCGAAGCATTTTTAAACGTCAGCGGAATTCCGAGAACAATGAAAGAGTTGCGAAGCATTATTAAACGTCAGCAGAATTCTGAGAACAATGGAAAAGTTCTGAAGCATTTTTAAACGTCAGCGGAATTTTGAAAACAATGGAAGATTTCCGAAGCATTTTTAAACGTCAGCGGAATTCTGAGAACAATGGAAGAGTTCCGAAGCATTTTTAAACATGAGCAGAATTACGAGAACAATGGAAGAGATTTTAAGCATTTTTAAACTTCAGCGGAATTCTGAGAACAATGCAAGATTTCCGAAGCATTTTTATATGTCAGCGGATTTCCGAGAACAATGGAAGAGTACCGTAGCATTTTTAAACATCAGCGGAATTCTGAGAACAATGGAAGAGTTCCGAAGCATTTTTAAACTTCAGCAGAATTCCGAGAACAATGGAAGAGTTTCGAAGCATTTTTAAACTTCAACGGAATTCCGAGAACAATGGAAGAGTTCCGAAGCATTTTTAAACGTCAGCGGAATTCCGAGAACAATGAAAGAGTTGCGAAGCATTATTAGACGTCAGCGGAATTCCGAGAACAATGGAAGAGTTCTGAAGCATTTTTAAACGTCAGCGGAATTTTGAAAACAATGGAAGATTTACGAAGCATTTTTAAACGTCAGCGGAATTCTGAGAACAATGGAAGAGTTCCGAAGCATTTTTAAACGTCAGCGGAATTCTGAGAACAATGGAAGAGTTCTGAAGCATTTTTAAACGTCAGCGGAATTGCGAGAACAATGGAAGAGTTCTAAAGCATTTTTAAACATCAGCGGAATGCCGAGAACAATGCAAGATTTCCGAAGCATTTTTATATGTCAGCGGAATTCCAAGAACAATGGAAGAGTTCCGAAGCATTTTTAAACGTCAGCAGAATTCTGAGAACAACGGAAGATTTCCGAAGCATTTTTAAACTTCAGCAGAATTCCGAGAGCAATGGAAGAGTTCCAAATCATTTTAAAAGTTCAGCAGAATTCCGAGAACAATTGAAGAGTTCCGAAGCATTTTTAAACGTCAACGGAATGCCGAGAACAATGCAAGATTTCCGAAGCATTTTTATATGTCAGCGGAATTCCGAGAACAATGGAAGAGTTCCGAAGCATTTTTAAACTTCAGCAGAATTCCGAGAACAATGGAAGTGTTTCGAAGCATTTTTAAACTTCAACAGTATTCCGAGAACAATGGAAGAGTTCCGAAGCATTTTTAAACGTCAGCGGAATTCCAAGAACAATGAAAGAGTTGCGAAGCATTATTAAACGTCAGCGGAATTCCGAGAACAATGGAAGAGTTCTGAAGCATTTTTAAACTTCAGCAGAATTCCCAGAACAATGGAAGAGTTTCGAAGCATTTTTAAACTTCAACGGAATTCCGAGAACAATGGAAGAGTTCCGAAGCATTTTTAAACGTCAGCGGAATTCCGAGAACAATGGAAGAGTTCCGAAGCATTTTTAAACGTCAGCAGAATTCCGAGAAGAATGTAAGAGTACTGAAGCATTTTTAAACTTCAGCAGAATTCCGAGAGCAATGGAAGAGTTCCAAAGCATTTTAAAAGTTCAGCAGAATTCCGAGAACAATGGAAGAGTTTCGAAGCATTTTTAAACTTCAACGGTATTCCGAGAACAATGGAAGAGTTCCGAAGCATTTTTAAACGTCAGCGGAATTCCGAGAACAATGAAAGAGTTGCGAAGCATTATTAAACGTCAGCGGAGTTCCGAGAACAATGGGAGAGTTCTGAAGCATTTTTAAACTTCAGCAGAATTCCCAGAACAATGTAAGATTTTCGAAGCATTTTTAAACTTCAACAGAATTCCGAGAACAATTGAAGAGTTCCGAAGCATTTTTAAACGTCAGCAGAATTCTGAGAACAATGGAAGAGTTCCGAAGCATTTTTAAAATTCACACGAATTCCAAGAATAATGGAAGAGTTCACATGAATTTTTAGACTTCAGCAGAATTCCTAGAACAATGGAAGAGTTCCGAAGCATTTTTAAACTTTAGCGGAATTCCGAGAACAATGGAAGAGTTCCGAAGCATTTTTAAACATGAGCAGAATTACGAGAACAATGGAAGAGATTTTAAGCATTTTTAAACTTCAGCGGAATTCTGAGAACAATGCAAGATTTCCGAAGCATTTTTATATGTCAGCGGATTTCCGAGAACAATGGAAGAGTACCGTAGCATTTTTAAACGTCAGCGGAATTCTGAGAACAATGGAAGAGTTCCGAAGCATTTTTAAACTTCAGCAGAATTCCGAGAACAATGGAAGAGTTTCGAAGCATTTTTAAACTTCAACGGAATTCCGAGAACAATGGAAGAGTTCCGAAGCATTTTTAAACGTCAGCGGAATTTTGAAAACAATGGAAGATTTACGAAGCATTTTTAAACGTCAGCGGAATTCTGAGAACAATGGAAGAGTTCCGAAGCATTTTTAAACGTCAGCGGAATTCCGAGAACAATGGAAGAGTTCCAAAGCATTTTTAAACGTCAGCGGAATTCCGAGAACAATGGAAGAGTTCTGAAGCATTTTTAAACGTCAGCGGAATTGCGAGAACAATGGAAGAGTTCTAAAGCATTTTTAAACATCAGCGGAATGCCGAGAACAATGCAAGATTTCCGAAGCATTTTTATATGTCAGCGGAATTCCGAGAACAATGGAAGAGTTCCGAAGCATTTTTAAACTTCAGCGGAATTACGAGAACAATGGAAGAGTTCCGAAGCATTTTTAAACGTCAGCGGAATGCCGAGAACAATGCAAGATTTCCGAAGCATTTTTATATGTCAGCGGAATTCCGAGAACAATGGAAGAGGTCCGAAGCATTTTTAAACTTCAGCGGAATTCCGAGAACAATGGAAGAGTTCCGAAGCATTTTTAAACGTCATCGGAATTCCGAGAACAATGGAAGAGTTCCGAAGCATTTTTAAACTCCAGCAGAATTACGAGAACAATGGAAGAGTTCCGAAGCATCTTTAAACATGAGCAGAATTACGAGAACAATGGAAGAGATTTTAAGCATTTTTAAACTTCAGCGGAATTCCGAGAACAATAGAAGAGTTCCGAAGCATTTTTAAACTTCACCCGAATTCCGAGAGCAATGGAAGAGTTCCAAAGCATTTTAAAAATTCAGCAGAATTCCGAGAACAATTGAAGAGTTCCGAAGCATTTTTAAACGTCAGCGGAATGCCGAGAACAATGCAAGATTTCCGAAGCATTTTTATATGTCAA
The DNA here is from genome assembly GCF_046119375.1 of Phyllobates terribilis. Taxonomy (NCBI): domain Eukaryota; kingdom Metazoa; phylum Chordata; class Amphibia; order Anura; family Dendrobatidae; genus Phyllobates; species Phyllobates terribilis. Next base: position 10,546,793 of record NW_027362788.1, on the reverse strand, counting down.
CGGAATTCCGAGAACAATGGAAGAGTACCAAAGCATTTTTAAACGTCAGCGGAATTCTGAGAACAATGGAAGAGTTCCGAAGCATTTTTAAACGTCAGCGGAATTCCGAGAACAATGGAAGAGTTGTGAAGCATTTTTAAACATCAGCGGAATTCCGAGAACAATGGAAATGTTCCGAAGCATTTTTAAACGTCAGCAGAATTCCGAGAACAATGGAAGAGTTCCAAAGCATTTTTAAACGTCAGCAGAATTCTGAGAACAATGGAAAAGTTCTGAAGCATTTTTAAACGTCAGCGGAATTTTGAAAACAATGGAAGATTTCCGAAGCATTTTTAAACGTCAGCAAAATTCTGAGAACAATGGAAGAGTTCTGAAGCATTTTTAAACTTCAGCAGAATTCCGAGAACAATGGAAGAGTTCCGAAGCATTTTTAAACTTCAGCGGAATTCCGAGAACAATGTAAGAGATTTTAAGCATTTTTAAACTTCAGCGGAATTCCGAGAACAATGGAAGAGTTCCAAAGCATTTTTAAACGTCAGAAGAATTCCTAGAACAATGGAAGAGTTCCGAAGCATTTTTAAACGTCAGCAGAATTCCTAGAACAATGGAAGAGTTCCGAAGCATTTCTAAACGTCAGCAGAATTCTGAGAACAACGGAAGATTTCCGAAGCATTTTTAAACTTCAGCAGAATTCCGAGAGCAATGGAAGAGTTCCAAAGCATTTTAAAAGTTCAGCAGAATTCCGAGAACAATTGAAGAGTTCCGAAGCATTTTTAAACGTCAACGGAATGCCGAGAACAATGCAAGATTTCCGAAGCATTTTTATATGTCAGCGGAATTCCGAGAACAATGGAAGAGTTCCGAAGCATTTTTAAACTTCAGCAGAATTCCGAGAACAATGGAAGTGTTTCGAAGCATTTTTAAACTTCAACAGTATTCCGAGAACAATGGAAGAGTTCCGAAGCATTTTTAAACGTCAGCGGAATTCCGAGAACAATGAAAGAGTTGCGAAGCATTATTAAACGTCAGCGGAATTCCGAGAACAATGGAAGAGTTCTGAAGCATTTTTAAACTTCAGCAGAATTCCCAGAACAATGGAAGAGTTTCGAAGCATTTTTAAACTTCAACGGAATTCCGAGAACAATGGAAGAGTTCCGAAGCATTTTTAAACGTCAGCGGAATTCCGAGAACAATGGAAGAGTTCCGAAGCATTTTTAAACGTCAGCAGAATTCCGAGAAGAATGTAAGAGTACTGAAGCATTTTTAAACTTCAGCAGAATTCCGAGAGCAATGGAAGAGTTCCAAAGCATTTTAAAAGTTCAGCAGAATTTCGAGAACAATGGAAGAGTTTCGAAGCATTTTTAAACTTCAACGGTATTCCGAGAACAATGGAAGAGTTCCGAAGCATTTTTAAACGTCAGCGGAATTCCGAGAACAATGAAAGAGTTGCGAAGCATTATTAAACGTCAGCGGAGTTCCGAGAACAATGGAAGAGTTCTGAAGCATTTTTAAACTTCAGCAGAATTCCCAGAACAATGTAAGATTTTCGAAGCATTTTTAAACTTCAACAGAATTCCGAGAACAATTGAAGAGTTCCGAAGCATTTTTAAACGTCAGCAGAATTCTGAGAACAATGGAAAAGTTCTGAAGCATTTTTAAACGTCAGCGGAATTTTGAAAACAATGGGAGATTTCCGAAGCATTTTTAAACGTCAGCGGAATTCTGAGAACAATGGAAGAGTTCTGAAGCATTTTTAAACTTCAGCAGAATTCCGAGAACAATGTACGAGATTTTAAGCATTTTTAAACTTCAGCGGAATTCCGAGAACAATAGAAGAGTTCCGAAGCATTTTTAAAATTCACACGAATTCCAAGAATAATGGAAGAGTTCACATGAATTTTTAGACTTCAGCAGAATTCCTAGAACAATGGAAGAGTTCCGAAGCATTTTTAAACTTTAGCGGAATTCCGAGAACAATGGAAGAGTTCCGAAGCATTTTTAAACATGAGCAGAATTACGAGAACAATGGAAGAGATTTTAAGCATTTTTAAACTTCAGCGGAATTCTGAGAACAATGCAAGATTTCCGAAGCATTTTTATATGTCAGCGGATTTCCGAGAACAATGGAAGAGTACCGTAGCATTTTTAAACATCAGCGGAATTCTGAGAACAATGGAAGAGTTCCGAAGCATTTTTAAACTTCAGCAGAATTCCGAGAACAATGGAAGAGTTTCGAAGCATTTTTAAACTTCAACGGAATTCCGAGAACAATGGAAGAGTTCCGAAGCATTTTTAAACGTCAGCGGAATTCCGAGAACAATGAAAGAGTTGCGAAGCATTATTAGACGTCAGCGGAATTCCGAGAACAATGGAAGAGTTCTGAAGCATTTTTAAACGTCAGCGGAATTTTGAAAACAATGGAAGATTTACGAAGCATTTTTAAACGTCAGCGGAATTCTGAGAACAATGGAAGAGTTCCGAAGCATTTTTAAACGTCAGCGGAATTCCGAGAACAATGGAAGAGTTCCAAAGCATTTTTAAACGTCAGCGGAATTCCGAGAACAATGGAAGAGTTCTGAAGCATTTTTAAACGTCAGCGGAATTGCGAGAACAATGGAAGAGTTCTAAAGCATTTTTAAACATCAGCGGAATGCCGAGAACAATGCAAGATTTCCGAAGCATTTTTATATGTCAACGGAATTCCGAGAACAATGGAAGAGTTCCGAAGCATTTTTAAACGTCAGCAGAATTCTGAGAACAACGGAAGATTTCCGAAGCATTTTTAAACATCAGCAGAATTCCGAGAGCAATGGAAGAGTTCCAAATCATTTTAAAAGTTCAGCAGAATTCCGAGAACAATTGAAGAGTTCCGAAGCATTTTTAAACGTCAACGGAATGCCGAGAACAATGCAAGATTTCCGAAGCATTTTTATATGTCAGCGGAATTCCGAGAACAATGGAAGAGTTCCGAAGCATTTTTAAACTTCAGCAGAATTCCGAGAACAATGGAAGTGTTTCGAAGCATTTTTAAACTTCAACAGTATTCCGAGAACAATGGAAGAGTTCCGAAGCATTTTTAAACGTCAGCGGAATTCCGAGAACAATGAAAGAGTTGCGAAGCATTATTAAACGTCAGCGGAATTCCGAGAACAATGGAAGAGTTCTGAAGCATTTTTAAACTTCAGCAGAATTCCCAGAACAATGGAAGAGTTTCGAAGCATTTTTAAACTTCAACGGAATTCCGAGAACAATGGAAGAGTTCCGAAGCATTTTTAAACGTCAGCGGAATTCCGAGAACAATGGAAGAGTTCCGAAGCATTTTTAAACGTCAGCAGAATTCCGAGAAAAATGTAAGAGTACTGAAGCATTTTTAAACTTCAGCAGAATTCCGAGAGCAATGGAAGAGTTCCAAAGCATTTTAAAAGTTCAGCAGAATTCCGAGAACAATGGAAGAGTTTCGAAGCATTTTTAAACTTCAACGGTATTCCGAGAACAATGGAAGAGTTCCGAAGCATTTTTAAACGTCAGCGGAATTCCGAGAACAATGAAAGAGTTGCGAAGCATTATTAAACGTCAGCGGAGTTCCGAGAACAATGGAAGAGTTCTGAAGCATTTTTAAACTTCAGCAGAATTCCCAGAACAATGTAAGATTTTCGAAGCATTTTTAAACTTCAACAGAATTCCGAGAACAATTGAAGAGTTCCGAAGCATTTTTAAACGTCAGCAGAATTCTGAGAACAATGGAAAAGTTCTGAAGCATTTTTAAACGTCAGCGGAATTTTGAAAACAATGGAAGATTTCCGAAGCATTTTTAAACGTCAGCGGAATTCTGAGAACAATGGAAGAGTTCTGAAGCATTTTTAAACTTCAGCAGAATTCCGAGAACAATGTACGAGATTTTAAGCATTTTTAAACTTCAGCGGAATTCCGAGAACAATAGAAGAGTTCCGAAGCATTTTTAAACTTTAGCGGAATTCCGAGAACAATGGAAGAGTTCCGAAGCATTTTTAAACATGAGCAGAATTACGAGAACAATGGAAGAGATTTTAAGCATTTTTAAACTTCAGCGGAATTCTGAGAACAATGCAAGATTTCCGAAGCATTTTTATATGTCAGCGGATTTCCGAGAACAATGGAAGAGTACCGTAGCATTTTTAAACGTCAGCGGAATTCTGAGAACAATGGAAGAGTTCCGAAGCATTTTTAAACTTCAGCAGAATTCCGAGAACAATGGAAGAGTTTCGAAGCATTTTTAAACTTCAACGGAATTCCGAGAACAATGGAAGAGTTCCGAAGCATTTTTAAACGTCAGCGGAATTCCGAGAACAATGAAAGAGTTGCGAAGCATTATTAGACGTCAGCGGAATTCCGAGAACAATGGAAGAGTTCTGAAGCATTTTTAAACGTCAGCGGAATTTTGAAAACAATGGAAGATTTACGAAGCATTTTTAAACGTCAGCGGAATTCTGAGAACAATGGAAGAGTTCCGAAGCATTTTTAAACGTCAGCGGAATTCCGAGAACAATGGAAGAGTTCCAAAGCATTTTTAAACGTCAGCGGAATTCCGAGAACAATGGAAGAGTTCTGAAGCATTTTTAAACGTCAGCGGAATTGCGAGAACAATGGAAGAGTTCTAAAGCATTTTTAAACATCAGTGGAATGCCGAAAACAATGCAAGATTTCCGAAGCATTTTTATATGTCAGCGGAATTCCGAGAACAATGGAAGAGTTCCGAAGCATTTTTAAACTTCAGCGGAATTACGAGAACAATGGAAGAGTTCCGAAGCATTTTTAAACGTCAGCGGAATGCCGAGAACAATGCAAGATTTCCGAAGCATTTTTATATGTCAGCGGAATTCCGAGAACAATGGAAGAGTTCCGAAGCATTTTTAAACGTCAGCGGAATTCCGAGAACAATGGAAGAGTTCCAAAGCATTTTTAAACGTCAGCGGAATTCCGAGAACAATGGAAGAGTTCTGAAGCATTTTTAAACGTCAGCGGAATTGCGAGAACAATGGAAGAGTTCTAAAGCATTTTTAAACATCAGTGGAATGCCGAAAACAATGCAAGATTTCCGAAGCATTTTTATATGTCAGCGGAATTCCGAGAACAATGGAAGAGTTCCGAAGCATTTTTAAACTTCAGCGGAATTACGAGAACAATGGAAGAGTTCCGAAGCATTTTTAAACGTCAGCGGAATGCCGAGAACAATGCAAGATTTCCGAAGCATTTTTATATGTCAGCGGAATTCCGAGAACAATGGAAGAGTTCCGAAGCATTTTTAAACTTCAGCAGAATTCCGAGAACAATGGAAGAGTTCCGAAGCATTTTAAAACTTCAGCAGAATTCCAAGAACAATGGAAGAGTTCTGAAGCATTTTTTAACGTCAGCGGAATTTTGAAAACAATGGAAGATTTACGAAGCATTTTTAAACGTCAGCGGAATTCTGAGAACAATGGAAGAGTTCCGAAGCATTTTTAAACGTCAGCGGAATTCCGAGAACAATGGAAGAGTTCCAAAGCATTTTTAAACGTCAGCGGAATTCCGAGAACAATGGAAGAGTTCTGAAACATTTTTAAACGTCAGCGGAATTGCGAGAACAATGGAAGAGTTCTAAAGCATTTTTAAACATCAGCGGAATGCCGAGAACAATGCAAGATTTCCGAAGCATTTTTATATGTCAGCGGAATTCCGAGAACAATGGAAGAGTTCCGAAGCATTTTTAAACTTCAGCGGAATTACGAGAACAATGGAAGAGTTCCGAAGCATTTTTAAATGACAGCGGAATGCCGAGAACAATGCAAGATTTCCGAAGCATTTTTATATGTCAGCGGAATTCCGAGAACAATGGAAGAGTTCCGAAGCATTTTTAAACTTCAGCAGAATTCCGAGAACAATGGAAGAGTTCCGAAGCATTTTAAAACTTCAGCAGAATTCCAAGAACAATGGAAGAGTTCCGAAGCATTTTTAAATGTCAGCGGAATTCCGAGAACAATGGAAGAGTTCCGATGCATTTTTAAACGTCAGCGGAATTCCGAGAACAATGGAAGAGTTCTGAAGCATTTTTAAGCGTCAGTGGAACTTTGAAAACAATGGAAGATTTCCGAAGCATTTTTAAACGTCAGCGGAATTCTGAGAACAATGGAAGAGTTCCGAAGCATTTTTAAACGTCAGCAGAATTCCGAGAACAATGGAAGAGTTCCGAAGCATTTTTAAACGTCAGCGGAATTCCGAGAACAATGAAAGAGTTCTGAAGCATTTTTAAACGTCAGCAGAATTCCGAGAAGAATGTAAGAGTACTGAAGCATTTTTAAACTTCAGCAGAATTCCGAGAGAAATGGAAGAGTTCCAAAGCATTTTAAAAGTTCAGCAGAATTCCGAGAACAATTGAAGAGTTCCGAAGCATTTTTAAACGTCAGCGGAATTTTGAAAACAATGGAAGATTTACGAAGCATTTTTAAACGTCAGCGGAATTCTGAGAACAATGGAAGAGTTCCGAAGCATTTTTAAACGTCAGCAGAATTCTGAGAACAATGGAAAAGTTCTGAAGCGTTTTTAAACGTCAGCGGAATTTTGAAAACAATGGGAGATTTCCGAAGCATTTTTAAACGTCAGCGAAATTCTGAGAACAATGGAAGAGTTCTGATGATTTTTTAGACTTCAGCAGAATTCCTAGAACAATGGAAGAGGTCCGAAGCATTTTTAAACTTCAGCGGAATTCCGAGAACAATGGAAGAGTTCCGAAGCATTTTTAAACGTCAGCGGAATTCCGAGAACAATGGAAGAGTACTGAAGCATTTTAAAACGTCAGCGGAATTCCGAGAACAATGGAAGAGTTCCGAAGCATTTTTAAACGTCAGCAGAATTCCGAGAACAATGGAAGAGTTCCGAAGCATTTTAAAACTTCAGCAGAATTCCAAGAACAATGGAAGAGTTCCGAAGCATTTTTAAACGACAGCGGAATGCCGAGAACAATGCAAGATTTCCGAAGCATTTTTATATGTCAGCGGAATTCCGAGAACAATGGAAGAGTTCCGAAGCATTTTTAAACTTCAGCAGAATTCCGAGAACAATGGAAGAGTTCCGAAGCATTTTAAAACTTCAGCAGAATTCCAAGAACAATGGAAGAGTTCCGAAGCATTTTTAAACGTCAGCGGAATTCCGAGAACAATGGAAGAGTTCCGATGCATTTTTAAACGTCAGCGGAATTCCGAGAACAATGGAAGAGTTCTGAAGCATTTTTAAGCGTCAGTGGAACTTTGAAAACAATGGAAGATTTCCGAAGCATTTTTAAACGTCAGCGGAATTCTGAGAACAATGGAAGAGTTCCGAAGCATTTTTAAACGTCAGCAGAATTCCGAGAACAATGGAAGAGTTCCGAAGCATTTTTAAACGTCAGCGGAATTCCGAGAACAATGAAAGAGTTCTGAAGCATTTTTAAACGTCAGCAGAATTCCGAGAAGAATGTAAGAGTACTGAAGCATTTTTAAACTTCAGCAGAATTCCGAGAGAAATGGAAGAGTTCCAAAGCATTTTAAAAGTTCAGCAGAATTCCGAGAACAATTGAAGAGTTCCGAAGCATTTTTAAACGTCAGCGGAATTTTGAAAACAATGGAAGATTTACGAAGCATTTTTAAACGTCAGCGGAATTCTGAGAACAATGGAAGAGTTCCGAAGCATTTTTAAACGTCAGCAGAATTCTGAGAACAATGGAAAAGTTCTGAAGCGTTTTTAAACGTCAGCGGAATTTTGAAAACAATGGGAGATTTCCGAAGCATTTTTAAACGTCAGCGAAATTCTGAGAACAATGGAAGAGTTCTGATGATTTTTTAGACTTCAGCAGAATTCCTAGAACAATGGAAGAGGTCCGAAGCATTTTTAAACTTCAGCGGAATTCCGAGAACAATGGAAGAGTTCCGAAGCATTTTTAAACGTCAGCGGAATTCCGAGAACAATGGAAGAGTACTGAAGCATTTTAAAACGTCAGCGGAATTCCGAGAACAATGGAAGAGTTCCGAAGCATTTTTAAACGTCAGCAGAATTCCGAGAACAATGGAAGAGTTCCGAAGCATTTTAAAACTTCAGCAGAATTCCAAGAACAATGGAAGAGTTCCGAAGCATTTTTAAACGTCAGCGGAATTCCGAGAACAATGGAAGAGTTCCGAAGCATTTTTAAACGTCAGCGGAATTCCGAGAACAATGGAAGAGTTCTGAAGCATTTTTAAGCGTCAGCGGAATTTTGAAAACAATGGAAGATTTCCGAAGCATTTTTAAACGTCAGCGGAATTCTGAGAACAATGGAAGAGTTCCGAAGCATTTTTAAACGTCAGCAGAATTCCGAGAACAATGGAAGAGTTCCGAAGCATTTTTAAACGTCAGCGGAATTCCGAGAACAATGAAAGAGTTCTGAAGCATTTTTAAGCGTCAGCGGAATTTTGAAAACAATGGAAGATTTCCGAAGCATTTTTAAACGTCAGCGGAATTCCGAGAACAATGGAAGAGTTCCGAAGCATTTTTAAACGTCAGCAGAATTCCGAGAAGAATTTAAGAGTACTGAAGCATTTTTAAACTTCAGCAGAATTCCGAGAGCAATGGAAGAGTTCCAAAGCATTTTAAAAGTTCAGCAGAATTCCGAGAACAATTGAAGAGTTCAGATGCATTTTTAAACGTCAGCGGAATGCCGAGAACAATGCAAGATTTCCGAAGCATTTTTATATGTCAGCGGAATTCCGAGAACAATGGAAGAGTACCGAAGCATTTTTAAACGTCAGCGGAATTCTGAGAACAATGGAAGAGTTTCAAAGCATTTTTAAACTTCAACGGAATTCCGAGAACAATGGAAGAGTTCCGAAGCATTTTTAAACGTCAGCAGAATTCTGAGAACAATGGAAGAGTTCTGAAGCATTTTTAAACTTCAGCAGAATTCCGAGAACAATGGAAGAGTTCCGAAGCATTTTTAAACTTCAGCGGAATTCCGAGAACAATGTAAGAGATTTTAAGCATTTTTAAACTTCAGCGGAATTCCGAGAACAATGGAAGAGTTCCAAAGCATTTTTAAACGTCAGCAGAATTCCTAGAACAATGGAAGAGTTCCGAAGCATTTTTAAACGTCAGCAGAATTCCTAGAACAATGGAAGAGTTCCGAAGCATTTCTAAACGTCAGCAGAATTCTGAGAACAACGGAAGATTTCCGAAGCATTTTTAAACTTCAGCAGAATTCCGAGAGCAATGGAAGAGTTCCAAAGCATTTTAAAAGTTCAGCAGAATTCCGAGAACAATTGAAGAGTTCCGAAGCATTTTTAAACGTCAACGGAATGCCGAGAACAATGCAAGATTTCCGAAGCATTTTTATATGTCAGCGGAATTCCGAGAACAATGGAAGAGTTCCGAAGCATTTTTAAACTTCAGCAGAATTCCGAGAACAATGGAAGTGTTTCGAAGCATTTTTAAACTTCAACAGTATTCCGAGAACAATGGAAGAGTTCCGAAGCATTTTTAAACGTCAGCGGAATTCCGAGAACAATGAAAGAGTTGCGAAGCATTATTAAACGTCAGCGGAATTCCGAGAACAATGGAAGAGTTCTGAAGCATTTTTAAACTTCAGCAGAATTCCCAGAACAATGGAAGAGTTTCGAAGCATTTTTAAACTTCAACGGAATTCCGAGAACAATGGAAGAGTTCCGAAGCATTTTTAAACGTCAGCGGAATTCCGAGAACAATGGAAGAGTTCCGAAGCATTTTTAAACGTCAGCAGAATTCCGAGAAGAATGTAAGAGTACTGAAGCATTTTTAAACTTCAGCAGAATTCCGAGAGCAATGGAAGAGTTCCAAAGCATTTTAAAAGTTCAGCAGAATTCCGAGAACAATGGAAGAGTTTCGAAGCATTTTTAAACTTCAACGGTATTCCGAGAACAATGGAAGAGTTCCGAAGCATTTTTAAACGTCAGCGGAATTCCGAGAACAATGAAAGAGTTGCGAAGCATTATTAAACGTCAGCGGAGTTCCGAGAACAATGGAAGAGTTCTGAAGCATTTTTAAAATTCAGCAGAATTCCCAGAACAATGTAAGATTTTCGAAGCATTTTTAAACTTCAACAGAATTCCGAGAACAATTGAAGAGTTCCGAAGCATTTTTAAACGTCAGCAGAATTCTGAGAACAATGGAAAAGTTCTGAAGCATTTTTAAACGTCAGCGGAATTTTGAAAACAATGGAAGATTTCCGAAGCATTTTTAAACGTCAGCGGAATTCTGAGAACAATGGAAGAGTTCTGAAGCATTTTTAAACTTCAGCAGAATTCCGAGAACAATGTACGAGATTTTAAGCATTTTTAAACTTCAGCGGAATTCCGAGAACAATAGAAGAGTTCCGAAGCATTTTTAAAATTCACACGAATTCCAAGAATAATGGAAGAGTTCACATGAATTTTTAGACTTCAGCAGAATTCCTAGAACAATGGAAGAGTTCCGAAGCATTTTTAAACTTTAGCGGAATTCCGAGAACAATGGAAGAGTTCCGAAGCATTTTTAAACATGAGCAGAATTACGAGAACAATGGAAGAGATTTTAAGCATTTTTAAACTTCAGCGGAATTCTGAGAACAATGCAAGATTTCCGAAGCATTTTTATATGTCAGCGGATTTCCGAGAACAATGGAAGAGTACCGTAGCATTTTTAAACATCAGCGGAATTCTGAGAACAATGGAAGAGTTCCGAAGCATTTTTAAACTTCAGCAGAATTCCGAGAACAATGGAAGAGTTTCGAAGCATTTTTAAACTTCAACGGAATTCCGAGAACAATGGAAGAGTTCCGAAGCATTTTTAAACTTCAGCAGAATTCCGAGAACAATGGAAGTGTTTCGAAGCATTTTTAAACTTCAACAGTATTCCGAGAACAATGGAAGAGTTCCGAAGCATTTTTAAACGTCAGCGGAATTCCGAGAACAATGAAAGAGTTGCGAAGCATTATTAAACGTCAGCGGAATTCCGAGAACAATGGAAGAGTTCTGAAGCATTTTTAAACTTCAGCAGAATTCCCAGAACAATGGAAGAGTTTCGAAGCATTTTTAAACTTCAACGGAATTCCGAGAACAATGGAAGAGTTCCGAAGCATTTTTAAACGTCAGCGGAATTCCGAGAACAATGGAAGAGTTCCGAAGCATTTTTAAACGTCAGCAGAATTCCGAGAAGAATGTAAGAGTACTGAAGCATTTTTAAACTTCAGCAGAATTCCGAGAGCAATGGAAGAGTTCCAAAGCATTTTAAAAGTTCAGCAGAATTCCGAGAACAATGGAAGAGTTTCGAAGCATTTTTAAACTTCAACGGTATTCCGAGAACAATGGAAGAGTTCCGAAGCATTTTTAAACGTCAGCGGAATTCCGAGAACAATGAAAGAGTTGCGAAGCATTATTAAACGTCAGCGGAGTTCCGAGAACAATGGAAGAGTTCTGAAGCATTTTTAAACTTCAGCAGAATTCCCAGAACAATGTAAGATTTTCGAAGCATTTTTAAACTTCAACAGAATTCCGAGAACAATTGAAGAGTTCCGAAGCATTTTTAAACGTCAGCAGAATTCTGAGAACAATGGAAAAGTTCTGAAGCATTTTTAAACGTCAGCGGAATTTTGAAAACAATGGAAGATTTCCGAAGCATTTTTAAACGTCAGCGGAATTCTGAGAACAATGGAAGAGTTCTGAAGCATTTTTAAACTTCAGCAGAATTCCGAGAACAATGTACGAGATTTTAAGCATTTTTAAACTTCAGCGGAATTCCGAGAACAATAGAAGAGTTCCGAAGCATTTTTAAAATTCACACGAATTCCAAGAATAATGGAAGAGTTCACATGAATTTTTAGACTTCAGCAGAATTCCTAGAACAATGGAAGAGTTCCGAAGCATTTTTAAACTTTAGCGGAATTCCGAGAACAATGGAAGAGTTCCGAAGCATTTTTAAACATGAGCAGAATTACGAGAACAATGGAAGAGATTTTAAGCATTTTTAAACTTCAGCGGAATTCTGAGAACAATGCAAGATTTCCGAAGCATTTTTATATGTCAGCGGATTTCCGAGAACAATGGAAGAGTACCGTAGCATTTTTAAACATCAGCGGAATTCTGAGAACAATGGAAGAGTTCCGAAGCATTTTTAAACTTCAGCAGAATTCCGAGAACAATGGAAGAGTTTCGAAGCATTTTTAAACTTCAACGGAATTCCGAGAACAATGGAAGAGTTCCGAAGCATTTTTAAACGTCAGCGGAATTCCGAGAACAATGAAAGAGTTGCGAAGCATTATTAGACGTCAGCGGAATTCTGAGAACAATGGAAGAGTTCCGAAGCATTATTAAACTTCAGCAGAATTCCGAGAACAATGGAAGAGTTTCGAAGCATTTTTAAACTTCAACGGAATTCCGAGAACAATGGAAGAGTTCCGAAGCATTTTTAAACGTCAGCGGAATTCCGAGAACAATGAAAGAGTTGCGAAGCATTATTAGACGTCAGCGGAATTCCGAGAACAATGGAAGAGTTCTGAAGCATTTTTAAACGTCAGCGGAATTTTGAAAACAATGGAAGATTTACGAAGCATTTTTAAACGTCAGCGGAATTCTGAGAACAAAGGAAGAGTTCCGAAGCATTTTTAAACGTCAGCGGAATTCCGAGAACAATGGAAGAGTTCCAAAGCATTTTTAAACGTCAGCGGAATTCCGAGAACAATGGAAGAGTTCTGAAGCATTTTTAAACGTCAGCGGAATTGCGAGATCAATGGAAGAGTTCTAAAGCATTTTTAAACATCAGCGGAATGCCGAGAACAATGCAAGATTTCCGAAGCATTTTTATATGTCAGCGGAATTCCGAGAACAATGGAAGAGTTCCGAAGCATTTTTAAACTTCAGCGGAATTACAAGAACAATGGAAGAGTTCCGAAGCATTTTTAAACGTCAGCGGAATGCCGAGAACAATGCAAGATTTCCGAAGCATTTTTATATGTCAGCGGAATTCCGAGAACAATGGAAGAGTTCCGAAGCATTTTTAAACTTCAGCAGAATTCCGAGAACAATGGAAGAGTTCCGAAGCATTTTAAAACTTCAGCAGAATTCCAAGAACAATGGAAGAGTTTTGAAGCATTTTTAAACATCAGCGGAATGCCGAGAACAATGCAAGATTTCCGAAGCATTTTTATATGTCAGCGGAATTCCGAGAACAATGGAAGAGTTCCGAAGCATTTTTAAACGTCAGCGGAATTCCGAGAACAATGGAAGAGTTCCAAAGCATTTTTAAACGTCAGCGGAATTCCGAGAACAATGGAAGAGTTCTGAAACATTTTTAAACGTCAGCGGAATTGCGAGAACAATGGAAGAGTTCTAAAGCATTTTTAAACATCAGCGGAATGCCGAGAACAATGCAAGATTTCCAAAGCATTTTTATATGTCAGCGGAATTCCGAGAACAATGGAAGAGTTCCGAAGCATTTTTAAACTTCAGCAGAATTCCGAGAACAATGGAAGAGTTCCGAAGCATTTTAAAACTTCAGCAGAATTCCAAGAACAATGGAAGAGTTCCGAAGCATTTTTAAACGTCAGCGGAATTCCGAGAACAATGGAAGAGTTCCGATGCATTTTTAAACGTCAGCGGAATTCCGAGAACAATGGAAGAGTTCTGAAGCATTTTTAAGCGTCAGTGGAACTTTGAAAACAATGGAAGATTTCCGAAGCATTTTTAAACGTCAGCGGAATTCTGAGAACAATGGAAGAGTTCCGAAGCATTTTTAAACGTCAGCAGAATTCCGAGAACAATGGAAGAGTTCCGAAGCATTTTTAAACGTCAGCGGAATTCCGAGAACAATGAAAGAGTTCTGAAGCATTTTTAAGCGTCAGCGGAATTTTGAAAACAATGGAAGATTTCCGAAGCATTTTTAAACGTCAGTGGAATTCCGAGAACAATGGAAGAGTTCCGAAGCATTTTTAAACGTCAGCAGAATTCCGAGAAGAATGTAAGAGTACTGAAGCATTTTTAAACTTCAGCAGAATTCCGAGAGAAATGAAAGAGTTCCAAAGCATTTTAAAAGTTCAGCAGAATTCCGAGAACAATTGAAGAGTTCCGAAGCATTTTTAAACGTCAGCGGAATGCCGAGAACAATGCAAGATTTCCGAAGCATTTTTATATGTCAGCGGAATTCCGAGAACAATGGAAGAGTACCGAAGCATTTTTAAACGTCAGCGGAATTCTGAGAACAATGGAAGAGTTTCAAAGCATTTTTAAACTTCAACGGAATTCCGAGAACAATGGAAGAGTTCCGAAGCATTTTTAAACGTCAGCAGAATTCTGAGAACAATGGAAGAGTTCTGAAGCATTTTTAAACTTCAGCAGAATTCCGAGAACAATGGAAGAGTTCCGAAGCATTTTTAAACTTCAGCGGAATTCCGAGAACAATGTAAGAGATTTTAAGCATTTTTAAACTTCAGCGGAATTCCGAGAACAATGGAAGAGTTCCAAAGCATTTTTAAACGTCAGCAGAATTCCGAGAACAATGGAAGAGTTCCGAAGCATTTTTAAACGTCAGCAGAATTCTGAGAACAACCTAAGATTTCCGAAGCATTTTTAAACTTCAGCAGAATTCCGAGAGCAATGGAAGAGTTCCAAAGCATTTTAAAAGTTCAGCAGAATTCCGAGAACAATTGAAGAGTTCCGAAGCATTTTTAAACGTCAACGGAATGCCGAGAACAATGCAAGATTTCCGAAGCATTTTTATATGTCAGCGGAATTCCGAGAACAATGGAAGAGTTCCGAAGCATTTTTAAACTTCAGCAGAATTCCGAGAACAATGGAAGTGTTTCGAAGCATTTTTAAACTTCAACAGTATTCCGAGAACAATGGAAGAGTTCCGAAGCATTTTTAAACGTCAGCGGAATTCCGAGAACAATGAAAGAGTTGCGAAGCATTATTAAACGTCAGCGGAATTCCGAGAACAATGGAAGAGTTCTGAAGCATTTTTAAACTTCAGCAGAATTCCCAGAACAATGGAAGAGTTTCGAAGCATTTTTAAACTTCAACGGAATTCCGAGAACAATGGAAGAGTTCCGAAGCATTTTTAAACGTCAGCGGAATTCCGAGAACAATGGAAGAGTTCCGAAGCATTTTTAAACGTCAGCAGAATTCCGAGAAGAATGTAAGAGTACTGAAGCATTTTTAAACTTCAGCAGAATTCCGAGAGCAATGGAAGAGTTCCAAAGCATTTTAAAAGTTCAGCAGAATTCCGAGAACAATGGAAGAGTTTCGAAGCATTTTTAAACTTCAATGGTATTCCGAGAACAATGGAAGAGTTCCGAAGCATTTTTAAACGTCAGCGGAATTCCGAGAACAATGAAAGAGTTGCGAAGCATTATTAAACGTCAGCGGAGTTCCGAGAACAATGGAAGAGTTCTGAAGCATTTTTAAACTTCAGCAGAATTCCCAGAACAATGTAAGATTTTCGAAGCATTTTTAAACTTCAACAGAATTCCGAGAACAATTGAAGAGTTCCAAAGCATTTTTAAACGTCAGCAGAATTCTGAGAACAATGGAAAAGTTCTGAAGCATTTTTAAACGTCAGCGGAATTTTGAAAACAATGGAAGATTTCCGAAGCATTTTTAAACGTCAGCGGAATTCTGAGAACAATGGAAGAGTTCTGAAGCATTTTTAAACTTCAGCAGAATTCCGAGAACAATGTACGAGATTTTAAGCATTTTTAAACTTCAGCGGAATTCCGAGAACAATAGAAGAGTTCCGAAGCATTTTTAAAATTCACACGAATTCCAAGAATAATGGAAGAGTTCACATGAATTTTTAGACTTCAGCAGAATTCCTAGAACAATGGAAGAGTTCCGAAGCATTTTTAAACTTTAGCGGAATTCCGAGAACAATGGAAGAGTTCCGAAGCATTTTTAAACATGAGCAGAATTACGAGAACAATGGAAGAGATTTTAAGCATTTTTAAACTTCAGCGGAATTCTGAGAACAATGCAAGATTTCCGAAGCATTTTTATATGTCAGCGGATTTCCGAGAACAATGGAAGAGTACCGTAGCATTTTTAAACATCAGCGGAATTCTGAGAACAATGGAAGAGTTCCGAAGCATTTTTAAACTTCAGCAGAATTCCGAGAACAATGGAAGAGTTTCGAAGCATTTTTAAACTTCAACGGAATTCCGAGAACAATGGAAGAGTTCCGAAGCATTTTTAAACGTCAGCGGAATTCCGAGAACAATGAAAGAGTTGCGAAGCATTATTAGACGTCAGCGGAATTCTGAGAACAATGGAAGAGTTCCGAAGCATTATTAAACTTCAGCAGAATTCCGAGAACAATGGAAGAGTTTCGAAGCATTTTTAAACTTCAACGGAATTCCGAGAACAATGGAAGAGTTCCGAAGCATTTTTAAACTTCAGCAGAATTCCGAGAACAATGGAAGTGTTTCGAAGCATTTTTAAACTTCAACAGTATTCCGAGAACAATGGAAGAGTTCCGAAGCATTTTTAAACGTCAGCGGAATTCCGAGAACAATGAAAGAGTTGCGAAGCATTATTAAACGTCAGCGGAATTCCGAGAACAATGGAAGAGTTCTGAAGCATTTTTAAACTTCAGCAGAATTCCCAGAACAATGGAAGAGTTTCGAAGCATTTTTAAACTTCAACGGAATTCCGAGAACAATGGAAGAGTTCCGAAGCATTTTTAAACGTCAGCGGAATTCCGAGAACAATGGAAGAGTTCCGAAGCATTTTTAAACGTCAGCAGAATTCCGAGAAGAATGTAAGAGTACTGAAGCATTTTTAAACTTCAGCAGAATTCCGAGAGCAATGGAAGAGTTCCAAAGCATTTTAAAAGTTCAGCAGAATTCCGAGAACAATGGAAGAGTTTCGAAGCATTTTTAAACTTCAACGGTATTCCGAGAACAATGGAAGAGTTCCGAAGCATTTTTAAACGTCAGCGGAATTCCGAGAACAATGAAAGAGTTGCGAAGCATTATTAAACGTCAGCGGAGTTCCGAGAACAATGGAAGAGTTCTGAAGCATTTTTAAACTTCAGCAGAATTCCCAGAACAATGTAAGATTTTCGAAGCATTTTTAAACTTCAACAGAATTCCGAGAACAATTGAAGAGTTCCGAAGCATTTTTAAACGTCAGCAGAATTCTGAGAACAATGGAAAAGTTCTGAAGCATTTTTAAACGTCAGCGGAATTTTGAAAACAATGGAAGATTTCCGAAGCATTTTTAAACGTCAGCGGAATTCTGAGAACAATGGAAGAGTTCTGAAGCATTTTTAAACTTCAGCAGAATTCCGAGAACAATGTACGAGATTTTAAGCATTTTTAAACTTCAGCGGAATTCCGAGAACAATAGAAGAGTTCCGAAGCATTTTTAAAATTCACACGAATTCCAAGAATAATGGAAGAGTTCACATGAATTTTTAGACTTCAGCAGAATTCCTAGAACAATGGAAGAGTTCCGAAGCATTTTTAAACTTTAGCGGAATTCCGAGAACAATGGAAGAGTTCCGAAGCATTTTTAAACATGAGCAGAATTACGAGAACAATGGAAGAGATTTTAAGCATTTTTAAACTTCAGCGGAATTCTGAGAACAATGCAAGATTTCCGAAGCATTTTTATATGTCAGCGGATTTCCGAGAACAATGGAAGAGTACCGTAGCATTTTTAAACATCAGCGGAATTCTGAGAACAATGGAAGAGTTCCGAAGCATTTTTAAACTTCAGCAGAATTCCGAGAACAATGGAAGAGTTTCGAAGCATTTTTAAACTTCAACGGAATTCCGAGAACAATGGAAGAGTTCCGAAGCATTTTTAAACGTCAGCGGAATTCCGAGAACAATGAAAGAGTTGCGAAGCATTATTAGACGTCAGCGGAATTCTGAGAACAATGGAAGAGTTCCGAAGCATTATTAAACTTCAGCAGAATTCCGAGAACAATGGAAGAGTTTCGAAGCATTTTTAAACTTCAACGGAATTCCGAGAACAATGGAAGAGTTCCGAAGCATTTTTAAACGTCAGCGGAATTCCGAGAACAATGAAAGAGTTGCGAAGCATTATTAGACGTCAGCGGAATTCCGAGAACAATGGAAGAGTTCTGAAGCATTTTTAAACGTCAGCGGAATTTTGAAAACAATGGAAGATTTACGAAGCATTTTTAAACGTCAGCGGAATTCTGAGAACAAAGGAAGAGTTCCGAAGCATTTTTAAACGTCAGCGGAATTCCGAGAACAATGGAAGAGTTCCAAAGCATTTTTAAACGTCAGCGGAATTCCGAGAACAATGGAAGAGTTCTGAAGCATTTTTAAACGTCAGCGGAATTGCGAGATCAATGGAAGAGTTCTAAAGCATTTTTAAACATCAGCGGAATGCCGAGAACAATGCAAGATTTCCGAAGCATTTTTATATGTCAGCGGAATTCCGAGAACAATGGAAGAGTTCCGAAGCATTTTTAAACTTCAGCGGAATTACAAGAACAATGGAAGAGTTCCGAAGCATTTTTAAACGTCAGCGGAATGCCGAGAACAATGCAAGATTTCCGAAGCATTTTTATATGTCAGCGGAATTCCGAGAACAATGGAAGAGTTCCGAAGCATTTTTAAACTTCAGCAGAATTCCGAGAACAATGGAAGAGTTCCGAAGCATTTTAAAACTTCAGCAGAATTCCAAGAACAATGGAAGAGTTCTGAAGCATTTTTAAACATCAGCGGAATGCCGAGAACAATGCAAGATTTCCGAAGCATTTTTATATGTCAGCGGAATTCCGAGAACAATGGAAGAGTTCCGAAGCATTTTTAAACGTCAGCGGAATTCCGAGAACAATGGAAGAGTTCCAAAGCATTTTTAAACGTCAGCGGAATTCCGAGAACAATGGAAGAGTTCTGAAACATTTTTAAACGTCAGCGGAATTGCGAGAACAATGGAAGAGTTCTAAAGCATTTTTAAACATCAGCGGAATGCCGAGAACAATGCAAGATTTCCAAAGCATTTTTATATGTCAGCGGAATTCCGAGAACAATGGAAGAGTTCCGAAGCATTTTTAAACTTCAGCAGAATTCCGAGAACAATGGAAGAGTTCCGAAGCATTTTAAAACTTCAGCAGAATTCCAAGAACAATGGAAGAGTTCCGAAGCATTTTTAAACGTCAGCGGAATTCCGAGAACAATGGAAGAGTTCCGATGCATTTTTAAACGTCAGCGGAATTCCGAGAACAATGGAAGAGTTCTGAAGCATTTTTAAGCGTCAGTGGAACTTTGAAAACAATGGAAGATTTCCGAAGCATTTTTAAACGTCAGCGGAATTCTGAGAACAATGGAAGAGTTCCGAAGCATTTTTAAACGTCAGCAGAATTCCGAGAACAATGGAAGAGTTCCGAAGCATTTTTAAACGTCAGCGGAATTCCGAGAACAATGAAAGAGTTCTGAAGCATTTTTAAGCGTCAGCGGAATTTTGAAAACAATGGAAGATTTCCGAAGCATTTTTAAACGTCAGTGGAATTCCGAGAACAATGGAAGAGTTCCGAAGCATTTTTAAACGTCAGCAGAATTCCGAGAAGAATGTAAGAGTACTGAAGCATTTTTAAACTTCAGCAGAATTCCGAGAGAAATGAAAGAGTTCCAAAGCATTTTAAAAGTTCAGCAGAATTCCGAGAACAATTGAAGAGTTCCGAAGCATTTTTAAACGTCAGCGGAATGCCGAGAACAATGCAAGATTTCCGAAGCATTTTTATATGTCAGCGGAATTCCGAGAACAATGGAAGAGTACCGAAGCATTTTTAAACGTCAGCGGAATTCTGAGAACAATGGAAGAGTTTCAAAGCATTTTTAAACTTCAACGGAATTCCGAGAACAATGGAAGAGTTCCGAAGCATTTTTAAACGTCAGCAGAATTCTGAGAACAATGGAAGAGTTCTGAAGCATTTTTAAACTTCAGCAGAATTCCGAGAACAATGGAAGAGTTCCGAAGCATTTTTAAACTTCAGCGGAATTCCGAGAACAATGTAAGAGATTTTAAGCATTTTTAAACTTCAGCGGAATTCCGAGAACAATGGAAGAGTTCCAAAGCATTTTTAAACGTCAGCAGAATTCCGAGAACAATGGAAGAGTTCCGAAGCATTTTTAAACGTCAGCAGAATTCTGAGAACAACCTAAGATTTCCGAAGCATTTTTAAACTTCAGCAGAATTCCGAGAGCAATGGAAGAGTTCCAAAGCATTTTAAAAGTTCAGCAGAATTCCGAGAACAATGGAAGAGTTCCGAAGCATTTTTAAACGTCAGCGGAATTCCGAGAACAATGAAAGAGTTGCGAAGCATTATTAGACGTCAGCGGAATTCTGAGAACAATGGAAGAGTTCCGAAGCATTATTAAACTTCAGCAGAATTCCGAGAACAATGGAAGAGTTTCGAAGCATTTTTAAACTTCAACGGAATTCCGAGAACAATGGAAGAGTTCCGAAGCATTTTTAAACTTCAGCAGAATTCCGAGAACAATGGAAGTGTTTCGAAGCATTTTTAAACTTCAACAGTATTCCGAGAACAATGGAAGAGTTCCGAAGCATTTTTAAACGTCAGCGGAATTCCGAGAACAATGAAAGAGTTGCGAAGCATTATTAAACGTCAGCGGAATTCCGAGAACAATGGAAGAGTTCTGAAGCATTTTTAAACTTCAGCAGAATTCCCAGAACAATGGAAGAGTTTCGAAGCATTTTTAAACTTCAACGGAATTCCGAGAACAATGGAAGAGTTCCGAAGCATTTTTAAACGTCAGCGGAATTCCGAGAACAATGGAAGAGTTCCGAAGCATTTTTAAACGTCAGCAGAATTCCGAGAAGAATGTAAGAGTACTGAAGCATTTTTAAACTTCAGCAGAATTCCGAGAGCAATGGAAGAGTTCCAAAGCATTTTAAAAGTTCAGCAGAATTCCGAGAACAATGGAAGAGTTTCGAAGCATTTTTAAACTTCAACGGTATTCCGAGAACAATGGAAGAGTTCCGAAGCATTTTTAAACGTCAGCGGAATTCCGAGAACAATGAAAGAGTTGCGAAGCATTATTAAACGTCAGCGGAGTTCCGAGAACAATGGAAGAGTTCTGAAGCATTTTTAAACTTCAGCAGAATTCCCAGAACAATGTAAGATTTTCGAAGCATTTTTAAACTTCAACAGAATTCCGAGAACAATTGAAGAGTTCCGAAGCATTTTTAAACGTCAGCAGAATTCTGAGAACAATGGAAAAGTTCTGAAGCATTTTTAAACGTCAGCGGAATTTTGAAAACAATGGAAGATTTCCGAAGCATTTTTAAACGTCAGCGGAATTCTGAGAACAATGGAAGAGTTCTGAAGCATTTTTAAACTTCAGCAGAATTCCGAGAACAATGTACGAGATTTTAAGCATTTTTAAACTTCAGCGGAATTCCGAGAACAATAGAAGAGTTCCGAAGCATTTTTAAAATTCACACGAATTCCAAGAATAATGGAAGAGTTCACATGAATTTTTAGACTTCAGCAGAATTCCTAGAACAATGGAAGAGTTCCGAAGCATTTTTAAACTTTAGCGGAATTCCGAGAACAATGGAAGAGTTCCGAAGCATTTTTAAACATGAGCAGAATTACGAGAACAATGGAAGAGATTTTAAGCATTTTTAAACTTCAGCGGAATTCTGAGAACAATGCAAGATTTCCGAAGCATTTTTATATGTCAGCGGATTTCCGAGAACAATGGAAGAGTACCGTAGCATTTTTAAACATCAGCGGAATTCTGAGAACAATGGAAGAGTTCCGAAGCATTTTTAAACTTCAGCAGAATTCCGAGAACAATGGAAGAGTTTCGAAGCATTTTTAAACTTCAACGGAATTCCGAGAACAATGGAAGAGTTCCGAAGCATTTTTAAACGTCAGCGGAATTCCGAGAACAATGAAAGAGTTGCGAAGCATTATTAGACGTCAGCGGAATTCTGAGAACAATGGAAGAGTTCCGAAGCATTATTAAACTTCAGCAGAATTCCGAGAACAATGGAAGAGTTTCGAAGCATTTTTAAACTTCAACGGAATTCCGAGAACAATGGAAGAGTTCCGAAGCATTTTTAAACGTCAGCGGAATTCCGAGAACAATGAAAGAGTTGCGAAGCATTATTAGACGTCAGCGGAATTCCGAGAACAATGGAAGAGTTCTGAAGCATTTTTAAACGTCAGCGGAATTTTGAAAACAATGGAAGATTTACGAAGCATTTTTAAACGTCAGCGGAATTCTGAGAACAAAGGAAGAGTTCCGAAGCATTTTTAAACGTCAGCGGAATTCCGAGAACAATGGAAGAGTTCCAAAGCATTTTTAAACGTCAGCGGAATTCCGAGAACAATGGAAGAGTTCTGAAGCATTTTTAAACGTCAGCGGAATTGCGAGATCAATGGAAGAGTTCTAAAGCATTTTTAAACATCAGCGGAATGCCGAGAACAATGCAAGATTTCCGAAGCATTTTTATATGTCAGCGGAATTCCGAGAACAATGGAAGAGTTCCGAAGCATTTTTAAACTTCAGCGGAATTACAAGAACAATGGAAGAGTTCCGAAGCATTTTTAAACGTCAGCGGAATGCCGAGAACAATGCAAGATTTCCGAAGCATTTTTATATGTCAGCGGAATTCCGAGAACAATGGAAGAGTTTCGAAGCATTTTTAAACTTCAACGGAATTCCGAGAACAATGGAAGAGTTCCGAAGCATTTTTAAACGTCAGCGGAATTCCGAGAACAATGGAAGAGTTCCAAAGCATTTTTAAACGTCAGCGGAATTCCGAGAACAATGGAAGAGTTCTGAAACATTTTTAAACGTCAGCGGAATTGCGAGAACAATGGAAGAGTTCTAAAGCATTTTTAAACATCAGCGGAATGCCGAGAACAATGCAAGATTTCCAAAGCATTTTTATATGTCAGCGGAATTCCGAGAACAATGGAAGAGTTCCGAAGCATTTTTAAACTTCAGCAGAATTCCGAGAACAATGGAAGAGTTCCGAAGCATTTTAAAACTTCAGCAGAATTCCAAGAACAATGGAAGAGTTCCGAAGCATTTTTAAACGTCAGCGGAATTCCGAGAACAATGGAAGAGTTCCGATGCATTTTTAAACGTCAGCGGAATTCCGAGAACAATGGAAGAGTTCTGAAGCATTTTTAAGCGTCAGTGGAACTTTGAAAACAATGGAAGATTTCCGAAGCATTTTTAAACGTCAGCGGAATTCTGAGAACAATGGAAGAGTTCCGAAGCATTTTTAAACGTCAGCAGAATTCCGAGAACAATGGAAGAGTTCCGAAGCATTTTTAAACGTCAGCGGAATTCCGAGAACAATGAAAGAGTTCTGAAGCATTTTTAAGCGTCAGCGGAATTTTTAAAACAATGGAAGATTTCCGAAGCATTTTTAAACGTCAGTGGAATTCCGAGAACAATGGAAGAGTTCCGAAGCATTTTTAAACGTCAGCAGAATTCCGAGAAGAATGTAAGAGTACTGAAGCATTTTTAAACTTCAGCAGAATTCCGAGAGAAATGAAAGAGTTCCAAAGCATTTTAAAAGTTCAGCAGAATTCCGAGAACAATTGAAGAGTTCCGAAGCATTTTTAAACGTCAGCGGAATGCCGAGAACAATGCAAGATTTCCGAAGCATTTTTATATGTCAGCGGAATTCCGAGAACAATGGAAGAGTACCGAAGCATTTTTAAACGTCAGCGGAATTCTGAGAACAATGGAAGAGTTTCAAAGCATTTTTAAACTTCAACGGAATTCCGAGAACAATGGAAGAGTTCCGAAGCATTTTTAAACGTCAGCAGAATTCTGAGAACAATGGAAGAGTTCTGAAGCATTTTTAAACTTCAGCAGAATTCCGAGAACAATGGAAGAGTTCCGAAGCATTTTTAAACTTCAGCGGAATTCCGAGAACAATGTAAGAGATTTTAAGCATTTTTAAACTTCAGCGGAATTCCGAGAACAATGGAAGAGTTCCAAAGCATTTTTAAACGTCAGCAGAATTCCGAGAACAATGGAAGAGTTCCGAAGCATTTTTAAACGTCAGCAGAATTCTGAGAACAACCTAAGATTTCCGAAGCATTTTTAAACTTCAGCAGAATTCCGAGAGCAATGGAAGAGTTCCAAAGCATTTTAAAAGTTCAGCAGAATTCCGAGAACAATTGAAGAGTTCCGAAGCATTTTTAAACGTCAACGGAATGCCGAGAACAATGCAAGATTTCCGAAGCATTTTTATATGTCAGCGGAATTCCGAGAACAATGGAAGAGTTCCGAAGCATTTTTAAACTTCAGCAGAATTCCGAGAACAATGGAAGTGTTTCGAAGCATTTTTAAACTTCAACAGTATTCCGAGAACAATGGAAGAGTTCCGAAGCATTTTTAAACGTCAGCGGAATTCCGAGAACAATGAAAGAGTTGCGAAGCATTATTAAACGTCAGCGGAATTCCGAGAACAATGGAAGAGTTCTGAAGCATTTTTAAACTTCAGCAGAATTCCCAGAACAATGGAAGAGTTTCGAAGCATTTTTAAACTTCAACGGAATTCCGAGAACAATGGAAGAGTTCCGAAGCATTTTTAAACGTCAGCGGAATTCCGAGAACAATGGAAGAGTTCCGAAGCATTTTTAAACGTCAGCAGAATTCCGAGAAGAATGTAAGAGTACTGAAGCATTTTTAAACTTCAGCAGAATTCCGAGAGCAATGGAAGAGTTCCAAAGCATTTTAAAAGTTCAGCAGAATTCCGAGAACAATGGAAGAGTTTCGAAGCATTTTTAAACTTCAACGGTATTCCGAGAACAATGGAAGAGTTCCGAAGCATTTTTAAACGTCAGCGGAATTCCGAGAACAATGAAAGAGTTGCGAAGCATTATTAAACGTCAGCGGAGTTCCGAGAACAATGGAAGAGTTCTGAAGCATTTTTAAACTTCAGCAGAATTCCCAGAACAATGTAAGATTTTCGAAGCATTTTTAAACTTCAACAGAATTCCGAGAACAATTGAAGAGTTCCGAAGCATTTTTAAACGTCAGCAGAATTCTGAGAACAATGGAAAAGTTCTGAAGCATTTTTAAACGTCAGCGGAATTTTGAAAACAATGGAAGATTTCCGAAGCATTTTTAAACGTCAGCGGAATTCTGAGAACAATGGAAGAGTTCTGAAGCATTTTTAAACTTCAGCAGAATTCCGAGAACAATGTACGAGATTTTAAGCATTTTTAAACTTCAGCGGAATTCCGAGAACAATAGAAGAGTTCCGAAGCATTTTTAAAATTCACACGAATTCCAAGAATAATGGAAGAGTTCACATGAATTTTTAGACTTCAGCAGAATTCCTAGAACAATGGAAGAGTTCCGAAGCATTTTTAAACTTTAGCGGAATTCCGAGAACAATGGAAGAGTTCCGAAGCATTTTTAAACATGAGCAGAATTACGAGAACAATGGAAGAGATTTTAAGCATTTTTAAACTTCAGCGGAATTCTGAGAACAATGCAAGATTTCCGAAGCATTTTTATATGTCAGCGGATTTCCGAGAACAATGGAAGAGTACCGTAGCATTTTTAAACATCAGCGGAATTCTGAGAACAATGGAAGAGTTCCGAAGCATTTTTAAACTTCAGCAGAATTCCGAGAACAATGGAAGAGTTTCGAAGCATTTTTAAACTTCAACGGAATTCCGAGAACAATGGAAGAGTTCCGAAGCATTTTTAAACGTCAGCGGAATTCCGAGAACAATGAAAGAGTTGCGAAGCATTATTAGACGTCAGCGGAATTCTGAGAACAATGGAAGAGTTCCGAAGCATTATTAAACTTCAGCAGAATTCCGAGAACAATGGAAGAGTTTCGAAGCATTTTTAAACTTCAACGGAATTCCGAGAACAATGGAAGAGTTCCGAAGCATTTTTAAACGTCAGCGGAATTCCGAGAACAATGAAAGAGTTGCGAAGCATTATTAGACGTCAGCGGAATTCCGAGAACAATGGAAGAGTTCTGAAGCATTTTTAAACGTCAGCGGAATTGCGAGAACAATGGAAGAGTTCTAAAGCATTTTTAAACATCAGCGGAATGCCGAGAACAATGCAAGATTTCCGAAGCATTTTTATATGTCAGCGGAATTCCGAGAACAATGGAAGAGTTCCGAAGCATTTTTAAACTTCAGCGGAATTACGAGAACAATGGAAGAGTTCCGAAGCATTTTTAAACGTCAGCGGAATGCCGAGAACAATGCAAGATTTCCGAAGCATTTTTATATGTCAGCGGAATTCCGAGAACAATGGAAGAGTTCCGAAGCATTTTTAAACGTCAGCGGAATTCCGAGAACAATGGAAGAGTTCCAAAGCATTTTTAAACGTCAGCGGAATTCCGAGAACAATGGAAGAGTTCTGAAGCATTTTTAAACGTCAGCGGAATTGCGAGAACAATGGAAGAGTTCTAAAGCATTTTTAAACATCAGCGGAATGCCGAGAACAATGCAAGATTTCCGAAGCATTTTTATATGTCAGCGGAATTCCGAGAACAATGGAAGAGTTCCGAAGCATTTTTAAACTTCAGCGGAATTACGAGAACAATGGAAGAGTTCCGAAGCATTTTTAAACGTCAGCGGAATGCCGAGAACAATGCAAGATTTCCGAAGCATTTTTATATGTCAGCGGAATTCCGAGAACAATGGAAGAGTTCCGAAGCATTTTTAAACGTCAGCGGAATTCCGAGAACAATGGAAGAGTTCTGAAGCATTTTTAAACGTCAGCGGAATTGCGAGAACAATGGAAGAGTTCTAAAGCATTTTTAAACATCAGCGGAATGCCGAAAACAATGCAAGATTTCCGAAGCATTTTTATATGTCAGCGGAATTCCGAGAACAATGGAAGAGTTCCGAAGCATTTTTAAACTTCAGCGGAATTACGAGAACAATGGAAGAGTTCCGAAGCATTTTTAAACGTCAGCGGAATGCCGAGAACAATGCAAGATTTCCGAAGCATTTTTATATGTCAGCGGAATTCCGAGAACAATGGAAGAGTTCCGAAGCATTTTTAAACTTCAGCAGAATTCCGAGAACAATGGAAGAGTTCCGAAGCATTTTAAAACTTCAGCAGAATTCCAAGAACAATGGAAGAGTTCTGAAGCATTTTTAAACGTCAGCGGAATTTTGAAAACAATGGAAGATTTACGAAGCATTTTTAAACGTCAGCGGAATTCTGAGAACAATGGAAGAGTTCCGAAGCATTTTTAAACGTCAGCGGAATTCCGAGAACAATGGAAGAGTTCCAAAGCATTTTTAAACGTCAGCGGAATTCCGAGAACAATGGAAGAGTTCTGAAACATTTTTAAACGTCAGCGGAATTGCGAGAACAATGGAAGAGTTCTAAAGCATTTTTAAACATCAGCGGAATGCCGAGAACAATGCAAGATTTCCGAAGCATTTTTATATGTCAGCGGAATTCCGAGAACAATGGAAGAGTTCCGAAGCATTTTTAAACTTCAGCAGAATTCCGAGAACAATGGAAGAGTTCCGAAGCATTTTAAAACTTCAGCAGAATTCCAAGAACAATGGAAGAGTTCCGAAGCATTTTTAAACGTCAGCGGAATTCCGAGAACAATGGAAGAGTTCCGATGCATTTTTAAACGTCAGCGGAATTCCGAGAACAATGGAAGAGTTCTGAAGCATTTTTAAGCGTCAGTGGAACTTTGAAAACAATGGAAGATTTCCGAAGCATTTTTAAACGTCAGTGGAATTCTGAGAACAATGGAAGAGTTCCGAAGCATTTTTAAACGTCAGCAGAATTCCGAGAACAATGGAAGAGTTCCGAAGCATTTTTAAACGTCAGCGGAATTCCGAGAACAATGAAAGAGTTCTGAAGCATTTTTAAGCGTCAGCGGAATTTTGAAAACAATGGAAGATTTCCGAAGCATTTTTAAACGTCAGTGGAATTCCGAGAACAATGGAAGAGTTCCGAAGCATTTTTAAACGTCAGCAGAATTCCGAGAAGAATGTAAGAGTACTGAAGCATTTTTAAACTTCAGCAGAATTCCGAGAGAAATGGAAGAGTTCCAAAGCATTTTAAAAGTTCAGCAGAATTCCGAGAACAATTGAAGAGTTCCGAAGCATTTTTAAACGTCAGCGGAATTTTGAAAACAATGGAAGATTTACGAAGCATTTTTATATGTCAGCGGATTTCCGAGAACAATGGAAGAGTACCGTAGCATTTTTAAACATCAGCGGAATTCTGAGAACAATGGAAGAGTTCCGAAGCATTTTTAAACTTCAGCAGAATTCCGAGAACAATGGAAGAGTTTCGAAGCATTTTTAAACTTCAACGGAATTCCGAGAACAATGGAAGAGTTCCGAAGCATTTTTAAACGTCAGCGGAATTCCGAGAACAATGAAAGAGTTGCGAAGCATTATTAGACGTCAGCGGAATTCTGAGAACAATGGAAGAGTTCCGAAGCATTATTAAACTTCAGCAGAATTCCGAGAACAATGGAAGAGTTTCGAAGCATTTTTAAACTTCAACGGAATTCCGAGAACAATGGAAGAGTTCCGAAGCATTTTTAAACGTCAGCGGAATTCCGAGAACAATGAAAGAGTTGCGAAGCATTATTAGACGTCAGCGGAATTCCGAGAACAATGGAAGAGTTCTGAAGCATTTTTAAACGTCAGCGGAATTGCGAGAACAATGGAAGAGTTCTAAAGCATTTTTAAACATCAGCGGAATGCCGAGAACAATGCAAGATTTCCGAAGCATTTTTATATGTCAGCGGAATTCCGAGAACAATGGAAGAGTTCCGAAGCATTTTTAAACTTCAGCGGAATTACGAGAACAATGGAAGAGTTCCGAAGCATTTTTAAACGTCAGCGGAATGCCGAGAACAATGCAAGATTTCCGAAGCATTTTTATATGTCAGCGGAATTCCGAGAACAATGGAAGAGTTCCGAAGCATTTTTAAACGTCAGCGGAATTCCGAGAACAATGGAAGAGTTCCAAAGCATTTTTAAACGTCAGCGGAATTCCGAGAACAATGGAAGAGTTCTGAAGCATTTTTAAACGTCAGCGGAATTGCGAGAACAATGGAAGAGTTCTAAAGCATTTTTAAACATCAGCGGAATGCCGAGAACAATGCAAGATTTCCGAAGCATTTTTATATGTCAGCGGAATTCCGAGAACAATGGAAGAGTTCCGAAGCATTTTTAAACTTCAGCGGAATTACGAGAACAATGGAAGAGTTCCGAAGCATTTTTAAACGTCAGCGGAATGCCGAGAACAATGCAAGATTTCCGAAGCATTTTTATATGTCAGCGGAATTCCGAGAACAATGGAAGAGTTCCGAAGCATTTTTAAACGTCAGCGGAATTCCGAGAACAATGGAAGAGTTCCAAAGCATTTTTAAACGTCAGCGGAATTCCGAGAACAATGGAAGAGTTCTGAAGCATTTTTAAACGTCAGCGGAATTGCGAGAACAATGGAAGAGTTCTAAAGCATTTTTAAACATCAGCGGAATGCCGAAAACAATGCAAGATTTCCGAAGCATTTTTATATGTCAGCGGAATTCCGAGAACAATGGAAGAGTTCCGAAGCATTTTTAAACTTCAGCGGAATTACGAGAACAATGGAAGAGTTCCGAAGCATTTTTAAACGTCAGCGGAATGCCGAGAACAATGCAAGATTTCCGAAGCATTTTTATATGTCAGCGGAATTCCGAGAACAATGGAAGAGTTCCGAAGCATTTTTAAACTTCAGCAGAATTCCGAGAACAATGGAAGAGTTCCGAAGCATTTTAAAACTTCAGCAGAATTCCAAGAACAATGGAAGAGTTCTGAAGCATTTTTAAACGTCAGCGGAATTTTGAAAACAATGGAAGATTTACGAAGCATTTTTAAACGTCAGCGGAATTCTGAGAACAATGGAAGAGTTCCGAAGCATTTTTAAACGTCAGCGGAATTCCGAGAACAATGGAAGAGTTCCAAAGCATTTTTAAACGTCAGCGGAATTCCGAGAACAATGGAAGAGTTCTGAAACATTTTTAAACGTCAGCGGAATTGCGAGAACAATGGAAGAGTTCTAAAGCATTTTTAAACATCAGCGGAATGCCGAGAACAATGCAAGATTTCCGAAGCATTTTTATATGTCAGCGGAATTCCGAGAACAATGGAAGAGTTCCGAAGCATTTTTAAACTTCAGCAGAATTCCGAGAACAATGGAAGAGTTCCGAAGCATTTTAAAACTTCAGCAGAATTCCAAGAACAATGGAAGAGTTCCGAAGCATTTTTAAACGTCAGCGGAATTCCGAGAACAATGGAAGAGTTCCGATGCATTTTTAAACGTCAGCGGAATTCCGAGAACAATGGAAGAGTTCTGAAGCATTTTTAAGCGTCAGTGGAACTTTGAAAACAATGGAAGATTTCCGAAGCATTTTTAAACGTCAGTGGAATTCTGAGAACAATGGAAGAGTTCCGAAGCATTTTTAAACGTCAGCAGAATTCCGAGAACAATGGAAGAGTTCCGAAGCATTTTTAAACGTCAGCGGAATTCCGAGAACAATGAAAGAGTTCTGAAGCATTTTTAAGCGTCAGCGGAATTCCGAGAACAATGGAAGAGTTCCGATGCATTTTTAAACGTCAGCGGAATTCCGAGAACAATGGAAGAGTTCTGAAGCATTTTTAAGCGTCAGTGGAACTTTGAAAACAATGGAAGATTTCCGAAGCATTTTTAAACGTCAGTGGAATTCCGAGAACAATGGAAGAGTTCCGAAGCATTTTTAAACGTCAGCAGAATTCCGAGAAGAATGTAAGAGTACTGAAGCATTTTTAAACTTCAGCAGAATTCCGAGAGAAATGGAAGAGTTCCAAAGCATTTTAAAAGTTCAGCAGAATTCCGAGAACAATTGAAGAGTTCCGAAGCATTTTTAAACGTCAGCGGAATTTTGAAAACAATGGAAGATTTACGAAGCATTTTTAAACGTCAGCGGAATTCTGAGAACAATGGAAGAGTTCCGAAGCATTTTTAAACGTCAGCAGAATTCTGAGAACAATGGAAAAGTTCTGAAGCGTTTTTAAACGTCAGCGGAATTTTGAAAACAATGGGAGATTTCCGAAGCATTTTTAAACGTCAGCGAAATTCTGAGAACAATGGAAGAGTTCTGATGATTTTTTAGACTTCAGCAGAATTCCTAGAACAATGGAAGAGGTCCGAAGCATTTTTAAACTTCAGCGGAATTCCGAGAACAATGCAAGATTTCCGAAGCATTTTTATATGTCAGCGGAATTCCGAGAACAATGGAAGAGTACCGAAGCATTTTTAAACGTCAGCGGAATTCTGAGAACAATGGAAGAGTTTCAAAGCATTTTTAAACTTCAACGGAATTCCGAGAACAATGGAAGAGTTCCGAAGCATTTTTAAACGTCAGCAGAATTCTGAGAAGAATGTAAGAGTTCTGAAGCATTTTTAAACTTCAGCAGAATTCCGAGAGCAATGGAAGAGTTCCAAAGCATTTTAAAAGTTCAGCAGAATTCCGAGAACAATTGAAGAGTTCCGAAGCATTTTTAAACGTCAGCGGAATGCCGAGAACAATGCAAGATTTCCGAAGCATTTTTATATGTCAGCGGAATTCCGAGAAAAATGGAAGAGTTCCGAAGCATTTTTAAACTTCAGCAGAATTCCGAGAACAATGGAAGTGTTTCAAAGCATTTTTAAACTTCAACGGTATTCCGAGAACAATGGAAGCGTTGTGAAGCATTTTTAAACATCAGCGGAATTCCGAGAACAATGGAAGAGTTCCGAAGCATTTTTAAACTCCAGCAGAATTACGAGAACAATGGAAGAGTTCCGAAGCATCTTTAAACATGAGCAGAATTACGAGAACAATGGAAGAGATTTTAAGCATTTTTAAACTTCAGCGGAATTCCGAGAACAATAGAAGAGTTCCGAAGCATTTTAAAAATTCAGCAGAATTCCGAGAACAATTGAAGAGTTCCGAAGCATTTTTAAACGTCAGTGGAATGCCGAGAACAATGCAAGATTTCCGAAGCATTTTTATATGTCAACGGAATTCCGAGAACAATGGAAGAGTACCAAAGCATTTTTAAACGTCAGCGGAATTCTGAGAACAATGGAAGAGTTCCGAAGCATTTTTAAATGTCAGCGGAATTCCGAGAACAATGGAAGAGTTGTGAAGCATTTTTAAACATCAGCGGAATTCCGAGAACAATGGAAATGTTCCGAAGCATTTTTAAACTTCAGCAGAATTCCGAGAACAATGGAAGAGTTCCAAAGCATTTTTAAATGTCAGCAGAATTCTGAGAACAATGGAAAAGTTCTGAAGCATTTTTAAACGTCAGCGGAATTTTGAAAACAATGGAAGATTTCCGAAGCATTTTTAAACGTCAGCAAAATTCTGAGAACAATGGAAGAGTTCTGAAGCATTTTTAAACTTCAGCAGAATTCCGAGAACAATGGAAGAGTTCCGAAGCATTTTTAAACTTCAGCGGAATTCCGAGAACAATGTAAGAGATTTTAAGCATTTTTAAACTTCAGCGGAATTCCGAGAACAATGAAAGAGTTCCAAAGCATTTTTAAACGTCAGCAGAATTCCTAGAACAATGGAAGAGTTCCGAAGCATTTTTAAACGTCAGCGGAATTCCGAGAACAATGAAAGAGTTCTGAAGCATTTTTAAGCGTCAGCGGAATTTTGAAAACAATGGAAGATTTCCGAAGCATTTTTAAACGTCAGTGGAATTCCGAGAACAATGGAAGAGTTCCGAAGCATTTTTAAACGTCAGCAGAATTCCGAGAAGAATGTAAGAGTACTGAAGCATTTTTAAACTTCAGCAGAATTCCGAGAGAAATGGAAGAGTTCCAAAGCATTTTAAAAGTTCAGCAGAATTCCGAGAACAATTGAAGAGTTCCGAAGCATTTTTAAACGTCAGCGGAATTTTGAAAACAATGGAAGATTTACGAAGCATTTTTATATGTCAGCGGATTTCCGAGAACAATGGAAGAGTACCGTAGCATTTTTAAACATCAGCGGAATTCTGAGAACAATGGAAGAGTTCCGAAGCATTTTTAAACTTCAGCAGAATTCCGAGAACAATGGAAGAGTTTCGAAGCATTTTTAAACTTCAACGGTATTCCGAGAACAATGGAAGAGTTCCGAAGCATTTTTAAACGTCAGCGGAATTCCGAGAACAATGAAAGAGTTGCGAAGCATTATTAGACGTCAGCGGAATTCTGAGAACAATGGAAGAGTTCCGAAGCATTATTAAACTTCAGCAGAATTCCGAGAACAATGGAAGAGTTTCGAAGCATTTTTAAACTTCAACGGAATTCCGAGAACAATGGAAGAGTTCCGAAGCATTTTTAAACGTCAGCGGAATTCCGAGAACAATGAAAGAGTTGCGAAGCATTATTAGACGTCAGCGGAATTCCGAGAACAATGGAAGAGTTCTGAAGCATTTTTAAACGTCAGCGGAATTGCGAGAACAATGGAAGAGTTCTAAAGCATTTTTAAACATCAGCGGAATGCCGAGAACAATGCAAGATTTCCGAAGCATTTTTATATGTCAGCGGAATTCCGAGAACAATGGAAGAGTTCCGAAGCATTTTTAAACTTCAGCGGAATTACGAGAACAATGGAAGAGTTCCGAAGCATTTTTAAACGTCAGCAGAATTCCGAGAAGAATGTAAGAGTACTGAAGCATTTTTAAACTTCAGCAGAATTCCGAGAGAAATGGAAGAGTTCCAAAGCATTTTAAAAGTTCAGCAGAATTCCGAGAACAATTGAAGAGTTCCGAAGCATTTTTAAACGTCAGCGGAATTTTGAAAACAATGGAAGATTTACGAAGCATTTTTAAACGTCAGCGGAATTCTGAGAACAATGGAAGAGTTCCGAAGCATTTTTAAACGTCAGCAGAATTCTGAGAACAATGGAAAAGTTCTGAAGCGTTTTTAAACGTCAGCGGAATTTTGAAAACAATGGGAGATTTCCGAAGCATTTTTAAACGTCAGCGAAATTCTGAGAACAATGGAAGAGTTCTGATGATTTTTTAGACTTCAGCAGAATTCCTAGAACAATGGAAGAGGTCCGAAGCATTTTTAAACTTCAGCGGAATTCCGAGAACAATGGAAGAGTTCCGAAGCATTTTTAAACGTCAGCGGAATTCCGAGAACAATGGAAGAGTACTGAAGCATTTTAAAACGTCAGCGGAATTCCGAGAACAATGGAAGAGTTCCGAAGCATTTTTAAACGTCAGCAGAATTCCGAGAACAATGGAAGAGTTCCGAAGCATTTTAAAACTTCAGCAGAATTCCAAGAACAATGGAAGAGTTCCGAAGCATTTTTAAACGTCAGCGGAATTCCGAGAACAATGGAAGAGTTCCGAAGCATTTTTAAACGTCAGCGGAATTCCGAGAACAATGGAAGAGTTCTGAAGCATTTTTAAGCGTCAGCGGAATTTTGAAAACAATGGAAGATTTCCGAAGCATTTTTAAACGTCAGCGGAATTCTGAGAACAATGGAAGAGTTCCGAAGCATTTTTAAACGTCAGCAGAATTCCGAGAACAATGGAAGAGTTCCGAAGCATTTTTAAACGTCAGCGGAATTCCGAGAACAATGAAAGAGTTCTGAAGCATTTTTAAGCGTCAGCGGAATTTTGAAAACAATGGAAGATTTCCGAAGCATTTTTAAACGTCAGCGGAATTCCGAGAACAATGGAAGAGTTCCGAAGCATTTTTAAACGTCAGCAGAATTCCGAGAAGAATTTAAGAGTACTGAAGCATTTTTAAACTTCAGCAGAATTCCGAGAGCAATGGAAGAGTTCCAAAGCATTTTAAAAGTTCAGCAGAATTCCGAGAACAATCGAAGAGTTCCGAAGCATTTTTAAACGTCAGCGGAATGCCGAGAACAATGCAAGATTTCCGAAGCATTTTTATATGTCAGCGGAATTCCGAGAACAATGGAAGAGTACCGAAGCATTTTTAAACGTCAGCGGAATTCTGAGAACAATGGAAGAGTTTCAAAGCATTTTTAAACTTCAACGGAATTCCGAGAACAATGGAAGAGTTCCGAAGCATTTTTAAACGTCAGCAGAATTCTGAGAAGAATGTAAGAGTTCTGAAGCATTTTTAAACTTCAGCAGAATTCCGAGAGCAATGGAAGAGTTCCAAAGCATTTTAAAAGTTCAGCAGAATTCCGAGAACAATTGAAGAGTTCCGAAGCATTTTTAAACGTCAGCGGAATGCCGAGAACAATGCAAGATTTCCGAAGCATTTTTATATGTCAGCGGAATTCCGAGAAAAATGGAAGAGTTCCGAAGCATTTTTAAACTTCAGCAGAATTCCGAGAACAATGGAAGTGTTTCAAAGCATTTTTAAACTTCAACGGTATTCCGAGAACAATGGAAGCGTTGTGAAGCATTTTTAAACATCAGCGGAATTCCGAGAACAATGGAAGAGTTCCGAAGCATTTTTAAACTCCAGCAGAATTACGAGAACAATGGAAGAGTTCCGAAGCATCTTTAAACATGAGCAGAATTACGAGAACAATGGAAGAGATTTTAAGCATTTTTAAACTTCAGCGGAATTCCGAGAACAATAGAAGAGTTCCGAAGCATTTTAAAAATTCAGCAGAATTCCGAGAACAATTGAAGAGTTCCGAAGCATTTTTAAACGTCAGTGGAATGCCGAGAACAATGCAAGATTTCCGAAGCATTTTTATATGTCAACGGAATTCCGAGAACAATGGAAGAGTACCAAAGCATTTTTAAACGTCAGCGGAATTCTGAGAACAATGGAAGAGTTCCGAAGCATTTTTAAATGTCAGCGGAATTCCGAGAACAATGGAAGAGTTGTGAAGCATTTTTAAACATCAGCGGAATTCCGAGAACAATGGAAATGTTCCGAAGCATTTTTAAACGTCAGCAGAATTCCGAGAACAATGGAAGAGTTCCAAAGCATTTTTAAATGTCAGCAGAATTCTGAGAACAATGGAAAAGTTCTGAAGCATTTTTAAACGTCAGCGGAATTTTGAAAACAATGGAAGATTTCCGAAGCATTTTTAAACGTCAGCAAAATTCTGAGAACAATGGAAGAGTTCTGAAGCATTTTTAAACTTCAGCAGAATTCCGAGAACAATGGAAGAGTTCCGAAGCATTTTTAAACTTCAGCGGAATTCCGAGAACAATGTAAGAGATTTTAAGCATTTTTAAACTTCAGCGGAATTCCGAGAACAATGAAAGAGTTCCAAAGCATTTTTAAACGTCAGCAGAATTCCTAGAACAATGGAAGAGTTCCGAAGCATTTTTAAACGTCAGCAGAATTCCTAGAACAATGGAAGAGTTCCGAAGCATTTCTAAACGTCAGCAGAATTCTGAGAACAACGGAAGATTTCCGAAGCATTTTTAAACTTCAGCAGAATTCCGAGAGCAATGGAAGAGTTCCAAAGCATTTTAAAAGTTCAGCAGAATTCCGAGAACAATTGAAGAGTTCCGAAGCATTTTTAAACGTCAACGGAATGCCGAGAACAATGCAAGATTTCCGAAGCATTTTTATATGTCAGCGGAATTCCGAGAACAATGGAAGAGTTCCGAAGCATTTTTAAACTTCAGCAGAATTCCGAGAACAATGGAAGTGTTTCGAAGCATTTTTAAACTTCAACAGTATTCCGAGAACAATGGAAGAGTTCCGAAGCATTTTTAAACGTCAGCGGAATTCCGAGAACAATGAAAGAGTTGCGAAGCATTATTAAACGTCAGCGGAATTCCGAGAACAATGGAAGAGTTCTGAAGCATTTTTAAACTTCAGCAGAATTCCCAGAACAATGGAAGAGTTCCGAAGCATTTTTAAACATCAGCGGAATGCCGAAAACAATGCAAGATTTCCGAAACATTTTTATATGTCAGCGGAATTCCGAGAACAATGGAAGAGTTCCGAAGCATTTTTAAACTTCAGCGGAATTACGAGAACAATGGAAGAGTTCCGAAGCATTTTTAAACGTCAGCGGAATGCCGAGAACAATGCAAGATTTCCGAAGCATTTTTATATGTCAGCGGAATTCCGAGAACAATGGAAGAGTTCCGAAGCATTTTTAAACTTCAGCAGAATTCCGAGAACAATGGAAGAGTTCCGAAGCATTTTAAAACTTCAGCAGAATTCCAAGAACAATGGAAGAGTTCTGAAGCATTTTTAAACGTCAGCGGAATTTTGAAAACAATGGAAGATTTACGAAGCATTTTTAAACGTCAGCGGAATTCTGAGAACAATGGAAGAGTTCCGAAGCATTTTTAAACGTCAGCGGAATTCCGAGAACAATGGAAGAGTTCCAAAGCATTTTTAAACGTCAGCGGAATTCCGAGAACAATGGAAGAGTTCTGAAACATTTTTAAACGTCAGCGGAATTGCGAGAACAATGGAAGAGTTCTAAAGCATTTTTAAACATCAGCGGAATGCCGAGAACAATGCAAGATTTCCGAAGAATTTTTATATGTCAGCGGAATTCCGAGAACAATGGAAGAGTTCCGAAGCATTTTTAAACTTCAGCAGAATTCCGAGAACAATGGAAGAGTTCCGAAGCATTTTAAAACTTCAGCAGAATTCCAAGAACAATGGAAGAGTTCCGAAGCATTTTTAAACGTCAGCGGAATTCCGAGAACAATGGAAGAGTTCCGATGCATTTTTAAACGTCAGCGGAATTCCGAGAACAATGGAAGAGTTCTGAAGCATTTTTAAGCGTCAGTGGAACTTTGAAAACAATGGAAGATTTCCGAAGCATTTTTAAACGTCAGCGGAATTCTGAGAACAATGGAAGAGTTCTGAAGCATTTTTAAGCGTCAGTGGAACTTTGAAAACAATGGAAGATTTCCGAAGCATTTTTAAACGTCAGCGGAATTCTGAGAACAATGGAAGAGTTCCGAAGCATTTTTAAACGTCAGCAGAATTCCGAGAACAATGGAAGAGTTCCGAAGCATTTTTAAACGTCAGCGGAATTCCGAGAACAATGAAAGAGTTCTGAAGCATTTTTAAGCGTCAGCGGAATTTTGAAAACAATGGAAGATTTCCGAAGCATTTTTAAACGTCAGTGGAATTCCGAGAACAATGGAAGAGTTCCGAAGCATTTTTAAACGTCAGCAGAATTCCGAGAAGAATGTAAGAGTACTGAAGCATTTTTAAACTTCAGCAGAATTCCGAGAGCAATGGAAGAGTTCCAAAGCATTTTAAAAGTTCAGCAGAATTCCGAGAACAATTGAAGAGTTCCGAAGCATTTTTAAACGTCAGCGGAATTTTGAAAACAATGGAAGATTTACGAAGCATTTTTAAACGTCAGCGGAATTCTGAGAACAATGGAAGAGTTCCGAAGCATTTTTAAACGTCAGCAGAATTCTGAGAACAATGGAAAAGTTCTGAAGCGTTTTTAAACGTCAGCGGAATTTTGAAAACAATGGGGGATTTCCGAAGCATTTTTAAACGTCAGCGAAATTCTGAGAACAATGGAAGAGTTCTGATGATTTTTTAGACTTCAGCAGAATTCCTAGAACAATGGAAGAGGTCCGAAGCATTTTTAAACGTCAGCGGAATTCCGAGAACAATGGAAGAGTACTGAAGCATTTTAAAACGTCAGCGGAATTCCGAGAACAATGGAAGAGTTCCGAAGCATTTTTAAACGTCAGCAGAATTCCGAGAACAATGGAAGAGTTTCGAAGCATTTTTAAACGTCAGCGGAATTCCGAGAACAATGGAAGAGTTCCGAAGCATTTTTAAACGTCAGCAGAATTCCGAGAGCAATGGAAGAGTTCCAAAGCATTTTAAAAGTTCAGCAGAATTCCGAGAACAATGGAAGAGTTTCGAAGCATTTTTAAACTTCAACGGTATTCCGAGAACAATGGAAGAGTTCCGAAGCATTTTTAAACGTCAGCGGAATTCCGAGAACAATGAAAGAGTTGCGAAGCATTATTAAACGTCAGCGGAGTTCCGAGAAAAATGGAAGAGTTCTGAAGCATTTTTAAACTTCAGCAGAATTCCCAGAACAATGTAAGATTTTCGAAGCTTTTTTAAACTTCAACAGAATTCCGAGAACAATTGAAGAGTTCCGAAGCATTTTTAAACGTCAGCAGAATTCTGAGAACAATGGAAAAGTTCTGAAGCATTTTTAAACGTCAGCGGAATTCTGAGAACAATGGAAGAGTTCTGAAGCATTTTTAAACTTCAGCAGAATTCCGAGAACAATGTACGAGATTTTAAGCATTTTTAAACTTCAGCGGAATTCCGAGAACAATAGAAGAGTTCCGAAGCATTTTTAAAATTCACACGAATTCCAAGAATAATGGAAGAGTTCACATGAATTTTTAGACTTCAGCAGAATTCCTAGAACAATGGAAGAGTTCCGAAGCATTTTTAAACTTTAGCGGAATTCCGAGAACAATGGAAGAGTTCCGAAGCATTTTTAAACATGAGCAGAATTACGAGAACAATGGAAGAGATTTTAAGCATTTTTAAACTTCAGCGGAATTCTGAGAACAATGCAAGATTTCCGAAGCATTTTTATATGTCAGCGGATTTCCGAGAACAATGGAAGAGTACCGTAGCATTTTTAAACGTCAGAGGAATTCTGAGAACAATGGAAGAGTTCCGAAGCATTTTTAAACTTCAGCAGAATTCCGAGAACAATGGAAGAGTTTCGAAGCATTTTTAAACTTCAACGGAATTCCGAGAACAATGGAAGAGTTCCGAAGCATTTTTAAACGTCAGCGGAATTCCGAGAACAATGAAAGAGTTGCGAAGCATTATTAGACGTCAGCGGAATTCCGAGAACAATGGAAGAGTTCTGAAGCATTTTTAAACGTCAGCGGAATTTTGAAAACAACGGAAGATTTACGAAGCATTTTTAAACGTCAGCGGAATTCTGAGAACAATGGAAGAGTTCCGAAGCATTTTTAAACGTCAGCGGAATTCCGAGAACAATGGAAGAGTTCCAAAGCATTTTTAAACGTCAGCGGAATTCCGAGAACAATGGAAGAGTTCTGAAGCATTTTTAAACGTCAGCGGAATTGCGAGAACAATGGAAGAGTTCTAAAGCATTTTTAAACATCAGCGGAATGCCGAGAACAATGCAAGATTTCCGAAGCATTTTTATATGTCAGCGGAATTCCGAGAACAATGGAAGAGTTCCGAAGCATTTTTAAACGTCAGCAGAATTCTGAGAGCAATGGAAGAGTTCCAAAGCATTTTAAAAGTTCAGCAGAATTCCGAGAACAATTGAAGAGTTCCGAAGCATTTTTAAATGTCAACGGAATGCCGAGAACAATGCAAGATTTCCGAAGCATTTTTATATGTCAGCGGAATTCCGAGAACAATGGAAGAGTTCCGAAGCATTTTTAAACTTCAGCAGAATTCCGAGAACAATGGAAGTGTTTCGAAGCATTTTTAAACTTCAACAGTATTCCGAGAACAATGGAAGAGTTCCGAAGCATTTTTAAGCGTCAGCGGAATTCCGAGAACAATGAAAGAGTTGCGAAGCATTATTAAACGTCAGCGGAATTCCGAGAACAATGGAAGAGTTCTGAAGCATTTTTAAACTTCAGCAGAATTCCCAGAACAATGGAAGAGTTTCGAAGCATTTTTAAACTTCAACGGAATTCCGAGAACAATGGAAGAGTTCCGAAGCATTTTTAAACGTCAGCGGAATTCCGAGAACAATGGAAGAGTTCCGAAGCATTTTTAAACGTCAGCAGAATTCCGAGAAGAATGTAAGAGTACTGAAGCATTTTTAAACTTCAGCAGAATTCCGAGAGCAATGGAAGAGTTCCAAAGCATTTTAAAAGTTCAGCAGAATTCCGAGAACAATGGAAGAGTTTCGAAGCATTTTTAAACTTCAACGGTATTCCGAGAACAATGGAAGAGTTCCGAAGCATTTTTAAACGTTAGCGGAATTCCGAGAACAATGAAAGAGTTGCGAAGCATTACTAAACGTCAGCGGAGTTCCGAGAACAATGGAAGAGTTCTGAAGCATTTTTAAACTTCAGCAGAATTCCCAGAACAATGTAAGATTTTCGAAGCATTTTTAAACTTCAACAGAATTCCGAGAACAATTGAAGAGTTCCGAAGCATTTTTAAACGTCAGCAGAATTCTGAGAACAATGGAAAAGTTCTGAAGCATTTTTAAACGTCAGCGGAATTTTGAAAACAATGGAAGATTTCCGAAGCATTTTTAAACGTCAGCGGAATTCTGAGAACAATGGAAGAGTTCTGAAGCATTTTTAAACTTCAGCAGAATTCCGAGAACAATGTACAAGATTTTAAGCATTTTTAAACTTCAGCGGAATTCCGAGAACAATAGAAGAGTTCCGAAGCATTTTTAAAATTCACACGAATTCCAAGAATAATGGAAGAGTTCACATGAATTTTTAGACTTCAGCAGAATTCCTAGAACAATGGAAGAGTTCCGAAGCATTTTTAAACTTTAGCGGAATTCCGAGAACAATGGAAGAGTTCCGAAGCATTTTTAAACTTCAACGGAATTCCGAGAACAATGGAAGAGTTCCGAAGCATTTTTAAACGTCAGCGGAATTCCGAGAACAATGGAAGAGTTCCGAAGCATTTTTAAACGTCAGCAGAATTCCGAGAAGAATGTAAGAGTACTGAAGCATTTTTAAACTTCAGCAGAATTCCGAGAGCAATGGAAGAGTTCCAAAGCATTTTAAAAGTTCAGCAGAATTCCGAGAACAATGGAAGAGTTTCGAAGCATTTTTAAACTTCAACGGTATTCCGAGAACAATGGAAGAGTTCCGAAGCATTTTTAAACGTCAGCGGAATTCCGAGAACAATGAAAGAGTTGCGAAGCATTATTAAACGTCAGCGGAGTTCCGAGAACAATGGAAGAGTTCTGAATCATTTTTAAACTTCAGCAGAATTCCCAGAACAATGTAAGATTTTCGAAGCATTTTTAAACTTCAACAGAATTCCGAGAACAATTGAAGAGTTCCGAAGCATTTTTAAACGTCAGCAGAATTCTGAGAACAATGGAAAAGTTCTGAAGCATTTTTAAACGTCAGCGGAATTTTGAAAACAATGGAAGATTTCCGAAGCATTTTTAAGCGTCAGCGGAATTCTGAGAACAATGGAAGAGTTCTGAAGCATTTTTAAACTTCAGCAGAATTCCGAGAACAATGTACGAGATTTTAAGCATTTTTAAACTTCAGCGGAATTCCGAGAACAATAGAAGAGTTCCGAAGCATTTTTAAAATTCACACGAATTCCAAGAATAATGGAAGAGTTCACATGAATTTTTAGACTTCAGCAGAATTCCTAGAACAATGGAAGAGTTCTGAAGCATTTTTAAACTTTAGCGGAATTCCGAGAACAATGGAAGAGTTCCGAAGCATTTTTAAACATGAGCAGAATTACGAGAACAATGGAAGAGATTTTAAGCATTTTTAAACTTCAGCGGAATTCTGAGAACAATGCAAGATTTCCGAAGCATTTTTATATGTCAGCGGATTTCCGAGAACAATGGAAGAGTACCGTAGCATTTTTAAACGTCAGCGGAATTCTGAGAACAATGGAAGAGTTCCGAAGCATTTTTAAACTTCAGCAGAATTCCGAGAACAATGGAAGAGTTTCGAAGCATTTTTAAACTTCAACGGAATTCCGAGAACAATGGAAGAGTTCCGAAGCATTTTTAAACATCAGCGGAATTCCGAGAACAATGAAAGAGTTCTGAAGCATTTTTAAACGTCAGCGGAATTTTGAAAACAATGGAAGATTTACGAAGCATTTTTAAACGTCAG
This sequence comes from Phyllobates terribilis, assembly GCF_046119375.1. NCBI lineage: Eukaryota > Metazoa > Chordata > Amphibia > Anura > Dendrobatidae > Phyllobates > Phyllobates terribilis. The sequence goes on along the minus strand of NW_027362788.1, from coordinate 10,504,016 downwards.
CGGAATTCTGAGAACAATGGAAGAGTTCCGAAGCATTTTTAAACGTCAGCGGAATTCCGAGAACAATGGAAGAGTTCCAAAGCATTTTTAAACGTCAGCGGAATTCCGAGAACAATGGAAGAGTTCTGAAGCATTTTTAAACGTCAGCGGAATTGCGAGAACAATGGAAGAGTTCTAAAGCATTTTTAAACATCAGCGGAATGCCGAAAACAATGCAAGATTTCCGAAACATTTTTATATGTCAGCGGAATTCCGAGAACAATGGAAGAGTTCCGAAGCATTTTTAAACTTCAGCGGAATTACGAGAACAATGGAAGAGTTCCGAAGCATTTTTAAACGTCAGCGGAATGCCGAGAACAATGCAAGATTTCCGAAGCATTTTTATATGTCAGCGGAATTCCGAGAACAATGGAAGAGTTCCGAAGCATTTTTAAACTTCAGCAGAATTCCGAGAACAATGGAAGAGTTCCGAAGCATTTTAAAACTTCAGCAGAATTCCAAGAACAATGGAAGAGTTCTGAAGCATTTTTAAACGTCAGCGGAATTTTGAAAACAATGGAAGATTTACGAAGCATTTTTAAACGTCAGCGGAATTCTGAGAACAATGGAAGAGTTCCGAAGCATTTTTAAACGTCAGCGGAATTCCGAGAACAATGGAAGAGTTCCAAAGCATTTTTAAACGTCAGCGGAATTCCGAGAACAATGGAAGAGTTCTGAAACATTTTTAAACGTCAGCGGAATTGCGAGAACAATGGAAGAGTTCTAAAGCATTTTTAAACATCAGCGGAATGCCGAGAACAATGCAAGATTTCCGAAGCATTTTTATATGTCAGCGGAATTCCGAGAACAATGGAAGAGTTCCGAAGCATTTTTAAACTTCAGCGGAATTACGAGAACAATGGAAGAGTTCCGAAGCATTTTTAAACGACAGCGGAATGCCGAGAACAATGCAAGATTTCCGAAGCATTTTTATATGTCAGCGGAATTCCGAGAACAATGGAAGAGTTCCGAAGCATTTTTAAACTTCAGCAGAATTCCGAGAACAATGGAAGAGTTCCGAAGCATTTTAAAACTTCAGCAGAATTCCAAGAACAATGGAAGAGTTCCGAAGCATTTTTAAACGTCAGCGGAATTCCGAGAACAATGGAAGAGTTCCGATGCATTTTTAAACGTCAGCGGAATTCCGAGAACAATGGAAGAGTTCTGAAGCATTTTTAAGCGTCAGTGGAACTTTGAAAACAATGGAAGATTTCCGAAGCATTTTTAAACGTCAGCGGAATTCTGAGAACAATGGAAGAGTTCCGAAGCATTTTTAAACGTCAGCAGAATTCCGAGAACAAAGGAAGAGTTCCGAAGCATTTTTAAACGTCAGCGGAATTCCGAGAACAATGAAAGAGTTCTGAAGCATTTTTAAGCGTCAGCGGAATTTTGAAAACAATGGAAGATTTCCGAAGCATTTTTAAACGTCAGTGGAATTCCGAGAACAATGGAAGAGTTCCGAAGCATTTTTAAACGTCAGCAGAATTCCGAGAAGAATGTAAGAGTACTGAAGCATTTTTAAACTTCAGCAGAATTCCGAGAGCAATGGAAGAGTTCCAAAGCATTTTAAAAGTTCAGCAGAATTCCGAGAACAATTGAAGAGTTCCGAAGCATTTTTAAACGTCAGCGGAATTTTGAAAACAATGGAAGATTTACGAAGCATTTTTAAACGTCAGCGGAATTCTGAGAACAATGGAAGAGTTCCGAAGCATTTTTAAACGTCAGCAGAATTCTGAGAACAATGGAAAAGTTCTGAAGCGTTTTTAAACGTCAGCGGAATTTTGAAAACAATGGGAGATTTCCGAAGCATTTTTAAACGTCAGCGAAATTCTGAGAACAATGGAAGAGTTCTGATGATTTTTTAGACTTAAGCAGAATTCCTAGAACAATGGAAGAGGTCCGAAGCATTTTTAAACTTCAGCGGAATTCCGAGAACAATGGAAGAGTTCCGAAGCATTTTTAAACGTCAGCGGAATTCCGAGAACAATGGAAGAGTACTGAAGCATTTTAAAACGTCAGCGGAATTCCGAGAACAATGGAAGAGTTCCGAAGCATTTTTAAACGTCAGCAGAATTCCGAGAACAATGGAAGAGTTCCGAAGCATTTTAAAACTTCAGCAGAATTCCAAGAACAATGGAAGAGTTCCGAAGCATTTTTAAACGTCAGCGGAATTCCGAGAACAATGGAAGAGTTCCGAAGCATTTTTAAACGTCAGCGGAATTCCGAGAACAATGGAAGAGTTCTGAAGCATTTTTAAGCGTCAGCGGAATTTTGAAAACAATGGAAGATTTCCGAAGCATTTTTAAACGTCAGCGGAATTCTGAGAACAATGGAAGAGTTCCGAAGCATTTTTAAACGTCAGCAGAATTCCGAGAACAATGGAAGAGTTCCGAAGCATTTTTAAACGTCAGCGGAATTCCGAGAACAATGAAAGAGTTCTGAAGCATTTTTAAGCGTCAGCGGAATTTTGAAAACAATGGAAGATTTCCGAAGCATTTTTAAACGTCAGCGGAATTCCGAGAACAATGGAAGAGTTCCGAAGCATTTTTAAACGTCAGCAGAATTCCGAGAAGAATGTAAGAGTACTGAAGCATTTTTAAACTTCAGCAGAATTCCGAGAGCAATGGAAGAGTTCCAAAGCATTTTAAAAGTTCAGCAGAATTCCGAGAACAATTGAAGAGTTCCGAAGCATTTTTAAACGTCAGCGGAATGCCGAGAACAATGCAAGATTTCCGAAGCATTTTTATGTCAGCGGAATTCCGAGAACAATGGAAGAGTACCGAAGCATTTTTAAACGTCAGCGGAATTCTGAGAACAATGGAAGAGTTACTAAGCATTTTTAAACTTCAGCAGAATTCCGAGAACAATGGAAGAGTTTCAAAGCATTTTTAAACTTCAACGGAATTCCGAGAACAATGGAAGAGTTCCGAAGCATTTTTAAACGTCAGCAGAATTCCGAGAAGAATGTAAGAGTTCTGAAGCATTTTTAAACTTCAGCAGAATTCCGAGAGCAATGGAAGAGTTCCAAAGCATTTTAAAAGTTCAGCAGAATTCCGAGAACAATTGAAGAGTTCCGAAGCATTTTTAAACGTCAGCGGAATGCCGAGAACAATGCAAGATTTCCGAAGCATTTTTATATGTCAGCGGAATTCCGAGAAAAATGGAAGAGTTCCGAAGCATTTTTAAACTTCAGCAGAATTCCGAGAACAATGGAAGTGTTTCGAAGCATTTTTAAACTTCAACGGTATTCCGAGAACAATGGAAGAGTTCCGAAGCATTTTTAAACGTCAGCGGAATTCCGAGAACAATGAAAGAGTTGCGAAGCATTATTAAACGTCAGCGGAATTCCGAGAACAATGGAAGAGTTCTGAAGCATTTTTAAACTTCAGCAGAATTCCCAGAACAATGGAAGAGTTTCGAAGCATTTTTAAACTTCAACGGAATTCCGAGAACAATGGAAGAGTTCCGAAGCATTTTTAAACGTCAGCGGAATTCCGAGAACAATGAAAGAGTTGCGAAGCATTATTAAACGTCAGCGTAATTCCGAGAACAATGGAAGAGTTCTGAAGCATTTTTAAGCGTCAGTGGATTTTTGAAAACAATGGAAGATTTCCGAAGCATTTTTAAACTTCAGCAGAATTCCGAGAACAATGGAAGGGTTCCGAAAGCTTTTTTAAACTTCAGCGGAATTTGGAGAACAACGGAAGAGTTCCGAAGCATTTTTAAACGTCAGCGAAATTCTGAGAACAATGGAAGAGTTCTGATGATTTTTTAGACTTCAGCAGAATTCCTAGAACAATGGAAGAGGTCCGAAGCATTTTTAAACTTCAGCGGAATTCCGAGAACAATGGAAGAGTTCCGAAGCATTTTTAAACGTCAGCGGAATTCCGAGAACAATGAAAGAGTTGCGAAGCATTATTAAACGTCAGCGTAATTCCGAGAACAATGGAAGAGTTCTGAAGCATTTTTAAGCGTCAGTGGATTTTTGAAAACAATGGAAGATTTCCGAAGCATTTTTAAACTTCAGCAGAATTCCGAGAACAATGGAAGGGTTCCGAAAGCTTTTTTAAACTTCAGCGGAATTTGGAGAACAACGGAAGAGTTCCGAAGCATTTTTAAACGTCAGCGAAATTCTGAGAACAATGGAAGAGTTCTGATGATTTTTTAGACTTCAGCAGAATTCCTAGAACAATGGAAGAGGTCCGAAGCATTTTTAAACTTCAGCGGAATTCCGAGAACAATGGAAGAGTTCCGAAGCATTTTTAAACGTCATCGGAATTCCGAGAACAATGGAAGAGTTCTGATGATTTTTTAGACTTCAGCAGAATTCCTAGAACAATGGAAGAGTTCCGAAGCATCTTTAAACATGAGCAGAATTACGAGAACAATGGAAGAGATTTTAAGCATTTTTAAACTTCAGCGGAATTCCGAGAACAATAGAAGAGTTCCGAAGCATTTTTAAACTTCACCCGAATTCCAAGAGCAATGGAAGAGTTCCAAAGCATTTTAAAAATTCAGCAGAATTCCGAGAACAATTGAAGAGTTCCGAAGCATTTTTAAACGTCAGCGGAATGCCGAGAACAATGCAAGATTTCCGAAGCATTTTTATATGTCAACGGAATTCCGAGAACAATGGAAGAGTACCAAAGCATTTTTAAACGTCAGCGGAATTCTGAGAACAATGGAAGAGTTCCGAAGCATTTTTAAACGTCAGCGGAATTCCGAGAACAATGGAAGAGTTGTGAAGCATTTTTAAACATCAGCGGAATTCTGAGAACAATGGAAGAGTTTCAAAGCATTTTTAAACTTCAACGGAATTCCGAGAACAATGGAAGAGTTCCGAAGCATTTTTAAACGTCAGCAGAATTCTGAGAAGAATGTAAGAGTTCTGAAGCATTTTTAAACTTCAGCAGAATTCCGAGAGCAATGGAAGAGTTCCAAAGCATTTTAAAAGTTCAGCAGAATTCCGAGAACAATTGAAGAGTTCCGAAGCATTTTTAAACGTCAGCGGAATGCCGAGAACAATGCAAGATTTCCGAAGCATTTTTATATGTCAGCGGAATTCCGAGAAAAATGGAAGAGTTCCGAAGCATTTTTAAACTTCAGCAGAATTCCGAGAACAATGGAAGTGTTTCGAAGCATTTTTAAACTTCAACGGTATTCCGAGAACAATGGAAGAGTTGTGAAGCATTTTTAAACATCAGCGGAATTCCGAGAACAATGGAAGAGTTCCGAAGCATTTTTAAACTCCAGCAGAATTACGAGACAATGGAAGAGTTCCGAAGCATCTTTAAACATGAGCAGAATTACGAGAACAATGGAAGAGATTTTAAGCATTTTTAAACTTCAGCGGAATTCCGAGAACAATAGAAGAGTTCCGAAGCATTTTTAAACTTCACCCGAATTCCGAGAGCAATGGAAGAGTTCCAAAGCATTTTAAAAATTCAGCAGAATTCCGAGAACAATTGAAGAGTTCCGAAGCATTTTTAAACGTCAGCGGAATGCCGAGAACAATGCAAGATTTCCGAAGCATTTTTATATGTCAACGGAATTCCGAGAACAATGGAAGAGTACCAAAGCATTTTTAAACGTCAGCAGAATTCTGAGAACAATGGAAGAGTTCCGAAGCATTTTTAAATGTCAGCGGAATTCCGAGAACAATGGAAGAGTTGTGAAGCATTTTTAAACATCAGCGGAATTCCGAGAACAATGGAAATGTTCCGAAGCATTTTTAAACGTCAGCAGAATTCCGAGAACAATGGAAGAGTTCCAAAGCATTTTTAAACGTCAGCAGAATTCTGAGAACAATGGAAAAGTTCTGAAGCATTTTTAAACGTCAGCGGAATTTTGAAAACAATGGAAGATTTCCGAAGCATTTTTAAACGTCAGCAAAATTCTGAGAACAATGGAAGAGTTCTGAAGCATTTTTAAACTTCAGCAGAATTCCGAGAACAATGGAAGAGTTCCGAAGCATTTTTAAACTTCAGCGGAATTCCGAGAACAATGTAAGAGATTTTAAGCATTTTTAAACTTCAGCGGAATTCCGAGAACAATGGAAGAGTTCCAAAGCATTTTTAAACGTCAGCAGAATTCCTAGAACAATGGAAGAGTTCCGAAGCATTTTTAAACGTCAGCAGAATTCCTAGAACAATGGAAGAGTTCCGAAGCATTTCTAAACGTCAGCAGAATTCTGAGAACAACGGAAGATTTCCGAAGCATTTTTAAACTTCAGCAGAATTCCGAGAGCAATGGAAGAGTTCCAAAGCATTTTAAAAGTTCAGCAGAATTCCGAGAACAATTGAAGAGTTCCAAAGCATTTTTAAACGTCAGCGGAATTCCGAGAACAATGGAAGAGTTCTGAAGCATTTTTAAACGTCAGCGGAATTGCGAGAACAATGGAAGAGTTCTAAAGCATTTTTAAACATCAGCGGAATGCCGAGAACAATGCAAGATTTCCGAAGCATTTTTATATGTCAGCGGAATTCCGAGAACAATGGAAGAGTTCCGAAGCATTTTTAAACGTCAGCAGAATTCTGAGAGCAATGGAAGAGTTCCAAAGCATTTTAAAAGTTCAGCAGAATTCCGAGAACAATTGAAGAGTTCCGAAGCATTTTTAAATGTCAACGGAATGCCGAGAACAATGCAAGATTTCCGAAGCATTTTTATATGTCAGCGGAATTCCGAGAACAATGGAAGAGTTCCGAAGCATTTTTAAACTTCAGCAGAATTCCGAGAACAATGGAAGTGTTTCGAAGCATTTTTAAACTTCAACAGTATTCCGAGAACAATGGAAGAGTTCCGAAGCATTTTTAAACGTCAGCGGAATTCCGAGAACAATGAAAGAGTTGCGAAGCATTATTAAACGTCAGCGGAATTCCGAGAACAATGGAAGAGTTCTGAAGCATTTTTAAACTTCAGCAGAATTCCCAGAACAATGGAAGAGTTTCGAAGCATTTTTAAACTTCAACGGAATTCCGAGAACAATGGAAGAGTTCCGAAGCATTTTTAAACGTCAGCGGAATTCCGAGAACAATGGAAGAGTTCCGAAGCATTTTTAAACGTCAGCAGAATTCCGAGAAGAATGTAAGAGTACTGAAGCATTTTTAAACTTCAGCAGAATTCCGAGAGCAATGGAAGAGTTCCAAAGCATTTTAAAAGTTCAGCAGAATTCCGAGAACAATGGAAGAGTTTCGAAGCATTTTTAAACTTCAACGGTATTCCGAGAACAATGGAAGAGTTCCGAAGCATTTTTAAACGTTAGCGGAATTCCGAGAACAATGAAAGAGTTGCGAAGCATTACTAAACGTCAGCGGAGTTCCGAGAACAATGGAAGAGTTCTGAAGCATTTTTAAACTTCAGCAGAATTCCCAGAACAATGTAAGATTTTCGAAGAATTTTTAAACTTCAACAGAATTCCGAGAACAATTGAAGAGTTCCGAAGCATTTTTAAACGTCAGCAGAATTCTGAGAACAATGGAAAAGTTCTGAAGCATTTTTAAACGTCAGCGGAATTTTGAAAACAATGGAAGATTTCCGAAGCATTTTTAAACGTCAGCGGAATTCTGAGAACAATGGAAGAGTTCTGAAGCATTTTTAAACTTCAGCAGAATTCCGAGAACAATGTACAAGATTTTAAGCATTTTTAAACTTCAGCGGAATTCCGAGAACAATAGAAGAGTTCCGAAGCATTTTTAAAATTCACACGAATTCCAAGAATAATGGAAGAGTTCACATGAATTTTTAGACTTCAGCAGAATTCCTAGTACAATGGAAGAGTTCCGAAGCATTTTTAAACTTTAGCAGAATTCCGAGAACAATGGAAGAGTTCCGAAGCATTTTTAAACTTCAACGGAATTCCGAGAACAATGGAAGAGTTCCGAAGCATTTTTAAACGTCAGCGGAATTCCGAGAACAATGGAAGAGTTCCGAAGCATTTTTAAACGTCAGCAGAATTCCGAGAAGAATGTAAGAGTACTGAAGCATTTTTAAACTTCAGCAGAATTCCGAGAGCAATGGAAGAGTTCCAAAGCATTTTAAAAGTTCAGCAGAATTCCGAGAACAATGGAAGAGTTTCGAAGCATTTTTAAACTTCAACGGTATTCCGAGAACAATGGAAGAGTTCCGAAGCATTTTTAAACGTCAGCGGAATTCCGAGAACAATGAAAGAGTTGCGAAGCATTATTAAACGTCAGCGGAGTTCCGAGAACAATGGAAGAGTTCTGAATCATTTTTAAACTTCAGCAGAATTCCCAGAACAATGTAAGATTTTCGAAGCATTTTTAAACTTCAACAGAATTCCGAGAACAATTGAAGAGTTCCGAAGCATTTTTAAACGTCAGCAGAATTCTGAGAACAATGGAAAAGTTCTGAAGCATTTTTAAACGTCAGCGGAATTTTGAAAACAATGGAAGATTTCCGAAGCATTTTTAAGCGTCAGCGGAATTCTGAGAACAATGGAAGAGTTCTGAAGCATTTTTAAACTTCAGCAGAATTCCGAGAACAATGTACGAGATTTTAAGCATTTTTAAACTTCAGCGGAATTCCGAGAACAATAGAAGAGTTCCGAAGCATTTTTAAAATTCACACGAATTCCAAGAATAATGGAAGAGTTCACATGAATTTTTAGACTTCAGCAGAATTCCTAGAACAATGGAAGAGTTCTGAAGCATTTTTAAACTTTAGCGGAATTCCGAGAACAATGGAAGAGTTCCGAAGCATTTTTAAACATGAGCAGAATTACGAGAACAATGGAAGAGATTTTAAGCATTTTTAAACTTCAGCGGAATTCTGAGAACAATGCAAGATTTCCGAAGCATTTTTATATGTCAGCGGATTTCCGAGAACAATGGAAGAGTACCGTAGCATTTTTAAACGTCAGCGGAATTCTGAGAACAATGGAAGAGTTCCGAAGCATTTTTAAACTTCAGCAGAATTCCGAGAACAATGGAAGAGTTTCGAAGCATTTTTAAACTTCAACGGAATTCCGAGAACAATGGAAGAGTTCCGAAGCATTTTTAAACATCAGCGGAATTCCGAGAACAATGAAAGAGTTGCGAAGCATTATTAGACGTCAGCGGAATTCCGAGAACAATGGAAGAGTTCTGAAGCATTTTTAAACGTCAGCGGAATTTTGAAAACAATGGAAGATTTACGAAGCATTTTTAAACGTCAGCGGAATTCTGAGAACAATGGAAGAGTTCCGAAGCATTTCTAAACGTCAGCGGAATTCCGAGAACAATGGAAGAGTTCCAAAGCATTTTTAAACGTCAGCGGAATTCCGAGAACAATGGAAGAGTTCTGAAGCATTTTTAAACGTCAGCGGAATTGCGAGAACAATGGAAGAGTTCTAAAGCATTTTTAAACATCAGCGGAATGCCGAAAACAATGCAAGATTTCCGAAACATTTTTATATGTCAGCGGAATTCCGAGAACAATGGAAGAGTTCCGAAGCATTTTTAAACTTCAGCGGAATTACGAGAACAATGGAAGAGTTCCGAAGCATTTTTAAACGTCAGCGGAATGCCGAGAACAATGCAAGATTTCCGAAGCATTTTTATATGTCAGCGGAATTCCGAGAACAATGGAAGAGTTCCGAAGCATTTTTAAACTTCAGCAGAATTCCGAGAACAATGGAAGAGTTCCGAAGCATTTTAAAACTTCAGCAGAATTCCAAGAACAATGGAAGAGTTCTGAAGCATTTTTAAACGTCAGCGGAATTTTGAAAACAATGGAAGATTTACGAAGCATTTTTAAATGTCAGCGGAATTCTGAGAACAATGGAAGAGTTCTGAAGCATTTTTAAGCGTCAGTGGAACTTTGAAAACAATGGAAGATTTCCGAAGCATTTTTAAACGTCAGCGGAATTCTGAGAACAATGGAAGAGTTCCGAAGCATTTTTAAACGTCAGCAGAATTCCGAGAACAAAGGAAGAGTTCCGAAGCATTTTTAAACGTCAGCGGAATTCCGAGAACAATGAAAGAGTTCTGAAGCATTTTTAAGCGTCAGCGGAATTTTGAAAACAATGGAAGATTTCCGAAGCATTTTTAAACGTCAGTGGAATTCCGAGAACAATGGAAGAGTTCCGAAGCATTTTTAAACGTCAGCAGAATTCCGAGAAGAATGTAAGAGTACTGAAGCATTTTTAAACTTCAGCAGAATTCCGAGAGCAATGGAAGAGTTCCAAAGCATTTTAAAAGTTCAGCAGAATTCCGAGAACAATTGAAGAGTTCCGAAGCATTTTTAAACGTCAGCGGAATTTTGAAAACAATGGAAGATTTACGAAGCATTTTTAAACGTCAGCGGAATTCTGAGAACAATGGAAGAGTTCCGAAGCATTTTTAAACGTCAGCAGAATTCTGAGAACAATGGAAAAGTTCTGAAGCGTTTTTAAACGTCAGCGGAATTTTGAAAACAATGGGAGATTTCCGAAGCATTTTTAAACGTCAGCGAAATTCTGAGAACAATGGAAGAGTTCTGATGATTTTTTAGACTTAAGCAGAATTCCTAGAACAATGGAAGAGGTCCGAAGCATTTTTAAACTTCAGCGGAATTCCGAGAACAATGGAAGAGTTCCGAAGCATTTTTAAACGTCAGCGGAATTCCGAGAACAATGGAAGAGTACTGAAGCATTTTAAAACGTCAGCGGAATTCCGAGAACAATGGAAGAGTTCCGAAGCATTTTTAAACGTCAGCAGAATTCCGAGAACAATGGAAGAGTTCCGAAGCATTTTAAAACTTCAGCAGAATTCCAAGAACAATGGAAGAGTTCCGAAGCATTTTTAAACGTCAGCGGAATTCCGAGAACAATGGAAGAGTTCTGAATCATTTTTAAACTTCAGCAGAATTCCCAGAACAATGTAAGATTTTCGAAGCATTTTTAAACTTCAACAGAATTCCGAGAACAATTGAAGAGTTCCGAAGCATTTTTAAACGTCAGCAGAATTCTGAGAACAATGGAAAAGTTCTGAAGCATTTTTAAACGTCAGCGGAATTTTGAAAACAATGGAAGATTTCCGAAGCATTTTTAAGCGTCAGCGGAATTCTGAGAACAATGGAAGAGTTCTGAAGCATTTTTAAACTTCAGCAGAATTCCGAGAACAATGTACGAGATTTTAAGCATTTTTAAACTTCAGCGGAATTCCGAGAACAATAGAAGAGTTCCGAAGCATTTTTAAAATTCACACGAATTCCAAGAATAATGGAAGAGTTCACATGAATTTTTAGACTTCAGCAGAATTCCTAGAACAATGGAAGAGTTCTGAAGCATTTTTAAACTTTAGCGGAATTCCGAGAACAATGGAAGAGTTCCGAAGCATTTTTAAACATGAGCAGAATTACGAGAACAATGGAAGAGATTTTAAGCATTTTTAAACTTCAGCGGAATTCTGAGAACAATGCAAGATTTCCGAAGCATTTTTATATGTCAGCGGATTTCCGAGAACAATGGAAGAGTACCGTAGCATTTTTAAACGTCAGCGGAATTCTGAGAACAATGGAAGAGTTCCGAAGCATTTTTAAACTTCAGCAGAATTCCGAGAACAATGGAAGAGTTTCGAAGCATTTTTAAACTTCAACGGAATTCCGAGAACAATGGAAGAGTTCCGAAGCATTTTTAAACATCAGCGGAATTCCGAGAACAATGAAAGAGTTGCGAAGCATTATTAGACGTCAGCGGAATTCCGAGAACAATGGAAGAGTTCTGAAGCATTTTTAAACGTCAGCGGAATTTTGAAAACAATGGAAGATTTACGAAGCATTTTTAAACGTCAGCGGAATTCTGAGAACAATGGAAGAGTTCCGAAGCATTTCTAAACGTCAGCGGAATTCCGAGAACAATGGAAGAGTTCCAAAGCATTTTTAAACGTCAGCGGAATTCCGAGAACAATGGAAGAGTTCTGAAGCATTTTTAAACGTCAGCGGAATTGCGAGAACAATGGAAGAGTTCTAAAGCATTTTTAAACATCAGCGGAATGCCGAAAACAATGCAAGATTTCCGAAACATTTTTATATGTCAGCGGAATTCCGAGAACAATGGAAGAGTTCCGAAGCATTTTTAAACTTCAGCGGAATTACGAGAACAATGGAAGAGTTTCAAAGCATTTTTAAACTTCAACGGAATTCCGAGAACAATGGAAGAGTTCCGAAGCATTTTTAAACGTCAGCAGAATTCTGAGAAGAATGTAAGAGTTCTGAAGCATTTTTAAACTTCAGCAGAATTCCGAGAGCAATGGAAGAGTTCCAAAGCATTTTAAAAGTTCAGCAGAATTCCGAGAACAATTGAAGAGTTCCGAAGCATTTTTAAACGTCAGCGGAATGCCGAGAACAATGCAAGATTTCCGAAGCATTTTTATATGTCAGCGGAATTCCGAGAAAAATGGAAGAGTTCCGAAGCATTTTTAAACTTCAGCAGAATTCCGAGAACAATGGAAGTGTTTCGAAGCATTTTTAAACTTCAACGGTATTCCGAGAACAATGGAAGAGTTGTGAAGCATTTTTAAACATCAGCGGAATTCCGAGAACAATGGAAGAGTTCCGAAGCATTTTTAAACTCCAGCAGAATTACGAGACAATGGAAGAGTTCCGAAGCATCTTTAAACATGAGCAGAATTACGAGAACAATGGAAGAGATTTTAAGCATTTTTAAACTTCAGCGGAATTCCGAGAACAATAGAAGAGTTCCGAAGCATTTTTAAACTTCACCCGAATTCCGAGAGCAATGGAAGAGTTCCAAAGCATTTTAAAAATTCAGCAGAATTCCGAGAACAATTGAAGAGTTCCGAAGCATTTTTAAACGTCAGCGGAATGCCGAGAACAATGCAAGATTTCCGAAGCATTTTTATATGTCAACGGAATTCCGAGAACAATGGAAGAGTACCAAAGCATTTTTAAACGTCAGCAGAATTCTGAGAACAATGGAAGAGTTCCGAAGCATTTTTAAATGTCAGCGGAATTCCGAGAACAATGGAAGAGTTGTGAAGCATTTTTAAACATCAGCGGAATTCCGAGAACAATGGAAATGTTCCGAAGCATTTTTAAACGTCAGCAGAATTCCGAGAACAATGGAAGAGTTCCAAAGCATTTTTAAACGTCAGCAGAATTCTGAGAACAATGGAAAAGTTCTGAAGCATTTTTAAACGTCAGCGGAATTTTGAAAACAATGGAAGATTTCCGAAGCATTTTTAAACGTCAGCAAAATTCTGAGAACAATGGAAGAGTTCTGAAGCATTTTTAAACTTCAGCAGAATTCCGAGAACAATGGAAGAGTTCCGAAGCATTTTTAAACTTCAGCGGAATTCCGAGAACAATGTAAGAGATTTTAAGCATTTTTAAACTTCAGCGGAATTCCGAGAACAATGGAAGAGTTCCAAAGCATTTTTAAACGTCAGCAGAATTCCTAGAACAATGGAAGAGTTCCGAAGCATTTTTAAACGTCAGCAGAATTCCTAGAACAATGGAAGAGTTCCGAAGCATTTCTAAACGTCAGCAGAATTCTGAGAACAACGGAAGATTTCCGAAGCATTTTTAAACTTCAGCAGAATTCCGAGAGCAATGGAAGAGTTCCAAAGCATTTTAAAAGTTCAGCAGAATTCCGAGAACAATTGAAGAGTTCCAAAGCATTTTTAAACGTCAGCGGAATTCCGAGAACAATGGAAGAGTTCTGAAGCATTTTTAAACGTCAGCGGAATTGCGAGAACAATGGAAGAGTTCTAAAGCATTTTTAAACATCAGCGGAATGCCGAGAACAATGCAAGATTTCCGAAGCATTTTTATATGTCAGCGGAATTCCGAGAACAATGGAAGAGTTCCGAAGCATTTTTAAACGTCAGCAGAATTCTGAGAGCAATGGAAGAGTTCCAAAGCATTTTAAAAGTTCAGCAGAATTCCGAGAACAATTGAAGAGTTCCGAAGCATTTTTAAATGTCAACGGAATGCCGAGAACAATGCAAGATTTCCGAAGCATTTTTATATGTCAGCGGAATTCCGAGAACAATGGAAGAGTTCCGAAGCATTTTTAAACTTCAGCAGAATTCCGAGAACAATGGAAGTGTTTCGAAGCATTTTTAAACTTCAACAGTATTCCGAGAACAATGGAAGAGTTCCGAAGCATTTTTAAACGTCAGCGGAATTCCGAGAACAATGAAAGAGTTGCGAAGCATTATTAAACGTCAGCGGAATTCCGAGAACAATGGAAGAGTTCTGAAGCATTTTTAAACTTCAGCAGAATTCCCAGAACAATGGAAGAGTTTCGAAGCATTTTTAAACTTCAACGGAATTCCGAGAACAATGGAAGAGTTCCGAAGCATTTTTAAACGTCAGCGGAATTCCGAGAACAATGGAAGGGTTCCGAAGCATTTTTAAACGTCAGCAGATTTCCGAGAAGAATGTAAGAGTACTGAAGCATTTTTAAACTTCAGCAGAATTCCGAGAGCAATGGAAGAGTTCCAAAGCATTTTAAAAGTTCAGCAGAATTCCGAGAACAATGGAAGAGTTTCGAAGCATTTTTAAACTTCAACGGTATTCCGAGAACAATGGAAGAGTTCCGAAGCATTTTTAAACGTTAGCGGAATTCCGAGAACAATGAAAGAGTTGCGAAGCATTACTAAACGTCAGCGGAGTTCCGAGAACAATGGAAGAGTTCTGAAGCATTTTTAAACTTCAGCAGAATTCCCAGAACAATGTAAGATTTTCGAAGCATTTTTAAACTTCAACAGAATTCCGAGAACAATTGAAGAGTTCCGAAGCATTTTTAAACGTCAGCAGAATTCTGAGAACAATGGAAAAGTTCTGAAGCATTTTTAAACGTCAGCGGAATTTTGAAAACAATGGAAGATTTCCGAAGCATTTTTAAACGTCAGCGGAATTCTGAGAACAATGGAAGAGTTCTGAAGCATTTTTAAACTTCAGCAGAATTCCGAGAACAATGTACAAGATTTTAAGCATTTTTAAACTTCAGCGGAATTCTGAGAACAATGCAAGATTTCCGAAGCATTTTTATATGTCAGCGGATTTCCGAGAACAATGGAAGAGTACCGTAGCATTTTTAAACGTCAGCGGAATTCTGAGAACAATGGAAGAGTTCCGAAGCATTTTTAAACTTCAGCAGAATTCCGAGAACAATGGAAGAGTTTCGAAGCATTTTTAAACTTCAACGGAATTCCGAGAACAATGGAAGAGTTCCGAAGCATTTTTAAACATCAGCGGAATTCCGAGAACAATGAAAGAGTTGCGAAGCATTATTAGACGTCAGCGGAATTCCGAGAACAATGGAAGAGTTCTGAAGCATTTTTAAACGTCAGCGGAATTTTGAAAACAATGGAAGATTTACGAAGCATTTTTAAACGTCAGCGGAATTCTGAGAACAATGGAAGAGTTCCGAAGCATTTCTAAACGTCAGCGGAATTCCGAGAACAATGGAAGAGTTCCAAAGCATTTTTAAACGTCAGCGGAATTCCGAGAACAATGGAAGAGTTCTGAAGCATTTTTAAACGTCAGCGGAATTGCGAGAACAATGGAAGAGTTCTAAAGCATTTTTAAACATCAGCGGAATGCCGAAAACAATGCAAGATTTCCGAAACATTTTTATATGTCAGCGGAATTCCGAGAACAATGGAAGAGTTCCGAAGCATTTTTAAACTTCAGCGGAATTACGAGAACAATGGAAGAGTTCCGAAGCATTTTTAAACGTCAGCGGAATGCCGAGAACAATGCAAGATTTCCGAAGCATTTTTATATGTCAGCGGAATTCCGAGAACAATGGAAGAGTTCCGAAGCATTTTTAAACTTCAGCAGAATTCCGAGAACAATGGAAGAGTTCCGAAGCATTTTAAAACTTCAGCAGAATTCCAAGAACAATGGAAGAGTTCTGAAGCATTTTTAAACGTCAGCGGAATTTTGAAAACAATGGAAGATTTACGAAGCATTTTTAAACGTCAGCGGAATTCTGAGAACAATGGAAGAGTTCCGAAGCATTTTTAAACGTCAGCGGAATTCCGAGAACAATGGAAGAGTTCCAAAGCATTTTTAAACGTCAGCGGAATTCCGAGAACAATGGAAGAGTTCTGAAACATTTTTAAACGTCAGCGGAATTGCGAGAACAATGGAAGAGTTCTAAAGCATTTTTAAACATCAGCGGAATGCCGAGAACAATGCAAGATTTCCGAAGCATTTTTATATGTCAGCGGAATTCCGAGAACAATGGAAGAGTTCCGAAGCATTTTTAAACTTCAGCGGAATTACGAGAACAATGGAAGAGTTCCGAAGCATTTTTAAACGACAGCGGAATGCCGAGAACAATGCAAGATTTCCGAAGCATTTTTATATGTCAGCGGAATTCCGAGAACAATGGAAGAGTTCCGAAGCATTTTTAAACTTCAGCAGAATTCCGAGAACAATGGAAGAGTTCCGAAGCATTTTAAAACTTCAGCAGAATTCCAAGAACAATGGAAGAGTTCCGAAGCATTTTTAAATGTCAGCGGAATTCCGAGAACAATGGAAGAGTTCCGATGCATTTTTAAACGTCAGCGGAATTCCGAGAACAATGGAAGAGTTCTGAAGCATTTTTAAGCGTCAGTGGAACTTTGAAAACAATGGAAGATTTCCGAAGCATTTTTAAACGTCAGCGGAATTCTGAGAACAATGGAAGAGTTCCGAAGCATTTTTAAACGTCAGCAGAATTCCGAGAACAAAGGAAGAGTTCCGAAGCATTTTTAAACGTCAGCGGAATTCCGAGAACAATGAAAGAGTTCTGAAGCATTTTTAAGCGTCAGCGGAATTTTGAAAACAATGGAAGATTTCCGAAGCATTTTTAAACGTCAGTGGAATTCCGAGAACAATGGAAGAGTTCCGAAGCATTTTTAAACGTCAGCAGAATTCCGAGAAGAATGTAAGAGTACTGAAGCATTTTTAAACTTCAGCAGAATTCCGAGAGCAATGGAAGAGTTCCAAAGCATTTTAAAAGTTCAGCAGAATTCCGAGAACAATTGAAGAGTTCCGAAGCATTTTTAAACGTCAGCGGAATTTTGAAAACAATGGAAGATTTACGAAGCATTTTTAAACGTCAGCGGAATTCTGAGAACAATGGAAGAGTTCCGAAGCATTTTTAAACGTCAGCAGAATTCTGAGAACAATGGAAAAGTTCTGAAGCGTTTTTAAACGTCAGCGGAATTTTGAAAACAATGGGAGATTTCCGAAGCATTTTTAAACGTCAGCGAAATTCTGAGAACAATGGAAGAGTTCTGATGATTTTTTATACTTAAGCAGAATTCCTAGAACAATGGAAGAGGTCCGAAGCATTTTTAAACTTCAGCGGAATTCCGAGAACAATGGAAGAGTTCCGAAGCATTTTTAAACGTCAGCGGAATTCCGAGAACAATGGAAGAGTACTGAAGCATTTTAAAACGTCAGCGGAATTCCGAGAACAATGGAAGAGTTCCGAAGCATTTTTAAACGTCAGCAGAATTCCGAGAACAATGGAAGAGTTCCGAAGCATTTTAAAACTTCAGCAGAATTCCAAGAACAATGGAAGAGTTCCGAAGCATTTTTAAACGTCAGCGGAATTCCGAGAACAATGGAAGAGTTCTGAATCATTTTTAAACTTCAGCAGAATTCCCAGAACAATGTAAGATTTTCGAAGCATTTTTAAACTTCAACAGAATTCCGAGAACAATTGAAGAGTTCCGAAGCATTTTTAAACGTCAGCAGAATTCTGAGAACAATGGAAAAGTTCTGAAGCATTTTTAAACGTCAGCGGAATTTTGAAAACAATGGAAGATTTCCGAAGCATTTTTAAGCGTCAGCGGAATTCTGAGAACAATGGAAGAGTTCTGAAGCATTTTTAAACTTCAGCAGAATTCCGAGAACAATGTACGAGATTTTAAGCATTTTTAAACTTCAGCGGAATTCCGAGAACAATAGAAGAGTTCCGAAGCATTTTTAAAATTCACACGAATTCCAAGAATAATGGAAGAGTTCACATGAATTTTTAGACTTCAGCAGAATTCCTAGAACAATGGAAGAGTTCTGAAGCATTTTTAAACTTTAGCGGAATTCCGAGAACAATGGAAGAGTTCCGAAGCATTTTTAAACATGAGCAGAATTACGAGAACAATGGAAGAGATTTTAAGCATTTTTAAACTTCAGCGGAATTCTGAGAACAATGCAAGATTTCTGAAGCATTTTTATATGTCAGCGGATTTCCGAGAACAATGGAAGAGTACCGTAGCATTTTTAAACGTCAGCGGAATTCTGAGAACAATGGAAGAGTTCCGAAGCATTTTTAAACTTCAGCAGAATTCCGAGAACAATGGAAGAGTTTCGAAGCATTTTTAAACTTCAACGGAATTCCGAGAACAATGGAAGAGTTCCGAAGCATTTTTAAACATCAGCGGAATTCCGAGAACAATGAAAGAGTTGCGAAGCATTATTAGACGTCAGCGGAATTCCGAGAACAATGGAAGAGTTCTGAAGCATTTTTAAACGTCAGCGGAATTTTGAAAACAATGGAAGATTTACGAAGCATTTTTAAACGTCAGCGGAATTCTGAGAACAATGGAAGAGTTCCGAAGCATTTCTAAACGTCAGCGGAATTCCGAGAACAATGGAAGAGTTCCAAAGCATTTTTAAACGTCAGCGGAATTCCGAGAACAATGGAAGAGTTCTGAAGCATTTTTAAACGTCAGCGGAATTGCGAGAACAATGGAAGAGTTCTAAAGCATTTTTAAACATCAGCGGAATGCCGAAAACAATGCAAGATTTCCGAAACATTTTTATATGTCAGCGGAATTCCGAGAACAATGGAAGAGTTCCGAAGCATTTTTAAACTTCAGCGGAATTACGAGAACAATGGAAGAGTTCCGAAGCATTTTTAAACGTCAGCGGAATGCCGAGAACAATGCAAGATTTCCGAAGCATTTTTATATGTCAGCGGAATTCCGAGAACAATGGAAGAGTTCCGAAGCATTTTTAAACTTCAGCAGAATTCCGAGAACAATGGAAGAGTTCCGAAGCATTTTAAAACTTCAGCAGAATTCCAAGAACAATGGAAGAGTTCTGAAGCATTTTTAAACGTCAGCGGAATGCCGAGAACAATGCAAGATTTCCGAAGCATTTTTATATGTCAGCGGAATTCCGAGAACAATGGAAGAGTTCCGAAGCATTTTAAAACGTCAGCGGAATTCCGAGAACAATGGAAGAGTTCTGAAACATTTTTAAACGTCAGCGGAATTGCGAGAACAATGGAAGAGTTCTAAAGCATTTTTAAACATCAGCGGAATGCCGAGAACAATGCAAGATTTCCGAAGCATTTTTATATGTCAGCGGAATTCCGAGAACAATGGAAGAGTTCCGAAGCATTTTTAAACTTCAGCGGAATTACGAGAACAATGGAAGAGTTCCGAAGCATTTTTAAACGACAGCGGAATGCCGAGAACAATGCAAGATTTCCGAAGCATTTTTATATGTCAGCGGAATTCCGAGAACAATGGAAGAGTTCCGAAGCATTTTTAAACTTCAGCAGAATTCCGAGAACAATGGAAGAGTTCCGAAGCATTTTAAAACTTCAGCAGAATTCCAAGAACAATGGAAGAGTTCCGAAGCATTTTTAAACGTCAGCGGAATTCCGAGAACAATGGAAGAGTTCCGATGCATTTTTAAACGTCAGCGGAATTCCGAGAACAATGGAAGAGTTCTGAAGCATTTTTAAGCGTCAGTGGAACTTTGAAAACAATGGAAGATTTCCGAAGCATTTTTAAACGTCAGCGGAATTCTGAGAACAATGGAAGAGTTCCGAAGCATTTTTAAACGTCAGCAGAATTCCGAGAACAAAGGAAGAGTTCCGAAGCATTTTTAAACGTCAGCGGAATTCCGAGAACAATGAAAGAGTTCTGAAGCATTTTTAAGCGTCAGCGGAATTTTGAAAACAATGGAAGATTTCCGAAGCATTTTTAAACGTCAGTGGAATTCCGAGAACAATGGAAGAGTTCCGAAGCATTTTTAAACGTCAGCAGAATTCCGAGAAGAATGTAAGACTACTGAAGCATTTTTAAACTTCAGCAGAATTCCGAGAGCAATGGAAGAGTTCCAAAGCATTTTAAAAGTTCAGCAGAATTCCGAGAACAATTGAAGAGTTCCGAAGCATTTTTAAACGTCAGCGGAATTTTGAAAACAATGGAAGATTTACGAAGCATTTTTAAACGTCAGCGGAATTCTGAGAACAATGGAAGAGTTCCGAAGCATTTTTAAACGTCAGCAGAATTCTGAGAACAATGGAAAAGTTCTGAAGCGTTTTTAAACGTCAGCGGAATTTTGAAAACAATGGGAGATTTCCGAAGCATTTTTAAACGTCAGCGAAATTCTGAGAACAATGGAAGAGTTCTGATGATTTTTTAGACTTAAGCAGAATTCCTAGAACAATGGAAGAGGTCCGAAGCATTTTTAAACTTCAGCGGAATTCCGAGAACAATGGAAGAGTTCCGAAGCATTTTTAAACGTCAGCGGAATTCCGAGAACAATGGAAGAGTACTGAAGCATTTTAAAACGTCAGCGGAATTCCGAGAACAATGGAAGAGTTCCGAAGCATTTTTAAACGTCAGCAGAATTCCGAGAACAATGGAAGAGTTCCGAAGCATTTTAAAACTTCAGCAGAATTCCAAGAACAATGGAAGAGTTCCGAAGCATTTTTAAACGTCAGCGGAATTCCGAGAACAATGGAAGAGTTCCGAAGCATTTTTAAACGTCAGCGGAATTCCGAGAACAATGGAAGAGTTCTGAAGCATTTTTAAGCGTCAGCGGAATTTTGAAAACAATGGAAGATTTCCGAAGCATTTTTAAACGTCAGCGGAATTCTGAGAACAATGGAAGAGTTCCGAAGCATTTTTAAACGTCAGCAGAATTCCGAGAACAATGGAAGAGTTCCGAAGCATTTTTAAACGTCAGCGGAATTCCGAGAACAATGAAAGAGTTCTGAAGCATTTTTAAGCGTCAGCGGAATTTTGAAAACAATGGAAGATTTCCGAAGCATTTTTAAACGTCAGCGGAATTCCGAGAACAATGGAAGAGTTCCGAAGCATTTTTAAACGTCAGCAGAATTCCGAGAAGA
This sequence comes from Phyllobates terribilis, assembly GCF_046119375.1. NCBI lineage: Eukaryota > Metazoa > Chordata > Amphibia > Anura > Dendrobatidae > Phyllobates > Phyllobates terribilis. Next base: position 10,482,883 of record NW_027362788.1, on the reverse strand, counting down.
ATGTAAGAGTACTGAAGCATTTTTAAACTTCAGCAGAATTCCGAGAGCAATGGAAGAGTTCCAAAGCATTTTAAAAGTTCAGCAGAATTCCGAGAACAATTGAAGAGTTCCGAAGCATTTTTAAACGTCAGCGGAATGCCGAGAACAATGCAAGATTTCCGAAGCATTTTTATGTCAGCGGAATTCCGAGAACAATGGAAGAGTACCGAAGCATTTTTAAACGTCAGCGGAATTCTGAGAACAATGGAAGAGTTACTAAGCATTTTTAAACTTCAGCAGAATTCCGAGAACAATGGAAGAGTTTCAAAGCATTTTTAAACTTCAACGGAATTCCGAGAACAATGGAAGAGTTCCGAAGCATTTTTAAACGTCAGCAGAATTCCGAGAAGAATGTAAGAGTTCTGAAGCATTTTTAAACTTCAGCAGAATTCCGAGAGCAATGGAAGAGTTCCAAAGCATTTTAAAAGTTCAGCAGAATTCCGAGAACAATTGAAGAGTTCCGAAGCATTTTTAAACGTCAGCGGAATGCCGAGAACAATGCAAGATTTCCGAAGCATTTTTATATGTCAGCGGAATTCCGAGAACAATGGAAGAGTTCCGAAGCATTTTTAAACTTCAGCAGAATTCCGAGAACAATGGAAGAGTTCCGAAGCATTTTAAAACTTCAGCAGAATTCCAAGAACAATGGAAGAGTTCCGAAGCATTTTTAAACGTCAGCGGAATTCCGAGAACAATGGAAGAGTTCCGATGCATTTTTAAACGTCAGCGGAATTCCGAGAACAATGGAAGAGTTCTGAAGCATTTTTAAGCGTCAGTGGAACTTTGAAAACAATGGAAGATTTCCGAAGCATTTTTAAACGTCAGCGGAATTCTGAGAACAATGGAAGAGTTCCGAAGCATTTTTAAACGTCAGCAGAATTCCGAGAACAAAGGAAGAGTTCCGAAGCATTTTTAAACGTCAGCGGAATTCCGAGAACAATGAAAGAGTTCTGAAGCATTTTTAAGCGTCAGCGGAATTTTGAAAACAATGGAAGATTTCCGAAGCATTTTTAAACGTCAGTGGAATTCCGAGAACAATGGAAGAGTTCCGAAGCATTTTTAAACGTCAGCAGAATTCCGAGAAGAATGTAAGAGTACTGAAGCATTTTTAAACTTCAGCAGAATTCAGAGAGCAATGGAAGAGTTCCAAAGCATTTTAAAAGTTCAGCAGAATTCCGAGAACAATTGAAGAGTTCCGAAGCATTTTTAAACGTCAGCGGAATTTTGAAAACAATGGAAGATTTACGAAGCATTTTTAAACGTCAGCGGAATTCTGAGAACAATGGAAGAGTTCCGAAGCATTTTTAAACGTCAGCAGAATTCTGAGAACAATGGAAAAGTTCTGAAGCGTTTTTAAACGTCAGCGGAATTTTGAAAACAATGGGAGATTTCCGAAGCATTTTTAAACGTCAGCGAAATTCTGAGAACAATGGAAGAGTTCTGATGATTTTTTAGACTTAAGCAGAATTCCTAGAACAATGGAAGAGGTCCGAAGCATTTTTAAACTTCAGCGGAATTCCGAGAACAATGGAAGAGTTCCGAAGCATTTTTAAACGTCAGCGGAATTCCGAGAACAATGGAAGAGTACTGAAGCATTTTAAAACGTCAGCGGAATTCCGAGAACAATGGAAGAGTTCCGAAGCATTTTTAAACGTCAGCAGAATTCCGAGAACAATGGAAGAGTTCCGAAGCATTTTAAAACTTCAGCAGAATTCCAAGAACAATGGAAGAGTTCCGAAGCATTTTTAAACGTCAGCGGAATTCCGAGAACAATGGAAGAGTTCCGAAGCATTTTTAAACATCAGCGGAATTCCGAGAACAATGGAAGAGTTCTGAAGCATTTTTAAGCGTCAGCGGAATTTTGAAAACAATGGAAGATTTCCGAAGCATTTTTAAACGTCAGCGGAATTCTGAGAACAATGGAAGAGTTCCGAAGCATTTTTAAACGTCAGCAGAATTCCGAGAACAATGGAAGAGTTCCGAAGCATTTTTAAACGTCAGCGGAATTCCGAGAACAATGAAAGAGTTCTGAAGCATTTTTAAGCGTCAGCGGAATTTTGAAAACAATGGAAGATTTCCGAAGCATTTTTAAACGTCAGCGGAATTCTGAGAACAATGGAAGAGTTACTAAGCATTTTTAAACTTCAGCAGAATTCCGAGAACAATGGAAGAGTTTCAAAGCATTTTTAAACTTCAACGGAATTCCGAGAACAATGGAAGAGTTCCGAAGCATTTTTAAACGTCAGCAGAATTCCGAGAAGAATGTAAGAGTTCTGAAGCATTTTTAAACTTCAGCAGAATTCCGAGAGCAATGGAAGAGTTCCAAAGCATTTTAAAAGTTCAGCAGAATTCCGAGAACAATTGAAGAGTTCCGAAGCATTTTTAAACGTCAGCGGAATGCCGAGAACAATGCAAGATTTCCGAAGCATTTTTATATGTCAGCGGAATTCCGAGAAAAATGGAAGAGTTCCGAAGCATTTTTAAACTTCAGCAGAATTCCGAGAACAATGGAAGTGTTTCGAAGCATTTTTAAACTTCAACGGTATTCCGAGAACAATGGAAGAGTTCCGAAGCATTTTTAAACGTCAGCGGAATTCCGAGAACAATGAAAGAGTTGCGAAGCATTATTAAACGTCAGCGGAATTCCGAGAACAATGGAAGAGTTCTGAAGCATTTTTAAACTTCAGCAGAATTCCCAGAACAATGGAAGAGTTTCGAAGCATTTTTAAACTTCAACGGAATTCCGAGAACAATGGAAGAGTTCCGAAGCATTTTTAAACGTCAGCGGAATTCCGAGAACAATGAAAGAGTTGCGAAGCATTATTAAACGTCAGCGTAATTCCGAGAACAATGGAAGAGTTCTGAAGCATTTTTAAGCGTCAGTGGATTTTTGAAAACAATGGAAGATTTCCGAAGCATTTTTAAACTTCAGCAGAATTCCGAGAACAATGGAAGGGTTCCGAAAGCTTTTTTAAACTTCAGCGGAATTTGGAGAACAACGGAAGAGTTCCGAAGCATTTTTAAACGTCAGCGAAATTCTGAGAACAATGGAAGAGTTCTGATGATTTTTTAGACTTCAGCAGAATTCCTAGAACAATGGAAGAGGTCCGAAGCATTTTTAAACTTCAGCGGAATTCCGAGAACAATGGAAGAGTTCCGAAGCATTTTTAAACGTCATCGGAATTCCGAGAACAATGGAAGAGTTCTGATGATTTTTTAGACTTCAGCAGAATTCCTAGAACAATGGAAGAGTTCCGAAGCATCTTTAAACATGAGCAGAATTACGAGAACAATGGAAGAGATTTTAAGCATTTTTAAACTTCAGCGGAATTCTGAGAACAATGCAAGATTTCCGAAGCATTTTTATATGTCAACGGAATTCCGAGAACAATGGAAGAGTACCAAAGCATTTTTAAACGTCAGCGGAATTCTGAGAACAATGGAAGAGTTCCGAAGCATTTTTAAACGTCAGCGGAATTCCGAGAACAATGGAAGAGTTCTGAAGCATTTTTAAACTTCAGCAGAATTCCGAGAGCAATGGAAGAGTTCCAAAGCATTTTAAAAGTTCAGCAGAATTCCGAGAACAATTGAAGAGTTCCGAAGCATTTTTAAACGTCAGCGGAATGCCGAGAACAATGCAAGATTTCCGAAGCATTTTTATATGTCAGCGGAATTCCGAGAACAATGGAAGAGTTGTGAAGCATTTTTAAACATCAGCGGAATTCCGAGAACAATGGAAGAGTTCCGAAGCATTTTTAAACTCCAGCAGAATTACGAGACAATGGAAGAGTTCCGAAGCATCTTTAAACATGAGCAGAATTACGAGAACAATGGAAGAGATTTTAAGCATTTTTAAACTTCAGCGGAATTCCGAGAACAATAGAAGAGTTCCGAAGCATTTTTAAACTTCACCCGAATTCCGAGAGCAATGGAAGAGTTCCAAAGCATTTTAAAAATTCAGCAGAATTCCGAGAACAATTGAAGAGTTCCGAAGCATTTTTAAACGTCAGCGGAATGCCGAGAACAATGCAAGATTTCCGAAGCATTTTTATATGTCAACGGAATTCCGAGAACAATGGAAGAGTACCAAAGCATTTTTAAACGTCAGCAGAATTCTGAGAACAATGGAAGAGTTCCGAAGCATTTTTAAATGTCAGCGGAATTCCGAGAACAATGGAAGAGTTGTGAAGCATTTTTAAACATCAGCGGAATTCCGAGAACAATGGAAATGTTCCGAAGCATTTTTAAACGTCAGCAGAATTCCGAGAACAATGGAAGAGTTCCAAAGCATTTTTAAACGTCAGCAGAATTCTGAGAACAATGGAAAAGTTCTGAAGCATTTTTAAACGTCAGCGGAATTTTGAAAACAATGGAAGATTTCCGAAGCATTTTTAAACGTCAGCAAAATTCTGAGAACAATGGAAGAGTTCTGAAGCATTTTTAAACTTCAGCAGAATTCCGAGAACAATGGAAGAGTTCCGAAGCATTTTTAAACTTCAGCGGAATTCCGAGAACAATGTAAGAGATTTTAAGCATTTTTAAACTTCAGCGGAATTCCGAGAACAATGGAAGAGTTCCAAAGCATTTTTAAACGTCAGCAGAATTCCTAGAACAATGGAAGAGTTCCGAAGCATTTTTAAACGTCAGCAGAATTCCTAGAACAATGGAAGAGTTCCGAAGCATTTCTAAACGTCAGCAGAATTCTGAGAACAACGGAAGATTTCCGAAGCATTTTTAAACTTCAGCAGAATTCCGAGAGCAATGGAAGAGTTCCAAAGCATTTTAAAAGTTCAGCAGAATTCCGAGAACAATTGAAGAGTTCCGAAGCATTTTTAAACGTCAACGGAATGCCGAGAACAATGCAAGATTTCCGAAGCATTTTTATATGTCAGCGGAATTCCGAGAACAATGGAAGAGTTCCGAAGCATTTTTAAACTTCAGCAGAATTCCGAGAACAATGGAAGTGTTTCGAAGCATTTTTAAACTTCAACAGTATTCCGAGAACAATGGAAGAGTTCCGAAGCATTTTTAAACGTCAGCGGAATTCCGAGAACAATGAAAGAGTTGCGAAGCATTATAAAACGTCAGCGGAATTCCGAGAACAATGGAAGAGTTCCGAAGCATTTTTAAACTTCAGCGGAATTACGAGAACAATGGAAGAGTTCCGAAGCATTTTTAAACGTCAGCGGAATGCCGAGAACAATGCAAGATTTCCGAAGCATTTTTATATGTCAGCGGAATTCCGAGAACAATGGAAGAGTTCCGAAGCATTTTTAAACTTCAGCAGAATTCCGAGAACAATGGAAGAGTTCCGAAGCATTTTAAAACTTCAGCAGAATTCCAAGAACAATGGAAGAGTTCTGAAGCATTTTTAAACGTCAGCGGAATTTTGAAAACAATGGAAGATTTACGAAGCATTTTTAAACGTCAGCGGAATTCTGAGAGCAATGGAAGAGTTCCGAAGCATTTTTAAACGTCAGCGGAATTCCGAGAACAATGGAAGAGTTCCAAAGCATTTTTAAACGTCAGCGGAATTCCGAGAACAATGGAAGAGTTCTGAAACATTTTTAAACGTCAGCGGAATTGCGAGAACAATGGAAGAGTTCTAAAGCATTTTTAAACATCAGCGGAATGCCGAGAACAATGCAAGATTTCCGAAGCATTTTTATATGTCAGCGGAATTCCGAGAACAATGGAAGAGTTCCGAAGCATTTTTAAACTTCAGCAGAATTCCGAGAACAATGGAAGAGTTCCGAAGCATTTTTAAACGTCAGCGGAATTCCGAGAACAATGAAAGAGTTCTGAAGCATTTTTAAGCGTCAGCGGAATTTTGAAAACAATGGAAGATTTCCGAAGCATTTTTAAACGTCAGTGGAATTCCGAGAACAATGGAAGAGTTCCGAAGCATTTTTAAACGTCAGCAGAATTCCGAGAAGAATGTAAGACTACTGAAGCATTTTTAAACTTCAGCAGAATTCCGAGAGCAATGGAAGAGTTCCAAAGCATTTTAAAAGTTCAGCAGAATTCCGAGAACAATTGAAGAGTTCCGAAGCATTTTTAAACGTCAGCGGAATTTTGAAAACAATGGAAGATTTACGAAGCATTTTTAAACGTCAGCGGAATTCTGAGAACAATGGAAGAGTTCCGAAGCATTTTTAAACGTCAGCAGAATTCTGAGAACAATGGAAAAGTTCTGAAGCGTTTTTAAACGTCAGCGGAATTTTGAAAACAATGGGAGATTTCCGAAGCATTTTTAAACGTCAGCGAAATTCTGAGAACAATGGAAGAGTTCTGATGATTTTTTAGACTTAAGCAGAATTCCTAGAACAATGGAAGAGGTCCGAAGCATTTTTAAACGTCAGCAGAATTCCGAGAACAATGGAAGAGTTCCGAAGCATTTTAAAACTTCAGCAGAATTCCAAGAACAATGGAAGAGTTCCGAAGCATTTTTAAACGTCAGCGGAATTCCGAGAACAATGGAAGAGTTCCGAAGCATTTTTAAACGTCAGCGGAATTCCGAGAACAATGGAAGAGTTCTGAAGCATTTTTAAGCGTCAGCGGAATTTTGAAAACAATGGAAGATTTCCGAAGCATTTTTAAACGTCAGCGGAATTCTGAGAACAATGGAAGAGTTCCGAAGCATTTTTAAACGTCAGCAGAATTCCGAGAACAATGGAAGAGTTCCGAAGCATTTTTAAACGTCAGCGGAATTCCGAGAACAATGAAAGAGTTCTGAAGCATTTTTAAGCGTCAGCGGAATTTTGAAAACAATGGAAGATTTCCGAAGCATTTTTAAACGTCAGCGGAATTCCGAGAACAATGGAAGAGTTCCGAAGCATTTTTAAACGTCAGCAGAATTCCGAGAAGAATGTAAGAGTACTGAAGCATTTTTAAACTTCAGCAGAATTCCGAGAGCAATGGAAGAGTTCCAAAGCATTTTAAAAGTTCAGCAGAATTCCGAGAACAATTGAAGAGTTCCGAAGCATTTTTAAACGTCAGCGGAATGCCGAGAACAATGCAAGATTTCCGAAGCATTTTTATGTCAGCGGAATTCCGAGAACAATGGAAGAGTACCGAAGCATTTTTAAACGTCAGCGGAATTCTGAGAACAATGGAAGAGTTACTAAGCATTTTTAAACTTCAGCAGAATTCCGAGAACAATGGAAGAGTTTCAAAGCATTTTTAAACTTCAACGGAATTCCGAGAACAATGGAAGAGTTCCGAAGCATTTTTAAACGTCAGCAGAATTCCGAGAAGAATGTAAGAGTTCTGAAGCATTTTTAAACTTCAGCAGAATTCCGAGAGCAATGGAAGAGTTCCAAAGCATTTTAAAAGTTCAGCAGAATTCCGAGAACAATTGAAGAGTTCCGAAGCATTTTTAAACGTCAGCGGAATGCCGAGAACAATGCAAGATTTCCGAAGCATTTTTATATGTCAGCGGAATTCCGAGAACAATGGAAGAGTTCCGAAGCATTTTTAAACTTCAGCAGAATTCCGAGAACAATGGAAGAGTTCCGAAGCATTTTAAAACTTCAGCAGAATTCCAAGAACAATGGAAGAGTTCCGAAGCATTTTTAAACGTCAGCGGAATTCCGAGAACAATGGAAGAGTTCCGATGCATTTTTAAACGTCAGCGGAATTCCGAGAACAATGGAAGAGTTCTGAAGCATTTTTAAGCGTCAGTGGAACTTTGAAAACAATGGAAGATTTCCGAAGCATTTTTAAACGTCAGCGGAATTCTGAGAACAATGGAAGAGTTCCGAAGCATTTTTAAACGTCAGCAGAATTCCGAGAACAAAGGAAGAGTTCCGAAGCATTTTTAAACGTCAGCGGAATTCCGAGAACAATGAAAGAGTTCTGAAGCATTTTTAAGCGTCAGCGGAATTTTGAAAACAATGGAAGATTTCCGAAGCATTTTTAAACGTCAGTGGAATTCCGAGAACAATGGAAGAGTTCCGAAGCATTTTTAAACGTCAGCAGAATTCCGAGAACAATGGAAGAGTTCTGAAGCATTTTTAAGCGTCAGCGGAATTTTGAAAACAATGGAAGATTTCCGAAGCATTTTTAAACGTCAGCGGAATTCTGAGAACAATGGAAGAGTTCCGAAGCATTTTTAAACGTCAGCAGAATTCCGAGAACAATGGAAGAGTTCCGAAGCATTTTTAAACGTCAGCGGAATTCCGAGAACAATGAAAGAGTTCTGAAGCATTTTTAAGCGTCAGCGGAATTTTGAAAACAATGGAAGATTTCCGAAGCATTTTTAAACGTCAGCGGAATTCCGAGAACAATGGAAGAGTTCCGAAGCATTTTTAAACGTCAGCAGAATTCCGAGAAGAATGTAAGAGTACTGAAGCATTTTTAAACTTCAGCAGAATTCCGAGAGCAATGGAAGAGTTCCAAAGCATTTTAAAAGTTCAGCAGAATTCCGAGAACAATTGAAGAGTTCCGAAGCATTTTTAAACGTCAGCGGAATGCCGAGAACAATGCAAGATTTCCGAATCATTTTTATGTCAGCGGAATTCCGAGAACAATGGAAGAGTACCGAAGCATTTTTAAACGTCAGCGGAATTCTGAGAACAATGGAAGAGTTACTAAGCATTTTTAAACTTCAGCAGAATTCCGAGAACAATGGAAGAGTTTCAAAGCATTTTTAAACTTCAACGGAATTCCGAGAACAATGGAAGAGTTCCGAAGCATTTTTAAACGTCAGCAGAATTCCGAGAAGAATGTAAGAGTTCTGAAGCATTTTTAAACTTCAGCAGAATTCCGAGAGCAATGGAAGAGTTCCAAAGCATTTTAAAAGTTCAGCAGAATTCCGAGAACAATTGAAGAGTTCCGAAGCATTTTTAAACGTCAGCGGAATGCCGAGAACAATGCAAGATTTCCGAAGCATTTTTATATGTCAGCGGAATTCCGAGAACAATGGAAGAGTTCCGAAGCATTTTTAAACTTCAGCAGAATTCCGAGAACAATGGAAGAGTTCCGAAGCATTTTAAAACTTCAGCAGAATTCCAAGAACAATGGAAGAGTTCCGAAGCATTTTTAAACGTCAGCGGAATTCCGAGAACAATGGAAGAGTTCCGATGCATTTTTAAACGTCAGCGGAATTCCGAGAACAATGGAAGAGTTCTGAAGCATTTTTAAGCGTCAGTGGAACTTTGAAAACAATGGAAGATTTCCGAAGCATTTTTAAACGTCAGCGGAATTCTGAGAACAATGGAAGAGTTCCGAAGCATTTTTAAACGTCAGCAGAATTCCGAGAACAAAGGAAGAGTTCCGAAGCATTTTTAAACGTCAGCGGAATTCCGAGAACAATGAAAGAGTTCTGAAGCATTTTTAAGCGTCAGCGGAATTTTGAAAACAATGGAAGATTTCCGAAGCATTTTTAAACGTCAGTGGAATTCCGAGAACAATGGAAGAGTTCCGAAGCATTTTTAAACGTCAGCAGAATTCCGAGAACAATGGAAGAGTTCTGAAGCATTTTTAAGCGTCAGCGGAATTTTGAAAACAATGGAAGATTTCCGAAGCATTTTTAAACGTCAGCGGAATTCTGAGAACAATGGAAGAGTTCCGAAGCATTTTTAAACGTCAGCAGAATTCCGAGAACAATGGAAGAGTTCCGAAGCATTTTTAAACGTCAGCGGAATTCCGAGAACAATGAAAGAGTTCTGAAGCATTTTTAAGCGTCAGCGGAATTTTGAAAACAATGGAAGATTTCCGAAGCATTTTTAAACGTCAGCGGAATTCCGAGAACAATGGAAGAGTTCCGAAGCATTTTTAAACGTCAGCAGAATTCCGAGAAGAATGTAAGAGTACTGAAGCATTTTTAAACTTCAGCAGAATTCCGAGAGCAATGGAAGAGTTCCAAAGCATTTTAAAAGTTCAGCAGAATTCCGAGAACAATTGAAGAGTTCCGAAGCATTTTTAAACGTCAGCGGAATGCCGAGAACAATGCAAGATTTCCGAATCATTTTTATGTCAGCGGAATTCCGAGAACAATGGAAGAGTACCGAAGCATTTTTAAACGTCAGCGGAATTCTGAGAACAATGGAAGAGTTACTAAGCATTTTTAAACTTCAGCAGAATTCCGAGAACAATGGAAGAGTTTCAAAGCATTTTTAAACTTCAACGGAATTCCGAGAACAATGGAAGAGTTCCGAAGCATTTTTAAACGTCAGCAGAATTCCGAGAAGAATGTAAGAGTTCTGAAGCATTTTTAAACTTCAGCAGAATTCCGAGAGCAATGGAAGAGTTCCAAAGCATTTTAAAAGTTCAGCAGAATTCCGAGAACAATTGAAGAGTTCCGAAGCATTTTTAAACGTCAGCGGAATGCCGAGAACAATGCAAGATTTCCGAAGCATTTTTATATGTCAGCGGAATTCCGAGAACAATGGAAGAGTTCCGAAGCATTTTTAAACTTCAGCAGAATTCCGAGAACAATGGAAGAGTTCCGAAGCATTTTAAAACTTCAGCAGAATTCCAAGAACAATGGAAGAGTTCCGAAGCATTTTTAAACGTCAGCGGAATTCCGAGAACAATGGAAGAGTTCCGATGCATTTTTAAACGTCAGCGGAATTCCGAGAACAATGGAAGAGTTCTGAAGCATTTTTAAGCGTCAGTGGAACTTTGAAAACAATGGAAGATTTCCGAAGCATTTTTAAACGTCAGCGGAATTCTGAGAACAATGGAAGAGTTCCGAAGCATTTTTAAACGTCAGCAGAATTCCGAGAACAAAGGAAGAGTTCCGAAGCATTTTTAAACGTCAGCGGAATTCCGAGAACAATGAAAGAGTTCTGAAGCATTTTTAAGCGTCAGCGGAATTTTGAAAACAATGGAAGATTTCCGAAGCATTTTTAAACGTCAGTGGAATTCCGAGAACAATGGAAGAGTTCCGAAGCATTTTTAAACGTCAGCAGAATTCCGAGAAGAATGTAAGAGTACTGAAGCATTTTTAAACTTCAGCAGAATTCAGAGAGCAATGGAAGAGTTCCAAAGCATTTTAAAAGTTCAGCAGAATTCCGAGAACAATTGAAGAGTTCCGAAGCATTTTTAAACGTCAGCGGAATTTTGAAAACAATGGAAGATTTACGAAGCATTTTTAAACGTCAGCGGAATTCTGAGAACAATGGAAGAGTTCCGAAGCATTTTTAAACGTCAGCAGAATTCTGAGAACAATGGAAAAGTTCTGAAGCGTTTTTAAACGTCAGCGGAATTTTGAAAACAATGGGAGATTTCCGAAGCATTTTTAAACGTCAGCGAAATTCTGAGAACAATGGAAGAGTTCTGATGATTTTTTAGACTTAAGCAGAATTCCTAGAACAATGGAAGAGGTCCGAAGCATTTTTAAACTTCAGCGGAATTCCGAGAACAATGGAAGAGTTCCGAAGCATTTTTAAACGTCAGCGGAATTCCGAGAACAATGGAAGAGTACTGAAGCATTTTAAAACGTCAGCGGAATTCCGAGAACAATGGAAGAGTTCCGAAGCATTTTTAAACGTCAGCAGAATTCCGAGAACAATGGAAGAGTTCCGAAGCATTTTAAAACTTCAGCAGAATTCCAAGAACAATGGAAGAGTTCCGAAGCATTTTTAAACGTCAGCGGAATTCCGAGAACAATGGAAGAGTTCCGAAGCATTTTTAAACATCAGCGGAATTCCGAGAACAATGGAAGAGTTCTGAAGCATTTTTAAGCGTCAGCGGAATTTTGAAAACAATGGAAGATTTCCGAAGCATTTTTAAACGTCAGCGGAATTCTGAGAACAATGGAAGAGTTCCGAAGCATTTTTAAACGTCAGCAGAATTCCGAGAACAATGGAAGAGTTCCGAAGCATTTTTAAACGTCAGCGGAATTCCGAGAACAATGAAAGAGTTCTGAAGCATTTTTAAGCGTCAGCGGAATTTTGAAAACAATGGAAGATTTCCGAAGCATTTTTAAACGTCAGCGGAATTCTGAGAACAATGGAAGAGTTACTAAGCATTTTTAAACTTCAGCAGAATTCCGAGAACAATGGAAGAGTTTCAAAGCATTTTTAAACTTCAACGGAATTCCGAGAACAATGGAAGAGTTCCGAAGCATTTTTAAACGTCAGCAGAATTCCGAGAAGAATGTAAGAGTTCTGAAGCATTTTTAAACTTCAGCAGAATTCCGAGAGCAATGGAAGAGTTCCAAAGCATTTTAAAAGTTCAGCAGAATTCCGAGAACAATTGAAGAGTTCCGAAGCATTTTTAAACGTCAGCGGAATGCCGAGAACAATGCAAGATTTCCGAAGCATTTTTATATGTCAGCGGAATTCCGAGAAAAATGGAAGAGTTCCGAAGCATTTTTAAACTTCAGCAGAATTCCGAGAACAATGGAAGTGTTTCGAAGCATTTTTAAACTTCAACGGTATTCCGAGAACAATGGAAGAGTTCCGAAGCATTTTTAAACGTCAGCGGAATTCCGAGAACAATGAAAGAGTTGCGAAGCATTATTAAACGTCAGCGGAATTCCGAGAACAATGGAAGAGTTCTGAAGCATTTTTAAACTTCAGCAGAATTCCCAGAACAATGGAAGAGTTTCGAAGCATTTTTAAACTTCAACGGAATTCCGAGAACAATGGAAGAGTTCCGAAGCATTTTTAAACGTCAGCGGAATTCCGAGAACAATGAAAGAGTTGCGAAGCATTATTAAACGTCAGCGTAATTCCGAGAACAATGGAAGAGTTCTGAAGCATTTTTAAGCGTCAGTGGATTTTTGAAAACAATGGAAGATTTCCGAAGCATTTTTAAACTTCAGCAGAATTCCGAGAACAATGGAAGGGTTCCGAAAGCTTTTTTAAACTTCAGCGGAATTTGGAGAACAACGGAAGAGTTCCGAAGCATTTTTAAACGTCAGCGAAATTCTGAGAACAATGGAAGAGTTCTGATGATTTTTTAGACTTCAGCAGAATTCCTAGAACAATGGAAGAGGTCCGAAGCATTTTTAAACTTCAGCGGAATTCCGAGAACAATGGAAGAGTTCCGAAGCATTTTTAAACGTCATCGGAATTCCGAGAACAATGGAAGAGTTCTGATGATTTTTTAGACTTCAGCAGAATTCCTAGAACAATGGAAGAGTTCCGAAGCATCTTTAAACATGAGCAGAATTACGAGAACAATGGAAGAGATTTTAAGCATTTTTAAACTTCAGCGGAATTCTGAGAACAATGCAAGATTTCCGAAGCATTTTTATATGTCAACGGAATTCCGAGAACAATGGAAGAGTACCAAAGCATTTTTAAACGTCAGCGGAATTCTGAGAACAATGGAAGAGTTCCGAAGCATTTTTAAACGTCAGCGGAATTCCGAGAACAATGGAAGAGTTCTGAAGCATTTTTAAACTTCAGCAGAATTCCGAGAGCAATGGAAGAGTTCCAAAGCATTTTAAAAGTTCAGCAGAATTCCGAGAACAATTGAAGAGTTCCGAAGCATTTTTAAACGTCAGCGGAATGCCGAGAACAATGCAAGATTTCCGAAGCATTTTTATATGTCAGCGGAATTCCGAGAACAATGGAAGAGTTGTGAAGCATTTTTAAACATCAGCGGAATTCCGAGAACAATGGAAGAGTTCCGAAGCATTTTTAAACTCCAGCAGAATTACGAGACAATGGAAGAGTTCCGAAGCATCTTTAAACATGAGCAGAATTACGAGAACAATGGAAGAGATTTTAAGCATTTTTAAACTTCAGCGGAATTCCGAGAACAATAGAAGAGTTCCGAAGCATTTTTAAACTTCACCCGAATTCCGAGAGCAATGGAAGAGTTCCAAAGCATTTTAAAAATTCAGCAGAATTCCGAGAACAATTGAAGAGTTCCGAAGCATTTTTAAACGTCAGCGGAATGCCGAGAACAATGCAAGATTTCCGAAGCATTTTTATATGTCAACGGAATTCCGAGAACAATGGAAGAGTACCAAAGCATTTTTAAACGTCAGCAGAATTCTGAGAACAATGGAAGAGTTCCGAAGCATTTTTAAATGTCAGCGGAATTCCGAGAACAATGGAAGAGTTGTGAAGCATTTTTAAACATCAGCGGAATTCCGAGAACAATGGAAATGTTCCGAAGCATTTTTAAACGTCAGCAGAATTCCGAGAACAATGGAAGAGTTCCAAAGCATTTTTAAACGTCAGCAGAATTCTGAGAACAATGGAAAAGTTCTGAAGCATTTTTAAACGTCAGCGGAATTTTGAAAACAATGGAAGATTTCCGAAGCATTTTTAAACGTCAGCAAAATTCTGAGAACAATGGAAGAGTTCTGAAGCATTTTTAAACTTCAGCAGAATTCCGAGAACAATGGAAGAGTTCCGAAGCATTTTTAAACTTCAGCGGAATTCCGAGAACAATGTAAGAGATTTTAAGCATTTTTAAACTTCAGCGGAATTCCGAGAACAATGGAAGAGTTCCAAAGCATTTTTAAACGTCAGCAGAATTCCTAGAACAATGGAAGAGTTCCGAAGCATTTTTAAACGTCAGCAGAATTCCTAGAACAATGGAAGAGTTCCGAAGCATTTCTAAACGTCAGCAGAATTCTGAGAACAACGGAAGATTTCCGAAGCATTTTTAAACTTCAGCAGAATTCCGAGAGCAATGGAAGAGTTCCAAAGCATTTTAAAAGTTCAGCAGAATTCCGAGAACAATTGAAGAGTTCCGAAGCATTTTTAAACGTCAACGGAATGCCGAGAACAATGCAAGATTTCCGAAGCATTTTTATATGTCAGCGGAATTCCGAGAACAATGGAAGAGTTCCGAAGCATTTTTAAACTTCAGCAGAATTCCGAGAACAATGGAAGTGTTTCGAAGCATTTTTAAACTTCAACAGTATTCCGAGAACAATGGAAGAGTTCCGAAGCATTTTTAAACGTCAGCGGAATTCCGAGAACAATGAAAGAGTTGCGAAGCATTATAAAACGTCAGCGGAATTCCGAGAACAATGGAAGAGTTCCGAAGCATTTTTAAACTTCAGCGGAATTACGAGAACAATGGAAGAGTTCCGAAGCATTTTTAAACGTCAGCGGAATGCCGAGAACAATGCAAGATTTCCGAAGCATTTTTATATGTCAGCGGAATTCCGAGAACAATGGAAGAGTTCCGAAGCATTTTTAAACTTCAGCAGAATTCCGAGAACAATGGAAGAGTTCCGAAGCATTTTAAAACTTCAGCAGAATTCCAAGAACAATGGAAGAGTTCTGAAGCATTTTTAAACGTCAGCGGAATTTTGAAAACAATGGAAGATTTACGAAGCATTTTTAAACGTCAGCGGAATTCTGAGAGCAATGGAAGAGTTCCGAAGCATTTTTAAACGTCAGCGGAATTCCGAGAACAATGGAAGAGTTCCAAAGCATTTTTAAACGTCAGCGGAATTCCGAGAACAATGGAAGAGTTCTGAAACATTTTTAAACGTCAGCGGAATTGCGAGAACAATGGAAGAGTTCTAAAGCATTTTTAAACATCAGCGGAATGCCGAGAACAATGCAAGATTTCCGAAGCATTTTTATATGTCAGCGGAATTCCGAGAACAATGGAAGAGTTCCGAAGCATTTTTAAACTTCAGCAGAATTCCGAGAACAATGGAAGAGTTCCGAAGCATTTTTAAACGTCAGCGGAATTCCGAGAACAATGAAAGAGTTCTGAAGCATTTTTAAGCGTCAGCGGAATTTTGAAAACAATGGAAGATTTCCGAAGCATTTTTAAACGTCAGTGGAATTCCGAGAACAATGGAAGAGTTCCGAAGCATTTTTAAACGTCAGCAGAATTCCGAGAAGAATGTAAGACTACTGAAGCATTTTTAAACTTCAGCAGAATTCCGAGAGCAATGGAAGAGTTCCAAAGCATTTTAAAAGTTCAGCAGAATTCCGAGAACAATTGAAGAGTTCCGAAGCATTTTTAAACGTCAGCGGAATTTTGAAAACAATGGAAGATTTACGAAGCATTTTTAAACGTCAGCGGAATTCTGAGAACAATGGAAGAGTTCCGAAGCATTTTTAAACGTCAGCAGAATTCTGAGAACAATGGAAAAGTTCTGAAGCGTTTTTAAACGTCAGCGGAATTTTGAAAACAATGGGAGATTTCCGAAGCATTTTTAAACGTCAGCGAAATTCTGAGAACAATGGAAGAGTTCTGATGATTTTTTAGACTTAAGCAGAATTCCTAGAACAATGGAAGAGGTCCGAAGCATTTTTAAACGTCAGCAGAATTCCGAGAACAATGGAAGAGTTCCGAAGCATTTTAAAACTTCAGCAGAATTCCAAGAACAATGGAAGAGTTCCGAAGCATTTTTAAACGTCAGCGGAATTCCGAGAACAATGGAAGAGTTCCGAAGCATTTTTAAACGTCAGCGGAATTCCGAGAACAATGGAAGAGTT
Source organism: Phyllobates terribilis (assembly GCF_046119375.1). NCBI lineage: Eukaryota > Metazoa > Chordata > Amphibia > Anura > Dendrobatidae > Phyllobates > Phyllobates terribilis. The sequence goes on along the minus strand of NW_027362788.1, from coordinate 10,466,465 downwards.
CTGAAGCATTTTTAAGCGTCAGCGGAATTTTGAAAACAATGGAAGATTTCCGAAGCATTTTTAAACGTCAGCGGAATTCTGAGAACAATGGAAGAGTTCCGAAGCATTTTTAAACGTCAGCAGAATTCCGAGAACAATGGAAGAGTTCCGAAGCATTTTTAAACGTCAGCGGAATTCCGAGAACAATGAAAGAGTTCTGAAGCATTTTTAAGCGTCAGCGGAATTTTGAAAACAATGGAAGATTTCCGAAGCATTTTTAAACGTCAGCGGAATTCCGAGAACAATGGAAGAGTTCCGAAGCATTTTTAAACGTCAGCAGAATTCCGAGAAGAATGTAAGAGTACTGAAGCATTTTTAAACTTCAGCAGAATTCCGAGAGCAATGGAAGAGTTCCAAAGCATTTTAAAAGTTCAGCAGAATTCCGAGAACAATTGAAGAGTTCCGAAGCATTTTTAAACGTCAGCGGAATGCCGAGAACAATGCAAGATTTCCGAAGCATTTTTATGTCAGCGGAATTCCGAGAACAATGGAAGAGTACCGAAGCATTTTTAAACGTCAGCGGAATTCTGAGAACAATGGAAGAGTTACTAAGCATTTTTAAACTTCAGCAGAATTCCGAGAACAATGGAAGAGTTTCAAAGCATTTTTAAACTTCAACGGAATTCCGAGAACAATGGAAGAGTTCCGAAGCATTTTTAAACGTCAGCAGAATTCCGAGAAGAATGTAAGAGTTCTGAAGCATTTTTAAACTTCAGCAGAATTCCGAGAGCAATGGAAGAGTTCCAAAGCATTTTAAAAGTTCAGCAGAATTCCGAGAACAATTGAAGAGTTCCGAAGCATTTTTAAACGTCAGCGGAATGCCGAGAACAATGCAAGATTTCCGAAGCATTTTTATATGTCAGCGGAATTCCGAGAACAATGGAAGAGTTCCGAAGCATTTTTAAACTTCAGCAGAATTCCGAGAACAATGGAAGAGTTCCGAAGCATTTTAAAACTTCAGCAGAATTCCAAGAACAATGGAAGAGTTCCGAAGCATTTTTAAACGTCAGCGGAATTCCGAGAACAATGGAAGAGTTCCGATGCATTTTTAAACGTCAGCGGAATTCCGAGAACAATGGAAGAGTTCTGAAGCATTTTTAAGCGTCAGTGGAACTTTGAAAACAATGGAAGATTTCCGAAGCATTTTTAAACGTCAGCGGAATTCTGAGAACAATGGAAGAGTTCCGAAGCATTTTTAAACGTCAGCAGAATTCCGAGAACAAAGGAAGAGTTCCGAAGCATTTTTAAACGTCAGCGGAATTCCGAGAACAATGAAAGAGTTCTGAAGCATTTTTAAGCGTCAGCGGAATTTTGAAAACAATGGAAGATTTCCGAAGCATTTTTAAACGTCAGTGGAATTCCGAGAACAATGGAAGAGTTCCGAAGCATTTTTAAACGTCAGCAGAATTCCGAGAAGAATGTAAGAGTACTGAAGCATTTTTAAACTTCAGCAGAATTCAGAGAGCAATGGAAGAGTTCCAAAGCATTTTAAAAGTTCAGCAGAATTCCGAGAACAATTGAAGAGTTCCGAAGCATTTTTAAACGTCAGCGGAATTTTGAAAACAATGGAAGATTTACGAAGCATTTTTAAACGTCAGCGGAATTCTGAGAACAATGGAAGAGTTCCGAAGCATTTTTAAACGTCAGCAGAATTCTGAGAACAATGGAAAAGTTCTGAAGCGTTTTTAAACGTCAGCGGAATTTTGAAAACAATGGGAGATTTCCGAAGCATTTTTAAACGTCAGCGAAATTCTGAGAACAATGGAAGAGTTCTGATGATTTTTTAGACTTAAGCAGAATTCCTAGAACAATGGAAGAGGTCCGAAGCATTTTTAAACTTCAGCGGAATTCCGAGAACAATGGAAGAGTTCCGAAGCATTTTTAAACGTCAGCGGAATTCCGAGAACAATGGAAGAGTACTGAAGCATTTTAAAACGTCAGCGGAATTCCGAGAACAATGGAAGAGTTCCGAAGCATTTTTAAACGTCAGCAGAATTCCGAGAACAATGGAAGAGTTCCGAAGCATTTTAAAACTTCAGCAGAATTCCAAGAACAATGGAAGAGTTCCGAAGCATTTTTAAACGTCAGCGGAATTCCGAGAACAATGGAAGAGTTCCGAAGCATTTTTAAACGTCAGCGGAATTCCGAGAACAATGGAAGAGTTCTGAAGCATTTTTAAGCGTCAGCGGAATTTTGAAAACAATGGAAGATTTCCGAAGCATTTTTAAACGTCAGCGGAATTCTGAGAACAATGGAAGAGTTCCGAAGCATTTTTAAACGTCAGCAGAATTCCGAGAACAATGGAAGAGTTCCGAAGCATTTTTAAACGTCAGCGGAATTCCGAGAACAATGAAAGAGTTCTGAAGCATTTTTAAGCGTCAGCGGAATTTTGAAAACAATGGAAGATTTCCGAAGCATTTTTAAACGTCAGCGGAATTCTGAGAACAATGGAAGAGTTACTAAGCATTTTTAAACTTCAGCAGAATTCCGAGAACAATGGAAGAGTTTCAAAGCATTTTTAAACTTCAACGGAATTCCGAGAACAATGGAAGAGTTCCGAAGCATTTTTAAACGTCAGCAGAATTCCGAGAAGAATGTAAGAGTTCTGAAGCATTTTTAAACTTCAGCAGAATTCCGAGAGCAATGGAAGAGTTCCAAAGCATTTTAAAAGTTCAGCAGAATTCCGAGAACAATTGAAGAGTTCCGAAGCATTTTTAAACGTCAGCGGAATGCCGAGAACAATGCAAGATTTCCGAAGCATTTTTATATGTCAGCGGAATTCCGAGAAAAATGGAAGAGTTCCGAAGCATTTTTAAACTTCAGCAGAATTCCGAGAACAATGGAAGTGTTTCGAAGCATTTTTAAACTTCAACGGTATTCCGAGAACAATGGAAGAGTTCCGAAGCATTTTTAAACGTCAGCGGAATTCCGAGAACAATGAAAGAGTTGCGAAGCATTATTAAACGTCAGCGGAATTCCGAGAACAATGGAAGAGTTCTGAAGCATTTTTAAACTTCAGCAGAATTCCCAGAACAATGGAAGAGTTTCGAAGCATTTTTAAACTTCAACGGAATTCCGAGAACAATGGAAGAGTTCCGAAGCATTTTTAAACGTCAGCGGAATTCCGAGAACAATGAAAGAGTTGCGAAGCATTATTAAACGTCAGCGTAATTCCGAGAACAATGGAAGAGTTCTGAAGCATTTTTAAGCGTCAGTGGATTTTTGAAAACAATGGAAGATTTCCGAAGCATTTTTAAACTTCAGCAGAATTCCGAGAACAATGGAAGGGTTCCGAAAGCTTTTTTAAACTTCAGCGGAATTTGGAGAACAACGGAAGAGTTCCGAAGCATTTTTAAACGTCAGCGAAATTCTGAGAACAATGGAAGAGTTCTGATGATTTTTTAGACTTCAGCAGAATTCCTAGAACAATGGAAGAGGTCCGAAGCATTTTTAAACTTCAGCGGAATTCCGAGAACAATGGAAGAGTTCCGAAGCATTTTTAAACGTCATCGGAATTCCGAGAACAATGGAAGAGTTCTGATGATTTTTTAGACTTCAGCAGAATTCCTAGAACAATGGAAGAGTTCCGAAGCATCTTTAAACATGAGCAGAATTACGAGAACAATGGAAGAGATTTTAAGCATTTTTAAACTTCAGCGGAATTCTGAGAACAATGCAAGATTTCCGAAGCATTTTTATATGTCAACGGAATTCCGAGAACAATGGAAGAGTACCAAAGCATTTTTAAACGTCAGCGGAATTCTGAGAACAATGGAAGAGTTCCGAAGCATTTTTAAACGTCAGCGGAATTCCGAGAACAATGGAAGAGTTCTGAAGCATTTTTAAACTTCAGCAGAATTCCGAGAGCAATGGAAGAGTTCCAAAGCATTTTAAAAGTTCAGCAGAATTCCGAGAACAATTGAAGAGTTCCGAAGCATTTTTAAACGTCAGCGGAATGCCGAGAACAATGCAAGATTTCCGAAGCATTTTTATATGTCAGCGGAATTCCGAGAACAATGGAAGAGTTGTGAAGCATTTTTAAACATCAGCGGAATTCCGAGAACAATGGAAGAGTTCCGAAGCATTTTTAAACTCCAGCAGAATTACGAGACAATGGAAGAGTTCCGAAGCATCTTTAAACATGAGCAGAATTACGAGAACAATGGAAGAGATTTTAAGCATTTTTAAACTTCAGCGGAATTCCGAGAACAATAGAAGAGTTCCGAAGCATTTTTAAACTTCACCCGAATTCCGAGAGCAATGGAAGAGTTCCAAAGCATTTTAAAAATTCAGCAGAATTCCGAGAACAATTGAAGAGTTCCGAAGCATTTTTAAACGTCAGCGGAATGCCGAGAACAATGCAAGATTTCCGAAGCATTTTTATATGTCAACGGAATTCCGAGAACAATGGAAGAGTACCAAAGCATTTTTAAACGTCAGCAGAATTCTGAGAACAATGGAAGAGTTGTGAAGCATTTTTAAACATCAGCGGAATTCCGAGAACAATGGAAATGTTCCGAAGCATTTTTAAACGTCAGCAGAATTCCGAGAACAATGGAAGAGTTCCAAAGCATTTTTAAACGTCAGCAGAATTCTGAGAACAATGGAAAAGTTCTGAAGCATTTTTAAACGTCAGCGGAATTTTGAAAACAATGGAAGATTTCCGAAGCATTTTTAAACGTCAGCAAAATTCTGAGAACAATGGAAGAGTTCTGAAGCATTTTTAAACTTCAGCAGAATTCCGAGAACAATGGAAGAGTTCCGAAGCATTTTTAAACTTCAGCGGAATTCCGAGAACAATGTAAGAGATTTTAAGCATTTTTAAACTTCAGCGGAATTCCGAGAACAATGGAAGAGTTCCAAAGCATTTTTAAACGTCAGCAGAATTCCTAGAACAATGGAAGAGTTCCGAAGCATTTTTAAACGTCAGCAGAATTCCTAGAACAATGGAAGAGTTCCGAAGCATTTCTAAACGTCAGCAGAATTCTGAGAACAACGGAAGATTTCCGAAGCATTTTTAAACTTCAGCAGAATTCCGAGAGCAATGGAAGAGTTCCAAAGCATTTTAAAAGTTCAGCAGAATTCCGAGAACAATTGAAGAGTTCCGAAGCATTTTTAAACGTCAACGGAATGCCGAGAACAATGCAAGATTTCCGAAGCATTTTTATATGTCAGCGGAATTCCGAGAACAATGGAAGAGTTCCGAAGCATTTTTAAACTTCAGCAGAATTCCGAGAACAATGGAAGTGTTTCGAAGCATTTTTAAACTTCAACAGTATTCCGAGAACAATGGAAGAGTTCCGAAGCATTTTTAAACGTCAGCGGAATTCCGAGAACAATGAAAGAGTTGCGAAGCATTATAAAACGTCAGCGGAATTCCGAGAACAATGGAAGAGTTCCGAAGCATTTTTAAACTTCAGCGGAATTACGAGAACAATGGAAGAGTTCCGAAGCATTTTTAAACGTCAGCGGAATGCCGAGAACAATGCAAGATTTCCGAAGCATTTTTATATGTCAGCGGAATTCCGAGAACAATGGAAGAGTTCCGAAGCATTTTTAAACTTCAGCAGAATTCCGAGAACAATGGAAGAGTTCCGAAGCATTTTAAAACTTCAGCAGAATTCCAAGAACAATGGAAGAGTTCTGAAGCATTTTTAAACGTCAGCGGAATTTTGAAAACAATGGAAGATTTACGAAGCATTTTTACACGTCAGCGGAATTCTGAGAGCAATGGAAGAGTTCCGAAGCATTTTTAAACGTCAGCGGAATTCCGAGAACAATGGAAGAGTTCCAAAGCATTTTTAAACGTCAGCGGAATTCCGAGAACAATGGAAGAGTTCTGAAACATTTTTAAACGTCAGCGGAATTGCGAGAACAATGGAAGAGTTCTAAAGCATTTTTAAACATCAGCGGAATGCCGAGAACAATGCAAGATTTCCGAAGCATTTTTATATGTCAGCGGAATTCCGAGAACAATGGAAGAGTTCCGAAGCATTTTTAAACTTCAGCAGAATTCCGAGAACAATGGAAGAGTTCCGAAGCATTTTAAAACTTCAGCAGAATTCCAAGAACAATGGAAGAGTTCCGAAGCATTTTTAAACGTCAGCGGAATTCCGAGAACAATGGAAGAGTTCCGATGCATTTTTAAACGTCAGCGGAATTCCGAGAACAATGGAAGAGTTCTGAAGCATTTTTAAGCGTCAGTGGAACTTTGAAAACAATGGAAGATTTCCGAAGCATTTTTAAACGTCAGCGGAATTCTGAGAACAATGGAAGAGTTCCGAAGCATTTTTAAACGTCAGCAGAATTCCGAGAACAATGGAAGAGTTCCGAAGCATTTTTAAACGTCAGCGGAATTCCGAGAACAATGAAAGAGTTCTGAAGCATTTTTAAGCGTCAGCGGAATTTTGAAAACAATGGAAGATTTCCGAAGCATTTTTAAACGTCAGTGGAATTCCGAGAACAATGGAAGAGTTCCGAAGCATTTTTAAACGTCAGCAGAATTCCGAGAAGAATGTAAGAGTACTGAAGCATTTTTAAACTTCAGCAGAATTCCGAGAGCAATGGAAGAGTTCCAAAGCATTTTAAAAGTTCAGCAGAATTCCGAGAACAATTGAAGAGTTCCGAAGCATTTTTAAACGTCAGCGGAATTTTGAAAACAATGGAAGATTTACGAAGCATTTTTAAACGTCAGCGGAATTCTGAGAACAATGGAAGAGTTCCGAAGCATTTTTAAACGTCAGCAGAATTCTGAGAACAATGGAAAAGTTCTGAAGCGTTTTTAAACGTCAGCGGAATTTTGAAAACAATGGGAGATTTCCGAAGCATTTTTAAACGTCAGCGAAATTCTGAGAACAATGGAAGAGTTCTGATGATTTTTTAGACTTCAGCAGAATTCCTAGAACAATGGAAGAGGTCCGAAGCATTTTTAAACTTCAGCGGAATTCCGAGAACAATGGAAGAGTTCCGAAGCATTTTTAAACGTCAGCGGAATTCCGAGAACAATGGAAGAGTTCCGAAGCATTTTTAAACGTCAGCAGAATTCCGAGAGCAATGGAAGAGTTCCAAAGCATTTTAAAAGTTCAGCAGAATTCCGAGAACAATGGAAGAGTTTCGAAGCATTTTTAAACTTCAACGGTATTCCGAGAACAATGGAAGAGTTCCGAAGCATTTTTAAACGTCAGCGGAATTCCGAGAACAATGAAAGAGTTGCGAAGCATTATTAAACGTCAGCGGAGTTCCGAGAACAATGGAAGAGTTCTGAAGCATTTTTAAACTTCAGCAGAATTCCCAGAACAATGTAAGATTTTCGAAGCTTTTTTAAACTTCAACAGAATTCCGAGAACAATTGAAGAGTTCCGAAGCATTTTTAAACGTCAGCAGAATTCTGAGAACAATGGAAAAGTTCTGAAGCATTTTTAAACGTCAGCGGAATTCTGAGAACAATGGAAGAGTTCTGAAGCATTTTTAAACTTCAGCAGAATTCCGAGAACAATGTACGAGATTTTAAGCATTTTTAAACTTCAGCGGAATTCCGAGAACAATAGAAGAGTTCCGAAGCATTTTTAAAATTCACACGAATTCCAAGAATAATGGAAGAGTTCACATGAATTTTTAGACTTCAGCAGAATTCCTAGAACAATGGAAGAGTTCCGAAGCATTTTTAAACGTCAGCGGAATTCCGAGAACAATGCAAGATTTCCGAAGCATTTTTATATGTCAGCGGATTTCCGAGAACAATGGAAGAGTACCGTAGCATTTTTAAACGTCAGAGGAATTCTGAGAACAATGGAAGAGTTCCGAAGCATTTTTAAACTTCAGCAGAATTCCGAGAACAATGGAAGAGTTTCGAAGCATTTTTAAACTTCAACGGAATTCCGAGAACAATGGAAGAGTTCCGAAGCATTTTTAAACGTCAGCGGAATTCCGAGAACAATGAAAGAGTTGCGAAGCATTATTAGACGTCAGCGGAATTCCGAGAACAATGGAAGAGTTCAGAAGCATTTTTAAACGTCAGCGGAATTTTGAAAACAACGGAAGATTTACGAAGCATTTTTAAACGTCAGCGGAATTCTGAGAACAATGGAAGAGTTCCGAAGCATTTTTAAACGTCAGCGGAATTCCGAGAACAATGGAAGAGTTCCAAAGCATTTTTAAACGTCAGCGGAATTCCGAGAACAATGGAAGAGTTCTGAAGCATTTTTAAACGTCAGCGGAATTGCGAGAACAATGGAAGAGTTCTAAAGCATTTTTAAACATCAGCGGAATGCCGAGAACAATGCAAGATTTCCGAAGCATTTTTATATGTCAGCGGAATTCCGAGAACAATGGAAGAGTTCCGAAGCATTTTTAAACGTCAGCAGAATTCTGAGAGCAATGGAAGAGTTCCAAAGCATTTTAAAAGTTCAGCAGAATTCCGAGAACAATTGAAGAGTTCCGAAGCATTTTTAAATGTCAACGGAATGCCGAGAACAATGCAAGATTTCCGAAGCATTTTTATATGTCAGCGGAATTCCGAGAACAATGGAAGAGTTCCGAAGCATTTTTAAACTTCAGCAGAATTCCGAGAACAATGGAAGTGTTTCGAAGCATTTTTAAACTTCAACAGTATTCCGAGAACAATGGAAGAGTTCCGAAGCATTTTTAAACGTCAGCGGAATTCCGAGAACAATGAAAGAGTTGCGAAGCATTATTAAACGTCAGCGGAATTCCGAGAACAATGGAAGAGTTCTGAAGCATTTTTAAACTTCAGCAGAATTCCCAGAACAATGGAAGAGTTTCGAAGCATTTTTAAACTTCAACGGAATTCCGAGAACAATGGAAGAGTTCCGAAGCATTTTTAAACGTCAGCGGAATTCCGAGAACAATGGAAGAGTTCCGAAGCATTTTTAAACGTCAGCAGAATTCCGAGAAGAATGTAAGAGTACTGAAGCATTTTTAAACTTCAGCAGAATTCCGAGAGCAATGGAAGAGTTCCAAAGCATTTTAAAAGTTCAGCAGAATTCCGAGAACAATGGAAGAGTTTCGAAGCATTTTTAAACTTCAACGGTATTCCGAGAACAATGGAAGAGTTCCGAAGCATTTTTAAACGTTAGCGGAATTCCGAGAACAATGAAAGAGTTGCGAAGCATTACTAAACGTCAGCGGAGTTCCGAGAACAATGGAAGAGTTCCGAAGCATTTTTAAACTTCAGCGGAATTCCGAGAACAATGGAAGAGTTCCGATGCATTTTTAAACGTCAGCGGAATTCCGAGAACAATGGAAGAGTTCTGAAGCATTTTTAAGCGTCAGTGGAACTTTGAAAACAATGGAAGATTTCCGAAGCATTTTTAAACGTCAGCGGAATTCTGAGAACAATGGAAGAGTTCCGAAGCATTTTTAAACGTCAGCAGAATTCCGAGAACAAAGGAAGAGTTCCGAAGCATTTTTAAACGTCAGCGGAATTCCGAGAACAATGAAAGAGTTCTGAAGCATTTTTAAGCGTCAGCGGAATTTTGAAAACAATGGAAGATTTCCGAAGCATTTTTAAACGTCAGTGGAATTCCGAGAACAATGGAAGAGTTCCGAAGCATTTTTAAACGTCAGCAGAATTCCGAGAAGAATGTAAGAGTACTGAAGCATTTTTAAACTTCAGCAGAATTCAGAGAGCAATGGAAGAGTTCCAAAGCATTTTAAAAGTTCAGCAGAATTCCGAGAACAATTGAAGAGTTCCGAAGCATTTTTAAACGTCAGCGGAATTTTGAAAACAATGGAAGATTTACGAAGCATTTTTAAACGTCAGCGGAATTCTGAGAACAATGGAAGAGTTCCGAAGCATTTTTAAACGTCAGCAGAATTCTGAGAACAATGGAAAAGTTCTGAAGCGTTTTTAAACGTCAGCGGAATTTTGAAAACAATGGGAGATTTCCGAAGCATTTTTAAACGTCAGCGAAATTCTGAGAACAATGGAAGAGTTCTGATGATTTTTTAGACTTAAGCAGAATTCCTAGAACAATGGAAGAGGTCCGAAGCATTTTTAAACTTCAGCGGAATTCCGAGAACAATGGAAGAGTTCCGAAGCATTTTTAAACGTCAGCGGAATTCCGAGAACAATGGAAGAGTACTGAAGCATTTTAAAACGTCAGCGGAATTCCGAGAACAATGGAAGAGTTCCGAAGCATTTTTAAACGTCAGCAGAATTCCGAGAACAATGGAAGAGTTCCGAAGCATTTTAAAACTTCAGCAGAATTCCAAGAACAATGGAAGAGTTCCGAAGCATTTTTAAACGTCAGCGGAATTCCGAGAACAATGGAAGAGTTCCGAAGCATTTTTAAACGTCAGCGGAATTCCGAGAACAATGGAAGAGTTCTGAAGCATTTTTAAGCGTCAGCGGAATTTTGAAAACAATGGAAGATTTCCGAAGCATTTTTAAACGTCAGCGGAATTCTGAGAACAATGGAAGAGTTCCGAAGCATTTTTAAACGTCAGCAGAATTCCGAGAACAATGGAAGAGTTCCGAAGCATTTTTAAACGTCAGCTTAATTCCGAGAACAATGAAAGAGTTCTGAAGCATTTTTAAGCGTCAGCGGAATTTTGAAAACAATGGAAGATTTCCGAAGCATTTTTAAACGTCAGCGGAATTCTGAGAACAATGGAAGAGTTACTAAGCATTTTTAAACTTCAGCAGAATTCCGAGAACAATGGAAGAGTTTCAAAGCATTTTTAAACTTCAACGGAATTCCGAGAACAATGGAAGAGTTCCGAAGCATTTTTAAACGTCAGCAGAATTCCGAGAAGAATGTAAGAGTTCTGAAGCATTTTTAAACTTCAGCAGAATTCCGAGAGCAATGGAAGAGTTCCAAAGCATTTTAAAAGTTCAGCAGAATTCCGAGAACAATTGAAGAGTTCCGAAGCATTTTTAAACGTCAGCGGAATGCCGAGAACAATGCAAGATTTCCGAAGCATTTTTATATGTCAGCGGAATTCCGAGAAAAATGGAAGAGTTCCGAAGCATTTTTAAACTTCAGCAGAATTCCGAGAACAATGGAAGTGTTTCGAAGCATTTTTAAACTTCAACGGTATTCCGAGAACAATGGAAGAGTTCCGAAGCATTTTTAAACGTCAGCGGAATTCCGAGAACAATGAAAGAGTTGCGAAGCATTATTAAACGTCAGCGGAATTCCGAGAACAATGGAAGAGTTCTGAAGCATTTTTAAACTTCAGCAGAATTCCCAGAACAATGGAAGAGTTTCGAAGCATTTTTAAACTTCAACGGAATTCCGAGAACAATGGAAGAGTTCCGAAGCATTTTTAAACGTCAGCGGAATTCCGAGAACAATGAAAGAGTTGCGAAGCATTATTAAACGTCAGCGTAATTCCGAGAACAATGGAAGAGTTCTGAAGCATTTTTAAGCGTCAGTGGATTTTTGAAAACAATGGAAGATTTCCGAAGCATTTTTAAACTTCAGCAGAATTCCGAGAACAATGGAAGGGTTCCGAAAGCTTTTTTAAACTTCAGCGGAATTTGGAGAACAACGGAAGAGTTCCGAAGCATTTTTAAACGTCAGCGAAATTCTGAGAACAATGGAAGAGTTCTGATGATTTTTTAGACTTCAGCAGAATTCCTAGAACAATGGAAGAGGTCCGAAGCATTTTTAAACTTCAGCGGAATTCCGAGAACAATGGAAGAGTTCCGAAGCATTTTTAAACGTCATCGGAATTCCGAGAACAATGGAAGAGTTCTGATGATTTTTTAGACTTCAGCAGAATTCCTAGAACAATGGAAGAGTTCCGAAGCATCTTTAAACATGAGCAGAATTACGAGAACAATGGAAGAGATTTTAAGCATTTTTAAACTTCAGCGGAATTCTGAGAACAATGCAAGATTTCCGAAGCATTTTTATATGTCAACGGAATTCCGAGAACAATGGAAGAGTACCAAAGCATTTTTAAACGTCAGCGGAATTCTGAGAACAATGGAAGAGTTCCGAAGCATTTTTAAACGTCAGCGGAATTCCGAGAACAATGGAAGAGTTCTGAAGCATTTTTAAACTTCAGCAGAATTCCGAGAGCAATGGAAGAGTTCCAAAGCATTTTAAAAGTTCAGCAGAATTCCGAGAACAATTGAAGAGTTCCGAAGCATTTTTAAACGTCAGCGGAATGCCGAGAACAATGCAAGATTTCCGAAGCATTTTTATATGTCAGCGGAATTCCGAGAACAATGGAAGAGTTGTGAAGCATTTTTAAACATCAGCGGAATTCCGAGAACAATGGAAGAGTTCCGAAGCATTTTTAAACTCCAGCAGAATTACGAGACAATGGAAGAGTTCCGAAGCATCTTTAAACATGAGCAGAATTACGAGAACAATGGAAGAGATTTTAAGCATTTTTAAACTTCAGCGGAATTCCGAGAACAATAGAAGAGTTCCGAAGCATTTTTAAACTTCACCCGAATTCCGAGAGCAATGGAAGAGTTCCAAAGCATTTTAAAAATTCAGCAGAATTCCGAGAACAATTGAAGAGTTCCGAAGCATTTTTAAACGTCAGCGGAATGCCGAGAACAATGCAAGATTTCCGAAGCATTTTTATATGTCAACGGAATTCCGAGAACAATGGAAGAGTACCAAAGCATTTTTAAACGTCAGCAGAATTCTGAGAACAATGGAAGAGTTGTGAAGCATTTTTAAACATCAGCGGAATTCCGAGAACAATGGAAATGTTCCGAAGCATTTTTAAACGTCAGCAGAATTCCGAGAACAATGGAAGAGTTCCAAAGCATTTTTAAACGTCAGCAGAATTCTGAGAACAATGGAAAAGTTCTGAAGCATTTTTAAACGTCAGCGGAATTTTGAAAACAATGGAAGATTTCCGAAGCATTTTTAAACGTCAGCAAAATTCTGAGAACAATGGAAGAGTTCTGAAGCATTTTTAAACTTCAGCAGAATTCCGAGAACAATGGAAGAGTTCCGAAGCATTTTTAAACTTCAGCGGAATTCCGAGAACAATGTAAGAGATTTTAAGCATTTTTAAACTTCAGCGGAATTCCGAGAACAATGGAAGAGTTCCAAAGCATTTTTAAACGTCAGCAGAATTCCTAGAACAATGGAAGAGTTCCGAAGCATTTTTAAACGTCAGCAGAATTCCTAGAACAATGGAAGAGTTCCGAAGCATTTCTAAACGTCAGCAGAATTCTGAGAACAACGGAAGATTTCCGAAGCATTTTTAAACTTCAGCAGAATTCCGAGAGCAATGGAAGAGTTCCAAAGCATTTTAAAAGTTCAGCAGAATTCCGAGAACAATTGAAGAGTTCCGAAGCATTTTTAAACGTCAACGGAATGCCGAGAACAATGCAAGATTTCCGAAGCATTTTTATATGTCAGCGGAATTCCGAGAACAATGGAAGAGTTCCGAAGCATTTTTAAACTTCAGCAGAATTCCGAGAACAATGGAAGTGTTTCGAAGCATTTTTAAACTTCAACAGTATTCCGAGAACAATGGAAGAGTTCCGAAGCATTTTTAAACGTCAGCGGAATTCCGAGAACAATGAAAGAGTTGCGAAGCATTATAAAACGTCAGCGGAATTCCGAGAACAATGGAAGAGTTCCGAAGCATTTTTAAACTTCAGCGGAATTACGAGAACAATGGAAGAGTTCCGAAGCATTTTTAAACGTCAGCGGAATGCCGAGAACAATGCAAGATTTCCGAAGCATTTTTATATGTCAGCGGAATTCCGAGAACAATGGAAGAGTTCCGAAGCATTTTTAAACTTCAGCAGAATTCCGAGAACAATGGAAGAGTTCCGAAGCATTTTAAAACTTCAGCAGAATTCCAAGAACAATGGAAGAGTTCTGAAGCATTTTTAAACGTCAGCGGAATTTTGAAAACAATGGAAGATTTACGAAGCATTTTTAAACGTCAGCGGAATTCTGAGAGCAATGGAAGAGTTCCGAAGCATTTTTAAACGTCAGCGGAATTCCGAGAACAATGGAAGAGTTCCAAAGCATTTTTAAACGTCAGCGGAATTCCGAGAACAATGGAAGAGTTCTGAAACATTTTTAAACGTCAGCGGAATTGCGAGAACAATGGAAGAGTTCTAAAGCATTTTTAAACATCAGCGGAATGCCGAGAACAATGCAAGATTTCCGAAGCATTTTTATATGTCAGCGGAATTCCGAGAACAATGGAAGAGTTCCGAAGCATTTTTAAACTTCAGCAGAATTCCGAGAACAATGGAAGAGTTCCGAAGCATTTTAAAACTTCAGCAGAATTCCAAGAACAATGGAAGAGTTCCGAAGCATTTTTAAACGTCAGCGGAATTCCGAGAACAATGGAAGAGTTCCGATGCATTTTTAAACGTCAGCGGAATTCCGAGAACAATGGAAGAGTTCTGAAGCATTTTTAAGCGTCAGTGGAACTTTGAAAACAATGGAAGATTTCCGAAGCATTTTTAAACGTCAGCGGAATTCTGAGAACAATGGAAGAGTTCCGAAGCATTTTTAAACGTCAGCAGAATTCCGAGAACAATGGAAGAGTTCCGAAGCATTTTTAAACGTCAGCGGAATTCCGAGAACAATGAAAGAGTTCTGAAGCATTTTTAAGCGTCAGCGGAATTTTGAAAACAATGGAAGATTTCCGAAGCATTTTTAAACGTCAGTGGAATTCCGAGAACAATGGAAGAGTTCCGAAGCATTTTTAAACGTCAGCAGAATTCCGAGAAGAATGTAAGAGTACTGAAGCATTTTTAAACTTCAGCAGAATTCCGAGAGCAATGGAAGAGTTCCAAAGCATTTTAAAAGTTCAGCAGAATTCCGAGAACAATTGAAGAGTTCCGAAGCATTTTTAAACGTCAGCGGAATTTTGAAAACAATGGAAGATTTACGAAGCATTTTTAAACGTCAGCGGAATTCTGAGAACAATGGAAGAGTTCCGAAGCATTTTTAAACGTCAGCAGAATTCTGAGAACAATGGAAAAGTTCTGAAGCGTTTTTAAACGTCAGCGGAATTTTGAAAACAATGGGAGATTTCCGAAGCATTTTTAAACGTCAGCGAAATTCTGAGAACAATGGAAGAGTTCTGATGATTTTTTAGACTTCAGCAGAATTCCTAGAACAATGGAAGAGGTCCGAAGCATTTTTAAACTTCAGCGGAATTCCGAGAACAATGGAAGAGTTCCGAAGCATTTTTAAACGTCAGCGGAATTCCGAGAACAATGGAAGAGTTCCGAAGCATTTTTAAACGTCAGCAGAATTCCGAGAGCAATGGAAGAGTTCCAAAGCATTTTAAAAGTTCAGCAGAATTCCGAGAACAATGGAAGAGTTTCGAAGCATTTTTAAACTTCAACGGTATTCCGAGAACAATGGAAGAGTTCCGAAGCATTTTTAAACGTCAGCGGAATTCCGAGAACAATGAAAGAGTTGCGAAGCATTATTAAACGTCAGCGGAGTTCCGAGAACAATGGAAGAGTTCTGAAGCATTTTTAAACTTCAGCAGAATTCCCAGAACAATGTAAGATTTTCGAAGCTTTTTTAAACTTCAACAGAATTCCGAGAACAATTGAAGAGTTCCGAAGCATTTTTAAACGTCAGCAGAATTCTGAGAACAATGGAAAAGTTCTGAAGCATTTTTAAACGTCAGCGGAATTCTGAGAACAATGGAAGAGTTCTGAAGCATTTTTAAACTTCAGCAGAATTCCGAGAACAATGTACGAGATTTTAAGCATTTTTAAACTTCAGCGGAATTCCGAGAACAATAGAAGAGTTCCGAAGCATTTTTAAAATTCACACGAATTCCAAGAATAATGGAAGAGTTCACATGAATTTTTAGACTTCAGCAGAATTCCTAGAACAATGGAAGAGTTCCGAAGCATTTTTAAACGTCAGCGGAATTCCGAGAACAATGCAAGATTTCCGAAGCATTTTTATATGTCAGCGGATTTCCGAGAACAATGGAAGAGTACCGTAGCATTTTTAAACGTCAGAGGAATTCTGAGAACAATGGAAGAGTTCCGAAGCATTTTTAAACTTCAGCAGAATTCCGAGAACAATGGAAGAGTTTCGAAGCATTTTTAAACTTCAACGGAATTCCGAGAACAATGGAAGAGTTCCGAAGCATTTTTAAACTTCAGCAGAATTCCGAGAACAATGGAAGAGTTTCGAAGCATTTTTAAACTTCAACGGAATTCCGAGAACAATGGAAGAGTTCCGAAGCATTTTTAAACGTCAGCGGAATTTTGAAAACAACGGAAGATTTACGAAGCATTTTTAAACGTCAGCGGAATTCTGAGAACAATGGAAGAGTTCCGAAGCATTTTTAAACGTCAGCGGAATTCCGAGAACAATGGAAGAGTTCCAAAGCATTTTTAAACGTCAGCGGAATTCCGAGAACAATGGAAGAGTTCTGAAGCATTTTTAAACGTCAGCGGAATTCCGAGAACAATGGAAGAGTTCCGAAGCATTTTTAAACGTCAGCAGAATTCCGAGAGCAATGGAAGAGTTCCAAAGCATTTTAAAAGTTCAGCAGAATTCCGAGAACAATGGAAGAGTTTCGAAGCATTTTTAAACTTCAACGGTATTCCGAGAACAATGGAAGAGTTCCGAAGCATTTTTAAACGTCAGCGGAATTCCGAGAACAATGAAAGAGTTGCGAAGCATTATTAAACGTCAGCGGAGTTCCGAGAACAATGGAAGAGTTCTGAAGCATTTTTAAACTTCAGCAGAATTCCCAGAACAATGTAAGATTTTCGAAGCTTTTTTAAACTTCAACAGAATTCCGAGAACAATTGAAGAGTTCCGAAGCATTTTTAAACGTCAGCAGAATTCTGAGAACAATGGAAAAGTTCTGAAGCATTTTTAAACGTCAGCGGAATTCTGAGAACAATGGAAGAGTTCTGAAGCATTTTTAAACTTCAGCAGAATTCCGAGAACAATGTACGAGATTTTAAGCATTTTTAAACTTCAGCGGAATTCCGAGAACAATAGAAGAGTTCCGAAGCATTTTTAAAATTCACACGAATTCCAAGAATAATGGAAGAGTTCACATGAATTTTTAGACTTCAGCAGAATTCCTAGAACAATGGAAGAGTTCCGAAGCATTTTTAAACGTCAGCGGAATTCCGAGAACAATGCAAGATTTCCGAAGCATTTTTATATGTCAGCGGATTTCCGAGAACAATGGAAGAGTACCGTAGCATTTTTAAACGTCAGAGGAATTCTGAGAACAATGGAAGAGTTCCGAAGCATTTTTAAACTTCAGCAGAATTCCGAGAACAATGGAAGAGTTTCGAAGCATTTTTAAACTTCAACGGAATTCCGAGAACAATGGAAGAGTTCCGAAGCATTTTTAAACGTCAGCGGAATTTTGAAAACAACGGAAGATTTACGAAGCATTTTTAAACGTCAGCGGAATTCTGAGAACAATGGAAGAGTTCCGAAGCATTTTTAAACGTCAGCGGAATTCCGAGAACAATGGAAGAGTTCCAAAGCATTTTTAAACGTCAGCGGAATTCCGAGAACAATGGAAGAGTTCTGAAGCATTTTTAAACGTCAGCGGAATTGCGAGAACAATGGAAGAGTTCTAAAGCATTTTTAAACATCAGCGGAATGCCGAGAACAATGCAAGATTTCCGAAGCATTTTTATATGTCAGCGGAATTCCGAGAACAATGGAAGAGTTCCGAAGCATTTTTAAACGTCAGCAGAATTCTGAGAGCAATGGAAGAGTTCCAAAGCATTTTAAAAGTTCAGCAGAATTCCGAGAACAATTGAAGAGTTCCGAAGCATTTTTAAATGTCAACGGAATGCCGAGAACAATGCAAGATTTCCGAAGCATTTTTATATGTCAGCGGAATTCCGAGAACAATGGAAGAGTTCCGAAGCATTTTTAAACTTCAGCAGAATTCCGAGAACAATGGAAGTGTTTCGAAGCATTTTTAAACTTCAACAGTATTCCGAGAACAATGGAAGAGTTCCGAAGCATTTTTAAACGTCAGCGGAATTCCGAGAACAATGAAAGAGTTGCGAAGCATTATTAAACGTCAGCGGAATTCCGAGAACAATGGAAGAGTTCTGAAGCATTTTTAAACTTCAGCAGAATTCCCAGAACAATGGAAGAGTTTCGAAGCATTTTTAAACTTCAACGGAATTCCGAGAACAATGGAAGAGTTCCGAAGCATTTTTAAACGTCAGCGGAATTCCGAGAACAATGGAAGAGTTCCGAAGCATTTTTAAACGTCAGCAGAATTCCGAGAAGAATGTAAGAGTACTGAAGCATTTTTAAACTTCAGCAGAATTCCGAGAGCAATGGAAGAGTTCCAAAGCATTTTAAAAGTTCAGCAGAATTCCGAGAACAATGGAAGAGTTTCGAAGCATTTTTAAACTTCAACGGTATTCCGAGAACAATGGAAGAGTTCCGAAGCATTTTTAAACGTTAGCGGAATTCCGAGAACAATGAAAGAGTTGCGAAGCATTACTAAACGTCAGCGGAGTTCCGAGAACAATGGAAGAGTTCTGAAGCATTTTTAAACTTCAGCAGAATTCCCAGAACAATGTAAGATTTTCGAAGCATTTTTAAGCTTCAACAGAATTCCGAGAACAATTGAAGAGTTCCGAAGCATTTTTAAACGTCAGCAGAATTCTGAGAACAATGGAAAAGTTCTGAAGCATTTTTAAACGTCAGCGGAATTTTGAAAACAATGGAAGATTTCCGAAGCATTTTTAAACGTCAGCGGAATTCTGAGAACAATGGAAGAGTTCTGAAGCATTTTTAAACTTCAGCAGAATTCCGAGAACAATGTACAAGATTTTAAGCATTTTTAAACTTCAGCGGAATTCCGAGAACAATAGAAGAGTTCCGAAGCATTTTTAAAATTCACACGAATTCCAAGAATAATGGAAGAGTTCACATGAATTTTTAGACTTCAGCAGAATTCCTAGAACAATGGAAGAGTTCCGAAGCATTTTTAAACTTTAGCGGAATTCCGAGAACAATGGAAGAGTTCCGAAGCATTTTTAAACATGAGCAGAATTACGAGAACAATGGAAGAGATTTTAAGCATTTTTAAACTTCAGCGGAATTCTGAGAACAATGCAAGATTTCCGAAGCATTTTTATATGTCAGCGGATTTCCGAGAACAATGGAAGAGTACCGTAGCATTTTTAAACGTCAGCGGAATTCTGAGAACAATGGAAGAGTTCCGAAGCATTTTTAAACTTCAGCAGAATTCCGAGAACAATGGAAGAGTTTCGAAGCATTTTTAAACTTCAACGGAATTCCGAGAACAATGGAAGAGTTCCGAAGCATTTTTAAACGTCAGCGGAATTCCGAGAACAATGAAAGAGTTGCGAAGCATTATTAGACGTCAGCGGAATTCCGAGAACAATGGAAGAGTTCTGAAGCATTTTTAAACGTCAGCAGAATTTTGAAAACAATGGAAGATTTACGAAGCATTTTTAAACGTCAGCGGAATTCTGAGAACAATGGAAGAGTTCCGAAGCATTTTTAAACGTCAGCGGAATTCCGACAACAATGGAAGAGTTCCAAAGCATTTTTAAACGTCAGCGGAATTCCGAGAACAATGGAAGAGTTCTGAAGCATTTTTAAACGTCAGCGGAATAGCGAGAACAATGGAAGAGTTCTAAAGCATTTTTAAACATCAGCGGAATGCCGAGAACAATGCAAGATTTCCGAAGCATTTTTATATGTCAGCGGAATTCCGAGAACAATGGAAGAGTTCCGAAGCATTTTTAAACGTCAGCAGAATTCTGAGAACAACGGAAGATTTCCGAAGCATTTTTAAACTTCAGCAGAATTCCGAGAGCAATGGAAGAGTTCCAAAGCATTTTAAAAGTTCAGCAGAATTCCGAGAACAATTGAAGAGTTCCGAAGCATTTTTAAATGTCAACGGAATGCCGAGAACAATGCAAGATTTCCGAAGCATTTTTATATGTCAGCGGAATTCCGAGAACAATGGAAGAGTTCCGAAGCATTTTTAAACTTCAGCAGAATTCCGAGAACAATGGAAGTGTTTCGAAGCATTTTTAAACTTCAACAGTATTCCGAGAACAATGGAAGAGTTCCGAAGCATTTTTAAACGTCAGCGGAATTCCGAGAACAATGAAAGAGTTGCGAAGCATTATTAAACGTCAGCGGAATTCCGAGAACAATGGAAGAGTTCTGAAGCATTTTTAAACTTCAGCAGAATTCCCAGAACAATGGAAGAGTTTCGAAGCATTTTTAAACTTCAACGGAATTCCGAGAACAATGGAAGAGTTCCGAAGCATTTTTAAACGTCAGCGGAATTCCGAGAACAATGGAAGAGTTCCGAAGCATTTTTAAACGTCAGCAGAATTCCGAGAAGAATGTAAGAGTACTGAAGCATTTTTAAACTTCAGCAGAATTCCGAGAGCAATGGAAGAGTTCCAAAGCATTTTAAAAGTTCAGCAGAATTCCGAGAACAATGGAAGAGTTTCGAAGCATTTTTAAACTTCAACGGTATTCCGAGAACAATGGAAGAGTTCCGAAGCATTTTTAAACGTCAGCGGAATTCCGAGAACAATGAAAGAGTTGCGAAGCATTATTAAACGTCAGCGGAGTTCCGAGAACAATGGAAGAGTTCTGAAGCATTTTTAAACTTCAGCAGAATTCCCAGAACAATGTAAGATTTTCGAAGCTTTTTTAAACTTCAACAGAATTCCGAGAACAATTGAAGAGTTCCGAAGCATTTTTAAACGTCAGCAGAATTCTGAGAACAATGGAAAAGTTCTGAAGCATTTTTAAACATCAGCGGAATTCTGAGAACAATGGAAGAGTTCTGAAGCATTTTTAAACTTCAGCAGAATTCCGAGAACAATGTACGAGATTTTAAGCATTTTTAAACTTCAGCGGAATTCCGAGAACAATAGAAGAGTTCCGAAGCATTTTTAAAATTCACACGAATTCCAAGAATAATGGAAGAGTTCACATGAATTTTTTTACTTCAGCAGAATTCCTAGAACAATGGAAGAGTTCCGAAGCATTTTTAAACTTTAGCGGAATTCCGAGAACAATGGAAGAGTTCCGAAGCATTTTTAAACATGAGCAGAATTACGAGAACAATGGAAGAGATTTTAAGCATTTTTAAACTTCAGCGGAATTCTGAGAACAATGCAAGATTTCCGAAGCATTTTTATATGTCAGCGGATTTCCGAGAACAATGGAAGAGTACCGTAGCATTTTTAAACGTCAGAGGAATTCTGAGAACAATGGAAGAGTTCCGAAGCATTTTTAAACTTCAGCACAATTCCGAGAACAATGGAAGAGTTTCGAAGCATTTTTAAACTTCAACGGAATTCCGAGAACAATGGAAGAGTTCCGAAGCATTTTTAAACGTCAGCGGAATTCCGAGAACAATGAAAGAGTTGCGAAGCATTATTAGACGTCAGCGGAATTCCGAGAACAATGGAAGAGTTCAGAAGCATTTTTAAACGTCAGCGGAATTTTGAAAACAACGGAAGATTTACGAAGCATTTTTAAACGTCAGCGGAATTCTGAGAACAATGGAAGAGTTCCGAAGCATTTTTAAACGTCAGCGGAATTCCGAGAACAATGGAAGAGTTCCAAAGCATTTTTAAACGTCAGCGGAATTCCGAGAACAATGGAAGAGTTCTGAAGCATTTTTAAACGTCAGCGGAATTGCGAGAACAATGGAAGAGTTCTAAAGCATTTTTAAACATCAGCGGAATGCCGAGAACAATGCAAGATTTCCGAAGCATTTTTATATGTCAGCGGAATTCCGAGAACAATGGAAGAGTTCCGAAGCATTTTTAAACGTCAGCAGAATTCTGAGAGCAATGGAAGAGTTCCAAAGCATTTTAAAAGTTCAGCAGAATTCCGAGAACAATTGAAGAGTTCCGAAGCATTTTTAAATGTCAACGGAATGCCGAGAACAATGCAAGATTTCCGAAGCATTTTTATATGTCAGCGGAATTCCGAGAACAATGGAAGAGTTCCGAAGCATTTTTAAACTTCAGCAGAATTCCGAGAACAATGGAAGTGTTTCGAAGCATTTTTAAACTTCAACAGTATTCCGAGAACAATGGAAGAGTTCCGAAGCATTTTTAAACGTCAGCGGAATTCCGAGAACAATGAAAGAGTTGCGAAGCATTATTAAACGTCAGCGGAATTCCGAGAACAATGGAAGAGTTCTGAAGCATTTTTAAACTTCAGCAGAATTCCCAGAACAATGGAAGAGTTTCGAAGCATTTTTAAACTTCAACGGAATTCCGAGAACAATGGAAGAGTTCCGAAGCATTTTTAAACGTCAGCGGAATTCCGAGAACAATGGAAGAGTTCCGAAGCATTTTTAAACGTCAGCAGAATTCCGAGAAGAATGTAAGAGTACTGAAGCATTTTTAAACTTCAGCAGAATTCCGAGAGCAATGGAAGAGTTCCAAAGCATTTTAAAAGTTCAGCAGAATTCCGAGAACAATGGAAGAGTTTCGAAGCATTTTTAAACTTCAACGGTATTCCGAGAACAATGGAAGAGTTCCGAAGCATTTTTAAACGTCAGCGGAATTCCGAGAACAATGAAAGAGTTGCGAAGCATTATTAAACGTCAGCGGAGTTCCGAGAACAATGGAAGAGTTCTGAAGCATTTTTAAACTTCAGCAGAATTCCCAGAACAATGTAAGATTTTCGAAGCTTTTTTAAACTTCAACAGAATTCCGAGAACAATTGAAGAGTTCCGAAGCATTTTTAAACGTCAGCAGAATTCTGAGAACAATGGAAAAGTTCTGAAGCATTTTTAAACGTCAGCGGAATTCTGAGAACAATGGAAGAGTTCTGAAGCATTTTTAAACTTCAGCAGAATTCCGAGAACAATGTACGAGATTTTAAGCATTTTTAAACTTCAGCGGAATTCCGAGAACAATAGAAGAGTTCCGAAGCATTTTTAAAATTCACACGAATTCCAAGAATAATGGAAGAGTTCACATGAATTTTTAGACTTCAGCAGAATTCCTAGAACAATGGAAGAGTTCCGAAGCATTTTTAAACTTTAGCGGAATTCCGAGAACAATGGAAGAGTTCCGAAGCATTTTTAAACATGAGCAGAATTACGAGAACAATGGAAGAGATTTTAAGCATTTTTAAACTTCAGCGGAATTCTGAGAACAATGCAAGATTTCCGAAGCATTTTTATATGTCAGCGGATTTCCGAGAACAATGGAAGAGTACCGTAGCATTTTTAAACGTCAGAGGAATTCTGAGAACAATGGAAGAGTTCCGAAGCATTTTTAAACTTCAGCAGAATTCCGAGAACAATGGAAGAGTTTCGAAGCATTTTTAAACTTCAACGGAATTCCGAGAACAATGGAAGAGTTCCGAAGCATTTTTAAACGTCAGCGGAATTCCGAGAACAATGAATGAGTTGCGAAGCATTATTAGACGTCAGCGGAATTCCGAGAACAATGGAAGAGTTCAGAAGCATTTTTAAACGTCAGCGGAATTTTGAAAACAACGGAAGATTTACGAAGCATTTTTAAACGTCAGCGGAATTCTGAGAACAATGGAAGAGTTCCGAAGCATTTTTAAACGTCAGCGGAATTCCGAGAACAATGGAAGAGTTCCAAAGCATTTTTAAACGTCAGCGGAATTCCGAGAACAATGGAAGAGTTCTGAAGCATTTTTAAACGTCAGCGGAATTGCGAGAACAATGGAAGAGTTCTAAAGCATTTTTAAACATCAGCGGAATGCCGAGAACAATGCAAGATTTCCGAAGCATTTTTATATGTCAGCGGAATTCCGAGAACAATGGAAGAGTTCCGAAGCATTTTTAAACGTCAGCAGAATTCTGAGAGCAATGGAAGAGTTCCAAAGCATTTTAAAAGTTCAGCAGAATTCCGAGAACAATTGAAGAGTTCCGAAGCATTTTTAAATGTCAACGGAATGCCGAGAACAATGCAAGATTTCCGAAGCATTTTTATATGTCAGCGGAATTCCGAGAACAATGGAAGAGTTCCGAAGCATTTTTAAACTTCAGCAGAATTCCGAGAACAATGGAAGTGTTTCGAAGCATTTTTAAACTTCAACAGTATTCCGAGAACAATGGAAGAGTTCCGAAGCATTTTTAAACGTCAGCGGAATTCCGAGAACAATGAAAGAGTTGCGAAGCATTATTAAACGTCAGCGGAATTCCGAGAACAATGGAAGAGTTCTGAAGCATTTTTAAACTTCAGCAGAATTCCCAGAACAATGGAAGAGTTTCGAAGCATTTTTAAACTTCAACGGAATTCCGAGAACAATGGAAGAGTTCCGAAGCATTTTTAAACGTCAGCGGAATTCCGAGAACAATGGAAGAGTTCCGAAGCATTTTTAAACGTCAGCAGAATTCCGAGAAGAATGTAAGAGTACTGAAGCATTTTTAAACTTCAGCAGAATTCCGAGAGCAATGGAAGAGTTCCAAAGCATTTTAAAAGTTCAGCAGAATTCCGAGAACAATGGAAGAGTTTCGAAGCATTTTTAAACTTCAACGGTATTCCGAGAACAATGGAAGAGTTCCGAAGCATTTTTAAACGTCAGCGGAATTCCGAGAACAATGAAAGAGTTGCGAAGCATTATTAAACGTCAGCGGAGTTCCGAGAACAATGGAAGAGTTCTGAAGCATTTTTAAACTTCAGCAGAATTCCCAGAACAATGTAAGATTTTCGAAGCTTTTTTAAACTTCAACAGAATTCCGAGAACAATTGAAGAGTTCCGAAGCATTTTTAAACGTCAGCAGAATTCTGAGAACAATGGAAAAGTTCTGAAGCATTTTTAAACGTCAGCGGAATTCTGAGAACAATGGAAGAGTTCTGAAGCATTTTTAAACTTCAGCAGAATTCCGAGAACAATGTACGAGATTTTAAGCATTTTTAAACTTCAGCGGAATTCCGAGAACAATAGAAGAGTTCCGAAGCATTTTTAAAATTCACACGAATTCCAAGAATAATGGAAGAGTTCACATGAATTTTTAGACTTCAGCAGAATTCCTAGAACAATGTACGAGATTTTAAGCATTTTTAAACTTCAGCGGAATTCCGAGAACAATGGAAGAGTTCCGAAGCATTTTTAAACATGAGCAGAATTACGAGAACAATGGAAGAGATTTTAAGCATTTTTAAACTTCAGCGGAATTCTGAGAACAATGCAAGATTTCCGAAGCATTTTTATATGTCAGCGGATTTCCGAGAACAATGGAAGAGTACCGTAGCATTTTTAAACGTCAGCGGAATTCTGAGAACAATGGAAGAGTTCCGAAGCATTTTTAAACTTCAGCAGAATTCCGAGAACAATGGAAGAGTTTCGAAGCATTTTTAAACTTCAACGGAATTCCGAGAACAATGGAAGAGTTCCGAAGCATTTTTAAACGTCAGCGGAATTCCGAGAACAATGAAAGAGTTGCGAAGCATTATTAGACGTCAGCGGAATTCCGAGAACAATGGAAGAGTTCTGAAGCATTTTTAAACGTCAGCGGAATTTTGAAAACAATGGAAGATTTACGAAGCATTTTTAAACGTCAGCGGAATTCTGAGAACAATGGAAGAGATCCGAAGCATTTTTAAACGTCAGCGGAATTCCGAGAACAATGGAAGAGTTCCAAAGCATTTTTAAACGTCAGCGGAATTCCGAGAACAATGGAAGAGTTCTGAAGCATTTTTAAACGTCAGCGGAATTGCGAGAACAATGGAAGAGTTCTAAAGCATTTTTAAACATCAGCGGAATGCCGAAAACAATGCAAGATTTCCGAAACATTTTTATATGTCAGCGGAATTCCGAGAACAATGGAAGAGTTCCGAAGCATTTTTAAACGTCAGCAGAATTCCGAGAACAATGGAAGAGTTCCGAAGCATTTTAAAACTTCAGCAGAATTCCAAGAACAATGGAAGAGTTCCGAAGCATTTTTAAACGTCAGCGGAATTCCGAGAACAATGGAAGAGTTCCGAAGCATTTTTAAACGTCAGCGGAATTCCGAGAACAATGGAAGAGTTCTGAAGCATTTTTAAGCGTCAGCGGAATTTTGAAAACAATGGAAGATTTCCGAAGCATTTTTAAACGTCAGCGGAATTCTGAGAACAATGGAAGAGTTCCGAAGCATTTTTAAACGTCAGCAGAATTCCGAGAACAATGGAAGAGTTCCGAAGCATTTTTAAACGTCAGCGGAATTCCGAGAACAATGAAAGAGTTCTGAAGCATTTTTAAGCGTCAGCGGAATTTTGAAAACAATGGAAGATTTCCGAAGCATTTTTAAACGTCAGCGGAATTCCGAGAACAATGGAAGAGTTCCGAAGCATTTTTAAACGTCAGCGGAATGCCGAGAACAATGCAAGATTTCCGAAGCATTTTTATGTCAGCGGAATTCCGAGAACAATGGAAGAGTACCGAAGCATTTTTAAACGTCAGCGGAATTCTGAGAACAATGGAAGAGTTACTAAGCATTTTTAAACTTCAGCAGAATTCCGAGAACAATGGAAGAGTTTCAAAGCATTTTTAAACTTCAACGGAATTCCGAGAACAATGGAAGAGTTCCGAAGCATTTTTAAACGTCAGCAGAATTCCGAGAAGAATGTAAGAGTTCTGAAGCATTTTTAAACTTCAGCAGAATTCCGAGAGCAATGGAAGAGTTCCAAAGCATTTTAAAAGTTCAGCAGAATTCCGAGAACAATTGAAGAGTTCCGAAGCATTTTTAAACGTCAGCGGAATGCCGAGAACAATGCAAGATTTCCGAAGCATTTTTATATGTCAGCGGAATTCCGAGAAAAATGGAAGAGTTCCGAAGCATTTTTAAACTTCAGCAGAATTCCGAGAACAATGGAAGTGTTTCGAAGCATTTTTAAACTTCAACGGTATTCCGAGAACAATGGAAGAGTTCCGAAGCATTTTTAAACGTCAGCGGAATTCCGAGAACAATGAAAGAGTTGCGAAGCATTATTAAACGTCAGCGGAATTCCGAGAACAATGGAAGAGTTCTGAAGCATTTTTAAACTTCAGCAGAATTCCCAGAACAATGGAAGAGTTTCGAAGCATTTTTAAACTTCAACGGAATTCCGAGAACAATGGAAGAGTTCCGAAGCATTTTTAAACGTCAGCGGAATTCCGAGAACAATGAAAGAGTTGCGAAGCATTATTAAACGTCAGCGTAATTCCGAGAACAATGGAAGAGTTCTGAAGCATTTTTAAGCGTCAGTGGATTTTTGAAAACAATGGAAGATTTCCGAAGCATTTTTAAACTTCAGCAGAATTCCGAGAACAATGGAAGGGTTCCGAAAGCTTTTTTAAACTTCAGCGGAATTTGGAGAACAACGGAAGAGTTCCGAAGCATTTTTAAACGTCAGCGAAATTCTGAGAACAATGGAAGAGTTCTGATGATTTTTTAGACTTCAGCAGAATTCCTAGAACAATGGAAGAGGTCCGAAGCATTTTTAAACTTCAGCGGAATTCCGAGAACAATGGAAGAGTTCCGAAGCATTTTTAAACGTCATCGGAATTCCGAGAACAATGGAAGAGTTCTGATGATTTTTTAGACTTCAGCAGAATTCCTAGAACAATGGAAGAGTTCCGAAGCATCTTTAAACATGAGCAGAATTACGAGAACAATGGAAGAGATTTTAAGCATTTTTAAACTTCAGCGGAATTCCGAGAACAATAGAAGAGTTCCGAAGCATTTTTAAACTTCACCCGAATTCCAAGAGCAATGGAAGAGTTCCAAAGCATTTTAAAAATTCAGCAGAATTCCAAGAACAATTGAAGAGTTCCGAAGCATTTTTAAACGTCAGCGGAATGCCGAGAACAATGCAAGATTTCCGAAGCATTTTTATATGTCAACGGAATTCCGAGAACAATGGAAGAGTACCAAAGCATTTTTAAACGTCAGCGGAATTCTGAGAACAATGGAAGAGTTCCGAAGCATTTTTAAACGTCAGCGGAATTCCGAGAACAATGGAAGAGTTGTGAAGCATTTTTAAACATCAGCGGAATTCTGAGAACAATGGAAGAGTTTCAAAGCATTTTTAAACTTCAACGGAATTCCGAGAACAATGGAAGAGTTCCGAAGCATTTTTAAACGTCAGCAGAATTCTGAGAAGAATGTAAGAGTTCTGAAGCATTTTTAAACTTCAGCAGAATTCCGAGAGCAATGGAAGAGTTCCAAAGCATTTTAAAAGTTCAGCAGAATTCCGAGAACAATTGATGAGTTCCGAAGCATTTTTAAACGTCAGCGGAATGCCGAGAACAATGCAAGATTTCCGAAGAATTTTTATATGTCAGCGGAATTCCGAGAAAAATGGAAGAGTTCCGAAGCATTTTTAAACTTCAGCAGAATTCCGAGAACAATGGAAGTGTTTCGAAGCATTTTTAAACTTCAACGGTATTCCGAGAACAATGGAAGAGTTGTGAAGCATTTTTAAACATCAGCGGAATTCCGAGAACAATGGAAGAGTTCCGAAGCATTTTTAAACTCCAGCAGAATTACGAGACAATGGAAGAGTTCCGAAGCATCTTTAAACATGAGCAGAATTACGAGAACAATGGAAGAGATTTTAAGCATTTTTAAACTTCAGCGGAATTCCGAGAACAATAGAAGAGTTCCGAAGCATTTTTAAACTTCACCCGAATTCCGAGAGCAATGGAAGAGTTCCAAAGCATTTTAAAAATTCAGCAGAATTCCGAGAACAATTGAAGAGTTCCGAAGCATTTTTAAACGTCAGCGGAATGCCGAGAACAATGCAAGATTTCCGAAGCATTTTT
The DNA here is from genome assembly GCF_046119375.1 of Phyllobates terribilis. Taxonomy (NCBI): domain Eukaryota; kingdom Metazoa; phylum Chordata; class Amphibia; order Anura; family Dendrobatidae; genus Phyllobates; species Phyllobates terribilis. The sequence goes on along the minus strand of NW_027362788.1, from coordinate 10,437,693 downwards.
ATATGTCAACGGAATTCCGAGAACAATGGAAGAGTACCAAAGCATTTTTAAACGTCAGCAGAATTCTGAGAACAATGGAAGAGTTCCGAAGCATTTTTAAATGTCAGCGGAATTCCGAGAACAATGGAAGAGTTGTGAAGCATTTTTAAACATCAGCGGAATTCCGAGAACAATGGAAATGTTCCGAAGCATTTTTAAACGTCAGCAGAATTCCGAGAACAATGGAAGAGTTCCAAAGCATTTTTAAACGTCAGCAGAATTCTGAGAACAATGGAAAAGTTCTGAAGCATTTTTAAACGTCAGCGGAATTTTGAAAACAATGGAAGATTTCCGAAGCATTTTTAAACGTCAGCAAAATTCTGAGAACAATGGAAGAGTTCTGAAGCATTTTTAAACTTCAGCAGAATTCCGAGAACAATGGAAGAGTTCCGAAGCATTTTTAAACTTCAGCGGAATTCCGAGAACAATGTAAGAGATTTTAAGCATTTTTAAACTTCAGCGGAATTCCGAGAACAATGGAAGAGTTCCAAAGCATTTTTAAACGTCAGCAGAATTCCTAGAACAATGGAAGAGTTCCGAAGCATTTTTAAACGTCAGCAGAATTCCTAGAACAATGGAAGAGTTCCGAAGCATTTCTAAACGTCAGCAGAATTCTGAGAACAACGGAAGATTTCCGAAGCATTTTTAAACTTCTGCAGAATTCCGAGAGCAATGGAAGAGTTCCAAAGCATTTTAAAAGTTCAGCAGAATTCCGAGAACAATTGAAGAGTTCCGAAGCATTTTTAAACGTCAACGGAATGCCGAGAACAATGCAAGATTTCCGAAGCATTTTTATATGTCAGCGGAATTCCGAGAACAATGGAAGAGTTCCGAAGCATTTTTAAACTTCAGCAGAATTCCGAGAACAATGGAAGTGTTTCGAAGCATTTTTAAACTTCAACAGTATTCCGAGAACAATGGAAGAGTTCCGAAGCATTTTTAAACGTCAGCGGAATTCCGAGAACAATGAAAGAGTTGCGAAGCATTATAAAACGTCAGCGGAATTCCGAGAACAATGGAAGAGTTCTGAAGCATTTTTAAACTTCAGCGGAATTACCAGAACAATGGAAGAGTTCCGAAGCATTTTTAAACATCAGCGGAATGCCGAAAACAATGCAAGATTTCCGAAACATTTTTATATGTCAGCGGAATTCCGAGAACAATGGAAGAGTTCCGAAGCATTTTTAAACGTCAGCGGAATTTTGAAAACAATGGAAGATTTACGAAGCATTTTTAAACGTCAGCGGAATTCTGAGAACAATGGAAGAGTTCCGAAGCATTTTTAAACGTCAGCGGAATTCCGAGAACAATGGAAGAGTTCCAAAGCATTTTTAAACGTCAGCGGAATTCCGAGAACAATGGAAGAGTTCTGAAACATTTTTAAACGTCAGCGGAATTGCGAGAACAATGGAAGAGTTCTAAAGCATTTTTAAACATCAGCGGAATGCCGAGAACAATGCAAGATTTCCGAAGCATTTTTATATGTCAGCGGAATTCCGAGAACAATGGAAGAGTTCCGAAGCATTTTTAAACTTCAGCAGAATTCCGAGAACAATGGAAGAGTTCCGAAGCATTTTAAAACTTCAGCAGAATTCCAAGAACAATGGAAGAGTTCCGAAGCATTTTTAAACGTCAGCGGAATTCCGAGAACAATGGAAGAGTTCCGATGCATTTTTAAACGTCAGCGGAATTCCGAGAACAATGGAAGAGTTCTGAAGCATTTTTAAGCGTCAGTGGAACTTTGAAAACAATGGAAGATTTCCGAAGCATTTTTAAACGTCAGCGGAATTCTGAGAACAATGGAAGAGTTCCGAAGCATTTTTAAACGTCAGCAGAATTCCGAGAACAATGGAAGAGTTCCGAAGCATTTTTAAACGTCAGCGGAATTCCGAGAACAATGAAAGAGTTCTGAAGCATTTTTAAGCGTCAGCGGAATTTTGAAAACAATGGAAGATTTCCGAAGCATTTTTAAACGTCAGTGGAATTCCGAGAACAATGGAAGAGTTCCGAAGCATTTTTAAACGTCAGCAGAATTCCGAGAAGAATGTAAGAGTACTGAAGCATTTTTAAACTTCAGCAGAATTCCGAGAGCAATGGAAGAGTTCCAAAGCATTTTAAAAGTTCAGCAGAATTCCGAGAACAATTGAAGAGTTCCGAAGCATTTTTAAACGTCAGCGGAATTTTGAAAACAATGGAAGATTTACGAAGCATTTTTAAACGTCAGCGGAATTCTGAGAACAATGGAAGAGTTCCGAAGCATTTTTAAACGTCAGCAGAATTCTGAGAACAATGGAAAAGTTCTGAAGCGTTTTTAAACGTCAGCGGAATTTTGAAAACAATGGGAGATTTCCGAAGCATTTTTAAACGTCAGCGAAATTCTGAGAACAATGGAAGAGTTCTGATGATTTTTTAGACTTCAGCAGAATTCCTAGAACAATGGAAGAGGTCCGAAGCATTTTTAAACTTCAGCGGAATTCCGAGAACAATGGAAGAGTTCCGAAGCATTTTTAAACGTCAGCGGAATTCCGAGAACAATGGAAGAGTACTGAAGCATTTTAAAACGTCAGCGGAATTCCGAGAACAATGGAAGAGTTCCGAAGCATTTTTAAACGTCAGCAGAATTCCGAGAACAATGGAAGAGTTTCGAAGCATTTTTAAACGTCAGCGGAATTCCGAGAACAATGGAAGAGTTCTGAAACATTTTTAAACGTCAGCGGAATTGCGAGAACAATGGAAGAGTTCTAAAGCATTTTTAAACATCAGCGGAATGCCGAGAACAATGCAAGATTTCCGAAGCATTTTTATATGTCAGCGGAATTCCGAGAACAATGGAAGAGTTCCGAAGCATTTTTAAACTTCAGCAGAATTCCGAGAACAATGGAAGAGTTCCGAAGCATTTTAAAACTTCAGCAGAATTCCAAGAACAATGGAAGAGTTCCGAAGCATTTTTAAACGTCAGCGGAATTCCGAGAACAATGGAAGAGTTCCGATGCATTTTTAAACGTCAGCGGAATTCCGAGAACAATGGAAGAGTTCTGAAGCATTTTTAAGCGTCAGTGGAACTTTGAAAACAATGGAAGATTTCCGAAGCATTTTTAAACGTCAGCGGAATTCTGAGAACAATGGAAGAGTTCCGAAGCATTTTTAAACGTCAGCAGAATTCCGAGAACAATGGAAGAGTTCCGAAGCATTTTTAAACGTCAGCGGAATTCCGAGAACAATGAAAGAGTTCTGAAGCATTTTTAAGCGTCAGCGGAATTTTGAAAACAATGGAAGATTTCCGAAGCATTTTTAAACGTCAGTGGAATTCCGAGAACAATGGAAGAGTTCCGAAGCATTTTTAAACGTCAGCAGAATTCCGAGAAGAATGTAAGAGTACTGAAGCATTTTTAAACTTCAGCAGAATTCCGAGAGCAATGGAAGAGTTCCAAAGCATTTTAAAAGTTCAGCAGAATTCCGAGAACAATTGAAGAGTTCCGAAGCATTTTTAAACGTCAGCGGAATTTTGAAAACAATGGAAGATTTACGAAGCATTTTTAAACGTCAGCGGAATTCTGAGAACAATGGAAGAGTTCCGAAGCATTTTTAAACGTCAGCAGAATTCCGAGAACAATGGAAGAGTTCCGAAGCATTTTTAAACGTCAGCGGAATTCCGAGAACAATGAAAGAGTTCTGAAGCATTTTTAAGCGTCAGCGGAATTTTGAAAACAATGGAAGATTTCCGAAGCATTTTTAAACGTCAGCGGAATTCCGAGAACAATGGAAGAGTTCCGAAGCATTTTTAAACGTCAGCGGAATGCCGAGAACAATGCAAGATTTCCGAAGCATTTTTATGTCAGCGGAATTCCGAGAACAATGGAAGAGTACCGAAGCATTTTTAAACGTCAGCGGAATTCTGAGAACAATGGAAGAGTTACTAAGCATTTTTAAACTTCAGCAGAATTCCGAGAACAATGGAAGAGTTTCAAAGCATTTTTAAACTTCAACGGAATTCCGAGAACAATGGAAGAGTTCCGAAGCATTTTTAAACGTCAGCAGAATTCCGAGAAGAATGTAAGAGTTCTGAAGCATTTTTAAACTTCAGCAGAATTCCGAGAGCAATGGAAGAGTTCCAAAGCATTTTAAAAGTTCAGCAGAATTCCGAGAACAATTGAAGAGTTCCGAAGCATTTTTAAACGTCAGCGGAATGCCGAGAACAATGCAAGATTTCCGAAGCATTTTTATATGTCAGCGGAATTCCGAGAAAAATGGAAGAGTTCCGAAGCATTTTTAAACTTCAGCAGAATTCCGAGAACAATGGAAGTGTTTCGAAGCATTTTTAAACTTCAACGGTATTCCGAGAACAATGGAAGAGTTCCGAAGCATTTTTAAACGTCAGCGGAATTCCGAGAACAATGAAAGAGTTGCGAAGCATTATTAAACGTCAGCGGAATTCCGAGAACAATGGAAGAGTTCTGAAGCATTTTTAAACTTCAGCAGAATTCCCAGAACAATGGAAGAGTTTCGAAGCATTTTTAAACTTCAACGGAATTCCGAGAACAATGGAAGAGTTCCGAAGCATTTTTAAACGTCAGCGGAATTCCGAGAACAATGAAAGAGTTGCGAAGCATTATTAAACGTCAGCGTAATTCCGAGAACAATGGAAGAGTTCTGAAGCATTTTTAAGCGTCAGTGGATTTTTGAAAACAATGGAAGATTTCCGAAGCATTTTTAAACTTCAGCAGAATTCCGAGAACAATGGAAGGGTTCCGAAAGCTTTTTTAAACTTCAGCGGAATTTGGAGAACAACGGAAGAGTTCCGAAGCATTTTTAAACGTCAGCGAAATTCTGAGAACAATGGAAGAGTTCTGATGATTTTTTAGACTTCAGCAGAATTCCTAGAACAATGGAAGAGGTCCGAAGCATTTTTAAACTTCAGCGGAATTCCGAGAACAATGGAAGAGTTCCGAAGCATTTTTAAACGTCATCGGAATTCCGAGAACAATGGAAGAGTTCTGATGATTTTTTAGACTTCAGCAGAATTCCTAGAACAATGGAAGAGTTCCGAAGCATCTTTAAACATGAGCAGAATTACGAGAACAATGGAAGAGATTTTAAGCATTTTTAAACTTCAGCGGAATTCCGAGAACAATAGAAGAGTTCCGAAGCATTTTTAAACTTCACCCGAATTCCAAGAGCAATGGAAGAGTTCCAAAGCATTTTAAAAATTCAGCAGAATTCCAAGAACAATTGAAGAGTTCCGAAGCATTTTTAAACGTCAGCGGAATGCCGAGAACAATGCAAGATTTCCGAAGCATTTTTATATGTCAACGGAATTCCGAGAACAATGGAAGAGTACCAAAGCATTTTTAAACGTCAGCGGAATTCTGAGAACAATGGAAGAGTTCCGAAGCATTTTTAAACGTCAGCGGAATTCCGAGAACAATGGAAGAGTTGTGAAGCATTTTTAAACATCAGCGGAATTCTGAGAACAATGGAAGAGTTTCAAAGCATTTTTAAACTTCAACGGAATTCCGAGAACAATGGAAGAGTTCCGAAGCATTTTTAAACGTCAGCAGAATTCTGAGAAGAATGTAAGAGTTCTGAAGCATTTTTAAACTTCAGCAGAATTCCGAGAGCAATGGAAGAGTTCCAAAGCATTTTAAAAGTTCAGCAGAATTCCGAGAACAATTGATGAGTTCCGAAGCATTTTTAAACGTCAGCGGAATGCCGAGAACAATGCAAGATTTCCGAAGAATTTTTATATGTCAGCGGAATTCCGAGAAAAATGGAAGAGTTCCGAAGCATTTTTAAACTTCAGCAGAATTCCGAGAACAATGGAAGTGTTTCGAAGCATTTTTAAACTTCAACGGTATTCCGAGAACAATGGAAGAGTTGTGAAGCATTTTTAAACATCAGCGGAATTCCGAGAACAATGGAAGAGTTCCGAAGCATTTTTAAACTCCAGCAGAATTACGAGACAATGGAAGAGTTCCGAAGCATCTTTAAACATGAGCAGAATTACGAGAACAATGGAAGAGATTTTAAGCATTTTTAAACTTCAGCGGAATTCCGAGAACAATAGAAGAGTTCCGAAGCATTTTTAAACTTCACCCGAATTCCGAGAGCAATGGAAGAGTTCCAAAGCATTTTAAAAATTCAGCAGAATTCCGAGAACAATTGAAGAGTTCCGAAGCATTTTTAAACGTCAGCGGAATGCCGAGAACAATGCAAGATTTCCGAAGCATTTTTATATGTCAACGGAATTCCGAGAACAATGGAAGAGTACCAAAGCATTTTTAAACGTCAGCAGAATTCTGAGAACAATGGAAGAGTTCCGAAGCATTTTTAAATGTCAGCGGAATTCCGAGAACAATGGAAGAGTTGTGAAGCATTTTTAAACATCAGCGGAATTCCGAGAACAATGGAAATGTTCCGAAGCATTTTTAAACGTCAGCAGAATTCCGAGAACAATGGAAGAGTTCCAAAGCATTTTTAAACGTCAGCAGAATTCTGAGAACAATGGAAAAGTTCTGAAGCATTTTTAAACGTCAGCGGAATTTTGAAAACAATGGAAGATTTCCGAAGCATTTTTAAACGTCAGCAAAATTCTGAGAACAATGGAAGAGTTCTGAAGCATTTTTAAACTTCAGCAGAATTCCGAGAACAATGGAAGAGTTCCGAAGCATTTTTAAACTTCAGCGGAATTCCGAGAACAATGTAAGAGATTTTAAGCATTTTTAAACTTCAGCGGAATTCCGAGAACAATGGAAGAGTTCCAAAGCATTTTTAAACGTCAGCAGAATTCCTAGAACAATGGAAGAGTTCCGAAGCATTTTTAAACGTCAGCAGAATTCCTAGAACAATGGAAGAGTTCCGAAGCATTTCTAAACGTCAGCAGAATTCTGAGAACAACGGAAGATTTCCGAAGCATTTTTAAACTTCTGCAGAATTCCGAGAGCAATGGAAGAGTTCCAAAGCATTTTAAAAGTTCAGCAGAATTCCGAGAACAATTGAAGAGTTCCGAAGCATTTTTAAACGTCAACGGAATGCCGAGAACAATGCAAGATTTCCGAAGCATTTTTATATGTCAGCGGAATTCCGAGAACAATGGAAGAGTTCCGAAGCATTTTTAAACTTCAGCAGAATTCCGAGAACAATGGAAGTGTTTCGAAGCATTTTTAAACTTCAACAGTATTCCGAGAACAATGGAAGAGTTCCGAAGCATTTTTAAACGTCAGCGGAATTCCGAGAACAATGAAAGAGTTGCGAAGCATTATAAAACGTCAGCGGAATTCCGAGAACAATGGAAGAGTTCTGAAGCATTTTTAAACTTCAGCGGAATTACCAGAACAATGGAAGAGTTCCGAAGCATTTTTAAACATCAGCGGAATGCCGAAAACAATGCAAGATTTCCGAAACATTTTTATATGTCAGCGGAATTCCGAGAACAATGGAAGAGTTCCGAAGCATTTTTAAACGTCAGCGGAATTTTGAAAACAATGGAAGATTTACGAAGCATTTTTAAACGTCAGCGGAATTCTGAGAACAATGGAAGAGTTCCGAAGCATTTTTAAACGTCAGCGGAATTCCGAGAACAATGGAAGAGTTCCAAAGCATTTTTAAACGTCAGCGGAATTCCGAGAACAATGGAAGAGTTCTGAAACATTTTTAAACGTCAGCGGAATTGCGAGAACAATGGAAGAGTTCTAAAGCATTTTTAAACATCAGCGGAATGCCGAGAACAATGCAAGATTTCCGAAGCATTTTTATATGTCAGCGGAATTCCGAGAACAATGGAAGAGTTCCGAAGCATTTTTAAACTTCAGCAGAATTCCGAGAACAATGGAAGAGTTCCGAAGCATTTTAAAACTTCAGCAGAATTCCAAGAACAATGGAAGAGTTCCGAAGCATTTTTAAACGTCAGCGGAATTCCGAGAACAATGGAAGAGTTCCGATGCATTTTTAAACGTCAGCGGAATTCCGAGAACAATGGAAGAGTTCTGAAGCATTTTTAAGCGTCAGTGGAACTTTGAAAACAATGGAAGATTTCCGAAGCATTTTTAAACGTCAGCGGAATTCTGAGAACAATGGAAGAGTTCCGAAGCATTTTTAAACGTCAGCAGAATTCCGAGAACAATGGAAGAGTTCCGAAGCATTTTTAAACGTCAGCGGAATTCCGAGAACAATGAAAGAGTTCTGAAGCATTTTTAAGCGTCAGCGGAATTTTGAAAACAATGGAAGATTTCCGAAGCATTTTTAAACGTCAGTGGAATTCCGAGAACAATGGAAGAGTTCCGAAGCATTTTTAAACGTCAGCAGAATTCCGAGAAGAATGTAAGAGTACTGAAGCATTTTTAAACTTCAGCAGAATTCCGAGAGCAATGGAAGAGTTCCAAAGCATTTTAAAAGTTCAGCAGAATTCCGAGAACAATTGAAGAGTTCCGAAGCATTTTTAAACGTCAGCGGAATTTTGAAAACAATGGAAGATTTACGAAGCATTTTTAAACGTCAGCGGAATTCTGAGAACAATGGAAGAGTTCCGAAGCATTTTTAAACGTCAGCAGAATTCTGAGAACAATGGAAAAGTTCTGAAGCGTTTTTAAACGTCAGCGGAATTTTGAAAACAATGGGAGATTTCCGAAGCATTTTTAAACGTCAGCGAAATTCTGAGAACAATGGAAGAGTTCTGATGATTTTTTAGACTTCAGCAGAATTCCTAGAACAATGGAAGAGGTCCGAAGCATTTTTAAACTTCAGCGGAATTCCGAGAACAATGGAAGAGTTCCGAAGCATTTTTAAACGTCAGCGGAATTCCGAGAACAATGGAAGAGTACTGAAGCATTTTAAAACGTCAGCGGAATTCCGAGAACAATGGAAGAGTTCCGAAGCATTTTTAAACGTCAGCAGAATTCCGAGAACAATGGAAGAGTTTCGAAGCATTTTTAAACGTCAGCGGAATTCCGAGAACAATGGAAGAGTTCTGAAACATTTTTAAACGTCAGCGGAATTGCGAGAACAATGGAAGAGTTCTAAAGCATTTTTAAACATCAGCGGAATGCCGAGAACAATGCAAGATTTCCGAAGCATTTTTATATGTCAGCGGAATTCCGAGAACAATGGAAGAGTTCCGAAGCATTTTTAAACTTCAGCAGAATTCCGAGAACAATGGAAGAGTTCCGAAGCATTTTAAAACTTCAGCAGAATTCCAAGAACAATGGAAGAGTTCCGAAGCATTTTTAAACGTCAGCGGAATTCCGAGAACAATGGAAGAGTTCCGATGCATTTTTAAACGTCAGCGGAATTCCGAGAACAATGGAAGAGTTCTGAAGCATTTTTAAGCGTCAGTGGAACTTTGAAAACAATGGAAGATTTCCGAAGCATTTTTAAACGTCAGCGGAATTCTGAGAACAATGGAAGAGTTCCGAAGCATTTTTAAACGTCAGCAGAATTCCGAGAACAATGGAAGAGTTCCGAAGCATTTTTAAACGTCAGCGGAATTCCGAGAACAATGAAAGAGTTCTGAAGCATTTTTAAGCGTCAGCGGAATTTTGAAAACAATGGAAGATTTCCGAAGCATTTTTAAACGTCAGTGGAATTCCGAGAACAATGGAAGAGTTCCGAAGCATTTTTAAACGTCAGCAGAATTCCGAGAAGAATGTAAGAGTACTGAAGCATTTTTAAACTTCAGCAGAATTCCGAGAGCAATGGAAGAGTTCCAAAGCATTTTAAAAGTTCAGCAGAATTCCGAGAACAATTGAAGAGTTCCGAAGCATTTTTAAACGTCAGCGGAATTTTGAAAACAATGGAAGATTTACGAAGCATTTTTAAACGTCAGCGGAATTCTGAGAACAATGGAAGAGTTCCGAAGCATTTTTAAACGTCAGCAGAATTCTGAGAACAATGGAAAAGTTCTGAAGCGTTTTTAAACGTCAGCGGAATTTTGAAAACAATGGGAGATTTCCGAAGCATTTTTAAACGTTAGCGAAATTCTGAGAACAATTGAAGAGTTCTGATGATTTTTTAGACTTCAGCAGAATTCCTAGAACAATGGAAGAGGTCCGAAGCATTTTTAAACTTCAGCGGAATTCCGAGAACAATGGAAGAGTTCCGAAGCATTTTTAAACGTCAGCGGAATTCCGAGAACAATGGAAGAGTACTGAAGCATTTTAAAACGTCAGCGGAATTCCGAGAACAATGGAAGAGTTCCGAAGCATTTTTAAACGTCAGCAGAATTCCGAGAACAATGGAAGAGTTTCGAAGCATTTTTAAACGTCAGCGGAATTCCAAGAGCAATGGAAGAGTTCCAAAGCATTTTAAAAGTTCAGCAGAATTCCGAGAACAATGGAAGAGTTTCGAAGCATTTTTAAACGTCAGCGGAATTCCGAGAACAATGAAAGAGTTGCGAAGCATTATTAAACGTCAGCGGAGTTCCGAGAACAATGGAAGAGTTCTGAAGCATTTTTAAACTTCAGCAGAATTCCCAGAACAATGTAAGATTTTCGAAGCATTTTTAAACTTCAACAGAATTCCGAGAACAATTGAAGAGTTCCGAAGCATTTTTAAACGTCAGCAGAATTCTGAGAACAATGGAAAAGTTCTGAAGCATTTTTAAACGTCAGCGGAATTTTGAAAACAATGGAAGATTTCCGAAGCATTTTTAAACGTCAGCGGAATTCTGAGAACAATGGAAGAGTTCTGAAGCATTTTTAAACTTCAGCAGAATTCCGAGAACAATGTACGAGATTTTAAGCATTTTTAAACTTCAGCGGAATTCCGAGAACAATAGAAGAGTTCCGAAGCATTTTTAAAATTCACACGAATTCCAAGAATAATGGAAGAGTTCACATGAATTTTTAGACTTCAGCAGAATTCCTAGAACAATGGAAGAGTTCCGAAGCATTTTTAAACTTTAGCGGAATTCCGAGAACAATGGAAGAGTTCCGAAGCATTTTTAAGCATGAGCAGAATTACGAGAACATTGGAAGAGATTTTAAGCATTTTTAAACTTCAGCGGAATTCTGAGAACAATGCAAGATTTCCGAAGCATTTTTATATGTCAGCGGATTTCCGAGAACAATGGAAGAGTACCGTAGCATTTTTAAACGTCAGCGGAATTCTGAGAACAATGGAAGAGTTCCGAAGCATTTTTAAACTTCAGCAGAATTCCGAGAACAATGGAAGAGTTTCGAAGCATTTTTAAACTTCAACGGAATTCCGAGAACAATGGAAGAGTTCCGAAGCATTTTTAAACGTCAGCGGAATTCCGAGAACAATGAAAGAGTTGCGAAGCATTATTAGACGTCAGCGGAATTCCGAGAACAATGGAAGAGTTCTGAAGCATTTTTAAACGTCAGCGGAATTTTGAAAACAATGGAAGATTTACGAAGCATTTTTAAACGTCAGCGGAATTCTGAGAACAATGGAAGAGTTCCGAAGCATTTTTAAACGTCAGCGGAATTCCGAGAACAATGGAAGAGTTCCAAAGCATTTTTAAACGTCAGCGGAATTCCGAGAACAATGGAAGAGTTCTGAAGCATTTTTAAACGTCAGCGGAATTGCGAGAACAATGGAAGAGTTCTAAAGCATTATTAAACATCAGCGGAATGCCGAGAACAATGCAAGATTTCCGAAGCATTTTTATATGTCAGCGGAATTCCGAGAACAATGGAAGAGTTCCGAAGCATTTTTAAACGTCAGCAGAATTCTGAGAACAACGGAAGATTTCCGAAGCATTTTTAAACTTCAGCAGAATTCCGAGAGCAATGGAAGAGTTCCAAAGCATTTTAAAAGTTCAGCAGAATTCCGAGAACAATTGAAGAGTTCCGAAGCATTTTTAAATGTCAACGGAATGCCGAGAACAATGCAAGATTTCCGAAGCATTTTTATATGTCAGCGGAATTCCGAGAACAATGGAAGAGTTCCGAAGCATTTTTAAACTTCAGCAGAATTCCGAGAACAATGGAAGTGTTTCGAAGCATTTTTAAACTTCAACAGTATTCCGAGAACAATGGAAGAGTTCCGAAGCATTTTTAAACGTCAGCGGAATTCCGAGAACAATGAAAGAGTTGCGAAGCATTATTAAACGTCAGCGGAATTCCGAGAACAATGGAAGAGTTCTGAAGCATTTTTAAACTTCAGCAGAATTCCCAGAACAATGGAAGAGTTTCGAAGCATTTTTAAACTTCAACTGAATTCCGAGAACAATGGAAGAGTTCCGAAGCATTTTTAAACGTCAGCGGAATTCCGAGAACAATGGAAGAGTTCCGAAGCATTTTTAAACGTCAGCAGAATTCCAAGAAGAATGTAAGAGTACTGAAGCATTTTTAAACTTCAGCAGAATTCCGAGAGCAATGGAAGAGTTCCAAAGCATTTTAAAAGTTCAGCAGAATTCCGAGAACAATGGAAGAGTTTCGAAGCATTTTTAAACTTCAACGGTATTCCGAGAACAATGGAAGAGTTCCGAAGCATTTTTAAACGTCAGCGGAATTCCGAGAACAATGAAAGAGTTGCGAAGCATTATTAAACGTCAGCGGAGTTCCGAGAACAATGGAAGAGTTCTGAAGCATTTTTAAACTTCAGCAGAATTCCCAGAACAATGTAAGATTTTCAAATCATTTTTAAACTTCAACAGAATTCCGAGAACAATTGAAGAGTTCCGAAGCATTTTTAAACGTCAGCAGAATTCTGAGAACAATGGAAAAGTTCTGAAGCATTTTTAAACGTCAGCGGAATTTTGAAAACAATGGAAGATTTCCGAAGCATTTTTAAACGTCAGCGGAATTCCGAGAGCAATGGAAGAGTTCCAAAGCATTTTAAAAGTTCAGCAGAATTCCGAGAACAATTGAAGAGTTCCGAAGCATTTTTAAATGTCAACGGAATGCCGAGAACAATGCAAGATTTCCGAAGCATTTTTATATGTCAGCGGAATTCCGAGAACAATGGAAGAGTTCCGAAGCATTTTTAAACTTCAGCAGAATTCCGAGAACAATGGAAGTGTTTCGAAGCATTTTTAAACTTCAACAGTATTCCGAGAACAATGGAAGAGTTCCGAAGCATTTTTAAACGTCAGCGGAATTCCGAGAACAATGAAAGAGTTGCGAAGCATTATTAAACGTCAGCGGAATTCCGAGAACAATGGAAGAGTTTCGAAGCATTTTTAAACTTCAACTGAATTCCGAGAACAATGGAAGAGTTCCGAAGCATTTTTAAACGTCAGCGGAATTCCGAGAACAATGGAAGAGTTCCGAAGCATTTTTAAACGTCAGCAGAATTCCGAGAAGAATGTAAGAGTACTGAAGCATTTTTAAACTTCAGCAGAATTCCGAGAGCAATGGAAGAGTTCCAAAGCATTTTAAAAGTTCAGCAGAATTCCGAGAACAATGGAAGAGTTTCGAAGCATTTTTAAACTTCAACGGTATTCCGAGAACAATGGAAGAGTTCCGAAGCATTTTTAAACGTCAGCGGAATTCCGAGAACAATGAAAGAGTTGCGAAGCATTATTAAACGTCAGCGGAGTTCCGAGAACAATGGAAGAGTTCTGAAGCATTTTTAAACTTCAGCAGAATTCCCAGAACAATGTAAGATTTTCGAAGCATTTTTAAACTTCAACAGAATTCCGAGAACAATTGAAGAGTTCCGAAGCATTTTTAAACGTCAGCAGAATTCTGAGAACAATGGAAAAGTTCTGAAGCATTTTTAAACGTCAGCGGAATTTTGAAAACAATGGAAGATTTCCGAAGCATTTTTAAACGTCAGCGGAATTCTGAGAACAATGGAAGAGTTCTGAAGCATTTTTAAACTTCAGCAGAATTCCGAGAACAATGTACGAGATTTTAAGCATTTTTAAACTTCAGCGGAATTCCGAGAACAATAGAAGAGTTCCGAAGCATTTTTAAAATTCACACGAATTCCAAGAATAATGGAAGAGTTCACATGAATTTTTAGACTTCAGCAGAATTCCTAGAACAATGGAAGAGTTCCGAAGCATTTTTAAACTTTAGCGGAATTCCGAGAACAATGGAAGAGTTCCGAAGCATTTTTAAACATGAGCAGAATTACGAGAACAATGGAAGAGATTTTAAGCATTTTTAAACTTCAGCGGAATTCTGAGAACAATGCAAGATTTCCGAAGCATTTTTATATGTCAGCGGATTTCCGAGAACAATGGAAGAGTACCGTAGCATTTTTAAACGTCAGCGGAATTCTGAGAACAATGGAAGAGTTCCGAAGCATTTTTAAACTTCAGCAGAATTCCGAGAACAATGGAAGAGTTTCGAAGCATTTTTAAACTTCAACGGAATTCCGAGAACAATGGAAGAGTTCCGAAGCATTTTTAAACGTCAGCGGAATTCCGAGAACAATGAAAGAGTTGCGAAGCATTTTTAAACTTCAGCAGAATTCCGAGAACAATGGAAGAGTTCCGAAGCATTTTAAAACTTCAGCAGAATTCCAAGAACAATGGAAGAGTTCTGAAGCATTTTTAAACGTCAGCGGAATTTTGAAAACAATGGAAGATTTACGAAGCATTTTTAAACGTCAGCGGAATTCTGAGAACAATGGAAGAGTTCCGAAGCATTTTTAAACGTCAGCGGAATTCCGAGAACAATGGAAGAGTTCCAAAGCATTTTTAAACGTCAGCGGAATTCCGAGAACAATGGAAGAGTTCTGAAACATTTTTAAACGTCAGCGGAATTGCGAGAACAATGGAAGAGTTCTAAAGCATTTTTAAACATCAGCGGAATGCCGAGAACAATGCAAGATTTCCGAAGCATTTTTATATGTCAGCGGAATTCCGAGAACAATGGAAGAGTTCCGAAGCATTTTTAAACTTCAGCAGAATTCCGAGAACAATGGAAGAGTTTCGAAGCATTTTTAAACTTCAACGGAATTCCGAGAACAATGGAAGAGTTCCGAAGCATTTTTAAACGTCAGCGGAATTCCGAGAACAATGAAAGAGTTGCGAAGCATTATTAGACGTCAGCGGAATTCCGAGAACAATGGAAGAGTTCTGAAGCATTTTTAAACGTCAGCGGAATTTTGAAAACAATGGAAGATTTACGAAGCATTTTTAAACGTCAGCGGAATTCTGAGAACAATGGAAGAGTTCCGAAGCATTTTTAAACGTCAGCGGAATTCCGAGAACAAAGGAAGAGTTCCAAAGCATTTTTAAACGTCAGCGGAATTCCGAGAACAATGGAAGAGTTCTGAAGCATTTTTAAACGTCAGCGGAATTGCGAGAACAATGGAAGAGTTCTAAAGCATTATTAAACATCAGCGGAATGCCGAGAACAATGCAAGATTTCCGAAGCATTTTTATATGTCAGCGGAATTCCGAGAACAATGGAAGAGTTCCGAAGCATTTTTAAACGTCAGCAGAATTCTGAGAACAACGGAAGATTTCCGAAGCATTTTTAAACTTCAGCAGAATTCCGAGAGCAATGGAAGAGTTCCAAAGCATTTTAAAAGTTCAGCAGAATTCCGAGAACAATTGAAGAGTTCCGAAGCATTTTTAAATGTCAACGGAATGCCGAGAACAATGCAAGATTTCCGAAGCATTTTTATATGTCAGCGGAATTCCGAGAACAATGGAAGAGTTCCGAAGCATTTTTAAACTTCAGCAGAATTCCGAGAACAATGGAAGTGTTTCGAAGCATTTTTAAACTTCAACAGTATTCCGAGAACAATGGAAGAGTTCCGAAGCATTTTTAAACGTCAGCGGAATTCCGAGAACAATGAAAGAGTTGCGAAGCATTATTAAACGTCAGCGGAATTCCGAGAACAATGGAAGAGTTCTGAAGCATTTTTAAACTTCAGCAGAATTCCCAGAACAATGGAAGAGTTTCGAAGCATTTTTAAACTTCAACTGAATTCCGAGAACAATGGAAGAGTTCCGAAGCATTTTTAAACGTCAGCGGAATTCCGAGAACAATGGAAGAGTTCCGAAGCATTTTTAAACGTCAGCAGAATTCCGAGAAGAATGTAAGAGTACTGAAGCATTTTTAAACTTCAGCAGAATTCCGAGAGCAATGGAAGAGTTCCAAAGCATTTTAAAAGTTCAGCAGAATTCCGAGAACAATGGAAGAGTTTCGAAGCATTTTTAAACTTCAACGGTATTCCGAGAACAATGGAAGAGTTCCGAAGCATTTTTAAACGTCAGCGGAATTCCGAGAACAATGAAAGAGTTGCGAAGCATTATTAAACGTCAGCGGAGTTCCGAGAACAATGGAAGAGTTCTGAAGCATTTTTAAACTTCAGCAGAATTCCCAGAACAATGTAAGATTTTCGAAGCATTTTTAAACTTCAACAGAATTCCGAGAACAATTGAAGAGTTCCGAAGCATTTTTAAACGTCAGCAGAATTCTGAGAACAATGGAAAAGTTCTGAAGCATTTTTAAACGTCAGCGGAATTTTGAAAACAATGGAAGATTTCCGAAGCATTTTTAAACGTCAGCGGAATTCCGAGAGCAATGGAAGAGTTCCAAAGCATTTTAAAAGTTCAGCAGAATTCCGAGAACAATTGAAGAGTTCCGAAGCATTTTTAAATGTCAACGGAATGCCGAGAACAATGCAAGATTTCCGAAGCATTTTTATATGTCAGCGGAATTCCGAGAACAATGGAAGAGTTCCGAAGCATTTTTAAACTTCAGCAGAATTCCGAGAACAATGGAAGTGTTTCGAAGCATTTTTAAACTTCAACAGTATTCCGAGAACAATGGAAGAGTTCCGAAGCATTTTTAAACGTCAGCGGAATTCCGAGAACAATGAAAGAGTTGCGAAGCATTATTAAACGTCAGCGGAATTCCGAGAACAATGGAAGAGTTCTGAAGCATTTTTAAACTTCAGCAGAATTCCCAGAACAATGGAAGAGTTTCGAAGCATTTTTAAACTTCAACTGAATTCCGAGAACAATGGAAGAGTTCCGAAGCATTTTTAAACGTCAGCGGAATTCCGAGAACAATGGAAGAGTTCCGAAGCATTTTTAAACGTCAGCAGAATTCCGAGAAGAATGTAAGAGTACTGAAGCATTTTTAAACTTCAGCAGAATTCCGAGAGCAATGGAAGAGTTCCAAAGCATTTTAAAAGTTCAGCAGAATTCCGAGAACAATGGAAGAGTTTCGAAGCATTTTTAAACTTCAACGGTATTCCGAGAACAATGGAAGAGTTCCGAAGCATTTTTAAACGTCAGCGGAATTCCGAGAACAATGAAAGAGTTGCGAAGCATTATTAAACGTCAGCGGAGTTCCGAGAACAATGGAAGAGTTCTGAAGCATTTTTAAACTTCAGCAGAATTCCCAGAACAATGTAAGATTTTCGAAGCATTTTTAAACTTCAACAGAATTCCGAGAACAATTGAAGAGTTCAGAAGCATTTTTAAACGTCAGCAGAATTCTGAGAACAATGGAAAAGTTCTGAAGCATTTTTAAACGTCAGCGGAATTTTGAAAACAATGGAAGATTTCCGAAGCATTTTTAAACGTCAGCGGAATTCTGAGAACAATGGAAGAGTTCTGAAGCATTTTTAAACTTCAGCAGAATTCCGAGAACAATGTACGAGATTTTAAGCATTTTTAAACTTCAGCGGAATTCCGAGAACAATAGAAGAGTTCCGAAGCATTTTTAAAATTCACACGAATTCCTAGAATAATGGAAGAGTTCACATGAATTTTTAGACTTCAGCAGAATTCCTAGAACAATGGAAGAGTTCCGAAGCATTTTTAAACTTTAGCGGAATTCCGAGAACAATGGAAGAGTTCCGAAGCATTTTTAAACATGAGCAGAATTACGAGAACAATGGAAGAGATTTTAAGCATTTTTAAACTTCAGCGGAATTCTGAGAACAATGCAAGATTTCCGAAGCATTTTTATATGTCAGCGGATTTCCGAGAACAATGGAAGAGTACCGTAGCATTTTTAAACGTCAGCGGAATTCTGAGAACAATGGAAGAGTTCCGAAGCATTTTTAAACTTCAGCAGAATTCCGAGAACAATGGAAGAGTTTCGAAGCATTTTTAAACTTCAACGGAATTCCGAGAACAATGGAAGAGTTCCGAAGCATTTTTAAACGTCAGCGGAATTCCGAGAACAATGAAAGAGTTGCGAAGCATTTTTAAACTTCAGCAGAATTCCGAGAACAATGGAAGAGTTCCGAAGCATTTTAAAACTTCAGCAGAATTCCAAGAACAATGGAAGAGTTCTGAAGCATTTTTAAACGTCAGCGGAATTTTGAAAACAATGGAAGATTTACGAAGCATTTTTAAACGTCAGCGGAATTCTGAGAACAATGGAAGAGTTCCGAAGCATTTTTAAACGTCAGCGGAATTCCGAGAACAATGGAAGAGTTCCAAAGCATTTTTAAACGTCAGCGGAATTCCGAGAACAATGGAAGAGTTCTGAAACATTTTTAAACGTCAGTGGAATTGCGAGAACAATGGAAGAGTTCTAAAGCATTTTTAAACATCAGCGGAATGCCGAGAACAATGCAAGATTTCCGAAGCATTTTTATATGTCAGCGGAATTCCGAGAACAATGGAAGAGTTCCGAAGCATTTTTAAACTTCAGCGGAATTACGAGAACAATGGAAGAGTTCCGAAGCATTTTTAAACGACAGCGGAATGCCGAGAACAATGCAAGATTTCCGAAGCATTTTTATATGTCAGCGGAATTCCGAGAACAATGGAAGAGTTCCGAAGCATTTTTAAACTTCAGCAGAATTCCGAGAACAATGGAAGAGTTCCGAAGCATTTTAAAACTTCAGCAGAATTCCAAGAACAATGGAAGAGTTCCGAAGCATTTTTAAACGTCAGCGGAATTCCGAGAACAATGGAAGAGTTCCGATGCATTTTTAAACGTCAGCGGAATTCCGAGAACAATGGAAGAGTTCTGAAGCATTTTTAAGCGTCAGTGGAACTTTGAAAACAATGGAAGATTTTCGAAGCATTTTTAAACGTCAGCGGAATTCTGAGAACAATGGAAGAGTTCCGAAGCATTTTTAAACTTCAACAGTATTCCGAGAACAATGGAAGAGTTCCGAAGCATTTTTAAACGTCAGCGGAATTCCGAGAACAATGAAAGAGTTGCGAAGCATTATTAAACGTCAGCGGAATTCCGAGAACAATGGAAGAGTTCTGAAGCATTTTTAAACTTCAGCAGAATTCCCAGAACAATGGAAGAGTTTCGAAGCATTTTTAAACTTCAACTGAATTCCGAGAACAATGGAAGAGTTCCGAAGCATTTTTAAACGTCAGCGGAATTCCGAGAACAATGGAAGAGTTCCGAAGCATTTTTAAACGTCAGCAGAATTCCGAGAAGAATGTAAGAGTACTGAAGCATTTTTAAACTTCAGCAGAATTCCGAGAGCAATGGAAGAGTTCCAAAGCATTTTAAAAGTTCAGCAGAATTCCGAGAACAATGGAAGAGTTTCGAAGCATTTTTAAACTTCAGCAGAATTCCGAGAGCAATGGAAGAGTTCCAAAGCATTTTAAAAGTTCAGCAGAATTCCGAGAACAATGGAAGAGTTTCGAAGCATTTTTAAACTTCAACGGTATTCCGAGAACAATGGAAGAGTTCCGAAGCATTTTTAAACGTCAGCGGAATTCCGAGAACAATGAAAGAGTTGCGAAGCATTATTAGATGTCAGCGGAATTCCGAGAACAATGGAAGAGTTCTGAAGCATTTTTAAACGTCAGCGGAATTTTGAAAACAATGGAAGATTTACGAAGCATTTTTAAACGTCAGCGGAATTCTGAGAACAATGGAAGAGTTCCAAAGCATTTTTAAACGTCAGCGGAATTCCGAGAACAATGGAAGAGTTCTGAAGCATTTTTAAACGTCAGCGGAATTGCGAGAACAATGGAAGAGTTCTAAAGCATTATTAAACATCAGCGGAATGCCGAGAACAATGCAAGATTTCCGAAGCATTTTTATATGTCAGCGGAATTCCGAGAACAATGGAAGAGTTCCGAAGCATTTTTAAACGTCAGCAGAATTCTGAGAACAACGGAAGATTTCCGAAGCATTTTTAAACTTCAGCAGAATTCCGAGAGCAATGGAAGAGTTCCAAAGCATTTTAAAAGTTCAGCAGAATTCCGAGAACAATTGAAGAGTTCCGAAGCATTTTTAAATGTCAACGGAATGCCGAGAACAATGCAAGATTTCCGAAGCATTTTTATATGTCAGCGGAATTCCGAGAACAATGGAAGAGTTCCGAAGCATTTTTAAACTTCAGCAGAATTCCGAGAACAATGGAAGTGTTTCGAAGCATTTTTAAACTTCAACAGTATTCCGAGAACAATGGAAGAGTTCCGAAGCATTTTTAAACGTCAGCGGAATTCCGAGAACAATGAAAGAGTTGCGAAGCATTATTAAACGTCAGCGGAATTCCGAGAACAATGGAAGAGTTCTGAAGCATTTTTAAACTTCAGCAGAATTCCCAGAACAATGGAAGAGTTTCGAAGCATTTTTAAACTTCAACTGAATTCCGAGAACAATGGAAGAGTTCCGAAGCATTTTTAAACGTCAGCGGAATTCCGAGAACAATGGAAGAGTTCCGAAGCATTTTTAAACGTCAGCAGAATTCCGAGAAGAATGTAAGAGTACTGAAGCATTTTTAAACTTCAGCAGAATTCCGAGAGCAATGGAAGAGTTCCAAAGCATTTTAAAAGTTCAGCAGAATTCCGAGAACAATGGAAGAGTTTCGAAGCATTTTTAAACTTCAACGGTATTCCGAGAACAATGGAAGAGTTCCGAAGCATTTTTAAACGTCAGCGGAATTCCGAGAACAATGAAAGAGTTGCGAAGCATTATTAAACGTCAGCGGAGTTCCGAGAACAATGGAAGAGTTCTGAAGCATTTTTAAACTTCAGCAGAATTCCCAGAACAATGTAAGATTTTCGAAGCATTTTTAAACTTCAACAGAATTCCGAGAACAATTGAAGAGTTCCGAAGCATTTTTAAACGTCAGCAGAATTCTGAGAACAATGGAAAAGTTCTGAAGCATTTTTAAACGTCAGCGGAATTTTGAAAACAATGGAAGATTTCCGAAGCATTTTTAAACGTCAGCGGAATTCCGAGAGCAATGGAAGAGTTCCAAAGCATTTTAAAAGTTCAGCAGAATTCCGAGAACAATTGAAGAGTTCCGAAGCATTTTTAAATGTCAACGGAATGCCGAGAACAATGCAAGATTTCCGAAGCATTTTTATATGTCAGCGGAATTCCGAGAACAATGGAAGAGTTCCGAAGCATTTTTAAACTTCAGCAGAATTCCGAGAACAATGGAAGTGTTTTGAAGCATTTTTAAACTTCAACAGTATTCCGAGAACAATGGAAGAGTTCCGAAGCATTTTTAAACGTCAGCGGAATTCCGAGAACAATGGAAGAGTTCTGAAGCATTTTTAAACTTCAGCAGAATTCCCAGAACAATGGAAGAGTTTCGAAGCATTTTTAAACTTCAACTGAATTCCGAGAACAATGGAAGAGTTCCGAAGCATTTTTAAACGTCAGCGGAATTCCGAGAACAATGGAAGAGTTCCGAAGCATTTTTAAACGTCAGCAGAATTCCGAGAAGAATGTAAGAGTACTGAAGCATTTTTAAACTTCAGCAGAATTCCGAGAGCAATGGAAGAGTTCCAAAGCATTTTAAAAGTTCAGCAGAATTCCGAGAACAATGGAAGAGTTTCGAAGCATTTTTAAACTTCAACGGTATTCCGAGAACAATGGAAGAGTTCCGAAGCATTTTTAAACGTCAGCGGAATTCCGAGAACAATGAAAGAGTTGCGAAGCATTATTAAACGTCAGCGGAGTTCCGAGAACAATGGAAGAGTTCTGAAGCATTTTTAAACTTCAGCAGAATTCCCAGAACAATGTAAGATTTTCGAAGCATTTTTAAACTTCAACAGAATTCCGAGAACAATTGAAGAGTTCAGAAGCATTTTTAAACGTCAGCAGAATTCTGAGAACAATGGAAAAGTTCTGAAGCATTTTTAAACGTCAGCGGAATTTTGAAAACAATGGAAGATTTCCGAAGCATTTTTAAACGTCAGCGGAATTCTGAGAACAATGGAAGAGTTCTGAAGCATTTTTAAACTTCAGCAGAATTCCGAGAACAATGTACGAGATTTTAAGCATTTTTAAACTTCAGCGGAATTCCGAGAACAATAGAAGAGTTCCGAAGCATTTTTAAAATTCACACGAATTCCTAGAATAATGGAAGAGTTCACATGAATTTTTAGACTTCAGCAGAATTCCTAGAACAATGGAAGAGTTCCGAAGCATTTTTAAACTTTAGCGGAATTCCGAGAACAATGGAAGAGTTCCGAAGCATTTTTAAACATGAGCAGAATTACGAGAACAATGGAAGAGATTTTAAGCATTTTTAAACTTCAGCGGAATTCTGAGAACAATGCAAGATTTCCGAAGCATTTTTATATGTCAGCGGATTTCCGAGAACAATGGAAGAGTACCGTAGCATTTTTAAACGTCAGCGGAATTCTGAGAACAATGGAAGAGTTCCGAAGCATTTTTAAACTTCAGCAGAATTCCGAGAACAATGGAAGAGTTTCGAAGCATTTTTAAACTTCAACGGAATTCCGAGAACAATGGAAGAGTTCCGAAGCATTTTTAAACGTCAGCGGAATTCCGAGAACAATGAAAGAGTTGCGAAGCATTTTTAAACTTCAGCAGAATTCCGAGAACAATGGAAGAGTTCCGAAGCATTTTAAAACTTCAGCAGAATTCCAAGAACAATGGAAGAGTTCTGAAGCATTTTTAAACGTCAGCGGAATTTTGAAAACAATGGAAGATTTACGAAGCATTTTTAAACGTCAGCGGAATTCTGAGAACAATGGAAGAGTTCCGAAGCATTTTTAAACGTCAGCGGAATTCCGAGAACAATGGAAGAGTTCCAAAGCATTTTTAAACGTCAGCGGAATTCCGAGAACAATGGAAGAGTTCTGAAACATTTTTAAACGTCAGTGGAATTGCGAGAACAATGGAAGAGTTCTAAAGCATTTTTAAACATCAGCGGAATGCCGAGAACAATGCAAGATTTCCGAAGCATTTTTATATGTCAGCGGAATTCCGAGAACAATGGAAGAGTTCCGAAGCATTTTTAAACTTCAGCGGAATTACGAGAACAATGGAAGAGTTCCGAAGCATTTTTAAACGACAGCGGAATGCCGAGAACAATGCAAGATTTCCGAAGCATTTTTATATGTCAGCGGAATTCCGAGAACAATGGAAGAGTTCCGAAGCATTTTTAAACTTCAGCAGAATTCCGAGAACAATGGAAGAGTTCCGAAGCATTTTAAAACTTCAGCAGAATTCCAAGAACAATGGAAGAGTTCCGAAGCATTTTTAAACGTCAGCGGAATTCCGAGAACAATGGAAGAGTTCCGATGCATTTTTAAACGTCAGCGGAATTCCGAGAACAATGGAAGAGTTCTGAAGCATTTTTAAGCGTCAGTGGAACTTTGAAAACAATGGAAGATTTTCGAAGCATTTTTAAACGTCAGCGGAATTCTGAGAACAATGGAAGAGTTCCGAAGCATTTTTAAACTTCAACAGTATTCCGAGAACAATGGAAGAGTTCCGAAGCATTTTTAAACGTCAGCGGAATTCCGAGAACAATGAAAGAGTTGCGAAGCATTATTAAACGTCAGCGGAATTCCGAGAACAATGGAAGAGTTCTGAAGCATTTTTAAACTTCAGCAGAATTCCCAGAACAATGGAAGAGTTTCGAAGCATTTTTAAACTTCAACTGAATTCCGAGAACAATGGAAGAGTTCCGAAGCATTTTTAAACGTCAGCGGAATTCCGAGAACAATGGAAGAGTTCCGAAGCATTTTTAAACGTCAGCAGAATTCCGAGAAGAATGTAAGAGTACTGAAGCATTTTTAAACTTCAGCAGAATTCCGAGAGCAATGGAAGAGTTCCAAAGCATTTTAAAAGTTCAGCAGAATTCCGAGAACAATGGAAGAGTTTCGAAGCATTTTTAAACTTCAGCAGAATTCCGAGAGCAATGGAAGAGTTCCAAAGCATTTTAAAAGTTCAGCAGAATTCCGAGAACAATGGAAGAGTTTCGAAGCATTTTTAAACTTCAACGGTATTCCGAGAACAATGGAAGAGTTCCGAAGCATTTTTAAACGTCAGCGGAATTCCGAGAACAATGAAAGAGTTGCGAAGCATTATTAGATGTCAGCGGAATTCCGAGAACAATGGAAGAGTTCTGAAGCATTTTTAAACGTCAGCGGAATTTTGAAAACAATGGAAGATTTACGAAGCATTTTTAAACGTCAGCGGAATTCTGAGAACAATGGAAGAGTTCCAAAGCATTTTTAAACGTCAGCGGAATTCCGAGAACAATGGAAGAGTTCTGAAGCATTTTTAAACGTCAGCGGAATTGCGAGAACAATGGAAGAGTTCTAAAGCATTATTAAACATCAGCGGAATGCCGAGAACAATGCAAGATTTCCGAAGCATTTTTATATGTCAGCGGAATTCCGAGAACAATGGAAGAGTTCCGAAGCATTTTTAAACGTCAGCAGAATTCTGAGAACAACGGAAGATTTCCGAAGCATTTTTAAACTTCAGCAGAATTCCGAGAGCAATGGAAGAGTTCCAAAGCATTTTAAAAGTTCAGCAGAATTCCGAGAACAATTGAAGAGTTCCGAAGCATTTTTAAATGTCAACGGAATGCCGAGAACAATGCAAGATTTCCGAAGCATTTTTATATGTCAGCGGAATTCCGAGAACAATGGAAGAGTTCCGAAGCATTTTTAAACTTCAGCAGAATTCCGAGAACAATGGAAGTGTTTCGAAGCATTTTTAAACTTCAACAGTATTCCGAGAACAATGGAAGAGTTCCGAAGCATTTTTAAACGTCAGCGGAATTCCGAGAACAATGAAAGAGTTGCGAAGCATTATTAAACGTCAGCGGAATTCCGAGAACAATGGAAGAGTTCTGAAGCATTTTTAAACTTCAGCAGAATTCCCAGAACAATGGAAGAGTTTCGAAGCATTTTTAAACTTCAACTGAATTCCGAGAACAATGGAAGAGTTCCGAAGCATTTTTAAACGTCAGCGGAATTCCGAGAACAATGGAAGAGTTCCGAAGCATTTTTAAACGTCAGCAGAATTCCGAGAAGAATGTAAGAGTACTGAAGCATTTTTAAACTTCAGCAGAATTCCGAGAGCAATGGAAGAGTTCCAAAGCATTTTAAAAGTTCAGCAGAATTCCGAGAACAATGGAAGAGTTTCGAAGCATTTTTAAACTTCAACGGTATTCCGAGAACAATGGAAGAGTTCCGAAGCATTTTTAAACGTCAGCGGAATTCCGAGAACAATGAAAGAGTTGCGAAGCATTATTAAACGTCAGCGGAATTCCGAGAACAATGGAAGAGTTCTGAAGCATTTTTAAACTTCAGCAGAATTCCCAGAACAATGGAAGAGTTTCGAAGCATTTTTAAACTTCAACTGAATTCCGAGAACAATGGAAGAGTTCCGAAGCATTTTTAAACGTCAGCGGAATTCCGAGAACAATGGAAGAGTTCCGAAGCATTTTTAAACGTCAGCAGAATTCCGAGAAGAATGTAAGAGTACTGAAGCATTTTTAAACTTCAGCAGAATTCCGAGAGCAATGGAAGAGTTCCAAAGCATTTTAAAAGTTCAGCAGAATTCCGAGAACAATGGAAGAGTTTCGAAGCATTTTTAAACTTCAGCAGAATTCCGAGAGCAATGGAAGAGTTCCAAAGCATTTTAAAAGTTCAGCAGAATTCCGAGAACAATGGAAGAGTTTCGAAGCATTTTTAAACTTCAACGGTATTCCGAGAACAATGGAAGAGTTCCGAAGCATTTTTAAACGTCAGCGGAATTCCGAGAACAATGAAAGAGTTGCGAAGCATTATTAGATGTCAGCGGAATTCCGAGAACAATGGAAGAGTTCTGAAGCATTTTTAAACGTCAGCGGAATTTTGAAAACAATGGAAGATTTACGAAGCATTTTTAAACGTCAGCGGAATTCTGAGAACAATGGAAGAGTTCCAAAGCATTTTTAAACGTCAGCGGAATTCCGAGAACAATGGAAGAGTTCTGAAGCATTTTTAAACGTCAGCGGAATTGCGAGAACAATGGAAGAGTTCTAAAGCATTATTAAACATCAGCGGAATGCCGAGAACAATGCAAGATTTCCGAAGCATTTTTATATGTCAGCGGAATTCCGAGAACAATGGAAGAGTTCCGAAGCATTTTTAAACGTCAGCAGAATTCTGAGAACAACGGAAGATTTCCGAAGCATTTTTAAACTTCAGCAGAATTCCGAGAGCAATGGAAGAGTTCCAAAGCATTTTAAAAGTTCAGCAGAATTCCGAGAACAATTGAAGAGTTCCGAAGCATTTTTAAATGTCAACGGAATGCCGAGAACAATGCAAGATTTCCGAAGCATTTTTATATGTCAGCGGAATTCCGAGAACAATGGAAGAGTTCCGAAGCATTTTTAAACTTCAGCAGAATTCCGAGAACAATGGAAGTGTTTCGAAGCATTTTTAAACTTCAACAGTATTCCGAGAACAATGGAAGAGTTCCGAAGCATTTTTAAACGTCAGCGGAATTCCGAGAACAATGAAAGAGTTGCGAAGCATTATTAAACGTCAGCGGAATTCCGAGAACAATGGAAGAGTTCTGAAGCATTTTTAAACTTCAGCAGAATTCCCAGAACAATGGAAGAGTTTCGAAGCATTTTTAAACTTCAACTGAATTCCGAGAACAATGGAAGAGTTCCGAAGCATTTTTAAACGTCAGCGGAATTCCGAGAACAATGGAAGAGTTCCGAAGCATTTTTAAACGTCAGCAGAATTCCGAGAAGAATGTAAGAGTACTGAAGCATTTTTAAACTTCAGCAGAATTCCGAGAGCAATGGAAGAGTTCCAAAGCATTTTAAAAGTTCAGCAGAATTCCGAGAACAATGGAAGAGTTTCGAAGCATTTTTAAACTTCAACGGTATTCCGAGAACAATGGAAGAGTTCCGAAGCATTTTTAAACGTCAGCGGAATTCCGAGAACAATGAAAGAGTTGCGAAGCATTATTAAACGTCAGCGGAGTTCCGAGAACAATGGAAGAGTTCTGAAGCATTTTTAAACTTCAGCAGAATTCCCAGAACAATGTAAGATTTTCGAAGCATTTTTAAACTTCAACAGAATTCCGAGAACAATTGAAGAGTTCCGAAGCATTTTTAAACGTCAGCAGAATTCTGAGAACAATGGAAAAGTTCTGAAGCATTTTTAAACGTCAGCGGAATTTTGAAAACAATGGAAGATTTCCGAAGCATTTTTAAACGTCAGCGGAATTCCGAGAGCAATGGAAGAGTTCCAAAGCATTTTAAAAGTTCAGCAGAATTCCGAGAACAATTGAAGAGTTCCGAAGCATTTTTAAATGTCAACGGAATGCCGAGAACAATGCAAGATTTCCGAAGCATTTTTATATGTCAGCGGAATTCCGAGAACAATGGAAGAGTTCCGAAGCATTTTTAAACTTCAGCAGAATTCCGAGAACAATGGAAGTGTTTCGAAGCATTTTTAAACTTCAACAGTATTCCGAGAACAATGGAAGAGTTCCGAAGCATTTTTAAACGTCAGCGGAATTCCGAGAACAATGGAAGAGTTCTGAAGCATTTTTAAACTTCAGCAGAATTCCCAGAACAATGGAAGAGTTTCGAAGCATTTTTAAACTTCAACTGAATTCCGAGAACAATGGAAGAGTTCCGAAGCATTTTTAAACGTCAGCGGAATTCCGAGAACAATGGAAGAGTTCCGAAGCATTTTTAAACGTCAGCAGAATTCCGAGAAGAATGTAAGAGTACTGAAGCATTTTTAAACTTCAGCAGAATTCCGAGAGCAATGGAAGAGTTCCAAAGCATTTTAAAAGTTCAGCAGAATTCCGAGAACAATGGAAGAGTTTCGAAGCATTTTTAAACTTCAACGGTATTCCGAGAACAATGGAAGAGTTCCGAAGCATTTTTAAACGTCAGCGGAATTCCGAGAACAATGAAAGAGTTGCGAAGCATTATTAAACGTCAGCGGAGTTCCGAGAACAATGGAAGAGTTCTGAAGCATTTTTAAACTTCAGCAGAATTCCCAGAACAATGTAAGATTTTCGAAGCATTTTTAAACTTCAACAGAATTCCGAGAACAATTGAAGAGTTCAGAAGCATTTTTAAACGTCAGCAGAATTCTGAGAACAATGGAAAAGTTCTGAAGCATTTTTAAACGTCAGCGGAATTTTGAAAACAATGGAAGATTTCCGAAGCATTTTTAAACGTCAGCGGAATTCTGAGAACAATGGAAGAGTTCTGAAGCATTTTTAAACTTCAGCAGAATTCCGAGAACAATGTACGAGATTTTAAGCATTTTTAAACTTCAGCGGAATTCCGAGAACAATAGAAGAGTTCCGAAGCATTTTTAAAATTCACACGAATTCCTAGAATAATGGAAGAGTTCACATGAATTTTTAGACTTCAGCAGAATTCCTAGAACAATGGAAGAGTTCCGAAGCATTTTTAAACTTTAGCGGAATTCCGAGAACAATGGAAGAGTTCCGAAGCATTTTTAAACATGAGCAGAATTACGAGAACAATGGAAGAGATTTTAAGCATTTTTAAACTTCAGCGGAATTCTGAGAACAATGCAAGATTTCCGAAGCATTTTTATATGTCAGCGGATTTCCGAGAACAATGGAAGAGTACCGTAGCATTTTTAAACGTCAGCGGAATTCTGAGAACAATGGAAGAGTTCCGAAGCATTTTTAAACTTCAGCAGAATTCCGAGAACAATGGAAGAGTTTCGAAGCATTTTTAAACTTCAACGGAATTCCGAGAACAATGGAAGAGTTCCGAAGCATTTTTAAACGTCAGCGGAATTCCGAGAACAATGAAAGAGTTGCGAAGCATTTTTAAACTTCAGCAGAATTCCGAGAACAATGGAAGAGTTCCGAAGCATTTTAAAACTTCAGCAGAATTCCAAGAACAATGGAAGAGTTCTGAAGCATTTTTAAACGTCAGCGGAATTTTGAAAACAATGGAAGATTTACGAAGCATTTTTAAACGTCAGCGGAATTCTGAGAACAATGGAAGAGTTCCGAAGCATTTTTAAACGTCAGCGGAATTCCGAGAACAATGGAAGAGTTCCAAAGCATTTTTAAACGTCAGCGGAATTCCGAGAACAATGGAAGAGTTCTGAAACATTTTTAAACGTCAGTGGAATTGCGAGAACAATGGAAGAGTTCTAAAGCATTTTTAAACATCAGCGGAATGCCGAGAACAATGCAAGATTTCCGAAGCATTTTTATATGTCAGCGGAATTCCGAGAACAATGGAAGAGTTCCGAAGCATTTTTAAACTTCAGCGGAATTACGAGAACAATGGAAGAGTTCCGAAGCATTTTTAAACGACAGCGGAATGCCGAGAACAATGCAAGATTTCCGAAGCATTTTTATATGTCAGCGGAATTCCGAGAACAATGGAAGAGTTCCGAAGCATTTTTAAACTTCAGCAGAATTCCGAGAACAATGGAAGAGTTCCGAAGCATTTTAAAACTTCAGCAGAATTCCAAGAACAATGGAAGAGTTCCGAAGCATTTTTAAACGTCAGCGGAATTCCGAGAACAATGGAAGAGTTCCGATGCATTTTTAAACGTCAGCGGAATTCCGAGAACAATGGAAGAGTTCTGAAGCATTTTTAAGCGTCAGTGGAACTTTGAAAACAATGGAAGATTTTCGAAGCATTTTTAAACGTCAGCGGAATTCTGAGAACAATGGAAGAGTTCCGAAGCATTTTTAAACTTCAACAGTATTCCGAGAACAATGGAAGAGTTCCGAAGCATTTTTAAACGTCAGCGGAATTCCGAGAACAATGAAAGAGTTGCGAAGCATTATTAAACGTCAGCGGAATTCCGAGAACAATGGAAGAGTTCTGAAGCATTTTTAAACTTCAGCAGAATTCCCAGAACAATGGAAGAGTTTCGAAGCATTTTTAAACTTCAACTGAATTCCGAGAACAATGGAAGAGTTCCGAAGCATTTTTAAACGTCAGCGGAATTCCGAGAACAATGGAAGAGTTCCGAAGCATTTTTAAACGTCAGCAGAATTCCGAGAAGAATGTAAGAGTACTGAAGCATTTTTAAACTTCAGCAGAATTCCGAGAGCAATGGAAGAGTTCCAAAGCATTTTAAAAGTTCAGCAGAATTCCGAGAACAATGGAAGAGTTTCGAAGCATTTTTAAACTTCAGCAGAATTCCGAGAGCAATGGAAGAGTTCCAAAGCATTTTAAAAGTTCAGCAGAATTCCGAGAACAATGGAAGAGTTTCGAAGCATTTTTAAACTTCAACGGTATTCCGAGAACAATGGAAGAGTTCCGAAGCATTTTTAAACGTCAGCGGAATTCCGAGAACAATGAAAGAGTTGCGAAGCATTATTAGATGTCAGCGGAATTCCGAGAACAATGGAAGAGTTCTGAAGCATTTTTAAACGTCAGCGGAATTTTGAAAACAATGGAAGATTTACGAAGCATTTTTAAACGTCAGCGGAATTCTGAGAACAATGGAAGAGTTCCAAAGCATTTTTAAACGTCAGCGGAATTCCGAGAACAATGGAAGAGTTCTGAAGCATTTTTAAACGTCAGCGGAATTGCGAGAACAATGGAAGAGTTCTAAAGCATTATTAAACATCAGCGGAATGCCGAGAACAATGCAAGATTTCCGAAGCATTTTTATATGTCAGCGGAATTCCGAGAACAATGGAAGAGTTCCGAAGCATTTTTAAACGTCAGCAGAATTCTGAGAACAACGGAAGATTTCCGAAGCATTTTTAAACTTCAGCAGAATTCCGAGAGCAATGGAAGAGTTCCAAAGCATTTTAAAAGTTCAGCAGAATTCCGAGAACAATTGAAGAGTTCCGAAGCATTTTTAAATGTCAACGGAATGCCGAGAACAATGCAAGATTTCCGAAGCATTTTTATATGTCAGCGGAATTCCGAGAACAATGGAAGAGTTCCGAAGCATTTTTAAACTTCAGCAGAATTCCGAGAACAATGGAAGTGTTTCGAAGCATTTTTAAACTTCAACAGTATTCCGAGAACAATGGAAGAGTTCCGAAGCATTTTTAAACGTCAGCGGAATTCCGAGAACAATGAAAGAGTTGCGAAGCATTATTAAACGTCAGCGGAATTCCGAGAACAATGGAAGAGTTCTGAAGCATTTTTAAACTTCAGCAGAATTCCCAGAACAATGGAAGAGTTTCGAAGCATTTTTAAACTTCAACTGAATTCCGAGAACAATGGAAGAGTTCCGAAGCATTTTTAAACGTCAGCGGAATTCCGAGAACAATGGAAGAGTTCCGAAGCATTTTAAAAGTTCAGCAGAATTCCGAGAACAATGGAAGAGTTTCGAAGCATTTTTAAACTTCAACGGTATTCCGAGAACAATGGAAGAGTTCCGAAGCATTTTTAAACGTCAGCGGAATTCCGAGAACAATGAAAGAGTTGCGAAGCATTATTAAACGTCAGCGGAGTTCCGAGAACAATGGAAGAGTTCTGAAGCATTTTTAAACTTCAGCAGAATTCCCAGAACAATGTAAGATTTTCGAAGCATTTTTAAACTTCAACAGAATTCCGAGAACAATTGAAGAGTTCCGAAGCATTTTTAAACGTCAGCAGAATTCTGAGAACAATGGAAAAGTTCTGAAGCATTTTTAAACGTCAGCGGAATTTTGAAAACAATGGAAGATTTCCGAAGCATTTTTAAACGTCAGCGGAATTCCGAGAGCAATGGAAGAGTTCCAAAGCATTTTAAAAGTTCAGCAGAATTCCGAGAACAATTGAAGAGTTCCGAAGCATTTTTAAATGTCAACGGAATGCCGAGAACAATGCAAGATTTCCGAAGCATTTTTATATGTCAGCGGAATTCCGAGAACAATGGAAGAGTTCCGAAGCATTTTTAAACTTCAGCAGAATTCCGAGAACAATGGAAGTGTTTCGAAGCATTTTTAAACTTCAACAGTATTCCGAGAACAATGGAAGAGTTCCGAAGCATTTTTAAACGTCAGCGGAATTCCGAGAACAATGGAAGAGTTCTGAAGCATTTTTAAACTTCAGCAGAATTCCCAGAACAATGGAAGAGTTTCGAAGCATTTTTAAACTTCAACTGAATTCCGAGAACAATGGAAGAGTTCCGAAGCATTTTTAAACGTCAGCGGAATTCCGAGAACAATGGAAGAGTTCCGAAGCATTTTTAAACGTCAGCAGAATTCCGAGAAGAATGTAAGAGTACTGAAGCATTTTTAAACTTCAGCAGAATTCCGAGAGCAATGGAAGAGTTCCAAAGCATTTTAAAAGTTCAGCAGAATTCCGAGAACAATGGAAGAGTTTCGAAGCATTTTTAAACTTCAACGGTATTCCGAGAACAATGGAAGAGTTCCGAAGCATTTTTAAACGTCAGCGGAATTCCGAGAACAATGAAAGAGTTGCGAAGCATTATTAAACGTCAGCGGAGTTCCGAGAACAATGGAAGAGTTCTGAAGCATTTTTAAACTTCAGCAGAATTCCCAGAACAATGTAAGATTTTCGAAGCATTTTTAAACTTCAACAGAATTCCGAGAACAATTGAAGAGTTCCGAAGCATTTTTAAACGTCAGCAGAATTCTGAGAACAATGGAAAAGTTCTGAAGCATTTTTAAACGTCAGCGGAATTTTGAAAACAATGGAAGATTTCCGAAGCATTTTTAAACGTCAGCGGAATTCTGAGAACAATGGAAGAGTTCTGAAGCATTTTTAAACTTCAGCAGAATTCCGAGAACAATGTACGAGATTTTAAGCATTTTTAAACTTCAGCGGAATTCCGAGAACAATAGAAGAGTTCCGAAGCATTTTTAAAATTCACACGAATTCCAAGAATAATGGAAGAGTTCACATGAATTTTTAGACTTCAGCAGAATTCCTAGAACAATGGAAGAGTTCCGAAGCATTTTTAAACTTTAGCGGAATTCCGAGAACAATGGAAGAGTTCCGAAGCATTTTTAAACATGAGCAGAATTACGAGAACAATGGAAGAGATTTTAAGCATTTTTAAACTTCAGCGGAATTCTGAGAACAATGCAAGATTTCCGAAGCATTTTTATATGTCAGCGGATTTCCGAGAACAATGGAAGAGTACCGTAGCATTTTTAAACGTCAGCGGAATTCTGAGAACAATGGAAGAGTTCCGAAGCATTTTTAAACTTCAGCAGAATTCCGAGAACAATGGAAGAGTTTCGAAGCATTTTTAAACTTCAACGGAATTCCGAGAACAATGGAAGAGTTCCGAAGCATTTTTAAACGTCAGCGGAATTCCGAGAACAATGAAAGAGTTGCGAAGCATTTTTAAACTTCAGCAGAATTCCGAGAACAATGGAAGAGTTCCGAAGTATTTTAAAACTTCAGCAGAATTCCAAGAACAATGGAAGAGTTCTGAAGCATTTTTAAACGTCAGCGGAATTTTGAAAACAATGGAAGATTTACGAAGCATTTTTAAACGTCAGCGGAATTCTGAGAACAATGGAAGAGTTCCGAAGCATTTTTAAACGTCAGCGGAATTCCGAGAACAATGGAAGAGTTCCAAAGCATTTTTAAACGTCAGCGGAATTCCGAGAACAATGGAAGAGTTCTGAAACATTTTTAAACGTCAGTGGAATTGCGAGAACAATGGAAGAGTTCTAAAGCATTTTTAAACATCAGCGGAATGCCGAGAACAATGCAAGATTTCCGAAGCATTTTTATATGTCAGCGGAATTCCGAGAACAATGGAAGAGTTCCGAAGCATTTTTAAACTTCAGCGGAATTACGAGAACAATGGAAGAGTTCCGAAGCATTTTTAAACGACAGCGGAATGCCGAGAACAATGCAAGATTTCCGAAGCATTTTTACATGTCAGCGGAATTCCGAGAACAATGGAAGAGTTCCGAAGCATTTTTAAACTTCAGCAGAATTCCGAGAACAATGGAAGAGTTCCGAAGCATTTTAAAACTTCAGCAGAATTCCAAGAACAATGGAAGAGTTCCGAAGCATTTTTAAACGTCAGCGGAATTCCGAGAACAATGGAAGAGTTCCGATGCATTTTTAAACGTCAGCGGAATTCCGAGAACAATGGAAGAGTTCTGAAGCATTTTTAAGCGTCAGTGGAACTTTGAAAACAATGGAAGATTTCCGAAGCATTTTTAAACGTCAGCGGAATTCTGAGAACAATGGAAGAGTTCCGAAGCATTTTTAAACGTCAGCAGAATTCCGAGAACAATGGAAGAGTTCCGAAGCATTTTTAAACGTCAGCGGAATTCCGAGAACAATGAAAGAGTTCTGAAGCATTTTTAAGCGTCAGCGGAATTTTGAAAACAATGGAAGATTTCCGAAGCATTTTTAAACGTCAGTGGAATTCCGAGAACAATGGAAGAGTTCCGAAGCATTTTTAAACGTCAGCAGAATTCCGAGAAGAATGTAAGAGTACTGAAGCATTTTTAAACTTCAGCAGAATTCCGAGAGCAATGGAAGAGTTCCAAAGCATTTTAAAAGTTCAGCAGAATTCCGAGAACAATGGAAGAGTACCGAAGCATTTTTAAACGTCAGCGGAATTCTGAGAACAATGGAAGAGTTACTAAGCATTTTTAAACTTCAGCAGAATTCCGAGAACAATGGAAGAGTTTCAAAGCATTTTTAAACTTCAACGGAATTCCGAGAACAATGGAAGAGTTCCGAAGCATTTTTAAACGTCAGCAGAATTCCGAGAAGAATGTAAGAGTTCTGAAGCATTTTTAAACTTCAGCAGAATTCCGAGAGCAATGGAAGAGT
Source organism: Phyllobates terribilis (assembly GCF_046119375.1). Classification (NCBI taxonomy): domain Eukaryota; kingdom Metazoa; phylum Chordata; class Amphibia; order Anura; family Dendrobatidae; genus Phyllobates; species Phyllobates terribilis. The sequence goes on along the minus strand of NW_027362788.1, from coordinate 10,402,821 downwards.
TCCAAAGCATTTTAAAAGTTCAGCAGAATTCCGAGAACAATTGAAGAGTTCCGAAGCATTTTTAAATGTCAACGGAATGCCGAGAACAATGCAAGATTTCCGAAGCATTTTTATATGTCAGCGGAATTCCGAGAACAATGGAAGAGTTCCGAAGCATTTTTAAACTTCAGCAGAATTCCGAGAACAATGGAAGTGTTTCGAAGCATTTTTAAACTTCAACGGTATTCCGAGAACAATGGAAGAGTTCCGAAGCATTTTTAAACGTCAGCGGAATTCCGAGAACAATGAAAGAGTTGCGAAGCATTATTAAACGTCAGCGGAATTCCGAGAACAATGGAAGAGTTCTGAAGCATTTTTAAACTTCAGCAGAATTCCCAGAACAATGGAAGAGTTTCGAAGCATTTTTAAACTTCAACTGAATTCCGAGAACAATGGAAGAGTTCCGAAGCATTTTTAAACGTCAGCGGAATTCCGAGAACAATGGAAGAGTTCCGAAGCATTTTTAAACGTCAGCAGAATTCCGAGAAGAATGTAAGAGTACTGAAGCATTTTTAAACTTCAGCAGAATTCCGAGAGCAATGGAAGAGTTCCAAAGCATTTTAAAAGTTCAGCAGAATTCCGAGAACAATGGAAGAGTTTCGAAGCATTTTTAAACTTCAACGGTATTCCGAGAACAATGGAAGAGTTCCGAAGCATTTTTAAACGTCAGCGGAATTCCGAGAACAATGAAAGAGTTGCGAAGCATTATTAAACGTCAGCGGAGTTCCGAGAACAATGGAAGAGTTCTGAAGCATTTTTAAACTTCAGCAGAATTCCCAGAACAATGTAAGATTTTCGAAGCATTTTTAAACTTCAACAGAATTCCGAGAACAATTGAAGAGTTCCGAAGCATTTTTAAACGTCAGCAGAATTCTGAGAACAATGGAAAAGTTCTGAAGCATTTTTAAACGTCAGCGGAATTTTGAAAACAATGGAAGATTTCCGAAGCATTTTTAAACGTCAGCGGAATTCTGAGAACAATGGAAGAGTTCTGAAGCATTTTTAAACTTCAGCAGAATTCCGAGAACAATGTACGAGATTTTAAGCATTTTTAAACTTCAGCGGAATTCCGAGAACAATAGAAGAGTTCCGAAGCATTTTTAAAATTCACACGAATTCCAAGAATAATGGAAGAGTTCACATGAATTTTTAGACTTCAGCAGAATTCCTAGAACAATGGAAGAGTTCCGAAGCATTTTTAAACTTTAGCGGAATTCCGAGAACAATGGAAGAGTTCCGAAGCATTTTTAAACATGAGCAGAATTACGAGAACAATGGAAGAGATTTTAAGCATTTTTAAACTTCAGCGGAATTCTGAGAACAATGCAAGATTTCCGAAGCATTTTTATATGTCAGCGGATTTCCGAGAACAATGGAAGAGTACCGTAGCATTTTTAAACGTCAGCGGAATTCTGAGAACAATGGAAGAGTTCCGAAGCATTTTTAAACTTCAGCAGAATTCCGAGAACAATGGAAGAGTTTCGAAGCATTTTTAAACTTCAACGGAATTCCGAGAACAATGGAAGAGTTCCGAAGCATTTTTAAACGTCAGCGGAATTTTGAAAACAATGGAAGATTTACGAAGCATTTTTAAACGTCAGCGGAATTCTGAGAACAATGGAAGAGTTCCGAAGCATTTTTAAACGTCAGCGGAATTTTGAAAACAATGGAAGATTTACGAAGCATTTTTAAACGTCAGCGGAATTCTGAGAACAATGGAAGAGTTCCGAAGCATTTTTAAACGTCAGCGGAATTCCGAGAACAATGGAAGAGTTCCAAAGCATTTTTAAACGTCAGCGGAATTCCGAGAACAATGGAAGAGTTCTGAAACATTTTTAAACGTCAGCGGAATTGTGAGAACAATGGAAGAGTTCTAAAGCATTTTTAAACATCAGCGGAATGCCGAGAACAATGCAAGATTTCCGAAGCATTTTTATATGTCAGCGGAATTCCGAGAACAATGGAAGAGTTCCGAAGCATTTTTAAACTTCAGCAGAATTCCGAGAACAATGGAAGAGTTTCGAAGCATTTTTAAACTTCAACGGAATTCCGAGAACAATGGAAGAGTTCCGAAGCATTTTTAAACGTCAGCGGAATTCCGAGAACAATGAAAGAGTTGCGAAGCATTATTAGACGTCAGCGGAATTCCGAGAACAATGGAAGAGTTCTGAAGCATTTTTAAACGTCAGCGGAATTTTGAAAACAATGGAAGATTTACGAAGCATTTTTAAACGTCAGCGGAATTCTGAGAACAATGGAAGAGTTCCGAAGCATTTTTAAACGTCAGCGGAATTCCGAGAACAATGGAAGAGTTCCAAAGCATTTTTAAACGTCAGCGGAATTCCGAGAACAATGGAAGAGTTCTGAAGCATTTTTAAACGTCAGCGGAATTGCGAGAACAATGGAAGAGTTCTAAAGCATTATTAAACATCAGCGGAATGCCGAGAACAATGCAAGATTTCCGAAGCATTTTTATATGTCAGCGGAATTCCGAGAACAATGGAAGAGTTCCGAAGCATTTTTAAACGTCAGCAGAATTCTGAGAACAACGGAAGATTTCCGAAGCATTTTTAAACTTCAGCAGAATTCCGAGAGCAATGGAAGAGTTCCAAAGCATTTTAAAAGTTCAGCAGAATTCCGAGAACAATTGAAGAGTTCCGAAGCATTTTTAAATGTCAACGGAATGCCGAGAACAATGCAAGATTTCCGAAGCATTTTTATATGTCAGCGGAATTCCGAGAACAATGGAAGAGTTCCGAAGCATTTTTAAACTTCAGCAGAATTCCGAGAACAATGGAAGTGTTTCGAAGCATTTTTAAACTTCAACAGTATTCCGAGAACAATGGAAGAGTTCCGAAGCATTTTTAAACGTCAGCGGAATTCCGAGAACAATGAAAGAGTTGCGAAGCATTATTAAACGTCAGCGGAATTCCGAGAACAATGGAAGAGTTCTGAAGCATTTTTAAACTTCAGCAGAATTCCCAGAACAATGGAAGAGTTTCGAAGCATTTTTAAACTTCAACTGAATTCCGAGAACAATGGAAGAGTTCCGAAGCATTTTTAAACGTCAGCGGAATTCCGAGAACAATGGAAGAGTTCCGAAGCATTTTTAAACGTCAGCAGAATTCCGAGAAGAATGTAAGAGTACTGAAGCATTTTTAAACTTCAGCAGAATTCCGAGAGCAATGGAAGAGTTCCAAAGCATTTTAAAAGTTCAGCAGAATTCCGAGAACAATGGAAGAGTTTCGAAGCATTTTTAAACTTCAACGGTATTCCGAGAACAATGGAAGAGTTCCGAAGCATTTTTAAACGTCAGCGGAATTCCGAGAACAATGAAAGAGTTGCGAAGCATTATTAAACGTCAGCGGAGTTCCGAGAACAATGGAAGAGTTCTGAAGCATTTTTAAACTTCAGCAGAATTCCCAGAACAATGTAAGATTTTCGAAGCATTTTTAAACTTCAACAGAATTCCGAGAACAATTGAAGAGTTCCGAAGCATTTTTAAACGTCAGCAGAATTCTGAGAACAATGGAAAAGTTCTGAAGCATTTTTAAACGTCAGCGGAATTTTGAAAACAATGGAAGATTTCCGAAGCATTTTTAAACGTCAGCGGAATTCCGAGAGCAATGGAAGAGTTCCAAAGCATTTTAAAAGTTCAGCAGAATTCCGAGAACAATTGAAGAGTTCCGAAGCATTTTTAAATGTCAACGGAATGCCGAGAACAATGCAAGATTTCCGAAGCATTTTTATATGTCAGCGGAATTCCGAGAACAATGGAAGAGTTCCGAAGCATTTTTAAACTTCAGCAGAATTCCGAGAACAATGGAAGTGTTTCGAAGCATTTTTAAACTTCAACAGTATTCCGAGAACAATGGAAGAGTTCCGAAGCATTTTTAAACGTCAGCGGAATTCCGAGAACAATGAAAGAGTTGCGAAGCATTATTAAACGTCAGCGGAATTCCGAGAACAATGGAAGAATTCTGAAGCATTTTTAAACTTCAGCAGAATTCCCAGAACAATGGAAGAGTTTCGAAGCATTTTTAAACTTCAACTGAATTCCGAGAACAATGGAAGAGTTCCGAAGCATTTTTAAACGTCAGCGGAATTCCGAGAACAATGGAGGAGTTCCGAAGCATTTTTAAACGTCAGCAGAATTCCGAGAAGAATGTAAGAGTACTGAAGCATTTTTAAACTTCAGCAGAATTCCGAGAGCAATGGAAGAGTTCCAAAGCATTTTAAAAGTTCAGCAGAATTCCGAGAACAATGGAAGAGTTTCGAAGCATTTTTAAACTTCAACGGTATTCCGAGAACAATGGAAGAGTTCCGAAGCATTTTTAAACGTCAGCGGAATTCCGAGAACAATGAAAGAGTTGCGAAGCATTATTAAACGTCAGCGGAGTTCCGAGAACAATGGAAGAGTTCTGAAGCATTTTTAAACTTCAGCAGAATTCCCAGAACAATGTAAGATTTTCGAAGCATTTTTAAACTTCAACAGAATTCCGAGAACAATTGAAGAGTTCCGAAGCATTTTTAAACGTCAGCAGAATTCTGAGAACAATGGAAAAGTTCTGAAGCATTTTTAAACGTCAGCGGAATTTTGAAAACAATGGAAGATTTCCGAAGCATTTTTAAACGTCAGCGGAATTCTGAGAACAATGGAAGAGTTCTGAAGCATTTTTAAACTTCAGCAGAATTCCGAGAACAATGTACGAGATTTTAAGCATTTTTAAACTTCAGCGGAATTCCGAGAACAATAGAAGAGTTCCGAAGCATTTTTAAAATTCACACGAATTCCAAGAATAATGGAAGAGTTCACATGAATTTTTAGACTTCAGCAGAATTCCTAGAACAATGGAAGAGTTCCGAAGCATTTTTAAACTTTAGCGGAATTCCGAGAACAATGGAAGAGTTCCGAAGCATTTTTAAACATGAGCAGAATTACGAGAACAATGGAAGAGATTTTAAGCATTTTTAAACTTCAGCGGAATTCTTAGAACAATGCAAGATTTCCGAAGCATTTTTATATGTCAGCGGATTTCCGAGAACAATGGAAGAGTACCGTAGCATTTTTAAACGTCAGCGGAATTCTGAGAACAATGGAAGAGTTCCGAAGCATTTTTAAACTTCAGCAGAATTCCGAGAACAATGGAAGAGTTTCGAAGCATTTTTAAACTTCAACGGAATTCCGAGAACAATGGAAGAGTTCCGAAGCATTTTTAAACGTCAGCGGAATTCCGAGAACAATGAAAGAGTTGCGAAGCATTTTTAAACTTCAGCAGAATTCCGAGAACAATGGAAGAGTTCCGAAGCATTTTAAAACTTCAGCAGAATTCCAAGAACAATGGAAGAGTTCTGAAGCATTTTTAAACGTCAGCGGAATTTTGAAAACAATGGAAGATTTACGAAGCATTTTTAAACGTCAGCGGAATTCTGAGAACAATGGAAGAGTTCCGAAGCATTTTTAAACGTCAGCGGAATTCCGAGAACAATGGAAGAGTTCCAAAGCATTTTTAAACGTCAGCGGAATTCCGAGAACAATGGAAGAGTTCTGAAACATTTTTAAACGTCAGTGGAATTGCGAGAACAATGGAAGAGTTCTAAAGCATTTTTAAACATCAGCGGAATGCCGAGAACAATGCAAGATTTCCGAAGCATTTTTATATGTCAGCGGAATTCCGAGAACAATGGAAGAGTTCCGAAGCATTTTTAAACTTCAGCGGAATTACGAGAACAATGGAAGAGTTCCGAAGCATTTTTAAACGACAGCGGAATGCCGAGAACAATGCAAGATTTCCGAAGCATTTTTATATGTCAGCGGAATTCCGAGAACAATGGAAGAGTTCCGAAGCATTTTTAAACTTCAGCAGAATTCCGAGAACAATGGAAGAGTTCCGAAGCATTTTAAAACTTCAGCAGAATTCCAAGAACAATGGAAGAGTTCCGAAGCATTTTTAAACGTCAGCGGAATTCCGAGAACAATGGAAGAGTTCCGATGCATTTTTAAACGTCAGCGGAATTCCGAGAACAATGGAAGAGTTCTGAAGCATTTTTAAGCGTCAGTGGAACTTTGAAAACAATGGAAGATTTCCGAAGCATTTTTAAACGTCAGCGGAATTCTGAGAACAATGGAAGAGTTCCGAAGCATTTTTAAACGTCAGCAGAATTCCGAGAACAATGGAAGAGTTCCGAAGCATTTTTAAACGTCAGCGGAATTCCGAGAACAATGAAAGAGTTCTGAAGCATTTTTAAGCGTCAGCGGAATTTTGAAAACAATGGAAGATTTCCGAAGCATTTTTAAACGTCAGTGGAATTCCGAGAACAATGGAAGAGTTCCGAAGCATTTTTAAACGTCAGCAGAATTCCGAGAAGAATGTAAGAGTACTGAAGCATTTTTAAACTTCAGCAGAATTCCGAGAGCAATGGAAGAGTTCCAAAGCATTTTAAAAGTTCAGCAGAATTCCGAGAACAATGGAAGAGTACCGAAGCATTTTTAAACGTCAGCGGAATTCTGAGAACAATGGAAGAGTTACTAAGCATTTTTAAACTTCAGCAGAATTCCGAGAACAATGGAAGAGTTTCAAAGCATTTTTAAACTTCAACGGAATTCCGAGAACAATGGAAGAGTTCCGAAGCATTTTTAAACGTCAGCAGAATTCCGAGAAGAATGTAAGAGTTCTGAAGCATTTTTAAACTTCAGCAGAATTCCGAGAGCAATGGAAGAGTTCCAAAGCATTTTAAAAGTTCAGCAGAATTCCGAGAACAATTGAAGAGTTCCGAAGCATTTTTAAACGTCAGCGGAATGCCGAGAACAATGCAAGATTTCCGAAGCATTTTTATATGTCAGCGGAATTCCGAGAAAAATGGAAGAGTTCCGAAGCATTTTTAAACTTCAGCAGAATTCCGAGAACAATGGAAGTGTTTCGAAGCATTTTTAAACTTCAACGGTATTCCGAGAACAATGGAAGAGTTCCGAAGCATTTTTAAACGTCAGCGGAATTCCGAGAACAATGAAAGAGTTGCGAAGCATTATTAAACGTCAGCGGAATTCCGAGAACAATGGAAGAGTTCTGAAGCATTTTTAAACTTCAGCAGAATTCCCAGAACAATGGAAGAGTTTCGAAGCATTTTTAAACTTCAACGGAATTCCGAGAACAATGGAAGAGTTCCGAAGCATTTTTAAACGTCAGCGGAATTCCGAGAACAATGAAAGAGTTGCGAAACATTATTAAACGTCAGCGTAATTCCGAGAACAATGGAAGAGTTCTGAAGCATTTTTAAGCGTCAGTGGATTTTTGAAAACAATGTTAGATTTCCAAAGCATTTTTAAACTTCAGCAGAATTCCGAGAACAATGGAAGGGTTCCGAAAGCTTTTTTAAACTTCAGCGGAATTTGGAGAACAACGGAAGAGTTCCGAAGCATTTTTAAACGTCAGCGAAATTCTGAGAACAATGGAAGAGTTCTGATGATTTTTTAGACTTCAGCAGAATTCCTAGAACAATGGAAGAGGTCCGAAGCATTTTTAAACTTCAGCGGAATTCCGAGAACAATGGAAGAGTTCCGAAGCATTTTTAAACGTCATCGGAATTCCGAGAACAATGGAAGAGTTCTGATGATTTTTTAGACTTCAGCAGAATTCCTAGAACAATGGAAGAGTTCCGAAGCATCTTTAAACATGAGCAGAATTACGAGAACAATGGAAGAGATTTTAAGCATTTTTAAACTTCAGCGGAATTCCGAGAACAATAGAAGAGTTCCGAAGCATTTTTAAACTTCACCCGAATTCCGAGAGCAATGGAAGAGTTCCAAAGCATTTTAAAAATTCAGCAGAATTCCGAGAACAATTGAAGAGTTCCGAAGCATTTTTAAACGTCAGCGGAATGCCGAGAACAATGCAAGATTTCCGAAGCATTTTTATATGTCAACGGAATTCCGAGAACAATGGAAGAGTACCAAAGCATTTTTAAACGTCAGCGGAATTCTGAGAACAATGGAAGAGTTCCGAAGCATTTTTAAACGTCAGCGGAATTCCGAGAACAATGGAAGAGTTGTGAAGCATTTTTAAACATCAGCGGAATTCCGAGAACAATGGAAATGTTCCGAAGCATTTTTAAACGTCAGCAGAATTCCGAGAACAATGGAAGAGTTTCATAGCATTTTTAAACGTCAGCAGAATTCTGAGAACAATGGAAAAGTTCTGAAGCATTTTTAAACGTCAGCGGAATTTTGAAAACAATGGAAGATTTCCGAAGCATTTTTAAACGTCAGCAAAATTCTGAGAACAATGGAAGAGTTCTGAAGCATTTTTAAACTTCAGCAGAATTCCGAGAACAATGGAAGAGTTCCGAAGCATTTTTAAACTTCAGCGGAATTCCGAGAACAATGTAAGAGATTTTAAGCATTTTTAAACTTCAGCGGAATTCCGAGAACAATGGAAGAGTTCCAAAGCATTTTTAAACGTCAGCAGAATTCCTAGAACAATGGAAGAGTTCCGAAGCATTTTTAAACGTCAGCAGAATTCCTAGAACAATGGAAGAGTTCCGAAGCATTTCTAAACGTCAGCAGAATTCTGAGAACAACGGAAGATTTCCGAAGCATTTTTAAACTTCAGCAGAATTCCGAGAGCAATGGAAGAGTTCCAAAGCATTTTAAAAGTTCAGCAGAATTCCGAGAACAATTGAAGAGTTCCGAAGCATTTTTAAACGTCAACGGAATGCCGAGAACAATGCAAGATTTCCGAAGCATTTTTATATGTCAGCGGAATTCCGAGAACAATGGAAGAGTTCCGAAGCATTTTTAAACTTCAGCAGAATTCCGAGAACAATGGAAGTGTTTCGAAGCATTTTTAAACTTCAACGGTATTCCGAGAACAATGGAAGAGTTCCGAAGCATTTTTAAACGTCAGCGGAATTCCGAGAACAATGAAAGAGTTGCGAAGCATTATTAAACGTCAGCGGAATTCCGAGAACAATGGAAGAGTTCTGAAGCATTTTTAAACTTCAGCAGAATTCCCAGAACAATGGAAGAGTTTCGAAGCATTTTTAAACTTCAACGGAATTCCGAGATCAATGGAAGAGTTCCGAAGCATTTTTAAACGTCAGCGGAATTCCGAGAACAATGAAAGAGTTGCGAAGCATTATTAAACGTCAGCGTACTTCCGAGAACAATGGAAGAGTTCTGAAGCATTTTTAAGCGTCAGCGGAATTTTGAAAACAATGGAAGATTTCCGAAGCATTTTAAAACTTCAGCAGAATTCCAAGAACAATGGAAGAGTTCCGAAGCATTTTTAAACGTCAGCGGAATTCCGAGAACAATGGAAGAGTTCCGAAGCATTTTTAAACGTCAGCGGAATTCCGAGAACAATGGAAGAGTTCTGAAGCATTTTTAAGCGTCAGCGGAATTTTGAAAACAATGGAAGAGTTCTGATGATTTTTTAGACTTCAGCAGAATTCCTAGAACAATGGAAGAGGTCCGAAGCATTTTTAAACTTCAGCGGAATTCCGAGAACAATGGAAGAGTTCCGAAGCATTTTTAAACGTCAGCAGAATTCCGAGAACAATGGAAGAGTTCCGAAGCATTTTTAAACGTCAGCAGAATTCCGAGAACAATGGAAGAGTTCCGAAGCATTTTTAAACGTCAGCAGAATTCCGAGAAGAATGTAAGAGTACTGAAGCATTTTTAAACTTCAGCAGAATTCCGAGAACAATTGAAGAGTTCCGAAGCATTTTTAAACGTCAGCGAAATTCTGAGAACAATGGAAGAGTTCTGATGATTTTTTAGACTTCAGCAGAATTCCTAGAACAATGGAAGAGGTCCGAAGCATTTTTAAACTTCAGCGGAATTCCGAGAACAATGGAAGAGTTCCGAAGCATTTTTAAACGTCATCGGAATTCCGAGAACAATGGAAGAGTTCCGAAGCATTTTTAAACTTCAGCAGAATTACGAGAACAATGGAAGAGTTCCGAAGCATTTTTAAACATGAGCAGAATTACGAGAACAATGGAAGAGATTTGAAGCATTTTTAAACTTCAGCGGAATTCCGAGAACAATAGAAGAGTTCCGAAGCATTTTTAAACTTCACCCGAATTCCGAGAGCAATGGAAGAGTTCCAAAGCATTTTAAAAATTCAGCAGAATTCCGAGAACAATTGAAGAGTTCCGAAGCATTTTTAAACGTCAGCGGAATGCCGAGAACAATGCAAGATTTCCGAAGCATTTTTATATGTCAGCGGAATTCCGAGAACAATGGAAGAGTACCAAAGCATTTTTAAACGGCAGCGGAAGTCTGAGAACAATGGAAGAGTTCCGAAGCATTTTTAAACGTCAGCGGAATTCCGAGAACAATGGAAGAGTTGTGAAGCATTTTTAAACGTCAGCGGAATTCCGAGAACAATGGAAGTGTTCCGAAGCATTTTTAAACGTCAGCAGAATTCCGAGAACAATGGAAGAGTTCCAAAGCATTTTTAAACGTCAGCAGAATTCTGAGAACAATGGAAAAGTTCTGAAGCATTTTTAAACGTCAGCGGAATTTTGAAAACAATGGAAGATTTCCGAAGCATTTTTAAACGTCAGCGAAATTCTGAGAACAATGGAAGAGTTCTGAAGCATTTTTAAACTTCAGCAGAATTCCGAGAACAATGGAAGAGTTCCGAAGCATTTTTAAACTTCAGCGGATTTTGGAGAACAATGGAAGCGTTCCGAAGTATTTTTAAAAGTCAGCGGAATTCCGAGAACAATGGAAGAGTTGTGAAGCATTTTTAAATGTCAGCGGAATTCCGAGAACAATGGAAGAGATTTTAAGCATTTTTAAACTTCAGCGGAATTCCGAGAACAATAGAAGAGTTCCGAAGCATTTTTAAACTTCACCCGAATTCCGAGAGCAATGGAAGAGTTCCAAAGCATTTTAAAAATTCAGCAGAATTCCGAGAACAATTGAAGAGTTCCGAAGCATTTTTAAACGTCAGCGGAATGCCGAGAACAATGCAAGATTTCCGAAGCATTTTTATATGTCAGCGGAATTCCGAGAACAATGGAAGAGTACCAAAGCATTTTTAAACGGCAGCGGAAGTCTGAGAACAATGGAAGAGTTCCGAAGTATTTTTAAACGTCAGCGGAATTCCGAGAACAATGTAAGAGTTGTGAAGCATTTTTAAACGTCAGCGGAATTCCGAGAACAATGGAAGTGTTCCGAAGCATTTTTAAACGTCAGCAGAATTCCGAGAACAATGGAAGAGTTCCAAAGCAGTTTTAAACGTCAGCAGAATTCTGAGAACAATGGAAAAGTTCTGAAGCATTTTTAAACGTCAGCGGAATTTTGAAAACAATGGAAGATTTCCGAATCATTTTTAAACGTCAGCGAAATTCTGAGAATAATGGAAGAGTTCTGAAGCATTTTTAAACTTCAGCAGAATTCCGAGAACAATGGAAGAGTTACGAAGCATTTTTAAACTTCAGCAGAACTCCGAGAACAATGGAAGAGTTCCGAAGCATTTTAAAACTTCAGCAGAATTCCAAGAACATTGGAAGAGTTCCGAAGCATTTTTAAACGTCAGCGGAATTCCGAGAACAATGGAAGAGTTCCGAAGCATTTTTAAACGTCAGCGGAATTCCGAGAACAATGGAAGAGTTCTGAAGCATTTTTAAGCGTCAGCGGAATTTTGAAAACAATGGAAGATTTCCGAAGCATTTTTAAACGTCAGCGGAATTCTGAGAACAATGGAAGAGTTCCGAAGCATTTTTAAACTTCAGCGGAATTACGAGAACAATGTAAGAGATTTTAAGCATTTTTAAACTTCAGCGGAATTCCGAGAACAATGGAAGAGTTCCAAAGCATTTTTAAACGTCAGCAGAATTCCTAGAACAATGGAAGAGTTCCGAAGCATTTTTAAATGTCAGCAGAATTCCTAGAACAATGGAAGAGTTCCGAAGCATTTCTAAACGTCAGCAGAATTCTGAGAACAACGGAAGATTTCCGAAGCATTTTTAAACTTCAGCAGAATTCCGAGAGCAATGGAAGAGTTCCAAAGCATTTTAAAAGTTCAGCAGAATTCCGAGAACAATTGAAGAGTTCCGAAGCATTTTTAAACGGCAGCGGAAGTCTGAGAACAATGGAAGAGTTCCGAAGCATTTTTAAACGTCAGCGGAATTCCGAGAACAATGGAAGAGTTGTGAAGCATTTTTAAACGTCAGCGGAATTCCGAGAACAATGGAAGTGTTCCGAAGCATTTTTAAACGTCAGCAGAATTCCGAGAACAATGGAAGAGTTCCAAAGCATTTTTAAACGTCAGCAGAATTCCGAGAACAATGGAAGAGTTCCAAAGCATTTTTAAACGACAGCGGAAATCCGAGAACAATGGAATAGTTCTGAAGCATTTTTAAACGTCAGCGGAATTTTGAAAACAATGGAAGAGTTTCAAAGCATTTTTAAACTTCAGCAGAATTCCGAGAACAATGGAAGAGTTTCGAAGCATTTTTAAACTTCAATGGAATTCCGAGAACAATGGAAGAGTTCCGAAGCATTTTTAAACGTCAGCAGAATTCTGAGAACAATGGAAAAGTTCTGAAGCATTTTTAAACGTCAGCGGAATTTTGAAAACAATGGAAGATTTCCGAAGCATTTTTAAACGTCAGCGGAATTCTGAGAACAATGGAAGAGTTCTGAAGCATTTTTAAACTTCAGCAGAATTCCGAGAACAATGTACGAGATTTTAAGCATTTTTAAACTTCAGCGGAATTCCGAGAACAATAGAAGAGTTCCGAAGCATTTTTAAAATTCACACGAATTCCGAGAATAATGGAAGAGTTCACATGAATTTTTAGACTTCAGCAGAATTCCTAGAACAATGGAAGAGTTCCGAAGCATTTTTAAACTTCAGCGGAATTCCGAGAACAATGGAATAGTTCCGAAGCATTTTTAAACATGAGCAGAATTACGAGAACAATGGAAGAGATTTTAAGCATTTTTAAACTTCAGCGGAATTCCGAGAACAATAGAAGAGTTCCGAAGCATTTTTAAACTTCACCCGAATTCTGAAAGCAATGGAAGAGTTCCAAAGCATTTTAAAAGTTCAGCAGAATTCCGAGAACAATTGAAGAGTTCCGAAGCATTTTTAAACGTCAGCGGAATGCCGAGAACAATGCAAGATTTCCGAAGCATTTTTATATGTCAGCGGATTTCCGAGAACAATGGAAGAGTACCGAAGCATTTTTAAACGTCAGCAGAATTCTGAGAACAATGGAAGAGTTCCGAAGCATTTTTAAACTTCAGCAGAATTCCGAGAACAATGGAAGAGTTTCGAAGCATTTTTAAACTTCAACGGAATTCCGAGAACAATGGAAGAGTTCCGAAGCATTTTTAAACGTCAGCGGAATTCCGAGAACAATGAAAGAGTTGCGAAGCATTATTAGACGTCAGCGGAATTCCGAGAACAATGGAAGAGTTCTGAAGCATTTTTAAACGTCAGCGGAATTTTGAAAACAATGGAAGATTTACGAAGCATTTTTAAACGTCAGTGGAATTCTGAGAACAATGGAAGAGTTCCGAAGCATTTTTAAACTTCAGCGGAATTCCGAGAACAATGGAAGAGTTCCAAAGCATTTTTAAACGTCAGCGGAATTCCGAGAACAATGGAAGAGTTCTGAAGCATTTTTAAACGTCAGCGGAATTGCGAGAACAATGGAAGAGTTCTAAAGCATTTTTAAACATCAGCGGAATGCCGAGAACAATGCAAGATTTCCGAAGCATTTTTATATGTCAGCGGAATTCCGAGAACAATGGAAGAGTTCTGATGATTTTTTAGACTTCAGCAGAATTCCTAGAACAATGGAAGAGGTCCGAAGCATTTTTAAACTTCAGCGGAATTCCGAGAACAATGGAAGAGTTCCGAAGCATTTTTAAACGTCATCGGAATTCCGAGAACAATGGAAGAGTTCCGAAGCATTTTTAAACATGAGCAGAATTACGAGAACAATGGAAGAGATTTTAAGCATTTTTAAACTTCAGCGGAATTCCGAGAACAATAGAAGAGTTCCGAAGCATTTTTAAACTTCACCCGAATTCCGAGAGCAATGGAAGAGTTCCAAAGCATTTTAAAAATTCAGCAGAATTCCGAGAACAATTGAAGAGTTCCGAAGCATTTTTAAACGTCAGCGGAATGCCGAGAACAATGCAAGATTTCCGAAGCATTTTTATATGTCAGCGGAATTCCGAGAACAATGGAAGAGTACCAAAGCATTTTTAAACGGCAGCGGAAGTCTGAGAACAATGGAAGAGTTCCGAAGTATTTTTAAACGTCAGCGGAATTCCGAGAACAATGTAAGAGTTGTGAAGCATTTTTAAACGTCAGCGGAATTCCGAGAACAATGGAAGTGTTCCGAAGCATTTTTAAACGTCAGCAGAATTCCGAGAACAATGGAAGAGTTCCAAAGCAGTTTTAAACGTCAGCAGAATTCTGAGAACAATGGAAAAGTTCTGAAGCATTTTTAAACGTCAGCGGAATTTTGAAAACAATGGAAGATTTCCGAATCATTTTTAAACGTCAGCGAAATTCTGAGAATAATGGAAGAGTTCTGAAGCATTTTTAAACTTCAGCAGAATTCCGAGAACAATGGAAGAGTTCCGAAGCATTTTTAAACTTCAGCAGAATTCCGAGAACAATGGAAGAGTTCCGAAGCATTTTAAAACTTCAGCAGAATTCCAAGAACATTGGAAGAGTTCCAAAGCATTTTTAAACGTCAGCGGAATTCCGAGAACAATGGAAGAGTTCCGAAGCATTTTTAAACGTCAGCGGAATTCCGAGAACAATGGAAGAGTTCTGAAGCATTTTTAAGCGTCAGCGGAATTTTGAAAACAATGGAAGATTTCCGAAGCATTTTTAAACGTCAGCGGAATTCTGAGAACAATGGAAGAGTTCCGAAGCATTTTTAAACTTCAGCAGAATTCCGAGAACAATGGAAGGGTTCCGAAGCATTTTTAAACTTCAGCGGATTTTGGAGAACAATGGAAGCGTTCCGAAGTATTTTTAAAAGTCAGCGGAATTCCGAGAACAATGGAAGAGTTGTGAAGCATTTTTAAATGTCAGCGGAATTCCGAGAACAATGGAAGAGTTCCGAAGCATTTTTAAACGTCAGCAGAATTCCGAGAACAATGGAAGAGTTCCGAAGCATTTCTAAACGTCAGCAGAATTCTGAGAACAATGGAAGAGTTCCGAAGCATTTTTAAACTTCAGCGGAATTCCGAGAACAATGGAAGAGTTCCAAAGCATTTTTAAACGTCAGCGGAATTCCGAGAACAATGGAAGAGTTTCGAAGCATTTTTAAACTTCAACGGAATTCCGAGAAAAATGGAAGAGTTCCGAAGCATTTTTAAATGTCAGCAGAATTCCGAGAAGAATGTAAGAGTTCTGAAGCATTTTTAAACTTCAGCAGAATTCCGAGAGCAATGGAAGAGTTCCAAAGCATTTTAAAAGTTCAGCAGAATTCCGAGAACAATTGAAGAGTTCCGAAGCATTTTTAAATGTCAGCGGAATGCCGAGAACAATGCAAGATTTCCGAAGCATTTTTATATGTCAGCGGAATTCCGAGAACAATGGAAGAGTTCCAAAGCATTTTTAAACTTCAGCAGAATTCCGAGAACAATGGATGAGTTTCGAAGCATTTTTAAACTTCAACGGTATTCCGAGAACAATGGAAGAGTTCCCAAGCATTTTTAAACGTCAGCGGAATTCCGAGAATAATGAAAGAGTTGCGAAGCATTATTAAACGTCAGCGGAGTTCCGAGAACAATGGAAGAGTTCTGAAGCATTTTTAAACTTCAGCAGAATTCCCAGAGCAATGGAAGAGTTTCGATGCATTTTTAAACTTCAACGGAATTCCGAGAACAATGGAAGAGTTCCGAAGCATTTTTAAACGTCAGCAGAATTCCGAGAACAATGAAAGAGTTGAGAAGCATTATTAAACGTCAGTGTAATTCCGAGAACAGTGGAAGAGTTCTGAAGCATTTTTAAGCGTCAGCGGAATTTTGAAAACAATGGAAGATTTCCAAAGCATGTTTAAACGTCAGCGGAATTCTGAGAACAATGGAAGAGTTCCGAAGCATTTTTAAACTTCAGCAGAATTCCGAGAACAATGGAAGGGTTCCGAAGCTTTTTTAAACTTCAGCGGAATTTGGAGAACAACGGAAGAGTTCCGAAGCATTTTTAAAAGTCAGCGGAATTCCGAGAACAATGGAAGAGTTGTGAAGCATTTTTAAACGTCAGCGGAATTCCGAGAACAATGGAAGAGTTCCGAAGCATTTTTAAACGTCAGCAGAATTCTGAGAACAATGGAAAAGTTCTGAAGCATTTTTAAACGTCAGCGGAATTTTGAAAACAATGGAAGATTTCCGAAGCATTTTTAAACGTCTGCGAAATTCTGAGAACAATGGAAGAGTTCTGATGATTTTTTAGACTTCAGCAGAATTCCTAGAACAATGGAAGAGGTCCGAAGCATTTTTAAACTTCAGCGGAATTCCGAGAACAATGGAAGAGTTCCGATGCATTTTTAAACGTCAGCGGAATTCCGAGAACAATGGAAGAGTACTGAAGCCTTTTAAAACGTCAGCGGAATTCCGAGAACAATGGAAGAGTTCCGAAGCATTTTAAAACTTCAGCAGAATTCCAAGAACAATGGAAGAGTTCCGAAGCATTTTTAAACGTCAGCGGAATTCCGAGAACAATGGAAGAGTTCCGAAGCATTTTTAAACGTCAGCGGAATTCCGAGAACAATGGAAGAGTTCTGAAGCATTTTTAAGCGTCAGCGGAATTTTGAAAACAATGGAAGATTTCCGAAGCATTTTTAAACGTCAGCGGAATTCTGAGAACAATGGAAGAGTTCCGAAGCATTTTTAAACGTCAGCAGAATTCCGAGCACAATGGAAGAGTTCCGAAGCATTTTTAAACGTCAGCGGAATTCCGAGAACAATGAAAGAGTTCTGAAGCATTTTTAAGCGTCAGCGGAATTTTGAAAACAATGGAAGATTTCAGAAGCATTTTTAAACGTCAGCGGAATTCCGAGAACAATGGAAGAGTTCCGAAGCATATTTAAACGTCAGCAGAATTCCGAGAAGAATGTAAGAGTACTGAAGCATTTTTAAACTTCAGCAGAATTACGAGAACAATGGAAGAGTTCCGAAGCATTTTTAAACATGAGCAGAATTACGAGAACAATGGAAGAGATTTTAAGCATTTTTAAACTTCAGCGGAATTCCGAGAACAATAGAAGAGTTCCGAAGCATTTTTAAACTTCACCCGAATAACAAGAGCAATGGAAGAGTTCCAAAGCATTTTAAAAATTCAGCAGAATTCCGAGAACGATTGAAGAGTTCCGAAGCATTTTTAAACGTCAGCGGAATGCCGAGAACAATGCAAGATTTCCGAAGCATTTTTATATGTCAGCGGAATTCCGAGAACAATGGAAGAGTTCCGAAGCATTTTTAAACGTCAGCGGAATTCCGAGAAGAATGGAAGAGTTCCGAAGCATTTTTAAACGTCAGCGGAATTCCGAGAACAATGGAAGAGTTCTGAAGCATTTTTAAGCGTCAGCGGAATTTTGAAAACAATGGAAGATTTCCGAAGCATTTTTAAACGTCAGCGGAATTCTGAGAACAATGGAAGAGTTCCGAAGCATTTTTAAACTTCAGCAGAATTCCGAGAACAATGGAAGGGTTCCGAAGCATTTTTAAACTTCAGCGGATTTTGGAGAACAATGGAAGCGTTCCGAAGTATTTTTAAAAGTCAGCGGAATTCCGAGAACAATGGAAGAGTTGTGAAGCATTTTTAAATGTCAGCGGAATTCCGAGAACAATGGAAGAGTTCCGAAGCATTTTTAAACGTCAGCAGAATTCCGAGAACAATGGAAGAGTTCCGAAGCATTTCTAAACGTCAGCAGAATTCTGAGAACAATGGAAGAGTTCCGAAGCATATTTAAACTTCAGCGGTATTCCGAGAACAATGGAAGAGTTCCAAAGCATTTTAAAAGTTCAGCAGAATTCCGAGAACAATTGAAGAGTTCCGAAGCATTTTTAAATGTCAGCGGAATGCCGAGAACAATGCAAGATTTCCGAAGCATTTTTATATGTCAGCGGAATTCCGAGAACAATGGAAGAGTTCCAAAGCATTTTTAAACTTCAGCAGAATTCCGAGAACAATGGATGAGTTTCGAAGCATTTTTAAACTTCAACGGTATTCCGAGAACAATGGAAGAGTTCCCAAGCATTTTTAAACGTCAGCGGAATTCCGAGAATAATGAAAGAGTTGCGAAGCATTATTAAACGTCAGCGGAGTTCCGAGAACAATGGAAGAGTTCTGAAGCATTTTTAAACTTCAGCAGAATTCCCAGAGCAATGGAAGAGTTTCGATGCATTTTTAAACTTCAACGGAATTCCGAGAACAATGGAAGAGTTCCGAAGCATTTTTAAACGTCAGCAGAATTCCGAGAACAATGAAAGAGTTGAGAAGCATTATTAAACGTCAGTGTAATTCCGAGAACAGTGGAAGAGTTCTGAAGCATTTTTAAGCATCAGCGGAATTTTGAAAACAATGGAAGATTTCCGAAGCATGTTTAAACGTCAGCGGAATTCTGAGAACAATGGAAGAGTTCCGAAGCATTTTTAAACTTCAGCAGAATTCCGAGAACAATGGAAGTGTTCCGAAGCTTTTTTAAACTTCAGCGGAATTTGGAGAACAACGGAAGAGTTCCGAAGCATTTTTAAAAGTCAGCGGAATTCCGAGAACAATGGAAGAGTTGTGAAGCATTTTTAAACGTCAGCGGAATTCCGAGAACAATGGAAGAGTTCCGAAGCATTTTTAAACGTCAGCAGAATTCTGAGAACAATGGAAAAGTTCTGAAGCATTTTTAAACGTCAGCGGAATTTTGAAAACAATGGAAGATTTCCGAAGCATTTTTAAACGTCTGCGAAATTCTGAGAACAATGGAAGAGTTCTGATGATTTTTTAGACTTCAGCAGAATTCCTAGAACAATGGAAGAGGTCCGAAGCATTTTTAAACTTCAGCGGAATTCCGAGAACAATGGAAGAGTTCCGATGCATTTTTAAACGTCAGCGGAATTCCGAGAACAATGGAAAAGTACTGAAGCATTTTAAAACGTCAGCGGAATTCCGAGAACAATGGAAGAGTTCCGAAGCATTTTAAAACTTCAGCAGAATTCCAAGAACAATGGAAGAGTTCCGAAGCATTTTTAAACATCAGCGGAATTCCGAGAACAATGGAAGAGTTCCGAAGCATTTTTAAACGTCAGCGGAATTCCGAGAACAATGGAAGAGTTCTGAAGCATTTTTAAATGTCAGCAGAATTCCGAGAAGAATGTAAGAGTTCTGAAGCATTTTTAAACTTCAGCAGAATTCCGAGAGCAATGGAAGAGTTCCAAAGCATTTTAAAAGTTCAGCAGAATTCCGAGAACAATTGAAGAGTTCCGAAGCATTTTTAAATGTCAGCGGAATGCCGAGAACAATGCAAGATTTCCGAAGCATTTTTATATGTCAGCGGAATTCCGAGAACAATGGAAGAGTTCCAAAGCATTTTTAAACTTCAGCAGAATTCCGAGAACAATGGATGAGTTTCGAAGCATTTTTAAACTTCAACGGTATTCCGAGAACAATGGAAGAGTTCCCAAGCATTTTTAAACGTCAGCGGAATTCCGAGAATAATGAAAGAGTTGCGAAGCATTATTAAACGTCAGCGGAGTTCCGAGAACAATGGAAGAGTTCTGAAGCATTTTTAAACTTCAGCAGAATTCCCAGAGCAATGGAAGAGTTTCGATGCATTTTTAAACTTCAACGGAATTCCGAGAACAATGGAAGAGTTCCGAAGCATTTTTAAACGTCAGCAGAATTCCGAGAACAATGAAAGAGTTGAGAAGCATTATTAAACGTCAGTGTAATTCCGAGAACAGTGGAAGAGTTCTGAAGCATTTTTAAGCGTCAGCGGAATTTTGAAAACAATGGAAGATTTCCAAAGCATGTTTAAACGTCAGCGGAATTCTGAGAACAATGGAAGAGTTCCGAAGCATTTTTAAACTTCAGCAGAATTCCGAGAACAATGGAAGGGTTCCGAAGCTTTTTTAAACTTCAGCGGAATTTGGAGAACAACGGAAGAGTTCCGAAGCATTTTTAAAAGTCAGCGGAATTCCGAGAACAATGGAAGAGTTGTGAAGCATTTTTAAACGTCAGCGGAATTCCGAGAACAATGGAAGAGTTCCGAAGCATTTTTAAACGTCAGCAGAATTCTGAGAACAATGGAAAAGTTCTGAAGCATTTTTAAACGTCAGCGGAATTTTGAAAACAATGGAAGATTTCCGAAGCATTTTTAAACGTCTGCGAAATTCTGAGAACAATGGAAGAGTTCTGATGATTTTTTAGACTTCAGCAGAATTCCTAGAACAATGGAAGAGGTCCGAAGCATTTTTAAACTTCAGCGGAATTCCGAGAACAATGGAAGAGTTCCGATGCATTTTTAAACGTCAGCGGAATTCCGAGAACAATGGAAGAGTACTGAAGCCTTTTAAAACGTCAGCGGAATTCCGAGAACAATGGAAGAGTTCCGAAGCATTTTAAAACTTCAGCAGAATTCCAAGAACAATGGAAGAGTTCCGAAGCATTTTTAAACGTCAGCGGAATTCCGAGAACAATGGAAGAGTTCCGAAGCATTTTTAAACGTCAGCGGAATTCCGAGAACAATGGAAGAGTTCTGAAGCATTTTTAAGCGTCAGCGGAATTTTGAAAACAATGGAAGATTTCCGAAGCATTTTTAAACGTCAGCGGAATTCTGAGAACAATGGAAAAGTTCCGAAGCATTTTTAAACGTCAGCAGAATTCCGAGAACAATGGAAGAGTTCCGAAGCATTTTTAAACGTCAGCGGAATTCCGAGAACAATGAAAGAGTTCTGAAGCATTTTTAAGCGTCAGCGGAATTTTGAAAACAATGGAAGATTTCAGAAGCATTTTTAAACGTCAGCGGAATTCCGAGAACAATGGAAGAGTTCCGAAGCATATTTAAACGTCAGCAGAATTCCGAGAAGAATGTAAGAGTACTGAAGCATTTTTAAACTTCAGCAGAATTACGAGAACAATGGAAGAGTTCCGAAGCATTTTTAAACATGAGCAGAATTACGAGAACAATGGAAGAGATTTTAAGCATTTTTAAACTTCAGCGGAATTCCGAGAACAATAGAAGAGTTCCGAAGCATTTTTAAACTTCACCCGAATAACAAGAGCAATGGAAGAGTTCCAAAGCATTTTAAAAATTCAGCAGAATTCCGAGAACGATTGAAGAGTTCCGAAGCATTTTTAAACGTCAGCGGAATGCCGAGAACAATGCAAGATTTCCGAAGCATTTTTATATGTCAGCGGAATTCCGAGAACAATGGAAGAGTTCCGAAGCATTTTTAAACGTCAGCGGAATTCCGAGAAGAATGGAAGAGTTCCGAAGCATTTTTAAACGTCAGCGGAATTCCGAGAACAATGGAAGAGTTCTGAAGCATTTTTAAGCGTCAGCGGAATTTTGAAAACAATGGAAGATTTCCGAAGCATTTTTAAACGTCAGCGGAATTCTGAGAACAATGGAAGAGTTCCGAAGCATTTTTAAACTTCAGCAGAATTCCGAGAACAATGGAAGGGTTCCGAAGCATTTTTAAACTTCAGCGGATTTTGGAGAACAATGGAAGCGTTCCGAAGTATTTTTAAAAGTCAGCGGAATTCCGAGAACAATGGAAGAGTTGTGAAGCATTTTTAAATGTCAGCGGAATTCCGAGAACAATGGAAGAGTTCCGAAGCATTTTTAAACGTCAGCAGAATTCCGAGAACAATGGAAGAGTTCCGAAGCATTTCTAAACGTCAGCAGAATTCTGAGAACAATGGAAGAGTTCCGAAGCATATTTAAACTTCAGCGGTATTCCGAGAACAATGGAAGAGTTCCAAAGCATTTTTAAACGTCAGCGGAATTCCGAGTACAATGGAAGAGTTTCGAAGCATTTTTAAACTTCAACGGAATTCCGAGAAAAATGGAAGAGTTCCGAAGCATTTTTAAATGTCAGCAGAATTCCGAGAAGAATGTAAGAGTTCTGAAGTATTTTTAAACTTCAGCAGAATTCCGAGAGCAATGGAAGAGTTCCAAAGCATTTTAAAAGTTCAGCAGAATTCCGAGAACAATTGAAGAGTTCCGAAGCATTTTTAAATGTCAGCGGAATGCCGAGAACAATGCAAGATTTCCGAAGCATTTTTATATGTCAGCGGAATTCCGAGAACAATGGAAGAGTTCCAAAGCATTTTTAAACTTCAGCAGAATTCCGAGAACAATGGATGAGTTTCGAAGCATTTTTAAACTTCAACGGTATTCCGAGAACAATGGAAGAGTTCCCAAGCATTTTTAAACGTCAGCGGAATTCCGAGAATAATGAAAGAGTTGCGAAGCATTATTAAACGTCAGCGGAGTTCCGAGAACAATGGAAGAGTTCTGAAGCATTTTTAAACTTCAGCAGAATTCCCAGAGCAATGGAAGAGTTTCGATGCATTTTTAAACTTCAACGGAATTCCGAGAACAATGGAAGAGTTCCGAAGCATTTTTAAACGTCAGCAGAATTCCGAGAACAATGAAAGAGTTGAGAAGCATTATTAAACGTCAGTGTAATTCCGAGAACAGTGGAAGAGTTCTGAAGCATTTTTAAGCATCAGCGGAATTTTGAAAACAATGGAAGATTTCCGAAGCATGTTTAAACGTCAGCGGAATTCTGAGAACAATGGAAGAGTTCCGAAGCATTTTTAAACTTCAGCAGAATTCCGAGAACAATGGAAGTGTTCCGAAGCTTTTTTAAACTTCAGCGGAATTTGGAGAACAACGGAAGAGTTCCGAAGCATTTTTAAAAGTCAGCGGAATTCCGAGAACAATGGAAGAGTTGTGAAGCATTTTTAAACGTCAGCGGAATTCCGAGAACAATGGAAGAGTTCCGAAGCATTTTTAAACGTCAGCAGAATTCTGAGAACAATGGAAAAGTTCTGAAGCATTTTTAAACGTCAGCGGAATTTTGAAAACAATGGAAGATTTCCGAAGCATTTTTAAACGTCTGCGAAATTCTGAGAACAATGGAAGAGTTCTGATGATTTTTTAGACTTCAGCAGAATTCCTAGAACAATGGAAGAGGTCCGAAGCATTTTTAAACTTCAGCGGAATTCCGAGAACAATGGAAGAGTTCCGATGCATTTTTAAACGTCAGCGGAATTCCGAGAACAATGGAAAAGTACTGAAGCATTTTAAAACGTCAGCGGAATTCCGAGAACAATGGAAGAGTTCCGAAGCATTTTAAAACTTCAGCAGAATTCCAAGAACAATGGAAGAGTTCCGAAGCATTTTTAAACATCAGCGGAATTCCGAGAACAATGGAAGAGTTCCGAAGCATTTTTAAACGTCAGCGGAATTCCGAGAACAATGGAAGAGTTCTGAAGCATTTTTAAGCGTCAGCGGAATTTTGAAAACAATGGAAGATTTCCGAAGCATTTTTAAATGTCAGCGGAATTCTGAGAACAATGGAAGAGTTCCGAAGCATTTTTAAACGTCAGCAGAATTCCGAGAACAATGGAAGAGTTCCGAAGCATTTTTAAACGTCAGCGGAATTCCGAGAACAAAGAAAGAGTTCTGAAGCATTTTTAAGCGTCAGCGGAATTTTGAAAACAATGGAAGATTTCAGAAGCATTTTTAAACGTCAGCGGAATTCCGAGAACAATGGAAGAGTTCCGAAGCATATTTAAACGTCAGCAGAATTCCGAGAAGAATGTAAGAGTACTGAAGCATTTTTAAACTTCAGCAGAATTACGAGAACAATGGAAGAGTTCCGAAGCATTTTTAAACATGAGCAGAATTACGAGAACAATGGAAGAGATTTTAAGCATTTTTAAACTTCAGCGGAATTCCGAGAGCAATGGAAGAGTTCCAAAGCATTTTAAAAATTCAGCAGAATTCCGAGAACGATTGAAGAGTTCCGAAGCATTTTTAAACGTCAGCGGAATGCCGAGAACAATGCAAGATTTCCGAAGCATTTTTATATGTCAGCGGAATTCCGAGAACAATGGAAGAGTACCAAAGCATTTTTAAACGTCAGCGGAATTCTGAGAACAATGGAAGAGTTCCGAAGCATTTTTAAACGTCAGCAGAATTCTGAGAACAATGGAAAAGTTCTGAAGCATTTTTAAACGTCAGCGGAATTTTGAAAACAATGGAAGATTTCCGAAGCATTTTTAAACGTCAGCGAAATTCTGAGAACAATGGAAGAGTTCTGATGATTTTTTAGACTTTAGCAGAATTCCTAGAACAATGGAAGAGGTCCGAAGCATTTTTAAACTTCAGCGGAATTCCGAGAACAATGGAAGAGTTCCGAAGCATTTTTAAACGTCAGCGGAATTCCGAGAACAATGGAAGAGTACTGAAGCATTTTAAAACGTCAGCGGAATTCCAAGAACAATGGAAGAGTTCCGAAGCATTTTTAAAGGTCAGCAGAATTCCGAGAACAATGGAAGAGTTCCGAAGCATTTTAAAACTTCAGCAGAATTCCAAGAACAATGGAAGAGTTCCGAAGCATTTTTAAACGTCAGCGGAATTCCGAGAACAATGTACGAGATTTTAAGCATTTTTAAACTTCAGCGGAATTCCGAGAACAATAGAAGAGTTCCGAAGCATTTTTAAAATTCACACGAATTCCGAGAATAATGGAAGAGTTCACATGAATTTTTAGACTTCAGCAGAATTCCTAGAACAATGGAAGAGTTCCGAAGCATTTTTAAACTTCAGCGGAATTCCGAGAACAATGGAATAGTTCCGAAGCATTTTTAAACATGAGCAGAATTACGAGAACAATGGAAGAGATTTTAAGCATTTTTAAACTTCAGCGGAATTCCGAGAACAATAGAAGAGTTCCGAAGCATTTTTAAACTTCACCCGAATTCTGAGAGCAATGGAAGAGTTCCAAAGCATTTTAAAAGTTCAGCAGAATTCCGAGAACAATTGAAGAGTTCCGAAGCATTTTTAAACGTCAGCGGAATGCCGAGAACAATGCAAGATTTCCGAAGCATTTTTATATGTCAGCGGATTTCCGAGAACAATGGAAGAGTACCGAAGCATTTTTAAACGTCAGCGGAATTCTGAGAACAATGGAAGAGTTCCGAAGCATTTTTAAACTTCAGCAGAATTCCGAGAACAATGGAAGAGTTTCGAAGCATTTTTAAACTTCAACGGAATTCCGAGAACAATGGAAGAGTTCCGAAGCATTTTTAAACGTCAGCGGAATTCCGAGAACAATGGAAGAGTTCTGAAGCATTTTTAAACGTCAGCGGAATTTTGAAAACAATGGAAGATTTACGAAGCATTTTTAAACGTCAGCGGAATTCTGAGAACAATGGAAGAGTTCCGAAGCATTTTTAAACTTCAGCGGAATTCCGAGAACAATGGAAGAGTTCCAAAGCATTTTTAAACGTCAGCGGAATTCCGAGAACAATGGAAGAGTTCTGAAGCATTTTTAAACGTCAGCGGAATTGCGAGAACAATGGAAGAGTTCTAAAGCATTTTTAAACATCAGCGGAATGCTGAGAACAATGCAAGATTTCCGAAGCATTTTTATATGTCAGCGGAATTCCGAGAACAATGGAAGAGTTCCGAAGCATTTTTAAACTTCACCGGAATTACGAGAACAATGGAAGAGTTCCGAAGCATTTTTAAACGTCAGCGGAATGCCGAGAACAATGCAAGAGTTCCGAAGCATTTTTAAACTTCAGCAGAATTCCGAGAACAATGGAAGAGTTCCGAAGCATTTTAAAACTTCAGCAGAAATCCAAGAACAATGGAAGAGTTCCGAAGCATTTTTAAACGTCAGCGGAATTCCGAGAACAATGGAAGAGTTCCGAAGCATTTTTAAACGTCAGCGGAATTCCGAGAACAATGGAAGAGTTCTGAAGCATTTTTAAGCGTCAGCGGAATTTTGAAAACAATGGAAGATTTCCAAAGCATTTTTAAATGTCAGCGAAATTCTGAGAACAATGGAAAAGTTCCGAAGCATTTTTAAACTTCAGCAGAATTCCGAGAACAATGGAAGGGTTCCGAAGCATTTTTAAACTTCAGCGGATTTTGGAGAACAATGGAAGCGTTCCAAAGTATTTTTAAAAGTCAGCGGAATTCCGAGAACAATGGAAGAGTTGTGCAGCATTTTTAAACGTCAGCGGAATTCCGAGAACAATGGAAGAGTTCCGAAGCATTTCTAAACGTCAGCAGAATTCTGAGAACAATGGAAGAGTTCCGAAGCATTTTTAAACGTCAGCAGAATTCCGAGAAGAATGTAAGAGTACTGAAGCATTTTTAAACTTCAGCAGAATTCCGAGAGCAATGGAAGAGTTCCAAAGCATTTTAAAAGTTCAGCAGAATTCCGAGAACAATTGAAGAGTTCCGAAGCATTTTTAAACGTCAGCGGAATGCCGAGAACAATGCAAGATTTCCGAAGCATTTTTATATGTCAGCGGAATTCCGAGAACAATGGAAGAGTACCGAAGCATTTTTAAACGTCAGCGGAATTCTGAGAACAATGGAAGAGTTCCGAAGCATTTTTAAACTTCAGCAGAATTCCGAGAACAATGGAAGGGTTCCGAAGCTTTTTTAAACTTCAGCGGAATTTGGAGAACAACGGAAGAGTTCCGAAGCATTTTTAAAAGTCAGCGGAATTCCGAGAACAATGGAAGAGTTGTGAAGCATTTTTAAACGTCAGCGGAATTCCGAGAACAATGGAAGAGTTCCGAAGCATTTTTAAACGTCAGCAGAATTCTGAGAACAATGGAAAAGTTCTGAAGCATTTTTAAACGTCAGCGGAATTTTGAAAACAATGGAAGATTTCCGAAGCATTTTTAAACGTCAGCGGAATTTTGAAAACAATGGAAGAGTTCCGAAGCATTTTTAAAGGTCAGCAGAATTCCGAGAACAATGGAAGAGTTCCGAAGCATTTTAAAACTTCAGCAGAATTCCAAGAACAATGGAAGAGTTCCGAAGCATTTTTAAACGTCAGCGGAATTCCGAGAACAATGTACGAGATTTTAAGCATTTTTAAACTTCAGCGGAATTCCGAGAACAATAGAAGAGTTCCGAAGCATTTTTAAAATTCACACGAATTCCGAGAATAATGGAAGAGTTCACATGAATTTTTAGACTTCAGCAGAATTCCTAGAACAATGGAAGAGTTCCGAAGCATTTTTAAACTTCAGCGGAATTCCGAGAACAATGGAATAGTTCCGAAGCATTTTTAAACATGAGCAGAATTACGAGAACAATGGAAGAGATTTTAAGCATTTTTAAACTTCAGCGGAATTCCGAGAACAATAGAAGAGTTCCGAAGCATTTTTAAACTTCACCCGAATTCTGAGAGCAATGGAAGAGTTCCAAAGCATTTTAAAAGTTCAGCAGAATTCCGAGAACAATTGAAGAGTTCCGAAGCATTTTTAAACGTCAGCGGAATGCCGAGAACAATGCAAGATTTCCGAAGCATTTTTATATGGCAGCGGATTTCCGAGAACAATGGAAGAGTACCGAAGCATTTTTAAACGTCAGCGGAATTCTGAGAACAATGGAAGAGTTCCGAAGCATTTTTAAACTTCAGCAGAATTCCGAGAACAATGGAAGAGTTTCGAAGCATTTTTAAACTTCAACGGAATTCCGAGAACAATGGAAGAGTTCCGAAGCATTTTTAAACGTCAGCGGAATTCCGAGAACAATGGAAGAGTTCTGAAGCATTTTTAAACGTCAGCGGAATTTTGAAAACAATGGAAGATTTACGAAGCATTTTTAAACGTCAGCGGAATTCTGAGAACAATGGAAGAGTTCCGAAGCATTTTAAAACTTCAGCGGAATTCCGAGAACAATGGAAGAGTTCCAAAGCATTTTTAAACGTCAGCGGAATTCCGAGAACAATGGAAGAGTTCTGAAGCATTTTTAAACGTCAGCGGAATTTTGAAAACAATGGAAGAGTTCCGAAGCATTTTTAAACTTCAGCAGAATTCCGAGAACAATGGAAGAGTTTCGAAGCATTTTTAAACTTCAACGGAATTCCGAGAACAATGGAAGAGTTCCGAAGCATTTTTAAACGTCAGCGGAATTCCGAGAACAATGGAAGAGTTCTGAAGCATTTTTAAACGTCAGCGGAATTTTGAAAACAATGGAAGATTTACGAAGCATTTTTAAACGTCAGCGGAATTCTGAGAACAATGGAAGAGTTCCGAAGCATTTTTAAACTTCAGCGGAATTCCGAGAACAATGGAAGAGTTCCAAAGCATTTTTAAACGTCAGCGGAATTCCGAGAACAATGGAAGAGTTCTGAAGCATTTTTAAACGTCAGCGGAATTGCGAGAACAATGGAAGAGTTCTAAAGCATTTTTAAACATCAGCGGAATGCTGAGAACAATGCAAGATTTCCGAAGCATTTTTATATGTCAGCGGAATTCCGAGAACAATGGAAGAGTTCCGAAGCATTTTTAAACTTCAGCGGAATTACGAGAACAATGGAAGAGTTCCGAAGCATTTTTAAACGTCAGCGGAATGTCGAGAACAATGCAAGAGTTCCGAAGCATTTTTAAACTTCAGCAGAATTCCGAGAACAATGGAAGAGTTCCGAAGCATTTTAAAACTTCAGCAGAAATCCAAGAACAATGGAAGAGTTCCGAAGCATTTTTAAACGTCAGCGGAATTCCGAGAACAATGGAAGAGTTCCGAAGCATTTTTAAACGTCAGCGGAATTCCGAGAACAATGGAAGAGTTCTGAAGCATTTTTAAGCGTCAGCGGAATTTTGAAAACAATGGAAGATTTCCAAAGCATTTTTAAATGTCAGCGAAATTCTGAGAACAATGGAAAAGTTCCGAAGCATTTTTAAACTTCAGCAGAATTCCGAGAACAATGGAAGGGTTCCGAAGCATTTTTAAACTTCAGCGGATTTTGGAGAACAATGGAAGCGTTCCAAAGTATTTTTAAAAGTCAGCGGAATTCCGAGAACAATGGAAGAGTTGTGCAGCATTTTTAAACGTCAGCGGAATTCCGAGAACAATGGAAGAGTTCCAAAGCATTTCTAAACGTCAGCAGAATTCTGAGAACAATGGAAGAGTTCCGAAGCATTTTTAAACTTCAGCGGAATTCCGAGAACAATGGAAGAGTTCCAAAGCATTTTTAAATGTCAGCGGAATTCCGAGAACAATGGAAGAGTTCCGAAGCATTTTTAAACGTCAGCAGAATTCCGAGAAGAATGTAAGAGTACTGAAGCATTTTTAAACTTCAGCAGAATTCCGAGAGCAATGGAAGAGTTCCAAAGCATTTTAAAAGTTCAGCAGAATTCCGAGAACAATTGAAGAGTTCCGAAGCATTTTTAAACGTCAGCGGAATGCCGAGAACAATGCAAGATTTCCGAAGCATTTTTATATGTCAGCGGAATTCCGAGAACAATGGAAGAGTACCGAAGCATTTTTAAACGTCAGCGGAATTCTGAGAACAATGGAAGAGTTCCAAAGCATTTTAAAAGTTCAGCAGAATTCCGAGAGCAATGGAAGAGTTCCAAAGCATTTTAAAAGTTCAGCAGAATTCCGAGAACAATTGAAGAGTTCTGAAGCATTTTTAAACATCAGCGGAATGCCGAGAACAATGCAAGATTTCCGAAGCATTTTTATATGTCAGCGGAATTCCGAGAATAATGGAAGAGTTCCGAAGCATTTTTAAACTTCAGCAGAATTCCGAGAACAATGGAAGAGTTTCGAAGCATTTTTAAACTTCAACGGTATTCCGAGAACAATGGAAGAGTTCCGAAGCATTTTTAAACGTCAGCGGAATTCCGAGAACAATGAAAGAGTTGCGAAGCATTATCAAACGTCAGCGGAGTTCCGAGAACAATGGAAGAGTTCCGAAGCATTTTTAAACTTCAGCAGAATTCCCAGAACAATGGAAGAGTTCCGAAGCATTTTTAAACTTCAACGGAATTCCGAGAACAATGGAAGAGTTCCGAAGCATTTTTAAACTACAGCAGAATTCCGAGAGCAATGGAAGAGTTCCAAAGCATTTTAAAAGTTCAGCAGAATTCCGAGAACAATTGAAGAGTTCCGAAGCATTTTTAAACGTCAGCGGAATGCCGAGAACAATGCAAGATTTCCAAAGCATTTTTATATGTCAGCGGAATTCCGAGAATAATGGAAGAGTTCCGAAGCATTTTTAAACTTCAGCAGAATTCCGAGAACAATGGAAGAGTTCCGAAGCATTTTTAAACGTCAGCGGAATTCCGAGAACAATGAAAGAGTTGCGAAGCATTATTAAACGTCAGCGGAGTTCCGAGAACAATGGAAGAGTTCCGAAGCATTTTTAAACTTCAGCAGAATTCCCAGAACAATGGAAGAGTTTCGAAGCATTTTTAAACTTCAACGGAATTCCGAGAACAATGGAAGAGTTCCGAAGCATTTTTAAACGTCAGCGGAATTCCGAGAACAATGAAAGAGTTGCGAAGCATTATTAAACGTCAGCGTAATTCCGAGAACAATGGAAGAATTCTGAAGCATTTTTAAGCGTCAGCGGAATTTTGAAAACAATGGAAGATTTCCGAAGCATGTTTAAACGTCAGCGGAATTCTTAGAACAATGGAAGAGTTCCGAAGCATTTTTAAACTTCAGCAGAATTCCGAGAACAATGGAAGAATTCCGAAGCTTTTTTAAACTTCAGCGGAATTTGGAGAACAACGGAAGAGTTCCGAAGCATTTTTAAAAGTCAGCGGAATTCCGAGAACAATGGAAGAGTTGTGAAGCATTTTTAAACGTCAGCGGAATTCCGAGAACAATGGAAGAGTTCCGAAGCATTTTTAAACGTCAGCAGAATTCTGAGAACTATGGAAAAGTTCTGAAGCATTTTTAAACGTCAGCGGACTTTTGAAAACAATGGAAGATTTCCGAAGCATTTTTAAACGTCAGCGAAATTCTGAGAACAATGGAAGAGTTCTGATGATTTTTTAGACTTCAGCAGAATTCCTAGAACAATGGAAGAGGTCCGAAGCATTTTTAAACTTCAGCGGAATTCCGAGAACAATGGAAGAGTTCCGAAGCATTTTTAAACGTCAGCGGAATTCCGAGAACAATGGAAGAGTACTGAAGCATTTTAAAACGTCAGCGGAATTCCAAGAACAATGGAAGAGTTCCGAAGCATTTTTAAATGTCAGCAGAATTCCGAGAACATTGGAAGAGTTCCGAAGCATTTTAAAACTTCAGCAGAATTCCAAGAACAATGGAAGAGTTCCGAAGCATTTTTAAACGTCAGCGGAATTCCGAGAACAATGGAAGAGTTCCGAAGCATTTTTAAACGTCAGCGGAATTCCGAGAACAATGGAAGAGTTCTGAAGCATTTTTAAACTTCAGCAGAATTCCGAGAACAATGTACGAGATTTTAAGCATTTTTAAACTTCAGCGGAATTCCGAGAACAATAGAAGAGTTCCGAAGCATTTTTAAAATTCACACGAATTCCGAGAATAATGGAAGAGTTCACATGAATTTTTAGACTTCAGCAGAATTCCTAGAACAATGGAAGAGTTCCGAAGCATTTTTAAACGTCAGCGGAATTCCGAGAACAATGGAATAGTTCCGAAGCATTTTTAAACATGAGCAGAATTACGAGAACAATGGAAGAGATTTTAAGCATTTTTAAACTTCAGCGGAATTCCGAGAACAATAGAAGAGTTCCGAAGCATTTTTAAACTTCACCCGAATTCTGAGAGCAATGGAAGAGTTCCAAAGCATTTTAAAAGTTCAGCAGAATTCCGAGAACAATTGAAGAGTTCCGAAGCATTTTTAAACGTCAGCGGAATGCCGAGAACAATGCAAGATTTCCGAAGCATTTTTATATGTCAGCGGATTTCCGAGAACAATGGAAGAGTACCGAAGCATTTTTAAACGTCAGCGGAATTACGAGAACAATGGAAGAGTTCCAAAGCATTTTTAAATGTCAGCGGAATTCCGAGAACAATGGAAGAGTTCCGAAGCATTTTTAAACGTCAGCAGAATTCCGAGAAGAATGTAAGAGTACTGAAGCATTTTTAAACTTCAGCAGAATTCCGAGAGCAATGGAAGAGTTCCAAAGCATTTTAAAAGTTCAGCAGAATTCCGAGAACAATTGAAGAGTTCCGAAGCATTTTTAAACGTCAGCGGAATGCCGAGAACAATGCAAGATTTCCGAAGCATTTTTATATGTCAGCGGAATTCCGAGAACAATGGAAGAGTACCGAAGCATTTTTAAACGTCAGCGGAATTCTGAGAACAATGGAAGAGTTCCAAAGCATTTTAAAAGTTCAGCAGAATTCCGAGAGCAATGGAAGAGTTCCAAAGCATTTTAAAAGTTCAGCAGAATTCCGAGAACAATTGAAGAGTTCCGAAGCATTTTTAAACATCAGCGGAATGCCGAGAACAATGCAAGATTTCCGAAGCATTTTTATATGTCAGCGGAATTCCGAGAATAATGGAAGAGTTCCGAAGCATTTTTAAACTTCAGCAGAATTCCGAGAACAATGGAAGAGTTTCGAAGCATTTTTAAACTTCAACGGTATTCCGAGAACAATGGAAGAGTTCCGAAGCATTTTTAAACGTCAGCGGAATTCCGAGAACAATGAAAGAGTTGCGAAGCATTATCAAACGTCAGCGGAGTTCCGAGAACAATGGAAGAGTTCCGAAGCATTTTTAAACTTCAGCAGAATTCCCAGAACAATGGAAGAGTTCCGAAGCATTTTTAAACTTCAACGGAATTCCGAGAACAATGGAAGAGTTCCGAAGCATTTTTAAACTACAGCAGAATTCCGAGAGCAATGGAAGAGTTCCAAAGCATTTTAAAAGTTCAGCAGAATTCCGAGAACAATTGAAGAGTTCCGAAGCATTTTTAAACGTCAGCGGAATGCCGAGAACAATGCAAGATTTCCAAAGCATTTTTATATGTCAGCGGAATTCCGAGAATAATGGAAGAGTTCCGAAGCATTTTTAAACTTCAGCAGAATTCCGAGAACAATGGAAGAGTTCCGAAGCATTTTTAAACGTCAGCGGAATTCCGAGAACAATGAAAGAGTTGCGAAGCATTATTAAACGTCAGCGGAGTTCCGAGAACAATGGAAGAGTTCCGAAGCATTTTTAAACTTCAGCAGAATTCCCAGAACAATGGAAGAGTTTCGAAGCATTTTTAAACTTCAACGGAATTCCGAGAACAATGGAAGAGTTCCGAAGCATTTTTAAACGTCAGCGGAATTCCGAGAACAATGAAAGAGTTGCGAAGCATTATTAAACGTCAGCGTAATTCCGAGAACAATGGAAGAATTCTGAAGCATTTTTAAGCGTCAGCGGAATTTTGAAAACAATGGAAGATTTCCGAAGCATGTTTAAACGTCAGCGGAATTCTTAGAACAATGGAAGAGTTCCGAAGCATTTTTAAACTTCAGCAGAATTCCGAGAACAATGGAAGAATTCCGAAGCTTTTTTAAACTTCAGCGGAATTTGGAGAACAACGGAAGAGTTCCGAAGCATTTTTAAAAGTCAGCGGAATTCCGAGAACAATGGAAGAGTTGTGAAGCATTTTTAAACGTCAGCGGAATTCCGAGAACAATGGAAGAGTTCCGAAGCATTTTTAAACGTCAGCAGAATTCTGAGAACTATGGAAAAGTTCTGAAGCATTTTTAAACGTCAGCGGACTTTTGAAAACAATGGAAGATTTCCGAAGCATTTTTAAACGTCAGCGAAATTCTGAGAACAATGGAAGAGTTCTGATGATTTTTTAGACTTCAGCAGAATTCCTAGAACAATGGAAGAGGTCCGAAGCATTTTTAAACTTCAGCGGAATTCCGAGAACAATGGAAGAGTTCCGAAGCATTTTTAAACGTCAGCGGAATTCCGAGAACAATGGAAGAGTACTGAAGCATTTTAAAACGTCAGCGGAATTCCAAGAACAATGGAAGAGTTCCGAAGCATTTTTAAATGTCAGCAGAATTCCGAGAACATTGGAAGAGTTCCGAAGCATTTTAAAACTTCAGCAGAATTCCAAGAACAATGGAAGAGTTCCGAAGCATTTTTAAACGTCAGCGGAATTCCGAGAACAATGGAAGAGTTCCGAAGCATTTTTAAACGTCAGCGGAATTCCGAGAACAATGGAAGAGTTCTGAAGCATTTTTAAACTTCAGCAGAATTCCGAGAACAATGTACGAGATTTTAAGCATTTTTAAACTTCAGCGGAATTCCGAGAACAATAGAAGAGTTCCGAAGCATTTTTAAAATTCACACGAATTCCGAGAATAATGGAAGAGTTCACATGAATTTTTAGACTTCAGCAGAATTCCTAGAACAATGGAAGAGTTCCGAAGCATTTTTAAACGTCAGCGGAATTCCGAGAACAATGGAATAGTTCCGAAGCATTTTTAAACATGAGCAGAATTACGAGAACAATGGAAGAGATTTTAAGCATTTTTAAACTTCAGCGGAATTCCGAGAACAATAGAAGAGTTCCGAAGCATTTTTAAACTTCACCCGAATTCTGAGAGCAATGGAAGAGTTCCAAAGCATTTTAAAAGTTCAGCAGAATTCCGAGAACAATTGAAGAGTTCCGAAGCATTTTTAAACGTCAGCGGAATGCCGAGAACAATGCAAGATTTCCGAAGCATTTTTATATGTCAGCGGATTTCCGAGAACAATGGAAGAGTACCGAAGCATTTTTAAACGTCAGCGGAATTACGAGAACAATGGAAGAGTTCCGAAGCATTTTTAAACGTCAGCGGAATGCCGAGAACAATGCAAGATTTCCGAAGCATTTTTATATGTCAGCGGAATTCCGAGAACAATGGAAGAGTTACGAAGCATTTTAAAACTTCAGCGGAATTACGAGAACAATGGAAGAGTTCCGAAGCATTTTTAAACGTCAGCGGAATGCCGAGAACAATGCAAGATTTCCGAAGCATTTTTATATGTCAGCGGAATTCCGAGAACAATGGAAGAGTTCCGAAGCATTTTAAAACTTCAGCAGAAATCCAAGAACAATGGAAGAGTTCCGAAGCATTTTTAAACGTCAGCGGAATTCCGAGAACAATGGAAGAGTTCCGAAGCATTTTTAAACGTCAGCGGAATTCCGAGAACAATGGAAGAGTTCTGAAGCATTTTTAAGCGTCAGCGGAATTTTGAAAACAATGGAAGATTTCCAAAGCATTTTTAAATGTCAGCGAAATTCTGAGAACAATGGAAAAGTTCCGAAGCATTTTTAAACTTCAGCAGAATTCCGAGAACAATGGAAGGGTTCCGAAGCATTTTTAAACTTCAGCGGATTTTGGAGAACAATGGAAGCGTTCCAAAGTATTTTTAAAAGTCAGCGGAATTCCGAGAACAATGGAAGAGTTGTGCAGCATTTTTAAACGTCAGCGGAATTCCGAGAACAATGGAAGAGTTCCGAAGCATTTCTAAACGTCAGCAGAATTCTGAGAACAATGGAAGAGTTCCGAAGCATTTTTAAACTTCAGCAGAATTCCGAGAACAATGGAAGAGTTCCAAAGCATTTTTAAACGTCAGCGGAATTCCGAGAACAATGGAAGAGTTCCGAAGCATTTTTAAACGTCAGCAGAATTCCGAGAAGAATGTAAGAGTACTGAAGCATTTTTAAACTTCAGCAGAATTCCGAGAGCAATGGAAGAGTTCCAAAGCATTTTAAAAGTTCAGCAGAATTCCGAGAACAATTGAAGAGTTTCGAAGCATTTTTAAACTTCAACGGTATTCCGAGAACAATGGAAGAGTTCCGAAGCATTTTTAAACGTCAGCGGAATTCCGAGAACAATGAAAGAGTTGCGAAGCATTATCAAACGTCAGCGGAGTTCCGAGAACAATGGAAGAGTTCCGAAGCATTTTTAAACTTCAGCAGAATTCCCAGAACAATGGAAGAGTTCCGAAGCATTTTTAAACTTCAACGGAATTCCGAGAACAATGGAAGAGTTCCGAAGCATTTTTAAACTTCAGCAGAATTCCGAGAGCAATGGAAGAGTTCCAAAGCATTTTAAAAGTTCAGCAGAATTCCGAGAACAATTGAAGAGTTCCGAAGCATTTTTAAACGTCAGCGGAATGCCGAGAACAATGCAAGATTTCCAAAGCATTTTTATATGTCAGCGGAATTCCGAGAATAATGGAAGAGTTCCGAAGCATTTTTAAACTTCAGCAGAATTCCGAGAACAATGGAAGAGTTCCGAAGCATTTTTAAACGTCAGCGGAATTCCGAGAACAATGAAAGAGTTGCGAAGCATTATTAAACGTCAGCGGAGTTCCGAGAACAATGGAAGAGTTCCGAAGCATTTTTAAACTTCAGCAGAATTCCCAGAACAATGGAAGAGTTTCGAAGCATTTTTAAACTTCAACGGAATTCCGAGAACAATGGAAGAGTTCCGAAGCATTTTTAAACGTCAGCGGAATTCCGAGAACAATGAAAGAGTTGCGAAGCATTATTAAACGTCAGCGTAATTCCGAGAACAATGGAAGAATTCTGAAGCATTTTTAAGCGTCAGCGGAATTTTGAAAACAATGGAAGATTTCCGAAGCATGTTTAAACGTCAGCGGAATTCTTAGAACAATGGAAGAGTTCCGAAGCATTTTTAAACTTCAGCAGAATTCCGAGAACAATGGAAGAATTCCGAAGCTTTTTTAAACTTCAGCGGAATTTGGAGAACAACGGAAGAGTTCCGAAGCATTTTTAAAAGTCAGCGGA
This sequence comes from Phyllobates terribilis, assembly GCF_046119375.1. Lineage (NCBI taxonomy): Eukaryota > Metazoa > Chordata > Amphibia > Anura > Dendrobatidae > Phyllobates > Phyllobates terribilis. Next base: position 10,365,994 of record NW_027362788.1, on the reverse strand, counting down.
ATTCCGAGAACAATGGAAGAGTTGTGAAGCATTTTTAAACGTCAGCGGAATTCCGAGAACAATGGAAGAGTTCCGAAGCATTTTTAAACATCAGCAGAATTCTGAGAACTATGGAAAAGTTCTGAAGCATTTTTAAACGTCAGCGGAATTTTGAAAACAATGGAAGATTTCCGAAGCATTTTTAAACGTCAGCGAAATTCTGAGAACAATGGAAGAGTTCTGATGATTTTTTAGACTTCAGCAGAATTCCTAGAACAATGGAAGAGGTCCGAAGCATTTTTAAACTTCAGCGGAATTCCGAGAACAATGGAAGAGTTCCGAAGCATTTTTAAACGTCAGCGGAATTCCGAGAACAATGGAAGAGTACTGAAGCATTTTAAAACGTCAGCGGAATTCCAAGAACAATGGAAGAGTTCCGAAGCATTTTTAAACGTCAGCGGAATTCCGAGAACAATGGAAGAGTTCCGAAGCATTTTTAATCGTCAGCGGAATTCCGAGAACAATGGAAGAGTTCCGAAGCATTTTTAAACGTCAGCGGAATTCCGAGAACAATGGAAGAGTTCTGAAGCATTTTTAAACTTCAGCAGAATTCCGAGAACAATGTACGAGATTTTAAGCATTTTTAAACTTCAGCGGAATTCCGAGAACAATAGAAGAGTTCCGAAGCATTTTTAAAATTCACACGAATTCCGAGAATAATGGAAGAGTTCACATGAATTTTTAGACTTCAGCAGAATTCCTAGAACAATGGAAGAGTTCCGAAGCATTTTTAAACGTCAGCGGAATTCCGAGAACAATGGAATAGTTCCGAAGCATTTTTAAACATGAGCAGAATTACGAGAACAATGGAAGAGATTTTAAGCATTTTTAAACTTCAGCGGAATTCCGAGAACAATAGAAGAGTTCCGAAGCATTTTAAAAGTTCAGCAGAATTCCGACAACAATGGAAGAGTTCCGAAGCATTTTAAAAGTTCAGCAGAATTCCGAGAACAATGGAAGAGTTCCAAAGCATTTTTAAACGTCAGCGGAATTCCGAGAACAATGGAAGAGTTCCGAAGCATTTTTAAACGTCAGCAGAATTCCGAGAAGAATGTAAGAGTACTGAAGCATTTTTAAACTTCAGCAGAATTCCGAGAGCAATGGAAGAGTTCCAAAGCATTTTAAAAGTTCAGCAGAATTCCGAGAACAATTGAAGAGTTCCGAAGCATTTTTAAACGTCAGCGGAATGCCGAGAACAATGCAAGATTTCCGAAGCATTTTTATATGTCAGCGGAATTCCGAGAACAATGGAAGAGTACCGAAGCATTTTTAAACGTCAGCGGAATTCTGAGAACAATGGAAGAGTTCCAAAGCATTTTTAAACTTCAGCAGAATTCCGAGAACAATGGAAGAGTTTCGAAGCATTTTTAAACTTCAACGGAATTCCGAGAACAATGGAAGAGTTCCGAAGCATTTTTAAACGTCAGCAGAATTCCGAGAAGAATGTAAGAGTTCTGAAGCATTTTTAAACTTCAGCAGAATTCCGAGAGCAATGGAAGAGTTCCAAAGCATTTTAAAAGTTCAGCAGAATTCCGAGAACAATTGAAGAGTTCCGAAGCATTTTTAAACGTCAGCGGAATGCCGAGAACAATGCAAGATTTCCGAAGCATTTTTATATGTCAGCGGATTTCCGAGAACAATGGAAGAGTACCGAAGCATTTTTAAACGTCAGCGGAATTCTGAGAACAATGGAAGAGTTCCGAAGCATTTTTAAACTTCAGCAGAATTCCGAGAACTATGGAAGAGTTTCGAAGCATTTTTAAACTTCAACGGTATTCCGAGAACAATGGAAGAGTTCCGAAGCATTTTTAAACGTCAGCGGAATTCCGAAAACAATGAAAGAGTTGCGAAGCATTTTTAAACGTCAGCGGAATTCCGAAAACAATGAAAGAGTTGCGAAGCATTATTAAACGTCAGCGGAGTTCCGAGAACAATGGAAGAGTTCCGAAGCATTTTTAAACTTCAGCAGAATTCCCAGAACAATGGAAGAGTTTCGAAGCATTTTTAAACTTCAACGGAATTCCGAGAACAATGGAAGAGTTCCGAAGCATTTTTAAACGTCAGCGGAATTCCGAGAACAATGAAAGAGTTGCGAAGCATTATTAAACGTCAGCGTAATTCCTAGAACAATGGAAGAATTCTGAAGCATTTTTAAGCGTCAGCGGAATTTTGAAAACAATGGAAGATTTCAGAAGCATGTTTAAACGTCAGCGGAATTCTTAGAACAATGGAAGAGTTCCGAAGCATTTTTAAACTTCAGCAGAATTCCGAGAACAATGGAAGGGTTCCGAAGCTTTTTTAAACTTCAGCGGAATTTGGAGAACAACGGAAGAGTTCCGAATCATTTTTAAAAGTCAGCGGAATTCCGAGAACAATGGAAGAGTTGTGAAGCATTTTTAAACGTCAGCGGAATTCCGAGAACAATGGAAGAGTTCCGAAGCATTTTTAAACGTCAGCAGAATTCTGAGAACAATGGAAAAGTTCTGAAGCATTTTTAAACGTCAGCGGAATTTTGAAAACAATGGAAGATTTCCGAAGCATTTTTAAACGTCAGCGAAATTCTGAGAACAATGGAAGAGTTCTGATGATTTTTTAGACTTCAGCAGAATTCCTAGAACAATGGAAGAGGTCCGAAGCATTTTTAAACTTCAGCAGAATTCCGAGAACAATGGAAGAGTTCCGAAGCATTTTTAAACGTCAGCGGAATTCCGAGAACAATGTAAGAGTACTGAAGCATTTTAAAACGTCAGCGGAATTCCAAGAACAATGGAAGAGTTCCGAAGCATTTTTAAACGTCAGCGGAATTCCGAGAACAATGGAAGAGTTCCGAAGCATTTTTAAACGTCAGCGGAATTCCGAGAACAATGAAAGAGTTCTGAAGCATTTTTAAGCGTCAGCGGAATTTTGAAAACAATGGAAGATTTCCGAAGCATTTTTAAACGTCAGCGGAATTCTGAGAACAATGGAAGAGTTCCGAAGCATTTTTAAATGTCAGCAGAATTCCGAGAACAATGGAAGAGTTCCGAAGCATTTTTAAACGTCAGCGGAATTCCGAGAACAATGAGAGAGTTCTGAAGCATTTTTAAGCGTCAGCGGAATTTTGAAAACAATGGAAGATTTCCGAAGCATTTTTAAACGTCAGCGGAATGCCGAGAACAATGCAAGATTTCCGAAGCATTTTTATATGTCAGCGGAATTCCGAGAATAATGGAAGAGTTCCGAAGCATTATTAGACGTCAGCGGAATTCCGAGAACAATGGAAGAGTTCTGAAGCATTTTTAAACGTCAGCGGAATTTTGAAAACAATGGAAGATTTACGAAGCATTTTTAAACGTCAGTGGAATTCTGAGAACAATGGAAGAGTTCCGAAGCATTTTTAAACTTCAGCGGAATTCCGAGAACAATGGAAGAGTTCCAAAGCATTTTTAAACGTCAGCGGAATTCCGAGAACAATGGAAGAGTTCCGAAGCATTTTTAAACGTCAGCGGAATGCCGAGAACAATGCAAGATTTCCGAAGCATTTTTATATGTCAGCGGAAATCCGAGAACAATGGAAGAGTTCCGAAGCATTTTTAAACTTCAGCAGAATTCCCAGAACAATGGAAGAGTTTCGAAGCATTTTTAAACTTCAACGGAATTCCGAGAACAATGGAAGAGTTCCGAAGCATTTTTAAACGTCAGCGGAATTCCGAGAACAATGAAAGAGTTGCGAAGCATTATTAAACGTCAGCGTAATTCCGAGAACAATGGAAGAATTCTGAAGCATTTTTAAGCGTCAGCGGAATTTTGAAAACAATGGAAGATTTCCGAAGCATGTTTAATCGTCAGCGGAATTCTTTGAACAATGGAAGAGTTCCGAAGCATTTTTAAACTTCAGCAGAATTCCGAGAACAATGGAAGGGTTCCGAAGCTTTTTTAAACTTCAGCGGAATTTGGAGAACAACGGAAGAGTTCCGAAGCATTTTTAAAAGTCAGCGGAATTCCGAGAACAATGGAAGAGTTGTGAAGCATTTTTAAGCGTCAGCGGAATTTTGAAAACAATGGAAGATTTCCGAAGCATTTTTAAATGTCAGCGGAATTCTGAGAACAATGGAAGAGTTCCGAAGCATTATTAAACTTCAGCAGAATTCCGAGAACAATGGAAGGGTTCCGAAGCATTTTTAAACTTCAGCAGAATTCCCAGAACAATGGAAGAGTTTCGAAGCATTTTTAAACTTCAACGGAATTCCGAGAACAATGGAAGAGTTCCGAAGCATTTTTAAACGTCAGCGGAATTCCGAGAACAATGAAAGAGTTGCGAAGCATTATTAAACGTCAGCGTAATTCCGAGAACAATGGAAGAATTCTGAAGCATTTTTAAGCGTCAGCGGAATTTTGAAAACAATGGAAGATTTCCGAAGCATGTTTAAACGTCAGCGGAATTCTTAGAACAATGGAAGAGTTCCGAAGCATTTTTAAACTTCAGCAGAATTCCGAGAACAATGGAAGAATTCCGAAGCTTTTTTAAACTTCAGCGGAATTTGGAGAACAACGGAAGAGTTCCGAAGCATTTTTAAAAGTCAGCGGAATTCCGAGAACAATGGAAGAGTTGTGAAGCATTTTTAAACGTCAGCGGAATTCCGAGAACAATGGAAGAGTTCCGAAGCATTTTTAAACGTCAGCAGAATTCTGAGAACTATGGAAAAGTTCTGAAGCATTTTTAAACGTCAGCGGAATTTTGAAAACAATGGAAGATTTCCGAAGCATTTTTAAACGTCAGCGAAATTCTGAGAACAATGGAAGAGTTCTGATGATTTTTTAGACTTCAGCAGAATTCCTAGAACAATGGAAGAGGTCCGAAGCATTTTTAAACTTCAGCGGAATTCCGAGAACAATGGAAGAGTTCCGAAGCATTTTTAAACGTCAGCGGAATTCCGAGAACAATGGAAGAGTACTGAAGCATTTTAAAACGTCAGCGGAATTCCAAGAACAATGGAAGAGTTCCGAAGCATTTTTAAACGTCAGCAGAATTCCGAGAACATTGGAAGAGTTCCGAAGCATTTTAAAACTTCAGCAGAATTCCAAGAACAATGGAAGAGTTCCGAAGCATTTTTAATCGTCAGCGGAATTCCGAGAACAATGGAAGAGTTCCGAAGCATTTTTAAACGTCAGCGGAATTCCGAGAACAATGGAAGAGTTCTGAAGCATTTTTAAACTTCAGCAGAGTTCCGAGAACAATGTACGAGATTTTAAGCATTTTTAAACTTCAGCGGAATTCCGAGAACAATAGAAGAGTTCCGAAGCATTTTTAAAATTCACACGAATTCCGAGAATAATGGAAGAGTTCACATGAATTTTTAGACTTCAGCAGAATTCCTAGAACAATGGAAGAGTTCCGAAGCATTTTTAAACGTCAGCGGAATTCCGAGAACAATGGAATAGTTCCGAAGCATTTTTAAACATGAGCAGAATTACGAGAACAATGGAAGAGATATTAAGCATTTTTAAACTTCAGCGGAATTCCGAGAACAATAGAAGAGTTCCGAAGCATTTTAAAAGTTCAGCAGAATTCCGACAACAATGGAAGAGTTCCGAAGCATTTTAAAACTTCAGCAGAAATCCAAGAACAATGGAAGAGTTCCGAAGCATTTTTAAACGTCAGCGGAATTCCGAGAACAATGGAAGAGTTCCGAAGCATTTTTAAACGTCAGCGGAATTCCGAGAACAATGGAAGAGTTCTGAAGCATTTTTAAGCGTCAGCGGAATTTTGAAAACAATGGAAGATTTCCAAAGCATTTTTAAATGTCAGCGGAATTCTGAGAACAATGGAAGAGTTCCGAAGCATTTTTAAACTTCAGCAGAATTCCGAGAACAATGGAAGGGTTCCGAAGCATTTTTAAACTTCAGCGGATTTTGGAGAACAATGGAAGCGTTCCAAAGTATTTTTAAAAGTCAGCGGAATTCCGAGAACAATGGAAGAGTTGTGCAGCATTTTTAAACGTCAGCGGAATTCCGAGAACAATAGAAGAGATCCGAAGCATTTTTAAACGTCAGCAGAATTCCGAGAACAATGGAAGAGTTCCGAAGCATTTCTAAACGTCAGCAGAATTCTGAGAACAATGGAAGAGTTCCGAAGCATTTTTAAACTTCAGCGGAATTCCGAGAACAATGGAAGAGTTCCAAAGCATTTTTAAACGTCAGCGGAATTCCGAGAACAATGGAAGAGTTCCGAAGCATTTTTAAACGTCAGCAGAATTCCGAGAAGAATGTAAGAGTACTGAAGCATTTTTAAACTTCAGCAGAATTCCGAGAGCAATGGAAGAGTTCCAAAGCATTTTAAAAGTTCAGCAGAATTCCGAGAACAATTGAAGAGTTCCGAAGCATTTTTAAACGTCAGCGGAATGCCGAGAACAATGCAAGATTTCCGAAGCATTTTTATATGTCAGCGGAATTCCGAGAACAATGGAAGAGTACCGAAGCATTTTTAAACGTCAGCGGAATTCTGAGAACAATGGAAGAGTTCCAAAGCATTTTTAAACTTCAGCAGAATTCCGAGAACAATGGAAGAGTTTCGAAGCATTTTTAAACTTCAACGGAATTCCGAGAACAATGGAAGAGTTCCGAAGCATTTTTAAACGTCAGCAGAATTCCGAGAAGAATGTAAGAGTTCTGAAGCATTTTTAAACTTCAGCAGAATTCCGAGAGCAATGGAAGAGTTCCAAAGCATTTTAAAAGTTCAGCAGAATTCCGAGAACAATTGAAGAGTTCCGAAGCATTTTTAAACGTCAGCGGAATGCCGAGAACAATGCAAGATTTCCGAAGCATTTTTATATGTCAGCGGATTTCCGAGAACAATGGAAGAGTACCGAAGCATTTTTAAACGTCAGCGGAATTCTGAGAACAATGGAAGAGTTCCGAAGCATTTTTAAACTTCAGCAGAATTCCGAGAACAATGGAAGGGTTCCGAAGCTTTTTTAAACTTCAGCGGAATTTGGAGAACAACGGAAGAGTTCCGAAGCATTTTTAAAAGTCAGCGGAATTCCGAGAACAATGGAAGAGTTGTGAAGCATTTTTAAGCGTCAGCGGAATTTTGAAAACAATGGAAGATTTCCGAAGCATTTTTAAATGTCAGCGGAATTCTGAGAACAATGGAAGAGTTCCGAAGCATTATTAAACTTCAGCAGAATTCCGAGAACAATGGAAGGGTTCCGAAGCATTTTTAAACTTCAGCAGAATTCCCAGAACAATGGAAGAGTTTCGAAGCATTTTTAAACTTCAACGGAATTCCGAGAACAATGGAAGAGTTCCGAAGCATTTTTAAACGTCAGCGGAATTCCGAGAACAATGAAAGAGTTGCGAAGCATTATTAAACGTCAGCGTAATTCCGAGAACAATGGAAGAATTCTGAAGCATTTTTAAGCGTCAGCGGAATTTTGAAAACAATGGAAGATTTCCGAAGCATGTTTAAACGTCAGCGGAATTCTTAGAACAATGGAAGAGTTCCGAAGCATTTTTAAACTTCAGCAGAATTCCGAGAACAATGGAAGAATTCCGAAGCTTTTTTAAACTTCAGCGGAATTTGGAGAACAACGGAAGAGTTCCGAAGCATTTTTAAAAGTCAGCGGAATTCCGAGAACAATGGAAGAGTTGTGAAGCATTTTTAAACGTCAGCGGAATTCCGAGAACAATGGAAGAGTTCCGAAGCATTTTTAAACGTCAGCAGAATTCTGAGAACTATGGAAAAGTTCTGAAGCATTTTTAAACGTCAGCGGAATTTTGAAAACAATGGAAGATTTCCGAAGCATTTTTAAACGTCAGCGAAATTCTGAGAACAATGGAAGAGTTCTGATGATTTTTTAGACTTCAGCAGAATTCCTAGAACAATGGAAGAGGTCCGAAGCATTTTTAAACTTCAGCGGAATTCCGAGAACAATGGAAGAGTTCCGAAGCATTTTTAAACGTCAGCGGAATTCCGAGAACAATGGAAGAGTACTGAAGCATTTTAAAACGTCAGCGGAATTCCAAGAACAATGGAAGAGTTCCGAAGCATTTTTAAACGTCAGCAGAATTCCGAGAACATTGGAAGAGTTCCGAAGCATTTTAAAACTTCAGCAGAATTCCAAGAACAATGGAAGAGTTCCGAAGCATTTTTAATCGTCAGCGGAATTCCGAGAACAATGGAAGAGTTCCGAAGCATTTTTAAACGTCAGCGGAATTCCGAGAACAATGGAAGAGTTCTGAAGCATTTTTAAACTTCAGCAGAGTTCCGAGAACAATGTACGAGATTTTAAGCATTTTTAAACTTCAGCGGAATTCCGAGAACAATAGAAGAGTTCCGAAGCATTTTTAAAATTCACACGAATTCCGAGAATAATGGAAGAGTTCACATGAATTTTTAGACTTCAGCAGAATTCCTAGAACAATGGAAGAGTTCCGAAGCATTTTTAAACGTCAGCGGAATTCCGAGAACAATGGAATAGTTCCGAAGCATTTTTAAACATGAGCAGAATTACGAGAACAATGGAAGAGATATTAAGCATTTTTAAACTTCAGCGGAATTCCGAGAACAATAGAAGAGTTCCGAAGCATTTTAAAAGTTCAGCAGAATTCCGACAACAATGGAAGAGTTCCGAAGCATTTTAAAACTTCAGCAGAAATCCAAGAACAATGGAAGAGTTCCGAAGCATTTTTAAACGTCAGCGGAATTCCGAGAACAATGGAAGAGTTCCGAAGCATTTTTAAACGTCAGCGGAATTCCGAGAACAATGGAAGAGTTCTGAAGCATTTTTAAGCGTCAGCGGAATTTTGAAAACAATGGAAGATTTCCAAAGCATTTTTAAATGTCAGCGGAATTCTGAGAACAATGGAAGAGTTCCGAAGCATTTTTAAACTTCAGCAGAATTCCGAGAACAATGGAAGGGTTCCGAAGCATTTTTAAACTTCAGCGGATTTTGGAGAACAATGGAAGCGTTCCAAAGTATTTTTAAAAGTCAGCGGAATTCCGAGAACAATGGAAGAGTTGTGCAGCATTTTTAAACGTCAGCGGAATTCCGAGAACAATAGAAGAGATCCGAAGCATTTTTAAACGTCAGCAGAATTCCGAGAACAATGGAAGAGTTCCGAAGCATTTCTAAACGTCAGCAGAATTCTGAGAACAATGGAAGAGTTCCGAAGCATTTTTAAACTTCAGCGGAATTCCGAGAACAATGGAAGAGTTCCAAAGCATTTTTAAACGTAAGCGGAATTCCGAGAACAATGGAAGAGTTCCGAAGCATTTTTAAACGTCAGCAGAATTCCGAGAAGAATGTAAGAGTACTGAAGCATTTTTAAACTTCAGTAGAATTCCGAGAGCAATGGAAGAGTTCCAAAGCATTTTAAAAGTTCAGCAGAATTCCGAGAACAATTGAAGAGTTCCGAAGCATTTTTAAACGTCAGCGGAATGCCGAGAACAATGCAAGATTTCCGAAGCATTTTTATATGTCAGCGGTATTCCGAGAACAATGGAAGAGTACCGAAGCATTTTTAAACGTCAGCGGAATTCTGAGAACAATGGAAGAGTTCCAAAGCATTTTTAAACTTCAGCAGAATTCCGAGAACAATGGAAGAGTTTCGAAGCATTTTTAAACTTCAACGGAATTCGGAGAACAATGGAAGAGTTCCGAAGCATTTTTAAACGTCAGCAGAATTCCGAGAAGAATGTAAGAGTTCTGAAGCATTTTTAAACTTCAGCAGAATTCCGAGAGCAATGGAAGAGTTCCAAAGCATTTTAAAAGTTCAGCAGAATTCCGAGAACAATTGAAGAGTTCCGAAGCATTTTTAAACGTCAGCGGAATGCCGAGAACAATGCAAGATTTCCGAAGCATTTTTATATGTCAGCGGATTTCCGAGAACAATGGAAGAGTACCGAAGCATTTTTAAACGTCAGCGGAATTCTGAGAACAATGGAAGAGTTCCGAAGCATTTTTAAACTTCAGCAGAATTCCGAGAACAATGGAAGGGTTCCGAAGCTTTTTTAAACTTCAGCGGAATTTGGAGAACAACGGAAGAGTTCCGAAGCATTTTTAAAAGTCAGCGGAATTCCGAGAACAATGGAAGAGTTGTGAAGCATTTTTAAGCGTCAGCGGAATTTTGAAAACAATGGAAGATTTCCGAAGCATTTTTAAATGTCAGCGGAATTCTGAGAACAATGGAAGAGTTCCGAAGCATTATTAAACTTCAGCAGAATTCCGAGAACAATGGAAGGGTTCCGAAGCATTTTTAAACTTCAGCAGAATTCCCAGAACAATGGAAGAGTTTCGAAGCATTTTTAAACTTCAACGGAATTCCGAGAACAATGGAAGAGTTCCGAAGCATTTTTAAACGTCAGCGGAATTCCGAGAACAATGAAAGAGTTGCGAAGCATTATTAAACGTCAGCGTAATTCCGAGAACAATGGAAGAATTCTGAAGCATTTTTAAGCGTCAGCGGAATTTTGAAAACAATGGAAGATTTCCGAAGCATGTTTAAACGTCAGCGGAATTCTTAGAACAATGGAAGAGTTCCGAAGCATTTTTAAACTTCAGCAGAATTCCGAGAACAATGGAAGAATTCCGAAGCTTTTTTAAACTTCAGCGGAATTTGGAGAACAACGGAAGAGTTCCGAAGCATTTTTAAAAGTCAGCGGAATTCCGAGAACAATGGAAGAGTTGTGAAGCATTTTTAAACGTCAGCGGAATTCCGAGAACAATGGAAGAGTTCCGAAGCATTTTTAAACGTCAGCAGAATTCTGAGAACTATGGAAAAGTTCTGAAGCATTTTTAAACGTCAGCGGAATTTTGAAAACAATGGAAGATTTCCGAAGCATTTTTAAACGTCAGCGAAATTCTGAGAACAATGGAAGAGTTCTGATGATTTTTTAGACTTCAGCAGAATTCCTAGAACAATGGAAGAGGTCCGAAGCATTTTTAAACTTCAGCGGAATTCCGAGAACAATGGAAGAGTTCCGAAGCATTTTTAAACGTCAGCGGAATTCCGAGAACAATGGAAGAGTACTGAAGCATTTTAAAACGTCAGCGGAATTCCAAGAACAATGGAAGAGTTCCGAAGCATTTTTAAACGTCAGCAGAATTCCGAGAACATTGGAAGAGTTCCGAAGCATTTTAAAACTTCAGCAGAATTCCAAGAACAATGGAAGAGTTCCGAAGCATTTTTAATCGTCAGCGGAATTCCGAGAACAATGGAAGAGTTCCGAAGCATTTTTAAACGTCAGCGGAATTCCGAGAACAATGGAAGAGTTCTGAAGCATTTTTAAACTTCAGCAGAGTTCCGAGAACAATGTACGAGATTTTAAGCATTTTTAAACTTCAGCGGAATTCCGAGAACAATAGAAGAGTTCCGAAGCATTTTTAAAATTCACACGAATTCCGAGAATAATGGAAGAGTTCACATGAATTTTTAGACTTCAGCAGAATTCCTAGAACAATGGAAGAGTTCCGAAGCATTTTTAAACGTCAGCGGAATTCCGAGAACAATGGAATAGTTCCGAAGCATTTTTAAACATGAGCAGAATTACGAGAACAATGGAAGAGATATTAAGCATTTTTAAACTTCAGCGGAATTCCGAGAACAATAGAAGAGTTCCGAAGCATTTTAAAAGTTCAGCAGAATTCCGACAACAATGGAAGAGTTCCGAAGCATTTTAAAACTTCAGCAGAAATCCAAGAACAATGGAAGAGTTCCGAAGCATTTTTAAACGTCAGCGGAATTCCGAGAACAATGGAAGAGTTCCGAAGCATTTTTAAACGTCAGCGGAATTCCGAGAACAATGGAAGAGTTCTGAAGCATTTTTAAGCGTCAGCGGAATTTTGAAAACAATGGAAGATTTCCAAAGCATTTTTAAATGTCAGCGGAATTCTGAGAACAATGGAAGAGTTCCGAAGCATTTTTAAACTTCAGCAGAATTCCGAGAACAATGGAAGGGTTCCGAAGCATTTTTAAACTTCAGCGGATTTTGGAGAACAATGGAAGCGTTCCAAAGTATTTTTAAAAGTCAGCGGAATTCCGAGAACAATGGAAGAGTTGTGCAGCATTTTTAAACGTCAGCGGAATTCCGAGAACAATAGAAGAGATCCGAAGCATTTTTAAACGTCAGCAGAATTCCGAGAACAATGGAAGAGTTCCGAAGCATTTCTAAACGTCAGCAGAATTCTGAGAACAATGGAAGAGTTCCGAAGCATTTTTAAACTTCAGCGGAATTCCGAGAACAATGGAAGAGTTCCAAAGCATTTTTAAACGTCAGCGGAATTCCGAGAACAATGGAAGAGTTCCGAAGCATTTTTAAACGTCAGCAGAATTCCGAGAAGAATGTAAGAGTACTGAAGCATTTTTAAACTTCAGCAGAATTCCGAGAGCAATGGAAGAGTTCCAAAGCATTTTAAAAGTTCAGCAGAATTCCGAGAACAATTGAAGAGTTCCGAAGCATTTTTAAACGTCAGCGGAATGCCGAGAACAATGCAAGATTTCCGAAGCATTTTTATATGTCAGCGGAATTCCGAGAACAATGGAAGAGTACCGAAGCATTTTTAAACGTCAGCGGAATTCTGAGAACAATGGAAGAGTTCCAAAGCATTTTTAAACTTCAGCAGAATTCCGAGAACAATGGAAGAGTTTCGAAGCATTTTTAAACTTCAACGGAATTCCGAGAACAATGGAAGAGTTCCGAAGCATTTTTAAACGTCAGCAGAATTCCGAGAAGAATGTAAGAGTTCTGAAGCATTTTTAAACTTCAGCAGAATTCCGAGAGCAATGGAAGAGTTCCAAAGCATTTTAAAAGTTCAGCAGAATTCCGAGAACAATTGAAGAGTTCCGAAGCATTTTTAAACGTCAGCGGAATGCCGAGAACAATGCAAGATTTCCGAAGCATTTTTATATGTCAGCGGATTTCCGAGAACAATGGAAGAGTACCGAAGCATTTTTAAACGTCAGCGGAATTCCGAGAACAATGGAAGAGTTCCGAAGCATTTTTAAACGTCAGCAGAATTCTGAGAACTATGGAAGAGTTTCGAAGCATTTTTAAACTTCAACGGTATTCCGAGAACAATGGAAGAGTTCCGAAGCATTTTTAAACGTCAGCGGAATTCCGAAAACAATGATAGAGTTGCGAAGCATTATTAAACGTCAGCGGAGTTCCGAGAACAATGGAAGAGTTCCGAAGCATTTTTAAACTTCAGCAGAATTCCCAGAACAATGGAAGAGTTTCGAAGCATTTTTAAACTTCAACGGAATTCCGAGAACAATGGAAGAGTTCCGAAGCATTTTTAAACGTCAGCGGAATTCCGAGAACAATGAAAGAGTTGCGAAGCATTATTAAACGTCAGCGTAATTCCTAGAACAATGGAAGAATTCTGAAGCATTTTTAAGCGTCAGCGGAATTTTGAAAACAATGGAAGATTTCAGAAGCATGTTTAAACGTCAGCGGAATTCTTAGAACAATGGAAGAGTTCCGAAGCATTTTTAAACGTCAGCGGAATTTTGAAAACAATGGAAGATTTCCGAAGCATTTTTAAACGTCAGCGAAATTCTGAGAACAATGGAAGAGTTCTGATGATTTTTTAGACTTCAGCAGAATTCCTAGAACAATGGAAGAGGTCCGAAGCATTTTTAAACTTCAGCGGAATTCCGAGAACAATGGAAGAGTTCCGAAGCATTTTTAAACGTCAGCGGAATTCCGAGAACAATGGAAGAGTACTGAAGCATTTTAAAACGTCAGCGGAATTCCAAGAACAATGGAAGAGTTCCGAAGCATTTTTAAACGTCAGCAGAATTCCGAGAACATTGGAAGAGTTCCGAAGCATTTTAAAACTTCAGCAGAATTCCAAGAACAATGGAAGAGTTCCGAAGCATTTTTAATCGTCAGCGGAATTCCGAGAACAATGGAAGAGTTCCGAAGCATTTTTAAACGTCAGCGGAATTCCGAGAACAATGGAAGAGTTCTGAAGCATTTTTAAACTTCAGCAGAGTTCCGAGAACAATGTACGAGATTTTAAGCATTTTTAAACTTCAGCGGAATTCCGAGAACAATAGAAGAGTTCCGAAGCATTTTTAAAATTCACACGAATTCCGAGAATAATGGAAGAGTTCACATGAATTTTTAGACTTCAGCAGAATTCCTAGAACAATGGAAGAGTTCCGAAGCATTTTTAAACGTCAGCGGAATTCCGAGAACAATGGAATAGTTCCGAAGCATTTTTAAACATGAGCAGAATTACGAGAACAATGGAAGAGATATTAAGCATTTTTAAACTTCAGCGGAATTCCGAGAACAATAGAAGAGTTCCGAAGCATTTTAAAAGTTCAGCAGAATTCCGACAACAATGGAAGAGTTCCGAAGCATTTTAAAACTTCAGCAGAAATCCAAGAACAATGGAAGAGTTCCGAAGCATTTTTAAACGTCAGCGGAATTCCGAGAACAATGGAAGAGTTCCGAAGCATTTTTAAACGTCAGCGGAATTCCGAGAACAATGGAAGAGTTCTGAAGCATTTTTAAGCGTCAGCGGAATTTTGAAAACAATGGAAGATTTCCAAAGCATTTTTAAATGTCAGCGGAATTCTGAGAACAATGGAAGAGTTCCGAAGCATTTTTAAACTTCAGCAGAATTCCGAGAACAATGGAAGGGTTCCGAAGCATTTTTAAACTTCAGCGGATTTTGGAGAACAATGGAAGCGTTCCAAAGTATTTTTAAAAGTCAGCGGAATTCCGAGAACAATGGAAGAGTTGTGCAGCATTTTTAAACGTCAGCGGAATTCCGAGAACAATAGAAGAGATCCGAAGCATTTTTAAACGTCAGCAGAATTCCGAGAACAATGGAAGAGTTCCGAAGCATTTCTAAACGTCAGCAGAATTCTGAGAACAATGGAAGAGTTCCGAAGCATTTTTAAACTTCAGCGGAATTCCGAGAACAATGGAAGAGTTCCAAAGCATTTTTAAACGTCAGCGGAATTCCGAGAACAATGGAAGAGTTCCGAAGCATTTTTAAACGTCAGCAGAATTCCGAGAAGAATGTAAGAGTACTGAAGCATTTTTAAACTTCAGCAGAATTCCGAGAGCAATGGAAGAGTTCCAAAGCATTTTAAAAGTTCAGCAGAATTCCGAGAACAATTGAAGAGTTCCGAAGCATTTTTAAACGTCAGCGGAATGCCGAGAACAATGCAAGATTTCCGAAGCATTTTTATATGTCAGCGGAATTCCGAGAACAATGGAAGAGTACCGAAGCATTTTTAAACGTCAGCGGAATTCTGAGAACAATGGAAGAGTTCCAAAGCATTTTTAAACTTCAGCAGAATTCCGAGAACAATGGAAGAGTTTCGAAGCATTTTTAAACTTCAACGGAATTCCGAGAACAATGGAAGAGTTCCGAAGCATTTTTAAACGTCAGCAGAATTCCGAGAAGAATGTAAGAGTTCTGAAGCATTTTTAAACTTCAGCAGAATTCCGAGAGCAATGGAAGAGTTCCAAAGCATTTTAAAAGTTCAGCAGAATTCCGAGAACAATTGAAGAGTTCCGAAGCATTTTTAAACGTCAGCGGAATGCCGAGAACAATGCAAGATTTCCGAAGCATTTTTATATGTCAGCGGATTTCCGAGAACAATGGAAGAGTACCGAAGCATTTTTAAACGTCAGCGGAATTCTGAGAACAATGGAAGAGTTCCGAAGCATTTTTAAACTTCAGCAGAATTCCGAGAACTATGGAAGAGTTTCGAAGCATTTTTAAACTTCAACGGTATTCCGAGAACAATGGAAGAGTTCCGAAGCATTTTTAAACGTCAGCGGAATTCCGAAAACAATGAAAGAGTTGCGAAGCATTATTAAACGTCAGCGGAGTTCCGAGAACAATGGAAGAGTTCCGAAGCATTTTTAAACTTCAGCAGAATTCCCAGAACAATGGAAGAGTTTCGAAGCATTTTTAAACTTCAACGGAATTCCGAGAACAATGGAAGAGTTCCGAAGCATTTTTAAACGTCAGCGGAATTCCGAGAACAATGAAAGAGTTGCGAAGCATTATTAAACGTCAGCGTAATTCCTAGAACAATGGAAGAATTCTGAAGCATTTTTAAGCGTCAGCGGAATTTTGAAAACAATGGAAGATTTCAGAAGCATGTTTAAACGTCAGCGGAATTCTTAGAACAATGGAAGAGTTCCGAAGCATTTTTAAACGTCAGCGGAATTTTGAAAACAATGGAAGATTTCCGAAGCATTTTTAAACGTCAGCGAAATTCTGAGAACAATGGAAGAGTTCTGATGATTTTTTAGACTTCAGCAGAATTCCTAGAACAATGGAAGAGGTCCGAAGCATTTTTAAACTTCAGCGGAATTCCGAGAACAATGGAAGAGTTCCGAAGCATTTTTAAACGTCAGCGGAATTCCGAGAACAATGGAAGAGTACTGAAGCATTTTAAAACGTCAGCGGAATTCCAAGAACAATGGAAGAGTTCCGAAGCATTTTTAAACGTCAGCAGAATTCCGAGAACATTGGAAGAGTTCCGAAGCATTTTAAAACTTCAGCAGAATTCCAAGAACAATGGAAGAGTTCCGAAGCATTTTTAATCGTCAGCGGAATTCCGAGAACAATGGAAGAGTTCCGAAGCATTTTTAAACGTCAGCGGAATTCCGAGAACAATGGAAGAGTTCTGAAGCATTTTTAAACTTCAGCAGAGTTCCGAGAACAATGTACGAGATTTTAAGCATTTTTAAACTTCAGCGGAATTCCGAGAACAATAGAAGAGTTCCGAAGCATTTTTAAAATTCACACGAATTCCGAGAATAATGGAAGAGTTCACATGAATTTTTAGACTTCAGCAGAATTCCTAGAACAATGGAAGAGTTCCGAAGCATTTTTAAACGTCAGCGGAATTCCGAGAACAATGGAATAGTTCCGAAGCATTTTTAAACATGAGCAGAATTACGAGAACAATGGAAGAGATATTAAGCATTTTTAAACTTCAGCGGAATTCCGAGAACAATAGAAGAGTTCCGAAGCATTTTAAAAGTTCAGCAGAATTCCGACAACAATGGAAGAGTTCCGAAGCATTTTAAAACTTCAGCAGAAATCCAAGAACAATGGAAGAGTTCCGAAGCATTTTTAAACGTCAGCGGAATTCCGAGAACAATGGAAGAGTTCCGAAGCATTTTTAAACGTCAGCGGAATTCCGAGAACAATGGAAGAGTTCTGAAGCATTTTTAAGCGTCAGCGGAATTTTGAAAACAATGGAAGATTTCCAAAGCATTTTTAAATGTCAGCGGAATTCTGAGAACAATGGAAGAGTTCCGAAGCATTTTTAAACTTCAGCAGAATTCCGAGAACAATGGAAGGGTTCCGAAGCATTTTTAAACTTCAGCGGATTTTGGAGAACAATGGAAGCGTTCCAAAGTATTTTTAAAAGTCAGCGGAATTCCGAGAACAATGGAAGAGTTGTGCAGCATTTTTAAACGTCAGCGGAATTCCGAGAACAATAGAAGAGATCCGAAGCATTTTTAAACGTCAGCAGAATTCTGAGAACAATGGAAGAGTTCCGAAGCATTTCTAAACGTCAGCAGAATTCTGAGAACAATGGAAGAGTTCCGAAGCATTTTTAAACTTCAGCGGAATTCCGAGAACAATGGAAGAGTTCCAAAGCATTTTTAAACGTCAGCGGAATTCCGAGAACAATGGAAGAGTTCCGAAGCATTTTTAAACGTCAGCAGAATTCCGAGAAGAATGTAAGAGTACTGAAGCATTTTTAAACTTCAGCAGAATTCCGAGAGCAATGGAAGAGTTCCAAAGCATTTTAAAAGTTCAGCAGAATTCCGAGAACAATTGAAGAGTTCCGAAGCATTTTTAAACGTCAGCGGAATGCCGAGAACAATGCAAGATTTCCGAAGCATTTTTATATGTCAGCGGAATTCCGAGAACAATGGAAGAGTACCGAAGCATTTTTAAACGTCAGCGGAATTCTGAGAACAATGGAAGAGTTCCAAAGCATTTTTAAACTTCAGCAGAATTCCGAGAACAATGGAAGAGTTTCGAAGCATTTTTAAACTTCAACGGAATTCCGAGAACAATGGAAGAGTTCCGAAGCATTTTTAAACGTCAGCAGAATTCCGAGAAGAATGTAAGAGTTCTGAAGCATTTTTAAACTTCAGCAGAATTCCGAGAGCAATGGAAGAGTTCCAAAGCATTTTAAAAGTTCAGCAGAATTCCGAGAACAATTGAAGAGTTCCGAAGCATTTTTAAACGTCAGCGGAATGCCGAGAACAATGCAAGATTTCCGAAGCATTTTTATATGTCAGCGGATTTCCGAGAACAATGGAAGAGTACCGAAGCATTTTTAAACGTCAGCGGAATTCTGAGAACAATGGAAGAGTTCCGAAGCATTTTTAAACTTCAGCAGAATTCCGAGAACTATGGAAGAGTTTCGAAGCATTTTTAAACTTCAACGGTATTCCGAGAACAATGGAAGAGTTCCGAAGCATTTTTAAACGTCAGCGGAATTCCGAAAACAATGAAAGAGTTGCGAAGCATTATTAAACGTCAGCGGAGTTCCGAGAACAATGGAAGAGTTCCGAAGCATTTTTAAACTTCAGCAGAATTCCCAGAACAATGGAAGAGTTTCGAAGCATTTTTAAACTTCAACGGAATTCCGAGAACAATGGAAGAGTTCCGAAGCATTTTTAAACGTCAGCGGAATTCCGAGAACAATGAAAGAGTTGCGAAGCATTATTAAACGTCAGCGTAATTCCTAGAACAATGGAAGAATTCTGAAGCATTTTTAAGCGTCAGCGGAATTTTGAAAACAATGGAAGATTTCAGAAGCATGTTTAAACGTCAGCGGAATTCTTAGAACAATGGAAGAGTTCCGAAGCATTTTTAAACGTCAGCGGAATTTTGAAAACAATGGAAGATTTCCGAAGCATTTTTAAACGTCAGCGAAATTCTGAGAACAATGGAAGAGTTCTGATGATTTTTTAGACTTCAGCAGAATTCCTAGAACAATGGAAGAGGTCCGAAGCATTTTTAAACTTCAGCGGAATTCCGAGAACAATGGAAGAGTTCCGAAGCATTTTTAAACGTCAGCGGAATTCCGAGAACAATGGAAGAGTACTGAAGCATTTTAAAACGTCAGCGGAATTCCAAGAACAATGGAAGAGTTCCGAAGCATTTTTAAACGTCAGCAGAATTCCGAGAACATTGGAAGAGTTCCGAAGCATTTTAAAACTTCAGCAGAATTCCAAGAACAATGGAAGAGTTCCGAAGCATTTTTAATCGTCAGCGGAATTCCGAGAACAATGGAAGAGTTCCGAAGCATTTTTAAACGTCAGCGGAATTCCGAGAACAATGGAAGAGTTCTGAAGCATTTTTAAACTTCAGCAGAGTTCCGAGAACAATGTACGAGATTTTAAGCATTTTTAAACTTCAGCGGAATTCCGAGAACAATAGAAGAGTTCCGAAGCATTTTTAAAATTCACACGAATTCCGAGAATAATGGAAGAGTTCACATGAATTTTTAGACTTCAGCAGAATTCCTAGAACAATGGAAGAGTTCCGAAGCATTTTTAAACGTCAGCGGAATTCCGAGAACAATGGAATAGTTCCGAAGCATTTTTAAACATGAGCAGAATTACGAGAACAATGGAAGAGATATTAAGCATTTTTAAACTTCAGCGGAATTCCGAGAACAATAGAAGAGTTCCGAAGCATTTTAAAAGTTCAGCAGAATTCCGACAACAATGGAAGAGTTCCGAAGCATTTTAAAACTTCAGCAGAAATCCAAGAACAATGGAAGAGTTCCGAAGCATTTTTAAACGTCAGCGGAATTCCGAGAACAATGGAAGAGTTCCGAAGCATTTTTAAACGTCAGCGGAATTCCGAGAACAATGGAAGAGTTCTGAAGCATTTTTAAGCGTCAGCGGAATTTTGAAAACAATGGAAGATTTCCAAAGCATTTTTAAATGTCAGCGGAATTCTGAGAACAATGGAAGAGTTCCGAAGCATTTTTAAACTTCAGCAGAATTCCGAGAACAATGGAAGGGTTCCGAAGCATTTTTAAACTTCAGCGGATTTTGGAGAACAATGGAAGCGTTCCAAAGTATTTTTAAAAGTCAGCGGAATTCCGAGAACAATGGAAGAGTTGTGCAGCATTTTTAAACGTCAGCGGAATTCCGAGAACAATAGAAGAGATCCGAAGCATTTTTAAACGTCAGCAGAATTCCGAGAACAATGGAAGAGTTCCGAAGCATTTCTAAACGTCAGCAGAATTCTGAGAACAATGGAAGAGTTCCGAAGCATTTTTAAACTTCAGCGGAATTCCGAGAACAATGGAAGAGTTCCAAAGCATTTTTAAACGTCAGCGGAATTCCGAGAACAATGGAAGAGTTCCGAAGCATTTTTAAACGTCAGCAGAATTCCGAGAAGAATGTAAGAGTACTGAAGCATTTTTAAACTTCAGCAGAATTCCGAGAGCAATGGAAGAGTTCCAAAGCATTTTAAAAGTTCAGCAGAATTCCGAGAACAATTGAAGAGTTCCGAAGCATTTTTAAACGTCAGCGGAATGCCGAGAACAATGCAAGATTTCCGAAGCATTTTTATATGTCAGCGGAATTCCGAGAACAATGGAAGAGTACCGAAGCATTTTTAAACGTCAGCGGAATTCTGAGAACAATGGAAGAGTTCCAAAGCATTTTTAAACTTCAGCAGAATTCCGAGAACAATGGAAGAGTTTCGAAGCATTTTTAAACTTCAACGGAATTCCGAGAACAATGGAAGAGTTCCGAAGCATTTTTAAACGTCAGCAGAATTCCGAGAAGAATGTAAGAGTTCTGAAGCATTTTTAAACTTCAGCAGAATTCCGAGAGCAATGGAAGAGTTCCAAAGCATTTTAAAAGTTCAGCAGAATTCCGAGAACAATTGAAGAGTTCCGAAGCATTTTTAAACGTCAGCGGAATGCCGAGAACAATGCAAGATTTCCGAAGCATTTTTATATGTCAGCGGATTTCCGAGAACAATGGAAGAGTACCGAAGCATTTTTAAACGTCAGCGGAATTCTGAGAACAATGGAAGAGTTCCGAAGCATTTTTAAACTTCAGCAGAATTCCGAGAACTATGGAAGAGTTTCGAAGCATTTTTAAACTTCAACGGTATTCCGAGAACAATGGAAGAGTTCCGAAGCATTTTTAAACGTCAGCGGAATTCCGAAAACAATGAAAGAGTTGCGAAGCATTATTAAACGTCAGCGGAGTTCCGAGAACAATGGAAGAGTTCCGAAGCATTTTTAAACTTCAGCAGAATTCCCAGAACAATGGAAGAGTTTCGAAGCATTTTTAAACTTCAACGGAATTCCGAGAACAATGGAAGAGTTCCGAAGCATTTTTAAACGTCAGCGGAATTCCGAGAACAATGAAAGAGTTGCGAAGCATTATTAAACGTCAGCGTAATTCCTAGAACAATGGAAGAATTCTGAAGCATTTTTAAGCGTCAGCGGAATTTTGAAAACAATGGAAGATTTCAGAAGCATGTTTAAACGTCAGCGGAATTCTTAGAACAATGGAAGAGTTCCGAAGCATTTTTAAACGTCAGCGGAATTTTGAAAACAATGGAAGATTTCCGAAGCATTTTTAAACGTCAGCGAAATTCTGAGAACAATGGAAGAGTTCTGATGATTTTTTAGACTTCAGCAGAATTCCTAGAACAATGGAAGAGGTCCGAAGCATTTTTAAACTTCAGCGGAATTCCGAGAACAATGGAAGAGTTCCGAAGCATTTTTAAACGTCAGCGGAATTCCGAGAACAATGGAAGAGTACTGAAGCATTTTAAAACGTCAGCGGAATTCCAAGAACAATGGAAGAGTTCCGAAGCATTTTTAAACGTCAGCAGAATTCCGAGAACATTGGAAGAGTTCCGAAGCATTTTAAAACTTCAGCAGAATTCCAAGAACAATGGAAGAGTTCCGAAGCATTTTTAATCGTCAGCGGAATTCCGAGAACAATGGAAGAGTTCCGAAGCATTTTTAAACGTCAGCGGAATTCCGAGAACAATGGAAGAGTTCTGAAGCATTTTTAAACTTCAGCAGAGTTCCGAGAACAATGTACGAGATTTTAAGCATTTTTAAACTTCAGCGGAATTCCGAGAACAATAGAAGAGTTCCGAAGCATTTTTAAAATTCACACGAATTCCGAGAATAATGGAAGAGTTCACATGAATTTTTAGACTTCAGCAGAATTCCTAGAACAATGGAAGAGTTCCGAAGCATTTTTAAACGTCAGCGGAATTCCGAGAACAATGGAATAGTTCCGAAGCATTTTTAAACATGAGCAGAATTACGAGAACAATGGAAGAGATATTAAGCATTTTTAAACTTCAGCGGAATTCCGAGAACAATAGAAGAGTTCCGAAGCATTTTAAAAGTTCAGCAGAATTCCGACAACAATGGAAGAGTTCCGAAGCATTTTAAAACTTCAGCAGAAATCCAAGAACAATGGAAGAGTTCCGAAGCATTTTTAAACGTCAGCGGAATTCCGAGAACAATGGAAGAGTTCCGAAGCATTTTTAAACGTCAGCGGAATTCCGAGAACAATGGAAGAGTTCTGAAGCATTTTTAAGCGTCAGCGGAATTTTGAAAACAATGGAAGATTTCCAAAGCATTTTTAAATGTCAGCGGAATTCTGAGAACAATGGAAGAGTTCCGAAGCATTTTTAAACTTCAGCAGAATTCCGAGAACAATGGAAGGGTTCCGAAGCATTTTTAAACTTCAGCGGATTTTGGAGAACAATGGAAGCGTTCCAAAGTATTTTTAAAAGTCAGCGGAATTCCGAGAACAATGGAAGAGTTGTGCAGCATTTTTAAACGTCAGCGGAATTCCGAGAACAATAGAAGAGATCCGAAGCATTTTTAAACGTCAGCAGAATTCCGAGAACAATGGAAGAGTTCCGAAGCATTTCTAAACGTCAGCAGAATTCTGAGAACAATGGAAGAGTTCCGAAGCATTTTTAAACTTCAGCGGAATTCCGAGAACAATGGAAGAGTTCCAAAGCATTTTTAAACGTCAGCGGAATTCCGAGAACAATGGAAGAGTTCCGAAGCATTTTTAAACGTCAGCAGAATTCCGAGAAGAATGTAAGAGTACTGAAGCATTTTTAAACTTCAGCAGAATTCCGAGAGCAATGGAAGAGTTCCAAAGCATTTTAAAAGTTCAGCAGAATTCCGAGAACAATTGAAGAGTTCCGAAGCATTTTTAAACGTCAGCGGAATGCCGAGAACAATGCAAGATTTCCGAAGCATTTTTATATGTCAGCGGAATTCCGAGAACAATGGAAGAGTACCGAAGCATTTTTAAACGTCAGCGGAATTCTGAGAACAATGGAAGAGTTCCAAAGCATTTTTAAACTTCAGCAGAATTCCGAGAACAATGGAAGAGTTTCGAAGCATTTTTAAACTTCAACGGAATTCCGAGAACAATGGAAGAGTTCCGAAGCATTTTTAAACGTCAGCAGAATTCCGAGAAGAATGTAAGAGTTCTGAAGCATTTTTAAACTTCAGCAGAATTCCGAGAGCAATGGAAGAGTTCCAAAGCATTTTAAAAGTTCAGCAGAATTCCGAGAACAATTGAAGAGTTCCGAAGCATTTTTAAACGTCAGCGGAATGCCGAGAACAATGCAAGATTTCCGAAGCATTTTTATATGTCAGCGGATTTCCGAGAACAATGGAAGAGTACCGAAGCATTTTTAAACGTCAGCGGAATTCTGAGAACAATGGAAGAGTTCCGAAGCATTTTTAAACTTCAGCAGAATTCCGAGAACTATGGAAGAGTTTCGAAGCATTTTTAAACTTCAACGGTATTCCGAGAACAATGGAAGAGTTCCGAAGCATTTTTAAACGTCAGCGGAATTCCGAAAACAATGAAAGAGTTGCGAAGCATTATTAAACGTCAGCGGAGTTCCGAGAACAATGGAAGAGTTCCGAAGCATTTTTAAACTTCAGCAGAATTCCCAGAACAATGGAAGAGTTTCGAAGCATTTTTAAACTTCAACGGAATTCCGAGAACAATGGAAGAGTTCCGAAGCATTTTTAAACGTCAGCGGAATTCCGAGAACAATGAAAGAGTTGCGAAGCATTATTAAACGTCAGCGTAATTCCTAGAACAATGGAAGAATTCTGAAGCATTTTTAAGCGTCAGCGGAATTTTGAAAACAATGGAAGATTTCAGAAGCATGTTTAAACGTCAGCGGAATTCTTAGAACAATGGAAGAGTTCCGAAGCATTTTTAAACGTCAGCGGAATGCCGAGAACAATGCAAGATTTCCGAAGCATTTTTATATGTCAGCGGAATTCCGAGAACAATGGAAGAGTTCCGAAGCATTTTTAAACTTCAGCAGAATTCCCAGAACAATGGAAGAGTTTCGAAGCATTTTTAAACTTCAACGGAATTCCGAGAACAATGGAAGAGTTCCGAAGCATTTTTAAACGTCAGCGGAATTCCGAGAACAATGAAAGAGTTGCGAAGCATTATTAAACGTCAGCGTAATTCCGAGAACAATGGAAGAATTCTGAAGCATTTTTAAGCGTCAGCGGAATTTTGAAAACAATGGAAGATTTCCGAAGCATGTTTAATCGTCAGCGGAATTCTTTGAACAATGGAAGAGTTCCGAAGCATTTTTAAACTTCAGCAGAATTCCGAGAACAATGGAAGGGTTCCGAAGCTTTTTTAAACTTCAGCGGAATTTGGAGAACAACGGAAGAGTTCCGAAGCATTTTTAAAAGTCAGCGGAATTCCGAGAACAATGGAAGAGTTGTGAAGCATTTTTAAGCGTCAGCGGAATTTTGAAAACAATGGAAGATTTCCGAAGCATTTTTAAATGTCAGCGGAATTCTGAGAACAATGGAAGAGTTCCGAAGCATTATTAAACTTCAGCAGAATTCCGAGAACAATGGAAGGGTTCCGAAGCATTTTTAAACTTCAGCAGAATTCCCAGAACAATGGAAGAGTTTCGAAGCATTTTTAAACTTCAACGGAATTCCGAGAACAATGGAAGAGTTCCGAAGCATTTTTAAACGTCAGCGGAATTCCGAGAACAATGAAAGAGTTGCGAAGCATTATTAAACGTCAGCGTAATTCCGAGAACAATGGAAGAATTCTGAAGCATTTTTAAGCGTCAGCGGAATTTTGAAAACAATGGAAGATTTCCGAAGCATGTTTAAACGTCAGCGGAATTCTTAGAACAATGGAAGAGTTCCGAAGCATTTTTAAACTTCAGCAGAATTCCGAGAACAATGGAAGAATTCCGAAGCTTTTTTAAACTTCAGCGGAATTTGGAGAACAACGGAAGAGTTCCGAAGCATTTTTAAAAGTCAGCGGAATTCCGAGAACAATGGAAGAGTTGTGAAGCATTTTTAAACGTCAGCGGAATTCCGAGAACAATGGAAGAGTTCCGAAGCATTTTTAAACGTCAGCAGAATTCTGAGAACTATGGAAAAGTTCTGAAGCATTTTTAAACGTCAGCGGAATTTTGAAAACAATGGAAGATTTCCGAAGCATTTTTAAACGTCAGCGAAATTCTGAGAACAATGGAAGAGTTCTGATGATTTTTTAGACTTCAGCAGAATTCCTAGAACAATGGAAGAGGTCCGAAGCATTTTTAAACTTCAGCGGAATTCCGAGAACAATGGAAGAGTTCCGAAGCATTTTTAAACGTCAGCGGAATTCCGAGAACAATGGAAGAGTACTGAAGCATTTTAAAACGTCAGCGGAATTCCAAGAACAATGGAAGAGTTCCGAAGCATTTTTAAACGTCAGCAGAATTCCGAGAACATTGGAAGAGTTCCGAAGCATTTTAAAACTTCAGCAGAATTCCAAGAACAATGGAAGAGTTCCGAAGCATTTTTAATCGTCAGCGGAATTCCGAGAACAATGGAAGAGTTCCGAAGCATTTTTAAACGTCAGCGGAATTCCGAGAACAATGGAAGAGTTCTGAAGCATTTTTAAACTTCAGCAGAATTCCGAGAACAATGTACGAGATTTTAAGCATTTTTAAACTTCAGCGGAATTCCGAGAACAATAGAAGAGTTCCGAAGCATTTTTAAAATTCACACGAATTCCGAGAATAATGGAAGAGTTCACATGAATTTTTAGACTTCAGCAGAATTCCTAGAACAATGGAAGAGTTCCGAAGCATTTTTAAACGTCAGCGGAATTCCGAGAACAATGGAATAGTTCCGAAGCATTTTTAAACATGAGCAGAATTACGAGAACAATGGAAGAGATTTTAAGCATTTTTAAACTTCAGCGGAATTCCGAGAACAATAGAAGAGTTCCGAAGCATTTTAAAAGTTCAGCAGAATTCCGACAACAATGGAAGAGTTCCGAAGCATTTTAAAACTTCAGCAGAAATCCAAGAACAATGGAAGAGTTCCGAAGCATTTTTAAACGTCAGCGGAATTCCGAGAACAATGGAAGAGTTCCGAAGCATTTTTAAACGTCAGCGGAATTCCGAGAACAATGGAAGAGTTCTGAAGCATTTTTAAGCGTCAGCGGAATTTTGAAAACAATGGAAGATTTCCAAAGCATTTTTAAATGTCAGCGGAATTCTGAGAACAATGGAAGAGTTCCGAAGCATTTTTAAACTTCAGCAGAATTCCGAGAACAATGGAAGGGTTCCGAAGCATTTTTAAACTTCAGCGGATTTTGGAGAACAATGGAAGCGTTCCAAAGTATTTTTAAAAGTCAGCGGAATTCCGAGAACAATGGAAGAGTTGTGCAGCATTTTTAAACGTCAGCGGAATTCCGAGAACAATAGAAGAGTTCCGAAGCATTTTTAAACGTCAGCAGAATTCCGAGAACAATGGAAGAGTTCCGAAGCATTTCTAAACGTCAGCAGAATTCTGAGAACAATGGAAGAGTTCCGAAGCATTTTTAAACTTCAGCGGAATTCCGAGAACAATGGAAGAGTTCCAAAGCATTTTTAAACGTCAGCGGAATTCCGAGAACAATGGAAGAGTTCCGAAGCATTTTTAAACGTCAGCAGAATTCCGAGAAGAATGTAAGAGTACTGAAGCATTTTTAAACTTCAGCAGAATTCCGAGAGCAATGGAAGAGTTCCAAAGCATTTTAAAAGTTCAGCAGAATTCCGAGAACAATTGAAGAGTTCCGAAGCATTTTTAAACGTCAGCGGAATGCCGAGAACAATGCAAGATTTCCGAAGCATTTTTATATGTCAGCGGAATTCCGAGAACAATGGAAGAGTACCGAAGCATTTTTAAACGTCAGCGGAATTCTGAGAACAATGGAAGAGTTCCAAAGCATTTTTAAACTTCAGCAGAATTCCGAGAACAATGGAAGAGTTTCGAAGCATTTTTAAACTTCAACGGAATTCCGAGAACAATGGAAGAGTTCCGAAGCATTTTTAAACGTCAGCAGAATTCCGAGAAGAATGTAAGAGTTCTGAAGCATTTTTAAACTTCAGCAGAATTCCGAGAGCAATGGAAGAGTTCCAAAGCATTTTAAAAGTTCAGCAGAATTCCGAGAACAATTGAAGAGTTCCGAAGCATTTTTAAACGTCAGCGGAATGCCGAGAACAATGCAAGATTTCCGAAGCATTTTTATATGTCAGCGGATTTCCGAGAACAATGGAAGAGTACCGAAGCATTTTTAAACGTCAGCGGAATTCTGAGAACAATGGAAGAGTTCCGAAGCATTTTTAAACTTCAGCAGAATTCCGAGAACTATGGAAGAGTTTCGAAGCATTTTTAAACTTCAACGGTATTCCGAGAACAATGGAAGAGTTCCGAAGCATTTTTAAACGTCAGCGGAATTCCAAAAACAATGAAAGAGTTGCGAAGCATTATTAAACGTCAGCGGAGTTCCGAGAACAATGGAAGAGTTCCGAAGCATTTTTAAACTTCAGCAGAATTCCCAGAACAATGGAAGAGTTTTGAAGCATTTTTAAACTTCAACGGAATTCCGAGAACAATGGAAGAGTTCCGAAGCATTATTAAACGTCAGCGTAATTCCTAGAACAATGGAAGAATTCTGAAGCATTTTTAAGCGTCAGCGGAATTTTGAAAACAATGGAAGATTTCAGAAGCATGTTTAAACGTCAGCGGAATTCTTAGAACAATGGAAGAGTTCCGAAGCATTTTTAAACTTCAGCAGAATTCCGAGAACAATGGAAGGGTTCCGAAGCTTTTTTAAACTTCAGCGGAATTTGGAGAACAACGGAAGAGTTCCGAATCATTTTTAAAAGTCAGCGGAATTCCGAGAACAATGGAAGAGTTGTGAAGCATTTTTAAACGTCAGCGGAATTCCGAGAACAATGGAAGAGTTCCGAAGCATTTCTAAACGTCAGCAGAATTCTGAGAACAATGGAAGGGTTCCGAAGCTTTTTTAAACTTCAGCGGAATTTGGAGAACAACGGAAGAGTTCCGAAGCATTTTTAAAAGTCAGCGGAATTCCGAGAACAATGGAAGAGTTGTGAAGCATTTTTAAGCGTCAGCGGAATTTTGAAAACAATGGAAGATTTCCGAAGCATTTTTAAATGTCAGCGGAATTCTGAGAACAATGGAAGAGTTCCGAAGCATTATTAAACTTCAGCAGAATTCCGAGAACAATGGAAGGGTTCCGAAGCATTTTTAAACTTCAGCGGATTTTGGAGAACAATGGAAGCGTTCCAAAGTATTTTTAAAAGTCAGCGGAATTCCGAGAACAATGGAAGAGTTGTGCAGCATTTTTAAACGTCAGCGGAATTCCGAGAACAATGGAAGAGTTCCGAAGCATTTTTAAACGTCAGCAGAATTCCGAGAACAATGGAAGAGTTCCGAAGCATTTCTAAACGTCAGCAGAATTCTGAGAACAATGGAAGAGTTCCGAAGCATTTTTAAACTTCAGCGGCATTCCGAGAACAATGGAAGAGTTCCAAAGCATTTTTAAACGTCAGCGGAATTCCGAGAACAATGGAAGAGTTCCGAAGCATTTTTAAACGTCAGCAGAATTCTGAGAAGAATGTAAGAGTACTGAAGCATTTTTAAACTTCAGCAGAGTTCCGAGAGCAATGGAAGAGTTCCAAAGCATTTTAAAAGTTCAGCAGAATTCCGAGAACAATTGAAGAGTTCCGAAGCATTTTTAAACGTCAGCGGAATGCCGAGAACAATGCAAGATTTCCGAAGCATTTTCATATGTCAGCGGAATTCCGAGAACAATGGAAGAGTACCGAAGCATTTTTAACCATCAGCGGAATTCTGAGAACAATGGAAGAGTTCCAAAGCATTTTTAAACTTCAGCAGAATTCCGAGAACAATGGAAGAGTTTCGAAGCATTTTTAAACTTCAACGGAATTCCGAGAACAATGGAAGAGTTCCGAAGCATTTTTAAACGTCAGCAGAATTCCGAGAAGAATGTAAGAGTTCTGAAGCATTTTTAAACTTCAGTAGAATTCCGAGAGCAATGGAAGAGTTCCAAAGCATTTTAAAAGTTCAGCAGAATTCCGAGAACAATGGAAGAGTTCTGAAGCATTTTTAAACGTCAGCGGAATTTTGAAAACAATGGAAGATTTACGAAGCATTTTTAAACGTCAGTGGAATTCTGAGAACAATGGAAGAGTTCCGAAGCATTTTTAAACTTCAGCGGAATTCCGAGAACAATGGAAGAGTTCCAAAGCATTTTTAAACGTCAGCGGAATTCCGAGAACAATGGAAGAGTTCTGAAGCATTTTTAAACGTCAGCGGAATTGCGAGAACAATGGAAGAGTTCTAAAGCATTTTTAAACATCAGCGGAATGCCGAGAACAATGCAAGATTTCCGAAGCATTTTTATATGTCAGCGGAATTCCGAGAACAATGGAAGAGTTCCGAAGCATTTTTAAACTTCAGCGGAATTACGAGAACAATGGAAGAGTTCCGAAGCATTTTTAAACGTCAGCGGAATGCCGAGAACAATGCAAGATTTCCGAAGCATTTTTATATGTCAGCGGAATTCCGAGAACAATGGAAGAGTTCCGAAGCATTTTTAAACTTCAGCAGAATTCCCAGAACAATGGAAGAGTTTCGAAGCATTTTTAAACTTCAACGGAATTCCGAGAACAATGGAAGAGTTCCGAAGCATTTTTAAACGTCAGCGGAATTCCGAGAACAATGAAAGAGTTGCGAAGCATTATTAAACGTCAGCGTAATTCCGAGAACAATGGAAGAATTCTGAAGCATTTTTAAGCGTCAGCGGAATTTTGAAAACAATGGAAGATTTCCGAAGCATGTTTAAACGTCAGTGGAATTCTTAGAACAATGGAAGAGTTCCGAAGCATTTTTAAACTTCAGCAGAATTCCGAGAACAATGGAAGGGTTCCGAAGCTTTTTTAAACTACAGCGGAATTTGGAGAACAACGGAAGAGTTCCGAAGCATTTTTAAAAGTCAGCGGAATTCCGAGAACAATGGAAGAGTTGTGAAGCATTTTTAAACGTCAGCGGAATTCCGAGAACAATGGAAGAGTTCCGAAGCATTTTTAAACGTCAGCAGAATTCTGAGAACAATGGAAAAGTTCTGAAGCATTTTTAAACGTCAGCGGAATTTTGAAAACAATGGAAGATTTCCGAAGCATTTTTAAACGTCAGCGAAATTCTGAGAACAATGGAAGAGTTCTGATGATTTTTTAGACTTCAGCAGAATTCCTAGAACAATGGAAGAGGTCCGAAGCATTTTTAAACTTCAGCAGAATTCCGAGAACAATGGAAGAGTTCCGAAGCATTTTTAAACGTCAGCGGAATTCCGAGAACAATGGAAGAGTACTGAAGCATTTTAAAACGTCAGCGGAATTCCAAGAACAATGGAAGAGTTCCGAAGCATTTTTAAACGTCAGCGGAATTCCGAGAACAATGGAAGAGTTCCGAAGCATTTTTAAACGTCAGCGTAATTCCGAGAACAATGGAAGAATTCTGAAGCATTTTTAAGCGTCAGCGGAATTTTGAAAACAATGGAAGATTTCCGAAGCATGTTTAAACGTCAGCGGAATTCTTTGAACAATGGAAGAGTTCCGAAGCATTTTTAAACTTCAGCAGAATTCCGAGAACAATGGAAGGGTTCCGAAGCTTTTTTAAACTTCAGCGGAATTTGGAGAACAACGGAAGAGTTCCGAAGCATTTTTAAAAGTCAGCGGAATTCCGAGAACAATGGAAGAGTTGTGAAGCATTTTTAAGCGTCAGCGGAATTTTGAAAACAATGGAAGATTTCCGAAGCATTTTTAAATGTCAGCGGAATTCTGAGAACAATGGAAGAGTTCCGAAGCATTATTAAACTTCAGCAGAATTCCGAGAACAATGGAAGGGTTCCGAAGCATTTTTAAACTTCAGCAGAATTCCCAGAACAATGGAAGAGTTTCGAAGCATTTTTAAACTTCAACGGAATTCCGAGAACAATGGAAGAGTTCCGAAGCATTTTTAAACGTCAGCGGAATTCCGAGAACAATGAAAGAGTTGCGAAGCATTATTAAACGTCAGCGTAATTCCGAGAACAATGGAAGAATTCTGAAGCATTTTTAAGCGTCAGCGGAATTTTGAAAACAATGGAAGATTTCCGAAGCATGTTTAAACGTCAGCGGAATTCTTTGAACAATGGAAGAGTTCCGAAGCATTTTTAAACTTCAGCAGAATTCCGAGAACAATGGAAGGGTTCCGAAGCTTTTTTAAACTTCAGCGGAATTTGGAGAACAACGGAAGAGTTCCGAAGCATTTTTAAAAGTCAGCGGAATTCCGAGAACAATGGAAGAGTTGTGAAGCATTTTTAAGCGTCAGCGGAATTTTGAAAACAATGGAAGATTTCCGAAGCATTTTTAAATGTCAGCGGAATTCTGAGAACAATGGAAGAGTTCCGAAGCATTATTAAACTTCAGCAGAATTCCGAGAACAATGGAAGGGTTCCGAAGCATTTTTAAACTTCAGCGGATTTTGGAGAACAATGGAAGCGTTCCAAAGTATTTTTAAAAGTCAGCGGAATTCCGAGAACAATGGAAGAGTTGTGCAGCATTTTTAAACGTCAGCGGAATTCCGAGAACAATGGAAGAGTTCCGAAGCATTTTTAAACGTCAGCAGAATTCCGAGAACAATGGAAGAGTTCCGAAGCATTTCTAAACGTCAGCAGAATTCTGAGAACAATGGAAGAGTTCCGAAGCATTTTTAAACTTCAGCGGCATACCGAGAACAATGGAAGAGTTCCAAAGCATTTTTAAACGTCAGCGGAATTCCGAGAACAATGGAAGAGTTCCGAAGCATTTTTAAACGTCAGCAGAATTCTGAGAAGAATGTAAGAGTACTGAAGCATTTTTAAACTTCAGCAGAGTTCCGAGAGCAATGGAAGAGTTCCAAAGCATTTTAAAAGTTCAGCAGAATTCCGAGAACAATTGAAGAGTTCCGAAGCATTTTTAAACGTCAGCGGAATGCCGAGAACAATGCAAGATTTCCGAAGCATTTTTATATGTCAGCGGAATTCCGAGAACAATGGAAGAGTACCGAAGCATTTTTAACCATCAGCGGAATTCTGAGAACAATGGAAGAGTTCCAAAGCATTTTTAAACTTCAGCAGAATTCCGAGAACAATGGAAGAGTTTCGAAGCATTTTTAAACTTCAACGGAATTCCGAGAACAATGGAAGAGTTCCGAAGCATTTTTAAACGTCAGCAGAATTCCGAGAAGAATGTAAGAGTTCTGAAGCATTTTTAAACTTCAGTAGAATTCCGAGAGCAATGGAAGAGTTCCAAAGCATTTTAAAAGTTCAGCAGAATTCCGAGAACAATGGAAGAGTTCTGAAGCATTTTTAAACGTCAGCGGAATTTTGAAAACAATGGAAGATTTACGAAGCATTTTTAAACGTCAGTGGAATTCTGAGAACAATGGAAGAGTTCCGAAGCATTTTTAAACTTCAGCGGAATTCCGAGAACAATGGAAGAGTTCCAAAGCATTTTTAAACGTCAGCGGAATTCCGAGAACAATGGAAGAGTTCTGAAGCATTTTTAAACGTCAGCGGAATTGCGAGAACAATGGAAGAGTTCTAAAGCATTTTTAAACATCAGCGGAATGCCGAGAACAATGCAAGATTTCCGAAGCATTTTTATATGTCAGCGGAATTCCGAGAACAATGGAAGAGTTCCGAAGCATTTTTAAACTTCAGCGGAATTACGAGAACAATGGAAGAGTTCCGAAGCATTTTTAAACGTCAGCGGAATGCCGAGAACAATGCAAGATTTCCGAAGCATTTTTATATGTCAGCGGAATTCCGAGAACAATGGAAGAGTTCCGAAGCATTTTTAAACTTCAGCAGAATTCCCAGAACAATGGAAGAGTTTCGAAGCATTTTTAAACTTCAACGGAATTCCGAGAACAATGGAAGAGTTCCGAAGCATTTTTAAACGTCAGCGGAATTCCGAGAACAATGAAAGAGTTGCGAAGCATTATTAAACGTCAGCGTAATTCCGAGAACAATGGAAGAATTCTGAAGCATTTTTAAGCGTCAGCGGAATTTTGAAAACAATGGAAGATTTCCGAAGCATGTTTAAACGTCAGCGGAATTCTTTGAACAATGGAAGAGTTCCGAAGCATTTTTAAACTTCAGCAGAATTCCGAGAACAATGGAAGGGTTCCGAAGCTTTTTTAAACTTCAGCGGAATTTGGAGAACAACGGAAGAGTTCCGAAGCATTTTTAAAAGTCAGCGGAATTCCGAGAACAATGGAAGAGTTGTGAAGCATTTTTAAGCGTCAGCGGAATTTTGAAAACAATGGAAGATTTCCGAAGCATTTTTAAATGTCAGCGGAATTCTGAGAACAATGGAAGAGTTCCGAAGCATTATTAAACTTCAGCAGAATTCCGAGAACAATGGAAGGGTTCCGAAGCATTTTTAAACTTCAGCGGATTTTGGAGAACAATGGAAGCGTTCCAAAGTATTTTTAAAAGTCAGCGGAATTCCGAGAACAATGGAAGAGTTGTGCAGCATTTTTAAACGTCAGCGGAATTCCGAGAACAATGGAAGAGTTCCGAAGCATTTTTAAACGTCAGCAGAATTCCGAGAACAATGGAAGAGTTCCGAAGCATTTCTAAACGTCAGCAGAATTCTGAGAACAATGGAAGAGTTCCGAAGCATTTTTAAACTTCAGCGGCATTCCGAGAACAATGGAAGAGTTCCAAAGCATTTTTAAACGTCAGCGGAATTCCGAGAACAATGGAAGAGTTCCGAAGCATTTTTAAACGTCAGCAGAATTCTGAGAAGAATGTAAGAGTACTGAAGCATTTTTAAACTTCAGCAGAGTTCCGAGAACAATTGAAGAGTTCCGAAGCATTTTAAAAGTTCAGCAGAATTCCGAGAACAATTGAAGAGTTCCGAAGCATTTTTAAACGTCAGCGGAATGCCGAGAACAATGCAAGATTTCCGAAGCATTTTTATATGTCAGCGGAATTCCGAGAACAATGGAAGAGTACCGAAGCATTTTTAACCATCAGCGGAATTCTGAGAACAATGGAAGAGTTCCAAAGCATTTTTAAACTTCAGCAGAATTCCGAGAACAATGGAAGAGTTTCGAAGCATTTTTAAACTTCAACGGAATTCCGAGAACAATGGAAGAGTTCCGAAGCATTTTTAAACGTCAGCAGAATTCCGAGAAGAATGTAAGAGTTCTGAAGCATTTTTAAACTTCAGTAGAATTCCGAGAGCAATGGAAGAGTTCCAAAGCATTTTAAAAGTTCAGCAGAATTCCGAGAACAATGGAAGAGTTTCGAAGCATTTTTAAACTTCAACGGAATTCCGAGAACAATGGAAGAGTTGCGAAGCATTATTAAACGTCAGCGGAGTTCCGAGAACAATGGAAGAGTTCCGAAGCATTTTTAAACTTCAGCAGAATTCCCAGAACAATGGAAGAGTTTCGAAGCATTTTTAAACTTCAACGGAATTCCGAGAACAATGGAAGAGTTCCGAAGCATTTTTAAACGTCAGCGGAATTCCGAGAACAATGAAAGAGTTGCGAAGCATTATTAAACGTCAGCGTAATTCCGAGAACAATGGAAGAATTCTGAAGCATTTTTAAGCGTCAGCGGAATTTTGAAAACAATGGAAGATTTCCGAAGCATGTTTAAACGTCAGTGGAATTCTTAGAACAATGGAAGAGTTCCGAAGCATTTTTAAACTTCAGCAGAATTCCGAGAACAATGGAAGGGTTCCGAAGCTTTTTTAAACTACAGCGGAATTTGGAGAACAACGGAAGAGTTCCGAAGCATTTTTAAAAGTCAGCGGAATTCCGAGAACAATGGAAGAGTTGTGAAGCATTTTTAAACGTCAGCGGAATTCCGAGAACAATGGAAGAGTTCCGAAGCATTTTTAAACGTCAGCAGAATTCTGAGAACAATGGAAAAGTTCTGAAGCATTTTTAAACGTCAGCGGAATTTTGAAAACAATGGAAGATTTCCGAAGCATTTTTAAACGTCAGCGAAATTCTGAGAACAATGGAAGAGTTCTGATGATTTTTTAGACTTCAGCAGAATTCCTAGAACAATGGAAGAGGTCCGAAGCATTTTTAAACTTCAGCAGAATTCCGAGAACAATGGAAGAGTTCCGAAGCATTTTTAAACGTCAGCGGAATTCCGAGAACAATGGAAGAGTACTGAAGCATTTTAAAACGTCAGCGGAATTCCAAGAACAATGGAAGAGTTCCGAAGCATTTTTAAACGTCAGCGGAATTCCGAGAACAATGGAAGAGTTCCGAAGCATTTTTAAACGTCATCGGAATTCCGAGAACAATGAAAGAGTTCTGAAGCATTTTTAAGCGTCAGCGGAATTTTGAAAACAATGGAAGATTTCCGAAGCATTTTTAAACGTCAGCGGAATTCTGAGAACAATGGAAGAGTTCCGAAGCATTTTTAAATGTCAGCAGAATTCCGAGAACAATGGAAGAGTTCTGAAGCATTTTTAAACGTCAGCGGAATTTTGAAAACAATGGAAGAGTTCCAAAGCATTTTTAAACGTCAGCGGAATTCTGAGAACAATGGAAGAGTTCCGAAGCATTTTTAAACTTCAGCGGAATTCCGAGAACAATGGAAGAGTTCCAAAGCATTTTTAAACGTCAGCGGAATTCCGAGAACAATGGAAGAGTTCTGAAGCATTTTTAAACGTCAGCGGAATTGCGAGAACAATGGAAGAGTTCTAAAGCATTTTTAAACATCAGCGGAATGCCGAGAACAATGCAAGATTTCCGAAGCATTTTTATATGTCAGCGGAATTCCGAGAACAATGGAAGAGTTCCGAAGCATTTTTAAACTTCAGCGGAATTACGAGAACAATGGAAGAGTTCCGAAGCATTTTTAAACGTCAGCGGAATGCCGAGAACAATGCAAGATTTCCGAAGCATTTTTATATGTCAGCGGAATTCCGAGAACAATGGAAGAGTTCCGAAGCATTTTTAAACTTCAGCAGAATTCCCAGAACAATGGAAGAGTTTCGAAGCATTTTTAAACTTCAACGGAATTCCGAGAACAATGGAAGAGTTCCGAAGCATTTTTAAACGTCAGCGGAATTCCGAGAACAATGAAAGAGTTGCGAAGCATTATTAAACGTCAGCGCAATTCCGAGAACAATGGAAGAATTCTGAAGCATTTTTAAGCGTCAGCGGAATTTTGAAAACAATGGAAGATTTCCGAAGCATGTTTAAACGTCAGCGGAATTCTTTGAACAATGGAAGAGTTCCGAAGCATTTTTAAACTTCAGCAGAATTCCGAGAACAATGGAAGGGTTCCGAAGCTTTTTTAAACTTCAGCGGAATTTGGAGAACAACGGAAGAGTTCCGAAGCATTTTTAAAAGTCAGCGGAATTCCGAGAACAATGGAAGAGTTGTGAAGCATTTTTAAGCGTCAGCGGAATTTTGAAAACAATGGAAGATTTCCGAAGCATTTTTAAATGTCAGCGGAATTCTGAGAACAATGGAAGAGTTCCGAAGCATTATTAAACTTCAGCAGAATTCCGAGAACAATGGAAGGGTTCCGAAGCATTTTTAAACTTCAGCAGAATTCCCAGAACAATGGAAGAGTTTCGAAGCATTTTTAAACTTCAACGGAATTCCGAGAACAATGGAAGAGTTCCGAAGCATTTTTAAACGTCAGCGGAATTCCGAGAACAATGAAAGAGTTGCGAAGCATTATTAAACGTCAGCGTAATTCCGAGAACAATGGAAGAATTCTGAAGCATTTTTAAGCGTCAGCGGAATTTTGAAAACAATGGAAGATTTCCGAAGCATGTTTAAACGTCAGCGGAATTCTTTGAACAATGGAAGAGTTCCGAAGCATTTTTAAACTTCAGCAGAATTCCGAGAACAATGGAAGGGTTCCGAAGCTTTTTTAAACTTCAGCGGAATTTGGAGAACAACGGAAGAGTTCCGAAGCATTTTTAAAAGTCAGCGGAATTCCGAGAACAATGGAAGAGTTGTGAAGCATTTTTAAGCGTCAGCGGAATTTTGAAAACAATGGAAGATTTCCGAAGCATTTTTAAATGTCAGCGGAATTCTGAGAACAATGGAAGAGTTCCGAAGCATTATTAAACTTCAGCAGAATTCCGAGAACAATGGAAGGGTTCCGAAGCATTTTTAAACTTCAGCGGATTTTGGAGAACAATGGAAGCGTTCCAAAGTATTTTTAAAAGTCAGCGGAATTCCGAGAACAATGGAAGAGTTGTGCAGCATTTTTAAACGTCAGCGGAATTCCGAGAACAATGGAAGAGTTCCGAAGCATTTTTAAACGTCAGCAGAATTCCGAGAACAATGGAAGAGTTCCGAAGCATTTCTAAACGTCAGCAGAATTCTGAGAACAATGGAAGAGTTCCGAAGCATTTTTAAACTTCAGCGGCATACCGAGAACAATGGAAGAGTTCCAAAGCATTTTTAAACGTCAGCGGAATTCCGAGAACAATGGAAGAGTTCCGAAGCATTTTTAAACGTCAGCAGAATTCTGAGAAGAATGTAAGAGTACTGAAGCATTTTTAAACTTCAGCAGAGTTCCGAGAGCAATGGAAGAGTTCCAAAGCATTTTAAAAGTTCAGCAGAATTCCGAGAACAATTGAAGAGTTCCGAAGCATTTTTAAACGTCAGCGGAATGCCGAGAACAATGCAAGATTTCCGAAGCATTTTTATATGTCAGCGGAATTCCGAGAACAATGGAAGAGTACCGAAGCATTTTTAACCATCAGCGGAATTCTGAGAACAATGGAAGAGTTCCAAAGCATTTTTAAACTTCAGCAGAATTCCGAGAACAATGGAAGAGTTTCGAAGCATTTTTAAACTTCAACGGAATTCCGAGAACAATGGAAGAGTTCCGAAGCATTTTTAAACGTCAGCAGAATTCCGAGAAGAATGTAAGAGTTCTGAAGCATTTTTAAACTTCAGTAGAATTCCGAGAGCAATGGAAGAGTTCCAAAGCATTTTAAAAGTTCAGCAGAATTCCGAGAACAATGGAAGAGTTCTGAAGCATTTTTAAACGTCAGCGGAATTTTGAAAACAATGGAAGATTTACGAAGCATTTTTAAACGTCAGTGGAATTCTGAGAACAATGGAAGAGTTCCGAAGCATTTTTAAACTTCAGCGGAATTCCGAGAACAATGGAAGAGTTCCAAAGCATTTTTAAACGTCAGCGGAATTCCGAGAACAATGGAAGAGTTCTGAAGCATTTTTAAACGTCAGCGGAATTGCGAGAACAATGGAAGAGTTCTAAAGCATTTTTAAACATCAGCGGAATGCCGAGAACAATGCAAGATTTCCGAAGCATTTTTATATGTCAGCGGAATTCCGAGAACAATGGAAGAGTTCCGAAGCATTTTTAAACTTCAGCGGAATTACGAGAACAATGGAAGAGTTCCGAAGCATTTTTAAACGTCAGCGGAATGCCGAGAACAATGCAAGATTTCCGAAGCATTTTTATATGTCAGCGGAATTCCGAGAACAATGGAAGAGTTCCGAAGCATTTTTAAACTTCAGCAGAATTCCCAGAACAATGGAAGAGTTTCGAAGCATTTTTAAACTTCAACGGAATTCCGAGAACAATGGAAGAGTTCCGAAGCATTTTTAAACGTCAGCGGAATTCCGAGAACAATGAAAGAGTTGCGAAGCATTATTAAACGTCAGCGTAATTCCGAGAACAATGGAAGAATTCTGAAGCATTTTTAAGCGTCAGCGGAATTTTGAAAACAATGGAAGATTTCCGAAGCATGTTTAAACGTCAGCGGAATTCTTTGAACAATGGAAGAGTTCCGAAGCATTTTTAAACTTCAGCAGAATTCCGAGAACAATGGAAGGGTTCCGAAGCTTTTTTAAACTTCAGCGGAATTTGGAGAACAACGGAAGAGTTCCGAAGCATTTTTAAAAGTCAGCGGAATTCCGAGAACAATGGAAGAGTTGTGAAGCATTTTTAAGCGTCAGCGGAATTTTGAAAACAATGGAAGATTTCCGAAGCATTTTTAAATGTCAGCGGAATTCTGAGAACAATGGAAGAGTTCCGAAGCATTATTAAACTTCAGCAGAATTCCGAGAACAATGGAAGGGTTCCGAAGCATTTTTAAACTTCAGCGGATTTTGGAGAACAATGGAAGCGTTCCAAAGTATTTTTAAAAGTCAGCGGAATTCCGAGAACAATGGAAGAGTTGTGCAGCATTTTTAAACGTCAGCGGAATTCCGAGAACAATGGAAGAGTTCCGAAGCATTTTTAAACGTCAGCAGAATTCCGAGAACAATGGAAGAGTTCCGAAGCATTTCTAAACGTCAGCAGAATTCTGAGAACAATGGAAGAGTTCCGAAGCATTTTTAAACTTCAGCGGCATTCCGAGAACAATGGAAGAGTTCCAAAGCATTTTTAAACGTCAGCGGAATTCCGAGAACAATGGAAGAGTTCCGAAGCATTTTTAAACGTCAGCAGAATTCTGAGAAGAATGTAAGAGTACTGAAGCATTTTTAAACTTCAGCAGAGTTCCGAGAACAATTGAAGAGTTCCGAAGCATTTTAAAAGTTCAGCAGAATTCCGAGAACAATTGAAGAGTTCCGAAGCATTTTTAAACGTCAGCGGAATGCCGAGAACAATGCAAGATTTCCGAAGCATTTTTATATGTCAGCGGAATTCCGAGAACAATGGAAGAGTACCGAAGCATTTTTAACCATCAGCGGAATTCTGAGAACAATGGAAGAGTTCCAAAGCATTTTTAAACTTCAGCAGAATTCCGAGAACAATGGAAGAGTTTCGAAGCATTTTTAAACTTCAACGGAATTCCGAGAACAATGGAAGAGTTCCGAAGCATTTTTAAACGTCAGCAGAATTCCGAGAAGAATGTAAGAGTTCTGAAGCATTTTTAAACTTCAGTAGAATTCCGAGAGCAATGGAAGAGTTCCAAAGCATTTTAAAAGTTCAGCAGAATTCCGAGAACAATGGAAGAGTTTCGAAGCATTTTTAAACTTCAACGGAATTCCGAGAACAATGGAAGAGTTGCGAAGCATTATTAAACGTCAGCGGAGTTCCGAGAACAATGGAAGAGTTCCGAAGCATTTTTAAACTTCAGCAGAATTCCCAGAACAATGGAAGAGTTTCGAAGCATTTTTAAACTTCAACGGAATTCCGAGAACAATGGAAGAGTTCCGAAGCATTTTTAAACGTCAGCGGAATTCCGAGAACAATGAAAGAGTTGCGAAGCATTATTAAACGTCAGCGTAATTCCGAGAACAATGGAAGAATTCTGAAGCATTTTTAAGCGTCAGCGGAATTTTGAAAACAATGGAAGATTTCCGAAGCATGTTTAAACGTCAGTGGAATTCTTAGAACAATGGAAGAGTTCCGAAGCATTTTTAAACTTCAGCAGAATTCCGAGAACAATGGAAGGGTTCCGAAGCTTTTTTAAACTACAGCGGAATTTGGAGAACAACGGAAGAGTTCCGAAGCATTTTTAAAAGTCAGCGGAATTCCGAGAACAATGGAAGAGTTGTGAAGCATTTTTAAACGTCAGCGGAATTCCGAGAACAATGGAAGAGTTCCGAAGCATTTTTAAACGTCAGCAGAATTCTGAGAACAATGGAAAAGTTCTGAAGCATTTTTAAACGTCAGCGGAATTTTGAAAACAATGGAAGATTTCCGAAGCATTTTTAAACGTCAGCGAAATTCTGAGAACAATGGAAGAGTTCTGATGATTTTTTAGACTTCAGCAGAATTCCTAGAACAATGGAAGAGGTCCGAAGCATTTTTAAACTTCAGCAGAATTCCGAGAACAATGGAAGAGTTCCGAAGCATTTTTAAACGTCAGCGGAATTCCGAGAACAATGGAAGAGTACTGAAGCATTTTAAAACGTCAGCGGAATTCCAAGAACAATGGAAGAGTTCCGAAGCATTTTTAAACGTCAGCGGAATTCCGAGAACAATGGAAGAGTTCCGAAGCATTTTTAAACGTCATCGGAATTCCGAGAACAATGAAAGAGTTCTGAAGCATTTTTAAGCGTCAGCGGAATTTTGAAAACAATGGAAGATTTCCGAAGCATTTTTAAACGTCAGCGGAATTCTGAGAACAATGGAAGAGTTCCGAAGCATTTTTAAATGTCAGCAGAATTCCGAGAACAATGGAAGAGTTCTGAAGCATTTTTAAACGTCAGCGGAATTTTGAAAACAATGGAAGAGTTCCAAAGCATTTTTAAACGTCAGCGGAATTCTGAGAACAATGGAAGAGTTCCGAAGCATTTTTAAACTTCAGCGGAATTCCGAGAACAATGGAAGAGTTCCAAAGCATTTTTAAACGTCAGCGGAATTCCGAGAACAATGGAAGAGTTCTGAAGCATTTTTAAACGTCAGCGGAATTGCGAGAACAATGGAAGAGTTCTAAAGCATTTTTAAACATCAGCGGAATGCCGAGAACAATGCAAGATTTCCGAAGCATTTTTATATGTCAGCGGAATTCCGAGAACAATGGAAGAGTTCCGAAGCATTTTTAAACTTCAGCGGAATTACGAGAACAATGGAAGAG
The DNA here is from genome assembly GCF_046119375.1 of Phyllobates terribilis. NCBI lineage: Eukaryota > Metazoa > Chordata > Amphibia > Anura > Dendrobatidae > Phyllobates > Phyllobates terribilis. Next base: position 10,323,980 of record NW_027362788.1, on the reverse strand, counting down.
TTCCGAAGCATTTTTAAACGTCAGCGGAATGCCGAGAACAATGCAAGATTTCCGAAGCATTTTTATATGTCAGCGGAATTCCGAGAACAATGGAAGAGTTCCGAAGCATTTTTAAACTTCAGCAGAATTCCCAGAACAATGGAAGAGTTTCGAAGCATTTTTAAACTTCAACGGAATTCCGAGAACAATGGAAGAGTTCCGAAGCATTTTTAAACGTCAGCGGAATTCCGAGAACAATGAAAGAGTTGCGAAGCATTATTAAACGTCAGCGCAATTCCGAGAACAATGGAAGAATTCTGAAGCATTTTTAAGCGTCAGCGGAATTTTGAAAACAATGGAAGATTTCCGAAGCATGTTTAAACGTCAGCGGAATTCTTTGAACAATGGAAGAGTTCCGAAGCATTTTTAAACTTCAGCAGAATTCCGAGAACAATGGAAGGGTTCCGAAGCTTTTTTAAACTTCAGCGGAATTTGGAGAACAACGGAAGAGTTCCGAAGCATTTTTAAAAGTCAGCGGAATTCCGAGAACAATGGAAGAGTTGTGAAGCATTTTTAAGCGTCAGCGGAATTTTGAAAACAATGGAAGATTTCCGAAGCATTTTTAAATGTCAGCGGAATTCTGAGAACAATGGAAGAGTTCCGAAGCATTATTAAACTTCAGCAGAATTCCGAGAACAATGGAAGGGTTCCGAAGAATTTTTAAACTTCAGCGGATTTTGGAGAACAATGGAAGCGTTCCAAAGTATTTTTAAAAGTCAGCGGAATTCCGAGAACAATGGAAGAGTTTTGCAGCATTTTTAAACGTCAGCGGAATTCCGAGAACAATGGAAGAGTTCCGAAGCATTTTTAAACGTCAGCAGAATTCCGAGAACAATGGAAGAGTTCCGAAGCATTTCTAAACGTCAGCAGAATTCTGAGAACAATGGAAGAGTTCCGAAGCATTTTTAAACTTCAGCGGCATTCCGAGAACAATGGAAGAGTTCCAAAGCATTTTTAAACGTCAGCGGAATTCCGAGAACAATGGAAGAGTTCCGAAGCATTTTTAAACGTCAGCAGAATTCTGAGAAGAATGTAAGAGTACTGAAGCATTTTTAAACTTCAGCAGAGTTCCGAGAGCAATGGAAGAGTTCCAAAGCATTTTAAAAGTTCAGCAGAATTCCGAGAACAATTGAAGAGTTCCGAAGCATTTTTAAACGTCAGCGGAATGCCGAGAACAATGCAAGATTTCCGAAGCATTTTTATATGTCAGCGGAATTCCGAGAACAATGGAAGAGTACCGAAGCATTTTTAACCATCAGCGGAATTCTGAGAACAATGGAAGAGTTCCAAAGCATTTTTAAACTTCAGCAGAATTCCGAGAACAATGGAAGAGTTTCGAAGCATTTTTAAACTTCAACGGAATTCCGAGAACAATGGAAGAGTTCCGAAGCATTTTTAAACGTCAGCAGAATTCCGAGAAGAATGTAAGAGTTCTGAAGCATTTTTAAACTTCAGTAGAATTCCGAGAGCAATGGAAGAGTTCCAAAGCATTTTAAAAGTTCAGCAGAATTCCGAGAACAATGGAAGAGTTTCGAAGCATTTTTAAACTTCAACGGAATTCCGAGAACAATGGAAGAGTTGCGAAGCATTATTAAACGTCAGCGGAGTTCCGAGAACAATGGAAGAGTTCCGAAGCATTTTTAAACTTCAGCAGAATTCCCAGAACAATGGAAGAGTTTCGAAGCATTTTTAAACTTCAACGGAATTCCGAGAACAATGGAAGAGTTCCGAAGCATTTTTAAACGTCAGCGGAATTCCGAGAACAATGAAAGAGTTGCGAAGCATTATTAAACGTCAGCGTAATTCCGAGAACAATGGAAGAATTCTGAAGCATTTTTAAGCGTCAGCGGAATTTTGAAAACAATGGAAGATTTCCGAAGCATGTTTAAACGTCAGTGGAATTCTTAGAACAATGGAAGAGTTCCGAAGCATTTTTAAACTTCAGCAGAATTCCGAGAACAATGGAAGGGTTCCGAAGCTTTTTTAAACTACAGCGGAATTTGGAGAACAACGGAAGAGTTCCGAAGCATTTTTAAAAGTCAGCGGAATTCCGAGAACAATGGAAGAGTTGTGAAGCATTTTTAAACGTCAGCGGAATTCCGAGAACAATGGAAGAGTTCCGAAGCATTTTTAAACGTCAGCAGAATTCTGTGAACAATGGAAAAGTTCTGAAGCATTTTTAAACGTCAGCGGAATTTTGAAAACAATGGAAGATTTCCGAAGCATTTTTAAACGTCAGCGAAATTCTGAGAACAATGGAAGAGTTCTGATGATTTTTTAGACTTCAGCAGAATTCCTAGAACAATGGAAGAGGTCCGAAGCATTTTTAAACTTCAGCAGAATTCCGAGAACAATGGAAGAGTTCCGAAGCATTTTTAAACGTCAGCGGAATTCCGAGAACAATGGAAGAGTACTGAAGCATTTTAAAACGTCAGCGGAATTCCAAGAACAATGGAAGAGTTCCGAAGCATTTTTAAACGTCAGCGGAATTCCGAGAACAATGGAAGAGTTCCGAAGCATTTTTAAACGTCATCGGAATTCCGAGAACAATGAAAGAGTTCTGAAGCATTTTTAAGCGTCAGCGGAATTTTGAAAACAATGGAAGATTTCCGAAGCATTTTTAAACGTCAGCGGAATTCTGAGAACAATGGAAGAGTTCCGAAGCATTTTTAAATGTCAGCAGAATTCCGAGAACAATGGAAGAGTTCCGAAGCATTTTTAAACGTCAGCGGAATTCCGAGAACAATGAGAGAGTTCTGAAGCATTTTTAAGCGTCAGCGGAATTTTGAAAACAATGGAAGATTTCCGAAGCATTTTTAAACGTCAGCGGAATGCCGAGAACAATGCAAGATTTCCGAAGCATTTTTATATGTCAGCGGAATTCCGAGAATAATGGAAGAGTTCCGAAGCATTATTAGACGTCAGCGGAATTCCGAGAACAATGGAAGAGTTCTGAAGCATTTTTAAACGTCAGCGGAATTTTGAAAACAATGGAAGATTTACGAAGCATTTTTAAACGTCAGTGGAATTCTGAGAACAATGGAAGAGTTCCGAAGCATTTTTAAACTTCAGCGGAATTCCGAGAACAATGGAAGAGTTCCAAAGCATTTTTAAACGTCAGCGGAATTCCGAGAACAATGGAAGAGTTCTGAAGCATTTTTAAACGTCAGCGGAATTGCGAGAACAATGGAAGAGTTCTAAAGCATTTTTAAACATCAGCGGAATGCCGAGAACAATGCAAGATTTCCGAAGCATTTTTATATGTCAGCGGAATTCCGAGAACAATGGAAGAATTCCGAAGCATTTTTAAACTTCAGCGGAATTACGAGAACAATGGAAGAGTTCCGAAGCATTTTTAAAAGTCAGCGGAATGCCGAGAACAATGCAAGATTTCCGAAGCATTTTTATATGTCAGCGGAATTCCGAGAACAATGGAAGAGTTCCGAAGCATTTTTAAACTTCAGCAGAATTCCCAGAACAATGGAAGAGTTTCGAAGCATTTTTAAACTTCAACGGAATTCCGAGAACAATGGAAGAGTTCCGAAGCATTTTTAAACGTCAGCGGAATTCCGAGAACAATGAAAGAGTTGCGAAGCATTATTAAACGTCAGCGTAATTCCGAGAACAATGGAAGAATTCTGAAGCATTTTTAAGCGTCAGCGGAATTTTGAAAACAATGGAAGATTTCCGAAGCATGTTTAAACGTCAGCGGAATTCTTTGAACAATGGAAGAGTTCCGAAGCATTTTTAAACTTCAGCAGAATTCCGAGAACAATGGAAGGGTTCCGAAGCTTTTTTAAACTTCAGCGGAATTTGGAGAACAACGGAAGAGTTCCGAAGCATTTTTAAAAGTCAGCGGAATTCCGAGAACAATGGAAGAGTTGTGAAGCATTTTTAAGCGTCAGCGGAATTTTGAAAACAATGGAAGATTTCCGAAGCATTTTTAAATGTCAGCGGAATTCTGAGAACAATGGAAGAGTTCCGAAGCATTATTAAACTTCAGCAGAATTCCGAGAACAATGGAAGGGTTCCGAAGCATTTTTAAACTTCAGCGGATTTTGGAGAACAATGGAAGCGTTCCAAAGTATTTTTAAAAGTCAGCGGAATTCCGAGAACAATGGAAGAGTTGTGCAGCATTTTTAAACGTCAGCGGAATTCCGAGAACAATGGAAGAGTTCCGAAGCATTTTTAAACGTCAGCAGAATTCCGAGAACAATGGAAGAGTTCCGAAGCATTTCTAAACGTCAGCAGAATTCTGAGAACAATGGAAGAGTTCCGAAGCATTTTTAAACTTCAGCGGCATTCCGAGAACAATGGAAGAGTTCCAAAGCATTTTTAAACGTCAGCGGAATTCCGAGAACAATGGAAGAGTTCCGAAGCATTTTTAAACGTCAGCAGAATTCTGAGAAGAATGTAAGAGTACTGAAGCATTTTTAAACTTCAGCAGAGTTCCGAGAGCAATGGAAGAGTTCCAAAGCATTTTAAAAGTTCAGCAGAATTCCGAGAACAATTGAAGAGTTCCGAAGCATTTTTAAACGTCAGCGGAATGCCGAGAACAATGCAAGATTTCCGAAGCATTTTTATATGTCAGCGGAATTCCGAGAACAATGGAAGAGTACCGAAGCATTTTTAACCATCAGCGGAATTCTGAGAACAATGGAAGAGTTCCAAAGCATTTTTAAACTTCAGCAGAATTCCGAGAACAATGGAAGAGTTTCGAAGCATTTTTAAACTTCATCGGAATTCCGAGAACAATGGAAGAGTTCCGAAGCATTTTTAAACGTCAGCAGAATTCCGAGAAGAATGTAAGAGTTCTGAAGCATTTTTAAACTTCAGTAGAATTCCGAGAGCAATGGAAGAGTTCCAAAGCATTTTAAAAGTTCAGCAGAATTCCGAGAACAATGGAAGAGTTTCGAAGCATTTTTAAACTTCAACGGAATTCCGAGAACAATGGAAGAGTTGCGAAGCATTATTAAACGTCAGCGGAGTTCCGAGAACAATGGAAGAGTTCCGAAGCATTTTTAAACTTCAGCAGAATTCCCAGAACAATGGAAGAGTTTCGAAGCATTTTTAAACTTCAACGGAATTCCGAGAACAATGGAAGAGTTCCGAAGCATTTTTAAACGTCAGCGGAATTCCGAGAACAATGAAAGAGTTGCGAAGCATTATTAAACGTCAGCGTAATTCCGAGAACAATGGAAGAATTCTGAAGCATTTTTAAGCGTCAGCGGAATTTTGAAAACAATGGAAGATTTCCGAAGCATGTTTAAACGTCAGTGGAATTCTTAGAACAATGGAAGAGTTCCGAAGCATTTTTAAACTTCAGCAGAATTCCGAGAACAATGGAAGGGTTCCGAAGCTTTTTTAAACTACAGCGGAATTTGGAGAACAACGGAAGAGTTCCGAAGCATTTTTAAAAGTCAGCGGAATTCCGAGAACAATGGAAGAGTTGTGAAGCATTTTTAAACGTCAGCGGAATTCCGAGAACAATGGAAGAGTTCCGAAGCATTTTTAAACGTCAGCAGAATTCTGAGAACAATGGAAAAGTTCTGAAGCATTTTTAAACGTCAGCGGAATTTTGAAAACAATGGAAGATTTCCGAAGCATTTTTAAACGTCAGCGAAATTCTGAGAACAATGGAAGAGTTCTGATGATTTTTTAGACTTCAGCAGAATTCCTAGAACAATGGAAGAGGTCCGAAGCATTTTTAAACTTCAGCGGAATTCCGAGAACAATGGAAGAGTTCCGAAGCATTTTTAAACGTCAGCGGAATGCCGAGAACAATGCAAGATTTCCGAAGCATTTTTATATGTCAGCGGAATTCCGAGAACAATGGAAGAGTTCCGAAGCATTTTTAAACTTCAGCAGAATTCCGAGAACAATGGAAGAGTTCCGAAGCATTTTAAAACTTCAGCAGAAATCCAAGAACAATGGAAGAGTTCCGAAGCATTTTTAAACGTCAGCGGAATTCCGAGAACAATGGAAGAGTTCCGAAGCATTTTTAAACGTCAGCGGAATTCCGAGAACAATGGAAGAGTTCTGAAGCATTTTTAAGCGTCAGCGGAATCTTGAAAACAATGGAAGATTTCCAAAGCATTTTTAAATGTCAGCGAAATTCTGAGAACAATGGAAGAGTTCCGAAGCATTTTTAAACTTCAGCAGAATTCCGAGAACAATGGAAGGGTTCCGAAGCATTTTTAAACTTCAGCGGATTTTGGAGAACAATGGAAGCGTTACAAAGTATTTTTAAAAGTCAGCGGAATTCCGAGAACAATGGAAGAGTTGTGCAGCATTTTTAAACGTCAGCGGAATTCCGAGAACAATGGAAGAGTTCCGAAGCATTTTTAAACGTCAGCAGAATTCCGAGAACAATGGAAGAGTTCCGAAGCATTTCTAAACGTCAGCAGAATTCTGAGAACAATGGAAGAGTTCCGAAGCATTTTTAAACTTCAGCGGAATTCCGAGAACAATGGAAGAGTTCCAAAGCATTTTTAAACGTCAGCGGAATTCCGAGAACAATGGAAGAGTTCCGAAGCATTTTTAAACGTCAGCAGAATTCCGAGAAGAATGTAAGAGTACTGAAGCATTTTTAAACTTCAGCAGAATTCCGAGAGCAATGGAAGAGTTCCAAAGCATTTTAAAAGTTCAGCAGAATTCCGAGAACAATTGAAGAGTTCCGAAGCATTTTTAAACGTCAGCGGAATGCCGAGAACAATGCAAGATTTCCGAAGCATTTTTATATGTCAGCGGAATTCCGAGAACAATGGAAGAGTACCGAAGCATTTTTAAACGTCAGCGGAATTCTGAGAACAATGGAAGAGTTCCAAAGCATTTTTAAACTTCAGCAGAATTCCGAGAACAATGGAAGAGTTTCGAAGCATTTTTAAACTTCAACGGAATTCCGAGAACAATGGAAGAGTTCCGAAGCATTTTTAAACGTCAGCAGAATTCCGAGAAGAATGTAAGAGTTCTGAAGCATTTTTAAACTTCAGCAGAATTCCGAGAGCAATGGAAGAGTTCCGAAGCATTTTTAAACGTCAGCGGAATTCCGAGAACAATGAAAGAGTTGCGAAGCATTATTAAACGTCAGCGGAGTTCCGAGAACAATGGAAGAGTTCCGAAGCATTTTTAAACTTCAGCAGAATTCCCAGAACAATGGAAGAGTTCCGAAGCATTTTTAAACTTCAACGGAATTCCGAGAACAATGGAAGAGTTCCGAAGCATTTTTAAACTTCAGCAGAATTCCGAGAGCAATGGAAGAGTTCCAAAGCATTTTAAAAGTTCAGCAGAATTCCGAGAACAATTGAAGAGTTCCGAAGCATTTTTAAACGTCAGCGGAATGCCGAGAACAATGCAAGATTTCCAAAGCATTTTTATATGTCAGCGGAATTCCGAGAATAATGGAAGAGTTTCGAAGCATTTTTAAACTTCAACGGAATTCCGAGAACAATGGAAGAGTTCCGAAGCATTTTTAAACGTCAGCGGAATTCCGAGAACAATGAAAGAGTTGCGAAGCATTATTAAACGTCAGCGTAATTCCGAGAACAATGGAAGAATTCTGAAGCATTTTTAAGCGTCAGCGGAATTTTGAAAACAATGGAAGATTTCCGAAGCATGTTTAAACGTCAGCGGAATTCTTTGAACAATGGAAGAGTTCCGAAGCATTTTTAAACTTCAGCAGAATTCCGAGAACAATGGAAGGGTTCCGAAGCTTTTTTAAACTTCAGCGGAATTTGGAGAACAACGGAAGAGTTCCGAAGCATTTTTAAAAGTCAGCGGAATTCCGAGAACAATGGAAGAGTTGTGAAGCATTTTTAAGCGTCAGCGGAATTTTGAAAACAATGGAAGATTTCCGAAGCATTTTTAAATGTCAGCGGAATTCTGAGAACAATGGAAGAGTTCCGAAGCATTATTAAACTTCAGCAGAATTCCGAGAACAATGGAAGGGTTCCGAAGCATTTTTAAACTTCAGCGGATTTTGGAGAACAATGGAAGCGTTCCAAAGTATTTTTAAAAGTCAGCGGAATTCCGAGAACAATGGAAGAGTTGTGCAGCATTTTTAAACGTCAGCGGAATTCCGAGAACAATGGAAGAGTTCCGAAGCATTTTTAAACGTCAGCAGAATTCCGAGAACAATGGAAGAGTTCCGAAGCATTTCTAAACGTCAGCAGAATTCTGAGAACAATGGAAGAGTTCCGAAGCATTTTTAAACTTCAGCGGCATTCCGAGAACAATGGAAGAGTTCCAAAGCATTTTTAAACGTCAGCGGAATTCCGAGAACAATGGAAGAGTTCCGAAGCATTTTTAAACGTCAGCAGAATTCTGAGAAGAATGTAAGAGTACTGAAGCATTTTTAAACTTCAGCAGAGTTCCGAGAGCAATGGAAGAGTTCCAAAGCATTTTAAAAGTTCAGCAGAATTACGAGAACAATTGAAGAGTTCCGAAGCATTTTTAAACGTCAGCGGAATGCCGAGAACAATGCAAGATTTCCGAAGCATTTTTATATGTCAGCGGAATTCCGAGAACAATGGAAGAGTACCGAAGCATTTTTAACCATCAGCGGAATTCTGAGAACAATGGAAGAGTTCCAAAGCATTTTTAAACTTCAGCAGAATTCCGAGAACAATGGAAGAGTTTCGAAGCATTTTTAAACTTCATCGGAATTCCGAGAACAATGGAAGAGTTCCGAAGCATTTTTAAACGTCAGCAGAATTCCGAGAAGAATGTAAGAGTTCTGAAGCATTTTTAAACTTCAGTAGAATTCCGAGAGCAATGGAAGAGTTCCAAAGCATTTTAAAAGTTCAGCAGAATTCCGAGAACAATGGAAGAGTTTCGAAGCATTTTTAAACTTCAACGGAATTCCGAGAACAATGGAAGAGTTGCGAAGCATTATTAAACGTCAGCGGAGTTCCGAGAACAATGGAAGAGTTCCGAAGCATTTTTAAACTTCAGCAGAATTCCCAGAACAATGGAAGAGTTTCGAAGCATTTTTAAACTTCAACGGAATTCCGAGAACAATGGAAGAGTTCCGAAGCATTTTTAAACGTCAGCGGAATTCCGAGAACAATGAAAGAGTTGCGAAGCATTATTAAACGTCAGCGTAATTCCGAGAACAATGGAAGAATTCTGAAGCATTTTTAAGCGTCAGCGGAATTTTGAAAACAATGGAAGATTTCCGAAGCATGTTTAAACGTCAGTGGAATTCTTAGAACAATGGAAGAGTTCCGAAGCATTTTTAAACTTCAGCAGAATTCCGAGAACAATGGAAGGGTTCCGAAGCTTTTTTAAACTACAGCGGAATTTGGAGAACAACGGAAGAGTTCCGAAGCATTTTTAAAAGTCAGCGGAATTCCGAGAACAATGGAAGAGTTGTGAAGCATTTTTAAACGTCAGCGGAATTCCGAGAACAATGGAAGAGTTCCGAAGCATTTTTAAACGTCAGCAGAATTCTGAGAACAATGGAAAAGTTCTGAAGCATTTTTAAACGTCAGCGGAATTTTGAAAACAATGGAAGATTTCCGAAGCATTTTTAAACGTCAGCGAAATTCTGAGAACAATGGAAGAGTTCTGATGATTTTTTAGACTTCAGCAGAATTCCTAGAACAATGGAAGAGGTCCGAAGCATTTTTAAACTTCAGCGGAATTCCGAGAACAATGGAAGAGTTCCGAAGCATTTTTAAACGTCAGCGGAATGCCGAGAACAATGCAAGATTTCCGAAGCATTTTTATATGTCAGCGGAATTCCGAGAACAATGGAAGAGTTCCGAAGCATTTTTAAACTTCAGCAGAATTCCGAGAACAATGGAAGAGTTCCGAAGCATTTTAAAACTTCAGCAGAAATCCAAGAACAATGGAAGAGTTCCGAAGCATTTTTAAACGTCAGCGGAATTCCGAGAACAATGGAAGAGTTCCGAAGCATTTTTAAACGTCAGCGGAATTCCGAGAACAATGGAAGAGTTCTGAAGCATTTTTAAGCGTCAGCGGAATCTTGAAAACAATGGAAGATTTCCAAAGCATTTTTAAATGTCAGCGAAATTCTGAGAACAATGGAAGAGTTCCGAAGCATTTTTAAACTTCAGCAGAATTCCGAGAACAATGGAAGGGTTCCGAAGCATTTTTAAACTTCAGCGGATTTTGGAGAACAATGGAAGCGTTACAAAGTATTTTTAAAAGTCAGCGGAATTCCGAGAACAATGGAAGAGTTGTGCAGCATTTTTAAACGTCAGCGGAATTCCGAGAACAATGGAAGAGTTCCGAAGCATTTTTAAACGTCAGCAGAATTCCGAGAACAATGGAAGAGTTCCGAAGCATTTCTAAACGTCAGCAGAATTCTGAGAACAATAGAAGAGTTCCGAAGCATTTTTAAACTTCAGCGGAATTCCGAGAACAATGGAAGAGTTCCAAAGCATTTTTAAACGTCAGCGGAATTCCGAGAACAATGGAAGAGTTCCGAAGCATTTTTAAACGTCAGCAGAATTCCGAGAAGAATGTAAGAGTACTGAAGCATTTTTAAACTTCAGCAGAATTCCGAGAGCAATGGAAGAGTTCCAAAGCATTTTAAAAGTTCAGCAGAATTCCGAGAACAATTGAAGAGTTCCGAAGCATTTTTAAACGTCAGCGGAATGCCGAGAACAATGCAAGATTTCCGAAGCATTTTTATATGTCAGCGGAATTCCGAGAACAATGGAAGAGTACCGAAGCATTTTTAAACGTCAGCGGAATTCTGAGAACAATGGAAGAGTTCCAAAGCATTTTTAAACTTCAGCAGAATTCCGAGAACAATGGAAGAGTTTCGAAGCATTTTTAAACTTCAACGGAATTCCGAGAACAATGGAAGAGTTCCGAAGCATTTTTAAACGTCAGCAGAATTCCGAGAAGAATGTAAGAGTTCTGAAGCATTTTTAAACTTCAGCAGAATTCCGAGAGCAATGGAAGAGTTCCGAAGCATTTTTAAACGTCAGCGGAATTCCGCGAACAATGAAAGAGTTGCGAAGCATTATTAAACGTCAGCGGAGTTCCGAGAACAATGGAAGAGTTCCGAAGCATTTTTAAACTTCAGCAGAATTCCCAGAACAATGGAAGAGTTCCGAAGCATTTTTAAACTTTAACGGAATTCCGAGAACAATGGAAGAGTTCCGAAGCATTTTTAAACTTCAGCAGAATTCCGAGAGCAATGGAAGAGTTCCAAAGCATTTTAAAAGTTCAGCAGAATTCCGAGAACAATTGAAGAGTTCCGAAGCATTTTTAAACGTCAGCGGAATGCCGAGAACAATGCAAGATTTCCAAAGCATTTTTATATGTCAGCGGAATTCCGAGAATAATGGAAGAGTTTCGAAGCATTTTTAAACTTCAACGGAATTCCGAGAACAATGGAAGAGTTCCGAAGCATTTTTAAACGTCAGCGGAATTCCGAGAACAATGAAAGAGTTGCGAAGCATTATTAAACGTCAGCGTAATTCCGAGAACAATGGAAGAATTCTGAAGCATTTTTAAGCGTCAGCGGAATTTTGAAAACAATGGAAGATTTCCGAAGCATGTTTAAACGTCAGCGGAATTCTTAGAACAATGGAAGAGTTCCGAATCATTTTTAAACTTCAGCAGAATTCCGAGAACAATGGAAGAATTCCGAAGCTTTTTTAAACTTCAGCGGAATTTGGAGAACAACGGAAGAGTTCCGAAGCATTTTTAAAAGTCAGCGGAATTCCGAGAACAATGGAAGAGTTGTGAAGCATTTTTAAGCGTCAGCGGAATTTTGAAAACAATGGAAGATTTCCAAAGCATTTTTAAATGTCAGCGAAATTCTGAGAACAATGGAAGAGTTCCGAAGCATTTTTAAACTTCAGCGGAATTCCGAGAACAATGGAAGGGTTCCGAAGCATTTTTAAACTTCAGCGGATTTTGGAGAACAATGGAAGCGTTACAAAGTATTTTTAAAAGTCAGCGGAATTCCGAGAACAATGGAAGAGTTGTGCAGCATTTTTAAACGTCAGCGGAATTCCGAGAACAATGGAAGAGTTCCGAAGCATTTTTAAACGTCAGCAGAATTCCGAGAACAATGGAAGAGTTCCGAAGCATTTCTAAACGTCAGCAGAATTCTGAGAACAATGGAAGAGTTCCGAAGCATTTTTAAACTTCAGCGGAATTCCGAGAACAATGGAAGAGTTCCAAAGCATTTTTAAACGTCAGCGGAATTCCGAGAACAATGGAAGAGTTTCGAAGCATTTTTAAACGTCAGCAGAATTCCGAGAAGAATGTAAGAGTACTGAAGCATTTTTAAACTTCAGCAGAATTCCGAGAGCAATGGAAGAGTTCCAAAGCATTTTAAAAGTTCAGCAGAATTCCGAGAACAATTGAAGAGTTCCGAAGCATTTTTAAACGTCAGCGGAATGCCGAGAACAATGCAAGATTTCCGAAGCATTTTTATATGTCAGCGGAATTCCGAGAACAATGGAAGAGTACCGAAGCATTTTTAAACGTCAGCGGAATTCTGAGAACAATGGAAGAGTTCCAAAGCATTTTTAAACTTCAGCAGAATTCCGAGAACAATGGAAGAGTTTCGAAGCATTTTTAAACTTCAACGGAATTCCGAGAACAATGGAAGAGTTCCGAAGCATTTTTAAACGTCAGCAGAATTCCGAGAAGAATGTAAGAGTTCTGAAGCATTTTTAAACTTCAGCAGAATTCCGAGAGCAATGGAAGAGTTCCGAAGCATTTTTAAACGTCAGCGGAATTCCGAGAACAATGAAAGAGTTGCGAAGCATTATTAAACTTCAGCGGAGTTCCGAGAACAATGGAAGAGTTCCGAAGCATTTTTAAACTTCAGCAGAATTCCCAGAACAATGGAAGAGTTCCGAAGCATTTTTAAACTTCAACGGAATTCCGAGAACAATGGAAGAGTTCCGAAGCATTTTTAAACTTCAGCAGAATTCCGAGAGCAATGGAAGAGTTCCAAAGCATTTTAAAAGTTCAGCAGAATTCCGAGAACAATTGAAGAGTTCCGAAGCATTTTTAAACGTCAGCGGAATGCCGAGAACAATGCAAGATTTCCAAAGCATTTTTATATGTCAGCGGAATTCCGAGAATAATGGAAGAGTTTCGAAGCATTTTTAAACTTCAACGGAATTCCGAGAACAATGGAAGAGTTCCGAAGCATTTTTAAACGTCAGCGGAATTCCGAGAACAATGAAAGAGTTGCGAAGCATTATTAAACGTCAGCGTAATTCCGAGAACAATGGAAGAATTCTGAAGCATTTTTAAGCGTCAGCGGAATTTTGAAAACAATGGAAGATTTCCGAAGCATGTTTAAACGTCAGCGGAATTCTTAGAACAATGGAAGAGTTCCGAAGCATTTTTAAACTTCAGCAGAATTCCGAGAACAATGGAAGAATTCCGAAGCTTTTTTAAACTTCAGCGGAATTTGGAGAACAACGGAAGAGTTCCGAAGCATTTTTAAAAGTCAGCGGAATTCCGAGAACAATGGAAGAGTTGTGAAGCATTTTTAAACGTCAGCGGAATTCCGAGAACAATGGAAGAGTTCCGAAGCATTTTTAAACGTCAGCAGAATTCTGAGAACTATGGAAAAGTTCTGAAGCATTTTTAAACGTCAGCGGAATTTTGAAAACAATGGAAGATTTCCGAAGCATTTTTAAACGTCAGCGAAATTCTGAGAACAATGGAAGAGTTCTGATGATTTTTTAGACTTCAGCAGAATTCCTAGAACAATGGAAGAGGTCCGAAGCATTTTTAAACTTCAGCGGAATTCCGAGAACAATGGAAGAGTTCCGAAGCATTTTTAAACGTCAGCGGAATTCCGAGAACAATGGAAGAGTTCCGAAGCATTTTAAAACTTCAGCAGAATTCCAAGAACAATGGAAGAGTTCCGAATCATTTTTAAACGTCAGCGGAATTCCGAGAACAATGGAAGAGTTCTGAAGCATTTTTAAACTTCAGCAGAATTCCGAGAATAATGGAAGAGTTCACATGAATTTTTAGACTTCAGCAGAATTCCTAGAACAATGAAAGAGTTCCGAAGCATTTTTAAACTTCAGCGGAATTCCGAGAACAATGGAATAGTTCCGAAGCATTTTTAAACATGAGCAGAATTACGAGAACAATGGAAGAGATTTTAAGCATTTTTAAACTTCAGCGGAATTCCGAGAACAATAGAAGAGTTCCGAAGCATTTTTAAACTTCACCCGAATTCTGAGAGCAATGGAAGAGTTCCAAAGCATTTTAAAAGTTCAGCAGAATTCCGAGAACAATTGAAGAGTTCCGAAGCATTTTTAAACGTCAGCGGAATGCCGAGAACAATGCAAGATTTCCGAAGCATTTTTATATGTCAGCGGATTTCCGAGAACAATGGAAGAGTACCGAAGCATTTTTAAACGTCAGCGGAATTCTGAGAACAATGGAAGAGTTCCGAAGCATTTTTAAACTTCAGCAGAATTCCGAGAACAATGGAAGAGTTTCGAAGCATTTTTAAACTTCAACGGAATTCCGAGAACAATGGAAGAGTTCCGAAGCATTTTTTAACGTCAGCGGAATTCCGAGAACAATGGAAGAGTTCTGAAGTATTTTTAAACGTCAGCGGAATTTTGAAAACAATGGAAGATTTACGAAGCATTTTTAAACGTCAGCGGAATTCTGAGAACAATGGAAGAGTTCCGAAGCATTTTTAAACTTCAGCGGAATTCCGAGAACAATGGAAGAGTTCCAAAGCATTTTTAAACGTCAGCGGAATTCCGAGAACAATGGAAGAGTTCTGAAGCATTTTTAAACGTCAGCGGAATTGCGAGAACAATGGAAGAGTTCTAAAGCATTTTTAAACTTCAGCGGAATTCCGAGAACAATGGAAGGGTTCCGAAGCATTTTTAAACTTCAGCGGATTTTGGAGAACAATGGAAGCGTTACAAAGTATTTTTAAACGTCAGCGGAATTCCGAGAACAATGGAAGAGTTGTGCAGCATTTTTAAACGTCAGCGGAATTCCGAGAACAATGGAAGAGTTCCGAAGCATTTTTAAACGTCAGCAGAATTCCGAGAACAATGGAAGAGTTCCGAAGCATTTCTAAACGTCAGCAGAATTCTGAGAACAATAGAAGAGTTCCGAAGCATTTTTAAACTTCAGCGGAATTCCGAGAACAATGGAAGAGTTCCAAAGCATTTTTAAACGTCAGCGGAATTCCGAGAACAATGGAAGAGTTCCGAAGCATTTTTAAACGTCAGCAGAATTCCGAGAAGAATGTAAGAGTACTGAAGCATTTTTAAACTTCAGCAGAATTCCGAGAGCAATGGAAGAGTTCCAAAGCATTTTAAAAGTTCAGCAGAATTCCGAGAACAATTGAAGAGTTCCGAAGCATTTTTAAACGTCAGCGGAATGCCGAGAACAATGCAAGATTTCCGAAGCATTTTTATATGTCAGCGGAATTCCGAGAACAATGGAAGAGTACCGAAGCATTTTTAAACGTCAGCGGAATTCTGAGAACAATGGAAGAGTTCCAAAGCATTTTTAAACTTCAGCAGAATTCCGAGAACAATGGAAGAGTTTCGAAGCATTTTTAAACTTCAACGGAATTCCGAGAACAATGGAAGAGTTCCGAAGCATTTTTAAACGTCAGCAGAATTCCGAGAAGAATGTAAGAGTTCTGAAGCATTTTTAAACTTCAGCAGAATTCCGAGAGCAATGGAAGAGTTCCGAAGCATTTTTAAACGTCAGCGGAATTCCGAGAACAATGAAAGAGTTGCGAAGCATTATTAAACGTCAGCGGAGTTCCGAGAACAATGGAAGAGTTCCGAAGCATTTTTAAACTTCAGCAGAATTCCCAGAACAATGGAAGAGTTCCGAAGCATTTTTAAACTTCAACGGAATTCCGAGAACAATGGAAGAGTTCCGAAGCATTTTTAAACTTCAGCAGAATTCCGAGAGCAATGGAAGAGTTCCAAAGCATTTTAAAAGTTCAGCAGAATTCCGAGAACAATTGAAGAGTTCCGAAGCATTTTTAAACGTCAGCGGAATGCCGAGAACAATGCAAGATTTCCAAAGCATTTTTATATGTCAGCGGAATTCCGAGAATAATGGAAGAGTTTCGAAGCATTTTTAAACTTCAACGGAATTCCGAGAACAATGGAAGAGTTCCGAAGCATTTTTAAACGTCAGCGGAATTCCGAGAACAATGAAAGAGTTGCGAAGCATTATTAAACGTCAGCGTAATTCCGAGAACAATGGAAGAATTCTGAAGCATTTTTAAGCGTCAGCGGAATTTTGAAAACAATGGAAGATTTCCGAAGCATGTTTAAACGTCAGCGGAATTCTTAGAACAATGGAAGAGTTCCGAAGCATTTTTAAACTTCAGCAGAATTCCGAGAACAATGGAAGAATTCCGAAGCTTTTTTAAACTTCAGCGGAATTTGGAGAACAACGGAAGAGTTCCGAAGCATTTTTAAAAGTCAGCGGAATTCCGAGAACAATGGAAGAGTTGTGAAGCATTTTTAAGCGTCAGCGGAATTTTGAAAACAATGGAAGATTTCCAAAGCATTTTTAAATGTCAGCGAAATTCTGAGAACAATGGAAGAGTTCCGAAGCATTTTTAAACTTCAGCGGAATTCCGAGAACAATGGAAGGGTTCCGAAGCATTTTTAAACTTCAGCGGATTTTGGAGAACAATGGAAGCGTTACAAAGTATTTTTAAAAGTCAGCGGAATTCCGAGAACAATGGAAGAGTTGTGCAGCATTTTTAAACGTCAGCGGAATTCCGAGAACAATGGAAGAGTTCCGAAGCATTTTTAAACGTCAGCAGAATTCCGAGAACAATGGAAGAGTTCCGAAGCATTTCTAAACGTCAGCAGAATTCTGAGAACAATGGAAGAGTTCCGAAGCATTTTTAAACTTCAGCGGAATTCCGAGAACAATGGAAGAGTTCCAAAGCATTTTTAAACGTCAGCGGAATTCCGAGAACAATGGAAGAGTTTCGAAGCATTTTTAAACGTCAGCAGAATTCCGAGAAGAATGTAAGAGTACTGAAGCATTTTTAAACTTCAGCAGAATTCCGAGAGCAATGGAAGAGTTCCAAAGCATTTTAAAAGTTCAGCAGAATTCCGAGAACAATTGAAGAGTTCCGAAGCATTTTTAAACGTCAGCGGAATGCCGAGAACAATGCAAGATTTCCGAAGCATTTTTATATGTCAGCGGAATTCCGAGAACAATGGAAGAGTACCGAAGCATTTTTAAACGTCAGCGGAATTCTGAGAACAATGGAAGAGTTCCAAAGCATTTTTAAACTTCAGCAGAATTCCGAGAACAATGGAAGAGTTTCGAAGCATTTTTAAACTTCAACGGAATTCCGAGAACAATGGAAGAGTTCCGAAGCATTTTTAAACGTCAGCAGAATTCCGAGAAGAATGTAAGAGTTCTGAAGCATTTTTAAACTTCAGCAGAATTCCGAGAGCAATGGAAGAGTTCCGAAGCATTTTTAAACGTCAGCGGAATTCCGAGAACAATGAAAGAGTTGCGAAGCATTATTAAACTTCAGCGGAGTTCCGAGAACAATGGAAGAGTTCCGAAGCATTTTTAAACTTCAGCAGAATTCCCAGAACAATGGAAGAGTTCCGAAGCATTTTTAAACTTCAACGGAATTCCGAGAACAATGGAAGAGTTCCGAAGCATTTTTAAACTTCAGCAGAATTCCGAGAGCAATGGAAGAGTTCCAAAGCATTTTAAAAGTTCAGCAGAATTCCGAGAACAATTGAAGAGTTCCGAAGCATTTTTAAACGTCAGCGGAATGCCGAGAACAATGCAAGATTTCCAAAGCATTTTTATATGTCAGCGGAATTCCGAGAATAATGGAAGAGTTTCGAAGCATTTTTAAACTTCAACGGAATTCCGAGAACAATGGAAGAGTTCCGAAGCATTTTTAAACGTCAGCGGAATTCCGAGAACAATGAAAGAGTTGCGAAGCATTATTAAACGTCAGCGTAATTCCGAGAACAATGGAAGAATTCTGAAGCATTTTTAAGCGTCAGCGGAATTTTGAAAACAATGGAAGATTTCCGAAGCATGTTTAAACGTCAGCGGAATTCTTAGAACAATGGAAGAGTTCCGAAGCATTTTTAAACTTCAGCAGAATTCCGAGAACAATGGAAGAATTCCGAAGCTTTTCTAAACTTCAGCGGAATTTGGAGAACAACGGAAGAGTTCCGAAGCATTTTTAAAAGTCAGCGGAATTCCGAGAACAATGGAAGAGTTGTGAAGCATTTTTAAACGTCAGCGGAATTCCGAGAACAATGGAAGAGTTCCGAAGCATTTTTAAACGTCAGCAGAATTCTGAGAACTATGGAAAAGTTCTGAAGCATTTTTAAACGTCAGCGGAATTTTGAAAACAATGGAAGATTTCCGAAGCATTTTTAAACGTCAGCGAAATTCTGAGAACAATGGAAGAGTTCTGATGATTTTTTAGACTTCAGCAGAATTCCTAGAACAATGGAAGAGGTCCGAAGCATTTTTAAACTTCAGCGGAATTCCGAGAACAATGGAAGAGTTCCGAAGCATTTTTAAACGTCAGCGGAATTCCGAGAACAATGGAAGAGTTCCGAAGCATTTTAAAACTTCAGCAGAATTCCAAGAACAATGGAAGAGTTCCGAATCATTTTTAAACGTCAGCGGAATTCCGAGAACAATGGAAGAGTTCTGAAGCATTTTTAAACTTCAGCAGAATTCCGAGAATAATGGAAGAGTTCACATGAATTTTTAGACTTCAGCAGAATTCCTAGAACAATGAAAGAGTTCCGAAGCATTTTTAAACTTCAGCGGAATTCCGAGAACAATGGAATAGTTCCGAAGCATTTTTAAACATGAGCAGAATTACGAGAACAATGGAAGAGATTTTAAGCATTTTTAAACTTCAGCGGAATTCCGAGAACAATAGAAGAGTTCCGAAGCATTTTTAAACTTCACCCGAATTCTGAGAGCAATGGAAGAGTTCCAAAGCATTTTAAAAGTTCAGCAGAATTCCGAGAACAATTGAAGAGTTCCGAAGCATTTTTAAACGTCAGCGGAATGCCGAGAACAATGCAAGATTTCCGAAGCATTTTTATATGTCAGCGGATTTCCGAGAACAATGGAAGAGTACCGAAGCATTTTTAAACGTCAGCGGAATTCTGAGAACAATGGAAGAGTTCCGAAGCATTTTTAAACTTCAGCAGAATTCCGAGAACAATGGAAGAGTTTCGAAGCATTTTTAAACTTCAACGGAATTCCGAGAACAATGGAAGAGTTCCGAAGCATTTTTTAACGTCAGCGGAATTCCGAGAACAATGGAAGAGTTCTGAAGTATTTTTAAACGTCAGCGGAATTTTGAAAACAATGGAAGATTTACGAAGCATTTTTAAACGTCAGCGGAATTCTGAGAACAATGGAAGAGTTCCGAAGCATTTTTAAACTTCAGCGGAATTCCGAGAACAATGGAAGAGTTCCAAAGCATTTTTAAACGTCAGCGGAATTCCGAGAACAATGGAAGAGTTCTGAAGCATTTTTAAACGTCAGCGGAATTGCGAGAACAATGGAAGAGTTCTAAAGCATTTTTAAACATCAGCGGAATGCCGAGAACAATGCAAGATTTCCGAAGCATTTTTATATGTCAGCGGAATTCCGAGAACAATGGAAGAGTTCCGAAGCATTTTTAAACTTCAGCGGAATTCCGAGAACAATGGAAGAGTTCCGAAGCATTTTTAAACGTCAGCAGAATTCCGAGAAGAATGTAAGAGTACTGAAGCATTTTTAAACTTCAGCAGAATTCCGAGAGCAATGGAAGAGTTCCAAAGCATTTTAAAAGTTCAGCAGAATTCCGAGAACAATTGAAGAGTTCCGAAGCATTTTTAAACGTCAGCGGAATGCCGAGAACAATGCAAGATTTCCGAAGCATTTTTATATGTCAGCGGAATTCCGAGAACAATGGAAGAGTACCGAAGCATTTTTAAACGTCAGCGGAATTCTGAGAACAATGGAAGAGTTCCAAAGCATTTTTAAACTTCAGCAGAATTCCGAGAACAATGGAAGAGTTTTGAAGCATCTTTAAACTTCAACGGAATTCCGAGAACAATGGAAGAGTTCCGAAGCATTTTTAAACGTCAGCAGAATTCCGAGAAGAATGTAAGAGTTCTGAAGCATTTTTAAACTTCAGCGGAATTCCGAGAACAATGAAAGAGTTGCGAAGCATTATTAAACGTCAGCGTAATTCCGAGAACAATGGAAGAATTCTGAAGCATTTTTAAGCGTCAGCGGAATTTTGAAAACAATGGAAGATTTCCGAAGCATGTTTAAACGTCAGCGGAATTCTTAGAACAATGGAAGAGTTCCGAAGCATTTTTAAACTTCAGCAGAATTCCGAGAACAATGGAAGAATTCCGAAGCTTTTTTAAACTTCAGCGGAATTTGGAGAACAACGGAAGAGTTCCGAAGCATTTTTAAAAGTCAGCGGAATTCCGAGAACAATGGAAGAGTTGTGAAGCATTTTTAAGCGTCAGCGGAATTTTGAAAACAATGGAAGATTTCCAAAGCATTTTTAAATGTCAGCGAAATTCTGAGAACAATGGAAGAGTTCCGAAGCATTTTTAAACTTCAGCAGAATTCCGAGAACAATGGAAGGGTTCCGAAGCATTTTTAAACTTCAGCGGATTTTGGAGAACAATGGAAGCGTTACAAAGTATTTTTAAAAGTCAGCGGAATTCCGAGAACAATGGAAGAGTTGTGCAGCATTTTTAAACGTCAGCGGAATTCCGAGAACAATGGAAGAGTTCCGAAGCATTTTTAAACGTCAGCAGAATTCCGAGAACAATGGAAGAGTTCCGAAGCATTTCTAAACGTCAGCAGAATTCTGAGAACAATGGAAGAGTTCCGAAGCATTTTTAAACTTCAGCGGAATTCCGAGAACAATGGAAGAGTTCCAAAGCATTTTTAAACGTCAGCGGAATTCCGAGAACAATGGAAGAGTTCCGAAGCATTTCTAAACGTCAGCAGAATTCTGAGAACAATGGAAGAGTTCCGAAGCATTTTTAAACTTCAGCGGAATTCCGAGAACAATGGAAGAGTTCCAAAGCATTTTTAAACGTCAGCGGAATTCCGAGAACAATGGAAGAGTTCCGAAGCATTTTTAAACGTCAGCAGAATTCCGAGAAGAATGTAAGAGTACTGAAGCATTTTTAAACTTCAGCAGAATTCCGAGAGCAATGGAAGAGTTCCAAAGCATTTTAAAAGTTCAGCAGAATTCCGAGAACAATTGAAGAGTTCCGAAGCATTTTTAAACGTCAGCGGAATGCCGAGAACAATGCAAGATTTCCGAAGCATTTTTATATGTCAGCGGAATTCCGAGAACAATGGAAGAGTACCGAAGCATTTTTAAACGTCAGCGGAATTCTGAGAACAATGGAAGAGTTCCAAAGCATTTTTAAACTTCAGCAGAATTCCGAGAACAATGGAAGAGTTTCGAAGCATTTTTAAACTTCAACGGAATTCCGAGAACAATGGAAGAGTTCCGAAGCATTTTTAAACGTCAGCAGAATTCCGAGAAGAATGTAAGAGTTCTGAAGCATTTTTAAACTTCAGCAGAATTCCGAGAGCAATGGAAGAGTTCCGAAGCATTTTTAAACGTCAGCGGAATTCCGAGAACAATGAAAGAGTTGCGAAGCATTATTAAACTTCAGCGGAGTTCCGAGAACAATGGAAGAGTTCCGAAGCATTTTTAAACTTCAGCAGAATTCCCAGAACAATGGAAGAGTTCCGAAGCATTTTTAAACTTCAACGGAATTCCGAGAACAATGGAAGAGTTCCGAAGCATTTTTAAACTTCAGCAGAATTCCGAGAGCAATGGAAGAGTTCCAAAGCATTTTAAAAGTTCAGCAGAATTCCGAGAACAATTGAAGAGTTCCGAAGCATTTTTAAACGTCAGCGGAATGCCGAGAACAATGCAAGATTTCCAAAGCATTTTTATATGTCAGCGGAATTCCGAGAATAATGGAAGAGTTTCGAAGCATTTTTAAACTTCAACGGAATTCCGAGAACAATGGAAGAGTTCCGAAGCATTTTTAAACGTCAGCGGAATTCCGAGAACAATGAAAGAGTTGCGAAGCATTATTAAACGTCAGCGTAATTCCGAGAACAATGGAAGAATTCTGAAGCATTTTTAAGCGTCAGCGGAATTTTGAAAACAATGGAAGATTTCCGAAGCATGTTTAAACGTCAGCGGAATTCTTAGAACAATGGAAGAGTTCCGAAGCATTTTTAAACTTCAGCAGAATTCCGAGAACAATGGAAGAATTCCGAAGCTTTTTTAAACTTCAGCGGAATTTGGAGAACAACGGAAGAGTTCCGAAGCATTTTTAAAAGTCAGCGGAATTCCGAGAACAATGGAAGAGTTGTGAAGCATTTTTAAACGTCAGCGGAATTCCGAGAACAATGGAAGAGTTCCGAAGCATTTTTAAACGTCAGCAGAATTCTGAGAACTATGGAAAAGTTCTGAAGCATTTTTAAACGTCAGCGGAATTTTGAAAACAATGGAAGATTTCCGAAGCATTTTTAAACGTCAGCGAAATTCTGAGAACAATGGAAGAGTTCTGATGATTTTTTAGACTTCAGCAGAATTCCTAGAACAATGGAAGAGGTCCGAAGCATTTTTAAACTTCAGCGGAATTCCGAGAACAATGGAAGAGTTCCGAAGCATTTTTAAACGTCAGCGGAATTCCGAGAACAATGGAAGAGTTCCGAAGCATTTTAAAACTTCAGCAGAATTCCAAGAACAATGGAAGAGTTCCGAAGCATTTTTAAACGTCAGCGGAATTCCGAGAACAATGGAAGAGTTCTGAAGCATTTTTAAAGTTCAGCAGAATTCCGAGAGCAATGGAAGAGTTCCAAAGCATTTTAAAAGTTCAGCAGAATTCCGAGAACAATTGAAGAGTTCCGAAGCATTTTTAAACGTCAGCGGAATGCCGAGAACAATGCAAGATTTCCAAAGCATTTTTATATGTCAGCGGAATTCCGAGAATAATGGAAGAGTTTCGAAGCATTTTTAAACTTCAACGGAATTCCGAGAACAATGGAAGAGTTCCGAAGCATTTTTAAACGTCAGCGGAATTCCGAGAACAATGAAAGAGTTGCGAAGCATTATTAAACGTCAGCGTAATTCCGAGAACAATGGAAGAATTCTGAAGCATTTTTAAGCGTCAGCGGAATTTTGAAAACAATGGAAGATTTCCGAAGCATGTTTAAACGTCAGCGGAATTCTTAGAACAATGGAAGAGTTCCGAAGCATTTTTAAACTTCAGCAGAATTCCGAGAACAATGGAAGAATTCCGAAGCTTTTTTAAACTTCAGCGGAATTTGGAGAACAACGGAAGAGTTCCGAAGCATTTTTAAAAGTCAGCGGAATTCCGAGAACAATGGAAGAGTTGTGAAGCATTTTTAAGCGTCAGCGGAATTTTGAAAACAATGGAAGATTTCCAAAGCATTTTTAAATGTCAGCGAAATTCTGAGAACAATGGAAGAGTTCCGAAGCATTTTTAAACTTCAGCAGAATTCCGAGAACAATGGAAGGGTTCCGAAGCATTTTTAAACTTCAGCGGATTTTGGAGAACAATGGAAGCGTTACAAAGTATTTTTAAAAGTCAGCGGAATTCCGAGAACAATGGAAGAGTTGTGCAGCATTTTTAAACGTCAGCGGAATTCCGAGAACAATGGAAGAGTTCCGAAGCATTTTTAAATGTCAGCAGAATTCCGAGAACAATGGAAGAGTTCCGAAGCATTTCTAAACGTCAGCAGAATTCTGAGAACAATGGAAGAGTTCCGAAGCATTTTTAAACTTCAGCGGAATTCCGAGAACAATGGAAGAGTTCCAAAGCATTTTTAAACGTCAGCGGAATTCCGAGAACAATGGAAGAGTTCCGAAGCATTTCTAAACGTCAGCAGAATTCTGAGAACAATGGAAGAGTTCCGAAGCATTTTTAAACTTCAGCGGAATTCCGAGAACAATGGAAGAGTTCCAAAGCATTTTTAAACGTCAGCGGAATTCCGAGAACAATGGAAGAGTTCCGAAGCATTTTTAAACGTCAGCAGAATTCCGAGAAGAATGTAAGAGTACTGAAGCATTTTTAAACTTCAGCAGAATTCCGAGAGCAATGGAAGAGTTCCAAAGCATTTTAAAAGTTCAGCAGAATTCCGAGAACAATTGAAGAGTTCCGAAGCATTTTTAAACGTCAGCGGAATGCCGAGAACAATGCAAGATTTCCGAAGCATTTTTATATGTCAGCGGAATTCCGAGAACAATGGAAGAGTACCGAAGCATTTTTAAACGTCAGCGGAATTCTGAGAACAATGGAAGAGTTCCAAAGCATTTTTAAACTTCAGCAGAATTCCGAGAACAATGGAAGAGTTTCGAAGCATTTTTAAACTTCAACGGAATTCCGAGAACAATGGAAGAGTTCCGAAGCATTTTTAAACGTCAGCAGAATTCCGAGAAGAATGTAAGAGTTCTGAAGCATTTTTAAACTTCAGCAGAATTCCGAGAGCAATGGAAGAGTTCCGAAGCATTTTTAAACTTCAGCAGAATTCCGAGAACAATGGAAGAGTTCCGAAGCATTTTTAAACTTCAGCAGAATTCCGAGAGCAATGGAAGAGTTCCAAAGCATTTTAAAAGTTCAGCAGAATTCCGAGAACAATTGAAGAGTTCCGAAGCATTTTTAAACGTCAGCGGAATGCCGAGAACAATGCAAGATTTCCAAAGCATTTTTATATGTCAGCGGAATTCCGAGAATAATGGAAGAGTTTCGAAGCATTTTTAAACTTCAACGGAATTCCGAGAACAATGGAAGAGTTCCGAAGCATTTTTAAACGTCAGCGGAATTCCGAGAACAATGAAAGAGTTGCGAAGCATTATTAAACGTCAGCGTAATTCCGAGAACAATGGAAGAATTCTGAAGCATTTTTAAGCGTCAGCGGAATTTTGAAAACAATGGAAGATTTCCGAAGCATGTTTAAACGTCAGCGGAATTCTTAGAACAATGGAAGAGTTCCGAAGCATTTTTAAACTTCAGCAGAATTCCGAGAACAATGGAAGAATTCCGAAGCTTTTTTAAACTTCAGCGGAATTTGGAGAACAACGGAAGAGTTCCGAAGCATTTTTAAAAGTCAGCGGAATTCCGAGAACAATGGAAGAGTTGTGAAGCATTTTTAAACGTCAGCGGAATTCCGAGAACAATGGAAGAGTTCCGAAGCATTTTTAAACGTCAGCAGAATTCTGAGAACTATGGAAAAGTTCTGAAGCATTTTTAAACGTCAGCGGAATTTTGAAAACAATGGAAGATTTCCGAAGCATTTTTAAACGTCAGCGAAATTCTGAGAACAATGGAAGAGTTCTGATGATTTTTTAGACTTCAGCAGAATTCCTAGAACAATGGAAGAGGTCCGAAGCATTTTTAAACTTCAGCGGAATTCCGAGAACAATGGAAGAGTTCCGAAGCATTTTTAAACGTCAGCGGAATTCCGAGAACAATGGAAGAGTTCCGAAGCATTTTAAAACTTCAGCAGAATTCCAAGAACAATGGAAGAGTTCCGAAGCATTTTTAAACGTCAGCGGAATTCCGAGAACAATGGAAGAGTTCTGAAGCATTTTTAAAGTTCAGCAGAATTCCGAGAACAATGTACGAGATTTTAAGCATTTTTAAACTTCAGCGGAATTCCGAGAACAATAGAAGAGTTCCGAAGCATTTTTAAAATTCACACGAATTCCGAGAATAATGGAAGAGTTCACATGAATTTTTAGACTTCAGCAGAATTCCTAGAACAATGGAAGAGTTCCGAAGCATTTTTAAACTTCAGCGGAATTCCGAGAACAATGGAATAGTTCCGAAGCATTTTTAAACATGAGCAGAATTACGAGAACAATGGAAGAGATTTTAAGCATTTTTAAACTTCAGCGGAATTCCGAGAACAATAGAAGAGTTCCGAAGCATTTTTAAACTTCACCCGAATTCTGAGAGCAATGGAAGAGTTCCAAAGCATTTTAAAAGTTCAGCAGAATTCCGAGAACAATTGAAGAGTTCCGAAGCATTTTTAAACGTCAGCGGAATGCCGAGAACAATGCAAGATTTCCGAAGCATTTTTATATGTCAGCGGATTTCCGAGAACAATGGAAGAGTACCGAAGCATTTTTAAACGTCAGCGGAATTCTGAGAACAATGGAAGAGTTCCGAAGCATTTTTAAACTTCAGCAGAATTCCGAGAACAATGGAAGAGTTTCGAAGCATTTTTAAACTTCAACGGAATTCCGAGAACAATGGAAGAGTTCCGAAGCATTTTTAAACGTCAGCGGAATTCCGAGAACAATGAAAGAGTTGCGAAGCATTATTAGACGTCAGCGGAATTCCGAGAACAATGGAAGAGTTCTGAAGCATTTTTAAACGTCAGCGGAATTTTGAAAACAATGGAAGATTTACGAAGCATTTTTAAACGTCAGCGGAATTCTGAGAACAATGGAAGAGTTCCGAAGCATTTTTAAACTTCAGCGGAATTCCGAGAACAATGGAAGAGTTCCAAAGCATTTTTAAACGTCAGCGGAATTCCGAGAACAATGGAAGAGTTCTGAAGCATTTTTAAACGTCAGCGGAATTGCGAGAACAATGGAAGAGTTCCAAAGCATTTTTAAACATCAGCGGAATGCCGAGAACAATGCAAGATTTCCGAAGCATTTTTATATGTCAGCGGAATTCCGAGAACAATGGAAGAGTTCCGAAGCATTTTTAAACTTCAGCGGAATTACGAGAACAATGGAAGAGTTCCGAAGCATTTTTAAACGTCAGCGGAATGCCGAGAACAATGCAAGATTTCCGAAGCATTTTTATATGTCAGCGGAATTCCGAGAACAATGGAAGAGTTCCGAAGCATTTTTAAACGTCAGCGGAATTCCGAGAACAATGGAAGAGTTCTGAAGCATTTTTAAGCGTCAGCGGAATTTTGAAAACAATGGAAGATTTCCAAAGCATTTTTAAATGTCAGCGGAATTCTGAGAACAATGGAAGAGTTCCGAAGCATTTTTAAACTTCAGCAGAATTCCGAGAACAATGGAAGGGTTCCGAAGCATTTTTAAACTTCAGCGGATTTTGGAGAACAATGGAAGCGTTCCAAAGTATTTTTAAAAGTCAGCGGAATTCCGAGAACAATGGAAGAGTTGTGCAGCATTTTTAAACGTCAGCGGAATTCCGAGAACAATGGAAGAGTTCCGAAGCATTTTTAAACGTCAGCAGAATTCCGAGAACAATGGAAGAGTTCCGAAGCATTTCTAAACGTCAGCAGAATTCTGAGAACAATGGAAGAGTTCTGAAGCATTTTTAAACTTCAGCGGAATTCCGAGAACAATGGAAGAGTTCCAAAGCATTTTTAAACGTCAGCGGCATTCCGAGAACAATGGAAGAGTTCCGAAGCATTTTTAAACGTCAGCAGAATTCCGAGAAGAATGTAAGAGTACTGAAGCATTTTTAAACTTCAGCAGAATTCCGAGAGCAATGGAAGAGTTCCAAAGCATTTTAAAAGTTCAGCAGAATTCCGAGAACAATTGAAGAGTTCCGAAGCATTTTTAAACGTCAGCGGAATGCCGAGAACAATGCAAGATTTCCGAAGCATTTTTATATGTCAGCAGAATTCCGAGAACAATGGAAGAGTACCGAAGCATTTTTAAACGTCAGCGGAATTCTGAGAACAATGGAAGAGTTCCAAAGCATTTTTAAACTTCAGCAGAATTCCGAGAACAATGGAAGAGTTTCGAAGCATTTTTAAACGTCAGCGGAATGCCGAGAACAATGCAAGATTTCCGAAGCATTTTTATATGTCAGCGGAATTCCGAGAATAATGGAAGAGTTCCGAAGCATTTTTAAACTTCAGCAGAATTCCGAGAACAATGGAAGAGTTCCGAAGCATTTTTAAACGTCAGCAGAATTCTGAGAACAATGGAAAAGTTCTGAAGCATTTTTAAACGTCAGCGGAATTTTGAAAACAATGGAAGATTTCCGAAGCATTTTTAAACGTCAGCGAAATTCTGAGAACAATGGAAGAGTTCTGATGATTTTTTAGACTTCAGCAGAATTCCTAGAACAATGGAAGAGGTCCGAAACATTTTTAAACTTCAGCGGAATTCCGAGAACAATGGAAGAGTTCCGAAGCATTTTTAAATGTCAGCGGAATTCCGAGAACAATGGAAGAGTACTGAAGCATTTTAAAACGTCAGCGGAATTCCAAGAACAATGGAAGAGTTCCGAAGCATTTTTAAACGTCAGCAGAATTCCTAGAACAATGGAAGAGGTCCGAAGCATTTTTAAACTTCAGCGGAATTCCGAGAACAATGGAAGAGTTCCGAAGCATTTTTAAACGTCAGCGGAATTCCGAGAACAATGGAAGAGTTCTGAAGCATTTTTAAAGTTCAGCAGAATTCCGAGAACAATGTACGAGATTTTAAGCATTTTTAAACTTCAGCGGAATTCCGAGAACAATAGAAGAGTTCCGAAGCATTTTTAAAATTCACACGAATTCCGAGAATAATGGAAGAGTTCACATGAATTTTTAGACTTCAGCAGAATTCCTAGAACAATGGAAGAGTTCCGAAGCATTTTTAAACTTCAGCGGAATTCCGAGAACAATGGAATAGTTCCGAAGCATTTTTAAACATGAGCAGAATTACGAGAACAATGGAAGAGATTTTAAGCATTTTTAAACTTCAGCGGAATTCCGAGAACAATAGAAGAGTTCCGAAGCATTTTTAAACTTCACCCGAATTCTGAGAGCAATGGAAGAGTTCCAAAGCATTTTAAAAGTTCAGCAGAATTCCGAGAACAATTGAAGAGTTCCGAAGCATTTTTAAACGTCAGCGGAATGCCGAGAACAATGCAAGATTTCCGAAGCATTTTTATATGTCAGCGGATTTCCGAGAACAATGGAAGAGTACCGAAGCATTTTTAAACGTCAGCGGAATTCTGAGAACAATGGAAGAGTTCCGAAGCATTTTTAAACTTCAGCAGAATTCCGAGAACAATGGAAGAGTTTCGAAGCATTTTTAAACTTCAACGGAATTCCGAGAACAATGGAAGAGTTCCGAAGCATTTTTAAACGTCAGCGGAATTCCGAGAACAATGAAAGAGTTGCGAAGCATTATTAGACGTCAGCGGAATTCCGAGAACAATGGAAGAGTTCTGAAGCATTTTTAAACGTCAGCGGAATTTTGAAAACAATGGAAGATTTACGAAGCATTTTTAAACGTCAGCGGAATTCTGAGAACAATGGAAGAGTTCCGAAGCATTTTTAAACTTCAGCGGAATTCCGAGAACAATGGAAGAGTTCCAAAGCATTTTTAAACGTCAGCGGAATTCCGAGAACAATGGAAGAGTTCTGAAGCATTTTTAAACGTCAGCGGAATTGCGAGAACAATGGAAGAGTTCCAAAGCATTTTTAAACATCAGCGGAATGCCGAGAACAATGCAAGATTTCCGAAGCATTTTTATATGTCAGCGGAATTCCGAGAACAATGGAAGAGTTCCGAAGCATTTTTAAACTTCAGCGGAATTACGAGAACAATGGAAGAGTTCCGAAGCATTTTTAAACGTCAGCGGAATGCCGAGAACAATGCAAGATTTCCGAAGCATTTTTATATGTCAGCGGAATTCCGAGAACAATGGAAGAGTTCCGAAGCATTTTTAAACGTCAGCGGAATTCCGAGAACAATGGAAGAGTTCTGAAGCATTTTTAAGCGTCAGCGGAATTTTGAAAACAATGGAAGATTTCCAAAGCATTTTTAAATGTCAGCGGAATTCTGAGAACAATGGAAGAGTTCCGAAGCATTTTTAAACTTCAGCAGAATTCCGAGAACAATGGAAGGGTTCCGAAGCATTTTTAAACTTCAGCGGATTTTGGAGAACAATGGAAGCGTTCCAAAGTATTTTTAAAAGTCAGCGGAATTCCGAGAACAATGGAAGAGTTGTGCAGCATTTTTAAACGTCAGCGGAATTCCGAGAACAATGGAAGAGTTCCGAAGCATTTTTAAACGTCAGCAGAATTCCGAGAACAATGGAAGAGTTCCGAAGCATTTCTAAACGTCAGCAGAATTCTGAGAACAATGGAAGAGTTCTGAAGCATTTTTAAACTTCAGCGGAATTCCGAGAACAATGGAAGAGTTCCAAAGCATTTTTAAACGTCAGCGGCATTCCGAGAACAATGGAAGAGTTCCGAAGCATTTTTAAACGTCAGCAGAATTCCGAGAAGAATGTAAGAGTACTGAAGCATTTTTAAACTTCAGCAGAATTCCGAGAGCAATGGAAGAGTTCCAAAGCATTTTAAAAGTTCAGCAGAATTCCGAGAACAATTGAAGAGTTCCGAAGCATTTTTAAACGTCAGCGGAATGCCGAGAACAATGCAAGAGTTCCGAAGCATTTTTAAACGTCAGCAGAATTCTGAGAACAATGGAAAAGTTCTGAAGCATTTTTAAACGTCAGCGGAATTTTGAAAACAATGGAAGATTTCCGAAGCATTTTTAAACGTCAGCGAAATTCTGAGAACAATGGAAGAGTTCTGATGATTTTTTAGACTTCAGCAGAATTCCTAGAACAATGGAAGAGGTCCGAAACATTTTTAAACTTCAGCGGAATTCCGAGAACAATGGAAGAGTTCCGAAGCATTTTTAAATGTCAGCGGAATTCCGAGAACAATGGAAGAGTACTGAAGCATTTTAAAACGTCAGCGGAATTCCAAGAACAATGGAAGAGTTCCGAAGCATTTTTAAACGTCAGCGGAATTCCGAGAACAATGGAAGAGTTCCGAAGCATTTTTAAACGTCAGCGGAATTCCGAGAACAATGGAAGAGTTCTGAAGCATTTTTAAGCGTCAGCGGAATTTTGAAAACAATGGAAGATTTCCGAAGCATTTTTAAACGTCAGCGGAATTCTGAGAACAATGGAAGAGTTCCGAAGCATTTTTAAACGTCAGCAGAATTCCGAGAACAATGGAACAGTTCCGAAGCATTTTTAAATGTCAGCGGAATTCCGAGAACAATGAGAGAGTTCTGAAGCATTTTTAAGCGTCAGCGGAATTTTGAAAACAATGGAAGATTTCCGAAGCATTTTTAAACGTCAGCGGAATGCCGAGAACAATGCAAGATTTCCGAAGCATTTTTATATGTCAGCGGAATTCCGAGAATAATGGAAGAGTTCCGAAGCATTTTTAAACTTCAGCAGAATTCCGAGAACAATGGAAGAGTTTCGAAGCATTTTTAAACTTCAACGGTATTCCGAGAACAATGGAAGAGTTCTGAAGCATTTTTAAACGTCAGCGGAATTCCGAGAACAATGAAAGAGTTGCGAAGCATTATTAAACGTCAGCGGAGTTCCGAGAACAATGGAAGAGTTCCGAAGCATTTTTAAACTTCAGCAGAATTCCCAGAACAATGGAAGAGTTTCGAAGCATTTTTAAACTTCAACGGAATTCCGAGAACAATGGAAGAGTTCCGAAGCATTTTTAAACGTCAGCGGAATTCCGAGAACAATGAAAGAGTTGCGAAGCATTATTAAACGTCAGCATAATTCCGAGAACAATGGAAGAATTCTGAAGCATTTTTAAGCGTCAGCGGAATTTTGAAAACAATGGAAGATTTCCGAAGCATGTTTAAACGTCAGCGGAATTCTTAGAACAATGGAAGAGTTCCGAAGCATTTTTAAACTTCAGCAGAATTCCGAGAACAATGAAAGGGTTCCGAAGCTTTTTTAAACTTCAGCGGAATTTGGAGAACAACGGAAGAGTTCCGAAGCATTTTTAAAAGTCAGCGGAATTCCGAGAACAATGGAAGAGTTGTGAAGCATTTTTAAACGTCAGCGGAATTCCGAGAACAATGGAAGAGTTCCGAAGCATTTTTAAACGTCAGCGAAATTCTGAGAACAATGGAAGAGTTCTGATGATTTTTTAGACTTCAGCAGAATTCCTAGAACAATGGAAGAGGTCCGAAGCATTTTTAAACTTCAGCGGAATTCGGAGAACAATGGAAGAGTTCCGAAGCATTTTTAAACGTCAGCGGAATTCCGAGAACAATGGAAGAGTACTGAAGCATTTTAAAACATCAGCGGAATTCCAAGAACAATGGAAGAGTTCCGAAGCATTTTTAAACGTCAGCAGAATTCCGAGAACAATGGAAGAGTTCCGAAGCATTTTAAAACTTCAGCAGAATTCCGAGAGCAATGGAAGAGTTCCAAAGCATTTTAAAAGTTCAGCAGAATTCCGAGAACAATGGAAGAGTTTCGAAGCATTTTTAAACTTCAACGGTATTCCGAGAACAATGGAAGAGTTCCAAAGCATTTTTAAACGTCAGCGGTATTCCGAGAACAATGGAAGAGTTCCGAAGCATTTTTAAACGTCAGCAGAATTCTGAGAACAATGGAAAAGTTCTGAAGCATTTTTAAACGTCAGCGGAATGCCGAGAACAATGCAAGATTTCCGAAGCATTTTTATATGTCAGCGGAATTCCGAGAACAATGGAAGAGTACCGAAGCATTTTTAAACGTCAGCGGAATTCCCAGAACAATGGAAGAGTTTCGAAGCATTTTTAAACTTCAACGGAATTCCGAGAACAATGGAAGAGTTCCGAAGCATTTTTAAACGTCAGCGGAATTCCGAGAACAATGAAAGAGTTGCGAAGCATTATTAAACGTCAGCGTAATTCCGAGAACAATGGAAGAATTCTGAAGCATTTTTAAGCGTCAGCGGAATTTTGAAAACAATGGAAGATTTCCGAAGCATGTTTAAACGTCAGCGGAATTCTTAGAACAATGGAAGAGTTCCGAAGCATTTTTAAACTTCAGCAGAATTCCGAGAACAATGGAAGGGTTCCGAAGCTTTTTTAAACTTCAGCAGAATTTGGAGAACAACGGAAGAGTTCCGAAGCATTTTTAAAAGTCAGCGGAATTCCGAGAACAATGGAAGAGTTGTGAAGCATTTTTAAACGTCAGCGGAATTCCGAGAACAATGGAAAAGTTCCGAAGCATTTTTAAACGTCAGCAGAATTCTGAGAACAATGGAAAAGTTCTGAAGCATTTTTAAACTTCAGCGGAATTTTGAAAACAATGGAAGATTTCCGAAGCATTTTTAAACGTCAGCGAAATTCTGAGAACAATGGAAGAGTTCTGATGATTTTTTAGACTTCAGCAGAATTCCTAGAACAATGGAAGAGGTCCGAAGCATTTTTAAACTTCAGCGGAATTCCGAGAACAATGGAAGAGTTCCGAAGCATTTTTAAACGTCAGCGGAATTCCGAGAACAATGGAAGAGTACTGAAGCATTTTAAAACGTCAGCGGAATTCCAAGAACAATGGAAGAGTTCCGAAGCATTTTTAAACGTCAGCAGAATTCCGAGAACAATGGAAGAGTTCCGAAGCATTTTAAAACTTCAGCAGAATTCCAAGAACAATGGAAGAGTTCCGAAGCATTTTTAAACGTCAGCGGAATGCCGAGAACAATGCAAGATTTCCGAAGCATTTTTATATGTCAGCGGAATTCCGAGAATAATGGAAGAGTTCCGAAGCATTTTTAAACTTCAGCAGAATTCCGAGAACAATGGAAGAGTTTCGAAGCATTTTTAAACTTCAACGGTATTCCGAGAACAATGGAAGAGTTCCGAAGCATTTTTAAACGTCAGCGGAATTCCGAGAACAATGAAAGAGTTGCGAAGCATTATTAAACGTCAGCGGAGTTCCGAGAACAATGGAAGAGTTCCGAAGCATTTTTAAACTTCAGCAGAATTCCCAGAACAATGGAAGAGTTTCGAAGCATTTTTAAACTTCAACGGAATTCCGAGAACAATGGAAGAGTTCCGAAGCATTTTTAAACGTCAGCGGAATTCCGAGAACAATGAAAGAGTTGCGAAGCATTATTAAACGTCAGCGTAATTCCGAGAACAATGGAAGAATTCTGAAGCATTTTTAAGCGTCAGCGGAATTTTGAAAACAATGGAAGATTTCCGAAGCATGTTTAAACGTCAGCGGAATTCTTAGAACAATGGAAGAGTTCCGAAGCATTTTTAAACTTCAGCAGAATTCCGAGAACAATGGAAGGGTTCCGAAGCTTTTTTAAACTTCAGCGGAATTTGGAGAACAACGGAAGAGTTCCGAAGCATTTTTAAAAGTCAGCGGAATTCCGAGAACAATGGAAGAGTTGTGAAGCATTTTTAAACGTCAGCGGAATTCCGAGAACAATGGAAGAGTTCCGAAGCATTTTTAAACGTCAGCGAAATTCTGAGAACAATGGAAGAGTTCTGATGATTTTTTAGACTTCAGCAGAATTCCTAGAACAATGGAAGAGGTCCGAAGCATTTTTAAACTTCAGCGGAATTCCGAGAACAATGGAAGAGTTCCGAAGCATTTTTAAACGTCAGCGGAATTCCGAGAACAATGGAAGAGTACTGAAGCATTTTAAAACGTCAGCGGAATTCCAAGAACAATGGAAGAGTTCCGAAGCATTTTTAAACGTCAGCAGAATTCCGAGAAAAATGGAAGAGTTCCGAAGCATTTTAAAACTTCAGCAGAATTCCAAGAACAATGGAAGAGTTCCGAAGCATTTTTAAACGTCAGCGGAATTCCGAGAACAATGGAAGAGTTCCGAAGCATTTTTAAACATCAGCGGAATTCCGAGAACAATGGAAGAGTTCTGAAGCATTTTTAAGCGTCAGCGGAATTTTGAAAACAATGGAAGATTTCCGAAGCATTTTTAAACGTCAGCGGAATTCTGAGAACAATGGAAGAGTTCCGAAGCATTTTTAAACGTCAGCAGAATTCCGAGAACAATGGAAGAGTTCCGAAGCATTTTTAAACGTCAGCGGAATTCCGAGAACAATGAGAGAGTTCTGAAGCATTTTTAAGCGTCAGCGGAATTTTGAAAACAATGGAAGATTTCCGAAGCATTTTTAAACGTCAGCGGAATTCCGAGAACAATGGAAGAGTTCCGAAGCATTTTTAAACTTCAGCAGAATTCCGAGAAGAATGTAAGAGTACTGAAGCATTTTTAAACTTCAGCAGAATTCCGAGAGCAATGGAAGAGTTCCAAAGCATTTTAAAAGTTCAGCAGAATTCCGAGAACAATGGAAGAGTTTCGAAGCATTTTTAAACTTCAACGGTATTCCGAGAACAATGGAAGAGTTCCAAAGCATTTTTAAACGTCAGCGGTATTCCGAGAACAATGGAAGAGTTCCGAAGCATTTTTAAACGTCAGCAGAATTCTGAGAACAATGGAAAAGTTCTGAAGCATTTTTAAACGTCAGCGGAATGCCGAGAACAATGCAAGATTTCCGAAGCATTTTTATATGTCAGCGGAATTCCGAGAACAATGGAAGAGTACCGAAGCATTTTTAAACGTCAGCGGAATTCCCAGAACAATGGAAGAGTTTCGAAGCATTTTTAAACTTCAACGGAATTCCGAGAACAATGGAAGAGTTCCGAAGCATTTTTAAACGTCAGCGGAATTCCGAGAACAATGAAAGAGTTGCGAAGCATTATTAAACGTCAGCGTAATTCCGAGAACAATGGAAGAATTCTGAAGCATTTTTAAGCGTCAGCGGAATTTTGAAAACAATGGAAGATTTCCGAAGCATGTTTAAACGTCAGCGGAATTCTTAGAACAATGGAAGAGTTCCGAAGCATTTTTAAACTTCAGCAGAATTCCGAGAACAATGGAAGGGTTCCGAAGCTTTTTTAAACTTCAGCAGAATTTGGAGAACAACGGAAGAGTTCCGAAGCATTTTTAAAAGTCAGCGGAATTCCGAGAACAATGGAAGAGTTGTGAAGCATTTTTAAACGTCAGCGGAATTCCGAGAACAATGGAAAAGTTCCGAAGCATTTTTAAACGTCAGCAGAATTCTGAGAACAATGGAAAAGTTCTGAAGCATTTTTAAACTTCAGCGGAATTTTGAAAACAATGGAAGATTTCCGAAGCATTTTTAAACGTCAGCGAAATTCTGAGAACAATGGAAGAGTTCTGATGATTTTTTAGACTTCAGCAGAATTCCTAGAACAATGGAAGAGGTCCGAAGCATTTTTAAACTTCAGCGGAATTCCGAGAACAATGGAAGAGTTCCGAAGCATTTTTAAACGTCAGCGGAATTCCGAGAACAATGGAAGAGTACTGAAGCATTTTAAAACGTCAGCGGAATTCCAAGAACAATGGAAGAGTTCCGAAGCATTTTTAAACGTCAGCAGAATTCCGAGAACAATGGAAGAGTTCCGAAGCATTTTAAAACTTCAGCAGAATTCCAAGAACAATGGAAGAGTTCCGAAGCATTTTTAAACGTCAGCGGAATGCCGAGAACAATGCAAGATTTCCGAAGCATTTTTATATGTCAGCGGAATTCCGAGAATAATGGAAGAGTTCCGAAGCATTTTTAAACTTCAGCAGAATTCCGAGAACAATGGAAGAGTTTCGAAGCATTTTTAAACTTCAACGGTATTCCGAGAACAATGGAAGAGTTCCGAAGCATTTTTAAACGTCAGCGGAATTCCGAGAACAATGAAAGAGTTGCGAAGCATTATTAAACGTCAGCGGAGTTCCGAGAACAATGGAAGAGTTCCGAAGCATTTTTAAACTTCAGCAGAATTCCCAGAACAATGGAAGAGTTTCGAAGCATTTTTAAACTTCAACGGAATTCCGAGAACAATGGAAGAGTTCCGAAGCATTTTTAAACGTCAGCGGAATTCCGAGAACAATGAAAGAGTTGCGAAGCATTATTAAACGTCAGCGTAATTCCGAGAACAATGGAAGAATTCTGAAGCATTTTTAAGCGTCAGCGGAATTTTGAAAACAATGGAAGATTTCCGAAGCATGTTTAAACGTCAGCGGAATTCTTAGAACAATGGAAGAGTTCCGAAGCATTTTTAAACTTCAGCAGAATTCCGAGAACAATGGAAGGGTTCCGAAGCTTTTTTAAACTTCAGCGGAATTTGGAGAACAACGGAAGAGTTCCGAAGCATTTTTAAAAGTCAGCGGAATTCCGAGAACAATGGAAGAGTTGTGAAGCATTTTTAAACGTCAGCGGAATTCCGAGAACAATGGAAGAGTTCCGAAGCATTTTTAAACGTCAGCGAAATTCTGAGAACAATGGAAGAGTTCTGATGATTTTTTAGACTTCAGCAGAATTCCTAGAACAATGGAAGAGGTCCGAAGCATTTTTAAACTTCAGCGGAATTCCGAGAACAATGGAAGAGTTCCGAAGCATTTTTAAACGTCAGCGGAATTCCGAGAACAATGGAAGAGTACTGAAGCATTTTAAAACGTCAGCGGAATTCCAAGAACAATGGAAGAGTTCCGAAGCATTTTTAAACGTCAGCAGAATTCCGAGAAAAATGGAAGAGTTCCGAAGCATTTTAAAACTTCAGCAGAATTCCAAGAACAATGGAAGAGTTCCGAAGCATTTTTAAACGTCAGCGGAATTCCGAGAACAATGGAAGAGTTCCGAAGCATTTTTAAACATCAGCGGAATTCCGAGAACAATGGAAGAGTTCTGAAGCATTTTTAAGCGTCAGCGGAATTTTGAAAACAATGGAAGATTTCCGAAGCATTTTTAAACGTCAGCGGAATTCTGAGAACAATGGAAGAGTTCCGAAGCATTTTTAAACGTCAGCAGAATTCCGAGAACAATGGAAGAGTTCCGAAGCATTTTTAAACGTCAGCGGAATTCCGAGAACAATGAGAGAGTTCTGAAGCATTTTTAAGCGTCAGCGGAATTTTGAAAACAATGGAAGATTTCCGAAGCATTTTTAAACGTCAGCGGAATTCCGAGAACAATGGAAGAGTTCCGAAGCATTTTTAAACTTCAGCAGAATTCCGAGAAGAATGTAAGAGTACTGAAGCATTTTTAAACTTCAGCAGAATTCCGAGAGCAATGGAAGAGTTCCAAAGCATTTTAAAAGTTCAGCAGAATTCCGAGAACAATGGAAGAGTTTCGAAGCATTTTTAAACTTCAACGGTATTCCGAGAACAATGGAAGAGTTCCAAAGCATTTTTAAACGTCAGCGGTATTCCGAGAACAATGGAAGAGTTCCGAAGCATTTTTAAACGTCAGCAGAATTCTGAGAACAATGGAAAAGTTCTGAAGCATTTTTAAACGTCAGCGGAATGCCGAGAACAATGCAAGATTTCCGAAGCATTTTTATATGTCAGCGGAATTCCGAGAACAATGGAAGAGTACCGAAGCATTTTTAAACGTCAGCGGAATTCCCAGAACAATGGAAGAGTTTCGAAGCATTTTTAAACTTCAACGGAATTCCGAGAACAATGGAAGAGTTCCGAAGCATTTTTAAACGTCAGCGGAATTCCGAGAACAATGAAAGAGTTGCGAAGCATTATTAAACGTCAGCGTAATTCCGAGAACAATGGAAGAATTCTGAAGCATTTTTAAGCGTCAGCGGAATTTTGAAAACAATGGAAGATTTCCGAAGCATGTTTAAACGTCAGCGGAATTCTTAGAACAATGGAAGAGTTCCAAAGCATTTTTAAACTTCAGCAGAATTCCGAGAACAATGGAAGGGTTCCGAAGCTTTTTTAAACTTCAGCGGAATTTGGAGAACAACGGAAGAGTTCCGAAGCATTTTTAAAAGTCAGCGGAATTCCGAGAACAATGGAAGAGTTGTGAAGCATTTTTAAACGTCAGCGGAATTCCGAGAACAATGGAAGAGTTCCGAAGCATTTTTAAACGTCAGCTGAATTCTGAGAACAATGGAACAGTTCTGAAGCATTTTTAAACGTCAGCGGAATTTTGAAAACAATGGAAGATTTCCGAAGCATTTTTAAACGTCAGCGAAATTCTGAGAACAATGGAAGAGTTCTGATGATTTTTTAGACTTCAGCAGAATTCCTAGAACAATGGAAGAGGTCCGAAGCATTTTTAAACTTCAGCGGAATTCCGAGAACAATGGAAGAGTTCCGAAGCATTTTTAAACGTCAGCGGAATTCCGAGAACAATGGAATAGTACTGAAGCATTTTAAAACGTCAGCGGAATTCCAAGAACAATGGAAGAGTTCCGAAGCATTTTTAAACGTCAGCAGAATTCCGAGAACAATGGAAGAGTTCCGAAGCATTTTAAAACTTCAGCAGAATTCCAAGAACAATGGAAGAGTTCCGAAGCATTTTTAAACGTCAGCGGAATGCCGAGAACAATGCAAGATTTCCGAAGCATTTTTATATGTCAGCGGAATTCCGAGAATAATGGAAGAGTTCCGAAGCATTTTTAAACTTCAGCAGAATTCCGAGAACAATGGAAGAGTTTCGAAGCATTTTTAAACTTCAACGGTATTCCGAGAACAATGGAAGAGTTCCGAAGCATTTTTAAACGTCAGCGGAATTCCGAGAACAATGAAAGAGTTGCGAAGCATTATTAAACTTCAGCGGAGTTCCGAGAACAATGGAAGAGTTCCGAAGCATTTTTAAACTTCAGCAGAATTCCCAGAACAATGGAAGAGTTTCGAAGCATTTTTAAACTTCAACGGAATTCCGAGAACAATGGAAGAGTTCCGAAGCATTTTTAAACGTCAGCGGAATTCCGAGAACAATGAAAGAGTTGCGAAGCATTATTAAACGTCAGCGTAATTCCGAGAAAAATGGAAGAATTCTGAAGCATTTTTAAGCGTCAGCGGAATTTTGAAAACAATGGAAGATTTCCGAAGCATGTTTAAACGTCAGCGGAATTCTTAGAACAATGGAAGAGTTCCGAAGCATTTTTAAACTTCAGCAGAATTCCGAGAACAATGGAAGGGTTCCGAAGCTTTTTTAAACTTCAGCGGAATTTGGAGAACAACGGAAGAGTTCCGAAGCATTTTTAAAAGTCAGCGGAATTCCGAGAACAATGGAAGAGTTGTGAAGCATTTTTAAACGTCAGCGGAATTCCGAGAACAATGGAAGAGTTCCGAAGCATTTTTAA
Organism: Phyllobates terribilis; assembly: GCF_046119375.1. Lineage (NCBI taxonomy): Eukaryota > Metazoa > Chordata > Amphibia > Anura > Dendrobatidae > Phyllobates > Phyllobates terribilis. The sequence continues at coordinate 10,283,979 of NW_027362788.1, read as the reverse complement.
ACGTCAGCGAAATTCTGAGAACAATGGAAGAGTTCTGATGATTTTTTAGACTTCAGCAGAATTCCTAGAACAATGCAAGAGGTCCGAAGCATTTTTAAACTTCAGCGGAATTCCGAGAACAATGGAAGAGTTCCGAAGCATTTTTAAACGTCAGCGGAATTCCGAGAACAATGGAAGAGTACTGAAGCATTTTAAAACGTCAGCGGAATTCCAAGAACAATGGAAGAGTTCCGAAGCATTTTTAAACGTCAGCAGAATTCCGAGAACAATGGAAGAGTTCCGAAGCATTTTAAAACTTCAGCAGAATTCCAAGAACAATGGAAGAGTTCCGAAGCATTTTTAAACGTCAGCGGAATTCCGAGAACAATGGAAGAGTTCCGAAGCATTTTTAAACATCAGCGGAATTCCGAGAACAATGGAAGAGTTCTGAAGCATTTTTAAGCGTCAGCAGAATTTTGAAAACAATGGAAGACTTCCGAAGCATTTTTAAACGTCAGCGGAATTCTGAGAACAATGGAAGAGTTCCGAAGCATTTTTAAACGTCAGCAGAATTCCGAGAACAATGGAAGAGTTCCGAAGCATTTTTAAACGTCAGCGGAATTCCGAGAACAATGAGAGAGTTCTGAAGCATTTTTAAGCGTCAGCGGAATTTTGAAAAAAATGGAAGATTTCCGAAGCATTTTTAAACGTCAGCGGAATTCCGAGAACAATGGAAGAGTTCCGAATCATTTTTAAACGTCAGCAGAATTCCGAGAAGAATGTAAGAGTACTGAAGCATTTTTAAACTTCAGCAGAATTCCGAGAGCAATGGAAGAGTTCCAAAGCATTTTAAAAGTTCAGCAGAATTCCGAGAACAATGGAAGAGTTTCGAAGCATTTTTAAACTTCAACGGTATTCCGAGAACAATGGAAGAGTTCCAAAGCATTTTTAAACGTCAGCGGTATTCCGAGAACAATGGAAGAGTTCCGAAGCATTTTTAAACGTCAGCAGAATTCTGAGAACAATGGAAAAGTTCTGAAGCATTTTTAAACGTCAGCGGAATGCCGAGAACAATGCAAGATTTCCGAAGCATTTTTATATGTCAGCGGAATTCCGAGAACAATGGAAGAGTACCGAAGCATTTTTAAACGTCAGCGGAATTCCCAGAACAATGGAAGAGTTTCGAAGCATTTTTAAACTTCAACGGAATTCCGAGAACAATGGAAGAGTTCCGAAGCATTTTTAAACGTCAGCGGAATTCCGAGAACAATGAGAGAGTTCTGAAGCATTTTTAAGCGTCAGCGGAATTTTGAAAACAATGGAAGATTTCCGAAGCATTTTTAAACGTCAGCGGAATGCCGAGAACAATGCAAGATTTCCGAAGCATTTTTATATGTCAGCGGAATTCCGAGAATAATGGAAGAGTTCCGAAGCATTTTTAAACTTCAGCAGAATTCCGAGAACAATGGAAGAGTTTCGAAGCATTTTTAAACTTCAACGGTATTCCGAGAACAATGGAAGAGTTCTGAAGCATTTTTAAACGTCAGCGGAATTCCGAGAACAATGAAAGAGTTGCGAAGCATTATTAAACGTCAGCGGAGTTCCGAGAACAATGGAAGAGTTCCGAAGCATTTTTAAACTTCAGCAGAATTCCCAGAACAATGGAAGAGTTTCGAAGCATTTTTAAACTTCAACGGAATTCCGAGAACAATGGAAGAGTTCCGAAGCATTTTTAAACGTCAGCGGAATTCCGAGAACAATGAAAGAGTTGCGAAGCATTATTAAACGTCAGCATAATTCCGAGAACAATGGAAGAATTCTGAAGCATTTTTAAGCGTCAGCGGAATTTTGAAAACAATGGAAGATTTCCGAAGCATGTTTAAACGTCAGCGGAATTCTTAGAACAATGGAAGAGTTCCGAAGCATTTTTAAACTTCAGCAGAATTCCGAGAACAATGAAAGGGTTCCGAAGCTTTTTTAAACTTCAGCGGAATTTGGAGAACAACGGAAGAGTTCCGAATCATTTTTAAAAGTCAGCGGAATTCCGAGAACAATGGAAGAGTTGTGAAGCATTTTTAAACGTCAGCGGAATTCCGAGAACAATGGAAGAGTTCCGAAGCATTTTTAAACGTCAGCGAAATTCTGAGAACAATGGAAGAGTTCTGATGATTTTTTAGACTTCAGCAGAATTCCTAGAACAATGGAAGAGGTCCGAAGCATTTTTAAACTTCAGCGGAATTCGGAGAACAATGGAAGAGTTCCGAAGCATTTTTAAACGTCAGCGGAATTCCGAGAACAATGGAAGAGTACTGAAGCATTTTAAAACATCAGCGGAATTCCAAGAACAATGGAAGAGTTCCGAAGCATTTTTAAACGTCAGCAGAATTCCGAGAACAATGGAAGAGTTCCGAAGCATTTTAAAACTTCAGCAGAATTCCGAGAGCAATGGAAGAGTTCCAAAGCATTTTAAAAGTTCAGCAGAATTCCGAGAACAATGGAAGAGTTTCGAAGCATTTTTAAACTTCAACGGTATTCCGAGAACAATGGAAGAGTTCCAAAGCATTTTTAAACGTCAGCGGTATTCCGAGAACAATGGAAGAGTTCCGAAGCATTTTTAAACGTCAGCAGAATTCTGAGAACAATGGAAAAGTTCTGAAGCATTTTTAAACGTCAGCGGAATGCCGAGAACAATGCAAGATTTCCGAAGCATTTTTATATGTCAGCGGAATTCCGAGAACAATGGAAGAGTACCGAAGCATTTTTAAACGTCAGCGGAATTCCCAGAACAATGGAAGAGTTCCGAAGCATTTTAAAACTTCAGCAGAATTCCAAGAACAATGGAAGAGTTCCGAAGCATTTTTAAACGTCAGCGGAATGCCGAGAACAATGCAAGATTTCCGAAGCATTTTTATATGTCAGCGGAATTCCGAGAATAATGGAAGAGTTCCGAAGCATTTTTAAACTTCAGCAGAATTCCGAGAACAATGGAAGAGTTTCGAAGCATTTTTAAACTTCAACGGTATTCCGAGAACAATGGAAGAGTTCCGAAGCATTTTTAAACGTCAGCGGAATTCCGAGAACAATGAAAGAGTTGCGAAGCATTATTAAACGTCAGCGGAGTTCCGAGAACAATGGAAGAGTTCCGAAGCATTTTTAAACTTCAGCAGAATTCCCAGAACAATGGAAGAGTTTCGAAGCATTTTTAAACTTCAACGGAATTCCGAGAACAATGGAAGAGTTCCGAAGCATTTTTAAACGTCAGCGGAATTCCGAGAACAATGAAAGAGTTGCGAAGCATTATTAAACGTCAGCGTAATTCCGAGAACAATGGAAGAATTCTGAAGCATTTTTAAGCGTCAGCGGAATTTTGAAAACAATGGAAGATTTCCGAAGCATGTTTAAACGTCAGCGGAATTCTTAGAACAATGGAAGAGTTCCGAAGCATTTTTAAACTTCAGCAGAATTCCGAGAACAATGGAAGGGTTCCGAAGCTTTTTTAAACTTCAGCGGAATTTGGAGAACAACGGAAGAGTTCCGAAGCATTTTTAAAAGTCAGCGGAATTCCGAGAACAATGGAAGAGTTGTGAAGCATTTTTAAACGTCAGCGGAATTCCGAGAACAATGGAAGAGTTCCGAAGCATTTTTAAACGTCAGCGAAATTCTGAGAACAATGGAAGAGTTCTGATGATTTTTTAGACTTCAGCAGAATTCCTAGAACAATGGAAGAGGTCCGAAGCATTTTTAAACTTCAGCGGAATTCCGAGAACAATGGAAGAGTTCCGAAGCATTTTTAAACGTCAGCGGAATTCCGAGAACAATGGAAGAGTACTGAAGCATTTTAAAACGTCAGCGGAATTCCAAGAACAATGGAAGAGTTCCGAAGCATTTTTAAACGTCAGCAGAATTCCGAGAAAAATGGAAGAGTTCCGAAGCATTTTAAAACTTCAGCAGAATTCCAAGAACAATGGAAGAGTTCCGAAGCATTTTTAAACGTCAGCGGAATTCCGAGAACAATGGAAGAGTTCCGAAGCATTTTTAAACATCAGCGGAATTCCGAGAACAATGGAAGAGTTCTGAAGCATTTTTAAGCGTCAGCGGAATTTTGAAAACAATGGAAGATTTCCGAAGCATTTTTAAACGTCAGCGGAATTCTGAGAACAATGGAAGAGTTCCGAAGCATTTTTAAACGTCAGCAGAATTCCGAGAACAATGGAAGAGTTCCGAAGCATTTTTAAACGTCAGCGGAATTCCGAGAACAATGAGAGAGTTCTGAAGCATTTTTAAGCGTCAGCGGAATTTTGAAAACAATGGAAGATTTCCGAAGCATTTTTAAACGTCAGCGGAATTCCGAGAACAATGGAAGAGTTCCGAAGCATTTTTAAACTTCAGCAGAATTCCGAGAAGAATGTAAGAGTACTGAAGCATTTTTAAACTTCAGCAGAATTCCGAGAGCAATGGAAGAGTTCCAAAGCATTTTAAAAGTTCAGCAGAATTCCGAGAACAATGGAAGAGTTTCGAAGCATTTTTAAACTTCAACGGTATTCCGAGAACAATGGAAGAGTTCCAAAGCATTTTTAAACGTCAGCGGTATTCCGAGAACAATGGAAGAGTTCCGAAGCATTTTTAAACGTCAGCAGAATTCTGAGAACAATGGAAAAGTTCTGAAGCATTTTTAAACGTCAGCGGAATGCCGAGAACAATGCAAGATTTCCGAAGCATTTTTATATGTCAGCGGAATTCCGAGAACAATGGAAGAGTACCGAAGCATTTTTAAACGTCAGCGGAATTCCCAGAACAATGGAAGAGTTTCGAAGCATTTTTAAACTTCAACGGAATTCCGAGAACAATGGAAGAGTTCCGAAGCATTTTTAAACGTCAGCGGAATTCCGAGAACAATGAAAGAGTTGCGAAGCATTATTAAACGTCAGCGTAATTCCGAGAACAATGGAAGAATTCTGAAGCATTTTTAAGCGTCAGCGGAATTTTGAAAACAATGGAAGATTTCCGAAGCATGTTTAAACGTCAGCGGAATTCTTAGAACAATGGAAGAGTTCCAAAGCATTTTTAAACTTCAGCAGAATTCCGAGAACAATGGAAGGGTTCCGAAGCTTTTTTAAACTTCAGCGGAATTTGGAGAACAACGGAAGAGTTCCGAAGCATTTTTAAAAGTCAGCGGAATTCCGAGAACAATGGAAGAGTTGTGAAGCATTTTTAAACGTCAGCGGAATTCCGAGAACAATGGAAGAGTTCCGAAGCATTTTTAAACGTCAGCTGAATTCTGAGAACAATGGAACAGTTCTGAAGCATTTTTAAACGTCAGCGGAATTTTGAAAACAATGGAAGATTTCCGAAGCATTTTTAAACGTCAGCGAAATTCTGAGAACAATGGAAGAGTTCTGATGATTTTTTAGACTTCAGCAGAATTCCTAGAACAATGGAAGAGGTCCGAAGCATTTTTAAACTTCAGCGGAATTCCGAGAACAATGGAAGAGTTCCGAAGCATTTTTAAACGTCAGCGGAATTCCGAGAACAATGGAATAGTACTGAAGCATTTTAAAACGTCAGCGGAATTCCAAGAACAATGGAAGAGTTCCGAAGCATTTTTAAACGTCAGCAGAATTCCGAGAACAATGGAAGAGTTCCGAAGCATTTTAAAACTTCAGCAGAATTCCAAGAACAATGGAAGAGTTCCGAAGCATTTTTAAACGTCAGCGGAATGCCGAGAACAATGCAAGATTTCCGAAGCATTTTTATATGTCAGCGGAATTCCGAGAATAATGGAAGAGTTCCGAAGCATTTTTAAACTTCAGCAGAATTCCGAAAACAATGGAAGAGTTTCGAAGCATTTTTAAACTTCAACGGTATTCCGAGAACAATGGAAGAGTTCCGAAGCATTTTTAAACGTCAGCGGAATTCCGAGAACAATGAAAGAGTTGCGAAGCATTATTAAACTTCAGCGGAGTTCCGAGAACAATGGAAGAGTTCCGAAGCATTTTTAAACTTCAGCAGAATTCCCAGAACAATGGAAGAGTTTCGAAGCATTTTTAAACTTCAACGGAATTCCGAGAACAATGGAAGAGTTCCGAAGCATTTTTAAACGTCAGCGGAATTCCGAGAACAATGAAAGAGTTGCGAAGCATTATTAAACGTCAGCGTAATTCCGAGAAAAATGGAAGAATTCTGAAGCATTTTTAAGCGTCAGCGGAATTTTGAAAACAATGGAAGATTTCCGAAGCATGTTTAAACGTCAGCGGAATTCTTAGAACAATGGAAGAGTTCCGAAGCATTTTTAAACTTCAGCAGAATTCCGAGAACAATGGAAGGGTTCCGAAGCTTTTTTAAACTTCAGCGGAATTTGGAGAACAACGGAAGAGTTCCGAAGCATTTTTAAAAGTCAGCGGAATTCCGAGAACAATGGAAGAGTTGTGAAGCATTTTTAAACGTCAGCGGAATTCCGAGAACAATGGAAGAGTTCCGAAGCATTTTTAAACGTCAGCGAAATTCTGAGAACAATGGAAGTGTTCTGATGATTTTTTAGACTTCAGCAGAATTCCTAGAACAATGCAAGAGGTCCGAAGCATTTTTAAACTTCAGCGGAATTCCGAGAACAATGGAAGAGTTCCGAAGCATTTTTAAACGTCAGCGGAATTCCGAGAACAATGGAAGAGTACTGAAGCATTTTAAAACGTCAGCGGAATTCCAAGAACAATGGAAGAGTTCCGAAGCATTTTTAAACGTCAGCAGAATTCCGAGAACAATGGAAGAGTTCCGAAGCATTTTAAAACTTCAGCAGAATTCCAAGAACAATGGAAGAGTTCCGAAGCATTTTTAAACGTCAGCGGAATTCCGAGAACAATGGAAGAGTTCCGAAGCATTTTTAAACATCAGCGGAATTCCGAGAACAATGGAAGAGTTCTGAAGCATTTTTAAGCGTCAGCAGAATTTTGAAAACAATGGAAGACTTCCGAAGCATTTTTAAACGTCAGCGGAATTCTGAGAACAATGGAAGAGTTCCGAAGCATTTTTAAACGTCAGCAGAATTCCGAGAACAATGGAAGAGTTCCGAAGCATTTTTAAACGTCAGCGGAATTCCGAGAACAATGAGAGAGTTCTGAAGCATTTTTAAGCGTCAGCGGAATTTTGAAAACAATGGAAGATTTCCGAAGCATTTTTAAACGTCAGCGGAATTCCGAGAACAATGGAAGAGTTCCGAATCATTTTTAAACGTCAGCAGAATTCCGAGAAGAATGTAAGAGTACTGAAGCATTTTTAAACTTCAGCAGAATTCCGAGAGCAATGGAAGAGTTCCAAAGCATTTTAAAAGTTCAGCAGAATTCCGAGAACAATGGAAGAGTTTCGAAGCATTTTTAAACTTCAACGGTATTCCGAGAACAATGGAAGAGTTCCAAAGCATTTTTAAACGTCAGCGGTATTCCGAGAACAATGGAAGAGTTCCGAAGCATTTTTAAACGTCAGCAGAATTCTGAGAACAATGGAAAAGTTCTGAAGCATTTTTAAACGTCAGCGGAATGCCGAGAACAATGCAAGATTTCCGAAGCATTTTTATATGTCAGCGGAATTCCGAGAACAATGGAAGAGTACCGAAGCATTTTTAAACGTCAGCGGAATTCCCAGAACAATGGAAGAGTTTCGAAGCATTTTTAAACTTCAACGGAATTCCGAGAACAATGGAAGAGTTCCGAAGCATTTTTAAACGTCAGCGGAATTCCGAGAACAATGAAAGAGTTGCGAAGCATTATTAAACGTCAGCGTAATTCCGAGAACAATGGAAGAATTCTGAAGCATTTTTAAGCGTCAGCGGAATTTTGAAAACAATGGAAGATTTCCGAAGCATGTTTAAACGTCAGCGGAATTCTTAGAACAATGGAAGAGTTCCAAAGCATTTTTAAACTTCAGCAGAATTCCGAGAACAATGGAAGGGTTCCGAAGCTTTTTTAAACTTCAGCGGAATTTGGAGAACAACGGAAGAGTTCCGAAGCATTTTTAAAAGTCAGCGGAATTCCGAGAACAATGGAAGAGTTGTGAAGCATTTTTAAACGTCAGCGGAATTCCGAGAACAATGGAAGAGTTCCGAAGCATTTTTAAACGTCAGCTGAATTCTGAGAACAATGGAACAGTTCTGAAGCATTTTTAAACGTCAGCGGAATTTTGAAAACAATGGAAGATTTCCGAAGCATTTTTAAACGTCAGCGAAATTCTGAGAACAATGGAAGAGTTCTGATGATTTTTTAGACTTCAGCAGAATTCCTAGAACAATGGAAGAGGTCCGAAGCATTTTTAAACTTCAGCGGAATTCCGAGAACAATGGAAGAGTTCCGAAGCATTTTTAAACGTCAGCGGAATTCCGAGAACAATGGAATAGTACTGAAGCATTTTAAAACGTCAGCGGAATTCCAAGAACAATGGAAGAGTTCCGAAGCATTTTTAAACGTCAGCAGAATTCCGAGAACAATGGAAGAGTTCCGAAGCATTTTAAAACTTCAGCAGAATTCCAAGAACAATGGAAGAGTTCCGAAGCATTTTTAAACGTCAGCGGAATGCCGAGAACAATGCAAGATTTCCGAAGCATTTTTATATGTCAGCGGAATTCCGAGAATAATGGAAGAGTTCCGAAGCATTTTTAAACTTCAGCAGAATTCCGAGAACAATGGAAGAGTTTCGAAGCATTTTTAAACTTCAACGGTATTCCGAGAACAATGGAAGAGTTCCGAAGCATTTTTAAACGTCAGCGGAATTCCGAGAACAATGAAAGAGTTGCGAAGCATTATTAAACTTCAGCGGAGTTCCGAGAACAATGGAAGAGTTCCGAAGCATTTTTAAACTTCAGCAGAATTCCCAGAACAATGGAAGAGTTTCGAAGCATTTTTAAACTTCAACGGAATTCCGAGAACAATGGAAGAGTTCCGAAGCATTTTTAAACGTCAGCGGAATTCCGAGAACAATGAAAGAGTTGCGAAGCATTATTAAACGTCAGCGTAATTCCGAGAAAAATGGAAGAATTCTGAAGCATTTTTAAGCGTCAGCGGAATTTTGAAAACAATGGAAGATTTCCGAAGCATGTTTAAACGTCAGCGGAATTCTTAGAACAATGGAAGAGTTCCGAAGCATTTTTAAACTTCAGCAGAATTCCGAGAACAATGGAAGGGTTCCGAAGCTTTTTTAAACTTCAGCGGAATTTGGAGAACAACGGAAGAGTTCCGAAGCATTTTTAAAAGTCAGCGGAATTCCGAGAACAATGGAAGAGTTGTGAAGCATTTTTAAACGTCAGCGGAATTCCGAGAACAATGGAAGAGTTCCGAAGCATTTTTAAACGTCAGCGGAATTCCAAGAACAATGGAAGAGTTCCGAAGCATTTTTAAACGTCAGCAGAATTCCGAGAACAATGGAAGAGTTCCGAAGCATTTTAAAACTTCAGCAGAATTCCAAGAACAATGGAAGAGTTCCGAAGCATTTTTAAACGTCAGCGGAATTCCGAGAACAATGGAAGAGTTCCGAAGCATTTTTAAACATCAGCGGAATTCCGAGAACAATGGAAGAGTTCTGAAGCATTTTTAAGCGTCAGCAGAATTTTGAAAACAATGGAAGACTTCCGAAGCATTTTTAAACGTCAGCGGAATTCTGAGAACAATGGAAGAGTTCCGAAGCATTTTTAAACGTCAGCAGAATTCCGAGAACAATGGAAGAGTTCCGAAGCATTTTTAAACGTCAGCGGAATTCCGAGAACAATGAGAGAGTTCTGAAGCATTTTTAAGCGTCAGCGGAATTTTGAAAACAATGGAAGATTTCCGAAGCATTTTTAAACGTCAGCGGAATTCCGAGAACAATGGAAGAGTTCCGAATCATTTTTAAACGCCAGCAGAATTCCGAGAAGAATGTAAGAGTACTGAAGCATTTTTAAACTTCAGCAGAATTCCGAGAGCAATGGAAGAGTTCCAAAGCATTTTAAAAGTTCAGCAGAATTCCGAGAACAATGGAAGAGTTTCGAAGCATTTTTAAACTTCAACGGTATTCCGAGAACAATGGAAGAGTTCCAAAGCATTTTTAAACGTCAGCGGTATTCCGAGAACAATGGAAGAGTTCCGAAGCATTTTTAAACGTCAGCAGAATTCTGAGAACAATGGAAAAGTTCTGAAGCATTTTTAAACGTCAGCGGAATGCCGAGAACAATGCAAGATTTCCGAAGCATTTTTATATGTCAGCGGAATTCCGAGAACAATGGAAGAGTACCGAAGCATTTTTAAACGTCAGCGGAATTCCCAGAACAATGGAAGAGTTTCGAAGCATTTTTAAACTTCAACGGAATTCCGAGAACAATGAAAGAGTTACGAAGCATTATTAAACGTCAGCGTAATTCCGAGAACAATGGAAGAATTCTGAAGCATTTTTAAGCGTCAGCGGAATTTTGAAAACAATGGAAGATTTCCGAAGCATGTTTAAACGTCATCGGAATTCTTAGAACAATGGAAGAGTTCCGAAGCATTTTTAAACTTCAGCAGAATTCTGAGAACAATGGAAGGGTTCCGAAGCTTTTTTAAACTTCAGCGGAATTTGGAGAACAACGGAAGAGTTCCGAAGCATTTTTAAAAGTCAGCGGAATTCCGAGAACAATGGAAGAGTTGTGAAGCATTTTTAAACGTCAGCGGAATTCCGAGAACAATGGAAGAGTTCCGAAGCATTTTTAAACGTCAGCAGAATTCTGAGAACAATGGAAAAGTTCTGAAGCATTTTTAAACGTCAGCGGAATTTTGAAAACAATGGAAGATTTCCGAAGCATTTTTAAACGTCAGCGAAATTCTGAGAACAATGGAAGAGTTCTGATGATTTTTTAGACTTCAGCGGAATTCCAAGAACAATGGAAGAGTTCCGAAGCATTTTTAAACGTCAGCAGAATTCCGAGAACAATGGAAGAGTTCCGAAGCATTTTAAAACCTCAGCAGAATTCCAAGAACAATGGAAGAGTTCCGAAGCATTTTTAAACGTCAGCGGAATTCCGAGAACAATGGAAGAGTTCTGAAGCATTTTTAAACTTCAGCAGAATTCCGAGAACAATGTACGAGATTTTAAGCATTTTTAAACTTCAGCGGAATTCCGAGAACAATAGAAGAGTTCCGAAGCATTTTTAAAATTCACCCGAATTCTGAGAGCAATGGAAGAGTTCCGAAGCATTTTAAAACTTCAGCAGAATTCCGAGAACAATGGAAGAGTTTCGAAGCATTTTTAAACGTCAGCGGAATTCCGAGAACAATGAAAGAGTTGCGAAGCATTATTAGACGTCAGCGGAATTCCGAGAACAATGAAAGAGTTGCGAAGCATTATTAGACGTCAGCGGAATTCCGAGAACAATGGAAGAGTTCTGAAGCATTTTTAAACGTCAGCGGAATTTTGAAAACAATGGAAGATTTACGAAGCATTTTTAAACATCAGCGGAATTCTGAGAACAATGGAAGAGTTCCGAAGCATTTTTAAACTTCAGCGGAATTCCGAGAACAATGGAAGAGTTCCAAAGCATTTTTAAACGTCAGCGGAATTCCGAGAACAATGGAAGAGTTCTGAAGCATTTTTAAACGTCAGCGGAATTGCGAGAACAATGGAAGAGTTCTAAAGCATTTTTAAACATCAGCGGAATGCCGAGAACAATGCAAGATTTCCGAAGCATTTTTATATGTCAGCGGTATTCCGAGAACAATGGAAGAGTTCCGAAGCATTTTTAAACTTCAGCGGAATTACGAGAACAATGGAAGAGTTCCGAAGCATTTTTAAACGTCAGCGGAATGCCGAGAACAATGCAAGATTTCCGAAGCATTTTTATATGTCAGCGGAATTCCGAGAACAATGGAAGAGTTCCGAAGCATTTTTAAACTTCAGCAGAATTCCGAGAACAATGGAAGAGTTCCGAAGCATTTTAAAACTTCAGCAGAAATCCAAGAACAATGGAGGAGTTCCGAAGCATTTTTAAACGTCAGCGGAATTCCGAGAACAATGGAAGAGTTCCGAAGCATTTTTAAACGTCAGCGGAATTCCGAGAACAATGGAAGAGTTCTGAAGCATTTTTAAGCGTCAGCGGAATTTTGAAAACAATGGAAGATTTCCAAAGCATTTTTAAATGTCAGCGGAATTCTGAGAACAATGGAAGTGTTCCGAAGCATTTTTAAACTTCAGCAGAATTCCGAGAACAATGGAAGGGTTCCGAAGCATTTTTAAACTTCAGCGGATTTTGGAGAACAATGGAAGCGTTCCAAAGTATTTTTAAAAGTCAGCGGAATTCCGAGAACAATGGAAGAGTTGTGCAGCATTTTTAAACGTCAGCGGAATTCCGAGAACAATGGAAGAGTTCCGATGCATTTTTAAACATCAGCAGAATTCCGAGAACAATGGAAGAGTTCCGAAGCATTTCTAAACGTCAGCAGAATTCTGAGAACAATGGAAGAGTTCCGAACCATTTTTAAACTTCAGCGGAATTCCGAGAACAATGGAAGAGTTCCAAAGCATTTTTAAACTTCAGCAGAATTCCGAGAACAATGGAAGAGTTTCGAAGCATTTTTAAACTTCAACGGAATTCCGAGAACAATGGAAGAGTTCCGAAGCATTTTTAAACGTCAGCAGAATTCCGAGAAGAATGTAAGAGTTCTGAAGCATTTTTAAACTTCAGCAGAATTCCGAGAGCAATGGAAGAGTTCCAAAGCATTTTAAAAGTTCAGCAGAATTCCGAGAACAATTGAAGAGTTCCGAAGCATTTTTAAACGTCAGCGGAATGCCGAGAACAATGCAAGATTTCCGAAGCATTTTTATATGTCAGCGGAATTCCGAGAATAATGGAAGAGTTCCGAAGCATTTTTAAACTTCAGCAGAATTCCGAGAACAATGGAAGAGTTTCGAAGCATTTTTAAACTTCAACGGTATTCCGAGAACAATGGAAGAGTTCCGAAGCATTTTTAAACGTCAGCGGAATTCCGAGAACAATGAAAGAGTTGCGAAGCATTATTAAACTTCAGCGGAGTTCCGAGAACAATGGAAGAGTTCCGAAGCATTTTTAAACTTCAGCAGAATTCCCAGAACAATGGAAGAGTTTCGAAGCATTTTTAAACTTCAACGGAATTCCGAGAACAATGGAAGAGTTCCGAAGCATTTTTAAACGTCAGCGGAATTCCGAGAACAATGAAAGAGTTGCGAAGCATTATTAAACGTCAGCGTAATTCCGAGAAAAATGGAAGAATTCTGAAGCATTTTTAAGCGTCAGCGGAATTTTGAAAACAATGGAAGATTTCCGAAGCATGTTTAAACGTCAGCGGAATTCTTAGAACAATGGAAGAGTTCCGAAGCATTTTTAAACTTCAGCAGAATTCCGAGAACAATGGAAGGGTTCCGAAGCTTTTTTAAACTTCAGCGGAATTTGGAGAACAACGGAAGAGTTCCGAAGCATTTTTAAAAGTCAGCGGAATTCCGAGAACAATGGAAGAGTTGTGAAGCATTTTTAAACGTCAGCGGAATTCCGAGAACAATGGAAGAGTTCCGAAGCATTTTTAAACGTCAGCGGAATTCCAAGAACAATGGAAGAGTTCCGAAGCATTTTTAAACGTCAGCAGAATTCCGAGAACAATGGAAGAGTTCCGAAGCATTTTAAAACTTCAGCAGAATTCCAAGAACAATGGAAGAGTTCCGAAGCATTTTTAAACGTCAGCGGAATTCCGAGAACAATGGAAGAGTTCCGAAGCATTTTTAAACATCAGCGGAATTCCGAGAACAATGGAAGAGTTCCGAAGCATTTTTAAACGTCAGCAGAATTCTGAGAACAATGGAAAAGTTCTGAAGCATTTTTAAACTTCAGCGGAATTTTGAAAACAATGGAAGATTTCCGAAGCATTTTTAAACGTCAGCGGAATTCTTAGAACAATGGAAGAGTTCCGAAGCATTTTTAAACTTCAGCAGAATTCCGAGAACAATGGAAGGGTTCCGAAGCTTTTTTAAACTTCAGCAGAATTTGGAGAACAACGGAAGAGTTCCGAAGCATTTTTAAAAGTCAGCGGAATTCCGAGAACAATGGAAGAGTTGTGAAGCATTTTTAAACGTCAGCGGAATTCCGAGAACAATGGAAAAGTTCCGAAGCATTTTTAAACGTCAGCAGAATTCTGAGAACAATGGAAAAGTTCTGAAGCATTTTTAAACTTCAGCGGAATTTTGAAAACAATGGAAGATTTCCGAAGCATTTTTAAACGTCAGCGAAATTCTGAGAACAATGGAAGAGTTCTGATGATTTTTTAGACTTCAGCAGAATTCCTAGAACAATGGAAGAGGTCCGAAGCATTTTTAAACTTCAGCGGAATTCCGAGAACAATGGAAGAGTTCCGAAGCATTTTTAAACGTCAGCGGAATTCCGAGAACAATGGAAGAGTACTGAAGCATTTTAAAACGTCAGCGGAATTCCAAGAACAATGGAAGAGTTCCGAAGCATTTTTAAACGTCAGCAGAATTCCGAGAACAATGGAAGAGTTCCGAAGCATTTTAAAACTTCAGCAGAATTCCAAGAACAATGGAAGAGTTCCGAAGCATTTTTAAACGTCAGCGGAATGCCGAGAACAATGCAAGATTTCCGAAGCATTTTTATATGTCAGCGGAATTCCGAGAATAATGGAAGAGTTCCGAAGCATTTTTAAACTTCAGCAGAATTCCGAGAACAATGGAAGAGTTTCGAAGCATTTTTAAACTTCAACGGTATTCCGAGAACAATGGAAGAGTTCCGAAGCATTTTTAAACGTCAGCGGAATTCCGAGAACAATGAAAGAGTTGCGAAGCATTATTAAACGTCAGCGGAGTTCCGAGAACAATGGAAGAGTTCCGAAGCATTTTTAAACTTCAGCAGAATTCCCAGAACAATGGAAGAGTTTCGAAGCATTTTTAAACTTCAACGGAATTCCGAGAACAATGGAAGAATTCTGAAGCATTTTTAAGCGTCAGCGGAATTCCGAGAACAATGAAAGAGTTGCGAAGCATTATTAAACGTCAGCGTAATTCCGAGAACAATGGAAGAATTCTGAAGCATTTTTAAGCGTCAGCGGAATTTTGAAAACAATGGAAGATTTCCGAAGCATGTTTAAACGTCAGCGGAATTCTTAGAACAATGGAAGAGTTCCGAAGCATTTTTAAACTTCAGCAGAATTCCGAGAACAATGGAAGGGTTCCGAAGCTTTTTTAAACTTCAGCGGAATTTGGAGAACAACGGAAGAGTTCTGAAGCATTTTTAAAAGTCAGCGGAATTCCGAGAACAATGGAAGAGTTGTGAAGCATTTTTAAACGTCAGCGGAATTCCGAGAACAATGGAAGAGTTCCGAAGCATTTTTAAACGTCAGCGAAATTCTGAGAACAATGGAAGAGTTCTGATGATTTTTTAGACTTCAGCAGAATTCCTAGAACAATGGAAGAGGTCCGAAGCATTTTTAAACTTCAGCGGAATTCCGAGAACAATGGAAGAGTTCCGAAGCATTTTTAAATGTCAGCGGAATTCCGAGAACAATGGAAGAGTACTGAAGCATTTTAAAACGTCAGCGGAATTCCAAGAACAATGGAAGAGTTCCGAAGCATTTTTAAACGTCAGCAGAATTCCGAGAAAAATGGAAGAGTTCCGAAGCATTTTAAAACTTCAGCAGAATTCCAAGAACAATGGAAGAGTTCCGAAGCATTTTTAAACGTCAGCGGAATTCCGAGAACAATGGAAGAGTTCCGAAGCATTTTTAAACATCAGCGGAATTCCGAGAACAATGGAAGAGTTCTGAAGCATTTTTAAGCGTCAGCGGAATTTTGAAAACAATGGAAGATTTCCGAAGCATTTTTAAACGTCAGCGGAATTCTGAGAACAATGGAAGAGTTCCGAAGCATTTTTAAACGTCAGCAGAATTCCGAGAACAATGGAAGAGTTCCGAAGCATTTTTAAACGTCAGCGGAATTCCGAGAACAATGAGAGAGTTCTGAAGCATTTTTAAGCGTCAGCGGAATTTTGAAAACAATGGAAGATTTCCGAAGCATTTTTAAACGTCAGCGGAATTCCGAGAACAATGGAAGAGTTCCGAAGCATTTTTAAACTTCAGCAGAATTCCGAGAAGAATGTAAGAGTACTGAAGCATTTTTAAACTTCAGCAGAATTCCGAGAGCAATGGAAGAGTTCCAAAGCATTTTAAAAGTTCAGCAGAATTCCGAGAACAATGGAAGAGTTTCGAAGCATTTTTAAACTTCAACGGTATTCCGAGAACAATGGAAGAGTTCCAAAGCATTTTTAAACGTCAGCGGTATTCCGAGAACAATGGAAGAGTTCCGAAGCATTTTTAAACGTCAGCAGAATTCTGAGAACAATGGAAAAGTTCTGAAGCATTTTTAAACGTCAGCGGAATGCCGAGAACAATGCAAGATTTCCGAAGCATTTTTATATGTCAGCGGAATTCCGAGAACAATGGAAGAGTACCGAAGCATTTTTAAACGTCAGCGGAATTCCCAGAACAATGGAAGAGTTTCGAAGCATTTTTAAACTTCAACGGAATTCCGAGAACAATGGAAGAGTTCCGAAGCATTTTTAAACGTCAGCGGAATTCCGAGAACAATGAAAGAGTTGCGAAGCATTATTAAACGTCAGCGTAATTCCGAGAACAATGGAAGAATTCTGAAGCATTTTTAAGCGTCAGCGGAATTTTGAAAACAATGGAAGATTTCCGAAGCATGTTTAAACGTCAGCGGAATTCTTAGAACAATGGAAGAGTTCCAAAGCATTTTTAAACTTCAGCAGAATTCCGAGAACAATGGAAGGGTTCCGAAGCTTTTTTAAACTTCAGCGGAATTTGGAGAACAACGGAAGAGTTCCGAAGCATTTTTAAAAGTCAGCGGAATTCCGAGAACAATGGAAGAGTTGTGAAGCATTTTTAAACGTCAGCGGAATTCCGAGAACAATGGAAGAGTTCCGAAGCATTTTTAAACGTCAGCTGAATTCTGAGAACAATGGAACAGTTCTGAAGCATTTTTAAACGTCAGCGGAATTTTGAAAACAATGGAAGATTTCCGAAGCATTTTTAAACGTCAGCGAAATTCTGAGAACAATGGAAGAGTTCTGATGATTTTTTAGACTTCAGCAGAATTCCTAGAACAATGGAAGAGGTCCGAAGCATTTTTAAACTTCAGCGGAATTCCGAGAACAATGGAAGAGTTCCGAAGCATTTTTAAACGTCAGCGGAATTCCGAGAACAATGGAATAGTACTGAAGCATTTTAAAACGTCAGCGGAATTCCAAGAACAATGGAAGAGTTCCGAAGCATTTTTAAACGTCAGCAGAATTCCGAGAACAATGGAAGAGTTCCGAAGCATTTTAAAACTTCAGCAGAATTCCAAGAACAATGGAAGAGTTCCGAAGCATTTTTAAACGTCAGCGGAATGCCGAGAACAATGCAAGATTTCCGAAGCATTTTTATATGTCAGCGGAATTCCGAGAATAATGGAAGAGTTCCGAAGCATTTTTAAACTTCAGCAGAATTCCGAGAACAATGGAAGAGTTTCGAAGCATTTTTAAACTTCAACGGTATTCCGAGAACAATGGAAGAGTTCCGAAGCATTTTTAAACGTCAGCGGAATTCCGAGAACAATGAAAGAGTTGCGAAGCATTATTAAACTTCAGCGGAGTTCCGAGAACAATGGAAGAGTTCCGAAGCATTTTTAAACTTCAGCAGAATTCCCAGAACAATGGAAGAGTTTCGAAGCATTTTTAAACTTCAACGGAATTCCGAGAACAATGGAAGAGTTCCGAAGCATTTTTAAACGTCAGCGGAATTCCGAGAACAATGAAAGAGTTGCGAAGCATTATTAAACGTCAGCGTAATTCCGAGAAAAATGGAAGAATTCTGAAGCATTTTTAAGCGTCAGCGGAATTTTGAAAACAATGGAAGATTTCCGAAGCATGTTTAAACGTCAGCGGAATTCTTAGAACAATGGAAGAGTTCCGAAGCATTTTTAAACTTCAGCAGAATTCCGAGAACAATGGAAGGGTTCCGAAGCTTTTTTAAACTTCAGCGGAATTTGGAGAACAACGGAAGAGTTCCGAAGCATTTTTAAAAGTCAGCGGAATTCCGAGAACAATGGAAGAGTTGTGAAGCATTTTTAAACGTCAGCGGAATTCCGAGAACAATGGAAGAGTTCCGAAGCATTTTTAAACGTCAGCGAAATTCTGAGAACAATGGAAGAGTTCTGATGATTTTTTAGACTTCAGCAGAATTCCTAGAACAATGCAAGAGGTCCGAAGCATTTTTAAACTTCAGCGGAATTCCGAGAACAATGGAAGAGTTCCGAAGCATTTTTAAACGTCAGCGGAATTCCGAGAACAATGGAAGAGTACTGAAGCATTTTAAAACGTCAGCGGAATTCCAAGAACAATGGAAGAGTTCCGAAGCATTTTTAAACGTCAGCAGAATTCCGAGAACAATGGAAGAGTTCCGAAGCATTTTAAAACTTCAGCAGAATTCCAAGAACAATGGAAGAGTTCCGAAGCATTTTTAAACGTCAGCGGAATTCCGAGAACAATGGAAGAGTTCCGAAGCATTTTTAAACATCAGCGGAATTCCGAGAACAATGGAAGAGTTCTGAAGCATTTTTAAGCGTCAGCAGAATTTTGAAAACAATGGAAGACTTCCGAAGCATTTTTAAACGTCAGCGGAATTCTGAGAACAATGGAAGAGTTCCGAAGCATTTTTAAACGTCAGCAGAATTCCGAGAACAATGGAAGAGTTCCGAAGCATTTTTAAACGTCAGCGGAATTCCGAGAACAATGAGAGAGTTCTGAAGCATTTTTAAGCGTCAGCGGAATTTTGAAAACAATGGAAGATTTCCGAAGCATTTTTAAACGTCAGCGGAATTCCGAGAACAATGGAAGAGTTCCGAATCATTTTTAAACGTCAGCAGAATTCCGAGAAGAATGTAAGAGTACTGAAGCATTTTTAAACTTCAGCAGAATTCCGAGAGCAATGGAAGAGTTCCAAAGCATTTTAAAAGTTCAGCAGAATTCCGAGAACAATGGAAGAGTTTCGAAGCATTTTTAAACTTCAACGGTATTCCGAGAACAATGGAAGAGTTCCAAAGCATTTTTAAACGTCAGCGGTATTCCGAGAACAATGGAAGAGTTCCGAAGCATTTTTAAACGTCAGCAGAATTCTGAGAACAATGGAAAAGTTCTGAAGCATTTTTAAACGTCAGCGGAATGCCGAGAACAATGCAAGATTTCCGAAGCATTTTTATATGTCAGCGGAATTCCGAGAACAATGGAAGAGTACCGAAGCATTTTTAAACGTCAGCGGAATTCCCAGAACAATGGAAGAGTTTCGAAGCATTTTTAAACTTCAACGGAATTCCGAGAACAATGGAAGAGTTCCGAAGCATTTTTAAACGTCAGCGGAATTCCGAGAACAATGAAAGAGTTGCGAAGCATTATTAAACGTCAGCGTAATTCCGAGAACAATGGAAGAATTCTGAAGCATTTTTAAGCGTCAGCGGAATTTTGAAAACAATGGAAGATTTCCGAAGCATGTTTAAACGTCAGCGGAATTCTTAGAACAATGGAAGAGTTCCAAAGCATTTTTAAACTTCAGCAGAATTCCGAGAACAATGGAAGGGTTCCGAAGCTTTTTTAAACTTCAGCGGAATTTGGAGAACAACGGAAGAGTTCCGAAGCATTTTTAAAAGTCAGCGGAATTCCGAGAACAATGGAAGAGTTGTGAAGCATTTTTAAACGTCAGCGGAATTCCGAGAACAATGGAAGAGTTCCGAAGCATTTTTAAACGTCAGCTGAATTCTGAGAACAATGGAACAGTTCTGAAGCATTTTTAAACGTCAGCGGAATTTTGAAAACAATGGAAGATTTCCGAAGCATTTTTAAACGTCAGCGAAATTCTGAGAACAATGGAAGAGTTCTGATGATTTTTTAGACTTCAGCAGAATTCCTAGAACAATGGAAGAGGTCCGAAGCATTTTTAAACTTCAGCGGAATTCCGAGAACAATGGAAGAGTTCCGAAGCATTTTTAAACGTCAGCGGAATTCCGAGAACAATGGAATAGTACTGAAGCATTTTAAAACGTCAGCGGAATTCCAAGAACAATGGAAGAGTTCCGAAGCATTTTTAAACGTCAGCAGAATTCCGAGAACAATGGAAGAGTTCCGAAGCATTTTAAAACTTCAGCAGAATTCCAAGAACAATGGAAGAGTTCCGAAGCATTTTTAAACGTCAGCGGAATGCCGAGAACAATGCAAGATTTCCGAAGCATTTTTATATGTCAGCGGAATTCCGAGAATAATGGAAGAGTTCCGAAGCATTTTTAAACTTCAGCAGAATTCCGAGAACAATGGAAGAGTTTCGAAGCATTTTTAAACTTCAACGGTATTCCGAGAACAATGGAAGAGTTCCGAAGCATTTTTAAACGTCAGCGGAATTCCGAGAACAATGAAAGAGTTGCGAAGCATTATTAAACTTCAGCGGAGTTCCGAGAACAATGGAAGAGTTCCGAAGCATTTTTAAACTTCAGCAGAATTCCCAGAACAATGGAAGAGTTTCGAAGCATTTTTAAACTTCAACGGAATTCCGAGAACAATGGAAGAGTTCCGAAGCATTTTTAAACGTCAGCGGAATTCCGAGAACAATGAAAGAGTTGCGAAGCATTATTAAACGTCAGCGTAATTCCGAGAAAAATGGAAGAATTCTGAAGCATTTTTAAGCGTCAGCGGAATTTTGAAAACAATGGAAGATTTCCGAAGCATGTTTAAACGTCAGCGGAATTCTTAGAACAATGGAAGAGTTCCGAAGCATTTTTAAACTTCAGCAGAATTCCGAGAACAATGGAAGGGTTCCGAAGCTTTTTTAAACTTCAGCGGAATTTGGAGAACAACGGAAGAGTTCCGAAGCATTTTTAAAAGTCAGCGGAATTCCGAGAACAATGGAAGAGTTGTGAAGCATTTTTAAACGTCAGCGGAATTCCGAGAACAATGGAAGAGTTCCGAAGCATTTTTAAACGTCAGCGGAATTCCAAGAACAATGGAAGAGTTCCGAAGCATTTTTAAACGTCAGCAGAATTCCGAGAACAATGGAAGAGTTCCGAAGCATTTTAAAACTTCAGCAGAATTCCAAGAACAATGGAAGAGTTCCGAAGCATTTTTAAACGTCAGCGGAATTCCGAGAACAATGGAAGAGTTCCGAAGCATTTTTAAACATCAGCGGAATTCCGAGAACAATGGAAGAGTTCTGAAGCATTTTTAAGCGTCAGCAGAATTTTGAAAACAATGGAAGACTTCCGAAGCATTTTTAAACGTCAGCGGAATTCTGAGAACAATGGAAGAGTTCCGAAGCATTTTTAAACGTCAGCAGAATTCCGAGAACAATGGAAGAGTTCCGAAGCATTTTTAAACGTCAGCGGAATTCCGAGAACAATGAGAGAGTTCTGAAGCATTTTTAAGCGTCAGCGGAATTTTGAAAACAATGGAAGATTTCCGAAGCATTTTTAAACGTCAGCGGAATTCCGAGAACAATGGAAGAGTTCCGAATCATTTTTAAACGCCAGCAGAATTCCGAGAAGAATGTAAGAGTACTGAAGCATTTTTAAACTTCAGCAGAATTCCGAGAGCAATGGAAGAGTTCCAAAGCATTTTAAAAGTTCAGCAGAATTCCGAGAACAATGGAAGAGTTTCGAAGCATTTTTAAACTTCAACGGTATTCCGAGAACAATGGAAGAGTTCCAAAGCATTTTTAAACGTCAGCGGTATTCCGAGAACAATGGAAGAGTTCCGAAGCATTTTTAAACGTCAGCAGAATTCTGAGAACAATGGAAAAGTTCTGAAGCATTTTTAAACGTCAGCGGAATGCCGAGAACAATGCAAGATTTCCGAAGCATTTTTATATGTCAGCGGAATTCCGAGAACAATGGAAGAGTACCGAAGCATTTTTAAACGTCAGCGGAATTCCCAGAACAATGGAAGAGTTTCGAAGCATTTTTAAACTTCAACGGAATTCCGAGAACAATGAAAGAGTTACGAAGCATTATTAAACGTCAGCGTAATTCCGAGAACAATGGAAGAATTCTGAAGCATTTTTAAGCGTCAGCGGAATTTTGAAAACAATGGAAGATTTCCGAAGCATGTTTAAACGTCATCGGAATTCTTAGAACAATGGAAGAGTTCCGAAGCATTTTTAAACTTCAGCAGAATTCTGAGAACAATGGAAGGGTTCCGAAGCTTTTTTAAACTTCAGCGGAATTTGGAGAACAACGGAAGAGTTCCGAAGCATTTTTAAAAGTCAGCGGAATTCCGAGAACAATGGAAGAGTTGTGAAGCATTTTTAAACGTCAGCGGAATTCCGAGAACAATGGAAGAGTTCCGAAGCATTTTTAAACGTCAGCAGAATTCTGAGAACAATGGAAAAGTTCTGAAGCATTTTTAAACGTCAGCGGAATTTTGAAAACAATGGAAGATTTCCGAAGCATTTTTAAACGTCAGCGAAATTCTGAGAACAATGGAAGAGTTCTGATGATTTTTTAGACTTCAGCGGAATTCCAAGAACAATGGAAGAGTTCCGAAGCATTTTTAAACGTCAGCAGAATTCCGAGAACAATGGAAGAGTTCCGAAGCATTTTAAAACCTCAGCAGAATTCCAAGAACAATGGAAGAGTTCCGAAGCATTTTTAAACGTCAGCGGAATTCCGAGAACAATGGAAGAGTTCTGAAGCATTTTTAAACTTCAGCAGAATTCCGAGAACAATGTACGAGATTTTAAGCATTTTTAAACTTCAGCGGAATTCCGAGAACAATAGAAGAGTTCCGAAGCATTTTTAAAATTCACCCGAATTCTGAGAGCAATGGAAGAGTTCCGAAGCATTTTAAAACTTCAGCAGAATTCCGAGAACAATGGAAGAGTTTCGAAGCATTTTTAAACGTCAGCGGAATTCCGAGAACAATGAAAGAGTTGCGAAGCATTATTAGACGTCAGCGGAATTCCGAGAACAATGAAAGAGTTGCGAAGCATTATTAGACGTCAGCGGAATTCCGAGAACAATGGAAGAGTTCTGAAGCATTTTTAAACGTCAGCGGAATTTTGAAAACAATGGAAGATTTACGAAGCATTTTTAAACATCAGCGGAATTCTGAGAACAATGGAAGAGTTCCGAAGCATTTTTAAACTTCAGCGGAATTCCGAGAACAATGGAAGAGTTCCAAAGCATTTTTAAACGTCAGCGGAATTCCGAGAACAATGGAAGAGTTCTGAAGCATTTTTAAACGTCAGCGGAATTGCGAGAACAATGGAAGAGTTCTAAAGCATTTTTAAACATCAGCGGAATGCCGAGAACAATGCAAGATTTCCGAAGCATTTTTATATGTCAGCGGTATTCCGAGAACAATGGAAGAGTTCCGAAGCATTTTTAAACTTCAGCGGAATTACGAGAACAATGGAAGAGTTCCGAAGCATTTTTAAACGTCAGCGGAATGCCGAGAACAATGCAAGATTTCCGAAGCATTTTTATATGTCAGCGGAATTCCGAGAACAATGGAAGAGTTCCGAAGCATTTTTAAACTTCAGCAGAATTCCGAGAACAATGGAAGAGTTCCGAAGCATTTTAAAACTTCAGCAGAAATCCAAGAACAATGGAGGAGTTCCGAAGCATTTTTAAACGTCAGCGGAATTCCGAGAACAATGGAAGAGTTCCGAAGCATTTTTAAACGTCAGCGGAATTCCGAGAACAATGGAAGAGTTCTGAAGCATTTTTAAGCGTCAGCGGAATTTTGAAAACAATGGAAGATTTCCAAAGCATTTTTAAATGTCAGCGGAATTCTGAGAACAATGGAAGTGTTCCGAAGCATTTTTAAACTTCAGCAGAATTCCGAGAACAATGGAAGGGTTCCGAAGCATTTTTAAACTTCAGCGGATTTTGGAGAACAATGGAAGCGTTCCAAAGTATTTTTAAAAGTCAGCGGAATTCCGAGAACAATGGAAGAGTTGTGCAGCATTTTTAAACGTCAGCGGAATTCCGAGAACAATGGAAGAGTTCCGATGCATTTTTAAACATCAGCAGAATTCCGAGAACAATGGAAGAGTTCCGAAGCATTTCTAAACGTCAGCAGAATTCTGAGAACAATGGAAGAGTTCCGAACCATTTTTAAACTTCAGCGGAATTCCGAGAACAATGGAAGAGTTCCAAAGCATTTTTAAACTTCAGCAGAATTCCGAGAACAATGGAAGAGTTTCGAAGCATTTTTAAACTTCAACGGAATTCCGAGAACAATGGAAGAGTTCCGAAGCATTTTTAAACGTCAGCAGAATTCCGAGAAGAATGTAAGAGATCTGAAGCATTTTTAAACTTCAGCAGAATTCCGAGAGCAATGGAAGAGTTCCAAAGCATTTTAAAAGTTCAGCAGAATTCCGAGAACAATTGAAGAGTTCCGAAGCATTTTTAAACGTCAGCGGAATGCCGAGAACAATGCAAGATTTCCGAAGCATTTTTATATGTCAGCGGAATTCCGAGAATAATGGAAGAGTTCCGAAGCATTTTTAAACTTCAGCAGAATTCCGAGAACAATGGAAGAGTTTCGAAGCATTTTTAAACTTCAACGGTATTCCGAGAACAATGGAAGAGTTCCGAAGCATTTTTAAACGTCAGCGGAATTCCGAGAACAATGAAAGAGTTGCGAAGCATTATTAAACTTCAGCGGAGTTCCGAGAACAATGGAAGAGTTCCGAAGCATTTTTAAACTTCAGCAGAATTCCCAGAACAATGGAAGAGTTTCGAAGCATTTTTAAACTTCAACGGAATTCCGAGAACAATGGAAGAGTTCCGAAGCATTTTTAAACGTCAGCGGAATTCCGAGAACAATGAAAGAGTTGCGAAGCATTATTAAACGTCAGCGTAATTCCGAGAAAAATGGAAGAATTCTGAAGCATTTTTAAGCGTCAGCGGAATTTTGAAAACAATGGAAGATTTCCGAAGCATGTTTAAACGTCAGCGGAATTCTTAGAACAATGGAAGAGTTCCGAAGCATTTTTAAACTTCAGCAGAATTCCGAGAACAATGGAAGGGTTCCGAAGCTTTTTTAAACTTCAGCGGAATTTGGAGAACAACGGAAGAGTTCCGAAGCATTTTTAAAAGTCAGCGGAATTCCGAGAACAATGGAAGAGTTGTGAAGCATTTTTAAACGTCAGCGGAATTCCGAGAACAATGGAAGAGTTCCGAAGCATTTTTAAACGTCAGCGGAATTCCAAGAACAATGGAAGAGTTCCGAAGCATTTTTAAACGTCAGCAGAATTCCGAGAACAATGGAAGAGTTCCGAAGCATTTTAAAACTTCAGCAGAATTCCAAGAACAATGGAAGAGTTCCGAAGCATTTTTAAACGTCAGCGGAATTCCGAGAACAATGGAAGAGTTCCGAAGCATTTTTAAACATCAGCGGAATTCCGAGAACAATGGAAGAGTTCTGAAGCATTTTTAAACGTCAGCAGAATTTTGAAAACAATGGAAGACTTCCGAAGCATTTTTAAACGTCAGCGGAATTCTGAGAACAATGGAAGAGTTCCGAAGCATTTTTAAACGTCAGCAGAATTCCGAGAACAATGGAAGAGTTTCGAAGCATTTTTAAACTTCAACGGAATTCCGAGAACAATGGAAGAGTTCCGAAGCATTTTTAAACGTCAGCAGAATTCCGAGAAGAATGTAAGAGTTCTGAAGCATTTTTAAACTTCAGCAGAATTCCGAGAGCAATGGAAGAGTTCCAAAGCATTTTAAAAGTTCAGCAGAATTCCGAGAACAATTGAAGAGTTCCGAAGCATTTTTAAACGTCAGCGGAATGCCGAGAACAATGCAAGATTTCCGAAGCATTTTTATATGTCAGCGGAATTCCGAGAATAATGGAAGAGTTCCGAAGCATTTTTAAACTTCAGCAGAATTCCGAGAACAATGGAAGAGTTTCGAAGCATTTTTAAACTTCAACGGTATTCCGAGAACAATGGAAGAGTTCCGAAGCATTTTTAAACGTCAGCGGAATTCCGAGAACAATGAAAGAGTTGCGAAGCATTATTAAACTTCAGCGGAGTTCCGAGAACAATGGAAGAGTTCCGAAGCATTTTTAAACTTCAGCAGAATTCCCAGAACAATGGAAGAGTTTCGAAGCATTTTTAAACTTCAACGGAATTCCGAGAACAATGGAAGAGTTCCGAAGCATTTTTAAACGTCAGCGGAATTCCGAGAACAATGAAAGAGTTGCGAAGCATTATTAAACGTCAGCGTAATTCCGAGAAAAATGGAAGAATTCTGAAGCATTTTTAAGCGTCAGCGGAATTTTGAAAACAATGGAAGATTTCCGAAGCATGTTTAAACGTCAGCGGAATTCTTAGAACAATGGAAGAGTTCCGAAGCATTTTTAAACTTCAGCAGAATTCCGAGAACAATGGAAGGGTTCCGAAGCTTTTTTAAACTTCAGCGGAATTTGGAGAACAACGGAAGAGTTCCGAAGCATTTTTAAAAGTCAGCGGAATTCCGAGAACAATGGAAGAGTTGTGAAGCATTTTTAAACGTCAGCGGAATTCCGAGAACAATGGAAGAGTTCCGAAGCATTTTTAAACGTCAGCGGAATTCCAAGAACAATGGAAGAGTTCCGAAGCATTTTTAAACGTCAGCAGAATTCCGAGAACAATGGAAGAGTTCCGAAGCATTTTAAAACTTCAGCAGAATTCCAAGAACAATGGAAGAGTTCCGAAGCATTTTTAAACGTCAGCGGAATTCCGAGAACAATGGAAGAGTTCCGAAGCATTTTTAAACATCAGCGGAATTCCGAGAACAATGGAAGAGTTCTGAAGCATTTTTAAGCGTCAGCAGAATTTTGAAAACAATGGAAGACTTCCGAAGCATTTTTAAACGTCAGCGGAATTCTGAGAACAATGGAAGAGTTCCGAAGCATTTTTAAACGTCAGCAGAATTCCGAGAACAATGGAAGAGTTCCGAAGCATTTTTAAACGTCAGCGGAATTCCGAGAACAATGAGAGAGTTCTGAAGCA
The DNA here is from genome assembly GCF_046119375.1 of Phyllobates terribilis. Lineage (NCBI taxonomy): Eukaryota > Metazoa > Chordata > Amphibia > Anura > Dendrobatidae > Phyllobates > Phyllobates terribilis. The sequence goes on along the minus strand of NW_027362788.1, from coordinate 10,256,938 downwards.
TTTTTAAGCGTCAGCGGAATTTTGAAAACAATGGAAGATTTCCGAAGCATTTTTAAACGTCAGCGGAATTCCGAGAACAATGGAAGAGTTCCGAATCATTTTTAAACGCCAGCAGAATTCCGAGAAGAATGTAAGAGTACTGAAGCATTTTTAAACTTCAGCAGAATTCCGAGAGCAATGGAAGAGTTCCAAAGCATTTTTAAACGTCAGCGGTATTCCGAGAACAATGGAAGAGTTCCGAAGCATTTTTAAACGTCAGCAGAATTCTGAGAACAATGGAAAAGTTCTGAAGCATTTTTAAACGTCAGCGGAATGCCGAGAACAATGCAAGATTTCCGAAGCATTTTTATATGTCAGCGGAATTCCGAGAACAATGGAAGAGTACCGAAGCATTTTTAAACGTCAGCGGAATTCCCAGAACAATGGAAGAGTTTCGAAGCATTTTTAAACTTCAACGGAATTCCGAGAACAATGAAAGAGTTACGAAGCATTATTAAACGTCAGCGTAATTCCGAGAACAATGGAAGAATTCTGAAGCATTTTTAAGCGTCAGCGGAATTTTGAAAACAATGGAAGATTTCCGAAGCATGTTTAAACGTCATCGGAATTCTTAGAACAATGGAAGAGTTCCGAAGCATTTTTAAACTTCAGCAGAATTCTGAGAACAATGGAAGGGTTCCGAAGCTTTTTTAAACTTCAGCGGAATTTGGAGAACAACGGAAGAGTTCCGAAGCATTTTTAAAAGTCAGCGGAATTCCGAGAACAATGGAAGAGTTGTGAAGCATTTTTAAACGTCAGCGGAATTCCGAGAACAATGGAAGAGTTCCGAAGCATTTTTAAACGTCAGCAGAATTCTGAGAACAATGGAAAAGTTCTGAAGCATTTTTAAACGTCAGCGGAATTTTGAAAACAATGGAAGATTTCCGAAGCATTTTTAAACGTCAGCGAAATTCTGAGAACAATGGAAGAGTTCTGATGATTTTTTAGACTTCAGCGGAATTCCAAGAACAATGGAAGAGTTCCGAAGCATTTTTAAACGTCAGCAGAATTCCGAGAACAATGGAAGAGTTCCGAAGCATTTTAAAACCTCAGCAGAATTCCAAGAACAATGGAAGAGTTCCGAAGCATTTTTAAACGTCAGCGGAATTCCGAGAACAATGGAAGAGTTCTGAAGCATTTTTAAACTTCAGCAGAATTCCGAGAACAATGTACGAGATTTTAAGCATTTTTAAACTTCAGCGGAATTCCGAGAACAATAGAAGAGTTCCGAAGCATTTTTAAAATTCACCCGAATTCTGAGAGCAATGGAAGAGTTCCGAAGCATTTTAAAACTTCAGCAGAATTCCGAGAACAATGGAAGAGTTTCGAAGCATTTTTAAACGTCAGCGGAATTCCGAGAACAATGAAAGAGTTGCGAAGCATTATTAGACGTCAGCGGAATTCCGAGAACAATGAAAGAGTTGCGAAGCATTATTAGACGTCAGCGGAATTCCGAGAACAATGGAAGAGTTCTGAAGCATTTTTAAACGTCAGCGGAATTTTGAAAACAATGGAAGATTTACGAAGCATTTTTAAACATCAGCGGAATTCTGAGAACAATGGAAGAGTTCCGAAGCATTTTTAAACTTCAGCGGAATTCCGAGAACAATGGAAGAGTTCCAAAGCATTTTTAAACGTCAGCGGAATTCCGAGAACAATGGAAGAGTTCTGAAGCATTTTTAAACGTCAGCGGAATTGCGAGAACAATGGAAGAGTTCTAAAGCATTTTTAAACATCAGCGGAATGCCGAGAACAATGCAAGATTTCCGAAGCATTTTTATATGTCAGCGGTATTCCGAGAACATTGGAAGAGTTCCGAAGCATTTTTAAACTTCAGCGGAATTACGAGAACAATGGAAGAGTTCCGAAGCATTTTTAAACGTCAGCGGAATGCCGAGAACAATGCAAGATTTCCGAAGCATTTTTATATGTCAGCGGAATTCCGAGAACAATGGAAGAGTTCCGAAGCATTTTTAAACTTCAGCAGAATTCCGAGAACAATGGAAGAGTTCCGAAGCATTTTAAAACTTCAGCAGAAATCCAAGAACAATGGAGGAGTTCCGAAGCATTTTTAAACGTCAGCGGAATTCCGAGAACAATGGAAGAGTTCCGAAGCATTTTTAAACGTCAGCGGAATTCCGAGAACAATGGAAGAGTTCTGAAGCATTTTTAAGCGTCAGCGGAATTTTGAAAACAATGGAAGATTTCCAAAGCATTTTTAAATGTCAGCGGAATTCTGAGAACAATGGAAGTGTTCCGAAGCATTTTTAAACTTCAGCAGAATTCCGAGAACAATGGAAGGGTTCCGAAGCATTTTTAAACTTCAGCGGATTTTGGAGAACAATGGAAGCGTTCCAAAGTATTTTTAAAAGTCAGCGGAATTCCGAGAACAATGGAAGAGTTGTGCAGCATTTTTAAACGTCAGCGGAATTCCGAGAACAATGGAAGAGTTCCGATGCATTTTTAAACATCAGCAGAATTCCGAGAACAATGGAAGAGTTCCGAAGCATTTCTAAACGTCAGCAGAATTCTGAGAACAATGGAAGAGTTCCGAACCATTTTTAAACTTCAGCGGAATTCCGAGAACAATGGAAGAGTTCCAAAGCATTTTTAAACTTCAGCAGAATTCCGAGAACAATGGAAGAGTTTCGAAGCATTTTTAAACTTCAACGGAATTCCGAGAACAATGGAAGAGTTCCGAAGCATTTTTAAACGTCAGCAGAATTCCGAGAAGAATGTAAGAGTTCTGAAGCATTTTTAAACTTCAGCAGAATTCCGAGAGCAATGGAAGAGTTCCAAAGCATTTTAAAAGTTCAGCAGAATTCCGAGAACAATTGAAGAGTTCCGAAGCATTTTTAAACGTCAGCGGAATGCCGAGAACAATGCAAGATTTCCGAAGCATTTTTATATGTCAGCGGAATTCCGAGAATAATGGAAGAGTTCCGAAGCATTTTTAAACTTCAGCAGAATTCCGAGAACAATGGAAGAGTTTCGAAGCATTTTTAAACTTCAACGGTATTCCGAGAACAATGGAAGAGTTCCGAAGCATTTTTATATGTCAGCGGAATTCCGAGAATAATGGAAGAGTTCCGAAGCATTTTTAAACGTCAGCGGAATTCCGAGAACAATGGAAGAGTACTGAAGCATTTTAAAACGTCAGCGGAATTCCAAGAACAATGGAAGAGTTCCGAAGCATTTTTAAACGTCAGCAGAATTCCGAGAACAATGGAAGAGTTCCGAAGCATTTTAAAACTTCAGCAGAATTCCAAGAACAATGGAAGAGTTCCGAAGCATTTTTAAACGTCAGCGGAATTCCGAGAACAATGGAAGAGTTCCGAAGCATTTTTAAACGTCAGCGGAATTCCGAGAACAATGGAAGAGTTCTGAAGCATTTTTAAGCGTCAGCGGAATTTTGAAAACAATGGAAGATTTCCGAAGCATTTTTAAACGTCAGCGGAATTCTGAGAACAATGGAAGAGTTCCGAAGCATTTTTAAACGTCAGCAGAATTCCGAGAACAATGGAAGAGTTCCGAAGCATTTTTAAACTTCAGCAGAATTCCGAGAACAATGGAAGAGTTTCGAAGCATTTTTAAACTTCAACGGTATTCCGAGAACAATGGAAGAGTTCCGAAGCATTTTTAAACGTCAGCGGAATTCCGAGAACAATGAAAGAGTTGCGAAGCATTATTAAACGTCAGCGGAGTTCCGAGAACAATGGAAGAGTTCCGAAGCATTTTTAAACTTCAGCAGAATTCCCAGAACAATGGAAGAGTTTCGAAGCATTTTTAAACTTCAACGGAATTCCGAGAACAATTGAAGAGTTCCGAAGCATTTTTAAACGTCAGCGGAATTCCGAGAACAATGAAAGAGTTGCGAAGCATTATTAAACGTCAGCGTAATTCCGAGAACAATGGAAGAATTCTGAAGCATTTTTAAGCGTCAGCGGAATTTTGAAAACAATGAAAGAGTTCCGAAGCATTTTTAAACTTCAGCGGAATTCCGAGAACAATGGAAGAGTTGAGAAGCATTTTTAAACGTCAGCGGAATTCCGAGAACAATGGAAGAGTTCCGAAGCATTTTTAAACGTCAGCGAAATTCTGAGAACAATGGAAGAGTTCTGATGATTTTTTAGACTTCAGCAGAATTCCTAGAACAATGGAAGGGGTCCGAAGCATTTTTAATCTTCAGCGGAATTCCGAGAACAATGGAAGAGTTCCGAAGCATTTTTAAACGTCAGCGGAATTCCGAGAACAATGGAAGAGTACTGAAGCATTTTAAAACGTCAGCGGAATTCCAAGAACAATGGAAGAGTTCCGAAGCATTTTTAAACGTCAGCAGAATTCCGAGAACAATGGAAGAGTTCCGATGCATTTTAAAACTTCAGCAGAATTCCAAGAACAATGGAAGAGTTCCGAAGCATTTTTAAACGTCAGCGGAATTCCGAGAACAATGGAAGAGTTCCGAAGCATTTTTAAACATCAGCGGAATTCCGAGAACAATGGAAGAGTTCTGAAGCATTTTTAAGCGTCAGCGGAATTTTGAAAACAATGGAAGATTTCCGAAGCATTTTTAAACGTCAGCGGAATTCTGAGAACAATGGAAGAGTTCCGAAGCATTTTTATATGTCAGCAGAATTCCGAGAACAATGGAAGAGTACCGAAGCATTTTTAAACGTCAGCGGAATTCTGAGAAGAATGGAAGAGTTCCAAAGCATTTTTAAACTTCAGCAGAATTCCGAGAACAATGGAAGAGTTTCGAAGCATTTTTAAACTTCAACGGAATTCCGAGAACAATGGAAGAGTTCCGAAGCATTTTTAAACGTCAGCAGAATTCCGAGAAGAATGTAAGAGTTCTGAAGCATTTTTAAACTTCAGCAGAATTCCGAGAGCAATGGAAGAGTTCCAAAGCATTTTAAAAGTTCAGCAGAATTCCGAGAACAATTGAAGAGTTCCGAAGCATTTTTAAACGTCAGCGGAATGCCGAGAACAATGCAAAATTTCCGAAGCATTTTTATATGTCAGCGGAATTCCGAGAATAATGGAAGAGTTCCGAAGCATTTTTAAACTTCAGCAGAATTCCGAGAACAATGGAAGAGTTTCGAAGCATTTTTAAACTTCAACGGTATTCCGAGAACAATGGAAGAGTTCCGAAGCATTTTTAAACGTCAGCAGAATTCTGAGAACAATGGAAAAGTTCTGAAGCATTTTTAAACGTCAGCGGAATTTTGAAAACAATGGAAGATTTCCGAAGCATTTTTAAACGTCAGCGAAATTCTGAGAACAATGGAAGAGTTCTGATGATTTTTTAGACTTCAGCAGAATTCCTAGAACAATGGAAGAGGTCCGAAGCATTTTTAAACGTCAGCGGAATGCCGAGAACAATGCAAGATTTCCGAAGCATTTTTATATGTCAGCGGAATTCCGAGAACAATGGAAGAGTACCGAAGCATTTTTAAACGTCAGCGGAATTCCCAGAACAATGGAAGAGTTTCGAAGCATTTTTAAACTTCAACGGAATTCCGAGAACAATGGAAGAGTTCCGAAGCATTTTTAAACGTCAGCGGAATTCCGAGAACAATGAAAGAGTTGCGAAGCATTATTAAACGTCAGCGTAATTCCGAGAACAATGGAAGAATTCTGAAGCACTTTTAAGCGTCAGCGGAATTTTGAAAACAATGGAAGATTTCCGAAGCATGTTTAAACGTCAGCGGAATTCTTAGAACAATGGAAGAGTTCCGAAGCATTTTTAAACTTCAGCAGAATTCCGAGAACAATGGAAGGGTTTCGAAGCTTTTTTAAACTTCAGCGGAATTTGGAGAACAACGGAAGAGTTCCGAAGCATTTTTAAAAGTCAGCGGAATTCCGAGAACAATGGAAGAGTTGTGAAGCATTTTTAAACGTCAGCGGAATTCCGAGAACAATGGAAGAGTTCCGAAGCATTTTTAAACGTCAGCGAAATTCTGAGAACAATGGAAGAGTTCTGATGATTTTTTAGACTTCAGCAGAATTCCTAGAACAATGGAAGAGGTCCGAAGCATTTTTAAACTTCAGCGGAATTCGGAGAACAATGGAAGAGTTCCGAAGCATTTTTAAACGTCAGCGGAATTCCGAGAACAATGGAAGAGTTGTGAAGCATTTTTAAACGTCAGCGGAATTCCGAGAACAATGGAAGAGTTCCGAAGCATTTTTAAACGTCAGCGAAATTCTGAGAACAATGGAAGAGTTCTGATGATTTTTTAGACTTCAGCAGAATTCCTAGAACAATGGAAGAGGTCCGAAGCATTTTTAAACTTCAGCGGAATTCCGAGAACAATGGAAGAGTTCCGAAGCATTTTTAAACGTCAGCGGAATTCCGAGAACAATGGAAGAGTACTGAAGCATTTTAAAACGTCAGCGGAACTCCAAGAACAATGGAAGAGTTCCGAAGCATTTTTAAACGTCAGCGGAATTCCGAGAACAATGGAAGAGTTCCGAAGCATTTTTAAACATCAGCGGAATTCCGAGAACAATGGAAGAGTTCTGAAGCATTTTTAAGCGTCAGCGGAATTTTGAAAACAATGGAAGATTTCCGAAGCATTTTTAAACGTCAGCGGAATTCTGAGAACAATGGAAGAGTTCCGAAGCATTTTTAAACGTCAGCAGAATTCCGAGAACAATGGAAGAGTTCCGAAGCATTTTTAAACGTCAGCGGAATTCCGAGAACAATGAGAGAGTTCTGAAGCATTTTTAAGCGTCAGCGGAATTTTGAAAACAATGGAAGATTTCCGAAGCATTTTTAAACGTCAGCGGAATGCCGAGAACAATGCAAGATTTCCGAAGCATTTTTATATGTCATCGGAATTCCGAGAATAATGGAAGAGTTCCGAAGCATTTTTAAACTTCAGCAGAATTCCGAGAACAATGGAAGAGTTTCGAAGCATTTTTAAACTTCAACGGTATTCCGAGAACAATGGAAGAGTTCCGAAGCATTTTTAAACGTCAGCGGAATTCCGAGAACAAAGAAAGAGTTGCGAAGCATTATTAAACGTCAGCGGAGTTCCGAGAACAATGGAAGAGTTCCGAAGCATTTTTAAACTTCAGCAGAATTCCCAGAACAATGGAAGAGTTTCGAAGCATTTTTAAACTTCAACGGAATTCCGAGAACAATGGAAGAGTTCCGAAGCATTTTTAAACGTCAGCGGAATTCCGAGAACAATGAAAGAGTTGCGAAGCATTATTAAACGTCAGCGTAATTCCGAGAACAATGGAAGAATTCTGAAGCATTTTTAAGCGTCAGCGGAATTTTGAAAACAATGGAAGATTTCCGAAGCATGTTTAAACGTCAGCGGAATTCTTAGAACAATGGAAGAGTTCCGAAGCATTTTTAAACTTCAGCAGAATTCCGAGAACAATGAAAGGGTTCCGAAGCTTTTTTAAACTTCAGCGGAATTTGGAGAACAACGGAAGAGTTCCGAAGCATTTTTAAAAGTCAGCGGAATTCCGAGAACAATGGAAGAGTTGTGAAGCATTTTTAAACGTCAGCGGAATTCCGAGAACAATGGAAGAGTTCCGAAGCATTTTTAAACGTCAGCGAAATTCTGAGAACAATGGAAGAGTTCTGATGATTTTTTAGACTTCAGCAGAATTCCTAGAACAATGGAAGAGGTCCGAAGCATTTTTAAACTTCAGCGGAATTCGGAGAACAATGGAAGAGTTCCGAAGCATTTTTAAACGTCAGCGGAATTCCGAGAACAATGGAAGAGTACTGAAGCATTTTAAAACGTCAGCGGAATTCCAAGAACAATGGAAGAGTTCCGAAGCATTTTTAAACGTCAGCAGAATTCCGAGAACAATGGAAGAGTTCCGAAGCATTTTAAAACTTCAGCAGAATTCCAAGAACAATGGAAGAGTTCTGAAGCATTTTTAAGCGTCAGCGGAATTTTGAAAACAATGGAAGATTTCCGAAGCATTTTTAAACGTCAGCGGAATTCTGAGAACAATGGAAGAGTACTGAAGCATTTTAAAACGTCAGCGGAATTCCAAGAACAATGGAAGATTTCCGAAGCATTTTTAAACGTCAGCGGAATTCCGAGAACAATGGAAGAGTACTGAAGCATTTTAAAACGTCAGCGGAATTCCAAGAACAATGGAAGAGTTCCGAAGCATTTTTAAACGTCAGCAGAATTCCGAGAACAATGGAAGAGTTCCGAAGCATTTTTAAACGTCAGCGGAATTCCGAGAACAATGAGAGAGTTCTGAAGCATTTTTAAGCGTCAGCGGAATTTTGAAAACAATGGAAGATTTCCGAAGCATTTTTAAACATCAGCGGAATTCCGAGAACAATGGAAGAGTTCCGAAGCATTTTTAAACGTCAGCAGAATTCCGAGAAGAATGTAAGAGTACTGAAGCATTTTTAAACTTCAGCAGAATTCCGAGAGCAATGGAAGAGTTCCAAAGCATTTTAAAAGTTCAGCAGAATTCCGAGAACAATGGAAGAGTTTCGAAGCATTTTTAAACTTCAACGGTATTCCGAGAACAATGGAAGAGTTCCAAAGCATTTTTAAACGTCAGCGGTATTCCGAGAACAATGGAAGAGTTCCGAAGCATTTTTAAACGTCAGCAGAATTCTGAGAACAATGGAAAAGTTCTGAAGCATTTTTAAACGTCAGCGGAATGCCGAGAACAATGCAAGATTTCCGAAGCATTTTTATATGTCAGCGGAATTCCGAGAACAATGGAAGAGTACCGAAGCATTTTTAAACGTCAGCGGAATTCCCAGAACAATGGAAGAGTTTCGAAGCATTTTTAAACTTCAACGGAATTCCGAGAACAATGGAAGAGTTCCGAAGCATTTTTAAACGTCAGCGGAATTCCGAGAACAATGAAAGAGTTGCGAAGCATTATTAAACGTCAGCGTAATTCCGAGAACAATGGAAGAATTCTGAAGCACTTTTAAGCGTCAGCGGAATTTTGAAAACAATGGAAGATTTCCGAAGCATGTTTAAACGTCAGCGGAATTCTTAGAACAATGGAAGAGTTCCGAAGCATTTTTAAACTTCAGCAGAATTCCGAGAACAATGGAAGGGTTTCGAAGCTTTTTTAAACTTCAGCGGAATTTGGAGAACAACGGAAGAGTTCCGAAGCATTTTTAAAAGTCAGCGGAATTCCGAGAACAATGGAAGAGTTGTGAAGCATTTTTAAACGTCAGCGGAATTCCGAGAACAATGGAAGAGTTCCGAAGCATTTTTAAACGTCAGCGAAATTCTGAGAACAATGGAAGAGTTCTGATGATTTTTTAGACTTCAGCAGAATTCCTAGAACAATGGAAGAGGTCCGAAGCATTTTTAAACTTCAGCGGAATTCGGAGAACAATGGAAGAGTTCCGAAGCATTTTTAAACGTCAGCGGAATTCCGAGAACAATGGAAGAGTTGTGAAGCATTTTTAAACGTCAGCGGAATTCCGAGAACAATGGAAGAGTTCCGAAGCATTTTTAAACGTCAGCGAAATTCTGAGAACAATGGAAGAGTTGTGAAGCATTTTTAAACGTCAGCGGAATTCCGAGAACAATGAAAGAGTTGCGAAGCATTATTAAACGTCAGCGGAGTTCCGAGAACAATGGAAGAGTTCCGAAGCATTTTTAAACTTCAGCAGAATTCCCAGAACAATGGAAGAGTTTCGAAGCATTTTTAAACTTCAACGGAATTCCGAGAACAATTGAAGAGTTCCGAAGCATTTTTAAACGTCAGCGGAATTCCGAGAACAATGAAAGAGTTGCGAAGCATTATTAAACGTCAGCGTAATTCCGAGAACAATGGAAGAATTCTGAAGCATTTTTAAGCGTCAGCGGAATTTTGAAAACAATGAAAGAGTTCCGAAGCATTTTTAAACTTCAGCGGAATTCCGAGAACAATGGAAGAGTTGAGAAGCATTTTTAAACGTCAGCGGAATTCCGAGAACAATGGAAGAGTTCCGAAGCATTTTTAAACGTCAGCGAAATTCTGAGAACAATGGAAGAGTTCTGATGATTTTTTAGACTTCAGCAGAATTCCTAGAACAATGGAAGGGGTCCGAAGCATTTTTAATCTTCAGCGGAATTCCGAGAACAATGGAAGAGTTCCGAAGCATTTTTAAACGTCAGCGGAATTCCGAGAACAATGGAAGAGTACTGAAGCATTTTAAAACGTCAGCGGAATTCCAAGAACAATGGAAGAGTTCCGAAGCATTTTTAAACGTCAGCAGAATTCCGAGAACAATGGAAGAGTTCCGATGCATTTTAAAACTTCAGCAGAATTCCAAGAACAATGGAAGAGTTCCGAAGCATTTTTAAACGTCAGCGGAATTCCGAGAACAATGGAAGAGTTCCGAAGCATTTTTAAACATCAGCGGAATTCCGAGAACAATGGAAGAGTTCTGAAGCATTTTTAAGCGTCAGCGGAATTTTGAAAACAATGGAAGATTTCCGAAGCATTTTTAAACGTCAGCGGAATTCTGAGAACAATGGAAGAGTTCCGAAGCATTTTTATATGTCAGCAGAATTCCGAGAACAATGGAAGAGTACCGAAGCATTTTTAAACGTCAGCGGAATTCTGAGAAGAATGGAAGAGTTCCAAAGCATTTTTAAACTTCAGCAGAATTCCGAGAACAATGGAAGAGTTTCGAAGCATTTTTAAACTTCAACGGAATTCCGAGAACAATGGAAGAGTTCCGAAGCATTTTTAAACGTCAGCAGAATTCCGAGAAGAATGTAAGAGTTCTGAAGCATTTTTAAACTTCAGCAGAATTCCGAGAGCAATGGAAGAGTTCCAAAGCATTTTAAAAGTTCAGCAGAATTCCGAGAACAATTGAAGAGTTCCGAAGCATTTTTAAACGTCAGCGGAATGCCGAGAACAATGCAAAATTTCCGAAGCATTTTTATATGTCAGCGGAATTCCGAGAATAATGGAAGAGTTCCGAAGCATTTTTAAACTTCAGCAGAATTCCGAGAACAATGGAAGAGTTTCGAAGCATTTTTAAACTTCAACGGTATTCCGAGAACAATGGAAGAGTTCCGAAGCATTTTTAAACGTCAGCAGAATTCTGAGAACAATGGAAAAGTTCTGAAGCATTTTTAAACGTCAGCGGAATTTTGAAAACAATGGAAGATTTCCGAAGCATTTTTAAACGTCAGCGAAATTCTGAGAACAATGGAAGAGTTCTGATGATTTTTTAGACTTCAGCAGAATTCCTAGAACAATGGAAGAGGTCCGAAGCATTTTTAAACGTCAGCGGAATGCCGAGAACAATGCAAGATTTCCGAAGCATTTTTATATGTCAGCGGAATTCCGAGAACAATGGAAGAGTACCGAAGCATTTTTAAACGTCAGCGGAATTCCCAGAACAATGGAAGAGTTTCGAAGCATTTTTAAACTTCAACGGAATTCCGAGAACAATGGAAGAGTTCCGAAGCATTTTTAAACGTCAGCGGAATTCCGAGAACAATGAAAGAGTTGCGAAGCATTATTAAACGTCAGCGTAATTCCGAGAACAATGGAAGAATTCTGAAGCACTTTTAAGCGTCAGCGGAATTTTGAAAACAATGGAAGATTTCCGAAGCATGTTTAAACGTCAGCGGAATTCTTAGAACAATGGAAGAGTTCCGAAGCATTTTTAAACTTCAGCAGAATTCCGAGAACAATGGAAGGGTTTCGAAGCTTTTTTAAACTTCAGCGGAATTTGGAGAACAACGGAAGAGTTCCGAAGCATTTTTAAAAGTCAGCGGAATTCCGAGAACAATGGAAGAGTTGTGAAGCATTTTTAAACGTCAGCGGAATTCCGAGAACAATGGAAGAGTTCCGAAGCATTTTTAAACGTCAGCGAAATTCTGAGAACAATGGAAGAGTTCTGATGATTTTTTAGACTTCAGCAGAATTCCTAGAACAATGGAAGAGGTCCGAAGCATTTTTAAACTTCAGCGGAATTCGGAGAACAATGGAAGAGTTCCGAAGCATTTTTAAACGTCAGCGGAATTCCGAGAACAATGGAAGAGTTGTGAAGCATTTTTAAACGTCAGCGGAATTCCGAGAACAATGGAAGAGTTCCGAAGCATTTTTAAACGTCAGCGAAATTCTGAGAACAATGGAAGAGTTCTGATGATTTTTTAGACTTCAGCAGAATTCCTAGAACAATGGAAGAGGTCCGAAGCATTTTTAAACTTCAGCGGAATTCCGAGAACAATGGAAGAGTTCCGAAGCATTTTTAAACGTCAGCGGAATTCCGAGAACAATGGAAGAGTACTGAAGCATTTTAAAACGTCAGCGGAACTCCAAGAACAATGGAAGAGTTCCGAAGCATTTTTAAACGTCAGCGGAATTCCGAGAACAATGGAAGAGTTCCGAAGCATTTTTAAACATCAGCGGAATTCCGAGAACAATGGAAGAGTTCTGAAGCATTTTTAAGCGTCAGCGGAATTTTGAAAACAATGGAAGATTTCCGAAGCATTTTTAAACGTCAGCGGAATTCTGAGAACAATGGAAGAGTTCCGAAGCATTTTTAAACGTCAGCAGAATTCCGAGAACAATGGAAGAGTTCCGAAGCATTTTTAAACGTCAGCGGAATTCCGAGAACAATGAGAGAGTTCTGAAGCATTTTTAAGCGTCAGCGGAATTTTGAAAACAATGGAAGATTTCCGAAGCATTTTTAAACGTCAGCGGAATGCCGAGAACAATGCAAGATTTCCGAAGCATTTTTATATGTCATCGGAATTCCGAGAATAATGGAAGAGTTCCGAAGCATTTTTAAACTTCAGCAGAATTCCGAGAACAATGGAAGAGTTTCGAAGCATTTTTAAACTTCAACGGTATTCCGAGAACAATGGAAGAGTTCCGAAGCATTTTTAAACGTCAGCGGAATTCCGAGAACAAAGAAAGAGTTGCGAAGCATTATTAAACGTCAGCGGAGTTCCGAGAACAATGGAAGAGTTCCGAAGCATTTTTAAACTTCAGCAGAATTCCCAGAACAATGGAAGAGTTTCGAAGCATTTTTAAACTTCAACGGAATTCCGAGAACAATGGAAGAGTTCCGAAGCATTTTTAAACGTCAGCGGAATTCCGAGAACAATGAAAGAGTTGCGAAGCATTATTAAACGTCAGCGTAATTCCGAGAACAATGGAAGAATTCTGAAGCATTTTTAAGCGTCAGCGGAATTTTGAAAACAATGGAAGATTTCCGAAGCATGTTTAAACGTCAGCGGAATTCTTAGAACAATGGAAGAGTTCCGAAGCATTTTTAAACTTCAGCAGAATTCCGAGAACAATGAAAGGGTTCCGAAGCTTTTTTAAACTTCAGCGGAATTTGGAGAACAACGGAAGAGTTCCGAAGCATTTTTAAAAGTCAGCGGAATTCCGAGAACAATGGAAGAGTTGTGAAGCATTTTTAAACGTCAGCGGAATTCCGAGAACAATGGAAGAGTTCCGAAGCATTTTTAAACGTCAGCGAAATTCTGAGAACAATGGAAGAGTTCTGATGATTTTTTAGACTTCAGCAGAATTCCTAGAACAATGGAAGAGGTCCGAAGCATTTTTAAACTTCAGCGGAATTCGGAGAACAATGGAAGAGTTCCGAAGCATTTTTAAACGTCAGCGGAATTCCGAGAACAATGGAAGAGTACTGAAGCATTTTAAAACGTCAGCGGAATTCCAAGAACAATGGAAGAGTTCCGAAGCATTTTTAAACGTCAGCAGAATTCCGAGAACAATGGAAGAGTTCCGAAGCATTTTAAAACTTCAGCAGAATTCCAAGAACAATGGAAGAGTTCTGAAGCATTTTTAAGCGTCAGCGGAATTTTGAAAACAATGGAAGATTTCCGAAGCATTTTTAAACGTCAGCGGAATTCTGAGAACAATGGAAGAGTACTGAAGCATTTTAAAACGTCAGCGGAATTCCAAGAACAATGGAAGATTTCCGAAGCATTTTTAAACGTCAGCGGAATTCCGAGAACAATGGAAGAGTACTGAAGCATTTTAAAACGTCAGCGGAATTCCAAGAACAATGGAAGAGTTCCGAAGCATTTTTAAACGTCAGCAGAATTCCGAGAACAATGGAAGAGTTCCGAAGCATTTTTAAACGTCAGCGGAATTCCGAGAACAATGAGAGAGTTCTGAAGCATTTTTAAGCGTCAGCGGAATTTTGAAAACAATGGAAGATTTCCGAAGCATTTTTAAACATCAGCGGAATTCCGAGAACAATGGAAGAGTTCCGAAGCATTTTTAAACGTCAGCAGAATTCCGAGAAGAATGTAAGAGTACTGAAGCATTTTTAAACTTCAGCAGAATTCCGAGAGCAATGGAAGAGTTCCAAAGCATTTTAAAAGTTCAGCAGAATTCCGAGAACAATGGAAGAGTTTCGAAGCATTTTTAAACTTCAACGGTATTCCGAGAACAATGGAAGAGTTCCAAAGCATTTTTAAACGTCAGCGGTATTCCGAGAACAATGGAAGAGTTCCGAAGCATTTTTAAACGTCAGCAGAATTCTGAGAACAATGGAAAAGTTCTGAAGCATTTTTAAACGTCAGCGGAATGCCGAGAACAATGCAAGATTTCCGAAGCATTTTTATATGTCAGCGGAATTCCGAGAACAATGGAAGAGTACCGAAGCATTTTTAAACGTCAGCGGAATTCCCAGAACAATGGAAGAGTTTCGAAGCATTTTTAAACTTCAACGGAATTCCGAGAACAATGGAAGAGTTCCGAAGCATTTTTAAACGTCAGCGGAATTCCGAGAACAATGAAAGAGTTGCGAAGCATTATTAAACGTCAGCGTAATTCCGAGAACAATGGAAGAATTCTGAAGCACTTTTAAGCGTCAGCGGAATTTTGAAAACAATGGAAGATTTCCGAAGCATGTTTAAACGTCAGCGGAATTCTTAGAACAATGGAAGAGTTCCGAAGCATTTTTAAACTTCAGCAGAATTCCGAGAACAATGGAAGGGTTTCGAAGCTTTTTTAAACTTCAGCGGAATTTGGAGAACAACGGAAGAGTTCCGAAGCATTTTTAAAAGTCAGCGGAATTCCGAGAACAATGGAAGAGTTGTGAAGCATTTTTAAACGTCAGCGGAATTCCGAGAACAATGGAAGAGTTCCGAAGCATTTTTAAACGTCAGCGAAATTCTGAGAACAATGGAAGAGTTCTGATGATTTTTTAGACTTCAGCAGAATTCCTAGAACAATGGAAGAGGTCCGAAGCATTTTTAAACTTCAGCGGAATTCGGAGAACAATGGAAGAGTTCCGAAGCATTTTTAAACGTCAGCGGAATTCCGAGAACAATGGAAGAGTTGTGAAGCATTTTTAAACGTCAGCGGAATTCCGAGAACAATGGAAGAGTTCCGAAGCATTTTTAAACGTCAGCGAAATTCTGAGAACAATGGAAGAGTTCTGATGATTTTTTAGACTTCAGCAGAATTCCTAGAACAATGGAAGAGGTCCGAAGCATTTTTAAACTTCAGCGGAATTCGGAGAACAATGGAAGAGTTCCGAAGCATTTTTAAACGTCAGCGGAATTCCGAGAACAATGGAAGAGTACTGAAGCATTTTAAAACGTCAGCGGAATTCCAAGAACAATGGAAGAGTTCCGAAGCATTTTTAAACGTCAGCAGAATTCCGAGAACAATGGAAGAGTTCCGAAGCATTTTAAAACTTCAGCAGAATTCCAAGAACAATGGAAGAGTTCTGAAGCATTTTTAAGCGTCAGCGGAATTTTGAAAACAATGGAAGATTTCCGAAGCATTTTTAAACGTCAGCGGAATTCTGAGAACAATGGAAGAGTTCCGAAGCATTTTTAAACGTCAGCAGAATTCCGAGAACAATGGAAGAGTTCCGAAGCATTTTTAAACGTCAGCGGAATTCCGAGAACAATGAGAGAGTTCTGAAGCATTTTTAAGCGTCAGCGGAATTTTGAAAACAATGGAAGATTTCCGAAGCATTTTTAAACATCAGCGGAATTCCGAGAACAATGGAAGAGTTCCGAAGCATTTTTAAACGTCAGCAGAATTCCGAGAAGAATGTAAGAGTACTGAAGCATTTTTAAACTTCAGCAGAATTCCGAGAGCAATGGAAGAGTTCCAAAGCATTTTAAAAGTTCAGCAGAATTCCGAGAACAATGGAAGAGTTTCGAAGCATTTTTAAACTTCAACGGTATTCCGAGAACAATGGAAGAGTTCCAAAGCATTTTTAAACGTCAGCGGTATTCCGAGAACAATGGAAGAGTTCCGAAGCATTTTTAAACGTCAGCAGAATTCTGAGAACAATGGAAAAGTTCTGAAGCATTTTTAAACGTCAGCGGAATGCCGAGAACAATGCAAGATTTCCGAAGCATTTTTATACGTCAGCAGAATTCCGAGAACAATGGAAGAGTACCGAAGCATTTTTAAACGTCAGCGGAATTCCCAGAACAATGGAAGAGTTTCGAAGCATTTTTAAACTTCAACGGAATTCCGAGAACAATGGAAGAGTTCCGAAGCATTTTTAAACGTCAGCGGAATTCCGAGAACAATGAAAGAGTTGCGAAGCATTATTAAACGTCAGCGTAATTCCGAGAACAATGGAAGAATTCTGAAGCACTTTTAAGCGTCAGCGGAATTTTGAAAACAATGGAAGATTTCCGAAGGATGTTTAAACGTCAGCGGAATTCTTAGAACAATGGAAGAGTTCCGAAGCATTTTTAAACTTCAGCAGAATTCCGAGAACAATGGAAGGGTTCCGAAGCTTTTTTAAACTTCAGCAGAATTTGGAGAACAACGGAAGAGTTCCGAAGCATTTTTAAAAGTCAGCGGAATTCCGAGAACAATGGAAGAGTTGTGAAGCATTTTTAAACGTCAGCGGAATTCCGAGAACAATGGAAGAGTTCCGAAGCATTTTTAAACGTCAGCAGAATTCTGAGAACAATGGAAAAGTTCTGAAGCATTTTTAAACGTCAGCGGAATTTTGAAAACAATGGAAGATTTCCGAAGCATTTTTAAACGTCAGCGAAATTCTGAGAACAATGGAAGAGTTCTGATGATTTTTTAGACTTCAGCAGAATTCCTAGAACAATGGAAGAGGTCCGAAGCATTTTTAAACTTCAGCGGAATTCCGAGAACAATGGAAGAGTTTCGAAGCATTTTTAAACGTCAGCGGAATTCCGAGAACAATGGAAGAGTACTGAAGCATTTTAAAACGTCAGCGGAATTCCAAGAACAATGGAAGAGTTCCGAAGCATTTTTAAACGTCAGCAGAATTCCGAGAACAATGGAAGAGTTCCGAAGCATTTTAAAACTTCAGCAGAATTCCAAGAACAATGGAAGAGTTCCGAAGCATTTTTAAACGTCAGCGGAATGCCGAGAACAATGCAAGTTTTCCGAAGCATTTTTATATGTCAGCGGAATTCCGAGAATAATGGAAGAGTTCCGAAGCATTTTTAAACTTCAGCAGAATTCCGAGAACAATGGAAGAGTTTCGAAGCATTTTTAAACTTCAACGGTATTCCGAGAACAATGGAAGAGTTCCGAAGCATTTTTAAACGTCAGCGGAATTCCGAGAACAATGAAAGAGTTGCGAAGCATTATTAAACGTCAGCGTAATTCCGAGAACAATGGAAGAATTCTGAAGCATTTTTAAGCGTCAGCGGAATTTTGAAAACAATGGAAGATTTCCGAAGCATGTTTAAACGTCAGCGGAATTCTTAGAACAATGGAAGAGTTCCGAAGCATTTTTAAACTTCAGCAGAATTCCGAGAACAATGGAAGGGTTCCGAAGCTTTTTTAAACTTCAGCAGAATTTGGAGAACAACGGAAGAGTTCCGAAGCATTTTTAAAAGTCAGCGGAATTCCGAGAACAATGGAAGAGTTGTGAAGCATTTTTAAACGTCAGCGGAATTCCGAGAACAATGGAAGAGTTCCGAAGCATTTTTAAACGTCAGCAGAATTCCGAGAACAATGGAAGAGTTCCGAAGCATTTTAAAACTTCAGCAGAATTCCAAGAACAATGGAAGAGTTCCGAAGCATTTTTAAACGTCAGCGGAATTCCGAGAACAATGGAAGAGTTCCGAAGCATTTTTAAACATCAGCGGAATTCCGAGAACAATGGAAGAGTTCTGAAGCATTTTTAAGCGTCAGCGGAATTTTGAAAACAATGGAAGATTTCCGAAGCATTTTTAAACGTCAGCGGAATTCTGAGAACAATGGAAGAGTTCCGAAGCATTTTTAAACGTCAGCAGAATTCCGAGAACAATGGAAGAGTTCCGAAGCATTTTTAAACGTCAGCGGAATTCCGAGAACAATGAGAGAGTTCTGAAGCATTTTTAAGCGTCAGCGGAATTTTGAAAACAATGGAAGATTTCCGAAGCATTTTTAAACGTCAGCGGAATTCCGAGAACAATGGAAGAGTTCCGAAGCATTTTTAAACTTCAGCAGAATTCCGAGAAGAATGTAAGAGTACTGAAGCATTTTTAAACTTCAGCAGAATTCCGAGAGCAATGGAAGAGTTCCAAAGCATTTTAAAAGTTCAGCAGAATTCCGAGAACAATGGAAGAGTTTCGAAGCATTTTTAAACTTCAACGGTATTCCGAGAACAATGGAAGAGTTCCAAAGCATTTTTAAACGTCAGCGGTATTCCGAGAACAATGGAAGAGTTCCGAAGCATTTTTAAACGTCAGCAGAATTCTGAGAACAATGGAAAAGTTCTGAAGCATTTTTAAACGTCAGCGGAATGCCGAGAACAATGCAAGATTTCCGAAGCATTTTTATATGTCAGCGGAATTCCGAGAACAATGGAAGAGTACCGAAGCATTTTTAAACGTCAGCGGAATTCCCAGAACAATGGAAGAGTTTCGAAGCATTTTTAAACTTCAACGGAATTCCTAGAACAATGGAAGAGTTCCGAAGCATTTTTAAACGTCAGCGGAATTCCGAGAACAATGAAAGAGTTGCGAAGCATTATTAAACGTCAGCGTAATTCCGAGAACAATGGAAGAATTCTGAAGCATTTTTAAGCGTCAGCGGAATTTTGAAAACAATGGAAGATTTCCGAAGCATGTTTAAACGTCAGCGGAATTCTTAGAACAATGGAAGAGTTCCGAAGCATTTTTAAACTTCAGCAGAATTCCGAGAACAATGGAAGGGTTCCGAAGCTTTTTTAAACTTCAGCGGAATTTGGAGAACAACGGAAGAGTTCCGAAGAATTTTTAAAAGTCAGCGGAATTCCGAGAACAATGGAAGAGTTGTGAAGCATTTTTAAACGTCAGCGGAATTCCGAGAACAATGGAAGAGTTCCGAAGCATTTTTAAACGTCAGCTGAATTCTGAGAACAATGGAACAGTTCTGAAGCATTTTTAAACGTCACCGGAATTTTGAAAACAATGGAAGATTTCCGAAGCATTTTTAAACGTCAGCGAAATTCTGAGAACAATGGAAGAGTTCTGATGATTTTTTAGACTTCAGCAGAATTCCTAGAACAATGGAAGAGGTCCGAAGCATTTTTAAACTTCAGCGGAATTCCGAGAACAATGGAAGAGTTCCGAAGCATTTTTAAACGTCAGCGGAATTCCGAGAACAATGGAATAGTACTGAAGCATTTTAAAACGTCAGCGGAATTCCAAGAACAATGGAAGAGTTCCGAAGCATTTTTAAACGTCAGCAGAATTCCGAGAACAATGGAAGAGTTCCGAAGCATTTTTAAACGTCAGCGGAATGCCGAGAACAATGCAAGATTTCCGAAGCATTTTTATATGTCAGCGGAATTCCGAGAATAATGGAAGAGTTCCGAAGCATTTTTAAACGTCAGCGGAATTCCGAGAACAATGAAAGAGTTGCGAAGCATTATTAAACTTCAGCGGAGTTCCGAGAACAATGGAAGAGTTCCGAAGCATTTTTAAACTTCAGCAGAATTCCCAGAACAATGGAAGAGTTTCGAAGCATTTTTAAACTTCAACGGAATTCCGAGAACAATGGAAGAGTTCCGAAGCATTTTTAAACGTCAGCGGAATTCCGAGAACAATGAAAGAGTTGCGAAGCATTATTAAACGTCAGCGTAATTCCGAGAACAATGGAAGAATTCTGAAGCATTTTTAAGCGTCAGCGGAATTTTGAAAACAATGGAAGATTTCCGAAGCATGTTTAAACGTCAGCGGAATTCTTAGAACAATGGAAGAGTTCCGAAGCATTTTTAAACTTCAGCAGAATTCCGAGAACAATGGAAGGGTTCCGAAGCTTTTTTAAACTTCAGCGGAATTTGGAGAACAACGGAAGAGTTCCGAAGCATTTTTAAAAGTCAGCGGAATTCCGAGAACAATGGAAGAGTTGTGAAGCATTTTTAAACGTCAGCGGAATTCCGAGAACAATGGAAGAGTTCCGAAGCATTTTTAAACGTCAGCGAAATTCTGAGAACAATGGAAGAGTTCTGATGATTTTTTAGACTTCAGCAGAATTCCTAGAACAATGGAAGAGGTCCGAAGCATTTTTAAACTTCAGCGGAATTCCGAGAACAATGGAAGAGTTCCGAAGCATTTTTAAACGTCAGCGGAATTCCGAGAACAATGGAAGAGTACTGAAGCATTTTAAAACGTCAGCGGAATTCCAAGAACAATGGAAGAGTTCCGAAGCATTTTTAAACGTCAGCAGAATTCCGAGAACAATGGAAGAGTTCCGAAGCATTTTAAAACTTCAGCAGAATTCCAAGAACAATGGAAGAGTTCCGAAGCATTTTTAAACGTCAGCGGAATTCCGAGAACAATGGAAGAGTTCCGAAGCATTTTTAAACATCAGCGGAATTCCGAGAACAATGGAAGAGTTCTGAAGCATTTTTAAGCGTCAGCGGAATTTTGAAAACAATGGAAGACTTCCGAAGCATTTTTAAACGTCAGCGGAATTCTGAGAACAATGGAAGAGTTCCGAAGCATTTTTAAACGTCAGCAGAATTCCGAGAACAATGGAAGAGTTCCGAAGCATTTTTAAACGTCAGCGGAATTCCGAGAACAATGAGAGAGTTCTGAAGCATTTTTAAGCGTCAGCGGAATTTTGAAAACAATGGAAGATTTCCGAAGCATTTTTAAACGTCAGCGGAATTCCGAGAACAATGGAAGAGTTCCGAATCATTTTTAAACGTCAGCAGAATTCCGAGAAGAATGTAAGAGTACTGAAGCATTTTTAAACTTCAGCAGAATTCCGAGAGCAATGGAAGAGTTCCAAAGCATTTTAAAAGTTCAGCAGAATTCCGAGAACAATGGAAGAGTTTCGAAGCATTTTTAAACTTCAACGGTATTCCGAGAACAATGGAAGAGTTCCAAAGCATTTTTAAACGTCAGCGGTATTCCGAGAACAATGGAAGAGTTCCGAAGCATTTTTAAACGTCAGCAGAATTCTGAGAACAATGGAAAAGTTCTGAAGCATTTTTAAACGTCAGCGGAATGCCGAGAACAATGCAAGATTTCCGAAGCATTTTTATATGTCAGCGGAATTCCGAGAACAATGGAAGAGTACCGAAGCATTTTTAAACGTCAGCGGAATTCCCAGAACAATGGAAGAGTTTCGAAGCATTTTTAAACTTCAACGGAATTCCGAGAACAATGAAAGAGTTACGAAGCATTATTAAACGTAAGCGTAATTCCGAGAACAATGGAAGAATTCTGAAGCATTTTTAAGCGTCAGCGGAATTTTGAAAACAATGGAAGATTTCCGAAGCATGTTTAAACGTCAGCGGAATTCTTAGAACAATGGAAGAGTTCCGAAGCATTTTTAAACTTCAGCAGAATTCCGAGAACAATGGAAGGGTTCCGAAGCTTTTTTAAACTTCAGCGGAATTTGGAGAACAACGGAAGAGTTCCGAAGCATTTTTAAAAGTCAGCGGAATTCCGAGAACAATGGAAGAGTTGTGAAGCATTTTTAAACGTCAGCGGAATTCCGAGAACAATGGAAGAGTTCCGAAGCATTTTTAAACGTCAGCAGAATTCTGAGAACAATGGAAAAGTTCTGAAGCATTTTTAAACGTCAGCGGAATTTTGAAAACAATGGAAGATTTCCGAAGCATTTTTAAACGTCAGCGAAATTCTGAGAACAATGGAAGAGTTCTGATGATTTTTTAGACTTCAGCGGAATTCCAAGAACAATGGAAGAGTTCCGAAGCATTTTTAAACGTCAGCAGAATTCCGAGAACAATGGAAGAGTTCCGAAGCATTTTAAAACTTCAGCAGAATTCCAAGAACAATGGAAGAGTTCCGAAGCATTTTTAAACGTCAGCGGAATTCCGAGAACAATGGAAGAGTTCTGAAGCATTTTTAAACTTCAGCAGAATTCCGAGAACAATGTACGAGATTTTAAGCATTTTTAAACTTCAGCGGAATTCCGAGAACAATAGAAGAGTTCCGAAGCATTTTTAAAATTCACCCGAATTCTGAGAGCAATGGAAGAGTTCCGAAGCATTTTAAAACTTCAGCAGAATTCCAAGAACAATGGAAGAGTTCCGAAGCATTTTTAAACGTCAGCGGAATTCTGAGAACAATGGAAGAGTTCCGAAGCATTTTTAAACTTCAGCAGAATTCCGAGAACAATGGAAGAGTTTCGAAGCATTTTGAAACTTCAACGGAATTCCGAGAACAATGGAAGAGTTCCGAAGCATTTTTAAACGTCAGCGGAATTCCGAGAACAATGAAAGAGTTGCGAAGCATTATTAGACGTCAGCGGAATTCCGAGAACAATGGAAGAGTTCTGAAGCATTTTTAAACGTCAGCGGAATTTTGAAAACAATGGAAGATTTACGAAGCATTTTTAAACGTCAGCGGAATTCTGAGAACAATGGAAGAGTTCCGAAGCATTTTTAAACTTCAGCGGAATTCCGAGAACAATGGAAGAGTTCCAAAGCATTTTTAAACGTCAGCAGAATTCCGAGAACAATGGAAGAGTTCTGAAGCATTTTTAAACGTCAGCGGAATTGCGAGAACAATGGAAGAGTTCTAAAGCATTTTTAAACATCAGCGGAATGCCGAGAACAATGCAAGATTTCCGAAGCATTTTTATATGTCAGCGGAATTCCGAGAACAATGGAAGAGTTCCGAAGCATTTTTAAACTTCAGCGGAATTACGAGAACAATGGAAGAGTTCCGAAGCATTTTTAAACGTCAGCGGAATGCCGAGAACAATGCAAGATTTCCGAAGCATTTTTATATGTCAGCGGAATTCCGAGAACAATGGAAGAGTTCCGAAGCATTTTTAAACTTCAGCAGAATTCCGAGAACAATGGAAGAGTTCCGAAGCATTTTAAAACTTCAGCAGAAATCCAAGAACAATGGAAGAGTTCCGAAGCATTTTTAAACGTCAGCGGAATTCCGAGAACAATGGAAGAGTTCCGAAGCATTTTTAAACGTCAGCGGAATTCCGAGAACAATGGAAGAGTTCTGAAGCATTTTTAAGCGTCAGCGGAATTTTGAAAACAATGGAAGATTTCCAAAGCATTTTTAAATGTCAGCGGAATTCTGAGAACAATGGAAGTGTTCCGAAGCATTTTTAAACTTCAGCAGAATTCCGAGAACAATGGAAGGGTTCCGAAGCATTTTTAAACTTCAGCGGATTTTGGAGAACAATGGAAGAGTTGTGCAGCATTTTTAAACGTCAGTGGAATTCCGAGAACAATGGAAGAGTTCCGATGCATTTTTAAACATCAGCAGAATTCCGAGAACAATGGAAGAGTTCCGAAGCATTTCTAAACGTCAGCAGAATTCTGAGAACAATGGAAGAGTTCCGAAGCATTTTTAAACTTCAGCGGAATTCCGAGAACAATGGAAGAGTTCCAAAGCATTTTTAAACGTCAGCAGAATTCCAAGAACAATGGAAGAGTTCCGAAGCATTTTTAAACGTCAGCGGAATTCCGAGAACAATGGAAGAGTTCCAAAGCATTTTAAAAGTTCAGCAGAATTCCGAGAACAATTGAAGAGTTCCGAAGCATTTTTAAACGTCAGCAGAATTCCGAGAACAATGGAAGAGTTCCGAAGCATTTTAAAACTTCAGCAGAATTCCAATAACAATGGAAGAGTTCCGAAGCATTTTTAAACGTCAGCGGAATTCCGAGAACAATGGAAGAGTTCCGAAGCATTTTTAAACATCAGCGGAATTCCGAGAACAATGGAAGAGTTCTGAAGCATTTTTAAGCGTCAGCGGAATTTTGAAAACAATGGAAGACTTCCGAAGCATTTTTAAACGTCAGCGGAATTCTGAGAACAATGGAAGAGTTCCGAAGCATTTTTAAACGTCAGCAGAATTCCGAGAACAATGGAAGAGTTCCGAAGCATTTTTAAACGTCATCGGAATTCCGAGAACAATGAGAGAGTTCTGAAGCATTTTTAAGCGTCAGCGGAATTCCGAGAACAATGGAAGAGTACCGAAGCATTTTTAAACGTCAGCGGAATTCCCAGAACAATGGAAGAGTTTCGAAGCATTTTTAAACTTCAACGGAATTCCGAGAACAATGAAAGAGTTACGAAGCATTATTAAACGTCAGCGTAATTCCGAGAACAATGGAAGAATTCTGAAGCATTTTTAAGCGTCAGCGGAATTTTGAAAACAATGGAAGATTTCCGAAGCATGTTTAAACGTCAGCGGAATTCTTAGAACAATGGAAGAGTTCCGAAGCATTTTTAAACTTCAGCAGAATTCCGAGAACAATGGAAGGGTTCCGAAGCTTTTTTAAACTTCAGCGGAATTTGGAGAACAACGGAAGAGTTCCGAAGCATTTTTAAAAGTCAGCGGAATTCCGAGAACAATGGAAGAGTTGTGAAGCATTTTTAAACGTCAGCGGAATTCCGAGAACAATGGAAGAGTTCTGATGATTTTTTAGACTTCAGCAGAATTCCGAGAACAATGTACGAGATTTTAAGCATTTTTAAACTTCAGCGGAATTCCGAGAACAATAGAAGAGTTCCGAAGCATTTTTAAAATTCACCCGAATTCTGAGAGCAATGGAAGAGTTCCGAAGCATTTTAAAACTTCAGCAGAATTCCAAGAACAATGGAAGAGTTCCGAAGCATTTTTAAACGTCAGCGGAATTCTGAGAACAATGGAAGAGTTCCGAAGCATTTTTAAACTTCAGCAGAATTCCGAGAACAATGGAAGAGTTTCGAAGCATTTTGAAACTTCAACGGAATTCCGAGAACAATGGAAGAGTTCCGAAGCATTTTTAAACGTCAGCGGAATTCCGAGAACAATGAAAGAGTTGCGAAGCATTATTAGACGTCAGCGGAATTCCGAGAACAATGGAAGAGTTCTGAAGCATTTTTAAACGTCAGCGGAATTTTGAAAACAATGGAAGATTTACGAAGCATTTTTAAACGTCAGCGGAATTCTGAGAACAATGGAAGAGTTCCGAAGCATTTTTAAACTTCAGCGGAATTCCGAGAACAATGGAAGAGTTCCAAAGCATTTTTAAACGTCAGCAGAATTCCGAGAACAATGGAAGAGTTCTGAAGCATTTTTAAACGTCAGCGGAATTGCGAGAACAATGGAAGAGTTCTAAAGCATTTTTAAACATCAGCGGAATGCCGAGAACAATGCAAGATTTCCGAAGCATTTTTATATGTCAGCGGAATTCCGAGAACAATGGAAGAGTTCCGAAGCATTTTTAAACTTCAGCGGAATTACGAGAACAATGGAAGAGTTCCGAAGCATTTTTAAACGTCAGCGGAATGCCGAGAACAATGCAAGATTTCCGAAGCATTTTTATATGTCAGCGGAATTCCGAGAACAATGGAAGAGTTCCGAAGCATTTTTAAACTTCAGCAGAATTCCGAGAACAATGGAAGAGTTCCGAAGCATTTTAAAACTTCAGCAGAAATCCAAGAACAATGGAAGAGTTCCGAAGCATTTTTAAACGTCAGCGGAATTCCGAGAACAATGGAAGAGTTCCGAAGCATTTTTAAACGTCAGCGGAATTCCGAGAACAATGGAAGAGTTCTGAAGCATTTTTAAGCGTCAGCGGAATTTTGAAAACAATGGAAGATTTCCAAAGCATTTTTAAATGTCAGCGGAATTCTGAGAACAATGGAAGTGTTCCGAAGCATTTTTAAACTTCAGCAGAATTCCGAGAACAATGGAAGGGTTCCGAAGCATTTTTAAACTTCAGCGGATTTTGGAGAACAATGGAAGAGTTGTGCAGCATTTTTAAACGTCAGTGGAATTCCGAGAACAATGGAAGAGTTCCGATGCATTTTTAAACATCAGCAGAATTCCGAGAACAATGGAAGAGTTCCGAAGCATTTCTAAACGTCAGCAGAATTCTGAGAACAATGGAAGAGTTCCGAAGCATTTTTAAACTTCAGCGGAATTCCGAGAACAATGGAAGAGTTCCAAAGCATTTTTAAACGTCAGCAGAATTCCAAGAACAATGGAAGAGTTCCGAAGCATTTTTAAACGTCAGCGGAATTCCGAGAACAATGGAAGAGTTCCAAAGCATTTTAAAAGTTCAGCAGAATTCCGAGAACAATTGAAGAGTTCCGAAGCATTTTTAAACGTCAGCAGAATTCCGAGAACAATGGAAGAGTTCCGAAGCATTTTAAAACTTCAGCAGAATTCCAATAACAATGGAAGAGTTCCGAAGCATTTTTAAACGTCAGCGGAATTCCGAGAACAATGGAAGAGTTCCGAAGCATTTTTAAACATCAGCGGAATTCCGAGAACAATGGAAGAGTTCTGAAGCATTTTTAAGCGTCAGCGGAATTTTGAAAACAATGGAAGACTTCCGAAGCATTTTTAAACGTCAGCGGAATTCTGAGAACAATGGAAGAGTTCCGAAGCATTTTTAAACGTCAGCAGAATTCCGAGAACAATGGAAGAGTTCCGAAGCATTTTTAAACGTCATCGGAATTCCGAGAACAATGAGAGAGTTCTGAAGCATTTTTAAGCGTCAGCGGAATTCCGAGAACAATGGAAGAGTACCGAAGCATTTTTAAACGTCAGCGGAATTCCCAGAACAATGGAAGAGTTTCGAAGCATTTTTAAACTTCAACGGAATTCCGAGAACAATGAAAGAGTTACGAAGCATTATTAAACGTCAGCGTAATTCCGAGAACAATGGAAGAATTCTGAAGCATTTTTAAGCGTCAGCGGAATTTTGAAAACAATGGAAGATTTCCGAAGCATGTTTAAACGTCAGCGGAATTCTTAGAACAATGGAAGAGTTCCGAAGCATTTTTAAACTTCAGCAGAATTCCGAGAACAATGGAAGGGTTCCGAAGCTTTTTTAAACTTCAGCGGAATTTGGAGAACAACGGAAGAGTTCCGAAGCATTTTTAAAAGTCAGCGGAATTCCGAGAACAATGGAAGAGTTGTGAAGCATTTTTAAACGTCAGCGGAATTCCGAGAACAATGGAAGAGTTCTGATGATTTTTTAGACTTCAGCAGAATTCCGAGAACAATGTACGAGATTTTAAGCATTTTTAAACTTCAGCGGAATTCCGAGAACAATAGAAGAGTTCCGAAGCATTTTTAAAATTCACCCGAATTCTGAGAGCAATGGAAGAGTTCCGAAGCATTTTAAAACTTCAGCAGAATTCCAAGAACAATGGAAGAGTTCCGAAGCATTTTTAAACGTCAGCGGAATTCTGAGAACAATGGAAGAGTTCCGAAGCATTTTTAAACTTCAGCAGAATTCCGAGAACAATGGAAGAGTTTCGAAGCATTTTGAAACTTCAACGGAATTCCGAGAACAATGGAAGAGTTCCGAAGCATTTTTAAACGTCAGCGGAATTCCGAGAACAATGAAAGAGTTGCGAAGCATTATTAGACGTCAGCGGAATTCCGAGAACAATGGAAGAGTTCTGAAGCATTTTTAAACGTCAGCGGAATTTTGAAAACAATGGAAGATTTACGAAGCATTTTTAAACGTCAGCGGAATTCTGAGAACAATGGAAGAGTTCCGAAGCATTTTTAAACTTCAGCGGAATTCCGAGAACAATGGAAGAGTTCCAAAGCATTTTTAAACGTCAGCAGAATTCCGAGAACAATGGAAGAGTTCTGAAGCATTTTTAAACGTCAGCGGAATTGCGAGAACAATGGAAGAGTTCTAAAGCATTTTTAAACATCAGCGGAATGCCGAGAACAATGCAAGATTTCCGAAGCATTTTTATATGTCAGCGGAATTCCGAGAACAATGGAAGAGTTCCGAAGCATTTTTAAACTTCAGCGGAATTACGAGAACAATGGAAGAGTTCCGAAGCATTTTTAAACGTCAGCGGAATGCCGAGAACAATGCAAGATTTCCGAAGCATTTTTATATGTCAGCGGAATTCCGAGAACAATGGAAGAGTTCCGAAGCATTTTTAAACTTCAGCAGAATTCCGAGAACAATGGAAGAGTTCCGAAGCATTTTAAAACTTCAGCAGAAATCCAAGAACAATGGAAGAGTTCCGAAGCATTTTTAAACGTCAGCGGAATTCCGAGAACAATGGAAGAGTTCCGAAGCATTTTTAAACGTCAGCGGAATTCCGAGAACAATGGAAGAGTTCTGAAGCATTTTTAAGCGTCAGCGGAATTTTGAAAACAATGGAAGATTTCCAAAGCATTTTTAAATGTCAGCGGAATTCTGAGAACAATGGAAGTGTTCCGAAGCATTTTTAAACTTCAGCAGAATTCCGAGAACAATGGAAGGGTTCCGAAGCATTTTTAAACTTCAGCGGATTTTGGAGAACAATGGAAGAGTTGTGCAGCATTTTTAAACGTCAGTGGAATTCCGAGAACAATGGAAGAGTTCCGATGCATTTTTAAACATCAGCAGAATTCCGAGAACAATGGAAGAGTTCCGAAGCATTTCTAAACGTCAGCAGAATTCTGAGAACAATGGAAGAGTTCCGAAGCATTTTTAAACTTCAGCGGAATTCCGAGAACAATGGAAGAGTTCCAAAGCATTTTTAAACGTCAGCGGAATTCCGAGAACAATGGAAGAGTTCCGAAGCATTTTTAAACGTCAGCAGAATTCCGAGAAGAATGTAAGAGTACTGAAGCATTTTTAAACTTCAGCAGAATTCCGAGAGCAATGGAAGAGTTCCAAAGCATTTTAAAAGTTCAGCAGAATTCCGAGAACAATTGAAGAGTTCCGAAGCATTTTTAAACGTCAGCGGAATGCCGAGAACAATGCAAGATTTCCGAAGCATTTTTATATGTCAGCGGAATTCCGAGAACAATGGAAGAGTACCGAAGCATTTTTAAACGTCAGCGGAATTCTGAGAACAATGGAAGAGTTCCAAAGCATTTTTAAACTTCAGCAGAATTCCGAGAACAATGGAAGAGTTTCGAAGCATTTTTAAACTTCAACGGAATTCCGAGAACAATGGAAGAGTTCCGAAGCATTTTTAAACGTCAGCAGAATTCCGAGAAGAATGTGAGAGTTCTGAAGCATTTTTAAACTTCAGCAGAATTCCGAGAGCAATGGAAGAGTTCCAAAGCATTTTAAAAGTTCAGCAGAATTCCGAGAACAATTGAAGAGTTCCGAAGCATTTTTAAACGTCAGCGGAATGCCGAGAACAATGCAAGATTTCCGAAGCATTTTTATATGTCAGCGGAATTCCGAGAATAATGGAAGAGTTCCGAAGCATTTTTAAACTTCAGCAGAATTCCGAGAACAATGGAAGAGTTTCGAAGCATTTTTAAACTTCAACGGTATTCCGAGAACAATGGAAGAGTTCCGAAGCATTTTTAAACGTCAGCGGAATTCCGAGAACAATGAAAGAGTTGCGAAGCATTATTAAACGTCAGCGTAATTCCGAGAACAATGGAAGAATTCTGAAGCATTTTTAAGCGTCAGCGGAATTTTGAAAACAATGGAAGATTTCCGAAGCATGTTTAAACGTCAGCGGAATTCTTAGAACAATGGAAGAGTTCCGAAGCATTTTTAAACTTCAACAGAATTCCGAGAACAATGGAAGGGTTCCGAAGCTTTTTTAAACTTCAGCGGAATTTGGAGAACAACGGAAGAGTTCCGAAGCATTTTTAAAAGTCAGCGGAATTCCGAGAACAATGGAAGAGTTGTGAAGCATTTTTAAACGTCAGCGGAATTCCGAGAACAATGGAAGAGTTCCGAAGCATTTTTAAACGTCAGCAGAATTCTGAGAACAATGGAAAAGTTCTGAAGCATTTTTAAACGTCAGCGGAATTTTGAAAACAATGGAAGATTTCCGAAGCATTTTTAAACGTCAGCGAAATTCTGAGAACAATGGAAGAGTTCTGATGATTTTTTAGACTTCAGCAGAATTCCTAGAACAATGGAAGAGGTCCGAAGCATTTTTAAACTTCAGCGGAATTCCGAGAACAATGGAAGAGTTCCGAAGCATTTTTAAACGTCAGCGGAATTCCGAGAACAATGGAAGAGTACTGAAGCATTTTAAAACTTCAGCAGAATTCCAAGAACAATGGAAGAGTTCCGAAGCATTTTTGAACGTCAGCGGAATTCCGAGAACAATGGAAGAGTTCCGAAGCATTTTTAAACGTCAGCGGAATTCCGAGAACAATGGAAGAGTTCTGAAGCATTTTTAAGCGTCAGCGGAATTTTGAAAACAATGGAAGATTTCCGAAGCATTTTTAAACGTCAGCGGAATTCTGAGAACAATGGAAGAGTTCCGAAGCATTTTTAAACGTCAGCAGAATTCCGAGAACAATGGAAGAGTTCCGAAGCATTTTTAAACTTCAGCAGAATTCCGAGAACAATGGAAGAGTTTCGAAGCATTTTTAAACTTCAACGGTATTCCGAGAACAATGGAAGAGTTGCGAAGCATTATTAAACGTCAGCGTAATTCCGAGAACAATGGAAGAATTCTGAAGCATTTTTAAGCGTCAGCGGAATTTTGAAAACAATGGAAGATTTCCGAAGCATGTTTAAACGTCAGCGGAATTCTTAGAACAATGGAAGAGTTCCGAAGCATTTTTAAACTTCAGCAGAATTCCGAGAACAATGGAAGGGTTCCGAAGCTTTTTTAAACTTCAGTGGAATTTGGAGAACAACGGAAGAGTTCCGAAGCATTTTTAAAAGTCAGCGGAATTCCGAGAACAATGGAAGAGTTGAGAAGCATTTTTAAACGTCAGCGGAATTCCGAGAACAATGGAAGAGTTCCGAAGCATTTTAAAACTTCAGCAGAATTCCAAGAACAATGGAAGAGTTCCGAAGCATTTTTAAACGTCAGCGGAATTCCGAGAACAATGGAAGAGTTACGAAGCATTTTTAAACGTCAGCGGAATTCCGAGAACAATGGAAGAGTTCTGAAGCATTTTTAAGCGTCAGCGGAATTTTCAAAACAATGGAAGATTTCCGAAGCATTTTTAAACGTCAGCGGAATTCTGAGAACAATGGAAGAGTTCCGAAGCATTTTTAAACGTCAGCAGAATTCCGAGAACAATGGAAGAGTTCCGAAGCATTTTTAAACTTCAGCAGAATTCCGAGAACAATGGAAGAGTTTCGAAGCATTTTTAAACTTCAACGGTATTCTGAGAACAATGGAAGAGTTCCGAAGCATTTTTAAACGTCAGCGGAATTCCGAGAACAATGAAAGAGTTGCGAAGCATTATTAAACGTCAGCGTAATTCCGAGAACAATGGAAGAATTCTGAAGCATTTTTAAGCGTCAGCGGAATTTTGAAAACAATGGAAGATTTCCGAAGCATGTTTAAACGTCAGCGGAATTCTTAGAACAATGGAAGAGTTCCGAAGCTTTTTTAAACTTCAGTGGAATTTGGAGAACAACGGAAGAGTTCCGAAGCATTTTTAAAAGTCAGCGGAATTCCGAGAACAATGGAGGAGTTGAGAAGCATTTTTAAACGTCAGCGGAATTCCGAGAACAATGGAAGAGTTCCGAAGCATTTTTAAACGTCAGCGAAATTCTGAGAACAATGGAAGAGTTCTGATGATTTTTTAGACTTCAGCAGAATTCCTAGAACAATGGAAGGGGTCCGAAGCATTTTTAAACTTCAGCGGAATTCCGAGAACAATGGAAGAGTTCCGAAGCATTTTTAAACGTCAGCGGAATTCCGAGAACAATGGAAGAGTACTGAAGCATTTTAAAACGTCAGCGGAATTCCAAGAACAATGGAAGAGTTCCGAAGCATTTTAAAACTTCAGCAGAATTCCAAGAACAATGGAAGAGTTCCGAAGCATTTTTAAACGTCAGCGGAATTCCGAGAACAATGGAAGAGTTCCGAAGCATTTTTAAACATCAGCGGAATTCCGAGAACAATGGAAGAGTTCTGAAGCATTTTTAAGCGTCAGCGGATTTTTGAAAACAATGGAAGATTTCCGAAGCATTTTTAAACGTCAGCGGAATTCTGAGAACAATGGAAGAGTTCCGAAGCATTTTTAAACGTCAGCAGAATTCCGAGAACAATGGAAGAGTTCCGAAGCATTTTTAAACGTCAGCGGAATTCCGAGAACAATGAGAGAGTTCTGAAGCATTTTTAAGCGTCAGCGGAATTTTGAAAACAATGGAAGATTTCCGAAGCATTTTTATGTCAGCGGAATTCCGAGAATAATGGAAGAGTTCCGAAGCATTTTTAAACTTCAGCAGAATTCCGAGAACAATGGAAGAGTTTCGAAGCATTTTTAAACTTCAACGGTATTCCGAGAACAATGGAAGAGTTCCAAAGCATTTTTAAACGTCAGCGGAATTCTGAGAACAATGAAAGAGTTGCGAAGCATTATTAAACGTCAGCGGAGTTCCGAGAACAATGGAAGAGTTCCGAAGCATTTTTAAACGTCAGCGGAATTCCGAGAACAATGGAAGAGTACTGAAGCATTTTAAAACGTCAGCGGAAATCCAAGAACAATGGAAGAGTTCCGAAGCATTTTTAAACGTCAGCAGAATTCCGAGAACAATGGAAGAGTTCCGAAGCATTTTAAAACTTCAGCAGAATTCCAAGAACAATGGAAGAATTCCGAAGCATTTTTAAACGTCAGCGGAATTCCGAGAACAATGGAAGAGTTCTGAAGCATTTTTAAACGTCAGCGGAATTCCGAGAACAATGGAAGAGTTCTGAAGCATTTTTAAGCGTCAGCGGAATTTTGAAAACAATGGAAGATTTCCGAAGCATTTTTAAACGTCAGCGGAATTCTGAGAACAATGGAAGAGTTCCGAAGCATTTTTAAACGTCAGCAGAATTCCGAGAACAATGGAAGAGTTCCGAAGCATTTTTAAACGTCAGCGGAATTCCGAGAACAATGAGAGAGTTCTGAAGCATTTTTAAGCGTCAGCGGAATTTTGAAAACAATGGAAGATTTCCGAAGCATTTTTAAACGTCAGCGGAATGCCGAGAACAATGCAAGATTTCCGAAGCATTTTTATATGTCAGCGGAATTCCGAGAATAATGGAAGAGTTCCGAAGCATTTTTAAACTTCAGCAGAATTCCGAGAACAATGGAAGAGTTTCGAAGCATTTTTAAACTTCAACAGTATTCCGAGAACAATGGAAGAGTTCCGAAGCATTTTTAAATGTCAGCGGAATTCCGAGAACAATGAAAGAGTTGCGAAGCATTATTAAACGTCAGCGGAGTTCCGAGAACAATGGAAGAGTTCCGAAGCATTTTTAAACTTCAGCAGAATTCCCAGAACAATGGAAGAGTTTCGAAGCATTTTTAAACTTCAACGGAATTCCGAGAACAATGGAAGAGTTCCGAAGCATTTTTAAACGTCAGCGGAATTCCGAGAACAATGAAAGAGTTGCGAAGCATTATTAAACGTCAGCGTAATTCCGAGAACAATGGAAGAATTCTGAAGCATTTTTAAATGTCAGCGGAATTCCGAGAACAATGGAAGAGTTCTGAAGCATTTTTAAGCGTCAGCGGAATTTTGAAAACAATGGAAGATTTCCGAAGCATTTTTAAACGTCAGCGGAATTCTGAGAACAATGGAAGAGTTCCGAAGCATTTTTAAACGTCAGCAGAATTCCGAGAACAATGGAAGAGTTCCGAAGCATTTTTAAACTTCAGCAGAATTCCGAGAACAATGGAAGAGTTTCGAAGCATTTTTAAACTTCAACGGTATTCCGAGAACAATGGAAGAGTTCCGAAGCATTTTTAAACGTCAGCGGAATTCCGAGAACAATGAAAGAGTTGCGAAGCATTATTAAACATCAGCGTAATTCCGAGAACAATGGAAGAATTCTGAAGCATTTTTAAGCGTCAGCGGAATTTTGAAAACAATGGAAGATTTCCGAAGCATGTTTAAACGTCAGCGGAATTCTTAGAACAATGGAAGAGTTCCGAAGCATTTTTAAACTTCAGCAGAATTCCGAGAACAATGGAAGGGTTCCGAATCTTTTTTAAACTTCAGTGGAATTTGGAGAACAACGGAAGAGTTCCGAAGCATTTTTAAAAGTCAGCGGAATTCCGAGAACAATGGAAGAGTTGAGAAGCATTTTTAAACGTCAGCGGAATTCCGAGAACAATGGAAGAGTTCCGAAGCATTTTTAAACGTCAGCGAAATTCTGAGAACAATGGAAGAGTTCTGATGATTTTTTAGACTTCAGCAGAATTCCTAGAACAATGGAAGGGGTCCGAAGCATTTTTAAACTTCAGCGGAATTCCGAGAACAATGGAAGAGTTCCGAAGCATTTTTAAACGTCAGCGGAATTCCGAGAACAATGGAAGAGTACTGAAGCATTTTAAAACGTCAGCGGAATTCCAAGAACAATGGAAGAGTTCCGAAGCATTTTTAAACTTCAGCAGAATTCCAAGAACAATGGAAGAGTTCCGAAGCATTTTTAAACGTCAGCGGAATTCCGAGAACAATGGAAGAGTACTGAAGCATTTTAAAACGTCAGCGGAAATCCAAGAACAATGGAAGAGTTCCGAAGCATTTTTAAACGTCAGCAGAATTCCGAGAACAATGGAAGAGTACCGAAGCATTTTAAAACTTCAGCAGAATTCCAAGAACAATGGAAGAATTCCGAAGCATTTTTAAACGTCAGCGGAATTCCGAGAACAATGGAAGAGTTCTGAAGCATTTTTAAACGTCAGCGGAATTCCGAGAACAATGGAAGAGTTCTGAAGCATTTTTAAGCGTCAGCGGAATTTTGAAAACAATGGAAGATTTCCGAAGCATTTTTAAACGTCAGCAGAATTCCGAGAACAATGGAAGAGTTCCGAAGCATTTTTAAACGTCAGCGGAATTCCGAGAACAATGAGAGAGTTCTGAAGCATTTTTAAGCGTCAGCGGGATTTTGAAAACAATGGAAGATTTCCGAAGCATTTTTAAACGTCAGCGGAATGCCGAGAACAATGCAAGATTTCCGAAGCATTTTTATATGTCAGCGGAATTCCGAGAATAATGGAAGAGTTCCGAAGCATTTTTAAACTTCAGCAGAATTCCGAGAACAATGGAAGAGTTTCGAAGCATTTTTAAACTTCAACGGTATTCCGAGAACAATGGAAGAGTTCCGAAGCATTTTTAAATGTCAGCGGAATTCCGAGAACAATGAAAGAGTTGCGAAGCATTATTAAACGTCAGCGGAGTTCCGAGAACAATGGAAGAGTTCCGAAGCATTTTTAAACTTCAGCAGAATTCCCAGAACAATGGAAGAGTTTCGAAGCATTTTTAAACTTCAACGGAATTCCGAGAACAATGGAAGAGTTCCGAAGCATTTTTAAACGTCAGCGGAATTCCGAGAACAATGAAAGAGTTGCGAAGCATTATTAAACGTCAGCGTAATTCCGAGAACAATGGAAGAATTCTGAAGCATTTTTAAGCGTCAGCGGAATTCCGAGAACAATGAGAGAGTTCTGAAGCATTTTTAAGCGTCAGCGGAATTTTGAAAACAATGGAAGATTTCCGAAGCATTTTTATATGTCAGCGGAATTCCGAGAATAATGGAAGAGTTCCGAAGCATTTTTAAACTTCAACGGTATTCCGAGAACAATGGAAGAGTTCCGAAGCATTTTTAAACGTCAGCGGAATTCTGAGAACAATGAAAGAGTTGCGAAGCATTTTTAAACGTCAGCAGAATTCCGAGAACAATGGAAGAGTTCCGAAGCATTTTAAAACTTCAGCAGAATTCCAAGAACAATGGAAGAATTCCGAAGCATTTTTAAACGTCAGCGGAATTCCGAGAACAATGGAAGAGTTCCGAAGCATTTTTAAACGTCAGCGGAATTCCGAGAACAATGGAAGAGTTCTGAAGCATTTTTAAGCGTCAGCGGAATTTTGAAAACAATGGAAGATTTCCGAAGCATTTTTAAACGTCAGCGGAATTCTGAGAACAATGGAAGAGTTCCGAAGCATTTTTAAACGTCAGCAGAATTCCGAGAACAATGGAAGAGTTCCGAAGCATTTTTAAACGTCAGCGGAATTCCGAGAACAATGAGAGAGTTCTGAAGCATTTTTAAGCGTCAGCGGAATTTTGAAAACAATGGAAGATTTCCGAAGCATTTTTAAACGTCAGCAGAATGCCGAGAACAATGCAAGATTTCCGAAGCATTTTTATATGTCAGCGGAATTCCGAGAATAATGGAAGAGTTCCGAAGCATTTTTAAACTTCAGCAGAATTCCGAGAACAATGGAAGAGTTTCGAAGCATTTTTAAACTTCAACGGTATTCCGAGAACAATGGAAGAGTTCCGAAGCATTTTTAAATGTCAGCGGAATTCCGAGAACAATGAAAGAGTTGCGAAGCATTATTAAACGTCAGCGGAGTTCCGAGAACAATGGAAGAGTTCCGAAGCATTTTTAAACTTCAGCAGAATTCCCAGAACAATGGAAGAGTTTCGAAGCATTTTTAAACTTCAACGGAATTCCGAGAACAATGGAAGAGTTCCGAAGCATTTTTAAACGTCAGCGGAATTCCGAGAACAATGAAAGAGTTGCGAAGCATTATTAAACGTCAGCGTAATTCCGAGAACAATGGAAGAATTCTGAAGCATTTTTAAGCGTCAGCGGAATTTTGAAAACAATGGAAGATTTCCGAAGCATGTTTAAACATCAGCGGAATTCTTAGAACAGTGGAAGAGTTCCGAAGCATTTTTAAACTTCAGCAGAATTCCGAGAACAATGGAAGAGTTTCGAAGCATTTTTAAACTTCAACGGTATTCCGAGAACAATGGAAGATTTCCGAAGCATTTTTAAACTTCAGCAGAATTCCGAGAACAATGGAAGAGTTTCGAAGCATTTTTAAACTTCAACGGTATTCCGAGAACAATGGAAGAGTTCCGAAGCATTTTTAAACGTCAGCGGAATTCTGAGAACAATGAAAGAGTTGCGAAGCATTTTTAAACGTCAGCAGAATTCCGAGAACAATGGAAGAGTTCCGAAGCATTTTAAAACTTCAGCAGAATTCCAAGAACAATGGAAGAATTCCGAAGCATTTTTAAACGTCAGCGGAATTCCGAGAACAATGGAAGAGTTCCGAAGCATTTTTAAACGTCAGCGGAATTCCGAGAACAATGGAAGAGTTCTGAAGCATTTTTAAGCGTCAGCGGAATTTTGAAAACAATGGAAGATTTCCGAAGCATTTTTAAACGTCAGCGGAATTCTGAGAACAATGGAAGAGTTCCGAAGCATTTTTAAACGTCAGCAGAATTCCGAGAACAATGGAAGAGTTCCGAAGCATTTTTAAACGTCAGCGGAATTCCGAGAACAATGAGAGAGTTCTGAAGCATTTTTAAGCGTCAGCGGAATTTTGAAAACAATGGAAGATTTCCGAAGCATTTTTAAACGTCAGCGGAATGCCGAGAACAATGCAAGATTTCCGAAGCATTTTTATATGTCAGCGGAATTCCGAGAATAATGGAAGAGTTCCGAAGCATTTTTAAACTTCAGCAGAATTCCGAGAACAATGGAAGAGTTTCGAAGCATTTTTAAACTTCAACGGTATTCCGAGAACAATGGAAGAGTTCCGAAGCATTTTTAAATGTCAGCGGAATTCCGAGAACAATGAAAGAGTTGCGAAGCATTATTAAACGTCAGCGGAGTTCCGAGAACAATGGAAGAGTTCCGAAGCATTTTTAAACTTCAGCAGAATTCCCAGAACAATGGAAGAGTTTCGAAGCATTTTTAAACTTCAACGGAATTCCGAGAACAATGGAAGAGTTCCGAAGCATTTTTAAACGTCAGCGGAATTCCGAGAACAATGAAAGAGTTGCGAAGCATTATTAAACGTCAGCGTAATTCCGAGAACAATGGAAGAATTCTGTAGCATTTTTAAGCGTCAGCGGAATTTTGAAAACAATGGAAGATTTCCGAAGCATGTTTAAACGTCAGCGGAATTCTTAGAACAATGGAAGAGTTCCGAAGCATTTTTAAACTTCAGCAGAATTCCGAGAACAATGGAAGGGTTCCGAAGCTTTTTTAAACTTCAGCGGAATTTGGAGAACAACGGAAGAGTTCCGAAGCATTTTTAAAAGTCAGCGGAATTCCGAGAACAATGGAAGATTTCCGAAGCATGTTTAAACGTCAGCGGAATTCTTAGAACAATGGAAGAGTTCCGAAGCATTTTTAAACTTCAGCAGAATTCCGAGAACAATGGAAGGGTTCCGAAGCTTTTTTAAACTTCAGCGGAATTTGGAGAACAACGGAAGAGTTCCGAAGCATTTTTAAAAGTCAGCGGAATTCCGAGAACAATGGAAGAGTTGTGAAGCATTTTTAAACGTCAGCGGAATTCCGAGAACAATGGTATAGTTCCGAAGCATTTTTAAACGTCAGCGGAATTCTGAGAACAATGAAAGAGTTGCGAAGCATTTTTATATGTCAGCGGAATTCCGAGAATAATGGAAGAGTTCCGAAGCATTTTTAAACTTCAGCAGAATTCCGAGAACAATGGAAGAGTTTCGAAGCATTTTTAAACTTCAACGGTATTCCGAGAACAATGGAAGAGTTCCGAAGCATTTTTAAACGTCAGCGGAATTCCGAGAACAATGAGAGAGTTCTGAAGCATTTTTAAGCGTCAGCGGGATTTTGAAAACAATGGAAGATTTCCGAAGCATTTTTAAACGTCAGCGGAATGCCGAGAACAATGCAAGATTTCCGAAGCATTTTTATATGTCAGCGGAATTCCGAGAATAATGGAAGAGTTCCGAAGCATTTTTAAACTTCAGCAGAATTCCGAGAACAATGGAAGAGTTTCGAAGCATTTTTAAACTTCAACGGTATTCCGAGAACAATGGAAGAGTTCCGAAGCATTTTTAAATGTCAGCGGAATTCCGAGAACAATGAAAGAGTTGCGAAGCATTATTAAACGTCAGCGGAGTTCCGAGAACAATGGAAGAGTTCCGAAGCATTTTTAAACTTCAGCAGAATTCCCAGAACAATGGAAGAGTTTCGAAGCATTTTTAAACTTCAACGGAATTCCGAGAACAATGGAAGAGTTCCGAAGCATTTTTAAACGTCAGCGGAATTCCGAGAACAATGAAAGAGTTGCGAAGCATTATTAAACGTCAGCGTAATTCCGAGAACAATGGAAGAATTCTGAAGCATTTTTAAGCGTCAGCGGAATTTTGAAAACAATGGAAGATTTCCGAAGCATGTTTAAACATCAGCGGAATTCTTAGAACAGTGGAAGAGTTCCGAAGCATTTTTAAACTTCAGCAGAATTCCGAGAACAATGGAAGAGTTTCGAAGCATTTTTAAACTTCAACGGTATTCCGAGAACAATGGAAGATTTCCGAAGCATTTTTAAACGTCAGCGGAATTCTGAGAACAATGGAAGAGTTCCGAAGCATTTTTAAACGTCAGCAGAATTCCGAGAACAATGGAAGAGTTCCGAAGCATTTTTAAACGTCAGCGGAATTCCGAGAACAATGAGAGAGTTCTGAAGCATTTTTAAGCGTCAGCGGAATTTTGAAAACAATGGAAGATTTCCGAAGCATTTTTATATGTCAGCGGAATTCCGAGAATAATGGAAGAGTTCCGAAGCATTTTTAAACTTCAGCAGAATTCCGAGAACAATGGAAGAGTTTCGAAGCATTTTTAAACTTCAACGGTATTCCGAGAACAATGGAAGAGTTCCGAAGCATTTTTAAACGTCAGCGGAATTCTGAGAACAATGAAAGAGTTGCGAAGCATTTTTAAACGTCAGCAGAATTCCGAGAACAATGGAAGAGTTCCGAAGCATTTTAAAACTTCAGCAGAATTCCAAGAACAATGGAAGAATTCCGAAGCATTTTTAAACGTCAGCGGAATTCCGAGAACAATGGAAGAGTTCCGAAGCATTTTTAAACGTCAGCGGAATTCCGAGAACAATGGAAGAGTTCTGAAGCATTTTTAAGCGTCAGCGGAATTTTGAAAACAATGGAAGATTTCCGAAGCATTTTTAAACGTCAGCGGAATTCTGAGAACAATGGAAGAGTTCCGAAGCATTTTTAAACGTCAGCAGAATTCCGAGAACAATGGAAGAGTTCCGAAGCATTTTTAAACGTCAGCGGAATTCCGAGAACAATGAGAGAGTTCTGAAGCATTTTTAAGCGTCAGCGGAATTTTGAAAACAATGGAAGATTTCCGAAGCATTTTTAAACGTCAGCGGAATGCCGAGAACAATGCAAGATTTCCGAAGCATTTTTATATGTCAGCGGAATTCCGAGAATAATGGAAGAGTTCCGAAGCATTTTTAAACTTCAGCAGAATTCCGAGAACAATGGAAGAGTTTCGAAGCATTTTTAAACTTCAACGGTATTCCGAGAACAATGGAAGAGTTCCGAAGCATTTTTAAATGTCAGCGGAATTCCGAGAACAATGAAAGAGTTGCGAAGCATTATTAAACGTCAGCGGAGTTCCGAGAACAATGGAAGAGTTCCGAAGCATTTTTAAACTTCAGCAGAATTCCCAGAACAATGGAAGAGTTTCGAAGCATTTTTAAACTTCAACGGAATTCCGAGAACAATGGAAGAGTTCCGAAGCATTTTTAAACGTCAGCGGAATTCCGAGAACAATGAAAGAGTTGCGAAGCATTATTAAACGTCAGCGTAATTCCGAGAACAATGGAAGAATTCTGTAGCATTTTTAAGCGTCAGCGGAATTTTGAAAACAATGGAAGATTTCCGAAGCATGTTTAAACGTCAGCGGA
Source organism: Phyllobates terribilis (assembly GCF_046119375.1). Classification (NCBI taxonomy): domain Eukaryota; kingdom Metazoa; phylum Chordata; class Amphibia; order Anura; family Dendrobatidae; genus Phyllobates; species Phyllobates terribilis. The sequence goes on along the minus strand of NW_027362788.1, from coordinate 10,215,909 downwards.
ATTCTTAGAACAATGGAAGAGTTCCGAAGCATTTTTAAACTTCAGCAGAATTCCGAGAACAATGGAAGGGTTCCGAAGCTTTTTTAAACTTCAGCGGAATTTGGAGAACAACGGAAGAGTTCCGAAGCATTTTTAAAAGTCAGCGGAATTCCGAGAACAATGGAAGATTTCCGAAGCATGTTTAAACGTCAGCGGAATTCTTAGAACAATGGAAGAGTTCCGAAGCATTTTTAAACTTCAGCAGAATTCCGAGAACAATGGAAGGGTTCCGAAGCTATTTTAAACTTCAGCGGAATTTGGAGAACAACGGAAGAGTTCCGAAGCATTTTTAAAAGTCAGCGGAATTCCGAGAACAATGGAAGAGTTGTGAAGCATTTTTAAACGTCAGCGGAATTCCGAGAACAATGGTATAGTTCCGAAGCATTTTTAAACGTCAGCGAAATTCTGAGAACAATGGAAGAGTTCTGATGATTTTTTAGACTTCAGCAGAATTCCTAGAACAATGGAAGAGGTCCGAAGCATTTTTAAGCGTCAGCGGAATTTTGAAAACAATGGAAGATTTCCGAAGCATTTTTAAACGTCAGCGGAATTCTGAGAACAATGGAAGAGTTCCGAAGCATTCTTAAACGTCAGCAGAATTCCGAGAACAATGGAAGAGTTCCGAAGCATTTTTAAACGTCAGCGGAGTTCCGAGAACAATGGAAGAGTTCCGAAGCATTTTTAAACTTCAGCGGAATTCCGAGAACAATGGAAGAGTTCCGAAGCATTTTTAAACATCAGCGGAATTCCGAGAACAATGGAAGAGTACTGAAGCATTTTAAAACGTCAGCGGAATTCCAAGAACAATGGAAGAGTTCCGAAGCATTTTTAAATGTCAGCAGAATTCCGAGAACAATGGAAGAGTTCCGAAGCATTTTAAAACTTCAGCAGAATTCCAAGAACAATGAAGAGTTCCGAAGCATTTTTAAACGTCAGCGGAATTCCGAGAACAATGGAAGAGTTCCAAAGCATTTTTAAACATCAGCGGAATTCCGAGAACAATGGAAGAGTTCCGAAGCATTTTTAAACGTCAGCAAAATTCTGAGAACAATGGAAGAGTTCTGATGATTTTTTAGACTTCAGCAGAATTCCTAGAACAATGGAAGGGGTCCGAAGCATTTTTAAACTTCAGCGGAATTCCGAGAACAATGGAAGAGTTCCGAAGCATTTTTAAACGTCAGCGGAATTCCGAGAACAATGGAAGAGTACTGAAGCATTTTAAAACGTCAGCGGAATTCCAAGAACAATGGAAGAGTTCCGAAGCATTTTTAAACGTCAGCAGAATTCCGAGAACAATGGAAGCGTTCCGAAGCATTTTAAAACTTCAGCAGAATTCCAAGAACAATGGAAGAGTTCCGAAGCATTTTTAAACGTCAGCGGAATTCCGAGAACAATGGAAGAGTTCCGAAGCATTTTTAAACATCAGCGGAATTCCGAGAACAATGGAAGAGTTCTGAAGCATTTTTAAGCGTCAGCGGAATTTTGAAAACAATGGAAGATTTCCGAAGCATTTTTAAACGTCAGCGGAATTCTGAGAACAATGGAAGAGTTCCGAAGCATTCTTAAACGTCAGCAGAATTCCGAGAACAATGGAAGAGTTCCGAAGCATTTTTAAACGTCAGCGGAGTTCCGAGAACAATGGAAGAGTTCCGAAGCATTTTTAAACTTCAGCAGAATTCCCAGAACAATGGAAGAGTTTCGAAGCATTTTTAAACTTCAACGGAATTCCGAGAACAATGGAAGAGTTCCGAAGCATTTTTAAACGTCAGCGGAATTCCGAGAACAATGAAAGAGTTGCGAAGCATTATTAAACGTCAGCGTAATTCCGAGAACAATGGAAGAATTCTGAAGCATTTTTAAGCGTCAGCGGAATTTTGAAAACAATGGAAGATTTCCGAAGCATGTTTAAACATCAGCGGAATTCTTAGAACAGTGGAAGAGTTCCGAAGCATTTTTAAACTTCAGCAGAATTCCGAGAACAATGGAAGAGTTTCGAAGCATTTTTAAACTTCAACGGTATTCCGAGAACAATGGAAGATTTCCGAAGCATTTTTAAACGTCAGCGGAATTCTGAGAACAATGGAAGAGTTCCGAAGCATTTTTAAACGTCAGCAGAATTCCGAGAACAATGGAAGAGTTCCGAAGCATTTTTAAACGTCAGCGGAATTCCGAGAACAATGAGAGAGTTCTGAAGCATTTTTAAGCGTCAGCGGAATTTTGAAAACAATGGAAGATTTCCGAAGCATTTTTATATGTCAGCGGAATTCCGAGAATAATGGAAGAGTTCCGAAGCATTTTTAAACTTCAGCAGAATTCCGAGAACAATGGAAGAGTTTCGAAGCATTTTTAAACTTCAACGGTATTCCGAGAACAATGGAAGAGTTCCGAAGCATTTTTAAACGTCAGCGGAATTCTGAGAACAATGAAAGAGTTGCGAAGCATTTTTAAACGTCAGCAGAATTCCGAGAACAATGGAAGAGTTCCGAAGCATTTTTAAACTTCAGCAGAATTCCCAGAACAATGGAAGAGTTTCGAAGCATTTTTAAACTTCAACGGAATTCCGAGAACAATGGAAGAGTTCCGAAGCATTTTTAAACGTCAGCGGAATTCCGAGAACAATGAAAGAGTTGCGAAGCATTATTAAACGTCAGCGTAATTCCGAGAACAATGGAAGAATTCTGTAGCATTTTTAAGCGTCAGCGGAATTTTGAAAACAATGGAAGATTTCCGAAGCATGTTTAAACGTCAGCGGAATTCTTAGAACAATGGAAGAGTTCCGAAGCATTTTTAAACTTCAGCAGAATTCCGAGAACAATGGAAGGGTTCCGAAGCTTTTTTAAACTTCAGCGGAATTTGGAGAACAACGGAAGAGTTCCGAAGCATTTTTAAAAGTCAGCGGAATTCCGAGAACAATGGAAGAATTCTGTAGCATTTTTAAGCGTCAGCGGAATTTTGAAAACAATGGAAGATTTCCGAAGCATGTTTAAACGTCAGCGGAATTCTTAGAACAATGGAAGAGTTCCGAAGCATTTTTAAACGTCAGCAGAATTCCGAGAACAATGGAAGAGTTCCGAAGCATTTTTAAACGTCAGCGGAATTCCGAGAACAATGAGAGAGTTCTGAATCATTTTTAAGCGTCAGCGGAATTTTGAAAACAATGGAAGATTTCCGAAGCATTTTTATATGTCAGCGGAATTCCGAGAATAATGGAAGAGTTCCGAAGCATTTTTAAACTTCAGCAGAATTCCGAGAACAATGGAAGAGTTTCGAAGCATTTTTAAACTTCAACGGTATTCCGAGAACAATGGAAGAGTTCCGAAGCATTTTTAAACGTCAGCGGAATTCTGAGAACAATGAAAGAGTTGCGAAGCATTTTTAAACGTCAGCAGAATTCCGAGAACAATGGAAGAGTTCCGAAGCATTTTAAAACTTCAGCAGAATTCCAAGAACAATGGAAGAATTCCGAAGCATTTTTAAACGTCAGCGGAATTCCGAGAACAATGGAAGAGTTCCGAAGCATTTTTAAACGTCAGCGGAATTCCGAGAACAATGGAAGAGTTCTGAAGCATTTTTAAGCGTCAGCGGAATTTTGAAAACAATGGAAGATTTCCGAAGCATTTTTAAACGTCAGCGGAATTCTGAGAACAATGGAAGAGTTCCGAAGCATTTTTAAACGTCAGCAGAATTCCGAGAACAATGGAAGAGTTCCGAAGCATTTTTAAACGTCAGCGGAATTCCGAGAACAATGAGAGAGTTCTGAAGCATTTTTAAGCGTCAGCGGAATTTTGAAAACAATGGAAGATTTCCGAAGCATTTTTAAACGTCAGCGGAATGCCGAGAACAATGCAAGATTTCCGAAGCATTTTTATATGTCAGCGGAATTCCGAGAATAATGGAAGAGTTCCGAAGCATTTTTAAACTTCAGCAGAATTCCGAGAACAATGGAAGAGTTTCGAAGCATTTTTAAACTTCAACGGTATTCCGAGAACAATGGAAGAGTTCCGAAGCATTTTTAAATGTCAGCGGAATTCCGAGAACAATGAAAGAGTTGCGAAGCATTATTAAACGTCAGCGGAGTTCCGAGAACAATGGAAGAGTTCCGAAGCATTTTTAAACTTCAGCAGAATTCCCAGAACAATGGAAGAGTTTCGAAGCATTTTTAAACTTCAACGGAATTCCGAGAACAATGGAAGAGTTCCGAAGCATTTTTAAACGTCAGCGGAATTCCGAGAACAATGAAAGAGTTGCGAAGCATTATTAAACGTCAGCGTAATTCCGAGAACAATGGAAGAATTCTGTAGCATTTTTAAGCGTCAGCGGAATTTTGAAAACAATGGAAGATTTCCGAAGCATGTTTAAACGTCAGCGGAATTCTTAGAACAATGGAAGAGTTCCGAAGCATTTTTAAACTTCAGCAGAATTCCGAGAACAATGGAAGGGTTCCGAAGCTTTTTTAAACTTCAGCGGAATTTGGAGAACAACGGAAGAGTTCCGAAGCATTTTTAAAAGTCAGCGGAATTCCGAGAACAATGGAAGATTTCCGAAGCATGTTTAAACGTCAGCGGAATTCTTAGAACAATGGAAGAGTTCCGAAGCATTTTTAAACTTCAGCAGAATTCCGAGAACAATGGAAGGGTTCCGAAGCTATTTTAAACTTCAGCGGAATTTGGAGAACAACGGAAGAGTTCCGAAGCATTTTTAAAAGTCAGCGGAATTCCGAGAACAATGGAAGAGTTGTGAAGCATTTTTAAACGTCAGCGGAATTCCGAGAACAATGGTATAGTTCCGAAGCATTTTTAAACGTCAGCGAAATTCTGAGAACAATGGAAGAGTTCTGATGATTTTTTAGACTTCAGCAGAATTCCTAGAACAATGGAAGAGGTCCGAAGCATTTTTAAGCGTCAGCGGAATTTTGAAAACAATGGAAGATTTCCGAAGCATTTTTAAACGTCAGCGGAATTCTGAGAACAATGGAAGAGTTCCGAAGCATTCTTAAACGTCAGCAGAATTCCGAGAACAATGGAAGAGTTCCGAAGCATTTTTAAACGTCAGCGGAGTTCCGAGAACAATGGAAGAGTTCCGAAGCATTTTTAAACTTCAGCGGAATTCCGAGAACAATGGAAGAGTTCCGAAGCATTTTTAAACATCAGCGGAATTCCGAGAACAATGGAAGAGTACTGAAGCATTTTAAAACGTCAGCGGAATTCCAAGAACAATGGAAGAGTTCCGAAGCATTTTTAAATGTCAGCAGAATTCCGAGAACAATGGAAGAGTTCCGAAGCATTTTAAAACTTCAGCAGAATTCCAAGAACAATGAAGAGTTCCGAAGCATTTTTAAACGTCAGCGGAATTCCGAGAACAATGGAAGAGTTCCAAAGCATTTTTAAACATCAGCGGAATTCCGAGAACAATGGAAGAGTTCCGAAGCATTTTTAAACGTCAGCAAAATTCTGAGAACAATGGAAGAGTTCTGATGATTTTTTAGACTTCAGCAGAATTCCTAGAACAATGGAAGGGGTCCGAAGCATTTTTAAACTTCAGCGGAATTCCGAGAACAATGGAAGAGTTCCGAAGCATTTTTAAACGTCAGCGGAATTCCGAGAACAATGGAAGAGTACTGAAGCATTTTAAAACGTCAGCGGAATTCCAAGAACAATGGAAGAGTTCCGAAGCATTTTTAAACGTCAGCAGAATTCCGAGAACAATGGAAGCGTTCCGAAGCATTTTAAAACTTCAGCAGAATTCCAAGAACAATGGAAGAGTTCCGAAGCATTTTTAAACGTCAGCGGAATTCCGAGAACAATGGAAGAGTTCCGAAGCATTTTTAAACATCAGCGGAATTCCGAGAACAATGGAAGAGTTCTGAAGCATTTTTAAGCGTCAGCGGAATTTTGAAAACAATGGAAGATTTCCGAAGCATTTTTAAACGTCAGCGGAATTCTGAGAACAATGGAAGAGTTCCGAAGCATTCTTAAACGTCAGCAGAATTCCGAGAACAATGGAAGAGTTCCGAAGCATTTTTAAACGTCAGCGGAGTTCCGAGAACAATGGAAGAGTTCCGAAGCATTTTTAAACTTCAGCAGAATTCCCAGAACAATGGAAGAGTTTCGAAGCATTTTTAAACTTCAACGGAATTCCGAGAACAATGGAAGAGTTCCGAAGCATTTTTAAACGTCAGCGGAATTCCGAGAACAATGAAAGAGTTGCGAAGCATTATTAAACGTCAGCGTAATTCCGAGAACAATGGAAGAATTCTGAAGCATTTTTAAGCGTCAGCGGAATTTTGAAAACAATGGAAGATTTCCGAAGCATGTTTAAACATCAGCGGAATTCTTAGAACAGTGGAAGAGTTCCGAAGCATTTTTAAACTTCAGCAGAATTCCGAGAACAATGGAAGAGTTTCGAAGCATTTTTAAACTTCAACGGTATTCCGAGAACAATGGAAGATTTCCGAAGCATTTTTAAACGTCAGCGGAATTCTGAGAACAATGGAAGAGTTCCGAAGCATTTTTAAACGTCAGCAGAATTCCGAGAACAATGGAAGAGTTCCGAAGCATTTTTAAACGTCAGCGGAATTCCGAGAACAATGAGAGAGTTCTGAAGCATTTTTAAGCGTCAGCGGAATTTTGAAAACAATGGAAGATTTCCGAAGCATTTTTATATGTCAGCGGAATTCCGAGAATAATGGAAGAGTTCCGAAGCATTTTTAAACTTCAGCAGAATTCCGAGAACAATGGAAGAGTTTCGAAGCATTTTTAAACTTCAACGGTATTCCGAGAACAATGGAAGAGTTCCGAAGCATTTTTAAACGTCAGCGGAATTCTGAGAACAATGAAAGAGTTGCGAAGCATTTTTAAACGTCAGCAGAATTCCGAGAACAATGGAAGAGTTCCGAAGCATTTTTAAACTTCAGCAGAATTCCCAGAACAATGGAAGAGTTTCGAAGCATTTTTAAACTTCAACGGAATTCCGAGAACAATGGAAGAGTTCCGAAGCATTTTTAAACGTCAGCGGAATTCCGAGAACAATGAAAGAGTTGCGAAGCATTATTAAACGTCAGCGTAATTCCGAGAACAATGGAAGAATTCTGTAGCATTTTTAAGCGTCAGCGGAATTTTGAAAACAATGGAAGATTTCCGAAGCATGTTTAAACGTCAGCGGAATTCTTAGAACAATGGAAGAGTTCCGAAGCATTTTTAAACTTCAGCAGAATTCCGAGAACAATGGAAGGGTTCCGAAGCTTTTTTAAACTTCAGCGGAATTTGGAGAACAACGGAAGAGTTCCGAAGCATTTTTAAAAGTCAGCGGAATTCCGAGAACAATGGAAGATTTCCGAAGCATGTTTAAACGTCAGCGGAATTCTTAGAACAATGGAAGAGTTCCGAAGCATTTTTAAACTTCAGCAGAATTCCGAGAACAATGGAAGGGTTCCGAAGCTATTTTAAACTTCAGCGGAATTTGGAGAACAACGGAAGAGTTCCGAAGCATTTTTAAAAGTCAGCGGAATTCCGAGAACAATGGAAGAGTTCCGAAGCATTTTTAAACATCAGCGGAATTCCGAGAACAATGGAAGAGTTCTGAAGCATTTTTAAGCGTCAGCGGATTTTTGAAAACAATGGAAGATTTCCGAAGCATTTTTAAACGTCAGCGGAATTCTGAGAACAATGGAAGAGTTCCGAAGCATTTTTAAACGTCAGCAGAATTCCGAGAACAATGGAAGAGTTCCGAAGCATTTTTAAACGTCAGCGGAATTCCGAGAACAATGAGAGAGTTCTGAAGCATTTTTAAGCGTCAGCGGAATTTTGAAAACAATGGAAGATTTCCGAAGCATTTTTATGTCAGCGGAATTCCGAGAATAATGGAAGAGTTCCGAAGCATTTTTAAACTTCAGCAGAATTCCGAGAACAATGGAAGAGTTTCGAAGCATTTTTAAACTTCAACGGTATTCCGAGAACAATGGAAGAGTTCCAAAGCATTTTTAAACGTCAGCGGAATTCTGAGAACAATGAAAGAGTTGCGAAGCATTATTAAACGTCAGCGGAGTTCCGAGAACAATGGAAGAGTTCCGAAGCATTTTTAAACGTCAGCGGAATTCCGAGAACAATGGAAGAGTACTGAAGCATTTTAAAACGTCAGCGGAAATCCAAGAACAATGGAAGAGTTCCGAAGCATTTTTAAACGTCAGCAGAATTCCGAGAACAATGGAAGAGTTCCGAAGCATTTTAAAACTTCAGCAGAATTCCAAGAACAATGGAAGAATTCCGAAGCATTTTTAAACGTCAGCGGAATTCCGAGAACAATGGAAGAGTTCTGAAGCATTTTTAAACGTCAGCGGAATTCCGAGAACAATGGAAGAGTTCTGAAGCATTTTTAAGCGTCAGCGGAATTTTGAAAACAATGGAAGATTTCCGAAGCATTTTTAAACGTCAGCGGAATTCTGAGAACAATGGAAGAGTTCCGAAGCATTTTTAAACGTCAGCAGAATTCCGAGAACAATGGAAGAGTTCCGAAGCATTTTTAAACGTCAGCGGAATTCCGAGAACAATGAGAGAGTTCTGAAGCATTTTTAAGCGTCAGCGGAATTTTGAAAACAATGGAAGATTTCCGAAGCATTTTTAAACGTCAGCGGAATGCCGAGAACAATGCAAGATTTCCGAAGCATTTTTATATGTCAGCGGAATTCCGAGAATAATGGAAGAGTTCCGAAGCATTTTTAAACTTCAGCAGAATTCCGAGAACAATGGAAGAGTTTCGAAGCATTTTTAAACTTCAACAGTATTCCGAGAACAATGGAAGAGTTCCGAAGCATTTTTAAATGTCAGCGGAATTCCGAGAACAATGAAAGAGTTGCGAAGCATTATTAAACGTCAGCGGAGTTCCGAGAACAATGGAAGAGTTCCGAAGCATTTTTAAACTTCAGCAGAATTCCCAGAACAATGGAAGAGTTTCGAAGCATTTTTAAACTTCAACGGAATTCCGAGAACAATGGAAGAGTTCCGAAGCATTTTTAAACGTCAGCGGAATTCCGAGAACAATGAAAGAGTTGCGAAGCATTATTAAACGTCAGCGTAATTCCGAGAACAATGGAAGAATTCTGAAGCATTTTTAAATGTCAGCGGAATTCCGAGAACAATGGAAGAGTTCTGAAGCATTTTTAAGCGTCAGCGGAATTTTGAAAACAATGGAAGATTTCCGAAGCATTTTTAAACGTCAGCGGAATTCTGAGAACAATGGAAGAGTTCCGAAGCATTTTTAAACGTCAGCAGAATTCCGAGAACAATGGAAGAGTTCCGAAGCATTTTTAAACTTCAGCAGAATTCCGAGAACAATGGAAGAGTTTCGAAGCATTTTTAAACTTCAACGGTATTCCGAGAACAATGGAAGAGTTCCGAAGCATTTTTAAACGTCAGCGGAATTCCGAGAACAATGAAAGAGTTGCGAAGCATTATTAAACATCAGCGTAATTCCGAGAACAATGGAAGAATTCTGAAGCATTTTTAAGCGTCAGCGGAATTTTGAAAACAATGGAAGATTTCCGAAGCATGTTTAAACGTCAGCGGAATTCTTAGAACAATGGAAGAGTTCCGAAGCATTTTTAAACTTCAGCAGAATTCCGAGAACAATGGAAGGGTTCCGAAGCTTTTTTAAACTTCAGTGGAATTTGGAGAACAACGGAAGAGTTCCGAAGCATTTTTAAAAGTCAGCGGAATTCCGAGAACAATGGAAGAGTTGAGAAGCATTTTTAAACGTCAGCGGAATTCCGAGAACAATGGAAGAGTTCCGAAGCATTTTTAAACGTCAGCGAAATTCTGAGAACAATGGAAGAGTTCTGATGATTTTTTAGACTTCAGCAGAATTCCTAGAACAATGGAAGGGGTCCGAAGCATTTTTAAACTTCAGCGGAATTCCGAGAACAATGGAAGAGTTCCGAAGCATTTTTAAACGTCAGCGGAATTCCGAGAACAATGGAAGAGTACTGAAGCATTTTAAAACGTCAGCGGAATTCCAAGAACAATGGAAGAGTTCCGAAGCATTTTTAAACTTCAGCAGAATTCCAAGAACAATGGAAGAGTTCCGAAGCATTTTTAAACGTCAGCGGAATTCCGAGAACAATGGAAGAGTACTGAAGCATTTTAAAACGTCAGCGGAAATCCAAGAACAATGGAAGAGTTCCGAAGCATTTTTAAACGTCAGCAGAATTCCGAGAACAATGGAAGAGTACCGAAGCATTTTAAAACTTCAGCAGAATTCCAAGAACAATGGAAGAATTCCGAAGCATTTTTAAACGTCAGCGGAATTCCGAGAACAATGGAAGAGTTCTGAAGCATTTTTAAACGTCAGCGGAATTCCGAGAACAATGGAAGAGTTCTGAAGCATTTTTAAGCGTCAGCGGAATTTTGAAAACAATGGAAGATTTCCGAAGCATTTTTAAACGTCAGCAGAATTCCGAGAACAATGGAAGAGTTCCGAAGCATTTTTAAACGTCAGCGGAATTCCGAGAACAATGAGAGAGTTCTGAAGCATTTTTAAGCGTCAGCGGGATTTTGAAAACAATGGAAGATTTCCGAAGCATTTTTAAACGTCAGCGGAATGCCGAGAACAATGCAAGATTTCCGAAGCATTTTTATATGTCAGCGGAATTCCGAGAATAATGGAAGAGTTCCGAAGCATTTTTAAACTTCAGCAGAATTCCGAGAACAATGGAAGAGTTTCGAAGCATTTTTAAACTTCAACGGTATTCCGAGAACAATGGAAGAGTTCCGAAGCATTTTTAAATGTCAGCGGAATTCCGAGAACAATGAAAGAGTTGCGAAGCATTATTAAACGTCAGCGGAGTTCCGAGAACAATGGAAGAGTTCCGAAGCATTTTTAAACTTCAGCAGAATTCCCAGAACAATGGAAGAGTTTCGAAGCATTTTTAAACTTCAACGGAATTCCGAGAACAATGGAAGAGTTCCGAAGCATTTTTAAACGTCAGCGGAATTCCGAGAACAATGAAAGAGTTGCGAAGCATTATTAAACGTCAGCGTAATTCCGAGAACAATGGAAGAATTCTGAAGCATTTTTAAGCGTCAGCGGAATTCCGAGAACAATGAGAGAGTTCTGAAGCATTTTTAAGCGTCAGCGGAATTTTGAAAACAATGGAAGATTTCCGAAGCATTTTTATATGTCAGCGGAATTCCGAGAATAATGGAAGAGTTCCGAAGCATTTTTAAACTTCAACGGTATTCCGAGAACAATGGAAGAGTTCCGAAGCATTTTTAAACGTCAGCGGAATTCTGAGAACAATGAAAGAGTTGCGAAGCATTTTTAAACGTCAGCAGAATTCCGAGAACAATGGAAGAGTTCCGAAGCATTTTAAAACTTCAGCAGAATTCCAAGAACAATGGAAGAATTCCGAAGCATTTTTAAACGTCAGCGGAATTCCGAGAACAATGGAAGAGTTCCGAAGCATTTTTAAACGTCAGCGGAATTCCGAGAACAATGGAAGAGTTCTGAAGCATTTTTAAGCGTCAGCGGAATTTTGAAAACAATGGAAGATTTCCGAAGCATTTTTAAACGTCAGCGGAATTCTGAGAACAATGGAAGAGTTCCGAAGCATTTTTAAACGTCAGCAGAATTCCGAGAACAATGGAAGAGTTCCGAAGCATTTTTAAACGTCAGCGGAATTCCGAGAACAATGAGAGAGTTCTGAAGCATTTTTAAGCGTCAGCGGAATTTTGAAAACAATGGAAGATTTCCGAAGCATTTTTAAACGTCAGCAGAATGCCGAGAACAATGCAAGATTTCCGAAGCATTTTTATATGTCAGCGGAATTCCGAGAATAATGGAAGAGTTCCGAAGCATTTTTAAACTTCAGCAGAATTCCGAGAACAATGGAAGAGTTTCGAAGCATTTTTAAACTTCAACGGTATTCCGAGAACAATGGAAGAGTTCCGAAGCATTTTTAAACGTCAGCGGAATTCCGAGAACAATGAGAGAGTTCTGAAGCATTTTTAAGCGTCAGCGGGATTTTGAAAACAATGGAAGATTTCCGAAGCATTTTTAAACGTCAACGGAATGCCGAGAACAATGCAAGATTTCCGAAGCATTTTTATATGTCAGCGGAATTCCGAGAATAATGGAAGAGTTCCGAAGCATTTTTAAACTTCAGCAGAATTCCGAGAACAATGGAAGAGTTTCGAAGCATTTTTAAACTTCAACGGTATTCCGAGAACAATGGAAGAGTTCCGAAGCATTTTTAAATGTCAGCGGAATTCCGAGAACAATGAAAGAGTTGCGAAGCATTATTAAACGTCAGCGGAGTTCCGAGAACAATGGAAGAGTTCCGAAGCATTTTTAAACTTCAGCAGAATTCCCAGAACAATGGAAGAGTTTCGAAGCATTTTTAAACTTCAACGGAATTCCGAGAACAATGGAAGAGTTCCGAAGCATTTTTAAACGTCAGCGGAATTCCGAGAACAATGAAAGAGTTGCGAAGCATTATTAAACGTCAGCGTAATTCCGAGAACAATGGAAGAATTCTGAAGCATTTTTAAGCGTCAGCGGAATTTTGAAAACAATGGAAGATTTCCGAAGCATGTTTAAACATCAGCGGAATTCTTAGAACAGTGGAAGAGTTCCGAAGCATTTTTAAACTTCAGCAGAATTCCGAGAACAATGGAAGAGTTTCGAAGCATTTTTAAACTTCAACGGTATTCCGAGAACAATGGAAGATTTCCGAAGCATTTTTAAACGTCAGCGGAATTCTGAGAACAATGGAAGAGTTCCGAAGCATTTTTAAACGTCAGCAGAATTCCGAGAACAATGGAAGAGTTCCGAAGCATTTTTAAACGTCAGCGGAATTCCGAGAACAATGAGAGAGTTCTGAAGCATTTTTAAGCGTCAGCGGAATTTTGAAAACAATGGAAGATTTCCGAAGCATTTTTATATGTCAGCGGAATTCCGAGAATAATGGAAGAGTTCCGAAGCATTTTTAAACTTCAGCAGAATTCCGAGAACAATGGAAGAGTTTCGAAGCATTTTTAAACTTCAACGGTATTCCGAGAACAATGGAAGAGTTCCGAAGCATTTTTAAACGTCAGCGGAATTCTGAGAACAATGAAAGAGTTGCGAAGCATTTTTAAACGTCAGCAGAATTCCGAGAACAATGGAAGAGTTCCGAAGCATTTTAAAACTTCAGCAGAATTCCAAGAACAATGGAAGAATTCCGAAGCATTTTTAAATGTCAGCGGAATTCCGAGAACAATGGAAGAGTTCCGAAGCATTTTTAAACGTCAGCGGAATTCCGAGAACAATGGAAGAGTTCTGAAGCATTTTTAAGCGTCAGCGGAATTTTGAAAACAATGGAAGATTTCCGAAGCATTTTTAAACGTCAGCGGAATTCTGAGAACAATGGAAGAGTTCCGAAGCATTTTTAAACGTCAGCAGAATTCCGAGAACAATGGAAGAGTTCCGAAGCATTTTTAAACGTCAGCGGAATTCCGAGAACAATGAGAGAGTTCTGAAGCATTTTTAAGCGTCAGCGGAATTTTGAAAACAATGGAAGATTTCCGAAGCATTTTTAAACGTCAGCGGAATGCCGAGAACAATGCAAGATTTCCGAAGCATTTTTATATGTCAGCGGAATTCCGAGAATAATGGAAGAGTTCCGAAGCATTTTTAAACTTCAGCAGAATTCCGAGAACAATGGAAGAGTTTCGAAGCATTTTTAAACTTCAACGGTATTCCGAGAACAATGGAAGAGTTCCGAAGCATTTTTAAATGTCAGCGGAATTCCGAGAACAATGAAAGAGTTGCGAAGCATTATTAAACGTCAGCGGAGTTCCGAGAACAATGGAAGAGTTCCGAAGCATTTTTAAACTTCAGCAGAATTCCCAGAACAATGGAAGAGTTTCGAAGCATTTTTAAACTTCAACGGAATTCCGAGAACAATGGAAGAGTTCCGAAGCATTTTTAAACGTCAGCGGAATTCCGAGAACAATGAAAGAGTTGCGAAGCATTATTAAACGTCAGCGTAATTCCGAGAACAATGGAAGAATTCTGTAGCATTTTTAAGCGTCAGCGGAATTTTGAAAACAATGGAAGATTTCCGAAGCATGTTTAAACGTCAGCGGAATTCTTAGAACAATGGAAGAGTTCCGAAGCATTTTTAAACTTCAGCAGAATTCCGAGAACAATGGAAGGGTTCCGAAGCTTTTTTAAACTTCAGCGGAATTTGGAGAACAACGGAAGAGTTCCGAAGCATTTTTAAAAGTCAGCGGAATTCCGAGAACAATGGAAGATTTCCGAAGCATGTTTAAACGTCAGCGGAATTCTTAGAACAATGAAAGAGTTCCGAAGCATTTTTAAACTTCAGCAGAATTCCGAGAACAATGGAAGGGTTCCGAAGCTTTTTTAAACTTCAGCGGAATTTGGAGAACAACGGAAGAGTTCCGAAGCATTTTTAAAAGTCAGCGGAATTCCGAGAACAATGGAAGAGTTGTGAAGCATTTTTAAACGTCAGCGGAATTCCGAGAACAATGGTATAGTTCCGAAGCATTTTTAAACGTCAGCGGAATTCTGAGAACAATGAAAGAGTTGCGAAGCATTTTTATATGTCAGCGGAATTCCGAGAATAATGGAAGAGTTCCGAAGCATTTTTAAACTTCAGCAGAATTCCGAGAACAATGGAAGAGTTTCGAAGCATTTTTAAACTTCAACGGTATTCCGAGAACAATGGAAGAGTTCCGAAGCATTTTTAAACGTCAGCGGAATTCCGAGAACAATGAGAGAGTTCTGAAGCATTTTTAAGCGTCAGCGGGATTTTGAAAACAATGGAAGATTTCCGAAGCATTTTTAAACGTCAGCGGAATGCCGAGAACAATGCAAGATTTCCGAAGCATTTTTATATGTCAGCGGAATTCCGAGAATAATGGAAGAGTTCCGAAGCATTTTTAAACTTCAGCAGAATTCCGAGAACAATGGAAGAGTTTCGAAGCATTTTTAAACTTCAACGGTATTCCGAGAACAATGGAAGAGTTCCGAAGCATTTTTAAATGTCAGCGGAATTCCGAGAACAATGAAAGAGTTGCGAAGCATTATTAAACGTCAGCGGAGTTCCGAGAACAATGGAAGAGTTCCGAAGCATTTTTAAACTTCAGCAGAATTCCCAGAACAATGGAAGAGTTTCGAAGCATTTTTAAACTTCAACGGAATTCCGAGAACAATGGAAGAGTTCCGAAGCATTTTTAAACGTCAGCGGAATTCCGAGAACAATGAAAGAGTTGCGAAGCATTATTAAACGTCAGCGTAATTCCGAGAACAATGGAAGAATTCTGAAGCATTTTTAAGCGTCAGCGGAATTTTGAAAACAATGGAAGATTTCCGAAGCATGTTTAAACATCAGCGGAATTCTTAGAACAGTGGAAGAGTTCCGAAGCATTTTTAAACTTCAGCAGAATTCCGAGAACAATGGAAGAGTTTCGAAGCATTTTTAAACTTCAACGGTATTCCGAGAACAATGGAAGATTTCCGAAGCATTTTTAAACGTCAGCGGAATTCTGAGAACAATGGAAGAGTTCCGAAGCATTTTTAAACGTCAGCAGAATTCCGAGAACAATGGAAGAGTTCCGAAGCATTTTTAAACGTCAGCGGAATTCCGAGAACAATGAGAGAGTTCTGAAGCATTTTTAAGCGTCAGCGGAATTTTGAAAACAATGGAAGATTTCCGAAGCATTTTTATATGTCAGCGGAATTCCGAGAATAATGGAAGAGTTCCGAAGCATTTTTAAACTTCAGCAGAATTCCGAGAACAATGGAAGAGTTTCGAAGCATTTTTAAACTTCAACGGTATTCCGAGAACAATGGAAGAGTTCCGAAGCATTTTTAAACGTCAGCGGAATTCTGAGAACAATGAAAGAGTTGCGAAGCATTTTTAAACGTCAGCAGAATTCCGAGAACAATGGAAGAGTTCCGAAGCATTTTAAAACTTCAGCAGAATTCCAAGAACAATGGAAGAATTCCGAAGCATTTTTAAACGTCAGCGGAATTCCGAGAACAATGGAAGAGTTCCGAAGCATTTTTAAACGTCAGCGGAATTCCGAGAACAATGGAAGAGTTCTGAAGCATTTTTAAGCGTCAGCGGAATTTTGAAAACAATGGAAGATTTCCGAAGCATTTTTAAACGTCAGCGGAATTCTGAGAACAATGGAAGAGTTCCGAAGCATTTTTAAACGTCAGCAGAATTCCGAGAACAATGGAAGAGTTCCGAAGCATTTTTAAACGTCAGCGGAATTCCGAGAACAATGAGAGAGTTCTGAAGCATTTTTAAGCGTCAGCGGAATTTTGAAAACAATGGAAGATTTCCGAAGCATTTTTAAACGTCAGCGGAATGCCGAGAACAATGCAAGATTTCCGAAGCATTTTTATATGTCAGCGGAATTCCGAGAATAATGGAAGAGTTCCGAAGCATTTTTAAACTTCAGCAGAATTCCGAGAACAATGGAAGAGTTTCGAAGCATTTTTAAACTTCAACGGTATTCCGAGAACAATGGAAGAGTTCCGAAGCATTTTTAAATGTCAGCGGAATTCCGAGAACAATGAAAGAGTTGCGAAGCATTATTAAACGTCAGCGGAGTTCCGAGAACAATGGAAGAGTTCCGAAGCATTTTTAAACTTCAGCAGAATTCCCAGAACAATGGAAGAGTTTCGAAGCATTTTTAAACTTCAACGGAATTCCGAGAACAATGGAAGAGTTCCGAAGCATTTTTAAACGTCAGCGGAATTCCGAGAACAATGAAAGAGTTGCGAAGCATTATTAAACGTCAGCGTAATTCCGAGAACAATGGAAGAATTCTGTAGCATTTTTAAGCGTCAGCGGAATTTTGAAAACAATGGAAGATTTCCGAAGCATGTTTAAACGTCAGCGGAATTCTTAGAACAATGGAAGAGTTCCGAAGCATTTTTAAACTTCAGCAGAATTCCGAGAACAATGGAAGGGTTCCGAAGCTTTTTTAAACTTCAGCGGAATTTGGAGAACAACGGAAGAGTTCCGAAGCATTTTTAAAAGTCAGCGGAATTCCGAGAACAATGGAAGATTTCCGAAGCATGTTTAAACGTCAGCGGAATTCTTAGAACAATGGAAGAGTTCCGAAGCATTTTTAAACTTCAGCAGAATTCCGAGAACAATGGAAGGGTTCCGAAGCTATTTTAAACTTCAGCGGAATTTGGAGAACAACGGAAGAGTTCCGAAGCATTTTTAAAAGTCAGCGGAATTCCGAGAACAATGGAAGAGTTGTGAAGCATTTTTAAACGTCAGCGGAATTCCGAGAACAATGGTATAGTTCCGAAGCATTTTTAAACGTCAGCGAAATTCTGAGAACAATGGAAGAGTTCTGATGATTTTTTAGACTTCAGCAGAATTCCTAGAACAATGGAAGAGGTCCGAAGCATTTTTAAGCGTCAGCGGAATTTTGAAAACAATGGAAGATTTCCGAAGCATTTTTAAACGTCAGCGGAATTCTGAGAACAATGGAAGAGTTCCGAAGCATTCTTAAACGTCAGCAGAATTCCGAGAACAATGGAAGAGTTCCGAAGCATTTTTAAACGTCAGCGGAGTTCCGAGAACAATGGAAGAGTTCCGAAGCATTTTTAAACTTCAGCGGAATTCCGAGAACAATGGAAGAGTTCCGAAGCATTTTTAAACATCAGCGGAATTCCGAGAACAATGGAAGAGTACTGAAGCATTTTAAAACGTCAGCGGAATTCCAAGAACAATGGAAGAGTTCCGAAGCATTTTTAAATGTCAGCAGAATTCCGAGAACAATGGAAGAGTTCCGAAGCATTTTAAAACTTCAGCAGAATTCCAAGAACAATGAAGAGTTCCGAAGCATTTTTAAACGTCAGCGGAATTCCGAGAACAATGGAAGAGTTCCAAAGCATTTTTAAACATCAGCGGAATTCCGAGAACAATGGAAGAGTTCCGAAGCATTTTTAAACGTCAGCAAAATTCTGAGAACAATGGAAGAGTTCTGATGATTTTTTAGACTTCAGCAGAATTCCTAGAACAATGGAAGGGGTCCGAAGCATTTTTAAACTTCAGCGGAATTCCGAGAACAATGGAAGAGTTCCGAAGCATTTTTAAACGTCAGCGGAATTCCGAGAACAATGGAAGAGTACTGAAGCATTTTAAAACGTCAGCGGAATTCCAAGAACAATGGAAGAGTTCCGAAGCATTTTTAAACGTCAGCAGAATTCCGAGAACAATGGAAGCGTTCCGAAGCATTTTAAAACTTCAGCAGAATTCCAAGAACAATGGAAGAGTTCCGAAGCATTTTTAAACGTCAGCGGAATTCCGAGAACAATGGAAGAGTTCCGAAGCATTTTTAAACATCAGCGGAATTCCGAGAACAATGGAAGAGTTCTGAAGCATTTTTAAGCGTCAGCGGAATTTTGAAAACAATGGAAGATTTCCGAAGCATTTTTAAACGTCAGCGGAATTCTGAGAACAATGGAAGAGTTCCGAAGCATTCTTAAACGTCAGCAGAATTCCGAGAACAATGGAAGAGTTCCGAAGCATTTTTAAACGTCAGCGGAGTTCCGAGAACAATGGAAGAGTTCCGAAGCATTTTTAAACTTCAGCAGAATTCCCAGAACAATGGAAGAGTTTCGAAGCATTTTTAAACTTCAACGGAATTCCGAGAACAATGGAAGAGTTCCGAAGCATTTTTAAACGTCAGCGGAATTCCGAGAACAATGAAAGAGTTGCGAAGCATTATTAAACGTCAGCGTAATTCCGAGAACAATGGAAGAATTCTGAAGCATTTTTAAGCGTCAGCGGAATTTTGAAAACAATGGAAGA
This sequence comes from Phyllobates terribilis, assembly GCF_046119375.1. Classification (NCBI taxonomy): domain Eukaryota; kingdom Metazoa; phylum Chordata; class Amphibia; order Anura; family Dendrobatidae; genus Phyllobates; species Phyllobates terribilis. The sequence continues at coordinate 10,197,029 of NW_027362788.1, read as the reverse complement.
TTTCCGAAGCATGTTTAAACATCAGCGGAATTCTTAGAACAGTGGAAGAGTTCCGAAGCATTTTTAAACTTCAGCAGAATTCCGAGAACAATGGAAGAGTTTCGAAGCATTTTTAAACTTCAACGGTATTCCGAGAACAATGGAAGATTTCCGAAGCATTTTTAAACGTCAGCGGAATTCTGAGAACAATGGAAGAGTTCCGAAGCATTTTTAAACGTCAGCAGAATTCCGAGAACAATGGAAGAGTTCCGAAGCATTTTTAAACGTCAGCGGAATTCCGAGAACAATGAGAGAGTTCTGAAGCATTTTTAAGCGTCAGCGGAATTTTGAAAACAATGGAAGATTTCCGAAGCATTTTTATATGTCAGCGGAATTCCGAGAATAATGGAAGAGTTCCGAAGCATTTTTAAACTTCAGCAGAATTCCGAGAACAATGGAAGAGTTTCGAAGCATTTTTAAACTTCAACGGTATTCCGAGAACAATGGAAGAGTTCCGAAGCATTTTTAAACGTCAGCGGAATTCTGAGAACAATGAAAGAGTTGCGAAGCATTTTTAAACGTCAGCAGAATTCCGAGAACAATGGAAGAGTTCCGAAGCATTTTTAAACTTCAGCAGAATTCCCAGAACAATGGAAGAGTTTCGAAGCATTTTTAAACTTCAACGGAATTCCGAGAACAATGGAAGAGTTCCGAAGCATTTTTAAACGTCAGCGGAATTCCGAGAACAATGAAAGAGTTGCGAAGCATTATTAAACGTCAGCGTAATTCCGAGAACAATGGAAGAATTCTGTAGCATTTTTAAGCGTCAGCGGAATTTTGAAAACAATGGAAGATTTCCGAAGCATGTTTAAACGTCAGCGGAATTCTTAGAACAATGGAAGAGTTCCGAAGCATTTTTAAACTTCAGCAGAATTCCGAGAACAATGGAAGGGTTCCGAAGCTTTTTTAAACTTCAGCGGAATTTGGAGAACAACGGAAGAGTTCCGAAGCATTTTTAAAAGTCAGCGGAATTCCGAGAACAATGGAAGATTTCCGAAGCATGTTTAAACGTCAGCGGAATTCTTAGAACAATGGAAGAGTTCCGAAGCATTTTTAAACTTCAGCAGAATTCCGAGAACAATGGAAGGGTTCCGAAGCTTTTTTAAACTTCAGCGGAATTTGGAGAACAACGGAAGAGTTCCGAAGCATTTTTAAAAGTCAGCGGAATTCCGAGAACAATGGAAGAGTTGTGAAGCATTTTTAAACGTCAGCGGAATTCCGAGAACAATGGTATAGTTCCGAAGCATTTTTAAACGTCAGCGAAATTCTGAGAACAATGGAAGAGTTCTGATGATTTTTTAGACTTCAGCAGAATTCCTAGAACAATCGAAGAGGTCCGAAGCATTTTTAAACTTCAGCGGAATTCCGAGAACAATGGAAGAGTTCCGAAGCATTTTTAAACATCAGCGGAATTCCGAGAACAATGGAAGAGTACTGAAGCATTTTAAAACGTCAGCGGAATTCCAAGAACAATGGAAGAGTTCCGAAGCATTTTTAAATGTCAGCAGAATTCCGAGAACAATGGAAGAGTTCCGAAGCATTTTAAAACTTCAGCAGAATTCCAAGAACAATGAAGAGTTCCGAAGCATTTTTAAACGTCAGCGGAATTCCGAGAACAATGGAAGAGTTCCAAAGCATTTTTAAACATCAGCGGAATTCCGAGAACAATGGAAGAGTTCCGAAGCATTTTTAAACGTCAGCAAAATTCTGAGAACAATGGAAGAGTTCTGATGATTTTTTAGACTTCAGCAGAATTCCTAGAACAATGGAAGAGTACTGAAGCATTTTAAAACGTCAGCGGAATTCCAAGAACAATGGAAGAGTTCCGAAGCATTTTTAAATGTCAGCAGAATTCCGAGAACAATGGAAGAGTTCCGAAGCATTTTAAAACTTCAGCAGAATTCCAAGAACAATGAAGAGTTCCGAAGCATTTTTAAACTTCAGCGGAATTCCGAGAACAATGGAAGAGTTCCGAAGCATTTTTAAACGTCAGCGGAATTCCGAGAACAATGGAAGAGTACTGAAGCATTTTAAAACGTCAGCGGAATTCCAAGAACAATGGAAGAGTTCCGAAGCATTTTTAAACGTCAGCGGAATTCTGAGAACAATGGAAGAGTTCCGAAGCATTCTTAAACGTCAGCAGAATTCCGAGAACAATGGAAGAGTTCCGAAGCATTTTTAAACGTCAGCGGAGTTCCGAGAACAATGGAAGAGTTCCGAAGCATTTTTAAACTTCAGCAGAATTCCCAGAACAATGGAAGAGTTTCGAAGCATTTTTAAACTTCAACGGAATTCCGAGAACAATGGAAGAGTTCCGAAGCATTTTTAAACGTCAGCGGAATTCCGAGAACAATGAAAGAGTTGCGAAGCATTATTAAACGTCAGCGTAATTCCGAGAACAATGGAAGAATTCTGAAGCATTTTTAAGCGTCAGCGGAATTTTGAAAACAATGGAAGATTTCCGAAGCATGTTTAAACATCAGCGGAATTCTTAGAACAGTGGAAGAGTTCCGAAGCATTTTTAAACTTCAGCAGAATTCCGAGAACAATGGAAGAGTTTCGAAGCATTTTTAAACTTCAACGGTATTCCGAGAACAATGGAAGATTTCCGAAGCATTTTTAAACGTCAGCGGAATTCTGAGAACAATGGAAGAGTTCCGAAGCATTTTTAAACGTCAGCAGAATTCCGAGAACAATGGAAGAGTTCCGAAGCATTTTTAAACGTCAGCGGAATTCCGAGAACAATGAGAGAGTTCTGAAGCATTTTTAAGCGTCAGCGGAATTTTGAAAACAATGGAAGATTTCCGAAGCATTTTTATATGTCAGCGGAATTCCGAGAATAATGGAAGAGTTCCGAAGCATTTTTAAACTTCAGCAGAATTCCGAGAACAATGGAAGAGTTTCGAAGCATTTTTAAACTTCAACGGTATTCCGAGAACAATGGAAGAGTTCCGAAGCATTTTTAAACGTCAGCGGAATTCTGAGAACAATGAAAGAGTTGCGAAGCATTTTTAAACGTCAGCAGAATTCCGAGAACAATGGAAGAGTTCCGAAGCATTTTAAAACTTCAGCAGAATTCCAAGAACAATGGAAGAATTCCGAAGCATTTTTAAACGTCAGCGGAATTCCGAGAACAATGGAAGAGTTCCGAAGCATTTTTAAACGTCAGCGGAATTCCGAGAACAATGGAAGAGTTCTGAAGCATTTTTAAGCGTCAGCGGAATTTTGAAAACAATGGAAGATTTCCGAAGCATTTTTAAACGTCAGCGGAATTCTGAGAACAATTGAAGAGTTCCGAAGCATTTTTAAACGTCAGCAGAATTCCGAGAACAATGGAAGAGTTCCGAAGCATTTTTAAACGTCAGCGGAATTCCGAGAACAATGAGAGAGTTCTGAAGCATTTTTAAGCGTCAGCGGAATTTTGAAAACAATGGAAGATTTCCGAAGCATTTTTAAACGTCAGCGGAATGCCGAGAACAATGCAAGATTTCCGAAGCATTTTTATATGTCAGCGGAATTCCGAGAATAATGGAAGAGTTCCGAAGCATTTTTAAACTTCAGCAGAATTCCGAGAACAATGGAAGAGTTTCGAAGCATTTTTAAACTTCAACGGTATTCCGAGAACAATGGAAGAGTTCCGAAGCATTTTTAAATGTCAGCGGAATTCCGAGAACAATGAAAGAGTTGCGAAGCATTATTAAACGTCAGCGGAGTTCCGAGAACAATGGAAGAGTTCCGAAGCATTTTTAAACTTCAGCAGAATTCCCAGAACAATGGAAGAGTTTCGAAGCATTTTTAAACTTCAACGGAATTCTTAGAACAATGGAAGAGTTCCGAAGCATTTTTAAACGTCAGCGGAATTCCGAGAACAATGAAAGAGTTGCGAAGCATTATTAAACGTCAGCGTAATTCCGAGAACAATGGAAGAATTCTGTAGCATTTTTAAGCGTCAGCGGAATTTTGAAAACAATGGAAGATTTCCGAAGCATGTTTAAACGTCAGCGGAATTCTTAGAACAATGGAAGAGTTCCGAAGCATTTTTAAACTTCAGCAGAATTCCGAGAACAATGGAAGGGTTCCGAAGCTTTTTTAAACTTCAGCGGAATTTGGAGAACAACGGAAGAGTTCCGAAGCATTTTTAAAAGTCAGCGGAATTCCGAGAACAATGGAAGATTTCCGAAGCATGTTTAAACGTCAGCGGAATTCTTAGAACAATGGAAGAGTTCCGAAGCATTTTTAAACTTCAGCAGAATTCCGAGAACAATGGAAGGGTTCCGAAGCTTTTTTAAACTTCAGCGGAATTTGGAGAACAACGGAAGAGTTCCGAAGCATTTTTAAAAGTCAGCGGAATTCCGAGAACAATGGAAGAGTTGTGAAGCATTTTTAAACGTCAGCGGAATTCCGAGAACAATGGTATAGTTCCGAAGCATTTTTAAACGTCAGCGAAATTCTGAGAACAATGGAAGAGTTCTGATGATTTTTTAGACTTCAGCAGAATTCCTAGAACAATGGAAGAGGTCCGAAGCATTTTTAAACTTCAGCGGAATTCCGAGAACAATGGAAGAGTTCCGAAGCATTTTTAAACATCAGCGGAATTCCGAGAACAATGGAAGAGTACTGAAGCATTTTAAAACGTCAGCGGAATTCCAAGAACAATGGAAGAGTTCCGAAGCATTTTTAAATGTCAGCAGAATTCCGAGAACAATGGAAGAGTTCCGAAGCATTTTAAAACTTCAGCAGAATTCCAAGAACAATGAAGAGTTCCGAAGCATTTTTAAACGTCAGCGGAATTCCGAGAACAATGGAAGAGTTCCAAAGCATTTTTAAACATCAGCGGAATTCCGAGAACAATGGAAGAGTTCCGAAGCATTTTTAAACGTCAGCAAAATTCTGAGAACAATGGAAGAGTTCTGATGATTTTTTAGACTTCAGCAGAATTCCTAGAACAATGGAAGGGGTCCGAAGCATTTTTAAACTTCAGCGGAATTCCGAGAACAATGGAAGAGTTCCGAAGCATTTTTAAACGTCAGCGGAATTCCGAGAACAATGGAAGAGTACTGAAGCATTTTAAAACGTCAGCGGAATTCCAAGAACAATGGAAGAGTTCCGAAGCATTTTTAAACGTCAGCAGAATTCCGAGAACAATGGAAGCGTTCCGAAGCATTTTAAAACTTCAGCAGAATTCCAAGAACAATGGAAGAGTTCCGAAGCATTTTTAAACGTCAGCGGAATTCCGAGAACAATGGAAGAGTTCCGAAGCATTTTTAAACATCAGCGGAATTCCGAGAACAATGGAAGAGTTCTGAAGCATTTTTAAGCGTCAGCGGAATTTTGAAAACAATGGAAGATTTCCGAAGCATTTTTAAACGTCAGCGGAATTCTGAGAACAATGGAAGAGTTCCGAAGCATTCTTAAACGTCAGCAGAATTCCGAGAACAATGGAAGAGTTCCGAAGCATTTTTAAACGTCAGCGGAATTCCGAGAACAATGAGAGAGTTCTGAAGCATTTTTAAGCGTCAGCGGAATTTTGAAAACAATGGAAGATTTCCGAAGCATTTTTAAACGTCAGCGGAATTCCAAGAACAATGGAAGAGTTCCGAAGCATTTTTAAACGTCAGCAGAATTCCGAGAAGAATGTAAGAGTACTGAAGCATTTTTAAACTTCAGCAGAATTCCGAGAGCAATGGAAGAGTTCCAAAGCATTTTAAAAGTTCAGCAGAATTCCGAGAACAATGGAAGAGTTTCGAAGCATTTTTAAACTTCAACGGTATTCCGAGAACAATGGAAGAGTTCCGAAGCATTTTTAAACGTCAGCGGTATTCCAAGAACAATGGAAGAGTTCCGAAGCATTTTTAAACGTCAGCAGAATTCTGAGAACAATGGAAAAGTTCTGAAGCATTTTTAAACGTCAGCGGAATGCCGAGAACAATGCAAGATTTCCGAAGCATTTTTATATGTCAGCGGAATTCCGAGAACAATGGAAGAGTACCAAAGCATTTTTAAACGTCAGCGGAATTCTGAGAACAATGGAAGAGTTCCAAAGCATTTTTAAACTTCAGCAGAATTCCGAGAACAATGGAAGAGTTTCGAAGCATTTTTAAACTTCAACGGAATTCCGAGAACAATGGAAGGGTTCCGAAGCATTTTTAAACGTCAGCAGAATTCCGAGAAGAATGTAAGAGTTCTGAAGCATTTTTAAACTTCAGCAGAATTCCGAGAGCAATGGAAGAGTTCCAAAGCATTTTAAAAGTTCAGCAGAATTCCGAGAACAATTGAAGAGTTCCGAAGCATTTTTAAACGTCAGCGGAATGCCGAGAACAATGCAAGATTTCCGAAGCATTTTTATATGTCAGCGGAATTCCGAGAACAATGGAAGAGTACCGAAGCATTTTTAAACGTCAGCGGAATTCTGAGAACAATGGAAGAGTTCCAAAGCATTTTTAAACTTCAGCAGAATTCCGAGAACAATGAAAGAGTTTCGAAGCATTTTTAAACTTCAACGGAATTCCGAGAACAATGGAAGAGTTCCGAAGCATTTTTAAATGTCAGCAGAATTCCGAGAAGAATGTAAGAGTTCTGAAGCATTTTTAAACTTCAGCAGAATTCCGAGAGCAATGGAAGAGTTCCAAAGCATTTTAAAAGTTCAGCAGAATTCCGAGAACAATTGAAGAGTTCCGAAGCATTTTTAAACGTCAGCGGAATGCCGAGAACAATGCAAGATTTCCGAAGCATTTTTATATGTCAGCGGAATTCCGAGAATAATGGAAGAGTTCCGAAGCATTTTTAAACTTCAGCAGAATTCCGAGAACAATGGAAGAGTTTCGAAGCATTTTTAAACTTCAACGGTATTCCGAGAACAATGGAAGAGTTCCGAAGCATTTTTAAACGTCAGCGGAATTCCGAGAACAATGAAAGAGTTGCGAAGCATTATTAAACGTCAGCGGAGTTCCGAGAACAATGGAAGAGTTCCGAAGCATTTTTAAATGTCAGCGGAATTCCGAGAACAATGGAAGAGTACTGAAGCATTTTAAAACGTCAGCGGAATTCCAAGAACAATGGAAGAGTTCCGAAGCATTTTTAAACGTCAGCAGAATTCCGAGAACAATGGAAGAGTTCCGAAGCATTTTAAAACTTCAGCAGAATTCCAAGAACAATGGAAGAATTCCGAAGCATTTTTAAACGTCAGCGGAATTCCGAGAACAATGGAAGAGTTCCGAAGCATTTTTACATGTCAGCGGAATTCCGAGAACAATGGAAGAGTTCTGAAGCATTTTTAAGCGTCAGCGGAATTTTGAAAACAATGGAAGATTTCCGAAGCATTTTTAAACGTCAGCGGAATTCTGAGAACAATGGAAGAGTTCCGAAGCATTTTTAAACGTCAGCAGAATTCCGAGAACAATGGAAGAGTTCCGAAGCATTTTTAAACGTCAGCGGAATTCCGAGAACAATGAGAGAGTTCTGAAGCATTTTTAAGCGTCAGCGGAATTTTGAAAACAATGGAAGATTTCCGAAGCATTTTTAAACGTCAGCGGAATGCCGAGAACAATGCAAGATTTCCGAAGCATTTTTATATGTCAGCGGAATTCCGAGAATAATGGAAGAGTTCCGAAGCATTTTTAAACTTCAGCAGAATTCCGAGAACAATGGAAGAGTTTCGAAGCATTTTTAAACTTCAACGGTATTCCGAGAACAATGGAAGAGTTCCGAAGCATTTTTAAACGTCAGCGGAATTCCGAGAACAATGAAAGAGTTGCGAAGCATTATTAAACGTCAGGGGAGTTCCGAGAACAATGGAAGAGTTCCGAAGCATTTTTAAACTTCAGCAGAATTCCCAGAACAATGGAAGAGTTTCGAAGCATTTTTAAACTTCAACGGAATTCCGAGAACAATGGAAGAGTTCCGAAGCATTTTTAAACGTCAGCGGAATTCCGAGAACAATGAAAGAGTTGTGAAGCATTATTAAACGTCAGCGTAATTCCGAGAACAATGGAAGAATTCTGAAGCATTTTTAAGCGTCAGCGGAATTTTGAAAACAATGGAAGATTTCCGAAGCATGTTTAAACGTCAGCGGAATTCTTAGAACAATGGAAGAGTTCCGAAGCATTTTTAAACTTCAGCAGAATTCCGAGAACAATGGAAGGGTTCCGAAGCTTTTTTAAACTTCAGCGGAATTTGGAGAACAACGGAAGAGTTCCGAAGCATTTTTAAAAGTCAGCGGAATTCCGAGAACAATGGAAGAGTTGTGAAGCATTTTTAAACGTCAGCGGAATTCCGAGAACAATGGAAGAGTTCCGAAGCATTTTTAAACGTCAGCGAAATTCTGAGAACAATGGAAGAGTTCTGATGATTTTTTAGACTTCAGCAGAATTCCTAGAACAATGGAAGAGGTCCGAAGCATTTTTAAACTTCAGCGGAATTCCGAGAACAATGGAAGAGTTCCGAAGCATTTTTAAACATCAGCGGAATTCCGAGAACAATGGAAGAGTACTGAAGCATTTTAAAACGTCAGCGGAATTCCAAGAACAATGGAAGAGTTCCGAAGCATTTTTAAATGTCAGCAGAATTCCGAGAACAATGGAAGAGTTCCGAAGCATTTTAAAACTTCAGCAGAATTCCAAGAACAATGGAAGAGTTCTGAAGCATTTTTAAGCGTCAGCGGAATTTTGAAAACAATGGAAGATTTCCGAAGCATTTTTAAACGTCAGCGGAATTCTGAGAACAATGGAAGAGTTCCGAAGCATTTTTAAACGTCAGCAGAATTCCGAGAACAATGAGAGAGTTCTGAAGCATTTTTAAGCGTCAGCGGAATTTTGAAAACAATGGAAGATTTCCGAAGCATTTTTAAACGTCAGCGGAATTCCGAGAACAATGGAAGAGTTCCGAAGCATTTTTAAACGTCAGCAGAATTCCGAGAAGAATGTAAGAGTACTGAAGCATTTTTAAACTTCAGCAGAATTCCGAGAGCAATGGAAGAGTTCCAAAGCATTTTAAAAGTTCAGCAGAATTCCGAGAACAATGGAAGAGTTTCGAAGCATTTTTAAACTTCAACGGTATTCCGAGAACAATAGAAGAGTTCCGAAGCATTTTTAAACGTCAGCGGTATTCCGAGAACAATGGAAGAGTTCCGAAGCATTTTTAAACGTCAGCAGAGCTCTGAGAACAATGGAAAAGTTTTGAAGCATTTTTAAACATCAGCGGAATGCCGAGAACAATGCAAGATTTCCGAAGCATTTTTATATGTCAGCGGAATTCCGAGAACAATGGAAGAGTACCGAAGCATTTTTAAACGTCAGCGGAATTCTGAGAACAATGGAAGAGTTCCAAAGCATTTTTAAACTTCAGCAGAATTCCGAGAACAATGGAAGCGTTTCGAAGCATTTTTAAACTTCAACGGAATTCCGAGAACAATGGAAGAGTTCCGAAGCATTTTTAAACGTCAGCAGAATTCCGAGATGAATGTAAGAGTTCTGAAGCATTTTTAAACTTCAGCAGAATTCCGAGAGCAATGGAAGAGTTCCAAAGCATTTTAAAAGTTCAGCAGAATTCCGAGAACAATTGAAGAGTTCCGAAGCATTTTTAAACGTCAGCGGAATGCCGAGAACAATGCAAGATTTCCGAAGCATTTTTATATGTCAGCGGAATTCCGAGAATAATGGAAGAGTTCCGAAGCATTTTTAAACTTCAGCAGAATTCCGAGAACAATGGAAGAGTTTCGAAGCATTTTTAAACTTCAACGGTATTCCGAGAACAATGGAAGAGTTCCGAAGCATTTTTAAACGTCAGCGGAATTCCGAGAACAATGAAAGAGTTGCGAAGCATTATTAAACGTCATCGGAGTTCCGAGAACAATGGAAGAGTTCTGAAGCATTTTTAAACTTCAGCAGAATTCCCAGAACAATGGAAGAGTTTCGAAGCATTTTTAAACTTCAACGGAATTCCGAGAACAATGGAAGAGTTTCGAAGCATTTTTAAACGTCAGCAGAATTCCGAGAACAATGAAAGAGTTGCGAAGCATTATTAAACGTCAGCGTAATTCCGAGAACAATGGAAGAATTCTGAAGCATTTTTAAGCGTCAGCGGAATTTTGAAAACAATGGAAGATTTCCGAAGCATGTTTAAACGTCAGCGGAATTCTTAGAACAATGGAAGAGTTCCGAAGCATTTTTAAACTTCAGCAGAATTCCGAGAACAATGGAAGGGTTCCGAAGCTTTTTTAAACTTCAGCGGAATTTGGAGAGCAACGGAAGAGTTCCGAAGCATTTTTAAAAGTCAGCGGAATTCCGAGAACAATGGAAGAGTTGTGAAGCATTTTTAAACGTCAGCGGAATTCCGCGAACAATGGAAGAGTTCCGAAGCATTTTTAAACGTCAGCAGAATTCTGAGAACAATGGAAAAGTTCTGAAGCATTTTTAAACGTCAGCGGAATTTTGAAAACAATGGAAGATTTCCGAAGCATTTTTAAACGTCAGCGAAATTCTGAGAACAATGGAAGAGTTCTGATGATTTTTTAGACTTCAGCAGAATTCCTAGAACAATGGAAGAGGTCCGAAGCATTTTTAAACTTCAGCGGAATTCCGAGAACAATGGAAGAGTTCCGAAGCATTTTTAAACGTCAGCGGAATTCCGAGAACAATGGAAGAGTACTGAAGCATTTTAAAACGTCAGCGGAATTCCAAGAACAATGGAAGAGTTCCGAAGCATTTTTAAACGTCAGCAGAATTCCGAGAACAATGGAAGAGTTCCGAAGCATTTTAAAACTTCAGCAGAATTCCAAGAACAATGGAAGAGTTCCGAAGCATTTTTAAACGTCAGCGGAATTCCGAGAACAATGGAAGAGTTCTGAAGCATTTTTAAGCGTCAGCGGAATTTTGAAAACAATGGAAGATTTCCGAAGCATTTTTAAACGTCAGCGGAATTCTGAGAACAATGGAAGAGTTCCGAAGCATTTTTAAACGTCAGCAGAATTCCGAGAACAATGGAAGAGTTCCGAAGCATTTTTAAACGTCAGCGGAATTCCGAGAACAATGAGAGAGTTCTGAAGCATTTTTAAGCGTCAGCGGAATTTTGAAAACAATGGAAGATTTCCGAAGCATTTTTAAACGTCAGCGGCATTCCGAGAACAATGGAAGAGTTCCGAAGCATTTTTAAACTTCAGCAGAATTCCGAGAGCAATGGAAGAGTTCCAAAGCATTTTTAAACGTCAGCGGAATTCCGAGAACAATGAAAGAGTTGTGAAGCATTATTAAACGTCAGCGTAATTCCGAGAACAATGGAAAAGTTCTGAAGCATTTTTAAGCGTCAGCGGAATTTTGAAAACAATGGAAGATTTCCGAAGCATTTTTAAACTTCAGCAGAATTCCGAGAACAATGGAAGGGTTCCGAAGCTTTTTTAAACTTCAGCGGAATTTGGAGAACAATGGAAGAGTTCCGAAGCATTTTTAAACGTCAGCGAAATTCTGAGAACAATGGAAGAGTTCTGATGATTTTTTAGACTTCAGCAGAATTCCTAGAACAATGGAAGAGGTCCGAAGCATTTTTAAACTTCAGCGGAATTCCGAGAGCAATGGAAGAGTTCCGAAGCATTTTTAAACGTCAGCGGAATTCCGAGAACAATGAAAGAGTTGCGAAGCATTATTAAACGTCAGCGTAATTCCGAGAACAATGGAAGAATTCTGAAGCATTTTTAAGCGTCAGCGGAATTTTGAAAACAATGGAAGATTTCCGAAGCATGTTTAAACATCAGCGGAATTCTTAGAACAGTGGAAGAGTTCCGAAGCATTTTTAAACTTCAGCAGAATTCCGAGAACAATGGAAGAGTTTCGAAGCATTTTTAAACTTCAACGGTATTCCGAGAACAATGGAAGATTTCCGAAGCATTTTTAAACGTCAGCGGAATTCTGAGAACAATGGAAGAGTTCCGAAGCATTTTTAAACGTCAGCAGAATTCCGAGAACAATGGAAGAGTTCCGAAGCATTTTTAAACGTCAGCGGAATTCCGAGAACAATGAGAGAGTTCTGAAGCATTTTTAAGCGTCAGCGGAATTTTGAAAACAATGGAAGATTTCCGAAGCATTTTTATATGTCAGCGGAATTCCGAGAATAATGGAAGAGTTCCGAAGCATTTTTAAACTTCAGCAGAATTCCGAGAACAATGGAAGAGTTTCGAAGCATTTTTAAACTTCAACGGTATTCCGAGAACAATGGAAGAGTTCCGAAGCATTTTTAAACGTCAGCGGAATTCTGAGAACAATGAAAGAGTTGCGAAGCATTTTTAAACGTCAGCAGAATTCCGAGAACAATGGAAGAGTTCCGAAGCATTTTAAAACTTCAGCAGAATTCCAAGAACAATGGAAGAATTCCGAAGCATTTTTAAGCGTCAGCGGAATTTTGAAAACAATGGAAGATTTCCGAAGCATTTTTAAACGTCAGCGGAATGCCGAGAACAATGCAAGATTTCCGAAGCATTTTTATATGTCAGCGGAATTCCGAGAATAATGGAAGAGTTCCGAAGCATTTTTAAACTTCAGCAGAATTCCGAGAACAATGGAAGAGTTTCGAAGCATTTTTAAACTTCAACGGTATTCCGAGAACAATGGAAGAGTTCCGAAGCATTTTTAAATGTCAGCGGAATTCCGAGAACAATGAAAGAGTTGCGAAGCATTATTAAACGTCAGCGGAGTTCCGAGAACAATGGAAGAGTTCCGAAGCATTTTTAAACTTCAGCAGAATTCCCAGAACAATGGAAGAGTTTCGAAGCATTTTTAAACTTCAACGGAATTCTTAGAACAATGGAAGAGTTCCGAAGCATTTTTAAACGTCAGCGGAATTCCGAGAACAATGAAAGAGTTGCGAAGCATTATTAAACGTCAGCGTAATTCCGAGAACAATGGAAGAATTCTGTAGCATTTTTAAGCGTCAGCGGAATTTTGAAAACAATGGAAGATTTCCGAAGCATGTTTAAACGTCAGCGGAATTCTTAGAACAATGGAAGAGTTCCGAAGCATTTTTAAACTTCAGCAGAATTCCGAGAACAATGGAAGGGTTCCGAAGCTTTTTTAAACTTCAGCGGAATTTGGAGAACAACGGAAGAGTTCCGAAGCATTTTTAAAAGTCAGCGGAATTCCGAGAACAATGGAAGATTTCCGAAGCATGTTTAAACGTCAGCGGAATTCTTAGAACAATGGAAGAGTTCCGAAGCATTTTTAAACTTCAGCAGAATTCCGAGAACAATGGAAGGGTTCCGAAGCTTTTTTAAACTTCAGCGGAATTTGGAGAACAACGGAAGAGTTCCGAAGCATTTTTAAAAGTCAGCGGAATTTCGAGAACAATGGAAGAGTTGTGAAGCATTTTTAAACGTCAGCGGAATTCCGAGAACAATGGTATAGTTCCGAAGCATTTTTAAACGTCAGCGAAATTCTGAGAACAATGGAAGAGTTCTGATGATTTTTTAGACTTTAGCAGAATTCCTAGAACAATGGAAGAGGTCCGAAGCATTTTTAAACTTCAGCGGAATTCCGAGAACAATGGAAGAGTTCCGAAGCATTTTTAAACATCAGCGGAATTCCGAGAACAATGGAAGAGTACTGAAGCATTTTAAAACGTCAGCGGAATTCCAAGAACAATGGAAGAGTTCCGAAGCATTTTTAAATGTCAGCAGAATTCCGAGAACAATGGAAGAGTTCCGAAGCATTTTTAAATGTCAGCAGAATTCCAAGAACAATGAAGAGTTCCAAAGCATTTTTAAACATCAGCGGAATTCCGAGAACAATGGAAGAGTTCCGAAGCATTTTTAAACGTCAGCAAAATTCTGAGAACAATGGAAGAGTTCTGATGATTTTTTAGACTTCAGCAGAATTCCTAGAACAATGGAAGGGGTCCGAAGCATTTTTAAACGTCAGCGGAATTCCGAGAACAATGGAAGAGTACTGAAGCATTTTAAAACGTCAGCGGAATTCCAAGAACAATGGAAGAGTTCCGAAGCATTTTTAAACGTCAGCAGAATTCCGAGAACAATGGAAGCGTTCCGAAGCATTTTAAAACTTCAGCAGAATTCCAAGAACAATGGAAGAGTTCCGAAGCATTTTTAAACGTCAGCGGAATTCCGAGAACAATGGAAGAGTTCCGAAGCATTTTTAAACATCAGCGGAATTCCGAGAACAATGGAAGAGTTCTGAAGCATTTTTAAGCGTCAGCGGAATTTTGAAAACAATGGAAGATTTCCGAAGCATTTTTAAACGTCAGCGGAATTCCGAGAACAATGGAAGAGTTCCGAAGCATTCTTAAACGTCAGCAGAATTCCGAGAACAATGGAAGAGTTCCGAAGCATTTTTAAACGTCAGCGGAATTCCGAGAACAATGAGAGAGTTCTGAAGCATTTTTAAGCGTCAGCGGAATTTTGAAAACAATGGAAGATTTCCGAAGCATTTTTAAACGTCAGCGGAATTCCGAGAACAATGGAAGAGTTCCGAAGCATTTTTAAACGTCAGCAGAATTCCGAGAAGAATGTAAGAGTACTGAAGCATTTTTAAACTTCAGCAGAATTCCGAGAGCAATGGAAGAGTTCCAAAGCATTTTAAAAGTTCAGCAGAATTCCGAGAACAATGGAAGAGTTTCGAAGCATTTTTAAACTTCAACGGTATTCCGAGAACAATGGAAGAGTTCCGAAGCATTTTTAAACGTCAGCGGTATTCCAAGAACAATGGAAGAGTTCCGAAGCATTTTTAAACGTCAGCAGAATTCTGAGAACAATGGAAAAGTTCTGAAGCATTTTTAAACGTCAGCGGAATGCCGAGAACAATGCAAGATTTCCGAAGCATTTTTATATGTCAGCGGAATTCCGAGAACAATGGAAGAGTACCAAAGCATTTTTAAACGTCAGCGGAATTCTGAGAACAATGGAAGAGTTCCAAAGCATTTTTAAACTTCAGCAGAATTCCGAGAACAATGGAAGAGTTTCGAAGCATTTTTAAACTTCAACGGAATTCCGAGAACAATGGAAGGGTTCCGAAGCATTTTTAAACGTCAGCAGAATTCCGAGAAGAATGTAAGAGTTCTGAAGCATTTTTAAACTTCAGCAGAATTCCGAGAGCAATGGAAGAGTTCCAAAGCATTTTAAAAGTTCAGCAGAATTCCGAGAACAATTGAAGAGTTCCGAAGCATTTTTAAACGTCAGCGGAATGCCGAGAACAATGCAAGATTTCCGAAGCATTTTTATATGTCAGCGGAATTCCGAGAACAATGGAAGAGTACCGAAGCATTTTTAAACGTCAGCGGAATTCTGAGAACAATGGAAGAGTTCCAAAGCATTTTTAAACTTCAGCAGAATTCCGAGAACAATGAAAGAGTTTCGAAGCATTTTTAAACTTCAACGGAATTCCGAGAACAATGGAAGAGTTCCGAAGCATTTTTAAATGTCAGCAGAATTCCGAGAAGAATGTAAGAGTTCTGAAGCATTTTTAAACTTCAGCAGAATTCCGAGAGCAATGGAAGAGTTCCAAAGCATTTTAAAAGTTCAGCAGAATTCCGAGAACAATTGAAGAGTTCCGAAGCATTTTTAAACGTCAGCGGAATGCCGAGAACAATGCAAGATTTCCGAAGCATTTTTATATGTCAGCGGAATTCCGAGAATAATGGAAGAGTTCCGAAGCATTTTTAAACTTCAGCAGAATTCCGAGAACAATGGAAGAGTTTCGAAGCATTTTTAAACTTCAACGGTATTCCGAGAACAATGGAAGAGTTCCGAAGCATTTTTAAACGTCAGCGGAATTCCGAGAACAATGAAAGAGTTGCGAAGCATTATTAAACGTCAGCGGAGTTCCGAAAACAATGGAAGAGTTCCGAAGCATTTTTAAATGTCAGCGGAATTCCGAGAACAATGGAAGAGTACTGAAGCATTTTAAAACGTCAGCGGAATTCCAAGAACAATGGAAGAGTTCCGAAGCATTTTTAAACGTCAGCAGAATTCCGAGAACAATGGAAGAGTTCCGAAGCATTTTAAAACTTCAGCAGAATTCCAAGAACAATGGAAGAATTCCGAAGCATTTTTAAACGTCAGCGGAATTCCGAGAACAATGGAAGAGTTCCGAAGCATTTTTACATGTCAGCGGAATTCCGAGAACAATGGAAGAGCTCTGAAGCATTTTTAAGCGTCAGCGGAATTTTGAAAACAATGGAAGATTTCCGAAGCATTTTTAAACGTCAGCGGAATTCTGAGAACAATGGAAGAGTTCCGAAGCATTTTTAAACGTCAGCAGAATTCCGAGAACAATGGAAGAGTTCCGAAGCATTTTTAAACGTCAGCGGAATTCCGAGAACAATGAGAGAGTTCTGAAGCATTTTTAAGCGTCAGCGGAATTTTGAAAACAATGGAAGATTTCCGAAGCATTTTTAAACGTCAGCGGAATGCCGAGAACAATGCAAGATTTCCGAAGCATTTTTATATGTCAGCGGAATTCCGAGAATAATGGAAGAGTTCCGAAGCATTTTTAAACTTCAGCAGAATTCCGAGAACAATGGAAGAGTTTCGAAGCATTTTTAAACTTCAACGGTATTCCGAGAACAATGGAAGAGTTCCGAAGCATTTTTAAACGTCAGCGGAATTCCGAGAACAATGAAAGAGTTGCGAAGCATTATTAAACGTCAGGGGAGTTCCGAGAACAATGGAAGAGTTCCGAAGCATTTTTAAACTTCAGCAGAATTCCCAGAACAATGGAAGAGTTTCGAAGCATTTTTAAACTTCAACAGAATTCCGAGAACAATGGAAGAGTTCCGAAGCATTTTTAAACGTCAGCGGAATTCCGAGAACAATGAAAGAGTTGTGAAGCATTATTAAACGTCAGCGTAATTCCGAGAACAATGGAAGAATTCTGAAGCATTTTTAAGCGTCAGCGGAATTTTGAAAACAATGGAAGATTTCCGAAGCATGTTTAAACGTCAGCGGAATTCTTAGAACAATGGAAGAGTTCCGAAGCATTTTTAAACTTCAGCAGAATTCCGAGAACAATGGAAGGGTTCCGAAGCTTTTTTAAACTTCAGCGGAATTTGGAGAACAACGGAAGAGTTCCGAAGCATTTTTAAAAGTCAGCGGAATTCCGAGAACAATGGAAGAGTTGTGAAGCATTTTTAAACGTCAGCGGAATTCCGAGAACAATGGAAGAGTTCCGAAGCATTTTTAAACGTCAGCGAAATTCTGAGAACAATGGAAGAGTTCTGATGATTTTTTAGACTTCAGCAGAATTCCTAGAACAATGGAAGAGGTCCGAAGCATTTTTAAACTTCAGCGGAATTCCGAGAACAATGGAAGAGTTCCGAAGCATTTTTAAACATCAGCGGAATTCCGAGAACAATGGAAGAGTACTGAAGCATTTTAAAACGTCAGCGGAATTCCAAGAACAATGGAAGAGTTCCGAAGCATTTTTAAATGTCAGCAGAATTCCGAGAACAATGGAAGAGTTCCGAAGCATTTTAAAACTTCAGCAGAATTCCAAGAACAATGGAAGAGTTCTGAAGCATTTTTAAGCGTCAGCGGAATTTTGAAAACAATGGAAGATTTCCGAAGCATTTTTAAACGTCAGCGGAATTCTGAGAACAATGGAAGAGTTCCGAAGCATTTTTAAACGTCAGCAGAATTCCGAGAACAATGAGAGAGTTCTGAAGCATTTTTAAGCGTCAGCGGAATTTTGAAAACAATGGAAGATTTCCGAAGCATTTTTAAACGTCAGCGGAATTCCGAGAACAATGGAAGAGTTCCGAAGCATTTTTAAACGTCAGCAGAATTCCGAGAAGAATGTAAGAGTACTGAAGCATTTTTAAACTTCAGCAGAATTCCGAGAGCAATGGAAGAGTTCCAAAGCATTTTAAAAGTTCAGCAGAATTCCGAGAACAATGGAAGAGTTTCGAAGCATTTTTAAACTTCAACGGTATTCCGAGAACAATAGAAGAGTTCCGAAGCATTTTTAAACGTCAGCGGTATTCCGAGAACAATGGAAGAGTTCCGAAGCATTTTTAAACGTCAGCAGAGCTCTGAGAACAATGGAAAAGTTTTGAAGCATTTTTAAACATCAGCGGAATGCCGAGAACAATGCAAGATTTCCGAAGCATTTTTATATGTCAGCGGAATTCCGAGAACAATGGAAGAGTACCGAAGCATTTTTAAACGTCAGCGGAATTCTGAGAACAATGGAAGAGTTCCAAAGCATTTTTAAACTTCAGCAGAATTCCGAGAACAATGGAAGCGTTTCGAAGCATTTTTAAACTTCAACGGAATTCCGAGAACAATGGAAGAGTTCCGAAGCATTTTTAAACGTCAGCAGAATTCCGAGATGAATGTAAGAGTTCTGAAGCATTTTTAAACTTCAGCAGAATTCCGAGAGCAATGGAAGAGTTCCAAAGCATTTTAAAAGTTCAGCAGAATTCCGAGAACAATTGAAGAGTTCCGAAGCATTTTTAATCGTCAGCGGAATGCCGAGAACAATGCAAGATTTCCGAAGCATTTTTATATGTCAGCGGAATTCCGAGAATAATGGAAGAGTTCCGAAGCATTTTTAAACTTCAGCAGAATTCCGAGAACAATGGAAGAGTTTCGAAGCATTTTTAAACTTCAACGGTATTCCGAGAACAATGGAAGAGTTCCGAAGCATTTTTAAACGTCAGCGGAATTCCGAGAACAATGAAAGAGTTGCGAAGCATTATTAAACGTCATCGGAGTTCCGAGAACAATGGAAGAGTTCTGAAGCATTTTTAAACTTCAGCAGAATTCCCAGAACAATGGAAGAGTTTCGAAGCATTTTTAAACTTCAACGGAATTCCGAGAACAATGGAAGAGTTTCGAAGCATTTTTAAACGTCAGCAGAATTCCGAGAACAATGAAAGAGTTGCGAAGCATTATTAAACGTCAGCGTAATTCCGAGAACAATGGAAGAATTCTGAAGCATTTTTAAGCGTCAGCGGAATTTTGAAAACAATGGAAGATTTCCGAAGCATGTTTAAACGTCAGCGGAATTCTTAGAACAATGGAAGAGTTCCGAAGCATTTTTAAACTTCAGCAGAATTCCGAGAACAATGGAAGGGTTCCGAAGCATTTTTAAACCAGCGGAATTCCGAGAACAATGGAAGAGTTCCGAAGCATTTTTAAACGTCAGCGTAATTCCGAGAACAATGGAAGAATTCTGAAGCATTTTTAAGCGTCAGCGGAATTTTGAAAACAATGGAAGATTTCCGAAGCATGTTTAAACGTCAGCGGAATTCTTAGAACAATGGAAGAGTTCCGAAGCATTTTTAAACTTCAGCAGAATTCCGAGAACAATGGAAGGGTTCCGAAGCTTTTTTAAACTTCAGCGGAATTTGGAGAGCAACGGAAGAGTTCCGAAGCATTTTTAAAAGTCAGCGGAATTCCGAGAACAATGGAAGAGTTGTGAAGCATTTTTAAACGTCAGCGGAATTCCGCGAACAATGGAAGAGTTCCGAAGCATTTTTAAACGTCAGCAGAATTCTGAGAACAATGGAAAAGTTCTGAAGCATTTTTAAACGTCAGCGGAATTTTGAAAACAATGGAAGATTTCCGAAGCATTTTTAAACGTCAGCGAAATTCTGAGAACAATGGAAGAGTTCTGATGATTTTTTAGACTTCAGCAGAATTCCTAGAACAATGGAAGAGGTCCGAAGCATTTTTAAACTTCAGCGGAATTCCGAGAACAATGGAAGAGTTCCGAAGCATTTTTAAACGTCAGCGGAATTCCGAGAACAATGGAAGAGTACTGAAGCATTTTAAAACGTCAGCGGAATTCCAAGAACAATGGAAGAGTTCCGAAGCATTTTTAAACGTCAGCAGAATTCCGAGAACAATGGAAGAGTTCCGAAGCATTTTAAAACTTCAGCAGAATTCCAAGAACAATGGAAGAGTTCCGAAGCATTTTTAAACGTCAGCGGAATTCCGAGAACAATGGAAGAGTTCTGAAGCATTTTTAAGCGTCAGCGGAATTTTGAAAACAATGGAAGATTTCCGAAGCATTTTTAAACGTCAGCGGAATTCTGAGAACAATGGAAGAGTTCCGAAGCATTTTTAAACGTCAGCAGAATTCCGAGAACAATGGAAGAGTTCCGAAGCATTTTTAAACGTCAGCGGAATTCCGAGAACAATGAGAGAGTTCTGAAGCATTTTTAAGCGTCAGCGGAATTTTGAAAACAATGGAAGATTTCCGAAGCATTTTTAAACGTCAGCGGCATTCCGAGAACAATGGAAGAGTTCCGAAGCATTTTTAAACTTCAGCAGAATTCCGAGAGCAATGGAAGAGTTCCAAAGCATTTTTAAACGTCAGCGGAATTCCGAGAACAATGAAAGAGTTGTGAAGCATTATTAAACGTCAGCGTAATTCCGAGAACAATGGAAAAGTTCTGAAGCATTTTTAAGCGTCAGCGGAATTTTGAAAACAATGGAAGATTTCCGAAGCATTTTTAAACTTCAGCAGAATTCCGAGAACAATGGAAGGGTTCCGAAGCTTTTTTAAACTTCAGCGGAATTTGGAGAACAATGGAAGAGTTCCGAAGCATTTTTAAACGTCAGCGAAATTCTGAGAACAATGGAAGAGTTCTGATGATTTTTTAGACTTCAGCAGAATTCCTAGAACAATGGAAGAGGTCCGAAGCATTTTTAAACTTCAGCGGAATTCCGAGAGCAATGGAAGAGTTCCGAAGCATTTTTAAACGTCAGCGGAATTCCGAGAACAATGGAAGAGTACTGAAGCATTTTAAAACGTCATCGGAATTCCGAGAACAATGGAAGAGTTCCGAAGCATTTTTAAACTTCAGCAGAATTACGAGAACAATGGAAGAGTTCCGAAGCATTTTTAAACTTCACCCGAATTCCGAGAGCAATGGAAGAGTTCCAAAGCATTTTAAAAATTCAGCAGAATTCCGAGAACAATGGAAGAGTACCAAAGCATTTTTAAACGTCAGCGGAATTCTGAGAACAATGGAAGAGTTCCGAAGCATTTTTAAACGTCAGCGGAATTCCGAGAACAATGGAAGAGTTGTGAAGCATTTTAAAAGTTCAGCAGAATTCCGAGAACAATTGAAGAGTTCCGAAGCATTTTTAAACGTCAGCGGAATGCCGAGAACAATGCAAGATTTCCGAAGCATTTTTATATGTCAGCGGAATTCCGAGAACAGTGGAAGAGTTCCGAAGCATTTTCAAACATGAGCAGAATTACGAGAACAATGGAAGAGATTTTAAGCATTTTTAAACTTCAGCGGAATTCCGAGAACAATAGAAGAGTTCCGAAGCATTTTTAAACGTCAGCGGAATTCCGAGAACAATGAGAGAGTTCTGAAGCATTTTTAAGCGTCAGCGGAATTTTGAAAACAATGGAAGATTTCCGAAGCATTTTTAAACGTCAGCGGAATGCCGAGAACAATGCAAGATTTCCGAAGCATTTTTATATGTCAGCGGAATTCCGAGAATAAAGGAAGAGTTCCGAAGCATTTTTAAACTTCAGCAGAATTCCGAGAACAATGGAAGAGTTTCGAAGCATTTTTAAACTTCAACGGTATTCCGAGAACAATGGAAGAGTTCCGAAGCATTTTTAAACGTCAGCGGAATTCCGAGAACAATGAGAGAGTTCTGAAGCATTTTTAAGCGTCAGCGGGATTTTGAAAACAATGGAAGATTTCCGAAGCATTTTTAAACGTCAGCGGAATGCCGAGAACAATGCAAGATTTCCGAAGCATTTTTATATGTCAGCGGAATTCCGAGAATAATGGAAGAGTTCCGAAGCATTTTTAAACTTCAGCAGAATTCCGAGAACAATGGAAGAGTTTCGAAGCATTTTTAAACTTCAACGGTATTCCGAGAACAATGGAAGAGTTCCGAAGCATTTTTAAATGTCAGCGGAATTCCGAGAACAATGAAAGAGTTGCGAAGCATTATTAAACGTCAGCGGAGTTCCGAGAACAATGGAAGAGTTCCGAAGCATTTTTAAACTTCAGCAGAATTCCCAGAACAATGGAAGAGTTTCGAAGCATTTTTAAACTTCAACGGAATTCCGAGAACAATGGAAGAGTTCCGAAGCATTTTTAAACGTCAGCGGAATTCCGAGAACAATGAAAGAGTTGCGAAGCATTATTAAACGTCAGCGTAATTCCGAGAACAATGGAAGAATTCTGAAGCATTTTTAAGCGTCAGCGGAATTTTGAAAACAATGGAAGATTTCCGAAGCATGTTTAAACATCAGCGGAATTCTTAGAACAGTGGAAGAGTTCCGAAGCATTTTTAAACTTCAGCAGAATTCCGAGAACAATGGAAGAGTTTCGAAGCATTTTTAAACTTCAACGGTATTCCGAGAACAATGGAAGATTTCCGAAGCATTTTTAAACGTCAGCGGAATTCTGAGAACAATGGAAGAGTTCCGAAGCATTTTTAAACGTCAGCAGAATTCCGAGAACAATGGAAGAGTTCCGAAGCATTTTTAAACGTCAGCGGAATTCCGAGAACAATGAGAGAGTTCTGAAGCATTTTTAAGCGTCAGCGGAATTTTGAAAACAATGGAAGATTTCCGAAGCATTTTTATATGTCAGCGGAATTCCGAGAATAATGGAAGAGTTCCGAAGCATTTTTAAACTTCAGCAGAATTCCGAGAACAATGGAAGAGTTTCGAAGCATTTTTAAACTTCAACGGTATTCCGAGAACAATGGAAGAGTTCCGAAGCATTTTTAAACGTCAGCGGAATTCTGAGAACAATGAAAGAGTTGCGAAGCATTTTTAAACGTCAGCAGAATACCGAGAACAATGGAAGAGTTCCGAAGCATTTTAAAACTTCAGCAGAATTCCAAGAACAATGGAAGAATTCCGAAGCATTTTTAAACGTCAGCAGAATTCCGAGAACAATGGAAGAGTTCCGAAGCATTTTTAAACGTCAGCGGAATTCCGAGAACAATGGAAGAGTTCTGAAGCATTTTTAAGCGTCAGCGGAATTTTGAAAACAATGGAAGATTTCCGAAGCATTTTTAAACGTCAGCGGAATTCTGAGAACAATGGAAGAGTTCCGAAGCATTTTTAAACGTCAGCAGAATTCCGAGAACAATGGAAGAGTTCCGAAGCATTTTTAAACGTCAGCGGAATTCCGAGAACAATGAGAGAGTTCTGAAGCATTTTTAAGCGTCAGCGGAATTTTGAAAACAATGGAAGATTTCCGAAGCATTTTTAAACGTCAGCGGAATGCCGAGAACAATGCAAGATTTCCGAAGCATTTTTATATGTCAGCGGAATTCCGAGAATAATGGAAGAGTTCCGAAGCATTTTTAAACTTCAGCAGAATTCCGAGAACAATGGAAGAGTTTCGAAGCATTTTTAAACTTCAACGGTATTCCGAGAACAATGGAAGAGTTCCGAAGCATTTTTAAATGTCAGCGGAATTCCGAGAACAATGAAAGAGTTGCGAAGCATTATTAAACGTCAGCGGAGTTCCGAGAACAATGGAAGAGTTCCGAAGCATTTTTAAACTTCAGCAGAATTCCCAGAACAATGGAAGAGTTTCGAAGCATTTTTAAACTTCAACGGAATTCCGAGAACAATGGAAGAGTTCCGAAGCATTTTTAAACGTCAGCGGAATTCCGAGAACAATGAAAGAGTTGCGAAGCATTATTAAACGTCAGCGTAATTCCGAGAACAATGGAAGAATTCTGTAGCATTTTTAAGCGTCAGCGGAATTTTGAAAACAATGGAAGATTTCCGAAGCATGTTTAAACGTCAGCGGAATTCTTAGAACAATGGAAGAGTTCCGAAGCATTTTTAAACTTCAGCAGAATTCCGAGAACAATGGAAGGGTTCCGAAGCTTTTTTAAACTTCAGCGGAATTTGAAGAACAACGGAAGAGTTCCGAAGCATTTTTAAAAGTCAGCGGAATTCCGAGAACAATGGAAGATTTCCGAAGCATGTTTAAACGTCAGCGGAATTCTTAGAACAATGGAAGAGTTCCGAAGCATTTTTAAACTTCAGCAGAATTCCGAGAACAATGGAAGGGTTCCGAAGCTTTTTTAAACTTCAGCGGAATTTGGAGAACAACGGAAGAGTTCCGAAGCATTTTTAAAAGTCAGCGGAATTCCGAGAACAATGGAAGAGTTGTGAAGCATTTTTAAACGTCAGCGGAATTCCGAGAACAATGGTATAGTTCCGAAGCATTTTTAAACGTCAGCGAAATTCTGAGAACAATGGAAGAGTTCTGATGATTTTTTAGACTTCAGCAGAATTCCTAGAACAATGGAAGAGGTCCGAAGCATTTTTAAACTTCAGCGGAATTCCGAGAGCAATGGAAGAGTTCCGAAGCATTTTTAAACGTCAGCGGAATTCCGAGAACAATGGAAGAGTACTGAAGCATTTTAAAACGTCATCGGAATTCCGAGAACAATGGAAGAGTTCCGAAGCATTTTTAAACTTCAGCAGAATTACGAGAACAATGGAAGAGTTCCGAAGCATTTTTAAACTTCACCCGAATTCCGAGAGCAATGGAAGAGTTCCAAAGCATTTTAAAAATTCAGCAGAATTCCGAGAACAATTGAAGAGTTCCGAAGCATTTTTAAACGTCAGCGGAATGCCGAGAACAATGCAAGATTTTCGAAGCATTTTTATATGTCAGCGGAATTCCGAGAACAATGGAAGAGTACCAAAGCATTTTTAAACGTCAGCGGAATTCTGAGAACAATGGAAGAGTTCCGAAGCATTTTTAAACGTCAGCGGAATTCCGAGAACAATGGAAGAGTTGTGAAGCATTTTAAAAGTTCAGCAGAATTCCGAGAACAATTGAAGAGTTCCGAAGCATTTTTAAACGTCAGCGGAATGCCGAGAACAATGCAAGATTTCCGAAGCATTTTTATATGTCAGCGGAATTCCGAGAACAGTGGAAGAGTTCCGAAGCATTTTCAAACATGAGCAGAATTACGAGAACAATGGAAGAGATTTTAAGCATTTTTAAACTTCAGCGGAATTCCGAGAACAATAGAAGAGTTCCGAAGCATTTTTAAACGTCAGCGGAATTCCGAGAACAATGAGAGAGTTCTGAAGCATTTTTAAGCGTCAGCGGAATTTTGAAAACAATGGAAGATTTCCGAAGCATTTTTAAACGTCAGCGGAATGCCGAGAACAATGCAAGATTTCCGAAGCATTTTTATATGTCAGCGGAATTCCGAGAATAATGGAAGAGTTCCGAAGCATTTTTAAACTTCAGCAGAATTCCGAGAACAATGGAAGAGTTTCGAAGCATTTTTAAACTTCAACGGTATTCCGAGAACAATGGAAGAGTTCCGAAGCATTTTTAAACGTCAGCGGAATTCCGAGAACAATGAGAGAGTTCTGAAGCATTTTTAAGCGTCAGCGGGATTTTGAAAACAATGGAAGATTTCCGAAGCATTTTTAAACGTCAGCGGAATGCCGAGAACAATGCAAGATTTCCGAAGCATTTTTATATGTCAGCGGAATTCCGAGAATAATGGAAGAGTTCCGAAGCATTTTTAAACTTCAGCAGAATTCCGAGAACAATGGAAGAGTTTCGAAGCATTTTTAAACTTCAACGGTATTCCGAGAACAATGGAAGAGTTCCGAAGCATTTTTAAATGTCAGCGGAATTCCGAGAACAATGAAAGAGTTGCGAAGCATTATTAAACGTCAGCGGAGTTCCGAGAACAATGGAAGAGTTCCGAAGCATTTTTAAACTTCAGCAGAATTCCCAGAACAATGGAAGAGTTTCGAAGCATTTTTAAACTTCAACGGAATTCCGAGAACAATGGAAGAGTTCCGAAGCATTTTTAAACGTCAGCGGAATTCCGAGAACAATGAAAGAGTTGCGAAGCATTATTAAACGTCAGCGTAATTCCGAGAACAATGGAAGAATTCTGAAGCATTTTTAAGCGTCAGCGGAATTTTGAAAACAATGGAAGATTTCCGAAGCATGTTTAAACATCAGCGGAATTCTTAGAACAGTGGAAGAGTTCCGAAGCATTTTTAAACTTCAGCAGAATTCCGAGAACAATGGAAGAGTTTCGAAGCATTTTTAAACTTCAACGGTATTCCGAGAACAATGGAAGATTTCCGAAGCATTTTTAAACGTCAGCGGAATTCTGAGAA
Source organism: Phyllobates terribilis (assembly GCF_046119375.1). Taxonomy (NCBI): domain Eukaryota; kingdom Metazoa; phylum Chordata; class Amphibia; order Anura; family Dendrobatidae; genus Phyllobates; species Phyllobates terribilis. The sequence continues at coordinate 10,170,879 of NW_027362788.1, read as the reverse complement.
CAATGGAAGAGTTCCGAAGCATTTTTAAACGTCAGCAGAATTCCGAGAACAATGGAAGAGTTCCGAAGCATTTTTAAACGTCAGCGGAATTCCGAGAACAATGAGAGAGTTCTGAAGCATTTTTAAGCGTCAGCGGAATTTTGAAAACAATGGAAGATTTCCGAAGCATTTTTATATGTCAGCGGAATTCCGAGAATAATGGAAGAGTTCCAAAGCATTTTTAAACTTCAGCAGAATTCCGAGAACAATGGAAGAGTTTCGAAGCATTTTTAAACTTCAACGGTATTCCGAGAACAATGGAAGAGTTCCGAAGCATTTTTAAACGTCAGCGGAATTCTGAGAACAATGAAAGAGTTGCGAAGCATTTTTAAACGTCAGCAGAATTCCGAGAACAATGGAAGAGTTCCGAAGCATTTTAAAACTTCAGCAGAATTCCAAGAACAATGGAAGAATTCCGAAGCATTTTTAAACGTCAGCGGAATTCCGAGAACAATGGAAGAGTTCTGAAGCATTTTTAAGCGTCAGCGGAATTTTGAAAACAATGGAAGATTTCCGAAGCATTTTTAAACGTCAGCGGAATTCTGAGAACAATGGAAGAGTTCCGAAGCATTTTTAAACGTCAGCAGAATTCCGAGAACAATGGAAGAGTTCCGAAGCATTTTTAAACGTCAGCAGAATTCCGAGAACAATGGAAGAGTTCCGAAGCATTTTTAAACGTCAGCGGAATTCCGAGAACAATGAGAGAGTTCTGAAGCATTTTTAAGCGTCAGCGGAATTTTGAAAACAATGGAAGATTTCCGAAGCATTTTTAAACGTCAGCGGAATGCCGAGAACAATGCAAGATTTCCGAAGCATTTTTATATGTCAGCGGAATTCCGAGAATAATGGAAGAGTTCCGAAGCATTTTTAAACTTCAGCAGAATTCCGAGAACAATGGAAGAGTTTCGAAGCATTTTTAAACTTCAACGGTATTCCGAGAACAATGGAAGAGTTCCGAAGCATTTTTAAATGTCAGCGGAATTCCGAGAACAATGAAAGAGTTGCGAAGCATTATTAAACGTCAGCGGAGTTCCGAGAACAATGGAAGAGTTCCGAAGCATTTTTAAACTTCAGCAGAATTCCCAGAACAATGGAAGAGTTTCGAAGCATTTTTAAACTTCAACGGAATTCCGAAAACAATGGAAGATTTCCGAAGCATGTTTAAACGTCAGCGGAATTCTTAGAACAATGGAAGAGTTCCGAAGCATTTTTAAACTTCAGCAGAATTCCGAGAACAATGGAAGGGTTCCGAAGCTTTTTTAAACTTCAGCGGAATTTGGAGAACAACGGAAGAGTTCCGAAGCATTTTTAAAAGTCAGCGGAATTCCGAGAACAATGGAAGATTTCCGAAGCATGTTTAAACGTCAGCGGAATTCTTAGAACAATGGAAGAGTTCCGAAGCATTTTTAAACTTCAGCAGAATTCCGAGAACAATGGAAGGGTTCCGAAGCTTTTTTAAACTTCAGCGGAATTTGGAGAACAACGGAAGAGTTCCGAAGCATTTTTAAAAGTCAGCGGAATTCCGAGAACAATGGAAGAGTTGTGAAGCATTTTTAAACGTCAGCGGAATTCCGAGAACAATGGTATAGTTCCGAAGCATTTTTAAACGTCAGCGAAATTCTGAGAACAATGGAAGAGTTCTGATGATTTTTTAGACTTCAGCAGAATTCCTAGAACAATGGAAGAGGTCCGAAGCATTTTTAAACTTCAGCGGAATTCCGAGAGCAATGGAAGAGTTCCGAAGCATTTTTAAACGTCAGCGGAATTCCGAGAACAATGGAAGAGTACTGAAGCATTTTAAAACGTCATCGGAATTCCGAGAACAATGGAAGAGTTCCGAAGCATTTTTAAACTTCAGCAGAATTACGAGAACAATGGAAGAGTTCCGAAGCATTTTTAAACTTCACCCGAATTCCGAGAGCAATGGAAGAGTTCCAAAGCATTTTAAAAATTCAGCAGAATTCCGAGAACAATTGAAGAGTTCCGAAGCATTTTTAAACGTCAGCGGAATGCCGAGAACAATGCAAGATTTTCGAAGCATTTTTATATGTCAGCGGAATTCCGAGAACAATGGAAGAGTACCAAAGCATTTTTAAACGTCAGCGGAATTCTGAGAACAATGGAAGAGTTCTGATGATTTTTTAGACTTCAGCAGAATTCCTAGAACAATGGAAGAGGTCCGAAGCATTTTTAAACTTCAGCGGAATTCCGAGAGCAATGGAAGAGTTCCGAAGCATTTTTAAACGTCAGCGGAATTCCGAGAACAATGGAAGAGTACTGAAGCATTTTAAAACGTCATCGGAATTCCGAGAACAATGGAAGAGTTCCGAAGCATTTTTAAACTTCAGCAGAATTACGAGAACAATGGAAGAGTTCCGAAGCATTTTTAAACTTCACCCGAATTCCGAGAGCAATGGAAGAGTTCCAAAGCATTTTAAAAATTCAGCAGAATTCCGAGAACAATTGAAGAGTTCCGAAGCATTTTTAAACGTCAGCGGAATGCCGAGAACAATGCAAGATTTTCGAAGCATTTTTATATGTCAGCGGAATTCCGAGAACAATGGAAGAGTACCAAAGCATTTTTAAACGTCAGCGGAATTCTGAGAACAATGGAAGAGTTCCGAAGCATTTTTAAACGTCAGCGGAATTCCGAGAACAATGGAAGAGATTTTAAGCATTTTTAAACTTCAGCGGAATTCCGAGAACAATAGAAGAGTTCCGAAGCATTTTTAAACGTCAGCGTAATTCCGAGAACAATGAGAGAGTTCTGAAGCATTTTTAAGCGTCAGCTAAATTTTGAAAACAATGGAAGATTTCCGAAGCATTTTTAAACGTCAGCGGAATGCCGAGAACAATGCAAGATTTCCGAAGCATTTTTATATGTCAGCGGAATTCCGAGAATAATGGAAGAGTTCCGAAGCATTTTTAAACTTCAGCAGAATTCCGAGAACAATGGAAGAGTTTCGAAGCATTTTTAAACTTCAACGGTATTCCGAGAACAATGGAAGAGTTCCGAAGCATTTTTAAACGTCAGCGGAATTCCGAGAACAATGAGAGAGTTCTGAAGCATTTTTAAGCGTCAGCGGGATTTTGAAAACAATGGAAGATTTCCGAAGCATTTTTAAACGTCAGCGGAATGCCGAGAACAATGCAAGATTTCCGAAGCATTTTTATATGTCAGCGGAATTCCGAGAATAATGGAAGAGTTCCGAAGCATTTTTAAACTTCAGCGGAATTCCGAGAACAATGGAAGAGTACTGAAGCATTTTAAAACGTCAGCGGAATTCCAAGAACAATGGAAGAGTTCCGAAGCATTTTTAAATGTCAGCAGAATTCCGAGAACAATGGAAGAGTTCCGAAGCATTTTAAAACTTCAGCAGAATTCCAAGAACAATGAAGAGTTCCGAAGCATTTTTAAACGTCAGCGGAATTCCGAGAACAATGGAAGAGTTCCAAAGCATTTTTAAACATCAGCGGAATTCCGAGAACAATGGAAGAGTTCCGAAGCATTTTTAAACGTCAGCAAAATTCTGAGAACAATGGAAGAGTTCTGATGATTTTTTAGACTTCAGCAGAATTCCTAGAACAATGGAAGGGGTCCGAAGCATTTTTAAACTTCAGCGGAATTCCGAGAACAATGGAAGAGTTCCGAAGCATTTTTAAACGTCAGCGGAATTCCGAGAACAATGGAAGAGTACTGAAGCATTTTAAAACGTCAGCGGAATTCCAAGAACAATGGAAGAGTTCCGAAGCATTTTTAAACGTCAGCAGAATTCCGAGAACAATGGAAGCGTTCCGAAGCATTTTAAAACTTCAGCAGAATTCCAAGAACAATGGAAGAGTTCCGAAGCATTTTTAAACGTCAGCGGAATTCCGAGAACAATGGAAGAGTTCTGAAGCATTTTTAAGCGTCAGCGGAATTTTGAAAACAATGGAAGATTTCCGAAGCATTTTTAAACGTCAGCAGAATTCCGAGAACAATGGAAGCGTTCCGAAGCATTTTAAAACTTCAGCAGAATTCCAAGAACAATGGAAGAGTTCCGAAGCATTTTTAAACGTCAGCGGAATTCCGAGAACAATGGAAGAGTTCTGAAGCATTTTTAAACGTCAGCGGAATTCTGAGAACAATGGAAGAGTTCCGAAGCATTCTTAAACGTCAGCAGAATTCCGAGAACAATGGAAGAGTTCCGAAGCATTTTTAAACGTCAGCGGAATTCCGAGAACAATGAGAGAGTTCTGAAGCATTTTTAAGCGTCAGCGGAATTTTGAAAACAATGGAAGATTTCCGAAGCATTTTTAAACGTCAGCGGAATTCCGAGAACAATGGAAGAGTTCCGAAGCATTTTTAAACGTCAGCAGAATTCCGAGAAGAATGTAAGAGTACTGAAGCATTTTTAAACTTCAGCAGAATTCCGAGAGCAATGGAAGAGTTCCAAAGCATTTTAAAAGTTCAGCAGAATTCCGAGAACAATGGAAGAGTTTCGAAGCATTTTTAAACTTCAACGGTATTCCGAGAACAATGGAAGAGTTCCGAAGCATTTTTAAACGTCAGCGGTATTCTGAGAACAATGGAAGAGTTCCGAAGCATTTTTAAACGTCAGCAGAATTCTGAGAACAATGGAAAAGTTCTGAAGCATTTTTAAACGTCAGCGGAATGCCGAGAACAATGCAAGATTTCCGAAGCATTTTTATATGTCAGCGGAATTCCGAGAACAATGGAAGAGTACCAAAGCATTTTTAAACGTCAGCGGAATTCTGAGAACAATGGAAGAGTTCCAAAGCATTTTTAAACTTCAGCAGAATTCCGAGAACAATGGAAGAGTTTCGAAGCATTTTTAAACTTCAACGGAATTCCGAGAACAATGGAAGGGTTCCGAAGCATTTTTAAACGTCAGCAGAATTCCGAGAAGAATGTAAGAGTTCTGAAGCATTTTTAAACTTCAGCAGAATTCCGAGAGCAATGGAAGAGTTCCAAAGCATTTTAAAAGTTCAGCAGAATTCCGAGAACAATTGAAGAGTTCCGAAGCATTTTTAAACGTCAGCGGAATGCCGAGAACAATGCAAGATTTCCGAAGCATTTTTATATGTCAGCGGAATTCCGTGAACAATGGAAGAGTACCGAAGCATTTTTAAACGTCAGCGGAATTCTGAGAACAATGGAAGAGTTCCAAAGCATTTTTAAACTTCAGCAGAATTCCGAGAACAATGAAAGAGTTTCGAAGCATTTTTAAACTTCAACGGAATTCCGAGAACAATGGAAGAGTTCCGAAGCATTTTTAAATGTCAGCAGAATTCCGAGAAGAATGTAAGAGTTCTGAAGCATTTTTAAACTTCAGCAGAATTCCGAGAGCAATGGAAGAGTTCCAAAGCATTTTAAAAGTTCAGCAGAATTCCGAGAACAATTGAAGAGTTCCGAAGCATTTTTAAACGTCAGCGGAATGCCGAGAACAATGCAAGATTTCCGAAGCATTTTTATATGTCAGCGGAATTCCGAGAATAATGGAAGAGTTCCGAAGCATTTTTAAACTTCAGCAGAATTCCGAGAACAATGGAAGAGTTTCGAAGCATTTTTAAACTTCAACGGTATTCCGAGAACAATGGAAGAGTTCCGAAGCATTTTTAAACGTCAGCGGAATTCCGAGAACAATGAAAGAGTTGCGAAGCATTATTAAACGTCAGCGGAGTTCCGAGAACAATGGAAGAGTTCCGAAGCATTTTTAAATGTCAGCGGAATTCCGAGAACAATGGAAGAGTACTGAAGCATTTTAAAACGTCAGCGGAATTCCAAGAACAATGGAAGAGTTCCGAAGCATTTTTAAACGTCAGCAGAATTCCGAGAACAATGGAAGAGTTCCGAAGCATTTTAAAACTTCAGCAGAATTCCAAGAACAATGGAAGAATTCCGAAGCATTTTTAAACGTCAGCGGAATTCCGAGAACAATGGAAGAGTTCCGAAGCATTTTTACATGTCAGCGGAATTCCGAGAACAATGGAAGAGTTCTGAAGCATTTTTAAGCGTCAGCGGAATTTTGAAAACAATGGAAGATTTCCGAAGCATTTTTAAACGTCAGCGGAATTCTGAGAACAATGGAAGAGTTCCGAAGCATTTTTAAACGTCAGCAGAATTCCGAGAACAATGGAAGAGTTCCGAAGCATTTTTAAACGTCAGCGGAATTCCGAGAACAATGAGAGAGTTCTGAAGCATTTTTAAGCGTCAGCGGAATTTTGAAAACAATGGAAGATTTCCGAAGCATTTTTAAACGTCAGCGGAATGCCGAGAACAATGCAAGATTTCCGAAGCATTTTTATATGTCAGCGGAATTCCGAGAATAATGGAAGAGTTCCGAAGCATTTTTAAACTTCAGTAGAATTCCGAGAACAATGGAAGAGTTTCGAAGCATTTTTAAACTTCAACGGTATTCCGAGAACAATGGAAGAGTTCCGAAGCATTTTTAAACGTCAGCGGAATTCCGAGAACAATGAAAGAGTTGCGAAGCATTATTAAACGTCAGGGGAGTTCCGAGAACAATGGAAGAGTTCCGAAGCATTTTTAAACTTCAGCAGAATTCCCAGAACAATGGAAGAGTTTCGAAGCATTTTTAAACTTCAACGGAATTCCGAGAACAATGGAAGAGTTCCGAAGCATTTTTAAACGTCAGCGGAATTCCGAGAACAATGAAAGAGTTGTGAAGCATTATTAAACGTCAGCGTAATTCCGAGAACAATGGAAGAATTCTGAAGCATTTTTAAGCGTCAGCGGAATTTTGAAAACAATGGAAGATTTCCGAAGCATGTTTAAACGTCAGCGGAATTCTTAGAACAATGGAAGAGTTCCGAAGCATTTTTAAACTTCAGCAGAATTCCGAGAACAATGGAAGAGTTCCGAAGCATTTTTAAACTTCAGCAGAATTCCGAGAACAATGGAAGGGTTCCGAAGCTTTTTTAAACTTCAGCGGAATTTGGAGAACAACGGAAGAGTTCCGAAGCATTTTTAAAAGTCAGCGGAATTCCGAGAACAATGGAAGAGTTGTGAAGCATTTTTAAACGTCAGCGGAATTCCGAGAACAATGGAAGAGTTCCGAAGCATTTTTAAACGTCAGCGAAATTCTGAGAACAATGGAAGAGTTCTGATGATTTTTTAGACTTCAGCAGAATTCCTAGAACAATGGAAGAGGTCCGAAGCATTTTTAAACTTCAGCGGAATTCCGAGAACAATGGAAGAGTTCCGAAGCATTTTTAAACATCAGCGGAATTCCGAGAACAATGGAAGAGTACTGAAGCATTTTAAAACGTCAGCGGAATTCCAAGAACAATGGAAGAGTTCCGAAGCATTTTTAAATGTCAGCAGAATTCCGAGAACAATGGAAGAGTTCCGAAGCATTTTAAAACTTCAGCAGAATTCCAAGAACAATGGAAGAGTTCTGAAGCATTTTTAAGCGTCAGCGGAATTTTGAAAACAATGGAAGATTTCCGAAGCATTTTTAAACGTCAGCGGAATTCTGAGAACAATGGAAGAGTTCCGAAGCATTTTTAAACGTCAGCAGAATTCCGAGAACAATGAGAGAGTTCTGAAGCATTTTTAAGCGTCAGCGGAATTTTGAAAACAATGGAAGATTTCCGAAGCATTTTTAAACGTCAGCGGAATTCCGAGAACAATGGAAGAGTTCCGAAGCATTTTTAAACGTCAGCAGAATTCCGAGAAGAATGTAAGAGTACTGAAGCATTTTTAAACTTCAGCAGAATTCCGAGAGCAATGGAAGAGTTCCAAAGCATTTTAAAAGTTCAGCAGAATTCCGAGAACAATGGAAGAGTTTCGAAGCATTTTTAAACTTCAACGGTATTCCGAGAACAATGGAAGAGTTCCGAAGCATTTTTAAACGTCAGCGGTATTCCGAGAACAATGGAAGAGTTCCGAAGCATTTTTAAACGTCAGCAGAGCTCTGAGAACAATGGAAAAGTTTTGAAGCATTTTTAAACATCAGCGGAATGCCGAGAACAATGCAAGATTTCCGAAGCATTTTTATATGTCAGCGGAATTCCGAGAACAATGGAAGAGTACCGAAGCATTTTTAAACGTCAGCGGAATTCTGAGAACAATGGAAGAGTTCCAAAGCATTTTTAAACTTCAGCAGAATTCCGAGAACAATGGAAGCGTTTCGAAGCATTTTTAAACTTCAACGGAATTCCGAGAACAATGGAAGAGTTCCGAAGCATTTTTAAACGTCAGCAGAATTCCGAGATGAATGTAAGAGTTCTGAAGCATTTTTAAACTTCAGCAGAATTCCGAGAGCAATGGAAGAGTTCCAAAGCATTTTAAAAGTTCAGCAGAATTCCGAGAACAATTGAAGAGTTCCGAAGCATTTTTAAACGTCAGCGGAATGCCGAGAACAATGCAAGATTTCCGAAGCATTTTTATATGTCAGCGGAATTCCGAGAATAATGGAAGAGTTCCGAAGCATTTTTAAACTTCAGCAGAATTCCGAGAACAATGGAAGAGTTTCGAAGCATTTTTAAACTTCAACGGTATTCCGAGAACAATGGAAGAGTTCCGAAGCATTTTTAAACGTCAGCGGAATTCCGAGAACAATGAAAGAGTTGCGAAGCATTATTAAACGTCATCGGAGTTCCGAGAACAATGGAAGAGTTCTGAAGCATTTTTAAACTTCAGCAGAATTCCCAGAACAATGGAAGAGTTTCAAAGCATTTTTAAACTTCAACGGAATTCCGAGAACAATGGAAGAGTTTCGAAGCATTTTTAAACGTCAGCGGAATTCCGAGAACAATGAAAGAGTTGCGAAGCATTATTAAACGTCAGCGTAATTCCGAGAACAATGGAAGAATTCTGAAGCATTTTTAAGCGTCAGCGGAATTTTGAAAACAATGGAAGATTTCCGAAGCATGTTTAAACGTCAGCGGAATTCTTAGAACAATGGAAGAGTTCCGAAGCATTTTTAAACTTCAGCAGAATTCCGAGAACAATGGAAGGGTTCCGAAGCTTTTTTAAACTTCAGCGGAATTTGGAGAGCAACGGAAGAGTTCCGAAGCATTTTTAAAAGTCAGCGGAATTCCGAGAACAATGGAAGAGTTGTGAAGCATTTTTAAACGTCAGCAGAATTCTGAGAACAATGGAAAAGTTCTGAAGCAATTTTAAACGTCAGCGGAATTTTGAAAACAATGGAAGATTTCCGAAGCATTTTTAAACGTCAGCGAAATTCTGAGAACAATGGAAGAGTTCTGATGATTTTTTAGACTTCAGCAGAATTCCTAGAACAATGGAAGAGGTCCGAAGCATTTTTAAACTTCAGCGGAATTCCGAGAACAATGGAAGAGTTCCGAAGCATTTTTAAACGTCAGCGGAATTCCGAGAACAATGGAAGAGTACTGAAGCATTTTAAAACGTCAGCGGAATTCCAAGAACAATGGAAGAGTTCCGAAGCATTTTTAAACGTCAGCAGAATTCCGAGAACAATGGAAGAGTTCCGAAGCATTTTAAAACTTCAGCAGAATTCCAAGAACAATGGAAGAGTTCCGAAGCATTTTTAAACGTCAGCGGAATTCCGAGAACAATGGAAGAGTTCTGAAGCATTTTTAAGCGTCAGCGGAATTTTGAAAACAATGGAAGATTTCCGAAGCATTTTTAAACGTCAGCGGAATTCTGAGAACAATGGAAGAGTTCCGAAGCATTTTTAAACGTCAGCAGAATTCCGAGAACAATGGAAGAGTTCCGAAGCATTTTTAAACGTCAGCGGAATTCCGAGAACAATGAGAGAGTTCTGAAGCATTTTTAAGCGTCAGCGGAATTTTGAAAACAATGGAAGATTTCCGAAGCATTTTTAAACGTCAGCGGCATTCCGAGAACAATGGAAGAGTTCCGAAGCATTTTTAAATGTCAGCAGAATTCCGAGAAGAATGTAAGAGTACTGAAGCATTTTTAAACTTCAGCAGAATTCCGAGAGCAATGGAAGAGTTCCAAAGCATTTTAAAAGTTCAGCAGAATTCCGAGAACAATGGAAGAGTTTCGAAGCATTTTTAAACTTCAACGGTATTCCGAGAACAATGGAAGAGTTCCGAAGCATTTTTAAACGTCAGCGGAATTCCGAGAACAATGAAAGAGTTTCGAAGCATTTTTAAACTTCAAGGGAATTCCGAGAACAATGGAAGAGTTCCGAAGCATTTTTAAACGTCAGCGGAATTCCGAGAACAATGAAAGAGTTGTGAAGCATTATTAAACGTCAGCGTAATTCCGAGAACAATGGAAAAGTTCTGAAGCATTTTTAAGCGTCAGCGGAATTTTGAAAACAATGGAAGATTTCCGAAGCATTTTTAAACTTCAGCAGAATTCCGAGAACAATGGAAGGGTTCCGAAGCTTTTTTAAACTTCAGCGGAATTTGGAGAACAATGGAAGAGTTCCGAAGCATTTTTAAACGTCAGCGAAATTCTGAGAACAATGGAAGAGTTCTGATGATTTTTTAGACTTCAGCAGAATTCCTAGAACAATGGAAGAGGTCCGAAGCATTTTTAAACTTCAGCGGAATTCCGAGAGCAATGGAAGAGTTCCGAAGCATTTTTAAACGTCAGCGGAATTCCGAGAACAATGGAAGAGTACTGAAGCATTTTAAAACGTCATCGGAATTCCGAGAACAATGGAAGAGTTCCGAAGCATTTTTAAACTTCAGCAGAATTACGAGAACAATGGAAGAGTTCCGAAGCATTTTTAAACTTCACCCGAATTCCGAGAGCAATGGAAGAGTTCCAAAGCATTTTAAAAATTCAGCAGAATTCCGAGAACAATTGAAGAGTTCCGAAGCATTTTTAAACGTCAGCGGAATGCCGAGAACAATGCAAGATTTTCGAAGCATTTTTATATGTCAGCGGAATTCCGAGAACAATGGAAGAGTACCAAAGCATTTTTAAACGTCAGCGGAATTCTGAGAACAATGGAAGAGTTCCGAAGCATTTTTAAACGTCAGCGGAATTCCGAGAACAATGGAAGAGTTGTGAAGCATTTTAAAAGTTCAGCAGAATTCCGAGAACAATTGAAGAGTTCCGAAGCATTTTTAAACGTCAGCGGAATGCCGAGAACAATGCAAGATTTCCGAAGCATTTTTATATGTCAGCGGAATTCCGAGAACAGTGGAAGAGTTCCGAAGCATTTTCAAACATGAGCAGAATTACGAGAACAATGGAAGAGATTTTAAGCATTTTTAAACGTCAGCGGAATTCTGAGAACAATGGAAGAGTTCCGAAGCATTTTTAAACTTCAGCGGAATTCCGAGAACAATGGAAGAGTTCCGAAGCATTTTTAAACGTCAGCAGAATTCCGAGAACAATGGAAGAGTTGTGAAGCATTTTTAAACGTCAGCGGAATTCCGAGAACAATGGAAGTGTTCCGAAGCATTTTTAAACATCAGCAGAATTCCGAGAACAATGGAAGAGTTCCAAAGCATTTTTAAACGACAGCGGAATTCCGAGAACAATGGAATAGTTCTGAAGCATTTTTAAACGTCAGCGGAATTTTGAAAAGAATGGAAGAGTTTCCAAGCATTTTTAAACTTCAGCAGAATTCCGAGAACAATGGAAGAGTTTCGAAGCATTTTTAAACTTCAATGGAATTCCGAGAACAATGGAAGAGTTCCGAAGCATTTTTAAACGTCAGCAGAATTCCGAGAAGAATGTAAGAGTTCTGAAGCATTTTTAAACTTCAGCAGAATTCCGAGAGCAATGGAAGAGTTCCAAAGCATTTTAAAAGTTTAGCAGAATTCCGAGAACAATTGAAGAGTTCCGAAGCATTTTTAAACGTCAGCGGAATGCCGAGAACAATGCAAGATTTCCGAAGCATTTTTATATGTCAGCGGAATTCCGAGAACAATGGAAGAGTACCGAAGCATTTTTAAATGTCAGCGGAATTCTGAGAACAATGGAAGAGTTCCGAAGCATTTTTATATGTCAGCGGAATTCCGAGAACAATGGAAGAGTACCGAAGCATTTTTAAACGTCAGCGGAATTCCGAGAACAATGGAAGGGTTCCGAAGCATTTTTAAACTTCAGCGGATTTTGGAGAACAATGGAAGCGTTTAAAAGTATTTTTAAAAGTCAGCGGAATTCCGAGAACAATGGAAGAGTTGTGAAGCATTTTTAAACGTCAGCGGAATTCCGAGAACAATGGAAGAGTTCCGAAGCATTTTTAAACGTCAGCAGAATTCCGAGAACAATGGAAGAGTTCCGAAGCATTTCTAAACGTCAGCAGAATTCTGAGAACAATGGAAGAGTTCCGAAGCATTTTTAAACTTCAGCGGAATTCCGAGAACAATGGAAGAGTTCCAAAGCATTTTTAAACGTCAGCGGAATTCCGAGAACAATGGAAGAGTTCCGAAGCATTTTTAAACGTCAGCAGAATTCCGAGAAGAATGTAAGAGTACTGAAGCATTTTTAAACTTCAGCAGAATTCCGAGAGCAATGGAAGAGTTCCAAAGCATTTTAAAAGTTCAGCAGAATTCCGAGAACAATTGAAGAGTTCCGAAGCATTTTTAAACGTCAGCGGAATGCCGAGAACAATGCAAGATTTCCGAAGCATTTTTATATGTCAGCGGAATTCCGAGAATAATGGAAGAGTTCCGAAGCATTTTTAAACGTCAGCAGAATTCCGAGAACAATGGAAGAGTTGTGAAGCATTTTTAAACGTCAGCGGAATTCCGAGAACAATGGAAGTGTTCCGAAGCATTTTTAAACATCAGCAGAATTCCCAGAACAATGGAAGAGTTCCAAAGCATTTTTAAACGACAGCGGAATTCCGAGAACAATGGAATAGTTCTGAAGCATTTTTAAACGTCAGCGGAATTTTGAAAAGAATGGAAGAGTTTCAAAGCATTTTTAAACTTCAGCAGAATTCCGAGAACAATGGAAGAGTTTCGAAGCATTTTTAAACTTCAATGGAATTCCGAGAACAATGGAAGAGTTCCGAAGCATTTTTAAACGTCAGCAGAATTCCGAGAAGAATGTAAGAGTTCTGAAGCATTTTTAAACTTCAGCAGAATTCCGAGAGCAATGGAAGAGTTCCAAAGCATTTTAAAAGTTTAGCAGAATTCCGAGAACAATTGAAGAGTTCCGAAGCATTTTTAAACGTCAGCGGAATGCCGAGAACAATGCAAGATTTCCGAAGCATTTTTATATGTCAGCGGAATTCCGAGAACAATGGAAGAGTACCGAAGCATTTTTAAATGTCAGCGGAATTCTGAGAACAATGGAAGAGTTCCGAAGCATTTTTAAACGTCAGCGGCATTCCGAGAACAATGGAAGAGTTCCGAAGCATTTTTAAATGTCAGCAGAATTCCGAGAAGAATGTAAGAGTACTGAAGCATTTTTAAACTTCAGCAGAATTCCGAGAGCAATGGAAGCGTTCCAAAGTATTTTTAAAAGTCAGCGGAATTCCGAGAACAATGGAAGAGTTGTGAAGCATTTTTAAACGTCAGCGGAATTCCGAGAACAATGGAAGAGTTCCAAAGCATTTTTAAACGTCAGCAGAATTCCGAGAAGAATGTAAGAGTACTGAAGCATTTTTAAACTTCAGCAGAATTCCGAGAGCAATGGAAGAGTTCCAAAGCATTTTAAAAGTTCAGCAGAATTCCGAGAACAATTGAAGAGTTCCGAAGCATTTTTAAACGTCAGCGGAATGCCGAGAACAATGCAAGATTTCCGAAGCATTTTTATATGTCAGCGGAATTCCGAGAATAATGGAAGAGTTCCGAAGCATTTTTAAACTTCAGCAGAATTCCGAGAACAATGGAAGAGTTTCGAAGCATTTTTAAACTTCAACGGTATTCCGAGAACAATGGAAGAGTTCCGAAGCATTTTTAAACGTCAGCGGAATTCCGAGAACAATGAAAGAGTTGCGAAGCATTATTAAACGTCAGCGGAGTTCCGAGAACAATGGAAGAGTTCTGAAGCATTTTTAAACTTCAGCAGAATTCCCAGAACAATGGAAGAGTTTCGAAGCATTTTTAAACTTCAACGGAATTCCGAGAACAATGGAAGAATTTCGAAGCATTTTTAAACGTCAGCGGAATTCCGAGAACAATGAAAGAGTTGCGAAGCATTATTAAACGTCAGCGTAATTCCGAGAACAATGGAAGAATTCTGAAGCATTTTTAAGCGTCAGCGGAATTTTGAAAACAATGGAAGATTTCCGAACAATGTTTAAACGTCAGCGGAATTCTTAGAACAATGGAAGAGTTCCGAAGCATTTTTAAACTTCAGCAGAATTCCGAGAACAATGGAAGGGTTCCGAAGCTTTTTTAAACTTCAGCGGAATTTGGAGAGCAACGGAAGAGTTCCGAAGCATTTTTAAAAGTCAGCGGAATTCCGAGAACAATGGAAGAGTTGTGAAGCATTTTTAAACGTCAGCGGAATTCCGCGAACAATGGAAGAGTTCCGAAGCATTTTTAAACGTCAGCAGAATTCTGAGAACAATGGAAAAGTTCTGAAGCATTTTTAAACGTCAGCGGAATTTTGAAAACAATGGAAGATTTCCGAAGCATTTTTAAACGTCAGCGAAATTCTGAGAACAATGGAAGAGTTCTGATGATTTTTTAGACTTCAGCAGAATTCCTAGAACAATGGAAGAGGTCCGAAGCATTTTTAAACTTCAGCGGAATTCCGAGAACAATGGAAGAGTTCCGAAGTATTTTTAAACGTCAGCGGAATTCCGAGAACAATGGAAGAGTACTGAAGCATTTTAAAACGTCAGCGGAATTCCAAGAACAATGGAAGAGTTCCGAAGCATTTTTAAACGTCAGCAGAATTCCGAGAACAATGGAAGAGTTCCGAAGCATTTTAAAACTTCAGCAGAATTCCAAGAACAATGGAAGAGTTCCGAAGCATTTTTAAACGTCAGCGGAATTCCGAGAACAATGGAAGAGTTCTGAAGCATTTTTAAGCGTCAGCGGAATTTTGAAAACAATGGAAGATTTCCGAAGCATTTTTAAACGTCAGCGGAATTCTGAGAACAATGGAAGAGTTCCGAAGCATTTTTAAACGTCAGCAGAATTCCGAGAACAATGGAAGAGTTCCGAAGCATTTTTAAACGTCAGCGGAATTCCGAGAACAATGAGAGAGTTCTGAAGCATTTTTAAGCGTCAGCGGAATTTTGAAAACAATGGAAGATTTCCGAAGCATTTTTAAACGTCAGCGGCATACCGAGAACAATGGAAGAGTTCCGAAGCATTTTTAAATGTCAGCAGAATTCCGAGAAGAATGTAAGAGTACTGAAGCATTTTTAAACTTCAGCAGAATTCCGAGAGCAATGGAAGAGTTCCAAAGCATTTTAAAAGTTCAGCAGAATTCCGAGAACAATGTAAGAGTTTCGAAGCATTTTTAAACTTCAACGGTATTCCGAGAACAATGGAAGAGTTCCGAAGCATTTTTAAACGTCAGCGGAATTCCGAGAACAATGAAAGAGTTTCGAAGCATTTTTAAACTTCAAGGGAATTCCGAGAACAATGGAAGAGTTCCGAAGCATTTTTAAACGTCAGCGGAATTCCGAGAACAATGAAAGAGTTGTGAAGCATTATTAAACGTCAGCGTAATTCCGAGAACAATGGAAGAGTTCTGAAGCATTTTTAAGCGTCAGCGGAATTTTGAAAACAATGGAAGATTTCCGAAGCATTTTTAAACTTCAGCAGAATTCCGAGAACAATGGAAGGGTTCCGAAGCTTTTTTAAACTTCAGCGGAATTTGGAGAACAATGGAAGAGTTCCGAAGCATTTTTAAACGTCAGCGAAATTCTGAGAACAATGGAAGAGTTCTGATGATTTTTTAGACTTCAGCAGAATTCCTAGAACAATGGAAGAGGTCCGAAGCATTTTTAAACTTCAGCGGAATTCCGAGAGCAATGGAAGAGTTCCGAAGCATTTTTAAACGTCAGCGGAATTCCGAGAACAATGGAAGAGTACTGAAGCATTTTAAAACGTCATCGGAATTCCGAGAACAATGGAAGAGTTCCGAAGCATTTTTAAACTTCAGCAGAATTACGAGAACAATGGAAGAGTTCCGAAGCATTTTTAAACTTCACCCGAATTCCGAGAGCAATGGAAGAGTTCCAAAGCATTTTAAAAATTCAGCAGAATTCCGAGAACAATTGAAGAGTTCCGAAGCATTTTTAAACGTCAGCGGAATGCCGAGAACAATGCAAGATTTTCAAAGCATTTTTATATGTCAGCGGAATTCCGAGAACAATGGAAGAGTACCAAAGCATTTTTAAACGTCAGCGGAATTCTGAGAACAATGGAAGAGTTCCGAAGCATTTTTAAACGTCAGCGGAATTCCGAGAACAATGGAAGAGTTGTGAAGCATTTTAAAAGTTCAGCAGAATTCCGAGAACAATTGAAGAGTTCCGAAGCATTTTTAAACGTCAGCGGAATGCCGAGAACAATGCAAGATTTCCGAAGCATTTTTATATGTCAGCGGAATTCCGAGAACAGTGGAAGAGTTCCGAAGCATTTTCAAACATGAGCAGAATTACGAGAACAATGGAAGAGATTTTAAGCATTTTTAAACTTCAGCGGAATTCCGAGAACAATAGAAGAGTTCCGAAGCATTTTTAAACTTCACCCGAATTCCGAGAGCAATGGAAGAGTTCCAAAGCATTTTAAAAATTCAGCAGAATTCCGAGAACAATTGAAGAGTTCCGAAGCATTTTTAAAAGTCAGCGGAATGCGGAGAACAATGCAAGATTTCCGAAGCATTTTTATATGTCAGCGGAATTCCGAGAACAATGGAAGAGTACCAAAGCATTTTTAAACGTCAGCGGAATTCTGAGAACAATGGAAGAGTTCCGAAGCATTTTTAAACTTCAGCGGAATTCCGAGAACAATGGAAGAGTTCCGAAGCATTTTTAAACGTCAGCAGAATTCCGAGAACAATGGAAGAGTTGTGAAGCATTTTTAAACGTCAGCGGAATTCCGAGAACAATGGAAGTGTTCCGAAGCATTTTTAAACATCAGCAGAATTCCGAGAACAATGGAAGAGTTCCAAAGCATTTTTAAACGACAGCGGAATTCCGAGAACAATGGAATAGTTCTGAAGCATTTTTAAACGTCAGCGGAATTTTGAAAAGAATGGAAGAGTTTCAAAGCATTTTTAAACTTCAGCAGAATTCCGAGAACAATGGAAGAGTTTCGAAGCATTTTTAAACTTCAATGGAATTCCGAGAACAATGGAAGAGTTCCGAAGCATTTTTAAACGTCAGCAGAATTCCGAGAAGAATGTAAGAGTTCTGAAGCATTTTTAAACTTCAGCAGAATTCCGAGAGCAATGGAAGAGTTCCGAAGCATTTTAAACGTCAGCGGAATGCCGAGAACAATGCAAGATTTCCGAAGCATTTTTATATGTCAGCGGAATTCCGAGAACAATGGAAGAGTACCGAAGCATTTTTAAATGTCAGTGGAATTCTGAGAACAATGGAAGAGTTCCGAAGCATTTTTATATGTCAGCGGAATTCCGAGAACAATGGAAGAGTACCGAAGCATTTTTAAACGTCAGCGGAATTCCGAGAACAATGGAAGGGTTCCGAAGCATTTTTAAACTTCAGCGGATTTTGGAGAACAATGGAAGCGTTCCAAAGTATTTTTAAAAGTCAGCGGAATTCCGAGAACAATGGAAGAGTTGTGAAGCATTTTTAAACGTCAGCGGAATTCCGAGAACAATGGAAGAGTTCCGAAGCATTTTTAAACGTCAGCAGAATTCCGAGAACAATGGAAGAGTTCCGAAGCATTTCTAAACGTCAGCAGAATTCTGAGAACAATGGAAGAGTTCCGAAGCATTTTTAAACTTCAGCGGAATTCCGAGAACAATGGAAGAGTTCCAAAGCATTTTTAAACGTCAGCGGAATTCCGAGAACAATGGAAGAGTTCCGAAGCATTTTTAAACGTCAGCAGAATTCCGAGAAGAATGTAAGAGTACTGAAGCATTTTTAAACTTCAGCAGAATTCCGAGAGCAATGGAAGAGTTCCAAAGCATTTTAAAAGTTCAGCAGAATTCCGAGAACAATTGAAGAGTTCCGAAGCATTTTTAAACGTCAGCGGAATGCCGAGAACAATGCAAGATTTCCGAAGCATTTTTATATGTCAGCGGAATTCCGAGAATAATGGAAGAGTTCCGAAGCATTTTTAAACGTCAGCAGAATTCCGAGAACCATGGAAGAGTTGTGAAGCATTTTTAAACGTCAGCGGAATTCCGAGAACAAAGGAAGTGTTCCGAAGCATTTTTAAACATCAGCAGAATTCCGAGAACAATGGAAGAGTTCCAAAGCATTTTTAAACGACAGCGGAATTCCGAGAACAATGGAATAGTTCTGAAGCATTTTTAAACGTCAGCGGAATTTTGAAAAGAATGGAAGAGTTTCAAAGCATTTTTAAACTTCAGCAGAATTCCGAGAACAATGGAAGAGTTTCGAAGCATTTTTAAACTTCAATGGAATTCCGAGAACAATGGAAGAGTTCCGAAGCATTTTTAAACGTCAGCAGAATTCCGAGAAGAATGTAAGAGTTCTAAAGCATTTTTAAACTTCAGCAGAATTCCGAGAGCAATGGAAGAGTTCCAAAGCATTTTAAAAGTTTAGCAGAATTCCGAGAACAATTGAAGAGTTCCGAAGCATTTTTAAACGTCAGCGGAATGCCGAGAACAATGCAAGATTTCCGAAGCATTTTTATATGTCAGCGGAATTCCGAGAACAATGGAAGAGTACCGAAGCATTTTTAAATGTCAGCGGAATTCTGAGAACAATGGAAGAGTTCCGAAGCATTTTTATATGTCAGCGGAATTCCGAGAACAATGGAAGAGTACCGAAGCATTTTTAAACGTCAGCGGAATTCCGAGAACAATGGAAGGGTTCCGAAGCATTTTTAAACTTCAGCGGATTTTGGAGAACAATGGAAGCGTTCCAAAGCATTTTTAAAAGTCAGCGGAATTCCGAGAACAATGGAAGAGTTGTGAAGCATTTTTAAACGTCAGCGGAATTCCGAGAACAATGGAAGAGTTCCGAAGCATTTTTAAACGTCAGCAGAATTCCGAGAACAATGGAAGAGTTCCGAAGCATTTCTAAACGTCAGCAGAATTCTGAGAACAATGGAAGAGTTCCGAAGCATTTTTAAACTTCAGCGGAATTCCGAGAACAATGGAAGAGTTCCAAAGCATTTTTAAACATCAGCGGAATTCCGAGAACAATGGAAGAGTTCCGAAGCATTTTTAAACGTCAGCAGAATTCCGAGAAGAATGTAAGAGTACTGAAGCATTTTTAAACTTCAGCAGAATTCCGAGAGCAATGGAAGAGTTCCAAAGCATTTTAAAAGTTCAGCAGAATTCCGAGAACAATTGAAGAGTTCCGAAGCATTTTTAAACGTCAGCGGAATGCCGAGAACAATGCAAGATTTCCGAAGCATTTTTATATGTCAGCGGAATTCCGAGAATAATGGAAGAGTTCCGAAGCATTTTTAAACTTCAGCAGAATTCCGAGAACAATGGAAGAGTTTCGAAGCATTTTTAAACTTCAACGGTATTCCGAGAACAATGGAATAGTTCCGAAGCATTTTTAAACGTCAGCGGAATTCCGAGAACAATGAAAGAGTTGCGAAGCATTATTAAACGTCAGCGGAGTTCCGAGAACAATGGAAGAGTTCTGAAGCATTTTTAAACTTCAGCAGAATTCCCAGAACAATGGAAGAGTTTCGAAGCATTTTTAAACTTCAACGGAATTCCGAGAACAATGGAAGAGTTTCGAAGCATTTTTAAACGTCAGCGGAATTCCGAGAACAATGAAAGAGTTGCGAAGCATTATTAAACGTCAGCGTAATTCCGAGAACAATGGAAGAATTCTGAAGCATTTTTAAGCGTCAGCGGAATTTTGAAAACAATGGAAGATTTCCGAAAAATGTTTAAACGTCAGCGGAATTCTTAGAACAATGGAAGAGTTCCGAAGCATTTTTAAACTTCAGCAGAATTCCGAGAACAATGGAAGGGTTCCGAAGCTTTTTTAAACTTCAGCGGAATTTGGAGAGCAACGGAAGAGTTCCGAAGCATTTTTAAAAGTCAGCGGAATTCCGAGAACAATGGAAGAGTTGTGAAGCATTTTTAAACGTCAGCGGAATTCCGCGAACAATGGAAGAGTTCCGAAGCATTTTTAAACGTCAGCAGAATTCTGAGAACAATGGAAAAGTTCTGAAGCATTTTTAAACGTCAGCGGAATTTTGAAAACAATGGAAGATTTCCGAAGCATTTTTAAACGTCAGCGAAATTCTGAGAACAATGGAAGAGTTCTGATGATTTTTTAGACTTCAGCAGAATTCCTAGAACAATGGAAGAGGTCCGAAGCATTTTTAAACTTCAGCGGAATTCTGAGAACAATGGAAGAGTTCCGAAGCATTTTTAAACGTCAGCAGAATTCCGAGAACAATGGAAGAGTTCCGAAGCATTTTTAAACGTCAGCGGAATTCCGAGAACAATGAGAGAGTTCTGAAGCATTTTTAAGCGTCAGCGGAATTTTGAAAACAATGGAAGATTTCCGAAGCATTTTTAAACGTCAGCGGCATTCCGAGAACAATGGAAGAGTTCCGAAGCATTTTTAAATGTCAGCAGAATTCCGAGAAGAATGTAAGAGTACTGAAGCATTTTTAAACTTTAGCAGAATTCCGAGAGCAATGGAAGAGTTCCAAAGCATTTTAAAAGTTCAGCAGAATTCCGAGAACAATGGAAGAGTTTCGAAGCATTTTTAAACTTCAACGGTATTCCGAGAACAATGGAAGAGTTCCGAAGCATTTTTAAACGTCAGCGGAATTCCGAGAACAATGAAAGAGTTGTGAAGCATTATTAAACGTCAGCGTAATTCCGAGAACAATGGAAGAGTTCTGAAGCATTTTTAAGCGTCAGCGGAATTTTGAAAACAATGGAAGATTTCCGAAGCATTTTTAAACTTCAGCAGAATTCCGAGAACAATGGAAGGGTTCCGAAGCTTTTTTAAACTTCAGCGGAATTTGGAGAACAATGGAAGAGTTCCGAAGCATTTTTAAACGTCAGCGAAATTCTGAGAACAATGGAAGAGTTCTGATGATTTTTTAGACTTCAGCAGAATTCCTAGAACAATGGAAGAGGTCCGAAGCATTTTTAAACTTCAGCGGAATTCCGAGAACAATGGAAGAGTTCCGAAGCATTTTTAAACGTCAGCGGAATTCCGAGAACAATGGAAGAGTACTGAAGCATTTTAAAACGTCATCGGAATTCCGAGAACAATGGAAGAGTTCCGAAGCATTTTTAAACTTCAGCAGAATTACGAGAACAATGGAAGAGTTCCGAAGCATTTTTAAACTTCACCCGAATTCCGAGAGCAATGGAAGAGTTCCAAAGCATTTTAAAAATTCAGCAGAATTCCGAGAACAATTGAAGAGTTCCGAAGCATTTTTAAACGTCAGCGGAATGCCGAGAACAATGCAAGATTTTCGAAGCATTTTTATATGTCAGCGGAATTCCGAGAACAATGGAAGAGTACCAAAGCATTTTTAAACGTCAGCGGAATTCTGAGAACAATGGAAGAGTTCCGAAGCATTTTTAAACGTCAGCGGAATTCCGAGAACAATGGAAGAGTTGTGATGCATTTTAAAAGTTCAGCAGAATTCCGAGAACAATTGAAGAGTTCCGAAGCATTTTTATATGTCAGCGGAATTCCGAGAACAGTGGAAGAGTTCCGAAGCATTTTCAAACATGAGCAGAATTACGAGAACAATGGAAGAGATTTTAAGCATTTTTAAACTTCAGCGGAATTCCGAGAACAATAGAAGAGTTCCGAAGCATTTTTAAACTTCACCCGAATTCCGAGAGCAATGGAAGAGTTCCAAAGCATTTTAAAAATTCAGCAGAATTCCGAGAACAATTGAAGAGTTCCGAAGCATTTTTAAAAGTCAGCGGAATGCGGAGAACAATGCAAGATTTCCGAAGCATTTTTAAACTTCAGCGGAATTCCGAGAACAATGGAAGAGTTCCGAAGCATTTTTAAACGTCAGCAGAATTCCGAGAACAATGGAAGAGTTGTGAAGCATTTTTAAACGTCAGCGGAATTCCGAGAACAATGGAAGTGTTCCGAAGCATTTTTAAACGTCAGCAGAATTCCGAGAACAATGGAAGAGTTCCAAAGCATTTTTAAACGACAGCGGAATTCCGAGAACAATGGAATAGTTCTGAAGCATTTTTAAACGTCAGCGGAATTTTGAAAAGAATGGAAGAGTTTCAAAGCATTTTTAAACTTCAGCAGAATTCCGAGAACAATGGAAGAGTTTCGAAGCATTTTTAAACTTCAATGGAATTCCGAGAACAATGGAAGAGTTCCGAAGCATTTTTAAACGTCAGCAGAATTCCGAGAGCAATGGAAGAGTTCCAAAGCATTTTAAAAGTTTAGCAGAATTCCGAGAACAATTGAAGAGTTCCGAAGCATTTTTAAACGTCAGCGGAATGCCGAGAACAATGCAAGATTTCCGAAGCATTTTTATATGTCAGCGGAATTACGAGAACAATGGAAGAGTACCGAAGCATTTTTAAATGTCAGCGGAATTCTGAGAACAATGGAAGAGTTCCGAAGCATTTTTATATGTCAGCGGAATTCCGAGAACAATGGAAGAGTACCGAAGCATTTTTAAACGTCAGCGGAATTCCGAGAACAATGGAAGGGTTCCGAAGCATTTTTAAACTTCAGCGGATTTTGGAGAACAATGGAAGCGTTCCAAAGTATTTTTAAAAGTCAACGGAATTCCGAGAACAATGGAAGAGTTGTGAAGCATTTTTAAACGTCAGCGGAATTCCGAGAACAATGGAAGAGTTCCGAAGCATTTTTAAACGTCAGCAGAATTCCGAGAACAATGGAAGAGTTCCGAAGCATTTCTAAACGTCAGCAGAATTCTGAGAACAATGGAAGAGTTCCGAAGCATTTTTAAACTTCAGCGGAATTCCGAGAACAATGGAAGAGTTCCAAAGCATTTTTAAACGTCAGCGGAATTCCGAGAACAATGGAAGAGTTCCGAAGCATTTTTAAACGTCAGCAGAATTCCGAGAAGAATGTAAGAGTACTGAAGCATTTTTAAACTTCAGCAGAATTCCGAGAGCAATGGAAGAGTTCCAAAGCATTTTAAAAGTTCAGCAGAATTCCGAGAACAATTGAAGAGTTCCGAAGCATTTTTAAACGTCAGCGGAATGCCGAGAACAATGCAAGATTTCCGAAGCATTTTTATATGTCAGCGGAATTCCGAGAACAATGGAAGAGTACCGAAGCATTTTTAAACGTCAGCGGAATTCTGAGAACAATGGAAGAGTTCCAAAGCATTTTTAAACTTCAGCAGAATTCCGATAACAATGGAAGAGTTTCGAAGCATTTTTAAACTTCAACGGAATTCCGAGAACAATGGAAGAGTTCCGAAGCATTTTTAAACGTCAACAGAATTCCGAGAAGAATGTAAGAGTTCTGAAGCATTTTTAAACTTCAGCAGAATTCCGAGAGAAATGGAAGAGTTCCAAAGCATTTTAAAAGTTCAGCAGAATTCCGAGAACAATTGAAGAGTTCCGAAGCATTTTTAAACGTCAGCGGAATGCCGAGAACAATGCAAGATTTCCGAAGCATTTTTATATGTCAGCGGAATTCCGAGAACAATGGAAGAGTTCCGAAGCATTTTTAAACTTCAGCAGAATTCCGAGAACAATGGAAGTGTTTCGAAGCATTTTTAAACTTCAACGGTATTCCGAGAACAATGGAAGAGTACCGAAGCATTTTTAAACTTCAGCGGAATTCTGAGAACAATGGAAGAGTTCCGAAGCATTTTTAAACTTCAGCGGAATTACGAGAACAATGGAAGAGTTCCGAAGCATTTTTAAACATGAGCAGAATTACGAGAACAATGGAAGAGATTTTAAGCATTTTTAAACTTCAGCGGAATTCCGAGAACAATAGAAGAGTTCCGAAGCATTTTTAAACTTCACCCGAATTCCGAGAGCAATGGAAGAGTTCCAAAGCATTTTAAAAGTTCAGCAGATTTCCGAGAACAATGGAAGAGTTCTGAAGCATTTTTAAACGTCAGCAGAATTCCGAGAACAATGTAAGAGTTCTGAAGCATTTTTAAACTTCAGCAGAATTCCGAGAGCAATGGAAGAGTTCCAAAGCATTTTAAAAGTTCAGCGGAATTCCGAGAACAATGGAAGAGTTCCAAAGCATTTTTAAACGTCAGCGGGATTCCGAGAACAATGGAAGAGTTCTGAAGCATTTTTAAACGTCAGCGGAATTTTGAAAACAATGGAAGATTTCCGAAGCATTTTTAAACGTCAGCAGAATTCTGAGAACAATGGAAGAGTTCCGAAGCATTTTTAAACTTCAGCAGAATTCCGAGAACAATGGAAGAGTTCCGAAGCATTTTTAAACTTCAGCGGAATTCTGAGAACAATGGAAGAGTTCTGAAGCATTTTTAAACGTCAGCAGAATTCCGAGAACAATGTAAGAGTTCTGAAGCATTTTTAAACTTCAGCAGAATTCCGAGAGCAATGGAAGAGTTCCAAAGCATTTTAAAAGTTCAGCAGAATTCTGAGAAAAATTGAAGAGTTCCGAAGCATTTTTAAACATCAGCGGAATGCCGAGAACAATGCAAGATTTCCGAAGCATTTTTATATGTCACCGGAATTCCGAGAACAATGGAAGAGTTCCGAAGCATTTTTAAACTTCAGCAGAATTCCGAGAACAATGGAAGAGTTTCGAAGCATTTTTAAACTTCAACGGAATTCCGAGAACAATGGAAGAATTTCGAAGCATTTTTAAACTTCAACGGAATTCCGAGAACAATGGAAGAGTTCCGAAGCATTTTTAAACGTCAGCGGAATTCCGAGAACAATGGAAGAGTTCCGAACCATTTTTAAACTTCAGCGGAATTACGAGAACAATGGAAGAGTTCCGAAGCATTTTTAAACATGAGCAGAATTACGAGAACAATGGAAGAGATTTTAAGCATTTTTAAACTTCAGCGGAATTCCGAGAACAATAGAAGAGTTCCGAAGCATTTTTAAACTTCACCCTAATTCCGAGAGCAATGGAAGAGTTCCAAAGCATTTTAAAAATTCAGCAGAATTCCGAGAACAATTGAAGAGTTCCGAAGCATTTTTAAACGTCAGCGGAATGCCGAGAACAATGCAAGATTTCCGAAGCATTTTTATATGTCAGCGGAATTCCGAGAACAATGGAAGAGTACCAAAGCATTTTTAAACGTCAGCGGAATTCTGAGAACAATGGAAGAGTTCAGAAGCATTTTTAAACTTCAGCGGAATTCCGAGAACAATGGAAGAGTTCCGAAGCATTTTTAAACGTCAGCAGAATTCCGAGAACAATGGAAGAGTTGTGAAGCATTTTTAAACGTCAGCGGAATTCCGTGAACAATGGAAGTGTTCCGAAGCATTTTTAAACGTCAGCAGAATTCCGAGAACAATGGAAGAGTTCCAAAGCATTTTTAAACGACAGCGGAATTCCGAGAACAATGGAATAGTTCTGAAGCATTTTTAAACGTCAGCGGAATTTTGAAAACAATGGAAGAGTTTCAAAGCATTTTTAAACTTCAGCAGAATTCCGAGAACAATGGAAGAGTTTCGAAGCATTTTTAAACTTCAATGGAATTCCGAGAACAATGGAAGAGTTCCGAAGCATTTTTAAACGTCAGCAGAATTCCGAGAAGAATGTAAGAGTTCTGAAGCATTTTTAAACTTCAGCAGAATTCCGAGAGCAATGGAAGAGTTCCAAAGCATTTTAAAAGTTTAGCAGAATTCCGAGAACAATTGAAGAGTTCCGAAGCATTTTTAAACGTCAGCGGAATGCCGAGAACAATGCAAGATTTCCGAAGCATTTTTATATGTCAGCGGAATTCCGAGAACAATGGAAGAGTACCGAAGCATTTTTAAATGTCAGCGGAATTCTGAGAACAATGGAAGAGTTCCGAAGCATTTTTATATGTCAGCGGAATTCCGAGAACAATGGAAGAGTACCGAATCATTTTTAAACGTCAGCGGAATTCCGAGAACAATGGAAGGGTTCCGAAGCATTTTTAAACTTCAGCGGATTTTGGAGAACAATTGAAGAGTTCCGAAGCATTTTTATATGTCAGCGGAATTCCGAGAACAGTGGAAGAGTTCCGAAGCATTTTCAAACATGAGCAGAATTACGAGAACAATGGAAGAGATTTTAAGCATTTTTAAACTTCAGCGGAATTCCGAGAACAATAGAAGAGTTCCGAAGCATTTTTAAACTTCACCCGAATTCCGAGAGCAATGGAAGAGTTCCAAAGCATTTTAAAAATTCAGCAGAATTCCGAGAACAATTGAAGAGTTCCGAAGCATTTTTAAAAGTCAGCGGAATGCGGAGAACAATGCAAGATTTCCGAAGCATTTTTAAACTTCAGCGGAATTCCGAGAACAATGGAAGAGTTCCGAAGCATTTTTAAACGTCAGCAGAATTCCGAGAACAATGGAAGAGTTGTGAAGCATTTTTAAACGTCAGCGGAATTCCGAGAACAATGGAAGTGTTCCGAAGCATTTTTAAACGTCAGCAGAATTCCGAGAACAATGGAAGAGTTCCAAAGCATTTTTAAACGACAGCGGAATTCCGAGAACAATGGAATAGTTCTGAAGCATTTTTAAACGTCAGCGGAATTTTGAAAAGAATGGAAGAGTTTCAAAGCATTTTTAAACTTCAGCAGAATTCCGAGAACAATGGAAGAGTTTCGAAGCATTTTTAAACTTCAATGGAATTCCGAGAACAATGGAAGAGTTCCGAAGCATTTTTAAACGTCAGCAGAATTCCGAGAGCAATGGAAGAGTTCCAAAGCATTTTAAAAGTTTAGCAGAATTCCGAGAACAATTGAAGAGTTCCGAAGCATTTTTAAACGTCAGCGGAATGCCGAGAACAATGCAAGATTTCCGAAGCATTTTTATATGTCAGCGGAATTACGAGAACAATGGAAGAGTACCGAAGCATTTTTAAATGTCAGCGGAATTCTGAGAACAATGGAAGAGTTCCGAAGCATTTTTATATGTCAGCGGAATTCCGAGAACAATGGAAGAGTACCGAAGCATTTTTAAACGTCAGCGGAATTCCGAGAACAATGGAAGGGTTCCGAAGCATTTTTAAACTTCAGCGGATTTTGGAGAACAATGGAAGCGTTCCAAAGTATTTTTAAAAGTCAACGGAATTCCGAGAACAATGGAAGAGTTGTGAAGCATTTTTAAACGTCAGCGGAATTCCGAGAACAATGGAAGAGTTCCGAAGCATTTTTAAACGTCAGCAGAATTCCGAGAACAATGGAAGAGTTCCGAAGCATTTCTAAACGTCAGCAGAATTCTGAGAACAATGGAAGAGTTCCGAAGCATTTTTAAACTTCAGCGGAATTCCGAGAACAATGGAAGAGTTCCAAAGCATTTTTAAACGTCAGCGGAATTCCGAGAACAATGGAAGAGTTCCGAAGCATTTTTAAACGTCAGCAGAATTCCGAGAAGAATGTAAGAGTACTGAAGCATTTTTAAACTTCAGCAGAATTCCGAGAGCAATGGAAGAGTTCCAAAGCATTTTAAAAGTTCAGCAGAATTCCGAGAACAATTGAAGAGTTCCGAAGCATTTTTAAACGTCAGCGGAATGCCGAGAACAATGCAAGATTTCCGAAGCATTTTTATATGTCAGCGGAATTCCGAGAACAATGGAAGAGTACCGAAGCATTTTTAAACGTCAGCGGAATTCTGAGAACAATGGAAGAGTTCCAAAGCATTTTTAAACTTCAGCAGAATTCCGATAACAATGGAAGAGTTTCGAAGCATTTTTAAACTTCAACGGAATTCCGAGAACAATGGAAGAGTTCCGAAGCATTTTTAAACGTCAACAGAATTCCGAGAAGAATGTAAGAGTTCTGAAGCATTTTTAAACTTCAGCAGAATTCCGAGAGAAATGGAAGAGTTCCAAAGCATTTTAAAAGTTCAGCAGAATTCCGAGAACAATTGAAGAGTTCCGAAGCATTTTTAAACGTCAGCGGAATGCCGAGAACAATGCAAGATTTCCGAAGCATTTTTATATGTCAGCGGAATTCCGAGAACAATGGAAGAGTTCCGAAGCATTTTTAAACTTCAGCAGAATTCCGAGAACAATGGAAGTGTTTCGAAGCATTTTTAAACTTCAACGGTATTCCGAGAACAATGGAAGAGTACCGAAGCATTTTTAAACTTCAGCGGAATTCTGAGAACAATGGAAGAGTTCCGAAGCATTTTTAAACTTCAGCGGAATTACGAGAACAATGGAAGAGTTCCGAAGCATTTTTAAACATGAGCAGAATTACGAGAACAATGGAAGAGATTTTAAGCATTTTTAAACTTCAGCGGAATTCCGAGAACAATAGAAGAGTTCCGAAGCATTTTTAAACTTCACCCGAATTCCGAGAGCAATGGAAGAGTTCCAAAGCATTTTAAAAGTTCAGCAGATTTCCGAGAACAATTGAAGAGTTCCGAAGCATTTTTAAATGTCAGCGGAATGCCGAGAACAATGCAAGATTTCCGAAGCATTTTTATATGTCAGCGGAATTCCGAGAACAATGGAAGAGTACCGAAGCATTTTTAAACTTCAACGGAATTCCGAGAACAATGGAAGAGTTCCGAATCATTATTAAACATCAGCGGAATTCCGAGAACAATGGAAGAGTTCTGAAGCATTTTTAAACGTCAGCAGAATTCCGAGAACAATAGAAGAGTTCCGAAGCATTTTTAAATGTCAGCAGAATTCTGAGAACAATGGAAGAGTTCCGAAGCATTTTTAAACTTCAGCGGAATTCCGAGAACAATGGAAGAGTTCCAAAGCATTTTTAAACGTCAGCGGGATTCCGAGAACAATGGAAGAGTTCTGAAGCATTTTTAAACGTCAGCGGAATTTTGAAAACAATGGAAGATTTCCGAAGCATTTTTAAACGTCAGCAGAATTCTGAGAACAAAGGAAGAGTTCCGAAGCATTTTTAAACTTCAGCAGAATTCCGAGAACAATGGAAGAGTTCCGAAGCATTTTTAAACTTCAGCGGAATTCTGAGAACAATGGAAGAGTTCTGAAGCATTTTTAAACGTCAGCAGAATTCCGAGAACAATGTAAGAGTTCTGAAGCATTTTTAAACTTCAGCAGAATTCCGAGAGCAATGGAAGAGTTCCAAAGCATTTTAAAAGTTCAGCAGAATTCTGAGAAAAATTGAAGAGTTCCGAAGCATTTTTAAACATCAGCGGAATGCCGAGAACAATGCAAGATTTCCGAAGCATTTTTATATGTCACCGGAATTCCGAGAACAATGGAAGAGTTCCGAAGCATTTTTAAACTTCAGCAGAATTCCGAGAACAATGGAAGAGTTTCGAAGCATTTTTAAACTTCAACGGAATTCCGAGAACAATGGAAGAATTTCGAAGCATTTTTAAACTTCAACGGAATTCCGAGAACAATGGAAGAGTTCCGAAGCATTTTTAAACGTCAGCGGAATTCCGAGAACAATGGAAGAGTTCCGAACCATTTTTAAACTTCAGCGGAATTACGAGAACAATGGAAGAGTTCCGAAGCATTTTTAAACATGAGCAGAATTACGAGAACAATGGAAGAGATTTTAAGCATTTTTAAACTTCAGCGGAATTCCGAGAACAATAGAAGAGTTCCGAAGCATTTTTAAACTTCACCCTAATTCCGAGAGCAATGGAAGAGTTCCAAAGCATTTTAAAAATTCAGCAGAATTCCGAGAACAATTGAAGAGTTCCGAAGCATTTTTAAACGTCAGCGGAATGCCGAGAACAATGCAAGATTTCCGAAGCATTTTTATATGTCAGCGGAATTCCGAGAATAATGGAAGAGTACCAAAGCATTTTTAAACGTCAGCGGAATTCTGAGAACAATGGAAGAGTTCAGAAGCATTTTTAAACTTCAGCGGAATTCCGAGAACAATGGAAGAGTTCCGAAGCATTTTTAAACGTCAGCAGAATTCCGAGAACAATGGAAGAGTTGTGAAGCATTTTTAAACGTCAGCGGAATTCCGTGAACAATGGAAGTGTTCCGAAGCATTTTTAAACGTCAGCAGAATTCCGAGAACAATGGAAGAGTTCCAAAGCATTTTTAAACGACAGCGGAATTCCGAGAACAATGGAATAGTTCTGAAGCATTTTTAAACGTCAGCGGAATTTTGAAAACAATGGAAGAGTTTCAAAGCATTTTTAAACTTCAGCAGAATTCCGAGAACAATGGAAGAGTTTCGAAGCATTTTTAAACTTCAATGGAATTCCGAGAACAATGGAAGAGTTCCGAAGCATTTTTAAACGTCAGCAGAATTCCGAGAAGAATGTAAGAGTTCTGAAGCATTTTTAAACTTCAGCAGAATTCCGAGAGCAATGGAAGAGTTCCAAAGCATTTTAAAAGTTTAGCAGAATTCCGAGAACAATTGAAGAGTTCCGAAGCATTTTTAAACGTCAGCGGAATGCCGAGAACAATGCAAGATTTCCGAAGCATTTTTATATGTCAGCGGAATTCCGAGAACAATGGAAGAGTACCGAAGCATTTTTAAATGTCAGCGGAATTCTGAGAACAATGGAAGAGTTCCGAAGCATTTTTATATGTCAGCGGAATTCCGAGAACAATGGAAGAGTACCGAATCATTTTTAAACGTCAGCGGAATTCCGAGAACAATGGAAGGGTTCCGAAGCATTTTTAAACTTCAGCGGATTTTGGAGAACAATGGAAGCGTTCCAAAGTATTTTTAAAAGTCAGCGGAATTCCGAGAACAATGGAAGAGTTGTGAAGCATTTTTAAACGTCAGCAGAATTCCGAGAACAATGGAAGAGTTCCGAAGCATTTCTAAACGTCAGCAGAATTCTGAGAACAATGGAAGAGTTCCGAAGCATTTTTAAACTTCAGCGGAATTCCGAGAACAATGGAAGAGTTCCAAAGCATTTTTAAACGTCATCGGAATTCCGAGAACAATGGAAGAGTTCCGAAGCATTTTTAAACGTCAGCAGAATTCCGAGAAGAATGTAAGAGTACCGAAGCATTTTTAAACTTCAGCGGAATTCCGAGAACAATTGAAGAGTTCCGAAGCATTTTTAAACGTCAGCGGAATGCCGAGAACAATGCAAGATTTCCGAAGCATTTTTATATGTCAGCGGAATTCCGAGAACAATGGAAGAGTACCGAAGCATTTTTAAACATCAGCGGAATTCTGAGAACAATGGAAGAGTTCCAAAGCATTTTTAAACTTCAGCAGAATTCCGAGAACAATGGAAGAGTTTCGAAGCATTTTTAAACTTCAACGGAATTCCGAGAACAATGGAAGAGTTCCGAAGCATTTTTAAACGTCAGCAGAATTCCGAGAAGAATGTAAGAGTTCTGAAGCATTTTTAAACTTCAGCAGAATTCCGAGAGAAATGGAAGAGTTCCAAAGCATTTTAAAAGTTCAGCAGAATTCCGAGAACAATTGAAGAGTTCCGAAGCATTTTTAAACGTCAGCGGAATGCCGAGAACAATGCAAGATTTCCGAAGCATTTTTATATGTCAGCGGAATTCCGAGAACAATGGAAGAGTTCCGAAGCATTTTTAAACTTCAGCAGAATTCCGAGAACAATGGAAGAGTTTCGAAGCATTTTTAAACTTCAACGGTATTCCGAGAACAATGGAAGAGTACCGAAGCATTTTTAAACTTCAGCGGAATTCTGAGAACAATGGAAGAGTTCCGAAGCATTTTTAAACTTCAGCGGAATTACGAGAACAATGGAAGAGTTCCGAAGCATTTTTAAACTTCACCCGAATTCTGAGAGCAATGGAAGAGTTCCAAAGCATTTTAAAAGTTCAGCAGAATTCCGAGAACAATTGAAGAGTTCTGAAGCATTTTTAAATGTCAGCGGAATGCCGAGAACAATGCAAGATTTCCGAAGCATTTTTATATGTCAGCGGAATTCCGAGAACAATGGAAGAGTACCGAAGCATTTTTAAACGTCAGCGGAACTCTGAGAACAATGGAAGAGTTCCGAAGCATTTTTAAACTTCAGCAGAATTCCGAGAGCAATGGAAGAGTTTCGAAGCATTTTTAAACTTCAACGGAATTCCGAGAACAATGAAAGAGTTGCGAAGCATTATTAAACGTCAGTGGAATTCCGAGAGCAATGGAAGAGTTCTGAAGCATTTTTAAACTTCAGCAGATTTCCGAGAACAATGAAAGAGTTTCGAAACATTTTTAAACTTCAGCAGAATTCCGAGAACAATGGAAGAGTTTCGAAGCATTTTTAAACTTCAACGGAATTCTGAGAACAATGGAAGAGTTCTGAAGCATTTTTAAACGTCAGCAGAATTCCGAGAACAATGTAAGAGTTCTGAAGCATTTTTAAACTTCAGCAGAATTCCGAGAGCAATGGAAGAGTTCCAAAGCATTTTAAAAGTTCAGCAGAATTCTGAGAAAAATTGAAGAGTTCCGAAGCATTTTTAAACATCAGCGGAATGCCGAGAACAATGCAAGATTTCCGAAGCATTTTTATATGTCAGCGGAATTCCGAGAACAATGGAAGAGTTCCGAAGCATTTTTAAACTTCAGCAGAATTCCGAGAACAATGGAAGAGTTTCGAAGCATTTTTAAACTTCAACGGAATTCCGAGAACAATGGAAGAGTTTCGAAGCATTTTTAAACTTCAACGGAATTCCGAGAACAATGGAAGAGTTCCGAAGCATTTTTAAACGTCAGCGGAATTCCGAGAACAATGGAAGAGTTCCGAACCATTTTTAAACTTCAGCGGAATTACGAGAACAATGGAAGAGTTCCGAAGCATTTTTAAACATGAGCAGAATTACGAGAACAATGGAAGAGATTTTAAGCATTTTTAAACTTCAGCGGAATTCCGAGAACAATAGAAGAGTTCCGAAGCATTTTTAAACTTCACCCGAATTCCGAGAGCAATGGAAGAGTTCCAAAGCATTTTAAAAGTTCAGCAGAATTCCGAGAACAATTGAAGAGTTCCGAAGCATTTTTAAATGTCAGCGGAATGCCGAGAACAATGCAAGATTTCCGAAGCATTTTTATATGTCAGCGGAATTCCGAGAACAATGGAAGCGTACCGAAGCATTTTTAAACGTCAGCGGAATTCTGAGAACAATGGAAGAGTTCCGAAGCATTTTTAAACTTCAGCAGAATTCCGAGAACAATGGAAGAGTTTCGAATCATTTTTAAACTTCAACGGAATTCCGAGAACAATGAAAGAGTTGCGAAGCATTATTAAACGTCAGGGGAATTCCGAGAACAATGGAAGAGTACCGAAGCATTTTTAAACTTCAGCGGAATTCCGAGAACAATGGAAGAGTTCCGAAGCATTTTTAAACTTCACCCGAATTCCGAGAGCAATGGAAGAGTTCCAAAGCATTTTAAAAATTCAGCAGAATTCCGAGAACAATTGAAGAGTTCCGAAGCATTTTTAAACGTCAGCGGAATGCCGAGAACAATGCAAGATTTCCGAAGCATTTTTATATGTCAGCGGAATTCCGAGAACAATGGAAGAGTACCAAAGCATTTTTAAACGTCAGCGGAATTCTGAGAACAATGGAAGAGTTCCGAAGCATTTTTAAACGTCAGCGGAATTCCGAGAACAATGGAAGAGTTGTGAAGCATTTTAAAAGTTCAGCAGAATTCCGAGAACAATTGAAGAGTTCCGAAGCATTTTTAAACGTCAGCGGAATGCCGAGAACAATGCAAGATTTCCGAAGCATTTTTATATGTCAGCGGAATTCCGAGAACAGTGGAAGAGTTCCGAAGCATTTTTAAACGTCAGCGGAATTCTGAGAACAATGGAAGAGTTCCGAAGCATTTTTATATGTCAGCGGAATTCCGAGAACAATGGAAGAGTACCGAAGCATTTTTAAACGTCAGCGGAATTCCGAGAACAATGGAAGGGTTCCGAAGCATTTTTAAACTTCAGCGGATTTTGGAGAACAATGGAAGCGTTCCAAAGTATTTTTAAAAGTCAGCGGAATTCCGAGAACAATGGAAGAGTTGTGAAGCATTTTTAAACGTCAGCGGAATTCCGAGAACAATGGAAGAGTTCCGAAGCATTTTTAAACGTCAGCAGAATTCCGAGAACAATGGAAGAGTTTCGAAGCATTTTTAAACTTCAACGGAATTCCGAGAACAATGGAAGAGTTCCGAAGCATTATTAAACATCAGCGGAATTCCGAGAACAATGGAAGAGTTCTGAAGCATTTTTAAACGTCAGCAGAATTCCGAGAACAATAGAAGAGTTCCGAAGCATTTTTAAACGTCAGCAGAATTCTGAGAACAATGGAAGAGTTCCGAAGCATTTTTAAACTTTAGCGGAATTCCGAGAACAATGGAAGAGTTCCAAAGCATTTTTAAACGTCAGCGGGATTCCGAGAACAAAGGAAGAGTTCTGAAGCATTTTTAAACGTCAGCGGAATTTTGAAAACAATGGAAGATTTCCGAAGCATTTTTAAACGTCAGCGGAATTCTGAGAACAATGGAAGAGTTCCGAAGCATTTTTAAACTTCAGCGGAATTCTGAGAACAATGGAAGAGTTCCGAAGCATTTTTAAACGTCAGCAGAATTCCGAGAACAATGTAAGAGTTCTGAAGTATTTTTAAACTTCAGCAGAATTCCGAGAGCAATGGAAGAGTTCCAAAGCATTTTAAAAGTTCAGCAGAATTCCGAGAACAATTGAAGAGTTCCGAAGCATTTTTAAACGTCAGCGGAATGCCGAGAACAATGCAAGATTTCCGAAGCATTTTTATATGTCAGCGGAATTCCGAGAACAATGGAAGAGTTGTGAAGCATTTTTAAACTTCAGCAGAATTCTGAGAACAATGGAAGAGTTTCGAAGCATTTTTAAACTTCAACGGAATTCCGAGAACAATGGAAGAGTTTCGAAGCATTTTTAAACTTCAACGGAATTCCGAGAACAATGGAAGAGTTCCGAAGCATTTTTAAACGTCAGCGGAATTCCGAGAACAATGGAAGAGTTCCGAAGCATTATTAAACATCAGCGGAATTCCGAGAACAATGGAAGAGTTCTGAAGCATTTTTAAACGTCAGCGGAATTCCGAGAACAATGGAAGAGTTCCGAAGCATTTTTAAACTTCAGCGGAATTCCGAGAACAATGTAAGAGATTTTAAGCATTTTTAAACTTCAGCGTAATTCCGAGAACAATAGAAGAGTTCCGAAGCATTTTTAAAATTCACACGAATTCCGAGAATAATGGAAGAGTTCAGATGAATTTTTAGACTTCAGCAGAATTCCTAGAACAATGGAAGCGTTCCGAAGCATTTTTAAACATCAGCGGAATGCCGAGAACAATGCAAGATTTCCGAAGCATTTTTATATGTCAGCGGAATTCCGAGAACAATGGAAGAGTTCCGAAGCATTTTTAAACTTCAGCAGAATTCCGAGAACAATGGAAGAGTTTCGAAGCATTTTTAAACTTCAACGGAATTCCGAGAACAATGAAAGAGTTGCGAAGCATTATTAAACGTCAGCGGAATTCCGAGAACAATGGAAGAGTACCGAAGCATTTTTAAACTTCAGCGGAATTCCGAGAACAATGGAAGAGTTCCGAAGCATTTTTAAACTTCACCTGAATTCCGAGAGCAATGGAAGAGTTCCAAAGCATTTTAAAAATTCAGCAGAATTCCGAGAACAATTGAAGAGTTCCGAAGCATTTTTAAACGTCAGCGGAATGCCGAGAACAATGCAAGATTTCCGAAGCATTTTTATATGTCAGCGGAATTCCGAGAACAATGGAAGAGTACCAAAGCATTTTTAAACGTCAGCGGAACTCTGAGAACAATGGAAGAGTTCCGAAGCATTTTTAAACTTCAGCAGAATTCCGAGAGCAATGGAAGAGTTTCGAAGCATTTTTAAACTTCAACGGAATTCCGAGAACAATGAAAGAGTTGCGAAGCATTATTAAACGTCAGTGGAATTCCGAGAACAATGGAAGAGTTCTGAAGCATTTTTAAACGTCAGCAGATTTCCGAGAACAATAGAAGAGTTCCGAAGCATTTTTAAACGTCAGCAGAATTCTGAGAACAATGGAAGAGTTCCGAAGCATTTTTAAACTTCAGCGGAATTCCGAGAACAATGGAAGAGTTCCAAAGCATTTTTAAACGTCAGCGGGATTCCGAGAACAATGGAAGAGTTCTGAAGCATTTTTAAACGTCAGCGGAATTTTGAAAACAATGGAAGATTTCCGAATCATTTTTAAACGTCAGCGGAATTCTGAGAACAATGGAAGAGTTCCGAAGCATTTTTAAACTTCAGCAGAATTCCGAGAACAATGGAAGAGTTCCGAAGCATTTTTAAACTTCAGCGGAATTCTGAGAACAATGGAAGAGTTCTGAAGCATTTTTAAACGTCAGCAGAATTCCGAGAACAATGTAAGAGTTCTGAAGCATTTTTAAACTTCAGCAGAATTCCGAGAGCAATGGAAGAGTTCCAAAGCATTTTAAAAGTTCAGCAGAATTCTGAGAAAAATTGAAGAGTTCCGAAGCATTTTTAAACATCAGCGGAATGCCGAGAACAATGCAAGATTTCCGAAGCATTTTTATATGTCAGCGGAATTCCGAGAACAATGGAAGAGTTCCGAAGCATTTTTAAACTTCAGCAGAATTCCGAGAACAATGGAAGAGTTTCGAAGCATTTTTAAACTTCAACGGAATTCCGAGAACAATGGAAGAGTTTCGAAGCATTTTTAAACTTCAACGGAATTCCGAGAACAATGGAAGAGTTCCGAAGCATTTTTAAACGTCAGCGGAATTCCGAGAACAATGGAAGAGTTCCGAACCATTTTTAAACTTCAGCGGAATTACGAGAACAATTGAAGAGTTCCGAAGCATTTTTAAATGTCAGCGGAATGCCGAGAACAATGCAAGATTTCCGAAGCATTTTTATATGTCAGCGGAATTCCGAGAACAATGGAAGCGTACCGAAGCATTTTTAAACGTCAGCGGAATTCTGAGAACAATGGAAGAGTTCCGAAGCATTTTTAAACTTCAGCAGAATTCCGAGAACAATGGAAGAGTTTCGAATCATTTTTAAACTTCAACGGAATTCCGAGAACAATGAAAGAGTTGCGAAGCATTATTAAACGTCAGCGGAATTCCGAGAACAATGGAAGAGTACCAAAGCATTTTTAAACTTCAGCGGAATTCCGAGAACAATGGAAGAGTTCCGAAGCATTTTTAAACTTCACCCGAATTCCCAGAGCAATGGAAGAGTTCCAAAGCAATTTAAAAATTCAGCAGAATTCCGAGAACAATTGAAGAGTTCCGAAGCATTTTTAAACGTCAGCGGAATGCCGAGAACAATGCAAGATTTCCGAAGCATTTTTATATGTCAGCGGAATTCCGAGAACAATGGAAGAGTACCAAAGCATTTTTAAACGTCAGCGGAATTCTGAGAACAATGGAAGAGTTCCGAAGCATTTTTAAACGTCAGCGGAATTCCGAGAACAATGGAAGAGTTGTGAAGCATTTTAAAAGTTCAGCAGAATTCCGAGAACAATTGAAGAGTTCCGAAGCATTTTTAAACGTCAGCGGAATGCCGAGAACAATGCAAGATTTCCGAAGCATTTTTATATGTCAGCGGAATTCCGAGAACAGTGGAAGAGTTCCGAAGCATTTTTAAACATGAGCAGAATTACGAGAACAATGGAAGAGATTTTAAGCATTTTTAAACTTCAACGGAATTCCGAGAACAATGAAAGAGTTGCGAAGCATTATTAAACGTCAGCGGAATTCCGAGAACAATGGAAGAGTACCGAAGCATTTTTAAACTTCAGCGGAATTCCGAGAACAATGGAAGAGTTCCGAAGCATTTTTAAACTTCACCCGAATTCCGAGAGCAATGGAAGAGTTCCAAAGCATTTTAAAAATTCAGCAGAATTCCGAGAACAATTGAAGAGTTCCGAAGCATTTTTAAACGTCAGCGGAATGCCGAGAACAATGCAAGATTTCCGAAGCATTTTTATATGTCAGCGGAATTCCGAGAACAATGGAAGAGTACCAAAGCATTTTTAAACGTCAGCGGAATTCTGAGAACAATGGAAGAGTTCCGAAGCATTTTTAAACGTCAGCGGAATTCCGAGAACAATGGAAGAGTTGTGAAGCATTTTAAAAGTTCAGCAGAATTCCGAGAACAATTGAAGAGTTCCGAAGCATTTTTAAACGTCAGCGGAATGCCGAGAACAATGCAAGATTTCCGAAGCATTTTTATATGTCAGCGGAATTCCGAGAACAGTGGAAGAGTTCCGAAGCATTTTTAAACATGAGCAGAATTACGAGAACAATGGAAGAGATTTTAAGCATTTTTAAACTTCAGCGGAATTCCGAGAACAATAGAAGAGTTCCGAAGCATTTTTAAACTTCACCCGAATTCCGAGAGCAATGGAAGAGTTCCAAAGCATTTTAAAAATTCAGCAGAATTCCGAGAACAATTGAAGAGTTCCGAAGCATTTTTAAACGTCAGCGGAATGCCGAGAACAATGCAAGATTTCCGAAGCATTTTTATATGTCAGCGGAATTCCGAGAACAATGGAAGAGTACCAAAGCATTTTTAAACGTCAGCGGAATTCTGAGAACAATGGAAGAGTTCCGAAGCATTTTTAAACGTCAGCAGAATTCCGAGAACAATGGAAGAGTTGTGAAGCATTTTTAAACTTCAGCAGAATTCCGAGAACAATGAAAGAGTTTCGAAGCATTTTTAAACTTCAGCAGAATTCCGAGAACAATGGAAGAGTTTCGAAGCATTTTTAAACTTCAACGGAATTCCGAGAACAATGGAAGAGTTACGAAGCATTATTAAACATCAGCGGAATTCCGAGAACAATGGAAGAGTTCTGAAGCATTTTTAAACGTCAGCAGAATTCCGAGAACAATAGAAGAGTTCCGAAGCATTTTTAAACGTCAGCAGAATTCTGAGAACAATGGAAGAGTTCCGAAGCATTTTTAAACTTCAGCGGAATTCCGAGAACAATGGAAGAGTTCCAAAGCATTTTTAAACGTCAGCGGGATTCCGAGAACAATGGAAGAGTTCTGAAGCATTTTTAAACGTCAGCGGAATTTTGAAAACAATGGAAGATTTCCGAAGCATTTTTAAACGTCAGCGGAATTCTGAGAACAATGGAAGAGTTCCGAAGCATTTTTAAACTTCAGCAGAATTCCGAGAACAATGGAAGAGTTCCGAAGCATTTTTAAACTTCAGCGGAATTCTGAGAACAATGGAAGAGTTCTGAAGCATTTTTAAACGTCAGCAGAATTCCGAGAACAATGTAAGAGTTCTGAAGCATTTTTAAACTTCAGCAGAATTCCGAGAGCAATGGAAGAGTTCCAAAGCATTTTAAAAGTTCAGCAGAATTCTGAGAAAAATTGAAGAGTTCCGAAGCATTTTTAAACATCAGCGGAATGCCGAGAACAATGCAAGATTTCCGAAGCATTTTTATATGTCAGCGGAATTCCGAGAACAATGGAAGAGTTCCGAAGCATTTTTAAACTTCAGCAGAATTCCGAGAACAATGGAAGAGTTTCGAAGCATTTTTAAACTTCAACGGAATTCCGAGAACAATGGAAGAGTTTCGAAGCATTTTTAAACTTCAACGGAATTCCGAGAACAATGGAAGAGTTCCGAAGCATTTTTAAACGTCAGCGGAATTCCGAGAACAATGGAAGAGTTCCGAACCATTTTTAAACTTCAGCGGAATTACGAGAACAATGGAAGAGTTCCGAAGCATTTTTAAACATGAGCAGAATTACGAGAACAATGGAAGAGATTTTAAGCATTTTTAAACTTCAGCGGAATTCCGAGAACAATAGAAGAGTTCCGAAGCATTTTTAAACTTCACCCGAATTCCGAGAGCAATGGAAGAGTTCCAAAGCATTTTAAAAGTTCAGCAGAATTCCGAGAACAATTGAAGAGTTCCGAAGCATTTTTAAATGTCAGCGGAATGCCGAGAACAATGCAAGATTTCCGAAGCATTTTTATATGTCAGCGGAATTCCGAGAACAATGGAAGCGTACCGAAGCATTTTTAAACGTCAGCGGAATTCTGAGAACAATGGAAGAGTTCCGAAGCATTTTTAAACTTCAGCAGAATTCCGAGAACAATGGAAGAGTTTCGAATCATTTTTAAACTTCAACGGAATTCCGAGAACAATGAAAGAGTTGCGAAGCATTATTAAACGTCAGCGGAATTCCGAGAACAATGGAAGAGTACCA
This sequence comes from Phyllobates terribilis, assembly GCF_046119375.1. NCBI lineage: Eukaryota > Metazoa > Chordata > Amphibia > Anura > Dendrobatidae > Phyllobates > Phyllobates terribilis. Next base: position 10,130,538 of record NW_027362788.1, on the reverse strand, counting down.
AAGCATTTTTAAACTTCAGCGGAATTCCGAGAACAATGGAAGAGTTCCGAAGCATTTTTAAACTTCACCCGAATTCCGAGAGCAATGGAAGAGTTCCAAAGCATTTTAAAAATTCAGCAGAATTCCGAGAACAATTGAAGAGTTCCGAAGCATTTTTAAACGTCAGCGGAATGCCGAGAACAATGCAAGATTTCCGAAGCATTTTTATATGTCAGCGGAATTCCGAGAACAATGGAAGAGTACCAAAGCATTTTTAAACGTCAGCGGAATTCTGAGAACAATGGAAGAGTTCCGAAGCATTTTTAAACGTCAGCGGAATTCCGAGAACAATGGAAGAGTTGTGAAGCATTTTAAAAGTTCAGCAGAATTCCGAGAACAATTGAAGAGTTCCGAAGCATTTTTAAACGTCAGCGGAATGCCGAGAACAATGCAAGATTTCCGAAGCATTTTTATATGTCAGCGGAATTCCGAGAACAGTGGAAGAGTTCCGAAGCATTTTTAAACATGAGCAGAATTACGAGAACAATGGAAGAGATTTTAAGCATTTTTAAACTTCAGCGGAATTCCGAGAACAATAGAAGAGTTCCGAAGCATTTTTAAACTTCACCCGAATTCCGAGAGCAATGGAAGAGTTCCAAAGCATTTTAAAAATTCAGCAGAATTCCGAGAAGAATTGAAGAGTTCCGAAGCATTTTTAAACGTCAGCGGAATGCCGAGAACAATGCAAGATTTCCGAAGCATTTTTATATGTCAGCGGAATTCCGAGAACAATGGAAGAGTACCAAAGCATTTTTAAACGTCAGCGGAATTCTGAGAACAATGGAAGAGTTCCGAAGCATTTTTAAACATCAGCAGAATTCCGAGAACAATGGAAGAGTTGTGAAGCATTTTTAAACGTCAGCGGAATTCCGAGAACAATGGAAGTGTTCCGAAGCATTTTTAAACGTCAGCAGAATTCCGAGAACAATGGAAGAGTTCCAAAGCATTTTTAAACGACAGCGGAATTCCGAGAACAATGGAATAGTTCTGAAGCATTTTTAAACGTCAGCGGAATTTTGAAAACAATGGAAGAGTTTCAAAGCATTTTTAAACTTTAGCAGAATTCCGAGAACAATGGAAGAGTTTCGAAGCATTTTTAAACTTCAATGGAATTCCGAGAACAATGGAAGAGTTCCGAAGCATTTTTAAACGTCAGCAGAATTCCGAGAAGAATGTAAGAGTTCTGAAGCATTTTTAAACTTCAGCAGAATTCCGAGAGCAATGGAAGAGTTCCAAAGCATTTTAAAAGTTTAGCAGAATTCCGAGAACAATGGAAGAGTTCCGAAGCATTTTTAAACTTCAGCGGAATTCTGAGAACAATGGAAGAGTTCTGAAGCATTTTTAAACGTCAGCAGAATTCCGAGAACAATGTAAGAGTTCTGAAGCATTTTTAAACTTCAGCAGAATTCCGAGAGCAATGGAAGAGTTCCAAAGCATTTTAAAAGTTCAGCAGAATTCTGAGAAAAATTGAAGAGTTCCGAAGCATTTTTAAACATCAGCGGAATGCCGAGAACAATGCAAGATTTCCGAAGCATTTTTATATGTCAGCGGAATTCCGAGAACAATGGAAGAGTTCCGAAGCATTTTTAAACTTCAGCAGAATTCCGAGAACAATGGAAGAGTTTCGAAGCATTTTTAAACTTCAACGGAATTCCGAGAACAATGGAAGAGTTTCGAAGCATTTTTAAACTTCAACGGAATTCCGAGAACAATGGAAGAGTTCCGAAGCATTTTTAAACGTCAGCGGAATTCCGAGAACAATGGAAGAGTTCCGAACCATTTTTAAACTTCAGCGGAATTACGAGAACAATGGAAGAGTTCCGAAGCATTTTTAAACATGAGCAGAATTACGAGAACAATGGAAGAGATTTTAAGCATTTTTAAACTTCAGCGGAATTCCGAGAACAATAGAAGAGTTCCGAAGCATTTTTAAACTTCACCCGAATTCCGAGAGCAATGGAAGAGTTCCAAAGCATTTTAAAAGTTCAGCAGAATTCCGAGAACAATTGAAGAGTTCCGAAGCATTTTTAAATGTCAGCGGAATGCCGAGAACAATGCAAGATTTCCGAAGCATTTTTATATGTCAGCGGAATTCCGAGAACAATGGAAGCGTACCGAAGCATTTTTAAACGTCAGCGGAATTCTGAGAACAATGGAAGAGTTCCGAAGCATTTTTAAACTTCAGCAGAATTCCGAGAACAATGGAAGAGTTTCGAATCATTTTTAAACTTCAACGGAATTCCGAGAACAATGAAAGAGTTGCGAAGCATTATTAAACGTCAGCGGAATTCCGAGAACAATGGAAGAGTACCAAAGCATTTTTAAACTTCAGCGGAATTCCGAGAACAATGGAAGAGTTCCGAAGCATTTTTAAACTTCACCCGAATTCCGAGAGCAATGGAAGAGTTCCAAAGCATTTTAAAAATTCAGCAGAATTCCGAGAACAATTGAAGAGTTCCGAAGCATTTTTAAACGTCAGCGGAATGCCGAGAACAATGCAAGATTTCCGAAGCATTTTTATATGTCAGCGGAATTCCGAGAACAATGGAAGAGTACCAAAGCATTTTTAAACGTCAGCGGAATTCTGAGAACAATGGAAGAGTTCCGAAGCATTTTTAAACGTCAGCGGAATTCCGAGAACAATGGAAGAGTTGTGAAGCATTTTAAAAGTTCAGCAGAATTCCGAGAACAATTGAAGAGTTCCGAAGCATTTTTAAACGTCAGCGGAATGCCGAGAACAATGCAAGATTTCCGAAGCATTTTTATATGTCAGCGGAATTCCGAGAACAGTGGAAGAGTTCCGAAGCATTTTTAAACATGAGCAGAATTACGAGAACAATGGAAGAGATTTTAAGCATTTTTAAACTTCAACTGAATTCCGAGAACAATGAAAGAGTTGCGAAGCATTATTAAACGTCAGCGGAATTCCGAGAACAATGGAAGAGTACCGAAGCATTTTTAAACTTCAGCGGAATTCCGAGAACAATGGAAGAGTTCCGAAGCATTTTTAAACTTCACCCGAATTCCGAGAGCAATGGAAGAGTTCCAAAGCATTTTAAAAATTCAGCAGAATTCCGAGAACAATTGAAGAGTTCCGAAGCATTTTTAAACGTCAGCGGAATGCCGAGAACAATGCAAGATTTCCGAAGCATTTTTATATGTCAGCGGAATTCCGAGAACAATGGAAGAGTACCAAAGCATTTTTAAACGTCAGCGGAATTCTGAGAACAATGGAAGAGTTCCGAAGCATTTTTAAACGTCAGCGGAATTCCGAGAACAATGGAAGAGTTGTGAAGCATTTTAAAAGTTCAGCAGAATTCCGAGAACAATTGAAGAGTTCCGAAGCTTTTTTAAACGTCAGCGGAATGCCGAGAACAATGCAAGATTTCCGAAGCATTTTTATATGTCAGCGGAATTCCGAGAACAGTGGAAGAGTTCCGAAGCATTTTTAAACATGAGCAGAATTACGAGAACAATGGAAGAGATTTTAAGCATTTTTAAACTTCAGCGGAATTCCGAGAACAATAGAAGAGTTCCGAAGCATTTTTAAACTTCACCCGAATTCCGAGAGCAATGGAAGAGTTCCAAAGCATTTTAAAAATTCTGCAGAATTCCGAGAAGAATTGAAGAGTTCCGAAGCATTTTTAAACGTCAGCGGAATGCCGAGAACAATGCAAGATTTCCGAAGCATTTTTATATGTCAGCGGAATTCCGAGAACAATGGAAGAGTACCAAAGCATTTTTAAACGTCAGCGGAATTCTGAGAACAATGGAAGAGTTCCGAAGCATTTTTAAACATCAGCAGAATTCCGAGAACAATGGAAGAGTTGTGAAGCATTTTTAAACGTCAGCGGAATTCCGAGAACAATGGAAGTGTTCCGAAGCATTTTTAAACGTCAGCAGAATTCCGAGAACAATGGAAGAGTTCCAAAGCATTTTTAAACGACAGCGGAATTCCGAGAACAATGGAATAGTTCTGAAGCATTTTTAAACGTCAGCGGAATTTTGAAAACAATGGAAGAGTTTCAAAGCATTTTTAAACTTTAGCAGAATTCCGAGAACAATGGAAGAGTTTCGAAGCATTTTTAAACTTCAATGGAATTCCGAGAACAATGGAAGAGTTCCGAAGCATTTTTAAACGTCAGCAGAATTCCGAGAAGAATGTAAGAGTTCTGAAGCATTTTTAAACTTCAGCAGAATTCCGAGAGCAATGGAAGAGTTCCAAAGCATTTTAAAAGTTTAGCAGAATTCCGAGAACAATTGAAGAGTTCCGAAGCATTTTTAAACGTCAGCGGAATGCCGAGAACAATGCAAGATTTCCGAAGCATTTTTATATGTCAGCGGAATTCCGAGAACAATGGAAGAGTACCGAAGCATTTTTAAACGTCAGCGGAATTCTGAGAACAATGGAAGAGTTCCGAAGCATTTTTATATGTCAGCGGAATTCCGAGAACAATGGAAGAGTACCGAAGCATTTTTAAACGTCAGCGGAATTCCGAGAACAATGGAAGGGTTCCGAAGCATTTTTAAACTTCAGCGGATTTTGGAGAACAATGGAAGCGTTCCAAATTATTTTTAAAAGTCAGCGGAATTCCGAGAACAATGGAAGAGTTGTGAAGCATTTTTAAACGTCAGCGGAATTCCGAGAACAATGGAAGAGTTCCGAAGCATTTTTAAACGTCAGCAGAATTCCGAGAACAATGGAAGAGTTTCGAAGCATTTTTAAACTTCAACGGAATTCCGAGAACAATGGAAGAGTTCCGAAGCATTATTAAACATCAGCGGAATTCCGAGAACAATGGAAGAGTTCTGAAGCATTTTTAAACGTCAGCAGAATTCCGAGAACAATAGAAGAGTTCCGAGGCATTTTTAAACGTCAGCAGAATTCTGAGAACAATGGATGAGTTCCGAAGCATTTTTAAACTTTAGCGGAATTCCGAGAACAATGGAAGAGTTCCAAAGCATTTTTAAACGTCAGCGGGATTCCGAGAACAAAGGAAGAGTTCTGAAGCATTTTTAAACGTCAGCGGAATTTTGAAAACAATGGAAGATTTCCGAAGCATTTTTAAACGTCAGCGGAATTCTGAGAACAATGGAAGAGTTCCGAAGCATTTTTAAACTTCAGCGGAATTCTGAGAACAATGGAAGAGTTCCGAAGCATTTTTAAACGTCAGCAGAATTCCGAGAACAATGTAAGAGTTCTGAAGTATTTTTAAACTTCAGCAGAATTCCGAGAGCAATGGAAGAGTTCCAAAGCATTTTAAAAGTTCAGCAGAATTCCGAGAACAATTGAAGAGTTCCGAAGCATTTTTAAACGTCAGCGGAATGCCGAGAACAATGCAAGATTTCCGAAGCATTTTTATATGTCAGCGGAATTCCGAGAACAATGGAAGAGTTCCGAAGCATTTTTAAACTTCAGCAGAATTCTGAGAACAATGGAAGAGTTTCGAAGCATTTTTAAACTTCAACAGAATTCCGAGAACAATGGAAGAGTTTCGAAGCATTTTTAAACTTCAACGGAATTCCGAGAACAATGGAAGAGTTCCGAAGCATTTTTAAACGTCAGCGGAATTCCGAGAACAATGGAAGAGTTCCGAAGCATTATTAAACATCAGCGGAATTCCGAGAACAATGGAAGAGTTCTGAAGCATTTTTAAACGTCAGCGGAATTCCGAGAACAATGGAAGAGTTCCGAAGCATTTTTAAACTTCAGCGGAATTCCGAGAACAATGTAAGAGATTTTAAGCATTTTTAAACTTCAGCGTAATTCCGAGAACAATAGAAGAGTTCCGAAGCATTTTTAAAATTCACACGAATTCCGAGAATAATGGAAGAGTTCAGATGAATTTTTAGACTTCAGCAGAATTCCTAGAACAATGGAAGAGTTCCGAAGCATTTTTAAACATCAGCGGAATGCCGAGAACAATGCAAGATTTCCGAAGCATTTTTATATGTCAGCGGAATTCCGAGAACAATGGAAGAGTTCCGAAGCATTTTTAAACTTCAGCAGAATTCCGAGAACAATGGAAGAGTTTCGAAGCATTTTTAAACTTCAACGGAATTCCGAGAACAATGAAAGAGTTGCGAAGCATTATTAAACGTCAGCGGAATTCCGAGAACAATGGAAGAGTACCGAAGCATTTTTAAACTTCAGCGGAATTCCGAGAACAATGGAAGAGTTCCGAAACATTTTTAAACTTCACCCGAATTCCGAGAGCAATGGAAGAGTTCCAAAGCATTTTAAAAATTCAGCAGAATTCCGAGAACAATTGAAGAGTTCCGAAGCATTTTTAAACGTCAGCGGAATGCCGAGAACAATGCAAGATTTCCGAAGCATTTTTATATGTCAGCGGAATTCCGAGAACAATGGAAGAGTACCAAAGCATTTTTAAACGTCAGCGGAACTCTGAGAACAATGGAAGAGTTCCGAAGCATTTTTAAACTTCAGCAGAATTCCGAGAGCAATGGAAGAGTTTCGAAGCATTTTTAAACTTCAACGGAATTCCGAGAACAATGAAAGAGTTGCGAAGCATTATTAAACGTCAGTGGAATTCCGAGAGCAATGGAAGAGTTCTGAAGCATTTTTAAACTTCAGCAGAATTCCGAGAACAATGAAAGAGTTTTGAAGCATTTTTAAACTTCAGCAGAATTCCGAGAACAATGGAAGAGTTCCGAAGCATTTTTAAACTTCAGCGGAATTCCGAGAACAATGGAAGAGTTCCAAAGCATTTTTAAACGTCAGCGGGATTCCGAGAACAATGGAAGAGTTCTGAAGCATTTTTAAACGTCAGCGGAATTTTGAAAACAATGGAAGATTTCCGAAGCATTTTTAAACGTCAGCGGAATTCTGAGAACAATGGAAGAGTTCCGAAGCATTTTTAAACTTCAGCAGAATTCCGAGAACAATGGAAGAGTTCCGAAGCATTTTTAAACTTCAGCGGAATTCTGAGAACAATGGAAGAGTTCTGAAGCATTTTTAAACGTCAGCAGAATTCCGAGAACAATGTAAGAGTTCTGAAGCATTTTTAAACTTCAGCAGAATTCCGAGAGCAATGGAAGAGTTCCAAAGCATTTTAAAAGTTCAGCAGAATTCTGAGAAAAATTGAAGAGTTCCGAAGCATTTTTAAACATCAGCGGAATGCCGAGAACAATGCAAGATTTCCGAAGCATTTTTATATGTCAGCGGAATTCCGAGAACAATGGAAGAGTTCCGAAGCATTTTTAAACTTCAGCAGAATTCCGAGAACAATGGAAGAGTTTCGAAGCATTTTTAAACTTCAACGGAATTCCGAGAACAATGGAAGAGTTTCGAAGCATTTTTAAACTTCAACGGAATTCCGAGAACAATGGAAGAGTTCCGAAGCATTTTTAAACGTCAGCGGAATTCCGAGAACAATGGAAGAGTTCCGAACCATTTTTAAACTTCAGCGGAATTACGAGAACAATGGAAGAGTTCCGAAGCATTTTTAAACATGAGCAGAATTACGAGAACAATGGAAGAGATTTTAAGCATTTTTAAACTTCAGCGGAATTCCGAGAACAATAGAAGAGTTCCGAAGCATTTTTAAACTTCACCCGAATTCCGAGAGCAATGGAAGAGTTCCAAAGCATTTTAAAAGTTCAGCAGAATTCCGAGAACAATTGAAGAGTTCCGAAGCATTTTTAAATGTCAGCGGAATGCCGAGAACAATGCAAGATTTCCGAAGCATTTTTATATGTCAGCGGAATTCCGAGAACAATGGAAGCGTACCGAAGCATTTTTAAACGTCAGCGGAATTCTGAGAACAATGGAAGAGTTCCGAAGCATTTTTAAACTTCAGCAGAATTCCGAGAACAATGGAAGAGTTTCGAATCATTTTTAAACTTCAACGGAATTCCGAGAACAATGAAAGAGTTGCGAAGCATTATTAAACGTCAGCGGAATTCCGAGAACAATGGAAGAGTACCGAAGCATTTTTAAACTTCAGCGGAATTCCGAGAACAATGGAAGAGTTCCGAAGCATTTTTAAACTTCACCCGAATTCCGAGAGCAATGGAAGAGTTCCAAAGCATTTTAAAAATTCAGCAGAATTCCGAGAACAATTGAAGAGTTCCGAAGCATTTTTAAACATCAGCGGAATGCCGAGAACAATGCAAGATTTCCGAAGCATTTTTATATGTCAGCGGAATTCCGAGAACAATGGAAGAGTTCCGAAGCATTTTTAAACTTCAGCAGAATTCCGAGAACAATGGAAGAGTTTCGAAGCATTTTTAAACTTCAACGGAATTCCGAGAACAATGAAAGAGTTGCGAAGCATTATTAAACGTCAGCGGAATTCCGAGAACAATGGAAGAGTACCGAAGCATTTTTAAACTTCAGCGGAATTCCGAGAACAATGGAAGAGTTCCGAAGCATTTTTAAACTTCACCCGAATTCCGAGAGCAATGGAAGAGTTCCAAAGCATTTTAAAAATTCAGCAGAATTCCGAGAACAATTGAAGAGTTCCGAAGCATTTTTAAACGTCAGCGGAATGCCGAGAACAATGCAAGATTTCCGAAGCATTTTTATATGTCAGCGGAATTCCGAGAACAATGGAAGAGTACCAAAGCATTTTTAAACGTCAGCGGAACTCTGAGAACAATGGAAGAGTTCCGAAGCATTTTTAAACTTCAGCAGAATTCCGAGAGCAATGGAAGAGTTTCGAAGCATTTTTAAACTTCAACGGAATTCCGAGAACAATGAAAGAGTTGCGAAGCATTATTAAACGTCAGTGGAATTCCGAGAGCAATGGAAGAGTTCTGAAGCATTTTTAAACTTCAGCAGAATTCCGAGAACAATGAAAGAGTTTCGAAGCATTTTTAAACTTCAGCAGAATTCCGAGAACAATGGAAGAGTTCCGAAGCATTTTTAAACTTCAGCGGAATTCCGAGAACAATGGAAGAGTTCCAAAGCATTTTTAAACGTCAGCGGGATTCCGAGAACAATGGAAGAGTTCTGAAGCATTTTTAAACGTCAGCGGAATTTTGAAAACAATGGAAGATTTCCGAAGCATTTTTAAACGTCAGCGGAATTCTGAGAACAATGGAAGAGTTCCGAAGCATTTTTAAACTTCAGCAGAATTCCGAGAACAATGGAAGAGTTCCGAAGCATTTTTAAACTTCAGCGGAATTCTGAGAACAATGGAAGAGTTCTGAAGCATTTTTAAACGTCAGCAGAATTCCGAGAACAATGTAAGAGTTCTGAAGCATTTTTAAACTTCAGCAGAATTCCGAGAGCAATGGAAGAGTTCCAAAGCATTTTAAAAGTTCAGCAGAATTCTGAGAAAAATTGAAGAGTTCCGAAGCATTTTTAAACATCAGCGGAATGCCGAGAACAATGCAAGATTTCCGAAGCATTTTTATATGTCAGCGGAATTCCGAGAACAATGGAAGAGTTCCGAAGCATTTTTAAACTTCAGCAGAATTCCGAGAACAATGGAAGAGTTTCGAAGCATTTTTAAACTTCAACGGAATTCCGAGAACAATGGAAGAGTTTCGAAGCATTTTTAAACTTCAACGGAATTCCGAGAACAATGGAAGAGTTCCGAAGCATTTTTAAACGTCAGCGGAATTCCGAGAACAATGGAAGAGTTCCGAACCATTTTTAAACTTCAGCGGAATTACGAGAACAATGGAAGAGTTCCGAAGCATTTTTAAACATGAGCAGAATTACGAGAACAATGGAAGAGATTTTAAGCATTTTTAAACTTCAGCGGAATTCCGAGAACAATAGAAGAGTTCCGAAGCATTTTTAAACTTCACCCGAATTCCGAGAGCAATGGAAGAGTTCCAAAGCATTTTAAAAGTTCAGCAGAATTCCGAGAACAATTGAAGAGTTCCGAAGCATTTTTAAATGTCAGCGGAATGCCGAGAACAATGCAAGATTTCCGAAGCATTTTTATATGTCAGCGGAATTCCGAGAACAATGGAAGCGTACCGAAGCATTTTTAAACGTCAGCGGAATTCTGAGAACAATGGAAGAGTTCCGAAGCATTTTTAAACTTCAGCAGAATTCCGAGAACAATGGAAGAGTTTCGAATCATTTTTAAACTTCAACGGAATTCCGAGAACAATGAAAGAGTTGCGAAGCATTATTAAACGTCAGCGGAATTCCGAGAACAATGGAAGAGTACGAAGCATGTTTAAACTTCAGCGGAATTCCGAGAACAATGGAAGAGTTCCGAAGCATTTTTAAACTTCACCCGAATTCCGAGAGCAATGGAAGAGTTCCAAAGCATTTTAAAAATTCAGCAGAATTCCGAGAACAATTGAAGAGTTCCGAAGCATTTTTAAACGTCAGCGGAATGCCGAGAACAATGCAAGATTTCCGAAGCATTTTTATATGTCAGCGGAATTCCGAGAACAATGGAAGAGTACCGAAGCATTTTTAAACGTCAGCGGAATTCTGAGAACAATGGAAGAGTTCCGAAGCATTTTTAAACGTCAGCGGAATTCTGAGAACAATGGAAGAGTTCCGAAGCATTTTTAAACGTCAGCGGAATTCCGAGAACAATGGAAGAGTTGTGAAGCATTTTAAAAGTTCAGCAGAATTCCGAGAACAATTGAAGAGTTCCGAAGCATTTTTAAACGTCAGCGGAATGCCGAGAACAATGCAAGATTTCCGAAGCATTTTTATATGTCAGCGGAATTCCGAGAACAGTGGAAGAGTTCCGAAGCATTTTTAAACATGAGCAGAATTACGAGAACAATGGAAGAGATTTTAAGCATTTTTAAACTTCAGCGGAATTCCGAGAACAATAGAAGAGTTCCGAAGCATTTTTAAACTTCACCCGAATTCCGAGAGCAATGGAAGAGTTCCAAAGCATTTTAAAAATTCAGCAGAATTCCGAGAACAATTGAAGAGTTCCGAAGCATTTTTAAACGTCAGCGGAATGCCGAGAACAATGCAAGATTTCCGAAGCATTTTTATATGTCAGCGGAATTCCGAGAACAATGGAAGAGTACCAAAGCATTTTTAAACGTCAGCGGAATTCTGAGAACAATGGAAGAGTTCCGAAGCATTTTTAAACGTCAGCAGAATTCCGAGAACAATGGAAGAGTTGTGAAGCATTTTTAAACGTCAGCGGAATTCCGAGAACAATGGAAGTGTTCCGAAGCATTTTTAAACATCAGCAGAATTCCGAGAACAATGGAAGAGTTCCAAAGCATTTTTAAACGACAGCGGAATTCCGAGAACAATGGAATAGTTCTGAAGCATTTTTAAACGTCAGCGGAATTTTGAAAACAATGGAAGAGTTTCAAAGCATTTTTAAACTTTAGCAGAATTCCGAGAACAATGGAAGAATTTCGAAGCATTTTTAAACTTCAATGGAATTCCGAGAACAATGGAAGAGTTCCGAAGCATTTTTAAACGTCAGCAGAATTCCGAGAAGAATGTAAGAGTTCTGAAGCATTTTTAAACTTCAGCAGAATTCCGAGAGCAATGGAAGAGTTCCAAAGCATTTTAAAAGTTTAGCAGAATTCCGAGAACAATTGAAGAGTTCCGAAGCATTTTTAAACGTCAGCGGAATGCCGAGAACAATGCAAGATTTCCGAAGCATTTTTATATGTCAGCGGAATTCCGAGAACAATGGAAGAGTACCGAAGCATTTTTAAACGTCAGCGGAATTCTGAGAACAATGGAAGAGTTCCGAAGCATTTTTATATGTCAGCGGAATTCCGAGAACAATGGAAGAGTACCGAAGCATTTTTAAACGTCAGCGGAATTCCGAGAACAATGGAAGGGTTCCGAAGCATTTTTAAACTTCAGCGGATTTTGGAGAACAATGGAAGCGTTCCAAAGTATTTTTAAAAGTCAGCGGAATTCCGAGAACAATGGAAGAGTTGTGAAGCATTTTTAAACGTCAGCGGAATTCCGAGAACAATGGAAGAGTTCCGAAGCATTTTTAAACGTCAGCAGAATTCCGAGAACAATGGAAGAGTTTCGAAGCATTTTTAAACTTCAACGGAATTTCGAGAACAATGGAAGAGTTCCGAAGCATTATTAAACATCAGCGGAATTCCGAGAACAATGGAAGAGTTCTGAAGCATTTTTAAACGTCAGCAGAATTCCGAGAACAATAGAAGAGTTCCGAAGCATTTTTAAATGTCAGCGGAATGCCGAGAACAATGCAAGATTTCCGAAGCATTTTTATATGTCAGCGGAATTCCGAGAACAATGGAAGCGTACCGAAGCATTTTTAAACGTCAGCGGAATTCTGAGAACAATGGAAGAGTTCCGAAGCATTTTTAAACTTCAGCAGAATTCCGAGAACAATGGAAGAGTTTCGAATCATTTTTAAACTTCAACGGAATTCCGAGAACAATGAAAGAGTTGCGAAGCATTATTAAACGTCAGCGGAATTCCGAGAACAATGGAAGAGTACCGAAGCATTTTTAAACTTCAGCGGAATTCCGAGAACAATGGAAGAGTTCCGAAGCATTTTTAAACTTCACCCGAATTCCGAGAGCAATGGAAGAGTTCCAAAGCATTTTAAAAATTCAGCAGAATTCCGAGAACAATTGAAGAGTTCCGAAGCATTTTTAAACATCAGCGGAATGCCGAGAACAATGCAAGATTTCCGAAGCATTTTTATATGTCAGCGGAATTCCGAGAACAATGGAAGAGTTCCGAAGCATTTTTAAACTTCAGCAGAATTCCGAGAACAATGGAAGAGTTTCGAAGCATTTTTAAACTTCAACGGAATTCCGAGAACAATGAAAGAGTTGCGAAGCATTATTAAACGTCAGCGGAATTCCGAGAACAATGGAAGAGTACCGAAGCATTTTTAAACTTCAGCGGAATTCCGAGAACAATGGAAGAGTTCCGAAGCATTTTTAAACTTCACCCGAATTCCGAGAGCAATGGAAGAGTTCCAAAGCATTTTAAAAATTCAGCAGAATTCCGAGAACAATTGAAGAGTTCCGAAGCATTTTTAAACGTCAGCGGAATGCCGAGAACAATGCAAGATTTCCGAAGCATTTTTATATGTCAGCGGAATTCCGAGAACAATGGAAGAGTACCAAAGCATTTTTAAACGTCAGCGGAACTCTGAGAACAATGGAAGAGTTCCGAAGCATTTTTAAACTTCAGCAGAATTCCGAGAGCAATGGAAGAGTTTCGAAGCATTTTTAAACTTCAACGGAATTCCGAGAACAATGAAAGAGTTGCGAAGCATTATTAAACGTCAGTGGAATTCCGAGAGCAATGGAAGAGTTCTGAAGCATTTTTAAACTTCAGCAGAATTCCGAGAACAATGAAAGAGTTTCGAAGCATTTTTAAACTTCAGCAGAATTCCGAGAACAATGGAAGAGTTCCGAAGCATTTTTAAACTTCAGCGGAATTCCGAGAACAATGGAAGAGTTCCAAAGCATTTTTAAACGTCAGCGGGATTCCGAGAACAATGGAAGAGTTCTGAAGCATTTTTAAACGTCAGCGGAATTTTGAAAACAATGGAAGATTTCCGAAGCATTTTTAAACGTCAGCGGAATTCTGAGAACAATGGAAGAGTTCCGAAGCATTTTTAAACTTCAGCAGAATTCCGAGAACAATGGAAGAGTTCCGAAGCATTTTTAAACTTCAGCGGAATTCTGAGAACAATGGAAGAGTTCTGAAGCATTTTTAAACGTCAGCAGAATTCCGAGAACAATGTAAGAGTTCTGAAGCATTTTTAAACTTCAGCAGAATTCCGAGAGCAATGGAAGAGTTCCAAAGCATTTTAAAAGTTCAGCAGAATTCTGAGAAAAATTGAAGAGTTCCGAAGCATTTTTAAACATCAGCGGAATGCCGAGAACAATGCAAGATTTCCGAAGCATTTTTATATGTCAGCGGAATTCCGAGAACAATGGAAGAGTTCCGAAGCATTTTTAAACTTCAGCAGAATTCCGAGAACAATGGAAGAGTTTCGAAGCATTTTTAAACTTCAACGGAATTCCGAGAACAATGGAAGAGTTTCGAAGCATTTTTAAACTTCAACGGAATTCCGAGAACAATGGAAGAGTTCCGAAGCATTTTTAAACGTCAGCGGAATTCCGAGAACAATGGAAGAGTTCCGAACCATTTTTAAACTTCAGCGGAATTACGAGAACAATGGAAGAGTTCCGAAGCATTTTTAAACATGAGCAGAATTACGAGAACAATGGAAGAGATTTTAAGCATTTTTAAACTTCAGCGGAATTCCGAGAACAATAGAAGAGTTCCGAAGCATTTTTAAACTTCACCCGAATTCCGAGAGCAATGGAAGAGTTCCAAAGCATTTTAAAAGTTCAGCAGAATTCCGAGAACAATTGAAGAGTTCCGAAGCATTTTTAAATGTCAGCGGAATGCCGAGAACAATGCAAGATTTCCGAAGCATTTTTATATGTCAGCGGAATTCCGAGAACAATGGAAGCGTACCGAAGCATTTTTAAACGTCAGCGGAATTCTGAGAACAATGGAAGAGTTCCGAAGCATTTTTAAACTTCAGCAGAATTCCGAGAACAATGGAAGAGTTTCGAATCATTTTTAAACTTCAACGGAATTCCGAGAACAATGAAAGAGTTGCGAAGCATTATTAAACGTCAGCGGAATTCCGAGAACAATGGAAGAGTACGAAGCATTTTTAAACTTCAGCGGAATTCCGAGAACAATGGAAGAGTTCCGAAGCATTTTTAAACTTCACCCGAATTCCGAGAGCAATGGAAGAGTTCCAAAGCATTTTAAAAATTCAGCAGAATTCCGAGAACAATTGAAGAGTTCCGAAGCATTTTTAAACGTCAGCGGAATGCCGAGAACAATGCAAGATTTCCGAAGCATTTTTATATGTCAGCGGAATTCCGAGAACAATGGAAGAGTACCGAAGCATTTTTAAACGTCAGCGGAATTCTGAGAACAATGGAAGAGTTCCGAAGCATTTTTAAACGTCAGCGGAATTCTGAGAACAATGGAAGAGTTCCGAAGCATTTTTAAACGTCAGCGGAATTCCGAGAACAATGGAAGAGTTGTGAAGCATTTTAAAAGTTCAGCAGAATTCCGAGAACAATTGAAGAGTTCCGAAGCATTTTTAAACGTCAGCGGAATGCCGAGAACAATGCAAGATTTCCGAAGCATTTTTATATGTCAGCGGAATTCCGAGAACAGTGGAAGAGTTCCGAAGCATTTTTAAACATGAGCAGAATTACGAGAACAATGGAAGAGATTTTAAGCATTTTTAAACTTCAGCGGAATTCCGAGAACAATAGAAGAGTTCCGAAGCATTTTCAAACTTCACCCGAATTCTGAGAACAATGGAAGAGTTCCGAAGCATTTTTAAACTTCAGCAGAATTCCGAGAACAATGGAAGAGTTCCGAAGCATTTTTAAACTTCAGCGGAATTCTGAGAACAATGGAAGAGTTCTGAAGCATTTTTAAACGTCAGCAGAATTCCGAGAACAATGTAAGAGTTCTGAAGCATTTTTAAACTTCAGCAGAATTCCGAGAGCAATGGAAGAGTTCCAAAGCATTTTAAAAGTTCAGCAGAATTCTGAGAAAAATTGAAGAGTTCCGAAGCATTTTTAAACATCAGCGGAATGCCGAGAACAATGCAAGATTTCCGAAGCATTTTTATATGTCAGCGGAATTCCGAGAACAATGGAAGAGTTCCGAAGCATTTTTAAACTTCAGCAGAATTCCGAGAACAATGGAAGAGTTTCGAAGCATTTTTAAACTTCAACGGAATTCCGAGAACAATGGAAGAGTTTCGAAGCATTTTTAAACTTCAACGGAATTCCGAGAACAATGGAAGAGTTCCGAAGCATTTTTAAACGTCAGCGGAATTCCGAGAACAATGGAAGAGTTCCGAACCATTTTTAAACTTCAGCGGAATTACGAGAACAATGGAAGAGTTCCGAAGCATTTTTAAACATGAGCAGAATTACGAGAACAATGGAAGAGATTTTAAGCATTTTTAAACTTCAGCGGAATTCCGAGAACAATAGAAGAGTTCCGAAGCATTTTTAAACTTCACCCGAATTCCGAGAGCAATGGAAGAGTTCCAAAGCATTTTAAAAGTTCAGCAGAATTCCGAGAACAATTGAAGAGTTCCGAAGCATTTTTAAATGTCAGCGGAATGCCGAGAACAATGCAAGATTTCCGAAGCATTTTTATATGTCAGCGGAATTCCGAGAACAATGGAAGCGTACCGAAGCATTTTTAAACGTCAGCGGAATTCTGAGAACAATGGAAGAGTTCCGAAGCATTTTTAAACTTCAGCAGAATTCCGAGAACAATGGAAGAGTTTCGAATCATTTTTAAACTTCAACGGAATTCCGAGAACAATGAAAGAGTTGCGAAGCATTATTAAACGTCAGCGGAATTCCGAGAACAATGGAAGAGTACGAAGCATGTTTAAACTTCAGCGGAATTCCGAGAACAATGGAAGAGTTCCGAAGCATTTTTAAACTTCACCCGAATTCCGAGAGCAATGGAAGAGTTCCAAAGCATTTTAAAAATTCAGCAGAATTCCGAGAACAATTGAAGAGTTCCGAAGCATTTTTAAACGTCAGCGGAATGCCGAGAACAATGCAAGATTTCCGAAGCATTTTTATATGTCAGCGGAATTCCGAGAACAATGGAAGAGTACCGAAGCATTTTTAAACGTCAGCGGAATTCTGAGAACAATGGAAGAGTTCCAAAGCATTTTTAAACGTCAGCGGAATTCTGAGAACAATGGAAGAGTTCCGAAGCATTTTTAAACGTCAGCGGAATTCCGAGAACAATGGAAGAGTTGTGAAGCATTTTAAAAGTTCAGCAGAATTCCGAGAACAATTGAAGAGTTCCGAAGCATTTTTAAACGTCAGCGGAATGCCGAGAACAATGCAAGATTTCCGAAGCATTTTTATATGTCAGCGGAATTCCGAGAACAGTGGAAGAGTTCCGAAGCATTTTTAAACATGAGCAGAATTACGAGAACAATGGAAGAGATTTTAAGCATTTTTAAACTTCAGCGGAATTCCGAGAACAATAGAAGAGTTCCGAAGCATTTTTAAACTTCACCCGAATTCCGAGAGCAATGGAAGAGTTCCAAAGCATTTTAAAAATTCAGCAGAATTCCGAGAACAATTGAAGAGTTCCGAAGCATTTTTAAACGTCAGCGGAATGCCGAGAACAATGCAAGATTTCCGAAGCATTTTTATATGTCAGCGGAATTCCGAGAACAATGGAAGAGTACCAAAGCATTTTTAAACGTCAGCGGAATTCTGAGAACAATGGAAGAGTTCCGAAGCATTTTTAAACGTCAGCAGAATTCCGAGAACAATGGAAGAGTTGTGAAGCATTTTTAAACGTCAGCGGAATTCCGAGAACAATGGAAGTGTTCCGAAGCATTTTTAAACATCAGCAGAATTCCGAGAACAATGGAAGAGTTCCAAAGCATTTTTAAACGACAGCGGAATTCCGAGAACAATGGAATAGTTCTGAAGCATTTTTAAACGTCAGCGGAATTTTGAAAACAATGGAAGAGTTTCAAAGCATTTTTAAACTTTAGCAGAATTCCGAGAACAATGGAAGAGTTTCGAAGCATTTTTAAACTTCAATGGAATTCCGAGAACAATGGAAGAGTTCCGAAGCATTTTTAAACGTCAGCAGAATTCCGAGAAGAATGTAAGAGTTCTGAAGCATTTTTAAACTTCAGCAGAATTCCGAGAGCAATGGAAGAGTTCCAAAGCATTTTAAAAGTTTAGCAGAATTCCGAGAACAATTGAAGAGTTCCGAAGCATTTTTAAACGTCAGCGGAATGCCGAGAACAATGCAAGATTTCCGAAGCATTTTTATATGTCAGCGGAATTCCGAGAACAATGGAAGAGTACCGAAGCATTTTTAAACGTCAGCGGAATTCTGAGAACAATGGAAGAGTTCCGAAGCATTTTTATATGTCAGCGGAATTCCGAGAACAATGGAAGAGTACCGAAGCATTTTTAAACGTCAGCGGAATTCCGAGAACAATGGAAGGGTTCCGAAGCATTTTTAAACTTCAGCGGATTTTGGAGAACAATGGAAGCGTTCCAAAGTATTTTTAAAAGTCAGCGGAATTCCGAGAACAATGGAAGAGTTGTGAAGCATTTTTAAACGTCAGCGGAATTCCGAGAACAATGGAAGAGTTCCGAAGCATTTTTAAACGTCAGCAGAATTCCGAGAACAATGGAAGAGTTTCGAAGCATTTTTAAACTTCAACGGAATTTCGAGAACAATGGAAGAGTTCCGAAGCATTATTAAACATCAGCGGAATTCCGAGAACAATGGAAGAGTTCTGAAGCATTTTTAAACGTCAGCAGAATTCCGAGAACAATAGAAGAGTTCCGAAGCATTTTTAAATGTCAGCGGAATGCCGAGAACAATGCAAGATTTCCGAAGCATTTTTATATGTCAGCGGAATTCCGAGAACAATGGAAGCGTACCGAAGCATTTTTAAACGTCAGCGGAATTCTGAGAACAATGGAAGAGTTCCGAAGCATTTTTAAACTTCAGCAGAATTCCGAGAACAATGGAAGAGTTTCGAATCATTTTTAAACTTCAACGGAATTCCGAGAACAATGAAAGAGTTGCGAAGCATTATTAAACGTCAGCGGAATTCCGAGAACAATGGAAGAGTACCGAAGCATTTTTAAACTTCAGCGGAATTCCGAGAACAATGGAAGAGTTCCGAAGCATTTTTAAACTTCACCCGAATTCCGAGAGCAATGGAAGAGTTCCAAAGCATTTTAAAAATTCAGCAGAATTCCGAGAACAATTGAAGAGTTCCGAAGCATTTTTAAACATCAGCGGAATGCCGAGAACAATGCAAGATTTCCGAAGCATTTTTATATGTCAGCGGAATTCCGAGAACAATGGAAGAGTTCCGAAGCATTTTTAAACTTCAGCAGAATTCCGAGAACAATGGAAGAGTTTCGAAGCATTTTTAAACTTCAACGGAATTCCGAGAACAATGAAAGAGTTGCGAAGCATTATTAAACGTCAGCGGAATTCCGAGAACAATGGAAGAGTACCGAAGCATTTTTAAACTTCAGCGGAATTCCGAGAACAATGGAAGAGTTCCGAAGCATTTTTAAACTTCACCCGAATTCCGAGAGCAATGGAAGAGTTCCAAAGCATTTTAAAAATTCAGCAGAATTCCGAGAACAATTGAAGAGTTCCGAAGCATTTTTAAACGTCAGCGGAATGCCGAGAACAATGCAAGATTTCCGAAGCATTTTTATATGTCAGCGGAATTCCGAGAACAATGGAAGAGTACCAAAGCATTTTTAAACGTCAGCGGAACTCTGAGAACAATGGAAGAGTTCCGAAGCATTTTTAAACTTCAGCAGAATTCCGAGAGCAATGGAAGAGTTTCGAAGCATTTTTAAACTTCAACGGAATTCCGAGAACAATGAAAGAGTTGCGAAGCATTATTAAACGTCAGTGGAATTCCGAGAGCAATGGAAGAGTTCTGAAGCATTTTTAAACTTCAGCAGAATTCCGAGAACAATGAAAGAGTTTCGAAGCATTTTTAAACTTCAGCAGAATTCCGAGAACAATGGAAGAGTTCCGAAGCATTTTTAAACTTCAGCGGAATTCCGAGAACAATGGAAGAGTTCCAAAGCATTTTTAAACGTCAGCGGGATTCCGAGAACAATGGAAGAGTTCTGAAGCATTTTTAAACGTCAGCGGAATTTTGAAAACAATGGAAGATTTCCGAAGCATTTTTAAACGTCAGCGGAATTCTGAGAACAATGGAAGAGTTCCGAAGCATTTTTAAACTTCAGCAGAATTCCGAGAACAATGGAAGAGTTCCGAAGCATTTTTAAACTTCAGCGGAATTCTGAGAACAATGGAAGAGTTCTGAAGCATTTTTAAACGTCAGCAGAATTCCGAGAACAATGTAAGAGTTCTGAAGCATTTTTAAACTTCAGCAGAATTCCGAGAGCAATGGAAGAGTTCCAAAGCATTTTAAAAGTTCAGCAGAATTCTGAGAAAAATTGAAGAGTTCCGAAGCATTTTTAAACATCAGCGGAATGCCGAGAACAATGCAAGATTTCCGAAGCATTTTTATATGTCAGCGGAATTCCGAGAACAATGGAAGAGTTCCGAAGCATTTTTAAACTTCAGCAGAATTCCGAGAACAATGGAAGAGTTTCGAAGCATTTTTAAACTTCAACGGAATTCCGAGAACAATGGAAGAGTTTCGAAGCATTTTTAAACTTCAACGGAATTCCGAGAACAATGGAAGAGTTCCGAAGCATTTTTAAACGTCAGCGGAATTCCGAGAACAATGGAAGAGTTCCGAACCATTTTTAAACTTCAGCGGAATTACGAGAACAATGGAAGAGTTCCGAAGCATTTTTAAACATGAGCAGAATTACGAGAACAATGGAAGAGATTTTAAGCATTTTTAAACTTCAGCGGAATTCCGAGAACAATAGAAGAGTTCCGAAGCATTTTTAAACTTCACCCGAATTCCGAGAGCAATGGAAGAGTTCCAAAGCATTTTAAAAGTTCAGCAGAATTCCGAGAACAATTGAAGAGTTCCGAAGCATTTTTAAATGTCAGCGGAATGCCGAGAACAATGCAAGATTTCCGAAGCATTTTTATATGTCAGCGGAATTCCGAGAACAATGGAAGCGTACCGAAGCATTTTTAAACGTCAGCGGAATTCTGAGAACAATGGAAGAGTTCCGAAGCATTTTTAAACTTCAGCAGAATTCCGAGAACAATGGAAGAGTTTCGAATCATTTTTAAACTTCAACGGAATTCCGAGAACAATGAAAGAGTTGCGAAGCATTATTAAACGTCAGCGGAATTCCGAGAACAATGGAAGAGTACGAAGCATTTTTAAACTTCAGCGGAATTCCGAGAACAATGGAAGAGTTCCGAAGCATTTTTAAACTTCACCCGAATTCCGAGAGCAATGGAAGAGTTCCAAAGCATTTTAAAAATTCAGCAGAATTCCGAGAACAATTGAAGAGTTCCGAAGCATTTTTAAACGTCAGCGGAATGCCGAGAACAATGCAAGATTTCCGAAGCATTTTTATATGTCAGCGGAATTCCGAGAACAATGGAAGAGTACCGAAGCATTTTTAAACGTCAGCGGAATTCTGAGAACAATGGAAGAGTTCCGAAGCATTTTTAAACGTCAGCGGAATTCTGAGAACAATGGAAGAGTTCCGAAGCATTTTTAAACGTCAGCGGAATTCCGAGAACAATGGAAGAGTTGTGAAGCATTTTAAAAGTTCAGCAGAATTCCGAGAACAATTGAAGAGTTCCGAAGCATTTTTAAACGTCAGCGGAATGCCGAGAACAATGCAAGATTTCCGAAGCATTTTTATATGTCAGCGGAATTCCGAGAACAGTGGAAGAGTTCCGAAGCATTTTTAAACATGAGCAGAATTACGAGAACAATGGAAGAGATTTTAAGCATTTTTAAACTTCAGCGGAATTCCGAGAACAATAGAAGAGTTCCGAAGCATTTTTAAACTTCACCCGAATTCCGAGAGCAATGGAAGAGTTCCAAAGCATTTTAAAAATTCAGCAGAATTCCGAGAACAATTGAAGAGTTCCGAAGCATTTTTAAACGTCAGCGGAATGCCGAGAACAATGCAAGATTTCCGAAGCATTTTTATATGTCAGCGGAATTCCGAGAACAATGGAAGAGTACCAAAGCATTTTTAAACGTCAGCGGAATTCTGAGAACAATGGAAGAGTTCCGAAGCATTTTTAAACGTCAGCAGAATTCCGAGAACAATGGAAGAGTTGTGAAGCATTTTTAAACGTCAGCGGAATTCCGAGAACAATGGAAGTGTTCCGAAGCATTTTTAAACATCAGCAGAATTCCGAGAACAATGGAAGAGTTCCAAAGCATTTTTAAACGACAGCGGAATTCCGAGAACAATGGAATAGTTCTGAAGCATTTTTAAACGTCAGCGGAATTTTGAAAACAATGGAAGAGTTTCAAAGCATTTTTAAACTTTAGCAGAATTCCGAGAACAATGGAAGAGTTTCGAAGCATTTTTAAACTTCAATGGAATTCCGAGAACAATGGAAGAGTTCCGAAGCATTTTTAAACGTCAGCAGAATTCCGAGAAGAATGTAAGAGTTCTGAAGCATTTTTAAACTTCAGCAGAATTCCGAGAGCAATGGAAGAGTTCCAAAGCATTTTAAAAGTTTAGCAGAATTCCGAGAACAATTGAAGAGTTCCGAAGCATTTTTAAACGTCAGCGGAATGCCGAGAACAATGCAAGATTTCCGAAGCATTTTTATATGTCAGCGGAATTCCGAGAACAATGGAAGAGTACCGAAGCATTTTTAAACGTCAGCGGAATTCTGAGAACAATGGAAGAGTTCCGAAGCATTTTTATATGTCAGCGGAATTCCGAGAACAATGGAAGAGTACCGAAGCATTTTTAAACGTCAGCGGAATTCCGAGAACAATGGAAGGGTTCCGAAGCATTTTTAAACTTCAGCGGATTTTGGAGAACAATGGAAGCGTTCCAAAGTATTTTTAAAAGTCAGCGGAATTCCGAGAACAATGGAAGAGTTGTGAAGCATTTTTAAACGTCAGCGGAATTCCGAGAACAATGGAAGAGTTCCGAAGCATTTTTAAACGTCAGCAGAATTCCGAGAACAATGGAAGAGTTTCGAAGCATTTTTAAACTTCAACGGAATTTCGAGAACAATGGAAGAGTTCCGAAGCATTATTAAACATCAGCGGAATTCCGAGAACAATGGAAGAGTTCTGAAGCATTTTTAAACGTCAGCAGAATTCCGAGAACAATAGAAGAGTTCCGAAGCATTTTTAAACGTCAGCAGAATTCTGAGAACAATGGAAGAGTTCCGAAGCATTTTTAAACTTTAGCGGAATTCCGAGAACAATGGAAGAGTTCCAAAGCATTTTTAAACGTCAGCGGGATTCCGAGAACAAAGGAAGAGTTCTGAAGCATTTTTAAACGTCAGCGGAATTTTGAAAACAATGGAAGATTTCCGAAGCATTTTTAAACGTCAGCGGAATTCTGAGAACAATGGAAGAGTTCCGAAGCATTTTTAAACTTCAGCGGAATTCTGAGAACAATGGAAGAGTTCCGAAGCATTTTTAAACGTCAGCAGAATTCCGAGAACAATGTAAGAGTTCTGAAGCATTTTTAAACTTCAGCAGAATTCCGAGAGCAATGGAAGAGTTCCAAAGCATTTTAAAAGTTCAGCAGAATTCCGAGAAAAATTGAAGAGTTCCGAAGCATTTTTAAACATCAGCGGAATGCCGAGAACAATGCAAGATTTCCGAAGCATTTTTATATGTCAGCGGAATTCCGAGAACAATGGAAGAGTTCCGAAGCATTTTTAAACTTCAGCAGAATTCCGAGAACAATGGAAGAGTTTTGAAGCATTTTTAAACTTCAACGGAATTCCGAGAACAATGGAAGAGTTTCGAAGCATTTTTAAACTTCAACGGAATTCCGAGAACAATGGAAGAGTTCCGAAGCATTTTTAAACGTCAGCGGAATTCCGAGAACAATGGAAGAGTTCCGAACCATTTTTAAACTTCAGTGGAATTACGAGAACAATGGAAGAGTTCCGAAGCATTTTTAAACATGAGCAGAATTACGAGAACAATGGAAGAGATTTTAAGCATTTTTAAACTTCAGCGGAATTCCGAGAACAATAGAAGAGTTCCGAAGCATTTTTAAACTTCACCCGAATTCCGAGAGCAATGGAAGAGTTCCAAAGCATTTTAAAAGTTCAGCAGAATTCCGAGAACAATTGAAGAGTTCCGAAGCATTTTTAAATGTCAGCGGAATGCCGAGAACAATGCAAGATTTCCGAAGCATTTTTATATGTCAGCGGAATTCCGAGAACAATGGAAGCGTACCGAAGCATTTTTAAACGTCAGCGGAATTCTGAGAACAATGGAAGAGTTCCGAAGCATTTTTAAACTTCAGCAGAATTCCGAGAGCAATGGAAGAGTTTCGAAGCATTTTTAAACTTCAACGGAATTCCGAGAACAATGAAAGAGTTGCGAAGCATTATTAAACGTCAGCGGAATTCCGAGAACAATGGAAGAGTACCGAAGCATTTTTAAATGTCAGCAGAATTCTGAGAACAATGGAAGAGTTCCGAAGCATTTTTAAACGTCAGCGGAATTCCGAGAACAAAGGAAGAGTTCTGAAGCATTTTTAAACGTCAGCAGAATTCCGAGAACAATAGAAGAGTTCCGAAGCATTTTTAAACGTCAGCAGAATTCTGAGAACAATGGAAGAGTTCCGAAGCATTTTTAAACTTCAGCGGAAATCCGAGAACAATGGAAGAGTTCTGAAGCATTTTTAAACATCAGCGGAATTTCGAGAACAATGGAAGAGTTCTGAAGCATTTTTAAACGTCAGCAGAATTCCGAGAACAATAGAAGAGTTCCGAAGCATTTTTAAACGTCAGCAGAATTCTGAGAACAATGGAAGAGTTCTGAAGCATTTTTAAACGTCAGCGGAATTTTGAAAACAATGGAAGATTTCCGAAGCATTTTTAAACGTCAGCGGAATTCTGAGAACAATGGAAGAGTTCCGAAGCATTTTTAAACTTCAGCAGAATTCCGAGAACAATGGAAGAGTTCCGAAGCATTTTTAAACTTCAGCGGAATTCTGAGAACAATGGAAGAGTTCCGAAGCATTTTTAAACGTCAGCAGAATTCTGAGAACAATGTAAGAGTCCTGAAGCATTTTTAAACTTCAGCAGAATTCCGAGAGCAATGGAAGAGTTCCAAAGCATTTTAAAAGTTCAGCAGAATTCCGAGAACAATTGAAGAGTTCCGAAGCATTTTTAAACGTCAGCGGAATGCCGAGAACAATGCAAGATTTCCGAAGCATTTTTATATGTCAGCGGAATTCCGAGAACAATGGAAGAGTTCCGAAGCATTTTTAAACTTCAGCAGAATTCTGAGAACAATGGAAGAGTTTCGAAGCATTTTTAAACTTCAACGGAATTCCGAGAACAATGGAAGAGTTTCGAAGCATTTTTAAACTTCAACGGAATTCCGAGAACAATGGAAGAGTTCCGAAGCATTTTTAAACGTCAGCGGAATTCCGAGAACAATGGAAGAGTTCCGAAGCATTATTAAACATCAGCGGAATTCCGAGAACAATGGAAGAGTTCTGAAGCATTTTTAAACGTCAGCGGAATTCCGAGAACAATGGAAGAGTTCCGAAGCATTTTTAAACTTCAGCGGAATTCCGAGAACAATGTAAGAGATTTTAAGCATTTTTAAACTTCAGCGTAATTCCGAGAACAATAGAAGAGTTCCGAAGCATTTTTAAAATTCACACGAATTCCGAGAATAATGGAAGAGTTCAGATGAATTTTTAGACTTCAGCAGAATTCCTAGAACAATGGAAGAGTTCCGAAGCATTTTTAAACATCAGCGGAATGCCGAGAACAATGCAAGATTTCCGAAGCATTTTTATATGTCAGCGGAATTTTGAAAACTATGGAAGATTTCCGAAGCATTTTTAAACGTCAGCGGAATTCTGAGAACAATGGAAGAGTTCCGAAGCATTTTTAAACTTCAGCAGAATTCCGAGAACAATGGAAGAGTTCTGAAGCATTTTTAAACTTCAGCGGAATTCTGAGAACAATGGAAGAGTTCCGAAGCATTTTTAAACGTCAGCAGAATTCTGAGAACAATGTAAGAGTCCTGAAGCATTTTTAAACTTCAGCAGAATTCCGAGAGCAATGGAAGAGTTCCAAAGCATTTTAAAAGTTCAGCAGAATTCCGAGAACAATTGAAGAGTTCCGAAGCATTTTTAAACGTCAGCGGAATGCCGAGAACAATGCAAGATTTCCGAAGCATTTTTATATGTCAGCGGAATTCCGAGAACAATGGAAGAGTTCCGAAGCATTTTTAAACTTCAGCAGAATTCTGAGAACAATGGAAGAGTTTCGAAGCATTTTTAAACTTCAACGGAATTCCGAGAACAATGGAAGAGTTTCGAAGCATTTTTAAACTTCAACGGAATTCCGAGAACAATGGAAGAGTTCCGAAGCATTTTTAAACGTCAGCGGAATTCCGAGAACAATGGAAGAGTTCCGAAGCATTATTAAACATCAGCGGAATTCCGAGAACAATGGAAGAGTTCTGAAGCATTTTTAAACGTCAGCGGAATTCCGAGAACAATGGAAGAGTTCCGAAGCATTTTTAAACTTCAGCGGAATTCCGAGAACAATGTAAGAGATTTTAAGCATTTTTAAACTTCAGCGTAATTCCGAGAACAATAGAAGAGTTACGAAGCATTTTTAAAATTCACACGAATTCCGAGAATAATGGAAGAGTTCAGATGAATTTTTAGACTTCAGCAGAATTCCTAGAACAATGGAAGAGTTCCGAAGCATTTTTAAACATCAGCGGAATGCCGAGAACAATGCAAGATTTCCGAAGCATTTTTATATGTCAGCGGAATTCCGAGAACAATGGAAGAGTTCCGAAGCATTTTTAAACTTCAGCAGAATTCCGAGAACAATGGAAGAGTTTCGAAGCATTTTTAAACTTCAACGGAATTCCGAGAACAATGAAAGAGTTGCGAAGCATTATTAAACGTCAGCGGAATTCCGAGAACAATGGAAGAGTACCGAAGCATTTTTAAACTTCAGCGGAATTCCGAGAACAATGGAAGAGTTCCGAAGCATTTTTAAACTTCACCCGAATTCCGAGAGCAATGGAAGAGTTCCAAAGCATTTTAAAAATTCAGCAGAATTCCGAGAACAATTGAAGAGTTCCGAAGCATTTTTAAACGTCAGCGGAATGCCGAGAACAATGCAAGATTTCCGAAGCATTTTTATATGTCAGCGGAATTCCGAGAACAATGGAAGAGTACCAAAGCATTTTTAAACGTCAGCGGAATTCTGAGAACAATGGAAGAGTTCCGAAGCATTTTTAAACGTCAGCGGAATTGCGAGAACAATGGAAGAGTTGTGAAGCATTTTAAAAGTTCAGCAGAATTCCGAGAACAATTGAAGAGTTCCGAAGCATTTTTAAACGTCAGCGGAATGCCGAGAACAATGCAAGATTTCCGAAGCATTTTTATATGTCAGCGGAATTCCGAGAACAGTGGAAGAGTTCCGAAGCATTTTTAAACATGAGCAGAATTACGAGAACAATGGAAGAGATTTTAAGCATTTTTAAACTTCAGCGGAATTCCGAGAACAATAGAAGAGTTCCGAAGCATTTTTAAACTTCACCCGAATTCCGAGAGCAATGGAAGAGTTCCAAAGCATTTTAAAAATTCAGCAGAATTCCGAGAACAATTGAAGAGTTCCGAAGCATTTTTAAACGTCAGCGGAATGCCGAGAACAATGCAAGATTTCCGAAGCATTTTTATATGTCAGCGGAATTCCGAGAACAATGGAAGAGTACCAAAGCATTTTTAAACGTCAGCGGAATTCTGAGAACAATGGAAGAGTTCCGAAGCATTTTTAAACGTCAGCAGAATTCCGAGAACAATGGAAGAGTTGTGAAGCATTTTTAAACGTCAGCGGAATTCCGAGAACAATGGAAGTGTTCCGAAGCATTTTTAAACGTCAGCAGAATTCCGAGAACAATGGAAGAGTTCCAAAGCATTTTTAAACGACAGCGGAATTCCGAGAACAATGGAATAGTTCTGAAGCATTTTTAAACGTCAGCGGAATTTTGAAAACAATGGAAGAGTTTCAAAGCATATTTAAACTTTAGCAGAATTCCGAGAACAATGGAAGAGTTTCGAAGCATTTTTAAACTTCAATGGAATTCCGAGAACAATGGAAGAGTTCCGAAGCATTTTTAAACGTCAGCAGAATTCCGAGAAGAATGTAAGAGTTCTGAAGCATTTTTAAACTTCAGCAGAATTCCGAGAGCAATGGAAGAGTTCCAAAGCATTTTAAAAGTTTAGCAGAATTCCGAGAACAATTGAAGAGTTCCGAAGCATTTTTAAACGTCAGCGGAATGCCGAGAACAATGCAAGATTTCCGAAGCATTTTTATATGTCAGCGGAATTCTGAGAACAATGGAAGAGTACCGAAGCATTTTTAAACGTCAGCGGAATTCCGAGAACAATGGAAGGGTTCCGAAGCATTTTTAAACTTCAGCGGATTTTGGAGAACAATGGAAGCGTTCCAAAGTATTTTTAAAAGTCAGCGGAATTCCGAGAACAATGGAAGAGTTGTGAAGCATTTTTAAACGTCAGCGGAATTCCGAGAACAATGGAAGAGTTCTGAAGCATTTTTAAACGTCAGCAGAATTCCGAGAACAATGGAAGAGTTTCGAAGCATTTTTAAACTTCAACGGAATTCCGAGAACAATGGAAGAGTTCCGAAGCATTATTAAACATCAGCGGAATTCCGAGAACAATGGAAGAGTTCTGAAGCATTTTTAAACGTCAGCAGAATTCTGAGAACAATGGAAGAGTTCCGAAGCATTTTTAAACTTTAGCGGAATTCCGAGAACAATGGAAGAGTTCCAAAGCATTTTTAAACGTCAGCGGGATTCCGAGAACAAAGGAAGAGTTCTGAAGCATTTTTAAATGTCAGCGGAATTTTGAAAACAATGGAAGATTTCCGAAGCATTTTTAAACGTCAGCGGAATTCTGAGAACAATGGAAGAGTTCCGAAGCATTTTTAAACTTCAGCGGAATTCTTAGAACAATGGAAGAGTTCCGAAGCATTTTTAAACGTCAGCAGAATTCCGAGAACAATGTAAGAGTTCTGAAGCATTTTTAAACTTCAGCAGAATTCCGAGAGCAATGGAAGAGTTCCAAAGCATTTTAAAAGTTCAGCAGAATTCCGAGAAAAATTGAAGAGTTCCGAAGCATTTTTAAACATCAGCGGAATGCCGAGAACAATGCAAGATTTCCGAAGCATTTTTATATGTCAGCGGAATTCCGAGAACAATGGAAGAGTTCCGAAGCATTTTTAAACTTCAGCAGAATTCCGAGAACAATGGAAGAGTTTTGAAGCATTTTTAAACTTCAACGGAATTCCGAGAACAATGGAAGAGTTTCGAAGCATTTTTAAACTTCAACGGAATTCCGAGAACAATGGAAGAGTTCCGAAGCATTTTTAAACGTCAGCGGAATTCCGAGAACAATGGAAGAGTTCCGAACCATTTTTAAACTTCAGTGGAATTACGAGAACAATGGAAGAGTTCCGAAGCATTTTTAAACATGAGCAGAATTACGAGAACAATGGAAGAGATTTTAAGCATTTTTAAACTTCAGCGGAATTCCGAGAACAATAGAAGAGTTCCGAAGCATTTTTAAACTTCACCCGAATTCCGAGAGCAATGGAAGAGTTCCAAAGCATTTTAAAAGTTCAGCAGAATTCCGAGAACAATTGAAGAGTTCCGAAGCATTTTTAAATGTCAGCGGAATGCCGAGAACAATGCAAGATTTCCGAAGCATTTTTATATGTCAGCGGAATTCCGAGAACAATGGAAGCGTACCGAAGCATTTTTAAACGTCAGCGGAATTCTGAGAACAATGGAAGAGTTCCGAAGCATTTTTAAACTTCAGCAGAATTCCGAGAGCAATGGAAGAGTTTCGAAGCATTTTTAAACTTCAACGGAATTCCGAGAACAATGAAAGAGTTGCGAAGCATTATTAAACGTCAGCGGAATTCCGAGAACAATGGAAGAGTACCGAAGCATTTTTAAATGTCAGCAGAATTCTGAGAACAATGGAAGAGTTCCGAAGCATTTTTAAACGTCAGCGGAATTCCGAGAACAAAGGAAGAGTTCTGAAGCATTTTTAAACGTCAGCAGAATTCCGAGAACAATAGAAGAGTTCCGAAGCATTTTTAAACGTCAGCAGAATTCTGAGAACAATGGAAGAGTTCCGAAGCATTTTTAAACTTCAGCGGAATTCCGAGAACAATGGAAGAGTTCTGAAGCATTTTTAAACATCAGCGGAATTCCGAGAACAATGGAAGAGTTCTGAAGCATTTTTAAACGTCAGCAGAATTCCGAGAACAATAGAAGAGTTCCGAAGCATTTTTAAACGTCAGCAGAATTCTGAGAACAATGGAAGAGTTCTGAAGCATTTTTAAACGTCAGCGGAATTTTGAAAACAATGGAAGATTTCCGAAGCATTTTTAAACGTCAGCGGAATTCTGAGAACGATGGAAGAGTTCCGAAGCATTTTTAAACTTCAGCAGAATTCCGAGAACAATGGAAGAGTTCCGAAGCATTTTTAAACTTCAGCGGAATTCTGAGAACAATGGAAGAGTTCCGAAGCATTTTTAAACGTCAGCAGAATTCTGAGAACAATGTAAGAGTCCTGAAGCATTTTTAAACTTCAGCAGAATTCCGAGAGCAATGGAAGAGTTCCAAAGCATTTTAAAAGTTCAGCAGAATTCCGAGAACAATTGAAGAGTTCCGAAGCATTTTTAAACGTCAGCGGAATGCCGAGAACAATGCAAGATTTCCGAAGCATTTTTATATGTCAGCGGAATTCCGAGAACAATGGAAGAGTTCCGAAGCATTTTTAAACTTCAGCAGAATTCTGAGAACAATGGAAGAGTTTCGAAGCATTTTTAAACTTCAACGGAATTCCGAGAACAATGGAAGAGTTTCGAAGCATTTTTAAACTTCAACGGAATTCCGAGAACAATGGAAGAGTTCCGAAGCATTTTTAAACGTCAGCGGAATTCCGAGAACAATGGAAGAGTTCCGAAGCATTATTAAACATCAGCGGAATTCCGAGAACAATGGAAGAGTTCTGAAGCATTTTTAAACGTCAGCGGAATTCCGAGAACAATGGAAGAGTTCCGAAGCATTTTTAAACTTCAGCGGAATTCCGAGAACAATGTAAGAGATTTTAAGCATTTTTAAACTTCAGCGTAATTCCGAGAACAATAGAAGAGTTCCGAAGCATTTTTAAAATTCACACGAATTCCGAGAATAATGGAAGAGTTCAGATGAATTTTTAGACTTCAGCAGAATTCCTAGAACAATGGAAGAGTTCCGAAGCATTTTTAAACATCAGCGGAATGCCGAGAACAATGCAAGATTTCCGAAGCATTTTTATATGTCAGCGGAATTCCGAGAACAATGGAAGAGTTCCGAAGCATTTTTAAACTTCAGCAGAATTCCGAGAACAATGGAAAGTTTCGAAGCATTTTTAAACTTCAACGGAATTCCGAGAACAATGAAAGAGTTGCGAAGCATTATTAAACGTCAGCGGAATTCCGAGAACAATGGAAGAGTACCGAAGCATTTTTAAACTTCAGCGGAATTCCGAGAACAATGGAAGAGTTCCGAAGCATTTTTAAACTTCACCCGAATTCCGAGAGCAATGGAAGAGTTCCAAAGCATTTTAAAAATTCAGCAGAATTCCGAGAACAATTGAAGAGTTCCGAAGCATTTTTAAACGTCAGCGGAATGCCGAGAACAATGCAAGATTTCCGAAGCATTTTTATATGTCAGCGGAATTCCGAGAACAATGGAAGAGTACCAAAGCATTTTTAAACGTCAGCGGAATTCTGAGAACAATGGAAGAGTTCCGAAGCATTTTTAAACGTCAGCGGAATTCCGAGAACAATGGAAGAGTTGTGAAGCATTTTAAAAGTTCAGCAGAATTCCGAGAACAATTGAAGAGTTCCGAAGCATTTTTAAACGTCAGCGGAATGCCGAGAACAATGCAAGATTTCCGAAGCATTTTTATATGTCAGCGGAATTCCGAGAACAGTGGAAGAGTTCCGAAGCATTTTTAAACATGAGCAGAATTACGAGAACAATGGAAGAGATTTTAAGCATTTTTAAACTTCAGCGGAATTCCGAGAACAATAGAAGAGTTCCGAAGCATTTTTAAACTTCACCCGAATTCCGAGAGCAATGGAAGAGTTCCAAAGCATTTTAAAAATTCAGCAGAATTCCGAGAACAATTGAAGAGTTCCGAAGCATTTTTAAACGTCAGCGGAATGCCGAGAACAATGCAAGATTTCCGAAGCATTTTTATATGTCAGCGGAATTCCGAGAACAATGGAAGAGTACCAAAGCATTTTTAAACGTCAGCGGAATTCTGAGAACAATGGAAGAGTTCCGAAGCATTTTTAAACGTCAGCAGAATTCCGAGAACAATGGAAGAGTTGTGAAGCATTTTTAAACGTCAGCGGAATTCCGAGAACAATGGAAGTGTTCCGAAGCATTTTTAAACGTCAGCAGAATTCCGAGAACAATGGAAGAGTTCCAAAGCATTTTTAAACGACAGCGGAATTCCGAGAACAATGGAATAGTTCTGAAGCATTTTTAAACGTCAGCGGAATTTTGAAAACAATGGAAGAGTTTCAAAGCATTTTTAAACTTTAGCAGAATTCCGAGAACAATGGAAGAGTTTCGAAGCATTTTTAAACTTCAATGGAATTCCGAGAACAATGGAAGAGTTCCGAAGCATTTTTAAACGTCAGCGGAATTCCGAGAACAATGGAAGGGTTCCGAAGCATTTTTAAACTTCAATGGAATTCCGAGAACAATGGAAGAGTTCCGAAGCATTTTTAAACTTCAGCAGAATTCCGAGAGCAATGGAAGAGTTCCAAAGCATTTTAAAAGTTTAGCAGAATTCCGAGAACAATTGAAGAGTTCCGAAGCATTTTTAAACGTCAGCGGAATGCCGAGAACAATGCAAGATTTCCGAAGCATTTTTATATGTCAGCGGAATTCTGAGAACAATGGAAGAGTACCGAAGCATTTTTAAACGTCAGCGGAATTCCGAGAACAATGGAAGGGTTCCGAAGCATTTTTAAACTTCAGCGGATTTTGGAGAACAATGGAAGCGTTCCAAAGTATTTTTAAAAGTCAGCGGAATTCCGAGAACAATGGAAGAGTTGTGAAGCATTTTTAAACGTCAGCGGAATTCCGAGAACAATGGAAGAGTTCCGAAGCATTTTTAAACTTCAGCGGAATTCTGAGAACAATGGAAGAGTTCCGAAGCATTTTTAAACTTCAGCAGAATTCCGAGAACAATGGAAGAGTTCCGAAGGATTTTTAAACTTCAGCGGAATTCTGAGAACAATGGAAGAGTTCTGAAGCATTTTTAAACGTCAGCAGAATTCCGAGAACAATGGAAGAGTTTCGAAGCATTTTTAAACTTCAACGGAATTCCGAGAACAATGGAAGAGTTCCGAAGCATTATTAAACATCAGCGGAATTCCGAGAACAATGGAAGAGTTCTGAAGCATTTTTAAACGTCAGCAGAATTCTGAGAACAATGGAAGAGTTCCGAAGCATTTTTAAACTTTAGCGGAATTCCGAGAACAATGGAAGAGTTCCAAAGCATTTTTAAACGTCAGCGGGATTCCGAGAACAAAGGAAGAGTTCTGAAGCATTTTTAAATGTCAGCGGAATTTTGAAAACAATGGAAGATTTCCGAAGCATTTTTAAACGTCAGCGGAATTCTGAGAACAATGGAAGAGTTCCGAAGCATTTTTAAACTTCAGCGGAATTCTTAGAACAATGGAAGAGTTCCGAAGCATTTTTAAATGTCAGCAGAATTCCGAGAACAATGTAAGAGTTCTGAAGCATTTTTAAACTTCAGCAGAATTCCGAGAGCAATGGAAGAGTTCCAAAGCATTTTAAAAGTTCAGCAGAATTCCGAGAAAAATTGAAGAGTTCCGAAGCATTTTTAAACATCAGCGGAATGCCGAGAACAATGCAAGATTTCCGAAGCATTTTTATATGTCAGCGGAATTCCGAGAACAATGGAAGAGTTCCGAAGCATTTTTAAACTTCAGCAGAATTCCGAGAACAATGGAAGAGTTTTGAAGCATTTTTAAACTTCAACGGAATTCCGAGAACAATGGAAGAGTTTCGAAGCATTTTTAAACTTCAACGGAATTCCGAGAACAATGGAAGAGTTCCGAAGCATTTTTAAACGTCAGCGGAATTCCGAGAACAATGGAAGAGTTCCGAACCATTTTTAAACTTCAGTGGAATTACGAGAACAATGGAAGAGTTTCGAAGCATTTTTAAACTTCAACGGAATTCCGAGAACAATGGAAGAGTACCGAAGCATTTTTAAATGTCAGCAGAATTCTGAGAACAATGGAAGAGTTCCGAAGCATTTTTAAACGTCAGCGGAATTCCGAGAACAAAGGAAGAGTTCTGAAGCATTTTTAAACGTCAGCAGAATTCCGAGAACAATAGAAGAGTTCCGAAGCATTTTTAAACGTCAGCAGAATTCTGAGAACAATGGAAGAGTTCCGAAGCATTTTTAAACTTCAGCGGAATTCCGAGAACAATGGAAGAGTTCTGAAGCATTTTTAAACGTCAGCAGAATTCCGAGAACAATAGAAGAGTTCCGAAGCATTTTTAAACGTCAGCAGAATTCTGAGAACAATGGAAGAGTTCTGAAGCATTTTTAAACGTCAGCGGAATTTTGAAAACAATGGAAGATTTCCGAAGCATTTTTAAACGTCAGCGGAATTCTGAGAACGATGGAAGAGTTCCGAAGCATTTTTAAACTTCAGCAGAATTCCGAGAACAATGGAAGAGTTCCGAAGCATTTTTAAACTTCAGCGGAATTCTGAGAACAATGGAAGAGTTCCGAAGCATTTTTAAACGTCAGCAGAATTCTGAGAACAATGTAAGAGTCCTGAAGCATTTTTAAACTTCAGCAGAATTCCGAGAGCAATGGAAGAGTTCCAAAGCATTTTAAAAGTTCAGCAGAATTCCGAGAACAATTGAAGAGTTCCGAAGCATTTTTAAACGTCAGCGGAGTGCCGAGAACAATGCAAGATTTCCGAAGCATTTTTATATGTCAGCGGAATTCCGAGAACAATGGAAGAGTTCCGAAGCATTTTTAAACTTCAGCAGAATTCTGAGAACAATGGAAGAGTTTCGAAGCATTTTTAAACTTCAACGGAATTCCGAGAACAATGGAAGAGTTTCGAAGCATTTTTAAACTTCAACGGAATTCCGAGAACAATGGAAGAGTTCCGAAGCATTTTTAAACGTCAGCGGAATTCCGAGAACAATGGAAGAGTTCCGAAGCATTATTAAACATCAGCGGAATTCCGAGAACAATGGAAGAGTTCTGAAGCATTTTTAAACGTCAGCGGAATTCCGAGAACAATGGAAGAGTTCCGAAGCATTTTTAAACTTCAGCGGAATTCCGAGAACAATGTAAGAGATTTTAAGCATTTTTAAACTTCAGCGTAATTCCGAGAACAATAGAAGAGTTCCGAAGCATTTTTAAAATTCACACGAATTCAGAGAATAATGGAAGAGTTCAGATGAATTTTTAGACTTCAGCAGAATTCCTAGAACAATGGAAGAGTTCCGAAGCATTTTTAAACATCAGCGGAATGCCGAGAACAATGCAAGATTTCCGAAGCATTTTTATATGTCAGCGGAATTCCGAGAACAAAGGAAGAGTTCCGAAGCATTTTTAAACTTCAGCAGAATTCCGAGAACAATGGAAGAGTTTCGAAGCATTTTTAAACTTCAACGGAATTCCGAGAACAATGAAAGAGTTGCGAAGCATTATTAAACGTCAGCGGAATTCCGAGAACAATGGAACAGTACCGAAGCATTTTTAAACTTCAGCGGAATTCCGAGAACAATGGAAGAGTTCCGAAGCATTTTTAAACGTCAGCAGAATTCCGAGAAGAATGTAAGAGTTCTGAAGCATTTTTAAACTTCAGCAGAATTCCGAGAGCAATGGAAGAGTTCCAAAGCATTTTAAAAGTTTAGCAGAATTCCGAGAACAATTGAAGAGTTCCGAAGCATTTTTAAACGTCAGCGGAATGCCGAGAACAATGCAAGATTTCCGAAGCATTTTTATATGTCAGCGGAATTCTGAGAACAATGGAAGAGTACCGAAGCATTTTTAAACGTCAGCGGAATTCCGAGAACAATGGAAGGGTTCCGAAGCATTTTTAAACTTCAGCGGATTTTGGAGAACAATGGAAGTGTTCCAAAGTATTTTTAAAAGTCAGCGGAATTCCGAGAACAATGGAAGAGTTGTGAAGCATTTTTAAACGTCAGCGGAATTCCGAGAACAATGGAAGAGTTCCGAAGCATTTTTAAACTTCAGCGGAATTCTGAGAACAATGGAAGAGTTCCGAAGCATTTTTAAACTTCAGCAGAATTCCGAGAACAATGGAAGAGTTCCGAAGGATTTTTAAACTTCAGCGGAATTCTGAGAACAATGGAAAAGTTCTGAAGCATTTTTAAACGTCAGCAGAATTCCGAGAACAATGGAAGAGTTTCGAAGCATTTTTAAACTTCAACGGAATTCCGAGAACAATGGAAGAGTTCCGAAGCATTATTAAACATCAGCGGAATTCCGAGAACAATGGAAGAGTTCTGAAGCATTTTTAAACGTCAGCAGAATTCTGAGAACAATGGAAGAGTTCCGAAGCATTTTTAAACTTTAGCGGAATTCCGAGAACAATGGAAGAGTTCCAAAGCATTTTTAAACGTCAGCGGGATTCCGAGAACAAAGGAAGAGTTCTGAAGCATTTTTAAATGTCAGCGGAATTTTGAAAACAATGGAAGATTTCCGAAGCATTTTTAAACGTCAGCGGAATTCTGAGAACAATGGAAGAGTTCCGAAGCATTTTTAAACTTCAGCGGAATTCTTAGAACAATGGAAGAGTTCCGAAGCATTTTTAAACGTCAGCAGAATTCCGAGAACAATGTAAGAGTTCTGAAGCATTTTTAAACTTCAGCAGAATTCCGAGAGCAATGGAAGAGTTCCAAAGCATTTTAAAAGTTCAGCAGAATTCCGAGAAAAATTGAAGAGTTCCGAAGCATTTTTAAACATCAGCGGAATGCCGAGAACAATGCAAGATTTCCGAAGCATTTTTATATGTCAGCGGAATTCCGAGAACAATGGAAGAGTTCCGAAGCATTTTTAAACTTCAGCAGAATTCCGAGAACAATGGAAGAGTTTTGAAGCATTTTTAAACTTCAACGGAATTCCGAGAACAATGGAAGAGTTTCGAAGCATTTTTAAACTTCAACGGAATTCCGAGAACAATGGAAGAGTTCCGAAGCATTTTTAAACGTCAGCGGAATTCCGAGAACAATGGAAGAGTTCCGAACCATTTTTAAACTTCAGTGGAATTACGAGAACAATGGAAGAGTTCCGAAGCATTTTTAAACATGAGCAGAATTACGAGAACAATGGAAGAGATTTTAAGCATTTTTAAACTTCAGCGGAATTCCGAGAACAATAGAAGAGTTCCGAAGCATTTTTAAACTTCACCCGAATTCCGAGAGCAATGGAAGAGTTCCAAAGCATTTTAAAAGTTCAGCAGAATTCCGAGAACAATTGAAGAGTTCCGAAGCATTTTTAAATGTCAGCGGAATGCCGAGAACAATGCAAGATTTCCGAAGCATTTTTATATGTCAGCGGAATTCCGAGAACAATGGAAGCGTACCGAAGCATTTTTAAACGTCAGCGGAATTCTGAGAACAATGGAAGAGTTCCGAAGCATTTTTAAACTTCAGCAGAATTCCGAGAGCAATGGAAGAGTTTCGAAGCATTTTTAAACTTCAACGGAATTCCGAGAACAATGAAAGAGTTGCGAAGCATTATTAAACGTCAGCGGAATTCCGAGAACAATGGAAGAGTACCGAAGCATTTTTAAATGTCAGCAGAATTCTGAGAACAATGGAAGAGTTCCGAAGCATTTTTAAACGTCAGCGGAATTCCGAGAACAAAGGAAGAGTTCTGAAGCATTTTTAAACGTCAGCAGAATTCCGAGAACAATAGAAGAGTTCCGAAGCATTTTTAAACGTCAGCAGAATTCTGAGAACAATGGAAGAGTTCCGAAGCATTTTTAAACTTCAGCGGAATTCCGAGAACAATGGAAGAGTTCTGAAGCATTTTTAAACATCAGCGGAATTCCGAGAATAATGGAAGAGTTCTGAAGCATTTTTAAACGTCAGCAGAATTCCGAGAACAATAGAAGAGTTCCGAAGCATTTTTAAACGTCAGCAGAATTCTGAGAACAATGGAAGAGTTCTGAAGCATTTTTAAACGTCAGCGGAATTTTGAAAACAATGGAAGATTTCCGAAGCATTTTTAAACGTCAGCGGAATTCTGAGAACGATGGAAGAGTTCCGAAGCATTTTTAAACTTCAGCAGAATTCCGAGAACAATGGAAGAGTTCCGAAGCATTTTTAAACTTCAGCGGAATTCTGAGAACAATGGAAGAGTTCCGAAGCATTTTTAAACGTCAGCAGAATTCTGAGAACAATGTAAGAGTCCTGAAGCATTTTTAAACTTCAGCAGAATTCCGAGAGCAATGGAAGAGTTCCAAAGCATTTTAAAAGTTCAGCAGAATTCCGAGAACAATTGAAGAGTTCCGAAGCATTTTTAAACGTCAGCGGAATGCCGAGAACAATGCAAGATTTCCGAAGCATTTTTATATGTCAGCGGAATTCCGAGAACAATGGAAGAGTTCCGAAGCATTTTTAAACTTCAGCAGAATTCTGAGAACAATGGAAGAGTTTCGAAGCATTTTTAAACTTCAACGGAATTCCGAGAACAATGGAAGAGTTTCGAAGCATTTTTAAACTTCAACGGAATTCCGAGAACAATGGAAGAGTTCCGAAGCATTTTTAAACGTCAGCGGAATTCCGAGAACAATGGAAGAGTTCCGAAGCATTATTAAACATCAGCGGAATTCCGAGAACAATGGAAGAGTTCTGAAGCATTTTTAAACGTCAGCGGAATTCCGAGAACAATGGAAGAGTTCCGAAGCATTTTTAAACTTCAGCGGAATTCCGAGAACAATGTAAGAGATTTTAAGCATTTTTAAACTTCAGCGTAATTCCGAGAACAATAGAAGAGTTCCGAAGCATTTTTAAAATTCACACGAATTCCGAGAATAATGGAAGAGTTCAGATGAATTTTTAGACTTCAGCAGAATTCCTAGAACAATGGAGGAGTTCCGAAGCATTTTTAAACATCAGCGGAATGCCGAGAACAATGCAAGATTTCCGAAGCATTTTTATATGTCAGCGGAATTCCGAGAACAATGGAAGAGTTCCGAAGCATTTTTAAACTTCAGCAGAATTCCGAGAACAATGGAAGAGTTTCGAAGCATTTTTAAACTTCAACGGAATTCCGAGAACAATGAAAGAGTTGCGAAGCATTATTAAACGTCAGCGGAATTCCGAGAACAATGGAAGAGTACCGAAGCATTTTTAAACTTCAGCGGAATTCCGAGAACAATGGAAGAGTTCCGAAGCATTTTTAAACTTCACCCGAATTCCGAGAGCAATGGAAGAGTTCCAAAGCATTTTAAAAATTCAGCAGAATTCCGAGAACAATTGAAGAGTTCCGAAGCATTTTTAAACGTCAGCGGAATGCCGAGAACAATGCAAGATTTCCGAAGCATTTTTATATGTCAGCGGAATTCCGAGAACAATGGAAGAGTACCAAAGCATTTTTAAACGTCAGCGGAATTCTGAGAACAATGGAAGAGTTCCGAAGCATTTTTAAACGTCAGCGGAATTCCGAGAACAATGGAAGAGTTGTGAAGCATTTTAAAAGTTCAGCAGAATTCCGAGAACAATTGAAGAGTTCCGAAGCATTTTTAAACGTCAGCGGAATGCCGAGAACAATGCAAGATTTCCGAAGCATTTTTATATGTCAGCGGAATTCCGAGAACAGTGGAAGAGTTCCGAAGCATTTTTAAACATGAGCAGAATTACGAGAACAATGGAAGAGATTTTAAGCATTTTTAAACTTCAGCGGAATTCCGAGAACAATAGAAGAGTTCCGAAGCATTTTTAAACTTCACCCGAATTCCGAGAGCAATGGAAGAGTTCCAAAGCATTTTAAAAATTCAGCAGAATTCCGAGAACAATTGAAGAGTTCCGAAGCATTTTTAAACGTCAGCGGAATGCCGAGAACAATGCAAGATTTCCGAAGCATTTTTATATGTCAGCGGAATTCCGAGAACAATGGAAGAGTACCAAAGCATTTTTAAACGTCAGCGGAATTCTGAGAACAATGGAAGAGTTCCGAAGCATTTTTAAACGTCAGCAGAATTCCGAGAACAATGGAAGAGTTGTGAAGCATTTTTAAACGTCAGCGGAATTCCGAGAACAATGGAAGTGTTCCGAAGCATTTTTAAATGTCAGCAGAATTCCGAGAACAATGGAAGAGTTCCAAAGCATTTTTAAACGACAGCGGAATTCCGAGAACAATGGAATAGTTCTGAAGCATTTTTAAACGTCAGCGGAATTTTGAAAACAATGGAAGAGTTTCAAAGCATTTTTAAACTTTAGCAGAATTCCGAGAACAATGGAAGAGTTTCGAAGCATTTTTAAACTTCAATGGAATTCCGAGAACAATGGAAGAGTTCCGAAGCATTTTTAAACGTCAGCGGAATTCCGAGAACAATGGAAGGGTTCCGAAGCATTTTTAAACTTCAATGGAATTCCGAGAACAATGGAAGAGTTCCGAAGCATTTTTAAACTTCAGCAGAATTCCGAGAGCAATGGAAGAGTTCCAAAGCATTTTAAAAGTTTAGCAGAATTCCGAGAACAATTGAAGAGTTCCGAAGCATTTTTAAACGTCAGCGGAATGCCGAGAACAATGCAAGATTTCCGAAGCATTTTTATATGTCAGCGGAATTCTGAGAACAATGGAAGAGTACCGAAGCATTTTTAAACGTCAGCGGAATTCCGAGAACAATGGAAGGGTTCCGAAGCATTTTTAAACTTCAGCGGATTTTGGAGAACAATGGAAGCGTTCCAAAGTATTTTTAAAAGTCAGCGGAATTCCGAGAACAATGGAAGAGTTGTGAAGCATTTTTAAACATCAGCGGAATTCCGAGAACAATGGAAGAGTTCCGAAGCATTTTTAAACTTCAGCGGAATTCTGAGAACAATGGAAGAGTTCCGAAGCATTTTTAAACTTCAGCAGAATTCCGAGAACAATGGAAGAGTTCCGAAGGATTTTTAAACTTCAGCGGAATTCTGAGAACAATGGAAGAGTTATGAAGCATTTTTAAACGTCAGCAGAATTCCGAGAACAATGGAAGAGTTTCGAAGCATTTTTAAACTTCAACGGAATTCCGAGAACAATGGAAGAGTTCCGAAGCATTATTAAACATCAGCGGAATTCCGAGAACAATGGAAGAGTTCTGAAGCATTTTTAAACGTCAGCAGAATTCTGAGAACAATGGAAGAGTTCCGAAGCATTTTTAAACTTTAGCGGAATTCCGAGAACAATGGAAGAGTTCCAAAGCATTTTTAAACGTCAGCGGGATTCCGAGAACAAAGGAAGAGTTCTGAAGCATTTTTAAATGTCAGCGGAATTTTGAAAACAATGGAAGATTTCCGAAGCATTTT
This sequence comes from Phyllobates terribilis, assembly GCF_046119375.1. Lineage (NCBI taxonomy): Eukaryota > Metazoa > Chordata > Amphibia > Anura > Dendrobatidae > Phyllobates > Phyllobates terribilis. The sequence goes on along the minus strand of NW_027362788.1, from coordinate 10,089,178 downwards.
TAAACGTCAGCGGAATTCTGAGAACAATGGAAGAGTTCCGAAGCATTTTTAAACTTCAGCGGAATTCTTAGAACAATGGAAGAGTTCCGAAGCATTTTTAAACGTCAGCAGAATTCCGAGAACAATGTAAGAGTTCTGAAGCATTTTTAAACTTCAGCAGAATTCCGAGAGCAATGGAAGAGTTCCAAAGCATTTTAAAAGTTCAGCAGAATTCCGAGAAAAATTGAAGAGTTCCGAAGCATTTTTAAACATCAGCGGAATGCCGAGAACAATGCAAGATTTCCGAAGCATTTTTATATGTCAGCGGAATTCCGAGAACAATGGAAGAGTTCCGAAGCATTTTTAAACTTCAGCAGAATTCCGAGAACAATGGAAGAGTTTTGAAGCATTTTTAAACTTCAACGGAATTCCGAGAACAATGGAAGAGTTTCGAAGCATTTTTAAACTTCAACGGAATTCCGAGAACAATGGAAGAGTTCCGAAGCATTTTTAAACGTCAGCGGAATTCCGAGAACAATGGAAGAGTTCCGAACCATTTTTAAACTTCAGTGGAATTACGAGAACAATGGAAGAGTTTCGAAGCATTTTTAAACTTCAACGGAATTCCGAGAACAATGGAAGAGTACCGAAGCATTTTTAAATGTCAGCAGAATTCTGAGAACAATGGAAGAGTTCCGAAGCATTTTTAAACGTCAGCGGAATTCCGAGAACAAAGGAAGAGTTCTGAAGCATTTTTAAACGTCAGCAGAATTCCGAGAACAATAGAAGAGTTCCGAAGCATTTTTAAACGTCAGCAGAATTCTGAGAACAATGGAAGAGTTCCGAAGCATTTTTACACTTCAGCGGAATTCCGAGAACAATGGAAGAGTTCTGAAGCATTTTTAAACATCAGCGGAATTCCGAGAACAATGGAAGAGTTCTGAAGCATTTTTAAACGTCAGCAGAATTCCGAGAACAATAGAAGAGTTCCGAAGCATTTTTAAACGTCAGCAGAATTCTGAGAACAATGGAAGAGTTCTGAAGCATTTTTAAACGTCAGCGGAATTTTGAAAACAATGGAAGATTTCCGAAGCATTTTTAAACGTCAGCGGAATTCTGAGAACAATGGAAGAGTTCCGAAGCATTTTTAAACGTCAGCAGAATTCTGAGAACAATGTAAGAGTCCTGAAGCATTTTTAAACTTCAGCAGAATTCCGAGAGCAATGGAAGAGTTCCAAAGCATTTTAAAAGTTCAGCAGAATTCCGAGAACAATTGAAGAGTTCCGAAGCATTTTTAAACGTCAGCGGAATGCCGAGAACAATGCAAGATTTCCGAAGCATTTTTATATGTCAGCGGAATTCCGAGAACAATGGAAGAGTTCCGAAGCATTTTTAAACTTCAGCAGAATTCTGAGAACAATGGAAGAGTTTCGAAGCATTTTTAAACTTCAACAGAATTCCGAGAACAATGGAAGAGTTTCGAAGCATTTTTAAACTTCAACGGAATTCCGAGAACAATGGAAGAGTTCCGAAGCATTTTTAAACGTCAGCGGAATTCCGAGAACAATGGAAGAGTTCCGAAGCATTATTAAACATCAGCGGAATTCCGAGAACAATGGAAGAGTTCTGAAGCATTTTTAAACGTCAGCGGAATTCCGAGAACAATGGAAGAGTTCCGAAGCATTTTTAAACTTCAGCGGAATTCCGAGAACAATGTAAGAGATTTTAAGCATTTTTAAACTTCAGCGTAATTCCGAGAACAATAGAAGAGTTCCGAAGCATTTTTAAAATTCACACGAATTCAGAGAATAATGGAAGAGTTCAGATGAATTTTTAGACTTCAGCAGAATTCCTAGAACAATGGAAGAGTTCCGAAGCATTTTTAAACATCAGCGGAATGCCGAGAACAATGCAAGATTTCCGAAGCATTTTTATATGTCAGCGGAATTCCGAGAACAAAGGAAGAGTTCCGAAGCATTTTTAAACTTCAGCAGAATTCCGAGAACAATGGAAGAGTTTCGAAGCATTTTTAAACTTCAACGGAATTCCGAGAACAATGAAAGAGTTGCGAAGCATTATTAAACGTCAGCGGAATTCCGAGAACAATGGAACAGTACCGAAGCATTTTTAAACTTCAGCGGAATTCCGAGAACAATGGAAGAGTTCCGAAGCATTTTTAAACTTCACCCGAATTCCGAGAGCAATGGAAGAGTTCCAAAGCATTTTAAAAATTCAGCAGAATTCCGAGAACAATTGAAGAGTTCCGAAGCATTTTTAAACGTCAGCGGAATGCCGAGAACAATGCAAGATTTCCGAAGCATTTTTATATGTCAGCGGAATTCCGAGAACAGTGGAAGAGTTCCGAAGCATTTTTAAACATGAGCAGAATTACGAGAACAATGGAAGAGATTTTAAGCATTTTTAAACTTCAGCGGAATTCCGAGAACAATAGAAGAGTTCCGAAGCATTTTTAAACTTCACCCGAATTCCGAGAGCAATGGAAGAGTTCCAAAGCATTTTAAAAATTCAGCAGAATTCCGAGAACAATTGAAGAGTTCCGAAGCATTTTTAAACGTCAGCGGAATGCCGAGAACAATGCAAGATTTCCGAAGCATTTTTATATGTCAGCGGAATTCCGAGAACAATGGAAGAGTACCAAAGCATTTTTAAACGTCAGCGGAATTCTGAGAACAATGGAAGAGTTCCGAAGCATTTTTAAACGTCAGCAGAATTCCGAGAACAATGGAAGAGTTGTGAAGCATTTTTAAACGTCAGCGGAATTCCGAGAACAATGGAAGTGTTCCGAAGCATTTTTAAACGTCAGCAGAATTCCGAGAACAATGGAAGAGTTCCAAAGCATTTTTAAACGACAGCGGAATTCCGAGAACAATGGAATAGTTCTGAAGCATTTTTAAACGTCAGCGGAATTTTGAAAACAATGGAAGAGTTTCAAAGCATTTTTAAACTTTAGCAGAATTCCGAGAACAATGGAAGAGTTTCGAAGCATTTTTAAACTTCAATGGAATTCCGAGAACAATGGAAGAGTTCCGAAGCATTTTTAAACGTCAGCAGAATTCCGAGAAGAATGTAAGAGTTCTGAAGCATTTTTAAACTTCAGCAGAATTCCGAGAGCAATGGAAGAGTTCCAAAGCATTTTAAAAGTTTAGCAGAATTCCGAGAACAATTGAAGAGTTCCGAAGCATTTTTAAACGTCAGCGGAATGCCGAGAACAATGCAAGATTTCCGAAGCATTTTTATATGTCAGCGGAATTCCGAGAACAATGGAAGAGTACCGAAGCATTTTTAAACGACAGCGGAATTCTGAGAACAATGGAAGAGTTCCGAAGCATTTTTATATGTCAGCGGAATTCCGAGAACAATGGAAGAGTACCGAAGCATTTTTAAACGTCAGCGGAATTCCGAGAACAATGGAAGGGTTCCGAAGCATTTTTAAACTTCAGCGGATTTTGGAGAACAATGGAAGCGTTCCAAAGTATTTTTAAAAGTCAGCGGAATTCCGAGAACAATGGAAGAGTTGTGAAGCATTTTTAAACGTCAGCGGAATTCCGAGAACAATGGAAGAGTTCCGAAGCATTTTTAAACGTCAGCAGAATTCCGAGAACAATGGAAGAGTTTCGAAGCATTTTTAAACTTCAACGGAATTCCGAGAACAATGGAAGAGTTCCGAAGCATTATTAAACATCAGCGGAATTCCGAGAACAATGGAAGAGTTCTGAAGCATTTTTAAACGTCAGCAGAATTCCGAGAACAATAGAAGAGTTCCGAAGCATTTTTAAACGTCAGCAGAATTCTGAGAACAATGGAAGAGTTCCGAAGCATTTTTAAACTTTAGCGGAATTCCGAGAACAATGGAAGAGTTCCAAAGCATTTTTAAACGTCAGCGGGATTCCGAGAACAAAGGAAGAGTTCTGAAGCATTTTTAAACGTCAGCGGAATTTTGAAAACAATGGAAGATTTCCGAAGCATTTTTAAACGTCAGCGGAATTCTGAGAACAATGGAAGAGTTCCGAAGCATTTTTAAACTTCAGCGGAATTCTGAGAACAATGGAAGAGTTCCGAAGCATTTTTAAACGTCAGCAGAATTCCGAGAACAATGTAAGAGTTCTGAAGCATTTTTAAACTTCAGCAGAATTCCGAGAGCAATGGAAGAGTTCCAAAGCATTTTAAAAGTTCAGCAGAATTCCGAGAAAAATTGAAGAGTTCCGAAGCATTTTTAAACATCAGCGGAATGCCGAGAACAATGCAAGATTTCCGAAGCATTTTTATATGTCAGCGGAATTCCGAGAACAATGGAAGAGTTCCGAAGCATTTTTAAACTTCAGCAGAATTCCGAGAACAATGGAAGAGTTTTGAAGCATTTTTAAACGTCAGCAGAATTCCGAGAACAATGGAAGAGTTTCGAAGCATTTTTAAACTTCAACGGAATTCCGAGAACAATGGAAGAGTTCCGAAGCATTATTAAACATCAGCGGAATTCCGAGAACAATGGAAGAGTTCTGAAGCATTTTTAAACGTCAGCAGAATTCTGAGAACAATGGAAGAGTTCCGAAGCATTTTTAAACTTTAGCGGAATTCCGAGAACAATGGAAGAGTTCCAAAGCATTTTTAAACGTCAGCGGGATTCCGAGAACAAAGGAAGAGTTCTGAAGCCTTTTTGAAATGTCAGCGGAATTTTGAAAACAATGGAAGATTTCCGAAGCATTTTTAAACGTCAGCGGAATTCTGAGAACAATGGAAGAGTTCCGAAGCATTTTTAAACTTCAGCGGAATTCTTAGAACAATGGAAGAGTTCCGAAGCATTTTTAAACGTCAGCAGAATTCCGAGAACAATGTAAGAGTTCTGAAGCATTTTTAAACTTCAGCAGAATTCCGAGAGCAATGGAAGAGTTCCAAAGCATTTTAAAAGTTCAGCAGAATTCCGAGAAAAATTGAAGAGTTCCGAAGCATTTTTAAACATCAGCGGAATGCCGAGAACAATGCAAGATTTCCGAAGCATTTTTATATGTCAGCGGAATTCCGAGAACAATGGAAGAGTTCCGAAGCATTTTTAAACTTCAGCAGAATTCCGAGAACAATGGAAGAGTTTTGAAGCATTTTTAAACTTCAACGGAATTCCGAGAACAATGGAAGAGTTTCGAAGCATTTTTAAACTTCAACGGAATTCCGAGAACAATGGAAGAGTTCCGAAGCATTTTTAAACGTCAGCGGAATTCCGAGAACAATGGAAGAGTTCCGAACCATTTTTAAACTTCAGTGGAATTACGAGAACAATGGAAGAGTTTCGAAGCATTTTTAAACTTCAACGGAATTCCGAGAACAATGGAAGAGTACCGAAGCATTTTTAAATGTCAGCAGAATTCTGAGAACAATGGAAGAGTTCCGAAGCATTTTTAAACGTCAGCGGAATTCCGAGAACAAAGGAAGAGTTCTGAAGCATTTTTAAACGTCAGCAGAATTCCGAGAACAATAGAAGAGTTCCGAAGCATTTTTAAACGTCAGCAGAATTCTGAGAACAATGGAAGAGTTCCGAAGCATTTTTAAACTTCAGCGGAATTCCGAGAACAATGGAAGAGTTCTGAAGCATTTTTAAACATCAGCGGAATTCCGAGAACAATGGAAGAGTTCTGAAGCATTTTTAAACGTCAGCAGAATTCCGAGAACAATAGAAGAGTTCCGAAGCATTTTTAAACGTCAGCAGAATTCTGAGAACAATGGAAGAGTTCTGAAGCATTTTTAAACGTCAGCGGAATTTTGAAAACAATGGAAGATTTCCGAAGCATTTTTAAACGTCAGCGGAATTCTGAGAACGATGGAAGAGTTCCGAAGCATTTTTAAACTTCAGCAGAATTCCGAGAACAATGGAAGAGTTCCGAAGCATTTTTAAACTTCAGCGGAATTCTGAGAACAATGGAAGAGTTCCGAAGCATTTTTAAACGTCAGCAGAATTCTGAGAACAATGTAAGAGTCCTGAAGCATTTTTAAACTTCAGCAGAATTCCGAGAGCAATGGAAGAGTTCCAAAGCATTTTAAAAGTTCAGCAGAATTCCGAGAACAATTGAAGAGTTCCGAAGCATTTTTAAACGTCAGCGGAATGCCGAGAACAATGCAAGATTTCCGAAGCATTTTTATATGTCAGCGGAATTCCGAGAACAATGGAAGAGTTCCGAAGCATTTTTAAACTTCAGCAGAATTCTGAGAACAATGGAAGAGTTTCGAAGCATTTTTAAACTTCAACGGAATTCCGAGAACAATGGAAGAGTTTCGAAGCATTTTTAAACTTCAACGGAATTCCGAGAACAATGGAAGAGTTCCGAAGCATTTTTAAACGTCAGCGGAATTCCGAGAACAATGGAAGAGTTCCGAAGCATTATTAAACATCAGCGGAATTCCGAGAACAATGGAAGAGTTCTGAAGCATTTTTAAACGTCAGCGGAATTCCGAGAACAATGGAAGAGTTCCGAAGCATTTTTAAACTTCAGCGGAATTCCGAGAACAATGTAAGAGATTTTAAGCATTTTTAAACTTCAGCGTAATTCCGAGAACAATAGAAGAGTTCCGAAGCATTTTTAAAATTCACACGAATTCAGAGAATAATGGAAGAGTTCAGATGAATTTTTAGACTTCAGCAGAATTCCTAGAACAATGGAAGAGTTCCGAAGCATTTTTAAACATCAGCGGAATGCCGAGAACAATGCAAGATTTCCGAAGCATTTTTATATGTCAGCGGAATTCCGAGAACAAAGGAAGAGTTCCGAAGCATTTTTAAACTTCAGCAGAATTCCGAGAACAATGGAAGAGTTTCGAAGCATTTTTAAACTTCAACGGAATTCCGAGAACAATGAAAGAGTTGCGAAGCATTATTAAACGTCAGCGGAATTCCGAGAACAATGGAACAGTACCGAAGCATTTTTAAACTTCAGCGGAATTCCGAGAACAATGGAAGAGTTCCGAAGCATTTTTAAACTTCACCCGAATTCCGAGAGCAATGGAAGAGTTCCAAAGCATTTTAAAAATTCAGCAGAATTCCGAGAACAATTGAAGAGTTCCGAAGCATTTTTAAACGTCAGCGGAATGCCGAGAACAATGCAAGATTTCCGAAGCATTTTTATATGTCAGCGGAATTCCGAGAACAGTGGAAGAGTTCCGAAGCATTTTTAAACATGAGCAGAATTACGAGAACAATGGAAGAGATTTTAAGCATTTTTAAACTTCAGCGGAATTCCGAGAACAATAGAAGAGTTCCGAAGCATTTTTAAACTTCACCCGAATTCCGAGAGCAATGGAAGAGTTCCAAAGCATTTTAAAAATTCAGCAGAATTCTGAGAACAATTGAAGAGTTCCGAAGCATTTTTAAACGTCAGCGGAATGCCGAGAACAATGCAAGATTTCCGAAGCATTTTTATATGTCAGCGGAATTCCGAGAACAATGGAAGAGTACCAAAGCATTTTTAAACGTCAGCGGAATTCTGAGAACAATGGAAGAGTTCCGAAGCATTTTTAAACGTCAGCAGAATTCCGAGAACAATGGAAGAGTTGTGAAGCATTTTTAAACGTCAGCGGAATTCCGAGAACAATGGAAGTGTTCCGAAGCATTTTTAAACGTCAGCAGAATTCCGAGAACAATGGAAGAGTTCCAAAGCATTTTTAAACGACAGCGGAATTCCGAGAACAATGGAATAGTTCTGAAGCATTTTTAAACGTCAGCGGAATTTTGAAAACAATGGAAGAGTTTCAAAGCATTTTTAAACTTTAGCAGAATTCCGAGAACAATGGAAGAGTTTCGAAGCATTTTTAAACTTCAATGGAATTCCGAGAACAATGGAAGAGTTCCGAAGCATTTTTAAACGTCAGCAGAATTCCGAGAAGAATGTAAGAGTTCTGAAGCATTTTTAAACTTCAGCAGAATTCCGAGAGCAATGGAAGAGTTCCAAAGCATTTTAAAAGTTTAGCAGAATTCCGAGAACAATTGAAGAGTTCCGAAGCATTTTTAAACGTCAGCGGAATGCCGAGAACAATGCAAGATTTCCGAAGCATTTTTATATGTCAGCGGAATTCCGAGAACAATGGAAGAGTACCGAAGCATTTTTAAACGTCAGCGGAATTCTGAGAACAATGGAAGAGTTCCGAAGCATTTTTATATGTCAGCGGAATTCCGAGAACAATGGAAGAGTACCGAAGCATTTTTAAACGTCAGCGGAATTCCGAGAATAATGGAAGGGTTCCGAAGCATTTTTAAACTTCAGCGGATTTTGGAGAACAATGGAAGCGTTCCAAAGTATTTTTAAAAGTCAGCGGAATTCCGAGAACAATGGAAGAGTTGTGAAGCATTTTTAAACGTCAGCGGAATTCCGAGAACAATGGAAGAGTTCCGAAGCATTTTTAAACGTCAGCAGAATTCCGAGAACAATGGAAGAGTTTCGAAGCATTTTTAAACTTCAACGGAATTCCGAGAACAATGGAAGAGTTCCGAAGCATTATTAAACATCAGCGGAATTCCGAGAACAATGGAAGAGTTCTGAAGCATTTTTAAACGTCAGCAGAATTCCGAGAACAATAGAAGAGTTCCGAAGCATTTTTAAACGTCAGCAGAATTCTGAGAACAATGGAAGAGTTCCGAAGCATTTTTAAACTTTAGCGGAATTCCGAGAACAATGGAAGAGTTCCAAAGCATTTTTAAACGTCAGCGGGATTCCGAGAACAAAGGAAGAGTTCTGAAGCATTTTTAAACGTCAGCGGAATTTTGAAAACAATGGAAGATTTCCGAAGCATTTTTAAACGTCAGCGGAATTCTGAGAACAATGGAAGAGTTCCGAAGCATTTTTAAACTTCAGCGGAATTCTGAGAACAATGGAAGAGTTCCGAAGCATTTTTAAACGTCAGCAGAATTCCGAGAACAATGTAAGAGTTCTGAAGCATTTTTAAACTTCAGCAGAATTCCGAGAGCAATGGAAGAGTTCCAAAGCATTTTAAAAGTTCAGCAGAATTCCGAGAAAAATTGAAGAGTTCCGAAGCATTTTTAAACATCAGCGGAATGCCGAGAACAATGCAAGATTTCCGAAGCATTTTTATATGTCAGCGGAATTCCGAGAACAATGGAAGAGTTCCGAAGCATTTTTAAACTTCAGCAGAATTCCGAGAACAATGGAAGAGTTTTGAAGCATTTTTAAACTTCAACGGAATTCCGAGAACAATGGAAGAGTTTCGAAGCATTTTTAAACTTCAACGGAATTCCGAGAACAATGGAAGAGTTCCGAAGCATTTTTAAACGTCAGCGGAATTCCGAGAACAATGGAAGAGTTCCGAACCATTTTTAAACTTCAGTGGAATTACGAGAACAATGGAAGAGTTCCGAAGCATTTTTAAACATGAGCAGAATTACGAGAACAATGGAAGAGTTGTGAAGCATTTTTAAACGTCAGCGGAATTCCGAGAACAATGGAAGAGTTCCGAAGCATTTTTAAACTTCAGCGGAATTCTGAGAACAATGGAAGAGTTCCGAAGCATTTTTAAACTTCAGCAGAATTCCGAGAACAATGGAAGAGTTCCAAAGCATTTTTAAACTTCAGCGGAATTCTGAGACAATGGAAGAGTTCTGAAGCATTTTTAAACGTCAGCAGAATTCCGAGAACAATGGAAGAGTTTCGAAGCATTTTTAAACTTCAGCAGAATTCCGAGAACAATGGAAGAGTTCCAAAGCATTTTTAAACTTCAGCGGAATTCCGAGAACAATGGAAGAGTTCTGAAGCATTTTTAAACGTCAGCAGAATTCTGAGAACAATGGAAGAGTTCCGAAGCATTTTTAAACTTTAGCGGAATTCCGAGAACAATGGAAGAGTTCCAAAGCATTTTTAAACGTCAGCGGGATTCCGAGAGCAATGGAAGAGTTCCAAAGCATTTTAAAAGTTCAGCAGAATTCCGAGAACAATTGAAGAGTTCCGAAGCATTTTTAAATGTCAGCGGAATGCCGAGAACAATGCAAGATTTCCGAAGCATTTTTATATGTCAGCGGAATACCGAGAACAATGGAAGCGTACCGAAGCATTTTTAAACGTCAGCGGAATTCTGAGAACAATGGAAGAGTTCCGAAGCATTTTTAAACTTCAGCGGAATTCCGAGAACAATGGAAGAGTTCCGAAGCATTTTTAAACGTCAGCAGAATTCCGAGAACAATAGAAGAGTTCCGAAGCATTTTTAAACGTCAGCAGAATTCTGAGAACAATGGAAGAGTTCCGAAGCATTTTTAAACTTCAGCGGAATTCCGAGAACAATGGAAGAGTTCTGAAGCATTTTTAAACATCAGCGGAATTCCGAGAACAATGGAAGAGTTCTGAAGCATTTTTAAACGTCAGCAGAATTCCGAGAACAATAGAAGAGTTCCGAAGCATTTTTAAACGTCAGCAGAATTCTGAGAACAATGGAAGAGTTCTGAAGCATTTTTAAACGTCAGCGGAATTTTGAAAACAATGGAAGATTTCCGAAGCATTTTTAAACGTCAGCGGAATTCTGAGAACAATGGAAGAGTTCCGAAGCATTTTTAAACTTCAGCAGAATTCCGAGAACAATGGAAGAGTTCCGAAGCATTTTTAAACTTCAGCGGAATTCTGAGAACAATGGAAGAGTTCCGAAGCATTTTTAAACGTCAGCAGAATTCTGAGAACAATGTAAGAGTCCTGAAGCATTTTTAAACTTCAGCAGAATTCCGAGAGCAATGGAAGAGTTCCAAAGCATTTTAAAAGTTCAGCAGAATTCCGAGAACAATTGAAGAGTTCCGAAGCATTTTTAAACGTCAGCGGAATGCCGAGAACAATGCAAGATTTCCGAAGCATTTTTATATGTCAGCGGAATTCCGAGAACAATGGAAGAGTTCCGAAGCATTTTTAAACTTCAGCAGAATTCTGAGAACAATGGAAGAGTTTCGAAGCATTTTTAAACTTCAACGGAATTCCGAGAACAATGGAAGAGTTTCGAAGCATTTTTAAACTTCAACGGAATTCCGAGAACAATGGAAGAGTTCCGAAGCATTTTTAAAAGTCAGCGGAATTCCGAGAACAATGGAAGAGTTCCGAAGCATTATTAAACATCAGCGGAATTCCGAGAACAATGGAAGAGTTCTGAAGCATTTTTAAACGTCAGCGGAATTCCGAGAACAATGGAAGAGTTCCGAAGCATTTTTAAACTTCAGCGGAATTCCGAGAACAATGTAAGAGATTTTAAGCATTTTTAAACTTCAGCGTAATTCCGAGAACAATAGAAGAGTTCCGAAGCATTTTTAAAATTCACACGAATTCAGAGAATAATGGAAGAGTTCAGATGAATTTTTAGACTTCAGCAGAATTCCTAGAACAATGGAAGAGTTCCGAAGCATTTTTAAACATCAGCGGAATGCCGAGAACAATGCAAGATTTCCGAAGCATTTTTATATGTCAGCGGAATTCCGAGAACAAAGGAAGAGTTCCGAAGCATTTTTAAACTTCAGCAGAATTCCGAGAACAATGGAAGAGTTTCAAAGCATTTTTAAACTTCAACGGAATTCCGAGAACAATGAAAGAGTTGCGAAGCATTATTAAACGTCAGCGGAATTCCGAGAACAATGGAAGAGTACCGAAGCATTTTTAAACTTCAGCGGAATTCCGAGAACAATGCAAGATTTCCGAAGCATTTTTATATGTCAGCGGAATTCCGAGAACAAAGGAAGAGTTCCGAAGCATTTTTAAACTTCACCCGAATTCCGAGAGCAATGGAAGAGTTCCAAAGCATTTTAAAAATTCAGCAGAATTCCGAGAACAATTGAAGAGTTCCGAAGCATTTTTAAACGTCAGCGGAATGCCGAGAACAATGCAAGATTTCCGAAGCATTTTTATATGTCAGCGGAATTCCGAGAACAATGGAAGAGTACCAAAGCATTTTTAAACGTCAGCGGAATTCTGAGAACAATGGAAGAGTTCCGAAGCATTTTTAAACGTCAGCGGAATGCCGAGAACAATGCAAGATTTCCGAAGCATTTTTATATGTCAGCGGAATTCCGAGAACAGTGGAAGAGTTCCGAAGCATTTTTAAACATGAGCAGAATTACGAGAACAATGGAAGAGATTTTAAGCATTTTTAAACTTCAGCGGAATTCCGAGAACAATAGAAGAGTTCCGAAGCATTTTTAAACTTCACCCGAATTCCGAGAGCAATGGAAGAGTTCCAAAGCATTTTAAAAATTCAGCAGAATTCCGAGAACAATTGAAGAGTTCCGAAGCATTTTTAAACGTCAGCGGAATGCCGAGAACAATGCAAGATTTCCGAAGCATTTTTATATGTCAGCGGAATTCCGAGAACAATGGAAGAGTACCAAAGCATTTTTAAACGTCAGCGGAATTCTGAGAACAATGGAAGAGTTCCGAAGCATTTTTAAACGTCAGCAGAATTCCGAGAACAATGGAAGAGTTGTGAAGCATTTTTAAACGTCAGCGGAATTCCGAGAACAATGGAAGTGTTCCGAAGCATTTTTAAACGTCAGCAGAATTCCGAGAACAATGGAAGAGTTCCAAAGCATTTTTAAACGACAGCGGAATTCCGAGAACAATGGAATAGTTCTGAAGCATTTTTAAACGTCAGCGGAATTTTGAAAACAATGGAAGAGTTTCAAAGCATTTTTAAACTTTAGCAGAATTCCGAGAACAATGGAAGAGTTTCGAAGCATTTTTAAACTTCAATGGAATTCCGAGAACAATGGAAGAGTTCCGAAGCATTTTTAAACGTCAGCAGAATTCCGAGAAGAATGTAAGAGTTCTGAAGCATTTTTAAACTTCAGCAGAATTCCGAGAGCATTGGAAGAGTTCCAAAGCATTTTAAAAGTTTAGCAGAATTCCGAGAACAATTGAAGAGTTCCGAAGCATTTTTAAACGTCAGCGGAATGCCGAGAACAATGCAAGATTTCCGAAGCATTTTTATATGTCAGCGGAATTCCGAGAACAATGGAAGAGTACCGAAGCATTTTTAAACGTCAGCGGAATTCTGAGAACAATGGAAGAGTTCCGAAGCATTTTTATATGTCAGCGGAATTCCGAGAACAATGGAAGAGTACCGAAGCATTTTTAAACGTCAGCGGAATTCCGAGAACAATGGAAGGGTTCCGAAGCATTTTTAAACTTCAGCGGATTTTGGAGAACAATGGAAGCGTTCCAAAGTATTTTTAAAAGTCAGCGGAATTCCGAGAACAATGGAAGAGTTGTGAAGCATTTTTAAACGTCAGCGGAATTCCGAGAACAATGGAAGAGTTCCGAAGCATTTTTAAACGTCAGCAGAATTCCGAGAACAATGGAAGAGTTTCGAAGCATTTTTAAACTTCAACGGAATTCCGAGAACAATGGAAGAGTTCCGAAGCATTATTAAACATCAGCGGAATTCCGAGAACAATGGAAGAGTTCTGAAGCATTTTTAAACGTCAGCAGAATTCCGAGAACAATAGAAGAGTTCCGAAGCATTTTTAAACGTCAGCAGAATTCTGAGAACAATGGAAGAGTTCCGAAGCATTTTTAAACTTTAGCGGAATTCCGAGAACAATGGAAGAGTTCCAAAGCATTTTTAAACGTCAGGGGGATTCCGAGAACAAAGGAAGAGTTCTGAAGCATTTTTAAACTTCAGCAGAATTCCGAGAACAATGGAAGAGTTTTGAAGCATTTTTAAACTTCAACGGAATTCCGAGAACAATGGAAGAGTTTCGAAGCATTTTTAAACTTCAACGGAATTCCGAGAACAATGGAAGAGTTCCGAACCATTTTTAAACTTCAGTGGAATTACGAGAACAATGGAAGAGTTCCGAAGCATTTTTAAACATGAGCAGAATTACGAGAACAATGGAAGAGATTTTAAGCATTTTTAAACTTCAGCGGAATTCCGAGAACAATAGAAGAGTTCCGAAGCATTTTTAAACTTCACCCGAATTCCGAGAGCAATGGAAGAGTTCCAAAGCATTTTAAAAGTTCAGCAGAATTCCGAGAACAATTGAAGAGTTCCGAAGCATTTTTAAATGTCAGCGGAATGCCGAGAACAATGCAAGATTTCCGAAGCATTTTTATATGTCAGCGGAATTCCGAGAACAATGGAAGCGTACCGAAGCATTTTTAAACGTCAGCGGAATTCTGAGAACAATGGAAGAGTTCCGAAGCATTTTTAAACTTCAGCAGAATTCCGAGAGCAATGGAAGAGTTTCGAAGCATTTTTAAACTTCAACGGAATTCCGAGAACAATGAAAGAGTTGCGAAGCATTATTAAACGTCAGCGGAATTCCGAGAACAATGGAAGAGTACCGAAGCATTTTTAAATGTCAGCAGAATTCTGAGAACAATGGAAGAGTTCCGAAGCATTTTTAAACGTCAGCGGAATTCCGAGAACAAAGGAAGAGTTCTGAAGCATTTTTAAACGTCAGCAGAATTCCGAGAACAATAGAAGAGTTCCGAAGCATTTTTAAATGTCAGCAGAATTCCGAGAACAATGGAAGAGTTCTGAAGCATTTTTAAACATCAGCGGAATTCCGAGAACAATGGAAGAGTTCTGAAGCATTTTTAAACGTCAGCAGAATTCCGAGAACAATAGAAGAGTTCCGAAGCATTTTTAAACGTCAGCAGAATTCTGAGAACAATGGAAGAGTTCTGAAGCATTTTTAAACGTCAGCGGAATTTTGAAAACAATGGAAGATTTCCGAAGCATTTTTAAACGTCAGCGGAATTCTGAGAACAATGGAAGAGTTCCGAAGCATTTTTAAACTTCAGCAGAATTCCGAGAACAATGGAAGAGTTCCGAAGCATTTTTAAACTTCAGCGGAATTCTGAGAACAATGGAAGAGTTCCGAAGCATTTTTAAACGTCAGCAGAATTCTGAGAACAATGTAAGAGTCCTGAAGCATTTTTAAACTTCAGCAGAATTCCGAGAGCAATGGAAGAGTTCCGAAGCATTTTTAAACGTCAGCGGAATGCCGAGAACAATGCAAGATTTCCGAAGCATTTTTATATGTCAGCGGAATTCCGAGAACAATGGAAGAGTTCCGAAGCATTTTTAAACTTCAGCAGAATTCTGAGAACAATGGAAGAGTTTCGAAGCATTTTTAAACTTCAACGGAATTCCGAGAACAATGGAAGAGTTTCGAAGCATTTTTAAACTTCAACGGAATTCCGAGAACAATGGAAGAGTTCCGAAGCATTTTTAAACGTCAGCGGAATTCCGAGAACAATGGAAGAGTTCCGAAGCATTATTAAACATCAGCGGAATTCCGAGAACAATGGAAGAGTTCTGAAGCATTTTTAAACGTCAGCGGAATTCCGAGAACAATGGAAGAGTTCCGAAGCATTTTTAAACTTCAGCGGAATTCCGAGAACAATGTAAGAGATTTTAAGCATTTTTAAACTTCAGCGTAATTCCGAGAACAATAGAAGAGTTCCGAAGCATTTTTAAAATTCACACGAATTCCGAGAATAATGGAAGAGTTCAGATGAATTTTTAGACTTCAGCAGAATTCCTAGAACAATGGAAGAGTTCCGAAGCATTTTTAAACATCAGCGGAATGCCGAGAACAATGCAAGATTTCCGAAGCATTTTTATATGTCAGCGGAATTCCGAGAACAATGGAAGAGTTCCGAAGCATTTTTAAACTTCAGCAGAATTCCGAGAACAATGGAAGAGTTTCGAAGCATTTTTAAACTTCACCCGAATTCCGAGAGCAATGGAAGAGTTCCAAAGCATTTTAAAAATTCAGCAGAATTCCGAGAACAATTGAAGAGTTCCGAAGCATTTTTAAACGTCAGCGGAATGCCGAGAACAATGCAAGATTTCCGAAGCATTTTTATATGTCAGCGGAATTCCGAGAACAATGGAAGAGTACCAAAGCATTTTTAAACGTCAGCGGAATTCTGAGAACAATGGAAGAGTTCCGAAGCATTTTTAAACGTCAGCGGAATTCCGAGAACAATGGAAGAGTTGTGAAGCATTTTAAAAGTTCAGCAGAATTCCGAGAACAATTGAAGAGTTCCGAAGCATTTTTAAACGTCAGCGGAATGCCGAGAACAATGCAAGATTTCCGAAGCATTTTTATATGTCAGCGGAATTCCGAGAACAGTGGAAGAGTTCCGAAGCATTTTTAAACATGAGCAGAATTACGAGAACAATGGAAGAGATTTTAAGCATTTTTAAACTTCAGCGGAATTCCGAGAACAATAGAAGAGTTCCGAAGCATTTTTAAACTTCACCCGAATTCCGAGAGCAATGGAAGAGTTCCAAAGCATTTTAAAAATTCAGCAGAATTCCGAGAACAATTGAAGAGTTCCGAAGCATTTTTAAACGTCAGCGGAATGCCGAGAACAATGCAAGATTTCCGAAGCATTTTTATATGTCAGCGGAATTCCGAGAACAATGGAAGAGTACCAAAGCATTTTTAAACGTCAGCGGAATTCTGAGAACAATGGAAGAGTTCCGAAGCATTTTTAAACGTCAGCAGAATTCCGAGAACAATGGAAGAGTTGTGAAGCATTTTTAAACGTCAGCGGAATTCCGAGAACAATGGAAGTGTTCCGAAGCATTTTTAAACGTCAGTAGAATTCCGAGAACAATGGAAGAGTTCCAAAGCATTTTTAAACGACAGCGGAATTCCGAGAACAATGGAATAGTTCTGAAGCATTTTTAAACGTCAGCGGAATTTTGAAAACAATGGAAGAGTTTCAAAGCATTTTTAAACTTTAGCAGAATTCCGAGAACAATGGAAGAGTTTCGAAGCATTTTTAAACTTCAATGGAATTCCGAGAACAATGGAAGAGTTCCGAAGCATTTTTAAACGTCAGCAGAATTCCGAGAAGAATGTAAGAGTTCTGAAGCATTTTTAAACTTCAGCAGAATTCCGAGAGCAATGGAAGAGTTCCAAAGCATTTTAAAAGTTTAGCAGAATTCCGAGAACAATTGAAGAGTTCCGAAGCATTTTTAAACGTCAGCGGAATGCCGAGAACAATGCAAGATTTCCGAAGCATTTTTATATGTCAGCGGAATTCTGAGAACAATGGAAGAGTACCGAAGCATTTTTAAACGTCAGCGGAATTCCGAGAACAATGGAAGGGTTCCGAAGCATTTTTAAACTTCAGCGGATTTTGGAGAACAATGGAAGCGTTCCAAAGTATTTTTAAAAGTCAGCGGAATTCCGAGAACAATGGAAGAGTTCTGAAGCATTTTTAAACGTCAGCGGAATTCTGAGAACAATGTAAGAGTTCTGAAGCATTTTTAAACTTCAGCAGAATTCCGAGAGCAATGGAAGAGTTCCAAAGCATTTTAAAAGTTCAGCAGAATTCCGAGAAAAATTGAAGACTTCCGAAGCATTTTTAAACATCAGCGGAATGCCGAGAACAATGCAAGATTTCCGAAGCATTTTTATATGTCAGCGGAATTCCGAGAACAATGGAAGAGTTCCGAAGCATTTTTAAACTTCAGCAGAATTCCGAGAACAATGGAAGAGTTTTGAAGCATTTTTAAACTTCAACGGAATTCCGAGAACAATGGAAGAGTTTCGAAGCATTTTTAAACTTCAACGGAATTCCGAGAACAATGGAAGAGTTCCGAAGCATTTTTAAACTTCAGCGGAATTCTGAGAACAATGGAAGAGTTCCGAAGCATTTTTAAACTTCAGCAGAATTCCGAGAACAATGGAAGAGTTCCGAAGGATTTTTAAACTTCAGCGGAATTCTGAGAACAATGGAAGAGTTCTGAAGCATTTTTAAACGTCAGCAGAATTCCGAGAACAATGGAAGAGTTTCGAAGCATTTTTAAACTTCAACGGAATTCCGAGAACAATGGAAGAGTTCCGAAGCATTATTAAACATCAGCGGAATTCCGAGAACAATGGAAGAGTTCTGAAGCATTTTTAAACGTCAGCAGAATTCTGAGAACAATGGAAGAGTTCCGAAGCATTTTTAAACTTTAGCGGAATTCCGAGAACAATGGAAGAGTTCCAAAGCATTTTTAAACGTCAGCGGGATTCCGAGAACAAAGGAAGAGTTCTGAAGCATTTTTAAATGTCAGCGGAATTTTGAAAACAATGGAAGATTTCCGAAGCATTTTTAAACGTCAGCGGAATTCTGAGAACAATGGAAGAGTTCCGAAGCATTTTTAAACTTCAGCGGAATTCTTAGAACAATGGAAGAGTTCCGAAGCATTTTTAAACGTCAGCAGAATTCCGAGAACAATGTAAGAGTTCTGAAGCATTTTTAAACTTCAGCAGAATTCCGAGAGCAATGGAAGAGTTCCAAAGCATTTTAAAAGTTCAGCAGAATTCCGAGAAAAATTGAAGAGTTCCGAAGCATTTTTAAACATCAGCGGAATGCCGAGAACAATGCAAGATTTCCGAAGCATTTTTATATGTCAGCGGAATTCCGAGAACAATGGAAGAGTTCCGAAGCATTTTTAAACTTCAGCAGAATTCCGAGAACAATGGAAGAGTTTTGAAGCATTTTTAAACTTCAACGGAATTCCGAGAACAATGGAAGAGTTTCGAAGCATTTTTAAACTTCAACGGAATTCCGAGAACAATGGAAGAGTTCCGAAGCATTTTTAAACGTCAGCGGAATTCCGAGAACAATGGAAGAGTTCCGAACCATTTTTAAACTTCAGTGGAATTACGAGAACAATGGAAGAGTTCCAAAGCATTTTTAAACATGAGCAGAATTACGAGAACAATGGAAGAGATTTTAAGCATTTTTAAACTTCAGCGGAATTCCGAGAACAATAGAAGAGTTCCGAAGCATTTTTAAACTTCACCCGAATTCCGAGATCAATGGAAGAGTTCCAAAGCATTTTAAAAGTTCAGCAGAATTCCGAGAACAATTGAAGAGTTCCGAAGCATTTTTAAATGTCAGCGGAATGCCGAGAACAATGCAAGATTTCCGAAGCATTTTTATATGTCAGCGGAATTCCGAGAACAATGGAAGCGTACCGAAGCATTTTTAAACGTCAGCGGAATTCTGAGAACAATGGAAGAGTTCCGAAGCATTTTTAAACTTCAGCAGAATTCCGAGAGCAATGGAAGAGTTTCGAAGCATTTTTAAACTTCAACGGAATTCCGAGAACAATGAAAGAGTTGCGAAGCATTATTAAACGTCAGCGGAATTCCGAGAACAATGGAAGAGTACCGAAGCATTTTTAAATGTCAGCAGAATTCTGAGAACAATGGAAGAGTTCTGAAGCATTTTTAAACGTCAGCGGAATTCCGAGAACAAAGGAAGAGTTCTGAAGCATTTTTAAACGTCAGCAGAATTCCGAGAACAATAGAAGAGTTCCGAAGCATTTTTAAACGTCAGCAGAATTCTGAGAACAATGGAAGAGTTCCGAAGCATTTTTAAACTTCAGCGGAATTCCGAGAACAATGGAAGAGTTCTGAAGCATTTTTAAACATCAGCGGAATTCCGAGAACAATGGAAGAGTTCTGAAGCATTTTTAAACGTCAGCAGAATTCCGAGAACAATAGA
Organism: Phyllobates terribilis; assembly: GCF_046119375.1. Taxonomy (NCBI): domain Eukaryota; kingdom Metazoa; phylum Chordata; class Amphibia; order Anura; family Dendrobatidae; genus Phyllobates; species Phyllobates terribilis. The sequence continues at coordinate 10,069,694 of NW_027362788.1, read as the reverse complement.
AGAGTTCCGAAGCATTTTTAAACGTCAGCAGAATTCTGAGAACAATGGAAGAGTTCTGAAGCATTTTTAAACGTCAGCGGAATTTTGAAAACAATGGAAGATTTCCGAAGCATTTTTAAACGTCAGCGGAATTCTGAGAACGATGGAAGAGTTCCGAAGCATTTTTAAACTTCAGCAGAATTCCGAGAACAATGGAAGAGTTCCGAAGCATTTTTAAACTTCAGCGGATTTCTGAGAACAATGGAAGAGTTCCGAAGCATTTTTAAACGTCAGCAGAATTCTGAGAACAATGTAAGAGTCCTGAAGCATTTTTAAACTTCAGCAGAATTCCGAGAGCAATGGAAGAGTTCCAAAGCATTTTAAAAGTTCAGCAGAATTCCGAGAACAATTGAAGAGTTCCGAAGCATTTTTAAACGTCAGCGGAATGCCGAGAACAATGCAAGATTTCCGAAGCATTTTTATATGTCAGCGGAATTCCGAGAACAATGGAAGAGTTCTGAAGCATTTTTAAACGTCAGCGGAATTCCGAGAACAATGGAAGAGTTCCGAAGCATTTTTAAACTTCAGCGGAATTCCGAGAACAATGTAAGAGATTTTAAGCATTTTTAAACTTCAGCGTAATTCCGAGAACAATAGAAGAGTTCCGAAGCATTTTTAAAATTCACACGAATTCAGAGAATAATGGAAGAGTTCAGATGAATTTTTAGACTTCAGCAGAATTCCTAGAACAATGGAAGAGTTCCGAAGCATTTTTAAACATCAGCGGAATTCCGAGAACAATGAAAGAGTTGCGAAGCATTATTAAACGTCAGCGGAATTCCGAGAACAATGGAACAGTACCGAAGCATTTTTAAACTTCAGCGGAATTCCGAGAACAATGGAAGAGTTCCGAAGCATTTTTAAACTTCACCCGAATTCCGAGAGCAATGGAAGAGTTCCAAAGCATTTTAAAAATTCAGCAGAATTCCGAGAACAATTGAAGAGTTCCGAAGCATTTTTAAACGTCAGCGGAATGCCGAGAACAATGCAAGATTTCCGAAGCATTTTTATATGTCAGCGGAATTCCGAGAACAATGGAAGAGTACCAAAGCATTTTTAAACGTCAGCGGAATTCTGAGAACAATGGAAGAGTTCCGAAGCATTTTTAAACGTCAGCGGAATTCCGAGAACAATGGAAGAGTTGTGAAGCATTTTAAAAGTTCAGCAGAATTCCGAGAACAATTGAAGAGTTCCGAAGCATTTTTAAACGTCAGCGGAATGCCGAGAACAATGCAAGATTTCCGAAGCATTTTTATATGTCAGCGGAATTCCGAGAACAGTGGAAGAGTTCCGAAGCATTTTTAAACATGAGCAGAATTACGAGAACAATGGAAGAGATTTTAAGCATTTTTAAACTTCAGCGGAATTCCGAGAACAATAGAAGAGTTCCGAAGCATTTTTAAACTTCACCCGAATTCCGAGAGCAATGGAAGAGTTCCAAAGCATTTTAAAAATTCAGCAGAATTCCGAGAACAATTGAAGAGTTCCGAAGCATTTTTAAACGTCAGCGGAATGCCGAGAACAATGCAAGATTTCCGAAGCATTTTTATATGTCAGCGGAATTCCGAGAACAATGGAAGAGTACCAAAGCATTTTTAAACGTCAGCGGAATTCTGAGAACAATGGAAGAGTTCCGAAGCATTTTTAAACGTCAGCAGAATTCCGAGAACAATGGAAGAGTTTCGAAGCATTTTTAAACTTCAACGGAATTCCGAGAACAATGGAAGAGTTCCGAAGCATTTTTAAACGTCAGCGGAATTCCGAGAACAATGGAAGAGTTCCGAACCATTTTTAAACTTCAGTGGAATTACGAGAACAATGGAAGAGTTCCGAAGCATTTTTAAACATGAGCAGAATTACGAGAACAATGGAAGAGATTTTAAGCATTTTTAAACTTCAGCGGAATTCCGAGAACAATAGAAGAGTTCCGAAGCATTTTTAAACTTCACCCGAATTCCGAGAGCAATGGAAGAGTTCCAAAGCATTTTAAAAGTTCAGCAGAATTCCGAGAACAATTGAAGAGTTCCGAAGCATTTTTAAATGTCAGCGGAATGCCGAGAACAATGCAAGATTTCCGAAGCATTTTTATATGTCAGCGGAATTCCGAGAACAATGGAAGCGTACCGAAGCATTTTTAAACGTCAGCGGAATTCTGAGAACAATGGAAGAGTTCCGAAGCATTTTTAAACTTCAGCAGAATTCCGAGAGCAATGGAAGAGTTTCGAAGCATTTTTAAACTTCAACGGAATTCCGAGAACAATGAAAGAGTTGCGAAGCATTATTAAACGTCAGCGGAATTCCGAGAACAATGGAAGAGTACCGAAGCATTTTTAAATGTCAGCAGAATTCTGAGAACAATGGAAGAGTTCCGAAGCATTTTTAAACGTCAGCGGAATTCCGAGAACAAAGGAAGAGTTCTGAAGCATTTTTAAACGTCAGCATAATTCCGAGAACAATAGAAGAGTTCCGAAGCATTTTTAAACGTCAGCAGAATTCTGAGAACAATGGAAGAGTTCTGAAGCATTTTTAAACGTCAGCGGAATTTTGAAAACAATGGAAGATTTCCGAAGCATTTTTAAACGTCAGCGGAATTCTGAGAACAATGGAAGAGTTCCGAAGCATTTTTAAACTTCAGCGGAATTCCGAGAACAATGGAAGAGTTCCAAAGCATTTTTAAACGTCAGCGGAATTCCGAGAACAATGGAAGAGTTCCGAAGCATTTTTAAACGTCAGCAGAATTCCGAGAAGAATGTAAGAGTAATGAAGCATTTTTAAACTTCAGCAGAATTCCGAGAGCAATGGAAGAGTTCCAAAGCATTTTAAAAGTTCAGCAGAATTCCGAGAACAATTGAAGATTTCCGAAGCATTTTTAAATGTCAGCGGAATGCCGAGAACAATGCAAGATTTCCGAAGCATTTTTAAACGTCAGCGGAATTCTGAGAACAATGGAAGAGTTCCGAAGCATTTTTAAACTTCAGCAGAATTCCGAGAACAATGGAAGAGTTCCGAAGCATTTTTAAACTTCAGCGGAATTCTGAGAACAATGGAAGAGTTCCGAAGCATTTTTAAACGTCAGCAGAATTCTGAGAACAATGTAAGAGTCCTGAAGCATTTTTAAACTTCAGCAGAATTCCGAGAGCAATGGAAGAGTTCCAAAGCATTTTAAAAGTTCAGCAGAATTCCGAGAACAATTGAAGAGTTCCGAAGCATTTTTAAACGTCAGCGGAATGCCGAGAACAATGCAAGATTTCCGAAGCATTTTTATATGTCAGCGGAATTCCGAGAACAATGGAAGAGTTCCGAAGCATTTTTAAACTTCAGCAGAATTCTGAGAACAATGGAAGAGTTTCGAAGCATTTTTAAACTTCAACGGAATTCCGAGAACAATGGAAGAGTTTCGAAGCATTTTTAAACTTCAACGGAATTCCGAGAACAATGGAAGAGTTCCGAAGCATTTTTAAACGTCAGCGGAATTCCGAGAACAATGGAAGAGTTCCGAAGCATTATTAAACATCAGCGGAATTCCGAGAACAATGGAAGAGTTCTGAAGCATTTTTAAACGTCAGCGGAATTCCGAGAACAATGGAAGAGTTCCGAAGCATTTTTAAACTTCAGCGGAATTCCGAGAACAATGTAAGAGATTTTAAGCATTTTTAAACTTCAGCGTAATTCCGAGAACAATAGAAGAGTTCCGAAGCATTTTTAAAATTCACACGAATTCAGAGAATAATGGAAGAGTTCAGATGAATTTTTAGACTTCAGCAGAATTCCTAGAACAATGGAAGAGTTCCGAAGCATTTTTAAACATCAGCGGAATGCCGAGAACAATGCAAGATTTCCGAAGCATTTTTATATGTCAGCGGAATTCCGAGAACAAAGGAAGAGTTCCGAAGCATTTTTAAACTTCAGCAGAATTCCGAGAACAATGGAAGAGTTTCGAAGCATTTTTAAACTTCAACGGAATTCCGAGAACAATGAAAGAGTTGCGAAGCATTATTAAACGTCAGCGGAATTCCGAGAACAATGGAAGAGTACCGAAGCATTTTTAAACTTCAGCGGAATTCCGAGAACAATGGAAGAGTTCCGAAGCATTTTTAAACTTCACCCGAATTCCGAGAGCAATGGAAGAGTTCCAAAGCATTTTAAAAATTCAGCAGAATTCCGAGAACAATTGAAGAGTTCCGAAGCATTTTTAAACGTCAGCGGAATGCCGAGAACAATGCAAGATTTCCGAAGCATTTTTATATGTCAGCGGAATTCCGAGAACAATGGAAGAGTACCAAAGCATTTTTAAACGTCAGCGGAATTCTGAGAACAATGGAAGAGTTCCGAAGCATTTTTAAACGTCAACGGAATTCCGAGAACAATGGAAGAGTTGTGAAGCATTTTAAAAGTTCAGCAGAATTCCGAGAACAATTGAAGAGTTCCGAAGCATTTTTAAACGTCAGCGGAATGCCGAGAACAATGCAAGATTTCCGAAGCATTTTTATATGTCAGCGGAATTCCGAGAACAGTGGAAGAGTTCCGAAGCATTTTTAAACATGAGCAGAATTACGAGAACAATGGAAGAGATTTTAAGCATTTTTAAACTTCAGCGGAATTCCGAGAACAATAGAAGAGTTCCGAAGCATTTTTAAACTTCACCCGAATTCCGAGAGCAATGGAAGAGTTCCAAAGCATTTTAAAAATTCAGCAGAATTCCGAGAACAATTGAAGAGTTCCGAAGCATTTTTAAACGTCAGCGGAATGCCGAGAACAATGCAAGATTTCCGAAGCATTTTTATATGTCAGCGGAATTCCGAGAACAATGGAAGAGTACCAAAGCATTTTTAAACGTCAGCGGAATTCTGAGAACAATGGAAGAGTCCCGAAGCATTTTTAAACGTCAGCAGAATTCCGAGAACAATGGAAGAGTTGTGAAGCATTTTTAAACGTCAGCGGAATTCCGAGAACAATGGAAGTGTTCCGAAGCATTTTTAAACGTCAGCAGAATTCCGAGAACAATGGAAGAGTTCCAAAGCATTTTTAAACGACAGCGGAATTCCGAGAACAATGGAATAGTTCTGAAGCATTTTTAAACGTCAGCGGAATTTTGAAAACAATGGAAGAGTTTCAAAGCATTTTTAAACTTTAGCAGAATTCCGAGAACAATGGAAGAGTTTCGAAGCATTTTTAAACTTCAATGGAATTCCGAGAACAATGGAAGAGTTCCGAAGCATTTTTAAACGTCAGCAGAATTCCGAGAAGAATGTAAGAGTTCTGAAGCATTTTTAAACTTCAGCAGAATTCCGAGAGCAATGGAAGAGTTCCAAAGCATTTTAAAAGTTTAGCAGAATTCCGAGAACAATTGAAGAGTTCCGAAGCATTTTTAAACGTCAGCGGAATGCCGAGAACAATGCAAGATTTCCGAAGCATTTTTATATGTCAGCGGAATTCCGAGAACAATGGAAGAGTACCGAAGCATTTTTAAACGTCAGCGGAATTCTGAGAACAATGGAAGAGTTCCGAAGCATTTTTATATGTCAGCGGAATTCCGAGAACAATGGAAGAGTACCGAAGCATTTTTAAACTTCAGCGGAATTCCGAGAACAATGGAAGAGTTCCGAAGCATTTTTAAACTTCACCCGAATTCCGAGAGCAATGGAAGAGTTCCAAAGCATTTTAAAAATTCAGCAGAATTCCGAGAACAATTGAAGAGTTCCGAAGCATTTTTAAACGTCAGCGGAATGCCGAGAACAATGCAAGATTTCCGAAGCATTTTTATATGTCAGCGGAATTCCGAGAACAATGGAAGAGTACCAAAGCATTTTTAAACGTCAGCGGAATTCTGAGAACAATGGAAGAGTTCCGAAGCATTTTTAAACGTCAGCGGAATTCCGAGAACAATGGAAGAGTTGTGAAGCATTTTAAAAGTTCAGCAGAATTCCGAGAACAATTGAAGAGTTCCGAAGCATTTTTAAACGTCAGCGGAATGCCGAGAACAATGCAAGATTTCCGAAGCATTTTTATATGTCAGCGGAATTCCGAGAACAGTGGAAGAGTTCCGAAGCATTTTTAAACATGAGCAGAATTACGAGAACAATGGAAGAGATTTTAAGCATTTTTAAACTTCAGCGGAATTCCGAGAACAATAGAAGAGTTCCGAAGCATTTTTAAACTTCACCCGAATTCCGAGAGCAATGGAAGAGTTCCAAAGCATTTTAAAAATTCAGCAGAATTCCGAGAACAATTGAAGAGTTCCGAAGCATTTTTAAACGTCAGCGGAATGCCGAGAACAATGCAAGATTTCCGAAGCATTTTTATATGTCAGCGGAATTCCGAGAACAATGGAAGAGTACCAAAGCATTTTTAAACGTCAGCGGAATTCTGAGAACAATGGAAGAGTCCCGAAGCATTTTTAAACGTCAGCAGAATTCCGAGAACAATGGAAGAGTTGTGAAGCATTTTTAAACGTCAGCGGAATTCCGAGAACAATGGAAGTGTTCCGAAGCATTTTTAAACGTCAGCAGAATTCCGAGAACAATGGAAGAGTTCCAAAGCATTTTTAAACGACAGCGGAATTCCGAGAACAATGGAATAGTTCTGAAGCATTTTTAAACGTCAGCGGAATTTTGAAAACAATGGAAGAGTTTCAAAGCATTTTTAAACTTTAGCAGAATTCCGAGAACAATGGAAGAGTTTCGAAGCATTTTTAAACTTCAATGGAATTCCGAGAACAATGGAAGAGTTCCGAAGCATTTTTAAACGTCAGCAGAATTCCGAGAAGAATGTAAGAGTTCTGAAGCATTTTTAAACTTCAGCAGAATTCCGAGAGCAATGGAAGAGTTCCAAAGCATTTTAAAAGTTTAGCAGAATTCCGAGAACAATTGAAGAGTTCCGAAGCATTTTTAAACGTCAGCGGAATGCCGAGAACAATGCAAGATTTCCGAAGCATTTTTATATGTCAGCGGAATTCCGAGAACAATGGAAGAGTACCGAAGCATTTTTAAACGTCAGCGGAATTCTGAGAACAATGGAAGAGTTCCGAAGCATTTTTATATGTCAGCGGAATTCCGAGAACAATGGAAGAGTACCGAAGCATTTTTAAACGTCAGCGGAATTCCGAGAACAATGGAAGGGTTCCGAAGCATTTTTAAACTTCAGCGGATTTTGGAGAACAATGGAAGCGTTCCAAAGTATTTTTAAAAGTCAGCGGAATTCCGAGAACAATGGAAGAGTTGTGAAGCATTTTTAAATGTCAGCGGAATTCCGAGAACAATGGAAGAGTTCCGAAGCATTTTTAAACGTCAGCAGAATTCCGAGAACAATGGAAGAGTTTTGAAGCATTTTTAAACTTCAACGGAATTCCGAGAACAATGGAAGAGTTCCGAAGCATTATTAAACATCAGCGGAATTCCGAGAACAATGGAAGAGTTCTGAAGCATTTTTAAACGTCAGCAGAATTCCGAGAACAATAGAAGAGTTCCGAAGCATTTTTAAACGTCAGCAGAATTCTGAGAACAATGGAAGAGTTCCGAAGCATTTTTAAACTTTAGCGGAATTCCGAGAACAATGGAAGAGTTCCAAAGCATTTTTAAACGTCAGCGGGATTCCGAGAACAAAGGAAGAGTTCTGAAGCATTTTTAAACGTCAGCGGAATTTTGAAAACAATGGAAGATTTCCGAAGCATTTTTAAACGTCAGCGGAATTCTGAGAACAATGGAAGAGTTCCGAAGCATTTTTAAACTTCAGCGGAATTCTGAGAACAATGGAAGAGTTCCGAAGCATTTTTAAACGTCAGCAGAATTCCGAGAACAATGTAAGAGTTCTGAAGCATTTTTAAACTTCAGCAAAATTCCAAGAGCAATGGAAGAGTTCCAAAGCATTTTAAAAGTTCAGCAGAATTCCGAGAAAAATTGAAGAGTTCCGAAGCATTTTTAAACATCAGCGGAATGCCGAGAACAATGCAAGATTTCCGAAGCATTTTTATATGTCAGCGGAATTCCGAGAACAATGGAAGAGTTCCGAAGCATTTTTAAACTTCAGCAGAATTCCGAGAACAATGGAAGAGTTTTGAAGCATTTTTAAACTTCAACGGAATTCCGAGAACAATGGAAGAGTTTCGAAGCATTTTTAAACTTCAACGGAATTCCGAGAACAATGGAAGAGTTCCGAAGCATTTTTAAACGTCAGCGGAATTCCGAGAACAATGGAAGAGTTCCGAACCATTTTTAAACTTCAGTGGAATTACGAGAACAATGGAAGAGTTCCGAAGCATTTTTAAACATGAGCAGAATTCCGAGAACAATGGAAGAGATTTTAAGCATTTTTAAACTTCAGCGGAATTCCGAGAACAATAGAAGAGTTCCGAAGCATTTTTAAACTTCACCCGAATTCCGATAGCAATGGAAGAGTTCCAAAGCATTTTAAAAGTTCAGCAGAATTCCGAGAACAATTGAAGAGTTCCGAAGCATTTTTAAATGTCAGCGGAATGCCGAGAACAATGCAAGATTTCCGAAGCATTTTTATATGTCAGCGGAATTCCGAGAACAATGGAAGCGTACCGAAGCATTTTTAAACGTCAGCGGAATTCTGAGAACAATGGAAGAGTTCCGAAGCATTTTTAAACTTCAGCAGAATTCCGAGAGCAATGGAAGAGTTTCGAAGCATTTTTAAACTTCAACGGAATTCCGAGAACAATGAAAGAGTTGCGAAGCATTATTAAACGTCAGCGGAATTCCGAGAACAATGGAAGAGTACCGAAGCATTTTTAAATGTCAGCAGAATTCTGAGAACAATGGAAGAGTTCCGAAGCATTTTTAAACGTCAGCGGAATTCCGAGAACAAAGGAAGAGTTCTGAAGCATTTTTAAACGTCAGCAGAATTCCGAGAACAATAGAAGAGTTCCGAAGCATTTTTAAACGTCAGCAGAATTCTGAGAACAATGGAAGAGTTCCGAAGCATTTTTAAACTTCAGCGGAATTCCGAGAACAATGGAAGAGTTCTGAAGCATTTTTAAACGTCAGCAGAATTCTGAGAACAATGGAAGAGTTCCGAAGCATTATTAAACATCAGCGGAATTCCGAGAACAATGGAAGAGTTCTGAAGCATTTTTAAACGTCAGCAGAATTCCGAGAACAATAGAAGAGTTCCGAAGCATTTTTAAACGTCAGCAGAATTCTGAGAACAATGGAAGAGTTCTGAAGCATTTTTAAACGTCAGCGGAATTTTGAAAACAATGGAAGATTTCCGAAGCATTTTTAAACGTCAGCGGAATTCTGAGAACAATGGAAGAGTTCCGAAGCATTTTTAAACTTCAGCAGAATTCCGAGAACAATGGAAGAGTTCCGAAGCATTTTTAAACTTCAGCGGAATTCTGAGAACAATGGAAGAGTTCCGAAGCATTTTTAAACGTCAGCAGAATTCTGAGAACAATGTAAGAGTCCTGAAGCATTTTTAAACTTCAGCAGAATTCCGAGAGCAATGGAAGAGTTCCAAAGCATTTTAAAAGTTCAGCAGAATTCCGAGAACAATTGAAGAGTTCCGAAGCATTTTTAAACGTCAGCGGAATGCCGAGAACAATGCAAGATTTCCGAAGCATTTTTATATGTCAGCGGAATTCCGAGAACAATGGAAGAGTTCCGAAGCATTTTTAAACTTCAGCAGAATTCTGAGAACAATGGAAGAGTTTCGAAGCATTTTTAAACTTCAACGGAATTCCGAGAACAATGGAAGAGTTTCGAAGCATTTTTAAACTTCAACGGAATTCCGAGAACAATGGAAGAGTTCCGAAGCATTTTTAAACTTCAACGGAATTCCGAGAACAATGGAAGAGTTCCGAAGAATTTTTAAACATGAGCAGAATTACGAGAACAATGGAAGTGATTTTAAGCATTTTTAAACTTCAGCGGAATTTTGAAAACAATGGAAGATTTCCGGAGCATTTTTAAACGTCAGCGGAATTCTGAGAACAATGGAAGAGTTCCGAAGCATTTTTAAACTTCAGCAGAATTCCGAGAACAATGGAAGAGTTCCGAAGCATTTTTAAACTTCAGCGGAATTCTGAGAACAATGGAAGAGTTTCGAAGCATTTTTAAACTTCAACGGAATTCCGAGAACAATGGAAGAGTTCCGAAGCATTATTAAACATCAGCGGAATTCCGAGAACAATGGAAGAGTTCTGAAGCATTTTTAAACGTCAGCAGAATTCCGAGAACAATAGAAGAGTTCCGAAGCATTTTTAAACGTCAGCAGAATTCTGAGAACAATGGAAGAGTTCCGAAGCATTTTTAAACTTCAGCGGAATTCCGAGAACAATGGAAGAGTTCCAAAGCATTTTTAAACGTCAGCGGGATTCCGAGAACAATGGAAGAGTTCTGAAGCATTTTTAAACGTCAGCAGAATTCCGAGAACAATGGAAGAGTTCTGAAGCATTTTTATATGTCAGCGGAATTCCGAGAACAATGGAAGAGTTCCGAAGCATTTTTAAACTTCAGCAGAATTCCGAGAACAATGTAAGAGATTTTAAGCATTTTTAAACTTCAGCGTAATTCCGAGAACAATAGAAGAGTTCCGAAGCATTTTTAAAATTCACACAAATTCCGAGAATAATGGAAGAGTTCAGATGAATTTTTAGACTTCAGCAGAATTCCTAGAACAATGGAAGAGTTTCGAAGCATTTTTAAACTTCAACGGAATTCCGAGAACAATGGAAGAGTTTCGAAGCATTTTTAAACTTCAACGGAATTCCGAGAACAATGGAAGAGTTCCGAAGCATTTTTAAACGTCAGCGGAATTCCGAGAACAATGGAAGAGTTCCGAACCATTTTTAAACTTCAATGGAATTACGAGAACAATGGAAGAGTTCCGAAGCATATTTAAACATGAGCAGAATTACGAGAACAATGGAAGAGATTTTAAGCATTTTTAAACTTCAGCGGAATTCCGAGAACAATAGAAGAGTTCCGAAGCATTTTTAAACTTCACCCGAATTCCGAGAGCAATGGAAGAGTTCCAAAGTATTTTAAAAGTTCAGCAGAATTCCGAGAACAATTGAAGAGTTCCGAAGCATTTTTAAATGTCAGCGGAATGCCGAGAACAATGCAAGATTTCCGAAGCATTTTTATATGTCAGCGGAATTCCGAGAACAATGGAAGCGTACCGAAGCATTTTTAAACGTCAGCGGAATTCTGAGAACAATGGAAGAGTTCTGAAGCATTTTTAAACTTCAGCAGAATTCCGAGAACAATGGAAGAGTTTCGAAGCATTTTTAAACTTCAACGGAATTCCGAGAACAATTAAAGAGTTGCGAAGCATTATTAAACGTCAGCGGAATTCCGAGAACAATGGAAGAGTACCGAAGCATTTTTAAACGTCAGCAGAATTCTGAGAACAATGGAAGAGTTCCGAAGCATTTTTAAACGTCAGCAGAATTCCGAGAACAATGGAAGAGTTCTGAAGCATTTTTAAACGTCAGCAGAATTCTGAGAACAATGGAAGAGTTCCGAAGCATTATTAAACATCAGCGGAATTTCGAGAACAATGGAAGAGTTCTGAAGCATTTTTAAACGTCAGCAGAATTCCGAGAACAATAGAAGAGTTCCGAAGCATTTTTAAACGTCAGCAGAATTCTGAGAACAATGGAAGAGTTCCGAAGCATTTTTAAACTTCAGCGGAATTCCGAGAACAATGGAAGAGTTCCAAAGCATTTTTAAACGTCAGCGGAATTCCGAGAACAATGGAAGAGTTCTGAAGCATTTTTAAACGTCAGCGGAATTTTGAAAACAATGGAAGATTTCCGAAGCATTTTTAAACGTCAGCGGAATTCTGAGAACAATGGAAGAGTTCCGAAGCATTTTTAAACTTCAGCAGAATTCCGAGAACAATGGAAGAGTTCCGAAGCATTTTTAAACTTCAGCGGAATTCTGAGAACAATGGAAGAGTTCCGAAGCATTTTTAAACGTCAGCAGAATTCCGAGAACAATGTAAGAGTCCTGAAGCATTTTTAAACTTCAGCAGAATTCCGAGAGCAATGGAAGAGTTCCAAAGCATTTTAAAAGTTCAGCAGAATTCCGAGAACAATTGAAGAGTTCCGAAGCATTTTTAAACGTCAGCGGAATGCCGAGAACAATGCAAGATTTCCGAAGCATTTTTATATGTCAGCGGAATTCCGAGAACAATGGAGGAGTTCCGAAGCATTTTTAAACTTCAGCAGAATTCCGAGAACAATGGAAGAGTTTCAAAGCATTTTTAAACTTCAACGGAATTCCGAGAACAATGGAAGAGTTTCGAAGCATTTTTAAACTTCAACGGAATTCCGAGAACAATGGAAGAGTTCCGAAGCATTTTTAAACGTCAGCGGAATTCCGAGAACAATGGAAGAGTTCCGAAGCATTATTAAACATCAGCGGAATTCCGAGAACAATGGAAGAGTTCTGAAGCATTTTTAAACGTCAGCGGAATTCCGAGAACAATGGAAGAGTTCCGAAGCATTTTTAAACTTCAGCGGAATTCCGAGAACAATGTAAGAGATTTTAAGCATTTTTAAACTTCAGCGTAATTCCGAGAACAATAGAAGAGTTCCGAAGCATTTTTAAAATTCACACGAATTCCGAGAATAATGGAAGAGTTCAGATGAATTTTTAGACTTCAGCAGAATTCCTAGAACAATGGAAGAGTTCCGAAGCATTTTTAAACTTCAGCGGAATTCCGATAACAATGGAAGAGTTCCGAAGCATTTTTAAACGTCAGCGGAATTCCGAGAACAATGGAAGAGTACCGAAGCATTTTAAAACGTCATCGGAATTCCGAGAACAATGGAAGAGTTCCGAAGCATTTTTAAACTTCAGCGGAATTACGAGAATAATGGATGAGTTCAGATGAATTTTTAGACTTCAGCAGAATTCCTAGAACAATGGAAGAGTTCCGAAGCATTTTTAAACTTCAGCGGAATTCCGATAACAATGGAAGAGTTCCGAAGCATTTTTAAACGTCAGCGGAATTCCGAGAACAATGGAAGTGATTTTAAGCATTTTTAAACTTCAGCGGAATTTTGAAAACAATGGAAGATTTCCGGAGCATTTTTAAACGTCAGCGGAATTCTGAGAACAATGGAAGAGTTCCGAAGCATTTTTAAACTTCAGCAGAATTCCGAGAACAATGGAAGAGTTCCGAAGCATTTTTAAACTTCAGCGGAATTCTGAGAACAATGGAAGAGTTTCGAAGCATTTTTAAACTTCAACGGAATTCCGAGAACAATGGAAGAGTTCCGAAGCATTATTAAACATCAGCGGAATTCCGAGAACAATGGAAGAGTTCTGAAGCATTTTTAAACGTCAGCAGAATTCCGAGAACAATAGAAGAGTTCCGAAGCATTTTTAAACGTCAGCAGAATTCTGAGAACAATGGAAGAGTTCCGAAGCATTTTTAAACTTCAGCGGAATTCCGAGAACAATGGAAGAGTTCCAAAGCATTTTTAAACGTCAGCGGGATTCCGAGAACAATGGAAGAGTTCTGAAGCATTTTTAAACGTCAGCGGAATTTTGAAAACAATGGAAGATTTCCGAAGCATTTTTAAACGTCAGCGGAATTCTGAGAACAATGGAAGAGTTCCGAAGCATTTTTAAACTTCAGCAGAATTCCGAGAACAATGGAAGAGTTCCGAAGCATTTTTAAACTTCAGCGGAATTCTGAGAACAATGGAAGAGTTCTGAAGCATTTTTAAACGTCAGCAGAATTCCGAGAACAATGGAAGAGTTCTGAAGCATTTTTAAACTTCAGCAGAATTCCGAGAGCAATGGAAGAGTTCCAAAGCATTTTAAAAGTTCAGCAGAATTCTGAGAAAAATTGAAGAGTTCCGAAGCATTTTTAAACATCAGCGGAATGCCGAGAACAATGCAAGATTTCCGAAGCATTTTTATATGTCAGCGGAATTCCGAGAACAATGGAAGAGTTCCGAAGCATTTTTAAACTTCAGCAGAATTCCGAGAACAATGGAAGAGTTTCGAAGCATTTTTAAACTTCAACGGAATTCCGAGAACAATGGAAGAGTTTCGAAGCATTTTTAAACTTCAACGGAATTCCGAGAACAATGGAAGAGTTCCGAAGCATTTTTAAACGTCAGCGGAATTCCGAGAACAATGGAAGAGTTCCAAACCATTTTTAAACTTCAGCGGAATTACGAGAACAATGGAAGAGTTCCAAAGCATTTTTAAACATGAGCAGAATTACAAGAACAATGGAAGAGATTTTAAGCATTTTTAAACTTCAGCGGAATTCCGAGAACAATAGAAGAGTTCCGAAGCATTTTTAAACTTCACCCGAATTCCGAGAGCAATGGAAGAGTTCCAAAGCATTTTAAAAGTTCAGCAGAATTCCGAGAACAATTGAAGAGTTCCGAAGCATTTTTAAATGTCAGCGGAATGCCGAGAACAATGCAAGATTTCCGAAGCATTTTTATATGTCAGCGGAATTCCGAGAACAATGGAAGCGTACCGAAGCATTTTTAAACGTCAGCGGAATTCTGAGAACAATGGAAGAGTTCCGAAGCATTTTTAAACTTCAGCAGAATTCCGAGAACAATGGAAGAGTTTCGAATCATTTTTAAACTTCAACGGAATTCCGAGAACAATGAAAGAGTTGCGAAGCATTATTAAACGTTAGCGGAATTCCGAGAACAATGGAAGAGTACCGAAGCATTTTTAAACGTCAGCGGAATTTTGAAAACAATGGAAGATTTCCGAAGCATTTTTAAACGTCAGCGGAATTCTGAGATCAATGGAAGAGTTCCGAAGCATTTTAAAAATTCAGCAGAATTCCGAGAACAATTGAAGAGTTCCGAAGCATTTTTAAACGTCAGCGGAATTCCGAGAACAATGGAAGAGTTCCGAAGCATTTTTAAACGTCAGCAGAATTCCGAGAGCAATGGAAGAGTTCCAAAGCATTTTAAAAGTTCAGCAGAATTCTGAGAAAAATTGAAGAGTTCCGAAGCATTTTTAAACATCAGCGGAATGCCGAGAACAATGCAAGATTTCCGAAGCATTTTTATATGTCAGCGGAATTCCGAGAACAATGGAAGAGTTCCGAAGCATTTTTAAACTTCAGCAGAATTCCGAGAACAATGGAAGAGTTTCGAAGCATTTTTAAACTTCAACGGAATTCCGAGAACAATGGAAGAGTTTCGAAGCATTTTTAAACTTCAACGGAATTCCGAGAACAATGGAAGAGTTCCGAAGCATTTTTAAACGTCAGCGGAATTCCGAGAACAATGGAAGAGTTCCGAACCATTTTTAAACTTCAGCGGAATTACGAGAACAATGGAAGAGTTCCGAAGCATTTTTAAACATGAGCAGAATTACAAGAACAATGGAAGAGATTTTAAGCATTTTTAAACTTCAGCGGAATTCCGAGAACAATAGAAGAGTTCCGAAGCATTTTTAAACTTCACCCGAATTCCGAGAGCAATGGAAGAGTTCCAAAGCATTTTAAAAGTTCAGCAGAATTCCGAGAACAATTGAAGAGTTCCGAAGCATTTTTAAATGTCAGCGGAATGCCGAGAACAATGCAAGATTTCCGAAGCATTTTTAAATGTCAGCGGAATTCCGAGAACAATGGAAGCGTACCGAAGCATTTTTAAACGTCAGCGGAATTCTGAGAACAATGGAAGAGTTCCGAAGCATTTTTAAACTTCAGCAGAATTCCGAGAACAATGGAAGAGTTTCAAATCATTTTTAAACTTCAACGGAATTCCGAGAACAATGAAAGAGTTGCGAAGCATTATTAAACGTTAGCGGAAGTCCGAGAACAATGGAAGAGTACCGAAGCATTTTTAAACTTCAGCGGAATTCCGAGAACAATGGAAGAGTTCCGAAGCATTTTTAAACTTCACCCGAATTCCGAGAGCAATGGAAGAGTTCCAAAGCATTTTAAAAATTCAGCAGAATTCCGAGAACAATTGAAGAGTTCCGAAGCATTTTTAAACGTCAGCGGAATGCCGAGAACAATGCAAGATTTCCGATGCATTTTTATATGTCAGCGGAATTCCGAGAACAATGGAAGAGTACCAAAGCATTTTTAAACGTCAGCGGAATTCTGAGAACAATGGAAGAGTTCCGAAGCATTTTTAAACGTCAGCGGAATTCCGAGAACAATGGAAGAGTTGTGAAGCATTTTAAAAGTTCAGCAGAATTCCGAGAACAATTGAAGAGTTCCGAAGCATTTTTAAACGTCAGCGGAATGCCGAGAACAATGCAAGATTTCCGAAGCATTTTTATATGTCAGCGGAATTCCGAGAACAGTGGAAGAGTTCCGAAGCATTTTTAAACATGAGCAGAATTACGAGAACAATGGAAGAGATTTTAAGCATTTTTAAACTTCAGCGGAATTCCGAGAACAATAGAAGAGTTCCGAAGCATTTTTAAACTTCACCCGAATTCCGAGAGCAATGGAAGAGTTCCAAAGCATTTTAAAAATTCAGCAGAATTCCGAGAACAATTGAAGAGTTCCGAAGCATTTTTAAACGTCAGCGGAATGCCGAGAACAATGCAAGATTTCCGAAGCATTTTTATATGTCAGCGGAATTCCGAGAACAATGGAAGAGTACCAAAGCATTTTTAAACGTCAGCGGAATTCTGAGAACAATGGAAGAGTTCCGAAGCATTTTTAAACGTCAGCAGAATTCCGAGAACAATGGAAGAGTTGTGAAGCATTTTTAAACGTCAGCGGAATTCCGAGAACAATGGAAGTGTTCCGAAGCATTTTTAAACGTCAGCAGAATTCCGAGAACAATGGAAGAGTTCCAAAGCATTTTTAAACGACAGCGGAATTCCGAGAACAATGGAATAGTTCTGAAGCATTTTTAAACGTCAGCGGAATTTTGAAAACAATGGAAGAGTTTCAAAGCATTTTTAAACTTTAGCAGAATTCCGAGAACAATGGAAGAGTTTCGAAGCATTTTTAAACTTCAATGGAATTCCGAGAACAATGGAAGAGTTCCGAAGCATTTTTAAACGTCAGAAGAATTCCGAGAAGAATGTAAGAGTTCTGAAGCATTTTTAAACTTCAGCAGAATTCCGAGAGCAATGGAAGAGTTCCAAAGCATTTTAAAAGTTTAGCAGAATTCCGAGAACAATTGAAGAGTTCCGAAGCATTTTTAAACGTCAGCGGAATGCCGAGAACAATGCAAGATTTCCGAAGCATTTTTATATGTCAGCGGAATTCCGAGAACAATGGAAGAGTACCGAAGCATTTTTAAACGTCAGCGGAATTCTGAGAACAATGGAAGAGTTCCGAAGCATTTTTATATGTCAGCGGAATTCCGAGAACAATGGAAGGGTTCCGAAGCATTTTTAAACTTCATCGGATTTTGGAGAACAATGGAAGCGTTCCAAAGTATTTTTAAAAGTCAGCGGAATTCCGAGAACAATGGAAGAGTTGTGAAGCATTTTTAAACGTCAGCGGAATTCCGAGAACAATGGAAGAGTTCCGAAGCATTTTTAAACGTCAGCAGAATTCCGAGAACAATGGAAGAGTTTCGAAGCATTTTTAAACTTCAACGGAATTCCGAGAACAATGGAAGAGTTCCGAAGCATTTTTAAACTTCAGCGGAATTCTGAGAACAATGCAAGATTTCCGAAGCATTTTTATATGTCAGCGGAATTCCGAGAACAATGGAAGAGTTCCGAAGCATTTTTAAACTTCAGCAGAATTCCGAGAACAATGGAAGAGTTCCGAAGCATTTTTAAACTTCAGTGGAATTACGAGAACAATGGAAGAGTACCAAAGCATTTTTAAACGTCAGCGGAATTCTGAGAACAATGGAAGAGTTCCGAAGCATTTTTAAACGTCAGCAGAATTCCGAGAACAATGGAAGAGTTGTGAAGCATTTTTAAACGTCAGCGGAATTCCGAGAACAATGGAAGTGTTCCGAAGCATTTTTAAACGTCAGCAGAATTCCGAGAACAATGGAAGAGTTCCAAAGCATTTTTAAACGACAGCGGAATTCCGAGAACAATGGAATAGTTCTGAAGCATTTTTAAACGTCAGCGGAATTTTGAAAACAATGGAAGAGTTTCAAAGCATTTTTAAACTTTAGCAGAATTCCGAGAACAATGGAAGAGTTTCGAAGCATTTTTAAACTTCAATGGAATTCCGAGAACAATGGAAGAGTTCCGAAGCATTTTTAAACGTCAGAAGAATTCCGAGAAGAATGTAAGAGTTCTGAAGCATTTTTAAACTTCAGCAGAGTTCCGAGAGCAATGGAAGAGTTCCAAAGCATTTTAAAAGTTTAGCAGAATTCCGAGAACAATTGAAGAGTTCCGAAGCATTTTTAAACGTCAGCGGAATGCCGAGAACAATGCAAGATTTCCGAAGCATTTTTATATGTCAGCGGAATTCCGAGAACAATGGAAGAGTACCGAAGCATTTTTAAACGTCAGCGGAATTCTGAGAACAATGGAAGAGTTCCGAAGCATTTTTATATGTCAGCGGAATTCCGAGAACAATGGAAGGGTTCCGAAGCATTTTTAAACTTCATCGGATTTTGGAGAACAATGGAAGCGTTCCAAAGTATTTTTAAAAGTCAGCGGAATTCCGAGAACAATGGAAGAGTTGTGAAGCATTTTTAAACGTCAGCGGAATTCCGAGAACAATGGAAGAGTTCCGAAGCATTTTTAAACGTCAGCAGAATTCCGAGAACAATGGAAGAGTTTCGAAGCATTTTTAAACTTCAACGGAATTCCGAGAACAATGGAAGAGTTCCGAAGCATTTTTAAACTTCAGCGGAATTCTGAGAACAATGCAAGATTTCCGAAGCATTTTTATATGTCAGCGGAATTCCGAGAACAATGGAAGAGTTCCGAAGCATTTTTAAACTTCAGCAGAATTCCGAGAACAATGGAAGAGTTCCGAACCATTTTTAAACTTCAGTGGAATTACGAGAACAATGGAAGAGTTCCGAAGCATTTTTAAACATGAGCAGAATTACGAGAACAATGGAAGAGATTTTAAGCATTTTTAAACTTCAGCGGAATTCCGAGAACAATAGAAGAGTTCCGAAGCATTTTTAAACTTCACCCGAATTCCGAGAGCAATGGAAGAGTTCCAAAGCATTTTAAAAGTTCAGCAGAATTCCGAGAACAATTGAAGAGTTCCGAAGCATTTTTAAATGTCAGCGGAATGCCGAGAACAATGCAAGATTTCCGAAGCATTTTTATATGTCAGCGGAATTCCGAGAACAATGGAAGCGTACCGAAGCATTTTTAAACGTCAGCGGAATTCTGAGAACAATGGAAGAGTTCCGAAGCATTTTTAAACTTCAGCAGAATTCCGAGAGCAATGGAAGAGTTTCGAAGCATTTTTAAACTTCAACGGAATTCCGAGAACAATGAAAGAGTTGCGAAGCATTATTAAACGTCAGCGGAATTCCGAGAACAATGGAAGAGTACCGAAGCATTTTTAAATGTCAGCAGAATTCTGAGAACAATGGAAGAGTTCCGAAGCATTTTTAAACGTCAGCGGAATTCCGAGAACAAAGGAAGAGTTCTGAAGCATTTTTAAACGTCAGCAGAATTCCGAGAACAATAGAAGAGTTCCGAAGCATTTTTAAACGTCAGCAGAATTCTGAGAACAATGGAAGAGTTCCGAAGCATTTTTAAACTTCAGCGGAATTCCGAGAACAATGGAAGAGTTCTGAAGCATTTTTAAACGTCAGCAGAATTCTGAGAACAATGGAAGAGTTCCGAAGCATTATTAAACATCAGCGGAATTCCGAGAACAATGGAAGAGTTCCGAAGCATTTTTAAACTTCAGCGGAATTCTGAGAACAATGGAAGAGTTCCGAAGCATTTTTAAACTTCAACGGAATTCCGAGAACAATGGAAGAGTTCCGAAGCATTTTTAAACGTCAGCGGAATTCCGAGAACAATGGAAGAGTTCCGAACCATTTTTAAACTTCAGTGGAATTACGAGAACAATGGAAGAGTTCCGAAGCATATTTAAACATGAGCAGAATTACGAGAACAATGGAAGAGATTTTAAGCATTTTTAAACTTCAGCGGAATTCCGAGAACAATAGAAGAGTTCCGAAGCATTTTTAAACTTCACCCGAATTCCGAGAGCAATGGAAGAGTTCCAAAGCATTTTAAAAGTTCAGCAGAATTCCGAGAACAATTGAAGAGTTCCGAAGCATTTTTAAATGTCAGCGGAATGCCGAGAACAATGCAAGATTTCCGAAGCATTTTTATATGTCAGCGGAATTCCGAGAACAATGGAAGCGTACCGAAGCATTTTTAAACGTCAGCGGAATTCTGAGAACAATGGAAGAGTTCTGAAGCATTTTTAAACTTCAGCAGAATTCCGAGAACAATGGAAGAGTTTCGAAGCATTTTTAAACTTCAACGGAATTCCGAGAACAATTAAAGAGTTGCGAAGCATTATTAAACGTCAGCGGAATTCCGAGAACAATGGAAGAGTACCGAAGCATTTTTAAACGTCAGCAGAATTCTGAGAACAATGGAAGAGTTCCGAAGCATTTTTAAACGTCAGCAGAATTCCGAGAACAATGGAAGAGTTCCGAAGCATTTTTAAACTTCAGCGGAATTCCGAGAACAATGGAAGAGTTCCAAAGCATTTTTAAACGTCAGCGGAATTCCGAGAACAATGGAAGAGTTCTGAAGCATTTTTAAACGTCAGCGGAATTTTGAAAACAATGGAAGATTTCCGAAGCATTTTTAAACGTCAGCGGAATTCTGAGAACAATGGAAGAGTTCCGAAGCATTTTTAAACTTCAGCAGAATTCCGAGAACAATGGAAGAGTTCCGAAGCATTTTTAAACTTCAGCGGAATTCTGAGAACAATGGAAGAGTTCCGAAGCATTTTTAAACGTCAGCAGAATTCCGAGAACAATGTAAGAGTCCTGAAGCATTTTTAAACTTCAGCAGAATTCCGAGAGCAATGGAAGAGTTCCAAAGCATTTTAAAAGTTCAGCAGAATTCCGAGAACAATTGAAGAGTTCCGAAGCATTTTTAAACGTCAGCGGAATGCCGAGAACAATGCAAGATTTCCGAAGCATTTTTATATGTCAGCGGAATTCCGAGAACAATGGAGGAGTTCCGAAGCATTTTTAAACTTCAGCAGAATTCCGAGAACAATGGAAGAGGTTCGAAGCATTTTTAAACTTCAACGGAATTCCGAGAACAATGGAAGAGTTTCGAAGCATTTTTAAACTTCAACGGAATTCCGAGAACAATGGAAGAGTTCCGAAGCATTTTTAAACGTCAGCGGAATTCCGAGAACAATGGAAGAGTTCCGAAGCATTATTAAACATCAGCGGAATTCCGAGAACAATGGAAGAGTTCTGAAGCATTTTTAAACGTCAGCGGAATTCCGAGAACAATGGAAGAGTTCCGAAGCATTTTTAAACTTCAGCGGAATTCCGAGAACAATGTAAGAGATTTTAAGCATTTTTAAACTTCAGCGTAATTCCGAGAACAATAGAAGAGTTCCGAAGCATTTTTAAAATTCACACGAATTCCGAGAATAATGGAAGAGTTCAGATGAATTTTTAGACTTCAGCAGAATTCCTAGAACAATGGAAGAGTTCCGAAGCATTTTTAAACTTCAGCGGAATTCCGATAACAATGGAAGAGTTCCGAAGCATTTTTAAACGTCAGCGGAATTCCGAGAACAATGGAAGAGTACCGAAGCATTTTAAAACGTCATCGGAATTCCGAGAACAATGGAAGAGTTCCGAAGCATTTTTAAACTTCAGCGGAATTACGAGAACAATGGAAGAGTTCCGAAGAATTTTTAAACATGAGCAGAATTACGAGAACAATGGAAGTGATTTTAAGCATTTTTAAACTTCAGCGGAATTTTGAAAACAATGGAAGATTTCCGGAGCATTTTTAAACGTCAGCGGAATTCTGAGAACAATGGAAGAGTTCCGAAGCATTTTTAAACTTCAGCAGAATTCCGAGAACAATGGAAGAGTTCCGAAGCATTTTTAAACTTCAGCGGAATTCTGAGAACAATGGAAGAGTTTCGAAGCATTTTTAAACTTCAACGGAATTCCGAGAACAATGGAAGAGTTCCGAAGCATTATTAAACATCAGCGGAATTCCGAGAACAATGGAAGAGTTCTGAAGCATTTTTAAACGTCAGCAGAATTCCGAGAACAATAGAAGAGTTCCGAAGCATTTTTAAACGTCAGCAGAATTCTGAGAACAATGGAAGAGTTCCGAAGAATTTTTAAACTTCAGCGGAATTCCGAGAACAATGGAAGAGTTCCAAAGCATTTTTAAACGTCAGCGGGATTCCGAGAACAATGGAAGAGTTCTGAAGCATTTTTAAACGTCAGCGGAATTTTGAAAACAATGGAAGATTTCCGAAGCATTTTTAAACGTCAGCGGAATTCTGAGATCAATGGAAGAGTTCCAAAGCATTTTTAAACTTCAGCAGAATTCCGAGAACAATGGAAGAGTTCCGAAGCATTTTTAAACTTCAGCGGAATTCTGAGAACAATGGAAGAGTTCTGAAGCATTTTTAAACGTCAGCAGAATTCCGAGAACAATGGAAGAGTTCTGAAGCATTTTTAAACTTCAGCAGAATTCCGAGAGCAATGGAAGAGTTCCAAAGCATTTTAAAAGTTCAGCAGAATTCTGAGAAAAATTGAAGAGTTCCGAAGCATTTTTAAACATCAGCGGAATGCCGAGAACAATGCAAGATTTCCGAAGCATTTTTATATGTCAGCGGAATTCCGAGAACAATGGAAGAGTTCCGAAGCATTTTTAAACTTCAGCAGAATTCCGAGAACAATGTAAGAGATTTTAAGCATTTTTAAACTTCAGCGTAATTCCGAGAACAATAGAAGAGTTCCGAAGCATTTTTAAAATTCACACGAATTCCGAGAATAATGGAAGAGTTCAGATGAATTTTTAGACTTCAGCAGAATTCCTAGAACAATGGAAGAGTTCCGAAGCATTTTTAAACATCAGCGGAATGCCGAGAACAATGCAAGATTTCCGAAGCATTTTTATATGTCAGCGGAATTCCGAGAACAATGGAAGAGTTCCGAAGCATTTTTAAACTTCAGCAGAATTCCGAGAACAATGGAAGAGTTTCGAAGCATTTTTAAACTTCAACGGAATTCCGAGAACAATGGAAGAGTTTCGAAGCATTTTTAAACTTCAACGGAATTCCGATAACAATGGAAGAGTTCCGAAGCATTTTTAAACTTCAGCGGAATTCCGAGAACAATGGAAGAGTTCCGAACCATTTTTAAACTTCAGTGGAATTACGAGAACAATGGAAGAGTTCCGAAGCATATTTAAACATGAGCAGAATTACGAGAACAATGGAAGAGATTTTAAGCATTTTTAAACTTCAGCGGAATTCCGAGAACAATAGAAGAGTTCCGAAGCATTTTTAAACTTCACCCGAATTCCGAGAGCAATGGAAGAGTTCCAAAGCATTTTAAAAGTTCAGCAGAATTCCGAGAACAATTGAAGAGTTCCGAAGCATTTTTAAATGTCAGCGGAATGCCGAGAACAATGCAAGATTTCCGAAGCATTTTTATATGTCAGCGGAATTCCGAGAACAATGGAAGCGTACCGAAGCATTTTTAAACGTCAGCGGAATTCTGAGAACAATGGAAGAGTTCTGAAGCATTTTTAAACTTCAGCAGAATTCCGAGAACAATGGAAGAGTTTCGAAGCATTTTTAAACTTCAACGGAATTCCGAGAACAATTAAAGAGTTGCGAAGCATTATTAAACGTCAGCGGAATTCCGAGAACAATGGAAGAGTACCGAAGCATTTTTAAACGTCAGCAGAATTCTGAGAACAATGGAAGAGTTCCGAAGCATTTTTAAATGTCAGCAGAATTCCGAGAACAATGGAAGAGTTCTGAAGCATTTTTAAACGTCAGCAGAATTCTGAGAACAATGGAAGAGTTCCGAATCATTATTAAACATCAGCGGAATTTCGAGAACAATGGAAGAGTTCTGAAGCATTTTTAAACGTCAGCAGAATTCCGAGAACAATAGAAGAGTTCGGAAGCATTTTTAAACGTCAGCAGAATTCTGAGAACAATGGAAGAGTTCCGAAGCATTTTTAAACTTCAGCGGAATTCCGAGAACAATGGAAGAGTTCCAAAGCATTTTTAAACGTCAGCGGAATTCCGAGAACAATGGAAGAGTTCTGAAGCATTTTTAAACGTCAGCGGAATTTTGAAAACAATGGAAGATTTCCGAAGCATTTTTAAACGTCAGCGGAATTCTGAGAACAATGGAAGAGTTCCGAAGCATTTTTAAACTTCAGCAGAATTCCGAGAACAATGGAAGAGTTCCGAAGCATTTTTAAACTTCAGCGGAATTCTGAGAACAATGGAAGAGTTCCGAAGCATTTTTAAACGTCAGCAGAATTCCGAGAACAATGTAAGAGTCCTGAAGCATTTTTAAACTTCAGCAGAATTCCGAGAGCAATGGAAGAGTTCCAAAGCATTTTAAAAGTTCAGCAGAATTCCGAGAACAATTGAAGAGTTCCGAAGCATTTTTAAACGTCAGCGGAATGCCGAGAACAATGCAAGATTTCCGAAGCATTTTTATATGTCAGCGGAATTCCGAGAACAATGGAGGAGTTCCGAAGCATTTTTAAACTTCAGCAGAATTCCGAGAACAATGGAAGAGTTTCGAAGCATTTTTAAACTTCAACGGAATTCCGAGAACAATGGAAGAGTTTCGAAGCATTTTTAAACTTCAACGCAATTCCGAGAACAATGGAAGAGTTCCGAAGCATTTTTAAACGTCAGCGGAATTCCGAGAACAATGGAAGAGTTCCGAAGCATTATTAAACATCAGCGGAATTCCGAGAACAATGGAAGAGTTCTGAAGCATTTTTAAACGTCAGCGGAATTCCGAGAACAATGGAAGAGTTCCGAAGCATTTTTAAACTTCAGCGGAATTCCGAGAACAATGTAAGAGATTTTAAGCATTTTTAAACTTCAGCGTAATTCCGAGAACAATAGAAGAGTTCCGAAGCATTTTTAAAATTCACACGAATTCCGAGAATAATGGAAGAGTTCAGATGAATTTTTAGACTTCAGCAGAATTCCTAGAACAATGGAAGAGTTCCGAAGCATTTTTAAACTTCAGCGGAATTCCGATAACAATGGAAGAGTTCCGAAGCATTTTTAAACGTCAGCGGAATTCCGAGAACAATGGAAGAGTACCGAAGCATTTTAAAACGTCATCGGAATTCCGAGAACAATGGAAGAGTTCCGAAGCATTTTTAAACTTCAGCGGAATTACGAGAACAATGGAAGAGTTCCGAAGAATTTTTAAACATGAGCAGAATTACGAGAACAATGGAAGTGATTTTAAGCATTTTTAAACTTCAGCGGAATTTTGAAAACAATGGAAGATTTCCGGAGCATTTTTAAACGTCAGCGGAATTCTGAGAACAATGGAAGAGTTCCGAAGCATTTTTAAACTTCAGCAGAATTCCGAGAACAATGGAAGAGTTCCGAAGCATTTTTAAACTTCAGCGGAATTCTGAGAACAATGGAAGAGTTTCGAAGCATTTTTAAACTTCAACGGAATTCCGAGAACAATGGAAGAGTTCCGAAGCATTATTAAACATCAGCGGAATTCCGAGAACAATGGAAGAGTTCTGAAGCATTTTTAAACGTCAGCAGAATTCCGAGAACAATAGAAGAGTTCCGAAGCATTTTTAAACGTCAGCAGAATTCTGAGAACAATGGAAGAGTTCCGAAGCATTTTTAAACTTCAGCGGAATTCCGAGAACAATGGAAGAGTTCCAAAGCATTTTTAAACGTCAGCGGGATTCCGAGAACAATGGAAGAGTTCTGAAGCATTTTTAAACGTCAGCGGAATTTTGAAAACAATGGAAGATTTCCGAAGCATTTTTAAACGTCAGCGGAATTCTGAGAACAATGGAAGAGTTCCGAAGCATTTTTAAACTTCAGCAGAATTCCGAGAACAATGGAAGAGTTCCGAAGCATTTTTAAACATCAGCGGAATGCCGAGAACAATGCAAGATTTCCGAAGCATTTTTATATGTCAGCGGAATTCCGAGAACAATGGAAGAGTTCCGAAGCATTTTTAAACTTCAGCAGAATTCCGAGAACAATGGAAGAGTTTCGAAGCATTTTTAAACTTCAACGGAATTCCGAGAACAATGGAAGAGTTTCGAAGCATTTTTAAACTTCAACGGAATTCCGAGAACAATGGAAGAGTTCCGAAGCATTTTTAAACGTCAGCGGAATTCCGAGAACAATGGAAGAGTTCCGAACCATTATAAACTTCAGCGGAATTACGAGAACAATGGAAGAGTTCCGAAGCATTTTTAAACATGAGCAGAATTACAAGAACAATGGAAGAGATTTTAAGCATTTTTAAACTTCAGCGGAATTCCGAGAACAATAGAAGAGTTCCGAAGCATTTTTAAACTTCACCCGAATTCCGAGAGCAATGGAAGAGTTCCAAAGCATTTTAAAAGTTCAGCAGAATTCCGAGAACAATGGAAGAGTTCCGAAGCATTTTTAAACTTCAGCAGAATTCCGAGAACAATGGAAGAGTTTCGAATCATTTTTAAACTTCAACGGAATTCCGAGAACAATGAAAGAGTTGCGAAGCATTATTAAACGTTAGCGGAATTCCGAGAACAATGGAAGAGTACCGAAGCATTTTTAAACTTCAGCGGAATTCCGAGAACAATGGAAGAGTTCCGAAGCATTTTTAAACTTCACCCGAATTCCGAGAGCAATGGAAGAGTTCCAAAGCATTTTAAAAATTCAGCAGAATTCCGAGAACAATTGAAGAGTTCCGAAGCATTTTTAAACGTCAGCGGAATTCTGAGAACAATGGAAGAGTTTCGAAGCATTTTTAAACTTCAACGGAATTCCGAGAACAATGGAAGAGTTCCGAAGCATTATTAAACATCAGCGGAATTCCGAGAACAATGGAAGAGTTCTGAAGCATTTTTAAACGTCAGCAGAATTCCGAGAACAATAGAAGAGTTCCGAAGCATTTTTAAACGTCAGCAGAATTCTGAGAACAATGGAAGAGTTCCGAAGCATTTTTAAACTTCAGCGGAATTCCGAGAACAATGGAAGAGTTCCAAAGCATTTTTAAACGTCAGCGGGATTCCGAGAACAATGGAAGAGTTCTGAAGCATTTTTAAACGTCAGCGGAATTTTGAAAACAATGGAAGATTTCCGAAGCATTTTTAAACGTCAGCGGAATTCTGAGAACAATGGAAGAGTTCCGAAGCATTTTTAAACTTCAGCAGAATTCCGAGAACAATGGAAGAGTTCCGAAGCATTTTTAAACATCAGCGGAATGCCGAGAACAATGCAAGATTTCCGAAGCATTTTTATATGTCAGCGGAATTCCGAGAACAATGGAAGAGTTCCGAAGCATTTTTAAACTTCAGCAGAATTCCGAGAACAATGGAAGAGTTTCGAAGCATTTTTAAACTTCAACGGAATTCCGAGAACAATGGAAGAGTTTCGAAGCATTTTTAAACTTCAACGGAATTCCGAGAACAATGGAAGAGTTCCGAAGCATTTTTAAACGTCAGCGGAATTCCGAGAACAATGGAAGAGTTCCGAACCATTATAAACTTCAGCGGAATTACGAGAACAATGGAAGAGTTCCGAAGCATTTTTAAACATGAGCAGAATTACAAGAACAATGGAAGAGATTTTAAGCATTTTTAAACTTCAGCGGAATTCCGAGAACAATAGAAGAGTTCCGAAGCATTTTTAAACTTCACCCGAATTCCGAGAGCAATGGAAGAGTTCCAAAGCATTTTAAAAGTTCAGCAGAATTCCGAGAACAATGGAAGAGTTCCGAAGCATTTTTAAACTTCAGCAGAATTCCGAGAACAATGGAAGAGTTTCGAATCATTTTTAAACTTCAACGGAATTCCGAGAACAATGAAAGAGTTGCGAAGCATTATTAAACGTTAGCGGAATTCCGAGAACAATGGAAGAGTACCGAAGCATTTTTAAACTTCAGCGGAATTCCGAGAACAATGGAAGAGTTCCGAAGCATTTTTAAACTTCACCCGAATTCCGAGAGCAATGGAAGAGTTCCAAAGCATTTTAAAAATTCAGCAGAATTCCGAGAACAATTGAAGAGTTCCGAAGCATTTTTAAACGTCAGCGGAATGCCGAGAACAATGCAAGATTTCCGATGCATTTTTATATGTCAGCGGAATTCCGAGAACAATGGAAGAGTACCAAAGCATTTTTAAACGTCAGCGGTATTCTGAGAACAATGGAAGAGTTCCGAAGCATTTTTAAACGTCAGCGGAATTCCGAGAACAATGGAAGAGTTGTGAAGCATTTTAAAAGTTCAGCAGAATTCCGAGAACAATTGAAGAGTTCCGAAGCATTTTTAAACGTCAGCGGAATGCCGAGAACAATGCAAGATTTCCGAAGCATTTTTATATGTCAGCGGAATTCCGAGAACAGTGGAAGAGTTCCGAAGCATTTTTAAACATGAGCAGAATTACGAGAACAATGGAAGAGATTTTAAGCATTTTTAAACTTCAGCGGAATTCCGAGAACAATAGAAGAGTTCCGAAGCATTTTTAAACTTCACCCGAATTCCGAGAGCAATGGAAGAGTTCCAAAGCATTTTAAAAATTCAGCAGAATTCCGAGAACAATTGAAGAGTTCCGAAGCATTTTTAAACATCAGCGGAATGCCGAGAACAATGCAAGATTTCCGAAGCATTTTTATATGTCAGCGGAATTCCGAGAACAATGGAAGAGTTCCGAAGCATTTTTAAACTTCAGCAGAATTCCGAGAACAATGGAAGAGTTTCGAAGCATTTTTAAACTTCAACGGAATTCCGAGAACAATGGAAGAGTTTCGAAGCATTTTTAAACTTCAACGGAATTCCGAGAACAATGGAAGAGTTCCGAAGCATTTTTAAACGTCAGCGGAATTCCGAGAACAATGGAAGAGTTCCGAACCATTATAAACTTCAGCGGAATTACGAGAACAATGGAAGAGTTCCGAAGCATTTTTAAACATGAGCAGAATTACAAGAACAATGGAAGAGATTTTAAGCATTTTTAAACTTCAGCGGAATTCCGAGAACAATAGAAGAGTTCCGAAGCATTTTTAAACTTCACCCGAATTCCGAGAGCAATGGAAGAGTTCCAAAGCATTTTAAAAGTTCAGCAGAATTCCGAGAACAATGGAAGAGTTCCGAAGCATTTTTAAACTTCAGCAGAATTCCGAGAACAATGGAAGAGTTTCGAATCATTTTTAAACTTCAACGGAATTCCGAGAACAATGAAAGAGTTGCGAAGCATTATTAAACGTTAGCGGAATTCCGAGAACAATGGAAGAGTACCGAAGCATTTTTAAACTTCAGCGGAATTCCGAGAACAATGGAAGAGTTCCGAAGCATTTTTAAACTTCACCCGAATTCCGAGAGCAATGGAAGAGTTCCAAAGCATTTTAAAAATTCAGCAGAATTCCGAGAACAATTGAAGAGTTCCGAAGCATTTTTAAACGTCAGCGGAATGCCGAGAACAATGCAAGATTTCCGATGCATTTTTATATGTCAGCGGAATTCCGAGAACAATGGAAGAGTACCAAAGCATTTTTAAACGTCAGCGGTATTCTGAGAACAATGGAAGAGTTCCGAAGCATTTTTAAACGTCAGCGGAATTCCGAGAACAATGGAAGAGTTGTGAAGCATTTTAAAAGTTCAGCAGAATTCCGAGAACAATTGAAGAGTTCCGAAGCATTTTTAAACGTCAGCGGAATGCCGAGAACAATGCAAGATTTCCGAAGCATTTTTATATGTCAGCGGAATTCCGAGAACAGTGGAAGAGTTCCGAAGCATTTTTAAACATGAGCAGAATTACGAGAACAATGGAAGAGATTTTAAGCATTTTTAAACTTCAGCGGAATTCCGAGAACAATAGAAGAGTTCCGAAGCATTTTTAAACTTCACCCGAATTCCGAGAGCAATGGAAGAGTTCCAAAGCATTTTAAAAATTCAGCAGAATTCCGAGAACAATTGAAGAGTTCCGAAGCATTTTTAAACGTCAGCGGAATGCCGAGAACAATGCAAGATTTCCGAAGCATTTTTATATGTCAGCGGAATTCCGAGAACAATGGAAGAGTACCAAAGCATTTTTAAACGTCAGCGGTATTCTGAGAACAATGGAAGAGTTCCGAAGCATTTTTAAACGTCAGCGGAATTCCGAGAACAATGGAAGAGTTGTGAAGCATTTTAAAATTTCAGCAGAATTCCGAGAACAATTGAAGAGTTCCGAAGCATTTTTAAACGTCAGCGGAATGCCGAGAACAATGCAAGATTTCCGAAGCATTTTTATATGTCAGCGGAATTCCGAGAACAGTGGAAGAGTTCCGAAGCATTTTTAAACATGAGCAGAATTACGAGAACAATGGAAGAGATTTTAAGCATTTTTAAACTTCAGCGGAATTCCGAGAACAATAGAAGAGTTCCGAAGCATTTTTAAACTTCACCCGAATTCCGAGAGCAATGGAAGAGTTCCAAAGCATTTTAAAAATTCAGCAGAATTCCGAGAACAATTGAAGAGTTCCGAAGCATTTTTAAACGTCAGCGGAATGCCGAGAACAATGCAAGATTTCCGAAGCATTTTTATATGTCAGCGGAATTCCGAGAACAATGGAAGAGTACCAAAGCATTTTTAAACGTCAGCGGAATTCTGAGAACAATGGAAGAGTTCCGAAGCATTTTTAAACGTCAGCAGAATTCCGAGAACAATGGAAGAGTTGTGAAGCATTTTTAAACGTCAGCGGAATTCCGAGAACAATGGAAGTGTTCCGAAGCATTTTTAAACGTCAGCAGAATTCCGAGAACAATGGAAGAGTTCCAAAGCATTTTTAAACGACAGCGGAATTCCGAGAACAATGGAATAGTTCTGAAGCATTTTTAAACGTCAGCGGAATTTTGAAAACAATGGAAGAGTTTCAAAGCATTTTTAAACTTTAGCAGAATTCCGAGAACAATGGAAGAGTTTCGAAGCATTTTTAAACTTCAATGGAATTCCGAGAACAATGGAAGAGTTCCGAAGCATTTTTAAACGTCAGCAGAATTCCGAGAAGAATGTAAGAGTTCTGAAGCATTTTTAAACTTCAGCAGAATTCCGAGAGCAATGGAAGAGTTCCAAAGCATTTTAAAAGTTTAGCAGAATTCCGAGAACAATTGAAGAGTTCCGAAGCATTTTTAAACGTCAGCGGAATGCCGAGAACAATGCAAGATTTCCGAAGCATTTTTATATGTCAGCGGAATTCCGAGAACAATGGAAGAGTACCGAAGCATTTTTAAACGTCAGCGGAATTCTGAGAACAATGGAAGAGTTCCGAAGCATTTTTATATGTCAGCGGAATTCCGAGAACAATGGAAGAGTACCGAAGCATTTTTAAACGTCAGCGGAATTCCGAGAACAATGGAAGGGTTCCGAAGCATTTTTAAACTTCATCGGATTTTGGAGAACAATGGAAGCGTTCCAAAGTATTTTTAAAAGTCAGCGGAATTCCGAGAACAATGGAAGAGTTGTGAAGCATTTTTAAACGTCAGCGGAATTCCGAGAACAATGGAAGAGTTCCGAAGCATTTTTAAACGTCAGCAGAATTCCGAGAACAATGGAAGAGTTTCGAAGCATTTTTAAACTTCAACGGAATTCCGAGAACAATGGAAGAGTTCCGAAGCATTTTTAAACTTCAGCGGAATTCTGAGAACAATGCAAGATTTCCGAAGCATTTTTATATGTCAGCGGAATTCCGAGAACAATGGAAGAGTTCCGAAGCATTTTTAAACTTCAGCAGAATTCCGAGAACAATGGAAGAGTTTCGAAGCATTTTTAAACTTCAACGGAATTCCGAGAACAATGGAAGAGTTTTGAAGCATTTTTAAACGTCAGCGGAATTCCGAGAACAATGGAAGAGTTCCGAACCATTTTTAAACTTCAGTGGAATTACGAGAACAATGGAAGAGTTCCGAAGCATTTTTAAACATGAGCAGAATTACGAGAACAATGGAAGAGATTTTAAGCATTTTTAAACTTCACCCGAATTCCGAGAGCAATGGAAGAGTTCCAAAGCATTTTAAAAGTTCAGCAGAATTCCGAGAACAATTGAAGAGTTCCGAAGCATTTTTAAATGTCAGCGGAATGCCGAGAACAATGCAAGATTTCCGAAGCATTTTTATATGTCAGCGGAATTCCGAGAACAATGGAAGCGTACCGAAGCATTTTTAAACGTCAGCGGAATTCTGAGAACAATGGAAGAGTTCCGAAGCATTTTTAAACTTCAGCAGAATTCCGAGAGCAATGGAAGAGTTTCGAAGCATTTTTAAACTTCAACGGAATTCCGAGAACAATGAAAGAGTTGCGAAGCATTATTAAACGTCAGCGGAATTCCGAGAACAATGGAAGAGTACCGAAGCATTTTTAAATGTCAGCAGAATTCTGAGAACAATGGAAGAGTTCCGAAGCATTTTTAAACGTCAGCGGAATTCCGAGAACAAAGGAAGAGTTCTGAAGCATTTTTAAACGTCAGCAGAATTCCGAGAACAATAGAAGAGTTCCGAAGCATTTTTAAACGTCAGCAGAATTCTGAGAACAATGGAAGAGTTCCGAAGCATTTTTAAACTTGAGCGGAATTCCGAGAACAATGGAAGAGTTCTGAAGCATTTTTAAACGTCAGCAGAATTCTGAGAACAATGGAAGAGTTCCGAAGCATTATTAAACATCAGCGGAATTCCGAGAACAATGGAAGAGTTCCGAAGCATTTTTAAACTTCAGCGGAATTCTGAGAACAATGGAAGAGTTCCGAAGCATTTTTAAACGTCAGCAGAATTCCGAGAACAATGTAAGAGTCCTGAAGCATTTTTAAACTTCAGCAGAATTCCGAGAGCAATGGAAGAGTTCCAAAGCATTTTAAAAGTTCAGCAGAATTCCGAGAACAATTGAAGAGTTCCGAAGAATTTTTAAATGTCAGCGGAATGCCGAGAACAATGCAAGATTTCCGAAGCATTTTTATATGTCAGCGGAATTCCGAGAACAATGGAAGCGTACCGAAGCATTTTTAAACGTCAGCGGAATTCTGAGAACAATGGAAGAGTTCCGAAGCATTTTTAAACTTCAGCAGAATTCCGAGAACAATGGAAGAGTTTCGAAGCATTTTTAAACTTCAACGGAATTCCGAGAACAATGAAAGAGTTGCGAAGCATTATTAAACGTTAGCGGAATTCCGAGAACAATGGAAGAGTACCGAAGCATTTTTAAACTTCAGCGGAATTCCGAGAACAATGGAAGAGTTCCGAAGCATTTTTAAACTTCACCCGAATTCCGAGAGCAATGGAAGAGTTCCAAAGCATTTTAAAAATTCAGCAGAATTCCGAGAACAATTGAAGAGTTCCGAAGCATTTTTAAACGTCAGCGGAATGCCGAGAACAATGCAAGATTTCCGATGCATTTTTATATGTCAGCGGAATTCCGAGAACAATGGAAGAGTACCAAAGCATTTTTAAACGTCAGCGAAATTCTGAGAACAATGGAAGAGTTCCGAAGCATTTTTAAACGTCAGCGGAATTCCGAGAACAATGGAAGAGTTGTGAAGCATTTTAAAAGTTCAGCAGAATTCCGAGAACAATTGAAGAGTTCCGAAGCATTTTTAAACGTCAGCGGAATGCCGAGAACAATGCAAGATTTCCGAAGCATTTTTATATGTCAGCGGAATTCCGAGAACAGTGGAAGAGTTCCGAAGCATTTTTAAACATGAGCAGAATTACGAGAACAATGGAAGAGATTTTAAGCATTTTTAAACTTCAGCGGAATTCCGAGAACAATAGAAGAGTTCCGAAGCATTTTTAAACTTCACCCGAATTCCGAGAGCAATGGAAGAGTTCCAAAGCATTTTAAAAATTCAGCAGAATTCCGAGAACAATTGAAGAGTTCCGAAGCATTTTTAAACGTCAGCGGAATGCCGAGAACAATGGAAGAGTTCCAAAGCATTTTTAAACGTCAGCGGGATTCCGAGAACAAAGGAAGAGTTCTGAAGCATTTTTAAACGTCAGCGGAATTTTGAAAACAATGGAAGATTTCCGAAGCATTTTTAAACGTCAGCGGAATTCTGAGAACAATGGAAGAGTTCCGAAGCATTTTTAAACTTCAGCGGAATTCTGAGAACAATGGAAGAGTTCCGAAGCATTTTTAAACGTCAGCAGAATTCCGAGAACAATGTAAGAGTTCTGAAGCATTTTTAAACTTCAGCAGAATTCCGAGAGCAATGGAAGAGTTCCAAAGCATTTTAAAAGTTCAGCAGAATTCCGAGAAAAATTGAAGAGTTCCGAAGCATTTTTAAACATCAGCGGAATGCCGAGAACAATGCAAGATTTCCGAAGCATTTTTATATGTCAGCGGAATTCCGAGAACAATGGAAGAGTTCCGAAGCATTTTTAAACTTCAGCAGAATTCCGAGAACAATGGAAGAGTTTCGAAGCATTTTTAAACTTCAACGGAATTCCGAGAACAATGGAAGAGTTTTGAAGCATTTTTAAACTTCAACGGAATTCCGAGAACAATGGAAGAGTTCCGAAGCATTTTTAAACGTCAGCGGAATTCCGAGAACAATGGAAGAGTTCCGAACCATTTTTAAACTTCAGTGGAATTACGAGAACAATGAAAGAGTTCCGAAGCATTTTTAAACATGAGCAGAATTACGAGAACAATGGAAGAGATTTTAAGCATTTTTAAACTTCAGCGGAATTCCGAGAACAATAGAAGAGTTCCGAAGCATTTTTAAACTTCACCCGAATTCCGAGAGCAATGGAAGAGTTCCAAAGCATTTTATAAGTTCAGCAGAATTCCGAGAACAATTGAAGAGTTCCGAAGCATTTTTAAATGTCAGCGGAATGCCGAGAACAATGCAAGATTTCCGAAGCATTTTTATATGTCAGCGGAATTCCGAGAACAATGGAAGCGTACCGAAGCATTTTTAAACGTCAGCGGAATTCTGAGAACAAGGGAAGAGTTCCGAAGCATTTTTAAACTTCAGCAGAATTCCGAGAGCAATGGAAGAGTTTCGAAGCATTTTTAAACTTCAACGGAATTCCGAGAACAATGAAAGAGTTGCGAAGCATTATTAAACGTCAGCGGAATTCCGAGAACAATGGAAGAGTACCGAAGCATTTTTAAATGTCAGCAGAATTCTGAGAACAATGGAAGAGTTCCGAAGCATTTTTAAACGTCCACGGAATTCCGAGAACAAAGGAAGAGTTCTGAAGCATTTTTAAACGTCAGCAGAATTCCGAGAACAATAGAAGAGTTCCGAAGCATTTTTAAACGTCAGCAGAATTCTGAGAACAATGGAAGAGTTGCGAAGCATTTTTAAACTTCAGCGGAATTCCGAGAACAATGGAAGAGTTCCAAAGCATTTTTAAACGTCAGCGGAATTCCGAGAACAATGGAAGAGTTCTGAAGCATTTTTAAACGTCAGCGGAATTTTGAAAACAATGGAAGATTTCCGAAGCATTTTTAAACGTCAGCGGAATTCTGAGAACAATGGAAGAGTTCCGAAGCATTTTTAAACGTCAGCAGAATTCCGAGAACAATGTAAGAGTCCTGAAGCATTTTTAAACTTCAGCAGAATTCCGAGAGCAATGGAAGAGTTCCAAAGCATTTTAAAAGTTCAGCAGAATTCCGAGAACAATTGAAGAGTTCCGAAGCATTTTTAAACGTCAGCGGAATGCCGAGAACAATGCAAGATTTCCGAAGCATTTTTATATGTCAGCGGAATTCCGAGAACAATGGAAGAGTTCCGAAGCATTTTTAAACTTCAGCAGAATTCCGAGAACAATGGAAGAGTTTCGAAGCATTTTTAAACTTCAACGGAATTCCGAGAACAATGGAAGAGTTTCGAAGCATTTTTAAACTTCAACGGAATTCCGAGAACAATGGAAGAGTTCCGAAGCATTTTTAAACGTCAGCGGAATTCCGAGAACAATGGAAGAGTTCCGAAGCATTTTTAAACTTCAGCAGAATTCCGAGAACAATGGAAGAGTTCTGAAGCATTTTTAAACTTCACCCGAATTCCGAGAGCAATGGAAGAGTTCCAAAGCATTTTAAAAATTCAGCAGAATTCCGAGAACAATTGAAGAGTTCCGAAGCATTTTTAAACGTCAGCGGAATGCCGAGAACAATGCAAGATTTCCGAAGCATTTTTATATGTCAGCGGAATTCCGAGAACAATGGAAGAGTACCAAAGCATTTTTAAACGTCAGCGGTATTCTGAGAACAATGGAAGAGTTCCGAAGCATTTTTAAACGTCAGCGGAATTCCGAGAACAATGGAAGAGTTGTGAAGCATTTTAAAATTTCAGCAGAATTCCGAGAACAATTGAAGAGTTCCGAAGCATTTTTAAACGTCAGCGGAATGCCGAGAACAATGCAAGATTTCCGAAGCATTTTTATATGTCAGCGGAATTCCGAGAACAGTGGAAGAGTTCCGAAGCATTTTTAAACATGAGCAGAATTACGAGAACAATGGAAGAGATTTTAAGCATTTTTAAACTTCAGCGGAATTCCGAGAACAATAGAAGAGTTCCGAAGCATTTTTAAACTTCACCCGAATTCCGAGAGCAATGGAAGAGTTCCAAAGCATTTTAAAAATTCAGCAGAATTCCGAGAACAATTGAAGAGTTCCGAAGCATTTTTAAACGTCAGCGGAATGCCGAGAACAATGCAAGATTTCCGAAGCATTTTTATATGTCAGCGGAATTCCGAGAACAATGGAAGCGTACCGAAGCATTTTTAAACGTCAGCGGAATTCTGAGAACAATGGAAGAGTTCCGAAGCATTTTTAAACTTCAGCAGAATTCCGAGAGCAATGGAAGAGTTTCGAAGCATTTTTAAACTTCAACGGAATTCCGAGAACAATGAAAGAGTTGCGAAGCATTATTAAACGTCAGCGGAATTCCGAGAACAATGGAAGAGTACCGAAGCATTTTTAAATGTCAGCAGAATTCTGAGAACAATGGAAGAGTTCCGAAGCATTTTTAAACGTCAGCGGAATTCCGAGAACAAAGGAAGAGTTCTGAAGCATTTTTAAACGTCAGCAGAATTCCGAGAACAATAGAAGAGTTCCGAAGCATTTTTAAACGTCAGCAGAATTCTGAGAACAATGGAAGAGTTCCGAAGCATTTTTAAACTTCAGCGGAATTCCGAGAACAATGGAAGAGTTCTGAAGCATTTTTAAACGTCAGCAGAATTCTGAGAACAATGGAAGAGTTCCGAAGCATTATTAAACATCAGCGGAATTCCGAGAACAATGGAAGAGTTCCGAAGCATTTTTAAACTTCAGCGGAATTCTGAGAACAATGGAAGAGTTCCAAAGCATTTTTAAACGTCAGCAGAATTCCGAGAACAATGTAAGAGTCCTGAAGCATTTTTAAACTTCAGCAGAATTCCGAGAGCAATGGAAGAGTTCCAAAGCATTTTAAAAGTTCAGCAGAATTCCGAGAACAATTGAAGAGTTCCGAAGAATTTTTAAATGTCAGCGGAATGCCGAGAACAATGCAAGATTTCCGAAGCATTTTTATATGTCAGCGGAATTCCGAGAACAATGGAAGCGTACCGAAGCATTTTTAAACGTCAGCGGAATTCTGAGAACAATGGAAGAGTTCCGAAGCATTTTTAAACTTCAGCAGAATTCCGAGAACAATGGAAGAGTTTCGAAGCATTTTTAAACTTCAACGGAATTCCGAGAACAATGAAAGAGTTGCGAAGCATTATTAAACGTTAGCGGAATTCCGAGAACAATGGAAGAGTACCGAAGCATTTTTAAACTTCAGCGGAATTCCGAGAACAATGGAAGAGTTCCGAAGCATTTTTAAACTTCACCCGAATTCCGAGAGCAATGGAAGAGTTCCAAAGCATTTTAAAAATTCAGCAGAATTCCGAGAACAATTGAAGAGTTCCGAAGCATTTTTAAACGTCAGCGGAATGCCGAGAACAATGCAAGATTTCCGATGCATTTTTATATGTCAGCGGAATTCCGAGAACAATGGAAGAGTACCAAAGCATTTTTAAACGTCAGCGAAATTCTGAGAACAATGGAAGAGTTCCGAAGCATTTTTAAACGTCAGCGGAATTCCGAGAACAATGGAAGAGTTGTGAAGCATTTTAAAAGTTCAGCAGAATTCCGAGAACAATTGAAGAGTTCCGAAGCATTTTTAAACGTCAGCGGAATGCCGAGAACAATGCAAGATTTCCGAAGCATTTTTATATGTCAGCGGAATTCCGAGAACAGTGGAAGAGTTCCGAAGCATTTTTAAACATGAGCAGAATTACGAGAACAATGGAAGAGATTTTAAGCATTTTTAAACTTCAGCGGAATTCCGAGAACAATAGAAGAGTTCCGAAGCATTTTTAAACTTCACCCGAATTCCGAGAGCAATGGAAGAGTTCCAAAGCATTTTAAAAATTCAGCAGAATTCCGAGAACAATTGAAGAGTTCCGAAGCATTTTTAAACGTCAGCGGAATGCCGAGAACAATGGAAGAGTTCCAAAGCATTTTTAAACGTCAGCGGGATTCCGAGAACAAAGGAAGAGTTCTGAAGCATTTTTAAACGTCAGCGGAATTTTGAAAACAATGGAAGATTTCCGAAGCATTTTTAAACGTCAGCGGAATTCTGAGAACAATGGAAGAGTTCCGAAGCATTTTTAAACTTCAGCGGAATTCTGAGAACAATGGAAGAGTTCCGAAGCATTTTTAAACGTCAGCAGAATTCCGAGAACAATGTAAGAGTTCTGAAGCATTTTTAAACTTCAGCAGAATTCCGAGAGCAATGGAAGAGTTCCAAAGCATTTTAAAAGTTCAGCAGAATTCCGAGAAAAATTGAAGAGTTCCGAAGCATTTTTAAACATCAGCGGAATGCCGAGAACAATGCAAGATTTCCGAAGCATTTTTATATGTCAGCGGAATTCCGAGAACAATGGAAGAGTTCCGAAGCATTTTTAAACTTCAGCAGAATTCCGAGAACAATGGAAGAGTTTCGAAGCATTTTTAAACTTCAACGGAATTCCGAGAACAATGGAAGAGTTTTGAAGCATTTTTAAACTTCAACGGAATTCCGAGAACAATGGAAGAGTTCCGAAGCATTTTTAAACGTCAGCGGAATTCCGAGAACAATGGAAGAGTTCCGAACCATTTTTAAACTTCAGTGGAATTACGAGAACAATGAAAGAGTTCCGAAGCATTTTTAAACATGAGCAGAATTACGAGAACAATGGAAGAGATTTTAAGCATTTTTAAACTTCAGCGGAATTCCGAGAACAATAGAAGAGTTCCGAAGCATTTTTAAACTTCACCCGAATTCCGAGAGCAATGGAAGAGTTCCAAAGCATTTTATAAGTTCAGCAGAATTCCGAGAACAATTGAAGAGTTCCGAAGCATTTTTAAATGTCAGCGGAATGCCGAGAACAATGCAAGATTTCCGAAGCATTTTTATATGTCAGCGGAATTCCGAGAACAATGGAAGCGTACCGAAGCATTTTTAAACGTCAGCGGAATTCTGAGAACAAGGGAAGAGTTCCGAAGCATTTTTAAACTTCAGCAGAATTCCGAGAGCAATGGAAGAGTTTCGAAGCATTTTTAAACTTCAACGGAATTCCGAGAACAATGAAAGAGTTGCGAAGC
Source organism: Phyllobates terribilis (assembly GCF_046119375.1). NCBI lineage: Eukaryota > Metazoa > Chordata > Amphibia > Anura > Dendrobatidae > Phyllobates > Phyllobates terribilis. The sequence continues at coordinate 10,029,945 of NW_027362788.1, read as the reverse complement.
ATTATTAAACGTCAGCGGAATTCCGAGAACAATGGAAGAGTACCGAAGCATTTTTAAATGTCAGCAGAATTCTGAGAACAATGGAAGAGTTCCGAAGCATTTTTAAACGTCCACGGAATTCCGAGAACAAAGGAAGAGTTCTGAAGCATTTTTAAACGTCAGCAGAATTCCGAGAACAATAGAAGAGTTCCGAAGCATTTTTAAACGTCAGCAGAATTCTGAGAACAATGGAAGAGTTGCGAAGCATTTTTAAACTTCAGCGGAATTCCGAGAACAATGGAAGAGTTCCAAAGCATTTTTAAACGTCAGCGGAATTCCGAGAACAATGGAAGAGTTCTGAAGCATTTTTAAACGTCAGCGGAATTTTGAAAACAATGGAAGATTTCCGAAGCATTTTTAAACGTCAGCGGAATTCTGAGAACAATGGAAGAGTTCCGAAGCATTTTTAAACGTCAGCAGAATTCCGAGAACAATGTAAGAGTCCTGAAGCATTTTTAAACTTCAGCAGAATTCCGAGAGCAATGGAAGAGTTCCAAAGCATTTTAAAAGTTCAGCAGAATTCCGAGAACAATTGAAGAGTTCCGAAGCATTTTTAAACGTCAGCGGAATGCCGAGAACAATGCAAGATTTCCGAAGCATTTTTATATGTCAGCGGAATTCCGAGAACAATGGAAGAGTTCCGAAGCATTTTTAAACTTCAGCAGAATTCCGAGAACAATGGAAGAGTTTCGAAGCATTTTTAAACTTCAACGGAATTCCGAGAACAATGGAAGAGTTTCGAAGCATTTTTAAACTTCAACGGAATTCCGAGAACAATGGAAGAGTTCCGAAGCATTTTTAAACGTCAGCGGAATTCCGAGAACAATGGAAGAGTTCCGAAGCATTTTTAAACTTCAGCAGAATTCCGAGAACAATGGAAGAGTTCTGAAGCATTTTTAAACTTCACCCGAATTCCGAGAGCAATGGAAGAGTTCCAAAGCATTTTAAAAATTCAGCAGAATTCCGAGAACAATTGAAGAGTTCCGAAGCATTTTTAAACGTCAGCGGAATGCCGAGAACAATGCAAGATTTCCGAAGCATTTTTATATGTCAGCGGAATTCCGAGAACAATGGAAGAGTACCAAAGCATTTTTAAACGTCAGCGGTATTCTGAGAACAATGGAAGAGTTCCGAAGCATTTTTAAACGTCAGCGGAATTCCGAGAACAATGGAAGAGTTGTGAAGCATTTTAAAATTTCAGCAGAATTCCGAGAACAATTGAAGAGTTCCGAAGCATTTTTAAACGTCAGCGGAATGCCGAGAACAATGCAAGATTTCCGAAGCATTTTTATATGTCAGCGGAATTCCGAGAACAGTGGAAGAGTTCCGAAGCATTTTTAAACATGAGCAGAATTACGAGAACAATGGAAGAGATTTTAAGCATTTTTAAACTTCAGCGGAATTCCGAGAACAATAGAAGAGTTCCGAAGCATTTTTAAACTTCACCCGAATTCCGAGAGCAATGGAAGAGTTCCAAAGCATTTTAAAAATTCAGCAGAATTCCGAGAACAATTGAAGAGTTCCGAAGCATTTTTAAACGTCAGCGGAATGCCGAGAACAATGCAAGATTTCCGAAGCATTTTTATATGTCAGCGGAATTCCGAGAACAATGGAAGCGTACCGAAGCATTTTTAAACGTCAGCGGAATTCTGAGAACAATGGAAGAGTTCCGAAGCATTTTTAAACTTCAGCAGAATTCCGAGAGCAATGGAAGAGTTTCGAAGCATTTTTAAACTTCAACGGAATTCCGAGAACAATGAAAGAGTTGCGAAGCATTATTAAACGTCAGCGGAATTCCGAGAACAATGGAAGAGTACCGAAGCATTTTTAAATGTCAGCAGAATTCTGAGAACAATGGAAGAGTTCCGAAGCATTTTTAAACGTCAGCGGAATTCCGAGAACAAAGGAAGAGTTCTGAAGCATTTTTAAACGTCAGCAGAATTCCGAGAACAATAGAAGAGTTCCGAAGCATTTTTAAACGTCAGCAGAATTCTGAGAACAATGGAAGAGTTCCGAAGCATTTTTAAACTTCAGCGGAATTCCGAGAACAATGGAAGAGTTCTGAAGCATTTTTAAACGTCAGCAGAATTCTGAGAACAATGGAAGAGTTCCGAAGCATTATTAAACATCAGCGGAATTCCGAGAACAATGGAAGAGTTCCGAAGCATTTTTAAACTTCAGCGGAATTCTGAGAACAATGGAAGAGTTCCAAAGCATTTTTAAACGTCAGCAGAATTCCGAGAACAATGTAAGAGTCCTGAAGCATTTTTAAACTTCAGCAGAATTCCGAGAGCAATGGAAGAGTTCCAAAGCATTTTAAAAGTTCAGCAGAATTCCGAGAACAATTGAAGAGTTCCGAAGAATTTTTAAATGTCAGCGGAATGCCGAGAACAATGCAAGATTTCCGAAGCATTTTTATATGTCAGCGGAATTCCGAGAACAATGGAAGCGTACCGAAGCATTTTTAAACGTCAGCGGAATTCTGAGAACAATGGAAGAGTTCCGAAGCATTTTTAAACTTCAGCAGAATTCCGAGAACAATGGAAGAGTTTCGAAGCATTTTTAAACTTCAACGGAATTCCGAGAACAATGAAAGAGTTGCGAAGCATTATTAAACGTTAGCGGAATTCCGAGAACAATGGAAGAGTACCGAAGCATTTTTAAACTTCAGCGGAATTCCGAGAACAATGGAAGAGTTCCGAAGCATTTTTAAACTTCACCCGAATTCCGAGAGCAATGGAAGAGTTCCAAAGCATTTTAAAAATTCAGCAGAATTCCGAGAACAATTGAAGAGTTCCGAAGCATTTTTAAACGTCAGCGGAATGCCGAGAACAATGCAAGATTTCCGATGCATTTTTATATGTCAGCGGAATTCCGAGAACAATGGAAGAGTACCAAAGCATTTTTAAACGTCAGCGAAATTCTGAGAACAATGGAAGAGTTCCGAAGCATTTTTAAACGTCAGCGGAATTCCGAGAACAATGGAAGAGTTGTGAAGCATTTTAAAAGTTCAGCAGAATTCCGAGAACAATTGAAGAGTTCCGAAGCATTTTTAAACGTCAGCGGAATGCCGAGAACAATGCAAGATTTCCGAAGCATTTTTATATGTCAGCGGAATTCCGAGAACAGTGGAAGAGTTCCGAAGCATTTTTAAACATGAGCAGAATTACGAGAACAATGGAAGAGATTTTAAGCATTTTTAAACTTCAGCGGAATTCCGAGAACAATAGAAGAGTTCCGAAGCATTTTTAAACTTCACCCGAATTCCGAGAGCAATGGAAGAGTTCCAAAGCATTTTAAAAATTCAGCAGAATTCCGAGAACAATTGAAGAGTTCCGAAGCATTTTTAAACGTCAGCGGAATGCCGAGAACAATGGAAGAGTTCCAAAGCATTTTTAAACGTCAGCGGGATTCCGAGAACAAAGGAAGAGTTCTGAAGCATTTTTAAACGTCAGCGGAATTCTGAGAACAATGGAAGAGTTCCGAAGCATTTTTAAACTTCAGCGGAATTCTGAGAACAATGGAAGAGTTCCGAAGCATTTTTAAACGTCAGCAGAATTCCGAGAACAATGTAAGAGTTCTGAAGCATTTTTAAACTTCAGCAGAATTCCGAGAGCAATGGAAGAGTTCCAAAGCATTTTAAAAGTTCAGCAGAATTCCGAGAAAAATTGAAGAGTTCCGAAGCATTTTTAAACATCAGCGGAATGCCGAGAACAATGCAAGATTTCCGAAGCATTTTTATATGTCAGCGGAATTCCGAGAACAATGGAAGAGTTCCGAAGCATTTTTAAACTTCAGCAGAATTCCGAGAACAATGGAAGAGTTTCGAAGCATTTTTAAACTTCAACGGAATTCCGAGAACAATGGAAGAGTTTTGAAGCATTTTTAAACTTCAACGGAATTCCGAGAACAATGGAAGAGTTCCGAAGCATTTTTAAACGTCAGCGGAATTCCGAGAACAATGGAAGAGTTCCGAACCATTTTTAAACTTCAGTGGAATTACGAGAACAATGAAAGAGTTCCGAAGCATTTTTAAACATGAGCAGAATTACGAGAACAATGGAAGAGATTTTAAGCATTTTTAAACTTCAGCGGAATTCCGAGAACAATAGAAGAGTTCCGAAGCATTTTTAAACTTCACCCGAATTCCGAGAGCAATGGAAGAGTTCCAAAGCATTTTATAAGTTCAGCAGAATTCCGAGAACAATTGAAGAGTTCCGAAGCATTTTTAAATGTCAGCGGAATGCCGAGAACAATGCAAGATTTCCGAAGCATTTTTATATGTCAGCGGAATTCCGAGAACAATGGAAGCGTACCGAAGCATTTTTAAACGTCAGCGGAATTCTGAGAACAAGGGAAGAGTTCCGAAGCATTTTTAAACTTCAGCAGAATTCCGAGAGCAATGGAAGAGTTTCGAAGCATTTTTAAACTTCAACGGAATTCCGAGAACAATGAAAGAGTTGCGAAGCATTATTAAACGTCAGCGGAATTCCGAGAACAATGGAAGAGTACCGAAGCATTTTTAAATGTCAGCAGAATTCTGAGAACAATGGAAGAGTTCCGAAGCATTTTTAAACGTCCACGGAATTCCGAGAACAAAGGAAGAGTTCTGAAGCATTTTTAAACGTCAGCAGAATTCCGAGAACAATAGAAGAGTTCCGAAGCATTTTTAAACGTCAGCAGAATTCTGAGAACAATGGAAGAGTTGCGAAGCATTTTTAAACTTCAGCGGAATTCCGAGAACAATGGAAGAGTTCCAAAGCATTTTTAAACGTCAGCGGAATTCCGAGAACAATGGAAGAGTTCTGAAGCATTTTTAAACGTCAGCGGAATTTTGAAAACAATGGAAGATTTCCGAAGCATTTTTAAACGTCAGCGGAATTCTGAGAACAATGGAAGAGTTCCGAAGCATTTTTAAACGTCAGCAGAATTCCGAGAACAATGTAAGAGTCCTGAAGCATTTTTAAACTTCAGCAGAATTCCGAGAGCAATGGAAGAGTTCCAAAGCATTTTAAAAGTTCAGCAGAATTCCGAGAACAATTGAAGAGTTCCGAAGCATTTTTAAACGTCAGCGGAATGCCGAGAACAATGCAAGATTTCCGAAGCATTTTTATATGTCAGCGGAATTCCGAGAACAATGGAAGAGTTCCGAAGCATTTTTAAACTTCAGCAGAATTCCGAGAACAATGGAAGAGTTTCGAAGCATTTTTAAACTTCAACGGAATTCCGAGAACAATGGAAGAGTTTCGAAGCATTTTTAAACTTCAACGGAATTCCGAGAACAATGGAAGAGTTCCGAAGCATTTTTAAACGTCAGCGGAATTCCGAGAACAATGGAAGAGTTCCGAAGCATTTTTAAACTTCAGCAGAATTCCGAGAACAATGGAAGAGTTCTGAAGCATTTTTAAACTTCACCCGAATTCCGAGAGCAATGGAAGAGTTCCAAAGCATTTTAAAAATTCAGCAGAATTCCGAGAACAATTGAAGAGTTCCGAAGCATTTTTAAACGTCAGCGGAATGCCGAGAACAATGCAAGATTTCCGAAGCATTTTTATATGTCAGCGGAATTCCGAGAACAATGGAAGAGTACCAAAGCATTTTTAAACGTCAGCGGTATTCTGAGAACAATGGAAGAGTTCCGAAGCATTTTTAAACGTCAGCGGAATTCCGAGAACAATGGAAGAGTTGTGAAGCATTTTAAAATTTCAGCAGAATTCCGAGAACAATTGAAGAGTTCCGAAGCATTTTTAAACGTCAGCGGAATGCCGAGAACAATGCAAGATTTCCGAAGCATTTTTATATGTCAGCGGAATTCCGAGAACAGTGGAAGAGTTCCGAAGCATTTTTAAACATGAGCAGAATTACGAGAACAATGGAAGAGATTTTAAGCATTTTTAAACTTCAGCGGAATTCCGAGAACAATAGAAGAGTTCCGAAGCATTTTTAAACTTCACCCGAATTCCGAGAGCAATGGAAGAGTTCCAAAGCATTTTAAAAATTCAGCAGAATTCCGAGAACAATTGAAGAGTTCCGAAGCATTTTTAAACGTCAGCGGAATGCCGAGAACAATGCAAGATTTCCGAAGCATTTTTATATGTCAGCGGAATTCCGAGAACAATGGAAGAGTACCAAAGCATTTTTAAACGTCAGCGGAATTCTGAGAACAATGGAAGAGTTCCGAAGCATTTTTAAACGTCAGCAGAATTCCGAGAACAATGGAAGAGTTGTGAAGCATTTTTAAACGTCAGCGGAATTCCGAGAACAATGGAAGTGTTCCGAAGCATTTTTAAACGTCAGCAGAATTCCGAGAACAATGGAAGAGTTCCAAAGCATTTTTAAACGACAGCGGAATTCCGAGAACAATGGAATAGTTCTGAAGCATTTTTAAACGTCAGCGGAATTTTGAAAACAATGGAAGAGTTTCAAAGCATTTTTAAACTTTAGCAGAATTCCGAGAACAATGGAAGAGTTTCGAAGCATTTTTAAACTTCAATGGAATTCCGAGAACAATGGAAGAGTTCCGAAGCATTTTTAAACGTCAGCAGAATTCCGAGAAGAATGTAAGAGTTCTGAAGCATTTTTAAACTTCAGCAGAATTCCGAGAGCAATGGAAGAGTTCCAAAGCATTTTAAAAGTTTAGCAGAATTCCGAGAACAATTGAAGAGTTCCGAAGCATTTTTAAACGTCAGCGGAATGCCGAGAACAATGCAAGATTTCCGAAGCATTTTTATATGTCAGCGGAATTCCGAGAACAATGGAAGAGTACCGAAGCATTTTTAAACGTCAGCGGAATTCTGAGAACAATGGAAGAGTTCCGAAGCATTTTTATATGTCAGCGGAATTCCGAGAACAATGGAAGAGTACCGAAGCATTTTTAAACGTCAGCGGAATTCCGAGAACAATGGAAGGGTTCCGAAGCATTTTTAAACTTCATCGGATTTTGGAGAACAATGGAAGCGTTCCAAAGTATTTTTAAAAGTCAGCGGAATTCCGAGAACAATGGAAGAGTTGTGAAGCATTTTTAAACGTCAGCGGAATTCCGAGAACAATGGAAGAGTTCCGAAGCATTTTTAAACGTCAGCAGAATTCCGAGAACAATGGAAGAGTTTCGAAGCATTTTTAAACTTCAACGGAATTCCGAGAACAATGGAAGAGTTCCGAAGCATTTTTAAACTTCAGCGGAATTCTGAGAACAATGCAAGATTTCCGAAGCATTTTTATATGTCAGCGGAATTCCGAGAACAATGGAAGAGTTCCGAAGCATTTTTAAACTTCAGCAGAATTCCGAGAACAATGGAAGAGTTTCGAAGCATTTTTAAACTTCAACGGAATTCCGAGAACAATGGAAGAGTTTTGAAGCATTTTTAAACGTCAGCGGAATTCCGAGAACAATGGAAGAGTTCCGAACCATTTTTAAACTTCAGTGGAATTACGAGAACAATGGAAGAGTTCCGAAGCATTTTTAAACATGAGCAGAATTACGAGAACAATGGAAGAGATTTTAAGCATTTTTAAACTTCACCCGAATTCCGAGAGCAATGGAAGAGTTCCAAAGCATTTTAAAAGTTCAGCAGAATTCCGAGAACAATTGAAGAGTTCCGAAGCATTTTTAAATGTCAGCGGAATGCCGAGAACAATGCAAGATTTCCGAAGCATTTTTATATGTCAGCGGAATTCCGAGAACAATGGAAGCGTACCGAAGCATTTTTAAACGTCAGCGGAATTCTGAGAACAATGGAAGAGTTCCGAAGCATTTTTAAACTTCAGCAGAATTCCGAGAGCAATGGAAGAGTTTCGAAGCATTTTTAAACTTCAACGGAATTCCGAGAACAATGAAAGAGTTGCGAAGCATTATTAAACGTCAGCGGAATTCCGAGAACAATGGAAGAGTACCGAAGCATTTTTAAATGTCAGCAGAATTCTGAGAACAATGGAAGAGTTCCGAAGCATTTTTAAACGTCAGCGGAATTCCGAGAACAAAGGAAGAGTTCTGAAGCATTTTTAAACGTCAGCAGAATTCCGAGAACAATAGAAGAGTTCCGAAGCATTTTTAAACGTCAGCAGAATTCTGAGAACAATGGAAGAGTTCCGAAGCATTTTTAAACTTCAGCGGAATTCCGAGAACAATGGAAGAGTTCTGAAGCATTTTTAAACGTCAGCAGAATTCTGAGAACAATGGAAGAGTTCCGAAGCATTATTAAACATCAGCGGAATTCCGAGAACAATGGAAGAGTTCCGAAGCATTTTTAAACTTCAGCGGAATTCTGAGAACAATGGAAGAGTTCCGAAGCATTTTTAAACGTCAGCAGAATTCCGAGAACAATGTAAGAGTCCTGAAGCATTTTTAAACTTCAGCAGAATTCCGAGAGCAATGGAAGAGTTCCAAAGCATTTTAAAAGTTCAGCAGAATTCCGAGAACAATTGAAGAGTTCCGAAGCATTTTTAAATGTCAGCGGAATGCCGAGAACAATGCAAGATTTCCGAAGCATTTTTATATGTCAGCGGAATTCCGAGAACAATGGAAGCGTACCGAAGCATTTTTAAACGTCAGCGGAATTCTGAGAACAATGGAAGAGTTCCGAAGCATTTTTAAACTTCAGCAGAATTCCGAGAACAATGGAAGAGTTTCGAAGCATTTTTAAACTTCAACGGAATTCCGAGAACAATGAAAGAGTTGCGAAGCATTATTAAACGTTAGCGGAATTCCGAGAACAATGGAAGAGTTCCGAAGCATTTTTAAACGTCAGCGGAATGCCGAGAACAATGCAAGATTTCCGAAGCATTTTTATATGTCAGCGGAATTCCGAGAACAATGGAAGAGTACCAAAGCATTTTTAAACGTCAGCGGAATTCTGAGAACAATGGAAGAGTTCCGAAGCATTTTTAAACGTCAGCAGAATTCCGAGAACAATGGAAGAGTTTCGAAGCATTTTTAAACTTCAACGGAATTCCGAGAACAATGGAAGAGTTCCGAAGCATTTTTAAACGTCAGCGGAATTCCGAGAACAATGGAAGAGTTCCGAACCATTTTTAAACTTCAGTGGAATTACGAGAACAATGGAAGAGTTCCGAAGCATTTTTAAACATGAGCAGAATTACGAGAACAATGGAAGAGATTTTAAGCATTTTTAAACTTCAGCGGAATTCCGAGAACAATAGAAGAGTTCCGAAGCATTTTTAAACTTCACCCGAATTCCGAGAGCAATGGAAGAGTTCCAAAGCATTTTAAAAGTTCAGCAGAATTCCGAGAACAATTGAAGAGTTCCGAAGCATTTTTAAATGTCAGCGGAATGCCGAGAACAATGCAAGATTTCCGAAGCATTTTTATATGTCAGCGGAATTCCGAGAACAATGGAAGCGTACCGAAGCATTTTTAAACGTCAGCGGAATTCTGAGAACAATGGAAGAGTTCCGAAGCATTTTTAAACTTCAGCAGAATTCCGAGAGCAATGGAAGAGTTTCGAAGCATTTTTAAACTTCAACGGAATTCCGAGAACAATGAAAGAGTTGCGAAGCATTATTAAACGTCAGCGGAATTCCGAGAACAATGGAAGAGTACCGAAGCATTTTTAAATGTCAGCAGAATTCTGAGAACAATGGAAGAGTTCCGAAGCATTTTTAAACGTCAGCGGAATTCCGAGAACAAAGGAAGAGTTCTGAAGCATTTTTAAACGTCAGCATAATTCCGAGAACAATAGAAGAGTTCCGAAGCATTTTTAAACGTCAGCAGAATTCTGAGAACAATGGAAGAGTTCTGAAGCATTTTTAAACGTCAGCGGAATTTTGAAAACAATGGAAGATTTCCGAAGCATTTTTAAACGTCAGCGGAATTCTGAGAACAATGGAAGAGTTCCGAAGCATTTTTAAACTTCAGCGGAATTCCGAGAACAATGGAAGAGTTCCAAAGCATTTTTAAACGTCAGCGGAATTCCGAGAACAATGGAAGAGTTCCGAAGCATTTTTAAACGTCAGCAGAATTCCGAGAAGAATGTAAGAGTAATGAAGCATTTTTAAACTTCAGCAGAATTCCGAGAGCAATGGAAGAGTTCCAAAGCATTTTAAAAGTTCAGCAGAATTCCGAGAACAATTGAAGATTTCCGAAGCATTTTTAAATGTCAGCGGAATGCCGAGAACAATGCAAGATTTCCGAAGCATTTTTAAACGTCAGCGGAATTCTGAGAACAATGGAAGAGTTCCGAAGCATTTTTAAACTTCAGCAGAATTCCGAGAACAATGGAAGAGTTCCGAAGCATTTTTAAACTTCAGCGGAATTCTGAGAACAATGGAAGAGTTCCGAAGCATTTTTAAACGTCAGCAGAATTCTGAGAACAATGTAAGAGTCCTGAAGCATTTTTAAACTTCAGCAGAATTCCGAGAGCAATGGAAGAGTTCCAAAGCATTTTAAAAGTTCAGCAGAATTCCGAGAACAATTGAAGAGTTCCGAAGCATTTTTAAACGTCAGCGGAATGCCGAGAACAATGCAAGATTTCCGAAGCATTTTTATATGTCAGCGGAATTCCGAGAACAATGGAAGAGTTCCGAAGCATTTTTAAACTTCAGCAGAATTCTGAGAACAATGGAAGAGTTTCGAAGCATTTTTAAACTTCAACGGAATTCCGAGAACAATGGAAGAGTTTCGAAGCATTTTTAAACTTCAACGGAATTCCGAGAACAATGGAAGAGTTCCGAAGCATTTTTAAACGTCAGCGGAATTCCGAGAACAATGGAAGAGTTCCGAAGCATTATTAAACATCAGCGGAATTCCGAGAACAATGGAAGAGTTCTGAAGCATTTTTAAACGTCAGCGGAATTCCGAGAACAATGGAAGAGTTCCGAAGCATTTTTAAACTTCAGCGGAATTCCGAGAACAATGTAAGAGATTTTAAGCATTTTTAAACTTCAGCGTAATTCCGAGAACAATAGAAGAGTTCCGAAGCATTTTTAAAATTCACACGAATTCAGAGAATAATGGAAGAGTTCAGATGAATTTTTAGACTTCAGCAGAATTCCTAGAACAATGGAAGAGTTCCGAAGCATTTTTAAACATCAGCGGAATGCCGAGAACAATGCAAGATTTCCGAAGCATTTTTATATGTCAGCGGAATTCCGAGAACAAAGGAAGAGTTCCGAAGCATTTTTAAACTTCAGCAGAATTCCGAGAACAATGGAAGAGTTTCGAAGCATTTTTAAACTTCAACGGAATTCCGAGAACAATGAAAGAGTTGCGAAGCATTATTAAACGTCAGCGGAATTCCGAGAACAATGGAAGAGTACCGAAGCATTTTTAAACTTCAGCGGAATTCCGAGAACAATGGAAGAGTTCCGAAGCATTTTTAAACTTCACCCGAATTCCGAGAGCAATGGAAGAGTTCCAAAGCATTTTAAAAATTCAGCAGAATTCCGAGAACAATTGAAGAGTTCCGAAGCATTTTTAAACGTCAGCGGAATGCCGAGAACAATGCAAGATTTCCGAAGCATTTTTATATGTCAGCGGAATTCCGAGAACAATGGAAGAGTACCAAAGCATTTTTAAACGTCAGCGGAATTCTGAGAACAATGGAAGAGTTCCGAAGCATTTTTAAACGTCAGCGGAATTCCGAGAACAATGGAAGAGTTGTGAAGCATTTTAAAAGTTCAGCAGAATTCCGAGAACAATTGAAGAGTTCCGAAGCATTTTTAAACGTCAGCGGAATGCCGAGAACAATGCAAGATTTCCGAAGCATTTTTATATGTCAGCGGAATTCCGAGAACAGTGGAAGAGTTCCGAAGCATTTTTAAACATGAGCAGAATTACGAGAACAATGGAAGAGATTTTAAGCATTTTTAAACTTCAGCGGAATTCCGAGAACAATAGAAGAGTTCCGAAGCATTTTTAAACTTCACCCGAATTCCGAGAGCAATGGAAGAGTTCCAAAGCATTTTAAAAATTCAGCAGAATTCCGAGAACAATTGAAGAGTTCCGAAGCATTTTTAAACGTCAGCGGAATGCCGAGAACAATGCAAGATTTCCGAAGCATTTTTATATGTCAGCGGAATTCCGAGAACAATGGAAGAGTACCAAAGCATTTTTAAACGTCAGCGGAATTCTGAGAACAATGGAAGAGTCCCGAAGCATTTTTAAACGTCAGCAGAATTCCGAGAACAATGGAAGAGTTGTGAAGCATTTTTAAACGTCAGCGGAATTCCGAGAACAATGGAAGTGTTCCGAAGCATTTTTAAACGTCAGCAGAATTCCGAGAACAATGGAAGAGTTCCAAAGCATTTTTAAACGACAGCGGAATTCCGAGAACAATGGAATAGTTCTGAAGCATTTTTAAACGTCAGCGGAATTTTGAAAACAATGGAAGAGTTTCAAAGCATTTTTAAACTTTAGCAGAATTCCGAGAACAATGGAAGAGTTTCGAAGCATTTTTAAACTTCAATGGAATTCCGAGAACAATGGAAGAGTTCCGAAGCATTTTTAAACGTCAGCAGAATTCCGAGAAGAATGTAAGAGTTCTGAAGCATTTTTAAACTTCAGCAGAATTCCGAGAGCAATGGAAGAGTTCCAAAGCATTTTAAAAGTTTAGCAGAATTCCGAGAACAATTGAAGAGTTCCGAAGCATTTTTAAACGTCAGCGGAATGCCGAGAACAATGCAAGATTTCCGAAGCATTTTTATATGTCAGCGGAATTCCGAGAACAATGGAAGAGTACCGAAGCATTTTTAAACGTCAGCGGAATTCTGAGAACAATGGAAGAGTTCCGAAGCATTTTTATATGTCAGCGGAATTCCGAGAACAATGGAAGAGTACCGAAGCATTTTTAAACTTCAGCGGAATTCCGAGAACAATGGAAGAGTTCCGAAGCATTTTTAAACTTCACCCGAATTCCGAGAGCAATGGAAGAGTTCCAAAGCATTTTAAAAATTCAGCAGAATTCCGAGAACAATTGAAGAGTTCCGAAGCATTTTTAAACGTCAGCGGAATGCCGAGAACAATGCAAGATTTCCGAAGCATTTTTATATGTCAGCGGAATTCCGAGAACAATGGAAGAGTACCAAAGCATTTTTAAACGTCAGCGGAATTCTGAGAACAATGGAAGAGTTCCGAAGCATTTTTAAACGTCAGCGGAATTCCGAGAACAATGGAAGAGTTGTGAAGCATTTTAAAAGTTCAGCAGAATTCCGAGAACAATTGAAGAGTTCCGAAGCATTTTTAAACGTCAGCGGAATGCCGAGAACAATGCAAGATTTCCGAAGCATTTTTATATGTCAGCGGAATTCCGAGAACAGTGGAAGAGTTCCGAAGCATTTTTAAACATGAGCAGAATTACGAGAACAATGGAAGAGATTTTAAGCATTTTTAAACTTCAGCGGAATTCCGAGAACAATAGAAGAGTTCCGAAGCATTTTTAAACTTCACCCGAATTCCGAGAGCAATGGAAGAGTTCCAAAGCATTTTAAAAATTCAGCAGAATTCCGAGAACAATTGAAGAGTTCCGAAGCATTTTTAAACGTCAGCGGAATGCCGAGAACAATGCAAGATTTCCGAAGCATTTTTATATGTCAGCGGAATTCCGAGAACAATGGAAGAGTACCAAAGCATTTTTAAACGTCAGCGGAATTCTGAGAACAATGGAAGAGTCCCGAAGCATTTTTAAACGTCAGCAGAATTCCGAGAACAATGGAAGAGTTGTGAAGCATTTTTAAACGTCAGCGGAATTCCGAGAACAATGGAAGTGTTCCGAAGCATTTTTAAACGTCAGCAGAATTCCGAGAACAATGGAAGAGTTCCAAAGCATTTTTAAACGACAGCGGAATTCCGAGAACAATGGAATAGTTCTGAAGCATTTTTAAACGTCAGCGGAATTTTGAAAACAATGGAAGAGTTTCAAAGCATTTTTAAACTTTAGCAGAATTCCGAGAACAATGGAAGAGTTTCGAAGCATTTTTAAACTTCAATGGAATTCCGAGAACAATGGAAGAGTTCCGAAGCATTTTTAAACGTCAGCAGAATTCCGAGAAGAATGTAAGAGTTCTGAAGCATTTTTAAACTTCAGCAGAATTCCGAGAGCAATGGAAGAGTTCCAAAGCATTTTAAAAGTTTAGCAGAATTCCGAGAACAATTGAAGAGTTCCGAAGCATTTTTAAACGTCAGCGGAATGCCGAGAACAATGCAAGATTTCCGAAGCATTTTTATATGTCAGCGGAATTCCGAGAACAATGGAAGAGTACCGAAGCATTTTTAAACGTCAGCGGAATTCTGAGAACAATGGAAGAGTTCCGAAGCATTTTTATATGTCAGCGGAATTCCGAGAACAATGGAAGAGTACCGAAGCATTTTTAAACGTCAGCGGAATTCCGAGAACAATGGAAGGGTTCCGAAGCATTTTTAAACTTCAGCGGATTTTGGAGAACAATGGAAGCGTTCCAAAGTATTTTTAAAAGTCAGCGGAATTCCGAGAACAATGGAAGAGTTGTGAAGCATTTTTAAATGTCAGCGGAATTCCGAGAACAATGGAAGAGTTCCGAAGCATTTTTAAACGTCAGCAGAATTCCGAGAACAATGGAAGAGTTTCGAAGCATTTTTAAACTTCAACGGAATTCCGAGAACAATGGAAGAGTTCCGAAGCATTATTAAACATCAGCGGAATTCCGAGAACAATGGAAGAGTTCTGAAGCATTTTTAAACGTCAGCAGAATTCCGAGAACAATAGAAGAGTTCCGAAGCATTTTTAAACGTCAGCAGAATTCTGAGAACAATGGAAGAGTTCCGAAGCATTTTTAAACTTTAGCGGAATTCCGAGAACAATGGAAGAGTTCCAAAGCATTTTTAAACGTCAGCGGGATTCCGAGAACAAAGGAAGAGTTCTGAAGCATTTTTAAACGTCAGCGGAATTTTGAAAACAATGGAAGATTTCCGAAGCATTTTTAAACGTCAGCGGAATTCTGAGAACAATGGAAGAGTTCCGAAGCATTTTTAAACTTCAGCGGAATTCTGAGAACAATGGAAGAGTTCCGAAGCATTTTTAAACGTCAGCAGAATTCCGAGAACAATGTAAGAGTTCTGAAGCATTTTTAAACTTCAGCAAAATTCCAAGAGCAATGGAAGAGTTCCAAAGCATTTTAAAAGTTCAGCAGAATTCCGAGAAAAATTGAAGAGTTCCGAAGCATTTTTAAACATCAGCGGAATGCCGAGAACAATGCAAGATTTCCGAAGCATTTTTATATGTCAGCGGAATTCCGAGAACAATGGAAGAGTTCCGAAGCATTTTTAAACTTCAGCAGAATTCCGAGAACAATGGAAGAGTTTTGAAGCATTTTTAAACTTCAACGGAATTCCGAGAACAATGGAAGAGTTTCGAAGCATTTTTAAACTTCAACGGAATTCCGAGAACAATGGAAGAGTTCCGAAGCATTTTTAAACGTCAGCGGAATTCCGAGAACAATGGAAGAGTTCCGAACCATTTTTAAACTTCAGTGGAATTACGAGAACAATGGAAGAGTTCCGAAGCATTTTTAAACATGAGCAGAATTCCGAGAACAATGGAAGAGATTTTAAGCATTTTTAAACTTCAGCGGAATTCCGAGAACAATAGAAGAGTTCCGAAGCATTTTTAAACTTCACCCGAATTCCGATAGCAATGGAAGAGTTCCAAAGCATTTTAAAAGTTCAGCAGAATTCCGAGAACAATTGAAGAGTTCCGAAGCATTTTTAAATGTCAGCGGAATGCCGAGAACAATGCAAGATTTCCGAAGCATTTTTATATGTCAGCGGAATTCCGAGAACAATGGAAGCGTACCGAAGCATTTTTAAACGTCAGCGGAATTCTGAGAACAATGGAAGAGTTCCGAAGCATTTTTAAACTTCAGCAGAATTCCGAGAGCAATGGAAGAGTTTCGAAGCATTTTTAAACTTCAACGGAATTCCGAGAACAATGAAAGAGTTGCGAAGCATTATTAAACGTCAGCGGAATTCCGAGAACAATGGAAGAGTACCGAAGCATTTTTAAATGTCAGCAGAATTCTGAGAACAATGGAAGAGTTCCGAAGCATTTTTAAACGTCAGCGGAATTCCGAGAACAAAGGAAGAGTTCTGAAGCATTTTTAAACGTCAGCAGAATTCCGAGAACAATAGAAGAGTTCCGAAGCATTTTTAAACGTCAGCAGAATTCTGAGAACAATGGAAGAGTTCCGAAGCATTTTTAAACTTCAGCGGAATTCCGAGAACAATGGAAGAGTTCTGAAGCATTTTTAAACGTCAGCAGAATTCTGAGAACAATGGAAGAGTTCCGAAGCATTATTAAACATCAGCGGAATTCCGAGAACAATGGAAGAGTTCTGAAGCATTTTTAAACGTCAGCAGAATTCCGAGAACAATAGAAGAGTTCCGAAGCATTTTTAAACGTCAGCAGAATTCTGAGAACAATGGAAGAGTTCTGAAGCATTTTTAAACGTCAGCGGAATTTTGAAAACAATGGAAGATTTCCGAAGCATTTTTAAACGTCAGCGGAATTCTGAGAACAATGGAAGAGTTCCGAAGCATTTTTAAACTTCAGCAGAATTCCGAGAACAATGGAAGAGTTCCGAAGCATTTTTAAACTTCAGCGGAATTCTGAGAACAATGGAAGAGTTCCGAAGCATTTTTAAACGTCAGCAGAATTCTGAGAACAATGTAAGAGTCCTGAAGCATTTTTAAACTTCAGCAGAATTCCGAGAGCAATGGAAGAGTTCCAAAGCATTTTAAAAGTTCAGCAGAATTCCGAGAACAATTGAAGAGTTCCGAAGCATTTTTAAACGTCAGCGGAATGCCGAGAACAATGCAAGATTTCCGAAGCATTTTTATATGTCAGCGGAATTCCGAGAACAATGGAAGAGTTCCGAAGCATTTTTAAACTTCAGCAGAATTCTGAGAACAATGGAAGAGTTTCGAAGCATTTTTAAACTTCAACGGAATTCCGAGAACAATGGAAGAGTTTCGAAGCATTTTTAAACTTCAACGGAATTCCGAGAACAATGGAAGAGTTCCGAAGCATTTTTAAACTTCAACGGAATTCCGAGAACAATGGAAGAGTTCCGAAGAATTTTTAAACATGAGCAGAATTACGAGAACAATGGAAGTGATTTTAAGCATTTTTAAACTTCAGCGGAATTTTGAAAACAATGGAAGATTTCCGGAGCATTTTTAAACGTCAGCGGAATTCTGAGAACAATGGAAGAGTTCCGAAGCATTTTTAAACTTCAGCAGAATTCCGAGAACAATGGAAGAGTTCCGAAGCATTTTTAAACTTCAGCGGAATTCTGAGAACAATGGAAGAGTTTCGAAGCATTTTTAAACTTCAACGGAATTCCGAGAACAATGGAAGAGTTCCGAAGCATTATTAAACATCAGCGGAATTCCGAGAACAATGGAAGAGTTCTGAAGCATTTTTAAACGTCAGCAGAATTCCGAGAACAATAGAAGAGTTCCGAAGCATTTTTAAACGTCAGCAGAATTCTGAGAACAATGGAAGAGTTCCGAAGCATTTTTAAACTTCAGCGGAATTCCGAGAACAATGGAAGAGTTCCAAAGCATTTTTAAACGTCAGCGGGATTCCGAGAACAATGGAAGAGTTCTGAAGCATTTTTAAACGTCAGCAGAATTCCGAGAACAATGGAAGAGTTCTGAAGCATTTTTATATGTCAGCGGAATTCCGAGAACAATGGAAGAGTTCCGAAGCATTTTTAAACTTCAGCAGAATTCCGAGAACAATGTAAGAGATTTTAAGCATTTTTAAACTTCAGCGTAATTCCGAGAACAATAGAAGAGTTCCGAAGCATTTTTAAAATTCACACAAATTCCGAGAATAATGGAAGAGTTCAGATGAATTTTTAGACTTCAGCAGAATTCCTAGAACAATGGAAGAGTTTCGAAGCATTTTTAAACTTCAACGGAATTCCGAGAACAATGGAAGAGTTTCGAAGCATTTTTAAACTTCAACGGAATTCCGAGAACAATGGAAGAGTTCCGAAGCATTTTTAAACGTCAGCGGAATTCCGAGAACAATGGAAGAGTTCCGAACCATTTTTAAACTTCAATGGAATTACGAGAACAATGGAAGAGTTCCGAAGCATATTTAAACATGAGCAGAATTACGAGAACAATGGAAGAGATTTTAAGCATTTTTAAACTTCAGCGGAATTCCGAGAACAATAGAAGAGTTCCGAAGCATTTTTAAACTTCACCCGAATTCCGAGAGCAATGGAAGAGTTCCAAAGCATTTTAAAAGTTCAGCAGAATTCCGAGAACAATTGAAGAGTTCCGAAGCATTTTTAAATGTCAGCGGAATGCCGAGAACAATGCAAGATTTCCGAAGCATTTTTATATGTCAGCGGAATTCCGAGAACAATGGAAGCGTACCGAAGCATTTTTAAACGTCAGCGGAATTCTGAGAACAATGGAAGAGTTCTGAAGCATTTTTAAACTTCAGCAGAATTCCGAGAACAATGGAAGAGTTTCGAAGCATTTTTAAACTTCAACGGAATTCCGAGAACAATTAAAGAGTTGCGAAGCATTATTAAACGTCAGCGGAATTCCGAGAACAATGGAAGAGTACCGAAGCATTTTTAAACGTCAGCAGAATTCTGAGAACAATGGAAGAGTTCCGAAGCATTTTTAAACGTCAGCAGAATTCCGAGAACAATGGAAGAGTTCTGAAGCATTTTTAAACGTCAGCAGAATTCTGAGAACAATGGAAGAGTTCCGAAGCATTATTAAACATCAGCGGAATTTCGAGAACAATGGAAGAGTTCTGAAGCATTTTTAAACGTCAGCAGAATTCCGAGAACAATAGAAGAGTTCCGAAGCATTTTTAAACGTCAGCAGAATTCTGAGAACAATGGAAGAGTTCCGAAGCATTTTTAAACTTCAGCGGAATTCCGAGAACAATGGAAGAGTTCCAAAGCATTTTTAAACGTCAGCGGAATTCCGAGAACAATGGAAGAGTTCTGAAGCATTTTTAAACGTCAGCGGAATTTTGAAAACAATGGAAGATTTCCGAAGCATTTTTAAACGTCAGCGGAATTCTGAGAACAATGGAAGAGTTCCGAAGCATTTTTAAACTTCAGCAGAATTCCGAGAACAATGGAAGAGTTCCGAAGCATTTTTAAACTTCAGCGGAATTCTGAGAACAATGGAAGAGTTCCGAAGCATTTTTAAACGTCAGCAGAATTCCGAGAACAATGTAAGAGTCCTGAAGCATTTTTAAACTTCAGCAGAATTCCGAGAGCAATGGAAGAGTTCCAAAGCATTTTAAAAGTTCAGCAGAATTCCGAGAACAATTGAAGAGTTCCGAAGCATTTTTAAACGTCAGCGGAATGCCGAGAACAATGCAAGATTTCCGAAGCATTTTTATATGTCAGCGGAATTCCGAGAACAATGGAGGAGTTCCGAAGCATTTTTAAACTTCAGCAGAATTCCGAGAACAATGGAAGAGTTTCAAAGCATTTTTAAACTTCAACGGAATTCCGAGAACAATGGAAGAGTTTCGAAGCATTTTTAAACTTCAACGGAATTCCGAGAACAATGGAAGAGTTCCGAAGCATTTTTAAACGTCAGCGGAATTCCGAGAACAATGGAAGAGTTCCGAAGCATTATTAAACATCAGCGGAATTCCGAGAACAATGGAAGAGTTCTGAAGCATTTTTAAACGTCAGCGGAATTCCGAGAACAATGGAAGAGTTCCGAAGCATTTTTAAACTTCAGCGGAATTCCGAGAACAATGTAAGAGATTTTAAGCATTTTTAAACTTCAGCGTAATTCCGAGAACAATAGAAGAGTTCCGAAGCATTTTTAAAATTCACACGAATTCCGAGAATAATGGAAGAGTTCAGATGAATTTTTAGACTTCAGCAGAATTCCTAGAACAATGGAAGAGTTCCGAAGCATTTTTAAACTTCAGCGGAATTCCGATAACAATGGAAGAGTTCCGAAGCATTTTTAAACGTCAGCGGAATTCCGAGAACAATGGAAGAGTACCGAAGCATTTTAAAACGTCATCGGAATTCCGAGAACAATGGAAGAGTTCCGAAGCATTTTTAAACTTCAGCGGAATTACGAGAATAATGGATGAGTTCAGATGAATTTTTAGACTTCAGCAGAATTCCTAGAACAATGGAAGAGTTCCGAAGCATTTTTAAACTTCAGCGGAATTCCGATAACAATGGAAGAGTTCCGAAGCATTTTTAAACGTCAGCGGAATTCCGAGAACAATGGAAGAGTACCGAAGCATTTTAAAACGTCATCGGAATTCCGAGAACAATGGAAGAGTTCCGAAGCATTTTTAAACTTCAGCGGAATTACGAGAACAATGGAAGAGTTCCGAAGAATTTTTAAACATGAGCAGAATTACGAGAACAATGGAAGTGATTTTAAGCATTTTTAAACTTCAGCGGAATTTTGAAAACAATGGAAGATTTCCGGAGCATTTTTAAACGTCAGCGGAATTCTGAGAACAATGGAAGAGTTCCGAAGCATTTTTAAACTTCAGCAGAATTCCAAGAACAATGGAAGAGTTCCGAAGCATTTTTAAACTTCAGCGGAATTCTGAGAACAATGGAAGAGTTTCGAAGCATTTTTAAACTTCAACGGAATTCCGAGAACAATGGAAGAGTTCCGAAGCATTATTAAACATCAGCGGAATTCCGAGAACAATGGAAGAGTTCTGAAGCATTTTTAAACGTCAGCAGAATTCCGAGAACAATAGAAGAGTTCCGAAGCATTTTTAAACGTCAGCAGAATTCTGAGAACAATGGAAGAGTTCCGAAGCATTTTTAAACTTCAGCGGAATTCCGAGAACAATGGAAGAGTTCCAAAGCATTTTTAAACGTCAGCGGGATTCCGAGAACAATGGAAGAGTTCTGAAGCATTTTTAAACGTCAGCGGAATTTTGAAAACAATGGAAGATTTCCGAAGCATTTTTAAACGTCAGCGGAATTCTGAGAACAATGGAAGAGTTCCGAAGCATTTTTAAACTTCAGCAGAATTCCGAGAACAATGGAAGAGTTCCGAAGCATTTTTAAACTTCAGCGGAATTCTGAGAACAATGGAAGAGTTCTGAAGCATTTTTAAACGTCAGCAGAATTCCGAGAACAATGGAAGAGTTCTGAAGCATTTTTAAACTTCAGCAGAATTCCGAGAGCAATGGAAGAGTTCCAAAGCATTTTAAAAGTTCAGCAGAATTCTGAGAAAAATTGAAGAGTTCCGAAGCATTTTTAAACATCAGCGGAATGCCGAGAACAATGCAAGATTTCCGAAGCATTTTTATATGTCAGCGGAATTCCGAGAACAATGGAAGAGTTCCGAAGCATTTTTAAACTTCAGCAGAATTCCGAGAACAATGGAAGAGTTTCGAAGCATTTTTAAACTTCAACGGAATTCCGAGAACAATGGAAGAGTTTCGAAGCATTTTTAAACTTCAACGGAATTCCGAGAACAATGGAAGAGTTCCGAAGCATTTTTAAACGTCAGCGGAATTCCGAGAACAATGGAAGAGTTCCAAACCATTTTTAAACTTCAGCGGAATTACGAGAACAATGGAAGAGTTCCAAAGCATTTTTAAACATGAGCAGAATTACAAGAACAATGGAAGAGATTTTAAGCATTTTTAAACTTCAGCGGAATTCCGAGAACAATAGAAGAGTTCCGAAGCATTTTTAAACTTCACCCGAATTCCGAGAGCAATGGAAGAGTTCCAAAGCATTTTAAAAGTTCAGCAGAATTCCGAGAACAATTGAAGAGTTCCGAAGCATTTTTAAATGTCAGCGGAATGCCGAGAACAATGCAAGATTTCCGAAGCATTTTTATATGTCAGCGGAATTCCGAGAACAATGGAAGCGTACCGAAGCATTTTTAAACGTCAGCGGAATTCTGAGAACAATGGAAGAGTTCCGAAGCATTTTTAAACTTCAGCAGAATTCCGAGAACAATGGAAGAGTTTCGAATCATTTTTAAACTTCAACGGAATTCCGAGAACAATGAAAGAGTTGCGAAGCATTATTAAACGTTAGCGGAATTCCGAGAACAATGGAAGAGTACCGAAGCATTTTTAAACGTCAGCGGAATTTTGAAAACAATGGAAGATTTCCGAAGCATTTTTAAACGTCAGCGGAATTCTGAGATCAATGGAAGAGTTCCGAAGCATTTTAAAAATTCAGCAGAATTCCGAGAACAATTGAAGAGTTCCGAAGCATTTTTAAACGTCAGCGGAATTCCGAGAACAATGGAAGAGTTCCGAAGCATTTTTAAACGTCAGCAGAATTCCGAGAGCAATGGAAGAGTTCCAAAGCATTTTAAAAGTTCAGCAGAATTCTGAGAAAAATTGAAGAGTTCCGAAGCATTTTTAAACATCAGCGGAATGCCGAGAACAATGCAAGATTTCCGAAGCATTTTTATATGTCAGCGGAATTCCGAGAACAATGGAAGAGTTCCGAAGCATTTTTAAACTTCAGCAGAATTCCGAGAACAATGGAAGAGTTTCGAAGCATTTTTAAACTTCAACGGAATTCCGAGAACAATGGAAGAGTTTCGAAGCATTTTTAAACTTCAACGGAATTCCGAGAACAATGGAAGAGTTCCGAAGCATTTTTAAACGTCAGCGGAATTCCGAGAACAATGGAAGAGTTCCGAACCATTTTTAAACTTCAGCGGAATTACGAGAACAATGGAAGAGTTCCGAAGCATTTTTAAACATGAGCAGAATTACAAGAACAATGGAAGAGATTTTAAGCATTTTTAAACTTCAGCGGAATTCCGAGAACAATAGAAGAGTTCCGAAGCATTTTTAAACTTCACCCGAATTCCGAGAGCAATGGAAGAGTTCCAAAGCATTTTAAAAGTTCAGCAGAATTCCGAGAACAATTGAAGAGTTCCGAAGCATTTTTAAATGTCAGCGGAATGCCGAGAACAATGCAAGATTTCCGAAGCATTTTTAAATGTCAGCGGAATTCCGAGAACAATGGAAGCGTACCGAAGCATTTTTAAACGTCAGCGGAATTCTGAGAACAATGGAAGAGTTCCGAAGCATTTTTAAACTTCAGCAGAATTCCGAGAACAATGGAAGAGTTTCAAATCATTTTTAAACTTCAACGGAATTCCGAGAACAATGAAAGAGTTGCGAAGCATTATTAAACGTTAGCGGAAGTCCGAGAACAATGGAAGAGTACCGAAGCATTTTTAAACTTCAGCGGAATTCCGAGAACAATGGAAGAGTTCCGAAGCATTTTTAAACTTCACCCGAATTCCGAGAGCAATGGAAGAGTTCCAAAGCATTTTAAAAATTCAGCAGAATTCCGAGAACAATTGAAGAGTTCCGAAGCATTTTTAAACGTCAGCGGAATGCCGAGAACAATGCAAGATTTCCGATGCATTTTTATATGTCAGCGGAATTCCGAGAACAATGGAAGAGTACCAAAGCATTTTTAAACGTCAGCGGAATTCTGAGAACAATGGAAGAGTTCCGAAGCATTTTTAAACGTCAGCGGAATTCCGAGAACAATGGAAGAGTTGTGAAGCATTTTAAAAGTTCAGCAGAATTCCGAGAACAATTGAAGAGTTCCGAAGCATTTTTAAACGTCAGCGGAATGCCGAGAACAATGCAAGATTTCCGAAGCATTTTTATATGTCAGCGGAATTCCGAGAACAGTGGAAGAGTTCCGAAGCATTTTTAAACATGAGCAGAATTACGAGAACAATGGAAGAGATTTTAAGCATTTTTAAACTTCAGCGGAATTCCGAGAACAATAGAAGAGTTCCGAAGCATTTTTAAACTTCACCCGAATTCCGAGAGCAATGGAAGAGTTCCAAAGCATTTTAAAAATTCAGCAGAATTCCGAGAACAATTGAAGAGTTCCGAAGCATTTTTAAACGTCAGCGGAATGCCGAGAACAATGCAAGATTTCCGAAGCATTTTTATATGTCAGCGGAATTCCGAGAACAATGGAAGAGTACCAAAGCATTTTTAAACGTCAGCGGAATTCTGAGAACAATGGAAGAGTTCCGAAGCATTTTTAAACGTCAGCAGAATTCCGAGAACAATGGAAGAGTTGTGAAGCATTTTTAAACGTCAGCGGAATTCCGAGAACAATGGAAGTGTTCCGAAGCATTTTTAAACGTCAGCAGAATTCCGAGAACAATGGAAGAGTTCCAAAGCATTTTTAAACGACAGCGGAATTCCGAGAACAATGGAATAGTTCTGAAGCATTTTTAAACGTCAGCGGAATTTTGAAAACAATGGAAGAGTTTCAAAGCATTTTTAAACTTTAGCAGAATTCCGAGAACAATGGAAGAGTTTCGAAGCATTTTTAAACTTCAATGGAATTCCGAGAACAATGGAAGAGTTCCGAAGCATTTTTAAACGTCAGAAGAATTCCGAGAAGAATGTAAGAGTTCTGAAGCATTTTTAAACTTCAGCAGAATTCCGAGAGCAATGGAAGAGTTCCAAAGCATTTTAAAAGTTTAGCAGAATTCCGAGAACAATTGAAGAGTTCCGAAGCATTTTTAAACGTCAGCGGAATGCCGAGAACAATGCAAGATTTCCGAAGCATTTTTATATGTCAGCGGAATTCCGAGAACAATGGAAGAGTACCGAAGCATTTTTAAACGTCAGCGGAATTCTGAGAACAATGGAAGAGTTCCGAAGCATTTTTATATGTCAGCGGAATTCCGAGAACAATGGAAGGGTTCCGAAGCATTTTTAAACTTCATCGGATTTTGGAGAACAATGGAAGCGTTCCAAAGTATTTTTAAAAGTCAGCGGAATTCCGAGAACAATGGAAGAGTTGTGAAGCATTTTTAAACGTCAGCGGAATTCCGAGAACAATGGAAGAGTTCCGAAGCATTTTTAAACGTCAGCAGAATTCCGAGAACAATGGAAGAGTTTCGAAGCATTTTTAAACTTCAACGGAATTCCGAGAACAATGGAAGAGTTCCGAAGCATTTTTAAACTTCAGCGGAATTCTGAGAACAATGCAAGATTTCCGAAGCATTTTTATATGTCAGCGGAATTCCGAGAACAATGGAAGAGTTCCGAAGCATTTTTAAACTTCAGCAGAATTCCGAGAACAATGGAAGAGTTCCGAAGCATTTTTAAACTTCAGTGGAATTACGAGAACAATGGAAGAGTACCAAAGCATTTTTAAACGTCAGCGGAATTCTGAGAACAATGGAAGAGTTCCGAAGCATTTTTAAACGTCAGCAGAATTCCGAGAACAATGGAAGAGTTGTGAAGCATTTTTAAACGTCAGCGGAATTCCGAGAACAATGGAAGTGTTCCGAAGCATTTTTAAACGTCAGCAGAATTCCGAGAACAATGGAAGAGTTCCAAAGCATTTTTAAACGACAGCGGAATTCCGAGAACAATGGAATAGTTCTGAAGCATTTTTAAACGTCAGCGGAATTTTGAAAACAATGGAAGAGTTTCAAAGCATTTTTAAACTTTAGCAGAATTCCGAGAACAATGGAAGAGTTTCGAAGCATTTTTAAACTTCAATGGAATTCCGAGAACAATGGAAGAGTTCCGAAGCATTTTTAAACGTCAGAAGAATTCCGAGAAGAATGTAAGAGTTCTGAAGCATTTTTAAACTTCAGCAGAATTCCGAGAGCAATGGAAGAGTTCCAAAGCATTTTAAAAGTTTAGCAGAATTCCGAGAACAATTGAAGAGTTCCGAAGCATTTTTAAACGTCAGCGGAATGCCGAGAACAATGCAAGATTTCCGAAGCATTTTTATATGTCAGCGGAATTCCGAGAACAATGGAAGAGTACCGAAGCATTTTTAAACGTCAGCGGAATTCTGAGAACAATGGAAGAGTTCCGAAGCATTTTTATATGTCAGCGGAATTCCGAGAACAATGGAAGGGTTCCGAAGCATTTTTAAACTTCATCGGATTTTGGAGAACAATGGAAGCGTTCCAAAGTATTTTTAAAAGTCAGCGGAATTCCGAGAACAATGGAAGAGTTGTGAAGCATTTTTAAACGTCAGCGGAATTCCGAGAACAATGGAAGAGTTCCGAAGCATTTTTAAACGTCAGCAGAATTCCGAGAACAATGGAAGAGTTTCGAAGCATTTTTAAACTTCAACGGAATTCCGAGAACAATGGAAGAGTTCCGAAGCATTTTTAAACTTCAGCGGAATTCTGAGAACAATGCAAGATTTCCGAAGCATTTTTATATGTCAGCGGAATTCCGAGAACAATGGAAGAGTTCCGAAGCATTTTTAAACTTCAGCAGAATTCCGAGAACAATGGAAGAGTTCCGAACCATTTTTAAACTTCAGTGGAATTACGAGAACAATGGAAGAGTTCCGAAGCATTTTTAAACGTCAGAAGAATTCCGAGAAGAATGTAAGAGTTCTGAAGCATTTTTAAACTTCAGCAGAATTCCGAGAGCAATGGAAGAGTTCCAAAGCATTTTAAAAGTTTAGCAGAATTCCGAGAACAATTGAAGAGTTCCGAAGCATTTTTAAACGTCAGCGGAATGCCGAGAACAATGCAAGATTTCCGAAGCATTTTTATATGTCAGCGGAATTCCGAGAACAATGGAAGAGTACCGAAGCATTTTTAAACGTCAGCGGAATTCTGAGAACAATGGAAGAGTTCCGAAGCATTTTTATATGTCAGCGGAATTCCGAGAACAATGGAAGGGTTCCGAAGCATTTTTAAACTTCATCGGATTTTGGAGAACAATGGAAGCGTTCCAAAGTATTTTTAAAAGTCAGCGGAATTCCGAGAACAATGGAAGAGTTGTGAAGCATTTTTAAACGTCAGCGGAATTCCGAGAACAATGGAAGAGTTCCGAAGCATTTTTAAACGTCAGCAGAATTCCGAGAACAATGGAAGAGTTTCGAAGCATTTTTAAACTTCAACGGAATTCCGAGAACAATGGAAGAGTTCCGAAGCATTTTTAAACTTCAGCGGAATTCTGAGAACAATGCAAGATTTCCGAAGCATTTTTATATGTCAGCGGAATTCCGAGAACAATGGAAGAGTTCCGAAGCATTTTTAAACTTCAGCAGAATTCCGAGAACAATGGAAGAGTTCCGAAGCATTTTTAAACTTCAGTGGAATTACGAGAACAATGGAAGAGTACCAAAGCATTTTTAAACGTCAGCGGAATTCTGAGAACAATGGAAGAGTTCCGAAGCATTTTTAAACGTCAGCAGAATTCCGAGAACAATGGAAGAGTTGTGAAGCATTTTTAAACGTCAGCGGAATTCCGAGAACAATGGAAGTGTTCCGAAGCATTTTTAAACGTCAGCAGAATTCCGAGAACAATGGAAGAGTTCCAAAGCATTTTTAAACGACAGCGGAATTCCGAGAACAATGGAATAGTTCTGAAGCATTTTTAAACGTCAGCGGAATTTTGAAAACAATGGAAGAGTTTCAAAGCATTTTTAAACTTTAGCAGAATTCCGAGAACAATGGAAGAGTTTCGAAGCATTTTTAAACTTCAATGGAATTCCGAGAACAATGGAAGAGTTCCGAAGCATTTTTAAACGTCAGAAGAATTCCGAGAAGAATGTAAGAGTTCTGAAGCATTTTTAAACTTCAGCAGAATTCCGAGAGCAATGGAAGAGTTCCAAAGCATTTTAAAAGTTTAGCAGAATTCCGAGAACAATTGAAGAGTTCCGAAGCATTTTTAAACGTCAGCGGAATGCCGAGAACAATGCA
Organism: Phyllobates terribilis; assembly: GCF_046119375.1. Taxonomy (NCBI): domain Eukaryota; kingdom Metazoa; phylum Chordata; class Amphibia; order Anura; family Dendrobatidae; genus Phyllobates; species Phyllobates terribilis. The sequence continues at coordinate 10,002,224 of NW_027362788.1, read as the reverse complement.
AGATTTCCGAAGCATTTTTATATGTCAGCGGAATTCCGAGAACAATGGAAGAGTACCGAAGCATTTTTAAACGTCAGCGGAATTCTGAGAACAATGGAAGAGTTCCGAAGCATTTTTATATGTCAGCGGAATTCCGAGAACAATGGAAGGGTTCCGAAGCATTTTTAAACTTCATCGGATTTTGGAGAACAATGGAAGCGTTCCAAAGTATTTTTAAAAGTCAGCGGAATTCCGAGAACAATGGAAGAGTTGTGAAGCATTTTTAAACGTCAGCGGAATTCCGAGAACAATGGAAGAGTTCCGAAGCATTTTTAAACGTCAGCAGAATTCCGAGAACAATGGAAGAGTTTCGAAGCATTTTTAAACTTCAACGGAATTCCGAGAACAATGGAAGAGTTCCGAAGCATTTTTAAACTTCAGCGGAATTCTGAGAACAATGCAAGATTTCCGAAGCATTTTTATATGTCAGCGGAATTCCGAGAACAATGGAAGAGTTCCGAAGCATTTTTAAACTTCAGCAGAATTCCGAGAACAATGGAAGAGTTCCGAACCATTTTTAAACTTCAGTGGAATTACGAGAACAATGGAAGAGTTCCGAAGCATTTTTAAACATGAGCAGAATTACGAGAACAATGGAAGAGATTTTAAGCATTTTTAAACTTCAGCGGAATTCCGAGAACAATAGAAGAGTTCCGAAGCATTTTTAAACTTCACCCGAATTCCGAGAGCAATGGAAGAGTTCCAAAGCATTTTAAAAGTTCAGCAGAATTCCGAGAACAATTGAAGAGTTCCGAAGCATTTTTAAATGTCAGCGGAATGCCGAGAACAATGCAAGATTTCCGAAGCATTTTTATATGTCAGCGGAATTCCGAGAACAATGGAAGCGTACCGAAGCATTTTTAAACGTCAGCGGAATTCTGAGAACAATGGAAGAGTTCCGAAGCATTTTTAAACTTCAGCAGAATTCCGAGAGCAATGGAAGAGTTTCGAAGCATTTTTAAACTTCAACGGAATTCCGAGAACAATGAAAGAGTTGCGAAGCATTATTAAACGTCAGCGGAATTCCGAGAACAATGGAAGAGTACCGAAGCATTTTTAAATGTCAGCAGAATTCTGAGAACAATGGAAGAGTTCCGAAGCATTTTTAAACGTCAGCGGAATTCCGAGAACAAAGGAAGAGTTCTGAAGCATTTTTAAACGTCAGCAGAATTCCGAGAACAATAGAAGAGTTCCGAAGCATTTTTAAACGTCAGCAGAATTCTGAGAACAATGGAAGAGTTCCGAAGCATTTTTAAACTTCAGCGGAATTCCGAGAACAATGGAAGAGTTCTGAAGCATTTTTAAACGTCAGCAGAATTCTGAGAACAATGGAAGAGTTCCGAAGCATTATTAAACATCAGCGGAATTCCGAGAACAATGGAAGAGTTCCGAAGCATTTTTAAACTTCAGCGGAATTCTGAGAACAATGGAAGAGTTCCGAAGCATTTTTAAACTTCAACGGAATTCCGAGAACAATGGAAGAGTTCCGAAGCATTTTTAAACGTCAGCGGAATTCCGAGAACAATGGAAGAGTTCCGAACCATTTTTAAACTTCAGTGGAATTACGAGAACAATGGAAGAGTTCCGAAGCATATTTAAACATGAGCAGAATTACGAGAACAATGGAAGAGATTTTAAGCATTTTTAAACTTCAGCGGAATTCCGAGAACAATAGAAGAGTTCCGAAGCATTTTTAAACTTCACCCGAATTCCGAGAGCAATGGAAGAGTTCCAAAGCATTTTAAAAGTTCAGCAGAATTCCGAGAACAATTGAAGAGTTCCGAAGCATTTTTAAATGTCAGCGGAATGCCGAGAACAATGCAAGATTTCCGAAGCATTTTTATATGTCAGCGGAATTCCGAGAACAATGGAAGCGTACCGAAGCATTTTTAAACGTCAGCGGAATTCTGAGAACAATGGAAGAGTTCTGAAGCATTTTTAAACTTCAGCAGAATTCCGAGAACAATGGAAGAGTTTCGAAGCATTTTTAAACTTCAACGGAATTCCGAGAACAATTAAAGAGTTGCGAAGCATTATTAAACGTCAGCGGAATTCCGAGAACAATGGAAGAGTACCGAAGCATTTTTAAACGTCAGCAGAATTCTGAGAACAATGGAAGAGTTCCGAAGCATTTTTAAACGTCAGCAGAATTCCGAGAACAATGGAAGAGTTCCGAAGCATTTTTAAACTTCAGCGGAATTCCGAGAACAATGGAAGAGTTCCAAAGCATTTTTAAACGTCAGCGGAATTCCGAGAACAATGGAAGAGTTCTGAAGCATTTTTAAACGTCAGCGGAATTTTGAAAACAATGGAAGATTTCCGAAGCATTTTTAAACGTCAGCGGAATTCTGAGAACAATGGAAGAGTTCCGAAGCATTTTTAAACTTCAGCAGAATTCCGAGAACAATGGAAGAGTTCCGAAGCATTTTTAAACTTCAGCGGAATTCTGAGAACAATGGAAGAGTTCCGAAGCATTTTTAAACGTCAGCAGAATTCCGAGAACAATGTAAGAGTCCTGAAGCATTTTTAAACTTCAGCAGAATTCCGAGAGCAATGGAAGAGTTCCAAAGCATTTTAAAAGTTCAGCAGAATTCCGAGAACAATTGAAGAGTTCCGAAGCATTTTTAAACGTCAGCGGAATGCCGAGAACAATGCAAGATTTCCGAAGCATTTTTATATGTCAGCGGAATTCCGAGAACAATGGAGGAGTTCCGAAGCATTTTTAAACTTCAGCAGAATTCCGAGAACAATGGAAGAGGTTCGAAGCATTTTTAAACTTCAACGGAATTCCGAGAACAATGGAAGAGTTTCGAAGCATTTTTAAACTTCAACGGAATTCCGAGAACAATGGAAGAGTTCCGAAGCATTTTTAAACGTCAGCGGAATTCCGAGAACAATGGAAGAGTTCCGAAGCATTATTAAACATCAGCGGAATTCCGAGAACAATGGAAGAGTTCTGAAGCATTTTTAAACGTCAGCGGAATTCCGAGAACAATGGAAGAGTTCCGAAGCATTTTTAAACTTCAGCGGAATTCCGAGAACAATGTAAGAGATTTTAAGCATTTTTAAACTTCAGCGTAATTCCGAGAACAATAGAAGAGTTCCGAAGCATTTTTAAAATTCACACGAATTCCGAGAATAATGGAAGAGTTCAGATGAATTTTTAGACTTCAGCAGAATTCCTAGAACAATGGAAGAGTTCCGAAGCATTTTTAAACTTCAGCGGAATTCCGATAACAATGGAAGAGTTCCGAAGCATTTTTAAACGTCAGCGGAATTCCGAGAACAATGGAAGAGTACCGAAGCATTTTAAAACGTCATCGGAATTCCGAGAACAATGGAAGAGTTCCGAAGCATTTTTAAACTTCAGCGGAATTACGAGAACAATGGAAGAGTTCCGAAGAATTTTTAAACATGAGCAGAATTACGAGAACAATGGAAGTGATTTTAAGCATTTTTAAACTTCAGCGGAATTTTGAAAACAATGGAAGATTTCCGGAGCATTTTTAAACGTCAGCGGAATTCTGAGAACAATGGAAGAGTTCCGAAGCATTTTTAAACTTCAGCAGAATTCCGAGAACAATGGAAGAGTTCCGAAGCATTTTTAAACTTCAGCGGAATTCTGAGAACAATGGAAGAGTTTCGAAGCATTTTTAAACTTCAACGGAATTCCGAGAACAATGGAAGAGTTCCGAAGCATTATTAAACATCAGCGGAATTCCGAGAACAATGGAAGAGTTCTGAAGCATTTTTAAACGTCAGCAGAATTCCGAGAACAATAGAAGAGTTCCGAAGCATTTTTAAACGTCAGCAGAATTCTGAGAACAATGGAAGAGTTCCGAAGAATTTTTAAACTTCAGCGGAATTCCGAGAACAATGGAAGAGTTCCAAAGCATTTTTAAACGTCAGCGGGATTCCGAGAACAATGGAAGAGTTCTGAAGCATTTTTAAACGTCAGCGGAATTTTGAAAACAATGGAAGATTTCCGAAGCATTTTTAAACGTCAGCGGAATTCTGAGATCAATGGAAGAGTTCCAAAGCATTTTTAAACTTCAGCAGAATTCCGAGAACAATGGAAGAGTTCCGAAGCATTTTTAAACTTCAGCGGAATTCTGAGAACAATGGAAGAGTTCTGAAGCATTTTTAAACGTCAGCAGAATTCCGAGAACAATGGAAGAGTTCTGAAGCATTTTTAAACTTCAGCAGAATTCCGAGAGCAATGGAAGAGTTCCAAAGCATTTTAAAAGTTCAGCAGAATTCTGAGAAAAATTGAAGAGTTCCGAAGCATTTTTAAACATCAGCGGAATGCCGAGAACAATGCAAGATTTCCGAAGCATTTTTATATGTCAGCGGAATTCCGAGAACAATGGAAGAGTTCCGAAGCATTTTTAAACTTCAGCAGAATTCCGAGAACAATGTAAGAGATTTTAAGCATTTTTAAACTTCAGCGTAATTCCGAGAACAATAGAAGAGTTCCGAAGCATTTTTAAAATTCACACGAATTCCGAGAATAATGGAAGAGTTCAGATGAATTTTTAGACTTCAGCAGAATTCCTAGAACAATGGAAGAGTTCCGAAGCATTTTTAAACATCAGCGGAATGCCGAGAACAATGCAAGATTTCCGAAGCATTTTTATATGTCAGCGGAATTCCGAGAACAATGGAAGAGTTCCGAAGCATTTTTAAACTTCAGCAGAATTCCGAGAACAATGGAAGAGTTTCGAAGCATTTTTAAACTTCAACGGAATTCCGAGAACAATGGAAGAGTTTCGAAGCATTTTTAAACTTCAACGGAATTCCGATAACAATGGAAGAGTTCCGAAGCATTTTTAAACTTCAGCGGAATTCCGAGAACAATGGAAGAGTTCCGAACCATTTTTAAACTTCAGTGGAATTACGAGAACAATGGAAGAGTTCCGAAGCATATTTAAACATGAGCAGAATTACGAGAACAATGGAAGAGATTTTAAGCATTTTTAAACTTCAGCGGAATTCCGAGAACAATAGAAGAGTTCCGAAGCATTTTTAAACTTCACCCGAATTCCGAGAGCAATGGAAGAGTTCCAAAGCATTTTAAAAGTTCAGCAGAATTCCGAGAACAATTGAAGAGTTCCGAAGCATTTTTAAATGTCAGCGGAATGCCGAGAACAATGCAAGATTTCCGAAGCATTTTTATATGTCAGCGGAATTCCGAGAACAATGGAAGCGTACCGAAGCATTTTTAAACGTCAGCGGAATTCTGAGAACAATGGAAGAGTTCTGAAGCATTTTTAAACTTCAGCAGAATTCCGAGAACAATGGAAGAGTTTCGAAGCATTTTTAAACTTCAACGGAATTCCGAGAACAATTAAAGAGTTGCGAAGCATTATTAAACGTCAGCGGAATTCCGAGAACAATGGAAGAGTACCGAAGCATTTTTAAACGTCAGCAGAATTCTGAGAACAATGGAAGAGTTCCGAAGCATTTTTAAATGTCAGCAGAATTCCGAGAACAATGGAAGAGTTCTGAAGCATTTTTAAACGTCAGCAGAATTCTGAGAACAATGGAAGAGTTCCGAATCATTATTAAACATCAGCGGAATTTCGAGAACAATGGAAGAGTTCTGAAGCATTTTTAAACGTCAGCAGAATTCCGAGAACAATAGAAGAGTTCGGAAGCATTTTTAAACGTCAGCAGAATTCTGAGAACAATGGAAGAGTTCCGAAGCATTTTTAAACTTCAGCGGAATTCCGAGAACAATGGAAGAGTTCCAAAGCATTTTTAAACGTCAGCGGAATTCCGAGAACAATGGAAGAGTTCTGAAGCATTTTTAAACGTCAGCGGAATTTTGAAAACAATGGAAGATTTCCGAAGCATTTTTAAACGTCAGCGGAATTCTGAGAACAATGGAAGAGTTCCGAAGCATTTTTAAACTTCAGCAGAATTCCGAGAACAATGGAAGAGTTCCGAAGCATTTTTAAACTTCAGCGGAATTCTGAGAACAATGGAAGAGTTCCGAAGCATTTTTAAACGTCAGCAGAATTCCGAGAACAATGTAAGAGTCCTGAAGCATTTTTAAACTTCAGCAGAATTCCGAGAGCAATGGAAGAGTTCCAAAGCATTTTAAAAGTTCAGCAGAATTCCGAGAACAATTGAAGAGTTCCGAAGCATTTTTAAACGTCAGCGGAATGCCGAGAACAATGCAAGATTTCCGAAGCATTTTTATATGTCAGCGGAATTCCGAGAACAATGGAGGAGTTCCGAAGCATTTTTAAACTTCAGCAGAATTCCGAGAACAATGGAAGAGTTTCGAAGCATTTTTAAACTTCAACGGAATTCCGAGAACAATGGAAGAGTTTCGAAGCATTTTTAAACTTCAACGCAATTCCGAGAACAATGGAAGAGTTCCGAAGCATTTTTAAACGTCAGCGGAATTCCGAGAACAATGGAAGAGTTCCGAAGCATTATTAAACATCAGCGGAATTCCGAGAACAATGGAAGAGTTCTGAAGCATTTTTAAACGTCAGCGGAATTCCGAGAACAATGGAAGAGTTCCGAAGCATTTTTAAACTTCAGCGGAATTCCGAGAACAATGTAAGAGATTTTAAGCATTTTTAAACTTCAGCGTAATTCCGAGAACAATAGAAGAGTTCCGAAGCATTTTTAAAATTCACACGAATTCCGAGAATAATGGAAGAGTTCAGATGAATTTTTAGACTTCAGCAGAATTCCTAGAACAATGGAAGAGTTCCGAAGCATTTTTAAACTTCAGCGGAATTCCGATAACAATGGAAGAGTTCCGAAGCATTTTTAAACATCAGCGGAATTCCGAGAACAATGGAAGAGTACCGAAGCATTTTAAAACGTCATCGGAATTCCGAGAACAATGGAAGAGTTCCGAAGCATTTTTAAACTTCAGCGGAATTACGAGAACAATGGAAGAGTTCCGAAGAATTTTTAAACATGAGCAGAATTACGAGAACAATGGAAGTGATTTTAAGCATTTTTAAACTTCAGCGGAATTTTGAAAACAATGGAAGATTTCCGGAGCATTTTTAAACGTCAGCGGAATTCTGAGAACAATGGAAGAGTTCCGAAGCATTTTTAAACTTCAGCAGAATTCCGAGAACAATGGAAGAGTTCCGAAGCATTTTTAAACTTCAGCGGAATTCTGAGAACAATGGAAGAGTTTCGAAGCATTTTTAAACTTCAACGGAATTCCGAGAACAATGGAAGAGTTCCGAAGCATTATTAAACATCAGCGGAATTCCGAGAACAATGGAAGAGTTCTGAAGCATTTTTAAACGTCAGCAGAATTCCGAGAACAATAGAAGAGTTCCGAAGCATTTTTAAACGTCAGCAGAATTCTGAGAACAATGGAAGAGTTCCGAAGCATTTTTAAACTTCAGCGGAATTCCGAGAACAATGGAAGAGTTCCAAAGCATTTTTAAACGTCAGCGGGATTCCGAGAACAATGGAAGAGTTCTGAAGCATTTTTAAACGTCAGCGGAATTTTGAAAACAATGGAAGATTTCCGAAGCATTTTTAAACGTCAGCGGAATTCTGAGAACAATGGAAGAGTTCCGAAGCATTTTTAAACTTCAGCAGAATTCCGAGAACAATGGAAGAGTTCCGAAGCATTTTTAAACATCAGCGGAATGCCGAGAACAATGCAAGATTTCCGAAGCATTTTTATATGTCAGCGGAATTCCGAGAACAATGGAAGAGTTCCGAAGCATTTTTAAACTTCAGCAGAATTCCGAGAACAATGGAAGAGTTTCGAAGCATTTTTAAACTTCAACGGAATTCCGAGAACAATGGAAGAGTTTCGAAGCATTTTTAAACTTCAACGGAATTCCGAGAACAATGGAAGAGTTCCGAAGCATTTTTAAACGTCAGCGGAATTCCGAGAACAATGGAAGAGTTCCGAACCATTATAAACTTCAGCGGAATTACGAGAACAATGGAAGAGTTCCGAAGCATTTTTAAACATGAGCAGAATTACAAGAACAATGGAAGAGATTTTAAGCATTTTTAAACTTCAGCGGAATTCCGAGAACAATAGAAGAGTTCCGAAGCATTTTTAAACTTCACCCGAATTCCGAGAGCAATGGAAGAGTTCCAAAGCATTTTAAAAGTTCAGCAGAATTCCGAGAACAATGGAAGAGTTCCGAAGCATTTTTAAACTTCAGCAGAATTCCGAGAACAATGGAAGAGTTTCGAATCATTTTTAAACTTCAACGGAATTCCGAGAACAATGAAAGAGTTGCGAAGCATTATTAAACGTTAGCGGAATTCCGAGAACAATGGAAGAGTACCGAAGCATTTTTAAACTTCAGCGGAATTCCGAGAACAATGGAAGAGTTCCGAAGCATTTTTAAACTTCACCCGAATTCCGAGAGCAATGGAAGAGTTCCAAAGCATTTTAAAAATTCAGCAGAATTCCGAGAACAATTGAAGAGTTCCGAAGCATTTTTAAACGTCAGCGGAATGCCGAGAACAATGCAAGATTTCCGATGCATTTTTATATGTCAGCGGAATTCCGAGAACAATGGAAGAGTACCAAAGCATTTTTAAACGTCAGCGGTATTCTGAGAACAATGGAAGAGTTCCGAAGCATTTTTAAACGTCAGCGGAATTCCGAGAACAATGGAAGAGTTGTGAAGCATTTTAAAAGTTCAGCAGAATTCCGAGAACAATTGAAGAGTTCCGAAGCATTTTTAAACGTCAGCGGAATGCCGAGAACAATGCAAGATTTCCGAAGCATTTTTATATGTCAGCGGAATTCCGAGAACAGTGGAAGAGTTCCGAAGCATTTTTAAACATGAGCAGAATTACGAGAACAATGGAAGAGATTTTAAGCATTTTTAAACTTCAGCGGAATTCCGAGAACAATAGAAGAGTTCCGAAGCATTTTTAAACTTCACCCGAATTCCGAGAGCAATGGAAGAGCTCCAAAGCATTTTAAAAATTCAGCAGAATTCCGAGAACAATTGAAGAGTTCCGAAGCATTTTTAAACATCAGCGGAATGCCGAGAACAATGCAAGATTTCCGAAGCATTTTTATATGTCAGCGGAATTCCGAGAACAATGGAAGAGTTCCGAAGCATTTTTAAACTTCAGCAGAATTCCGAGAACAATGGAAGAGTTTCGAAGCATTTTTAAACTTCAACGGAATTCCGAGAACAATGGAAGAGTTTCGAAGCATTTTTAAACTTCAACGGAATTCCGAGAACAATGGAAGAGTTCCGAAGCATTTTTAAACGTCAGCGGAATTCCGAGAACAATGGAAGAGTTCCGAACCATTATAAACTTCAGCGGAATTACGAGAACAATGGAAGAGTTCCGAAGCATTTTTAAACATGAGCAGAATTACAAGAACAATGGAAGAGATTTTAAGCATTTTTAAACTTCAGCGGAATTCCGAGAACAATAGAAGAGTTCCGAAGCATTTTTAAACTTCACCCGAATTCCGAGAGCAATGGAAGAGTTCCAAAGCATTTTAAAAGTTCAGCAGAATTCCGAGAACAATGGAAGAGTTCCGAAGCATTTTTAAACTTCAGCAGAATTCCGAGAACAATGGAAGAGTTTCGAATCATTTTTAAACTTCAACGGAATTCCGAGAACAATGAAAGAGTTGCGAAGCATTATTAAACGTTAGCGGAATTCCGAGAACAATGGAAGAGTACCGAAGCATTTTTAAACTTCAGCGGAATTCCGAGAACAATGGAAGAGTTCCGAAGCATTTTTAAACTTCACCCGAATTCCGAGAGCAATGGAAGAGTTCCAAAGCATTTTAAAAATTCAGCAGAATTCCGAGAACAATTGAAGAGTTCCGAAGCATTTTTAAACGTCAGCGGAATGCCGAGAACAATGCAAGATTTCCGATGCATTTTTATATGTCAGCGGAATTCCGAGAACAATGGAAGAGTACCAAAGCATTTTTAAACGTCAGCGGTATTCTGAGAACAATGGAAGAGTTCCGAAGCATTTTTAAACGTCAGCGGAATTCCGAGAACAATGGAAGAGTTGTGAAGCATTTTAAAAGTTCAGCAGAATTCCGAGAACAATTGAAGAGTTCCGAAGCATTTTTAAACGTCAGCGGAATGCCGAGAACAATGCAAGATTTCCGAAGCATTTTTATATGTCAGCGGAATTCCGAGAACAGTGGAAGAGTTCCGAAGCATTTTTAAACATGAGCAGAATTACGAGAACAATGGAAGAGATTTTAAGCATTTTTAAACTTCAGCGGAATTCCGAGAACAATAGAAGAGTTCCGAAGCATTTTTAAACTTCACCCGAATTCCGAGAGCAATGGAAGAGTTCCAAAGCATTTTAAAAATTCAGCAGAATTCCGAGAACAATTGAAGAGTTCCGAAGCATTTTTAAACATCAGCGGAATGCCGAGAACAATGCAAGATTTCCGAAGCATTTTTATATGTCAGCGGAATTCCGAGAACAATGGAAGAGTTCCGAAGCATTTTTAAACTTCAGCAGAATTCCGAGAACAATGGTAGAGTTTCGAAGCATTTTTAAACTTCAACGGAATTCCGAGAACAATGGAAGAGTTTCGAAGCATTTTTAAACTTCAACGTAATTCCGAGAACAATGGAAGAGTTCCGAAGCATTTTTAAACGTCAGCGGAATTCCGAGAACAATGGAAGAGTTCCGAACCATTATAAACTTCAGCGGAATTACGAGAACAATGGAAGAGTTCCGAAGCATTTTTAAACATGAGCAGAATTACAAGAACAATGGAAGAGATTTTAAGCATTTTTAAACTTCAGCGGAATTCCGAGAACAATAGAAGAGTTCCGAAGCATTTTTAAACTTCACCCGAATTCCGAGAGCAATGGAAGAGTTCCAAAGCATTTTAAAAGTTCAGCAGAATTCCGAGAACAATGGAAGAGTTCCGAAGCATTTTTAAACTTCAGCAGAATTCCGAGAACAATGGAAGAGTTTCGAATCATTTTTAAACTTCAACGGAATTCCGAGAACAATGAAAGAGTTGCGAAGCATTATTAAACGTTAGCGGAATTCCGAGAACAATGGAAGAGTACCGAAGCATTTTTAAACTTCAGCGGAATTCCGAGAACAATGGAAGAGTTCCGAAGCATTTTTAAACTTCACCCGAATTCCGAGAGCAATGGAAGAGTTCCAAAGCATTTTAAAAATTCAGCAGAATTCCGAGAACAATTGAAGAGTTCCGAAGCATTTTTAAACGTCAGCGGAATGCCGAGAACAATGCAAGATTTCCGATGCATTTTTATATGTCAGCGGAATTCCGAGAACAATGGAAGAGTACCAAAGCATTTTTAAACGTCAGCGGTATTGTGAGAACAATGGAAGAGTTCCGAAGCATTTTTAAACGTCAGCGGAATTCCGAGAACAATGGAAGAGTTGTGAAGCATTTTAAAAGTTCAGCAGAATTCCGAGAACAATTGAAGAGTTCCGAAGCATTTTTAAACGTCAGCGGAATGCCGAGAACAATGCAAGATTTCCGAAGCATTTTTATATGTCAGCGGAATTCCGAGAACAGTGGAAGAGTTCCGAAGCATTTTTAAACATGAGCAGAATTACGAGAACAATGGAAGAGATTTTAAGCATTTTTAAACTTCAGCGGAATTCCGAGAACAATAGAAGAGTTCCGAAGCATTTTTAAACTTCACCCGAATTCCGAGAGCAATGGAAGAGTTCCAAAGCATTTTAAAAATTCAGCAGAATTCCGAGAACAATTGAAGAGTTCCGATGCATTTTTAAACGTCAGCGGAATGCCGAGAACAATGCAAGATTTCCGAAGCATTTTTATATGTCAGCGGAATTCCGAGAACAATGGAAGAGTACCAAAGCATTTTTAAACGTCAGCGGTATTCTGAGAACAATGGAAGAGTTCCGAAGCATTTTTAAACGTCAGCGGAATTCCGAGAACAATGGAAGAGTTGTGAAGCATTTTAAAATTTCAGCAGAATTCCGAGAACAATTGAAGAGTTCCGAAGCATTTTTAAACGTCAGCGGAATGCCGAGAACAATGCAAGATTTCCGAAGCATTTTTATATGTCAGCGGAATTCCGAGAACAGTGGAAGAGTTCCGAAGCATTTTTAAACATGAGCAGAATTACGAGAACAATGGAAGAGATTTTAAGCATTTTTAAACTTCAGCGGAATTCCGAGAACAATAGAAGAGTTCCGAAGCATTTTTAAACTTCACCCGAATTCCGAGAGCAATGGAAGAGTTCCAAAGCATTTTAAAAATTCAGCAGAATTCCGAGAACAATTGAAGAGTTCCGAAGCATTTTTAAACGTCAGCGGAATGCCGAGAACAATGCAAGATTTCCGAAGCATTTTTATATGTCAGCGGAATTCCGAGAACAATGGAAGAGTACCAAAGCATTTTTAAACGTCAGCGGAATTCTGAGAACAATGGAAGAGTTCCGAAGCATTTTTAAACGTCAGCAGAATTCCGAGAACAATGGAAGAGTTGTGAAGCATTTTTAAACGTCAGCGGAATTCCGAGAACAATGGAAGTGTTCCGAAGCATTTTTAAACGTCAGCAGAATTCCGAGAACAATGGAAGAGTTCCAAAGCATTTTTAAACGACAGCGGAATTCCGAGAACAATGGAATAGTTCTGAAGCATTTTTAAACGTCAGCGGAATTTTGAAAACAATGGAAGAGTTTCAAAGCATTTTTAAACTTTAGCAGAATTCCGAGAACAATGGAAGAGTTTCGAAGCATTTTTAAACTTCAATGGAATTCCGAGAACAATGGAAGAGTTCCGAAGCATTTTTAAACGTCAGCAGAATTCCGAGAAGAATGTAAGAGTTCTGAAGCATTTTTAAACTTCAGCAGAATTCCGAGAGCAATGGAAGAGTTCCAAAGCATTTTAAAAGTTTAGCAGAATTCCGAGAACAATTGAAGAGTTCCGAAGCATTTTTAAACGTCAGCGGAATGCCGAGAACAATGCAAGATTTCCGAAGCATTTTTATATGTCAGCGGAATTCCGAGAACAATGGAAGAGTACCGAAGCATTTTTAAACGTCAGCGGAATTCTGAGAACAATGGAAGAGTTCCGAAGCATTTTTATATGTCAGCGGAATTCCGAGAACAATGGAAGAGTACCGAAGCATTTTTAAACGTCAGCGGAATTCCGAGAACAATGGAAGGGTTCCGAAGCATTTTTAAACTTCATCGGATTTTGGAGAACAATGGAAGCGTTCCAAAGTATTTTTAAAAGTCAGCGGAATTCCGAGAACAATGGAAGAGTTGTGAAGCATTTTTAAACGTCAGCGGAATTCCGAGAACAATGGAAGAGTTCCGAAGCATTTTTAAACGTCAGCAGAATTCCGAGAACAATGGAAGAGTTTCGAAGCATTTTTAAACTTCAACGGAATTCCGAGAACAATGGAAGAGTTCCGAAGCATTTTTAAACTTCAGCGGAATTCTGAGAACAATGCAAGATTTCCGAAGCATTTTTATATGTCAGCGGAATTCCGAGAACAATGGAAGAGTTCCGAAGCATTTTTAAACTTCAGCAGAATTCCGAGAACAATGGAAGAGTTTCGAAGCATTTTTAAACTTCAACGGAATTCCGAGAACAATGGAAGAGTTTTGAAGCATTTTTAAACGTCAGCGGAATTCCGAGAACAATGGAAGAGTTCCGAACCATTTTTAAACTTCAGTGGAATTACGAGAACAATGGAAGAGTTCCGAAGCATTTTTAAACATGAGCAGAATTACGAGAACAATGGAAGAGATTTTAAGCATTTTTAAACTTCACCCGAATTCCGAGAGCAATGGAAGAGTTCCAAAGCATTTTAAAAGTTCAGCAGAATTCCGAGAACAATTGAAGAGTTCCGAAGCATTTTTAAATGTCAGCGGAATGCCGAGAACAATGCAAGATTTCCGAAGCATTTTTATATGTCAGCGGAATTCCGAGAACAATGGAAGCGTACCGAAGCATTTTTAAACGTCAGCGGAATTCTGAGAACAATGGAAGAGTTCCGAAGCATTTTTAAACTTCAGCAGAATTCCGAGAGCAATGGAAGAGTTTCGAAGCATTTTTAAACTTCAACGGAATTCCGAGAACAATGAAAGAGTTGCGAAGCATTATTAAACGTCAGCGGAATTCCGAGAACAATGGAAGAGTACCGAAGCATTTTTAAATGTCAGCAGAATTCTGAGAACAATGGAAGAGTTCCGAAGCATTTTTAAACGTCAGCGGAATTCCGAGAACAAAGGAAGAGATTTTAAGCATTTTTAAACTTCAGCGTAATTCCGAGAACAATAGAAGAGTTCCGAAGCATTTTTAAAATTCACACGAATTCCGAGAATAATGGAAGAGTTCAGATGAATTTTTAGACTTCAGCAGAATTCCTAGAACAATGGAAGAGTTCCGAAGCATTTTTAAACTTCAGCGGAATTCCGATAACAATGGAAGAGTTCCGAAGCATTTTTAAACGTCAGCGGAATTCCGAGAACAATGGAAGAGTACCGAAGCATTTTAAAACGTCATCGGAATTCCGAGAACAATGGAAGAGTTCCGAAGCATTTTTAAACTTCAGCGGAATTACGAGAACAATGGAAGAGTTCCGAAGAATTTTTAAACATGAGCAGAATTACGAGAACAATGGAAGTGATTTTAAGCATTTTTAAACTTCAGCGGAATTTTGAAAACAATGGAAGATTTCCGGAGCATTTTTAAACGTCAGCGGAATTCTGAGAACAATGGAAGAGTTCCGAAGCATTTTTAAACTTCAGCAGAATTCCGAGAACAATGGAAGAGTTCCGAAGCATTTTTAAACTTCAGCGGAATTCTGAGAACAATGGAAGAGTTTCGAAGCATTTTTAAACTTCAACGGAATTCCGAGAACAATGGAAGAGTTCCGAAGCATTATTAAACATCAGCGGAATTCCGAGAACAATGGAAGAGTTCTGAAGCATTTTTAAACGTCAGCAGAATTCCGAGAACAATAGAAGAGTTCCGAAGCATTTTTAAACGTCAGCAGAATTCTGAGAACAATGGAAGAGTTCCGAAGAATTTTTAAACTTCAGCGGAATTCCGAGAACAATGGAAGAGTTCCAAAGCATTTTTAAACGTCAGCGGGATTCCGAGAACAATGGAAGAGTTCTGAAGCATTTTTAAACGTCAGCGGAATTTTGAAAACAATGGAAGATTTCCGAAGCATTTTTAAACGTCAGCGGAATTCTGAGATCAATGGAAGAGTTCCAAAGCATTTTTAAACTTCAGCAGAATTCCGAGAACAATGGAAGAGTTCCGAAGCATTTTTAAACTTCAGCGGAATTCTGAGAACAATGGAAGAGTTCTGAAGCATTTTTAAACGTCAGCAGAATTCCGAGAACAATGGAAGAGTTCTGAAGCATTTTTAAACTTCAGCAGAATTCCGAGAGCAATGGAAGAGTTCCAAAGCATTTTAAAAGTTCAGCAGAATTCTGAGAAAAATTGAAGAGTTCCGAAGCATTTTTAAACATCAGCGGAATGCCGAGAACAATGCAAGATTTCCGAAGCATTTTTATATGTCAGCGGAATTCCGAGAACAATGGAAGAGTTCCGAAGCATTTTTAAACTTCAGCAGAATTCCGAGAACAATGTAAGAGATTTTAAGCATTTTTAAACTTCAGCGTAATTCCGAGAACAATAGAAGAGTTCCGAAGCATTTTTAAAATTCACACGAATTCCGAGAATAATGGAAGAGTTCAGATGAATTTTTAGACTTCAGCAGAATTCCTAGAACAATGGAAGAGTTCCGAAGCATTTTTAAACATCAGCGGAATGCCGAGAACAATGCAAGATTTCCGAAGCATTTTTATATGTCAGCGGAATTCCGAGAACAATGGAAGAGTTCCGAAGCATTTTTAAACTTCAGCAGAATTCCGAGAACAATGGAAGAGTTTCGAAGCATTTTTAAACTTCAACGGAATTCCGAGAACAATGGAAGAGTTTCGAAGCATTTTTAAACTTCAACGGAATTCCGATAACAATGGAAGAGTTCCGAAGCATTTTTAAACTTCAGCGGAATTCCGAGAACAATGGAAGAGTTCCGAACCATTTTTAAACTTCAGTGGAATTACGAGAACAATGGAAGAGTTCCGAAGCATATTTAAACATGAGCAGAATTACGAGAACAATGGAAGAGATTTTAAGCATTTTTAAACTTCAGCGGAATTCCGAGAACAATAGAAGAGTTCCGAAGCATTTTTAAACTTCACCCGAATTCCGAGAGCAATGGAAGAGTTCCAAAGCATTTTAAAAGTTCAGCAGAATTCCGAGAACAATTGAAGAGTTCCGAAGCATTTTTAAATGTCAGCGGAATGCCGAGAACAATGCAAGATTTCCGAAGCATTTTTATATGTCAGCGGAATTCCGAGAACAATGGAAGCGTACCGAAGCATTTTTAAACGTCAGCGGAATTCTGAGAACAATGGAAGAGTTCTGAAGCATTTTTAAACTTCAGCAGAATTCCGAGAACAATGGAAGAGTTTCGAAGCATTTTTAAACTTCAACGGAATTCCGAGAACAATTAAAGAGTTGCGAAGCATTATTAAACGTCAGCGGAATTCCGAGAACAATGGAAGAGTACCGAAGCATTTTTAAACGTCAGCAGAATTCTGAGAACAATGGAAGAGTTCCGAAGCATTTTTAAATGTCAGCAGAATTCCGAGAACAATGGAAGAGTTCTGAAGCATTTTTAAACGTCAGCAGAATTCTGAGAACAATGGAAGAGTTCCGAATCATTATTAAACATCAGCGGAATTTCGAGAACAATGGAAGAGTTCTGAAGCATTTTTAAACGTCAGCAGAATTCCGAGAACAATAGAAGAGTTCGGAAGCATTTTTAAACGTCAGCAGAATTCTGAGAACAATGGAAGAGTTCCGAAGCATTTTTAAACTTCAGCGGAATTCCGAGAACAATGGAAGAGTTCCAAAGCATTTTTAAACGTCAGCGGAATTCCGAGAACAATGGAAGAGTTCTGAAGCATTTTTAAACGTCAGCGGAATTTTGAAAACAATGGAAGATTTCCGAAGCATTTTTAAACGTCAGCGGAATTCTGAGAACAATGGAAGAGTTCCGAAGCATTTTTAAACTTCAGCAGAATTCCGAGAACAATGGAAGAGTTCCGAAGCATTTTTAAACTTCAGCGGAATTCTGAGAACAATGGAAGAGTTCCGAAGCATTTTTAAACGTCAGCAGAATTCCGAGAACAATGTAAGAGTCCTGAAGCATTTTTAAACTTCAGCAGAATTCCGAGAGCAATGGAAGAGTTCCAAAGCATTTTAAAAGTTCAGCAGAATTCCGAGAACAATTGAAGAGTTCCGAAGCATTTTTAAACGTCAGCGGAATGCCGAGAACAATGCAAGATTTCCGAAGCATTTTTATATGTCAGCGGAATTCCGAGAACAATGGAGGAGTTCCGAAGCATTTTTAAACTTCAGCAGAATTCCGAGAACAATGGAAGAGTTTCGAAGCATTTTTAAACTTCAACGGAATTCCGAGAACAATGGAAGAGTTTCGAAGCATTTTTAAACTTCAACGCAATTCCGAGAACAATGGAAGAGTTCCGAAGCATTTTTAAACGTCAGCGGAATTCCGAGAACAATGGAAGAGTTCCGAAGCATTATTAAACATCAGCGGAATTCCGAGAACAATGGAAGAGTTCTGAAGCATTTTTAAACGTCAGCGGAATTCCGAGAACAATGGAAGAGTTCCGAAGCATTTTTAAACTTCAGCGGAATTCCGAGAACAATGTAAGAGATTTTAAGCATTTTTAAACTTCAGCGTAATTCCGAGAACAATAGAAGAGTTCCGAAGCATTTTTAAAATTCACACGAATTCCGAGAATAATGGAAGAGTTCAGATGAATTTTTAGACTTCAGCAGAATTCCTAGAACAATGGAAGAGTTCCGAAGCATTTTTAAACTTCAGCGGAATTCCGATAACAATGGAAGAGTTCCGAAGCATTTTTAAACGTCAGCGGAATTCCGAGAACAATGGAAGAGTACCGAAGCATTTTAAAACGTCATCGGAATTCCGAGAACAATGGAAGAGTTCCGAAGCATTTTTAAACTTCAGCGGAATTACGAGAACAATGGAAGAGTTCCGAAGAATTTTTAAACATGAGCAGAATTACGAGAACAATGGAAGTGATTTTAAGCATTTTTAAACTTCAGCGGAATTTTGAAAACAATGGAAGATTTCCGGAGCATTTTTAAACGTCAGCGGAATTCTGAGAACAATGGAAGAGTTCCGAAGCATTTTTAAACTTCAGCAGAATTCCGAGAACAATGGAAGAGTTCCGAAGCATTTTTAAACTTCAGCGGAATTCTGAGAACAATGGAAGAGTTTCGAAGCATTTTTAAACTTCAACGGAATTCCGAGAACAATGGAAGAGTTCCGAAGCATTATTAAACATCAGCGGAATTCCGAGAACAATGGAAGAGTTCTGAAGCATTTTTAAACGTCAGCAGAATTCCGAGAACAATAGAAGAGTTCCGAAGCATTTTTAAACGTCAGCAGAATTCTGAGAACAATGGAAGAGTTCCGAAGCATTTTTAAACTTCAGCGGAATTCCGAGAACAATGGAAGAGTTCCAAAGCATTTTTAAACGTCAGCGGGATTCCGAGAACAATGGAAGAGTTCTGAAGCATTTTTAAACGTCAGCGGAATTTTGAAAACAATGGAAGATTTCCGAAGCATTTTTAAACGTCAGCGGAATTCTGAGAACAATGGAAGAGTTCCGAAGCATTTTTAAACTTCAGCAGAATTCCGAGAACAATGGAAGAGTTCCGAAGCATTTTTAAACATCAGCGGAATGCCGAGAACAATGCAAGATTTCCGAAGCATTTTTATATGTCAGCGGAATTCCGAGAACAATGGAAGAGTTCCGAAGCATTTTTAAACTTCAGCAGAATTCCGAGAACAATGGAAGAGTTTCGAAGCATTTTTAAACTTCAACGGAATTCCGAGAACAATGGAAGAGTTTCGAAGCATTTTTAAACTTCAACGGAATTCCGAGAACAATGGAAGAGTTCCGAAGCATTTTTAAACGTCAGCGGAATTCCGAGAACAATGGAAGAGTTCCGAACCATTATAAACTTCAGCGGAATTACGAGAACAATGGAAGAGTTCCGAAGCATTTTTAAACATGAGCAGAATTACAAGAACAATGGAAGAGATTTTAAGCATTTTTAAACTTCAGCGGAATTCCGAGAACAATAGAAGAGTTCCGAAGCATTTTTAAACTTCACCCGAATTCCGAGAGCAATGGAAGAGTTCCAAAGCATTTTAAAAGTTCAGCAGAATTCCGAGAACAATGGAAGAGTTCCGAAGCATTTTTAAACTTCAGCAGAATTCCGAGAACAATGGAAGAGTTTCGAATCATTTTTAAACTTCAACGGAATTCCGAGAACAATGAAAGAGTTGCGAAGCATTATTAAACGTTAGCGGAATTCCGAGAACAATGGAAGAGTACCGAAGCATTTTTAAACTTCAGCGGAATTCCGAGAACAATGGAAGAGTTCCGAAGCATTTTTAAACTTCACCCGAATTCCGAGAGCAATGGAAGAGTTCCAAAGCATTTTAAAAATTCAGCAGAATTCCGAGAACAATTGAAGAGTTCCGAAGCATTTTTAAACGTCAGCGGAATGCCGAGAACAATGCAAGATTTCCGATGCATTTTTATATGTCAGCGGAATTCCGAGAACAATGGAAGAGTACCAAAGCATTTTTAAACGTCAGCGGTATTCTGAGAACAATGGAAGAGTTCCGAAGCATTTTTAAACGTCAGCGGAATTCCGAGAACAATGGAAGAGTTGTGAAGCATTTTAAAAGTTCAGCAGAATTCCGAGAACAATTGAAGAGTTCCGAAGCATTTTTAAACGTCAGCGGAATGCCGAGAACAATGCAAGATTTCCGAAGCATTTTTATATGTCAGCGGAATTCCGAGAACAGTGGAAGAGTTCCGAAGCATTTTTAAACATGAGCAGAATTACGAGAACAATGGAAGAGATTTTAAGCATTTTTAAACTTCAGCGGAATTCCGAGAACAATAGAAGAGTTCCGAAGCATTTTTAAACTTCACCCGAATTCCGAGAGCAATGGAAGAGTTCCAAAGCATTTTAAAAATTCAGCAGAATTCCGAGAACAATTGAAGAGTTCCGAAGCATTTTTAAACATCAGCGGAATGCCGAGAACAATGCAAGATTTCCGAAGCATTTTTATATGTCAGCGGAATTCCGAGAACAATGGAAGAGTTCCGAAGCATTTTTAAACTTCAGCAGAATTCCGAGAACAATGGAAGAGTTTCGAAGCATTTTTAAACTTCAACGGAATTCCGAGAACAATGGAAGAGTTTCGAAGCATTTTTAAACTTCAACGGAATTCCGAGAACAATGGAAGAGTTCCGAAGCATTTTTAAACGTCAGCGGAATTCCGAGAACAATGGAAGAGTTCCGAACCATTATAAACTTCAGCGGAATTACGAGAACAATGGAAGAGTTCCGAAGCATTTTTAAACATGAGCAGAATTACAAGAACAATGGAAGAGATTTTAAGCATTTTTAAACTTCAGCGGAATTCCGAGAACAATAGAAGAGTTCCGAAGCATTTTTAAACTTCACCCGAATTCCGAGAGCAATGGAAGAGTTCCAAAGCATTTTAAAAGTTCAGCAGAATTCCGAGAACAATGGAAGAGTTCCGAAGCATTTTTAAACTTCAGCAGAATTCCGAGAACAATGGAAGAGTTTCGAATCATTTTTAAACTTCAACGGAATTCCGAGAACAATGAAAGAGTTGCGAAGCATTATTAAACGTTAGCGGAATTCCGAGAACAATGGAAGAGTACCGAAGCATTTTTAAACTTCAGCGGAATTCCGAGAACAATGGAAGAGTTCCGAAGCATTTTTAAACTTCACCCGAATTCCGAGAGCAATGGAAGAGTTCCAAAGCATTTTAAAAATTCAGCAGAATTCCGAGAACAATTGAAGAGTTCCGAAGCATTTTTAAACGTCAGCGGAATGCCGAGAACAATGCAAGATTTCCGATGCATTTTTATATGTCAGCGGAATTCCGAGAACAATGGAAGAGTACCAAAGCATTTTTAAACGTCAGCGGTATTCTGAGAACAATGGAAGAGTTCCGAAGCATTTTTAAACGTCAGCGGAATTCCGAGAACAATGGAAGAGTTGTGAAGCATTTTAAAAGTTCAGCAGAATTCCGAGAACAATTGAAGAGTTCCGAAGCATTTTTAAACGTCAGCGGAATGCCGAGAACAATGCAAGATTTCCGAAGCATTTTTATATGTCAGCGGAATTCCGAGAACAGTGGAAGAGTTCCGAAGCATTTTTAAACATGAGCAGAATTACGAGAACAATGGAAGAGATTTTAAGCATTTTTAAACTTCAGCGGAATTCCGAGAACAATAGAAGAGTTCCGAAGCATTTTTAAACTTCACCCGAATTCCGAGAGCAATGGAAGAGTTCCAAAGCATTTTAAAAATTCAGCAGAATTCCGAGAACAATTGAAGAGTTCCGAAGCATTTTTAAACATCAGCGGAATGCCGAGAACAATGCAAGATTTCCGAAGCATTTTTATATGTCAGCGGAATTCCGAGAACAATGGAAGAGTTCCGAAGCATTTTTAAACTTCAGCAGAATTCCGAGAACAATGGTAGAGTTTCGAAGCATTTTTAAACTTCAACGGAATTCCGAGAACAATGGAAGAGTTTCGAAGCATTTTTAAACTTCAACGGAATTCCGAGAACAATGGAAGAGTTCCGAAGCATTTTTAAACGTCAGCGGAATTCCGAGAACAATGGAAGAGTTCCGAACCATTATAAACTTCAGCGGAATTACGAGAACAATGGAAGAGTTCCGAAGCATTTTTAAACATGAGCAGAATTACAAGAACAATGGAAGAGATTTTAAGCATTTTTAAACTTCAGCGGAATTCCGAGAACAATAGAAGAGTTCCGAAGCATTTTTAAACTTCACCCGAATTCCGAGAGCAATGGAAGAGTTCCAAAGCATTTTAAAAGTTCAGCAGAATTCCGAGAACAATGGAAGAGTTCCGAAGCATTTTTAAACTTCAGCAGAATTCCGAGAACAATGGAAGAGTTTCGAATCATTTTTAAACTTCAACGGAATTCCGAGAACAATGAAAGAGTTGCGAAGCATTATTAAACGTTAGCGGAATTCCGAGAACAATGGAAGAGTACCGAAGCATTTTTAAACTTCAGCGGAATTCCGAGAACAATGGAAGAGTTCCGAAGCATTTTTAAACTTCACCCGAATTCCGAGAGCAATGGAAGAGTTCCAAAGCATTTTAAAAATTCAGCAGAATTCCGAGAACAATTGAAGAGTTCCGAAGCATTTTTAAACGTCAGCGGAATGCCGAGAACAATGCAAGATTTCCGATGCATTTTTATATGTCAGCGGAATTCCGAGAACAATGGAAGAGTACCAAAGCATTTTTAAACGTCAGCGGTATTGTGAGAACAATGGAAGAGTTCCGAAGCATTTTTAAACGTCAGCGGAATTCCGAGAACAATGGAAGAGTTGTGAAGCATTTTAAAAGTTCAGCAGAATTCCGAGAACAATTGAAGAGTTCCGAAGCATTTTTAAACGTCAGCGGAATGCCGAGAACAATGCAAGATTTCCGAAGCATTTTTATATGTCAGCGGAATTCCGAGAACAGTGGAAGAGTTCCGAAGCATTTTTAAACATGAGCAGAATTACGAGAACAATGGAAGAGATTTTAAGCATTTTTAAACTTCAGCGGAATTCCGAGAACAATAGAAGAGTTCCGAAGCATTTTTAAACTTCACCCGAATTCCGAGAGCAATGGAAGAGTTCCAAAGCATTTTAAAAATTCAGCAGAATTCCGAGAACAATTGAAGAGTTCCGAAGCATTTTTAAACGTCAGCGGAATGCCGAGAACAATGCAAGATTTCCGAAGCATTTTTATATGTCAGCGGAATTCCGAGAACAATGGAAGAGTACCAAAGCATTTTTAAACGTCAGCGGTATTCTGAGAACAATGGAAGAGTTCCGAAGCATTTTTAAACGTCAGCGGAATTCCGAGAACAATGGAAGAGTTGTGAAGCATTTTAAAATTTCAGCAGAATTCCGAGAACAATTGAAGAGTTCCGAAGCATTTTTAAACGTCAGCGGAATGCCGAGAACAATGCAAGATTTCCGAAGCATTTTTATATGTCAGCGGAATTCCGAGAACAGTGGAAGAGTTCCGAAGCATTTTTAAACATGAGCAGAATTACGAGAACAATGGAAGAGATTTTAAGCATTTTTAAACTTCAGCGGAATTCCGAGAACAATAGAAGAGTTCCGAAGCATTTTTAAACTTCACCCGAATTCCGAGAGCAATGGAAGAGTTCCAAAGCATTTTAAAAATTCAGCAGAATTCCGAGAACAATTGAAGAGTTCCGAAGCATTTTTAAACGTCAGCGGAATGCCGAGAACAATGCAAGATTTCCGAAGCATTTTTATATGTCAGCGGAATTCCGAGAACAATGGAAGAGTACCAAAGCATTTTTAAACGTCAGCGGAATTCTGAGAACAATGGAAGAGTTCCGAAGCATTTTTAAACGTCAGCAGAATTCCGAGAACAATGGAAGAGTTGTGAAGCATTTTTAAACGTCAGCGGAATTCCGAGAACAATGGAAGTGTTCCGAAGCATTTTTAAACGTCAGCAGAATTCCGAGAACAATGGAAGAGTTCCAAAGCATTTTTAAACGACAGCGGAATTCCGAGAACAATGGAATAGTTCTGAAGCATTTTTAAACGTCAGCGGAATTTTGAAAACAATGGAAGAGTTTCAAAGCATTTTTAAACTTTAGCAGAATTCCGAGAACAATGGAAGAGTTTCGAAGCATTTTTAAACTTCAATGGAATTCCGAGAACAATGGAAGAGTTCCGAAGCATTTTTAAACGTCAGCAGAATTCCGAGAAGAATGTAAGAGTTCTGAAGCATTTTTAAACTTCAGCAGAATTCCGAGAGCAATGGAAGAGTTCCAAAGCATTTTAAAAGTTTAGCAGAATTCCGAGAACAATTGAAGAGTTCCGAAGCATTTTTAAACGTCAGCGGAATGCCGAGAACAATGCAAGATTTCCGAAGCATTTTTATATGTCAGCGGAATTCCGAGAACAATGGAAGAGTACCGAAGCATTTTTAAACGTCAGCGGAATTCTGAGAACAATGGAAGAGTTCCGAAGCATTTTTATATGTCAGCGGAATTCCGAGAACAATGGAAGAGTACCGAAGCATTTTTAAACGTCAGCGGAATTCCGAGAACAATGGAAGGGTTCCGAAGCATTTTTAAACTTCATCGGATTTTGGAGAACAATGGAAGCGTTCCAAAGTATTTTTAAAAGTCAGCGGAATTCCGAGAACAATGGAAGAGTTGTGAAGCATTTTTAAACGTCAGCGGAATTCCGAGAACAATGGAAGAGTTCCGAAGCATTTTTAAACGTCAGCAGAATTCCGAGAACAATGGAAGAGTTTCGAAGCATTTTTAAACTTCAACGGAATTCCGAGAACAATGGAAGAGTTCCGAAGCATTTTTAAACTTCAGCGGAATTCTGAGAACAATGCAAGATTTCCGAAGCATTTTTATATGTCAGCGGAATTCCGAGAACAATGGAAGAGTTCCGAAGCATTTTTAAACTTCAGCAGAATTCCGAGAACAATGGAAGAGTTTCGAAGCATTTTTAAACTTCAACGGAATTCCGAGAACAATGGAAGAGTTTTGAAGCATTTTTAAACGTCAGCGGAATTCCGAGAACAATGGAAGAGTTCCGAACCATTTTTAAACTTCAGTGGAATTACGAGAACAATGGAAGAGTTCCGAAGCATTTTTAAACATGAGCAGAATTACGAGAACAATGGAAGAGATTTTAAGCATTTTTAAACTTCACCCGAATTCCGAGAGCAATGGAAGAGTTCCAAAGCATTTTAAAAGTTCAGCAGAATTCCGAGAACAATTGAAGAGTTCCGAAGCATTTTTAAATGTCAGCGGAATGCCGAGAACAATGCAAGATTTCCGAAGCATTTTTATATGTCAGCGGAATTCCGAGAACAATGGAAGCGTACCGAAGCATTTTTAAACGTCAGCGGAATTCTGAGAACAATGGAAGAGTTCCGAAGCATTTTTAAACTTCAGCAGAATTCCGAGAGCAATGGAAGAGTTTCGAAGCATTTTTAAACTTCAACGGAATTCCGAGAACAATGAAAGAGTTGCGAAGCATTATTAAACGTCAGCGGAATTCCGAGAACAATGGAAGAGTACCGAAGCATTTTTAAATGTCAGCAGAATTCTGAGAACAATGGAAGAGTTCCGAAGCATTTTTAAACGTCAGCGGAATTCCGAGAACAAAGGAAGAGTTCTGAAGCATTTTTAAACGTCAGCAGAATTCCGAGAACAATAGAAGAGTTCCGAAGCATTTTTAAACGTCAGCAGAATTCTGAGAACAATGGAAGAGTTCCGAAGCATTTTTAAACTTCAGCGGAATTCCGAGAACAATGGAAGAGTTCTGAAGCATTTTTAAACGTCAGCAGAATTCTGAGAACAATGGAAGAGTTCCGAAGCATTATTAAACATCAGCGGAATTCCGAGAACAATGGAAGAGTTCCGAAGCATTTTTAAACTTCAGCGGAATTCTGAGAACAATGGAAGAGTTCCGAAGCATTTTTAAACGTCAGCAGAATTCCGAGAACAATGTAAGAGTCCTGAAGCATTTTTAAACTTCAGCAGAATTCCGAGAGCAATGGAAGAGTTCCAAAGCATTTTAAAAGTTCAGCAGAATTCCGAGAACAATTGAAGAGTTCCGAAGAATTTTTAAATGTCAGCGGAATGCCGAGAACAATGCAAGATTTCCGAAGCATTTTTATATGTCAGCGGAATTCCGAGAACAATGGAAGCGTACCGAAGCATTTTTAAACGTCAGCGGAATTCTGAGAACAATGGAAGAGTTCCGAAGCATTTTTAATCTTCAGCAGAATTCCGAGAACAATGGAAGAGTTTCGAAGCATTTTTAAACTTCAACGGAATTCCGAGAACAATGAAAGAGTTGCGAAGCATTATTAAACGTTAGCGGAATTCCGAGAACAATGGAAGAGTACCGAAGCATTTTTAAACTTCAGCGGAATTCCGAGAACAATGGAAGAGTTCCGAAGCATTTTTAAACTTCACCCGAATTCCGAGAGCAATGGAAGAGTTCCAAAGCATTTTAAAAATTCAGCAGAATTCCGAGAACAATTGAAGAGTTCCGAAGCATTTTTAAACGTCAGCGGAATGCCGAGAACAATGCAAGATTTCCGATGCATTTTTATATGTCAGCGGAATTCCGAGAACAATGGAAGAGTACCAAAGCATTTTTAAACGTCAGCGAAATTCTGAGAACAATGGAAGAGTTCCGAAGCATTTTTAAACGTCAGCGGAATTCCGAGAACAATGGAAGAGTTGTGAAGCATTTTAAAAGTTCAGCAGAATTCCGAGAACAATTGAAGAGTTCCGAAGCATTTTTAAACGTCAGCGGAATGCCGAGAACAATGCAAGATTTCCGAAGCATTTTTATATGTCAGCGGAATTCCGAGAACAGTGGAAGAGTTCCGAAGCATTTTTAAACATGAGCAGAATTACGAGAACAATGGAAGAGATTTTAAGCATTTTTAAACTTCAGCGGAATTCCGAGAACAATAGAAGAGTTCCGAAGCATTTTTAAACTTCACCCGAATTCCGAGAGCAATGGAAGAGTTCCAAAGCATTTTAAAAATTCAGCAGAATTCCGAGAACAATTGAAGAGTTCCGAAGCATTTTTAAACGTCAGCGGAATGCCGAGAACAATGGAAGAGTTCCAAAGCATTTTTAAACGTCAGCGGGATTCCGAGAACAAAGGAAGAGTTCTGAAGCATTTTTAAACGTCAGCGGAATTTTGAAAACAATGGAAGATTTCCGAAGCATTTTTAAACGTCAGCGGAATTCTGAGAACAATGGAAGAGTTCCGAAGCATTTTTAAACTTCAGCGGAATTCTGAGAACAATGGAAGAGTTCCGAAGCATTTTTAAACGTCAGCAGAATTCCGAGAACAATGTAAGAGTTCTGAAGCATTTTTAAACTTCAGCAGAATTCCGAGAGCAATGGAAGAGTTCCAAAGCATTTTAAAAGTTCAGCAGAATTCCGAGAAAAATTGAAGAGTTCCGAAGCATTTTTAAACATCAGCGGAATGCCGAGAACAATGCAAGATTTCCGAAGCATTTTTATATGTCAGCGGAATTCCGAGAACAATGGAAGAGTTCCGAAGCATTTTTAAACTTCAGCAGAATTCCGAGAACAATGGAAGAGTTTCGAAGCATTTTTAAACTTCAACGGAATTCCGAGAACAATGGAAGAGTTTTGAAGCATTTTTAAACTTCAACGGAATTCCGAGAACAATGGAAGAGTTCCGAAGCATTTTTAAACGTCAGCGGAATTCCGAGAACAATGGAAGAGTTCCGAACCATTTTTAAACTTCAGTGGAATTACGAGAACAATGAAAGAGTTCCGAAGCATTTTTAAACATGAGCAGAATTACGAGAACAATGGAAGAGATTTTAAGCATTTTTAAACTTCAGCGGAATTCCGAGAACAATAGAAGAGTTCCGAAGCATTTTTAAACTTCACCCGAATTCCGAGAGCAATGGAAGAGTTCCAAAGCATTTTATAAGTTCAGCAGAATTCCGAGAACAATTGAAGAGTTCCGAAGCATTTTTAAATGTCAGCGGAATGCCGAGAACAATGCAAGATTTCCGAAGCATTTTTATATGTCAGCGGAATTCCGAGAACAATGGAAGCGTACCGAAGCATTTTTAAACGTCAGCGGAATTCTGAGAACAAGGGAAGAGTTCCGAAGCATTTTTAAACTTCAGCAGAATTCCGAGAGCAATGGAAGAGTTTCGAAGCATTTTTAAACTTCAACGGAATTCCGAGAACAATGAAAGAGTTGCGAAGCATTATTAAACGTCAGCGGAATTCCGAGAACAATGGAAGAGTACCGAAGCATTTTTAAATGTCAGCAGAATTCTGAGAACAATGGAAGAGTTCCGAAGCATTTTTAAACGTCCACGGAATTCCGAGAACAAAGGAAGAGTTCTGAAGCATTTTTAAACGTCAGCAGAATTCCGAGAACAATAGAAGAGTTCCGAAGCATTTTTAAACGTCAGCAGAATTCTGAGAACAATGGAAGAGTTGCGAAGCATTTTTAAACTTCAGCGGAATTCCGAGAACAATGGAAGAGTTCCAAAGCATTTTTAAACGTCAGCGGAATTCCGAGAACAATGGAAGAGTTCTGAAGCATTTTTAAACGTCAGCGGAATTTTGAAAACAATGGAAGATTTCCGAAGCATTTTTAAACGTCAGCGGAATTCTGAGAACAATGGAAGAGTTCCGAAGCATTTTTAAACGTCAGCAGAATTCCGAGAACAATGTAAGAGTCCTGAAGCATTTTTAAACTTCAGCAGAATTCCGAGAGCAATGGAAGAGTTCCAAAGCATTTTAAAAGTTCAGCAGAATTCCGAGAACAATTGAAGAGTTCCGAAGCATTTTTAAACGTCAGCGGAATGCCGAGAACAATGCAAGATTTCCGAAGCATTTTTATATGTCAGCGGAATTCCGAGAACAATGGAAGAGTTCCGAAGCATTTTTAAACTTCAGCAGAATTCCGAGAACAATGGAAGAGTTTCGAAGCATTTTTAAACTTCAACGGAATTCCGAGAACAATGGAAGAGTTTCGAAGCATTTTTAAACTTCAACGGAATTCCGAGAACAATGGAAGAGTTCCGAAGCATTTTTAAACGTCAGCGGAATTCCGAGAACAATGGAAGAGTTCCGAAGCATTTTTAAACGTCAGCAGAATTCCGAGAACAATGGAAGAGTTCTGAAGCATTTTTAAACTTCAGCAGAATTCCGAGAGCAATGGAAGAGTTCCAAAGCATTTTAAAAGTTCAGCAGAATTCTGAGAAAAATTGAAGAGTTCCGAAGCATTTTTAAACATCAGCGGAATGCCGAGAACAATGCAAGATTTCCGAAGCATTTTTATATGTCAGCGGAATTCCGAGAACAATGGAAGAGTTCCGAAGCATTTTTAAACTTCAGCAGAATTCCGAGAACAATGGAAGAGTTTCGAAGCATTTTTAAACTTCAACGGAATTCCGAGAACAATGGAAGAGTTTCGAAGCATTTTTAAACTTCAACGGAATTCCGAGAACAATGGAAGAGTTCCGAAGCATTTTTAAACGTCAGCGGAATTCCGAGAACAATGGAAGAGTTCCGAACCATTTTTAAACTTCAGCGGAATTACGAGAACAATGGAAGAGTTCCGAAGCATTTTTAAACATGAGCAGAATTACAAGAACAATGGAAGAGATTTTAAGCATTTTTAAACTTCAGCGGAATTCCGAGAACAATAGAAGAGTTCCGAAGCATTTTTAAACTTCACCCGAATTCCGAGAGCAATGGAAGAGTTCCAAAGCATTTTAAAAGTTCAGCAGAATTCCGAGAACAATGGAAGAGTTCCGAAGCATTTTTAAACTTCAGCAGAATTCCGAGAACAATGGAAGAGTTTCGAATCATTTTTAAACTTCAACGGAATTCCGAGAACAATGAAAGAATTGCGAAGCATTATTAAACGTTAGCGGAATTCCGAGAACAATGGAAGAGTACCGAAGCATTTTTAAACTTCAGCGGAATTCCGAGAACAATGGAAGAGTTCCGAAGCATTTTTAAACTTCACCCGAATTCCGAGAGCAATGGAAGAGTTCCAAAGCATTTTAAAAATTCAGCAGAATTCCGAGAACAATTGAAGAGTTCCGAAGCATTTTTAAACGTCAGCGGAATGCCGAGAACAATGCAAGATTTCCGATGCATTTTTATATGTCAGCGGAATTCCGAGAACAATGGAAGAGTACCAAAGCATTTTTAAACGTCAGCGGTATTCTGAGAACAATGGAAGAGTTCCGAAGCATTTTTAAACGTCAGCGGAATTCCGAGAACAATGGAAGAGTTGTGAAGCATTTTAAAAGTTCAGCAGAATTCCGAGAACAATTGAAGAGTTCCGAAGCATTTTTAAACGTCAGCGGAATGCCGAGAACAATGCAAGATTTCCGAAGCATTTTTATATGTCAGCGGAATTCCGAGAACAGTGGAAGAGTTCCGAAGCATTTTTAAACATGAGCAGAATTACGAGAACAATGGAAGAGATTTTAAGCATTTTTAAACTTCAGCGGAATTCCGAGAACAATAGAAGAGTTCCGAAGCATTTTTAAACTTCACCCGAATTCCGAGAGCAATGGAAGAGTTCCAAAGCATTTTAAAAATTCAGCAGAATTCCGAGAACAATTGAAGAGTTCCGAAGCATTTTTAAACGTCAGCGGAATGCCGAGAACAATGCAAGATTTCCGAAGCATTTTTATATGTCAGCGGAATTCCGAGAACAATGGAAGAGTACCAAAGCATTTTTAAACGTCAGCGGTATTCTGAGAACAATGGAAGAGTTCCGAAGCATTTTTAAACGTCAGCGGAATTCCGAGAACAATGGAAGAGTTGTGAAGCATTTTAAAATTTCAGCAGAATTCCGAGAACAATTGAAGAGTTCCGAAGCATTTTTAAACGTCAGCGGAATGCCGAGAACAATGCAAGATTTCCGAAGCATTTTTATATGTCAGCGGAATTCCGAGAACAGTGGAAGAGTTCCGAAGCATTTTTAAACATGAGCAGAATTACGAGAACAATGGAAGAGATTTTAAGCATTTTTAAACTTCAGCGGAATTCCGAGAACAATAGAAGAGTTCCGAAGCATTTTTAAACTTCACCCGAATTCCGAGAGCAATGGAAGAGTTCCAAAGCATTTTAAAAATTCAGCAGAATTCCGAGAACAATTGAAGAGTTCCGAAGCATTTTTAAACGTCAGCGGAATGCCGAGAACAATGCAAGATTTCCGAAGCATTTTTATATGTCAGCGGAATTCCGAGAACAATGGAAGAGTACCAAAGCATTTTTAAACGTCAGCGGAATTCTGAGAACAATGGAAGAGTTCCGAAGCATTTTTAAACGTCAGCAGAATTCCGAGAACAATGGAAGAGTTGTGAAGCATTTTTAAACGTCAGCGGAATTCCGAGAACAATGGAAGTGTTCCGAAGCATTTTTAAACGTCAGCAGAATTCCGAGAACAATGGAAGAGTTCCAAAGCATTTTTAAACGACAGCGGAATTCCGAGAACAATGGAATAGTTCTGAAGCATTTTTAAACGTCAGCGGAATTTTGAAAACAATGGAAGAGTTTCAAAGCATTTTTAAACTTTAGCAGAATTCCGAGAACAATGGAAGAGTTTCGAAGCATTTTTAAACTTCAATGGAATTCCGAGAACAATGGAAGAGTTCCGAAGCATTTTTAAACGTCAGCAGAATTCCGAGAAGAATGTAAGAGTTCTGAAGCATTTTTAAACTTCAGCAGAATTCCGAGAGCAATGGAAGAGTTCCAAAGCATTTTAAAAGTTTAGCAGAATTCCGAGAACAATTGAAGAGTTCCGAAGCATTTTTAAACGTCAGCGGAATGCCGAGAACAATGCAAGATTTCCGAAGCATTTTTATATGTCAGCGGAATTCCGAGAACAATGGAAGAGTACCGAAGCATTTTTAAACGTCAGCGGAATTCTGAGAACAATGGAAGAGTTCCGAAGCATTTTTATATGTCAGCGGAATTCCGAGAACAATGGAAGAGTACCGAAGCATTTTTAAACGTCAGCGGAATTCCGAGAACAATGGAAGGGTTCCGAAGCATTTTTAAACTTCATCGGATTTTGGAGAACAATGGAAGCGTTCCAAAGTATTTTTAAAAGTCAGCGGAATTCCGAGAACAATGGAAGAGTTGTGAAGCATTTTTAAACGTCAGCGGAATTCCGAGAACAATGGAAGAGTTCCGAAGCATTTTTAAACGTCAGCAGAATTCCGAGAACAATGGAAGAGTTTCGAAGCATTTTTAAACTTCAACGGAATTCCGAGAACAATGGAAGAGTTCCGAAGCATTTTTAAACTTCAGCGGAATTCTGAGAACAATGCAAGATTTCCGAAGCATTTTTATATGTCAGCGGAATTCCGAGAACAATGGAAGAGTTCCGAAGCATTTTTAAACTTCAGCAGAATTCCGAGAACAATGGAAGAGTTTCGAAGCATTTTTAAACTTCAACGGAATTCCGAGAACAATGGAAGAGTTTTGAAGCATTTTTAAACGTCAGCGGAATTCCGAGAACAATGGAAGAGTTCCGAACCATTTTTAAACTTCAGTGGAATTACGAGAACAATGGAAGAGTTCCGAAGCATTTTTAAACATGAGCAGAATTACGAGAACAATGGAAGAGATTTTAAGCATTTTTAAACTTCACCCGAATTCCGAGAGCAATGGAAGAGTTCCAAAGCATTTTAAAAGT
Source organism: Phyllobates terribilis (assembly GCF_046119375.1). Classification (NCBI taxonomy): domain Eukaryota; kingdom Metazoa; phylum Chordata; class Amphibia; order Anura; family Dendrobatidae; genus Phyllobates; species Phyllobates terribilis. Next base: position 9,969,719 of record NW_027362788.1, on the reverse strand, counting down.
TCAGCAGAATTCCGAGAACAATTGAAGAGTTCCGAAGCATTTTTAAATGTCAGCGGAATGCCGAGAACAATGCAAGATTTCCGAAGCATTTTTATATGTCAGCGGAATTCCGAGAACAATGGAAGCGTACCGAAGCATTTTTAAACGTCAGCGGAATTCTGAGAACAATGGAAGAGTTCCGAAGCATTTTTAAACTTCAGCAGAATTCCGAGAGCAATGGAAGAGTTTCGAAGCATTTTTAAACTTCAACGGAATTCCGAGAACAATGAAAGAGTTGCGAAGCATTATTAAACGTCAGCGGAATTCCGAGAACAATGGAAGAGTACCGAAGCATTTTTAAATGTCAGCAGAATTCTGAGAACAATGGAAGAGTTCCGAAGCATTTTTAAACGTCAGCGGAATTCCGAGAACAAAGGAAGAGTTCTGAAGCATTTTTAAACGTCAGCAGAATTCCGAGAACAATAGAAGAGTTCCGAAGCATTTTTAAACGTCAGCAGAATTCTGAGAACAATGGAAGAGTTCCGAAGCATTTTTAAACTTCAGCGGAATTCCGAGAACAATGGAAGAGTTCTGAAGCATTTTTAAACGTCAGCAGAATTCTGAGAACAATGGAAGAGTTCCGAAGCATTATTAAACATCAGCGGAATTCCGAGAACAATGGAAGAGTTCCGAAGCATTTTTAAACTTCAGCGGAATTCTGAGAACAATGGAAGAGTTCCGAAGCATTTTTAAACGTCAGCAGAATTCCGAGAACAATGTAAGAGTCCTGAAGCATTTTTAAACTTCAGCAGAATTCCGAGAGCAATGGAAGAGTTCCAAAGCATTTTAAAAGTTCAGCAGAATTCCGAGAACAATTGAAGAGTTCCGAAGCATTTTTAAATGTCAGCGGAATGCCGAGAACAATGCAAGATTTCCGAAGCATTTTTATATGTCAGCGGAATTCCGAGAACAATGGAAGCGTACCGAAGCATTTTTAAACGTCAGCGGAATTCTGAGAACAATGGAAGAGTTCCGAAGCATTTTTAAACTTCAGCAGAATTCCGAGAACAATGGAAGAGTTTCGAAGCATTTTTAAACTTCAACGGAATTCCGAGAACAATGAAAGAGTTGCGAAGCATTATTAAACGTTAGCGGAATTCCGAGAACAATGGAAGAGTACCGAAGCATTTTTAAACTTCAGCGGAATTCCGAGAACAATAGAAGAGTTCCGAAGCATTTTTAAACTTCACCCGAATTCCGAGAGCAATGGAAGAGTTCCAAAGCATTTTAAAAATTCAGCAGAATTCCGAGAACAATTGAAGAGTTCCGAAGCATTTTTAAACGTCAGCGGAATGCCGAGAACAATGCAAGATTTCCGAAGCATTTTTATATGTCAGCGGAATTCCGAGAACAATGGAAGAGTACCAAAGCATTTTTAAACGTCAGCGGAATTCTGAGAACAATGGAAGAGTTCCGAAGCATTTTTAAACGTCAGCAGAATTCCGAGAACAATGGAAGAGTTGTGAAGCATTTTTAAACGTCAGCGGAATTCCGAGAACAATGGAAGTGTTCCGAAGCATTTTTAAACGTCAGCAGAATTCCGAGAACAATGGAAGAGTTCCAAAGCATTTTTAAACGACAGCGGAATTCCGAGAACAATGGAATAGTTCTGAAGCATTTTTAAACGTCAGCGGAATTTTGAAAACAATGGAAGAGTTTCAAAGCATTTTTAAACTTTAGCAGAATTCCGAGAACAATGGAAGAGTTTCGAAGCATTTTTAAACTTCAATGGAATTCCGAGAACAATGGAAGAGTTCCGAAGCATTTTTAAACGTCAGCAGAATTCCGAGAAGAATGTAAGAGTTCTGAAGCATTTTTAAACTTCAGCAGAATTCCGAGAGCAATGGAAGAGTTCCAAAGCATTTTAAAAGTTTAGCAGAATTCCGAGAACAATTGAAGAGTTCCGAAGCATTTTTAAACATCAGCGGAATGCCGAGAACAATGCAAGATTTCCGAAGCATTTTTATATGTCAGCGGAATTCCGAGAACAATGGAAGAGTACCGAAGCATTTTTAAACGTCAGCGGAATTCTGAGAACAATGGAAGAGTTCCGAAGCATTTTTATATGTCAGCGGAATTCCGAGAACAATGGAAGAGTACCGAAGCATTTTTAAACGTCAGCGGAATTCCGAGAACAATGGAAGGGTTCCGAAGCATTTTTAAACTTCAGCGGATTTTGGAGAACAATGGAAGCGTTCCAAAGTATTTTTAAAAGTCAGCGGAATTCCGAGAACAATGGAAGAGTTGTGAAGCATTTTTAAACGTCAGCGGAATTCCGAGAACAATGGAAGAGTTCCGAAGCATTTTTAAACGTCAGCAGAATTCCGAGAACAATGGAAGAGTTTCGAAGCATTTTTAAACTTCAACGGAATTCCGAGAACAATGGAAGAGTTCCGAAGCATTATTAAACATCAGCGGAATTCCGAGAACAATGGAAGAGTTCTGAAGCATTTTTAAACGTCAGCAGAATTCCGAGAACAATAGAAGAGTTCCGAAGCATTTTTAAACGTCAGCAGAATTCTGAGAACAATGGAAGAGTTCCGAAGCATTTTTAAACTTCAGCGGAATTCCGAGAACAATGGAAGAGTTCCAAAGCATTTTTAAACGTCAGCGGGATTCCGAGAACAAAGGAAGAGTTCTGAAGCATTTTTAAACGTCAGCGGAATTTTGAAAACAATGGAAGATTTCCGAAGCATTTTTAAACGTCAGCGGAATTCTGAGAACAATGGAAGAGTTCCGAAGCATTTTTAAACTTCAGCGGAATTCTGAGAACAATGGAAGAGTTCCGAAGCATTTTTAAACGTCAGCAGAATTCCGAGAACAATGTAAGAGTTCTGAAGCATTTTTAAACTTCAGCAGAATTCCGAGAGCAATGGAAGAGTTCCAAAGCATTTTAAAAGTTCAGCAGAATTCCGAGAAAAATTGAAGAGTTCCGAAGCATTTTTAAACATCAGCGGAATGCCGAGAACAATGCAAGATTTCCGAAGCATTTTTATATGTCAGCGGAATTCCGAGAACAATGGAAGAGTTCCGAAGCATTTTTAAACTTCAGCAGAATTCCGAGAACAATGGAAGAGTTTCGAAGCATTTTTAAACTTCAACGGAATTCCGAGAACAATGGAAGAGTTTTGAAGCATTTTTAAACTTCAACGGAATTCCGAGAACAATGGAAGAGTTCCGAAGCATTTTTAAACGTCAGCGGAATTCCGAGAACAATGGAAGAGTTCCGAACCATTTTTAAACTTCAGTGGAATTACGAGAACAATGAAAGAGTTCCGAAGCATTTTTAAACATGAGCAGAATTACGAGAACAATGGAAGAGATTTTAAGCATTTTTAAACTTCAGCGGAATTCCGAGAACAATAGAAGAGTTCCGAAGCATTTTTAAACTTCACCCGAATTCCGAGAGCAATGGAAGAGTTCCAAAGCATTTTATAAGTTCAGCAGAATTCCGAGAACAATTGAAGAGTTCCGAAGCATTTTTAAATGTCAGCGGAATGCCGAGAACAATGCAAGATTTCCGAAGCATTTTTATATGTCAGCGGAATTCCGAGAACAATGGAAGCGTACCGAAGCATTTTTAAACGTCAGCGGAATTCTGAGAACAAGGGAAGAGTTCCGAAGCATTTTTAAACTTCAGCAGAATTCCGAGAGCAATGGAAGAGTTTCGAAGCATTTTTAAACTTCAACGGAATTCCGAGAACAATGAAAGAGTTGCGAAGCATTATTAAACGTCAGCGGAATTCCGAGAACAATGGAAGAGTACCGAAGCATTTTTAAATGTCAGCAGAATTCTGAGAACAATGGAAGAGTTCCGAAGCATTTTTAAACGTCAGCGGAATTCCGAGAACAAAGGAAGAGTTCTGAAGCATTTTTAAACGTCAGCAGAATTCCGAGAACAATAGAAGAGTTCCGAAGCATTTTTAAACGTCAGCAGAATTCTGAGAACAATGGAAGAGTTGCGAAGCATTTTTAAACTTCAGCGGAATTCCGAGAACAATGGAAGAGTTCCAAAGCATTTTTAAACGTCAGCGGAATTCCGAGAACAATGGAAGAGTTCTGAAGCATTTTTAAACGTCAGCGGAATTTTGAAAACAATGGAAGATTTCCGAAGCATTTTTAAACGTCAGCGGAATTCTGAGAACAATGGAAGAGTTCCGAAGCATTTTTAAACGTCAGCAGAATTCCGAGAACAATGTAAGAGTCCTGAAGCATTTTTAAACTTCAGCAGAATTCCGAGAGCAATGGAAGAGTTCCAAAGCATTTTAAAAGTTCAGCAGAATTCCGAGAACAATTGAAGAGTTCCGAAGCATTTTTAAACGTCAGCGGAATGCCGAGAACAATGCAAGATTTCCGAAGCATTTTTATATGTCAGCGGAATTCCGAGAACAATGGAAGAGTTCCGAAGCATTTTTAAACTTCAGCAGAATTCCGAGAACAATGGAAGAGTTTCGAAGCATTTTTAAACTTCAACGGAATTCCGAGAACAATGGAAGAGTTTCGAAGCATTTTTAAACTTCAACGGAATTCCGAGAACAATGGAAGAGTTCCGAAGCATTTTTAAACGTCAGCGGAATTCCGAGAACAATGGAAGAGTTCCGAAGCATTTTTAAACGTCAGCAGAATTCCGAGAACAATGGAAGAGTTCTGAAGCATTTTTAAACTTCAGCAGAATTCCGAGAGCAATGGAAGAGTTCCAAAGCATTTTAAAAGTTCAGCAGAATTCTGAGAAAAATTGAAGAGTTCCGAAGCATTTTTAAACATCAGCGGAATGCCGAGAACAATGCAAGATTTCCGAAGCATTTTTATATGTCAGCGGAATTCCGAGAACAATGGAAGAGTTCCGAAGCATTTTTAAACTTCAGCAGAATTCCGAGAACAATGGAAGAGTTTCGAAGCATTTTTAAACTTCAACGGAATTCCGAGAACAATGGAAGAGTTTCGAAGCATTTTTAAACTTCAACGGAATTCCGAGAACAATGGAAGAGTTCCGAAGCATTTTTAAACGTCAGCGGAATTCCGAGAACAATGGAAGAGTTCCGAACCATTTTTAAACTTCAGCGGAATTACGAGAACAATGGAAGAGTTCCGAAGCATTTTTAAACATGAGCAGAATTACAAGAACAATGGAAGAGATTTTAAGCATTTTTAAACTTCAGCGGAATTCCGAGAACAATAGAAGAGTTCCGAAGCATTTTTAAACTTCACCCGAATTCCGAGAGCAATGGAAGAGTTCCAAAGCATTTTAAAAGTTCAGCAGAATTCCGAGAACAATGGAAGAGTTCCGAAGCATTTTTAAACTTCAGCAGAATTCCGAGAACAATGGAAGAGTTTCGAATCATTTTTAAACTTCAACGGAATTCCGAGAACAATGAAAGAATTGCGAAGCATTATTAAACGTTAGCGGAATTCCGAGAACAATGGAAGAGTACCGAAGCATTTTTAAACTTCAGCGGAATTCCGAGAACAATGGAAGAGTTCCGAAGCATTTTTAAACTTCACCCGAATTCCGAGAGCAATGGAAGAGTTCCAAAGCATTTTAAAAATTCAGCAGAATTCCGAGAACAATTGAAGAGTTCCGAAGCATTTTTAAACGTCAGCGGAATGCCGAGAACAATGCAAGATTTCCGATGCATTTTTATATGTCAGCGGAATTCCGAGAACAATGGAAGAGTACCAAAGCATTTTTAAACGTCAGCGGTATTCTGAGAACAATGGAAGAGTTCCGAAGCATTTTTAAACGTCAGCGGAATTCCGAGAACAATGGAAGAGTTGTGAAGCATTTTAAAAGTTCAGCAGAATTCCGAGAACAATTGAAGAGTTCCGAAGCATTTTTAAACGTCAGCGGAATGCCGAGAACAATGCAAGATTTCCGAAGCATTTTTATATGTCAGCGGAATTCCGAGAACAGTGGAAGAGTTCCGAAGCATTTTTAAACATGAGCAGAATTACGAGAACAATGGAAGAGATTTTAAGCATTTTTAAACTTCAGCGGAATTCCGAGAACAATAGAAGAGTTCCGAAGCATTTTTAAACTTCACCCGAATTCCGAGAGCAATGGAAGAGTTCCAAAGCATTTTAAAAATTCAGCAGAATTCCGAGAACAATTGAAGAGTTCCGAAGCATTTTTAAACGTCAGCGGAATGCCGAGAACAATGCAAGATTTCCGAAGCATTTTTATATGTCAGCGGAATTCCGAGAACAATGGAAGAGTACCAAAGCATTTTTAAACGTCAGCGGTATTCTGAGAACAATGGAAGAGTTCCGAAGCATTTTTAAACGTCAGCGGAATTCCGAGAACAATGGAAGAGTTGTGAAGCATTTTAAAATTTCAGCAGAATTCCGAGAACAATTGAAGAGTTCCGAAGCATTTTTAAACGTCAGCGGAATGCCGAGAACAATGCAAGATTTCCGAAGCATTTTTATATGTCAGCGGAATTCCGAGAACAGTGGAAGAGTTCCGAAGCATTTTTAAACATGAGCAGAATTACGAGAACAATGGAAGAGATTTTAAGCATTTTTAAACTTCAGCGGAATTCCGAGAACAATAGAAGAGTTCCGAAGCATTTTTAAACTTCACCCGAATTCCGAGAGCAATGGAAGAGTTCCAAAGCATTTTAAAAATTCAGCAGAATTCCGAGAACAATTGAAGAGTTCCGAAGCATTTTTAAACGTCAGCGGAATGCCGAGAACAATGCAAGATTTCCGAAGCATTTTTATATGTCAGCGGAATTCCGAGAACAATGGAAGAGTACCAAAGCATTTTTAAACGTCAGCGGAATTCTGAGAACAATGGAAGAGTTCCGAAGCATTTTTAAACGTCAGCAGAATTCCGAGAACAATGGAAGAGTTGTGAAGCATTTTTAAACGTCAGCGGAATTCCGAGAACAATGGAAGTGTTCCGAAGCATTTTTAAACGTCAGCAGAATTCCGAGAACAATGGAAGAGTTCCAAAGCATTTTTAAACGACAGCGGAATTCCGAGAACAATGGAATAGTTCTGAAGCATTTTTAAACGTCAGCGGAATTTTGAAAACAATGGAAGAGTTTCAAAGCATTTTTAAACTTTAGCAGAATTCCGAGAACAATGGAAGAGTTTCGAAGCATTTTTAAACTTCAATGGAATTCCGAGAACAATGGAAGAGTTCCGAAGCATTTTTAAACGTCAGCAGAATTCCGAGAAGAATGTAAGAGTTCTGAAGCATTTTTAAACTTCAGCAGAATTCCGAGAGCAATGGAAGAGTTCCAAAGCATTTTAAAAGTTTAGCAGAATTCCGAGAACAATTGAAGAGTTCCGAAGCATTTTTAAACGTCAGCGGAATGCCGAGAACAATGCAAGATTTCCGAAGCATTTTTATATGTCAGCGGAATTCCGAGAACAATGGAAGAGTACCGAAGCATTTTTAAACGTCAGCGGAATTCTGAGAACAATGGAAGAGTTCCGAAGCATTTTTATATGTCAGCGGAATTCCGAGAACAATGGAAGAGTACCGAAGCATTTTTAAACGTCAGCGGAATTCCGAGAACAATGGAAGGGTTCCGAAGCATTTTTAAACTTCATCGGATTTTGGAGAACAATGGAAGCGTTCCAAAGTATTTTTAAAAGTCAGCGGAATTCCGAGAACAATGGAAGAGTTGTGAAGCATTTTTAAACGTCAGCGGAATTCCGAGAACAATGGAAGAGTTCCGAAGCATTTTTAAACGTCAGCAGAATTCCGAGAACAATGGAAGAGTTTCGAAGCATTTTTAAACTTCAACGGAATTCCGAGAACAATGGAAGAGTTCCGAAGCATTTTTAAACTTCAGCGGAATTCTGAGAACAATGCAAGATTTCCGAAGCATTTTTATATGTCAGCGGAATTCCGAGAACAATGGAAGAGTTCCGAAGCATTTTTAAACTTCAGCAGAATTCCGAGAACAATGGAAGAGTTTCGAAGCATTTTTAAACTTCAACGGAATTCCGAGAACAATGGAAGAGTTTTGAAGCATTTTTAAACGTCAGCGGAATTCCGAGAACAATGGAAGAGTTCCGAACCATTTTTAAACTTCAGTGGAATTACGAGAACAATGGAAGAGTTCCGAAGCATTTTTAAACATGAGCAGAATTACGAGAACAATGGAAGAGATTTTAAGCATTTTTAAACTTCACCCGAATTCCGAGAGCAATGGAAGAGTTCCAAAGCATTTTAAAAGTTCAGCAGAATTCCGAGAACAATTGAAGAGTTCCGAAGCATTTTTAAATGTCAGCGGAATGCCGAGAACAATGCAAGATTTCCGAAGCATTTTTATATGTCAGCGGAATTCCGAGAACAATGGAAGCGTACCGAAGCATTTTTAAACGTCAGCGGAATTCTGAGAACAATGGAAGAGTTCCGAAGCATTTTTAAACTTCAGCAGAATTCCGAGAGCAATGGAAGAGTTTCGAAGCATTTTTAAACTTCAACGGAATTCCGAGAACAATGAAAGAGTTGCGAAGCATTATTAAACGTCAGCGGAATTCCGAGAACAATGGAAGAGTACCGAAGCATTTTTAAATGTCAGCAGAATTCTGAGAACAATGGAAGAGTTCCGAAGCATTTTTAAACGTCAGCGGAATTCCGAGAACAAAGGAAGAGTTCTGAAGCATTTTTAAACGTCAGCAGAATTCCGAGAACAATAGAAGAGTTCCGAAGCATTTTTAAACGTCAGCAGAATTCTGAGAACAATGGAAGAGTTCCGAAGCATTTTTAAACTTCAGCGGAATTCCGAGAACAATGGAAGAGTTCTGAAGCATTTTTAAACGTCAGCAGAATTCTGAGAACAATGGAAGAGTTCCGAAGCATTATTAAACATCAGCGGAATTCCGAGAACAATGGAAGAGTTCCGAAGCATTTTTAAACTTCAGCGGAATTCTGAGAACAATGGAAGAGTTCCGAAGCATTTTTAAACGTCAGCAGAATTCCGAGAACAATGTAAGAGTCCTGAAGCATTTTTAAACTTCAGCAGAATTCCGAGAGCAATGGAAGAGTTCCAAAGCATTTTAAAAGTTCAGCAGAATTCCGAGAACAATTGAAGAGTTCCGAAGCATTTTTAAATGTCAGCGGAATGCCGAGAACAATGCAAGATTTCCGAAGCATTTTTATATGTCAGCGGAATTCCGAGAACAATGGAAGCGTACCGAAGCATTTTTAAACGTCAGCGGAATTCTGAGAACAATGGAAGAGTTCCGAAGCATTTTTAAACTTCAGCAGAATTCCGAGAACAATGGAAGAGTTTCGAAGCATTTTTAAACTTCAACGGAATTCCGAGAACAATGAAAGAGTTGCGAAGCATTATTAAACGTTAGCGGAATTCCGAGAACAATGGAAGAGTACCGAAGCATTTTTAAACTTCAGCGGAATTCCGAGAACAATAGAAGAGTTCCGAAGCATTTTTAAACTTCACCCGAATTCCGAGAGCAATGGAAGAGTTCCAAAGCATTTTAAAAATTCAGCAGAATTCCGAGAACAATTGAAGAGTTCCGAAGCATTTTTAAACGTCAGCGGAATGCCGAGAACAATGCAAGATTTCCGAAGCATTTTTATATGTCAGCGGAATTCCGAGAACAATGGAAGAGTACCAAAGCATTTTTAAACGTCAGCGGAATTCTGAGAACAATGGAAGAGTTCCGAAGCATTTTTAAACGTCAGCAGAATTCCGAGAACAATGGAAGAGTTGTGAAGCATTTTTAAACGTCAGCGGAATTCCGAGAACAATGGAAGTGTTCCGAAGCATTTTTAAACGTCAGCAGAATTCCGAGAACAATGGAAGAGTTCCAAAGCATTTTTAAACGACAGCGGAATTCCGAGAACAATGGAATAGTTCTGAAGCATTTTTAAACGTCAGCGGAATTTTGAAAACAATGGAAGAGTTTCAAAGCATTTTTAAACTTTAGCAGAATTCCGAGAACAATGGAAGAGTTTCGAAGCATTTTTAAACTTCAATGGAATTCCGAGAACAATGGAAGAGTTCCGAAGCATTTTTAAACGTCAGCAGAATTCCGAGAAGAATGTAAGAGTTCTGAAGCATTTTTAAACTTCAGCAGAATTCCGAGAGCAATGGAAGAGTTCCAAAGCATTTTAAAAGTTTAGCAGAATTCCGAGAACAATTGAAGAGTTCCGAAGCATTTTTAAACATCAGCGGAATGCCGAGAACAATGCAAGATTTCCGAAGCATTTTTATATGTCAGCGGAATTCCGAGAACAATGGAAGAGTACCGAAGCATTTTTAAACGTCAGCGGAATTCTGAGAACAATGGAAGAGTTCCGAAGCATTTTTATATGTCAGCGGAATTCCGAGAACAATGGAAGAGTACCGAAGCATTTTTAAACGTCAGCGGAATTCCGAGAACAATGGAAGGGTTCCGAAGCATTTTTAAACTTCAGCGGATTTTGGAGAACAATGGAAGCGTTCCAAAGTATTTTTAAAAGTCAGCGGAATTCCGAGAACAATGGAAGAGTTGTGAAGCATTTTTAAACGTCAGCGGAATTCCGAGAACAATGGAAGAGTTCCGAAGCATTTTTAAACGTCAGCAGAATTCCGAGAACAATGGAAGAGTTTCGAAGCATTTTTAAACTTCAACGGAATTCCGAGAACAATGGAAGAGTTCCGAAGCATTATTAAACATCAGCGGAATTCCGAGAACAATGGAAGAGTTCTGAAGCATTTTTAAACGTCAGCAGAATTCCGAGAACAATAGAAGAGTTCCGAAGCATTTTTAAACGTCAGCAGAATTCTGAGAACAATGGAAGAGTTCCGAAGCATTTTTAAACTTCAGCGGAATTCCGAGAACAATGGAAGAGTTCCAAAGCATTTTTAAACGTCAGCGGGATTCCGAGAACAAAGGAAGAGTTCTGAAGCATTTTTAAACGTCAGCGGAATTTTGAAAACAATGGAAGATTTCCGAAGCATTTTTAAACGTCAGCGGAATTCTGAGAACAATGGAAGAGTTCCGAAGCATTTTTAAACTTCAGCGGAATTCTGAGAACAATGGAAGAGTTCCGAAGCATTTTTAAACGTCAGCAGAATTCCGAGAACAATGTAAGAGTTCTGAAGCATTTTTAAACTTCAGCAGAATTCCGAGAGCAATGGAAGAGTTCCAAAGCATTTTAAAAGTTCAGCAGAATTCCGAGAAAAATTGAAGAGTTCCGAAGCATTTTTAAACATCAGCGGAATGCCGAGAACAATGCAAGATTTCCGAAGCATTTTTATATGTCAGCGGAATTCCGAGAACAATGGAAGAGTTCCGAAGCATTTTTAAACTTCAGCAGAATTCCGAGAACAATGGAAGAGTTTCGAAGCATTTTTAAACTTCAACGGAATTCCGAGAACAATGGAAGAGTTTTGAAGCATTTTTAAACTTCAACGGAATTCCGAGAACAATGGAAGAGTTCCGAAGCATTTTTAAACGTCAGCGGAATTCCGAGAACAATGGAAGAGTTCCGAACCATTTTTAAACTTCAGTGGAATTACGAGAACAATGAAAGAGTTCCGAAGCATTTTTAAACATGAGCAGAATTACGAGAACAATGGAAGAGATTTTAAGCATTTTTAAACTTCAGCGGAATTCCGAGAACAATAGAAGAGTTCCGAAGCATTTTTAAACTTCACCCGAATTCCGAGAGCAATGGAAGAGTTCCAAAGCATTTTATAAGTTCAGCAGAATTCCGAGAACAATTGAAGAGTTCCGAAGCATTTTTAAATGTCAGCGGAATGCCGAGAACAATGCAAGATTTCCGAAGCATTTTTATATGTCAGCGGAATTCCGAGAACAATGGAAGCGTACCGAAGCATTTTTAAACGTCAGCGGAATTCTGAGAACAAGGGAAGAGTTCCGAAGCATTTTTAAACTTCAGCAGAATTCCGAGAGCAATGGAAGAGTTTCGAAGCATTTTTAAACTTCAACGGAATTCCGAGAACAATGAAAGAGTTGCGAAGCATTATTAAACGTCAGCGGAATTCCGAGAACAATGGAAGAGTACCGAAGCATTTTTAAATGTCAGCAGAATTCTGAGAACAATGGAAGAGTTCCGAAGCATTTTTAAACGTCAGCGGAATTCTGAGAACAAAGGAAGAGTTCTGAAGCATTTTTAAACGTCAGCAGAATTCCGAGAACAATAGAAGAGTTCCGAAGCATTTTTAAACGTCAGCAGAATTCTGAGAACAATGGAAGAGTTGCGAAGCATTTTTAAACTTCAGCGGAATTCCGAGAACAATGGAAGAGTTCCAAAGCATTTTTAAACTTCAGCAGAATTCCGAGAACAATGGAAGAGTTTCGAAGCATTTTTAAACGTCAGCGGAATGCCGAGAACAATGCAAGATTTCCGAAGCATTTTTATATGTCAGCGGAATTCCGAGAACAATGGAAGAGTTCCGAAGCATTTTTAAACTTCAGCAGAATTCCGAGAACAATGGAAGAGTTTCGAAGCATTTTTAAACTTCAACGGAATTCCGAGAACAATGGAAGAGTTCCGAAGCATTTTTAAACGTCAGCAGAATTCCGAGAAGAATGTAAGAGTTCTGAAGCATTTTTAAACTTCAGCAGAATTCCGAGAGCAATGGAAGAGTTCCAAAGCATTTTAAAAGTTTAGCAGAATTCCGAGAACAATTGAAGAGTTCCGAAGCATTTTTAAACATCAGCGGAATGCCGAGAACAATGCAAGATTTCCGAAGCATTTTTATATGTCAGCGGAATTCCGAGAACAATGGAAGAGTACCGAAGCATTTTTAAACGTCAGCGGAATTCTGAGAACAATGGAAGAGTTCCGAAGTATTTTTATATGTCAGCGGAATTCCGAGAACAATGGAAGAGTACCGAAGCATTTTTAAACGTCAGCGGAATTCCGAGAACAATGGAAGGGTTCCGAAGCATTTTTAAACTTCAGCGGATTTTGGAGAACAATGGAAGCGTTCCAAAGTATTTTTAAAAGTCAGCGGAATTCCGAGAACAATGGAAGAGTTGTGAAGCATTTTTAAACGTCAGCGGAATTCCGAGAACAATGGAAGAGTTCCGAAGCATTTTTAAACGTCAGCAGAATTCCGAGAACAATGGAAGAGTTTCGAAGCATTTTTAAACTTCAACGGAATTCCGAGAACAATGGAAGAGTTCCGAAGCATTATTAAACATCAGCGGAATTCCGAGAACAATGGAAGAGTTCTGAAGCATTTTTAAACGTCAGCAGAATTCCGAGAACAATAGAAGAGTTCCGAAGCATTTTTAAACGTCAGCAGAATTCTGAGAACAATGGAAGAGTTCCGAAGCATTTTTAAACTTCAGCGGAATTCCGAGAACAATGGAAGAGTTCCAAAGCATTTTTAAACGTCAGCGGGATTCCGAGAACAAAGGAAGAGTTCTGAAGCATTTTTAAACGTCAGCGGAATTTTGAAAACAATGGAAGATTTCCGAAGCATTTTTAAACGTCAGCGGAATTCTGAGAACAATGGAAGAGTTCCGAAGCATTTTTAAACTTCAGCGGAATTCTGAGAACAATGGAAGAGTTCCGAAGCATTTTTAAACGTCAGCAGAATTCCGAGAACAATGTAAGAGTTCTGAAGCATTTTTAAACTTCAGCAGAATTCCGAGAGCAATGGAAGAGTTCCAAAGCATTTTAAAAGTTCAGCAGAATTCCGAGAAAAATTGAAGAGTTCCGAAGCATTTTTAAACATCAGCGGAATGCCGAGAACAATGCAAGATTTCCGAAGCATTTTTATATGTCAGCGGAATTCCGAGAACAATGGAAGAGTTCCGAAGCATTTTTAAACTTCAGCAGAATTCCGAGAACAATGGAAGAGTTTCGAAGCATTTTTAAACTTCAACGGAATTCCGAGAACAATGGAAGAGTTTTGAAGCATTTTTAAACTTCAACGGAATTCCGAGAACAATGGAAGAGTTCCGAAGCATTTTTAAACGTCAGCGGAATTCCGAGAACAATGGAAGAGTTCCGAACCATTTTTAAACTTCAGTGGAATTACGAGAACAATGAAAGAGTTCCGAAGCATTTTTAAACATGAGCAGAATTACGAGAACAATGGAAGAGATTTTAAGCATTTTTAAACTTCAGCGGAATTCCGAGAACAATAGAAGAGTTCCGAAGCATTTTTAAACTTCACCCGAATTCCGAGAGCAATGGAAGAGTTCCAAAGCATTTTATAAGTTCAGCAGAATTCCGAGAACAATTGAAGAGTTCCGAAGCATTTTTAAATGTCAGCGGAATGCCGAGAACAATGCAAGATTTCCGAAGCATTTTTATATGTCAGCGGAATTCCGAGAACAATGGAAGCGTACCGAAGCATTTTTAAACGTCAGCGGAATTCTGAGAACAAGGGAAGAGTTCCGAAGCATTTTTAAACTTCAGCAGAATTCCGAGAGCAATGGAAGAGTTTCGAAGCATTTTTAAACTTCAACGGAATTCCGAGAACAATGAAAGAGTTGCGAAGCATTATTAAACGTCAGCGGAATTCCGAGAACAATGGAAGAGTACCGAAGCATTTTTAAATGTCAGCAGAATTCTGAGAACAATGGAAGAGTTCCGAAGCATTTTTAAACGTCAGCGGAATTCTGAGAACAAAGGAAGAGTTCTGAAGCATTTTTAAACGTCAGCAGAATTCCGAGAACAATAGAAGAGTTCCGAAGCATTTTTAAACGTCAGCAGAATTCTGAGAACAATGGAAGAGTTGCGAAGCATTTTTAAACTTCAGCGGAATTCCGAGAACAATGGAAGAGTTCCAAAGCATTTTTAAACTTCAGCAGAATTCCGAGAACAATGGAAGAGTTTCGAAGCATTTTTAAACGTCAGCGGAATGCCGAGAACAATGCAAGATTTCCGAAGCATTTTTATATGTCAGCGGAATTCCGAGAACAATGGAAGAGTTCCGAAGCATTTTTAAACTTCAGCAGAATTCCGAGAACAATGGAAGAGTTTCGAAGCATTTTTAAACTTCAACGGAATTCCGAGAACAATGGAAGAGTTTCGAAGCATTTTTAAACTTCAACGGAATTCCGAGAACAATGGAAGAGTTCCGAAGCATTTTTAAACGTCAGCGGAATTCCGAGAACAATGGAAGAGTTCCGAAGCATTATTAAACATCAGCGGAATTCCGAGAACAATGGAAGAGTTCTGAAGCATTTTTAAACGTCAGCGGAATTCCGAGAACAATGGAAGAGTTCCGAAGCATTTTTAAACTTCAGCAGAATTCCGAGAACAATGTAAGAGATTTTAAGCATTTTTAAACTTCAGCGTAATTCCGAGAACAATAGAAGAGTTCCGAAGCATTTTTAAAATTCACACGAATTCCGAGAATAATGGAAGAGTTCAGATGATTTTTTAGACTTCAGCAGAATTCCTAGAACAATGGAAGAGTTCCGAAGCATTTTTAAACATCAGCGGAATGCCGAGAACAATGCAAGATTTCCGAAGCATTTTTATATGTCAGCGGAATTCCGAGAACAATGGAAGAGTTCCGAAGCATTTTTAAACTTCAGCAGAATTCCGAGAACAATGGAAGAGTTTCTAAGCATTTTTAAACTTCAACGGAATTCCGAGAACAATGGAAGAGTTCCGAAGCATTTTTAAACGTCAGCGGAATTCCGAGAACAATGGAAGAGATTTTAAGCATTTTTAAACTTCAGCGGAATTCCGAGAACAATAGAAGTGTTCCGAAGCATTTTTAAACTTCACCCGAATTCCGAGAGCAATGGAAGAGTTCCAAGGCATTTTAAAAGTTCAGCAGAATTCCGAGAACAATTGAAGAGTTCCGAAGCATTTTTAAATGTCAGCGGAATGCCGAGAACAATGCAAGATTTCCGAAGCATTTTTATATGTCAGCGGAATTCCGAGAACAATGGAAGCGTACCGAAGCATTTTTAAACGTCAGCGGAATTCTGAGAACAATGGAAGAGTTCCGAAGCATTTATAAACTTCACCAGAATTCCGAGAACAATGGAAGAGTTTCGAAGCATTTTTAAACTTCAACGGAATTCCGAGAACAATTAAAGAGTTGCGAAGCATTATTAAACGTCAGCGGAATGCCGAGAACAATGCAAGATTTCCGAAGCATTTTTATATGTCAGCGGAATTCCGAGAACAATGGAAGCGTACCGAAGCATTTTTAAACGTCAGCGGAATTCTGAGAACAATGGAAGAGTTCCGAAGCATTTTTAAACTTCAGCAGAATTCCGAGAACAATGGAAGAGTTCCGAAGCATTTTTAAACGTCAGCAGAATTCCGAGAACAATGGAAGAGTTCTGAAGCATTTTTAAACGTCAGCAGAATTCTGAGAACAATGGAAGAGTTCCGAAGCATTATTAAACATCAGCGGAATTTCGAGAACAATGGAAGAGTTCTGAAGCATTTTTAAACGTCAGCAGAATTCCGAGAACAATAGAAGAGTTCCGAAGCATTTTTAAACGTCAGCAGAATTCTGAGAACAATGGAAGAGTTCCGAAGCATTTTTAAACTTCAGCGGAATTCCGAGAACAATGGAAGAGTTCCAAAGCATTTTTAAACGTCAGCGGAATTCCGAGAACAATGGAAGAGTTCTGAAGCATTTTTAAACATCAGCGGAATTTTGAAAACAATGGAAGATTTCCGAAGCATTTTTAAACGTCAGCGGAATTCTGAGAACAATGGAAGAGTTCCGAAGCATTTTTAAACTTCAGCAGAATTCCGAGAACAATGGAAGAGTTCCGAAGCATTTTTAAACTTCAGCGGAATTCTGAGAACAATGGAAGAGTTCCGAAGCATTTTTAAACGTCAGCAGAATTCCGAGAACAATGTAAGAGTCCTGAAGCATTTTTAAACTTCAGCAGAATTCCGAGAGCAATGGAAGAGTTCCAAAGCATTTTAAAAGTTCAGCAGAATTCCGAGAACAATTGAAGAGTTCCGAAGAATTTTTAAACGTCAGCGGAATGCCGAGAACAATGCAAGATTTCCGAAGCATTTTTATATGTCAGCGGAATTCCGAGAACAATGGAAGAGTTCCGAAGCATTTTTAAACTTCAGCAGAATTCCGAGAACAATGGAAGAGTTTCGAAGCATTTTTAAACTTCAACGGAATTCCGAGAACAATGGAAGAGTTTTGAAGCATTTTTAAACTTCAACGGAATTCCGAGAACAATGGAAGAGTTCCGAAGCATTTTTAAACGTCAGCGGAATTCCGAGAACAATGGAAGAGTTCCGAACCATTTTTAAACTTCAGTGGAATTACGAGAACAATGAAAGAGTTCCGAAGCATTTTTAAACATGAGCAGAATTACGAGAACAATAGAAGAGATTTTAAGCATTTTTAAACTTCAGCGGAATTCCGAGAACAATAGAAGAGTTCCGAAGCATTTTTAAACTTCACCCGAATTCCGAGAGCAATGGAAGAGTTCCAAAGCATTTTATAAGTTCAGCAGAATTCCGAGAACAATTGAAGAGTTCCGAAGCATTTTTAAATGTCAGCGGAATGCCGAGAACAATGCAAGATTTCCGAAGCATTTTTATATGTCAGCGGAATTCCGAGAACAATGGAAGCGTACCGAAGCATTTTTAAACGTCAGCGGAATTCTGAGAACAAGGGAAGAGTTCCGAAGCATTTTTAAACTTCAGCAGAATTCCGAGAGCAATGGAAGAGTTTCGAAGCATTTTTAAACTTCAACGGAATTCCGAGAACAATGAAAGAGTTGCGAAGCATTATTAAACGTCAGCGGAATTCCGAGAACAATGGAAGAGTACCGAAGCATTTTTAAATGTCAGCAGAATTCTGAGAACAATGGAAGAGTTCCGAAGCATTTTTAAACGTCAGCGGAATTCCGAGAACAAAGGAAGAGTTCTGAAGCATTTTTAAACGTCAGCAGAATTCCGAGAACAATAGAAGAGTTCCGAAGCATTTTTAAACGTCAGCAGAATTCTGAGAACAATGGAAGAGTTGCGAAGCATTTTTAAACTTCAGCGGAATTCCGAGAACAATGGAAGAGTTCCAAAGCATTTTTAAACGTCAGCGGAATTCCGAGAACAATGGAAGAGTTCTGAAGCATTTTTAAACGTCAGCGGAATTTTGAAAACAATGGAAGATTTCCGAAGCATTTTTAAACGTCAGCGGAATTCTGAGAACAATGGAAGAGTTCCGAAGCATTTTTAAACGTCAGCAGAATTCCGAGAACAATGTAAGAGTCCTGAAGCATTTTTAAACTTCAGCAGAATTCCGAGAGCAATGGAAGAGTTCCAAAGCATTTTAAAAGTTCAGCAGAATTCCGAGAACAATTGAAGAGTTCCGAAGCATTTTTAAACGTCAGCGGAATGCCGAGAACAATGCAAGATTTCCGAAGCATTTTTATATGTCAGCGGAATTCCGAGAACAATGGAAGAGTTCCGAAGCATTTTTAAACTTCAGCAGAATTCCGAGAACAATGGAAGAGTTTCGAAGCATTTTTAAACTTCAACGGAATTCCGAGAACAATGGAAGAGTTTCGAAGCATTTTTAAACTTCAACGGAATTCCGAGAACAATGGAAGAGTTCCGAAGCATTTTTAAACGTCAGCGGAATTCCGAGAACAATGGAAGAGTTCAGATGATTTTTTAGACTTCAGCAGAATTCCTAGAACAATGGAAGAGTTCCGAAGCATTTTTAAACATCAGCGGAATGCCGAGAACAATGCAAGATTTCCGAAGCATTTTTATATGTCAGCGGAATTCCGAGAACAATGGAAGAGTTCCGAAGCATTTTTAAACTTCAGCAGAATTCCGAGAACAATGGAAGAGTTTCTAAGCATTTTTAAACTTCAACGGAATTCCGAGAACAATGGAAGAGTTCCGAAGCATTTTTAAACGTCAGCGGAATTCCGAGAACAATGGAAGAGATTTTAAGCATTTTTAAACTTCAGCGGAATTCCGAGAACAATAAAAGTGTTCCGAAGCATTTTTAAACTTCACCCGAATTCCGAGAGCAATGGAAGAGTTCCAAGGCATTTTAAAAGTTCAGCAGAATTCCGAGAACAATTGAAGAGTTCCGAAGCATTTTTAAATGTCAGCGGAATGCCGAGAACAATGCAAGATTTCCGAAGCATTTTTATATGTCAGCGGAATTCCGAGAACAATGGAAGCGTACCGAAGCATTTTTAAACGTCAGCGGAATTCTGAGAACAATGGAAGAGTTCCGAAGCATTTATAAACTTCACCAGAATTCCGAGAACAATGGAAGAGTTTCGAAGCATTTTTAAACTTCAACGGAATTCCGAGAACAATTAAAGAGTTGCGAAGCATTATTAAACGTCAGCGGAATGCCGAGAACAATGCAAGATTTCCGAAGCATTTTTATATGTCAGCGGAATTCCGAGAACAATGGAAGCGTACCGAAGCATTTTTAAACGTCAGCGGAATTCTGAGAACAATGGAAGAGTTCCGAAGCATTTTTAAACTTCAGCAGAATTCCGAGAACAATGGAAGAGTTCCGAAGCATTTTTAAACGTCAGCAGAATTCCGAGAACAATGGAAGAGTTCTGAAGCATTTTTAAACGTCAGCAGAATTCTGAGAACAATGGAAGAGTTCCGAAGCATTATTAAACATCAGCGGAATTTCGAGAACAATGGAAGAGTTCTGAAGCATTTTTAAACGTCAGCAGAATTCCGAGAACAATAGAAGAGTTCCGAAGCATTTTTAAACGTCAGCAGAATTCTGAGAACAATGGAAGAGTTCCGAAGCATTTTTAAACTTCAGCGGAATTCCGAGAACAATGGAAGAGTTCCAAAGCATTTTTAAACGTCAGCGGAATTCCGAGAACAATGGAAGAGTTCTGAAGCATTTTTAAACATCAGCGGAATTTTGAAAACAATGGAAGATTTCCGAAGCATTTTTAAACGTCAGCGGAATTCTGAGAACAATGGAAGAGTTCCGAAGCATTTTTAAACTTCAGCAGAATTCCGAGAACAATGGAAGAGTTCCGAAGCATTTTTAAACTTCAGCGGAATTCTGAGAACAATGGAAGAGTTCCGAAGCATTTTTAAACGTCAGCAGAATTCCGAGAACAATGTAAGAGTCCTGAAGCATTTTTAAACTTCAGCAGAATTCCGAGAGCAATGGAAGAGTTCCAAAGCATTTTAAAAGTTCAGCAGAATTCCGAGAACAATTGAAGAGTTCCGAAGCATTTTTAAACGTCAGCGGAATGCCGAGAACAATGCAAGATTTCCGAAGCATTTTTATATGTCAGCGGAATTCCGAGAACAATGGAAGAGTTCCGAAGCATTTTTAAACTTCAGCAGAATTCCGAGAACAATGGAAGAGTTTCGAAGCATTTTTAAACTTCAACGGAATTCCGAGAACAATGGAAGAGTTTTGAAGCATTTTTAAACTTCAACGGAATTCCGAGAACAATGGAAGAGTTCCGAAGCATTTTTAAACGTCAGCGGAATTCCGAGAACAATGGAAGAGTTCCGAACCATTTTTAAACTTCAGTGGAATTACGAGAACAATGAAAGAGTTCCGAAGCATTTTTAAACATGAGCAGAATTACGAGAACAATGGAAGAGATTTTAAGCATTTTTAAACTTCAGCGGAATTCCGAGAACAATAGAAGAGTTCCGAAGCATTTTTAAACTTCACCCGAATTCCGAGAGCAATGGAAGAGTTCCAAAGCATTTTATAAGTTCAGCAGAATTCCGAGAACAATTGAAGAGTTCCGAAGCATTTTTAAATGTCAGCGGAATGCCGAGAACAATGCAAGATTTCCGAAGCATTTTTATATGTCAGCGGAATTCCGAGAACAATGGAAGCGTACCGAAGCATTTTTAAACGTCAGCGGAATTCTGAGAACAAGGGAAGAGTTCCGAAGCATTTTTAAACTTCAGCAGAATTCCGAGAGCAATGGAAGAGTTTCGAAGCATTTTTAAACTTCAACGGAATTCCGAGAACAATGAAAGAGTTGCGAAGCATTATTAAACGTCAGCGGAATTCCGAGAACAATGGAAGAGTACCGAAGCATTTTTAAATGTCAGCAGAATTCTGAGAACAATGGAAGAGTTCCGAAGCATTTTTAAACGTCAGCGGAATTCCGAGAACAAAGGAAGAGTTCTGAAGCATTTTTAAACGTCAGCAGAATTCCGAGAACAATAGAAGAGTTCCGAAGCATTTTTAAACGTCAGCAGAATTCTGAGAACAATGGAAGAGTTGCGAAGCATTTTTAAACTTCAGCGGAATTCCGAGAACAATGGAAGAGTTCCAAAGCATTTTTAAACGTCAGCGGAATTCCGAGAACAATGGAAGAGTTCTGAAGCATTTTTAAACGTCAGCGGAATTTTGAAAACAATGGAAGATTTCCGAAGCATTTTTAAACGTCAGCGGAATTCTGAGAACAATGGAAGAGTTCCGAAGCATTTTTAAACGTCAGCAGAATTCCGAGAACAATGTAAGAGTCCTGAAGCATTTTTAAACTTCAGCAGAATTCCGAGAGCAATGGAAGAGTTCCAAAGCATTTTAAAAGTTCAGCAGAATTCCGAGAACAATTGAAGAGTTCCGAAGCATTTTTAAACGTCAGCGGAATGCCGAGAACAATGCAAGATTTCCGAAGCATTTTTATATGTCAGCGGAATTCCGAGAACAATGGAAGAGTTCCGAAGCATTTTTAAACTTCAGCAGAATTCCGAGAACAATGGAAGAGTTTCGAAGCATTTTTAAACTTCAACGGAATTCCGAGAACAATGGAAGAGTTTCGAAGCATTTTTAAACTTCAACGGAATTCCGAGAACAATGGAAGAGTTCCGAAGCATTTTTAAACGTCAGCGGAATTCCGAGAACAATGGAAGAGTTCCGAAGCATTATTAAACATCAGCGGAATTCCGAGAACAATGGAAGAGTTCTGAAGCATTTTTAAACGTCAGCGGAATTCCGAGAACAATGGAAGAGTTCCGAAGCATTTTTAAACTTCAGCGGAATTCCGAGAACAATGTAAGAGATTTTAAGCATTTTTAAACTTCAGCGTAATTCCGAGAACAATAGAAGAGTTCCGAAGCATTTTTAAAATTCACACGAATTCCGAGAATAATGGAAGAGTTCAGATGATTTTTTAGACTTCAGCAGAATTCTTAGAACAATGGAAGAGTTCCGAAGCATTTTTAAACATCAGCGGAATGCCGAGAACAATGCAAGATTTCCGAAGCATTTTTATATGTCAGCGGAATTCCGAGAACAATGGAAGAGTTCCGAAGCATTTTTAAACTTCAGCAGAATTCCGAGAACAATGGAAGAGTTTCTAAGCATTTTTAAACTTCAACGGAATTCCGAGAACAATGGAAGAGTTCCGAAGCATTTTTAAACGTCAGCGGAATTCCGAGAACAATGGAAGAGATTTTAAGCATTTTTAAACTTCAGCGGAATTCCGAGAACAATAGAAGTGTTCCGAAGCATTTTTAAACTTCACCCGAATTCCGAGAGCAATGGAAGAGTTCCAAGGCATTTTAAAAGTTCAGCAGAATTCCGAGAACAATTGAAGAGTTCCGAAGCATTTTTAAACGTCAGCAGAATTCCGAGAACAATGGAAGAGTTCTGAAGCATTTTTAAACGTCAGCGGAATTCTGAGAACAATGGAAGAGTTCCGAAGCATTTTTAAACTTCAGCAGAATTCCGAGAACAATGGAAGAGTTCCGAAGCATTTTTAAACGTCAGCAGAATTCCGAGAACAATGGAAGAGTTCTGAAGCATTTTTAAACGTCAGCAGAATTCTGAGAACAATGGAAGAGTTCCGAAGCATTATTAAACATCAGCGGAATTTTGAGAACAATGGAAGAGTTCTGAAGCATTTTTAAACGTCAGCAGAATTCCGAGAACAATAGAAGAGTTCCGAAGCATTTTTAAACGTCAGCAGAATTCTGAGAACAATGGAAGAGTTCCGAAGCATTTTTAAACTTCAGCGGAATTCCGAGAACAATGGAAGAGTTCCAAAGCATTTTTAAACGTCAGCGGAATTCCGAGAACAATGGAAGAGTTCTGAAGCATTTTTAAACATCAGCGGAATTTTGAAAACAATGGAAGATTTCCGAAGCATTTTTAAACGTCAGCGGAATTCTGAGAACAATGGAAGAGTTCCGAAGCATTTTTAAACTTCAGCAGAATTCCGAGAACAATGGAAGAGTTCCGAAGCATTTTTAAACTTCAGCGGAATTCTGAGAACAATGGAAGAGTTCCGAAGCATTTTTAAACGTCAGCAGAATTCCGAGAACAATGTAAGAGTCCTGAAGCATTTTTAAACTTCAGCAGAATTCCGAGAGCAATGGAAGAGTTCCAAAGCATTTTAAAAGTTCAGCAGAATTCCGAGAACAATTGAAGAGTTCCGAAGCATTTTTAAACGTCAGCGGAATGCCGAGAACAATGCAAGATTTCCGAAGCATTTTTATATGTCAGCGGAATTCCGAGAACAATGGAAGAGTTCCGAAGCATTTTTAAACTTCAGCAGAATTCCGAGAACAATGGAAGAGTTTCGAAGCATTTTTAAACTTCAACGGAATTCCGAGAACAATGGAAGAGTTTCGAAGCATTTTTAAACTTCAACGGAATTCCGAGAACAATGAAAGAGTTCCGAAGCATTTTTAAACGTCAGCGGAATTCCGAGAACAATGGAAGAGTTCCGAAGCATTATTAAACATCAGCGGAATTCCGAGAACAATGGAAGAGTTCTGAAGCATTTTTAAACGTCAGCGGAATTCCGAGAACAATGGAAGAGTTCCGAAGCATTTTCAAACTTCAGCGGAATTCCGAGAACAATGTAAGAGATTTTAAGCATTTTTAAACTTCAGCGTAATTCCGAGAACAATAGAAGAGTTCCGAAGCATTTTTAAAATTCACACGAATTCCGAGAATAATGGAAGAGTTCAGATGAATTTTTAGACTTCAGCAGAATTCCTAGAACAATGGAAGAGTTCCGAAGCATTTTTAAACTTCAGCGGAATTCCGATAACAATGGAAGAGTTCCGAAGCATTTTTAAACGTCAGCGGAATTCCGAGAACAATGGAAGAGTACCGAAGCATTTTAAAACGTCATCGGAATTCCGAGAACAATGGAAGAGTTCCGAAGCATTTTTAAACTTCAGCGGAATTACGAGAACAATGGAAGAGTTCCGAAGAATTTTTAAACATGAGCAGAATTACGAGAACAATGGAAGTGATTTTAAGCATTTTTAAACTTCAGCGGAATTTTGAAAACAATGGAAGATTTCCGGAGCATTTTTAAACGTCAGCGGAATTCCGAGAACAATGGAAGAGTACCGAAGCATTTTAAAACGTCATCGGAATTCCGAGAACAATGGAAGAGTTCCGAAGCATTTTTAAACTTCAGCGGAATTACGAGAACAATGGAAGAGTTCCGAAGAATTTTTAAACATGAGCAGAATTACGAGAACAATGGAAGTGATTTTAAGCATTTTTAAACTTCAGCGGAATTTTGAAAACAATGGAAGATTTCCGGAGCATTTTTAAACGTCAGCGGAATTCTGAGAACAATGGAAGAGTTCCGAAGCATTTTTAAACTTCAGCGGAATTACGAGAACAATGGAAGAGTTCCGAAGAATTTTTAAACATGAGCAGAATTACGAGAACAATGGAAGTGATTTTAAGCATTTTTAAACTTCAGCGGAATTTTGAAAACAATGGAAGATTTCCGGAGCATTTTTAAACGTCAGCGGAATTCTGAGAACAATGGAAGAGTTCCGAAGCATTTTTAAACTTCAGCAGAATTCCGAGAACAATGGAAGAGTTCCGAAGCATTTTTAAACTTCAGCGGAATTCTGAGAACAATGGAAGAGTTCCGAAGCATTTTTAAACGTCAGCAGAATTCCGAGAACAATGTAAGAGTTCTGAAGCATTTTTAAACTTCAGCAGAATTCCGAGAGCAATGGAAGAGTTCCGAAGAATTTTTAAACATGAGCAGAATTACGAGAACAATGGAAGTGATTTTAAGCATTTTTAAACTTCAGCGGATTTCCGAGAACAATAGAAGAGTTCCGAAGCATTTTTAAACTTCACCCGAATTCCGAGAGCAATGGAAGAGTTCCAAAGCATTTTAAAAGTTCAGCAGAATTCCGAGAACAATTGAAGAGTTCCGAAGCATTTTTAAATGTCAGCGGAATGCCGAGAACAATGCAAGATTTCCGAAGCATTTTTATATGTCAGCGGAATACCGAGAACAATGGAAGAGTTCCGAAGCATTTTTAAACTTCAGCAGAATTCCGAGAACAATGGAAGAGTTCCGAAGCATTTTTAAACTTCAGCGGAATTCTGAGAACAATGGAAGAGTTCCGAAGCATTTTTAAACGTCAGCAGAATTCCGAGAACAATGTAAGAGTTCTGAAGCATTTTTAAACTTCAGCAGAATTCCGAGAGCAATGGAAGAGTTCCAAAAGCATTTTTAAACTTCAGCAGAATTCCGAGAGCAATGGAAGAGTTCCAAAGCATTTTAAAAGTTCAGCAGAATTCCGAGAACAATTGAAGAGTTCCGAAGCATTTTTAAACGTCAGCGGAATGCCGAGAACAATGCAAGATTTCCGAAGCATTTTTATATGTCAGCGGAATTCCGAGAACAATGGAAGAGTTCCGAAGCATTTTTAAACTTCAGCAGAATTCCGAGAACAATGGAAGAGTTTCGAAGCATTTTTAAACTTCAACGGAATTCCGAGAACAATGGAAGAGTTTCGAAGCATTTTTAAACTTCAGCGGAATTCCGAGAACAATGGAAGAGTTCTGAAGCATTTTTAAACGTCAGCGGAATTCCGAGAACAATGGAAGAGATTTTAAGCATTTTTAAACTTCAGCGTAATTCCGAGAACAATAGAAGAGTTCCGAAGCATTTTTAAAATTCACACGAATTCCGAGAATAATGGAAGAGTTCAGATGAATTTTTAGACGTCAGCAGAATTCCTAGAACAATGGAAGAGTTCCGAAGCATTTTTAAACTTCAGCGGAATTCCGATAACAATGGAAGAGTTCCGAAGCATTTTTAAACGTCAGCGGAATTCCGAGAACAATGGAAGAGTACCAAAGCATTTTAAAACGTCATCGGAATTCCGAGAACAATGGAAGAGTTCCGAAGCATTTTTAAACGTCAGCAGAATTCCGAGAACAATGTAAGAGTTCTGAAGCATTTTTAAACTTCAGCAGAATTCCGAGAGCAATGGAAGAGTTCCGAAGAATTTTTAAACATGAGCAGAATTACGAGAACAATGGAAGTGATTTTAAGCATTTTTAAACTTCAGCGGAATTCCGAGAACAATAGAAGAGTTCCGAAGCATTTTTAAACTTCACCCGAATTCCGAGAGCAATGGAAGAGTTCCAAAGCATTTTAAAAGTTCAGCAGAATTCCGAGAACAATGCAAGATTTCCGAAGCATTTTTATATGTCAGCGGAATACCGAGAACAAGGGAAGAGTTCTGAAGCATTTTTAAACGTCAGCGGAATTTTGAAAACAATGGAAGATTTCCGGAGCATTTTTAAACGTCAGCGGAAATCTGAGAACAATGGAAGAGTTACGAAGCATTTTTAAACTTCAGCAGAATTACGAGAACAATGGAAGAGTTCCGAAGCATTTTTAAACTTCAGCGGAATTCTGAGAACAATGGAAGAGTTCCGAAGCATTTTTAAACGTCAGCAGAATTCCGAGAACAATGTAAGAGTTCTGAAGCATTTTTAAACTTCAGCAGAATTTCGAGAGCAATGGAAGAGTTCCAAAGCATTTTAAAAGTTCAGCAGAATTCCGAGAACAATTGAAGAGTTTCGAAGCATTTTTAAACGTCAGCGGAATGCCGAGAACAATGCAAGATTTCCGAAGCATTTTTATATGTCAGCGGAATTCCGAGAACAATGGAGAGTACCGAAACATTTTTAAACGTCAGCAGAATTCTGAGAACAATGGAAGAGTTTCGAAGCATTTTTAAACTTCAGCGGATTTCCGAGAACAATAGAAGAGTTCCGAAGCATTTTTAAACTTCACCCGAATTCCGAGAGCAATGGAAGAGTTCCAAAGCATTTTAAAAGTTCAGCAGAATTCCGAGAACAATTGAAGAGTTCCGAAGCATTTTTAAATGTCAGCGGAATGCCGAGAACAATGCAAGATTTCCGAAGCATTTTTATATGTCAGCGGAATACCGAGAACAATGGAAGAGTTCCGAAGCATTTTTAAACTTCAGCAGAATTCCGAGAACAATGGAAGAGTTCCGAAGCATTTTTAAACTTCAGCGGAATTCCGAGAGCAATGGAAGAGTTCCAAAAGCATTTTTAAACTTCAGCAGAATTCCGAGAGCAATGGAAGAGTTCCAAAGCATTTTAAAAGTTCAGCAGAATTCCGAGAACAATTGAAGAGTTCCGAAGCATTTTTAAACGTCAGCGGAATGCCGAGAACAATGCAAGATTTCCGAAGCATTTTTATATGTCAGCGGAATTCCGAGAACAATGGAAGAGATTTTAAGCATTTTTAAACTTCAGCGTAATTCCGAGAACAATAGAAGAGTTCCGAAGCATTTTTAAAATTCACACGAATTCCGAGAATAATGGAAGAGTTCAGATGAATTTTTAGACGTCAGCAGAATTCCGATAACAATGGAAGAGTTCCGAAGCATTTTTAAACGTCAGCGGAATTCCGAGAACAATGGAAGAGTACCGAAGCATTTTAA
Organism: Phyllobates terribilis; assembly: GCF_046119375.1. NCBI lineage: Eukaryota > Metazoa > Chordata > Amphibia > Anura > Dendrobatidae > Phyllobates > Phyllobates terribilis. Next base: position 9,942,037 of record NW_027362788.1, on the reverse strand, counting down.
AACGTCATCGGAATTCCGAGAACAATGGAAGAGTTCCGAAGCATTTTTAAACGTCAGCAGAATTCCGAGAACAATGTAAGAGTTCTGAAGCATTTTTAAACTTCAGCAGAATTCCGAGAGCAATGGAAGAGTTCCGAAGAATTTTTAAACATGAGCAGAATTACGAGAACAATGGAAGTGATTTTAAGCATTTTTAAACTTCAGCGGAATTCCGAGAACAATAGAAGAGTTCCGAAGCATTTTTAAACTTCACCCGAATTCCGAGAGCAATGGAAGAGTTCCAAAGCATTTTAAAAGTTCAGCAGAATTCCGAGAACAATGCAAGATTTCCGAAGCATTTTTATATGTCAGCGGAATACCGAGAACAAGGGAAGAGTTCTGAAGCATTTTTAAACGTCAGCGGAATTTTGAAAACAATGGAAGATTTCCGGAGCATTTTTAAACGTCAGCGGAAATCTGAGAACAATGGAAGAGTTACGAAGCATTTTTAAACTTCAGCAGAATTACGAGAACAATGGAAGAGTTCCGAAGCATTTTTAAACTTCAGCGGAATTCTGAGAACAATGGAAGAGTTCCGAAGCATTTTTAAACGTCAGCAGAATTCCGAGAACAATGTAAGAGTTCTGAAGCATTTTTAAACTTCAGCAGAATTTCGAGAGCAATGGAAGAGTTCCAAAGCATTTTAAAAGTTCAGCAGAATTCCGAGAACAATTGAAGAGTTTCGAAGCATTTTTAAACGTCAGCGGAATGCCGAGAACAATGCAAGATTTCCGAAGCATTTTTATATGTCAGCGGAATTCCGAGAACAATGGAGAGTACCGAAACATTTTTAAACGTCAGCGGAATTCTGAGAACAATGGAAGAGTTTCGAAGCATTTTTAAACTTCAACGGAATGCCGAGAACAATGCAAGATTTCTGAAGCATTTTTATATGTCAGCGGAATTCCGAGAACAATGGAAGAGTTCCGAAGCATTTTTAAACTTCAACGGAATTCCGAGAACAATGGAAGAGTTCCGAACCATTTTTAAACGTAAGCGGAATTCCGAGAACAATGAAAGAGTTGCGAAGCATTATTAAACGTCAGCGGAATTCCGAGAACAATGGAAGAGTTCTGAAGCATTTTTAAGCGTCAGCGGAATTTTGAAAACAATGGAAGATTTCCGAAGCATTTTTAAACGTCAGCGGAATTCTGAGAACAATGGAAGAGTTCCGAAGCATTTTTAAACTTCAGCGGAATTTGGAGAACAATGGAAGAGTTCCGAAGCATTTTTAAAAGTCAGCGGAATTCCGAGAACAATGGAAGAGTTGTGAAGCATTTTTAAACGTCAGCGGAATTCTGAGATCAATGGAATAGTTCTGAAGAATTTTTAAATGTTAGCGGGATTCCGAGAACAATGGAAGAGTTCCGAAGCATTTTTAAACATGAGCAGAATTACGAGAACAATGGAAGAGATTTTAAGCATTTTTAAACTTCAGCGGAATTCCGAGAACAATAGAAGAGTTCCGAAGCATTTTTAAATGTCAGCGGAATGCCGAGAACAATGCAAGATTTCCGAAGCATTTTTATATGTCAGCAGAATTCCGAGAACAATTGAAGAGTTCCGAAGCATTTTTAAATGTCAGCGGAATGCCGAGAACAATGCAAGATTTCCGAAGCATTTTTATATGTCAGCGGAATTCCGAGAACAATGGAAGCGTACCGAAGCATTTTTAAACGTCAGCGGAATTCTGAGAACAATGGAAGAGTTCCGAAGCATTTTTAAACTTCAGCAGAATTCCGAGAACAATGGAAGAGTTTCGAAGCATTTTTAAACTTCAACGGAATTCCGAGAACAATGAAAGAGTTGCGAAGCATTATTAAACGTCAGCGGAATTCCGAGAACAATGGAAGAGTACCGAAGCATTTTTAAACGTCAGCAGAATTCTGAGAACAATGGAAGAGTTCCGAAGCATTTTTAAACGTCAGCGGAATTCCGAGAACAAAGGAAGAGTTCTGAAGCATTTTTAAACGTGAGCAGAATTCAGAGAACAATAGAAGAGTTCCGAAGCATTTTTAAACGTCAGCAGAATTCTGAGAACAATGGAAGAGTTCCGAAGCATTTTTAAACTTCAGCGGAATTCCGAGAACAATGGAAGAGTTCTGAAGCATTTTTAAACGTCAGCAGAATTCTGAGAATAATGGAAGAGTTCCGAAGCATTATTAAACATCAGCGGAATTCCGAGAACAATGGAAGAGTTCCGAACCATTTTTAAACGTAAGCGGAATTCCGAGAACAATGAAAGAGTTGCGAAGCATTATTAAACGTCAGCGGAATTCCGAGAACAATGGAAGAGTTCTGAAGCATTTTTAAGCGTCAGCGGAATTTTGAAAACAATGGAAGATTTCCGAAGCATTTTTAAACGTCAGCGGAATTCTGAGAACAATGGAAGAGTTCCGAAGCATTTTTAAACTTCAGCGGAATTTGGAGAACAATGGAAGAGTTCCGAAGCATTTTTAAAAGTCAGCGGAATTCCGAGAACAATGGAAGAGTTGTGAAGCATTTTTAAACGTCAGCGGAATTCTGAGATCAATGGAATAGTTCTGAAGAATTTTTAAATGTTAGCGGGATTCCGAGAACAATGGAAGAGTTCCGAAGCATTTTTAAACATGAGCAGAATTACGAGAACAATGGAAGAGATTTTAAGCATTTTTAAACTTCAGCGGAATTCCGAGAACAATAGAAGAGTTCCGAAGCATTTTTAAATGTCAGCGGAATGCCGAGAACAATGCAAGATTTCCGAAGCATTTTTATATGTCAGCGGAATTCCGAGAACAATGGAAGCGTACCGAAGCATTTTTAAACGTCAGCGGAATTCTGAGAACAATGGAAGAGTTCCGAAGCATTTTTAAACTTCAGCAGAATTCCGAGAACAATGGAAGAGTTTCGAAGCATTTTTAAACTTCAACGGAATTCCGAGAACAATGAAAGAGTTGCGAAGCATTATTAAACGTCAGCGGAATTCCGAGAACAATGGAAGAGTACCGAAGCATTTTTAAACGTCAGCAGAATTCTGAGAACAATGGAAGAGTTCCGAAGCATTTTTAAACGTCAGCGGAATTCCGAGAACAAAGGAAGAGTTCTGAAGCATTTTTAAACGTGAGCAGAATTCAGAGAACAATAGAAGAGTTCCGAAGCATTTTTAAACGTCAGCAGAATTCTGAGAACAATGGAAGAGTTCCGAAGCATTTTTAAACTTCAGCGGAATTCCGAGAACAATGGAAGAGTTCTGAAGCATTTTTAAACGTCAGCAGAATTCTGAGAATAATGGAAGAGTTCCGAAGCATTATTAAACATCAGCGGAATTCCGAGAACAATGGAAGAGTTCTGAAGCATTTTTAAACGTCAGCAGAATTCCGAGAACAATAGAAGAGTTCCGAAGCATTTTTATATGTCAGCGGAATACCGAGAACAAGGGAAGAGTTCTGAAGCATTTTTAAACGTCAGCGGAATTTTGAAAACAATGGAAGATTTCCGGAGCATTTTTAAACGTCAGCGGAAATCTGAGAACAATGGAAGAGTTACGAAGCATTTTTAAACTTCAGCAGAATTACGAGAACAATGGAAGAGTTCCGAAGCATTTTTAAACTTCAGCGGAATTCTGAGAACAATGGAAGAGTTCCGAAGCATTTTTAAACGTCAGCAGAATTCCGAGAACAATGTAAGAGTTCTGAAGCATTTTTAAACTTCAGCAGAATTTCGAGAGCAATGGAAGAGTTCCAAAGCATTTTAAAAGTTCAGCAGAATTCCGAGAACAATTGAAGAGTTTCGAAGCATTTTTAAACGTCAGCGGAATGCCGAGAACAATGCAAGATTTCCGAAGCATTTTTATATGTCAGCGGAATTCCGAGAACAATGGAGAGTACCGAAACATTTTTAAACGTCAGCGGAATTCTGAGAACAATGGAAGAGTTTCGAAGCATTTTTAAACTTCAACGGAATGCCGAGAACAATGCAAGATTTCTGAAGCATTTTTATATGTCAGCGGAATTCCGAGAACAATGGAAGAGTTCCGAAGCATTTTTAAACTTCAACGGAATTCCGAGAACAATGGAAGAGTTCCGAACCATTTTTAAACGTAAGCGGAATTCCGAGAACAATGAAAGAGTTGCGAAGCATTATTAAACGTCAGCGGAATTCCGAGAACAATGGAAGAGTTCTGAAGCATTTTTAAGCGTCAGCGGAATTTTGAAAACAATGGAAGATTTCCGAAGCATTTTTAAACGTCAGCGGAATTCTGAGAACAATGGAAGAGTTCCGAAGCATTTTTAAACTTCAGCGGAATTTGGAGAACAATGGAAGAGTTCCGAAGCATTTTTAAAAGTCAGCGGAATTCCGAGAACAATGGAAGAGTTGTGAAGCATTTTTAAACGTCAGCGGAATTCTGAGATCAATGGAATAGTTCTGAAGAATTTTTAAATGTTAGCGGGATTCCGAGAACAATGGAAGAGTTCCGAAGCATTTTTAAACATGAGCAGAATTACGAGAACAATGGAAGAGATTTTAAGCATTTTTAAACTTCAGCGGAATTCCGAGAACAATAGAAGAGTTCCGAAGCATTTTTAAATGTCAGCGGAATGCCGAGAACAATGCAAGATTTCCGAAGCATTTTTATATGTCAGCAGAATTCCGAGAACAATTGAAGAGTTCCGAAGCATTTTTAAATGTCAGCGGAATGCCGAGAACAATGCAAGATTTCCGAAGCATTTTTATATGTCAGCGGAATTCCGAGAACAATGGAAGCGTACCGAAGCATTTTTAAACGTCAGCGGAATTCTGAGAACAATGGAAGAGTTCCGAAGCATTTTTAAACTTCAGCAGAATTCCGAGAACAATGGAAGAGTTTCGAAGCATTTTTAAACTTCAACGGAATTCCGAGAACAATGAAAGAGTTGCGAAGCATTATTAAACGTCAGCGGAATTCCGAGAACAATGGAAGAGTACCGAAGCATTTTTAAACGTCAGCAGAATTCTGAGAACAATGGAAGAGTTCCGAAGCATTTTTAAACGTCAGCGGAATTCCGAGAACAAAGGAAGAGTTCTGAAGCATTTTTAAACGTGAGCAGAATTCAGAGAACAATAGAAGAGTTCCGAAGCATTTTTAAACGTCAGCAGAATTCTGAGAACAATGGAAGAGTTCCGAAGCATTTTTAAACTTCAGCGGAATTCCGAGAACAATGGAAGAGTTCTGAAGCATTTTTAAACGTCAGCAGAATTCTGAGAATAATGGAAGAGTTCCGAAGCATTATTAAACATCAGCGGAATTCCGAGAACAATGGAAGAGTTCCGAACCATTTTTAAACGTAAGCGGAATTCCGAGAACAATGAAAGAGTTGCGAAGCATTATTAAACGTCAGCGGAATTCCGAGAACAATGGAAGAGTTCTGAAGCATTTTTAAGCGTCAGCGGAATTTTGAAAACAATGGAAGATTTCCGAAGCATTTTTAAACGTCAGCGGAATTCTGAGAACAATGGAAGAGTTCCGAAGCATTTTTAAACTTCAGCGGAATTTGGAGAACAATGGAAGAGTTCCGAAGCATTTTTAAAAGTCAGCGGAATTCCGAGAACAATGGAAGAGTTGTGAAGCATTTTTAAACGTCAGCGGAATTCTGAGATCAATGGAATAGTTCTGAAGAATTTTTAAATGTTAGCGGGATTCCGAGAACAATGGAAGAGTTCCGAAGCATTTTTAAACATGAGCAGAATTACGAGAACAATGGAAGAGATTTTAAGCATTTTTAAACTTCAGCGGAATTCCGAGAACAATAGAAGAGTTCCGAAGCATTTTTAAATGTCAGCGGAATGCCGAGAACAATGCAAGATTTCCGAAGCATTTTTATATGTCAGCGGAATTCCGAGAACAATGGAAGCGTACCGAAGCATTTTTAAACGTCAGCGGAATTCTGAGAACAATGGAAGAGTTCCGAAGCATTTTTAAACTTCAGCAGAATTCCGAGAACAATGGAAGAGTTTCGAAGCATTTTTAAACTTCAACGGAATTCCGAGAACAATGAAAGAGTTGCGAAGCATTATTAAACGTCAGCGGAATTCCGAGAACAATGGAAGAGTACCGAAGCATTTTTAAACGTCAGCAGAATTCTGAGAACAATGGAAGAGTTCCGAAGCATTTTTAAACGTCAGCGGAATTCCGAGAACAAAGGAAGAGTTCTGAAGCATTTTTAAACGTGAGCAGAATTCAGAGAACAATAGAAGAGTTCCGAAGCATTTTTAAACGTCAGCAGAATTCTGAGAACAATGGAAGAGTTCCGAAGCATTTTTAAACTTCAGCGGAATTCCGAGAACAATGGAAGAGTTCTGAAGCATTTTTAAACGTCAGCAGAATTCTGAGAATAATGGAAGAGTTCCGAAGCATTATTAAACATCAGCGGAATTCCGAGAACAATGGAAGAGTTCTGAAGCATTTTTAAACGTCAGCAGAATTCCGAGAACAATAGAAGAGTTCCGAAGCATTTTTAAACGTCAGCAGAATTCTGAGAACAATGGAAGAGTTCCGAAGCATTTTTAAACTTCAGCGGAATTCCGAGAACAATGGAAGAGTACCGAAGCATTTTTAAACGTCAGCAGAATTCTGAGAACAATGGAAGAGTTCTGAAGCATTTTTAAACGTCAGCGGAATTTTGAAAACAATGGAAGATTTCCGAAGCATTTTTAAACGTCAGCGGAATTCTGAGAACAATGGAAGAGTTCCGAAGCATTTTTAAACTTCAGCAGAATTCTGAGAACAATGGAAGAGTTCCGAAGCATTTTTAAACTTCAGCGGAATTCTGAGAACAATGGAAGAGTTCCGAAGCATTTTTAAACGTCAGCAGAATTCCGAGAACAATGTAAGAGTCCTGAAGCATTTTTAAACTTCAGCAGAATTCCGAGAGCAATGGAAGAGTTCCAAAGCATTTTAAAAGTTCAGCAGAATTCCGAGAACAATTGAAGAGTTCCGAAGCATTTTTAAACGTCAGCGGAATGCCGAGAACAATGCAAGATTTCCGAAGCATTTTTATTTGTCAGCGGAATTCCGAGAACAATGGAAGAGTTCCGAAGCATTTTTAAACTTCAGCAGAATTCCGAGAACAATGGAAGAGTTTCGAAGCATTTTTAAACTTCAACGGAATTCCGAGAACAATGGAAGAGTTTCGAAGCATTTTTAAACTTCAACGGAATTCCGAGAACAATGGAAGAGTTCCGAAGCATTTTTAAACTTCAGCAGAATTCCGAGAACAATGGAAGAGTTTCGAAGCATTTTTAAACTTCAACGGAATTCCGAGAACAATGGAAGAGTTTCGAAGCATTTTTAAACTTCAACGGAATTCCGAGAACAATGGAAGAGTTCCGAAGCATTTTTAAACGTCAGTGGAATTCCGAGAACAATGGAAGAGTTCCGAAGCATTATTAAACATCAGCGGAATTCCGAGAACAATGAAAGAGTTCTGAAGCATTTTTAAACGTCAGCGGAATTCCGAGAACAATGGAAGAGTTCCGAAGCATTTTTAAACTTCAGCGGAATTTGGAGAACAATGGAAGAGTTCCGAAGTATTTTTAAAAGTCAGCGGAATTCTGAGAACAATGGAAGAGTTCCGAAGCATTTTTAAACTTCAGCGGAATTCCGAGAACAATGGAAGAGTTCCAAAGCATTTTTAAACGTCAGCGGAATTCCGAGAACAATGGAAGAGTTCTGAAGCATTTTTAAACGTCAGCGGAATATTGAAAACAATGGAAGATTTCCGAAGCATTTTTAAACGTCAGCGGAATTCTGAGAACAATGGAAGAGTTACGAAGCATTTTTAAACTTCAGCAGAATTCCGAGAACAATGGAAGAGTTCCGAAGCATTTTTAAATGTCAGCGGAATTCCGAGAACAATGAAAGAGTTGCGAAGCATTATTAAACGTCAGCGGAATGCCGAGAACAATGCAAGATTTCCGAAGCATTTTTATATGTCAGCGGAATTCCGAGAACAATGGAAGAGTTCCGAAGCATTTTTAAACTTCAGCAGAATTCCGAGAACAATGGAAGAGTTTCGAAGCATTTTTAAACTTCAACGGAATTCCGAGAACAATGGAAGAGTTTCGAAGCATTTTTAAACTTCAGCGGAATTCCGAGAACAATGGAAGAGTTCTGAAGCATTTTTAAACGTCAGCGGAATTCCGAGAACAATGGAAGAGATTTTAAGCATTTTTAAACTTCAGCGGAATTCCGAGAACAATGGAAGAGTTCCGAAGCATTTTTAAAATTCACACGAATTCCGAGAATAATGGAAGAGTTCAGATGAATTTTTAGAATTCAGCAGAATTCCTAGAACAATGGAAGAGTTCCGAAGCATTTTTAAACTTCAGCGGAATTCCGATAACAATGGAAGAGTTCCGAAGCATTTTTAAACGTCAGCGGAATTCCGAGAACAATGGAAGAGTACCGAAGCATTTTAAAACGTCATCGGAATTCCGAGAACAATGGAAGAGTTCCGAAGCATTTTTAAACTTCAGCGGAATTACGAGAACAATGGAAGAGTTCCGAAGAATTTTTAAACATGAGCAGAATTACGAGAACAATGGAAGTGATTTTAAGCATTTTTAAACTTCAGCGGAATTCTGAGAACAATGGAAGAGTTCCGAAGCATTTTTAAACGTCAGCAGAATTCCGAGAACAATGTAAGAGTTCTGAAGCATTTTTAAACTTCAGCAGAATTCCGAGAGCAATGGAAGAGTTCCGAAGAATTTTTAAACATGAGCAGAATTACGAGAACAATGGAAGTGATTTTAAGCATTTTTAAACTTCAGCGGAATTCCGAGAACAATAGAAGAGTTCCGAAGCATTTTTAAACTTCACCCGAATTCCGAGAGCAATGGAAGAGTTCCAAAGCATTTTTAAACTTCAGCGGAATTCCGAGAACAATGGAAGAGTACCGAAGCATTTTTAAACGTCAGCAGAATTCTGAGAACAATGGAAGAGTTCTGAAGCATTTTTAAACGTCAGCGGAATTTTGAAAACAATGGAAGATTTCCGAAGCATTTTTAAACGTCAGCGGAATTCTGAGAACAATGGAAGAGTTCCGAAGCATTTTTAAACTTCAGCAGAATTCTGAGAACAATGGAAGAGTTCCGAAGCATTTTTAAACTTCAGCGGAATTCTGAGAACAATGGAAGAGTTCCGAAGCATTTTTAAACGTCAGCAGAATTCCGAGAACAATGTAAGAGTCCTGAAGCATTTTTAAACTTCAGCAGAATTCCGAGAGCAATGGAAGAGTTCCAAAGCATTTTAAAAGTTCAGCAGAATTCCGAGAACAATTGAAGAGTTCCGAAGCATTTTTAAACGTCAGCGGAATGCCGAGAACAATGCAAGATTTCCGAAGCATTTTTATTTGTCAGCGGAATTCCGAGAACAATGGAAGAGTTCCGAAGCATTTTTAAACTTCAGCAGAATTCCGAGAACAATGGAAGAGTTTCGAAGCATTTTTAAACTTCAACGGAATTCCGAGAACAATGGAAGAGTTTCGAAGCATTTTTAAACTTCAACGGAATTCCGAGAACAATGGAAGAGTTCCGAAGCATTTTTAAACTTCAGCAGAATTCCGAGAACAATGGAAGAGTTTCGAAGCATTTTTAAACTTCAACGGAATTCCGAGAACAATGGAAGAGTTTCGAAGCATTTTTAAACTTCAACGGAATTCCGAGAACAATGGAAGAGTTCCGAAGCATTTTTAAACGTCAGTGGAATTCCGAGAACAATGGAAGAGTTCCGAAGCATTATTAAACATCAGCGGAATTCCGAGAACAATGAAAGAGTTCTGAAGCATTTTTAAACGTCAGCGGAATTCCGAGAACAATGGAAGAGTTCCGAAGCATTTTTAAACTTCAGCGGAATTTGGAGAACAATGGAAGAGTTCCGAAGTATTTTTAAAAGTCAGCGGAATTCTGAGAACAATGGAAGAGTTCCGAAGCATTTTTAAACTTCAGCGGAATTCCGAGAACAATGGAAGAGTTCCAAAGCATTTTTAAACGTCAGCGGAATTCCGAGAACAATGGAAGAGTTCTGAAGCATTTTTAAACGTCAGCGGAATATTGAAAACAATGGAAGATTTCCGAAGCATTTTTAAACGTCAGCGGAATTCTGAGAACAATGGAAGAGTTACGAAGCATTTTTAAACTTCAGCAGAATTCCGAGAACAATGGAAGAGTTCCGAAGCATTTTTAAATGTCAGCGGAATTCCGAGAACAATGAAAGAGTTGCGAAGCATTATTAAACGTCAGCGGAATGCCGAGAACAATGCAAGATTTCCGAAGCATTTTTATATGTCAGCGGAATTCCGAGAACAATGGAAGAGTTCCGAAGCATTTTTAAACTTCAGCAGAATTCCGAGAACAATGGAAGAGTTTCGAAGCATTTTTAAACTTCAACGGAATTCCGAGAACAATGGAAGAGTTTCGAAGCATTTTTAAACTTCAGCGGAATTCCGAGAACAATGGAAGAGTTCTGAAGCATTTTTAAACGTCAGCGGAATTCCGAGAACAATGGAAGAGATTTTAAGCATTTTTAAACTTCAGCGGAATTCCGAGAACAATGGAAGAGTTCCGAAGCATTTTTAAAATTCACACGAATTCCGAGAATAATGGAAGAGTTCAGATGAATTTTTAGAATTCAGCAGAATTCCTAGAACAATGGAAGAGTTCCGAAGCATTTTTAAACTTCAGCGGAATTCCGATAACAATGGAAGAGTTCCGAAGCATTTTTAAACGTCAGCGGAATTCCGAGAACAATGGAAGAGTACCGAAGCATTTTAAAACGTCATCGGAATTCCGAGAACAATGGAAGAGTTCCGAAGCATTTTTAAACTTCAGCGGAATTACGAGAACAATGGAAGAGTTCCGAAGAATTTTTAAACATGAGCAGAATTACGAGAACAATGGAAGTGATTTTAAGCATTTTTAAACTTCAGCGGAATTCTGAGAACAATGGAAGAGTTCCGAAGCATTTTTAAACGTCAGCAGAATTCCGAGAACAATGTAAGAGTTCTGAAGCATTTTTAAACTTCAGCAGAATTCCGAGAGCAATGGAAGAGTTCCGAAGAATTTTTAAACATGAGCAGAATTACGAGAACAATGGAAGTGATTTTAAGCATTTTTAAACTTCAGCGGAATTCCGAGAACAATAGAAGAGTTCCGAAGCATTTTTAAACTTCACCCGAATTCCGAGAGCAATGGAAGAGTTCCAAAGCATTTTAAAAGTTCAGCAGAATTCCGAGAACAATTGAAGAGTTCCGAAGCATTTTTAAATGTCAGCGGAATGCCGAGAACAATGCAAGATTTCCGAAGCATTTTTATATGTCAGCGGAATTCTGAGAACAATGGAAGAGTTCCGAAGCATTTTTAAACTTCAGCAGAATTCCGAGAACAATGGAAGAGTTTCGAAGCATTTTTAAACTTCAACGGAATTTCGAGAACAATGGAAGAGTTCCAAAGCATTTTTAAACGTCAGCGGAATTCCGAGAACAATGAAAGAGTTGCGAAGCATTATTAAACGTCAGCGGAATTCCGAGAACAATGGAAGAGTTCTGAAGCATTTTTAAACGTCAGCGGAATTTTGAAAACAATGGAAGATTTCCGAAGCATTTTTAAACGTCAGCGGAATTCTGAGAACAATGGAAGAGTTCCGAAGCATTTTTAAACGTCAGCGGAATTCCGAGAACAATGAAAGAGTTGCGAAGCATTATTAAACGTCAGCGGAATTCCGAGAACAATGGAAGAGTTCTGAAGCATTTTTAAACGTCAGCGGAATTTTGAAAACAATGGAAGATTTCCGAAGCATTTTTAAACGTCAGCGGAATTCTGAGAACAATGGAAGAGTTCCGAAGCATTTTTAAACGTCAGCGGAATGCCGAGAACAATGCAAGATTTCCGAAGCATTTTTATATGTCAGCGGAATTCCGAGAACAATGGAAGAGTTCCGAAGCATTTTTAAACGTCAGCAGAATTCCGAGAACAATGTAAGAGTTCTGAAGCATTTTTAAACTTCAGCAGAATTCCGAGAGCAATGGAAGAGTTCCAAAGCATTTTAAAAGTTCAGCAGAATTCCGAGAACAATTGAAGAGTTCCGAAGCATTTTTAAACGTCAGCGGAATGCCGAGAACAATGCAAGATTTCCGAAGCATTTTTATATGTCAGCGGAATTCCGAGAACAATGGAAGAGTACCGAAACATTTTTAAACGTCAGCGGAAATCTGAGAACAATGGAAGAGTTACGAAGCATTTTTAAACTTCAGCAGAATTTCGAGAGCAATGGAAGAGTTCCAAAGCATTTTAAAAGTTCAGCAGAATTCCGAGAACAATTGAAGAGTTTCGAAGCATTTTTAAACGTCAGCGGAATGCCGAGAACAATGCAAGATTTCCGAAGCATTTTTATATGTCAGCGGAATTCCGAGAACAATGGAGAGTACCGAAACATTTTTAAACGTCAGCGGAATTCTGAGAACAATGGAAGAGTTTCGAAGCATTTTTAAACTTCAACGGAATTCCGAGAACAATGGAAGAGTTCCGAACCATTTTTAAACGTCAGCGGAATTCCGAGAACAATTGAAGAGTTCCAAAGCATTTTTAAACGTCAGCGGAATGCCGAGAACAATGCAAGATTTCTGAAGCATTTTTATATGTCAGCGGAATTCCAAGAACAATGGAAGAGTTCCGAAGCATTTTTAAACTTCAACGGAATTCCGAGAACAATGGAAGAGTTCCGAACCATTTTTAAACGTCAGCAGAATTCCGAGAACAATGTAAGAGTTCTGAAGCATTTTTAAACTTCAGCAGAATTCCGAGAGCAATGGAAGAGTTCCAAAGCATTTTAAAAGTTCAGCAGAATTCCGAGAACAATTGAAGAGTTCCGAAGCATTTTTAAACGTCAGCGGAATGCCGAGAACAATGCAAGATTTCCGAAGCATTTTTATATGTCAGCGGAATTCCGAGAACAATGGAAGAGTACCGAAACATTTTTAAACGTCAGCGGAAATCTGAGAACAATGGAAGAGTTACGAAGCATTTTTAAACTTTAGCAGAATTTCGAGAGCAATGGAAGAGTTCCAAAGCATTTTAAAAGTTCAGCAGAATTCCGAGAACAATTGAAGAGTTTCGAAGCATTTTTAAACGTCAGCGGAATGCCGAGAACAATGCAAGATTTCCGAAGCATTTTTATATGTCAGCGGAATTCCGAGAACAATGGAGAGTACCGAAACATTTTTAAACGTCAGCGGAATTCTGAGAACAATGGAAGAGTTTCGAAGCATTTTTAAACTTCAACGGAATTCCGAGAACAATGGAAGAGTTCCGAACCATTTTTAAACGTCAGCGGAATTCCGAGAACAATGAAAGAGTTGCGAAGCATTATTAAACGTCAGCGGAATTCCGAGAACAATGGAAGAGTTCTGAAGCATTTTTAAGCGTCAGCGGAATTTTGAAAACAATGGAAGATTTCCGAAGCATTTTTAAACTTCAGCGGAATTCTGAGAACAATGGAAGAGTTCCGAAGCATTTTTAAACTTCAGCGGAATTTGGAGAACAATGGAAGAGTTCCGAAGCATTTTTAAAAGTCAGCGGAATTCCGAGAACAATGGAAGAGTTGTGAAGCATTTTTAAACGTCAGCGGAATTCTGAGATCAATGGAATAGTTCTGAAGAATTTTTAAATGTTAGCGGGATTCCGAGAACAATGGAAGAGTTCCGAAGCATTTTTAAACTTCAGTGGAATTACGAGAACAATGGAAGAGTTCCGAACCATTTTTAAACGTCAGCGGAATTCCGAGAACAATTGAAGAGTTCCAAAGCATTTTTAAACGTCAGCGGAATGCCGAGAACAATGCAAGATTTCTGAAGCATTTTTATATGTCAGCGGAATTCCGAGAGCAATGGAAGAGTTCCGAAGAATTTTTAAACATGAGCAGAATTACGAGAACAATGGAAGTGATTTTAAGCATTTTTAAACTTCAGCGGATTTCCGAGAACAATAGAAGAGTTCCGAAGCATTTTTAAACTTCACCCGAATTCCGAGAGCAATGGAAGAGTTCCAAAGCATTTTAAAAGTTCAGCAGAATTCCGAGAACAATTGAAGAGTTCCGAAGCATTTTTAAATGTCAGCGGAATGCCGAGAACAATGCAAGATTTCCGAAGCATTTTTATATGTCAGCGGAATACCGAGAACAATGGAAGAGTTCCGAAGCATTTTTAAACTTCAGCAGAATTCCGAGAACAATGGAAGAGTTCCGAAGCATTTTTAAACTTCAGCGGAATTCTGAGAACAATGGAAGAGTTCCGAAGCATTTTTAAACGTCAGCAGAATTCCGAGAACAATGTAAGAGTTCTGAAGCATTTTTAAACTTCAGCAGAATTCCGAGAGCAATGGAAGAGTTCCAAAAGCATTTTTAAACTTCAGCAGAATTCCGAGAGCAATGGAAGAGTTCCAAAGCATTTTAAAAGTTCAGCAGAATTCCGAGAACAATTGAAGAGTTCCGAAGCATTTTTAAACGTCAGCGGAATGCCGAGAACAATGCAAGATTTCCGAAGCATTTTTATATGTCAGCGGAATTCCGAGAACAATGGAAGAGTTCCGAAGCATTTTTAAACTTCAGCAGAATTCCGAGAACAATGGAAGAGTTTCGAAGCATTTTTAAACTTCAACGGAATTCCGAGAACAATGGAAGAGTTTCGAAGCATTTTTAAACTTCAGCGGAATTCCGAGAACAATGGAAGAGTTCTGAAGCATTTTTAAACGTCAGCGGAATTCCGAGAACAATGGAAGAGATTTTAAGCATTTTTAAACTTCAGCGTAATTCCGAGAACAATAGAAGAGTTCCGAAGCATTTTTAAAATTCACACGAATTCCGAGAATAATGGAAGAGTTCAGATGAATTTTTAGACGTCAGCAGAATTCCTAGAACAATAGAAGAGTTCCGAAGCATTTTTAAACTTCAGCGGAATTCCGATAACAATGGAAGAGTTCCGAAGCATTTTTAAACGTCAGCGGAATTCCGAGAACAATGGAAGAGTACCGAAGCATTTTAAAACGTCATCGGAATTCCGAGAACAATGGAAGAGTTCCGAAGCATTTTTAAACGTCAGCAGAATTCCGAGAACAATGTAAGAGTTCTGAAGCATTTTTAAACTTCAGCAGAATTCCGAGAGCAATGGAAGAGTTCCGAAGAATTTTTTAACATGAGCAGAATTACGAGAACAATGGAAGTGATTTTAAGCATTTTTAAACTTCAGCGGAATTCCGAGAACAATAGAAGAGTTCCGAAGCATTTTTAAACTTCACCCGAATTCCGAGAGCAATGGAAGAGTTCCAAAGCATTTTAAAAGTTCAGTAGAATTCCGAGAACAATTGAAGAGTTTCGAAGCATTTTTAAACGTCAGCGGAATACCGAGAACAAGGGAAGAGTTCTGAAGCATTTTTAAACGTCAGCGGAATTTTGAAAACAATGGAAGATTTCCGGAGCATTTTTAAACGTCAGCGGAAATCTGAGAACAATGGAAGAGTTACGAAGCATTTTTAAACTTCAGCAGAATTACGAGAACAATGGAAGAGTTCCGAAGCATTTTTAAACTTCAGCGGAATTCTGAGAACAATGGAAGAGTTCCGAAGCATTTTTAAACGTCAGCAGAATTCCGAGAACAATGTAAGAGTTCTGAAGCATTTTTAAACTTCAGCAGAATTTCGAGAGCAATGGAAGAGTTCCAAAGCATTTTAAAAGTTCAGCAGAATTCCGAGAACAATTGAAGAGTTTCGAAGCATTTTTAAACGTCAGCGGAATGCCGAGAACAATGCAAGATTTCCGAAGCATTTTTATATGTCAGCGGAATTCCGAGAACAATGGAGAGTACCGAAACATTTTTAAACGTCAGCGGAATTCTGAGAACAATGGAAGAGTTTCGAAGCATTTTTAAACTTCAACGGAATTCCGAGAACAATGGAAGAGTTCCGAACCATTTTTAAACGTCAGCGGAATTCCGAGAACAATTGAAGAGTTCCAAAGCATTTTTAAACGTCAGCGGAATGCCGAGAACAATGCAAGATTTCTGAAGCATTTTTATATGTCAGCGGAATTCCGAGAACAATGGAAGAGTTCCGAAGCATTTTTAAACTTCAACGGAATTCCGAGAACAATGGAAGAGTTCCGAACCATTTTTAAACGTAAGCGGAATTCCGAGAACAATGAAAGAGTTGCGAAGCATTATTAAACGTCAGCGGAATTCCGAGAACAATGGAAGAGTTCTGAAGCATTTTTAAGCGTCAGCGGAATTTTGAAAACAATGGAAGATTTCCGAAGCATTTTTAAACGTCAGCGGAATTCTGAGAACAATGGAAGAGTTCCGAAGCATTTTTAAACTTCAGCGGAATTTGGAGAACAATGGAAGAGTTCCGAAGCATTTTTAAAAGTCAGCGGAATTCCGAGAACAATGGAAGAGTTGTGAAGCATTTTTAAACGTCAGCGGAATTCTGAGATCAATGGAATAGTTCTGAAGAATTTTTAAATGTTAGCGGGATTCCGAGAACAATGGAAGAGTTCCGAAGCATTTTTAAACATGAGCAGAATTACGAGAACAATGGAAGAGATTTTAAGCATTTTTAAACTTCAGCGGAATTCCGAGAACAATAGAAGAGTTCCGAAGCATTTTTAAACTTCACCCGAATTCCGAGAGCAATGGAAGAGTTCCAAAGCATTTTAAAAGTTCAGCAGAATTCCGAGAACAATTGAAGAGTTCCGAAGCATTTTTAAATGTCAGCGGAATGCCGAGAACAATGCAAGATTTCCGAAGCATTTTTATATGTCAGCAGAATTCCGAGAACAATTGAAGAGTTCCGAAGCATTTTTAAATGTCAGCGGAATGCCGAGAACAATGCAAGATTTCCGAAGCATTTTTATATGTCAGCGGAATTCCGAGAACAATGGAAGCGTACCGAAGCATTTTTAAACGTCAGCGGAATTCTGAGAAAAATGGAAGAGTTCCGAAGCATTTTTAAACTTCAGCAGAATTCCGAGAACAATGGAAGAGTTTCGAAGCATTTTTAAACTTCAACGGAATTCCGAGAACAATGAAAGAGTTGCGAAGCATTATTAAACGTCAGCGGAATTCCGAGAACAATGGAAGAGTACCGAAGCATTTTTAAACGTCAGCAGAATTCTGAGAACAATGGAAGAGTTCCGAAGCATTTTTAAACGTCAGCGGAATTCCGAGAACAAAGGAAGAGTTCTGAAGCATTTTTAAACGTGAGCAGAATTCAGAGAACAATAGAAGAGTTCCGAAGCATTTTTAAACGTCAGCAGAATTCTGAGAACAATGGAAGAGTTCCGAAGCATTTTTAAACTTCAGCGGAATTCCGAGAACAATGGAAGAGTTCTGAAGCATTTTTAAACGTCAGCAGAATTCTGAGAACAATGGAAGAGTTCCGAAGCATTTTTAAACGTCAGCGGAATTCCGAGAACAAAGGAAGAGTTCTGAAGCATTTTTAAACGTGAGCAGAATTCAGAGAACAATAGAAGAGTTCCGAAGCATTTTTAAACGTCAGCAGAATTCTGAGAACAATGGAAGAGTTCCGAAGCATTTTTAAACTTCAGCGGAATTCCGAGAACAATGGAAGAGTTCTGAAGCATTTTTAAACGTCAGCAGAATTCTGAGAATAATGGAAGAGTTCCGAAGCATTATTAAACATCAGCGGAATTCCGAGAACAATGGAAGAGTTCTGAAGCATTTTTAAACGTCAGCAGAATTCCGAGAACAATAGAAGAGTTCCGAAGCATTTTTAAACGTCAGCAGAATTCCGAGAACAATGGAAGAGTTCCAAAGCATTTTTAAACGTCAGCGGAATGCCGAGAACAATGGAAGAGTTCTGAAGCATTTTTAAACGTCAGCGGAATTTTGAAAACAATGGAAGGTTTCCGAAGCATTTTTAAACGTCAGCGGAATTCTGAGAACAATGGAAGAGTTCCGAAGCATTTTTAAACTTCAGCAGAATTCTGAGAACAATGGAAGAGTTCCGAAGCATTTTTAAACTTCAGCGGAATTCT
The DNA here is from genome assembly GCF_046119375.1 of Phyllobates terribilis. NCBI lineage: Eukaryota > Metazoa > Chordata > Amphibia > Anura > Dendrobatidae > Phyllobates > Phyllobates terribilis. The sequence continues at coordinate 9,923,943 of NW_027362788.1, read as the reverse complement.
GAGAACAATGGAAGAGTTCCGAAGCATTTTTAAACGTCAGCAGAATTCCGAGAACAATGTAAGAGTCCTGAAGCATTTTTAAACTTCAGCAGAATTCCGAGAGCAATGGAAGAGTTCCAAAGCATTTTAAAAGTTCAGCAGAATTCCGAGAACAATTGAAGAGTTCCGAAGCATTTTTAAACGTCAGCGGAATGCCGAGAACAATGCAAGATTTCCGAAGCATTTTTATTTGTCAGCGGAATTCCGAGAACAATGGAAGAGTTCCGAAGCATTTTTAAACTTCAGCAGAATTCCGAGAACAATGGAAGAGTTTCGAAGCATTTTTAAACTTCAACGGAATTCCGAGAACAATGGAAGAGTTTCGAAGCATTTTTAAACTTCAACGGAATTCCGAGAACAATGGAAGAGTTCCGAAGCATTTTTAAACGTCAGTGGAATTCCGAGAACAATGGAAGAGTTCCGAAGCATTATTAAACATCAGCGGAATTCCGAGAACAATGAAAGAGTTCTGAAGCATTTTTAAACGTCAGCGGAATTCCGAGAACAATGGAAGAGTTCCGAAGCATTTTTAAACTTCAGCGGAATTTGGAGAACAATGGAAGAGTTCCGAAGTATTTTTAAAAGTCAGCGGAATTCTGAGAACAATGGAAGAGTTCCGAAGCATTTTTAATCTTCAGCGGAATTCCGAGAACAATGGAAGAGTTCCAAAGCATTTTTAAACGTCAGCGGAATTCCGAGAACAATGGAAGAGTTCTGAAGCATTTTTAAACGTCAGCGGAATATTGAAAACAATGGAAGATTTCCGAAGCATTTTTAAACGTCAGCGGAATTCTGAGAACAATGGAAGAGTTACGAAGCATTTTTAAACTTCAGCAGAATTCCGAGAACAATGGAAGAGTTCCGAAGCATTTTTAAATGTCAGCGGAATTCCGAGAACAATGAAAGAGTTGCGAAGCATTATTAAACGTCAGCGGAATGCCGAGAACAATGCAAGATTTCCGAAGCATTTTTATATGTCAGCGGAATTCCGAGAACAATGGAAGAGTTCCGAAGCATTTTTAAACTTCAGCAGAATTCCGAGAACAATGGAAGAGTTTCGAAGCATTTTTAAACTTCAACGGAATTCCGAGAACAATGGAAGAGTTTCGAAGCATTTTTAAACTTCAGCGGAATTCCGAGAACAATGGAAGAGTTCTGAAGCATTTTTAAACGTCAGCGGAATTCCGAGAACAATGGAAGAGATTTTAAGCATTTTTAAACTTCAGCGTAATTCCGAGAACAATAGAAGAGTTCCGAAGCATTTTTAAAATTCACACGAATTCCGAGAATAATGGAAGAGTTCAGATGAATTTTTAGACTTCAGCAGAATTCCTAGAACAATGGAAGAGTTCCGAAGCATTTTTAAACTTCAGCGGAATTCCGATAACAATGGAAGAGTTCCGAAGCATTTTTAAACGTCAGCGGAATTCCGAGAACAATGGAAGAGTACCGAAGCATTTTAAAACGTCATCGGAATTCCGAGAACAATGGAAGAGTTCCGAAGCATTTTTAAACTTCAGCGGAATTACGAGAACAATGGAAGAGTTCCGAAGAATTTTTAAACATGAGCAGAATTACGAGAACAATGGAAGTGATTTTAAGCATTTTTAAACTTCAGCGGAATTCTGAGAACAATGGAAGAGTTCCGAAGCATTTTTAAACGTCAGCAGAATTCCGAGAACAATGTAAGAGTTCTGAAGCATTTTTAAACTTCAGCAGAATTCCGAGAGCAATGGAAGAGTTCCGAAGAATTTTTAAACATGAGCAGAATTACGAGAACAATGGAAGTGATTTTAAGCATTTTTAAACTTCAGCGGAATTCCGAGAACAATAGAAGAGTTCCGAAGCATTTTTAAACTTCACCCGAATTCCGAGAGCAATGGAAGAGTTCCAAAGCATTTTAAAAGTTCAGCAGAATTCCGAGAACAATTGAAGAGTTCCGAAGCATTTTTAAATGTCAGCGGAATGCCGAGAACAATGCAAGATTTCCGAAGCATTTTTATATGTCAGCAGAATTCCGAGAACAATTGAAGAGTTCCGAAGCATTTTTAAATGTCAGCGGAATGCCGAGAACAATGCAAGATTTCCGAAGCATTTTTATATGTCAGCGGAATTCCGAGAACAATGGAAGCGTACCGAAGCATTTTTAAACGTCAGCGGAATTCTGAGAACAATGGAAGAGTTCCGAAGCATTTTTAAACTTCAGCAGAATTCCGAGAACAATGGAAGAGTTTCGAAGCATTTTTAAACTTCAACGGAATTCCGAGAACAATGAAAGAGTTGCGAAGCATTATTAAACGTCAGCGGAATTCCGAGAACAATGGAAGAGTACCGAAGCATTTTTAAACGTCAGCAGAATTCTGAGAACAATGGAAGAGTTCCGAAGCATTTTTAAACGTCAGCGGAATTCCGAGAACAAAGGAAGCGTTCTGAAGCATTTTTAAACGTGAGCAGAATTCCGAGAACAATAGAAGAGTTCCGAAGCATTTTTAAACGTCAGCAGAATTCTGAGAACAATGGAAGAGTTCCGAAGCATTTTTAAACTTCAGCGGAATTCCGAGAACAATGGAAGAGTTCTGAAGCATTTTTAAACGTCAGCAGAATTCTGAGAACAATGGAAGAGTTCCGAAGCATTATTAAACATCAGCGGAATTCCGAGAACAATGGAAGAGTTCTGAAGCATTTTTAAACGTCAGCAGAATTCCGAGAACAATAGAAGAGTTCCGAAGCATTTTTAAACGTCAGCAGAATTCTGAGAACAATGGAAGAGTTCCGAAGCATTTTTAAACTTCAGCGGAATTCCGAGAACAATGGAAGAGTTCCAAAGCATTTTTAAACGTCAGCGGAATGCCGAGAACAATGGAAGAGTTCTGAAGCATTTTTAAACGTCAGCGGAATTTTGAAAACAATGGAAGATTTCCGAAGCATTTTTAAACGTCAGCGGAATTCTGAGAACAATGGAAGAGTTCCGAAGCATTTTTAAACTTCAGCAGAATTCAGAGAACAATGGAAGAGTTCCGAAGCATTTTTAAACTTCAGCGGAATTCTGAGAACAATGGAAGAGTTCCGAAGCATTTTTAAACGTCAGCAGAATTCCGAGAACAATGTAAGAGTCCTGAAGCATTTTTAAACTTCAGCAGAATTCCGAGAGCAATGGAAGAGTTCCAAAGCATTTTAAAAGTTCAGCAGAATTCCGAGAACAATTGAAGAGTTCCGAAGCATTTTTAAACGTCAGCGGAATGCCGAGAACAATGCAAGATTTCCGAAGCATTTTTATTTGTCAGCGGAATTCCGAGAACAATGGAAGAGTTTCAAAGCATTTTTAAACTTCAGCGGAATTCCGAGAACAATGGAAGAGTTCTGAAGCATTTTTAAACGTCAGCGGAATTCCGAGAACAATGGAAGAGATTTTAAGCATTTTTAAACTTCAGCGTAATTCCGAGAACAATAGAAGAGTTCCGAAGCATTTTTAAAATTCACACGAATTCCGAGAATAATGGAAGAGTTCAGATGAATTTTTAGACTTCAGCAGAATTCCTAGAACAATGGAAGAGTTCCGAAGCATTTTTAAACTTCAGCGGAATTCCGATAACAATGGAAGAGTTCCGAAGCATTTTTAAACGTCAGCGGAATTCCGAGAACAATGGAAGAGTACCGAAGCATTTTAAAACGTCATCGGAATTCCGAGAACAATGGAAGAGTTCCGAAGCATTTTTAAACTTCAGCGGAATTACGAGAACAATGGAAGAGTTCCGAAGAATTTTTAAACATGAGCAGAATTACGAGAACAATGGAAGTGATTTTAAGCATTTTTAAACTTCACCCGAATTCCGAGAGCAATGGAAGAGTTCCAAAGCATTTTAAAAGTTCAGCAGAATTCCGAGAACAATTGAAGAGTTCCGAAGCATTTTTAAATGTCAGCGGAATGCCGAGAACAATGCAAGATTTCCGAAGCATTTTTATATGTCAGCGGAATTCTGAGAACAATGGAAGAGTTCCGAAGCATTTTTAAACTTCAGCAGAATTCCGAGAACAATGGAAGAGTTTCGAAGCATTTTTAAACTTCAACGGAATTTCGAGAACAATGGAAGAGTTCCAAAGCATTTTTAAACGTCAGCGGAATTCCGAGAACAATGAAAGAGTTGCGAAGCATTATTAAACGTCAGCGGAATTCCGAGAACAATGGAAGAGTTCTGAAGCATTTTTAAACGTCAGCGGAATTTTGAAAACAATGGAAGATTTCCGAAGCATTTTTAAACGTCAGCGGAATTCTGAGAACAATGGAAGAGTTCCGAAGCATTTTTAAACGTCAGCGGAATGCCGAGAACAATGCAAGATTTCCGAAGCATTTTTATATGTCAGCGGAATTCCGAGAACAATGGAAGAGTACCGAAGCATTTTTAAATGTCAGCGGAATGCCGAGAACAATGCAAGATTTCCGAAGCATTTTTATATGTCAGCAAAATTCCGAGAACAATGGAAGAGATTTTAAGCATTTTTAAACTTCAGCGGAATTCCGAGAACAGTAGAAGAGTTCCGAAGCATTTTTAAACTTCACCCGAATTCTGAGAACAATGAAAGTGTTCCGAAGCATTTTTAAAAGTCAGCGGAATTCCGAGAACAATGGAAGAGTTCCGAAGCATTTTTAAACGTCAGCAGAATTCCGAGAACAATGTAAGAGTTCTGAAGCATTTTTAAACTTCAGCAGAATTCCGAGAGCAATGGAAGAGTTCCAAAGCATTTTAAAAGTTCAGCAGAATTCCGAGAACAATTGAAGAGTTCCGAAGCATTTTTAAACGTCAGCGGAATGCCGAGAACAATGCAAGATTTCCGAAGCATTTTTATATGTCAGCGGAATTCCGAGAACAATGGAAGAGTACCGAAACATTTTTAAACGTCAGCGGAAATCTGAGAACAATGGAAGAGTTACGAAGCATTTTTAAACTTCAGCAGAATTTCGAGAGCAATGGAAGAGTTCCAAAGCATTTTAAAAGTTCAGCAGAATTCCGAGAACAATTGAAGAGTTTCGAAGCATTTTTAAACGTCAGCGGAATGCCGAGAACAATGCAAGATTTCCGAAGCATTTTTATATGTCAGCGGAATTCCGAGAACAATGGAGAGTACCGAAACATTTTTAAACGTCAGCGGAATTCTGAGAACAATGGAAGAGTTTCGAAGCATTTTTAAACTTCAACGGAATTCCGAGAACAATGGAAGAGTTCCGAACCATTTTTAAACGTCAGCGGAATTCCGAGAACAATTGAAGAGTTCCAAAGCATTTTTAAACGTCAGCGTAATGCCGAGAACAATGCAAGATTTCTGAAGCATTTTTATATGTCAGCGGAATTCCAAGAACAATGGAAGAGTTCCGAAGCATTTTTAAACTTCAACGGAATTCCGAGAACAATGGAAGAGTTCCGAACCATTTTTAAACGTCAGCAGAATTCCGAGAACAATGTAAGAGTTCTGAAGCATTTTTAAACTTCAGCAGAATTCCGAGAGCAATGGAAGAGTTCCAAAGCATTTTAAAAGTTCAGCAGAATTCCGAGAACAATTGAAGAGTTCCGAAGCATTTTTAAACGTCAGCGGAATGCCGAGAACAATGCAAGATTTCCGAAGCATTTTTATATGTCAGCGGAATTCCGAGAACAATGGAAGAGTACCGAAACATTTTTAAACGTCAGCGGAAATCTGAGAACAATGGAAGAGTTACGAAGCATTTTTAAACTTCAGCAGAATTTCGAGAGCAATGGAAGAGTTCCAAAGCATTTTAAAAGTTCAGCAGAATTCCGAGAACAATTGAAGAGTTTCGAAGCATTTTTAAACGTCAGCGGAATGCCGAGAACAATGCAAGATTTCCGAAGCATTTTTATATGTCAGCGGAATTCCGAGAACAATGGAGAGTACCGAAACATTTTTAAACGTCAGCGGAATTCTGAGAACAATGGAAGAGTTTCGAAGCATTTTTAAACTTCAACGGAATTCCGAGAACAATGGAAGAGTTCCGAACCATTTTTAAACGTCAGCGGAATTCCGAGAACAATGAAAGAGTTGCGAAGCATTATTAAACGTCAGCGGAATTCCGAGAACAATGGAAGAGTTCTGAAGCATTTTTAAGCGTCAGCGGAATTTTGAAAACAATGGAAGATTTCCGAAGCATTTTTAAACTTCAGCGGAATTCTGAGAACAATGGAAGAGTTCCGAAGCATTTTTAAACTTCAGCGGAATTTGGAGAACAATGGAACAGTTCCGAAGCATTTTTAAAAGTCAGCGGAATTCCGAGAACAATGGAAGAGTTGTGAAGCATTTTTAAACGTCAGCGGAATTCTGAGATCAATGGAATAGTTCTGAAGAATTTTTAAATGTTAGCGGGATTCCGAGAACAATGGAAGAGTTCCGAAGCATTTTTAAACTTCAGTGGAATTACGAGAACAATGGAAGAGTTCCGAAGCATTTTTATATGTCAGCGGAATTCCGAGAACAATGGAGAGTACCGAAACATTTTTAAACGTCAGCGGAATTCTGAGAACAATGGAAGAGTTTCGAAGCATTTTTAAACTTCAACGGAATTCCGAGAACAATGAAAGAGTTCCGAACCATTTTTAAACGTCAGCGGAATTCCGAGAACAATGAAAGAGTTGCGAAGCATTATTAAACGTCAGCGGAATTCCGAGAACAATGGAAGAGTTCTGAAGCATTTTTAAGCGTCAGCGGAATTTTGAAAACAATGGAAGATTTCCGAAGCATTTTTAAACGTCAGCGGAATGCCGAGAACAATGCAAGATTTCCGAAGCATTTTTATATGTCAGCGGAATTCCGAGAACAATGGAGAGTACCGAAACATTTTTAAACGTCAGCGGAATTCTGAGAACAATGGAAGAGTTTCGAAGCATTTTTAAACTTCAACGGAATTCCGAGAACAATGAAAGAGTTCCGAACCATTTTTAAACGTCAGCGGAATTCCGAGAACAATGAAAGAGTTGCGAAGCATTATTAAACGTCAGCGGAATTCCGAGAACAATGGAAGAGTTCTGAAGCATTTTTAAGCGTCAGCGGAATTTTGAAAACAATGGAAGATTTCCGAAGCATTTTTAAACGTCAGCGGAATTCTGAGAACAATGGAAGAGTTCCGAAGCATTTTTAAACTTCAGCGGAATTTGGAGAACAATGGAAGAGTTCCGAAGCATTTTTAAAAGTCAGCGGAATTCCGAGAACAATGGAAGAGTTGTGAAGCATTTTTAAACGTCAGCGGAATTCTGAGATCAATGGAATAGTTCTGAAGAATTTTTAAATGTTAGCGGGATTCCGAGAACAATGGAAGAGTTCCGAAGCATTTTTAAACTTCAGTGGAATTACGAGAACAATGGAAGAGTTCCGAAGCATTTTTAAACATGAGCAGAATTACGAGAACAATGGAAGAGATTTTAAGCATTTTTAAACTTCAGCGGAATTCCGAGAACAATAGAAGAGTTCCGAAGCATTTTTAAACTTCACCCGAATTCCGAGAGCAATGGAAGAGTTCCAAAGCATTTTAAAAGTTCAGCAGAATTCCGAGAACAATTGAAGAGTTCCGAAGCATTTTTAAATGTCAGCGGAATGCCGAGAACAATGCAAGATTTCCGAAGCATTTTTATATGTCAGCAGAATTCCGAGAACAATTGAAGAGTTCCGAAGCATTTTTAAATGTCAGCGGAATGCCGAGAACAATGCAAGATTTCCGAAGCATTTTTATATGTCAGCAGAATTCCGAGAACAATAGAAGAGTTCCGAAGCATTTTTAAAATTCACACGAATTCCGAGAATAATGGAAGAGTTCAGATGAATTTTTAGACTTCAGCAGAATTCCTAGAACAATGGAAGAGTTCCGAAGCATTTTTAAACTTCAGCGGAATTCCGATAACAATGGAAGAGTTCCGAAGCATTTTTAAACGTCAGCGGAATTCCGAGAACAATGGAAGAGTACCGAAGCATTTTAAAACGTCATCGGAATTCCGAGAACAATGGAAGAGTTCCGAAGCATTTTTAAACTTCAGCGGAATTACGAGAACAATGGAAGAGTTCCGAAGAATTTTTAAACATGAGCAGAATTACGAGAACAATGGAAGTGATTTTAAGCATTTTTAAACTTCAGCGGAATTCTGAGAACAATGGAAGAGTTCCGAAGCATTTTTAAACGTCAGCAGAATTCCGAGAACAATGTAAGAGTTCTGAAGCATTTTTAAACTTCAGCAGAATTCCGAGAGCAATGGAAGAGTTCCGAAGAATTTTTAAACATGAGCAGAATTACGAGAACAATGGAAGTGATTTTAAGCATTTTTAAACTTCAGCGGAATTCCGAGAACAATAGAAGAGTTCCGAAGCATTTTTAAACTTCACCCGAATTCCGAGAGCAATGGAAGAGTTCCAAAGCATTTTAAAAGTTCAGCAGAATTCCGAGAACAATTGAAGAGTTCCGAAGCATTTTTAAATGTCAGCGGAATGCCGAGAACAATGCAAGATTTCCGAAGCATTTTTATATGTCAGCGGAATACCGAGAACAAGGGAAGAGTTCTGAAGCATTTTTAAAGTTCAGCGGAATTCTGAGAACAATGGAAGAGTTCCGAAGCATTTTTAAACGTCAGCAGAATTCCGAGAACAATGTAAGAGTTCTGAAGCATTTTTAAACTTCAGCAGAATTCCGAGAGCAATGGAAGAGTTCCAAAGCATTTTAAAAGTTCAGCAGAATTCCGAGAACAATTGAAGAGTTCCGAAGCATTTTTAAACGTCAGCGGAATGCCGAGAACAATGCAAGATTTCCGAAGCATTTTTATATGTCAGCGGAATTCCGAGAACAATGGAAGAGTACCGAAACATTTTTAAACGTCAGCGGAAATCTGAGAACAATGGAAGAGTTACGAAGCATTTTTAAACTTCAGCAGAATTTCGAGAGCAATGGAAGAGTTCCAAAGCATTTTAAAAGTTCAGCAGAATTCCGAGAACAATTGAAGAGTTTCGAAGCATTTTTAAACGTCAGCGGAATGCCGAGAACAATGCAAGATTTCCGAAGCATTTTTATATGTCAGCGGAATTCCGAGAACAATGGAGAGTACCGAAACATTTTTAAACGTCAGCGGAATTCTGAGAACAATGGAAGAGTTTCGAAGCATTTTTAAACTTCAACGGAATTCCGAGAACAATGGAAGAGTTCCGAACCATTTTTAAACGTCAGCGGAATTCCGAGAACAATTGAAGAGTTCCAAAGCATTTTTAAACGTCAGCGGAATGCCGAGAACAATGCAAGATTTCTGAAGCATTTTTATATGTCAGCGGAATTCCAAGAACAATGGAAGAGTTCCGAAGCATTTTTAAACTTCAACGGAATTCCGAGAACAATGGAAGAGTTCCGAACCATTTTTAAACGTCAGCAGAATTCCGAGAACAATGTAAGAGTTCTGAAGCATTTTTAAACTTCAGCAGAATTCCGAGAGCAATGGAAGAGTTCCAAAGCATTTTAAAAGTTCAGCAGAATTTCGAGAACAATTGAAGAGTTCCGAAGCATTTTTAAACGTCAGCGGAATGCCGAGAACAATGCAAGATTTCCGAAGCATTTTTATATGTCAGCGGAATTCCGAGAACAATGGAAGAGTACCGAAACATTTTTAAACGTCAGCGGAAATCTGAGAACAATGGAAGAGATACGAAGCATTTTTAAACTTCAGCATTATTTCGAGAGCAATGGAAGAGTTCCAAAGCATTTTAAAAGTTCAGCAGAATTCCGAGAACAATTGAAGAGTTTCGAAGCATTTTTAAACGTCAGCGGAATGCCGAGAACAATGCAAGATTTCCGAAGCATTTTTATATGTCAGCGGAATTCCGAGAACAATGGAGAGTACCGAAACATTTTTAAACGTCAGCGGAATTCTGAGAACAATGGAAGAGTTTCGAAGCATTTTTAAACTTCAACGGAATTCCGAGAACAATGAAAGAGTTCCGAACCATTTTTAAACGTCAGCGGAATTCTGAGAACAATGAAAGAGTTGCGAAGCATTATTAAACGTCAGCGGAATTCCGAGAACAATGGAAGAGTTCTGAAGCATTTTTAAGCGTCAGCGGAATTTTGAAAACAATGGAAGATTTCCGAAGCATTTTTAAACGTCAGCGGAATTCTGAGAACAATGGAAGAGTTCCGAAGCATTTTTAAACTTCAGCGGAATTTGGAGAACAATGGAAGAGTTCCGAAGCATTTTTAAAAGTCAGCGGAATTCCGAGAACAATGGAAGAGTTGTGAAGCATTTTTAAACGTCAGCGGAATTCTGAGATCAAAGGAATAGTTCTGAAGAATTTTTAAATGTTAGCGGGATTCCGAGAACAATGGAAGAGATCCGAAGCATTTTTAAACTTCAGTGGAATTACGAGAACAATGGAAGAGTTCCGAAGCATTTTTAAACATGAGCAGAATTACGAGAACAATGGAAGAGATTTTAAGCATTTTTAAACTTCAGCGGAATTCCGAGAACAATAGAAGAGTTCCGAAGCATTTTTAAACTTCACCCGAATTCCGAGAGCAATGGAAGAGTTCCAAAGCATTTTAAAAGTTCAGCAGAATTCCGAGAACAATTGAAGAGTTCCGAAGCATTTTTAAATGTCAGCGGAATGCCGAGAACAATGCAAGATTTCCGAAGCATTTTTATATGTCAGCAGAATTCCGAGAACAATTGAAGAGTTCCGAAGCATTTTTAAATGTCAGCGGAATGCCGAGAACAATGCAAGATTTCCGAAGCATTTTTATATGTCAGCGGAATTCCGAGAACAATGGAAGCGTACCGAAGCATTTTTAAACGTCAGCGGAATTCTGAGAACAATGGAAGAGTTCCGAAGCATTTTTAAACTTCAGCAGAATTCCGAGAACAATGGAAGAGTTTCGAAGCATTTTTAAACTTCAACGGAATTCCGAGAACAATGAAAGAGTTGCGAAGCATTATTAAACGTCAGCGGAATTCCGAGAACAATGGAAGAGTACCGAAGCATTTTTAAACGTCAGCAGAATTCTGAGAACAATGGAAGAGTTCCGAAGCATTTTTAAACGTCAGCGGAATTCCGAGAACAAAGGAAGCGTTCTGAAGCATTTTTAAACGTGAGCAGAATTCCGAGAACAATAGAAGAGTTCCGAAGCATTTTTAAACGTCAGCAGAATTCTGAGAACAATGGAAGAGTTCCGAAGCATTTTTAAACTTCAGCGGAATTCCGAGAACAATGGAAGAGTTCTGAAGCATTTTTAAACGTCAGCAGAATTCTGAGAACAATGGAAGAGTTCCGAAGCATTTTTAAACTTCAACGGAATTCCGAGAACAATGAAAGAGTTCCGAAGCATTTTTAAACGTCAGCGGAATTCCGAGAACAAAGGAAGAGTTCTGAAGCATTTTTAAACGTGAGCAGAATTCCGAGAACAATAGAAGAGTTCCGAAGCATTTTTAAACGTCAGCAGAATTCTGAGAACAATGGAAGAGTTCCGAAGCATTTTTAAACTTCAGCGGAATTCCGAGAACAATGGAAGAGTTCCGAAGCATTATTAAACATCAGCGGAATTCCGAGAACAATGGAAGAGTTCTGAAGCATTTTTAAACGTCAGCAGAATTCCGAGAACAATAGAAGAGTTCCGAAGCATTTTTAAACGTCAGCAGAATTCTGAGAACAATGGAAGAGTTCCGAAGCATTTTTAAACTTCAGCGGAATTCCGAGAACAATGGAAGAGTTCCAAAGCATTTTTAAACGTCAGCGGAATGCCGAGAACAATGGAAGAGTTCTGAAGCATTTTTAAACGTCAGCGGAATTTTGAAAACAATGGAAGATTTCCGAAGCATTTTTAAACGTCAGCGGAATTCTGAGAACAATGGAAGAGTTCCGAAGCATTTTTAAACTTCAGCAGAATTCTGAGAACAATGGAAGAGTTCCGAAGCATTTTTAAACTTCAGCGGAATTCTGAGAACAATGGAAGAGTTCCGAAGCATTTTTAAACGTCAGCAGAATTCCGAGAACAATGTAAGAGTCCTGAAGCATTTTTAAACTTCAGCAGAATTCCGAGAGCAATGGAAGAGTTCCAAAGCATTTTAAAAGTTCAGCAGAATTCCGAGAACAATTGAAGAGTTCCGAAGCATTTTTAAACGTCAGCGGAATGCCGAGAACAATGCAAGATTTCCGAAGCATTTTTATTTGTCAGCGGAATTCCGAGAACAATGGAAGAGTTCCGAAGCATTTTTAAACTTCAGCAGAATTCCGAGAACAATGGAAGAGTTTCGAAGCATTTTTAAACTTCAACGGAATTCCGAGAACAATGGAAGAGTTTCGAAGCATTTTTAAACTTCAACGGAATTCCGAGAACAATGGAAGAGTTCCGAAGCATTTTTAAACGTCAGTGGAATTCCGAGAACAATGGAAGAGTTCCGAAGCATTATTAAACATCAGCGGAATTCCGAGAACAATGGAAGAGTTCTGAAGCATTTTTAAACTTCAGCGGAATTCCGAGAACAATGGAAGAGTTCCGAAGCATTTTTAAACTTCAGCGGAATTTGGAGAACAATGGAAGAGTTCCGAAGTGTTTTTAAAAGTCAGCGGAATTCTGAGAACAATGGAAGAGTTCCGAAGCATTTTTAAACTTCAGCGGAATTCCGAGAACAATGGAAGAGTTCCAAAGCATTTTTAAACGTCAGCGGAATTCCGAGAACAATGGAAGAGTTCTGAAGCATTTTTAAACGTCAGCGGAATATTGAAAACAATGGAAGAGTTCCGAAGCATTTTTAAATGTCAGCGGAATTCCGAGAACAATGAAAGAGTTGCGAAGCATTATTAAACGTCAGCGGAATGCCGAGAACAATGCAAGATTTCCGAAGCATTTTTATATGTCAGCGGAATTCCGAGAACAATGGAAGAGTTCCGAAGCATTTTTAAATTTCAGCAGAATTCCGAGAACAATGGAAGAGTTTCGAAGCATTTTTAAACTTCAACGGAATTCCGAGAACAATGGAAGAGTTTCGAAGCATTTTTAAACTTCAGCGGAATTCCGAGAACAATGGAAGAGTTCTGAAGCATTTTTAAACGTCAGCGGAATTCCGAGAACAATGGAAGAGATTTTAAGCATTTTTAAACTTCAGCGTAATTCTGAGAACAATAGAAGAGTTCCGAAGCATTTTTAAAATTCACACGAATTCCGAGAATAATGGAAGAGTTCAGATGAATTTTTAGACTTCAGCAGAATTCCTAGAACAATGGAAGAGTTCCGAAGCATTTTTAAACTTCAGCGGAATTCCGATAACAATGGAAGAGTTCCGAAGCATTTTTAAACGTCAGCGGAATTCCGAGAGCAATGGAAGAGTTCCAAAGCATTTTAAAAGTTCAGCAGAATTCCGAGAACAATTGAAGAGTTCCGAAGCATTTTTAAACGTCAGCGGAATGCCGAGAACAATGCAAGATTTCCGAAGCATTTTTATATGTCAGCGGAATTCCGAGAACAATGGAAGAGTACCGAAACATTTTTAAACGTCAGCGGAAATCTGAGAACAATGGAAGAGATACGAAGCATTTTTAAACTTCAGCAGAATTTCGAGAGCAATGGAAGAGTTCCAAAGCATTTTAAAAGTTCAGCAGAATTCCGAGAACAATTGAAGAGTTTCGAAGCATTTTTAAACGTCAGCGGAATGCCGAGAACAATGCAAGATTTCCGAAGCATTTTTATATGTCAGCGGAATTCCGAGAACAATGGAGAGTACCGAAACATTTTTAAACGTCAGCGGAATTCTGAGAACAATGGAAGAGTTTCGAAGCATTTTTAAACTTCAACGGAATTCCGAGAACAATGAAAGAGTTCCGAACCATTTTTAAACGTCAGCGGAATTCCGAGAACAATGAAAGAGTTGCGAAGCATTATTAAACGTCAGCGGAATTCCGAGAACAATGGAAGAGTTCTGAAGCATTTTTAAGCGTCAGCGGAATTTTGAAAACAATGGAAGATTTCCGAAGCATTTTTAAATGTCAGCGGAATTCTGAGAACAATGGAAGAGTTCCGAAGCATTTTTAAACTTCAGCGGAATTTGGAGAACAATGGAAGAGTTCCGAAGCATTTTTAAAAGTCAGCGGAATTCCGAGAACAATGGAAGAGTTGTGAAGCATTTTTAAACGTCAGCGGAATTCTGAGATCAATGGAATAGTTCTGAAGAATTTTTAAATGTTAGCGGGATTCCGAGAACAATGGAAGAGTTCCGAAGCATTTTTAAACTTCAGTGGAATTACGAGAACAATGGAAGAGTTCCGAAGCATTTTTAAACATGAGCAGAATTACGAGAACAATGGAAGAGATTTTAAGCATTTTTAAACTTCAGCGGAATTCCGAGAACAATAGAAGAGTTCCGAAGCATTTTTAAACTTCACCCGAATTCCGAGAGCAATGGAAGAGTTCCAAAGCATTTTAAAAGTTCAGCAGAATTCCGAGAAGAATTGAAGAGTTCCGAAGCATTTTTAAATGTCAGCGGAATGCCGAGAACAATGCAAGATTTCCGAAGCATTTTTATATGTCAGCAGAATTCCGAGAACAATTGAAGAGTTCCGAAGCATTTTTAAATGTCAGCGGAATGCCGAGAACAATGCAAGATTTCCGAAGCATTTTTATATGTCAGCGGAATTCCGAGAACAATGGAAGCGTACCGAAGCATTTTTAAACGTCAGCGGAATTCTGAGAACAATGGAAGAGTTCCGAAGCATTTTTAAACTTCAGCAGAATTCCGAGAACAATGGAAGAGTTTCGAAGCATTTTTAAACTTCAACGGAATTCCGAGAACAATGAAAGAGTTGCGAAGCATTATTAAACGTCAGCGGAATTTCGAGAACAATGGAAGAGTACCGAAGCATTTTTAAACGTCAGCAGAATTCTGAGAACAATGGAAGAGTTCCGAAGCATTTTTAAACGTCAGCGGAATTCCGAGAACAAAGGAAGCGTTCTGAAGCATTTTTAAACGTGAGCAGAATTCCGAGAACAATAGAAGAGTTCCGAAGCATTTTTAAACGTCAGCAGAATTCTGAGAACAATGGAAGAGTTCCGAAGCATTTTTAAACTTCAGCGGAATTCCGAGAACAATGGAAGAGTTCTGAAGCATTTTTAAACGTCAGCAGAATTCTGAGAACAATGGAAGAGTTCCGAAGCATTTTTAAACTTCAACGGAATTCCGAGAACAATGAAAGAGTTGCGAAGCATTATTAAACGTCAGCGGAATTCCGAGAACAATGGAAGAGTACCGAAGCATTTTTAAACGTCAGCAGAATTCTGAGAACAATGGAAGAGTTCCGAAGCATTTTTAAACGTCAGCGGAATTCCGAGAACAAAGGAAGAGTTCTGAAGCATTTTTAAACGTGAGCAGAATTCCGAGAACAATAGAAGAGTTCCGAAGCATTTTTAAACGTCAGCAGAATTCTGAGAACAATGGAAGAGTTCCGAAGCATTTTTAAACTTCAGCGGAATTCCGAGAACAATGGAAGAGTTCTGAAGCATTTTTAAACGTCAGCAGAATTCTGAGAATAATGGAAGAGTTCCGAAGCATTATTAAACATCAGCGGAATTCCGAGAACAATGGAAGAGTTCTGAAGCATTTTTAAACGTCAGCAGAATTCCGAGAACAATAGAAGAGTTCCGAAGCATTTTTAAACGTCAGCAGAATTCTGAGAACAATGGAAGAGTTCCGAAGCATTTTTAAACTTCAGCGGAATTCCGAGAACAATGGAAGAGTTCCAAAGCATTTTTAAACGTCAGCGGAATGCCGAGAACAATGGAAGAGTTCTGAAGCATTTTTAAACGTCAGCGGAATTTTGAAAACAATGGAAGATTTCCGAAGCATTTTTAAACGTCAGCGGAATTCTGAGAACAATGGAAGAGTTCCGAAGCATTTTTAAACTTCAGCAGTATTCTGAGAACAATGGAAGAGTTCCGAAGCATTTTTAAACTTCAGCGGAATTCTGAGAACAATGGAAGAGTTCCGAAGCATTTTTAAACGTCAGCAGAATTCCGAGAACAATGTAAGAGTCCTGAAGCATTTTTAAACTTCAGCAGAATTCCGAGAGCAATGGAAGAGTTCCAAAGCATTTTAAAAGTTCAGCAGAATTCCGAGAACAATTGAAGAGTTCCGAAGCATTTTTAAACGTCAGCGGAATGCCGAGAACAATGCAAGATTTCCGAAGCATTTTTATTTGTCAGCGGAATTCCGAGAACAATGGAAGAGTTCCGAAGCATTTTTAAACTTCAGCAGAATTCCGAGAACAATGGAAGAGTTTCGAAGCATTTTTAAACTTCAACGGAATTCCGAGAACAATGGAAGAGTTTCGAAGCATTTTTAAACTTCAACGGAATTCCGAGAACAATGGAAGAGTTCCGAAGCATTTTTAAACGTCAGTGGAATTCCGAGAACAATGGAAGAGTTCCGAAGCATTATTAAACATCAGCGGAATTCCGAGAACAATGGAAGAGTTCTGAAGCATTTTTAAACGTCAGCGGAATTCCGAGAACAATGGAAGAGTTCCGAAGCATTTTTAAACTTCAGCGGAATTTGGAGAACAATGGAAGAGTTCCGAAGTATTTTTAAAAGTCAGCGGAATTCTGAGAACAATGGAAGAGTTCCGAAGCATTTTTAAACTTCAGCGGAATTCCGAGAACAATGGAAGAGTTCCAAAGCATTTTTAAACGTCAGCGGAATTCCGAGAACAATGGAAGAGTTCTGAAGCATTTTTAAACGTCAGCGGAATATTGAAAACAATGGAAGATTTCCGAAGCATTTTTAAACGTCAGCGGAATTCTGAGAACAATGGAAGAGTTACGAAGCATTTTTAAACTTCAGCAGAATTCCGAGAACAATGGAAGAGTTCCGAAGCATTTTTAAATGTCAGCGGAATTCCGAGAACAATGAAAGAGTTGCGAAGCATTATTAAACGTCAGCGGAATGCCGAGAACAATGCAAGATTTCCGAAGCATTTTTATATGTCAGCGGAATTCCGAGAACAATGGAAGAGTTCCGAAGCATTTTTAAACTTCAGCAGAATTCCGAGAACAATGGAAGAGTTTCGAAGCATTTTTAAACTTCAACGGAATTCCGAGAACAATGGAAGAGTTTCGAAGCATTTTTAAACTTCAGCGGAATTCCGAGAACAATGGAAGAGTTCTGAAGCATTTTTAAACGTCAGCGGAATTCCGAGAACAATGGAAGAGATTTTAAGCATTTTTAAACTTCAGCGTAATTCCGAGAACAATAGAAGAGTTCCGAAGCATTTTTAAAATTCACACGAATTCCGAGAATAATGGAAGAGTTCAGATGAATTTTTAGACTTCAGCAGAATTCCTAGAACAATGGAAGAGTTCCGAAGCATTTTTAAACTTCAGCGGAATTCCGATAACAATGGAAGAGTTCCGAAGCATTTTTAAACGTCAGCGGAATTCCGAGAACAATGGAAGAGTACCGAAGCATTTTAAAACGTCATCGGAATTCCGAGAACAATGGAAGAGTTCCGAAGCATTTTTAAACTTCAGCGGAATTACGAGAACAATGGAAGAGTTCCGAAGAATTTTTAAACATGAGCAGAATTACGAGAACAATGGAAGTGATTTTAAGCATTTTTAAACTTCAGCGGAATTCTGAGAACAATGGAAGAGTTCCGAAGCATTTTTAAACGTCAGCAGAATTCCGAGAACAATGTAAGAGTTCTGAAGCATTTTTAAACTTCAGCAGAATTCCGAGAGCAATGGAAGAGTTCCGAAGAATTTTTAAACATGAGCAGAATTACGAGAACAATGGAAGTGATTTTAAGCATTTTTAAACTTCAGCGGAATTCCGAGAACAATAGAAGAGTTCCGAAGCATTTTTAAACTTCACCCGAATTCCGAGAGCAATGGAAGAGTTCCAAAGCATTTTAAAAGTTCAGCAGAATTCCGAGAACAATTGAAGAGTTCCGAAGCATTTTTAAATGTCAGCGGAATGCCGAGAACAATGCAAGATTTCCGAAGCATTTTTATATGTCAGCGGAATTCTGAGAACAATGGAAGAGTTCCGAAGCATTTTTAAACTTCAGCAGAATTCCGAGAACAATGGAAGAGTTACGAAGCATTTTTAAACTTCAGCAGAATTTCGAGAGCAATGGAAGAGTTCCAAAGCATTTTAAAAGTTCAGCAGAATTCCGAGAACAATTGAAGAGTTTCGAAGCATTTTTAAACGTCAGCGGAATGCCGAGAACAATGCAAGATTTCCGAAGCATTTTTATATGTCAGCGGAATTCCGAGAACAATGGAGAGTACCGAAACATTTTTAAACGTCAGCGGAATTCTGAGAACAATGGAAGAGTTTCGAAGCATTTTTAAACTTCAACGGAATTCCGAGAACAATAGAAGAGTTCCGAAGCATTTTTAAACTTCACCCGAATTCCGAGAGCAATGGAAGAGTTCCAAAGCATTTTAAAAGTTCAGCAGAATTCCGAGAACAATTGAAGAGTTCCGAAGCATTTTTAAATGTCAGCGGAATGCCGAGAACAATGCAAGATTTCCGAAGCATTTTTATATGTCAGCGGAATTCTGAGAACAATGGAAGAGTTCCGAAGCATTTTTAAACTTCAGCAGAATTCCGAGAACAATGGAAGAGTTACGAAGCATTTTTAAACTTCAGCAGAATTTCGAGAGCAATGGAAGAGTTCCAAAGCATTTTAAAAGTTCAGCAGAATTCCGAGAACAATTGAAGAGTTTCGAAGCATTTTTAAACGTCAGCGGAATGCCGAGAACAATGGAGAGTACCGAAACATTTTTAAACGTCAGCGGAATTCTGAGAACAATGGAAGAGTTTCGAAGCATTTTTAAACTTCAACGGAATTCCGAGAACAATGGAAGAGTTCCGAACCATTTTTAAACGTCAGCGGAATTCCGAGAACAATTGAAGAGTTCCAAAGCATTTTTAAACGTCAGCGGAATGCCGAGAACAATGCAAGATTTCTGAAGCATTTTTATATGTCAGCGGAATTCCAAGAACAATGGAAGAGTTCCGAAGCATTTTTAAACTTCAACGGAATTCCGAGAACAATGGAAGAGTTCCGAACCATTTTTAAACGTCAGCAGAATTCCGAGAACAATGTAAGAGTTCTGAAGCATTTTTAAACTTCAGCAGAATTCCGAGAGCAATGGAAGAGTTCCAAAGCATTTTAAAAGTTCAGCAGAATTCCGAGAACAATTGAAGAGTTCCGAAGCATTTTTAAACGTCAGCGGAATGCCGAGAACAATGCAAGATTTCCGAAGCATTTTTATATGTCAGCGGAATTCCGAGAACAATGGAAGAGTACCGAAACATTTTTAAACGTCAGCGGAAATCTGAGAACAATGGAAGAGTTACGAAGCATTTTTAAACTTCAGCAGAATTTCGAGAGCAATGGAAGAGTTCCAAAGCATTTTAAAAGTTCAGCAGAATTCCGAGAACAATTGAAGAGTTTCGAAGCATTTTTAAACGTCAGCGGAATGCCGAGAACAATGCAAGATTTCCGAAGCATTTTTATATGTCAGCGGAATTCCGAGAACAATGGAGAGTACCGAAACATTTTTAAACGTCAGCGGAATTCTGAGAACAATGGAAGAGTTTCGAAGCATTTTTAAACTTCAACGGAATTCCGAGAACAATGGAAGAGTTCCGAACCATTTTTAAACGTCAGCGGAATTCCGAGAACAATGAAAGAGTTGCGAAGCATTATTAAACGTCAGCGGAATTCCGAGAACAATGGAAGAGTTCTGAAGCATTTTTAAGCGTCAGCGGAATTTTGAAAACAATGGAAGATTTCCGAAGCATTTTTAAACTTCAGCGGAATTCTGAGAACAATGGAAGAGTTCCGAAGCATTTTTAAACTTCAGCGGAATTTGGAGAACAATGGAAGAGTTCCGAAGCATTTTTAAAAGTCAGCGGAATTCCGAGAACAATGGAAGAGTTGTGAAGCATTTTTAAACGTCAGCGGAATTCCGAGAACAATGGAAGAGTTCTGAAGCATTTTTAAGCGTCAGCGGAATTTTGAAAACAATGGAAGATTTCCGAAGCATTTTTAAACTTCAGCGGAATTCCGAGAACAATGGAAGAGTTCCGAAGCATTTTTAAACTTCAGTGGAATTACGAGAACAATGGAAGAGTTCCGAAGCATTTTTAAACATGAGCAGAATTACGAGAACAATGGAAGAGATTTTAAGCATTTTTAAACTTCAGCGGAATTCCGAGAACAACAGAAGAGTTCCGAAGCATTTTTAAACTTCACCCGAATTCCGAGAGCAATGGAAGAGTTCCAAAGCATTTTAAAAGTTCAGCAGAATTCCGAGAACAATTGAAGAGTTCCGAAGCATTTTTAAATGTCAGCGGAATGCCGAGAACAATGCAAGATTTCCGAAGCATTTTTATATGTCAGCAGAATTCCGAGAACAATTGAAGAGTTCCGAAGCATTTTTAAATGTCAGCGGAATGCCGAGAACAATGCAAGATTTCCGAAGCATTTTTATATGTCAGCGGAATTCCGAGAACAATGGAAGCGTACCGAAGCATTTTTAAACGTCAGCGGAATTCTGAGAACAATGGAAGAGTTCCGAAGCATTTTTAAACTTCAGCAGAATTCCGAGAACAATGGAAGAGTTTCGAAGCATTTTTAAACTTCAACGGAATTCCGAGAACAATGAAAGAGTTGCGAAGCATTATTAAACGTCAGCGGAATTCCGAGAACAATGGAAGAGTACCGAAGCATATTTAAACGTCAGCAGAATTCTGAGAACAATGGAAGAGTTCCGAAGCATTTTTAAACGTCAGCGGAATTCCGAGAACAAAGGAAGCGTTCTGAAGCATTTTTAAACGTGAGCAGAATTCCGAGAACAATAGAAGAGTTCCGAAGCATTTTTAAACGTCAGCAGAATTCTGAGAACAATTGAAGAGTTCCGAAGCATTTTTAAACGTCAGCGGAATGCCGAGAACAATGCAAGATTTCCGAAGCATTTTTATTTGTCAGCGGAATTCCGAGAACAATGGAAGAGTTTCGAAGCATTTTTAAACTTCAGCGGAATTCCGAGAACAATGGAAGAGTTCTGAAGCATTTTTAAACGTCAGCGGAATTCCGAGAACAATGGAAGAGATTTTAAGCATTTTTAAACTTCAGCGTAATTCCGAGAACAATAGAAGAGTTCCGAAGCATTTTTAAAATTCACACGAATTCCGAGAATAATGGAAGAGTTCAGATGAATTTTTAGACTTCAGCAGAATTCCTAGAACAATGGAAGAGTTCCGAAGCATTTTTAAACTTCAGCGGAATTCCGATAACAATGGAAGAGTTCCGAAGCATTTTTAAACGTCAGCGGAATTCCGAGAACAATGGAAGAGTACCGAAGCATTTTAAAACGTCATCGGAATTCCGAGAACAATGGAAGAGTTCCGAAGCATTTTTAAACTTCAGCGGAATTACGAGAACAATGGAAGAGTTCCGAAGAATTTTTAAACATGAGCAGAATTACGAGAACAATGGAAGTGATTTTAAGCATTTTTAAACTTCAGCGGAATTCTGAGAACAATGGAAGAGTTCCGAAGCATTTTTAAACGTCAGCAGAATTCCGAGAACAATGTAAGAGTTCTGAAGCATTTTTAAACTTCAGCAGAATTCCGAGAGCAATGGAAGAGTTCCGAAGAATTTTTAAACATGAGCAGAATTACGAGAACAATGGAAGTGATTTTAAGCATTTTTAAACTTCAGCGGAATTCCGAGAACAATAGAAGTGTTCCGAAGCATTTTTAAACTTCACCCGAATTCCGAGAGGAATGGAAGAGTTCCAAAGCATTTTAAAAGTTCAGCAGAATTCCGAGAACAATTGAAGAGTTCCGAAGCATTTTTAAATGTCAGCGGAATGCCGAGAACAATGCAAGATTTCCGAAGCATTTTTATATGTCAGCGGAATACCGAGAACAAGGGAAGAGTTCTGAAGCATTTTTAAAGTTCAGCGGAATTCTGAGAACAATGGAAGAGTTCCGAAGCATTTTTAAACGTCAGCAGAATTCCGAGAACAATGTAAGAGTTCTGAAGCATTTTTAAACTTCAGCAGAATTCCGAGAGCAATGGAAGAGTTCCAAAGCATTTTAAAAGTTCAGCAGAATTCCGAGAACAATGCAAGATTTCCGAAGCATTTTTATATGTCAGCGGAATTCCGAGAACAATGGAAGAGTACCGAAACATTTTTAAACGTCAGCGGAAATCTGAGAACAATGGAAGAGTTACGAAGCATTTTTAAACTTCAGCAGAATTTCGAGAGCAATGGAAGAGTTCCAAAGCATTTTAAAAGTTCAGCAGAATTCCGAGAACAATTGAAGAGTTTCGAAGCATTTTTAAACGTCAGCGGAATGCCGAGAACAATGCAAGATTTCCGAAGCATTTTTATATGTCAGCGGAATTCCGAGAACAATGGAGAGTACCGAAACATTTTTAAACGTCAGCGGAATTCTGAGAACAATGGAAGAGTTTCGAAGCATTTTTAAACTTCAACGGAATTCCGAGAACAATGGAAGAGTTCCGAACCATTTTTAAACGTCAGCGGAATTCCGAGAACAATTGAAGAGTTCCAAAGCATTTTTAAACGTCAGCGGAATGCCGAGAACAATGCAAGATTTCTGAAGCATTTTTATATGTCAGCGGAATTCCAAGAACAATGGAAGAGTTCCGAAGCATTTTTAAACTTCAACGGAATTCCGAGAACAATGGAAGAGTTCCGAACCATTTTTAAACGTCAGCAGAATTCCGAGAACAATGTAAGAGTTCTGAAGCATTTTTAAACTTCAGCAGAATTCCGAGAGCAATGGAAGAGTTCCAAAGCATTTTAAAAGTTCAGCAGAATTCCGAGAACAATTGAAGAGTTCCGAAGCATTTTTAAACGTCAGCGGAATGCCGAGAACAATGCAAGATTTCCGAAGCATTTTTATATGTCAGCGGAATTCCGAGAACAATGGAAGAGTACCGAAACATTTTTAAACGTCAGCGGAAATCTGAGAACAATGGAAGAGATACGAAGCATTTTTAAACTTCAGCAGAATTTCGAGAGCAATGGAAGAGTTCCAAAGCATTTTAAAAGTTCAGCAGAATTCCGAGAACAATTGAAGAGTTTCGAAGCATTTTTAAACGTCAGCGGAATGCCGAGAACAATGCAAGATTTCCGAAGCATTTTTATATGTCAGCGGAATTCCGAGAACAATGGAGAGTACCGAAACATTTTTAAACGTCAGCGGAATTCTGAGAACAATGGAAGAGTTTCGAAGCATTTTTAAACTTCAACGGAATTCCGAGAACAATGAAAGAGTTCCGAACCATTTTTAAACGTCAGCGGAATTCCGAGAACAATGAAAGAGTTGCGAAGCATTATTAAACGTCAGCGGAATTCCGAGAACAATGGAAGAGTCCTGAAGCATTTTTAAGCGTCAGCGGAATTTTGAAAACAATGGAAGATTTCCGAAGCATTTTTAAACGTCAGCGGAATTCTGAGAACAATGGAAGAGTTCCGAAGCATTTTTAAACTTCAGCGGAATTTGGAGAACAATGGAAGAGTTCCGAAGCATTTTTAAAAGTCAGCGGAATTCCGAGAACAATGGAAGAGTTGTGAAGCATTTTTAAACGTCAGCGGAATTCTGAGATCAATGGAATAGTTCTGAAGAATTTTTAAATGTTAGCGGGATTCCGAGAACAATGGAAGAGTTCCGAAGCATTTTTAAACTTCAGTGGAATTACGAGAACAATGGAAGAGTTCCGAAGCATTTTTAAACATGAGCAGAATTACGAGAACAATGGAAGAGATTTTAAGCATTTTTAAACTTCAGCGGAATTCCGAGAACAATAGAAGAGTTCCGAAGCATTTTTAAACTTCACCCGAATTCCGAGAGCAATGGAAGAGTTCCAAAGCATTTTAAAAGTTCAGCAGAATTCCGAGAACAATTGAAGAGTTCCGAAGCATTTTTAAATGTCAGCGGAATGCCGAGAACAATGCAAGATTTCCGAAGCATTTTTATATGTCAGCAGAATTCCGAGAACAATTGATGAGTTCCGAAGCATTTTTAAACTTCAGCAGAATTCCGAGAACAATGGAAGAGTTTCGAAGCATTTTTAAACTTCAACGGAATTCCGAGAACAATGAAAGAGTTGCGAAGCATTATTAAACGTCAGCGGAATTCCGAGAACAATGGAAGAGTACCGAAGCATTTTTAAACGTCAGCGGAATTCCGAGAACAATGGAAGAGTTCCAAAGCATTTTTAAACGTCAGCGGAATGCCGAGAACAATGGAAGAGTTCTGAAGCATTTTTAAACGTCAGCGGAATTTTGAAAACAATGGAAGATTTCCGAAGCATTTTTAAACGTCAGCGGAATTCTGAGAACAATGGAAGAGTTCCGAAGCATTTTTAAACTTCAGCAGAATTCAGAGAACAATGGAAGAGTTCCGAAGCATTTTTAAACTTCAGCGGAATTCTGAGAACAATGGAAGAGTTCCGAAGCATTTTTAAACGTCAGCAGAATTCCGAGAACAATGTAAGAGTCCTGAAGCATTTTTAAACTTCAGCAGAATTCCGAGAGCAATGGAAGAGTTCCAAAGCATTTTAAAAGTTCAGCAGAATTCCGAGAACAATTGAAGAGTTCCGAAGCATTTTTAAACGTCAGCGGAATGCCGAGAACAATGCAAGATTTCCGAAGCATTTTTATTTGTCAGCGGAATTCCGAGAACAATGGAAGAGTTCCGAAGCATTTTTAAACTTCAGCAGAATTCCGAGAACAATGGAAGAGTTTCGAAGCATTTTTAAACTTCAACGGAATTCCGAGAACAATGGAAGAGTTTCGAAGCATTTTTAAACTTCAACGGAATTCCGAGAACAATGGAAGAGTTCCGAAGCATTTTTAAACGTCAGTGGAATTCCGAGAACAATGGAAGAGTTCCGAAGCATTATTAAACATCAGCGGAATTCCGAGAACAATGGAAGAGTTCTGAAGCATTTTTAAACGTCAGCGGAATTCCGAGAACAATGGAAGAGTTCCGAAGCATTTTTAAACTTCAGCGGAATTCCGAGAACAATGTAAGAGATTTTAAGCATTTTTAAACTTCAGCGTAATTCCGAGAACAATAGAAGAGTTCCGAAGCATTTTTAAAATTCACACGAATTCCGAGAATAATGGAAGAGTTCAGATGAATTTTTAGACTTCAGCAGAATTCCTAGAACAATGGAAGAGTTCCGAAGCATTTTTAAACATCAACGGAATGCCGAGAACAATGCAAAATTTCCGAAGCATTTTTATATGTCAGCGGAATTCCGAGAACAATGGAAGAGTTCCGAAGCATTTTTAAACTTCAGCAGAATTCCGAGAACAATGGAAGAGTTTCGAAGCATTTTTAAACTTCAACGGAATTCCGAGAACAATGGAAGAGTTTCGAAGCATTTTTAAACTTCAACGGAATTCCGAGAACAATGGAAGAGTTCCGAAGCATTTTTAAACGTCAGCGGAATTCCGAGAACAATGGAAGAGTTCCGAACCATTTTTAAACTTCAGTGGAATTACGAGAACAATGGAAGAGTTCCGAAGCATTTTTAAACATGAGCAGAATTACGAGAACAATGGAAGAGATTTTAAGCATTTTTAAACTTCAGCGGAATTCCGAGAACAATAGAAGAGTTCCGAAGCATTTTTAAACTTCACCCGAATTTCGAGATCAATGGAAGAGTTCCAAAGCATTTTAAAAGTTCAGCAGAATTCCGAGAACAATTGAAGAGTTTCGAAGCATTTTTAAACGTCAGCGGAATGCCGAGAACAATGCAAGATTTCCGAAGCATTTTTATATGTCAGCGGAATTCCGAGAACAATGGAGAGTACCGAAACATTTTTAAACGTCAGCGGAATTCTGAGAACAATGGAAGAGTTTCGAAGCATTTTTAAACGTCAGCGGAATGCCGAGAACAATGCAAGATTTCTGAAGCATTTTTATATGTCAGCGGAATTCCGAGAACAATGGAAGAGTTCCGAAGCATTTTTAAACTTCAGCAGAATTCCGAGAACAATGGAAGAGTTTCGAAGCATTTTTAAACTTCAACGGAATTCCGAGAACAATGAAAGAGTTGCGAAGCATTATTAAACGTCAGCGGAATTCCGAGAACAATGGAAGAGTACCGAAGCATTTTTAAACGTCAGCAGAATTCTGAGAACAATGGAAGAGTTCCGAAGCATTTTTAAACGTCAGCGGAATTCCGAGAACAAAGGAAGAGTTCTGAAGCATTTTTAAACGTGAGCAGAATTCCGAGAACAATAGAAGAGTTCCGAAGCATTTTTAAACGTCAGCAGAATTCTGTGAACAATGGAAGAGTTCCGAAGCATTTTTAAACTTCAGCGGAATTCCGAGAACAATGGAAGAGTTCTGAAGCATTTTTAAATGTCAGCAGAATTCTGAGAACAATGGAAGAGTTCCGAAGCATTATTAAACATCAGCGGAATTCCGAGAACAATGGAAGAGTTCTGAAGCATTTTTAAACGTCAGCAGAATTCCGAGAACAATAGAAGAGTTCCGAAGCATTTTTAAACGTCAGCAGAATTCTGAGAACAATGGAAGAGTTCCGAAGCATTTTTAAACTTCAGCGGAATTCCGAGTACAATGGAAGAGTTCCAAAGCATTTTTAAACGTCAGCGGAATGCCGAGAACAATGGAAGAGTTCTGAAGCATTTTTAAACGTCAGCGGAATTTTGAAAACAATGGAAGATTTCCGAAGCATTTTTAAACGTCAGCGGAATTCTGAGAACAATGGAAGAGTTCCGAAGCATTTTTAAACTTCAGCAGAATTCCGAGAACAATGGAAGAGTTCCGAAGCATTTTTAAACTTCAGCGGAATTCTGAGAACAATGGAAGAGTTCCGAAGCATTTTTAAACGTCAGCAGAATTCCGAGAACAATGTAAGAGTCCTCAAGCATTTTTAAACTTCAGCAGAATTCCGAGAGCAATGGAAGAGTTCCAAAGCATTTTAAAAGTTCAGCAGAATTCCGAGAACAATTGAAGAGTTCCGAAGCATTTTTAAACGTCAGCGGAATGCCGAGAACAATGCAAGATTTCCGAAGCATTTTTATATGTCAGCGGAATTCCGAGAACAATGGAGAGTACCGAAACATTTTTAAACGTCAGCGGAATTCTGAGAACAATGGAAGAGTTTCGAAGCATTTTTAAACTTCAACGGAATTCCGAGAACAATGAAAGAGTTCCGAACCATTTTTAAACGTCAGCGGAATTCCGAGAACAATGAAAGAGTTGCGAAGCATTATTAAACGTCAGCGGAATTCCGAGAACAATGGAAGAGTCCTGAAGCATTTTTAAGCGTCAGCGGAATTTTGAAAACAATGGAAGATTTCCGAAGCATTTTTAAACGTCAGCGGAATTCTGAGAACAATGGAAGAGTTCCGAAGCATTTTTAAACTTCAGCGGAATTTGGAGAACAATGGAAGAGTTCCGAAGCATTTTTAAAAGTCAGCGGAATTCCGAGAACAATGGAAGAGTTGTGAAGCATTTTTAAACGTCAGCGGAATTCTGAGATCAATGGAATAGTTCTGAAGAATTTTTAAATGTTAGCGGGATTCCGAGAACAATGGAAGAGTTCCGAAGCATTTTTAAACTTCAGTGGAATTACGAGAACAATGGAAGAGTTCCGAAGCATTTTTAAACATGAGCAGAATTACGAGAACAATGGAAGAGATTTTAAGCATTTTTAAACTTCAGCGGAATTCCGAGAACAATAGAAGAGTTCCGAAGCATTTTTAAACTTCACCCGAATTCCGAGAGCAATGGAAGAGTTCCAAAGCATTTTAAAAGTTCAGCAGAATTCCGAGAACAATTGAAGAGTTCCGAAGCATTTTTAAATGTCAGCGGAATGCCGAGAACAATGCAAGATTTCCGAAGCATTTTTATATGTCAGCAGAATTCCGAGAACAATTGATGAGTTCCGAAGCATTTTTAAACTTCAGCAGAATTCCGAGAACAATGGAAGAGTTTCGAAGCATTTTTAAACTTCAACGGAATTCCGAGAACAATGAAAGAGTTGCGAAGCATTATTAAACGTCAGCGGAATTCCGAGAACAATGGAAGAGTACCGAAGCATTTTTAAACGTCAGCGGAATTCCGAGAACAATGGAAGAGTTCCAAAGCATTTTTAAACGTCAGCGGAATGCCGAGAACAATGGAAGAGTTCTGAAGCATTTTTAAACGTCAGCGGAATTTTGAAAACAATGGAAGATTTCCGAAGCATTTTTAAACGTCAGCGGAATTCTGAGAACAATGGAAGAGTTCCGAAGCATTTTTAAACTTCAGCAGAATTCAGAGAACAATGGAAGAGTTCCGAAGCATTTTTAAACTTCAGCGGAATTCTGAGAACAATGGAAGAGTTCCGAAGCATTTTTAAACGTCAGCAGAATTCCGAGAACAATGTAAGAGTCCTGAAGCATTTTTAAACTTCAGCAGAATTCCGAGAGCAATGGAAGAGTTCCAAAGCATTTTAAAAGTTCAGCAGAATTCCGAGAACAATTGAAGAGTTCCGAAGCATTTTTAAACGTCAGCGGAATGCCGAGAACAATGCAAGATTTCCGAAGCATTTTTATTTGTCAGCGGAATTCCGAGAACAATGGAAGAGTTCCGAAGCATTTTTAAACTTCAGCAGAATTCCGAGAACAATGGAAGAGTTTCGAAGCATTTTTAAACTTCAACGGAATTCCGAGAACAATGGAAGAGTTTCGAAGCATTTTTAAACTTCAACGGAATTCCGAGAACAATGGAAGAGTTCCGAAGCATTTTTAAACGTCAGTGGAATTCCGAGAACAATGGAAGAGTTCCGAAGCATTATTAAACATCAGCGGAATTCCGAGAACAATGGAAGAGTTCTGAAGCATTTTTAAACGTCAGCGGAATTCCGAGAACAATGGAAGAGTTCCGAAGCATTTTTAAACTTCAGCGGAATTCCGAGAACAATGTAAGAGATTTTAAGCATTTTTAAACTTCAGCGTAATTCCGAGAACAATAGAAGAGTTCCGAAGCATTTTTAAAATTCACACGAATTCCGAGAATAATGGAAGAGTTCAGATGAATTTTTAGACTTCAGCAGAATTCCTAGAACAATGGAAGAGTTCCGAAGCATTTTTAAACATCAACGGAATGCCGAGAACAATGCAAAATTTCCGAAGCATTTTTATATGTCAGCGGAATTCCGAGAACAATGGAAGAGTTCCGAAGCATTTTTAAACTTCAGCAGAATTCCGAGAACAATGGAAGAGTTTCGAAGCATTTTTAAACTTCAACGGAATTCCGAGAACAATGGAAGAGTTTCGAAGCATTTTTAAACTTCAACGGAATTCCGAGAACAATGGAAGAGTTCCGAAGCATTTTTAAACGTCAGCGGAATTCCGAGAACAATGGAAGAGTTCCGAACCATTTTTAAACTTCAGTGGAATTACGAGAACAATGGAAGAGTTCCGAAGCATTTTTAAACATGAGCAGAATTACGAGAACAATGGAAGAGATTTTAAGCATTTTTAAACTTCAGCGGAATTCCGAGAACAATAGAAGAGTTCCGAAGCATTTTTAAACTTCACCCGAATTTCGAGATCAATGGAAGAGTTCCAAAGCATTTTAAAAGTTCAGCAGAATTCCGAGAACAATTGAAGAGTTTCGAAGCATTTTTAAACGTCAGCGGAATGCCGAGAACAATGCAAGATTTCCGAAGCATTTTTATATGTCAGCGGAATTCCGAGAACAATGGAGAGTACCGAAACATTTTTAAACGTCAGCGGAATTCTGAGAACAATGGAAGAGTTTCGAAGCATTTTTAAACGTCAGCGGAATGCCGAGAACAATGCAAGATTTCTGAAGCATTTTTATATGTCAGCGGAATTCCGAGAACAATGGAAGAGTTCCGAAGCATTTTTAAACTTCAGCAGAATTCCGAGAACAATGGAAGAGTTTCGAAGCATTTTTAAACTTCAACGGAATTCCGAGAACAATGAAAGAGTTGCGAAGCATTATTAAACGTCAGCGGAATTCCGAGAACAATGGAAGAGTACCGAAGCATTTTTAAACGTCAGCAGAATTCTGAGAACAATGGAAGAGTTCCGAAGCATTTTTAAACGTCAGCGGAATTCCGAGAACAAAGGAAGAGTTCTGAAGCATTTTTAAACGTGAGCAGAATTCCGAGAACAATAGAAGAGTTCCGAAGCATTTTTAAACGTCAGCAGAATTCTGTGAACAATGGAAGAGTTCCGAAGCATTTTTAAACTTCAGCGGAATTCCGAGAACAATGGAAGAGTTCTGAAGCATTTTTAAATGTCAGCAGAATTCTGAGAACAATGGAAGAGTTCCGAAGCATTATTAAACATCAGCGGAATTCCGAGAACAATGGAAGAGTTCTGAAGCATTTTTAAACGTCAGCAGAATTCCGAGAACAATAGAAGAGTTCCGAAGCATTTTTAAACGTCAGCAGAATTCTGAGAACAATGGAAGAGTTCCGAAGCATTTTTAAACTTCAGCGGAATTCCGAGTACAATGGAAGAGTTCCAAAGCATTTTTAAACGTCAGCGGAATGCCGAGAACAATGGAAGAGTTCTGAAGCATTTTTAAACGTCAGCGGAATTTTGAAAACAATGGAAGATTTCCGAAGCATTTTTAAACGTCAGCGGAATTCTGAGAACAATGGAAGAGTTCCGAAGCATTTTTAAACTTCAGCAGAATTCCGAGAACAATGGAAGAGTTCCGAAGCATTTTTAAACTTCAGCGGAATTCTGAGAACAATGGAAGAGTTCCGAAGCATTTTTAAACGTCAGCAGAATTCCGAGAACAATGTAAGAGTCCTCAAGCATTTTTAAACTTCAGCAGAATTCCGAGAGCAATGGAAGAGTTCCAAAGCATTTTAAAAGTTCAGCAGAATTCCGAGAACAATTGAAGAGTTCCGAAGCATTTTTAAACGTCAGCGGAATGCCGAGAACAATGCAAGATTTCCGAAGCATTTTTATTTGTCAGCGGAATTCCGAGAACAATGGAAGAGTTCCGAAGCATTTTTAAACTTCAGCGGAATTCCGAGAACAATGTAAGAGATTTTAAGCATTTTTAAACTTCAGCGTAATTCCGAGAACAATAGAAGAGTTCCGAAGCATTTTTAAAATTCACACGAATTCCGAGAATAATGGAAGAGTTCAGATGAATTTTTAGACTTCAGCAGAATTCCGAGAACAATGGAAGAGTTCCGAAGCATTTTTAAACTTCAGCGGAATTCTGAGAACAATGGAAGAGTTCCGAAGCATTATTAAACATCAGCGGAATTCCGAGAACAATGGAAGAGTTCTGAAGCATTTTTAAACGTCAGCAGAATTCCGAGAACAATAGAAGAGTTCCGAAGCATTTTTAAACGTCAGCAGAATTCTGAGAACAATGGAAGAGTTCCGAAGCATTTTTAAACTTCAGCGGAATTCCGAGAACAATGGAAGAGTTCCAAAGCATTTTTAAACGTCAGCGGAATTCCGAGAACAATGGACGAGTTCTGAAGCATTTTTAAACGTCAGCGGAATTTTGAAAACAATGGAAGATTTCCGAAGCATTTTTAAACGTCAGCGGAATTCTGAGAACAATGGAAGAGTTCCGAAGCATTTTTAAACTTCAGCAGAATTCCGAGAACAATGGAAGAGTTCCGAAGCATTTTTAAACTTCAGCGGAATTCTGAGAACAATGGAAGAGTTCCGAAGCATTTTTAAACGTCAGCAGAATTCCGAGAACAATGTAAGAGTCCTGAAGCATTTTTAAACTTCAGCAGAATTCCGAGAGCAATGGAAGAGTTCCAAAGCATTTTAAAAGTTCAGCAGAATTCCGAGAACAATTGAAGAGTTCCGAAGCATTTTTAAACGTCAGCGGAATGCCGAGAACAATGCAAGATTTCCGAAGCATTTTTATATGTCAGCGGAATTCCGAGAACAATGGAAGAGTTCCGAAGCATTTTTAAACTTCAGCAGAATTCCGAGAACAATGGAAGAGTTTCGAAGCATTTTTAAACTTCAACGGAATTCTGAGAACAATGGAAGAGTTTCGAAGCATTTTTAAACTTCAACGGAATTCCGAGAACAATGGAAGAGTTCCGAAGCATTTTTAAACGTCAGCGGAATTCCGAGAACAATGGAAGAGTTCCGAAGCATTATTAAACATGAGCGGAATTCCGAGAACAATGGAAGAGTTCTGAAGCATTTTTAAACGTCAGCGGAATTCCGAGAACAATGGAAGAGTTCCGAAGCATTTTTAAACTTCAGCGGAATTCCGAGAACAATGTAAGAGATTTTAAGCATTTTTAAACTTCAGCGTAATTCCGAGAACAATAGAAGAGTTCCGAAGCATTTTTAAAATTCACACGAATTCCGAGAATAATGGAAGAGTTCAGATGAATTTTTAGACTTCAGCAGAATTCCTAGAACAATGGAAGAGTTCCGAAGCATTTTTAAACTTCAGCGGAATTCCGATATCAATGGAAGAGTTCCGAAGCATTTTTAAACGTCAGCGGAATTCCGAGAACAATGGAAGAGTACCGAAGCATTTTAAAACGTCATCGGAATTCCGAGAACAATGGAAGAGTTCCGAAGCATTTTTAAACTTCAGCGGAATTCTGAGAACAATGGAAGAGTTCCGAAGCATTTTTAAACGTCAGCAGAATTCCGAGAACAATGTAAGAGTTCTGAAGCATTTTTAAACTTCAGCAGAATTCCGAGAGCAATGGAAGAGTTCCAAAGCATTTTAAAAGTTCAGCAGAATTCCGAGAACAATTGAAGAGTTCCGAAGCATTTTTAAACGTCAGCGGAATGCCGAGAACAATGCAAGATTTCCGAAGCATTTTTATATGTCAGCGGAATTCCGAGAACAATGGAAGAGTACCGAAACATTTTAAACGTCAGCGGAATTCTGAGAACAATGGAAGAGTTACGAAGCATTTTTAAACTTCAGCAGAATTACGAGAACAATGGAAGAGTTCCGAAGCATTTTTAAACTTCAGCGGAATTCTGAGAACAATGGAAGAGTTCCGAAGCATTTTTAAACGTCAGCAGAATTCCGAGAACAATGTAAGAGTTCTGAAGCATTTTTAAACTTCAGCAGAATTTCGAGAGCAATGGAAGAGTTCCAAAGCATTTTAAAAGTTCAGCAGAATTCCGAGAACAATTGAAGAGTTCCGAAGCATTTTTAAACGTCAGCGGAATGCCGAGAACAATGCAAGATTTCCGAAGCATTTTTATATGTCAGCGGAATTCCGAGAACAATGGAAGAGTACCGAAACATTTTAAACGTCAGCGGAATTCTGAGAACAATGGAAGAGTTACGAAGCATTTTTAAACTTCAGCAGAATTACGAGAACAATGGAAGAGTTCCGAAGCATTTTTAAACTTCAGCGGAATTCTGAGAACAATGGAAGAGTTCCGAAGCATTTTTAAACGTCAGCAGAATTCCGAGAACAATGTAAGAGTTCTGAAGCATTTTTAAACTTCAGCAGAATTTCGAGAGCAATGGAAGAGTTCCAAAGCATTTTAAAAGTTCAGCAGAATTCCGAGAACAATTGAAGAGTTCCGAAGCATTTTTAAACGTCAGCGGAATGCCGAGAACAATGCAAGATTTCCGAAGCATTTTTATATGTCAGCGGAATTCCGAGAACAATGGAAGAGTTCCGAAGCATTTTTAAACTTCAGCAGAATTCTGAGATCAATGGAATAGTTCTGAAGAATTTTTAAATGTCAGCGGAAATCTGAAAACAATGGAAGAGTTCCGAAGCATTTTTAATCTTCAGAATAATTCCGAGAACAATGGAAGAGTTCCGAAGCATATTTAAACTTCAGCGGAATGCCGAGAACAATGGAAGAGTTCCGAAGCATTTTTAAAAGTCAGCTGAATACCGAGAACAATGGAAGAGTTTTGAAGCATTTTTAAACGTCAGCGGAATTCCGAGAACAATGGAAGAGGTCCGAAGCATTTTTAAATGTCAGCGGAATTCTGAGAAATATGGAAGAGTTTCGAAGCATTTTTAAATGTCAGCAGAATTCCGAGAACAATGGAAGAGTTCCGAAGCATTTTTAAACTTCAGCAGAATTCTGAGAGCAATGGAAGAGTTCCGAAGCATTTTAAAAGTTCAGCAGAATTCCGAGAACAATTGAAGAGTTCCGAAGCATTTTTAAACGTCAGCGGAATACCGAGAACAATGCAAGATTTCCGAAGCATTTTTTTATGTCAGCGGAATTTTGAAAACAATGGAAGATTTCCGAAGCATTTTTAAACGTCAGCGGAATTCTGAGAACAATGGAAGAGTTCCGAAGCATTTTTAAACTTCAGCAGAATTCCGAGAGCAATGGAAGAGTTCCGAAGCATTTTTAAACGTCAGCGTAATGCCGAGAACAATGCAAGATTTCCGAAGGATTTTTATATGTCAGCGGAATTCCGAGAACAATGGAAGAGTTCCGAAGCATTTTTAAACTTCAGCAGAATTCCGAGAACAATGGAAGAGTTTCGAAGCATTTTTAAACTTCAACGGAATTCCGAGATCAATGGAAGAGTTTCGAAGCATTTTTAAACTTCAGCGGAATTCCGAGAACAATGGAAGAGTTCTGAAGCATTTTTAAACATCAGCGGAATTCCGAGAACAATGGAAGAGATTTTAAGCATTTTTAAACTTCAGCGTAATTCCGAGAACAATAGAAGAGTTCCGAAGCATTTTTAAAATTCACACGAATTCCGAGAATAATGGAAGAGTTCAGATGAATTTTTAGACTTCAGCAGAATTCCTAGAACAATGGAAGAGTTCCGAAGCATTTTTAAACTTCAGCGGAATTCCGATAACAATGGAAGAGTTCCGAAGCATTTTTAAACGTCAGCGGAATTCCGAGAACAATGGAAGAGTACCGAAGCATTTTAAAACGTCATCGGAATTCCGAGAACAATGGAAGAGTTCCGAAGCATTTTTAAACTTCAGCGGAATTACGAGAACAATGGAAGAGTTCCGAAGAATTTTTAAACATGAGCAGAATTACGAGAACAATGGAAGTGATTTTAAGCATTTTTAAACTTCAGCGGAATTTTGAAAACAATGGAAGATTTCCGGAGCATTTTTAAACGTCAGCGGAATTCTGAGAACAATGGAAGAGTTCCGAAGCATTTTTAAACGTCAGCGGAATGCCGAGAACAATGCAAGATTTCCAAAGCATTTTTATATGTCAGCGGAATTCCGAGAACAATGGAGAGTACCGAAACATTTTTAAACGTCAGCGGAATTCTGAGAACAATGGAAGAGTTTCGAAGCATTTTTAAACTTCAACGGAATTCCGAGAACAATGGAAGAGTTCCGAACCATTTTTAAACGTCAGCGGAATTCCGAGAACAATTGAAGAGTTCCAAAGCATTTTTAAACGTCAGCGGAATGCCGAGAACAATGCAAGATTTCTGAAGCATTTTTATATGTCAGCGGAATTCCGAGAACAATGGAAGAGTTCCGAAGCATTTTTAAACTTCAGCAGAATTCCGAGAACAATGGAAGAGTTTCGAAGCATTTTTAAACTTCAACGGAATTCCGAGAACAATGGAAGAGTTCCGAACCATTTTTAAACGTCAGCGGAATTCCGAGAACAATGAAAGAGTTGCGAAGCATTATTAAACGTCAGCGGAATTCCGAGAACAATGGAAGAGTTCTGAAGCATTTTTAAGCGTCAGCGGAATTTTGAAAACAATGGAAGATTTCCGAAGCATTTTTAAACGTCAGCGGAATTCTGAGAACAATGGAAGAGTTCTGAAGCATTTTTAAACTTCAGCGGAATTTGGAGAACAATGGAAGAGTTCCGAAGCATTTTTAAAAGTCAGCGGATTTCCGAGAACAATGGAAGAGTTGTGAAGCATTTTTAAACGTCAGCAGAATTCCGAGAACAATGGAAGTGTTCCGAAGCATTTTTAAACGTCAGCGGAATTCTGAGATCAATGGAATAGTTCTGAAGAATTTTTAAATGTCAGCGGAAATCTGAAAACAATGGAAGAGTTCCGAAGCATTTTTAATCTTCAGAATAATTCCGAGAACAATGGAAGAGTTCCGAAGCATATTTAAACTTCAGCGGAATTCCGAGAACAATGGAAGAGTTCCGAAGCATTTTTAAAAGTCAGCTGAATACCGAGAACAATGGAAGAGTTTTGAAGCATTTTTAAACGTCAGCGGAATTCCGAGAACAATGGAAGAGGTCCGAAGCATTTTTAAATGTCAGCAGAATTCTGAGAAATATGGAAGTGTTTCGAAGCATTTTTAAATGTCAGCAGAATTCCGAGAACAATGGAAGAGTTCCGAAGCATTTTTAAACTTCAGCAGAATTCTGAGAGCAATGGAAGAGTTCCGAAGCATTTTAAAAGTTCAGCAGAATTCCGAGAACAATTGAAGAGTTCCGAAGCATTTTTAAACGTCAGCGGAATACCGAGAACAATGCAAGATTTACGAAGCATTTTTTTATGTCAGCGGAATTTTGAAAACAATGGAAGATTTCCGAAGCATTTTTAAACGTCAGCGGAATTCTGAGAACAATGGAAGAGTTCCGAAGCATTTTTAAACTTCAGCAGAATTCCGAGAACAATGGAAGAGTTCCGAAGCATTTTTAAACTTCAGCAGAATTCCGAGAGCAATGGAAGAGTTCCGAAGCATTTTTAAACGTCAGCGTAATGCCGAGAACAATGCAAGATTTCCGAAGGATTTTTATATGTCAGCGGAATTCCGAGAACAATGGAAGAGTACCGAAGCATTTTTAAACGTCAGCGGAATTCTGAGAACAATGGAAGAGTTCCAAAGCATTTTTAAACTTCAGCGGAATTCCGAGAACAATGGAAGAGTTCCAAAGCATTTTTAAACGTCAGCGAATTCCGAGAACAATGGAAGAGCTCTGAAGCATTTTTAAACGTCAGCGGAATTTTGAAAACAATGGAAGAGCTCTGAAGCATTTTTAAACGTCAGCGGAATTTTGAAAACAATGGAAGATTTCCGAAGCATTTTTAAACGTCAGCGGAATTCTGAGAACAATGGAAGAGTACCGAAGCATTTTTAAACGTCAGCGGAATGCCGAGAACAATGCAAGATTTCCGAAGGATTTTTATATGTCAGCGGAATTCCGAGAACAATGGAAGAGTACCGAAGCATTTTTAAACTTCAGCAGAATTCCGAGAACAATGGAAGAGTTCCAAAGCATTTTTAAACGTCAGCGAATTACGAGAACAATGGAAGAGCTCTGAAGCATTTTTAAACGTCAGCGGAATTTTGAAAACAATGGAAGATTTCCGAAGCATTTTTAAACGTCAGCGGAATTCTGAGAACAATGGAAGAGTTCCGAAGCATTTTTAAACTTCAGCAGAATTCCAAGAACAATGTAAGAGTTCTGAAGCATTTTTAAACTTCAGCAGAATTCCGAGAGCAATGTAAAAGTTCCAATGCATTTTAAAACTTCAGCAGAATTCCAAGAACAATTGAAGTGTTCTGAAGCATTTTTAAACATCAGCGGAATGCCGAGAACAATGCAAGATTTCCAAAGCATTTTTATATGTCAGCGGAATTCCGAGAACAATGGAAGAGTACCGAAGCATTTTAAAACCTCAGCGGAATTCCGAGAACAATGGAAGAGTTCCGAAGCATTTTTAAACTTCAGCGGAATTACGAGAGCAATGGAACAGTTCCAAAGCATTTTAAAAGTTCAGCAGAATTCCGAGAGCAATGGAAGAGTTCCAAAGCATTTTAAAAGTTCAGCAGAATTCCGAGAACAATTGAAGAGTTCCGAAGCATTTTTAAACGTCAGCGGAATGCCGAGAACAATGCAAGATTTCCGAAGCATTTTTATATGTCAGCGGAATTCCGAGAACAATGGAAGAGTACCGAAACATTTTAAACGTCAGCGGAATTCTGAGAACAATGGAAGAGTTACGAAGCATTTTTAAACTTCAGCAGAATTACGAGAACAATGGAAGAGTTCCGAAGCATTTTTAAACTTCAGCGGAATTCTGAGAACAATGGAAGAGTTCCGAAGCATTTTTAAACGTCAGCAGAATTCCGAGAACAATGTAAGAGTTCTGAAGCATTTTTAAACTTCAGCAGAATTTCGAGAGCAATGGAAGAGTTCCAAAGCATTTTAAAAGTTCAGCAGAATTCCGAGAACAATTGAAGAGTTCCAAAGCATTTTTAAACGTCAGCGGAATGCCGAGAACAATGCAAGATTTCCGAAGCATTTTTATATGTCAGCGGAATTCCGAGAACAATGGAAGAGTTCCGAAGCATTTTTAAACTTCAGCAGAATTCTGAGATCAATGGAATAGTTCTGAAGAATTTTTAAATGTCAGCGGAAATCTGAAAACAATGGAAGAGTTCCGAAGCATTTTTAATCTTCAGAAAAATTCCGAGAACAATGGAAGAGTTCCGAAGCATATTTAAACTTCAGCGGAATTCCGAGAACAATGGAAGAGTTCCGAAGCATTTTTAAAAGTCAGCTGAATACCGAGAACAATGGAAGAGTTTTGAAGCATTTTTAAACGTCAGCGGAATTCCGAGAACAATGGAAGAGGTCCGAAGCATTTTTAAATGTCAGCGGAATTCTGAGAAATATGGAAGAGTTTCGAAGCATTTTTAAATGTCAGCAGAATTCCGAGAACAATGGAAGAGTTCCGAAGCATTTTTAAACTTCAGCAGAATTCTGAGAGCAATGGAAGAGTTCCGAAGCATTTTAAAAGTTCAGCAGAATTCCGAGAACAATTGAAGAGTTCCGAAGCATTTTTAAACGTCAGCGGAATACCGAGAACAATGCAAGATTTCCGAAGCATTTTTTTATGTCAGCAGAATTTTGAAAACAATGGAAGATTTCCGAAGCATTTTTAAACGTCAGCGGAATTCTGAGAACAATGGAAGAGTTCCGAAGCATTTTTAAACTTCAGCAGAATTCCGAGAACAATGGAAGAGTTCCGAAGCATTTTTAAACTTCAGCAGAATTCCGAGAGCAATGGAAGAGTTCCGAAGCATTTTTAAACGTCAGCGTAATGCCGAGAACAATGCAAGATTTCCGAAGGATTTTTATATGTCAGCGGAATTCCGAGAACAATGGAAGAGTTCCGAAGCATTTTTAAACTTCAGCAGAATTCCGAGAACAATGGAAGAGTTTCGAAGCATTTTTAAACTTCAACGGAATTCCGAGAACAATGGAAGAGTTTCGAAGCATTTTTAAACTTCAGCGGAATTCCGAGAACAATGGAAGAGTTCTGAAGCATTTTTAAACATCAGCGGAATTCCGAGAACAATGGAAGAGATTTTAAGCATTTTTAAACTTCAGCGTAATTCCGAGAACAATAGAAGAGTTCCGAAGCATTTTTAAAATTCCCACGAATTCCGAGAATAATGGAAGAGTTCAGATGAATTTTTAGACTTCAGCAGAATTCCTAGAACAATGGAAGAGTTCCGAAGCATTTTTAAACTTCAGCGGAATTCCGATAACAATGGAAGAGTTCCGAAGCATTTTTAAACGTCAGCGGAATTCCGAGAACAATGGAAGAGTACCGAAGCATTTTAAAACGTCATCGGAATTCCGAGAACAATGGAAGAGTTTCGAAGCATTTTTAAACTTCAGCGGAATTACGAGAACAATGGAAGAGTTCCGAAGAATTTTTAAACATGAGCAGAATTACGAGAACAATGGAAGTGATTTTAAGCATTTTTAAACTTCAGCGGAATTTTGAAAACAATGGAAGATTTCCGGAGCATTTTTAAACGTCAGCGGAATTCTGAGAACAATGGAAGAGTTCCGAAGCATTTTTAAACGTCAGCGGAATGCCGAGAACAATGCAAGATTTATAAAGCATTTTTATATGTCAGCGGAATTCCGAGAACAATGGAGAGTACCGAAACATTTTTAAACGTCAGCGGAATTCTGAGAACAATGGAAGAGTTTCGAAGCATTTTTAAACTTCACCCGAATTTCGAGAGCAATGGAAGAGTTCCAAAGCATTTTAAAAGTTCAGCAGAATTCCGAGAACAATGGAAGAGTTTCGAAGCATTTTTAAACTTCAACGGAATTCCGAGAACAATGAAAGAGTTGCGAAGCATTATTAAACGTCAGCGGAATTCCGAGAACAATGGAAGAGTAGCGAAGCATTTTTAAACGTCAGCAGAATTCTGAGAACAATGGAAGAGTTCCGAAGCATTTTTAAACGTCAGCAGAATTCTGAGAACAATGGAAGAGTGCCGAAGCATTTTTAAACTTCAGCGGAATTCCGAGAACAATGGAAGAGTTCTGAAGCATTTTTAAACGTCAGCAGAATTCTGAGAACAATGGAAGAGTTCCGAAGCATTATTAAACATCAGCGGAATTCCGAGAACAATGGAAGAGTTCTGAAGCATTTTTAAACGTCAGCAGAATTCCGAGAACAATAGAAGAGTTCCGAAGCATTTTTAAACGTCAGCAGAATTCTGAGAACAATGGAAGAGTTCCGAAGCATTTTTAAACTTCAGCGGAATTCCGAGAACAATGGAAGAGTTCCAAAGCATTTTTAAACGTCAGCGGAATTCCGAGAACAATGGACGAGTTCTGAAGCATTTTTAAACGTCAGCGGAATTTTGAAAACAATGGAAGATTTCCGAAGCATTTTTAAACGTCAGCGGAATTCTGAGAACAATGGAAGAGTTCCGAAGCATTTTTAAACTTCAGCAGAATTCCGAGAAAAATGGAAGAGTTCCGAAGCATTTTTAAACTTCAGCGGAATTCTGAGAACAATGGAAGAGTTCCGAAGCATTTTTAAACGTCAGCAGAATTCCGAGAACAATGTAAGAGTCCTGAAGCATTTTTAAACTTCAGCAGAATTCCGAGAGCAATGGAAGAGTTCCAAAGCATTTTAAAAGTTCAGCAGAATTCCGAGAACAATTGAAGAGTTCCGAAGCATTTTTAAACGTCAGCGGAATGCCGAGAACAATGCAAGATTTCCGAAGCATTTTTATATGTCAGCGGAATTCCGAGAACAATGGAAGAGTTCCGAAGCATTTTTAAACTTCAGCAGAATTCCGAGAACAATGGAAGAGTTTCGAAGCATTTTTAAACTTCAACGGAATTCTGAGAACAATGGAAGAGTTTCGAAGCATTTTTAAACTTCAACGGAATTCCGAGAACAATGGAAGAGTTCCGAAGCATTTTTAAACGTCAGCGGAATTCCGAGAACAATGGAAGAGTTCCGAAGCATTATTAAACATGAGCGGAATTCCGAGAACAATGGAAGAGTTCTGAAGCATTTTTAAACGTCAGCGGAATTCCGAGAACAATGGAAGAGTTCCGAAGCATTTTTAAACTTCAGCGGAATTCCGAGAACAATGTAAGAGATTTTAAGCATTTTTAAACTTCAGCGTAATTCCGAGAACAATAGAAGAGTTCCGAAGCATTTTTAAAATTCACACGAATTCCGAGAATAATGGAAGAGTTCAGATGAATTTTTAGACTTCAGCAGAATTCCTAGAACAATGGAAGAGTTCCGAAGCATTTTTAAACTTCAGCGGAATTCCGATAACAATGGAAGAGTTCCGAAGCATTTTTAAACGTCAGCGGAATTCCGAGAACAATGGAAGAGTACCGAAGCATTTTAAAACGTCATCGGAATTCCGAGAACAATGGAAGAGTTCCGAAGCATTTTTAAACTTCAGCGGAATTACGAGAACAATGGAAGAGTTCCGAAGAATTTTTAAACATGAGCAGAATTACGAGAACAATGGAAGTGATTTTAAGCATTTTTAAACTTCAGCGGAATTCCGAGAACAATAGAAGAGTTCCGAAGCATTTTTAAACTTCACCCGAATTCCGAGAGCAATGGAAGAGTTCCAAAGCATTTTCAAAGTTCAGCAGAATTCCGAGAACAATTGAAGAGTTCCGAAGCATTTTTAAATGTCAGCGGAATGCCGAGAACAATGCAAGATTTCCGAAGCATTTTTATATGTCAGCGGAATACCGAGAACAAGGGAAGAGTACCGAAACATTTTAAACGTCAGCGGAATTCTGAGAACAATGGAAGAGTTACGAAGCATTTTTAAACTTCAGCAGAATTACGAGAACAAGGGAAGAGTTCCGAAGCATTTTTAAACTTCAGCGGAATTCTGAGAACAATGGAAGAGTTCCGAAGCATTTTTAAACGTCAGCAGAATTCCGAGAACAATGTAAGAGTTCTGAAGCATTTTTAAACTTCAGCAGAATTTCGAGAGCAATGGAAGAGTTCCAAAGCATTTTAAAAGTTCAGCAGAATTCCGAGAACAATTGAAGAGTTCCGAAGCATTTTTAAACGTCAGCGGAATGCCGAGAACAATGCAAGATTTCCGAAGCATTTTTATATGTCAGCGGAATTCCGAGAACAATGGAAGAGTTCCGAAGCATTTTTAAACTTCAGCAGAATTCTGAGATCAATGGAATAGTTCTGAAGAATTTTTAAATGTCAGCGGAAATCTGAAAACAATGGAAGAGTTCCGAAGCATTTTTAATCTTCAGAATAATTCCGAGAACAATGGAAGAGTTCCGAAGCATATTTAAACTTCAGCGGAATTCCGAGAACAATGGAAGAGTTCCGAAGCATTTTTAAAAGTCAGCTGAATACCGAGAACAATGGAAGAGTTTTGAAGCATTTTTAAACGTCAGCGGAATTCCGAGAACAATGGAAGAGGTCCGAAGCATTTTTAAATGTCAGCGGAATTCTGAGAAATATGGAAGAGTTTCGAAGCATTTTTAAATGTCAGCAGAATTCCGAGAACAATGGAAGAGTTCCGAAGCATTTTTAAACTTCAGCAGAATTCTGAGAGCAATGGAAGAGTTCCGAAGCATTTTAAAAGTTCAGCAGAATTCCGAGAACAATTGAAGAGTTCCGAAGCATTTTTAAACGTCAGCGGAATACCGAGAACAATGCAAGATTTCCGAAGCATTTTTTTATGTCAGCGGAATTTTGAAAACAATGGAAGATTTCCGAAGCATTTTTAAACGTCAGCGGAATTCTGAGAACAATGGAAGAGTTCCGAAGCATTTTTAAACTTCAGCAGAATTCCGAGAACAATGGAAGAGTTCTGAAGCATTTTTAAACTTCAGCAGAATTCCGAGAGCAATGGAAGAGTTCCGAAGCATTTTTAAACGTCAGCGTAATGCCGAGAACAATGCAAGATTTCCGAAGGATTTTTATATGTCAGCGGAATTCCGAGAACAATGGAAGAGATTTTAAGCATTTTTAAACTTCAGCGTAATTCCGAGAACAATAGAAGAGTTCCGAAGCATTTTTAAAATTCACACGAATTCCGAGAATAATGGAAGAGTTCAGATGAATTTTTAGACTTCAGCAGAATTCCTAGAACAATGGAAGAGTTCCGAAGCATTTTTAACCTTCAGCGGAATTCCGATAACAATGGAAGAGTTCCGAAGCATTTTTAAACGTCAGCGGAATTCCGAGAACAATGGAAGAGTACCGAAGCATTTTAAAACGTCATCGGAATTCCGAGAACAATGGAAGAGTTCCGAAGCATTTTTAAACTTCAGCGGAATTACGAGAACAATGGAAGAGTTCCGAAGAATTTTTAAACATGAGCAGAATTACGAGAACAATGGAAGTGATTTTAAGCATTTTTAAACTTCAGCGGAATTTTGAAAACAATGGAAGATTTCCGGAGCATTTTTAAACGTCAGCGGAATTCTGAGAACAATGGATGAGTTCCGAAGCATTTTTAAACGTCAGCGGAATGCCGAGAACAATGCAAGATTTCCAAAGCATTTTTTTATGTCAGCGGAATTTTGAAAACAATGGAAGATTTCCGAAGCATTTTTAAACGTCAGCGGAATTCTGAGAACAATGGAAGAGTTCCGAAGCATTTTTAAACTTCAGCAGAATTCCGAGAACAATGGAAGAGTTCCGAAGCATTTTTAAACTTCAGCAGAATTCCGAGAGCAATGGAAGAGTTCCGAAGCATTTTTAAACGTCAGCGTAATGCCGAGAACAATGCAAGATTTCCGAAGGATTTTTATATGTCAGCGGAATTCCGAGAACAATGGAAGAGTACCGAAGCATTTTTAAACGTCAGCGGAATTCTGAGAACAATGGAAGAGTTCCAAAGCATTTTTAAACTTCAGCGGAATTCCGAGAACAATGGAAGAGTTCCAAAGCATTTTTAAATGTCAGCGAATTCCGAGAACAATGGAAGAGCTCTGAAGCATTTTTAAACGTCAGCGGAATTTTGAAAACAATGGAAGAGCTCTGAAGCATTTTTAAACGTCAGCGGAATTTTGAAAACAATGGAAGATTTCCGAAGCATTTTTAAACGTCAGCGGAATTCTGAGAACAATGGAAGAGTACCGAAGCATTTTTAAACGTCAGCGGAATGCCGAGAACAATGCAAGATTTCCGAAGGATTTTTATATGTCAGCGGAATTCCGAGAACAATGGAAGAGTACCGAAGCATTTTTAAACTTCAGCAGAATTCCGAGAACAATGGAAGAGTTCCAAAGCATTTTTAAAC
Organism: Phyllobates terribilis; assembly: GCF_046119375.1. Lineage (NCBI taxonomy): Eukaryota > Metazoa > Chordata > Amphibia > Anura > Dendrobatidae > Phyllobates > Phyllobates terribilis. Next base: position 9,879,342 of record NW_027362788.1, on the reverse strand, counting down.
GTCAGCGAATTACGAGAACAATGGAAGAGCTCTGAAGCATTTTTAAACGTCAGCGGAATTTTGAAAACAATGGAAGATTTCCGAAGCATTTTTAAACGTCAGCGGAATTCTGAGAACAATGGAAGAGTTCCGAAGCATTTTTAAACTTCAGCAGAATTCCAAGAACAATGTAAGAGTTCTGAAGCATTTTTAAACTTCAGCAGAATTCCGAGAGCAATGTAAAAGTTCCAATGCATTTTAAAACTTCAGCAGAATTCCAAGAACAATTGAAGTGTTCTGAAGCATTTTTAAACATCAGCGGAATGCCGAGAACAATGCAAGATTTCCAAAGCATTTTTATATGTCAGCGGAATTCCGAGAACAATGGAAGAGTACCGAAGCATTTTAAAACCTCAGCGGAATTCCGAGAACAATGGAAGAGTTCCGAAGCATTTTTAAACTTCAGCGGAATTACGAGAGCAATGGAACAGTTCCAAAGCATTTTAAAAGTTCAGCAGAATTCCGAGAGCAATGGAAGAGTTCCAAAGCATTTTAAAAGTTCAGCAGAATTCCGAGAACAATTGAAGAGTTCCGAAGCATTTTTAAACGTCAGCGGAATGCCGAGAACAATGCAAGATTTCCGAAGCATTTTTATATGTCAGCGGAATTCCGAGAACAATGGAAGAGTACCGAAACATTTTAAACGTCAGCGGAATTCTGAGAACAATGGAAGAGTTACGAAGCATTTTTAAACTTCAGCAGAATTACGAGAACAATGGAAGAGTTCCGAAGCATTTTTAAACTTCAGCGGAATTCTGAGAACAATGGAAGAGTTCCGAAGCATTTTTAAACGTCAGCAGAATTCCGAGAACAATGTAAGAGTTCTGAAGCATTTTTAAACTTCAGCAGAATTTCGAGAGCAATGGAAGAGTTCCAAAGCATTTTAAAAGTTCAGCAGAATTCCGAGAACAATTGAAGAGTTCCGAAGCATTTTTAAACGTCAGCGGAATGCCGAGAACAATGCAAGATTTCCGAAGCATTTTTATATGTCAGCGGAATTCCGAGAACAATGGAAGAGTTCCGAAGCATTTTTAAACTTCAGCAGAATTCTGAGATCAATGGAATAGTTCTGAAGAATTTTTAAATGTCAGCGGAAATCTGAAAACAATGGAAGAGTTCCGAAGCATTTTTAATCTTCAGAATAATTCCGAGAACAATGGAAGAGTTCCGAAGCATATTTAAACTTCAGCGGAATTCCGAGAACAATGGAAGAGTTCCGAAGCATTTTTAAAAGTCAGCTGAATACCGAGAACAATGGAAGAGTTTTGAAGCATTTTTAAACGTCAGCGGAATTCCGAGAACAATGGAAGAGGTCCGAAGCATTTTTAAATGTCAGCGGAATTCTGAGAAATATGGAAGAGTTTCGAAGCATTTTTAAATGTCAGCAGAATTCCGAGAACAATGGAAGAGTTCCGAAGCATTTTTAAACTTCAGCAGAATTCTGAGAGCAATGGAAGAGTTCCGAAGCATTTTAAAAGTTCAGCAGAATTCCGAGAACAATTGAAGAGTTCCGAAGCATTTTTAAACGTCAGCGGAATACCGAGAACAATGCAAGATTTCCGAAGCATTTTTTTATGTCAGCGGAATTTTGAAAACAATGGAAGATTTCCGAAGCATTTTTAAACGTCAGCGGAATTCTGAGAACAATGGAAGAGTTCCGAAGCATTTTTAAACTTCAGCAGAATTCCGAGAACAATGGAAGAGTTCCGAAGCATTTTTAAACTTCAGCAGAATTCCTAGAACAATGGAAGAGTTCCGAAGCATTTTTAAACTTCAGCGGAATTCCGAGAACAATGGAAGAGTACCGAAGCATTTTAAAACGTCATCGGAATTCCGAGAACAATGGAAGAGTTTCGAAGCATTTTTAAACTTCAGCAGAATTCCTAGAACAATGGAAGAGTTCCGAAGCATTTTTAAACGTCAGCGGAATTCCGAGAACAATGGAAGAGTTCCGAAGCATTTTTAAACGTCAGCGGAATGCCGAGAACAATGCAAGATTTCCAAAGCATTTTTATATGTCAGCGGAATTCCGAGAACAATGGAGAGTACCGAAACATTTTTAAACGTCAGCGCAATTCTGAGAACAATGGAAGAGTTTCGAAGCATTTTTAAACTTCAACGGAATTCCGAGAACAATGGAAGAGTTCCGAACCATTTTTAAACATCAGCGGAATTCCGAGAACAATTGAAGAGTTCCAAAGCATTTTTAAACGTCAGCGGAATGCCGAGAACAATGCAAGATTTCTGAAGCATTTTTATATGTCAGCGGAATTCCGAGAACAATGGAAGAGTTCCGAAGCATTTTTAAACTTCAGCAGAATTCCGAGAACAATGGAAGAGTTTCGAAGCATTTTTAAACTTCAACGGAATTCCGAGAACAATGGAAGAGTTCCGAACCATTTTTAAACGTCAGCGGAATTCCGAGAACAATGAAAGAGTTGCGAAGCATTATTAAACGTCAGCGGAATTCCGAGAACAATGGAAGAGTTCTGAAGCATTTTTAAGCGTCAGCGGAATTTTGAAAACAATGGAAGATTTCCGAAGCATTTTTAAACGTCAGCGGAATTCTGAGAACAATGGAAGAGTTCTGAAGCATTTTTAAACTTCATCGGAATTTGGAGAACAATGGAAGAGTTCCGAAGCATTTTTAAAAGTCAGCGGATTTCCGAGAACAATGGAAGAGTTGTGAAGCATTTTTAAACGTCAGCAGAATTCCGAGAACAATGGAAGTGTTCCGAAGCATTTTTAAACGTCAGCGGAATTCTGAGATCAATGGAATAGTTCTGAAGAATTTTTAAATGTCAGCGGAAATCTGAAAACAATGGAAGAGTTCCGAAGCATTTTTAATCTTCAGAATAATTCCGAGAACAATGGAAGAGTTCCGAAGCATATTTAAACTTCAGCGGAATTCCGAGAACAATGGAAGAGTTCCGAAGCATTTTTAAAAGTCAGCTGAATACCGAGAACAATGGAAGAGTTTTGAAGCATTTTTAAACGTCAGCGGAATTCCGAGAACAATGGAAGATTTCCGAAGGATTTTTATATGTCAGCGGAATTCCGAGAACAATGGAAGAGTACCGAAGCATTTTTAAACGTCAGCGGAATTCTGAGAACAATGGAAGAGTTCCAAAGCATTTTTAAACTTCAGCGGAATTCCGAGAACAATGGAAGAGTTCCAAAGCATTTTTAAACGTCAGCGAATTCCGAGAACAATGGAAGAGCTCTGAAGCATTTTTAAACGTCAGCGGAATTTTGAAAACAATGGAAGAGCTCTGAAGCATTTTTAAACGTCAGCGGAATTTTGAAAACAATGGAAGATTTCCGAAGCATTTTTAAACGTCAGCGGAATTCTGAGAACAATGGAAGAGTTCCGAAGCATTTTTAAACGTCAGCGGAATGCCGAGAACAATGCAAGATTTCCGAAGGATTTTTATATGTCAGCGGAATTCCGAGAACAATGGAAGAGTACCGAAGCATTTTTAAACTTCAGCAGAATTCCGAGAACAATGGAAGAGTTCCAAAGCATTTTTAAACGTCAGCGAATTACGAGAACAATGGAAGAGCTCTGAAGCATTTTTAAACGTCAGCGGAATTTTGAAAACAATGGAAGATTTCCGAAGCATTTTTAAACGTCAGCGGAATTCTGAGAACAATGGAAGAGTTCCGAAGCATTTTTAAACTTCAGCAGAATTCCAAGAACAATGTAAGAGTTCTGAAGCATTTTTAAACTTCAGCAGAATTCCGAGAGCAATGTAAAAGTTCCAATGCATTTTAAAACTTCAGCAGAATTCCAAGAACAATTGAAGTGTTCTGAAGCATTTTTAAACATCAGCGGAATGCTGAGAACAATGCAAGATTTCCAAAGCATTTTTATATGTCAGCGGAATTCCGAGAACAATGGAAGAGTACCGAAGCATTTTAAAACCTCAGCGGAATTCCGAGAACAATGGAAGAGTTCCGAAGCATTTTTAAACTTCAGCGGAATTACGAGAGCAATGGAACAGTTCCAAAGCATTTTAAAAGTTCAGCAGAATTCCGAGAGCAATGGAAGAGTTCCAAAGCATTTTTAAACTTCAGCGGAATTTGGAGAACAATGGAAGAGTTCCGAAGCATTTTTAAAAGTCAGCGGATTTCCGAGAACAATGGAAGAGTTGTGAAGCATTTTTAAACGTCAGCAGAATTCCGAGAACAATGGAAGAGTTCCGAAGCATTTTTAAACTTCAGCGGAATTACGAGAGCAATGGAACAGTTCCAAAGCATTTTAAAAGTTCAGCAGAATTCCGAGTACAATTGAAGAGTTCCGAAGCATTTTTAAACGTCAGCGGAATTCTGAGAACAATGGAAGAGTTCCGAAGCATTTTTAAACTTCAGCAGAATTCCGAGAACAATGGAAGAGTTCCGAAGCATTTTTAAACGTCAGCGGAATTCTGAGAACAATGTAATAGTTCTGAAGAATTTTTAAATGTAAGCGGGATTCCGAGAATAATGGAAGAGTTCCGAAGCATTTTTAAATGTCAGCGGAAATCTGAAAACAATGGAAGAGTTCCGAAGCATTTTTAAACTTCAGCGGAATTACGAGAACAATGGAAGAGTTCCGAAGCATTTTTAAACATGAGCAGAATTCCGAGAACAATGGAAGAGATTTTAAGCATTTTTAAACTTCAGCGGAATTCCGAGAACAATAGAAGAGTTCCGAAGCATTTTCAAACTTCACCCGAATTCTGAGAACAATGGAAGAGTTCCGAAGCATTTTTAAAAGTCAGCGGAATTCCGAGAACAATGGAAGAGTTGTGAAGCATTTTTAAACGTCAGCGGAATTCCGAGAACAATGGAGGAGTTCCGAAGCATTTTTAAACTTCAGCGGAATTTGGAGAACAATGGAAGAGTTCCGAAGCATTTTTAAAAGTCAGCGGAATTCCGAGAACAATGGAAGAGTTGTGAAGCATTTTTAAACGTCAGCAGAATTCCGAGAACAATGGAAGAGTTCCGAAGCATTTTTAAACGTCAGCGGAATTCTGAGATCAATGGAATAGTTCTGAAGAACTTTTAAATGTTAGCGGGATTCCGAGAACAATGGAAGAGTTCCGAAGCATTTTTAAATGTCAGCGGAAATCTGAAAACAATGGAAGAGTTCCGAAGCATTTTTAATCTTCAGAATAATTCCGAGAACAATGGAAGAGTTCCGAAGCATATTTAAACTTCAGCGGAATTCCGAGAACAATGGAAGAGTTCCGAAGCATTTTTAAAAGTCAGCGGAATACCGAGAACAATGGAAGAGTTTTGAAGTATTTTTAAACGTCAGCGGAATTCCGTGAACAATGGAAGAGGTCCGAAGCATTTTTAAATGTCAGCGGAATTCTGAGAAATATGGAAGAGTTCCGAAGCATTTTTAAATGTCAGCAGAATTCCGAGAACAATGGAAGAGTTCCGAAGCAATTTTAAACTTCAGCAGAATTCTGAGAGCAATGGAAGAGTTCCAAAGCATTTTAAAAGTTCAGCAGAATTCCGAGAACAATTGAAGAGTTCCGAAGCATTTTTAAACGTCAGCGGAATGCCGAGAACAATGCAAGATTTCCGAAGCATTTTTATATGTCAGCGGAATTTTGAAAACAATGGAAGATTTCCGAAGCATTTTTAAACATCAGCGGAATTCTGAGAACAATGGAAGAGTTCCGAAGCATTTTTAAACTTCAGCAGAATTCCGAGAACAATGGAAGAGTTCCGAAGCATTTTTAAACTTCAGCAGAATTCCGAGAGCAATGGAAGAGTTCCGAAGCATTTTTAAACATCAGCGTAATGCCGAGAACAATGCAAGATTTCCGAAGGATTTTTATATCTCAGCGGAATTCCGAGAACAATGGAAGAGTTCTGAAGCATTTTTAAACGTCAGCGGAATTTTGAAAACAATGGAAGATTTCCGAAGCATTTTTAAACGTCAGCGGAATTCTGAGAACAATGGAAGAGTTCCGAAGCATTTTTAAACGTCAGCGGAATGCCGAGAACAATGCAAGATTTCTTAAATGTCAGCGGAATTCCGAGAACAATGGAAGGGTACCGAAGCATTTTTAAACGTCAGCGGAATTCTGAGAACAATGGAAGAGTTCCGAAGCATTTTTAAACTTCAGCGGAATTCCGAGAACAATGGAAGAGTTCCAAAGCATTTTTAAACGTCAGCGAATTCCGAGAACAATGGAAGAGCTCTGAAGCATTTTTAAACGTCAGCGGAATTTTGAAAACAATGGAAGATTTCCGAAGCATTTTTAAACTTCAGCGGAATTCCGATAACAATGGAAGAGTTCCGAAGCATTTTTAAACGTCAGCGGAATTCCGAGAACAATGGAAGAGTACCGAAGCATTTTAAAACGTCATCGGAATTCCGAGAACAATGGAAGAGTTCCGAAGCATTTTTAAACTTCAGCGGAATTACGAGAACAATGGAAGAGTTCCGAAGAATTTTTAAACATGAGCAGAATTACGAGAACAATGGAAGAGTTCCGAAGAATTTTTAAACATGAGCAGAATTACGAGAACAATGGAAGTGATTTTAAGCATTTTTAAACTTCAGCGGAATTTTGAAAACAATGGAAGATTTCCGGAGCATTTTTAAACGTCAGCGGAATTCTGAGAACAATGGAAGAGTTCCGAAGCATTTTTAAACGTCAGCGGAATGCCGAGAACAATGCAAGATTTCCAAAGCATTTTTATATGTCAGCGGAATTCCGAGAACAATGGAGAGTACCGAAACATTTTTAAACGTCAGCGGAATTCTGAGAACAATGGAAGAGTTTCGAAGCATTTTTAAACTTCAACGGAATTCCGAGAACAATGGAAGAGTTCCGAACCATTTTTAAACGTCAGCGGAATTCCGAGAACAATTGAAGAGTTCCAAAGCATTTTTAAACGTCAGCGGAATGCCGAGAACAATGCAAGATTTCTGAAGCATTTTTATATGTCAGCGGAATTCCGAGAACAATGGAAGAGTTCCGAAGTATTTTTAAACTTCAGCAGAATTACGAGAACAATGGAAGAGTTCCGAAGCATTTTTAAACTTCAGCGGAATTCTGAGAACAATGGAAGAGTTCCGAAGCATTTTTAAACGTCAGCAGAATTCCGAGAACAATGTAAGAGTTCTGAAGCATTTTTAAACTTCAGCAGAATTTCGAGAGCAATGGAAGAGTTCCAAAGCATTTTAAAAGTTCAGCAGAATTCCGAGAACAATTGAAGAGTTCCGAAGCATTTTTAAACGTCAGCGGAATGCCGAGAACAATGCAAGATTTCCGAAGCATTTTTATATGTCAGCGGAATTCCGAGAACAATGGAAGAGTTCCGAAGCATTTTTAAACTTCAGCAGAATTCTGAGATCAATGGAATAGTTCTGAAGAATTTTTAAATGTCAGCGGAAATCTGAAAACAATGGAAGAGTTCCGAAGCATTTTTAAACTTCAGCAGAATTCCGTGAACAATGGAAGAGTTCCGAAGCATTTTTAAACGTCAGCGGAATTCTGAGAACAATGGAAGAGTTCCGAAGCATTTTTAAACTTCAGCAGAATTCCGAGAACAATGGAAGAGTTCCGAAGCATTTTTAAACGTCAGCGGAATTCTGAGAACAATGTAATAGTTCTGAAGAATTTTTAAATGTAAGCGGGATTCCGAGAATAATGGAAGAGTTCCGAAGCATTTTTAAATGTCAGCGGAAATCTGAAAACAATGGAAGAGTTCCGAAGCATTTTTAAACTTCAGCGGAATTACGAGAACAATGGAAGAGTTCCGAAGCATTTTTAAACATGAGCAGAATTCCGAGAACAATGGAAGAGATTTTAAGCATTTTTAAACTTCAGCGGAATTCCGAGAACAATAGAAGAGTTCCGAAGCATTTTCAAACTTCACCCGAATTCTGAGAACAATGGAAGAGTTCCGAAGCATTTTTAAAAGTCAGCGGAATTCCGAGAACAATGGAAGAGTTGTGAAGCATTTTTAAACGTCAGCGGAATTCCGAGAACAATGGAGGAGTTCCGAAGCATTTTTAAACTTCAGCGGAATTTGGAGAACAATGGAAGAGTTCCGAAGCATTTTTAAAAGTCAGCGGAATTCCGAGAACAATGGAAGAGTTGTGAAGCATTTTTAAACGTCAGCAGAATTCCGAGAACAATGGAAGAGTTCCGAAGCATTTTTAAACGTCAGCGGAATTCTGAGATCAATGGAATAGTTCTGAAGAACTTTTAAATGTTAGCGGGATTCCGACAACAATGGAAGAGTTCCGAAGCATTTTTAAATGTCAGCGGAAATCTGAAAACAATGGAAGAGTTCCGAAGCATTTTTAATCTTCAGAATAATTCCGAGAACAATGGAAGAGTTCCGAAGCATATTTAAACTTCAGCGGAATTCCGAGAACAATGGAAGAGTTCCGAAGCATTTTTAAAAGTCAGCGGAATACCGAGAACAATGGAAGAGTTTTGAAGTATTTTTAAACGTCAGCGGAATTCCGTGAACAATGGAAGAGGTCCGAAGCATTTTTAAATGTCAGCGGAATTCTGAGAAATATGGAAGAGTTCCGAAGCATTTTTAAATGTCAGCAGAATTCCGAGAACAATGGAAGAGTTCCGAAGCAATTTTAAACTTCAGCAGAATTCTGAGAGCAATGGAAGAGTTCCAAAGCATTTTAAAAGTTCAGCAGAATTCCGAGAACAATTGAAGAGTTCCGAAGCATTTTTAAACGTCAGCGGAATGCCGAGAACAATGCAAGATTTCCGAAGCATTTTTATATGTCAGCGGAATTTTGAAAACAATGGAAGATTTCCGAAGCATTTTTAAACATCAGCGGAATTCTGAGAACAATGGAAGAGTTCCGAAGCATTTTTAAACTTCAGCAGAATTCCGAGAACAATGGAAGAGTTCCGAAGCATTTTTAAACTTCAGCAGAATTCCGAGAGCAATGGAAGAGTTCCGAAGCATTTTTAAACATCAGCGTAATGCCGAGAACAATGCAAGATTTCCGAAGGATTTTTATATCTCAGCGGAATTCCGAGAACAATGGAAGAGTTCTGAAGCATTTTTAAACGTCAGCGGAATTTTGAAAACAATGGAAGATTTCCGAAGCATTTTTAAACGTCAGCGGAATTCTGAGAACAATGGAAGAGTTCCGAAGCATTTTTAAACGTCAGCGGAATGCCGAGAACAATGCAAGATTTCTTAAATGTCAGCGGAATTCCGAGAACAATGGAAGGGTACCGAAGCATTTTTAAACGTCAGCGGAATTCTGAGAACAATGGAAGAGTTCCGAAGCATTTTTAAACTTCAGCGGAATTCCGAGAACAATGGAAGAGTTCCAAAGCATTTTTAAACGTCAGCGAATTCCGAGAACAATGGAAGAGCTCTGAAGCATTTTTAAACGTCAGCGGAATTTTGAAAACAATGGAAGATTTCCGAAGCATTTTTAAACTTCAGCGGAATTCCGATAACAATGGAAGAGTTCCGAAGCATTTTTAAACGTCAGCGGAATTCCGAGAACAATGGAAGAGTACCGAAGCATTTTAAAACGTCATCGGAATTCCGAGAACAATGGAAGAGTTCCGAAGCATTTTTAAACTTCAGCGGAATTACGAGAACAATGGAAGAGTTCCGAAGAATTTTTAAACATGAGCAGAATTACGAGAACAATGGAAGTGATTTTAAGCATTTTTAAACTTCAGCGGAATTTTGAAAACAATGGAAGATTTCCGGAGCATTTTTAAACGTCAGCGGAATTCTGAGAACAATGGAAGAGTTCCGAAGCATTTTTAAACGTCAGCGGAATGCCGAGAACAATGCAAGATTTCCAAAGCATTTTTATATGTCAGCGGAATTCCGAGAACAATGGAGAGTACCGAAACATTTTTAAACGTCAGCGGAATTCTGAGAACAATGGAAGAGTTTCGAAGCATTTTTAAACTTCAACGGAATTCCGAGAACAATGGAAGAGTTCCGAACCATTTTTAAACGTCAGCGGAATTCCGAGAACAATTGAAGAGTTCCAAAGCATTTTTAAACGTCAGCGGAATGCCGAGAACAATGCAAGATTTCTGAAGCATTTTTATATGTCAGCGGAATTCCGAGAACAATGGAAGAGTTCCGAAGCATTTTTAAACTTCAGCAGAATTACGAGAACAATGGAAGAGTTCCGAAGCATTTTTAAACTTCAGCGGAATTCTGAGAACAATGGAAGAGTTCCGAAGCATTTTTAAACGTCAGCAGAATTCCGAGAACAATGTAAGAGTTCTGAAGCATTTTTAAACTTCAGCAGAATTTCGAGAGCAATGGAAGAGTTCCAAAGCATTTTAAAAGTTCAGCAGAATTCCGAGAACAATTGAAGAGTTCCGAAGCATTTTTAAACGTCAGCGGAATGCCGAGAACAATGCAAGATTTCCGAAGCATTTTTATATGTCAGCGGAATTCCGAGAACAATGGAAGAGTTCCGAAGCATTTTTAAACTTCAGCAGAATTCTGAGATCAATGGAATAGTTCTGAAGAATTTTTAAATGTCAGCGGAAATCTGAAAACAATGGAAGAGTTCCGAAGCATTTTTAAACTTCAGCAGAATTCCGAGAACAATGGAAGAGTTCCGAAGCATTTTTAAACGTCAGCGGAATTCTGAGAACAATGGAAGAGTTCCGAAGCATTTTTAAACTTCAGCAGAATTCCGAGAACAATGGAAGAGTTCCGAAGCATTTTTAAACGTCAGCGGAATTCTGAGAACAATGTAATAGTTCTGAAGAATTTTTAAATGTAAGCGGGATTCCGAGAATAATGGAAGAGTTCCGAAGCATTTTTAAATGTCAGCGGAAATATGAAAACAATGGAAGAGTTCCGAAGCATTTTTAAACTTCAGCGGAATTACGAGAACAATGGAAGAGTTCCGAAGCATTTTTAAACATGAGCAGAATTCCGAGAACAATGGAAGAGATTTTAAGCATTTTTAAACTTCAGCGGAATTCCGAGAACAATAGAAGAGTTCCGAAGCATTTTCAAACTTCACCCGAATTCTGAGAACAATGGAAGAGTTCCGAAGCATTTTTAAAAGTCAGCGGAATTCCGAGAACAATGGAAGAGTTGTGAAGCATTTTTAAACGTCAGCGGAATTCCGAGAACAATGGAGGAGTTCCGAAGCATTTTTAAACTTCAGCGGAATTTGGAGAACAATGGAAGAGTTCCGAAGCATTTTTAAAAGTCAGCGGAATTCCGAGAACAATGGAAGAGTTGTGAAGCATTTTTAAACGTCAGCAGAATTACGAGAACAATGGAAGAGTTCCGAAGCATTTTTAAACGTCAGCGGAATTCTGAGATCAATGGAATAGTTCTGAAGAACTTTTAAATGTTAGCGGGATTCCGAGAACAATGGAAGAGTTCCGAAGCATTTTTAAATGTCAGCGGAAATCTGAAAACAATGGAAGAGTTCCGAAGCATTTTTAATCTTCAGAATAATTCCGAGAACAATGGAAGAGTTCCGAAGCATATTTAAACTTCAGCGGAATTCCGAGAACAATGGAAGAGTTCCGAAGCATTTTTAAAAGTCAGCGGAATACCGAGAACAATGGAAGAGTTTTGAAGTATTTTTAAACGTCAGCGGAATTCCGTGAACAATGGAAGAGGTCCGAAGCATTTTTAAATGTCAGCGGAATTCTGAGAAATATGGAAGAGTTCCGAAGCATTTTTAAATGTCAGCAGAATTCCGAGAACAATGGAAGAGTTCCGAAGCAATTTTAAACTTCAGCAGAATTCTGAGAGCAATGGAAGAGTTCCAAAGCATTTTAAAAGTTCAGCAGAATTCCGAGAACAATTGAAGAGTTCCGAAGCATTTTTAAACGTCAGCGGAATGCCGAGAACAATGCAAGATTTCCGAAGCATTTTTATATGTCAGCGGAATTTTGAAAACAATGGAAGATTTCCGAAGCATTTTTAAACATCAGCGGAATTCTGAGAACAATGGAAGAGTTCCGAAGCATTTTTAAACTTCAGCAGAATTCCGAGAACAATGGAAGAGTTCCGAAGCATTTTTAAACTTCAGCAGAATTCCGAGAGCAATGGAAGAGTTCCGAAGCATTTTTAAACATCAGCGTAATGCCGAGAACAATGCAAGATTTCCGAAGGATTTTTATATCTCAGCGGAATTCCGAGAACAATGGAAGAGTTCTGAAGCATTTTTAAACGTCAGCGGAATTTTGAAAACAATGGAAGATTTCCGAAGCATTTTTAAACGTCAGCGGAATTCTGAGAACAATGGAAGAGTTCCGAAGCATTTTTAAACGTCAGCGGAATGCCGAGAACAATGCAAGATTTCTTAAATGTCAGCGGAATTCCGAGAACAATGGAAGGGTACCGAAGCATTTTTAAACGTCAGCGGAATTCTGAGAACAATGGAAGAGTTCCGAAGCATTTTTAAACTTCAGCGGAATTCCGAGAACAATGGAAGAGTTCCAAAGCATTTTTAAACGTCAGCGAATTCCGAGAACAATGGAAGAGCTCTGAAGCATTTTTAAACGTCAGCGGAATTTTGAAAACAATGGAAGATTTCCGAAGCATTTTTAAACTTCAGCGGAATTCCGATAACAATGGAAGAGTTCCGAAGCATTTTTAAACGTCAGCGGAATTCCGAGAACAATGGAAGAGTACCGAAGCATTTTAAAACGTCATCGGAATTCCGAGAACAATGGAAGAGTTCCGAAGCATTTTTAAACTTCAGCGGAATTACGAGAACAATGGAAGAGTTCCGAAGAATTTTTAAACATGAGCAGAATTACGAGAACAATGGAAGTGATTTTAAGCATTTTTAAACTTCAGCGGAATTTTGAAAACAATGGAAGATTTCCGGAGCATTTTTAAACGTCAGCGGAATTCTGAGAACAATGGAAGAGTTCCGAAGCATTTTTAAACGTCAGCGGAATGCCGAGAACAATGCAAGATTTCCAAAGCATTTTTATATGTCAGCGGAATTCCGAGAACAATGGAGAGTACCGAAACATTTTTAAACGTCAGCGGAATTCTGAGAACAATGGAAGAGTTTCGAAGCATTTTTAAACTTCAACGGAATTCCGAGAACAATGGAAGAGTTCCGAACCATTTTTAAACGTCAGCGGAATTCCGAGAACAATTGAAGAGTTCCAAAGCATTTTTAAACGTCAGCGGAATGCCGAGAACAATGCAAGATTTCTGAAGCATTTTTATATGTCAGCGGAATTCCGAGAACAATGGAAGAGTTCCGAAGCATTTTTAAACTTCAGCAGAATTACGAGAACAATGGAAGAGTTCCGAAGCATTTTTAAACTTCAGCGGAATTCTGAGAACAATGGAAGAGTTCCGAAGCATTTTTAAACGTCAGCAGAATTCCGAGAACAATGTAAGAGTTCTGAAGCATTTTTAAACTTCAGCAGAATTTCGAGAGCAATGGAAGAGTTCCAAAGCATTTTAAAAGTTCAGCAGAATTCCGAGAACAATTGAAGAGTTCCGAAGCATTTTTAAACGTCAGCGGAATGCCGAGAACAATGCAAGATTTCCGAAGCATTTTTATATGTCAGCGGAATTCCGAGAACAATGGAAGAGTTCCGAAGCATTTTTAAACTTCAGCAGAATTCTGAGATCAATGGAATAGTTCTGAAGAATTTTTAAATGTCAGCGGAAATCTGAAAACAATGGAAGAGTTCCGAAGCATTTTTAATCTTCAGAATAATTCCGAGAACAATGGAAGAGTTCCGAAGCATATTTAAACTTCAGCGGAATTCCGAGAACAATGGAAGAGTTCCGAAGCATTTTTAAAAGTCAGCTGAATACCGAGAACAATGGAAGAGTTTTGAAGCATTTTTAAACGTCAGCGGAATTCCGAGAACAATGGAAGAGGTCCGAAGCATTTTTAAATGTCAGCGGAATTCTGAGAAATATGGAAGAGTTTCGAAGCATTTTTAAATGTCAGCAGAATTCCGAGAACAATGGAAGAGTTCCGAAGCATTTTTAAACTTCAGCAGAAGTCTGAGAGCAATGGAAGAGTTCCGAAGCATTTTAAAAGTTCAGCAGAATTCCGAGAACAATTGAAGAGTTCCGAAGCATTTTTAAACGTCAGCGGAATACCGAGAACAATGCAAGATTTCCGAAGCATTTTTTTATGTCAGCGGAATTTTGAAAACAATGGAAGATTTCCGAAGCATTTTTAAACGTCAGCGGAATTCTGAGAACAATGGAAGAGTTCCGAAGCATTTTTAAACTTCAGCAGAATTCCGAGAACAATGGAAGAGTTCCGAAGCATTTTTAAACTTCAGCAGAATTCCGAGAGCAATGGAAGAGTTCCGAAGCATTTTTAAACGTCAGCGTAATGCCGAGAACAATGCAAGATTTCCGAAGGATTTTTATATGTCAGCGGAATTCCGAGAACAATGGAAGAGTTCCGAAGCATTTTTAAACTTCAGCAGAATTCCGAGAACAATGGAAGAGTTTCGAAGCATTTTTAAACTTCAACGGAATTCCGAGAACAATGGAAGAGTTTCGAAGCATTTTTAAACTTCAGCGGAATTCCGAGAACAATGGAAGAGTTCTGAAGCATTTTTAAACATCAGCGGAATTCCGAGAACAATGGAAGAGAATTTAAGCATTTTTAAACTTCAGCGTAATTCCGAGAACAATAGAAGAGTTCCGAAGCATTTTTAAAATTCACACGAATTCCGAGAATAATGGAAGAGTTCAGATGAATTTTTAGACTTCAGCAGAATTCCTAGAACAATGGAAGAGTTCCGAAGCATTTTTAAACTTCAGCGGAATTCCGATAACAATGGAAGAGTTCCGAAGCATTTTTAAACGTCAGCGGAATTCCGAGAACAATGGAAGAGTACCGAAGCATTTTAAAACGTCATCGGAATTCCGAGAACAGTGGAAGAGTTCCGAAGCATTTTTAAACTTCAGCGGAATTACGAGAACAATGGAAGAGTTCCGAAGAATTTTTAAACATGAGCAGAATTACGAGAACAATGGAAGTGATTTTAAGCATTTTTAAACTTCAGCGGAATTTTGAAAACAATGGAAGATTTCCGGAGCATTTTTAAACGTCAGCGGAATTCTGAGAACAATGGAAGAGTTCCGAAGCATTTTTAAACGTCAGCGGAATGCCGAGAACAATGCAAGATTTCCAAAGCATTTTTATATGTCAGCGGAATTCCGAGAACAATGGAGAGTACCGAAACATTTTTAAATGTCAGCGGAATTCTGAGAACAATGGAAGAGTTTCGAAGCATTTTTAAACTTCAACGGAATTCCGAGAACAATGGAAGAGTTCCGAACCATTTTTAAACGTCAGCGGAATTCCGAGAACAATTGAAGAGTTCCAAAGCATTTTTAAACGTCAGCGGAATGCCGAGAACAATGCAAGATTTCTGAAGCATTTTTATATGTCAGCGGAATTCCGAGAACAATGGAAGAGTTCCGAAGCATTTTTAAACTTCAGCAGAATTCCGAGAACAATGGAAGAGTTTCGAAGCATTTTTAAACTTCAACGGAATTCCGAGAACAATGGAAGAGTTCCGAACCATTTTTAAACGTCAGCGGAATTCCGAGAACAATGAAAGAGTTGCGAAGCATTATTAAACGTCAGCGGAATTCCGAGAACAATGGAAGAGTTCTGAAGCATTTTTAAGCGTCAGCGGAATTTTGAAAACAATGGAAGATTTCCGAAGCATTTTTAAACGTCAGCGGAATTCTGAGAACAATGGAAGAGTTCTGAAGCATTTTTAAACTTCAGCGGAATTTGGAGAACAATGGAAGAGTTCCGAAGCATTTTTAAAAGTCAGCGGATTTCCGAGAACAATGGAAGAGTTGTGAAGCATTTTTAAACGTCAGCAGAATTCCGAGAACAATGGAAGTGTTCCGAAGCATTTTTAAACGTCAGCGGAATTCTGAGATCAATGGAATAGTTCTGAAGAATTTTTAAATGTCAGCGGAAATCTGAAAACAATGGAAGAGTTCCGAAGCATTTTTAATCTTCAGAATAATTCCGAGAACAATGGAAGAGTTCCGAAGCATATTTAAACTTCAGCGGAATTCCGAGAACAATGGAAGAGTTCCGAAGCATTTTTAAAAGTCAGCTGAATACCGAGAACAATGGAAGAGTTTTGAAGCATTTTTAAACGTCAGCGGAATTCCGAGAACAATGGAAGAGGTCCGAAGCATTTTTAAATGTCAGCAGAATTCTGAGAAATATGGAAGAGTTTCGAAGCATTTTTAAATGTCAGCAGAATTCCGAGAACAATGGAAGAGTTCCGAAGCATTTTTAAACTTCAGCAGAATTCTGAGAGCAATGGAAGAGTTCCGAAGCATTTTAAAAGTTCAGCAGAATTCCGAGAACAATTGAAGAGTTCCGAAGCATTTTTAAACGTCAGCGGAATACCGAGAACAATGCAAGATTTCCGAAGCATTTTTAAACTTCAGCAGAATTCCGAGAACAATGGAAGAGTTCCGAAGCATTTTTAAACTTCAGCAGAATTCCGAGAGCAATGGAAGAGTTCCGAAGCATTGTTAAACATCAGCGTAATGCCGAGAACAATGCAAGATTTCCGAAGGATTTTTATATCTCAGCGGAATTCCGAGAACAATGGAAGAGTTCTGAAGCATTTTTAAACGTCAGCGGAATTTTGAAAACAATGGAAGATTTCCGAAGCATTTTTAAACGTCAGCGGAATTCTGAGAACAATGGAAGAGTTCCGAAGCATTTTTAAACGTCAGCGGAATGCCGAGAACAATGCAAGATTTCTTAAATGTCAGCGGAATTCCGAGAACAATGGAAGGGTACCGAAGCATTTTTAAACGTCAGCGGAATTCTGAGAACAATGGAAGAGTTCCGAAGCATTTTTAAACTTCAGCGGAATTCCGAGAACAATGGAAGAGTTCCAAAGCATTTTTAAACGTCAGCGAATTCCGAGAACAATGGAAGAGCTCTGAAGCATTTTTAAACGTCAGCGGAATTTTGAAAACAATGGAAGATTTCCGAAGCATTTTTAAACTTCAGCGGAATTCCGATAACAATGGAAGAGTTCCGAAGCATTTTTAAACGTCAGCGGAATTCCGAGAACAATGGAAGAGTACCGAAGCATTTTAAAACGTCATCGGAATTCCGAGAACAATGGAAGAGTTCCGAAGCATTTTTAAACTTCAGCGGAATTACGAGAACAATGGAAGAGTTCCGAAGAATTTTTAAACATGAGCAGAATTACGAGAACAATGGAAGTGATTTTAAGCATTTTTAAACTTCAGCGGAATTTTGAAAACAATGGAAGATTTCCGGAGCATTTTTAAACGTCAGCGGAATTCTGAGAACAATGGAAGAGTTCCGAAGCATTTTTAAACGTCAGCGGAATGCCGAGAACAATGCAAGATTTCCAAAGCATTTTTATATGTCAGCGGAATTCCGAGAACAATGGAGAGTACCGAAACATTTTTAAACGTCAGCGGAATTCTGAGAACAATGGAAGAGTTTCGAAGCATTTTTAAACTTCAACGGAATTCCGAGAACAATGGAAGAGTTCCGAACCATTTTTAAACGTCAGCGGAATTCCGAGAACAATTGAAGAGTTCCAAAGCATTTTTAAACGTCAGCGGAATGCCGAGAACAATGCAAGATTTCTGAAGCATTTTTATATGTCAGCGGAATTCCGAGAACAATGGAAGAGTTCCGAAGCATTTTTAAACTTCAGCAGAATTACGAGAACAATGGAAGAGTTCCGAAGCATTTTTAAACTTCAGCGGAATTCTGAGAACAATGGAAGAGTTCCGAAGCATTTTTAAACGTCAGCAGAATTCCGAGAACAATGTAAGAGTTCTGAAGCATTTTTAAACTTCAGCAGAATTTCGAGAGCAATGGAAGAGTTCCAAAGCATTTTAAAAGTTCAGCAGAATTCCGAGAACAATTGAAGAGTTCCGAAGCATTTTTAAACGTCAGCGGAATGCCGAGAACAATGCAAGATTTCCGAAGCATTTTTATATGTCAGCGGAATTCCGAGAACAATGGAAGAGTTCCGAAGCATTTTTAAACTTCAGCAGAATTCTGAGATCAATGGAATAGTTCTGAAGAATTTTTAAATGTCAGCGGAAATCTGAAAACAATGGAAGAGTTCCGAAGCATTTTTAATCTTCAGAATAATTCCGAGAACAATGGAAGAGTTCCGAAGCATATTTAAACTTCAGCGGAATTCCGAGAACAATGGAAGAGTTCCGAAGCATTTTTAAAAGTCAGCTGAATACCGAGAACAATGGAAGAGTTTTGAAGCATTTTTAAACGTCAGCGGAATTCCGAGAACAATGGAAGAGGTCCGAAGCATTTTTAAATGTCAGCAGAATTCCGAGAACAATGGAAGAGTTCCGAAGCATTTTTAAACTTCAGCAGAAGTCTGAGAGCAATGGAAGAGTTCCGAAGCATTTTAAAAGTTCAGCAGAATTCCGAGAACAATTGAAGAGTTCCGAAGCATTTTTAAACGTCAGCGGAATACCGAGAACAATGCAAGATTTCCGAAGCATTTTTTTATGTCAGCGGAATTTTGAAAACAATGGAAGATTTCCGAAGCATTTTTAAACGTCAGCGGAATTCTGAGAACAATGGAAGAGTTCCGAAGCATTTTTAAACTTCAGCAGAATTCCGAGAACAATGGAAGAGTTCCGAAGCATTTTTAAACTTCAGCAGAATTCCGAGAGCAATGGAAGAGTTCCGAAGCATTTTTAAACGTCAGCGTAATGCCGAGAACAATGCAAGATTTCCGAAGGATTTTTATATGTCAGCGGAATTCCGAGAACAATGGAAGAGTTCCGAAGCATTTTTAAACTTCAGCAGAATTCCGAGAACAATGGAAGAGTTTCGAAGCATTTTTAAACTTCAACGGAATTCCGAGAACAATGGAAGAGTTTCGAAGCATTTTTAAACTTCAGCGGAATTCCGAGAACAATGGAAGAGTTCTGAAGCATTTTTAAACATCAGCGGAATTCCGAGAACAATGGAAGAGAATTTAAGCATTTTTAAACTTCAGCGTAATTCCGAGAACAATAGAAGAGTTCCGAAGCATTTTTAAAATTCACACGAATTCCGAGAATAATGGAAGAGTTCAGATGAATTTTTAGACTTCAGCAGAATTCCTAGAACAATGGAAGAGTTCCGAAGCATTTTTAAACTTCAGCGGAATTCCGATAACAATGGAAGAGTTCCGAAGCATTTTTAAACGTCAGCGGAATTCGGAGAACAATGGAAGAGTACCGAAGCATTTTAAAACGTCATCGGAATTCCGAGAACAGTGGAAGAGTTCCGAAGCATTTTTAAACTTCAGCGGAATTACGAGAACAATGGAAGAGTTCCGAAGAATTTTTAAACATGAGCAGAATTACGAGAACAATGGAAGTGATTTTAAGCATTTTTAAACTTCAGCAGAATTACGAGAACAATGGAAGAGTTCCGAAGCATTTTTAAACTTCAGCGGAATTCTGAGAACAATGGAAGAGTTCCGAAGCATTTTTAAACGTCAGCAGAATTCCGAGAACAATGTAAGAGTTCTGAAGCATTTTTAAACTTCAGCAGAATTTCGAGAGCAATGGAAGAGTTCCAAAGCATTTTAAAAGTTCAGCAGAATTCCGAGAACAATTGAAGAGTTCCGAAGCATTTTTAAACGTCAGCGGAATGCCGAGAACAATGCAAGATTTCCGAAGCATTTTTATATGTCAGCGGAATTCCGAGAACAATGGAAGAGTTCCGAAGCATTTTTAAACTTCAGCAGAATTCTGAGATCAATGGAATAGTTCTGAAGAATTTTTAAATGTCAGCGGAAATCTGAAAACAATGGAAGAGTTCCGAAGCATTTTTAAACTTCAGCAGAATTCCGTGAACAATGGAAGAGTTCCGAAGCATTTTTAAACTTCAGCAGAATTCCGAGAACAATGGAAGAGTTCCGAAGCATTTTTAAATGTCAGCGGAATTCTGAGAACAATGTAATAGTTCTGAAGAATTTTTAAATGTAAGCGGGATTCCGAGAATAATGGAAGAGTTCCGAAGCATTTTTAAATGTCAGCGGAAATCTGAAAACAATGGAAGAGTTCCGAAGCATTTTTAAACGTCAGCGGAATTACGAGAACAATGGAAGAGTTCCGAAGCATTTTTAAACATGAGCAGAATTCCGAGAACAATGGAAGAGATTTTAAGCATTTTTAAACTTCAGCGGAATTCCGAGAACAATAGAAGAGTTCCGAAGCATTTTCAAACTTCACCCGAATTCTGAGAACAATGGAAGAGTTCCGAAGCATTTTTAAAAGTCAGCGGAATTCCGAGAACAATGGAAGAGTTGTGAAGCATTTTTAAACGTCAGCGGAATTCCGAGAACAATGGAGGAGTTCCGAAGCATTTTTAAACTTCAGCGGAATTTGGAGAACAATGGAAGAGTTCCGAAGCATTTTTAAAAGTCAGCGGAATTCCGAGAACAATGGAAGAGTTGTGAAGCATTTTTAAACGTCAGCAGAATTCCGAGAACAATGGAAGAGTTCCGAAGCATTTTTAAACGTCAGCGGAATTCTGAGATCAATGGAATAGTTCTGAAGAACTTTTAAATGTTAGCGGGATTCCGAGAACAATGGAAGAGTTCCGAAGCATTTTTAAATGTCAGCGGAAATCTGAAAACAATGGAAGAGTTCCGAAGCATTTTTAATTTTCAGAATAATTCCGAGAACAATGGAAGAGTTCCGAAGCATATTTAAACTTCAGCGGAATTCCGAGAACAATGGAAGAGTTCCGAAGCATTTTTAAAAGTCAGCGGAATACCGAGAACAATGGAAGAGTTTTGAAGTATTTTTAAACGTCAGCGGAATTCCGTGAACAATGGAAGAGGTCCGAAGCATTTTTAAATGTCAGCGGAATTCTGAGAAATATGGAAGAGTTCCGAAGCATTTTTAAATGTCAGCAGAATTCCGAGAACAATGGAAGAGTTCCGAAGCAATTTTAAACTTCAGCAGAATTCTGAGAGCAATGGAAGAGTTCCAAAGCATTTTAAAAGTTCAGCAGAATTCCGAGAACAATTGAAGAGTTCCGAAGCATTTTTAAACGTCAGCGGAATGCCGAGAACAATGCAAGATTTCCGAAGCATTTTTATATGTCAGCGGAATTTTGAAAACAATGGAAGATTTCCGAAGCATTTTTAAACATCAGCGGAATTCTGAGAACAATGGAAGAGTTCCGAAGCATTTTTAAACTTCAGCAGAATTCCGAGAACAATGGAAGAGTTCCGAAGCATTTTTAAACTTCAGCAGAATTCCGAGAGCAATGGAAGAGTTCCGAAGCATTTTTAAACATCAGCGTAATGCCGAGAACAATGCAAGATTTCCGAAGGATTTTTATATCTCAGCGGAATTCCGAGAACAATGGAAGAGTTCTGAAGCATTTTTAAACGTCAGCGGAATTTTGAAAACAATGGAAGATTTCCGAAGCATTTTTAAACGTCAGCGGAATTCTGAGAACAATGGAAGAGTTCCGAAGCATTTTTAAACGTCAGCGGAATGCCGAGAACAATGCAAGATTTCTTAAATGTCAGCGGAATTCCGAGAACAATGGAAGGGTACCGAAGCATTTTTAAACGTCAGCGGAATTCTGAGAACAATGGAAGAGTTCCGAAGCATTTTTAAACTTCAGCGGAATTCCGAGAACAATGGAAGAGTTCCAAAGCATTTTTAAACGTCAGCGAATTCCGAGAACAATGGAAGAGCTCTGAAGCATTTTTAAACGTCAGCGGAATTTTGAAAACAATGGAAGATTTCCGAAGCATTTTTAAACTTCAGCGGAATTCCGATAACAATGGAAGAGTTCCGAAGCATTTTTAAACGTCAGCGGAATTCCGAGAACAATGGAAGAGTACCGAAGCATTTTAAAACGTCATCGGAATTCCGAGAACAATGGAAGAGTTCCGAAGCATTTTTAAACTTCAGCGGAATTACGAGAACAATGGAAGAGTTCCGAAGAATTTTTAAACATGAGCAGAATTACGAGAACAATGGAAGTGATTTTAAGCATTTTTAAACTTCAGCGGAATTTTGAAAACAATGGAAGATTTCCGGAGCATTTTTAAACGTCAGCGGAATTCTGAGAACAATGGAAGAGTTCCGAAGCATTTTTAAACGTCAGCGGAATGCCGAGAACAATGCAAGATTTCCAAAGCATTTTTATATGTCAGCGGAATTCCGAGAACAATGGAGAGTACCGAAACATTTTTAAACGTCAGCGGAATTCTGAGAACAATGGAAGAGTTTCGAAGCATTTTTAAACTTCAACGGAATTCCGAGAACAATGGAAGAGTTCCGAACCATTTTTAAACGTCAGCGGAATTCCGAGAACAATTGAAGAGTTCCAAAGCATTTTTAAACGTCAGCGGAATGCCGAGAACAATGCAAGATTTCTGAAGCATTTTTATATGTCAGCGGAATTCCGAGAACAATGGAAGAGTTCCGAAGCATTTTTAAACTTCAGCAGAATTACGAGAACAATGGAAGAGTTCCGAAGCATTTTTAAACTTCAGCGGAATTCTGAGAACAATGGAAGAGTTCCGAAGCATTTTTAAACGTCAGCAGAATTCCGAGAACAATGTAAGAGTTCTGAAGCATTTTTAAACTTCAGCAGAATTTCGAGAGCAATGGAAGAGTTCCAAAGCATTTTAAAAGTTCAGCAGAATTCCGAGAACAATTGAAGAGTTCCGAAGCATTTTTAAACGTCAGCGGAATGCCGAGAACAATGCAAGATTTCCGAAGCATTTTTATATGTCAGCGGAATTCCGAGAACAATGGAAGAGTTCCGAAGCATTTTTAAACTTCAGCAGAATTCTGAGATCAATGGAATAGTTCTGAAGAATTTTTAAATGTCAGCGGAAATCTGAAAACAATGGAAGAGTTCCGAAGCATTTTTAAACTTCAGCAGAATTCCGAGAACAATGGAAGAGTTCCGAAGCATTTTTAAACGTCAGCGGAATTCTGAGAACAATGGAAGAGTTCCGAAGCATTTTTAAACTTCAGCAGAATTCCGAGAACAATGGAAGAGTTCCGAAGCATTTTTAAACGTCAGCGGAATTCTGAGAACAATGTAATAGTTCTGAAGAATTTTTAAATGTAAGCGGGATTCCGAGAATAATGGAAGAGTTCCGAAGCATTTTTAAATGTCAGCGGAAATCTGAAAACAATGGAAGAGTTCCGAAGCATTTTTAAACTTCAGCGGAATTACGAGAACAATGGAAGAGTTCCGAAGCATTTTTAAACATGAGCAGAATTCCGAGAACAATGGAAGAGATTTTAAGCATTTTTAAACTTCAGCGGAATTCCGAGAACAATAGAAGAGTTCCGAAGCATTTTCAAACTTCACCCGAATTCTGAGAACAATGGAAGAGTTCCGAAGCATTTTTAAAAGTCAGCGGAATTCCGAGAACAATGGAAGAGTTGTGAAGCATTTTTAAACGTCAGCGGAATTCCGAGAACAATGGAGGAGTTCCGAAGCATTTTTAAACTTCAGCGGAATTTGGAGAACAATGGAAGAGTTCCGAAGCATTTTTAAAAGTCAGCGGAATTCCGAGAACAATGGAAGAGTTGTGAAGCATTTTTAAACGTCAGCAGAATTCGGAGAACAATGGAAGAGTTCCGAAGCATTTTTAAACGTCAGCGGAATTCTGAGATCAATGGAATAGTTCTGAAGAACTTTTAAATGTTAGCGGGATTCCGAGAACAATGGAAGAGTTCCGAAGCATTTTTAAATGTCAGCGGAAATCTGAAAACAATGGAAGAGTTCCGAAGCATTTTTAATCTTCAGAATAATTCCGAGAACAATGGAAGAGTTCCGAAGCATATTTAAACTTCAGCGGAATTCCGAGAACAATGGAAGAGTTCCGAAGCATTTTTAAAAGTCAGCGGAATACCGAGAACAATGGAAGAGTTTTGAAGTATTTTTAAACGTCAGCGGAATTCCGTGAACAATGGAAGAGGTCCGAAGCATTTTTAAATGTCAGCGGAATTCTGAGAAATATGGAAGAGTTCCGAACCATTTTTAAATGTCAGCAGAATTCCGAGAACAATGGAAGAGTTCCGAAGCAATTTTAAACTTCAGCAGAATTCTGAGAGCAATGGAAGAGTTCCAAAGCATTTTAAAAGTTCAGCAGAATTCCGAGAACAATTGAAGAGTTCCGAAGCATTTTTAAACGTCAGCGGAATGCCGAGAACAATGCAAGATTTCCGAAGCATTTTTATATGTCAGCGGAATTTTGAAAACAATGGAAGATTTCCGAAGCATTTTTAAACATCAGCGGAATTCTGAGAACAATGGAAGAGTTCCGAAGCATTTTTAAACTTCAGCAGAATTCCGAGAACAATGGAAGAGTTCCGAAGCATTTTTAAACTTCAGCAGAATTCCGAGAGCAATGGAAGAGTTCCGAAGCATTTTTAAACATCAGCGTAATGCCGAGAACAATGCAAGATTTCCGAAGGATTTTTATATCTCAGCGGAATTCCGAGAACAATGGAAGAGTTCTGAAGCATTTTTAAACGTCAGCGGAATTTTGAAAACAATGGAAGATTTCCGAAGCATTTTTAAACGTCAGCGGAATTCTGAGAACAATGGAAGAGTTCCGAAGCATTTTTAAACGTCAGCGGAATGCCGAGAACAATGCAAGATTTCTTAAATGTCAGCGGAATTCCGAGAACAATGGAAGGGTACCGAAGCATTTTTAAACGTCAGCGGAATTCTGAGAACAATGGAAGAGTTCCGAAGCATTTTTAAACTTCAGCGGAATTCCGAGAACAATGGAAGAGTTCCAAAGCATTTTTAAACGTCAGCGAATTCCGAGAACAATGGAAGAGCTCTGAAGCATTTTTAAACGTCAGCGGAATTCCGAGAACAATGGAAGAGTACCGAAGCATTTTAAAACGTCATCGGAATTCCGAGAACAATGGAAGAGTTCCGAAGCATTTTTAAACTTCAGCGGAATTACGAGAACAATGGAAGAGTTCCGAAGAATTTTTAAACATGAGCAGAATTACGAGAACAATGGAAGTGATTTTAAGCATTTTTAAACTTCAGCGGAATTTTGAAAACAATGGAAGATTTCCGGAGCATTTTTAAACGTCAGCGGAATTCTGAGAACAATGGAAGAGTTCCGAAGCATTTTTAAACGTCAGCGGAATGCCGAGAACAATGCAAGATTTCCAAAGCATTTTTATATGTCAGCGGAATTCCGAGAACAATGGAGAGTACCGAAACATTTTTAAACGTCAGCGGAATTCTGAGAACAATGGAAGAGTTTCGAAGCATTTTTAAACTTCAACGGAATTCCGAGAACAATGGAAGAGTTCCGAACCATTTTTAAACGTCAGCGGAATTCCGAGAACAATTGAAGAGTTCCAAAGCATTTTTAAACGTCAGCGGAATGCCGAGAACAATGCAAGATTTCTGAAGCATTTTTATATGTCAGCGGAATTCCGAGAACAATGGAAGAGTTCCGAAGCATTTTTAAACTTCAGCAGAATTACGAGAACAATGGAAGAGTTCCGAAGCATTTTTAAACTTCAGCGGAATTCTGAGAACAATGGAAGAGTTCCGAAGCATTTTTAAACGTCAGCAGAATTCCGAGAACAATGTAAGAGTTCTGAAGCATTTTTAAACTTCAGCAGAATTTCGAGAGCAATGGAAGAGTTCCAAAGCATTTTAAAAGTTCAGCAGAATTCCGAGAACAATTGAAGAGTTCCGAATCATTTTTAAACGTCAGCGGAATGCCGAGAACAATGCAAGATTTCCGAAGCATTTTTATATGTCAGCGGAATTCCGAGAACAATGGAAGAGTTCCGAAGCATTTTTAAACTTCAGCAGAATTCTGAGATCAATGGAATAGTTCTGAAGAATTTTTAAATGTCAGCGGAAATCTGAAAACAATGGAAGAGTTCCGAAGCATTTTTAATCTTCAGAATAATTCCGAGAACAATGGAAGAGTTCCGAAGCATATTTAAACTTCAGCGGAATTCCGAGAACAATGGAAGAGTTCCGAAGCATTTTTAAAAGTCAGCTGAATACCGAGAACAATGGAAGAGTTTTGAAGCATTTTTAAACGTCAGCGGAATTCCGAGAACAATGGAAGAGGTCCGAAGCATTTTTAAATGTCAGCGGAATTCTGAGAAATATGGAAGAGTTTCAAAGCATTTTTAAATGTCAGCAGAATTCCGAGAACAATGGAAGAGTTCCGAAGCATTTTTAAACTTCAGCAGAAGTCTGAGAGCAATGGAAGAGTTCCGAAGCATTTTAAAAGTTCAGCAGAATTCCGAGAACAATTGAAGAGTTCCGAAGCATTTTTAAACGTCAGCGGAATACCGAGAACAATGCAAGATTTCCGAAGCATTTTTTTATGTCAGCGGAATTTTGAAAACAATGGAAGATTTCCGAAGCATTTTTAAACGTCAGCGGAATTCTGAGAACAATGGAAGAGTTCCGAAGCATTTTTAAACTTCAGCAGAATTCCGAGAACAATGGAAGAGTTCCGAAGCATTTTTAAACTTCAGCAGAATTCCGAGAGCAATGGAAGAGTTCCGAAGCATTTTTAAACGTCAGCGTAATGCCGAGAACAATGCAAGATTTCCGAAGGATTTTTATATGTCAGCGGAATTCCGAGAACAATGGAAGAGTTCCGAAGCATTTTTAAACTTCAGCAGAATTCCGAGAACAATGGAAGAGTTTCGAAGCATTTTTAAACTTCAACGGAATTCCGAGAACAATGGAAGAGTTTCGAAGCATTTTTAAACTTCAGCGGAATTCCGAGAACAATGGAAGAGTTCTGAAGCATTTTTAAACATCAGCGGAATTCCGAGAACAATGGAAGAGAATTTAAGCATTTTTAAACTTCAGCGTAATTCCGAGAACAATAGAAGAGTTCCGAAGCATTTTTAAAATTCACACGAATTCCGAGAATAATGGAAGAGTTCAGATGAATTTTTAGACTTCAGCAGAATTCCTAGAACAATGGAAGAGTTCCGAAGCATTTTTAAACTTCAGCGGAATTCCGATAACAATGGAAGAGTTCCGAAGCATTTTTAAACGTCAGCGGAATTCCGAGAACAATGGAAGAGTACCGAAGCATTTTAAAACGTCATCGGAATTCCGAGAACAGTGGAAGAGTTCCGAAGCATTTTTAAACTTCAGCGGAATTACGAGAACAATGGAAGAGTTCCGAAGAATTTTTAAACATGAGCAGAATTACGAGAACAATGGAAGTGATTTTAAGCATTTTTAAACTTCAGCGGAATTTTGAAAACAATGGAAGATTTCCGGAGCATTTTTAAACGTCAGCGGAATTCTGAGAACAATGGAAGAGTTCCGAAGCATTTTTAAACGTCAGCGGAATGCCGAGAACAATGCAAGATTTCCAAAGCATTTTTATATGTCAGCGGAATTCCGAGAACAATGGAGAGTACCGAAACATTTTTAAATGTCAGCGGAATTCTGAGAACAATGGAAGAGTTTCGAAGCATTTTTAAACTTCAACGGAATTCCGAGAACAATGGAAGAGTTCCGAACCATTTTTAAACGTCAGCGGAATTCCGAGAACAATTGAAGAGTTCCAAAGCATTTTTAAACGTCAGCGGAATGCCGAGAACAATGCAAGATTTCTGAAGCATTTTTATATGTCAGCGGAATTCCGAGAACAATGGAAGAGTTCCGAAGCATTTTTAAACTTCAGCAGAATTCCGAGAACAATGGAAGAGTTTCGAAGCATTTTTAAACTTCAACGGAATTCCGAGAACAATGGAAGAGTTCCGAACCATTTTTAAACGTCAGCGGAATTCCGAGAACAATGAAAGAGTTGCGAAGCATTATTAAACGTCAGCGGAATTCCGAGAACAATGGAAGAGTTCTGAAGCATTTTTAAGCGTCAGCGGAATTTTGAAAACAATGGAAGATTTCCGAAGCATTTTTAAACGTCAGCGGAATTCTGAGAACAATGGAAGAGTTCTGAAGCATTTTTAAACTTCAGCGGAATTTGGAGAACAATGGAAGAGTTCCGAAGCATTTTTAAAAGTCAGCGGATTTCCGAGAACAATGGAAGAGTTGTGAAGCATTTTTAAACGTCAGCAGAATTCCGAGAACAATGGAAGTGTTCCGAAGCATTTTTAAACGTCAGCGGAATTCTGAGATCAATGGAATAGTTCTGAAGAATTTTTAAATGTCAGCGGAAATCTGAAAACAATGGAAGAGTTCCGAAGCATTTTTAATCTTCAGAATAATTCCGAGAACAATGGAAGAGTTCCGAAGCATATTTAAACTTCAGCGGAATTCCGAGAACAATGGAAGAGTTCCGAAGCATTTTTAAAAGTCAGCTGAATACCGAGAACAATGGAAGAGTTTTGAAGCATTTTTAAACGTCAGCGGAATTCCGAGAACAATGGAAGAGGTCCGAAGCATTTTTAAATGTCAGCAGAATTCTGAGAAATATGGAAGAGTTTCGAAGCATTTTTAAATGTCAGCAGAATTCCGAGAACAATGGAAGAGTTCCGAAGCATTTTTAAACTTCAGCAGAATTCTGAGAGCAATGGAAGAGTTCCGAAGCATTTTAAAAGTTCAGCAGAATTCCGAGAACAATTGAAGAGTTCCGAAGCATTTTTAAACGTCAGCGGAATACCGAGAACAATGCAAGATTTCCGAAGCATTTTTAAACTTCAGCAGAATTCCGAGAACAATGGAAGAGTTCCGAAGCATTTTTAAACTTCAGCAGAATTCCGAGAGCAATGGAAGAGTTCCGAAGCATTTTTAAACATCAGCGTAATGCCGAGAATAATGCAAGATTTCCGAAGGATTTTTATATCTCAGCGGAATTCCGAGAACAATGGAAGAGTTCTGAAGCATTTTTAAACGTCAGCGGAATTTTGAAAACAATGGAAGATTTCCGAAGCATTTTTAAACGTCAGCGGAATTCTGAGAACAATGGAAGAGTTCCGAAGCATTTTTAAACGTCAGCGGAATGCCGAGAACAATGCAAGATTTCTTAAATGTCAGCGGAATTCCGAGAACAATGGAAGGGTACCGAAGCATTTTTAAACGTCAGCGGAATTCTGAGAACAATGGAAGAGTTCCGAAGCATTTTTAAACTTCAGCGGAATTCCGAGAACAATGGAAGAGTTCCAAAGCATTTTTAAACGTCAGCGAATTCCGAGAACAATGGAAGAGCTCTGAAGCATTTTTAAACGTCAGCGGAATTTTGAAAACAATGGAAGATTTCCGAAGCATTTTTAAACTTCAGCGGAATTCCGATAACAATGGAAGAGTTCCGAAGCATTTTTAAACGTCAGCGGAATTCCGAGAACAATGGAAGAGTACCGAAGCATTTTAAAACGTCATCGGAATTCCGAGAACAATGGAAGAGTTCCGAAGCATTTTTAAACTTCAGCGGAATTACGAGAACAATGGAAGAGTTCCGAAGAATTTTTAAACATGAGCAGAATTACGAGAACAATGGAAGTGATTTTAAGCATTTTTAAACTTCAGCGGAATTTTGAAAACAATGGAAGATTTCCGGAGCATTTTTAAACGTCAGCGGAATTCTGAGAACAATGGAAGAGTTCCGAAGCATTTTTAAACGTCAGCGGAATGCCGAGAACAATGCAAGATTTCCAAAGCATTTTTATATGTCAGCGGAATTCCGAGAACAATGGAGAGTACCGAAACATTTTTAAACGTCAGCGGAATTCTGAGAACAATGGAAGAGTTTCGAAGCATTTTTAAACTTCAACGGAATTCCGAGAACAATGGAAGAGTTCCGAACCATTTTTAAACGTCAGCGGAATTCCGAGAACAATTGAAGAGTTCCAAAGCATTTTTAAACGTCAGCGGAATGCCGAGAACAATGCAAGATTTCTGAAGCATTTTTATATGTCAGCGGAATTCCGAGAACAATGGAAGAGTTCCGAAGCATTTTTAAACTTCAGCAGAATTACGAGAACAATGGAAGAGTTCCGAAGCATTTTTAAACTTCAGCGGAATTCTGAGAACAATGGAAGAGTTCCGAAGCATTTTTAAACGTCAGCAGAATTCCGAGAACAATGTAAGAGTTCTGAAGCATTTTTAAACTTCAGCAGAATTTCGAGAGCAATGGAAGAGTTCCAAAGCATTTTAAAAGTTCAGCAGAATTCCGAGAACAATTGAAGAGTTCCGAATCATTTTTAAACGTCAGCGGAATGCCGAGAACAATGCAAGATTTCCGAAGCATTTTTATATGTCAGCGGAATTCCGAGAACAATGGAAGAGTTCCGAAGCATTTTTAAACTTCAGCAGAATTCTGAGATCAATGGAATAGTTCTGAAGAATTTTTAAATGTCAGCGGAAATCTGAAAACAATGGAAGAGTTCCGAAGCATTTTTAATCTTCAGAATAATTCCGAGAACAATGGAAGAGTTCCGAAGCATATTTAAACTTCAGCGGAATTCCGAGAACAATGGAAGAGTTCCGAAGCATTTTTAAAAGTCAGCTGAATACCGAGAACAATGGAAGAGTTTTGAAGCATTTTTAAACGTCAGCGGAATTCCGAGAACAATGGAAGAGGTCCGAAGCATTTTTAAATGTCAGCGGAATTCTGAGAAATATGGAAGAGTTTCAAAGCATTTTTAAATGTCAGCAGAATTCCGAGAACAATGGAAGAGTTCCGAAGCATTTTTAAACTTCAGCAGAAGTCTGAGAGCAATGGAAGAGTTCCGAAGCATTTTAAAAGTTCAGCAGAATTCCGAGAACAATTGAAGAGTTCCGAAGCATTTTTAAACGTCAGCGGAATACCGAGAACAATGCAAGATTTCCGAAGCATTTTTTTATGTCAGCGGAATTTTGAAAACAATGGAAGATTTCCGAAGCATTTTTAAACGTCAGCGGAATTCTGAGAACAATGGAAGAGTTCCGAAGCATTTTTAAACTTCAGCAGAATTCCGAGAACAATGGAAGAGTTCCGAAGCATTTTTAAACTTCAGCAGAATTCCGAGAGCAATGGAAGAGTTCCGAAGCATTTTTAAACGTCAGCGTAATGCCGAGAACAATGCAAGATTTCCGAAGGATTTTTATATGTCAGCGGAATTCCGAGAACAATGGAAGAGTTCCGAAGCATTTTTAAACTTCAGCAGAATTCCGAGAACAATGGAAGAGTTTCGAAGCATTTTTAAACTTCAACGGAATTCCGAGAACAATGGAAGAGTTTCGAAGCATTTTTAAACTTCAGCGGAATTCCGAGAACAATGGAAGAGTTCTGAAGCATTTTTAAACATCAGCGGAATTCCGAGAACAATGGAAGAGAATTTAAGCATTTTTAAACTTCAGCGTAATTCCGAGAACAATAGAAGAGTTCCGAAGCATTTTTAAAATTCACACGAATTCCGAGAATAATGGAAGAGTTCAGATGAATTTTTAGACTTCAGCAGAATTCCTAGAACAATGGAAGAGTTCCGAAGCATTTTTAAACTTCAGCGGAATTCCGATAACAATGGAAGAGTTCCGAAGCATTTTTAAACGTCAGCGGAATTCCGAGAACAATGGAAGAGTACCGAAGCATTTTAAAACGTCATCGGAATTCCGAGAACAGTGGAAGAGTTCCGAAGCATTTTTAAACTTCAGCGGAATTACGAGAACAATGGAAGAGTTCCGAAGAATTTTTAAACATGAGCAGAATTACGAGAACAATGGAAGTGATTTTAAGCATTTTTAAACTTCAGCGGAATTTTGAAAACAATGGAAGATTTCCGGAGCATTTTTAAACGTCAGCGGAATTCTGAGAACAATGGAAGAGTTCCGAAGCATTTTTAAACGTCAGCGGAATGCCGAGAACAATGCAAGATTTCCAAAGCATTTTTATATGTCAGCGGAATTCCGAGAACAATGGAGAGTACCGAAACATTTTTAAATGTCAGCGGAATTCTGAGAACAATGGAAGAGTTTCGAAGCATTTTTAAACTTCAACGGAATTCCGAGAACAATGGAAGAGTTCCGAACCATTTTTAAACGTCAGCGGAATTCCGAGAACAATTGAAGAGTTCCAAAGCATTTTTAAACGTCAGCGGAATGCCGAGAACAATGCAAGATTTCTGAAGCATTTTTATATGTCAGCGGAATTCCGAGAACAATGGAAGAGTTCCGAAGCATTTTTAAACTTCAGCAGAATTCCGAGAACAATGGAAGAGTTTCGAAGCATTTTTAAACTTCAACGGAATTCCGAGAACAATGGAAGAGTTCCGAACCATTTTTAAACGTCAGCGGAATTCCGAGAACAATGAAAGAGTTGCGAAGCATTATTAAACGTCAGCGGAATTCCGAGAACAATGGAAGAGTTCTGAAGCATTTTTAAGCGTCAGCGGAATTTTGAAAACAATGGAAGATTTCCGAAGCATTTTTAAACGTCAGCGGAATTCTGAGAACAATGGAAGAGTTCTGAAGCATTTTTAAACTTCAGCGGAATTTGGAGAACAATGGAAGAGTTCCGAAGCATTTTTAAAAGTCAGCGGATTTCCGAGAACAATGGAAGAGTTGTGAAGCATTTTTAAACGTCAGCAGAATTCCGAGAACAATGGAAGTGTTCCGAAGCATTTTTAAACGTCAGCGGAATTCTGAGATCAATGGAATAGTTCTGAAGAATTTTTAAATGTCAGCGGAAATCTGAAAACAATGGAAGAGTTCCGAAGCATTTTTAATCTTCAGAATAATTCCGAGAACAATGGAAGAGTTCCGAAGCATATTTAAACTTCAGCGGAATTCCGAGAACAACGGAAGAGTTCCGAAGCATTTTTAAAAGTCAGCTGAATACCGAGAACAATGGAAGAGTTTTGAAGCATTTTTAAACGTCAGCGGAATTCCGAGAACAATGGAAGAGGTCCGAAGCATTTTTAAATGTCAGCAGAATTCTGAGAAATATGGAAGAGTTTCGAAGCATTTTTAAATGTCAGCAGAATTCCGAGAACAATGGAAGAGTTCCGAAGCATTTTTAAACTTCAGCAGAATTCTGAGAGCAATGGAAGAGTTCCGAAGCATTTTAAAAGTTCAGCAGAATTCCGAGAACAATTGAAGAGTTCCGAAGCATTTTTAAACGTCAGCGGAATACCGAGAACAATGCAAGATTTCCGAAGCATTTTTAAACTTCAGCAGAATTCCGAGAACAATGGAAGAGTTCCGAAGCATTTTTAAACTTCAGCAGAATTCCGAGAGCAATGGAAGAGTTCCGAAGCATTTTTAAACATCAGCGTAATGCCGAGAATAATGCAAGATTTCCGAAGGATTTTTATATCTCAGCGGAATTCCGAGAACAATGGAAGAGTTCTGAAGCATTTTTAAACGTCAGCGGAATTTTGAAAACAATGGAAGATTTCCGAAGCATTTTTAAACGTCAGCGGAATTCTGAGAACAATGGAAGAGTTCCGAAGCATTTTTAAACGTCAGCGGAATGCCGAGAACAATGCAAGATTTCTTAAATGTCAGCGGAATTCCGAGAACAATGGAAGGGTACCGAAGCATTTTTAAACGTCAGCGGAATTCTGAGAACAATGGAAGAGTTCCGAAGCATTTTTAAACTTCAGCGGAATTCCGAGAACAATGGAAGAGTTCCAAAGCATTTTTAAACGTCAGCGAATTCCGAGAACAATGGAAGAGCTCTGAAGCATTTTTAAACGTCAGCGGAATTTTGAAAACAATGGAAGATTTCCGAAGCATTTTTAAACTTCAGCGGAATTCCGATAACAATGGAAGAGTTCCGAAGCATTTTTAAACGTCAGCGGAATTCCGAGAACAATGGAAGAGTACCGAAGCATTTTAAAACGTCATCGGAATTCCGAGAACAATGGAAGAGTTCCGAAGCATTTTTAAACTTCAGCGGAATTACGAGAACAATGGAAGAGTTCCGAAGAATTTTTAAACATGAGCAGAATTACGAGAACAATGGAAGTGATTTTAAGCATTTTTAAACTTCAGCGGAATTTTGAAAACAATGGAAGATTTCCGGAGCATTTTTAAACGTCAGCGGAATTCTGAGAACAATGGAAGAGTTCCGAAGCATTTTTAAACGTCAGCGGAATGCCGAGAACAATGCAAGATTTCCAAAGCATTTTTATATGTCAGCGGAATTCCGAGAACAATGGAGAGTACCGAAACATTTTTAAACGTCAGCGGAATTCTGAGAACAATGGAAGAGTTTCGAAGCATTTTTAAACTTCAACGGAATTCCGAGAACAATGGAAGAGTTCCGAACCATTTTTAAACGTCAGCGGAATTCCGAGAACAATTGAAGAGTTCCAAAGCATTTTTAAACGTCAGCGGAATGCCGAGAACAATGCAAGATTTCTGAAGCATTTTTATATGTCAGCGGAATTCCGAGAACAATGGAAGAGTTCCGAAGCATTTTTAAACTTCAGCAGAATTACGAGAACAATGGAAGAGTTCCGAAGCATTTTTAAACTTCAGCGGAATTCTGAGAACAATGGAAGAGTTCCGAAGCATTTTTAAACGTCAGCAGAATTCCGAGAACAATGTAAGAGTTCTGAAGCATTTTTAAACTTCAGCAGAATTTCGAGAGCAATGGAAGAGTTCCAAAGCATTTTAAAAGTTCAGCAGAATTCCGAGAACAATTGAAGAGTTCCGAAGCATTTTTAAACGTCAGCGGAATGCCGAGAACAATGCAAGATTTCCGAAGCATTTTTATATGTCAGCGGAATTCCGAGAACAATGGAAGAGTTCCGAAGCATTTTTAAACTTCAGCAGAATTCTGAGATCAATGGAATAGTTCTGAAGAATTTTTAAATGTCAGCGGAAATCTGAAAACAATGGAAGAGTTCCGAAGCATTTTTAATCTTCAGAATAATTCCGAGAACAATGGAAGAGTTCCGAAGCATATTTAAACTTCAGCGGAATTCCGAGAACAATGGAAGAGTTCCGAAGCATTTTTAAAAGTCAGCTGAATACCGAGAACAATGGAAGAGTTTTGAAGCATTTTTAAACGTCAGCGGAATTCCGAGAACAATGGAAGAGGTCCGAAGCATTTTTAAATGTCAGCGGAATTCTGAGAAATATGGAAGAGTTTCGAAGCATTTTTAAATGTCAGCAGAATTCCGAGAACAATGGAAGAGTTCCGAAGCATTTTTAAACTTCAGCAGAAGTCTGAGAGCAATGGAAGAGTTCCGAAGCATTTTAAAAGTTCAGCAGAATTCCGAGAACAATTGAAGAGTTCCGAAGCATTTTTAAACGTCAGCGGAATACCGAGAACAATGCAAGATTTCCGAAGCATTTTTTTATGTCAGCGGAATTTTGAAAACAATGGAAGATTTCCGAAGCATTTTTAAACGTCAGCGGAATTCTGAGAACAATGGAAGAGTTCCGAAGCATTTTTAAACTTCAGCAGAATTCCGAGAACAATGGAAGAGTTCCGAAGCATTTTTAAACTTCAGCAGAATTCCGAGAGCAATGGAAGAGTTCCGAAGCATTTTTAAACGTCAGCGTAATGCCGAGAACAATGCAAGATTTCCGAAGCATTTTTATATGTCAGCGGAATTCCGAGAACAATGGAAGAGTTCCGAAGCATTTTTAAACTTCAGCAGAATTCTGAGATCAATGGAATAGTTCTGAAGAATTTTTAAATGTCAGCGGAAATCTGAAAACAATGGAAGAGTTCCGAAGCATTTTTAATCTTCAGAATAATTCCGAGAACAATGGAAGAGTTCCGAAGCATATTTAAACTTCAGCGGAATTCCGAGAACAATGGAAGAGTTCCGAAGCATTTTTAAAAGTCAGCTGAATACCGAGAACAATGGAAGAGTTTTGAAGCATTTTTAAACGTCAGCGGAATTCCGAGAACAATGGAAGAGGTCCGAAGCATTTTTAAATGTCAGCGGAATTCTGAGAAATATGGAAGAGTTTCGAAGCATTTTTAAATGTCAGCAGAATTCCGAGAACAATGGAAGAGTTCCGAAGCATTTTTAAACTTCAGCAGAAGTCTGAGAGCAATGGAAGAGTTCCGAAGCATTTTAAAAGTTCAGCAGAATTCCGAGAACAATTGAAGAGTTCCGAAGCATTTTTAAACGTCAGCGGAATACCGAGAACAATGCAAGATTTCCGAAGCATTTTTTTATGTCAGCGGAATTTTGAAAACAATGGAAGATTTCCGAAGCATTTTTAAACGTCAGCGGAATTCTGAGAACAATGGAAGAGTTCCGAAGCATTTTTAAACTTCAGCGGAATTCTGAGAACAATGGAAGAGTTCCGAAGCATTTTTAAACGTCAGCAGAATTCCGAGAACAATGTAAGAGTTCTGAAGCATTTTTAAACTTCAGCAGAATTTCGAGAGCAATGGAAGAGTTCCAAAGCATTTTAAAAGTTCAGCAGAATTCCGAGAACAATTGAAGAGTTCCGAATCATTTTTAAACGTCAGCGGAATGCCGAGAACAATGCAAGATTTCCGAAGCATTTTTATATGTCAGCGGAATTCCGAGAACAATGGAAGAGTTCCGAAGCATTTTTAAACTTCAGCAGAATTCTGAGATCAATGGAATAGTTCTGAAGAATTTTTAAATGTCAGCGGAAATCTGAAAACAATGGAAGAGTTCCGAAGCATTTTTAATCTTCAGAATAATTCCGAGAACAATGGAAGAGTTCCGAAGCATATTTAAACTTCAGCGGAATTCCGAGAACAATGGAAGAGTTCCGAAGCATTTTTAAAAGTCAGCTGAATACCGAGAACAATGGAAGAGTTTTGAAGCATTTTTAAACGTCAGCGGAATTCCGAGAACAATGGAAGAGGTCCGAAGCATTTTTAAATGTCAGCGGAATTCTGAGAAATATGGAAGAGTTTCAAAGCATTTTTAAATGTCAGCAGAATTCCGAGAACAATGGAAGAGTTCCGAAGCATTTTTAAACTTCAGCAGAAGTCTGAGAGCAATGGAAGAGTTCCGAAGCATTTTAAAAGTTCAGCAGAATTCCGAGAACAATTGAAGAGTTCCGAAGCATTTTTAAACGTCAGCGGAATACCGAGAACAATGCAAGATTTCCGAAGCATTTTTTTATGTCAGCGGAATTTTGAAAACAATGGAAGATTTCCGAAGCATTTTTAAACGTCAGCGGAATTCTGAGAACAATGGAAGAGTTCCGAAGCATTTTTAAACTTCAGCAGAATTCCGAGAACAATGGAAGAGTTCCGAAGCATTTTTAAACTTCAGCAGAATTCCGAGAGCAATGGAAGAGTTCCGAAGCATTTTTAAACGTCAGCGTAATGCCGAGAACAATGCAAGATTTCCGAAGGATTTTTATATGTCAGCGGAATTCCGAGAACAATGGAAGAGTTCCGAAGCATTTTTAAACTTCAGCAGAATTCCGAGAACAATGGAAGAGTTTCGAAGCATTTTTAAACTTCAACGGAATTCCGAGAACAATGGAAGAGTTTCGAAGCATTTTTAAACTTCAGCGGAATTCCGAGAACAATGGAAGAGTTCTGAAGCATTTTTAAACATCAGCGGAATTCCGAGAACAATGGAAGAGAATTTAAGCATTTTTAAACTTCAGCGTAATTCCGAGAACAATAGAAGAGTTCCGAAGCATTTTTAAAATTCACACGAATTCCGAGAATAATGGAAGAGTTCAGATGAATTTTTAGACTTCAGCAGAATTCCTAGAACAATGGAAGAGTTCCGAAGCATTTTTAAACTTCAGCGGAATTCCGATAACAATGGAAGAGTTCCGAAGCATTTTTAAACGTCAGCGGAATTCCGAGAACAATGGAAGAGTACCGAAGCATTTTAAAACGTCATCGGAATTCCGAGAACAGTGGAAGAGTTCCGAAGCATTTTTAAACTTCAGCGGAATTACGAGAACAATGGAAGAGTTCCGAAGAATTTTTAAACATGAGCAGAATTACGAGAACAATGGAAGTGATTTTAAGCATTTTTAAACTTCAGCGGAATTTTGAAAACAATGGAAGATTTCCGGAGCATTTTTAAACGTCAGCGGAATTCTGAGAACAATGGAAGAGTTCCGAAGCATTTTTAAACGTCAGCGGAATGCCGAGAACAATGCAAGATTTCCAAAGCATTTTTATATGTCAGCGGAATTCCGAGAACAATGGAGAGTACCGAAACATTTTTAAATGTCAGCGGAATTCTGAGAACAATGGAAGAGTTTCGAAGCATTTTTAAACTTCAACGGAATTCCGAGAACAATGGAAGAGTTCCGAACCATTTTTAAACGTCAGCGGAATTCCGAGAACAATTGAAGAGTTCCAAAGCATTTTTAAACGTCAGCGGAATGCCGAGAACAATGCAAGATTTCTGAAGCATTTTTATATGTCAGCGGAATTCCGAGAACAATGGAAGAGTTCCGAAGCATTTTTAAACTTCAGCAGAATTCCGAGAACAATGGAAGAGTTTCGAAGCATTTTTAAACTTCAACGGAATTCCGAGAACAATGGAAGAGTTCCGAACCATTTTTAAACGTCAGCGGAATTCCGAGAACAATGAAAGAGTTGCGAAGCATTATTAAACGTCAGCGGAATTCCGAGAACAATGGAAGAGTTCTGAAGCATTTTTAAGCGTCAGCGGAATTTTGAAAACAATGGAAGATTTCCGAAGCATTTTTAAACGTCAGCGGAATTCTGAGAACAATGGAAGAGTTCTGAAGCATTTTTAAACTTCAGCGGAATTTGGAGAACAATGGAAGAGTTCCGAAGCATTTTTAAAAGTCAGCGGATTTCCGAGAACAATGGAAGAGTTGTGAAGCATTTTTAAACGTCAGCAGAATTCCGAGAACAATGGAAGTGTTCCGAAGCATTTTTAAACGTCAGCGGAATTCTGAGATCAATGGAATAGTTCTGAAGAATTTTTAAATGTCAGCGGAAATCTGAAAACAATGGAAGAGTTCCGAAGCATTTTTAATCTTCAGAATAATTCCGAGAACAATGGAAGAGTTCCGAAGCATATTTAAACTTCAGCGGAATTCCGAGAACAATGGAAGAGTTCCGAAGCATTTTTAAAAGTCAGCTGAATACCGAGAACAATGGAAGAGTTTTGAAGCATTTTTAAACGTCAGCGGAATTCCGAGAACAATGGAAGAGGTCCGAAGCATTTTTAAATGTCAGCAGAATTCTGAGAAATATGGAAGAGTTTCGAAGCATTTTTAAATGTCAGCAGAATTCCGAGAACAATGGAAGAGTTCCGAAGCATTTTTAAACTTCAGCAGAATTCTGAGAGCAATGGAAGAGTTCCGAAGCATTTTAAAAGTTCAGCAGAATTCCGAGAACAATTGAAGAGTTCCGAAGCATTTTTAAACGTCAGCGGAATACCGAGAACAATGCAAGATTTCCGAAGCATTTTTAAACTTCAGCAGAATTCCGAGAACAATGGAAGAGTTCCGAAGCATTTTTAAACTTCAGCAGAATTCCGAGAGCAATGGAAGAGTTCCGAAGCATTTTTAAACATCAGCGTAATGCCGAGAACAATGCAAGATTTCCGAAGGATTTTTATATCTCAGCGGAATTCCGAGAACAATGGAAGAGTTCTGAAGCATTTTTAAACGTCAGCGGAATTTTGAAAACAATGGAAGATTTCCGAAGCATTTTTAAACGTCAGCGGAATTCTGAGAACAATGGAAGAGTTCCGAAGCATTTTTAAACGTCAGCGGAATGCCGAGAACAATGCAAGATTTCTTAAATGTCAGCGGAATTCCGAGAACAATGGAAGGGTACCGAAGCATTTTTAAACGTCAGCGGAATTCTGAGAACAATGGAAGAGTTCCGAAGCATTTTTAAACTTCAGCGGAATTCCGAGAACAATGGAAGAGTTCCAAAGCATTTTTAAACGTCAGCGAATTCCGAGAACAATGGAAGAGCTCTGAAGCATTTTTAAACGTCAGCGGAATTTTGAAAACAATGGAAGATTTCCGAAGCATTTTTAAACTTCAGCGGAATTCCGATAACAATGGAAGAGTTCCGAAGCATTTTTAAACGTCAGCGGAATTCCGAGAACAATGGAAGAGTACCGAAGCATTTTAAAACGTCATCGGAATTCCGAGAACAATGGAAGAGTTCCGAA
The DNA here is from genome assembly GCF_046119375.1 of Phyllobates terribilis. NCBI lineage: Eukaryota > Metazoa > Chordata > Amphibia > Anura > Dendrobatidae > Phyllobates > Phyllobates terribilis. The sequence goes on along the minus strand of NW_027362788.1, from coordinate 9,839,241 downwards.
GCATTTTTAAACTTCAGCGGAATTACGAGAACAATGGAAGAGTTCCGAAGAATTTTTAAACATGAGCAGAATTACGAGAACAATGGAAGTGATTTTAAGCATTTTTAAACTTCAGCGGAATTTTGAAAACAATGGAAGATTTCCGGAGCATTTTTAAACGTCAGCGGAATTCTGAGAACAATGGAAGAGTTCCGAAGCATTTTTAAACGTCAGCGGAATGCCGAGAACAATGCAAGATTTCCAAAGCATTTTTATATGTCAGCGGAATTCCGAGAACAATGGAGAGTACCGAAACATTTTTAAACGTCAGCGGAATTCTGAGAACAATGGAAGAGTTTCGAAGCATTTTTAAACTTCAACGGAATTCCGAGAACAATGGAAGAGTTCCGAACCATTTTTAAACGTCAGCGGAATTCCGAGAACAATTGAAGAGTTCCAAAGCATTTTTAAACGTCAGCGGAATGCCGAGAACAATGCAAGATTTCTGAAGCATTTTTATATGTCAGCGGAATTCCGAGAACAATGGAAGAGTTCCGAAGCATTTTTAAACTTCAGCAGAATTACGAGAACAATGGAAGAGTTCCGAAGCATTTTTAAACTTCAGCGGAATTCTGAGAACAATGGAAGAGTTCCGAAGCATTTTTAAACGTCAGCAGAATTCCGAGAACAATGTAAGAGTTCTGAAGCATTTTTAAACTTCAGCAGAATTTCGAGAGCAATGGAAGAGTTCCAAAGCATTTTAAAAGTTCAGCAGAATTCCGAGAACAATTGAAGAGTTCCGAAGCATTTTTAAACGTCAGCGGAATGCCGAGAACAATGCAAGATTTCCGAAGCATTTTTATATGTCAGCGGAATTCCGAGAACAATGGAAGAGTTCCGAAGCATTTTTAAACTTCAGCAGAATTCTGAGATCAATGGAATAGTTCTGAAGAATTTTTAAATGTCAGCGGAAATCTGAAAACAATGGAAGAGTTCCGAAGCATTTTTAATCTTCAGAATAATTCCGAGAACAATGGAAGAGTTCCGAAGCATATTTAAACTTCAGCGGAATTCCGAGAACAATGGAAGAGTTCCGAAGCATTTTTAAAAGTCAGCTGAATACCGAGAACAATGGAAGAGTTTTGAAGCATTTTTAAACGTCAGCGGAATTCCGAGAACAATGGAAGAGGTCCGAAGCATTTTTAAATGTCAGCGGAATTCTGAGAAATATGGAAGAGTTTTGAAGCATTTTTAAATGTCAGCAGAATTCCGAGAACAATGGAAGAGTTCCGAAGCATTTTTAAACTTCAGCAGAAGTCTGAGAGCAATGGAAGAGTTCCGAAGCATTTTAAAAGTTCAGCAGAATTCCGAGAACAATTGAAGAGTTCCGAAGCATTTTTAAACGTCAGCGGAATACCGAGAACAATGCAAGATTTCCGAAGCATTTTTTTATGTCAGCGGAATTTTGAAAACAATGGAAGATTTCCGAAGCATTTTTAAACGTCAGCGGAATTCTGAGAACAATGGAAGAGTTCCGAAGCATTTTTAAACTTCAGCAGAATTCCGAGAACAATGGAAGAGTTCCGAAGCATTTTTAAACTTCAGCAGAATTCCGAGAGCAATGGAAGAGTTCCGAAGCATTTTTAAACGTCAGCGTAATGCCGAGAACAATGCAAGATTTCCGAAGCATTTTTATATGTCAGCGGAATTCCGAGAACAATGGAAGAGTTCCGAAGCATTTTTAAACTTCAGCAGAATTCTGAGATCAATGGAATAGTTCTGAAGAATTTTTAAATGTCAGCGGAAATCTGAAAACAATGGAAGAGTTCCGAAGCATTTTTAATCTTCAGAATAATTCCGAGAACAATGGAAGAGTTCCGAAGCATATTTAAACTTCAGCGGAATTCCGAGAACAATGGAAGAGTTCCGAAGCATTTTTAAAAGTCAGCTGAATACCGAGAACAATGGAAGAGTTTTGAAGCATTTTTAAACGTCAGCGGAATTCCGAGAACAATGGAAGAGGTCCGAAGCATTTTTAAATGTCAGCGGAATTCTGAGAAATATGGAAGAGTTTCGAAGCATTTTTAAATGTCAGCAGAATTCCGAGAACAATGGAAGAGTTCCGAAGCATTTTTAAACTTCAGCAGAAGTCTGAGAGCAATGGAAGAGTTCCGAAGCATTTTAAAAGTTCAGCAGAATTCCGAGAACAATTGAAGAGTTCCGAAGCATTTTTAAACGTCAGCGGAATACCGAGAACAATGCAAGATTTCCGAAGCATTTTTTTATGTCAGCGGAATTTTGAAAACAATGGAAGATTTCCGAAGCATTTTTAAACGTCAGCGGAATTCTGAGAACAATGGAAGAGTTCCGAAGCATTTTTAAACTTCAGCAGAATTCCGAGAACAATGGAAGAGTTCCGAAGCATTTTTAAACTTCAGCAGAATTCCGAGAGCAATGGAAGAGTTCCGAAGCATTTTTAAACGTCAGCGTAATGCCGAGAACAATGCAAGATTTCCGAAGGATTTTTATATGTCAGCGGAATTCCGAGAACAATGGAAGAGTTCCGAAGCATTTTTAAACTTCAGCAGAATTCCGAGAACAATGGAAGAGTTTCGAAGCATTTTTAAACTTCAACGGAATTCCGAGAACAATGGAAGAGTTTCGAAGCATTTTTAAACTTCAGCGGAATTCCGAGAACAATGGAAGAGTTCTGAAGCATTTTTAAACATCAGCGGAATTCCGAGAACAATGGAAGAGAATTTAAGCATTTTTAAACTTCAGCGTAATTCCGAGAACAATAGAAGAGTTCCGAAGCATTTTTAAAATTCACACGAATTCCGAGAATAATGGAAGAGTTCAGATGAATTTTTAGACTTCAGCAGAATTCCTAGAACAATGGAAGAGTTCCGAAGCATTTTTAAACTTCAGCGGAATTCCGATAACAATGGAAGAGTTCCGAAGCATTTTTAAACGTCAGCGGAATTCCGAGAACAATGGAAGAGTACCGAAGCATTTTAAAACGTCATCGGAATTCCGAGAACAGTGGAAGAGTTCCGAAGCATTTTTAAACTTCAGCGGAATTACGAGAACAATGGAAGAGTTCCGAAGAATTTTTAAACATGAGCAGAATTACGAGAACAATGGAAGTGATTTTAAGCATTTTTAAACTTCAGCGGAATTTTGAAAACAATGGAAGATTTCCGGAGCATTTTTAAACGTCAGCGGAATTCTGAGAACAATGGAAGAGTTCCGAAGCATTTTTAAACGTCAGCGGAATGCCGAGAACAATGCAAGATTTCCAAAGCATTTTTATATGTCAGCGGAATTCCGAGAACAATGGAGAGTACCGAAACATTTTTAAATGTCAGCGGAATTCTGAGAACAATGGAAGAGTTTCGAAGCATTTTTAAACTTCAACGGAATTCCGAGAACAATGGAAGAGTTCCGAACCATTTTTAAACGTCAGCGGAATTCCGAGAACAATTGAAGAGTTCCAAAGCATTTTTAAACGTCAGCGGAATGCCGAGAACAATGCAAGATTTCTGAAGCATTTTTATATGTCAGCGGAATTCCGAGAACAATGGAAGAGTTCCGAAGCATTTTTAAACTTCAGCAGAATTCCGAGAACAATGGAAGAGTTTCGAAGCATTTTTAAACTTCAACGGAATTCCGAGAACAATGGAAGAGTTCCGAACCATTTTTAAACGTCAGCGGAATTCCGAGAACAATGAAAGAGTTGCGAAGCATTATTAAACGTCAGCGGAATTCCGAGAACAATGGAAGAGTTCTGAAGCATTTTTAAGCGTCAGCGGAATTTTGAAAACAATGGAAGATTTCCGAAGCATTTTTAAACGTCAGCGGAATTCTGAGAACAATGGAAGAGTTCTGAAGCATTTTTAAACTTCAGCGGAATTTGGAGAACAATGGAAGAGTTCCGAAGCATTTTTAAAAGTCAGCGGATTTCCGAGAACAATGGAAGAGTTGTGAAGCATTTTTAAACGTCAGCAGAATTCCGAGAACAATGGAAGTGTTCCGAAGCATTTTTAAACGTCAGCGGAATTCTGAGATCAATGGAATAGTTCTGAAGAATTTTTAAATGTCAGCGGAAATCTGAAAACAATGGAAGAGTTCCGAAGCATTTTTAATCTTCAGAATAATTCCGAGAACAATGGAAGAGTTCCGAAGCATATTTAAACTTCAGCGGAATTCCGAGAACAATGGAAGAGTTCCGAAGCATTTTTAAAAGTCAGCTGAATACCGAGAACAATGGAAGAGTTTTGAAGCATTTTTAAACGTCAGCGGAATTCCGAGAACAATGGAAGAGGTCCGAAGCATTTTTAAATGTCAGCAGAATTCTGAGAAATATGGAAGAGTTTCGAAGCATTTTTAAATGTCAGCAGAATTCCGAGAACAATGGAAGAGTTCCGAAGCATTTTTAAACTTCAGCAGAATTCTGAGAGCAATGGAAGAGTTCCGAAGCATTTTAAAAGTTCAGCAGAATTCCGAGAACAATTGAAGAGTTCCGAAGCATTTTTAAACGTCAGCGGAATACCGAGAACAATGCAAGATTTCCGAAGCATTTTTAAACTTCAGCAGAATTCCGAGAACAATGGAAGAGTTCCGAAGCATTTTTAAACTTCAGCAGAATTCCGAGAGCAATGGAAGAGTTCCGAAGCATTTTTAAACATCAGCGTAATGCCGAGAACAATGCAAGATTTCCGAAGGATTTTTATATCTCAGCGGAATTCCGAGAACAATGGAAGAGTTCTGAAGCATTTTTAAACGTCAGCGGAATTTTGAAAACAATGGAAGATTTCCGAAGCATTTTTAAACGTCAGCGGAATTCTGAGAACAATGGAAGAGTTCCGAAGCATTTTTAAACGTCAGCGGAATGCCGAGAACAATGCAAGATTTCTTAAATGTCAGCGGAATTCCGAGAACAATGGAAGGGTACCGAAGCATTTTTAAACGTCAGCGGAATTCTGAGAACAATGGAAGAGTTCCGAAGCATTTTTAAACTTCAGCGGAATTCCGAGAACAATGGAAGAGTTCCAAAGCATTTTTAAACGTCAGCGAATTCCGAGAACAATGGAAGAGCTCTGAAGCATTTTTAAACGTCAGCGGAATTTTGAAAACAATGGAAGATTTCCGAAGCATTTTTAAACTTCAGCGGAATTCCGATAACAATGGAAGAGTTCCGAAGCATTTTTAAACGTCAGCGGAATTCCGAGAACAATGGAAGAGTACCGAAGCATTTTAAAACGTCATCGGAATTCCGAGAACAATGGAAGAGTTCCGAAGCATTTTTAAACTTCAGCGGAATTACGAGAACAATGGAAGAGTTCCGATGAATTTTTAAACATGAGCAGAATTACGAGAACAATGGAAGTGATTTTAAGCATTTTTAAACTTCAGCGGAATTTTGAAAACAATGGAAGATTTCCGGAGCATTTTTAAACGTCAGCGGAATTCTGAGAACAATGGAAGAGTTCCGAAGCATTTTTAAACGTCAGCGGAATGCCGAGAACAATGCAAGATTTCCAAAGCATTTTTATATGTCAGCGGAATTCCGAGAACAATGGAGAGTACCGAAACATTTTTAAACGTCAGCGGAATTCTGAGAACAATGGAAGAGTTTCGAAGCATTTTTAAACTTCAACGGAATTCCGAGAACAATGGAAGAGTTCCGAACCATTTTTAAACGTCAGCGGAATTCCGAGAACAATTGAAGAGTTCCAAAGCATTTTTAAACGTCAGCGGAATGCCGAGAACAATGCAAGATTTCTGAAGCATTTTTATATGTCAGCGGAATTCCGAGAACAATGGAAGAGTTCCGAAGCATTTTTAAACTTCAGCAGAATTACGAGAACAATGGAAGAGTTCCGAAGCATTTTTAAACTTCAGCGGAATTCTGAGAACAATGGAAGAGTTCCGAAGCATTTTTAAACGTCAGCAGAATTCCGAGAACAATGTAAGAGTTCTGAAGCATTTTTAAACTTCAGCAGAATTTCGAGAGCAATGGAAGAGTTCCAAAGCATTTTAAAAGTTCAGCAGAATTCCGAGAACAATGGAAGAGTTCCGAAGCATTTTTAAAAGTCAGCTGAATACCGAGAACAATGGAAGAGTTTTGAAGCATTTTTAAACGTCAGCGGAATTCCGAGAACAATGGAAGAGGTCCGAAGCATTTTTAAATGTCAGCGGAATTCTGAGAAATATGGAAGAGTTTCGAAGCATTTTTAAATGTCAGCAGAATTCCGAGAACAATGGAAGAGTTCCGAAGCATTTTTAAACTTCAGCAGAAGTCTGAGAGCAATGGAAGAGTTCCGAAGCATTTTAAAAGTTCAGCAGAATTCCGAGAACAATTGAAGAGTTCCGAAGCATTTTTAAACGTCAGCGGAATACCGAGAACAATGCAAGATTTCCGAAGCATTTTTTTATGTCAGCGGAATTTTGAAAACAATGGAAGATTTCCGAAGCATTTTTAAACGTCAGCGGAATTCTGAGAACAATGGAAGAGTTCCGAAGCATTTTTAAACTTCAGCAGAATTCCGAGAACAATGGAAGAGTTCCGAAGCATTTTTAAACTTCAGCAGAATTCCGAGAGCAATGGAAGAGTTCCGAAGCATTTTTAAACGTCAGCGTAATGCCGAGAACAATGCAAGATTTCCGAAGGATTTTTATATGTCAGCGGAATTCCGAGAACAATGGAAGAGTTCCGAAGCATTTTTAAACTTCAGCAGAATTCCGAGAACAATGGAAGAGTTTCGAAGTATTTTTAAACTTCAACGGAATTCCGAGAACAATGGAAGAGTTTCGAAGCATTTTTAAACTTCAGCGGAATTCCGAGAACAATGGAAGAGTTCTGAAGCATTTTTAAACATCAGCGGAATTCCGAGAACAATGGAAGAGAATTTAAGCATTTTTAAACTTCAGCGTAATTCCGAGAACAATAGAAGAGTTCCGAAGCATTTTTAAAATTCACACGAATTCCGAGAATAATGGAAGAGTTCAGATGAATTTTTAGACTTCAGCAGAATTCCTAGAACAATGGAAGAGTTCCGAAGCATTTTTAAACTTCAGCGGAATTCCGATAACAATGGAAGAGTTCCGAAGCATTTTTAAACGTCAGCGGAATTCCGAGAACAATGGAAGAGTACCGAAGCATTTTAAAACGTCATCGGAATTCCGAGAACAGTGGAAGAGTTCCGAAGCATTTTTAAACTTCAGCGGAATTACGAGAACAATGGAAGAGTTCCGAAGAATTTTTAAACATGAGCAGAATTACGAGAACAATGGAAGTGATTTTAAGCATTTTTAAACTTCAGCGGAATTTTGAAAACAATGGAAGATTTCCGGAGCATTTTTAAACGTCAGCGGAATTCTGAGAACAATGGAAGAGTTCCGAAGCATTTTTAAACGTCAGCGGAATGCCGAGAACAATGCAAGATTTCCAAAGCATTTTTATATGTCAGCGGAATTCCGAGAACAATGGAGAGTACCGAAACATTTTTAAATGTCAGCGGAATTCTGAGAACAATGGAAGAGTTTCGAAGCATTTTTAAACTTCAACGGAATTCCGAGAACAATGGAAGAGTTCCGAACCATTTTTAAACGTCAGCGGAATTCCGAGAACAATTGAAGAGTTCCAAAGCATTTTTAAACGTCAGCGGAATGCCGAGAACAATGCAAGATTTCTGAAGCATTTTTATATGTCAGCGGAATTCCGAGAACAATGGAAGAGTTCCGAAGCATTTTTAAACTTCAGCAGAATTCCGAGAACAATGGAAGAGTTTCGAAGCATTTTTAAACTTCAACGGAATTCCGAGAACAATGGAAGAGTTCCGAACCATTTTTAAACGTCAGCGGAATTCCGAGAACAATGAAAGAGTTGCGAAGCATTATTAAACGTCAGCGGAATTCCGAGAACAATGGAAGAGTTCTGAAGCATTTTTAAGCGTCAGCGGAATTTTGAAAACAATGGAAGATTTCCGAAGCATTTTTAAACGTCAGCGGAATTCTGAGAACAATGGAAGAGTTCTGAAGCATTTTTATACTTCAGCGGAATTTGGAGAACAATGGAAGAGTTCCGAAGCATTTTTAAAAGTCAGCGGATTTCCGAGAACAATGGAAGAGTTGTGAAGCATTTTTAAACGTCAGCAGAATTCCGAGAACAATGGAAGTGTTCCGAAGCATTTTTAAACGTCAGCGGAATTCTGAGATCAATGGAATAGTTCTAAAGAATTTTTAAATGTCAGCGGAAATCTGAAAACAATGGAAGAGTTCCGAAGCATTTTTAATCTTCAGAATAATTCCGAGAACAATGGAAGAGTTCCGAAGCATATTTAAACTTCAGCGGAATTCCGAGAACAATGGAAGAGTTCCGAAGCATTTTTAAAAGTCAGCTGAATACCGAGAACAATGGAAGAGTTTTGAAGCATTTTTAAACGTCAGCGGAATTCCGAGAACAATGGAAGAGGTCCGAAGCATTTTTAAATGTCAGCAGAATTCTGAGAAATATGGAAGAGTTTCGAAGCATTTTTAAATGTCAGCAGAATTCCGAGAACAATGGAAGAGTTCCGAAGCATTTTTAAACTTCAGCAGAATTCTGAGAGCAATGGAAGAGTTCCGAAGCATTTTAAAAGTTCAGCAGAATTCCGAGAACAATTGAAGAGTTCCGAAGCATTTTTAAACGTCAGCGGAATACCGAGAACAATGCAAGATTTCCGAAGCATTTTTTTATGTCAGCGGAATTTTGAAAACAATGGAAGATTTCCGAAGCATTTTTAAACGTCAGCGGAATTCTGAGAACAATGGAAGAGTTCCGAAGCATTTTTAAACTTCAGCAGAATTCCGAGAACAATGGAAGAGTTCCGAAGCATTTTTAAACTTCAGCAGAATTCCGAGAGCAATGGAAGAGTTCCGAAGCATTTTTAAACGTCAGCGTAATGCCGAGAACAATGCAAGATTTCCGAAGGATTTTTATATGTCAGCGGAATTCCGAGAACAATGGAAGAGTACCGAAGCATTTTTAAACGTCAGCGGAATTCTGAGAACAATGGAAGAGTTCCAAAGCATTTTTATATGTCAGCGGAATTCCGAGAACAATGGAAGAGTACCGAAGCATTTTAAAACCTCAGCGGAATTCCGAGAACAATGGAAGAGTTCCGAAGCATTTTTAAACTTCAGCGGAATTACGAGAGCAATGGAACAGTTCCAAAGCATTTTAAAAGTTCAGCAGAATTCCGAGAGCAATGGAAGAGTTCCAAAGCATTTTAAAAGTTCAGCAGAATTCCGAGAACAATTGAAGAGTTCCGAAGCATTTTTAAACGTCAGCGGAATGCCGAGAACAATGCAAGATTTCCGAAGCATTTTTATATGTCAGCGGAATTCCGAGAACAATGGAAGAGTACCGAAACATTTTAAACGTCAGCGGAATTCTGAGAACAATGGAAGAGTTACGAAGCATTTTTAAACTTCAGCAGAATTACGAGAACAATGGAAGAGTTCCGAAGCATTTTTAAACTTCAGCGGAATTCTGAGAACAATGGAAGAGTTCCGAAGCATTTTTAAACGTCAGCAGAATTCCGAGAACAATGTAAGAGTTCTGAAGCATTTTTAAACTTCAGCAGAATTTCGAGAGCAATGGAAGAGTTCCAAAGCATTTTAAAAGTTCAGCAGAATTCCGAGAACAATTGAAGAGTTCCGAAGCATTTTTAAACGTCAGCGGAATGCCGAGAACAATGCAAGATTTCCGAAGCATTTTTATATGTCAGCGGAATTCCGAGAACAATGGAAGAGTTCCGAAGCATTTTTAAACTTCAGCAGAATTCTGAGATCAATGGAATAGTTCTGAAGAATTTTTAAATGTCAGCGGAAATCTGAAAACAATGGAAGAGTTCCGAAGCATTTTTAATCTTCAGAATAATTCCGAGAACAATGGAAGAGTTCCGAAGCATATTTAAACTTCAGCGGAATTCCGAGAACAATGGAAGAGTTCCGAAGCATTTTTAAAAGTCAGCTGAATACCGAGAACAATGGAAGAGTTTTGAAGCATTTTTAAACGTCAGCGGAATTCCGAGAACAATGGAAGAGGTCCAAAGCATTTTTAAATGTCAGCGGAATTCTGAGAAATATGGAAGAGTTTCGAAGCATTTTTAAATGTCAGCAGAATTCCGAGAACAATGGAAGAGTTCCGAAGCATTTTTAAACTTCAGCAGAATTCTGAGAGCAATGGAAGAGTTCCGAAGCATTTTAAAAGTTCAGCAGAATTCCGAGAACAATTGAAGAGTTCCGAAGCATTTTTAAACGTCAGCGGAATACCGAGAACAATGCAAGATTTCCGAAGCATTTTTTTATGTCAGCGGAATTTTGAAAACAATGGAAGATTTCCGAAGCATTTTTAAACGTCAGCGGAATTCTGAGAACAATGGAAGAGTTCCGAAGCATTTTTAAACTTCAGCAGAATTCCGAGAACAATGGAAGAGTTCCGAAGCATTTTTAAACTTCAGCAGAATTCCGAGAGCAATGGAAGAGTTCCGAAGCATTTTTAAACGTCAGCGTAATGCCGAGAACAATGCAAGATTTCCGAAGGATTTTTATATGTCAGCGGAATTCCGAGAACAATGGAAGAGTTCCGAAGCATTTTTAAACTTCAGCAGAATTCCGAGAACAATGGAAGAGTTTCGAAGCATTTTTAAACTTCAACGGAATTCCGAGAACAATGGAAGAGTTTCGAAGCATTTTTAAACTTCAGCGGAATTCCGAGAACAATGGAAGAGTTCTGAAGCATTTTTAAACATCAGCGGAATTCCGAGAACAATGGAAGAGATTTTAAGCATTTTTAAACTTCAGCGTAATTCCGAGAACAATAGAAGAGTTCCGAAGCATTTTTAAAATTCACACGAATTCCGAGAATAATGGAAGAGTTCAGATGAATTTTTAGACTTCAGCAGAATTCCTAGAACAATGGAAGAGTTCCGAAGCATTTTTAAACTTCAGCGGAATTCCGATAACAATGGAAGAGTTCCGAAGCATTTTTAAACGTCAGCGGAATGCCGAGAACAATGCAAGATTTCCAAAGCATTTTTATATGTCAGCGGAATTCCGAGAACAATGGAGAGTACCGAAACATTTTTAAACGTCAGCGGAATTCTGAGAACAATGGAAGAGTTTCGAAGCATTTTTAAACTTCAACGGAATTCCGAGAACAATGGAAGAGTTCCGAACCATTTTTAAACGTCAGCGGAATTCCGAGAACAATTGAAGAGTTCCAAAGCATTTTTAAACGTCAGCGGAATGCCGAGAACAATGCAAGATTTCTGAAGCATTTTTATATGTCAGCGGAATTCCGAGAACAATGGAAGAGTTCCGAAGCATTTTTAAACTTCAGCAGAATTCCGAGAACAATGGAAGAGTTTCGAAGCATTTTTAAACTTCAACGGAATTCCGAGAACAATGGAAGAGTTCCGAACCATTTTTAAACGTCAGCGGAATTCCGAGAACAATGAAAGAGTTGCGAAGCATTATTAAACGTCAGCGGAATTCCGAGAACAATGGAAGAGTTCTGAAGCATTTTTAAGCGTCAGCGGAATTTTGAAAACAATGGAAGATTTCCGAAGCATTTTTAAACGTCAGCGGAATTCTGAGAACAATGGAAGAGTTCTGAAGCATTTTTAAACTTCAGCGGAATTTGGAGAACAATGGAAGAGTTCCGAAGCATTTTTAAAAGTCAGCGGATTTCCGAGAACAATGGAAGAGTTGTGAAGCATTTTTAAACGTCAGCAGAATTCCGAGAACAATGGAAGTGTTCCGAAGCATTTTTAAACGTCAGCGGAATTCTGAGATCAATGGAATAGTTCTGAAGAATTTTTAAATGTCAGCGGAAATCTGAAAACAATGGAAGAGTTCCGAAGCATTTTTAATCTTCAGAATAATTCCGAGAACAATGGAAGAGTTCCGAAGCATATTTAAACTTCAGCGGAATTCCGAGAACAATGGAAGAGTTCCGAAGCATTTTTAAAAGTCAGCTGAATACCGAGAACAATGGAAGAGTTTTGAAGCATTTTTAAACGTCAGCGGAATTCCGAGAACAATGGAAGAGGTCCGAAGCATTTTTAAATGTCAGCAGAATTCTGAGAAATATGGAAGAGTTTCGAAGCATTTTTAAATGTCAGCAGAATTCCGAGAACAATGGAAGAGTTCCGAAGCATTTTTAAACTTCAGCAGAATTCTGAGAGCAATGGAAGAGTTCCGAAGCATTTTAAAAGTTCAGCAGAATTCCGAGAACAATTGAAGAGTTCCGAAGCATTTTTAAACGTCAGCGGAATACCGAGAACAATGCAAGATTTCCGAAGCATTTTTTTATGTCAGCGGAATTTTGAAAACAATTTAAGATTTCCGAAGCATTTTTAAACGTCAGCGGAATTCTGAGAACAATGGAAGAGTTCCGAAGCATTTTTAAACTTCAGCAGAATTCCGAGAACAATGGAAGAGTTCCGAAGCATTTTTAAACTTCAGCAGAATTCTGAGAGCAATGGAAGAGTTCCGAAGCATTTTAAAAGTTCAGCAGAATTCCGAGAACAATTGAAGAGTTCCGAAGCATTTTTAAACGTCAGCGGAATACCGAGAACAATGCAAGATTTCCGAAGCATTTTTTTATGTCAGCGGAATTTTGAAAACAATGGAAGATTTCCGAAGCATTTTTAAACGTCAGCGGAATTCTGAGAACAATGGAAGAGTTCCGAAGCATTTTTAAACTTCAGCAGAATTCCGAGAACAATGGAAGAGTTCCGAAGCATTTTTAAACTTCAGCAGAATTCCGAGAGCAATGGAAGAGTTCTGAAGCATTTTTAAACGTCAGCGTAATGCCGAGAACAATGCAAGATTTCCGAAGGATTTTTATATGTCAGCGGAATTCCGAGAACAATGGAAGAGTACCGAAGCATTTTTAAACGTCAGCGGAATTCTGAGAACAATGGAAGAGTTCCAAAGCATTTTTAAACTTCAGCGGAATTCCGAGAACAATGGAAGAGTTCCAAAGCATTTTTAAACGTCAGCGAATTCCGAGAACAATGGAAGAGCTCTGAAGCATTTTTAAACGTCAGCGGAATTTTGAAAACAATGGAAGAGCTCTGAAGCATTTTTAAACGTCAGCGGAATTTTGAAAACAATGGAAGATTTCCGAAGCATTTTTAAACGTCAGCGGAATTCTGAGAACAATGGAAGAGTTCCGAAGCATTTTTAAACGTCAGCGGAATGCCGAGAACAATGCAAGATTTCCGAAGGATTTTTATATGTCAGCGGAATTCCGAGAACAATGGAAGAGTACCGAAACATTTTTAAACTTCAGCAGAATTCCGAGAACAATGGAAGAGTTCCAAAGCATTTTTAAACGTCAGCGAATTACGAGAACAATGGAAGAGCTCTGAAGCATTTTTAAACGTCAGCGGAATTTTGAAAACAATGGAAGATTTCCGAAGCATTTTTAAACGTCAGCGGAATTCTGAGAACAATGGAAGAGTTCCGAAGCATTTTTAAACTTCAGCAGAATTCCAAGAACAATGTAAGAGTTCTGAAGCATTTTTAAACTTCAGCAGAATTCCGAGAGCAATGTAAAAGTTCCAATGCATTTTAAAACTTCAGCAGAATTCCAAGAACAATTGAAGTGTTCTGAAGCATTTTTAAACATCAGCGGAATGCCGAGAACAATGCAAGATTTCCAAAGCATTTTTATATGTCAGCGGAATTCCGAGAACAATGGAAGAGTACCGAAGCATTTTAAAACCTCAGCGGAATTCCGAGAACAATGGAAGAGTTCCGAAGCATTTTTAAACTTCAGCGGAATTACGAGAGCAATGGAACAGTTCCAAAGCATTTTAAAAGTTCAGCAGAATTCCGAGAACAATTGAAGAGTTCCGAAGCATTTTTAAACGTCAGCGGAATTCTGAGAACAATGGAAGAGTTCCGAAGCATTTTTAAACTTCAGCAGAATTCCGAGAACAATGGAAGAGTTCCGAAGCATTTTTAAACGTCAGCGGAATTCTGAGAACAATGTAATAGTTCTGAAGAATTTTTAAATGTAAGCGGGATTCCGAGAATAATGGAAGAGTTCCGAAGCATTTTTAAATGTCAGCGGAAATCTGAAAACAATGGAAGAGTTCCGAAGCATTTTTAAACTTCAGCGGAATTACGAGAACAATGGAAGAGTTCCGAAGGATTTTTAAACATGAGCAGAATTCCGAGAACAATGGAAGAGATTTTAAGCATTTTTAAACTTCAGCGGAATTCCGAGAACAATAGAAGAGTTCCGAAGCATTTTCAAACTTCACCCGAATTCTGAGAACAATGGAAGAGTTCCGAAGCATTTTTAAAAGTCAGCGGAATTCCGAGAACAATGGAAGAGTTGTGAAGCATTTTTAAACGTCAGCGGAATTCCGAGAACAATGGAGGAGTTCCGAAGCATTTTTAAACTTCAGCAGAATTCCGAGAACAATGGAAGAGTTCCGAAGCATTTTTAAACTTCAGCGGAATTTGGAGAACAATGGAAGAGTTCCGAAGCATTTTTAAAAGTCAGCGGAATTCCGAGAACAATGGAAGAGTTGTGAAGCATTTTTAAACGTCAGCAGAATTCCGAGAACAATGGAAGAGTTCCGAAGCATTTTTAAACGTCAGCGGAATTCTGAGATCAATGGAATAGTTCTGAAGAACTTTTAAATGTTAGCGGGATTCCGAGAACAATGGAAGAGTTCCGAAGCATTTTTAAATGTCAGCGGAAATCTGAAAACAATGGAAGAGTTCCGAAGCATTTTTAATCTTCAGAATAATTCCGAGAACAATGGAAGAGTTCCGAAGCATATTTAAACTTCAGCGGAATTCCGAGAACAATGGAAGAGTTCCGAAGCATTTTTAAAAGTCAGCGGAATACCGAGAGCAATGGAAGAGTTTTGAAGCATTTTTAAACGTCAGCGGAATTCCGTGAACAATGGAAGAGGTCCGAAGCATTTTTAAATGTCAGCGGAATTCTGAGAAATATGGAAGAGTTCCGAAGCATTTTTAAATGTCAGCAGAATTCCGAGAACAATGGAAGAGTTCCGAAGCATTTTTAAACTTCAGCAGAATTCTGTGAGCAATGGAAGAGTTCCAAAGCATTTTAAAAGTTCAGCAGAATTCCGAGAACAATTGAAGAGTTCCGAAGCATTTTTAAACGTCAGCGGAATGCCGAGAACAATGCAAGATTTCCGAAGCATTTTTATATGTCAGCGGAATTTTGAAAACAATGGAAGATTTCCGAAGCATTTTTAAACATCAGCGGAATTCTGAGAACAATGGAAGAGTTCCGAAGCATTTTTAAACTTCAGCAGAATTCCGAGAACAATGGAAGAGTTCCGAAGCATTTTTAAACTTCAGCAGAATTCCGAGAGCAATGGAAGAGTTCCGAAGCATTTTTAAACATCAGCGTAATGCCGAGAACAATGCAAGATTTCCGAAGGATTTTTATATCTCAGCGGAATTCCGAGAACAATGGAAGAGTTCTGAAGCATTTTTAAACGTCAGCGGAATTTTGAAAACAATGGAAGATTTCCGAAGCATTTTTAAACGTCAGCGGAATTCTGAGAACAATGGAAGAGTTCCGAAGCATTTTTAAACGTCAGCGGAATGCCGAGAACAATGCAAGATTTCTTAAATGTCAGCGGAATTCCGAGAACAATGGAAGGGTACCGAAGCATTTTTAAACGTCAGCGGAATTCTGAGAACAATGGAAGAGTTCCGAAGCATTTTTAAACTTCAGCGGAATTCCGAGAACAATGGAAGAGTTCCAAAGCATTTTTAAACGTCAGCGAATTCCGAGAACAATGGAAGAGCTCTGAAGCATTTTTAAACGTCAGCGGAATTTTGAAAACAATGGAAGATTTCCGAAGCATTTTTAAACGTCAGCGGAATTCTGAGAACAATGGAAGAGTTCCGAAGCATTTTTAAATGTCAGCGGAATGCCGAGAACAATGCAAGATTTCCGAAGGATTTTTATATGTCAGCGGAATTCCGAGAACAATGGAAGAGTACCGAAGCATTTTTAAACGTCAGCGGAATTCTGAGAACAATGGAAGAGTTCCGAAGCATTTTTAAACTTCAGCAGAATTACGAGAACAATGGAAGAGTTCCGAAGCATTTTTAAACTTCAGCGGAATTCAGAGAACAATGGAAGAGTTCCGAAGCATTTTTAAACGTCAGCAGAATTCCGAGAACAATGTAAGAGTTCTGAAGCATTTTTAAACTTCAGCAGAATTTCGAGAGCAATGGAAGAGTTCCAAAGCATTTTAAAAGTTCAGCAGAATTCCGAGAACAATTGAAGAGATTTTAAGCATTTTTAAACTTCAGCGTAATTCCGAGAACAATAGAAGAGTTCCGAAGCATTTTTAAAATTCACACGAATTCCGAGAATAATGGAAGAGTTCAGATGAATTTTTAGACTTCAGCAGAATTCCGAGAGCAATGGAAGAGTTCCGAAGCATTTTTAAACGTCAGCGTAATGCCGAGAACAATGCAAGATTTCCGAAGGATTTTTATATGTCAGCGGAATTCCGAGAACAATGGAAGAGTTCCGAAGCATTTTTAAACTTCAGCAGAATTCCGAGAACAATGGAAGAGTTTCGAAGCATTTTTAAACTTCAACGGAATTCCGAGAACAATGGAAGAGTTTCGAAGCATTTTTAAACTTCAGCGGAATTCCGAGAACAATGGAAGAGTTCTGAAGCATTTTTAAACATCAGCGGAATTCCGAGAACAATGGAAGAGATTTTAAGCATTTTTAAACTTCAGCGTAATTCCGAGAACAATAGAAGAGTTCCGAAGCATTTTTAAAATTCACACGAATTCCGAGAATAATGGAAGAGTTCAGATGAATTTTTAGACTTCAGCAGAATTCCTAGAACAATGGAAGAGTTCCGAAGCATTTTTAAACTTCAGCGGAATTCCGATAACAATGGACGAGTTCCGAAGCATTTTTAAACGTCAGCGGAATTCCGAGAACAATGGAAGAGTACCGAAGCATTTTAAAACGTCATCGGAATTCCGAGAACAATGGAAGAGTTCCGAAGCATTTTTAAACTTCAGCGGAATTACGAGAACAATGGAAGAGTTCCGAAGAATTTTTAAACATGAGCAGAATTACGAGAACAATGGAAGTGATTTTAAGCATTTTTAAACTTCAGCGGAATTTTGAAAACAATGGAAGATTTCCGGAGCATTTTTAAACGTCAGCGGAATTCTGAGAACAATGGAAGAGTTCCGAAGCATTTTTAAACGTCAGCGGAATGCCGAGAACAATGCAAGATTTCCAAAGCATTTTTATATGTCAGCGGAATTCCGAGAACAATGGAGAGTACCGAAACATTTTTAAACGTCAGCGGAATTCTGAGAACAATGGAAGAGTTTCGAAGCATTTTTAAACTTCAACGGAATTCCGAGAACAATGGAAGAGTTCCGAACCATTTTTAAACGTCAGCGGAATTCCGAGAACAATTGAAGAGTTCCAAAGCATTTTTAAACGTCAGCGGAATGCCGAGAACAATGCAAGATTTCTGAAGCATTTTTATATGTCAGCGGAATTCCGAGAACAATGGAAGAGTTCCGAAGCATTTTTAAACTTCAGCAGAATTCCGAGAACAATGGAAGAGTTTCGAAGCATTTTTAAACTTCAACGGAATTCCGAGAACAATGGAAGAGTTCCGAACCATTTTTAAACGTCAGCGGAATTCCGAGAACAATGAAAGAGTTGCGAAGCATTATTAAACGTCAGCGGAATTCCGAGAACAATGGAAGAGTTCTGAAGCATTTTTAAGCGTCAGCGGAATTTTGAAAACAATGGAAGATTTCCGAAGCATTTTTAAACGTCAGCGGAATTCTGAGAACAATGGAAGAGTTCTGAAGCATTTTTAAACTTCAGCGGAATTTGGAGAACAATGGAAGAGTTCCGAAGCATTTTTAAAAGTCAGCGGATTTCCGAGAACAATGGAAGAGTTGTGAAGCATTTTTAAACGTCAGCAGAATTCCGAGAACAATGGACGTGTTCCGAAGCATTTTTAAACGTCAGCGGAATTCTGAGATCAATGGAATAGTTCTGAAGAATTTTTAAATGTCAGCGGAAATCTGAAAACAATGGAAGAGTTCCGAAGCATTTTTAATCTTCAGAATAATTCCGAGAACAATGGAAGAGTTCCAAAGCATATTTAAACTTCAGCGGAATTCCGAGAACAATGGAAGAGTTCCGAAGCATTTTTAAAAGTCAGCTGAATACCGAGAACAATGGAAGAGTTTTGAAGCATTTTTAAACGTCAGCGGAATTCCGAGAACAATGGAAGAGGTCCGAAGCATTTTTAAATGTCAGCGGAATTCTGAGAAATATGGAAGAGTTTCGAAGCATTTTTAAATGTCAGCAGAATTCCGAGAACAATGGAAGAGTTCCGAAGCATTTTTAAACTTCAGCAGAATTCTGAGAGCAATGGAAGAGTTCCGAAGCATTTTAAAAGTTCAGCAGAATTCCGAGAACAATTGAAGAGTTCCGAAGCATTTTTAAACGTCAGCGGAATACCGAGAACAATGCAAGATTTCCGAAGCATTTTTTTATGTCAGCGGAATTTTGAAAACAATGGAAGATTTCCGAAGCATTTTTAAACGTCAGCGGAATTCTGAGAACAATGGAAGAGTTCCGAAGCATTTTTAAACTTCAGCAGAATTCCGAGAACAATGGAAGAGTTCCGAAGCATTTTTAAACTTCAGCAGAATTCCGAGAGCAATGGAAGAGTTCCGAAGCATTTTTAAACGTCAGCGTAATGCCGAGAACAATGCAAGATTTCCGAAGGATTTTTATATGTCAGCGGAATTCCGAGAACAATGGAAGAGTACCGAAGCATTTTTAAACGTCAGCGGAATTCTGAGAACAATGGAAGAGTTCCAAAGCATTTTTAAACTTCAGCGGAATTCCGAGAACAATGGAAGAGTTCCAAAGCATTTTTAAACGTCAGCGAATTACGAGAACAATGGAAGAGCTCTGAAGCATTTTTAAACGTCAGCGGAATTTTGAAAACAATGGAAGATTTCCGAAGCATTTTTAAACGTCAGCGGAATTCTGAGAACAATGGAAGAGTTCCGAAGCATTTTTAAACTTCAGCAGAATTCCAAGAACAATGTAAGAGTTCTGAAGCATTTTTAAACTTCAGCAGAATTCCGAGAGCAATGTAAAAGTTCCAATGCATTTTAAAACTTCAGCAGAATTCCAAGAACATTTGAAGTGTTCTGAAGCATTTTTAAACATCAGCGGAATGCCGAGAACAATGCAAGATTTCCAAAGCATTTTTATATGTCAGCGGAATTCCGAGAACAATGGAAGAGTACCGAAGCATTTTAAAACCTCAGCGGAATTCCGAGAACAATGGAAGAGTTCCGAAGCATTTTTAAACTTCAGCGGAATTACGAGAGCAATGGAACAGTTCCAAAGCATTTTAAAAGTTCAGCAGAATTCCGAGAACAATTGAAGAGTTCCAAAGCATTTTTAAACGTCAGCGGAATTCTGAGAACAATGGAAGAGTTCCGAAGCATTTTTAAACTTCAGCAGAATTCCGAGAACAATGGAAGAGTTCCGAAGCATTTTTAAACGTCAGCGGAATTCTGAGAACAATGTAATAGTTCTGAAGAATTTTTAAATGTAAGCGGGATTCCGAGAATAATGGAAGAGTTCCGAAGCATTTTTAAATGTCAGCGGAAATCTGAAAACAATGGAAGAGTTCCGAAGCATTTTTAAACTTCAGCGGAATTACGAGAACAATGGAAGAGTTCCGAAGCATTTTTAAACATGAGCAGAATTCCGAGAACAATGGAAGAGATTTTAAGCATTTTTAAACTTCAGCGGAATTCCGAGAACAATAGAAGAGTTCCGAAGCATTTTCAAACTTCACCCGAATTCTGAGAACAATGGAAGAGTTCCGAAGCATTTTTAAAAGTCAGCGGAATTCCGAGAACAATGGAAGAGTTGTGAAGCATTTTTAAACGTCAGCGGAATTCCGAGAACAATGGAGGAGTTCCGAAGCATTTTTAAACTTCAGCAGAATTCCGAGAACAATGGAAGAGTTCCGAAGCATTTTTAAACTTCAGCGGAATTTGGAGAACAATGGAAGAGTTCCGAAGCATTTTTAAAAGTCAGCGGAATTCCGAGAACAATGGAAGAGTTGTGAAGCATTTTTAAACGTCAGCAGAATTCCGAGAACAATGGAAGAGTTCCGAAGCATTTTTAAACGTCAGCGGAATTCTGAGATCAATGGAATAGTTCTGAAGAACTTTTAAATGTTAGCGGGATTCCGAGAACAATGGAAGAGTTCCGAAGCATTTTTAAATGTCAGCGGAAATCTGAAAACAATGGAAGAGTTCCGAAGCATTTTTAATCTTCAGAATAATTCTGAGAACAATGGAAGAGTTCCGAAGCATATTTAAACTTCAGCGGAATTCCGAGAACAATGGAAGAGTTCCGAAGCATTTTTAAAAGTCAGCGGAATACCGAGAACAATGGAAGAGTTTTGAAGCATTTTTAAACGTCAGCGGAATTCCGTGAACAATGGAAGAGGTCCGAAGCATTTTTAAATGTCAGCGGAATTCTGAGAAATATGGAAGAGTTCCGAAGCATTTTTAAATGTCAGCAGAATTCCGAGAACAATGGAAGAGTTCCGAAGCATTTTTAAACTTCAGCAGAATTCTGAGAGCAATGGAAGAGTTCCAAAGCATTTTAAAAGTTCAGCAGAATTCCGAGAACAATTGAAGAGTTCCGAAGCATTTTTAAACGTCAGCGGAATGCCGAGAACAATGCAAGATTTCCGAAGCATTTTTATATGTCAGCGGAATTTTGAAAACAATGGAAGATTTCCGAAGCATTTTTAAACATCAGCGGAATTCTGAGAACAATGGAAGAGTTCCGAAGCATTTTTAAACTTCAGCAGAATTCCGAGAACAATGGAAGAGTTCCGAAGCATTTTTAAACTTCAGCAGAATTCCGAGAGCAATGGAAGAGTTCCGAAGCATTTTTAAACATCAGCGTAATGCCGAGAACAATGCAAGATTTCCGAAGGATTTTTATATCTCAGCGGAATTCCGAGAACAATGGAAGAGTTCCGAAGCATTTTTAAACTTCAGCAGAATTCCGAGAACAATGGAAGAGTTCCAAAGCATTTTTAAACGTCAGCGGAATTCCAAGAACAATGGAAGAGTTCTGAAGCATTTTTAAACGTCAGCGGAATTTTGAAAACAATGGAAGATTTCCGAAGCATTTTTAAACGTCAGCGGAATTCTGAGAACAATGGAAGAGTTCCGAAGCATTTTTAAACGTCAGCGGAATGCCGAGAACAATGCAAGATTTCTTAAATGTCAGCGGAATTCCAAGAACAATGGAAGGGTACCGAAGCATTTTTAAACGTCAGCGGAATTCTGAGAACAATGGAAGAGTTCCGAAGCATTTTTAAATGTCAGCGGAATGCCGAGAACAATGCAAGATTTCCGAAGGATTTTCATATGTCAGCGGAATTCCGAGAACAATGGAAGAGTACCGAAGCATTTTTAAACGTCAGCGGAATTCTGAGAACAATGGAAGAGTTCCGAAGCATTTTTAAACTTCAGCAGAATTCCGAGAACAATGGAAGAGTTCTGAAGCATTTTTAAACTTCAGCAGAATTCCGAGAGCAATGGAAGAGTTCCAAAGCATTTTAAAAGTTCAGCAGAATTCCGAGAACAATTGAAGAGTTCCGAAGCGTTTTTAAACGTCAGCGGAATGCCGAGAACAATGCAAGATTTCCGAAGCATTTTTATATGTCAGCGGAATTCCGAGAACAATGGAAGAGTACCGAAGCATTTTTAAACGTCAGCGGAATTCTGAGAACAATGGAAGATTTCCGAAGCATTTTTAAACGTCAGCGGATTTCTGAGAACAATGGAAGAGTTCTGAAGCATTTTTAAACGTCAGCGGAATGCCGAGAACAATGCAAGATTTCCGAAGCATTTTTAAACGTCAGCGGAATTCTGAGAACAATGGAAGAGTTCCGAAGCATTTTAAAACGTCATCGGAATTCCGAGAACAATGGAAGAGTTCCGAAGCATTTTTAAACTTCAGCGGAATTACGAGAACAATGGAAGAGTTCCGAAGAATTTTTAAACATCAGCAGAATTACGAGAACAATGGAAGTGATTTTAAGCATTTTTAAACTTCAGCGGAATTTTGAAAACAATGGAAGATTTCCGGAGCATTTTTAAACGTCAGCGGAATTCTGAGAACAATGGAAGAGTTCCGAAGCATTTTTAAACGTCAGCGGAATGCCGAGAACAATGCAAGATTTCCAAAGCATTTTTATATGTCAGCGGAATTCCGAGAACAATGGAGAGTACCGAAACATTTTTAAACGTCAGCGGAATTCTGAGAACAATGGAAGAGTTTCGAAGCATTTTTAAACTTCAACGGAATTCCGAGAACAATGGAAGAGTTCCGAACCATTTTTAAACGTCAGCGGAATTCCGAGAACAATTGAAGAGTTCCAAAGCATTTTTAAACGTCAGCGGAATGCCGAGAACAATGCAAGATTTCTGAAGCATTTTTATATGTCAGCGGAATTCCGAGAACAATGGAAGAGTTCCGAAGCATTTTTAAACTTCAGCAGAATTCCGAGAACAATGGAAGAGTTTCGAAGCATTTTTAAACTTCAACGGAATTCCGAGAACAATGGAAGAGTTCCGAACCATTTTTAAACGTCAGCGGAATTCCGAGAACAATGAAAGAGTTGCGAAGCATTATTAAACGTCAGCGGAATTCCGAGAACAATGGAAGAGTTCTGAAGCATTTTTAAGCGTCAGCGGAATTTTGAAAACAATGGAAGATTTCCGAAGCATTTTTAAACGTCAGCGGAATTCTGAGAACAATGGAAGAGTTCTGAAGCATTTTTAAACTTCAGCGGAATTTGGAGAACAATGGAAGAGTTCCGAAGCATTTTTAAAAGTCAGCGGAATTCCGAGAACAATGGAAGAGTTGTGAAGCATTTTTAAACGTCAGCAGAATTCCGAGAACAATGGAAGTGTTCCGAAGCATTTTTAAACGTCAGCGGAATTCTGAGATCAATGGAATAGTTCTGAAGAATTTTTAAATGTCAGCGGAAATCTGAAAACAATGGAAGAGTTCCGAAGCATTTTTAATCTTCAGAATAATTCCGAGAACAATGGAAGAGTTCCGAAGCATATTTAAACTTCAGCGGAATTCCGAGAACAATGGAAGAGTTCCGAAGCATTTTTAAAAGTCAGCTGAATACCGAGAACAATGGAAGAGTTTTGAAGCATTTTTAAACGTCAGCGGAATTCCGAGAACAATGGAAGAGGTCCGAAGCATTTTTAAATGTCAGCGGAATTCTGAGAAATATGGAAGAGTTTCGAAGCATTTTTAAATGTCAGCAGAATTCCGAGAACAATGGAAGAGTTCTGAAGCATTTTTAAACTTCAGCAGAATTCTGAGAGCAATGGAAGAGTTCCGAAGCATTTTAAAAGTTCAGCAGAATTCCGAGAACAATTGAAGAGTTCCGAAGCATTTTTAAACGTCAGCGGAATACCGAGAACAATGCAAGATTTCCGAAGCATTTTTTTATGTCAGCGGAATTTTGAAAACAATGGAAGATTTCCGAAGCATTTTTTAACGTCAGCGGAATTCTGAGAACAATGGAAGAGTTCCGAAGCATTTTTAAACTTCAGCAGAATTCCGAGAACAATGGAAGAGTTCCGAAGCATTTTTAAACTTCAGCAGAATTCCGAGAGCAATGGAAGAGTTCCGAAGCATTTTTAAACGTCAGCGTAATGCCGAGAACAATGCAAGATTTCCGAAGGATTTTTATATGTCAGCGGAATTCCGAGAACAATGGAAGAGTTCCGAAGCATTTTTAAACGTCAGCGGAATTCTGAGAACAATGGAAGAGTTCCGAAGCATTTTTAAACTTCAGCAGAATTCCGAGAACAATGGAAGAGTTCCGAAGCATTTTTAAACGTCAACGGAATTCTGAGAACAATGTAATAGTTCTGAAGAATTTTTAAATGTAAGCGGGATTCCGAGAATAATGGAAGAGTTCCGAAGCATTTTTAAATGTCAGCGGAAATCTGAAAACAATGGAAGAGTTCCGAAGCATTTTTAAACGTCAGCGGAATTACGAGAACAATGGAAGAGTTCCGAAGCATTTTTAAACATGAGCAGAATTCCGAGAACAATAGAAGAGATTTTAAGCATTTTTAAACTTCAGCGGAATTCCGAGAACAATAGAAGAGTTCCGAAGCATTTTCAAACTTCACCCGAATTCTGAGAACAATGGAAGAGTTCCGAAGCATTTTTAAAAGTCAGCGGAATTCCGAGAACAATGGAAGAGTTGTGAAGCATTTTTAAACGTCAGCGGAATTCCGAGAACAATGGAGGAGTTCCGAAGCATTTTTAAACTTCAGCAGAATTCCGAGAACAATGGAAGAGTTCCGAAGCATTTTTAAACTTCAGCGGAATTTGGAGAACAATGGAAGAGTTCCGAAGCATTTTTAAAAGTCAGCGGAATTCCGAGAACAATGGAAGAGTTGTGAAGCATTTTTAAACGTCAGCAGAATTCCGAGAACAATGGAAGAGTTCCGAAGCATTTTTAAACGTCAGCGGAATTCTGAGATCAATGGAATAGTTCTGAAGAACTTTTAAATGTTAGCGGGATTCCGAGAACAATGGAAGAGTTCCGAAGCATTTTTAAATGTCAGCGGAAATCTGAAAACAATGGAAGAGTTCCGAAGCATTTTTAATCTTCAGAATAATTCCGAGAACAATGGAAGAGTTCCGAAGCATATTTAAACTTCAGCGGAATTCCGAGAACAATGGAAGAGTTCCGAAGCATTTTTAAAAGTCAGCGGAATACCGAGAACAATGGAAGAGTTTTGAAGCATTTTTAAACGTCAGCGGAATTCCGTGAACAATGGAAGAGGTCCGAAGCATTTTTAAATGTCAGCGGAATTCTGAGAAATATGGAAGAGTTCCGAAGCATTTTTAAATGTCAGCAGAATTCTGAGAGCAATGGAAGAGTTCCAAAGCATTTTAAAAGTTCAGCAGAATTCCGAGAACAATTGAAGAGTTTCGAAGCATTTTTAAACGTCAGCGGAATGCCGAGAACAATGCAAGTTTTCCGAAGCATTTTTATATGTCAGCGGAATTTTGAAAACAATGGAAGATTTCCGAAGCATTTTTAAACATCAGCGGAATTCTGAGAACAATGGAAGAGTTCCGAAGCATTTTTAAAGTTCAGCAGAATTCCGAGAACAATGGAAGAGTTCCGAAGCATTTTTAAACTTCAGCAGAATTCCGAGAGCAATGGAAGAGTTCCGAAGCATTTTTAAACATCAGCGTAATGCCGAGAACAATGCAAGATTTCCGAAGGATTTTTATATCTCAGCGGAATTCCGAGAACAATGGAAGAGTTCCGAAGCATTTTTAAACTTCAGCAGAATTCCGAGAACAATGGAAGAGTTCCAAAGCATTTTTAAACGTCAGCGGAATTCCAAGAACAATGGAAGAGTTCTGAAGCATTTTTAAACGTCAGCGGAATTTTGAAAACAATGGAAGATTTCCGAAGCATTTTTAAACGTCAGCAGAATTCTGAGAACAATGGAAGAGTTCCGAAGAATTTTTAAACGTCAGCGGAATGCCGAGAACAATGCAAGATTTCTTAAATGTCAGCGGAATTCCGAGAACAATGGAAGGGTACCGAAGCATTTTTAAACGTCAGCGGAATTCTGAGAACAATGGAAGAGTTCCGAAGCATTTTTAAACTTCAGCGGAATTCCGAGAACAATGGAAGAGTTCCAAAGCATTTTTAAACGTCAGCGAATTCCGAGAACAATGGAAGAGCTCTGAAGCATTTTTAAACGTCAGCGGAATTTTGAAAACAATGGAAGATTTCCGAAGCATTTTTAAACGTCAGCGGAATTCTGAGAACAATGGAAGAGTTCCGAAGCATTTTTAAATGTCAGCGGAATGCCGAGAACAATGCAAGATTTCCGAAGGATTTTTATATGTCAGCGGAATTCCGAGAACAATGGAAGAGTACCGAAGCATTTTTAAACGTCAGCGGAATTCTGAGAACAATGGAAGAGTTCCGAAGCATTTTTAAACTTCAGCAGAATTCCGAGAACAATGGAAGAGTTCCGAAGCATTTTTAAACTTCAGCAGAATTCCGAGAACAATGTAAGAGTTCTGAAGCATTTTTAAACTTCAGCAGAATTCCGAGAGCAATGGAAGAGTTCCAAAGCATTTTAAAAGTTCAGCAGAATTCCGAGAACATTTGAAGAGTTCCGAAGCGTTTTTAAACGTCAGCGGAATGCCGAGAACAATGCAAGATTTCCGAAGCATTTTTATATGTCAGCGGAATTCCGAGAACAATGGAAGAGTACCGAAGCATTTTTAAACGTCAGCGGAATTCTGAGAACAATGGAAGATTTCCGAAGCATTTTTAAACGTCAGCGGATTTCTGAGAACAATGGAAGAGTTCTGAAGCATTTTTAAACGTCAGCGGAATGCCGAGAACAATGCAAGATTTCCGAAGCATTTTTATATGTCAGCGGAATTCCGAGAACAATGGAAGAGTACCGAAGCATTTTTAAACGTCAGCGAAATTCTGAGAACAATGGAAGAGTTCCGAAGCATTTTTAAACTTCACCAGAATTTTGAGAACAATGGAAGAGTTCCGAAGCATTTTTAAACTTCAGCAGAATTCCGAGAGCAATGGAAGAGTTCCGAAGCATTTTTAAACGTCAGCGTAATGCCAAGAACAATGTAAGATTTCCGAAGGATTTTTATATGCCAGCGGAATTCCGAGAACAATGGAAGAGTACCGAAGCATTTTTAAACATCAGCGGAATTCTGAGAACAATGGAAGAGTTCCGAAGCATTTTTAAACTTCAGCAGAATTCCGAGAACAATGGAAGAGTTCCAAAGCATTTTTAAACGTCAGCAGAATTCCGAGAACAATGGAAGAGTTCTGAAGCATTTTTAAACGTCAACGGAATTTTGAAAACATTGGAAGATTTCCGAAGCATTTTTAAACGTCAGCGGAATTCTGAGAACAATGGAAGAGTTCCGAAGCATTTTTAAACTTCAGCAGAATTCCGAGAACAATGTAAGAGTTCTGAAGCATTTTTAAACTTCAGCCGAATTCCGAGAGCAATGGAAGAGTTCCAAAGCATTTTAAAAGTTCAGCAGAATTCCGAGAACAATTGAAGAGTTCCAACGCGTTTTTAAACGTCAGCGGAATGCCGAGAACAATGCAAGATTTCCGAAGCATTTTTATATGTCAGCGGAATTCCGAGAACAATGGAAGAGTACCGAAGCATTTTTAAACGTCAGCGGAATTCTGAGAACAATGGAAGATTTCCGAAGCATTTTTAAACGACAGCGGATTTCTGAGAACAATGGAAGAGTTCCGAAGCATTTTTAAACGTCAGCG
Source organism: Phyllobates terribilis (assembly GCF_046119375.1). Lineage (NCBI taxonomy): Eukaryota > Metazoa > Chordata > Amphibia > Anura > Dendrobatidae > Phyllobates > Phyllobates terribilis. The sequence continues at coordinate 9,811,738 of NW_027362788.1, read as the reverse complement.
GAATGCCGAGAACAATTCAAGATTTCCGAAGCATTTTTATATGTCAGCGGAATTCCGAGAACAATGGAAGAGTACCGAAGCATTTTTAAACGTCAGCGGAATTCTGAGAACAATGGAAGAGTTCCGAAGCATTTTTAAACTTCAGCAGAATTCCGAGAACAATGGAAGTGTTTCGAAGCATTTTTAAACTTCAACGGAATTCCGAGAACAATGGAAGAGTTCCGAAGCATTTTTAAACGTCAGCGGAATTCCGAGAACAATGAAAGAGTTGCGAAGCATTATTAAACGTCAGCGGAATTCCGAGAACAATGGAAGAGTTCCGAAGCTTTTTTAAACGTCAGTGGAATTCCGAGAACAATGTAAGAGTTCCAATGCATTTTAAAACTTCAGCAGAATTCCAAGAACAATTGAAGTGTTCTGAAGCATTTTTAAACATCAGCGGAATTCCGAGAACAATGCAAGATTTCCGAAGCATTTTTATATGTCAGCGGAATTCCGAGAACAATGGAAGAGTACCGAAGCATTTTAAAACCTCAGCGGAATTCCGAGAACAATGGAAGAGTTCCGAAGCATTTTTAAACTTCAGCGGAATTACGAGAGCAATGGAACAGTTCCAAAGCATTTTAAAAGTTCAGCAGAATTCCGAGAACAATTGAAGTGTTCCGAAGCATTTTTAAACGTCAGCGGAATTCTGAGAACAATGGAAGAGTTCCGAAGCATTTTTAAACTTCAGCAGAATTCCGAGAACAATGGAAGAGTTCCGAAGCATTTTTAAATGTCAGCGGAATTCTGAGAACAATGGAATAGTTCTGAAGAATTTTTAAATGTTAGCGGGATTCCGAGAACAATGGAAGAGTTCCGAAGCATTTTTAAATGTCAGCGGAAATCTGAAAACAATGGAAGAGTTTCGAAGCATTTTTAAACTTCAGCGGAATTACGAGAACAATGGAAGAGTTCCGAAGCATTTTTAAACATGAGCAGAATTCCGAGAACAATGGAAGAGATTTTAAGCATTTTTAAACTTCAGCGGAATTCCGAGAACAATAGAAGAGTTCCGAAGCATTTTCAAACTTCACCCGAATTCTGAGAACAATGGAAGAGTTCCGAAGCATTTTTAAAAGTCAGCGGAATTCCAAGAACAATGGAAGAGTTGTGAAGCATTTTTAAACGTCAGCGGAATTCCGAGAACAATGGAAGAGTTACGAAGCATTTTTAAACGTCAGCAGAATTCCGAGAACAATGGAAGAGTTCCGAAGCATTTTTAAACATCAGCAGAATTCCGAGAACAATGTAAGAGTTCCGAAGCATTTTTAAACTTCAGCAGAATTCCGAGAACAATGGAAGAGTTCCGAAGCATTTTTAAACTTCAGCGGAATTTGGAGAACAATTGAAGAGTTCCGAAGCATTTTTAAAAGTCAGCGAAATTCCGAGAACAATGGAAGAGTTGTGAAGCATTTTTAAACGTCAGCAGAATTCCGAGAACAATGGAAGAGTTCCGAAGCATTTTTAAACGTCAGCGGAATTCTGAGATCAATGGAATAGTTCTGAAGAATTTTTAAATGTTAGCGGGATTCCGAGAACAATGGAAGAGTTCCGAAGCATTTTTAAATGTCAGCGGAAATCTGAAAACAATGGAAGAGTTCCGAAGCATTTTTAATCTTCAGAATAATTCCGAGAACAATGGAAGAGTTCCGAAGCATATTTAAACTTCAGCGGAATTCCGAGAACAATGGAAGAGTTCCGAAGCATTTTTAAAAGTCAGCGGAATACCGAGAACAATGGAAGAGTTTTGAAGCATTTTTAAACGTCAGCGGAATTCCGAGAACAATGGAAGAGGTCCGAACAATTTTTAAATGTCAGCAGAATTCTGAGAAATATAGAAGAGTTCCGAAGCATTTTTAAATGTCAGCAGAATTCCGAGAACAATGGAAGAGTTCCGAAGCATTTTTAAACTTCAGCAGAATTCTGAGAGCAATGGAAGATTTCCGAAGCATTTTTAAACGTCAGCGGATTTCTGAGAACAATGGAAGAGTTCCAAAGCATTTTAAAAGTTCAGCAGAATTCCGAGAACAATTGAAGAGTTCCGAAGCATTTTTAAACGTCAGCGGAATGCCGAGAACAATGCAAGATTTCCGAAGCATTTTTATATGTCAGCGGAATTTTGAAAACAATGGAAGATTTCCGAAGCATTTTTAAACGTCAGCGGAATTCTGAGAACAATGGAAGAGTTCCGAAGCATTTTTAAACTTCAGCAGAATTCCGAGAACAATGGAAGAGTTCCGAAGCATTTTTAAACTTCAGCAGAATTCCGAGAACAATGTAAGAGTTCTGAAGCATTTTTAAACTTCAGCAGAATTCCGAGAGCAATGGAAGAGTTCCAAAGCATTTTAAAAGTTCAGCAGAATTCCGAGAACAATTGAAGAGTTCCGAAGCGTTTTTAAACGTCAGCGGAATGCCGAGAACAATGCAAGATTTCCGAAGCATTTTTATATGTCAGCGGAATTCCGAGAACAATGAAAGAGTTGCGAAGCATTATTAAACGTCAGCGGAATTCCGAGAACAATGGAAGAGTTCCGAAGCTTTTTTAAACGTCAGTGGAATTCCGAGAACAATGTAAGAGTTCCAATGCATTTTAAAACTTCAGCAGAATTCCAAGAACAATTGAAGTGTTCTGAAGCATTTTTAAACATCAGCGGAATGCCGAGAACAATGCAAGATTTCCGAAGCATTTTTATATGTCAGCGGAATTCCGAGAACAATGGAAGAGTACCGAAGCATTTTAAAACCTCAGCGGAATTCCGAGAACAATGGAAGAGTTCCGAAGCATTTTTAAATGTCAGCGGAATTCTGAGAAATATGGAAGAGTTCCGAAGCATTTTTAAATGTCAGCAGAATTCTGAGAGCAATGGAAGAGTTCCAAAGCATTTTAAAAGTTCAGCAGAATTCCGAGAACAATTGAAGAGTTCCGAAGCATTTTTAAATGTCAGCGGAATGCCGAGAACAATGCAAGATTTCCGAAGCATTTTTATATGTCAGCGGAATTCCGAGAACAATGGAAGAGTACCGAAGCATTTTTAAACGTCAGCGGAATTCTGAGAACAATGGAAGAGTTCCGAAGCATTTTTAAACTTCAGCAGAATTCCGAGAACAAGGGAAGTGTTTCGAAGCATTTTAAAACTTCAACGGAATTCCGAGAACAATGGAAGAGTTCCGAAGCTTTTTTAAACGTCAGTGGAATTCCGAGAACAATGTAAGAGTTCCAATGCATTTTAAAACTTCAGCAGAATTCCAAGAACAATTGAAGTGTTCTGAAGCATTTTTAAACATCAGCGGAATGCCGAGAACAAAGCAAGATTTCCGAAGCATTTTTATATGTCAGCGGAATTCCGAGAACAATGGAAGAGTACCGAAGCATTTTAAAACCTCAGCGGAATTCCGAGAACAATGGAAAAGTTCCGAAGCATCTTTAAACTTCAGCGGAATTACGAGAGCAATGGAACAGTTCCAAAGCATTTTAAAAGTTCAGCAGAATTCCGAGAACAATAGAAGAGTTCCGAAGCATTTTTAAACGTCAGCGGAATGCCGAGAACAATGCAAGATTTCCGAAGCATTTTTATATTTCAGCGGAATTTTGAAAACAATGGAAGATTTCCGAAGCATTTTTAAACGTCAGCGGAATTCTGAGAACAATGGAAGAGTTCCGAAGCATTTTAATACTTCAGCAGAATTCCGAGAACAATGGAAGAGTTCCGAAGCATTTTTAAACTTCAGCAGAATTCCGAGAGCAATGGAAGAGTTCCGAAGCATTTTTAAACGTCAGCGTAATGCCGAGAACAATGCAAGATTTCCGAAGGATTTTTATATGTCAGCGGAATTCCGAGAACAATGGAAGAGTACCGAAGCATTTTTAAACGTCAGCGGAATTCTGAGAACAATGGAAGAGTTCCGAAGCATTTTTAAACTTCAGCAGAATTCCGAGAACAATGGAAGAGTTCCAAAGCATTTTTAAACGTCAGCGGAATTCCAAGAACAATGGAAGAGTTCTGAAGCATTTTTAAACGTCAGCGGAATTTTGAAAACAATGGAAGATTTCCGAAGCATTTTTAAACGTCAGCGGAATTCTGAGAACAATGGAAGAGTTCCGAAGCATTTTTAAATGTCAGCGGAATGCCGAGAACAATGGAAGAGTACCGAAGCATTTTTAAACGTCAGCGGAATTCTGAGAACAATGGAAGAGTTCCGAAGCATTTTTAAACTTCAGCAGAATTCCGAGAACAATGGAAGAGTTTCGAAGCATTTTTAAAATTCAACGGAATTCCGAGAACAATGGAAGAGTTCCGAAGCATTTTTAAACTTCAGCAGAATTCTGAGAGCAATGGAAGATTTCCGAAGCATTTTTAAACGTCAGCGGATTTCTGAGAACAATGGAAGAGTTCCAAAGCATTTTAAAAGTTCAGCAGAATTCCGAGAACAATTGAAGAGTTCCGAAGCATTTTTAAACGTCAGCGGAATGCCGAGAACAATGCAAGATTTCCGAAGCATTTTTATATGTCAGCGGAATTTTGAAAACAATGGAAGATTTCCGAAGCATTTTTAAACGTCAGCGGAATTCTGAGAACAATGGAAGAGTTCCGAAGCATTTTTAAACTTCAGCAGAATTCCGAGAACAATGGAAGAGTTCCGAAGCATTTTTAAACTTCAGCAGAATTCCGAGAACAATGTAAGAGTTCTGAAGCATTTTTAAACTTCAGCAGAATTCCGAGAGCAATGGAAGAGTTCCAAAGCATTTTAAAAGTTCAGCAGAATTCCGAGAACAATTGAAGAGTTCCGAAGCGTTTTTAAACGTCAGCGGAATGCCGAGAACAATGCAAGATTTCCGAAGCATTTTTATATGTCAGCGGAATTCCGAGAACAATGAAAGAGTTGCGAAGCATTATTAAACGTCAGCGGAATTCCGAGAACAATGGAAGAGTTCCGAAGCTTTTTTAAACGTCAGTGGAATTCCGAGAACAATGTAAGAGTTCCAATGCATTTTAAAACTTCAGCAGAATTCCAAGAACAATTGAAGTGTTCTGAAGCATTTTTAAACATCAGCGGAATGCCGAGAACAATGCAAGATTTCCGAAGCATTTTTATATGTCAGCGGAATTCCGAGAACAATGGAAGAGTACCGAAGCATTTTAAAACCTCAGCGGAATTCCGAGAACAATGGAAGAGTTCCGAAGCATTTTTAAATGTCAGCGGAATTCTGAGAAATATGGAAGAGTTCCGAAGCATTTTTAAATGTCAGCAGAATTCCGAGAACAATGGAAGAGTTCCGAAGCATTTTTAAACTTCAGCAGAATTCTGAGAGCAATGGAAGAGTTCCAAAGCATTTTAAAAGTTCAGCAGAATTCCGAGAACAATTGAAGAGTTCCGAAGCATTTTTAAATGTCAGCGGAATGCCGAGAACAATGCAAGATTTCCGAAACATTTTTATATGTCAGCGGAATTCCGAGAACAATGGAAGAGTACCGAAGCATTTTTAAACGTCAGCGGAATTCTGAGAACAATGGAAGAGTTCCGAAGCATTTTTAAACTTCAGCAGAATTCCGAGAACAAGGGAAGTGTTTCGAAGCATTTTAAAACTTCAACGGAATTCCGAGAACAATGGAAGAGTTCCGAAGCTTTTTTAAACGTCAGTGGAATTCCGAGAACAATGTAAGAGTTCCAATGCATTTTAAAACTTCAGCAGAATTCCAAGAACAATTGAAGTGTTCTGAAGCATTTTTAAACATCAGCGGAATGCCGAGAACAATGCAAGATTTCCGAAGCATTTTTATATGTCAGCGGAATTCCGAGAACAATGGAAGAGTACCGAAGCATTTTAAAACCTCAGCGGAATTCCGAGAACAATGGAAAAGTTCCGAAGCATCTTTAAACTTCAGCGGAATTACGAGAGCAATGGAACAGTTCCAAAGCATTTTAAAAGTTCAGCAGAATTCCGAGAACAATTGAAGAGTTCCGAAGCATTTTTAAACGTCAGCGGAATGCCGAGAACAATGCAAGATTTCCGAAGCATTTTTATATTTCAGCGGAATTTTGAAAACAATGGAAGATTTCCGAAGCATTTTTAAACGTCAGCGGAATTCTGAGAACAATGGAAGAGTTCCGAAGCATTTTAATACTTCAGCAGAATTCCGAGAACAATGGAAGAGTTCCGAAGCATTTTTAAACTTCAGCAGAATTCCGAGAGCAATGGAAGAGTTCCGAAGCATTTTTAAACGTCAGCGTAATGCCGAGAACAATGCAAGATTTCCGAAGGATTTTTATATGTCAGCGGAATTCCGAGAACAATGGAAGAGTACCGAAGCATTTTTAAACGTCAGCGGAATTCTGAGAACAATGGAAGAGTTCCGAAGCATTTTTAAACTTCAGCAGAATTCCGAGAACAATGGAAGAGTTCCAAAGCATTTTTAAACGTCAGCGGAATTCCAAGAACAATGGAAGAGTTCTGAAGCATTTTTAAACGTCAGCGGAATTTTGAAAACAATGGAAGATTTCCGAAGCATTTTTAAACGTCAGCGGAATTCTGAGAACAATGGAAGAGTTCCGAAGCATTTTTAAATGTCAGCGGAATGCCGAGAACAATGGAAGAGTACCGAAGCATTTTTAAACGTCAGCGGAATTCTGAGAACAATGGAAGAGTTCCGAAGCATTTTTAAACTTCAGCAGAATTCCGAGAACAATGGAAGAGTTTCGAAGCATTTTTAAAATTCAACGGAATTCCGAGAACAATGGAAGAGTTCCGAAGCATTTTTAAACGTCAGCAGAATTCCGAGAACAATGGAAGAGTTCCGAAGCATTTTTAAACTTCAGCGGAATTCTGAGAACAATGGAAGAGTTCCGAAGCATTTTTAAACGTCAGCGGAATTGCGAGAACAATGGAAGAGTTCTTAAGCATTTTTAAACATCAGCGGAATGCCGAGAACAATGCAAGATTTCCGAAGCATTTTTATATGTCAGCGGAATTCCGAGAACAATGGAAGAGTACGGAAGCATTTTAAAACGTCAGCGGAATTCCGAGAACAATGGAAGAGTTCCGAAGCATTTTTAAACGTCAGCGGAATTCCGAGAACAATGGAAGAGTTCCGAAGCATTTTTAAACTTCAGCAGAATTCTGAGAGCAATGGAAGAGTTCCAAAGCATTTTAAAAGTTCAGCAGAATTCCGAGAACAATTGAAGAGTTCCGAAGCATTTTTAAACGTCAGCGGAATGCCGAGAACAATGCAAGATTTCCGAAGCATTTTTATATGTCAGCGGAATTTTGAAAACAATGGAAGATTTCCGAAGCATTTTTAAACGTCAGCGGAATTCTGAGAACAATGGAAGAGTTCCAAAGCATTTTTAAACTTCAGCAGAATTCCGAGAACAATGGAAGAGTTCCGAAGCATTTTTAAACTTCAGCAGAATTCCGAGAGCAATGGAAGAGTTCCGAAGCATTTTTAAACGTCAGCGTAATGCCGAGAACAATGCAAGATTTCCGAAGGATTTTTATATGTCAGCGGAATTCCGAGAACAATGGAAGAGTACCGAAGCATTTTTAAACGTCAGCGGAATTCTGAGAACAATGGAAGAGTTCCGAAGCATTTTTAAACTTCAGCAGAATTCCGAGAACAATGGAAGAGTTCCAAAGCATTTTTAAACGTCAGCGAATTCCGAGAACAATGGAAGAGCTCTGAAGCATTTTTAAACGTCAGCGGAATTTTGAAAACAATGGAAGATTTCTGAAGCATTTTTAAACGTCAGCGGAATGCCGAGAACAATGCAAGATTTCCGAAGGATTTTTATATGTCAGCGGAATTCCGAGAACAATGGAAGAGTACCGAAGCATTTTTAAACGTCAGCGGAATTCTGAGAACAATGGAAGAGTTCCGAAGCATTTTTAAACTTCAGCAGAATTCCGAGAACAATGGAAGAGTTCCAAAGCATTTTTAAACGTCAGCGAATTCCGAGAACAATGGAAGAGCTCTGAAGCATTTTTAAACGTCAGCGGAATTTTGAAAACAATGGAAGATTTCCGAATCATTTTTAAACGTCAGCGGTATTCTGAGAACAATGCAAGAGTTCCGAAGCATTTTTAAACTTCAGCAGAATTCCGAGAACAATGTAAGAGTTCTGAAGCATTTTTAAACTTCAGCAGAATTCCGAGAGCAATGGAAGAGTTCCAAAGCATTTTAAAAGTTCAGCAGAATTCCGAGAACAATTGAAGAGTTCCGAAGCGTTTTTAAACGTCAGCGGAATGCCGAGAACAATGCAAGATTTCCGAAGCATTTTTATATGTCAGCGGAATTCCGAGAACAATGGAAGAGTACCGAAGCATTTTTAAACGTCAGCGGAATTCTGAGAACAATGGAAGAGTTCCGAAGCATTTTTAAACTTCAGCGGTATTCCGAGAACAATGGAAGAGTTCCAAAGCATTTTTAAACGTCAGCGAATTCCGAGAACAATGGAAGAGCTCTGAAGCATTTTTAAACGTCAGCGGAATTTTGAAAATAATGGAAGATTTCCGAAGCATTTTTAAACGTCAGCGGAATTCTGAGAACAATGGAAGAGTTCCGAAGCATTTTTAAACTTCAGCAGAATTCCGAGAACAATGTAAGAGTTCTGAAGCATTTTTAAACTTCAGCAGAATTCCGAGAGCAATGGAAGAGTTCCAAAGCATTTTAAAAGTTCAGCAGAATTCCGAGAACAATTGAAGAGTTCCGAAGCGTTTTTAAATGTCAGCGGAATGCCGAGAACAATGCAAGATTTCCGAAGCATTTTTATATGTCAGCGGAATTCCGAGAACAATGGAAGAGTACCGAAGCATTTTTAAACCTCAGCGGAATTCTGAGAACAATGGAAGAGTTCCGAAGCATTTTTAAACTTCAGCAGAATTCCGAGAACAAGGGAAGTGTTTCGAAGCATTTTAAAACTTCAACGGAATTCCGAGAACAATGGAAGAGTTCCGAAGCTTTTTTAAACGTCAGTGGAATTCCGAGAACAATGTAAGAGTTCCAATGCATTTTAAAACTTCAGCAGAATTCCAAGAACAATTGAAGTGTTCTGAAGCATTTTTAAACATCAGCGGAATGCCGAGAACAATTCAAGATTTCCGAAGCATTTTTATATGTCAGCGGAATTCCGAGAACAATGGAAGAGTACCGAAGCATTTTAAAACCTCAGCGGAATTCCGAGAACAATGGAAAAGTTCCGAAGCATCTTTAAACTTCAGCGGAATTACGAGAGCAATGGAACAGTTCCAAAGCATTTTAAAAGTTCAGCAGAATTCCGAGAACAATTGAAGAGTTCCGAAGCATTTTTAAACGTCAGCGGAATGCCGAGAACAATGCAAGATTTCCGAAGCATTTTTATATTTCAGCGGAATTTTGAAAACAATGGAAGATTTCCGAAGCATTTTTAAACGTCAGCGGAATTCTGAGAACAATGGAAGAGTTCCGAAGCATTTTAATACTTCAGCAGAATTCCGAGAACAATGGAAGAGTTCCGAAGCATTTTTAAACTTCAGCAGAATTCCGAGAGCAATGGAAGAGTTCCGAAGCATTTTTAAACGTCAGCGTAATGCCGAGAACAATGCAAGATTTCCGAAGGATTTTTATATGTCAGCGGAATTCCGAGAACAATGGAAGAGTACCGAAGCATTTTTAAACGTCAGCGGAATTCTGAGAACAATGGAAGAGTTCCGAAGCATTTTTAAACTTCAGCAGAATTCCGAGAACAATGGAAGAGTTCCAAAGCATTTTTAAACGTCAGCGGAATTCCAAGAACAATGGAAGAGTTCTGAAGCATTTTTAAACGTCAGCGGAATTTTGAAAACAATGGAAGATTTCCGAAGCATTTTTAAACGTCAGCGGAATTCTGAGAACAATGGAAGAGTTCCGAAGCATTTTTAAATGTCAGCGGAATGCCGAGAACAATGGAAGAGTACCGAAGCATTTTTAAACGTCAGCGGAATTCTGAGAACAATGGAAGAGTTCCGAAGCATTTTTAAACTTCAGCAGAATTCCGAGAACAATGGAAGAGTTTCGAAGCATTTTTAAAATTCAACGGAATTCCGAGAACAATGGAAGAGTTCTGAAGCATTTTTAAACGTCAGCAGAATTCCGAGAACAATGGAAGAGTTCCGAAGCATTTTTAAACTTCAGCGGAATTCTGAGAACAATGGAAGAGTTCCGAAGCATTTTTAAACGTCAGCGGAATTGCGAGAACAATGGAAGAGTTCTTAAGCATTTTTAAACATCAGCGGAATGCCGAGAACAATGCAAGATTTCCGAAGCATTTTTATATGTCAGCGGAATTCCGAGAACAATGGAAGAGTACGGAAGCATTTTAAAACGTCAGCGGAATTCCGAGAACAATGGAAGAGTTCCGAAGCATTTTTAAATGTCAGCGGAATGCCGAGAACAATGCAAGATTTCCGAAGCATTTTTATATGTCAGCGGAATTCCGAGAACAATGGAAGAGTACGGAAGCATTTTAAAACGTCAGCGGAATTCCGAGAACAATGGAAGAGTTCCGAAGCATTTTTAAACGTCAGCGGAATTCCGAGAACAATGGAAGAGTTCCGAAGCATTTTTAAACTTCAGCAGAATTCTGAGAGCAATGGAAGAGTTCCAAAGCATTTTAAAAGTTCAGCAGAATTCCGAGAACAATTGAAGAGTTCCGAAGCATTTTTAAACGTCAGCGGAATGCCGAGAACAATGCAAGATTTCCGAAGCATTTTTATATGTCAGCGGAATTTTGAAAACAATGGAAGATTTCCGAAGCATTTTTAAACGTCAGCGGAATTCTGAGAACAATGGAAGAGTTCCGAAGCATTTTTAAACTTCAGCAGAATTCCGAGAACAATGGAAGAGTTCCGAAGCATTTTTAAACTTCAGCAGAATTCCGAGAGCAATGGAAGAGTTCCGAAGCATTTTTAAACGTCAGCGTAATGCCGATAACAATGTAAGATTTCCGAAGGATTTTTATATGTCAGCGGAATTCCGAGAACAATGGAAGAGTACCGAAGCATTTTTAAATGTCAGCGGAATTCTGAGAACAATGGAAGAGTTCCGAAGCATTTTTAAACTTCAGCAGAATTCCGAGAACAATGGAAGAGTTCCAAAGCATTTTTAAACGTCAGCGGAATTCCGAGAACAATGGAAGAGTTCTGAAGCATTTTTAAATGTCAGCGGAATTTTGAAAACATTGGAAGATTTCTGAAGCATTTTTAAACGTCAGCGGAATTCTGAGAACAATGGAAGAGTTCCGAAGCATTTTTAAACGTCAGCGGAATGCCGAGAACAATGCAAGATTTCCGAAGCATTTTTAAAAGTCAGCGGAATTCCGAGAACAATGGAAGAGTACCGAAGCATTTTTAAACGTCAGCGGAATTCTGAGAACAATGGAAGAGTTCCGAAGCATTTTTAAACTTCAGCGGAATTCCAAGAACAATGGAAGAGTTCTAAAGCATTTTTAAACGTCAGCGAATTCCGAGAACAATGGAAGAGCTCTGAAGCATTTTTAACGTCAGCGGAATTTTGAAAACAATGGAAGATTTCCGAAGCATTTTTAAACGTCAGCGGAATGCCGAGAACAATGCAAGATTTCCGAAGGATTTTTATATGTCAGCGGAATTCCGAGAACAATGGAAGAGTACCGAAGCATTTTTAAACGTCAGCGGAATTCTGAGAACAATGGAAGAGTTCCGAAGCATTTTTAAACTTCAGCAGAATTCCGAGAACAATGGAAGAGTTCCAAAGCATTTTTAAACGTCAGCGAATTCCGAGAACAATGAAAGAGTTGCGAAGCATTATTAAACGTCAGCGGAATTCTGAGAACAATGGAAGATTTCCGAAGCATTTTTAAACGTCAGCGGAATTCTGAGAACAATGGAAGAGTTCCGAAGCATTTTTAAACTTCAGCAGAATTCCGAGAACAAGGGAAGTGTTTCGAAGCATTTTAAAACTTCAACGGAATTCCGAGAACAATGGAAGAGTTCCGTAGCATTTTTAAACGTCAGCGGAATTCCGAGAACAATGAAAGAGTTGCGAAGCATTATTAAACGTCAGCGGAATTCCGAGAACAATGGAAGAGTTCCGAAGCATTTTTAAACTTCAGAATTCCGAGAACAATGGAAGAGTTTCGAAGCATTTTTAAACTTCAACGGAATTCCGAGAACAATGGAAGAGTTCCGAAGCTTTTTTAAACGTCAGTGGAATTCCGAGAACAATGTAAGAGTTCCAATGCATTTTAAAACTTCAGCAGAATTCCAAGAACAATTGAAGTGTTCTGAAGCATTTTTAAACATCAGCGGAATGCCGAGAACAATGCAAGATTTCCGAAGCATTTTTATATGTCAGCGGAATTACGAGAACAATGGAAGAGTACCGAAGCATTTTAAAACCTCAGCGGAATTCCGAGAACAATGGAAAAGTTCCGAAGCATCTTTAAACTTCAGCGGAATTACGAGAGCAATGGAACAGTTCCAAAGCATTTTAAAAGTTCAGCAGAATTCCGAGAACAATTGAAGAGTTCCGAAGCATTTTTAAACGTCAGCGGAATGCCGAGAACAATGCAAGATTTCCGAAGCATTTTTATATTTCAGCGGAATTTTGAAAACAATGGAAGATTTCCGAAGCATTTTTAAACGTCAGCGGAATTCTGAGAACAATGGAAGAGTTCCGAAGCATTTTTAAACTTCAGCAGAATTCCGAGAACAATGGAAGAGTTCCGAATCATTTTTAAACTTCAGCAGAATTCCGAGAGCAATGGAAGAGTTCCGAAGCATTTTTAAACGTCAGCGTAATGCCGAGAACAATGCAAGATTTCCGAAGGATTTTTATATGTCAGCGGAATTCCGAGAACAATGGAAGAGTACCGAAGCATTTTTAAACGTCAGCGGAATTCTGAGAACAATGGAAGTGTTTCGAAGCATTTTTAAACTTCAACGGAATTCCGAGAACAATGGAAGAGTTCCGAAGCTTTTTTAAACGTCAGTGGAATTCCGAGAACAATGTAAGAGTTCCAATGCATTTTAAAACTTCAGCAGAATTCCAAGAACAATTGAAGTGTTCTGAAGCATTTTTAAACATCAGCGGAATGCCGAGAACAATGCAAGATTTCCGAAGCATTTTTATGTCAGCGGAATTCCGAGAACAATGGAAGAGTTCCGAAGCATTTTTAAATGTCAGCGGAAATCTGAAAACAATGGAAGAGTTCCGAAGCATTTTTAAACTTCAGCGGAATTCCGAGAACAATGGAAGAGTTCCAAAGCATTTTTAAACGTCAGCGAATTCCGAGAACAATGGAAGAGCTCTGAAGCATTTTTAAACGTCAGCGGAATTTTGAAAACAATGGAAGATTTCCGAAGCATTTTTAAACGTCAGCGGAATTCTGAGAACAATGGAAGAGTTCCGAAGCATTTTTAAACGTCAGCGGAATTCTGAGAACAATGGAAGAGTTCTGAAGCATTTATAAACTTCAGCGGAATTCCGAGAACAATAGAAGAGTTCCGAAGCATTTTTAAAATTCACATGAATTCCGAGAATAATGGAAGAGTTCAGATGAATTTTTAGACTTCAGCAGAATTCCTAGAACAATGGAAGAGTTCCGAAGCATTTTTAAACTTCAGCGGAATTCCGAGAACAATGGAAGAGTTCCGAAGCATTTTTAAACGTCAGCGGAATTCCGAGAACAATGGAAGAGTACCGAAGCATTTTTAAACGTCATCGGAATTCCGAGAGCAATGGAAGAGTTCCAAAGCATTTTAAAAGTTCAGCAGAATTCCGAGAACAATTGAAGAGTTCCGAAGCATTTTTAAACGTCAGCGGAATGCCGAGAACAATGCAAGATTTCCGAAGCATTTTTAAACGTCAGCGGAATTCTGAGAACAATGGAAGAGTTCCGAAGCATTTTTAAACTTCAGCAGAATTCAGAGAACAATGGAAGAGTTCCGAAGCATTTTTAAACTTCAGCAGAATTCCGAGAGCAATGGAAGAGTTCCGAAGCATTTTTAAACGTCAGCGTAATGCCGAGAACAATGCAAGATTTCCGAAGGATTTTTATATGTCAGCGGAATTCCGAGAACAATGGAAGAGTACCGAAGCATTTTTAAACGTCAGCGGAATTCTGAGAACAATGGAAGAGTTCCAAAGCATTTTTAAACTTCAGCGGAATTCCGAGAACAATGGAAGAGTTCCAAAGCATTTTTAAACGTCAGCGAATTCCGAGAACAATGGAAGAGCTCTGAAGCATTTTTAAACGTCAGCGGAATTTTGAAAACAATGGAAGAGCTCTGAAGCATTTTTAAACGTCAGCGGAATTTTGAAAACAATGGAAGATTTCCGAAGCATTTTTAAACGTCAGCGGAATTCTGAGAACAATGGAAGAGTTCCGAAGCATTTTTAAACGTCAGCGGAATGCCGAGAACAATGCAAGATTTCCGAAGGATTTTTATATGTCAGCGGAATTCCGAGAACAATGGAAGAGTACCGAAGCATTTTTAAACTTCAGCAGAATTCTGAGAACAATGGAAGAGTTCCAAAGCATTTTTAAACGTCAGCGAATTACGAGAACAATGGAAGAGCTCTGAAGCATTTTTAAACGTCAGCGGAATTTTGAAAACAATGGAAGATTTCCGAAGCATTTTTAAACGTCAGCGGAATTCTGAGAACAATGGAAGAGTTCCGAAGCATTTTTAAACTTCAGCAGAATTCCAAGAACAATGTAAGAGTTCTGAAGCATTTTTAAACTTCAGCAGAATTCCGAGAGCAATGTAAAAGTTCCAATGCATTTTAAAACTTCAGCAGAATTCCAAGAACAATTGAAGTGTTCTGAAGCATTTTTAAACATCAGCGGAATGCCGAGAACAATGCAAGATTTCCAAAGCATTTTTATATGTCAGCGGAATTCCGAGAACAATGGAAGAGTACCGAAGCATTTTAAAACCTCAGCGGAATTCCGAGAACAATGGAAGAGTTCCGAAGCATTTTTAAACTTCAGCGGAATTACGAGAGCAATGGAACAGTTCCAAAGATTTTAAAAGTTCAGCAGAATTCCGAGAACAATTGAAGAGTTCCGAAGCATTTTTAAACGTCAGCGGAATTCTGAGAACAATGGAAGAGTTCCGAAGCATTTTTAAACTTCAGCAGAATTCCGAGAACAATGGAAGAGTTCCGAAGCATTTTTAAACGTCAACGGAATTCTGAGAACAATGTAATAGTTCTGAAGAATTTTTAAATGTAAGCGGGATTCCGAGAATAATGGAAGAGTTCCGAAGCATTTTTAAATGTCAGCGGAAATCTGAAAACAATGGAAGAGTTCCGAAGCATTTTTAAACGTCAGCGGAATTACGAGAACAATGGAAGAGTTCCTAAGCATTTTTAAACATGAGCAGAATTCCGAGAACAATAGAAGAGATTTTAAGCATTTTTAAACTTCAGCGGAATTCCGAGAACAATAGAAGAGTTCCGAAGCATTTTCAAACTTCACCCGAATTCTGAGAACAATGGAAGAGTTCCGAAGCATTTTTAAAAGTCAGCGGAATTCCGAGAACAATGGAGGAGTTCCGAAGCATTTTTAAACTTCAGCAGAATTCCGAGAACAATGGAAGAGTTCCGAAGCATTTTTAAACTTCAGCGGAATTTGGAGAACAATGGAAGAGTTCCGAAGCATTTTTAAAAGTCAGCGGAATTCCGAGAACAATGGAAGAGTTGTGAAGCATTTTTAAACGTCAGCAGAATTCCGAGAACAATGGAAGAGTTCCGAAGCATTTTTAAACGTCAGCGGAATTCTGAGATCAATGGAATAGTTCTGAAGAACTTTTAAATGTTAGCGGGATTCCGAGAACAATGGAAGAGTTCCGAAGCATTTTTAAATGTCAGCGGAAATCTGAAAACAATGGAAGAGTTCCGAAGCATTTTTAATCTTCAGAATAATTCCGAGAACAATGGAAGAGTTCCGAAGCATATTTAAACTTCAGCGGAATTCCGAGAACAATGGAAGAGTTCCGAAGCATTTTTAAAAGTCAGCGGAATACCGAGAACAATGGAAGAGTTTTGAAGCATTTTTAAACGTCAGCGGAATTCCGTGAACAATGGAAGAGGTCCGAAGCATTTTTAAATGTCAGCGGAATTCTGAGAAATATGGAAGAGTTCCGAAGCATTTTTAAATGTCAGCAGAATTCTGAGAGCAATGGAAGAGTTCCAAAGCATTTTAAAAGTTCAGCAGAATTCCGAGAACAATTGAAGAGTTTCGAAGCATTTTTAAACGTCAGCGGAATGCCGAGAACAATGCAAGATTTCCGAAGCATTTTTATATGTCAGCGGAATTTTGAAAACAATGGAAGATTTCCGAAGCATTTTTAAACATCAGCGGAATTCTGAGAACAATGGAAGAGTTCCGAAGCATTTTTAAACTTCAGCAGAATTCCGAGAACAATGGAAGAGTTCCGAAGCATTTTTAAACATCAGCGTAATGCCGAGAACAATGCAAGATTTCCAAAGGATTTTTATATCTCAGCGGAATTCCGAGAACAATGGAAGAGTTCCGAAGCATTTTTAAACTTCAGCAGAATTCCGAGAACAATGGAAGAGTTCCAAAGCATTTTTAAACGTCAGCGGAATTCCAAGAACAATGGAAGAGTTCCAAAGCATTTTTAAACGTCAGTGAATTCCGAGAACAATGGAAGAGCTCTGAAGCATTTTTAAACGTCAGCGGAATGCCGAGAACAATGCAAGATTTCTTAAATGTCAGCGGAATTCCGAGAACAATGGAAGGGTACCGAAGCATTTTTAAACGTCAGCGGAATTCTGAGAACAATGGAAGAGTTCCGAAGCATTTTTAAACTTCAGCGGAATTCCGAGAACAATGGAAGAGTTCCAAAGCATTTTTAAACGTCAGTGAATTCCGAGAACAATGGAAGAGCTCTGAAGCATTTTTAAACGTCAGCGGAATTTTGAAAACAATGGAAGATTTCCGAAGCATTTTTAAACGTCAGCGGAATTCTGAGAACAATGGAAGAGTTCCGAAGCATTTTTAAATGTCAGCGGAATGCCGAGAACAATGCAAGATTTCCGAAGGATTTTTATATGTCAGCGGAATTCCGAGAACAATGGAAGAGTACCGAAGCATTTTTAAACGTCAGCGGAATTCTGAGAACAATGGAAGAGTTCCGAAGCATTTTTAAACTTCAGCAGAATTCCGAGAACAATGGAAGAGTTCCGAAGCATTTTTAAACTTCAGCAGAATTCCGAGAACAATGGAAGAGTTCCAAAGCATTTTTAAACGTCAGCGAATTACGAGAACAATGGAAGAGCTCTGAAGCATTTTTAAACATCAGCGGAATTTTGAAAACAATGGAAGATTTCCGAAGGATTTTTATATGTCAGCGGAATTCCGAGAACAATGGAAGAGTACCGAAGCATTTTTAAAAGTCAGCGGAATTCCGAGAACAATGGAAGAGTTGTGAAGCATTTTTAAACGTCAGCAGAATTCCGAGAACAATGGAAGAGTTCCGAAGCATTTTTAAACGTCAGCGGAATTCTGAGATCAATGGAATAGTTCTGAAGAACTTTTAAATGTTAGCGGGATTCCGAGAACAATGGAAGAGTTCCGAAGCATTTTTAAATGTCAGCGGAAATCTGAAAACAATGGAAGAGTTCCGAAGCATTTTTAATCTTCAGAATAATTCCGAGAACAATGGAAGAGTTCCGAAGCATATTTAAACTTCAGCGGAATTCCGAGAACAATGGAAGAGTTCCGAAGCATTTTTAAAAGTCAGCGGAATACCGAGAACAATGGAAGAGTTTTGAAGCATTTTTAAACGTCAGCGGAATTCCGTGAACAATGGAAGAGGTCCGAAGCATTTTTAAATGTCAGCGGAATTCTGAGAAATATGGAAGAGTTCCGAAGCATTTTTAAATGTCAGCAGAATTCTGAGAGCAATGGAAGAGTTCCAAAGCATTTTAAAAGTTCAGCAGAATTCCGAGAACAATTGAAGAGTTTCGAAGCATTTTTAAACGTCAGCGGAATGCCGAGAACAATGCAAGATTTCCGAAGCATTTTTATATGTCAGCGGAATTTTGAAAACAATGGAAGATTTCCGAAGCATTTTTAAACATCAGCGGAATTCTGAGAACAATGGAAGAGTTCCGAAGCATTTTTAAACTTCAGCAGAATTCCGAGAACAATGGAAGAGTTCCGAAGCATTTTTAAACTTCAGCAGAATTCCGAGAGCAATGGAAGAGTTCCGAAGCATTTTTAAACATCAGCGTAATGCCGAGAACAATGCAAGATTTCCGAAGGATTTTTATATCTCAGCGGAATTCCGAGAACAATGGAAGAGTTCCGAAGCATTTTTAAACTTCAGCAGAATTCCGAGAACAATGGAAGAGTTCCAAAGCATTTTTAAACGTCAGCGGAATTCCAAGAACAATGGAAGAGTTCTGAAGCATTTTTAAACGTCAGCGGAATTTTGAAAACAATGGAAGATTTCCGAAGCATTTTTAAACGTCAGCAGAATTCTGAGAACAATGGAAGAGTTCCGAAGCATTTTTAAACGTCAGCGGAATGCCGAGAACAATGCAAGATTTCTTAAATGTCAGCGGAATTCCGAGAACAATGGAAGGGTACCGAAGCATTTTTAAACGTCAGCGGAATTCTGAGAACAATGGAAGAGTTCCGAAGCATTTTTAAACTTCAGCGAAATTCCGAGAACAATGGAAGAGTTCCAAAGCATTTTTAAACGTCAGCGAATTCCGAGAACAATGGAAGAGCTCTGAAGCATTTTTAAACGTCAGCGGAATTTTGAAAACAATGGAAGATTTCCGAAGCATTTTTAAACGTCAGCGGAATTCTGAGAACAATGGAAGAGTTCCGAAGCATTTTTAAATGTCAGCGGAATGCCGAGAACAATGCAAGATTTCCGAAGGATTTTTATATGTCAGCGGAATTCCGAGAACAATGGAAGAGTACCGAAGCATTTTTAAACGTCAGCGGAATTCTGAGAACAATGGAAGAGTTCCGAAGCATTTTTAAACTTCAGCAGAATTCCGAGAACAA
This sequence comes from Phyllobates terribilis, assembly GCF_046119375.1. Lineage (NCBI taxonomy): Eukaryota > Metazoa > Chordata > Amphibia > Anura > Dendrobatidae > Phyllobates > Phyllobates terribilis. Next base: position 9,792,652 of record NW_027362788.1, on the reverse strand, counting down.
TGGAAGAGTTCCGAAGCATTTTTAAACTTCAGCAGAATTCCGAGAACAATGTAAGAGTTCTGAAGCATTTTTAAACTTCAGCAGAATTCCGAGAGCAATGGAAGAGTTCCAAAGCATTTTAAAAGTTCAGCAGAATTCCGAGAACATTTGAAGAGTTCCGAAGCGTTTTTAAACGTCAGCGGAATGCCGAGAACAATGCAAGATTTCCGAAGCATTTTTATATGTCAGCGGAATTCCGAGAACAATGGAAGAGTACCGAAGCATTTTTAAACGTCAGCGGAATTCTGAGAACAATGGAAGATTTCCGAAGCATTTTTAAACGTCAGCGGATTTCTGAGAACAATGGAAGAGTTCTGAAGCATTTTTAAACGTCAGCGGAATGCCGAGAACAATGCAAGATTTCCGAAGCATTTTTATATGTCAGCGGAATTCCGAGAACAATGGAAGAGTACCGAAGCATTTTTAAACGTCAGCGAAATTCTGAGAACAATGGAAGAGTTCCGAAGCATTTTTAAACTTCACCAGAATTTTGAGAACAATGGAAGAGTTCCGAAGCATTTTTAAACGTCAGCAGAATTCCGAGAACAATGGAAGAGTTCTGAAGCATTTTTAAACGTCAACGGAATTTTGAAAACATTGGAAGATTTCCGAAGCATTTTTAAACGTCAGCGGAATTCTGAGAACAATGGAAGAGTTCCGAAGCATTTTTAAACTTCAGCAGAATTCCGAGAACAATGGAAGAGTTCCGAAGCATTTTTAAACTTCAGCAGAATTCCGAGAACAATGTAAGAGTTCTGAAGCATTTTTAAACTTCAGCCGAATTCCGAGAGCAATGGAAGAGTTCCAAAGCATTTTAAAAGTTCAGCAGAATTCCGAGAACAATTGAAGAGTTCCAACGCGTTTTTAAACGTCAGCGGAATGCCGAGGACAATGCAAGATTTCCGAAGCATTTTTATATGTCAGCGGAATTCCGAGAACAATGGAAGAGTACCGAAGCATTTTTAAACGTCAGCGGAATTCTGAGAACAATGGAAGATTTCCGAAGCATTTTTAAACGACAGCGGATTTCTGAGAACAATGGAAGAGTTCCGAAGCATTTTTAAACGTCAGCGGAATGCCGAGAACAATTCAAGATTTCCGAAGCATTTTTATATGTCAGCGGAATTCCGAGAACAATGGAAGAGTACCGAAGCATTTTTAAACGTCAGCGGAATTCTGAGAACAATGGAAGAGTTCCGAAGCATTTTTAAACTTCAGCAGAATTCCGAGAACAATGGAAGTGTTTCGAAGCATTTTTAAACTTCAACGGAATTCCGAGAACAATGGAAGAGTTCCGAAGCATTTTTAAACGTCAGCGGAATTCCGAGAACAATGAAAGAGTTGCGAAGCATTATTAAACGTCAGCGGAATTCCGAGAACAATGGAAGAGTTCCGAAGCTTTTTTAAACGTCAGTGGAATTCCGAGAACAATGTAAGAGTTCCAATGCATTTTAAAACTTCAGCAGAATTCCAAGAACAATTGAAGTGTTCTGAAGCATTTTTAAACATCAGCGGAATTCCGAGAACAATGCAAGATTTCCGAAGCATTTTTATATGTCAGCGGAATTCCGAGAACAATGGAAGAGTACCGAAGCATTTTAAAACCTCAGCGGAATTCCGAGAACAATGGAAGAGTTCCGAAGCATTTTTAAACTTCAGCGGAATTACGAGAGCAATGGAACAGTTCCAAAGCATTTTAAAAGTTCAGCAGAATTCCGAGAACAATTGAGGTGTTCCGAAGCATTTTTAAACGTCAGCGGAATTCTGAGAACAATGGAAGAGTTCCGAAGCATTTTTAAACTTCAGCAGAATTCCGAGAACAATGGAAGAGTTCCGAAGCATTTTTAAATGTCAGCGGAATTCTGAGAACAATGGAATAGTTCTGAAGAATTTTTAAATGTTAGCGGGATTCCGAGAACAATGGAAGAGTTCCGAAGCATTTTTAAATGTCAGCGGAAATCTGAAAACAATGGAAGAGTTTCGAAGCATTTTTAAACTTCAGCGGAATTACGAGAACAATGGAAGAGTTCCGAAGCATTTTTAAACATGAGCAGAATTCCGAGAACAATGGAAGAGATTTTAAGCATTTTTAAACTTCAGCGGAATTCCGAGAACAATAGAAGAGTTCCGAAGCATTTTCAAACTTCACCCGAATTCTGAGAACAATGGAAGAGTTCCGAAGCATTTTTAAAAGTCAGCGGAATTCCAAGAACAATGGAAGAGTTGTGAAGCATTTTTAAACGTCAGCGGAATTCCGAGAACAATGGAAGAGTTACGAAGCATTTTTAAACGTCAGCAGAATTCCGAGAACAATGGAAGAGTTCCGAAGCATTTTTAAACATCAGCAGAATTCCGAGAACAATGTAAGAGTTCCGAAGCATTTTTAAACTTCAGCAGAATTCCGAGAACAATGGAAGAGTTCCGAAGCATTTTTAAACTTCAGCGGAATTTGGAGAACAATTGAAGAGTTCCGAAGCATTTTTAAAAGTCAGCGAAATTCCGAGAACAATGGAAGAGTTGTGAAGCATTTTTAAACGTCAGCAGAATTCCGAGAACAATGGAAGAGTTCCGAAGCATTTTTAAACGTCAGCGGAATTCTGAGATCAATGGAATAGTTCTGAAGAATTTTTAAATGTTAGCGGGATTCCGAGAACAATGGAAGAGTTCCGAAGCATTTTTAAATGTCAGCGGAAATCTGAAAACAATGGAAGAGTTCCGAAGCATTTTTAATCTTCAGAATAATTCCGAGAACAATGGAAGAGTTCCGAAGCATATTTAAACTTCAGCGGAATTCCGAGAACAATGGAAGAGTTCCGAAGCATTTTTAAAAGTCAGCGGAATACCGAGAACAATGGAAGAGTTTTGAAGCATTTTTAAACGTCAGCGGAATTCCGAGAACAATGGAAGAGGTCCGAACAATTTTTAAATGTCAGCAGAATTCTGAGAAATATAGAAGAGTTCCGAAGCATTTTTAAATGTCAGCAGAATTCCGAGAACAATGGAAGAGTTCCGAAGCATTTTTAAACTTCAGCAGAATTCTGAGAGCAATGGAAGATTTCCGAAGCATTTTTAAACGTCAGCGGATTTCTGAGAACAATGGAAGAGTTCCAAAGCATTTTAAAAGTTCAGCAGAATTCCGAGAACAATTGAAGAGTTCCGAAGCATTTTTAAACGTCAGCGGAATGCCGAGAACAATGCAAGATTTCCGAAGCATTTTTATATGTCAGCGGAATTTTGAAAACAATGGAAGATTTCCGAAGCATTTTTAAACGTCAGCGGAATTCTGAGAACAATGGAAGAGTTCCGAAGCATTTTTAAACTTCAGCAGAATTCCGAGAACAATGGAAGAGTTCCGAAGCATTTTTAAACTTCAGCAGAATTCCGAGAACAATGTAAGAGTTCTGAAGCATTTTTAAACTTCAGCAGAATTCCGAGAGCAATGGAAGAGTTCCAAAGCATTTTAAAAGTTCAGCAGAATTCCGAGAACAATTGAAGAGTTCAGAAGCGTTTTTAAACGTCAGCGGAATGCCGAGAACAATGCAAGATTTCCGAAGCATTTTTATATGTCAGCGGAATTCCGAGAACAATGAAAGAGTTGCGAAGCATTATTAAACGTCAGCGGAATTCCGAGAACAATGGAAGAGTTCCGAAGCTTTTTTAAACGTCAGTGGAATTCCGAGAACAATGTAAGAGTTCCAATGCATTTTAAAACTTCAGCAGAATTCCAAGAACAATTGAAGTGTTCTGAAGCATTTTTAAACATCAGCGGAATGCCGAGAACAATGCAAGATTTCCGAAGCATTTTTATATGTCAGCGGAATTCCGAGAACAATGGAAGAGTACCGAAGCATTTTAAAACCTCAGCGGAATTCCGAGAACAATGGAAGAGTTCCGAAGCATTTTTAAATGTCAGCGGAATTCTGAGAAATATGGAAGAGTTCCGAAGCATTTTTAAATGTCAGCAGAATTCCGAGAACAATGGAAGAGTTCCGAAGCATTTTTAAACTTCAGCAGAATTCTGAGAGCAATGGAAGAGTTCCAAAGCATTTTAAAAGTTCAGCAGAATTCCGAGAACAATTGAAGAGTTCCGAAGCATTTTTAAATGTCAGCGGAATGCCGAGAACAATGCAAGATTTCCGAAGCATTTTTATATGTCAGCGGAATTCCGAGAACAATGGAAGAGTACCGAAGCATTTTTAAACGTCAGCGGAATTCTGAGAACAATGGAAGAGTTCCGAAGCATTTTTAAACTTCAGCAGAATTCCGAGAACAAGGGAAGTGTTTCGAAGCATTTTAAAACTTCAACGGAATTCCGAGAACAATGGAAGAGTTCCGAAGCTTTTTTAAACGTCAGTGGAATTCCGAGAACAATGTAAGAGTTCCAATGCATTTTAAAACTTCAGCAGAATTCCAAGAACAATTGAAGTGTTCTGAAGCATTTTTAAACATCAGCGGAATGCCGAGAACAATGCAAGATTTCCGAAGCATTTTTATATGTCAGCGGAATTCCGAGAACAATGGAAGAGTACCGAAGCATTTTAAAACCTCAGCGGAATTCCGAGAACAATGGAAAAGTTCCGAAGCATCTTTAAACTTCAGCGGAATTACGAGAGCAATGGAACAGTTCCAAAGCATTTTAAAAGTTCAGCAGAATTCCGAGAACAATTGAAGAGTTCCGAAGCATTTTTAAACGTCAGCGGAATGCCGAGAACAATGCAAGATTTCCGAAGCATTTTTATATTTCAGCGGAATTTTGAAAACAATGGAAGATTTCCGAAGCATTTTTAAACGTCAGCGGAATTCTGAGAACAATGGAAGAGTTCCGAAGCATTTTAATACTTCAGCAGAATTCCGAGAACAATGGAAGAGTTCCGAAGCATTTTTAAACTTCAGCAGAATTCCGAGAGCAATGGAAGAGTTCCGAAGCATTTTTAAACGTCAGCGTAATGCCGAGAACAATGCAAGATTTCCGAAGGATTTTTATATGTCAGCGGAATTCCGAGAACAATGGAAGAGTACCGAAGCATTTTTAAACGTCAGCGGAATTCTGAGAACAATGGAAGAGTTCCGAAGCATTTTTAAACTTCAGCAGAATTCCGAGAACAATGGAAGAGTTCCAAAGCATTTTTAAACGTCAGCGGAATTCCAAGAACAATGGAAGAGTTCTGAAGCATTTTTAAACGTCAGCGGAATTTTGAAAACAATGGAAGATTTCCGAAGCATTTTTAAACGTCAGCGGAATTCTGAGAACAATGGAAGAGTTCCGAAGCATTTTTAAATGTCAGCGGAATGCCGAGAACAATGGAAGAGTACCGAAGCATTTTTAAACGTCAGCGGAATTCTGAGAACAATGGAAGAGTTCCGAAGCATTTTTAAACTTCAGCAGAATTCCGAGAACAATGGAAGAGTTTCGAAGCATTTTTAAAATTCAACGGAATTCCGAGAACAATGGAAGAGTTCCGAAGCATTTTTAAACGTCAGCAGAATTCCGAGAACAATGGAAGAGTTCCGAAGCATTTTTAAACTTCAGCGGAATTCTGAGAACAATGGAAGAGTTCCGAAGCATTTTTAAACGTCAGCGGAATTGCGAGAACAATGGAAGAGTTCTTAAGCATTTTTAAACATCAGCGGAATGCCGAGAACAATGCAAGATTTCCGAAGCATTTTTATATGTCAGCGGAATTCCGAGAACAATGGAAGAGTACGGAAGCATTTTAAAACGTCAGCGGAATTCCGAGAACAATGGAAGAGTTCCGAAGCATTTTTAAACGTCAGCGGAATTCCGAGAACAATGGAAGAGTTCCGAAGCATTTTTAAACTTCAGCATAATTCTGAGAGCAATGGAAGAGTTCCAAAGCATTTTAAAAGTTCAGCAGAATTCCGAGAACAATTGAAGAGTTCCGAAGCATTTTTAAACGTCAGCGGAATGCCGAGAACAATGCAAGATTTCCGAAGCATTTTTATATGTCAGCGGAATTTTGAAAACAATGGAAGATTTCCGAAGCATTTTTAAACGTCAGCGGAATTCTGAGAACAATGGAAGAGTTCCAAAGCATTTTTAAACTTCAGCAGAATTCCGAGAACAATGGAAGAGTTCCGAAGCATTTTTAAACTTCAGCAGAATTCCGAGAGCAATGGAAGAGTTCCGAAGCATTTTTAAACGTCAGCGTAATGCCGAGAACAATGCAAGATTTCCGAAGGATTTTTATATGTCAGCGGAATTCCGAGAACAATGGAAGAGTACCGAAGCATTTTTAAACGTCAGCGGAATTCTGAGAACAATGGAAGAGTTCCGAAGCATTTTTAAACTTCAGCAGAATTCCGAGAACAATGGAAGAGTTCCAAAGCATTTTTAAACGTCAGCGAATTCCGAGAACAATGGAAGAGCTCTGAAGCATTTTTAAACGTCAGCGGAATTTTGAAAACAATGGAAGATTTCTGAAGCATTTTTAAACGTCAGCGGAATGCCGAGAACAATGCAAGATTTCCGAAGGATTTTTATATGTCAGCGGAATTCCGAGAACAATGGAAGAGTACCGAAGCATTTTTAAACGTCAGCGGAATTCTGAGAACAATGGAAGAGTTCCGAAGCATTTTTAAACTTCAGCAGAATTCCGAGAACAATGGAAGAGTTCCAAAGCATTTTTAAACGTCAGCGAATTCCGAGAACAATGGAAGAGCTCTGAAGCATTTTTAAACGTCAGCGGAATTTTGAAAACAATGGAAGATTTCCGAATCATTTTTAAACGTCAGCGGTATTCTGAGAACAATGCAAGAGTTCCGAAGCATTTTTAAACTTCAGCAGAATTCCGAGAACAATGTAAGAGTTCTGAAGCATTTTTAAACTTCAGCAGAATTCCGAGAACAATGGAAGAGTTCCAAAGCATTTTAAAAGTTCAGCAGAATTCCGAGAACAATTGAAGAGTTCCGAAGCGTTTTTAAACGTCAGCGGAATGCCGAGAACAATGCAAGATTTCCGAAGCATTTTTATATGTCAGCGGAATTCCGAGAACAATGGAAGAGTACCGAAGCATTTTTAAACGTCAGCGGAATTCTGAGAACAATGGAAGAGTTCCGAAGCATTTTTAAACTTCAGCGGTATTCCGAGAACAATGGAAGAGTTCCAAAGCATTTTTAAACGTCAGCGAATTCCGAGAACAATGGAAGAGCTCTGAAGCATTTTTAAACGTCAGCGGAATTTTGAAAATAATGGAAGATTTCCGAAGCATTTTTAAACGTCAGCGGAATTCTGAGAACAATGGAAGAGTTCCGAAGCATTTTTAAACTTCAGCAGAATTCCGAGAACAATGTAAGAGTTCTGAAGCATTTTTAAACTTCAGCAGAATTCCGAGAGCAATGGAAGAGTTCCAAAGCATTTTAAAAGTTCAGCAGAATTCCGAGAACAATTGAAGAGTTCCGAAGCGTTTTTAAATGTCAGCGGAATGCCGAGAACAATGCAAGATTTCCGAAGCATTTTTATATGTCAGCGGAATTCCGAGAACAATGGAAGAGTACCGAAGCATTTTAAAACCTCAGCGGAATTCCGAGAACAATGGAAGAGTTCCGAAGCATTTTTAAACTTCAGCAGAATTCCGAGAACAAGGGAAGTGTTTCGAAGCATTTTAAAACTTCAACGGAATTCCGAGAACAATGGAAGAGTTCCGAAGCTTTTTTAAACGTCAGTGGAATTCCGAGAACAATGTAAGAGTTCCAATGCATTTTAAAACTTCAGCAGAATTCCAAGAGCAATGGAAGAGTTCCGAAGCATTTTTAAACGTCAGCGTAATGCCGATAACAATGTAAGATTTCCGAAGGATTTTTATATGTCAGCGGAATTTCGAGAACAATGGAAGAGTACCGAAGCATTTTTAAATGTCAGCGGAATTCTGAGAACAATGGAAGAGTTCCGAAGCATTTTTAAACTTCAGCAGAATTCCGAGAACAATGGAAGAGTTCCAAAGCATTTTTAAACGTCAGCGGAATTCCGAGAACAATGGAAGAGTTCTGAAGCATTTTTAAATGTCAGCGGAATTTTGAAAACATTGGAAGATTTCTGAAGCATTTTTAAACGTCAGCGGAATTCTGAGAACAATGGAAGAGTTCCGAAGCATTTTTAAACGTCAGCGGAATGCCGAGAACAATGCAAGATTTCCGAAGCATTTTTAAAAGTCAGCGGAATTCCGAGAACAATGGAAGAGTACCGAAGCATTTTTAAACGTCAGCGGAATTCTGAGAACAATGGAAGAGTTCCGAAGCATTTTTAAACTTCAGCGGAATTCCAAGAACAATGGAAGAGTTCTAAAGCATTTTTAAACGTCAGCGAATTCCGAGAACAATGGAAGAGCTCTGAAGCATTTTTAACGTCAGCGGAATTTTGAAAACAATGGAAGATTTCCGAAGCATTTTTAAACGTCAGCGGAATTCTGAGAACAATGGAAGAGTTCCGAAGCATTTTTAAACGTCAGCGGAATGCCGAGAACAATGCAAGATTTCCGAAGGATTTTTATATGTCAGCGGAATTCCGAGAACAATGGAAGAGTACCGAAGCATTTTTAAACGTCAGCGGAATTCTGAGAACAATGGAAGAGTTCCGAAGCATTTTTAAACTTCAGCAGAATTCCGAGAACAATGGAAGAGTTCCAAAGCATTTTTAAACGTCAGCGAATTCCGAGAACAATGAAAGAGTTGCGAAGCATTATTAAACGTCAGCGGAATTCTGAGAACAATGGAAGATTTCCGAAGCATTTTTAAACGTCAGCGGAATTCTGAGAACAATGGAAGAGTTCCGAAGCATTTTTAAACTTCAGCAGAATTCCGAGAACAAGGGAAGTGTTTCGAAGCATTTTAAAACTTCAACGGAATTCCGAGAACAATGGAAGAGTTCCGTAGCATTTTTAAACGTCAGCGGAATTCCGAGAACAATGAAAGAGTTGCGAAGCATTATTAAACGTCAGCGGAATTCCGAGAACAATGGAAGAGTTCCGAAGCATTTTTAAACTTCAGAATTCCGAGAACAATGGAAGAGTTTCGAAGCATTTTTAAACTTCAACGGAATTCCGAGAACAATGGAAGAGTTCCGAAGCTTTTTTAAACGTCAGTGGAATTCCGAGAACAATGTAAGAGTTCCAATGCATTTTAAAACTTCAGCAGAATTCCAAGAACAATTGAAGTGTTCTGAAGCATTTTTAAACATCAGCGGAATGCCGAGAACAATGCAAGATTTCCGAAGCATTTTTATATGTCAGCGGAATTACGAGAACAATGGAAGAGTACCGAAGCATTTTAAAACCTCAGCGGAATTCCGAGAACAATGGAAAAGTTCCGAAGCATCTTTAAACTTCAGCGGAATTACGAGAGCAATGGAACAGTTCCAAAGCATTTTAAAAGTTCAGCAGAATTCCGAGAACAATTGAAGAGTTCCGAAGCATTTTTAAACGTCAGCGGAATGCCGAGAACAATGCAAGATTTCCGAAGCATTTTTATATTTCAGCAGAATTTTGAAAACAATGGAAGATTTCCGAAGAATTTTTAAACGTCAGCGGAATTCTGAGAACAATGGAAGAGTTCCGAAGCATTTTTAAACTTCAGCAGAATTCCGAGAACAATGGAAGAGTTCCGAAGCATTTTTAAACTTCAGCAGAATTCCGAGAGCAATGGAAGAGTTCCGAAGCATTTTTAAACGTCAGCGTAATGCCGAGAACAATGCAAGATTTCCGAAGCATTTTTATGTCAGCGGAATTCCGAGAACAATGGAAGAGTACCGAAGCATTTTTAAACGTCAGCAGAATTCCGAGAACAATGGAAGAGTTCCGAAGCATTTTTAAACGTCAGCGGAATGCCGAGAACAATGCAAGATTTCCGAAGCATTTTTATGTCAGCGGAATTCCGAGAACAATGGAAGAGTACCGAAGCATTTTTAAACGTCAGCAGAATTCCGAGAACAATGGAAGAGTTCCGAAGCATTTTTAAACGTCAGCAGAATTCCGAGAACAATGGAAGAGTTCCGAAGTATTTTTAAATGTCAGCAGAATTCCGAGAACAATGGAAGAGTTCCGAAGCATTTTTAAACGTCAGCGGAATTCCGAGAACAATGGAAGAGTTCTGAAGCATTTTTAAGCGTCAGCGGAATTTTGAAAACAATGGAAGATTTCCAAAGCATTTTTAAACGTCAGCGGAATTCTGAGAACAATGGAAGAGTTTCGAAGCATTTTTAAACTTCAGCAGAATTCCGAGAACAATGGAAGGGTTCCGAAGCATTTTTAAACTTCAGCGGAATTTGGAGAACAATGGAAGAGTTCCGAAGTATTTTTAAAAGTCAGCGGAATTCCGAGAACAATGGAAGAGTTGTGAAGCATTTTTAAACGTCAGCGGAATTCCGAGAACAATGGAAGAGTTCCGAAGCATTTTTAAACGTCAGCAGAATTCCGAGAACAATGGAAGAGTTCCGAAGCATTTTTAAACGTCAGCGGAATTCCGAGAACAATGGAAGAGTTCCGAAGCATTTTTAAACGTCAGCAGAATTCCGAGAAGAATGTAAGAGTACTGAAGCATTTTTAAACGTCAGCGGAATTCCGAGAACAATGGAAGAGTTCCGAAGCATTTTTAAACGTCAGCAGAATTCCGAGAAGAATGTAAGAGTACTGAAGCATTTTTAAACTTCAGCAGAATTCCGAGAGCAATGGAAGAGTTCCAAAGCATTTTAAAAGTTCAGCAGAATTCCGAGAACAATTGAAGAGTTCTGAAGCATTTTTAAACGTCAGCGGAATTTTGAAAACAATGGAAGATTTCCGAAGCATTTTTAAACGTCAGCGGAATTCTGAGAACAATGGAAGAGTTCCGAAGCATTTTTAAACTTCAGCAGAATTCCGAGAACAATGGAAGTGTTTCGAAGCATTTTGAAACTTCAACGGAATTCCGAGAACAATGGAAGAGTTCCGAAGCTTTTTTAAACGTCAGTGGAATTCCGAGAACAATGTAAGAGTTCCAATGCATTTTAAAACTTCAGCAGAATTCCAAGAAAAATTGAAGTGTTCTGAAGCATTTTTAAACATCAGCGGAATGCCGAGAACAATGCAAGATTTCCGCAGCATTTTTATATGTCAGCGGAATTCCGAGAACAATGGAAGAGTTCCGAAGCATTTTTAAATGTCAGCGGAAATCTGAAAACAATGGAAGAGTTCCGAAGCATTTTTAAACTTCAGCGGAATTCCGAGAACAATGGAAGAGTTCCAAAGCATTTTTAAACGTCAGCGAATTCCGAGAACAATGAAAGAGCTCTGAAGCATTTTTAAACGTCAGCGGAATTTTGAAAACAATGGAAGATTTCCGAAGCATTTTTAAACGTCAGCGGAATTCTGAGAACAATGGAAGAGTTCCGAAGCATTTTTAAACGTCAGCGGAATTCTGAGAACAATGGAAGAGTTCCGAAGCATTTTTAAACGTCAGCGGAATTCTGAGAACAATGGAAGAGTTCCGAAGCATTTTTAAACGTCAGCGGAATTCTGAGAACAATGGAAGAGTTCTGAAGCATTTATAAACTTCAGCGGAATTCCGAGAACAATAGAAGAGTTCCGAAGCATTTTTAAAATTCACATGAATTCCGAGAATAATGGAAGAGTTCAGATGAATTTTTAGACTTCAGCAGAATTCCTAGAACAATGGAAGAGTTCCGAAGCATTTTTAAACTTCAGCGGAATTCCGAGAACAATGGAAGAGTTCCGAAGCATTTTTAAACGTCAGCGGAATTCCGAGAACAATGGAAGAGTACCGAAGCATTTTTAAACGTCATCGGAATTCCGAGAGCAATGGAAGAGTTCCAAAGCATTTTAAAAGTTCAGCAGAATTCCGAGAACAATTGAAGAGTTCCGAAGCATTTTTAAACGTCAGCGGAATGCCGAGAACAATGCAAGATTTCCGAAGCATTTTTAAACGTCAGCGGAATTCTGAGAACAATGGAAGAGTTCCGAAGTATTTTTAAAAGTCAGCGGAATTCCGAGAACAATGGAAGAGTTGTGAAGCATTTTTAAACGTCAGCGGAATTCCGAGAACAATGGAAGAGTTCCGAAGCATTTTTAAACGTCAGCAGAATTCCGAGAACAATGGAAGAGTTCCGAAGCATTTTTAAACGTCAGCGGAATTCCGAGAACAATGGAAGAGTTCCGAAGCATTTTTAAACGTCAGCAGAATTCCGAGAAGAATGTAAGAGTACTGAAGCATTTTTAAACGTCAGCGGAATTCCGAGAACAATGGAAGAGTTCCGAAGCATTTTTAAACGTCAGCAGAATTCCGAGAAGAATGTAAGAGTACTGAAGCATTTTTAAACTTCAGCAGAATTCCGAGAGCAATGGAAGAGTTCCAAAGCATTTTAAAAGTTCAGCAGAATTCCGAGAACAATTGAAGAGTTCTGAAGCATTTTTAAACGTCAGCGGAATTTTGAAAACAATGGAAGATTTCCGAAGCATTTTTAAACGTCAGCGGAATTCTGAGAACAATGGAAGAGTTCCGAAGCATTTTTAAACTTCAGCAGAATTCCGAGAACAATGGAAGTGTTTCGAAGCATTTTGAAACTTCAACGGAATTCCGAGAACAATGGAAGAGTTCCGAAGCTTTTTTAAACGTCAGTGGAATTCCGAGAACAATGTAAGAGTTCCAATGCATTTTAAAACTTCAGCAGAATTCCAAGAAAAATTGAAGTGTTCTGAAGCATTTTTAAACATCAGCGGAATGCCGAGAACAATGCAAGATTTCCGCAGCATTTTTATATGTCAGCGGAATTCCGAGAACAATGGAAGAGTTCCGAAGCATTTTTAAATGTCAGCGGAAATCTGAAAACAATGGAAGAGTTCCGAAGCATTTTTAAACTTCAGCGGAATTCCGAGAACAATGGAAGAGTTCCAAAGCATTTTTAAACGTCAGCGAATTCCGAGAACAATGAAAGAGCTCTGAAGCATTTTTAAACGTCAGCGGAATTTTGAAAACAATGGAAGATTTCCGAAGCATTTTTAAACGTCAGCGGAATTCTGAGAACAATGGAAGAGTTCCGAAGCATTTTTAAACGTCAGCGGAATTCTGAGAACAATGGAAGAGTTCCGAAGCATTTTTAAACGTCAGCGGAATTCTGAGAACAATGGAAGAGTTCCGAAGCATTTTTAAACGTCAGCGGAATTCTGAGAACAATGGAAGAGTTCTGAAGCATTTATAAACTTCAGCGGAATTCCGAGAACAATAGAAGAGTTCCGAAGCATTTTTAAAATTCACATGAATTCCGAGAATAATGGAAGAGTTCAGATGAATTTTTAGACTTCAGCAGAATTCCTAGAACAATGGAAGAGTTCCGAAGCATTTTTAAACTTCAGCGGAATTCCGAGAACAATGGAAGAGTTCCGAAGCATTTTTAAACGTCAGCGGAATTCCGAGAACAATGGAAGAGTACCGAAGCATTTTTAAACGTCATCGGAATTCCGAGAGCAATGGAAGAGTTCCAAAGCATTTTAAAAGTTCAGCAGAATTCCGAGAACAATTGAAGAGTTCCGAAGCATTTTTAAACGTCAGCGGAATGCCGAGAACAATGCAAGATTTCCGAAGCATTTTTAAACGTCAGCGGAATTCTGAGAACAATGGAAGAGTTCCGAAGTATTTTTAAACTTCAGCAGAATTCCGAGAACAATGGAAGCGTTTCGAAGCATTTTTAAACTTCAACGGAATTTCGAGAACAATGGAAGAGTTCCGAAGCATTTTTAAACGTCAGCGGAATTCCGAGAACAATGAAAGAGTTGCGAAGCATTATTAAACGTCAGCGGAATTCCGAGAACAATGGAAGAGTTCTGAAGCATTTTTAAACATCAGCGGAATTTTGAAAACAATGGAAGGTTTCCGAAGCATTTTTAAACGTCAGCGGAATGCCGAGAACAATGCAAGATTTCCGAAGCATTTTTATATGTCAGCGGAATTCCGAGAACAATGGAAGAGTACCGAAGCATTTTTAAACGTCAGCAGAATTCCGAGAACAATGGAAGAGTTCCGAAGCATTTTTAAACGTCAGCAGAATTCCGAGAACAATGGAAGAGTTCCGAAGTATTTTTAAATGTCAGCAGAATTCCGAGAACAATGGAAGAGTTCCGAAGCATTTTTAAACGTCAGCGGAATTCCGAGAACAATGGAAGAGTTCTGAAGCATTTTTAAGCGTCAGCGGAATTTTGAAATCAATGGAAGATTTCCAAAGCATTTTTAAACGTCAGCGGAATTCTGAGAACAATGGAAGAGTTCCGAAGCATTTTTAAACTTCAGCAGAATTCCGAGAACAATGGAAGGGTTCCGAAGCATTTTTAAATTTCAGCGGAATTTGGAGAACAATGGAAGAGTTCCGAAGTATTTTTAAAAGTCAGCGGAATTCCGAGAACAATGGAAGAGTTGTGAAGCATTTTTAAACGTCAGCGGTATTCCGAGAACAATGGAAGAGTTCCGAAGCATTTTTAAACGTCAGCAGATTTCCGAGAACAATGGAAGAGTTCCGAAGCATTTTTAAACGTCAGCAGAATTCTGAGAACAATGGAAGAGTTCCGAAGCAATTTTAAACTTCAGCGGAATTCCGAGAACAATGGAAGAGTTCGAAAGCATTTTTAAACGTCAGCGGAATTCCGAGAACAATGGAAGAGTTCTGAAGCATTTTTAAACGTCAGCGGAATTCCGAGAACAATGGAAGAGTTCCGAAGCATTTTTAAACGTCAGCAGAATTCCGAGAAGAATGTAAGAGTACTGAAGCATTTTTAAACTTCAGCAGAATTCCGAGAGCAATGGAAGAGTTCCAAAGCATTTTAAAAGTTCAGCAGAATTCCGAGAACAATTGAAGAGTTCCGAAGCATTTTTAAACGTCAGCGGAATGCCGAGAACAATGCAAGATTTCCGAAGCATTTTTATATGTCAGCGGAATTCCGAGAACAATGGAAGAGTTCCGAAGCATTTTTAAACTTCAGCAGAATTCCGAGAACAATGGAAGAGTTTCGAAGCATTTTTAAACTTCAACGGAATTCCGAGAACAATGGAAGAGTTCCGAAGCATTTTTAAATGTCAGCGGAATTCCGAGAACAATGAAAGTGTTGCGAAGCATTATTAAACGTCAGCGGAATTCCGAGAACAATGGAAGAGTTCTGAAGCATTTTTAAACTTCAGCAGAATTCCCAGAACAATGGAAGTGTTTCGAAGCATTTTTAAACTTCAACGGAATTCCGAGAACAATGGAAGAGTTCCGAAGCATTTTTAAACGTCAGCGGAATTCCGAGAACAATGAAAGAGTTGCGAAGCATTATTAAACGTCAGCGGAATTCCGAGAACAATGGAAGAGTTCTGAAGCATTTTTAAGCGTCAGCGGAATTTTGAAAACAATGGAAGATTTCCGAAGCATTTTTAAACGTCAGCGGAATTCTGAGAACAATGGAAGAGTTCCTAAGCATTTTTAAACTTCAGCAGAATTCCGAGAACAATGGAAGGGTTCCGAAGCATTTTTAAACTTCAGCGGAATTTGGAGAACAATGGAAGAGTTCCGAAGCATTTTTAAAAGTCAGCGGAATTCCGAGAACAATGGAAGAGATTTTAAGCATTTTTAAACTTCAGCGGAATTCCGAGAACAATAGAAGAGTTCCGAAGCATTTTTAAAATTCACACGAATTCCGAGAATAATGGAAGAGTTCAGATGAATTTTTAGACTTCAGCAGAATTCCTAAAACAATGGAAGAGGTCCGAAGCATTTTTAAACTTCAGCGGAATTCCGAGAACAATGGAAGAGTTCCGAAGCATTTTTAAACATCAGCGGAATTCCGAGAACAATGGAAGAGTAATGAAGCATTTTAAAACGTCATCGGAATTCCGAGAACAATGGAAGAGTTCCAAAGCATTTTTAAACTTCAGCAGAATTACGAGAACAATGGAAGAGTTCCAAAGCATTTTTAAACTTCAGCGGAATTCCGAGAACAATGGAAGAGTTCCGAAGCATTTTTAAACATCAGCGGAATTCCGAGAACAATGGAAGAGTACCGAAGCATTTTAAAACGTCATCGGAATTCCGAGAACAATGGAAGAGTTCCGAAGCATTTTTAAACTTCAGCGGAATTACGAGAACAATGGAAGAGTTCCGAAGCATTTTTAAACATGAGCAGAATTACGAGAACAATGGAAGAGATTTTAAGCATTTTTAAACGTCAGCGGAATGCCGAGAACAATGCAAGATTTCCGAAGCATTTTTATGTCAGCGGAATTCCGAGAACAATGGAAGAGTACCGAAGCATTTTTAAACGTCAGCAGAATTCCGAGAACAATGGAAGAGTTCCGAAGCATTTTTAAACGTCAGCAGAATTCCGAGAACAATGGAAGAGTTCCGAAGTATTTTTAAATGTCAGCAGAATTCCGAGAACAATGGAAGAGTTCCGAAGCATTTTTAAACGTCAGCGGAATTCCGAGAACAATGGAAGAGTTCTGAAGCATTTTTAAGCGTCAGCGGAATTTTGAAAACAATGGAAGATTTCCAAAGCATTTTTAAACGTCAGCGGAATTCTGAGAACAATGGAAGAGTTTCGAAGCATTTTTAAACTTCAGCAGAATTCCGAGAACAATGGAAGGGTTCCGAAGCATTTTTAAACTTCAGCGGAATTTGGAGAACAATGGAAGAGTTCCGAAGTATTTTTAAAAGTCAGCGGAATTCCGAGAACAATGGAAGAGTTGTGAAGCATTTTTAAACGTCAGCGGAATTCCGAGAACAATGGAAGAGATTTTAAGCATTTTTAAACTTCAGCGGAATTCCGAGAACAATAGAAGAGTTCCGAAGCATTTTTAAAATTCACACGAATTCCGAGAATAATGGAAGAGTTCAGATGAATTTTTAGACTTCAGCAGAATTCCTAAAACAATGGAAGAGGTCCGAAGCATTTTTAAACTTCAGCGGAATTCCGAGAACAATGGAAGAGTTCCGAAGCATTTTTAAACATCAGCGGAATTCCGAGAACAATGGAAGAGTACTGAAGCATTTTAAAACGTCATCGGAATTCCGAGAACAATGGAAGAGTTCCAAAGCATTTTTAAACTTCAGCAGAATTACGAGAACAATGGAAGAGTTCCAAAGCATTTTTATACTTCAGCGGAATTCCGAGAACAATGGAAGAGTTCCGAAGCATTTTTAAACATCAGCGGAATTCCGAGAACAATGGAAGAGTACCGAAGCATTTTAAAACGTCATCGGAATTCCGAGAACAATGGAAGAGTTCCGAAGCATTTTTAAACTTCAGCGGAATTACGAGAACAATGGAAGAGTTCCGAAGCATTTTTAAACATGAGCAGAATTACGAGAACAATGGAAGAGATTTTAAGCATTTTTAAACGTCAGCGGAATGCCGAGAACAATGCAAGATTTCCGAAGCATTTTTATGTCAGCGGAATTCCGAGAACAATGGAAGAGTACCGAAGCATTTTTAAACGTCAGCAGAATTCCGAGAACAATGGAAGAGTTCCGAAGCATTTTTAAACGTCAGCAGAATTCCGAGAACAATGGAAGAGTTCCGAAGTATTTTTAAATGTCAGCAGAATTCCGAGAACAATGGAAGAGTTCCGAAGCATTTTTAAACGTCAGCGGAATTCCGAGAACAATGGAAGAGTTCTGAAGCATTTTTAAGCGTCAGCGGAATTTTGAAAACAATGGAAGATTTCCAAAGCATTTTTAAACGTCAGCGGAATTCTGAGAACAATGGAAGAGTTTCGAAGCATTTTTAAACTTCAGCAGAATTCCGAGAACAATGGAAGGGTTCCGAAGCATTTTTAAACTTCAGCGGAATTTGGAGAACAATGGAAGAGTTCCGAAGTATTTTTAAAAGTCAGCGGAATTCCGAGAACAATGGAAGAGTTGTGAAGCATTTTTAAACGTCAGCGGAATTCCGAGAACAATGGAAGAGTTCCGAAGCATTTTTAAACTTCAGCGGAATTTGGAGAACAATGGAAGAGTTCCGAAGTATTTTTAAAAGTCAGCGGAATTCCGAGAACAATGGAAGAGTTGTGAAGCATTTTTAAACGTCAGCGGAATTCCGAGAACAATGGAAGAGTTCCGAAGCATTTTTAAACGTCAGCAGAATTCCGAGAACAATGGAAGAGTTCCGAAGCATTTTTAAACGTCAGCGGAATTCCGAGAACAATGGAAGAGTTCCGAAGCATTTTTAAACGTCAGCAGAATTCCGAGAAGAATGTAAGAGTACTGAAGCATTTTTAAACGTCAGCGGAATTCCGAGAACAATGGAAGAGTTCCGAAGCATTTTTAAACGTCAGCAGAATTCCGAGAAGAATGTAAGAGTACTGAAGCATTTTTAAACTTCAGCAGAATTCCGAGAGCAATGGAAGAGTTCCAAAGCATTTTAAAAGTTCAGCAGAATTCCGAGAACAATTGAAGAGTTCTGAAGCATTTTTAAACGTCAGCGGAATTTTGAAAACAATGGAAGATTTCCGAAGCATTTTTAAACGTCAGCGGAATTCTGAGAACAATGGAAGAGTTCCGAAGCATTTTTAAACTTCAGCAGAATTCCGAGAACAATGGAAGTGTTTCGAAGCATTTTGAAACTTCAACGGAATTCCGAGAACAATGGAAGAGTTCCGAAGCTTTTTTAAACGTCAGTGGAATTCCGAGAACAATGTAAGAGTTCCAATGCATTTTAAAACTTCAGCAGAATTCCAAGAAAAATTGAAGTGTTCTGAAGCATTTTTAAACATCAGCGGAATGCCGAGAACAATGCAAGATTTCCGCAGCATTTTTATATGTCAGCGGAATTCCGAGAACAATGGAAGAGTTCCGAAGCATTTTTAAATGTCAGCGGAAATCTGAAAACAATGGAAGAGTTCCGAAGCATTTTTAAACTTCAGCGGAATTCCGAGAACAATGGAAGAGTTCCAAAGCATTTTTAAACGTCAGCGAATTCCGAGAACAATGAAAGAGCTCTGAAGCATTTTTAAACGTCAGCGGAATTTTGAAAACAATGGAAGATTTCCGAAGCATTTTTAAACGTCAGCGGAATTCTGAGAACAATGGAAGAGTTCCGAAGCATTTTTAAACGTCAGCGGAATTCTGAGAACAATGGAAGAGTTCCGAAGCATTTTTAAACGTCAGCGGAATTCTGAGAACAATGGAAGAGTTCCGAAGCATTTTTAAACGTCAGCGGAATTCTGAGAACAATGGAAGAGTTCTGAAGCATTTATAAACTTCAGCGGAATTCCGAGAACAATAGAAGAGTTCCGAAGCATTTTTAAAATTCACATGAATTCCGAGAATAATGGAAGAGTTCAGATGAATTTTTAGACTTCAGCAGAATTCCTAAAACAATGGAAGAGGTCCGAAGCATTTTTAAACTTCAGCGGAATTCCGAGAACAATGGAAGAGTTCCGAAGCATTTTTAAACATCAGCGGAATTCCGAGAACAATGGAAGAGTAATGAAGCATTTTAAAACGTCATCGGAATTCCGAGAACAATGGAAGAGTTCCAAAGCATTTTTAAACTTCAGCAGAATTACGAGAACAATGGAAGAGTTCCAAAGCATTTTTAAACTTCAGCGGAATTCCGAGAACAATGGAAGAGTTCCGAAGCATTTTTAAACATCAGCGGAATTCCGAGAACAATGGAAGAGTTCCAAAGCATTTTTAAACATCAGCGGAATTCCGAGAACAATGGAAGAGATTTTAAGCATTTTTAAACGTCAGCGGAATGCCGAGAACAATGCAAGATTTCCGAAGCATTTTTATGTCAGCGGAATTCCGAGAACAATGGAAGAGTACCGAAGCATTTTTAAACGTCAGCAGAATTCCGAGAACAATGGAAGAGTTCCGAAGCATTTTTAAACGTCAGCAGAATTCCGAGAACAATGGAAGAGTTCCGAAGTATTTTTAAATGTCAGCAGAATTCCGAGAACAATGGAAGAGTTCCGAAGCATTTTTAAATGTCAGCGGAATTCCGAGAACAATGGAAGAGTTCTGAAGCATTTTTAAGCGTCAGCGGAATTTTGAAAACAATGGAAGATTTCCAAAGCATTTTTAAACGTCAGCGGAATTCTGAGAACAATGGAAGAGTTTCGAAGCATTTTTAAACTTCAGCAGAATTCCGAGAACAATGGAAGGGTTCCGAAGCATTTTTAAACTTCAGCGGAATTTGGAGAACAATGGAAGAGTTCCGAAGTATTTTTAAAAGTCAGCGGAATTCCGAGAACAATGGAAGAGTTGTGAAGCATTTTTAAACGTCAGCGGAATTCCGAGAACAATGGAAGAGATTTTAAGCATTTTTAAACTTCAGCGGAATTCCGAGAACAATAGAAGAGTTCCGAAGCATTTTTAAAATTCACACGAATTCCGAGAATAATGGAAGAGTTCAGATGAATTTTTAGACTTCAGCAGAATTCCTAAAACAATGGAAGAGGTCCGAAGCATTTTTAAACTTCAGCGGAATTCCGAGAACAATGGAAGAGTTCCGAAGCATTTTTAAACATCAGCGGAATTCCGAGAACAATGGAAGAGTACTGAAGCATTTTAAAACGTCATCGGAATTCCGAGAACAATGGAAGAGTTCCAAAGCATTTTTAAACTTCAGCAGAATTACGAGAACAATGGAAGAGTTCCAAAGCATTTTTAAACTTCAGCGGAATTCCGAGAACAATGGAAGAGTTCCGAAGCATTTTTAAACATCAGCGGAATTCCGAGAACAATGGAAGAGTACCGAAGCATTTTAAAACGTCATCGGAATTCCGAGAACAATGGAAGAGTTCCGAAGCATTTTTAAACTTCAGCGGAATTACGAGAACAATGGAAGAGTTCCGAAGCATTTTTAAACATGAGCAGAATTACGAGAACAATGGAAGAGATTTTAAGCATTTTTAAACGTCAGCGGAATGCCGAGAACAATGCAAGATTTCCGAAGCATTTTTATGTCAGCGGAATTCCGAGAACAATGGAAGAGTACCGAAGCATTTTTAAACGTCAGCAGAATTCCGAGAACAATGGAAGAGTTCCGAAGCATTTTTAAACGTCAGCAGAATTCCGAGAACAATGGAAGAGTTCCGAAGTATTTTTAAATGTCAGCAGAATTCCGAGAACAATGGAAGAGTTCCGAAGCATTTTTAAACGTCAGCGGAATTCCGAGAACAATGGAAGAGTTCTGAAGCATTTTTAAGCGTCAGCGGAATTTTGAAAACAATGGAAGATTTCCAAAGCATTTTTAAACGTCAGCGGAATTCTGAGAACAATGGAAGAGTTTCGAAGCATTTTTAAACTTCAGCAGAATTCCGAGAACAATGGAAGGGTTCCGAAGCATTTTTAAACTTCAGCGGAATTTGGAGAACAATGGAAGAGTTCCGAAGTATTTTTAAAAGTCAGCGGAATTCCGAGAACAATGGAAGAGTTGTGAAGCATTTTTAAACGTCAGCGGAATTCCGAGAACAATGGAAGAGATTTTAAGCATTTTTAAACTTCAGCGGAATTCCGAGAACAATAGAAGAGTTCCGAAGCATTTTTAAAATTCACACGAATTCCGAGAATAATGGAAGAGTTCAGATGAATTTTTAGACTTCAGCAGAATTCCTAAAACAATGGAAGAGGTCCGAAGCATTTTTAAACTTCAGCGGAATTCCGAGAACAATGGAAGAGTTCCGAAGCATTTTTAAACATCAGCGGAATTCCGAGAACAATGGAAGAGTACTGAAGCATTTTAAAACGTCATCGGAATTCCGAGAACAATGGAAGAGTTCCAAAGCATTTTTAAACTTCAGCAGAATTACGAGAACAATGGAAGAGTTCCAAAGCATTTTTATACTTCAGCGGAATTCCGAGAACAATGGAAGAGTTCCGAAGCATTTTTAAACATCAGCGGAATTCCGAGAACAATGGAAGAGTACCGAAGCATTTTAAAACGTCATCGGAATTCCGAGAACAATGGAAGAGTTCCGAAGCATTTTTAAACTTCAGCGGAATTACGAGAACAATGGAAGAGTTCCGAAGCATTTTTAAACATGAGCAGAATTACGAGAACAATGGAAGAGATTTTAAGCATTTTTAAACGTCAGCGGAATGCCGAGAACAATGCAAGATTTCCGAAGCATTTTTATGTCAGCGGAATTCCGAGAACAATGGAAGAGTACCGAAGCATTTTTAAACGTCAGCAGAATTCCGAGAACAATGGAAGAGTTCCGAAGCATTTTTAAACGTCAGCAGAATTCCGAGAACAATGGAAGAGTTCCGAAGTATTTTTAAATGTCAGCAGAATTCCGAGAACAATGGAAGAGTTCCGAAGCATTTTTAAACGTCAGCGGAATTCCGAGAACAATGGAAGAGTTCTGAAGCATTTTTAAGCGTCAGCGGAATTTTGAAAACAATGGAAGATTTCCAAAGCATTTTTAAACGTCAGCGGAATTCTGAGAACAATGGAAGAGTTTCGAAGCATTTTTAAACTTCAGCAGAATTCCGAGAACAATGGAAGGGTTCCGAAGCATTTTTAAACTTCAGCGGAATTTGGAGAACAATGGAAGAGTTCCGAAGTATTTTTAAAAGTCAGCGGAATTCCGAGAACAATGGAAGAGTTGTGAAGCATTTTTAAACGTCAGCGGAATTCCGAGAACAATGGAAGAGTTCCGAAGCATTTTTAAACGTCAGCAGAATTCCGAGAACAATGGAAGAGTTCCGAAGCATTTTTAAACGTCAGCGGAATTCCGAGAACAATGGAAGAGTTCCGAAGCATTTTTAAACGTCAGCAGAATTCCGAGAAGAATGTAAGAGTACTGAAGCATTTTTAAACGTCAGCGGAATTCCGAGAACAATGGAAGAGTTCCAAAGCATTTTTAAACGTCAGCAGAATTCCGAGAAGAATGTAAGAGTACTGAAGCATTTTTAAACTTCAGCAGAATTCCGAGAGCAATGGAAGAGTTCCAAAGCATTTTAAAAGTTCAGCAGAATTCCGAGAACAATTGAAGAGTTCTGAAGCATTTTTAAACGTCAGCGGAATTTTGAAAACAATGGAAGATTTCCGAAGCATTTTTAAACGTCAGCGGAATTCTGAGAACAATGGAAGAGTTCCGAAGCATTTTTAAACTTCAGCAGAATTCCGAGAACAATGGAAGTGTTTCGAAGCATTTTGAAACTTCAACGGAATTCCGAGAACAATGGAAGAGTTCCGAAGCTTTTTTAAACGTCAGTGGAATTCCGAGAACAATGTAAGAGTTCCAATGCATTTTAAAACTTCAGCAGAATTCCAAGAAAAATTGAAGTGTTCTGAAGCATTTTTAAACATCAGCGGAATGCCGAGAACAATGCAAGATTTCCGCAGCATTTTTATATGTCAGCGGAATTCCGAGAACAATGGAAGAGTTCCGAAGCATTTTTAAATGTCAGCGGAAATCTGAAAACAATGGAAGAGTTCCGAAGCATTTTTAAACTTCAGCGGAATTCCGAGAACAATGGAAGAGTTCCAAAGCATTTTTAAACGTCAGCGAATTCCGAGAACAATGAAAGAGCTCTGAAGCATTTTTAAACGTCAGCGGAATTTTGAAAACAATGGAAGATTTCCGAAGCATTTTTAAACGTCAGCGGAATTCTGAGAACAATGGAAGAGTTCCGAAGCATTTTTAAACGTCAGCGGAATTCTGAGAACAATGGAAGAGTTCCGAAGCATTTTTAAACGTCAGCGGAATTCTGAGAACAATGGAAGAGTTCCGAAGCATTTTTAAACGTCAGCGGAATTCTGAGAACAATGGAAGAGTTCTGAAGCATTTATAAACTTCAGCGGAATTCCGAGAACAATAGAAGAGTTCCGAAGCATTTTTAAAATTCACATGAATTCCGAGAATAATGGAAGAGTTCAGATGAATTTTTAGACTTCAGCAGAATTCCTAGAACAATGGAAGAGTTCCGAAGCATTTTTAAACTTCAGCGGAATTCCGAGAACAATGGAAGAGTTCCGAAGCATTTTTAAACGTCAGCGGAATTCCGAGAACAATGGAAGAGTACCGAAGCATTTTTAAACGTCATCGGAATTCCGAGAGCAATGGAAGAGTTCCAAAGCATTTTAAAAGTTCAGCAGAATTCCGAGAACAATTGAAGAGTTCCGAAGCATTTTTAAACGTCAGCGGAATGCCGAGAACAATGCAAGATTTCCGAAGCATTTTTAAACGTCAGCGGAATTCTGAGAACAATGGAAGAGTTCCGAAGTATTTTTAAACTTCAGCAGAATTCCGAGAACAATGGAAGCGTTTCGAAGCATTTTTAAACTTCAACGGAATTTCGAGAACAATGGAAGAGTTCCGAAGCATTTTTAAACGTCAGCGGAATTCCGAGAACAATGAAAGAGTTGCGAAGCATTATTAAACGTCAGCGGAATTCCGAGAACAATGGAAGAGTTCTGAAGCATTTTTAAACATCAGCGGAATTTTGAAAACAATGGAAGGTTTCCGAAGCATTTTTAAACGTCAGCGGAATTCTGAGAACAATGGAAGAGTTCCGAAGCATTTTTAAACGTCAGCGGAATGCCGAGAACAATGCAAGATTTCCGAAGCATTTTTATATGTCAGCGGAATTCCAAGAACAATGGAAGAGTACCGAAGCATTTTTAAACGTCAGCAGAATTCCGAGAACAATGGAAGAGTTCCGAAGCATTTTTAAACGTCAGCAGAATTCCGAGAACAATGGAAGAGTTCCGAAGTATTTTTAAATGTCAGCAGAATTCCGAGAACAATGGAAGAGTTCTGAAGCATTTTTAAGCGTCAGCGGAATTTTGAAATCAATGGAAGATTTCCAAAGCATTTTTAAACGTCAGCGGAATTCTGAGAACAATGGAAGAGTTCCGAAGCATTTTTAAACTTCAGCAGAATTCCGAGAACAATGGAAGGGTTCCGAAGCATTTTTAAATTTCAGCGGAATTTGGAGAACAATGGAAGAGTTCCGAAGTATTTTTAAAAGTCAGCGGAATTCCGAGAACAATGGAAGAGTTGTGAAGCATTTTTAAACGTCAGCGGTATTCCGAGAACAATGGAAGAGTTCCGAAGCATTTTTAAACGTCAGCAGAATTCCGAGAACAATGGAAGAGTTCCGAAGCATTTTTAAACGTCAGCAGAATTCTGAGAACAATGGAAGAGTTCCGAAGCATTTTTAAACTTCAGCGGAATTCCGAGAACAATGGAAGAGTTCCAAAGCATTTTTAAACGTCAGCGGAATTCCGAGAACAATGGAAGAGTTCTGAAGCATTTTTAAACGTCAGCGGAATTCCGAGAACAATGGAAGAGTTCCGAAGCATTTTTAAACGTCAGCAGAATTCCGAGAAGAATGTAAGAGTACTGAAGCATTTTTAAACTTCAGCAGAATTCCGAGAGCAATGGAAGAGTTCCAAAGCATTTTAAATGTTCAGCAGAATTCCGAGAACAATTGAAGAGTTCCGAAGCATTTTTAAACGTCAGCGGAATGCCGAGAACAATGCAAGATTTCCGAAGCATTTTTATATGTCAGCGGAATTCCGAGAACAATGGAAGAGTTCCGAAGCATTTTTAAACTTCAGCAGAATTCCGAGAACAATGGAAGAGTTTCGAAGCATTTTTAAACTTCAACGGAATTCCGAGAACAATGGAAGAGTTCCGAAGCATTTTTAAATGTCAGCGGAATTCCGAGAACAATGAAAGTGTTGCGAAGCATTATTAAACGTCAGCGGAATTCCGAGAACAATGGAAGAGTTCTGAAGCATTTTTAAACTTCAGCAGAATTCCCAGAACAATGGAAGTGTTTCGAAGCATTTTTAAACTTCAACGGAATTCCGAGAACAATGGAAGAGTTCCGAAGCATTTTTAAACGTCAGCGGAATTCCGAGAACAATGAAAGAGTTGCGAAGCATTATTAAACGTCAGCGGAATTCCGAGAACAATGGAAGAGTTCTGAAGCATTTTTAAGCGTCAGCGGAATTTTGAAAACAATGGAAGATTTCCGAAGCATTTTTAAACGTCAGCGGAATTCTGAGAACAATGGAAGAGTTCCTAAGCATTTTTAAACTTCAGCAGAATTCCGAGAACAATGGAAGGGTTCCGAAGCATTTTTAAACTTCAGCGGAATTTGGAGAACAATGGAAGAGTTCCGAAGCATTTTTAAAAGTCAGCGGAATTCCGAGAACAATGGAAGAGATTTTAAGCATTTTTAAACTTCAGCGGAATTCCGAGAACAATAGAAGAGTTCCGAAGCATTTTTAAAATTCACACGAATTCCGAGAATAATGGAAGAGTTCAGATGAATTTTTAGACTTCAGCAGAATTCCTAAAACAATGGAAGAGGTCCGAAGCATTTTTAAACTTCAGCGGAATTCCGAGAACAATGGAAGAGTTCCGAAGCATTTTTAAACATCAGCGGAATTCCGAGAACAATGGAAGAGTACTGAAGCATTTTAAAACGTCATCGGAATTCCGAGAACAATGGAAGAGTTCCAAAGCATTTTTAAACTTCAGCAGAATTACGAGAACAATGGAAGAGTTCCAAAGCATTTTTAAACTTCAGCGGAATTCCGAGAACAATGGAAGAGTTCCGAAGCATTTTTAAACATCAGCGGAATTCCGAGAACAATGGAAGAGTACCGAAGCATTTTAAAACGTCATCGGAATTCCGAGAACAATGGAAGAGTTCCGAAGCATTTTTAAACTTCAGCGGAATTACGAGAACAATGGAAGAGTTCCGAAGCATTTTTAAACATGAGCAGAATTACGAGAACAATGGAAGAGATTTTAAGCATTTTTAAACGTCAGCGGAATGCCGAGAACAATGCAAGATTTCCGAAGCATTTTTATGTCAGCGGAATTCCGAGAACAATGGAAGAGTACCGAAGCATTTTTAAACGTCAGCAGAATTCCGAGAACAATGGAAGAGTTCCGAAGCATTTTTAAACGTCAGCAGAATTCCGAGAACAATGGAAGAGTTCCGAAGTATTTTTAAATGTCAGCAGAATTCCGAGAACAATGGAAGAGTTCCGAAGCATTTTTAAACGTCAGCGGAATTCCGAGAACAATGGAAGAGTTCTGAAGCATTTTTAAGCGTCAGCGGAATTTTGAAAACAATGGAAGATTTCCAAAGCATTTTTAAACGTCAGCGGAATTCTGAGAACAATGGAAGAGTTTCGAAGCATTTTTAAACTTCAGCAGAATTCCGAGAACAATGGAAGGGTTCCGAAGCATTTTTAAACTTCAGCGGAATTTGGAGAACAATGGAAGAGTTCCGAAGTATTTTTAAAAGTCAGCGGAATTCCGAGAACAATGGAAGAGTTGTGAAGCATTTTTAAACGTCAGCGGAATTCCGAGAACAATGGAAGAGTTCCGAAGCATTTTTAAACGTCAGCAGAATTCCGAGAACAATGGAAGAGTTCCGAAGCATTTTTAAACGTCAGCGGAATTCCGAG
This sequence comes from Phyllobates terribilis, assembly GCF_046119375.1. Taxonomy (NCBI): domain Eukaryota; kingdom Metazoa; phylum Chordata; class Amphibia; order Anura; family Dendrobatidae; genus Phyllobates; species Phyllobates terribilis. The sequence continues at coordinate 9,765,197 of NW_027362788.1, read as the reverse complement.
AACAATGGAAGAGTTCCGAAGCATTTTTAAACGTCAGCAGAATTCCGAGAAGAATGTAAGAGTACTGAAGCATTTTTAAACGTCAGCGGAATTCCGAGAACAATGGAAGAGTTCCGAAGCATTTTTAAACGTCAGCAGAATTCCGAGAAGAATGTAAGAGTACTGAAGCATTTTTAAACTTCAGCAGAATTCCGAGAGCAATGGAAGAGTTCCAAAGCATTTTAAAAGTTCAGCAGAATTCCGAGAACAATTGAAGAGTTCTGAAGCATTTTTAAACGTCAGCGGAATTTTGAAAACAATGGAAGATTTCCGAAGCATTTTTAAACGTCAGCGGAATTCTGAGAACAATGGAAGAGTTCCGAAGCATTTTTAAACTTCAGCAGAATTCCGAGAACAATGGAAGTGTTTCGAAGCATTTTGAAGCTTCAACGGAATTCCGAGAACAATGGAAGAGTTCCGAAGCTTTTTTAAACGTCAGTGGAATTCCGAGAACAATGTAAGAGTTCCAATGCATTTTAAAACTTCAGCAGAATTCCAAGAAAAATTGAAGTGTTCTGAAGCATTTTTAAACATCAGCGGAATGCCGAGAACAATGCAAGATTTCCGCAGCATTTTTATATGTCAGCGGAATTCCGAGAACAATGGAAGAGTTCCGAAGCATTTTTAAATGTCAGCGGAAATCTGAAAACAATGGAAGAGTTCCGAAGCATTTTTAAACTTCAGCGGAATTCCGAGAACAATGGAAGAGTTCCAAAGCATTTTTAAACGTCAGCGAATTCCGAGAACAATGAAAGAGCTCTGAAGCATTTTTAAACGTCAGCGGAATTTTGAAAACAATGGAAGATTTCCGAAGCATTTTTAAACGTCAGCGGAATTCTGAGAACAATGGAAGAGTTCCGAAGCATTTTTAAACGTCAGCGGAATTCTGAGAACAATGGAAGAGTTCCGAAGCATTTTTAAACGTCAGCGGAATGCCGAGAACAATGCAAGATTTCCGAAGCATTTTTAAACGTCAGCGGAATTCTGAGAACAATGGAAGAGTTCCGAAGTATTTTTAAACTTCAGCAGAATTCCGAGAACAATGGAAGCGTTTCGAAGCATTTTTAAACTTCAATGGAATTTCGAGAACAATGGAAGAGTTCCGAAGCATTTTTAAACGTCAGCGGAATTCCGAGAACAATGAAAGAGTTGCGAAGAATTATTAAACGTCAGCGGAATTCCGAGAACAATGGAAGAGTTCTGAAGCATTTTTAAACGTCAGCGGAATTCCGAGAACAATGGAAGAGTTCCGAAGCATTTTTAAACGTCAGCGGAATTCTGAGAACAATGGAAGAGTTCCGAAGCATTTTTAAACGTCAGCGGAATGCCGAGAACAATGCAAGATTTCCGAAGCATTTTTATATGTCAGCGGAATTCCGAGAACAATGGAAGAGTACCGAAGCATTTTTAAACGTCAGCAGAATTCCGAGAACAATGGAAGAATTCCGAAGCATTTTTAAACGTCAGCAGAATTCCGAGAACAATGGAAGAGTTCCGAAGTATTTTTAAATGTCAGCAGAATTCTGAGAACAATGGAAGAGTTCCGAAGCATTTTTAAACGTCAGCAGAATTCCGAGAACAATGGAAGAGTTCCGAAGTATTTTTAAATGTCAGCAGAATTCCGAGAACAATGGAAGAGTTCCGAAGCATTTTTAAACGTCAGCGGAATTCCGAGAACAATGGAAGAGTTCTGAAGCATTTTTAAGCGTCAGCGGAATTTTGAAAACAATGGAAGATTTCCAAAGCATTTTTAAACGTCAGCGGAATTCTGAGAACAATGGAAGAGTTCCGAAGCATTTTTAAACTTCAGCAGAATTCCGAGAACAATGGAAGGGTTCCGAAGCATTTTTAAATTTCAGCGGAATTTGGAGAACAATGGAAGAGTTCCGAAGTATTTTTAAAAGTCAGCGGAATTCCGAGAACAATGGAAGAGTTGTGAAGCATTTTTAAACGTCAGCGGTATTCCGAGAACAATGGAAGAGTTCCGAAGCATTTTTAAACGTCAGCAGAATTCCGAGAACAATGGAAGAGTTCCGAAGCATTTTTAAACGTCAGCAGAATTCTGAGAACAATGGAAGAGTTCCGAAGCATTTTTAAACTTCAGCGGAATTCCGAGAACAATGGAAGAGTTCCAAAGCATTTTTAAACGTCAGCGGAATTCCGAGAACAATGGAAGAGTTCTGAAGCATTTTTAAACGTCAGCGGAATTCCGAGAACAATGGAAGAGTTCCGAAGCATTTTTAAACGTCAGCAGAATTCCGAGAAGAATGTAAGAGTACTGAAGCATTTTTAAACTTCAGCAGAATTCCGAGAGCAATGGAAGAGTTCCAAAGCATTTTAAAAGTTCAGCAGAATTCCGAGAACAATTGAAGAGTTCCGAAGCATTTTTAAACGTCAGCGGAATGCCGAGAACAATGCAAGATTTCCGAAGCATTTTTATATGTCAGCGGAATTCCGAGAACAATGGAAGAGTTCCGAAGCATTTTTAAACTTCAGCAGAATTCCGAGAACAATGGAAGAGTTTCGAAGCATTTTTAAACTTCAACGGAATTCCGAGAACAATGGAAGAGTTCCGAAGCATTTTTAAACGTCAGCGGAATTCCGAGAACAATGAAAGTGTTGCGAAGCATTATTAAACGTCAGCGGAATTCCGAGAACAATGGAAGAGTTCTGAAGCATTTTTAAACTTCAGCAGAATTCCCAGAACAATGGAAGTGTTTCGAAGCATTTTTAAACTTCAACGGAATTCCGAGAACAATGGAAGAGTTCCGAAGCATTTTTAAACTTCAGCAGAATTCCGAGAACAATGGAAGAGTTTCGAAGCATTTTTAAACTTCAACGGAATTCCGAGAACAATGGAAGAGTTCCGAAGCATTTTTAAACGTCAGCGGAATTCCGAGAACAATGAAAGAGTTGCGAAGCATTATTAAACGTCAGCGGAATTCCGAGAACAATGGAAGAGTTCTGAAGCATTTTTAAGCGTCAGCGGAATTTTGAAAACAATGGAAGATTTCCGAAGCATTTTTAAACGTCAGCGGAATTCTGAGAACAATGGAAGAGTTCCTAAGCATTTTTAAACTTCAGCAGAATTCCGAGAACAATGGAAGGGTTCCGAAGCATTTTTAAACTTCAGCGGAATTTGGAGAACAATGGAAGAGTTCCGAAGCATTTTTAAAAGTCAGCGGAATTCCGAGAACAATGGAAGAGATTTTAAGTATTTTTAAACTTCAGCGGAATTCCGAGAACAATAGAAGAGTTCCGAAGCATTTTTAAAATTCACACGAATTCCGAGAATAATGGAAGAGTTCAGATGAATTTTTAGACTTCAGCAGAATTCCTAAAACAATGGAAGAGGTCCGAAGCATTTTTAAACTTCAGCGGAATTCCGAGAACAATGGAAGAGTTCCGAAGCATTTTTAAACATCAGCGGAATTCCGAGAACAATGGAAGAGTACTGAAGCATTTTAAAACGTCATCGGAATTCCGAGAACAATGGAAGAGTTCCAAAGCATTTTTAAACTTCAGCAGAATTACGAGAACAATGGAAGAGTTCCAAAGCATTTTTAAACTTCAGCGGAATTCCGAGAACAATGGAAGAGTTCCGAAGCATTTTTAAACATCAGCGGAATTCCGAGAACAATGGAAGAGTACCGAAGCATTTTAAAACGTCATCGGAATTCCGAGAACAATGGAAGAGTTCCGAAGCATTTTTAAACTTCAGCGGAATTACGAGAACAATGGAAGAGTTCCGAAGCATTTTTAAACATGAGCAGAATTACGAGAACAATGGAAGAGATTTTAAGCATTTTTAAACGTCAGCGGAATGCCGAGAACAATGCAAGATTTCCGAAGCATTTTTATGTCAGCGGAATTCCGAGAACAATGGAAGAGTACCGAAGCATTTTTAAACGTCAGCAGAATTCCGAGAACAATGGAAGAGTTCCGAAGCATTTTTAAACGTCAGCAGAATTCCGAGAACAATGGAAGAGTTCCGAAGTATTTTTAAATGTCAGCAGAATTCCGAGAACAATGGAAGAGTTCCGAAGCATTTTTAAACGTCAGCGGAATTCCGAGAACAATGGAAGAGTTCTGAAGCATTTTTAAGCGTCAGCAGAATTTTGAAAACAATGGAAGATTTCCAAAGCATTTTTAAACGTCAGCGGAATTCTGAGAACAATGGAAGAGTTTCGAAGCATTTTTAAACTTCAGCAGAATTCCGAGAACAATGGAAGGGTTCCGAAGCATTTTTAAACTTCAGCGGAATTTGGAGAACAATGGAAGAGTTCCGAAGTATTTTTAAAAGTCAGCGGAATTCCGAGAACAATGGAAGAGTTGTGAAGCATTTTTAAACGTCAGCGGAATTCCGAGAACAATGGAAGAGTTCCGAAGCATTTTTAAACGTCAGCAGAATTCCGAGAACAATGGAAGAGTTCCGAAGCATTTTTAAACGTCAGCGGAATTCCGAGAACAATGGAAGAGTTCCGAAGCATTTTTAAACGTCAGCAGAATTCCGAGAAGAATGTAAGAGTACTGAAGCATTTTTAAACGTCAGCGGAATTCCGAGAACAATGGAAGAGTTCCGAAGCATTTTTAAACGTCAGCAGAATTCCGAGAAGAATGTAAGAGTACTGAAGCATTTTTAAACTTCAGCAGAATTCCGAGAGCAATGGAAGAGTTCCAAAGCATTTTAAAAGTTCAGCAGAATTCCGAGAACAATTGAAGAGTTCTGAAGCATTTTTAAACGTCAGCGGAATTTTGAAAACAATGGAAGATTTCCGAAGCATTTTTAAACGTCAGCGGAATTCTGAGAACAATGGAAGAGTTCCGAAGCATTTTTAAACTTCAGCAGAATTCCGAGAACAATGGAAGTGTTTCGAAGCATTTTGAAACTTCAACGGAATTCCGAGAACAATGGAAGAGTTCCGAAGCTTTTTTAAACGTCAGTGGAATTCCGAGAACAATGTAAGAGTTCCAATGCATTTTAAAACTTCAGCAGAATTCCAAGAACAATTGAAGTGTTCTGAAGCATTTTTAAACATCAGCGGAATGCCGAGAACAATGCAAGATTTCCGCAGCATTTTTATATGTCAGCGGAATTCCGAGAACAATGGAAGAGTTCCGAAGCATTTTTAAATGTCAGCGGAAATCTGAAAACAATGGAAGAGTTCCGAAGCATTTTTAAACTTCAGCGGAATTCCGAGAACAATGGAAGAGTTCCAAAGCATTTTTAAACGTCAGCGAATTCCGAGAACAATGGAAGAGCTCTGAAGCATTTTTAAACGTCAGCGGAATTTTGAAAACAATGGAAGATTTCCGAAGCATTTTTAAACGTCAGCGGAATTCTGAGAACAATGGAAGAGTTCCGAAGCATTTTTAAACGTCAGCGGAATTCTGAGAACAATGGAAGAGTTCCGAAGCATTTTTAAACGTCAGCGGAATGCCGAGAACAATGGAAGAGTTCCGAAGTATTTTTAAACTTCAGCAGAATTCCGAGAACAATGGAAGCGTTTCGAAGCATTTTTAAACTTCAATGGAATTTCGAGAACAATGGAAGAGTTCCGAAGCATTTTTAAACGTCAGCGGAATTCCGAGAACAATGAAAGAGTTGTGAAGAATTATTAAACGTCAGCGGAATTCCGAGAACAATGGAAGAGTTCTGAAGCATTTTTAAACGTCAGCGGAATTTTGAAAACAATGGAAGATTTCCGAAGCATTTTTAAACGTCAGCGGAATTCTGAGAACAATGGAAGAGTTCCGAAGCATTTTTAAACGTCAGCGGAATGCCGAGAACAATGCAAGATTTCCGAAGCATTTTTATATGTCAGCGGAATTCCGAGAACAATGGAAGAGTACCGAAGCATTTTTAAACGTCAGCAGAATTCCGAGAACAATGGAAGAGTTCCGAAGCATTTTTAAACGTCAGCAGAATTCCGAAAACAATGGAAGAGTTCCGAAGTATTTTTAAATGTCAGCAGAATTCCGAGAACAATGGAAGAGTTCCGAAGCATTTTTAAACGTCAGCAGAATTCCGAGAACAATGGAAGAGTTCCGAAGTATTTTTAAATGTCAGCAGAATTCCGAGAACAATGGAAGAGTTCCGAAGCATTTTTAAACGTCAGCGGAATTCCGAGAACAATGGAAGAGTTCTGAAGCATTTTTAAGCGTCAGCGGAATTTTGAAAACAATGGAAGATTTCCAAAGCATTTTTAAACGTCAGCGGAATTCTGAGAACAATGGAAGAGTTCCGAAGCATTTTTAAACTTCAGCAGAATTCCGAGAACAATGGAAGGGTTCCGAAGCATTTTTAAATTTCAGCGGAATTTGGAGAACAATGGAAGAGTTCCGAAGTATTTTTAAAAGTCAGCGGAATTCCGAGAACAATGGAAGAGTTGTGAAGCATTTTTAAACGTCAGCGGTATTCCGAGAACAATGGAAGAGTTCCGAAGCATTTTTAAACGTCAGCAGAATTCCGAGAACAATGGAAGAGTTCCGAAGCATTTTTAAACGTCAGCAGAATTCTGAGAACAATGGAAGAGTTCCGAAGCATTTTTAAACTTCAGCGGAATTCCGAGAACAATGGAAGAGTTCCAAAGCATTTTTAAACGTCAGCGGAATTCCGAGAACAATGGAAGAGTTCTGAAGCATTTTTAAACGTCAGCGGAATTCCGAGAACAATGGAAGAGTTCCGAAGCATTTTTAAACGTCAGCAGAATTCCGAGAAGAATGTAAGAGTACTGAAGCATTTTTAAACTTCAGCAGAATTCCGAGAGCAATGGAAGAGTTCCAAAGCATTTTAAAAGTTCAGCAGAATTCCGAGAACAATTGAAGAGATCCGAAGCATTTTTAAACGTCAGCGGAATGCCGAGAACAATGCAAGATTTCCGAAGCATTTTTATATGTCAGCGGAATTCCGAGAACAATGGAAGAGTTTCGAAGCATTTTTAAACTTCAACGGAATTCCGAGAACAATGGAAGAGTTCCGAAGCATTTTTAAACGTCAGCGGAATTCCGAGAACAATGAAAGTGTTGCGAAGCATTATTAAACGTCAGCGGAATTCCGAGAACAATGGAAGAGTTCTGAAGCATTTTTAAACTTCAGCAGAATTCCCAGAACAATGGAAGTGTTTCGAAGCATTTTTAAACTTCAACGGAATTCCGAGAACAATGGAAGAGTTCCGAAGCATTTTTAAACGTCAGCGGAATTCCGAGAACAATGAAAGAGTTGCGAAGCATTAATAAACGTCAGCGGAATTCCGAGAACAATGAAAGTGTTGCGAAGCATTATTAAACGTCAGCGGAATTCCGAGAACAATGGAAGAGTTCTGAAGCATTTTTAAACTTCAGCAGAATTCCCAGAACAATGGAAGTGTTTCGAAGCATTTTTAAACTTCAACGGAATTCCGAGAACAATGGAAGAGTTCCGAAGCATTTTTAAACTTCAGCAGAATTCCGAGAACAATGGAAGAGTTTCGAAGCATTTTTAAACTTCAACGGAATTCCGAGAACAATGGAAGAGTTCCGAAGCATTTTTAAACGTCAGCGGAATTCCGAGAACAATGAAAGAGTTGCGAAGCATTATTAAACGTCAGCGGAATTCCGAGAACAATGGAAGAGTTCTGAAGCATTTTTAAGCGTCAGCGGAATTTTGAAAACAATGGAAGATTTCCGAAGCATTTTTAAACGTCAGCGGAATTCTGAGAACAATGGAAGAGTTCCTAAGCATTTTTAAACTTCAGCAGAATTCCGAGAACAATGGAAGGGTTCCGAAGCATTTTTAAACTTCAGCGGAATTTGGAGAACAATGGAAGAGTTCCGAAGCATTTTTAAAAGTCAGCGGAATTCCGAGAACAATGGAAGAGATTTTAAGTATTTTTAAACTTCAGCGGAATTCCGAGAACAATAGAAGAGTTCCGAAGCATTTTTAAAATTCACACGAATTCCGAGAATAATGGAAGAGTTCAGATGAATTTTTAGACTTCAGCAGAATTCCTAAAACAATGGAAGAGGTCCGAAGCATTTTTAAACTTCAGCGGAATTCCGAGAACAATGTAAGAGTTCCGAAGCATTTTTAAACATCAGCGGAATTCCGAGAACAATGGAAGAGTACTGAAGCATTTTAAAACGTCATCGGAATTCCGAGAACAATGGAAGAGTTCCAAAGCATTTTTAAACTTCAGCAGAATTACGAGAACAATGGAAGAGTTCCAAAGCATTTTTAAACTTCAGCGGAATTCCGAGAACAATGGAAGAGTTCCGAAGCATTTTTAAACATCAGCGGAATTCCGAGAACAATGGAAGAGTACCGAAGCATTTTAAAACGTCATCGGAATTCCGAGAACAATGGAAGAGTTCCGAAGCATTTTTAAACTTCAGCGGAATTACGAGAACAATGGAAGAGTTCCGAAGCATTTTTAAACATGAGCAGAATTACGAGAACAATGGAAGAGATTTTAAGCATTTTTAAACGTCAGCGGAATGCCGAGAACAATGCAAGATTTCCGAAGCATTTTTATGTCAGCGGAATTCCGAGAACAATGGAAGAGTACCGAAGCATTTTTAAACGTCAGCAGAATTCCGAGAACAATGGAAGAGTTCCGAAGCATTTTTAAACGTCAGCAGAATTCCGAGAACAATGGAAGAGTTCCGAAGTATTTTTAAATGTCAGCAGAATTCCGAGAACAATGGAAGAGTTCTGAAGCATTTTTAAACGTCAGCGGAATTCCGAGAACAATGGAAGAGTTCTGAAGCATTTTTAAGCGTCAGCAGAATTTTGAAAACAATGGAAGATTTCCAAAGCATTTTTAAACGTCAGCGGAATTCTGAGAACAATGGAAGAGTTTCGAAGCATTTTTAAACTTCAGCAGAATTCCGAGAACAATGGAAGGGTTCCGAAGCATTTTTAAACTTCAGCGGAATTTGGAGAACAATGGAAGAGTTCCGAAGTATTTTTAAAAGTCAGCGGAATTCCGAGAACAATGGAAGAGTTGTGAAGCATTTTTAAACGTCAGCGGAATTCCGAGAACAATGGAAGAGTTCCGAAGCATTTTTAAACGTCAGCAGAATTCCGAGAACAATGGAAGAGTTCCGAAGCATTTTTAAACGTCAGCGGAATTCCGAGAACAATGGAAGAGTTCCGAAGCATTTTTAAACGTCAGCAGAATTCCGAGAAGAATGTAAGAGTACTGAAGCATTTTTAAACGTCAGCGGAATTCCGAGAACAATGGAAGAGTTCCGAAGCATTTTTAAACGTCAGCAGAATTCCGAGAAGAATGTAAGAGTACTGAAGCATTTTTAAACTTCAGCAGAATTCCGAGAGCAATGGAAGAGTTCCAAAGCATTTTAAAAGTTCAGCAGAATTCCGAGAACAATTGAAGAGTTCTGAAGCATTTTTAAACGTCAGCGGAATTTTGAAAACAATGGAAGATTTCCGAAGCATTTTTAAACGTCAGCGGAATTCTGAGAACAATGGAAGAGTTCCGAAGCATTTTTAAACTTCAGCAGAATTCCGAGAACAATGGAAGTGTTTCGAAGCATTTTGAAACTTCAACGGAATTCCGAGAACAATGGAAGAGTTCCGAAGCTTTTTTAAACGTCAGTGGAATTCCGAGAACAATGTAAGAGTTCCAATGCATTTTAAAACTTCAGCAGAATTCCAAGAACAATTGAAGTGTTCTGAAGCATTTTTAAACATCAGCGGAATGCCGAGAACAATGCAAGATTTCCGCAGCATTTTTATATGTCAGCGGAATTCCGAGAACAATGGAAGAGTTCCGAAGCATTTTTAAATGTCAGCGGAAATCTGAAAACAATGGAAGAGTTCCGAAGCATTTTTAAACTTCAGCGGAATTCCGAGAACAATGGAAGAGTTCCAAAGCATTTTTAAACGTCAGCGAATTCCGAGAACAATGGAAGAGCTCTGAAGCATTTTTAAACGTCAGCGGAATTTTGAAAACAATGGAAGATTTCCGAAGCATTTTTAAACGTCAGCGGAATTCTGAGAACAATGGAAGCGTTTCGAAGCATTTTTAAACTTCAATGGAATTTCGAGAACAATGGAAGAGTTCCGAAGCATTTTTAAACGTCAGCGGAATTCCGAGAACAATGAAAGAGTTGTGAAGAATTATTAAACGTCAGCGGAATTCCGAGAACAATGGAAGAGTTCTGAAGCATTTTTAAACGTCAGCGGAATTTTGAAAACAATGGAAGATTTCCGAAGCATTTTTAAACGTCAGCGGAATTCTGAGAACAATGGAAGAGTTCCGAAGCATTTTTAAACGTCAGCGGAATGCCGAGAACAATGCAAGATTTCCGAAGCATTTTTATATGTCAGCGGAATTCCGAGAACAATGGAAGAGTACCGAAGCATTTTTAAACGTCAGCAGAATTCCGAGAACAATGGAAGAGTTCCGAAGCATTTTTAAACGTCAGCAGAATTCCGAAAACAATGGAAGAGTTCCGAAGTATTTTTAAATGTCAGCAGAATTCCGAGAACAATGGAAGAGTTCCGAAGCATTTTTAAACGTCAGCAGAATTCCGAGAACAATGGAAGAGTTCCGAAGTATTTTTAAATGTCAGCAGAATTCCGAGAACAATGGAAGAGTTCCGAAGCATTTTTAAACGTCAGCGGAATTCCGAGAACAATGGAAGAGTTCTGAAGCATTTTTAAGCGTCAGCGGAATTTTGAAAACAATGGAAGATTTCCAAAGCATTTTTAAACGTCAGCGGAATTCTGAGAACAATGGAAGAGTTCCGAAGCATTTTTAAACTTCAGCAGAATTCCGAGAACAATGGAAGGGTTCCGAAGCATTTTTAAATTTCAGCGGAATTTGGAGAACAATGGAAGAGTTCCGAAGTATTTTTAAAAGTCAGCGGAATTCCGAGAACAATGGAAGAGTTGTGAAGCATTTTTAAACGTCAGCGGTATTCCGAGAACAATGGAAGAGTTCCGAAGCATTTTTAAACGTCAGCAGAATTCCGAGAACAATGGAAGAGTTCCGAAGCATTTTTAAACGTCAGCAGAATTCTGAGAACAATGGAAGAGTTCCGAAGCATTTTTAAACTTCAGCGGAATTCCGAGAACAATGGAAGAGTTCCAAAGCATTTTTAAACGTCAGCGGAATTCCGAGAACAATGGAAGAGTTCTGAAGCATTTTTAAACGTCAGCGGAATTCCGAGAACAATGGAAGAGTTCCGAAGCATTTTTAAACGTCAGCAGAATTCCGAGAAGAATGTAAGAGTACTGAAGCATTTTTAAACTTCAGCAGAATTCCGAGAGCAATGGAAGAGTTCCAAAGCATTTTAAAAGTTCAGCAGAATTCCGAGAACAATTGAAGAGATCCGAAGCATTTTTAAACGTCAGCGGAATGCCGAGAACAATGCAAGATTTCCGAAGCATTTTTATATGTCAGCGGAATTCCGAGAACAATGGAAGAGTTCCGAAGCATTTTTAAACTTCAGCAGAATTCCGAGAACAATGGAAGAGTTTCGAAGCATTTTTAAACTTCAACGGAATTCCGAGAACAATGGAAGAGTTCCGAAGCATTTTTAAACGTCAGCGGAATTCCGAGAACAATGAAAGTGTTGCGAAGCATTATTAAACGTCAGCGGAATTCCGAGAACAATGGAAGAGTTCTGAAGCATTTTTAAACTTCAGCAGAATTCCCAGAACAATGGAAGTGTTTCGAAGCATTTTTAAACTTCAACGGAATTCCGAGAACAATGGAAGAGTTCCGAAGCATTTTTAAACGTCAGCGGAATTCCGAGAACAATGAAAGAGTTGCGAAGCATTAATAAACGTCAGCGGAATTCCGAGAACAATGAAAGTGTTGCGAAGCATTATTAAACGTCAGCGGAATTCCGAGAACAATGGAAGAGTTCTGAAGCATTTTTAAACTTCAGCAGAATTCCCAGAACAATGGAAGTGTTTCGAAGCATTTTTAAACTTCAACGGAATTCCGAGAACAATGGAAGAGTTCCGAAGCATTTTTAAACTTCAGCAGAATTCCGAGAACAATGGAAGAGTTTCGAAGCATTTTTAAACTTCAACGGAATTCCGAGAACAATGGAAGAGTTCCGAAGCATTTTTAAACGTCAGCGGAATTCCGAGAACAATGAAAGAGTTGCGAAGCATTATTAAACGTCAGCGGAATTCCGAGAACAATGGAAGAGTTCTGAAGCATTTTTAAGCGTCAGCGGAATTTTGAAAACAATGGAAGATTTCCGAAGCATTTTTAAACGTCAGCGGAATTCTGAGAACAATGGAAGAGTTCCTAAGCATTTTTAAACTTCAGCAGAATTCCGAGAACAATGGAAGGGTTCCGAAGCATTTTTAAACTTCAGCGGAATTTGGAGAACAATGGAAGAGTTCCGAAGCATTTTTAAAAGTCAGCGGAATTCCGAGAACAATGGAAGAGATTTTAAGTATTTTTAAACTTCAGCGGAATTCCGAGAACAATAGAAGAGTTCCGAAGCATTTTTAAAATTCACACGAATTCCGAGAATAATGGAAGAGTTCAGATGAATTTTTAGACTTCAGCAGAATTCCTAAAACAATGGAAGAGGTCCGAAGCATTTTTAAACTTCAGCGGAATTCCGAGAACAATGTAAGAGTTCCGAAGCATTTTTAAACATCAGCGGAATTCCGAGAACAATGGAAGAGTACTGAAGCATTTTAAAACGTCATCGGAATTCCGAGAACAATGGAAGAGTTCCAAAGCATTTTTAAACTTCAGCAGAATTACGAGAACAATGGAAGAGTTCCAAAGCATTTTTAAACTTCAGCGGAATTCCGAGAACAATGGAAGAGTTCCGAAGCATTTTTAAACATCAGCGGAATTCCGAGAACAATGGAAGAGTACCGAAGCATTTTAAAACGTCATCGGAATTCCGAGAACAATGGAAGAGTTCCGAAGCATTTTTAAACTTCAGCGGAATTACGAGAACAATGGAAGAGTTCCGAAGCATTTTTAAACATGAGCAGAATTACGAGAACAATGGAAGAGATTTTAAGCATTTTTAAACGTCAGCGGAATGCCGAGAACAATGCAAGATTTCCGAAGCATTTTTATGTCAGCGGAATTCCGAGAACAATGGAAGAGTACCGAAGCATTTTTAAACGTCAGCAGAATTCCGAGAACAATGGAAGAGTTCCGAAGCATTTTTAAACGTCAGCAGAATTCCGAGAACAATGGAAGAGTTCCGAAGTATTTTTAAATGTCAGCAGAATTCCGAGAACAATGGAAGAGTTCCGAAGCATTTTTAAACGTCAGCGGAATTCCGAGAACAATGGAAGAGTTCTGAAGCATTTTTAAGCGTCAGCAGAATTTTGAAAACAATGGAAGATTTCCAAAGCATTTTTAAACGTCAGCGGAATTCTGAGAACAATGGAAGAGTTTCGAAGCATTTTTAAACTTCAGCAGAATTCCGAGAACAATGGAAGGGTTCCGAAGCATTTTTAAACTTCAGCGGAATTTGGAGAACAATGGAAGAGTTCCGAAGTATTTTTAAAAGTCAGCGGAATTCCGAGAACAATGGAAGAGTTGTGAAGCATTTTTAAACGTCAGCGGAATTCCGAGAACAATGGAAGAGTTCCGAAGCATTTTTAAACGTCAGCAGAATTCCGAGAACAATGGAAGAGTTCCGAAGCATTTTTAAACGTCAGCGGAATTCCGAGAACAATGGAAGAGTTCCGAAGCATTTTTAAACGTCAGCAGAATTCCGAGAAGAATGTAAGAGTACTGAAGCATTTTTAAACGTCAGCGGAATTCCGAGAACAATGGAAGAGTTCCGAAGCATTTTTAAACGTCAGCAGAATTCCGAGAAGAATGTAAGAGTACTGAAGCATTTTTAAACTTCAGCAGAATTCCGAGAGCAATGGAAGAGTTCCAAAGCATTTTAAAAGTTCAGCAGAATTCCGAGAACAATTGAAGAGTTCTGAAGCATTTTTAAACGTCAGCGGAATTTTGAAAACAATGGAAGATTTCCGAAGCATTTTTAAACGTCAGCGGAATTCTGAGAACAATGGAAGAGTTCCGAAGCATTTTTAAACTTCAGCAGAATTCCGAGAACAATGGAAGTGTTTCGAAGCATTTTGAAACTTCAACGGAATTCCGAGAACAATGGAAGAGTTCCGAAGCTTTTTTAAACGTCAGTGGAATTCCGAGAACAATGTAAGAGTTCCAATGCATTTTAAAACTTCAGCAGAATTCCAAGAACAATTGAAGTGTTCTGAAGCATTTTTAAACATCAGCGGAATGCCGAGAACAATGCAAGATTTCCGCAGCATTTTTATATGTCAGCGGAATTCCGAGAACAATGGAAGAGTTCCGAAGCATTTTTAAATGTCAGCGGAAATCTGAAAACAATGGAAGAGTTCCGAAGCATTTTTAAACTTCAGCGGAATTCCGAGAACAATGGAAGAGTTCCAAAGCATTTTTAAACGTCAGCGAATTCCGAGAACAATGGAAGAGCTCTGAAGCATTTTTAAACGTCAGCGGAATTTTGAAAACAATGGAAGATTTCCGAAGCATTTTTAAACGTCAGCGGAATTCTGAGAACAATGGAAGAGTTCCGAAGCATTTTTAAACGTCAGCGGAATTCTGAGAACAATGGAAGAGTTCCGAAGCATTTTTAAACGTCAGCGGAATGCCGAGAACAATGGAAGAGTTCCGAAGTATTTTTAAACTTCAGCAGAATTCCGAGAACAATGGAAGCGTTTCGAAGCATTTTTAAACTTCAATGGAATTTCGAGAACAATGGAAGAGTTCCGAAGCATTTTTAAACGTCAGCGGAATTCCGAGAACAATGAAAGAGTTGCGAAGAATTATTAAACGTCAGCGGAATTCCGAGAACAATGGAAGAGTTCTGAAGCATTTTTAAACGTCAGCGGAATTTTGAAAACAATGGAAGATTTCCGAAGCATTTTTAAACGTCAGCGGAATTCTGAGAACAATGGAAGAGTTCCGAAGCATTTTTAAACGTCAGCGGAATGCCGAGAACAATGCAAGATTTCCGAAGCATTTTTATATGTCAGCGGAATTCCGAGAACAATGGAAGAGTACCGAAGCATTTTTAAACGTCAGCAGAATTCCGAGAACAATGGAAGAGTTCCGAAGCATTTTTAAACGTCAGCAGAATTCCGAAAACAATGGAAGAGTTCCGAAGTATTTTTAAATGTCAGCAGAATTCCGAGAACAATGGAAGAGTTCCGAAGCATTTTTAAACGTCAGCAGAATTCCGAGAACAATGGAAGAGTTCCGAAGTATTTTTAAATGTCAGCAGAATTCCGAGAACAATGGAAGAGTTCCGAAGCATTTTTAAACGTCAGCGGAATTCCGAGAACAATGGAAGAGTTCTGAAGCATTTTTAAGCGTCAGCGGAATTTTGAAAACAATGGAAGATTTCCAAAGCATTTTTAAACGTCAGCGGAATTCTGAGAACAATGGAAGAGTTCCGAAGCATTTTTAAACTTCAGCAGAATTCCGAGAACAATGGAAGGGTTCCGAAGCATTTTTAAATTTCAGCGGAATTTGGAGAACAATGGAAGAGTTCCGAAGTATTTTTAAAAGTCAGCGGAATTCCGAGAACAATGGAAGAGTTGTGAAGCATTTTTAAACGTCAGCGGTATTCCGAGAACAATGGAAGAGTTCCGAAGCATTTTTAAACGTCAGCAGAATTCCGAGAACAATGGAAGAGTTCCGAAGCATTTTTAAACGTCAGCAGAATTCTGAGAACAATGGAAGAGTTCCGAAGCATTTTTAAACTTCAGCGGAATTCCGAGAACAATGGAAGAGTTCCAAAGCATTTTTAAACGTCAGCGGAATTCCGAGAACAATGGAAGAGTTCTGAAGCATTTTTAAACGTCAGCGAATTCCGAGAACAATGGAAGAGCTCTGAAGCATTTTTAAACGTCAGCGGAATTTTGAAAACAATGGAAGATTTCCGAAGCATTTTTAAACGTCAGCGGAATTCTGAGAACAATGGAAGAGTTCCGAAGCATTTTTAAACGTCAGCGGAATTCTGAGAACAATGGAAGAGTTCCGAAGCATTTTTAAATGTCAGCGGAATGCCGAGAACAATGGAAGAGTTCCGAAGTATTTTTAAACTTCAGCAGAATTCCGAGAACAATGGAAGCGTTTCGAAGCATTTTTAAACTTCAATGGAATTTCGAGAACAATGGAAGAGTTCCGAAGCATTTTTAAACGTCAGCGGAATTCCGAGAACAATGAAAGAGTTGCGAAGAATTATTAAACGTCAGCGGAATTCCGAGAACAATGGAAGAGTTCTGAAGCATTTTTAAACGTCAGCGGAATTTTGAAAACAATGGAAGATTTCCGAAGCATTTTTAAACGTCAGCGGAATTCTGAGAACAATGGAAGAGTTCCGAAGCATTTTTAAACGTCAGCGGAATGCCGAGAACAATGCAAGATTTCCGAAGCATTTTTATATGTCAGCGGAATGCCGAGAACAATGCAAGATTTCCGAAGCATTTTTATATGTCAGCGGAATTCCGAGAACAATGGAAGAGTACCGAAGCATTTTTAAACGTCAGCAGAATTCCGAGAACAATGGAAGAGTTCCGAAGCATTTTTAAACGTCAGCAGAATTCCGAAAACAATGGAAGAGTTCCGAAGTATTTTTAAATGTCAGCAGAATTCCGAGAACAATGGAAGAGTTCCGAAGCATTTTTAAACGTCAGCAGAATTCCGAGAACAATGGAAGAGTTCCGAAGTATTTTTAAATGTCAGCAGAATTCCGAGAACAATGGAAGAGTTCCGAAGCATTTTTAAACGTCAGCGGAATTCCGAGAACAATGGAAGAGTTCTGAAGCATTTTTAAGCGTCAGCGGAATTTTGAAAACAATGGAAGAGTTGTGAAGCATTTTTAAACATCAGCGGTATTCCGAGAACAATGGAAGAGTTCCGAAGCATTTTTAAACGTCAGCAGAATTCCGAGAACAATGGAAGAGTTCCGAAGCATTTTTAAACGTCAGCAGAATTCTGAGAACAATGGAAGAGTTCCGAAGCATTTTTAAACTTCAGCGGAATTCCGAGAACAATGGAAGAGTTCCAAAGCATTTTTAAACGTCAGCGGAATTCCGAGAACAATGGAAGAGTTCTGAAGCATTTTTAAACGTCAGCGGAATTCCGAGAACAATGGAAGAGTTCTGAAGCATTTTTAAACGTCAGCGGAATTCCGAGAACAATGGAAGAGTTCTGAAGCATTTTTAAACGTCAGCGGAATTCCGAGAACAATGGAAGAGTTCCGAAGCATTTTTAAACTTCAGCAGAATTCCGAGAGCAATGGAAGAGTTCCAAAGCATTTTAAAAGTTCAGCAGAATTCCGAGAACAATTGAAGAGATCCGAAGCATTTTTAAACGTCAGCGGAATGCCGAGAACAATGCAAGATTTCCGAAGCATTTTTATATGTCAGCGGAATTCCGAGAACAATGGAAGAGTTCCGAAGCATTTTTAAACTTCAGCAGAATTCCGAGAACAATGGAAGAGTTTCGAAGCATTTTTAAACTTCAACGGAATTCCGAGAACAATGGAAGAGTTCCGAAGCATTTTTAAACGTCAGCGGAATTCCGAGAACAATGAAAGTGTTGCGAAGCATTATTAAACGTCAGCGGAATTCCGAGAACAATGGAAGAGTTCTGAAGCATTTTTAAACTTCAGCAGAATTCCCAGAACAATGGAAGTGTTTCGAAGCATTTTTAAACTTCAACGGAATTCCGAGAACAATGGAAGAGTTCCGAAGCATTTTTAAACGTCAGCGGAATTCCGAGAACAATGAAAGAGTTGCGAAGCATTATTAAACGTCAGCGGAATTCCGAGAACAATGGAAGAGTTCTGAAGCATTTTTAAGCGTCAGCGGAATTTTGAAAACAATGGAAGATTTCCGAAGCATTTTTAAACGTCAGCGGAATTCTGAGAACAATGGAAGAGTTCCTAAGCATTTTTAAACTTCAGCAGAATTCCGAGAACAATGGAAGGGTTCCAAAGCATTTTTAAACTTCAGCGGAATTTGGAGAACAATGGAAGAGTTCCGAAGCATTTTTAAAAGTCAGCGGAATTCCGAGAACAATGGAAGAGATTTTAAGCATTTTTAAACTTCAGCGGAATTCCGAGAACAATAGAAGAGTTCCGAAGCATTTTTAAAATTCACACGAATTCCGAGAATAATGGAAGAGTTCAGATGAATTTTTAGACTTCAGCAGAATTCCTAAAACAATGGAAGAGGTCCGAAGCATTTTTAAACTTCAGCGGAATTCCGAGAACAATGGAAGAGTTCCGAAGCATTTTTAAACATCAGCGGAATTCCGAGAACAATGGAAGAGTACTGAAGCATTTTAAAACGTCATCGGAATTCCGAGAACAATGGAAGAGTTCCAAAGCATTTTTAAACTTCAGCAGAATTACGAGAACAATGGAAGAGTTCCAAAGCATTTTTAAACTTCAGCGGAATTCCGAGAACAATGGAAGAGTTCCGAAGCATTTTTAAACTTCAGCGGAATTCCGAGAACAATGGAAGAGTACCGAAGCATTTTAAAACGTCATCGGAATTCCGAGAACAATGGAAGAGTTCCGAAGCATTTTTAAACTTCAGCGGAATTACGAGAACAATGGAAGAGTTCCGAAGCATTTTTAAACATGAGCAGAATTACGAGAACAATGCAAGAGATTTTAAGCATTTTTAAACGTCAGAGGAATGCCGAGAACAATGCAAGATTTCCGAAGCATTTTTATGTCAGCGGAATTCCGAGAACAATGGAAGAGTACCGAAGCATTTTTAAACGTCAGCAGAATTCCGAGAACAATGGAAGAGTTCCGAAGCATTTTTAAACGTCAGCAGAATTCCGAGAACAATGGAAGAGTTCCGAAGTATTTTTAAATGTCAGCAGAATTCCGAGAACAATGGAAGAGTTCCGAAGCATTTTTAAACGTCAGCGGAATTCCGAGAACAATGGAAGAGTTCTGAAGCATTTTTAAGCGTCAGCGGAATTTTGAAAACAATGGAAGATTTCCAAAGCATTTTTAAACGTCAGCGGAATTCTGAGAACAATGGAAGAGTTCCGAAGCATTTTTAAACTTCAGCAGAATTCCGAGAACAATGGAAGGGTTCCGAAGCATTTTTAAACTTCAGCGGAATTTGGAGAACAATGGAAGAGTTCCGAAGTATTTTTAAAAGTCAGCGGAATTCCGAGAACAATGGAAGAGTTGTGAAGCATTTTTAAACGTCAGCGGAATTCCGAGAACAATGGAAGAGTTCCGAAGCATTTTTAAACGTCAGCAGAATTCCGAGAAGAATGTAAGAGTACTGAAGCATTTTTAAACTTCAGCAGAATTCCGAGAGCAATGGAAGAGTTCCAAAGCATTTTAAAAGTTCAGCAGAATTCCGAGAACAATTGAAGAGTTCTGAAGCATTTTTAAACGTCAGCGGAATTTTGAAAACAATGGAAGATTTCCGAAGCATTTTTAAACGTCAGCGGAATTCTGAGAACAATGGAAGAGTTCCGAAGCATTTTTAAACTTCAGTAGAATTCCGAGAACAATGGAAGTGTTTCGAAGCATTTTGAAACTTCAACGGAATTCCGAGAACAATGGAAGAGTTCCGAAGCTTTTTTAAACGTCAGTGGAATTCCGAGAACAATGTAAGAGTTCCAATGCATTTTAAAACTTCAGCAGAATTCCAAGAACAATTGAAGTGTTCTGAAGCATTTTTAAACATCAGCGGAATGCCGAGAACAATGCAAGATTTCCGCAGCATTTTTATATGTCAGCGGAATTCCGAGAACAATGGAAGAGTTCCGAAGCATTTTTAAATGTCAGCGGAAATCTGAAAACAATGGAAGAGTTCCGAAGCATTTTTAAACTTCAGCGGAATTCCGAGAACAATGGAAGAGTTCCAAAGCATTTTTAAACGTCAGCGAATTCCGAGAACAATGGAAGAGCTCTGAAGCATTTTTAAACGTCAGCGGAATTTTGAAAACAATGGAAGATTTCCGAAGCATTTTTAAACGTCAGCGGAATTCTGAGAACAATGGAAGAGTTCCGAAGCATTTTTAAACGTCAGCGGAATTCTGAGAACAATGGAAGAGTTCCGAAGCATTTTTAAACGTCAGCGGAATGCCGAGAACAATGGAAGAGTTCCGAAGTATTTTTAAACTTCAGCAGAATTCCGAGAACAATGGAAGCGTTTCGAAGCATTTTTAAACTTCAATGGAATTTCGAGAACAATGGAAGAGTTCCGAAGCATTTTTAAACGTCAGCGGAATTCCGAGAACAATGAAAGAGTTGCGAAGAATTATTAAACGTCAGCGGTATTCCGAGAACAATGGAAGAGTTCCGAAGCATTTTTAAACGTCAGCAGAATTCCGAGAACAATGGAAGAGTTCCGAAGCATTTTTAAACGTCAGCAGAATTCTGAGAACAATGGAAGAGTTCCGAAGCCTTTTTAAACTTCAGCGGAATTCCGAGAACAATGGAAGAGTTCCAAAGCATTTTTAAACGTCAGCGGAATTCCGAGAACAATGGAAGAGTTCTGAAGCATTTTTAAACGTCAGCGGAATTCCGAGAACAATGGAAGAGTTCCGAAGCATTTTTAAACGTCAGCAGAATTCCGAGAAGAATGTAAGAGTACTGAAGCATTTTTAAACTTCAGCAGAATTCCGAGAGCAATGGAAGAGTTCCAAAGCATTTTAAAAGTTCAGCAGAATTCCGAGAACAATTGAAGAGTTCCGAAGCATTTTTAAACGTCAGCGGAATGCCGAGAACAATGCAAGATTTCCGAAGCATTTTTATATGTCAGCGGAATTCCGAGAACAATGGAAGAGTTGTGAAGCATTTTTAAACGTCAGCGGTATTCCGAGAACAATGGAAGAGTTCCGAAGCATTTTTAAACGTCAGCAGAATTCCGAGAACAATGGAAGAGTTCCGAAGCATTTTTAAACGTCAGCAGAATTCTGAGAACAATGGAAGAGTTCCGAAGCATTTTTAAACTTCAGCGGAATTCCGAGAACAATGGAAGAGTTCCAAAGCATTTTTAAACGTCAGCGGAATTCCGAGAACAATGGAAGAGTTCTGAAGCATTTTTAAACGTCAGCGGAATTCCGAGAACAATGGAAGAGTTCTGAAGCATTTTTAAACGTCAGCGGAATTCCGAGAACAATGGAAGAGTTCTGAAGCATTTTTAAACGTCAGCGGAATTCCGAGAACAATGGAAGAGTTCCGAAGCATTTTTAAACTTCAGCAGAATTCCGAGAGCAATGGAAGAGTTCCAAAGCATTTTAAAAGTTCAGCAGAATTCCGAGAACAATTGAAGAGATCCGAAGCATTTTTAAACGTCAGCGGAATGCCGAGAACAATGCAAGATTTCCGAAGCATTTTTATATGTCAGCGGAATTCCGAGAACAATGGAAGAGTTCCGAAGCATTTTTAAACTTCAGCAGAATTCCGAGAACAATGGAAGAGTTTCGAAGCATTTTTAAACTTCAACGGAATTCCGAGAACAATGGAAGAGTTCCGAAGCATTTTTAAACGTCAGCGGAATTCCGAGAACAATGAAAGTGTTGCGAAGCATTATTAAACGTCAGCGGAATTCCGAGAACAATGGAAGAGTTCTGAAGCATTTTTAAACTTCAGCAGAATTCCCAGAACAATGGAAGTGTTTCGAAGCATTTTTAAACTTCAACGGAATTCCGAGAACAATGGAAGAGTTCCGAAGCATTTTTAAACGTCAGCGGAATTCCGAGAACAATGAAAGAGTTGCGAAGCATTATTAAACGTCAGCGGAATTCCGAGAACAATGGAAGAGTTCTGAAGCATTTTTAAGCGTCAGCGGAATTTTGAAAACAATGGAAGATTTCCGAAGCATTTTTAAACGTCAGCGGAATTCTGAGAACAATGGAAGAGTTCCTAAGCATTTTTAAACTTCAGCAGAATTCCGAGAACAATGGAAGGGTTCCAAAGCATTTTTAAACTTCAGCGGAATTTGGAGAACAATGGAAGAGTTCCGAAGCATTTTTAAAAGTCAGCGGAATTCCGAGAACAATGGAAGAGATTTTAAGCATTTTTAAACTTCAGCGGAATTCCGAGAACAATAGAAGAGTTCCGAAGCATTTTTAAAATTCACACGAATTCCGAGAATAATGGAAGAGTTCAGATGAATTTTTAGACTTCAGCAGAATTCCTAAAACAATGGAAGAGGTCCGAAGCATTTTTAAACTTCAGCGGAATTCCGAGAACAATGGAAGAGTTCCGAAGCATTTTTAAACATCAGCGGAATTCCGAGAACAATGGAAGAGTACTGAAGCATTTTAAAACGTCATCGGAATTCCGAGAACAATGGAAGAGTTCCAAAGCATTTTTAAACTTCAGCAGAATTACGAGAACAATGGAAGAGTTCCAAAGCATTTTTAAACTTCAGCGGAATTCCGAGAACAATGGAAGAGTTCCGAAGCATTTTTAAACTTCAGCGGAATTCCGAGAACAATGGAAGAGTACCGAAGCATTTTAAAACGTCATCGGAATTCCGAGAACAATGGAAGAGTTCCGAAGCATTTTTAAACTTCAGCGGAATTACGAGAACAATGGAAGAGTTCCGAAGCATTTTTAAACATGAGCAGAATTACGAGAACAATGCAAGAGATTTTAAGCATTTTTAAACGTCAGCGGAATGCCGAGAACAATGCAAGATTTCCGAAGCATTTTTATGTCAGCGGAATTCCGAGAACAATGGAAGAGTACCGAAGCATTTTTAAACGTCAGCAGAATTCCGAGAACAATGGAAGAGTTCCGAAGCATTTTTAAACGTCAGCAGAATTCCGAGAACAATGGAAGAGTTCCGAAGTATTTTTAAATGTCAGCAGAATTCCGAGAACAATGGAAGAGTTCCGAAGCATTTTTAAACGTCAGCGGAATTCCGAGAACAATGGAAGAGTTCTGAAGCATTTTTAAGCGTCAGCGGAATTTTGAAAACAATGGAAGATTTCCAAAGCATTTTTAAACGTCAGCGGAATTCTGAGAACAATGGAAGAGTTCCGAAGCATTTTTAAACTTCAGCAGAATTCCGAGAACAATGGAAGGGTTCCGAAGCATTTTTAAACTTCAGCGGAATTTGGAGAACAATGGAAGAGTTCCGAAGTATTTTTAAATGTCAGCGGAAATCTGAAAACAATGGAAGAGTTCCGAAGCATTTTTAAACTTCAGCGGAATTCCGAGAACAATGGAAGAGTTCCAAAGCATTTTTAAACGTCAGCGAATTCCGAGAACAATGGAAGAGCTCTGAAGCATTTTTAAACGTCAGCGGAATTTTGAAAACAATGGAAGATTTCCGAAGCATTTTTAAACGTCAGCGGAATTCTGAGAACAATGGAAGAGTTCCGAAGCATTTTTAAACGTCAGCGGAATTCTGAGAACAATGGAAGAGTTCCGAAGCATTTTTAAACGTCAGCGGAATGCCGAGAACAATGGAAGAGTTCCGAAGTATTTTTAAACTTCAGCAGAATTCCGAGAACAATGGAAGCGTTTCGAAGCATTTTTAAACTTCAATGGAATTTCGAGAACAATGGAAGAGTTCCGAAGCATTTTTAAACGTCAGCGGAATTCCGAGAACAATGAAAGAGTTGCGAAGAATTATTAAACGTCAGCGGTATTCCGAGAACAATGGAAGAGTTCCGAAGCATTTTTAAACGTCAGCAGAATTCCGAGAACAATGGAAGAGTTCCGAAGCATTTTTAAACGTCAGCAGAATTCTGAGAACAATGGAAGAGTTCCGAAGCCTTTTTAAACTTCAGCGGAATTCCGAGAACAATGGAAGAGTTCCAAAGCATTTTTAAACGTCAGCGGAATTCCGAGAACAATGGAAGAGTTCTGAAGCATTTTTAAACGTCAGCGGAATTCCGAGAACAATGGAAGAGTTCCGAAGCATTTTTAAACGTCAGCAGAATTCCGAGAAGAATGTAAGAGTACTGAAGCATTTTTAAACTTCAGCAGAATTCCGAGAGCAATGGAAGAGTTCCAAAGCATTTTAAAAGTTCAGCAGAATTCCGAGAACAATTGAAGAGTTCCGAAGCATTTTTAAACGTCAGCGGAATGCCGAGAACAATGCAAGATTTCCGAAGCATTTTTATATGTCAGCGGAATTCCGAGAACAATGGAAGAGTTGTGAAGCATTTTTAAACGTCAGCGGTATTCCGAGAACAATGGAAGAGTTCCGAAGCATTTTTAAACGTCAGCAGAATTCCGAGAACAATGGAAGAGTTCCGAAGCATTTTTAAACGTCAGCAGAATTCTGAGAACAATGGAAGAGTTCCGAAGCATTTTTAAACTTCAGCGGAATTCCGAGAACAATGGAAGAGTTCCAAAGCATTTTTAAACGTCAGCGGAATTCCGAGAACAATGGAAGAGTTCTGAAGCATTTTTAAACGTCAGCGGAATTCCGAGAACAATGGAAGAGTTGTGAAGCATTTTTAAACGTCAGCGGAATTCCGAGAACAATGGAAGAGTTCCGAAGCATTTTTAAACGTCAGCAGAATTCCGAGAAGAATGTAAGAGTACTGAAGCATTTTTAAACTTCAGCAGAATTCCGAGAGCAATGGAAGAGTTCCAAAGCATTTTAAAAGTTCAGCAGAATTCCGAGAACAATTGAAGAGTTCTGAAGCATTTTTAAACGTCAGCGGAATTTTGAAAACAATGTAAGATTTCCGAAGCATTTTTAAACGTCAGCGGAATTCTGAGAACAATGGAAGAGTTCCGAAGCATTTTTAAACTTCAGTAGAATTCCGAGAACAATGGAAGTGTTTCGAAGCATTTTGAAACTTCAACGGAATTCCGAGAACAATGGAAGAGTTCCGAAGCTTTTTTAAACGTCAGTGGAATTCCGAGAACAATGTAAGAGTTCCAATGCATTTTAAAACTTCAGCAGAATTCCAAGAACAATTGAAGTGTTCTGAAGCATTTTTAAACATCAGCGGAATGCCGAGAACAATGCAAGATTTCCGCAGCATTTTTATATGTCAGCGGAATTCCGAGAACAATGGAAGAGTTCCGAAGCATTTTTAAATGTCAGCGGAAATCTGAAAACAATGGAAGAGTTCCGAAGCATTTTTAAACTTCAGCGGAATTCCGAGAACAATGGAAGAGTTCCAAAGCATTTTTAAACGTCAGCGAATTCCGAGAACAATGGAAGAGCTCTGAAGCATTTTTAAACGTCAGCGGAATTTTGAAAACAATGGAAGATTTCCGAAGCATTTTTAAACGTCAGCGGAATTCTGAGAACAATGGAAGAGTTCCGAAGCATTTTTAAACGTCAGCGGAATTCTGAGAACAATGGAAGAGTTCCGAAGCATTTTTAAACGTCAGCGGAATGCCGAGAACAATGGAAGAGTTCCGAAGTATTTTTAAACTTCAGCAGAATTCCGAGAACAATGGAAGCGTTTCGAAGCATTTTTAAACTTCAATGGAATTTCGAGAACAATGGAAGAGTTCCGAAGCATTTTTAAACGTCAGCGGAATTCCGAGAACAATGAAAGAGTTGCGAAGAATTATTAAACGTCAGCGGAATTCCGAGAACAATGGAAGAGTTCTGAAGCATTTTTAAACGTCAGCGGAATTTTGAAAACAATGGAAGATTTCCGAAGCATTTTTAAACGTCAGCGGAATTCTGAGAACAATGGAAGAGTTCCGAAGCATTTTTAAACGTCAGCGGAATGCCGAGAACAATGCAAGATTTCCGAAGCATTTTTATATGTCAGCGGAATTCCGAGAACAATGGAAGAGTACCGAAGCATTTTTAAACGTCAGCAGAATTCCGAGAACAATGGAAGAGTTCCGAAGCATTTTTAAACGTCAGCAGAATTCCGAGAACAATGGAAGAGTTCCGAAGTATTTTTAAATGTCAGCAGAATTCCGAGAACAATGGAAGAGTTCCGAAGCATTTTTAAACGTCAGCAGAATTCCGAGAACAATGGAAGAGTTCCGAAGTATTTTTAAATGTCAGCAGAATTCCGAGAACAATGGAAGAGTTCCGAAGCATTTTTAAACGTCAGCGGAATTCCGAGAACAATGGAAGAGTTCTGAAGCATTTTTAAGCGTCAGCGGAATTTTGAAAACAATGGAAGATTTCCAAAGCATTTTTAAACGTCAGCGGAATTCTGAGAACAATGGAAGAGTTCCGAAGCATTTTTAAACTTCAGCAGAATTCCGAGAACAATGGAAGGGTTCCGAAGCATTTTTAAATTTCAGCGGAATTTGGAGAACAATGGAAGAGTTCCGAAGTATTTTTAAAAGTCAGCGGAATTCCGAGAACAATGGAAGAGTTGTGAAGCATTTTTAAACGTCAGCGGTATTCCGAGAACAATGGAAGAGTTCCGAAGCATTTTTAAACGTCAGCAGAATTCCGAGAACAATGGAAGAGTTCCGAAGCATTTTTAAACGTCAGCAGAATTCTGAGAACAATGGAAGAGTTCCGAAGCCTTTTTAAACTTCAGCGGAATTCCGAGAACAATGGAAGAGTTCCAAAGCATTTTTAAACGTCAGCGGAATTCCGAGAACAATGGAAGAGTTCTGAAGCATTTTTAAACGTCAGCGGAATTCCGAGAACAATGGAAGAGTTCCGAAGCATTTTTAAACGTCAGCAGAATTCCGAGAAGAATGTAAGAGTACTGAAGCATTTTTAAACTTCAGCAGAATTCCGAGAGCAATGGAAGAGTTCCAAAGCATTTTAAAAGTTCAGCAGAATTCCGAGAACAATTGAAGAGTTCCGAAGCATTTTTAAACGTCAGCGGAATGCCGAGAACAATGCAAGATTTCCGAAGCATTTTTATATGTCAGCGGAATTCCGAGAACAATGGAAGAGTTCCGAAGCATTTTTAAACTTCAGCAGAATTCCGAGAACAATGGAAGAGTTTCGAAGCATTTTTAAACTTCAACGGAATTCCGAGAACAATGGAAGAGTTCCGAAGCATTTTTAAACGTCAGCGGAATTCCGAGAACAATGAAAGTGTTGCGAAGCATTATTAAACGTCAGCGGAATTCCGAGAACAATGGAAGAGTTCTGAAGCATTTTTAAACTTCAGCAGAATTCCCAGAACAATGGAAGTGTTTCGAAGCATTTTTAAACTTCAACGGAATTCCGAGAACAATGGAAGAGTTCCGAAGCATTTTTAAACGTCAGCGGAATTCCGAGAACAATGAAAGAGTTGCGAAGCATTATTAAACGTCAGCGGAATTCCGAGAACAATGGAAGAGTTCTGAAGCATTTTTAAGCGTCAGCGGAATTTTGAAAACAATGGAAGATTTCCGAAGCATTTTTAAACGTCAGCGGAATTCTGAGAACAATGGAAGAGTTCCTAAGCATTTTTAAACTTCAGCAGAATTCCGAGAACAATGGAAGGGTTCCAAAGCATTTTTAAACTTCAGCGGAATTTGGAGAACAATGGAAGAGTTCCGAAGCATTTTTAAAAGTCAGCGGAATTCCGAGAACAATGGAAGAGATTTTAAGCATTTTTAAACTTCAGCGGAATTCCGAGAACAATAGAAGAGTTCCGAAGCATTTTTAAAATTCACACGAATTCCGAGAATAATGGAAGAGTTCAGATGAATTTTTAGACTTCAGCAGAATTCCTAAAACAATGGAAGAGGTCCGAAGCATTTTTAAACTTCAGCGGAATTCCGAGAACAATGGAAGAGTTCCGAAGCATTTTTAAACATCAGCGGAATTCCGAGAACAATGGAAGAGTACTGAAGCATTTTAAAACGTCATCGGAATTCCGAGAACAATGGAAGAGTTCCAAAGCATTTTTAAACTTCAGCAGAATTACGAGAACAATGGAAGAGTTCCAAAGCATTTTTAAACTTCAGCGGAATTCCGAGAACAATGGAAGAGTTCCGAAGCATTTTTAAACTTCAGCGGAATTCCGAGAACAATGGAAGAGTACCGAAGCATTTTAAAACGTCATCGGAATTCCGAGAACAATGGAAGGGTTCCGAAGCATTTTTAAACTTCAGCGGAATTACGAGAACAATGGAAGAGTTCCGAAGCATTTTTAAACATGAGCAGAATTACGAGAACAATGCAAGAGATTTTAAGCATTTTTAAACGTCAGCGGAATGCCGAGAACAATGCAAGATTTCCGAAGCATTTTTATGTCAGCGGAATTCCGAGAACAATGGAAGAGTACCGAAGCATTTTTAAACGTCAGCAGAATTCCGAGAACAATGGAAGAGTTCCGAAGCATTTTTAAACGTCAGCAGAATTCCGAGAACAATGGAAGAGTTCCGAAGTATTTTTAAATGTCAGCAGAATTCCGAGAACAATGGAAGAGTTCCGAAGCATTTTTAAACGTCAGCGGAATTCCGAGAACAATGGAAGAGTTCTGAAGCATTTTTAAGCGTCAGCGGAATTTTGAAAACAATGGAAGATTTCCAAAGCATTTTTAAACGTCAGCGGAATTCTGAGAACAATGGAAGAGTTCCGAAGCATTTTTAAACTTCAGCAGAATTCCGAGAACAATGGAAGGGTTCCGAAGCATTTTTAAACTTCAGCGGAATTTGGAGAACAATGGAAGAGTTCCGAAGTATTTTTAAAAGTCAGCGGAATTCCGAGAACAATGGAAGAGTTGTGAATCATTTTTAAACGTCAGCGGAATTCCGAGAACAATGGAAGAGTTCCGAAGCATTTTTAAACGTCAGCAGAATTCCGAGAAGAATGTAAGAGTACTGAAGCATTTTTAAACTTCAGCAGAATTCCGAGAGCAATGGAAGAGTTCCAAAGCATTTTAAAAGTTCAGCAGAATTCCGAGAACAATTGAAGAGTTCTGAAGCATTTTTAAACGTCAGCGGAATTCTGAGAACAATGGAAGAGTTCCGAAGCATTTTTAAACTTCAGTAGAATTCCGAGAACAATGGAAGTGTTTCGAAGCATTTTGAAACTTCAACGGAATTCCGAGAACAATGGAAGAGTTCCGAAGCTTTTTTAAACGTCAGTGGAATTCCGAGAACAATGTAAGAGTTCCAATGCATTTTAAAACTTCAGCAGAATTCCAAGAACAATTGAAGTGTTCTGAAGCATTTTTAAACATCAGCGGAATGCCGAGAACAATGCAAGATTTCCGCAGCATTTTTATATGTCAGCGGAATTCCGAGAACAATGGAAGAGTTCCGAAGCATTTTTAAATGTCAGCGGAAATCTGAAAACAATGGAAGAGTTCCGAAGCATTTTTAAACTTCAGCGGAATTCCGAGAACAATGGAAGAGTTCCAAAGCATTTTTAAACGTCAGCGAATTCCGAGAACAATGGAAGAGCTCTGAAGCATTTTTAAACGTCAGCGGAATTTTGAAAACAATGGAAGATTTCCGAAGCATTTTTAAACGTCAGCGGAATTCTGAGAACAATGGAAGAGTTCCGAAGCATTTTTAAACGTCAGCGGAATTCTGAGAACAATGGAAGAGTTCCGAAGCATTTTTAAACGTCAGCGGAATGCCGAGAACAATGGAAGAGTTCCGAAGTATTTTTAAACTTCAGCAGAATTCCGAGAACAATGGAAACGTTTCGAAGCATTTTTAAACTTCAATGGAATTTCGAGAACAATGGAAGAGTTCCGAAGCATTTTTAAACGTCAGCGGAATTCCGAGAACAATGAAAGAGTTGCGAAGAATTTTTAAATGTCAGCAGAATTCCGAGAACAATGGAAGAGTTCCGAAGCATTTTTAAACGTCAGCGGAATGCCGAGAACAATGCAAGATTTCCGAAGCATTTTTATATGTCAGCGGAATTCCGAGAACAATGGAAGAGTACCGAAGCATTTTTAAACGTCAGCAGAATTCCGAGAACAATGGAAGAGTTCCGAAGCATTTTTAAACGTCAGCAGAATTCCGAGAACAATGGAAGAGTTCCGAAGTATTTTTAAATGTCAGCAGAATTCCGAGAACAATGGAAGAGTTCCGAAGCATTTTTAAACGTCAGCAGAATTCCGAGAACAATGGAAGAGTTCAGAAGTATTTTTAAATGTCAGCAGAATTCCGAGAACAATGGAAGAGTTCCGAAGCATTTTTAAACGTCAGCGGAATTCCGAGAACAATGGAAGAGTTCTGAAGCATTTTTAAGCGTCAGCGGAATTTTGAAAACAATGGAAGATTTCCAAAGCATTTTTAAACGTCAGCGGAATTCTGAGAACAATGGAAGAGTTCCGAAGCATTTTTAAACTTCAGCAGAATTCCGAGAACAATGGAAGGGTTCCGAAGCATTTTTAAATTTCAGCGGAATTTGGAGAACAATGGAAGAGTTCCGAAGTATTTTTAAAAGTCAGCGGAATTCCGAGAACAATGGAAGAGTTGTGAAGCATTTTTAAACGTCAGCGGTATTCCGAGAACAATGGAAGAGTTCCGAAGCATTTTTAAACGTCAGCAGAATTCCGAGAACAATGGAAGAGTTCCGAAGCATTTTTAAACGTCAGCAGAATTCTGAGAACAATGGAAGAGTTCCGAAGCATTTTTAAACTTCAGCGGAATTCCGAGAACAATGGAAGAGTTCCAAAGCATTTTTAAACGTCAGCGGAATTCCGAGAACAATGGAAGAGTTCTGAAGCATTTTTAAACGTCAGCGGAATTCCGAGAACAATGGAAGAGTTCCGAAGCATTTTTAAACGTCAGCAGAATTCCGAGAAGAATGTAAGAGTACTGAAGCATTTTTAAACTTCAGCAGAATTCCGAGAGCAATGGAAGAGTTCCAAAGCATTTTAAAAGTTCAGCAGAATTCCGAGAACAATTGAAGAGTTCCGAAGCATTTTTAAACGTCAGCGGAATGCCGAGAACAATGCAAGATTTCCGAAGCATTTTTATATGTCAGCGGAATTCCGAGAACAATGGAAGAGTTCCGAAGCATTTTTAAACTTCAGCAGAATTCCGAGAACAATGGAAGAGTTTCGAAGCATTTTTAAACTTCAACGGAATTCCGAGAACAATGGAAGAGTTCCGAAGCATTTTTAAACGTCAGCGGAATTCCGAGAACAATGAAAGTGTTGCGAAGCATTATTAAACGTCAGCGGAATTCCGAGAACAATGGAAGAGTTCTGAAGCATTTTTAAACTTCAGCAGAATTCCCAGAACAATGGAAGTGTTTCGAAGCATTTTTAAACTTCAACGGAATTCCGAGAACAATGGAAGAGTTCCGAAGCATTTTTAAACGTCAGCGGAATTCCGAGAACAATGAAAGAGTTGCGAAGCATTATTAAACGTCAGCGGAATTCCGAGAACAATGGAAGAGTTCTGAAGCATTTTTAAGCGTCAGCGGAATTTTGAAAACAATGGAAGATTTCCGAAGCATTTTTAAACGTCAGCGGAATTCTGAGAACAATGGAAGAGTTCCTAAGCATTTTTAAACTTCAGCAGAATTCCGAGAACAATGGAAGGGTTCCAAAGCATTTTTAAACTTCAGCGGAATTTGGAGAACAATGGAAGAGTTCCGAAGCATTTTTAAAAGTCAGCGGAATTCCGAGAACAATGGAAGAGATTTTAAGCATTTTTAAACTTCAGCGGAATTCCGAGAACAATAGAAGAGTTCCGAAGCATTTTTAAAATTCACACGAATTCCGAGAATAATGGAAGAGTTCAGATGAATTTTTAGACTTCAGCAGAATTCCTAAAACAATGGAAGAGGTCCGAAGCATTTTTAAACTTCAGCGGAATTCCGAGAACAATGGAAGAGTTCCGAAGCATTTTTAAACATCAGCGGAATTCCGAGAACAATGGAAGAGTACTGAAGCATTTTAAAACGTCATCGGAATTCCGAGAACAATGGAAGAGTTCCAAAGCATTTTTAAACTTCAGCAGAATTACGAGAACAATGGAAGAGTTCCAAAGCATTTTTAAACTTCAGCGGAATTCCGAGAACAATGGAAGAGTTCCGAAGCATTTTTAAACTTCAGCGGAATTCCGAGAACAATGGAAGAGTACCGAAGCATTTTAAAACGTCATCGGAATTCCGAGAACAATGGAAGAGTTCCGAAGCATTTTTAAACTTCAGCGGAATTACGAGAACAATGGAAGAGTTCCGAAGCATTTTTAAACATGAGCAGAATTACGAGAACAATGCAAGAGATTTTAAGCATTTTTAAACGTCAGCGGAATGCCGAGAACAATGCAAGATTTCCGAAGCATTTTTATGTCAGCGGAATTCCGAGAACAATGGAAGAGTACCGAAGCATTTTTAAACGTCAGCAGAATTCCGAGAACAATGGAAGAGTTCCGAAGTATTTTTAAATGTCAGCAGAATTCCGAGAACAATGGAAGAGTTCCGAAGCATTTTTAAACGTCAGCGGAATTCCGAGAACAATGGAAGAGTTCTGAAGCATTTTTAAGCGTCAGCGGAATTTTGAAAACAATGGAAGATTTCCAAAGCATTTTTAAACGTCAGCGGAATTCTGAGAACAATGGAAGAGTTCCGAAGCATTTTTAAACTTCAGCAGAATTCCGAGAACAATGGAAGGGTTCCGAAGCATTTTTAAACTTCAGCGGAATTTGGAGAACAATGGAAGAGTTCCGAAGTATTTTTAAAAGTCAGCGGAATTCCGAGAACAATGGAAGAGTTGTGAAGCATTTTTAAACGTCAGCGGAATTCCGAGAACAATGGAAGAGTTCCGAAGCATTTTTAAACGTCAGCAGAATTCCGAGAAGAATGTAAGAGTACTGAAGCATTTTTAAACTTCAGCAGAATTCCGAGAGCAATGGAAGAGTTCCAAAGCATTTTAAAAGTTCAGCAGAATTCCGAGAACAATTGAAGAGTTCTGAAGCATTTTTAAACGTCAGCGGAATTTTGAAAACAATGGAAGATTTCCGAAGCATTTTTAAACGTCAGCGGAATTCTGAGAACAATGGAAGAGTTCCGAAGCATTTTTAAACGTCAGCGGAATGCCGAGAACAATGCAAGATTTCCGAAGCATTTTTATATGTCAGCGGAATTCCGAGAACAATGGAAGAGCTCCGAAGCATTTTTAAACGTCAGCAGAATTCCGAGAACAATGGAAGAGTTCCGAAGCATTTTAAAACTTCAGCAGAATTCCAAGAACAATGGAAGAGTTCTGAAGCATTTTTAAACGTCAGCAGAATTCCGAGATCAATGGAAGAGTTCCGAAGCATTTTTAAACGTCAGCGGAATTCCGAGAACAGTGGAAGAGTTCTGAAGCATTTTTAAGCGTCAGCGGAATTTTGAAAACAATGGAAGATTTCCGAAGCATTTTTAAACGTCAGCGGAATTCTGAGAACAATGGAAGAGTTTCGAAGCATTTTTAAACTTCAACGGTATTCCGAGAACAATGGAAGAGTTCCAAAGCATTTTTAAACTTCAGCGGAATTCCGAGAACAATGGAAGAGTTCCGAAGCATTTTTAAACTTCAGCGGAATTCCGAGAACAATGGAAGAGTACCGAAGCATTTTAAAACGTCATCGGAATTCCGAGAACAATGGAAGAGTTCCGAAGCATTTTTAAACTTCAGCGGAATTACGAGAACAATGGAAGAGTTCCGAAGCATTTTTAAACATGAGCAGAATTACGAGAACAATGGAAGAGATTT
The DNA here is from genome assembly GCF_046119375.1 of Phyllobates terribilis. Lineage (NCBI taxonomy): Eukaryota > Metazoa > Chordata > Amphibia > Anura > Dendrobatidae > Phyllobates > Phyllobates terribilis. The sequence continues at coordinate 9,731,589 of NW_027362788.1, read as the reverse complement.
TAAGCATTTTTAAACGTCAGCGGAATGCCGAGAACAATGCAAGATTTCCGAAGCATTTTTATGTCAGCGGAATTCCGAGAACAATGGAAGAGTACCGAAGCATTTTTAAACGTCAGCAGAATTCCGAGAACAATGGAAGAGTTCCGAAGCATTTTTAAACGTCAGCAGAATTCCGAGAACAATGGAAGAGTTCCGAAGTATTTTTAAATGTCAGCAGAATTCCGAGAACAATGGAAGAGTTCCGAAGCATTTTTAAACGTCAGCGGAATTCCGAGAACAATGGAAGAGTTCTGAAGCATTTTTAAGCGTCAGCGGAATTTTGAAAACAATGGAAGATTTCCAAAGCATTTTTAAACGTCAGCGGAATTCTGAGAACAATGGAAGAGTTCCGAAGCATTTTTAAACTTCAGCAGAATTCCGAGAACAATGGAAGGGTTCCGAAGCATTTTTAAACTTCAGCGGAATTTGGAGAACAATGGAAGAGTTCCGAAGTATTTTTAAAAGTCAGCGGAATTCCGAGAACAATGGAAGAGTTCCGAAGCATTTTTAAACTTCAGCAGAATTCCGAGAACAATGGAAGAGTTTCGAAGCATTTTTAAACTTCAACGGAATTTTGAAAACAATGGAAGATTTCCAAAGCATTTTTAAACGTCAGCGGAATTCTGAGAACAATGGAAGAGTTCCGAAGCATTTTTAAACTTCAGCAGAATTCCGAGAACAATGGAAGGGTTCCGAAGCATTTTTAAATTTCAGCGGAATTTGGAGAACAATGGAAGAGTTGTGAAGCATTTTTAAACGTCAGCGGTATTCCGAGAACAATGGAAGAGTTCCGAAGCATTTTTAAACGTCAGCAGAATTCCGAGAACAATGGAAGAGTTCCGAAGCATTTTTAAACGTCAGCAGAATTCTGAGAACAATGGAAGAGTTCCGAAGCATTTTTAAACGTCAGCAGAATTCCGAGAGCAATGGAAGAGTTCCAAAGCATTTTAAAAGTTCAGCAGAATTCCGAGAACAATTGAAGAGTTCTGAAGCATTTTTAAACGTCAGCGGAATTTTGAAAACAATGGAAGATTTCCGAAGCATTTTTAAACGTCAGCGGAATTCTGAGAACAATGGAAGAGTTCCGAAGCATTTTTAAACGTCAGCGGAATGCCGAGAACAATGCAAGATTTCCGAAGCATTTTTATATGTCAGCGGAATTCCGAGAACAATGGAAGAGCTCCGAAGCATTTTTAAACGTCAGCAGAATTCCGAGAACAATGGAAGAGTTCCGAAGCATTTTAAAACTTCAGCAGAATTCCAAGAACAATGGAAGAGTTCTGAAGCATTTTTAAACGTCAGCAGAATTCCGAGATCAATGGAAGAGTTCCGAAGCATTTTTAAACGTCAGCGGAATTCCGAGAACAGTGGAAGAGTTCTGAAGCATTTTTAAGCGTCAGCGGAATTTTGAAAACAATGGAAGATTTCCGAAGCATTTTTAAACGTCAGCGGAATTCTGAGAACAATGGAAGAGTTCCGAAGCATTTTTAAACTTCAGCAGAATTCCGAGAACAATGGAAGAATTCCGAAGCATTTTTAAACTTCAGCGGAATTTGGAGAACAATGGAAGAGTTCCGAAGTATTTTTAAAAGTCAGCGGAATTCCGAGAACAATGGAAGAGTTGTGAAGCATTTTTAAACGTCAGCGGAATTCCGAGAACAATGGAAGAGTTCCGAAGCATTTTTAAACGTCAGCAGAATTCCGAGAACAATGGAAGAGTTCCGAAGCATTTTTAAACGTCAGCAGAATTCTGAGAACAATGGAAGGGTTCCGAAGCATTTTTAAACTTCAGCGGAATTCCGAGAACAATGGAAGAGTTCCAAAGCATTTTTAAACGTCAGCGGAATTCTGAGAACAATGGAAGAGTTCCGAAGCATTTTTAAACGTCAGCAGAATTCCGAGAAGAATGTAAGAGTACTGAAGCATTTTTAAACTTCAGCAGAATTCCGAGAGCAATGGAAGAGTTCCAAAGCATTTTAAAAGTTCATCAGAATTCCGAGAACAATTGAAGAGTTCCGAAGCATTTTTAAACGTCAGCGGAATGCCGAGAACAATGCAAGATTTCCGAAGCATTTTTATATGTCAGCGGAATTCCGAGAACAATGGAAGAGTACCGAAGCATTTTTAAACGTCAGCGGAATTCTGAGAACAATGGAAGAGTTCCAAAGCATTTTTAAACTTCAGCAGAATTCCGAGAACAATGGAAGAGTTTCGAAGCATTTTTAAACTTCAACGGAATTCCGAGAACAATGGAAGAGTTCCGCAGCATTTTTAAACGTCAGCAGAATTCCGAGAAGAATGTAAGAGTTCTGAAGCATTTTTAAACTTCAGCAGAATTCCGAAAGCAATGGAAGAGTTCCAAAGCATTTTAAAAGTTCAGCAGAATTCCGAGAACAATTGAAGAGTTCCGAAGCATTTTTAAACGTCAGCGGAATGCCGAGAACAATGCAAGATTTCCGAAGCATTTTTATATGTCAGCGGAATTCCAAGAACAATGGAAGAGTTCTGAAGCATTTTTAAACTTCAGCAGAATTCCGAGAACAATGGAAGAGTTTCGAAGCATTTTTAAACTTCAATGGAATTTCGAGAACAATGGAAGAGTTCCGAAGCATTTTTAAACTTCAGCAGAATTCCGAGAACAATGGAAGATTTCCGAAGCATTTTTAAACGTCAGCGGAATTCTGAGAACAATGGAAGAGTTCTGAAGCATTTATAAACTTCAGCAGAATTCCGAGAACAATGGAAGAGTTCCGAAGCATTTTTAAACTTCACCCGGATTCCGAGAGCAATGGAAGAGTTCCAAAGCATTTTAAAAGTTCAGCAGAATTCCGAGAACAATTGAAGAGTTCCGAAGCATTTTTAAACGTCAGCGGAATGCCGAGAACAATGCAAGATTTCCGAAGCATTTTTAAACGTCAGCGGAATTCTGAGAACAATGGAAGAGTTCCGAAGCATTTTTAAACTTCAGCAGAATTCCGAGAACAATGGAAGAGTTTCGAAGCATTTTTAAACTTCAACGGAATTTTGAAAACAATGGAAGATTTCCAAAGCATTTTTAAACGTCAGCGGAATTCTGAGAACAATGGAAGAGTTCCGAAGCATTTTTAAACTTCAGCAGAATTCTGAGAACAATGGAAGAGTTCCGAAGCATTTTTAAACGTCAGCAGAATTCCGAGAACAATGGAAGAGTTCCGAAGCATTTTTAAACGTCAGCAGAATTCCGAGAAGAATGTAAGAGTACTGAATCATTTTTAAACTTCAGCAGAATTCCGAGAGCAATGGAAGAGTTCCAAAGCATTTTAAAAGTTCAGCAGAATTCCGAGAACAATGGAAGAGTTCTGAAGCATTTTTAAACGTCAGCAGAATTCCGAGATCAATGGAAGAGTTCCGAAGCATTTTTAAACGTCAGCGGAATTCCGAGAACAGTGGAAGAGTTCTGAAGCATTTTTAAGCGTCAGCGGAATTTTGAAAACAATGGAAGATTTCCGAAGCATTTTTAAACGTCAGCGGAATTCTGAGAACAATGGAAGAGTTCCGAAGCATTTTTAAACTTCAGCAGAATTCCGAGAACAATGGAAGGGTTCCGAAGCATTTTTAAACTTCTGCGGAATTTGGAGAACAATGGAAGAGTTCCGAAGTATTTTTAAAAGTCAGCGGAATTCCGAGAACAATGGAAGAGTTGTGAAGCATTTTTAAACGTCAGCGGAATTCCGAGAACAATGGAAGAGTTCCGAAGCATTTTTAAATGTCAGCAGAATTCCGAGAACAATGGAAGAGTTCCGAAGCATTTTTAAACTTCAGCAGAATTCCGAAAGCAATGGAAGAGTTCCAAAGCATTTTAAAAGTTCAGCAGAATTCCGAGAACAATTGAAGAGTTCCGAAGCATTTTTAAACGTCAGCGGAATGCCGAGAACAATGCAAGATTTCCGAAGCATTTTTATATGTCAGCGGAATTCCAAGAACAATGGAAGAGTTCCGAAGCATTTTTAAACTTCAGCAGAATTCCGAGAACAATGGAAGAGTTTCGAAGCATTTTTAAACTTCAATGGAATTTCGAGAACAATGGAAGAGTTCCGAAGCATTTTTAAACTTCAGCAGAATTCCGAGAACAATGGAAGATTTCCGAAGCATTTTTAAACGTCAGCGGAATTCTGAGAACAATGGAAGAGTTCTGAAGCATTTATAAACTTCAGCAGAATTCCGAGAACAATGGAAGAGTTCCGAAGCATTTTTAAACTTCACCCGAATTCCGAGAGCAATGGAAGAGTACCAAAGCATTTTAAAAGTTCAGCAGAATTCCGAGAACAATTGAAGAGTTCCGAAGCATTTTTAAACGTCAGCGGAATGCCGAGAACAATGCAAGATTTCCGAAGCATTTTTAAACGTCAGCGGAATTCTGAGAACAATGGAAGAGTTCCGAAGCATTTTTAAACTTCAGCAGAATTCCGAGAACAATGGAAGAGTTTCGAAGCATTTTTAAACTTCAACGGAATTTTGAAAACAATGGAAGATTTCCAAAGCATTTTTAAACGTCAGCGGAATTCTGAGAACAATGGAAGAGTTCCGAAGCATTTTTAAACTTCAGCAGAATTCCGAGAACAATGGAAGGGTTCCGAAGCATTTTTAAATTTCAGCGGAATTTGGAGAACAATGGAAGACTTGTGAAGCATTTTTAAACGTCAGCGGTATTCCGAGAACAATGGAAGAGTTCCGAAGCATTTTTAAACGTCAGCAGAATTCCGAGAACAATGGAAGAGTTCCGAAGCATTTTTAAACGTCAGCAGAATTCTGAGAACAATGGAAGAGTTCCGAAGCATTTTTAAACTTCAGCGGAATTCCGAGAACAATGGAAGAGTTCCAAAGCATTTTTAAACGTCAGCGGAATTCCGAGAACAATGGAAGAGTTCTGAAGCATTTTTAAACGTCAGCGGAATTCCGAGAACAATGGAAGAGTTCCGAAGCATTTTTAAACGTCAGCAGAATTCCGAGAAGAATGTAAGAGTACTGAAGCATTTTTAAACTTCAGCAGAATTCCGAGAGCAATGTAAGAGTTCCAAAGCATTTTAATAGTTCAGCAGAATTCCGAGAGCAATTGAAGAGTTCCGAAGCATTTTTAAACGTCAGCGGAATGCCGAGAACAATGCAAGATTTCCGAAGCATTTTTATATGTCAGCGGAATTCCGAGAACAATGGAAGAGTTCCGAAGCATTTTTTAAACTTCAGCAGAATTCCGAGAACAATGGAAGAGTTTCGAAGCATTTTTAAACTTCAACGGAATTCCGAGAACAATGGAAGAGTTCCGAAGCATTTTTAAACGTCAGCGGAATTCCGAGAACAATGAAAGTGTTGCGAAGCATTATTAAACGTCAGCGGAATTCCGAGAACAATGGAAGAGTTCTGAAGCATTTTTAAACTTCAGCAGAATTCCCAGAACAATGGAAGTGTTTCGAAGCATTTTTAAACTTCAACGGAATTCCGAGAACAATGGAAGAGTTCCGAAGCATTTTTAAATGTCAGCGGAATTCCGAGAACAATGAAAGAGTTGCGAAGCATTATTAAACGTCAGCGGAATTCCGAGAACAATGGAAGAGTTCTGAAGCATTTTTAAGCGTCAGCGGAATTTTGAAAACAATGGAAGATTTCCGAAGCATTTTTAAACGTCAGCGGAATTCTGAGAACAATGGAAGAGTTCCTAAGCATTTTTAAACTTCAGCAGAATTCCGAGAACAATGGAAGGGTTCCAAAGCATTTTTAAACTTCAGCGGAATTTGGAGAACAATGGAAGAGTTCCGAAGCATTTTTAAAAGTCAGCGGAATTCCGAGAACAATGGAAGAGATTTTAAGCATTTTTAAACTTCAGCGGAATTCCGAGAACAATAGAAGAGTTCCGAAGCATTTTTAAAATTCACACGAATTCCGAGAATAATGGAAGAGTTCAGATGAATTTTTAGACTTCAGCAGAATTCCTAAAACAATGGAAGAGGTCCGAAGCATTTTTAAACTTCAGCGGAATTCCGAGAACAATGGAAGAGTTCCGAAGCATTTTTAAACATCAGCGGAATTCCGAGAACAATGGAAGAGTACTGAAGCATTTTAAAACGTCATCGGAATTCCGAGAACAATGGAAGAGTTCCAAAGCATTTTTAAACTTCAGCAGAATTACGAGAACAATGGAAGAGTTCCAAAGCATTTTTAAACTTCAGCGGAATTCCGAGAACAATGGAAGAGTTCCGAAGCATTTTTAAACTTCAGCAGAATTCCGAGAACAATGGAAGGGTTCCGAAGCATTTTTAAACTTCTGCGGAATTTGGAGAACAATGGAAGAGTTCCGAAGTATTTTTAAAAGTCAGCGGAATTCCGAGAACAATGGAAGAGTTGTGAAGCATTTTTAAACGTCAGCGGAATTCCGAGAACAATGGAAGAGTTCCGAAGCATTTTTAAACGTCAGCAGAATTCCGAGAACAATGGAAGAGTTCCGAAGCATTTTTAAACTTCAGCAGAATTCCGAAAGCAATGGAAGAGTTCCAAAGCATTTTAAAAGTTCAGCAGAATTCCGAGAACAATTGAAGAGTTCCGAAGCATTTTTAAACGTCAGCGGAATGCCGAGAACAATGCAAGATTTCCGAAGCATTTTTATATGTCAGCGGAATTCCAAGAACAATGGAAGAGTTCCGAAGCATTTTTAAACTTCAGCAGAATTCCGAGAACAATGGAAGAGTTTCGAAGCATTTTTAAACTTCAATGGAATTTCGAGAACAATGGAAGAGTTCCGAAGCATTTTTAAACTTCAGCAGAATTCCGAGAACAATGGAAGATTTCCGAAGCATTTTTAAACGTCAGCGGAATTCTGAGAACAATGGAAGAGTTCTGAAGCATTTATAAACTTCAGCAGAATTCCGAGAACAATGGAAGAGTTCCGAAGCATTTTTAAACTTCACCCGAATTCCGAGAGCAATGGAAGAGTACCAAAGCATTTTAAAAGTTCAGCAGAATTCCGAGAACAATTGAAGAGTTCCGAAGCATTTTTAAACGTCAGCGGAATGCCGAGAACAATGCAAGATTTCCGAAGCATTTTTAAACGTCAGCGGAATTCTGAGAACAATGGAAGAGTTCCGAAGCATTTTTAAACTTCAGCAGAATTCCGAGAACAATGGAAGAGTTTCGAAGCATTTTTAAACTTCAACGGAATTTTGAAAACAATGGAAGATTTCCAAAGCATTTTTAAACGTCAGCGGAATTCTGAGAACAATGGAAGAGTTCCGAAGCATTTTTAAACTTCAGCAGAATTCCGAGAACAATGGAAGGGTTCCGAAGCATTTTTAAATTTCAGCGGAATTTGGAGAACAATGGAAGACTTGTGAAGCATTTTTAAACGTCAGCGGTATTCCGAGAACAATGGAAGAGTTCCGAAGCATTTTTAAACGTCAGCAGAATTCCGAGAACAATGGAAGAGTTCCGAAGCATTTTTAAACGTCAGCAGAATTCTGAGAACAATGGAAGAGTTCCGAAGCATTTTTAAACTTCAGCGGAATTCCGAGAACAATGGAAGAGTTCCAAAGCATTTTTAAACGTCAGCGGAATTCCGAGAACAATGGAAGAGTTCTGAAGCATTTTTAAACGTCAGCGGAATTCCGAGAACAATGGAAGAGTTCCGAAGCATTTTTAAACGTCAGCAGAATTCCGAGAAGAATGTAAGAGTACTGAAGCATTTTTAAACTTCAGCAGAATTCCGAGAGCAATGTAAGAGTTCCAAAGCATTTTAAAAGTTCAGCAGAATTCCGAGAGCAATTGAAGAGTTCCGAAGCATTTTTAAACGTCAGCGGAATGCCGAGAACAATGCAAGATTTCCGAAGCATTTTTATATGTCAGCGGAATTCCGAGAACAATGGAAGAGTTCCGAAGCATTTTTAAACTTCAGCAGAATTCCGAGAACAATGGAAGAGTTTCGAAGCATTTTTAAACTTCAACGGAATTCCGAGAACAATGGAAGAGTTCCGAAGCATTTTTAAACGTCAGCGGAATTCCGAGAACAATGAAAGTGTTGCGAAGCATTATTAAACGTCAGCGGAATTCCGAGAACAATGGAAGAGTTCTGAAGCATTTTTAAACTTCAGCAGAATTCCCAGAACAATGGAAGTGTTTCGAAGCATTTTTAAACTTCAACGGAATTCCGAGAACAATGGAAGAGTTCCGAAGCATTTTTAAACGTCAGCGGAATTCCGAGAACAATGAAAGAGTTGCGAAGCATTATTAAACGTCAGCGGAATTCCGAGAACAATGGAAGAGTTCTGAAGCATTTTTAAGCGTCAGCGGAATTTTGAAAACAATGGAAGATTTCCGAAGCATTTTTAAACGTCAGCGGAATTCTGAGAACAATGGAAGAGTTCCTAAGCATTTTTAAACTTCAGCAGAATTCCGAGAACAATGGAAGGGTTCCAAAGCATTTTTAAACTTCAGCGGAATTTGGAGAACAATGGAAGAGTTCCGAAGCATTTTTAAAAGTCAGCGGAATTCCGAGAACAATGGAAGAGATTTTAAGCATTTTTAAACTTCAGCGGAATTCCGAGAACAATAGAAGAGTTCCGAAGCATTTTTAAAATTCACACGAATTCCGAGAATAATGGAAGAGTTCAGATGAATTTTTAGACTTCAGCAGAATTCCTAAAACAATGGAAGAGGTCCGAAGCATTTTTAAACTTCAGCGGAATTCCGAGAACAATGGAAGAGTTCCGAAGCATTTTTAAACATCAGCGGAATTCCGAGAACAATGGAAGAGTACTGAAGCATTTTAAAACGTCATCGGAATTCCGAGAACAATGGAAGAGTTCCAAAGCATTTTTAAACTTCAGCAGAATTACGAGAACAATGGAAGAGTTCCAAAGCATTTTTAAACTTCAGCGGAATTCCGAGAACAATGGAAGAGTTCCGAAGCATTTTTAAACTTCAGCGGAATTCCGAGAACAATGGAAGAGTACCGAAGCATTTTAAAACGTCATCGGAATTCCGAGAACAATGGAAGGGTTCCGAAGCATTTTTAAACTTCAGCGGAATTACGAGAACAATGGAAGAGTTCCGAAGCATTTTTAAACATGAGCAGAATTACGAGAACAATGGAAGAGATTTTAAGCATTTTTAAACGTCAGCGGAATGCCGAGAACAATGCAAGATTTCCGAAGCATTTTTATGTCAGCGGAATTCCGAGAACAATGGAAGAGTACCGAAGCATTTTTAAACGTCAGCAGAATTCCGAGAACAATGGAAGAGTTCCGAAGCATTTTTAAACGTCAGCAGAATTCCGAGAACAATGGAAGAGTTCCGAAGTATTTTTAAATGTCAGCAGAATTCCGAGAACAATGGAAGAGTTTCGAAGCATTTTTAAACTTCAATGGAATTTCGAGAACAATGGAAGATTTCCGAAGCATTTTTAAACGTCAGCGGAATTCTGAGAACAATGGAAGAGTTCTGAAGCATTTATAAACTTCAGCAGAATTCCGAGAACAATGGAAGAGTTCCGAAGCATTTTTAAACTTCACCCGAATTCCGAGAGCAATGGAAGAGTTCCAAAGCATTTTAAAAGTTCAGCAGAATTCCGAGAACAATTGAAGAGTTCCGAAGCATTTTTAAACGTCAGCGGAATGCCGAGAACAATGCAAGATTTCCGAAGCATTTTTAAACGTCAGCGGAATTCTGAGAACAATGGAAGAGTTCCGAAGCATTTTTAAACTTCAGCAGAATTCCGAGAACAATGGAAGAGTTTCGAAGCATTTTTAAACTTCAACGGAATTTTGAAAACAATGGAAGAGTTCCGAAGCATTTTTAAACGTCAGCAGAATTCCGAGAACAATGGAAGAGTTCCGAAGCATTTTTAAACGTCAGCGGAATTCCGAGAACAATGGAAGAGTTCCGAAGCATTTTTAAACGTCAGCAGAATTCCGAGAAGAATGTAAGAGTACTGAATCATTTTTAAACTTCAGCAGAATTCCGAGAGCAATGGAAGAGTTCCAAAGCATTTTAAAAGTTCAGCAGAATTCCGAGAACAATTGAAGAGTTCTGAAGCATTTTTAAACGTCAGCGGAATTTTGAAAACAATGGAAGATTTCCGAAGCATTTTTAAACGTCAGCGGAATTCTGAGAACAATGGAAGAGTTCCGAAGCATTTTTAAACGTCAGCGGAATGCCGAGAACAATGCAAGATTTCCAAAGCATTTTTATATGTCAGCGGAATTCCGAGAACAATGGAAGAGCTCCGAAGCATTTTTAAACGTCAGCAGAATTCCGAGAACAATGGAAGAGTTCCGAAGCATTTTAAAACTTCAGCAGAATTCCAAGAACAATGGAAGAGTTCTGAAGCATTTTTAAACGTCAGCAGAATTCCGAGAACAATGGAAGAGTTCCGAAGCATTTTAAAACTTCAGCAGAATTCCAAGAACAATGGAAGAGTTCTGAAGCATTTTTAAGCGTCAGCGGAATTTTGAAAACAATGGAAGATTTCCGAAGCATTTTTAAACGTCAGCGGAATTCTGAGAACAATGGAAGAGTTCCGAAGCATTTTTAAACTTCAGCAGAATTCCGAGAACAATGGAAGGGTTCCGAAGCATTTTTAAACTTCTGCGGAATTTGGAGAACAATGGAAGAGTTCCGAAGTATTTTTAAAAGTCAGCGGAATTCCGAGAACAATGGAAGAGTTGTGAAGCATTTTTAAACGTCAGCGGAATTCCGAGAACAATGGAAGAGTTCCGAAGCATTTTTAAACGTCAGCAGAATTCCGAGAACAATGGAAGAGTTCCGAAGCATTTTTAAACGTCAGCAGAATTCTGAGAACAATGGAAGGGTTCCGAAGCATTTTTAAACTTCAGCGGAATTCCGAGAACAATGGAAGAGTTCCAAAGCATTTTTAAACGTCAGCGGAATTCTGAGAACAATGGAAGAGTTCCGAAGCATTTTTAAACGTCAGCAGAATTCCGAGAAGAATGTAAGAGTACTGAAGCATTTTTAAACTTCAGCAGAATTCCGAGAGCAATGGAAGAGTTCCAAAGCATTTTAAAAGTTCATCAGAATTCCGAGAACAATTGAAGAGTTCCGAAGCATTTTTAAACGTCAGCGGAATGCCGAGAACAATGCAAGATTTCCGAAGCATTTTTATATGTCAGCGGAATTCCGAGAACAATGGAAGAGTACCGAAGCATTTTTAAACGTCAGCGGAATTCTGAGAACAATGGAAGAGTTCCAAAGCATTTTTAAACTTCAGCAGAATTCCGAGAACAATGGAAGAGTTTCGAAGCATTTTTAAACTTCAGCGGAATTCCGAGAACAATGGAAGAGTTCCAAAGCATTTTTAAACGTCAGCGGAATTCCGAGAACAATGGAAGAGTTCTGAAGCATTTTTAAACGTCAGCAGAATTCCGAGAACAATGGAAGAGTTCCGAAGCATTTTTAAACGTCAGCAGAATTCCGAGAAGAATGTAAGAGTACTGAAGCATTTTTAAACTTCAGCAGAATTCCGAGAGCAATGTAAGAGTTCCAAAGCATTTTAAAAGTTCAGCAGAATTCCGAGAGCAATTGAAGAGTTCCGAAGTATTTTTAAACGTCAGCGGAATGCCGAGAACAATGCAAGATTTCCGAAGCATTTTTATATGTCAGCGGAATTCCGAGAACAATGGAAGAGTTCCGAAGCATTTTTAAACTTCAGCAGAATTCCGAGAACAATGGAAGAGTTTCGAAGCATTTTTAAACGTCAGCGGAATTCCGAGAACAATGAAAGTGTTGCGAAGCATTATTAAACGTCAGCGGAATTCCGAGAACAATGGAAGAGTTCTGAAGCATTTTTAAACTTCAGCAGAATTCCCAGAACAATGGAAGTGTTTCGAAGCATTTTTAAACTTCAACGGAATTCCGAGAACAATGGAAGAGTTCCGAAGCATTTTTAAACGTCAGCGGAATTCCGAGAACAATGAAAGAGTTGCGAAGCATTATTAAACGTCAGCGGAATTCCGAGAACAATGGAAGAGTTCTGAAGCATTTTTAAGCGTCAGCGGAATTTTGAAAACAATGGAAGATTTCCGAAGCATTTTTAAACGTCAGCGGAATTCTGAGAACAATGGAAGAGTTCCTAAGCATTTTTAAACTTCAGCAGAATTCCGAGAACAATGGAAGGGTTCCAAAGCATTTTTAAACTTCAGCGGAATTTGGAGAACAATGGAAGAGTTCCGAAGCATTTTTAAAAGTCAGCGGAATTCCGAGAACAATGGAAGAGATTTTAAGCATTTTTAAACTTCAGCGGAATTCCGAGAACAATAGAAGAGTTCCGAAGCATTTTTAAAATTCACACGAATTCCGAGAATAATGGAAGAGTTCAGATGAATTTTTAGACTTCAGCAGAATTCCTAAAACAATGGAAGAGGTCCGAAGCATTTTTAAACTTCAGCGGAATTCCGAGAACAATGGAAGAGTTCCGAAGCATTTTTAAACATCAGCGGAATTCCGAGAACAATGGAAGAGTACTGAAGCATTTTAAAACGTCATCGGAATTCCGAGAACAATGGAAGAGTTCCAAAGCATTTTTAAACTTCAGCAGAATTACGAGAACAATGGAAGAGTTCCAAAGCATTTTTAAACTTCAGCGGAATTCCGAGAACAATGGAAGAGTTCCGAAGCATTTTTAAACTTCAGCGGAATTCCGAGAACAATGGAAGAGTACCGAAGCATTTTAAAACGTCATCGGAATTCCGAGAACAATGGAAGGGTTCCGAAGCATTTTTAAACATGAGCAGAATTACGAGAACAATGGAAGAGATTTTAAGCATTTTTAAACGTCAGCGGAATGCCGAGAACAATGCAAGATTTCCGAAGCATTTTTATGTCAGCGGAATTCCGAGAACAATGGAAGAGTACCGAAGCATTTTTAAACGTCAGCAGAATTCCGAGAACAATGGAAGAGTTCCGAAGTATTTTTAAATGTCAGCAGAATTCCGAGAACAATGGAAGAGTTCCGAAGCATTTTTAAACGTCAGCGGAATTCCGAGAACAATGGAAGAGTTCTGAAGCATTTTTAAGCGTCAGCGGAATTTTGAAAACAATGGAAGATTTCCAAAGCATTTTTAAACGTCAGCGGAATTCTGAGAACAATGGAAGAGTTCCGAAGCATTTTTAAACTTCAGCAGAATTCCGAGAACAATGGAAGGGTTCCGAAGCATTTTTAAACTTCAGCGGAATTTGGAGAACAATGGAAGAGTTCCGAAGTATTTTTAAAAGTCAGCGGAATTCCGAGAACAATGGAAGAGTTGTGAAGCATTTTTAAACGTCAGCGGAATTCCGAGAACAATTGAAGAGTTCTGAAGCATTTTTAAACGTCAGCAGAATTCCGAAAGCAATGGAAGAGTTCCAAAGCATTTTAAAAGTTCAGCAGAATTCCGAGAACAATTGAAGAGTTCCGAAGCATTTTTAAACGTCAGCGGAATGCCGAGAACAATGCAAGATTTCCGAAGCATTTTTATATGTCAGCGGAATTCCGAGAACAATGGAAGAGTACCGAAGCATTTTTAAACTTCAGCAGAATTCCGAGAACAATGGAAGAGTTTCGAAGCATTTTTAAACTTCAACGGAATTTCGAGAACAATGGAAGAGTTCCGAAGCATTTTTAAACTTCAGCGGAATTCTGAGAACAATGGAAGAGTTCTGAAGCATTTATAAACTTCAGCAGAATTCCGAGAACAATGGAAGAGTTCCGAAGCATTTTTAAACTTCACCCGAATTCCGAGAGCAATGGAAGAGTTCCAAAGCATTTTAAAAGTTCAGCAGAATTCCGAGAACAATTGAAGAGTTCCGAAGCATTTTTAAACGTCAGCGGAATGCCGAGAACAATGCAAGATTTCCGAAGCATTTTTAAACGTCAGCGGAATTCTGAGAACAATGGAAGAGTTCCGAAGCATTTTTAAACTTCAGCAGAATTCCGAGAACAATGGAAGAGTTTCGAAGCATTTTTAAACTTCAACGGAATTTTGAAAACAATGGAAGATTTCCAAAGCATTTTTAAACGTCAGCGGAATTCTGAGAACAATGGAAGAGTTCCGAAGCATTTTTAAACTTCAGCAGAATTCTGAGAACAATGGAAGAGTTCCGAAGCATTTTTAAACGTCAGCAGAATTCCGAGAACAATGGAAGAGTTCCGAAGCATTTTTAAACGTCAGCGGAATTCCGAGAACAATGGAAGAGTTCCGAAGCATTTTTAAACGTCAGCAGAATTCCGAGAAGAATGTAAGAGTACTGAAGCATTTTTAAACTTCAGCAGAATTCCGAGAGCAATGGAAGAGTTCCAAAGCATTTTAAAAGTTCAGCAGAATTCCGAGAACAATTGAAGAGTTCTGAAGCATTTTTAAACGTCAGCGGAATTTTGAAAACAATGGAAGATTTCCGAAGCATTTTTAAACGTCAGCGGAATTCTGAGAACAATGGAAGAGTTCCGAAGCATTTTTAAACGTCAGCGGAATGCCGAGAACAATGCAAGATTTCCAAAGCATTTTTATATGTCAGCGGAATTCCGAGAACAATGGAAGAGCTCCGAAGCATTTTTAAACGTCAGCAGAATTCCGAGAACAATGGAAGAGTTCCGAAGCGTTTTATAACTTCAGCAGAATTCCAAGAACAATGGAAGAGTTCTGAAGCATTTTTAAACGTCAGCAGAATTCCGAGATCAATGGAAGAGTTCCGAAGCATTTTTAAACGTCAGCGGAATTCCGAGAACAGTGGAAGAGTTCTGAAGCATTTTTAAGCGTCAGCGGAATTTTGAAAACAATGGAAGATTTCCGAAGCATTTTTAAACGTCAGCGGAATTCTGAGAACAATGGAAGAGTTCCGAAGCATTTTTAAACTTCAGCAGAATTCCGAGAACAATGGAAGGGTTCCGAAGCATTTTTAAACTTCAGCGGAATTTGGAGAACAATGGAAGAGTTCCGAAGTATTTTTAAAAGTCAGCGGAATTCCGAGAACAATGGAAGAGTTGTGAAGCATTTTTAAACGTCAGCGGAATTCCGAGAACAATGGAAGAGTTCCGAAGCATTTTTAAACGTCAGCAGAATTCCGAGAACAATGGAAGAGTTCCGAAGCATTTTTAAACGTCAGCAGAATTCTGAGAACAATGGAAGGGTTCCGAAGCATTTTTAAACTTCAGCGGAATTCCGAGAACAATGGAAGAGTTCCAAAGCATTTTTAAACGTCAGCGGAATTCTGAGAACAATGGAAGAGTTCCGAAGCATTTTTAAACGTCAGCAGAATTCCGAGAAGAATGTAAGAGTACTGAAGCATTTTTAAACTTCAGCAGAATTCCGAGAGCAATGGAAGAGTTCCAAAGCATTTTAAAAGTTCATCAGAATTCCGAGAACAATTGAAGAGTTCCGAAGCATTTTTAAACGTCAGCGGAATGCCGAGAACAATGCAAGATTTCCGAAGCATTTTTATATGTCAGCGGAATTCCGAGAACAATGGAAGAGTACCGAAGCATTTTTAAACGTCAGCGGAATTCTGAGAACAATGGAAGAGTTCCAAAGCATTTTTAAACTTCAGCAGAATTCCGAGAACAATGGAAGAGTTTCGAAGCATTTTTAAACTTCAACGGAATTCCGAGAACAATGGAAGAGTTCCGCAGCATTTTTAAACGTCAGCAGAATTCCGAGAAGAATGTAAGAGTTCTGAAGCATTTTTAAACTTCAGCAGAATTCCGAAAGCAATGGAAGAGTTCCAAAGCATTTTAAAAGTTCAGCAGAATTCCGAGAACAATTGAAGAGTTCCGAAGCATTTTTAAACGTCAGCGGAATGCCGAGAACAATGCAAGATTTCCGAAGCATTTTTATATGTCAGCGGAATTCCAAGAACAATGGAAGAGTTCCGAAGCATTTTTAAACTTCAGCAGAATTCCGAGAACAATGGAAGAGTTTTGAAGCATTTTTAAACTTCAATGGAATTTCGAGAACAATGGAAGAGTTCCGAAGCATTTTTAAACTTCAGCAGAATTCCGAGAACAATGGAAGATATCCGAAGCATTTTTAAATGTCAGCGGAATTCTGAGAACCACGGAAGAGTTCTGAAGCATTTATAAACTTCAGCGGAATGCCGAGAACAATGCAAGATTTCCGAAGCATTTTTAAACGTCAGCGGAATTCTGAGAACAATGGAAGAGTTCCGAAGCATTTTTAAACTTCAGCAGAATTCCGAGAACAATGGAAGGGTTCCGAAGCATTTTTAAATTTCAGCGGAATTTGGAGAACAATGGAAGAGTTGTGAAGCATTTTTAAACGTCAGCGGTATTCCGAGAACAATGGAAGAGTTCCGAAGCATTTTTAAACGTCAGCAGAATTCTGAGAACAATGGAAGAGTTCCGAAGCATTTTTAAACTTCAGCGGAATTCCGAGAACAATGGAAGAGTTCCAAAGCATTTTTAAACGTCAGCGGAATTCCGAGAACAATGGAAGAGTTCTGAAGCATTTTTAAACGTCAGTGGAATTCCGAGAACAATGGAAGAGTTCCGAAGCATTTTTAAACGTCAGCAGAATTCCGAGAAGAATGTAAGAGTACTGAAGCATTTTTAAACTTCAACGGAATTCCGAGAACAATGGAAGAGTTCCGAAGCATTTTTAAACGTCAGCAGAATTCCGAGAACAATGGAAGGGTTCCGAAGCATTTTTAAACTTCAGCGGAATTTGGAGAACAATGGAAGAGTTCCGAAGCATTTTTAAAAGTCAGCGGAATTCCGAGAACAATGGAAGAGATTTTAAGCATTTTTAAACTTCAGCGGAATTCCGAGAACAATAGAAGAGTTCCGAAGCATTTTTAAAATTCACACGAATTCCGAGAATAATGGAAGAGTTCAGATGAATTTTTAGACTTCAGCAGAATTCCTAAAACAATGGAAGAGGTCCGAAGCATTTTTAAACTTCAGCGGAATTCCGAGAACAATGGAAGAGTTCCGAAGCATTTTTAAACATCAGCGGAATTCCGAGAACAATGGAAGAGTACTGAAGCATTTTAAAACGTCATCGGAATTGCGAGAACAATGGAAGAGTTCCAAAGCATTTTTAAACGTCAGCGGAATTCTGAGAACAATGGAAGAGTTCCTATGCATTTTTAAACTTCAGCAGAATTCCGAGAACAATGGAAGGGTTCCGAAGCATTTTTAAACTTCAGCGGAATTTGGAGAACAATGGAAGAGTTCCGAAGCATTTTTAAAAGTAAGCGGAATTCCGAGAACAATGGAAGAGTTGTGAAGCATTTTTAAACGTCAGCGGAATTCCGAGAACAATGGAAGAGTTCCGAAGCATTTTTAAACGTCAGCAGAATTCTGAAAACAATGGAAAAGTTCTGAAGCATTTTTAAACATCAGCGGAATTTTGAAAACAATGGAAGATTTCCGAAGCATTTTTAAACGTCAGCGGAATTCTGAGGACAATGGAAGAGTTGTGAAGCATTTTTAAACTTCAGCAGAATTCCAAGAACAATGGAAGAGTTCCGAAGCATTTTTAAACTTCAGCGGAATTCCGAGAACAATGTAAGAGATTTTAAGCATTTTTAAACTTCAGCGGAATTCCGAGAACAATAGAAGAGTTCCGAAGCATTTTTAAAATTCACACGAATTCCGAGAATAATGGAAGAGTTCAGATGAATTTTTAGACTTCAGCAGAATTCCTAAAACAATGGAAGAGGTCCGAAGCATTTTTAAACTTCAGCGGAATTCCGAGAACAATGGAAGAGTTCCGAAGCATTTTTAAACATCAGCGGAATTCCGAGAACAATGGAAGAGTACTGAAGCATTTTAAAACGTCATCGGAATTCCGAGAACAATGGAAGAGTTCCGAAGCATTTTTAAACTTCAGCAGAATTACGAGAACAATGGAAGAGTTCCAAAGCATTTTTAAACTTCAGCGGAATTCCGAGAACAATGGAAGAGTTCCGAAGCATTTTTAAACTTCAGCGGAATGCCGAGAACAATGCAAGATCTCCGAAGCATTTTTATATGTCAGCGGAATTCCGAGAATAATGGAAGAGTACCGAAGCATTTTTAAACGTCAGCGGAATTCTGAGAACAATGGAAGAGTTCCGAAGCATTTTTAAACTTCAGCAGAATTCCGAGAACAATGGAAGAGTTTGGAAGCATTTTTAAACTTCAACGGAATTTCGAGAACAATGGAAGAGATCCGAAGCATTTTTAAACGTCAGCAGAATTCCGAGAACAATGGAAGAGTTCCGAAGCATTTTAAAACTTCAGCAGAATTCCAAGAACAATGGAAGAGTTCTGAAGCATTTTTAAACGTCAGCAGAATTACGAGAACAATGGAAGAGTTCCTATGCATTTTTAAACTTCAGCGGAATTCCGAGAACAATGGAAGAGTTCCGAAGCATTTTTAAACATCAGCGGAATTCCGAGAACAATGGAAGAGTACCGAAGCATTTTAAAACGTCATCGGAATTCCGAGAACAATGGAAGAGTTCCGAAGCATTTTTAAACTTCAGCGGAATTACGAGAACAATGGAAGAGTTCCGAAGCATTTTTAAACATGAGCAGAATTACGAGAACAATGGAAGAGATTTTAAGCATTTTTAAACGTCAGCGGAATGCCGAGAACAATGCAAGATTTCCGAAGCATTTTTATGTCAGCGGAATTCCGAGAACAATGGAAGAGTACCGAAGCATTTTTAAACGTCAGCAGAATTCCGAGAACAATGGAAGAGTTCCGAAGCATTTTTAAACGTCAGCAGAATTCCGAGAACAATGGAAGAGTTCCGAAGTATTTTTAAATGTCAGCAGAATTCCGAGAACAATGGAAGAGTTCCGAAGCATTTTTAAACGTCAGCGGAATTCCGAGAACAATGGAAGAGTTCTGAAGCATTTTTAAACGTCAGCGGAATTCCGAGAACAATGGAAGAGTTCTGAAGCATTTTTAAACTTCAGCAGAATTCCCAGAACAATGGAAGTGTTTTGAAGCATTTTTAAACTTCAACGGAATTCCGAGAACAATGGAAGAGTTCCGAAGCATTTTTAAACGTCAGCGGAATTTTGAAAACAATGGAAGATTTCCGAAGCATTTTTAAACGTCAGCGGAATTCTGAGAACAATGGAAGAGTTCCTATGCATTTTTAAACTTCAGCAGAATTCCAAGAACAATGGAAGGGTTCCGAAGCATTTTTAAACTTCAGCGGAATTTGGAGAACAATGGAAGAGTTCCGAAGCATTTTTAAAAGTCAGCGGAATTCCGAGAACAATGGAAGAGTTGTGAAGCATTTTTAAACGTCAGCGGAATTCCGAGAACAATGGAAGAGTTCCGAAGCACTTTTAAACGTCAGCAGAATTCTGAAAACAATGGAAAAGTTCTGAAGCGTTTTTAAACATCAGCGGAATTTTGAAAACAATGGAAGATTTCCGAAGCATTTTTAAACGTCAGCGGAATTCCGAGAACAATGAAAGAGTTGCGAAGCATTATTAAACGTCAGCGGAATTCCGAGAACAATGGAAGAGTTCTGAAGCATTTTTAAGCGTCAGCGGAATTTTGAAAACAATGGAAGATTTCCGAAGCATTTTTAAACGTCAGCGGAATTCTGAGAACAATGGAAGAGTTCCTAAGCATTTTTAAACTTCAGCAGAATTCCGAGAACAATGGAAGGGTTCCAAAGCATTTTTAAACTTCAGCGGAATTTGGAGAACAATGGAAGAGTTCCGAAGCATTTTTAAAAGTCAGCGGAATTCCGAGAACAATGGAAGAGATTTTAAGCATTTTTAAACTTCAGCGGAATTCCGAGAACAATAGAAGAGTTCCGAAGCATTTTTAAAATTCACACGAATTCCGAGAATAATGGAAGAGTTCAGATGAATTTTTAGACTTCAGCAGAATTCCTAAAACAATGGAAGAGGTCCGAAGCATTTTTAAACTTCAGCGGAATTCCGAGAACAATGGAAGAGTTCCGAAGCATTTTTAAACATCAGCTGAATTCCGAGAACAATGGAAGAGTACTGAAGCATTTTAAAACGTCATCGGAATTCCGAGAACAATGGAAGAGTTCCAAAGCATTTTTAAACTTCAGCAGAATTACGAGAACAATGGAAGAGTTCCAAAGCATTTTTAAACTTCAGCGGAATTCCGAGAACAATGGAAGAGTTCCGAAGCATTTTTAAACTTCAGCGGAATTCCGAGAACAATGGAAGAGTACCGAAGCATTTTAAAACGTCATCGGAATTCCGAGAACAATGGAAGGGTTCCGAAGCATTTTTAAACTTCAGCGGAATTACGAGAACAATGGAAGAGTTCCGAAGCATTTTTAAACATGAGCAGAATTACGAGAACAATGGAAGAGATTTTAAGCATTTTTAAACGTCAGCGGAATGCCGAGAACAATGCAAGATTTCCGAAGCATTTTTATGTCAGCGGAATTCCGAGAACAATGGAAGAGTACCGAAGCATTTTTAAACGTCAGCAGAATTCCGAGAACAATGGAAGAGTTCCGAAGCATTTTTAAACGTCAGCAGAATTCCGAGAACAATGGAAGAGTTCCGAAGTATTTTTAAATGTCAGCAGAATTCCGAGAACAATGGAAGAGTTTCGAAGCATTTTTAAACTTCAATGGAATTTCGAGAACAATGGAAGAGTTCCGAAGCATTTTTAAACTTCATCAGAATTCCGAGAACAATGGAAGATTTCCGAAGCATTTTTAAACGTCAGCGGAATTCTGAGAACAATGGAAGAGTTCTGAAGCATTTATAAACTTCAGCAGAATTCCGAGAACAATGGAAGAGTTCCGAAGCATTTTTAAACTTCACCCGAATTCCGAGAGCAATGGAAGAGTTCCAAAGCATTTTAAAAGTTCAGCAGAATTCCGAGAACAATTGAAGAGTTCCGAAGCATTTTTAAACGTCAGCGGAATGCCGAGAACAATGCAAGATTTCCGAAGCATTTTTAAACGTCAGCGGAATTCTGAGAACAATGGAAGAGTTCCGAAGCATTTTTAAACTTCAGCAGAATTCCGAGAACAATGGAAGAGTTTCGAAGCATTTTTAAACTTCAACGGAATTTTGAAAACAATGGAAGAGTTCCGAAGCATTTTTAAACTTCAGCAGAATTCCGAGAACAATGGAAGAGTTCCGAAGCATTTTTAAACGTCAGCGGAATTCCGAGAACAATGGAAGAGTTCCGAAGCATTTTTAAACGTCAGCAGAATTCCGAGAAGAATGTAAGAGTACTGAATCATTTTTAAACTTCAGCAGAATTCCGAGAGCAATGGAAGAGTTCCAAAGCATTTTAAAAGTTCAGCAGAATTCCGAGAACAATTGAAGAGTTCTGAAGCATTTTTAAACGTCAGCGGAATTTTGAAAACAATGGAAGATTTCCGAAGCATTTTTAAACGTCAGCGGAATTCTGAGAACAATGGAAGAGTTCCGAAGCATTTTTAAACGTCAGCGGAATGCCGAGAACAATGCAAGATTTCCAAAGCATTTTTATATGTCAGCGGAATTCCGAGAACAATGGAAGAGCTCCGAAGCATTTTTAAACGTCAGCAGAATTCCGAGAACAATGGAAGAGTTCCGAAGCATTTTAAAACTTCAGCAGAATTCCAAGAACAATGGAAGAGTTCTGAAGCATTTTTAAACGTCAGCAGAATTCCGAGAACAATGGAAGAGTTCCGAAGCATTTTAAAACTTCAGCAGAATTCCAAGAACAATGGAAGAGTTCTGAAGCATTTTTAAGCGTCAGCGGAATTTTGAAAACAATGGAAGATTTCCGAAGCATTTTTAAACGTCAGCGGAATTCTGAGAACAATGGAAGAGTTCCGAAGCATTTTTAAACTTCAGCAGAATTCCGAGAACAATGGAAGGGTTCCGAAGCATTTTTAAACTTCTGCGGAATTTGGAGAACAATGGAAGAGTTCCGAAGTATTTTTAAAAGTCAGCGGAATTCCGAGAACAATGGAAGAGTTGTGAAGCATTTTTAAACGTCAGCGGAATTCCGAGAACAATGGAAGAGTTCCGAAGCATTTTTAAACGTCAGCAGAATTCCGAGAACAATGGAAGAGTTCCGAAGCATTTTTAAACGTCAGCAGAATTCTGAGAACAATGGAAGGGTTCCGAAGCATTTTTAAACTTCAGCGGAATTCCGAGAACAATGGAAGAGTTCCAAAGCATTTTTAAACGTCAGCGGAATTCTGAGAACAATGGAAGAGTTCCGAAGCATTTTTAAACGTCAGCAGAATTCCGAGAAGAATGTAAGAGTACTGAAGCATTTTTAAACTTCAGCAGAATTCCGAGAGCAATGGAAGAGTTCCAAAGCATTTTAAAAGTTCATCAGAATTCCGAGAACAATTGAAGAGTTCCGAAGCATTTTTAAACGTCAGCGGAATGCCGAGAACAATGCAAGATTTCCGAAGCATTTTTATATGTCAGCGGAATTCCGAGAACAATGGAAGAGTACCGAAGCATTTTTAAACGTCAGCGGAATTCTGAGAACAATGGAAGAGTTCCAAAGCATTTTTAAACTTCAGCAGAATTCCGAGAACAATGGAAGAGTTTCGAAGCATTTTTAAACTTCAGCGGAATTCCGAGAACAATGGAAGAGTTCCAAAGCATTTTTAAACGTCAGCGGAATTCCGAGAACAATGGAAGAGTTCTGAAGCATTTTTAAACGTCAGCGGAATTCCGAGAACAATGGAAGAGTTCCGAAGCATTTTTAAACGTCAGCAGAATTCCGAGAAGAATGTAAGAGTACTGAAGCATTTTTAAACTTCAGCAGAATTCCGAGAGCAATGTAAGAGTTCCAAAGCATTTTAAAAGTTCAGCAGAATTCCGAGAGCAATTGAAGAGTTCCGAAGTATTTTTAAACGTCAGCGGAATGCCGAGAACAATGCAAGATTTCCGAAGCATTTTTATATGTCAGCGGAATTCCGAGAACAATGGAAGAGTTCCGAAGCATTTTTAAACTTCAGCAGAATTCCGAGAACAATGGAAGAGTTTCGAAGCATTTTTAAACGTCAGCGGAATTCCGAGAACAATGAAAGTGTTGCGAAGCATTATTAAACGTCAGCGGAATTCCGAGAACAATGGAAGAGTTCTGAAGCATTTTTAAACTTCAGCAGAATTCCCAGAACAATGGAAGTGTTTCGAAGCATTTTTAAACTTCAACGGAATTCCGAGAACAATGGAAGAGTTCCGAAGCATTTTTAAACGTCAGCGGAATTCCGAGAACAATGAAAGAGTTGCGAAGCATTATTAAACGTCAGCGGAATTCCGAGAACAATGGAAGAGTTCTGAAGCATTTTTAAGCGTCAGCGGAATTTTGAAAACAATGGAAGATTTCCGAAGCATTTTTAAACGTCAGCGGAATTCTGAGAACAATGGAAGAGTTCCTAAGCATTTTTAAACTTCAGCAGAATTCCGAGAACAATGGAAGGGTTCCAAAGCATTTTTAAACTTCAGCGGAATTTGGAGAACAATGGAAGAGTTCCGAAGCATTTTTAAAAGTCAGCGGAATTCCGAGAACAATGGAAGAGATTTTAAGCATTTTTAAACTTCAGCGGAATTCCGAGAACAATAGAAGAGTTCCGAAGCATTTTTAAAATTCACACGAATTCCGAGAATAATGGAAGAGTTCAGATGAATTTTTAGACTTCAGCAGAATTCCTAAAACAATGGAAGAGGTCCGAAGCATTTTTAAACTTCAGCGGAATTCCGAGAACAATGGAAGAGTTCCGAAGCATTTTTAAACATCAGCGGAATTCCGAGAACAATGGAAGAGTACTGAAGCATTTTAAAACGTCATCGGAATTCCGAGAACAATGGAAGAGTTCCAAAGCATTTTTAAACTTCAGCAGAATTACGAGAACAATGGAAGAGTTCCAAAGCATTTTTAAACTTCAGCGGAATTCCGAGAACAATGGAAGAGTTCCGAAGCATTTTTAAACTTCAGCGGAATTCCGAGAACAATGGAAGAGTACCGAAGCATTTTAAAACGTCATCGGAATTCCGAGAACAATGGAAGGGTTCCGAAGCATTTTTAAACATGAGCAGAATTACGAGAACAATGGAAGAGATTTTAAGCATTTTTAAACGTCAGCGGAATGCCGAGAACAATGCAAGATTTCCGAAGCATTTTTATGTCAGCGGAATTCCGAGAACAATGGAAGAGTACCGAAGCATTTTTAAACGTCAGCAGAATTCCGAGAACAATGGAAGAGTTCCGAAGTATTTTTAAATGTCAGCAGAATTCCGAGAACAATGGAAGAGTTCCGAAGCATTTTTAAACGTCAGCGGAATTCCGAGAACAATGGAAGAGTTCTGAAGCATTTTTAAGCGTCAGCGGAATTTTGAAAACAATGGAAGATTTCCAAAGCATTTTTAAACGTCAGCGGAATTCTGAGAACAATGGAAGAGTTCCGAAGCATTTTTAAACTTCAGCAGAATTCCGAGAACAATGGAAGGGTTCCGAAGCATTTTTAAACTTCAGCGGAATTTGGAGAACAATGGAAGAGTTCCGAAGTATTTTTAAAAGTCAGCGGAATTCCGAGAACAATGGAAGAGTTGTGAAGCATTTTTAAACGTCAGCGGAATTCCGAGAACAATTGAAGAGTTCTGAAGCATTTTTAAACGTCAGCAGAATTCCGAAAGCAATGGAAGAGTTCCAAAGCATTTTAAAAGTTCAGCAGAATTCCGAGAACAATTGAAGAGTTCCGAAGCATTTTTAAACGTCAGCGGAATGCCGAGAACAATGCAAGATTTCCGAAGCATTTTTATATGTCAGCGGAATTCCGAGAACAATGGAAGAGTACCGAAGCATTTTTAAACTTCAGCAGAATTCCGAGAACAATGGAAGAGTTTCGAAGCATTTTTAAACTTCAACGGAATTTCGAGAACAATGGAAGAGTTCCGAAGCATTTTTAAACTTCAGCGGAATTCTGAGAACAATGGAAGAGTTCTGAAGCATTTATAAACTTCAGCAGAATTCCGAGAACAATGGAAGAGTTCCGAAGCATTTTTAAACTTCACCCGAATTCCGAGAGCAATGGAAGAGTTCCAAAGCATTTTAAAAGTTCAGCAGAATTCCGAGAACAATTGAAGAGTTCCGAAGCATTTTTAAACGTCAGCGGAATGCCGAGAACAATGCAAGATTTCCGAAGCATTTTTAAACGTCAGCGGAATTCTGAGAACAATGGAAGAGTTCCGAAGCATTTTTAAACTTCAGCAGAATTCCGAGAACAATGGAAGAGTTTCGAAGCATTTTTAAACTTCAACGGAATTTTGAAAACAATGGAAGATTTCCAAAGCATTTTTAAACGTCAGCGGAATTCTGAGAACAATGGAAGAGTTCCGAAGCATTTTTAAACTTCAGCAGAATTCTGAGAACAATGGAAGAGTTCCGAAGCATTTTTAAACGTCAGCAGAATTCCGAGAACAATGGAAGAGTTCCGAAGCATTTTTAAACGTCAGCGGAATTCCGAGAACAATGGAAGAGTTCCGAAGCATTTTTAAACGTCAGCAGAATTCCGAGAAGAATGTAAGAGTACTGAAGCATTTTTAAACTTCAGCAGAATTCCGAGAGCAATGGAAGAGTTCCAAAGCATTTTAAAAGTTCAGCAGAATTCCGAGAACAATTGAAGAGTTCTGAAGCATTTTTAAACGTCAGCGGAATTTTGAAAACAATGGAAGATTTCCGAAGCATTTTTAAACGTCAGCGGAATTCTGAGAACAATGGAAGAGTTCCGAAGCATTTTTAAACGTCAGCGGAATGCCGAGAACAATGCAAGATTTCCAAAGCATTTTTATATGTCAGCGGAATTCCGAGAACAATGGAAGAGCTCCGAAGCATTTTTAAACGTCAGCAGAATTCCGAGAACAATGGAAGAGTTCCGAAGCGTTTTATAACTTCAGCAGAATTCCAAGAACAATGGAAGAGTTCTGAAGCATTTTTAAACGTCAGCAGAATTCCGAGATCAATGGAAGAGTTCCGAAGCATTTTTAAACGTCAGCGGAATTCCGAGAACAGTGGAAGAGTTCTGAAGCATTTTTAAGCGTCAGCGGAATTTTGAAAACAATGGAAGATTTCCGAAGCATTTTTAAACGTCAGCGGAATTCTGAGAACAATGGAAGAGTTCCGAAGCATTTTTAAACTTCAGCAGAATTCCGAGAACAATGGAAGGGTTCCGAAGCATTTTTAAACTTCAGCGGAATTTGGAGAACAATGGAAGAGTTCCGAAGTATTTTTAAAAGTCAGCGGAATTCCGAGAACAATGGAAGAGTTGTGAAGCATTTTTAAACGTCAGCGGAATTCCGAGAACAATGGAAGAGTTCCGAAGCATTTTTAAACGTCAGCAGAATTCCGAGAACAATGGAAGAGTTCCGAAGCATTTTTAAACGTCAGCAGAATTCTGAGAACAATGGAAGGGTTCCGAAGCATTTTTAAACTTCAGCGGAATTCCGAGAACAATGGAAGAGTTCCAAAGCATTTTTAAACGTCAGCGGAATTCTGAGAACAATGGAAGAGTTCCGAAGCATTTTTAAACGTCAGCAGAATTCCGAGAAGAATGTAAGAGTACTGAAGCATTTTTAAACTTCAGCAGAATTCCGAGAGCAATGGAAGAGTTCCAAAGCATTTTAAAAGTTCATCAGAATTCCGAGAACAATTGAAGAGTTCCGAAGCATTTTTAAACGTCAGCGGAATGCCGAGAACAATGCAAGATTTCCGAAGCATTTTTATATGTCAGCGGAATTCCGAGAACAATGGAAGAGTACCGAAGCATTTTTAAACGTCAGCGGAATTCTGAGAACAATGGAAGAGTTCCAAAGCATTTTTAAACTTCAGCAGAATTCCGAGAACAATGGAAGAGTTTCGAAGCATTTTTAAACTTCAACGGAATTCCGAGAACAATGGAAGAGTTCCGCAGCATTTTTAAACGTCAGCAGAATTCCGAGAAGAATGTAAGAGTTCTGAAGCATTTTTAAACTTCAGCAGAATTCCGAAAGCAATGGAAGAGTTCCAAAGCATTTTAAAAGTTCAGCAGAATTCCGAGAACAATTGAAGAGTTCCGAAGCATTTTTAAACGTCAGCGGAATGCCGAGAACAATGCAAGATTTCCGAAGCATTTTTATATGTCAGCGGAATTCCAAGAACAATGGAAGAGTTCCGAAGCATTTTTAAACTTCAGCAGAATTCCGAGAACAATGGAAGAGTTTTGAAGCATTTTTAAACTTCAATGGAATTTCGAGAACAATGGAAGAGTTCCGAAGCATTTTTAAACTTCAGCAGAATTCCGAGAACAATGGAAGATATCCGAAGCATTTTTAAACGTCAGCGGAATTCTGAGAACCACGGAAGAGTTCTGAAGCATTTATAAACTTCAGCGGAATGCCGAGAACAATGCAAGATTTCCGAAGCATTTTTAAACGTCAGCGGAATTCTGAGAACAATGGAAGAGTTCCGAAGCATTTTTAAACTTCAGCAGAATTCCGAGAACAATGGAAGGGTTCCGAAGCATTTTTAAATTTCAGCGGAATTTGGAGAACAATGGAAGAGTTGTGAAGCATTTTTAAACGTCAGCGGTATTCCGAGAACAATGGAAGAGTTCCGAAGCAT
This sequence comes from Phyllobates terribilis, assembly GCF_046119375.1. NCBI lineage: Eukaryota > Metazoa > Chordata > Amphibia > Anura > Dendrobatidae > Phyllobates > Phyllobates terribilis. Next base: position 9,703,957 of record NW_027362788.1, on the reverse strand, counting down.
TTTTAAACGTCAGCAGAATTCTGAGAACAATGGAAGAGTTCCGAAGCATTTTTAAACTTCAGCGGAATTCCGAGAACAATGGAAGAGTTCCAAAGCATTTTTAAACGTCAGCGGAATTCCGAGAACAATGGAAGAGTTCTGAAGCATTTTTAAACGTCAGTGGAATTCCGAGAAAAATGGAAGAGTTCCGAAGCATTTTTAAACGTCAGCAGAATTCCGAGAAGAATGTAAGAGTACTGAAGCATTTTTAAACTTCAACGGAATTCCGAGAACAATGGAAGAGTTCCGAAGCATTTTTAAACGTCAGCAGAATTCCGAGAACAATGGAAGGGTTCCGAAGCATTTTTAAACTTCAGCGGAATTTGGAGAACAATGGAAGAGTTCCGAAGCATTTTTAAAAGTCAGCGGAATTCCGAGAACAATGGAAGAGATTTTAAGCATTTTTAAACTTCAGCGGAATTCCGAGAACAATAGAAGAGTTCCGAAGCATTTTTAAAATTCACACGAATTCCGAGAATAATGGAAGAGTTCAGATGAATTTTTAGACTTCAGCAGAATTCCTAAAACAATGGAAGAGGTCCGAAGCATTTTTAAACTTCAGCGGAATTCCGAGAACAATGGAAGAGTTCCGAAGCATTTTTAAACATCAGCGGAATTCCGAGAACAATGGAAGAGTACTGAAGCATTTTAAAACGTCATCGGAATTGCGAGAACAATGGAAGAGTTCCAAAGCATTTTTAAACGTCAGCGGAATTCTGAGAACAATGGAAGAGTTCCTATGCATTTTTAAACTTCAGCAGAATTCCGAGAACAATGGAAGGGTTCCGAAGCATTTTTAAACTTCAGCGGAATTTGGAGAACAATGGAAGAGTTCCGAAGCATTTTTAAAAGTAAGCGGAATTCCGAGAACAATGGAAGAGTTGTGAAGCATTTTTAAACGTCAGCGGAATTCCGAGAACAATGGAAGAGTTCCGAAGCATTTTTAAACGTCAGCAGAATTCTGAAAACAATGGAAAAGTTCTGAAGCATTTTTAAACATCAGCGGAATTTTGAAAACAATGGAAGATTTCCGAAGCATTTTTAAACGTCAGCGGAATTCTGAGGACAATGGAAGAGTTGTGAAGCATTTTTAAACTTCAGCAGAATTCCAAGAACAATGGAAGAGTTCCGAAGCATTTTTAAACTTCAGCGGAATTCCGAGAACAATGTAAGAGATTTTAAGCATTTTTAAACTTCAGCGGAATTCCGAGAACAATAGAAGAGTTCCGAAGCATTTTTAAAATTCACACGAATTCCGAGAATAATGGAAGAGTTCAGATGAATTTTTAGACTTCAGCAGAATTCCTAAAACAATGGAAGAGGTCCGAAGCATTTTTAAACTTCAGCGGAATTCCGAGAACAATGGAAGAGTTCCGAAGCATTTTTAAACATCAGCGGAATTCCGAGAACAATGGAAGAGTACTGAAGCATTTTAAAACGTCATCGGAATTCCGAGAACAATGGAAGAGTTCCGAAGCATTTTTAAACTTCAGCAGAATTACGAGAACAATGGAAGAGTTCCAAAGCATTTTTAAACTTCAGCGGAATTCCGAGAACAATGGAAGAGTTCCGAAGCATTTTTAAACTTCAGCGGAATGCCGAGAACAATGCAAGATCTCCGAAGCATTTTTATATGTCAGCGGAATTCCGAGAATAATGGAAGAGTACCGAAGCATTTTTAAACGTCAGCGGAATTCTGAGAACAATGGAAGAGTTCCGAAGCATTTTTAAACTTCAGCAGAATTCCGAGAACAATGGAAGAGTTTGGAAGCATTTTTAAACTTCAACGGAATTTCGAGAACAATGGAAGAGATCCGAAGCATTTTTAAACGTCAGCAGAATTCCGAGAACAATGGAAGAGTTCCGAAGCATTTTAAAACTTCAGCAGAATTCCAAGAACAATGGAAGAGTTCTGAAGCATTTTTAAACGTCAGCAGAATTACGAGAACAATGGAAGAGTTCCTATGCATTTTTAAACTTCAGCGGAATTCCGAGAACAATGGAAGAGTTCCGAAGCATTTTTAAACATCAGCGGAATTCCGAGAACAATGGAAGAGTACCGAAGCATTTTAAAACGTCATCGGAATTCCGAGAACAATGGAAGAGTTCCGAAGCATTTTTAAACTTCAGCGGAATTACGAGAACAATGGAAGAGTTCCGAAGCATTTTTAAACATGAGCAGAATTACGAGAACAATGGAAGAGATTTTAAGCATTTTTAAACGTCAGCGGAATGCCGAGAACAATGCAAGATTTCCGAAGCATTTTTATGTCAGCGGAATTCCGAGAACAATGGAAGAGTACCGAAGCATTTTTAAACGTCAGCAGAATTCCGAGAACAATGGAAGAGTTCCGAAGCATTTTTAAACGTCAGCAGAATTCCGAGAACAATGGAAGAGTTCCGAAGTATTTTTAAATGTCAGCAGAATTCCGAGAACAATGGAAGAGTTCCGAAGCATTTTTAAACGTCAGCGGAATTCCGAGAACAATGGAAGAGTTCTGAAGCATTTTTAAACGTCAGCGGAATTCCGAGAACAATGGAAGAGTTCTGAAGCATTTTTAAACTTCAGCAGAATTCCCAGAACAATGGAAGTGTTTTGAAGCATTTTTAAACTTCAACGGAATTCCGAGAACAATGGAAGAGTTCCGAAGCATTTTTAAACGTCAGCGGAATTTTGAAAACAATGGAAGATTTCCGAAGCATTTTTAAACGTCAGCGGAATTCTGAGAACAATGGAAGAGTTCCTATGCATTTTTAAACTTCAGCAGAATTCCAAGAACAATGGAAGGGTTCCGAAGCATTTTTAAACTTCAGCGGAATTTGGAGAACAATGGAAGAGTTCCGAAGCATTTTTAAAAGTCAGCGGAATTCCGAGAACAATGGAAGAGTTGTGAAGCATTTTTAAACGTCAGCGGAATTCCGAGAACAATGGAAGAGTTCCGAAGCACTTTTAAACGTCAGCAGAATTCTGAAAACAATGGAAAAGTTCTGAAGCGTTTTTAAACATCAGCGGAATTTTGAAAACAATGGAAGATTTCCGAAGCATTTTTAAACGTCAGCGGAATTCTGAGGACAATGGAAGAGTTGTGAAGCATTTTTAAACTTCAGCAGAATTCCAAGAACAATGGAAGAGTTCCGAAGCATTTTTAAACTTCAGCGGAATTCCGAGAACAATGTAAGAGATTTTAAGCATTTTTAAACTTCAGCGGAATTCCGAGAACAATAGAAGAGTTCCGAAGCATTTTTAAAATTCACACGAATTCCGAGAATAATGGAAGAGTTCAGATGAATTTTTAGACTTCAGCAGAATTCCTAAAACAATGGAAGAGGTCCGAAGCATTTTTAAACTTCAGCGGAATTCCGAGAACAATGGAAGAGTTCCGAAGCATTTTTAAACATCAGCGGAATTCCGAGAACAATGGAAGAGTACTGAAGCATTTTAAAACGTCATCGGAATTCCGAGAACAATGGAAGAGTTCCGAAGCATTTTTAAACTTCAGCAGAATTACGAGAACAATGGAAGAGTTCCAAAGCATTTTTAAACTTCAGCGGAATTCCGAGAACAATGGAAGAGTTCCGAAGCATTTTTAAACTTCAGCGGAATGCCGAGAACAATGCAAGATCTCCGAAGCATTTTTATATGTCAGCGGAATTCCGAGAATAATGGAAGAGTACCGAAGCATTTTTAAACGTCAGCGGAATTCTGAGAACAATGGAAGAGTTCCGAAGCATTTTTAAACTTCAGCAGAATTCCGAGAACAATGGAAGAGTTTGGAAGCATTTTTAAACTTCAACGGAATTTCGAGAACAATGGAAGAGATCCGAAGCATTTTTAAACGTCAGCAGAATTCCGAGAACAATGGAAGAGTTCCGAAGCATTTTAAAACTTCAGCAGAATTCCAAGAACAATGGAAGAGTTCTGAAGCATTTTTAAACGTCAGCAGAATTACGAGAACAATGGAAGAGTTCCTATGCATTTTTAAACTTCAGCGGAATTCCGAGAACAATGGAAGAGTTCCGAAGCATTTTTAAACATCAGCGGAATTCCGAGAACAATGGAAGAGTACCGAAGCATTTTAAAACGTCATCGGAATTCCGAGAACAATGGAAGAGTTCCGAAGCATTTTTAAACTTCAGCGGAATTACGAGAACAATGGAAGAGTTCCGAAGCATTTTTAAACATGAGCAGAATTACGAGAACAATGGAAGAGATTTTAAGCATTTTTAAACGTCAGCGGAATGCCGAGAACAATGCAAGATTTCCGAAGCATTTTTATGTCAGCGGAATTCCGAGAACAATGGAAGAGTACCGAAGCATTTTTAAACGTCAGCAGAATTCCGAGAACAATGGAAGAGTTCCGAAGCATTTTTAAACGTCAGCAGAATTCCGAGAACAATGGAAGAGTTCCGAAGTATTTTTAAATGTCAGCAGAATTCCGAGAACAATGGAAGAGTTCCGAAGCATTTTTAAACGTCAGCGGAATTCCGAGAACAATGGAAGAGTTCTGAAGCATTTTTAAACGTCAGCGGAATTCCGAGAACAATGGAAGAGTTCTGAAGCATTTTTAAACTTCAGCAGAATTCCCAGAACAATGGAAGTGTTTTGAAGCATTTTTAAACTTCAACGGAATTCCGAGAACAATGGAAGAGTTCCGAAGCATTTTTAAACGTCAGCGGAATTCCGAGAACAATGAAAGAGTTGCGAAGCATTATTAAACGTCAGCGGAATTCCGAGAACAATGGAAGAGTTCTGAAGCATTTTTAAGCGTCAGCGGAATTTTGAAAACAATGGAAGATTTCCGAAGCATTTTTAAACGTCAGCGGAATTCTGAGAACAATGGAAGAGTTCCTATGCATTTTTAAACTTCAGCAGAATTCCGAGAACAATGGAAGGGTTCCGAAGCATTTTTAAACTTCAGCGGAATTTGGAGAACAATGGAAGAGTTCCGAAGCATTTTTAAAAGTCAGCGGAATTCCGAGAACAATGGAAGAGTTGTGAAGCATTTTTAAACGTCAGCGGAATTCCGAGAACAATGGAAGAGTTCCGAAGCACTTTTAAACGTCAGCAGAATTCTGAAAACAATGGAAAAGTTCTGAAGCATTTTTAAACATCAGCGGAATTTTGAAAACAATGGAAGTTTTCCGAAGCATTTTTAAACGTCAGCGGAATTCTGAGGACAATGGAAGAGTTGTGAAGCATTTTTAAACTTCAGCAGAATTCCAAGAACAATGGAAGAGTTCCGAAGCATTTTTAAACTTCAGCGGAATTCCGAGAACAATGTAAGAGATTTTAAGCATTTTTAAACTTCAGCGGAATTCCGAGAACAATAGAAGAGTTCCGAAGCATTTTTAAAATTCACACGAATTCCGAGAATAATGGAAGAGTTCAGATGAATTTTTAGACTTCAGCAGAATTCCTAAAACAATGGAAGAGGTCCGAAGCATTTTTAAACTTCAGCGGAATTCCGAGAACAATGGAAGAGTTCCGAAGCATTTTTAAACATCAGCGGAATTCCGAGAACAATGGAAGAGTACTGAAGCATTTTAAAACGTCATCGGAATTCCGAGAACAATGGAAGAGTTCCGAAGCATTTTTAAACTTCAGCAGAATTACGAGAACAATGGAAGAGTTCCAAAGCATTTTTAAACTTCAGCGGAATTCCGAGAACAATGGAAGAGTTCCGAAGCATTTTTAAACTTCAGCAGAATTCCGAGAACAATGGAAGAGTTTGGAAGCATTTTTAAACTTCAACGGAATTTCGAGAACAATGGAAGAGATCCGAAGCATTTTTAAACTTCAGCAGAATTACGAGAACAATGGAAGAGTTCCAAAGCATTTTTAAACTTCAGCGGAATTCCGAGAACAATGGAAGAGTTCCGAAGCATTTTTAAACTTCAGCGGAATGCCGAGAACAATGCAAGATCTCCGAAGCATTTTTATATGTCAGCGGAATTCCGAGAATAATGGAAGAGTACCGAAGCATTTTTAAACGTCAGCGGAATTCTGAGAACAATGGAAGAGTTCCGAAGCATTTTTAAACTTCAGCAGAATTCCGAGAACAATGGAAGAGTTTGGAAGCATTTTTAAACTTCAACGGAATTTCGAGAACAATGGAAGAGATCCGAAGCATTTTTAAACGTCAGCAGAATTCCGAGAACAATGGAAGAGTTCCGAAGCATTTTAAAACTTCAGCAGAATTCCAAGAACAATGGAAGAGTTCTGAAGCATTTTTAAACGTCAGCAGAATTACGAGAACAATGGAAGAGTTCCTATGCATTTTTAAACTTCAGCGGAATTCCGAGAACAATGGAAGAGTTCCGAAGCATTTTTAAACATCAGCGGAATTCCGAGAACAATGGAAGAGTACCGAAGCATTTTAAAACGTCATCGGAATTCCGAGAACAATGGAAGAGTTCCGAAGCATTTTTAAACTTCAGCGGAATTACGAGAACAATGGAAGAGTTCCGAAGCATTTTTAAACATGAGCAGAATTACGAGAACAATGGAAGAGATTTTAAGCATTTTTAAACGTCAGCGGAATGCCGAGAACAATGCAAGATTTCCGAAGCATTTTTATGTCAGCGGAATTCCGAGAACAATGGAAGAGTACCGAAGCATTTTTAAACGTCAGCAGAATTCCGAGAACAATGGAAGAGTTCCGAAGCATTTTTAAACGTCAGCAGAATTCCGAGAACAATGGAAGAGTTCCGAAGTATTTTTAAATGTCAGAAGAATTCCGAGAACAATGGAAGAGTTCCGAAGCATTTTTAAACGTCAGCGGAATTCCGAGAACAATGGAAGAGTTCTGAAGCATTTTTAAACGTCAGCGGAATTCCGAGAACAATGGAAGAGTTCTGAAGCATTTTTAAACTTCAGCAGAATTCCCAGAACAATGGAAGTGTTTTGAAGCATTTTTAAACTTCAACGGAATTCCGAGAACAATGGAAGAGTTCCGAAGCATTTTTAAACGTCAGCGGAATTCCGAGAACAATGAAAGAGTTGCGAAGCATTATTAAACGTCAGCGGAATTCCGAGAACAATGGAAGAGTTCTGAAGCATTTTTAAGCGTCAGCGGAATTTTGAAAACAATGGAAGATTTCCGAAGCATTTTTAAACGTCAGCGGAATTCTGAGAACAATGGAAGAGTTCCTATGCATTTTTAAACTTCAGCAGAATTCCGAGAACAATGGAAGGGTTCCGAAGCATTTTTAAACTTCAGCGGAATTTGGAGAACAATGGAAGAGTTCCGAAGCATTTTTAAAAGTCAGCGGAATTCCGAGAACAATGGAAGAGTTGTGAAGCATTTTTAAACGTCAGCGGAATTCCGAGAACAATGGAAGAGTTCCGAAGCACTTTTAAACGTCAGCAGAATTCTGAAAACAATGGAAAAGTTCTGAAGCATTTTTAAACATCAGCGGAATTTTGAAAACAATGGAAGTTTTCCGAAGCATTTTTAAACGTCAGCGGAATTCTGAGGACAATGGAAGAGTTGTGAAGCATTTTTAAACTTCAGCAGAATTCCAAGAACAATGGAAGAGTTCCGAAGCATTTTTAAACTTCAGCGGAATTCCGAGAACAATGTAAGAGATTTTAAGCATTTTTAAACTTCAGCGGAATTCCGAGAACAATAGAAGAGTTCCGAAGCATTTTTAAAATTCACACGAATTCCGAGAATAATGGAAGAGTTCAGATGAATTTTTAGACTTCAGCAGAATTCCTAAAACAATGGAAGAGGTCCGAAGCATTTTTAAACTTCAGCGGAATTCCGAGAACAATGGAAGAGTTCCGAAGCATTTTTAAACATCAGCGGAATTCCGAGAACAATGGAAGAGTACTGAAGCATTTTAAAACGTCATCGGAATTCCGAGAACAATGGAAGAGTTCCGAAGCATTTTTAAACTTCAGCAGAATTACGAGAACAATGGAAGAGTTCCAAAGCATTTTTAAACTTCAGCGGAATTCCGAGAACAATGGAAGAGTTCCGAAGCATTTTTAAACTTCAGCAGAATTCCGAGAACAATGGAAGAGTTTGGAAGCATTTTTAAACTTCAACGGAATTTCGAGAACAATGGAAGAGATCCGAAGCATTTTTAAACGTCAGCAGAATTCCGAGAACAATGGAAGAGTTCCGAAGCATTTTAAAACTTCAGCAGAATTCCAAGAACAATGGAAGAGTTCTGAAGCATTTTTAAACGTCAGCAGAATTACGAGAACAATGGAAGAGTTCCTATGCATTTTTAAACTTCAGCGGAATTCCGAGAACAATGGAAGAGTTCCGAAGCATTTTTAAACATCAGCGGCATTCCGAGAACAATGGAAGAGTACCGAAGCATTTTAAAACGTCATCGGAATTCCGAGAACAATGGAAGAGTACCGAAGCATTTTTAAACGTCAGCAGAATTCCGAGAACAATGGAAGAGTTCCGAAGCATTTTTAAACGTCAGCAGAATTCCGAGAACAATGGAAGAGTTCCGAAGTATTTTTAAATGTCAGCAGAATTCCGAGAACAATGGAAGAGTTCCGAAGCATTTTTAAACGTCAGCGGAATTCCGAGAACAATGGAAGAGTTCTGAAGCATTTTTAAACGTCAGCGGAATTCCGAGAACAATGGAAGAGTTCTGAAGCATTTTTAAACTTCAGCAGAATTCCCAGAACAATGGAAGTGTTTTGAAGCATTTTTAAACTTCAACGGAATTCCGAGAACAATGGAAGAGTTCCGAAGCATTTTTAAACGTCAGCGGAATTCCGAGAACAATGAAAGAGTTGCGAAGCATTATTAAACGTCAGCGGAATTCCGAGAACAATGGAAGAGTTCTGAAGCATTTTTAAGCGTCAGCGGAATTTTGAAAACAATGGAAGATTTCCGAAGCATTTTTAAACGTCAGCGGAATTCTGAGAACAATGGAAGAGTTCCTATGCATTTTTAAACTTCAGCAGAATTCCGAGAACAATGGAAGGGTTACGAAGCATTTTTAAACTTCAGCGGAATTTGGAGAACAATGGAAGAGTTCCGAAGCATTTTTAAACGTCAGCGGAATTCCGAGAACAATGGAAGAGTTCCGAAGCACTTTTAAACGTCAGCAGAATTCTGAAAACAATGGAAAAGTTCTGAAGCATTTTTAAACATCAGCGGAATTTTGAAAACAATGGAAGATTTCCGAAGCATTTTTAAACGTCAGCGGAATTCTGAGGACAATGGAAGAGTTGTGAAGCATTTTTAAAATACAGCAGAATTCCAAGAACAATGGAAGAGTTCCGAAGCATTTTTAAACTTCAGCGGAATTCCGAGAACAATGTAAGAGATTTTAAGCATTTTTAAACTTCAGCGGAATTCCGAGAACAATAGAAGAGTTCCGAAGCATTTTTAAAATTCACACGAATTCCGAGAATAATGGAAGAGTTCAGATGAATTTTTAGACTTCAGCAGAATTCCTAAAACAATGGAAGAGGTCCGAAGCATTTTTAAACTTCAGCGGAATTCCGAGAACAATGGAAGAGTTCCGAAGCATTTTTAAACATCAGCGGAATTCCGAGAACAATGGAAGAGTACTGAAGCATTTTAAAACGTCATCGGAATTCCGAGAACAATGGAAGAGTTCCGAAGCATTTTTAAACTTCAGCAGAATTACGAGAACAATGGAAGAGTTCCAAAGCATTTTTAAACTTCAGCGGAATTCCGAGAACAATGGAAGAGTTCCGAAGCATTTTTAAACTTCAGCGGAATGCCGAGAACAATGCAAGATTTCCGAAGCATTTTTATATGTCAGCGGAATTCCGAGAATAATGGAAGAGTACCGAAGCATTTTTAAACGTCAGCGGAATTCTGAGAACAATGGAAGAGTTCCGAAGCATTTTTAAACTTCAGCAGAATTCCGAGAACAATGGAAGAGTTTGGAAGCATTTTTAAACTTCAACGGAATTTCGAGAACAATGGAAGAGATCCGAAGCATATTTAAACGTCAGCGGAATTCCGAGAACAATGAAAGAGTTGCGAAGCATTATTAAACGTCAGCGGAATTCCGAGAACAATGGAAGAGTTCTGAAGCATTTTTAAACGTCAGCGGAATTTTGAAAACAATGGAAGATTTCCGAAGCATTTTTAAACGTCAGCGGAATTCTGAGAACAATGGAAGAGTTCCGAAGCATTTTTAAACGTCAGCGGAATGCCGAGAACAATGCAAGATTTCCAAAGCATTTTTATATGTCAGCGGAATTCCGAGAACAATGGAAGAGCTCCGAAGCATTTTTAAACGTCAGCAGAATTCCGAGAACAATGGAAGAGTTCCGAAGCATTTTAAAACTTCAGCAGAATTCCAAGAACAATGGAAGAGTTCTGAAGCATTTTTAAACGTCAGCAGAATTCCGAGATCAATGGAAGAGTTCCGAAGCATTTTTAAACGTCAGCGGAATTCCGAGAACAGTGGAAGAGTTCTGAAGCATTTTTAAGCGTCAGCGGAATTTTGAAAACAATGGAAGATTTCCGAAGCATTTTTAAACGTCAGCGGAATTCTGAGAACAATGGAAGAGTTCCGAAACATTTTTAAACTTCAGCAGAATTCCGAGAACAATGGAAGGGTTCCGAAGCATTTTTAAACTTCAGCGGAATTTGGAGAACAATGGAAGAGTTCCGAAGTATTTTTAAAAGTCAGCGGAATTCCGAGAACAATGGAAGAGTTGTGAAGCATTTTTAAACGTCAGCGGAATTCCGAGAACAATGGAAGAGTTCCGAAGCATTTTTAAACGTCAGCAGAATTCCGAGAACAATGGAAGAGTTCCGAAGCATTTTTAAACGTCAGCAGAATTCTGAGAACAATGGAAGGGTTCCGAAGCGTTTTTAAACTTCAGCAGAATTCCGAGAAAAATGGAAGAGTTCCAAAGCATTTTTAAACATCAGCGGAATTCTGAGAACAATGGAAGAGTTCCGAAGCATTTTTAAACGTCAGCAGAATTCCGAGAAGAATGTAAGAGTACTGAAGCATTTTTAAACTTCAGCAGAATTCCGAGAGCAATGGAAGAGTTCCAAAGCATTTTAAAAGTTCATCAGAATTCCGAGAACAATTGAAGAGTTCCGAAGCATTTTTAAACGTCAGCGGAATGCCGAGAACAATGCAAGATTTCCGAAGCATTTTTATATGTCAGCGGAATTCCGAGAACAATGGAAGAGTACCGAAGCATTTTTAAACGTCAGCGGAATTCTGAGAACAATGGAAGAGTTCCAAAGCATTTTTAAACTTCAGCAGAATTCCGAGAACAATGGAAGAGTTTCGAAGCATTTTTAAACTTCAACGGAATTCCGAGAACAATGGAAGAGTTCCGCAGCATTTTTAAACGTCAGCAGAATTCCGAGAAGAATGTAAGAGTTCTGAAGCATTTTTAAACTTCAGCAGAATTCCGAAAGCAATGGAAGAGTTCCAAAGCATTTTAAAAGTTCAGCAGAATTCCGAGAACAATTGAAGAGTTCCGAAGCATTTTTAAACGTCAGCGGAATGCCGAGAACAATGCAAGATTTCCGAAGCATTTTTATATGTCAGCGGAATTCCAAGAACAATGGAAGAGTTCCGAAGCATTTTTAAACTTCAGCAGAATTCCGAGAACAATGGAAGAGTTTCGAAGCATTTTTAAACTTCAATGGAATTTCGAGAACAATGGAAGAGTTCCGAAGCATTTTTAAACTTCAGCAGAATTCCGAGAACAATGGAAGATTTCCGAAGCATTTTTAAACGTCAGCGGAATTCTGAGAACAATGGAAGAGTTCTGAAGCATTTATAAACTTCAGCAGAATTCCGAGAACAATGGAAGAGTTCCGAAGCATTTTTAAACTTCACCCGAATTCCGAGAGCAATGGAAGAGTTCCAAAGCATTTTAAAAGTTCAGCAGAATTCCGAGAACAATTGAAGAGTTCCGAAGCATTTTTAAACGTCAGCGGAATGCCGAGAACAATGCAAGATTTCCGAAGCATTTTTAAACGTCAGCGGAATTCTGAGAACAATGGAAGAGTTCCGAAGCATTTTTAAACTTCAGCAGAATTCCGAGAACAATGGAAGAGTTTCGAAGCATTTTTAAACTTCAACGGAATTTCGAGAACAATGGAAGAGTTCCGAAGCATTTTTAAACGTCAGCGGAATTCCGAGAACAATGAAAGAGTTGCGAAGCATTATTAAACGTCAGCGGAATTCCGAGAACAATGGAAGAGTTCTGAAGCATTTTTAAACGTCAGCGGAATTTTGAAAACAATGGAAGATTTCCGAAGCATTTTTAAACGTCAGCGGAATTCTGAGAACAATGGAAGAGTTCCGAAGCATTTTTAAACGTCAGCGGAATGCCGAGAACAATGCAAGATTTCCGAAGCATTTTTATATGTCAGCGGAATTCCGAGAACAATGGAAGAGTACCGAAGCATTTTTAAATGTCAGCGGAATGCCGAGAACAATGCAAGATTTCCGAAGTATTTTTATATGTCAGCAGAATTCCGAGAACAATGGAAGAGATTTTAAGCATTTTTAAACTTCAGCGGAATTCCGAGAACAGTAGAAGAGTTCCGAAGCATTTTTAAACTTCACGAGAATTCTGAGAACAATGAAAGAGTTCCGAAGCATTTTTAAAAGTCAGCGGAATTCCGGGAACAATGGAAGAGTTGTGAAGCATTTTTAAACGTCAGCGGAATTCCGAGAACAATGGAAGAGTTCCGAAGCATTTTTAAACTTCAGCGGAATTTGGAGAACAATGGAAGAGTTCTGAAGTATTTTTAAAAGTCAGCGGAATTCTGAGAACAATGGAAGAGTTCCGAAGCATTTTTAAACTTCAGCGGAATTCCGAGAACAATGGAAGAGTTCCAAAGCATTTTTAAACGTCAGCGGAATTCCGAGAACAATGGAAGAGTTCTGAAGCATTTTTAAACGTCAGCGGAATATTGAAAACAATGGAAGATTTCCGAAGCATTTTTAAACGTCAGCGGAATTCTGAGAACAATGGAAGAGTTACGAAGCATTTTTAAACTTCAGCAGAATTCCGAGAACAATGGAAGAGTTCCGAAGCATTTTTAAATGTCAGCGGAATTCCGAGAACAATGAAAGAGTTGCGAAGCATTATTAAACGTCAGCGGAATTCCGAGAACAATGGAAGATTTCTGAAGCATCTTTAAACTTCAGCAGAATTCCGAGAACAATGGAAGAGTTTCGAAGCATTTTTAAACTTCAACGGAATTCCGAGAACAATGGATGAGTGCCGAAGCATTTTTAAACGTCCGTGGAATTCCGAGAACAATGAAAGAGTTGCGAAGCATTATTAAACGTCAGCGGAATTCCGAGAACAATGGAAGAGTTCTGAAGCATTTTTAAGCGTCAGCGGAATTTTGAAAACAATGGAAGATTTCCAAAGCATTTATAAACGTCAGCGGAATTCTGAGAACAATGGAAGAGTTCCGAAGCATTTTTAAACTTCAGCAGAATTCCGAGAACAATGGAAGGGTTACGAAGCATTTTTAAACTTCAGCGGAATTTGGAGAACAATGGAAGAGTTCCGAAGCATTTTTAAAAGTCAGCGGAAATCCGAGAACAATGGAAGAGTTGTGAAGGATTTTTAAACGTCAGCGGAATTCCGAGAACAATGGAATAGTTCTGAAGCATTTTTAAACGTCAGCGGAATTTTGAAAACAATGGAAGATTTCCGAAGCATTTTTAAACGTCAGCGGAATTCCGAGAACAATGAAAGAGTTGCGAAGCATTATTAAACGTCAGCGGAATTCCGAGAACAATGGAAGAGTTCTGAAGCATTTTTAAACTTCAGCAGAATTCCCAGAACAATGGAAGTGTTTTGAAGCATTTTTAAACTTCAACGGAATTCCGAGAACAATGGAAGAGTTCCGAAGCATTTTTAAACGTCAGCGGAATTCCGAGAACAATGAAAGAGTTGCGAAGCATTATTAAACGTCAGCGGAATTCCGAGAACAATGGAAGAGTTCTGAAGCATTTTTAAGCGTCAGCGGAATTTTGAAAACAATGGAAGATTTCCGAAGCATTTTTAAACGTCAGCGGAATTCTGAGAACAATGGAAGAGTTCCTAAGCATTTTTAAACTTCAGCAGAATTCCGAGAACAATGGAAGGGTTCCGAAGCATTTTTAAACTTCAGCGGAATTCCGAGAACAATGGAAGAGTTCCAAAGCATTTTTAAACGTCAGCGGAATTCTGAGAACAATGGAAGAGTTCCGAAGCATTTTTAAACGTCAGCAGAATTCCGAGAAGAATGTAAGAGTACTGAAGCATTTTTAAACTTCAGCAGAATTCCGAGAGCAATGGAAGAGTTCCAAAGCATTTTAAAAGTTCAGCAGAATTCCGAGAACAATTGAAGAGTTCCGAAGCATTTTTAAACGTCAGCAGAATTCTGAGAACAATGGAAGAGTTCCGAAGCATTTTTAAACTTCAGCAGAATTCCGAGAACAATGGAAGAGTTTGGAAGCATTTTTAAACTTCAACGGAATTTCGAGAACAATGGAAGAGATCCGAAGCATATTTAAACGTCAGCGGAATTCCGAGAACAATGAAAGAGTTGCGAAGCATTATTAAACGTCAGCGGAATTCCGAGAACAATGGAAGAGTTCCGAAGCATTTTTAAACGTCAGCAGAATTCTGAGAACAATGGAAGAGTTCCGAAGCATTTTTAAACTTCAGCGGAATTCCGAGAACAATGGAAGAGTTCCAAAGCATTTTTAAACGTCAGCGGAATTCCGAGAACAATGGAAGAGTTGCGAAGCATTATTAAACGTCAGCGGAATTCCGAGAACAATGGAAGAGTTCTGAAGCATTTTTAAGCGTCAGCGGAATTTTGAAAACAATGGAAGATTTCCGAAGCATTTATAAACGTCAGCGGAATTCTGAGAACAATGGAAGAGTTCCGAAGCATTTTTAAACTTCAGCAGAATTCCGAGAACAATGGAAGGATTACGAAGCATTTTTAAACTTCAGCGGAATTTGGAGAACAATGGAAGAGTTCCGAAGCATTTTTAAAAGTCAGCGGAAATCCGAGAACAATGGAAGAGTTGTGAAGGATTTTTAAACGTCAGCGGAATTCCGAGAACAATGGAATAGTTCTGAAGCATTTTTAAACGTCAGCGGAATTTTGAAAACAATGGAAGATTTCCGAAGCATTTTTAAACGTCAGCGGAATTCTGAGAACAATGGAAGAGTTCTGAAGCATTTATAAACTTCAGCAGAATTCCGAGAACAATGGAAGAGTTCCGAAGCATTTTTAAACGTCAGCGGAATTCCGAGAACAATGAAAGAGTTGCGAAGCATTATTAAACGTCAGCGGAATTCCGAGAACAATGGAAGAGTTCTGAAGCATTTTTAAACTTCAGCAGAATTCCCAGAACAATGGAAGTGTTTTGAATCATTTTTAAACTTCAACGGAATTCCGAGAACAATGGAAGAGTTCCGAAGCATTTTTAAACGTCAGCGGAATTCCGAGAACAATGAAAGAGTTGCGAAGCATTATTAAACGTCAGCGGAATTCCGAGAACAATGGAAGAGTTCTGAAGCATTTTTAAGCGTCAGCGGAATTTTGAAAACAATGGAAGATTTCTGAAGCATTTTTAAACGTCAGCGGAATTCTGAGAACAATGGAAGAGTTCCTAAGCATTTTTAAACTTCAGCAGAATTCCGAGAACAATGGAAGGGTTCCGAAGCATTTTTAAACTTCAGCGGAATTCCGAGAACAATGGAAGAGTTCCAAAGCATTTTTAAACGTCAGCGGAATTCTGAGAACAATGGAAGAGTTCCGAAGCATTTTTAAACGTCAGCAGAATTCCGAGAAGAATGTAAGAGTACTGAAGCATTTTTAAACTTCAGCAGAATTCCGAGAGCAATGGAAGAGTTCCAAAGCATTTTAAAAGTTCAGCAGAATTCCGAGAACAATTGAAGAGTTCCGAAGCATTTTTAAACGTCAGCAGAATTCTGAGAACAATGGAAGAGTTCCGAAGCATTTTTAAACTTCAGCAGAATTCCGAGAACAATGGAAGAGTTTGGAAGCATTTTTAAACTTCAACGGAATTTCGAGAACAATGGAAGAGATCCGAAGCATATTTAAACGTCAGCGGAATTCCGAGAACAATGAAAGAGTTGCGAAGCATTATTAAACGTCAGCGGAATTCCGAGAACAATGGAAGAGTTCCGAAGCATTTTTAAACGTCAGCAGAATTCTGAGAACAATGGAAGAGTTCCGAAGCATTTTTAAACTTCAGCGGAATTCCGAGAACAATGGAAGAGTTCCGAAGCATTTTTAAACGTCAGCGGAATTCCGAGAACAATGGAAGAGTTCTGAAGCATTTTTAAACGTCAGCGGAATTCCGAGAACAATGGAAGAGTTCCGAAGCATTTTTAAACGTCAGCAGAATTCCGAGAAGAATGTAAGAGTACTGAAGCATTTTTAAACTTCAGCAGAATTCCGAGAGCAATGGAAGAGTTCCAAAGCATTTTAAAAGTTCAGCAGAATTCCGAGAACAATTGAAGAGCTCCGAAGCATTATTAAACGTCAGCGGAATGCCGAGAACAATGCAAGATTTCCGAAGCATTTTTATATGTCAGCGGAATTCCGAGAACAATGGAAGAGTTCCGAAGCATTTTTAAACTTCAGCGGAATTCCGAGAACAATGGAAGTGTTTTGAAGCATTTTTAAACTTCAACGGAATTCCGAGAACAATGGAAGAGTTCCGAAGCATTTTTAAACGTCAGCGGAATTCCGAGAACAATGAAAGAGTTGCGAAGCATTATTAAACGTCAGCGGAATTCCGAGAACAATGGAAGAGTTCTGAAGCATTTTTAAGCGTCAGCGGAATTTTGAAAACAATGGAAGATTTCCGAAGCATTTTTAAACGTCAGCGGAATTCTGAGAACAATGGAAGAGTTCCTATGCATTTTTAAACTTCAGCAGAATTCCGAGAACAATGGTAGGGTTCCGAAGCATTTTTAAACTTCAGCGGAATTTGGAGAACAATGGAAGAGTTCCGAAGCATTTTTAAAAGTCAGCGGAATTCCGAGAACAATGGAAGAGTTGTGAAGCATTTTTAAACGTCAGCGGAATTCCGAGAACAATGGAAGAGTTCCGAAGCATTTTTAAACGTCAGCAGAATTCTGAAAACAATGGAAAAGTTCTGAAGCATTTTTAAACATCAGCGGAATTTTGAAAACAATGGAAGATTTCCGAAGCATTTTTAAACTTCAGCGGAAATCTGAGGACAATGGAAGAGTTGTGAAGCATTTTTAAACTTCAGCAGAATTCCAAGAACATTGGAAGAGTTCCGAAGCATTTTTAAACTTCAGCGGAATTCCGAGAACAATGTAAGAGATTTTAAGCATTTTTAAACTTCAGCGGAATTCCGAGAACAATAGAAGAGTTCCGAAGCATTTTTAAAATTCACACGAATTCCGAGAATAATGGAAGAGTTCAGATGAATTTTTAGACTTCAGCAGAATTCCTAAAACAATGGAAGAGGTCCGAAGCATTTTTAAACTTCAGCGGAATTCCGAGAACAATGGAAGAGTTCCGAAGCATTTTTAAACATCAGCGGAATTCCGAGAACAATGGAAGAGTACTGAAGCATTTTAAAACGTCATCGGAATTCCGAGAACAATGGAAGAGTTCCGAAGCATTTTTAAACTTCAGCAGAATTACGAGAACAATGGAAGAGGTCCGAAGCATTTTTAAACTTCAGCGGAATGCCGAGAACAATGCAAGATTTCCGAAGCATTTTTATATGTCAGCGGAATTCCGAGAATAATGGAAGAGTACCGAAGCATTTTTAAACGTCAGCGGAATTCTGAGAACAATGGAAGAGTTCCGAAGCATTTTTAAACTTCAGCAGAATTCCGAGAACAATGGAAGAGTTTGGAAGCATTTTTAAACTTCAACGGAATTTCGAGAACAATGGAAGAGATCCGAAGCATATTTAAACGTCAGCGGAATTCCGAGAACAATGAAAGAGTTGCGAAGCATTATTAAACGTCAGCGGAATTCCGAGAACAATGGAAGAGTTTTGAAGCATTTTTAAACGTCAGCGGAATTTTGAAAACAATGGAAGATTTCCGAAGCATTTTTAAACGTCAGCGGAATTCTGAGAACAATGGAAGAGTTCCGAAGCATTTTTAAACGTCAGCGGAATGCCGAGAACAATGCAAGATTTCCGAAGCATTTTTATATGTCAGCGGAATTCCGAGAACAATGGAAGAGCTCCGAAGCATTTTTAAACGTCAGCAGAATTCCGAGAACAATGGAAGAGTTCCGAAGCATTTTAAAACTTCAGCAGAATTCCAAGAACAATGGAAGAGTTCTGAAGCATTTTTAAACGTCAGCAGAATTCCGAGATCAATGGAAGAGTTCCGAAGCATTTTTAAACGTCAGCGGAATTCCGAGAACAGTGGAAGAGTTCTGAAGCATTTTTAAGCGTCAGCGGAATTTTGAAAACAATGGAAGATTTCCGAAGCATTTTTAAACGTCAGCGGAATTCTGAGAACAATGGAAGAGTTCCGAAACATTTTTAAACTTCAGCAGAATTCCGAGAACAATGGAAGGGTTCCGAAGCATTTTTAAACTTCAGCGGAATTTGGAGAACAATGGAAGAGTTCCGAAGTATTTTTAAAAGTCAGCGGAATTCCGAGAACAATGGAAGAGTTGTGAAGCATTTTTAAACGTCAGCGGAATTCCGAGAACAATGGAAGAGTTCCGAAGCATTTTTAAACGTCAGCAGAATTCCGAGAACAATGGAAGAGTTTCGAAGCATTTTTAAACGTCAGCAGAATTCTGAGAACAATGGAAGGGTTCCGAAGCGTTTTTAAACTTCAGCGGAATTCCGAGAACAATGGAAGAGTTCCAAAGCATTTTTAAACGTCAGCGGAATTCTGAGAACAATGGAAGAGTTCCGAAGCATTTTTAAACGTCAGCAGAATTCCGAGAAGAATGTAAGAGTACTGAAGCATTTTTAAACTTCAGCAGAATTCCGAGAGCAATGGAAGAGTTCCAAAGCATTTTAAAAGTTCATCAGAATTCCGAGAACAATTGAAGAGTTCCGAAGCATTTTTAAACGTCAGCGGAATGCTGAGAACAATGCAAGATTTCCGAAGCATTTTTAAACGTCAGCGGAATTCTGAGAACAATGGAAGAGTTCCAAAGCATTTTTAAACTTCAGCAGAATTCCGAGAACAATGGAAGAGTTTCGAAGCATTTTTAAACTTCAACGGAATTCCGAGAACAATGGAAGTGTTCCGCAGCATTTTTAAACGTCAGCAGAATTCCGAGAAGAATGTAAGAGTTCTGAAGCATTTTTAAACTTCAGCAGAATTCCGAAAGCAATGGAAGAGTTCCAAAGCATTTTAAAAGTTCAGCAGAATTCCGAGAACAATTGAAGAGTTCCGAAGCATTTTTAAACGTCAGCGGAATGCCGAGAACAATGCAAGATTTCCGAAGCATTTTTATATGTCAGCGGAATTCCAAGAACAATGGAAGAGTTCCGAAGCATTTTTAAACTTCAGCAGAATTCCGAGAACAATGGAAGAGTTTCGAAGCATTTTTAAACTTCAATGGAATTTCGAGAACAATGGAAGAGTTCCGAAGCATTTTTAAACTTCAGCAGAATTCCGAGAACAATGGAAGATTTCCGAAGCATTTTTAAACGTCAGCGGAATTCTGAGAACAATGGAAGAGTTCTGAAGCATTTATAAACTTCAGCAGAATTCCGAGAACAATGGAAGAGTTCCGAAGCATTTTTAAACTTCACCCGAATTCCGAGAGCAATGGAAGAGTTCCAAAGCATTTTAAAAGTTCAGCAGAATTCCGAGAACAATTGAAGAGTTCCGAAGCATTTTTAAACGTCAGCGGAATGCCGAGAACAATGCAAGATTTCCGAAGCATTTTTAAACGTCAGCGGAATTCTGAGAACAATGGAAGAGTTCCGAAGCATTTTTAAACTTCAGCAGAATTCCGAGAACAATGGAAGAGTTTCGAAGCATTTTTAAACTTCAACGGAATTTCGAGAACAATGGAAGAGTTCCGAAGCATTTTTAAACGTCAGCGGAATTCCGAGAACAATGAAAGAGTTGCGAAGCATTATTAAACGTCAGCGGAATTCCGAGAACAATGGAAGAGTTCTGAAGCATTTTTAAACGTCAGCGGAATTTTGAAAACAATGGAAGATTTCCGAAGCATTTTTAAACGTCAGCGGAATTCTGAGAACAATGGAAGAGTTCCGAAGCATTTTTAAACGTCAGCGGAATGCCGAGAACAATGCAAGATTTCCGAAGCATTTTTATATGTCAGCGGAATTCCGAGAACAATGGAAGAGTACCGAAGCATTTTTAAATGTCAGCGGAATGCCGAGAACAATGCAAGATTTCCGAAGCATTTTTATATGTCAGCAGAATTCCGAGAACAATGGAAGAGATTTTAAGCATTTTTAAACTTCAGCGGAATTCCGAGAACAGTAGAAGAGTTCCGAAGCATTTTTAAACTTCACCCGAATTCTGAGAACAATGAAAGAGTTCCGAAGCATTTTTAAAAGTCAGCGGAATTCCGGGAACAATGGAAGAGTTGTGAAGCATTTTTAAACGTCAGCGGAATTCCGAGAACAATGGAAGAGTTCCGAAGCATTTTTAAACTTCAGCGGAATTTGGAGAACAATGGAAGAGTTCCGAAGTATTTTTAAAAGTCAGCGGAATTCTGAGAACAATGGAAGAGTTCCGAAGCATTTTTAAACTTCAGCGGAATTCCGAGAACAATGGAAGAGTTCCAAAGCATTTTTAAACGTCAGCGGAATTCCGAGAACAATGGAAGAGTTCTGAAGCATTTTTAAACGTCAGCGGAATATTGAAAACAATGGAAGATTTCCGAAGCATTTTTAAACGTCAGCGGAATTCTGAGAACAATGGAAGAGTTACGAAGCATTTTTAAACTTCAGCAGAATTCCGAGAACAATGGAAGAGTTCCGAAGTATTTTTAAATGTCAGCGGAATTCCGTGAACAATGAAAGAGTTGCGAAGCATTATTAAACGTCAGCGGAATTCCGAGAACAATGGAAGATTTCTGAAGCATCTTTAAACTTCAGCAGAATTCCGAGAACAATGGAAGAGTTTCGAAGCATTTTTAAACTTCAACGGAATTCCGAGAACAATGGATGAGTGCCGAAGCATTTTTAAACGTCCGTGGAATTCCGAGAACAATGAAAGAGTTGCGAAGCATTATTAAACGTCAGCGGAATTCCGAGAACAATGGAAGAGTTCTGAAGCATTTTTAAGCGTCAGCGGAATTTTGAAAACAATGGAAGATTTCCGAAGCATTTATAAACGTCAGCGGAATTCTGAGAACAATGGAAGAGTTCCGAAGCATTTTTAAACTTCAGCAGAATTCCGAGAACAATGGAAGGGTTACGAAGCATTTTTAAACTTCAGCGGAATTTGGAGAACAATGGAAGAGTTCCGAAGCATTTTTAAAAGTCAGCGGAAATCCGAGAACAATGGAAGAGTTGTGAAGCATTTTTAAACGTCAGCGGAATTCCGAGAACAATGGAATAGTTCTGAAGCATTTTTAAACGTCAGCGGAATTTTGAAAACAATGGAAGATTTCCGAAGCATTTTTAAACGTCAGCGGAATTCTGAGAACAATGGAAGAGTTCTGAAGCATTTATAAACTTCAGCAGAATTCCGAGAACAATGGAAGAGTTCCGAAGCATTTTTAAACGTCAGCGGAATTCCGAGAACAATGAAAGAGTTGCGAAGCATTATTAAACGTCAGCGGAATTCCGAGAACAATGGAAGAGTTCTGAAGCATTTTTAAACTTCAGCAGAATTCCCAGAACAATGGAAGTGTTTTGAAGCATTTTTAAACTTCAACGGAATTCCGAGAACAATGGAAGAGTTCCGAAGCATTTTTAAACGTCAGCGGAATTCCGAGAACAATGAAAGAGTTGCGAAGCATTATTAAACGTCAGCGGAATTCCGAGAACAATGGAAGAGTTCTGAAGCATTTTTAAGCGTCAGCGGAATTTTGAAAACAATGGAAGATTTCCGAAGCATTTTTAAACGTCAGCGGAATTCTGAGAACAATGGAAGAGTTCCGAAGCATTTTTAAACATCAGCGGAATTCCGAGAACAATGGAAGAGTACTGAAGCATTTTAAAACGTCATCGGAATTCCGAGAACAATGGAAGAGTTCCGAAGCATTTTTAAACTTCAGCAGAATTACGAGAACAATGGAAGAGGTCCGAAGCATTTTTAAACTTCAGCGGAATGCCGAGAACAATGCAAGATTTCCGAAGCATTTTTATATGTCAGCGGAATTCCGAGAATAATGGAAGAGTACCGAAGCATTTTTAAACGTCAGCGGAATTCTGAGAACAATGGAAGAGTTCCGAAGCATTTTTAAACTTCAGCAGAATTCCGAGAACAATGGAAGAGTTTGGAAGCATTTTTAAACTTCAACGGAATTTCGAGAACAATGGAAGAGATCCGAAGCATATTTAAACGTCAGCGGAATTCCGAGAACAATGAAAGAGTTGCGAAGCATTATTAAACGTCAGCGGAATTCCGAGAACAATGGAAGAGTTTTGAAGCATTTTTAAACGTCAGCGGAATTTTGAAAACAATGGAAGATTTCCGAAGCATTTTTAAACGTCAGCGGAATTCTGAGAACAATGGAAGAGTTCCGAAGCATTTTTAAACGTCAGCGGAATGCCGAGAACAATGCAAGATTTCCGAAGCATTTTTATATGTCAGCGGAATTCCGAGAACAATGGAAGAGCTCCGAAGCATTTTTAAACGTCAGCAGAATTCCGAGAACAATGGAAGAGTTCCGAAGCATTTTAAAACTTCAGCAGAATTCCAAGAACAATGGAAGAGTTCTGAAGCATTTTTAAACGTCAGCAGAATTCCGAGATCAATGGAAGAGTTCCGAAGCATTTTTAAACGTCAGCGGAATTCCGAGAACAGTGGAAGAGTTCTGAAGCATTTTTAAGCGTCAGCGGAATTTTGAAAACAATGGAAGATTTCCGAAGCATTTTTAAACGTCAGCGGAATTCTGAGAACAATGGAAGAGTTCCGAAACATTTTTAAACTTCAGCAGAATTCCGAGAACAATGGAAGGGTTCCGAAGCATTTTTAAACTTCAGCGGAATTTGGAGAACAATGGAAGAGTTCCGAAGTATTTTTAAAAGTCAGCGGAATTCCGAGAACAATGGAAGAGTTGTGAAGCATTTTTAAACGTCAGCGGAATTCCGAGAACAATGGAAGAGTTCCGAAGCATTTTTAAACGTCAGCAGAATTCCGAGAACAATGGAAGAGTTTCGAAGCATTTTTAAACGTCAGCAGAATTCTGAGAACAATGGAAGGGTTCCGAAGCGTTTTTAAACTTCAGCGGAATTCCGAGAACAATGGAAGAGTTCCAAAGCATTTTTAAACGTCAGCGGAATTCTGAGAACAATGGAAGAGTTCCGAAGCATTTTTAAACGTCAGCAGAATTCCGAGAAGAATGTAAGAGTACTGAAGCATTTTTAAACTTCAGCAGAATTCCGAGAGCAATGGAAGAGTTCCAAAGCATTTTAAAAGTTCATCAGAATTCCGAGAACAATTGAAGAGTTCCGAAGCATTTTTAAACGTCAGCGGAATGCTGAGAACAATGCAAGATTTCCGAAGCATTTTTAAACGTCAGCGGAATTCTGAGAACAATGGAAGAGTTCCAAAGCATTTTTAAACTTCAGCAGAATTCCGAGAACAATGGAAGAGTTTCGAAGCATTTTTAAACTTCAACGGAATTCCGAGAACAATGGAAGTGTTCCGCAGCATTTTTAAACGTCAGCAGAATTCCGAGAAGAATGTAAGAGTTCTGAAGCATTTTTAAACTTCAGCAGAATTCCGAAAGCAATGGAAGAGTTCCAAAGCATTTTAAAAGTTCAGCAGAATTCCGAGAACAATTGAAGAGTTCCGAAGCATTTTTAAACGTCAGCGGAATGCCGAGAACAATGCAAGATTTCCGAAGCATTTTTATATGTCAGCGGAATTCCAAGAACAATGGAAGAGTTCCGAAGCATTTTTAAACTTCAGCAGAATTCCGAGAACAATGGAAGAGTTTCGAAGCATTTTTAAACTTCAATGGAATTTCGAGAACAATGGAAGAGTTCCGAAGCATTTTTAAACTTCAGCAGAATTCCGAGAACAATGGAAGATTTCCGAAGCATTTTTAAACGTCAGCGGAATTCTGAGAACAATGGAAGAGTTCTGAAGCATTTATAAACTTCAGCAGAATTCCGAGAACAATGGAAGAGTTCCGAAGCATTTTTAAACTTCACCCGAATTCCGAGAGCAATGGAAGAGTTCCAAAGCATTTTAAAAGTTCAGCAGAATTCCGAGAACAATTGAAGAGTTCCGAAGCATTTTTAAACGTCAGCGGAATGCCGAGAACAATGCAAGATTTCCGAAGCATTTTTAAACGTCAGCGGAATTCTGAGAACAATGGAAGAGTTCCGAAGCATTTTTAAACTTCAGCAGAATTCCGAGAACAATGGAAGAGTTTCGAAGCATTTTTAAACTTCAACGGAATTTCGAGAACAATGGAAGAGTTCCGAAGCATTTTTAAACGTCAGCGGAATTCCGAGAACAATGAAAGAGTTGCGAAGCATTATTAAACGTCAGCGGAATTCCGAGAACAATGGAAGAGTTCTGAAGCATTTTTAAACGTCAGCGGAATTTTGAAAACAATGGAAGATTTCCGAAGCATTTTTAAACGTCAGCGGAATTCTGAGAACAATGGAAGAGTTCCGAAGCATTTTTAAACGTCAGCGGAATGCCGAGAACAATGCAAGATTTCCAAAGCATTTTTATATGTCAGCGGAATTCCGAGAACAATGGAAGAGTACCGAAGCATTTTTAAATGTCAGCGGAATGCCGAGAACAATGCAAGATTTCCGAAGCATTTTTATATGTCAGCAGAATTCCGAGAACAATGGAAGAGATTTTAAGCATTTTTAAACTTCAGCGGAATTCCGAGAACAGTAGAAGAGTTCCGAAGCATTTTTAAACTTCACCCGAATTCTGAGAACAATGAAAGAGTTCCGAAGCATTTTTAAAAGTCAGCGGAATTCCGGGAACAATGGAAGAGTTGTGAAGCATTTTTAAACGTCAGCGGAATTCCGAGAACAATGGAAGAGTTCCGAAGCATTTTTAAACTTCAGCGGAATTTGGAGAACAATGGAAGAGTTCCGAAGTATTTTTAAAAGTCAGCGGAATTCTGAGAACAATGGAAGAGTTCCGAAGCATTTTTAAACTTCAGCGGAATTCCGAGAACAATGGAAGAGTTCCAAAGCATTTTTAAACGTCAGCGGAATTCCGAGAACAATGGAAGAGTTCTGAAGCATTTTTAAACGTCAGCGGAATATTGAAAACAATGGAAGATTTCCGAAGCATTTTTAAACGTCAGCGGAATTCTGAGAACAATGGAAGAGTTACGAAGCATTTTTAAACTTCAGCAGAATTCCGAGAACAATGGAAGAGTTCCGAAGTATTTTTAAATGTCAGCGGAATTCCGTGAACAATGAAAGAGTTGCGAAGCATTATTAAACGTCAGCGGAATTCCGAGAACAATGGAAGATTTCTGAAGCATCTTTAAACTTCAGCAGAATTCCGAGAACAATGGAAGAGTTTCGAAGCATTTTTAAACTTCAACGGAATTCCGAGAACAATGGATGAGTGCCGAAGCATTTTTAAACGTCCGTGGAATTCCGAGAACAATGAAAGAGTTGCGAAGCATTATTAAACGTCAGCGGAATTCCGAGAACAATGGAAGAGTTCTGAAGCATTTTTAAGCGTCAGCGGAATTTTGAAAACAATGGAAGATTTCCGAAGCATTTATAAACGTCAGCGGAATTCTGAGAACAATGGAAGAGTTCCGAAGCATTTTTAAACTTCAGCAGAATTCCGAGAACAATGGAAGGGTTACGAAGCATTTTTAAACTTCAGCGGAATTTGGAGAACAATGGAAGAGTTCCGAAGCATTTTTAAAAGTCAGCGGAAATCCGAGAACAATGGAAGAGTTGTGAAGCATTTTTAAACGTCAGCGGAATTCCGAGAACAATGGAATAGTTCTGAAGCATTTTTAAACGTCAGCGGAATTTTGAAAACAATGGAAGATTTCCGAAGCATTTTTAAACGTCAGCGGAATTCTGAGAACAATGGAAGAGTTCTGAAGCATTTATAAACTTCAGCAGAATTCCGAGAACAATGGAAGAGTTCCGAAGCATTTTTAAACGTCAGCGGAATTCCGAGAACAATGAAAGAGTTGCGAAGCATTATTAAACGTCAGCGGAATTCCGAGAACAATGGAAGAGTTCTGAAGCATTTTTAAACTTCAGCAGAATTCCCAGAACAATGGAAGTGTTTTGAAGCATTTTTAAACTTCAACGGAATTCCGAGAACAATGGAAGAGTTCCGAAGCATTTTTAAACGTCAGCGGAATTCCGAGAACAATGAAAGAGTTGCGAAGCATTATTAAACGTCAGCGGAATTCCGAGAACAATGGAAGAGTTCTGAAGCATTTTTAAGCGTCAGCGGAATTTTGAAAACAATGGAAGATTTCCGAAGCATTTTTAAACGTCAGCGGAATTCTGAGAACAATGGAAGAGTTCCTAAGCATTTTTAAACTTCAGCAGAATTCCGAGAACAATGGAAGGGTTCCGAAGCGTTTTTAAACTTCAGCGGAATTCCGAGAACAATGGAAGAGTTCCAAAGCATTTTTAAACGTCAGCGGAATTCTGAGAACAATGGAAGAGTTCCGAAGCATTTTTAAACGTCAGCAGAATTCCGAGAAGAATGTAAGAGTACTGAAGCATTTTTAAACTTCAGCAGAATTCCGAGAGCAATGGAAGAGTTCCAAAGCATTTTAAAAGTTCAGCAGAATTCCGAGAACAATTGAAGAGTTCCGAAGCATTTTTAAACGTCAGCAGAATTCTGAGAACAATGGAAGAGTTCCGAAGCATTTTTAAACTTCAGCAGAATTCCGAGAACAATGGAAGAGTTTGGAAGCATTTTTAAACTTCAACGGAATTTCGAGAACAATGGAAGAGATCCGAAGCATATTTAAACGTCAGCGGAATTCCGAGAACAATGAAAGAGTTGCGAAGCATTATTAAACGTCAGCGGAATTCCGAGAACAATGGAAGAGTTCTGAAGCATTTTTAAACGTCAGCAGAATTTTGAAAACAATGGAAGATTTCCGAAGCATTTTTAAACGTCAGCGGAATTCTGAGAACAATGGAAGAGTTCCGAAGCATTTTTAAACGTCAGCGGAATGCCGAGAACAATGCAAGATTTCCGAAGCATTTTTATATGTCAGCGGAATTCCGAGAACAATGGAAGAGCTCCGAAGCATTTTTAAACGTCAGCAGAATTCCGAGAACAATGGAAGAGTTCCGAAGCATTTTAAAACTTCAGCAGAATTCCAAGAACAATGGAAGAGTTCTGAAGCATTTTTAAACGTCAGCAGAATTCCGAGATCAATGGAAGAGTTCCGAAGTATTTTTAAACGTCAGCGGAATTCCGAGAACAGTGGAAGAGTTCTGAAGCATTTTTAAGCGTCAGCGGAATTTTGAAAACAATGGAAGATTTCCGATGCATTTTTAAACGTCAGCGGAATTCTGAGAACAATGGAAGAGTTCCGAAACATTTTTAAACTTCAGCAGAATTCCGAGAACAATGGAAGGGTTCCGAAGCATTTTTAAACTTCAGCGGAATTTGTAGAACAATGGAAGAGTTCCGAAGTATTTTTAAACGTCAGCGGAATTCCGAGAACAATGGAAGAGTTGTGAAGCATTTTTAAACGTCAGCGGAATTCCGAGAACCATGGAAGAGTTCCGAAGCATTTTTAAACGTCAGCAGAATTCCGAGAACAATGGAAGAGTTCCGAAGCATTTTTAAACGTCAGCAGAATTCTGAGAACAATGGAAGAGTTCCGAAGCATTTTTAAACTTCAGCGGAATTCCGAGAACAATGGAAGAGTTCCAAAGCATTTTTAAACGTCAGCGGAATTCCGAGAACAATGGAAGAGTTCTGAAGCATTTTTAAACGTCAGCGGAATTCCGAGAACAATGGAAGAGTTCCGAAGCATTTTTAAACGTCAGCAGAATTCCGAGAAGAATGTAAGAGTACTGAAGCATTTTTAAACTTCAGCAGAATTCCGAGAGCAATGGAAGAGTTCCAAAGCATTTTAAAAGTTCAGCAGAATTCCGAGAACAATTGAAGAGTTTCGAAGCATTTTTAAACGTCAGCGGAATGCCGAGAACAATGCAAGATTTCCGAAGCATTTTTATATGTCAGCGGAATTCCGAGAACAATGGAAGAGTTCCGAAGCATTTTTAAACTTCAGCAGAATTCCGAGAACAATGGAAGAGTTTCGAAGCATTTTTAAACTTCAACGGAATTCCGAGAACAATGGAAGAGTTCCGAAGCATTTTTAAACGTCAGCGGAATTCCGAGAACAATGAAAGAGTTGCGAAGCATTATTAAACGTCAGCGGAATTCCGAGAACAATGGAAGAGTTCTGAAGCATTTTTAAACTTCAGCAGAATTCCCAGAACAATGGAAGTGTTTTGAAGCATTTTTAAACTTCAACGGAATTCCGAGAACAATGGAAGAGTTCCGAAGCATTTTTAAACGTCAGCGGAATTCCGAGAACAATGAAAGAGTTGCGAAGCATTATTAAACGTCAGCGGAATTCCGAGAACAATGGAAGAGTTCTGAAGCACTTTTAAGCGTCAGCGGAATTTTGAAAACAATGGAAGATTTCCGAAGCATTTTTAAACGTCAGCGGAATTCTGAGAACAATGGAAGAGTTCCTATGCATTTTTAAACTTCAGCAGAATTCCGAGAACAATGGAAGGGTTCCGAAGCATTTTTAAACTTCAGCGGAATTTGGAGAACAATGGAAGAGTTCCGAAGCATTTTTAAAAGTCAGCGGAATTCCGTGAACAATGGAAGAGTTGTGAAGCATTTTTAAACGTCAGCGGAATTCCGAGAACAATGGAAGAGTTCCGAAGCATTTTTAAACGTCAGCAGAATTCTGAAAACAATGGAAAAGTTCTGAAGCATTTTTAAACATCAGCGGAATTTTGAAAACAATGGAAGATTTCCGAAGCATTTTTAAACGTCAGCGGAATTCTGAGGACAATGGAAGAGTTGTGAAGCATTTTTAAACTTCAGCAGAATTCCAAGAACAATGGAAGAGTTCCGAAGCATTTTTAAACTTCAGCGGAATTCCGAGAACAATGTAAGAGATTTTAAGCATTTTTAAACTTCAGCGGAATTCCGAGAACAATAGAAGAGTTCCGAAGCATTTTTAAAATTCACACGAATTCCGAGAATAATGGAAGAGTTCAGATGAATTTTTAGACTTCAGCAGAATTCCTAAAACAATGGAAGAGGTCCGAAGCATTTTTAAATTCAGCGGAATTCCGAGAACAATGGAAGAGTTCCGAAGCATTTTTAAACATCAGCGGAATTCCGAGAACAATGGAAGAGTACCGAAGCATTTTTAAACGTCAGCGGAATTCTGAGAACAATGGAAGAGTTCCGAAGCATTTTTAAACTTCAGCAGAATTCCGAGAACAATGGAAGAGTTTGGAAGCATTTTTAAACTTCAACGGAATTTCGAGAACAATGGAAGAGATCCGAAGCATATTTAAACGTCAGCGGAATTCCGAGAACAATGAAAGAGTTGCGAAGCATTATTAAACGTCAGCGGAATTCCGAGAACAATGGAAGAGTACTGAAGCATTTTTAAACGTCAGCGGAATTTTGAAAACAATGGAAGATTTCCGAAGCATTTTTAAACGTCAGCGGAATTCTGAGAACAATGGAAGAGTTCCGAAGCATTTGTAAACGTCAGCGGAATGCCGAGAAGAATGCAAGATTTCCGAAGCATTTTTATATGTCAGCGGAATTCCGAGAACAATGGAAGAGCTCCGAAGCATTTTTAAACGTCAGCAGAATTCCGAGAACAATGGAAGAGTTCCGAAGCATTTTAAAACTTCAGCAGAATTCCAAGAACAATGGAAGAGTTCTGAAGCATTTTTAAACGTCAGCAGAATTCCGAGATCAATGGAAGAGTTCCGAAGCATTTTTAAACATCAGAGGAATTCCGAGAACAGTGGAAGAGTTCTGAAGCATTTTTAAGCGTCAGCGGAATTTTGAAAACAATGGAAGATTTCCGAAGCATTTTTAAACGTCAGCGGAATTCTGAGAACAATGGAAGAGTTCCGAAACATTTTTAAACTTCAGCAGAATTCTGAGAACAATGGAAGGGTTCCGAAGCATTTTTAAACTTCAGCGGAATTCCGAGAACAATGGAAGAGTTCCAAAGCATTTTTAAACGTCAGCGGAATTCTGAGAACAATGGAAGAGTTCCGAAGCATTTTTAAACGTCAGCAGAATTCCGAGAAGAATGTAAGAGTACTGAAGCATTTTTAAACTTCAGCAGAATTCCGAGAGCAATGGAAGAGTTCCAAAGCATTTTAAAAGTTCATCAGAATTCCGAGAACAATTGAAGAGTTCCGAAGCATTTTTAAACGTCAGCGGAATGCCGAGAACAATGCAAGATTTCCGAAGCATTTTTATATGTCAGCGGAATTCCGAGAACAATGGAAGAGTACCGAAGCATTTTTAAACGTCAGCGGAATTCTGAGAACAATGGAAGAGTTCCAAAGCATTTTTAAACTTCAGCAGAATTCCGAGAACAATGGAAGAGTTTCGAAGCATTTTTAAACTTCAACGGAATTACGAGAACAATGGAAGAGTTCCGCAGCATTTTTAAACGTCAGCAGAATTCCGAGAAGAATGTAAGAGTTCTGAAGCATTTTTAAACTTCAGCAGAATTCCGAAAGCAATGGAAGAGTTCCAAAGCATTTTAAAAGTTCAGCAGAATTCCGAGAACAATTGAAGAGTTCCGAAGCATTTTTAAACGTCAGCGGAATTCTGAGAACAATGGAAGAGTTCTGAAGCATTTATAAACTTCAGCAGAATTCCGAGAACAATGGAAGAGTTCCGAAGCATTTTTAAACTTCAACCGAATTCCGAGAGCAATGGAAGAGTTCCAAAGCATTTTAAAAGTTCAGCAGAATTCCGAGAACAATTGAAGAGTTCCGAAGCATTTTTAAACGTCAGCGGAATGCCGAGAACAATGCAAGATTTCCGAAGCATTTTTAAACGTCAGCGGAATTCTGAGAACAATGGAAGAGTTCCGAAGCATTTTTAAACTTCAGCAGAATTCCGAGAACAATGGAAGAGTTTCGAAGCATTTTTAAACTTCAACGGAATTTCGAGAACAATGGAAGAGTTCCGAAGCATTTTTAAACGTCAGCGGAATTCCGAGAACAATGAAAGAGTTGCGAAGCATTATGAAACGTCAGCGGAATTCCGAGAACAATGAAAGAGTTCTGAAGCATTTTTAAACGTCAGCGGAATTTTGAAAACAATGGAAGATTTCCGAAGCATTTTTAAACGTCAGCGGAATTCTTAGAACAATGGAAGAGTTCCGAAGCATTTTTAAACGTCAGCGGAATGCCGAGAACAATGCAAGATTTCCGAAGCATTTTTATATGTCAGCGGAATTCCGAGAACAATGGAAGAGTACCGAAGCATTTTTAAATGTCAGCGGAATGCCGAGAAAAATGCAAGATTTCCGAAGCATTTTTATATGTCAGCAGAATTCCGAGAACAATGGAAGAGATTTTAAGCATTTTTAAACTTCAGCGGAATTCCGAGAACAGTAGAAGAGTTCCGAAGCATTTTTAAACTTCACCCGAATTCTGAGAACAATGAAAGAGTTCCGAAGCATTTTTAAAAGTCAGCGGAATTCCGGGAACAATGGAAGAGTTGTGAAGCATTTTTAAACGTCAGCGGAATTCCGAGAACAATGGAAGAGTTTCGAAGCATTTTTAAACTTCAGCGGAATTGGGAGAACAATGGAAGAGTTCCGAAGTATTTTTAAAAGTCAGCGGAATTCTGAGAACAATGGAAGAGTTCCGAAGCATTTTTAAACTTCAGCGGAATTCCGAGAACAATGGAAGAGTTCCAAAGCATTTTTAAACGTCAGCAGAATTCCGAGAACAATGGAAGAGTTCTGAAGCATTTTTAAACGTCAGCGGAATATTGAAAACAATGGAAGATTTCCGAAGCATTTTTAAACGTCAGCGGAATTCTGAGAACAATGGAAGAGTTACGAAGCATTTTTAAACTTCAGCAGAATTCCGAGAACAATGGAAGAGTTCCGAAGCATTTTTAAATGTCAGCGGAATTCCGAGAACAATGAAAGAGTTGCGAAGCATTATTAAACGTCAGCGGAATTCCGAGAACAATGGAAGATTTCTGAAGCATCTTTAAACTTCAGCAGAATTCCGAGAACAATGGAAGAGTTTCGAAGCATTTTTAAACTTCAACGGAATTCCGAGAACAATGGATGAGTGCCGAAGCATTTTTAAACGTCAGTTGAATTCCGAGAACAATGAAAGAGTTGCGAAGCATTATTAAACGTCAGCGGAATTCCGAGAACAATGGAAGAGTTCTGAAGCATTTTTAAGCGTCAGCGGAATTTTGAAAACAATGGAAGATTTCCGAAGCATTTATAAACGTCAGCGGAATTCTGAGAACAATGGAAGAGTTCCGAAGCATTTTTAAACTTCAGCAGAATTCCGAGAACAATGGAAGGGTTCCGAAGCATTTTTAAACTTCAGCGGAATTTGGAGAACAATGGAAGAGTTCCGAAGCATTTTTAAAAGTCAGCGGAAATCCGAGAACAATGGAAGAGTTGTGAAGCATTTTTAAACGTCAGCGGAATTCCGAGAACAATGGAATAGTTCTGAAGCATTTTTAAACGTCAGCGGAATTTTGAAAACAATGGAAGATTTCCGAAGCATTTTTAAACGTCAGCGGAATTCTGAGAACAATGGAAGAGTTCTGAAGCATTTATAAACTTCAGCAGAATTCCGAGAACAATGGAAGAGTTCCGAAGCATTTTTAAACGTCAGCGGAATTCCGAGAACAATGAAAGAGTTGCGAAGCATTATTAAACGTCAGCGGAATTCCGAGAACAATGGAAGAGTTCTGAAGCATTTTTAAACGTCAGCGGAATTCTGAGAACAATGGAAGAGTTCCGCAGCATTTTTAAACGTCAGCAGAATTCCGAGAAGAATGTAAGAGTTCTGAAGCATTTTTAAACTTCAGCAGAATTCCGAAAGCAATGGAAGAGTTCCAAAGCATTTTAAAAGTTCAGCAGAATTCCGAGAACAATTGAAGAGTTCCGAAGCATTTTTAAACGTCAGCGGAATGCCGAGAACAATGCAAGATTTCCGAAGCATTTTTATATGTCAGCGGAATTCCAAGAACAATGGAAGAGTTCCGAAGCATTTTTAAACTTCAGCAGAATTCCGAGAACAATGGAAGAGTTTCGAAGCATTTTTAAACTTCAATGGAATTTCGAGAACAATGGAAGAGTTCCGAAGCATTTTTAAACTTCAGCAGAATTCCGAGAACAATGGAAGAGTTTCGAAGCATTTTTAAACTTCAATGGAATTTCGAGAACAATGGAAGATTTCCGAAGCATTTTTAAACGTCAGCGGAATTCTGAGAACAATGGAAGAGTTCTGAAGCATTTATAAACTTCAGCAGAATTCCGAGAACAATGGAAGAGTTCCGAAGCATTTTTAAACTTCACCCGAATTCCGAGAGCAATGGAAGAGTTCCAAAGCATTTTAAAAGTTCAGCAGAATTCCGAGAAAAATTGAAGAGTTCCGAAGCATTTTTAAACGTCAGCGGAATGCCGAGAACAATGCAAGATTTCCGAAGCATTTTTATATGTCAGCGGAATTCCGAGAACAATGGAAGAGTACCGAAGCATTTTTAAACGTCAGCGGAATTCTGAGAACAATGGAAGAGTTCCAAAGCATTTTTAAACTTCAGCAGAATTCCGAGAACAATGGAAGAGTTTCGAAGCATTTTTAAACTTCAACGGAATTCCGAGAACAATGGAAGAGTTCCGCAGCATTTTTAAACGTCAGCAGAATTCCGAGAGCAATGGAAGAGTTTCGAAGCATTTTTAAACTTCAACGGAATTTCGAGAACAATGGAAGAGTTCCGAAGCATTTTTAAACGTCAGCGGAATTCCGAGAACAATGAAAGAGTTGCGAAGCATTATTAAACGTCAGCGGAATTCCGAGAACAATGGAAGAGTTCTGAAGCATTTTTAAACGTCAGCGGAATTTTGAAAACAATGGAAGATTTCCGAAGCATTTTTAAACGTCAGCGGAATTCTGAGAACAATGGAAGAGTTCCGAAGCATTTTTAAACGTCAGCGGAATGCCGAGAACAATGCAAGATTTCCGAAGCATTTTTATATGTCAGCGGAATTCCGAGAACAATGGAAGAGTACCGAAGCATTTTTAAATGTCAGCGGAATGCCGTGAACAATTCAAGATTTCCGAAGCATTTTTATATGTCAGCAGAATTCCGAGAACAATGGAAGAGATTTTAAGCATTTTTAAACTTCAGCGGAATTCCGAGAACAGTAGAAGAGTTCCGAAGCATTTTTAAACTTCACCCGAATTCTGAGAACAATGAAAGAGTTCCGAAGCATTTTTAAAAGTCAGCGGAATTCCGGGAACAATGGAAGAGTTGTGAAGCATTTTTAAACGTCAGCGGAATTCCGAGAACAATGGAAGAGTTCCGAAGCATTTTTAAACTTCAGCGGAATTTGGAGAACAATGGAAGAGTTCCGAAGTATTTTTAAAAGTCAGCGGAATTCTGAGAACAATGGAAGATTTCCGAAGCATTTTTAAACGTCAGCGGAATTCTGAGAACAATGGAAGAGTTACAAAGCATTTTTAAACTTCAACGGAATTCCGAGAACAATGGATGAGTGCCGAAGCATTTTTAAACGTCAGTGGAATTCCGAGAACAATGAAAGAGTTGCGAAGCATTATTAAACGTCAGCGGAATTCCGAGAACAATGGAAGAGTTCTGAAGCATTTTTAAGCGTCAGCGGAATTTTGAAAACAATGGAAGATTTCCGAAGCATTTATAAACGTCAGCGGAATTCTGAGAACAATGGAAGAGTTCCGAAGCATTTTTAAACTTCAGCAGAATTCCGAGAACAATGGAAGGGTTCCGAAGCATTTTTAAACTTCAGCGGAATTTGGAGAACAATGGAAGAGTTCCGAAGCATTTTTAAAAGTCAGCGGAAATCCGAGAACAATGGAAGAGTTGTGAAGCATTTTTAAACGTCAGCGGAATTCCGAGAACAATGGAATAGTTCTGAAGCATTTTTAAACGTCAGCGGAATTTTGAAAACAATGGAAGATTTCCGAAGCATTTTTAAACGTCAGCGGAATTCTGAGAACAATGGAAGAGTTCTGAAGCATTTATAAACTTCAGCAGAATTCCGAGAACAATGGAATAGTTCTGAAGCATTTTTAAACGTCAGCGGAATTTTGAAAACAATGGAAGATTTCCGAAGCATTTTTAAACGTCAGCGGAATTCCGAGAACAATGAAAGAGTTGCGAAGCATTATTAAACGTCAGCGGAATTCCGAGAACAATGGAAGAGTTCTGAAGCATTTTTAAACTTCAGCAGAATTCCCAGAACAATGGAAGTGTTTTGAAGCATTTTTAAACTTCAACGGAATTCCGAGAACAATGGAAGAGTTCCGAAGCATTTTTAAACGTCAGCGGAATTCCGAGAACAATGAAAGAGTTGCGAAGCATTATTAAACGTCAGCGGAATTCCGAGAACAATGGAAGAGTTCTGAAGCATTTTTAAGCGTCAGCGGAATTTTGAAAACAATGGAAGATTTCCGAAGCATTTTTAAACGTCAGCGGAATTCTGAGAACAATGGAAGAGTTCCTAAGCATTTTTAAACTTCAGCAGAATTCCGAGAACAATGGAAGGGTTCCGAAGCATTTTTAAACTTCAGCGGAATTCCGAGAACAATGGAAGAGTTCCAAAGCATTTTTAAACGTCAGCGGAATTCTGAGAACAATGGAAGAGTTCCGAAGCATTTTTAAACGTCAGCAGAATTCCGAGAAGAATGTAAGAGTACTGAAGCATTTTTAAACTTCAGCAGAATTCCGAGAGCAATGGAAGAGTTCCAAAGCATTTTAAAAGTTCAGCAGAATTCCGAGAACAATTGAAGAGTTCCGAAGCATTTTTAAACGTCAGCGGAATTCTGAGAACAATGGAAGAGTTCCGAAGCATTTTTAAACTTCAGCAGAATTCCGAGAACAATGGAAGAGTTTGGAAGCATTTTTAAACTTCAACGGAATTTCGAGAACAATGGAAGAGATCCGAAGCATATTTAAACGTCAGCGGAATTCCGAGAACAATGAAAGAGTTGCGAAGCATTATTAAACGTCAGCGGAATTCCGAGAACAATGGAAGAGTTCTGAAGCATTTTTAAACGTCAGCGGAATTTTGAAAACAATGGAAGATTTCCGAAGCATTTTTAAACGTCAGCGGAATTCTGAGAACAATGGAAGAGTTCCGAAGCATTTTTAAACGTCAGCGGAATGCCGAGAACAATGCAAGATTTCCGAAGCATTTTTAAACGTCAGCAGAATTCCGAGAACAATGGAACAGTTCCGAAGCATTTTTAAACGTCAGCGGAATTCTGAGAACAATGGAAGAGTTCCGCAGCATTTTTAAACGTCAGCAGAATTCCGAGAAGAATGTAAGAGTTCTGAAGCATTTTTAAACTTCAGCAGAATTCCGAAAGCAATGGAAGAGTTCCAAAGCATTTTAAAAGTTCAGCAGAATTCCGAGAACAATTGAAGAGTTCCGAAGCATTTTTAAACGTCAGCGGAATGCCGAGAACAATGCAAGATTTCCGAAGCATTTTTATATGTCAGCGGAATTCCAAGAACAATGGAAGAGTTCCGAAGCATTTTTAAACTTCAGCAGAATTCCGAGAACAATGGAAGAGTTTCGAAGCATTTTTAAACTTCAATGGAATTTCGAGAACAATGGAAGAGTTCCGAAGCATTTTTAAACTTCAGCAGAATTCCGAGAACAATGGAAGATTTCCGAAGCATTTTTAAACGTCAGCGGAATTCTGAGAACAATGGAAGAGTTCTGAAGCATTTATAAACTTCAGCAGAATTCCGAGAACAATGGAAGAGTTCCGAAGCATTTTTAAACTTCACCCGAATTCCGAGAGCAATGGAAGAGTTCCAAAGCATTTTAAAAGTTCAGCAGAATTCCGAGAACAATTGAAGAGTTCCGAAGCATTTTTAAACGTCAGCGGAATGCCGAGAACAATGCTAGATTTCCGAAGCATTTTTAAACGTCAGCGGAATTCTGAGAACAATGGAAGAGTTCCGAAGCATTTTTTAACTTCAGCAGAATTCCGAGAACAATGGAAGAGTTTCGAAGCATTTTTAAACTTCAACGGAATTTCGAGAACAATGGAAGAGTTCCGAAGCATTTTTAAACGTCAGCGGAATTCCGAGAACAATGAAAGAGTTGCGAAGCATTATTAAACGTCAGCGGAATTCCGAGAACAATGGAAGAGTTCTGAAGCATTTTTAAACGTCAGCGGAATTTTGAAAACAATGGAAGATTTCCGAAGCATTTTTAAACGTCAGCGGAATTCTGAGAACAATGGAAGAGTTCCGAAGCATTTTTAAACGTCAGCGGAATGCCGAGAACAATGCAAGATTTCCGAAGCATTTTTATATGTCAGCGGAATTCCGAGAACAATGGAAGAGTACCGAAGCATTTTTAAACGTCAGCGGAATTCTGAGAACAATGGAAGAGTTCCAAAGCATTTTTAAACTTCAGCAGAATTCCGAGAACAATGGAAGAGTTTCGAAGCATTTTTAAACTTCAACGGAATTCCGAGAACAATGGAAGAGTTTCGCAGCATTTTTAAACGTCAGCAGAATTCCGAGAAGAATGTAAGAGTTCTGAAGCATTTTTTAACTTCAGCAGAATTCCGAAAGCAATGGAAGAGTTCCAAAGCATTTTAAAAGTTCAGAAGAAATCCGAGAACAATTGAAGAGTTCCGAAGCATTTTTAAACGTCAGCGGAATGCCGAGAACAATGCAAGATTTCCGAAGCATTTTTATATGTCAGCGGAATTCCAAGAACAATGGAAGAGTTCCGAAGCATTTTTAAACTTCAGCAGAATTCCGAGAACAATGGAAGAGTTTCGAAGCATTTTTAAACTTCAATGGAATTTCGAGAACAATGGAAGAGTTCGGAAGCATTTTTAAACTTCAGCAGAATTCCGAGAACAATGGAAGATTTCCGAAGCATTTTTAAACGTCAGAGGAATTCTGAGAACAATGGAAGAGTTCTGAAGCATTTATAAACTTCACCAGAATTCCGAGAACAATTGAAGAGTTCCGAAGCATTTTTAAACTTCAGCGGAATTCCGAGAACATTGGAAGAGTTCCGAAGCATTTTTAAACGTCAGCGGAATGCCGAGAACAATGCAAGATTTCCGAAGCATTTTTATATGTCAGCGGAATTCCGAGAACAATGGAAGAGTACCGAAGCATTTTTAAATGTCAGCGGAATGCCGAGAACAATGCAAGATTTCCGAAGCATTTTTATATGTCAGCAGAATTCCGAGAACAATGGAAGAGATTTTAAGCATTTTTAAACTTCAGCGGAATTCCGAGAACAGTAGAAGAGTTCCGAAGCATTTTTAAACTTCACCCGAATTCTGAGAACAATGAAAGAGTTCCGAAGCATTTTTAAAAGTCAGCGGAATTCCGGGAACAATGGAAGAGTTGTGAAGCATTTTTAAACGTCAGCGGAATTCCGACAACAATGGAAGAGTTCCGAAGCATTTTTAAACTTCAGCGGAATTTGGAGAACAATGGAAGAGTTCCGAAGTATTTTTAAAAGTCAGCGGAATTCTGAGAACAATGGAAGATTTCCGAAGCATTTTTAAACGTCAGCGGAATTCTGAGAACAATGGAAGATGTACGAAGCATTTTTAAACTTCAACGGAATTCCGAGAACAATGGAAGAGTTCTGAAGCATTTTTAAGCGTCAGCGGAATTTTGAAAACAATGGAAGATTTCCGAAGCATTTATAAACGTCAGCGGAATTCTGAGAACAATGGAAGAGTTCCGAAGCATTTTTAAATTTCAGCAGAATTCCGAGAACAATGGAAGGGTTCCGAAGCATTTTTAAACTTCAGCGGAATTTGGAGAACAATGGAAGAGTTCCGAAGCATTTTTAAACGTCAGTGGAATTCCGAGAACAATGAAAGAGTTGCGAAGCATTATTAAACGTCAGCGGAATTCCGAGAACAATGGAAGAGTTCTGAAGCATTTTTAAGCGTCAGCGGAATTTTGAAAACAATGGAAGATTTCCGAAGCATTTATAAACGTCAGCGGAATTCTGAGAACAATGGAAGAGTTCCGAAGCATTTTTAAACTTCAGCAGAATTCCGAGAACAATGGAAGGGTTCCGAAGCATTTTTAAACTTCAGCGGAATTTGGAGAACAATGGAAGAGTTCCGAAGCATTTTTAAAAGTCAGCGGAAATCCGAGAACAATGGAAGAGTTGTGAAGCATTTTTAAACGTCAGCGGAATTCCGAGAACAATGGAATAGTTCTGAAGCATTTTTAAACGTCAGCGGAATTTTGAAAACAATGGAAGATTTCCGAAGCATTTTTAAACGTCAGCGGAATTCTGAGAACAATGGAAGAGTTCTGAAGCATTTATAAACTTCAGCAGAATTCCGAGAACAATGGAAGAGTTCCGAAGCATTTTTAAACGTCAGCGGAATTCCGAGAACAATGAAAGAGTTGCGAAGCATTATTAAACGTCAGCGGAATTCCGAGAACAATGGAAGAGTTCTGAAGCATTTTTAAACTTCAGCAGAATTCCCAGAACAATGGAAGTGTTTTGAATCATTTTTAAACTTCAACGGAATTCCGAGAACAATGGAAGAGTTCCGAAGCATTTTTAAACGTCAGCGGAATTCCGAGAACAATGAAAGAGTTGCGAAGCATTATTAAACGTCAGCGGAATTCCGAGAACAATGGAAGAGTTCTGAAGCATTTTTAAACGTCAGCGGAATTTTGAAAACAATGGAAGATTTCCGAAGCATTTTTAAACGTCAGCGGAATTCTGAGAACAATGGAAGAGTTCCGAAGCATTTTTAAACGTCAGCGGAATGCCGAGAACAATGCAAGATTTCCGAAGCATTTTTAAACGTCAGCGGAATTCTGAGAACAATGGAAGAGTTCCAAAGCATTTTTAAACTTCAGCAGAATTCCGAGAACAATGGAAGAGTTTCGAAGCATTTTTAAACTTCAACGGAATTCCGAGAACAATGGAAGAGTTCCGCAGCATTTTTAAACGTCAGCAGAATTCCGAGAAGAATGTAAGAGTTCTGAAGCATTTTTTAACTTCAGCAGAATTCCGAAAGCAATGGAAGAGTTCCAAAGCATTTTAAAAGTTCAGCAGAATTCCGAGAACAATTGAAGAGTTCCGAAGCATTTTTAAACGTCAGCGGAATGCCGAGAACAATGCAAGATTTCCGAAGCATTTTTATATGTCAGCGGAATTCCAAGAACAATGGAAGAGTTCCGAAGCATATTTAAAATTCAGCAGAATTCCGAGAACAATGGAAGAGTTTCGAAGCATTTTTAAACTTCAATGGAATTTCGAGAACAATGGAAGAGTTCCGAAGCATTTTTAAACTTCAGCAGAATTCCGAGAACAATGGAAGATTTCCGAAGCATTTTTAAACGTCAGAGGAATTCTGAGAACAATGGAAGAGTTCTGAAGCATTTTTAAACGTCAGCGGAATTCTGAGAACAATGGAAGAGTTCCGAAGCATTTTTAAACTTCAGCAGAATTCCGAGAACAATGGAAGAGTTTGGAAGCATTTTTAAACTTCAACGGAATTTCGAGAACAATGGAAGAGATCCGAAGCATATTTAAACGTCAGCGGAATTCCGAGAACAATGAAAGAGTTGCGAAGCATTATTAAACGTCAGCGGAATTCCGAGAACAATGGAAGAGTTCTGAAGCATTTTTAAACGTCAGCGGAATTTTGAAAACAATGGAAGATTTCCGAAGCATTTTTAAACGTCAGCGGAATTCTGAGAACAATGGAAGAGTTCCGAAGCATTTTTAAACGTCAGCGGAATGCCGAGAACAATGCAAGATTTCCGAAGCATTTTTAAACGTCAGCAGAATTCCGAGAACAATGGAACAGTTCCGAAGCATTTTTAAACGTCAGCGGAATTCTGAGAACAATGGAAGAGTTCCGCAGCATTTTTAAACGTCAGCAGAATTCCGAGAAGAATGTAAGAGTTCTGAAGCATTTTTAAACTTCAGCAGAATTCCGAAAGCAATGGAAGAGTTCCAAAGCATTTTAAAAGTTCAGCAGAATTCCGAGAACAATTGAAGAGTTCCGAAGCATTTTTAAACGTCAGCGGAATGCCGAGAACAATGCAAGATTTCCGAAGCATTTTTATATGTCAGCGGAATTCCAAGAACAATGGAAGAGTTCCGAAGCATTTTTAAACTTCAGCAGAATTCCGAGAACAATGGAAGAGTTTCGAAGCATTTTTAAACTTCAATGGAATTTCGAGAACAATGGAAGAGTTCCGAAGCATTTTTAAACTTCAGCAGAATTCCGAGAACAATGGAAGATTTCCGAAGCATTTTTAAACGTCAGCGGAATTCTGAGAACAATGGAAGAGTTCTGAAGCATTTATAAACTTCAGCAGAATTCCGAGAACAATGGAAGAGTTCCGAAGCATTTTTAAACTTCACCCGAATTCCGAGAGCAATGGAAGAGTTCCAAAGCATTTTAAAAGTTCAGCAGAATTCCGAGAACAATTGAAGAGTTCCGAAGCATTTTTAAACGTCAGCGGAATGCCGAGAACAATGCTAGATTTCCGAAGCATTTTTAAACGTCAGCGGAATTCTGAGAACAATGGAAGAGTTCCGAAGCATTTTTTAACTTCAGCAGAATTCCGAGAACAATGGAAGAGTTTCGAAGCATTTTTAAACTTCAACGGAATTTCGAGAACAATGGAAGAGTTCCGAAGCATTTTTAAACGTCAGCGGAATTCCGAGAACAATGAAAGAGTTGCGAAGCATTATTAAACGTCAGCGGAATTCCGAGAACAATGGAAGAGTTCTGAAGCATTTTTAAACGTCAGCGGAATTTTGAAAACAATGGAAGATTTCCGAAGCATTTTTAAACGTCAGCGGAATTCTGAGAACAATGGAAGAGTTCCGAAGCATTTTTAAACGTCAGCGGAATGCCGAGAACAATGCAAGATTTCCGAAGCATTTTTATATGTCAGCGGAATTCCGAGAACAATGGAAGAGTACCGAAGCATTTTTAAATGTCAGCGGAATTCTGAGAACAATGGAAGAGTTCCAAAGCATTTTTAAACTTCAGCAGAATTCCGAGAACAATGGAAGAGTTTCGAAGCATTTTTAAACTTCAACGGAATTCCGAGAACAATGGAAGAGTTTCGCAGCATTTTTAAACGTCAGCAGAATTCCGAGAAGAATGTAAGAGTTCTGAAGCATTTTTTAACTTCAGCAGAATTCCGAAAGCAATGGAAGAGTTCCAAAGCATTTTAAAAGTTCAGCAGAATTCCGAGAACAATTGAAGAGTTCCGAAGCATTTTTAAACGTCAGCGGAATGCCGAGAACAATGCAAGATTTCCGAAGCATTTTTATATGTCAGCGGAATTCCAAGAACAATGGAAGAGTTCCGAAGCATTTTTAAACTTCAGCAGAATTCCGAGAACAATGGAAGAGTTTCGAAGCATTTTTAAACTTCAATGGAATTTCGAGAACAATGGAAGAGTTCGGAAGCATTTTTAAACTTCAGCAGAATTCCGAGAACAATGGAAGATTTCCGAAGCATTTTTAAACGTCAGAGGAATTCTGAGAACAATGGAAGAGTTCTGAAGCATTTATAAACTTCACCAGAATTCCGAGAACAATTGAAGAGTTCCGAAGCATTTTTAAACTTCAGCGGAATTCCGAGAACATTGGAAGAGTTCCGAAGCATTTTTAAACGTCAGCGGAATGCCGAGAACAATGCAAGATTTCCGAAGCATTTTTATATGTCAGCGGAATTCCGAGAACAATGGAAGAGTACCGAAGCATTTTTAAATGTCAGCGGAATGCCGAGAACAATGCAAGATTTCCGAAGCATTTTTATATGTCAGCAGAATTCCGAGAACAATGGAAGAGA
This sequence comes from Phyllobates terribilis, assembly GCF_046119375.1. NCBI lineage: Eukaryota > Metazoa > Chordata > Amphibia > Anura > Dendrobatidae > Phyllobates > Phyllobates terribilis. Next base: position 9,660,658 of record NW_027362788.1, on the reverse strand, counting down.
TTTTAAGCATTTTTAAACTTCAGCGGAATTCCGAGAACAGTAGAAGAGTTCCGAAGCATTTTTAAACTTCACCCGAATTCTGAGAACAATGAAAGAGTTCCGAAGCATTTTTAAAAGTCAGCGGAATTCCGGGAACAATGGAAGAGTTGTGAAGCATTTTTAAACGTCAGCGGAATTCCGACAACAATGGAAGAGTTCCGAAGCATTTTTAAACTTCAGCGGAATTTGGAGAACAATGGAAGAGTTCCGAAGTATTTTTAAAAGTCAGCGGAATTCTGAGAACAATGGAAGATTTCCGAAGCATTTTTAAACGTCAGCGGAATTCTGAGAACAATGGAAGAGGTACGAAGCATTTTTAAACTTCAACGGAATTCCGAGAACAATGGAAGAGTTCTGAAGCATTTTTAAGCGTCAGCGGAATTTTGAAAACAATGGAAGATTTCCGAAGCATTTATAAACGTCAGCGGAATTCTGAGAACAATGGAAGAGTTCCGAAGCATTTTTAAATTTCAGCAGAATTCCGAGAACAATGGAAGGGTTCCGAAGCATTTTTAAACTTCAGCGGAATTTGGAGAACAATGGAAGAGTTCCGAAGCATTTTTAAACGTCAGTGGAATTCCGAGAACAATGAAAGAGTTGCGAAGCATTATTAAACGTCAGCGGAATTCCGAGAACAATGGAAGAGTTCTGAAGCATTTTTAAGCGTCAGCGGAATTTTGAAAACAATGGAAGATTTCCGAAGCATTTATAAACGTCAGCGGAATTCTGAGAACAATGGAAGAGTTCCGAAGCATTTTTAAACTTCAGCAGAATTCCGAGAACAATGGAAGGGTTCCGAAGCATTTTTAAACTTCAGCGGAATTTGGAGAACAATGGAAGAGTTCCGAAGCATTTTTAAAAGTCAGCGGAAATCCGAGAACAATGGAAGAGTTGTGAAGCATTTTTAAACGTCAGCGGAATTCCGAGAACAATGGAATAGTTCTGAAGCATTTTTAAACGTCAGCGGAATTTTGAAAACAATGGAAGATTTCCGAAGCATTTTTAAACGTCAGCGGAATTCTGAGAACAATGGAAGAGTTCTGAAGCATTTATAAACTTCAGCAGAATTCCGAGAACAATGGAAGAGTTCCGAAGCATTTTTAAACGTCAGCGGAATTCCGAGAACAATGAAAGAGTTGCGAAGCATTATTAAACGTCAGCGGAATTCCGAGAACAATGGAAGAGTTCTGAAGCATTTTTAAACTTCAGCAGAATTCCCAGAACAATGGAAGTGTTTTGAAGCATTTTTAAACTTCAACGGAATTCCGAGAACAATGGAAGAGTTCCGAAGCATTTTTAAACGTCAGCGGAATTCCGAGAACAATGAAAGAGTTGCGAAGCATTATTAAACGTCAGCGGAATTCCGAGAACAATGGAAGAGTTCTGAAGCATTTTTAAACGTCAGCGGAATTTTGAAAACAATGGAAGATTTCCGAAGCATTTTTAAACGTCAGCGGAATTCTGAGAACAATGGAAGAGTTCCGAAGCATTTTTAAACGTCAGCGGAATGCCGAGAACAATGCAAGATTTCCGAAGCATTTTTAAACGTCAGCGGAATTCTGAGAACAATGGAAGAGTTCCAAAGCATTTTTAAACTTCAGCAGAATTCCGAGAACAATGGAAGAGTTTCGAAGCATTTTTAAACTTCAACGGAATTCCGAGAACAATGGAAGAGTTCCGCAGCATTTTTAAACGTCAGCAGAATTCCGAGAAGAATGTAAGAGTTCTGAAGCATTTTTTAACTTCAGCAGAATTCCGAAAGCAATGGAAGAGTTCCAAAGCATTTTAAAAGTTCAGCAGAATTCCGAGAACAATTGAAGAGTTCCGAAGCATTTTTAAACGTCAGCGGAATGCCGAGAACAATGCAAGATTTCCGAAGCATTTTTATATGTCAGCGGAATTCCAAGAACAATGGAAGAGTTCCGAAGCATTTTTAAACTTCAGCAGAATTCCGAGAACAATGGAAGAGTTTCGAAGCATTTTTAAACTTCAATGGAATTTCGAGAACAATGGAAGAGTTCCGAAGCATTTTTAAACTTCAGCAGAATTCCGAGAACAATGGAAGATTTCCGAAGCATTTTTAAACGTCAGAGGAATTCTGAGAACAATGGAAGAGTTCTGAAGCATTTATAAACTTCACCAGAATTCCGAGAACAATGGAAGAGTTCCGAAGCATTTTTAAACTTCAACCGAATTCCGAGAGCAATGGAAGAGTTCCAAAGCATTTTAAAAGTTCAGCAGAATTCCGAGAACAATTGAAGAGTTCCGAAGCATTTTTAAACGTCAGCGGAATGCCGAGAACAATGCAAGATTTCCGAAGCATTTTTAAACGTCAGCGGAATTCTGAGAAGAATGGAAGAGTTCCGAAGCATTTTTAAACTTCAGCAGAATTCCGAGAACAATGGAAGAGTTTCGAAGCATTTTTAAACTTCAACGGAATTTCGAGAACAATGGAAGAGTTCCGAAGCATTTTTAAACGTCAGCGGAATTCCGAGAACAATGAAAGAGTTGCGAAGCATTATTAAACGTCAGCGGAATTCCGAGAACAATGGAAGAGTTCTGAAGCATTTTTAAACGTCAGCGGAATTTTGAAAACAATGGAAGATTTCCGAAGCATTTTTAAACGTCAGCGGAATTCTGAGAACAATGGAAGAGTTCCGAAGCATTTTTAAACGTCAGCGGAATGCCGAGAAAAATGCAAGATTTCCGAAGCATTTTTATATGTCAGCGGAATTCCGAGAACAATGGAAGAGTACCGAAGCATTTTTAAATGTCAGCGGAATGCCGAGAACAATGCAAGATTTCCGAAGCATTTTTATATGTCAGCAGAATTCCGAGAACAATGGAAGAGATTTTAAGCATTTTTAAACTTCAGCGGAATTCCGAGAACAGTAGAAGAGTTCCGAAGCATTTTTAAACTTCACCCGAATTCTGAGAACAATGAAAGAGTTCCGAAGCATTTTTAAAAGTCAGCGGAATTCCGGGAACAATGGAAGAGTTGTGAAGCATTTTTAAACGTCAGCGGAATTCCGAGAACAATGGAAGAGTTCCGAAGCATTTTTAAACTTCAGCGGAATTTGGAGAACAATGGAAGAGTTCCGAAGTATTTTTAAAAGTCAGCGGAATTCTGAGAACAATGGAAGATTTCCGAAGCATTTTTAAACGTCAGCGGAATTCTGAGAACAATGGAAGAGGTACGAAGCATTTTTAAACTTCAACGGAATTCCGAGAACAATGGAAGAGTTCTGAAGCATTTTTAAGCGTCAGCGGAATTTTGAAAACAATGGAAGATTTCCGAAGCATTTATAAACGTCAGCGGAATTCTGAGAACAATGGAAGAGTTCCGAAGCATTTTTAAACTTCAGCAGAATTCCGAGAACAATGGAAGGGTTCCGAAGCATTTTTAAACTTCAGCGGAATTTGGAGAACAATGGAAGAGTTCCGAAGCATTTTTAAACGTCAGTGGAATTCCGAGAACAATGAAAGAGTTGCGAAGCATTATTAAACGTCAGCGGAATTCCGAGAACAATGGAAGAGTTCTGAAGCATTTTTAAGCGTCAGCGGAATTTTGAAAACAATGGAAGATTTCCGAAGCATTTATAAACGTCAGCGGAATTCTGAGAACAATGGAAGAGTTCCGAAGCATTTTTAAACTTCAGCAGAATTCCGAGAACAATGGAAGGGTTCCGAAGCATTTTTAAACTTCAGCGGAATTTGGAGAACAATGGAAGAGTTCCGAAGCATTTTTAAAAGTCAGCGGAAATCCGAGAACAATGGAAGAGTTGTGAAGCATTTTTAAACGTCAGCGGAATTCCGAGAACAATGGAATAGTTCTGAAGCATTTTTAAACGTCAGCGGAATTTTGAAAACAATGGAAGATTTCCGAAGCATTTTTAAACGTCAGCGGAATTCTGAGAACAATGGAAGAGTTCTGAAGCATTTATAAACTTCAGCAGAATTCCGAGAACAATGGAAGAGTTCCGAAGCATTTTTAAACGTCAGCGGAATTCCGAGAACAATGAAAGAGTTGCGAAGCATTATTAAACGTCAGCGGAATTCCGAGAACAATGGAAGAGTTCTGAAGCATTTTTAAACTTCAGCAGAATTCCCAGAACAATGGAAGTGTTTTGAAGCATTTTTAAACTTCAACGGAATTCCGAGAACAATGGAAGAGTTCCGAAGCATTTTTAAACGTCAGCGGAATTCCGAGAACAATGGAAGAGTTTCGAAGCATTTTTAAACTTCAACGGAATTTCGAGAACAATGGAAGAGTTCCGAAGCATTTTTAAACGTCAGCGGAATTCCGAGAACAATGAAAGAGTTGCGAAGCATTATTAAACGTCAGCGGAATTCCGAGAACAATGGAAGAGTTCTGAAGCATTTTTAAACGTCAGCGGAATTTTGAAAACAATGGAAGATTTCCGAAGCATTTTTAAACGTCAGCGGAATTCTGAGAACAATGGAAGAGTTCCGAAGCATTTTTAAACGTCAGCGGAATGCCGAGAACAATGCAAGATTTCCGAAGCATTTTTATATGTCAGCGGAATTCCGAGAACAATGGAAGAGTACCGAAGCATTTTTAAATGTCAGCGGAATGCCGAGAACAATGCAAGATTTCCGAAGCATTTTTATATGTCAGCAGAATTCCGAGAACAATGGAAGAGATTTTAAGCATTTTTAAACTTCAGCGGAATTCCGAGAACAGTAGAAGAGTTCCGAAGCATTTTTAAACTTCACCCGAATTCTGAGAACAATGAAAGAGTTCCGAAGCATTTTTAAAAGTCAGCGGAATTCCGGGAACAATGGAAGAGTTGTGAAGCATTTTTAAACGTCAGCGGAATTCCGAGAACAATGGAAGAGTTCCGAAGCATTTTTTAACTTCAGCGGAATTTGGAGAACAATGGAAGAGTTCCGAAGTATTTTTAAAAGTCAGCGGAATTCTGAGAACAATGGAAGATTTCCGAAGCATTTTTAAACGTCAGCGGAATTCTGAGAACAATGGAAGAGGTACGAAGCATTTTTAAACTTCAACGGAATTCCGAGAACAATGGAAGAGTTCTGAAGCATTTTTAAGCGTCAGCGGAATTTTGAAAACAATGGAAGATTTCCGAAGCATTTATAAACGTCAGCGGAATTCTGAGAACAATGGAAGAGTTCCGAAGCATTTTTAAACTTCAGCAGAATTCCGAGAACAATGGAAGGGTTCCGAAGCATTTTTAAACTTCAGCGGAATTTGGAGAACAATGGAAGATTTCCGAAGCATTTTTAAACGTCAGTGGAATTCCGAGAACAATGAAAGAGTTGCGAAGCATTATTAAACGTCAGCGGAATTCCGAGAACAATGGAAGAGTTCTGAAGTATTTTTAAGCGTCAGCGGAATTTTGAAAACAATGGAAGATTTCCGAAGCATTTATAAACGTCAGCGGAATTCTGAGAACAATGGAAGAGTTCCGAAGCATTTTTAAACTTCAGCAGAATTCCGAGAACAATGGAAGGGTTCCGAAGCATTTTTAAACTTCAGCGGAATTTGGAGAACAATGGAAGAGTTCCGAAGCATTTTTAAAAGTCAGCGGAAATCCGAGAACAATGGAAGAGTTGTGAAGCATTTTTAAACGTCAGCGGAATTCCGAGAACAATGGAATAGTTCTGAAGCATTTTTAAACGTCAGCGGAATTTTGAAAACAATGGAAGATTTCCGAAGCATTTTTAAACGTCAGCGGAATTCTGAGAACAATGGAAGAGTTCTGAAGCATTTATAAACTTCAGCAGAATTCCGAGAACAATGGAAGAGTTCCGAAGCATTTTTAAATGTCAGCGGAATTCCGAGAACAATGAAAGAGTTGCGAAGCATTATTAAACGTCAGCGGAATTCCGAGAACAATGGAAGAGTTCTGAAGCATTTTTAAACTTCAGCAGAATTCCCAGAACAATGGAAGTGTTTTGAAGCATTTTTAAACTTCAACGGAATTCCGAGAACAATGGAAGAGTTCCGAAGCATTTTTAAACGTCAGCGGAATTCCGAGAACAATGAAAGAGTTGCGAAGCATTATTAAACGTCAGCGGAATTCCGAGAACAATGGAAGAGTTCTGAAGCATTTTTAAGCGTCAGCGGAATTTTGAAAACAATGGAAGATTTCCGAAGCATTTTTAAACGTCAGCGGAATTCTGAGAACAATGGAAGAGTTCCTAAGCATTTTTAAACTTCAGCAGAATTCCGAGAACAATGGAAGGGTTCCGAAGCATTTTTAAACTTCAGCGGAATTCCGAGAACAATGGAAGAGTTCCAAAGCATTTTTAAACGTCAGCGGAATTCTGAGAACAATGGAAGAGTTCCGAAGCATTTTTAAACGTCAGCAGAATTCCGAGAAGAATGTAAGAGTACTGAAGCATTTTTAAACTTCAGCAGAATTCCGAGAGCAATGGAAGAGTTCCAAAGCATTTTAAAAGTTCAGCAGAATTCCGAGAACAATTGAAGAGTTCCGAAGCATTTTTAAACGTCAGCGGAATTCTGAGAACAATGGAAGAGTTCCGAAGCATTTTTAAACTTCAGCAGAATTCCGAGAACAATGGAAGAGTTTGGAAGCATTTTTAAACTTCAACGGAATTTCGAGAACAATGGAAGAGATCCGAAGCATATTTAAACGTCAGCGGAATTCCGAGAACAATGAAAGAGTTGCGAAGCATTATTAAACGTCAGCGGAATTCCGAGAACAATGGAAGAGTTCTGAAGCATTTTTAAACGTCAGCGGAATTTTGAAAACAATGGAAGATTTCCGAAGCATTTTTAAACGTCAGCGGAATTCTGAGAACAATGGAAGAGTTCCGAAGCATTTTTAAACGTCAGCGGAATGCCGAGAACAATGCAAGATTTCCGAAGCATTTTTATATGTCAGCGGAATTCCGAGAACAATGGAAGAGCTCCGAAGCATTTTTAAACGTCAGCATAATTCCGAGAACAATGGAAGAGTTCCGAAGCATTTTAAAACTTCAGCAGAATTCCAAGAACAATGGAAGAGTTCTGAAGCATTTTTAAACGTCAGCAGAATTCCGAGATCAATGGAAGAGTTCCGAAGCATTTTTAAACGTCAGCGGAATTCCGAGAACAGTGGAAGAGTTCTGAAGCATTTTTAAGCGTCAGCGGAATTTTCAAAACAATGGAAGATTTCCGAAGCATTTTTAAACGTCAGCGGAATTCTGAGAACAATGGAAGAGTTCCGAAACATTTTTAAACTTCAGCAGAATTCCGAGAACAATGGAAGGGTTCCGAAGCATTTTTAAACTTCAGCGGAATTTGGAGAACAATGGAAGAGTTCCGAAGTATTTTTAAAAGTCAGCGGAATTCCGAGAACAATGGAAGAGTTGTGAAGCATTTTTAAACGTCAGCAGAATTCCGAGAACAATGGAACAGTTCCGAAGCATTTTTAAACATCAGCAGAATTCTGAGAACAATGGAAGGGTTCCGAAGCATTTTTAAACTTCAGCGGAATTCCGAGAACAATGGAAGAGTTCCAAAGCATTTTTAAACGTCAGCGGAATTCTGAGAACAATGGAAGAGTTCCGCAGCATTTTTAAACGTCAGCAGAATTCCGAGAAGAATGTAAGAGTTCTGAAGCATTTTTAAACTTCAGCAGAATTCCGAAAGCAATGGAAGAGTTCCAAAGCATTTTAAAAGTTCAGCAGAATTCCGAGAACAATTGAAGAGTTCCGAAGCATTTTTAAACGTCAGCGGAATTCTGAGAACAATGGAAGAGTTCCGAAGCATTTTTAAACTTCAGCAGAATTCCGAGAACAATGGAAGAGTTTCGAAGCATTTTTAAACTTCAACGGAATTTCGAGAACAATGGAAGAGTTCCGAAGCATTTTTAAACGTCAGCGGAATTCCGAGAACAATGAAAGAGTTGCGAAGCATTATTAAACGTCAGCGGAATTCCGAGAACAATGGAAGAGTTCTGAAGCATTTTTAAACGTCAGCGGAATTTTGAAAACAATGGAAGATTTCCGAAGCATTTTTAAACGTCAGCGGAATTCTGAGAACAATGGAAGAGTTCCGAAGCATTTTTAAACGTCAGCGGAATGCCGAGAACAATGCAAGATTTCCGAAGCATTTTTATATGTCAGCGGAATTCCGAGAACAATGGAAGAGTACCGAAGCATTTTTAAACGTCAGCGGAATTCTGAGAACAATGGAAGAGTTCCAAAGCATTTTTAAACTTCAGCAGAATTCCGAGAACAATGGAAGAGTTTCGAAGCATTTTTAAACTTCAACGAAATTCCGAGAACAATGGAAGAGTTCCGCAGCATTTTTAAACGTCAGCAGAATTCCGAGAAGAATGTAAGAGTTCTGAAGCATTTTTAAACTTCAGCAGAATTCCGAAAGCAATGGAAGAGTTCCAAAGCATTTTAAAAGTTCAGCAGAATTCCGAGAACAATTGAAGAGTTCCGAAGCATTTTTAAACGTCAGCGGAATGCCGAGAACAATGCAAGATTTCCGAAGCATTTTTATATGTCAGTTTAATTCCAAGAACAATGGAAGAGTTCCGAAGCATTTTTAAACTTCAGCAGAATTCCGAGAACAATGGAAGAGTTTCGAAGCATTTTTAAACTTCAATGGAATTTCGAGAACAATGGAAGAGTTCCGAAGCATTTTTAAACTTCAGCAGAATTCCGAGAACAATGGAAGATTTCCGAAGCATTTTTAAACGTCAGCGGAATTCTGAGAACAATGGAAGAGTTCTGAAGCATTTATAAACTTCAGCAGAATTCCGAGAACAATGGAAGAGTTCCGAAGCATTTTTAAACTTCAACCGAATTCCGAGAGCAATGGAAGAGTTCCAAAGCATTTTAAAAGTTCAGCAGAATTCCGAGAACAATTGAAGAGTTCCGAAGCATTTTTAAACGTCAGCGGAATGCCGAGAACAATGCAAGATTTCCGAAGCATTTTTAAACGTCAGCGGAATTCTGAGAAGAATGGAAGAGTTCCGAAGCATTTCTAAACTTCAGCAGAATTCCGAGAACAATGTAAGAGTTTTGAAGCATTTTTAAACTTCAACGGAATTTCGAGAACAATGGAAGAGTTCCGAAGCATTTTTAAACGTCAGCGGAATTCCGAGAACAATGAAAGAGTTGCGAAGCATTATTAAACGTCAGCGGAATTCCGAGAACAATGGAAGAGTTCTGAAGCATTTTTAAACGTCAGCGGAATTTTGAAAACAATGGAAGATTTCCGAAGCATTTTTAAACGTCAGCGGAATTCTGAGAACAATGGAAGAGTTCCGAAGCATTTTTAAACGTCAGCGGAATGCCGAGAACAATGCAAGATTTCCGAAGCATTTTTATATGTCAGCGGAATTCCGAGAACAATGGAAGAGTACCGAAGCATTTTTAAATGTCAGCGGAATGCCGAGAACAATGCAAGATTTCCGAAGCATTTTTATATGTCAGCAGAATTCCGAGAACAATGGAAGAGATTTTAAGCATTTTTAAACTTCAGCGGAATTCCGAGAACAGTAGAAGAGTTCCGAAGCATTTTTAAACTTCACCCGAATTCTGAGAACAATGAAAGAGTTCCGAAGCATTTTTAAAAGTCAGCGGAATTCCGGGAACAATGGAAGAGTTGTGAAGCATTTTTAAACGTCAGCGGAATTCCGAGAACAATGGAAGAGTTCCGAAGCATTTTTAAACTTCAGCGGAATTTGGAGAACAATGGAAGAGTTCCGAAGTATTTTTAAAAGTCAGCGGAATTCTGAGAACAATGGAAGATTTCCGAAGCATTTTTAAACGTCAGCGGAATTCTGAGAACAATGGAAGAGTTACGAAGCATTTTTAAACTTCAACGGAATTCCGAGAACAATGGATGAGTGCCGAAGCATTTTTAAACGTCAGTGGAATTCCGAGAACAATGAAAGAGTTGCGAAGCATTATTAAACGTCAGCGGAATTCCGAGAACAATGGAAGAGTTCTGAAGCATTTTTAAGCGTCAGCGGAATTTTGAAAACAATGGAAGATTTCCGAAGCATTTATAAACGTCAGCGGAATTCTGAGAACAATGGAAGAGTTCCGAAGCATTTTTAAACTTCAGCAGAATTCCGAGAACAATGGAAGGGTTCCGAAGCATTTTTAAAAGTCAGCGGAAATCCGAGAACAATGGAAGAGTTGTGAAGCATTTTTAAACGTCAGCGGAATTCCGAGAACAATGGAATAGTTCTGAAGCATTTTTAAACGTCAGCGGAATTTTGAAAACAATGGAAGATTTCCGAAGCATTTTTAAACGTCAGCGGAATTCTGAGAACAATGGAAGAGTTCTGAAGCATTTATAAACTTCAGCAGAATTCCGAGAACAATGGAAGAGTTCCGAAGCATTTTTAAACGTCAGCGGAATTCCGAGAACAATGAAAGAGTTGCGAAGCATTATTAAACGTCAGCGGAATTCCGAGAACAATGGAAGAGTTCTGAAGCATTTTTAAACTTCAGCAGAATTCCCAGAACAATGGAAGTGTTTTGAAGCATTTTTAAACTTCAACGGAATTCCGAGAACAATGGAAGAGTTCCGAAGCATTTTTAAACGTCAGCGGAATTCCGAGAACAATGAAAGAGTTGCGAAGCATTATTAAACGTCAGCGGAATTCCGAGAACAATGGAAGAGTTCTGAAGCATTTTTAAGCGTCAGCGGAATTTTGAAAACAATGGAAGATTTCCGAAGCATTTTTAAACGTCAGCGGAATTCTGAGAACAATGGAAGAGTTCCTAAGCATTTTTAAACTTCAGCAGAATTCCGAGAACAATGGAAGGGTTCCGAAGCATTTTTAAACTTCAGCGGAATTCCGAGAACAATGGAAGAGTTCCAAAGCATTTTTAAACGTCAGCGGAATTCTGAGAACAATGGAAGAGTTCCGAAGCATTTTTAAACGTCAGCAGAATTCCGAGAAGAATGTAAGAGTACTGAAGCATTTTTAAACTTCAGCAGAATTCCGAGAGCAATGGAAGAGTTCCAAAGCATTTTTAAACGTCAGCGGAATTCTGAGAACAATGGAAGAGATCCGAAGCATTTTTAAACGTCAGCAGAATTCCGAGAAGAATGTAAGAGTACTGAAGCATTTTTAAACTTCAGCAGAATTCCGAGAGCAATGGAAGAGTTCCAAAGCATTTTAAAAGTTCAGCAGAATTCCGAGAACAATTGAAGAGTTCCGAAGCATTTTTAAACGTCAGCGGAATTCTGAGAACAATGGAAGAGTTCCGAAGCATTTTTAAACTTCAGCAGAATTCCGAGAACAATGGAAGAGTTTGGAAGCATTTTTAAACTTCAACGGAATTTCGAGAACAATGGAAGAGATCCGAAGCATATTTAAACGTCAGCGGAATTCCGAGAACAATGAAAGAGTTGCGAAGCATTATTAAACGTCAGCGGAATTCCGAGAACAATGGAAGAGTTCTGAAGCATTTTTAAACGTCAGCGGAATTTTGAAAACAATGGAAGATTTCCGAAGCATTTTTAAACGTCAGCGGAATTCTGAGAACAATGGAAGAGTTCCGAAGCATTTTTAAACGTCAGCGGAATGCCGAGAACAATGCAAGATTTCCGAAGCATTTTTATATGTCAGCGGAATTCCGAGAACAATGGAAGAGCTCCGAAGCATTTTTAAACGTCAGCAGAATTCCGAGAACAATGGAAGAGTTCCGAAGCATTTAAAAACTTCAGCAGAATTCCAAGAACAATGGAAGAGTTCTGAAGCATTTTTAAACGTCAGCAGAATTCCGAGATCAATGGAAGAGTTCCAAAGCATTTTTAAACGTCAGCGGAATTCCGAGAACAGTGGAAGAGTTCTGAAGCATTTTTAAGCGTCAGCGGAATTTTGAAAACAATGGAAGATTTCCGAAGCATTTTTAAACGTCAGCGGAATTCTGAGAACAATGGAAGAGTTCCGAAACATTTTTAAACTTCAGCAGAATTCCGAGAACAATGGAAGGGTTCCGAAGCATTTTTAAACTTCAGCGGAATTTGGAGAACAATGGAAGAGTTCCGAAGTATTTTTAAAAGTCAGCGGAATTCCGAGAACAATGGAAGAGTTGTGAAGCATTTTTAAACGTCAGCGGAATTCCGAGAACAATGGAAGAGTTCCGAAGCATTTTTAAACGTCAGCAGAATTCCGAGAACAATGGAACAGTTCCGAAGCATTTTTAAACGTCAGCAGAATTCTGAGAACAATGGAAGGGTTCCGAAGCATTTTTAAACTTCAGCGGAATTCCGAGAACAATGGAAGAGTTCCAAAGCATTTTTAAACGTCAGCGGAATTCTGAGAACAATGGAAGAGTTCCGCAGCATTTTTAAACGTCAACAGAATTCCGAGAAGAATGTAAGAGTTCTGAAGCATTTTTAAACTTCAGCAGAATTCCGAAAGCAATGGAAGAGTTCCAAAGCATTTTAAAAGTTCAGCAGAATTCCGAGAACAATTGAAGAGTTCCGAAGCATTTTTAAACGTCAGCGGAATGCCGAGAACAATGCAAGATTTCCGAAGCATTTTTAAACGTCAGCGGAATTCTGAGAACAATGGAAGAGTTCCGAAGCATTTTTAAACTTCAGCAGAATTCCGAGAACAATGGAAGAGTTTCGAAGCATTTTTAAACTTCAACGGAATTTCGAGAACAATGGAAGAGTTCCGAAGCATTTTTAAACGTCAGCGGAATTCCGAGAACAATGAAAGAGTTGCGAAGCATTATTAAACGTCAGCGGAATTCCGAGAACAATGGAAGAGTTCTGAAGCATTTTTAAACGTCAGCGGAATTTTGAAAACAATGGAAGATTTCCGAAGCATTTTTAAACGTCAGCGGAATTCTGAGAACAATGGAAGAGTTCCGAAGCATTTTTAAATGTCAGCGGAATGCCGAGAACAATGCAAGATTTCCGAAGCATTTTTATATGTCAGCGGAATTCCGAGAACAATGGAAGAGTACCGAAGCATTTTTAAATGTCAGCGGAATGCCGAGAACAATGCAAGATTTCCGAAGCATTTTTATATGTCAGCAAAATTCCGAGAACAATGGAAGAGATTTTAAGCATTTTTAAACTTCAGCGGAATTCCGAGAACAGTAGAAGAGTTCCGAAGCATTTTTAAACTTCACCCGAATTCTGAGAACAATGAAAGAGTTCCGAAGCATTTTTAAAAGTCAGCGGAATTCCGGGAACAATGGAAGAGTTGTGAAGCATTTTTAAACGTCAGCGGAATTCCGAGAACAATGGAAGAGTTCCGAAGCATTTTTAAACTTCAGCGGAATTTGGAGAACAATGGAAGAGTTCCGAAGCATTTTTAAACTTCAGCAGAATTCCGAGAACAATGGAAGATTTCCGAAGCATTTTTAAACGTCAGCGGAATTCTGAGAACAATGGAAGAGTTCTGAAGCATTTATAAACTTCAGCAGAATTCCGAGAACAATGGAAGAGTTCCGAAGCATTTTTAAACTTCACCCGAATTCCGAGAGCAATGGAAGAGTTCCAAAGCATTTTAAAAGTTCAGCAGAATTCCGAGAACAATTGAAGAGTTCCGAAGCATTTTTAAACGTCAGCGGAATGCCGAGAACAATGCAAGATTTCCGAAGCATTTTTAAACGTCAGCGGAATTCTGAGAACAATGGAAGAGTTCCGAAGCATTTTTAAACTTCAGCAGAATTCCGAGAACAATGGAAGAGTTTCGAAGCATTTTTAAACTTCAACGGAATTTCGAGAACAATGGAAGAGTTCCGAAGCATTTTTAAACGTCAGCGGAATTCCGAGAACAATGAAAGAGTTGCGAAGCATTATTAAACGTCAGCGGAATTCCGAGAACAATGGAAGAGTTCTGAAGCATTTTTAAACGTCAGCGGAATTTTGAAAACAATGGAAGATTTCCGAAGCATTTTTAAACGTCAGCGGAATTCTGAGAACAATGGAAGAGTTCCGAAGCATTTTTAAATGTCAGCGGAATGCCGAGAACAATGCAAGATTTCCGAAGCATTTTTATATGTCAGCGGAATTCCGAGAACAATGGAAGAGTACCGAAGCATTTTTAAATGTCAGCGGAATGCCGAGAACAATGCAAGATTTCCGAAGCATTTTTATATGTCAGCAAAATTCCGAGAACAATGGAAGAGATTTTAAGCATTTTTAAACTTCAGCGGAATTCCGAGAACAGTAGAAGAGTTCCGAAGCATTTTTAAACTTCACCCGAATTCTGAGAACAATGAAAGAGTTCCGAAGCATTTTTAAAAGTCAGCGGAATTCCGGGAACAATGGAAGAGTTGTGAAGCATTTTTAAACGTCAGCGGAATTCCGAGAACAATGGAAGAGTTCCGAAGCATTTTTAAACTTCAGCGGAATTTGGAGAACAATGGAAGAGTTCCGAAGTATTTTTAAAAGTCAGCGGAATTCTGAGAACAATGGAAGAGTTCCGAAGCATTTTTAAACTTCAGCGGAATTCCGAGAACAATGGAAGAGTTCCAAAGCATTTTTAAACGTCAGCGGAATTCCGAGAACAATGGAAGAGTTCTGAAGCATTTTTAAACGTCAGCGGAATATTGAAAACAATGGAAGATTTCCGAAGCATTTTTAAACGTCAGCGGAATTCTGAGAACAATGGAAGAGTTACGAAGCATTTTTAAACTTCAGCAGAATTCCGAGAACAATGGAAGAGTTCCGAAGCATTTTTAAATGTCAGCGGAATTCCGAGAACAATGAAAGAGTTGCGAAGCATTATTAAACGTCAGCGGAATTCCGAGAACAATGGAAGATTTCTGAAGCATCTTTAAACTTCAGCAGAATTCCGAGAACAATGGAAGAGTTTCGAAGCATTTTTAAACTTCAACGGAATTCCGAGAACAATGGATGAGTGCCGAAGCATTTTTAAACGTCAGTGGAATTCCGAGAACAATGAAAGAGTTGCGAAGCATTATTAAACGTCAGCGGAATTCCGAGAACAATGGAAGAGTTCTGAAGCATTTTTAAGCGTCAGCGGAATTTTGAAAACAATGGAAGATTTCCGAAGCATTTATAAACGTCAGCGGAATTCTGAGAACAATGGAAGAGTTCCGAAGCATTTTTAAACTTCAGCAGAATTCCGAGAACAATGGAAGGGTTCCGAAGCATTTTTAAACTTCAGCGGAATTTGGAGAACAATGGAAGAGTTCCGAAGCATTTTTAAAAGTCAGCGGAAATCCGAGAACAATGGAAGAGTTGTGAAGCATTTTTAAACGTCAGCGGAATTCCGAGAACAATGGAATAGTTCTGAAGCATTTTTAAACGTCAGCGGAATTTTGAAAACAATGGAAGATTTCCGAAGCATTTTTAAACGTCAGCGGAATTCTGAGAACAATGGAAGAGTTCTGAAGCATTTATAAACTTCAGCAGAATTCCGAGAACAATGTAAGAGTACTGAAGCATTTTTAAACTTCAGCAGAATTCCGAGAGCAATGGAAGAGTTCCAAAGCATTTTAAAAGTTCAGCAGAATTCCGAGAACAATTGAAGAGTTCCGAAGCATTTTTAAACGTCAGCGGAATTCTGAGAACAATGGAAGAGTTCCGAAGCATTTTTAAACTTCAGCAGAATTCCGAGAACAATGGAAGAGTTTGGAAGCATTTTTAAACTTCAACGGAATTTCGAGAACAATGGAAGAGATCCGAAGCATATTTAAACGTCAGCGGAATTCCGAGAACAATGAAAGAGTTGCGAAGCATTATTAAACGTCAGCGGAATTCCGAGAACAATGGAAGAGTTTTGAAGCATTTTTAAACGTCAGCGGAATTTTGAAAACAATGGTAGATTTCCGAAGCATTTTTAAACGTCAGCGGAATTCTGAGAACAATGGAAGAGTTCCGAAGCATTTTTAAACGTCAGCGGAATGCCGAGAACAATGCAAGATTTCCGAAGCATTTTTATATGTCAGCGGAATTCCGAGAACAATGGAAGAGCTCCGAAGCATTTTTAAACGTCAGCAGAATTCCGAGAACAATGGAAGAGTTCCGAAGCATTTTAAAACTTCAGCAGAATTCCAAGAACAATGGAAGAGTTCTGAAGCATTTTTAAACGTCAGCAGAATTCCGAGATCAATGGAAGAGTTCCGAAGCATTTTTAAACGTCAGTGGATTTCCGAGAACAGTGGAAGAGTTCTGAAGCATTTTTAAGCGTCAGCGGAATTTTGAAAACAATGGAAGATTTCCGAAGCATTTTTAAACGTCAGCGGAATTCTGAGAACAATGGAAGAGTTCCGAAACATTTTTAAACTTCAGCAGAATTCCGAGAACAATGGAAGGGTTCCGAAGCATTTTTAAACTTCAGCGGAATTTGGAGAACAATGGAAGAGTTCCGAAGTATTTTTAAACGTCAGCGGAATTCCGAGAACAATGGAAGAGTTGTGAAGCATTTTTAAACGTCAGCGGAATTCCGAGAACAATGGAAGAGTTCCGAAGCATTTTTAAACGTCAGCAGAATTCCGAGAACAATGGAACAGTTCCGAAGCATTTTTAAACGTCAGCAGAATTCTGAGAACAATGGAAGGGTTCCGAAGCATTTTTAAACTTCAGCGGAATTCCGAGAACAATGGAAGAGTTCCAAAGCATTTTTAAACGTCAGCGGAATTCTGAGAACAATGGAAGAGTTCCGCAGCATTTTTAAACGTCAGCAGAATTCCGAGAAGAATGTAAGAGTTCTGAAGCATTTTTAAACTTCAGCAGAATTCCGAAAGCAATGGAAGAGTTCCAAAGCATTTTAAAAGTTCAGCAGAATTCCGAGAACAATTGAAGAGTTCCGAAGCATTTTTAAACGTCAGCGGAATGCCGAGAACAATGCAAGATTTCCGAAGCATTTTTATATGTCAGCGGAATTCCAAGAACAATGGAAGAGTTCCGAAGCATTTTTAAACTTCAGCAGAATTCCGAGAACAATGGAAGAGTTTCGAAGCATTTTTAAACTTCAATGGAATTTCGAGAACAATGGAAGAGTTCCGAAGCATTTTTAAACTTCAGCAGAATTCCGAGAACAATGGAAGATTTCCGAAGCATTTTTAAACGTCAGCGGAATTCTGAGAACAATGGAAGAGTTCTGAAGCATTTATAAACTTCAGCAGAATTCCGAGAACAATGGAAGAGTTCCGAAGCATTTTTAAACTTCACCCGAATTCCGAGAGCAATGGAAGAGTTCCAAAGCATTTTAAAAGTTCAGCAGAATTCCGAGAACAATTGAAGAGTTCCGAAGCATTTTAAACGTCAGCGGAATGCCGAGAACAATGCAAGATTTCCGAAGCATTTTTAAACGTCAGCGGAATTCTGAGAACAATGGAAGAGTTCCGAAGCATTTTTAAACTTCAGCAGAATTCCGAGAACAATGGAAGAGTTTCGAAGCATTTTTAAACTTCAACGGAATTTCGAGAACAATGGAAGAGTTCTGAAGCATTTTTAAACGTCAGCGGAATTTTGAAAACAATGGAAGATTTCCGAAGCATTTTTAAACGTCAGCGGAATTCTGAGAACAATGGAAGAGTTCCGAAGCATTTTTAAACGTCAGCGGAATGCCGAGAACAATGCAAGATTTCCGAAGCATTTTTATATGTCAGCGGAATTCCGAGAACAATGGAAGAGTACCGAAGCATTTTTAAATGTCAGCGGAATGCCGAGAACAATGCAAGATTTCCGAAGCATTTTTATATGTCAGCAAAATTCCGAGAACAATGGAAGAGATTTTAAGCATTTTTAAAAGTCAGCGGAATTCCGAGAACAGTAGAAGAGTTCCGAAGCATTTTTAAACTTCACCCGAATTCTGAGAACAATGAAAGAGTTCCGAAGCATTTTTAAAAGTCAGCGGAATTCCGGGAACAATGGAAGAGTTGTGAAGCATTTTTAAACGTCAGCGGAATTCCGAGAACAATGGAAGAGTTCCGAAGCATTTTTAAACTTCAGCGGAATTTGGAGAACAATGGAAGAGTTCCGAAGTATTTTTAAAAGTCAGCGGAATTCTGAGAACAATGGAAGAGTTCCGAAGCATTTTTAAACTTCAGCGGAATTCCGAGAACAATGGAAGAGTTCCAAAGCATTTTTAAACGTCAGCGGAATTCCGAGAACAATGGAAGAGTTCTGAAGCATTTTTAAACGTCAGCGGAATATTGAAAACAATGGAAGATTTCCGAAGCATTTTTAAACGTCAGCGGAATTCTGAGAACAATGGAAGAGTTACGAAGCATTTTTAAACTTCAGCAGAATTCCGAGAACAATGGAAGAGTTCCGAAGCATTTTTAAATGTCAGCGGAATTCCGAGAACAATGAAAGAGTTGCGAAGCATTATTAAACGTCAGCGGAATTCCGAGAACAATGGAAGATTTCTGAAGCATCTTTAAACTTCAGCAGAATTCCGAGAACAATGGAAGAGTTTCGAAGCATTTTTAAACTTCAACGGAATTCCGAGAAAAATGGATGAGTGCCGAAGCATTTTTAAACGTCAGTGGAATTCCGAGAACAATGAAAGAGTTGCGAAGCATTATTAAACGTCAGCGGAATTCCGAGAACAATGGAAGAGTTCTGAAGCATTTTTAAGCGTCAGCGGAATTTTGAAAACAATGGAAGATTTCCGAAGCATTTTTAAACGTCAGCGGAATTCTGAGAACAATGGAAGAGTTCCTAAGCATTTTTAAACTTCAGCAGAATTCCGAGAACAATGGAAGGGTTCCGAAGCATTTTTAAACTTCAGCGGAATTCCGAGAACAATGGAAGAGTTCCAAAGCATTTTTAAACGTCAGCGGAATTCTGAGAACAATGGAAGAGTTACGAAGCATTTTTAAACGTCAGCAGAATTCCGAGAAGAATGTAAGAGTACTGAAGCATTTTTAAACTTCAGCAGAATTCCGAGAGCAATGGAAGAGTTCTAAAGCATTTTAAAAGTTCAGCAGAATTCCGAGAACAATTGAAGAGTTCCGAAGCATTTTTAAACGTCAGCGGAATTCTGAGAACAATGGAAGAGTTCCGAAGCATTTTTAAACTTCAGCAGAATTCCGAGAACAATGGAAGAGTTTGGAAGCATTTTTAAACTTCAACGGAATTTCGAGAACAATGGAAGAGATCCGAAGCATATTTAAACGTCAGCGGAATTCCGAGAACAATGAAAGAGTTGCGAAGCATTATTAAACGTCAGCGGAATTCCGAGAACAATGGAAGAGTTCTGAAGCATTTTTAAACGTCAGCGGAATTTTGAAAACAATGGAAGATTTCCGAAGCATTTTTAAACATCAGCGGAATTCTGAGAACAATGGAAGAGTTCCGAAGCATTTTTAAACGTCAGCGGAATGCCGAGAACAATGCAAGATTTCCGAAGCATTTTTATATGTCAGCGGAATTCCGAGAACAATGGAAGAGCTCCGAAGCATTTTTAAACGTCAGCAGAATTCCGAGAACAATGGAAGAGTTCCGAAGCATTTTAAAACTTCAGCAGAATTCCAAGAACAATGGAAGAGTTCTGAAGCATTTTTAAACGTCAGCAGAATTCCGAGATCAATGGAAGAGTTCCGAAGCATTTTTAAACGTCAGTGGATTTCCGAGAACAGTGGAAGAGTTCTGAAGCATTTTTAAGCGTCAGCGGGATTTTGAAAACAATGGAAGATTTCCGAAGCATTTTTAAACGTCAGCGGAATTCTGAGAACAATGGAAGAGTTCCGAAACATTTTTAAACTTCAGCAGAATTCCGAGAACAATGGAAGGGTTCCGAAGCATTTTTAAACTTCAGCGGAATTTGGAGAACAATGGAAGAGTTCCGAAGTATTTTTAAACGTCAGCGGAATTCCGAGAACAATGGAAGAGTTGTGAAGCATTTTTAAACGTCAGCGGAATTCCGAGAACAATGGAAGAGTTCCGAAGCATTTTTAAACGTCAGCAGAATTCCGAGAACAATGGAACAGTTCCGAAGCATTTTTAAACGTCAGCAGAATTCTGAGAACAATGGAAGGGTTCCGAAGCATTTTTAAACTTCAGCGGAATTCCGAGAACAATGGAAGAGTTCCAAAGCATTTTTAAACGTCAGCGGAATTCTGAGAACAATGGAAGAGTTCCGCAGCATTTTTAAACGTCAGCAGAATTCCGAGAAGAATGTAAGAGTTCTGAAGCATTTTTAAACTTCAGCAGAATTCCGAAAGCAATGGAAGAGTTCCAAAGCATTTTAAAAGTTCAGCAGAATTCCGAGAACAATTGAAGAGTTCCGAAGCATTTTTAAACGTCAGCGGAATGCCGAGAACAATGCAAGATTTCCGAAGCATTTTTATATGTCAGCGGAATTCCAAGAACAATGGAAGAGTTCCGAAGCATTTTTAAACTTCAGCAGAATTCCGAGAACAATGGAAGAGTTTCGAAGCATTTTTAAACTTCAATGGAATTTCGAGAACAATGGAAGAGTTCCGAAGCATTTTTAAACTTCAGCAGAATTCCGAGAACAATGGAAGATTTCCGAAGCATTTTTAAACGTCAGCGGAATTCTGAGAACAATGGAAGAGTTCTGAAGCATTTATAAACTTCAGCAGAATTCCGAGAACAATGGAAGAGTTCCGAAGCATTTTTAAACTTCACCCGAATTCCGAGAGCAATGGAAGAGTTCCAAAGCATTTTAAAAGTTCAGCAGAATTCCGAGAACAATTGAAGAGTTCCGAAGCATTTTAAACGTCAGCGGAATGCCGAGAACAATGCAAGATTTCCGAAGCATTTTTAAACGTCAGCGGAATTCTGAGAACAATGGAAGAGTTCCGAAGCATTTTTAAACTTCAGCAGAATTCCGAGAACAATGGAAGAGTTTCGAAGCATTTTTAAACTTCAACGGAATTTCGAGAACAATGGAAGAGTTCTGAAGCATTTTTAAACGTCAGCGGAATTTTGAAAACAATGGAAGATTTCCGAAGCATTTTTAAACGTCAGCGGAATTCTGAGAACAATGGAAGAGTTCCGAAGCATTTTTAAACGTCAGCGGAATGCCGAGAACAATGCAAGATTTCCGAAGCATTTTTATATGTCAGCGGAATTCCGAGAACAATGGAAGAGTACCGAAGCATTTTTAAATGTCAGCGGAATGCCGAGAACAATGCAAGATTTCCGAAGCATTTTTATATGTCAGCAAAATTCCGAGAACAATGGAAGAGATTTTAAGCATTTTTAAAAGTCAGCGGAATTCCGAGAACAGTAGAAGAGTTCCGAAGCATTTTTAAACTTCACCCGAATTCTGAGAACAATGAAAGAGTTCCGAAGCATTTTTAAAAGTCAGCGGAATTCCGGGAACAATGGAAGAGTTGTGAAGCATTTTTAAACGTCAGCGGAATTCCGAGAACAATGGAAGAGTTCCGAAGCATTTTTAAACTTCAGCGGAATTTGGAGAACAATGGAAGAGTTCCGAAGTATTTTTAAAAGTCAGCGGAATTCTGAGAACAATGGAAGAGTTCCGAAGCATTTTTAAACTTCAGCGGAATTCCGAGAACAATGGAAGAGTTCCAAAGCATTTTTAAACGTCAGCGGAATTCCGAGAACAATGGAAGAGTTCTGAAGCATTTTTAAACGTCAGCGGAATATTGAAAACAATGGAAGATTTCCGAAGCATTTTTAAACGTCAGCGGAATTCTGAGAACAATGGAAGAGTTACGAAGCATTTTTAAACTTCAGCAGAATTCCGAGAACAATGGAAGAGTTCCGAAGCATTTTTAAATGTCAGCGGAATTCCGAGAACAATGAAAGAGTTGCGAAGCATTATTAAACGTCAGCGGAATTCCGAGAACAATGGAAGATTTCTGAAGCATCTTTAAACTTCAGCAGAATTCCGAGAACAATGGAAGAGTTTCGAAGCATTTTTAAACTTCAACGGAATTCCGAGAAAAATGGATGAGTGCCGAAGCATTTTTAAACGTCAGTGGAATTCCGAGAACAATGAAAGAGTTGCGAAGCATTATTAAACGTCAGCGGAATTCCGAGAACAATGGAAGAGTTCTGAAGCATTTTTAAGCGTCAGCGGAATTTTGAAAACAATGGAAGATTTCCGAAGCATTTTTAAACGTCAGCGGAATTCTGAGAACAATGGAAGAGTTCCTAAGCATTTTTAAACTTCAGCAGAATTCCGAGAACAATGGAAGGGTTCCGAAGCATTTTTAAACTTCAGCGGAATTCCGAGAACAATGGAAGAGTTCCAAAGCATTTTTAAACGTCAGCGGAATTCTGAGAACAATGGAAGAGTTCCGAAGCATTTTTAAACGTCAGCAGAATTCCGAGAAGAATGTAAGAGTACTGAAGCATTTTTAAACTTCAGCAGAATTCCGAGAGCAATGGAAGAGTTCTAAAGCATTTTAAAAGTTCAGCAGAATTCCGAGAACAATTGAAGAGTTCCGAAGCATTTTTAAACGTCAGCGGAATTCTGAGAACAATGGAAGAGTTCCGAAGCATTTTTAAACTTCAGCAGAATTCCGAGAACAATGGAAGAGTTTGGAAGCATTTTTAAACTTCAACGGAATTTCGAGAACAATGGAAGAGATCCGAAGCATATTTAAACGTCAGCGGAATTCCGAGAACAATGAAAGAGTTGCGAAGCATTATTAAACGTCAGCGGAATTCCGAGAACAATGGAAGAGTTCTGAAGCATTTTTAAACGTCAGCGGAATTTTGAAAACAATGGAAGATTTCCGAAGCATTTTTAAACATCAGCGGAATTCTGAGAACAATGGAAGAGTTCCGAAGCATTTTTAAACGTCAGCGGAATGCCGAGAACAATGCAAGATTTCCGAAGCATTTTTATATGTCAGCGGAATTCCGAGAACAATGGAAGAGCTCCGAAGCATTTTTAAACGTCAGCAGAATTCCGAGAACAATGGAAGAGTTCCGAAGCATTTTAAAACTTCAGCAGAATTCCAAGAACAATGGAAGAGTTCTGAAGCATTTTTAAACGTCAGCAGAATTCCGAGATCAATGGAAGAGTTCCGAAGCATTTTTAAACGTCAGTGGATTTCCGAGAACAGTGGAAGAGTTCTGAAGCATTTTTAAGCGTCAGCGGGATTTTGAAAACAATGGAAGATTTCCGAAGCATTTTTAAACGTCAGCGGAATTCTGAGAACAATGGAAGAGTTCCGAAACATTTTTAAACTTCAGCAGAATTCCGAGAACAATGGAAGGGTTCCGAAGCATTTTTAAACTTCAGCGGAATTTGGAGAACAATGGAAGAGTTCCGAAGTATTTTTAAACGTCAGCGGAATTCCGAGAACAATGGAAGAGTTGTGAAGCATTTTTAAACGTCAGCGGAATTCCGAGAACAATGGAAGAGTTCCGAAGCATTTTTAAACGTCAGCAGAATTCCGAGAACAATGGAACAGTTCCGAAGCATTTTTAAACGTCAGCAGAATTCTGAGAACAATGGAAGGGTTCCGAAGCATTTTTAAACTTCAGCGGAATTCCGAGAACAATGGAAGAGTTCCAAAGCATTTTTAAACGTCAGCGGAATTCTGAGAACAATGGAAGAGTTCCGCAGCATTTTTAAACGTCAGCAGAATTCCGAGAAGAATGTAAGAGTTCTGAAGCATTTTTAAACTTCAGCAGAATTCCGAAAGCAATGGAAGAGTTCCAAAGCATTTTAAAAGTTCAGCAGAATTCCGAGAACAATTGAAGAGTTCCGAAGCATTTTTAAACGTCAGCGGAATGCCGAGAACAATGCAAGATTTCCGAAGCATTTTTATATGTCAGCGGAATTCCAAGAACAATGGAAGAGTTCCGAAGCATTTTTAAACTTCAGCAGAATTCCGAGAACAATGGAAGAGTTTCGAAGCATTTTTAAACTTCAATGGAATTTCGAGAACAATGGAAGAGTTCCGAAGCATTTTTAAACTTCAGCAGAATTCCGAGAACAATGGAAGATTTCCGAAGCATTTTTAAACGTCAGCGGAATTCTGAGAACAATGGAAGAGTTCTGAAGCATTTATAAACTTCAGCAGAATTCCGAGAACAATGGAAGAGTTCCGAAGCATTTTTAAACTTCACCCGAATTCCGAGAGCAATGGAAGAGTTCCAAAGCATTTTAAAAGTTCAGCAGAATTCCGAGAACAATTGAAGAGTTCCGAAGCATTTTAAACGTCAGCGGAATGCCGAGAACAATGCAAGATTTCCGAAGCATTTTTAAACGTCAGCGGAATTCTGAGAACAATGGAAGAGTTCCGAAGCATTTTTAAACTTCAGCAGAATTCCGAGAACAATGGAAGAGTTTCGAAGCATTTTTAAACTTCAACGGAATTTCGAGAACAATGGAAGAGTTCTGAAGCATTTTTAAACGTCAGCGGAATTTTGAAAACAATGGAAGATTTCCGAAGCATTTTTAAACGTCAGCGGAATTCTGAGAACAATGGAAGAGTTCCGAAGCATTTTTAAACGTCAGCGGAATGCCGAGAACAATGCAAGATTTCCGAAGCATTTTTATATGTCAGCGGAATTCCGAGAACAATGGAAGAGTACCGAAGCATTTTTAAATGTCAGCGGAATGCCGAGAACAATGCAAGATTTCCGAAGCATTTTTATATGTCAGCAAAATTCCGAGAACAATGGAAGAGATTTTAAGCATTTTTAAAAGTCAGCGGAATTCCGAGAACAGTAGAAGAGTTCCGAAGCATTTTTAAACTTCACCCGAATTCTGAGAACAATGAAAGAGTTCCGAAGCATTTTTAAAAGTCAGCGGAATTCCGGGAACAATGGAAGAGTTGTGAAGCATTTTTAAACGTCAGCGGAATTCCGAGAACAATGGAAGAGTTCCGAAGCATTTTTAAACTTCAGCGGAATTTGGAGAACAATGGAAGAGTTCCGAAGTATTTTTAAAAGTCAGCGGAATTCTGAGAACAATGGAAGAGTTCCGAAGCATTTTTAAACTTCAGCGGAATTCCGAGAACAATGGAAGAGTTCCAAAGCATTTTTAAACGTCAGCGGAATTCCGAGAACAATGGAAGAGTTCTGAAGCATTTTTAAACGTCAGCGGAATATTGAAAACAATGGAAGATTTCCGAAGCATTTTTAAACGTCAGCGGAATTCTGAGAACAATGGAAGAGTTACGAAGCATTTTTAAACTTCAGCAGAATTCCGAGAACAATGGAAGAGTTCCGAAGCATTTTTAAATGTCAGCGGAATTCCGAGAACAATGAAAGAGTTGCGAAGCATTATTAAACGTCAGCGGAATTCCGAGAACAATGGAAGATTTCTGAAGCATCTTTAAACTTCAGCAGAATTCCGAGAACAATGGAAGAGTTTCGAAGCATTTTTAAACTTCAACGGAATTCCGAGAAAAATGGATGAGTGCCGAAGCATTTTTAAACGTCAGTGGAATTCCGAGAACAATGAAAGAGTTGCGAAGCATTATTAAACGTCAGCAGAATTCCGAGAACAATGGAAGAGTTCTGAAGCATTTTTAAGCGTCAGCGGAATTTTGAAAACAATGGAAGATTTCCGAAGCATTTTTAAACGTCAGCGGAATTCTGAGAACAATGGAAGAGTTCCTAAGCATTTTTAAACTTCAGCAGAATTCCGAGAACAATGGAAGGGTTCCGAAGCATTTTTAAACTTCAGCGGAATTCCGAGAACAATGGAAGAGTTCCAAAGCATTTTTAAACGTCAGCGGAATTCTGAGAACAATGGAAGAGTTCCGAAGCATTTTTAAACGTCAGCAGAATTCCGAGAAGAATGTAAGAGTACTGAAGCATTTTTAAACTTCAGCAGAATTCCGAGAGCAATGGAAGAGTTCTAAAGCATTTTAAAAGTTCAGCAGAATTCCGAGAACAATTGAAGAGTTCCGAAGCATTTTTAAACGTCAGCGGAATTCTGAGAACAATGGAAGAGTTCCGAAGCATTTTTAAACTTCAGCAGAATTCCGAGAACAATGGAAGAGTTTGGAAGCATTTTTAAACTTCAACGGAATTTCGAGAACAATGGAAGAGATCCGAAGCATATTTAAACGTCAGCGGAATTCCGAGAACAATGAAAGAGTTGCGAAGCATTATTAAACGTCAGCGGAATTCCGAGAACAATGGAAGAGTTCTGAAGCATTTTTAAACGTCAGCGGAATTTTGAAAACAATGGAAGATTTCCGAAGCATTTTTAAACATCAGCGGAATTCTGAGAACAATGGAAGAGTTCCGAAGCATTTTTAAACGTCAGCGGAATGCCGAGAACAATGCAAGATTTCCGAAGCATTTTTATATGTCAGCGGAATTCCGAGAACAATGGAAGAGTTCTGAAGCATTTTTAAACGTCAGCAGAATTCCGAGATCAATGGAAGAGTTCCGAAGCATTTTTAAACGTCAGCGGAATTCCGAGAACAGTGGAAGAGTTCTGAAGCATTTTTAAGCGTCAGCGGAATTTTGAAAACAATGGAAGATTTCCGAAGCATTTTTAAACGTCAGCGGAATTCTGAGAACAATGGAAGAGTTCCGAAACATTTTTAAACTTCAGCAGAATTCCGAGAACAATGGAAGGGTTCCGAAGCATTTTTAAACTTCAGCGGAATTTGGAGAACAATAGAAGAGTTCCGAAGTATTTTTAAAAGTCAGCGGAATTCCGAGAACAATGGAAGAGTTGTGAAGCATTTTTAAACGTCAGCGGAATTCCGAGAACAATGGAAGAGTTCCGAAGCATTTTTAAACGTCAGCAGAATTCCGAGAACAATGGAACAGTTCCGAAGCATTTTTAAACGTCAGCAGAATTCTGAGAACAATGGAAGGGTTCCGAAGCATTTTTAAACTTCAGCGGAATTCCGAGAACAATGGAAGAGTTCCAAAGCATTTTTAAACGTCAGCGGAATTCTGAGAACAATGGAAGAGTTCCGCAGCATTTTTAAACGTCAGCAGAATTCCGAGAAGAATGTAAGAGTTCTGAAGCATTTTTAAACTTCAGCAGAATTCCGAAAGCAATGGAAGAGTTCCAAAGCATTTTAAAAGTTCAGCAGAATTCCGAGAACAATTGAAGAGTTCCGAAGCATTTTTAAACGTCAGCGGAATGCCGAGAACAATGCAAGATTTCCGAAGCATTTTTATATGTCAGCGGAATTCCAAGAACAATGGAAGAGTTCCGAAGCATTTTTAAACTTCAGCAGAATTCCGAGAACAATGGAAGAGTTTCGAAGCATTTTTAAACTTCAATGGAATTTCGAGAACAATGGAAGAGTTCCGAAGCATTTTTAAACTTCAGCAGAATTCCGAGAACAATGGAAGATTTCCGAAGCATTTTTAAACGTCAGCGGAATTCTGAGAACAATGGAAGAGTTCTGAAGCATTTATAAACTTCAGCAGAATTCCGAGAACAATGGAAGAGTTCCGAAGCATTTTTAAACTTCACCCGAATTCCGAGAGCAATGGAAGAGTTCCAAAGCATTTTAAAAGTTCAGCAGAATTCCGAGAACAATTGAAGAGTTCCGAAGCATTTTAAACGTCAGCGGAATGCCGAGAACAATGCAAGATTTCCGAAGCATTTTTAAACGTCAGCGGAATTCTGAGAACAATGGAAGAGTTCCGAAGCATTTTTAAACTTCAGCAGAATTCCGAGAACAATGGAAGAGTTTCGAAGCATTTTTAAACTTCAACGGAATTTCGAGAACAATGGAAGAGTTCTGAAGCATTTTTAAACGTCAGCGGAATTTTGAAAACAATGGAAGATTTCCGAAGCATTTTTAAACGTCAGCGGAATTCTGAGAACAATGGAAGAGTTCCGAAGCATTTTTAAACGTCAGCGGAATGCCGAGAACAATGCAAGATTTCCGAAGCATTTTTATATGTCAGCGGAATTCCGAGAACAATGGAAGAGTACCGAAGCATTTTTAAATGTCAGCGGAATGCCGAGAACAATGCAAGATTTCCGAAGCATTTTTATATGTCAGCAAAATTCCGAGAACAATGGAAGAGATTTTAAGCATTTTTAAAAGTCAGCGGAATTCCGAGAACAGTAGAAGAGTTCCGAAGCATTTTTAAACTTCACCCGAATTCTGAGAACAATGAAAGAGTTCCGAAGCATTTTTAAAAGTCAGCGGAATTCCGGGAACAATGGAAGAGTTGTGAAGCATTTTTAAACGTCAGCGGAATTCCGAGAACAATGGAAGAGTTCCGAAGCATTTTTAAACTTCAGCGGAATTTGGAGAACAATGGAAGAGTTCCGAAGTATTTTTAAAAGTCAGCGGAATTCTGAGAACAATGGAAGAGTTCCGAAGCATTTTTAAACTTCAGCGGAATTCCGAGAACAATGGAAGAGTTCCAAAGCATTTTTAAACGTCAGCGGAATTCCGAGAACAATGGAAGAGTTCTGAAGCATTTTTAAACGTCAGCGGAATATTGAAAACAATGGAAGATTTCCGAAGCATTTTTAAACGTCAGCGGAATTCTGAGAACAATGGAAGAGTTACGAAGCATTTTTAAACTTCAGCAGAATTCCGAGAACAATGGAAGAGTTCCGAAGCATTTTTAAATGTCAGCGGAATTCCGAGAACAATGAAAGAGTTGCGAAGCATTATTAAACGTCAGCGGAATTCCGAGAACAATGGAAGATTTCTGAAGCATCTTTAAACTTCAGCAGAATTCCGAGAACAATGGAAGAGTTTCGAAGCATTTTTAAACTTCAACGGAATTCCGAGAAAAATGGATGAGTGCCGAAGCATTTTTAAACGTCAGTGGAATTCCGAGAACAATGAAAGAGTTGCGAAGCATTATTAAACGTCAGCGGAATTCCGAGAACAATGGAAGAGTTCTGAAGCATTTTTAAGCGTCAGCGGAATTTTGAAAACAATGGAAGATTTCCGAAGCATTTTTAAACGTCAGCGGAATTCTGAGAACAATGGAAGAGTTCCTAAGCATTTTTAAACTTCAGCAGAATTCCGAGAACAATGGAAGGGTTCCGAAGCATTTTTAAACTTCAGCGGAATTCCGAGAACAATGGAAGAGTTCCAAAGCATTTTTAAACGTCAGCGGAATTCTGAGAACAATGGAAGAGTTCCGAAGCATTTTTAAACGTCAGCAGAATTCCGAGAAGAATGTAAGAGTACTGAAGCATTTTTAAACTTCAGCAGAATTCCGAGAGCAATGGAAGAGTTCTAAAGCATTTTAAAAGTTCAGCAGAATTCCGAGAACAATTGAAGAGTTCCGAAGCATTTTTACACGTCAGCGGAATTCTGAGAACAATGGAAGAGTTCCGAAGCATTTTTAAACTTCAGCAGAATTCCGAGAACAATGGAAGAGTTTGGAAGCATTTTTAAACTTCAACGGAATTTCGAGAACAATGGAAGAGATCCGAAGCATATTTAAACGTCAGCGGAATTCCGAGAACAATGAAAGAGTTGCGAAGCATTATTAAACGTCAGCGGAATTCCGAGAACAATGGAAGAGTTCTGAAGCATTTTTAAACGTCAGCGGAATTTTGAAAACAATGGAAGATTTCCGAAGCATTTTTAAACATCAGCGGAATTCTGAGAACAATGGAAGAGTTCCGAAGCATTTTTAAACGTCAGCGGAATGCCGAGAACAATGCAAGATTTCCGAAGCATTTTTATATGTCAGCGGAATTCCGAGAACAATGGAAGAGCTCCGAAGCATTTTTAAACGTCAGCAGAATTCCGAGAACAATGGAAGAGTTCCGAAGCATTTTAAAACTTCAGCAGAATTCCAAGAACAATGGAAGAGTTCTGAAGCATTTTTAAACGTCAGCAGAATTCCGAGATCAATGGAAGAGTTCCGAAGCATTTTTAAACGTCAGTGGATTTCCGAGAACAGTGGAAGAGTTCTGAAGCATTTTTAAGCGTCAGCGGAATTTTGAAAACAATGGAAGATTTCCGAAGCATTTTTAAACGTCAGCGGAATTCTGAGAACAATGGAAGAGTTCCGAAACATTTTTAAACTTCAGCAGAATTCCGAGAACAATGGAAGGGTTCCGAAGCATTTTTAAACTTCAGCGGAATTTGGAGAACAATGGAAGAGTTCCGAAGTATTTTTAAACGTCAGCGGAATTCCGAGAACAATGGAAGAGTTGTGAAGCATTTTTAAACGTCAGCGGAATTCCGAGAACAATGGAAGAGTTCCGAAGCATTTTTAAACGTCAGCAGAATTCCGAGAACAATGGAACAGTTCCGAAGCATTTTTAAACGTCAGCAGAATTCTGAGAACAATGGAAGAGTTCCGAAGCATTTTTAAACTTCACCCGAATTCCGAGAGCAATGGAAGAGTTCCAAAGCATTTTAAAAGTTCAGCAGAATTCCGAGAACAATTGAAGAGTTCCGAAGCATTTTAAACGTCAGCGGAATGCCGAGAACAATGCAAGATTTCCGAAGCATTTTTAAACGTCAGCGGAATTCTGAGAACAATGGAAGAGTTCCGAAGCATTTTTAAACTTCAGCAGAATTCCGAGAACAATGGAAGAGTTTCGAAGCATTTTTAAACTTCAACGGAATTTCGAGAACAATGGAAGAGTTCTGAAGCATTTTTAAACGTCAGCGGAATTTTGAAAACAATGGAAGATTTCCGAAGCATTTTTAAACGTCAGCGGAATTCTGAGAACAATGGAAGAGTTCCGAAGCATTTTTAAACGTCAGCGGAATGCCGAGAACAATGCAAGATTTCCGAAGCATTTTTATATGTCAGCGGAATTCCGAGAACAATGGAAGAGTACCGAAGCATTTTTAAATGTCAGCGGAATGCCGAGAACAATGCAAGATTTCCGAAGCATTTTTATATGTCAGCAAAATTCCGAGAACAATGGAAGAGATTTTAAGCATTTTTAAAAGTCAGCGGAATTCCGAGAACAGTAGAAGAGTTCCGAAGCATTTTTAAACTTCACCCGAATTCTGAGAACAATGAAAGAGTTCCGAAGCATTTTTAAAAGTCAGCGGAATTCCGGGAACAATGGAAGAGTTGTGAAGCATTTTTAAACGTCAGCGGAATTCCGAGAACAATGGAAGAGTTCCGAAGCATTTTTAAACTTCAGCGGAATTTGGAGAACAATGGAAGAGTTCCGAAGTATTTTTAAAAGTCAGCGGAATTCTGAGAACAATGGAAGAGTTCCGAAGCATTTTTAAACTTCAGCGGAATTCCGAGAACAATGGAAGAGTTCCAAAGCATTTTTAAACGTCAGCGGAATTCCGAGAACAATGGAAGAGTTCTGAAGCATTTTTAAACGTCAGCGGAATATTGAAAACAATGGAAGATTTCCGAAGCATTTTTAAACGTCAGCGGAATTCTGAGAACAATGGAAGAGTTACGAAGCATTTTTAAACTTCAGCAGAATTCCGAGAACAATGGAAGAGTTCCGAAGCATTTTTAAATGTCAGCGGAATTCCGAGAACAATGAAAGAGTTGCGAAGCATTATTAAACGTCAGCGGAATTCCGAGAACAATGGAAGATTTCTGAAGCATCTTTAAACTTCAGCAGAATTCCGAGAACAATGGAAGAGTTTCGAAGCATTTTTAAACTTCAACGGAATTCCGAGAAAAATGGATGAGTGCCGAAGCATTTTTAAACGTCAGTGGAATTCCGAGAACAATGAAAGAGTTGCGAAGCATTATTAAACGTCAGCGGAATTCCGAGAACAATGGAAGAGTTCTGAAGCATTTTTAAGCGTCAGCGGAATTTTGAAAACAATGGAAGATTTCCGAAGCATTTTTAAACGTCAGCGGAATTCTGAGAACAATGGAAGAGTTCCTAAGCATTTTTAAACTTCAGCAGAATTCCGAGAACAATGGAAGGGTTCCGAAGCATTTTTAAACTTCAGCGGAATTCCGAGAACAATGGAAGAGTTCCAAAGCATTTTTAAACGTCAGCGGAATTCTGAGAACAATGGAAGAGTTCCGAAGCATTTTTAAACGTCAGCAGAATTCCGAGAAGAATGTAAGAGTACTGAAGCATTTTTAAACTTCAGCAGAATTCCGAGAGCAATGGAAGAGTTCTAAAGCATTTTAAAAGTTCAGCAGAATTCCGAGAACAATTGAAGAGTTCCGAAGCATTTTTAAACGTCAGCGGAATTCTGAGAACAATGGAAGAGTTCCGAAGCATTTTTAAACTTCAGCAGAATTCCGAGAACAATGGAAGAGTTTGGAAGCATTTTTAAACTTCAACGGAATTTCGAGAACAATGGAAGAGATCCGAAGCATATTTAAACGTCAGCGGAATTCCGAGAACAATGAAAGAGTTGCGAAGCATTATTAAACGTCAGCGGAATTCCGAGAACAATGGAAGAGTTCTGAAGCATTTTTAAACGTCAGCGGAATTTTGAAAACAATGGAAGATTTCCGAAGCATTTTTAAACATCAGCGGAATTCTGAGAACAATGGAAGAGTTCCGAAGCATTTTTAAACGTCAGCGGAATGCCGAGAACAATGCAAGATTTCCGAAGCATTTTTATATGTCAGCGGAATTCCGAGAACAATGGAAGAGTTCTGAAGCATTTTTAAACGTCAGCAGAATTCCGAGATCAATGGAAGAGTTCCGAAGCATTTTTAAACGTCAGCGGAATTCCGAGAACAGTGGAAGAGTTCTGAAGCATTTTTAAGCGTCAGCGGAATTTTGAAAACAATGGAAGATTTCCGAAGCATTTTTAAACGTCAGCGGAATTCTGAGAACAATGGAAGAGTTCCGAAACATTTTTAAACTTCAGCAGAATTCCGAGAACAATGGAAGGGTTCCGAAGCATTTTTAAACTTCAGCGGAATTTGGAGAACAATAGAAGAGTTCCGAAGTATTTTTAAAAGTCAGCGGAATTCCGAGAACAATGGAAGAGTTGTGAAGCATTTTTAAACGTCAGCGGAATTCCGAGAACAATGGAAGAGTTCCGAAGCATTTTTAAACGTCAGCAGAATTCCGAGAACAATGGAACAGTTCCGAAGCATTTTTAAACGTCAGCAGAATTCTGAGAACAATGGAAGGGTTCCGAAGCATTTTTAAACTTCAGCGGAATTCCGAGAACAATGGAAGAGTTCCAAAGCATTTTTAAACGTCAGCGGAATTCTGAGAACAATGGAAGAGTTCCGCAGCATTTTTAAACGTCAGCAGAATTCCGAGAAGAATGTAAGAGTTCTGAAGCATTTTTAAACTTCAGCAGAATTCCGAAAGCAATGGAAGAGTTCCAAAGCATTTTAAAAGTTCAGCAGAATTCCGAGAACAATTGAAGAGTTCCGAAGCATTTTTAAACGTCAGCGGAATGCCGAGAACAATGCAAGATTTCCGAAGCATTTTTATATGTCAGCGGAATTCCAAGAACAATGGAAGAGTTCCGAAGCATTTTTAAACTTCAGCAGAATTCCGAGAACAATGGAAGAGTTTCGAAGCATTTTTAAACTTCAATGGAATTTCGAGAACAATGGAAGAGTTCCGAAGCATTTTTAAACTTCAGCAGAATTCCGAGAACAATGGAAGATTTCCGAAGCATTTTTAAACGTCAGCGGAATTCTGAGAACAATGGAAGAGTTCTGAAGCATTTATAAACTTCAGCAGAATTCCGAGAACAATGGAAGAGTTCCGAAGCATTTTTAAACTTCACCCGAATTCCGAGAGCAATGGAAGAGTTCCAAAGCATTTTAAAAGTTCAGCAGAATTCCGAGAACAATTGAAGAGTTCCGAAGCATTTTAAACGTCAGCGGAATGCCGAGAACAATGCAAGATTTCCGAAGCATTTTTAAACGTCAGCGGAATTCTGAGAACAATGGAAGAGTTCCGAAGCATTTTTAAACTTCAGCAGAATTCCGAGAACAATGGAAGAGTTTCGAAGCATTTTTAAACTTCAACGGAATTTCGAGAACAATGGAAGAGTTCTGAAGCATTTTTAAACGTCAGCGGAATTTTGAAAACAATGGAAGATTTCCGAAGCATTTTTAAACGTCAGCGGAATTCTGAGAACAATGGAAGAGTTCCGAAGCATTTTTAAACGTCAGCGGAATGCCGAGAACAATGCAAGATTTCCGAAGCATTTTTATATGTCAGCGGAATTCCGAGAACAATGGAAGAGTACCGAAGCATTTTTAAATGTCAGCGGAATGCCGAGAACAATGCAAGATTTCCGAAGCATTTTTATATGTCAGCAAAATTCCGAGAACAATGGAAGAGATTTTAAGCATTTTTAAAAGTCAGCGGAATTCCGAGAACAGTAGAAGAGTTCCGAAGCATTTTTAAACTTCACCCGAATTCTGAGAACAATGAAAGAGTTCCGAAGCATTTTTAAAAGTCAGCGGAATTCCGGGAACAATGGAAGAGTTGTGAAGCATTTTTAAACGTCAGCGGAATTCCGAGAACAATGGAAGAGTTCCGAAGCATTTTTAAACTTCAGCGGAATTTGGAGAACAATGGAAGAGTTCCGAAGTATTTTTAAAAGTCAGCGGAATTCTGAGAACAATGGAAGAGTTCCGAAGCATTTTTAAACTTCAGCGGAATTCCGAGAACAATGGAAGAGTTCCAAAGCATTTTTAAACGTCAGCGGAATTCCGAGAACAATGGAAGAGTTCTGAAGCATTTTTAAACGTCAGCGGAATATTGAAAACAATGGAAGATTTCCGAAGCATTTTTAAACGTCAGCGGAATTCTGAGAACAATGGAAGAGTTACGAAGCATTTTTAAACTTCAGCAGAATTCCGAGAACAATGGAAGAGTTCCGAAGCATTTTTAAATGTCAGCGGAATTCCGAGAACAATGAAAGAGTTGCGAAGCATTATTAAACGTCAGCGGAATTCCGAGAACAATGGAAGATTTCTGAAGCATCTTTAAACTTCAGCAGAATTCCGAGAACAATGGAAGAGTTTCGAAGCATTTTTAAACTTCAACGGAATTCCGAGAAAAATGGATGAGTGCCGAAGCATTTTTAAACGTCAGTGGAATTCCGAGAACAATGAAAGAGTTGCGAAGCATTATTAAACGTCAGCGGAATTCCGAGAACAATGGAAGAGTTCTGAAGCATTTTTAAGCGTCAGCGGAATTTTGAAAACAATGGAAGATTTCCGAAGCATTTTTAAACGTCAGCGGAATTCTGAGAACAATGGAAGAGTTCCTAAGCATTTTTAAACTTCAGCAGAATTCCGAGAACAATGGAAGGGTTCCGAAGCATTTTTAAACTTCAGCGGAATTCCGAGAACAATGGAAGAGTTCCAAAGCATTTTTAAACGTCAGCGGAATTCTGAGAACAATGGAAGAGTTCCGAAGCATTTTTAAACGTCAGCAGAATTCCGAGAAGAATGTAAGAGTACTGAAGCATTTTTAAACTTCAGCAGAATTCCGAGAGCAATGGAAGAGTTCTAAAGCATTTTAAAAGTTCAGCAGAATTCCGAGAACAATTGAAGAGTTCCGAAGCATTTTTACACGTCAGCGGAATTCTGAGAACAATGGAAGAGTTCCGAAGCATTTTTAAACTTCAGCAGAATTCCGAGAACAATGGAAGAGTTTGGAAGCATTTTTAAACTTCAACGGAATTTCGAGAACAATGGAAGAGATCCGAAGCATATTTAAACGTCAGCGGAATTCCGAGAACAATGAAAGAGTTGCGAAGCATTATTAAACGTCAGCGGAATTCCGAGAACAATGGAAGAGTTCTGAAGCATTTTTAAACGTCAGCGGAATTTTGAAAACAATGGAAGATTTCCGAAGCATTTTTAAACATCAGCGGAATTCTGAGAACAATGGAAGAGTTCCGAAGCATTTTTAAACGTCAGCGGAATGCCGAGAACAATGCAAGATTTCCGAAGCATTTTTATATGTCAGCGGAATTCCGAGAACAATGGAAGAGCTCCGAAGCATTTTTAAACGTCAGCAGAATTCCGAGAACAATGGAAGAGTTCCGAAGCATTTTAAAACTTCAGCAGAATTCCAAGAACAATGGAAGAGTTCTGAAGCATTTTTAAACGTCAGCAGAATTCCGAGATCAATGGAAGAGTTCCGAAGCATTTTTAAACGTCAGTGGATTTCCGAGAACAGTGGAAGAGTTCTGAAGCATTTTTAAGCGTCAGCGGAATTTTGAAAACAATGGAAGATTTCCGAAGCATTTTTAAACGTCAGCGGAATTCTGAGAACAATGGAAGAGTTCCGAAACATTTTTAAACTTCAGCAGAATTCCGAGAACAATGGAAGGGTTCCGAAGCATTTTTAAACTTCAGCGGAATTTGGAGAACAATGGAAGAGTTCCGAAGTATTTTTAAACGTCAGCGGAATTCCGAGAACAATGGAAGAGTTGTGAAGCATTTTTAAACGTCAGCGGAATTCCGAGAACAATGGAAGAGTTCCGAAGCATTTTTAAACGTCAGCAGAATTCCGAGAACAATGGAACAGTTCCGAAGCATTTTTAAACGTCAGCAGAATTCTGAGAACAATGGAAGGGTTCCGAAGCATTTTTAAACTTCAGCGGAATTCCGAGAACAATGGAAGAGTTCCAAAGCATTTTTAAACGTCAGCGGAATTCTGAGAACAATGGAAGAGTTCCGCAGCATTTTTAAACGTCAGCAGAATTCCGAGAAGAATGTAAGAGTTCTGAAGCATTTTTAAACTTCAGCAGAATTCCGAAAGCAATGGAAGAGTTCCAAAGCATTTTAAAAGTTCAGCAGAATTCCGAGAACAATTGAAGAGTTCCGAAGCATTTTTAAACGTCAGCGGAATGCCGAGAACAATGCAAGATTTCCGAAGCATTTTTATATGTCAGCGGAATTCCAAGAACAATGGAAGAGTTCCGAAGCATTTTTAAACTTCAGCAGAATTCCGAGAACAATGGAAGAGTTTCGAAGCATTTTTAAACTTCAATGGAATTTCGAGAACAATGGAAGAGTTCCGAAGCATTTTTAAACTTCAGCAGAATTCCGAGAACAATGGAAGATTTCCGAAGCATTTTTAAACGTCAGCGGAATTCTGAGAACAATGGAAGAGTTCTGAAGCATTTATAAACTTCAGCAGAATTCCGAGAACAATGGAAGAGTTCCGAAGCATTTTTAAACTTCACCCGAATTCCGAGAGCAATGGAAGAGTTCCAAAGCATTTTAAAAGTTCAGCAGAATTCCGAGAACAATTGAAGAGTTCCGAAGCATTTTAAACGTCAGCGGAATGCCGAGAACAATGCAAGATTTCCGAAGCATTTTTAAACGTCAGCGGAATTCTGAGAACAATGGAAGAGTTCCGAAGCATTTTTAAACTTCAGCAGAATTCCGAGAACAATGGAAGAGTTTCGAAGCATTTTTAAACTTCAACGGAATTTCGAGAACAATGGAAGAGTTCTGAAGCATTTTTAAACGTCAGCGGAATTTTGAAAACAATGGAAGATTTCCGAAGCATTTTTAAACGTCAGCGGAATTCTGAGAACAATGGAAGAGTTCCGAAGCATTTTTAAACGTCAGCGGAATGCCGAGAACAATGCAAGATTTCCGAAGCATTTTTATATGTCAGCGGAATTCCGAGAACAATGGAAGAGTACCGAAGCATTTTTAAATGTCAGCGGAATGCCGAGAACAATGCAAGATTTCCGAAGCATTTTTATATGTCAGCAAAATTCCGAGAACAATGGAAGAGATTTTAAGCATTTTTAAAAGTCAGCGGAATTCCGAGAACAGTAGAAGAGTTCCGAAGCATTTTTAAACTTCACCCGAATTCTGAGAACAATGAAAGAGTTCCGAAGCATTTTTAAAAGTCAGCGGAATTCCGGGAACAATGGAAGAGTTGTGAAGCATTTTTAAACGTCAGCGGAATTCCGAGAACAATGGAAGAGTTCCGAAGCATTTTTAAACTTCAGCGGAATTTGGAGAACAATGGAAGAGTTCCGAAGTATTTTTAAAAGTCAGCGGAATTCTGAGAACAATGGAAGAGTTCCGAAGCATTTTTAAACTTCAGCGGAATTCCGAGAACAATGGAAGAGTTCCAAAGCATTTTTAAACGTCAGCGGAATTCCGAGAACAATGGAAGAGTTCTGAAGCATTTTTAAACGTCAGCGGAATATTGAAAACAATGGAAGATTTCCGAAGCATTTTTAAACGTCAGCGGAATTCTGAGAACAATGGAAGAGTTACGAAGCATTTTTAAACTTCAGCAGAATTCCGAGAACAATGGAAGAGTTCCGAAGCATTTTTAAATGTCAGCGGAATTCCGAGAACAATGAAAGAGTTGCGAAGCATTATTAAACGTCAGCGGAATTCCGAGAACAATGGAAGATTTCTGAAGCATCTTTAAACTTCAGCAGAATTCCGAGAACAATGGAAGAGTTTCGAAGCATTTTTAAACTTCAACGGAATTCCGAGAAAAATGGATGAGTGCCGAAGCATTTTTAAACGTCAGTGGAATTCCGAGAACAATGAAAGAGTTGCGAAGCATTATTAAACGTCAGCGGAATTCCGAGAACAATGGAAGAGTTCTGAAGCATTTTTAAGCGTCAGCGGAATTTTGAAAACAATGGAAGATTTCCGAAGCATTTTTAAACGTCAGCGGAATTCTGAGAACAATGGAAGAGTTCCTAAGCATTTTTAAACTTCAGCAGAATTCCGAGAACAATGGAAGGGTTCCGAAGCATTTTTAAACTTCAGCGGAATTCCGAGAACAATGGAAGAGTTCCAAAGCATTTTTAAACGTCAGCGGAATTCTGAGAACAATGGAAGAGTTCCGAAGCATTTTTAAACGTCAGCAGAATTCCGAGAAGAATGTAAGAGTACTGAAGCATTTTTAAACTTCAGCAGAATTCCGAGAGCAATGGAAGAGTTCTAAAGCATTTTAAAAGTTCAGCAGAATTCCGAGAACAATTGAAGAGTTCCGAAGCATTTTTAAACGTCAGCGGAATTCTGAGAACAATGGAAGAGTTCCGAAGCATTTTTAAACTTCAGCAGAATTCCGAGAACAATGGAAGAGTTTGGAAGCATTTTTAAACTTCAACGGAATTTCGAGAACAATGGAAGAGATCCGAAGCATATTTAAACGTCAGCGGAATTCCGAGAACAATGAAAGAGTTGCGAAGCATTATTAAACGTCAGCGGAATTCCGAGAACAATGGAAGAGTTCTGAAGCATTTTTAAACGTCAGCGGAATTTTGAAAACAATGGAAGATTTCCGAAGCATTTTTAAACATCAGCGGAATTCTGAGAACAATGGAAGAGTTCCGAAGCATTTTTAAACGTCAGCGGAATGCCGAGAACAATGCAAGATTTCCGAAGCATTTTTATATGTCAGCGGAATTCCGAGAACAATGGAAGAGTTCTGAAGCATTTTTAAACGTCAGCAGAATTCCGAGATCAATGGAAGAGTTCCGAAGCATTTTTAAACGTCAGCGGAATTCCGAGAACAGTGGAAGAGTTCTGAAGCATTTTTAAGCGTCAGCGGAATTTTGAAAACAATGGAAGATTTCCGAAGCATTTTTAAACGTCAGCGGAATTCTGGGAACAATGGAAGAGTTCCGAAACATTTTTAAACTTCAGCAGAATTCCGAGAACAATGGAAGGGTTCCGAAGCATTTTTAAACTTCAGCGGAATTTGGAGAACAATAGAAGAGTTCCGAAGTATTTTTAAAAGTCAGCGGAATTCCGAGAACAATGGAAGAGTTGTGAAGCATTTTTAAACGTCAGCGGAATTCCGAGAACAATGGAAGAGTTCCGAAGCATTTTTAAACGTCAGCAGAATTCCGAGAACAATGGAACAGTTCCGAAGCATTTTTAAACGTCAGCAGAATTCTGAGAACAATGGAAGGGTTCCGAAGCATTTTTAAACTTCAGCGGAATTCCGAGAACAATGGAAGAGTTCCAAAGCATTTTTAAACGTCAGCGGAATTCTGAGAACAATGGAAGAGTTCCGCAGCATTTTTAAACGTCAGCAGAATTCCGAGAAGAATGTAAGAGTTCTGAAGCATTTTTAAACTTCAGCAGAATTCCGAAAGCAATGGAAGAGTTCCAAAGCATTTTAAAAGTTCAGCAGAATTCCGAGAACAAATGAAGAGTTCCGAAGCATTTTTAAACGTCAGCGGAATGCCGAGAACAATGCAAGATTTCCGAAGCATTTTTATATGTCAGCGGAATTCCAAGAACAATGGAAGAGTTCCGAAGCATTTTTAAACTTCAGCAGAATTCCGAGAACAATGGAAGAGTTTCGAAGCATTTTTAAACTTCAACGGAATTTCGAGAACAATGGAAGAGTTCCAAAGCATTTTTAAACGTCAGCGGAATTCTGAGAACAATGGAAGAGTTCCGAAGCATTTTTAAACTTCACCCGAATTCCGAGAGCAATGGAAGAGTTCCAAAGCATTTTAAAAGTTCAGCAGAATTCCGAGAACAATTGAAGAGTTCCGAAGCATTTTTAAACGTCAGCGGAATGCCGAGAACAATGCAAGATTTCCGAAGCATTTTTAAACGTCAGCGGAATTCTGAGAACAATGGAAGAGTTCCTAAGCATTTTAAAAGTTCAGCAGAATTCCGAGAACAAATGAAGAGTTCCGAAGCATTTTTAAACGTCAGCGGAATGCCGAGAACAATGGAAGAGTTTCGAAGCATTTTTAAACTTCAATGGAATTTCGAGAACAATGGAAGAGTTCCGAAGCATTTTTAAACTTCAGCAGAATTCCGAGAACAATGGAAGATTTCCGAAGCATTTTTAAACGTCAGCGGAATTCTGAGAACAATGGAAGAGTTCTGAAGCATTTATAAACTTCAGCAGAATTCCGAGAACAATGGAAGAGTTCCGAAGCATTTTTAAACTTCACCCGAATTCCGAGAGCAATGGAAGAGTTCCAAAGCATTTTAAAAGTTCAGCAGAATTCCGAGAACAATTGAAGAGTTCCGAAGCATTTTTAAACGTCAGCGGAATGCCGAGAACAATGCAAGATTTCCGAAGCATTTTTAAACGTCAGCGGAATTCTGAGAACAATGGAAGAGTTCCTAAGCATTTTTAAACTTCAGCAGAATTCCGAGAACAATGGAAGAGTTTCGAAGCATTTTTAAACTTCAACGGAATTTCGAGAACAATGGAAGAGTTCCAAAGCATTTTTAAACGTCAGCGGAATTCTGAGAACAATGGAAGAGTTCCGAAGCATTTTTAAACGTCAGCAGAATTCCGAGAAGAATGTAAGAGTACTGAAGCATTTTTAAACTTCAGCAGAATTCCGAGAGCAATGGAAGAGTTCCAAAGCATTTTAAAAGTTCAGCAGAATTCCGAGAACAATTGAAGAGTTCCGAAGCATTTTTAAACGTCAGCGGAATTCTGAGAACAATGGAAGAGTTCCGAAGCATTTTTAAACTTCAGCAGAATTCCGAGAACAATGGAAGAGTTTGGAAGCATTTTTAAACTTCAACGGAATTTCGAGAACAATGGAAGAGATCCGAAGCATATTTAAACGTCAGCGGAATTCCGAGAACAATGAAAGAGTTGCGAAGCATTATTAAACGTCAGCGGAATTCCGAGAACAATGGAAGAGTTCTGAAGCATTTTTAAACGTCAGCGGAATTTTGAAAACAATGGAAGATTTCCGAAGCATTTTTAAACGTCAGCGGAATTCTGAGAACAATGGAAGAGTTCCGAAGCATTTTTAAACGTCAGCGGAATGCCGAGAACAATGC
This sequence comes from Phyllobates terribilis, assembly GCF_046119375.1. Classification (NCBI taxonomy): domain Eukaryota; kingdom Metazoa; phylum Chordata; class Amphibia; order Anura; family Dendrobatidae; genus Phyllobates; species Phyllobates terribilis. The sequence continues at coordinate 9,619,119 of NW_027362788.1, read as the reverse complement.
AAGATTTCCGAAGCATTTTTATATGTCAGCGGAATTCCGAGAACAATGGAAGAGCTCCGAAGCATTTTTAAACGTCAGCAGAATTCCGAGAACAATGGAAGAGTTCCGAAGCATTTTAAAACTTCAGCAGAATTCCAAGAACAATGGAAGAGTTCTGAAGCATTTTTAAACGTCAGCAGAATTCCGAGATCAATGGAAGAGTTCCGAAGCATTTTTAAACGTCAGCGGAATTCCGAGAACAGTGGAAGAGTTCTGAAGCATTTTTAAGTGTCAGCGGAATTTTGAAAACAATGGAAGATTTCCGAAGCATTTTTAAACGTCAGCGGAATTCTGAGAACAATGGAAGAGTTCCGAAGCATTTTTAAACTTCAGCGGAATTTGGAGAACAATGGAAGAGTTCCGAAGTATTTTTAAAAGTCAGCGGAATTCCGAGAACAATGGAAGAGTTGTGAAGCATTTTTAAACGTCAGCGGAATTCCGAGAACAATGGAAGAGTTCCGAAGCATTTTTAAACGTCAGCAGAATTCCGAGAACAATGGAACAGTTCCGAAGATTTTTAAACGTCAGCAGAATTCTGAGAACAATGGAAGGGTTCCGAAGCATTTTTAAACTTCAGCGGAATTCCGAGAACAATGGAAGAGTTCCAAAGCATTTTTAAACGTCAGCGGAATTCTGAGAACAATGGAAGAGTTCCGCAGCATTTTTAAACGTCAGCAGAATTCCGAGAAGAATGTAAGAGTTCTGAAGCATTTTTAAACTTCAGCAGAATTCCGAAAGCAATGGAAGAGTTCCAAAGCATTTTAAAAGTTCAGCAGAATTCCGAGAACAATTGAAGAGTTCCGAAGCATTTTTAAACGTCAGCGGAATGCCGAGAACAATGCAAGATTTCCGAAGCATTTTTATATGTCAGCGGAATTCCAAGAACAATGGAAGAGTTCCGAAGCATTTTTAAACTTCAGCAGAATTCCGAGAACAATGGAAGAGTTTCGAAGCATTTTTAAACTTCAATGGAATTTCGAGAACAATGGAAGAGTTCCGAAGCATTTTTAAACTTCAGCAGAATTCCGAGAACAATGGAAGATTTCCGAAGCATTTTTAAACGTCAGCGGAATTCTGAGAACAATGGAAGAGTTCTGAAGCATTTATAAACTTCAGCAGAATTCCGAGAACAATGGAAGAGTTCCGAAGCATTTTTAAACTTCACCCGAATTCCGAGAGCAATGGAAGAGTTCCAAAGCATTTTAAAAGTTCAGCAGAATTCCGAGAACAATTGAAGAGTTCCGAAGCATTTTTAAACGTCAGCGGAATGCCGAGAACAATGCAAGATTTCCGAAGCATTTTTAAACGTCAGCGGAATTCTGAGAACAATGGAAGAGTTCCGAAGCATTTTTAAACTTCAGCAGAATTCCGAGAACAATGGAAGAGTTTCGAAGCATTTTTAAACTTCAACGGAATTTCGAGAACAATGGAAGAGTTCCGAAGCATTTTTAAACTTCAGCAGAATTCCGAGAACAATGGAAGGGTTCCGAAGCATTTTTAAACTTCAGCGGAATTTGGAGAACAATGGAAGAGTTCCGAAGCATTTTTAAAAGTCAGCGGAAATCCGAGAACAATGGAAGAGTTGTGAAGCATTTTTAAACGTCAGCGGAATTCCGAGAACAATGGAATAGTTCTGAAGCATTTTTAAACGTCAGCGGAATTTTGAAAACAATGGAAGATTTCCGAAGCATTTTTAAACGTCAGCGGAATTCTGAGAACAATGGAAGAGTTCTGAAGCATTTATAAACTTCAGCAGAATTCCGAGAACAATGTAAGAGTACTGAAGCATTTTTAAACTTCAGCAGAATTCCGAGAGCAATGGAAGAGTTCCAAAGCATTTTAAAAGTTCAGCAGAATTCCGAGAACAATTGAAGAGTTCCGAAGCATTTTTAAACGTCAGCGGAATTCTGAGAACAATGGAAGAGTTCCGAAGCATTTTTAAACTTCAGCAGAATTCCGAGAACAATGGAAGAGTTTGGAAGCATTTTTAAACTTCAACGGAATTTCGAGAACAATGGAAGAGATCCGAAGCATATTTAAACGTCAGCGGAATTCCGAGAACAATGAAAGAGTTGCGAAGCATTATTAAACGTCAGCGGAATTCCGAGAACAATGGAAGAGTTTTGAAGCATTTTTAAACGTCAGCGGAATTTTGAAAACAATGGTAGATTTCCGAAGCATTTTTAAACGTCAGCGGAATTCTGAGAACAATGGAAGAGTTCCGAAGCATTTTTAAACGTCAGCGGAATGCCGAGAACAATGCAAGATTTCCGAAGCATTTTTATATGTCAGCGGAATTCCGAGAACAATGGAAGAGCTCCGAAGCATTTTTAAACGTCAGCAGAATTCCGAGAACAATGGAAGAGTTCCGAAGCATTTTAAAACTTCAGCAGAATTCCAAGAACAATGGAAGAGTTCTGAAGCATTTTTAAACGTCAGCAGAATTCCGAGATCAATGGAAGAGTTCCGAAGCATTTTTAAACGTCAGCGGATTTCCGAGAACAGTGGAAGAGTTCTGAAGCATTTTTAAGCGTCAGCGGAATTTTGAAAACAATGGAAGATTTCCGAAGCATTTTTAAACGTCAGCGGAATTCTGAGAACAATGGAAGAGTTCCGAAACATTTTTAAACTTCAGCAGAATTCCGAGAACAATGGAAGGGTTCCAAAGCATTTTTAAACTTCAGCGGAATTTGGAGAACAATGGAAGAGTTCCGAAGTATTTTTAAACGTCAGCGGAATTCCGAGAACAATGGAAGAGTTGTGAAGCATTTTTAAACGTCAGCGGAATTCCGAGAACAATGGAAGAGTTCCGAAGCATTTTTAAACGTCAGCAGAATTCCGAGAACAATGGAACAGTTCCGAAGCATTTTTAAACGTCAGCAGAATTCTGAGAACAATGGAAGGGTTCCGAAGCATTTTTAAACTTCAGCGGAATTCCGAGAACAATGGAAGAGTTCCAAAGCATTTTTAAACGTCAGCGGAATTCTGAGAACAATGGAAGAGTTCCGCAGCATTTTTAAACGTCAGCAGAATTCCGAGAAGAATGTAAGAGTTCTGAAGCATTTTTAAACTTCAGCAGAATTCCGAAAGCAATGGAAGAGTTCCAAAGCATTTTAAAAGTTCAGCAGAATTCCGAGAACAATTGAAGAGTTCCGAAGCATTTTTAAACGTCAGCGGAATGCCGAGAACAATGCAAGATTTCCGAAGCATTTTTATATGTCAGCGGAATTCCAAGAACAATGGAAGAGTTCCGAAGCATTTTTAAACTTCAGCAGAATTCCGAGAACAATGGAAGAGTTTCGAAGCATTTTTAAACTTCAATGGAATTTCGAGAACAATGGAAGAGTTCCGAAGCATTTTTAAACTTCAGCAGAATTCCGAGAACAATGGAAGATTTCCGAAGCATTTTTAAACGTCAGCGGAATTCTGAGAACAATGGAAGAGTTCTGAAGCATTTATAAACTTCAGCAGAATTCCGAGAACAATGGAAGAGTTCCGAAGCATTTTTAAACTTCACCCGAATTCCGAGAGCAATGGAAGAGTTCCAAAGCATTTTAAAAGTTCAGCAGAATTCCGAGAACAATTGAAGAGTTCCGAAGCATTTTAAACGTCAGCGGAATGCCGAGAACAATGCAAGATTTCCGAAGCATTTTTAAACGTCAGCGGAATTCTGAGAACAATGGAAGAGTTCCGAAGCATTTTTAAACTTCAGCAGAATTCCGAGAACAATGGAAGAGTTTCGAAGCATTTTTAAACTTCAACGGAATTTCGAGAACAATGGAAGAGTTCTGAAGCATTTTTAAACGTCAGCGGAATTTTGAAAACAATGGAAGATTTCCGAAGCATTTTTAAACGTCAGCGGAATTCTGAGAACAATGGAAGAGTTCCGAAGCATTTTTAAACGTCAGCGGAATGCCGAGAACAATGCAAGATTTCCGAAGCATTTTTATACGTCAGCGGAATTCCGAGAACAATGGAAGAGTACCGAAGCATTTTTAAATGTCAGCGGAATGCCGAGAACAATGCAAGATTTCCGAAGCATTTTTATATGTCAGCAAAATTCCGAGAACAATGGAAGAGATTTTAAGCATTTTTAAAAGTCAGCGGAATTCCGAGAACAGTAGAAGAGTTCCGAAGCATTTTTAAACTTCACCCGAATTCTGAGAACAATGAAAGAGTTCCGAAGCATTTTTAAAAGTCAGCGGAATTCCGGGAACAATGGAAGAGTTGTGAAGCATTTTTAAACGTCAGCGGAATTCCGAGAACAATGGAAGAGTTCCGAAGCATTTTTAAACTTCAGCGGAATTTGGAGAACAATGGAAGAGTTCCGAAGTATTTTTAAAAGTCAGCGGAATTCTGAGAACAATGGAAGAGTTCCGAAGCATTTTTAAACTTCAGCGGAATTCCGAGAACAATGGAAGAGTTCCAAAGCATTTTTAAACGTCAGCGGAATTCCGAGAACAATGGAAGAGTTCTGAAGCATTTTTAAACGTCAGCGGAATATTGATAACAATGGAAGATTTCCGAAGCATTTTTAAACGTCAGCGGAATTCTGAGAACAATGGAAGAGTTACGAAGCATTTTTAAACTTCAGCAGAATTCCGAGAACAATGGAAGAGTTCCGAAGCATTTTTAAATGTCAGCGGAATTCCGAGAACAATGAAAGAGTTGCGAAGCATTATTAAACGTCAGCGGAATTCCGAGAACAATGGAAGATTTCTGAAGCATCTTTAAACTTCAGCAGAATTCCGAGAACAATGGAAGAGTTTCGAAGCATTTTTAAACTTCAACGGAATTCCGAGAAAAATGGATGAGTGCCGAAGCATTTTTAAACGTCAGTGGAATTCCGAGAACAATGAAAGAGTTGCGAAGCATTATTAAACGTCAGCGGAATTCCGAGAACAATGGAAGAGTTCTGAAGCATTTTTAAACTTCAGCAGAATTCCCAGAACAATGGAAGTGTTTTGAAGCATTTTTAAACTTCAACGGAATTCCGAGAACAATGGAAGAGTTCCGAAGCATTTTTAAACGTCAGCGGAATTCCGAGAACAATGAAAGAGTTGCGAAGCATTATTAAACGTCAGCGGAATTCCGAGAACAATGGAAGAGTTCTGAAGCATTTTTAAGCGTCAGCGGAATTTTGAAAACAATGGAAGATTTCCGAAGCATTTTTAAACGTCAGCGGAATTCTGAGAACAATGGAAGAGTTCCTAAGCATTTGTAAACTTCAGCAGAATTCCGAGAACAATGGAAGGGTTCCGAAGCATTTTTAAACTTCAGCGGAATTCCGAGAACAATGGAAGAGTTCCAAAGCATTTTTAAACGTCAGCAGAATTCCGAGAAGAATGTAAGAGTACTGAAGCATTTTTAAACTTCAGCAGAATTCCGAGAGCAATGGAAGAGTTCTAAAGCATTTTAAAAGTTCAGCAGAATTCCGAGAACAATTGAAGAGTTCCGAAGCATTTTTAAACGTCAGCGGAATTCTGAGAACAATGGAAGAGTTCCGAAGCATTTTTAAACGTCAGCAGAATTCCGAGAAGAATGTAAGAGTACTGAAGCATTTTTAAACTTCAGCAGAATTCCGAGAGCAATGGAAGAGTTCTAAAGCATTTTAAAAGTTCAGCAGAATTCCGAGAACAATTGAAGAGTTCCGAAGCATTTTTAAACGTCAGCGGAATTCTGAGAACAATGGAAGAGTTCCGAAGCATTTTTAAACTTCAGCAGAATTCCGAGAACAATGGAAGAGTTTGGAAGCATTTTTAAACTTCAACGGAATTTCGAGAACAATGGAAGAGATCCGAAGCATATTTAAACGTCAGCGGAATTCCGAGAACAATGAAAGAGTTGCGAAGCATTATTAAACGTCAGCGGAATTCCGAGAACAATGGAAGAGTTCTGAAGCATTTTTAAACGTCAGCGGAATTTTGAAAACAATGGAAGATTTCCGAAGCATTTTTAAACATCAGCGGAATTCTGAGAACAATGGAAGAGTTCCGAAGCATTTTTAAACGTCAGCGGAATGCCGAGAACAATGCAAGATTTCCGAAGCATTTTTATATGTCAGCGGAATTCCGAGAACAATGGAAGAGTTCTGAAGCATTTTTAAACGTCAGCAGAATTCCGAGATCAATGGAAGAGTTCCGAAGCATTTTTAAACGTCAGCGGAATTCCGAGAACAGTGGAAGAGTTCTGAAGCATTTTTAAGCGTCAGCGGAATTTTGAAAACAATGGAAGATTTCCGAAGCATTTTTAAACGTCAGCGGAATTCTGAGAACAATGGAAGAGTTCCGAAACATTTTTAAACTTCAGCAGAATTCCGAGAACAATGGAAGGGTTCCGAAGCATTTTTAAACTTCAGCGGAATTTGGAGAACAATAGAAGAGTTCCGAAGTATTTTTAAAAGTCAGCGGAATTCCGAGAACAATGGAAGAGTTGTGAAGCATTTTTAAACGTCAGCGGAATTCCGAGAACAATGGAAGAGTTCCGAAGCATTTTTAAACGTCAGCAGAATTCCGAGAACAATGGAACAGTTCCGAAGCATTTTTAAACGTCAGCAGAATTCTGAGAACAATGGAAGGGTTCCGAAGCATTTTTAAACTTCAGCGGAATTCCGAGAACAATGGAAGAGTTCCAAAGCATTTTTAAACGTCAGCGGAATTCTGAGAACAATGGAAGAGTTCCGCAGCATTTTTAAACGTCAGCAGAATTCCGAGAAGAATGTAAGAGTTCTGAAGCATTTTTAAACTTCAGCAGAATTCCGAAAGCAATGGAAGAGTTCCAAAGCATTTTAAAAGTTCAGCAGAATTCCGAGAACAAATGAAGAGTTCCGAAGCATTTTTAAACGTCAGCGGAATGCCGAGAACAATGCAAGATTTCCGAAGCATTTTTATATGTCAGCGGAATTCCAAGAACAATGGAAGAGTTCCGAAGCATTTTTAAACTTCAGCAGAATTCCGAGAACAATGGAAGAGTTTCGAAGCATTTTTAAACTTCAATGGAATTTCGAGAACAATGGAAGAGTTCCGAAGCATTTTTAAACTTCAGCAGAATTCCGAGAACAATGGAAGATTTCCGAAGCATTTTTAAACGTCAGCGGAATTCTGAGAACAATGGAAGAGTTCTGAAGCATTTATAAACTTCAGCAGAATTCCGAGAACAATGGAAGAGTTCCGAAGCATTTTTAAACTTCACCCGAATTCCGAGAGCAATGGAAGAGTTCCAAAGCATTTTAAAAGTTCAGCAGAATTCCGAGAACAATTGAAGAGTTCCGAAGCATTTTTAAACGTCAGCGGAATGCCGAGAACAATGCAAGATTTCCGAAGCATTTTTAAACGTCAGCGGAATTCTGAGAACAATGGAAGAGTTCCTAAGCATTTTTAAACTTCAGCAGAATTCCGAGAACAATGGAAGAGTTTCGAAGCATTTTTAAACTTCAACGGAATTTCGAGAACAATGGAAGAGTTCCAAAGCATTTTTAAACGTCAGCGGAATTCTGAGAACAATGGAAGAGTTCCGAAGCATTTTTAAACGTCAGCAGAATTCCGAGAAGAATGTAAGAGTACTGAAGCATTTTTAAACTTCAGCAGAATTCCGAGAGCAATGGAAGAGTTCCAAAGCATTTTAAAAGTTCAGCAGAATTCCGAGAACAATTGAAGAGTTCCGAAGCATTTTTAAACGTCAGCGGAATTCTGAGAACAATGGAAGAGTTCCGAAGCATTTTTAAACTTCAGCAGAATTCCGAGAACAATGGAAGAGTTTGGAAGCATTTTTAAACTTCAACGGAATTTCGAGAACAATGGAAGAGATCCGAAGCATATTTAAACGTCAGCGGAATTCCGAGAACAATGAAAGAGTTGCGAAGCATTATTAAACGTCAGCGGAATTCCGAGAACAATGGAAGAGTTCTGAAGCATTTTTAAACGTCAGCGGAATTTTGAAAACAATGGAAGATTTCCGAAGCATTTTTAAACGTCAGCGGAATTCTGAGAACAATGGAAGAGTTCCGAAGCATTTTTAAACGTCAGCGGAATGCCGAGAACAATGCAAGATTTCCGAAGCATTTTTATATGTCAGCGGAATTCCGAGAACACTGGAAGAGCTCCGAAGCATTTTTAAACGTCAGCAGAATTCCGAGAACAATGGAAGAGTTCCGAAGCATTTTAAAACTTCAGCAGAATTCCAAGAACAATGGAAGAGTTCTGAAGCATTTTTAAACGTCAGCAGAATTCCGAGATCAATGGAAGAGTTCCGAAGCATTTTTAAACGTCAGCGGAATTCCGAGAACAGTGGAAGAGTTCTGAAGCATTTTTAAGTGTCAGCGGAATTTTGAAAACAATGGAAGATTTCCGAAGCATTTTTAAACGTCAGCGGAATTCTGAGAACAATGGAAGAGTTCCGAAACATTTTTAAACTTCAGCAGAATTCCGAGAACAATGGAAGGGTACCGAAGCATTTTTAAACTTCAGCGGAATTTGGAGAACAATGGAAGAGTTCCGAAGTATTTTTAAAAGTCAGCGGAATTCCGAGAACAATGGAAGAGTTGTGAAGCATTTTTAAACGTCAGCGGAATTCCGAGAACAATGGAAGAGTTCCGAAGCATTTTTAAACGTCAGCAGAATTCCGAGAACAATGGAACAGTTCCGAAGCATTTTTAAACGTCAGCAGAATTCTGAGAACAATGGAAGGGTTCCGAAGCATTTTTAAACTTCAGCGGAATTCCGAGAACAATGGAAGAGTTCCAAAGCATTTTTAAACGTCAGCGGAATTCTGAGAACAATGGAAGAGTTCCGCAGCATTTTTAAACGTCAGCAGAATTCCGAGAAGAATGTAAGAGTTCTGAAGCATTTTTAAACTTCAGCAGAATTCCGAAAGCAATGGAAGAGTTCCAAAGCATTTTAAAAGTTCAGCAGAATTCCGAGAACAATTGAAGAGTTCCGAAGCATTTTTAAACGTCAGCGGAATGCCGAGAACAATGCAAGATTTCCGAAGCATTTTTATATGTCAGCGGAATTCCAAGAACAATGGAAGAGTTCCGAAGCATTTTTAAACTTCAGCAGAATTCCGAGAACAATGGAAGAGTTTCGAAGCATTTTTAAACTTCAATGGAATTTCGAGAACAATGGAAGAGTTCCGAAGCATTTTTAAACTTCAGCAGAATTCCGAGAACAATGGAAGATTTCCGAAGCATTTTTAAACGTCAGCGGAATTCTGAGAACAATGGAAGAGTTCTGAAGCATTTATAAACTTCAGCAGAATTCCGAGAACAATGGAAGAGTTCCGAAGCATTTTTAAACTTCACCCGAATTCCGAGAGCAATGGAAGAGTTCCAAAGCATTTTAAAAGTTCAGCAGAATTCCGAGAACAATTGAAGAGTTCCGAAGCATTTTTAAACGTCAGCGGAATGCCGAGAACAATGCAAGATTTCCGAAGCATTTTTAAACGTCAGCGGAATTCTGAGAACAATGGAAGAGTTCCGAAGCATTTTTAAACTTCAGCAGAATTCCGAGAACAATGGAAGAGTTTCGAAGCATTTTTAAACTTCAACGGAATTTCGAGAACAATGGAAGAGTTCCGAAGCATTTTTAAACGTCAGCGGAATGCCGAGAACAATGCAAGATTTCCGAAGCATTTTTATATGTCAGCGGAATTCCAAGAACAATGGAAGAGTTCCGAAGCATTTTTAAACTTCAGCAGAATTCCGAGAACAATGGAAGAGTTTCGAAGCATTTTTAAACTTCAATGGAATTTCGAGAACAATGGAAGAGTTCCGAAGCATTTTTAAACTTCAGCAGAATTCCGAGAACAATGGAAGATTTCCGAAGCATTTTTAAACGTCAGCGGAATTCTGAGAACAATGGAAGAGTTCTGAAGCATTTATAAACTTCAGCAGAATTCCGAGAACAATGGAAGAGTTCCGAAGCATTTTTAAACTTCACCCGAATTCCGAGAGCAATGGAAGAGTTCCAAAGCATTTTAAAAGTTCAGCAGAATTCCGAGAACAATTGAAGAGTTCCGAAGCATTTTTAAACTTCACCCGAATTCCGAGAGCAATGGAAGAGTTCCAAAGCATTTTAAAAGTTCAGCAGAATTCCGAGAACAATTGAAGAGTTCCGAAGCATTTTTAAACGTCAGCGGAATGCCGAGAACAATGCAAGATTTCCGAAGCATTTTTAAACGTCAGCGGAATTCTGAGAACAATGGAAGAGTTCCTAAGCATTTTTAAACTTCAGCAGAATTCCGAGAACAATGGAAGAGTTTCGAAGCATTTTTAAACTTCAACGGAATTTCGAGAACAATGGAAGAGTTCCAAAGCATTTTTAAACGTCAGCGGAATTCTGAGAACAATGGAAGAGTTCCGAAGCATTTTTAAACGTCAGCAGAATTCCGAGAAGAATGTAAGAGTACTGAAGCATTTTTAAACTTCAGCAGAATTCCGAGAGCAATGGAAGAGTTCCAAAGCATTTTAAAAGTTCAGCAGAATTCCGAGAACAATTGAAGAGTTCCGAAGCATTTTTAAACGTCAGCGGAATTCTGAGAACAATGGAAGAGTTCCGAAGCATTTTTAAACTTCAGCAGAATTCCGAGAACAATGGAAGAGTTTGGAAGCATTTTTAAACTTCAACGGAATTTCGAGAACAATGGAAGAGATCCGAAGCATATTTAAACGTCAGCGGAATTCCGAGAACAATGAAAGAGTTGCGAAGCATTATTAAACGTCAGCGGAATTCCGAGAACAATGGAAGAGTTCTGAAGCATTTTTAAACGTCAGCGGAATTTTGAAAACAATGGAAGATTTCCGAAGCATTTTTAAACGTCAGCGGAATTCTGAGAACAATGGAAGAGTTCCGAAGCATTTTTAAACGTCAGCGGAATGCCGAGAACAATGCAAGATTTCCGAAGCATTTTTATATGTCAGCGGAATTCCGAGAACACTGGAAGAGCTCCGAAGCATTTTTAAACGTCAGCAGAATTCCGAGAACAATGGAAGAGTTCCGAAGCATTTTAAAACTTCAGCAGAATTCCAAGAACAATGGAAGAGTTCTGAAGCATTTTTAAACGTCAGCAGAATTCCGAGATCAATGGAAGAGTTCCGAAGCATTTTTAAACGTCAGCGGAATTCCGAGAACAGTGGAAGAGTTCTGAAGCATTTTTAAGTGTCAGCGGAATTTTGAAAACAATGGAAGATTTCCGAAGCATTTTTAAACGTCAGCGGAATTCTGAGAACAATGGAAGAGTTCCGAAACATTTTTAAACTTCAGCAGAATTCCGAGAACAATGGAAGGGTACCGAAGCATTTTTAAACTTCAGCGGAATTTGGAGAACAATGGAAGAGTTCCGAAGTATTTTTAAAAGTCAGCGGAATTCCGAGAACAATGGAAGAGTTGTGAAGCATTTTTAAACGTCAGCGGAATTCCGAGAACAATGGAAGAGTTCCGAAGCATTTTTAAACGTCAGCAGAATTCCGAGAACAATGGAACAGTTCCGAAGCATTTTTAAACGTCAGCAGAATTCTGAGAACAATGGAAGGGTTCCGAAGCATTTTTAAACTTCAGCGGAATTCCGAGAACAATGGAAGAGTTCCAAAGCATTTTTAAACGTCAGCGGAATTCTGAGAACAATGGAAGAGTTCCGCAGCATTTTTAAACGTCAGCAGAATTCCGAGAAGAATGTAAGAGTTCTGAAGCATTTTTAAACTTCAGCAGAATTCCGAAAGCAATGGAAGAGTTCCAAAGCATTTTAAAAGTTCAGCAGAATTCCGAGAACAATTGAAGAGTTCCGAAGCATTTTTAAACGTCAGCGGAATGCCGAGAACAATGCAAGATTTCCGAAGCATTTTTATATGTCAGCGGAATTCCAAGAACAATGGAAGAGTTCCGAAGCATTTTTAAACTTCAGCAGAATTCCGAGAACAATGGAAGAGTTTCGAAGCATTTTTAAACTTCAATGGAATTTCGAGAACAATGGAAGAGTTCCGAAGCATTTTTAAACTTCAGCAGAATTCCGAGAACAATGGAAGATTTCCGAAGCATTTTTAAACGTCAGCGGAATTCTGAGAACAATGGAAGAGTTCTGAAGCATTTATAAACTTCAGCAGAATTCCGAGAACAATGGAAGAGTTCCGAAGCATTTTTAAACTTCACCCGAATTCCGAGAGCAATGGAAGAGTTCCAAAGCATTTTAAAAGTTCAGCAGAATTCCGAGAACAATTGAAGAGTTCCGAAGCATTTTTAAACGTCAGCGGAATGCCGAGAACAATGCAAGATTTCCGAAGCATTTTTAAACGTCAGCGGAATTCTGAGAACAATGGAAGAGTTCCGAAGCATTTTTAAACTTCAGCAGAATTCCGAGAACAATGGAAGAGTTTCGAAGCATTTTTAAACTTCAACGGAATTTCGAGAACAATGGAAGAGTTCCGAAGCATTTTTAAACGTCAGCGGAATTCCGAGAACAATGAAAGAGTTGCGAAGCATTATTAAACGTCAGCGGAATTCCGAGAACAATGGAAGAGTTCTGAAGCATTTTTAAACGTCAGCGGAATTTTGAAAACAATGGAAGATTTCCGAAGCATTTTTAAACGTCAGCGGAATTCTGAGAACAATGGAAGAGTTCCGAAGCATTTTTAAACGTCAGCGGAATGCCGAGAACAATGCAAGATTTCCGAAGCATTTTTATATGTCAGCGGAATTCCGAGAACAATGGAAGAGTACCGAAGCATTTTTAAATGTCAGCGGAATGCCGAGAACAATGCAAGATTTCCGAAGCATTTTTATATGTCAGCAAAATTCCGAGAACAATGGAAGAGATTTTAAGCATTTTTAAACTTCAGCGGAATTCCGAGAACAGTAGAAGAGTTCCGAAGCATTTTTAAACTTCACCCGAATTCTGAGAACAATGAAAGAGTTCCGAAGCATTTTTAAAAGTCAGCGGAATTCCGGGAACAATGGAAGAGTTGTGAAGCATTTTTAAACGTCAGCGGAATTCCGAGAACAATGGAAGAGTTCCGAAGCATTTTTAAACTTCAGCGGAATTTGGAGAACAATGGAAGAGTTCCGAAGTATTTTTAAAAGTCAGCGGAATTCTGAGAACAATGGAAGAGTTCCGAAGCATTTTTAAACTTCAGCGGAATTCCGAGAACAATGGAAGAGTTCCAAAGCATTTTTAAACGTCAGCGGAATTCCGAGAACAATGGAAGAGTTCTGAAGCATTTTTAAACGTCAGCGGAATATTGAAAACAATGGAAGATTTCCGAAGCATTTTTAAACGTCAGCGGAATTCTGAGAACAATGGAAGAGTTACGAAGCATTTTTAAACTTCAGCAGAATTCCGAGAACAATGGAAGAGTTCCGAAGCATTTTTAAATGTCAGCGGAATTCCGAGAACAATGAAAGAGTTGCGAAGCATTATTAAACGTCAGCGGAATTCCGAGAACAATGGAAGATTTCTGAAGCATCTTTAAACTTCAGCAGAATTCCGAGAACAATGGAAGAGTTTCGAAGCATTTTTAAACTTCAACGGAATTCCGAGAACAATGGATGAGTGCCGAAGCATTTTTAAACGTCAGTGGAATTCCGAGAACAATGAAAGAGTTGCGAAGCATTATTAAACGTCAGCGGAATTCCGAGAACAATGGAAGAGTTCTGAAGCATTTTTAAGCGTCAGCGGAATTTTGAAAACAATGGAAGATTTCCGAAGCATTTTTAAACGTCAGCAGAATTCTGAGAACAATGGAAGGGTTCCGAAGCATTTTTAAACTTCAGCGGAATTCCGAGAACAATGGAAGAGTTCCAAAGCATTTTTAAACGTCAGCGGAATTCTGAGAACAATGGAAGAGTTCCGCAGCATTTTTAAACGTCAGCAGAATTCCGAGAAGAATGTAAGAGTTCTGAAGCATTTTTAAACTTCAGCAGAATTCCGAAAGCAATGGAAGAGTTCCAAAGCATTTTAAAAGTTCAGCAGAATTCCGAGAACAAATGAAGAGTTCCGAAGCATTTTTAAACGTCAGCGGAATGCCGAGAACAATGCAAGATTTCCGAAGCATTTTTATATGTCAGCGGAATTCCAAGAACAATGGAAGAGTTCCGAAGCATTTTTAAACTTCAGCAGAATTCCGAGAACAATGGAAGAGTTTCGAAGCATTTTTAAACTTCAATGGAATTTCGAGAACAATGGAAGACTTCCGAAGCATTTTTAAACTTCAGCAGAATTCCGAGAACAATGGAAGATTTCCGAAGCATTTTTAAACGTCAGCGGAATTCTGAGAACAATGGAAGAGTTCCGAAGCATTTTTAAACGTCAGCGGAATGCCGAGAACAATGCAAGATTTCCGAAGCATTTTTATATGTCAGCGGAATTCCGAGAACAATGGAAGAGCTCCGAAGCATTTTTAAACGTCAGCAGAATTCCGAGAACAATGGAAGAGTTCCGAAGCATTTTAAAACTTCAGCAGAATTCCAAGAACAATGGAAGAGTTCTAAAGCATTTTTAAACGTCAGCAGAATTCCGAGATCAATGGAAGAGTTCCGAAGCATTTTTAAACGTCAGCGGAATTCCGAGAACAGTGGAAGAGTTCTGAAGCATTTTTAAGTGTCAGCGGAATTTTGAAAACAATGGAAGATTTCCGAAGCATTTTTAAACGTCAGCGGAATTCTGAGAACAATGGAAGAGTTCCGAAACATTTTTAAACTTCAGCAGAATTCCGAGAACAATGGAAGGGTTCCGAAGCATTTTTAAACTTCAGCGGAATTTGGAGAACAATGGAAGAGTTCCGAAGTATTTTTAAAAGTCAGCGTAATTCCGAGAACAATGGAAGAGTTGTGAAGCATTTTTAAACGTCAGCGGAATTCCGAGAACAATGGAAGAGTTCCGAAGCATTTTTAAACGTCAGCAGAATTCCGAGAACAATGGAACAGTTCCGAAGCATTTTTAAACGTCAGCAGAATTCTGAGAACAATGGAAGGGTTCCGAAGCATTTTTAAACTTCAGCGGAATTCCGAGAACAATGGAAGAGTTCCAAAGCATTTTTAAACGTCAGCGGAATTCTGAGAACAATGGAAGAGTTCCGCAGCATTTTTAAACGTCAGCAGAATTCCGAGAAGAATGTAAGAGTTCTGAAGCATTTTTAAACTTCAGCAGAATTCCGAAAGCAATGGAAGAGTTCCAAAGCATTTTAAAAGTTCAGCAGAATTCCGAGAACAATTGAAGAGTTCCGAAGCATTTTTAAACGTCAGCGGAATGCCGAGAACAATGCAAGATTTCCGAAGCATTTTTATATGTCAGCGGAATTCCAAGAACAATGGAAGAGTTCCGAAGCATTTTTAAACTTCAGCAGAATTCCGAGAACAATGGAAGAGTTTCGAAGCATTTTTAAACTTCAATGGAATTTCGAGAACAATGGAAGAGTTCCGAAGCATTTTTAAACTTCAGCAGAATTCCGAGAACAATGGAAGATTTCCGAAGCATTTTTAAACGTCAGCGGAATTCTGAGAACAATGGAAGAGTTCTGAAGCATTTATAAACTTCAGCAGAATTCCGAGAACAATGGAAGAGTTCCGAAGCATTTTTAAACTTCACCCGAATTCCGAGAGCAATGGAAGAGTTCCAAAGCATTTTAAAAGTTCAGCAGAATTCCGAGAACAATTGAAGAGTTCCGAAGCATTTTTAAACGTCAGCGGAATGCCGAGAACAATGCAAGATTTCCGAAGCATTTTTAAACGTCAGCGGAATTCTGAGAACAATGGAAGAGTTCCGAAGCATTTTTAAACTTCAGCAGAATTCCGAGAACAATGGAAGAGTTTCGAAGCATTTTTAAACTTCAACGGAATTTCGAGAACAATGGAAGAGTTCCGAAGCATTTTTAAACGTCAGCGGAATTCCGAGAACAATGAAAGAGTTGCGAAGCATTATTAAACGTCAGCGGAATTCCGAGAACAATGGAAGAGTTCTGAAGCATTTTTAAACGTCAGCGGAATTTTGAAAACAATGGAAGATTTCCGAAGCATTTTTAAACGTCAGCGGAATTCTGAGAACAATGGAAGAGTTCCGAAGCATTTTTAAACGTCAGCGGAATGCCGAGAACAATGCAAGATTTCCGAAGCATTTTTATATGTCAGCGGAATTCCGAGAACAATGGAAGAGTACCGAAGCATTTTTAAATGTCAGCGGAATGCCGAGAACAATGCAAGATTTCCGAAGCATTTTTATATGTCAGCAAAATTCCGAGAACAATGGAAGAGATTTTAAGCATTTTTAAACTTCAGCGGAATTCCGAGAACAGTAGAAGAGTTCCGAAGCATTTTTAAACTTCACCCGAATTCTGAGAACAATGAAAGAGTTCCGAAGCATTTTTAAAAGTCAGCGGAATTCCGGGAACAATGGAAGAGTTGTGAAGCATTTTTAAACGTCAGCGGAATTCCGAGAACAATGGAAGAGTTCCGAAGCATTTTTAAACTTCAGCGGAATTTGGAGAACAATGGAAGAGTTCCGAAGTATTTTTAAAAGTCAGCGGAATTCTGAGAACAATGGAAGAGTTCCGAAGCATTTTTAAACTTCAGCGGAATTCCGAGAACAATGGAAGAGTTCCAAAGCATTTTTAAACGTCAGCGGAATTCCGAGAACAATGGAAGAGTTCTGAAGCATTTTTAAACGTCAGCGGAATATTGAAAACAATGGAAGATTTCCGAAGCATTTTTAAACGTCAGCGGAATTCTGAGAACAATGGAAGAGTTACGAAGCATTTTTAAACTTCAGCAGAATTCCGAGAACAATGGAAGAGTTCCGAAGCATTTTTAAATGTCAGCGGAATTCCGAGAACAATGAAAGAGTTGCGAAGCATTATTAAACGTCAGCGGAATTCCGAGAACAATGGAAGATTTCTGAAGCATCTTTAAACTTCAGCAGAATTCCGAGAACAATGGAAGAGTTTCGAAGCATTTTTAAACTTCAACGGAATTCCGAGAACAATGGATGAGTGCCGAAGCATTTTTAAACGTCAGTGGAATTCCGAGAACAATGAAAGAGTTGCGAAGCATTATTAAACGTCAGCGGAATTCCGAGAACAATGGAAGAGTTCTGAAGCATTTTTAAGCGTCAGCGGAATTTTGAAAACAATGGAAGATTTCCGAAGCATTTTTAAACGTCAGCAGAATTCTGAGAACAATGGAAGGGTTCCGAAGCATTTTTAAACTTCAGCGGAATTCCGAGAACAATGGAAGAGTTCCAAAGCATTTTTAAACGTCAGCGGAATTCTGAGAACAATGGAAGAGTTCCGCAGCATTTTTAAACGTCAGCAGAATTCCGAGAAGAATGTAAGAGTTCTGAAGCATTTTTAAACTTCAGCAGAATTCCGAAAGCAATGGAAGAGTTCCAAAGCATTTTAAAAGTTCAGCAGAATTCCGAGAACAAATGAAGAGTTCCGAAGCATTTTTAAACGTCAGCGGAATGCCGAGAACAATGCAAGATTTCCGAAGCATTTTTATATGTCAGCGGAATTCCAAGAACAATGGAAGAGTTCCGAAGCATTTTTAAACTTCAGCAGAATTCCGAGAACAATGGAAGAGTTTCGAAGCATTTTTAAACTTCAATGGAATTTCGAGAACAATGGAAGAGTTCCGAAGCATTTTTAAACTTCAGCAGAATTCCGAGAACAATGGAAGATTTCCGAAGCATTTTTAAACGTCAGCGGAATTCTGAGAACAATGGAAGAGTTCTGAAGCATTTATAAACTTCAGCAGAATTCCGAGAACAATGGAAGAGTTCCGAAGCATTTTTAAACTTCACCCGAATTCCGAGAGCAATGGAAGAGTTCCAAAGCATTTTAAAAGTTCAGCAGAATTCCGAGAACAATTGAAGAGTTCCGAAGCATTTTTAAACGTCAGCGGAATGCCGAGAACAATGCAAGATTTCCGAAGCATTTTTAAACGTCAGCGGAATTCTGAGAACAATGGAAGAGTTCCTAAGCATTTTTAAACTTCAGCAGAATTCCGAGAACAATGGAAGAGTTTCGAAGCATTTTTAAACTTCAACGGAATTTCGAGAACAATGGAAGAGTTCCAAAGCATTTTTAAACGTCAGCGGAATTCTGAGAACAATGGAAGAGTTCCGAAGCATTTTTAAACGTCAGCAGAATTCCGAGAAGAATGTAAGAGTACTGAAGCATTTTTAAACTTCAGCAGAATTCCGAGAGCAATGGAAGAGTTCCAAAGCATTTTAAAAGTTCAGCAGAATTCCGAGAACAATAGAAGAGTTCCGAAGCATTTTTAAACGTCAGCGGAATTCTGAGAACAATGGAAGAGTTCCGAAGCATTTTTAAACTTCAGCAGAATTCCGAGAACAATGGAAGAGTTTGGAAGCATTTTTAAACTTCAACGGAATTTCGAGAACAATGGAAGAGATCCGAAGCATATTTAAACGTCAGCGGAATTCCGAGAACAATGAAAGAGTTGCGAAGCATTATTAAACGTCAGCGGAATTCCGAGAACAATGGAAGAGTTCTGAAGCATTTTTAAACGTCAGCGGAATTTTGAAAACAATGGAAGATTTCCGAAGCATTTTTAAACGTCAGCGGAATTCTGAGAACAATGGAAGAGTTCCGAAGCATTTTTAAACGTCAGCGGAATGCCGAGAACAATGCAAGATTTCCGAAGCATTTTTATATGTCAGCGGAATTCCGAGAACAATGGAAGAGCTCCGAAGCATTTTTAAACGTCAGCAGAATTCCGAGAACAATGGAAGAGTTCCGAAGCATTTTAAAACTTCAGCAGAATTCCAAGAACAATGGAAGAGTTCTGAAGCATTTTTAAACGTCAGCAGAATTCCGAGATCAATGGAAGAGTTCCGAAGCATTTTTAAACGTCAGCGGAATTCCGAGAACAGTGGAAGAGTTCTGAAGCATTTTTAAGTGTCAGCGGAATTTTGAAAACAATGGAAGATTTCCGAAGCATTTTTAAACGTCAGCGGAATTCTGAGAACAATGGAAGAGTTCCGAAACATTTTTAAACTTCAGCAGAATTCCGAGAACAATGGAAGGGTTCCGAAGCATTTTTAAACTTCAGCGGAATTTGGAGAACAATGGAAGAGTTCCGAAGTATTTTTAAAAGTCAGCGGAATTCCGAGAACAATGGAAGAGTTGTGAAGCATTTTTAAACGTCAGCGGAATTCCGAGAACAATGGAAGAGTTCCGAAGCATTTTTAAACGTCAGCAGAATTCCGAGAACAATGGAACAGTTCCGAAGCATTTTTAAACGTCAGCAGAATTCTGAGAACAATGGAAGGGTTCCGAAGCATTTTTAAACTTCAGCGGAATTCCGAGAACAATGGAAGAGTTCCAAAGCATTTTTAAACGTCAGCGGAATTCTGAGAACAATGGAAGAGTTCCGCAGCATTTTTAAACGTCAGCAGAATTCCGAGAAGAATGTAAGAGTTCTGAAGCATTTTTAAACTTCAGCAGAATTCCGAAAGCAATGGAAGAGTTCCAAAGCATTTTAAAAGTTCAGCAGAATTCCGAGAACAATTGAAGAGTTCCGAAGCATTTTTAAACGTCAGCGGAATGCCGAGAACAATGCAAGATTTCCGAAGCATTTTTATATGTCAGCAAAATTCCGAGAACAATGGAAGAGATTTTAAGCATTTTTAAACTTCAGCGTAATTCCGAGAACAGTAGAAGAGTTCCGAAGCATTTTTAAACTTCACCCGAATTCTGAGAACAATGAAAGAGTTCCGAAGCATTTTTAAAAGTCAGCGGAATTCCGGGAACAATGGAAGAGTTGTGAAGCATTTTTAAACGTCAGCGGAATTCCGAGAACAATGGAAGAGTTGCGAAGCATTTTTAAACTTCAGCGGAATTTGGAGAACAATGGAAGAGTTCCGAAGTATTTTTAAAAGTCAGCGGAATTCTGAGAACAATGGAAGAGTTCCGAAGCATTTTTAAACTTCAGCGGAATTCCGAGAACAATGGAAGAGTTCCAAAGCATTTTTAAACGTCAGCGGAATTCCGAGAACAATGGAAGAGTTCTGAAGCATTTTTAAACGTCAGCGGAATATTGAAAACAATGGAAGATTTCCGAAGCATTTTTAAACGTCAGCGGAATTCTGAGAACAATGGAAGAGTTACGAAGCATTTTTAAACTTCAGCAGAATTCCGAGAACAATGGAAGAGTTCCGAAGCATTTTTAAATGTCAGCGGAATTCCGAGAACAATGAAAGAGTTGCGAAGCATTATTAAACGTCAGCGGAATTCCGAGAACAATGGAAGATTTCTGAAGCATCTTTAAACTTCAGCAGAATTCCGAGAACAATGGAAGAGTTTCGAAGCATTTTTAAACTTCAACGGAATTCCGAGAACAATGGATGAGTGCCGAAGCATTTTTAAACGTCAGTGGAATTCCGAGAACAATGAAAGAGTTGCGAAGCATTATTAAACGTCAGCGGAATTCCGAGAACAATGGAAGAGTTCTGAAGCATTTTTAAGCGTCAGCGGAATTTTGAAAACAATGGAAGATTTCCGAAGCATTTATAAACGTCAGCAGAATTCTGAGAACAATGGAAGAGTTCCGAAGCATTTTTAAACTTCAGCAGAATTCCGAGAACAATGGAAGGGTTCCGAAGCATTTTTAAACTTCAGCGGAATTTGGAGAACAATGGAAGAGTTCCGAAGCATTTTTAAAAGTCAGCGGAAATCCGAGAACAATGGAAGAGTTGTGAAGCATTTTTAAACGTCAGCAGAATTCCGAGAACAATGGAAGATTTCCGAAGCATTTATAAACGTCAGCAGAATTCTGAGAACAATGGAAGAGTTCCGAAGCATTTTTATACTTCAGCAGAATTCCGAGAACAATGGAAGGGTTCCGAAGCATTTTTAAACTTCAGCGGAATTTGGAGAACAATGGAAGAGTTCCGAAGCATTTTTAAAAGTCAGCGGAAATCCGAGAACAATGGAAGAGTTGTGAAGCATTTTTAAACGTCAGCGGAATTCCGAGAACAATGGAATAGTTCTGAAGCATTTTTAAACGTCAGCGGAATTTTGAAAACAATGGAAGATTTCCGAAGCATTTTTAAACGTCAGCGGAATTCTGAGAACAATGGAAGAGTTCTGAAGCATTTTTAAGCGTCAGCGGAATTTTGAAAACAATGGAAGATTTCCGAAGCATTTTTAAACGTCAGCGGAATTCTGAGAACAATGGAAGAGTTCCTAAGCATTTTTAAACTTCAGCAGAATTCCGAGAACAATGGAAGGGTTCCGAAGCATTTTTAAACTTCAGCGGAATTCCGAGAACAATGGAAGAGTTCCAAAGCATTTTTAAACGTCAGCGGAATTCTGAGAACAATGGAAGAGTTCCGAAGCATTTTTAAACGTCAGCAGAATTCCGAGAAGAATGTAAGAGTACTGAAGCATTTTTAAACTTCAGCAGAATTCCGAGAGCAATGGAAGAGTTCCAAAGCATTTTAAAAGTTCAGCAGAATTCCGAGAACAATTGAAGAGTTCCGAAGCATTTTTAAACGTCAGCGGAATTCTGAGAACAATGGAAGAGTTCCGAAGCATTTTTAAACTTCAGCAGAATTCCGAGAACAATGGAAGAGTTTGGAAGCATTTTTAAACTTCAACGGAATTTCGAGAACAATGGAAGAGATCCGAAGCATATTTAAACGTCAGCGGAATTCCGAGAACAATGAAAGAGTTGCGAAGCATTATTAAACGTCAGCGGAATTCTGAGAACAATGGAAGAGTTCCGAAGCATTTTTAAACGTCAGCAGAATTCCGAGAAGAATGTAAGAGTACTGAAGCATTATTAAACTTCAGCAGAATTCCGAGAGCAATGGAAGAGTTCCAAAGCATTTTAAAAGTTCATCAGAATTCCGAGAACAATTGAAGAGTTCCGAAGCATTTTTAAACGTCAGCGGAATGCCGAGAACAATGCAAGATTTCCGAAGCATTTTTATATGTCAGCGGAATTCCGAGAACAATGGAAGAGTACCGAAGCATTTTTAAACGTCAGCGGAATTCTGAGAACAATGGAAGAGTTCCAAAGCATTTTTAAACTTCAGCAGAATTCCGAGAACAATGGAAGAGTTTCGAAGCATTTTTAAACTTCAACGGAATTCCGAGAACAATGGAAGAGTTCCGCAGCATTTTTAAACGTCAGCAGAATTCCGAGAAGAATGTAAGAGTTCTGAAGCATTTTTAAACTTCAGCAGAATTCCGAAAGCAATGGAAGAGTTCCAAAGCATTTTAAAAGTTCAGCAGAATTCCGAGAACAATTGAAGAGTTCCGAAGCATTTTTAAACGTCAGCGGAATTTTGAAAACAATGGAAGATTTCCGAAGCATTTTTAAACGTCAGCGGAATTCTGAGAACAATGGAAGAGTTCCGAAGCATTTTTAAACGTCAGCGGAATGCCGAGAACAATGCAAGATTTCCGAAGCATTTTTATATGTCAGCGGAATTCCGAGAACAATGGAAGAGTACCGAAGCATTTTTAAATGTCAGCGGAATGCCGAGAACAATGCAAGATTTCCGAAGCATTTTTATATGTCAGCAAAATTCCGAGAACAATGGAAGAGATTTTAAGCATTTTTAAACTTCAGCGGAATTCCGAGAACAGTAGAAGAGTTCCGAAGCATTTTTAAACTTCACCCGAATTCTGAGAACAATGAAAGTGTTCCGAAGCATTTTTAAAAGTCAGCGGAATTCCGGGAACAATGGAAGAGTTGTGAAGCATTTTTAAACGTCAGCGGAATTCCGAGAACAATGGAAGAGTTCCGAAGCATTTTTAAACTTCAGCGGAATTTGGAGAACAATGGAAGAGTTCCGAAGTATTTTTAAAAGTCAGCGGAATTCTGAGAACAATGGAAGAGTTCCGAAGCATTTTTAAACTTCAGCGGAATTCCGAGAACAATGGAAGAGTTCCAAAGCATTTTAAAAGTTCATCAGAATTCCGAGAACAATTGAAGAGTTCCGAAGCATTTTTAAACGTCAGCGGAATGCCGAGAACAATGCAAGATTTCCGAAGCATTTTTATATGTCAGCGGAATTCCGAGAACAATGGAAGAGTACCGAAGCATTTTTAAACGTCAGCGGAATTCTGAGAACAATGGAAGAGTTCCAAAGCATTTTTAAACTTCAGCAGAATTCCGAGAACAATGGAAGAGTTTCGAAGCATTTTTAAACTTCAACGGAATTCCGAGAACAATGGAAGAGTTCCGCAGCATTTTTAAACGTCAGCAGAATTCCGAGAAGAATGTAAGAGTTCTGAAGCATTTTTAAACTTCAGCAGAATTCCGAAAGCAATGGAAGAGTTCCAAAGCATTTTAAAAGTTCAGCAGAATTCCGAGAACAATTGAAGAGTTCCGAAGCATTTTTAAACGTCAGCGGAATGCCGAGAACAATGCAAGATTTCCGAAGCATTTTTAAACTTCAATGGAATTTCGAGAACAATGGAAGAGTTCCGAAGCATTTTTAAACTTCAGCAGAATTCCGAGAACAATGGAAGATTTCCGAAGCATTATTAAACGTCAGCGGAATTCTGAGAACAATGGAAGAGTTCTGAAGCATTTATAAACTTCAGCAGAATTCCGAGAACAATGGAAGAGTTCCGAAGCATTTTTAAACTTCACCCGAATTCCGAGAGCAATGGAAGAGTTCCAAAGCATTTTAAAAGTTCAGCAGAATTCCGAGAACAATTGAAGAGTTCCGAAGCATTTTTAAACGTCAGCGGAATGCCGAGAACAATTTAAGATTTCCGAAGCATTTTTAAACGTCAGCGGAATTCTGAGAACAATGGAAGAGTTCCGAAGCATTTTTAAACTTCAGCAGAATTCCGAGAACAATGGAAGAGTTTCGAAGCATTTTTAAACTTCAACGGAATTTCGAGAACAATGGAAGAGTTCCAAAGCATTTTTAAACGTCAGCGGAATTCCGAGAACAATGAAAGAGTTGCGAAGCATTATTAAACGTCAGCGGAATTCCGAGAACAATGGAAGAGTTCTGAAGCATTTTTAAACGTCAGCGGAATTTTGAAAACAATGGAAGATTTCCGAAGCATTTTTAAACGTCAGCGGAATTCTGAGAACAATGGAAGAGTTCCGAAGCATTTTTAAACGTCAGCGGAATGCCGAGAACAATGCAAGATTTCCGAAGCATTTTTATATGTCAGCGGAATTCCGAGAACAATGGAAGAGTACCGAAGCATTTTTAAATGTCAGCGGAATGCCGAGAACAATGCAAGATTTCCGAAGCATTTTTATATGTCAGCAAAATTCCGAGAACAATGGAAGAGATTTTAAGCATTTTTAAACTTCAGCGGAATTCCGAGAACAGTAGAAGAGTTCCGAAGCATTTTTAAACTTCACCCGAATTCTGAGAACAATGAAAGTGTTCCGAAGCATTTTTAAAAGTCAGCGGAATTCCGGGAACAATGGAAGAGTTGTGAAGCATTTTTAAACGTCAGCGGAATTCCGAGAACAATGGAAGAGTTCCGAAGCATTTTTAAACTTCAGCGGAATTCCGAGAACAATGGAAGAGTTCCAAAGCATTTTTAAACGTCAGCGGAATTCCGAGAACAATGGAAGAGTTCTGAAGCATTTTTAAACGTCAGCGGAATATTGAAAACAATGGAAGATTTCCGAAGCATTTTTAAACGTCAGCGGAATTCTGAGAACAATGGAAGAGTTACGAAGCATTTTTAAACTTCAGCAGAATTCCGAGAACAATGGAAGAGTTCCGAAGCATTTTTAAATGTCAGCGGAATTCCGAGAACAATGAAAGAGTTGCGAAGCATTATTAAACGTCAGCGGAATTCCGAGAACAATGGAAGATTTCTGAAGCATCTTTAAACTTCAGCAGAATTCCGAGAACAATGGAAGAGTTTCGAAGCATTTTTAAACTTCAACGGAATTCCGAGAACAATGGATGAGTGCCGAAGCATTTTTAAACGTCAGTGGAATTCCGAGAACAATGAAAGAGTTGCGAAGCATTATTAAACGTCAGCGGAATTCCGAGAACAATGGAAGAGTTCTGAAGCATTTTTAAGCGTCAGCGGAATTTTGAAAACAATGGAAGATTTCCGAAGCATTTTTAAATGTCAGCGGAATTCTGAGAACAATGGAAGAGTTCTGAAGCATTTATAAACGTCAGCGGAATTCCGAGAACAATGAAAGAGTTGCGAAGCATTATTAAACGTCAGCGGAATTCCGAGAACAATGGAAGAGTTCTGAAGCATTTTTAAACTTCAGCAGAATTCCCAGAACAATGGAAGTGTTTTGAAGCATTTTTAAACTTCAACGGAATTCCGAGAACAATGGAAGAGTTCCGAAGCATTTTTAAACGTCAGCGGAATTCCGAGAACAATGAAAGAGTTGCGAAGCATTATTAAACGTCAGCGGAATTCCGAGAACAATGGAAGAGTTCTGAAGCATTTTTAAGCGTCAGCGGAATTTTGAAAACAATGGAAGATTTCCGAAGCATTTTTAAACGTCAGCGGAATTCTGAGAACAATGGAAGAGTTCCTAAGCATTTTTAAACTTCAGCAGAATTCCGAGAACAATGGAAGGGTTCCGAAGCATTTTTAAACTTCAGCGGAATTCCGAGAACAATGGAAGAGTTCCAAAGCATTTTTAAACTTCAGCAGAATTCCGAGAGCAATGGAAGAGTTCCAAAGCATTTTAAAAGTTCAGCAGAATTCCGAGAACAATTGAAGAGTTCCGAAGCATTTTTAAACGTCAGCGGAATGCCGAGAACAATGCAAGATTTCCGAAGCATTTTTATATGTCAGCGGAATTCCAAGAACAATGGAAGAGTTCCGAAGCATTTTTAAACTTCAGCAGAATTCCGAGAACAATGGAAGAGTTTCGAAGCATTTTTAAACTTCAATGGAATTTCGAGAACAATGGAAGAGTTCCGAAGCATTTTTAAACTTCAGCAGAATTCCGAGAACAATGCAAGATTTCCGAAGCATTTTTAAACGTCAGCGGAATTCTGAAAACAATGGAAGAGTTCCGAAGCATTTTTAAACTTCAGCAGAATTCCGAGAACAATGGAAGAGTTTCGAAGCATTTTTAAACTTCAACGGAATTTCGAGAACAATGGAAGAGTTCCGAAGCATTTTTAAACGTCAGCGGAATTCCGAGAACAATGAAAGAGTTGCGAAGCATTATTAAACGTCAGCGGAATTCCGAGAACAATGGAAGAGTTCTGAAGCATTTTTAAACGTCAGCGGAATTTTGAAAACAATGGAAGATTTCCGAAGCATTTTTAAACGTCAGCGGAATTCTGAGAACAATGGAAGAGTTCCGAAGCATTTTTAAACGTCAGCGGAATGCCGAGAACAATGCAAGATTTCCGAAGCATTTTTATATGTCAGCGGAATTCCGAGAACAATGGAAGAGTACCGAAGCATTTTTAAATGTCAGCGGAATGCCGAGAACAATGCAAGATTTCCGAAGCATTTTTATATGTCAGCAAAATTCCGAGAACAATGGAAGAGATTTTAAGCATTTTTAAACTTCAGCGGAATTCCGAGAACAGTAGAAGAGTTCCGAAGCATTTTTAAACTTCTCCCGAATTCTGAGAACAATGAAAGAGTTCCGAAGCATTTTTAAAAGTCAGCGGAATTCCGGGAACAATGGAAGAGTTGTGAAGCATTTTTAAACGTCAGCGGAATTCCGAGAACAATGGAAGAGTTCCGAAGCATTTTTAAACTTCAGCGGAATTTGGAGAACAATGGAAGAGTTCCGAAGTATTTTTAAAAGTCAGCGGAATTCTGAGAACAATGGAAGAGTTCCGAAGCATTTTTAAACTTCAGCGGAATTCCGAGAACAATGGAAGAGTTCCAAAGCATTTTTAAACGTCAGCGGAATTCCGAGAACAATGGAAGAGTTCTGAAGCATTTTTAAACGTCAGCGGAATATTGAAAACAATGGAAGATTTCCGAAGCATTTTTAAACGTCAGCGGAATTCTGAGAACAATGGAAGAGTTACGAAGCATTTTTAAACTTCAGCAGAATTCCGAGAACAATGGAAGAGTTCCGAAGCATTTTTAAATGTCAGCGGAATTCCGAGAACAATGAAAGAGTTGCGAAGCATTATTAAACGTCAGCGGAATTCCGAGAACAATGGAAGATTTCTGAAGCATCTTTAAACTTCAGCAGAATTCCGAGAACAATGGAAGAGTTTCGAAGCATTTTTAAACTTCAACGGAATTCCGAGAACAATGGATGAGTGCCGAAGCATTTTTAAACGTCAGTGGAATTCTGAGAACAATGAAAGAGTTGCGAAGCATTATTAAACGTCAGCGGAATTCCGAGAACAATGGAAGAGTTCTGAAGCATTTTTAAGCGTCAGCGGAATTTTGAAAACAATGGAAGATTTCCGAAGCATTTATAAACGTCAGCGGAATTCTGAGAACAATGGAAGAGTTCCGAAGCATTTTTAAACTTCAGCAGAATTCCGAGAACAATGGAAGGGTTCCGAAGCATTTTTAAACTTCAGCGGAATTTTGAGAACAATGGAAGAGTTCCGAAGCATTTTTAAACGTCAGCAGAATTCCGAGAAGAATGTAAGAGTACTGAAGCATTTTTAAACTTCAGCAGAATTCCGAGAGCAATGGAAGAGTTCCAAAGCATTTTAAAAGTTCATCAGAATTCCGAGAACAATTGAAGAGTTCCGAAGCATTTTTAAACGTCAGCGGAATGCCGAGAACAATGCAAGATTTCCGAAGCATTTTTATATGTCAGCGGAATTCCGAGAACAATGGAAGAGTACCGAAGCATTTTTAAACGTCAGCGGAATTCTGAGAACAATGGAAGAGTTCCAAAGCATTTTTAAACTTCAGCAGAATTCCGAGAACAATGGAAGAGTTTCGAAGCATTTTTAAACTTCAACGGAATTCCGAGAACAATGGAAGAGTTCCGCAGCATTTTTAAACGTCAGCAGAATTCCGAGAAGAATGTAAGAGTTCTGAAGCATTTTTAAACTTCAGCAGAATTCCGAAAGCAATGGAAGAGTTCCAAAGCATTTTAAAAGTTCAGCAGAATTCCGAGAACAATTGAAGAGTTCCGAAGCATTTTTAAACGTCAGCGGAATGCCGAGAACAATGCAAGATTTCCGAAGCATTTTTAAACTTCAATGGAATTTCGAGAACAATGGAAGAGTTCCGAAGCATTTTTAAACTTCAGCAGAATTCCGAGAACAATGGAAGATTTCCGAAGCATTATTAAACGTCAGCGGAATTCTGAGAACAATGGAAGAGTTCTGAAGCATTTATAAACTTCAGCAGAATTCCGAGAACAATGGAAGAGTTCCGAAGCATTTTTAAACTTCACCCGAATTCCGAGAGCAATGGAAGAGTTCCAAAGCATTTTAAAAGTTCAGCAGAATTCCGAGAACAATTGAAGAGTTCCGAAGCATTTTTAAACGTCAGCGGAATGCCGAGAACAATGCAAGATTTCCGAAGCATTTTTAAACGTCAGCGGAATTCTGAGAACAATGGAAGAGTTCCGAAGCATTTTTAAACTTCAGCAGAATTCCGAGAACAATGGAAGAGTTTCGAAGCATTTTTAAACTTCAACGGAATTTCGAGAACAATGGAAGAGTTCCAAAGCATTTTTAAACGTCAGCGGAATTCCGAGAACAATGAAAGAGTTGCGAAGCATTATTAAACGTCAGCGGAATTCCGAGAACAATGGAAGAGTTCTGAAGCATTTTTAAACGTCAGCGGAATTTTGAAAACAATGGAAGATTTCCGAAGCATTTTTAAACGTCAGCGGAATTCTGAGAACAATGGAAGAGTTCCGAAGCATTTTTAAACGTCAGCGGAATGCCGAGAACAATGCAAGATTTCCGAAGCATTTTTATATGTCAGCGGAATTCCGAGAACAATGGAAGAGTACCGAAGCATTTTTAAATGTCAGCGGAATGCCGAGAACAATGCAAGATTTCCGAAGCATTTTTATATGTCAGCAAAATTCCGAGAACAATGGAAGAGATTTTAAGCATTTTTAAACTTCAGCGGAATTCCGAGAACAGTAGAAGAGTTCCGAAGCATTTTTAAACTTCACCCGAATTCTGAGAACAATGAAAGTGTTCCGAAGCATTTTTAAAAGTCAGCGGAATTCCGGGAACAATGGAAGAGTTGTGAAGCATTTTTAAACGTCAGCGGAATTCCGAGAACAATGGAAGAGTTCCGAAGCATTTTTAAACTTCAGCGGAATTCCGAGAACAATGGAAGAGTTCCAAAGCATTTTTAAACGTCAGCGGAATTCCGAGAACAATGGAAGAGTTCTGAAGCATTTTTAAACGTCAGCGGAATATTGAAAACAATGGAAGATTTCCGAAGCATTTTTAAACGTCAGCGGAATTCTGAGAACAATGGAAGAGTTACGAAGCATTTTTAAACTTCAGCAGAATTCCGAGAACAATGGAAGAGTTCCGAAGCATTTTTAAATGTCAGCGGAATTCCGAGAACAATGAAAGAGTTGCGAAGCATTATTAAACGTCAGCGGAATTCCGAGAACAATGGAAGATTTCTGAAGCATCTTTAAACTTCAGCAGAATTCCGAGAACAATGGAAGAGTTTCGAAGCATTTTTAAACTTCAACGGAATTCCGAGAACAATGGATGAGTGCCGAAGCATTTTTAAACGTCAGTGGAATTCCGAGAACAATGAAAGAGTTGCGAAGCATTATTAAACGTCAGCGGAATTCCGAGAACAATGGAAGAGTTCTGAAGCATTTTTAAGCGTCAGCGGAATTTTGAAAACAATGGAAGATTTCCGAAGCATTTATAAACGTCAGCGGAATTCTGAGAACAATGGAAGAGTTCCGAAGCATTTTTAAACTTCAGCAGAATTCCGAGAACAATGGAAGGGTTCCGAAGCATTTTTAAACTTCAGCGGAATTTGGAGAACAATGGAAGAGTTCCGAAGCATTTTTAAAAGTCAGCGGAAATCCGAGAACAATGGAAGAGTTGTGAAGCACTTTTAAACGTCAGCGGAATTCCGAGAACAATGGAATAGTTCTGAAGCATTTTTAAACGTCAGCGGAATTTTGAAAACAATGGAAGATTTCCGAAGCATTTTTAAATGTCAGCGGAATTCTGAGAACAATGGAAGAGTTCTGAAGCATTTATAAACGTCAGCGGAATTCCGAGAACAATGAAAGAGTTGCGAAGCATTATTAAACGTCAGCGGAATTCCGAGAACAATGGAAGAGTTCTGAAGCATTTTTAAGCGTCAGCGGAATTTTGAAAACAATGGAAGATTTCCGAAGCATTTTTAAACGTCAGCGGAATTCCGAGAACAATGGAAGAGTTCTGAAGCATTTTTAAACTTCAGCAGAATTCCCAGAACAATGGAAGTGTTTTGAAGCATTTTTAAACTTCAACGGAATTCCGAGAACAATGGAAGAGTTCCGAAGCATTTTTAAACGTCAGCGGAATTCCGAGAACAATGAAAGAGTTGCGAAGCATTATTAAACGTCAGCGGAATTCCGAGAACAATGGAAGAGTTCTGAAGCATTTTTAAGCGTCAGCGGAATTCCGAGAACAATGGAAGAGTTCCTAAGCATTTTTAAACTTCAGCAGAATTCCGAGAACAATGGAAGGGTTCCGAAGCATTTTTAAACTTCAGCGGAATTCCGAGAACAATGGAAGAGTTCCAAAGCATTTTTAAACGTCAGCGGAATTCTGAGAACAATGGAAGAGTTCCGAAGCATTTTTAAACGTCAGCAGAATTCCGAGAAGAATGTAAGAGTACTGAAGCATTTTTAAACTTCAGCAGAATTCCGAGAGCAATGGAAGAGTTCCAAAGCATTTTAAAAGTTCAGCAGAATTCCGAGAACAATTGAAGAGTTCTGAAGCATTTTTAAACGTCAGCGGAATGCCGAGAACCATGCAAGATTTCCGAAGCATTTTTATATGTCAGCGGAATTCCGAGAACAATGGAAGAGTACCGAAGCATTTTTAAACGTCAGCGGAATTCCGAGAAGAATGTAAGAGTTCTGAAGCATTTTTAAACTTCAGCAGAATTCCGAAAGCAATGGAAGAGTTCCAAAGCATTTTAAAAGTTCAGCAGAATTCCGAGAACTATCGAAGAGTTCCGAAGCATTTTTAAACGTCAGCGGAATGCCAAGAACAATGCAAGATTTCCGAAGCATTTTTATATGTCAGCGGAATTCCAAGAACAATGGAAGAGTTCCGAAGCATTTTTAAACTTCAGCGGAATTCCGAGAACAATGGAAGAGTTCCAAAGCATTTTTAAACGTCAGCGGAATTCTGAGAACAATGGAAGAGTTCCGCAGCATTTTTAAACGTCAGCAGAATTCCGAGAAGAATGTAAGAGTTCTGAAGCATTTTTAAACTTCAGCAGAATTCCGAAAGCAATGGAAGAGTTCCAAAGCATTTTAAAAGTTCAGCAGAATTCCGAGAACAATTGAAGAGTTCCGAAGCATTTTTAAACGTCAGCGGAATGCCGAGAACAATGCAAGATTTCCGAAGCATTTTTATATGTCAGCGGAATTCCAAGAACAATGGAAGAGTTCCGAAGCATTATTAAATGTCAGCGGAATTCCGAGAACAATGAAAGAGTTGCGAAGCATTATTAAACGTCAGCGGAATTCCGAGAACAATGGAAGATTTCTGAAGCATCTTTAAACTTCAGCAGAATTCCGAGAACAATGGAAGAGTTTCGAAGCATTTTTAAACTTCAACGGAATTCCGAGAACAATGGATGAGTGCCGAAGCATTTTTAAACGTCAGTGGAATTCCGAGAACAATGAAAGAGTTGCGAAGCATTATTAAACGTCAGCGGAATTCCGAGAACAATGGAAGAGTTCTGAAGCATTTTTAAGCGTCAGCGGAATTTTGAAAACAATGGAAGATTTCCGAAGCATTTATAAACGTCAGCGGAATTCTGAGAACAATGGAAGAGTTCCGAAGCATTTTTAAACTTCAGCAGAATTCCGAGAACAATGGAAGGGTTCCGAAGCATTTTTAAACTTCAGCGGAATTTGGAGAACAATGGAAGAGTTCCGAAGCATTTTTAAAAGTCAGCGGAAATCCGAGAACAATGGAAGAGTTGTGAAGCACTTTTAAACGTCAGCGGAATTCCGAGAACAATGGAATAGTTCTGAAGCATTTTTAAACGTCAGCGGAATTTTGAAAACAATGGAAGATTTCCGAAGCATTTTTAAATGTCAGCGGAATTCTGAGAACAATGGAAGAGTTCTGAAGCATTTATAAACGTCAGCGGAATTCCGAGAACAATGAAAGAGTTGCGAAGCATTATTAAACGTCAGCGGAATTCCGAGAACAATGGAAGAGTTCTGAAGCATTTTTAAGCGTCAGCGGAATTTTGAAAACAATGGAAGATTTCCGAAGCATTTTTAAACGTCAGCGGAATTCCGAGAACAATGGAAGAGTTCTGAAGCATTTTTAAACTTCAACGGAATTCCGAGAACAATGGAAGAGTTCCGAAGCATTTTTAAACGTCAGCGGAATTCCGAGAACAATGAAAGAGTTGCGAAGCATTATTAAACGTCAGCGGAATTCCGAGAACAATGGAAGAGTTCTGAAGCATTTTTAAGCGTCAGCGGAATTCCGAGAACAATGGAAGAGTTCCTAAGCATTTTTAAACTTCAGCAGAATTCCGAGAACAATGGAAGGGTTCCGAAGCATTTTTAAACTTCAGCGGAATTCCGAGAACAATGGAAGAGTTCCAAAGCATTTTTAAACGTCAGCGGAATTCTGAGAACAATGGAAGAGTTCCGAAGCATTTTTAAACGTCAGCAGAATTCCGAGAAGAATGTAAGAGTACTGAAGCATTTTTAAACTTCAGCAGAATTCCGAGAGCAATGGAAGAGTTCCAAAGCATTTTAAAAGTTCAGCAGAATTCCGAGAACAATTGAAGAGTTCTGAAGCATTTTTAAACGTCAGCGGAATGCCGAGAACCATGCAAGATTTCCGAAGCATTTTTATATGTCAGCGGAATTCCGAGAACAATGGAAGAGTACCGAAGCATTTTTAAACGTCAGCGGAATTCCGAGAAGAATGTAAGAGTTCTGAAGCATTTTTAAACTTCAGCAGAATTCCGAAAGCAATGGAAGAGTTCCAAAGCATTTTAAAAGTTCAGCAGAATTCCGAGAACTATCGAAGAGTTCCGAAGCATTTTTAAACGTCAGCGGAATGCCAAGAACAATGCAAGATTTCCGAAGCATTTTTATATGTCAGCGGAATTCCAAGAACAATGGAAGAGTTCCGAAGCATTTTTAAACTTCAGCGGAATTCCGAGAACAATGGAAGAGTTCCAAAGCATTTTTAAACGTCAGCGGAATTCTGAGAACAATGGAAGAGTTCCGCAGCATTTTTAAACGTCAGCAGAATTCCGAGAAGAATGTAAGAGTTCTGAAGCATTTTTAAACTTCAGCAGAATTCCGAAAGCAATGGAAGAGTTCCAAAGCATTTTAAAAGTTCAGCAGAATTCCGAGAACAATTGAAGAGTTCCGAAGCATTTTTAAACGTCAGCGGAATGCCGAGAACAATGCAAGATTTCCGAAGCATTTTTATATGTCAGCGGAATTCCAAGAACAATGGAAGAGTTCCGAAGCATTTTTAAACTTCAGCAGAATTCCGAGAACAATGGAAGAGTTTCGAAGCATTTTTAAACTTCAATGGAATTTCGAGAACAATGGAAGAGTTCCGAAGCATTTTTAAACTTCAGCAGAATTCCGAGAACAATGCAAGATTTCCGAAGCATTTTTAAACGTCAGCGGAATTCTGAAAACAATGGAAGAGTTCCGAAGCATTTTTAAACTTCAGCAGAATTCCGAGAACAATGGAAGTGTTTCGAAGCATTTTTAAACTTCAACGGAATTTCGAGAACAATGGAAGAGTTCCGAAGCATTTTTAAACGTCAGCGGAATTCCGAGAACAATGAAAGAGTTGCGAAGCATTATTAAACGTCAGCGGAATTCCGAGAACAATGGAAGAGTTCTGAAGCATTTTTAAACGTCAGCGGAATTTTGAAAACAATGGAAGATTTCCGAAGCATTTTTAAACGTCAGCGGAATTCTGAGAACAATGGAAGAGTTCCGAAGCATTTTTAAACGTCAGCGGAATGCCGAGAACAATGCAAGATTTCCGAAGCATTTTTATATGTCAGCGGAATTCCGAGAACAATGGAAGAGTACCGAAGCATTTTTAAATGTCAGCGGAATGCCGAGAACAATGCAAGATTTCCGAAGCATTTTTATATGTCAGCAAAATTCCGAGAACAATGGAAGAGATTTTAAGCATTTTTAAACTTCAGCGGAATTCCGAGAACAGTAGAAGAGTTCCGAAGCATTTTTAAACTTCACCCGAATTCTGAGAACAATGAAAGAGTTCCGAAGCATTTTTAAAAGTCAGCGGAATTCCGGGAACAATGGAAGAGTTGTGAAGCATTTTTAAACGTCAGCGGAATTCCGAGAACAATGGAAGAGTTCCGAAGCATTTTTAAACTTCAGCGGAATTTGGAGAACAATGGAAGAGTTCCGAAGTATTTTTAAAAGTCAGCGGAATTCTGAGAACAATGGAAGAGTTCCGAAGCATTTTTAAACTTCAGCGGAATTCCGAGAACAATGGAAGAGTTCCAAAGCATTTTTAAACGTCAGCGGAATTCCGAGAACAATGGAAGAGTTCTGAAGCATTTTTAAACGTCAGCGGAATATTGAAAACAATGGAAGATTTCCGAAGCATTTTTAAACGTCAGCGGAATTCTGAGAACAATGGAAGAGTTACGAAGCATTTTTAAACTTCAGCAGAATTCCGAGAACAATGGAAGAGTTCCGAAGCATTTTTAAATGTCAGCGGAATTCCGAGAACAATGAAAGAGTTGCGAAGCATTATTAAACGTCAGCGGAATTCCGAGAACAATGGAAGATTTCTGAAGCATCTTTAAACTTCAGCAGAATTCCGAGAACAATGGAAGAGTTTCGAAGCATTTTTAAACTTCAACGGAATTCCGAGAACAATGGATGAGTGCCGAAGCATTTTTAAACGTCAGTGGAATTCTGAGAACAATGAAAGAGTTGCGAAGCATTATTAAACGTCAGCGGAATTCCGAGAACAATGGAAGAGT
This sequence comes from Phyllobates terribilis, assembly GCF_046119375.1. Taxonomy (NCBI): domain Eukaryota; kingdom Metazoa; phylum Chordata; class Amphibia; order Anura; family Dendrobatidae; genus Phyllobates; species Phyllobates terribilis. The sequence goes on along the minus strand of NW_027362788.1, from coordinate 9,583,982 downwards.
TCTGAAGCATTTTTAAGCGTCAGCGGAATTTTGAAAACAATGGAAGATTTCCGAAGCATTTATAAACGTCAGCGGAATTCTGAGAACAATGGAAGAGTTCCGAAGCATTTTTAAACTTCAGCAGAATTCCGAGAACAATGGAAGGGTTCCGAAGCATTTTTAAACTTCAGCGGAATTTGGAGAACAATGGAAGAGTTCCGAAGCATTTTTAAAAGTCAGCGGAAATCCGAGAACAATGGAAGAGTTGTGAAGCATTTTTAAACGTCAGCGGAATTCCGAGAACAATGGAATAGTTCTGAAGCATTTTTAAACGTCAGCGGAATTTTGAAAACAATGGAAGATTTCCGAAGCATTTTTAAACGTCAGCGGAATTCTGAGAACAATGGAAGAGTTCTGAAGCATTTATAAACTTCAGCAGAATTCCGAGAACAATGGAAGAGTTCCGAAGCATTTTTAAACGTCAGCGGAATTCCGAGAACAATGAAAGAGTTGCGAAGCATTATTAAACGTCAGCGGAATTCCGAGAACAATGGAAGAGTTCTGAAGCATTTTTAAACTTCAGCAGAATTCCCAGAACAATGGAAGTGTTTTGAAGCATTTTTAAACTTCAACGGAATTCCGAGAACAATGGAAGAGTTCCGAAGCATTTTTAAACGTCAGCGGAATTCCGAGAACAATGAAAGAGTTGCGAAGCATTATTAAACGTCAGCGGAATTCCGAGAACAATGGAAGAGTTCTGAAGCATTTTTAAGCGTCAGCGGAATTTTGAAAACAATGGAAGATTTCCGAAGCATTTTTAAACGTCAGCGGAATTCTGAGAACAATGGAAGAGTTCCTAAGCATTTTTAAACTTCAGCAGAATTCCGAGAACAATGGAAGGGTTCCGAAGCATTTTTAAACTTCAGCGGAATTCCGAGAACAATGGATGAGTTCCAAAGCATTTTTAAACGTCAGCGGAATTCTGAGAACAATGGAAGAGTTCCGAAGCATTTTTAAACGTCAGCAGAATTCCGAGAAGAATGTAAGAGTACTGAAGCATTTTTAAACTTCAGCAGAATTCCGAGAGCAATGGAAGAGTTCCAAAGCATTTTAAAAGTTCAGCAGAATTCCGAGAACAATTGAAGAGTTCCGAAGCATTTTTAAACGTCAGTGGAATTCTGAGAACAATGGAAGAGTTCCGAAGCATTTTTAAACTTCAGCAGAATTCCGAGAACAATGGAAGAGTTTGGAAGCATTTTTAAACTTCAACGGAATTTCGAGAACAATGGAAGAGATCCGAAGCATATTTAAACGTCAGCGGAATTCCGAGAACAATGAAAGAGTTGCGAAGCATTATTAAACGTCAGCGGAATTCTGAGAACAATGGAAGAGTTCCGAAGCATTTTTAAACTTCAGCAGAATTCCGAAAGCAATGGAAGAGTTCCAAAGCATTTTAAAAGTTCAGCAGAATTCCGAGAACTATCGAAGAGTTCCGAAGCATTTTTAAACGTCAGCGGAATGCCAAGAACAATGCAAGATTTCCGAAGCATTTTTATATGTCAGCGGAATTCCAAGAACAATGGAAGAGTTCCGAAGCATTTTTAAACTTCAGCGGAATTCCGAGAACAATGGAAGAGTTCCAAAGCATTTTTAAACGTCAGCGGAATTCTGAGAACAATGGAAGAGTTCCGCAGCATTTTTAAACGTCAGCAGAATTCCGAGAAGAATGTAAGAGTTCTGAAGCATTTTTAAACTTCAGCAGAATTCCGAAAGCAATGGAAGAGTTCCAAAGCATTTTAAAAGTTCAGCAGAATTCCGAGAACAATTGAAGAGTTCCGAAGCATTATTAAACGTCAGCGGAATTCCGAGAACAATGGAAGATTTCTGAAGCATCTTTAAACTTCAGCAGAATTCCGAGAACAATGGAAGAGTTTCGAAGCATTTTTAAACTTCAACGGAATTCCGAGAACAATGGATGAGTGCCGAAGCATTTTTAAACGTCAGTGGAATTCCGAGAACAATGAAAGAGTTGCGAAGCATTATTAAACGTCAGCGGAATTCCGAGAACAATGGAAGAGTTCTGAAGCATTTTTAAGCGTCAGCGGAATTTTGAAAACAATGGAAGATTTCCGAAGCATTTTTAAACGTCAGCGGAATTCCGAGAACAATGGAAGAGTTCTGAAGCATTTTTAAACTTCAACGGAATTCCGAGAACAATGGAAGAGTTCCGAAGCATTTTTAAACGTCAGCGGAATTCCGAGAACAATGAAAGAGTTGCGAAGCATTATTAAACGTCAGCGGAATTCCGAGAACAATGGAAGAGTTCTGAAGCATTTTTAAGCGTCAGCGGAATTCCGAGAACAATGGAAGAGTTCCTAAGCATTTTTAAACTTCAGCAGAATTCCGAGAACAATGGAAGGGTTCCGAAGCATTTTTAAACTTCAGCGGAATTCCGAGAACAATGGAAGAGTTCCAAAGCATTTTTAAACGTCAGCGGAATTCTGAGAACAATGGAAGAGTTCCGAAGCATTTTTAAACGTCAGCAGAATTCCGAGAAGAATGTAAGAGTACTGAAGCATTTTTAAACTTCAGCAGAATTCCGAGAGCAATGGAAGAGTTCCAAAGCATTTTAAAAGTTCAGCAGAATTCCGAGAACAATTGAAGAGTTCTGAAGCATTTTTAAACGTCAGCGGAATGCCGAGAACCATGCAAGATTTCCGAAGCATTTTTATATGTCAGCGGAATTCCGAGAACAATGGAAGAGTACCGAAGCATTTTTAAACGTCAGCGGAATTCCGAGAAGAATGTAAGAGTTCTGAAGCATTTTTAAACTTCAGCAGAATTCCGAAAGCAATGGAAGAGTTCCAAAGCATTTTAAAAGTTCAGCAGAATTCCGAGAACTATCGAAGAGTTCCGAAGCATTTTTAAACGTCAGCGGAATGCCAAGAACAATGCAAGATTTCCGAAGCATTTTTATATGTCAGCGGAATTCCAAGAACAATGGAAGAGTTCCGAAGCATTTTTAAACTTCAGCGGAATTCCGAGAACAATGGAAGAGTTCCAAAGCATTTTTAAACGTCAGCGGAATTCTGAGAACAATGGAAGAGTTCCGCAGCATTTTTAAACGTCAGCAGAATTCCGAGAAGAATGTAAGAGTTCTGAAGCATTTTTAAACTTCAGCAGAATTCCGAAAGCAATGGAAGAGTTCCAAAGCATTTTAAAAGTTCAGCAGAATTCCGAGAACAATTGAAGAGTTCCGAAGCATTTTTAAACGTCAGCGGAATGCCGAGAACAATGCAAGATTTCCGAAGCATTTTTATATGTCAGCGGAATTCCAAGAACAATGGAAGAGTTCCGAAGCATTTTTAAACTTCAGCAGAATTCCGAGAACAATGGAAGAGTTTCGAAGCATTTTTAAACTTCAATGGAATTTCGAGAACAATGGAAGAGTTCCGAAGCATTTTTAAACTTCAGCAGAATTCCGAGAACAATGCAAGATTTCCGAAGCATTTTTAAACGTCAGCGGAATTCTGAAAACAATGGAAGAGTTCCGAAGCATTTTTAAACTTCAGCAGAATTCCGAGAACAATGGAAGTGTTTCGAAGCATTTTTAAACTTCAACGGAATTTCGAGAACAATGGAAGAGTTCCGAAGCATTTTTAAACGTCAGCGGAATTCCGAGAACAATGAAAGAGTTGCGAAGCATTATTAAACGTCAGCGGAATTCCGAGAACAATGGAAGAGTTCTGAAGCATTTTTAAACGTCAGCGGAATTTTGAAAACAATGGAAGATTTCCGAAGCATTTTTAAACGTCAGCGGAATTCTGAGAACAATGGAAGAGTTCCGAAGCATTTTTAAACGTCAGCGGAATGCCGAGAACAATGCAAGATTTCCGAAGCATTTTTATATGTCAGCGGAATTCCGAGAACAATGGAAGAGTACCGAAGCATTTTTAAATGTCAGCGGAATGCCGAGAACAATGCAAGATTTCCGAAGCATTTTTATATGTCAGCAAAATTCCGAGAACAATGGAAGAGATTTTAAGCATTTTTAAACTTCAGCGGAATTCCGAGAACAGTAGAAGAGTTCCGAAGCATTTTTAAACTTCACCCGAATTCTGAGAACAATGAAAGAGTTCCGAAGCATTTTTAAAAGTCAGCGGAATTCCGGGAACAATGGAAGAGTTGTGAAGCATTTTTAAACGTCAGCGGAATTCCGAGAACAATGGAAGAGTTCCGAAGCATTTTTAAACTTCAGCGGAATTTGGAGAACAATGGAAGAGTTCCGAAGTATTTTTAAAAGTCAGCGGAATTCTGAGAACAATGGAAGAGTTCCGAAGCATTTTTAAACTTCAGCGGAATTCCGAGAACAATGGAAGAGTTCCAAAGCATTTTTAAACGTCAGCGGAATTCCGAGAACAATGGAAGAGTTCTGAAGCATTTTTAAACGTCAGCGGAATATTGAAAACAATGGAAGATTTCCGAAGCATTTTTAAACGTCAGCGGAATTCTGAGAACAATGGAAGAGTTACGAAGCATTTTTAAACTTCAGCAGAATTCCGAGAACAATGGAAGAGTTCCGAAGCATTTTTAAATGTCAGCGGAATTCCGAGAACAATGAAAGAGTTGCGAAGCATTATTAAACGTCAGCGGAATTCCGAGAACAATGGAAGATTTCTGAAGCATCTTTAAACTTCAGCAGAATTCCGAGAACAATGGAAGAGTTTCGAAGCATTTTTAAACTTCAACGGAATTCCGAGAACAATGGATGAGTGCCGAAGCATTTTTAAACGTCAGTGGAATTCTGAGAACAATGAAAGAGTTGCGAAGCATTATTAAACGTCAGCGGAATTCCGAGAACAATGGAAGAGTTCTGAAGCATTTTTAAGCGTCAGCGGAATTTTGAAAACAATGGAAGATTTCCGAAGCATTTATAAACGTCAGCGGAATTCTGAGAACAATGGAAGAGTTCCGAAGCATTTTTAAACTTCAGCAGAATTCCGAGAACAATGGAAGGGTTCCGAAGCATTTTTAAACTTCAGCGGAATTTGGAGAACAATGGAAGAGTTCCGAAGCATTTTTAAAAGTCAGCGGAAATCCGAGAACAATGGAAGAGTTGTGAAGCATTTTTAAACGTCAGCGGAATTCCGAGAACAATGGAATAGTTCTGAAGCATTTTTAAACGTCAGCGGAATTTTGAAAACAATGGAAGATTTCCGAAGCATTTTTAAACGTCAGCGGAATTCTGAGAACAATGGAAGAGTTCTGAAGCATTTATAAACTTCAGCAGAATTCCGAGAACAATGGAAGAGTTCCGAAGCATTTTTAAACGTCAGCGGAATTCCGAGAACAATGAAAGAGTTGCGAAGCATTATTAAACGTCAGCGGAATTCCGAGAACAATGGAAGAGTTCTGAAGCATTTTTAAACTTCAGCAGAATTCCCAGAACAATGGAAGTGTTTTGAAGCATTTTTAAACTTCAACGGAATTCCGAGAACAATGGAAGAGTTCCGAAGCATTTTTAAACGTCAGCGGAATTCCGAGAACAATGAAAGAGTTGCGAAGCATTATTAAACGTCAGCGGAATTCCGAGAACAATGGAAGAGTTCTGAAGCATTTTTAAGCGTCAGCGGAATTTTGAAAACAATGGAAGATTTCCGAAGCATTTTTAAACGTCATCGGAATTCTGAGAACAATGGAAGAGTTCCTAAGCATTTTTAAACTTCAGCAGAATTCCGAGAACAATGGAAGGGTTCCGAAGCATTTTTAAACTTCAGCGGAATTCCGAGAACAATGGATGAGTTCCAAAGCATTTTTAAACGTCAGCGGAATTCTGAGAACAATGGAAGAGTTCCGAAGCATTTTTAAACGTCAGCAGAATTCCGAGAAGAATGTAAGAGTACTGAAGCATTTTTAAACTTCAGCAGAATTCCGAGAGCAATGGAAGAGTTCCAAAGCATTTTAAAAGTTCAGCAGAATTCCGAGAACAATTGAAGAGTTCCGAAGCATTTTTAAACGTCAGTGGAATTCTGAGAACAATGGAAGAGTTCCGAAGCATTTTTAAACTTCAGCAGAATTCCGAGAACAATGGAAGAGTTTGGAAGCATTTTTAAACTTCAACGGAATTTCGAGAACAATGGAAGAGATCCGAAGCATATTTAAACGTCAGCGGAATTCCGAGAACAATGAAAGAGTTGCGAAGCATTATTAAACGTCAGCGGAATTCTGAGAACAATGGAAGAGTTCCGAAGCATTTTTAAACTTCAGCAGAATTCCGAAAGCAATGGAAGAGTTCCAAAGCATTTTAAAAGTTCAGCAGAATTCCGAGAACTATCGAAGAGTTCCGAAGCATTTTTAAACGTCAGCGGAATGCCAAGAACAATGCAAGATTTCCGAAGCATTTTTATATGTCAGCGGAATTCCAAGAACAATGGAAGAGTTCCGAAGCATTTTTAAACTTCAGCGGAATTCCGAGAACAATGGAAGAGTTCCAAAGCATTTTTAAACGTCAGCGGAATTCTGAGAACAATGGAAGAGTTCCGCAGCATTTTTAAACGTCAGCAGAATTCCGAGAAGAATGTAAGAGTTCTGAAGCATTTTTAAACTTCAGCAGAATTCCGAAAGCAATGGAAGAGTTCCAAAGCATTTTAAAAGTTCAGCAGAATTCCGAGAACAATTGAAGAGTTCCGAAGCATTATTAAACGTCAGCGGAATTCCGAGAACAATGGAAGATTTCTGAAGCATCTTTAAACTTCAGCAGAATTCCGAGAACAATGGAAGAGTTTCGAAGCATTTTTAAACTTCAACGGAATTCCGAGAACAATGGATGAGTGCCGAAGCATTTTTAAACGTCAGTGGAATTCCGAGAACAATGAAAGAGTTGCGAAGCATTATTAAACGTCAGCGGAATTCCGAGAACAATGGAAGAGTTCTGAAGCATTTTTAAGCGTCAGCGGAATTTTGAAAACAATGGAAGATTTCCGAAGCATTTATAAACGTCAGCGGAATTCTGAGAACAATGGAAGAGTTCCGAAGCATTTTTAAACTTCAGCAGAATTCCGAGAACAATGGAAGGGTTCCGAAGCATTTTTAAACTTCAGCGGAATTTGGAGAACAATGGAAGAGTTCCGAAGCATTTTTAAAAGTCAGCGGAAATCCGAGAACAATGGAAGAGTTGTGAAGCACTTTTAAACGTCAGCGGAATTCCGAGAACAATGGAATAGTTCTGAAGCATTTTTAAACGTCAGCGGAATTTTGAAAACAATGGAAGATTTCCGAAGCATTTTTAAATGTCAGCGGAATTCTGAGAACAATGGAAGAGTTCTGAAGCATTTATAAACGTCAGCGGAATTCCGAGAACAATGAAAGAGTTGCGAAGCATTATTAAACGTCAGCGGAATTCCGAGAACAATGGAAGAGTTCTGAAGCATTTTTAAGCGTCAGCGGAATTTTGAAAACAATGGAAGATTTCCGAAGCATTTTTAAACGTCAGCGGAATTCCGAGAACAATGGAAGAGTTCTGAAGCATTTTTAAACTTCAACGGAATTCCGAGAACAATGGAAGAGTTCCGAAGCATTTTTAAACGTCAGCGGAATTCCGAGAACAATGAAAGAGTTGCGAAGCATTATTAAACGTCAGCGGAATTCCGAGAACAATGGAAGAGTTCTGAAGCATTTTTAAGCGTCAGCGGAATTCCGAGAACAATGGAAGAGTTCCTAAGCATTTTTAAACTTCAGCAGAATTCCGAGAACAATGGAAGGGTTCCGAAGCATTTTTAAACTTCAGCGGAATTCCGAGAACAATGGAAGAGTTCCAAAGCATTTTTAAACGTCAGCGGAATTCTGAGAACAATGGAAGAGTTCCGAAGCATTTTTAAACGTCAGCAGAATTCCGAGAAGAATGTAAGAGTACTGAAGCATTTTTAAACTTCAGCAGAATTCCGAGAGCAATGGAAGAGTTCCAAAGCATTTTAAAAGTTCAGCAGAATTCCGAGAACAATTGAAGAGTTCTGAAGCATTTTTAAACGTCAGCGGAATGCCGAGAACCATGCAAGATTTCCGAAGCATTTTTATATGTCAGCGGAATTCCGAGAACAATGGAAGAGTACCGAAGCATTTTTAAACGTCAGCGGAATTCCGAGAAGAATGTAAGAGTTCTGAAGCATTTTTAAACTTCAGCAGAATTCCGAAAGCAATGGAAGAGTTCCAAAGCATTTTAAAAGTTCAGCAGAATTCCGAGAACTATCGAAGAGTTCCGAAGCATTTTTAAACGTCAGCGGAATGCCAAGAACAATGCAAGATTTCCGAAGCATTTTTATATGTCAGCGGAATTCCAAGAACAATGGAAGAGTTCCGAAGCATTTTTAAACTTCAGCGGAATTCCGAGAACAATGGAAGAGTTCCAAAGCATTTTTAAACGTCAGCGGAATTCTGAGAACAATGGAAGAGTTCCGCAGCATTTTTAAACGTCAGCAGAATTCCGAGAAGAATGTAAGAGTTCTGAAGCATTTTTAAACTTCAGCAGAATTCCGAAAGCAATGGAAGAGTTCCAAAGCATTTTAAAAGTTCAGCAGAATTCCGAGAACAATTGAAGAGTTCCGAAGCATTTTTAAACGTCAGCGGAATGCCGAGAACAATGCAAGATTTCCGAAGCATTTTTATATGTCAGCGGAATTCCAAGAACAATGGAAGAGTTCCGAAGCATTTTTAAACTTCAGCAGAATTCCGAGAACAATGGAAGAGTTTCGAAGCATTTTTAAACTTCAATGGAATTTCGAGAACAATGGAAGAGTTCCGAAGCATTTTTAAACTTCAGCAGAATTCCGAGAACAATGCAAGATTTCCGAAGCATTTTTAAACGTCAGCGGAATTCTGAAAACAATGGAAGAGTTCCGAAGCATTTTTAAACTTCAGCAGAATTCCGAGAACAATGGAAGTGTTTCGAAGCATTTTTAAACTTCAACGGAATTTCGAGAACAATGGAAGAGTTCCGAAGCATTTTTAAACGTCAGCGGAATTCCGAGAACAATGAAAGAGTTGCGAAGCATTATTAAACGTCAGCGGAATTCCGAGAACAATGGAAGAGTTCTGAAGCATTTTTAAACGTCAGCGGAATTTTGAAAACAATGGAAGATTTCCGAAGCATTTTTAAACGTCAGCGGAATTCTGAGAACAATGGAAGAGTTCCGAAGCATTTTTAAACGTCAGCGGAATGCCGAGAACAATGCAAGATTTCCGAAGCATTTTTATATGTCAGCGGAATTCCGAGAACAATGGAAGAGTACCGAAGCATTTTTAAATGTCAGCGGAATGCCGAGAACAATGCAAGATTTCCGAAGCATTTTTATATGTCAGCAAAATTCCGAGAACAATGGAAGAGATTTTAAGCATTTTTAAACTTCAGCGGAATTCCGAGAACAGTAGAAGAGTTCCGAAGCATTTTTAAACTTCACCCGAATTCTGAGAACAATGAAAGAGTTCCGAAGCATTTTTAAAAGTCAGCGGAATTCCGGGAACAATGGAAGAGTTGTGAAGCATTTTTAAACGTCAGCGGAATTCCGAGAACAATGGAAGAGTTCCGAAGCATTTTTAAACTTCAGCGGAATTTGGAGAACAATGGAAGAGTTCCGAAGTATTTTTAAAAGTCAGCGGAATTCTGAGAACAATGGAAGAGTTCCGAAGCATTTTTAAACTTCAGCGGAATTCCGAGAACAATGGAAGAGTTCCAAAGCATTTTTAAACGTCAGCGGAATTCCGAGAACAATGGAAGAGTTCTGAAGCATTTTTAAACGTCAGCGGAATATTGAAAACAATGGAAGATTTCCGAAGCATTTTTAAACGTCAGCGGAATTCTGAGAACAATGGAAGAGTTACGAAGCATTTTTAAACTTCAGCAGAATTCCGAGAACAATGGAAGAGTTCCGAAGCATTTTTAAATGTCAGCGGAATTCCGAGAACAATGAAAGAGTTGCGAAGCATTATTAAACGTCAGCGGAATTCCGAGAACAATGGAAGATTTCTGAAGCATCTTTAAACTTCAGCAGAATTCCGAGAACAATGGAAGAGTTTCGAAGCATTTTTAAACTTCAACGGAATTCCGAGAACAATGGATGAGTGCCGAAGCATTTTTAAACGTCAGTGGAATTCTGAGAACAATGAAAGAGTTGCGAAGCATTATTAAACGTCAGCGGAATTCCGAGAACAATGGAAGAGTTCTGAAGCATTTTTAAGCGTCAGCGGAATTTTGAAAACAATGGAAGATTTCCGAAGCATTTATAAACGTCAGCGGAATTCTGAGAACAATGGAAGAGTTCCGAAGCATTTTTAAACTTCAGCAGAATTCCGAGAACAATGGAAGGGTTCCGAAGCATTTTTAAACTTCAGCGGAATTTGGAGAACAATGGAAGAGTTCCGAAGCATTTTTAAAAGTCAGCGGAAATCCGAGAACAATGGAAGAGTTGTGAAGCATTTTTAAACGTCAGCGGAATTCCGAGAACAATGGAATAGTTCTGAAGCATTTTTAAACGTCAGCGGAATTTTGAAAACAATGGAAGATTTCCGAAGCATTTTTAAACGTCAGCGGAATTCTGAGAACAATGGAAGAGTTCTGAAGCATTTATAAACTTCAGCAGAATTCCGAGAACAATGGAAGAGTTCCGAAGCATTTTTAAACGTCAGCGGAATTCCGAGAACAATGAAAGAGTTGCGAAGCATTATTAAACGTCAGCGGAATTCCGAGAACAATGGAAGAGTTCTGAAGCATTTTTAAACTTCAGCAGAATTCCCAGAACAATGGAAGTGTTTTGAAGCATTTTTAAACTTCAACGGAATTCCGAGAACAATGGAAGAGTTCCGAAGCATTTTTAAACGTCAGCGGAATTCCGAGAACAATGAAAGAGTTGCGAAGCATTATTAAACGTCAGCGGAATTCCGAGAACAATGGAAGAGTTCTGAAGCATTTTTAAGCGTCAGCGGAATTTTGAAAACAATGGAAGATTTCCGAAGCATTTTTAAACGTCAGCGGAATTCTGAGAACAATGGAAGAGTTCCTAAGCATTTTTAAACTTCAGCAGAATTCCGAGAACAATGGAAGGGTTCCGAAGCATTTTTAAACTTCAGCGGAATTCCGAGAACAATGGATGAGTTCCAAAGCATTTTTAAACGTCAGCGGAATTCTGAGAACAATGGAAGAGTTCCGAAGCATTTTTAAACGTCAGCAGAATTCCGAGAAGAATGTAAGAGTACTGAAGCATTTTTAAACTTCAGCAGAATTCCGAGAGCAATGGAAGAGTTCCAAAGCATTTTAAAAGTTCAGCAGAATTCCGAGAACAATTGAAGAGTTCCGAAGCATTTTTAAACGTCAGTGGAATTCTGAGAACAATGGAAGAGTTCCGAAGCATTTTTAAACTTCAGCAGAATTCCGAGAACAATGGAAGAGTTTGGAAGCATTTTTAAACTTCAACGGAATTTCGAGAACAATGGAAGAGATCCGAAGCATATTTAAACGTCAGCGGAATTCCGAGAACAATGAAAGAGTTGCGAAGCATTATTAAACGTCAGCGGAATTCTGAGAACAATGGAAGAGTTCCGAAGCATTTTTAAACTTCAGCAGAATTCCGAAAGCAATGGAAGAGTTCCAAAGCATTTTAAAAGTTCAGCAGAATTCCGAGAACTATCGAAGAGTTCCGAAGCATTTTTAAACGTCAGCGGAATGCCAAGAACAATGCAAGATTTCCGAAGCATTTTTATATGTCAGCGGAATTCCAAGAACAATGGAAGAGTTCCGAAGCATTTTTAAACTTCAGCGGAATTCCGAGAACAATGGAAGAGTTCCAAAGCATTTTTAAACGTCAGCGGAATTCTGAGAACAATGGAAGAGTTCCGCAGCATTTTTAAACGTCAGCAGAATTCCGAGAAGAATGTAAGAGTTCTGAAGCATTTTTAAACTTCAGCAGAATTCCGAAAGCAATGGAAGAGTTCCAAAGCATTTTAAAAGTTCAGCAGAATTCCGAGAACAATTGAAGAGTTCCGAAGCATTTTTAAACGTCAGCGGAATGCCGAGAACAATGCAAGATTTCCGAAGCATTTTTATATGTCAGCGGAATTCCAAGAACAATGGAAGAGTTCCGAAGCATTTTTAAACTTCAGCAGAATTCCGAGAACAATGGAAGAGTTTCGAAGCATTTTTAAACTTCAATGGAATTTCGAGAACAATGGAAGAGTTCCGAAGCATTTTTAAACTTCAGCAGAATTCCGAGAACAATGCAAGATTTCCGAAGCATTTTTAAACGTCAGCGGAATTCTGAAAACAATGGAAGAGTTCCGAAGCATTTTTAAACTTCAGCAGAATTCCGAGAACAATGGAAGTGTTTCGAAGCATTTTTAAACTTCAACGGAATTTCGAGAACAATGGAAGAGTTCCGAAGCATTTTTAAACGTCAGCGGAATTCCGAGAACAATGAAAGAGTTGCGAAGCATTATTAAACGTCAGCGGAATTCCGAGAACAATGGAAGAGTTCTGAAGCATTTTTAAACGTCAGCGGAATTTTGAAAACAATGGAAGATTTCCGAAGCATTTTTAAACGTCAGCGGAATTCTGAGAACAATGGAAGAGTTCCGAAGCATTTTTAAACGTCAGCGGAATGCCGAGAACAATGCAAGATTTCCGAAGCATTTTTATATGTCAGCGGAATTCCGAGAACAATGGAAGAGTACCGAAGCATTTTTAAATGTCAGCGGAATGCCGAGAACAATGCAAGATTTCCGAAGCATTTTTATATGTCAGCAAAATTCCGAGAACAATGGAAGAGATTTTAAGCATTTTTAAACTTCAGCGGAATTCCGAGAACAGTAGAAGAGTTCCGAAGCATTTTTAAACTTCACCCGAATTCTGAGAACAATGAAAGAGTTCCGAAGCATTTTTAAAAGTCAGCGGAATTCCGGGAACAATGGAAGAGTTGTGAAGCATTTTTAAACGTCAGCGGAATTCCGAGAACAATGGAAGAGTTCCGAAGCATTTTTAAACTTCAGCGGAATTTGGAGAACAATGGAAGAGTTCCGAAGTATTTTTAAAAGTCAGCGGAATTCTGAGAACAATGGAAGAGTTCCGAAGCATTTTTAAACTTCAGCGGAATTCCGAGAACAATGGAAGAGTTCCAAAGCATTTTTAAACGTCAGCGGAATTCCGAGAACAATGGAAGAGTTCTGAAGCATTTTTAAACGTCAGCGGAATATTGAAAACAATGGAAGATTTCCGAAGCATTTTTAAACGTCAGCGGAATTCTGAGAACAATGGAAGAGTTACGAAGCATTTTTAAACTTCAGCAGAATTCCGAGAACAATGGAAGAGTTCCGAAGCATTTTTAAATGTCAGCGGAATTCCGAGAACAATGAAAGAGTTGCGAAGCATTATTAAACGTCAGCGGAATTCCGAGAACAATGGAAGATTTCTGAAGCATCTTTAAACTTCAGCAGAATTCCGAGAACAATGGAAGAGTTTCGAAGCATTTTTAAACTTCAACGGAATTCCGAGAACAATGGATGAGTGCCGAAGCATTTTTAAACGTCAGTGGAATTCTGAGAACAATGAAAGAGTTGCGAAGCATTATTAAACGTCAGCGGAATTCCGAGAACAATGGAAGAGTTCTGAAGCATTTTTAAGCGTCAGCGGAATTTTGAAAACAATGGAAGATTTCCGAAGCATTTATAAACGTCAGCGGAATTCTGAGAACAATGGAAGAGTTCCGAAGCATTTTTAAACTTCAGCAGAATTCCGAGAACAATGGAAGGGTTCCGAAGCATTTTTAAACTTCAGCGGAATTTGGAGAACAATGGAAGAGTTCCGAAGCATTTTTAAAAGTCAGCGGAAATCCGAGAACAATGGAAGAGTTGTGAAGCATTTTTAAACGTCAGCGGAATTCCGAGAACAATGGAATAGTTCTGAAGCATTTTTAAACGTCAGCGGAATTTTGAAAACAATGGAAGATTTCCGAAGCATTTTTAAACGTCAGCGGAATTCTGAGAACAATGGAAGAGTTCTGAAGCATTTATAAACTTCAGCAGAATTCCGAGAACAATGGAAGAGTTCCGAAGCATTTTTAAACGTCAGCGGAATTCCGAGAACAATGAAAGAGTTGCGAAGCATTATTAAACGTCAGCGGAATTCCGAGAACAATGGAAGAGTTCTGAAGCATTTTTAAACTTCAGCAGAATTCCCAGAACAATGGAAGTGTTTTGAAGCATTTTTAAACTTCAACGGAATTCCGAGAACAATGGAAGAGTTCCGAAGCATTTTTAAACGTCAGCGGAATTCCGAGAACAATGAAAGAGTTGCGAAGCATTATTAAACGTCAGCGGAATTCCGAGAACAATGGAAGAGTTCTGAAGCATTTTTAAGCGTCAGCGGAATTTTGAAAACAATGGAAGATTTCCGAAGCATTTTTAAACGTCAGCGGAATTCTGAGAACAATGGAAGAGTTCCTAAGCATTTTTAAACTTCAGCAGAATTCCGAGAACAATGGAAGGGTTCCGAAGCATTTTTAAACTTCAGCGGAATTCCGAGAACAATGGAAGAGTTCCAAAGCATTTTTAAACGTCAGCGGAATTCTGAGAACAATGGAAGAGTTCCGAAGCATTTTTAAACGTCAGCAGAATTCCGAGAAGAATGTAAGAGTACTGAAGCATTTTTAAACTTCAGCAGAATTCCGAGAGCAATGGAAGAGTTCCAAAGCATTTTAAAAGTTCAGCAGAATTCCGAGAACAATTGAAGAGTTCCGAAGCATTTTTAAACGTCAGTGGAATTCTGAGAACAATGGAAGAGTTCCGAAGCATTTTTAAACTTCAGCAGAATTCCGAGAACAATGGAAGAGTTTGGAAGCATTTTTAAACTTCAACGGAATTTCGAGAACAATGGAAGAGATCCGAAGCATATTTAAACGTCAGCGGAATTCCGAGAACAATGAAAGAGTTGCGAAGCATTATTAAACGTCAGCGGAATTCTGAGAACAATGGAAGAGTTCCGAAGCATTTTTAAACGTCAGCAGAATTCCGAGAAGAATGTAAGAGTACTGAAGCATTTTTAAACTTCAGCAGAATTCCGAGAGCAATGGAAGAGTTCCAAAGCATTTTAAAAGTTCATCAGAATTCCGAGAACAATTGAAGAGTTCCGAAGCATTTTTAAACGTCAGCGGAATGCCGAGAACAATGCAAGATTTCCGAAGCATTTTTATATGTCAGCGGAATTCCGAGAACAATGGAAGAGTACCGAAGCATTTTTAAACGTCAGCGGAATTCTGAGAACGATGGAAGAGTTCCAAAGCATTTTTAAACTTCAGCAGAATTCCGAGAACAATGGAAGAGTTTCGAAGCATTTTTAAACTTCAACGGAATTCCGAGAACAATGGAAGAGTTCCGCAGCATTTTTAAACGTCAGCAGAATTCCGAGAAGAATGTAAGAGTTCTGAAGCATTTTTAAACTTCAGCAGAATTCCGAAAGCAATGGAAGAGTTCCAAAGCATTTTAAAAGTTCAGCAGAATTCCGAGAACAATTGAAGAGTTCCGAAGCATTTTTAAACGTCAGCGGAATTTTGAAAACAATGGAAGATTTCCGAAGCATTTTTAAACGTCAGCGGAATGCCGAGAACAATGCAAGATTTCCGAAGCATTTTTATATGTCAGCGGAATTCCGAGAACAATGGAAGAGTACCGAAGCATTTTTAAATGTCAGCGGAATGCCGAGAACAATGCAAGATTTCCGAAGCATTTTTATATGTCAGCAAAATTCCGAGAACAATGGAAGAGATTTTAAGCATTTTTAAACTTCAGCGGAATTCCGAGAACAGTAGAAGAGTTCCGAAGCATTTTTAAACTTCACCCGAATTCTGAGAACAATGAAAGTGTTCCGAAGCATTTTTAAAAGTCAGCGGAATTCCGGGAACAATGGAAGAGTTGTGAAGCATTTTTAAACGTCAGCGGAATTCCGGGAACAATGGAAGAGTTGTGAAGCATTTTTAAACGTCAGCGGAATATTGAAAACAATGGAAGATTTCCGAAGCATTTTTAAACGTCAGCGGAATTCTGAGAACAATGGAAGAGTTACGAAGCATTTTTAAACTTCAGCAGAATTCCGAGAACAATGGAAGAGTTCCGAAGCATTTTTAAATGTCAGCGGAATTCCGAGAACAATGAAAGAGTTGCGAAGCATTATTAAACGTCAGCGGAATTCTGAGAACAATGGAAGAGTTCCGAAGCATTTTTAAACGTCAGCAGAATTCCGAGAAGAATGTAAGAGTACTGAAGCATTTTTAAACTTCAGCAGAATTCCGAGAGCAATGGAAGAGTTCCAAAGCATTTTAAAAGTTCATCAGAATTCCGAGAACAATTGAAGAGTTCCGAAGCATTTTTAAACGTCAGCGGAATGCCGAGAACAATGCAAGATTTCCGAAGCATTTTTATATGTCAGCGGAATTCCGAGAACAATGGAAGAGTACCGAAGCATTTTTAAACGTCAGCGGAATTCTGAGAACAATGGAAGAGTTCCAAAGCATTTTTAAACTTCAGCAGAATTCCGAGAACAATGGAAGAGTTTCGAAGCATTTTTAAACTTCAACGGAATTCCGAGAACAATGGAAGAGTTCCGCAGCATTTTTAAACGTCAGCAGAATTCCGAGAAGAATGTAAGAGTTCTGAAGCATTTTTAAACTTCAGCAGAATTCCGAGAAGAATGTAAGAGTTCCGAAGCATTTTTAAACGTCAGCGGAATGCCGAGAACAATGCAAGATTTCCGAAGCATTTTTATATGTCAGCGGAATTCCAAGAACAATGGAAGAGTTCCGAAGCATTTTTAAACTTCAGCAGAATTCCGAGAACAATGGAAGAGTTTCGAAGCATTTTTAAACTTCAATGGAATTTCGAGAACAATGGAAGAGTTCCGAAGCATTTTTAAACTTCAGCAGAATTCCGAGAACAATGGAAGATTTCCGAAGCATTATTAAACGTCAGCGGAATTCTGAGAACAATGGAAGAGTTCTGAAGCATTTATAAACTTCAGCAGAATTCCGAGAACAATGGAAGAGTTCCGAAGCATTTTTAAACTTCACCCGAATTCCGAGAGCAATGGAAGAGTTCCAAAGCATTTTAAAAGTTCAGCAGAATTCCTAGAACAATTGAAGAGTTCCGAAGCATTTTTAAACGTCAGCGGAATGCCGAGAACAATGCAAGATTTCCGAAGCATTTTTAAACGTCAGCGGAATTCTGAGAACAATGGAAGAGTTCCGAAGCATTTTTAAACTTCAGCAGAATTCCGAGAACAATGGAAGAGTTTCGAAGCATTTTTAAACTTCAACGGAATTTCGAGAACAATGGAAGAGTTCCAAAGCATTTTTAAACGTCAGCGGAATTCCGAGAACAATGAAAGAGTTGCGAAGCATTATTAAACGTCAGCGGAATTCCGAGAACAATGGAAGAGTTCTGAAGCATTTTTAAACGTCAGCGGAATTTTGAAAACAATGGAAGATTTCCGAAGCATTTTTAAACGTCAGCGGAATTCTGAGAACAATGGAAGAGTTCCGAAGCATTTTTAAACGTCAGCGGAATGCCGAGAACAATGCAAGATTTCCGAAGCATTTTTATATGTCAGCGGAATTCCGAGAACATTGGAAGAGTACCGAAGCATTTTTAAATGTCAGCGGAATGCCGAGAACAATGCAAGATTTCCGAAGCATTTTTATATGTCAGCAAAATTCCGAGAACAATGGAAGAGATTTTAAGCATTTTTAAACTTCAGCGGAATTCCGAGAACAGTAGAAGAGTTCCGAAGCATTTTTAAACTTCACCCGAATTCTGAGAACAATGAAAGTGTTCCGAAGCATTTTTAAAAGTCAGCGGAATTCCGGGAACAATGGAAGAGTTGTGAAGCATTTTTAAACGTCAGCGGAATTCCGAGAACAATGGAAGAGTTCCGAAGCATTTTTAAACTTCAGCGGAATTTGGAGAACAATGGAAGAGTTCCGAAGTATTTTTAAAAGTCAGCGGAATTCTGAGAACAATGGAAGAGTTCCGAAGCATTTTTAAACTTCAGCGGAATTCCGAGAACAATGGAAGAGTTCCAAAGCATTTTTAAACGTCAGCGGAATTCCGAGAACAATGGAAGAGTTCTGAAGCATTTTTAAACGTCAGCGGAATATTGAAAACAATGGAAGATTTCCGAAGCATTTTTAAACGTCAGCGGAATTCTGAGAACAATGGAAGAGTTACGAAGCATTTTTAAACTTCAGCAGAATTCCGAGAACAATGGAAGAGTTCCGAAGCATTTTTAAATGTCAGCGGAATTCCGAGAACAATGAAAGAGTTGCGAAGCATTATTAAACGTCAGCGGAATTCCGAGAACAATGGAAGGGTTCTGAAGCATTTTTAAGCGTCAGCGGAATTTTGAAAACAATGGAAGATTTCCGAAGCATTTATAAACGTCAGCGGAATTCTGAGAACAATGGAAGAGTTCCGAAGCATTTTTAAACTTCAGCAGAATTCCGAGAACAATGGAAGGGTTCCGAAGCATTTTTAAACTTCAGCGGAATTTGGAGAACAATGGAAGAGTTCCGAAGCATTTTTAAAAGTCAGCGGAAATCCGAGAACAATGGAAGAGTTGTGAAGCATTTTTAAACGTCAGCGGAATTCCGAGAACAATGGAATAGTTCTGAAGCATTTTTAAACGTCAGTGGAATTTTGAAAACAATGGAAGATTTCCGAAGCATTTTTAAATGTCAGCGGAATTCTGAGAACAATGGAAGAGTTCTGAAGCATTTATAAACTTCAGCAGAATTCCGAGAACAATGGAAGAGTTCCGAAGCATTTTTAAACGTCAGCGGAATTCCGAGAACAATGAAAGAGTTGCGAAGCATTATTAAACGTCAGCGGAATTCCGAGAACAATGGAAGAGTTCTGAAGCATTTTTAAACTTCAGCAGAATTCCCAGAACAATGGAAGTGTTTTGAAGCATTTTTAAACTTCAACGGAATTCCGAGAACAATGGAAGAGTTCCGAAGCATTTTTAAACGTCAGCGGAATTCCGAGAACAATGAAAGAGTTGCGAAGCATTATTAAACGTCAGCGGAATTCCGAGAACAATGGAAGAGTTCTGAAGCATTTTTAAGCGTCAGCGGAATTTTGAAAACAATGGAAGATTTCCGAAGCATTTTTAAACGTCAGCGGAATTCTGAGAACAATGGAAGAGTTCCTAAGCATTTTTAAACTTCAGCAGAATTCCGAGAACAATGGAAGGGTTCCGAAGCATTTTTAAACTTCAGCGGAATTCCGAGAACAATGGATGAGTTCCAAAGCATTTTTAAACGTCAGCGGAATTCTGAGAACAATGGAAGAGTTCCGAAGCATTTTTAAATGTCAGCAGAATTCCGAGAAGAATGTAAGAGTACTGAAGCATTTTTAAACTTCAGCAGAATTCCGAGAGCAATGGAAGAGTTCCAAAGCATTTTAAAAGTTCAGCAGAATTCCGAGAACAATTGAAGAGTTCCGAAGCATTTTTAAACGTCAGCGGAATGCCAAGAACCATGCAAGATTTCCGAAGCATTTTTATATGTCAGCGGAATTCCGAGAACAATGGAAGAGTACCCAAGCATTTTTAAACGTCAGCGGAATTCCGAGAAGAATGTAAGAGTCCTGAAGCATTTTTAAACTTCAGCAGAATTCCGAAAGCAATGGAAGAGTTCCAAAGCATTTTAAAAGTTCAGCAGAATTCCGAGAACAATCGAAGAGTTCCGAAGCATTTTTAAACGTCAGCGGAATGCCAAGAACAATGCAAGATTTCCGAAGCATTTTTATATGTCAGCGGAATTCCAAGAACAATGGAAGAGTTCCGAAGCATTTTTAAACTTCAGCAGAATTCCGAGAACAATGGAAGAGTTTCGAAGCATTTTTAAACTTCAACGGAATTCTGAGAACAATGGAAGAGTTCCGAAGCATTTTTAAACGTCAGCGGAATGCCAAGAACAATGCAAAATTTCCGAAGCATTTTTATATGTCAGCGGAATTCCGAGAACAATGGAAGAGTACCGAAGCATTTTTAAACGTCAGCAGAATTCCGAGAACAATGGAAGAGTTGCGAAGCATTTTTAAACGTCAGCAGAATTCCGAGAACAATGGAAGAGTTCCGAAGCATTTTTAAACGTCAGCAGAATTCCGAGAACAATGGAAGAGTTCCGAAGCATTTTTAAACGTCAGCAGAATTCCGAGAACAATGGAAGAGTTCCGAAGCATTTTTAAACGTCAGCAGAATTCCGAGAACAATGGAAGAGTTCCGAAGCATTTTTAAACGTCAGCGGAATTCCGAGAAAAATGGAAGAGTTCTGAAGCATTTTTAAGCGTCAGCGGAATTTTTAAAACAATGGAAGATTTCCGAAGCATTTTTAAACGTCAGCGGAATTCTGAGAACAATGGAAGAGTTCCGAAGCATTTTTAAACTTCAGCAGAATTCCAAGAGCAATGGAAGAGTTCCAAAGCATTTTAAAAGTTCAGCAGAATTCCGAGAACAATTGAAGAGTTCCGAAGCATTTTTAAACGTCAGCGGAATGCCGAGAACAATGCAAGATTTCCGAAGCATTTTTATATGTCAGCGGAATTCCGAGAACAATGGAAGAGTACCGAAGCATTTTTAAATGTCAGCGGAATGCCGAGAACAATGCAAGATTTCCGAAGCATTTTTATATGTCAGCAGAATTCCGAGAACAATGGAAGAGATTTTAAGCATTTTTAAACTTCAGCGGAATTCCGAGAACAGTAGAAGAGTTCCGAAGCATTTTTAAACTTCACCTGAATTCTGAGAACAATGAAAGAGTTCCGAAGCATTTTTAAAAGTCAGCGGAATTCCGGGAACAATGGAAGAGTTGTGAAGCATTTTTAAACGTCAGCGGAATTCCGAGAACAATGGAAGAGTTCCGAAGCATTTTTAAACTTCAGCGGAATTTGGAGAACAATGGAAGAGTTCCGAAGTATTTTTAAAAGTCAGCGGAATTCTGAGAACAATGGAAGAGTTCCGAAGCATTTTTAAACTTCAGCGGAATTCCGAGAACAATGGAAGAGTTCCAAAGCATTTTTAAACGTCAGCGGAATTCCGAGAACAATGGAAGAGTTCTGAAGCATTTTTAAACGTCAGCGGAATATTGAAAACAATGGAAGATTTCCGAAGCATTTTTAAACGTCAGCGGAATTCTGAGAACAATGGAAGAGTTACGAAGCATTTTTAAACTTCAGCAGAATTCTGAGAACAATGGAAGAGTTCCGAAGCATTTTTAAATGTCAGCGGAATTCCGAGAACAATGAAAGAGTTGCGAAGCATTATTAAACGTCAGCGGAATTCCGAGAACAATGGAAGATTTCTGAAGCATCTTTAAACTTCAGCAGAATTCCGAGAACAATGGAAGAGTTTCGAAGCATTTTTAAACTTCAACGGAATTCCGAGAACAATGGATGAGTGCCGAAGCATTTTTAAACGTCAGCGGAATTCCGAGAACAATGAAAGAGTTGCGAAGCATTATTAAACGTCAGCGGAATTCCGAGAACAATGGAAGAGTTCTGAAGCATTTTTAAGCGCCAGCGGAATTTTGAAAACAATGGAAGATTTCCGAAGCATTTATAAACGTCAGCGGAATTCTGAGAACAATGGAAGAGTTCCGAAGCATTTTTAAACTTCAGCAGAATTCCGAGAACAATGGAAGAGTTTCGAAGCATTTTTAAACTTCAACGGAATTTCGAGAACAATGGAAGAGTTCCAAAGCATTTTTAAACGTCAGCGGAATTCCGAGAACAATGAAAGAGTTGCGAAGCATTATTAAACGTCAGCGGAATTCCGAGAACAATGGAAGAGTTCTGAAGCATTTTTAAACGTCAGCGGAATTTTGAAAACAATGGAAGATTTCCGAAGCATTTTTAAACGTCAGCGGAATTCTGAGAACAATGGAAGAGTTCCGAAGCATTTTTAAACGTCAGCGGAATGCCGAGAACAATGCAAGATTTCCGAAGCATTTTTATATGTCAGCGGAATTCCGAGAACAATGGAAGAGTACCGAAGCATTTTTAAATGTCAGCGGAATGCCGAGAACAATGCAAGATTTCCGAAGCATTTTTATATGTCAGCAAAATTCCGAGAACAATGGAAGAGATTTTAAGCATTTTTAAACTTCAGCGGAATTCCGAGAACAGTAGAAGAGTTCCGAAGCATTTTTAAACTTCACCCGAATTCTGAGAACAATGAAAGTGTTCCGAAGCATTTTTAAAAGTCAGCGGAATACCGGGAACAATGGAAGAGTTGTGAAGCATTTTTAAACGTCAGCGGAATTCCGAGAACAATGGAAGAGTTCCGAAGCATTTTTAAACTTCAGCGGAATTTGGAGAACAATGGAAGAGTTCCGAAGTATTTTTAAAAGTCAGCGGAATTCTGAGAACAATGGAAGAGTTCCGAAGCATTTTTAAACTTCAGCGGAATTCCGAGAACAATGGAAGAGTTCCAAAGCATTTTTAAACGTCAGCGGAATTCCGAGAACAATGGAAGAGTTCTGAAGCATTTTTAAACGTCAGCGGAATATTGAAAACAATGGAAGATTTCCGAAGCATTTTTAAACGTCAGCGGAATTCTGAGAACAATGGAAGAGTTACGAAGCATTTTTAAACTTCAGCAGAATTCCGAGAACAATGGAAGAGTTCCGAAGCATTTTTAAATGTCAGCGGAATTCCGAGAACAATGAAAGAGTTGCGAAGCATTATTAAACGTCAGCGGAATTCCGAGAACAATGGAAGGGTTCTGAAGCATTTTTAAGCGTCAGCGGAATTTTGAAAACAATGGAAGATTTCCGAAGCATTTATAAACGTCAGCGGAATTCTGAGAACAATGGAAGAGTTCCGAAGCATTTTTAAACTTCAGCAGAATTCCGAGAACAATGGAAGGGTTCCGAAGCATTTTTAAACTTCAGCGGAATTTGGAGAACAATGGAAGAGTTCCGAAGCATTTTTAAAAGTCAGCGGAAATCCGAGAACAATGGAAGAGTTGTGAAGCATTTTTAAACGTCAGCGGAATTCCGAGAACAATGGAATAGTTCTGAAGCATTTTTAAACGTCAGCGGAATTTTGAAAACAATGGAAGATTTCCGAAGCATTTTTAAATGTCAGCGGAATTCTGAGAACAATGGAAGAGTTCTGAAGCATTTATAAACTTCAGCAGAATTCCGAGAACAATGGAAGAGTTCCGAAGCATTTTTAAACGTCAGCGGAATTCCGAGAACAATGAAAGAGTTGCGAAGCATTATTAAACGTCAGCGGAATTCCGAGAACAATGGAAGAGTTCTGAAGCATTTTTAAACTTCAGCAGAATTCCCAGAACAATGGAAGTGTTTTGAAGCATTTTTAAACTTCAACGGAATTCCGAGAACAATGGAAGAGTTCCGAAGCATTTTTAAACGTCAGCGGAATTCCGAGAACAATGAAAGAGTTGCGAAGCATTATTAAACGTCAGCGGAATTCCGAGAACAATGGAAGAGTTCTGAAGCATTTTTAAGCGTCAGCGGAATTTTGAAAACAATGGAAGATTTCCGAAGCATTTTTAAACGTCAGCGGAATTCTGAGAACAATGGAAGAGTTCCTAAGCATTTTTAAACTTCAGCAGAATTCCGAGAACAATGGAAGGGTTCCGAAGCATTTTTAAACTTCAGCGGAATTCCGAGAACAATGGATGAGTTCCAAAGCATTTTTAAACGTCAGCGGAATTCTGAGAACAATGGAAGAGTTCCGAAGCATTTTTAAATGTCAGCAGAATTCCGAGAAGAATGTAAGAGTACTGAAGCATTTTTAAACTTCAGCAGAATTCCGAGAGCAATGGAAGAGTTCCAAAGCATTTTAAAAGTTCAGCAGAATTCCGAGAACAATTGAAGAGTTCCGAAGCATTTTTAAACGTCAGCGGAATGCCAAGAACCATGCAAGATTTCCGAAGCATTTTTATATGTCAGCGGAATTCCGAGAACAATGGAAGAGTACCCAAGCATTTTTAAACGTCAGCGGAATTCCGAGAAGAATGTAAGAGTTCTGAAGCATTTTTAAACTTCAGCAGAATTCCGAAAGCAATGGAAGAGTTCCAAAGCATTTTAAAAGTTCAGCAGAATTCCGAGAACAATCGAAGAGTTCCGAAGCATTTTTAAACGTCAGCGGAATGCCAAGAACAATGCAAGATTTCCGAAGCATTTTTATATGTCAGCGGAATTCCAAGAACAATGGAAGAGTTCCGAAGCATTTTTAAACTTCAGCAGAATTCCGAGAACAATGGAAGAGTTTCGAAGCATTTTTAAACTTCAACGGAATTCTGAGAACAATGGAAGAGTTCCGAAGCATTTTTAAACGTCAGCGGAATGCCAAGAACAATGCAAGATTTCCGAAGCATTTTTATATGTCAGCGGAATTCCGAGAACAATGGAAGAGTACCGAAGCATTTTTAAACGTCAGCAGAATTCCGAGAACAATGGAAGAGTTCCGAAGCATTTTTAAACGTCAGCAGAATTCCGAGAACAATGGAAGAGTTCCGAAGCATTTTTAAACGTCAGCGGAATTCCGAGAAAAATGGAAGAGTTCTGAAGCATTTTTAAGCGTCAGCGGAATTTTTAAAACAATGGAAGATTTCCGAAGCATTTTTAAACGTCAGCGGAATTCTGAGAACAATGGAAGAGTTCCGAAGCATTTTTAAACTTCAGCAGAATTCCAAGAGCAATGGAAGAGTTCCAAAGCATTTTAAAAGTTCAGCAGAATTCCGAGAACAATTGAAGAGTTCCGAAGCATTTTTAAACGTCAGCGGAATGCCGAGAACAATGCAAGATTTCCGAAGCATTTTTATATGTCAGCGGAATTCCGAGAACAATGGAAGAGTACCGAAGCATTTTTAAATGTCAGCGGAATGCCGAGAACAATGCAAGATTTCCGAAGCATTTTTATATGTCAGCAGAATTCCGAGAACAATGGAAGAGATTTTAAGCATTTTTAAACTTCAGCGGAATTCCGAGAACAGTAGAAGAGTTCCGAAGCATTTTTAAACTTCACCTGAATTCTGAGAACAATGAAAGAGTTCCGAAGCATTTTTAAAAGTCAGCGGAATTCCGGGAACAATGGAAGAGTTGTGAAGCATTTTTAAACGTCAGCGGAATTCCGAGAACAATGGAAGAGTTCCGAAGCATTTTTAAACTTCAGCGGAATTTGGAGAACAATGGAAGAGTT
This sequence comes from Phyllobates terribilis, assembly GCF_046119375.1. Classification (NCBI taxonomy): domain Eukaryota; kingdom Metazoa; phylum Chordata; class Amphibia; order Anura; family Dendrobatidae; genus Phyllobates; species Phyllobates terribilis. The sequence goes on along the minus strand of NW_027362788.1, from coordinate 9,558,746 downwards.
CCGAAGTATTTTTAAAAGTCAGCGGAATTCTGAGAACAATGGAAGAGTTCCGAAGCATTTTTAAACTTCAGCGGAATTCCGAGAACAATGGAAGAGTTCCAAAGCATTTTTAAACGTCAGCGGAATTCCGAGAACAATGGAAGAGTTCTGAAGCATTTTTAAACGTCAGCGGAATATTGAAAACAATGGAAGATTTCCGAAGCATTTTTAAACGTCAGCGGAATTCTGAGAACAATGGAAGAGTTACGAAGCATTTTTAAACTTCAGCAGAATTCTGAGAACAATGGAAGAGTTCCGAAGCATTTTTAAATGTCAGCGGAATTCCGAGAACAATGAAAGAGTTGCGAAGCATTATTAAACGTCAGCGGAATTCCGAGAACAATGGAAGATTTCTGAAGCATCTTTAAACTTCAGCAGAATTCCGAGAACAATGGAAGAGTTTCGAAGCATTTTTAAACTTCAACGGAATTCCGAGAACAATGGATGAGTGCCGAAGCATTTTTAAACGTCAGCGGAATTCCGAGAACAATGAAAGAGTTGCGAAGCATTATTAAACGTCAGCGGAATTCCGAGAACAATGGAAGAGTTCTGAAGCATTTTTAAGCGCCAGCGGAATTTTGAAAACAATGGAAGATTTCCGAAGCATTTATAAACGTCAGCGGAATTCTGAGAACAATGGAAGAGTTCCGAAGCATTTTTAAACTTCAGCAGAATTCCGAGAACAATGGAAGAGTTTCGAAGCATTTTTAAACTTCAACGGAATTTCGAGAACAATGGAAGAGTTCCAAAGCATTTTTATATGTCAGCGGAATTCCGAGAACAATGGAAGAGTACCGAAGCATTTTTAAATGTCAGCGGAATGCCGAGAACAATGCAAGATTTCCGAAGCATTTTTATATGTCAGCAAAATTCCGAGAACAATGGAAGAGATTTTAAGCATTTTTAAACTTCAGCGGAATTCCGAGAACAGTAGAAGAGTTCCGAAGCATTTTTAAACTTCACCCGAATTCTGAGAACAATGAAAGTGTTCCGAAGCATTTTTAAAAGTCAGCGGAATTCCGGGAACAATGGAAGAGTTGTGAAGCATTTTTAAACGTCAGCGGAATTCCGAGAACAATGGAAGAGTTCCGAAGCATTTTTAAACTTCAGCGGAATTTGGAGAACAATGGAAGAGTTCCGAAGTATTTTTAAAAGTCAGCGGAATTCTGAGAACAATGGAAGAGTTCCGAAGCATTTTTAAACTTCAGCGGAATTCCGAGAACAATGGAAGAGTTCCAAAGCATTTTTAAACGTCAGCGGAATTCCGAGAACAATGGAAGAGTTCTGAAGCATTTTTAAACGTCAGCGGAATATTGAAAACAATGGAAGATTTCCGAAGCATTTTTAAACGTCAGCGGAATTCTGAGAACAATGGAAGAGTTACGAAGCATTTTTAAACTTCAGCAGAATTCCGAGAACAATGGAAGAGTTCCGAAGCATTTTTAAATGTCAGCGGAATTCCGAGAACAATGAAAGAGTTGCGAAGCATTATTAAACGTCAGCGGAATTCCGAGAACAATGGAAGGGTTCTGAAGCATTTTTAAGCGTCAGCGGAATTTTGAAAACAATGGAAGATTTCCGAAGCATTTATAAACGTCAGCGGAATTCTGAGAACAATGGAAGAGTTCCGAAGCATTTTTAAACTTCAGCAGAATTCCGAGAACAATGGAAGGGTTCCGAAGCATTTTTAAACTTCAGCGGAATTTGGAGAACAATGGAAGAGTTCCGAAGCATTTTTAAAAGTCAGCGGAAATCCGAGAACAATGGAAGAGTTGTGAAGCATTTTTAAACGTCAGCGGAATTCCGAGAACAATGGAATAGTTCTGAAGCATTTTTAAACGTCAGCGGAATTTTGAAAACAATGGAAGATTTCCGAAGCATTTTTAAATGTCAGCGGAATTCTGAGAACAATGGAAGAGTTCTGAAGCATTTATAAACTTCAGCAGAATTCCGAGAACAATGGAAGAGTTCCGAAGCATTTTTAAACGTCAGCGGAATTCCGAGAACAATGAAAGAGTTGCGAAGCATTATTAAACGTCAGCGGAATTCCGAGAACAATGGAAGAGTTCTGAAGCATTTTTAAACTTCAGCAGAATTCCCAGAACAATGGAAGTGTTTTGAAGCATTTTTAAACTTCAACGGAATTCCGAGAACAATGGAAGAGTTCCGAAGCATTTTTAAACGTCAGCGGAATTCCGAGAACAATGAAAGAGTTGCGAAGCATTATTAAACGTCAGCGGAATTCCGAGAACAATGGAAGAGTTCTGAAGCATTTTTAAGCGTCAGCGGAATTTTGAAAACAATGGAAGATTTCCGAAGCATTTTTAAACGTCAGCGGAATTCTGAGAACAATGGAAGAGTTCCTAAGCATTTTTAAACTTCAGCAGAATTCCGAGAACAATGGAAGGGTTCCGAAGCATTTTTAAACTTCAGCGGAATTCCGAGAACAATGGATGAGTTCCAAAGCATTTTTAAACGTCAGCGGAATTCTGAGAACAATGGAAGAGTTCCGAAGCATTTTTAAATGTCAGCAGAATTCCGAGAAGAATGTAAGAGTACTGAAGCATTTTTAAACTTCAGCAGAATTCCGAGAGCAATGGAAGAGTTCCAAAGCATTTTAAAAGTTCAGCAGAATTCCGAGAACAATTGAAGAGTTCCGAAGCATTTTTAAACGTCAGCGGAATGCCAAGAACCATGCAAGATTTCCGAAGCATTTTTATATGTCAGCGGAATTCCGAGAACAATGGAAGAGCACCCAAGCATTTTTAAACGTCAGCGGAATTCCGAGAAGAATGTAAGAGTTCTGAAGCATTTTTAAACTTCAGCAGAATTCCGAAAGCAATGGAAGAGTTCCAAAGCATTTTAAAAGTTCAGCAGAATTCCGAGAACAATCGAAGAGTTCCGAAGCATTTTTAAACGTCAGCGGAATGCCAAGAACAATGCAAGATTTCCGAAGCATTTTTATATGTCAGCGGAATTCCAAGAACAATGGAAGAGTTCCGAAGCATTTTTAAACTTCAGCAGAATTCCGAGAACAATGGAAGAGTTTCGAAGCATTTTTAAACTTCAACGGAATTCTGAGAACAATGGAAGAGTTCCGAAGCATTTTTAAACGTCAGCGGAATGCCAAGAACAATGCAAAATTTCCGAAGCATTTTTATATGTCAGCGGAATTCCGAGAACAATGGAAGAGTACCGAAGCATTTTTAAACGTCAGCAGAATTCCGAGAACAATGGAAGAGTTGCGAAGCATTTTTAAACGTCAGCAGAATTCCGAGAACAATGGAAGAGTTCCGAAGCATTTTTAAACGTCAGCAGAATTCCGAGAACAATGGAAGAGTTCCGAAGCATTTTTAAACGTCAGCAGAATTCCGAGAACAATGGAAGAGTTCCGAAGCATTTTTAAACGTCAGCAGAATTCCGAGAACAATGGAAGAGTTCCGAAGCATTTTTAAACGTCAGCGGAATTCCGAGAAAAATGGAAGAGTTCTGAAGCATTTTTAAGCGTCAGCGGAATTTTTAAAACAATGGAAGATTTCCGAAGCATTTTTAAACGTCAGCGGAATTCTGAGAACAATGGAAGAGTTCCGAAGCATTTTTAAACTTCAGCAGAATTCCAAGAGCAATGGAAGAGTTCCAAAGCATTTTAAAAGTTCAGCAGAATTCCGAGAACAATTGAAGAGTTCCGAAGCATTTTTAAACGTCAGCGGAATGCCGAGAACAATGCAAGATTTCCGAAGCATTTTTATATGTCAGCGGAATTCCGAGAACAATGGAAGAGTACCGAAGCATTTTTAAATGTCAGCGGAATGCCGAGAACAATGCAAGATTTCCGAAGCATTTTTATATGTCAGCAGAATTCCGAGAACAATGGAAGAGATTTTAAGCATTTTTAAACTTCAGCGGAATTCCGAGAACAGTAGAAGAGTTCCGAAGCATTTTTAAACTTCACCTGAATTCTGAGAACAATGAAAGAGTTCCGAAGCATTTTTAAAAGTCAGCGGAATTCCGGGAACAATGGAAGAGTTGTGAAGCATTTTTAAACGTCAGCGGAATTCCGAGAACAATGGAAGAGTTCCGAAGCATTTTTAAACTTCAGCGGAATTTGGAGAACAATGGAAGAGTTCCGAAGTATTTTTAAAAGTCAGCGGAATTCTGAGAACAATGGAAGAGTTCCGAAGCATTTTTAAACTTCAGCGGAATTCCGAGAACAATGGAAGAGTTCCAAAGCATTTTTAAACGTCAGCGGAATTCCGAGAACAATGGAAGAGTTCTGAAGCATTTTTAAACGTCAGCGGAATATTGAAAACAATGGAAGATTTCCGAAGCATTTTTAAACGTCAGCGGAATTCTGAGAACAATGGAAGAGTTACGAAGCATTTTTAAACTTCAGCAGAATTCTGAGAACAATGGAAGAGTTCCGAAGCATTTTTAAATGTCAGCGGAATTCCGAGAACAATGAAAGAGTTGCGAAGCATTATTAAACGTCAGCGGAATTCCGAGAACAATGGAAGATTTCTGAAGCATCTTTAAACTTCAGCAGAATTCCGAGAACAATGGAAGAGTTTCGAAGCATTTTTAAACTTCAACGGAATTCCGAGAACAATGGATGAGTGCCGAAGCATTTTTAAACGTCAGCGGAATTCCGAGAACAATGAAAGAGTTGCGAAGCATTATTAAACGTCAGCGGAATTCCGAGAACAATGGAAGAGTTCTGAAGCATTTTTAAGCGCCAGCGGAATTTTGAAAACAATGGAAGATTTCCGAAGCATTTATAAACGTCAGCGGAATTCTGAGAACAATGGAAGAGTTCCGAAGCATTTTTAAACTTCAGCAGAATTCCGAGAACAATGGAAGGGTTCCGAAGCATTTTTAAACTTCAGCAGAATTCCGAGAACAATGGAAGAGTTCCGAAGCATTTTTAAAAGTCAGCGGAAATCCGAGAACAATGGAAGAGTTGTGAAGCATTTTTAAACGTCAGCGGAATTCTGAGAACAATGGAAGAGTTCCTAAGCATTTTTAAACTTCAGCAGAATTCCGAGAACAATGGAAGATTTCCGAAGCATTTTTAAACGTCAGCGGAATTCTGAGAACAATGGAAGAGTTCCTAAGCATTTTTAAACTTCAGCAGAATTCCGAGAACAATGGAAGATTTCCGAAGCATTTTTAAACGTCAGCGGAATTCTGAGAACAATGGAAGAGTTCCTAAGCATTTTTAAACTTCAGCAGAATTCCGAGAACAATGGAAGAGTTCCGAAGCATTTTTAAACTTCAGCAGAATTCCAAGAGCAATGGAAGAGTTCCAAAGCATTTTAAAAGTTCAGCAGAATTCCGAGAACAATTGAAGAGTTCCGAAGCATTTTTAAACGTCAGCGGAATGCCGAGAACAATGCAAGATTTCCGAAGCATTTTTATATGTCAGTGGAATTCCGAGAACAATGGAAGAGTACCGAAGCATTTTTAAATGTCAGCGGAATGCCGAGAACAATGCAAGATTTCCGAAGCATTTTTATATGTCAGCAGAATTCCGAGAACAATGGAAGAGATTTTAAGCATTTTTAAACTTCAGCGGAATTCCGAGAACAGTAGAAGAGTTCCGGAGCATTTTTAAACTTCACCTGAATTCTGAGAACAATGAAAGAGTTCCGAAGCATTTTTAAAAGTCAGCGGAATTCCGGGAACAATGGAAGAGTTGTGAAGCATTTTTAAACGTCAGCGGAAATCCGAGAACAATGGAAGAGTTCCGAAGCATTTTTAAACTTCAGCGGAATTTTGAAAACAATGGAAGATTTCCGAAGCATTTTTAAATGTCAGCGGAATTCTGAGAACAATGGAAGAGTTCCGAAGCATTTTTAAACGTCAGCGGAATGCCGAGAACAATGCAAGTTTTCCGAAGCATTTTTATATGTCAGCGGAATTCCGAGAACAATGGAAGAGTACCGAAGCATTTTTAAACGTCAGCAGAATTCCGAGAACAATGGAAGAGTTCCGAAGCATTTTTAAACGTCAGCAGAATTCCGAGAACAATGGAAGGGTTCCGAAGCATTTTTAAACTTCAGCGGAATTTGGAGAACAATGGAAGAGTTCCGAAGTATTTTTAAAAGTCAGCGGAATTCCAAGAACAATGGAAGAGTTGTGAAGCATTTTTAAACTTCAGCGGAATTCCGAGAACAATGGAAGAGTTCCGAAGCATTTTTAAACGTCAGCAGAATTCCGAGAACAATGGAAGAGTTCCGAAGCATTTTTAAACGTCAGCAGAATTCTGAGAACAATGTAAGGGTTCCGAAGCATTTTTAAACTTCAGCGGAATTCCGAGAACAATGGAAGAGTTCCAACGCATTTTTAAACGTCAGCGGAATTCTGAGAACAATGGAAGAGTTCCGAAGCATTTTTAAACGTCAGCAGAATTCCGAGAAGAATGTAAGAGTACTGAAGCATTTTTAAACTTCAGCAGAATTCCGAGAGCAATGGAAGAGTTCCAAAGCATTTTAAAAGTTCAGCAGAATTCCGAGAACAATTGAAGAGTTCCGAAGCATTTTTAAACGTCAGCGGAATGCCGAGAACCATGCAAGATTTCCGAAGCATTTTTATATGTCAGCGGAATTCCGAGAACAATGGAAGAGTACCGAAGCATTTTTAAACGTCAGCGGAATTCCGAGAAGAATGTAAGAGTTCTGAAGCATTTTTAAACTTCAGCAGAATTCCGAAAGCAATGGAAGAGTTCCAAAGCATTTTAAAAGTTCAGCAGAATTCCGAGAACAATTGAAGAGTTCCGAAGCATTTTTAAACGTCAGCGGAATGCCAAGAACAATGCAAGATTTCCGAAGCATTTTTATATGTCAGCGGAATTCCGAGAACAATGGAAGAGTACCGAAGCATTTTTAAACGTCAGCAGAATTCCGAGAACAATGGAAGAGTTCCGAAGCATTTTTAAACGTCAGCAGAATTCCGAGAACAATGGAAGAGTTCCAAAGCATTTTTAAACGTCAGCAGAATTCCGAGAACAATGGAAGAGTTCCGAAGCATTTTTAAACGTCAGCAGAATTCCGAGAACAATGGAAGAGTTCCGAAGCATTTTTAAACGTCAGCAGAATTCCGAGAACAATGGAAGAGTTCCGAAGCATTTTTAAACGTCAGCGGAATGCCGAGAACAATGCAAGATTTCCGAAGCATTTTTAAACGTCAGCGGAATTCTGAGAACAATGGAAGAGTTCCGAAGCATTTTTAAACTTCAGCAGAATTCCGAGAACAATGGAAGAGTTTCGAAGCATTTTTAAACTTCAACGGAATTTCGAGAACAATGGAAGAGTTCCAAAGCATTTTTAAACGTCAGCGGAATTCCGAGAACAATGAAAGAGTTGCGAAGCATTATTAAACGTCAGCGGAATTCCGAGAACAATGGAAGAGTTCTGAAGCATTTTTAAACGTCAGCGGAATTTTGAAAACAATGGAAGATTTCCGAAGCATTTTTAAACGTCAGCGGAATTCTGAGAACAATGGAAGAGTTCCGAAGCATTTTTAAACTTCAGCGGAATTTGGAGAACAATGGAAGAGTTCCGAAGTATTTTTAAAAGTCAGCGGAATTCTGAGAACAATGGAAGAGTTCCGAAGCATTTTTAAACTTCAGCGGAATTCCGAGAACAATGGAAGAGTTCCAAAGCATTTTTAAACGTCAGCGGAATTCCGAGAACAATAGAAGAGTTCTGAAGCTTTTTTAAACGTCAGCGGAATATTGAAAACAATGGAAGATTTCCGAAGCATTTTTAAACGTCAGCGGAATTCTGAGAACAATGGAAGAGTTACGAAGCATTTTTAAACTTCAGCAGAATTCTGAGAACAATGGAAGAGTTCCGAAGCATTTTTAAATGTCAGCGGAATTCCGAGAACAATGAAAGAGTTGCGAAGCATTATTAAACGTCAGCGGAATTCCGAGAACAATGGAAGATTTCTGAAGCATCTTTAAACTTCAGCAGAATTCCGAGAACAATGGAAGAGTTTCGAAGCATTTTTAAACTTCAACGGAATTCCGAGAACAATGGATGAGTGCCGAAGCATTTTTAAACGTCAGCGGAATTCCGAGAACAATGAAAGAGTTGCGAAGCATTATTAAACGTCAGCGGAATTCTGAGAACAATGGAAGAGTTCCGAAGCATTTTTAAACTTCAGCAGAATTCCGAGAACAATGGAAGGATTCCGAAGCATTTTTAAACTTCAGCGGAATTTGGAGAACAATGGAAGAGTTCCGAAGCATTTTTAAAAGTCAGCGGAAATCCGAGAACAATGGAAGAGTTGTGAAGCATTTTTAAACGTCAGCGGAATTCTGAGAACAATGGAAGAGTTCCTAAGCATTTTTAAACTTCAGCAGAATTCCGAGAACAATGGAAGATTTCCGAAGCATTTTTAAACGTCAGCGGAATTCTGAGAACAATGGAAGAGTTCCTAAGCATTTTTAAACTTCAGCAGAATTCCGAGAACAATGGAAGAGTTCCGAAGCATTTTTAAACTTCAGCAGAATTCCAAGAGCAATGGAAGAGTTCCAAAGCATTTTAAAAGTTCAGCAGAATTCCGAGAACAATTGAAGAGTTCCGAAGCATTTTTAAATGTCAGCGGAATGCCGAGAACAATGCAAGATTTCCGAAGCATTTTTATATGTCAGCGGAATTCCGAGAACAATGGAAGAGTACCGAAGCATTTTTAAATGTCAGCGGAATGCCGAGAACAATGCAAGATTTCCGAAGCATTTTTATATGTCAGCAGAATTCCGAGAACAATGGAAGAGATTTTAAGCATTTTTAAACTTCAGCGGAATTCCGAGAACAGTAGAAGAGTTCCGGAGCATTTTTAAACTTCACCCGAATTCTGAGAACAATGAAAGAGTTCCGAAGCATTTTTAAAAGTCAGCGGAATTCCGGGAACAATGGAAGAGTTGTGAAGCATTTTTAAACGTCAGCGGAATTCCGAGAACAATGGAAGAGTACCGAAGCATTTTTAAACGTCAGCAGAATTCCGAGAACAATGGAAGAGTTCCGAAGCATTTTTAAACGTCAGCAGAATTCCGAGAACAATGGAAGGGTTCCGAAGCATTTTTAAACTTCAGCGGAATTTGGAGAACAATGGAAGAGTTCCGAAGTATTTTTAAAAGTCAGCGGAATTCCGAGAACAATGGAAGAGTTGTGAAGCATTTTTAAACGTCAGCGGAATTCCGAGAACAATGGAAGAGTTCCGAAGCATTTTTAAACGTCAGCAGAATTCCGAGAACAATGGAAGAGTTCCGAAGCATTTTTAAACGTCAGCAGAATTCTGAGAACAATGTAAGGGTTCCGAAGCATTTTTAAACTTCAGCGGAATTCCGAGAACAATGGAAGAGTTCCAACGCATTTTTAAACGTCAGCGGAATTCTGAGAAGAATGTAAGAGTACTGAAGCATTTTTAAACTTCAGCAGAATTCCGAGAGCAATGGAAGAGTTCCAAAGCATTTTAAAAGTTCAGCAGAATTCCGAGAACAATTGAAGAGTTCCGAAGCATTTTTAAACGTCAGCGGAATGCCGAGAACCATGCAAGATTTCCGAAGCATTTTTATATGTCAGCGGAATTCCGAGAACAATGGAAGAGTACCGAAGCATTTTTAAATGTCAGCGGAATTCCGAGAAGAATGTAAGAGTTCTGAAGCATTTTTAAACTTCAGCAGAATTCCGAAAGCAATGGAAGAGTTCCAAAGCATTTTAAAAGTTCAGCAGAATTCCGAGAACAATTGAAGAGTTCCGAAGCATTTTTAAACGTCAGCGGAATGCCGAGAACAATGCAAGATTTCCGAAGCATTTTTATATGTCAGCGGAATACCAAGAACAATGGAAGAGTTCCGAAGCATTTTTAAACTTCAGCAGAATTCCGAGAACAATGGAAGAGTTTCGAAGCATTTTTAAACTTCAACGGAATTCTGAGAACAATGGAAGAGTTCCGAAGCATTTTTAAACGTCAGCGGAATGCCAAGAACAATGCAAGATTTCCGAAGCATTTTTATATGTCAGCGGAATTCCGAGAACAATGGAAGAGTACCGAAGCATTTTTAAACGTCAGCAGAATTCCGAGAACAATGGAAGAGTTCCGAAGCATTTTTAAACGTCAGCAGAATTCCGAGAACAATGGAAGAGTTCCGAAGCATTTTTAAACGTCAGCAGAATTCCGAGAACAATGGAAGAGTTCCGAAGCATTTTTAAACGTCAGCAGAATTCCGAGAACAATGGAAGAGTTCCGAAGCATTTTTAAACGTCAGCGGAATGCCGAGAACAATGCAAGATTTCCGAAGCATTTTTAAACGTCAGCGGAATTCTGAGAACAATGGAAGAGTTCCGAAGCATTTTTAAACTTCAGCAGAATTCCGAGAACAATGGAAGAGTTTCGAAGCATTTTTAAACTTCAACGGAATTTCGAGAACAATGGAAGAGTTCCAAAGCATTTTTAAACGTCAGCGGAATTCCGAGAACAATGAAAGAGTTGCGAAGCATTATTAAACGTCAGCGGAATTCCGAGAACAATGGAAGAGTTCTGAAGCATTTTTAAACGTCAGCGGAATTTTGAAAACAATGGAAGATTTCCGAAGCATTTTTAAACGTCAGCGGAATTCTGAGAACAATGGAAGAGTTCCGAAGCATTTTTAAACGTCAGCGGAATGCCGAGAACAATGCAAGATTTCCGAAGCATTTTTATATGTCAGCGGAATTCCGAGAACAATGGAAGAGTACCGAAGCATTTTTAAATGTCAGCGGAATGCCGAGAACAATGCAAGATTTCCGAAGCATTTTTATATGTCAGCAAAATTCCGAGAACAATGGAAGAGATTTTAAGCATTTTTAAACTTCAGCGGAATTCCGAGAACAGTAGAAGAGTTCCGAAGCATTTTTAAACTTCACCCGAATTCTGAGAACAATGAAAGTGTTCCGAAGCATTTTTAAAAGTCAGCGGAATTCCGGGAACAATGGAAGAGTTGTGAAGCATTTTTAAACGTCAGCGGAATTCCGAGAACAATGGAAGAGTTCCGAAGCATTTTTAAACTTCAGCGGAATTTGGAGAACAATGGAAGAGTTCCGAAGTATTTTTAAAAGTCAGCGGAATTCTGAGAACAATGGAAGAGTTCCGAAGCATTTTTAAACTTCAGCGGAATTCCGAGAACAATGGAAGAGTTCCAAAGCATTTTTAAACGTCAGCGGAATTCCGAGAACAATGGAAGAGTTCTGAAGCATTTTTAAACGTCAGCGGAATATTGAAAACAATGGAAGATTTCCGAAGCATTTTTAAACGTCAGCGGAATTCTGAGAACAATGGAAGAGTTACGAAGCATTTTTAAACTTCAGCAGAATTCCGAGAACAATGGAAGAGTTCCGAAGCATTTTTAAATGTCAGCGGAATTCCGAGAACAATGAAAGAGTTGCGAAGCATTATTAAACGTCAGCGGAATTCCGAGAACAATGGAAGGGTTCTGAAGCATTTTTAAGCGTCAGCGGAATTTTGAAAACAATGGAAGATTTCCGAAGCATTTATAAACGTCAGCGGAATTCTGAGAACAATGGAAGAGTTCCGAAGCATTTTTAAACTTCAGCAGAATTCCGAGAACAATGGAAGAGTTCTGAAGCATTTTTAAACTTCAGCGGAATTTGGAGAACAATGGAAGAGTTCCGAAGCATTTTTAAAAGTCAGCGGAAATCCGAGAACAATGAAAGAGTTGCGAAGCATTATTAAACGTCAGCGGAATTCCGAGAACAATGGAAGAGTTCTGAAGCATTTTTAAACTTCAGCAGAATTCCCAGAACAATGGAAGTGTTTTGAAGCATTTTTAAACTTCAACGGAATTCCGAGAACAATGGAAGAGTTCCGAAGCATTTTTAAACGTCAGCGGAATTCCGAGAACAATGAAAGAGTTGCGAAGCATTATTAAACGTCAGCGGAATTCCGAGAACAATGGAAGAGTTCTGAAGCATTTTTAAGCGTCAGCGGAATTTTGAAAACAATGGAAGATTTCCGAAGCATTTTTAAACGTCAGCGGAATTCTGAGAACAATGGAAGAGTTCCTAAGCATTTTTAAACTTCAGCAGAATTCCGAGAACAATGGAAGGGTTCCGAAGCATTTTTAAACTTCAGCGGAATTCCGAGAACAATGGATGAGTTCCAAAGCATTTTTAAACGTCAGCGGAATTCTGAGAACAATGGAAGAGTTCCGAAGCATTTTTAAATGTCAGCAGAATTCCGAGAAGAATGTAAGAGTACTGAAGCATTTTTAAACTTCAGCAGAATTCCGAGAGCAATGGAAGAGTTCCAAAGCATTTTAAAAGTTCAGCAGAATTCCGAGAACAATTGAAGAGTTCCGAAGCATTTTTAAAAGTCAGCGGAATGCCGAGAACCATGCAAGATTTCCGAAGCATTTTTATATGTCAGCGGAATTCCGAGAACAATGGAAGAGTACCGAAGCATTTTTAAACGTCAGCGGAATTCCGAGAAGAATGTAAGAGTTCTGAAGCATTTTTAAACTTCAGCAGAATTCCGAAAGCAATGGAAGAGTTCCAAAGCATTTTAAAAGTTCAGCAGAATTCCGAGAACAATCGAAGAGTTCCGAAGCATTTTTAAACGTCAGCGGAATGCCAAGAACAATGCAAGATTTCCGAAGCATTTTTATATGTCAGCGGAATTCCAAGAACAATGGAAGAGTTCCGAAGCATTTTTAAACTTCAGCAGAATTCCGAGAACAATGGAAGAGTTTCGAAGCATTTTTAAACTTCAACGGAATTCTGAGAACAATGGAAGAGTTCCGAAGCATTTTTAAACGTCAGCGGAATGCCAAGAACAATGCAAAATTTCCGAAGCATTTTTATATGTCAGCGGAATTCCGAGAACAATGGAAGAGTACCGAAGCATTTTTAAACGTCAGCAGAATTCCGAGAACAATGGAATAGTTGCGAAGCATTTTTAAACGTCAGCAGAATTCCGAGAACAATGGAAGAGTTCCGAAGCATTTTTAAACGTCAGCAGAATTCCGAGAACAATGGAAGAGTTCCGAAGCATTTTTAAACGTCAGCGGAATTCCGAGAAAAATGGAAGAGTTCTGAAGCATTTTTAAGCGTCAGCGGAATTTTGAAAACAATGGAAGATTTCCGAAGCATTTTTAAACGTCAGCGGAATTCTGAGAACAATGGAAGAGTTCCGAAGCATTTTTAAACGTCAGCGGAATTCCGAGAAGAATGTAAGAGTTCTGAAGCATTTTTAAACTTCAGCAGAATTCCGAAAGCAATGGAAGAGTTCCAAAGCATTTTAAAAGTTCAGCAGAATTCCGAGAACAATCGAAGAGTTCCGAAGCATTTTTAAACGTCAGCGGAATGCCAAGAACAATGCAAGATTTCCGAAGCATTTTTATATGTCAGCGGAATTCCAAGAACAATGGAAGAGTTCCGAAGCATTTTTAAACTTCAGCAGAATTCCGAGAACAATGGAAGAGTTTCGAAGCATTTTTAAACTTCAACGGAATTCTGAGAACAATGGAAGAGTTCCAAAGCATTTTTAAACGTCAGCGGAATGCCAAGAACAATGCAAAATTTCCGAAGCATTTTTATATGTCAGCGGAATTCCAAGAACAATGGAAGAGTTCCGAAGCATTTTTAAACTTCAGCAGAATTCCGAGAACAATGGAAGAGTTTCGAAGCATTTTTAAACTTCAACGGAATTCTGAGAACAATGGAAGAGTTCCGAAGCATTTTTAAACGTCAGCAGAATTCCGAGAACAATGGAAGGGTTCCGAAGCATTTTTAAACTTCAGCGGAATTTGGAGAACAATGGAAGAGTTCCGAAGTATTTTTAAAAGTCAGCGGAATTCCGAGAACAATGGAAGAGTTGTGAAGCATTTTTAAACGTCAGCGGAATTCCGAGAACAATGGAAGAGTTCCGAAGCATTTTTAAACGTCAGCAGAATTCCGAGAACAATGGAAGAGTTCCGAAGCATTTTTAAACGTCAGCAGAATTCTGAGAACAATGTAAGGGTTCCGAAGCATTTTTAAACTTCAGCGGAATTCCGAGAACAATGGAAGAGTTCCAACGCATTTTTAAACGTCAGCGGAATTCTGAGAACAATGGAAGAGTTCCGAAGCATTTTTAAACGTCAGCAGAATTCTGAGAAGAATGTAAGAGTACTGAAGCATTTTTAAACTTCAGCAGAATTCCGAGAGCAATGGAAGAGTTCCAAAGCATTTTAAAAGTTCAGCAGAATTCCGAGAACAATTGAAGAGTTCCGAAGCATTTTTAAACGTCAGCGGAATGCCGAGAACCATGCAAGATTTCCGAAGCATTTTTATATGTCAGCGGAATTCCGAGAACAATGGAAGAGTACCGAAGCATTTTTAAACGTCAGCGGAATTCCGAGAAGAATGTAAGAGTTCTGAAGCATTTTTAAACTTCAGCAGAATTCCGAAAGCAATGGAAGAGTTCCAAAGCATTTTAAAAGTTCAGCAGAATTCCGAGAACAATTGAAGAGTTCCGAAGCATTTTTAAACGTCAGCGGAATGCCGAGAACAATGCAAGATTTCCGAAGCATTTTTATATGTCAGCGGAATACCAAGAACAATGGAAGAGTTCCGAAGCATTTTTAAACTTCAGCAGAATTCCGAGAAGAATGTAAGAGTACTGAAGCATTTTTAAACTTCAGCAGAATTCCGAGAGCAATGGAAGAGTTCCAAAGCATTTTAAAAGTTCAGCAGAATTCCGAGAACAATTGAAGAGTTCCGAAGCATTTTTAAACGTCAGCGGAATGCCGAGAACCATGCAAGATTTCCGAAGCATTTTTATATGTCAGCGGAATTCCGAGAACAATGGAAGAGTACCGAAGCATTTTTAAACGTCAGCGGAATTCCGAGAAGAATGTAAGAGTTCTGAAGCATTTTTAAACTTCAGCAGAATTCCGAAAGCAATGGAAGAGTTCCAAAGCATTTTAAAAGTTCAGCAGAATTCCGAGAACAATTGAAGAGTTCCGAAGCATTTTTAAACGTCAGCGGAATGCCGAGAACAATGCAAGATTTCCGAAGCATTTTTATATGTCAGCGGAATACCAAGAACAATGGAAGAGTTCCGAAGCATTTTTAAACTTCAGCAGAATTCCGAGAACAATGGAAGAGTTTCGAAGCATTTTTAAACTTCAACGGAATTCTGAGAACAATGGAAGAGTTCCGAAGCATTTTTAAACGTCAGCGGAATGCCAAGAACAATGCAAGATTTCCGAAGCATTTTTATATGTCAGCGGAATTCCGAGAACAATGGAAGAGTACCGAAGCATTTTTAAACGTCAGCAGAATTCCGAGAACAATGGAAGAGTTCCGAAGCATTTTTAAACGTCAGCAGAATTCCGAGAACAATGGAAGAGTTCCGAAGCATTTTTAAACGTCAGCAGAATTCCGAGAACAATGGAAGAGTTCCGAAGCATTTTTAAACGTCAGCAGAATTCCGAGAACAATGGAAGAGTTCCGAAGCATTTTTAAACGTCAGCAGAATTCCGAGAACAATGGAAGAGTTCCGAAGCATTTTTAAACGTCAGCGGAATTCCGAGAAAAATGGAAGAGTTCTGAAGCATTTTTAAGCGTCAGCGGAATTTTGAAAACAATGGAAGATTTCCGAAGCATTTTTAAACGTCAGCGGAATTCTGAGAACAATGGAAGAGTTCCGAAGCATTTTTAAACTTCAGCAGAATTCCAAGAGCAATGGAAGAGTTCCAAAGCATTTTAAAAGTTCAGCAGAATTCCGAGAACAATTGAAGAGTTCCGAAGCATTTTTAAACGTCAGCGGAATGCCGAGAACAATGCAAGATTTCCGAAGCATTTTTATATGTCAGCGGAATTCCGAGAACAATGGAAGAGTACCGAAGCATTTTTAAATGTCAGCGGAATGCCGAGAACAATGCAAGATTTCCGAAGCATTTTTATATGTCAGCAGAATTCCGAGAACAATGGAAGAGATTTTAAGCATTTTTAAACTTCAGCGGAATTCCGAGAACAGTAGAAGAGTTCCGAAGCATTTTTAAACTTCACCCGAATTCTGAGAACAATGAAAGAGTTCCGAAGCATTTTTAAAAGTCAGCGGAATTCCGGGAACAATGGAAGAGTTGTGAAGCATTTTTAAACGTCAGCGGAATTCCGAGAACAATGGAAGAGTTCCGAAGCATTTTTAAACTTCAGCGGAATTTGGAGAACAATGGAAGAGTTCCGAAGTATTTTTAAAAGTCAGCGGAATTCTGAGAACAATGGAAGAGTTCCGAAGCATTTTTAAACTTCAGCGGAATTCCGAGAACAATGGAAGAGTTCCAAAGCATTTTTAAACGTCAGCGGAATTCCGAGAACAATGGAAGAGTTCTGAAGCATTTTTAAACGTCAGCGGAATATTGAAAACAATGGAAGATTTCCGAAGCATTTTTAAACGTCAGCGGAATTCTGAGAACAATGGAAGAGTTACGAAGCATTTTTAAACTTCAGCAGAATTCCGAGAACAATGGAAGAGTTCCGAAGCATTTTTAAATGTCAGCGGAATTCCGAGAACAATGAAAGAGTTGCGAAGCATTATTAAACGTCAGCGGAATTCCGAGAACAATGGAAGATTTCTGAAGCATCTTTAAACTTCAGCAGAATTCCGAGAACAATGGAAGAGTTTCGAAGCATTTTTAAACTTCAACGGAATTCCGAGAACAATGGATGAGTGCCGAAGCATTTTTAAACGTCAGTGGAATTCCGAGAACAATGAAAGAGTTGCGAAGCATTATTAAACGTCAGCGGAATTCCGAGAACAATGGAAGAGTTCTGAAGCATTTTTAAGCGTCAGCGGAATTTTGAAAACAATGGAAGATTTCCGAAGCATTTATAAACGTCAGCGGAATTCTGAGAACAATGGAAGAGTTCCGAAGCATTTTTAAACTTCAGCAGAATTCCGAGAACAATGGAAGGGTTCCGAAGCATTTTTAAACTTCAGCGGAATTCCGAGAACAATAGAAGAGTTCCGAAGCATTTTTAAACTTCACCCGAATTCCGAGAGCAATGGAAGAGTTCCAAAGCATTTTAACAGTTCAGCAGAATTCCGAGAACAATTGAAGAGTTCCGAAGCATTTTTAAACGTCAGCGGAATGCCGAGAACAATGCCAGATTTCCGAAGCATTTTTATATGTCAGCGGAATTCCGAGAACAATGGAAGAGTACCGAAGCATTTTTATACGTCAGCGGAATTCTGAGAACAATGGAAGAGTTCCGAAGCATTTTTAAACTTCAGCAGAATTCCGAGAACAATGGAAGAGTTTGGAAGCATTTTTAAACTTCAACGGAATTTCGAGAACAATGGAAGAGTTCCGAAGCATATTGAAACGTCAGCGGAATTCCGAGAACAATGAAAGAGTTGCGAAGCATTATTAAACGTCAGCGGAATTCCGAGAACAATGGAAGAGTTCTGAAGCATTTTTAAACGTCAGCGGAATTTTGAAAACAATGGAAGATTTCCGAAGCATTTTTATATGTCAGCGGAATTCCGAGAACAATGGAAGAGCTCCGAAGCATTTTTAAACGTCAGCAGAATTCCGAGAACAATGGAAGAGTTCCGAAGCATTTTAAAACTTCAGCAGAATTCCAAGAACAATGGAAGAGTTCTGAAGCATTTTTAAACGTCAGCAGAATTCCGAGATCAATGGAAGAGTTCCGAAGCATTTTTAAACGTCAGCGGAATGCCGAGAGCAATGCAAGATTTCCGAAGCATTTTTATATGTCAGCGGAATTCCGAGAACAATGGAAGATTTCCGAAGCATTTTTATATGTCAGCAGAATTCCGAGAACAATGGAAGAGATTTTAAGCATTTTTAAACTTCAGCGGAATTCCGAGAACAGTAGAAGAGTTCCGAAGCATTTTTAAACTTCACCCGAATTCTGAGAACAATGAAAGAGTTCCGAAGCATTTTTAAAAGTCAGCGGAATTCCGGGAACAATGGAAGAGTTGTGAAGCATTTTTAAATGTCAGCGGAATTCCGAGAACAATGGAAGAGTTCCGAAGCATTTTTAAACTTCAGCGGAATTTGGAGAACAATGGAAGAGTTCCGAAGTATTTTTAAAAGTCAGCGGAATTCTGAGAACAATGGAAGAGTTCCGAAGCATTTTTAAACTTCAGCGGAATTCCGAGAACAATGGAAGAGTTCCAAAGCATTTTTAAACGTCAGCGGAATTCCGAGAACAATGGAAGAGTTCTGAAGCATTTTTAAACGTCAGCGGAATATTGAAAACAATGGAAGATTTCCGAAGCATTTTTAAACGTCAGCGGAATTCTGAGAACAATGGAAGAGTTACGAAGCATTTTTAAACTTCAGCAGAATTCCGAGAACAATGGAAGAGTTACGAAGCATTTTTAAATGTCAGCGGAATTCCGAGAACAATGAAAGAGTTGCGAAGCATTATTAAACGTCAGCGGAATTCCGAGAACAATGGAAGAGTTGTGAAGCATTTTTAAACGTCAGCGGAATTCCGAGAACAATGGAATAGTTCTGAAGCATTTTTAAACGTCAGCGGAATTTTGAAAACAATGGAAGATTTCCGAAGCATTTTTAAACGTCAGCGGAATTCTGAGAACAATGGAAGAGTTCTGAAGCATTTATAAACTTCAGCAGAATTCCGAGAACAATGGAAGAGTTCCGAAGCATTTTTAAACTTCAGCGGAATTCCTAGAACAATGTAAGAGATTTTAAGCATTTTTAAACTTCAGCGGAATTCCGAGAACAATAGAAGAGTTCCGAAGCATTGTTAAAATTCACACGAATTCCGAGAATAATGGAAGAGTTCAGATGAATTTTTAGACTTCAGCAGAATTCCTAGACCAATGGAAGAGTTCCGAAGCATTTTTAAACTACAGCGGAAATCCGAGAACAATGGAAGAGTTCCGAAGCATTTTTAAACGTCAGCGGAATTCCGAGAACAATGGAAGAGTACCGAAGCATTTTTAATTGTCATCGGAATTCCGAGAACAATGGAAGAGTTCCGAAGCATTTTTAAACGTCAGCGGAATTCCGAGAACAATGGAAGAGTACCGAAGCATTTTTAATTGTCATCGGAATTCCGAGAGCAATGGAAGAGTTCCAAAGCATTTTAAAAGTACAGCAGAATTCCGAGAACAATTGAAGAGTTCCGAAGCATTTTTAAACGTCAGCGGAATGCCGAGAACAATGCAAGATTTCCGAAGCATTTTTAAACGTCAGCGGAATTCTAAGAACAATGGAAGAGTTCCGAAGCATTTTTAAACTTCAGCAGAATTCCGAGAACAATGGAAGCGTTTCGAAGCATTTTTAAACTTCAACGGAATTTCGAGAACAATGGAAGAGTTCCGAAGCATTTTTAAACGTCAGCGGAATTCCGAGAACAATGAAAGAGTTGCGAAGCATTATTAAACGTCAGCGGAATTCCGAGAACAATGGAAGAGTTCCGAAGCATTTTTAAACGTCAGCGGAATGCCGAGAACAATGCAAGATTTCTGAAGCATTTTTATATGTCAGCGGAATTCCGAGAACAATGGAAGAGTACCGAAGCATTTTTAAATGTCAGCAGAATTCCGAGAACAATGGAAGAGTTCCGAAGCATTTTTAAACGTCAGCAGAATTCCGAGAACAATGGAAGAGTTCCGAAGTATTTTTAAACGTCAGCAGAATTCCGAGAACAATGGAAGAGTTCCGAAGCATTTTTAAACGTCAGCGGAATTCCGAGGACAATGGAAGAGTTCTGAAGCATTTTTAAGCGTCAGCGGAATTTTGAAAACAATGGAAGATTTCCGAAGCATTTTTAAACGTCAGCGGAATTCTGAGAACAATGGAAGAGTTCCGAAGCATTTTTAAACTTCAGCAGAATTCCGAGAACAATGGAAGGGTTCTGAAGCATTTTTAAACTTCAGCGGAATTTGGAGAACAATGGAAGAGTTCCGAAGTATTTTTAAAAGTCAGCGGAATTCCGAGAACAATGGAAGAGTTCTGAAGCATTTTTAAACGTCAGCGGAATTCCGAGAACAATGGAAGAGTTCCGAAGCATTTTTAAACGTCAGCAGAATTCCGAGAAGAATGTAAGAGTACTGAAGCATTTTTAAACTTCAGCAGAATTCCGAGAGCAATGGAAGAGTTCCAAAGCATTTTAAAAGTTCAGCAGCATTCCGAGAACAATTGAAGAGTTCCGAAGCATTTTTAAACGTCAGCGGAATTCCGAGTACAATGAAAGAGTTGCGAAGCATTATTAAACGTCAGCGGAATTCCGAGAACAATGGAAGAGTTCTGAAGCATTTTTAAACTTCAGCAGAATTCCCAGAACAATGGAAGAGTACCAAAGCATTTTAAAAGTTCAGCAGAATTCCGAGAACAATTGAAGAGTTCCGAAGCATTTTTAAACGTCAGCGGAATGCCGAGAACAATGCCAGATTTCCGAAGCATTTTTATATGTCAGCGGAATTCCGAGAACAATGGAAGAGTACCGAAGCATTTATAAACGTCAGCGGAATTCTGAGAACAATGGAAGAGTTCCGAAGCATTTTTAAACTTCAGCAGAATTCCGAGAACAATGGAAGGGTTCCGAAGCATTTTTAAACTTCAGCGGAATTCCGAGAACAATAGAAGAGTTCCGAAGCATTTTTAAACTTCACCCGAATTCCGAGAGCAATGGAAGAGTTTCAAAGCATTTTAACAGTTCAGCAGAATTCCGAGAACAATTGAAGAGTTCCGAAGCATTTTTAAACGTCAGCGGAATGCCGAGAACAATGCCAGATTTCCGAAGCATTTTTATATGTCAGCGGAATTCCGAGAACAATGGAAGAGTACCGAAGCATTTTTAAACGTCAGCGGAATTCTGAGAACAATGGAAGAGTTCCGAAGCATTTTTAAACTTCAGCAGAATTCCGAGAACAATGGAAGAGTTTGGAAGCATTTTTAAACTTCAACGGAATTTCGAGAACAATGGAAGAGTTCCGAAGCATATTGAAACGTCAGCGGAATTCCGAGAACAATGAAAGAGTTGCGAAGCATTATTAAACGTCAGCGGAATTCCGAGAACAATGGAAGAGTTCTGAAGCATTTTTAAACGTCAGCGGAATTTTGAAAACAATGGAAGATTTCCGAAGCATTTTTAAACGTCAGCGGAATTCTGAGAACAATGGAAGAGTTCCGAAGCATTTTTAAACGTCAGCGGAATGCCGAGAACAATGCAAGATTTCCGAAGCATTTTTATATGTCAGCGGAATTCCGAGAACAATGGAAGAGCTCCGAAGCATTTTTAAACGTCAGCAGAATTCCGAGAACAATGGAAGAGTTCCGAAGCATTTTAAAACTTCAGCAGAATTCCAAGAACAATGGAAGAGTTCTGAAGCATTTTTAAACGTCAGCAGAATTCCGAGATCAATGGAAGAGTTCCGAAGCATTTTTAAACGTCAGCGGAATGCCGAGAGCAATGCAAGATTTCCGAAGCATTTTTATATGTCAGCGGAATTCCGAGAACAATGGAAGATTTCCGAAGCATTTTTATATGTCAGCAGAATTCCGAGAACAATGGAAGAGATTTTAAGCATTTTTAAACTTCAGCGGAATTCCGAGAACAGTAGAAGAGTTCCGAAGCATTTTTAAACTTCACCCGAATTCTGAGAACAATGAAAGAGTTCCGAAGCATTTTTAAAAGTCAGCGGAATTCCGGGAACAATGGAAGAGTTGTGAAGCATTTTTAAATGTCAGCGGAATTCCGAGAACAATGGAAGAGTTCCGAAGCATTTTTAAACTTCAGCGGAATTTGGAGAACAATGGAAGAGTTCCGAAGTATTTTTAAAAGTCAGCGGAATTCTGAGAACAATGGAAGAGTTCCGAAGCATTTTTAAACTTCAGCGGAATTCCGAGAACAATGGAAGAGTTCGAAAGCATTTTTAAACGTCAGCGGAATTCCGAGAACAATGGAAGAGTTCTGAAGCATTTTTAAACGTCAGCGGAATATTGAAAACAATGGAAGATTTCCGAAGCATTTTTAAACGTCAGCGGAATTCTGAGAACAATGGAAGAGTTACGAAGCATTTTTAAACTTCAGCAGAATTCCGAGAACAATGGAAGAGTTCCGAAGCATTTTTAAATGTCAGCGGAATTCCGAGAACAATGAAAGAGTTGCGAAGCATTATTAAACGTCAGCGGAATTCCGAGAACAATGGAAGATTTCTGAAGCATCTTTAAACTTCAGCAGAATTCCGAGAACAATGGAAGAGTTTCGAAGCATTTTTAAACTTCAACGGAATTCCGAGAACAATGGATGAGTGCCGAAGCATTTTTAAACGTCAGTGGAATTCCGAGAACAATGAAAGAGTTGCGAAGCATTATTAAACGTCAGCAGAATTCCGAGAACAATGGAAGAGTTCTGAAGCATTTTTAAGCGTCAGCGGAATTTTGAAAACAATGGAAGATTTCCGAAGCATTTATAAACGTCAGCGGAATTCTGAGAACAATGGAAGAGTTCCGAAGCATTTTTAAACTTCAGCGGAATTTGGAGAACAATGGAAGAGTTCCGAAGCATTTTTAAAAGTCAGCAGAAATCCGAGAACAATGGAAGAGTTGTGAAGCATTTTTAAACGTCAGCGGAATTCCGAGAACAATGGAATAGTTCTGAAGCATTTTTAAACGTCAGCGGAATTTTGAAAACAATGGAAGATTTCCGAAGCATTTTTAAACGTCAGCGGAATTCTGAGAACAATGGAAGAGTTCTGAAGCATTTATAAACTTCAGCAGAATTCCGAGAACAATGGAAGAGTTCCGAAGCATTTTTAAACTTCAGCGGAATTCCTAGAACAATGTAAGAGATTTTAAGCATTTTTAAACTTCAGCGGAATTCCGAGAACAATAGAAGAGTTCCGAAGCATTGTTAAAATTCACACGAATTCCGAGAATAATGGAAGAGTTCAGATGAATTTTTAGACTTCAGCAGAATTCCTAGACCAATGGAAGAGTTCCGAAGCATTTTTAAACTACAGCGGAAATCCGAGAACAATGGAAGAGTTCCGAAGCATTTTTAAACGTCAGCGGAATTCCGAGAACAATGGAAGAGTACTGAAGCATTTTTAATTGTCATCGGAATTCCGAGAACAATGGAAGAGTTCCGAAGCATTTTTAAACGTCAGCGGAATTCCGAGAACAATGGAAGAGTACCGAAGCATTTTTAATTGTCATCGGAATTCCGAGAGCAATGGAAGAGTTCCAAAGCATTTTAAAAGTACAGCAGAATTCCGAGAACAATTGAAGAGTTCCGAAGCATTTTTAAACGTCAGCGGAATGCCGAGAACAATGCAAGATTTCCGAAGCATTTTTAAACGTCAGCGGAATTCTAAGAACAATGGAAGAGTTCCGAAGCATTTTTAAACTTCAGCAGAATTCCGAGAACAATGGAAGCGTTTCGAAGCATTTTTAAACTTCAACGGAATTTCGAGAACAATGGAAGAGTTCCGAAGCATTTTTAAACGTCAGCGGAATTCCGAGAACAATGAAAGAGTTGCGAAGCATTATTAAACGTCAGCGGAATTCCGAGAACAATGGAAGAGTTCCGAAGCATTTTTAAACGTCAGCGGAATGCCGAGAACAATGCAAGATTTCTGAAGCATTTTTATATGTCAGCGGAATTCCGAGAACAATGGAAGAGTACCGAAGCATTTTTAAATGTCAGCAGAATTCCGAGAACAATGGAAGAGTTCCGAAGCATTTTTAAACGTCAGCAGAATTCCGAGAACAATGGAAGAGTTCCGAAGTATTTTTAAACATCAGCGGAATTCCGAGAACAATGGAAGAGTTCTGAAGCATTTTTAAACGTCAGCGGAATTCCGAGAACAATGGAAGAGTTCCGAAGCATTTTTAAACGTCAGCAGAATTCCGAGAAGAATGTAAGAGTACTGAAGCATTTTTAAACTTCAGCAGAATTCCGAGAGCAATGGAAGAGTTCCAAAGCATTTTAAAAGTTCAGCAGCATTCCGAGAACAATTGAAGAGTTCCGAAGCATTTTTAAACGTCAGCGGAATTCCGAGTACAATGAAAGAGTTGCGAAGCATTATTAAACGTCAGCGGAATTCCGAGAACAATGGAAGAGTTCTGAAGCATTTTTAAACTTCAGCAGAATTCCCAGAACAATGGAAGAGTTCCAAAGCATTTTAAAAGTTCAGCAGAATTCCGAGAACAATTGAAGAGTTCCGAAGCATTTTTAAACGTCAGCGGAATGCCGAGAACAATGCCAGATTTCCGAAGCATTTTTATATGTCAGCGGAATTCCGAGAACAATGGAAGAGTACCGAAGCATTTATAAACGTCAGCGGAATTCTGAGAACAATGGAAGAGTTCCGAAGCATTTTTAAACTTCAGCAGAATTCCGAGAACAATGGAAGGGTTCCGAAGCATTTTTAAACTTCAGCGGAATTCCGAGAACAATAGAAGAGTTCCGAAGCATTTTTAAACTTCACCCGAATTCCGAGAGCAATGGAAGAGTTCCAAAGCATTTTAACAGTTCAGCAGAATTCCGAGAACAATTGAAGAGTTCCGAAGCATTTTTAAACGTCAGCGGAATGCCGAGAACAATGCCAGATTTCCGAAGCATTTTTATATGTCAGCGGAATTCCGAGAACAATGGAAGAGTACCGAAGCATTTTTAAACGTCAGCGGAATTCCGAGGACAATGGAAGAGTTCTGAAGCATTTTTAAGCGTCAGCGGAATTTTGAAAACAATGGAAGATTTCCGAAGCATTTTTAAACGTCAGCAGAATTCTGAGAACAATGGAAGAGTTCCGAAGCATTTTTAAACGTCAGCGGAATGCCGAGAACCATGCAAGATTTCCGAAGCATTTTTATATGTCAGCGGAATTCCGAGAACAATGGAAGAGTACCGAAGCATTTTTAAACGTCAGCGGAATTCCGAGAAGAATGTAAGAGTTCTGAAGCATTTTTAAACTTCAGCAGAATTCCGAAAGCAATGGAAGAGTTCCAAAGCATTTTAAAAGTTCAGCAGAATTCCGAGAACAATTGAAGAGTTCCGAAGCATTTTTAAACGTCAGCGGAATGCCGAGAACAATGCAAGATTTCCGAAGCATTTTTATATGTCAGCGGAATACCAAGAACAATGGAAGAGTTCCGAAGCATTTTTAAACTTCAGCAGAATTCCGAGAACAATGGAAGAGTTTCGAAGCATTTTTAAACTTCAACGGAATTCTGAGAACAATGGAAGAGTTCCGAAGCATTTTTAAACGTCAGCGGAATGCCAAGAACAATGCAAGATTTCCGAAGCATTTTTATATGTCAGCGGAATTCCGAGAACAATGGAAGAGTACCGAAGCATTTTTAAACGTCAGCAGAATTCCGAGAACAATGGAAGAGTTCCGAAGCATTTTTAAACGTCAGCAGAATTCCGAGAACAATGGAAGAGTTCCGAAGCATTTTTAAACGTCAGCAGAATTCCGAGAACAATGGAAGAGTTCCGAAGCATTTTTAAACGTCAGCAGAATTCCGAGAACAATGGAAGAGTTCCGAAGCATTTTTAAACGTCAGCAGAATTTTGAGAACAATGGAAGAGTTCCGAAGCATTTTTAAACGTCAGCGGAATTCCGAGAAAAATGGAAGAGTTCTGAAGCATTTTTAAGCGTCAGCGGAATTTGGAGAACAATGGAAGATTTCCGAAGCATTTTTAAACGTCAGCGGAATTCTGAGAACAATGGAAGAGTTCCGAAGCATTTTTAAACTTCAGCAGAATTCCAAGAGCAATGGAAGAGTTCCAAAGCATTTTAAAAGTTCAGCAGAATTCCGAGAACAATTGAAGAGTTCCGAAGCATTTTTAAACGTCAGCGGAATGCCGAGAACAATGCAAGATTTCCGAAGCATTTTTATATGTCAGCGGAATTCCGAGAACAATGGAAGAGTACCGAAGCATTTTTAAATGTCAGCGGAATGCCGAGAACAATGCAAGATTTCCGAAGCATTTTTATATGTCAGCAGAATTCCGAGAACAATGGAAGAGATTTTAAGCATTTTTAAACTTCAGCGGAATTCCGAGAACAGTAGAAGAGTTCCGAAGCATTTTTAAACTTCACCCGAATTCTGAGAACAATGAAAGAGTTCCGAAGCATTTTTAAAAGTCAGCGGAATTCCGGGAACAATGGAAGAGTTGTGAAGCATTTTTAAACGTCAGCGGAATTCCGAGAACAATGGAAGAGTTCCGAAGCATTTTTAAACTTCAGCGGAATTTGGAGAACAATGGAAGAGTTCCGAAGTATTTTTAAAAGTCAGCGGAATTCTGAGAACAATGGAAGAGTTCCGAAGCATTTTTAAACTTCAGCGGAATTCCGAGAACAATGGAAGAGTTCCAAAGCATTTTTAAACGTCAGCGGAATTCCGAGAACAATGGAAGAGTTCTGAAGCATTTTTAAACGTCAGCGGAATATTGAAAACAATGGAAGATTTCCGAAGCATTTTTAAACGTCAGCGGAATTCTGAGAACAATGGAAGAGTTACGAAGCATTTTTAAACTTCAGCAGAATTCCGAGAACAATGGAAGAGTTCCGAAGCATTTTTAAATGTCAGCGGAATTCCGAGAACAATGAAAGAGTTGCGAAGCATTATTAAACGTCAGCGGAATTCCGAGAACAATGGAAGATTTCTGAAGCATCTTTAAACTTCAGCAGAATTCCGAGAACAATGGAAGAGTTTCGAAGCATTTTTAAACTTCAACGGAATTCCGAGAACAATGGATGAGTGCCGAAGCATTTTTAAACGTCAGTGGAATTCCGAGAACAATGAAAGAGTTGCGAAGCATTATTAAACGTCAGCGGAATTCCGAGAACAATGGAAGAGTTCTGAAGCATTTTTAAGCGTCAGCGGAATTTTGAAAACAATGGAAGATTTCCGAAGCATTTATAAACGTCAGCGGAATTCTGAGAACAATGGAAGAGTTCCGAAGCATTTTTAAACTTCAGCAGAATTCCGAGAACAATGGAAGGGTTCCGAAGCATTTTTAAACTTCAGCGGAATTCCGAGAACAATAGAAGAGTTCCGAAGCATTTTTAAACTTCACCCGAATTCCGAGAGCAATGGAAGAGTTCCAAAGCATTTTAACAGTTCAGCAGAATTCCGAGAACAATTGAAGAGTTCCGAAGCATTTTTAAACGTCAGCGGAATGCCGAGAACAATGCCAGATTTCCGAAGCATTTTTATATGTCAGCGGAATTCCGAGAACAATGGAAGAGTACCGAAGCATTTTTAAACGTCAGCGGAATTCTGAGAACAATGGAAGAGTTCCGAAGCATTTTTAAACTTCAGCAGAATTCCGAGAACAATGGAAGAGTTTGGAAGCATTTTTAAACTTCAACGGAATTTCGAGAACAATGGAAGAGTTCCGAAGCATATTGAAACGTCAGCGGAATTCCGAGAACAATGAAAGAGTTGCGAAGCATTATTAAACGTCAGCGGAATTCCGAGAACAATGGAAGAGTTCTGAAGCATTTTTAAACGTCAGCGGAATTTTGAAAACAATGGAAGATTTACGAAGCATTTTTAAACGTCAGCGGAATTCTGAGAACAATGGAAGAGTTCCGAAGCATTTTTAAACGTCAGCGGAATGCCGAGAACAATGCAAGATTTCCGAAGCATTTTTATATGTCAGCGGAATTCCGAGAACAATGGAAGAGCTCCGAAGCATTTTTAAACGTCAGCAGAATTCCGAGAACAATGGAAGAGTTCCGAAGCATTTTAAAACTTCAGCAGAATTCCAAGAACAATGGAAGAGTTCTGAAGCATTTTTAAACGTCAGCAGAATTCCGAGATCAATGGAAGAGTTCCGAAGCATTTTTAAACGTCAGCGGAATGCCGAGAGCAATGCAAGATTTCCGAAGCATTTTTATATGTCAGCGGAATTCCGAGAACAATGGAAGATTTCCGAAGCATTTTTATATGTCAGCAGAATTCCGAGAACAATGGAAGAGATTTTAAGCATTTTTAAACTTCAGCGGAATTCCGAGAACAGTAGAAGAGTTCCGAAGCATTTTTAAACTTCACCCGAATTCTGAGAACAATGAAAGAGTTCCGAAGCATTTTTAAACTTCAGCGGAATTTGGAGAACAATGGAAGAGTTCCGAAGCATTTTTAAAAGTCAGCGGAAATCCGAGAACAATGGAAGAGTTGTGAAGCATTTTTAAACGTCAGCGGAATTCCGAGAACAATGGAATAGTTCTGAAGCATTTTTAAACGTCAGCGGAATTTTGAAAACAATGGAAGATTTCCGAAGCATTTTTAAACGTCAGCGGAATTCTGAGAACAATGGAAGAGTTCTGAAGCATTTATAAACTTCAGCAGAATTCCGAGAACAATGGAAGAGTTCCGAAGCATTTTTAAACTTCAGCGGAATTCCTAGAACAATGTAAGAGATTTTAAGCATTTTTAAACTTCAGCGGAATTCCGAGAACAATAGAAGAGTTCCGAAGCATTGTTAAAATTCACACGAATTCCGAGAATAATGGAAGAGTTCAGATGAATTTTTAGACTTCAGCAGAATTCCTAGACCAATGGAAGAGTTCCGAAGCATTTTTAAACTACAGCGGAAATCCGAGAACAATGGAAGAGTTCCGAAGCATTTTTAAACGTCAGCGGAATTCCGAGAACAATGGAAGAGTACTGAAGCATTTTTAATTGTCATCGGAATTCCGAGAACAATGGAAGAGTTCCGAAGCATTTTTAAACGTCAGCGGAATTCCGAGAACAATGGAAGAGTACCGAAGCATTTTTAATTGTCATCGGAATTCCGAGAGCAATGGAAGAGTTCCAAAGCATTTTAAAAGTACAGCAGAATTCCGAGAACAATTGAAGAGTTCCGAAGCATTTTTAAACGTCAGCGGAATGCCGAGAACAATGCAAGATTTCCGAAGCATTTTTAAGCGTCAGCGGAATTCTAAGAACAATGGAAGAGTTCCGAAGCATTTTTAAACTTCAGCAGAATTCCGAGAACAATGGAAGCGTTTCGAAGCATTTTTAAACTTCAACGGAATTTCGAGAACAATGGAAGAGTTCCGAAGCATTTTTAAACGTCAGCGGAATTCCGAGAACAATGAAAGAGTTGCGAAGCATTATTAAACGTCAGCGGAATTCCGAGAACAATGGAAGAGTTCCGAAGCATTTTTAAACGTCAGCGGAATGCCGAGAACAATGCAAGATTTCTGAAGCATTTTTATATGTCAGCGGAATTCCGAGAACAATGGAAGAGTACCGAAGCATTTTTAAATGTCAGCAGAATTCCGAGAACAATGGAAGAGTTCCGAAGCATTTTTAAACGTCAGCAGAATTCCGAGAACAATGGAAGAGTTCCGAAGTATTTTTAAACGTCAGCGGAATTCCGAGAACAATGGAAGAGTTCTGAAGCATTTTTAAACGTCAGCGGAATTCCGAGAACAATGGAAGAGTTCCGAAGCATTTTTAAACGTCAGCAGAATTCCGAGAAGAATGTAAGAGTACTGAAGCATTTTTAAACTTCAGCAGAATTCCAAGAGCAATGGAAGAGTTCCAAAGCATTTTAAAAGTTCAGCAGCATTCCGAGAACAATTGAAGAGTTCCGAAGCATTTTTAAACGTCAGCGGAATTCCGAGTACAATGAAAGAGTTGCGAAGCATTATTAAACGTCAGCGGAATTCCGAGAACAATGGAAGAGTTCTGAAGCATTTTTAAACTTCAGCAGAATTCCCAGAACAATGGAAGAGTTCCAAAGCATTTTAAAAGTTCAGCAGAATTCCGAGAACAATTGAAGAGTTCCGAAGCATTTTTAAACGTCAGCGGAATGCCGAGAACAATGCCAGATTTCCGAAGCATTTTTATATGTCAGCGGAATTCCGAGAACAATGGAAGAGTACCGAAGCATTTATAAACGTCAGCGGAATTCTGAGAACAATGGAAGAGTTCCGAAGCATTTTTAAACTTCAGCAGAATTCCGAGAACAATGGAAGGGTTCCGAAGCATTTTTAAACTTCAGCGGAATTCCGAGAACAATAGAAGAGTTCCGAAGCATTTTTAAACTTCACCCGAATTCCGAGAGCAATGGAAGAGTTCCAAAGCATTTTAACAGTTCAGCAGAATTCCGAGAACAATTGAAGAGTTCCGAAGCATTTTTAAACGTCAGCGGAATGCCGAGAACAATGCCAGATTTCCGAAGCATTTTTATATGTCAGCGGAATTCCGAGAACAATGGAAGAGTACCGAAGCATTTTTAAACGTCAGCGGAATTCCGAGGACAATGGAAGAGTTCTGAAGCATTTTTAAGCGTCAGCGGAATTTTGAAAACAATGGAAGATTTCCGAAGCATTTTTAAACGTCAGCAGAATTCTGAGAACAATGGAAGAGTTCCGAAGCATTTTTAAACTTCAGCAGAATTCCGAGAACAATGGAACGGTTCTGAAGCATTTTTAAACTTCAGCGGAATTTGGAGAACAATGGAAGAGTTCCGAAGTATTTTTAAAAGTCAGCGGAATTCCGAGAACAATGGAAGAGTTCTGAAGCATTTTTAAACGTCAGCGGAATTCCGAGAACAATGGAAGAGTTCCGAAGCATTTTTAAACGTCAGCAGAATTCCGAGAAGAATGTAAGAGTACTGAAGCATTTTTAAACTTCAGCAGAATTCCGAGAGCAATGGAAGAGTTCCAAAGCATTTTAAAAGTTCAGCAGCATTCCGAGAACAATTGAAGAGTTCCGAAGCATTTTTAAACGTCAGCGGAATTCCGAGTACAATGAAAGAGTTGCGAAGCATTATTAAATGTCAGCGGAATTCCGAGAACAATGGAAGAGTTCTGAAGCATTTTTAAACTTCAGCAGAATTCCCAGAACAATGGAAGAGTTCCAAAGCATTTTAAAAGTTCAGCAGAATTCCGAGAACAATTGAAGAGTTCCGAAGCATTTTTAAACGTCAGCGGAATGCCGAGAACAATGCCAGATTTCCGAAGCATTTTTATATGTCAGCGGAATTCCGAGAACAATGGAAGAGTACCGAAGCATTTATAAACGTCAGCGGAATTCTGAGAACAATGGAAGAGTTCCGAAGCATTTTTAAACTTCAGCAGAATTCCGAGAACAATGGAAGGGTTCCGAAGCATTTTTAAACTTCAGCGGAATTCCGAGAACAATAGAAGAGTTCCGAAGCATTTTTAAACTTCACCCGAATTCCGAGAGCAATGGAAGAGTTCCAAAGCATTTTAACAGTTCAGCAGAATTCCGAGAACAATTGAAGAGTTCCGAAGCATTTTTAAACGTCAGCGGAATGCCGAGAACAATGCCAGATTTCCGAAGCATTTTTATATGTCAGCGGAATTCCGAGAACAATGGAAGAGTACCGAAGCATTTTTAAACGTCAGCGGAATTCTGAGAACAATGGAAGAGTTCCGAAGCATTTTTAAACTTCAGCAGAATTCCGAGAACAATGGAAGAGTTTGGAAGCATTTTTAAACTTCAACGGAATTTCGAGAACAATGGAAGAGTTCCGAAGCATATTGAAACGTCAGCGGAATTCCGAGAACAATGAAAGAGTTGCGAAGCATTATTAAACGTCAGCGGAATTCCGAGAACAATGGAAGAGTTCTGAAGCATTTTTAAACGTCAGCGGAATTTTGAAAACAATGGAAGATTTCCGAAGCATTTTTAAACGTCAGCGGAATTCTGAGAACAATGGAAGAGTTCCGAAGCATTTTTAAACGTCAGCGGAATGCCGAGAACAATGCAAGATTTCCGAAGCATTTTTATATGTCAGCGGAATTCCGAGAACAATGGAAGAGCTCCGAAGCATTTTTAAACGTCAGCAGAATTCCGAGAACAATGGAAGAGTTCCGAAGCATTTTAAAACTTCAGCAGAATTCCAAGAACAATGGAAGAGTTCTGAAGCATTTTTAAACGTCAGCAGAATTCCGAGATCAATGGAAGAGTTCCGAAGCATTTTTAAACGTCAGCGGAATGCCGAGAGCAATGCAAGATTTCCGAAGCATTTTTATATGTCAGCGGAATTCCGAGAACAATGGAAGATTTCCGAAGCATTTTTATATGTCAGCAGAATTCCGAGAACAATGGAAGAGATTTTAAGCATTTTTAAACTTCAGCGGAATTCCGAGAACAGTAGAAGAGTTCCGAAGCATTTTTAAACTTCACCCGAATTCTGAGAACAATGAAAGAGTTCCGAAGCATTTTTA
This sequence comes from Phyllobates terribilis, assembly GCF_046119375.1. NCBI lineage: Eukaryota > Metazoa > Chordata > Amphibia > Anura > Dendrobatidae > Phyllobates > Phyllobates terribilis. The sequence goes on along the minus strand of NW_027362788.1, from coordinate 9,526,490 downwards.
AAAGTCAGCGGAATTCCGGGAACAATGGAAGAGTTGTGAAGCATTTTTAAATGTCAGCGGAATTCCGAGAACAATGGAAGAGTTCCGAAGCATTTTTAAACTTCAGCGGAATTTGGAGAACAATGGAAGAGTTCCGAAGTATTTTTAAAAGTCAGCGGAATTCTGAGAACAATGGAAGAGTTCCGAAGCATTTTTAAACTTCAGCGGAATTCCGAGAACAATGGAAGAGTTCCAAAGCATTTTTAAACGTCAGCGGAATTCCGAGAACAATGGAAGAGTTCTGAAGCATTTTTAAACGTCAGCGGAATATTGAAAACAATGGAAGATTTCCGAAGCATTTTTAAACGTCAGCGGAATTCTGAGAACAATGGAAGAGTTACGAAGCATTTTTAAACTTCAGCAGAATTCCGAGAACAATGGAAGAGTTCCGAAGCATTTTTAAATGTCAGCGGAATTCCGAGAACAATGAAAGAGTTGCGAAGCATTATTAAACGTCAGCGGAATTCCGAGAACAATGGAAGATTTCTGAAGCATCTTTAAACTTCAGCAGAATTCCGAGAACAATGGAAGAGTTTCGAAGCATTTTTAAACTTCAACGGAATTCCGAGAACAATGGATGAGTGCCGAAGCATTTTTAAACGTCAGTGGAATTCCGAGAACAATGAAAGAGTTGCGAAGCATTATTAAACGTCAGCAGAATTCCGAGAACAATGGAAGAGTTCTGAAGCATTTTTAAGCGTCAGCGGAATTTTGAAAACAATGGAAGATTTCCGAAGCATTTATAAACGTCAGCGGAATTCTGAGAACAATGGAAGAGTTCCGAAGCATTTTTAAACTTCAGCAGAATTCCGAGAACAATGGAAGGGTTCCGAAGCATTTTTAAACTTCAGCGGAATTTGGAGAACAATGGAAGAGTTCCGAAGCATTTTTAAAAGTCAGCGGAAATCCGAGAACAATGGAAGAGTTGTGAAGCATTTTTAAACGTCAGCGGAATTCCGAGAACAATGGAATAGTTCTGAAGCATTTTTAAACGTCAGCGGAATTCCGAGTACAATGAAAGAGTTGCGAAGCATTATTAAACGTCAGCGGAATTCCGAGAACAATGGAAGAGTTCTGAAGCATTTTTAAACTTCAGCAGAATTCCCAGAACAATGGAAGAGTTCCAAAGCATTTTAAAAGTTCAGCAGAATTCCGAGAACAATTGAAGAGTTCCGAAGCATTTTTAAACGTCAGCGGAATGCCGAGAACAATGCCAGATTTCCGAAGCATTTTTATATGTCAGCGGAATTCCGAGAACAATGGAAGAGTACCGAAGCATTTATAAACGTCAGCGGAATTCTGAGAACAATGGAAGAGTTCCGAAGCATTTTTAAACTTCAGCAGAATTCCGAGAACAATGGAAGGGTTCCGAAGCATTTTTAAACTTCAGCGGAATTCCGAGAACAATAGAAGAGTTCCGAAGCATTTTTAAACTTCACCCGAATTCCGAGAGCAATGGAAGAGTTCCAAAGCATTTTAACAGTTCAGCAGAATTCCGAGAACAATTGAAGAGTTCCGAAGCATTTTTAAACGTCAGCGGAATGCCGAGAACAATGCCAGATTTCCGAAGCATTTTTATATGTCAGCGGAATTCCGAGAACAATGGAAGAGTACCGAAGCATTTTTAAACGTCAGCGGAATTCCGAGGACAATGGAAGAGTTCTGAAGCATTTTTAAGCGTCAGCGGAATTTTGAAAACAATGGAAGATTTCCGAAGCATTTTTAAACGTCAGCAGAATTCTGAGAACAATGGAAGAGTTCCGAAGCATTTTTAAACTTCAGCAGAATTCCGAGAACAATGGAAGGGTTCTGAAGCATTTTTAAACTTCAGCGGAATTTGGAGAACAATGGAAGAGTTCCGAAGTATTTTTAAAAGTCAGCGGAATTCCGAGAACAATGGAAGAGTTCTGAAGCATTTTTAAACGTCAGCGGAATTCCGAGAACAATGGAAGAGTTCCGAAGCATTTTTAAACGTCAGCAGAATTCCGAGAAGAATGTAAGAGTACTGAAGCATTTTTAAACTTCAGCAGAATTCCGAGAGCAATGGAAGAGTTCCAAAGCATTTTAAAAGTTCAGCAGCATTCCGAGAACAATTGAAGAGTTCCGAAGCATTTTTAAACGTCAGCGGAATTCCGAGTACAATGAAAGAGTTGCGAAGCATTATTAAACGTCAGCGGAATTCCGAGAACAATGGAAGAGTTCTGAAGCATTTTTAAACTTCAGCAGAATTCCCAGAACAATGGAAGAGTTCCAAAGCATTTTAAAAGTTCAGCAGAATTCCGAGAACAATTGAAGAGTTCCGAAGCATTTTTAAACGTCAGCGGAATGCCGAGAACAATGCCAGATTTCCGAAGCATTTTTATATGTCAGCGGAATTCCGAGAACAATGGAAGAGTACCGAAGCATTTATAAACGTCAGCGGAATTCTGAGAACAATGGAAGAGTTCCGAAGCATTTTTAAACTTCAGCAGAATTCCGAGAACAATGGAAGGGTTCCGAAGCATTTTTAAACTTCAGCGGAATTCCGAGAACAATAGAAGAGTTCCGAAGCATTTTTAAACTTCACCCGAATTCCGAGAGCAATGGAAGAGTTCCAAAGCATTTTAACAGTTCAGCAGAATTCCGAGAACAATTGAAGAGTTCCGAAGCATTTTTAAACGTCAGCGGAATGCCGAGAACAATGCCAGATTTCCGAAGCATTTTTATATGTCAGCGGAATTCCGAGAACAATGGAAGAGTACCGAAGCATTTTTAAACGTCAGCGGAATTCTGAGAACAATGGAAGAGTTCCGAAGCATTTTTAAACTTCAGCAGAATTCCGAGAACAATGGAAGAGTTTGGAAGCATTTTTAAACTTCAACGGAATTTCGAGAACAATGGAAGAGTTCCGAAGCATATTGAAACGTCAGCGGAATTCCGAGAACAATGAAAGAGTTGCGAAGCATTATTAAACGTCAGCGGAATTCCGAGAACAATGGAAGAGTTCTGAAGCATTTTTAAACGTCAGCGGAATTTTGAAAACAATGGAAGATTTCCGAAGCATTTTTAAACGTCAGCGGAATTCTGAGAACAATGGAAGAGTTCCGAAGCATTTTTAAACGTCAGCGGAATGCCGAGAACAATGCAAGATTTCCGAAGCATTTTTATATGTCAGCGGAATTCCGAGAACAATGGAAGAGCTCCGAAGCATTTTTAAACGTCAGCAGAATTCCGAGAACAATGGAAGAGTTCCGAAGCATTTTAAAACTTCAGCAGAATTCCAAGAACAATGGAAGAGTTCTGAAGCATTTTTAAACGTCAGCAGAATTCCGAGATCAATGGAAGAGTTCCGAAGCATTTTTAAACGTCAGCGGAATGCCGAGAGCAATGCAAGATTTCCGAAGCATTTTTATATGTCAGCGGAATTCCGAGAACAATGGAAGATTTCCGAAGCATTTTTATATGTCAGCAGAATTCCGAGAACAATGGAAGAGATTTTAAGCATTTTTAAACTTCAGCGGAATTCCGAGAACAGTAGAAGAGTTCCGAAGCATTTTTAAACTTCACCCGAATTCTGAGAACAATGAAAGAGTTCCGAAGCATTTTTAAAAGTCAGCGGAATTCCGGGAACAATGGAAGAGTTGTGAAGCATTTTTAAATGTCAGCGGAATTCCGAGAACAATGGAAGAGTTCCGAAGCATTTTTAAACTTCAGCGGAATTTGGAGAACAATGGAAGAGTTCCGAAGTATTTTTAAAAGTCAGCGGAATTCTGAGAACAATGGAAGAGTTCCGAAGCATTTTTAAACTTCAGCGGAATTCCGAGAACAATGGAAGAGTTCCAAAGCATTTTTAAACGTCAGCGGAATTCCGAGAACAATGGAAGAGTTCTGAAGCATTTTTAAACGTCAGCGGAATATTGAAAACAATGGAAGATTTCCGAAGCATTTTTAAACGTCAGCGGAATTCTGAGAACAATGGAAGAGTTACGAAGCATTTTTAAACTTCAGCAGAATTCCGAGAACAATGGAAGAGTTCCGAAGCATTTTTAAATGTCAGCGGAATTCCGAGAACAATGAAAGAGTTGCGAAGCATTATTAAACGTCAGCGGAATTCCGAGAACAATGGAAGATTTCTGAAGCATCTTTAAACTTCAGCAGAATTCCGAGAACAATGGAAGAGTTTCGAAGCATTTTTAAACTTCAACGGAATTCCGAGAACAATGGATGAGTGCCGAAGCATTTTTAAACGTCAGTGGAATTCCGAGAACAATGAAAGAGTTGCGAAGCATTATTAAACGTCAGCAGAATTCCGAGAACAATGGAAGAGTTCTGAAGCATTTTTAAAAGTCAGCGGAAATCCGAGAACAATGGAAGAGTTGTGAAGCATTTTTAAACGTCAGCGGAATTCCGAGAACAATGGAATAGTTCTGAAGCATTTTTAAACGTCAGCGGAATTTTGAAAACAATGGAAGATTTCCGAAGCATTTTTAAACGTCAGCGGAATTCTGAGAAGAATGGAAGAGTTCTGAAGCATTTATAAACTTCAGCAGAATTCCGAGAACAATGGAAGAGTTCCGAAGCATTTTTAAACTTCAGCGGAATTCCTAGAACAATGTAAGAGATTTTAAGCATTTTTAAACTTCAGCGGAATTCCGAGAACAATAGAAGAGTTCCGAAGCATTGTTAAAATTCACACGAATTCCGAGAATAATGGAAGAGTTCAGATGAATTTTTAGACTTCAGCAGAATTCCTAGACCAATGGAAGAGTTCCGAAGCATTTTTAAACTACAGCGGAAATCCGAGAACAATGGAAGAGTTCCGAAGCATTTTTAAACGTCAGCGGAATTCCGAGAACAATGGAAGAGTACCGAAGCATTTTTAATTGTCATCGGAATTCCGAGAACAATGGAAGAGTTCCGAAGCATTTTTAAACGTCAGCGGAATTCCGAGAACAATGGAAGAGTACCGAAGCATTTTTAATTGTCATCGGAATTCCGAGAGCAATGGAAGAGTTCCAAAGCATTTTAAAAGTACAGCAGAATTCCGAGAACAATTGAAGAGTTCCGAAGCATTTTTAAACGTCAGCGGAATGCCGAGAACAATGCAAGATTTCCGAAGCATTTTTAAACGTCAGCGGAATTCTAAGAACAATGGAAGAGTTCCGAAGCATTTTTAAACTTCAGCAGAATTCCGAGAACAATGGAAGCGTTTCGAAGCATTTTTAAACTTCAACGGAATTTCGAGAACAATGGAAGAGTTCCGAAGCATTTTTAAACGTCAGCGGAATTCCGAGAACAATGAAAGAGTTGCGAAGCATTATTAAACGTCAGCGGAATTCCGAGAACAATGGAAGAGTTCCGAAGCATTTTTAAACGTCAGCGGAATGCCGAGAACAATGCAAGATTTCTGAAGCATTTTTATATGTCAGCGGAATTCCGAGAACAATGGAAGAGTACCGAAGCATTTTTAAATGTCAGCAGAATTCCGAGAACAATGGAAGAGTTCCGAAGCATTTTTAAACGTCAGCAGAATTCCGAGAACAATGGAAGAGTTCCGAAGTATTTTTAAACGTCAGCAGAATTCCGAGAACAATGGAAGAGTTCCGAAGCATTTTTAAACGTCAGCGGAATTCCGAGGACAATGGAAGAGTTCTGAAGCATTTTTAAGCGTCAGCGGAATTTTGAAAACAATGGAAGATTTCCGAAGCATTTTTAAACGTCAGCGGAATTCTGAGAACAATGGAAGAGTTCCGAAGCATTTTTAAACTTCAGCAGAATTCCGAGAACAATGGAAGGGTTCTGAAGCATTTTTAAACTTCAGCGGAATTTGGAGAACAATGGAAGAGTTCCGAAGTATTTTTAAAAGTCAGCGGAATTACGAGAACAATGGAAGAGTTCTGAAGCATTTTTAAACGTCAGCGGAATTCCGAGAACAATGGAAGAGTTCCGAAGCATTTTTAAACGTCAGCAGAATTCCGAGAAGAATGTAAGAGTACTGAAGCATTTTTAAACTTCAGCAGAATTCCGAGAGCAATGGAAGAGTTCCAAAGCATTTTAAAAGTTCAGCAGCATTCCGAGAACAATTGAAGAGTTCCGAAGCATTTTTAAACGTCAGCGGAATTCCGAGTACAATGAAAGAGTTGCGAAGCATTATTAAACGTCAGCGGAATTCCGAGAACAATGGAAGAGTTCTGAAGCATTTTTAAACTTCAGCAGAATTCCCAGAACAATGGAAGAGTTCCAAAGCATTTTAAAAGTTCAGCAGAATTCCGAGAACAATTGAAGAGTTCCGAAGCATTTTTAAACGTCAGCGGAATTCCGAGTACAATGAAAGAGTTGCGAAGCATTATTAAACGTCAGCAGAATTCCGAGAACAATGGAAGGGTTCCGAAGCATTTTTAAACTTCAGCGGAATTTGGAGAACAATGGAAGAGTTCCGAAGCATTTTTAAAAGTCAGCGGAATTCCGAGAACAATGGAAGAGTTGTGAAGCATTTTTAAACATCAGCGGAATTCCGAGAACAATGGAAGAGTTCCGAAGCATTTTTAAACGTCAGCGGAATTCTGATGACAATGGAAGAGTTCTGAAGCATTTTTAAACTTCAGCAGAATTCCAAGAACAATGGAAGAGTTCCGAAGCATTTTTAAACTTCAGCGGAATTCCGAGAACAATGTAAGAGATTTTAAGCATTTTTAAACTTCAGCGGAATTCCGAGAACAATAGAAGAGTTCCGAAGCATTTTTAAAATTCACACGAATTCCGAGAATAATGGAAGAGTTCAGATGAATTTTTAGACTTCAGCAGAATTCCTAAAACAATGGAAGAGGTCCGAAGCATTTTTAAACTTCAGCGGAATTCCGAGAACAATGGAAGAGTTCCGAAGCATTTTTAAACATCAGCGGAATTCCGAGAACAATGGAAGAGTACTGAAGCATTTTAAAACGTCATCGGAATTCCGAGAAGAATGTAAGATTTCCGAAGCATTTTTATATGTCAGCGGAATTCCGAGAACAATGGAAGAGTACCGAAGCATTTTTAAACGTCAGCGGAATTCCGAGAAGAATGTAAGAGTTCTGAAGCATTTTTAAACTTCAGCAGAATTCCGAAAGCAATGGAAGAGTTCCAAAGCATTTTAAAAGTTCAGCAGAATTCCGAGAACAATTGAAGAGTTCCGAAGCATTTTTAAACGTCAGCGGAATGCCGAGAACAATGCAAGATTTCCGAAGCATTTTTATATGTCAGCGGAATACCAAGAACAATGGAAGAGTTCCGAAGCATTTTTAAACTTCAGCAGAATTCCGAGAACAATGGAAGAGTTTCGAAGCATTTTTAAACTTCAACGGAATTCTGAGAACAATGGAAGAGTTCCGAAGCATTTTTAAACGTCAGCGGAATGCCAAGAACAATGCAAGATTTCCGAAGCATTTTTATATGTCAGCGGAATTCCGAGAACAATGGAAGAGTACCGAAGCATTTTTAAACGTCAGCAGAATTCCGAGAACAATGGAAGAGTTCCGAAGCATTTTTAAACGTCAGCAGAATTCCGAGAACAATGGAAGAGTTCCGAAGCATTTTTAAACGTCAGCAGAATTCCGAGAACAATGGAAGAGTTCCGAAGCATTTTTAAACGTCAGCAGAATTCCGAGAACAATGGAAGAGTTCCGAAGCATTTTTAAACGTCAGCAGAATTGCGAGAACAATGGAAGAGTTCCGAAGCATTTTTAAACGTCAGCGGAATTCCGAGAAAAATGGAAGAGTTCTGAAGCATTTTTAAGCGTCAGCGGAATTTTGAAAACAATGGAAGATTTCCGAAGCATTTTTAAACGTCAGCGGAATTCTGAGAACAATGGAAGAGTTCCGAAGCATTTTTAAACTTCAGCAGAATTCCAAGAGCAATGGAAGAGTTCCAAAGCATTTTAAAAGTTCAGCAGAATTCCGAGAACAATTGAAGAGTTCCGAAGCATTTTTAAACGTCAGCGGAATGCCGAGAACAATGCAAGATTTCCGAAGCATTTTTATATGTCAGCGGAATTCCGAGAACAATGGAAGAGTACCGAAGCATTTTTAAATGTCAGCGGAATGCCGAGAACAATGCAAGATTTCCGAAGCATTTTTATATGTCAGCAGAATTCCGAGAACAATGGAAGAGATTTTAAGCATTTTTAAACTTCAGCGGAATTCCGAGAACAGTAGAAGAGTTCCGAAGCATTTTTAAACTTCACCCGAATTCTGAGAACAATGAAAGAGTTCCGAAGCATTTTTAAAAGTCAGCGGAATTCCGGGAACAATGGAAGAGTTGTGAAGCATTTTTAAACGTCAGCGGAATTCCGAGAACAATGGAAGAGTTCCGAAGCATTTTTAAACTTCAGCGGAATTTGGAGAACAATGGAAGAGTTCCGAAGTATTTTTAAAAGTCAGCGGAATTCTGAGAACAATGGAAGAGTTCCGAAGCATTTTTAAACTTCAGCGGAATTCCGAGAACAATGGAAGAGTTCCAAAGCATTTTTAAACGTCAGCGGAATTCCGAGAACAATGGAAGAGTTCCGAAGCATTTTTAAACTTCACCCGAATTCCGAGAGCAATGGAAGAGTTCCAAAGCATTTTAACAGTTCAGCAGAATTCCGAGAACAATTGAAGAGTTCCGAAGCATTTTTAAACGTCAGCGGAATGCCGAGAACAATGCCAGATTTCCGAAGCATTTTTATATGTCAGCGGAATTCCGAGAACAATGGAAGAGTACCGAAGCATTTTTATACGTCAGCGGAATTCTGAGAACAATGGAAGAGTTCCGAAGCATTTTTAAACTTCAGCAGAATTCCGAGAACAATGGAAGAGTTTGGAAGCATTTTTAAACTTCAACGGAATTTCGAGAACAATGGAAGAGTTCCGAAGCATATTGAAACTTCAGCGGAATTCCGAGAACAATGAAAGAGTTGCGAAGCATTATTAAACGTCAGCGGAATTCCGAGAACAATGGAAGAGTTCTGAAGCATTTTTAAACGTCAGCGGAATTTTGAAAACAATGGAAGATTTCCGAAGCATTTTTATATGTCAGCGGAATTCCGAGAACAATGGAAGAGCTCCGAAGCATTTTTAAACGTCAGCAGAATTCCGAGAACAATGGAAGAGTTCCGAAGCATTTTAAAACTTCAGCAGAATTCCAAGAACAATGGAAGAGTTCTGAAGCATTTTTAAACGTCAGCAGAATTCCGAGATCAATGGAAGAGTTCCGAAGCATTTTTAAACGTCAGCGGAATGCCGAGAGCAATGCAAGATTTCCGAAGCATTTTTATATGTCAGCGGAATTCCGAGAACAATGGAAGATTTCCGAAGCATTTTTATATGTCAGCAGAATTCCGAGAACAATGGAAGAGATTTTAAGCATTTTTAAACTTCAGCGGAATTCCGAGAACAGTAGAAGAGTTCCGAAGCATTTTTAAACTTCACCCGAATTCTGAGAACAATGAAAGAGTTCCGAAGCATTTTTAAAAGTCAGCGGAATTCCGGGAACAATGGAAGAGTTGTGAAGCATTTTTAAATGTCAGCGGAATTCCGAGAACAATGGAAGAGTTCCGAAGCATTTTTAAACTTCAGCGGAATTTGGAGAACAATGGAAGAGTTCCGAAGTATTTTTAAAAGTCAGCGGAATTCTGAGAACAATGGAAGAGTTCCGAAGCATTTTTAAACTTCAGCGGAATTCCGAGAACAATGGAAGAGTTCCAAAGCATTTTTAAACGTCAGCAGAATTCCGAGAACAATGGAAGAGTTCTGAAGCATTTTTAAACGTCAGCGGAATATTGAAAACAATGGAAGATTTCCGAAGCATTTTTAAACGTCAGCGGAATTCTGAGAACAATGGAAGAGTTACGAAGCATTTTTAAACTTCAGCAGAATTCCGAGAACAATGGAAGAGTTACGAAGCATTTTTAAATGTCAGCGGAATTCCGAGAACAATGAAAGAGTTGCGAAGCATTATTAAACGTCAGCGGAATTCCGAGAACAATGGAAGAGTTGTGAAGCATTTTTAAACGTCAGCGGAATTCCGAGAACAATGGAATAGTTCTGAAGCATTTTTAAACGTCAGCGGAATTTTGAAAACAATGGAAGATTTCCGAAGCATTTTTAAACGTCAGCGGAATTCTGAGAACAATGGAAGAGTTCTGAAGCATTTATAAACTTCAGCAGAATTCCGAGAACAATGGAAGAGTTCCGAAGCATTTTTAAACTTCAGCGGAATTCCTAGAACAATGTAAGAGATTTTAAGCATTTTTAAACTTCAGCGGAATTCCGAGAACAATAGAAGAGTTCCGAAGCATTGTTAAAATTCACACGAATTCCGAGAATAATGGAAGAGTTCAGATGAATTTTTAGACTTCAGCAGAATTCCTAGACCAATGGAAGAGTTCCGAAGCATTTTTAAACTACAGCGGAAATCCGAGAACAATGGAAGAGTTCCGAAGCATTTTTAAACGTCAGCGGAATTCCGAGAACAATGGAAGAGTACCGAAGCATTTTTAATTGTCATCGGAATTCCGAGAACAATGGAAGAGTTCCGAAGCATTTTTAAACGTCAGCGGAATTCCGAGAACAATGGAAGAGTACCGAAGCATTTTTAATTGTCATCGGAATTCCGAGAGCAATGGAAGAGTTCCAAAGCATTTTAAAAGTACAGCAGAATTCCGAGAACAATTGAAGAGTTCCGAAGCATTTTTAAACGTCAGCGGAATGCCGAGAACAATGCAAGATTTCCGAAGCATTTTTAAACGTCAGCGGAATTCTAAGAACAATGGAAGACTTCCGAAGTATTTTTAAACGTCAGCAGAATTCCGAGAACAATGGAAGAGTTCCGAAGCATTTTTAAACGTCAGCGGAATTCCGAGGACAATGGAAGAGTTCTGAAGCATTTTTAAGCGTCAGCGGAATTTTGAAAACAATGGAAGATTTCCGAAGCATTTTTAAACGTCAGCGGAATTCTGAGAACAATGGAAGAGTTCCGAAGCATTTTTAAACTTCAGCAGAATTCCGAGAACAATGGAAGGGTTCTGAAGCATTTTTAAACTTCAGCAGAATTTGGAGAACAATGGAAGAGTTCCGAAGTATTTTTAAAAGTCAGCGGAATTCCGAGAACAATGGAAGAGTTCTGAAGCATTTTTAAACGTCAGCGGAATTCCGAGAACAATGGAAGAGTTCCGAAGCATTTTTAAACGTCAGCAGAATTCCGAGAAGAATGTAAGAGTACTGAAGCATTTTTAAACTTCAGCAGAATTCCGAGAGCAATGGAAGAGTTCCAAAGCATTTTAAAAGTTCAGCAGCATTCCGAGAACAATTGAAGAGTTCCGAAGCATTTTTAAACGTCAGCGGAATTCCGAGTACAATGAAAGAGTTGCGAAGCATTATTAAACGTCAGCGGAATTCCGAGAACAATGGAAGAGTTCTGAAGCATTTTTAAGCGTCAGCGGAATTTTGAAAACAATGGAAGATTTCCGAAGCATTTTTAAACGTCAGCGGAATTCTAAGAACAATGGAAGAGTTCCGAAGTATTTTTAAACGTCAGCAGAATTCCGAGAACAATGGAAGAGTTCCGAAGCATTTTTAAACGTCAGCGGAATTCCGAGGACAATGGAAGAGTTCTGAAGCATTTTTAAGCGTCAGCGGAATTTTGAAAACAATGGAAGATTTCCGAAGCATTTTTAAACGTCAGCGGAATTCTGAGAACAATGGAAGAGTTCCGAAGCATTTTTAAACTTCAGCAGAATTCCGAGAACAATGGAAGGGTTCTGAAGCATTTTTAAACTTCAGCGGAATTTGGAGAACAATGGAAGAGTTCCGAAGTATTTTTAAAAGTCAGCGGAATTCCGAGAACAATGGAAGAGTTCTGAAGCATTTTTAAACGTCAGCGGAATTCCGAGAACAATGGAAGAGTTCCGAAGCATTTTTAAACGTCAGCAGAATTCCGAGAAGAATGTAAGAGTACTGAAGCATTTTTAAACTTCAGCAGAATTCCGAGAGCAATGGAAGAGTTCCAAAGCATTTTAAAAGTTCAGCAGCATTCCGAGAACAATTGAAGAGTTCCGAAGCATTTTTAAACGTCAGCGGAATTCCGAGTACAATGAAAGAGTTGCGAAGCATTATTAAACGTCAGCGGAATTCCGAGAACAATGGAAGAGTTCTGAAGCATTTTTAAACTTCAGCAGAATTCCCAGAACAATGGAAGAGTTCCAAAGCATTTTAAAAGTTCAGCAGAATTCCGAGAACAATTGAAGAGTTCCGAAGCATTTTTAAACGTCAGCGGAATGCCGAGAACAATGCCAGATTTCCGAAGCATTTTTATATGTCAGCGGAATTCCGAGAACAATGGAAGAGTTCTGAAGCATTTTTAAACGTCAGCGGAATTTTGAAAACAATGGAAGATTTCCGAAGCATTTTTAAACGTCAGCGGAATTCTGAGAACAATGGAAGAGTTCCGAAGCATTTTTAAACGTCAGCGGAATGCCGAGAACAATGCAAGATTTCCGAAGCATTTTTATATGTCAGCGGAATTCCGAGAACAATGGAAGAGCTCAGAAGCATTTTTAAACGTCAGCAGAATTCCGAGAACAATGGAAGAGTTCCGAAGCATTTTAAAACTTCAGCAGAATTCCAAGAACAATGGAAGAGTTCTGAAGCATTTTTAAACGTCAGCAGAATTCCGAGATCAATGGAAGAGTTCCGAAGCATTTTTAAACGTCAGCGGAATGCCGAGAGCAATGCAAGATTTCCGAAGCATTTTTATATGTCAGCGGAATTCCGAGAACAATGGAAGATTTCCGAAGCATTTTTATATGTCAGCAGAATTCCGAGAACAATGGAAGAGATTTTAAGCATTTTTAAACTTCAGCGGAATTCCGAGAACAGTAGAAGAGTTCCAAAGCATTTTTAAACTTCACCCGAATTCTGAGAACAATGAAAGAGTTCCGAAGCATTTTTAAAAGTCAGCGGAATTCCGGGAACAATGGAAGAGTTGTGAAGCATTTTTAAATGTCAGCGGAATTCCGAGAACAATGGAAGAGTTCCGAAGCATTTTTAAACTTCAGCGGAATTTGGAGAACAATGGAAGAGTTCCGAAGTATTTTTAAAAGTCAGCGGAATTCTGAGAACAATGGAAGAGTTCCGAAGCATTTTTAAACTTCAGCGGAATTCCGAGAACAATGAAAGAGTTCCAAAGCATTTTTAAACGTCAGCGGAATTCCGAGAACAATGGAAGAGTTCTGAAGCATTTTTAAACGTCAGCGGAATATTGAAAACAATGGAAGATTTCCGAAGCATTTTTAAACGTCAGCGGAATTCTGAGAACAATGGAAGAGTTACGAAGCATTTTTAAACTTCAGCAGAATTCCGCGAACAATGGAAGAGTTCCGAAGCATTTTTAAATGTCAGCGGAATTCCGAGAACAATGAAAGAGTTGCGAAGCATTATTAAACGTCAGCGGAATTCCGAGAACAATGGAAGATTTCTGAAGCATCTTTAAACTTCAGCAGAATTCCGAGAACAATGGAAGAGTTTCGAAGCATTTTTAAACTTCAACGGAATTCCGAGAACAATGGATGAGTGCCGAAGCATTTTTAAACGTCAGTGGAATTCCGAGAACAATGAAAGAGTTGCGAAGCATTATTAAACGTCAGCAGAATTCCGAGAACAATGGAAGAGTTCTGAAGCATTTTTAAGCGTCAGCGGAATTTTGAAAACAATGGAAGATTTCCGAAGCATTTATAAACGTCAGCGGAATTCTGAGAACAATGGAAGAGTTCCGAAGCATTTTTAAACTTCAGCGGAATTTGGAGAACAATGGAAGAGTTCCGAAGCATTTTTAAAAGTCAGCGGAAATCCGAGAACAATGGAAGAGTTGTGAAGCATTTTTAAACATCAGCGGAATTCCGAGAACAATGGAATAGTTCTGAAGCATTTTTAAACGTCAGCGGAATTTTGAAAACAATGGAAGATTTCCGAAGCATTTTTAAACGTCAGCGGAATTCTGAGAACAATGGAAGAGTTCTGAAGCATTTATAAACTTCAGCAGAATTCCGAGAACAATGGAAGAGTTCCGAAGCATTTTTAAACTTCAGCGGAATTCCTAGAACAATGTAAGAGATTTTAAGCATTTTTAAACTTCAGCGGAATTCCGAGAACAATAGAAGAGTTCCGAAGCATTGTTAAAATTCACACGAATTCCGAGAATAATGGAAGAGTTCAGATGAATTTTTAGACTTCAGCAGAATTCCTAGACCAATGGAAGAGTTCCGAAGCATTTTTAAACTACAGCGGAAATCCGAGAACAATGGAAGAGTTCCGAAGCATTTTTAAACGTCAGCGGAATTCCGAGAACAATGGAAGAGTACTGAAGCATTTTTAATTGTCATCGGAATTCCGAGAACAATGGAAGAGTTCCGAAGCATTTTTAAACGTCAGCGGAATTCCGAGAACAATGGAAGAGTACCGAAGCATTTTTAATTGTCATCGGAATTCCGAGAGCAATGGAAGAGTTCCAAAGCATTTTAAAAGTACAGCAGAATTCCGAGAACAATTGAAGAGTTCCGAAGCATTTTTAAACGTCAGCGGAATGCCGAGAACAATGCAAGATTTCCGAAGCATTTTTAAACGTCAGCGGAATTCTAAGAACAATGGAAGAGTTCCGAAGCATTTTTAAACTTCAGCAGAATTCCGAGAACAATGGAAGCGTTTCGAAGCATTTTTAAACTTCAACGGAATTTCGAGAACAATGGAAGAGTTCCGAAGCATTTTTAAACGTCAGCGGAATTCCGAGAACAATGAAAGAGTTGCGAAGCATTATTAAACGTCAGCGGAATTCCGAGAACAATGGAAGAGTTCCGAAGCATTTTTAAACGTCAGCGGAATGCCGAGAACAATGCAAGATTTCTGAAGCATTTTTATATGTCAGCGGAATTCCGAGAACAATGGAAGAGTACCGAAGCATTTTTAAATGTCAGCAGAATTCCGAGAACAATGGAAGAGTTCCGAAGCATTTTTAAACGTCAGCAGAATTCCGAGAACAATGGAAGAGTTCCGAAGTATTTTTAAACGTCAGCAGAATTCCGAGAACAATGGAAGAGTTCCGAAGCATTTTTAAACGTCAGCGGAATTCCGAGGACAATGGAAGAGTTCTGAAGCATTTTTAAGCGTCAGCGGAATTTTGAAAACAATGGAAGATTTCCGAAGCATTTTTAAACGTCAGCAGAATTCTGAGAACAATGGAAGAGTTCCGAAGCATTTTTAAACTTCAGCAGAATTCCGAGAACAATGGAAGGGTTCTGAAGCATTTTTAAACTTCAGCGGAATTTGGAGAACAATGGAAGAGTTCCAAAGTATTTTTAAAAGTCAGCGGAATTCCGAGAACAATGGAAGAGTTCTGAAGCATTTTTAAACGTCAGCGGAATTCCGAGAACAATGGAAGAGTTCCGAAGCATTTTTAAACGTCAGCAGAATTCCGAGAAGAATGTAAGAGTACTGAAGCATTTTTAAACTTCAGCAGAATTCCGAGAGCAATGGAAGAGTTCCAAAGCATTTTAAAAGTTCAGCAGCATTCCGAGAACAATTGAAGAGTTCCGAAGCATTTTTAAACGTCAGCGGAATTCCGAGTACAATGAAAGAGTTGCGAAGCATTATTAAACGTCAGCGGAATTCCGAGAACAATGGAAGAGTTCTGAAGCATTTTTAAACTTCAGCAGAATTCCCAGAACAATGGAAGAGTTCCAAAGCATTTTAAAAGTTCAGCAGAATTCCGAGAACAATTGAAGAGTTCCGAAGCATTTTTAAACGTCAGCGGAATGCCGAGAACAATGCCAGATTTCCGAAGCATTTTTATATGTCAGCGGAATTCCGAGAACATTGGAAGAGTACCGAAGCATTTATAAACGTCAGCGGAATTCTGAGAACAATGGAAGAGTTCCGAAGCATTTTTAAACTTCAGCAGAATTCCGAGAACAATGGAAGGGTTCCGAAGCATTTTTAAACTTCAGCGGAATTCCGAGAACAATAGAAGAGTTCCGAAGCATTTTTAAACTTCACCCGAATTCCGAGAGCAATGGAAGAGTTCCAAAGCATTTTAACAGTTCAGCAGAATTCCGAGAACAATCGAAGAGTTCCGAAGCATTTTTAAACGTCAGCGGAATGCCGAGAACAATGCCAGATTTCCGAAGCATTTTTATATGTCAGCGGAATTCCGAGAACAATGGAAGAGTACCGAAGCATTTTTAAACGTCAGCGGAATTCTGAGAACAATGGAAGAGTTCCGAAGCATTTTTAAACTTCAGCAGAATTCCGAGAACAATGGAAGAGTTTGGAAGCATTTTTAAACTTCAACGGAATTTCGAGAACAATGGAAGAGTTCCGAAGCATATTGAAACGTCAGCGGAATTCCGAGAACAATGAAAGAGTTGCGAAGCATTATTAAACGTCAGCGGAATTCCGAGAACAATGGAAGAGTTCTGAAGCATTTTTAAACGTCAGCGGAATTTTGAAAACAATTTAAGATTTCCGAAGCATTTTTAAACGTCAGCGGAATTCTGAGAACAATGGAAGAGTTCCGAAGCATTTTTAAACGTCAGCGGAATGCCGAGAACAATGCAAGATTTCCGAAGCATTTTTATATGTCAGCGGAATTCCGAGAACAATGGAAGAGCTCCGAAGCATTTTTAAACGTCAGCAGAATTCCGAGAACAATGGAAGAGTTCCGAAGCATTTTAAAACTTCAGCAGAATTCCAAGAACAATGGAAGAGTTCTGAAGCATTTTTAAACGTCAGCAGAATTCCGAGATCAATGGAAGAGTTCCGAAGCATTTTTAAACGTCAGCGGAATGCCGAGAGCAATGCAAGATTTCCGAAGCATTTTTATATGTCAGCGGAATTCCGAGAACAATGGAAGATTTCCGAAGCATTTTTATATGTCAGCAGAATTCCGAGAACAATGGAAGAGATTTTAAGCATTTTTAAACTTCAGCGGAATTCCGAGAACAGTAGAAGAGTTCCGAAGCATTTTTAAACTTCACCCGAATTCTGAGAACAATGAAAGAGTTCCGAAGCATTTTTAAAAGTCAGCGGAATTCCGGGAACAATGGAAGAGTTGTGAAGCATTTTTAAATGTCAGCGGAATTCCGAGAACAATGGAAGAGTTCCGAAGCATTTTTAAACTTCAGCGGAATTTGGAGAACAATGGAAGAGTTCCGAAGTATTTTTAAAAGTCAGCGGAATTCTGAGAACAATGGAAGAGTTCCGAAGCATTTTTAAACTTCAGCGGAATTCCGAGAACAATGGAAGAGTTCCAAAGCATTTTTAAACGTCAGCGGAATTCCGAGAACAATGGAAGAGTTCTGAAGCATTTTTAAACGTCAGCGGAATATTGAAAACAATGGAAGATTTCCGAAGCATTTTTAAACGTCAGCGGAATTCTGAGAACAATGAAAGAGTTGCGAAGCATTATTAAACGTCAGCGGAATTCCGAGAACAATGGAAGATTTCTGAAGCATCTTTAAACTTCAGCAGAATTCCGAGAACAATGGAAGAGTTTCGAAGCATTTTTAAACTTCAACGGAATTCCGAGAACAATGGATGAGTGCCGAAGCATTTTTAAATGTCAGTGGAATTCCGAGAACAATGAAAGAGTTGCGAAGCATTATTAAACGTCAGCAGAATTCCGAGAACAATGGAAGAGTTCTGAAGCATTTTTAAGCGTCAGCGGAATTTTGAAAACAATGGAAGATTTCCGAAGCATTTATAAACGTCAGCGGAATTCTGAGAACAATGGAAGAGTTCCGAAGCATTTTTAAACTTCAGCAGAATTCCGAGAACAATGGAAGGGTTCCGAAGCATTTTTAAACTTCAGCGGAATTTGGAGAACAATGGAAGAGTTCCGAAGCATTTTTAAAAGTCAGCGGAAATCCGAGAACAATGGAAGAGTTGTGAAGCATTTTTAAACGTCAGCGGAATTCCGAGAACAATGGAATAGTTCTGAAGCATTTTTAAACGTCAGCGGAATTTTGAAAACAATGGAAGATTTCCGAAGCATTTTTAAACGTCAGCGGAATTCTGAGAAGAATGGAAGAGTTCTGAAGCATTTATAAACTTCAGCAGAATTCCGAGAACAATGGAAGAGTTCCGAAGCATTTTTAAACTTCAGCGGAATTCCTAGAACAATGTAAGAGATTTTAAGCATTTTTAAACTTCAGCGGAATTCCGAGAACAATAGAAGAGTTCCGAAGCATTGTTAAAATTCACACGAATTCCGAGAATAATGGAAGAGTTCAGATGAATTTTTAGACTTCAGCAGAATTCCTAGACCAATGGAAGAGTTCCGAAGCATTTTTAAACTACAGCGGAAATCCGAGAACAATGGAAGAGTTCCGAAGCATTTTTAAACGTCAGCGGAATTCCGAGAACAATGGAAGAGTACCGAAGCATTTTTAATTGTCATCGGAATTCCGAGAACAATGGAAGAGTTCCGAAGCATTTTTAAACGTCAGCGGAATTCCGAGAACAATGGAAGAGTACCGAAGCATTTTTAATTGTCATCGGAATTCCGAGAGCAATGGAAGAGTTCCAAAGCATTTTAAAAGTACAGCAGAATTCCGAGAACAATTGAAGAGTTCCGAAGCATTTTTAAACGTCAGCGGAATGCCGAGAACAATGCAAGATTTCCGAAGCATTTTTAAACGTCAGCGGAATTCTAAGAACAATGGAAGAGTTCCGAAGCATTTTTAAACTTCAGCAGAATTCCGAGAACAATGGAAGAGTTCCGAAGCATTTTTAAACTTCAGCAGAATTCCGAGAACAATGGAAGAGTTTGGAAGCATTTTTAAACTTCAACGGAATTTCGAGAACAATGGAAGAGTTCCGAAGCATATTGAAACGTCAGCGGAATTCCGAGAACAATGAAAGAGTTGCGAAGCATTATTAAACGTCAGCGGAATTCTGAGAACAATGGAAGAGTTCTGAAGCATTTTTAAACGTCAGCGGAATTTTGAAAACAATGGAAGATTTCCGAAGCATTTTTAAACGTCAGCGGAATTCTGAGAACAATGGAAGAGTTCCGAAGCATTTTTAAACGTCAGCGGAATGCCGAGAACAATGGAAGATTTCCGAAGCATTTTTATATGTCAGCGGAATTCCGAGAACAATGGAAGAGCTCCGAAGCATTTTTAAACGTCAGCAGAATTCCGAGAACAATGGAAGAGTTCTGAAGCATTTTTAAACGTCAGCAGAATTCCGAGATCAATGAAAGAGTTCCGAAGCATTTTTAAACGTCAGCGGAATGCCGAGAGCAATGCAAGATTTCCGAAGCATTTTTATATGTCAGCGGAATTCCGAGAACAATGGAAGATTTCCGAAGCATTTTTATATGTCAGCAGAATTCCGAGAACAATGGAAGAGATTTTAAGCATTTTTAAACTTCAGCGGAATTCCGAGAACAGTAGAAGAGTTCCGAAGCATTTTTAAACTTCACCCGAATTCTGAGAACAATGAAAGAGTTCCGAAGCATTTTTAAAAGTCAGCGGAATTCCGGGAACAATGGAAGAGTTGTGAAGCATTTTTAAATGTCAGCGGAATTCCGAGAACAATGGAAGAGTTCCGAAGCATTTTTAAACTTCAGCGGAATTTGGAGAACAATGGAAGAGTTCCGAAGTATTTTTAAAAGTCAGCGGAATTCTGAGAACAATGGAAGAGTTCCGAAGCATTTTTAAACTTCAGCGGAATTCCGAGAACAATGGAAGAGTTCCAAAGCATTTTTAAACGTCAGCGGAATTCCGAGAACAATGGAAGAGTTCTGAAGCATTTTTAAACGTCAGCGGAATATTGAAAACAATGGAAGATTTCCGAAGCATTTTTAAACGTCAGCGGAATTCTGAGAACAATGGAAGAGTTACGAAGCATTTTTAAACTTCAGCAGAATTCCGAGAACAATGGAAGAGTTCCGAAGCATTTTTAAATGTCAGCGGAATTCCGAGAACAATGAAAGAGTTGCGAAGCATTATTAAACGTCAGCGGAATTCCGAGAACAATGGAAGATTTCTGAAGCATCTTTAAACTTCAGCAGAATTCCGAGAACAATGGAAGAGTTTCGAAGCATTTTTAAACTTCAACGGAATTCCGAGAACAATGGATGAGTGCCGAAGCATTTTTAAACGTCAGTGGAATTCCGAGAACAATGAAAGAGTTGCGAAGCATTATTAAACGTCAGCAGAATTCCGAGAACAATGGAAGAGTTCTGAAGCATTTTTAAGCGTCAGCGGAATTTTGAAAACAATGGAAGATTTCCGAAGCATTTATAAACGTCAGCGGAATTCTGAGAACAATGGAAGAGTTCCGAAGCATTTTTAAACTTCAGCAGAATTCCGAGAACAATGGAAGGGTTCCGAAGCATTTTTAAACTTCAGCGGAATTTGGAGAACAATGGAAGAGTTCCGAAGCATTTTTAAAAGTCAGCGGAAATCCGAGAACAATGGAAGAGTTGTGAAGCATTTTTAAACGTCAGCGGAATTCCGAGAACAATGGAATAGTTCTGAAGCATTTTTAAACGTCAGCGGAATTTTGAAAACAATGGAAGATTTCCGAAGCATTTTTAAACGTCAGCGGAATTCTGAGAAGAATGGAAGAGTTCTGAAGCATTTATAAACTTCAGCAGAATTCCGAGAACAATGGAAGAGTTCCGAAGCATTTTTAAACTTCAGCGGAATTCCTAGAACAATGTAAGAGATTTTAAGCATTTTTAAACTTCAGCGGAATTCCGAGAACAATAGAAGAGTTCCGAAGCATTGTTAAAATTCACACGAATTCCGAGAATAATGGAAGAGTTCAGATGAATTTTTAGACTTCAGCAGAATTCCTAGACCAATGGAAGAGTTCCGAAGCATTTTTAAACTACAGCGGAAATCCGAGAACAATGGAAGAGTTCCGAAGCATTTTTAAACGTCAGCGGAATTCCGAGAACAATGGAAGAGTACCGAAGCATTTTTAATTGTCATCGGAATTCCGAGAACAATGGAAGAGTTCCGAAGCATTTTTAAACGTCAGCGGAATTCCGAGAACAATGGAAGAGTACCGAAGCATTTTTAATTGTCATCGGAATTCCGAGAGCAATGGAAGAGTTCCAAAGCATTTTAAAAGTACAGCAGAATTCCGAGAACAATTGAAGAGTTCCGAAGCATTTTTAAACGTCAGCGGAATGCCGAGAACAATGCAAGATTTCCGAAGCATTTTTAAACGTCAGCGGAATTCTAAGAACAATGGAAGAGTTCCGAAGCATTTTTAAACTTCAGCAGAATTCCGAGAACAATGGAAGCGTTTCGAAGCATTTTTAAACTTCAACGGAATTTCGAGAACAATGGAAGAGTTCCGAAGCATTTTTAAACGTCAGCGGAATTCCGAGAACAATGAAAGAGTTGCGAAGCATTATTAAACGTCAGCGGAATTCCGAGAACAATGGAAGAGTTCCGAAGCATTTTTAAACGTCAGCGGAATGCCGAGAACAATGCAAGATTTCTGAAGCATTTTTATATGTCAGCGGAATTCCGAGAACAATGGAAGAGTACCGAAGCATTTTTAAATGTCAGCAGAATTCCGAGAACAATGGAAGAGTTCCGAAGCATTTTTAAACGTCAGCAGAATTCCGAGAACAATGGAAGAGTTCCGAAGTATTTTTAAACGTCAGCAGAATTCCGAGAACAATGGAAGAGTTCCGAAGCATTTTTAAACGTCAGCGGAATTCCGAGGACAATGGAAGAGTTCTGAAGCATTTTTAAGCGTCAGCGGAATTTTGAAAACAATGGAAGATTTCCGAAGCATTTTTAAACGTCAGCGGAATTCTGAGAACAATGGAAGAGTTCCGAAGCATTTTTAAACTTCAGCAGAATTCCGAGAACAATGGAAGGGTTCTGAAGCATTTTTAAACTTCAGCGGAATTTGGAGAACAATGGAAGAGTTCCGAAGTATTTTTAAAAGTCAGCGGAATTACGAGAACAATGGAAGAGTTCTGAAGCATTTTTAAACGTCAGCGGAATTCCGAGAACAATGGAAGAGTTCCGAAGCATTTTTAAACGTCAGCAGAATTCCGAGAAGAATGTAAGAGTACTGAAGCATTTTTAAACTTCAGCAGAATTCCGAGAGCAATGGAAGAGTTCCAAAGCATTTTAAAAGTTCAGCAGCATTCCGAGAACAATTGAAGAGTTCCGAAGCATTTTTAAACGTCAGCGGAATTCCGAGTACAATGAAAGAGTTGCGAAGCATTATTAAACGTCAGCGGAATTCCGAGAACAATGGAAGAGTTCTGAAGCATTTTTAAACTTCAGCAGAATTCCCAGAACAATGGAAGAGTTCCAAAGCATTTTAAAAGTTCAGCAGAATTCCGAGAACAATTGAAGAGTTCCGAAGCATTTTTAAACGTCAGCGGAATTCCGAGTACAATGAAAGAGTTGCGAAGCATTATTAAACGTCAGCAGAATTCCGAGAACAATGGAAGGGTTCCGAAGCATTTTTAAACTTCAGCGGAATTTGGAGAACAATGGAAGAGTTCCGAAGCATTTTTAAAAGTCAGCGGAATTCCGAGAACAATGGAAGAGTTGTGAAGCATTTTTAAACATCAGCGGAATTCCGAGAACAATGGAAGAGTTCCGAAGCATTTTTAAACGTCAGCGTAATTCTGATGACAATGGAAGAGTTCTGAAGCATTTTTAAACTTCAGCAGAATTCCAAGAACAATGGAAGAGTTCCGAAGCATTTTTAAACTTCAGCGGAATTCCGAGAACAATGTAAGAGATTTTAAGCATTTTTAAACTTCAGCGGAATTCCGAGAACAATAGAAGAGTTCCGAAGCATTTTTAAAATTCACACGAATTCCGAGAATAATGGAAGAGTTCAGATGAATTTTTAGACTTCAGCAGAATTCCTAAAACAATGGAAGAGGTCCGAAGCATTTTTAAACTTCAGCGGAATTCCGAGAACAATGGAAGAGTTCCGAAGCATTTTTAAACATCAGCGGAATTCCGAGAACAATGGAAGAGTACTGAAGCATTTTAAAACGTCATCGGAATTCCGAGAAGAATGTAAGATTTCCGAAGCATTTTTATATGTCAGCGGAATTCCGAGAAGAATGTAAGAGTTCTGAAGCATTTTTAAACTTCAGCAGAATTCCGAAAGCAATGGAAGAGTTCCAAAGCATTTTAAAAGTTCAGCAGAATTCCGAGAACAATTGAAGAGTTCCGAAGCATTTTTAAACGTCAGCGGAATGCCGAGAACAATGCAAGATTTCCGAAGCATTTTTATATGTCAGCGGAATACCAAGAACAATGGAAGAGTTCCGAAGCATTTTTAAACTTCAGCAGAATTCCGAGAACAATGGAAGAGTTTCGAAGCATTTTTAAACTTCAACGGAATTCTGAGAACAATGGAAGAGTTCCGAAGCATTTTTAAACGTCAGCGGAATGCCAAGAACAATGCAAGATTTCCGAAGCATTTTTATATGTCAGCGGAATTCCGAGAACAATGGAAGAGTACCGAAGCATTTTTAAACGTCAGCAGAATTCCGAGAACAATGGAAGAGTTCCGAAGCATTTTTAAACGTCAGCAGAATTCCGAGAACAATGGAAGAGTTCCGAAGCATTTTTAAACGTCAGCGGAATTCCGAGAAAAATGGAAGAGTTCTGAAGCATTTTTAAGCGTCAGCGGAATTTTGAAAACAATGGAAGATTTCCGAAGCATTTTTAAACGTCAGCGGAATTCTGAGAACAATGGAAGAGTTCCGAAGCATTTTTAAACTTCAGCAGAATTCCAAGAGCAATGGAAGAGTTCCAAAGCATTTTAAAAGTTCAGCAGAATTCCGAGAACAATTGAAGAGTTCCGAAGCATTTTTAAACGTCAGCGGAATGCCGAGAACAATGCAAGATTTCCGAAGCATTTTTATATGTCAGCGGAATTCCGAGAACAATGGAAGAGTACCGAAGCATTTTTAAATGTCAGCGGAATGCCGAGAACAATGCAAGATTTCCGAAGCATTTTTATATGTCAGCAGAATTCCGAGAACAATGGAAGAGATTTTAAGCATTTTTAAACTTCAGCGGAATTCCGAGAACAGTAGAAGAGTTCCGAAGCATTTTTAAACTTCACCCGAATTCTGAGAACAATGAAAGAGTTCCGAAGCATTTTTAAAAGTCAGCGGAATTCCGGGAACAATGGAAGAGTTGTGAAGCATTTTTAAACGTCAGCGGAATTCCGAGAACAATGGAAGAGTTCCGAAGCATTTTTAAACTTCAGCGGAATTTGGAGAACAATGGAAGAGTTCCGAAGTATTTTTAAAAGTCAGCGGAATTCTGAGAACAATGGAAGAGTTCCGAAGCATTTTTAAACTTCAGCGGAATTCCGAGAACAATGGAAGAGTTCCAAAGCATTTTTAAACGTCAGCGGAATTCCGAGAGCAATGGAAGAGTTCCAAAGCATTTTAAAAGTACAGCAGAATTCCGAGAACAATTGAAGAGTTCCGAAGCATTTTTAAACGTCAGCGGAATGCCGAGAACAATGCAAGATTTCCGAAGCATTTTTAAACGTCAGCGGAATTCTAAGAACAATGGAAGAGTTCCGAAGCATTTTTAAACTTCAGCAGAATTCCGAGAACAATGGAAGAGTTCCGAAGCATTTTTAAACTTCAGCAGAATTCCGAGAACAATGGAAGAGTTTGGAAGCATTTTTAAACTTCAACGGAATTTCGAGAACAATGGAAGAGTTCCGAAGCATATTGAAACGTCAGCGGAATTCCGAGAACAATGAAAGAGTTGCGAAGCATTATTAAACGTCAGCGGAATTCCGAGAACAATGGAAGAGTTCTGAAGCATTTTTAAACGTCAGCGGAATTTTGAAAACAATGGAAGATTTCCGAAGCATTTTTAAACGTCAGCGGAATTCTGAGAACAATGGAAGAGTTCCGAAGCATTTTTAAACGTCAGCGGAATGCCGAGAACAATGCAAGATTTCCGAAGCATTTTTATATGTCAGCGGAATTCCGAGAACAATGGAAGAGCTCCGAAGCATTTTTAAACGTCAGCAGAATTCCGAGAACAATGGAAGAGTTCCGAAGCATTTTAAAACTTCAGCAGAATTCCAAGAACAATGGAAGAGTTCTGAAGCATTTTTAAACGTCAGCAGAATTCCGAGATCAATGAAAGAGTTCCGAAGCATTTTTAAACGTCAGCGGAATGCCGAGAGCAATGCAAGATTTCCGAAGCATTTTTATATGTCAGCGGAATTCCGAGAACAATGGAAGATTTCCGAAGCATTTTTATATGTCAGCAGAATTCCGAGAACAATGGAAGAGATTTTAAGCATTTTTAAACTTCAGCGGAATTCCGAGAACAGTAGAAGAGTTCCGAAGCATTTTTAAACTTCACCCGAATTCTGAGAACAATGAAAGAGTTCCGAAGCATTTTTAAAAGTCAGCGGAATTCCGGGAACAATGGAAGAGTTGTGAAGCATTTTTAAATGTCAGCGGAATTCCGAGAACAATGGAAGAGTTCCGAAGCATTTTTAAACTTCAGCGGAATTTGGAGAACAATGGAAGAGTTCCGAAGTATTTTTAAAAGTCAGCGGAATTCTGAGAACAATGGAAGAGTTCCGAAGCATTTTTAAACTTCAGCGGAATTCCGAGAACAATGGAAGAGTTCCAAAGCATTTTTAAACGTCAGCGGAATTCCGAGAACAATGGAAGAGTTCTGAAGCATTTTTAAACGTCAGCGGAATATTGAAAACAATGGAAGATTTCCGAAGCATTTTTAAACGTCAGCGGAATTCTGAGAACAATGGAAGAGTTACGAAGCATTTTTAAACTTCAGCAGAATTCCGAGAACAATGGAAGAGTTCCGAAGCATTTTTAAATGTCAGCGGAATTCCGAGAACAATGAAAGAGTTGCGAAGCATTATTAAACGTCAGCGGAATTCCGAGAACAATGGAAGATTTCTGAAGCATCTTTAAACTTCAGCAGAATTCCGAGAACAATGGAAGAGTTTCGAAGCATTTTTAAACTTCAACGGAATTCCGAGAACAATGGATGAGTGCCGAAGCATTTTTAAACGTCAGTGGAATTCCGAGAACAATGAAAGAGTTGCGAAGCATTATTAAACGTCAGCAGAATTCCGAGAACAATGGAAGAGTTCTGAAGCATTTTTAAGCGTCAGCGGAATTTTGAAAACAATGGAAGATTTCCGAAGCATTTATAAACGTCAGCGGAATTCTGAGAACAATGGAAGAGTTCCGAAGCATTTTTAAACTTCAGCAGAATTCCGAGAACAATGGAAGGGTTCCGAAGCATTTTTAAACTTCAGCGGAATTTGGAGAACAATGGAAGAGTTCCGAAGCATTTTTAAAAGTCAGCGGAAATCCGAGAACAATGGAAGAGTTGTGAAGCATTTTTAAACGTCAGCGGAATTCCGAGAACAATGGAATAGTTCTGAAGCATTTTTAAACGTCAGCGGAATTTTGAAAACAATGGAAGATTTCCGAAGCATTTTTAAACGTCAGCGGAATTCTGAGAAGAATGGAAGAGTTCTGAAGCATTTATAAACTTCAGCAGAATTCCGAGAACAATGGAAGAGTTCCGAAGCATTTTTAAACTTCAGCGGAATTCCTAGAACAATGTAAGAGATTTTAAGCATTTTTAAACTTCAGCGGAATTCCGAGAACAATAGAAGAGTTCCGAAGCATTGTTAAAATTCACACGAATTCCGAGAATAATGGAAGAGTTCAGATGAATTTTTAGACTTCAGCAGAATTCCTAGACCAATGGAAGAGTTCCGAAGCATTTTTAAACTACAGCGGAAATCCGAGAACAATGGAAGAGTTCCGAAGCATTTTTAAACGTCAGCGGAATTCCGAGAACAATGGAAGAGTACCGAAGCATTTTTAATTGTCATCGGAATTCCGAGAACAATGGAAGAGTTCCGAAGCATTTTTAAACGTCAGCGGAATTCCGAGAACAATGGAAGAGTACCGAAGCATTTTTAATTGTCATCGGAATTCCGAGAGCAATGGAAGAGTTCCAAAGCATTTTAAAAGTACAGCAGAATTCCGAGAACAATTGAAGAGTTCCGAAGCATTTTTAAACGTCAGCGGAATGCCGAGAACAATGCAAGATTTCCGAAGCATTTTTAAACGTCAGCGGAATTCTAAGAACAATGGAAGAGTTCCGAAGCATTTTTAAACTTCAGCAGAATTCCGAGAACAATGGAAGCGTTTCGAAGCATTTTTAAACTTCAACGGAATTTCGAGAACAATGGAAGAGTTCCGAAGCATTTTTAAACGTCAGCGGAATTCCGAGAACAATGAAAGAGTTGCGAAGCATTATTAAACGTCAGCGGAATTCCGAGAACAATGGAAGAGTTCCGAAGCATTTTTAAACGTCAGCGGAATGCCGAGAACAATGCAAGATTTCTGAAGCATTTTTATATGTCAGCGGAATTCCGAGAACAATGGAAGAGTACCGAAGCATTTTTAAATGTCAGCAGAATTCCGAGAACAATGGAAGAGTTCCGAAGCATTTTTAAACGTCAGCAGAATTCCGAGAACAATGGAAGAGTTCCTAAGTATTTTTAAACGTCAGCAGAATTCCGAGAACAATGGAAGAGTTCCGAAGCATTTTTAAACGTCAGCGGAATTCCGAGGACAATGGAAGAGTTCTGAAGCATTTTTAAGCGTCAGCGGAATTTTGAAAACAATGGAAGATTTCCGAAGCATTTTTAAACGTCAGCGGAATTCTGAGAACAATGGAAGAGTTCCGAAGCATTTTTAAACTTCAGCAGAATTCCGAGAACAATGGAAGGGTTCTGAAGCATTTTTAAACTTCAGCGGAATTTGGAGAACAATGGAAGAGTTCCGAAGTATTTTTAAAAGTCAGCGGAATTACGAGAACAATGGAAGAGTTCTGAAGCATTTTTAAACGTCAGCGGAATTCCGAGAACAATGGAAGAGTTCCGAAGCATTTTTAAACGTCAGCAGAATTCCGAGAAGAATGTAAGAGTACTGAAGCATTTTTAAACTTCAGCAGAATTCCGAGAGCAATGGAAGAGTTCCAAAGCATTTTAAAAGTTCAGCAGCATTCCGAGAACAATTGAAGAGTTCCGAAGCATTTTTAAACGTCAGCGGAATTCCGAGTACAATGAAAGAGTTGCGAAGCATTATTAAACGTCAGCGGAATTCCGAGAACAATGGAAGAGTTCTGAAGCATTTTTAAACTTCAGCAGAATTCCCAGAACAATGGAAGAGTTCCAAAGCATTTTAAAAGTTCAGCAGAATTCCGAGAACAATTGAAGAGTTCCGAAGCATTTTTAAACGTCAGCGGAATTCCGAGTACAATGAAAGAGTTGCGAAGCATTATTAAACGTCAGCAGAATTCCGAGAACAATGGAAGGGTTCCGAAGCATTTTTAAACTTCAGCGGAATTTGGAGAACAATGGAAGAGTTCCGAAGCATTTTTAAAAGTCAGCGGAATTCCGAGAACAATGGAAGAGTTGTGAAGCATTTTTAAACATCAGCGGAATTCCGAGAACAATGGAAGAGTTCCGAAGCATTTTTAAACGTCAGCGTAATTCTGATGACAATGGAAGAGTTCTGAAGCATTTTTAAACTTCAGCAGAATTCCAAGAACAATGGAAGAGTTCCGAAGCATTTTTAAACTTCAGCGGAATTCCGAGAACAATGTAAGAGATTTTAAGCATTTTTAAACTTCAGCGGAATTCCGAGAACAATAGAAGAGTTCCGAAGCATTTTTAAAATTCACACGAATTCCGAGAATAATGGAAGAGTTCAGATGAATTTTTAGACTTCAGCAGAATTCCTAAAACAATGGAAGAGGTCCGAAGCATTTTTAAACTTCAGCGGAATTCCGAGAACAATGGAAGAGTTCCGAAGCATTTTTAAACATCAGCGGAATTCCGAGAACAATGGAAGAGTACTGAAGCATTTTAAAACGTCATCGGAATTCCGAGAAGAATGTAAGATTTCCGAAGCATTTTTATATGTCAGCGGAATTCCGAGAACAATGGAAGAGTACCGAAGCATTTTTAAACGTCAGCGGAATTCCGAGAAGAATGTAAGAGTTCTGAAGCATTTTTAAACTTCAGCAGAATTCCGAAAGCAATGGAAGAGTTCCAAAGCATTTTAAAAGTTCAGCAGAATTCCGAGAACAATTGAAGAGTTCCGAAGCATTTTTAAACGTCAGCGGAATGCCGAGAACAATGCAAGATTTCCGAAGCATTTTTATATGTCAGCGGAATACCAAGAACAATGGAAGAGTTCCGAAGCATTTTTAAACTTCAGCAGAATTCCGAGAACAATGGAAGAGTTTCGAAGCATTTTTAAACTTCAACGGAATTCTGAGAACAATGGAAGAGTTCCGAAGCATTTTTAAACGTCAGCGGAATGCCAAGAACAATGCAAGATTTCCGAAGCATTTTTATATGTCAGCGGAATTCCGAGAACAATGGAAGAGTACCGAAGCATTTTTAAACGTCAGCAGAATTCCGAGAACAATGGAAGAGTTCCGAAGCATTTTTAAACGTCAGCAGAATTCCGAGAACAATGGAAGAGTTCCGAAGCATTTTTAAACGTCAGCAGAATTCCGAGAACAATGGAAGAGTTCCGAAGCATTTTTAAACGTCAGCAGAATTCCGAGAACAATGGAAGAGTTCCGAAGCATTTTTAAACGTCAGCAGAATTGCGAGAACAATGGAAGAGTTCCGAAGCATTTTTAAACGTCAGCGGAATTCCGAGAAAAATGGAAGAGTTCTGAAGCATTTTTAAGCGTCAGCGGAATTTTGAAAACAATGGAAGATTTCCGAAGCATTTTTAAACGTCAGCGGAATTCTGAGAACAATGGAAGAGTTCCGAAGCATTTTTAAACTTCAGCAGAATTCCAAGAGCAATGGAAGAGTTCCAAAGCATTTTAAAAGTTCAGCAGAATTCCGAGAACAATTGAAGAGTTCCGAAGCATTTTTAAACGTCAGCGGAATGCCGAGAACAATGCCAGATTTCCGAAGCATTTTTATATGTCAGCGGAATTCCGAGAACAATGGAAGAGTACCGAAGCATTTTTAAATGTCAGCGGAATGCCGAGAACAATGCAAGATTTCCGAAGCATTTTTATATGTCAGCAGAATTCCGAGAACAATGGAAGAGATTTTAAGCATTTTTAAACTTCAGCGGAATTCCGAGAACAGTAGAAGAGTTCCGAAGCATTTTTAAACTTCACCCGAATTCTGAGAACAATGAAAGAGTTCCGAAGCATTTTTAAAAGTCAGCGGAATTCCGGGAACAATGGAAGAGTTGTGAAGCATTTTTAAACGTCAGCGGAATTCCGAGAACAATGGAAGAGTTCCGAAGCATTTTTAAACTTCAGCGGAATTTGGAGAACAATGGAAGAGTTCCGAAGTATTTTTAAAAGTCAGCGGAATTCTGAGAACAATGGAAGAGTTCCGAAGCATTTTTAAACTTCAGCGGAATTCCGAGAACAATGGAAGAGTTCCAAAGCATTTTTAAACGTCAGCGGAATTCCGAGAACAATGGAAGAGTTCCGAAGCATTTTTAAACTTCACCCGAATTCCGAGAGCAATGGAAGAGTTCCAAAGCATTTTAACAGTTCAGCAGAATTCCGAGAACAATTGAAGAGTTCCGAAGCATTTTTAAACGTCAGCGGAATGCCGAGAACAATGCCAGATTTCCGAAGCATTTTTATATGTCAGCGGAATTCCGAGAACAATGGAAGAGTACCGAAGCATTTTTATACGTCAGCGGAATTCTGAGAACAATGGAAGAGTTCCGAAGCATTTTTAAACTTCAGCAGAATTCCGAGAACAATGGAAGAGTTTGGAAGCATTTTTAAACTTCAACGGAATTTCGAGAACAATGGAAGAGTTCCGAAGCATATTGAAACGTCAGCGGAATTCCGAAAACAATGAAAGAGTTGCGAAGCATTATTAAACGTCAGCGGAATTCCGAGAACAATGGAAGAGTTCTGAAGCATTTTTAAACGTCAGCGGAATTTTGAAAACAATGGAAGATTTCCGAAGCATTTTTATATGTCAGCGGAATTCCGAGAACAATGGAAGAGCTCCGAAGCATTTTTAAACGTCAGCAGAATTCCGAGAACAATGGAAGAGTTCCGAAGCATTTTAAAACTTCAGCAGAATTCCAAGAACAATGGAAGAGTTCTGAAGCATTTTTAAACGTCAGCAGAATTCCGAGATCAATGGAAGAGTTCCGAAGCATTTTTAAACGTCAGCGGAATGCCGAGAGCAATGCAAGATTTCCGAAGCATTTTTATATGTCAGCGGAATTCCGAGAACAATGGAAGATTTCCGAAGCATTTTTATATGTCAGCAGAATTCCGAGAACAATGGAAGAGATTTTAAGCATTTTTAAACTTCAGCGGAATTCCGAGAACAGTAGAAGAGTTCCGAAGCATTTTTAAACTTCACCCGAATTCTGAGAACAATGAAAGAGTTCCGAAGCATTTTTAAAAGTCAGCGGAATTCCGGGAACAATGGAAGAGTTGTGAAGCATTTTTAAATGTCAGCGGAATTCCGAGAACAATGGAAGAGTTCCGAAGCATTTTTAAACTTCAGCGGAATTTGGAGAACAATGGAAGAGTTCCGAAGTATTTTTAAAAGTCAGCGGAATTCTGAGAACAATGGAAGAGTTCCGAAGCATTTTTAAACTTCAGCGGAATTCCGAGAACAATGGAAGAGTTCCAAAGCATTTTTAAACGTCAGCAGAATTCCGAGAACAATGGAAGAGTTCTGAAGCATTTTTAAACGTCAGCGGAATATTGAAAACAATGGAAGATTTCCGAAGCATTTTTAAACGTCAGCGGAATTCTGAGAACAATGGAAGAGTTACGAAGCATTTTTAAACTTCAGCAGAATTCCGAGAACAATGGAAGAGTTACGAAGCATTTTTAAATGTCAGCGGAATTCCGAGAACAATGAAAGAGTTGCGAAGCATTATTAAACGTCAGCGGAATTCCGAGAACAATGGAAGAGTTGTAAAGCATTTTTAAACGTCAGCGGAATTCCGAGAACAATGGAATAGTTCTGAAGCATTTTTAAACGTCAGCGGAATTTTGAAAACAATGGAAGATTTCCGAAGCATTTTTAAACGTCAGCGGAATTCTGAGAACAATGGAAGAGTTCTGAAGCATTTATAAACTTCAGCAGAATTCCGAGAACAATGGAAGAGTTCCGAAGCATTTTTAAACTTCAGCGGAATTCCTAGAACAATGTAAGAGATTTTAAGCATTTTTAAACTTCAGCGGAATTCCGAGAACAATAGAAGAGTTCCGAAGCATTGTTAAAATTCACACGAATTCCGAGAATAATGGAAGAGTTCAGATGAATTTTTAGACTTCAGCAGAATTCCTAGACCAATGGAAGAGTTCCGAAGCATTTTTAAACTACAGCGGAAATCCGAGAACAATGGAAGAGTTCCGAAGCATTTTTAAACGTCAGCGGAATTCCGAGAACAATGGAAGAGTACCGAAGCATTTTTAATTGTCATCGGAATTCCGAGAACAATGGAAGAGTTCCGAAGCATTTTTAAACGTCAGCGGAATTCCGAGAACAATGGAAGAGTACCGAAGCATTTTTAATTGTCATCGGAATTCCGAGAGCAATGGAAGAGTTCCAAAGCATTTTAAAAGTACAGCAGAATTCCGAGAACAATTGAAGAGTTCCGAAGCATTTTTAAACGTCAGCGGAATGCCGAGAACAATGCAAGATTTCCGAAGCATTTTTAAACGTCAGCGGAATTCTAAGAACAATGGAAGAGTTCCGAAGTATTTTTAAACGTCAGCAGAATTCCGAGAACAATGGAAGAGTTCCGAAGCATTTTTAAACGTCAGCGGAATTCCGAGGACAATGGAAGAGTTCTGAAGCATTTTTAAGCGTCAGCGGAATTTTGAAAACAATGGAAGATTTCCGAAGCATTTTTAAACGTCAGCGGAATTCTGAGAACAATGGAAGAGTTCCGAAGCATTTTTAAACTTCAGCAGAATTCCGAGAACAATGGAAGGGTTCTGAAGCATTTTTAAACTTCAGCGGAATTTGGAGAACAATGGAAGAGTTCCGAAGTATTTTTAAAAGTCAGCGGAATTCCGAGAACAATGGAAGAGTTCTGAAGCATTTTTAAACGTCAGCGGAATTCCGAGAACAATGGAAGAGTTCCGAAGCATTTTTAAACGTCAGCAGAATTCCGAGAAGAATGTAAGAGTACTGAAGCATTTTTAAACTTCAGCAGAATTCCGAGAGCAATGGAAGAGTTCCAAAGCATTTTAAAAGTTCAGCAGCATTCCGAGAACAATTGAAGAGTTCCGAAGCATTTTTAAACGTCAGCGGAATTCCGAGTACAATGAAAGAGTTGCGAAGCATTATTAAACGTCAGCGGAATTCCGAGAACAATGGAAGAGTTCTGAAGCATTTTTAAGCGTCAGCGGAATTTTGAAAACAATGGAAGATTTCCGAAGCATTTTTAAACGTCAGCGGAATTCTAAGAACAATGGAAGAGTTCCGAAGTATTTTTAAACGTCAGCAGAATTCCGAGAACAATGGAAGAGTTCCGAAGCATTTTTAAACGTCAGCGGAATTCCGAGGACAATGGAAGAGTTCTGAAGCATTTTTAAGCGTCAGCGGAATTTTGAAAACAATGGAAGATTTCCGAAGCATTTTTAAACGTCAGCGGAATTCTGAGAACAATGGAAGAGTTCCGAAGCATTTTTAAACTTCAGCAGAATTCCGAGAACAATGGAAGGGTTCTGAAGCATTTTTAAACTTCAGCGGAATTTGGAGAACAATGGAAGAGTTCCGAAGTATTTTTAAAAGTCAGCGGAATTCCGAGAACAATGGAAGAGTTCTGAAGCATTTTTAAACGTCAGCGGAATTCCGAGAACAATGGAAGAGTTCCGAAGCATTTTTAAACGTCAGCAGAATTCCGAGAAGAATGTAAGAGTACTGAAGCATTTTTAAACTTCAGCAGAATTCCGAGAGCAATGGAAGAGTTCCAAAGCATTTTAAAAGTTCAGCAGCATTCCGAGAACAATTGAAGAGTTCCGAAGCATTTTTAAACGTCAGCGGAATTCCGAGTACAATGAAAGAGTTGCGAAGCATTATTAAACGTCAGCGGAATTCCGAGAACAATGGAAGAGTTCTGAAGCATTTTTAAACTTCAGCAGAATTCCCAGAACAATGGAAGAGTTCCAAAGCATTTTAAAAGTTCAGCAGAATTCCGAGAACAATTGAAGAGTTCCGAAGCATTTTTAAACGTCAGCGGAATGCCGAGAACAATGCCAGATTTCCGAAGCATTTTTATATGTCAGCGGAATTCCGAGAACAATGGAAGAGTTCTGAAGCATTTTTAAACGTCAGCGGAATTTTGAAAACAATGGAAGATTTCCGAAGCATTTTTAAACGTCAGCGGAATTCTGAGAACAATGGAAGAGTTCCGAAGCATTTTTAAACGTCAGCGGAATGCCGAGAACAATGCAAGATTTCCGAAGCATTTTTATATGTCAGCGGAATTCCGAGAACAATGGAAGAGCTCCGAAGCATTTTTAAACGTCAGCAGAATTCCGAGAACAATGGAAGAGTTCCGAAGCATTTTAAAACTTCAGCAGAATTCCAAGAACAATGGAAGAGTTCTGAAGCATTTTTAAACGTCAGCAGAATTCCGAGATCAATGGAAGAGTTCCGAAGCATTTTTAAACGTCAGCGGAATGCCGAGAGCAATGCAAGATTTCCGAAGCATTTTTATATGTCAGCGGAATTCCGAGAACAATGGAAGATTTCCGAAGCATTTTTATATGTCAGCAGAATTCCGAGAACAATGGAAGAGATTTTAAGCATTTTTAAACTTCAGCGGAATTCCGAGAACAGTAGAAGAGTTCCAAAGCATTTTTAAACTTCACCCGAATTCTGAGAACAATGAAAGAGTTCCGAAGCATTTTTAAAAGTCAGCGGAATTCCGGGAACAATGGAAGAGTTGTGAAGCATTTTTAAATGTCAGCGGAATTTGGAGAACAATGGAAGAGTTCCGAAGTATTTTTAAAAGTCAGCGGAATTCTGAGAACAATGGAAGAGTTCCGAAGCATTTTTAAACTTCAGCGGAATTCCGAGAACAATGGAAGAGTTCCAAAGCATTTTTAAACGTCAGCGGAATTCCGAGAACAATGGAAGAGTTCTGAAGCATTTTTAAACGTCAGCGGAATATTGAAAACAATGGAAGATTTCCGAAGCATTTTTAAACGTCAGCGGAATTCTGAGAACAATGGAAGAGTTACGAAGCATTTTTAAACTTCAGCAGAATTCCGAGAACAATGGAAGAGTTCCGAAGCATTTTTAAATGTCAGCGGAATTCCGAGAACAATGAAAGAGTTGCGAAGCATTATTAAACGTCAGCGGAATTCCGAGAACAATGGAAGATTTCTGAAGCATCTTTAAACTTCAGCAGAATTCCGAGAACAATGGAAGAGTTTCGAAGCATTTTTAAACTTCAACGGAATTCCGAGAACAATGGATGAGTGCCGAAGCATTTTTAAACGTCAGTGGAATTCCGAGAACAATGAAAGAGTTGCGAAGCATTATTAAACGTCAGCAGAATTCCGAGAACAATGGAAGAGTTCTGAAGCATTTTTAAGCGTCAGCGGAATTTTGAAAACAATGGAAGATTTCCGAAGCATTTATAAACGTCAGCGGAATTCTGAGAACAATGGAAGAGTTCCGAAGCATTTTTAAACTTCAGCGGAATTTGGAGAACAATGGAAGAGTTCCGAAGCATTTTTAAAAGTCAGCGGAAATCCGAGAACAATGGAAGAGTTGTGAAGCATTTTTAAACATCAGCGGAATTCCGAGAACAATGGAATAGTTCTGAAGCATTTTTAAACGTCAGCGGAATTTTGAAAACAATGGAAGATTTCCGAAGCATTTTTAAACGTCAGCGGAATTCTGAGAACAATGGAAGAGTTCTGAAGCATTTATAAACTTCAGCAGAATTCCGAGAACAATGGAAGAGTTCCGAAGCATTTTTAAACTTCAGCGGAATTCCTAGAACAATGTAAGAGATTTTAAGCATTTTTAAACTTCAGCGGAATTCCGAGAACAATAGAAGAGTTCCGAAGCATTGTTAAAATTCACACGAATTCCGAGAATAATGGAAGAGTTCAGATGAATTTTTAGACTTCAG
Source organism: Phyllobates terribilis (assembly GCF_046119375.1). NCBI lineage: Eukaryota > Metazoa > Chordata > Amphibia > Anura > Dendrobatidae > Phyllobates > Phyllobates terribilis. The sequence continues at coordinate 9,490,222 of NW_027362788.1, read as the reverse complement.
CAGAATTCCTAGACCAATGGAAGAGTTCCGAAGCATTTTTAAACTACAGCGGAAATCCGAGAACAATGGAAGAGTTCCGAAGCATTTTTAAACGTCAGCGGAATTCCGAGAACAATGGAAGAGTACTGAAGCATTTTTAATTGTCATCGGAATTCCGAGAACAATGGAAGAGTTCCGAAGCATTTTTAAACGTCAGCGGAATTCCGAGAACAATGGAAGAGTACCGAAGCATTTTTAATTGTCATCGGAATTCCGAGAGCAATGGAAGAGTTCCAAAGCATTTTAAAAGTACAGCAGAATTCCGAGAACAATTGAAGAGTTCCGAAGCATTTTTAAACGTCAGCGGAATGCCGAGAACAATGCAAGATTTCCGAAGCATTTTTAAACGTCAGCGGAATTCTAAGAACAATGGAAGAGTTCCGAAGCATTTTTAAACTTCAGCAGAATTCCGAGAACAATGGAAGCGTTTCGAAGCATTTTTAAACTTCAACGGAATTTCGAGAACAATGGAAGAGTTCCGAAGCATTTTTAAACGTCAGCGGAATTCCGAGAACAATGAAAGAGTTGCGAAGCATTATTAAACGTCAGCGGAATTCCGAGAACAATGGAAGAGTTCCGAAGCATTTTTAAACGTCAGCGGAATGCCGAGAACAATGCAAGATTTCTGAAGCATTTTTATATGTCAGCGGAATTCCGAGAACAATGGAAGAGTACCGAAGCATTTTTAAATGTCAGCAGAATTCCGAGAACAATGGAAGAGTTCCGAAGCATTTTTAAACGTCAGCAGAATTCCGAGAACAATGGAAGAGTTCCGAAGTATTTTTAAACGTCAGCAGAATTCCGAGAACAATGGAAGAGTTCCGAAGCATTTTTAAACGTCAGCGGAATTCCGAGGACAATGGAAGAGTTCTGAAGCATTTTTAAGCGTCAGCGGAATTTTGAAAACAATGGAAGATTTCCGAAGCATTTTTAAACGTCAGCAGAATTCTGAGAACAATGGAAGAGTTCCGAAGCATTTTTAAACTTCAGCAGAATTCCGAGAACAATGGAAGGGTTCTGAAGCATTTTTAAACTTCAGCGGAATTTGGAGAACAATGGAAGAGTTCCGAAGTATTTTTAAAAATCAGCGGAATTCCGAGAACAATGGAAGAGTTCTGAAGCATTTTTAAACGTCAGCGGAATTCCGAGAACAATGGAAGAGTTCCGAAGCATTTTTAAACGTCAGCAGAATTCCGAGAAGAATGTAAGAGTACTGAAGCATTTTTAAACTTCAGCAGAATTCCGAGAGCAATGGAAGAGTTCCAAAGCATTTTAAAAGTTCAGCAGCATTCCGAGAACAATTGAAGAGTTCCGAAGCATTTTTAAACGTCAGCGGAATTCCGAGTACAATGAAAGAGTTGCGAAGCATTATTAAACGTCAGCGGAATTCCGAGAACAATGGAAGAGTTCTGAAGCATTTTTAAACTTCAGCAGAATTCCCAGAACAATGGAAGAGTTCCAAAGCATTTTAAAAGTTCAGCAGAATTCCGAGAACAATTGAAGAGTTCCGAAGCATTTTTAAACGTCAGCGGAATGCCGAGAACAATGCCAGATTTCCGAAGCATTTTTATATGTCAGCGGAATTCCGAGAACATTGGAAGAGTACCGAAGCATTTATAAACGTCAGCGGAATTCTGAGAACAATGGAAGAGTTCCGAAGCATTTTTAAACTTCAGCAGAATTCCGAGAACAATGGAAGGGTTCCGAAGCATTTTTAAACTTCAGCGGAATTCCGAGAACAATAGAAGAGTTCCGAAGCATTTTTAAACTTCACCCGAATTCCGAGAGCAATGGAAGAGTTCCAAAGCATTTTAACAGTTCAGCAGAATTCCGAGAACAATCGAAGAGTTCCGAAGCATTTTTAAACGTCAGCGGAATGCCGAGAACAATGCCAGATTTCCGAAGCATTTTTATATGTCAGCGGAATTCCGAGAACAATGGAAGAGTACCGAAGCATTTTTAAACGTCAGCGGAATTCTGAGAACAATGGAAGAGTTCCGAAGCATTTTTAAACTTCAGCAGAATTCCGAGAACAATGGAAGAGTTTGGAAGCATTTTTAAACTTCAACGGAATTTCGAGAACAATGGAAGAGTTCCGAAGCATATTGAAATGTCAGCGGAATTCCGAGAACAATGAAAGAGTTGCGAAGCATTATTAAACGTCAGCGGAATTCCGAGAACAATGGAAGAGTTCTGAAGCATTTTTAAACGTCAGCGGAATTTTGAAAACAATGGAAGATTTCCGAAGCATTTTTAAACGTCAGCGGAATTCTGAGAACAATGGAAGAGTTCCGAAGCATTTTTAAACGTCAGCGGAATGCCGAGAACAATGCAAGATTTCCGAAGCATTTTTATATGTCAGCGGAATTCCGAGAACAATGGAAGAGCTCCGAAGCATTTTTAAACGTCAGCAGAATTCCGAGAACAATGGAAGAGTTCCGAAGCATTTTAAAACTTCAGCAGAATTCCAAGAACAATGGAAGAGTTCTGAAGCATTTTTAAACGTCAGCAGAATTCCGAGATCAATGGAAGAGTTCCGAAGCATTTTTAAACGTCAGCGGAATGCCGAGAGCAATGCAAGATTTCCGAAGCATTTTTATATGTCAGCGGAATTCCGAGAACAATGGAAGATTTCCGAAGCATTTTTATATGTCAGCAGAATTCCGAGAACAATGGAAGAGATTTTAAGCATTTTTAAACTTCAGCGGAATTCCGAGAACAGTAGAAGAGTTCCGAAGCATTTTTAAACTTCACCCGAATTCTGAGAACAATGAAAGAGTTCCGAAGCATTTTTAAAAGTCAGCGGAATTCCGGGAACAATGGAAGAGTTGTGAAGCATTTTTAAATGTCAGCGGAATTCCGAGAACAATGGAAGAGTTCCGAAGCATTTTTAAACTTCAGCGGAATTTGGAGAACAATGGAAGAGTTCCGAAGTATTTTTAAAAGTCAGCGGAATTCTGAGAACAATGGAAGAGTTCCGAAGCATTTTTAAACTTCAGCGGAATTCCGAGAACAATGGAAGAGTTCCAAAGCATTTTTAAACGTCAGCGGAATTCCGAGAACAATGGAAGAGTTCTGAAGCATTTTTAAACGTCAGCGGAATATTGAAAACAATGGAAGATTTCCGAAGCATTTTTAAACGTCAGCGGAATTCTGAGAACAATGGAAGAGTTACGAAGCATTTTTAAACTTCAGCAGAATTCCGAGAACAATGGAAGAGTTCCGAAGCATTTTTAAATGTCAGCGGAATTCCGAGAACAATGAAAGAGTTGCGAAGCATTATTAAACGTCAGCGGAATTCCGAGAACAATGGAAGATTTCTGAAGCATCTTTAAACTTCAGCAGAATTCCGAGAACAATGGAAGAGTTTCGAAGCATTTTTAAACTTCAACGGAATTCCGAGAACAATGGATGAGTGCCGAAGCATTTTTAAACGTCAGTGGAATTCCGAGAACAATGAAAGAGTTGCGAAGCATTATTAAACGTCAGCAGAATTCCGAGAACAATGGAAGAGTTCTGAAGCATTTTTAAGCGTCAGCGGAATTTTGAAAACAATGGAAGATTTCCGAAGCATTTATAAACGTCAGCGGAATTCTGAGAACAATGGAAGAGTTCCGAAGCATTTTTAAACTTCAGCGGAATTTGGAGAACAATGGAAGAGTTCCGAAGCATTTTTAAAAGTCAGCGGAAATCCGAGAACAATGGAAGAGTTGTGAAGCATTTTTAAACGTCAGCGGAATTCCGAGAACAATGGAATAGTTCTGAAGCATTTTTAAACGTCAGCGGAATTTTGAAAACAATGGAAGATTTCCGAAGCATTTTTAAACGTCAGCGGAATTCTGAGAACAATGGAAGAGTTCTGAAGCATTTATAAACTTCAGCAGAATTCCGAGAACAATGGAAGAGTTCCGAAGCATTTTTAAACTTCAGCGGAATTCCTAGAACAATGTAAGAGATTTTAAGCATTTTTAAACTTCAGCGGAATTCCGAGAACAATAGAAGAGTTCCGAAGCATTGTTAAAATTCACACGAATTCCGAGAATAATGGAAGAGTTCAGATGAATTTTTAGACTTCAGCAGAATTCCTAGACCAATGGAAGAGTTCCGAAGCATTTTTAAACTACAGCGGAAATCCGAGAACAATGGAAGAGTTCCGAAGCATTTTTAAACGTCAGCGGAATTCCGAGAACAATGGAAGAGTACTGAAGCATTTTTAATTGTCATCGGAATTCCGAGAACAATGGAAGAGTTCCGAAGCATTTTTAAACGTCAGCGGAATTCCGAGAACAATGGAAGAGTACCGAAGCATTTTTAATTGTCCTCGGAATTCCGAGAGCAATGGAAGAGTTCCAAAGCATTTTAAAAGTACAGCAGAATTCCGAGAACAATTGAAGAGTTCCGAAGCATTTTTAAACGTCAGCGGAATGCCGAGAACAATGCAAGATTTCCGAAGCATTTTTAAACGTCAGCGGAATTCTAAGAACAATGGAAGAGTTCCGAAGCATTTTTAAACTTCAGCAGAATTCCGAGAACAATGGAAGCGTTTCGAAGCATTTTTAAACTTCAACGGAATTTCGAGAACAATGGAAGAGTTCCGAAGCATTTTTAAACGTCAGCGGAATTCCGAGAACAATGAAAGAGTTGCGAAGCATTATTAAACGTCAGCGGAATTCCGAGAACAATGGAAGAGTTCCGAAGCATTTTTAAACGTCAGCGGAATGCCGAGAACAATGCAAGATTTCTGAAGCATTTTTATATGTCAGCGGAATTCCGAGAACAATGGAAGAGTTCCGAAGCATTTTTAAACGTCAGCAGAATTCCGAGAACAATGGAAGAGTTCCGAAGCATTTTTAAACGTCAGCAGAATTCCGAGAACAATGGAAGAGTTCCGAAGTATTTTTAAACGTCAGCAGAATTCCGAGAACAATGGAAGAGTTCCGAAGCATTTTTAAACGTCAGCGGAATTCCGAGGACAATGGAAGAGTTCTGAAGCATTTTTAAGCGTCAGCGGAATTTTGAAAACAATGGAAGATTTCCGAAGCATTTTTAAACGTCAGCAGAATTCTGAGAACAATGGAAGAGTTCCGAAGCATTTTTAAACTTCAGCAGAATTCCGAGAACAATGGAAGGGTTCTGAAGCATTTTTAAACTTCAGCGGAATTTGGAGAACAATGGAAGAGTTCCGAAGTATTTTTAAAAGTCAGCGGAATTCCGAGAACAATGGAAGAGTTCTGAAGCATTTTTAAACGTCAGCGGAATTCCGAGAACAATGGAAGAGTTCCGAAGCATTTTTAAACGTCAGCAGAATTCCGAGAAGAATGTAAGAGTACTGAAGCATTTTTAAACTTCAGCAGAATTCCGAGAGCAATGGAAGAGTTCCAAAGCATTTTAAAAGTTCAGCAGCATTCCGAGAACAATTGAAGAGTTCCGAAGCATTTTTAAACATCAGCGGAATTCCGAGTACAATGAAAGAGTTGCGAAGCATTATTAAACGTCAGCGGAATTCCGAGAACAATGGAAGAGTTCTGAAGCATTTTTAAACTTCAGCAGAATTCCCAGAACAATGGAAGAGTTCCAAAGCATTTTAAAAGTTCAGCAGAATTCCGAGAACAATTGAAGAGTTCCGAAGCATTTTTAAACGTCAGCGGAATGCCGAGAACAATGCCAGATTTCCGAAGCATTTTTATATGTCAGCGGAATTCCGAGAACAATGGAAGAGTACCGAAGCATTTATAAACGTCAGCGGAATTCTGAGAACAATGGAAGAGTTCCGAAGCATTTTTAAACTTCAGCAGAATTCCGAGAACAATGGAAGGGTTCCGAAGCATTTTTAAACTTCAGCGGAATTCCGAGAACAATAGAAGAGTTCCGAAGCATTTTTAAACTTCACCCGAATTCCGAGAGCAATGGAAGAGTTCCAAAGCATTTTAACAGTTCAGCAGAATTCCGAGAACAATTGAAGAGTTCCGAAGCATTTTTAAACGTCAGCGGAATGCCGAGAACAATGCCAGATTTCCGAAGCATTTTTATATGTCAGCGGAATTCCGAGAACAATGGAAGAGCTCCGAAGCATTTTTAAACGTCAGCAGAATTCCGAGAACAATGGAAGAGTTCCGAAGCATTTTAAAACTTCAGCAGAATTCCAAGAACAATGGAAGAGTTCTGAAGCATTTTTAAACGTCAGCAGAATTCCGAGATCAATGGAAGAGTTCCGAAGCATTTTTAAACGTCAGCGGAATGCCGAGAGCAATGCAAGATTTCCGAAGCATTTTTATATGTCAGCGGAATTCCGAGAACAATGGAAGATTTCCGAAGCATTTTTATATGTCAGCAGAATTCCGAGAACAATGGAAGAGATTTTAAGCATTTTTAAACTTCAGCGGAATTCCGAGAACAGTAGAAGAGTTCCGAAGCATTTTTAAACTTCACCCGAATTCTGAGAACAATGAAAGAGTTCCGAAGCATTTTTAAAAGTCAGCGGAATTCCGGGAACAATGGAAGAGTTGTGAAGCATTTTTAAATGTCAGCGGAATTCCGAGAACAATGGAAGAGTTCCGAAGCATTTTTAAACTTCAGCGGAATTTGGAGAACAATGGAAGAGTTCCGAAGTATTTTTAAAAGTCAGCGGAATTCTGAGAACAATGGAAGAGTTCCGAAGCATTTTTAAACTTCAGCGGAATTCCGAGAACAATGGAAGAGTTCCAAAGCATTTTTAAACGTCAGCGGAATTCCGAGAACAATGGAAGAGTTCTGAAGCATTTTTAAACGTCAGCGGAATATTGAAAACAATGGAAGATTTCCGAAGCATTTTTAAACGTCAGCGGAATTCTGAGAACAATGGAAGAGTTACGAAGCATTTTTAAACTTCAGCAGAATTCCGAGAACAATGGAAGAGTTCCGAAGCATTTTTAAATGTCAGCGGAATTCCTAGAACAATGTAAGAGATTTTAAGCATTTTTAAAATTCAGCGGAATTCCGAGAACAATAGAAGAGTTCCGAAGCATTGTTAAAATTCACACGAATTCCGAGAATAATGGAAGAGTTCAGATGAATTTTTAGACTTCAGCAGAATTCCTAGACCAATGGAAGAGTTCCGAAGCATTTTTAAACTACAGCGGAAATCCGAGAACAATGGAAGAGTTCCGAAGCATTTTTAAACGTCAGCGGAATTCCGAGAACAATGGAAGAGTACTGAAGCATTTTTAATTGTCATCGGAATTCCGAGAACAATGGAAGAGTTCCGAAGCATTTTTAAACGTCAGCGGAATTCCGAGAACAATGGAAGAGTACCGAAGCATTTTTAATTGTCCTCGGAATTCCGAGAGCAATGGAAGAGTTCCAAAGCATTTTAAAAGTACAGCAGAATTCCGAGAACAATTGAAGAGTTCCGAAGCATTTTTAAACGTCAGCGGAATGCCGAGAACAATGCAAGATTTCCGAAGCATTTTTAAACGTCAGCGGAATTCTAAGAACAATGGAAGAGTTCCGAAGCATTTTTAAACTTCAGCAGAATTCCGAGAACAATGGAAGCGTTTCGAAGCATTTTTAAACTTCAACGGAATTTCGAGAACAATGGAAGAGTTCCGAAGCATTTTTAAACGTCAGCGGAATTCCGAGAACAATGAAAGAGTTGCGAAGCATTATTAAACGTCAGCGGAATTCCGAGAACAATGGAAGAGTTCCGAAGCATTTTTAAACGTCAGCGGAATGCCGAGAACAATGCAAGATTTCTGAAGCATTTTTATATGTCAGCGGAATTCCGAGAACAATGGAAGAGTTCCGAAGCATTTTTAAACGTCAGCAGAATTCCGAGAACAATGGAAGAGTTCCGAAGCATTTTTAAACGTCAGCAGAATTCCGAGAACAATGGAAGAGTTCCGAAGTATTTTTAAACGTCAGCAGAATTCCGAGAACAATGGAAGAGTTCCGAAGCATTTTTAAACGTCAGCGGAATTCCGAGGACAATGGAAGAGTTCTGAAGCATTTTTAAGCGTCAGCGGAATTTTGAAAACAATGGAAGATTTCCGAAGCATTTTTAAACGTCAGCAGAATTCTGAGAACAATGGAAGAGTTCCGAAGCATTTTTAAACTTCAGCAGAATTCCGAGAACAATGGAAGGGTTCTGAAGCATTTTTAAACTTCAGCGGAATTTGGAGAACAATGGAAGAGTTCCGAAGTATTTTTAAAAGTCAGCGGAATTCCGAGAACAATGGAAGAGTTCTGAAGCATTTTTAAACGTCAGCGGAATTCCGAGAACAATGGAAGAGTTCCGAAGCATTTTTAAACGTCAGCAGAATTCCGAGAAGAATGTAAGAGTACTGAAGCATTTTTAAACTTCAGCAGAATTCCGAGAGCAATGGAAGAGTTCCAAAGCATTTTAAAAGTTCAGCAGCATTCCGAGAACAATTGAAGAGTTCCGAAGCATTTTTAAACATCAGCGGAATTCCGAGTACAATGAAAGAGTTGCGAAGCATTATTAAACGTCAGCGGAATTCCGAGAACAATGGAAGAGTTCTGAAGCATTTTTAAACTTCAGCAGAATTCCCAGAACAATGGAAGAGTTCCAAAGCATTTTAAAAGTTCAGCAGAATTCCGAGAACAATTGAAGAGTTCCGAAGCATTTTTAAACGTCAGCGGAATGCCGAGAACAATGCCAGATTTCCGAAGCATTTTTATATGTCAGCGGAATTCCGAGAACAATGGAAGAGTACCGAAGCATTTATAAACGTCAGCGGAATTCTGAGAACAATGGAAGAGTTCCGAAGCATTTTTAAACTTCAGCAGAATTCCGAGAACAATGGAAGGGTTCCGAAGCATTTTTAAACTTCAGCGGAATTCCGAGAACAATAGAAGAGTTCCGAAGCATTTTTAAACTTCACCCGAATTCCGAGAGCAATGGAAGAGTTCCAAAGCATTTTAACAGTTCAGCAGAATTCCGAGAACAATTGAAGAGTTCCGAAGCATTTTTAAACGTCAGCGGAATGCCGAGAACAATGCCAGATTTCCGAAGCATTTTTATATGTCAGCGGAATTCCGAGAACAATGGAAGAGCTCCGAAGCATTTTTAAACGTCAGCAGAATTCCGAGAACAATGGAAGAGTTCCGAAGCATTTTAAAACTTCAGCAGAATTCCAAGAACAATGGAAGAGTTCTGAAGCATTTTTAAACGTCAGCAGAATTCCGAGATCAATGGAAGAGTTCCGAAGCATTTTTAAACGTCAGCGGAATGCCGAGAGCAATGCAAGATTTCCGAAGCATTTTTATATGTCAGCGGAATTCCGAGAACAATGGAAGATTTCCGAAGCATTTTTATATGTCAGCAGAATTCCGAGAACAATGGAAGAGATTTTAAGCATTTTTAAACTTCAGCGGAATTCCGAGAACAGTAGAAGAGTTCCGAAGCATTTTTAAACTTCACCCGAATTCTGAGAACAATGAAAGAGTTCCGAAGCATTTTTAAAAGTCAGCGGAATTCCGGGAACAATGGAAGAGTTGTGAAGCATTTTTAAATGTCAGCGGAATTCCGAGAACAATGGAAGAGTTCCGAAGCATTTTTAAACTTCAGCGGAATTTGGAGAACAATGGAAGAGTTCCGAAGTATTTTTAAAAGTCAGCGGAATTCTGAGAACAATGGAAGAGTTCCGAAGCATTTTTAAACTTCAGCGGAATTCCGAGAACAATGGAAGAGTTCCAAAGCATTTTTAAACGTCAGCGGAATTCCGAGAACAATGGAAGAGTTCTGAAGCATTTTTAAACGTCAGCGGAATATTGAAAACAATGGAAGATTTCCGAAGCATTTTTAAACGTCAGCGGAATTCTGAGAACAATGGAAGAGTTACGAAGCATTTTTAAACTTCAGCAGAATTCCGAGAACAATGGAAGAGTTCCGAAGCATTTTTAAATGTCAGCGGAATTCCGAGAACAATGAAAGAGTTGCGAAGCATTATTAAACGTCAGCGGAATTCCGAGAACAATGGAAGATTTCTGAAGCATCTTTAAACTTCAGCAGAATTCCGAGAACAATGGAAGAGTTTCGAAGCATTTTTAAACTTCAACGGAATTCCGAGAACAATGGATGAGTGCCGAAGCATTTTTAAACGTCAGTGGAATTCCGAGAACAATGAAAGAGTTGCGAAGCATTATTAAACGTCAGCAGAATTCCGAGAACAATGGAAGAGTTCTGAAGCATTTTTAAGCGTCAGCGGAATTTTGAAAACAATGGAAGATTTCCGAAGCATTTATAAACGTCAGCGGAATTCTGAGAACAATGGAAGAGTTCCGAAGCATTTTTAAACTTCAGCGGAATTTGGAGAACAATGGAAGAGTTCCGAAGCATTTTTAAAAGTCAGCGGAAATCCGAGAACAATGGAAGAGTTGTGAAGCATTTTTAAACGTCAGCGGAATTCCGAGAACAATGGAATAGTTCTGAAGCATTTTTAAACGTCAGCGGAATTTTGAAAACAATGGAAGATTTCCGAAGCATTTTTAAACGTCAGCGGAATTCTGAGAACAATGGAAGAGTTCTGAAGCATTTATAAACTTCAGCAGAATTCCGAGAACAATGGAAGAGTTCCGAAGCATTTTTAAACTTCAGCGGAATTCCTAGAACAATGTAAGAGATTTTAAGCATTTTTAAACTTCAGCGGAATTCCGAGAACAATAGAAGAGTTCCGAAGCATTGTTAAAATTCACACGAATTCCGAGAATAATGGAAGAGTTCAGATGAATTTTTAGACTTCAGCAGAATTCCTAGACCAATGGAAGAGTTCCGAAGCATTTTTAAACTACAGCGGAAATCCGAGAACAATGGAAGAGTTCCGAAGCATTTTTAAACGTCAGCGGAATTCCGAGAACAATGGAAGAGTTCCGAAGCATTTTTAAACGTCAGCGGAATTCCGAGAACAATGGAAGAGTACCGAAGCATTTTTAATTGTCATCGGAATTCCGAGAGCAATGGAAGAGTTCCAAAGCATTTTAAAAGTACAGCAGAATTCCGAGAACAATTGAAGAGTTCCGAAGCATTTTTAAACGTCAGCGGAATGCCGAGAACAATGCAAGATTTCCGAAGCATTTTTAAACGTCAGCGGAATTCTAAGAACAATGGAAGAGTTCCGAAGCATTTTTAAACTTCAGCAGAATTCCGAGAACAATGGAAGCGTTTCGAAGCATTTTTAAACTTCAACGGAATTTCGAGAACAATGGAAGAGTTCCGAAGCATTTTTAAACGTCAGCGGAATTCCGAGAACAATGAAAGAGTTGCGAAGCATTATTAAACGTCAGCGGAATTCCGAGAACAATGGAAGAGTTCCGAAGCATTTTTAAACGTCAGCGGAATGCCGAGAACAATGCAAGATTTCTGAAGCATTTTTATATGTCAGCGGAATTCCGAGAACAATGGAAGAGTTCCGAAGCATTTTTAAACGTCAGCAGAATTCCGAGAACAATGGAAGAGTTCCGAAGCATTTTTAAACGTCAGCAGAATTCCGAGAACAATGGAAGAGTTCCGAAGTATTTTTAAACGTCAGCAGAATTCCGAGAACAATGGAAGAGTTCCGAAGCATTTTTAAACGTCAGCGGAATTCCGAGGACAATGGAAGAGTTCTGAAGCATTTTTAAGCGTCAGCGGAATTTTGAAAACAATGGAAGATTTCCGAAGCATTTTTAAACGTCAGCAGAATTCTGAGAACAATGGAAGAGTTCCGAAGCATTTTTAAACTTCAGCAGAATTCCGAGAACAATGGAAGGGTTCTGAAGCATTTTTAAACTTCAGCGGAATTTGGAGAACAATGGAAGAGTTCCGAAGTATTTTTAAAAGTCAGCGGAATTCCGAGAACAATGGAAGAGTTCTGAAGCATTTTTAAACGTCAGCGGAATTCCGAGAACAATGGAAGAGTTCCGAAGCATTTTTAAACGTCAGCAGAATTCCGAGAAGAATGTAAGAGTACTGAAGCATTTTTAAACTTCAGCAGAATTCCGAGAGCAATGGAAGAGTTCCAAAGCATTTTAAAAGTTCAGCAGCATTCCGAGAACAATTGAAGAGTTCCGAAGCATTTTTAAACGTCAGCGGAATTCCGAGTACAATGAAAGAGTTGCGAAGCATTATTAAACGTCAGCGGAATTCCGAGAACAATGGAAGAGTTCTGAAGCATTTTTAAACTTCAGCAGAATTCCCAGAACAATGGAAGAGTTCCAAAGCATTTTAAAAGTTCAGCAGAATTCCGAGAACAATTGAAGAGTTCCGAAGCATTTTTAAACGTCAGCGGAATGCCGAGAACAATGCCAGATTTCCGAAGCATTTTTATATGTCAGCGGAATTCCGAGAACAATGGAAGAGTACCGAAGCATTTATAAACGTCAGCGGAATTCTGAGAACAATGGAAGAGTTCCGAAGCATTTTTAAACTTCAGCAGAATTCCGAGAACAATGGAAGGGTTCCGAAGCATTTTTAAACTTCAGCGGAATTCCGAGAACAATAGAAGAGTTCCGAAGCATTTTTAAACTTCACCCGAATTCCGAGAGCAATGGAAGAGTTCCAAAGCATTTTAACAGTTCAGCAGAATTCCGAGAACAATTGAAGAGTTCCGAAGCATTTTTAAACGTCAGCGGAATGCCGAGAACAATGCCAGATTTCCGAAGCATTTTTATATGTCAGCGGAATTCCGAGAACAATGGAAGAGTACCGAAGCATTTTTAAACGTCAGCGGAATTCTGAGAACAATGGAAGAGTTCCGAAGCATTTTTAAACTTCAGCAGAATTCCGAGAACAATGGAAGAGTACCGAAGCATTTTTAATTGTCATCGGAATTCCGAGAGCAATGGAAGAGTTCCAAAGCATTTTAAAAGTACAGCAGAATTCCGAGAACAATTGAAGAGTTCCGAAGCATTTTTAAACGTCAGCGGAATGCCGAGAACAATGCAAGATTTCCGAAGCATTTTTAAACGTCAGCGGAATTCTAAGAACAATGGAAGAGTTCCGAAGCATTTTTAAACTTCAGCAGAATTCCGAGAACAATGGAAGCGTTTCGAAGCATTTTTAAACTTCAACGGAATTTCGAGAACAATGGAAGAGTTCCGAAGCATTTTTAAACGTCAGCGGAATTCCGAGAACAATGAAAGAGTTGCGAAGCATTATTAAACGTCAGCGGAATTCCGAGAACAAAGGAAGAGTTCCGAAGCATTTTTAAACGTCAGCGGAATGCCGAGAACAATGCAAGATTTCTGAAGCATTTTTATATGTCAGCGGAATTCCGAGAACAATGGAAGAGTTCCGAAGCATTTTTAAACGTCAGCAGAATTCCGAGAACAATGGAAGAGTTCCGAAGCATTTTTAAACGTCAGCAGAATTCCGAGAACAATGGAAGAGTTCCGAAGTATTTTTAAACGTCAGCAGAATTCCGAGAACAATGGAAGAGTTCCGAAGCATTTTTAAACGTCAGCGGAATTCCGAGGACAATGGAAGAGTTCTGAAGCATTTTTAAGCGTCAGCGGAATTTTGAAAACAATGGAAGATTTCCGAAGCATTTTTAAACGTCAGCAGAATTCTGAGAACAATGGAAGAGTTCCGAAGCATTTTTAAACTTCAGCAGAATTCCGAGAACAATGGAAGGGTTCTGAAGCATTTTTAAACTTCAGCGGAATTTGGAGAACAATGGAAGAGTTCCGAAGTATTTTTAAAAGTCAGCGGAATTCCGAGAACAATGGAAGAGTTCTGAAGCATTTTTAAACGTCAGCGGAATTCCGAGAACAATGGAAGAGTTCCGAAGCATTTTTAAACGTCAGCAGAATTCCGAGAAGAATGTAAGAGTACTGAAGCATTTTTAAACTTCAGCAGAATTCCGAGAGCAATGGAAGAGTTCCAAAGCATTTTAAAAGTTCAGCAGCATTCCGAGAACAATTGAAGAGTTCCGAAGCATTTTTAAACGTCAGCGGAATTCCGAGTACAATGAAAGAGTTGCGAAGCATTATTAAACGTCAGCGGAATTCCGAGAACAATGGAAGAGTTCTGAAGCATTTTTAAACTTCAGCAGAATTCCCAGAACAATGGAAGAGTTCCAAAGCATTTTAAAAGTTCAGCAGAATTCCGAGAACAATTGAAGAGTTCCGAAGCATTTTTAAACGTCAGCGGAATGCCGAGAACAATGCCAGATTTCCGAAGCATTTTTATATGTCAGCGGAATTCCGAGAACAATGGAAGAGTACCGAAGCATTTATAAACGTCAGCGGAATTCTGAGAACAATGGAAGAGTTCCGAAGCATTTTTAAACTTCAGCAGAATTCCGAGAACAATGGAAGGGTTCCGAAGCATTTTTAAACTTCAGCGGAATTCCGAGAACAATAGAAGAGTTCCGAAGCATTTTTAAACTTCACCCGAATTCCGAGAGCAATGGAAGAGTTCCAAAGCATTTTAACAGTTCAGCAGAATTCCGAGAACAATTGAAGAGTTCCGAAGCATTTTTAAACGTCAGCGGAATGCCGAGAACAATGCCAGATTTCCGAAGCATTTTTATATGTCAGCGGAATTCCGAGAACAATGGAAGAGTACCGAAGCATTTTTAAACGTCAGCGGAATTCTGAGAACAATGGAAGAGTTCCGAAGCATTTTTAAACTTCAGCAGAATTCCGAGAACAATGGAAGAGTTTGGAAGCATTTTTAAACTTCAACGGAATTTCGAGAACAATGGAAGAGTTCCGAAGCATATTGAAACGTCAGCGGAATTCCGAGAACAATGAAAGAGTTGCGAAGCATTATTAAACGTCAGCGGAATTCCGAGAACAATGGAAGAGTTCTGAAGCATTTTTAAACGTCAGCGGAATTTTGAAAACAATGGAAGATTTCCGAAGCATTTTTAAACGTCAGCGGAATTCTGAGAACAATGGAAGAGTTCCGAAGCATTTTTAAACGTCAGCGGAATGCCGAGAACAATGCAAGATTTCCGAAGCATTTTTATATGTCAGCGGAATTCCGAGAACAATGGAAGAGCTCCGAAGCATTTTTAAACGTCAGCAGAATTCCGAGAACAATGGAAGAGTTCCGAAGCATTTTAAAACTTCAGCAGAATTCCAAGAACAATGGAAGAGTTCTGAAGCATTTTTAAACGTCAGCAGAATTCCGAGATCAATGGAAGAGTTCCGAAGCATTTTTAAACGTCAGCGGAATGCCGAGAGCAATGCAAGATTTCCGAAGCATTTTTATATGTCAGCGGAATTCCGAGAACAATGGAAGATTTCCGAAGCATTTTTATATGTCAGCAGAATTCCGAGAACAATGGAAGAGATTTTAAGCATTTTTAAACTTCAGCGGAATTCCGAGAACAGTAGAAGAGTTCCGAAGCATTTTTAAACTTCACCCGAATTCTGAGAACAATGAAAGAGTTCCGAAGCATTTTTAAAAGTCAGCGGAATTCCGGGAACAATGGAAGAGTTGTGAAGCATTTTTAAATGTCAGCGGAATTCCGAGAACAATGGAAGAGTTCCGAAGCATTTTTAAACTTCAGCGGAATTTGGAGAACAATGGAAGAGTTCCGAAGTATTTTTAAAAGTCAGCGGAATTCTGAGAACAATGGAAGAGTTCCGAAGCATTTTTAAACTTCAGCGGAATTCCGAGAACAATGGAAGAGTTCCAAAGCATTTTTAAACGTCAGCGGAATTCCGAGAACAATGGAAGAGTTCTGAAGCATTTTTAAACGTCAGCGGAATATTGAAAACAATGAAAGATTTCCGAAGCATTTTTAAACGTCAGCGGAATTCTGAGAACAATGGAAGAGTTACGAAGCATTTTTAAACTTCAGCAGAATTCCGAGAACAATGGAAGAGTTCCGAAGCATTTTTAAATGTCAGCGGAATTCCGAGAACAATGAAAGAGTTGCGAAGCATTATTAAACGTCAGCGGAATTCCGAGAACAATGGAAGATTTCTGAAGCATCTTTAAACTTCAGCAGAATTCCGAGAACAATGGAAGAGTTTCGAAGCATTTTTAAACTTCAACGGAATTCCGAGAACAATGGATGAGTGCCGAAGCATTTTTAAATGTCAGTGGAATTCCGAGAACAATGAAAGAGTTGCGAAGCATTATTAAACGTCAGCAGAATTCCGAGAACAATGGAAGAGTTCTAAAGCATTTTTAAGCGTCAGCGGAATTTTGAAAACAATGGAAGATTTCCGAAGCATTTATAAACGTCAGCGGAATTCTGAGAACAATGGAAGAGTTCCGAAGCATTTTTAAACTTCAGCAGAATTCCGAGAACAATGGAAGGGTTCCGAAGCATTTTTAAACTTCAGCGGAATTTGGAGAACAATGGAAGAGTTCCGAAGCATTTTTAAAAGTCAGCGGAAATCCGAGAACAATGGAAGAGTTGTGAAGCATTTTTAAACGTCAGCGGAATTCCGAGAACAATGGAATAGTTCTGAAGCATTTTTAAACGTCAGCGGAATTTTGAAAACAATGGAAGATTTCCGAAGCATTTTTAAACGTCAGCGGAATTCTGAGAAGAATGGAAGAGTTCTGAAGCATTTATAAACTTCAGCAGAATTCCGAGAACAATGGAAGAGTTCCGAAGAATTTTTAAACTTCAGCGGAATTCCTAGAACAATGTAAGAGATTTTAAGCATTTTTAAACTTCAGCGGAATTCCGAGAACAATAGAAGAGTTCCGAAGCATTGTTAAAATTCACACGAATTCCGAGAATAATGGAAGAGTTCAGATGAATTTTTAGACTTCAGCAGAATTCCTAGACCAATGGAAGAGTTCCGAAGCATTTTTAAACTACAGCGGAAATCCGAGAACAATGGAAGAGTTCCGAAGCATTTTTAAACGTCAGCGGAATTCCGAGAACAATGGAAGAGTACCGAAGCATTTTTAATTGTCATCGGAATTCCGAGAACAATGGAAGAGTTCCGAAGCATTTTTAAACGTCAGCGGAATTCCGAGAACAATGGAAGAGTACCGAAGCATTTTTAATTGTCATCGGAATTCCGAGAGCAATGGAAGAGTTCCAAAGCATTTTAAAAGTACAGCAGAATTCCGAGAACAATTGAAGAGTTCCGAAGCATTTTTAAACGTCAGCGGAATGCCGAGAACAATGCAAGATTTCCGAAGCATTTTTAAACGTCAGCGGAATTCTAAGAACAATGGAAGAGTTCCGAAGCATTTTTAAACTTCAGCAGAATTCCGAGAACAATGGAAGCGTTTCGAAGCATTTTTAAACTTCAACGGAATTTCGAGAACAATGGAAGAGTTCCGAAGCATTTTTAAACGTCAGCGGAATTCCGAGAACAATGAAAGAGTTGCGAAGCATTATTAAACGTCAGCGGAATTCCGAGAACAATGGAAGAGTTCCGAAGCATTTTTAAACGTCAGCGGAATGCCGAGAACAATGCAAGATTTCTGAAGCATTTTTATATGTCAGCGGAATTCCGAGAACAATGGAAGAGTACCGAAGCATTTTTAAATGTCAGCAGAATTCCGAGAACAATGGAAGAGTTCCGAAGCATTTTTAAACGTCAGCAGAATTCCGAGAACAATGGAAGAGTTCCGAAGTATTTTTAAACGTCAGCAGAATTCCGAGAACAATGGAAGAGTTCCGAAGCATTTTTAAACGTCAGCGGAATTCCGAGGACAATGGAAGAGTTCTGAAGCATTTTTAAGCGTCAGCGGAATTTTGAAAACAATGGAAGATTTCCGAAGCATTTTTAAACGTCAGCGGAATTCTGAGAACAATGGAAGAGTTCCGAAGCATTTTTAAACTTCAGCGAAATTCCTAGAACAATGTAAGAGATTTTAAGCATTTTTAAACTTCAGCGGAATTCCGAGAACAATAGAAGAGTTCCGAAGCATTGTTAAAATTCACACGAATTCCGAGAATAATGGAAGAGTTCAGATGAATTTTTAGACTTCAGCAGAATTCCTAGACCAATGGAAGAGTTCCGAAGCATTTTTAAACTACAGCGGAAATCCGAGAACAATGGAAGAGTTCCGAAGCATTTTTAAACGTCAGCGGAATTCCGAGAACAATGGAAGAGTACTGAAGCATTTTTAATTGTCATCGGAATTCCGAGAACAATGGAAGAGTTCCGAAGCATTTTTAAACGTCAGCGGAATTCCGAGAACAATGGAAGAGTACCGAAGCATTTTTAATTGTCATCGGAATTCCGAGAGCAATGGAAGAGTTCCAAAGCATTTTAAAAGTACAGCAGAATTCCGAGAACAATTGAAGAGTTCCGAAGCATTTTTAAACGTCAGCGGAATGCCGAGAACAATGCAAGATTTCCGAAGCATTTTTAAACGTCAGCGGAATTCTAAGAACAATGGAAGAGTTCCGAAGCATTTTTAAACTTCAGCAGAATTCCGAGAACAATGGAAGCGTTTCGAAGCATTTTTAAACTTCAACGGAATTTCGAGAACAATGGAAGAGTTCCGAAGCATTTTTAAACGTCAGCGGAATTCCGAGAACAATGAAAGAGTTGCGAAGCATTATTAAACGTCAGCGGAATTCCGAGAACAATGGAAGAGTTCCGAAGCATTTTTAAACGTCAGCGGAATGCCGAGAACAATGCAAGATTTCTGAAGCATTTTTATATGTCAGCGGAATTCCGAGAACAATGGAAGAGTACCGAAGCATTTTTAAATGTCAGCAGAATTCCGAGAACAATGGAAGAGTTCCGAAGCATTTTTAAACGTCAGCAGAATTCCGAGAACAATGGAAGAGTTCCGAAGTATTTTTAAACGTCAGCAGAATTCCGAGAACAATGGAAGAGTTCCGAAGCATTTTTAAACGTCAGCGGAATTCCGAGGACAATGGAAGAGTTCTGAAGCATTTTTAAGCGTCAGCGGAATTTTGAAAACAATGGAAGATTTCCGAAGCATTTTTAAACGTCAGCAGAATTCTGAGAACAATGGAAGAGTTCCGAAGCATTTTTAAACTTCAGCGGAATTTGGAGAACAATGGAAGAGTTCCGAAGTATTTTTAAAAGTCAGCGGAATTCCGAGAACAATGGAAGAGTTCTGAAGCATTTTTAAACGTCAGCGGAATTCCGAGAACAATGGAAGAGTTCCGAAGCATTTTTAAACGTCAGCAGAATTCCGAGAAGAATGTAAGAGTACTGAAGCATTTTTAAACTTCAGCAGAATTCCGAGAGCAATGGAAGAGTTCCAAAGCATTTTAAAAGTTCAGCAGCATTCCGAGAACAATTGAAGAGTTCCGAAGCATTTTTAAACGTCAGCGGAATTCCGAGTACAATGAAAGAGTTGCGAAGCATTATTAAACGTCAGCGGAATTCCGAGAACAATGGAAGAGTTCTGAAGCATTTTTAAACTTCAGCAGAATTCCCAGAACAATGGAAGAGTTCCAAAGCATTTTAAAAGTTCAGCAGAATTCCGAGAACAATTGAAGAGTTCCGAAGCATTTTTAAACGTCAGCGGAATGCCGAGAACAATGCCAGATTTCCGAAGCATTTTTATATGTCAGCGGAATTCCGAGAACATTGGAAGAGTACCGAAGCATTTATAAACGTCAGCGGAATTCTGAGAACAATGGAAGAGTTCCGAAGCATTTTTAAACTTCAGCAGAATTCCGAGAACAATGGAAGGGTTCCGAAGCATTTTTAAACTTCAGCGGAATTCCGAGAACAATAGAAGAGTTCCGAAGCATTTTTAAACTTCACCCGAATTCCGAGAGCAATGGAAGAGTTCCAAAGCATTTTAACAGTTCAGCAGAATTCCGAGAACAATCGAAGAGTTCCGAAGCATTTTTAAACGTCAGCGGAATGCCGAGAACAATGCCAGATTTCCGAAGCATTTTTATATGTCAGCGGAATTCCGAGAACAATGGAAGAGTACCGAAGCATTCTTAAACGTCAGCGGAATTCTGAGAACAATGGAAGAGTTCCGAAGCATTTTTAAACTTCAGCAGAATTCCGAGAACAATGGAAGAGTTTGGAAGCATTTTTAAACTTCAACGGAATTTCGAGAACAATGGAAGAGTTCCGAAGCATATTGAAACGTCAGCGGAATTCCGAGAACAATGAAAGAGTTGCGAAGCATTATTAAACGTCAGCGGAATTCCGAGAACAATGGAAGAGTTCTGAAGCATTTTTAAACGTCAGCGGAATTTTGAAAACAATGGAAGATTTCCGAAGCATTTTTAAACGTCAGCGGAATTCTGAGAACAATGGAAGAGTTCCGAAGCATTTTTAAACGTCAGCGGAATGCCGAGAACAATGCAAGATTTCCGAAGCATTTTTATATGTCAGCGGAATTCCGAGAACAATGGAAGAGCTCCGAAGCATTTTTAAACGTCAGCAGAATTCCGAGAACAATGGAAGAGTTCCGAAGCATTTTAAAACTTCAGCAGAATTCCAAGAACAATGGAAGAGTTCTGAAGCATTTTTAAACGTCAGCAGAATTCCGAGATCAATGGAAGAGTTCCGAAGCATTTTTAAACGTCAGCGGAATGCCGAGAGCAATGCAAGATTTCCGAAGCATTTTTATATGTCAGCGGAATTCCGAGAACAATGGAAGATTTCCGAAGCATTTTTATATGTCAGCAGAATTCCGAGAACAATGGAAGAGATTTTAAGCATTTTTAAACTTCAGCGGAATTCCGAGAACAGTAGAAGAGTTCCGAAGCATTTTTAAACTTCACCCGAATTCTGAGAACAATGAAAGAGTTCCGAAGCATTTTTAAAAGTCAGCGGAATTCCGGGAACAATGGAAGAGTTGTGAAGCATTTTTAAATGTCAGCGGAATTCCGAGAACAATGGAAGAGTTCCGAAGCATTTTTAAACTTCAGCGGAATTTGGAGAACAATGGAAGAGTTCCGAAGTATTTTTAAAAGTCAGCGGAATTCTGAGAACAATGGAAGAGTTCCGAAGCATTTTTAAACTTCAGCGGAATTCCGAGAACAATGGAAGAGTTCCAAAGCATTTTTAAACGTCAGCGGAATTCCGAGAACAATGGAAGAGTTCTGAAGCATTTTTAAACGTCAGCGGAATATTGAAAACAATGGAAGATTTCCGAAGCATTTTTAAATGTCAGCGGAATTCCGAGAACAATGAAAGAGTTGCGAAGCATTATTAAACGTCAGCGGAATTCCGAGAACAATGGAAGATTTCTGAAGCATCTTTAAACTTCAGCAGAATTCCGAGAACAATGGAAGAGTTTCGAAGCATTTTTAAACTTCAACGGAATTCCGAGAACAATGGATGAGTGCCGAAGCATTTTTAAATGTCAGTGGAATTCCGAGAACAATGAAAGAGTTGCGAAGCATTATTAAACGTCAGCAGAATTCCGAGAACAATGGAAGAGTTCTGAAGCATTTTTAAGCGTCAGCGGAATTTTGAAAACAATGGAAGATTTCCGAAGCATTTATAAACGTCAGCGGAATTCTGAGAACAATGGAAGAGTTCCGAAGCATTTTTAAACTTCAGCAGAATTCCGAGAACAATGGAAGGGTTCCGAAGCATTTTTAAACTTCAGCGGAATTTGGAGAACAATGGAAGAGTTCCGAAGCATTTTTAAAAGTCAGCGGAAATCCGAGAACAATGGAAGAGTTGTGAAGCATTTTTAAACGTCAGCGGAATTCCGAGAACAATGGAATAGTTCTGAAGCATTTTTAAACGTCAGCGGAATTTTGAAAACAATGGAAGATTTCCGAAGCATTTTTAAACGTCAGCGGAATTCTGAGAAGAATGGAAGAGTTCTGAAGCATTTATAAACTTCAGCAGAATTCCGAGAACAATGGAAGAGTTCCGAAGCATTTTTAAACTTCAGCGGAATTCCTAGAACAATGTAAGAGATTTTAAGCATTTTTAAACTTCAGCGGAATTCCGAGAACAATAGAAGAGTTCCGAAGCATTGTTAAAATTCACACGAATTCCGAGAATAATGGATGAGTTCAGATGAATTTTTAGACTTCAGCAGAATTCCTAGACCAATGGAAGAGTTCCGAAGCATTTTTAAACTACAGCGGAAATCCGAGAACAATGGAAGAGTTCCGAAGCATTTTTAAACGTCAGCGGAATTCCGAGAACAATGGAAGAGTACCGAAGCATTTTTAATTGTCATCGGAATTCCGAGAACAATGGAAGAGTTCCGAAGCATTTTTAAACGTCAGCGGAATTCCGAGAACAATGGAAGAGTACCGAAGCATTTTTAATTGTCATCGGAATTCCGAGAGCAATGGAAGAGTTCCAAAGCATTTTAAAAGTACAGCAGAATTCCGAGAACAATTGAAGAGTTCCGAAGCATTTTTAAACGTCAGCGGAATGCCGAGAACAATGCAAGATTTCCGAAGCATTTTTAAACGTCAGCGGAATTCTAAGAACAATGGAAGAGTTCCGAAGCATTTTTAAACTTCAGCAGAATTCCGAGAACAATGGAAGCGTTTCGAAGCATTTTTAAACTTCAACGGAATTTCGAGAACAATGGAAGAGTTCCGAAGCATTTTTAAACGTCAGCGGAATTCCGAGAACAATGAAAGAGTTGCGAAGCATTATTAAACGTCAGCGGAATTCCGAGAACAATGGAAGAGTTCCGAAGCATTTTTAAACGTCAGCGGAATGCCGAGAACAATGCAAGATTTCTGAAGCATTTTTATATGTCAGCGGAATTCCGAGAACAATGGAAGAGTACCGAAGCATTTTTAAATGTCAGCAGAATTCCGAGAACAATGGAAGAGTTCCGAAGCATTTTTAAACGTCAGCAGAATTCCGAGAACAATGGAAGAGTTCCGAAGCATTT
Source organism: Phyllobates terribilis (assembly GCF_046119375.1). NCBI lineage: Eukaryota > Metazoa > Chordata > Amphibia > Anura > Dendrobatidae > Phyllobates > Phyllobates terribilis. The sequence continues at coordinate 9,467,448 of NW_027362788.1, read as the reverse complement.
TTAAACGTCAGCGGAATTCCGAGAACAATGGAAGAGTTCCGAAGCATTTTTAAACGTCAGCGGAATTCCGAGAACAATGGAAGAGTACCGAAGCATTTTTAATTGTCATCGGAATTCCGAGAGCAATGGAAGAGTTCCAAAGCATTTTAAAAGTACAGCAGAATTCCGAGAACAATTGAAGAGTTCCGAAGCATTTTTAAACGTCAGCGGAATGCCGAGAACAATGCAAGATTTCCGAAGCATTTTTAAACGTCAGCGGAATTCTAAGAACAATGGAAGAGTTCCGAAGCATTTTTAAACTTCAGCAGAATTCCGAGAACAATGGAAGCGTTTCGAAGCATTTTTAAACTTCAACGGAATTTCGAGAACAATGGAAGAGTTCCGAAGCATTTTTAAACGTCAGCGGAATTCCGAGAACAATGAAAGAGTTGCGAAGCATTATTAAACGTCAGCGGAATTCCGAGAACAATGGAAGAGTTCCGAAGCATTTTTAAACGTCAGCGGAATGCCGAGAACAATGCAAGATTTCTGAAGCATTTTTATATGTCAGCGGAATTCCGAGAACAATGGAAGAGTACCGAAGCATTTTTAAATGTCAGCAGAATTCCGAGAACAATGGAAGAGTTCCGAAGCATTTTTAAACGTCAGCAGAATTCCGAGAACAATGGAAGAGTTCCGAAGTATTTTTAAACGTCAGCAGAATTCCGAGAACAATGGAAGAGTTCCGAAGCATTTTTAAACGTCAGCGGAATTCCGAGGACAATGGAAGAGTTCTGAAGCATTTTTAAGCGTCAGCGGAATTTTGAAAACAATGGAAGATTTCCGAAGCATTTTTAAACGTCAGCGGAATTCTGAGAACAATGGAAGAGTTCCGAAGCATTTTTAAACTTCAGCAGAATTCCGAGAACAATGGAAGAGTTTGGAAGCATTTTTAAACTTCAACGGAATTTCGAGAACAATGGAAGAGTTCCGAAGCATATTGAAACGTCAGCGGAATTCCGAGAACAATGAAAGAGTTGCGAAGCATTATTAAACGTCAGCGGAATTCCGAGAACAATGGAAGAGTTCTGAAGCATTTTTAAACGTCAGCGGAATTTTGAAAACAATGGAAGATTTCCGAAGCATTTTTAAACGTCAGCGGAATTCTGAGAACAATGGAAGAGTTCCGAAGCATTTTTAAACGTCAGCGGAATGCCGAGAACAATGCAAGATTTCCGAAGCATTTTTATATGTCAGCGGAATTCCGAGAACAATGGAAGAGCTCCGAAGCATTTTTAAACGTCAGCAGAATTCCGAGAACAATGGAAGAGTTCCGAAGCATTTTAAAACTTCAGCAGAATTCCAAGAACAATGGAAGAGTTCTGAAGCATTTTTAAACGTCAGCAGAATTCCGAGATCAATGGAAGAGTTCCGAAGCATTTTTAAACGTCAGCGGAATGCCGAGAGCAATGCAAGATTTCCGAAGCATTTTTATATGTCAGCGGAATTCCGAGAACAATGGAAGATTTCCGAAGCATTTTTATATGTCAGCAGAATTCCGAGAACAATGGAAGAGATTTTAAGCATTTTTAAACTTCAGCGGAATTCCGAGAACAGTAGAAGAGTTCCGAAGCATTTTTAAACTTCACCCGAATTCTGAGAACAATGAAAGAGTTCCGAAGCATTTTTAAAAGTCAGCGGAATTCCGGGAACAATGGAAGAGTTGTGAAGCATTTTTAAATGTCAGCGGAATTCCGAGAACAATGGAAGAGTTCCGAAGCATTTTTAAACTTCAGCGGAATTTGGAGAACAATGGAAGAGTTCCGAAGTATTTTTAAAAGTCAGCGGAATTCTGAGAACAATGGAAGAGTTCCGAAGCATTTTTAAACTTCAGCGGAATTCCGAGAACAATGGAAGAGTTCCAAAGCATTTTTAAACGTCAGCGGAATTCCGAGAACAATGGAAGAGTTCTGAAGCATTTTTAAACGTCAGCGGAATATTGAAAACAATGGAAGATTTCCGAAGCATTTTTAAACGTCAGCGGAATTCTGAGAACAATGGAAGAGTTACGAAGCATTTTTAAACTTCAGCAGAATTCCGAGAACAATGGAAGAGTTCCGAAGCATTTTTAAATGTCAGCGGAATTCCGAGAACAATGAAAGAGTTGCGAAGCATTATTAAACGTCAGCGGAATTCCGAGAACAATGGAAGATTTCTGAAGCATCTTTAAACTTCAGCAGAATTCCGAGAACAATGGAAGAGTTTCGAAGCATTTTTAAACTTCAACGGAATTCCGAGAACAATGGATGAGTGCCGAAGCATTTTTAAACGTCAGTGGAATTCCGAGAACAATGAAAGAGTTGCGAAGCATTATTAAACGTCAGCAGAATTCCGAGAACAATGGAAGAGTTCTGAAGCATTTTTAAGCGTCAGCGGAATTTTGAAAACAATGGAAGATTTCCGAAGCATTTATAAACGTCAGCGGAATTCTGAGAACAATGGAAGAGTTCCGAAGCATTTTTAAACTTCAGCGGAATTTGGAGAACAATGGAAGAGTTCCGAAGCATTTTTAAAAGTCAGCGGAAATCCGAGAACAATGGAAGAGTTGTGAAGCATTTTTAAACGTCAGCGGAATTCCGAGAACAATGGAATAGTTCTGAAGCATTTTTAAACGTCAGCGGAATTTTGAAAACAATGGAAGATTTCCGAAGCATTTTTAAACGTCAGCGGAATTCTGAGAACAATGGAAGAGTTCTGAAGCATTTATAAACTTCAGCAGAATTCCGAGAACAATGGAAGAGTTCCGAAGCATTTTTAAACTTCAGCGGAATTCCTAGAACAATGTAAGAGATTTTAAGCATTTTTAAACTTCAGCGGAATTCCGAGAACAATAGAAGAGTTCCGAAGCATTGTTAAAATTCACACGAATTCCGAGAATAATGGAAGAGTTCAGATGAATTTTTAGACTTCAGCAGAATTCCTAGACCAATGGAAGAGTTCCGAAGCATTTTTAAACTACAGCGGAAATCCGAGAACAATGGAAGAGTTCCGAAGCATTTTTAAACGTCAGCGGAATTCCGAGAACAATGGAAGAGTACTGAAGCATTTTTAATTGTCATCGGAATTCCGAGAACAATGGAAGAGTTCCGAAGCATTTTTAAACGTCAGCGGAATTCCGAGAACAATGGAAGAGTACCGAAGCATTTTTAATTGTCATCGGAATTCCGAGAGCAATGGAAGAGTTCCAAAGCATTTTAAAAGTACAGCAGAATTCCGAGAACAATTGAAGAGTTCCGAAGCATTTTTAAACGTCAGCGGAATGCCGAGAACAATGCAAGATTTCCGAAGCATTTTTAAACGTCAGCGGAATTCTAAGAACAATGGAAGAGTTCCGAAGCATTTTTAAACTTCAGCAGAATTCCGAGAACAATGGAAGCGTTTCGAAGCATTTTTAAACTTCAACGGAATTTCGAGAACAATGGAAGAGTTCCGAAGCATTTTTAAACGTCAGCGGAATTCCGAGAACAATGAAAGAGTTGCGAAGCATTATTAAACGTCAGCGGAATTCCGAGAACAATGGAAGAGTTCCGAAGCATTTTTAAACGTCAGCGGAATGCCGAGAACAATGCAAGATTTCTGAAGCATTTTTATATGTCAGCGGAATTCCGAGAACAATGGAAGAGTTCCGAAGCATTTTTAAACGTCAGCAGAATTCCGAGAACAATGGAAGAGTTCCGAAGTATTTTTAAACGTCAGCAGAATTCCGAGAACAATGGAAGAGTTCCGAAGCATTTTTAAACGTCAGCGGAATTCCGAGGACAATGGAAGAGTTCTGAAGCATTTTTAAGCGTCAGCGGAATTTTGAAAACAATGGAAGATTTCCGAAGCATTTTTAAACGTCAGCAGAATTCTGAGAACAATGGAAGAGTTCCGAAGCATTTTTAAACTTCAGCAGAATTCCGAGAACAATGGAAGGGTTCTGAAGCATTTTTAAACTTCAGCGGAATTTGGAGAACAATGGAAGAGTTCCGAAGTATTTTTAAAAGTCAGCGGAATTCCGAGAACAATGGAAGAGTTCTGAAGCATTTTTAAACGTCAGCGGAATTCCGAGAACAATGGAAGAGTTCCGAAGCATTTTTAAACGTCAGCAGAATTCCGAGAAGAATGTAAGAGTACTGAAGCATTTTTAAACTTCAGCAGAATTCCGAGAGCAATGGAAGAGTTCCAAAGCATTTTAAAAGTTCAGCAGCATTCCGAGAACAATTGAAGAGTTCCGAAGCATTTTTAAACGTCAGCGGAATTCCGAGTACAATGAAAGAGTTGCGAAGCATTATTAAACGTCAGCGGAATTCCGAGAACAATGGAAGAGTTCTGAAGCATTTTTAAACTTCAGCAGAATTCCCAGAACAATGGAAGAGTTCCAAAGCATTTTAAAAGTTCAGCAGAATTCCGAGAACAATTGAAGAGTTCCGAAGCATTTTTAAACGTCAGCGGAATGCCGAGAACAATGCCAGATTTCCGAAGCATTTTTATATGTCAGCGGAATTCCGAGAACAATGGAAGAGTACCGAAGCATTTATAAACGTCAGCGGAATTCTGAGAACAATGGAAGAGTTCCGAAGCATTTTTAAACTTCAGCAGAATTCCGAGAACAATGGAAGGGTTCCGAAGCATTTTTAAACTTCAGCGGAATTCCGAGAACAATAGAAGAGTTCCGAAGCATTTTTAAACTTCACCCGAATTCCGAGAGCAATGGAAGAGTTCCAAAGCATTTTAACAGTTCAGCAGAATTCCGAGAACAATTGAAGAGTTCCGAAGCATTTTTAAACGTCAGCGGAATGCCGAGAACAATGCCAGATTTCCGAAGCATTTTTATATGTCAGCGGAATTCCGAGAACAATGGAAGAGTACCGAAGCATTTTTAAACGTCAGCGGAATTCTGAGAACAATGGAAGAGTTCCGAAGCATTTTTAAACTTCAGCAGAATTCCGAGAACAATGGAAGAGTACCGAAGCATTTTTAATTGTCATCGGAATTCCGAGAGCAATGGAAGAGTTCCAAGGCATTTTAAAAGTACAGCAGAATTCCGAGAACAATTGAAGAGTTCCGAAGCATTTTTAAACGTCAGCGGAATGCCGAGAACAATGCAAGATTTCCGAAGCATTTTTAAACGTCAGCGGAATTCTAAGAACAATGGAAGAGTTCCGAAGCATTTTTAAACTTCAGCAGAATTCCGAGAACAATGGAAGCGTTTCGAAGCATTTTTAAACTTCAACGGAATTTCGAGAACAATGGAAGAGTTCCGAAGCATTTTTAAACGTCAGCGGAATTCCGAGAACAATGAAAGAGTTGCGAAGCATTATTAAACGTCAGCGGAATTCCGAGAACAATGGTAGAGTTCCGAAGCATTTTTAAACGTCAGCGGAATGCCGAGAACAATGCAAGATTTCTGAAGCATTTTTATATGTCAGCGGAATTCCGAGAACAATGGAAGAGTTCCGAAGCATTTTTAAACGTCAGCAGAATTCCGAGAACAATGGAAGAGTTCCGAAGCATTTTTAAACGTCAGCAGAATTCCGAGAACAATGGAAGAGTTCCGAAGTATTTTTAAACGTCAGCAGAATTCCGAGAACAATGGAAGAGTTCCGAAGCATTTTTAAACGTCAGCGGAATTCCGAGGACAATGGAAGAGTTCTGAAGCATTTTTAAGCGTCAGCGGAATTTTGAAAACAATGGAAGATTTCCGAAGCATTTTTAAACGTCAGCAGAATTCTGAGAACAATGGAAGAGTTCCGAAGCATTTTTAAACTTCAGCAGAATTCCGAGAACAATGGAAGGGTTCTGAAGCATTTTTAAACTTCAGCGGAATTTGGAGAACAATGGAAGAGTTCCGAAGTATTTTTAAAAGTCAGCGGAATTCCGAGAACAATGGAAGAGTTCTGAAGCATTTTTAAACGTCAGCGGAATTCCGAGAACAATGGAAGAGTTCCGAAGCATTTTTAAACGTCAGCAGAATTCCGAGAAGAATGTAAGAGTACTGAAGCATTTTTAAACTTCAGCAGAATTCCGAGAGCAATGGAAGAGTTCCAAAGCATTTTAAAAGTTCAGCAGCATTCCGAGAACAATTGAAGAGTTCCGAAGCATTTTTAAACGTCAGCGGAATTCCGAGTACAATGAAAGAGTTGCGAAGCATTATTAAACGTCAGCGGAATTCCGAGAACAATGGAAGAGTTCTGAAGCATTTTTAAACTTCAGCAGAATTCCCAGAACAATGGAAGAGTTCCAAAGCATTTTAAAAGTTCAGCAGAATTCCGAGAACAATTGAAGAGTTCCGAAGCATTTTTAAACGTCAGCGGAATGCCGAGAACAATGCCAGATTTCCGAAGCATTTTTAAACGTCAGCGGAATTCCGAGAACAATGGAAGAGTACCGAAGCATTTATAAACGTCAGCGGAATTCTGAGAACAATGGAAGAGTTCCGAAGCATTTTTAAACTTCAGCAGAATTCCGAGAACAATGGAAGGGTTCCGAAGCATTTTTAAACTTCAGCGGAATTCCGAGAACAATAGAAGAGTTCCGAAGCATTTTTAAACTTCACCCGAATTCCGAGAGCAATGGAAGAGTTCCAAAGCATTTTAACAGTTCAGCAGAATTCCGAGAACAATTGAAGAGTTCCGAAGCATTTTTAAACGTCAGCGGAATGCCGAGAACAATGCCAGATTTCCGAAGCATTTTTATATGTCAGCGGAATTCCGAGAACAATGGAAGAGTACCGAAGCATTTTTAAACGTCAGCGGAATTCTGAGAACAATGGAAGAGTTCCGAAGCATTTTTAAACTTCAGCAGAATTCCGAGAACAATGGAAGAGTTTGGAAGCATTTTTAAACTTCAACGGAATTTCGAGAACAATGGAAGAGTTCCGAAGCATATTGAAACGTCAGCGGAATTCCGAGAACAATGAAAGAGTTGCGAAGCATTATTAAACGTCAGCGGAATTCCGAGAACAATGGAAGAGTTCTGAAGCATTTTTAAACGTCAGCGGAATTTTGAAAACAATGGAAGATTTCCGAAGCATTTTTAAACGTCAGCGGAATTCTGAGAACAATGGAAGAGTTCCGAAGCATTTTTAAACGTCAGCGGAATGCCGAGAACAATGCAAGATTTCCGAAGCATTTTTATATGTCAGCGGAATTCCGAGAACAATGGAAGAGCTCCGAAGCATTTTTAAACGTCAGCAGAATTCCGAGAACAATGGAAGAGTTCCGAAGCATTTTAAAACTTCAGCAGAATTCCAAGAACAATGGAAGAGTTCTGAAGCATTTTTAAACGTCAGCAGAATTCCGAGATCAATGGAAGAGTTCCGAAGCATTTTTAAACGTCAGCGGAATGCCGAGAGCAATGCAAGATTTCCGAAGCATTTTTATATGTCAGCGGAATTCCGAGAACAATGGAAGATTTCCGAAGCATTTTTATATGTCAGCAGAATTCCGAGAACAATGGAAGAGATTTTAAGCATTTTTAAACTTCAGCGGAATTTGGAGAACAATGGAAGAGTTCCGAAGTATTTTTAAAAGTCAGCGGAATTCTGAGAACAATGGAAGAGTTCTGAAGCATTTTTAAAAGTCAGCGGAATTCTGAGAACAATAGAAGAGTTGTGAAGCATTTTTAAGCGTCAGCGGAATTCCGAGAACAATGGAAGAATTCCGAAGTATTTTTACACTTCAGCAGAATTCCTGGAACAATGGAAGAGTTCTGAAGCATTTTTAAACTTCACCGGAATTCCGAGAACAATGGAAGAGTTCCGAAGCATTTTTAAACATCAGCGGAATTCCGAGAACAATGGAAGAGTTCTGAAGCATTTTTAAACGTCAGCGGAATTCCGAGAACAATAGAAGAGTTGTGAAGCATTTTTAAGCGTCAGCGGAATTCTGAGAACAATGGAAGAATTCCGAAGCATTTTTAAACTTCAAAACTTCAGCAGAATTCCGAGAACAATGGAAGAGTTCCGAAGCATTCTTAAACTTCAGCGGATTCCGAGAACAATGGAAGAGTTTTGAAGCAATTTTAAGCGTCAGCGGAATTCCGAGAACAATGGAAGAGTTCCGAAGCATTTTTAAACGTCAGCGGAATTCCGAGAACAAAGGAAGAGTTCTGAAGCATTTTTAAAAGTCAGCGGAATTCTGAGAGCAATAGAAGAGTTGTGAAGCATTTTTAAGCGTCAGCGGAATTCCGAGAACAATGGAAGAATTCCGAAGCATTTTTAAACTTCAAAACTTCAGCAGAATTCCGAGAACAATGGTAGAATTCCGAAGCATTCTTAAACTTCAGCAGAATTACGCGCACAATTGAAGAGTTCCAAAGCATTCTTAAACTTCAGCGGAATTCCGAGAACAATGGAAGAGTTTTAAAGCAATTTTAAGCGTCAGCGGAATTCCGAGAACAATGGAAGTGTTCCGAAGCATTTTTAAACGTCAGCGGAATTCCGAGAACAATGGAAGAGTTCTGAAGCATTTTTAAAAGACAGCGGAATTCTGAGAAAAATAGAAGAGTTGTGAAGCATTTTTAAGCGTCAGCGGAATTCCGAGAACAATGGAAGAATTCCGAAGCATTTTTAAACATCAAAACTTCAGCAGAATTCCGAGAACAACGGAAGAATTCCGAAGCATTCTTAAACTTCAGCGGAATTCCGAGAACAATGGAAGAGTTCCGAAGCATTTTTAAATGTCAGCGGAATTCCGAGAACAATGGAAGAGTTCCGAAGCATTTTTAAACTTCAGCAGAATTCCTGGCACAATGGAAGAGTTCTGAAGCATTTTTAAAAGTCAGCAGAATTCTGAAAACAATAGAAGGGTACCAAAGCATGTTTAAACTTCAGCGGAATTCTGAGAACAATGTAAGAGTTCCGAAGCATTTTTAAACTTCACCGGAATTCCGAGAACAATGGAAGAGTTCCGAAGCATTTTTAAACTTCAGCAGAATTCCGAGAACAATGAAAGAGTTCCGAAGCATTCTTAAACTTCAGCAGAATTCCGGGAACAATGGAAGAGTTCCGAAGCATTTTTAAAAGTCAGCAGAATTCCGAGAACAATAGAAGGGTACCAAAGCATGTTTAAACTTCAGCGGAATTCTGAGAACAATGTAAGAGTTCCGAAGCATTTTTAAACTTCACCGGAATTCCAAGAACAATGGAAGAGTCCCGAAGCATTTTTAAACGTCAGCGGAATTCCGAGAATAATGGAAGAGTTCTGAAGCATTTTTAAACGTCAGCGGAATTTTGAAAACAATGGAAGATTTCCGAAGCATTTTTAAACGTCAGCGGAATTCTGCGAACACTGGAAGAGTTCCGAAGCATTTTTAAATGTCAGCGGAATTCCGAGAACAATGGAAGAGTTGTGAAGCTATTTTAAACGTCAGCGGTATTCCGAGAACAATGGAAGAGTTCCGAAGCATTTTTAAACGTCAGCAGAATTCCGAGAACAATGGAAGAGTTCCGAAGCATTTTTAAACTTCAGCAGAATTCCGAGAACAATGGAAGAGTTCTGAAGCCTTTTTAAATGTCAGCGGAATTCCGAGAACAATGGAAGAGTTCCGAAGCATTTTTAAATGTCAGCGGAATTCTGAGAAAAATAGAAGAGTTGTGAAGCATTTTTAAGCGTCAGCGGAATTCCGAGAACAATGGAAGAATTCCAAAGCATTTTTAAACTTCAAAACTTCAGCAGAATTCCGAGAACAATGGAAGAATTCCGAAGCATTCTTAAACTTCAGCGGAATTCCGAGAAAAATGGAAGAGTTCCGAAGCATTTTTAAAAGTCAGCGGAATTCCGAGAACAATGGAAGAGTTCCGAAGCATTTTTAAAAGTCAGCGGAATTCCGAGAACAATGGAAGAGTTCCGAAGCATTTTTAAACTTCAGCAGAATTCCTGGCACAATGGAAGAGTTCTGAAGCATTTTTAAAAGTCAGCAGAATTCCGAGAACAATAGAAGGGTACCAAAGCATGTTTAAACTTCAGCAGAATTCTGAGAACAATGTAAGAGTTCCGAAGCATTTTTAAACTTCACCGGAATTCCGAGAACAATGGAAGAGTTTTGAAGCATTTTTAAACTTCAGCGGAATTCTGCGAACAATGGAAGAGTTCCGAAGCATTTTTAAACTTCACCGGAAATCCGAGAACAATGGAAGAGTTCCGAAGCATTTTTAAACGTCAGCAGAATACCGAGAACAATGGAAGAGTTCTGAAGCATTTTTAAACGTCAGCGGAATTCCGAGAACAATGGAAGAATTCCGAAGCATTTTTAAACTTCAAAACTTCAGCAGAATTCCGAGAACAATGGAAGAATTCCGAAGCATCTTTAAACTTCAAAACTTCAGCAGAATTCCGAGAACAATGGAAGAGTTCCGAGGCATTCTTAAACTTCAGCGGAATTCCGAGAACAATGGAAGAGTTTTGAAGCAATTTTAAGCGTCAGCGGAATTCCGAGAACAATGGAAGAGTTCCGAAGCATTTTTAAACGTCAGCGGAATTCTGCGAACACTGGAAGAGTTCCGAAGCATTTTTAAATGTCAGCGGAATTCCGAGAACAATGGAAGAGTTGTGAAGCATTTTTAAACGTCAGCGGAATTCCGAGAACAATGGAAGAGTTCCAAAGCATTTTTAAACGTCAGCAGAATTCCGAGAACAATGGAAGAGTTCCGAAGCATTTTTAAACTTCAGCAGAATTCCGAGAACAATGGAAGAGTTCTGAAGCCTTTTTAAATGTCAGCGGAATTCCGAGAACAATGGAAGAGTTCTGAAGCATTTGTAAAAGTCAGCGGAATTCTGAGAAAAATAGAAGAGTTGTGAAGCATTTTTAAGCGTCAGCGGAATTCCGAGAACAATGGAAGAATTCCGAAGCATTTTTAAACTTCAAAGCTTCAGCAGAATTCCGAGAACAATGGAAGAGTTGTGAAGCATTTTTAAACGTCAGCGGAATTCCGAGAACAATGGAAGAGTTCCAAAGCATTTTTAAACGTCAGCAGAATTCCGAGAACAATGGAAGAGTTCCGAAGCATTTTTAAACTTCAGCAGAATTCCGAGAACAATGGAAGAGTTCTGAAGCCTTTTTAAATGTCAGCGGAATTCCGAGAACAATGGAAGAGTTCTGAAGCATTTGTAAAAGTCAGCGGAATTCTGAGAAAAATAGAAGAGTTGTGAAGCATTTTTAAGCGTCAGCGGAATTCCGAGAACAATGGAAGAATTCCGAAGCATTTTTAAACTTCAAAGCTTCAGCAGAATTCCGAGAACAATGGAAGAATTTCGAAGCATTCTTAAACTTCAGCGGAATTCCGAGAACAATGGAAGAGTTCCGAAGCATTTTTAAAAGTCAGCGGAATTCCGAGAACAATGGAAGAGTTCCGAAGCATTTTTAAAAGTCAGCGGAATTCCGAGAACATTGGAAGAGTTCCGAAGCATTTTTAAACTTCAGCAGAATTCCTGGCACAATGGAAGAGTTCTGAAGCATTTTTAAAAGTCAGCAGAATTCCGAGAACAATAGAAGGGTACCAAAGCATGTTTAAACTTCAGCGGAATTCTGAGAACAATGTAAGAGTTCCGAAGCATTTTTAAACTTCACCGGAAATCCGAGAACAATGGAAGAGTTCCGAAGCATTTTTAAACGTCAGCGGAATACCGAGAACAATGGAAGAGTTCTGAAGCATTTTTAAGCGTCAGTGGAATTCTGAGCACAATGGAAGAATTCCGAAGCATTTTTAAACTTCAAAACTTCAGCAGAATTCCGAGAACGATGGAAGAGTTCCGAAGCATTCTTAAACTTCAGCGGAATTCCGAGAACAATGGAAGAGTTTTGAAGCAATTTTAAGCGTCAGCGGAATTCCGAGAACAATGGAAGAGTTCCGAAGCATTTTAAAACGTCAGCGGAATTCCGAGAACAATGGAAGAGTTCTGAAGCATTTTTAAAAGTCAGCGGAATTCTGAGAAAAATAGAAGAGTTGTGAAGCATTTTTAAGCGTCAGCGGAATTCCGAGAACAATGGAAGAGTTCCGAAGCATTTTTAAAAGTCAGCGGAATTCCGAGAACAATGGAAGAGTTCCGAAGCATTTTTAAACTTCAGCGGAATTCCGAGAACAATGGAAGAGTTCTGAAGCATTTTTAAACGTCAGCGGAATTCCGAGAACAATAGAAGAGTTGTGAAGCATTTTTAAGCGTCAGCAGAATTCTGAGAACAATGGAAGAATTCCGAAGCATTTTTAAACTTCAAAACTTCAGCGGAATTCCGAGAACAATGGAAGAGTTTTAAAGCAATTTTAAGTGTCAGCAGAATTCCGAGAACAATGGAAGAGTTCCGAAGCATTTTTAAACGTCAGCGGAATTCTGCGAACACTGGAAGAGTTCCGAAGCATTTTTAAATGTCAGCGGAATTCCGAGAACAATGGAAGAGTTGTGAAGCATTTTTAAACGTCAGCGGAATTCCGAGAACAATGGAAGAGTTCCGAAGCATTTTTAAACTTCAGCAGAATTCCGAGAACAATGGAAGAGTTCTGAAGCCTTTTTAAATGTCAGCGGAATTCCGAGAACAATGGAAGAGTTCCGAAGCATTTTTAAACGTCAGCGGAATTCCGAGAACAATGGAAGAGTTCTGAAGCATTTGTAAAAGTCAGCGGAATTCTGAGAAAAATAGAAGAGTTGTGAAGCATTTTTAAGCGTCAGCGGAATTCCGAGAACAATGGAAGAATTCCGAAGCATTTTTAAACTTCAAAACTTCAGCAGAATTCCGAGAACAATGGAAGAATTTCGAAGCATTCTTAAACTTCAGCGGAATTCCGAGAACAATGGAAGAGTTCCGAAGCATTTTTAAAAGTCAGCGGAATTCCGAGAACAATGGAAGAGTTCCGAAGCATTTTTAAAAGTCAGCGGAATTCCGAGAACAATGGAAGAGTTCCGAAGCATTTTTAAACTTCAGCAGAATTACTGGCACAATGGAAGAGTTCTGAAGCATTTTTAAAAGTCAGCAGAATTCCGAGAACAATAGAAGGGTACCAAAGCATGTTTAAACTTCAGCGGAATTCTGAGAACAATGTAAGAGTTCCGAAGCATTTTTAAACTTCACCGGAAATCCGAGAACAAGGGAAGAGTTCCGAAGCATTTTTAAACGTCAGCGGAATACCGAGAACAATGGAAGAGTTCTGAAGCATTTTTAAGCGTCAGCGGAATTCTGAGCACAATGGAAGAGTTCCGAAGCATTTTTAAACGTCAGCGGAATTCTGAGAACAATGGAAGAATTCCGAAGCATTTTTAAACTTCAAAACTTCAGCAGAATTCCGAGAACAATGGAAGAGTTCCGAAGCATTCTTAAACTTCAGCGGAATTCCGAGAACAATGGAAGAGTTTTGAAGCAATTTTAAGCGTCAGCGGAATTCCGAGAACAATGAAAGAGTTCCGAAGCATTTTTAAACGTCAGCGGAATTCCGAGAACAATGGAAGAGTTCTGAAGCATTTTTAAAAGTCAGCGGAATTCTGAGAACAATAGAAGAGTTGTGAAGCATTTTTAAGCGTCAGCGGAATTCCGAGAACAATGGAAGAATTCCGAAGTATTTTTACACTTCAGCAGAATTCCTGGAACAATGGAAGAGTTCTGAAGCATTTTTCAAAGTCAGCAGAATTCCGAGAACAATAGTAGGGTACCAAAGCATGTTTAAACTTCAGCGGAATTCTGAGAACAATGTAAGAGTTCCGAAGCATTTTTAAACTTCACCGGAATTCCGAGAACAATGGAAGAGTTCCGAAGCATTTTTAAACATCAGCGGAATTCCGAGAACAATGGAAGAGTTCTGAAGCATTTTTAAACGTCAGCGGAATTCCGAGAACAATAGAAGAGTTGTGAAGCATTTTTAAGCGTCAGCGGAATTCTGAGAACAATGGAAGAATTCCGAAGCATTTTTAAACTTCAAAACTTCAGCAGAATTCCGAGAACAATGGAAGAGTTCCGAAGCATTCTTAAACTTCAGCGGAATTCCGAGAACAATGGAAGAGTTCTGAAGCATTTTTAAACGTCAGCGGAATATTGAAAACAATGGAAGATTTCCGAAGCATTTTTAAACGTCAGCGGAATTCTGAGAACAATGGAAGAGTTACGAAGCATTTTTAAACTTCAGCAGAATTCCGAGAACAATGGAAGAGTTCCGAAGCATTTTTAAATGTCAGCGGAATTCCGAGAACAATGAAAGAGTTGCGAAGCATTATTAAACGTCAGCGGAATTCCGAGAACAATGGAAGATTTCTGAAGCATCTTTAAACTTCAGCAGAATTCCGAGAACAATGGAAGAGTTTCGAAGCATTTTTAAACTTCAACGGAATTCCGAGAACAATGGATGAGTGCCGAAGCATTTTTAAATGTCAGTGGAATTCCGAGAACAATGAAAGAGTTGCGAAGCATTATTAAACGTCAGCAGAATTCCGAGAACAATGGAAGAGTTCTGAAGCATTTTTAAGCGTCAGCGGAATTTTGAAAACAATGGAAGATTTCCGAAGCATTTATAAACGTCAGCGGAATTCTGAGAACAATGGAAGAGTTCCGAAGCATTTTTAAACTTCAGCAGAATTCCGAGAACAATGGAAGGGTTCCGAAGCATTTTTAAACTTCAGCGGAATTTGGAGAACAATGGAAGAGTTCCGAAGCATTTTTAAAAGTCAGCGGAAATCCGAGAACAATGGAAGAGTTGTGAAGCATTTTTAAACGTCAGCGGAATTCCGAGAACAATGGAATAGTTCTGAAGCATTTTTAAACGTCAGCGGAATTTTGAAAACAATGGAAGATTTCCGAAGCATTTTTAAACGTCAGCGGAATTCTGAGAAGAATGGAAGAGTTCTGAAGCATTTATAAACTTCAGCAGAATTCCGAGAACAATGGAAGAGTTCCGAAGCATTTTTAAACTTCAGCGGAATTCCTAGAACAATGTAAGAGATTTTAAGCATTTTTAAACTTCAGCGGAATTCCGAGAACAATAGAAGAGTTCCGAAGCATTGTTAAAATTCACACGAATTCCGAGAATAATGGAAGAGTTCAGATGAATTTTTAGACTTCAGCAGAATTCCTAGACCAATGGAAGAGTTCCGAAGCATTTTTAAACTACAGCGGAAATCCGAGAACAATGGAAGAGTTCCGAAGCATTTTTAAACGTCAGCGGAATTTCGAGAACAATGGAAGAGTACCGAAGCATTTTTAATTGTCATCGGAATTCCGAGAACAATGGAAGAGTTCCGAAGCATTTTTAAACGTCAGCGGAATTCCGAGAACAATGGAAGAGTACCGAAGCATTTTTAATTGTCATCGGAATTCCGAGAGCAATGGAAGAGTTCCAAAGCATTTTAAAAGTACAGCAGAATTCCGAGAACAATTGAAGAGTTCCGAAGCATTTTTAAACGTCAGCGGAATGCCGAGAACAATGCAAGATTTCCGAAGCATTTTTAAACGTCAGCGGAATTCTAAGAACAATGGAAGAGTTCCGAAGCATTTTTAAACTTCAGCAGAATTCCGAGAACAATGGAAGCGTTTCGAAGCATTTTTAAACTTCAACGGAATTTCGAGAACAATGGAAGAGTTCCGAAGCATTTTTAAACGTCAGCGGAATTCCGAGAACAATGAAAGAGTTGCGAAGCATTATTAAACGTCAGCGGAATTCCGAGAACAATGGAAGAGTTCCGAAGCACTTTTAAACGTCAGCGGAATGCCGAGAACAATGCAAGATTTCTGAAGCATTTTTATATGTCAGCGGAATTCCGAGAACAATGGAAGAGTACCGAAGCATTTTTAAATGTCAGCAGAATTCCGAGAACAATGGAAGAGTTCCGAAGCATTTTTAAACGTCAGCAGAATTCCGAGAACAATGGAAGAGTTCCGAAGTATTTTTAAACGTCAGCAGAATTCCGAGAACAATGGAAGAGTTCCGAAGCATTTTTAAACGTCAGCGGAATTCCGAGGACAATGGAAGAGTTCTGAAGCATTTTTAAGCGTCAGCGGAATTTTGAAAACAATGGAAGATTTCCGAAGCATTTTTAAACGTCAGCGGAATTCTGAGAACAATGGAAGAGTTCCGAAGCATTTTTAAACGTCAGCAGAATTCCGAGAAGAATGTAAGAGTACTGAAGCATTTTTAAACTTCAGCAGAATTCCGAGAGCAATGGAAGAGTTCCAAAGCATTTTAAAAGTTCAGCAGCATTCCGAGAACAATTGAAGAGTTCCGAAGCATTTTTAAACATCAGCGGAATTCCGAGAACAATGGAAGAGTTCCGAAGCATTTTTAAACGTCAGCGGAATTCTGATGACAATGGAAGAGTTCTGAAGCATTTTTAAACTTCAGCAGAATTCCAAGAACAATGGAAGAGTTCCGAAGCATTTTTAAACTTCAGCGGAATTCCGAGAACAATGTAAGAGATTTTAAGCATTTTTAAACTTCACCCGAATTCTGAGAACAATGAAAGAGTTCCGAAGCATTTTTAAAAGTCAGCGGAATTCCGGGAACAATGGAAGAGTTGTGAAGCATTTTTAAACGTCAGCGGAATTCCGAGAACAATGGAAGAGTTCCGAAGCATTTTTAAACTTCAGCGGAATTTGGAGAACAATGGAAGAGTTCCGAAGTTTTTTTAAAAGTCAGCGGAATTCTGAGAACAATGGAAGAGTTCCGAAGCATTTTTAAACTTCAGCGGAATTCCGAGAACAATGGAAGAGTTCCAAAGCATTTTTAAACGTCAGCGGAATTCCGAGAACAATGGAAGAGTTCTGAAGCATTTTTAAACGTCAGCGGAATATTGAAAACAATGGAAGATTTCCGAAGCATTTTTAAACGTCAGCGGAATTCTGAGAACAATGGAAGAGTTACGAAGCATTTTTAAACTTCAGCAGAATTCCGAGAACAATGGAAGAGTTCCGAAGCATTCTTAAACTTCAGCGGAATTCCGAGAACAATGGAAGAGTTCCAAAGCATTTTTAAAAGTCAGCTGAATTCCGAGAACAATGGAAGAGTTCCGAAGCATTTTTAAACTTCAGCAGAATTCCTGGAACAATGGAAGAGTTCCGAAGCATTTTTAAACTTCAGCGGAATTCCGAGAACAATGTAAGAGATTTTAAGCATTTTTAAACTTCAGCGGAATTCCGAGAACAATAGAAGAGTTCCGAAGCATTTTTAAAATTCACACGAATTCCGAGAATAATGGAAGAGTTCAGATGAATTTTTAGACTTCAGCAGAATTCCTAAAACAATGGAAGAGGTCCGAAGCATTTTTAAACTTCAGCGGAATTCCGAGAACAATGGAAGAGTTCCGAAGCATTTTTAAACATCAGCGGAATTCCGAGAACAATGGAAGAGTACTGAAGCATTTTAAAACGTCATCGGAATTCCGAGAACAATGGAAGAGTTCCGAAGCATTTTTAAACTTCAGCAGAATTACGAGAACAATGGAAGAGTTCCAAAGCATTTTTAAACTTCAGCGGAATTCCGAGAACAATGGAAGAGTTCCGAAGCATTTTTAAACATCAGCGGAATTCCGAGAACAATGGAAGAGTACCGAAGCATTTTAAAACGTCATCGGAATTCCGAGAACAATGGAAGAGTTCTGAAGCATTTTTAAACTTCAGCGGAATTACGAGAACAATGGAAGAGTTCCGAAGCATTTTTAAACATGAGCAGAATAACGAGAACAATGGAAGAGATTTTAAGCATTTTTAAACTTCAGCGGAATTCCGAGAACAATAGAAGAGTTCCGAAGCATTTTTAAACTTCACCCGAATTCCGAGAGCAATGGAAGAGTTCCAAAGCATTTTAACAGTTCAGCAGAATTCCGAGAACAATTGAAGAGTTCCGAAGCATTTTTAAACGTCAGCGGAATGCCGAGAACAATGCCAGATTTCCGAAGCATTTTTATATGTCAGCGGAATTCCGACAACAATGGAAGAGTACCGAAGCATTTTTAAACGTCAGCGGAATTCTGAGAACAATGGAAGAGTTCCGAAGCATTTTTAAACTTCAGCAGAATTCCGAGAACAATGGAAGAGTTTGGAAGCATTTTTAAACTTCAACGGAATTTCGAGAACAATGGAAGAGTTCCGAAGCATATTTAAACGTCAGCGGAATTCCGAGAACAATGAAAGAGTTGCGAAGCATTATTAAACGTCAGCGGAATTCCGAGAACAATGGAAGAGTTCTGAAGCATTTTTAAACGTCAGCGGAATTTTGAAAACAATGGAAGATTTCGGAAGCATTTTTAAACGTCAGCGGAATTCTGAGAACAATGGAAGAGTTCCGAAGCATTTTTAAACGTCAGCGGAATGCCGAGAACAATGGAAGAGTTCCGAAGCATTTTAAAACTTCAGCTTATTTCCAAGAACAATGGAAGAGTTCTGAAGCATTTTTAAACGTCAGCAGAATTCCGAGATCAATGGAAGAGTTCCGAAGCATTTTTAAACGTCAGCGGAATGCCGAGAACAATGCAAGATTTCCGAAGCATTTTTATATGTCAGCGGAATTCCGAGAACAATGGAAGAGTACCGAAGCATTTTTAAATGTCAGCGGAATGCCGAGAACAATGCAAGATTTCCGAAGCATTTTTATATGTCAGCAGAATTCCGAGAACAATGGAAGAGATTTTAAGCATTTTTAAACTTCAGCAGAATTCCGAGAACAGTAGAAGAGTTCCGAAGCATTTTTAAACTTCACCCGAATTCTGAGAACAATGAAAGAGTTCCGAAGCATTTTTAAAAGTCAGCGGAATTCCGGGAACAATGGAAGAGTTGTGAAGCATTTTTAAACGTCAGCGGAATTCCGAGAACAATGGAAGAGTTCCGAAGCATTTTTAAACTTCAGCGGAATTTGGAGAACAATGGAAGAGTTCCGAAGTATTTTTAAAAGTCAGCGGAATTCTGAGAACAATGGAAGAGTTCCGAAGCATTTTTAAACTTCAGCGGAATTCCGAGAACAATGGAAGAGTTCCAAAGCATTTTTAAACGTCAGCGGAATTCCGAGAACAATGGAAGAGTTCTGAAGCATTTTTAAACGTCAGCGGAATATTGAAAACAATGGAAGATTTCCGAAGCATTTTTAAACGTCAGCGGAATTCTGAGAACAATGGAAGAGTTACCAAGCATTTTTAAACTTCAGCAGAATTCCGAGAACAATGGAAGAGTTCCGAAGCATTCTTAAACTTCAGCGGAATTCCGAGAACAATGGAAGAGTTCCAAAGCATTTTTAAAAGTCAGCTGAATTCCGAGAACAATGGAAGAGTTCCGAAGCATTTTTAAACTTCAGCAGAATTCCTGGAACAATGGAAGAGTTCCGAAGCATTTTTAAACTTCAGCGGAATTCCGAGAACAATGTAAGAGATTTTAAGCATTTTTAAACTTCAGCGGAATTCCGAGAACAATAGAAGAGTTCCGAAGCATTTTTAAAATTCACACGAATTCCGAGAATAATGGAAGAGTTCAGATGAATTTTTAGACTTCAGCAGAATTCCTAAAACAATGGAAGAGGTCCGAAGCATTTTTAAACTTCAGCGGAATTCCGAGAACAATGGAAGAGTTCCGAAGCATTTTTAAACATCAGCGGAATTCCGAGAACAATGGAAGAGTACTGAAGCATTTTAAAACGTCATCGGAATTCCGAGAACAATGGAAGAGTTCCGAAGCATTTTTAAACTTCAGCAGAATTACGAGAACAATGGAAGAGTTCCAAAGCATTTTTAAACTTCAGCGGAATTCCGAGAACAATGGAAGAGTTCCGAAGCATTTTTAAACATCAGCGGAATTCCGAGAACAATGGAAGAGTACCGAAGCATTTTAAAACGTCATCGGAATTCCGAGAACAATGGAAGAGTTCCGAAGCATTTTTAAACTTCAGCGGAATTACGAGAACAATGGAAGAGTTCCGAAGTATTTTTAAAAGTCAGCGGAATTCTGAGAACAATGGAAGAGTTCCGAAGCATTTTTAAACTTCAGCGGAATTCCGAGAACAATGGAAGAGTTCCAAAGCATTTTTAAACGTCAGCGGAATTCCGAGAACAATGGAAGAGTTCTGAAGCATTTTTAAACGTCAGCGGAATATTGAAAACAATGGAAGATTTCCGAAGCATTTTTAAACGTCAGCGGAATTCTGAGAACAATGGAAGAGTTACGAAGCATTTTTAAACTTCAGCAGAATTCCGAGAACAATGGAAGAGTTCCGAAGCATTTTTAAATGTCAGCGGAATTCCGAGAACAATGAAAGAGTTGCGAAGCATTATTAAACGTCAGCGGAATTCCGAGAACAATGGAAGATTTCTGAAGCATCTTTAAACTTCAGCAGAATTCCGAGAACAATGGAAGAGTTTCGAAGCATTTTTAAACTTCAACGGAATTCCGAGAACAATGGATGAGTGCCGAAGCATTTTTAAACGTCAGTGGAATTCCGAGAACAATGAAAGAGTTGCGAAGCATTATTAAACGTCAGCGGAATTCCGAGAACAATGGAAGAGTTCTGAAGCATTTTTAAACTTCAGCAGAATTCCGAGAACAATGGAAGGGTTCCGAAGCATTTTTAAACTTCAGCGGAATTTGGAGAACAATGGAAGAGTTCCGAAGCATTTTTAAAAGTCAGCGGAAATCCGAGAACAATGGAAGAGTTGTGAAGCATTTTTAAACGTCAGCGGAATTCCGAGAACAATGGAATAGTTCTGAAGCATTTTTAAACGTCAGCGGAATTTTGAAAACAATGGAAGATTTCCGAAGCATTTTTAAACGTCAGCGGAATTCTGAGAACAATGGAAGAGTTCTGAAGCATTTATAAACTTCAGCAGAATTCCGAGAACAATGGAAGAGTTCCGAAGCATTTTTAAACTTCAGCGGAATTCCTAGAACAATGTAAGAGATTTTAAGCATTTTTAAACTTCAGCGGAATTCCGAGAACAATAGAAGAGTTCCGAAGCATTGTTAAAATTCACACGAATTCCGAGAATAATGGAAGAGTTCAGATGAATTTTTAGACTTCAGCAGAATTCCTAGACCAATGGAAGAGTTCCGAAGCATTTTTAAACTACAGCGGAAATCCGAGAACAATGGAAGAGTTCCGAAGCATTTTTAAACGTCAGCGGAATTCCGAGAACAATGGAAGAGTACCGAAGCATTTTTAATTGTCATCGGAATTCCGAGAACAATGGAAGAGTTCCGAAGCATTTTTAATTGTCATCGGAATTCCGAGAGCAATGGAAGAGTTCCAAAGCATTTTAAAAGTACAGCAGAATTCCGAGAACAATTGAAGAGTTCCGAAGCATTTTTAAACGTCAGCGGAATGCCGAGAACAATGCAAGATTTCCAAAGCATTTTTAAACGTCAGCGGAATTCTAAGAACAATGGAAGAGTTCCGAAGCATTTTTAAACTTCAGCAGAATTCCGAGAACAAAGGAAGCGTTTCGAAGCATTTTTAAACTTCAACGGAATTTCGAGAACAATGGAAGAGTTCCGAAGCATTTTTAAACGTCAGCGGAATTCCGAGAACAATGAAAGAGTTGCGAAGCATTATTAAACGTCAGCGGAATTCCGAGAACAATGGAAGAGTTCCGAAGCATTTTTAAACGTCAGCGGAATGCCGAGAACAATGCAAGATTTCTGAAGCATTTTTATATGTCAGCGGAATTCCGAGAACAATGGAAGAGTACCGAAGCATTTTTAAACGTCAGCAGAATTCCGAGAACAATGGAAGAGTTCCGAAGTATTTTTAAACGTCAGCAGAATTCCGAGAACAATGGAAGAGTTCCGAAGCATTTTTAAACGTCAGCGGAATTCCGAGGACAATGTTAGAGTTCTGAAGCATTTTTAAGCGTCAGCGGAATTTTGAAAACAATGGAAGATTTCCGAAGCATTTTTAAACGTCAGCGGAATTCTGAGAACAATGGAAGAGTTCCGAAGCATTTTTAAACTTCAGCAGAATTCCGAGAACAATGGAAGGGTTCTGAAGCATTTTTAAACTTCAGCGGAATTTGGAGAACAATGGAAGAGTTCCGAAGTATTTTTAAAAGTCAGCGGAATTACGAGAACAATGGAAGAGTTCTGAAGCATTTTTAAACGTCAGCGGAATTCCGAGAACAATGGAAGAGTTCCGAAGCATTTTTAAACGTCAGCAGAATTCCGAGAAGAATGTAAGAGTACTGAAGCATTTTTAAACTTCAGCAGAATTCCGAGAGCAATGGAAGAGTTCCAAAGCATTTTAAAAGTTCAGCAGCATTCCGAGAACAATTGAAGAGTTCCGAAGCATTTTTAAACGTCAGCGGAATTCCGAGTACAATGAAAGAGTTGCGAAGCATTATTAAACGTCAGCGGAATTCCGAGAACAATGGAAGAGTTCTGAAGCATTTTTAAACTTCAGCAGAATTCCCAGAACAATGGAAGAGTTCCAAAGCATTTTAAAAGTTCAGCAGAATTCCGAGAACAATTGAAGAGTTCCGAAGCATTTTTAAACGTCAGCGGAATTCCGAGTACAATGAAAGAGTTGCGAAGCATTATTAAACGTCAGCAGAATTCCGAGAACAATGGAAGGGTTCCGAAGCATTTTTAAACTTCAGCCGAATTTGGAGAACAATTGAAGAGTTCCGAAGCATTTTTAAAAGTCAGCGGAATTCCGAGAACAATGGAAGAGTTGTGAAGCATTTTTAAACATCAGCGGAATTCCGAGAACAATGGAAGAGTTCCGAAGCATTTTTAAACGTCAGCGGAATTCTGATGACAATGGAAGAGTTCTGAAGCATTTTTAAACTTCAGCAGAATTCCAAGAACAATGGAAGAGTTCCGAAGCATTTTTAAACTTCAGCGGAATTCCGAGAACAATGTAAGAGATTTTAAGCATTTTTAAACTTCAGCGGAATTCCGAGAACAATAGAAGAGTTCCGAAGCATTTTTAAAATTCACACGAATTCCGAGAATAATGGAAGAGTTCAGATGAATTTTTAGACTTCAGCAGAATTCCTAAAACAATGGAAGAGGTCCGAAGCATTTTTAAACTTCAGCGGAATTCCGAGAACAATGGAAGAGTTCCGAAGCATTTTTAAACATCAGCGGAATTCCGAGAACAATGGAAGAGTACTGAAGCATTTTAAAACGTCATCGGAATTCCGAGAACAATGGAAGAGTTCCGAAGCATTTTTAAACTTCAGCAGAATTACGAGAACAATGGAAGAGTTCCAAAGCATTTTTAAACTTCAGCGGAATTCCGAGAACCATGGAAGAGTTCCGAAGCATTTTTAAACATCAGCGGAATTCCGAGAACAATGGAAGAGTACCGAAGCATTTTAAAACGTCATCGGAATTCCGAGAACAATGGAAGAGTTCCGAAGCATTTTTAAACTTCAGCGGAATTACGAGAACAATGGAAGAGTTCCGAAGCATTTTTAAACATGAGCAGAATAACGAGAACAATGGAAGAGATTTTAAGCATTTTTAAACTTCAGCGGAATTCCGAGAACAATAGAAGAGTTCCGAAGCATTTTTAAACTTCACCCGAATTCCGAGAGCAATGGAAGAGTTCCAAAGCATTTTAACAGTTCAGCAGAATTCCGAGAACAATTGGAGAGTTCCGAAGCATTTTTAAACGTCAGCGGAATGCCGAGAACAATGCCAGATTTCCGAAGCATTTTTATATGTCAGCGGAATTCCGAGAACAATGGAAGAGTACCGAAGCATTTTTAAACGTCAGCGGAATTCTGAGAACAATGGAAGAGTTCCGAAGCATTTTTAAACTTCAGCAGAATTCCGAGAACAATGGAAGAGTTTGGAAGCATTTTTAAACTTCAACGGAATTTCGAGAACAATGGAAGAGTTCCGAAGCATATTTAAACGTCAGCGGAATTCCGAGAACAATGAAAGAGTTGCGAAGCATTATTAAACGTCAGCGGAATTCCGAGAACAATGGAAGAGTTCTGAAGCATTTTTAAACGTCAGCGGAATTTTGAAAACAATGGAAGAGTTCCGAAGCATTTTTAAACGTCAGCGGAATGCCGAGAACAATGCAAGATTTCCGAAGCATTTTTATATGTCAGCGGAATTCCGAGAACAATGGAAGAGCTCCGAAGCATTTTTAAACGTCAGCAGAATTCCGAGAACAATGGAAGAGTTCCGAAGCATTTTAAAACTTCAGCAGAATTCCAAGAACAATGGAAGAGTTCTGAAGCATTTTTAAACGTCAGCAGAATTCCGAGATCAATGGAAGAGTTCCGAAGCATTTTTAAACGTCAGCGGAATGCCGAGAACAATGCAAGATTTCCGAAGCATTTTTATATGTCAGCGGAATTCCGAGAACAATGGAAGAGTACCGAAGCATTTTTAAATGTCAGCGGAATGCCGAGAACAATGCAAGATTTCCGAAGCATTTTTATATGTCAGCAGAATTCCGAGAACAATGGAAGAGATTTTAAGCATTTTTAAACTTCAGCAGAATTCCGAGAACAGTAGAAGAGTTCCGAAGCATTTTTAAACTTCACCCGAATTCTGAGAACAATGAAAGAGTTCCGAAGCATTTTTAAAAGTCAGCGGAATTCCGGGAACAATGGAAGAGTTGTGAAGCATTTTTAAACGTCAGCGGAATTCCGAGAACAATGGAAGAGTTCCGAAGCATTTTTAAACTTCAGCGGAATTTGGAGAACAATGGAAGAGTTCCGAAGTTTTTTTAAAAGTCAGCGGAATTCCGAGAACAATGGAAGAGTTCCAAAGCATTTTTAAACGTCAGCGGAATTCCGAGAACAATGGAAGAGTTCTGAAGCATTTTTAAACGTCAGCGGAATATTGAAAACAATGGAAGATTTCCGAAGCATTTTTAAACGTCGGCGGAATTCTGAGAACAATGGAAGAGTTACGAAGCATTTTTAAACTTCAGCAGAATTCCGAGAACAATGGAAGAGTTCCGAAGCATTCTTAAACTTCAGCGGAATTCCGAGAACAATGGAAGAGTTCCAAAGCATTTTTAAAAGTCAGCTGAATTCCGAGAACAATGGAAGAGTTCCGAAGCATTTTTAAACTTCAGCAGAATTCCTGGAACAATGGAAGAGTTCCGAAGCATTTTTAAACTTCAGCGGAATTCCGAGAACAATGTAAGAGATTTTAAGCATTTTTAAACTTCAGCGGAATTCCGAGAACAATAGAAGAGTTCCGAAGCATTTTTAAAATTCACACGAATTCCGAGAATAATGGAAGAGTTCAGATGAATTTTTAGACTTCAGCAGAATTCCTAAAACAATGGAAGAGGTCCGAAGCATTTTTAAACTTCAGCGGAATTCCGAGAACAATGGAAGAGTTCCGAAGCATTTTTAAACATCAGCGGAATTCCGAGAACAATGGAAGAGTACTGAAGCATTTTAAAACGTCATCGGAATTCCGAGAACAATGGAAGAGTTCCGAAGCATTTTTAAACTTCAGCAGAATTACGAGAACAATGGAAGAGTTCCAAAGCATTTTTAAACTTCAGCGGAATTCCGAGAACAATGGAAGAGTTCCGAAGCATTTTTAAACATCAGCGGAATTCCGAGAACAATGGAAGAGTACCGAAGCATTTTAAAACGTCATCGGAATTCCGAGAACAATGGAAGAGTTCTGAAGCATTTTTAAACTTCAGCGGAATTACGAGAACAATGGAAGAGTTCCGAAGCATTTTTAAACATGAGCAGAATAACGAGAACAATGGAAGAGATTTTAAGCATTTTTAAACTTCAGCGGAATTCCGAGAACAATAGAAGAGTTCCGAAGCATTTTTAAACTTCACCCGAATTCCGAGAGCAATGGAAGAGTTCCAAAGCATTTTAACAGTTCAGCAGAATTCCGAGAACAATTGAAGAGTTCCGAAGCATTTTTAAACGTCAGCGGAATGCCGAGAACAATGCCAGATTTCCGAAGCATTTTTATATGTCAGCGGAATTCCGACAACAATGGAAGAGTACCGAAGCATTTTTAAACGTCAGCGGAATTCTGAGAACAATGGAAGAGTTCCGAAGCATTTTTAAACTTCAGCAGAATTCCGAGAACAATGGAAGAGTTTGGAAGCATTTTTAAACTTCAACGGAATTTCGAGAACAATGGAAGAGTTCCGAAGCATATTTAAACGTCAGCGGAATTCCGAGAACAATGAAAGAGTTGCGAAGCATTATTAAACGTCAGCGGAATTCCGAGAACAATGGAAGAGTTCTGAAGCATTTTTAAACGTCAGCGGAATTTTGAAAACAATGGAAGATTTCGGAAGCATTTTTAAACGTCAGCGGAATTCTGAGAACAATGGAAGAGTTCCGAAGCATTTTTAAACGTCAGCGGAATGCCGAGAACAATGGAAGAGTTCCGAAGCATTTTAAAACTTCAGCAGATTTCCAAGAACAATGGAAGAGTTCTGAAGCATTTTTAAACGTCAGCAGAATTCCGAGATCAATGGAAGAGTTCCGAAGCATTTTTAAACGTCAGCGGAATGCCGAGAACAATGCAAGATTTCCGAAGCATTTTTATATGTCAGCGGAATTCCGAGAACAATGGAAGAGTACCGAAGCATTTTTAAATGTCAGCGGAATGCCGAGAACAATGCAAGATTTCCGAAGCATTTTTATATGTCAGCAGAATTCCGAGAACAATGGAAGAGATTTTAAGCATTTTTAAACTTCAGCAGAATTCCGAGAACAGTAGAAGAGTTCCGAAGCATTTTTAAACTTCACCCGAATTCTGAGAACAATGAAAGAGTTCCGAAGCATTTTTAAAAGTCAGCGGAATTCTGAGAACAATGGAAGAGTTCCGAAGCATTTTTAAACTTCAGCGGAATTCCGAGAACAATGGAAGAGTTCCAAAGCATTTTTAAACGTCAGCGGAATTCCGAGAACAATGGAAGAGTTCTGAAGCATTTTTAAACGTCAGCGGAATATTGAAAACAATGGAAGATTTCCGAAGCATTTTTAAACGTCAGCGGAATTCTGAGAACAATGGAAGAGTTACCAAGCATTTTTAAACTTCAGCAGAATTCCGAGAACAATGGAAGAGTTCCGAAGCATTCTTAAACTTCAGCGGAATTCCGAGAACAATGGAAGAGTTCCAAAGCATTTTTAAAAGTCAGCTGAATTCCGAGAACAATGGAAGAGTTCCGAAGCATTTTTAAACTTCAGCAGAATTCCTGGAACAATGGAAGAGTTCCGAAGCATTTTTAAACTTCAGCGGAATTCCGAGAACAATGTAAGAGATTTTAAGCATTTTTAAACTTCAGCGGAATTCCGAGAACAATAGAAGAGTTCCGAAGCATTTTTAAAATTCACACGAATTCCGAGAATAATGGAAGAGTTCAGATGAATTTTTAGACTTCAGCAGAATTCCTAAAACAATGGAAGAGGTCCGAAGCATTTTTAAACTTCAGCGGAATTCCGAGAACAATGGAAGAGTTCCGAAGCATTTTTAAACATCAGCGGAATTCCGAGAACAATGGAAGAGTACTGAAGCATTTTAAAACGTCATCGGAATTCCGAGAACAATGGAAGAGTTCCGAAGCATTTTTAAACTTCAGCAGAATTACGAGAACAATGGAAGAGTTCCAAAGCATTTTTAAACTTCAGCGGAATTCCGAGAACAATGGAAGAGTTCCGAAGCATTTTTAAACATCAGCGGAATTCCGAGAACAATGGAAGAGTACCGAAGCATTTTAAAACGTCATCGGAATTCCGAGAACAATGGAAGAGTTCCGAAGCATTTTTAAACTTCAGCGGAATTACGAGAACAATGGAAGAGTTCCGAAGTATTTTTAAAAGTCAGCGGAATTCTGAGAACAATGGAAGAGTTCCGAAGCATTTTTAAACTTCAGCGGAATTCCGAGAACAATGGAAGAGTTCCAAAGCATTTTTAAACGTCAGCGGAATTCCGAGAACAATGGAAGAGTTCTGAAGCATTTTTAAACGTCAGCGGAATATTGAAAACAATGGAAGATTTCCGAAGCATTTTTAAACGTCAGCGGAATTCTGAGAACAATGGAAGAGTTACGAAGCATTTTTAAACTTCAGCAGAATTCCGAGAACAATGGAAGAGTTCCGAAGCATTTTTAAATGTCAGCGGAATTCCGAGAACAATGAAAGAGTTGCGAAGCATTATTAAACGTCAGCGGAATTCCGAGAACAATGGAAGATTTCTGAAGCATCTTTAAACTTCAGCAGAATTCCGAGAACAATGGAAGAGTTTCGAAGCATTTTTAAACTTCAACGGAATTCCGAGAACAATGGATGAGTGCCGAAGCATTTTTAAACGTCAGTGGAATTCCGAGAACAATGAAAGAGTTGCGAAGCATTATTAAACGTCAGCGGAATTCCGAGAACAATGGAAGAGTTCTGAAGCATTTTTAAGCGTCAGCGGAATTTTGAAAACAATGGAAGATTTCCGAAGCATTTATAAACGTCAGCGGAATTCTGAGAACAATGGAAGAGTTCCGAAGCATTTGTAAACTTCAGCAGAATTCCGAGAACAATGGAAGGGTTCCGAAGCATTTTTAAACTTCAGCGGAATTTGGAGAACAATGGAAGAGTTCCGAAGCATTTTTAAAAGTCAGCGGAAATCCGAGAACAATGGAAGAGTTGTGAAGCATTTTTAAACGTCAGCGGAATTCCGAGAACAATGGAATAGTTCTGAAGCATTTTTAAACGTCAGCGGAATTTTGAAAACAATGGAAGATTTCCGAAGCATTTTTAAACGTCAGCGGAATTCTGAGAACAATGGAAGAGTTCTGAAGCATTTATAAACTTCAGCAGAATTCCGAGAACAATGGAAGAGTTCCGAAGCATTTTTAAACTTCAGCGGAATTCCTAGAACAATGTAAGAGATTTTAAGCATTTTTAAACTTCAGCGGAATTCCGAGAACAATAGAAGAGTTCCGAAGCATTGTTAAAATTCACACGAATTCCGAGAATAATGGAAGAGTTCAGATGAATTTTTAGACTTCAGCAGAATTCCTAGACCAATGGAAGAGTTCCGAAGCATTTTTAAACTACAGCGGAAATCCGAGAACAATGGAAGAGTTCCGAAGCATTTTTAAACGTCAGCGGAATTCCGAGAACAATGGAAGAGTACCGAAGCATTTTTAATTGTCATCGGAATTCCGAGAACAATGGAAGAGTTCCGAAGCATTTTTAATTGTCATCGGAATTCCGAGAGCAATGGAAGAGTTCCAAAGCATTTTAAAAGTACAGCAGAATTCCGAGAACAATTGAAGAGTTCCGAAGCATTTTTAAACGTCAGCGGAATGCCGAGAACAATGCAAGATTTCCAAAGCATTTTTAAACGTCAGCGGAATTCTAAGAACAATGGAAGAGTTCCGAAGCATTTTTAAACTTCAGCAGAATTCCGAGAACAATGGAAGCGTTTCGAAGCATTTTTAAACTTCAACGGAATTTCGAGAACAATGGAAGAGTTCCGAAGCATTTTTAAACGTCAGCGGAATTCCGAGAACAATGAAAGAGTTGCGAAGCATTATTAAACGTCAGCGGAATTCCGAGAACAATGGAAGAGTTCCGAAGCATTTTTAAACTTCAGCAGAATTCCGAGAACAATGGAAGAGTTCTGAAGCATTTTTAAGCGTCAGCGGAATTTTGAAAACAATGGAAGATTTCCGAAGCATTTTTAAACGTCAGCGGAATTCTGAGAACAATGGAAGAGTTCCGAAGCATTTTTAAACTTCAGCAGAATTCCGAGAACAATGGAAGAGTTCTGAAGCATTTTTAAACTTCAGCGGAATTTGGAGAACAATGGAAGAGTTCCGAAGTATTTTTAAAAGTCAGCGGAATTCCGAGAACAATGGAAGAGTTCTGAAGCAATTTTAAACGTCAGCGGAATTCCGAGAACAATGGAAGAGTTCCGAAGCATTTTTAAACGTCAGCAGAATTCCGAGAAGAATGTAAGAGTACTGAAGCATTTTTAAACTTCAGCAGAATTCCGAGAGCAATGGAAGAGTTCCAAAGCATTTTAAAAGTTCAGCAGCATTCCGAGAACAATTGAAGAGTTCCGAAGCATTTTTAAACGTCAGCGGAATTCCGAGTACAATGAAAGAGTTGCGAAGCATTATTAAACGTCAGCGGAATTCCGAGAACAATGGAAGAGTTCTGAAGCATTTTTAAACTTCAGCAGAATTCCCAGAACAATGGAAGAGTTCCAAAGCATTTTAAAAGTTCAGCAGAATTCCGAGAACAATTGAAGAGTTCCGAAGCATTTTTAAACGTCAGCGGAATTCCGAGTACAATGAAAGAGTTGCGAAGCATTATTAAACGTCAGCAGAATTCCGAGAACAATGGAAGTGTTCCGAAGCATTTTTAAACTTCAGCGGAATTTGGAGAACAATGGAAGAGTTCCGAAGCATTTTTAAAAGTCAGCGGAATTCCGAGAACAATGGAAGAGTTGTGAAGCATTTTTAAACATCAGCGGAATTCCGAGAACAATGGAAGAGTTCTGAAGCATTTTTAAACTTCAGCAGAATTCCAAGAACAATGGAAGAGTTCCGAAGCATTTTTAAACTTCAGCGGAATTTGGAGAACAATGGAAGAGTTCCGAAGCATTTTTAAAAGTCAGCGGAATTCCGAGAACAATGGAAGAGTTGTGAAGCATTTTTAAACGTCAGCGGAATTCTGAGGACAATGGAAGAGTTCTGAAGCATTTTTAAACTTCAGCAGAATTCCAAGAACAATGGAAGAGTTCCGAAGCATTTTTAAACTTCAGCGGAATTCCGAGAACAATGTAAGAGATTTTAAGCATTTTTAAACTTCAGCGGAATTCCGAGAACAATAGAAGAGTTCCGAAGCATTTTTAAAATTCACACGAATTCCGAGAATAATGGAAGAGTTCAGATGAATTTTTAGACTTCAGCAGAATTCCTAAAACAATGGAAGAGGTCCGAAGCATTTTTAAACTTCAGCGGAATTCTGAGAACAATGGAAGAGTTCCGAAGCATTTTTAAACATCAGCGGAATTCCGAGAACAATGGAAGAGTACTGAAGCATTTTAAAACGTCATCGGAATTCCGAGAACAATGGAAGAGTTCCGAAGCATTTTTAAACTTCAGCAGAATTACGAGAACAATGGAAGAGTTCCAAAGCATTTTTAAACTTCAGCGGAATTCCGAGAACAATGGAAGAGTTCCGAAGCATTTTTAAACATCAGCGGAATTCCGAGAACAATGGAAGAGTACCGAAGCATTTTAAAACGTCATCGGAATTCCGAGAACAATGGAAGAGTTCCGAAGCATTTTTAAACTTCAGCGGAATTACGAGAACAATGGAAGAGTTCCGAAGCATTTTTAAACATGAGCAGAATAACGAGAACAATGGAAGAGATTTTAAGCATTTTTAAACTTCAGCGGAATTCCGAGAACAATAGAAGAGTTCCGAAGCATTTTTAAACTTCACCCGAATTCCGAGAGCAATGGAAGAGTTCCAAAGCATTTTAACAGTTCAGCAGAATTCCGAGAACAATTGAAGAGTTCCGAAGCATTTTTAAACGTCAGCGGAATGCCGAGAACAATGCCAGATTTCCGAAGCATTTTTATATGTCAGCGGAATTCCGAGAACAATGGAAGAGTACCGAAGCATTTTTAAACGTCAGCGGAATTCTGAGAACAATGGAAGAGTTCCGAAGCATTTTTAAACTTCAGCAGAATTCCGAGAACAATGGAAGAGTTTGGAAGCATTTTTAAACTTCAACGGAATTTCGAGAACAATGGAAGAGTTCCGAAGCATATTTAAACGTCAGCGGAATTCCGAGAACAATGAAAGAGTTGCGAAGCATTATTAAACGTCAGCGGAATTCCGAGAACAATGGAAGAGTTCTGAAGCATTTTTAAACGTCAGCGGAATTTTGAAAACAATGGAAGAGTTCCGAAGCATTTTTAAACGTCAGCGGAATGCCGAGAACAATGCAAGATTTCCGAAGCATTTTTATATGTCAGCGGAATTCCGAGAACAATGGAAGAGCTCCGAAGCATTTTTAAACGTCAGCAGAATTCCGAGAACAATGGAAGAGTTCCGAAGCATTTTAAAACTTCAGCAGAATTCCAAGAACAATGGAAGAGTTCTGAAGCATTTTTAAACGTCAGCAGAATTCCGAGATCAATGGAAGAGTTCCGAAGCATTTTTAAACGTCAGCGGAATGCCGAGAACAATGCAAGATTTCCGAAGCATTTTTATATGTCAGCGGAATTCCGAGAACAATGGAAGAGTACCGAAGCATTTTTAAATGTCAGCGGAATGCCGAGAACAATGCAAGATTTCCGAAGCATTTTTATATGTCAGCAGAATTCCGAGAACAATGGAAGAGATTTTAAGCATTTTTAAACTTCAGCAGAATTCCGAGAACAGTAGAAGAGTTCCGAAGCATTTTTAAACTTCACCCGAATTCTGAGAACAATGAAAGAGTTCCGAAGCATTTTTAAAAGTCAGCGGAATTCCGGGAACAATGGAAGAGTTGTGAAGCATTTTTAAACGTCAGCGGAATTCCGAGAACAATGGAAGAGTTCCGAAGCATTTTTAAACTTCAGCGGAATTTGGAGAACAATGGAAGAGTTCCGAAGTATTTTTAAAAGTCAGCGGAATTCTGAGAACAATGGAAGAGTTCCGAAGCATTTTTAAACTTCAGCGGAATTCCGAGAACAATGGAAGAGTTCCAAAGCATTTTTAAACGTCAGCGGAATTCCGAGAACAATGGAAGAGTTCTGAAGCATTTTTAAACGTCAGCGGAATATTGAAAACAATGGAAGATTTCCGAAGCATTTTTAAACGTCAGCGGAATTCTGAGAACAATGGAAGAGTTACGAAGCATTTTTAAACTTCAGCAGAATTCCGAGAACAATGGAAGAGTTCCGAAGCATTCTTAAACTTCAGCGGAATTCCGAGAACAATGGAAGAGTTCCAAAGCATTTTTAAAAGTCAGCTGAATTCCGAGAACAATGGAAGAGTTCCGAAGCATTTTTAAACTTCAGCAGAATTCCTGGAACAATGGAAGAGTTCCGAAGCATTTTTATACTTCAGCGGAATTCCGAGAACAATGTAAGAGATTTTAAGCATTTTTAAACTTCAGCGGAATTCCGAGAACAATAGAAGAGTTCCGAAGCATTTTTAAAATTCACACGAATTCCGAGAATAATGGAAGAGTTCAGATGAATTTTTAGACTTCAGCAGAATTCCTAAAACAATGGAAGAGGTCCGAAGCATTTTTAAACTTCAGCGGAATTCCGAGAACAATGGAAGAGTTCCGAAGCATTTTTAAACATCAGCGGAATTCCGAGAACAATGGAAGAGTACTGAAGCATTTTAAAACGTCATCGGAATTCCGAGAACAATGGAAGAGTTCCGAAGCATTTTTAAACTTCAGCAGAATTACGAGAACAATGGAAGAGTTCCAAAGCATTTTTAAACTTCAGCGGAATTCCGAGAACAATGGAAGAGTTCCGAAGCATTTTTAAACATCAGCGGAATTCCGAGAACAATGGAAGAGTACCGAAGCATTTTAAAACGTCATCGGAATTCCGAGAACAATGGAAGAGTTCCGAAGCATTTTTAAACTTCAGCGGAATTACGAGAACAATGGAAGAGTTCCGAAGCATTTTTAAACATGAGCAGAATAACGAGAACAATGGAAGAGATTTTAAGCATTTTTAAACTTCAGCGGAATTCCGAGAACAATAGAAGAGTTCCGAAGCATTTTTAAACTTCACCCGAATTCCGAGAGCAATGGAAGAGTTCCAAAGCATTTTAACAGTTCAGCAGAATTCCGAGAACAATTGAAGAGTTCCGAAGCATTTTTAAACGTCAGCGGAATGCCGAGAACAATGCCAGATTTCCGAAGCATTTTTATATGTCAGCGGAATTCCGAGAACAATGGAAGAGTACCGAAGCATTTTTAAACGTCAGCGGAATTCTGAGAACAATGGAAGAGTTCCGAAGCATTTTTAAACTTCAGCAGAATTCCGAGAACAATGGAAGAGTTTGGAAGCATTTTTAAACTTCAATGGAATTTCGAGAACAATGGAAGAGTTCCGAAGCATATTTAAACGTCAGCGGAATTCCGAGAACAATGAAAGAGTTGCGAAGCATTATTAAACGTCAGCGGAATTCCGAGAACAATGGAAGAGTTCTGAAGCATTTTTAAACGTCAGCGGAATTTTGAAAACAATGGAAGATTTCGGAAGCATTTTTAAACGTCAGCGGAATTCTGAGAACAATGGAAGAGTTCCGAAGCATTTTTAAACGTCAGCGGAATGCCGAGAACAATGGAAGAGTTCCGAAGCATTTTAAAACTTCAGCAGATTTCCAAGAACAATGGAAGAGTTCTGAAGCATTTTTAAACGTCAGCAGAATTCCGAGATCAATGGAAGAGTTCCGAAGCATTTTTAAACGTCAGCGGAATGCCGAGAGCAATGCAAGATTTCCAAAGCATTTTTATATGTCAGCGGAATTCCGAGAACAATGGAAGAGTACCGAAGCATTTTTAAATGTCAGCGGAATGCCGAGAACAATGCAAGATTTCCGAAGCATTTTTATATGTCAGCAGAATTCCGAGAACAATGGAAGAGATTTTAAGCATTTTTAAACTTCGGCGGAATTCCGAGAACAGTAGAAGAGTTCCGAAGCATTTTTAAACTTCACCCGAATTCTGAGAACAATGAAAGAGTTCCGAAGCATTTTTAAAAGTCAGCGGAATTCCGGGAACAATGGAAGAGTTGTGAAGCATTTTTAAAAGTCAGCGGAATTCCGAGAACAATGGAAGAGTTCCGAAGCATTTTTAAACTTCAGCGGAATTTGGAGAACAATGGAAGAGTTCCGAAGTATTTTTAAAAGTCAGCGGAATTCTGAGAACAATGGAAGAGTTCCGAAGCATTTTTAAACTTCAGCGGAATTCCGAGAACAATGGAAGAGTTCCAAAGCATTTTTAAACGTCAGCGGAATTCCGAGAACAATGGAAGAGTTCTGAAGCATTTTTAAACGTCAGCGGAATATTGAAAACAATGGAAGATTTCCGAAGCATTTTTAAACGTCAGCGGAATTCTGAGAACAATGGAAGAGTTACGAAGCATTTTTAAACTTCAGCAGAATTCCGAGATCAATGGAAGAGTTCCGAAGCATTTTTAAATGTCAGCGGAATTCCGAGAACAATGAAAGAGTTGCGAAGCATTATTAAACGTCAGCGGAATTCCGAGAACAATGGAAGATTTCTGAAGCATCTTTAAACTTCAGCAGAATTCCGAGAACAATGGAAGAGTTTCGAAGCATTTTTAAACTTCAACGGAATTCCGAGAACAATGGATGAGTGCCGAAGCATTTTTAAACGTCAGTGGAATTCCGAGAACAATGAAAGAGTTGCGAAGCATTATTAAACGTCAGTGGAATTCCGAGAACAATGGAAGAGTTCTGAAGCATTTTTAAGCGTCAGCAGAATTTTGAAAACAATGGAAGATTTCCGAAGCATTTATAAACTTCAGCAGAATTCCGAGAACAATGGAAGAGTTCCGAAGCATTTTTAAACTTCAGCGGAATTCCTAGAACAATGTAAGAGATTTTAAGCATTTTTAAACTTCAGCGGAATTCCGAGAACAATGGAAGAGTTCCGAAGCATTTTTAAACATCAGCGGAATTCCGAGAACAATGGAAGAGTACCGAAGCATTTTAAAACGTCATCGGAATTCCGAGAACAATGGAAGAGTTCCGAAGCATTTTTAAACTTCAGCGGAATTATGAGAACAATGGAAGAGTTCCGAAGCATTTTTAAACTTCAGCAGAATTACGAGAACAATGGAAGAGTTCCAAAGCATTTTTAAACTTCAGCGGAATTCCGAGAACAATGGAAGAGTTCCGAAGCATTTTTAAACATCAGCGGAATTCCGAGAACAATGGAAGAGTACCGAAGCATTTTAAAACGTCATCGGAATTCCGAGAACAATGGAAGAGTTCCGAAGCATTTTTAAACTTCAGCGGAATTATGAGAACAATGGAAGAGTTCCGAAGCATTTTTAAACATGAGCAGAATAACGAGAACAATGGAAGAGATTTTAAGCATTTTTAAACATCAGCGGAATTCCGAGAACAATGGAAGAGTACCG
This sequence comes from Phyllobates terribilis, assembly GCF_046119375.1. NCBI lineage: Eukaryota > Metazoa > Chordata > Amphibia > Anura > Dendrobatidae > Phyllobates > Phyllobates terribilis. The sequence goes on along the minus strand of NW_027362788.1, from coordinate 9,431,387 downwards.
AAGCATTTTAAAACGTCATCGGAATTCCGAGAACAATGAAAGAGTTCCGAAGCATTTTTAAACTTCAGCGGAATTATGAGAACAATGGAAGAGTTCCGAAGCATTTTTAAACATGAGCAGAATAACGAGAACAATGGAAGAGATTTTAAGCATTTTTAAACTTCAGCGGAATTCCGAGAACAATAGAAGAGTTCCGAAGCATTTTTAAACTTCACCCGAATTCCGAGAGCAATGGAAGAGTTCCAAAGCATTTTAACAGTTCAGCAGAATTCCGAGAACAATTGAAGAGTTCCGAAGCATTTTTAAACGTCAGCGGAATGCCGAGAACAATGCCAGATTTCCGAAGCATTTTTATATGTCAGCGGAATTCCGAGAACAATGGAAGAGTACCGAAGCATTTTTAAACGTCAGCGGAATTCTGAGAACAATGGAAGAGTTCCAAAGCATTTTTAAACTTCAGCAGAATTCCGAGAACAATGGAAGAGTTTGGAAGCATTTTTAAACTTCAACGGAATTTCGAGAACAATGGAAGAGTTCCGAAGCATATTTAAACGTCAGCAGAATTCCGAGAACAATGAAAGAGTTGCGAAGCATTATTAAACGTCAGCGGAATTCCGAGAACAATGGAAGATTTCTGAAGCATCTTTAAACTTCAGCAGAATTCCGAGAACAATGGAAGAGTTTCGAAGCATTTTTAAACTTCAACGGAATTCCGAGAACAATGGATGAGTGCCGAAGCATTTTTAAACGTCAGTGGAATTCCGAGAACAATGAAAGAGTTGCGAAGCATTATTAAACGTCAGCGGAATTCCGAGAACAATGGAAGAGTTCTGAATCATTTTTAAGCGTCAGCGGAATTTTGAAAACAATGGAAGATTTCCGAAGCATTTATAAACGTCAGCGGAATTCTGAGAACAATGGAAGAGTTCCGAAGCATTTTTAAACTTCAGCAGAATTCCGAGAACAATGGAAGGGTTCCGAAGCATTTTTAAACTTCAGCGGAATTTGGAGAACAATGGAAGAGTTCCGAAGCATTTTTAAAAGTCAGCGGAAATCCGAGAACAATGGAAGAGTTGTGAAGCATTTTTAAACGTCAGCGGAATTCCGAGAACAATGGAATAGTTCTGAAGCATTTTTAAACGTCAGCGGAATTTTGAAAACAATGGAAGATTTCCGAAGCATTTTTAAACGTCAGCGGAATTCTGAGAACAATGGAAGAGTTCTGAAGCATTTATAAACTTCAGCAGAATTCCGAGAACAATGGAAGAGTTCCGAAGCATTTTTAAACTTCAGCGGAATTCCTAGAACAATGTAAGAGATTTTAAGCATTTTTAAACTTCAGCGGAATTCCGAGAACAATAGAAGAGTTCCGAAGCATTGTTAAAATTCACACGAATTCCGAGAATAATGGAAGAGTTCATATGAATTTTTAGACTTCAGCAGAATTCCTAGACCAATGGAAGAGTTCCGAAGCATTTTTAAACTACAGCGGAAATCCGAGAACAATGGAAGAGTTCCGAAGCATTTTTAAACGTCAGCGGAATTCCGAGAACAATGGAAGAGTACCGAAGCATTTTTAATTGTCATCGGAATTCCGAGAACAATGGAAGAGTTCCGAAGCATTTTTAAACGTCAGCGGAATGCCGAGAACAATGCAAGATTTCCGAAGCATTTTTAAACGTCAGCGGAATTCTAAGAACAATGGAAGAGTTCCGAAGCATTTTTAAACGTCAGCGGAATTCCGAGAACAATGAAAGAGTTGCGAAGCATTATTAAACGTCAGCGGAATTCCGAGAACAATGTAAGAGATTTTAAGCATTTTTAAACTTCAGCGGAATTCCGAGAACAATAGAAGAGTTCCGAAGCATTTTTAAAATTCACACGAATTCCGAGAATAATGGAAGAGTTCAGATGAATTTTTAGACTTCAGCAGAATTCCTAAAACAATGGAAGAGGTCCGAAGCATTTTTAAACTTCAGCGGAATTCCGAGAACAATGGAAGAGTTCCGAAGCATTTTTAAACATCAGCGGAATTCCGAGAACAATGGAAGAGTACTGAAGCATTTTAAAACGTCATCGGAATTCCGAGAACAATAGAAGAGTTCCGAAGCATTTTTAAACTTCACCCGAATTCCGAGAGCAATGGAAGAGTTCCAAAGCATTTTAACAGTTCAGCAGAATTCCGAGAACAATTGAAGAGTTCCGAAGCATTTTTAAACGTCAGCGGAATGCCGAGAACAATGCCAGATTTCCGAAGCATTTTTATATGTCAGCGGAATTCCGAGAACAATGGAAGAGTACCGAAGCATTTTTAAACGTCAGCGGAATTCTGAGAACAATGGAAGAGTTCCGAAGCATTTTTAAACTTCAGCAGAATTCCGAGAACAATGGAAGAGTTTGGAAGCATTTTTAAACTTCAATGGAATTTCGAGAACAATGGAAGAGTTCCGAAGCATATTTAAACGTCAGCGGAATTCCGAGAACAATGAAAGAGTTGCGAAGCATTATTAAACGTCAGCGGAATTCCGAGAACAATGGAAGAGTTCTGAAGCATTTTTAAACGTCAGCGGAATTTTGAAAACAATGGAAGATTTCGGAAGCATTTTTAAACGTCAGCGGAATTCTGAGAACAATGGAAGAGTTCCGAAGCATTTTTAAACGTCAGCGGAATGCCGAGAACAATGGAAGAGTTCCGAAGCATTTTAAAACTTCAGCAGATTTCCAAGAACAATGGAAGAGTTCTGAAGCATTTTTAAACGTCAGCAGAATTCCGAGATCAATGGAAGAGTTCCGAAGCATTTTTAAACGTCAGCGGAATGCCGAGAGCAATGCAAGATTTCCAAAGCATTTTTATATGTCAGCGGAATTCCGAGAACAATGGAAGAGTACCGAAGCATTTTTAAAAGTCAGCGGAATTCCGGGAACAATGGAAGAGTTGTGAAGCATTTTTAAAAGTCAGCGGAATTCCGAGAACAATGGAAGAGTTCCGAAGCATTTTTAAACTTCAGCGGAATTTGGAGAACAATGGAAGAGTTCCGAAGTATTTTTAAAAGTCAGCGGAATTCTGAGAACAATGGAAGAGTTCCGAAGCATTTTTAAACTTCAGCGGAATTCCGAGAACAATGGAAGAGTTCCAAAGCATTTTTAAACGTCAGCGGAATTCCGAGAACAATGGAAGAGTTCTGAAGCATTTTTAAACGTCAGCGGAATATTGAAAACAATGGAAGATTTCCGAAGCATTTTTAAACGTCAGCGGAATTCTGAGAACAATGGAAGAGTTACGAAGCATTTTTAAACTTCAGCAGAATTCCGAGATCAATGGAAGAGTTCCGAAGCATTTTTAAATGTCAGCGGAATTCCGAGAACAATGAAAGAGTTGCGAAGCATTATTAAACGTCAGCGGAATTCCGAGAACAATGGAAGATTTCTGAAGCATCTTTAAACTTCAGCAGAATTCCGAGAACAATGGAAGAGTTTCGAAGCATTTTTAAACTTCAACGGAATTCCGAGAACAATGGATGAGTGCCGAAGCATTTTTAAACGTCAGTGGAATTCCGAGAACAATGAAAGAGTTGCGAAGCATTATTAAACGTCAGTGGAATTCCGAGAACAATGGAAGAGTTCTGAAGCATTTTTAAGCGTCAGCAGAATTTTGAAAACAATGGAAGATTTCCGAAGCATTTATAAACTTCAGCAGAATTCCGAGAACAATGGAAGAGTTCCGAAGCATTTTTAAACTTCAGCGGAATTCCTAGAACAATGTAAGAGATTTTAAGCATTTTTAAACTTCAGCGGAATTCCGAGAACAATGGAAGAGTTCCGAAGCATTTTTAAACATCAGCTGAATTCCGAGAACAATGGAAGAGTACTGAAGCATTTTAAAACGTCATCGGAATTCCGAGAACAATGGAAGAGTTCCGAAGCATTTTTAAACTTCAGCAGAATTACGAGAACAATGGAAGAGTTCCAAAGCATTTTTAAACTTCAGCGGAATTCCGAGAACAATGGAAGAGTTCCGAAGCATTTTTAAACATCAGCGGAATTCCGAGAACAATGGAAGAGTACCGAAGCATTTTAAAACGTCATCGGAATTCCGAGAACAATGGAAGAGTTCCGAAGCATTTTTAAACTTCAGCGGAATTATGAGAACAATGGAAGAGTTCCGAAGCATTTTTAAACTTCAGCAGAATTACGAGAACAATGGAAGAGTTCCAAAGCATTTTTAAACTTCAGCGGAATTCCGAGAACAATGGAAGAGTTCCGAAGCATTTTTAAACATCAGCGGAATTCCGAGAACAATGGAAGAGTACCGAAGCATTTTAAAACGTCATCGGAATTCCGAGAACAATGGAAGAGTTCCGAAGCATTTTTAAACTTCAGCGGAATTATGAGAACAATGGAAGAGTTCCGAAGCATTTTTAAACATGAGCAGAATAACGAGAACAATGGAAGAGATTTTAAGCATTTTTAAACATCAGCGGAATTCCGAGAACAATGGAAGAGTACCGAAGCATTTTAAAACGTCATCGGAATTCCGAGAACAATGGAAGAGTTCCGAAGCATTTTTAAACTTCAGCGGAATTATGAGAACAATGGAAGAGTTCCGAAGCATTTTTAAACATGAGCAGAATAACGAGAACAATGGAAGAGATTTTAAGCATTTTTAAACTTCAGCGGAATTCCGAGAACAATAGAAGAGTTCCGAAGCATTTTTAAACTTCACCCGAATTCCGAGAGCAATGGAAGAGTTCCAAAGCATTTTAACAGTTCAGCAGAATTCCGAGAACAATTGAAGAGTTCCGAAGCATTTTTAAACGTCAGCGGAATGCCGAGAACAATGCCAGATTTCCGAAGCATTTTTATATGTCAGCGGAATTCCGAGAACAATGGAAGAGTAACGAAGCATTTTTAAACGTCAGCGGAATTCTGAGAACAATGGAAGAGTTCCGAAGCATTTTTAAACTTCAGCAGAATTCCGAGAACAATGGAAGAGTTTGGAAGCATTTTTAAACTTCAACGGAATTTCGAGAACAATGGAAGAGTTCCGAAGCATATTTAAACGTCAGCAGAATTCCGAGAACAATGAAAGAGTTGCGAAGCATTATTAAACGTCAGCGGAATTCCGAGAACAATGGAAGATTTCTGAAGCATCTTTAAACTTCAGCAGAATTCCGAGAACAATGGAAGAGTTTCGAAGCATTTTTAAACTTCAACGGAATTCCGAGAACAATGGATGAGTGCCGAAGCATTTTTAAACGTCAGTGGAATTCCGAGAACAATGAAAGAGTTGCGAAGCATTATTAAACGTCAGCGGAATTCCGAGAACAATGGAAGAGTTCTGAAGCATTTTTAAGCGTCAGCGGAATTTTGAAAACAATGGAAGATTTCCGAAGCATTTATAAACGTCAGCGGAATTCTGAGAACAATGGAAGAGTTCCGAAGCATTTTTAAACTTCAGCAGAATTCCGAGAACAATGGAAGGGTTCCGAAGCATTTTTAAACTTCAGCGGAATTTGGAGAACAATGGAAGAGTTCCGAAGCATTTTTAAAAGTCAGCGGAAATCCGAGAACAATGGAAGAGTTGTGAAGCATTTTTAAACGTCAGCGGAATTCCGAGAACAATGGAATAGTTCTGAAGCATTTTTAAACGTCAGCGGAATTTTGAAAACAATGGAAGATTTCCGAAGCATTTTTAAACGTCAGCGGAATTCTGAGAACAATGGAAGAGTTCTGAAGCATTTATAAACTTCAGCAGAATTCCGAGAACAATGGAAGAGTTCCGAAGCATTTTTAAACTTCAGCGGAATTCCTAGAACAATGTAAGAGATTTTAAGCATTTTTAAACTTCAGCGGAATTCCGAGAACAATAGAAGAGTTCCGAAGCATTGTTAAAATTCACACGAATTCCGAGAATAACGGAAGAGTTCAGATGAATTTTTAGACTTCAGCAGAATTCCTAGACCAATGGAAGAGTTCCGAAGCATTTTTAAACTACAGCGGAAATCCGAGAACAATGGAAGAGTTCCGAAGCATTTTTAAACGTCAGCGGAATTCCGAGAACAATGGAAGAGTACCGAAGCATTTTTAATTGTCATCGGAATTCCGAGAACAATGGAAGAGTTCCGAAGCATTTTTAAACGTCAGCGGAATTCCGAGAACAATGGAAGAGTACCGAAGCATTTTTAATTGTCATCGGAATTCCGAGAGCAATGGAAGAGTTCCAAAGCATTTTAAAAGTACAGCAGAATTCCGAGAACAATTGAAGAGTTCCGAAGCATTTTTAAACGTCAGCGGAATGCCGAGAACAATGCAAGATTTCCGAAGCATTTTTAAACGTCAGCGGAATTCTAAGAACAATGGAAGAGTTCCGAAACATTTTTAAACGTCAGCGGAATTCCGAGAACAATGAAAGAGTTGCGAAGCATTATTAAACGTCAGCGGAATTCCGAGAACAATGGAAGAGTTCCGAAGCATTTTTAAACGTCAGCGGAATGCCGAGAACAATGCAAGATTTCTGAAGCATTTTTATATGTCAGCGGAATTCCGAGAACAATGGAAGAGTACCGAAGCATTTTTAAATGTCAGCAGAATTCCGAGAACAATGGAAGAGTTCCGAAGCATTTTTAAACGTCAGCAGAATTCCGAGAACAATGGAAGAGTTCCGAAGTATTTTTAAACGTCAGCAGAATTCCGAGAACAATGGAAGAGTTCCGAAGCATTTTTAAACGTCAGCGGAATTCCGAGGACAATGGAAGAGTTCTGAAGCATTTTTAAGCGTCAGCGGAATTTTGAAAACAATGGAAGATTTCCGAAGCATTTTTAAACGTCAGCGGAATTCTGAGAACAATGGAAGAGTTCCGAAGCATTTTTAAACTTCAGCAGAATTCCGAGAACAATGGAAGGGTTCTGAAGCATTTTTAAACTTCAGCGGAATTTGGAGAACAATGGAAGAGTTCCGAAGTATTTTTAAAAGTCAGCGGAATTCCGAGAACAATGGAAGAGTTCTGAAGCATTTTTAAACGTCAGCGGAATTCCGAGAACAATGGAAGAGTTCCGAAGCATTTTTAAACGTCAGCAGAATTCCGAGAAGAATGTAAGAGTACTGAAGCATTTTTAAACTTCAGCAGAATTCCGAGAGCAATGGAAGAGTTCCAAAGCATTTTAAAAGTTCAGCAGAATTCCGAGAACAATTGAAGAGTTCCGAAGCATTTTTAAACGTCAGCGGAATTCCGAGTACAATGAAAGAGTTGCGAAGCATTATTAAACGTCAGCGGAATTCCGAGAACAATGGAAGAGTTCCGAAGCATTTTTAAACTTCAGCGGAATTTGGAGAACAATGGAAGAGTTCCGAAGTATTTTTAAAAGTCAGCGGAATTCTGAGAACAATGGAAGAGTTCCGAAGCATTTTTAAACTTCAGCGGAATTCCGAGAACAATGGAAGAGTTCCAAAGCATTTTTAAACGTCAGCGGAATTCCGAGAACAATGGAAGAGTTCTGAAGCATTTTTAAACGTCAGCGGAATATTGAAAACAATGGAAGATTTCCGAAGCATTTTTAAACGTCAGCGGAATTCTGAGAACAATGGAAGAGTTACGAAGCATTTTTAAACTTCAGCAGAATTCCGAGATCAATGGAAGAGTTCCGAAGCATTTTTAAATGTCAGCGGAATTCCGAGAACAATGAAAGAGTTGCGAAGCATTATTAAACGTCAGCGGAATTCCGAGAACAATGGAAGATTTCTGAAGCATCTTTAAACTTCAGCAGAATTCCGAGAACAATGGAAGAGTTTCGAAGAATTTTTAAACTTCAACGGAATTCCGAGAACAATGGATGAGTGCCGAAGCATTTTTAAACGTCAGTGGAATTCCGAGAACAATGAAAGAGTTGCGAAGCATTATTAAACGTCAGTGGAATTCCGAGAACAATGGAAGAGTTCTGAAGCATTTTTAAGCGTCAGCAGAATTTTGAAAACAATGGAAGATTTCCGAAGCATTTATAAACTTCAGCAGAATTCCGAGAACAATGGAAGAGTTCCGAAGCATTTTTAAACTTCAGCGGAATTCCTAGAACAATGTAAGAGATTTTAAGCATTTTTAAACTTCAGCGGAATTCCGAGAACAATGGAAGAGTTCCGAAGCATTTTTAAACATCAGCTGAATTCCGAGAACAATGGAAGAGTACTGAAGCATTTTAAAACGTCATCGGAATTCCGAGAACAATGGAAGAGTTCCGAAGCATTTTTAAACTTCAGCAGAATTACGAGAACAATGGAAGAGTTCCAAAGCATTTTTAAACTTCAGCGGAATTCCGAGAACAATGGAAGAGTTCCGAAGCATTTTTAAACATCAGCGGAATTCCGAGAACAATGGAAGAGTACCGAAGCATTTTAAAACGTCATCGGAATTCCGAGAACAATGGAAGAGTTCCGAAGCATTTTTAAACTTCAGCGGAATTATGAGAACAATGGAAGAGTTCCGAAGCATTTTTAAACTTCAGCAGAATTACGAGAACAATGGAAGAGTTCCAAAGCATTTTTAAACTTCAGCGGAATTCCGAGAACAATGGAAGAGTTCCGAAGCATTTTTAAACATCAGCGGAATTCCGAGAACAATGGAAGAGTACCGAAGCATTTTAAAACGTCATCGGAATTCCGAGAACAATGGAAGAGTTCCGAAGCATTTTTAAACTTCAGCGGAATTATGAGAACAATGGAAGAGTTCCGAAGCATTTTTAAACATGAGCAGAATAACGAGAACAATGGAAGAGATTTTAAGCATTTTTAAACATCAGCGGAATTCCGAGAACAATGGAAGAGTACCGAAGCATTTTAAAACGTCATCGGAATTCCGAGAACAATGGAAGAGTTCCGAAGCATTTTTAAACTTCAGCGGAATTATGAGAACAATGGAAGAGTTCCGAAGCATTTTTAAACATGAGCAGAATAACGAGAACAATGGAAGAGATTTTAAGCATTTTTAAACTTCAGCGGAATTCCGAGAACAATAGAAGAGTTCCGAAGCATTTTTAAACTTCACCCGAATTCCGAGAGCAATGGAAGAGTTCCAAAGCATTTTAACAGTTCAGCAGAATTCCGAGAACAATTGAAGAGTTCCGAAGCATTTTTAAACGTCAGCGGAATGCCGAGAACAATGCCAGATTTCCGAAGCATTTTTATATGTCAGCGGAATTCCGAGAACAATGGAAGAGTAACGAAGCATTTTTAAACGTCAGCGGAATTCTGAGAACAATGGAAGAGTTCCAAAGCATTTTTAAACTTCAGCAGAATTCCGAGAACAATGGAAGAGTTTGGAAGCATTTTTAAACTTCAACGGAATTTCGAGAACAATGGAAGAGTTCCGAAGCATATTTAAACGTCAGCAGAATTCCGAGAACAATGAAAGAGTTGCGAAGCATTATTAAACGTCAGCGGAATTCCGAGAACAATGGAAGATTTCTGAAGCATCTTTAAACTTCAGCAGAATTCCGAGAACAATGGAAGAGTTTCGAAGCATTTTTAAACTTCAACGGAATTCCGAGAACAATGGATGAGTGCCGAAGCATTTTTAAACGTCAGTGGAATTCCGAGAACAATGAAAGAGTTGCGAAGCATTATTAAACGTCAGCGGAATTCCGAGAACAATGGAAGAGTTCTGAAGCATTTTTAAGCGTCAGCGGAATTTTGAAAACAATGGAAGATTTCCGAAGCATTTATAAACGTCAGCGGAATTCTGAGAACAATGGAAGAGTTCCGAAGCATTTTTAAACTTCAGCAGAATTCCGAGAACAATGGAAGGGTTCCGAAGCATTTTTAAACTTCAGCGGAATTTGGAGAACAATGGAAGAGTTCCGAAGCATTTTTAAAAGTCAGCGGAAATCCGAGAACAATGGAAGAGTTGTGAAGCATTTTTAAACGTCAGCGGAATTCCGAGAACAATGGAATAGTTCTGAAGCATTTTTAAACGTCAGCGGAATTTTGAAAACAATGGAAGATTTCCGAAGCATTTTTAAACGTCAGCGGAATTCTGAGAACAATGGAAGAGTTCTGAAGCATTTATAAACTTCAGCAGAATTCCGAGAACAATGGAAGAGTTCCGAAGCATTTTTAAACTTCAGCGGAATTCCTAGAACAATGTAAGAGATTTTAAGCATTTTTAAACTTCAGCGGAATTCCGAGAACAATAGAAGAGTTCCGAAGCATTGTTAAAATTCACACGAATTCCGAGAATAACGGAAGAGTTCAGATGAATTTTTAGACTTCAGCAGAATTCCTAGACCAATGGAAGAGTTCCGAAGCATTTTTAAACTACAGCGGAAATCCGAGAACAATGGAAGAGTTCCGAAGCATTTTTAAACGTCAGCGGAATTCCGAGAACAATGGAAGAGTACCGAAGCATTTTTAATTGTCATCGGAATTCCGAGAACAATGGAAGAGTTCCGAAGCATTTTTAAACGTCAGCGGAATTCCGAGAACAATGGAAGAGTACCGAAGCATTTTTAATTGTCATCGGAATTCCGAGAGCAATGGAAGAGTTCCAAAGCATTTTAAAAGTACAGCAGAATTCCGAGAACAATTGAAGAGTTCCGAAGCATTTTTAAACGTCAGCGGAATGCCGAGAACAATGCAAGATTTCCGAAGCATTTTTAAACGTCAGCGGAATTCTAAGAACAATGGAAGAGTTCCGAAACATTTTTAAACGTCAGCGGAATTCCGAGAACAATGAAAGAGTTGCGAAGCATTATTAAACGTCAGCGGAATTCCGAGAACAATGGAAGAGTTCCGAAGCATTTTTAAACGTCAGCGGAATGCCGAGAACAATGCAAGATTTCTGAAGCATTTTTATATGTCAGCGGAATTCCGAGAACAATGGAAGAGTACCGAAGCATTTTTAAATGTCAGCAGAATTCCGAGAACAATGGAAGAGTTCCGAAGCATTTTTAAACGTCAGCAGAATTCCGAGAACAATGGAAGAGTTCCGAAGTATTTTTAAACGTCAGCAGAATTCCGAGAACAATGGAAGAGTTCCGAAGCATTTTTAAACGTCAGCGGAATTCCGAGGACAATGGAAGAGTTCTGAAGCATTTTTAAGCGTCAGCGGAATTTTGAAAACAATGGAAGATTTCCGAAGCATTTTTAAACGTCAGCGGAATTCTGAGAACAATGGAAGAGTTCCGAAGCATTTTTAAACTTCAGCAGAATTCCGAGAACAATGGAAGGGTTCTGAAGCATTTTTAAACTTCAGCGGAATTTGGAGAACAATGGAAGAGTTCCGAAGTATTTTTAAAAGTCAGCGGAATTCCGAGAACAATGGAAGAGTTCTGAAGCATTTTTAAACGTCAGCGGAATTCCGAGAACAATGGAAGAGTTCCGAAGCATTTTTAAACGTCAGCAGAATTCCGAGAAGAATGTAAGAGTACTGAAGCATTTTTAAACTTCAGCAGAATTCCGAGAGCAATGGAAGAGTTCCAAAGCATTTTAAAAGTTCAGCAGAATTCCGAGAACAATTGAAGAGTTCCGAAGCATTTTTAAACGTCAGCGGAATTCCGAGTACAATGAAAGAGTTGCGAAGCATTATTAAACGTCAGCGGAATTCCGAGAACAATGGAAGAGTTCTGAAGCATTTTTAAACTTCAGCAGAATTCCCAGAACAATGGAAGAGTTCCAAAGCATTTTAAAAGTTCAGCAGAATTCCGAGAACAATTGAAGAGTTCCGAAGCATTTTTAAACGTCAGCGGAATTCCGAGTACAATGAAAGAGTTGCGAACCATTATTAAACGTCAGCAGAATTCCGAGAACAATGGAAGGGTTCCGAAGCATTTTTAAACTTCAGCGGAATTTGGAGAACAATGGAAGAGTTCCGAAGCATTTTTAAAAGTCAGCGGAATTCCGAGAACAATGGAAGAGTTGTGAAGCATTTTTAAACATCAGCGGAATTCCGAGAACAATGGAAGAGTTCCGAAGCATTTTTAAACGTCAGCGGAATTCTGAGGACAATGGAAGAGTTCTGAAGCATTTTTAAACTTCAGCAGAATTCCAAGAACAATGGAAGAGTTCCGAAGCATTTTTAAACTTCAGCGGAATTCCGAGAACAATGTAAGAGATTTTAAGCATTTTTAAACTTCAGCGGAATTCCGAGAACAATAGAAGAGTTCCGAAGCATTTTTAAAATTCACACGAATTCCGAGAATAATGGAAGAGTTCAGATGAATTTTTAGACTTCAGCAGAATTCCTAAAACAATGGAAGAGGTCCGAAGCATTTTTAAACTTCAGCGGAATTCCGAGAACAATGGAAGAGTTCCGAAGCATTTTTAAACATCAGCGGAATTCCGAGAACAATGGAAGAGTACTGAAGCATTTTAAAACGTCATCGGAATTCCGAGAACAATGGAAGAGTTCCGAAGCATTTTTAAACTTCAGCAGAATTACGAGAACAATGGAAGAGTTCCAAAGCATTTTTAAACTTCAGCGGAATTCCGAGAACAATGGAAGAGTTCCGAAGCATTTTTAAACATCAGCGGAATTCCGAGAACAATGGAAGAGTACCGAAGCATTTTAAAACGTCATCGGAATTCCGAGAACAATGGAAGAGTTCCGAAGCATTTTTAAACTTCAGCGGAATTACGAGAACAATGGAAGAGTTCCGAAGCATTTTTAAACATGAGCAGAATAACGAGAACAATGGAAGAGATTTTAAGCATTTTTAAACTTCAGCGGAATTCCGAGAACAATAGAAGAGTTCCGAAGCATTTTTAAACTTCACCCGAATTCCGAGAGCAATGGAAGAGTTCCAAAGCATGTTAACAGTTCAGCAGAATTCCGAGAACAATTGAAGAGTTCCGAAGGATTTTTAAACGTCAGCGGAATGCCGAGAACAATGCCAGATTTCCGAAGCATTTTTATATGTCAGCGGAATTCCGAGAACAATGGAAGAGTACCGAAGCATTTTTAAACGTCAGCGGAATTCTGAGAACAATGGAAGAGTTCCGAAGCATTTTTAAACTTCAGCAGAATTCCGAGAACAATGGAAGAGTTTGGAAGCATTTTTAAACTTCAACGGAATTTCGAGAACAATGGAAGAGTTCCGAAGCATATTTAAACGTCAGCGGAATTCCGAGAACAATGAAAGAGTTGCGAAGCATTATTAAACGTCAGCGAAATTCCGAGAACAATGGAAGAGTTCTGAAGCATTTTTAAACGTCAGCGGAATTTTGAAAACAATGGAAGAGTTCCGAAGCATTTTTAAACGTCAGCGGAATGCCGAGAACAATGCAAGATTTCCGAAGCATTTTTATATGTCAGCGGAATTCCGAGAACAATGGAAGAGCTCTGAAGCATTTTTAAACGTCAGCAGAATTCCGAGAATAATGGAAGAGTTCCGAAGCATTTTAAAACTTCAGCAGAATTCCAAGAACAATGGAAGAGTTCTGAAGCATTTTTAAACGTCAGCAGAATTCCGAGATCAATGGAAGAGTTCCGAAGCATTTTTAAACGTCAGCGGAATGCCGAGAACAATGCAAGATTTCCGAAGCATTTTTATATGTCAGCGGAATTCCGAGAACAATGGAAGAGTACCGAAGCATTTTTAAATGTCAGCGGAATGCCGAGAACAATGCAAGATTTCCGAAGCATTTTTATATGTCAGCAGAATTCCGAGAACAATGGAAGAGATTTTAAGCATTTTTAAACTTCAGCAGAATTCCGAGAACAGTAGAAGAGTTCCGAAGCATTTTTAAACTTCACCCGAATTCTGAGAACAATGAAAGAGTTCCGAAGCATTTTTAAAAGTCAGCGGAATTCCGGGAACAATGGAAGAGTTGTGAAGCATTTTTAAACGTCAGCGGAATTCCGAGAACAATGGAAGAGTTCCGAAGCATTTTTAAACTTCAGCAGAATTCCGAGAACAATGGAAGGGTTCCGAAGCATTTTTAAACTTCAGCGGAATTTGGAGAACAATGGAAGAGTTCCGAAGCATTTTTAAAAGTCAGCGGAAATCCGAGAACAATGGAAGAGTTGTGAAGCATTTTTAAACGTCAGCGGAATTCCGAGAACAATGGAATAGTTCTGAAGCATTTTTAAACGTCAGCGGAATTTTGAAAACAATGGAAGATTTCCGAAGCATTTTTAAACGTCAGCGGAATTCTGAGAACAATGGAAGAGTTCTGAAGCATTTATAAACTTCAGCAGAATTCCGAGAACAATGGAAGAGTTCCGAAGCATTTTTAAACTTCAGCGGAATTCCTAGAACAATGTAAGAGATTTTAAGCATTTTTAAACTTCAGCGGAATTCCGAGAACAATAGAAGAGTTCCGAAGCATTGTTAAAATTCACACGAATTCCGAGAATAATGGAAGAGTTCAGATGAATTTTTAGACTTCAGCAGAATTCCTAGACCAATGGAAGAGTTCCGAAGCATTTTTAAACTACAGCGGAAATCCGAGAACAATGGAAGAGTTCCGAAGCATTTTTAAACGTCAGCGGAATTCCGAGAACAATGGAAGAGTACCGAAGCATTTTTAATTGTCATCGGAATTCCGAGAACAATGGAAGAGTTCCGAAGCATTTTTAAACGTCAGCGGAATTCCGAGAACAATGGAAGAGTACCGAAGCATTTTTAATTGTCATCGGAATTCCGAGAGCAATGGAAGAGTTCCAAAGCATTTTAAAAGTACAGCAGAATTCCGAGAACAATTGAAGAGTTCCGAAGCATTTTTAAACGTCAGCAGAATGCCGAGAACAATGCAAGATTTCCGAAGCATTTTTAAACGTCAGCGGAATTCTAAGAACAATGGAAGAGTTCCGAAGCATTTTTAAACGTCAGCGGAATTCCGAGAACAATGAAAGAGTTGCGAAGCATTATTAAACGTCAGCGGAATTCCGAGAACAATGGAAGAGTTCCGAAGCATTTTTAAACGTCAGCGGAATGCCGAGAACAATGCAAGATTTCTGAAGCATTTTTATATGTCAGCGGAATTCCGAGAACAATGGAAGAGTACCGAAGCATTTTTAAATGTCAGCAGAATTCCGAGAACAATGGAAGAGTTCCGAAGCATTTTTAAACGTCAGCAGAATTCCGAGAACAATGGAAGAGTTCCGAAGTATTTTTAAACGTCAGCAGAATTCCGAGAACAATGGAAGAGTTCCGAAGCATTTTTAAACGTCAGCGGAATTCCGAGGACAATGGAAGAGTTCTGAAGCATTTTTAAGCGTCAGCGGAATTTTGAAAACAATGGAAGATTTCCGAAGCATTTTTAAACGTCAGCGGAATTCTGAGAACAATGGAAGAGTTCCGAAGCATTTTTAAACTTCAGCAGAATTCCGAGAACAATGGAAGGGTTCTGAAGCATTTTTAAACTTCAGCGGAATTTGGAGAACAATGGAAGAGTTCCGAAGTATTTTTAAAAGTCAGCGGAATTCCGAGAACAATGGAAGAGTTCTGAAGCATTTTTAAACGTCAGCGGAATTCCGAGAACAATGGAAGAGTTCCGAAGCATTTTTAAACGTCAGCAGAATTCCGAGAAGAATGTAAGAGTACTGAAGCATTTTTAAACTTCAGCAGAATTCCGAGAGCAATGGAAGAGTTCCAAAGCATTTTAAAAGTTCAGCAGAATTCCGAGAACAATTGAAGAGTTCCGAAGCATTTTTAAACGTCAGCGGAATTCCGAGTACAATGAAAGAGTTGCGAAGCATTATTAAACGTCAGCGGAATTCCGAGAACAATGGAAGAGTTCTGAAGCATTTTTAAACTTCAGCAGAATTCCCAGAACAATGGAAGAGTTCCAAAGCATTTTAAAAGTTCAGCAGAATTCCGAGAACAATTGAAGAGTTCCGAAGCATTTTTAAACGTCAGCGGAATTCCGAGTACAATGAAAGAGTTGCGAACCATTATTAAACGTCAGCAGAATTCCGAGAACAATGGAAGGGTTCCGAAGCATTTTTAAACTTCAGCGGAATTTGGAGAACAATGGAAGAGTTCCGAAGTATTTTTAAAAGTCAGCGGAATTCCGAGAACAATGGAAGAGTTCTGAAGCATTTTTAAACGTCAGCGGAATTCCGAGAACAATGGAAGAGTTCCGAAGCATTTTTAAACGTCAGCAGAATTCCGAGAAGAATGTAAGAGTACTGAAGCATTTTTAAACTTCAGCAGAATTCCGAGAGCAATGGAAGAGTTCCAAAGCATTTTAAAAGTTCAGCAGAATTCCGAGAACAATTGAAGAGTTCCGAAGCATTTTTAAACGTCAGCGGAATTCCGAGTACAATGAAAGAGTTGCGAAGCATTATTAAACGTCAGCGGAATTCCGAGAACAATGGAAGAGTTCTGAAGCATTTTTAAACTTCAGCAGAATTCCCAGAACAATGGAAGAGTTCCAAAGCATTTTAAAAGTTCAGCAGAATTCCGAGAACAATTGAAGAGTTCCGAAGCATTTTTAAACGTCAGCGGAATTCCGAGTACAATGAAAGAGTTGCGAACCATTATTAAACGTCAGCAGAATTCCGAGAACAATGGAAGGGTTCCGAAGCATTTTTAAACTTCAGCGGAATTTGGAGAACAATGGAAGAGTTCCGAAGCATTTTTAAAAGTCAGCGGAATTCCGAGAACAATGGAAGAGTTGTGAAGCATTTTTAAACATCAGCGGAATTCCGAGAACAATGGAAGAGTTCCGAAGCATTTTTAAACGTCAGCGGAATTCTGAGGACAATGGAAGAGTTCTGAAGCATTTTTAAACTTCAGCAGAATTCCAAGAACAATGGAAGAGTTCCGAAGCATTTTTAAACTTCAGCGGAATTCCGAGAACAATGTAAGAGATTTTAAGCATTTTTAAACTTCAGCGGAATTCCGAGAACAATAGAAGAGTTCCGAAGCATTTTTAAAATTCACACGAATTCCGAGAATAATGGAAGAGTTCAGATGAATTTTTAGACTTCAGCAGAATTCCTAAAACAATGGAAGAGGTCCGAAGCATTTTTAAACTTCAGCGGAATTCCGAGAACAATGGAAGAGTTCCGAAGCATTTTTAAACATCAGCGGAATTCCGAGAACAATGGAAGAGTACCGAAGCATTTTAAAACGTCATCGGAATTCCGAGAACAATGGAAGAGTTCCGAAGCATTTTTAAACTTCAGCGGAATTATGAGAACAATGGAAGAGTTCCGAAGCATTTTTAAACATGAGCAGAATAACGAGAACAATGGAAGAGATTTTAAGCATTTTTAAACATCAGCGGAATTCCGAGAACAATGGAAGAGTACCGAAGCATTTTAAAACGTCATCGGAATTCCGAGAACAATGGAAGAGTTCCGAAGCATTTTTAAACTTCAGCGGAATTATGAGAACAATGGAAGAGTTCCGAAGCATTTTTAAACATGAGCAGAATAACGAGAACAATGGAAGAGATTTTAAGCATTTTTAAACTTCAGCGGAATTCCGAGAACAATAGAAGAGTTCCGAAGCATTTTTAAACTTCACCCGAATTCCGAGAGCAATGGAAGAGTTCCAAAGCATTTTAACAGTTCAGCAGAATTCCGAGAACAATTGAAGAGTTCCGAAGCATTTTTAAACGTCAGCGGAATGCCGAGAACAATGCCAGATTTCCGAAGCATTTTTATATGTCAGCGGAATTCCGAGAACAATGGAAGAGTAACGAAGCATTTTTAAACGTCAGCGGAATTCTGAGAACAATGGAAGAGTTCCAAAGCATTTTTAAACTTCAGCAGAATTCCGAGAACAATGGAAGAGTTTGGAAGCATTTTTAAACTTCAACGGAATTTCGAGAACAATGGAAGAGTTCCGAAGCATATTTAAACGTCAGCAGAATTCCGAGAACAATGAAAGAGTTGCGAAGCATTATTAAACGTCAGCGGAATTCCGAGAACAATGGAAGATTTCTGAAGCATCTTTAAACTTCAGCAGAATTCCGAGAACAATGGAAGAGTTTCGAAGCATTTTTAAACTTCAACGGAATTCCGAGAACAATGGATGAGTGCCGAAGCATTTTTAAACGTCAGTGGAATTCCGAGAACAATGAAAGAGTTGCGAAGCATTATTAAACGTCAGCGGAATTCCGAGAACAATGGAAGAGTTCTGAAGCATTTTTAAGCGTCAGCGGAATTTTGAAAACAATGGAAGATTTCCGAAGCATTTATAAACGTCAGCGGAATTCTGAGAACAATGGAAGAGTTCCGAAGCATTTTTAAACTTCAGCAGAATTCCGAGAACAATGGAAGGGTTCCGAAGCATTTTTAAACTTCAGCGGAATTTGGAGAACAATGGAAGAGTTCCGAAGCATTTTTAAAAGTCAGCGGAAATCCGAGAACAATGGAAGAGTTGTGAAGCATTTTTAAACGTCAGCGGAATTCCGAGAACAATGGAATAGTTCTGAAGCATTTTTAAACGTCAGCGGAATTTTGAAAACAATGGAAGATTTCCGAAGCATTTTTAAACGTCAGCGGAATTCTGAGAACAATGGAAGAGTTCTGAAGCATTTATAAACTTCAGCAGAATTCCGAGAACAATGGAAGAGTTCCGAAGCATTTTTAAACTTCAGCGGAATTCCTAGAACAATGTAAGAGATTTTAAGCATTTTTAAACTTCAGCGGAATTCCGAGAACAATAGAAGAGTTCCGAAGCATTGTTAAAATTCACACGAATTCCGAGAATAACGGAAGAGTTCAGATGAATTTTTAGACTTCAGCAGAATTCCTAGACCAATGGAAGAGTTCCGAAGCATTTTTAAACTACAGCGGAAATCCGAGAACAATGGAAGAGTTCCGAAGCATTTTTAAACGTCAGCGGAATTCCGAGAACAATGGAAGAGTACCGAAGCATTTTTAATTGTCATCGGAATTCCGAGAACAATGGAAGAGTTCCGAAGCATTTTTAAACGTCAGCGGAATTCCGAGAACAATGGAAGAGTACCGAAGCATTTTTAATTGTCATCGGAATTCCG
Organism: Phyllobates terribilis; assembly: GCF_046119375.1. Classification (NCBI taxonomy): domain Eukaryota; kingdom Metazoa; phylum Chordata; class Amphibia; order Anura; family Dendrobatidae; genus Phyllobates; species Phyllobates terribilis. The sequence continues at coordinate 9,412,444 of NW_027362788.1, read as the reverse complement.
AGAGCAATGGAAGAGTTCCAAAGCATTTTAAAAGTACAGCAGAATTCCGAGAACAATTGAAGAGTTCCGAAGCATTTTTAAACGTCAGCGGAATGCCGAGAACAATGCAAGATTTCCGAAGCATTTTTAAACGTCAGCGGAATTCTAAGAACAATGGAAGAGTTCCGAAACATTTTTAAACGTCAGCGGAATTCCGAGAACAATGAAAGAGTTGCGAAGCATTATTAAACGTCAGCGGAATTCCGAGAACAATGGAAGAGTTCCGAAGCATTTTTAAACGTCAGCGGAATGCCGAGAACAATGCAAGATTTCTGAAGCATTTTTATATGTCAGCGGAATTCCGAGAACAATGGAAGAGTACCGAAGCATTTTTAAATGTCAGCAGAATTCCGAGAACAATGGAAGAGTTCCGAAGCATTTTTAAACGTCAGCAGAATTCCGAGAACAATGGAAGAGTTCCGAAGTATTTTTAAACGTCAGCAGAATTCCGAGAACAATGGAAGAGTTCCGAAGCATTTTTAAACGTCAGCGGAATTCCGAGGACAATGGAAGAGTTCTGAAGCATTTTTAAGCGTCAGCGGAATTTTGAAAACAATGGAAGATTTCCGAAGCATTTTTAAACGTCAGCGGAATTCTGAGAACAATGGAAGAGTTCCGAAGCATTTTTAAACTTCAGCAGAATTCCGAGAACAATGGAAGGGTTCTGAAGCATTTTTAAACTTCAGCGGAATTTGGAGAACAATGGAAGAGTTCCGAAGTATTTTTAAAAGTCAGCGGAATTCCGAGAACAATGGAAGAGTTCTGAAGCATTTTTAAACGTCAGCGGAATTCCGAGAACAATGGAAGAGTTCCGAAGCATTTTTAAACGTCAGCAGAATTCCGAGAAGAATGTAAGAGTACTGAAGCATTTTTAAACTTCAGCAGAATTCCGAGAGCAATGGAAGAGTTCCAAAGCATTTTAAAAGTTCAGCAGAATTCCGAGAACAATTGAAGAGTTCCGAAGCATTTTTAAACGTCAGCGGAATTCCGAGTACAATGAAAGAGTTGCGAAGCATTATTAAACGTCAGCGGAATTCCGAGAACAATGGAAGAGTTCTGAAGCATTTTTAAACTTCAGCAGAATTCCCAGAACAATGGAAGAGTTCCAAAGCATTTTAAAAGTTCAGCAGAATTCCGAGAACAATTGAAGAGTTCCGAAGCATTTTTAAACGTCAGCGGAATTCCGAGTACAATGAAAGAGTTGCGAACCATTATTAAACGTCAGCAGAATTCCGAGAACAATGGAAGGGTTCCGAAGCATTTTTAAACTTCAGCGGAATTTGGAGAACAATGGAAGAGTTCCGAAGCATTTTTAAAAGTCAGCGGAATTCCGAGAACAATGGAAGAGTTGTGAAGCATTTTTAAACATCAGCGGAATTCCGAGAACAATGGAAGAGTTCCGAAGCATTTTTAAACGTCAGCGGAATTCTGAGGACAATGGAAGAGTTCTGAAGCATTTTTAAACTTCAGCAGAATTCCAAGAACAATGGAAGAGTTCCGAAGCATTTTTAAACTTCAGCGGAATTCCGAGAACAATGTAAGAGATTTTAAGCATTTTTAAACTTCAGCGGAATTCCGAGAACAATAGAAGAGTTCCGAAGCATTTTTAAAATTCACACGAATTCCGAGAATAATGGAAGAGTTCAGATGAATTTTTAGACTTCAGCAGAATTCCTAAAACAATGGAAGAGGTCCGAAGCATTTTTAAACTTCAGCGGAATTCCGAGAACAATGGAAGAGTTCCGAAGCATTTTTAAACATCAGCGGAATTCCGAGAACAATGGAAGAGTACTGAAGCATTTTAAAACGTCATCGGAATTCCGAGAACAATGGAAGAGTTCCGAAGCATTTTTAAACTTCAGCAGAATTACGAGAACAATGGAAGAGTTCCAAAGCATTTTTAAACTTCAGCGGAATTCCGAGAACAATGGAAGAGTTCCGAAGCATTTTTAAACATCAGCGGAATTCCGAGAACAATGGAAGAGTACCGAAGCATTTTAAAACGTCATCGGAATTCCGAGAACAATGGAAGAGTTCCGAAGCATTTTTAAACTTCAGCGGAATTACGAGAACAATGGAAGAGTTCCGAAGCATTTTTAAACATGAGCAGAATAACGAGAACAATGGAAGAGATTTTAAGCATTTTTAAACTTCAGCGGAATTCCGAGAACAATAGAAGAGTTCCGAAGCATTTTTAAACTTCACCCGAATTCCGAGAGCAATGGAAGAGTTCCAAAGCATGTTAACAGTTCAGCAGAATTCCGAGAACAATTGAAGAGTTCCGAAGGATTTTTAAACGTCAGCGGAATGCCGAGAACAATGCCAGATTTCCGAAGCATTTTTATATGTCAGCGGAATTCCGAGAACAATGGAAGAGTACCGAAGCATTTTTAAACGTCAGCGGAATTCTGAGAACAATGGAAGAGTTCCGAAGCATTTTTAAACTTCAGCAGAATTCCGAGAACAATGGAAGAGTTTGGAAGCATTTTTAAACTTCAACGGAATTTCGAGAACAATGGAAGAGTTCCGAAGCATATTTAAACGTCAGCGGAATTCCGAGAACAATGAAAGAGTTGCGAAGCATTATTAAACGTCAGCGAAATTCCGAGAACAATGGAAGAGTTCTGAAGCATTTTTAAACGTCAGCGGAATTTTGAAAACAATGGAAGAGTTCCGAAGCATTTTTAAACGTCAGCGGAATGCCGAGAACAATGCAAGATTTCCGAAGCATTTTTATATGTCAGCGGAATTCCGAGAACAATGGAAGAGCTCTGAAGCATTTTTAAACGTCAGCAGAATTCCGAGAATAATGGAAGAGTTCCGAAGCATTTTAAAACTTCAGCAGAATTCCAAGAACAATGGAAGAGTTCTGAAGCATTTTTAAACGTCAGCAGAATTCCGAGATCAATGGAAGAGTTCCGAAGCATTTTTAAACGTCAGCGGAATGCCGAGAACAATGCAAGATTTCCGAAGCATTTTTATATGTCAGCGGAATTCCGAGAACAATGGAAGAGTACCGAAGCATTTTTAAATGTCAGCGGAATGCCGAGAACAATGCAAGATTTCCGAAGCATTTTTATATGTCAGCAGAATTCCGAGAACAATGGAAGAGATTTTAAGCATTTTTAAACTTCAGCAGAATTCCGAGAACAGTAGAAGAGTTCCGAAGCATTTTTAAACTTCACCCGAATTCTGAGAACAATGAAAGAGTTCCGAAGCATTTTTAAAAGTCAGCGGAATTCCGGGAACAATGGAAGAGTTGTGAAGCATTTTTAAACGTCAGCGGAATTCCGAGAACAATGGAAGAGTTCCGAAGCATTTTTAAACTTCAGCAGAATTCCGAGAACAATGGAAGGGTTCCGAAGCATTTTTAAACTTCAGCGGAATTTGGAGAACAATGGAAGAGTTCCGAAGCATTTTTAAAAGTCAGCGGAAATCCGAGAACAATGGAAGAGTTGTGAAGCATTTTTAAACGTCAGCGGAATTCCGAGAACAATGGAATAGTTCTGAAGCATTTTTAAACGTCAGCGGAATTTTGAAAACAATGGAAGATTTCCGAAGCATTTTTAAACGTCAGCGGAATTCTGAGAACAATGGAAGAGTTCTGAAGCATTTATAAACTTCAGCAGAATTCCGAGAACAATGGAAGAGTTCCGAAGCATTTTTAAACTTCAGCGGAATTCCTAGAACAATGTAAGAGATTTTAAGCATTTTTAAACTTCAGCGGAATTCCGAGAACAATAGAAGAGTTCCGAAGCATTGTTAAAATTCACACGAATTCCGAGAATAATGGAAGAGTTCAGATGAATTTTTAGACTTCAGCAGAATTCCTAGACCAATGGAAGAGTTCCGAAGCATTTTTAAACTACAGCGGAAATCCGAGAACAATGGAAGAGTTCCGAAGCATTTTTAAACGTCAGCGGAATTCCGAGAACAATGGAAGAGTACCGAAGCATTTTTAATTGTCATCGGAATTCCGAGAACAATGGAAGAGTTCCGAAGCATTTTTAAACGTCAGCGGAATTCCGAGAACAATGGAAGAGTACCGAAGCATTTTTAATTGTCATCGGAATTCCGAGAGCAATGGAAGAGTTCCAAAGCATTTTAAAAGTACAGCAGAATTCCGAGAACAATTGAAGAGTTCCGAAGCATTTTTAAACGTCAGCGGAATGCCGAGAACAATGCAAGATTTCCGAAGCATTTTTAAACGTCAGCGGAATTCTAAGAACAATGGAAGAGTTCCGAAGCATTTTTAAACGTCAGCGGAATTCCGAGAACAATGAAAGAGTTGCGAAGCATTATTAAACGTCAGCGGAATTCCGAGAACAATGGAAGAGTTCCGAAGCATTTTTAAACGTCAGCGGAATGCCGAGAACAATGCAAGATTTCTGAAGCATTTTTATATGTCAGCGGAATTCCGAGAACAATGGAAGAGTACCGAAGCATTTTTAAATGTCAGCAGAATTCCGAGAACAATGGAAGAGTTCCGAAGCATTTTTAAACGTCAGCAGAATTCCGAGAACAATGGAAGAGTTCCGAAGTATTTTTAAACGTCAGCAGAATTCCGAGAACAATGGAAGAGTTCCGAAGCATTTTTAAACGTCAGCGGAATTCCGAGGACAATGGAAGAGTTCTGAAGCATTTTTAAGCGTCAGCGGAATTTTGAAAACAATGGAAGATTTCCGAAGCATTTTTAAACGTCAGCGGAATTCTGAGAACAATGGAAGAGTTCCGAAGCATTTTTAAACTTCAGCAGAATTCCGAGAACAATGGAAGGGTTCTGAAGCATTTTTAAACTTCAGCGGAATTTGGAGAACAATGGAAGAGTTCCGAAGTATTTTTAAAAGTCAGCGGAATTCCGAGAACAATGGAAGAGTTCTGAAGCATTTTTAAACGTCAGCGGAATTCCGAGAACAATGGAAGAGTTCCGAAGCATTTTTAAACGTCAGCAGAATTCCGAGAAGAATGTAAGAGTACTGAAGCATTTTTAAACTTCAGCAGAATTCCGAGAGCAATGGAAGAGTTCCAAAGCATTTTAAAAGTTCAGCAGAATTCCGAGAACAATTGAAGAGTTCCGAAGCATTTTTAAACGTCAGCGGAATTCCGAGTACAATGAAAGAGTTGCGAAGCATTATTAAACGTCAGCGGAATTCCGAGAACAATGGAAGAGTTCTGAAGCATTTTTAAACTTCAGCAGAATTCCCAGAACAATGGAAGAGTTCCAAAGCATTTTAAAAGTTCAGCAGAATTCCGAGAACAATTGAAGAGTTCCGAAGCATTTTTAAACGTCAGCGGAATTCCGAGTACAATGAAAGAGTTGCGAACCATTATTAAACGTCAGCAGAATTCCGAGAACAATGGAAGGGTTCCGAAGCATTTTTAAACTTCAGCGGAATTTGGAGAACAATGGAAGAGTTCCGAAGCATTTTTAAAAGTCAGCGGAATTCCGAGAACAATGGAAGAGTTGTGAAGCATTTTTAAACATCAGCGGAATTCCGAGAACAATGGAAGAGTTCCGAAGCATTTTTAAACGTCAGCGGAATTCTGAGGACAATGGAAGAGTTCTGAAGCATTTTTAAACTTCAGCAGAATTCCAAGAACAATGGAAGAGTTCCGAAGCATTTTTAAACTTCAGCGGAATTCCGAGAACAATGTAAGAGATTTTAAGCATTTTTAAACTTCAGCGGAATTCCGAGAACAATAGAAGAGTTCCGAAGCATTTTTAAAATTCACACGAATTCCGAGAATAATGGAAGAGTTCAGATGAATTTTTAGACTTCAGCAGAATTCCTAAAACAATGGAAGAGGTCCGAAGCATTTTTAAACTTCAGCGGAATTCCGAGAACAATGGAAGAGTTCCGAAGCATTTTTAAACATCAGCGGAATTCCGAGAACAATGGAAGAGTACTGAAGCATTTTAAAACGTCATCGGAATTCCGAGAACAATGGAAGAGTTCCGAAGCATTTTTAAACTTCAGCAGAATTACGAGAACAATGGAAGAGTTCCAAAGCATTTTTAAACTTCAGCGGAATTCCGAGAACAATGGAAGAGTTCCGAAGCATTTTTAAACATCAGCGGAATTCCGAGAACAATGGAAGAGTACCGAAGCATTTTAAAACGTCATCGGAATTCCGAGAACAATGGAAGAGTTCCGAAGCATTTTTAAACTTCAGCGGAATTACGAGAACAATGGAAGAGTTCCGAAGCATTTTTAAACATGAGCAGAATAACGAGAACAATGGAAGAGATTTTAAGCATTTTTAAACTTCAGCGGAATTCCGAGAACAATAGAAGAGTTCCGGAGCATTTTTAAACTTCACCCGAATTCCGAGAGCAATGGAAGAGTTCCAAAGCATGTTAACAGTTCAGCAGAATTCCGAGAACAATTGAAGAGTTCCGAAGGATTTTTAAACGTCAGCGGAATGCCGAGAACAATGCCAGATTTCCGAAGCATTTTTATATGTCAGCGGAATTCCGAGAACAATGGAAGAGTACCGAAGCATTTTTAAACGTCAGCGGAATTCTGAGAACAATGGAAGAGTTCCGAAGCATTTTTAAACTTCAGCAGAATTCCGAGAACAATGGAAGAGTTTGGAAGCATTTTTAAACTTCAACGGAATTTCGAGAACAATGGAAGAGTTCCGAAGCATATTTAAACGTCAGCGGAATTCCGAGAACAATGAAAGAGTTGCGAAGCATTATTAAACGTCAGCGAAATTCCGAGAACAATGGAAGAGTTCTGAAGCATTTTTAAACGTCAGCGGAATTTTGAAAACAATGGAAGAGTTCCGAAGCATTTTTAAACGTCAGCGGAATGCCGAGAACAATGCAAGATTTCCGAAGCATTTTTATATGTCAGCGGAATTCCGAGAACAATGGAAGAGCTCTGAAGCATTTTTAAACGTCAGCAGAATTCCGAGAATAATGGAAGAGTTCCGAAGCATTTTAAAACTTCAGCAGAATTCCAAGAACAATGGAAGAGTTCTGAAGCATTTTTAAACGTCAGCAGAATTCCGAGATCAATGGAAGAGTTCCGAAGCATTTTTAAACGTCAGCGGAATGCCGAGAACAATGCAAGATTTCCGAAGCATTTTTATATGTCAGCGGAATTCCGAGAACAATGGAAGAGTACCGAAGCATTTTTAAATGTCAGCGGAATGCCGAGAACAATGCAAGATTTCCGAAGCATTTTTATATGTCAGCAGAATTCCGAGAACAATGGAAGAGATTTTAAGCATTTTTAAACTTCAGCAGAATTCCGAGAACAGTAGAAGAGTTCCGAAGCATTTTTAAACTTCACCCGAATTCTGAGAACAATGAAAGAGTTCCGAAGCATTTTTAAAAGTCAGCGGAATTCCGGGAACAATGGAAGAGTTGTGAAGCATTTTTAAACGTCAGCGGAATTCCGAGAACAATGGAAGAGTTCCGAAGCATTTTTAAACTTCAGCAGAATTCCGAGAACAATGGAAGGGTTCCGAAGCATTTTTAAACTTCAGCGGAATTTGGAGAACAATGGAAGAGTTCCGAAGCATTTTTAAAAGTCAGCGGAAATCCGAGAACAATGGAAGAGTTGTGAAGCATTTTTAAACGTCAGCGGAATTCCGAGAACAATGGAATAGTTCTGAAGCATTTTTAAACGTCAGCGGAATTTTGAAAACAATGGAAGATTTCCGAAGCATTTTTAAACGTCAGCGGAATTCTGAGAACAATGGAAGAGTTCTGAAGCATTTATAAACTTCAGCAGAATTCCGAGAACAATGGAAGAGTTCCGAAGCATTTTTAAACTTCAGCGGAATTCCTAGAACAATGTAAGAGATTTTAAGCATTTTTAAACTTCAGCGGAATTCCGAGAACAATAGAAGAGTTCCGAAGCATTGTTAAAATTCACACGAATTCCGAGAATAATGGAAGAGTTCAGATGAATTTTTAGACTTCAGCAGAATTCCTAGACCAATGGAAGAGTTCCGAAGCATTTTTAAACTACAGCGGAAATCCGAGAACAATGGAAGAGTTCCGAAGCATTTTTAAACGTCAGCGGAATTCCGAGAACAATGGAAGAGTACCGAAGCATTTTTAATTGTCATCGGAATTCCGAGAACAATGGAAGAGTTCCGAAGCATTTTTAAACGTCAGCGGAATTCCGAGAACAATGGAAGAGTACCGAAGCATTTTTAATTGTCATCGGAATTCCGAGAGCAATGGAAGAGTTCCAAAGCATTTTAAAAGTACAGCAGAATTCCGAGAACAATTGAAGAGTTCCGAAGCATTTTTAAACGTCAGCGGAATGCCGAGAACAATGCAAGATTTCCGAAGCATTTTTAAACGTCAGCGGAATTCTAAGAACAATGGAAGAGTTCCGAAGCATTTTTAAACGTCAGCGGAATTCCGAGAACAATGAAAGAGTTGCGAAGCATTATTAAACGTCAGCGGAATTCCGAGAACAATGGAAGAGTTCCGAAGCATTTTTAAACGTCAGCGGAATGCCGAGAACAATGCAAGATTTCTGAAGCATTTTTATATGTCAGCGGAATTCCGAGAACAATGGAAGAGTACCGAAGCATTTTTAAATGTCAGCAGAATTCCGAGAACAATGGAAGAGTTCCGAAGCATTTTTAAACGTCAGCAGAATTCCGAGAACAATGGAAGAGTTCCGAAGTATTTTTAAACGTCAGCAGAATTCCGAGAACAATGGAAGAGTTCCGAAGCATTTTTAAACGTCAGCGGAATTCCGAGGACAATGGAAGAGTTCTGAAGCATTTTTAAGCGTCAGCGGAATTTTGAAAACAATGGAAGATTTCCGAAGCATTTTTAAACGTCAGCGGAATTCTGAGAACAATGGAAGAGTTCCGAAGCATTTTTAAACTTCAGCAGAATTCCGAGAACAATGGAAGGGTTCTGAAGCATTTTTAAACTTCAGCGGAATTTGGAGAACAATGGAAGAGTTCCGAAGTATTTTTAAAAGTCAGCGGAATTCCGAGAACAATGGAAGAGTTCTGAAGCATTTTTAAACGTCAGCGGAATTTCGAGAACAATGGAAGAGTTCCGAAGCATTTTTAAACGTCAGCAGAATTCCGAGAAGAATGTAAGAGTACTGAAGCATTTTTAAACTTCAGCAGAATTCCGAGAGCAATGGAAGAGTTCCAAAGCATTTTAAAAGTTCAGCAGAATTCCGAGAACAATTGAAGAGTTCCGAAGCATTTTTAAACGTCAGCGGAATTCCGAGTACAATGAAAGAGTTGCGAAGCATTATTAAACGTCAGCGGAATTCCGAGAACAATGGAAGAGTTCTGAAGCATTTTTAAACTTCAGCAGAATTCCCAGAACAATGGAAGAGTTCCAAAGCATTTTAAAAGTTCAGCAGAATTCCGAGAACAATTGAAGAGTTCCGAAGCATTTTTAAACGTCAGCGGAATTCCGAGTACAATGAAAGAGTTGCGAACCATTATTAAACGTCAGCAGAATTCCGAGAACAATGGAAGGGTTCCGAAGCATTTTTAAACTTCAGCGGAATTTGGAGAACAATGGAAGAGTTCCGAAGCATTTTTAAAAGTCAGCGGAATTCCGAGAACAATGGAAGAGTTGTGAAGCATTTTTAAACATCAGCGGAATTCCGAGAACAATGGAAGAGTTCCGAAGCATTTTTAAACGTCAGCGGAATTCTGAGGACAATGGAAGAGTTCTGAAGCATTTTTAAACTTCAGCAGAATTCCAAGAACAATGGAAGAGTTCCGAAGCATTTTTAAACTTCAGCGGAATTCCGAGAACAATGTAAGAGATTTTAAGCATTTTTAAACTTCAGCGGAATTCCGAGAACAATAGAAGAGTTCCGAAGCATTTTTAAAATTCACACGAATTCCGAGAATAATGGAAGAGTTCAGATGAATTTTTAGACTTCAGCAGAATTCCTAAAACAATGGAAGAGGTCCGAAGCATTTTTAAACTTCAGCGGAATTCCGAGAACAATGGAAGAGTTCCGAAGCATTTTTAAACATCAGCGGAATTCCGAGAACAATGGAAGAGTACTGAAGCATTTTAAAACGTCATCGGAATTCCGAGAACAATGGAAGAGTTCCGAAGCATTTTTAAACTTCAGCAGAATTACGAGAACAATGGAAGAGTTCCAAAGCATTTTTAAACTTCAGCGGAATTCCGAGAACAATGGAAGAGTTCCGAAGCATTTTTAAACATCAGCGGAATTCCGAGAACAATGGAAGAGTACCGAAGCATTTTAAAACGTCATCGGAATTCCGAGAACAATGGAAGAGTTCCGAAGCATTTTTAAACTTCAGCGGAATTACGAGAACAATGGAAGAGTTCCGAAGCATTTTTAAACATGAGCAGAATAACGAGAACAATGGAAGAGATTTTAAGCATTTTTAAACTTCAGCGGAATTCCGAGAACAATAGAAGAGTTCCGAAGCATTTTTAAACTTCACCCGAATTCCGAGAGCAATGGAAGAGTTCCAAAGCATGTTAACAGTTCAGCAGAATTCCGAGAACAATTGAAGAGTTCCGAAGGATTTTTAAACGTCAGCGGAATGCCGAGAACAATGCCAGATTTCCGAAGCATTTTTATATGTCAGCGGAATTCCGAGAACAATGGAAGAGTACCGAAGCATTTTTAAACGTCAGCGGAATTCTGAGAACAATGGAAGAGTTCCGAAGCATTTTTAAACTTCAGCAGAATTCCGAGAACAATGGAAGAGTTTGGAAGCATTTTTAAACTTCAACGGAATTTCGAGAACAATGGAAGAGTTCCGAAGCATATTTAAACGTCAGCGGAATTCCGAGAACAATGAAAGAGTTGCGAAGCATTATTAAACGTCAGCGGAATTCCGAGAACAATGGAAGAGTTCTGAAGCATTTTTAAACGTCAGCGGAATTTTGAAAACAATGGAAGAGTTCCGAAGCATTTTTAAACGTCAGCGGAATGCCGAGAACAATGCAAGATTTCCGAAGCATTTTTATATGTCAGCGGAATTCCGAGAACAATGGAAGAGCTCCGAAGCATTTTTAAACGTCAGCAGAATTCCGAGAATAATGGAAGAGTTCCGAAGCATTTTAAAACTTCAGCAGAATTCCAAGAACAATGGAAGAGTTCTGAAGCATTTTTAAACGTCAGCAGAATTCCGAGATCAATGGAAGAGTTCTGAAGCATTTTTAAGCGTCAGCGGAATTTTGAAAACAATGGAAGATTTCCGAAGCATTTTTAAACGTCAGCGGAATTCTGAGAACAATGGAAGAGTTCCGAAGCATTTTTAAACTTCAGCAGAATTCCGAGAACAATGGAAGGGTTCTGAAGCATTTTTAAACTTCAGCGGAATTTGGAGAACAATGGAAGAGTTCCGAAGTATTTTTAAAAGTCAGCGGAATTCCGAGAACAATGGAAGAGTTCTGAAGCATTTTTAAACGTCAGCGGAATTCCGAGAACAATGGAAGAGTTCCGAAGCATTTTTAAACGTCAGCAGAATTCCGAGAAGAATGTAAGAGTACTGAAGCATTTTTAAACTTCAGCAGAATTCCGAGAGCAATGGAAGAGTTCCAAAGCATTTTAAAAGTTCAGCAGAATTCCGAGAACAATTGAAGAGTTCCGAAGCATTTTTAAACGTCAGCGGAATTCCGAGTACAATGAAAGAGTTGCGAAGCATTATTAAACGTCAGCGGAATTCTGAGAACAATGGAAGAGTTCTGAAGCATTTTTAAACTTCAGCAGAATTCCCAGAACAATGGAAGAGTTCCAAAGCATTTTAAAAGTTCAGCAGAATTCCGAGAACAATTGAAGAGTTCCGAAGCATTTTTAAACGTCAGCGGAATTCCGAGTACAATGAAAGAGTTGCGAACCATTATTAAACGTCAGCAGAATTCCGAGAACAATGGAAGGGTTCCGAAGCATTTTTAAACTTCAGCGGAATTTGGAGAACAATGGAAGAGTTCCGAAGCATTTTTAAAAGTCAGCGGAATTCCGAGAACAATGGAAGAGTTGTGAAGCATTTTTAAACTTCAGCAGAATTCCAAGAACAATGGAAGAGTTCCGAAGCATTTTTAAACTTCAGCGGAATTCCGAGAACAATGTAAGAGATTTTAAGCATTTTTAAACTTCAGCGGAATTCCGAGAACAATAGAAGAGTTCCGAAGCATTTTTAAAATTCACACGAATTCCGAGAATAATGGAAGAGTTCAGATGAATTTTTAGACTTCAGCAGAATTCCTAAAACAATGGAAGAGGTCCGAAGCATTTTTAAACTTCAGCGGAATTCCGAGAACAATGGAAGAGTTCCGAAGCATTTTTAAACATCAGCGGAATTCCGAGAACAATGGAAGAGTACTGAAGCATTTTAAAACGTCATCGGAATTCCGAGAACAATGGAAGAGTTCCGAAGCATTTTTAAACTTCAGCAGAATTACGAGAACAATGGAAGAGTTCCAAAGCATTTTTAAACTTCAGCGGAATTCCGAGAACAATGGAAGAGTTCCGAAGCATTTTTAAACATCAGCGGAATTCCGAGAACAATGGAAGAGTACCGAAGCATTTTAAAACGTCATCGGAATTCCGAGAACAATGGAAGAGTTCCGAAGCATTTTTAAACTTCAGCGGAATTACGAGAACAATGGAAGAGTTCCGAAGCATTTTTAAACATGAGCAGAATAACGAGAACAATGGAAGAGATTTTAAGCATTTTTAAACTTCAGCGGAATTCCGAGAACAATAGAAGAGTTCCGAAGCATTTTTAAACTTCACCCGAATTCCGAGAGCAATGGAAGAGTTCCAAAGCATGTTAACAGTTCAGCAGAATTCCGAGAACAATTGAAGAGTTCCGAAGGATTTTTAAACGTCAGCGGAATGCCGAGAACAATGCCAGATTTCCGAAGCATTTTTATATGTCAGCGGAATTCCGAGAACAATGGAAGAGTACCGAAGCATTTTTAAACGTCAGCGGAATTCTGAGAACAATGGAAGAGTTCCGAAGCATTTTTAAACTTCAGCAGAATTCCGAGAACAATGGAAGAGTTTGGAAGCATTTTTAAACTTCAACGGAATTTCGAGAACAATGGAAGAGTTCCGAAGCATATTTAAACATCAGCGGAATTCCGAGAACAATGAAAGAGTTGCGAAGCATTATTAAACGTCAGCGGAATTCCGAGAACAATGGAAGAGTTCTGAAGCATTTTTAAACGTCAGCGGAATTTTGAAAACAATGGAAGAGTTCCGAAGCATTTTTAAACGTCAGCGGAATGCCGAGAACAATGCAAGATTTCCGAAGCATTTTTATATGTCAGCGGAATTCCGAGAACAATGGAAGAGCTCTGAAGCATTTTTAAACGTCAGCAGAATTCCGAGAATAATGGAAGAGTTCCGAAGCATTTTAAAACTTCAGCAGAATTCCAAGAACAATGGAAGAGTTCTGAAGCATTTTTAAACGTCAGCAGAATTCCGAGATCAATGGAAGAGTTCCGAAGCATTTTTAAACGTCAGCGGAATGCCGAGAACAATGCAAGATTTCCGAAGCATTTTTATATGTCAGCGGAATTCCGAGAACAATGGAAGAGTACCGAAGCATTTTTAAATGTCAGCGGAATGCCGAGAACAATGCAAGATTTCCGAAGCATTTTTATATGTCAGCAGAATTCCGAGAACAACGGAAGAGATTTTAAGCATTTTTAAACTTCAGCAGAATTCCGAGAACAGTAGAAGAGTTCCGAAGCATTTTTAAACTTCACCCGAATTCTGAGAACAATGAAAGAGTTCCGAAGCATTTTTAAAAGTCAGCGGAATTCCGGGAACAATGGAAGAGTTGTGAAGCATTTTTAAACGTCAGCGGAATTCCGAGAACAATGGAAGAGTTCCGAAGCATTTTTAAACTTCAGCAGAATTCCGAGAACAATGGAAGGGTTCCGAAGCATTTTTAAACTTCAGCGGAATTTGGAGAACAATGGAAGAGTTCCGAAGCATTTTTAAAAGTCAGCGGAAATCCGAGAACAATGGAATAGTTGTGAAGCATTTTTAAACGTCAGCGGAATTCCGAGAACAATGGAATAGTTCTGAAGCATTTTTAAACGTCAGCGGAATTTTGAAAACAATGGAAGATTTCCGAAGCATTTTTAAACGTCAGCGGAATTCTGAGAACAATGGAAGAGTTCTGAAGCATTTATAAACTTCAGCAGAATTCCGAGAACAATGGAAGAGTTCCGAAGCATTTTTAAACTTCAGCGGAATTCCTAGAACAATGTAAGAGATTTTAAGCATTTTTAAACTTCAGCGGAATTCCGAGAACAATAGAAGAGTTCCGAAGCATTGTTAAAATTCACACGAATTCCGAGAATAATGGAAGAGTTCAGATGAATTTTTAGACTTCAGCAGAATTCCTAGACCAATGGAAGAGTTCCGAAGCATTTTTAAACTACAGCGGAAATCCGAGAACAATGGAAGAGTTCCGAAGCATTTTTAAACGTCAGCGGAATTCCGAGAACAATGGAAGAGTACCGAAGCATTTTTAATTGTCATCGGAATTCCGAGAACAATGGAAGAGTTCCGAAGCATTTTTAAACGTCAGCGGAATTCCGAGAACAATGGAAGAGTACCGAAGCATTTTTAATTGTCATCGGAATTCCGAGAGCAATGGAAGAGTTCCAAAGCATTTTAAAAGTACAGCAGAATTCCGAGAACAATTGAAGAGTTCCGAAGCATTTTTAAACGTCAGCGGAATGCCGAGAACAATGCAAGATTTCCGAAGCATTTTTATATGTCAGCGGAATTCCGAGAACAATGGAAGAGTACCGAAGCATTTTTAAATGTCAGCAGAATTCCGAGAACAATGGAAGAGTTCCGAAGCATTTTTAAACGTCAGCGGAATTCTGAGAACAATGGAAGAGTTCCGAAGCATTTTTAAACTTCAGCAGAATTCCGAGAACAATGGAAGGGTTCTGAAGCATTTTTAAACTTCAGCGGAATTTGGAGAACAATGGAAGAGTTCCGAAGTATTTTTAAAAGTCAGCGGAATTCCGAGAACAATGGAAGAGTTCTGAAGCATTTTTAAACGTCAGCGGAATTCCGAGAACAATGGAAGAGTTCCGAAGCATTTTTAAACGTCAGCAGAATTCCGAGAAGAATGTAAGAGTACTGAAGCATTTTTAAACTTCAGCAGAATTCCGAGAGCAATGGAAGAGTTCCAAAGCATTTTAAAAGTTCAGCAGAATTCCGAGAACAATTGAAGAGTTCCGAAGCATTTTTAAACGTCAGCGGAATTCCGAGTACAATGAAAGAGTTGCGAAGCATTATTAAACGTCAGCGGAATTCCGAGAACAATGGAAGAGTTCTGAAGCATTTTTAAACTTCAGCAGAATTCCCAGAACAATGGAAGAGTTCCAAAGCATTTTAAAAGTTCAGCAGAATTCCGAGAACAATTGAAGAGTTCCGAAGCATTTTTAAACGTCAGCGGAATTCCGAGTACAATGAAAGAGTTGCGAACCATTATTAAACGTCAGCAGAATTCCGAGAACAATGGAAGGGTTCCGAAGCATTTTTAAACTTCAGCGGAATTTGGAGAACAATGGAAGAGTTCCGAAGCATTTTTAAAAGTCAGCGGAATTCCGAGAACAATGGAAGAGTTGTGAAGCATTTTTAAACATCAGCGGAATTCCGAGAACAATGGAAGAGTTCCGAAGCATTTTTAAACGTCAGCGGAATTCTGAGGACAATGGAAGAGTTCTGAAGCATTTTTAAACTTCAGCAGAATTCCAAGAACAATGGAAGAGTTCCGAAGCATTTTTAAACTTCAGCGGAATTCCGAGAACAATGTAAGAGATTTTAAGCATTTTTAAACTTCAGCGGAATTCCGAGAACAATGGAAGAGTTCCGAAGCATTTTTAAACATCAGCGGAATTCCGAGAACAATGGAAGAGTACTGAAGCATTTTAAAACGTCATCGGAATTCCGAGAACAATGGAAGAGTTCCGAAGCATTTTTAAACTTCAGCAGAATTACGAGAACAATGGAAGAGTTCCAAAGCATTTTTAAACTTCAGCGGAATTCCGAGAACAATGGAAGAGTTCCGAAGCATTTTTAAACATCAGCGGAATTCCGAGAACAATGGAAGAGTACCGAAGCATTTTAAAACGTCATCGGAATTCCGAGAACAATGGAAGAGTTCCGAAGCATTTTTAAACTTCAGCGGAATTACGAGAACAATGGAAGAGTTCCGAAGCATTTTTAAACATGAGCAGAATAACGAGAACAATGGAAGAGATTTTAAGCATTTTTAAACTTCAGCGGAATTCCGAGAACAATAGAAGAGTTCCGAAGCATTTTTAAACTTCACCCGAATTCCGAGAGCAATGGAAGAGTTCCAAAGCATGTTAACAGTTCAGCAGAATTCCGAGAACAATTGAAGAGTTCCGAAGGATTTTTAAACGTCAGCGGAATGCCGAGAACAATGCCAGATTTCCGAAGCATTTTTATATGTCAGCGGAATTCCGAGAACAATGGAAGAGTACCGAAGCATTTTTAAACGTCAGCGGAATTCTGAGAACAATGGAAGAGTTCCGAAGCATTTTTAAACTTCAGCAGAATTCCGAGAACAATGGAAGAGTTTGGAAGCATTTTTAAACTTCAACGGAATTTCGAGAACAATGGAAGAGTTCCGAAGCATATTTAAACGTCAGCGGAATTCCGAGAACAATGAAAGAGTTGCGAAGCATTATTAAACGTCAGCGGAATTCCGAGAACAATGGAAGAGTTCTGAAGCATTTTTAAACGTCAGCGGAATTTTGAAAACAATGGAAGAGTTCCGAAGCATTTTTAAACGTCAGCGGAATGCCGAGAACAATGCAAGATTTCCGAAGCATTTTTATATGTCAGCGGAATTCCGAGAACAATGGAAGAGCTCCGAAGCATTTTTAAACGTCAGCAGAATTCCGAGAATAATGGAAGAGTTCCGAAGCATTTTAAAACTTCAGCAGAATTCCAAGAACAATGGAAGAGTTCTGAAGCATTTTTAAACGTCAGCAGAATTCCGAGATCAATGGAAGAGTTCCGAAGCATTTTTAAACGTCAGCGGAATGCCGAGAACAATGCAAGATTTCCGAAGCATTTTTATATGTCAGCGGAATTCCGAGAACAATGGAAGAGTACCGAAGCATTTTTAAATGTCAGCGGAATGCCGAGAACAATGCAAGATTTCCGAAGCATTTTTATATGTCAGCAGAATTCCGAGAACAATGGAAGAGATTTTAAGCATTTTTAAACTTCAGCAGAATTCCGAGAACAGTAGAAGAGTTCCGAAGCATTTTTAAACTTCACCCGAATTCTGAGAACAATGAAAGAGTTCCGAAGCATTTTTAAAAGTCAGCGGAATTCCGGGAACAATGGAAGAGTTGTGAAGCATTTTTAAACGTCAGCGGAATTCCGAGAACAATGGAAGAGTTCCGAAGCATTTTTAAACTTCAGCGGAATTTGGAGAACAATGGAAGAGTTCCGAAGTATTTTTAAAAGTCAGCGGAATTCTGAGAACAATGGAAGAGTTCCGAAGCATTTTTAAACTTCAGCGGAATTCCGAGAACAATGGAAGAGTTCCAAAGCATTTTTAAACGTCAGCGGAATTCCGAGAACAATGGAAGAGTTCTGAAGCATTTTTAAACGTCAGCGGAATATTGAAAACAATGGAAGATTTCCGAAGCATTTTTAAACGTCAGCGGAATTCTGAGAACAATGGAAGAGTTACGAAGCATTTTTAAACTTCAGCAGAATTCCGAGAACAATGGAAGAGTTCCGAAGCATTCTTAAACTTCAGCGGAATTCCGAGAACAATGGAAGAGTTCCAAAGCATTTTTAAAAATCAGCTGAATTCCGAGAACAATGGAAGAGTTCCGAAGCATTTTTAAACTTCAGCAGAATTCCTGGAACAATGGAAGAGTTCCGAAGCATTTTTAAACTTCAGCGGAATTCCCAGAACAATGTAAGAGATTTTAAGCATTTTTAAACTTCAGCGGAATTCCGAGAACAATAGAAGAGTTCCGAAGCATTTTTAAAATTCACACGAATTCCGAGAATAATGGAAGAGTTCAGATGAATTTTTAGACTTCAGCAGAATTCCTAAAACAATGGAAGAGGTCCGAAGCATTTTTAAACTTCAGCGGAATTCCGAGAACAATGGAAGAGTTCCGAAGCATTTTTAAACATCAGCGGAATTCCGAGAACAATGGAAGAGTACTGAAGCATTTTAAAACGTCATCGGAATTCCGAGAACAATGGAAGAGTTCCGAAGCATTTTTAAACTTCAGCAGAATTACGAGAACAATGGAAGAGTTCCAAAGCATTTTTAAACTTCAGCGGAATTCCGAGAACAATGGAAGAGTTCCGAAGCATTTTTAAACATCAGCGGAATTCCGAGAACAATGGAAGAGTACCGAAGCATTTTAAAACGTCATCGGAATTCCGAGAACAATGGAAGAGTTCCGAAGCATTTTTAAACTTCAGCGGAATTACGAGAACAATGGAAGAGTTCCGAAGCATTTTTAAACATGAGCAGAATAACGAGAACAATGGAAGTGATTTTAAGCATTTTTAAACTTCAGCGGAATTCCGAGAACAATAGAAGAGTTCCGAAGCATTTTTAAACTTCACCCGAATTCCGAGAGCAATGGAAGAGTTCCAAAGCATTTTAACAGTTCAACAGAATTCCGAGAACAATTGAAGAGTTCCGAAGCATTTTTAAACGTCAGCGGAATGCCGAGAACAATGCCAGATTTCCGAAGCATTTTTATATGTCAGCGGAATTCCGAGAACAATGGAAGAGTACCGAAGCATTTTTAAACGTCAGCGGAATTCTGAGAACAATGGAAGAGTTCCGAAGCATTTTTAAACTTCAGCAGAATTCCGAGAACAATGGAAGAGTTTGGAAGCATTTTTAAACTTCAACGGAATTTCGAGAACAATGGAAGAGTTCCGAAGCATATTTAAACGTCAGCGGAATTCCGAGAACAATGAAAGAGTTGCGAAGCATTATTAAACGTCAGCGGAATTCCGAGAACAATGGAAGAGTTCTGAAGCATTTTTAAACGTCAGCGGAATTTTGAAAACAATGGAAGATTTCGGAAGCATTTTTAAATGTCAGCGGAATTCTGAGAACAATGGAAGAGTTCCGAAGCATTTTTAAACGTCAGCGGAATGCCGAGAACAATGCAAGATTTCCGAAGCATTTTTATATGTCAGCGGAATTCCGAGAACAATGGAAGAGCTCCGAAGCATTTTTAAACGTCAGCAGAATTCCGAGAACAATGGAAGAGTTCCGAAGCATTTTAAAACTTCAGCAGATTTCCAAGAACAATGGAAGAGTTCTGAAGCATTTTTAAACGTCAGCAGAATTCCGAGATCAATGGAAGAGTTCCGAAGCATTTTTAAACGTCAGCGGAATGCCGAGAGCAATGCAAGATTTCCAAAGCATTTTTATATGTCAGCGGAATTCCGAGAACAATGGAAGAGTACCGAAGCATTTTTAAATGTCAGCGGAATGCCGAGAACAATGCAAGATTTCCGAAGCATTTTTATATGTCAGCAGAATTCCGAGAACAATGGAAGAGATTTTAAGCATTTTTAAACTTCGGCGGAATTCCGAGAACAGTAGAAGAGTTCCGAAGCATTTTTAAACTTCACCCGAATTCTGAGAACAATGAAAGAGTTCCGAAGCATTTTTAAAAGTCAGCGGAATTCCGGGAACAATGGAAGAGTTGTGAAGCATTTTTAAAAGTCAGCGGAATTCCGAGAACAATGGAAGAGTTCCGAAGCATTTTTAAACTTCAGCGGAATTTGGAGAACAATGGAAGAGTTCCGAAGTATTTTTAAAAGTCAGCGGAATTCTGAGAACAATGGAAGAGTTCCGAAGCATTTTTAAACTTCAGCGGAATTCTGAGAACAATGGAAGAGTTCCAAAGCATTTTTAAACGTCAGCGTAATTCCGAGAACAATGGAAGAGTTCTGTAGCATTTTTAAACGTCAGCGGAATATTGAAAACAATGGAAGATTTCCGAAGCATTTTTAAACGTCAGCGGAATTCTGAGAAAAATGGAAGAGTTACGAAGCATTTTTAAACTTCAGCAGAATTCCGAGATCAATGGAAGAGTTCCGAAGCATTTTTAAATGTCAGCGGAATTCCGAGAACAATGAAAGAGTTGCGAAGCATTATTAAACGTCAGCGGAATTCCGAGAACAATGGAAGATTTCTGAAGCATCTTTAAACTTCAGCAGAATTCCGAGAACAATGGAAGAGTTTCGAAGCATTTTTAAACTTCAACGGAATTCCGAGAACAATGGATGAGTGCCGAAGCATTTTTAAACGTCAGTGGAATTCCGAGAACAATGAAAGAGTTGCGAAGCATTATTAAACGTCAGTGGAATTCCGAGAACAATGGAAGAGTTCTGAAGCATTTTTAAGCGTCAGCGGAATTTTGAAAACAATGGAAGATTTCCGAAGCATTTATAAACGTCAGCGGAATTCTGAGAACAATGGAAGAGTTCCGAAGCATTTTTAAACTTCAGCAGAATTCCGAGAACAATGGAAGGGTTCCGAAGCATTTTTAAACTTCAGCGGAATTTGGAGAACAATGGAAGAGTTCCGAAGCATTTTTAAAAGTCAGCGGAAATCCGAGAACAATGGAAGAGTTGTGAAGCATTTTTAAACGTCAGCGGAATTCCGAGAACAATGGAATAGTTCTGAAGCATTTTTAAACGTCAGCGGAATTTTGAAAACAATGGAAGATTTCCGAAGCATTTTGAAACGTCAGCGGAATTCTGAGAACAATGGAAGAGTTCTGAAGCATTTATAAACTTCAGCAGAATTCCGAGAACAATGGAAGAGTTCCGAAGCATTTTTAAACTTCAGCGGAATTCCTAGAACAATGTAAGAGATTTTAAGCATTTTTAAACTTCAGCGGAATTCCGAGAACAATGGAAGAGTTCCGAAGCATTTTTAAACATCAGCGGAATTCCGAGAACAATGGAAGAGTACTGAAGCATTTTAAAACGTCATCGGAATTCCGAGAACAATGGAAGAGTTCCGAAGCATTTTTAAACTTCAGCAGAATTACGAGAACAATGGAAGAGTTCCAAAGCATTTTTAAACTTCAGCGGAATTCCGAGAACAATGGAAGAGTTCCGAAGCATTTTTAAACATCAGCGGAATTCCGAGAACAATGGAAGAGTACCGAAGCATTTTAAAACGTCATCGGAATTCCGAGAACAATGGAAGAGTTCCGAAGCATTTTTAAACTTCAGCGGAATTATGAGAACAATGGAAGAGTTCCGAAGCATTTTTAAACATGAGCAGAATAACGAGAACAATGGAAGAGATTTTAAGCATTTTTAAACTTCAGCGGAATTCCGAGAACAATAGAAGAGTTCCGAAGCATTTTTAAACTTCACCCGAATTCCGAGAGCAATGGAAGAGTTCCAAAGCATTTTAACAGTTCAGCAGAATTCCGAGAACAATTGAAGAGTTCCGAAGCATTTTTAAACGTCAGCGGAATGCCGAGAACAATGCCAGATTTCCGAAGCATTTTTATATGTCAGCGGAATTCCGAGAACAATGGAAGAGTACCGAAGCATTTTTAAACGTCAGCGGAATTCTGAGAACAATGGAAGAGTTCCGAAGCATTTTTAAACTTCAGCAGAATTCCGAGAACAATGGAAGAGTTTGGAAGCATTTTTAAACTTCAACGGAATTTCGAGAACAATGGAAGAGTTCCGAAGCATATTTAAACGTCAGCAGAATTCCGAGAACAATGAAAGAGTTGCGAAGCATTATTAAACGTCAGCGGAATTCCGAGAACAATGGAAGAGTTCTGAAGCATTTTTAAACGTCAGCGGAATTTTGAAAACAATGGAAGATTTCCGAAGCATTTTTAAACGTCAGCGGAATTCTGAGAACAATGGAAGAGTTCCGAAGCATTTTTAAACGTCAGCGGAATGCCGAGAACAATGCAAGATTTCCGAAGCATTTTTATATGTCAGCGGAATTCCGAGAACAATGGAAGAGCTCCGAAGCATTTTTAAACGTCAGCAGAATTCCGAGAACAATGGAAGAGTTCCGAAGCAATTTAAAACTTCAGCAGAATTCCAAGAACAATGGAAGAGTTCTGAAGCATTTTTAAACGTCAGCAGAATTCCGAGATCAATGGAAGAGTTCCGAAGCATTTTTAAACGTCAGCGGAATGCCGAGAGCAATTCAAGATTTCCGAAGCATTTTTATATGTCAGCGGAATTCCGAGAACAATGGAAGAGTACCGAAGCATTTTTAAATGTCAGCGGAATGCCGAGAACAATGCAAGATTTCCGAAGCATTTTTATATGTCAGCAGAATTCCGAGAACAATGGAAGAGATTTTAAGCATTTTTAAACTTCAGCGGAATTCCGAGAACAGTAGAAGAGTTCCGAAGCATTTTTAAACTTCACCCGAATTCTGAGAACAATGAAAGAGTTCCGAAGCATTTTTAAAAATCAGCGGAATTCCGGGAACAATGCAAGAGTTGTGAAGCATTTTTAAACGTCAGCAGAATTCCGAGAACAATGGAAGAGTTCCGAAGCATTTTTAAACTTCAGCGGAATTTGGAGAACAATGGAAGAGTTCCGAAGTATTTTTAAAAGTCAGCGGAATTCTGAGAACAATGGAAGAGTTCCGAAGCATTTTTAAACTTCAGCGGAATTCCGAGAACAATGGAAGAGTTCCAAAGCATTTTTAAACGTCAGCGGAATTCCGAGAACAATGGAAGAGTTCTGAAGCATTTTTAAACGTCAGCGGAATATTGAAAACAATGGAAGATTTCCGAAGCATTTTTAAACGTCAGCGGAATTCTGAGAACAATGGAAGAGTTACGAAGCATTTTTAAACTTCAGCAGAATTCCGAGAACAATGGAAGAGTTCCGAAGCATTTTTAAATGTCAGCGGAATTCCGAGAACAATGAAAGAGTTGCGAAGCATTATTAAACGTCAGCGGAATTCCGAGAACAATGGAAGATTTCTGAAGCATTTTTAAACGTCAGCGGAATTTTGAAAACAATGGAAGAGTTCCGAAGCATTTTTAAACGTCAGCGGAATGCCGAGAACAATGCAAGATTTCCGAAGCATTTTTATATGTCAGCGGAATTCCGAGAACAATGGAAGAGCTCCGAAGCATTTTTAAACGTCAGCAGAATTCCGAGAATAATGGAAGAGTTCCGAAGCATTTTAAAACTTCAGCAGAATTCCAAGAACAATGGAAGAGTTCTGAAGCATTTTTAAACGTCAGCAGAATTCCGAGATCAATGGAAGAGTTCCGAAGCATTTTTAAACGTCAGCGGAATGCCGAGAACAATGCAAGATTTCCGAAGCATTTTTATATGTCAGCGGAATTCCGAGAACAATGGAAGAGTACCGAAGCATTTTTAAATGTCAGCGGAATGCCGAGAACAATGCAAGATTTCCGAAGCATTTTTATATGTCAGCAGAATTCCGAGAACAATGGAAGAGATTTTAAGCATTTTTAAACTTCAGCAGAATTCCGAGAACAGTAGAAGAGTTCCGAAGCATTTTTAAACTTCACCCGAATTCTGAGAACAATGAAAGAGTTCCGAAGCATTTTTAAACGTCAGCGGAATTCCGAGAACAATGGAAGAGTTCCGAAGCATTTTTAAACTTCAGCGGAATTTGGAGAACAATGGAAGAGTTCCGAAGTATTTTTAAAAGTCAGCGGAATTCTGAGAACAATGGAAGAGTTCCGAAGCATTTTTAAACTTCAGCGGAATTCCGAGAACAATGGAAGAGTTCCAAAGCATTTTTAAACGTCAGCGGAATTCCGAGAACAATGGAAGAGTTCTGAAGCATTTTTAAACGTCAGCGGAATATTGAAAACAATGGAAGATTTCCGAAGCATTTTTAAACGTCAGCGGAATTCTGAGAACAATGGAAGAGTTACGAAGCATTTTTAAACTTCAGCAGAATTCCGAGAACAATGGAAGAGTTCCGAAGCATTCTTAAACTTCAGCGGAATTCCGAGAACAATGGAAGAGTTCCAAAGCATTTTTAAAAATCAGCTGAATTCCGAGAACAATGGAAGAGTTCCGAAGCATTTTTAAACTTCAGCAGAATTCCTGGAACAATGGAAGAGTTCCGAAGCATTTTTAAACTTCAGCGGAATTCCCAGAACAATGTAAGAGATTTTAAGCATTTTTAAACTTCAGCGGAATTCCGAGAACAATAGAAGAGTTCCGAAGCATTTTTAAAATTCACACGAATTCCGAGAATAATGGAAGAGTTCAGATGAATTTTTAGACTTCAGAAGAATTCCTAAAACAATGGAAGAGGTCCGAAGCATTTTTAAACTTCAGCGGAATTCCGAGAACAATGGAAGAGTTCCGAAGCATTTTTAAACATCAGCGGAATTCCGAGAACAATGGAAGAGTACTGAAGCATTTTAAAACGTCATCGGAATTCCGAGAACAATGGAAGAGTTCCGAAGCATTTTTAAACTTCAGCAGAATTACGAGAACAATGGAAGAGTTCCAAAGCATTTTTAAACTTCAGCGGAATTCCGAGAACAATGGAAGAGTTCCGAAGCATTTTTAAACATCAGCGGAATTCCGAGAACAATGGAAGAGTACCGAAGCATTTTAAAACGTCATCGGAATTCCGAGAACAATGGAAGAGTTCCGAAGCATTTTTAAACTTCAGCGGAATTACGAGAACAATGGAAGAGTTCCGAAGCATTTTTAAACATGAGCAGAATAACGAGAACAATGGAAGTGATTTTAAGCATTTTTAAACTTCAGCGGAATTCCGAGAACAATAGAAGAGTTCCGAAGCATTTTTAAACTTCACCCGAATTCCGGGAGCAATGGAAGAGTTCCAAAGCATTTTAACAGTTCAACAGAATTCCGAGAACAATTGAAGAGTTCCGAAGCATTTTTAAACGTCAGCGGAATGCCGAGAACAATGCCAGATTTCCGAAGCATTTTTATATGTCAGCGGAATTCCGAGAACAATGGAAGAGTACCGAAGCATTTTTAAACGTCAGCGGAATTCTGAGAACAATGGAAGAGTTCCGAAGCATTTTTAAACTTCAGCAGAATTCCGAGAACAATGGAAGAGTTTGGAAGCATTTTTAAACTTCAACGGAATTTCGAGAACAATGGAAGAGTTCCGAAGCATATTTAAACGTCAGCGGAATTCCGAGAACAATGAAAGAGTTGCGAAGCATTATTAAACGTCAGCGGAATTCCGAGAACAATGGAAGAGTTCTGAAGCATTTTTAAACGTCAGCGGAATTTTGAAAACAATGGAAGATTTCGGAAGCATTTTTAAATGTCAGCGGAATTCTGAGAACAATGGAAGAGTTCCGAAGCATTTTTAAACGTCAGCGGAATGCCGAGAACAATGCAAGATTTCCGAAACATTTTTATATGTCAGCGGAATTCCGAGAACAATGGAAGAGCTCCGAAGCATTTTTAAACGTCAGCAGAATTCCGAGAACAATGGAAGAGTTCCGAAGCATTTTAAAACTTCAGCAGATTTCCAAGAACAATGGAAGAGTTCTGAAGCATTTTTAAACGTCAGCAGAATTCCGAGATCAATGGAAGAGTTCCGAAGCATTTTTAAACGTCAGCGGAATGCCGAGAGCAATGCAAGATTTCCAAAGCATTTTTATATGTCAGCGGAATTCCGAGAACAATGGAAGAGTACCGAAGCATTTTTAAATGTCAGCGGAATGCCGAGAACAATGCAAGATTTCCGAAGCATTTTTATATGTCAGCAGAATTCCGAGAACAATGGAAGAGATTTTAAGCATTTTTAAACTTCGGCGGAATTCCGAGAACAGTAGAAGAGTTCCGAAGCATTTTTAAACTTCACCCGAATTCTGAGAACAATGAAAGAGTTCCGAAGCATTTTTAAAAGTCAGCGGAATTCCGGGAACAATGGAAGAGTTGTGAAGCATTTTTAAAAGTCAGCGGAATTCCGAGAACAATGGAAGAGTTCCGAAGCATTTTTAAACTTCAGCGGAATTTGGAGAACAATGGAAGAGTTCCGAAGTATTTTTAAAAGTCAGCGGAATTCTGAGAACAATGGAAGAGTTCCGAAGCATTTTTAAACTTCAGCGGAATTCTGAGAACAATGGAAGAGTTCCAAAGCATTTTTAAACGTCAGCGGAATTCCGAGAACAATGGAAGAGTTCTGAAGCATTTTTAAACGTCAGCGGAATATTGAAAACAATGGAAGATTTCCGAAGCATTTTTAAACGTCAGCGGAATTCTGAGAACAATGGAAGAGTTACGAAGCATTTTTAAACTTCAGCAGAATTCCGAGATCAATGGAAGAGTTCCGAAGCATTTTTAAATGTCAGCGGAATTCCGAGAACAATGAAAGAGTTGCGAAGCATTATTAAACGTCAGCGGAATTCCGAGAACAATGGAAGATTTCTGAAGCATCTTTAAACTTCAGCAGAATTCCGAGAACAATGGAAGAGTTTCGAAGCATTTTTAAACTTCAACGGAATTCCGAGAACAATGGATGAGTGCCGAAGCATTTTTAAACGTCAGTGGAATTCCGAGAACAATGAAAGAGTTGCGAAGCATTATTAAACGTCAGTGGAATTCCGAGAACAATGGAAGAGTTCTGAAGCATTTTTAAGCGTCAGCGGAATTTTGAAAACAATGGAAGATTTCCGAAGCATTTATAAACGTCAGCGGAATTCTGAGAACAATGGAAGAGTTCCGAAGCATTTTTAAACTTCAGCAGAATTCCGAGAAAAATGGAAGGGTTCCGAAGCATTTTTAAACTTCAGCGGAATTTGGAGAACAATGGAAGAGTTCCGAAGCATTTTTAAAAGTCAGCGGAAATCCGAGAACAATGGAAGAGTTGTGAAGCATTTTTAAACGTCAGCGGAATTCCGAGAACAATGGAATAGTTCTGAAGCATTTTTAAACGTCAGCGGAATTTTGAAAACAATGGAAGATTTCCGAAGCATTTTTAAACGTCAGCGGAATTCTGAGAACAATGGAAGAGTTCTGAAGCATTTATAAACTTCAGCAGAATTCCGAGAACAATGGAAGAGTTCCGAAGCATTTTTAAACTTCAGCGGAATTCCTAGAACAATGTAAGAGATTTTAAGCATTTTTAAACTTCAGCGGAATTCCGAGAATAATGGAAGAGTTCCGAAGCATTTTTAAACATCAGCGGAATTCCGAGAACAATGGAAGAGTACTGAAGCATTTTAAAACGTCATCGGAATTCCGAGAACAATGGAAGAGTTCCGAAGCATTTTTAAACTTCAGCAGAATTACGAGAACAATGGAAGAGTTCCAAAGCATTTTTAAACTTCAGCGGAATTCCGAGAACAATGGAAGAGTTCCGAAGCATTTTTAAACATCAGCGGAATTCCGAGAACAATGGAAGAGTACCGAAGCATTTTAAAACGTCATCGGAATTCCGAGAACAATGGAAGAGTTCCGAAGCATTTTTAAACTTCAGCGGAATTATGAGAACAATGGAAGAGTTCCGAAGCATTTTTAAACATGAGCAGAATAACGAGAACAATGGAAGAGATTTTAAGCATTTTTAAACTTCAGCGGAATTCCGAGAACAATAGAAGAGTTCCGAAGCATTTTTAAACTTCACCCGAATTCCGAGAGCAATGGAAGAGTTCCAAAGCATTTTAACAGTTCAGCAGAATTCCGAGAACAATTGAAGAGTTCCGAAGCATTTTTAAACGTCAGCGGAATGCCGAGAACAATGCCAGATTTCCGAAGCATTTTTATATGTCAGCGGAATTCCGAGAACAATGGAAGAGTACCGAAGCATTTTTAAACGTCAGCGGAATTCTGAGAACAATGGAAGAGTTCCGAAGCATTTTTAAACTTCAGCAGAATTCCGAGAACAATGGAAGAGTTTGGAAGCATTTTTAAACTTCAACGGAATTTCGAGAACAATGGAAGAGTTCCGAAGCATATTTAAACGTCAGCAGAATTCCGAGAACAATGAAAGAGTTGCGAAGCATTATTAAACGTCAGCGGAATTCCGAGAACAATGGAAGAGTTCTGAAGCATTTTTAAACGTCAGCGGAATTTTGAAAACAATGGAAGATTTCCGAAGCATTTTAAAACGTCATCGGAATTCCGAGAACAATGGAAGATTTCCGAAGCATTTTTATATGTCAGCGGAATTCCGAGAACAATGGAAGAGCTCCGAAGCATTTTTAAACGTCAGCAGAATTCCGAGAACAATGGAAGAGTTCCGAAGCAATTTAAAACTTCAGCAGAATTCCAAGAACAATGGAAGAGTTCTGAAGCATTTTTAAACGTCAGCAGAATTCCGAGATCAATGGAAGAGTTCCGAAGCATTTTTAAACGTCAGCGGAATGCCGAGAGCAATTCAAGATTTCCGAAGCATTTTTATATGTCAGCGGAATTCCGAGAACAATGGAAGAGTACCGAAGCATTTTTAAATGTCAGCGGAATGCCGAGAACAATGCAAGATTTCCGAAGCATTTTTATATGTCAGCAGAATTCCGAGAACAATGGAAGAGATTTTAAGCATTTTTAAACTTCAGCGGAATTCCGAGAACAGTAGAAGAGTTCCGAAGCATTTTTAAACTTCACCCGAATTCTGAGAACAATGAAAGAGTTCCGAAGCATTTTTAAAAATCAGCGGAATTCCGGGAACAATGCAAGAGTTGTGAAGCATTTTTAAACGTCAGCAGAATTCCGAGAACAATGGAAGAGTTCCGAAGCATTTTTAAACTTCAGCGGAATTTGGAGAACAACGGAAGAGTTCCGAAGTATTTTTAAAAGTCAGCGGAATTCTGAGAACAATGGAAGAGTTCCGAAGCATTTTTAAACTTCAGCGGAATTCCGAGAACAATGGAAGAGTTCCAAAGCATTTTTAAACGTCAGCGGAATTCCGAGAACAATGGAAGAGTTCTGAAGCATTTTTAAACGTCAGCGGAATATTGAAAACAATGGAAGATTTCCGAAGCATTTTTAAACGTCAGCGGAATTCTGAGAACAATGGAAGAGTTACGAAGCATTTTTAAACTTCAGCAGAATTCCGAGAACAATGGAAGAGTTCCGAAGCATTTTTAAATGTCAGCGGAATTCCGAGAACAATGAAAGAGTTGCGAAGCATTATTAAACGTCAGCGGAATTCCGAGAACAATGGAAGATTTCTGAAGCATCTTTAAACTTCAGCAGAATTCCGAGAACAATGGAAGAGTTTCGAAGCATTTTTAAACTTCAACGGAATTCCGAGAACAATGGATGGGTGCCGAAGCATTTTTAAACGTCAGTGGAATTCCGAGAACAATGAAAGAGTTGCGAAGCATTATTAAACGTCAGCGGAATTCCGAGAACAATGGAAGAGTTCTGAAGCATTTTTAAGCGTCAGCGGAATTTTGAAAACAATGGAAGATTTCCGAAGCATTTATAAACGTCAGCGGAATTCTGAGAACAATGGAAGAGTTCCGAAGCATTTTTAAACTTCAGCAGAATTCCGAGAACAATGGAAGGGTTCCGAAGCATTTTTAAACTTCAGCGGAATTTGGAGAACAATGGAAGAGTTCCGAAGCATTTTTAAAAGTCAGCGGAATTCCGAGAACAATGGAAGAGTTGTGAAGCATTTTTAAACGTCAGCGGAATTCCGAGAACAATGGAATAGTTCTGAAGCATTTTTAAACGTCAGCGGAATTTTGAAAACAATGGAAGATTTCCGAAGCATTTTTAAACGTCAGCGGAATTCTGAGAACAATGGAAGAGTTCTGAAGCATTTATAAACTTCAGCAGAATTCCGAGAACAATGGAAGAGTTCCGAAGCATTTTTAAACTTCAGCGGAATTCCTAGAACAATGTAAGAGATTTTAAGCATTTTTAAACTTCAGCGGAATACCGAGAACAATAGAAGAGTTCCGAAGCATTGTTAAAATTCACACGAATTCCGAGAATAATGGAAGAGTTCAGATGAATTTTTAGACTTCAGCAGAATTCCTAGAACAATGGAAGAGTTCCGAAGCATTTTTAAACTACAGCGGAATTCCGAGAACAATGGAAGAGTTCTGAAGCATTTTTAAACTTCAGCGGAATTCCGAGAACAATATAAGAGTTCCGAAGCATTTTTAAACTTCACCCGAATTCCGAGAGCAATGGAAGAGTTCCAAAGCATTTTAAAAGTTCAGCAGAATTCCGAGAACAATTGAAGAGTTCCGAAGCATTTTTAAACGTCAGCGGAATGCCGAGAACAATGCAAGATTTCCGAAGCATTTTTAAACGTCAGCGGAATTCTGAGAACAATGGAAGAGTTCCGAAGCATTTTTAAACTTCAGCAGAATTCCGAGAACAATGGAAGCGTTTCGAAGCATTTTTAAACTTCAACGGAATTTCGAGAACAATGGAAGAGTTCCGAAGCATTTTTAAACGTCAGCGGAATTCCGAGAACAATGAAAGAGTTGCGAAGCATTATTAAACGTCAGCGGAATTCCGAGAACAATGGAAGAGTTCCGAAGCATTTTTAAACGTCAGCGGAATGCCGAGAACAATGCAAGATTTCTGAAGCATTTTTATATGTCAGCGGAATTCCGAGAACAATGGAAGAGTACCGAAGCATTTTTAAATGTCAGCAGAATTCCGAGAACAATGGAAGAGTTCCGAAGCATTTTTAAACGTCAGCAGAATTCCGAGAACAATGGAAGAGTTCCGAAGTATTTTTAAACGTCAGCAGAATTCCGAGAACAATGGAAGAGTTCCGAAGCATTTTTAAACGTAAGCGGAATTCCGAGGACAATGGAAGAGTTCTGAAGCATTTTTAAGCGTCAGCGGAATTTTGAAAACAATGGAAGATTTCCGAAGCATTTTTAAACGTCAGCGGAATTCTGAGAACAATGGAAGAGTTCCGAAGCATTTTTAAACTTCAGCAGAATTCCGAGAACAATGGAAGGGTTCTGAAGCATTTTTAAACTTCATCGGAATTTGGAGAACAATGGAAGAGTTCCGAAGTATTTTTAAAAGTCAGCGGAATTCCGAGAACAATGGAAGAGTTCTGAAGCATTTTTAAACGTCAGCGGAATTCCGAGAACAATGGAAGAGTTCCGAAGCATTTTTAAACGTCAGCAGAATTCCGAGAAGAATGTAAGAGTACTGAAGCATTTTTAAACTTCAGCAGAATTCCGAGAGCAATGGAAGAGTTCCAAAGCATTTTAAAAGTTCAGCAGAATTCCGAGAACAATTGAAGAGTTCCGAAGCATTTTTAAACGTCAGCGGAATGCCGAGAACAATGCAAGATTTCCGAAGCATTTTTATATGTCAGCGGAATTCCGAGAACAATGGAAGAGTTCCGAAGCATTTTTAAACTTCAGCAGAATTCCGAGAACAATGGAAGAGTTCCGAAGCATTTTTAAACTTCAACGGAATTCCGAGAACAATGAAAGAGTTCCGAAGCATTTTTAAACGTCAGCGGAATTCCGAGTACAATGAAAGAGTTGCGAAGCATTATTAAACGTCAGCGGAATTCCGAGAACAATGGAAGAGTTCTGAAGCATTTTTAAACTTCAGCAGAATTCCCAGAACAATGGAAGAGTTTCGAAGCATTTTTAAACTTCAACGGAATTCCGAGAAAAATGGAAGAGTTCCGAAGCATTTTTAAACGTCAGCGGAATTCCGAGAACAATGAAAGAGTTGCGAAGCATTATTAAACGTCAGCGGAATTCCGAGAACAATGGAAGAGTTCTGAAGCATTTTTAAACGTCAGCGGAATTCTGAGAACAATGGAAGAGTTCCTAAGCATTTTTAAACTTCAGCAGAATTCCGAGAACAATGGAAGGGTTCCGAAGCATTTTTAAACTTCAGCGGAATTTGGAAAACAATGGAAGTGTTCCGAAGCATTTTTAAAAGTCAGCGGAATTCCGAGAACAATGGAAGAGTTGTGAAGCATTTTTAAACATCAGCGGAATTCCGAGAACAATGGAAGAGTTCCGAAGCATTTTTAAACGTCAGCGGAATTCTGAGGACAATGGAAGAGTTCCGAAGCATTTTTAAAATTCACACGAATTCCGAGAATAATGGAAGAGTTCAGATGAATTTTTAGACTTCAGCAGAATTCCTAAAACAATGGAAGAGGTCCGAAGCATTTTTAAACTTCAGCGGAATTCCGAGAACAATGGAAGAGTTCCGAAGCATTTTTAAACATCAGCGGAATTCCGAGAACAATGGAAGAGTACCGAAGCATTTTAAAACGTCATCGGAATTCCGAGAACAATGGAAGAGTTCCGAAGCATTTTTAAACTTCAGCGGAATTACGAGAACAATGGAAGAGTTCCGAAGCATTTTTAAACATGAGCAGAATAACGAGAACAATGGAAGAGATTTTAAGCATTTTTAAACTTCAGCGGAATTCCGAGAACAATAGAAGAGTTCCGAAGCATTTTTAAACTTCACCCGAATTCCGAGAGCAATGGAAGAGTTCCAAAGCATTTTAACAGTTCAGCAGAATTCCGAGAACAATTGAAGAGTTCCGAAGCATTTTTAAACGTCAGCGGAATGCCGAGAACAATGCCAGATTTCCGAAGCATTTTTATATGTCAGCGGATTTCCGAGAACAATGGAAGAGTTACGAAGCATTTTTAAACTTCAGCAGAATTCCGAGAACAATGGAAGAGTTCCGAAGCATTTTTAAATGTCAGCGGAATTCAGAGAACAATGAAAGAGTTGCGAAGCATTATTAAACGTCAGCGGAATTCCGAGAACAATGGAAGATTTCTGAAGCATCTTTAAACTTCAGCAGAATTCCGAGAACAATGGAAGAGTTTCGAAGCATTTTTAAACGTCAGTGGAATTCCGAGAACAATGAAAGAGTTGCGAAGCATTATTAAACGTCTGCGGAATTCCGAGAACAATGGAAGAGTTCTGAAGCATTTTTAAGCGTCAGCGGAATTTTGAAAACAATGGAAGATTTCCGAAGCATTTATAAACGTCAGCGGAATTCTGAGAACAATGGAAGAGTTCCGAAGCATTTTTAAACGTCAGCGGAATTCCGAGAACAATGGAAGAGTACCGAAGCATTTTTAATTGTCATCGGAATTCCGAGAACAATGGAAGAGTTCCGAAGCATTTTTAAACTTCAGCGGAATTACGAGAACAATGGAAGAGTTCCGAAG
Source organism: Phyllobates terribilis (assembly GCF_046119375.1). Classification (NCBI taxonomy): domain Eukaryota; kingdom Metazoa; phylum Chordata; class Amphibia; order Anura; family Dendrobatidae; genus Phyllobates; species Phyllobates terribilis. The sequence continues at coordinate 9,379,248 of NW_027362788.1, read as the reverse complement.
CATTTTTAATCATGAGCAGAATTACGAGAACAATTTAAGAGATTTTAAGCATTTTTAAACTTCAGCGGAATTCCGAGAACAATAGAAGAGTTCCGAAGCATTTTTAAACTTCACCCGAATTCCGAGAGCAATGGAAGAGTTCCAAAGCATTTTAAAAGTTCAGCAGAATTCCGAGAACAATTGAAGAGTTCCGAAGCATTTTTAAACGTCAGCGGAATGCCGAGAACAATGCAAGATTTCCGAAGCATTTTTAAACGTCAGCGGAATTCTGAGAACAATGGAAGAGTTCCGAAGCATTTTTAAACTTCAGCAGAATTCCTAGAACAATGGAAGCGTTTCGAAGCATTTTTAAACTTCAACGGAATTTCGAGAACAATGGAAGGGTTCCGAAGCATTTTTAAACGTCAGCGGAATTCCGAGAACAATGAAAGAGTTGCGAAGCATTATTAAACGTCAGCGGAATTCCGAGAACAATGGAAGAGTTCCGAAGCATTTTTAAACGTCAGCGGAATGCCGAGAACAATGCAAGATTTCTGAAGCATTTTTATATGTCAGCGGAATTCCGAGAACAATGGAAGAGTACCGAAGCATTTTTAAATGTCAGCAGAATTCCGAGAACAATGGAAGAGTTCCGAAGCATTTTTAAACGTCAGCAGAATTCCGAGAACAATGGAAGAGTTCCGAAGTATTTTTAAACGTCAGCAGAATTCCGAGAACAATGGAAGAGTTCCGAAGCATTTTTAAACGTCAGCGGAATTCCGAGGACAATGGAAGAGTTCTGAAGCATTTTTAAGCGTCAGCGGAATTTTGAAAACAATGGAAGAGTTCCGAAGCATTTTTAAACTTCAGCAGAATTCCGAGAACAATGGAAGGGTTCTGAAGCATTTTTAAACTTCATCGGAATTTGGAGAACAATGGAAGAGTTCCGAAGCATTTTTAAACTTCAGCGGAATTCCTAGAACAATGTAAGAGATTTTAAGCATTTTTAAACTTCAGCGGAATTCCGAGAACAATGGAAGAGTTCCGAAGCATTTTTAAACATCAGCGGAATTCCGAGAACAATGGAAGAGTACTGAAGCATTTTAAAACGTCATCGGAATTCCGAGAACAATGGAAGAGTTCCGAAGCATTTTTAAACTTCAGCAGAATTACGAGAACAATGGAAGAGTTCCAAAGCATTTTTAAACTTCAGCGGAATTCCGAGAACAATGGAAGAGTTCCGAAGCATTTTTAAACATCAGCGGAATTCCGAGAACAATGGAAGAGTACCGAAGCATTTTAAAACGTCATCGGAATTCCGAGAACAATGGAAGAGTTCCGAAGCATTTTTAAACTTCAGCGGAATTATGAGAACAATGGAAGAGTTCCGAAGCATTTTTAAACATGAGCAGAATAACGAGAACAATGGAAGAGATTTTAAGCATTTTTAAACTTCAGCGGAATTCCGAGAACAATAGAAGAGTTCCGAAGCATTTTTAAACTTCACCCGAATTCCGAGAGCAATGGAAGAGTTCCAAAGCATTTTAAAAGTTCAGCAGAATTCCGAGAACAATTGAAGAGTTCCGAAGCATTTTTAAACGTCAGCGGAATGCCGAGAACAATGCAAGATTTCCGAAGCATTTTTATATGTCAGCGGAATTCCGAGAACAATGGAAGAGTTCCGAAGCATTTTTAAACTTCAGCAGAATTCCGAGAACAATGGAAGAGTTCCGAAGCATTTTTAAACTTCAACGGAATTCCGAGAACAATGAAAGAGTTCCGAAGCATTTTTAAACGTCAGCGGAATTCCGAGTACAATGAAAGAGTTGCGAAGCATTATTAAACGTCAGCGGAATTCCGAGAACAATGGAAGAGTTCTGAAGCATTTTTAAACTTCAGCAGAATTCCCAGAACAATGGAAGAGTTTCGAAGCATTTTTAAACTTCAACGGAATTCCGAGAAAAATGGAAGAGTTCCGAAGCATTTTTAAACGTCAGCGGAATTCCGAGAACAATGAAAGAGTTGCGAAGCATTATTAAACGTCAGCGGAATTCCGAGAACAATGGAAGAGTTCTGAAGCATTTTTAAACGTCAGCGGAATTCTGAGAACAATGGAAGAGTTCCTAAGCATTTTTAAACTTCAGCAGAATTCCGAGAACAATGGAAGGGTTCCGAAGCATTTTTAAACTTCAGCGGAATTTGGAAAACAATGGAAGTGTTCCGAAGCATTTTTAAAAGTCAGCGGAATTCCGAGAACAATGGAAGAGTTGTGAAGCATTTTTAAACATCAGCGGAATTCCGAGAACAATGGAAGAGTTCCGAAGCATTTTTAAACGTCAGCGGAATTCTGAGGACAATGGAAGAGTTCCGAAGCATTTTTAAAATTCACACGAATTCCGAGAATAATGGAAGAGTTCAGATGAATTTTTAGACTTCAGCAGAATTCCTAAAACAATGGAAGAGGTCCGAAGCATTTTTAAACTTCAGCGGAATTCCGAGAACAATGGAAGAGTTCCGAAGCATTTTTAAACATCAGCGGAATTCCGAGAACAATGGAAGAGTACCGAAGCATTTTAAAACGTCATCGGAATTCCGAGAACAATGGAAGAGTTCCGAAGCATTTTTAAACTTCAGCGGAATTACGAGAACAATGGAAGAGTTCCGAAGCATTTTTAAACATGAGCAGAATAACGAGAACAATGGAAGAGATTTTAAGCATTTTTAAACTTCAGCGGAATTCCGAGAACAATAGAAGAGTTCCGAAGCATTTTTAAACTTCACCCGAATTCCGAGAGCAATGGAAGAGTTCCAAAGCATTTTAACAGTTCAGCAGAATTCCGAGAACAATTGAAGAGTTCCGAAGCATTTTTAAACGTCAGCGGAATGCCGAGAACAATGCCAGATTTCCGAAGCATTTTTATATGTCAGCGGATTTCCGAGAACAATGGAAGAGTTACGAAGCATTTTTAAACTTCAGCAGAATTCCGAGAACAATGGAAGAGTTCCGAAGCATTTTTAAATGTCAGCGGAATTCAGAGAACAATGAAAGAGTTGCGAAGCATTATTAAACGTCAGCGGAATTCCGAGAACAATGGAAGATTTCTGAAGCATCTTTAAACTTCAGCAGAATTCCGAGAACAATGGAAGAGTTTCGAAGCATTTTTAAACGTCAGTGGAATTCCGAGAACAATGAAAGAGTTGCGAAGCATTATTAAACGTCTGCGGAATTCCGAGAACAATGGAAGAGTTCTGAAGCATTTTTAAGCGTCAGCGGAATTTTGAAAACAATGGAAGATTTCCGAAGCATTTATAAACGTCAGCGGAATTCTGAGAACAATGGAAGAGTTCCGAAGCATTTTTAAACGTCAGCGGAATTCCGAGAACAATGGAAGAGTACCGAAGCATTTTTAATTGTCATCGGAATTCCGAGAACAATGGAAGAGTTCCGAAGCATTTTTAAACTTCAGCGGAATTACGAGAACAATGGAAGAGTTCCGAAGCATTTTTAATCATGAGCAGAATTACGAGAACAATTTAAGAGATTTTAAGCATTTTTAAACTTCAGCGGAATTCCGAGAACAATAGAAGAGTTCCGAAGCATTTTTAAACTTCACCCGAATTCCGAGAGCAATGGAAGAGTTCCAAAGCATTTTAAAAGTTCAGCAGAATTCCGAGAACAATTGAAGAGTTCCGAAGCATTTTTAAACGTCAGCGGAATGCCGAGAACAATGCAAGATTTCCGAAGCATTTTTAAACGTCAGCGGAATTCTGAGAACAATGGAAGAGTTCCGAAGCATTTTTAAACTTCAGCAGAATTCCTAGAACAATGGAAGCGTTTCGAAGCATTTTTAAACTTCAACGGAATTTCGAGAACAATGGAAGGGTTCCGAAGCATTTTTAAACGTCAGCGGAATTCCGAGAACAATGAAAGAGTTGCGAAGCATTATTAAACGTCAGCGGAATTCCGAGAACAATGGAAGAGTTCCGAAGCATTTTTAAACGTCAGCGGAATGCCGAGAACAATGCAAGATTTCTGAAGCATTTTTATATGTCAGCGGAATTCCGAGAACAATGGAAGAGTACCGAAGCATTTTTAAATGTCAGCAGAATTCCGAGAACAATGGAAGAGTTCCGAAGCATTTTTAAACGTCAGCAGAATTCCGAGAACAATGGAAGAGTTCCGAAGTATTTTTAAACGTCAGCAGAATTCCGAGAACAATGGAAGAGTTCCGAAGCATTTTTAAACGTCAGCGGAATTCCGAGGACAATGGAAGAGTTCTGAAGCATTTTTAAGCGTCAGCGGAATTTTGAAAACAATGGAAGATTTCCGAAGCATTTTTAAACGTCAGCGGAATTCTGAGAACAATGGAAGAGTTCCGAAGCATTTTTAAACTTCAGCAGAATTCCGAGAACAATGGAAGGGTTCTGAAGCATTTTTAAACTTCATCGGAATTTGGAGAACAATGGAAGAGTTCCGAAGCATTTTTAAACTTCAGCGGAATTCCTAGAACAATGTAAGAGATTTTAAGCATTTTTAAACTTCAGCGGAATTCCGAGAACAATGGAAGAGTTCCGAAGCATTTTTAAACATCAGCGGAATTCCGAGAACAATGGAAGAGTACTGAAGCATTTTAAAACGTCATCGGAATTCCGAGAACAATGGAAGAGTTCCGAAGCATTTTTAAACTTCAGCAGAATTACGAGAACAATGGAAGAGTTCCAAAGCATTTTTAAACTTCAGCGGAATTCCGAGAACAATGGAAGAGTTCCGAAGCATTTTTAAACATCAGCGGAATTCCGAGAACAATGGAAGAGTACCGAAGCATTTTAAAACGTCATCGGAATTCCGAGAACAATGGAAGAGTTCCGAAGCATTTTTAAACTTCAGCGGAATTATGAGAACAATGGAAGAGTTCCGAAGCATTTTTAAACATGAGCAGAATAACGAGAACAATGGAAGAGATTTTAAGCATTTTTAAACTTCAGCGGAATTCCGAGAACAATAGAAGAGTTCCGAAGCATTTTTAAACTTCACCCGAATTCCGAGAGCAATGGAAGAGTTCCAAAGCATTTTAACAGTTCAGCAGAATTCCGAGAACAATTGAAGAGTTCCGAAGCATTTTTAAACGTCAGCGGAATGCCGAGAACAATGCCAGATTTCCGAAACATTTTTATATGTCAGCGGAATTCCGAGAACAATGGAAGAGTACCGAAGCATTTTTAAACGTCAGCGGAATTCTGAGAACAATGGAAGAGTTCCGAAGCATTTTTAAACTTCAGCAGAATTCCGAGAACAATGGAAGAGTTTGGAAGCATTTTTAAACTTCAACGGAATTTCGAGAACAATGGAAGAGTTCCGAAGCATATTTAAACGTCAGCAGAATTCCGAGAACAATGAAAGAGTTGCGAAGCATTATTAAACGTCAGCGGAATTCCGAGAACAATGGAAGAGTTCTGAAGCATTTTTAAACGTCAGCGGAATTTTGAAAACAATGGAAGATTTCCGAAGCATTTTTAAACGTCAGCGGAATTCTGAGAACAATGGAAGAGTTCCGAAGCATTTTTAAACGTCAGCGGAATGCCGAGAACAATGCAAGATTTCCGAAGCATTTTTATATGTCAGCGGAATTCCGAGAACAATGGAAGAGCTCCGAAGCATTTTTAAACGTCAGCAGAATTCCGAGAACAATGGAAGAGTTCCGAAGCAATTTAAAACTTCAGCAGAATTCCAAGAACAATGGAAGAGTTCTGAAGCATTTTTAAACGTCAGCAGAATTCCGAGATCAATGGAAGAGTTCCGAAGCATTTTTAAACGTCAGCGGAATGCCGAGAGCAATTCAAGATTTCCGAAGCATTTTTATATGTCAGCGGAATTCCGAGAACAATGGAAGAGTACCGAAGCATTTTTAAATGTCAGCGGAATGCCGAGAACAATGCAAGATTTCCGAAGCATTTTTATATGTCAGCAGAATTCCGAGAACAATGGAAGAGATTTTAAGCATTTTTAAACTTCAGCGGAATTCCGAGAACAGTAGAAGAGTTCCGAAGCATTTTTAAACTTCACCCGAATTCTGAGAACAATGAAAGAGTTCCGAAGCATTTTTAAAAATCAGCGGAATTCCGGGAACAATGCAAGAGTTGTGAAGCATTTTTAAACGTCAGCAGAATTCCGAGAACAATGGAAGAGTTCCGAAGCATTTTTAAACTTCAGCGGAATTTGGAGAACAATGGAAGAGTTCCGAAGTATTTTTAAAAGTCAGCGGAATTCTGAGAACAATGGAAGAGTTCCGAAGCATTTTTAAACTTCAGCGGAATTCCGAGAACAATGGAAGAGTTCCAAAGCATTTTTAAACGTCAGCGGAATTCCGAGAACAATGGAAGAGTTCTGAAGCATTTTTAAACGTCAGCGGAATATTGAAAACAATGGAAGATTTCCGAAGCATTTTTAAACGTCAGCGGAATTCTGAGAACAATGGAAGAGTTACGAAGCATTTTTAAACTTCAGCAGAATTCCGAGAACAATGGAAGAGTTCCGAAGCATTTTTAAATGTCAGCGGAATTCCGAGAACAATGAAAGAGTTGCGAAGCATTATTAAACGTCAGCGGAATTCCGAGAACAATGGAAGATTTCTGAAGCATCTTTAAACTTCAGCAGAATTCCGAGAACAATGGAAGAGTTTCGAAGCATTTTTAAACTTCAACGGAATTCCGAGAACAATGGATGAGTGCCGAAGCATTTTTAAACGTCAGTGGAATTCCGAGAACAATGAAAGAGTTGCGAAGCATTATTAAACGTCAGCGGAATTCCGAGAACAATGGAAGAGTTCTGAAGCATTTTTAAGCGTCAGCGGAATTTTGAAAACAATGGAAGATTTCCGAAGCATTTATAAACGTCAGCGGAATTCTGAGAACAATGGAAGAGTTCCGAAGCATTTTTAAACTTCAGCAGAATTCCGAGAACAATGGAAGGGTTCCGAAGCATTTTTAAACTTCAGCGGAATTTGGAGAACAATGGAAGAGTTCCGAAGCATTTTTAAAAGTCAGCGGAATTCCGAGAACAATGGAAGAGTTGTGAAGCATTTTTAAACGTCAGCGGAATTCCGAGAACAATGGAATAGTTCTGAAGCATTTTTAAACGTCAGCGGAATTTTGAAAACAATGGAAGATTTCCGAAGCATTTTTAAACGTCAGCGGAATTCTGAGAACAATGGAAGAGTTCTGAAGCATTTATAAACTTCAGCAGAATTCCGAGAACAATGGAAGAGTTCCGAAGCATTTTTAAACTTCAGCGGAATTCCTAGAACAATGTAAGAGATTTTAAGCATTTTTAAACTTCAGCGGAATACCGAGAACAATAGAAGAGTTCCGAAGCATTGTTAAAATTCACACGAATTCCGAGAATAATGGAAGAGTTCAGATGAATTTTTAGACTTCAGCAGAATTCCTAGAACAATGGAAGAGTTCCGAAGCATTTTTAAACTACAGCGGAATTCCGAGAACAATGGAAGAGTTCTGAAGCATTTTTAAACTTCAGCGGAATTACGAGAACAATGGAAGAGTTCCGAAGCATTTTTAATCATGAGCAGAATTACGAGAACAATTTAAGAGATTTTAAGCATTTTTAAACTTCAGCGGAATTCCGAGAACAATAGAAGAGTTCCGAAGCATTTTTAAACTTCACCCGAATTCCGAGAGCAATGGAAGAGTTCCAAAGCATTTTAAAAGTTCAGCAGAATTCCGAGAACAATTGAAGAGTTCCGAAGCATTTTTAAACGTCAGCGGAATGCCGAGAACAATGCAAGATTTCCGAAGCATTTTTAAACGTCAGCGGAATTCTGAGAACAATGGAAGAGTTCCGAAGCATTTTTAAACTTCAGCAGAATTCCGAGAACAATGGAAGCGTTTCGAAGCATTTTTAAACTTCAACGGAATTTCGAGAACAATGGAAGAGTTCCGAAGCATTTTTAAACGTCAGCGGAATTCCGAGAACAATGAAAGAGTTGCGAAGCATTATTAAACGTCAGCGGAATTCCGAGAACAATGGAAGAGTTCCGAAGCATTTTTAAACGTCAGCGGAATGCCGAGAACAATGCAAGATTTCTGAAGCATTTTTATATGTCAGCGGAATTCCGAGAACAATGGAAGAGTACCGAAGCATTTTTAAACGTCAGCAGAATTCCGAGAACAATGGAAGAGTTCCGAAGTATTTTTAAACGTCAGCAGAATTCCGAGAACAATGGAAGAGTTCCGAAGCATTTTTAAACGTAAGCGGAATTCCGAGGACAATGGAAGAGTTCTGAAGCATTTTTAAGCGTCAGCGGAATTTTGAAAACAATGGAAGATTTCCGAAGCATTTTTAAACGTCAGCGGAATTCTGAGAACAATGGAAGAGTTCCGAAGCATTTTTAAACTTCAGCAGAATTCCGAGAACAATGGAAGGGTTCTGAAGCATTTTTAAACTTCATCGGAATTTGGAGAACAATGGAAGAGTTCCGAAGTATTTTTAAAAGTCAGCGGAATTCCGAGAACAATGGAAGAGTTCTGAAGCATTTTTAAACGTCAGCGGAATTCCGAGAACAATGGAAGAGTTCCGAAGCATTTTTAAACGTCAGCAGAATTCCGAGAAGAATGTAAGAGTACTGAAGCATTTTTAAACTTCAGCAGAATTCCGAGAGCAATGGAAGAGTTCCAAAGCATTTTAAAAGTTCAGCAGAATTCCGAGAACAATTGAAGAGTTCCGAAGCATTTTTAAACGTCAGCGGAATGCCGAGAACAATGCAAGATTTCCGAAGCATTTTTATATGTCAGCGGAATTCCGAGAACAATGGAAGAGTTCCGAAGCATTTTTAAACTTCAGCAGAATTCCGAGAACAATGGAAGAGTTCCGAAGCATTTTTAAACTTCAACGGAATTCCGAGAACAATGAAAGAGTTCCGAAGCATTTTTAAACGTCAGCGGAATTCCGAGTACAATGAAAGAGTTGCGAAGCATTATTAAACGTCAGCGGAATTCCGAGAACAATGGAAGAGTTCTGAAGCATTTTTAAACTTCAGCAGAATTCCCAGAACAATGGAAGAGTTTCGAAGCATTTTTAAACTTCAACGGAATTCCGAGAAAAATGGAAGAGTTCCGAAGCATTTTTAAACGTCAGCGGAATTCCGAGAACAATGAAAGAGTTGCGAAGCATTATTAAACGTCAGCGGAATTCCGAGAACAATGGAAGAGTTCTGAAGCATTTTTAAACGTCAGCGGAATTCTGAGAACAATGGAAGAGTTCCTAAGCATTTTTAAACTTCAGCAGAATTCCGAGAACAATGGAAGGGTTCCGAAGCATTTTTAAACTTCAGCGGAATTTGGAAAACAATGGAAGTGTTCCGAAGCATTTTTAAAAGTCAGCGGAATTCCGAGAACAATGGAAGAGTTGTGAAGCATTTTTAAACATCAGCGGAATTCAGAGAACAATGGAAGAGTTCCGAAGCATTTTTAAACGTCAGCGGAATTCTGAGGACAATGGAAGAGTTCCGAAGCATTTTTAAAATTCACACGAATTCCGAGAATAATGGAAGAGTTCAGATGAATTTTTAGACTTCAGCAGAATTCCTAAAACAATGGAAGAGGTCCGAAGCATTTTTAAACTTCAGCGGAATTCCGAGAACAATGGAAGAGTTCCGAAGCATTTTTAAACATCAGCGGAATTCCGAGAACAATGGAAGAGTTCCGAAGCATTTTTAAACATCAGCGGAATTCCGAGAACAATGGAAGAGTACCGAAGCATTTTAAAACGTCATCGGAATTCCGAGAACAATGGAAGAGTTCCGAAGCATTTTTAAACTTCAGCGGAATTACGAGAACAATGGAAGAGTTCCGAAGCATTTTTAAACATGAGCAGAATAACGAGAACAATGGAAGAGATTTTAAGCATTTTTAAACTTCAGCGGAATTCCGAGAACAATAGAAGAGTTCCGAAGCATTTTTAAACTTCACCCGAATTCCGAGAGCAATGGAAGAGTTCCAAAGCATTTTAACAGTTCAGCAGAATTCCGAGAACAATTGAAGAGTTCCGAAGCATTTTTAAACGTCAGCGGAATGCCGAGAACAATGCCAGATTTCCGAAGCATTTTTATATGTCAGCGGATTTCCGAGAACAATGGAAGAGTTACGAAGCATTTTTAAACTTCAGCAGAATTCCGAGAACAATGGAAGAGTTCCGAAGCATTTTTAAATGTCAGCGGAATTCAGAGAACAATGAAAGAGTTGCGAAGCATTATTAAACGTCAGCGGAATTCCGAGAACAATGGAAGATTTCTGAAGCATCTTTAAACTTCAGCAGAATTCCGAGAACAATGGAAGAGTTTCGAAGCATTTTTAAACGTCAGTGGAATTCCGAGAACAATGAAAGAGTTGCGAAGCATTATTAAACGTCTGCGGAATTCCGAGAACAATGGAAGAGTTCTGAAGCATTTTTAAGCGTCAGCGGAATTTTGAAAACAATGGAAGATTTCCGAAGCATTTATAAACGTCAGCGGAATTCTGAGAACAATGGAAGAGTTCCGAAGCATTTTTAAACGTCAGCGGAATTCCGAGAACAATGGAAGAGTACCGAAGCATTTTTAATTGTCATCGGAATTCCGAGAACAATGGAAGAGTTCCGAAGCATTTTTAAACTTCAGCGGAATTACGAGAACAATGGAAGAGTTCCGAAGCATTTTTAATCATGAGCAGAATTACGAGAACAATTTAAGAGATTTTAAGCATTTTTAAACTTCAGCGGAATTCCGAGAACAATAGAAGAGTTCCGAAGCATTTTTAAACTTCACCCGAATTCCGAGAGCAATGGAAGAGTTCCAAAGCATTTTAAAAGTTCAGCAGAATTCCGAGAACAATTGAAGAGTTCCGAAGCATTTTTAAACGTCAGCGGAATGCCGAGAACAATGCAAGATTTCCGAAGCATTTTTAAACGTCAGCGGAATTCTGAGAACAATGGAAGAGTTCCGAAGCATTTTTAAACTTCAGCAGAATTCCTAGAACAATGGAAGCGTTTCGAAGCATTTTTAAACTTCAACGGAATTTCGAGAACAATGGAAGAGTTCCGAAGCATTTTTAAACGTCAGCGGAATTCCGAGAACAATGAAAGAGTTGCGAAGCATTATTAAACGTCAGCGGAATTCCGAGAACAATGGAAGAGTTCCGAAGCATTTTTAAACGTCAGCGGAATGCCGAGAACAATGCAAGATTTCTGAAGCATTTTTATATGTCAGCGGAATTCCGAGAACAATGGAAGAGTACCGAAGCATTTTTAAATGTCAGCAGAATTCCGAGAACAATGGAAGAGTTCCGAAGCATTTTTAAACGTCAGCAGAATTCCGAGAACAATGGAAGAGTTCCGAAGTATTTTTAAACGTCAGCAGAATTCCGAGAACAATGGAAGAGTTCCGAAGCATTTTTAAACGTCAGCGGAATTCCGAGGACAATGGAAGAGTTCTGAAGCATTTTTAAGCGTCAGCGGAATTTTGAAAACAATGGAAGATTTCCGAAGCATTTTTAAACATCAGCGGAATTCTGAGAACAATGGAAGAGTTCCGAAGCATTTTTAAACTTCAGCAGAATTCCGAGAACAATGGAAGGGTTCTGAAGCATTTTTAAACTTCATCGGAATTTGGAGAACAATGGAAGAGTTCCGAAGTATTTTTAAAAGTCAGCGGAATTCCGAGAACAATGGAAGAGTTCTGAAGCATTTTTAAACGTCAGCGGAATTCCGAGAACAATGGAAGAGTTCCGAAGCATTTTTAAACGTCAGCAGAATTCCGAGAAGAATGTAAGAGTACTGAAGCATTTTTAAACTTCAGCAGAACTCCGAGAGCAATGGAAGAGTTCCAAAGCATTTTAAATGTTCAGCAGAATTCCGAGAACAATTGAAGAGTTCCGAAGCATTTTTAAACGTCAGCGGAATGCCGAGAACAATGCAAGATTTCCGAAGCATTTTTATATGTCAGCGGAATTCCGAGAACAATGGAAGAGTTCCGAAGCATTTTTAAACTTCAACGGAATTCCGAGAACAATGAAAGAGTTCCGAAGCATTTTTAAACGTCAGCGGAATTCCGAGTACAAAGAAAGAGTTGCGAAGCATTATTAAACGTCAGCGGAATTCCGAGAACAATGGAAGAGTTCTGAAGCATTTTTAAACTTCAGCGGAATTCCGAGAACAATGAAAGAGTTGCGAAGCATTATTAAACGTCAGCGGAATTCCGAGAACAATGAAAGAGTTGCGAAGCATTATTAAACGTCAGCGGAATTCCGAGAACAATGGAAGAGTTGTGAAGCATTTTTAAACATCAGCGGAATTCCGAGAACAATGGAAGAGTTCCGAAGCATTTTTAAACGTCAGCGGAATTCTGAGGACAATGGAAGAGTTCTGAAGCATTTTTAAACTTCAGCAGAATTCCAAGAACAATGGAAGAGTTCCGAAGCATTTTTAAACTTCAGCGGAATTCCGAGAACAATGTAAGAGATTTTAAGCATTTTTAAACTTCAGCGGAATTCCGAGAACAATAGAAGAGTTCCGAAGCATTTTTAAAATTCACACGAATTCCGAGAATAATGGAAGAGTTCAGATGAATTTTTAGACTTCAGCAGAATTCCTAAAACAATGGAAGAGGTCCGAAGCATTTTTAAACTTCAGCGGAATTCCGAGAACAATGGAAGAGTTCCGAAGCATTTTTAAACATCAGCGGAATTCCGAGAACAATGGAAGAGTTCCGAAGCATTTTTAAACATCAGCGGAATTCCGAGAACAATGGAAGAGTACCGAAGCATTTTAAAACGTCATCGGAATTCCGAGAACAATGGAAGAGTTCCGAAGCATTTTTAAACTTCAGCGGAATTACGAGAACAATGGAAGAGTTCCGAAGCATTTTTAAACATGAGCAGAATAACGAGAACAATGGAAGAGATTTTAAGCATTTTTAAACTTCAGCGGAATTCCGAGAACAATAGAAGAGTTCCGAAGCATTTTTAAACTTCACCCGAATTCCGAGAGCAATGGAAGAGTTCCAAAGCATTTTAACAGTTCAGCAGAATTCCGAGAACAATTGAAGAGTTCCGAAGCATTTTTAAACGTCAGCGGAATGCCGAGAACAATGCCAGATTTCCGAAGCATTTTTATATGTCAGCGGATTTCCGAGAACAATGGAAGAGTTACGAAGCATTTTTCAACTTCAGCAGAATTCCGAGAACAATGGAAGAGTTCCGAAGCATTTTTAAACGTCAGCGGAATTCTGAGGACAATGGAAGAGTTCTGAAGCATTTTTAAACTTCAGCAGAATTCCAAGAACAATGGAAGAGTTCCGAAGCATTTTTAAACTTCAGCGGAATTCCGAGAACAATGTAAGAGATTTTAAGCATTTTTAAACTTCAGCGGAATTCCGAGAACAATAGAAGAGTTCCGAAGCATTTTTAAAATTCACACGAATTCCGAGAATAATGGAAGAGTTCAGATGAATTTTTAGACTTCAGCAGAATTCCTAAAACAATGGAAGAGGTCCGAAGCATTTTTAAACTTCAGCGGAATTCCGAGAACAATGGAAGAGTTCCGAAGCATTTTTAAACATCAGCGGAATTCCGAGAACAATGGAAGAGTTCCGAAGCATTTTTAAACATCAGCGGAATTCCGAGAACAATGGAAGAGTACCGAAGCATTTTAAAACGTCATCGGAATTCCGAGAACAATGGAAGAGTTCCGAAGCATTTTTAAACTTCAGCGGAATTACGAGAACAATGGAAGAGTTCCGAAGCATTTTTAAACATGAGCAGAATAACGAGAACAATGGAAGAGATTTTAAGCATTTTTAAACTTCAGCGGAATTCCGAGAACAATAGAAGAGTTCCGAAGCATTTTTAAACTTCACCCGAATTCCGAGAGCAATGGAAGAGTTCCAAAGCATTTTAACAGTTCAGCAGAATTCCGAGAACAATTGAAGAGTTCCGAAGCATTTTTAAACGTCAGCGGAATGCCGAGAACAATGCCAGATTTCCGAAGCATTTTTATATGTCAGCGGATTTCCGAGAACAATGGAAGAGTTACGAAGCATTTTTCAACTTCAGCAGAATTCCGAGAACAATGGAAGAGTTCCGAAGCATTTTTAAATGTCAGCGGAATTCCGAGAACAATGAAAGAGTTGCGAAGCATTATTAAACGTCAGCGGAATTCCGAGAACAATGGAAGATTTCTGAAGCATCTTTAAACTTCAGCAGAATTCCGAGAACAATGGAAGAGTTTCGAAGCATTTTTAAACGTCAGTGGAATTCCGAGAACAATGAAAGAGTTGCGAAGCATTATTAAACGTCAGCGGAATTCCGAGAACAATGGAAGAGTTCTGAAGCATTTTTAAGCGTCAGCGGAATTTTGAAAACAATGGAAGATTTCCGAAGCATTTATAAACGTCAGCGGAATTCTGAGAACAATGGAAGAGTTCCGAAGCATTTTTAAACTTCAGCAGAATTCCGAGAACAATGGAAGGGTTCCGAAGCATTTTTAAACGTCAGCGGAATTCCGAGAACAATGAAAGAGTTGCGAAGCATTATTAAACGTCAGCGGAATTCCGAGAACAATGGAAGAGTTCCGAAGCATTTTTAAACGTCAGCGGAATGCCGAGAACAATGCAAGATTTCTGAAGCATTTTTATATGTCAGCGGAATTCCGAGAACAATGGAAGAGTACCGAAGCATTTTTAAATGTCAGCAGAATTCCGAGAACAATGGAAGAGTTCCGAAGCATTTTTAAACGTCAGCAGAATTCCGAGAACAATGGAAGAGTTCCGAAGTATTTTTAAACGTCAGCAGAATTCCGAGAACAATGGAAGAGTTCCGAAGCATTTTTAAACGTAAGCGGAATTCCGAGGACAATGGAAGAGTTCTGAAGCATTTTTAAGCGTCAGCAGAATTCCGAGAACAATGGAAGAGTTCCGAAGCATTTTTAAATGTCAGCAGAATTCCGAGAGCAATGGAAGAGTTCCAAAGCATTTTAACAGTTCAGCAGAATTCCGAGAACAATTGAAGAGTTCCGAAGCATTTTTAAACGTCAGCGGAATGCCGAGAACAATGCCAGATTTCCGAAGCATTTTTATATGTCAGCGGAATTCCGAGAACAATGGAAGAGTACCGAAGCATTTTTAAACGTCAGCGGAATTCTGAGAACAATGGAAGAGTTCCGAAGCATTTTTAAACTTCAGCAGAATTCCGAGAACAATGGAAGAGTTTGGAAGCATTTTTAAACTTCAACGGAATTTCGAGAACAATGGAAGAGTTCCGAAGCATATTTAAACGTCAGCAGAATTCCGAGAACAATGAAAGAGTTGCGAAGCATTATTAAACGTCAGCGGAATTCCGAGAACAATGGAAGAGTTCTGAAGCATTTTTAAACGTCAGCGGAATTTTGAAAACAATGGAAGATTTCCGAAGCATTTTTAAACGTCAGCGGAATTCTGAGAACAATGGAAGAGTTCCGAAGCATTTTTAAACGTCAGCGGAATGCCGAGAACAATGCAAGATTTCCGAAGCATTTTTATATGTCAGCGGAATTCCGAGAACAATGGAAGAGCTCCGAAGCATTTTTAAACGTCAGCAGAATTCCGAGAACAATGGAAGAGTTCCGAAGCAATTTAAAACTTCAGCAGAATTCCAAGAACAATGGAAGAGTTCTGAAGCATTTTTAAACGTCAGCAGAATTCCGAGATCAATGGAAGAGTTCCGAAGCATTTTTAAACGTCAGCGGAATGCCGAGAGCAATTCAAGATTTCCGAAGCATTTTTATATGTCAGCGGAATTCCGAGAACAATGGAAGAGTACCGAAGCATTTTTAAATGTCAGCGGAATGCCGAGAACAATGCAAGATTTCCGAAGCATTTTTATATGTCAGCAGAATTCCGAGAACAATGGAAGAGATTTTAAGCATTTTTAAACTTCAGCGGAATTCCGAGAACAGTAGAAGAGTTCCGAAGCATTTTTAAACTTCACCCGAATTCTGAGAACAATGAAAGAGTTCCGAAGCATTTTTAAAAATCAGCGGAATTCCGGGAACAATGCAAGAGTTGTGAAGCATTTTTAAACGTCAGCAGAATTCCGAGAACAATGGAAGAGTTCCGAAGCATTTTTAAACTTCAGCGGAATTTGGAGAACAATGGAAGAGTTCCGAAGTATTTTTAAAAGTCAGCGGAATTCTGAGAACAATGGAAGAGTTCCGAAGCATTTTTAAACTTCAGCGGAATTCCGAGAACAATGGAAGAGTTCCAAAGCATTTTTAAACGTCAGCGGAATTCCGAGAACAATGGAAGAGTTCTGAAGCATTTTTAAACGTCAGCGGAATATTGAAAACAATGGAAGATTTCCGAAGCATTTTTAAACGTCAGCGGAATTCTGAGAACAATGGAAGAGTTACGAAGCATTTTTAAACTTCAGCAGAATTCCGAGAACAATGGAAGAGTTCCGAAGCATTTTTAAATGTCAGCGGAATTCCGAGAACAATGAAAGAGTTGCGAAGCATTATTAAACGTCAGCGGAATTCCGAGAACAATGGAAGATTTCTGAAGCATCTTTAAACTTCAGCAGAATTCCGAGAACAATGGAAGAGTTTCGAAGCATTTTTAAACTTCAACGGAATTCCGAGAACAATGGATGAGTGCCGAAGCATTTTTAAACGTCAGTGGAATTCCGAGAACAATGAAAGAGTTGCGAAGCATTATTAAACGTCAGCGGAATTCCGAGAACAATGGAAGAGTTCTGAAGCATTTTTAAGCGTCAGCGGAATTTTGAAAACAATGGAAGATTTCCAAAGCATTTATAAACGTCAGCGGAATTCTGAGAACAATGGAAGAGTTCCGAAGCATTTTTAAACTTCAGCAGAATTCCGAGAACAATGGAAGGGTTCCGAAGCATTTTTAAACTTCAGCGGAATTTGGAGAACAATGGAAGAGTTCCGAAGCATTTTTAAAAGTCAGCGGAATTCCGAGAACAATGGAAGAGTTGTGAAGCATTTTTAAACGTCAGCGGAATTCCGAGAACAATGGAATAGTTCTGAAGCATTTTTAAACGTCAGCGGAATTTTGAAAACAATGGAAGATTTCCGAAGCATTTTTAAACGTCAGCGGAATTCTGAGAACAATGGAAGAGTTCTGAAGCATTTATAAACTTCAGCAGAATTCCGAGAACAATGGAAGAGTTCCGAAGCATTTTTAAATTTCAGCGGAATTCCTAGAACAAGGTAAGAGATTTTAAGCATTTTTAAACTTCAGCGGAATACCGAGAACAATAGAAGAGTTCCGAAGCATTGTTAAAATTCACACGAATTCCGAGAATAATGGAAGAGTTCAGATGAATTTTTAGACTTCAGCAGAATTCCTAGAACAATGGAAGAGTTCCGAAGCATTTTTAAACTACAGCGGAATTCCGAGAACAATGGAAGAGTTCTGAAGCATTTTTAAACTTCAGCGGAATTACGAGAACAATGGAAGAGTTCCGAAGCATTTTTAATCATGAGCAGAATTACGAGAACAATTTAAGAGATTTTAAGCATTTTTAAACTTCAGCGGAATTCCGAGAACAATAGAAGAGTTCCGAAGCATTTTTAAACTTCACCCGAATTCCGAGAGCAATGGAAGAGTTCCAAAGCATTTTAAAAGTTCAGCAGAATTCCGAGAACAATTGAAGAGTTCCGAAGCATTTTTAAACGTCAGCGGAATGCCGAGAACAATGCAAGATTTCCGAAGCATTTTTAAACGTCAGCGGAATTCTGAGAACAATGGAAGAGTTCCGAAGCATTTTTAAACTTCAGCAGAATTCCGAGAACAATGGAAGCGTTTCGAAGCATTTTTAAACTTCAACGGAATTTCGAGAACAATGGAAGAGTTCCGAAGCATTTTTAAACGTCAGCGGAATTCCGAGAACAATGAAAGAGTTGCGAAGCATTATTAAACGTCAGCGGAATTCCGAGAACAATGGAAGAGTTCCGAAGCATTTTTAAACGTCAGCGGAATGCCGAGAACAATGCAAGATTTCTGAAGCATTTTTATATGTCAGCGGAATTCCGAGAACAATGGAAGAGTACCGAAGCATTTTTAAATGTCAGCAGAATTCCGAGAACAATGGAAGAGTTCCAAAGCATTTTTAAACGTCAGCAGAATTCCGAGAACAATGGAAGAGTTCCGAAGTATTTTTAAACGTCAGCAGAATTCCGAGAACAATGGAAGAGTTCCGAAGCATTTTTAAACGTAAGCGGAATTCCGAGGACAATGGAAGAGTTCTGAAGCATTTTTAAGCGTCAGCGGAATTTTGAAAACAATGGAAGATTTCCGAAGCATTTTTAAACGTCAGCGGAATTCTGAGAACAATGGAAGAGTTCCGAAGCATTTTTAAACTTCAGCAGAATTCCGAGAACAATGGAAGGGTTCTGAAGCATTTTTAAACTTCATCGGAATTTGGAGAACAATGGAAGAGTTCCGAAGTATTTTTAAAAGTCAGCGGAATTCCGAGAACAATGGAAGAGTTCTGAAGCATTTTTAAACGTCAGCGGAATTCCGAGAACAATGGAAGAGTTCCGAAGCATTTTTAAACGTCAGCAGAATTCCGAGAAGAATGTAAGAGTACTGAAGCATTTTTAAACTTCAGCAGAATTCCGAGAGCAATGGAAGAGTTCCAAAGCATTTTAAAAGTTCAGCAGAATTCCGAGAACAATTGAAGAGTTCCGAAGCATTTTTAAACGTCAGCGGAATGCCGAGAACAATGCAAGATTTCCGAAGCATTTTTATATGTCAGCGGAATTCCGAGAACAATGGAAGAGTTCCGAAGCATTTTTAAACTTCAGCAGAATTCCGAGAACAATGGAAGAGTTCCGAAGCATTTTTAAACTTCAACGGAATTCCGAGAACAATGAAAGAGTTCCGAAGCATTTTTAAACGTCAGCGGAATTCCGAGTACAATGAAAGAGTTGCGAAGCATTATTAAACGTCAGCGGAATTCCGAGAACAATGGAAGAGTTCTGAAGCATTTTTAAACTTCAGCAGAATTCCCAGAACAATGGAAGAGTTTCGAAGCATTTTTAAACTTCAACGGAATTCCGAGAAAAATGGAAGAGTTCCGAAGCATTTTTAAACGTCAGCGGAATTCCGAGAACAATGAAAGAGTTGCGAAGCATTATTAAACGTCAGCGGAATTCCGAGAACAATGGAAGAGTTCTGAAGCATTTTTAAACGTCAGCGGAATTCTGAGAACAATGGAAGAGTTCCTAAGCATTTTTAAACTTCAGCAGAATTCCGAGAACAATGGAAGGGTTCCGAAGCATTTTTAAACTTCAGCGGAATTTGGAAAACAATGGAAGTGTTCCGAAGCATTTTTAAAATTCAGCGGAATTCCGAGAACAATGGAAGAGTTGTGAAGCATTTTTAAACATCAGCGGAATTCAGAGAACAATGGAAGAGTTCCGAAGCATTTTTAAACGTCAGCGGAATTCTGAGGACAATGGAAGAGTTCCGAAGCATTTTTAAAATTCACACGAATTCCGAGAATAATGGAAGAGTTCAGATGAATTTTTAGACTTCAGCAGAATTCCTAAAACAATGGAAGAGGTCCGAAGCATTTTTAAACTTCAGCGGAATTCCGAGAACAATGGAAGAGTTCCGAAGCATTTTTAAACATCAGCGGAATTCCGAGAACAATGGAAGAGTTCCGAAGCATTTTTAAACATCAGCGGAATTCCGAGAACAATGGAAGAGTACCGAAGCATTTTAAAACGTCATCGGAATTCCGAGAACAATGGAAGAGTTCCGAAGCATTTTTAAACTTCAGCGGAATTACGAGAACAATGGAAGAGTTCCGAAGCATTTTTAAACATGAGCAGAATAACGAGAACAATGGAAGAGATTTTAAGCATTTTTAAACTTCAGCGGAATTCCGAGAACAATAGAAGAGTTCCGAAGCATTTTTAAACTTCACCCGAATTCCGAGAGCAATGGAAGAGTTCCAAAGCATTTTAACAGTTCAGCAGAATTCCGAGAACAATTGAAGAGTTCCGAAGCATTTTTAAACGTCAGCGGAATGCCGAGAACAATGCCAGATTTCCGAAGCATTTTTATATGTCAGCGGATTTCCGAGAACAATGGAAGAGTTACGAAGCATTTTTAAACTTCAGCAGAATTCCGAGAACAATGGAAGAGTTCCGAAGCATTTTTAAATGTCAGCGGAATTCAGAGAACAATGAAAGAGTTGCGAAGCATTATTAAACGTCAGCGGAATTCCGAGAACAATGGAAGATTTCTGAAGCATCTTTAAACTTCAGCAGAATTCCGAGAACAATGGAAGAGTTTCGAAGCATTTTTAAACGTCAGTGGAATTCCGAGAACAATGAAAGAGTTGCGAAGCATTATTAAACGTCTGCGGAATTCCGAGAACAATGGAAGAGTTCTGAAGCATTTTTAAGCGTCAGCGGAATTTTGAAAACAATGGAAGATTTCCGAAGCATTTATAAACGTCAGCGGAATTCTGAGAACAATGGAAGAGTTCCGAAGCATTTTTAAACGTCAGCGGAATTCCGAGAACAATGGAAGAGTACCGAAGCATTTTTAATTGTCATCGGAATTCCGAGAACAATGGAAGAGTTCCGAAGCATTTTTAAACTTCAGCGGAATTACGAGAACAATGGAAGAGTTCCGAAGCATTTTTAATCATGAGCAGAATTACGAGAACAATTTAAGAGATTTTAAGCATTTTTAAACTTCAGCGGAATTCCGAGAACAATAGAAGAGTTCCGAAGCATTTTTAAACTTCACCCGAATTCCGAGAGCAATGGAAGAGTTCCAAAGCATTTTAAAAGTTCAGCAGAATTCCGAGAACAATTGAAGAGTTCCGAAGCATTTTTAAACGTCAGCGGAATGCCGAGAACAATGCAAGATTTCCGAAGCATTTTTAAACGTCAGCGGAATTCTGAGAACAATGGAAGAGTTCCGAAGCATTTTTAAACTTCAGCAGAATTCCTAGAACAATGGAAGCGTTTCGAAGCATTTTTAAACTTCAACGGAATTTCGAGAACAATGGAAGAGTTCCGAAGCATTTTTAAACGTCAGCGGAATTCCGAGAACAATGAAAGAGTTGCGAAGCATTATTAAACGTCAGCGGAATTCCGAGAACAATGGAAGAGTTCCGAAGCATTTTTAAACGTCAGCGGAATGCCGAGAACAATGCAAGATTTCTGAAGCATTTTTATATGTCAGCGGAATTCCGAGAACAATGGAAGAGTACCGAAGCATTTTTAAATGTCAGCAGAATTCCGAGAACAATGGAAGAGTTCCGAAGCATTTTTAAACGTCAGCAGAATTCCGAGAACAATGGAAGAGTTCCGAAGTATTTTTAAACGTCAGCAGAATTCCGAGAACAATGGAAGAGTTCCGAAGCATTTTTAAACGTCAGCGGAATTCCGAGGACAATGGAAGAGTTCTGAAGCATTTTTAAGCGTCAGCGGAATTTTGAAAACAATGGAAGATTTCCGAAGCATTTTTAAACATCAGCGGAATTCTGAGAACAATGGAAGAGTTCCGAAGCATTTTTAAACTTCAGCAGAATTCCGAGAACAATGGAAGGGTTCTGAAGCATTTTTAAACTTCATCGGAATTTGGAGAACAATGGAAGAGTTCCGAAGTATTTTTAAAAGTCAGCGGAATTCCGAGAACAATGGAAGAGTTCTGAAGCATTTTTAAACGTCAGCGGAATTCCGAGAACAATGGAAGAGTTCCGAAGCATTTTTAAACGTCAGCAGAATTCCGAGAAGAATGTAAGAGTACTGAAGCATTTTTAAACTTCAGCAGAACTCCGAGAGCAATGGAAGAGTTCCAAAGCATTTTAAATGTTCAGCAGAATTCCGAGAACAATTGAAGAGTTCCGAAGCATTTTTAAACGTCAGCGGAATGCCGAGAACAATGCAAGATTTCCGAAGCATTTTTATATGTCAGCGG
Organism: Phyllobates terribilis; assembly: GCF_046119375.1. Classification (NCBI taxonomy): domain Eukaryota; kingdom Metazoa; phylum Chordata; class Amphibia; order Anura; family Dendrobatidae; genus Phyllobates; species Phyllobates terribilis. Next base: position 9,357,277 of record NW_027362788.1, on the reverse strand, counting down.
AATTCCGAGAACAATGGAAGAGTTCCGAAGCATTTTTAAACTTCAACGGAATTCCGAGAACAATGAAAGAGTTCCGAAGCATTTTTAAACGTCAGCGGAATTCCGAGTACAAAGAAAGAGTTGCGAAGCATTATTAAACGTCAGCGGAATTCCGAGAACAATGGAAGAGTTCTGAAGCATTTTTAAACTTCAGCAGAATTCCGAGAAAAATGGAAGAGTTCCGAAGCATTTTTAAACGTCAGCGGAATTCCGAGAACAATGAAAGAGTTGCGAAGCATTATTAAACGTCAGCGGAATTCCGAGAACAATGGAAGAGTTGTGAAGCATTTTTAAACATCAGCGGAATTCCGAGAACAATGGAAGAGTTCCGAAGCATTTTTAAACGTCAGCGGAATTCTGAGGACAATGGAAGAGTTCTGAAGCATTTTTAAACTTCAGCAGAATTCCAAGAACAATGGAAGAGTTCCGAAGCATTTTTAAACTTCAGCGGAATTCCGAGAACAATGTAAGAGATTTTAAGCATTTTTAAACTTCAGCGGAATTCCGAGAACAATAGAAGAGTTCCGAAGCATTTTTAAAATTCACACGAATTCCGAGAATAATGGAAGAGTTCAGATGAATTTTTAGACTTCAGCAGAATTCCTAAAACAATGGAAGAGGTCCGAAGCATTTTTAAACTTCAGCGGAATTCCGAGAACAATGGAAGAGTTCCGAAGCATTTTTAAACATCAGCGGAATTCCGAGAACAATGGAAGAGTTCCGAAGCATTTTTAAACATCAGCGGAATTCCGAGAACAATGGAAGAGTACCGAAGCATTTTAAAACGTCATCGGAATTCCGAGAACAATGGAAGAGTTCCGAAGCATTTTTAAACTTCAGCGGAATTACGAGAACAATGGAAGAGTTCCGAAGCATTTTTAAACATGAGCAGAATAACGAGAACAATGGAAGAGATTTTAAGCATTTTTAAACTTCAGCGGAATTCCGAGAACAATAGAAGAGTTCCGAAGCATTTTTAAACTTCACCCGAATTCCGAGAGCAATGGAAGAGTTCCAAAGCATTTTAACAGTTCAGCAGAATTCCGAGAACAATTGAAGAGTTCCGAAGCATTTTTAAACGTCAGCGGAATGCCGAGAACAATGCCAGATTTCCGAAGCATTTTTATATGTCAGCGGATTTCCGAGAACAATGGAAGAGTTACGAAGCATTTTTCAACTTCAGCAGAATTCCGAGAACAATGGAAGAGTTCCGAAGCATTTTTAAACGTCAGCGGAATTCTGAGGACAATGGAAGAGTTCTGAAGCATTTTTAAACTTCAGCAGAATTCCAAGAACAATGGAAGAGTTCCGAAGCATTTTTAAACTTCAGCGGAATTCCGAGAACAATGTAAGAGATTTTAAGCATTTTTAAACTTCAGCGGAATTCCGAGAACAATAGAAGAGTTCCGAAGCATTTTTAAAATTCACACGAATTCCGAGAATAATGGAAGAGTTCAGATGAATTTTTAGACTTCAGCAGAATTCCTAAAACAATGGAAGAGGTCCGAAGCATTTTTAAACTTCAGCGGAATTCCGAGAACAATGGAAGAGTTCCGAAGCATTTTTAAACATCAGCGGAATTCCGAGAACAATGGAAGAGTTCCGAAGCATTTTTAAACATCAGCGGAATTCCGAGAACAATGGAAGAGTACCGAAGCATTTTAAAACGTCATCGGAATTCCGAGAACAATGGAAGAGTTCCGAAGCATTTTTAAACTTCAGCGGAATTACGAGAACAATGGAAGAGTTCCGAAGCATTTTTAAACATGAGCAGAATAACGAGAACAATGGAAGAGATTTTAAGCATTTTTAAACTTCAGCGGAATTCCGAGAACAATAGAAGAGTTCCGAAGCATTTTTAAACTTCACCCGAATTCCGAGAGCAATGGAAGAGTTCCAAAGCATTTTAACAGTTCAGCAGAATTCCGAGAACAATTGAAGAGTTCCGAAGCATTTTTAAACGTCAGCGGAATGCCGAGAACAATGCCAGATTTCCGAAGCATTTTTATATGTCAGCGGATTTCCGAGAACAATGGAAGAGTTACGAAGCATTTTTCAACTTCAGCAGAATTCCGAGAACAATGGAAGAGTTCCGAAGCATTTTTAAATGTCAGCGGAATTCCGAGAACAATGAAAGAGTTGCGAAGCATTATTAAACGTCAGCGGAATTCCGAGAACAATGGAAGATTTCTGAAGCATCTTTAAACTTCAGCAGAATTCCGAGAACAATGGAAGAGTTTCGAAGCATTTTTAAACGTCAGTGGAATTCCGAGAACAATGAAAGAGTTGCGAAGCATTATTAAACGTCAGCGGAATTCCGAGAACAATGGAAGAGTTCTGAAGCATTTTTAAGCGTCAGCGGAATTTTGAAAACAATGGAAGATTTCCGAAGCATTTATAAACGTCAGCGGAATTCTGAGGACAATGGAAGAGTTCTGAAGCATTTTTAAACTTCAGCAGAATTCCAAGAACAATGGAAGAGTTCCGAAGCATTTTTAAACTTCAGCGGAATTCCGAGAACAATGTAAGAGATTTTAAGCATTTTTAAACTTCAGCGGAATTCCGAGAACAATAGAAGAGTTCCGAAGCATTTTTAAAATTCACACGAATTCCGAGAATAATGGAAGAGTTCAGATGAATTTTTAGACTTCAGCAGAATTCCTAAAACAATGGAAGAGGTCCGAAGCATTTTTAAACTTCAGCGGAATTCCGAGAACAATGGAAGAGTTCCGAAGCATTTTTAAACATCAGCGGAATTCCGAGAACAATGGAAGAGTTCCGAAGCATTTTTAAACATCAGCGGAATTCCGAGAACAATGGAAGAGTACCGAAGCATTTTAAAACGTCATCGGAATTCCGAGAACAATGGAAGAGTTCCGAAGCATTTTTAAACTTCAGCGGAATTACGAGAACAATGGAAGAGTTCCGAAGCATTTTTAAACATGAGCAGAATAACGAGAACAATGGAAGAGATTTTAAGCATTTTTAAACTTCAGCGGAATTCCGAGAACAATAGAAGAGTTCCGAAGCATTTTTAAACTTCACCCGAATTCCGAGAGCAATGGAAGAGTTCCAAAGCATTTTAACAGTTCAGCAGAATTCCGAGAACAATTGAAGAGTTCCGAAGCATTTTTAAACGTCAGCGGAATGCCGAGAACAATGCCAGATTTCCGAAGCATTTTTATATGTCAGCGGATTTCCGAGAACAATGGAAGAGTTACGAAGCATTTTTCAACTTCAGCAGAATTCCGAGAACAATGGAAGAGTTCCGAAGCATTTTTAAATGTCAGCGGAATTCCGAGAACAATGAAAGAGTTGCGAAGCATTATTAAACGTCAGCGGAATTCCGAGAACAATGGAAGATTTCTGAAGCATCTTTAAACTTCAGCAGAATTCCGAGAACAATGGAAGAGTTTCGAAGCATTTTTAAACGTCAGTGGAATTCCGAGAACAATGAAAGAGTTGCGAAGCATTATTAAACGTCAGCGGAATTCCGAGAACAATGGAAGAGTTCTGAAGCATTTTTAAGCGTCAGCGGAATTTTGAAAACAATGGAAGATTTCCGAAGCATTTATAAACGTCAGCGGAATTCTGAGAACAATGGAAGAGTTCCGAAGCATTTTTAAACTTCAGCAGAATTCCGAGAACAATGGAAGGGTTCCGAAGCATTTTTAAACTTCAGCGGAATTTGGAGAACAATGGAAGAGTTCCGAAGCATTTTTAAAAGTCAGCGGAAATCCGAGAACAATGGAAGAGTTGTGAAGCATTTTTAAACGTCAGCGGAATTCCGAGAACAATGGAATAGTTCTGAAGCATTTTTAAACGTCAGCGGAATTTTGAAAACAATGGAAGATTTCCGAAGCATTTTTAAACGTCAGCGGAATTCTGAGAACAATGGAAGAGTTCTGAAGCATTTATAAACTTCAGCAGAATTCCGAGAACAATGGAAGAGATCCGAAGCATTTTTAAACTTCAGCGGAATTCCTAGAACAATGTAAGAGATTTTAAGCATTTTTAAACTTCAGCGGAATTCCGAGAACAATAGAAGAGTTCCGAAGCATTGTTAAAATTCACACGAATTCCGAGAATAATGGAAGAGTTCAGATGAATTTTTAGACTTCAGCAGAATTCCTAGAACAATGGAAGATTTCCGAAGCATTTTTAAACTACAGCGGAATTCCGAGAACAATGGAAGAGTTCCGAAGCATTTTTAAACGTCAGCGGAATTCCGAGAACAATGGAAGAGTACCGATGCATTTTTAATTGTCATCGGAATTCCGAGAACAATGGAAGTGTTCCGAAGCATTTTTAAACTTCAGCGGAATTACGAGAACAATGGAAGAGTTCCGAAGCATTTTTAATCATGAGCAGAATTACGAGAACAATTTAAGAGATTTTAAGCATTTTTAAACTTCAGCGGAATTCCGAGAACAATAGAAGAGTTCCGAAGCATTTTTAAATGTCAGCGGAATGCCGAGAACAATGCAAGATTTCCGAAGCATTTTTAAACGTCAGCGGAATTCTGAGAACAATGGAAGAGTTCCGAAGCATTTTTAAACTTCAGCAGAATTCCGAGAACAATGGAAGCGTTTCGAAGCATTTTTAAACTTCAACGGAATTCCGAGAACAATGAAAGAGTTGCGAAGCATTATTAAACGTCAGCGGAATTCCGAGAACAATGAAAGAGTTGCGAAGCATTATTAAACGTCAGCGGAATTCCGAGAACAATGGAAGAGTTCCGAAGCATTTTTAAACGTCAGCGGAATGCCGAGAACAATGCAAGATTTCTGAAGCATTTTTATATGTCAGCGGAATTCCGGGAACAATGGAAGAGTACCGAAGCATTTTTAAATGTCAGCAGAATTCCGAGAACAATGGAAGAGTTCCGAAGCATTTTTAAACGTCAGCAGAATTCCGAGAACAATGGAAGCGTTTCGAAGCATTTTTAAACTTCAACGGAATTTCGAGAACAATGGAAGAGTTCCGAAGCATTTTTACACGTCAGCGGAATTCCGAGAACAATGAAAGAGTTGCGAAGCATTATTAAACGTCAGCGGAATTCCGAGAACAATGGAAGAGTTCCGAAGCATTTTTAAACGTCAGCGGAATGCCGAGAACAATGCAAGATTTCTGAAGCATTTTTATATGTCAGCGGAATTCCGAGAACAATGGAAGAGTACCGAAGCATTTTTAAATGTCAGCAGAATTCCGAGAACAATGGAAGAGTTCCGAAGCATTTTTAAACGTCAGCAGAATTCCGAGAACAATGGAAGAGTTCCGAAGTATTTTTAAACGTCAGCAGAATTCCGAGAACAATGGAAGAGTTCCGAAGCATTTTTAAACGTTAGCGGAATTCCGAGGACAATGGAAGAGTTCTGAAGCATTTTTAAGCGTCAGCGGAATTTTGAAAACAATGGAAGATTTCCGAAGCATTTTTAAACGTCAGCGGAATTCTGAGAACAATGGAAGAGTTCCGAAGCATTTTTAAACTTCAGCAGAATTCCAAGAACAATGGAAGGGTTCTGAAGCATTTTTAAACTTCAGCGGAATTTGGAGAACAATGGAAGAGTTCCGAAGTATTTTTAAAAGTCAGCGGAATTCCGAGAACAATGGAAGAGTTCCGAAGCATTTTTAAACGTCAGCAGAATTCCGAGAAGAATGTAAGAGTACTGAAGCATTTTTAAACTTCAGCATAATTCCGAGAGCAATGGAAGAGTTCCAAAGCATTTTAAAAGTTCAGCAGAATTCCGAGAACAATTGAAGAGTTCCGAAGCATTTTTAAACGTCAGCGGAATGCCGAGAACAATGCAAGATTTCCGAAGCATTTTTATATGTCAGCGGAATTCCGAGAACAATGGAAGAGTTCCGAAGCATTTTTAAACGTCAGCGGAATTCCGAGTACAATGAAAGAGTTGCGAAGCATTATTAAACGTCAGCGGAATTCCGAGAACAATGGAAGAGTTCTGAAGCGTTTTTAAACTTCAGCAGAATTCCCAGAACAATGGAAGAGTTTCGAAGCATTTTTAAACTTCAACGGAATTCCGAGAAAAATGGAAGAGTTCCGAAAAATTTTTAAACGTCAGCGGAAATCTGAGAACAATGAAAGAGTTGCGAAGCATTATTAAACGTCAGCGGAATTCCGAGAACAATGGAAGAGTTCTGAAGCATTTTTAAACGTCAGCGGAATTCTGAGAACAATGGAAGAGTTCCTAAGCATTTTTAAACTTCAGCAGAATTCCGAGAACAATGGAAGGGTTCCGAAGCATTTTTAAACTTCAGCGGAATCTGGAGAACAATGGAAGAGTTCCGAAGCATTTTTAAAAGTCAGCGGAATTCCGAGAACAATGGAAGAGTTCTGAAGCATTTTTAAACTTCAGCAGAATTCCAAGAACAATGGAAGAGTTCCGAAGCATTTTTAAACTTCAGCGGAATTCCGAGAACAATGTAAGAGATTTTAAGCATTTTTAAACTTCAGCGGAATTCCGAGAACAATAGAAGAGTTCCGAAGCATTTTTAAAATTCACACGAATTCCGAGAATAATGGAAGAGTTCAGATGAATTTTTAGACTTCAGCAGAATTCCTAAAACAATGGAAGAGGTCCGAAGCATTTTTAAACTTCAGCGGAATTCCGAGAACAATGGAAGAGTTACGAAGCATTTTTAAACATCAGCGGAATTCCGAGAACAATGGAAGAGTACCGAAGCATTTTAAAACGTCATCGGAATTCCGAGAACAATGGAAGAGTTCCAAAGCATTTTTAAACTTCAGCGGAATTCCGAGAACAATGGAAGAGTTCCGAAGCATTTTTAAACATCAGCGGAATTCCGAGAACAATGGAAGAGTACCGAAGCATTTTAAAACGTCATCGGAATTCCGAGAACAATGGAAGAGTTCCGAAGCATTTTTAAACATGAGCAGAATAACGAGAACAATGGAAGAGATTTTAAGCATTTTTAAACTTCAGCGGAATTCCGAGAACAATAGAAGAGTTCCGAAGCATTTTTAAACTTCACCCGAATTCCGAGAGCAATGGAAGAGTTCCAAAGCATTTTAACAGTTCAGCAGAATTCCGAGAACAATTGAAGAGTTCCGAAGCATTTTTAAACGTCAGCGGAATGCCGAGAACAATGCCAGATTTCCGAAGCATTTTTATATGTCAGCGGAATTCCGAGAACAATGGAAGAGTACCGAAGCATTTTTAAACGTCAGCGGAATTCTGAGAACAATGGAAGAGTTCCGAAGCATTTTTAAACGTCAGCGGAATTCCGAGAACAATGGAAGAGTTGTGAAGCATTTTTAAACATCAGCGGAATTCCGAGAACAATGGAAGAGTTCCGAAGCATTTTTAAACGTCAGCGGAATTCTGAGGACAATGGAAGAGTTCTGAAGCATTTTTAAACTTCAGCAGAATTCCAAGAACAATGGAAGAGTTCCGAAGCATTTTTAAACTTCAGCGGAATTCCGAGAACAATGTAAGAGATTTTAAGCATTTTTAAACTTCAGCGGAATTCCGAGAACAATAGAAGAGTTCCGAAGCATTTTTAAAATTCACACGAATTCCGAGAATAATGGAAGAGTTCAGATGAATTTTTAGACTTCAGCAGAATTCCTAAAACAATGGAAGAGGTCCGAAGCATTTTTAAACTTCAGCGGAATTCCGAGAACAATGGAAGAGTTCCGAAGCATTTTTAAACATCAGCGGAATTCCGAGAACAATGGAAGAGTTCCGAAGCATTTTTAAACATCAGCGGAATTCCGAGAACAATGGAAGAGTACCGAAGCATTTTAAAACGTCATCGGAATTCCGAGAACAATGGAAGAGTTCCGAAGCATTTTTAAACTTCAGCGGAATTACGAGAACAATGGAAGAGTTCCGAAGCATTTTTAAACATGAGCAGAATAACGAGAACAATGGAAGAGATTTTAAGCATTTTTAAACTTCAGCGGAATTCCGAGAACAATAGAAGAGTTCCGAAGCATTTTTAAACTTCACCCGAATTCCGAGAGCAATGGAAGAGTTCCAAAGCATTTTAACAGTTCAGCAGAATTCCGAGAACAATTGAAGAGTTCCGAAGCATTTTTAAACGTCAGCGGAATGCCGAGAACAATGCCAGATTTCCGAAGCATTTTTATATGTCAGCGGATTTCCGAGAACAATGGAAGAGTTACGAAGCATTTTTCAACTTCAGCAGAATTCCGAGAACAATGGAAGAGTTCCGAAGCATTTTTAAACGTCAGCGGAATTCTGAGGACAATGGAAGAGTTCTGAAGCATTTTTAAACTTCAGCAGAATTCCAAGAACAATGGAAGAGTTCCGAAGCATTTTTAAACTTCAGCGGAATTCCGAGAACAATGTAAGAGATTTTAAGCATTTTTAAACTTCAGCGGAATTCCGAGAACAATAGAAGAGTTCCGAAGCATTTTTAAAATTCACACGAATTCCGAGAATAATGGAAGAGTTCAGATGAATTTTTAGACTTCAGCAGAATTCCTAAAACAATGGAAGAGGTCCGAAGCATTTTTAAACTTCAGCGGAATTCCGAGAACAATGGAAGAGTTCCGAAGCATTTTTAAACATCAGCGGAATTCCGAGAACAATGGAAGAGTTCCGAAGCATTTTTAAACATCAGCGGAATTCCGAGAACAATGGAAGAGTACCGAAGCATTTTAAAACGTCATCGGAATTCCGAGAACAATGGAAGAGTTCCGAAGCATTTTTAAACTTCAGCGGAATTACGAGAACAATGGAAGAGTTCCGAAGCATTTTTAAACATGAGCAGAATAACGAGAACAATGGAAGAGATTTTAAGCATTTTTAAACTTCAGCGGAATTCCGAGAACAATAGAAGAGTTCCGAAGCATTTTTAAACTTCACCCGAATTCCGAGAGCAATGGAAGAGTTCCAAAGCATTTTAACAGTTCAGCAGAATTCCGAGAACAATTGAAGAGTTCCGAAGCATTTTTAAACGTCAGCGGAATGCCGAGAACAATGCCAGATTTCCGAAGCATTTTTATATGTCAGCGGATTTCCGAGAACAATGGAAGAGTTACGAAGCATTTTTCAACTTCAGCAGAATTCCGAGAACAATGGAAGAGTTCCGAAGCATTTTTAAATGTCAGCGGAATTCCGAGAACAATGAAAGAGTTGCGAAGCATTATTAAACGTCAGCGGAATTCCGAGAACAATGGAAGATTTCTGAAGCATCTTTAAACTTCAGCAGAATTCCGAGAACAATGGAAGAGTTTCGAAGCATTTTTAAACGTCAGTGGAATTCCGAGAACAATGAAAGAGTTGCGAAGCATTATTAAACGTCAGCGGAATTCCGAGAACAATGGAAGAGTTCTGAAGCATTTTTAAGCGTCAGCGGAATTTTGAAAACAATGGAAGATTTCCGAAGCATTTATAAACGTCAGCGGAATTCTGAGGACAATGGAAGAGTTCTGAAGCATTTTTAAACTTCAGCAGAATTCCAAGAACAATGGAAGAGTTCCGAAGCATTTTTAAACTTCAGCGGAATTCCGAGAACAATGTAAGAGATTTTAAGCATTTTTAAACTTCAGCGGAATTCCGAGAACAATAGAAGAGTTCCGAAGCATTTTTAAAATTCACACGAATTCCGAGAATAATGGAAGAGTTCAGATGAATTTTTAGACTTCAGCAGAATTCCTAAAACAATGGAAGAGGTCCGAAGCATTTTTAAACTTCAGCGGAATTCCGAGAACAATGGAAGAGTTCCGAAGCATTTTTAAACATCAGCGGAATTCCGAGAACAATGGAAGAGTTCCGAAGCATTTTTAAACATCAGCGGAATTCCGAGAACAATGGAAGAGTACCGAAGCATTTTAAAACGTCATCGGAATTCCGAGAACAATGGAAGAGTTCCGAAGCATTTTTAAACTTCAGCGGAATTACGAGAACAATGGAAGAGTTCCGAAGCATTTTTAAACATGAGCAGAATAACGAGAACAATGGAAGAGATTTTAAGCATTTTTAAACTTCAGCGGAATTCCGAGAACAATAGAAGAGTTCCGAAGCATTTTTAAACTTCACCCGAATTCCGAGAGCAATGGAAGAGTTCCAAAGCATTTTAACAGTTCAGCAGAATTCCGAGAACAATTGAAGAGTTCCGAAGCATTTTTAAACGTCAGCGGAATGCCGAGAACAATGCCAGATTTCCGAAGCATTTTTATATGTCAGCGGATTTCCGAGAACAATGGAAGAGTTACGAAGCATTTTTCAACTTCAGCAGAATTCCGAGAACAATGGAAGAGTTCCGAAGCATTTTTAAATGTCAGCGGAATTCCGAGAACAATGAAAGAGTTGCGAAGCATTATTAAACGTCAGCGGAATTCCGAGAACAATGGAAGATTTCTGAAGCATCTTTAAACTTCAGCAGAATTCCGAGAACAATGGAAGAGTTTCGAAGCATTTTTAAACGTCAGTGGAATTCCGAGAACAATGAAAGAGTTGCGAAGCATTATTAAACGTCAGCGGAATTCCGAGAACAATGGAAGAGTTCTGAAGCATTTTTAAGCGTCAGCGGAATTTTGAAAACAATGGAAGATTTCCGAAGCATTTATAAACGTCAGCGGAATTCTGAGAACAATGGAAGAGTTCCGAAGCATTTTTAAACTTCAGCAGAATTCCGAGAACAATGGAAGGGTTCCGAAGCATTTTTAAACTTCAGCGGAATTTGGAGAACAATGGAAGAGTTCCGAAGCATTTTTAAAAGTCAGCGGAAATCCGAGAACAATGGAAGAGTTGTGAAGCATTTTTAAACGTCAGCGGAATTCCGAGAACAATGGAATAGTTCTGAAGCATTTTTAAACGTCAGCGGAATTTTGAAAACAATGGAAGATTTCCGAAGCATTTTTAAACGTCAGCGGAATTCTGAGAACAATGGAAGAGTTCTGAAGCATTTATAAACTTCAGCAGAATTCCGAGAACAATGGAAGAGATCCGAAGCATTTTTAAACTTCAGCGGAATTCCTAGAACAATGTAAGAGATTTTAAGCATTTTTAAACTTCAGCGGAATTCCGAGAACAATAGAAGAGTTCCGAAGCATTGTTAAAATTCACACGAATTCCGAGAATAATGGAAGAGTTCAGATGAATTTTTAGACTTCAGCAGAATTCCTAGAACAATGGAAGATTTCCGAAGCATTTTTAAACTACAGCGGAATTCCGAGAACAATGGAAGAGTTCCGAAGCATTTTTAAACGTCAGCGGAATTCCGAGAACAATGGAAGAGTACCGATGCATTTTTAATTGTCATCGGAATTCCGAGAACAATGGAAGTGTTCCGAAGCATTTTTAAACTTCAGCGGAATTACGAGAACAATGGAAGAGTTCCGAAGCATTTTTAATCATGAGCAGAATTACGAGAACAATTTAAGAGATTTTAAGCATTTTTAAACTTCAGCGGAATTCCGAGAACAATAGAAGAGTTCCGAAGCATTTTTAAATGTCAGCGGAATGCCGAGAACAATGCAAGATTTCCGAAGCATTTTTAAACGTCAGCGGAATTCTGAGAACAATGGAAGAGTTCCGAAGCATTTTTAAACTTCAGCAGAATTCCGAGAACAATGGAAGCGTTTCGAAGCATTTTTAAACTTCAACGGAATTCCGAGAACAATGAAAGAGTTGCGAAGCATTATTAAACGTCAGCGGAATTCCGAGAACAATGAAAGAGTTGCGAAGCATTATTAAACGTCAGCGGAATTCCGAGAACAATGGAAGAGTTCCGAAGCATTTTTAAACGTCAGCGGAATGCCGAGAACAATGCAAGATTTCTGAAGCATTTTTATATGTCAGCGGAATTCCGGGAACAATGGAAGAGTACCGAAGCATTTTTAAATGTCAGCAGAATTCCGAGAACAATGGAAGAGTTCCGAAGCATTTTTAAACGTCAGCAGAATTCCGAGAACAATGGAAGCGTTTCGAAGCATTTTTAAACTTCAACGGAATTTCGAGAACAATGGAAGAGTTCCGAAGCATTTTTACACGTCAGCGGAATTCCGAGAACAATGAAAGAGTTGCGAAGCATTATTAAACGTCAGCGGAATTCCGAGAACAATGGAAGAGTTCCGAAGCATTTTTAAACGTCAGCGGAATGCCGAGAACAATGCAAGATTTCTGAAGCATTTTTATATGTCAGCGGAATTCCGAGAACAATGGAAGAGTACCGAAGCATTTTTAAATGTCAGCAGAATTCCGAGAACAATGGAAGAGTTCCGAAGCATTTTTAAACGTCAGCAGAATTCCGAGAACAATGGAAGAGTTCCGAAGTATTTTTAAACGTCAGCAGAATTCCGAGAACAATGGAAGAGTTCCGAAGCATTTTTAAACGTTAGCGGAATTCCGAGGACAATGGAAGAGTTCTGAAGCATTTTTAAGCGTCAGCGGAATTTTGAAAACAATGGAAGATTTCCGAAGCATTTTTAAACGTCAGCGGAATTCTGAGAACAATGGAAGAGTTCCGAAGCATTTTTAAACTTCAGCAGAATTCCAAGAACAATGGAAGGGTTCTGAAGCATTTTTAAACTTCAGCGGAATTTGGAGAACAATGGAAGAGTTCCGAAGTATTTTTAAAAGTCAGCGGAATTCCGAGAACAATGGAAGAGTTCCGAAGCATTTTTAAACGTCAGCAGAATTCCGAGAAGAATGTAAGAGTACTGAAGCATTTTTAAACTTCAGCATAATTCCGAGAGCAATGGAAGAGTTCCAAAGCATTTTAAAAGTTCAGCAGAATTCCGAGAACAATTGAAGAGTTCCGAAGCATTTTTAAACGTCAGCGGAATGCCGAGAACAATGCAAGATTTCCGAAGCATTTTTATATGTCAGCGGAATTCCGAGAACAATGGAAGAGTTCCGAAGCATTTTTAAACGTCAGCGGAATTCCGAGTACAATGAAAGAGTTGCGAAGCATTATTAAACGTCAGCGGAATTCCGAGAACAATGGAAGAGTTCTGAAGCGTTTTTAAACTTCAGCAGAATTCCCAGAACAATGGAAGAGTTTCGAAGCATTTTTAAACTTCAACGGAATTCCGAGAAAAATGGAAGAGTTCCGAAAAATTTTTAAACGTCAGCGGAAATCTGAGAACAATGAAAGAGTTGCGAAGCATTATTAAACGTCAGCGGAATTCCGAGAACAATGGAAGAGTTCTGAAGCATTTTTAAACGTCAGCGGAATTCTGAGAACAATGGAAGAGTTCCTAAGCATTTTTAAACTTCAGCAGAATTCCGAGAACAATGGAAGGGTTCCGAAGCATTTTTAAACTTCAGCGGAATCTGGAGAACAATGGAAGAGTTCCGAAGCATTTTTAAAAGTCAGCGGAATTCCGAGAACAATGGAAGAGTTCTGAAGCATTTTTAAACTTCAGCAGAATTCCAAGAACAATGGAAGAGTTCCGAAGCATTTTTAAACTTCAGCGGAATTCCGAGAACAATGTAAGAGATTTTAAGCATTTTTAAACTTCAGCGGAATTCCGAGAACAATAGAAGAGTTCCGAAGCATTTTTAAAATTCACACGAATTCCGAGAATAATGGAAGAGTTCAGATGAATTTTTAGACTTCAGCAGAATTCCTAAAACAATGGAAGAGGTCCGAAGCATTTTTAAACTTCAGCGGAATTCCGAGAACAATGGAAGAGTTACGAAGCATTTTTAAACATCAGCGGAATTCCGAGAACAATGGAAGAGTACCGAAGCATTTTAAAACGTCATCGGAATTCCGAGAACAATGGAAGAGTTCCAAAGCATTTTTAAACTTCAGCGGAATTCCGAGAACAATGGAAGAGTTCCGAAGCATTTTTAAACATCAGCGGAATTCCGAGAACAATGGAAGAGTACCGAAGCATTTTAAAACGTCATCGGAATTCCGAGAACAATGGAAGAGTTCCGAAGCATTTTTAAACATGAGCAGAATAACGAGAACAATGGAAGAGATTTTAAGCATTTTTAAACTTCAGCGGAATTCCGAGAACAATAGAAGAGTTCCGAAGCATTTTTAAACTTCACCCGAATTCCGAGAGCAATGGAAGAGTTCCAAAGCATTTTAACAGTTCAGCAGAATTCCGAGAACAATTGAAGAGTTCCGAAGCATTTTTAAACGTCAGCGGAATGCCGAGAACAATGCCAGATTTCCGAAGCATTTTTATATGTCAGCGGAATTCCGAGAACAATGGAAGAGTACCGAAGCATTTTTAAACGTCAGCGGAATTCTGAGAACAATGGAAGAGTTCCGAAGCATTTTTAAACTTCAGCAGAATTCCGAGAACAATGGAAGAGTTTGGAAGCATTTTTAAACTTCAACGGAATTTCGAGAACAATGGAAGAGTTCCGAAGCATATTTAAACGTCAGCGGAATTCCGAGAACAATGAAAGAGTTGCGAAGCATTATTAAACGTCAGCGGAATTCCGAGAACAATGGAAGAGTTCTGAAGTATTTTTAAACGTCAGCGGAATTTTGAAAACAATGGAAGAGTTCCGAAGCATTTTTAAACGTCAGCGGAATGCCGAGAACAATGCAAGATTTCCGAAGCATTTTTATATGTCAGCGGAATTCCGAGAACAATGGAAGAGCTCCGAAGCATTTTTAAACGTCAGCAGAATTCCGAGAACAATGGAAGAGTTCCGAAGCATTTTAAAACTTTAGCAGAATTCCAAGAACAATGGAAGAGTTCCGAAGCATTTTTAAACATCAGCGGAATGCCGAGAACAATGCAAGATTTCCGAAGCATTTTTATATGTCAGCGGAATTCCGAGAACAATGGAAGAGTACCGAAGCATTTTTAAATGTCAGCGGAATGCCGAGAACAATGCAAGATTTCCGAAGCATTTTTATATGTCAGCAGAATTCCGAGAACAATGGAAGAGATTTTAAGCATTTTTAAACTTCAGCGGAATTCCGAGAACAGTAGAAGAGTTCCGAAGCATTTTTAAACTTCACCCGAATTCTGAGAACAATGAAAGAGTTCCGAAGCATTTTTAAAAGTCAGCGGAATTCCGGGAACAATTTAAGAGTTGTGAAGCATTTTTAAACGTCAGCGGAATTCCGAGAACAATGGAAGAGTTCTGAAGCATTTTTAAGCGTCAGCGGAATTTTGAAAACAATGGAAGATTTCCGAAGCATTTATAAACGTCAGCGGAATTCTGAGAACAATGGAAGAGTTCCGAAGCATTTTTAAACTTCAGCAGAATTCCGAGAACAATGGAATGGTTCCGAAGCATTTTTAAACTTCAGCGGAATTTGGAGAACAATGGAAGAGTTCCGAAGCATTTTTAAAAGTCAGCGGAAATCCGAGAACAATGGAAGAGTTGTGAAGCATTTTTAAACGTCAGCGGAATTCCGAGAACAATGGAATAGTTCTGAAGCATTTTTAAACGTCAGCGGAATTTTGAAAACAATGGAAGATTTCCGAAGCATTTTTTAACGTCAGCGGAATTCTGAGAACAATGGAAGAGTTCTGAAGCATTTATAAACTTCAGCAGAATTCCTAGAACAATGGAAGAGTTCCGAAGCATTTTTAAACTACAGCGGAATTCCGAGAACAATGCAAGATTTCTGAAGCATTTTTATATGTCAGCGGAATTCCGAGAACAATGGAAGAGTACCGAAGCATTTTTAAATGTCAGCAGAATTCCGAGAACAATGGAAGAGTTCCGAAGCATTTTTAAACGTCAGCAGAATTCCGAGAACAATGGAAGAGTTCCGAAGTATTTTTAAACGTCAGCAGAATTCCGAGAACAATGGAAGAGTTCCGAAGCATTTTTAAACGTTAGCGGAATTCCGAGGACAATGGAAGAGTTCTGAAGCATTTTTAAGCGTCAGCGGAATTTTGAAAACAATGGAAGATTTCCGAAGCATTTTTAAACGTCAGCGGAATTCTGAGAACAATGGAAGAGTTCCGAAGCATTTTTAAACTTCAGCAGAATTCCAAGAACAATGGAAGGGTTCTGAAGCATTTTTAAACTTCAGCGGAATTTGGAGAACAATGGAAGAGTTCCGAAGTATTTTTAAAAGTCAGTGGAATTCCGAGAACAATGGAAGAGTTCCGAAGCATTTTTAAACGTCAGCAGAATTCCGAGAAGAATGTAAGAGTACTGAAGCATTTTTAAACTTCAGCATAATTCCGAGAGCAATGGAAGAGTTCCAAAGCATTTTAAAAGTTCAGCAGAATTCCGAGAACAATTGAAGAGTTCCGAAGCATTTTTAAACGTCAGCGGAATGCCGAGAACAATGCAAGATTTCCGAAGCATTTTTATATGTCAGCGGAATTCCGAGAACAATGGAAGAGTTCCGAAGCATTTTTAAACGTCAGCGGAATTCCGAGTACAATGAAAGAGTTGCGAAGCATTATTAAACGTCAGCGGAATTCCGAGAACAATGGAAGAGTTCTGAAGCGTTTTTAAACTTCAGCAGAATTCCCAGAACAATGGAAGAGTTTCGAAGCATTTTTAAACTTCAACGGAATTCCGAGAAAAATGGAAGAGTTCCGAAAAATTTTTAAACGTCAGCGGAAATCTGAGAACAATGAAAGAGTTGCGAAGCATTATTAAACGTCAGCGGAATTCCGAGAACAATGGAAGAGTTCTGAAGCATTTTTAAACGTCAGCGGAATTCTGAGAACAATGGAAGAGTTCCTAAGCATTTTTAAACTTCAGCAGAATTCCGAGAACAATGGAAGGGTTCCGAAGCATTTTTAAACTTCAGCGGAATCTGGAGAACAATGGAAGAGTTCCGAAGCATTTTTAAAAGTCAGCGGAATTCCGAGAACAATGGAAGAGTTCTGAAGCATTTTTAAACTTCAGCAGAATTCCAAGAACAATGGAAGAGTTCCGAAGCATTTTTAAACTTCAGCGGAATTCCGAGAACAATGTAAGAGATTTTAAGCATTTTTAAACTTCAGCGGAATTCCGAGAACAATAGAAGAGTTCCGAAGCATTTTTAAAATTCACACGAATTCCGAGAATAATGGAAGAGTTCAGATGAATTTTTAGACTTCAGCAGAATTCCTAAAACAATGGAAGAGGTCCGAAGCATTTTTAAACTTCAGCGGAATTCCGAGAACAATGGAAGAGTTACGAAGCATTTTTAAACATCAGCGGAATTCCGAGAACAATGGAAGAGTACCGAAGCATTTTAAAACGTCATCGGAATTCCGAGAACAATGGAAGAGTTCCAAAGCATTTTTAAACTTCAGCGGAATTCCGAGAACAATGGAAGAGTTCCGAAGCATTTTTAAACATCAGCGGAATTCCGAGAACAATGGAAGAGTACCGAAGCATTTTAAAACGTCATCGGAATTCCGAGAACAATGGAAGAGTTCCGAAGCATTTTTAAACTTCACCCGAATTCCGAGAGCAATGGAAGAGTTCCAAAGCATTTTAACAGTTCAGCAGAATTCCGAGAACAATTGAAGAGTTCCGAAGCATTTTTAAACGTCAGCGGAATGCCGAGAACAATGCCAGATTTCCGAAGCATTTTTATATGTCAGCGGAATTCCGAGAACAATGGAAGAGTACCGAAGCATTTTTAAACGTCAGCGGAATTCTGAGAACAATGGAAGAGTTCCGAAGCATTTTTAAACTTCAGCAGAATTCCGAGAACAATGGAAGAGTTTGGAAGCATTTTTAAACTTCAACGGAATTTCGAGAACAATGGAAGAGTTCCGAAGCATATTTAAACGTCAGCGGAATTCCGAGAACAATGAAAGAGTTGCGAAGCATTATTAAACGTCAGCGGAATTCCGAGAACAATGGAAGAGTTCTGAAGTATTTTTAAACGTCAGCGGAATTTTGAAAACAATGGAAGAGTTCCGAAGCATTTTTAAACGTCAGCGGAATGCCGAGAACAATGCAAGATTTCCGAAGCATTTTTATATGTCAGCGGAATTCCGAGAACAATGGAAGAGCTCCGAAGGATTTTTAAACGTCAGCAGAATTCCGAGAACAATGGAAGAGTTCCGAAGCATTTTAAAACTTCAGCAGAATTCCAAGAACAATGGAAGAGTTCCGAAGCATTTTTAAACATCAGCGGAATGCCGAGAACAATGCAAGATTTCCGAAGCATTTTTATATGTCAGCGGAATTCCGAGAACAATGGAAGAGTACCGAAGCATTTTTAAATGTCAGCGGAATGCCGAGAACAATGCAAGATTTCCGAAGCATTTTTATATGTCAGCAGAATTCCGAGAACAATGGAAGAGATTTTAAGCATTTTTAAACTTCAGCGGAATTCCGAGAACAGTAGAAGAGTTCCGAAGCATTTTTAAACTTCACCCGAATTCTGAGAACAATGAAAGAGTTCCGAAGCATTTTTAAAAGTCAGCGGAATTCCGGGAACAATTTAAGAGTTGTGAAGCATTTTTAAACGTCAGCGGAATTCCGAGAACAATGGAAGAGTTCTGAAGCATTTTTAAGCGTCAGCGGAATTTTGAAAACAATGGAAGATTTCCGAAGCATTTATAAACGTCAGCGGAATTCTGAGAACAATGTAAGAGTTCCGAAGCATTTTTAAACTTCAGCAGAATTCCGAGAACAATGGAATGGTTCCGAAGCATTTTTAAACTTCAGCGGAATTTGGAGAACAATGGAAGAGTTCCGAAGCATTTTTAAAAGTCAGCGGAAATCCGAGAACAATGGAAGAGTTGTGAAGCATTTTTAAACGTCAGCGGAATTCCGAGAACAATGGAATAGTTCTGAAGCATTTTTAAACGTCAGCGGAATTTTGAAAACAATGGAAGATTTCCGAAGCATTTTTTAACGTCAGCGGAATTCTGAGAACAATGGAAGAGTTCTGAAGCATTTATAAACTTCAGCAGAATTCCTAGAACAATGGAAGAGTTCCGAAGCATTTTTAAACTACAGCGGAATTCCGAGAACAATGGAAGAGTTCCGAAGCATTTTTAAACGTCAGCGGAATTCCGAGAACAATGGAAGAGTACCGAACCATTTTTAATCGTCATCGGAATTCCGAGAACAATGGAAGAGTTCCGAAGCATTTTTAATCATGAGCAGAATTACGAGAACAATTTAAGAGATTTTAAGCATTTTAAAACTTCAGCGGAATTTCGAGAATAATAGAAGAGTTCCGAAGCATTTTTAAACTTCACCCGAATTCCGAGAGCAATGGAAGAGTTCCAAAGCATTTTAAAAGTTCAGCAGAATTCCAAGAACAATTGAAGAGTTCCGAAGCATTTTTAAACGTCAGCGGAATTCTGAGAACAATGGAAGAGTTCCGAAGCATTTTTAAACTTCAGCAGAATTCCGAGAACAATGGAAGCGTTTCAAAGCATTTTTAAACTTCAACGGAATTTCGAGAACAATGGAAGAGTTCCGAAGCATTTTTAAACGTCAGCAGAATTCCGAGAACAATGGAAGAGTTCCGAAGCATTTTTAAACTTCAGCAGAATTCCGCGAACAATGGAAGGGTTCTGAAGCATTTTTAAACTTCAGCGGAATTTGGAGAACAATGGAAGAGTTCCGAAGTATTTTTAAAAGTCAGAGGAATTCCGAGAACAATGGAAGAGTTCTGAAGCATTTTTAAACGTCAGCGGAATTCCGAGAACAATGGAAGAGTTCCAAAGCATTTTTAAACGTCAGCAGAATTCCGAGAAGAATGTAAGAGTACTGAAGCATTTTTAAACTTCAGCAGAATTCCGAGAGCAATGGAAGAGTTCCAAAGCATTTTAAAAGTTTAGCAGAATTCCGAGAACAATTGAAGAGTTCCGAAGCATTTTTAAACGTCAGCGGAATGCCGAGAACAATGCAAGATTTCCGAAGTATTTTTATATGTCAGCGGAATTCCGAGAACAATGGAAGAGTTCCGAAGCATTTTTAAACTTCAGCAGAATTCCGAGAACAATGGAAGAGTTTCGAAGCATTTTTAAACTTCAACGGAATTTCGAGAACAATGAAAGAGTTCCGAAGCATTTTTAAACGTCAGCGGAATTCCGAGTGCAATGAAAGAGTTGCGAAGCATTATTAAACGTCAGCGGAATTCCGAGAACAATGGAAGAGTTCTGAAGCATTTTTAAACTTCAGCAGAATTCCGAGAAGAATGTAAGAGTACTGAAGCATTTTTAAACTTCAGCAGAATTCCGAGAGCAATGGAAGAGTTCCAAAGCATTTTAAAAGTTTAGCAGAATTCCGAGAACAATTGAAGAGTTCTGAAGCATTTTTAAGCGTCAGCGGAATTTTGAAAACAATGGAAGATTTCCGAAGCATTTTTAAACGTCAGCGGAATTCTGAGAACAATGGAAGAGTTCCTAAGCATTTTTAAACTTCAGCAGAATTCCGAGAACAATGGAAGGGTTCCGAAGCATTTTTAAACTTCAGCGGAATTTAGAGAACAATGGAAGAGTTCCGAAGCATTTTTAAAAGTCAGCGGAATTCCGAGAACAATGGAAGAGTTGTGAAGCATTTTTAAACATCAGCGGAATTCCGAGAACAATGGAAGAGTTCCGAAGCATTTTTAAACTTCAGCGGAATTCCGAGAACAATGGAAGAGTTCCAAAGCATTTTTAAACGTCAGCGGAATTCCGAGAACAATGGAAGAGTTGTGAAGCATTTTTAAACGTCAGCGGAATTTTGAAAACAATGGAAGATTTCCGAAGCATTTATAAACGTCAGCGGAATTCTGAGAACAATGGAAGAGTTCCGAAGCATTTTTAAACTTCAGCAGAATTCCGAGAACAATGGAAGGGTTCCGTAGCATTTTTAAACTTCAGCGGAATTTGGAGAACAATGGAAGAGTTCCGAAGCATTTTTAAAAGTCAGCGGAAATCCGAGAACAATGGAAGAGTTGTGAAGCATTTTTAAACGTCAGCGGAATTCGGAGAACAATGGAATAGTTCTGAAGCATTTTTAAACGTCAGCGGAATTTTGAAAACAATGGAAGATTTCCGAAGCATTTATAAACGTCAGCGGAATTCTGAGAACAATGGAAGAGTTCCGAAGCATTTTTAAACTTCAGCAGAATTCCGAGAACAATGGAAGGGTTCCGTAGCATTTTTAAACTTCAGCGGAATTTGGAGAACAATGGAAGAGTTCCGAAGCATTTTTAAAAGTCAGCGGAAATCCGAGAACAATGGAAGAGTTGTGAAGCATTTTTAAACGTCAGCGGAATTCCGAGAACAATGGAATAGTTCTGAAGCATTTTTAAACGTCAGCGGAATTTTGAAAACAATGGAAGATTTCCGAAGCATTTTTTAACGTCAGCGGAATTCTGAGAACAATGGAAGAGTTCTGAAGCATTTATAAACTTCAGCAGAATTCCTAGAACAATGGAAGAGTTCCGAAGCATTTTTAAACTACAGCGGAATTCCGAGAACAATGGAAGAGTTCCGAAGCATTTTTAAACGTCAGCGGAATTCCGAGAACAATGGAAGAGTACCGAACCATTTTTAATCGTCATCGGAATTCCGAGAACAATGGAAGAGTTCCGAAGCATTTTTAATCATGAGCAGAATTACGAGAACAATTTAAGAGATTTTAAGCATTTTAAAACTTCAGCGGAATTTCGAGAACAATAGAAGAGTTCCGAAGCATTTTTAAACTTCACCCGAATTCCGAGAGCAATGGAAGAGTTCCAAAGCATTTTAAAAGTTCAGCAGAATTCCGAGAACAATTGAAGAGTTCCGAAGCATTTTTAAACTTCAACGGAATTCCGAGAACAATGGAAGCGTTTCGAAGCATTTTTAAACTTCAACGGAATTTCGAGAACAATGGAAGAGTTCCGAAGCATTTTTAAACGTCAGCGGAATTCCGAGAACAATGAAAGATTTCCGAAGCATTATTAAACGTCAGCGGAATTCCGAGAACAATGGAAGAGTTCCGAAGCATTTTTAAACGTCAGCGGAATGCCGAGAACAATGCAAGATTTCCGAAGCATTTTTATATGTCAGCGGAATTCCGAGAACAATGGAAGAGTACCGAAGCATTTTTAAATGTCAGCAGAATTCCGAGAACAATGGAAGAGTTCCGAAGCATTTTTAAACATCAGCAGAATTCCGAGAACAATGGAAGAGTTCCGAAGTATTTTTAAACGTCAGCAGAATTCCGAGAACAATGGAAGAGTTCCGAAGCATTTTTAAACTTCAGCAGAATTCCGCGAACAATGGAAGGGTTCTGAAGCATTTTTAAACTTCAGCGGAATTTGGAGAACAATGGAAGAGTTCCGAAGTATTTTTAAAAGTCAGAGGAATTCCGAGAACAATGGAAGAGTTCTGAAGCATTTTTAAACGTCAGCGGAATTTGGAGAGCAATGGAAGAGTTCCAAAGCATTTTAAAAGTTTAGCAGAATTCCGAGAACAATTGAAGAGTTCCGAAGCATTTTTAAACGTCAGCGGAATGCCGAGAACAATGCAAGATTTCCGAAGTATTTTTATATGTCAGCGGAATTCCGAGAACAATGGAAGAGTTCCGAAGCATTTTTAAACTTCAGCAGAATTCCGAGAACAATGGAAGAGTTTCGAAGCATTTTTAAACTTCAACGGAATTTCGAGAACAATGGAAGAGTTCTGAAGCATTTTTAAGCGTCAGCGGAATTTTGAAAACAATGGAAGATTTCCGAAGCATTATTAAACGTCAGCGTAAGTCCGAGAACAATGGAAGAGTTCTGAAGCATTTTTAAACTTCAGCAGAATTCCGAGAAAAATGGAAGAGTTCCGAAGCATTTTTAAACGTCAGCGGAATTCCGAGAACAATGAAAGAGTTGCGAAGCATTATTAAACGTCAGCGGAATTCCGAGAACAATGGAAGAGTTGTGAAGCATTTTTAAACATCAGCGGAATTCCGAGAACAATGGAAGAGTTCCGAAGCATTTTTAAACGTCAGCGGAATTCTGAGGACAATGGAAGAGTTCTGAAGCATTTTTAAACTTCAGCAGAATTCCAAGAACAATGGAAGAGTTCCGAAGCATTTTTAAACTTCAGCGGAATTCCGAGAACAATGTAAGAGATTTTAAGCATTTTTAAACTTCAGCGGAATTCCGAGAACAATAGAAGAGTTCCGAAGCATTTTTAAAATTCACACGAATTCCGAGAATAATGGAAGAGTTCAGATGAATTTTTAGACTTCAGCAGAATTCCTAAAACAATGGAAGAGGTCCGAAGCATTTTTAAACTTCAGCGGAATTCCGAGAACAATGGAAGAGTTCCGAAGCATTTTTAAACATCAGCGGAATTCCGAGAACAATGGAAGAGTTCCGAAGCATTTTTAAACATCAGCGGAATTCCGAGAACAATGGAAGAGTACCGAAGCATTTTAAAACGTCATCGGAATTCCGAGAACAATGGAAGAGTTCCGAAGCATTTTTAAACTTCAGCGGAATTACGAGAACAATGGAAGAGTTCCGAAGCATTTTTAAACATGAGCAGAATAACGAGAACAATGGAAGAGATTTTAAGCATTTTTAAACTTCAGCGGAATTCCGAGAACAATAGAAGAGTTCCGAAGCATTTTTAAACTTCACCCGAATTCCGAGAGCAATGGAAGAGTTCCAAAGCATTTTAACAGTTCAGCAGAATTCCGAGAACAATTGAAGAGTTCCGAAGCATTTTTAAACGTCAGCGGAATGCCGAGAACAATGCCAGATTTCCGAAGCATTTTTATATGTCAGCGGATTTCCGAGAACAATGGAAGAGTTACGAAGCATTTTTAAACTTCAGCAGAATTCCGAGAACAATGGAAGAGTTCCGAAGCATTTTTAAATGTCAGCGGAATTCCGAGAACAATGAAAGAGTTGCGAAGCATTATTAAACGTCAGCGGAATTCCGAGAACAATGGAAGATTTCTGAAGCATCTTTAAACTTCAGCAGAATTCCGAGAACAATGGAAGAGTTTCGAAGCATTTTTAAACGTCAGTGGAATTCCGAGAACAATGAAAGAGTTGCGAAGCATTATTAAACGTCAGCGGAATTCCGAGAACAATGGAAGAGTTCTGAAGCATTTTTAAGCGTCAGCGGAATTTTGAAAACAATGGAAGATTTCCGAAGCATTTATAAACGTCAGCGGAATTCTGAGAACAATGGAAGAGTTCCGAAGCATTTTTAAACTTCAGCAGAATTCCGAGAACAATGGAAGGGTTCCGAAGCATTTTTAAACTTCAGCGGAATTTGGAGAACAATGGAAGAGTTCCGAAGCATTTTTAAAAGTCAGCGGAAATCCGAGAACAATGGAAGAGTTGTGAAGCATTTTTAAACGTCAGCGGAATTCCGAGAACAATGGAATAGTTCTGAAGCATTTTTAAACGTCAGCGGAATTTTGAAAACAATGGAAGATTTCCGAAGCATTTTTAAACGTCAGCGGAATTCTGAGAACAATGGAAGAGTTCTGAAGCATTTATAAACTTCAGCAGAATTCCGAGAACAATGGAAGAGATCCGAAGCATTTTTAAACTTCAGCGGAATTCCTAGAACAATGTAAGAGATTTTAAGCATTTTTAAACTTCAGCGGAATTCCGAGAACAATAGAAGAGTTCCGAAGCATTGTTAAAATTCACACGAATTCCGAGAATAATGGAAGAGTTCAGATGAATTTTTAGACTTCAGCAGAATTCCTAGAACAATGGAAGATTTCCGAAGCATTTTTAAACTACAGCGGAATTCCGAGAACAATGGAAGAGTTCCGAAGCATTTTTAAACGTCAGCGGAATTCCGAGAACAATGGAAGAGTACCGATGCATTTTTAATTGTCATCGGAATTCCGAGAACAATGGAAGTGTTCCGAAGCATTTTTAAACTTCAGCGGAATTACGAGAACAATGGAAGAGTTCCGAAGCATTTTTAATCATGAGCAGAATTACGAGAACAATTTAAGAGATTTTAAGCATTTTTAAACTTCAGCGGAATTCCGAGAACAATAGAAGAGTTCCGAAGCATTTTGAAATGTCAGCGGAATGCCGAGAACAATGCAAGATTTCCGAAGCATTTTTAAACGTCAGCGGAATTCTGAGAACAATGGAAGAGTTCCGAAGCATTTTTAAACTTCAGCAGAATTCCGAGAACAATGGAAGCGTTTCGAAGCATTTTTAAACTTCAACGGAATTTCGAGAACAATGGAAGAGTTCCGAAGCATTTTTAAACGTCAGCGGAATTCCGAGAACAATGAAAGAGTTGCGAAGCATTATTAAACGTCAGCGGAATTCCGAGAACAATGGAAGAGTTCCGAAGCATTTTTAAACGTCAGCGGAATGCCGAGAACAATGCAAGATTTCTGAAGCATTTTTATATGTCAGCGGAATTCCGAGAACAATGGAAGAGTACCGAAGCATTTTTAAATGTCAGCAGAATTCCGAGAACAATGGAAGAGTTCCGAAGCATTTTTAAATGTCAGCAGAATTCCGAGAACAATGGAAGAGTTCCGAAGTATTTTTAAACGTCAGCAGAATTCCGAGAACAATGGAAGAGTTCCGAAGCATTTTTAAACGTTAGCGGAATTCCGAGGACAATGGAAGAGTTCTGAAGCATTTTTAAGCGTCAGCGGAATTTTGAAAACAATGGAAGATTTCCGAAGCATTTTTAAACGTCAGCGGAATTCTGAGAACAGTGGAAGAGTTCCGAAGCATTTTTAAACTTCAGCAGAATTCCAAGAACAATGGAAGGGTTCTGAAGCATTTTTAAACTTCAGCGGAATTTGGAGAACAATGGAAGAGTTCCGAAGTATTTTTAAAAGTCAGCGGAATTCCGAGAACAATGGAAGAGTTCCGAAGCATTTTTAAACGTCAGCAGAATTCCGAGAAGAATGTAAGAGTACTGAAGCATTTTTAAACTTCAGCATAATTCCGAGAGCAATGGAAGAGTTCCAAAGCATTTTAAAAGTTCAGCAGAATTCCGAGAACAATTGAAGAGTTCCGAAGCATTTTTAAACGTCAGCGGAATGCCGAGAACAATGCAAGATTTCCGAAGCATTTTTATATGTCAGCGGAATTCCGAGAACAATGGAAGAGTTCCGAAGCATTTTTAAACTTCAGCAGAATTCCGAGAACAATGGAAGAGTTCCGAAGCATTTTTAAACTTCAACGGAATTCCGAGAACAATGAAAGAGTTCCGAAGCATTTTTAAACGTCAGCGGAATTCCGAGTACAATGAAAGAGTTGCGAAGCCTTATTAAACGTCAGCGGAATTCCGAGAACAATGAAAGAGTTCCGAAGCATTTTTAAACGTCAGCGGAATTCCGAGTACAATGAAAGAGTTGCGAAGCATTATTAAACGTCAGCGGAATTCCGAGAACAATGGAAGAGTTCTGAAGCGTTTTTAAACTTCAGCAGAATTCCCAGAACAATGGAAGAGTTTCGAAGCATTTTTAAACTTCAACGGAATTCCGAGAAAAATGGAAGAGTTCCGAAAAATTTTTAAACGTCAGCGGAAATCTGAGAACAATGAAAGAGTTGCGAAGCATTATTAAACGTCAGCGGAATTCCGAGAACAATGGAAGAGTTCTGAAGCATTTTTAAACGTCAGCGGAATTCTGAGAACAATGGAAGAGTTCCTAAGCATTTTTAAACTTCAGCAGAATTCCGAGAACAATGGAAGGGTTCCGAAGCATTTTTAAACTTCAGCGGAATCTGGAGAACAATGGAAGAGTTCCGAAGCATTTTTAAAAGTCAGCGGAATTCCGAGAACAATGGAAGAGTTCTGAAGCATTTTTAAACTTCAGCAGAATTCCAAGAACAATGGAAGAGTTCCGAAGCATTTTTAAACTTCAGCGGAATTCCGAGAACAATGTAAGAGATTTTAAGCATTTTTAAACTTCAGCGGAATTCCGAGAACAATAGAAGAGTTCCGAAGCATTTTTAAAATTCACACGAATTCCGAGAATAATGGAAGAGTTCAGATGAATTTTTAGACTTCAGCAGAATTCCTAAAACAATGGAAGAGTTCCGAAGCATTTTTAAACGTCAGCGGAATTCCGAGAACAATGAAAGAGTTGCGAAGCATTATTAAACGTCAGCGGAATTCCGAGAACAATGGAAGAGTTCCGAAGCATTTTTAAACGTCAGCGGAATGCCGAGAACAATGCAAGATTTCTGAAGCATTTTTATATGTCAGCGGAATTCCGAGAACAATGGAAGAGTACCGAAGCATTTTTAAATGTCAGCAGAATTCCGAGAACAATGGAAGAGTTCCGAAGCATTTTTAAATGTCAGCAGAATTCCGAGAACAATGGAAGAGTTCCGAAGTATTTTTAAACGTCAGCAGAATTCCGAGAACAATGGAAGAGTTCCGAAGCATTTTTAAACGTTAGCGGAATTCCGAGGACAATGGAAGAGTTCTGAAGCATTTTTAAGCGTCAGCGGAATTTTGAAAACAATGGAAGATTTCCGAAGCATTTTTAAACGTCAGCGGAATTCTGAGAACAATGGAAGAGTTCCGAAGCATTTTTAAACTTCAGCAGAATTCCAAGAACAATGGAAGGGTTCTGAAGCATTTTTAAACTTCAGCGGAATTTGGAGAACAATGGAAGAGTTCCGAAGTATTTTTAAAAGTCAGCGGAATTCCGAGAACAATGGAAGAGTTCCGAAGCATTTTTAAACGTCAGCAGAATTCCGAGAAGAATGTAAGAGTACTGAAGCATTTTTAAACTTCAGCATAATTCCGAGAGCAATGGAAGAGTTCCAAAGCATTTTAAAAGTTCAGCAGAATTCCGAGAACAATTGAAGAGTTCCGAAGCATTTTTAAACGTCAGCGGAATGCCGAGAACAATGCAAGATTTCCGAAGCATTTTTATATGTCAGCGGAATTCCGAGAACAATGGATGAGTTCCGAAGCATTTTTAAACGTCAGCGGAATTCCGAGTACAATGAAAGAGTTGCGAAGCATTATTAAACGTCAGCGGAATTCCGAGAACAATGAAAGAGTTCCGAAGCATTTTTAAACGTCAGCGGAATTCCGAGTACAATGAAAGAGTTGCGAAGCATTATTAAACGTCAGCGGAATTCCGAGAACAATGGAAGAGTTCTGAAGCGTTTTTAAACTTCAGCAGAATTCCCAGAACAATGGAAGAGTTTCGAAGCATTTTTAAACTTCAACGGAATTCCGAGAAAAATGGAAGAGTTCCGAAAAATTTTTAAACGTCAGCGGAAATCTGAGAACAATGAAAGAGTTGCGAAGCATTATTAAACGTCAGCGGAATTCCGAGAACAATGGAAGAGTTCTGAAGCATTTTTAAACGTCAGCGGAATTCTGAGAACAATGGAAGAGTTCCTAAGCATTTTTAAACTTCAGCAGAATTCCGAGAACAATGGAAGGGTTCCGAAGCATTTTTAAACTTCAGCGGAATCTGGAGAACAATGGAAGAGTTCCGAAGCATTTTTAAAAGTCAGCGGAATTCCGAGAACAATGGAAGAGTTCTGAAGCATTTTTAAACTTCAGCAGAATTCCAAGAACAATGGAAGAGTTCCGAAGCATTTTTAAACTTCAGCGGAATTCCGAGAACAATGTAAGAGATTTTAAGCATTTTTAAACTTCAGCGGAATTCCGAGAACAATAGAAGAGTTCCGAAGCATTTTTAAAATTCACACGAATTCCGAGAATAATGGAAGAGTTCAGATGAATTTTTAGACTTCAGCAGAATTCCTAAAACAATGGAAGAGGTCCGAAGCATTTTTAAACTTCAGCGGAATTCCGAGAACAATGGAAGAGTTACGAAGCATTTTTAAACATCAGCGGAATTCCGAGAACAATGGAAGAGTACCGAAGCATTTTAAAACGTCATCGGAATTCCGAGAACAATGGAAGAGTTCCAAAGCATTTTTAAACTTCAGCGGAATTCCGAGAACAATGGAAGAGTTCCGAAGCATTTTTAAACATCAGCGGAATTCCGAGAACAATGGAAGAGTACCGAAGCATTTTAAAACGTCATCGGAATTCCGAGAACAATGGAAGAGTTCCGAAGCATTTTTAAACTTCAGCGGAATTACGAGAACAATGGAAGAGTTCCGAAGCATTTTTAAACATGAGCAGAATAACGAGAACAATGGAAGAGATTTTAAGCATTTTTAAACTTCAGCGGAATTCCGAGAACAATAGAAGAGTTCCGAAGCATTTTTAAACTTCACCCGAATTCCGAGAGCAATGGAAGAGTTCCAAAGCATTTTAACAGTTCAGCAGAATTCCGAGAACAATTGAAGAGTTCCGAAGCATTTTTAAACGTCAGCGGAATGCCGAGAACAATGCCAGATTTCCGAAGCATTTTTATATGTCAGCGGAATTCCGAGAACAATGGAAGAGTACCGAAGCATTTTTAAACGTCAGCGGAATTCTGAGAACAATGGAAGAGTTCCGAAGCATTTTAACAGTTCAGCAGAATTCCGAGAACAATTGAAGAGTTCCGAAGCATTTTTAAACGTCAGCGGAATGCCGAGAACAATGCCAGATTTCCGAAGCATTTTTATATGTCAGCGGAATTCCGAGAACAATGGAAGAGTACCGAAGCATTTTTAAACTTCAACGGAATTTCGAGAACAATGGAAGAGTTCCGAAGCATATTTAAACGTCAGCGGAATTCCGAGAACAATGAAAGAGTTGCGAAGCATTATTAAACGTCAGCGGAATTCCGAGAACAATGGAAGAGTTCTGAAGTATTTTTAAACGTCAGCGGAATTTTGAAAACAATGGAAGAGTTCCGAAGCATTTTTAAACGTCAGCGGAATGCCGAGAACAATGCAAGATTTCCGAAGCATTTTTATATGTCAGCGGAATTCCGAGAACAATGGAAGAGCTCCGAAGCATTTTTAAACGTCAGCAGAATTCCGAGAACAATGGAAGAGTTCCGAAGCATTTTAAAACTTCAGCAGAATTCCAAGAACAATGGAAGAGTTCCGAAGCATTTTTAAACATCAGCGGAATGCCGAGAACAATGCAAGATTTCCGAAGCATTTTTATATGTCAGCGGAATTCCGAGAACAATGGAAGAGTACCGAAGCATTTTAAAATGTCAGCGGAATGCCGAGAACAATGCAAGATTTCCGAAGCATTTTTATATGTCAGCAGAATTCCGAGAACAATGGAAGAGATTTTAAGCATTTTTAAACTTCAGCGGAATTCCGAGAACAGTAGAAGAGTTCCGAAGCATTTTTAAACTTCACCCGAATTCTGAGAACAATGAAAGAGTTCCGAAGCATTTTTAAAAGTCAGCGGAATTCCGGGAACAATTTAAGAGTTGTGAAGCATTTTTAAACGTCAGCGGAATTCCGAGAACAATGGAAGAGTTCTGAAGCATTTTTAAGCGTCAGCGGAATTTTGAAAACAATGGAAGATTTCCGAAGCATTTATAAACGTCAGCGGAATTCTGAGAACAATGGAAGAGTTCCGAAGCATTTTTAAACTTCAGCAGAATTCCGAGAACAATGGAATGGTTCCGAAGCATTTTTAAACTTCAGCGGAATTTGGAGAACAATGGAAGAGTTCCGAAGCATTTTTAAAAGTCAGCGGAAATCCGAGAACAATGGAAGAGTTGTGAAGCATTTTTAAACGTCAGCGGAATTCCGAGAACAATGGAATAGTTCTGAAGCATTTTTAAACGTCAGCGGAATTTTGAAAACAATGGAAGATTTCCGAAGCATTTTTTAACGTCAGCGGAATTCTGAGAACAATGGAAGAGTTCTGAAGCATTTATAAACTTCAGCAGAATTCCTAGAACAATGGAAGAGTTCCGAAGCATTTTTAAACTACAGCGGAATTCCGAGAACAATGGAAGAGTTCCGAAGCATTTTTAAACGTCAGCGGAATTCCGAGAACAATGGAAGAGTACCGAACCATTTTTAATCGTCATCGGAATTCCGAGAACAATGGAAGAGTTCCGAAGCATTTTTAATCATGAGCAGAATTACGAGAACAATTTAAGAGATTTTAAGCATTTTAAAACTTCAGCGGAATTTCGAGAATAATAGAAGAGTTCCGAAGCATTTTTAAACTTCACCCGAATTCCGAGAGCAATGGAAGAGTTCCAAAGCATTTTAAAAGTTCAGCAGAATTCCAAGAAC
This sequence comes from Phyllobates terribilis, assembly GCF_046119375.1. NCBI lineage: Eukaryota > Metazoa > Chordata > Amphibia > Anura > Dendrobatidae > Phyllobates > Phyllobates terribilis. The sequence goes on along the minus strand of NW_027362788.1, from coordinate 9,326,248 downwards.
AATTGAAGAGTTCCGAAGCATTTTTAAACGTCAGCGGAATTCTGAGAACAATGGAAGAGTTCCGAAGCATTTTTAAACTTCAGCAGAATTCCGAGAACAATGGAAGCGTTTCAAAGCATTTTTAAACTTCAACGGAATTTCGAGAACAATGGAAGAGTTCCGAAGCATTTTTAAACGTCAGCGGAATTCCGAGAACAATGAAAGAGTTGCGAAGCATTATTAAACGTCAGCGGAATTCCGAGAACAATGGAAGAGTTCCGAAGCATTTTTAAACGTCAGCGGAATGCCGAGAACAATGCAAGATTTCCGAAGCATTTTTATATGTCAGCGGAATTCCGAGAACAATGGAAGAGTACCGAAGCATTTTTAAATGTCAGCAGAATTCCGAGAACAATGGAAGAGTTCCGAAGCATTTTTAAACATCAGCAGAATTCCGAGAACAATGAAAGAGTTCCGAAGCATTTTTAAACGTCAGCGGAATTCCGAGAACAATGAAAGAGTTGCGAAGCATTATTAAACGTCAGCGGAATTCCGAGAACAATGGAAGAGTTCCGAAGCATTTTTAAACGTCAGCGGAATGCCGAGAACAATGCAAGATTTCCGAAGCATTTTTATATGTCAGCGGAATTCCGAGAATAATGGAAGAGTACCGAAGCATTTTTAAATGTCAGCAGAATTCCGAGAACAATGGAAGAGTTCTGGAGCATTTTTAAACATCAGCAGAATTCCGAGAACAATGAAAGAGTTCCGAAGTATTTTTAAACGTCAGCAGAATTCCGAGAACAATGGAAGAGTTCCGAAGCATTTTTAAACTTCAGCAGAATTCCGCGAACAATGGAAGGGTTCTGAAGCATTTTTAAACTTCAGCGGAATTTGGAGAACAATGGAAGAGTTCGAAGTATTTTTAAAAGTCAGAGGAATTCCGAGAACAATGGAAGAGTTCTGAAGCATTTTTAAACGTCAGCGGAATTCCGAGAACAATGGAAGAGTTCCAAAGCATTTTTAAACGTCAGCAGAATTCCGAGAAGAATGTAAGAGTACTGAAGCATTTTTAAACTTCAGCAGAATTCCGAGAGCAATGGAAGAGTTCCAAAGCATTTTAAAAGTTTAGCAGAATTCCGAGAACAATTGAAGAGTTCCGAAGCATTTTTAAACGTCAGCGGAATGCCGAGAACAATGCAAGATTTCCGAAGTATTTTTATATGTCAGCGGAATTCCGAGAACAATGGAAGAGTTCCGAAGCATTTTTAAACTTCAGCAGAATTCCGAGAACAATGGAAGAGTTTCGAAGCATTTTTAAACTTCAACGGAATTTCGAGAACAATGAAAGAGTTCCGAAGCATTTTTAAACGTCAGCGGAATTCCGAGTACAATGAAAGAGTTGCGAAGCATTATTAAACGTCAGCGGAATTCCGAGAACAATGGAAGAGTTCTGAAGCGTTTTTAAACTTCAGCAGAATTCCCAGAACAATGGAAGAGTTTCGAAGCATTTTTAAACTTCAACGGAATTCCGAGAAAAATGGAAGAGTTCCGAAAAATTTTTAAACGTCAGCGGAAATCTGAGAACAATGAAAGAGTTGCGAAGCATTATTAAACGTCAGCGGAATTCCGAGAACAATGGAAGAGTTCTGAAGCATTTTTAAACGTCAGCGGAATTCTGAGAACAATGGAAGAGTTCCTAAGCATTTTTAAACTTCAGCAGAATTCCGAGAACAATGGAAGGGTTCCGAAGCATTTTTAAACTTCAGCGGAATCTGGAGAACAATGGAAGAGTTCCGAAGCATTTTTAAAAGTCAGCGGAATTCCGAGAACAATGGAAGAGTTCTGAAGCATTTTTAAACTTCAGCAGAATTCCAAGAACAATGGAAGAGTTCCGAAGCATTTTTAAACTTCAGCGGAATTCCGAGAACAATGGAAGAGTTCCGAAGCATTTTTAAACATCAGCGGAATTCCGAGAACAATGGAAGAGTACCGAAGCATTTTAAAACGTCATCGGAATTCCGAGAACAATGGAAGAGTTCCGAAGCATTTTTAAACTTCAGCGGAATTACGAGAACAATGGAAGAGTTCCAAAGCATTTTTAAACATGAGCAGAATAACGAGAACAATGGAAGAGATTTTAAGCATTTTTAAACTTCAGCGGAATTCCGAGAACAATAGAAGAGTTCCGAAGCATTTTTAAACTTCACCCGAATTCCGAGAGCAATGGAAGAGTTCCAAAGCATTTTAACAGTTCAGCAGAATTCCGAGAACAATTGAAGAGTTCCGAAGCATTTTTAAACGTCAGCGGAATGCCGAGAACAATGCCAGATTTCCGAAGCATTTTTATATGTCAGCGGAATTCCGAGAACAATGGAAGAGTACCGAAGCATTTTTAAACGTCAGCGGAATTCTGAGAACAATGGAAGAGTTCTGAAGCATTTTTAAACTTCAGCAGAATTCCGAGAACAATGGAAGAGTTTGGAAGCATTTTTAAACTTCAACGGAATTTCGAGAACAATGGAAGAGTTCCGAAGCATATTTAAACGTCAGCGGAATTCCGAGAACAATGAAAGAGTTGCGAAGCATTATTAAACGTCAGCGGAATTCCGAGAACAATGGAAGAGTTCTGAAGTATTTTTAAACGTCAGCGGAATTTTGAAAACAATGGAAGAGTTCCGAAGCATTTTTAAACGTCAGCGGAATGCCGAGAACAATGCAAGATTTCCGAAGCATTTTTATATGTCAGCGGAATTCCGAGAACAATGGAAGAGCTCCGAAGCATTTTTAAACGTCAGCAGAATTCCGAGAACAATGGAAGAGTTCCGAAGCATTTTAAAACTTCAGCAGAATTCCAAGAACAATGGAAGAGTTCCGAAGCATTTTTAAACATCAGCGGAATGCCGAGAACAATGCAAGATTTCCGAAGCATTTTTATATGTCAGCGGAATTCCGAGAACAATGGAAGAGTACCGAAGCATTTTTAAATGTCAGCGGAATGCCGAGAACAATGCAAGATTTCCGAAGCATTTTTATATGTTAGCAGAATTCCGAGAACAATGGAAGAGATTTTAAGCATTTTTAAACTTCAGCGGAATTCCGAGAACAGTAGAAGAGTTCCGAAGCATTTTTAAACTTCACCCGAATTCTGAGAACAATGAAAGAGTTCCGAAGCATTTTTAAAAGTCAGCGGAATTCCGGGAACAATTTAAGAGTTGTGAAGCATTTTTAAACGTCAGCGGAATTCCGAGAACAATGGAAGAGTTCTGAAGCATTTTTAAGCGTCAGCGGAATTTTGAAAACAATGGAAGATTTCCGAAGCATTTATAAACGTCAGCGGAATTCTGAGAACAATGGAAGAGTTCCGAAGCATTTTTAAACTTCAGCAGAATTCCGAGAACAATGGAATGGTTCCGAAGCATTTTTAAACTTCAGCGGAATTTGGAGAACAATGGAAGAGTTCCGAAGCATTTTTAAAAGTCAGCGGAAATCCGAGAACAATGGAAGAGTTGTGAAGCATTTTTAAACGTCAGCGGAATTCCGAGAACAATGGAATAGTTCTGAAGCATTTTTAAACGTCAGCGGAATTTTGAAAACAATGGAAGATTTCCGAAGCATTTTTTAACGTCAGCGGAATTCTGAGAACAATGGAAGAGTTCTGAAGCATTTATAAACTTCAGCAGAATTCCTAGAACAATGGAAGAGTTCCGAAGCATTTTTAAACTACAGCGGAATTCCGAGAACAATGGAAGAGTTCCGAAGCATTTTTAAACGTCAGCGGAATTCCGAGAACAATGGAAGAGTACCGAACCATTTTTAATCGTCATCGGAATTCCGAGAACAATGGAAGAGTTCCGAAGCATTTTTAATCATGAGCAGAATTACGAGAACAATTTAAGAGATTTTAAGCATTTTAAAACTTCAGCGGAATTTCGAGAATAATAGAAGAGTTCCGAAGCATTTTTAAACTTCACCCGAATTCCGAGAGCAATGGAAGAGTTCCAAAGCATTTTAAAAGTTCAGCAGAATTCCAAGAACAATTGAAGAGTTCCGAAGCATTTTTAAACGTCAGCGGAATTCTGAGAACAATGGAAGAGTTCCGAAGCATTTTTAAACTTCAGCAGAATTCCGAGAACAATGGAAGCGTTTCAAAGCATTTTTAAACTTCAACGGAATTTCGAGAACAATGGAAGAGTTCCGAAGCATTTTTAAACGTCAGCGGAATTCCGAGAACAATGAAAGAGTTGCGAAGCATTATTAAACGTCAGCGGAATTCCGAGAACAATGGAAGAGTTCCGAAGCATTTTTAAACGTCAGCGGAATGCCGAGAACAATGCAAGATTTCCGAAGCATTTTTATATGTCAGCGGAATTCCGAGAACAATGGAAGAGTACCGAAGCATTTTTAAATGTCAGCAGAATTCCGAGAACAATGGAAGAGTTCCGAAGCATTTTTAAACATCAGCAGAATTCCGAGAACAATGAAAGAGTTCCGAAGTATTTTTAAACGTCAGCAGAATTCCGAGAACAATGGAAGAGTTCCGAAGCATTTTTAAACTTCAGCAGAATTCCGCGAACAATGGAAGGGTTCTGAAGCATTTTTAAACTTCAGCGGAATTTGGAGAACAATGGAAGAGTTCCGAAGTATTTTTAAAAGTCAGAGGAATTCCGAGAACAATGGAAGAGTTCTGAAGCATTTTTAAACGTCAGCGGAATTCCGAGAACAATGGAAGAGTTCCAAAGCATTTTTAAACGTCAGCAGAATTCCGAGAAGAATGTAAGAGTACTGAAGCATTTTTAAACTTCAGCAGAATTCCGAGAGCAATGGAAGAGTTCCAAAGCATTTTAAAAGTTTAGCAGAATTCCGAGAACAATTGAAGAGTTCCGAAGCATTTTTAAACGTCAGCGGAATGCCGAGAACAATGCAAGATTTCCGAAGTATTTTTATATGTCAGCGGAATTCCGAGAACAATGGAAGAGTTCCGAAGCATTTTTAAACTTCAGCAGAATTCCGAGAACAATGGAAGAGTTTCGAAGCATTTTTAAACTTCAACGGAATTTCGAGAACAATGAAAGAGTTCCGAAGCATTTTTAAACGTCAGCGGAATTCCGAGTACAATGAAAGAGTTGCGAAGCATTATTAAACGTCAGCGGAATTCCGAGAACAATGGAAGAGTTCTGAAGCATTTTTAAACTTCAGCAGAATTCCCAGAACAATGGAAGAGTTTCGAAGCATTTTTAAACTTCAACGGAATTCCGAGAACAATGGAAGAGTTCCGAAGCATTTTTAAACGTCAGCGGAATTCCGAGAACAATGAAAGAGTTGCGAAGCATTATTAAACGTCAGCGGAATTCCAAGAACAATGGAAGAGTTCTGAAGCATTTTTAAGCGTCAGCGGAATTTTGAAAACAATGGAAGATTTCCGAAGCATTTTTAAACATCAGCGGAATTCTGAGAACAATGGAAGAGTTCCTAAGCATTTTTAAACTTCAGCAGAATTCCGAGAACAATGGAAGGGTTCCGAAGCATTTTTAAACTTCAGCGGAATTTAGAGAACAATGGAAGAGTTCCGAAGCATTTTTAAAAGTCAGCGGAATTCCGAGAACAATGGAAGAGTTGTGAAGCATTTTTAAACATCAGCGGAATTCCGAGAACAATGGAAGAGTTCCGAAGCATTTTTAAACTTCAGCGGGATTTGGAGAACAATGGAAGAGTTCCGAAGTATTTTTAAAAGTCAGTGGAATTCTGAGAACAATGGAAGTGTTCCGAAGCATTTTTAAACTTCAGCGGAATTCCGAGAACAATGGAAGAGTTCCAAAGCATTTTTAAACGTCAGCGGAATTCCGAGAACAATGGAAGAGTTGTGAAGCATTTTTAAACGTCAGCGGAATTTTGAAAACAATGGAAGATTTCCGAAGCATTTATAAACGTCAGCGGAATTCTGAGAACAATGGAAGAGTTCCGAAGCATTTTTAAACTTCAGCAGAATTCCGAGAACAATGGAAGGGTTCCGTAGCATTTTTAAACTTCAGCGGAATTTGGAGAACAATGTAAGAGTTCCGAAGCATTTTTAAAAGTCAGCGGAAATCCGAGAACAATGGAAGAGTTGTGAAGCATTTTTAAACGTCAGCGGAATTCGGAGAACAATGGAATAGTTCTGAAGCATTTTTAAACGTCAGCGGAATTTTGAAAACAATGGAAGATTTCCGAAGCATTTATAAACGTCAGCGGAATTCTGAGAACAATGGAAGAGTTCCGAAGCATTTTTAAACTTCAGCAGAATTCCGAGAACAATGGAAGGGTTCCGTAGCATTTTTAAACTTCAGCGGAATTTGGAGAACAATGGAAGAGTTCCGAAGCATTTTTAAAAGTCAGCGGAAATCCGAGAACAATGGAAGAGTTGTGAAGCATTTTTAAACGTCAGCGGAATTCCGAGAACAATGGAATAGTTCTGAAGCATTTTTAAACGTCAGCGGAATTTTGAAAACAATGGAAGAGTTCCGAAGCATTTTAACAGTTCAGCAGAATTCCGAGAACAATTGAAGAGTTCCGAAGCATTTTTAAACGTCAGCGGAATGCCGAGAACAATGCAAGATTTCCGAAGCATTTTTATATGTCAGCGGAATTCCGAGAACAATGGAAGAGTACCGAAGCATTTTTAAACGTCAGCGGAATTCTGAGAACAATGGAAGAGTTCCGAAGCATTTTTAAACTTCAGCAGAATTCCGAGAACAATGGAAGAGTTTCGAAGCATTTTTAAACTTCAACGGAATTCCGAGAACAATGAAAGAGTTCCGAAGCATTTTTAAACGTCAGCGGAATTCCGAGTACAATGAAAGAGTTGCGAAGCATTATTAAACGTCAGCGGAATTCCGAGAACAATGGAAGAGTTCTGAAGCATTTTTAAACTTCAGCAGAATTCCCAGAACAATGGAAGAGTTTCGAAGCATTTTTAAACTTCAACGGAATTCCGAGAACAATGGAAGAGTTCCGAAGCATTTTTAAACGTCAGCGGAATTCCGAGAACAATGAAAGAGTTGCGAAGCATTATTAAACGTCAGCGGAATTCCAAGAACAATGGAAGAGTTCTGAAGCATTTTTAAGCGTCAGCGGAATTTTGAAAACAATGGAAGATTTCCGAAGCATTTTTAAACGTCAGCGGAATTCTGAGAACAATGGAAGAGTTACTAAGCATTTTTAAACTTCAGCAGAATTCCGAGAACAATGGAAGGGTTCCGAAGCATTTTTAAAAGTCAGCGGAATTCCGAGAACAATGGAAGAGTTGTGAAGCATTTTTAAACATCAGCGGAATTCCGAGAACAATGGAAGAGTTCCGAAGCATTTTTAAACGTCAGCGGAATTTTGAAAACAATGGAAGATTTCCGAAGCATTTTTAAACGTCAGCGGAATTCTGAGAACAATGGAAGAGTTCCGAAGCATTTTTAAACGTCAGCGGAATGCCGAGAACAATGCAAGATTTCCGAAGCATTTTTATATGTCAGCGGAATTCCGAGAACAATGGAAGAGCTCCGAAGCATTTTTAAACGTCAGCAGAATTCCGAGAACAATGGAAGAGTTCTGAAGCATTTTTAAGCGTCAGCGGAATTTTGAAAACAATGGAAGATTTCCGAAGCATTTTTAAACGTCAGCGGAATTCTGAGAACAATGGAAGAGTTCTGAAGCATTTATAAACTTCAGCAGAATTCCGAGAACAATGGAAGAGTTCCGAAGCATTTTTAAACTTCAGCGGAATTCCTAGAACAATGTAAGAGATTTTAAGCATTTTTAAACTTCAGCGGAATTCCGAGAACAATAGAAGAGTTCCGAAGCATTGTTAAAATTCACACGAATTTCGAGAATAATGGAAGAGTTCAGATGAATTTTTAGACTTCAGCAGAATTCCTAGAACAATGGAAGAGTTCCGAAGCATTTTTAAACTACAGCGGAATTCCGAGAACAATGGAAGAGTTCCGAAGCATTTTTAAACGTCAGCGGAATTCCGAGAACAATGGAAGAGTTCCGAAGCATTTTTAAACTTCAGCGGAATTACGAGAACAATGGAAGAGTTCCGAAGCATTTTTAATCATGAGCAGAATTACGAGAACAATTTAAGAGATTTTAAGCATTTTTAAACTTCAGCGGAATTCCAAGAACAATAGAAGAGTTCCGAAGCATTTTTAAACTTCACCCGAATTCCGTGAGCAATGGAAGAGTTCCAAAGCATTTTAAAAGTTCAGCAGAATTCCGAGAACAATTGAAGAGTTCCGAAGCATTTTTAAACGTCAGCGGAATGCCGAGAACAATGCAAGATTTCCGAAGCATTTTTAAACGTCAGCGGAATTCTGAGAACAATGGAAGAGTTCCGAAGCATTTTTAAACTTCAGCAGAATTCCGAGAACAATGGAAGCGTTTCGAAGCATTTTTAAACTTCAACGTAATTTCGAGAACAATGGAAGAGTTCCGAAGCATTTTTAAACGTCAGCGGAATGCCGAGAACAATGCAAGATTTCCGAAGCATTTTTATATGTCAGCGGAATTCTGAGAACAATGGAAGAGTTCGGAAGCATTTTTAAACGTCAGCGGAATGCCGAGAACAATGCAAGATTTCCGAAGCATTTTTATATGTCAGCGGAATTCCGAGAACAATGGAAGAGCTCCGAAGCATTTTTAAACGTCAGCAGAATTCCGAGAACAATGGAAGAGTTCCGAAGCATTTTTATATGTCAGCGGAATTCCGAGAACAATGGAAGAGCTCCGAAGCATTTTTAAACGTCAGCAGAATTCCGAGAACAATGGAAGAGTTCCGAAGCATTTTTAAACGTCAGCGGAATTCTGAGAACAATGGAAGAGTTCCGAAGCATTTTTAAACTTCAGCAGAATTCCGAGAACAATGGAAGGGTTCTGAAGCATTTTTAAACTTCAGCGGAATTTGGAGAACAATGGAAGAGTTCTGAAGTATTTTTAAAAGTCAGCGGAATTCCGAGAACAATGGAAGAGTTCCGAAGCCTTTTTAAACTTCAGCAGAATTCCGAGAACAATGGAAGATTTCCGAAGCATTTTTAAACGTCAGCGGAATTCTGAGAACAATGGAAGAGTTCTGAAGCATTTATAAACTTCAGCAGAATTCCGAGAACAATGGAAGAGTTCCTAAGCATTTTTAAACTTCAGCAGAATTCCGAGAACAATGGAAGGGTTCCGAAGCATTTTTAAACTTCAGCGGAATTTAGAGAACAATGGAAGAGTTCCGAAGCATTTTTAAAAGTCAGCGGAATTCCGAGAACAATGGAAGAGTTGTGAAGCATTTTTAAACATCAGCGGAATTCCGAGAACAATGGAAGAGTTCCGAAGCATTTTTAAACGTCAGCGGAATTCTGAGGACAATGGAAGAGTTCTGAAGCATTTTTAAACTTCAGCAGAATTCCAAGAACAATGGAAGAGTTCCGAAGCATTTTTAAACTTCAGCGGAATTCTGAGAACAATGTAAGAGATTTTAAGCATTTTTAAACTTCAGCAGAATTCCGAGAACAATAGAAGAGTTCCGAAGCATTTTTAAAATTCACACGAATTCCGAGAATAATGGAAGAGTTCAGATGAATTTTTAGACTTCAGCAGAATTCCTAAAACAATGGAAGAGGTCCGAAGCATTTTTAAACTTCAGCGGAATTCCGAGAACAATGGAAGAGTTCCGAAGCATTTTTAAACATCAGCGGAATTCCGAGAACAATGGAAGAGTACTGAAGCATTTTAAAACGTCATCGGAATTCCGAGAACAATGGAAGAGTTCCGAAGCATTTTTAAACTTCAGCAGAATTACGAGTACAATGGAAGAGTTCCAAAGCATTTTTAAACTTCAGCGGAATTCAGAGAACAATGGAAGAGTTTCGAAGCATTTTTAAACATCAGCGGAATTCCGAGAACAATGGAAGAGTACCGAAGCATTTTAAAACGTCATCGGGATTCCGAGAACAATGGAAGAGTTCCGAAGCATTTTAACAGTTCAGCAGAATTCCGAGAACAATTGAAGAGTTTCGAAGCATTTTTAAACGTCAGCGGAATGCCGAGAACAATGCAAGATTTCCGAAGCATTTTTATATGTCAGCGGAATTCCGAGAACAATGGAAGAGTACCGAAGCATTTTTAAACGTCAGCGGAATTCTGAGAACAATGGAAGAGTTCCGAAGCATTTTTAAACTTCAGCAGAATTCCGAGAACAATGGAAGAGTTTCGAAGCATTTTTAAACTTCAACGGAATTCCGAGAACAATGAAAGAGTTCCGAAGCATTTTTAAACGTCAGCGGAATTCCGAGTACAATGAAAGAGTTGCGAAGCATTATTAAACGTCAGCGGAATTCCGAGAACAATGGAAGAGTTCTGAAGCATTTTTAAACTTCAGCAGAATTCCCAGAACAATGGAAGAGTTTCGAAGCATTTTTAAACTTCAACGGAATTCCGAGAACAATGGAAGAGTTCCGAAGCATTTTTAAACGTCAGCGGAATTCCGAGAACAATGAAAGAGTTGCGAAGCATTATTAAACGTCAGCGGAATTCCAAGAACAATGGAAGAGTTCTGAAGCATTTTTAAGCGTCAGCGGAATTTTGAAAACAATGGAAGATTTCCGAAGCATTTTTAAACGTCAGCGGAATTCTGAGAACAATGGAAGAGTTCCTAAGCATTTTTAAACGTCAGCGGAATTTTGAAAACAATGGAAGATTTCCGAAGCATTTTTAAACGTCAGCGGAATTCTGAGAACAATGGAAGAGTTCCGAAGCATTTTTAAACGTCAGCGGAATGCCGAGAACAATGCAAGATTTCCGAAGCATTTTTATATGTCAGCGGAATTCCGAGAACAATGGAAGAGCTCCGAAGCATTTTTAAACGTCAGCAGAATTCCGAGAACAATGGAAGAGTTCTGAAGCATTTTTAAGCGTCAGCGGAATTTTGAAAACAATGGAAGATTTCCGAAGCATTTTTAAACGTCAGCGGAATTCTGAGAACAATGGAAGAGTTCTGAAGCATTTATAAACTTCAGCAGAATTCCGAGAACAATGGAAGATTTCCGAAGCATTTTTAAACTTCAGCGGAATTCCTAGAACAATGTAAGAGATTTTAAGCATTTTTAAACTTCAGCGGAATTCCGAGAACAATAGAAGAGTTCCGAAGCATTGTTAAAATTCACACGAATTTCGAGAATAATGGAAGAGTTCAGATGAATTTTTAGACTTCAGCAGAATTCCTAGAACAATGGAAGAGTTCCGAAGCATTTTTAAACTACAGCGGAATTCCGAGAACAATGGAAGAGTTCCGAAGCATTTTTAAACGTCAGCGGAATTCCGAGAACAAAGGAAGAGTACCGAAGCATTTTTAATCGTCATCGGAATTCCGAGAACAATGGAAGAGTTCCGAAGCATTTTTAAACTTCAGCGGAATTACGAGAACAATGGAAGAGTTCCGAAGCATTTTTAATCATGAGCAGAATTACGAGAACAATTTAAGAGATTTTAAGCATTTTTAAACTTCAGCGGAATTCCAAGAACAATAGAAGAGTTCCGAAGCATTTTTAAACTTCACCCGAATTCCGTGAGCAATGGAAGAGTTCCAAAGCATTTTAAAAGTTCAGCAGAATTCCGAGAACAATTGAAGAGTTCCGAAGCATTTTTAAACGTCAGCGGAATGCCGAGAACAATGCAAGATTTCCGAAGCATTTTTAAACGTCAGCGGAATTCTGAGAACAATGGAAGAGTTCCGAAGCATTTTTAAACTTCAGCAGAATTCCGAGAACAATGGAAGCGTTTCGAAGCATTTTTAAACTTCAACGTAATTTCGAGAACAATGGAAGAGTTCCGAAGCATTTTTAAACGTCAGCGGAATGCCGAGAACAATGCAAGATTTCCGAAGCATTTTTATATGTCAGCGGAATTCTGAGAACAATGGAAGAGTTCGGAAGCATTTTTAAACGTCAGCGGAATGCCGAGAACAATGCAAGATTTCCGAAGCATTTTTATATGTCAGCGGAATTCCGAGAACAATGGAAGAGCTCCGAAGCATTTTTAAACGTCAGCAGAATTCCGAGAACAATGGAAGAGTTCCGAAGCATTTTTAAACTTCAGCAGAATTCCAAGAACAATGGAAGAGTTCTGAAGCATTTTTAAATGTCAGCAGAATTCCGAGATCAATGGAAGAGTTCCGAAGCATTTTTAAACGTCAGCGGAATTCCGAGAACAATGGAAGAGTTGTGAAGCATTTTTAAACGTCAGCGGAATTCCGAGAACAATGGAAGAGTTCCGAAGCATTTTTAAACGTCAGCGGAATTCCGAGAACAATGGAAGAGTTCCGAAGCATTTTTAAACGTCAGCAGAATTCCGAGAACAATGGAAGAGTTCCGAAGCATTTTTAAATGTCAGCAGAATTCTGAGAACAATGGAAGGGTTCCGAAGCATTTTTAAACTTCAGCGGAATTCCGAGAACAATGGAAGAGTTCCAAAGCATTTTTAAACGTCAGCGGAATTCTGAGAACAATGGAAGAGTTCCGAAGCATTTTTAAACGTCAGCAGAATTCCGAGAACAATGGAAGAGTTCCGAAGTATTTTTAAACGTCAGCAGAATTCCGAGAACAATGGAAGAGTTCCGAAGCATTTTTAAACGTCAGCGGAATTCCGAGGACAATGGAAGAGTTCTGAAGCATTTTTAAGCGTCAGCGGAATTTTGAAAACAATGGAAGATTTCCGAAGCATTTTTAAACGTCAGCGGAATTCTGAGAACAATGGAAGAGTTCCGAAGCATTTTTAAACTTCAGCAGAATTCCGAGAACAATGGAAGGGTTCTGAAGCATTTTTAAACTTCAGCGGAATTTGGAGAACAATGGAAGAGTTCTGAAGTATTTTTAAAAGTCAGCGGAATTCCGAGAACAATGGAAGAGTTCCGAAGCCTTTTTAAACTTCAGCAGAATTCCGAGAACAATGGAAGATTTCCGAAGCATTTTTAAATGTCAGCGGAATTCTGAGAACAATGGAAGAGTTCTGAAGCATTTATAAACTTCAGCAGAATTCCGAGAACAATGGAAGAGTTCCGAAGCATTTTTAAACTTCACCCGAATTCCAAGAGCAATGGAATAGTTCCAAAGCATTTTAAAAGTTCAGCAGAATTCCGAGAACAATGGAAGAGTTCCGAAGCATTTTTAAACGTCAGCAGAATTCCGAGAACAATGGAAGAGTTCCGAAGCATTTTTAAACGTCAGCAGAATTCCGAGAAAAATGGAAGAGTTCCGAAGCATTTTTAAACGTCAGCAGAATTCCGAGAACAATGGAAGAGTTCCGAAGCATTTTTAAACGTCAGCAGAATTCCGAGAACAATGGAAGAGTTCCGAAGCATTTTTAAACGTCAGCGGAATTCTGAGAACAATGGAAGAGTTCCGAAGCATTTTTAAACTTCAGCAGAATTCCGAGAACAATGGAAGGGTTCCGAAGCATTTTTAAACTTCAGCGGAATTTGGAGAACAATGAAAGAGTTGCGAAGCATTTTTAAATGTCAGCAGAATTCCGAGAAGAATGTAAGAGTACTGAAGCATTTTTAAACTTCAGCAGAATTCCGAGAGTAATGGAAGAGTTCCAAAGCATTTTAAAAGTTCAGCAGAATTCCGAGAACAATTGAAGAGTTCCGAAGCATTTTTAAACGTCAGCGGAATGCCGAGAACAATGCAAGATTTCCGAAGCATTTTTATATGTCAGCGGAATTCCGAGTACAATGAAAGAGTTGCGAAGCATTATTAAACGTCAGCGGAATTCCGAGAACAATGGAAGAGTTCTGAAGCATTTTTAAACTTCAGCAGAATTCCCAGAACAATGGAAGAGTTTCGAAGCATTTTTAAACTTCAACGGAATTCCGAGAACAATGGAAGAGTTCCGAAGCAATTTTAAACGTCAGCGGAATTTCTAGAACAATGAAAGAGTTGCGAAGCATTATTAAACGTCAGCGGAATTCCGAGAACAATGGAAGAGTTCTGAAGCATTTTTAAGCGTCAGCGGAATTTTGAAAACAATGGAAGATTTCCGAAGCATTTTTAAACGTCAGCGGAATTCTGAGAACAATGGAAGAGTTCCTAAGCATTTTTAAACTTCAGCAGAATTCCGAGAACAATGGAAGAGTTCCGAAGCATTTTTAAACGTCAGCGGAATTTGGAGAACAATGGAAGAGTTGTGAAGCATTTTTAAAAGTCAGCGGAATTCCGAGAACAATGGAAGAGTTGTGAAGCATTTTTAAACATCAGCGGAATTCCGAGAACAATGGAAGAGTTCCGAAGCATTTTTAAACGTCAGCGGAATTCTGAGGACAATGGAAGAGTTCTGAAGCATTTTTAAACTTCAGCAGAATTCCAAGAACAATGGAAGAGTTCCGAAGCATATTTAAACTTCAGCGGAATTTGGAGAACAATGGAAGAGTTGTGAAGCATTTTTAAAAGTCAGAGGAATTCCGAGAACAATGTAAGAGATTTTAAGCATTTTTAAACTTCAGCGGAATTCCGAGAACAATAGAAGAGTTCCGAAACATTTTTAAAATTCACACGAATTACGAGAATAATGGAAGAGTTCAGATGAATATTTAGACTTCAGCAGAATTCCTAAAACAATGGAAGAGGTCCGAAGCATTTTTAAACTTCAGCGGAATTCCGAGAACAATGGAAGAGTTCCGAAGCATTTTTAAACATCAGCGGAATTCCGAGAACAATGGAAGAGTACTGAAGCATTTTAAAACGTCATCGGAATTCCGAGAACAATGGAAGAGTTCCGAAGCATTTTTAAACTTCAGCAGAATTACGAGTACAATGGAAGAGTTCCAAAGCATTTTTAAACTTCAGCGGAATTCCGAGAACAATGGAAGAGTACCGAAGCATTTTAAAACGTCATCGGAATTCCGAGAACAATGGAAGAGTTCCGAAGCATTTTTAAACTTCAGCGGAATTACGAGAACAATGGAAGAGATTTTAAGCATTTTTAAACTTCAGCGTAATTCCGAGAACAATAGAAGAGTTCCGAAGCATTTTTAAACTTCACCCGAATTCCGAGAGCAATGGAAGAGTTCCAAAGCATTTTAACAGTTCAGCAGAATTCCGAGAACAATTGAAGAGTTCCGAAGCATTTTTAAACGTCAGCGGAATGCCGAGAACAATGCAAGATTTCCGAAGCATTTTTATATGTCAGCAGAATTCCGAGAACAATGGAAGAGTACCGAAGCATTTTTAAACGTCAGCGGAATTCTGAGAACAATGGAAGAGTTCCGAAGCATTTTTAAACTTCAGCAGAATTCCGAGAACAATGGAAGAGTTTGGAAGCATTTTTAAACTTCAACGGAATTTCGAGAACAATGGAAGAGTTCCGAAGCATTTTTAAACTTCACCCGAATTCCGAGAGCAATGGAAGAGTTCCAAAGCATTTTAAAAGTTCAGCAGAATTCCGAGAACAATTGAAGAGTTACGAAGCATTTTTAAACGTCAGCGGAATTCCGAGAACAATGCAAGATTTCCGAAGCATTTTTAAACGTCAGCGGAATTCTGAGAACAATGGAAGAGTTCCGAAGCATTTTTAAACTTCAGCAGAATTCCGAGAACAATGGAAGAGTTTCGAAGCATTTTTAAACTTCAACGGAATTTCGAGAACAATGGAAGAGTTGCGAAGCATTTTTAAACGTCAGCGGAATTCCGAGAACAATGAAAGAGTTGCGAAGCATTATTAAACGTCAGCGGAATTCCGAGAACAATGGAAGAGTTCTGAAGCATTTTTAAACGTCAGCGGAATTTTGAAAACAATGGAAGATTTCCGAAGCATTTTTAAACGTCAGCAGAATTCTGAGAACAATGGAAGAGTTGCGAAGCATTTTTAAACGTCAGCGGAATGCCGAGAACAATGCAAGATTTCCGAAGCATTTTTATATGTCAGCGGAATTCCGAGAACAATGGAAGAGTACCGAAGCATTTTTAAACGTCAGCAGAATTCCGAGAACAATGGAAGAGTTCCGAAGCATTTTTAAACGTCAGCAGAATTCCGAGAA
This sequence comes from Phyllobates terribilis, assembly GCF_046119375.1. NCBI lineage: Eukaryota > Metazoa > Chordata > Amphibia > Anura > Dendrobatidae > Phyllobates > Phyllobates terribilis. Next base: position 9,310,227 of record NW_027362788.1, on the reverse strand, counting down.
CAATGGAAGAGTTCCGAAGCATTTTTAAACGTCAGCAGAATTCCGAGAACAATGGAAGAGTTCCGAAGCATTTTTAAACGTCAGCAGAATTCCGAGAACAATGGAAGAGTTCCGAAGCATTTTTAAACATCAGCAGAATTCCGAGAACAATGGAAGAGTTCCGAAGCATTTTTAAACGTCAGCAGAATTCCGAGAACAATGGAAGAGTTCCGAAGCATTTTTAAACGTCAGCAGAATTCCGAGAACAATGGAAGAGTTCCGAAGCATTTTTAAACGTCAGCGGAATTCCGAGAACAATGGAATAGTTCTGAAGCATTTTTAAGCGTCAGCGGAATTTTGAAATCAATGGAAGATTTCCGAAGCATTTTTAAACGTCAGCGGAATTCTGAGAACAATGGAAGAGTTCCGAAGCATTTTTAAACTTCAGCAGAATTCCGAGAACAATGGAAGGGTTCCGAAGCATTTTTAAACTTCAGCGGAATTTGGAGAACAATGGAAGAGTTCCGAAGTATTTTTAAAAGTCAGCGGAATTCCGAGAACAATGGAAGAGTTCCGAAGCATTTTTAAACGTCAGCGGAATTCCGAGAACAATGGAAGAGTTCCGAAGCATTTTTAAACGTCAGCAGTATTCCGAGAACAATGGAAGAGTTCCGAAGCATTTTTAAACGTCAGCAGAATTCTGAGAACAATGGAAGAGTTCCGAAGCATTTTTAAACTTCAGCGGAATTCCGAGAACAATGGAAGAGTACCAAAGCATTTTTAAACGTCAGCGGAATTCCGAGAACAATGGAAGAGTTCTGAAGCATTTTTAAACGTCAGCGGAATTCCGAGAAGAATGTAAGAGTTCTGAAGCATTTTTAAACTTCAGCAGAATTCCGAAAGCGATGGAAGAGTTCCAAAGCATTTTAAAAGTTCAGCAGAATTCCGAGAACAATGGAAGATTTCCGAAGCATTTTTAAACGTCAGCGGAATTCTGAGAACAATGGAAGAGTTCTGAAGCATTTATAAACTTCAGCAGAATTCCGAGAACAATGGAAGAGTTCCGAAGCATTTTTAAACTTCACCCGAATTCCGAGAGCAATGGAAGAGTTCCAAAGCATTTTAAAAGTTCAGCAGAATTCCGAGAACAATGGAAGAGATCTGAAGCATTTTTAAACGTCAGCGGAATTCTGAGAACAATGGAAGAGTTCCGAAGCATTTTTAAACTTCAGCAGAATTCCGAGAACAATGGAAGAGTTTCGAAGCATTTTTAAACGTCAGCGGAATGCCGAGAACAATGCAAGATTTCCGAAGCATTTTTATATGTCAGCGGAATTCTGAGAACAATGGAAGAGTTCGGAAGCATTTTTAAACGTCAGCGGAATGCCGAGAACAATGCAAGATTTCCGAAGCATTTTTATATGTCAGCGGAATTCCGAGAACAATGGAAGAGCTCCGAAGCATTTTTAAACGTCAGCAGAATTCCGAGAACAATGGAAGAGTTCCGAAGCATTTTTAAACTTCAGCAGAATTCCAAGAACAATGGAAGAGTTCTGAAGCATTTTTAAGCGTCAGCGGAATTTTGAAATCAATGGAAGATTTCCGAAGCATTTTTAAACGTCAGCGGAATTCTGAGAACAATGGAAGAGTTCCGAAGCATTTTTAAACTTCAGCAGAATTCCAAGAACAATGGAAGAGTTCTGAAGCATTTTTAAGCGTCAGCGGAATTTTGAAATCAATGGAAGATTTCCGAAGCATTTTTAAACGTCAGCGGAATTCTGAGAACAATGGAAGAGTTCCGAAGCATTTTTAAACTTCAGCAGAATTCCGAGAACAATGGAAGGGTTCCGAAGCATTTTTAAACTTCAGCGGAATTTGGATAACAATGAAAGAGTTGCGAAGCATTTTTAAATGTCAGCAGAATTCCGAGAAGAATGTAAGAGTACTGAAGCATTTTTAAACTTCAGCAGAATTCCGAGAGTAATGGAAGAGTTCCAAAGCATTTTAAAAGTTCAGCAGAATTCCGAGAACAATTGAAGAGTTCCGAAGCATTTTTAAACGTCAGCGGAATGCCGAGAACAATGCAAGATTTCCGAAGCATTTTTATATGTCAGCGGAATTCCGAGTACAATGAAAGAGTTGCGAAGCATTATTAAACGTCAGCGGAATTCCGAGAACAATGGAAGAGTTCTGAAGCATTTTTAAACTTCAGCAGAATTCCCAGAACAATGGAAGAGTTTCGAAGCATTTTTAAACTTCAACGGAATTCCGAGAACAATGGAAGAGTTCCAAACATTTTTAAACGTCAGCGGAATTTCTAGAACAATGAAAGAGTTGCGAAGCATTATTAAACGTCAGCGGAATTCCGAGAACAATGGAAGAGTTCTGAAGCATTTTTAAGCGTCAGCGGAATTTTGAAAACAATGGAAGATTTCCGAAGCATTTTTAAACGTCAGCGGAATTCTGAGAACAATGGAAGAGTTCCTAAGCATTTTTAAACTTCAGCAGAATTCCGAGAACAATGGAAGGGTTCCGAAGCATATTTAAACTTCAGCGGAATTTGGAGAACAATGGAAGAGTTCCGAAGCATTTTTAAAAGTCAGCGGAATTCCGAGAACAATGGAAGAGTTGTGAAGCATTTTTAAACATCAGCGGAATTCCGAGAACAATGGAAGAGTTCCGAAGCATTTTTAAACGTCAGCGGAATTCTGAGGACAATGGAAGAGTTCTGAAGCATTTTTAAACTTCAGCAGAATTCCAAGAACAATGGAAGAGTTCCGAAGCATATTTAAACTTCAGCGGAATTTGGAGAACAATGGAAGAGTTGTGAAGCATTTTTAAAAGTCAGCGGAATTCCGAGAACAATGTAAGAGATTTTAAGCATTTTTAAACTTCAGCGGAATTCCGAGAACAATAGAAGAGTTCCGAAACATTTTTAAAATTCACACGAATTCCGAGAATAATGGAAGAGTTCAGATGAATATTTAGACTTCAGCAGAATTCCTAAAACAATGGAAGAGGTCCGAAGCATTTTTAAACTTCAGCGGAATTCCGAGAACAATGGAAGAGTTCCGAAGCATTTTTAAACTTCAGCAGAATTACGAGTACAATGGAAGAGTTCCAAAGCATTTTTAAACTTCAGCGGAATTCCGAGAACAATGGAAGAGTACCGAAGCATTTTAAAACGTCATCGGAATTCCGAGAACAATGGAAGAGTTCCGAAGCATTTTTAAACTTCAGCGGAATTACGAGAACAATGGAAGAGATTTTAAGCATTTTTAAACTTCAGCGGAATTCCGAGAACAATAGAAGAGTTCCGAAGCATTTTTAAACTTCACCCGAATTCCGAGAGCAATGGAAGAGTTCCAAAGCATTTTAACAGTTCAGCAGAATTCCGAGAACAATTGAAGAGTTCCGAAGCATTTTTAAACGTCAGCGGAATGCCGAGAACAATGCAAGATTTCCGAAGCATTTTTATATGTCAGCAGAATTCCGAGAACAATGGAAGAGTACCGAAGCATTTTTAAACGTCAGCGGAATTCTGAGAACAATGGAAGAGTTCCGAAGCATTTTTAAACTTCAGCAGAATTCCGAGAACAATGGAAGAGTTTGGAAGCATTTTTAAACTTCAACGGAATTTCGAGAACAATGGAAGAGTTCCGAAGCATTTTTAAACTTCACCCGAATTCCGAGAGCAATGGAAGAGTTCCAAAGCATTTTAAAAGTTCAGCAGAATTCCGAGAACAATTGAAGAGTTACGAAGCATTTTTAAACGTCAGCGGAATGCCGAGAACAATGCAAGATTTCCGAAGCATTTTTAAACGTCAGCGGAATTCTGAGAACAATGGAAGAGTTCCGAAGCATTTTTAAACTTCAGCAGAATTCCGAGAACAATGGAAGGGTTCCGAAGCATTTTTAAACTTCAGCGGAATTTGGAGAACAATGGAAGAGTTCCGAAGTATTTTTAAAAGTCAGCGGAATTCCGAGAACAATGGAAGAGTTCCGAAGCATTTTTAAACGTCAGCGGAATTCCGAGAACAATGGAAGAGTTCCGAAGCATTTTTAAACGTCAGCAGTATTCCGAGAACAATGGAAGAGTTCCGAAGCATTTTTAAACGTCAGCAGAATTCTGAGAACAATGGAAGAGTTCCGAAGCATTTTTAAACTTCAGCGGAATTCCGAGAACAATGGAAGAGTTCCAAAGCATTTTTAAACGTCAGCGGAATTCCGAGAACAATGGAAGAGTTCTGAAGCCTTTTTAAATGTCAGCGGAATTCCGAGAACAATGGAAGAGTTCCGAAGCATTTTTAAATGTCAGCGGAATTCTGAGAACAATGGAAGAGTTCCGAAGCATTTTTAAACTTCAGCAGAATTCCGAGAACAATGGAAGAGTTCCGAAGCATACTTAAACTTCAACGGAATTTCGAGAACAATGGAAGAGTTGCGAAGCATTTTTAAACGTCAGCGGAATTCCGAGAACAATGAAAGAGTTGCGAAGCATTATTAAACGTCAGCGGAATTCCGAGAACAATGGAAGAGTTCTGAAGCATTTTTAAACGTCAGCGGAATTTTGAAAACAATGGAAGATTTCCGAAGCATTTTTAAACGTCAGCAGAATTCTGAGAACAATGGAAGAGTTGCGAAGCATTTTTAAACGTCAGCGGAATGCCGAGAACAATGCAAGATTTCCGAAGCATTTTTATATGTCAGCGGAATTCCGAGAACAATGGAAGAGTACCGAAGCATTTTTAAACGTCAGCAGAATTCCGAGAACAATGGAAGAGTTCCGAAGCATTTTTAAACGTCAGCAGAATTCCGAGAACAATGGAAGAGTTCCGAAGCATTTTTAAACATCAGCAGAATTCCGAGAACAATGGAAGAGTTCCGAAGCATTTTTAAACGTCAGCAGAATTCCGAGAACAATGGAAGAGTTCCGAAGCATTTTTAAACGTCAGCAGAATTCCGAGAACAATGGAAGAGTTCCGAAGCATTTTTAAACGTCAGCGGAATTCCGAGAACAATGGAATAGTTCTGAAGCATTTTTAAGCGTCAGCGGAATTTTGAAATCAATGGAAGATTTCCGAAGCATTTTTAAACGTCAGCGGAATTCTGAGAACAATGGAAGAGTTCCGAAGCATTTTTAAACTTCAGCAGAATTCCGAGAACAATGGAAGGGTTCCGAAGCATTTTTAAACTTCAGCGGAATTTGGAGAACAATGGAAGAGTTCCGAAGTATTTTTAAAAGTCAGCGGAATTCCGAGAACAATGGAAGAGTTCCGAAGCATTTTTAAACGTCAGCGGAATTCCGAGAACAATGGAAGAGTTCCGAAGCATTTTTAAACGTCAGCAGTATTCCGAGAACAATGGAAGAGTTCCGAAGCATTTTTAAACGTCAGCAGAATTCTGAGAACAATGGAAGAGTTCCGAAGCATTTTTAAACTTCAGCGGAATTCCGAGAACAATGGAAGAGTACCAAAGCATTTTTAAACGTCAGCGGAATTCCGAGAACAATGGAAGAGTTCTGAAGCCTTTTTAAATGTCAGCGGAATTCCGAGAACAATGGAAGAGTTCCGAAGCATTTTTAAATGTCAGCGGAATTCTGAGAACAATGGAAGAGTTCCGAAGCATTTTTAAACTTCAGCAGAATTCCGAGAACAATGGAAGAGTTCCGAAGCATACTTAAACTTCAGCGGAATTGCGAGAACAATGGAAGAGTTCTGAAGCATTTTTAAAAGTCAGCGGAATACCGAGAACAATGGAAGAGTTGTGAAGCATTTTTAAACGTCAGCGGAATACCAGAACAATGGAAGAGTTCCGAAGCATTTTTAAATGTCAGCGGAATTCCGAGAACAATGGAAGAGTTCTGAAGCATTTTTAAACGTCAGCGGATTTTGAAAACAATGGAAGATTTCCGAAGCATTTTTAAACGTCAGCGGAATTCTGCGAACACTGGAAGAGTTCCGAAGCATTTTTAAACTTCAGCGGAATTTGGAGAACAATCGAAGAGTTCCGAAGCAATTTTAAAAGTCAGCGGAATTCCGAGAACACTGGAAGAGTTCCGAAGCATTTTTAAAAGTCAGCAAAATTCTGAGAACAATGGAAGAGTTCCGAAGCATTTTTAAACTTCAGCAGAATTCCGAGAACAATGGAAGAGTTCCGAAGCATACTTAAACTTCAGCGGAATTCCGAGAACAATGGAAGAGTTCAGAAGCATTTTTAAAAGTCAGCGGAATACCGAGAACAATGGAAGAGTTGTGAAGCATTTTTAAGCATCAGCGGAATTCCGAGAACAATGGAAGAGTTCCGAAGCATTTTTAAACTTCAGAAGAATTCTGAGAACAATGGAAGAGTTTCGAAGCATTCTTAAACTTCAGCAGAATTCCGAGAACAATGGAAGAGTTTCGAAGCATTTTTAAAAGTCAGCGGAATTCCGAGAACAATAGAAGAGTTGTGAAGCAATTTTAAGCGTCAGCGGAATTCCGAGAACAATGGAAGAGTTCCGAAGCATTTTTAAACGTCAGCGGAATTCCGAGAACAATGGAAGAGTTCTGAAGCATTTTTAAAAGTCAGCGGAATTCTGAGAACAATAGAAGAGTTGTGAAGCATTTTTAGGCGTCAGCGGAATTCCGAGAACAATGGAAGAATTCCGAAGCATTTTTAAACTTCAAAACGTAAGCGGAATTCCGAGAACAATGGAAGAGTTCCGAAGCATTTTTAAAAGTCAGCGGAATTCCGAGAACAATGGAAGAGTTCCGAAGCATTTTTAAAAGTCAGCAGAATTCCGAGAACAATAGAAGGGTACCAAAGCATGTTTAAACTTCAGCGGAATTCTGAGAACAATGTAAGCGTTCCGAAGCATTTTTAAACTTCACCGCAATTCCGAGAACAATGGAAGAGTTCCGAAGCATTTTTAAACGTCAGCGGAATTCCGAGAACAATGGAAGAGTTCTGAAGCATTTTTAAACGTCAGCGGATTTTGAAAACAATGGAAGATTTCCGAAGCATTTTTAAACGTCAGCGGAATTCTGCAAACACTGGAAGAGTTCCGAAGCATTTTTAAACTTCAGCGGAATTTGGAGAACAATCGAAGAGTTCCGAAGCAATTTTAAAAGTCAGCGGAATTCCGAGAACAATGGAAGAGTTGTGAAGCATTTTTAAACGTCAGTGGAATTCCAAGAACAAAGGAAGAGTTCCGAAGCATTTTTAAACGTCAGCGGAATTCCGAGAACAATGGAAGAGTTCTGAAGACTTTTTAAATGTCAGCGGAATTCCGAGAACAATGGAAGAGTTCCAAAGCATTTTTAAATGTCAGCGGAATTCTGAGAACAATGGAAGAGTTCCGAAGCATTTTTAAACTTCAGCAGAATTCCGAGAACAATGGAAGAGTTCCGAAGCATACTTAAACTTCAGCGGAATTCCGAGAACAATGGAAGAGTTCAGAAGCATTTTTAAAAGTCAGCGGAATACCGAGAACAATGGAAGAGTTGTGAAGCATTTTTAAGCATCAGCGGAATTCCGAGAACAATGGAAGAGTTCCGAAGCATTTTTAAACTTCAGAAGAATTCTGAGAACAATGGAAGAGTTCCGAAGCATTTTTAAACTTCACCGCAATTCCGAGAACAATGGAAGAGTTCCGAAGCATTTTTAAATGTCAGCGGAATTCCGAGAACAATGGAAGAGTTCTGAAGCATTTTTAAACGTCAGCAGAATTTTGAAAACAATGGAAGATTTCCGAAGCATTTTTAAACGTCAGCGGAATGCCGAGAACAATGCAAGATTTCCGAAGCATTTTTATATGTCAGCAGAATTCCGAGAACAATGGAAGAGTACCGAAGCATTTTTAAACGTCAGCGGAATTCTGAGAACAATGGAAGAGTTCCGAAGCATTTTTAAACTTCAGCAGAATTCCGAGAACAATGGAAGAGTTTGGAAGCATTTTTAAACTTCAACGGAATTTCGAGAACAATGGAAGAGTTCCGAAGCATTTTTAAACTTCACCCGAATTCCGAGAGCAATGGAAGAGTTCCAAAGCATTTTAAAAGTTCAGCAGAATTCCGAGAACAATTGAAGAGTTACGAAGCATTTTTAAACGTCAGCGGAATGCCGAGAACAATGCAAGATTTCCGAAGCATTTTTAAACGTCAGCGGAATTCTGAGAACAATGGAAGAGTTCCGAAGCATTTTTAAACTTCAGCAGAATTCCGAGAACAATGGAAGAGTTTCGAAGCATTTTTAAACTTCAACGGAATTTCGAGAACAATGGAAGAGTTGCGAAGCATTTTTAAACGTCAGCGGAATTCCGAGAACAATGAAAGAGTTGCGAAGCATTATTAAACGTCAGCGGAATTCCGAGAACAATGGAAGAGTTCTGAAGCATTTTTAAACGTCAGCGGAATTTTGAAAACAATGGAAGATTTCCGAAGCATTTTTAAACGTCAGCAGAATTCTGAGAACAATGGAAGAGTTGCGAAGCATTTTTAAACGTCAGCGGAATGCCGAGAACAATGCAAGATTTCCGAAGCATTTTTATATGTCAGCGGAATTCCGAGAACAATGGAAGAGTACCGAAGCATTTTGAAACGTCAGCAGAATTCCGAGAACAATGGAAGAGTTCCGAAGCATTTTTAAACGTCAGCAGAATTCCGAGAACAATGGAAGAGTTCCGAAGCATTTTTAAACGTCAGCAGAATTCCGAGAACAATGGAAGAGTTCCGAAGCATTTTTAAACGTCAGCAGAATTCCGAGAACAATGGAAGAGTTCCGAAGCATTTTTAAACATCAGCAGAATTCCGAGAACAATGGAAGAGTTCCGAAGCATTTTTAAACGTCAGCAGAATTCCGAGAACAATGGAAGAGTTCCGAAGCATTTTTAAACGTCAGCAGAATTCCGAGAACAAAGGAAGAGTTCCGAAGCATTTTTAAACGTCAGCGGAATTCCGAGAACAATGGAATAGTTCTGAAGCATTTTTAAGCGTCAGCGGAATTTTGAAATCAATGGAAGATTTCCGAAGCATTTTTAAACGTCAGCGGAATTCTGAGAACAATGGAAGAGTTCCGAAGCATTTTTAAACTTCAGCAGAATTCCGAGAACAATGGAAGGGTTCCGAAGCATTTTTAAACTTCAGCGGAATTTGGAGAACAATGGAAGAGTTCCGAAGTATTTTTAAAAGTCAGCGGAATTCCGAGAACAATGGAAGAGTTCCGAAGCATTTTTAAACGTCAGCGGAATTCCGAGAACAATGGAAGAGTTCCGAAGCATTTTTAAACGTCAGCAGTATTCCGAGAACAATGGAAGAGTTCCGAAGCATTTTTAAACGTCAGCAGAATTCTGAGAACAATGGAAGAGTTCCGAAGCATTTTTAAACTTCAGCGGAATTCCGAGAACAATGGAAGAGTACCAAAGCATTTTTAAACGTCAGCGGAATTCCGAGAACAATGGAAGAGTTCTGAAGCATTTTTAAACGTCAGCGGAATTCCGAGAAGAATGTAAGAGTTCTGAAGCATTTTTAAACTTCAGCAGAATTCCGAAAGCGATGGAAGAGTTCCAAAGCATTTTAAAAGTTCAGCAGAATTCCGAGAACAATGGAAGATTTCCGAAGCATTTTTAAACGTCAGCGGAATTCTGAGAACAATGGAAGAGTTCTGAAGCATTTATAAACTTCAGCAGAATTCCGAGAACAATGGAAGAGTTCCGAAGCATTTTTAAACTTCACCCGAATTCCGAGAGCAATGGAAGAGTTCCGAAGCATTTTTAAACGTCAGCGGAATTTCGAGAACAATGGAAGAGTTCCGAAGCATTTTTAAACGTCAGCGGAATTCCGAGAACAATGAAAGAGTTGCAAAGCATTATTAAACGTCAGCGGAATTCCGAGAACATTGGAAGAGATCTGAAGCATTTTTAAACGTCAGCGGAATTCTGAGAACAATGGAAGAGTTCCGAAGCATTTTTAAACGTCAGCGGAATGCCGAGAACAATGCAAGATTTCCGAAGCGTTTTTATATGTCAGCGGAATTCCGAGAACAATGGAAGAGTACCGAAGCATTTTTAAACGTCAGCAGAATTCCGAGAACAATGGAAGAGTTCCGAAGCATTTTTAAACGTCAGCAGAATTCCGAGAACAATGGAAGAGTTCCGAAGCATTTTTAAACGTCAGCGGAATTCCGAGAACAATGGAAGAGTTCTGAAGCATTTTTAAGCGTCAGCGGAATTTTGAAAACAATGGAAGATTTCCGAAGCATTTTTAAACGTCAGCGGAATTCTGAGAACAATGGAAGAGTTCCGAAGCATTTTTAAACTTCAGCAGAATTCCGAGAACAATGGAAGGGTTCCGAAGCATTTTTAAACTTCAGCGGAATTTGGAGAACAATGGAAGAGTTCCGAAGTATTTTTAAAAGTCAGCGGAATTCCGAGAACAATGAAAGCGTTGTGAAGCATTTTTAAACGTCAGCGGAATTCCGAGAACAATGGAAGAGTTCCGAAGCATTTTTAAACGTCAGCGGAATTCTGAGAACAATGGAAGAGTTCCGAAGCATTTTTAAACTTCAGCAGAATTCCGAGAACAATGGAAGGGTTCCGAAGCATTTTTAAACTTCAGCGGAATTTGGAGAACAATGGAAGAGTTCCGAAGTATTTTTAAAAGTCAGCGGAATTCCGAGAACAATGAAAGCGTTGTGAAGCATTTTTAAACGTCAGCGGAATTTTGAAATCAATGGAAGATTTCCGAAGCATTTTTAAACGTCAGCGGAATTCTGAGAACAATGGAAGAGTTCCGAAGCATTTTTAAACTTCAGCAGAATTCCGAGAACAATGGAAGGGTTCCGAAGCATTTTTAAACTTCAGCGGAATTTGGAGAACAATGGAAGAGTTCCGAAGTATTTTTAAAAGTCAGCGGAATTCCGAGAACAATGGAAGAGTTCCGAAGCATTTTTAAACGTCAGCGGAATTCCGAGAACAATGGAAGAGTTCCGAAGCATTTTTAAACGTCAGCAGTATTCCGAGAACAATGGAAGAGTTCCGAAGCATTTTTAAACGTCAGCAGAATTCTGAGAACAATGGAAGAGTTCCGAAGCATTTTTAAACTTCAGCGGAATTCCGAGAACAATGGAAGAGTACCAAAGCATTTTTAAACGTCAGCGGAATTCCGAGAACAATGGAAGAGTTCTGAAGCATTTTTAAACGTCAGCGGAATTCCGAGAAGAATGTAAGAGTTCTGAAGCATTTTTAAACTTCAGCAGAATTCCGAAAGCGATGGAAGAGTTCCAAAGCATTTTAAAAGTTCAGCAGAATTCCGAGAACAATGGAAGATTTCCGAAGCATTTTTAAACGTCAGCGGAATTCTGAGAACAATGGAAGAGTTCTGAAGCATTTATAAACTTCAGCAGAATTCCGAGAACAATGGAAGAGTTCCGAAGCATTTTTAAACTTCACCCGAATTCCGAGAGCAATGGAAGAGTTCCAAAGCATTTTAAAAGTTCAGCAGAATTCCGAGAACAATGGAAGAGATCTGAAGCATTTTTAAACGTCAGCGGAATTCTGAGAACAATGGAAGAGTTCCGAAGCATTTTTAAACTTCAGCAGAATTCCGAGAACAATGGAAGAGTTTCGAAGCATTTTTAAACTTCAACGGAATTTCGAGAACAATGGAAGAGTTCCGAAGCATTTTTAAACGTCAGCGGAATTCCGAGAACAATGAAAGAGTTGCGAAGCATTATTAAACGTCAGCGGAATTCCGAGAACATTGGAAGAGATCTGAAGCATTTTTAAACGTCAGCGGAATTCTGAGAACAATGGAAGAGTTCCGAAGCATTTTTAAACGTCAGCGGAATGCCGAGAACAATGCAAGATTTCCGAAGCATTTTTATATGTCAGCGGAATTCCGAGAACAATGGAAGAGTACCGAAGCATTTTTAAACGTCAGCATAATTCCGAGAACAATGGAAGAGTTCCGAAGCATTTTTAAACGTCAGCAGAATTCCGAGAACAATGGAAGAGTTCCGAAGCATTTTTAAACGTCAGCAGAATTCCGAGAACAATGGAAGAGTTCCGAAGCATTTTTAAACGTCAGCGGAATTCCGAGAACAATGGAAGAGTTCTGAAGCATTTTTAAGCGTCAGCGGAATTTTGAAAACAATGGAAGATTTCCGAAGCATTTTTAAACGTCAGCGGAATTCTGAGAACAATGGAAGAGTTCCGAAGCATTTTTAAACTTCAGCAGAATTCCGAGAACAATGGAAGGGTTCCGAAGCATTTTTAAACTTCAGCGGAATTTGGAGAACAATGGAAGAGTTCCGAAGTATTTTTAAAAGTCAGCGGAATTCCGAGAACAATGAAAGCGTTGTGAAGCATTTTTAAACGTCAGCGGAATTCCGAGAACAATGGAAGAGTTCCGAAGCATTTTTAAACGTCAGCAGAATTCCGAGAACAATGGAAGAGTTCCGAAGCATTTTTAAACGTCAGCAGAATTCTGAGAACAATGGAAGAGTTCCGAAGCATTTTTAAACTTCAGCGGAATTCCGAGAACAATGGAAGAGTACCAAAGCATTTTTAAACGTCAGCGGAATTCCGCGAACAATGGAAGAGTTCTGAAGCATTTTTAAACGTCAGCGGAATTCCGAGAACAATGGAAGAGTTCCGAAGCATTTTTAAACTTCACCCGAATTCCGAGAGCAATGGAAGAGTTCCAAAGCATTTTAAAAGTTCAGCAGAATTCCGAGAACAATTGAAGAGTTACGAAGCATTTTTAAACGTCAGCGGAATGCCGAGAACAATGCAAGATTTCCGAAGCATTTTTAAACGTCAGCGGAATTCTGAGAACAATGGCAGAGTTCCGAAGCATTTTTAAACTTCAGCAGAATTCCGAGAACAATGGAAGAGTTTCGAAGCATTTTTAAACTTCAACGGAATTTCGAGAACAATGGAAGAGTTGCGAAGCATTTTTAAACGTCAGCGGAATTCCGAGAACAATGAAAGAGTTGCGAAGCATTATTAAACGTCAGCGGAATTCCGAGAACAATGGAAGAGTTCTGAAGCATTTTTAAACGTCAGCGGAATTTTGAAAACAATGGAAGATTTCCGAAGCATTTTTAAACGTCAGCAGAATTCTGAGAACAATGGAAGAGTTGCGAAGCATTTTTAAACGTCAGCGGAATGCCGAGAACAATGCAAGATTTCCGAAGCATTTTTATATGTCAGCGGAATTCCGAGAACAATGGAAGAGTACCGAAGCATTTTTAAACGTCAGCAGAATTCCGAGAACAATGGAAGAGTTCCGAAGCATTTTTAAACGTCAGCAGAATTCCGAGAACAATGGAAGAGTTCCGAAGCATTTTTAAACGTCAGCAGAATTCCGAGAACAATGGAAGAGTTCCGAAGCATTTTTAAACGTCAGCAGAATTCCGAGAACAATGGAAGAGTTCCGAAGCATTTTTAAACATCAGCAGAATTCCGAGAACAATGGAAGAGTTCCGAAGCATTTTTAAACGTCAGCAGAATTCCGAGAACAATGGAAGAGTTCCGAAGCATTTTTAAACGTCAGCAGAATTCCGAGAACAATGGAAGAGTTCCGAAGCATTTTTAAACGTCAGCGGAATTCCGAGAACAATGGAATAGTTCTGAAGCATTTTTAAGCGTCAGCGGAATTTTGAAATCAATGGAAGATTTCCGAAGCATTTTTAAACGTCAGCGGAATTCTGAGAACAATGGAAGAGTTCCGAAGCATTTTTAAACTTCAGCAGAATTCCGAGAACAATGGAAGGGTTCCGAAGCATTTTTAAACTTCAGCGGAATTTGGAGAACAATGGAAGAGTTCCGAAGTATTTTTAAAAGTCAGCGGAATGCCGAGAACAATGCAAGATTTCCGAAGCATTTTTATATGTCAGCGGAATTCCGAGAACAATGGAAGAGTACCGAAGCATTTTTAAACGTCAGCAGAATTCCGAGAACAATGGAAGAGTTCCGAAGCATTTTTAAACGTCAGCAGAATTCCGAGAACAATGGAAGAGTTCCGAAGCATTTTTAAACGTCAGCAGAATTCCGAGAACAATGGAAGAGTTCCGAAGCATTTTTAAACGTCAGCGGAATTCCGAGAACAATGGAAGAGTTCTGAAGCATTTTTAAACTTCAGCAGAATTCCGAGAACAATGGAAGGGTTCCGAAGCATTTTTAAACTTCAGCGGAATTTGGAGAACAATGGAAGAGTTCCGAAGTATTTTTAAAAGTCAGCGGAATTCCGAGAGCAATGAAAGCGTTGTGAAGCATTTTTAAACGTCAGCGGAATTCCGAGAACAATGGAAGAGTTCCGAAGCATTTTTAAACGTCAGCGGAATTCTGAGAACAATGGAAGAGTTCCGAAGCATTTTTAAACTTCAGCAGAATTCCGAGAACAATGGAAGGGTTCCGAAGCATTTTTAAACTTCAGCGGAATTTGGAGAACAATGGAAGAGTTCCGAAGTATTTTTAAAAGTCAGCGGAATTCCGAGAACAATGAAAGCGTTGTGAAGCATTTTTAAACGTCAGCGGAATTCCGAGAACAATGGAAGAGTTCCGAAGCATTTTTAAACTTCAGCGGAATTCCGAGAACAATGGAAGAGTACCAAAGCATTTTTAAACGTCAGCGGAATTCCGAGAACAATGGAAGAGTTCTGAAGCATTTTTAAACGTCAGCGGAATTCCGAGAACAATGGAAGAGTTCCGAAGCATTTTAAAAGTTCAGCAGAATTCCGAGAACAATTGAAGAGTTCCGAAGCATTTTTAAACGTCAGCGGAATGCCGAGAACAATGCAAGATTTCCGAAGCATTTTTATATGTCAGCGGAATTCCGAGAACAATGGAAGAGTTTCGAAGCATTTTTAAACTTCAACGGAATTCCGAGAACAATAGAAGAGTTCCGAAGCATTTTTAAACGTCAGCGGAATTCCGAGAACAATGAAAGAGTTGCGAAGCATTATTAAACATCAGCGGAATTCCGAGAACAATGTAAGAGATTTTAACATTTTTAAACTTCAGCGGAATTCCGAGAACAATAGAAGAGTTCCGAAGCATTTTTAAAATTCACACGAATTCCGAGAATAATGGAAGAGTTCAGATGAATTTTTAGACTTCAGCAGAATTCCTAAAACAATGGAAGAGGTCCGAAGCATTTTTAAACTTCAGCGGAATTCCTAGAACAATGGAAGAGTTCCGAAGCATTTTTACACATCAGCGGAATTCCGAGAACAATGGAAGAGTACTGAAGCATTTTAAAACGTCATCGGAATTCCGAGAACAATGGAAGAGTTCCGAAGCATTTTTAAACTTCAGCAGAATTACGAGAACAATGGAAGAGTTCCAAAGCATTTTTAAACTTCAGCGGAATTCCGAGAACAATGGAAGAGTTCCGAAGCATTTTTAAACATCAGCGGAATTCCGAGAACAATGGAAGAGTACCGAAGCATTTTAAAATGTCATCGGAATTCCGAGAACAATGGAAGAGTTCCGAAGCATTTTTAAACTTCAGCGGAATTACGAGAACAATGGAAGAGTTCCGAAGCATTTTTAAACAAGAGCAGAATTACGAGAACAATGGAAGAGATTTTAAGCATTTTTAAACTTCAGCGGAATTCCGAGAACAATGGAAGAGTTCCGAAGCATTTTTAAACATCAGCGGAATTCCGAGAACAATGGAAGAGTACTGAAGCATTTTAAAATGTCATCGGAATTCCGAGAACAATGGAAGAGTTCCGAAGCATTTTTAAACTTCAGCAGAATTACGAGAACAATGGAAGAGTTCCAAAGCATTTTTAAACTTCAGCTCAATTCCGAGAACAATGGAAGAGTTCCGAAGCATTTTTAAACATCAGCGGAATTCCGAGAACAATGGAAGAGTACCGAAGCATTTTAAAACGTCATCGGAATTCCGAGAACAATGGAAGAGTTCCGAAGTATTTTTAAACGTCAGCAGAATTCCGAGAACAATGGAAGAGTTCCAAAGCATTTTTAAACGTCAGCGGAATTCCGAGAACAATGGAAGAGTTCTGAAGCATTTTTAAGCGTCAGCGGAATTTTGAAAACAATGGAAGATTTCCGAAGCATTTTTAAACGTCAGCGGAATTCTGAGAACAATGGAAGAGTTCCGAAGCATTTTTAAACGTCAGCAGAATTCTGAGAACAATGGAAGAGTTCCGAAGCATTTTTAAACTTCAGCGGAATTCCGAGAACAATGGACGAGTTCCAAAGCATTTTTAAACGTCAGCGGAATTCCGAGAACAATGGAAGAGTTCTGAAGCATTTTTAAATGTCAGCGGAATTCCGAGAACAATGGAAGAGTTCCGAAGCATTTTTAAACGTCAGCAGAATTCCGAGAAGAATGTAAGAGTACTGAAGCATTTTTATATGTCAGCGGAATTCCGAGAACAATGGAAGAGTTCCGAAGCATTTTTAAACTTCAGCAGAATTCCGAGAACAATGGAAGAGTTTCGAAGCATTTTTAAACTTCAACGGAATTCCGAGAACAATGAAAGAGTTGCGAAGCATTATTAAACGTCAGCGGAATTCCGAGAACAATGAAAGAGTTGCGAAGCATTATTAAACGTCAGCGGAATTCCGAGAACAATGGAAGAGTTCTGAAGCATTTTTAAGCGTCAGCGGAATTTTGAAAACAATGGAAGATTTCCGAAGCATTTTTAAACGTCAGCGGAATTCTGAGAACAATGGAAGAGTTCCTAAGCATTTTTAAACTTCAGCAGAATTCCGAGAACAATGGAAGGGTTCCGAAGCATTTTTAAACTTCAGCGGAATTTGGAGAACAATGGAAGAGTTCCGAAGCATTTTTAAAAGTCAGCGGAATTCCGAGAACAATGGAAGAGTTGTGAAGCATTTTTAAACGTCAGCGGAATTCCGAGAACAATGGAAGAGTTCTGAAGCATTTTTAAACGTCAGCAGAATTCTGAAAACAATGGAAAAGTTCTGAAGCATTTTTAAACATCAGCGGAATTTTGAAAACAATGGAAGATTTCCGAAGCATTTTTAAACGTCAGCGGAATTCTGAGGACAATGGAAGAGTTCTGAATCATTTTTAAACTTCAGCAGAATTCCAAGAACAATGGAAGAGTTCCAAAGCATTTTTAAGCTTCAGCGGAATTCCGAGAACAATGTAAGAGATTTTAAGCATTTTTAAACTTCAGCGGAATTCCGAGAACAATAGAAGAGTTCCGAAGCATTTTTAAAATTCACACGAATTCCGACAATAATGGAAGAGTTCAGATGAATTTTTAGACTTCAGCAGAATTCCTAAAACAATGGAAGAGGTCCGAAGCATTTTTAAACTTCAGCGGAATTACGAGAACAATGGAAGAGTTCCGAAGCATTTTTAAACATCAGCGGAATTCCGAGAACAATGGAAGAGTCCTGAAGCATTTTAAAACGTCATCGGAATTCCGAGAACAATGGAAGAGTTCCGAAGCATTTTTAAACTTCAGCAGAACTACGAGAACAATGGAAGAGTTCCAAAGCATTTTTAAACTTCAGCGGAATTCCGAGAACAATGGAAGAGTTCCGAAGCATTTTTAAACATCAGCGGAATTCCGAGAACAATGGAAGAGTACCGAAGCATTTTAAAACGTCATCGGAATTCCGAGAACAATGGAAGAGTTCCGAAGCATTTTTAAACTTCAACGGAATTACGAGAACAATGGAAGAGTTCCGAAGCATTTTTAAACATGAGCAGAATTACGAGAACAATGGAAGAGATTTTAAGCATTTTTAAACTTCAGCGGAATTCCGAGAACAATGGAAGAGTTCCAAAGCATTTTAACAGTTCAGCAGAATTCCGAGAACAATTGAAGAGTTCCGAAGCATTTTTAAACTTCAGCGGAATTCCGAGAACAATGGAAGAGTTCCAAAGCATTTTTAAACGTCAGCGGAATTCTGAGAACAATGGAAGAGTTCCGAAGCATTTTTAAACGTCAGCAGAATTCCGAGAAGAATGTAAGAGTACTGAAGCATTTTTAAACTTCAGCAGAATTCCGAGAGCAATGGAAGAGTTCCAAAGCATTTTAAAAGTTCAGCAGAATTCCGAGAACAATTGAAGAGTTCCGAAGCATTTTTAAACGTCAGCGGAATGCCGAGAACAATGCAAGATTTCCGAAGCATTTTTATATGTCAGCGGAATTCCGAGAAGAATGGAAGAGTACCGAAGCATTTTTAAACGTCAGCGGAATTCTGAGAACAATGGAAGAGTTCCAAAGCATTTTTAAACTTCAGCAGAATTCCGAGAACAATGGAAGAGTTTCGAAGCATTTTTAAACTTCAACGGAATTCCGAGAACAATGGAAGAGTTCCGCAGCATTTTTAAACGTCAGCAGAATTCTGAGAAGAATGGAAGAGTTCTGAAGCATTTTTAAACTTCAGCAGAATTCCAAAAGCAATGAAAGAGTTCCAAAGCATTTTAAAAGTTCAGCAGAATTCCGAGAACAATTGAAGAGTTCCGAAGCATTTTTAAACGTCAGCGGAATGCCGAGAACAATGCAAGATTTCCGAAGCATTTTTATATGTCAGCGGAATTCCGAGAACAATGGAAGAGTACCGAAGCATTTTTAAACTTCAGCAGAATTCCGAGAACAATGGAAGAGTTTCGAAGCATTTTTAAACTTCAACGGAATTTCGAGAACAATGGAAGAGTTCCGAAGCATTTTTAAACTTCAGCAGAATTCCGAGAACAATGGAAGATTTCCGAAGCATTTTTAAACGTCAGCAGAATTCTGAGAACAATGGAAGAGTTCTGAAGCATTTATAAACTTCAGCAGAATTCCGAGAACAATGGAAGAGTTCCGAAGCATTTTTAAACTTCACCCGAATTCTGAGAGCAATGGAAGAGTTCCAAAGCATTTTAAAAGTTCAGCAGAATTCCGAGAACAATTGAAGAGTTCCGAAGCATTTTTAAACGTCAGCGGAATGCCGAGAACAATGCAAGATTTCCGAAGCATTTTTAAACGTCAGCGGAATTCTGAGAAAAATGGAAGAGTTCCGAAGCATTTTTAAACTTCAGCAGAATTCCGAGAACAATGGAAGAGTTTCGAAGCATTTTTAAACTTCAACGGAATTTCGAGAACAATGGAAGAGTTCCGAAGCATTTTTAAACGTCAGCGGAATTCCGAGAACAATGAAAGAGTTGCGAAGCATTATTGAACGTCAGCGGAATTCCGAGAACAATGGAAGAGTTCTGAAGCATTTTTAAACGTCAACGGAATTTTGAAAACAATGGAAGATTTCCGAAGCATTTTTAAACGTCAGCGGAATTCTGAGAACAATGGAAGAGTTCCGAAGCATTTTTAAACGTCAGCGGAATGCCGAGAACAATGCAAGATTTCCGAAGCATTTTTATATGTCAGCGGAATTCCGAGAACAATGGAAGAGTTCCGAAGCATTTTTAAACGTCAGCAGAATTCCGAGAACAATGGAAGAGTTCCGAATCATTTTTAAACGTCAGCAGAATTCCGAGAACAATGGAAGAGTTCCGAAGCATTTTTAAACGTCAGCGGAATTCAGAGAACAATGGAAGAGTTCTGAAGCATTTTTAAGCGTCAGCGGAATTTTGAAAACAATGGAAGAGTTCTGAAGCATTTTTAAGCGTCATTGGAATTCTGAGAACAATGGAAGAGTTCCGAAGTATTTTTAAAAGTCAGCGGAATTCCGAGAACAATGGAAGAGTTGTGAAGCATTTTTAAACGTCAGCGGAATTCCGAGAACAATGGAAGAGTTCCGAAGCATTTTTAAACGTCAGCAGAATTCCGAGAACAATGGAAGAGTTGCGAAGCATTTTTAAACTTCAGCGGAATTCCGAGAACAATGGAAGAGTTCCAAAGCATTTTTAAACGTCAGCAGAATTCCGAGAACAATGGAAGAGTTCCGAAGCATTTTTAAACTTCAGCGGAATTCCGAGAACAATGGAAGAGTTCCAAAGCATTTTTAAACGTCAGCGGAATTCCGAGAACAATGGAAGAGTTCTGAAGCATTTTTAAACGTCAGCGGAATTCCGAGAACAATGGAAGAGTTCCGAAGCATTTTTAAACGTCAGCGGAATTCCGCGAACAATGAAAGAGTTGCGAAGCATTATTGAACGTCAGCGGAATTCCGAGAACAATGGAAGAGTTCTGAAGCATTTTTAAACGTCAGCGGAATTTTGAAAACAATGGAAGATTTCCGAAGCATTTTTAAACGTCAGCGGAATTCTGAGAACAATGGAAGAGTTCCGAAGCATTTTTAAACGTCAGCGGAATGCCGAGAACAATGCAAGATTTCCGAAGCATTTTTATATGTCAGCGGAATTCCGAGAACAATGGAAGAGTTCCGAAGCATTTTTAAACGTCAGCAGAATTCCGAGAACAATGGAAGAGTTCCGAATCATTTTTAAACGTCAGCAGAATTCCGAGAACAATGGAAGAGTTCCGAAGCATTTTTAAACGTCAGCGGAATTCAGAGAACAATGGAAGAGTTCTGAAGCATTTTTAAGCGTCAGCGGAATTTTGAAAACAATGGAAGATTTCCGAAGCATTTTTAAACGTCAGTGGAATTCTGAGAACAATGGAAGAGTTCCGAAGTATTTTTAAAAGTCAGCGGAATTCCGAGAACAATGGAAGAGTTGTGAAGCATTTTTAAACGTCAGCGGAATTCCGAGAACAATGGAAGAGTTCCGAAGCATTTTTAAACGTCAGCAGAATTCCGAGAACAATGGAAGAGTTCCGAAGCATTTTTAAACTTCAGCGGAATTCCGAGAACAATGGAAGAGTTCCAAAGCATTTTTAAACGTCAGCAGAATTCCGAGAACAATGGAAGAGTTCCGAAGCATTTTTAAACTTCAGCGGAATTCCGAGAACAATGGAAGAGTTCCAAAGCATTTTTAAACGTCAGCGGAATTCCGAGAACAATGGAAGAGTTCTGAAGCATTTTTAAACGTCAGCGGAATTCCGAGAACAATGGAAGAGTTCCGAAGCATTTTTGAACGTCAGCAGAATTCCGAGAAGAATGTAAGAGTACTGAAGCATTTTTAAACTTCAGCAGAATTCCGAGAGCAATGGAAGAGTTCCGAAGCATTTTTAAACGTCAGCGGAATTCCGAGAACAATGAAAGAGTTGCGAAGCATTATTAAACGTCAGCGGAATTCCGAGAACATTGGAAGAGATCTGAAGCATTTTTAAACGTCAGCGGAATTTTGAAAACAATGGAAGATTTCCGAAGCATTTTTAAACGTCAGCGGAATTCTGAGAACAATGGAAGAGTTCCGAAGCATTTTTAAACGTCAGCGGAATGCCGAGAACAATGCAAGATTTCCGAAGCATTTTTATATGTCAGCGGAATTCCGAGAACAATGGAAGAGTACCGAAGCATTTTTAAACGTCAGCAGAATTCCGAGAACAATGGAAGAGTTCCGAAGCATTTTTAAACGTCAGCAGAATTCCGAGAACAATGGAAGAGTTCCGAAGCATTTTTAAACGTCAGCAGAATTCCGAGAACAATGGAAGAGTTCCGAAGCATTTTTAAACATCAGCGGAATTCCGAGAACAATGGAAGAGTTCTGAAGCATTTTTAAGCGTCAGCGGAATTTTGAAAACAATGGAAGATTTCCGAAGCATTTTTAAACGTCAGCGGAATTCTGAGAACAATGGAAGAGTTCCGAAGCATTTTTAAACTTCAGCAGAATTCCGAGAACAATGGAAGGGTTCCGAAGCATTTTTAAACTTCAGCGGAATTTGGAGAACAATGGAAGAGTTCCGAAGTATTTTTAAAAGTCAGCGGAATTCCGAGAACAATGAAAGCGTTGTGAAGCATTTTTAAACGTCAGCGGAATTCCGAGAACAATGGAAGAGTTCCGAAGCATTTTTAAACGTCAGCAGAATTCCGAGAACAATGGAAGAGTTCCGAAGCATTTTTAAACGTCAGCAGAATTCTGAGAACAATGGAAGAGTTCCGAAGCATTTTTAAACTTCAGCGGAATTCCGAGAACAATGGAAGAGTACCAAAGCATTTTTAAACGTCAGCGGAATTCCGAGAACAATGGAAGAGTTCTGAAGCATTTTTAAACGTCAGCGGAATTCCGAGAACAATGGAAGAGTTCCGAAGCATTTTAAAAGTTCAGCAGAATTCCGAGAACAATTGAAGAGTTCCGAAGCATTTTTAAACGTCAGCGGAATGCCGAGAACAATGCAAGATTTCCGAAGCATTTTTATATGTCAGCGGAATTCCGAGAACAATGGAAGAGTTCCGAAGCATTTTTAAACTTCAGCAGAATTCCGAGAACAATGGAAGAGTTTCGAAGCATTTTTAAACTTCAACGGAATTCCGAGAACAATAGAAGAGTTCCGAAGCATTTTTAAACGTCAGCGGAATTCCGAGAACAATGAAAGAGTTGCGAAGCATTATTAAACATCAGCGGAATTCCGAGAACAATGGAAGAGTTCTGAAGCATTTTTAAACTTCAGCAGAATTCCCAGAACAATGGAAGAGTTTCGAAGCATTTTTAAACTTCAGCGGAATTCCGAGAACAATGTAAGAGATTTTAACATTTTTAAACTTCAGCGGAATTCCGAGAACAATAGAAGAGTTCCGAAGCATTTTTAAAATTCACACGAATTCCGAGAATAATGGAAGAGTTCAGATGAATTATTAGACTTCAGCAGAATTCCTAAAACAATGGAAGAGGTCCGAAGCATTTTTAAACTTCAGCGGAATTCCGAGAACAATGGAAGAGTTCCGAAGCATTTTTAAACATCAGCGGAATTCCGAGAACAATGGAAGAGTACTGAAGCATTTTAAAACGTCATCGGAATTCCGAGAACAATGGAAGAGTTCCGAAGCATTTTTAAACTTCAGCAGAATTACGAGAACAATGGAAGAGTTCCAAAGCATTTTTAATCTTCAGCGGAATTCCGAGAACAATGGAAGAGTTCCGAAGCATTTTTAAACATCAGCGGAATTCCGAGAACAATGGAAGAGTACCGAAGCATTTTAAAATGTCATCGGAATTCCGAGAACAATGGAAGAGTTCCAAAGCATTTTTAAACTTCAGCGGAATTACGAGAACAATGGAAGAGTTCCGAAGCATTTTTAAACAAGAGCAGAATTACGAGAACAATGGAAGAGATTTTAAGCATTTTTAAACTTCAGCGGAATTCCGAGAACAATGGAAGAGTTCCGAAGCATTTTTAAACATCAGCGGAATTCCGAGAACAATGGAAGAGTACTGAACCATTTTAAAATGTCATCGGAATTCCGAGAACAATGGAAGAGTTCCGAAGCATTTTTAAACTTCAGCAGAATTACGAGAACAATGGAAGAGTTCCAAAGCATTTTTAAACTTCAGCGGAATTCCGAGAACAATGGAAGAGTTCCGAAGCATTTTTAAACATCAGCGGAATTCCGAGAACAATGGAAGAGTACCGAAGCATTTTAAAACGTCATCGGAATTCCGAGAACAATGGAAGAGTTCCGAAGTATTTTTAAACGTCAGCAGAATTCCGAGAACAATGGAAGAGTTCCAAAGCATTTTTAAACGTCAGCGGAATTCCGAGAACAATGGAAGAGTTCTGAAGCATTTTTAAGCGTCAGCGGAATTTTGAAAACAATGGAAGATTTCCGAAGCATTTTTAAACGTCAGCGGAATTCTGAGAACAATGGAAGAGTTCCGAAGCATTTTTAAACGTCAGCAGAATTCTGAGAACAATGGAAGAGTTCCGAAGCATTTTTAAACTTCAGCGGAATTCCGAGAACAATGGACGAGTTCCAAAGCATTTTTAAACGTCAGCGGAATTCCGAGAACAATGGAAGAGTTCTGAAGCATTTTTAAACGTCAGCGGAATTCCGAGAACAATGGAAGAGTTCCGAAGCATTTTTAAACGTCAGGAGAATTCCGAGAAGAATGTAAGAGTACTGAAGCATTTTTAAACTTCAGCAGAATTCCGAGAGCAATGGAAGAGTTCCAAAGCATTTTAAAAGTTCAGCAGAATTCCGAGAACAATTGAAGAGTTCCGAAGCATTTTTAAATGTCAGCGGAATGCCGAGAACAATGCAAGATTTCCGAAGCATTTTTATATGTCAGCGGAATTCCGAGAACAATGGAAGAGTTCCGAAGCATTTTTAAACTTCAGCAGAATTCCGAGAACAATGGAAGAGTTTCGAAGCATTTTTAAACTTCAACGGAATTCCGAGAACAATGAAAGAGTTCTGAAGCATTTTTAAACGTCAGCGGAATTCCGAGAACAATGGAAGAGTTCCGAAGCATTTTTAAACGTCAGCGGAATTCCGAGAACAATGAAAGAGTTGCGAAGCATTATTAAACGTCAGCGGAATTCCGAGAACAATGGAAGAGTTCTGAAGCATTTTTAAGCGTCAGCGGAATTTTGAAAACAATGGAAGATTTCCGAAGCATTTTTAAACGTCAGCGGAATTCTGAGAACAATGGAAGAGTTCCTAAGCATTTTTAAACTTCAGCAGAATTCCGAGAACAATGGAAGGGTTCCGAAGCATTTTTAAACTTCAGCGGAATTTGGAGAACAATGGAAGAGTTCCGAAGCATTTTTAAACGTCAGCGGAATTCCGAGAACAATGGAAGAGTTCTGAAGCATTTTTAAACGTCAGCAGAATTCTGAAAACAATGGAAAAGTTCTGAAGCATTTTTAAACATCAGCGGAATTTTGAAAACAATGGAAGATTTCCGAAGCATTTTTAAACGTCAGCGGAATTCTGAGGACAATGGAAGAGTTCTGAATCATTTTTAAACTTCAGCAGAATTCCAAGAACAATGGAAGAGTTCCAAAGCATTTTTAAGCTTCAGCGGAATTCCGAGAACAATGTAAGAGATTTTAAGCATTTTTAAACTTCAGCGGAATTCCGAGAACAATAGAAGAGTTCCGAAGCATTTTTAAAATTCACACGAATTCCGACAATAATGGAAGAGTTCAGATGAATTTTTAGACTTCAGCAGAATTCCTAAAACAATGGAAGAGGTCCGAAGCATTTTTAAACTTCAGCGGAATTTGGAGAACAATGCAAGAGTTCCGAAGTATTTTTAAAAGTCAGCGGAATTCCGAGAACAATGGAAGAGATTTTAAGCATTTTTAAACTTCAGCGGAATTCCGAGAACAATAGAAGAGTTCCGAAGCATTTTTAAACGTCAGCGGAATTCTGAGAACAATGGATGAGTTCCGAAGCATTTTTAAACTTCAGCAGAATTCCGAGAACAATGGAAGGGTTCCGAAGCATTTTTAAACTTCAGCGGAATTTG
Organism: Phyllobates terribilis; assembly: GCF_046119375.1. Lineage (NCBI taxonomy): Eukaryota > Metazoa > Chordata > Amphibia > Anura > Dendrobatidae > Phyllobates > Phyllobates terribilis. The sequence goes on along the minus strand of NW_027362788.1, from coordinate 9,284,995 downwards.
GAGAACAATGCAAGAGTTCCGAAGTATTTTTAAAAGTCAGCGGAATTCCGAGAACAATGGAAGAGTTGTGTAGCATTTTTAAACGTCAGCGGAATTCCGAGAAAAATGGAAGAGTTCCGAAGCATTTTTAAACGTCGGCAGAATTCCGAGAACAATGGAAGAGTTCCGAAGCATTTTTAAACGTCAGCAGAATTCTGAGAACAATGGTAGGGTTCCGAAGCATTTTTAAACTTCAGCGGAATTCCGAGAACAATGGAAGAGTTCCAAAGCATTTTTAAACGTCAGCGGAATTCTGAGAACAATGGAAGAGTTCCGAAGCATTTTTAAACGTCAGCAGAATTCCGAGAAGAATGTAAGAGTACTGAAGCATTTTTAAACTTCAGCAGAATTCCGAGAGCAATGGAAGAGTTCCAAAGCATTTTAAAAGTTCAGCAGAATTCCGAGAACAATTGAAGAGTTCCGAAGCATTTTTAAACGTCAGCGGAATGCCGAGAACAATGCAAGATTTCCGAAGCATTTTTATATGTCAGCGGAATTCCGAGAAGAATGGAAGAGTACCGAAGCATTTTTAAACGTCAGCGGAATTCTGAGAACAATGGAAGAGTTCCAAAGCATTTTTAAACTTCAGCAGAATTCCGAGAACAATGGAAGAGTTTCGAAGCATTTTTAAACTTCAACGGAATTCCGAGAACAATGGAAGAGTTCCGCAGCATTTTTAAACGTCAGCAGAATTCTGAGAAGAATGGAAGAGTTCTGAAGCATTTTTAAACTTCAGCAGAATTCCAAAAGCAATGAAAGAGTTCCAAAGCATTTTAAAAGTTCAGCAGAATTCCGAGAACAATTGAAGAGTTCCGAAGCATTTTTAAACGTCAGCGGAATGCCGAGAACAATGCAAGATTTCCGAAGCATTTTTATATGTCAGCGGAATTCCGAGAACAATGGAAGAGTACCGAAGCATTTTTAAACTTCAGCAGAATTCCGAGAACAATGGAAGAGTTTCGAAGCATTTTTAAACTTCAACGGAATTTCGAGAACAATGGAAGAGTTCCGAAGCATTTTTAAACTTCAGCAGAATTCCGAGAACAATGGAAGATTTCCGAAGCATTTTTAAACGTCAGCAGAATTCTGAGAACAATGGAAGAGTTCTGAAGCATTTATAAACTTCAGCAGAATTCCGAGAACAATGGAAGAGTTCCGAAGCATTTTTAAACTTCACCCGAATTCTGAGAGCAATGGAAGAGTTCCAAAGCATTTTAAAAGTTCAGCAGAATTCCGAGAACAATTGAAGAGTTCCGAAGCATTTTTAAACGTCAGCGGAATGCCGAGAACAATGCAAGATTTCCGAAGCATTTTTAAACGTCAGCGGAATTCTGAGAAAAATGGAAGAGTTCCGAAGCATTTTTAAACTTCAGCAGAATTCCGAGAACAATGGAAGAGTTTCGAAGCATTTTTAAACTTCAACGGAATTTCGAGAACAATGGAAGAGTTCCGAAGCATTTTTAAACGTCAGCGGAATTCCGAGAACAATGAAAGAGTTGCGAAGCATTATTGAACGTCAGCGGAATTCCGAGAACAATGGAAGAGTTCTGAAGCATTTTTAAACGTCAACGGAATTTTGAAAACAATGGAAGATTTCCGAAGCATTTTTAAACGTCAGCGGAATTCTGAGAACAATGGAAGAGTTCCGAAGCATTTTTAAACGTCAGCGGAATGCCGAGAACAATGCAAGATTTCCGAAGCATTTTTATATGTCAGCGGAATTCCGAGAACAATGGAAGAGTTCCGAAGCATTTTTAAACGTCAGCAGAATTCCGAGAACAATGGAAGAGTTCCGAATCATTTTTAAACGTCAGCAGAATTCCGAGAACAATGGAAGAGTTCCGAAGCATTTTTAAACGTCAGCGGAATTCAGAGAACAATGGAAGAGTTCTGAAGCATTTTTAAGCGTCAGCGGAATTTTGAAAACAATGGAAGAGTTCTGAAGCATTTTTAAGCGTCAGTGGAATTCTGAGAACAATGGAAGAGTTCCGAAGTATTTTTAAAAGTCAGCGGAATTCCGAGAACAATGGAAGAGTTGTGAAGCATTTTTAAACGTCAGCGGAATTCCGAGAACAATGGAAGAGTTCCGAAGCATTTTTAAACGTCAGCAGAATTCCGAGAACAATGGAAGAGTTGCGAAGCATTTTTAAACTTCAGCGGAATTCCGAGAACAATGGAAGAGTTCCAAAGCATTTTTAAACGTCAGCAGAATTCCGAGAACAATGGAAGAGTTCCGAAGCATTTTTAAACTTCAGCGGAATTCCGAGAACAATGGAAGAGTTCCAAAGCATTTTTAAACGTCAGCGGAATTCCGAGAACAATGGAAGAGTTCTGAAGCATTTTTAAACGTCAGCGGAATTCCGAGAACAATGGAAGAGTTCCGAAGCATTTTTAAACGTCAGCGGAATTCCGCGAACAATGAAAGAGTTGCGAAGCATTATTGAACGTCAGCGGAATTCCGAGAACAATGGAAGAGTTCTGAAGCATTTTTAAACGTCAGCGGAATTTTGAAAACAATGGAAGATTTCCGAAGCATTTTTAAACGTCAGCGGAATTCTGAGAACAATGGAAGAGTTCCGAAGCATTTTTAAACGTCAGCGGAATGCCGAGAACAATGCAAGATTTCCGAAGCATTTTTATATGTCAGCGGAATTCCGAGAACAATGGAAGAGTTCCGAAGCATTTTTAAACGTCAGCAGAATTCCGAGAACAATGGAAGAGTTCCGAATCATTTTTAAACGTCAGCAGAATTCCGAGAACAATGGAAGAGTTCCGAAGCATTTTTAAACGTCAGCGGAATTCAGAGAACAATGGAAGAGTTCTGAAGCATTTTTAAGCGTCAGCGGAATTTTGAAAACAATGGAAGATTTCCGAAGCATTTTTAAACGTCAGTGGAATTCTGAGAACAATGGAAGAGTTCCGAAGTATTTTTAAAAGTCAGCGGAATTCCGAGAACAATGGAAGAGTTGTGAAGCATTTTTAAACGTCAGCGGAATTCCGAGAACAATGGAAGAGTTCCGAAGCATTTTTAAACGTCAGCAGAATTCCGAGAACAATGGAAGAGTTCCGAAGCATTTTTAAACTTCAGCGGAATTCCGAGAACAATGGAAGAGTTCCAAAGCATTTTTAAACGTCAGCAGAATTCCGAGAACAATGGAAGAGTTCCGAAGCATTTTTAAACTTCAGCGGAATTCCGAGAACAATGGAAGAGTTCCAAAGCATTTTTAAACGTCAGCGGAATTCCGAGAACAATGGAAGAGTTCTGAAGCATTTTTAAACGTCAGCGGAATTCCGAGAACAATGGAAGAGTTCCGAAGCATTTTTAAACGTCAGCAGAATTCCGAGAAGAATGTAAGAGTACTGAAGCATTTTTAAACTTCAGCAGAATTCCGAGAGCAATGGAAGAGTTCCGAAGCATTTTTAAACGTCAGCGGAATTCCGAGAACAATGAAAGAGTTGCGAAGCATTATTAAACGTCAGCGGAATTCCGAGAACATTGGAAGAGATCTGAAGCATTTTTAAACGTCAGCGGAATTTTGAAAACAATGGAAGATTTCCGAAGCATTTTTAAACGTCAGCGGAATTCTGAGAACAATGGAAGAGTTCCGAAGCATTTTTAAACGTCAGCGGAATGCCGAGAACAATGCAAGATTTCCGAAGCATTTTTATATGTCAGCGGAATTCCGAGAACAATGGAAGAGTACCGAAGCATTTTTAAACGTCAGCAGAATTCCGAGAACAATGGAAGAGTTCCGAAGCATTTTTAAACGTCAGCAGAATTCCGAGAACAATGGAAGAGTTCCGAAGCATTTTTAAACGTCAGCAGAATTCCGAGAACAATGGAAGAGTTCCGAAGCATTTTTAAACGTCAGCGGAATTCCGAGAACAATGGAAGAGTTCTGAAGCATTTTTAAGCGTCAGCGGAATTTTGAAAACAATGGAAGATTTCCGAAGCATTTTTAAACGTCAGCGGAATTCTGAGAACAATGGAAGAGTTCCGAAGCATTTTTAAACTTCAGCAGAATTCCGAGAACAATGGAAGGGTTCCGAAGCATTTTTAAACTTCAGCGGAATTTGGAGAACAATGGAAGAGTTCCGAAGTATTTTTAAAAGTCAGCGGAATTCCGAGAACAATGAAAGCGTTGTGAAGCATTTTTAAACGTCAGCGGAATTCCGAGAACAATGGAAGAGTTCCGAAGCATTTTTAAACGTCAGCAGAATTCCGAGAACAATGGAAGAGTTCCGAAGCATTTTTAAACGTCAGCAGAATTCTGAGAACAATGGAAGAGTTCCGAAGCATTTTTAAACTTCAGCGGAATTCCGAGAACAATGGAAGAGTACCAAAGCATTTTTAAACGTCAGCGGAATTCCGAGAACAATGGAAGAGTTCTGAAGCATTTTTAAACGTCAGCGGAATTCCGAGAACAATGGAAGAGTTCCGAAGCATTTTAAAAGTTCAGCAGAATTCCGAGAACAATTGAAGAGTTCCGAAGCATTTTTAAACGTCAGCGGAATGCCGAGAACAATGCAAGATTTCCGAAGCATTTTTATATGTCAGCGGAATTCCGAGAACAATGGAAGAGTTCCGAAGCATTTTTAAACTTCAGCAGAATTCCGAGAACAATGGAAGAGTTTCGAAGCATTTTTAAACTTCAACGGAATTCCGAGAACAATAGAAGAGTTCCGAAGCATTTTTAAACGTCAGCGGAATTCCGAGAACAATGAAAGAGTTGCGAAGCATTATTAAACATCAGCGGAATTCCGAGAACAATGGAAGAGTTCTGAAGCATTTTTAAACTTCAGCAGAATTCCCAGAACAATGGAAGAGTTTCGAAGCATTTTTAAACTTCAGCGGAATTCCGAGAACAATGTAAGAGATTTTAACATTTTTAAACTTCAGCGGAATTCCGAGAACAATAGAAGAGTTCCGAAGCATTTTTAAAATTCACACGAATTCCGAGAATAATGGAAGAGTTCAGATGAATTATTAGACTTCAGCAGAATTCCTAAAACAATGGAAGAGGTCCGAAGCATTTTTAAACTTCAGCGGAATTCCGAGAACAATGGAAGAGTTCCGAAGCATTTTTAAACATCAGCGGAATTCCGAGAACAATGGAAGAGTACTGAAGCATTTTAAAACGTCATCGGAATTCCGAGAACAATGGAAGAGTTCCGAAGCATTTTTAAACTTCAGCAGAATTACGAGAACAATGGAAGAGTTCCAAAGCATTTTTAATCTTCAGCGGAATTCCGAGAACAATGGAAGAGTTCCGAAGCATTTTTAAACATCAGCGGAATTCCGAGAACAATGGAAGAGTACCGAAGCATTTTAAAATGTCATCGGAATTCCGAGAACAATGGAAGAGTTCCAAAGCATTTTTAAACTTCAGCGGAATTACGAGAACAATGGAAGAGTTCCGAAGCATTTTTAAACAAGAGCAGAATTACGAGAACAATGGAAGAGATTTTAAGCATTTTTAAACTTCAGCGGAATTCCGAGAACAATGGAAGAGTTCCGAAGCATTTTTAAACATCAGCGGAATTCCGAGAACAATGGAAGAGTACTGAACCATTTTAAAATGTCATCGGAATTCCGAGAACAATGGAAGAGTTCCGAAGCATTTTTAAACTTCAGCAGAATTACGAGAACAATGGAAGAGTTCCAAAGCATTTTTAAACTTCAGCGGAATTCCGAGAACAATGGAAGAGTTCCGAAGCATTTTTAAACATCAGCGGAATTCCGAGAACAATGGAAGAGTACCGAAGCATTTTAAAACGTCATCGGAATTCCGAGAACAATGGAAGAGTTCCGAAGTATTTTTAAACGTCAGCAGAATTCCGAGAACAATGGAAGAGTTCCAAAGCATTTTTAAACGTCAGCGGAATTCCGAGAACAATGGAAGAGTTCTGAAGCATTTTTAAGCGTCAGCGGAATTTTGAAAACAATGGAAGATTTCCGAAGCATTTTTAAACGTCAGCGGAATTCTGAGAACAATGGAAGAGTTCCGAAGCATTTTTAAACGTCAGCAGAATTCTGAGAACAATGGAAGAGTTCCGAAGCATTTTTAAACTTCAGCGGAATTCCGAGAACAATGGACGAGTTCCAAAGCATTTTTAAACGTCAGCGGAATTCCGAGAACAATGGAAGAGTTCTGAAGCATTTTTAAACGTCAGCGGAATTCCGAGAACAATGGAAGAGTTCCGAAGCATTTTTAAACGTCAGGAGAATTCCGAGAAGAATGTAAGAGTACTGAAGCATTTTTAAACTTCAGCAGAATTCCGAGAGCAATGGAAGAGTTCCAAAGCATTTTAAAAGTTCAGCAGAATTCCGAGAACAATTGAAGAGTTCCGAAGCATTTTTAAATGTCAGCGGAATGCCGAGAACAATGCAAGATTTCCGAAGCATTTTTATATGTCAGCGGAATTCCGAGAACAATGGAAGAGTTCCGAAGCATTTTTAAACTTCAGCAGAATTCCGAGAACAATGGAAGAGTTTCGAAGCATTTTTAAACTTCAACGGAATTCCGAGAACAATGAAAGAGTTCTGAAGCATTTTTAAACGTCAGCGGAATTCCGAGAACAATGGAAGAGTTCCGAAGCATTTTTAAACGTCAGCGGAATTCCGAGAACAATGAAAGAGTTGCGAAGCATTATTAAACGTCAGCGGAATTCCGAGAACAATGGAAGAGTTCTGAAGCATTTTTAAGCGTCAGCGGAATTTTGAAAACAATGGAAGATTTCCGAAGCATTTTTAAACGTCAGCGGAATTCTGAGAACAATGGAAGAGTTCCTAAGCATTTTTAAACTTCAGCAGAATTCCGAGAACAATGGAAGGGTTCCGAAGCATTTTTAAACTTCAGCGGAATTTGGAGAACAATGGAAGAGTTCCGAAGCATTTTTAAACGTCAGCGGAATTCCGAGAACAATGGAAGAGTTCTGAAGCATTTTTAAACGTCAGCAGAATTCTGAAAACAATGGAAAAGTTCTGAAGCATTTTTAAACATCAGCGGAATTTTGAAAACAATGGAAGATTTCCGAAGCATTTTTAAACGTCAGCGGAATTCTGAGGACAATGGAAGAGTTCTGAATCATTTTTAAACTTCAGCAGAATTCCAAGAACAATGGAAGAGTTCCAAAGCATTTTTAAGCTTCAGCGGAATTCCGAGAACAATGTAAGAGATTTTAAGCATTTTTAAACTTCAGCGGAATTCCGAGAACAATAGAAGAGTTCCGAAGCATTTTTAAAATTCACACGAATTCCGACAATAATGGAAGAGTTCAGATGAATTTTTAGACTTCAGCAGAATTCCTAAAACAATGGAAGAGGTCCGAAGCATTTTTAAACTTCAGCGGAATTACGAGAACAATGGAAGAGTTCCGAAGCATTTTTAAACATCAGCGGAATTCCGAGAACAATGGAAGAGTCCTGAAGCATTTTAAAACGTCATCGGAATTCCGAGAACAATGGAAGAGTTCCGAAGCATTTTTAAACTTCAGCAGAATTACGAGAACAATGGAAGAGTTCCAAAGCATTTTTAAACTTCAGCGGAATTCCGAGAATAATGGAAGAGTTCCGAAGCATTTTTAAACATCAGCGGAATTCCGAGAACAATGGAAGAGTACCGAAGCATTTTAAAACGTCATCGGAATTCCGAGAACAATGGAAGAGTTCCGAAGCATTTTTAAACTTCAACGGAATTACGAGAACAATGGAAGAGTTCCGAAGCATTTTTAAACATGAGCAGAATTCCGAGAACAATGGAAGAGTTCCGAAGCATTTTTAAACATCAGCAGAATTCCGAGAACAATGGAAGAGTTCCGAAGCATTTTTAAACGTCAGCGGAATGCCGAGAACAATGCAAGATTTCCGAAGCATTTTTATATGTCAGCGGAATTCCGAGAACAATGGAAGAGCTCCGAAGCATTTTTAAACATCAGCAGAATTCCGAGAACAATGGAAGAGTTCCGAAGCATTTTTAAACTTCAGCGGAATTCCGAGAACAATGGAAGAGTTCCAAAGCATTTTTAAACGTCAGCAGAATTCCGAGAACAATGGAAGAGTTCCGAAGCATTTTTAAACTTCAGCGGAATTCCGAGAACAATGGAAGAGTTCCAAAGCATTTTTAAACGTCAGCGGAATTCCGAGAACAATGGAAGAGTTCTGAAGCATTTTTAAACGTCAGCGGAATTCCGAGAACAATGGAAGAGTTCCGAAGCATTTTTAAACGTCAGCAGAATTCCGAGAAGAAAGTAAGAGTACTGAAGCATTTTTAAACTTCAGCAGAATTCCGAGAGCAATGGAAGAGTTTCAAAGCATTTTAAAAATTCAGCAGAATTCCGAGAACAATTGAAGAGTTCCGAAGCATTTTTAAACGTCAGCGGAATGCCGAGAACAATGCAAGATTTCCGAAGCATTTTTATATGTCAGCGGAATTCCGAGAACAATGGAAGAGTTCCGAAGCATTTTTAAACTTCAGCAGAATTCCAAGAACAATGGAAGAGTTCCAAAGCATTTTTAAACGTCAGCGGAATTCTGAGAACAATGGAAGAGTTCCGAAGCATTTTTAAACGTCAGCGGAATTCCGAGAACAATGAAAGAGTTGCGAAGCATTATTAAACGTCAGCGGAATTCCGAGAACATTGGAAGAGATCTGAAGCATTTTTAAACGTCAGCGGAATTTTGAAAACAATGGAAGATTTCCGAAGCATTTTTAAACGTCAACGGAATTCTGAGAACAATGGAAGAGTTCCGAAGCATTTTTAAACGTCAGCGGAATGCCGAGAACAATGCAAGATTTCCGAAGCATTTTTATATGTCAGCGGAATTCCGAGAACAATGGAAGAGTACCGAAGCATTTTTAAACGTCAGCAGAATTCCGAGAACAATGGAAGAGTTCCGAAGCATTTTTAAACGTCAGCAGAATTCCGAGAACAATGGAAGAGTTCCGAAGCATTTTTAAACTTCAGCGGAATTCCGAGAACAATGGAAGAGTTCCAAAGCATTTTTAAACGTCAGCAGAATTCCGAGAACAATGGAAGAGTTCCGAAGCATTTTTAAACTTCAGCGGAATTCCGAGAACAATGGAAGAGTTCCAAAGCATTTTTAAACGTCAGCGGAATTCCGAGAACAATGGAAGAGTTCTGAAGCATTTTTAAACGTCAGCGGAATTCCGAGAACAATGGAAGAGTTCCGAAGCATTTTTAAACGTCAGCAGAATTCCGAGAAGAAAGTAAGAGTACTGAAGCATTTTTAAACTTCAGCAGAATTCCGAGAGCAATGGAAGAGTTTCAAAGCATTTTAAAAATTCAGCAGAATTCCGAGAACAATTGAAGAGTTCCGAAGCATTTTTAAACGTCAGCGGAATGCCGAGAACAATGCAAGATTTCCGAAGCATTTTTATATGTCAGCGGAATTCCGAGAACAATGGAAGAGTTCCGAAGCATTTTTAAACATCAGCGGAATTCCGAGAACAATGGAAGAGTACCGAAGCATTTTAAAACGTCATCGGAATTCCGAGAACAATGGAAGAGTTCCGAAGTATTTTTAAACGTCAGCAGAATTCCGAGAACAATGGAAGAGTTCCAAAGCATTTTTAAACGTCAGCGGAATTCCGAGAACAATGGAAGAGTTCTGAAGCATTTTTAAGCGTCAGCGGAATTTTGAAAACAATGGAAGATTTCCGAAGCATTTTTAAACGTCAGCGGAATTCTGAGAACAATGGAAGAGTTCCGAAGCATTTTTAAACGTCAGCAGAATTCTGAGAACAATGGAAGAGTTCCGAAGCATTTTTAAACTTCAGCGGAATTCCGAGAACAATGGACGAGTTCCAAAGCATTTTTAAACGTCAGCGGAATTCCGAGAACAATGGAAGAGTTCTGAAGCATTTTTAAACGTCAGCGGAATTCCGAGAACAATGGAAGAGTTCCGAAGCATTTTTAAACGTCAGGAGAATTCCGAGAAGAATGTAAGAGTACTGAAGCATTTTTAAACTTCAGCAGAATTCCGAGAGCAATGGAAGAGTTCCAAAGCATTTTAAAAGTTCAGCAGAATTCCGAGAACAATTGAAGAGTTCCGAAGCATTTTTAAATGTCAGCGGAATGCCGAGAACAATGCAAGATTTCCGAAGCATTTTTATATGTCAGCGGAATTCCGAGAACAATGGAAGAGTTCCGAAGCATTTTTAAACTTCAGCAGAATTCCGAGAACAATGGAAGAGTTTCGAAGCATTTTTAAACTTCAACGGAATTCCGAGAACAATGAAAGAGTTCTGAAGCATTTTTAAACGTCAGCGGAATTCCGAGAACAATGGAAGAGTTCCGAAGCATTTTTAAACGTCAGCGGAATTCCGAGAACAATGAAAGAGTTGCGAAGCATTATTAAACGTCAGCGGAATTCCGAGAACAATGGAAGAGTTCTGAAGCATTTTTAAGCGTCAGCGGAATTTTGAAAACAATGGAAGATTTCCGAAGCATTTTTAAACGTCAGCGGAATTCTGAGAACAATGGAAGAGTTCCTAAGCATTTTTAAACTTCAGCAGAATTCCGAGAACAATGGAAGGGTTCCGAAGCATTTTTAAACTTCAGCGGAATTTGGAGAACAATGGAAGAGTTCCGAAGCATTTTTAAACGTCAGCGGAATTCCGAGAACAATGGAAGAGTTCTGAAGCATTTTTAAACGTCAGCAGAATTCTGAAAACAATGGAAAAGTTCTGAAGCATTTTTAAACATCAGCGGAATTTTGAAAACAATGGAAGATTTCCGAAGCATTTTTAAACGTCAGCGGAATTCTGAGGACAATGGAAGAGTTCTGAATCATTTTTAAACTTCAGCAGAATTCCAAGAACAATGGAAGAGTTCCAAAGCATTTTTAAGCTTCAGCGGAATTCCGAGAACAATGTAAGAGATTTTAAGCATTTTTAAACTTCAGCGGAATTCCGAGAACAATAGAAGAGTTCCGAAGCATTTTTAAAATTCACACGAATTCCGACAATAATGGAAGAGTTCAGATGAATTTTTAGACTTCAGCAGAATTCCTAAAACAATGGAAGAGGTCCGAAGCATTTTTAAACTTCAGCGGAATTACGAGAACAATGGAAGAGTTCCGAAGCATTTTTAAACATCAGCGGAATTCCGAGAACAATGGAAGAGTCCTGAAGCATTTTAAAACGTCATCGGAATTCCGAGAACAATGGAAGAGTTCCGAAGCATTTTTAAACTTCAGCAGAATTACGAGAACAATGGAAGAGTTCCAAAGCATTTTTAAACTTCAGCGGAATTCCGAGAATAATGGAAGAGTTCCGAAGCATTTTTAAACATCAGCGGAATTCCGAGAACAATGGAAGAGTACCGAAGCATTTTAAAACGTCATCGGAATTCCGAGAACAATGGAAGAGTTCCGAAGCATTTTTAAACTTCAACGGAATTACGAGAACAATGGAAGAGTTCCGAAGCATTTTTAAACATGAGCAGAATTCCGAGAACAATGGAAGAGTTCCGAAGCATTTTTAAACATCAGCAGAATTCCGAGAACAATGGAAGAGTTCCGAAGCATTTTTAAACGTCAGCGGAATGCCGAGAACAATGCAAGATTTCCGAAGCATTTTTATATGTCAGCGGAATTCCGAGAACAATGGAAGAGCTCCGAAGCATTTTTAAACATCAGCAGAATTCCGAGAACAATGGAAGAGTTCCGAAGCATTTTTAAACTTCAGCGGAATTCCGAGAACAATGGAAGAGTTCCAAAGCATTTTTAAACGTCAGCAGAATTCCGAGAACAATGGAAGAGTTCCGAAGCATTTTTAAACTTCAGCGGAATTCCGAGAACAATGGAAGAGTTCCAAAGCATTTTTAAACGTCAGCGGAATTCCGAGAACAATGGAAGAGTTCTGAAGCATTTTTAAACGTCAGCGGAATTCCGAGAACAATGGAAGAGTTCCGAAGCATTTTTAAACGTCAGCAGAATTCCGAGAAGAAAGTAAGAGTACTGAAGCATTTTTAAACTTCAGCAGAATTCCGAGAGCAATGGAAGAGTTTCAAAGCATTTTAAAAATTCAGCAGAATTCCGAGAACAATTGAAGAGTTCCGAAGCATTTTTAAACGTCAGCGGAATGCCGAGAACAATGCAAGATTTCCGAAGCATTTTTATATGTCAGCGGAATTCCGAGAACAATGGAAGAGTTCCGAAGCATTTTTAAACTTCAGCAGAATTCCAAGAACAATGGAAGAGTTCCAAAGCATTTTTAAACGTCAGCGGAATTCTGAGAACAATGGAAGAGTTCCGAAGCATTTTTAAACGTCAGCGGAATTCCGAGAACAATGAAAGAGTTGCGAAGCATTATTAAACGTCAGCGGAATTCCGAGAACATTGGAAGAGATCTGAAGCATTTTTAAACGTCAGCGGAATTTTGAAAACAATGGAAGATTTCCGAAGCATTTTTAAACGTCAACGGAATTCTGAGAACAATGGAAGAGTTCCGAAGCATTTTTAAACGTCAGCGGAATGCCGAGAACAATGCAAGATTTCCGAAGCATTTTTATATGTCAGCGGAATTCCGAGAACAATGGAAGAGTACCGAAGCATTTTTAAACGTCAGCAGAATTCCGAGAACAATGGAAGAGTTCCGAAGCATTTTTAAACGTCAGCAGAATTCCGAGAACAATGGAAGAGTTCCGAAGCATTTTTAAACTTCAGCGGAATTCCGAGAACAATGGAAGAGTTCCAAAGCATTTTTAAACGTCAGCAGAATTCCGAGAACAATGGAAGAGTTCCGAAGCATTTTTAAACTTCAGCGGAATTCCGAGAACAATGGAAGAGTTCCAAAGCATTTTTAAACGTCAGCGGAATTCCGAGAACAATGGAAGAGTTCTGAAGCATTTTTAAACGTCAGCGGAATTCCGAGAACAATGGAAGAGTTCCGAAGCATTTTTAAACGTCAGCAGAATTCCGAGAAGAAAGTAAGAGTACTGAAGCATTTTTAAACTTCAGCAGAATTCCGAGAGCAATGGAAGAGTTTCAAAGCATTTTAAAAATTCAGCAGAATTCCGAGAACAATTGAAGAGTTCCGAAGCATTTTTAAACGTCAGCGGAATGCCGAGAACAATGCAAGATTTCCGAAGCATTTTTATATGTCAGCGGAATTCCGAGAACAATGGAAGAGTTCCGAAGCATTTTTAAACTTCAGCAGAATTCCAAGAACAATGGAAGAGTTCCAAAGCATTTTTAAACGTCAGCGGAATTCTGAGAACAATGGAAGAGTTCCGAAGCATTTTTAAACGTCAGCGGAATTCCGAGAACAATGAAAGAGTTGCGAAGCATTATTAAACGTCAGCGGAATTCCGAGAACATTGGAAGAGATCTGAAGCATTTTTAAACGTCAGCGGAATTTTGAAAACAATGGAAGATTTCCGAAGCATTTTTAAACGTCAACGGAATTCTGAGAACAATGGAAGAGTTCCGAAGCATTTTTAAACGTCAGCGGAATGCCGAGAACAATGCAAGATTTCCGAAGCATTTTTATATGTCAGCGGAATTCCGAGAACAATGGAAGAGTACCGAAGCATTTTTAAACGTCAGCAGAATTCCGAGAACAATGGAAGAGTTCCGAAGCATTTTTAAACGTCAGCAGAATTCCGAGAACAATGGAAGAGTTCCGAAGCATTTTTAAACGTCAGCAGAATTCCGAGAACAATGGAAGAGTTCCGAAGCATTTTTAAACGTCAGCGGAATTCCGAGAACAATGGAAGAGTTCTGAAGCATTTTTAAGCGTCAGCGGAATTTTGAAAACAATGGAAGATTTCCGAAGCATTTTTAAACGTCAGCGGAATTCTGAGAACAATGGAAGAGTTCCGAAGCATTTTTAAACTTCAGCAGAATTCCGAGAACAATGGAAGGGTTCCGAAGCATTTTTAAACTTCAGCGGAATTTGGAGAACAATGGAAGAGTTCCGAAGTATTTTTAAAAGTCAGCGGAATTCCGAGAACAATGAAAGCGTTGTGAAGCATTTTTAAACGTCAGCGGAATTCCGAGAACAATGGAAGAGTTCCGAAGCATTTTTAAACGTCAGCAGAATTCCGAGAACAATGGAAGAGTTCCGAAGCATTTTTAAACGTCAGCAGAATTCTGAGAACAATGGAAGAGTTCCGAAGCATTTTTAAACTTCAGCGGAATTCCGAGAACAATGGAAGAGTACCAAAGCATTTTTAAACGTCAGCGGAATTCCGAGAACAATGGAAGAGTTCTGAAGCATTTTTAAACGTCAGCGGAATTCGGAGAACAATGGAAGAGTTCCGAAGCATTTTAAAAGTTCAGCAGAATTCCGAGAACAATTGAAGAGTTCCGAAGCATTTTTAAACGTCAGCGGAATGCCAAGAACAATGCAAGATTTCCGAAGCATTTTTATATGTCAGCGGAATTCCGAGAACAATGGAAGAGTTCCGAAGCATTTTTAAACTTCAGCAGAATTCCGAGAACAATGGAAGAGTTTCGAAGCATTTTTAAACTTCAACGGAATTCCGAGAACAATAGAAGAGTTCCGAAGCATTTTTAAACGTCAGCGGAATTCCGAGAACAATGAAAGAGTTGCGAAGCATTATTAAACATCAGCGGAATTCCGAGAACAGTGGAAGAGTTCTGAAGCATTTTTAAACTTCAGCAGAATTCCCAGAACAATGGAAGAGTTTCGAAGCATTTTTAAACTTCAGCGGAATTCCGAGAACAATGTAAGAGATTTTAACATTTTTAAACTTCAGCGGAATTCCGAGAACAATAGAAGAGTTCCGAAGCATTTTTAAAATTCACACGAATTCCGAGAATAATGGAAGAGTTCAGATGAATTTTTAGACTTCAGCAGAATTCCTAAAACAATGGAAGAGGTCCGAAGCATTTTTAAACTTCAGCGGAATTCCGAGAACAATGGAAGAGTTCCGAAGCATTTTTAAACATCAGCGGAATTCCGAGAACAATGGAAGAGTACTGAAGCATTTTAAAACGTCATCGGAATTCCGAGAACAATGGAAGAGTTCCGAAGCATTTTTAAACTTCAGCAGAATTACGAGAACAATGGAAGAGTTCCAAAGCATTTTTAATCTTCAGCGGAATTCCGAGAACAATGGAAGAGTTCCGAAGCATTTTTAAACATCAGCGGAATTCCGAGAACAATGGAAGAGTACCGAAGCATTTTAAAATGTCATCGGAATTCCGAGAACAATGGAAGAGTTCCAAAGCATTTTTAAACTTCAGCGGAATTACGAGAACAATGGAAGAGTTCCGAAGCATTTTTAAACAAGAGCAGAATTACGAGAACAATGGAAGAGATTTTAAGCATTTTTAAACTTCAGCGGAATTCCGAGAACAATGGAAGAGTTCCGAAGCATTTTTAAACATCAGCGGAATTCCGAGAACAATGGAAGAGTACTGAACCATTTTAAAATGTCATCGGAATTCCGAGAACAATGGAAGAGTTCCGAAGCATTTTTAAACTTCAGCAGAATTACGAGAACAATGGAAGAGTTCCAAAGCATTTTTAAACTTCAGCGGAATTCCGAGAACAATGGAAGAGTTCCGAAGCATTTTTAAACATCAGCGGAATTCCGAGAACAATGGAAGAGTACCGAAGCATTTTAAAACGTCATCGGAATTCCGAGAACAATGGAAGAGTTCCGAAGTATTTTTAAACGTCAGCAGAATTCCGAGAACAATGGAAGAGTTCCAAAGCATTTTTAAACGTCAGCGGAATTCCGAGAACAATGGAAGAGTTCTGAAGCATTTTTAAGCGTCAGCGGAATTTTGAAAACAATGGAAGATTTCCGAAGCATTTTTAAACGTCAGCGGAATTCTGAGAACAATGGAAGAGTTCCGAAGCATTTTTAAACGTCAGCAGAATTCTGAGAACAATGGAAGAGTTCCGAAGCATTTTTAAACTTCAGCGGAATTCCGAGAACAATGGACGAGTTCCAAAGCATTTTTAAACGTCAGCGGAATTCCGAGAACAATGGAAGAGTTCTGAAGCATTTTTAAACGTCAGCGGAATTCCGAGAACAATGGAAGAGTTCCGAAGCATTTTTAAACGTCAGGAGAATTCCGAGAAGAATGTAAGAGTACTGAAGCATTTTTAAACTTCAGCAGAATTCCGAGAGCAATGGAAGAGTTCCAAAGCATTTTAAAAGTTCAGCAGAATTCCGAGAACAATTGAAGAGTTCCGAAGCATTTTTAAATGTCAGCGGAATGCCGAGAACAATGCAAGATTTCCGAAGCATTTTTATATGTCAGCGGAATTCCGAGAACAATGGAAGAGTTCCGAAGCATTTTTAAACTTCAGCAGAATTCCGAGAACAATGGAAGAGTTTCGAAGCATTTTTAAACTTCAACGGAATTCCGAGAACAATGAAAGAGTTCTGAAGCATTTTTAAACGTCAGCGGAATTCCGAGAACAATGGAAGAGTTCCGAAGCATTTTTAAACGTCAGCGGAATTCCGAGAACAATGAAAGAGTTGCGAAGCATTATTAAACGTCAGCGGAATTCCGAGAACAATGGAAGAGTTCTGAAGCATTTTTAAGCGTCAGCGGAATTTTGAAAACAATGGAAGATTTCCGAAGCATTTTTAAACGTCAGCGGAATTCTGAGAACAATGGAAGAGTTCCTAAGCATTTTTAAACTTAAGCAGAATTCCGAGAACAATGGAAGGGTTCCGAAGCATTTTTAAACTTCAGCGGAATTTGGAGAACAATGGAAGAGTTCCGAAGCATTTTTAAAAGTCAGCGGAATTCCGAGAACAATGGAAGAGTTGTGAAGCATTTTTAAACGTCAGCGGAATTCCGAGAACAATGGAAGAGTTCTGAAGCATTTTTAAACGTCAGCAGAATTCTGAAAACAATGGAAAAGTTCTGAAGCATTTTTAAACATCAGCGGAATTTTGAAAACAATGGAAGATTTCCGAAGCATTTTTAAACGTCAGCGGAATTCTGAGGACAATGGAAGAGTTCTGAATCATTTTTAAACTTCAGCAGAATTCCAAGAACAATGGAAGAGTTCCAAAGCATTTTTAAGCTTCAGCGGAATTCCGAGAACAATGTAAGAGATTTTAAGCATTTTTAAACTTCAGCGGAATTCCGAGAACAATAGAAGAGTTCCGAAGCATTTTTAAAATTCACACGAATTCCGACAATAATGGAAGAGTTCAGATGAATTTTTAGACTTCAGCAGAATTCCTAAAACAATGGAAGAGGTCCGAAGCATTTTTAAACTTCAGCGGAATTACGAGAACAATGGAAGAGTTCCGAAGCATTTTTAAACATCAGCGGAATTCCGAGAACAATGGAAGAGTCCTGAAGCATTTTAAAACGTCATCGGAATTCCGAGAACAATGGAAGAGTTCCGAAGCATTTTTAAACTTCAGCAGAATTACGAGAACAATGGAAGAGTTCCAAAGCATTTTTAAACTTCAGCGGAATTCCGAGAATAATGGAAGAGTTCCGAAGCATTTTTAAACATCAGCGGAATTCCGAGAACAATGGAAGAGTACCGAAGCATTTTAAAACGTCATCGGAATTCCGAGAACAATGGAAGAGTTCCGAAGCATTTTTAAACTTCAACGGAATTACGAGAACAATGGAAGAGTTCCGAAGCATTTTTAAACATGAGCAGAATTACGAGAACAATGGAAGAGATTTTAAGCATTTTTAAACTTCAGCGGAATTCCGAGAACAATGGAAGAGTTCCAAAGCATTTTAACAGTTCAGCAGAATTCCGAGAACAATTGAAGAGTTCCGAAGCATTTTAAAACGTCATCGGAATTCCGAGAACAATGGAAGAGTTCCGAAGCATTTTTAAACTTCAACGGAATTACGAGAACAATGGAAGAGTTCCGAAGCATTTTTAAACATGAGCAGAATTACGAGAACAATGGAAGAGATTTTAAGCATTTTTAAACTTCAGCGGAATTCCGAGAACAATGGAAGAGTTCCAAAGCATTTTAACAGTTCAGCAGAATTCCGAGAACAATTGAAGAGTTCCGAAGCATTTTTAAACTTCAACGGAATTTCGAGAACAATGAAAGAGTTGCGAAGCATTATTAAACGTCAACGGAATTCCGAGAACAATGAAAGAGTTGCGAAGCATTATTAAACGTCAGCGGAATTCCGAGAACAATGGAAGAGTTCTGAAGCATTTTTAAACGTCAGCGGAATTTTGAAAACAATGGAAGATTTCCGAAGCATTTTTAAACGTCAGCGGAATTTTGAAAACAATGGAAGATTTCCGAAGCATTTTTAAACGTCAGCGGAATTCTGAGAACAATGGATGAGTTCCGAAGCATTTTTAAACGTCAGCGGAATTCTGAGAACAATGGAAGAGTTCTGAAGCATTTTTAAACGTCAGCAGAATTCCGAGAAGAATGTAAGAGTACTGAAGCATTTTTAAACTTCAGCAGAATTCCGAGAGCAATGGAAGAGTTCCAAAGCCTTTTAAAAGTTCAGCAGAATTCCGAGAACAATTGAAGAGTTCCGAAGCATTTTTAAACGTCAGCGGAATGCCGAGAACAATGCAAGATTTCCGAAGCATTTTTATATGTCAGCGGAATTCCGAGAAGAATGGAAGAGTACCGAAGCATTTTTAAACGTCAGCGGAATTCTGAGAACAATGGAAGAGTTCCAAAGCATTTTTAAACTTCAGCAGAATTCCGAGAACAATGGAAGAGTTTCGAAGCATTTTTAAACTTCAACGGAATTCCGAGAACAATGGAAGAGTTCCGCAGCATTTTTAAACGTCAGCAGAATTCCGAGAAGAATGGAAGAGTTCTGAAGAATTTTTAAACTTCAGCAGAATTCCGAAAGCAATGGAAGAGTTCCAAAGCATTTTAAAAGTTCAGCAGAATTCCGAGAACAATTGAAGAGTTCCGAAGCATTTTTAAACGTCAGCGGAATGCCGAGAACAATGCAAGATTTCCGAAGCATTTTTATATGTCAGCGGAATTCCGAGAACAATGGAAGAGTACCGAAGCATATTTAAACTTCAGCAGAATTCCGAGAACAATGGAAGAGTTTCGAAGCATTTTTAAACTTCAACGGAATTTCGAGAACAATGGAAGAGTTCCGAAGCATTTTTAAACTTCAGCAGAATTCCGAGAACAATGGAAGATTTCCGAAGCATTTTTAAACGTCAGCGGAATTCTGAGAACAATGGAAGAGTTCTGAAGCATTTATAAACTTCAGCAGAATTCCGAGAACAATGGAAGAGTTCCGAAGCATTTTTAAACTTCACCCGAATTCTGAGAGCAATGGAAGAGTTCCAAAGCATTTTAAAAGTTCAGCAGAATTCCGAGAACAATTGAAGAGTTCCGAAGCATTTTTAAACGTCAGCGGAATGCCGAGAACAATGCAAGATTTCCGAAGCATTTTTAAACGTCAGCGGAATTCTGAGAAAAATGGAAGAGTTCCGAAGCATTTTTAAACTTCAGCAGAATTACGAGAACAATGGAAGAGTTTCGAAGCATTTTTAAACTTCAACGGAATTTCGAGAACAATGGAAGAGTTCCGAAGCATTTTTAAACGTCAGCGGAATTCCGAGAACAATGAAAGAGTTGCGAAGCATTACTGAACGTCAGCGGAATTCCGAGAACA
Organism: Phyllobates terribilis; assembly: GCF_046119375.1. Classification (NCBI taxonomy): domain Eukaryota; kingdom Metazoa; phylum Chordata; class Amphibia; order Anura; family Dendrobatidae; genus Phyllobates; species Phyllobates terribilis. Next base: position 9,265,341 of record NW_027362788.1, on the reverse strand, counting down.
ATGGAAGAGTTCTGAAGCATTTTTAAACGTCAGCGGAATTTTGAAAACAATGGAAGATTTCCGAAGCATTTTTAAACGTCAGCGGAATTCTGAGAACAATGGAAGAGTTCCGAAGCATTTTTAAACGTCAGCGGAATGCCGAGAACAATGCAAGATTTCCGAAGCATTTTTATATGTCAGCGGAATTCCGAGAACAATGGAAGAGTTCCGAAGCATTTTTGAACGTCAGCAGAATTCCGAGAACAATGGAAGAGTTCCGAATCATTTTTAAACGTCAGCAGAATTCCGAGAACAATGGAAGAGTTCCGAAGCATTTTTAAACGTCAGCGGAATTCAGAGAACAATGGAAGAGTTCTGAAGCATTTTTAAGCGTCAGCGGAATTTTGAAAACAATGGAAGATTTCCGAAGCATTTTTAAACGTCAGCGGAATTCTGAGAACAATGGAAGAGTTCCGAAGTATTTTTAAAAGTCAGCGGAATTCCGAGAACAATGGAAGAGTTGTGAAGCATTTTTAAACGTCAGCGGAATTCCGAGAACAATGGAACAGTTCCGAAGCATTTTTAAACGTCAGCAGAATTCCGAGAACAATGGAAGAGTTCCGAAGCATTTATAAACTTCAGCGGAATTCCGAGAACAATGGAAGAGTTCCAAAGCATTTTTAAACGTCAGCAGAATTCCGAGAACAATGGAAGAGTTCCGAAGCATTTTTAAACTTCAGCGGAATTCCGAGAACAATGGAAGAGTTCCAAAGCATTTTTAAACGTCAGCGGAATTCCGAGAACAATGGAAGAGTTCTGAAGCATTTTTAAACGTCAGCGGAATTCCGAGAACAATGGAAGAGTTCCGAAGCATTTTTAAACGTCAGCAGAATTCCGAGAAGAAAGTAAGAGTACTGAAGCATTTTTAAACTTCAGCAGAATTCCGAGAGCAATGGAAGAGTTTCAAAGCATTTTAAAAATTCAGCAGAATTCCGAGAACAATTGAAGAGTTCCGAAGCATTTTTAAACGTCAGCGGAATGCCGAGAACAATGCAAGATTTCCGAAGCATTTTTATATGTCAGCGGAATTCCGAGAACAATGGAAGAGTTCCGAAGCATTTTTAAACTTCAGCAGAATTCCGAGAACAATGGAAGAGTTCCAAAGCATTTTTAAACGTCAGCGGAATTCTGAGAACAATGGAAGAGTTCCGAAGCATTTTTAAACGTCAGCAGAATTCCGAGAAAAATGTAAGAGTACTGAAGCATTTTTAAACTTCAGCAGAATTCCGAGAGCAATGGAAGAGTTCCAAAGCATTTTAAAAGTTCAGCAGAATTCCGAGAACAATTGAAGAGTTCCGAAGCATTTTTAAACGTCAGCGGAATGCCGAAAACAATGCAAGATTTCCGAAGCATTTTTATATGTCAGCGGAATTCCGAGAACAATGGAAGAGTACCGAAGCATTTTTAAACGTCAGCGGAATTCTGAGAACAATGGAAGAGTTCCAAAGCATTTTTAAACTTCAGCAGAATTCCGAGAACAATGGAGGAGTTCCGAAGCATTTTTAAACTTCAATGGAATTCCGAGAACAATGGAAGAGTTCCGCAGCATTTTTAAACGTCAGCAGAATTCCGAGAACAATGGAAGAGTTCCGAAGCATTTTTAAACTTCACCCGAATTCCGAGAGCAATGGAAGAGTTCCAAAGTATTTTAAAAGTTCAGCAGAATTCCGAGAACAATTGAAGAGTTCCGAAGCATTTTTAAACGTCAGCGGAATGCCGAGAACAATGCAAGATTTCCGAAGCATTTTTAAACGTCAGCGGAATTCTGAGAACAATGGAAGAGTTCCGAAGCATTTTTAAACTTCAGCAGAATTCCGAGAACAATGGAAGAGTTTTGAAGCATTTTTAAACTTCAACGGAATTTCGAGAACAATGGAAGAGTTCCGAAGCATTTTTAAACGTCAGCGGAATTCCGAGAACAATGAAAGAGTTGTGAAGCATTATTAAACGTCAGCGGAATTTTGAAAACAATGGAAGATTTCCGAAGCATTTTTAAACGTCAGCGGAATTCTGAGAACAATGGAAGAGTTCCGAAGCATTTTTAAACGTCAGCAGAATTCCGAGAACAATGGAAGAGTTCCGAAGCATTTTTAAATGTCAGCAGAATTCCGAGAACAATGGAAGAGTTCCGAAGCATTTTTAAACGTCAGCAGAATTCCGAGAACAATGGAAGAGTTCCGAAGCATTTTTAAACGTCAGCGGAATTCCGAGAACAATGGAAGAGTTCTGAAGCATTTTTAAGCGTCAGCGGAATTTTGAAAACAATGGAAGATTTCCGAAGCATTTTTAAACGTCAGCGGAATTCTGAGAACAATGGAAGAGTTCCGAAGCATTTTTAAACTTCAGCAGAATTCCGAGAACAATGGAAGGGTTCCGAAGCATTTTTAAACTTCAGCGGAATTTGGAGAACAATGGAAGAGTTCCGAAGTATTTTTAAAAGTCAGCGGAATTCCGAGAACAATGGAAGAGTTGTGAAGCATTTTTAAACGTCAGCGGAATTCCGAGAACAATGGAAGAGTTCCAAAGCATTTTTAAACGTCAGCGGAATTCCGAGAACAATGGAAGAGTTCTGAAGCATTTTTAAACGTCAGCGGAATTCCGAGAACAATGAAAGAGTTCCGAAGCATTTTTAAACGTCAGCAGAATTCCGAGAAGAAAGTAAGAGTACTGAAGCATTTTTAAACTTCAGCAGAATTCCGAGAGCAATGGAAGAGTTCCAAAGCATTTTAAAAGTTCAGCAGAATTCCGAGAACAATTGAAGAGTTCCGAAGCATTTTTAAACGTCAGCGGAATGCCGAGAACAATGCAAGATTTCCGAAGCATTTTTATATATCAGCGGAATTCCGAGAACAATGGAAGAGTTCCGAAGCAATTTTAAACTTCAGCAGAATTCCGAGAACAATGGAAGAGTTTCGAAGCATTTTTAAACTTCAACGGAATTCGAGAACAATGGAAGAGTTCCGAAGCATTTTTAAACGTCAGCGGAATTCCGAGAACAATGAAAGAGTTGCGAAGCATTATTAAACATCAGCGGAATTCCGAGAACAATGGAAGAGTTCTGAAGCATTTTTAAACTTCAGCAGAATTCCCAGAACAATGGAAGAGTTTTGAAGCATTTTTAAACTTCAACGGAATTCCGAGAACAATGGAAGAGTTCCGAAGCATTTTTAAACGTCAGCGGAATTCCGAGAACAATGAAAGAGTTGCGAAGCATTATTAAACGTCAGCGGAATTCCGAGAACAATGGAAGAGTTCTGAAGCATTTTTAATCGTCAGCGGAATTTTGAAAACAATGGAAGATTTCCGAAGCATTTTTAAATGTCAGCGGAATTCTGAGAACAATGGAAGAGTTCCTAAGCATTTTTAAACTTCAGCAGAATTCCGAGAACAATGGAAGGGTTCCGAAGCATTTTTAAACTTCAGCGGAATTTGGAGAACAATGGAAGAGTTCCGAAGCATTTTTAAAAGTCAGCGGAATTCCGAGAACAATGGAAGAGTTGTGAAGCATTTTTGAATGTCAGCGGAATTCCGAGAACAATGGAAGAGTTCCGAAGCATTTTTAAACGTCAGCAGAATTCTGAAAACAATGGAAAAGTTCTGAAGCATTTTTAAACATCAGCGGAATTTTGAAAACAATGGAAGATTTCCGAAGCATTTTTAAACGTCAGCGGAATTCTGAGGACAATGGAAGAGTTCTGAAGCATTTTTAAACTTCAGCAGAATTCCAAGAACAATGGAAGAGTTCCGAAGCATTTTTAAACTTCAGCGGAATTCCGAGAACAATGTAAGAGATTTTAAGCATTTTTAAACTTCAGCGGAATTCCGAGAACAATAGAAGAGTTCCGAAGCATTTTTAAAATTCACACGAATTCCGAGAATAATGGAAGAGTTCAGATGAATTTTTAGACTTCAGCAGAATTCTTAAAACAATGGAAGAGTTCCGAAGCATTTTTAAACATCAGCGGAATTCCGAGAACAATGGATGAGTACCGAAGCATTTTAAAACGTCTTCGGAATTCCGAGAACAATGGAAGAGTTTCGAAGCATTTTTAAACTTCAGCGGAATTACGAGAACAATGGAAGAGTTCCGAAGCATTTTTAAACATGAGCAGAATTACGAGAACAATGGAAGAGATTTTAAGCATTTTTAAACTTCAGCGGAATTCCGAGAACAATAGAAGAGCTCCGAAGCATTTTTAAACTTCACCCGAATTCCGAGAGCAATGGAAGAGTTCCAAAGCATTTTAACAGTTCAGCAGAATTCCGAGAACAATTGAAGATTTCCGAAGCATTTTTATATGTCAGCGGAATTCCGAGAACAATGGAAGAGTACCGAAGCATTTTTAAACGTCAGCGGAATTCTGAGAACAATGGAAGAGTTCCGAAGCATTTTTAAACTTCAGCAGAATTCCGAGAACAATGGAAGAGTTTGGAAGCATTTTTAAACTTCAACGGAATTTCGAGAACAATGGACGAGTTCCGAAGCATTTTTAAACGTCAGCGGAATTCTGAGAACAATGGAAGAGTTCCGAAGCATTTTTAAACTTCAGCAGAATTCCGAGAACAATGGAAGAGTTCCGAAGCATTTTTAAACGTCAGCGGAATTCCGAGAACAATGGAAGAGTACCGAAGCATTTTTAAACGTCATCGGAATTCCGAGAACATTGGAAGAGTTCCGAAGCATTTTTAAACTTCAGCGGAATTACGAGAACAATGGAAGAGTTCCGAAGCATTTTTAATCATGAGCAGAATTACGAGAACAATTTAAGAGATTTTAAGCATTTTTAAACTTCAGCGGAATTCCGAGAACAATAGAAGAGTTCCGAAGCATTTTTAAACGTCAGCGGAATGCCGAGAACAAAGCAAGATTTCCGAAGCATTTTTAAACGTCAGCGGAATTCTGAGAACAATGGAAGAGTTCCGAAGCATTTTTAAACTTCAACGGAATTTCGAGAACAATAGAAGAGTTCCGAAGCATTTTTAAACGTCAGCGGAATTCCGAGAACAATGAAGGAGTTGCGAAGCATTATTAAACGTCAGCGGAATTCCGAGAACAAAGGAAGCGTTTCGAAGCATTTTTAAACTTCAACGGAATTTCGAGAACAATGGAAGAGTTCTGAAGCATTTTTAAACGTCAGCGGAATTTTGAAAACAATGGAAGATTTCCGAAGCATTTTTAAACGTCAGCGGAATTCTGAGAACAATGGAAGAGTTCCGAAGCATTTTTAAACTTCAGCAGAATTCCGAGAACAATGGAAGAGTTCCGAAGCATTCTTAAACTTCAGCAGAGTTCCGAGAACAATGGAAGAGTTCCGAAGCATTTTTAAACTTCAGCAGAATTCCGAGAACAATGGAAGAGTTCCGAAGCATTCTTAAACTTCAGCAGAATTCCGAGAACAATGGAAGAGTTCCGAAGCATTCTTGAACTTCAGCAGAATTCCGAGAACAATGGAAGAGTTCCGAAGCATTTTTAAATGTCAGCGGAATTCCGAGAACAATAGAAGAGTTGTGAAGCATTTTTAAGCGTCAGCGGAATTCTGAGAACAATGGAAGAATTCCGAAGCATTTTTAAACTTCAAAACTTCAGCAGAATTCCGAGAACAATGGAAGAGTTCCGAAGCATTCTTAAACTTCAGCGGAATTCCGAGAACAATTGAAGAGTTTTGAAGCAATTTTAAGCGTCAGCGGAATTCCGAGAACAATGGAAGAGTTCCGAAGCATTTTTAAACGTCAGCGGAATTCCAAGAACAATGGAAGAGTTCTGAAGCTTTTTTAAAAGTCAGCGGAATTCTGAGAAAAATAGAAGAGTTGTGAAGCATTTTTAAGCGTCAGCGGAATTCCGAGAACAATGGAAGAATTCCGAAGCATTTTTAAACTTCAAAACTTCAGCAGAATTCCGAGAATAATGGAAGAATTCCGAAGCATTCTTAAACTTCAGCGGAATTCCGAGAACAATGGAAGAGTTCCGAAGCATTTTTAAAAGTAAGCGGAATTCCGAGAACAATGGAAGAGTTCCGAAGCATTTTTAAACTTCAGCAGAATTTCTGGCACAATGGAAGAGTTCCGAAGCATTTTTACACTTCAGCAGAATTCCTGGAACAATGGAAGAGTTCTGAAGCATTTTTCAAAGTCAGCAGAATTCCAAGAACCATAGAAGGGTACCAAAGCATGTTTAAACTTCAGCGGAATTCTGAGAACAATGTAAGAGTGCCGAAGCATTTTTAAACTTCACCGGAATTCCGAGAACAATGGAAGAGTTCCGAAGCATTTTTAAACATCAGCGGAATTCCGAGAACAATGGAAGAGTTCTGAAGCATTTTTAAACGTCAGCGGAATTCCGAGAACAATAGAAGAGTTGTGAAGCATTTTTAAGCGTCAGCGGAATTCTGAGAACAATGGAAGAATTCCGAAGCATTTTTAAACTATAAAACTTCAGCAGAATTCCGAGAACAATGGAAGAGTTCCGAAGCATTCTTAAACTTCAGCGGAATTCCGAGAACAATGGTAGAGTTTTGAAGCAATTTTAAGCGTCAGCGGAATTCCGAGAACAATGGAAGAGTTCCGAAGCATTTTTCAAAGTCAGCAGAATTCCGAGAACAATAGAAGGGTACCAAAGCATGTTTAAACTTCAGCGGAATTCTGAGAACAATGGAAGAGTTCCGAAGCATTTTTAAACTTCACCGGAATTCCGAGAACAATGGAAGAGTTCTGAAGCATTTTTAAACGTCAGCGGAATTCTGAGAACAATGGAAGAGTTTTGAAGCAATTTTAAGCGTCAGCGGAATTCCGAGAACAATGGAAGAGTTCCGAAGCATTTTTAAATGTCAGCGGAATTCCGAGAACAATAGAAGAGTTGTGAAGCATTTTTAAACTTCAGCAGAATTCCGAGAACAATGGCAGAGTTCTGAAGCATTCTTAAACTTCAGCAAAATTCCGAGAACAATGGAAGAGTTCCGAAGCATTTTTAAATGTCAGCGGAATTCCGAGAACAATAGAAGAGTTGTGAAGCATTTTTAAGCGTCAGCGGAATTCTGAGAACAATGGAAGAATTCCGAAGCATTTTTAAACGTCAGCGGAATTCCGAGAACAATGGAAGAGTTCTGAAGCTTTTTTAAAAGTCAGCGGAATTCTGAGAAAAATAGAAGAGTTGTGAAGCATTTTTAAGCGTCAGCGGAATTCCGAGAACAATGGAAGAATTCCGAAGCATTTTTAAGTTCAAAACTTCAGCAGAATTCCGAGAACAATGGAAGAATTCCGAAGCATTTTTAAACTTCAGCAGAATTCCGAGAACAATGGAAGAGTTCCGAAGCATTCTTAATCTTCAGCAGAATTCCGAGAACAATGGAAGAGTTCCGAAGCATTTTTAAACGTCAGCGGAATTCCGAGAACAATGGAAGAATTCCGAAGCATTTTTAAACTTCAACGGAATTTCGAGAACAATGGAAGAGTTCCGAAGCATTTTTAAACGTCAGCGGAATTCCGAGAACAATGAAAGAGTTGTGAAGCATTATTAAACGTCAGCGGAATTTTGAAAACAATGGAAGATTTCCGAAGCATTTTTAAACGTCAGCGGAATTCTGAGAACAATGGAAGAGTTCCGAAGCATTTTTAAACGTCAGCAGAATTCCGAGAACAATGGAAGAGTTCCGAAGCATTTTTAAATGTCAGCAGAATTCCGAGAACAATGGAAGAGTTCCGAAGCATTTTTAAACGTCAGCAGAATTCCGAGAACAATGGAAGAGTTCCGAAGCATTTTTAAACGTCAGCGGAATTCCGAGAACAATGGAAGAGTTCTGAAGCATTTTTAAGCGTCAGCGGAATTTTGAAAACAATGGAAGATTTCCGAAGCATTTTTAAACGTCAGCGGAATTCTGAGAACAATGGAAGAGTTCCGAAGCATTTTTAAACTTCAGCAGAATTCCGAGAACAATGGAAGGGTTCCGAAGCATTTTTAAACTTCAGCGGAATTTGGAGAACAATGGAAGAGTTCCGAAGTATTTTTAAAAGTCAGCGGAATTCCGAGAACAATGGAAGAGTTGTGAAGCATTTTTAAACGTCAGCGGAATTCCGAGAACAATGGAAGAGTTCCAAAGCATTTTTAAACGTCAGCGGAATTCCGAGAACAATGGAAGAGTTCTGAAGCATTTTTAAACGTCAGCGGAATTCCGAGAACAATGAAAGAGTTCCGAAGCATTTTTAAACGTCAGCAGAATTCCGAGAAGAAAGTAAGAGTACTGAAGCATTTTTAAACTTCAGCAGAATTCCGAGAGCAATGGAAGAGTTCCAAAGCATTTTAAAAGTTCAGCAGAATTCCGAGAACAATTGAAGAGTTCCGAAGCATTTTTAAACGTCAGCGGAATGCCGAGAACAATGCAAGATTTCCGAAGCATTTTTATATATCAGCGGAATTCCGAGAACAATGGAAGAGTTCCGAAGCAATTTTAAACTTCAGCAGAATTCCGAGAACAATGGAAGAGTTTCGAAGCATTTTTAAACTTCAACGGAATTCGAGAACAATGGAAGAGTTCCGAAGCATTTTTAAACGTCAGCGGAATTCCGAGAACAATGAAAGAGTTGCGAAGCATTATTAAACATCAGCGGAATTCCGAGAACAATGGAAGAGTTCTGAAGCATTTTTAAACTTCAGCAGAATTCCCAGAACAATGGAAGAGTTTTGAAGCATTTTTAAACTTCAACGGAATTCCGAGAACAATGGAAGAGTTCCGAAGCATTTTTAAACGTCAGCGGAATTCCGAGAACAATGAAAGAGTTGCGAAGCATTATTAAACGTCAGCGGAATTCCGAGAACAATGGAAGAGTTCTGAAGCATTTTTAATCGTCAGCGGAATTTTGAAAACAATGGAAGATTTCCGAAGCATTTTTAAATGTCAGCGGAATTCTGAGAACAATGGAAGAGTTCCTAAGCATTTTTAAACTTCAGCAGAATTCCGAGAACAATGGAAGGGTTCCGAAGCATTTTTAAACTTCAGCGGAATTTGGAGAACAATGGAAGAGTTCCGAAGCATTTTTAAAAGTCAGCGGAATTCCGAGAACAATGGAAGAGTTGTGAAGCATTTTTGAATGTCAGCGGAATTCCGAGAACAATGGAAGAGTTCCGAAGCATTTTTAAACGTCAGCAGAATTCTGAAAACAATGGAAAAGTTCTGAAGCATTTTTAAACATCAGCGGAATTTTGAAAACAATGGAAGATTTCCGAAGCATTTTTAAACGTCAGCGGAATTCTGAGGACAATGGAAGAGTTCTGAAGCATTTTTAAACTTCAGCAGAATTCCAAGAACAATGGAAGAGTTCCGAAGCATTTTTAAACTTCAGCGGAATTCCGAGAACAATGTAAGAGATTTTAAGCATTTTTAAACTTCAGCGGAATTCCGAGAACAATAGAAGAGTTCCGAAGCATTTTTAAAATTCACACGAATTCCGAGAATAATGGAAGAGTTCAGATGAATTTTTAGACTTCAGCAGAATTCCTAAAACAATGGAAGAGGTCCGAAGCATTTTTAAACTTCAGCGGAATTCCGAGAACAATGGAAGAGTTCCGAAGCATTTTTAAACATCAGCGGAATTCCGAGAACAATGGAAGAGTACTGAAGCATTTTAAAACGTCATCGGAATTCCGAGAACAATGGAAGAGTTCCGAAGCATTTTTAAACTTCAGCAGAATTACGATAACAATGGAAGAGTTCCAAAGCATTTTTAAACTTCAGCGGAATTCCGAGAACAATGGAAGAGTTCCGAAGCATTTTTAAACATCAGCGGAATTCCGAGAACAATGGAAGAGTACCGAAGCATTTTAAAACGTCATCGGAATTCCGAGAACAATGGAAGTGTTCCGAAGCATTTTTAAACTTCAGCGGAATTACGAGAACAATGGAAGAGTTCCGAAGCATTTTTAAACATCAGCGGAATTCCGAGAACAATGGAAGAGTACTGAAGCATTTTAAAACGTCATCGGAATTCCGAGAACAATGGAAGAGTTCCGAAGCATTTTTAAACTTCAGCAGAATTACGAGAACAATGGAAGAGTTCCAAAGCATTTTTAAACTTCAGCGGAATTCCGAGAACAATGGAAGAGTTCCGAAGCATTTTTAAACATCAGCGGAATTCCGAGAACAATGGATGAGTACCGAAGCATTTTAAAACGTCTTCGGAATTCCGAGAACAATGGAAGAGTTTCGAAGCATTTTTAAACTTCAGCGGAATTACGAGAACAATGGAAGAGTTCCGAAGCATTTTTAAACATGAGCAGAATTACGAGAACAATGGAAGAGATTTTAAGCATTTTTAAACTTCAGCGGAATTCCGAGAACAATAGAAGAGCTCCGAAGCATTTTTAAACTTCACCCGAATTCCGAGAGCAATGGAAGAGTTCCAAAGCATTTTAACAGTTCAGCAGAATTCCGAGAACAATTGAAGATTTCCGAAGCATTTTTATATGTCAGCGGAATTCCGAGAACAATGGAAGAGTACCGAAGCATTTTTAAACGTCAGCGGAATTCTGAGAACAATGGAAGAGTTCCGAAGCATTTTTAAACTTCAGCAGAATTCCGAGAACAATGGAAGAGTTTGGAAGCATTTTTAAACTTCAACGGAATTTCGAGAACAATGGACGAGTTCCGAAGCATTTTTAAACGTCAGCGGAATTCTGAGAACAATGGAAGAGTTCCGAAGCATTTTTAAACTTCAGCAGAATTCCGAGAACAATGGAAGAGTTCCGAAGCATTTTTAAACGTCAGCGGAATTCCGAGAACAATGGAAGAGTACCGAAGCATTTTTAAACGTCATCGGAATTCCGAGAACAATGGAAGAGTTCCGAAGCATTTTTAAACTTCAGCGGAATTACGAGAACAATGGAAGAGTTCCGAAGCATTTTTAATCATGAGCAGAATTACGAGAACAATTTAAGAGATTTTAAGCATTTTTAAACTTCAGCGGAATTCCGAGAACAATAGAAGAGTTCCGAAGCATTTTTAAACTTCACCCGAATTCCGAGAGCAATGGAAGAGTTCCAAAGCATTTTAAAAGTTCAGCAGAATTCCGAGAACAATTGAAGAGTTCCGAAGCATTTTTAAACGTCAGCGGAATGCCGAGAACAAAGCAAGATTTCCGAAGCATTTTTAAACGTCAGCGGAATTCTGAGAACAATGGAAGAGTTCCGAAGCATTTTTAAACTTCAACGGAATTTCGAGAACAATAGAAGAGTTCCGAAGCATTTTTAAACGTCAGCGGAATTCCGAGAACAATGAAGGAGTTGCGAAGCATTATTAAACGTCAGCGGAATTCCGAGAACAAAGGAAGCGTTTCGAAGCATTTTTAAACTTCAACGGAATTTCGAGAACAATGGAAGAGTTCTGAAGCATTTTTAAACGTCAGCGGAATTTTGAAAACAATGGAAGATTTCCGAAGCATTTTTAAACGTCAGCGGAATTCTGAGAACAATGGAAGAGTTCCGAAGCATTTTTAAACTTCAGCAGAATTCCGAGAACAATGGAAGAGTTCCGAAGCATTCTTAAACTTCAGCAGAGTTCCGAGAACAATGGAAGAGTTCCGAAGCATTTTTAAACTTCAGCAGAATTCCGAGAACAATGGAAGAGTTCCGAAGCATTCTTAAACTTCAGCAGAATTCCGAGAACAATGGAAGAGTTCCGAAGCATTCTTGAACTTCAGCAGAATTCCGAGAACAATGGAAGAGTTCCGAAGCATTTTTAAATGTCAGCGGAATTCCGAGAACAATAGAAGAGTTGTGAAGCATTTTTAAGCGTCAGCGGAATTCTGAGAACAATGGAAGAATTCCGAAGCATTTTTAAACTTCAAAACTTCAGCAGAATTCCGAGAACAATGGAAGAGTTCCGAAGCATTCTTAAACTTCAGCGGAATTCCGAGAACAATTGAAGAGTTTTGAAGCAATTTTAAGCGTCAGCGGAATTCCGAGAACAATGGAAGAGTTCCGAAGCATTTTTAAACGTCAGCGGAATTCCGAGAACAATGGAAGAGTTCTGAAGCTTTTTTAAAAGTCAGCGGAATTCTGAGAAAAATAGAAGAGTTGTGAAGCATTTTTAAGCGTCAGCGGAATTCCGAGAACAATGGAAGAATTCCGAAGCATTTTTAAACTTCAAAACTTCAGCAGAATTCCGAGAACAATGGAAGAATTCCGAAGCATTCTTAAACTTCAGCGGAATTCCGAGAACAATGGAAGAGTTCCGAAGCATTTTTAAAAGTAAGCGGAATTCCGAGAACAATGGAAGAGTTCCGAAGCATTTTTAAACTTCAGCAGAATTTCTGGCACAATGGAAGAGTTCCGAAGCATTTTTACACTTCAGCAGAATTCCTGGAACAATGGAAGAGTTCTGAAGCATTTTTCAAAGTCAGCAGAATTCCGAGAACCATAGAAGGGTACCAAAGCATGTTTAAACTTCAGCGGAATTCTGAGAACAATGTAAGAGTGCCGAAGCATTTTTAAACTTCACCGGAATTCCGAGAACAATGGAAGAGTTCCGAAGCATTTTTAAACATCAGCGGAATTCCGAGAACAATGGAAGAGTTCTGAAGCATTTTTAAACGTCAGCGGAATTCCGAGAACAATAGAAGAGTTGTGAAGCATTTTTAAGCGTCAGCGGAATTCTGAGAACAATGGAAGAATTCCGAAGCATTTTTAAACTATAAAACTTCAGCAGAATTCCGAGAACAATGGAAGAGTTCCGAAGCATTCTTAAACTTCAGCGGAATTCCGAGAACAATGGTAGAGTTTTGAAGCAATTTTAAGCGTCAGCGGAATTCCGAGAACAATGGAAGAGTTCCGAAGCATTTTTCAAAGTCAGCAGAATTCCGAGAACAATAGAAGGGTACCAAAGCATGTTTAAACTTCAGCGGAATTCTGAGAACAATGGAAGAGTTCCGAAGCATTTTTAAACTTCACCGGAATTCCGAGAACAATGGAAGAGTTCTGAAGCATTTTTAAACGTCAGCGGAATTCCGAGAACAATGGAAGAGTTTTGAAGCAATTTTAAGCGTCAGCGGAATTCCGAGAACAATGGAAGAGTTCCGAAGCATTTTTAAATGTCAGCGGAATTCCGAGAACAATAGAAGAGTTGTGAAGCATTTTTAAACTTCAGCAGAATTCCGAGAACAATGGCAGAGTTCTGAAGCATTCTTAAACTTCAGCAAAATTCCGAGAACAATGGAAGAGTTCCGAAGCATTTTTAAATGTCAGCGGAATTCCGAGAACAATAGAAGAGTTGTGAAGCATTTTTAAGCGTCAGCGGAATTCTGAGAACAATGGAAGAATTCCGAAGCATTTTTAAACGTCAGCGGAATTCCGAGAACAATGGAAGAGTTCTGAAGCTTTTTTAAAAGTCAGCGGAATTCTGAGAAAAATAGAAGAGTTGTGAAGCATTTTTAAGCGTCAGCGGAATTCCGAGAACAATGGAAGAATTCCGAAGCATTTTTAAGTTCAAAACTTCAGCAGAATTCCGAGAACAATGGAAGAATTCCGAAGCATTTTTAAACTTCAGCAGAATTCCGAGAACAATGGAAGAGTTCCGAAGCATTCTTAATCTTCAGCAGAATTCCGAGAACAATGGAAGAGTTCCGAAGCATTTTTAAACGTCAGCGGAATTCCGAGAACAATGGAAGAATTCCGAAGCATTTTTAAACTTCAAAACTTCAGCAGAATTCCGAGAACAATGGAAGAGTTCCGAAGCATTCTTAAACTTCAGCGGAATTCCGAGAACAATGGAAGAGTTTTGAAGCAATTTTAAGCGTCAGCGGAATTCCGAGAACAATGGAAGAGTTCCGAAGCATTTTTAAACGTCAGCGGAATTCCGAGAACAATGGAAGAGTTCTGAAGCATTTTTAAAAGTCAGCGGAATTCTGAGAACAATAGAAGAGTTGTGAAGCATTTTTAAGCATCAGCGGAATTCCGAGAACAATGGAAGAATTCCGAAGCATTTTTAAACTTCAAAACTTCAGCAGAATTCCGAAAACAATGGAAGAATTCCGAAGCATTCTTAAACTTCAGCGGAATTCCGAGAACAATGGAAGAGTTCCGAAGCATTTTTAAAAGTCAGCGGAATTCCGAGAACAATGGAAGAGTTCCGAAGCATTTTTACACTTCAGCAGAATTCCTGGAACAATGGAAGAGTTCTGAAGCATTTTTCAAAGTCAGCAGAATTCCGAGAACAATAGAAGGGTACCAAAGCATGTTTAAACTTCAGCGGAATTCTGAGAACAATGTAAGAGTTCCGAAGCATTTTTAAACTTCACCGGAATTCCGAGAACAATGGAAGAGTTCCGAAGCATTTTTAAACATCAGCGGAATTCCGAGAACAATGGAAGAGTTCCGAAGCATTTTTAAACTTCAGCAGAATTCCTGGCACAATGGAAGAGTTCTGAACCATTTTTAAAAGTCAGCAGAATTCCGAGAACAATAGAAGGGTACCAAAGCATGTTAAAACTTCAGCGGAATTCTGAGAACAATGTAAGAGTTCCGAAGCATTTTTAAACTTCACCGGAATTCCGAGAACAATGGAAGAGTTCTGAAGCATTTTTAAACGTCAGCGGAATTTTGAAAACAATCGAAGAGTTCCGAAGCATTTTTAAAAGTCAGCGGAATTCCGTGAACAATGGAAGAGTTGTGAAGCATCTTTAAGCTTCACCGGAAATCCGAGAACAATGGAAGAATTCCGGAGCATTTTTAAACTTCAAAACTTCAGCAGAATTCCGAGAACAATGGAAGAGTTCCGAAGCATTCTTAAACTTCAGCGGAATTCCGAGAACAATGGAAGAGTTCCGAAGCATTTTTAAATGTCAGCGGAATTCCGAGAACAATAGAAGAGTTGTGAAGCATTTTTAAACTTCAGCAGAATTCCGAGAACAATGGCAGAGTTCTGAAGCATTCTTAAACTTCAGCGGAATTCCGAGAACAATGGAGGAGTTCCGAAGCATTTTTAAATGTCAGCGGAATTCCGAGAACAATAGAAGAGTTGTGAATCATTTTTAAGCGTCAGCGGAATTCTGAGAACAATGGAAGAATTCCGAAGCATTTTTAAACGTCAGCGGAATTCCGAGAACAATGGAAGAGTTCTGAAGCTTTTTTAAAAGTCAGCGGAATTCTGAGAAAAATAGAAGAGTTGTGAAGCATTTTTAAGCGTCAGCGGAATTCCGAGAACAATGGAAGAATTCCGAAGCATTTTAAACTTCAAAACTTCAGCAGAATTCCGAGAACAATGGAAGAATTCCGAAGCATTCTTAAACTTCAGCGGAATTCCGAGAACAATGGAAGAGTTCCGAAGCATTCTTTAACTTCAGCAGAATTCCGAGAACAATGGAAGAGTTCTGAAGCATTTTTAAATGTCAGCGGAATTCCGAGAACAATGGAAGAGTTCTGAAGCATTTTTAAAAGTCAGCGGAATTCTGAGAAAAATAGAAGAGTTGTGAAGCATTTTTAAGCGTGAGCGGAATTCCGAGAACAATGGAAGAATTCCGAAGCATTTTTAAACTTCAAAACTTCAGCAGAATTCCGAAAACAATGGAAGAATTCCGAAGCATTCTTAAACTTCAGCGGAATTCCGAGAACAATGGAAGAGTTCCGAAGCATTTTTAAAAGTCAGCGGAATTACGAGAACAATGGAAGAGTTCCGAAGCATTTTTACACTTCAGCAGAATTCCGAGAACAATGGAAGTGTTCCGAAGCATTCTTAAACTTCAGCAGAATTCCGAGAACAATGGAAGAGTTCCGAAGCATTCTTGAACTTCAGCAGAATTCCGAGAACAATGGAAGAGTTCCGAAGCATTTTTAAATGTCAGCGGAATTCCGAGAACAATAGAAGAGTTGTGAAGCATTTTTAAGCGTCAGCGGAATTCTGAGAAAAATGGAAGAATTCCGAAGCATTTTTAAACTTCAAAACTTCAGCAGAATTCCGAGAACAATGGAAGAGTTCCGAAGCATTCTTAAACTTCAGCGGAATTCCGAGAACAATTGAAGAGTTTTGAAGCAATTTTAAGCGTCAGCGGAATTCCGAGAACAATGGAAGAGTTCCGAAGCATTTTTAAACGTCAGCGGAATTCCGAGAACAATGGAAGAGTTCTGAAGCTTTTTTAAAAGTCAGCGGAATTCTGAGAAAAATAGAAGAGTTGTGAAGCATTTTTAAGCGTGAGCGGAATTCCGAGAACAATGGAAGAATTCCGAAGCATTTTTAAACTTCAAAACTTCAGCAGAATTCCGAAAACAATGGAAGAATTCCGAAGCATTCTTAAACTTCAGCGGAATTCCGAGAACAATGGAAGAGTTCCGAAGCATTTTTAAAAGTCAGCGGAATTACGAGAACAATGGAAGAGTTCCGAAGCATTTTTACACTTCAGCAGAATTCCGAGAACAATGGAAGTGTTCCGAAGCATTCTTAAACTTCAGCAGAATTCCGAGAACAATGGAAGAGTTCCGAAGCATTCTTGAACTTCAGCAGAATTCCGAGAACAATGGAAGAGTTCCGAAGCATTTTTAAATGTCAGCGGAATTCCGAGAACAATAGAAGAGTTGTGAAGCATTTTTAAGCGTCAGCGGAATTCTGAGAAAAATGGAAGAATTCCGAAGCATTTTTAAACTTCAAAACTTCAGCAGAATTCCGAGAACAATGGAAGAGTTCCGAAGCATTCTTAAACTTCAGCGGAATTCCGAGAACAATTGAAGAGTTTTGAAGCAATTTTAAGCGTCAGCGGAATTCCGAGAACAATGGAAGAGTTCCGAAGCATTTTTAAACGTCAGCGGAATTCCGAGAACAATGGAAGAGTTCTGAAGCTTTTTTAAAAGTCAGCGGAATTCTGAGAAAAATAGAAGAGTTGTGAAGCATTTTTAAGCGTCAGCGGAATTCCGAGAACAATGGAAGAATTCCGAAGCATTTTTAAACTTCAAAACTTCAGCAGAATTCCGAGAACAATGGAAGAATTCCGAAGCATTCTTAAACTTCAGCGGAATTCCGAGAACAATGGAAGAGTTCCGAAGCATTTTTAAAAGTAAGCGGAATTCCGAGAACAATGGAAGAGTTCCGAAGCATTTTTAAAAGTCAGCGGAATTCCGAGAACAATGGAAGAGTTCCGAAGCATTTTTACACTTCAGCAGAATTTCTGGAACAATGGAAGAGTTCTGAAGCATTTTTCAAAGTCAGCAGAATTCCGAGAACAATAGAAGGGTACCAAAGCATGTTTAAACTTCAGCGGAATTCTGAGAACAATGTAAGAGTTCCGAAGCATTTTTAAACTTCACCGGAATTCCGAGAACAATGGAAGAGTTCCGAAGCATTTTTAAACATCAGCGGAATTCCGAGAACAATGGAAGAGTTCCGAAGCATTTTTAAACTTCAGCAGAATTCCTGGCACAATGGAAGAGTTCTGAACCATTTTTAAAAGTCAGCAGAATTCCGAGAACAATAGAAGGGTACCAAAGCATGTTAAAACTTCAGCGGAATTCTGAGAACAATGTAAGAGTTCCGAAGCATTTTTAAACTTCACCGGAATTCCGAGAACAATGGAAGAGTTCTAAAGCATTTTTAAACGTCAGCTGAATTTTGAAAACAATCGAAGAGTTCCGAAGCATTTTTAAAAGTCAGCGGAATTCCGTGAACAATGGAAGAGTTGTGAAGCATTTTTAAGCGTCACCGGAAATCCGAGAACAATGGAAGAATTCCGGAGCATTTTTAAACTTCAAAACTTCAGCAGAATTCCGAGAACAATGGAAGAGTTCCGAAGCATTCTTAAACTTCAGCGGAATTCCGAGAACAATGGAAGAGTTCCGAAGCATTTTTAAATGTCAGCGGAATTCCGAGAACAATAGAAGAGTTGTGAAGCATTTTTAAACTTCAGCAGAATTCCGAGAACAATGGCAGAGTTCTGAAGCATTCTTAAACTTCAGCGGAATTCCGAGAACAATGGAAGAATTCCGAAGCATTTTTAAATGTCAGCGGAATTCCGAGAACAATAGAAGAGTTGTGAAGCATTTTTAAGCGTCAGCGGAATTCCGAGAACAATGGAAGAATTCCGAAGCATTTTTAACTTCAAAACTTCAGCAGAATTCCGAGAACAATGGAAGAATTCCGAAGCATTTTTAAACTTCAGCAGAATTCCGAGAACAATGGAAGAGTTCCGAAGCATTCTTAATCTTCAGCAGAATTCCGAGAACAATGGAAGAGTTCCGAAGCATTTTTAAACGTCAGCGGAATTCCGAGAACAATGGAAGAGTTTTGAAGCAATTTTAAGCGTCAGCGGAATTCCGAGAACAATGGAAGAGTTCCGAAGCATTTTTAAACGTCAGCGGAATTCCGAGAACAATGGAAGAGTTCTGAAGCATTTTTAAAAGTCAGCGGAATTCTGAGAACAATAGAAGAGTTTTGAAGCATTTTTAAGCATCAGCGGAATTCCGAGAACAATGGAAGAATTCCGAAGCATTTTTAAACTTCAAAACTTCAGCAGAATTCCGAAAACAATGGAAGAATTCCGAAGCATTCTTAAACTTCAGCGGAATTCCGAGAACAATGGAAGAGTTCCGAAGCATTTTTAAAAGTCAGCGGAATTCCGAGAACAATGGAAGAGTTCCGAAGCATTTTTACACTTCAGCAGAATTCCTGGAACAATGGAAGAGTTCTGAAGCATTTTTCAAAGTCAGCAGAATTCCGAGAACAATAGAAGGGTACCAAAGCATGTTTAAACTTCAGCGGAATTCTGAGAACAATGTAAGAGTTCCGAAGCATTTTTAAACTTCACCGGAATTCCGAGAACAATGGAAGAGTTCCGAAGCATTTTTAAACATCAGCGGAATTCCGAGAACAATGGAAGAGTTCCGAAGCATTTTTAAACTTCAGCAGAATTCCTGGCACAATGGAAGAGTTCTGAACCATTTTTAAAAGTCAGCAGAATTCCGAGAACAATAGAAGGGTACCAAAGCATGTTAAAACTTCAGCGGAATTCTGAGAACAATGTAAGAGTTCCGAAGCATTTTTAAACTTCACCGGAATTCCGAGAACAATGGAAGAGTTCTGAAGCATTTTTAAACGTCAGCGGAATTTTGAAAACAATCGAAGAGTTCCGAAGCATTTTTAAAAGTCAGCGGAATTCCGTGAACAATGGAAGAGTTGTGAAGCATCTTTAAGCTTCACCGGAAATCCGAGAACAATGGAAGAATTCCGGAGCATTTTTAAACTTCAAAACTTCAGCAGAATTCCGAGAACAATGGAAGAGTTCCGAAGCATTCTTAAACTTCAGCGGAATTCCGAGAACAATGGAAGAGTTCCGAAGCATTTTTAAATGTCAGCGGAATTCCGAGAACAATAGAAGAGTTGTGAAGCATTTTTAAACTTCAGCAGAATTCCGAGAACAATGGCAGAGTTCTGAAGCATTCTTAAACTTCAGCGGAATTCCGAGAACAATGGAGGAGTTCCGAAGCATTTTTAAATGTCAGCGGAATTCCGAGAACAATAGAAGAGTTGTGAATCATTTTTAAGCGTCAGCGGAATTCTGAGAACAATGGAAGAATTCCGAAGCATTTTTAAACGTCAGCGGAATTCCGAGAACAATGGAAGAGTTCTGAAGCTTTTTTAAAAGTCAGCGGAATTCTGAGAAAAATAGAAGAGTTGTGAAGCATTTTTAAGCGTCAGCGGAATTCCGAGAACAATGGAAGAATTCCGAAGCATTTTAAACTTCAAAACTTCAGCAGAATTCCGAGAACAATGGAAGAATTCCGAAGCATTCTTAAACTTCAGCGGAATTCCGAGAACAATGGAAGAGTTCCGAAGCATTCTTAAACTTCAGCAGAATTCCGAGAACAATGGAAGAGTTCTGAAGCATTTTTAAATGTCAGCGGAATTCCGAGAACAATGGAAGAGTTCTGAAGCATTTTTAAAAGTCAGCGGAATTCTGAGAAAAATAGAAGAGTTGTGAAGCATTTTTAAGCGTGAGCGGAATTCCGAGAACAATGGAAGAATTCCGAAGCATTTTTAAACTTCAAAACTTCAGCAGAATTCCGAAAACAATGGAAGAATTCCGAAGCATTCTTAAACTTCAGCGGAATTCCGAGAACAATGGAAGAGTTCCGAAGCATTTTTAAAAGTCAGCGGAATTACGAGAACAATGGAAGAGTTCCGAAGCATTTTTACACTTCAGCAGAATTCCGAGAACAATGGAAGTGTTCCGAAGCATTCTTAAACTTCAGCAGAATTCCGAGAACAATGGAAGAGTTCCGAAGCATTCTTGAACTTCAGCAGAATTCCGAGAACAATGGAAGAGTTCCGAAGCATTTTTAAATGTCAGCGGAATTCCGAGAACAATAGAAGAGTTGTGAAGCATTTTTAAGCGTCAGCGGAATTCTGAGAAAAATGGAAGAATTCCGAAGCATTTTTAAACTTCAAAACTTCAGCAGAATTCCGAGAACAATGGAAGAGTTCCGAAGCATTCTTAAACTTCAGCGGAATTCCGAGAACAATTGAAGAGTTTTGAAGCAATTTTAAGCGTCAGCGGAATTCCGAGAACAATGGAAGAGTTCCGAAGCATTTTTAAACGTCAGCGGAATTCCGAGAACAATGGAAGAGTTCTGAAGCTTTTTTAAAAGTCAGCGGAATTCTGAGAAAAATAGAAGAGTTGTGAAGCATTTTTAAGCGTGAGCGGAATTCCGAGAACAATGGAAGAATTCCGAAGCATTTTTAAACTTCAAAACTTCAGCAGAATTCCGAAAACAATGGAAGAATTCCGAAGCATTCTTAAACTTCAGCGGAATTCCGAGAACAATGGAAGAGTTCCGAAGCATTTTTAAAAGTCAGCGGAATTACGAGAACAATGGAAGAGTTCCGAAGCATTTTTACACTTCAGCAGAATTCCGAGAACAATGGAAGTGTTCCGAAGCATTCTTAAACTTCAGCAGAATTCCGAGAACAATGGAAGAGTTCCGAAGCATTCTTGAACTTCAGCAGAATTCCGAGAACAATGGAAGAGTTCCGAAGCATTTTTAAATGTCAGCGGAATTCCGAGAACAATAGAAGAGTTGTGAAGCATTTTTAAGCGTCAGCGGAATTCTGAGAAAAATGGAAGAATTCCGAAGCATTTTTAAACTTCAAAACTTCAGCAGAATTCCGAGAACAATGGAAGAGTTCCGAAGCATTCTTAAACTTCAGCGGAATTCCGAGAACAATTGAAGAGTTTTGAAGCAATTTTAAGCGTCAGCGGAATTCCGAGAACAATGGAAGAGTTCCGAAGCATTTTTAAACGTCAGCGGAATTCCGAGAACAATGGAAGAGTTCTGAAGCTTTTTTAAAAGTCAGCGGAATTCTGAGAAAAATAGAAGAGTTGTGAAGCATTTTTAAGCGTCAGCGGAATTCCGAGAACAATGGAAGAATTCCGAAGCATTTTTAAACTTCAAAACTTCAGCAGAATTCCGAGAACAATGGAAGAATTCCGAAGCATTCTTAAACTTCAGCGGAATTCCGAGAACAATGGAAGAGTTCCGAAGCATTTTTAAAAGTAAGCGGAATTCCGAGAACAATGGAAGAGTTCCGAAGCATTTTTAAAAGTCAGCGGAATTCCGAGAACAATGGAAGAGTTCCGAAGCATTTTTACACTTCAGCAGAATTTCTGGAACAATGGAAGAGTTCTGAAGCATTTTTCAAAGTCAGCAGAATTCCGAGAACAATAGAAGGGTACCAAAGCATGTTTAAACTTCAGCGGAATTCTGAGAACAATGTAAGAGTTCCGAAGCATTTTTAAACTTCACCGGAATTCCGAGAACAATGGAAGAGTTCCGAAGCATTTTTAAACATCAGCGGAATTCCGAGAACAATGGAAGAGTTCCGAAGCATTTTTAAACTTCAGCAGAATTCCTGGCACAATGGAAGAGTTCTGAACCATTTTTAAAAGTCAGCAGAATTCCGAGAACAATAGAAGGGTACCAAAGCATGTTAAAACTTCAGCGGAATTCTGAGAACAATGTAAGAGTTCCGAAGCATTTTTAAACTTCACCGGAATTCCGAGAACAATGGAAGAGTTCTAAAGCATTTTTAAACGTCAGCTGAATTTTGAAAACAATCGAAGAGTTCCGAAGCATTTTTAAAAGTCAGCGGAATTCCGTGAACAATGGAAGAGTTGTGAAGCATTTTTAAGCGTCACCGGAAATCCGAGAACAATGGAAGAATTCCGGAGCATTTTTAAACTTCAAAACTTCAGCAGAATTCCGAGAACAATGGAAGAGTTCCGAAGCATTCTTAAACTTCAGCGGAATTCCGAGAACAATGGAAGAGTTCCGAAGCATTTTTAAATGTCAGCGGAATTCCGAGAACAATAGAAGAGTTGTGAAGCATTTTTAAACTTCAGCAGAATTCCGAGAACAATGGCAGAGTTCTGAAGCATTCTTAAACTTCAGCGGAATTCCGAGAACAATGGAAGAATTCCGAAGCATTTTTAAATGTCAGCGGAATTCCGAGAACAATAGAAGAGTTGTGAAGCATTTTTAAGCGTCAGCGGAATTCCGAGAACAATGGAAGAATTCCGAAGCATTTTTAACTTCAAAACTTCAGCAGAATTCCGAGAACAATGGAAGAATTCCGAAGCATTTTTAAACTTCAGCAGAATTCCGAGAACAATGGAAGAGTTCCGAAGCATTCTTAATCTTCAGCAGAATTCCGAGAACAATGGAAGAGTTCCGAAGCATTTTTAAACGTCAGCGGAATTCCGAGAACAATGGAAGAGTTTTGAAGCAATTTTAAGCGTCAGCGGAATTCCGAGAACAATGGAAGAGTTCCGAAGCATTTTTAAACGTCAGCGGAATTCCGAGAACAATGGAAGAGTTCTGAAGCATTTTTAAAAGTCAGCGGAATTCTGAGAACAATAGAAGAGTTTTGAAGCATTTTTAAGCATCAGCGGAATTCCGAGAACAATGGAAGAATTCCGAAGCATTTTTAAACTTCAAAACTTCAGCAGAATTCCGAAAACAATGGAAGAATTCCGAAGCATTCTTAAACTTCAGCGGAATTCCGAGAACAATGGAAGAGTTCCGAAGCATTTTTAAAAGTCAGCGGAATTCCGAGAACAATGGAAGAGTTCCGAAGCATTTTTACACTTCAGCAGAATTCCTGGAACAATGGAAGAGTTCTGAAGCATTTTTCAAAGTCAGCAGAATTCCGAGAACAATAGAAGGGTACCAAAGCATGTTTAAACTTCAGCGGAATTCTGAGAACAATGTAAGAGTTCCGAAGCATTTTTAAACTTCACCGGAATTCCGAGAACAATGGAAGAGTTCCGAAGCATTTTTAAACATCAGCGGAATTCCGAGAACAATGGAAGAGTTCCGAAGCATTTTTAAACTTCAGCAGAATTCCTGGCACAATGGAAGAGTTCTGAACCATTTTTAAAAGTCAGCAGAATTCCGAGAACAATAGAAGGGTACCAAAGCATGTTAAAACTTCAGCGGAATTCTGAGAACAATGTAAGAGTTCCGAAGCATTTTTAAACTTCACCGGAATTCCGAGAACAATGGAAGAGTTCTGAAGCATTTTTAAACGTCAGCGGAATTTTGAAAACAATCGAAGAGTTCCGAAGCATTTTTAAAAGTCAGCGGAATTCCGTGAACAATGGAAGAGTTGTGAAGCATCTTTAAGCTTCACCGGAAATCCGAGAACAATGGAAGAATTCCGGAGCATTTTTAAACTTCAAAACTTCAGCAGAATTCCGAGAACAATGGAAGAGTTCCGAAGCATTCTTAAACTTCAGCGGAATTCCGAGAACAATGGAAGAGTTCCGAAGCATTTTTAAATGTCAGCGGAATTCCGAGAACAATAGAAGAGTTGTGAAGCATTTTTAAACTTCAGCAGAATTCCGAGAACAATGGCAGAGTTCTGAAGCATTCTTAAACTTCAGCGGAATTCCGAGAACAATGGAGGAGTTCCGAAGCATTTTTAAATGTCAGCGGAATTCCGAGAACAATAGAAGAGTTGTGAATCATTTTTAAGCGTCAGCGGAATTCTGAGAACAATGGAAGAATTCCGAAGCATTTTTAAACGTCAGCGGAATTCCGAGAACAATGGAAGAGTTCTGAAGCTTTTTTAAAAGTCAGCGGAATTCTGAGAAAAATAGAAGAGTTGTGAAGCATTTTTAAGCGTCAGCGGAATTCCGAGAACAATGGAAGAATTCCGAAGCATTTTAAACTTCAAAACTTCAGCAGAATTCCGAGAACAATGGAAGAATTCCGAAGCATTCTTAAACTTCAGCGGAATTCCGAGAACAATGGAAGAGTTCCGAAGCATTCTTAAACTTCAGCAGAATTCCGAGAACAATGGAAGAGTTCTGAAGCATTTTTAAATGTCAGCGGAATTCCGAGAACAATGGAAGAGTTCTGAAGCATTTTTAAAAGTCAGCGGAATTCTGAGAAAAATAGAAGAGTTGTGAAGCATTTTTAAGCGTGAGCGGAATTCCGAGAACAATGGAAGAATTCCGAAGCATTTTTAAACTTCAAAACTTCAGCAGAATTCCGAAAACAATGGAAGAATTCCGAAGCATTCTTAAACTTCAGCGGAATTCCGAGAACAATGGAAGAGTTCCGAAGCATTTTTAAAAGTCAGCGGAATTACGAGAACAATGGAAGAGTTCCGAAGCATTTTTACACTTCAGCAGAATTCCGAGAACAATGGAAGTGTTCCGAAGCATTCTTAAACTTCAGCAGAATTCCGAGAACAATGGAAGAGTTCCGAAGCATTCTTGAACTTCAGCAGAATTCCGAGAACAATGGAAGAGTTCCGAAGCATTTTTAAATGTCAGCGGAATTCCGAGAACAATAGAAGAGTTGTGAAGCATTTTTAAGCGTCAGCGGAATTCTGAGAAAAATGGAAGAATTCCGAAGCATTTTTAAACTTCAAAACTTCAGCAGAATTCCGAGAACAATGGAAGAGTTCCGAAGCATTCTTAAACTTCAGCGGAATTCCGAGAACAATTGAAGAGTTTTGAAGCAATTTTAAGCGTCAGCGGAATTCCGAGAACAATGGAAGAGTTCCGAAGCATTTTTAAACGTCAGCGGAATTCCGAGAACAATGGAAGAGTTCTGAAGCTTTTTTAAAAGTCAGCGGAATTCCGAGAACAATGGAAGAGTTCCGAAGCATTTTTACACTTCAGCAGAATTTCTGGAACAATGGAAGAGTTCTGAAGCATTTTTCAAAGTCAGCAGAATTCCGAGAACAATAGAAGGGTACCAAAGCATGTTTAAACTTCAGCGGAATTCTGAGAACAATGTAAGAGTTCCGAAGCATTTTTAAACTTCACCGGAATTCCGAGAACAATGGAAGAGTTCCGAAGCATTTTTAAACATCAGCGGAATTCCGAGAACAATGGAAGAGTTCTGAAGCATTTTTAAACTTCAGCAGAATTCCTGGCACAATGGAAGAGTTCTGAACCATTTTTAAAAGTCAGCAGAATTCCGAGAACAATAGAAGGGTACCAAAGCATGTTAAAACTTCAGCGGAATTCTGAGAACAATGTAAGAGTTCCGAAGCATTTTTAAACTTCACCGGAATTCCGAGAACAATGGAAGAGTTCTAAAGCATTTTTAAACGTCAGCGGAATTTTGAAAACAATCGAAGAGTTCCGAAGCATTTTTAAAAGTCAGCGGAATTCCGTGAACAATGGAAGAGTTGTGAAGCATTTTTAAGCGTCACCGGAAATCCGAGAACAATGGAAGAATTCCGGAGCATTTTTAAACTTCAAAACTTCAGCAGAATTCCGAGAACAATGGAAGAGTTCCGAAGCATTCTTAAACTTCAGCGGAATTCCGAGAACAATGGAAGAGTTCCGAAGCATTTTTAAATGTCAGCGGAATTCCGAGAACAATAGAAGAGTTGTGAAGCATTTTTAAACTTCAGCAGAATTCCGAGAACAATGGCAGAGTTCTGAAGCATTCTTAAACTTCAGCGGAATTCCGAGAACAATGGAAGAATTCCGAAGCATTTTTAAATGTCAGCGGAATTCCGAGAACAATAGAAGAGTTGTGAATCATTTTTAAGCGTCAGCGGAATTCCGAGAACAATGGAAGAATTCCGAAGCATTTTTAAACTTCAAAACTTCAGCAGAATTCCGAAAACAATGGAAGAATTCCGAAGCATTCTTAAACTTCAGCGGAATTCCGAGAACAATGGAAGAGTTCCGAAGCATTTTTAAAAGTCAGCGGAATTCCGAGAACAATGGAAGAGTTCCGAAGCATTTTTACACTTCAGCAGAATTCCTGGAACAATGGAAGAGTTCTGAAGCATTTTTCAAAGTCAGCAGAATTCCGAGAACAATAGAAGGGTACCAAAGCATGTTTAAACTTCAGCGGAATTCTGAGAACTATGTAAGAGTTCCGAAGCATTTTTAAACGTCAGCAGAATTCCGAGAACAATGGAAGAGTTCTGAAGCCTTTTTAAATGTCAGCGGAATTCCGAGAACAATAGAAGAGTTGTGAATCATTTTTAAGCGTCAGCGGAATTCCGAGAACAATGGAAGAATTCCGAAGCATTTTTAAACTTCAAAACTTCAGCAGAATTCCGAAAACAATGGAAGAATTCCGAAGCATTCTTAAACTTCAGCGGAATTCCGAGAACAATGGAAGAGTTCCGAAGCATTTTTAAATGTCAGCGGAATTCCGAGAACAATGGAAGAGTTCCGAAGCATTTTTACACTTCAGCAGAATTCCTGGAAAAATGGAAGAGTTCTGAAGCATTTTTCAAAGTCAGCAGAATTCCGAGAACAATAGAAGGGTACCAAAGCATGTTTAAACTTCAGCTGAATTCTGAGAACAATGTAAGAGTTCCGAAGCATTTTTAAACTTCACCGGAATTCCGAGAACAATGGAAGAGTTCCGAAGCATTTTTAAACATCAGCGGAATTCCGAGAACAATGGAAGAGTTCCGAAGCATTTTTAAACGTCAGCAGAATTCCGAGAACAATGGAAGAGTTCTGAAGCCTTTTTAAATGTCAGCGGAATTCCGAGAACAATGGAAGAGTTCCGAAGCATTTTTAAACTTCAGCAGAATTCCGAGAACAATGGAAGAGTTCCGAAGCATTCTTAAACTTCAGCAGAATTCCGAGAACAATGGAAGAGTTCCGAAGCATTCTTGAACTTCAGCAGAATTCCGAGAACAATGGAAGAGTTCCGAAGCATTTTTAAATGTCAGCGGAATTCCGAGAACAATAGAAGAGTTGTGAAGCATTTTTAAGCGTCAGCGGAATTCTGAGAACAATGGAAGAATTCCGAAGCATTTTTAAACTTCAAAACTTCAGCAGAATTCCGAGAACAATGGAAGAGTTCCGAAGCATTCTTAAACTTCAGCGGAATTCCGAGAACAATTGAAGAGTTTTGAAGCAATTTTAAGCGTCAGCGGAATTCCGAGAACAATGGAAGAGTTCCGAAGCATTTTTAAACATCAGCGGAATTCCGAGAACAATGGAAGAGTTCTGAAGCATTTTTAAACGTCAGCGGAATTCCGAGAACAATAGAAGAGTTGTGAAGCATTTTTAAGCGTCAGCGGAATTCTGAGAACAATGGAAGAATTCCGAAGCATTTTTAAACTATAAAACTTCAGCAGAATTCCGAGAACAATGGAAGAGTTCCGAAGCATTCTTAAACTTCAGCGGAATTCCGAGAACAATGGTAGAGTTTTGAAGCAATTTTAAGCGTCAGCGGAATTCCGAGAACAATGGAAGAGTTCCGAAGCATTTTTCAAAGTCAGCAGAATTCCGAGAACAATAGAAGGGTACCAAAGCATGTTTAAACTTCAGCGGAATTCCGAGAACAATGGAAGAGTTCTGAAGCTTTTTTAAAAGTCAGCGGAATTCTGAGAAAAATAGAAGAGTTGTGAAGCATTTTTAAGCATCAGCGGAATTCCGAGAACAATGGAAGAATTCCGAAGCATTTTTAAACTTCAAAACTTCAGCAGAATTCCGAGAACAATGGAAGAATTCCGAAGCATTCTTAAACTTCAGCGGAATTCCGAGAACAATGGAAGAGTTCCGAAGCATTTTTAAAAGTAAGCGGAATTCCGAGAACAATGGAAGAGTTCCGAAGCATTTTTAAACTTCAGCAGAATTTCTGGCACAATGGAAGAGTTCCGAAGCATTTTTACACTTCAGCAGAATTCCTGGAACAATGGAAGAGTTCTGAAGCATTTTTCAAAGTCAGCAGAATTCCGAGAACCATAGAAGGGTACCAAAGCATGTTTAAACTTCAGCGGAATTCTGAGAACAATGTAAGAGTGCCGAAGCATTTTTAAACTTCACCGGAATTCCGAGAACAATGGAAGAGTTCCGAAGCATTTTTAAACATCAGCGGAATTCCGAGAACAATGGAAGAGTTCTGAAGCATTTTTAAACGTCAGCGGAATTCCGAGAACAATAGAAGAGTTGTGAAGCATTTTTAAGCGTCAGCGGAATTCTGAGAACAATGGAAGAATTCCGAAGCATTTTTAAACTATAAAACTTCAGCAGAATTCCGAGAACAATGGAAGAGTTCCGAAGCATTCTTAAACTTCAGCGGAATTCCGAGAACAATGGTAGAGTTTTGAAGCAATTTTAAGCGTCAGCGGAATTCCGAGAACAATGGAAGAGTTCCGAAGCATTTTTCAAAGTCAGCAGAATTCCGAGAACAATAGAAGGGTACCAAAGCATGTTTAAACTTCAGCGGAATTCTGAGAACAATGTAAGAGTTCCGAAGCATTTTTAAACTTCACCGGAATTCCGAGAACAATGGAAGAGTTCCGAAGCATTTTTAAACATCAGCGGAATTCCGAGAACAATGGAAGAGTTCCGAAGCATTTTTAAACTTCAGCAGAATTCCTGGCACAATGGAAGAGTTCTGAACCATTTTTTAAAGTCAGCAGAATTCCGAGAACAATAGAAGGGTACCAAAGCATGTTAAAACTTCAGCGGAATTCTGAGAACAATGTAAGAGTTCCGAAGCATTTTTAAACTTCACCGGAATTCCGAGAACAATGGAAGAGTTCTGAAGCATTTTTAAACGTCAGCGGAATTTTGAAAACAATCGAAGAGTTCCGAAGCATTTTTAAAAGTCTGCGGAATTCCGTGAACAATGGAAGAGTTGTGAAGCATTTTTAAGCGTCACCGGAAATCCGAGAACAATGGAAGAATTCCGAAGCATTTTTAAACTTCAAAACTTCAGCAGAATTCCGAGAACAATGGAAGAGTTCCGAAGCATTCTTAAACTTCAGCGGAATTCCGAGAACAATGCAAGAGTTTTGAAGCAATTTTAAGCGTCAGCGGAATTCCGAGAACAATGGAAGAGTTCCGAAGCATTTTTAAATGTCAGCGGAATTCCGAGAACAATAGAAGAGTTGTGAAGCATTTTTAAACTTCAGCAGAATTCCGAGAACAATGGCAGAGTTCTGAAGCATTCTTAAACTTCAGCGGAATTCCGAGAACAATGGAAGAGTTTTGAAGCAATTTTAAGCGTCATCGGAATTCCGAGAACAATGGAAGAGTTCCGAAGCATTTTTAAACGTCAGCGGAATTCCGAGAACAATGGAAGAGTTCTGAAGCATTTTTAAAAGTCAGCGGAATTCTGAGAACAATAGAAGAGTTGTGAAGCATTTTTAAGCGTCAGCGGAATTCCGAGAACAATGGAAGAATTCCGAAGCATTTTTAAACTTCAAAACTTCAGCAGAATTCCGAGAACAATGGAAGAGTTCCGAAGCATTCTTAAACTTCAGCGGAATTCCGAGAACAATTGAAGAGTTTTGAAGCAATTTTAAGCGTCAGCGGAATTCCGAGAACAATGGAAGAGTTCCGAAGCATTTTTAAACGTCAGCGGAATTCCGAGAACAATGGAAGAGTTCTGAAGCTTTTTTAAAAGTCAGCGGAATTCTGAGAAAAATAGAAGAGTTGTGAAGCATTTTTAAGCGTCAGCGGAATTCCGAGAACAATGGAAGAATTCCGAAGCATTTTTAAACTTCAAAACTTCAGCAGAATTCCGAGAACAATGGAAGAATTCCGAAGCATTCTTAAACTTCAGCGGAATTCCGAGAACAATGGAAGAGTTCCGAAGCATTTTTAAAAGTAAGCGGAATTCCGAGAACAATGGAAGAGTTCCGAAGCATTTTTAAACTTCAGCAGAATTTCTGGCACAATGGAAGAGTTCCGAAGCATTTTTACACTACAGCAGAATTCCTGGAACAATGGAAGAGTTCTGAAGCATTTTTAAAAGTCAGCGGAATTCCGAGAACAATGGAAGAGTTCCGAAGCATTTTTAAAAGTCAGCGGAATTCCGAGAACAATGGAAGAGTTCCAAAGCATTTTTACACTTCAGCAGAATTTCTGGAACAATGGAAGAGTTCTGAAGCATTTTTCAAAGTCAGCAGAATTCCGAGAACAATAGAAGGGTACCAAAGCATGTTTAAACTTCAGCGGAATTCTGAGAACAATGTAAGAGTTCCGAAGCATTTTTAAACTTCACCGGAATTCCGAGAACAATGGAAGAGTTCCGAAGCATTTTTAAACATCAGCGGAATTCCGAGAACAATGGAAGAGTTCCGAAGCATTTTTAAACTTCAGCAGAATTCCGAGAACAATGGAAGAGTTCCGAAGCATTCTTAAACTTCAGCAGAATTCCGAGAACAATAGAAGAGTTGTGAAGCATTTTTAAGCGTCAGCGGAATTCTGAGAACAATGGAAGAATTCCGAAGCATTTTTAAACTTCAAAACTTCAGCAGAATTCCGAGAACAATGGAAGAGTTCCGAAGCATTCTTAAACTTCAGCGGAATTCCGAGAACAATTGAAGAGTTTTGAAGCAATTTTAAGCGTCAGCGGAATTCCGAGAACAATGGAAGAGTTCCGAAGCATTTTTAAACGTCAGCGGAATTCCGAGAACAATGGAAGAGTTCTGAAGCTTTTTTAAAAGTCAGCGGAATTCTGAGAAAAATAGAAGAGTTGTGAAGCATTTTTAAGCATCAGCGGAATTCCGAGAACAATGGAAGAATTCCGAAGCATTTTTAAACTTCAAAACTTCAGCAGAATTCCGAGAACAATGGAAGAATTCCGAAGCATTCTTAAACTTCAGCGGAATTCCGAGAACAATGGAAGAGTTCCGAAGCATTTTTAAAAGTAAGCGGAATTCCGAGAACAATGGAAGAGTTCCGAAGCATTTTTAAACTTCAGCAGAATTTCTGGCACAATGGAAGAGTTCCGAAGCATTTTTACACTTCAGCAGAATTCCTGGAACAATGGAAGAGTTCTGAAGCATTTTTCAAAGTCAGCAGAATTCCGAGAACCATAGAAGGGTACCAAAGCATGTTTAAACTTCAGCGGAATTCTGAGAACAATGTAAGAGTGCCGAAGCATTTTTAAACTTCACCGGAATTCCGAGAACAATGGAAGAGTTCCGAAGCATTTTTAAACATCAGCGGAATTCCGAGAACAATGGAAGAGTTCTGAAGCATTTTTAAACGTCAGCGGAATTCCGAGAACAATAGAAGAGTTGTGAAGCATTTTTAAGCGTCAGCGGAATTCTGAGAACAATGGAAGAATTCCGAAGCATTTTTAAACTATAAAACTTCAGCAGAATTCCGAGAACAATGGAAGAGTTCCGAAGCATTCTTAAACTTCAGCGGAATTCCGAGAACAATGGTAGAGTTTTGAAGCAATTTTAAGCGTCAGCGGAATTCCGAGAACAATGGAAGAGTTCCGAAGCATTTTTAAACTTCAGCAGAATTCCTGGCACAATGGAAGAGTTCTGAACCATTTTTTAAAGTCAGCAGAATTCCGAGAACAATAGAAGGGTACCAAAGCATGTTAAAACTTCAGCGGAATTCTGAGAACAATGTAAGAGTTCCGAAGCATTTTTAAATGTCAGCGGAATTCCGAGAACAATAGAAGAGTTGTGAAGCATTTTTAAACTTCAGCAGAATTCCGAGAACAATGGCAGAGTTCCGAAGCATTTTTAAATGTCAGCGGAATTCCGAGAACAATAGAAGAGTTTTGAAGCAATTTTAAGCGTCAGCGGAATTCCGAGAACAATGGAAGAGTTCCGAAGCATTTTTAAATGTCAGCGGAATTCCGAGAACAATAGAAGAGTTGTGAAGCATTTTTAAACTTCAGCAGAATTCCGAGAACAATGGCAGAGTTCTGAAGCATTCTTAAACTTCAGCGGAATTCCGAGAACAATGGAAGAGTTCCGAAGCATTTTTAAATGTCAGCAGAATTCCGAGAACAATAGAAGAGTTGTGAAGCATTTTTAAGCGTCAGCGGAATTCTGAGAACAATGGAAGAATTCCGAAGCATTTTTAAACTATAAAACTTCAGCAGAATTCCGAGAACAATGGAAGAGTTCCGAAGCATTCTTAAACTTCAGCGGAATTCCGAGAACAATGGTAGAGTTTTGAAGCAATTTTAAGCGTCAGCGGAATTCCGAGAACAATGGAAGAGTTCCGAAGCATTTTTAAACTTCAGCAGAATTCCTGGCACAATGGAAGAGTTCTGAACCATTTTTTAAAGTCAGCAGAATTCCGAGAACAATAGAAGGGTACCAAAGCATGTTAAAACTTCAGCGGAATTCTGAGAACAATGTAAGAGTTCCGAAGCATTTTTAAATGTCAGCGGAATTCCGAGAACAATAGAAGAGTTGTGAAGCATTTTTAAACTTCAGCAGAATTCCGAGAACAATGGCAGAGTTCCGAAGCATTTTTAAACTTCAAAACTTCAGCAGAATTCCGAGAACAATGGAAGAGTTCCGAAGCATTCTTAAACTTCAGCGGAATTCCGAGAACAATGGTAGAGTTTTGAAGCAATTTTAAGCGTCAGCGGAATTCCGAGAACAATGGAAGAGTTCCGAAGCATTTTTCAAAGTCAGCAGAATTCCGAGAACAATAGAAGGGTACCAAAGCATGTTTAAACTTCACCGGAATTCCGAGAACAATGGAAGAGTTCCGAAGCATTTTTAAACATCAGCGGAATTCCGAGAACAATGGAAGAGTTCTGAAGCATTTTTAAACGTCAGCGGAATTCCGAGAACAATAGAAGAGTTGTGAAGCATTTTTAAGCGTCAGCGGAATTCTGAGAACAATGGAAGAATTCCGAAGCATTTTTAAACTATAAAACTTCAGCAGAATTCCGAGAACAATGGAAGAGTTCCGAAGCATTCTTAAACTTCAGCGGAATTCCGAGAACAATGGTAGAGTTTTGAAGCAATTTTAAGCGTCAGCGGAATTCCGAGAACAATGGAAGAGTTCCGAAGCATTTTTCAAAGTCAGCAGAATTCCGAGAACAATAGAAGGGTACCAAAGCATGTTTAAACTTCAGCGGAATTCTGAGAACAATGTAAGAGTTCCGAAGCATTTTTAAACTTCACCGGAATTCCGAGAACAATGGAAGAGTTCCGAAGCATTTTTAAACATCAGCGGAATTCCGAGAACAATGGAAGAGTTCCGAAGCATTTTTAAACTTCAGCAGAATTCCTGGCACAATGGAAGAGTTCTGAACCATTTTTTAAAGTCAGCAGAATTCCGAGAACAATAGAAGGGTACCAAAGCATGTTAAAACTTCAGCGGAATTCTGAGAACAATGTAAGAGTTCCGAAGCATTTTTAAACTTCACCGGAATTCCGAGAACAATGGAAGAGTTCTGAAGCATTTTTAAACGTCAGCGGAATTTTGAAAACAATCGAAGAGTTCCGAAGCATTTTTAAAAGTCTGCGGAATTCCGTGAACAATGGAAGAGTTGTGAAGCATTTTTAAGCGTCACCGGAAATCCGAGAACAATGGAAGAATTCCGAAGCATTTTTAAACTTCAAAACTTCAGCAGAATTCCGAGAACAATGGAAGAGTTCCGAAGCATTCTTAAACTTCAGCGGAATTCCGAGAACAATGCAAGAGTTTTGAAGCAATTTTAAGCGTCAGCGGAATTCCGAGAACAATGGAAGAGTTCCGAAGCATTTTTAAATGTCAGCGGAATTCCGAGAACAATAGAAGAGTTGTGAAGCATTTTTAAACTTCAGCAGAATTCCGAGAACAATGGCAGAGTTCTGAAGCATTCTTAAACTTCAGCGGAATTCCGAGAACAATGGAAGAGTTTTGAAGCAATTTTAAGCGTCATCGGAATTCCGAGAACAATGGAAGAGTTCCGAAGCATTTTTAAACGTCAGCGGAATTCCGAGAACAATGGAAGAGTTCTGAAGCATTTTTAAAAGTCAGCGGAATTCTGAGAACAATAGAAGAGTTGTGAAGCATTTTTAAGCGTCAGCGGAATTCCGAGAACAATGGAAGAATTCCGAAGCATTTTTAAACTTCAAAACTTCAGCAGAATTCCGAGAACAATGGAAGAGTTCCGAAGCATTCTTAAACTTCAGCGGAATTCCGAGAACAATTGAAGAGTTTTGAAGCAATTTTAAGCGTCAGCGGAATTCCGAGAACAATGGAAGAGTTCCGAAGCATTTTTAAACGTCAGCGGAATTCCGAGAACAATGGAAGAGTTCTGAAGCTTTTTTAAAAGTCAGCGGAATTCTGAGAAAAATAGAAGAGTTGTGAAGCATTTTTAAGCGTCAGCGGAATTCCGAGAACAATGGAAGAATTCCGAAGCATTTTTAAACTTCAAAACTTCAGCAGAATTCCGAGAACAATGGAAGAATTCCGAAGCATTCTTAAACTTCAGCGGAATTCCGAGAACAATGGAAGAGTTCCGAAGCATTTTTAAAAGTAAGCGGAATTCCGAGAACAATGGAAGAGTTCCGAAGCATTTTTAAACTTCAGCAGAATTTCTGGCACAATGGAAGAGTTCCGAAGCATTTTTACACTACAGCAGAATTCCTGGAACAATGGAAGAGTTCTGAAGCATTTTTAAAAGTCAGCGGAATTCCGAGAACAATGGAAGAGTTCCGAAGCATTTTTAAAAGTCAGCGGAATTCCGAGAACAATGGAAGAGTTCCAAAGCATTTTTACACTTCAGCAGAATTTCTGGAACAATGGAAGAGTTCTGAAGCATTTTTCAAAGTCAGCAGAATTCCGAGAACAATAGAAGGGTACCAAAGCATGTTTAAACTTCAGCGGAATTCTGAGAACAATGTAAGAGTTCCGAAGCATTTTTAAACTTCACCGGAATTCCGAGAACAATGGAAGAGTTCCGAAGCATTTTTAAACATCAGCGGAATTCCGAGAACAATGGAAGAGTTCCGAAGCATTTTTAAACTTCAGCAGAATTCCTGGCACAATGGAAGAGTTCTGAACCATTTTTAAAAGTCAGCAGAATTCCGAGAACAATAGAAGGGTACCAAAGCATGTTAAAACTTCAGCGGAATTCTGAGAACAATGTAAGAGTTCCGAAGCATTTTTAAACTTCACCGGAATTCCGAGAACAATGGAAGAGTTCTAAAGCATTTTTAAACGTCAGCGGAATTTTGAAAACAATCGAAGAGTTCCGAAGCATTTTTAAAAGTCAGCGGAATTCCGTGAACAATGGAAGAGTTGTGAAGCATTTTTAAGCGTCACCGGAAATCCGAGAACAATGGAAGAATTCCGGAGCATTTTTAAACTTCAAAACTTCAGCAGAATTCCGAGAACAATGGAAGAGTTCCGAAGCATTCTTAAACTTCAGCGGAATTCCGAGAACAATGGAAGAGTTCCGAAGCATTTTTAAATGTCAGCGTAATTCCGAGAACAATAGAAGAGTTGTGAAGCATTTTTAAACTTCAGCAGAATTCCGAGAACAATGGCAGAGTTCTGAAGCATTCTTAAACTTCAGCGGAATTCCGAGAACAATGGAAGAATTCCGAAGCATTTTTAAATGTCAGCGGAATTCCGAGAACAATAGAAGAGTTGTGAATCATTTTTAAGCGTCAGCGGAATTCCGAGAACAATGGAAGAATTCCGAAGCATTTTTAAACTTCAAAACTTCAGCAGAATTCCGAAAACAATGGAAGAATTCCGAAGCATTCTTAAACTTCAGCGGAATTCCGAGAACAATGGAAGAGTTCCGAAGCATTTTTAAAAGTCAGCGGAATTCCGAGAACAATGGAAGAGTTCCTAAGCATTTTTACACTTCAGCAGAATTCCTGGAACAATGGAAGAGTTCTGAAGCATTTTTCAAAGTCAGCAGAATTCCGAGAACAATAGAAGGGTACCAAAGCATGTTTAAACTTCAGCGGAATTCTGAGAACAATGTAAGAGTTCCGAAGCATTTTTAAACGTCAGCAGAATTCCGAGAACAATGGAAGAGTTCTGAAGCCTTTTTAAATGTCAGCGGAATTCCGAGAACAATGGAAGAGTTCCGAAGCATTTTTAAACTTCAGCAGAATTCCGAGAACAATGGAAGAGTTCCGAAGCATTCTTAAACTTCAGCAGAATTCCGAGAACAATGGAAGAGTTCCGAAGCATTCTTGAACTTCAGCAGAATTCCGAGAACAATGGAAGAGTTCCGAAGCATTTTTAAATGTCAGCGGAATTCCGAGAACAATAGAAGAGTTGTGAAGCATTTTTAAGCGTCAGCGGAATTCTGAGAACAATGGAAGAATTCCGAAGCATTTTTAAACTTCAAAACTTCAGCAGAATTCCGAGAACAATGGAAGAGTTCCGAAGCATTCTTAAACTTCAGCGGAATTCCGAGAACAATTGAAGAGTTTTGAAGCAATTTTAAGCGTCAGCGGAATTCCGAGAACAATGGAAGAGTTCCGAAGCATTTTTAAACGTCAGCGGAATTCCGAGAACAATGGAAGAGTTCTGAAGCTTTTTTAAAAGTCAGCGGAATTCTGAGAAAAATAGAAGAGTTGTGAAGCATTTTTAAGCATCAGCGGAATTCCGAGAACAATGGAAGAATTCCGAAGCATTTTTAAACTTCAAAACTTCAGCAGAATTCCGAGAACAATGGAAGAATTCCGAAGCATTCTTAAACTTCAGCGGAATTCCGAGAACAATGGAAGAGTTCCGAAGCATTTTTAAAAGTAAGCGGAATTCCGAGAACAATGGAAGAGTTCCGAAGCATTTTTAAACTTCAGCAGAATTTCTGGCACAATGGAAGAGTTCCGAAGCATTTTTACACTTCAGCAGAATTCCTGGAACAATGGAAGAGTTCTGAAGCATTTTTCAAAGTCAGCAGAATTCCGAGAACCATAGAAGGGTACCAAAGCATGTTTAAACTTCAGCGGAATTCTGAGAACAATGTAAGAGTGCCGAAGCATTTTTAAACTTCACCGGAATTCCGAGAACAATGGAAGAGTTCCGAAGCATTTTTAAACATCAGCGGAATTCCGAGAACAATGGAAGAGTTCTGAAGCATTTTTAAACGTCAGCGGAATTCCGAGAACAATAGAAGAGTTGTGAAGCATTTTTAAGCGTCAGCGGAATTCTGAGAACAATGGAAGAATTCCGAAGCATTTTTAAACTATAAAACTTCAGCAGAATTCCGAGAACAATGGAAGAGTTCCGAAGCATTCTTAAACTTCAGCGGAATTCCGAGAACAATGGTAGAGTTTTGAAGCAATTTTAAGCGTCAGCGGAATTCCGAGAACAATGAAAGAGTTCCGAAGCATTTTTAAACTTCAGCAGAATTCCTGGCACAATGGAAGAGTTCTGAACCATTTTTTAAAGTCAGCAGAATTCCGAGAACAATAGAAGGGTACCAAAGCATGTTAAAACTTCAGCGGAATTCTGAGAACAATGTAAGAGTTCCGAAGCATTTTTAAATGTCAGCGGAATTCCGAGAACAATAGAAGAGTTGTGAAGCATTTTTAAACTTCAGCAGAATTCCGAGAACAATGGCAGAGTTCCGAAGCATTTTTAAATGTCAGCGGAATTCCGAGAACAATAGAAGAGTTTTGAAGCAATTTTAAGCGTCAGCGGAATTCCGAGAACAATGGAAGAGTTCCGAAGCATTTTTAAATGTCAGCGGAATTCCGAGAACAATAGAAGAGTTGTGAAGCATTTTTAAACTTCAGCAGAATTCCGAGAACAATGGCAGAGTTCTGAAGCATTCTTAAACTTCAGCGGAATTCCGAGAACAATGGAAGAGTTCCGAAGCATTTTTAAATGTCAGCGGAATTCCGAGAACAATAGAAGAGTTGTGAAGCATTTTTAAGCGTCAGCGGAATTCTGAGAACAATGGAAGAATTCCGAAGCATTTTTAAACTTCAAAACTTCAGCAGAATTCCGAGAACAATGGAAGAGTTCCGAAGCATTCTTAAACTTCAGCGGAATTCCGAGAACAATGGAAGAGTTTTGAAGCAATTTTAAGCGTCATCGGAATTCCGAGAACAATGGAAGAGTTCCGAAGCATTTTTAAACGTCAGCGGAATTCCGAGAACAATGGAAGAGTTCTGAAGCATTTTTAAAAGTCAGCGGAATTCTGAGAACAATAGAAGAGTTGTGAAGCATTTTTAAGCGTCAGCGGAATTCCGAGAACAATGGAAGAATTCCGAAGCATTTTTAAACTTCAAAACTTCAGCAGAATTCCGAGAACAATGGAAGAGTTCCGAAGCATTCTTAAACTTCAGCGGAATTCCGAGAACAATTGAAGAGTTTTGAAGCAATTTTAAGCGTCAGCGGAATTCCGAGAACAATGGAAGAGTTCCGAAGCATTTTTAAACGTCAGCGGAATTCCGAGAACAATGGAAGAGTTCTGAAGCTTTTTTAAAAGTCAGCGGAATTCTGAGAAAAATAGAAGAGTTGTGAAGCATTTTTAAGCGTCAGCGGAATTCCGAGAACAATGGAAGAATTCCGAAGCATTTTTAAACTTCAAAACTTCAGCAGAATTCCGAGAACAATGGAAGAATTCCGAAGCATTCTTAAACTTCAGCGGAATTCCGAGAACAATGGAAGAGTTCCGAAGCATTTTTAAAAGTAAGCGGAATTCCGAGAACAATGGAAGAGTTCCGAAGCATTTTTAAACTTCAGCAGAATTTCTGGCACAATGGAAGAGTTCCGAAGCATTTTTACACTACAGCAGAATTCCTGGAACAATGGAAGAGTTCTGAAGCATTTTTAAAAGTCAGCGGAATTCCGAGAACAATGGAAGAGTTCCGAAGCATTTTTAAAAGTCAGCGGAATTCCGAGAACAATGGAAGAGTTCCGAAGCATTTTTACACTTCAGCAGAATTTCTGGAACAATGGAAGAGTTCTGAAGCATTTTTCAAAGTCAGCAGAATTCCGAGAACAATAGAAGGGTACCAAAGCATGTTTAAACTTCAGCGGAATTCTGAGAACAATGTAAGAGTTCCGAAGCATTTTTAAACTTCACCGGAATTCCGAGAACAATGGAAGAGTTCCGAAGCATTTTTAAACATCAGCGGAATTCCGAGAACAATGGAAGAGTTCCGAAGCATTTTTAAACTTCAGCAGAATTCCTGGCACAATGGAAGAGTTCTGAACCATTTTTAAAAGTCAGCAGAATTCCGAGAACAATAGAAGGGTACCAAAGCATGTTAAACCTTCAGCGGAATTCTGAGAACAATGTAAGAGTTCCGAAGCATTTTTAAACTTCACCGGAATTCCGAGAACAATGGAAGAGTTCTAAAGCATTTTTAAACGTCAGCGGAATTTTGAAAACAATCGAAGAGTTCCGAAGCATTTTTAAAAGTCAGCGGAATTCCGTGAACAATGGAAGAGTTGTGAAGCATTTTTAAGCGTCACCGGAAATCCGAGAACAATGGAAGAATTCCGGAGCATTTTTAAACTTCAAAACTTCAGCAGAATTCCGAGAACAATGGAAGAGTTCCGAAGCATTCTTAAACTTCAGCGGAATTC
This sequence comes from Phyllobates terribilis, assembly GCF_046119375.1. Taxonomy (NCBI): domain Eukaryota; kingdom Metazoa; phylum Chordata; class Amphibia; order Anura; family Dendrobatidae; genus Phyllobates; species Phyllobates terribilis. Next base: position 9,225,564 of record NW_027362788.1, on the reverse strand, counting down.
CGAGAACAATGGAAGAGTTCCGAAGCATTTTTAAATGTCAGCGTAATTCCGAGAACAATAGAAGAGTTGTGAAGCATTTTTAAGCTTCAGCAGAATTCCGAGAACAATGGCAGAGTTCTGAAGCATTCTTAAACTTCAGCGGAATTCCGAGAACAATGGAAGAATTCCGAAGCATTTTTAAATGTCAGCGGAATTCCGAGAACAATAGAAGAGTTGTGAATCATTTTTAAGCGTCAGCGGAATTCCGAGAACAATGGAAGAATTCCGAAGCATTTTTAAACTTCAAAACTTCAGCAGAATTCCGAAAACAATGGAAGAATTCCGAAGCATTCTTAAACTTCAGCGGAATTCCGAGAACAATGGAAGAGTTCCGAAGCATTTTTAAAAGTCAGCGGAATTCCGAGAACAATGGAAGAGTTCCGAAGCATTTTTACACTTCAGCAGAATTCCTGGAACAATCGAAGAGTTCTGAAGCATTTTTCAAAGTCAGCAGAATTCCGAGAACAATAGAAGGGTACCAAAGCATGTTTAAACTTCAGCGGAATTCTGAGAACAATGTAAGAGTTCCGAAGCATTTTTAAACGTCAGCAGAATTCCGAGAACAATGGAAGAGTTCTGAAGCCTTTTTAAATGTCAGCGGAATTCCGAGAACAATGGAAGAGTTCCGAAGCATTTTTAAACTTCAGCAGAATTCCGAGAACAATGGAAGAGTTCCGAAGCATTCTTAAACTTCAGCAGAATTCCGAGAACAATGGAAGAGTTCCGAAGCATTCTTGAACTTCAGCAGAATTCCGAGAACAATGGAAGAGTTCCGAAGCATTTTTAAATGTCAGCGGAATTCCGAGAACAATAGAAGAGTTGTGAAGCATTTTTAAGCGTCAGCGGAATTCTGAGAACAATGGAAGAATTCCGAAGCATTTTTAAACTTCAAAACTTCAGCAGAATTCCGAGAACAATGGAAGAGTTCCGAAGCATTCTTAAACTTCAGCGGAATTCCGAGAACAATTGAAGAGTTTTGAAGCAATTTTAAGCGTCAGCGGAATTCCGAGAACAATGGAAGAATTCCGAAGCATTTTTAAACGTCAGCGGAATTCCGAGAACAATGGAAGAGTTCTGAAGCTTTTTTAAAAGTCAGCGGAATTCTGAGAAAAATAGAAGAGTTGTGAAGCATTTTTAAGCATCAGCGGAATTCCGAGAACAATGGAAGAATTCCGAAGCATTTTTAAACTTCAAAACTTCAGCAGAATTCCGAGAACAATGGAAGAATTCCGAAGCATTCTTAAACTTCAGCGGAATTCCGAGAACAATGGAAGAGTTCCGAAGCATTTTTAAAAGTAAGCGGAATTCCGAGAACAATGGAAGAGTTCCGAAGCATTTTTAAACTTCAGCAGAATTTCTGGCACAATGGAAGAGTTCCGAAGCATTTTTACACTTCAGCAGAATTCCTGGAACAATGGAAGAGTTCTGAAGCATTTTTCAAAGTCAGCAGAATTCCGAGAACCATAGAAGGGTACCAAAGCATGTTTAAACTTCAGCGGAATTCTGAGAACAATGTAAGAGTGCCGAAGCATTTTTAAACTTCACCGGAATTCCGAGAACAATGGAAGAGTTCCGAAGCATTTTTAAACATCAGCGGATTTCCGAGAACAATGGAAGAGTTCTGAAGCATTTTTAAACGTCAGCGGAATTCCGAGAACAATAGAAGAGTTGTGAAGCATTTTTAAGCGTCAGCGGAATTCTGAGAACAATGGAAGAATTCCGAAGCATTTTTAAACTATAAAACTTCAGCAGAATTCCGAGAACAATGGAAGAGTTCCGAAGCATTCTTAAACTTCAGCGGAATTCCGAGAACAATGGTAGAGTTTTGAAGCAATTTTAAGCGTCAGCGGAATTCCGAGAACAATGGAAGAGTTCCGAAGCATTTTTAAACTTCAGCAGAATTCCTGGCACAATGGAAGAGTTCTGAACCATTTTTTAAAGTCAGCAGAATTCCGAGAACAATAGAAGGGTACCAAAGCATGTTAAAACTTCAGCGGAATTCTGAGAACAATGTAAGAGTTCCGAAGCATTTTTAAACTTCACCGGAATTCCGAGAACAATGGAAGAGTTCTGAAGCATTTTTAAACGTCAGCGGAATTTTGAAAACAATCGAAGAGTTCCGAAGCATTTTTAAAAGTCTGCGGAATTCCGTGAACAATGGAAGAGTTGTGAAGCATTTTTAAGCGTCACCGGAAATCCGAGAACAATGGAAGAATTCCGAAGCATTTTTAAACTTCAAAACTTCAGCAGAATTCCGAGAACAATGGAAGAGTTCCGAAGCATTCTTAAACTTCAGCGGAATTCCGAGAACAATGCAAGAGTTTTGAAGCAATTTTAAGCGTCAGCGGAATTCCGAGAACAATGGAAGAGTTCCGAAGCATTTTTAAATGTCAGCGGAATTCCGAGAACAATAGAAGAGTTGTGAAGCATTTTTAAACTTCAGCAGAATTCCGAGAACAATGGCAGAGTTCTGAAGCATTCTTAAACTTCAGCGGAATTCCGAGAACAATGGAAGAGTTCCGAAGCATTTTTAAATGTCAGCGGAATTCCGAGAACAATAGAAGAGTTGTGAAGCATTTTTAAGCGTCAGCGGAATTCTGAGAACAATGGAAGAATTCCGAAGCATTTTTAAACTTCAAAACTTCAGCAGAATTCCGAGAACAATGGAAGAGTTCCGAAGCATTCTTAAACTTCAGCGGAATTCCGAGAACAATGGAAGAGTTTTGAAGCAATTTTAAGCGTCAGCGGAATTCCGAGAACAATGGAAGAGTTCCGAAGCATTTTTAAACGTCAGCGGAATTCCGAGAACAATGGAAGAGTTCTGAAGCATTTTTAAAAGTCAGCGGAATTCTGAGAACAATAGAAGAGTTGTGAAGCATTTTTAAGCGTCAGCGGAATTCCGAGAACAATGGAAGAATTCCGAAGCATTTTTAAACTTCAAAACTTCAGCAGAATTCCGAGAACAATGGAAGAATTCCGAAGCATTTTTAAACTTCAGCAGAATTCCGAGAACAATGGAAGAGTTCCGAAGCATTCTTAAACTTCAGCAGAATTCCGAGAACAATGGAAGAGTTCTGAAGCATTTTTAAATGTCAGCGGAATTCCGAGAACAATGGAAGAGTTCTGAAGCATTTTTAAAAGTCAGCGGAATTCTGAGAAAAATAGAAGAGTTGTGAAGCATTTTTAAGCTTCAGCGGAATTCTGAGAACAATGGAAGAATTCCGAAGCATTTTTAAACTTCAAAACTTCAGCAGAATTCCGAGAACAATGGAAGAGTTCCGAAGCATTCTTAAACTTCAGCGGAATTCCGAGAACAATTGAAGAGTTTTGAAGCAATTTTAAGCGTCAGCGGAATTCCGAGAACAATGGAAGAGTTCCGAAGCATTTTTAAACGTCAGCGGAATTCCGAGAACAATGGAAGAGTTCTGAAGCTTTTTTAAAAGTCAGCGGAATTCTGAGAAAAATAGAAGAGTTGTGAAGCATTTTTAAGCGTCAGCGGAATTCCGAGAACAATGGAAGAATTACGAAGCATTTTTAAACTTCAAAACTTCAGCAGAATTCCGAGAACAATGGAAGAATTCCGAAGCATTCTTAAACTTCAGCGGAATTCCGAGAACAATGGAAGAGTTCCGAATCATTTTTAAAAGTAAGCGGAATTCCGAGAACAATGGAAGAGTTCCGAAGCATTTTTAAACTTCAGCAGAATTTCTGGCACAATGGAAGAGTTCCGAAGCATTTTTACACTACAGCAGAATTCCTGGAACAATGGAAGAGTTCTGAAGCATTTTTCAAAGTCAGCAGAATTCTGAGAACCACAGAAGGGTACCAAAGCATGTTTAAACTTCAGCGGAATTCTGAGAACAATGTAAGAGTTCCGAAGCATTTTTAAACTTCACCGGAATTCCGAGAACAATGGAAGAGTTCCGAAGCATTTTTAAACATCAGCGGAATTCCGAGAACAATGGAAGAGTTCCGAAGCATTTTTAAACTTCAGCAGAATTCCTGGCACAATGGAAGAGTTCTGAACCATTTTTAAAAGTCAGCAGAATTCCGAGAACAATAGAATTGTACCAAAGCATGTAATACTTCAGCGGAATTCTGAGAACAATGTAAGAGTTCCGAAGCATTTTTAAACTTCACCGGAATTCCGAGAACAATGGAAGAGTTCTGAAGCATTTTTAAACGTCAGCGGAATTTTGAAAACAATCGAAGAGTTCCGAAGCATTTTTAAAAGTCAGCGGAATTCCGTGAACAATGGAAGAGTTGTGAAGCATTTTTAAGCGTCACCGGAAATCCGAGAACAATGGAAGAATTCCGAAGCATTTTTAAACTTCAAAACTTCAGCAGAATTCCGAGAACAATGGAAGAGTTCCGAAGCATTTTTACACTTCAGCAGAATTTCTGGAACAATGGAAGAGTTCTGAAGCATTTTTCAAAGTCAGCAGAATTCCGAGAACAATAGAAGGGTACCAAAGCATGTTTAAACTTCAGCGGAATTCTGAGAACAATGTAAGAGTTCCGAAGCATTTTTAAACTTCACCGGAATTCCGAGAACAATGGAAGAGTTCCGAAGCATTTTTAAACATCAGCGGAATTCCGAGAACAATGGAAGAGTTCCGAAGCATTTTTAAACTTCAGCAGAATTCCTGGCACAATGGAAGAGTTCTGAACCATTTTTAAAAGTCAGCAGAATTCCGAGAACAATAGAAGGGTACCAAAGCATGTTAAAACTTCAGCGGAATTCTGAGAACAATGTAAGAGTTCCGAAGCATTTTTAAACTTCACCGGAATTCCGAGAACAATGGAAGAGTTCTAAAGCATTTTTAAACGTCAGCGGAATTTTGAAAACAATCGAAGAGTTCCGAAGCATTTTTAAAAGTCAGCGGAATTCCGTGAACAATGGAAGAGTTGTGAAGCATTTTTAAGCGTCACCGGAAATCCGAGAACAATGGAAGAATTCCGGAGCATTTTTAAACTTCAAAACTTCAGCAGAATTCCGAGAACAATGGAAGAGTTCCGAAGCATTCTTAAACTTCAGCGGAATTCCGAGAACACTGGAAGAGTTCCGAAGCATTTTTAAATGTCAGCGGAATTCCGAGAACAATAGAAGAGTTGTGAAGCATTTTTAAACTTCAGCAGAATTCCGAGAACAATGGCAGAGTTCTGAAGCATTCTTAAACTTCAGCGGAATTCCGAGAACAATGGAAGAATTCCGAAGCATTTTTAAATGTCAGCGGAATTCCGAGAACAATAGAAGAGTTGTGAATCATTTTTAAGCGTCAGCGGAATTCCGAGAACAATGGAAGAATTCCGAAGCATTTTTAAACTTCAAAACTTCAGCAGAATTCCGAAAACAATGGAAGAATTCCGAAGCATTCTTAAACTTCAGCGGAATTCCGAGAACAATGGAAGAGTTCCGAAGCATTTTTAAAAGTCAGCGGAATTCCGAGAACAATGGAAGAGTTCCGAAGCATTTTTACACTTCAGCAGAATTCCTGGAACAATGGAAGAGTTCTGAAGCATTTTTCAAAGTCAGCAGAATTCCGAGAACAATAGAAGGGTACCAAAGCATGTTTAAACTTCAGCGGAATTCTGAGAACAATGTAAGAGTTCCGAAGCATTTTTAAACGTCAGCAGAATTCCGAGAACAATGGAAGAGTTCTGAAGCCTTTTTAAATGTCAGCGGAATTCCGAGAACAATGGAAGAGTTCCGAAGCATTTTTAAACTTCAGCAGAATTCCGAGAACAATGGAAGAGTTCCGAAGCATTCTTAAACTTCAGCAGAATTCCGAGAACAATGGAAGAGTTCCGAAGCATTCTTGAACTTCAGCAGAATTCCGAGAACAATGGAAGAGTTCCGAAGCATTTTTAAATGTCAGCGGAATTCCGAGAACAATAGAAGAGTTGTGAAGCATTTTTAAGCGTCAGCGGAATTCTGAGAACAATGGAAGAATTCCGAAGCATTTTTAAACTTCAAAACTTCAGCAGAATTTCGAGAACAATGGAAGAGTTCCGAAGCATTCTTAAACTTCAGCGGAATTCCGAGAACAATTGAAGAGTTTTGAAGCAATTTTAAGCGTCAGCGGAATTCCGAGAACAATGGAAGAGTTCCGAAGCATTTTTAAACGTCAGCGGAATTCCGAGAACAATGGAAGAGTTCTGAAGCTTTTTTAAAAGTCAGCGGAATTCTGAGAAAAATAGAAGAGTTGTGAAGCATTTTTAAGCATCAGCGGAATTCCGAGAACAATGGAAGAATTCCGAAGCATTTTTAAACTTCAAAACTTCAGCAGAATTCCGAGAACAATGGAAGAATTCCGAAGCATTCTTAAACTTCAGCGGAATTCCGAGAACAATGGAAGAGTTCCGAAGCATTTTTAAAAGTAAGCGGAATTCCGAGAACAATGGAAGAGTTCCGAAGCATTTTTAAACTTCAGCAGAATTTCTGGCACAATGGAAGAGTTCCGAAGCATTTTTACACTTCAGCAGAATTCCTGGAACAATGGAAGAGTTCTGAAGCATTTTTCAAAGTCAGCAGAATTCCGAGAACCATAGAAGGGTAACAAAGCATGTTTAAACTTCAGCGGAATTCTGAGAACAATGTAAGAGTGCCGAAGCATTTTTAAACTTCACCGGAATTCCGAGAACAATGGAAGAGTTCCGAAGCATTTTTAAACATCAGCGGAATTCCGAGAACAATGGAAGAGTTCTGAAGCATTTTTAAACGTCAGCGGAATTCCGAGAACAATAGAAGAGTTGTGAAGCATTTTTAAGCGTCAGCGGAATTCTGAGAACAATGGAAGAATTCCGAAGCATTTTTAAACTATAAAACTTCAGCAGAATTCCGAGAACAATGGAAGAGTTCCGAAGCATTCTTAAACTTCAGCGGAATTCCGAGAACAATGGTAGAGTTTTGAAGCAATTTTAAGCGTCAGCGGAATTCCGAGAACAATGGAAGAGTTCCGAAGCAATTTTAAACTTCAGCAGAATTCCTGGCACAATGGAAGAGTTCTGAACCATTTTTTAAAGTCAGCAGAATTCCGAGAACAATAGAAGGGTACCAAAGCATGTTAAAACTTCAGCGGAATTCTGAGAACAATGTAAGAGTTCCGAAGCATTTTTAAACTTCACCGGAATTCCGAGAACAATGGAAGAGTTCTGAAGCATTTTTAAACGTCAGCGGAATTTTGAAAACAATCGAAGAGTTCCGAAGCATTTTTAAAAGTCTGCGGAATTCCGTGAACAATGGAAGAGTTGTGAAGCATTTTTAAGCGTCACCGGAAATCCGAGAACAATGGAAGAATTCCGAAGCATTTTTAAACTTCAAAACTTCAGCAGAATTCCGAGAACAATGGAAGAGTTCCGAAGCATTCTTAAACTTCAGCGGAATTCCGAGAACAATGCAAGAGTTTTGAAGCAATTTTAAGCGTCAGCGGAATTCCGAGAACAATGGAAGAGTTCCGAAGCATTTTTAAATGTCAGCGGAATTCCGAGAACAATAGAAGAGTTGTGAAGCATTTTTAAACTTCAGCAGAATTCCGAGAACAATGGCAGAGTTCTGAAGCATTCTTAAACTTCAGCGGAATTCCGAGAACAATGGAAGAGTTCCGAAGCATTTTTAAATGTCAGCGGAATTCCGAGAACAATAGAAGAGTTGTGAAGCATTTTTAAGCGTCAGCGGAATTCTGAGAACAATGGAAGAATTCCGAAGCATTTTTAAACTTCAAAACTTCAGCAGAATTCCGAGAACAATGGAAGAGTTCCGAAGCATTCTTAAACTTCAGCGGAATTCCGAGAACAATGGAAGAGTTTTGAAGCAATTTTAAGCGTCAGCGGAATTCCGAGAACAATGGAAGAGTTCCGAAGCATTTTTAAACGTCAGCGGCATTCCAAGAACAATGGAAGAGTTCTGAAGCATTTTTAAAAGTCAGCGGAATTCTGAGAACAATAGAAGAGTTGTGAAGCATTTTTAAGCGTCAGCGGAATTCCGAGAACAATGGAAGAATTCCGAAGCATTTTTAAACTTCAAAACTTCAGCAGAATTCCGAGAACAATGGAAGAATTCCGAAGCATTTTTAAACTTCAGCAGAATTCCGAGAACAATGGAAGAGTTCCGAAGCATTCTTAAACTTCAGCAGAATTCCGAGAACAATGGAAGAGTTCTGAAGCATTTTTAAATGTCAGCGGAATTCCGAGAACAATGGAAGAGTTCTGAAGCATTTTTAAAAGTCAGCGGAATTCTGAGAAAAATAGAAGAGTTGTGAAGCATTTTTAAGCTTCAGCGGAATTCTGAGAACAATGGAAGAATTCCGAAGCATTTTTAAACTTCAAAACTTCAGCAGAATTCCGAGAACAATGGAAGAGTTCCGAAGCATTCTTAAACTTCAGCGGAATTCCGAGAACAATTGAAGAGTTTTGAAGCAATTTTAAGCGTCAGCGGAATTCCGAGAACAATGGAAGAGTTCCGAAGCATTTTTAAACGTCAGCGGAATTCCGAGAACAATGGAAGAGTTCTGAAGCTTTTTTAAAAGTCAGCGGAATTCTGAGAAAAATAGAAGAGTTGTGAAGCATTTTTAAGCGTCAGCGGAATTCCGAGAACAATGGAAGAATTACGAAGCATTTTTAAACTTCAAAACTTCAGCAGAATTCCGAGAACAATGGAAGAATTCCGAAGCATTCTTAAACTTCAGCGGAATTCCGAGAACAATGGAAGAGTTCCGAATCATTTTTAAAAGTAAGCGGAATTCCGAGAACAATGGAAGAGTTCCGAAGCATTTTTAAACTTCAGCAGAATTTCTGGCACAATGGAAGAGTTCCGAAGCATTTTTACACTACAGCAGAATTCCTGGAACAATGGAAGAGTTCTGAAGCATTTTTCAAAGTCAGCAGAATTCTGAGAACCATAGAAGGGTACCAAAGCATGTTTAAACTTCAGCGGAATTCTGAGAACAATGTAAGAGTTCCGAAGCATTTTTAAACTTCACCGGAATTCCGAGAACAATGGAAGAGTTCCGAAGCATTTTTAAACATCAGCGGAATTCCGAGAACAATGGAAGAGTTCTGAAGCATTTTTAAACGTCAGCGGAATTCCGAGAACAATAGAAGAGTTGTGAAGCATTTTTAAGCGTCAGCGGAATTCTGAGAACAATGGAAGAATTCCGAAGCATTTTTAAACTTCAAAACTTCAGCAGAATTCCGAGAACAATGGAAGAGTTCCGAAGCATTCTTAAACTTCAGCGGAATTCCGAGAACAATGGTAGAGTTTTGAAGCAATTTTAAGCGTCAGCGGAATTCCGAGAACAATGGAAGAGTTCCGAAGCATTTTTCAAAGTCAGCAGAATTCCGAGAACAATAGAAGGGTACCAAAGCATGTTTAAACTTCAGCGGAATTCTGAGAACAATGTAAGAGTGCCGAAGCATTTTTAAACTTCACCGGAATTCCGAGAACAATGGAAGAGTTCCGAAGCATTTTTAAACATCAGCGGAATTCCGAGAACAATGGAAGAGTTCCGAAGCATTTTTAAACTTCAGCAGAATTCCTGGCACAATGGAGAGTTCTGAACCATTTTTAAAAGTCAGCAGAATTCCGAGAACAATAGAAGGGTACCAAAGCATGTTAAAACTTCAGCGGAATTCTGAGAACAATGTAAGAGTTCCGAAGCATTTTTAAACTTCACTGGAATTCCGAGAACAATGGAAGAGTTCTAAAGCATTTTTAAACGTCAGCGGAATTTTGAAAACAATCGAAGAGTTCCGAAGCATTTTTAAAAGTCAGCGGAATTCCGTGAACAATGGAAGAGTTGTGAAGCATTTTTAAGCGTCACCGGAAATCCGAGAACAATGGAAGAATTCCGGAGCATTTTTAAACTTCAAAACTTCAGCAGAATTCCGAGAACAATGGAAGAGTTCCGAAGCATTCTTAAACTTCAGCGGAATTCCGAGAACAATGGAAGAGTTCCGTAGCATTTTTAAATGTCAGCGGAATTCCGAGAACAATAGAAGAGTTGTGAAGCATTTTTAAACTTCAGCAGAATTCCGAGAACAATGGCAGAGTTCTGAAGCATTCTTAAACTTCAGCGGAATTCCGAGAACAATGGAAGAATTCCGAAGCATTTTTAAATGTCAGCGGAATTCCGAGAACAATAGAAGAGTTGTGAATCATTTTTAAGTGTCAGCGGAATTCCGAGAACAATGGAAGAATTCCGAAGCATTTTTAAACTTCAAAACTTCAGCAGAATTCCGAAAACAATGGAAGAATTCCGAAGCATTCTTAAACTTCAGCGGAATTCCGAGAACAATGGAAGAGTTCCGAAGCATTTTTAAAAGTCAGCGGAATTCCGAGAACAATGGAAGAGTTCCGAAGCATTTTTACACTTCAGCAGAATTCCTGGAACAATGGAAGAGTTCTGAAGCATTTTTAAAAGTCAGCAGAATTCCGAGAACAATAGAAGGGTACCAAAGCATGTTTAAACTTCAGCGGAATTCTGAGAACAATGTAAGAGTTCCGAAGCATTTTTAAATGTCAGCAGAATTCCGAGAACAATGGAAGAGTTCTGAAGCCTTTTTAAATGTCAGCGGAATTCCGAGAACAATGGAAGAGTTCCGAAGCATTTTTAAACTTCAGCAGAATTCCGAGAACAATGGAAGAGTTCCGAAGCATTCTTAAACTTCAGCAGAATTCCGAGAACAATGGAAGAGTTCCGAAGCATTCTTGAACTTCAGCAGAATTCCGAGAACAATGGAAGAGTTCCGAAGCATTTTTAAATGTCAGCGGAATTCCGAGAACAATAGAAGAGTTGTGAAGCATTTTTAAGCGTCAGCGGAATTCTGAGAACAATGGAAGAATTCCGAAGCATTTTTAAACTTCAAAACTTCAGCAGAATTCCGAGAACAATGGAAGAGTTCCGAAGCATTCTTAAACTTCAGCGGAATTCCGAGAACAATTGAAGAGTTTTGAAGCAATTTTAAGCGTCAGCGGAATTCCGAGAACAATGGAAGAGTTCCGAAGCATTTTTAAACGTCAGCGGAATTCCGAGAACAATGGAAGAGTTCTGAAGCTTTTTTAAAAGTCAGCGGAATTCTGAGAAAAATAGAAGAGTTGTGAAGCATTTTTAAGCATCAGCGGAATTCCGAGAACAATGGAAGAATTCCGAAGCATTTTTAAACTTCAAAACTTCAGCAGAATTCCGAGAACAATGGAAGAATTCCGAAGCATTCTTAAACTTCAGCGGAATTCCGAGAACAATGGAAGAGTTCTGAAGCATTTTTAAAAGTAAGCGGAATTCCGAGAACAATGGAAGAGTTCCGAAGCATTTTTAAACTTCAGCAGAATTTCTGGCACAATGGAAGAGTTCCGAAGCATTTTTACACTTCAGCAGAATTCCTGGAACAATGGAAGAGTTCTGAAGCATTTTTCAAAGTCAGCAGAATTCCGAGAACCATAGAAGGGTACCAAAGCATGTTTAAACTTCAGCGGAATTCTGAGAACAATGTAAGAGTGCCGAAGCATTTTTAAACTTCACCGGAATTCCGAGAACAATGGAAGAGTTCCGAAGCATTTTTAAACATCAGCGGAATTCCGAGAACAATGGAAGAGTTCTGAAGCATTTTTAAACGTCAGCGGAATTCCGAGAACAATAGAAGAGTTGTGAAGCATTTTTAAGCGTCAGCGGAATTCTGAGAACAATGGAAGAATTCCGAAGCATTTTTAAACTATAAAACTTCAGCAGAATTCCGAGAACAATGGAAGAGTTCCGAAGCATTCTTAAACTTCAGCGGAATTCCGAGAACAATGGTAGAGTTTTGAAGCAATTTTAAGCGTCAGCGGAATTCCGAGAACAATGGAAGAGTTCCGAAGCATTTTTCAAAGTCAGCAGAATTCCGAGAACAATAGAAGGGTACCAAAGCATGTTTAAACTTCAGCGGAATTCTGAGAACAATGTAAGAGTTCCGAAGCATTTTTAAACTTCACCGGAATTCCGAGAACAATGGAAGAGTTCCGAAGCATTTTTAAACATCAGCGGAATTCCGAGAACAATGGAAGAGTTCCGAAGCATTTTTAAACTTCAGCAGAATTCCTGGCACAATGGAAGAGTTCTGAACCATTTTTTAAAGTCAGCAGAATTCCGAGAACAATAGAAGGGTACCAAAGCATGTTAAAACTTCAGCGGAATTCTGAGAACAATGTAAGAGTTCCGAAGCATTTTTAAACTTCACCGGAATTCCGAGAACAATGGAAGAGTTCTGAAGCATTTTTAAACGTCAGCGGAATTTTGAAAACAATCGAAGAGTTCCGAAGCATTTTTAAAAGTCTGCGGAATTCCGTGAACAATGGAAGAGTTGTGAAGCATTTTTAAGCGTCACCGGAAATCCGAGAACAATGGAAGAATTCCGAAGCATTTTTAAACTTCAAAACTTCAGCAGAATTCCGAGAACAATGGAAGAGTTCCGAAGCATTCTTAAACTTCAGCGGAATTCCGAGAACAATGCAAGAGTTTTGAAGCAATTTTAAGCGTCAGCGGAATTCCGAGAACAATGGAAGAGTTCCGAAGCATTTTTAAATGTCAGCGGAATTCCGAGAACAATAGAAGAGTTGTGAAGCATTTTTAAACTTCAGCAGAATTCCGAGAACAATGGCAGAGTTCTGAAGCATTCTTAAACTTCAGCGGAATTCCGAGAACAATGGAAGAGTTCCGAAGCATTTTTAAATGTCAGCGGAATTCCGAGAACAATAGAAGAGTTGTGAAGCATTTTTAAGCGTCAGCGGAATTCTGAGAACAATGGAAGAATTCCGAAGCATTTTTAAACTTCAAAACTTCAGCAGAATTCCGAGAACAATGGAAGAGTTCCGAAGCATTCTTAAACTTCAGCGGAATTCCGAGAACAATGGAAGAGTTTTGAAGCAATTTTAAGCGTCAGCGGAATTCCGAGAACAATGGAAGAGTTCCGAAGCATTTTTAAACGTCAGCGGAATTCCGAGAACAATGGAAGAGTTCTGAAGCATTTTTAAAAGTCAGCGGAATTCTGAGAACAATAGAAGAGTTGTGAAGCATTTTTAAGCGTCAGCGGAATTCCGAGAACAATGGAAGAATTCCGAAGCATTTTTAAACTTCAAAACTTCAGCAGAATTCCGAGAACAATGGAAGAATTCCGAAGCATTTTTAAACTTCAGCAGAATTCCGAGAACAATGGAAGAGTTCCGAAGCATTCTTAAACTTCAGCAGAATTCCGAGAACAATGGAAGAGTTCTGAAGCATTTTTAAATGTCAGCGGAATTCCGAGAACAATGGAAGAGTTCTGAAGCATTTTTAAAAGTCAGCGGAATTCTGAGAAAAATAGAAGAGTTGTGAAGCATTTTTAAGCTTCAGCGGAATTCTGAGAACAATGGAAGAATTCCGAAGCATTTTTAAACTTCAAAACTTCAGCAGAATTCCGAGAACAATGGAAGAGTTCCGAAGCATTCTTAAACTTCAGCGGAATTCCGAGAACAATTGAAGAGTTTTGAAGCAATTTTAAGCGTCAGCGGAATTCCGAGAACAATGGAAGAGTTCCGAAGCATTTTTAAACGTCAGCGGAATTCCGAGAACAATGGAAGAGTTCTGAAGCTTTTTTAAAAGTCAGCGGAATTCTGAGAAAAATAGAAGAGTTGTGAAGCATTTTTAAGCGTCAGCGGAATTCCGAGAACAATGGAAGAATTACGAAGCATTTTTAAACTTCAAAACTTCAGCAGAATTCCGAGAACAATGGAAGAATTCCGAAGCATTCTTAAACTTCAGCGGAATTCCGAGAACAATGGAAGAGTTCCGAATCATTTTTAAAAGTAAGCGGAATTCCGAGAACAATGGAAGAGTTCCGAAGCATTTTTAAAAGTAAGCGGAATTCCGAGAACAATGGAAGAGTTCCGAAGCATTTTTAAACTTCAGCAGAATTTCTGGCACAATGGAAGAGTTCCGAAGCATTTTTACACTTCAGCAGAATTCCTGGAACAATGGAAGAGTTCTGAAGCATTTTTAAGCGTGAGCGGAATTCCGAGAACAATGGAAGAATTCCGAAGCATTTTTAAACTTCAAAACTTCAGCAGAATTCCGAAAACAATGGAAGAATTCCGCAGCATTCTTAAACTTCAGCGGAATTCCGAGAACAATGGAAGAGTTCCGAAGCATTTTTAAAAGTCAGCGGAATTCCGAGAACAATGGAAGAGTTCCGAAGCATTTTTACACTTCAGCAGAATTCCTGGAACAATGGAAGAGTTCTGAAGCATTTTTCAAAGTCAGCAGAATTCCGAGAACAATAGAAGGGTACCAAAGCATGTTTAAACTTCAGCGGAATTCTGAGAACAATGTAAGAGTTCCGAAGCATTTTTAAACTTCACCGGAATTCCGAGAACAATGGAAGAGTTCTGAAGCATTTTTAAACGTCAGCGGAATTTTGAAAACAATCGAAGAGTTCCGGAGCATTTTTAAAAGTCAGCGGAATTCCGTGAACAATGGAAGAGTTGTGAAGCATTTTTAAGCGTCACCGGAAATCCGAGAACAATGGAAGAATTCCGAAGCATTTTTAAACTTCAAAACTTCAGCAGAATTCCGAGAACAATGGAAGAGTTCCGAAGCATTCTTAAACTTCAGCGGAATTCCGAGAACAATGGAAGAGTTTTGAAGCAATTTTAAGCGTCAGCGGAATTCCGAGAACAATGGAAGAGTTCCGAAGCATTTTTAAATGTCAGCGGAATTCCGAGAACAATAGAAGAGTTGTGAAGCATTTTTAAACTTCAGCAGAATTCCGAGAACAATGGCAGAGTTCTGAAGCATTCTTAAACTTCAGCGAAATTCCGAGAACAATGGAAGAGTTCCGAAGCATTTTTAAATGTCAGCGGAATTCCGAGAACAATAGAAGAGTTGTGAAGCATTTTTAAGCGTCAGCGGAATTCTGAGAACAATGGAAGAATTCCGAAGCATTTTTAAACGTCAGCGGAATTCCGAGAACAATGGAAGAGTTCTGAAGCTTTTTTAAAAGTCAGCGGAATTCTGAGAAAAATAGAAGAGTTGTGAAGCATTTTTAAGCGTCAGCGGAATTCCGAG
Source organism: Phyllobates terribilis (assembly GCF_046119375.1). Lineage (NCBI taxonomy): Eukaryota > Metazoa > Chordata > Amphibia > Anura > Dendrobatidae > Phyllobates > Phyllobates terribilis. Next base: position 9,210,451 of record NW_027362788.1, on the reverse strand, counting down.
AACAATGGAAGAATTCCGAAGCATTTTTAACTTCAAAACTTCAGCAGAATTCCGAGAACAATGGAAGAATTCCGAAGCATTTTTAAACTTCAGCAGAATTCCGAGAACAATGGAAGAGTTCCGAAGCATTCTTAATCTTCAGCAGAATTCCGAGAACAATGGAAGAGTTCCGAAGCATTTTTAAACTTCAGCAGAATTCCTGGCACAATGGAAGAGTTCTGAACCATTTTTAAAAGTCAGCAGAATTCCGAGAACAATAGAAGGGTACCAAAGCATGTTAAAACTTCAGCGGAATTCTGAGAACAATGTAAGAGTTCCGAAGCATTTTTAAACTTCACCGGAATTCCGAGAACAATGGAAGAGTTCTAAAGCATTTTTAAACGTCAGCGGAATTTTGAAAACAATCGAAGAGTTCCGAAGCATTTTTAAAAGTCAGCGGAATTCCGTGAACAATGGAAGAGTTGTGAAGCATTTTTAAGCGTCACCGGAAATCCGAGAACAATGGAAGAATTCCGGAGCATTTTTAAACTTCAAAACTTCAGCAGAATTCCGAGAACAATGGAAGAGTTCCGAAGCATTCTTAAACTTCAGCGGAATTAAGAGAACAATGGAAGAGTTCCGAAGCCTTTTTAAATGTCAGCGGAATTCCGAGAACAATGGAAGAGTTCCGAAGCATTTTTAAACTTCAGCAGAATTCCGAGAACAATGGAAGAGTTCCGAAGCATTCTTAAACTTCAGCAGAATTCCGAGAACAATGGAAGAGTTCCGAAGCATTCTTGAACTTCAGCAGAATTCCGAGAACAATGGAAGAGTTCCGAAGCATTTTTAAATGTCAGCGGAATTCCGAGAACCATAGAAGGGTACCAAAGCATGTTTAAACTTCAGCGGAATTCTGAGAACAATGTAAGAGTGCCGAAGCATTTTTAAACTTCACCGGAATTCCGAGAACAATGGAAGAGTTCCGAAGCATTTTTAAACATCAGCGGAATTCCGAGAACAATGGAAGAGTTCTGAAGCATTTTTAAACGTCAGCGGAATTCCGAGAACAATAGAAGAGTTGTGAAGCATTTTTAAGCGTCAGCGGAATTCTGAGAACAATGGAAGAATTCCGAAGCATTTTTAAACTATAAAACTTCAGCAGAATTCCGAGAACAATGGAAGAGTTCCGAAGCATTCTTAAACTTCAGCGGAATTCCGAGAACAATGGTAGAGTTTTGAAGCAATTTTAAGCGTCAGCGGAATTCCGAGAACAATGGAAGAGTTCCGAAGCATTTTTCAAAGTCAGCAGAATTCCGAGAACAATAGAAGGGTACCAAAGCATGTTTAAACTTCAGCGGAATTCTGAGAACAATGTAAGAGTTCCGAAGCATTTTTAAACTTCACCGGAATTCCGAGAACAATGGAAGAGTTCCGAAGCATTTTTAAACATCAGCGGAATTCCGAGAACAATGGAAGAGTTCCGAAGCATTTTTAAACTTCAGCAGAATTCCTGGCACAATGGAAGAGTTCTGAACCATTTTTTAAAGTCAGCAGAATTCCGAGAACAATAGAAGGGTACCAAAGCATGTTAAAACTTCAGCGGAATTCTGAGAACAATGTAAGAGTTCCGAAGCATTTTTAAACTTCACCGGAATTCCGAGAACAATGGAAGAGTTCTGAAGCATTTTTAAACGTCAGCGGAATTTTGAAAACAATCGAAGAGTTCCGAAGCATTTTTAAAAGTCTGCGGAATTCCGTGAACAATGGAAGAGTTGTGAAGCATTTTTAAGCGTCACCGGAAATCCGAGAACAATGGAAGAATTCCGAAGCATTTTTAAACTTCAAAACTTCAGCAGAATTCCGAGAACAATGGAAGAGTTCCGAAGCATTCTTAAACTTCAGCGGAATTCCGAGAACAATGCAAGAGTTTTGAAGCAATTTTAAGCGTCAGCGGAATTCCGAGAACAATGGAAGAGTTCCGAAGCATTTTTAAATGTCAGCGGAATTCCGAGAACAATAGAAGAGTTGTGAAGCATTTTTAAACTTCAGCAGAATTCCGAGAACAATGGCAGAGTTCTGAAGCATTCTTAAACTTCAGCGGAATTCCGAGAACAATGGAAGAGTTCCGAAGCATTTTTAAATGTCAGCGGAATTCCGAGAACAATAGAAGAGTTGTGAAGCATTTTTAAGCGTCAGCGGAATTCTGAGAACAATGGAAGAATTCCGAAGCATTTTTAAACTTCAAAACTTCAGCAGAATTCCGAGAACAATGGAAGAGTTCCGAAGCATTCTTAAACTTCAGCGGAATTCCGAGAACAATGGAAGAGTTTTGAAGCAATTTTAAGCGTCAGCGGAATTCCGAGAACAATGGAAGAGTTCCGAAGCATTTTTAAACGTCAGCGGAATTCCGAGAACAATGGAAGAGTTCTGAAGCATTTTTAAAAGTCAGCGGAATTCTGAGAACAATAGAAGAGTTGTGAAGCATTTTTAAGCGTCAGCGGAATTCCGAGAACAATGGAAGAATTCCGAAGCATTTTTAAACTTCAAAACTTCAGCAGAATTCCGAGAACAATGGAAGAGTTCCGAAGCATTCTTAAACTTCAGCGGAATTCCGAGAACAATTGAAGAGTTTTGAAGCAATTTTAAGCGTCAGCGGAATTCCGAGAACAATGGAAGAGTTCCGAAGCATTTTTAAACGTCAGCGGAATTCCGAGAACAATGGAAGAGTTCTGAAGCTTTTTTAAAAGTCAGCGGAATTCTGAGAAAAATAGAAGAGTTGTGAAGCATTTTTAAGCGTCAGCGGAATTCCGAGAACAATGGAAGAATTCCGAAGCATTTTTAAACTTCAAAACTTCAGCAGAATTCCGAGAACAATGGAAGAATTCCGAAGCATTCTTAAACTTCAGCGGAATTCCGAGAACAATGGAAGAGTTCCGAAGCATTTTTAAAGGTAAGCGGAATTCCGAGAACAATGGAAGAGTTCCGAAGCATTTTTAAACTTCAGCAGAATTTCTGGCACAATGGAAGAGTTCCGAAGCATTTTTACACTACAGCAGAATTCCTGGAACAATGGAAGAGTTCTGAAGCATTTTTAAAAGTCAGCGGAATTCCGAGAACAATGGAAGAGTTCCGAAGCATTTTTAAAAGTCAGCGGAATTCCGAGAACAATGGAAGAGTTCCGAAGCATTTTTACACTTCAGCAGAATTTCTGGAACAATGGAAGAGTTCTGAAGCATTTTTCAAAGTCAGCAGAATTCCGAGAACAATAGAAGGGTACCAAAGCATGTTTAAACTTCAGCGGAATTCTGAGAACAATGTAAGAGTTCCGAAGCATTTTTAAACTTCACCGGAATTCCGAGAACAATGGAAGAGTTCCGAAGCATTTTTAAACATCAGCGGAATTCCGAGAACAATGGAAGAGTTCCGAAGCATTTTTAAACTTCAGCAGAATTCCTGGCACAATGGAAGAGTTCTGAACCATTTTTAAAAGTCAGCAGAATTCCGAGAACAATAGAAGGGTACCAAAGCATGTTAAAACTTCAGCGGAATTCTGAGAACAATGTAAGAGTTCCGAAGCATTTTTAAACTTCACCGGAATTCCGAGAACAATGGCAGAGTTCTGAAGCATTCTTAAACTTCAGCGGAATTCCGAGAACAATGGAAGAATTCCGAAGCATTTTTAAATGTCAGCGGAATTCCGAGAACAATAGAAGAGTTGTGAATCATTTTTAAGCGTCAGCGGAATTCCGAGAACAATGGAAGAATTCCGAAGCATTTTTAAACTTCAAAACTTCAGCAGAATTCCGAAAACAATGGAAGAATTCCGAAGCATTCTTAAACTTCAGCGGAATTCCGAGAACAATGGAAGAGTTCCGAAGCATTTTTAAAAGTCAGCGGAATTCCGAGAACAATGGAAGAGTTCCGAAGCATTTTTACACTTCAGCAGAATTCCTGGAACAATGGAAGAGTTCTGAAGCATTTTTCAAAGTCAGCAGAATTCCGAGAACAATAGAAGGGTACCAAAGCATGTTTAAACTTCAGCGGAATTCTGAGAACAATGTAAGAGTTCCGAAGCATTTTTAAACGTCAGCAGAATTCCGAGAACAATGGAAGAGTTCTGAAGCCTTTTTAAATGTCAGCGGAATTCCGAGAACAATGGAAGAGTTCCGAAGCATTTTTAAACTTCAGCAGAATTCCGAGAACAATGGAAGAGTTCCGAAGCATTCTTAAACTTCAGCAGAATTCCGAGAACAATGGAAGAGTTCCGAAGCATTCTTGAACTTCAGCAGAATTCCGAGAACAATGGAAGAGTTCCGAAGCATTTTTAAATGTCAGCGGAATTCCGAGAACAATAGAAGAGTTGTGAAGCATTTTTAAGCGTCAGCGGAATTCTGAGAACAATGGAAGAATTCCGAAGCATTTTTAAACTTCAAAACTTCAGCAGAATTCCGAGAACAATGGAAGAGTTCCGAAGCATTCTTAAACTTCAGCGGAATTCCGAGAACAATTGAAGAGTTTTGAAGCAATTTTAAGCGTCAGCGGAATTCCGAGAACAATGGAAGAGTTCCGAAGCATTTTTAAACGTCAGCGGAATTCCGAGAACAATGGAAGAGTTCTGAAGCTTTTTTAAAAGTCAGCGGAATTCTGAGAAAAATAGAAGAGTTGTGAAGCATTTTTAAGCATCAGCGGAATTCCGAGAACAATGGAAGAATTCCGAAGCATTTTTAAACTTCAAAACTTCAGCAGAATTCCGAGAACAATGGAAGAGTTCCGAAGCATTCTTAAACTTCAGCGGAATTCCGAGAACAATTGAAGAGTTTTGAAGCAATTTTAAGCGTCAGCGGAATTCCGAGAACAATGGAAGAGTTCCGAAGCATTTTTAAACGTCAGCGGAATTCCGAGAACAATGGAAGAGTTCTGAAGCTTTTTTAAAAGTCAGCGGAATTCTGAGAAAAATAGAAGAGTTGTGAAGCATTTTTAAGCATCAGCGGAATTCCGAGAACAATGGAAGAATTCCGAAGCATTTTTAAACTTCAAAACTTCAGCAGAATTCCGAGAACAATGGAAGAATTCCGAAGCATTCTTAAACTTCAGCGGAATTCCGAGAACAATGGAAGAGTTCCGAAGCATTTTTAAAAGTAAGCGGAATTCCGAGAACAATGGAAGAGTTCCGAAGCATTTTTAAACTTCAGCAGAATTTCTGGCACAATGGAAGAGTTCCGAAGCATTTTTACACTTCAGCAGAATTCCTGGAACAATGGAAGAGTTCTGAAGCATTTTTCAAAGTCAGCAGAATTCCGAGAACCATAGAAGGGTACCAAAGCATGTTTAAACTTCAGCGGAATTCTGAGAACAATGTAAGAGTGCCGAAGCATTTTTAAACTTCACCGGAATTCCGAGAACAATGGAAGAGTTCCGAAGCATTTTTAAACATCAGCGGAATTCCGAGAACAATGGAAGAGTTCTGAAGCATTTTTAAACGTCAGCGGAATTCCGAGAACAATAGAAGAGTTGTGTAGCATTTTTAAGCGTCAGCGGAATTCTGAGAACAATGGAAGAATTCCGAAGCATTTTTAAACTATAAAACTTCAGCAGAATTCCGAGAACAATGGAAGAGTTCCGAAGCATTCTTAAACTTCAGCGGAATTCCGAGAACAATGGTAGAGTTTTGAAGCAATTTTAAGCGTCAGCGGAATTCCGAGAACAATGGAAGAGTTCCGAAGCATTTTTCAAAGTCAGCAGAATTCCGAGAACAATAGAAGGGTACCAAAGCATGTTTAAACTTCAGCGGAATTCTGAGAACAATGTAAGAGTTCCGAAGCATTTTTAAACTTCACCGGAATTCCGAGAACAATGGAAGAGTTCCGAAGCATTTTTAAACATCAGCGGAATTCCGAGAACAATGGAAGAGTTCCGAAGCATTTTTAAACTTCAGCAGAATTCCTGGCACAATGGAAGAGTTCTGAACCATTTTTTAAAGTCAGCAGAATTCCGAGAACAATAGAAGGGTACCAAAGCATGTTAAAACTTCAGCGGAATTCTGAGAACAATGTAAGAGTTCCGAAGCATTTTTAAACTTCACCGGAATTCCGAGAACAATGGAAGAGTTCTGAAGCATTTTTAAACGTCAGCGGAATTTTGAAAACTATCGAAGAGTTCCGAAGCATTTTTAAAAGTCTGCGGAATTCCGTGAACAATGGAAGAGTTGTGAAGCATTTTTAAGCGTCACCGGAAATCCGAGAACAATGGAAGAATTCCGAAGCATTTTTAAACTTCAAAACTTCAGCAGAATTCCGAGAACAATGGAAGAGTTCCGAAGCATTCTTAAACTTCAGCGGAATTCCGAGAACAATGCAAGAGTTTTGAAGCAATTTTAAGCGTCAGCGGAATTCCGAGAACAATGGAAGAGTTCCGAAGCATTTTTAAATGTCAGCGGAATTCCGAGAACAATAGAAGAGTTGTGAAGCATTTTTAAACTTCAGCAGAATTCCGAGAACAATGGCAGAGTTCTGAAGCATTCTTAAACTTCAGCGGAATTCCGAGAACAATGGAAGAGTTCCGAAGCATTTTTAAATGTCAGCGGAATTCCGAGAACAATAGAAGAGTTGTGAAGCATTTTTAAGCGTCAGCGGAATTCTGAGAACAATGGAAGAATTCCGAAGCATTTTTAAACTTCAAAACTTCAGCAGAATTCCGAGAACAATGGAAGAGTTCCGAAGCATTCTTAAACTTCAGCGGAATTCCGAGAACAATGGAAGAGTTTTGAAGCAATTTTAAGCGTCAGCGGAATTCCGAGAACAATGGAAGAGTTCCGAAGCATTTTTAAACGTCAGCGGAATTCCGAGAACAATGGAAGAGTTCTGAAGCATTTTTAAAAGTCAGCGGAATTCTGAGAACAATAGAAGAGTTGTGAAGCATTTTTAAGCGTCAGCGGAATTCCGAGAACAATGGAAGAATTCCGAAGCATTTTTAAACTTCAAAACTTCAGCAGAATTCCGAGAACAATGGAAGAATTCCGAAGCATTTTTAAACTTCAGCAGAATTCCGAGAACAATGGAAGAGTTCCGAAGCATTCTTAAACTTCAGCAGAATTCCAAGAACAATGGAAGAGTTCTGAAGCATTTTTAAATGTCAGCGGAATTCCGAGAACAATGGAAGAGTTCTGAAGCATTTTTAAAAGTCAGCGGAATTCTGAGAAAAATAGAAGAGTTGTGAAGCATTTTTAAGCTTCAGCGGAATTCTGAGAACAATGGAAGAATTCCGAAGCATTTTTAAACTTCAAAACTTCAGCAGAATTCCGAGAACAATGGAAGAGTTCCGAAGCATTCTTAAACTTCAGCGGAATTCCGAGAACAATTGAAGAGTTTTGAAGCAATTTTAAGCGTCAGCGGAATTCCGAGAACAATGGAAGAGTTCCGAAGCATTTTTAAACGTCAGCGGAATTCCGAGAACAATGGAAGAGTTCTGAAGCTTTTTTAAAAGTCAGCGGAATTCTGAGAAAAATAGAAGAGTTGTGAAGCATTTTTAAGCGTCAGCGGAATTCCGAGAACAATGGAAGAATTACGAAGCATTTTTAAACTTCAAAACTTCAGCAGAATTCCGAGAACAATGGAAGAATTCCGAAGCATTCTTAAACTTCAGCGGAATTCCGAGAACAATGGAAGAGTTCCGATTCATTTTTAAAAGTAAGCGGAATTCCGAGAACAATGGAAGAGTTCCGAAGCATTTTTAAACTTCAGCAGAATTTCTGGCACAATGGAAGAGTTCCAAAGCATTTTTACACTACAGCAGAATTCCTGGAACAATGGAAGAGTTCTGAAGCATTTTTCAAATTCAGCAGAATTCTGAGAACCATAGAAGGGTACCAAAGCATGTTTAAACTTCAGCGGAATTCTGAGAACAATGTAAGAGTTCCGAAGCATTTTTAAACTTCACCGGAATTCCGAGAACAATGGAAGAGTTCCGAAGCATTTTTAAACATCAGCGGAATTCCGAGAACAATGGAAGAGTTCTGAAGCATTTTTAAACGTCAGCGGAATTCCGAGAACAATAGAAGAGTTGTGAAGCATTTTTAAGCGTCTGCGGAATTCTGAGAACAATGGAAGAATTCCGAAGCATTTTTAAACTTCAAAACTTCAGCAGAATTCCGAGAACAATGGAAGAGTTTCGAAGCATTCTTAAACTTCAGCGGAATTCCGAGAACAATGGTAGAGTTTTGAAGCAATTTTAAGCGTCAGCGGAATTCCGAGAACAATGGAAGAGTTCCGAAGCATTTTTCAAAGTCAGCAGAATTCCGAGAACAATAGAAGGGTACCAAAGCATGTTTAAACTTCAGCGGAATTCTGAGAACAATGTAAGAGTTCCGAAGCATTTTTAAACTTCACCGGAATTCCGAGAACAATGGAAGAGTTCCGAAGCATTTTTAAACATCAGCGGAATTCCGAGAACAATGGAAGAGTTCCGAAGCATTTTTAAACTTCAGCAGAATTCCTGGCACAATGGAAGAGTTCTGAACCATTTTTAAAAGTCAGCAGAATTCCGAGAACAATAGAATTGTACCAAAGCATGTAATACTTCAGCGGAATTCTGAGAACAATGTAAGAGTTCCGAAGCATTTTTAAACTTCACCGGAATTCCGAGAACAATGGAAGAGTTCTGAAGCATTTTTAAACGTCAGCGGAATTTTGAAAACAATCGAAGAGTTCCGAAGCATTTTTAAAAGTCAGCGGAATTCCGTGAACAATGGAAGAGTTGTGAAGCATTTTTAAGCGTCACCGGAAATCCGAGAACAATGGAAGAATTCCGAAGCATTTTTAAACTTCAAAACTTCAGCAGAATTCCGAGAACAATGGAAGAGTTCCGAAGCATTCTTAAACTTCAGCGGAATTCCGAGAACAATGGAAGAGTTTTGAAGCAATTTTAAGCGTCAGCGGAATTCCGAGAACAATGGAAGAGTTCCGAAGCATTTTTAAATGTCAGCGGAATTCCGAGAACAATAGAAGAGTTGTGAAGCATTTTTAAACTTCAGCAGAATTCCGAGAACAATGGCAGAGTTCTGAAGCATTCTTAAACTTCAGCGAAATTCCGAGAACAATGGAAGAGTTCCGAAGCATTTTTAAATGTCAGCGGAATTCCGAGAACAATAGAAGAGTTGTGAAGCATTTTTAAGAGTCAGCGGAATTCTGAGAACAATGGAAGAATTCCGAAGCATTTTTAAACGTCAGCGGAATTCCGAGAACAATGGAAGAGTTCTGAAGCTTTTTTAAAAGTCAGCGGAATTCTGAGAAAAATAGAAGAGTTGTGAAGCATTTTTAAGCGTCAGCGGAATTCCGAGAACAATGGAAGAATTCCGAAGCATTTTTAAACTTCAAAACTTCAGCAGAATTCCGAGAACAATGGAAGAATTCCGAAGCATTCTTAAACTTCAGCGGAATTCCGAGAACAATGGAAGAGTTCCGAAGCATTTTTAAAAGTAAGCGGAATTCCGAGAACAATGGAAGAGTTCCGAAGCATTTTTAAACTTCAGCAGAATTTCTGGCACAATGGAAGAGTTCCGAAGCATTTTTACACTACAGCAGAATTCCTGGAACAATGGAAGAGTTCTGAAGCATTTTTAAAAGTCAGCGGAATTCCGAGAACAATGGAAGAGTTCCGAAGCATTTTTAAACTTCAGCAGAATTCCTGGCACAATGGAAGAGTTCTGAACCATTTTTAAAAGTCAGCAGAATTCCGAGAACAATAGAAGGGTACCAAAGCATGTTAAAACTTCAGCGGAATTCTGAGAACAATGTAAGAGTTCCGAAGCATTTTTAAACTTCACCGGAATTCCGAGAACAATGGAAGAGTTCTAAAGCATTTTTAAACGTCAGCGGAATTTTGAAAACAATCGAAGAGTTCCGAAGCATTTTTAAAAGTCAGCGGAATTCCGTGAACAATGGAAGAGTTGTGAAGCATTTTTAAGCGTCACCGGAAATCCGAGAACAATGGAAGAATTCCGGAGCATTTTTAAACTTCAAAACTTCAGCAGAATTCCGAGAACAATGGAAGAGTTCCGAAGCATTCTTAAACTTCAGCGGAATTAAGAGAACAATGGAAGAGTTCCGAAGCATTTTTAAATGTCAGCGGAATTCCGAGAACAATAGAAGAGTTGTGAAGCATTTTTAAACTTCAGCAGAATTCCGAGAACAATGGCAGAGTTCTGAAGCATTCTTAAACTTCAGCGGAATTCCGAGAACAATGGAAGAATTCCGAAGCATTTTTAAATGTCAGCGGAATTCCGAGAACAATAGAAGAGTTGTGAATCATTTTTAAGCGTCAGCGGAATTCCGAGAACAATGGAAGAATTCCGAAGCATTTTTAAACTTCAAAACTTCAGCAGAATTCCGAAAACAATGGAAGAATTCCGAAGCATTCTTAAACTTCAGCGGAATTCCGAGAACAATGGAAGAGTTCCGAAGCATTTTTAAAAGTCAGCGGAATTCCGAGAACAATGGAAGAGTTCCGAAGCATTTTTACACTTCAGCAGAATTCCTGGAACAATGGAAGAGATCTGAAGCATTTTTCAAAGTCAGCAGAATTCCGAGAACAATAGAAGGGTACCAAAGCATGTTTAAACTTCAGCGGAATTCTGAGAACAATGTAAGAGTTCCGAAGCATTTTTAAACTTCACCGGAATTCCGAGAACAATGGAAGAGTTCCGAAGCATTTTTAAACATCAGCGGAATTCCGAGAACAATGGAAGAGTTCCGAAGCATTTTTAAACGTCAGCAGAATTCCGAGAACAATGGAAGAGTTCTGAAGCCTTTTTAAATGTCAGCGGAATTCCGAGAACAATGGAAGAGTTCCGAAGCATTTTTAAACTTCAGCAGAATTCCGAGAACAATGGAAGAGTTCCGAAGCATTCTTAAACTTCAGCAGAATTCCGAGAACAATGGAAGAGTTCCGAAGCATTCTTGAACTTCAGCAGAATTCCGAGAACAATGGAAGAGTTCCAAAGCATTTTTAAATGTCAGCGGAATTCCGAGAACAATAGAAGAGTTGTGAAGCATTTTTAAGCGTCAGCGGAATTCTGAGAACAATGGAAGAATTCCGAAGCATTTTTAAACTTCAAAACTTCAGCAGAATTCCGAGAACAATGGAAGCGTTCCGAAGCATTCTTAAACTTCAGCGGAATTCCGAGAACAATTGAAGAGTTTTGAAGCAATTTTAAGCGTCAGCGGAATTCCGAGAACAATGGAAGAGTTCCGAAGCATTTTTAAACGTCAGCGGAATTCCGAGAACAATGGAAGAGTTCTGAAGCTTTTTTAAAAGTCAGCGGAATTCTGAGAAAAATAGAAGAGTTGTGAAGCATTTTTAAGCATCAGCGGAATTCCGAGAACAATGGAAGAATTCCGAAGAATTTTTAAACTTCAAAACTTCAGCAGAATTCCGAGAACAATGGAAGAATTCCGAAGCATTCTTAAACTTCAGCGGAATTCCGAGAACAATGGAAGAGTTCCGAAGCATTTTTAAAAGTAAGCGGAATTCCGAGAACAATGGAAGAGTTCCGAAGCATTTTTAAACTTCAGCAGAATTTCTGGCACAATGGAAGAGTTCCGAATCATTTTTACACTTCAGCAGAATTCCTGGAACAATGGAAGAGTTCTGAAGCATTTTTCAAAGTCAGCAGAATTCCGAGAACCATAGAAGGGTACCAAAGCATGTTTAAACTTCAGCGGAATTCTGAGAACAATGTAAGAGTGCCGAAGCATTTTTAAACTTCACCGGAATTCCGAGAACAATGGAACAGTTCCGAAGCATTTTTAAACATCAGCGGAATTCCGAGAACAATGGAAGAGTTCTGAAGCATTTTTAAACGTCAGCGGAATTCCGAGAACAATAGAAGAGTTGTGAAGCATTTTTAAGCGTCAGCGGAATTCTGAGAACAATGGAAGAATTCCGAAGCATTTTTAAACTATAAAACTTCAGCAGAATTCCGAGAACAATGGAAGAGTTCCGAAGCATTCTTAAACTTCAGCGGAATTCTGAGAACAATGGTAGAGTTTTGAAGCAATTTTAAGCGTCAGCGGAATTCCGAGAACAATGGAAGAGTTCCGAAGCATTTTTCAAAGTCAGCAGAATTCCGAGAACAATAGAAGGGTACCAAAGCATGTTTAAACTTCAGCGGAATTCTGAGAACAATGTAAGAGTTCCGAAGCATTTTTAAACTTCACCGGAATTCCGAGAACAATGGAAGAGTTCCGAAGCATTTTTAAACATCAGCGGAATTCCGAGAACAATGGAAGAGTTCCGAAGCATTTTTAAACTTCAGCAGAATTCCTGGCACAATGGAAGAGTTCTGAACCATTTTTTAAAGTCAGCAGAATTCCGAGAACAATAGAAGGGTACCAAAGCATGTTAAAACTTCAGCGGAATTCTGAGAACAATGTAAGAGTTCCGAAGCATTTTTAAACTTCACCGGAATTCCGAGAACAATGGAAGAGTTCTGAAGCATTTTTAAACGTCAGCGGAATTTTGAAAACAATCGAAGAGTTCCGAAGCATTTTTAAAAGTCTGCGGAATTCCGTGAACAATGGAAGAGTTGTGAAGCATTTTTAAGCGTCACCGGAAATCCGAGAACAATGGAAGAATTCCGAAGCATTTTTAAACTTCAAAACTTCAGCAGAATTCCGAGAACAATGGAAGAGTTCCGAAGCATTCTTAAACTTCAGCGGAATTCCGAGAACAATGCAAGAGTTTTGAAGCAATTTTAAGCGTCAGCGGAATTCCGAGAACAATGGAAGAGTTCCGAAGCATTTTTAAATGTCAGCGGAATTCCGAGAACAATAGAAGAGTTGTGAAGCATTTTTAAACTTCAGCAGAATTCCGAGAACAATGGCAGAGTTCTGAAGCATTCTTAAACTTCAGCGGAATTCCGAGAACAATGGAAGAGTTCCGAAGCATTTTTAAATGTCAGCGGAATTCCGAGAACAATAGAAGAGTTGTGAAGCATTTTTAAGCGTCAGCGGAATTCTGAGAACAATGGAAGAATTCCGAAGCATTTTTAAACTTCAAAACTTCAGCAGAATTCCGAGAACAATGGAAGAGTTCCGAAGCATTCTTAAACTTCAGCGGAATTCCGAGAACAATGGAAGAGTTTTGAAGCAATTTTAAGCGTCAGCGGAATTCCGAGAACAATGGAAGAGTTCCGAAGCATTTTTAAACGTCAGCGGAATTCCGAGAACAATGGAAGAGTTCTGAAGCATTTTTAAAAGTCAGCGGAATTCTGAGAACAATAGAAGAGTTGTGAAGCATTTTTAAGCGTCAGCGGAATTCCGAGAACAATGGAAGAATTCCGAAGCATTTTTAAACTTCAAAACTTCAGCAGAATTCCGAGAACAATGGAAGAATTCCGAAGCATTTTTAAACTTCAGCAGAATTCCGAGAACAATGGAAGAGTTCCGAAGCATTCTTAAACTTCAGCAGAATTCCGAGAACAATGGAAGAGTTCTGAAGCATTTTTAAATGTCAGCGGAATTCCGAGAACAATGGAAGAGTTCTGAAGCATTTTTAAAAGTCAGCGGAATTCTGAGAAAAATAGAAGAGTTGTGAAGCATTTTTAAGCGTGAGCGGAATTCCGAGAACAATGGAAGAATTCCGAAGCATTTTTAAACTTCAAAACTTCAGCAGAATTCCGAAAACAATGGAAGAATTCCGAAGCATTCTTAAACTTCAGCGGAATTCCGAGAACAATGGAAGAGTTCCGAAGCATTTTTAAAAGTCAGCGGAATTACGAGAACAATGGAAGAGTTCCGAAGCATTTTTACACTTCAGCAGAATTCCGAGAACAATGGAAGTGTTCCGAAGCATTCTTAAACTCCAGCAGAATTCCGAGAACAATGGAAGAGTTCCGAAGCATTCTTGAACTTCAGCAGAATTCCGAGAACAATGGAAGAGTTCCGAAGCATTTTTAAATGTCAGCGGAATTCCGAGAACAATAGAAGAGTTGTGAAGCATTTTTAAGCGTCAGCGGAATTCTGAGAACAATGGAAGAATTCCGAAGCATTTTTAAACTTCAAAACTTCAGCAGAATTCCGAGAACAATGGAAGAGTTCCGAAGCATTCTTAAACTTCAGCGGAATTCCGAGAACAATTGAAGAGTTTTGAAGCAATTTTAAGCGTCAGCGGAATTCCGAGAACAATGGAAGAGTTCCGAAGCATTTTTAAACGTCAGCGGAATTCCGAGAACAATGGAAGAGTTCTGAAGCTTTTTTAAAAGTCAGCGGAATTCTGAGAAAAATAGAAGAGTTGTGAAGCATTTTTAAGCATCAGCGGAATTCCGAGAACAATGGAAGAATTCCGAAGAATTTTTAAACTTCAAAACTTCAGCAGAATTCCGAGAACAATGGAAGAATTCCGAAGCATTCTTAAACTTCAGCGGAATTCCGAGAACAATGGAAGAGTTCCGAAGCATTTTTAAAAGTAAGCGGAATTCCGAGAACAATGGAAGAGTTCCGAAGCATTTTTAAACTTCAGCAGAATTTCTGGCACAATGGAAGAGTTCCGAATCATTTTTACACTTCAGCAGAATTCCTGGAACAATGGAAGAGTTCTGAAGCATTTTTCAAAGTCAGCAGAATTCCGAGAACCATAGAAGGGTACCAAAGCATGTTTAAACTTCAGCGGAATTCTGAGAACAATGTAAGAGTGCCGAAGCATTTTTAAACTTCACCGGAATTCCGAGAACAATGGAACAGTTCCGAAGCATTTTTAAACATCAGCGGAATTCCGAGAACAATGGAAGAGTTCTGAAGCATTTTTAAACGTCAGCGGAATTCCGAGAACAATAGAAGAGTTGTGAAGCATTTTTAAGCGTCAGCGGAATTCTGAGAACAATGGAAGAATTCCGAAGCATTTTTAAACTATAAAACTTCAGCAGAATTCCGAGAACAATGGAAGAGTTCCGAAGCATTCTTAAACTTCAGCGGAATTCTGAGAACAATGGTAGAGTTTTGAAGCAATTTTAAGCGTCAGCGGAATTCCGAGAACAATGGAAGAGTTCCGAAGCATTTTTCAAAGTCAGCAGAATTCCGAGAACAATAGAAGGGTACCAAAGCATGTTTAAACTTCAGCGGAATTCTGAGAACAATGTAAGAGTTCCGAAGCATTTTTAAACTTCACCGGAATTCCGAGAACAATGGAAGAGTTCCGAAGCATTTTTAAACATCAGCGGAATTCCGAGAACAATGGAAGAGTTCCGAAGCATTTTTAAACTTCAGCAGAATTCCTGGCACAATGGAAGAGTTCTGAACCATTTTTTAAAGTCAGCAGAATTCCGAGAACAATAGAAGGGTACCAAAGCATGTTAAAACTTCAGCGGAATTCTGAGAACAATGTAAGAGTTCCGAAGCATTTTTAAACTTCACCGGAATTCCGAGAACAATGGAAGAGTTCTGAAGCATTTTTAAACGTCAGCGGAATTTTGAAAACAATCGAAGAGTTCCGAAGCATTTTTAAAAGTCTGCGGAATTCCGTGAACAATGGAAGAGTTGTGAAGCATTTTTAAGCGTCACCGGAAATCCGAGAACAATGGAAGAATTCCGAAGCATTTTTAAACTTCAAAACTTCAGCAGAATTCCGAGAACAATGGAAGAGTTCCGAAGCATTCTTAAACTTCAGCGGAATTCCGAGAACAATGCAAGAGTTTTGAAGCAATTTTAAGCGTCAGCGGAATTCCGAGAACAATGGAAGAGTTCCGAAGCATTTTTAAATGTCAGCGGAATTCCGAGAACAATAGAAGAGTTGTGAAGCATTTTTAAACTTCAGCAGAATTCCGAGATCAATGGCAGAGTTCTGAAGCATTCTTAAACTTCAGCGGAATTCCGAGAACAATGGAAGAGTTCCGAAGCATTTTTAAATGTCAGCGGAATTCCGAGAACAATAGAAGAGTTGTGAAGCATTTTTAAGCGTCAGCGGAATTCTGAGAACAATGGAAGAATTCCGAAGCATTTTTAAACTTCAAAACTTCAGCAGAATTCCGAGAACAATGGAAGAGTTCCGAAGCATTCTTAAACTTCAGCGGAATTCCGAGAACAATGGAAGAGTTTTGAAGCAATTTTAAGCGTCAGCGGAATTCCGAGAACAATGGAAGAGTTCCGAAGCATTTTTAAACGTCAGCGGAATTCCGAGAACAATGGAAGAGTTCTGAAGCATTTTTAAAAGTCAGCGGAATTCTGAGAACAATAGAAGAGTTGTGAAGCATTTTTAAGCGTCAGCGGAATTCCGAGAACAATGGAAGAATTCCGAAGCATTTTTAAACTTCAAAACTTCAGCAGAATTCCGAGAACAATGGAAGAATTCCGAAGCATTTTTAAACTTCAGCAGAATTCCGAGAACAATGGAAGAGTTCCGAAGCATTCTTAAACTTCAGCAGAATTCCGAGAACAATGGAAGAGTTCTGAAGCATTTTTAAATGTCAGCGGAATTCCGAGAACAATGGAAGAGTTCTGAAGCATTTTTAAAAGTCAGCGGAATTCTGAGAAAAATAGAAGAGTTGTGAAGCATTTTTAAGCGTGAGCGGAATTCCGAGAACAATGGAAGAATTCCGAAGCATTTTTAAACTTCAAAACTTCAGCAGAATTCCGAAAACAATGGAAGAATTCCGAAGCATTCTTAAACTTCAGCGGAATTCCGAGAACAATGGAAGAGTTCCGAAGCATTTTTAAAAGTCAGCGGAATTACGAGAACAATGGAAGAGTTCCGAAGCATTTTTACACTTCAGCAGAATTCCGAGAACAATGGAAGTGTTCCGAAGCATTCTTAAACTTCAGCAGAATTCCGAGAACAATGGAAGAGTTCCGAAGCATTCTTGAACTTCAGCAGAATTCCGAGAACAATGGAAGAGTTCCGAAGCATTTTTAAATGTCAGCGGAATTCCGAGAACAATAGAAGAGTTGTGAAGCATTTTTAAGCGTCAGCGGAATTCTGAGAACAATGGAAGAATTCCGAAGCATTTTTAAACTTCAAAACTTCAGCAGAATTCCGAGAACAATGGAAGAGTTCCGAAGCATTCTTAAACTTCAGCGGAATTCCGAGAACAATTGAAGAGTTTTGAAGCAATTTTAAGCGTCAGCGGAATTCCGAGAACAATGGAAGAGTTCCGAAGCATTTTTAAACGTCAGCGGAATTCCGAGAACAATGGAAGAGTTCTGAAGCTTTTTTAAAAGTCAGCGGAATTCTGAGAAAAATAGAAGAGTTGTGAAGCATTTTTAAGCGTCAGCGGAATTCCGAGAACAATGGAAGAATTCCGAAGCATTCTTAAACTTCAGCGGAATTCCGAGAACAATGGAAGAGTTCCGAAGCATTTTTAAAAGTAAGCGGAATTCCGAGAACAATGGAAGAGTTCCGAAGCATTTTTAAACTTCAGCAGAATTTCTGGCACAATGGAAGAGTTCCGAAGCATTTTTACACTACAGCAGAATTCCTGGAACAATGGAAGAGTTCTGAAGCATTTTTCAAAGTCAGCAGAATTCTGAGAACCATTGAAGGGTACCAAAGCATGTTTAAACTTCAGCGGAATTCTGAGAACAATGTAAGAGTTCCGAAGCATTTTTAAACTTCACCGGAATTCCGAGAACAATGGAAGAGTTCCGAAGCATTTTTAAACATCAGCGGAATTCCGAGAACAATGGAAGAGTTCTGAAGCATTTTTAAACGTCAGCGGAATTCCGAGAACAATAGAAGAGTTGTGAAGCATTTTTAAGCGTCAGCGGAATTCTGAGAACAATGGAAGAATTCCGAAGCATTTTTAAACTTCAAAACTTCAGCAGAATTCCGAGAACAATGGAAGAGTTCCGAAGCATTCTTAAACTTCAGCGGAATTCCGAGAACAATGGTAGAGTTTTGAAGCAATTTTAAGCGTCAGCGGAATTCCGAGAACAATGGAAGATTTCCGAAGCATTTTTCAAAGTCAGCAGAATTCCGAGAACAATAGAAGGGTACCAAAGCATGTTTAAACTTCAGCGGAATTCTGAGAACAATGTAAGAGTTCCGAAGCATTTTTAAACTTCACCGGAATTCCGAGAACAATGGAAGAGTTCCGAAGCATTTTTAAACATCAGCGGAATTCCGAGAACAATGGAAGAGTTCCGAAGCATTTTTAAACTTCAGCAGAATTCCTGGCACAATGGAAGAGTTCTGAACCATTTTTAAAAGTCAGCAGAATTCCGAGAACAATAGAAGGGTACCAAAGCATGTAATACTTCAGCGGAATTCTGAGAACAATGTAAGAGTTCCGAAGCATTTTTAAACTTCACCGGAATTCCGAGAACAATGGAAGAGTTCTGAAGCATTTTTAAACGTCAGCGGAATTTTGAAAACAATCGAAGAGTTCCGAAGCATTTTTAAAAGTCAGCGGAATTCCGTGAACAATGGAAGAGTTGTGAAGCATTTTTAAGCGTCACCGGAAATCCGAGAACAATGGAAGAATTCCGAAGCATTCTTAAACTTCAGCGGAATTCCGAGAACAATGGAAGAGTTTTGAAGCAATTTTAAGCGTCAGCGGAATTCCGAGAACAATGGAAGAGTTCCGAAGCATTTTTAAATGTCAGCGGAATTCCGAGAACAATAGAAGAGTTGTGAAGCATTTTTAAACTTCAGCAGAATTCCGAGAACAATGGCAGAGTTCTGAAGCATTCTTAAACTTCAGCGAAATTCCGAGAACAATGGAAGAGTTCCGAAGCATTTTTAAATGTCAGCGGAATTCCGAGAACAATAGAAGAGTTGTGAAGCATTTTTAAGCGTCAGCGGAATTCTGAGAACAATGGAAGAATTCCGAAGCATTTTTAAACGTCAGCGGAATTCCGAGAACAATGGAAGAGTTCTGAAGCTTTTTTAAAAGTCAGCGGAATTCTGAGAAAAATAGAAGAGTTGTGAAGCATTTTTAAGCGTCAGCGGAATTCCGAGAACAATGGAAGAATTCCGAAGCATTTTTAACTTCAAAACTTCAGCAGAATTCCGAGAACAATGGAAGAATTCCGAAGCATTTTTAAACTTCAGCAGAATTCCGAGAACAATGGAAGAGTTCCGAAGCATTCTTAATCTTCAGCAGAATTCCGAGAACAATGGAAGAGTTCCGAAGCATTTTTAAACGTCAGCGGAATTCCGAGAACAATGGAAGAATTCCGAAGCATTTTTAAACTTCAAAACTTCAGCAGAATTCCGAGAACAATGGAAGAGTTCCGAAGCATTCTTAAACTTCAGCGGAATTCCGAGAACAATGGAAGAGTTTTGAAGCAATTTTAAGCGTCAGCGGAATTCCGAGAACAATGGAAGAGTTCCGAAGCATTTTTAAACGTCAGCGGAATTCCGAGAACAATGGAAGAGTTCTGAAGCATTTTTAAAAGTCAGCGGAATTCTGAGAACAATAGAAGAGTTGTGAAGCATTTTTAAGCATCAGCGGAATTCCGAGAACAATGGAAGAATTCCGAAGCATTTTTAAACTTCAAAACTTCAGCAGAATTCCGAAAACAATGGAAGAATTCCGAAGCATTCTTAAACTTCAGCGGAATTCCGAGAACAATGGAAGAGTTCCGAAGCATTTTTAAAAGTCAGCGGAATTCCGAGAACAATGGAAGAGTTCCGAAGCATTTTTACACTTCAGCAGAATTCCTGGAACAATGGAAGAGTTCTGAAGCATTTTTCAAAGTCAGCAGAATTCCGAGAACAATAGAAGGGTACCAAAGCATGTTTAAACTTCACCGGAATTCTGAGAACAATGTAAGAGTTCCGAAGCATTTTTAAACTTCACCGGAATTCCGAGAACAATGGAAGAGTTCCAAAGCATTTTTAAACATCAGCGGAATTCCGAGAACAATGGAAGAGTTCCGAAGCATTTTTAAACTTCAGCAGAATTCCTGGCACAATGGAAGAGTTCTGAACCATTTTTAAAAGTCAGCAGAATTCCGAGAACAATAGAAGGGTACCAAAGCATGTTAAAACTTCAGCGGAATTCTGAGAACAATGTAAGAGTTCCGAAGCATTTTTAAACTTCACCGGAATTCCGAGAACAATGGAAGAGTTCTGAAGCATTTTTAAACGTCAGCGGAATTTTGAAAACAATCGAAGAGTTCCGAAGCATTTTTGAAAGTCAGCGGAATTCCGTGAACAATGGAAGAGTTGTGAAGCATTTTTAAGCGTCACCGGAAATCCGAGAACAATGGAAGAATTCCGAAGCATTTTTAAACTTCAAAACTTCAGCATAATTCCGAGAACAATGGAAGAGTTCCGAAGCATTCTTAAACTTCAGCGGAATTCCGAGAACAATGGAAGAGTTCCGAAGCATTTTTAAATGTCAGCGGAATTCCGAGAACAATAGAAGAGTTGTGAAGCATTTTTAAACTTCAGCAGAATTCCGAGAACAATGGCAGAGTTCTGAAGCATTCTTAAACTTCAGCGAAATTCCGAGAACAATGGAAGAGTTCCGAAGCATTTTTAAATGTCAGCGGAATTCCGAGAACAATAGAAGAGTTGTGAAGCATTTTTAAGCGTCAGCGGAATTCTGAGAACAATGGAAGAATTCCGAAGCATTTTTAAACGTCAGCGGAATTCCGAGAACAATGGAAGAGTTCTGAAGCTTTTTTAAAAGTCAGCGGAATTCCGAGAACAATAGAAGAGTTGTGAAGCATTTTTAAGCGTCAGCGGAATTCCGAGAACTATGGAAGAATTCCGAAGCATTTTTAACTTCAAAACTTCAGCAGAATTCCGAGAACAATGGAAGAATTCCGAAGCATTTTTAAACTTCAGCAGAATTCCGAGAACAATGGAAGAGTTCCGAAGCATTCTTAATCTTCAGCAGAATTCCGAGAACAATGGAAGAGTTCCGAAGCATTTTTAAACGTCAGCGGAATTCCGAGAACAATGGAAGAATTCCGAAGCATTTTTAAACTTCAAAACTTCAGCAGAATTCCGAGAACAATGGAAGAGTTCCGAAGCATTCTTAAACTTCAGCGGAATTCCGAGAACAATGGAAGAGTTTTGAAGCAATTTTAAGCGTCAGCGGAATTCCGAGAACAATGGAAGAGTTCCGAAGCATTTTTAAACGTCAGCGGAATTCCGAGAACAATGGAAGAGTTCTGAAGCATTTTTAAAAGTCAGCGGAATTCTGAGAACAATAGAAGAGTTGTGAAGCATTTTTAAGCATCAGCGGAATTCCGAGAACAATGGAAGAATTCCGAAGCATTTTTAAACTTCAAAACTTCAGCAGAATTCCGAAAACAATGGAAGAATTCCGAAGCATTCTTAAACTTCAGCGGAATTCCGAGAACAATGGAAGAGTTCCGAAGCATTTTTAAAAGTCAGCGGAATTCCGAGAACAATGGAAGAGTTCCGAAGCATTTTTACACTTCAGCAGAATTCCTGGAACAATGGAAGAGTTCTGAAGCATTTTTCAAAGTCAGCAGAATTCCGAGAACAATAGAAGGGTACCAAAGCATGTTTAAACTTCAGCGGAATTCTGAGAACAATGTAAGAGTTCCGAAGCATTTTTAAACTTCACCGGAATTCCGAGAACAATGGAAGAGTTCCAAAGCATTTTTAAACATCAGCGGAATTCCGAGAACAATGGAAGAGTTCCGAAGCATTTTTAAACTTCAGCAGAATTCCTGGCACAATGGAAGAGTTCTGAACCATTTTTAAAAGTCAGCAGAATTCCGAGAACAATAGAAGGGTACCAAAGCATGTTAAAACTTCAGCGGAATTCTGAGAACAATGTAAGAGTTCCGAAGCATTTTTAAACTTCACCGGAATTCCGAGAACAATGGAAGAGTTCTGAAGCATTTTTAAACGTCAGCGGAATTTTGAAAACAATCAAAGAGTTCCGAAGCATTTTTAAAAGTCAGCGGAATTCCGTGAACAATGGAAGAGTTGTGAAGCATTTTTAAGCGTCACCGGAAATCCGAGAACAATGGAAGAATTCCGAAGCATTTTTAAACTTCAAAACTTCAGCATAATTCCGAGAACAATGGAAGAGTTCCGAAGCATTCTTAAACTTCAGCGGAATTCCGAGAACAATGGAAGAGTTCCGAAGCATTTTTAAATGTCAGCGGAATTCCGAGAACAATAGAAGAGTTGTGAAGCATTTTTAAACTTCAGCAGAATTCCGAGAACAATGGCAGAGTTCTGAAGCATTCTTAAACTTCAGCGGAATTCCGAGAACAATGGAAGAGTTCCAAAGCATTTTTAAATGTCAGCGGAATTCCGAGAACAATAGAAGAGTTGTGAATCATTTTTAAGCGTCAGCGGAATTCTGAGAACAATGGAAGAATTCCGAAGCATTTTTAAACGTCAGCGGAATTCCGAGAACAATGGAAGAGTTCTGAAGCTTTTTTAAAAGTCAGCGGAATTCTGAGAAAAATAGAAGAGTTCTGAAGCATTTTTAAGCGTCAGCGGAATTCCGAGAACAATGGAAGAATTCCGAAGCATTTTAAACTTCAAAACTTCAGCAGAATTCCGAGAACAATGGAAGAATTCCGAAGCATTCTTAAACTTCAGCGGAATTCCAGAACAATGGAAGAGTTCCGAAGCATTTTTAAAAGTCAGCGGAATTCCGAGAACAATGGAAGAGTTCCGAAGCATTTTTAAACGTCAGCGGAATTCCGAGAGCAATGGAAGAGTTCTGAAGCATTTTTAAAAGTCAGCGGAATTCTGAGAAAAATAAAAGAGTTGTGAAGCATTTTTAAGCATGAGCGGAATTCCGAGAACAATGGAAGAATTCCGAAGCATTTTTAAACTTCAAAACTTCAGCAGAATTCCGAAAACAATGGAAGAATTCCGAAGCATTCTTAAACTTCAGCGGAATTCCGAGAACAATGGAAGAGTTCCGAAGCATTTTTAAAAGTCAGCGGAATTCCGAGAACAATGGAAGAGTTCCGAAGCATTTTTACACTTCAGCAGATTTCCTGGAACAATGGAAGAGTTCTGAAGCATTTTTCAAAGTCAGCAGAATTCCGAGAACAATAGAAGGGTACCAAAGCATGTTTAAACTTCAGCGGAATTCTGAGAACAATGTAAGAGTTCCGAAGCATTTTTAAACTTCACCGGAATTCCGAGAACAATGGAAGAGTTCCGAAGCATTTTTAAACATCAGCGGAATTCCGAGAACAATGGAAGAGTTCCAAAGCATTTTTAAACGTCAGCAGAATTCCGAGAACAATGGAAGAGTTCTGAAGCCTTTTTAAATGTCAGCGGAATTCCGCGAACAATGGAAGAGTTCCGAAGCATTTTTAAACTTCAGCAGAATTCCGAGAACAATGGAAGAGTTCCGAAGCATTCTTAAACTTCAGCAGAATTCCGAGAACAATGGAAAAGTTCCGAAGCATTCTTGAACTTCAGCAGAATTCCGAGAACAATGGAAGAGTTCCGAAGCATTTTTAAATGTCAGCGGAATTCCGAGAACAATAGAAGAGTTGTGAAGCATTTTTAAGCGTCAGCGGAATTCTGAGAACAATGGAAGAATTCCGAAGCATTTTTAAACTTCAAAACTTCAGCAGAATTCCGAGAACAATGGAAGAGTTCCGAAGCATTCTTAAACTTCAGTGGAATTCCGAGAACAATTGAAGAGTTTTGAAGCAATTTTAAGCGTCAGCGGAATTCCGAGAACAATGGAAGAGTTCCGAAGCATTTTTAAACGTCAGCGGAATTCCGAGAACAATGGAAGAGTTCTGAAGCTTTTTTAAAAGTCAGCGGAATTCTGAGAAAAATAGAAGAGTTGTGAAGCATTTTTAAGCGTCAGCGGAATTCCGAGAACAATGGAAGAATTCCGAAGCATTTTTAAACTTCAAAACTTCAGCAGAATTCCGAGAACAATGGAAGAATTCCGAAGCATTCTTAAACTTCAGCGGAATTCCGAGAACAATGGAAGAGTTCCGAAGCATTTTTAAAAGTAAGCGGAATTCCGAGAACAATGGAAGAGTTCCGAAGCATTTTTAAACTTCAGCAGAATTTCTGGCACAATGGAAGAGTTCCGAAGCATTTTTACACTTCAGCAGAATTCCTGGAACAATGGAAGAGTTCTGAAGCATTTTTCAAAGTCAGCAGAATTCCGAGAACCATAGAAGGGTACCAAAGCATGTTTAAACTTCAGCGGAATTCTGAGAACAATGTAAGAGTGCCGAAGCATTTTTAAACTTCACCGGAATTCCGAGAACAATGGAAGAGTTCCGAAGCATTTTTAAACATCAGCGGAATTCCGAGAACAATGGAAGAGTTCTGAAGCATTTTTAAACGTCAGCGGAATTCCGAGAACAATAGAAGAGTTGTGAAGCATTTTTAAGCGTCAGCGGAATTCTGAGAACAATGGAAGAATTCCGAAGCATTTTTAAACTTCAAAACTTCAGCAGAATTCCGAGAACAATGGAAGAGTTCCGAAGCATTCTTAAACTTCAGCGGAATTCCGAGAACAATGGTAGAGTTTTGAAGCAATTTTAAGCGTCAGTGGAATTCCGAGAACAATGGAAGAGTTCCGAAGCATTTTTCAAAGTCAGCAGAATTCCGAGAACAATAGAAGGGTACCAAAGCATGTTTAAACTTCAGCGGAATTCTGAGAACAATGTAAGAGTTCCGAAGCATTTTTAAACTTCACCAGAATTCCGAGAACAATGGAAGAGTTCTGAAGCATTTTTAAACATCAGCGGAATTCCGAGAACAATGGAAGAGTTCCGAAGCATTTTTAAACTTCAGCAGAATTCCTGGCACAATGGAAGAGTTCTGAACCATTTTTAAAAGTCAGCAGAATTCCGAGAACAATAGAAGGGTACCAAAGCATGTTAAAACTTCAGCGGAATTCTGAGAACAATGTAAGAGTTCCGAAGCATTTTTAAACTTCACCGGAAATCCGAGAACAATGGAAGAGTTCTGAAGCATTTTTAAACGTCAGCGGAATTTTGAAAACAATCGAAGAGTTCCGAAGCATTTTTAAAAGTCAGCGGAATTCCGTGAACAATGGAAGAGTTGTGAAGCATTTTTAAGCGTCACCGGAAATCCGAGAACAATGGAAGAATTCCGAAGCATTTTTAAACTTCAAAACTTCAGCAGAATTCCGAGAACAATGGACGAGTTCCGAAGCATTCTTAAACTTCAGCGGAATTCCGAGAACAATGGAAGAGTTTTGAAGCAATTTTAAGCGTCAGCGGAATTCCGAGAACAATGGAAGAGTTCCGAAGCATTTTTAAATGTCAGCGGAATTCCGAGAACAATAGAAGAGTTGTGAAGCATTTTTAAACTTCAGCAGAATTCCGAGAACAATGGAAGAGTTTTGAAGCAATTTTAAGCGTCAGCGGAATTCCGAGAACAATGGAAGAGTTCCGAAGCATTTTTAAGCGTCAGCGGAATTCTGAGCACAATGGAAGAATTCCGAAGCATTTTTAAACTTCAAAACTTCAGCGGAATCCCGAGAACAATGGAAGAGTTTTGAAGCAATTTTAAGTTTCAGCGGAATTCCGAGAACAATGGAAGAGTTCCGAAGCATCTTTAAACGTCAGCGGAATTCCGAGAACAATGGAAGAGTTCTGAAGCATTTTTAAAAGTCAGCGGAATTCTGAGAAAAATAGAAGAGTTGTGAAGCATTTTTAAGCGTCAGCGGAATTCCGACAACAATGGAAGAATTCTGAAGCATTTTTAAACTTCAAAACTTCAGCAGAATTCCGAGAACAATGGAAGAATTCCGAAGCATTTTTAAAAGTCAGCGGAATTCCGAGAACAATGGAAGAGTTCCGAAGCATTTTTAAAAGTCAGCGGAATTCCGAGAACAATGGAAGAGTTCCGAAGCATTTTTAAACTTCAGCAGAATTCCTGGCACAATGGAAGAGTTCTGAACCATTTTTAAAAGTCAGCAGAATTCCGAGAACAATAGAAGGGTACCAAAGCATGTTAAAACTTCAGCGGAATTCTGAGAACAATGTAAGAGTTCCGAAGCATTTTTAAACTTCACCGGAATTCCGAGAACAATGGAAGAGTTCTGAAGCATTTTTAAACATCAGCGGAATTTTGAAAACAATCGAAGAGTTCCGAAGCATTTTTAAAAGTCAGCGGAATTCCGTGAACAATGGAAGAGTTGTGAAGCATTTTTAAGCGTCACGGGAAATCCGAGAACAATGGAAGAATTCCGAAGCATTTTTAAACTTCAAAACTTCAGCAGAATTCCGAGAACAATGGAAGAGTTCCGAAGCATTCTTAAACTTCAGCGGAATTCCGAGAACAATGGAAGAGTTTTGAAGCAATTTTAAGCGTCAGCGGAATTCCGAGAACAATGGAAGAGTTCCGAAGCATTTTTAAATGTCAGCGGAATTCCGAGAACAATAGAAGAGTTGTGAAGCATTTTTAAACTTCAGCAGAATTCCGAGAACAATGGCAGAGTTCTGAAGCATTCTTAAACTTCAGCGGAATTCCGAGAACAATGGAAGAGTTCCGAAGCATTTTTAAATGTCAGCAGGATTCCGAGAACAATAGAAGAGTTGTGAAGCATTTTTAAGCGTCAGCGGAATTCTGAGAACAATGGAAGAATTCCGAAGCATTTTTAAACTTCAAAACTTCAGCAGAATTCCGAGAACAATGGAAGAGTTCCGAAGCATTCTTAAACTTCAGCGGAATTCCGAGAACAATGGAAGAGTTTTGAAGCAATTTTAAGCGTCAGCGGAATTCCGAGAACAATGGAAGAGTTCCGAAGCATTTTTAAACGTCAGCGGAATTCCGAGAACAATGGAAGAGTTCTGAAGCATTTTTAAAAGTCAGCGGAATTCTGAGAACAATAGAAGAGTTGTGAAGCATTTTTAAGCATCAGCGGAATTCCGAGAACAATGGAAGAATTCCGAAGCATTTTTAAACTTCAAAACTTCAGCAGAATTCCGAGAACAATGGAAGAATTCCGAAGCATTTTTAAACTTCAGCAGAATTCCGAGAACAATGGAAGAGTTCCGAAGCATTTTTAAACGTCAGCGGAATTCCGAGAACAATGGAAGAGTTCTGACGCATTTTTAAAAGTCAGCGGAATTCTGAGAAAAATAGAAGAGTTGTGAAGCATTTTTAAGCGTGAGCGGAATTCCGAGAACAATGGAAGAATTCCGAAGCATTTTTAAACTTCAAAACTTCAGCAGAATTCCGAAAACAATGGAAGAATTCCGAAGCATTCTTAAACTTCAGCGGAATTCCGAGAACAATGGAAGAGTTCCGAAGCATTTTTAAAAGTCAGCGGAATTCCGAGAACAATGGAAGAGTTCCGAAGCATTTTTACACTTCAGCAGAATTCCTGGAACAATGGAAGAGTTCTGAAGCATTTTTCAAAGTCAGCAGAATTCCGAGAACAATAGAACTGTACCAAAGCATGTTTAAACTTCAGCGGAATTCTGAGAACAATGTAAGAGTTCCGAAGCATTTTTAAACTTCACCGGAATTCCGAGAACAATGGAAGAGTTCCGAAGCATTTTTAAACATCAGCGGAATTCCGAGAACAATGGAAGAGTTCCGAAGCATTTTTAAACTTCAGCAGAATTCCTGGCACAATGGAAGAGTTCTGAACCATTTTTAAAAGTCAGCAGAATTCCGAGAACAATAGAAGGGTACCAAAGCATGTTAAAACTTCAGCGGAATTCTGAGAACAATGTAAGAGTTCCGAAGCATTTTTAAACTTCACCGGAATTCCGAGAACAATGGAAGAGTTCTGAAGCATTTTTAAACGTCAGCGGAATTTTGAAAACAATCGAAGAGTTCCGAAGCATTTTTAAAAGTCAGCGGAATTCCGTGAACAATGGAAGAGTTGTGAAGCATTTTTAAGCGTCACCGGAAATCCGAGAACAATGGAAGAATTCCGAAGCATTTTTAAACTTCAAAACTTCAGCAGAATTCCGAGAACAATGGAAGAGTTCCGAAGCATTCTTAAACTTCAGCGGAATTCCGAGAACAATGGAAGAGTTTTGAAGCAATTTTAAGCGTCAGCGGAATTCCGAGAACAATGGAAGAGTTCCGAAGCATTTTTAAATGTCAGCGGAATTCCGAGAACAATAGAAGAGTTGTGAAGCATTTTTAAACTTCAGCAGAATTCCGAGAACAATGGCAGAGTTCTGAAGCATTCTTAAACTTCAGCGGAATTCCGAGAACAATGGAAGAGTTCCGAAGCATTTTTAAATGTCAGCGGAATTCCGAGAACAATAGAAGAGTTGTGAAGCATTTTTAAGCGTCAGCGGAATTATGAGAACAATGGAAGAATTCAGAAGCATTTTTAAACTTCAAAACTTCAGCAGAATTCCGAGAACAATGGAAGAGTTCCGAAGCATTCTTAAACTTCATCGGAATTCCGAGAACAATGGAAGAGTTTTGAAGCAATTTTAAGCGTCAGCGGAATTCCGAGAACAATGGAAGAGTTATGAAGCATTTTTAAAAGTCAGCGGAATTCTGAGAATAATAGAAGAGTTGTGAAGCATTTTTAAGCGTCAGCGGAATTCCGAGAACAATGGAAGAATTCCGAAGCATTTTTAAACTTCAAAACTTCAGCAGAATTCCGAGAACAATGGAAGAGTTCCGAAGCATTTTTAAACGTCAGCGGAATTCCGAGAACAATGGAAGAGTTATGAAGCATTTTTAAAAGTCAGCGGAATTCTGAGAATAATAGAAGAGTTGTGAAGCATTTTTAAGCGTCAGCGGAATTCCGAGAACAATGGAAGAATTCCGAAGCATTTTTAAACTTCAAAACTTCAGCAGAATTCCGAAAACAATGGAAGAATTCCGCAGCATTCTTAAACTTCAGCGGAATTCCGAGAACAATGGAAGAGTTCCGAAGCATTTTTAAAAGTCAGCGGAATTCCGAGAACAATGGAAGAGTTCCGAAGCATTTTTACACTTCAGCAGAATTCCTGGAACAATGGAAGAGTTCTGAAGCATTTTTCAAAGTCAGCAGAATTCCGAGAACAATAGAAGGGTACCAAAGCATGTTTAAACTTCAGCGGAATTCTGAGAACAATGTAAGAGTTCCGAAGCATTTTTAAACTTCACCGGAATTCCGAGAACAATGGAAGAGTTCCGAAGCATTTTTAAACATCAGCGGAATTCCGAGAACAATGGAAGAGTTCTGAAGCATTTTTAAACGTCAGCGGAATTCCGAGAACAATAGAAGAGTTGTGAAGCATTTTTAAGCGTCAGCGGAATTCTGAGAACAATGGAAGAATTCCGAAGCATTTTTAAATTTCAAAACTTCAGCAGAATTCCGAGAACAATGGAAGAGTTCTGAAGCATTCTTAAACTTCAGCGGAATTCCGAGAACAATGGAAGAGTTTTGAAGCAATTTTAAGCGTCAGCGGAATTACGAGAACAATGGAAGAGTTCCGAAGCATCTTTAAACGTCAGCGGAATTCCGAGAACAATGGAAGAGTTCTGAAGCATTTTTAAAAGTCAGCGGAATTCTGAGAAAAATAGAAGAGTTGTGAAGCATTTTTAAGCGTCAGCGGAATTCCGAGAACAATGGAAGAATTCTGAAGCATTTTTAAACTTCAAAACTTCAGCAGAATTCCGAGAACAATGGAAGAATTCCGAAGCATTTTTAAAAGTCAGCGGAATTCCGAGAACAATGGAAGAGTTCCGAAGCATTTTTAAAAGTCAGCGGAATTCCGAGAACAATGGAAGAGTTCCGAAGCATTTTTAAACTTCAGCAGAATTCCTGGCACAATGGAAGAGTTCTGAACCATTTTTAAAAGTCAGCAGAATTCCGAGAACAATAGAAGGGTACCAAAGCATGTTAAAACTTCAGCGGAATTCTGAGAACAATGTAAGAGTTCCGAAGCATTTTTAAACTTCACCGGAATTCCGAGAACAATGGAAGAGTTCTGAAGCATTTTTAAACGTCAGCGGAATTTTGAAAACAATCGAAGAGTTCCGAAGCATTTTTAAAAGTCAGCGGAATTCCGTGAACAATGGAAGAGTTGTGAAGCATTTTTAAGCGTCACGGGAAATCCGAGAACAATGGAAGAATTCCGAAGCATTTTTAAACTTCAAAACTTCAGCAGAATTCCGAGAACAATGGAAGAGTTCCGAAGCATTCTTAAACTTCAGCGGAATTCCGAGAACAATGGAAGAGTTTTGAAGCAATTTTAAGCGTCAGCGGAATTCCGAGAACAATGGAAGAGTTCCGAAGCATTTTTAAATGTCAGCGGAATTCCGAGAACAATAGAAGAGTTGTGAAGCATTTTTAAACTTCAGCAGAATTCCGAGAACAATGGCAGAGTTCTGAAGCATTCTTAAACTTCAGCGGAATTCCGAGAACAATGGAAGAGTTTTGAAGCAATTTTAAGCGTCAGCGGAATTCCGAGAACAATGGAAGAGTTCCGAAGCATTTTTAAACGTCAGCGGAATTCCGAGAACAATGGAAGAGTTCTGAAGCATTTTTAAAAGTCAGCGGAATTCTGAGAACAATAGAAGAGTTGTGAAGCATTTTTAAGCATCAGCGGAATTCCGAGAACAATGGAAGAATTCCGAAGCATTTTTAAACTTCAAAACTTCAGCAGAATTCCGAGAACAATGGAAGAATTCCGAAGCATTTTTAAACTTCAGCAGAATTCCGAGAACAATGGAAGAGTTCCGAAGCATTCTTAAACTTCAGCAGAATTCCGAGAACAATGGAAGAGTTCCGAAGCATTTTTAAACGTCAGCGGAATTCCGAGATCAATGGAAGAGTTCTGACGCATTTTTAAAAGTCAGCGGAATTCTGAGAAAAATAGAAGAGTTGTGAAGCATTTTTAAGCGTGAGCAGAATTCCGAGAACAATGGAAGAATTCCGAAGCATTTTTAAACTTCAAAACTTCAGCAGAATTCCGAAAACAATGGAAGAATTCCGAAGCATTCTTAAACTTCAGCGGAATTCCGAGAACAATGGAAGAGTTCCGAAGCATTTTTAAAAGTCAGCGGAATTCCGAGAACAATGGAAGAGTTCCGAAGCATTTTTACACTTCAGCAGAATTCCTGGAACAATGGAAGAGTTCTGAAGCATTTTTCAAAGTCAGCAGAATTCCGAGAACAATAGAAGGGTACCAAAGCATGTTTAAACTTCAGCGGAATTCTGAGAACAATGTAAGAGTTCCGAAGCATTTTTAAACTTCACCGGAATTCCGAGAACAATGGAAGAGTTCCGAAGCATTTTTAAACATCAGCGGAATTCCGAGAACAATGGAAGAGTTCCGAAGCATTTTTAAACTTCAGCAGAATTCCTGGCACAATGGAAGAGTTCTGAACCATTTTTAAAAGTCAGCAGAATTCCGAGAACAATAGAAGGGTACCAAAGCATGTTAAAACTTCAGCGGAATTCTGAGAACAATGTAAGAGTTCCGAAGCATTTTTAAACTTCACCGGAATTCCGAGAACAATGGAAGAGTTCTGAAGCATTTTTAAACGTCAGCGGAATTTTGAAAACAATCGAAGAGTTCCGAAGCATTTTTAAAAGTCAGCGGAATTCCGTGAACAATGGAAGAGTTGTGAAGCATTTTTAAGCGTCACCGGAAATCCGAGAACAATGGAAGAATTCCGAAGCATTTTTAAACTTCAAAACTTCAGCAGAATTCCGAGAACAATGGAAGAGTTTTGAAGCAATTTTAAGCGTCAGCGGAATTCCGAGAACAATGGAAGAGTTCCGAAGCATTTTTAAATGTCAGCGGAATTCCGAGAACAATAGAAGAGTTGTGAAGCATTTTTAAACTTCAGCAGAATTCCGAGAACAATGGCAGAGTTCTGAAGCATTCTTAAACTTCAGCGGAATTCCGAGAACAATGGAAGAGTTCCGAAGCATTTTTAAACGTCAGCGGAATTCCGAGAACAATGGAAGAGTTATGAAGCATTTTTAAAAGTCAGCGGAATTCTGAGAATAATAGAAGAGTTGTGAAGCATTTTTAAGCGTCAGCGGAATTCCGAGAACAATGGAAGAATTCCGAAGCATTTTTAAACTTCAAAACTTCAGCAGAATTCCGAGAACAATGGAAGAATTCCGAAGCATTTTTAAACTTCAGCAGAATTCCGAGAACAATGGAAGAGTTCCGAAGCATTCTTAAACTTCAGCAGAATTCCGAGAACAATGAAAGAGTTCCGAAGCATTTTTAAACGTCAGCGGAATTCCGAGAACAATGGAAGAGTTCTGAAGCATTTTTAAGCGTGAGCGGAATTCCGAGAACAATGGAAGAATTCCGAAGCATTTTTAAACTTCAAAACTTCAGCAGAATTCCGAAAACAATGGAAGAATTCCGCAGCATTCTTAAACTTCAGCGGAATTCCGAGAACAATGGAAGAGTTCCGAAGCATTTTTAAAAGTCAGCGGAATTCCGAGAACAATGGAAGAGTTCCGAAGCATTTTTACACTTCAGCAGAATTCCTGGAACAATGGAAGAGTTCTGAAGCATTTTTCAAAGTCAGCAGAATTCCGAGAACAATAGAAGGGTACCAAAGCATGTTTAAACTTCAGCGGAATTCTGAGAACAATGTAAGAGTTCCGAAGCATTTTTAAACTTCACCGGAATTCCGAGAACAATGGAAGAGTTCCGAAGCATTTTTAAACATCAGCGGAATTCCGAGAACAATGGAAGAGTTCTGAAGCATTTTTAAACGTCAGCGGAATTCCGAGAACAATAGAAGAGTTGTGAAGCATTTTTAAGCGTCAGCGGAATTCTGAGAACAATGGAAGAATTCCGAAGCATTTTTAAATTTCAAAACTTCAGCAGAATTCCGAGAACAATGGAAGAGTTCTGAAGCATTCTTAAACTTCAGCGGAATTCCGAGAACAATGGAAGAGTTTTGAAGCAATTTTAAGCGTCAGCGGAATTCCGAGAACAATGGAAGAGTTCCGAAGCATTTTTAAACGTCAGCGGAATTCCGAGAACAATGGAAGAGTTCTGAAGCATTTTTAAAAGTCAGCGGAATTCTGAGAAAAATAGAAGAGTTGTGAAGCATTTTTAAACGTCAGCGGAATTCCGAGAACAATGGAAGAGTTCTGAAGCATTTTTAAGCGTGAGCGGAATTCCGAGAACAATGGAAGAATTCCGAAGCATTTTTAAACTTCAAAACTTCAGCAGAATTCCGAGAACAATGGAAGAGTTCCGAAGCATTCTTAAACTTCAGCGGAATTCCGAGAACAATGGAAGAGTTTTGAAGCAATTTTAAGCGTCAGCGGAATTCCGAGAACAATGGAAGAGTTCCAAAGCATTTTTAAAAGTCTGCGGAATTCCGAGAACAATGGAAGAGTTCTGACACATTTTTAAAAGTCAGCGGAATTCTGAGAAAAATAGAAGAGTTGTGACGCATTTTTAAGCGTCAGCGGAATTCTGAGAACAATGGAAGAATTCCGAAGCATTTTTAAACTTCAAAACTTCAGCAGAATTCCGAGAACAATGTAAGAGTTCCGAAGCATTCTTAAACTTCAGCGGAATTCCGAGAACAATGGAAGAGTTTTTTAGCAATTTTAAGCGTCAGCGGAATTCCGAGAACAATGGAAGAGTTGTGAAGCATTTTTAAGCGTCAGCGGAATTCTGAGCACAATGGAAGAATTCCGAAGCATTTTTAAACTTCAAAACTTCAGCGGAATCCCGAGAACAATGGAAGAGTTTTGAAGCAATTTTAAGTTTCAGCGGAATTCCGAGAACAATGGAAGAGTTCCGAAGCATCTTTAAACGTCAGCGGAATTCCGAAAACAATGGAAGAGTTCTGAAGCATTTTTAAAAGTCAGCGGAATTCTGGGAAAAATAGAAGAGTTGTGAAGCATTTTTAAGCGTCAGCGGAATTCCGAGAACAATGGAAGAATTCTGAAGCATTTTTAAACTTCAAAACTTCAGCAGAATTCCGAGAACAATGGAAGAATTCCGAAGCATTTTTAAAAGTCAGCGGAATTCCGAGAACAATGGAAGAGTTCCGAAGCATTTTTAAAAGTCAGCGGAATTCCGAGAACAATGGAAGAGTTCCGAAGCATTTTTAAACTTCAAAACTTCAGCAGAATTCCGAGAACAATGGCAGAGTTCTGAAGCATTCTTAAACTTCAGCGGAATTCCGAGAACAATGGAAGAGTTTTGAAGCAATTTTCAGCGTCAGCGGAATTCCGAGAACAATGGAAGAGTTCCGAAGCATTTTTAAACGTCAGCGGAATTCCGAGAACAATGGAAGAGTTCTGAAGCATTTTTAAAAGTCAGCGGAATTCTGAGAACAATAGAAGAGTTGTGAAGCATTTTTAAGCATCAGCGGAATTCCGAGAACAATGGAAGAATTCCGAAGCATTTTTAAACTTCAAAACTTCAGCAGAATTCCGAGAACAATGGAAGAATTCCGAAGCATTTTTAAACTTCAGCAGAATTCCGAGAACAATGGAAGAGTTCCGAAGCATTCTTAAACTTCAGCAGAATTCCGAGAACAATGGAAGAGTTCCGAAGCATTTTTAAACGTCAGGGGAATTCCGAGAACAATGGAAGAGTTCTGACACATTTTTAAAAGTCAGCGGAATTCTGAGAAAAATAGAAGAGTTGTGAAGCATTTTTAAGCGTGAGCAGAATTCCGAGAACAATGGAAGAATTCCGAAGCATTTTTAAACTTCAAAACTTCAGCAGAATTCCGAAAACAATGGAAGAATTCCGAAGCATTCTTAAACTTCAGCGGAATTCCGAGAACAATGGAAGAGTTCCGAAGCATTTTTAAAAGTCAGCGGAATTCCGAGAACAATGGAAGAGTTCCGAAGCATTTTTACACTTCAGCAGAATTCCTGGAACAATGGAAGAGTTCTGAAGCATTTTTCAAAGTCAGCAGAATTCCGAGAACAATAGAAGGGTACCAAAGCATGTTTAAACTTCAGCGGAATTCTGAGAACAATGTAAGAGTTCCGAAGCATTTTTAAACTTCACCGGAATTCCGAGAACAATGGAAGAGTTCCGAAGCATTTTTAAACATCAGCGGAATTCCG
Source organism: Phyllobates terribilis (assembly GCF_046119375.1). Lineage (NCBI taxonomy): Eukaryota > Metazoa > Chordata > Amphibia > Anura > Dendrobatidae > Phyllobates > Phyllobates terribilis. The sequence continues at coordinate 9,175,536 of NW_027362788.1, read as the reverse complement.
AGAACAATGGAAGAGTTCCGAAGCATTTTTAAACTTCAGCAGAATTCCTGGCACAATGGAAGAGTTCTGAACCATTTTTAAAAGTCAGCAGAATTCCGAGAACAATAGAAGGGTACCAAAGCATGTTAAAACTTCAGCGGAATTCTGAGAACAATGTAAGAGTTCCGAAGCATTTTTAAACTTCACCGGAATTCCGAGAACAATGGAAGAGTTCTGAAGCATTTTTAAACGTCAGCGGAATTTTGAAAACAATCGAAGAGTTCCGAAGCATTTTTAAAAGTCAGCGGAATTCCGTGAACAATGGAAGAGTTGTGAAGCATTTTTAAGCGTCACCGGAAATCCGAGAACAATGGAAGAATTCCGAAGCATTTTTAAACTTCAAAACTTCAGCAGAATTCCGAGAACAATGGAAGAGTTTTGAAGCAATTTTAAGCGTCAGCGGAATTCCGAGAACAATGGAAGAGTTCCGAAGCATTTTTAAATGTCAGCGGAATTCCGAGAACAATAGAAGAGTTGTGAAGCATTTTTAAACTTCAGCAGAATTCCGAGAACAATGGCAGAGTTCTGAAGCATTCTTAAACTTCAGCGGAATTCCGAGAACAATGGAAGAGTTCCGAAGCATTTTTAAACGTCAGCGGAATTCCGAGAACAATGGAAGAGTTATGAAGCATTTTTAAAAGTCAGCGGAATTCTGAGAATAATAGAAGAGTTGTGAAGCATTTTTAAGCGTCAGCGGAATTCCGAGAACAATGGAAGAATTCCGAAGCATTTTTAAACTTCAAAACTTCAGCAGAATTCCGAGAACAATGGAAGAATTCCGAAGCATTTTTAAACTTCAGCAGAATTCCGAGAACAATGGAAGAGTTCCAAAGCATTCTTAAACTTCAGCAGAATTCCGAGAACAATGAAAGAGTTCCGAAGCATTTTTAAACGTCAGCGGAATTCCGAGAACAATGGAAGAGTTCTGAAGCATTTTTAAGCGTGAGCGGAATTCCGAGAACAATGGAAGAATTCCGAAGCATTTTTAAACTTCAAAACTTCAGCAGAATTCCGAAAACAATGGAAGAATTCCGCAGCATTCTTAAACTTCAGCGGAATTCCGAGAACAATGGAAGAGTTCCGAAGCATTTTTAAAAGTCAGCGGAATTCCGAGAACAATGGAAGAGTTCCGAAGCATTTTTACACTTCAGCAGAATTCCTGGAACAATGGAAGAGTTCTGAAGCATTTTTCAAAGTCAGCAGAATTCCGAGAACAATAGAAGGGTACCAAAGCATGTTTAAACTTCAGCGGAATTCTGAGAACAATGTAAGAGTTCCGAAGCATTTTTAAACTTCACCGGAATTCCGAGAACAATGGAAGAGTTCCGAAGCATTTTTAAACATCAGCGGAATTCCGAGAACAATGGAAGAGTTCTGAAGCATTTTTAAACGTCAGCGGAATTCCGAGAACAATAGAAGAGTTGTGAAGCATTTTTAAGCGTCAGCGGAATTCTGAGAACAATGGAAGAATTCCGAAGCATTTTTAAATTTCAAAACTTCAGCAGAATTCCGAGAACAATGGAAGAGTTCTGAAGCATTCTTAAACTTCAGCGGAATTCCGAGAACAATGGAAGAGTTTTGAAGCAATTTTAAGCGTCAGCGGAATTCCGAGAACAATGGAAGAGTTCCGAAGCATTTTTAAACGTCAGCGGAATTCCGAGAACAATGGAAGAGTTCTGAAGCATTTTTAAAAGTCAGCGGAATTCTGAGAAAAATAGAAGAGTTGTGAAGCATTTTTAAACGTCAGCGGAATTCCGAGAACAATGGATGAATTCCGAAGCATTTTTAAACTTCAAAACTTCAGCAGAATTCCGAGAACAATGGAAGAGTTCCGAAGCATTCTTAAACTTCAGCGGAATTCCGAGAACAATGGAAGAGTTTTGAAGCAATTTTAAGCGTCAGCGGAATTCCGAGAACAATGGAAGAGTTCCAAAGCATTTTTAAAAGTCTGCGGAATTCCGAGAACAATGGAAGAGTTCTGACGCATTTTTAAAAGTCAGCGGAATTCTGAGAAAAATAGAAGAGTTGTGACGCATTTTTAAGCGTCAGCGGAATTCTGAGAACAATGGAAGAATTCCGAAGCATTTTTAAACTTCAAAACTTCAGCAGAATTCCGAGAACAATGTAAGAGTTCCGAAGCATTCTTAAACTTCAGCGGAATTCCGAGAACAATGGAAGAGTTTTGAAGCAATTTTAAGCGTCAGCGGAATTCCGAGAACAATGGAAGAGTTGTGAAGCATTTTTAAGCGTCAGCGGAATTCTGAGCACAATGGAAGAATTCCGAAGCATTTTTAAACTTCAAAACTTCAGCGGAATCCCGAGAACAATGGAAGAGTTTTGAAGCAATTTTAAGTTTCAGCGGAATTCCGAGAACAATGGAAGAGTTCCGAAGCATCTTTAAACGTCAGCGGAATTCCGAGAACAATGGAAGAGTTCTGAAGCATTTTTAAAAGTCAGCGGAATTCTGAGAAAAATAGAAGAGTTGTGAAGCATTTTTAAGCGTCAGCGGAATTCCGAGAACAATGGAAGAATTCTGAAGCATTTTTAAACTTCAAAACTTCAGCAGAATTCCGAGAACAATGGAAGAATTCCGAAGCATTTTTAAAAGTCAGCGGAATTCCGAGAACAATGGAAGAGTTCCGAAGCATTTTTAAAAGTCAGCGGAATTCCGAGAACAATGGAAGAGTTCCGAAGCATTTTTAAACTTCAGCAGAATTCCTGGCACAATGGAAGAGTTCTGAACCATTTTTAAAAGTCAGCAGAATTCCGAGAACAATAGAAGGGTACCAAAGCATGTTAAAACTTCAGCGGAATTCTGAGAACAATGTAAGAGTTCCGAAGCATTTTTAAACTTCACCGGAATTCCGAGAACAATGGAAGAGTTCTGAAGCATTTTTAAACATCAGCGGAATTTTGAAAACAATCGAAGAGTTCCGAAGCATTTTTAAAAGTCAGCGGAATTCCGTGAACAATGGAAGAGTTGTGAAGCATTTTTAAGCGTCACGGGAAATCCGAGAACAATGGAAGAATTCCGAAGCATTTTTAAACTTCAAAACTTCAGCAGAATTCCGAGAACAATGGAAGAGTTCCGAAGCATTCTTAAACTTCAGCGGAATTCCGAGAACAATGGAAGAGTTTTGAAGCAATTTTAAGCGTCAGCGGAATTCCGAGAACAATGGAAGAGTTCCGAAGCATTTTTAAATGTCAGCGGAATTCCGAGAACAATAGAAGAGTTGTGAAGCATTTTTAAACTTCAGCAGAATTCCGAGAACAATGGCAGAGTTCTGAAGCATTCTTAAACTTCAGCGGAATTCCGAGAACAATGGAAGAGTTCCGAAGCATTTTTAAATGTCAGCGGAATTCCGAGAACAATAGAAGAGTTGTGAAGCATTTTTAAGCGTCAGCGGAATTCTGAGAACAATGGAAGAATTCCGAAGCATTTTTAAACTTCAAAACTTCAGCAGAATTCCGAGAACAATGGAAGAGTTCCGAAGCATTCTTAAACTTCAGCGGAATTCCGAGAACAATGGAAGAGTTTTGAAGCAATTTTAAGCGTCAGCGGAATTCCGAGAACAATGGAAGAGTTCCGAAGCATTTTTAAACGTCAGCGGAATTCCGAGAACAATGGAAGAGTTCTGAAGCATTTTTAAAAGTCAGCGGAATTCTGAGAACAATAGAAGAGTTGTGAAGCATTTTTAAGCATCAGCGGAATTCCGAGAACAATGGAAGAATTCCGAAGCATTTTTAAACTTCAAAACTTCAGCAGAATTCCGAGAACAATGGAAGAATTCCGAAGCATTTTTAAACTTCAGCAGAATTCCGAGAACAATGGAAGAGTTCCGAAGCATTCTTAAACTTCAGCAGAATTCCGAGAACAATGGAAGAGTTCCGAAGCATTTTTAAACGTCAGCGGAATTCCGAGAACAATGGAAGAGTTCTGACGCATTTTTAAAAGTCAGCGGAATTCTGAGAAAAATAGAAGAGTTGTGAAGCATTTTTAAACTTCAGCAGAATTCCGAGAACAATGGCAGAGTTCTGAAGCATTCTTAAACTTCAGCGGAATTCCGAGAACAATGGAAGAGTTCCGAAGCATTTTTAAACGTCAGCGGAATTCCGAGAACAATGGAAGAGTTATGAAGCATTTTTAAAAGTCAGCGGAATTCTGAGAATAATAGAAGAGTTGTGAAGCATTTTTAAGCGTCAGCGGAATTCCGAGAACAATGGAAGAATTCCGAAGCATTTTTAAACTTCAAAACTTCAGCAGAATTCCGAGAACAATGGAAGAATTCCGAAGCATTTTTAAACTTCAGCAGAATTCCGAGAACAATGGAAGAGTTCCAAAGCATTCTTAAACTTCAGCAGAATTCCGAGAACAATGAAAGAGTTCCGAAGCATTTTTAAACGTCAGCGGAATTCCGAGAACAATGGAAGAGTTCTGAAGCATTTTTAAGCGTGAGCGGAATTCCGAGAACAATGGAAGAATTCCGAAGCATTTTTAAACTTCAAAACTTCAGCAGAATTCCGAAAACAATGGAAGAATTCCGCAGCATTCTTAAACTTCAGCGGAATTCCGAGAACAATGGAAGAGTTCCGAAGCATTTTTAAAAGTCAGCGGAATTCCGAGAACAATGGAAGAGTTCCGAAGCATTTTTACACTTCAGCAGAATTCCTGGAACAATGGAAGAGTTCTGAAGCATTTTTCAAAGTCAGCAGAATTCCGAGAACAATAGAAGGGTACCAAAGCATGTTTAAACTTCAGCGGAATTCTGAGAACAATGTAAGAGTTCCGAAGCATTTTTAAACTTCACCGGAATTCCGAGAACAATGGAAGAGTTCCGAAGCATTTTTAAACATCAGCGGAATTCCGAGAACAATGGAAGAGTTCTGAAGCATTTTTAAACGTCAGCGGAATTCCGAGAACAATAGAAGAGTTGTGAAGCATTTTTAAGCGTCAGCGGAATTCTGAGAACAATGGAAGAATTCCGAAGCATTTTTAAATTTCAAAACTTCAGCAGAATTCCGAGAACAATGGAAGAGTTCTGAAGCATTCTTAAACTTCAGCGGAATTCCGAGAACAATGGAAGAGTTTTGAAGCAATTTTAAGCGTCAGCGGAATTCCGAGAACAATGGAAGAGTTCCGAAGCATTTTTAAACGTCAGCGGAATTCCGAGAACAATGGAAGAGTTCTGAAGCATTTTTAAAAGTCAGCGGAATTCTGAGAAAAATAGAAGAGTTGTGAAGCATTTTTAAACGTCAGCGGAATTCCGAGAACAATGGATGAATTCCGAAGCATTTTTAAACTTCAAAACTTCAGCAGAATTCCGAGAACAATGGAAGAGTTCCGAAGCATTCTTAAACTTCAGCGGAATTCCGAGAACAATGGAAGAGTTTTGAAGCAATTTTAAGCGTCAGCGGAATTCCGAGAACAATGGAAGAGTTCCAAAGCATTTTTAAAAGTCTGCGGAATTCCGAGAACAATGGAAGAGTTCTGACGCATTTTTAAAAGTCAGCGGAATTCTGAGAAAAATAGAAGAGTTGTGACGCATTTTTAAGCGTCAGCGGAATTCTGAGAACAATGGAAGAATTCCGAAGCATTTTTAAACTTCAAAACTTCAGCAGAATTCCGAGAACAATGTAAGAGTTCCGAAGCATTCTTAAACTTCAGCGGAATTCCGAGAACAATGGAAGAGTTTTGAAGCAATTTTAAGCGTCAGCGGAATTCCGAGAACAATGGAAGAGTTGTGAAGCATTTTTAAGCGTCAGCGGAATTCTGAGCACAATGGAAGAATTCCGAAGCATTTTTAAACTTCAAAACTTCAGCGGAATCCCGAGAACAATGGAAGAGTTTTGAAGCAATTTTAAGTTTCAGCGGAATTCCGAGAACAATGGAAGAGTTCCGAAGCATCTTTAAACGTCAGCGGAATTCCGAGAACAATGGAAGAGTTCTGAAGCATTTTTAAAAGTCAGCGGAATTCTGAGAAAAATAGAAGAGTTGTGAAGCATTTTTAAGCGTCAGCGGAATTCCGAGAACAATGGAAGAATTCTGAAGCATTTTTAAACTTCAAAACTTCAGCAGAATTCCGAGAACAATGGAAGAATTCCGAAGCATTTTTAAAAGTCAGCGGAATTCCGAGAACAATGGAAGAGTTCCGAAGCATTTTTAAAAGTCAGCGGAATTCCGAGAACAATGGAAGAGTTCCGAAGCATTTTTAAACTTCAGCAGAATTCCTGGCACAATGGAAGAGTTCTGAACCATTTTTAAAAGTCAGCAGAATTCCGAGAACAATAGAAGGGTACCAAAGCATGTTAAAACTTCAGCGGAATTCTGAGAACAATGTAAGAGTTCCGAAGCATTTTTAAACTTCACCGGAATTCCGAGAACAATGGAAGAGTTCTGAAGCATTTTTAAACATCAGCGGAATTTTGAAAACAATCGAAGAGTTCCGAAGCATTTTTAAAAGTCAGCGGAATTCCGTGAACAATGGAAGAGTTGTGAAGCATTTTTAAGCGTCACGGGAAATCCGAGAACAATGGAAGAATTCCGAAGCATTTTTAAACTTCAAAACTTCAGCAGAATTCCGAGAACAATGGAAGAGTTCCGAAGCATTCTTAAACTTCAGCGGAATTCCGAGAACAATGGAAGAGTTCCGAAGCATTTTTAAATGTCAGCGGAATTCCGAGAACAATAGAAGAGTTGTGAAGCATTTTTAAACTTCAGCAGAATTCCGAGAACAATGGCAGAGTTCTGAAGCATTCTTAAACTTCAGCGGAATTCCGAGAACAATGGAAGAGTTCCGAAGCATTTTTAAATGTCAGCGGAATTCCGAGAACAATAGAAGAGTTGTGAAGCATTTTTAAGCGTCAGCGGAATTCTGAGAACAATGGAAGAATTCCGAAGCATTTTTAAACTTCAAAACTTCAGCAGAATTCCGAGAACAATGGAAGAGTTCCGAAGCATTCTTAAACTTCAGCGGAATTCCGAGAACAATGGAAGAGTTTTGAAGCAATTTTAAGCGTCAGCGGAATTCCGAGAACAATGGAAGAGTTCCGAAGCATTTTTAAACGTCAGCGGAATTCCGAGAACAATGGAAGAGTTCTGAAGCATTTTTAAAAGTCAGCGGAATTCTGAGAACAATAGAAGAGTTGTGAAGCATTTTTAAGCATCAGCGGAATTCCGAGAACAATGGAAGAATTCCGAAGCATTTTTAAACTTCAAAACTTCAGCAGAATTCCGAGAACAATGGAAGAATTCCGAAGCATTTTTAAACTTCAGCAGAATTCCGAGAACAATGGAAGAGTTCCGAAGCATTCTTAAACTTCAGCAGAATTCCGAGAACAATGGAAGAGTTCCGAAGCATTTTTAAGCGTGAGCGGAATTCCGAGAACAATGGAAGAATTCCGAAGCATTTTTAAACTTCAAAACTTCAGCAGAATTCCGAAAACAATGGAAGAATTCCGAAGCATTCTTAAACTTCAGCGGAATTCCGAGAACAATGGAAGAGTTCCGAAGCATTTTTAAAAGTCAGCGGAATTCCGAGAACAATGGAAGAGTTCCGAAGCATTTTTACACTTCAGCAGAATTCCTGGAACAATGGAAGAGTTCTGAAGCATTTTTCAAAGTCAGCAGAATTCCGAGAACAATAGAAGGGTACCAAAGCATGTTTAAACTTCAGCGGAATTCTGAGAACAATGTAAGAGTTCCGAAGCATTTTTAAACTTCACCGGAATTCCGAGAACAATGGAAGAGTTCCGAAGCATTTTTAAACATCAGCGGAATTCCGAGAACAATGGAAGAGTTCCGAAGCATTTTTAAACTTCAGCAGAATTCCTGGCACAATGGAAGAGTTCTGAACCATTTTTAAAAGTCAGCAGAATTCCGAGAACAATAGAAGGGTACCAAAGCATGTTAAAACTTCAGCGGAATTCTGAGAACAATGTAAGAGTTCCGAAGCATTTTTAAACTTCACCGGAATTCCGAGAACAATGGAAGAGTTCTGAAGCATTTTTAAACGTCAGCGGAATTTTGAAAACAATCGAAGAGTTCCGAAGCATTTTTAAAAGTCAGCGGAATTCCGTGAACAATGGAAGAGTTGTGAAGCATTTTTAAGCGTCACCGGAAATCCGAGAACAATGGAAGAATTCCGAAGCATTTTTAAACTTCAAAACTTCAGCAGAATTCCGAGAACAATGGAAGAGTTCCGAAGCATTCTTAAACTTCAGCGGAATTCCGAGAACAATGGAAGAGTTTTGAAGCAATTTTAAGCGTCAGCGGAATTCCGAGAACAATGGAAGAGTTCCGAAGCATTTTTAAATGTCAGCGGAATTCCGAGAACAATAGAAGAGTTGTGAAGCATTTTTAAACTTCAGCAGAATTCCGAGAACAATGGCAGAGTTCTGAAGCATTCTTAAACTTCAGCGGAATTCCGAGAACAATGGAAGAGTTCCGAAGCATTTTTAAATGTCAGCGGAATTCCGAGAACAATAGAAGAGTTGTGAAGCATTTTTAAGCGTCAGCGGAATTCTGAGAACAATGGAAGAATTCAGAAGCATTTTTAAACTTCAAAACTTCAGCAGAATTCCGAGAACAATGGAAGAGTTCCGAAGCATTCTTAAACTTCAGCGGAATTCCGAGAACAATGGAAGAGTTTTGAAGCAATTTTAAGCGTCAGCGGAATTCCGAGAACAATGGAAGAGTTATGAAGCATTTTTAAAAGTCAGCGGAATTCTGAGAATAATAGAAGAGTTGTGAAGCATTTTTAAGCGTCAGCGGAATTCCGAGAACAATGGAAGAATTCCGAAGCATTTTTAAACTTCAAAACTTCAGCAGAATTCCGAGAACAATGGAAGAGTTCCGAAGCATTTTTAAACGTCAGCGGAATTCCGAGAACAATGGAAGAGTTATGAAGCATTTTTAAAAGTCAGCGGAATTCTGAGAATAATAGAAGAGTTGTGAAGCATTTTTAAGCGTCAGCGGAATTCCGAGAACAATGGAAGAATTCCGAAGCATTTTTAAACTTCAAAACTTCAGCAGAATTCCGAGAACAATGGAAGAATTCCGAAGCATTTTTAAACTTCAGCAGAATTCCGAGAACAATGGAAGAGTTCCGAAGCATTCTTAAACTTCAGCAGAATTCCGAGAACATTGGAAGAGTTCCGAAGCATTTTTAAACGTCAGCGGAATTCCGAGAACAATGGAAGAGTTCTGAAGCATTTTTAAGCGTGAGCGGAATTCCGAGAACAATGGAAGAATTCCGAAGCATTTTTAAACTTCAAAACTTCAGCAGAATTCCGAAAACAATGGAAGAATTCCGCAGCATTCTTAAACTTCAGCGGAATTCCGAGAACAATGGAAGAGTTCCGAAGCATTTTTAAAAGTCAGCGGAATTCCGAGAACAATGGAAGAGTTCCGAGGCATTTTTACACTTCAGCAGAATTCCTGGAACAATGGAAGAGTTCTGAAGCATTTTTCAAAGTCAGCAGAATTCCGAGAACAATAGAAGGGTACCAAAGCATGTTTAAACTTCAGCGGAATTCTGAGAACAATGTAAGAGTTCCGAAGCATTTTTAAACTTCACCGGAATTCCGAGAACAATGGAAGAGTTCCGAAGCATTTTTAAACATCAGCGGAATTCCGAGAACAATGGAAGAGTTCTGAAGCATTTTTAAACGTCAGCGGAATTCCGAGAACAATAGAAGAGTTGTGAAGCATTTTTAAGCGTCAGCGGAATTCTGAGAACAATGGAAGAATTCCGAAGCATTTTTAAATTTCAAAACTTCAGCAGAATTCCGAGAACAATGGAAGAGTTCTGAAGCATTCTTAAACTTCAGCGGAATTCCGAGAACAATGGAAGAGTTTTGAAGCAATTTTAAGCGTCAGCGGAATTCCGAGAACAATGGAAGAGTTCCGAAGCATCTTTAAACGTCAGCGGAATTCCGAGAACAATGGAAGAGTTCTGAAGCATTTTTAAAAGTCAGCGGAATTCTGAGAAAAATAGAAGAGTTGTGAAGCATTTTTAAGCGTCAGCGGAATTCCGAGAACAATGGAAGAATTCTGAAGCATTTTTAAACTTCAAAACTTCAGCAGAATTCCGAGAACAATGGAAGAATTCCGAAGCATTTTTAAAAGTCAGCGGAATTCCGAGAACAATGGAAGAGTTCCGAAGCATTTTTAAAAGTCAGCGGAATTCCGAGAACAATGGAAGAGTTCCGAAGCATTTTTAAACTTCAGCAGAATTCCTGGCACAATGGAAGAGTTCTGAACCATTTTTAAAAGTCAGCAGAATTCCGAGAACAATAGAAGGGTACCAAAGCATGTTAAAACTTCAGCGGAATTCTGAGAACAATGTAAGAGTTCCGAAGCATTTTTAAACTTCACCGGAATTCCGAGAACAATGGAAGAGTTCTGAAGCATTTTTAAACGTCAGCGGAATTTTGAAAACAATCGAAGAGTTCCGAAGCATTTTTAAAAGTCAGCGGAATTCCGTGAACAATGGAAGAGTTGTGAAGCATTTTTAAGCGTCACGGGAAATCCGAGAACAATGGAAGAATTCCGAAGCATTTTTAAACTTCAAAACTTCAGCAGAATTCCGAGAACAATGGAAGAGTTCCGAAGCATTCTTAAACTTCAGCGGAATTCCGAGAACAATGGAAGAGTTTTGAAGCAATTTTAAGCGTCAGCGGAATTCCGAGAACAATGGAAGAGTTCCGAAGCATTTTTAAATGTCAGCGGAATTCCGAGAACAATAGAAGAGTTGTGAAGCATTTTTAAACTTCAGCAGAATTCCGAGAACAATGGCAGAGTTCTGAAGCATTCTTAAACTTCAGCGGAATTCCGAGAACAATGGAAGAGTTCCGAAGCATTTTTAAATGTCAGCGGAATTCCGAGAACAATAGAAGAGTTGTGAAGCATTTTTAAGCGTCAGCGGAATTCTGAGAACAATGGAAGAATTCCGAAGCATTTTTAAACTTCAAAACTTCAGCAGAATTCCGAGAACAATGGAAGAGTTCCGAAGCATTCTTAAACTTCAGCGGAATTCCGAGAACAATGGAAGAGTTTTGAAGCAATTTTAAGCGTCAGCGGAATTCCGAGAACAATGGAAGAGTTCCGAAGCATTTTTAAACGTCAGCGGAATTCCGAGAACAATGGAAGAGTTCTGAAGCATTTTTAAAAGTCAGCGGAATTCTGAGAACAATAGAAGAGTTGTGAAGCATTTTTAAGCATCAGCGGAATTCCGAGAACAATGGAAGAATTCCGAAGCATTTTTAAACTTCAAAACTTCAGCAGAATTCCGAGAACAATGGAAGAATTCCGAAGCATTTTTAAACTTCAGCAGAATTCCGAGAACAATGGAAGAGTTACGAAGCATTCTTAAACTTCAGCAGAATTCCGAGAACAATGGAAGAGTTCCGAAGCATTTTTAAACGTCAGCGGAATTCCGAGAACAATGGAAGAGTTCTGACGCATTTTTAAAAGTCAGCGGAATTCTGAGAAAAATAGAAGAGTTGTGAAGCATTTTTAAGCGTGAGCAGAATTCCGAGAACAATGGAAGAATTCCGAAGCATTTTTAAACTTCAAAACTTCAGCAGAATTCCGAAAACAATGGAAGAATTCCGAAGCATTCTTAAACTTCAGCGGAATTCCGAGAACAATGGAAGAGTTCCGAAGCATTTTTAAAAGTCAGCGGAATTCCGAGAACAATGGAAGAGTTCCGAAGCATTTTTACACTTCAGCAGAATTCCTGGCACAATGGAAGAGTTCTGAACCATTTTTAAAAGTCAGCAGAATTCCGAGAACAATAGAAGGGTACCAAAGCATGTTAAAACTTCAGCGGAATTCTGAGAACAATGTAAGAGTTCCGAAGCATTTTTAAACTTCACCGGAATTCCGAGAACAATGGAAGAGTTCCGAAGCATTTTTAAACATCAGCGGAATTCCGAGAACAATGGAAGAGTTCTGAAGCATTTTTAAACGTCAGCGGAATTCCGAGAACAATAGAAGAGTTGTGAAGCATTTTTAAGCGTCAGCGGAATTCTGAGAACAATGGAAGAATTCCGAAGCATTTTTAAATTTCAAAACTTCAGCAGAATTCCGAGAACAATGGAAGAGTTCTGAAGCATTCTTAAACTTCAGCGGAATTCCGAGAACAATGGAAGAGTTTTGAAGCAATTTTAAGCGTCAGCGGAATTCCGAGAACAATGGAAGAGTTCCGAAGCATTTTTAAACGTCAGCGGAATTCCGAGAACAATGGAAGAGTTCTGAAGCATTTTTAAAAGTCAGCGGAATTCTGAGAAAAATAGAAGAGTTGTGAAGCATTTTTAAACGTCAGCGGAATTCCGAGAACAATGGATGAATTCCGAAGCATTTTTAAACTTCAAAACTTCAGCAGAATTCCGAGAACAATGGAAGAGTTCCGAAGCATTCTTAAACTTCAGCGGAATTCCGAGAACAATGGAAGAGTTTTGAAGCAATTTTAAGCGTCAGCGGAATTCCGAGAACAATGGAAGAGTTCCAAAGCATTTTTAAAAGTCTGCGGAATTCCGAGAACAATGGAAGAGTTCTGACGCATTTTTAAAAGTCAGCGGAATTCTGAGAACAATGGAAGAGTTATGAAGCATTTTTAAAAGTCAGCGGAATTCTGAGAATAATAGAAGAGTTGTGAAGCATTTTTAAGCGTCAGCGGAATTCCGAGAACAATGGAAGAATTCCGAAGCATTTTTAAACTTCAAAACTTCAGCAGAATTCCGAGAACAATGGAAGAATTCCGAAGCATTTTTAAACTTCAGCAGAATTCCGAGAACAATGGAAGAGTTCCGAAGCATTCTTAAACTTCAGCAGAATTCCGAGAACATTGGAAGAGTTCCGAAGCATTTTTAAACGTCAGCGGAATTCCGAGAACAATGGAAGAGTTCTGAAGCATTTTTAAGCGTGAGCGGAATTCCGAGAACAATGGAAGAATTCCGAAGCATTTTTAAACTTCAAAACTTCAGCAGAATTCCGAAAACAATGGAAGAATTCCGCAGCATTCTTAAACTTCAGCGGAATTCCGAGAACAATGGAAGAGTTCCGAAGCATTTTTAAAAGTCAGCGGAATTCCGAGAACAATGGAAGAGTTCCGAGGCATTTTTACACTTCAGCAGAATTCCTGGAACAATGGAAGAGTTCTGAAGCATTTTTCAAAGTCAGCAGAATTCCGAGAACAATAGAAGGGTACCAAAGCATGTTTAAACTTCAGCGGAATTCTGAGAACAATGTAAGAGTTCCGAAGCATTTTTAAACTTCACCGGAATTCCGAGAACAATGGAAGAGTTCCGAAGCATTTTTAAACATCAGCGGAATTCCGAGAACAATGGAAGAGTTCTGAAGCATTTTTAAACGTCAGCGGAATTCCGAGAACAATAGAAGAGTTGTGAAGCATTTTTAAGCGTCAGCGGAATTCTGAGAACAATGGAAGAATTCCGAAGCATTTTTAAATTTCAAAACTTCAGCAGAATTCCGAGAACAATGGAAGAGTTCTGAAGCATTCTTAAACTTCAGCGGAATTCCGAGAACAATGGAAGAGTTTTGAAGCAATTTTAAGCGTCAGCGGAATTCCGAGAACAATGGAAGAGTTCCGAAGCATCTTTAAACGTCAGCGGAATTCCGAGAACAATGGAAGAGTTCTGAAGCATTTTTAAAAGTCAGCGGAATTCTGAGAAAAATAGAAGAGTTGTGAAGCATTTTTAAGCGTCAGCGGAATTCCGAGAACAATGGAAGAATTCTGAAGCATTTTTAAACTTCAAAACTTCAGCAGAATTCCGAGAACAATGGAAGAATTCCGAAGCATTTTTAAAAGTCAGCGGAATTCCGAGAACAATGGAAGAGTTCCGAAGCATTTTTAAAAGTCAGCGGAATTCCGAGAACAATGGAAGAGTTCCGAAGCATTTTTAAACTTCAGCAGAATTCCTGGCACAATGGAAGAGTTCTGAACCATTTTTAAAAGTCAGCAGAATTCCGAGAACAATAGAAGGGTACCAAAGCATGTTAAAACTTCAGCGGAATTCTGAGAACAATGTAAGAGTTCCGAAGCATTTTTAAACTTCACCGGAATTCCGAGAACAATGGAAGAGTTCTGAAGCATTTTTAAACGTCAGCGGAATTTTGAAAACAATCGAAGAGTTCCGAAGCATTTTTAAAAGTCAGCGGAATTCCGTGAACAATGGAAGAGTTGTGAAGCATTTTTAAGCGTCACGGGAAATCCGAGAACAATGGAAGAATTCCGAAGCATTTTTAAACTTCAAAACTTCAGCAGAATTCCGAGAACAATGGAAGAGTTCCGAAGCATTCTTAAACTTCAGCGGAATTCCGAGAACAATGGAAGAGTTTTGAAGCAATTTTAAGCGTCAGCGGAATTCCGAGAACAATGGAAGAGTTCCGAAGCATTTTTAAATGTCAGCGGAATTCCGAGAACAATAGAAGAGTTGTGAAGCATTTTTAAACTTCAGCAGAATTCCGAGAACAATGGCAGAGTTCTGAAGCATTCTTAAACTTCAGCGGAATTCCGAGAACAATGGAAGAGTTCCGAAGCATTTTTAAATGTCAGCGGAATTCCGAGAACAATAGAAGAGTTGTGAAGCATTTTTAAGCGTCAGCGGAATTCTGAGAACAATGGAAGAATTCCGAAGCATTTTTAAACTTCAAAACTTCAGCAGAATTCCGAGAACAATGGAAGAGTTCCGAAGCATTCTTAAACTTCAGCGGAATTCCGAGAACAATGGAAGAGTTTTGAAGCAATTTTAAGCGTCAGCGGAATTCCGAGAACAATGGAAGAGTTCCGAAGCATTTTTAAACGTCAGCGGAATTCCGAGAACAATGGAAGAGTTCTGAAGCATTTTTAAAAGTCAGCGGAATTCTGAGAACAATAGAAGAGTTGTGAAGCATTTTTAAGCATCAGCGGAATTCCGAGAACAATGGAAGAATTCCGAAGCATTTTTAAACTTCAAAACTTCAGCAGAATTCCGAGAACAATGGAAGAATTCCGAAGCATTTTTAAACTTCAGCAGAATTCCGAGAACAATGGAAGAGTTACGAAGCATTCTTAAACTTCAGCAGAATTCCGAGAACAATGGAAGAGTTCCGAAGCATTTTTAAACGTCAGCGGAATTCCGAGAACAATGGAAGAGTTCTGACGCATTTTTAAAAGTCAGCGGAATTCTGAGAAAAATAGAAGAGTTGTGAAGCATTTTTAAGCGTGAGCAGAATTCCGAGAACAATGGAAGAATTCCGAAGCATTTTTAAACTTCAAAACTTCAGCAGAATTCCGAAAACAATGGAAGAATTCCGAAGCATTCTTAAACTTCAGCGGAATTCCGAGAACAATGGAAGAGTTCCGAAGCATTTTTAAAAGTCAGCGGAATTCCGAGAACAATGGAAGAGTTCCGAAGCATTTTTACACTTCAGCAGAATTCCTGGCACAATGGAAGAGTTCTGAACCATTTTTAAAAGTCAGCAGAATTCCGAGAACAATAGAAGGGTACCAAAGCATGTTAAAACTTCAGCGGAATTCTGAGAACAATGTAAGAGTTCCGAAGCATTTTTAAACTTCACCGGAATTCCGAGAACAATGGAAGAGTTCTGAAGCATTTTTAAACGTCAGCGGAATTTTGAAAACAATCGAAGAGTTCCGAAGCATTTTTAAAAGTCAGCGGAATTCCGTGAACAATGGAAGAGTTGTGAAGCATTTTTAAGCGTCACCGGAAATCCGAGAACAATGGAAGAATTCCGAAGTATTTTTAAACTTCAAAACTTCAGCAGAATTCCGAGAACAATGGAAGAGTTCCGAAGCATTCTTAAACTTCAGCGGAATTCCGAGAACAATGGAAGAGTTTTGAAGCAATTTTAAGCGTCAGCGGAATTCCGAGAACAATGGAAGAGTTCCGAAGCATTTTTAAATGTCAGCGGAATTCCGAGAACAATAGAAGAGTTGTGAAGCATTTTTAAACTTCAGCAGAATTCCGAGAACAATGGCAGAGTTCTGAAGCATTCTTAAACTTCAGCGGAATTCCGAGAACAATGGAAGAGTTCCGAAGCATTTTTAAATGTCAGCGGAATTCCGAGAACAATAGAAGAGTTGTGAAGCATTTTTAAGCGTCAGCGGAATTCTGAGAACAATGGAAGAATTCAGAAGCATTTTTAAACTTCAAAACTTCAGCAGAATTCCGAGAACAATGGAAGAGTTCCGAAGCATTCTTAAACTTCAGCGGAATTCCGAGAACAATGGAAGAGTTTTGAAGCAATTTTAAGCGTCAGCGGAATTCCGAGAACAATGGAAGAGTTATGAAGCATTTTTAAAAGTCAGCGGAATTCTGAGAATAATAGAAGAGTTGTGAAGCATTTTTAAGCGTCAGCAGAATTCCGAAAACAATGGAAGAATTCCGAAGCATTCTTAAACTTCAGCGGAATTCCGAGAACAATGGAAGAGTTCCGAAGCATTTTTAAAAGTCAGCGGAATTCCGAGAACAATGGAAGAGTTCCGAAGCATTTTTACACTTCAGCAGAATTCCTGGAACAATGGAAGAGTTCTGAAGCATTTTTCAAAGTCAGCAGAATTCCGAGAACAATAGAAGGGTACCAAAGCATGTTTAAACTTCAGCGGAATTCTGAGAACAATGTAAGAGTTCCGAAGCATTTTTAAACTTCACCGGAATTCCGAGAACAATGGAAGAGTTCCGAAGCATTTTTAAACATCAGCGGAATTCCGAGAACAATGGAAGAGTTCCGAAGCATTTTTAAACTTCAGCAGAATTCCTGGCACAATGGAAGAGTTCTGAACCATTTTTAAAAGTCAGCAGAATTCCGAGAACAATAGAAGGGTACCAAAGCATGTTAAAACTTCAGCGGAATTCTGAGAACAATGTAAGAGTTCCGAAGCATTTTTAAACTTCACCGGAATTCCGAGAACAATGGAAGAGTTCTGAAGCATTTTTAAACGTCAGCGGAATTTTGAAAACAATCGAAGAGTTCCGAAGCATTTTTAAAAGTCAGCGGAATTCCGTGAACAATGGAAGAGTTGTGAAGCATTTTTAAGCGTCACCGGAAATCCGAGAACAATGGAAGAATTCCGAAGCATTTTTAAACTTCAAAACTTCAGCAGAATTCCGAGAACAATGGAAGAGTTTTGAAGCAATTTTAAGCGTCAGCGGAATTCCGAGAACAATGGAAGAGTTCCGAAGCATTTTTAAATGTCAGCGGAATTCCGAGAACAATAGAAGAGTTGTGAAGCATTTTTAAACTTCAGCAGAATTCCGAGAACAATGGCAGAGTTCTGAAGCATTCTTAAACTTCAGCGGAATTCCGAGAACAATGGAAGAGTTCCGAAGCATTTTTAAACGTCAGCGGAATTCCGAGAACAATGGAAGAGTTATGAAGCATTTTTAAAAGTCAGCGGAATTCTGAGAATAATAGAAGAGTTGTGAAGCATTTTTAAGCGTCAGCGGAATTCCGAGAACAATGGAAGAATTCCGAAGCATTTTTAAACTTCAAAACTTCAGCAGAATTCCGAGAACAATGGAAGAATTCCGAAGCATTTTTAAACTTCAGCAGAATTCCGAGAACAATGGAAGAGTTCCGAAGCATTCTTAAACTTCAGCAGAATTCCGAGAACAATGAAAGAGTTCCGAAGCATTTTTAAACGTCAGCGGAATTCCGAGAACAATGGAAGAGTTCTGAAGCATTTTTAAGCGTGAGCGGAATTCCGAGAACAATGGAAGAATTCCGAAGCATTTTTAAACTTCAAAACTTCAGCAGAATTCCGAAAACAATGGAAGAATTCCGCAGCATTCTTAAACTTCAGCGGAATTCCGAGAACAATGGAAGAGTTCCGAAGCATTTTTAAAAGTCAGCGGAATTCCGAGAACAATGGAAGAGTTCCGAAGCATTTTTACACTTCAGCAGAATTCCTGGAACAATGGAAGAGTTCTGAAGCATTTTTCAAAGTCAGCAGAATTCCGAGAACAATAGAAGGGTACCAAAGCATGTTTAAACTTCAGCGGAATTCTGAGAACAATGTAAGAGTTCCGAAGCATTTTTAAACTTCACCGGAATTCCGAGAACAATGGAAGAGTTCCGAAGCATTTTTAAACATCAGCGGAATTCCGAGAACAATGGAAGAGTTCTGAAGCATTTTTAAACGTCAGCGGAATTCCGAGAACAATAGAAGAGTTGTGAAGCATTTTTAAGCGTCAGCGGAATTCTGAGAACAATGGAAGAATTCCGAAGCATTTTTAAATTTCAAAACTTCAGCAGAATTCCGAGAACAATGGAAGAGTTCTGAAGCATTCTTAAACTTCAGCGGAATTCCGAGAACAATGGAAGAGTTTTGAAGCAATTTTAAGCGTCAGCGGAATTCCGAGAACAATGGAAGAGTTCCAAAGCATTTTTAAAAGTCTGCGGAATTCCGAGAACAATGGAAGAGTTCTGACGCATTTTTAAAAGTCAGCGGAATTCTGAGAAAAATAGAAGAGTTGTGAAGCATTTTTAAGCGTGAGCGGAATTCCGAGAACAATGGAAGAATTCCGAAGCATTTTTAAACTTCAAAACTTCAGCAGAATTCCGAAAACAATGGAAGAATTCCGAAGCATTCTTAAACTTCAGCGGAATTCCGAGAACAATGGAAGAGTTCCGAAGCATTTTTAAAAGTCAGCGGAATTCCGAGAACAATGGAAGAGTTCCGAAGCATTTTTACACTTCAGCAGAATTCCTGGAACAATGGAAGAGTTCTGAAGCATTTTTCAAAGTCAGCAGAATTCCGAGAACAATAGAAGGGTACCAAAGCATGTTTAAACTTCAGTGGAATTCTGAGAACAATGTAAGAGTTCCGAAGCATTTTTAAACTTCACCGGAATTCCGAGAACAATGGAAGAGTTCCGAAGCATTTTTAAACATCAGCGGAATTCCGAGAACAATGGAAGAGTTCCAAAGCATTTTTAAACTTCAGCAGAATTCCTGGCACAATGGAAGAGTTCTGAACCATTTTTAAAAGTCAGCAGAATTCCGAGAACAATAGAAGGGTACCAAAGCATGTTAAAACTTCAGCGGAATTCTGAGAACAATGTAAGAGTTCCGAAGCATTTTTAAACTTCAGCAGAATTCCTGGCACAATGGAAGAGTTCTGAACCATTTTTAAAAGTCAGCAGAATTCCGAGAACAATAGAAGGGTACCAAAGCATGTTAAAACTTCAGCGGAATTCTGAGAACAATGTAAGAGTTCCGAAGCATTTTTAAACTTCACCGGAATTCCGAGAACAATGGAAGAGTTCTGAAGCATTTTTAAACGTCAGCGGAATTTTGAAAACAATCGAAGAGTTCCGAAGCATTTTTAAAAGTCAGCGGAATTCCGTGAACAATGGAAGAGTTGTGAAGCATTTTTAAGCGTCACCGGAAATCCGAGAACAATGGAAGAATTCCGAAGCATTTTTAAACTTCAAAACTTCAGCAGAATTCCGAGAACAATGGAAGAGTTCCGAAGCATTCTTAAACTTCAGCGGAATTCCGAGAACAATGGCAGAGTTCTGAAGCATTCTTAAACTTCAGCGGAATTCCGAGAACAATGGAAGAGTTCCGAAGCATTTTTAAATGTCAGCGGAATTCCGAGAACAATAGAAGAGTTGTGAAGCATTTTTAAGCGTCAGCGGAATTCTGAGAACAATGGAAGAATTCAGAAGCATTTTTAAACTTCAAAACTTCAGCAGAATTCCGAGAACAATGGAAGAGTTCCGAAGCATTCTTAAACTTCAGCGGAATTCCGAGAACAATGGAAGAGTTTTGAAGCAATTTTAAGCGTCAGCGGAATTCCGAGAACAATGGAAGAGTTATGAAGCATTTTTAAAAGTCAGCGGAATTCTGAGAATAATAGAAGAGTTGTGAAGCATTTTTAAGCGTCAGCGGAATTCCGAGAACAATGGAAGAATTCCGAAGCATTTTTAAACTTCAAAACTTCAGCAGAATTCCGAGAACAATGGAAGAGTTCCGAAGCATTTTTAAACGTCAGCGGAATTCCGAGAACAATGGAAGAGTTATGAAGCATTTTTAAAAGTCAGCGGAATTCTGAGAATAATAGAAGAGTTGTGAAGCATTTTTAAGCGTCAGCGGAATTCCGAGAACAATGGAAGAATTCCGAAGCATTTTTAAACTTCAAAACTTCAGCAGAATTCCGAGAACAATGGAAGAATTCCGAAGCATTTTTAAACTTCAGCAGAATTCCGAGAACAATGGAAGAGTTCCGAAGCATTCTTAAACTTCAGCACAATTCCGAGAACATTGGAAGAGTTCCGAAGCATTTTTAAACGTCAGCGGAATTCCGAGAACAATGGAAGAGTTCTGAAGCATTTTTAAGCGTGAGCGGAATTCCGAGAACAATGGAAGAATTCCGAAGCATTTTTAAACTTCAAAACTTCAGCAGAATTCCGAAAACAATGGAAGAATTCCGCAGCATTCTTAAACTTCAGCGGAATTCCGAGAACAATGGAAGAGTTCCGAAGCATTTTTAAAAGTCAGCGGAATTCCGAGAACAATGGAAGAGTTCCGAAGCATTTTTACACTTCAGCAGAATTCCTGGAACAATGGAAGAGTTCTGAAGCATTTTTCAAAGTCAGCAGAATTCCGAGAACAATAGAAGGGTACCAAAGCATGTTTAAACTTCAGCGGAATTCTGAGAACAATGTAAGAGTTCCGAAGCATTTTTAAACTTCACCGGAATTCCGAGAACAATGGAAGAGTTCCGAAGCATTTTTAAACATCAGCGGAATTCTGAGAACAATGGAAGAGTTCTGAAGCATTTTTAAACGTCAGCGGAATTCCGAGAACAATAGAAGAGTTGTGAAGCATTTTTAAGCGTCAGCGGAATTCTGAGAACAATGGAAGAATTCCGAAGCATTTTTAAATTTCAAAACTTCAGCAGAATTCCGAGAACAATCGAAGAGTTCTGAAGCATTCTTAAACTTCAGCGGAATTCCGAGAACAATGGAAGAGTTTTGAAGCAATTTTAAGCGTCAGCGGAATTCCGAGAACAATGGAAGAGTTCCGAAGCATCTTTAAACGTCAGCGGAATTCCGAGAACAATGGAAGAGTTCTGAAGCATTTTTAAAAGTCAGCGGAATTCTGAGAAAAATAGAAGAGTTGTGAAGCATTTTTAAGCGTCAGCGGAATTCCGAGAACAATGGAAGAATTCTGAAGCATTTTTAAACTTCAAAACTTCAGCAGAATTCCGAGAACAATGGAAGAATTCCGAAGCATTTTTAAAAGTCAGCGGAATTCCGAGAACAATGGAAGAGTTCCGAAGCATTTTTAAAAGTCAGCGGAATTCCGAGAACAATGGAAGAGTTCCGAAGCATTTTTAAACTTCAGCAGAATTCCTGGCACAATGGAAGAGTTCTGAACCATTTTTAAAAGTCAGCAGAATTCCGAGAACAATAGAAGGGTACCAAAGCATGTTAAAACTTCAGCGGAATTCTGAGAACAATGTAAGAGTTCCGAAGCATTTTTAAACTTCACCGGAATTCCGAGAACAATGGAAGAGTTCTGAAGCATTTTTAAACGTCAGCGGAATTTTGAAAACAATCGAAGAGTTCCGAAGCATTTTTAAAAGTCAGCGGAATTCCGTGAACAATGGAAGAGTTGTGAAGCATTTTTAAGCGTCACGGGAAATCCGAGAACAATGGAAGAATTCCGAAGCATTTTTAAACTTCAAAACTTCAGCAGAATTCCGAGAACAATGGAAGAGTTCCGAAGCATTCTTAAACTTCAGCGGAATTCCGAGAACAATGGAAGAGTTTTGAAGCAATTTTAAGCGTCAGCGGAATTCCGAGAACAATGGAAGAGTTCCGAAGCATTTTTAAATGTCAGCGGAATTCCGAGAACAATAGAAGAGTTGTGAAGCATTTTTAAACTTCAGCAGAATTCCGAGAACAATGGCAGAGTTCTGAAGCATTCTTAAACTTCAGCGGAATTCCGAGAACAATGGAAGAGTTCCGAAGCATTTTTAAATGTCAGCGGAATTCCGAGAACAATAGAAGAGTTGTGAAGCATTTTTAAGCGTCAGCGGAATTCTGAGAACAATGGAAGAATTCCGAAGCATTTTTAAACTTCAAAACTTCAGCAGAATTCCGAGAACAATGGAAGAGTTCCGAAGCATTCTTAAACTTCAGCGGAATTCTGAGAACAATAGAAGAGTTGTGAAGCATTTTTAAGCATCAGCGGAATTCCGAGAACAATGGAAGAATTCCGAAGCATTTTTAAACTTCAAAACTTCAGCAGAATTCCGAGAACAATGGAAGAATTCCGAAGCATTTTTAAACTTCAGCAGAATTCCGAGAACAATGGAAGAGTTACGAAGCATTCTTAAACTTCAGCAGAATTCCGAGAACAATGGAAGAGTTCCGAAGCATTTTTAAACGTCAGCGGAATTCCGAGAACAATGGAAGAGTTCTGACGCATTTTTAAAAGTCAGCGGAATTCTGAGAAAAATAGAAGAGTTGTGAAGCATTTTTAAGCGTGAGCAGAATTCCGAGAACAATGGAAGAATTCCGAAGCATTTTTAAACTTCAAAACTTCAGCAGAATTCCGAAAACAATGGAAGAATTCCGAAGCATTCTTAAACTTCAGCGGAATTCCGAGAACAATGGAAGAGTTCCGAAGCATTTTTAAAAGTCAGCGGAATTCCGAGAACAATGGAAGAGTTCCGAAGCATTTTTACACTTCAGCAGAATTCCTGGCACAATGGAAGAGTTCTGAACCATTTTTAAAAGTCAGCAGAATTCCGAGAACAATAGAAGGGTACCAAAGCATGTTAAAACTTCAGCGGAATTCTGAGAACAATGTAAGAGTTCCGAAGCATTTTTAAACTTCACCGGAATTCCGAGAACAATGGAAGAGTTCTGAAGCATTTTTAAACGTCAGCGGAATTTTGAAAACAATCGAAGAGTTCCGAAGCATTTTTAAAAGTCAGCGGAATTCCGTGAACAATGGAAGAGTTGTGAAGCATTTTTAAGCGTCACCGGAAATCCGAGAACAATGGAAGAATTCCGAAGCATTTTTAAACTTCAAAACTTCAGCAGAATTCCGAGAACAATGGAAGAGTTCCGAAGCATTCTTAAACTTCAGCGGAATTCCGAGAACAATGGAAGAGTTTTGAAGCAATTTTAAGCGTCAGCGGAATTCCGAGAACAATGGAAGAGTTCCGAAGCATTTTTAAATGTCAGCGGAATTCCGAGAACAATAGAAGAGTTGTGAAGCATTTTTAAACTTCAGCAGAATTCCGAGAACAATGGCAGAGTTCTGAAGCATTCTTAAACTTCAGCGGAATTCCGAGAACAATGGAAGAGTTCCGAAGCATTTTTAAATGTCAGCGGAATTCCGAGAACAATAGAAGAGTTGTGAAGCATTTTTAAGCGTCAGCGGAATTCTGAGAACAATGGAAGAATTCAGAAGCATTTTTAAACTTCAAAACTTCAGCAGAATTCCGAGAACAATGGAAGAGTTCCGAAGCATTCTTAAACTTCAGCGGAATTCCGAGAACAATGGAAGAGTTTTGAAGCAATTTTAAGCGTCAGCGGAATTCCGAGAACAATGGAAGAGTTATGAAGCATTTTTAAAAGTCAGCGGAATTCTGAGAATAATAGAAGAGTTGTGAAGCATTTTTAAGCGTCAGCAGAATTCCGAAAACAATGGAAGAATTCCGAAGCATTCTTAAACTTCAGCGGAATTCCGAGAACAATGGAAGAGTTCCGAAGCATTTTTAAAAGTCAGCGGAATTCCGAGAACAATGGAAGAGTTCCGAAGCATTTTTACACTTCAGCAGAATTCCTGGAACAATGGAAGAGTTCTGAAGCATTTTTCAAAGTCAGCAGAATTCCGAGAACAATAGAAGGGTACCAAAGCATGTTTAAACTTCAGCGGAATTCTGAGAACAATGTAAGAGTTCCGAAGCATTTTTAAACTTCACCGGAATTCCGAGAACAATGGAAGAGTTCCGAAGCATTTTTAAACATCAGCGGAATTCCGAGAACAATGGAAGAGTTCCGAAGCATTTTTAAACTTCAGCAGAATTCCTGGCACAATGGAAGAGTTCTGAACCATTTTTAAAAGTCAGCAGAATTCCGAGAACAATAGAAGGGTACCAAAGCATGTTAAAACTTCAGCGGAATTCTGAGAACAATGTAAGAGTTCCGAAGCATTTTTAAACTTCACCGGAATTCCGAGAACAATGGAAGAGTTCTGAAGCATTTTTAAACGTCAGCGGAATTTTGAAAACAATCGAAGAGTTCCGAAGCATTTTTAAAAGTCAGCGGAATTCCGTGAACAATGGAAGAGTTGTGAAGCATTTTTAAGCGTCACCGGAAATCCGAGAACAATGGAAGAATTCCGAAGCATTTTTAAACTTCAAAACTTCAGCAGAATTCCGAGAACAATGGAAGAGTTTTGAAGCAATTTTAAGCGTCAGCGGAATTCCGAGAACAATGGAAGAGTTCCGAAGCATTTTTAAATGTCAGCGGAATTCCGAGAACAATAGAAGAGTTGTGAAGCATTTTTAAACTTCAGCAGAATTCCGAGAACAATGGCAGAGTTCTGAAGCATTCTTAAACTTCAGCGGAATTCCGAGAACAATGGAAGAGTTCCGAAGCATTTTTAAACGTCAGCGGAATTCCGAGAACAATGGAAGAGTTATGAAGCATTTTTAAAAGTCAGCGGAATTCTGAGAATAATAGAAGAGTTGTGAAGCATTTTTAAGCGTCAGCGGAATTCCGAGAACAATGGAAGAATTCCGAAGCATTTTTAAACTTCAAAACTTCAGCAGAATTCCGAGAACAATGGAAGAATTCCGAAGCATTTTTAAACTTCAGCAGAATTCCGAGAACAATGGAAGAGTTCCGAAGCATTCTTAAACTTCAGCAGAATTCCGAGAACAATGAAAGAGTTCCGAAGCATTTTTAAACGTCAGCGGAATTCCGAGAACAATGGAAGAGTTCTGAAGCATTTTTAAGCGTGAGCGGAATTCCGAGAACAATGGAAGAATTCCGAAGCATTTTTAAACTTCAAAACTTCAGCAGAATTCCGAAAACAATGGAAGAATTCCGCAGCATTCTTAAACTTCAGCCGGATTCCGAGAACAATGGAAGAGTTCCGAAGCATTTTTAAAAGTCAGCGGAATTCCGAGAACAATGGAAGAGTTCCGAAGCATTTTTACACTTCAGCAGAATTCCTGGAACAATGGAAGAGTTCTGAAGCATTTTTCAAAGTCAGCAGAATTCCGAGAACAATAGAAGGGTACCAAAGCATGTTTAAACTTCAGCGGAATTCTGAGAACAATGTAAGAGTTCCGAAGCATTTTTAAACTTCACCGGAATTCCGAGAACAATGGAAGAGTTCCGAAGCATTTTTAAACATCAGCGGAATTCCGAGAACAATGGAAGAGTTCTGAAGCATTTTTAAACGTCAGCGGAATTCCGAGAACAATAGAAGAGTTGTGAAGCATTTTTAAGCGTCAGCGGAATTCTGAGAACAATGGAAGAATTCCGAAGCATTTTTAAATTTCAAAACTTCAGCAGAATTCGAGAACAATGGAAGAGTTCTGAAGCATTCTTAAACTTCAGCGGAATTCCGAGAACAATGGAAGAGTTTTGAAGCAATTTTAAGCGTCAGCGGAATTCCGAGAACAATGGAAGAGTTCCGAAGCATTTTTAAACGTCAGCGGAATTCCGAGAACAATGGAAGAGTTCTGAAGCATTTTTAAAAGTCAGCGGAATTCTGAGAAAAATAGAAGAGTTGTGAAGCATTTTTAAACGTCAGCGGAATTCCGAGAACAATGGATGAATTCCGAAGCATTTTTAAACTTCAAAACTTCAGCAGAATTCCGAGAACAATGGAAGAGTTCCGAAGCATTCTTAAACTTCAGCGGAATTCCGAGAACAATGGAAGAGTTTTGAAGCAATTTTAAGCGTCAGCGGAATTCCGAGAACAATGGAAGAGTTCCAAAGCATTTTTAAAAGTCTGCGGAATTCCGAGAACAATGGAAGAGTTCTGACGCATTTTTAAAAGTCAGCGGAATTCTGAGAAAAATAGAAGAGTTGTGAAGCATTTTTAAGCGTGAGCGGAATTCCGAGAACAATGGAAGAATTCCGAAGCATTTTTAAACTTCAAAACTTCAGCAGAATTCCGAAAACAATGGAAGAATTCCGAAGCATTCTTAAACTTCAGCGGAATTCCGAGAACAATGGAAGAGTTCCGAAGCATTTTTAAAAGTCAGCGGAATTCCGAGAACAATGGAAGAGTTCCGAAGCATTTTTACACTTCAGCAGAATTCCTGGAACAATGGAAGAGTTCTGAAGCATTTTTCAAAGTCAGCAGAATTCCGAGAACAATAGAAGGGTACCAAAGCATGTTTAAACTTCAGTGGAATTCTGAGAACAATGTAAGAGTTCCGAAGCATTTTTAAACTTCACCGGAATTCCGAGAACAATGGAAGAGTTCCGAAGCATTTTTAAACATCAGCGGAATTCCGAGAACAATGGAAGAGTTCCAAAGCATTTTTAAACTTCAGCAGAATTCCTGGCACAATGGAAGAGTTCTGAACCATTTTTAAAAGTCAGCAGAATTCCGAGAACAATAGAAGGGTACCAAAGCATGTTAAAACTTCAGCGGAATTCTGAGAACAATGTAAGAGTTCCGAAGCATTTTTAAACTTCACCGGAATTCCGAGAACAATGGAAGAGTTCTGAAGCATTTTTAAACGTCAGCGGAATTTTGAAAACAATCGAAGAGTTCCGAAGCATTTTTAAAAGTCAGCGGAATTCCGTGAACAATGGAAGAGTTGTGAAGCATTTTTAAGCGTCACCGGAAATCCGAGAACAATGGAAGAATTCCGAAGCATTTTTAAACTTCAAAACTTCAGCAGAATTCCGAGAACAATGGAAGAGTTCCGAAGCATTCTTAAACTTCAGCGGAATTCCGAGAACAATGGAAGAGTTTTGAAGCAATTTTAAGCGTCAGCGGAATTCCGAGAACAATGGAAGAGTTCCGAAGCATTTTTAAATGTCAGCGGAATTCCGAGAACAATAGAAGAGTTGTGAAGCATTTTTAAACTTCAGCAGAATTCCGAGAACAATGGAAGAGTTCCGAAGCATTTTTAAATGTCAGCGGAATTCCGAGAACAATAGAAGAGTTGTGAAGCATTTTTAAGCGTCAGCGGAATTCTGAGAACAATGGAAGAATTCCGAAGCATTTTTAAACTTCAAAACTTCAGCAGAATTCCGACAACAATGGAAGAGTTCCGAAGCATTCTTAAACTTCAGCGGAATTCCGAGAACAATGGATGAGTTTTGAAGCAATTTTAAGCGTCAGCGGAATTCCGAGAACAATGGAAGAGTTCCGAAGCATTTTTAAACGTCAGCGGAATTCCGAGAACAATGGAAGAGTTCTGAAGCATTTTTAAAAGTCAGCGGAATTCTGAGAATAATAGAAGAGTTGTGAAGCATTTTTAAGCGTCAGCGGAATTCCGAGAACAATGGAAGAATTCCGAAGCATTTTTAAACTTCAAAACTTCAGCAGAATTCCGAGAACAATGGAAGAATTCCGAAGCATTTTTAAACTTCAGCAGAATTCCGAGAACAATGGAAGAGTTCCGAAGCATTCTTAAACTTCAGCAGAATTCCGAGAACAATGGAAGAGTTCCGAAGCATTTTTAAACGTCAGCGGAATTCCGAGAACAATGGAAGAGTTCTGAAGCATTTTTAAGCGTGAGCGGAATTCCGAGAACAATGGAAGAATTCCGAAGCATTTTTAAACTTCAAAACTTCAGCAGAATTCCGAAAACAATGGAAGAATTCCGAAGCATTCTTAAACTTCAGCGGAATTCCGAGAACAATGGAAGAGTTCCGAAGCATTTTTAAAAGTCAGCGGAATTCCGAGAACAATGGAAGAGTTCCGAAGCATTTTTACACTTCAGCAGAATTCCTGGAACAATGGAAGAGTTCTGAAGCATTTTTCAAAGTCAGCAGAATTCCGAGAACAATAGAAGGGTACCAAAGCATGTTTAAACTTCAGCGGAATTCTGAGAACAATGTAAGAGTTCCGAAGCATTTTTAAACTTCACCGGAATTCCGAGAACAATGGAAGAGTTCCGAAGCATTTTTAAACATCAGCGGAATTCCGAGAACAATGGAAGAGTTCTGAAGCATTTTTAAACGTCAGCGGAATTCCGAGAACAATAGAAGAGTTGTGAAGCATTTTTAAGCGTCAGCGGAATTCTGAGAACAATGGAAGAATTCCGAAGCATTTTTAAACTTCAAAACTTCAGCAGAATTCCGAGAACAATGGAAGAGTTCTGAAGCATTCTTAAACTTCAGCGGAATTCCGAGAACAATGGAAGAGTTTTGAAGCAATTTTAAGCGTCAGCGGAATTCCGAGAACAATGGAAGAGTTCCAAAGCATTTTTAAAAGTCTGCGGAATTCCGAGAACAATGGAAGAGTTCCGAAGCATTTTTAAACTTCAGCAGAATTCCTGGCACAATGGAAGAGTTCTGAAGCATTTTTAAAAGTCAGCAGAATTTCGAGAACAATAGAAGGGTACCAAAGCATGCTTAAACTTCAGCGGAATTCTGAGAACAATGTAAGAGTTCCGAAGCATTTTTAAACTTCACCAGAATTCCGAGAACAATGGAAGAGTTCTGAAGCATTTTTAAACGTCAGCGAAATTTTGAAAACAATCGAAGAGTTCCGAAGCATTTTTAAAAGTCAGCGGAATTCCGTGAACAATGGAAGAGTTGTGAAGCATTTTTAAGCGTCAGCGGAATTCCGAGAACAATGGAAGAGTTCCGAAGCATTTTTAAACTTCAGCAGAATTCCGAGAACAATGGAAGAGTTCCGAAGCATTCTTAAACTTCAGCGGAATTCCGAGAACAATGCAAGAGTTCCGAAGCATTTTTAAACTTCACCAGAATTCCGAGAACAATGGAAGAATTCCGAAGCATTTTTAAACTTCAAAACTTCAGCAGAATTCCGAGAACAATGGAAGAGTTCCGAAGCATTCTTAAACTTCAGCGGAATTCCGAGAACAATTGAAGAGTTTTGAAGCAATTTTAAGCGTCAGCGGAATTCCGAGAACAATGGATGAGTTCCGAAGCATTTTTAAACGTCAGCGGAATTCCGAGAACAATGGAAGAGTTCTGAAGCTTTTTTAAAAGTCAGCGGAATTCTGAGAAAAATAGAAGAGTTGTGAAGCATTTTTAAGCGTCAGCGGAATTCCGAGAACAATGGAAGAATTCCGAAGCATTTTTAAACTTCAAAACTTCAGCAGAATTCCGAGAACAATGGAAGAATTCCGAAGCATTCTTAAACTTCAGCGGAATTCCGAGAACAATGGAAGAGTTCCGAAGCATTTTTACACTTCAGCAGAATTCCTGGAACAATGGAAGAGTTCTGAAGCATTTTTCAAAGTCAGCAGAATTCCGAGAACCATAGAAGGGTACCAAAGCATGTTTAAACTTCAGCGGAATTCTGAGAACAATGTAAGAGTTCCGAAGCATTTTTAAACTTCACCGGAATTCCGAGAACAATGGAAGAGTTCCGAAGCATTTTTAAACATCAGCGGAATTCCGAGAACAATGGAAGAGTTCTGAAGCATTTTTAAACGTCAGCGGAATTCCGAGAACAATAGAAGAGATGTGAAGCATTTTTAAGCGTCAGCGGAATTCTGAGAACAATGGAAGAATTCCGAAGCATTTTTAAACTTCAAAACTTCAGCAGAATTCCGAGAACAATGGAAGAGTTCCGAAGCATTTTTAAACTTCAGCGGAATTCCGAGAACAATGGAAGAGTTCCGAAGCATTTTTAAACGTCAGCAGAATTCCGAGAACAATGGAAGAGTTCTGAAGCATTTTTAAAAGTCAGCGGAATTCTGAGAACAATAGAAGAGTTGTGAAGCATTTTTAAGCGTCAGCGGAATTCCGAGATCAATGGAAGAATTCCGAAGCATTTTTAAACTTCAGCAGAATTCCGAGAACAATGGAAGAGTTCCGAAGCATTCTTAAACTTCAGCGGAATTCCGAGAACAATGGAAGAGTTTTGAAGCAATTTTAAATTTCAGCGGAATTCCGAGAACAATGGAAGAGTTCCGAAGCATTTTTAAAAGTCAGCGGAATTCCGAGAACAATGGAAGAGTTCCGAAGCATTTTTAAACTTCAGCAGAATTCCTGGCACAATGGAAGAGTTCTGAACCATTTTTAAAAGTCAGCAGAATTCCGAGAACAATAGAAGGGTACCAAAGCATGTTAAAACTTCAGCGGAATTCTGAGAACAATGTAAGAGTTCCGAAGCATTTTTAAACTTCACCGGAATTCCGAGAACAATGGAAGAGTTCTGAAGCATTTTTAAACGTCAGCGGAATTTTGAAAACAATCGAAGAGTTCCGAAGCATTTTTAAAAGTCAGCGGAATTCCGTGAACAATGGAAGAGTTCTGAAGCATTTTTAAAAGTCAGCGGAATTCTGAGAACAATTGAAGAGTTGTGAAGCATTTTTAAGCATCAGCGGAATTCCGAGAACAATGGAAGAATTCCGAAGCATTTTTAAACTTCAAAACTTCAGCAGAATTCCGAGAACAATGGAAGAATTCCGAAGCATTTTTAAACTTCAGCAGAATTCCGAGAACAATGGAAGAGTTCCGAAGCATTCTTAAACTTCAGCAGAATTCCGAGAACAATGGAAGAGTTCCGAAGCATTTTTAAACGTCAGCGGAATTCCGAGAACAATGGAAGAGTTCCGAAGCATTTTTACACTTCAGCAGAATTCCTGGAACAATGGAAGAGTTCTGAAGCATTTTCAAAGTCAGCAGAATTCCGAGAACAATAGAAGGGTACCAAAGCATGTTTAAACTTCAGCGGAATTCTGAGAACAATGTAAGAGTTCCGAAGCATTTTTAAACTTCACCGGAATTCCGAGAACAATGGAAGAGTTCCGAAGCATTTTTAAACATCAGCGGAATTCCGAGAACAATGGAAGAGTTCTGAAGCATTTTTAAACGTCAGCGGAATTCCGAGAACAATAGAAGAGTTGTGAAGCATTTTTAAGCGTCAGCGGAATTCTGAGAACAATGGAAGAATTCCGAAGCATTTTTAAACTTCAAAACTTCAGCAGAATTCCGAGAACAATGGAAGAGTTCCGAAGCATTCTTAAACTTCAGCGGAATTCCGAGAACAATGGAAGAGTTTTGAAGCAATTTTAAGCGTCAGCGGAATTCCGAGAACAATGGAAGAGTTCTGAAGCATTTTTAAACGTCAGCGGAATTCCGAGAACAATGGAAGAGTTCTGAAGCATTTTTAAAAGTCAGCGGAATTCTGAGAAAAATAGAAGAGTTGTGAAGCATTTTTAAGCGTCAGCGGAATTCCGAGAACAATGGAAGAATTCCGAAGCATTTTTAAACTTCAAAACTTCAGCAGAATTCCGAGAACAATGGAAGAATTCCAAAGCATTCTTAAACTTCAGCGGAATTCCGAGAACAATGGAAGAGTTCCGAAGCATTTTTAAAAGTCAGTGGAATTCCGAGAACAATGGAAGAGTTCCGAAGCATTTTTAAAAGTCTGCGGAATTCCGAGAACATTGGAAGAGTTCCGAAGCATTTTTAAACTTCAGCAGAATTCCTGGCACAATTCAAGAGTTCTGAAGCATTTTTAAAAGTCAGCAGAATTCCGAGAACAATAGAAGGGTACCAAAGCATGCTTAAACTTCAGCGGAATTCTGAGAACAATGTAAGAGTTCCAAAGCATTTTTAAACTTCACCAGAATTCCGAGAACAATGGAAGAGTTCCGAAGCATTTTTAAACGTCAGCGGAATTTTGAAAACAATCGAAGAGTTCCGAAGCATTTTTAAAAGTCAGCGGAATTCCGTGAACAATGGAAGAGTTGTGAAGCATTTTTAAGCGTCAGCGGAATTCCGAGAACAATGGAAGAGTTCCGAAGCATTTTTAAACTTCAGCAGAATTCCGAGAACAATGAAAGAGTTCCGAAGCATTCTTAAACTTCAGCGGAATTCCGAGAACAATGGAAGAGTTCCGAAGCATTTTTAAAAGTCAGCGGAATTCCGAGAACAATGGAAGAGTTCCGAAGCATTTTTAAAAGTCAGCAGTATTCCGAGAACAATAGAAGGGTACCAAAGGATGTTTAAACTTCAGCGGAATTCTGCGAACAATGTAAGAGTTCCGAAGCATTTTTAAACTTCACCGGAATTCCGAGAACAATGGAAGAGTCCCGAAGCATTTTTAAACGTCAGCGGAATTCCGAGAACAATGGAAGAGTTCTGAAGCATTTTTAAACGTCAGCGGAATTTTGAAAACAATGGAAGATTTCCGAAGCATTTTTAAACGTCAGCGGAATTCTCTGAACACTGGAAGAGTTCCGAAGCATTTTTAAATGTCAGCGGAATTCCGAGAACAATGGAAGAGTTGTGAAGCATTTTTAAACATCAGCGGAATTCCGAGAACAATGGAAGAGTTCCGAAGCATTTTTAAACGTCAGCAGAATTCCGAGAACAATGGAAGAGTTCTGAAGCCTTTTTAAATGTCAGCGGAATTCCGAGAACAATGGAAGTGTTCCGAAGCATTCTTAAACTTCAGCAGAATTCCGAGAACAATAGAAGAGTTGTGAAGCATTTTTAAGCGTCAGCGGAATTCTGAGAACAATGGAAGAATTCCGAAGCATTTTTAAACTTCAAAACTTCAGCAGAATTCCGAGAACAATGGAAGAGTTCCGAAGCATTCTTAAACTTCAGCGGAATTCCGAGAACAATTGAAGAGTTTTGAAGCAATTTTAAGCGTTAGCGGAATTCCGAGAACAATGGAAGAGTTCCGAATCATTTTTAAATGTCAGCGGAATTCCGAGAACAATGGAAGAGTTCTGAAGCTTTTTTAAAAGTCAGCGGAATTCTGAGAAAAATAGAAGAGTTGTGAAGCATTTTTAAGCGTCAGCGGAATTCGGAGAACAATGGAAGAATTCCGAAGCATTTTTAAACTTCAAAACTTCAGCAGAATTCCGAGAACAATGGAAGAATTCCGAAGCATTCTTAAACTTCAGCGGAATTCCGAGAACAATGGAAGAGTTCCGAAGCATTTTTAAAAGTCAGCGGAATTCCGAGAACAATGGAAGAGTTCCGAAGCATTTTTACACTTCAGCAGAATTCCTGGAACAATGGAAGAGTTCTGAAGCATTTTTCAAAGTCAGCAGAATTCCGAGAACAATAGAAGGGTACCAAAGCATGTTTAAACTTCAGCGGAATTCTGAGAACAATGTAAGAGTTCCGAAGCATTTTTAAACTTCACCGGAATTCCGAGAACAATGGAAGAGTTCCGAAGCATTTTTAAACATCAGCGGAATTCCGAGAACAATGGAAGAGTTCTGAAGCATTTTTAAATGTCAGCGGAATTCCGAGAACAATAGAAGAGTTGTGAAGCATTTTTAAGCGTCAGCGGAATTCTGAGAACAATGGAAGAATTCCGAAGCATTTTTAAACTTCAAAACTTCAGCAGAATTCCGAGAACAATGGAAGAGTTCTGAAGCATTCTTAAACTTCAGCGGAATTCCGAGAACAATGGAAGAGTTTTGAAGCAATTTTAAGCGTCAGCGGAATTCCGAGAACAATGGAAGAGTTCCAAAGCATTTTTAAAAGTCTGCGGAATTCCGAGAACAATGGAAGAGTTCCGAAGCATTTTTAAACTTCAGCAGAATTCCTGGCACAATGGAAGAGTTCTGAAGCATTTTTAAAAGTCAGCAGAATTTCGAGAACAATAGAAGGGTACCAAAGCATGCTTAAACTTCAGCGGAATTCTGAGAACAATGTAAGAGTTCCGAAGCATTTTTAAACTTCACCAGAATTCCGAGAACAATGGAAGAGTTCTGAAGCATTTTTAAACGTCAGCGAAATTTTGAAAACAATCGAAGAGTTCCGAAGCATTTTTAAAAGTCAGCGGAATTCCGTGAACAATGGAAGAGTTGTGAAGCATTTTTAAGCGTCAGCGGAATTCCGAGAACAATGGAAGAGTTCCGAAGCATTTTTAAACTTCAGCAGAATTCCGAGAACAATGGAAGAGTTCCGAAGCATTCTTAAACTTCAGCGGAATTCCGAGAACAATGCAAGAGTTCCGAAGCATTTTTAAACTTCACCAGAATTCCGAGAACAATGGAAGAATTCCGAAGCATTTTTAAACTTCAAAACTTCAGCAAAATTCCGAGAACAATGGAAGAGTTCCGAAGCATTCTTAAACTTCAGCGGAATTCCGAGAACAATTGAAGAGTTTTGAAGCAATTTTAAGCGTCAGCGGAATTCCGAGAACAATGGATGAGTTCCGAAGCATTTTTAAACGTCAGCGGAATTCCGAGAACAATGGAAGAGTTCTGAAGCTTTTTTAAAAGTCAGCGGAATTCTGAGAAAAATAGATGAGTTGTGAAGCATTTTTAAGCGTCAGCGGAATTCCGAGAACAATGGAAGAATTCCGAAGCATTTTTAAACTTCAAAACTTCAGCAGAATTCCGAGAACAATGGAAGAATTCCGAAGCATTCTTAAACTTCAGCGGAATTCCGAGAACAATGGAAGAGTTCCGAAGCATTTTTACACTTCAGCAGAATTCCTGGAACAATGGAAGAGTTCTGAAGCATTTTTCAAAGTCAGCAGAATTCCGAGAACCATAGAAGGGTACCAAAGCATGTTTAAACTTCAGCGGAATTCTGAGAACAATGTAAGAGTTCCGAAGCATTTTTAAACTTCACCGGAATTCCGAGAACAATGGAAGAGTTCCGAAGCATTTTTAAACATCAGCGGAATTCCGAGAACAATGGAAGAGTTCTGAAGCATTTTTAAACGTCAGCGGAATTCCGAGAACAATAGAAGAGAAGTGAAGCATTTTTAAGCGTCAGCGGAATTCTGAGAACAATGGAAGAATTCCGAAGCATTTTTAAACTTCAAAACTTCAGCAGAATTCCGAGAACAATGGAAGAGTTCCGAAGCATTTTTAAACTTCAGCGGAATTCCGAGAACAATGGAAGAGTTCCGAAGCATTTTTAAACGTCAGCAGAATTCCGAGAACAATGGAAGAGTTCTGAAGCATTTTTAAAAGTCAGCGGAATTCTGAGAACAATAGAAGAGTTGTGAAGCATTTTTAAGCGTCAGCGGAATTCCGAGAACAATGGAAGAATTCCGAAGCATTTTTAAACTTCAGCAGAATTCCGAGAACAATGGAAGAGTTCCGAAGCATTCTTAAACTTCAGCGGAATTCCGAGAACAATGGAAGAGTTTTGAAGCAATTTTAAATTTCAGCGGAATTCCGAGAACAATGGAAGAGTTCCGAAGCATTTTTAAAAGTCAGCGGAATTCCGAGAACAATGGAAGAGTTCCGAAGCATTTTTAAACTTCAGCAGAATTCCTGGCACAATGGAAGAGTTCTGAACCATTTTTAAAAGTCAGCAGAATTCCGAGAACAATAGAAGGGTACCAAAGCATGTTAAAACTTCAGCGGAATTCTGAGAACAATGTAAGAGTTCCGAAGCATTTTTAAACTTCACCGGAATTCCGAGAACAATGGAAGAGTTCTGAAGCATTTTTAAACGTCAGCGGAATTTTGAAAACAATCGAAGAGTTCCGAAGCATTTTTAAAAGTCAGCGGAATTCCGTGAACAATGGAAGAGTTCTGAAGCATTTTTAAAAGTCAGCGGAATTCTGAGAACAATTGAAGAGTTGTGAAGCATTTTTAAGCATCAGCGGAATTCCGAGAACAATGGAAGAATTCCGAAGCATTTTTAAACTTCAAAACTTCAGCAGAATTCCGAGAACAATGGAAGAATTCCGAAGCATTTTTAAACTTCAGCAGAATTCCGAGAACAATGGAAGAGTTCCGAAGCATTCTTAAACTTCAGCAGAATTCCGAGAACAATGGAAGAGTTCCGAAGCATTTTTAAACGTCAGCGGAATTCCGAGAACAATGGAAGAGTTCTGAAGCATTTTTAAAAGTCAGCGGAATTCTGAGAAAAATAGAAGAGTTGTGAAGCATTTTTAAGCGTGAGCGGAATTCCGAGAACAATGGAAGAATTCCGAAGCATTTTTAAACTTCAAAACTTCAGCAGAATTCCGAAAACAATGGAAGAATTCCGAAGCATTCTTAAACTTCAGCGGAATTCCGAGAACAATGGAAGAGTTCCGAAGCATTTTTAAAAGTCAGCGGAATTCCGAGAACAATGGAAGAGTTCCGAAGCATTTTTACACTTCAGCAGAATTCCTGGAACAATGGAAGAGTTCTGAAGCATTTTTCAAAGTCAGCAGAATTCCGAGAACAATAGAAGGGTACCAAAGCATGTTTAAACTTCAGCGGAATTCTGAGAACAATGTAAGAGTTCCGAAGCATTTTTAAACTTCACCGGAATTCCGAGAACAATGGAAGAGTTCCGAAGCATTTTTAAACATCAGCGGAATTCCGAGAACAATGGAAGAGTTCTGAAGCATTTTTAAACGTCAGCGGAATTCCGAGAACAATAGAAGAGTTGTGAAGCATTTTTAAGCGTCAGCGGAATTCTGAGAACAATGGAAGAATTCCGAAGCATTTTTAAACTTCAAAACTTCAGCAGAATTCCGAGAACAATGGAAGAGTTCCGAAGCATTCTTAAACTTCAGCGGAATTCCGAGAACAATGGAAGAGTTTTGAAGCAATTTTAAGCGTCAGCGGAATTCCGAGAACAATGGAAGAGTTCTGAAGCATTTTTAAACGTCAGCGGAATTCCGAGAACAATGGAAGAGTTCTGAAGCATTTTTAAAAGTCAGCGGAATTCTGAGAAAAATAGAAGAGTTGTGAAGCATTTTTAAGCGTCAGCGGAATTCCGAGAACAATGGAAGAATTCCGAAGCATTTTTAAACTTCAAAACTTCAGCAGAATTCCGAGAACAATGGAAGAGTTCCGAAGCATTTTTAAACTTCAGCAGAATTCCTGGCACAATTCAAGAGTTCTGAAGCATTTTTAAAAGTCAGCAGAATTCCGAGAACAATAGAAGGGTACCAAAGCATGCTTAAACTTCAGCGGAATTCTGAGAACAATGTAAGAGTTCCAAAGCATTTTTAAACTTCACCAGAATTCCGAGAACAATGGAAGAGTTCCGAAGCATTTTTAAACGTCAGCGGAATTTTGAAAACAATCGAAGAGTTCCGAAGCATTTTTAAAAGTCAGCGGAATTCCGTGAACAATGGAAGAGTTGTGAAGCATTTTTAAGCGTCAGCGGAATTCCGAGAACAATGGAAGAGTTCCGAAGCATTTTTAAACTTCAGCAGAATTCCGAGAACAATGAAAGAGTTCCGAAGCATTCTTAAACTTCAGCGGAATTCCGAGAACAATGGAAGAGTTCCGAAGCATTTTTAAAAGTCAGCGGAATTCCGAGAACAATGGAAGAGTTCCGAAGCATTTTTAAAAGTCAGCAGTATTCCGAGAACAATAGAAGGGTACCAAAGCATGTTTAAACTTCAGCGGAATTCTGCGAACAATGTAAGAGTTCCGAAGCATTTTTAAACTTCACCGGAATTCCGAGAACAATGGAAGAGTCCCGAAGCATTTTTAAACGTCAGCGGAATTCCGAGAACAATGGAAGAGTTCTGAAGCATTTTTAAACGTCAGCGGAATTTTGAAAACAATGGAAGATTTCCGAAGCATTTTTAAACGTCAGCGGAATTCTCTGAACACTGGAAGAGTTCCGAAGCATTTTTAAATGTCAGCGGAATTCCGAGAACAATGGAAGAGTTGTGAAGCATTTTTAAACATCAGCGGAATTCCGAGAACAATGGAAGAGTTCCGAAGCATTTTTAAACGTCAGCAGAATTCCGAGAACAATGGAAGAGTTCTGAAGCCTTTTTAAATGTCAGCGGAATTCCGAGAACAATGGAAGTGTTCCGAAGCATTCTTAAACTTCAGCAGAATTCCGAGAACAATAGAAGAGTTGTGAAGCATTTTTAAGCGTCAGCGGAATTCTGAGAACAATGGAAGAATTCCGAAGCATTTTTAAACTTCAAAACTTCAGCAGAATTCCGAGAACAATGGAAGAGTTCCGAAGCATTCTTAAACTTCAGCGGAATTCCGAGAACAATTGAAGAGTTTTGAAGCAATTTTAAGCGTTAGCGGAATTCCGAGAACAATGGAAGAGTTCCGAATCATTTTTAAATGTCAGCGGAATTCCGAGAACAATGGAAGAGTTCTGAAGCTTTTTTAAAAGTCAGCGGAATTCTGAGAAAAATAGAAGAGTTGTGAAGCATTTTTAAGCGTCAGCGGAATTCGGAGAACAATGGAAGAATTCCGAAGCATTTTTAAACTTCAAAACTTCAGCAGAATTCCGAGAACAATGGAAGAATTCCGAAGCATTCTTAAACTTCAGCGGAATTCCGAGAACAATGGAAGAGTTCCGAAGCATTTTCAAAAGTCAGCGGAATTCCGAGAACAATGGAAGAGTTCCAAAGCATTTTTACACTTCAGCAGAATTCCTGGAACAATGGAAGAGTTCTGAAGCATTTTTCAAAGTCAGCAGAATTCCGAGAACCATAGAAGGGTACAAAAGCATGTTTAAACTTCAGCGGAATTCTGAGAACAATGTAAGAGTTCCGAAGCATTTTTAAACTTCACCGGAATTCCGAGAACAATGGAAGAGTTCCGAAGCATTTTTAAACATCAGCGGAATTCCGAGAACAATGGAAGAGTTCTGAAGCATTTTTAAACGTCAGCGGAATTCCGAGAACAATAGAAGAGTTGTGAAGCATTTTTAAGCGTCAGCGGAATTCTGAGAACAATGGAAGAATTCCGAAGCATTTTTAAACTTCAAAACGTCAGCGGAATTCCGAGAACAATGGAAGAGTTCTGAAGCATTTTTAAAAGTCAGCGGAATTCTGAGAACAATAGAAGAGTTGTGAAGCATTTTTAAGCGTCAGCGGAATTCCGAGAACAATGGAAGAATTCCGAAGCATTTTTAAACTTCAGCAGAATTCCGAGAACAATGGAAGAGTTCCGAAGCATTCTTAAACTTCAGCGGAATTCCGAGGACAATGGAAGAGTTCCGAAGCATTTTTAAATGTCAGTGGAATTCCGAGAACAATAGAAGAGTTGTGAAGCATTTTTAAGCGTCAGCGGAATTCTGAGCACAATGGAAGAATTCCGAAGCATTTTTAAACTTCAAAACTTCAGCGGAATTCCGAGAACAATGGAAGTGTTTTGAAGCAATTTTAAGTTTCAGCGGAATTCCGAGAACAATGGAAGAGTTCCGAAGCATTTTTAAACGTCAGCGGAATTCCGAGAACAATGGAAGAGTTCTGAAGCATTTTTAAAAGTTAGCGGAATTCTGAGAAAAATAGAAGAGTTGTAAAGCATTTTTAAGCGTTAGCGGAATTCCGAGAACAATGGAAGAATTCCGAAGCATTTTTAAACTTCAAAACTTCAGCAGAATTCCGAGAACAATGGAAGAATTCCGAAGCATTTTTAAAAGTCAGCGGAATTCCGAGAACAATGGAAGAGTTCCGAAGCATTTTTAAAAGTCAGCGGAATTCCGAGAACAATGGAAGAGTTCCGAAGCATTTTTAAACTTCAGCAGAATTCCTGGCACAATGGAAGAGTTCTGAACCATTTTTAAAAGTCAGCAGAATTCCGAGAACAATAGAAGGGTACCAAAGCATGTGAAAACTTCAGCGGAATTCTGAGAACAATGTAAGAGTTCCGAAGCATTTTTAAACTTCACCGGAATTCCGAGAACAATGGAAGAGTTCTGAAGCATTTTTAAACGTCAGCGGAATTTTGAAAACAATCGAAGATTTCCGAAGCATTTTTAAAAGTCAGCGGAATTCCGTGAACAATGGAAGAGTTCTGAAGCATTTTTAAAAGTCAGCGGAATTCTGAGAACAATAGAAGAGTTGTGAAGCATTTTTAAGCGTCAGCGGAATTCCGAGAACAATGGAAGAATTCCGAAGCATTTTTAAACTTCAAAACTTCAGCAGAATTCCGAGAACAATGGAAGAATTCCGAAGCATTTTTAAACTTCAGCAGAATTCCGAGAACAATGGAAGAGTTCCGAAGCATTCTTAAACTTCAGCAGAATTCCGAGAACAATGGAAGAGTTCCGAAGCATTTTTAAACGTCAGCGGAATTCCGAGAACAATGGAAGAGTTCTGAAGCATTTTTAAAAGTCAGCGGAATTCTAAGAAAAATAGAAGAGTTGTGAAGCATTTTTAAGCGTGAGCGGAATTCCGAGAACAATGGAAGAATTCCGAAGCATTTTTAAACTTCAAAACTTCAGCAGAATTCCAAAAACAATGGAAGAATTCCGAAGCATTCTTAAACTTCAGCGGAATTCCGAGAACAATGGAAGAGTTCCGAAGCATTTTTAAAAGTCAGCGGAATTCCGAGAACAATGGAAGAGTTCCGAAGCATTTTTACACTTCAGCAGAATTCCTGGAACAATGGAAGAGTTCTGAAGCATTTTTCAAAGTCAGCAGAATTCCGAGAACAATAGAAGGGTACCAAAGCATGTTTAAACTTCAGCGGAATTCTGAGAACAATGGAAGAATTCCAAAGCATTTTTAAACTTCAAAACTTCAGCAGAATTCCGAGAACAATGGAAGAGTTCCGAAGCATTCTTAAACTTCAGCGGAATTCCGAGAACAATGGAAGAGTTTTGAAGCAATTTTAAGCGTCAGCGGAATTCCGAGAACAATGGAAGAGTTCCGAAGCATTTTTAAACGTCAGCGGAATTCCGAGAACAATGGAAGAATTCCGAAGCATTTTTAAACTTCAGCAGATTTCCGAGAACAATGGAAGAGTTCCGAAGCATTCATAAACTTCAGCGGAATTCCGAGAACAATGGAAGAGTTCCGAAGCATTTTTAAATGTCAGCGGAATTCCGAGAACAATAGAAGAGATGTGAAGCATTTTTAAGCGTCAGCGGAATTCTGAGCACAATGGAAGAATTCCGAAGCATTTTTAAACTTCAAAACTTCAGCGGAATTCCGAGAACAATGGAAGAGTTTTGAAGCAATTTTAAGTTTCAGCGGAATTCCGAGAACAATGGAAGAGTTCCGAAGCATTTTTAAACGTCAGCGGAATTCCGAGAACAATGGAAGAGTTCTGAAGCATTTTTAAAAGTCAGCGGAATTCTGAGAAAAATAGAAGAGTTGTGAAGCATTTTTAAGCGTTATCGGAATTCCGAGAACAATGGAAGAATTCCGAAGCATTTTTAAACTTCAAAACTTCAGCAGAATTCCGAGAACAATGGAAGAATTCCGAAGCATTTTTAAAAGTCAGCGGAATTCCGAGAACAATGGAAGAGTTCCGAAGCATTTTTAAAAGACAGCGGAATTCCGAGAACAATGGAAGAGTTCCGAAGCATTTTTAAACTTCAGCAGAATTCCTGGCAAAATGGAAGAGTTCTGAACCATTTTTAAAAGTCAGCAGAATTCCGAGAACAATAGAAGGGTACCAAAGCATGTTAAAACTTCAGCGGAATTCTGAGAACAATGTAAGAGTTCCGAAGCATTTTTAAACTTCACCGGAATTCCGAGAACAATGGAAGAGTTCTGAAGCATTTTTAAACGTCAGCGGAATTTTGAAAACAATCGAAGAGTTCGGAAGCATTTTTAAATGTCAGCGGAATTCCGTGAACAATCGAAGAGTTCTGAAGCATTTTTAAAAGTCAGCGGAATTCTGAGAACAATAGAAGAGTTGTGAAGCATTTTTAAGCGTCAGCGGAATTCCGAGAACAATGGAAGAATTCCGAAGCATTTTTAAACTTCAAAACTTCAGCAGAATTCCGAGAACAATGGAAGAATTCCGAAGCATTTTTAAACTTCAGCAGAATTCCGAGAACAATGGAAGAGTTCCGAAGCATTCTTAAACTTCAGCAGAATTCCGAGAACAATGGAAGAGTTCCGAAGCATTTTTAAACGTCAGCGGAATTCCGAGAACAATGGAAGAGTTCTGAAGCATTTTTAAAAGTCAGCGGAATTCTGAGAAAAATAGAAGAGTTGTGAAGCATTTTTAAGCGTGAGCGGAATTCCGAGAACAATGGAAGATTTCCGAAGCATTTTTAAACTTCAAAACTTCAGCAGAATTCCAATAACAATGGAAGAATTCCGAAGCATTCTTAAACTTCAGCGGAATTCCGAGAACAATGGAAGAGTTCCGAAGCATTTTTAAAAGTCAGCGGAATTCCGAGAACAATGGAAGAGTTCCGAAGCATTTTTACACTTCAGCAGAATTCCTGGAACAATGGAAGAGTTCTGAAGCATTTTTCAAAGTCAGCAGAATTCCGAGAACAATAGAAGGGTACCAAAGCATGTTTAAACTTCAGCGGAATTCTGAGAACAATGGAAGAATTCCAAAGCATTTTTAAACTTCAAAACTTCAGCAGAATTCCGAGAACAATGGAAGAGTTCCGAAGCATTCTTAAACTTCAGCGGAATTCCGAGAACAATGGAAGAGTTTTGAAGCAATTTTAAGCGTCAGCGGAATTCCGAGAACAATGGAAGAGTTCCGAAGCATTTTTAAACGTCAGCGGAATTCCGAGAACAATGGAAGAGTTCTGAAGCATTTTTAAAAGTCAGCGGAATTCTGAGAACAATAGAAGAGTTGTGAAGCATTTTTAAGCGTCAGCGGAATTCCGAGAACAATGGAAGAATTCCGAAGCATTTTTAAACTTCAAAACTTCAGCAGAATTCCGAAAACAATGGAAGAGTTCCGAAGCATTTTTAAAAGTCAGCGGAATTCCGAGAACAATGGAAGAGTTCCGAAGCATTTTTACACTTCAGCAGAATTCCTGGAACAATGGAAGAGTTCTGAAGCATTTTTCAAAGTCAGCAGAATTCCGAGAACAATAGAAGGGTACCAAAGCATGTTTAAACTTCAGCGGAATTCTGCGAACAATGTAAGAGTTCCGAAGCATTTTTAAACTTCACCGGAATTCCGAGAACAATGGAAGAGTTGTGAAGCATTTTTAAACATCAGCGGAATTCCGAGAACAATGGAAGAGTTCCGAAGCATTTTTAAACGTCAGCAGAATTCCGAGAACAATGGAAGAGTTCTGAAGCCTTTTTAAATGTCAGCGGAATTCCGAGAACAAAGGAAGAGTTACGAAGCATTTTTAAACTTCAGCAGAATTCCGAGAACAATGGAAGAGTTCCGAAGCATTCTTAAACTTCAGCAGAATTCCGAGAACAATAGAAGAGTTGTGAAGCATTTTTAAGCGTCAGCGGAATTCTGAGAACAATGGAAGAATTCCGAAGCATTTTTAAACTTCAAAACTTCAGCAGAATTCCGAGAACAATGGAAGAGTTCCGAAGCATTCTTAAACTTCAGCGGAATTCCGAGAACAATTGAAGAGTTTTGAAGCAATTTTAAGCGTCAGCGGAATTCCGAGAACAATGGAAGAGTTCCGAAGCATTTTTAAATGTCAGCGGAATTCCGAGAACAATGGAAGAGTTCTGAAGCTTTTTTAAAAGTCAGCGGAATTCTGAGAAAAATAGAAGAGTTGTGAAGCATTTTTAAGCGTCAGCGGAATTCGGAGAACAATGGAAGAATTCCGAAGCATTTTTAAACTTCAAAACTTCAGCAGAATTCCGAGAACAATGGAAGAATTCCGAAGCATTCTTAAACTTCAGCGGAATTCCGAGAACAATGGAAGAGTTCCGAAGCATTTTCAAAAGTCAGCGGAATTCCGAGAACAATGGAAGAGTTCCAAAGCATTTTTACACTTCAGCAGAATTCCTGGAACAATGGAAGAGTTCTGAAGCATTTTTCAAAGTCAGCAGAATTCCGAGAACCATAGAAGGGTACCAAAGCATGTTTAAACTTCAGCGGAATTCTGAGAACAATGTAAGAGTTCCGAAGCATTTTTAAACTTCACCGGAATTCCGAGAACAATGGAAGAGTTCCGAAGCATTTTTAAACATCAGCGGAATTCCGAGAACAATGGAAGAGTTCTGAAGCATTTTTAAACGTCAGCGGAATTCCGAGAACAATAGAAGAGTTGTGAAGCATTTTTAAGCGTCAGCGGAATTCTGAGAACAATGGAAGAATTCCGAAGCATTTTTAAACTTCAA
Source organism: Phyllobates terribilis (assembly GCF_046119375.1). Classification (NCBI taxonomy): domain Eukaryota; kingdom Metazoa; phylum Chordata; class Amphibia; order Anura; family Dendrobatidae; genus Phyllobates; species Phyllobates terribilis. The sequence continues at coordinate 9,131,384 of NW_027362788.1, read as the reverse complement.
AACGTCAGCGGAATTCCGAGAACAATGGAAGAGTTCTGAAGCATTTTTAAAAGTCAGCGGAATTCTGAGAACAATAGAAGAGTTGTGAAGCATTTTTAAGCGTCAGCGGAATTCCGAGAACAATGGAAGAATTCCGAAGCATTTTTAAACTTCAGCAGAATTCCGAGAACAATGGAAGAATTCCGAAGCATTTTTAAAAGTCAGCGGAATTCCGAGAACAATGGAAGAGTTCCGAAGCATTTTTAAAAGTCAGCGGAATTCCGAGAACAATGGAAGAGTTCCGAAGCATTTTTAAACTTCAGCAGAATTCCTGGCACAATGGAAGAGTTCTGAACCATTTTTAAAAGTCAGCAGAATTCCGAGAACAATAGAAGGGTACCAAAGCATGTTAAAACTTCAGCGGAATTCTGAGAACAATGTAAGAGTTCCGAAGCATTTTTAAACTTCACCGGAATTCCGAGAACAATGGAAGAGTTCTGAAGCATTTTTAAACGTCAGCGGAATTTTGAAAACAATCGAAGAGTTCCGAAGCATTTTTAAAAGTCAGCGGAATTCCGTGAACAATGGAAGAGTTCTGAAGCATTTTTAAAAGTCAGCGGAATTCTGAGAACAATAGAAGAGTTGTGAAGCATTTTTAAGCGTCAGCGGAATTCCGAGAACAATGGAAGAATTCCGAAGCATTTTTAAACTTCAAAACTTCAGCAGAATTCCGAGAACAATGGAAGAATTCCGAAGCATTTTTAAACTTCAGCAGAATTCCGAGAACAATGGAAGAGTTCCGAAGCATTCTTAAACTTCAGCAGAATTCCGAGAACAATGGAAGAGTTCCGAAGCATTTTTAAACGTCAGCGGAATTCCGAGAACAATGGAAGAGTTCTGAAGCATTTTTAAAAGTCAGCGGAATTCTGAGAAAAATAGAAGAGTTGTGAAGCATTTTTAAGCGTGATCGGAATTCCGAGAACAATGGAAGAATTCCGAAGCATTTTTAAACTTCAAAACTTCATCAGAATTCCAAAAACAATGGAAGAATTCCGAAGCATTCTTAAACTTCAGCGGAATTCCGAGAACAATGGAAGAGTTCCGAAGCATTTTTAAAAGTCAGCGGAATTCCGAGAACAATGGAAGAGTTCCGAAGCATTTTTACACTTCAGCAGAATTCCTGGAACAATGGAAGAGTTCTGAAGCATTTTTCAAAGTCAGCAGAATTCCGAGAACAATAGAAGGGTACCAAAGCATGTTTAAACTTCAGCGGAATTCTGAGAACAATGGAAGAATTCCAAAGCATTTTTAAACTTCAAAACTTCAGCAGAATTCCGAGAACAATGTAAGAGTTCCGAAGCATTCTTAAACTTCAGCGGAATTCCGAGAACAATGGAAGAGTTTTGAAGCAATTTTAAGCGTCAGCGGAATTCCGAGAACAATGGAAGAGTTCCGAAGCATTTTTAAACGTCAGCGGAATTCCGAGAACAATGGAAGAGTTCTGAAGCATTTTTAAAAGTCAGCGGAATTCTGAGAACAATAGAAGAGTTGTGAAGCATTTTTAAGCGTCAGCGGAATTCCGAGAACAATGGAAGAATTCCGAAGCATTTTTAAACTTCAGCAGAATTCCGAGAACAATGGAAGAGTTCCGAAGCATTCATAAACTTCAGCGGAATTCCGAGAACAATGGAAGAGTTCCGAAGCATTTTTAAATGTCAGCGGAATTCCGAGAACAATAGAAGAGTTGTGAAGCATTTTTAAGCGTCAGCGGAATTCTGAGCACAATGGAAGAATTCCGAAGCATTTTTAAACTTCAAAACTTCAGCGGAATTCCGAGAACAATGGAAGAGTTTTGAAGCAATTTTAAGTTTCAGCGGAATTCCGAGAACAATGGAAGAGTTCCGAAGCATTTTTAAACGTCAGCGGACTTCCGAGAACAATGGAAGAGTTCTGAAGCATTTTTAAAAGTCAGCGGAATTCTGAGAAAAATAGAAGAGTTGTGAAGCATTTTTAAGCGTTAGCGGAATTCCGAGAACAATGGAAGAATTCCGAAGCATTTTTAAACTTCAAAACTTCAGCAGAATTCCGAGAACAATGGAAGAATTCCGAAGCATTTTTAAAAGTCAGCGGAATTCCGAGAACAATGGAAGAGTTCCGAAGCATTTTTAAAAGACAGCGGAATTCCGAGAACAATGGAAGAGTTCCGAAGCATTTTTAAACTTCAGCAGAATTCCTGGCAAAATGGAAGAGTTCTGAACCATTTTTAAAAGTCAGCAGAATTCCGAGAACAATAGAAGGGTACCAAAGCATGTTAAAACTTCAGCGGAATTCTGAGAACAATGTAAGAGTTCCGAAGCATTTTTAAACTTCACCGGAATTCCGAGAACAATGGAAGAGTTCTGAAGCATTTTTAAACGTCAGCGGAATTTTGAAAACAATCGAAGAGTTCCGAAGCATTTTTAAATGTCAGCGGAATTCCGTGAACAATGGAAGAGTTCTGAAGCATTTTTAAAAGTCAGCGGAATTCTGAGAACAATAGAAGAGTTTTGAAGCATTTTTAAGCGTCAGCGGAATTCCGAGAACAATGGAAGAATTCCGAAGCATTTTTAAACTTCAAAACTTCAGCAGAATTCCGAGAACAATGGAAGAATTCCGAAGCATTTTTAAACTTCAGCAGAATTCCGAGAACAATGGAAGAGTTCCGAAGCATTCTTAAACTTCAGCAGAATTCCGAGAACAATGGAAGAGTTCCGAAGCATTTTTAAACGTCAGCGGAATTCCGAGAACAATGGAAGAGTTCTGAAGCATTTTTAAAAGTCAGCGGAATTCTGAGAAAAATAGAAGAGTTGTGAAGCATTTTTAAGCGTGAGCGGAATTCCGAGAACAATGGAAGAATTCCGAAGCATTTTTAAACTTCAAAACTTCAGCAGAATTCCAAAAACAATGGAAGAATTCCGAAGCATTCTTAAACTTCAGCGGAATTCCGAGAACAATGGAAGAGTTCCGAAGCATTTTTAAAAGTCAGCGGAATTCCGAGAACAATGGAAGAGTTCCGAAGCATTTTTACACTTCAGCAGAATTCCTGGAACAATGGAAGAGTTCTGAAGCATTTTTCAAAGTCAGCAGAATTCCGAGAACAATAGAAGGGTTCCAAAGCATGTTTAAACTTCAGCGGAATTCTGAGAACAATGGAAGAATTCCAAAGCATTTTTAAACTTCAAAACTTCAGCAGAATTCCGAGAACAATGGAAGAGTTCCGAAGCATTCTTAAACTTCAGCGGAATTCCGAGAACAATGGAAGAGTTTTGAAGCAATTTTAAGCGTCAGCGGAATTCCGAGAACAATGGAAGAGTTCCGAAGCATTTTTAAACGTCAGCGGAATTCCGAGAACAATGGAAGAGTTCTGAAGCATTTTTAAAAGTCAGCGGAATTCTGAGAACAATAGAAGAGTTGTGAAGCATTTTTAAGCGTCAGCGGAATTCCGAGAACAATGGAAGAATTCCGAAGCATTTTTAAACTTCAAAACTTCAGCAGAATTCCGAAAACAATGGAAGAGTTCCGAAGCATTTTTAAAAGTCAGCGGAATTCCGAGAACAATGGAAGAGTTCCGAAGCATTTTTACACTTCAGCAGAATTCCTGGAACAATGGAAGAGTTCTGAAGCATTTTTCAAAGTCAGCAGAATTCCGAGAACAATAGAAGGGTACCAAAGCATGTTTAAACTTCAGCGGAATTCTGCGAACAATGTAAGAGTTCCGAAGCATTTTTAAACTTCACCGGAATTCCGAGAACAATGGAAGAGTCCCGAAGCATTTTTAAACGTCAGCGGAATTCCGAGAACAATGGAAGAGTTCTGAAGCATTTTTAAACGTCAGCGGAATTTTGAAAACAATGGAAGATTTCCGAAGCATTTTTAAACGTCAGCGGAATTCTCTGAACACTGGAAGAGTTCCGAAGCATTTTTAAATGTCAGCGGAATTCCGAGAACAATGGAAGAGTTGTGAAGCATTTTTAAACATCAGCGGAATTCCGAGAACAATGGAAGAGTTCCGAAGCATTTTTAAACGTCAGCAGAATTCCGAGAACAATGGAAGAGTTCTGAAGCCTTTTTAAATGTCAGCGGAATTCCGAGAACAAAGGAAGAGTTCCGAAGCATTTTTAAACTTCAGCAGAATTCCGAGAACAATGGAAGAGTTCCGAAGCATTCTTAAACTTCAGCAGAATTCCGAGAACAATAGAAGAGTTGTGAAGCATTTTTAAGCGTCAGCGGAATTCTGAGAACAATGGAAGAATTCCGAAGCATTTTTAAACTTCAAAACTTCAGCAGAATTCCGAGAACAATGGAAGAGTTCCGAAGCATTCTTAAACTTCAGCGGAATTCCGAGAACAATTGAAGAGTTTTGAAGCAATTTTAAGCGTCAGCGGAATTCCGAGAACAATGGAAGAGTTCCGAAGCATTTTTAAATGTCAGCGGAATTCCGAGAACAATGGAAGAGTTCTGAAGCTTTTTTAAAAGTCAGCGGAATTCTGAGAAAAATAGAAGAGTTGTGAAGCATTTTTAAGCGTCAGCGGAATTCGGAGAACAATGGAAGAATTCCGAAGCATTTTTAAACTTCAAAACTTCAGCAGAATTCCGAGAACAATGGAAGAATTCCGAAGCATTCTTAAACTTCAGCGGAATTCCGAGAACAATGGAAGAGTTCCGAAGCATTTTCAAAAGTCAGCGGAATTCCGAGAACAATGGAAGAGTTCCAAAGCATTTTTACACTTCAGCAGAATTCCTGGAACAATGGAAGAGTTCTGAAGCATTTTTCAAAGTCAGCAGAATTCCGAGAACCATAGAAGGGTACCAAAGCATGTTTAAACTTCAGCGGAATTCTGAGAACAATGTAAGAGTTCCGAAGCATTTTTAAACTTCACCGGAATTCCGAGAACAATGGAAGAGTTCCGAAGCATTTTTAAACATCAGCGGAATTCCGAGAACAATGGAAGAATTGTGAAGCATTTTTAAGCGTCAGCGGAATTCTGAGAACAATGGAAGAATTCCGAAGCATTTTTAAACTTCAAAACGTCAGCGGAATTCCGAGAACAATGGAAGAGTTCTGAAGCATTTTTAAAAGTCAGCGGAATTCTGAGAACAATAGAAGAGTTGTGAAGCATTTTTAAGCGTCAGCGGAATTCCGAGAACAATGGAAGAATTCCGAAGCATTTTTAAACTTCAGCAGAATTCCGAGAACAATGGAAGAATTCCGAAGCATTTTTAAAAGTCAGCGGAATTCCGAGAACAATGGAAGAGTTCCGAAGCATTTTTAAAAGTCAGCGGAATTCCGAGAACAATGGAAGAGTTCCGAAGCATTTTTAAACTTCAGCAGAATTCCTGGCACAATGGAAGAGTTCTGAACCATTTTTAAAAGTCAGCAGAATTCCGAGAACAATAGAAGGGTACCAAAGCATGTTAAAACTTCAGCGGAATTCTGAGAACAATGTAAGAGTTCCGAAGCATTTTTAAACTTCACCGGAATTCCGAGAACAATGGAAGAGTTCTGAAGCATTTTTAAACGTCAGCGGAATTTTGAAAACAATCGAAGAGTTCCGAAGCATTTTTAAAAGTCAGCGGAATTCCGTGAACAATGGAAGAGTTCTGAAGCATTTTTAAAAGTCAGCGGAATTCTGAGAACAATAGAAGAGTTGTGAAGCATTTTTAAGCGTCAGCGGAATTCCGAGAACAATGGAAGAATTCCGAAGCATTTTTAAACTTCAAAACTTCAGCAGAATTCCGAGAACAATGGAAGAATTCCGAAGCATTTTTAAACTTCAGCAGAATTCCGAGAACAATGGAAGAGTTCCGAAGCATTCTTAAACTTCAGCAGAATTCCGAGAACAATGGAAGAGTTCCGAAGCATTTTTAAACGTCAGCGGAATTCCGAGAACAATGGAAGAGTTCTGAAGCATTTTTAAAAGTCAGCGGAATTCTGAGAAAAATAGAAGAGTTGTGAAGCATTTTTAAGCGTGATCGGAATTCCGAGAACAATGGAAGAATTCCGAAGCATTTTTAAACTTCAAAACTTCAGCAGAATTCCAAAAACAATGGAAGAATTCCGAAGCATTCTTAAACTTCAGCGGAATTCCGAGAACAATGGAAGAGTTCCGAAGCATTTTTAAAAGTCAGCGGAATTCCGAGAACAATGGAAGAGTTCCGAAGCATTTTTACACTTCAGCAGAATTCCTGGAACAATGGAAGAGTTCTGAAGCATTTTTCAAAGTCAGCAGAATTCCGAGAACAATAGAAGGGTACCAAAGCATGTTTAAACTTCAGCGGAATTCTGAGAACAATGGAAGAATTCCAAAGCATTTTTAAACTTCAAAACTTCAGCAGAATTCCGAGAACAATGGAAGAGTTCCGAAGCATTCTTAAACTTCAGCGGAATTCCGAGAACAATGGAAGAGTTTTGAAGCAATTTTAAGCGTCAGCGGAATTCCGAGAACAATGGAAGAGTTCCGAAGCATTTTTAAACGTCAGCGGAATTCCGAGAACAATGGAAGAGTTCTGAAGCATTTTTAAAAGTCAGCGGAATTCTGAGAACAATAGAAGAGTTGTGAAGCATTTTTAAGCGTCAGCGGAATTCCGAGAACAATGGAAGAATTCCGAAGCATTTTTAAACTTCAGCAGAATTCCGAGAACAATGGAAGAGTTCCGAAGCATTCATAAACTTCAGCGGAATTCCGAGAACAATGGAAGAGTTCCGAAGCATTTTTAAATGTCAGCGGAATTCCGAGAACAATAGAAGAGTTGTGAAGCATTTTTAAGCGTCAGCGGAATTCTGAGCACAATGGAAGAATTCCGAAGCATTTTTAAACTTCAAAACTTCAGCGGAATTCCGAGAACAATGGAAGAGTTTTGAAGCAATTTTAAGTTTCAGCGGATTTCCGAGAACAATGGAAGAGTTCCGAAGCATTTTTAAACGTCAGCGGACTTCCGAGAACAATGGAAGAGTTCTGAAGCATTTTTAAAAGTCAGCGGAATTCTGAGAAAAATAGAAGAGTTGTGAAGCATTTTTAAGCGTTAGCGGAATTCCGAGAACAATGGAAGAATTCCGAAGCATTTTTAAACTTCAAAACTTCAGCAGAATTCCGAGAACAATGGAAGAATTCCGAAGCATTTTTAAAAGTCAGCGGAATTCCGAGAACAATGGAAGAGTTCCGAAGCATTTTTAAAAGACAGCGGAATTCCGAGAACAATGGAAGAGTTCCGAAGCATTTTTAAACTTCACCGGAATTCCGAGAACAATGGAAGAGTTCTGAAGCATTTTTAAACGTCAGCGGAATTTTGAAAACAATCGAAGAGTTCCGAAGCATTTTTAAATGTCAGCGGAATTCCGTGAACAATGGAAGAGTTCTGAAGCATTTTTAAAAGTCAGCGGAATTCTGAGAACAATAGAAGAGTTTTGAAGCATTTTTAAGCGTCAGCGGAATTCCGAGAACAATGGAAGAATTCCGAAGCATTTTTAAACTTCAAAACTTCAGCAGAATTCCGAGAACAATGGAAGAATTCCGAAGCATTTTTAAACTTCAGCAGAATTCCGAGAACAATGGAAGAGTTCCGAAGCATTCTTAAACTTCAGCAGAATTCCGAGAACAATGGAAGAGTTCCGAAGCATTTTTAAACGTCAGCGGAATTCCGAGAACAATGGAAGAGTTCTGAAGCATTTTTAAAAGTCAGCGGAATTCTGAGAAAAATAGAAGAGTTGTGAAGCATTTTTAAGCGTGAGCGGAATTCCGAGAACAATGGAAGAATTCCGAAGCATTTTTAAACTTCAAAACTTCAGCAGAATTCCGAGAACAATGGAAGAATTCCGAAGCATTTTTAAACTTCAGCAGAATTCCGAGAACAATGGAAGAGTTCCGAAGCATTCTTAAACTTCAGCAGAATTCCGAGAACAATGGAAGAGTTCCGAAGCATTTTTAAACGTCAGCGGAATTCCGAGAACAATGGAAGAGTTCTGAAGCATTTTTAAAAGTCAGCGGAATTCTAAGAAAAATAGAAGAGTTGTGAAGCATTTTTAAGCGTGAGCGGAATTCCGAGAACAATGGAAGAATTCCGAAGCATTTTTAAACTTCAAAACTTCAGCAGAATTCCAAAAACAATGGAAAAATTCCGAAGCATTCTTAAACTTCAGCGGAATTCCGAGAACAATGGAAGAGTTCCGAAGCATTTTTAAAAGTCAGCGGAATTCCGAGAACAATGGAAGAGTTCCGAAGCATTTTTACACTTCAGCAGAATTCCTGGAACAATGGAAGAGTTCTGAAGCATTTTTCAAAGTCAGCAGAATTCCGAGAACAATAGAAGGGTACCAAAGCATGTTTAAACTTCAGCGGAATTCTGAGAACAATGGAAGAATTCCAAAGCATTTTTAAACTTCAAAACTTCAGCAGAATTCCGAGAACAATGGAAGAGTTCCGAAGCATTCTTAAACTTCAGCGGAATTCCGAGAACAATGGAAGAGTTTTGAAGCAATTTTAAGCGTCAGCGGAATTCCGAGAACAATGGAAGAGTTCCGAAGCATTTTTAAACGTCAGCGGAATTCCGAGAACAATGGAAGAATTCCGAAGCATTTTTAAACTTCAGCAGATTTCCGAGAACAATGGAAGAGTTCCGAAGCATTCATAAACTTCAGCGGAATTCCGAGAACAATGGAAGAGTTCCGAAGCATTTTTAAATGTCAGCGGAATTCCGAGAACAATAGAAGAGTTGTGAAGCATTTTTAAGCGTCAGCGGAATTCTGAGCACAATGGAAGAATTCCGAAGCATTTTTAAACTTCAAAACTTCAGCGGAATTCCGAGAACAATGGAAGAGTTTTGAAGCAATTTTAAGTTTCAGCGGAATTACGAGAACAATGGAAGAGTTCCGAAGCATTTTTAAACGTCAGCGGAATTCCGAGAACAATGGAAGAGTTCTGAAGCATTTTTAAAAGTCAGCGGAATTCTGAGAAAAATAGAAGAGTTGTGAAGCATTTTTAAGCGTTAGCGGAATTCCGAGAACAATGGAAGAATTCCGAAGCATTTTTAAACTTCAAAACTTCAGCAGAATTCCGAGAACAATGGAAGAATTCCGAAGCATTTTTAAAAGTCAGCGGAATTCCGAGAACAATGGAAGAGTTCCGAAGCATTTTTAAAAGACAGCGGAATTCCGAGAACAATGGAAGAGTTCCGAAGCATTTTTAAACTTCAGCAGAATTCCTGGCAAAATGGAAGAGTTCTGAACCATTTTTAAAAGTCAGCAGAATTCCGAGAACAATAGAAGGGTACCAAAGCATGTTAAAACTTCAGCGGAATTCTGAGAACAATGTAAGAGTTCCGAAGCATTTTTAAACTTCACCGGAATTCCGAGAACAATGGAAGAGTTCTGAAGCATTTTTAAACGTCAGCGGAATTTTGAAAACAATCGAAGAGTTCGGAAGCATTTTTAAATGTCAGCGGAATTCCGTGAACAATCGAAGAGTTCTGAAGCATTTTTAAAAGTCAGCGGAATTCTGAGAACAATAGAAGAGTTGTGAAGCATTTTTAAGCGTCAGCGGAATTCCGAGAACAATGGAAGAATTCCGAAGCATTTTTAAACTTCAAAACTTCAGCAGAATTCCGAGAACAATGGAAGAATTCCGAAGCATTTTTAAACTTCAGCAGAATTCCGAGAACAATGGAAGAGTTCCGAAGCATTCTTAAACTTCAGCAGAATTCCGAGAACAATGGAAGAGTTCCGAAGCATTTTTAAACGTCAGCGGAATTCCGAGAACAATGGAAGAGTTCTGAAGCATTTTTAAAAGTCAGCGGAATTCTGAGAAAAATAGAAGAGTTGTGAAGCATTTTTAAGCGTGAGCGGAATTCCGAGAACAATGGAAGAATTCCGAAGCATTTTTAAACTTCAAAACTTCAGCAGAATTCCAAAAACAATGGAAGAATTCCGAAGCATTCTTAAACTTCAGCGGAATTCCGAGAACAATGGAAGAGTTCCGAAGCATTTTTAAAAGTCAGCGGAATTCCGAGAACAATGGAAGAGTTCCGAAGCATTTTTACACTTCAGCAGAATTCCTGGAACAATGGAAGAGTTCTGAAGCATTTTTCAAAGTTAGCAGAATTCCGAGAACAATAGAAGGGTACCAAAGCATGTTTAAACTTCAGCGGAATTCTGAGAACAATGGAAGAATTCCAAAGCATTTTTAAACTTCAAAACTTCAGCAGAATTCCGAGAACAATGGAAGAGTTCCGAAGCATTCTTAAACTTCAGCGGAATTCCGAGAACAATGGAAGAGTTTTGAAGCAATTTTAAGCGTCAGCGGAATTCCGAGAACAATGGAAGAGTTCCGAAGCATTTTTAAACGTCAGCGGAATTCCGAGAACAATGGAAGTGTTCTGAAGCATTTTTAAAAGTCAGCGGAATTCTGAGAACAATAGAAGAGTTGTGAAGCATTTTTAAGCGTCAGCGGAATTCCGAGAACAATGGAAGAATTCCGAAGCATTTTTAAACTTCAAAACTTCAGCAGAATTCCGAAAACAATGGAAGAGTTCCGAAGCATTTTTAAAAGTCAGCGGAATTCCGAGAACAATGGAAGAGTTCCGAAGCATTTTTACACTTCAGCAGAATTCCTGGAACAATGGAAGAGTTCTGAAGCATTTTTCAAAGTCAGCAGAATTCCGAGAACAATAGAAGGGTACCAAAGCATGTTTAAACTTCAGCGGAATTCTGCGAACAATGTAAGAGTTCCGAAGCATTTTTAAACTTCACCGGAATTCCGAGAACAATGGAAGAGTCCCGAAGCATTTTTAAACGTCAGCGGAATTCCGAGAACAATGGAAGAGTTCTGAAGCATTTTTAAACGTCAGCGGAATTTTGAAAACAATGGAAGATTTCCGAAGCATTTTTAAACGTCAGCGGAATTCTCTGAACACTGGAAGAGTTCCGAAGCATTTTTAAATGTCAGCGGAATTCCGAGAACAATGGAAGAGTTGTGAAGCATTTTTAAACATCAGCGGAATTCCGAGAACAATGGAAGAGTTCCGAAGCATTTTTAAACGTCAGCAGAATTCCGAGAACAATGGAAGAGTTCTGAAGCCTTTTTAAATGTCAGCGGAATTCCGAGAACAATGGAAGAGTTCCGAAGCATTTTTAAACTTCAGCAGAATTCCGAGAACAATGGAAGAGTTCCGAAGCATTCTTAAACTTCAGCAGAATTCCGAGAACAATAGAAGAGTTGTGAAGCATTTTTAAGCGTCAGCGGAATTCTGAGAACAATGGAAGAATTCCGAAGCATTTTTAAACTTCAAAACTTCAGCAGAATTCCGAGAACAATGGAAGAGTTCCGAAGCATTCTTAAACTTCAGCGGAATTCCGAGAACAATTGAAGAGTTTTGAAGCAATTTTAAGCGTCAGCGGAATTCCGAGAACAATGGAAGAGTTCCGAAGCATTTTTAAATGTCAGCGGAATTCCGAGAACAATGGAAGAGTTCTGAAGCTTTTTTAAAAGTCAGCGGAATTCTGAGAAAAATAGAAGAGTTGTGAAGCATTTTTAAGCGTCAGCGGAATTCGGAGAACAATGGAAGAATTCCGAAGCATTTTTAAACTTCAAAACTTCAGCAGAATTCCGAGAACAATGGAAGAATTCCGAAGCATTCTTAAACTTCAGCGGAATTCCGAGAACAATGGAAGAGTTCCGAAGCATTTTCAAAAGTCAGCGGAATTCCGAGAACAATGGAAGAGTTCCAAAGCATTTTTACACTTCAGCAGTATTCCTGGAACAATGGAAGAGTTCTGAAGCATTTTTCAAAGTCAGCAGAATTCCGAGAACCATAGAAGGGTACCAAAGCATGTTTAAACTTCAGCGGAATTCTGAGAACAATGTAAGAGTTCCGAAGCATTTTTAAACTTCACCGGAATTCCGAGAACAATGGAAGAGTTCCGAAGCATTTTTAAACATCAGCGGAATTCCGAGAACAATGGAAGAGTTCTGAAGCATTTTTAAACGTCAGCGGAATTCCGAGAACAATAGAAGAGTTGTGAAGCATTTTTAAGCGTCAGCGGAATTCTGAGAACAATGGAAGAATTCCGAAGCATTTTTAAACTTCAAAACGTCAGCGGAATTCCGAGAACAATGGAAGAGTTCTGAAGCATTTTTAAAAGTCAGCGGAATTCTGAGAACAATAGAAGAGTTGTGAAGCATTTTTAAGCGTCAGCGGAATTCCGAGAACAATGGAAGAATTCCGAAGCATTTTTAAACTTCAGCAGAATTCCGAGAACAATGGAAGAATTCCGAAGCATTTTTAAAAGTCAGCGGAATTCCGAGAACAATGGAAGAGTTCCGAAGCATTTTTAAAAGTCAGCGGAATTCCGAGAACAATGGAAGAGTTCCGAAGCATTTTTAAACTTCAGCAGAATTCCTGGCACAATGGAAGAGTTCTGAACCATTTTTAAAAGTCAGCAGAATTCCGAGAACAATAGAAGGGTACCAAAGCATGTTAAAACTTCAGCGGAATTCTGAGAACAATGTAAGAGTTCCGAAGCATTTTTAAACTTCACCGGAATTCCGAGAACAATGGAAGAGTTCTGAAGCATTTTTAAACGTCAGCGGAATTTTGAAAACAATCGAAGAGTTCCGAAGCATTTTTAAAAGTCAGCGGAATTCCGTGAACAATGGAAGAGTTCTGAAGCATTTTTAAAAGTCAGCGGAATTCTGAGAACAATAGAAGAGTTGTGAAGCATTTTTAAGCGTCAGCGGAATTCCGAGAACAATGGAAGAATTCCGAAGCATTTTTAAACTTCAAAACTTCAGCAGAATTCCGAGAACAATGGAAGAATTCCGAAGCATTTTTAAACTTCAGCAGAATTCCGAGAACAATGGAAGAGTTCCGAAGCATTCTTAAACTTCAGCAGAATTCCGAGAACAATGGAAGAGTTCCGAAGCATTTTTAAACGTCAGCGGAATTCCGAGAACAATGGAAGAGTTCTGAAGCATTTTTAAAAGTCAGCGGAATTCTGAGAAAAATAGAAGAGTTGTGAAGCATTTTTAAGCGTGATCGGAATTCCGAGAACAATGGAAGAATTCCGAAGCATTTTTAAACTTCAAAACTTCAGCAGAATTCCAAAAACAATGGAAGAATTCCGAAGCATTCTTAAACTTCAGCGGAATTCCGAGAACAATGGAAGAGTTCCGAAGCATTTTTAAAAGTCAGCGGAATTCCGAGAACAATGGAAGAGTTCCGAAGCATTTTTACACTTCAGCAGAATTCCTGGAACAATGGAAGAGTTCTGAAGCATTTTTCAAAGTCAGCAGAATTCCGAGAACAATAGAAGGGTACCAAAGCATGTTTAAACTTCAGCGGAATTCTGAGAACAATGGAAGAATTCCAAAGCATTTTTAAACTTCAAAACTTCAGCAGAATTCCGAGAACAATGGAAGAGTTCCGAAGCATTCTTAAACTTCAGCGGAATTCCGAGAACAATGGAAGAGTTTTGAAGCAATTTTAAGCGTCAGCGGAATTCCGAGAACAATGGAAGAGTTCCGAAGCATTTTTAAACGTCAGCGGAATTCCGAGAACAATGGAAGAGTTCTGAAGCATTTTTAAAAGTCAGCGGAATTCTGAGAACAATAGAAGAGTTGTGAAGCATTTTTAAGCGTCAGCGGAATTCCGAGAACAATGGAAGAATTCCGAAGCATTTTTAAACTTCAGCAGAATTCCGAGAACAATGGAAGAGTTCCGAAGCATTCATAAACTTCAGCGGAATTCCGAGAACAATGGAAGAGTTCCGAAGCATTTTTAAATGTCAGCGGAATTCCGAGAACAATAGAAGAGTTGTGAAGCATTTTTAAGCGTCAGCGGAATTCTGAGCACAATGGAAGAATTCCGAAGCATTTTTAAACTTCAAAACTTCAGCGGAATTCCGAGAACAATGGAAGAGTTTTGAAGCAATTTTAAGTTTCAGCGGAATTCCGAGAACAATGGAAGAGTTCCGAAGCATTTTTAAACGTCAGCGGACTTCCGAGAACAATGGAAGAGTTCTGAAGCATTTTTAAAAGTCAGCGGAATTCTGAGAAAAATAGAAGAGTTGTGAAGCATTTTTAAGCGTTAGCGGAATTCCGAGAACAATGGAAGAATTCCGAAGCATTTTTAAACTTCAAAACTTCAGCAGAATTCCGAGAACAATGGAAGAATTCCGAAGCATTTTTAAAAGTCAGCGGAATTCCGAGAACAATGGAAGAGTTCCGAAGCATTTTTAAAAGACAGCGGAATTCCGAGAACAATGGAAGAGTTCCGAAGCATTTTTAAACTTCAGCAGAATTCCTGGCACAATGGAAGAGTTCTGAACCATTTTTAAAAGTCAGCAGAATTCCGAGAACAATAGAAGGGTACCAAAGCATGTTAAAACTTCAGCGGAATTCTGAGAACAATGTAAGAGTTCCGAAGCATTTTTAAACTTCACCGGAATTCCGAGAACAATGGAAGAGTTCTGAAGCATTTTTAAACGTCAGCGGAATTTTGAAAACAATCGAAGAGTTCCGAAGCATTTTTAAAAGTCAGCGGAATTCCGTGAACAATGGAAGAGTTCTGAAGCATTTTTAAAAGTCAGCGGAATTCTGAGAACAATAGAAGAGTTGTCAAGCATTTTTAAGCGTCAGCGGAATTCCGAGAACAATGGAAGAATTCCGAAGCATTTTTAAACTTCAAAACTTCAGCAGAATTCCGAGAACAATGGAAGAATTCCGAAGCATTTTTAAACTTCAGCAGAATTCCGAGAACAATGGAAGAGTTCCGAAGCATTCTTAAACTTCAGCAGAATTCCGAGAACAATGGAAGAGTTCCGAAGCATTTTTAAACGTCAGCGGAATTCCGAGAACAATGGAAGAGTTCTGAAGCATTTTTAAAAGTCAGCGGAATTCTGAGAAAAATAGAAGAGTTGTGAAGCATTTTTAAGCGTGATCGGAATTCCGAGAACAATGGAAGAATTCCGAAGCATTTTTAAACTTCAAAACTTCAGCAGAATTCCAAAAACAATGGAAGAATTCCGAAGCATTCTTAAACTTCAGCGGAATTCCGAGAACAATGGAAGAGTTCCGAAGCATTTTTAAAAGTCAGCGGAATTCCGAGAACAATGGAAGAGTTCCGAAGCATTTTTACACTTCAGCAGAATTCCTGGAACAATGGAAGAGTTCTGAAGCATTTTTCAAAGTCAGCAGAATTCCGAGAACAATAGAAGGGTACCAAAGCATGTTTAAACTTCAGCGGAATTCTGAGAACAATGGAAGAATTCCAAAGCATTTTTAAACTTCAAAACTTCAGCAGAATTCCGAGAACAATGGAAGAGTTCCGAAGCATTCTTAAACTTCAGCGGAATTCCGAGAACAATGGAAGAGTTTTGAAGCAATTTTAAGCGTCAGCGGAATTCCGAGAACAATGGAAGAGTTCCGAAGCATTTTTAAACGTCAGCGGAATTCCGAGAACAATGGAAGAGTTCTGAAGCATTTTTAAAAGTCAGCGGAATTCTGAGAACAATAGAAGAGTTGTGAAGCATTTTTAAGCGTCAGCGGAATTCCGAGAACAATGGAAGAATTCCGAAGCATTTTTAAACTTCAGCAGAATTCCGAGAACAATGGAAGAGTTCCGAAGCATTCATAAACTTCAGCGGAATTCCGAGAACAATGGAAGAGTTCCGAAGCATTTTTAAATGTCAGCGGAATTCCGAGAACAATAGAAGAGTTGTGAAGCATTTTTAAGCGTCAGCGGAATTCTGAGCACAATGGAAGAATTCCGAAGCATTTTTAAACTTCAAAACTTCAGCGGAATTCCGAGAACAATGGAAGAGTTTTGAAGCAATTTTAAGTTTCAGCGGAATTCCGAGAACAATGGAAGAGTTCCGAAGCATTTTTAAACGTCAGCGGACTTCCGAGAACAATGGAAGAGTTCTGAAGCATTTTTAAAAGTCAGCGGAATTCTGAGAAAAATAGAAGAGTTGTGAAGCATTTTTAAGCGTTAGCGGAATTCCGAGAACAATGGAAGAATTCCGAAGCATTTTTAAACTTCAAAACTTCAGCAGAATTCCGAGAACAATGGAAGAATTCCGAAGCATTTTTAAAAGTCAGCGGAATTCCGAGAACAATGGAAGAGTTCCGAAGCATTTTTAAAAGACAGCGGAATTCCGAGAACAATGGAAGAGTTCCGAAGCATTTTTAAACTTCAGCAGAATTCCTGGCAAAATGGAAGAGTTCTGAACCATTTTTAAAAGTCAGCAGAATTCCGAGAACAATAGAAGGGTACCAAAGCATGTTAAAACTTCAGCGGAATTCTGAGAACAATGTAAGAGTTCCGAAGCATTTTTAAACTTCACCGGAATTCCGAGAACAATGGAAGAGTTCTGAAGCATTTTTAAACGTCAGCGGAATTTTGAAAACAATCGAAGAGTTCCGAAGCATTTTTAAATGTCAGCGGAATTCCGTGAACAATGGAAGAGTTCTGGAGCATTTTTAAAAGTCAGCGGAATTCTGAGAACAATAGAAGAGTTTTGAAGCATTTTTAAGCGTCAGCGGAATTCCGAGAACAATGGAAGAATTCCGAAGCATTTTTAAACTTCAAAACTTCAGCAGAATTCCGAGAACAATGGAAGAATTCCGAAGCATTTTTAAACTTCAGCAGAATTCCGAGAACAATGGAAGAGTTCCGAAGCATTCTTAAACTTCAGCAGAATTCCGAGAACAATGGAAGAGTTCCGAAGCATTTTTAAACGTCAGCGGAATTCCGAGAACAATGGAAGAGTTCTGAAGCATTTTTAAAAGTCAGCGGAATTCTGAGAAAAATAGAAGAGTTGTGAAGCATTTTTAAGCGTGAGCGGAATTCCGAGAACAATGGAAGAATTCCGAAGCATTTTTAAACTTCAAAACTTCAGCAGAATTCCAAAAACAATGGAAGAATTCCGAAGCATTCTTAAACTTCAGCGGAATTCCGAGAACAATGGAAGAGTTCCGAAGCATTTTTAAAAGTCAGCGGAATTCCGAGAACAATGGAAGAGTTCCGAAGCATTTTTACACTTCAGCAGAATTCCTGGAACAATGGAAGAGTTCTGAAGCATTTTTCAAAGTCAGCAGAATTCCGAGAACAATAGAAGGGTTCCAAAGCATGTTTAAACTTCAGCGGAATTCTGAGAACAATGGAAGAATTCCAAAGCATTTTTAAACTTCAAAACTTCAGCAGAATTCCGAGAACAATGGAAGAGTTCCGAAGCATTCTTAAACTTCAGCGGAATTCCGAGAACAATGGAAGAGTTTTGAAGCAATTTTAAGCGTCAGCGGAATTCCGAGAACAATGGAAGAGTTCCGAAGCATTTTTAAACGTCAGCGGAATTCCGAGAACAATGGAAGAGTTCTGAAGCATTTTTAAAAGTCAGCGGAATTCTGAGAACAATAGAAGAGTTGTGAAGCATTTTTAAGCGTCAGCGGAATTCCGAGAACAATGGAAGAATTCCGAAGCATTTTTAAACTTCAAAACTTCAGCAGAATTCCGAAAACAATGGAAGAGTTCCGAAGCATTTTTAAAAGTCAGCGGAATTCCGAGAACAATGGAAGAGTTCCGAAGCATTTTTACACTTCAGCAGAATTCCTGGAACAATGGAAGAGTTCTGAAGCATTTTTCAAAGTCAGCAGAATTCCGAGAACAATAGAAGGGTACCAAAGCATGTTTAAACTTCAGCGGAATTCTGCGAACAATGTAAGAGTTCCGAAGCATTTTTAAACTTCACCGGAATTCCGAGAACAATGGAAGAGTCCCGAAGCATTTTTAAACGTCAGCGGAATTCCGAGAACAATGGAAGAGTTCTGAAGCATTTTTAAACGTCAGCGGAATTTTGAAAACAATGGAAGATTTCTGAAGCATTTTTAAACGTCAGCGGAATTCTCTGAACACTGGAAGAGTTCCGAAGCATTTTTAAATGTCAGCGGAATTCCGAGAACAATGGAAGAGTTGTGAAGCATTTTTAAACATCAGCGGAATTCCGAGAACAATGGAAGAGTTCCGAAGCATTTTTAAACGTCAGCAGAATTCCGAGAACAATGGAAGAGTTCTGAAGCCTTTTTAAATGTCAGCGGAATTCCGAGAACAATGGAAGAGTTCCGAAGCATTTTTAAACTTCAGCAGAATTCCGAGAACAATGGAAGAGTTCCGAAGCATTCTTAAACTTCAGCAGAATTCCGAGAACAATAGAAGAGTTGTGAAGCATTTTTCAGCGTCAGCGGAATTCTGAGAACAATGGAAGAATTCCGAAGCATTTTTAAACTTCAAAACTTCAGCAGAATTCCGAGAACAATGGAAGAGTTCCGAAGCATTTTTCAAAGTCAGCAGAATTCCGAGAACCATAGAAGGGTACCAAAGCATGTTTAAACTTCAGCGGAATTCTGAGAACAATGTAAGAGTTCCGAAGCATTTTTAAACTTCACCGGAATTCCGAGAACAATGGAAGAGTTCTGAAGCATTTTTAAACGTCAGCGGAATTCCGAGAACAATAGAAGAGTTGTGAAGCATTTTTAAGCGTCAGCGGAATTCTGAGAACAATGGAAGAATTCCGAAGCATTTTTAAACTTCAAAACGTCAGCGGAATTCCGAGAACAATGGAAGAGTTCTGAAGCATTTTTAAAAGTCAGCGGAATTCTGAGAACAATAGAAGAGTTGTGAAGCATTTTTAAGCGTCAGCGGAATTCCGAGAACAATGGAAGAATTCCGAAGCATTTTTAAACTTCAGCAGAATTCCGAGAACAATGGAAGAATTCCGAAGCATTTTTAAAAGTCAGCGGAATTCCGAGAACAATGGAAGAGTTCCGAAGCATTTTTAAAAGTCAGCGGAATTCCGAGAACAATGGAAGAGTTCCGAAGCATTTTTAAACTTCAGCAGAATTCCTGGCACAATGGAAGAGTTCTGAACCATTTTTAAAAGTCAGCAGAATTCCGAGAACAATAGAAGGGTACCAAAGCATGTTAAAACTTCAGCGGAATTCTGAGAACAATGTAAGAGTTCCGAAGCATTTTTAAACTTCACCGGAATTCCGAGAACAATGGAAGAGTTCTGAAGCATTTTTAAACGTCAGCGGAATTTTGAAAACAATCGAAGAGTTCCGAAGCATTTTTAAAAGTCAGCGGAATTCCGTGAACAATGGAAGAGTTCTGAAGCATTTTTAAAAGTCAGCGGAATTCTGAGAACAATAGAAGAGTTGTCAAGCATTTTTAAGCGTCAGCGGAATTCCGAGAACAATGGAAGAATTCCGAAGCATTTTTAAACTTCAAAACTTCAGCAGAATTCCGAGAACAATGGAAGAATTCCGAAGCATTTTTAAACTTCAGCAGAATTCCGAGAACAATGGAAGAGTTCCGAAGCATTCTTAAACTTCAGCAGAATTCCGAGAACAATGGAAGAGTTCCGAAGCATTTTTAAACGTCAGCGGAATTCCGAGAACAATGGAAGAGTTCTGAAGCATTTTTAAAAGTCAGCGGAATTCTGAGAAAAATAGAAGAGTTGTGAAGCATTTTTAAGCGTGATCGGAATTCCGAGAACAATGGAAGAATTCCGAAGCATTTTTAAACTTCAAAACTTCAGCAGAATTCCAAAAACAATGGAAGAATTCCGAAGCATTCTTAAACTTCAGCGGAATTCCGAGAACAATGGAAGAGTTCCGAAGCATTTTTAATAGTCAGCGGAATTCCGAGAACAATGGAAGAGTTCCGAAGCATTTTTACACTTCAGCAGAATTCCTGGAACAATGGAAGAGTTCTGAAGCATTTTTCAAAGTCAGCAGAATTCCGAGAACAATAGAAGGGTACCAAAGCATGTTTAAACTTCAGCGGAATTCTGAGAACAATGGAAGAATTCCAAAGCATTTTTAAACTTCAAAACTTCAGCAGAATTCCGAGAACAATGGAAGAGTTCCGAAGCATTCTTAAACTTCAGCGGAATTCCGAGAACAATGGAAGAGTTTTGAAGCAATTTTAAGCGTCAGCGGAATTCCGAGAACAATGGAAGAGTTCCGAAGCATTTTTAAACGTCAGCGGAATTCCGAGAACAATGGAAGAGTTCTGAAGCATTTTTAAAAGTCAGCGGAATTCTGAGAACAATAGAAGAGTTGTGAAGCATTTTTAAGCGTCAGCGGAATTCCGAGAACAATGGAAGAATTCCGAAGCATTTTTAAACTTCAGCAGAATTCCGAGAACAATGGAAGAGTTCCGAAGCATTCATAAACTTCAGCGGAATTCCGAGAACAATGGAAGAGTTCCGAAGCATTTTTAAATGTCAGCGGAATTCCGAGAACAATAGAAGAGTTGTGAAGCATTTTTAAGCGTCAGCGGAATTCTGAGCACAATGGAAGAATTCCGAAGCATTTTTAAACTTCAAAACTTCAGCGGAATTCCGAGAACAATGGAAGAGTTTTGAAGCAATTTTAAGTTTCAGCGGAATTCCGAGAACAATGGAAGAGTTCCGAAGCATTTTTAAACGTCAGCGGACTTCCGAGAACAATGGAAGAGTTCTGAAGCATTTTTAAAAGTCAGCGGAATTCTGAGAAAAATAGAAGAGTTGTGAAGCATTTTTAAGCGTTAGCGGAATTCCGAAAACAATGGAAGAATTCCGAAGCATTTTTAAACTTCAAAACTTCAGCAGAATTCCGAGAACAATGGAAGAATTCCGAAGCATTTTTAAAAGTCAGCGGAATTCCGAGAACAATGGAAGAGTTCCGAAGCATTTTTAAAAGACAGCGGAATTCCGAGAACAATGGAAGAGTTCCGAAGCATTTTTAAACTTCAGCAGAATTCCTGGCAAAATGGAAGAGTTCTGAACCATTTTTAAAAGTCAGCAGAATTCCGAGAACAATAGAAGGGTACCAAAGCATGTTAAAACTTCAGCGGAATTCTGAGAACAATGTAAGAGTTCCGAAGCATTTTTAAACTTCACCGGAATTCCGAGAACAATGGAAGAGTTCTGAAGCATTTTTAAACGTCAGCGGAATTTTGAAAACAATCGAAGAGTTCCGAAGCATTTTTAAATGTCAGCGGAATTCCGTGAACAATGGAAGAGTTCTGGAGCATTTTTAAAAGTCAGCGGAATTCTGAGAACAATAGAAGAGTTTTGAAGCATTTTTAAGCATCAGCGGAATTCCGAGAACAATGGAAGAATTCCGAAGCATTTTTAAACTTCAAAACTTCAGCAGAATTCCGAGAACAATGGAAGAATTCCGAAGCATTTTTAAACTTCAGCAGAATTCCGAGAACAATGGAAGAGTTCCGAAGCATTCTTAAACTTCAGCAGAATTCCGAGAACAATGGAAGAGTTCCGAAGCATTTTTAAACGTCAGCGGAATTCCGAGAACAATGGAAGAGTTCTGAAGCATTTTTAAAAGTCAGCGGAATTCTGAGAAAAATAGAAGAGTTGTGAAGCATTTTTAAGCGTGAGCGGAATTCCGAGAACAATGGAAGAATTCCGAAGCATTTTTAAACTTCAAAACTTCAGCAGAATTCCAAAAACAATGGAAGAATTCCGAAGCATTCTTAAACTTCAGCGGAATTCCGAGAACAATGGAAGAGTTCCGAAGCATTTTTAAAAGTCAGCGGAATTCCGAGAACAATGGAAGAGTTCCGAAGCATTTTTACACTTCAGCAGAATTCCTGGAACAATGGAAGAGTTCTGAAGCATTTTTCAAAGTCAGCAGAATTCCGAGAACAATAGAAGGGTTCCAAAGCATGTTTAAACTTCAGCGGAATTCTGAGAACAATGGAAGAATTCCAAAGCATTTTTAAACTTCAAAACTTCAGCAGAATTCCGAGAACAATGGAAGAGTTCCGAAGCATTCTTAAACTTCAGCGGAATTCCGAGAACAATGGAAGAGTTTTGAAGCAATTTTAAGCGTCAGCGGAATTCCGAGAACAATGGAAGAGTTCCGAAGCATTTTTAAACGTCAGCGGAATTCCGAGAACAATGGAAGAGTTCTGAAGCATTTTTAAAAGTCAGCGGAATTCTGAGAACAATAGAAGAGTTGTGAAGCATTTTTAAGCGTCAGCGGAATTCCGAGAACAATGGAAGAATTCCGAAGCATTTTTAAACTTCAAAACTTCAGCAGAATTCCGAAAACAATGGAAGAGTTCCGAAGCATTTTTAAAAGTCAGCGGAATTCCGAGAACAATGGAAGAGTTCCGAAGCATTTTTACACTTCAGCAGAATTCCTGGAACAATGGAAGAGTTCTGAAGCATTTTTCAAAGTCAGCAGAATTCCGAGAACAATAGAAGGGTACCAAAGCATGTTTAAACTTCAGCGGAATTCTGCGAACAATGTAAGAGTTCCGAAGCATTTTTAAACTTCACCGGAATTCCGAGAACAATGGAAGAGTCCCGAAGCATTTTTAAACGTCAGCGGAATTCCGAGAACAATGGAAGAGTTCTGAAGCATTTTTAAACGTCAGCGGAATTTTGAAAACAATGGAAGATTTCTGAAGCATTTTTAAACGTCAGCGGAATTCTCTGAACACTGGAAGAGTTCCGAAGCATTTTTAAATGTCAGCGGAATTCCGAGAACAATGGGAGAGTTGTGAAGCATTTTTAAACATCAGCGGAATTCCGAGAACAATGGAAGAGTTCCGAAGCATTTTTAAACGTCAGCAGAATTCCGAGAACAATGGAAGAGTTCTGAAGCCTTTTTAAATGTCAGCGGAATTCCGAGAACAATGGAAGAGTTCCGAAGCATTTTTAAACTTCAGCAGAATTCCGAGAACAATGGAAGAGTTCCGAAGCATTCTTAAACTTCAGCAGAATTCCGAGAACAATAGAAGAGTTGTGAAGCATTTTTCAGCGTCAGCGGAATTCTGAGAACAATGGAAGAATTCCGAAGCATTTTTAAACTTCAAAACTTCAGCAGAATTCCGAGAACAATGGAAGAGTTCCGAAGCATTTTTCAAAGTCAGCAGAATTCCGAGAACCATAGAAGGGTACCAAAGCATGTTTAAACTTCAGCGGAATTCTGAGAACAATGTAAGAGTTCCGAAGCATTTTTAAACTTCACCGGAATTCCGAGAACAATGGAAGAGTTCTGAAGCATTTTTAAACGTCAGCGGAATTCCGAGAACAATAGAAGAGTTGTGAAGCATTTTTAAGCGTCAGCGGAATTCTGAGAACAATGGAAGAATTCCGAAGCATTTTTAAACTTCAAAACGTCAGCGGAATTCCGAGAACAATGGAAGAGTTCTGAAGCATTTTTAAAAGTCAGCGGAATTCTGAGAACAATAGAAGAGTTGTGAAGCATTTTTAAGCGTCAGCGGAATTCCGAGAACAATGGAAGAATTCCGAAGCATTTTTAAACTTCAGCAGAATTCCGAGAACAATGGAAGAATTCCGAAGCATTTTTAAAAGTCAGCGGAATTCCGAGAACAATGGAAGAGTTCCGAAGCATTTTTAAAAGTCAGCGGAATTCCGAGAACAATGGAAGAGTTCCGAAGCATTTTTAAACTTCAGCAGAATTCCTGGCACAATGGAAGAGTTCTGAACCATTTTTAAAAGTCAGCAGAATTCCGAGAACAATAGAAGGGTACCAAAGCATGTTAAAACTTCAGCGGAATTCTGAGAACAATGTAAGAGTTCCGAAGCATTTTTAAACTTCACCGGAATTCCGAGAACAATGGAAGAGTTCTGAAGCATTTTTAAACGTCAGCGGAATTTTGAAAACAATCGAAGAGTTCCGAAGCATTTTTAAAAGTCAGCGGAATTCCGTGAACAATGGAAGAGTTCTGAAGCATTTTTAAAAGTCAGCGGAATTCTGAGAACAATAGAAGAGTTGTGAAGCATTTTTAAGCGTCAGCGGAATTCCGAGAACAATGGAAGAATTCCGAAGCATTTTTAAACTTCAAAACTTCAGCAGAATTCCGAGAACAATGGAAGAATTCCGAAGCATTTTTAAACTTCAGCAGAATTCCGAGAACAATGGAAGAGTTCCGAAGCATTCTTAAACTTCAGCAGAATTCCGAGAACAATGGAAGAGTTCCGAAGCATTTTTAAACGTCAGCGGAATTCCGAGAACAATGGAAGAGTTCTGAAGCATTTTTAAAAGTCAGCGGAATTCTGAGAAAAATAGAAGAGTTGTGAAGCATTTTTAAGCGTGATCGGAATTCCGAGAACAATGGAAGAATTCCGAAGCATTTTTAAACTTCAAAACTTCAGCAGAATTCCAAAAACAATGGAAGAATTCCGAAGCATTCTTAAACTTCAGCGGAATTCCGAGAACAATGGAAGAGTTCCGAAGCATTTTTAAAAGTCAGCGGAATTCCGAGAACAATGGAAGAGTTCCGAAGCATTTTTACACTTCAGCAGAATTCCTGGAACAATGGAAGAGTTCTGAAGCATTTTTCAAAGTCAGCAGAATTCCGAGAACAATAGAAGGGTACCAAAGCATGTTTAAACTTCAGCGGAATTCTGAGAACAATGGAAGAATTCCAAAGCATTTTTAAACTTCAAAACTTCAGCAGAATTCCGAGAACAATGGAAGAGTTCCGAAGCATTCTTAAACTTCAGCGGAATTCCGAGAACAATGGAAGAGTTTTGAAGCAATTTTAAGCGTCAGCGGAATTCCGAGAACAATGGAAGAGTTCCGAAGCATTTTTAAACGTCAGCGGAATTCCGAGAACAATGGAAGAGTTCTGAAGCATTTTTAAAAGTCAGCGGAATTCTGAGAACAATAGAAGAGTTGTGAAGCATTTTTAAGCGTCAGCGGAATTCCGAGAACAATGGAAGAATTCCGAAGCATTTTTAAACTTCAGCAGAATTCCGAGAACAATGGAAGAGTTCCGAAGCATTCATAAACTTCAGCGGAATTCCGAGAACAATGGAAGAGTTCCGAAGCATTTTTAAATGTCAGCGGAATTCCGAGAACAATAGAAGAGTTGTGAAGCATTTTTAAGCGTCAGCGGAATTCTGAGCACAATGGAAGAATTCCGAAGCATTTTTAAACTTCAAAACTTCAGCGGAATTCCGAGAACAATGGAAGAGTTTTGAAGCAATTTTAAGTTTCAGCGGAATTCCGAGAACAATGGAAGAGTTCCGAAGCATTTTTAAACGTCAGCGGACTTCCGAGAACAATGGAAGAGTTCTGAAGCATTTTTAAAAGTCAGCGGAATTCTGAGAAAAATAGAAGAGTTGTGAAGCATTTTTAAGCGTTAGCGGAATTCCGAGAACAATGGAAGAATTCCGAAGCATTTTTAAACTTCAAAACTTCAGCAGAATTCCGAGAACAATGGAAGAATTCCGAAGCATTTTTAAAAGTCAGCGGAATTCCGAGAACAATGGAAGAGTTCCGAAGCATTTTTAAAAGACAGCGGAATTCCGAGAACAATGGAAGAGTTCCGAAGCATTTTTAAACTTCAGCAGAATTCCTGGCAAAATGGAAGAGTTCTGAACCATTTTTAAAAGTCAGCAGAATTCCGAGAACAATAGAAGGGTACCAAAGCATGTTAAAACTTCAGCGGAATTCTGAGAACAATGTAAGAGTTCCGAAGCATTTTTAAACTTCACCGGAATTCCGAGAACAATGGAAGAGTTCTGAAGCATTTTTAAACGTCAGCGGAATTCCGAGAACAATAGAAGAGTTGTGAAGCATTTTTAAGCGTCAGCGGAATTCTGAGAACAATGGAAGAATTCCGAAGCATTTTTAAACTTCAAAACGTCAGCGGAATTCCGAGAACAATGGAAGAGTTCTGAAGCATTTTTAAAAGTCAGCGGAATTCTGAGAACAATAGAAGAGTTGTGAAGCATTTTTAAGCGTCAGCGGAATTCCGAGAACAATGGAAGAATTCCGAAGCATTTTTAAACTTCAGCAGAATTCCGAGAACAATGGAAGAATTCCGAAGCATTTTTAAAAGTCAGCGGAATTCCGAGAACAATGGAAGAGTTCCGAAGCATTTTTAAAAGTCAGCGGAATTCCGAGAACAATGGAAGAGTTCCGAAGCATTTTTAAACTTCAGCAGAATTCCTGGCACAATGGAAGAGTTCTGAACCATTTTTAAAAGTCAGCAGAATTCCGAGAACAATAGAAGGGTACCAAAGCATGTTAAAACTTCAGCGGAATTCTGAGAACAATGTAAGAGTTCCGAAGCATTTTTAAACTTCACCGGAATTCCGAGAACAATGGAAGAGTTCTGAAGCATTTTTAAACGTCAGCGGAATTTTGAAAACAATCGAAGAGTTCCGAAGCATTTTTAAAAGTCAGCGGAATTCCGTGAACAATGGAAGAGTTCTGAAGCATTTTTAAAAGTCAGCGGAATTCTGAGAACAATAGAAGAGTTGTCAAGCATTTTTAAGCGTCAGCGGAATTCCGAGAACAATGGAAGAATTCCGAAGCATTTTTAAACTTCAAAACTTCAGCAGAATTCCGAGAACAATGGAAGAATTCCGAAGCATTTTTAAACTTCAGCAGAATTCCGAGAACAATGGAAGAGTTCCGAAGCATTCTTAAACTTCAGCAGAATTCCGAGAACAATGGAAGAGTTCCGAAGCATTTTTAAACGTCAGCGGAATTCCGAGAACAATGGAAGAGTTCTGAAGCATTTTTAAAAGTCAGCGGAATTCTGAGAAAAATAGAAGAGTTGTGAAGCATTTTTAAGCGTGATCGGAATTCCGAGAACAATGGAAGAATTCCGAAGCATTTTTAAACTTCAAAACTTCAGCAGAATTCCAAAAACAATGGAAGAATTCCGAAGCATTCTTAAACTTCAGCGGAATTCCGAGAACAATGGAAGAGTTCCGAAGCATTTTTAAAAGTCAGCGGAATTCCGAGAACAATGGAAGAGTTCCGAAGCATTTTTACACTTCAGCAGAATTCCTGGAACAATGGAAGAGTTCTGAAGCATTTTTCAAAGTCAGCAGAATTCCGAGAACAATAGAAGGGTACCAAAGCATGTTTAAACTTCAGCGGAATTCTGAGAACAATGGAAGAATTCCAAAGCATTTTTAAACTTCAAAACTTCAGCAGAATTCCGAGAACAATGGAAGAGTTCCGAAGCATTCTTAAACTTCAGCGGAATTCCGAGAACAATGGAAGAGTTTTGAAGCAATTTTAAGCGTCAGCGGAATTCCGAGAACAATGGAAGAGTTCCGAAGCATTTTTAAACGTCAGCGGAATTCCGAGAACAATGGAAGAGTTCTGAAGCATTTTTAAAAGTCAGCGGAATTCTGAGAACAATAGAAGAGTTGTGAAGCATTTTTAAGCGTCAGCGGAATTCCGAGAACAATGGAAGAATTCCGAAGCATTTTTAAACTTCAGCAGAATTCCGAGAACAATGGAAGAGTTCCGAAGCATTCATAAACTTCAGCGGAATTCCGAGAACAATGGAAGAGTTCCGAAGCATTTTTAAATGTCAGCGGAATTCCGAGAACAATAGAAGAGTTGTGAAGCATTTTTAAGCGTCAGCGGAATTCTGAGCACAATGGAAGAATTCCGAAGCATTTTTAAACTTCAAAACTTCAGCGGAATTCCGAGAACAATGGAAGAGTTTTGAAGCAATTTTAAGTTTCAGCGGAATTCCGAGAACAATGGAAGAGTTCCGAAGCATTTTTAAACGTCAGCGGACTTCCGAGAACAATGGAAGAGTTCTGAAGCATTTTTAAAAGTCAGCGGAATTCTGAGAAAAATGGAAGAGTTGTGAAGCATTTTTAAGCGTTAGCGGAATTCCGAGAACAATGGAAGAATTCCGAAGCATTTTTAAACTTCAAAACTTCAGCAGAATTCCGAGAACAATGGAAGAATTCCGAAGCATTTTTAAAAGTCAGCGGAATTCCGAGAACAATGGAAGAGTTCCGAAGCATTTTTAAAAGACAGCGGAATTCCGAGAACAATGGAAGAGTTCCGAAGCATTTTTAAACTTCAGCAGAATTCCTGGCAAAATGGAAGAGTTCTGAACCATTTTTAAAAGTCAGCAGAATTCCGAGAACAATAGAAGGGTACCAAAGCATGTTAAAACTTCAGCGGAATTCTGAGAACAATGTAAGAGTTCCGAAGCATTTTTAAACTTCACCGGAATTCCGAGAACAATGGAAGAGTTCTGAAGCATTTTTAAACGTCAGCGGAATTTTGAAAACAATCGAAGAGTTCCGAAGCATTTTTAAATGTCAGCGGAATTCCGTGAACAATGGAAGAGTTCTGGAGCATTTTTAAAAGTCAGCGGAATTCTGAGAACAATAGAAGAGTTTTGAAGCATTTTTAAGCGTCAGCGGAATTCCGAGAACAATGGAAGAATTCCGAAGCATTTTTAAACTTCAAAACTTCAGCAGAATTCCGAGAACAATGGAAGAATTCCGAAGCATTTTTAAACTTCAGCAGAATTCCGAGAACAATGGAAGAGTTCCGAAGCATTCTTAAACTTCAGCAGAATTCCGAGAACAATGGAAGAGTTCCGAAGCATTTTTAAACGTCAGCGGAATTCCGAGAACAATGGAAGAGTTCTGAAGCATTTTTAAAAGTCAGCGGAATTCTGAGAAAAATAGAAGAGTTGTGAAGCATTTTTAAGCGTGAGCGGAATTCCGAGAACAATGGAAGAATTCCGAAGCATTTTTAAACTTCAAAACTTCAGCAGAATTCCAAAAACAATGGAAGAATTCCGAAGCATTCTTAAACTTCAGCGGAATTCCGAGAACAATGGAAGAGTTCCGAAGCATTTTTAAAAGTCAGCGGAATTCCGAGAACAATGGAAGAGTTCCGAAGCATTTTTACACTTCAGCAGAATTCCTGGAACAATGGAAGAGTTCTGAAGCATTTTTCAAAGTCAGCAGAATTCCGAGAACAATAGAAGGGTTCCAAAGCATGTTTAAACTTCAGCGGAATTCTGAGAACAATGGAAGAATTCCAAAGCATTTTTAAACTTCAAAACTTCAGCAGAATTCCGAGAACAATGGAAGAGTTCCGAAGCATTCTTAAACTTCAGCGGAATTCCGAGAACAATGGAAGAGTTTTGAAGCAATTTTAAGCGTCAGCGGAATTCCGAGAACAATGGAAGAGTTCCGAAGCATTTTTAAACGTCAGCGGAATTCCGAGAACAATGGAAGAGTTCTGAAGCATTTTTAAAAGTCAGCGGAATTCTGAGAACAATAGAAGAGTTGTGAAGCATTTTTAAGCGTCAGCGGAATTCCGAGAACAATGGAAGAATTCCGAAGCATTTTTAAACTTCAAAACTTCAGCAGAATTCCGAAAACAATGGAAGAGTTCCGAAGCATTTTTAAAAGTCAGCGGAATTCCGAGAACAATGGAAGAGTTCCGAAGCATTTTTACACTTCAGCAGAATTCCTGGAACAATGGAAGAGTTCTGAAGCATTTTTCAAAGTCAGCAGAATTCCGAGAACAATAGAAGGGTACCAAAGCATGTTTAAACTTCAGCGGAATTCTGCGAACAATGTAAGAGTTCCGAAGCATTTTTAAACTTCACCGGAATTCCGAGAACAATGGAAGAGTCCCGAAGCATTTTTAAACGTCAGCGGAATTCCGAGAACAATGGAAGAGTTCTGAAGCATTTTTAAACGTCAGCGGAATTTTGAAAACAATGGAAGATTTCTGAAGCATTTTTAAACGTCAGCGGAATTCTCTGAACACTGGAAGAGTTCCGAAGCATTTTTAAATGTCAGCGGAATTCCGAGAACAATGGGAGAGTTGTGAAGCATTTTTAAACATCAGCGGAATTCCGAGAACAATGGAAGAGTTCCGAAGCATTTTTAAACGTCAGCAGAATTCCGAGAACAATGGAAGAGTTCTGAAGCCTTTTTAAATGTCAGCGGAATTCCGAGAACAATGGAAGAGTTCCGAAGCATTTTTAAACTTCAGCAGAATTCCGAGAACAATGGAAGAGTTCCGAAGCATTCTTAAACTTCAGCAGAATTCCGAGAACAATAGAAGAGTTGTGAAGCATTTTTCAGCGTCAGCGGAATTCTGAGAACAATGGAAGAATTCCGAAGCATTTTTAAACTTCAAAACTTCAGCAGAATTCCGAGAACAATGGAAGAGTTCCGAAGCATTTTTCAAAGTCAGCAGAATTCCGAGAACCATAGAAGGGTACCAAAGCATGTTTAAACTTCAGCGGAATTCTGAGAACAATGTAAGAGTTCCGAAGCATTTTTAAACTTCACCGGAATTCCGAGAACAATGGAAGAGTTCTGAAGCATTTTTAAACGTCAGCGGAATTCCGAGAACAATAGAAGAGTTGTGAAGCATTTTTAAGCGTCAGCGGAATTCTGAGAACAATGGAAGAATTCCGAAGCATTTTTAAACTTCAAAACGTCAGCGGAATTCCGAGAACAATGGAAGAGTTCTGAAGCATTTTTAAAAGTCAGCGGAATTCTGAGAACAATAGAAGAGTTGTGAAGCATTTTTAAGCGTCAGCGGAATTCCGAGAACAATGGAAGAATTCCGAAGCATTTTTAAACTTCAGCAGAATTCCGAGAACAATGGAAGAATTCCGAAGCATTTTTAAAAGTCAGCGGAATTCCGAGAACAATGGAAGAGTTCCGAAGCATTTTTAAAAGTCAGCGGAATTCCGAGAACAATGGAAGAGTTCCGAAGCATTTTTAAACTTCAGCAGAATTCCTGGCACAATGGAAGAGTTCTGAACCATTTTTAAAAGTCAGCAGAATTCCGAGAACAATAGAAGGGTACCAAAGCATGTTAAAACTTCAGCGGAATTCTGAGAACAATGTAAGAGTTCCGAAGCATTTTTAAACTTCACCGGAATTCCGAGAACAATGGAAGAGTTCTGAAGCATTTTTAAACGTCAGCGGAATTTTGAAAACAATCGAAGAGTTCCGAAGCATTTTTAAAAGTCAGCGGAATTCCGTGAACAATGGAAGAGTTCTGAAGCATTTTTAAAAGTCAGCGGAATTCTGAGAACAATAGAAGAGTTGTGAAGCATTTTTAAGCGTCAGCGGAATTCCGAGAACAATGGAAGAATTCCGAAGCATTTTTAAACTTCAAAACTTCAGCAGAATTCCGAGAACAATGGAAGAATTCCGAAGCATTTTTAAACTTCAGCAGAATTCCGAGAACAATGGAAGAGTTCCGAAGCATTCTTAAACTTCAGCAGAATTCCGAGAACAATGGAAGAGTTCCGAAGCATTTTTAAACGTCAGCGGAATTCCGAGAACAATGGAAGAGTTCTGAAGCATTTTTAAAAGTCAGCGGAATTCTGAGAAAAATAGAAGAGTTGTGAAGCATTTTTAAGCGTGATCGGAATTCCGAGAACAATGGAAGAATTCCGAAGCATTTTTAAACTTCAAAACTTCAGCAGAATTCCAAAAACAATGGAAGAATTCCGAAGCATTCTTAAACTTCAGCGGAATTCCGAGAACAATGGAAGAGTTCCGAAGCATTTTTAAAAGTCAGCGGAATTCCGAGAACAATGGAAGAGTTCCGAAGCATTTTTACACTTCAGCAGAATTCCTGGAACAATGGAAGAGTTCTGAAGCATTTTTCAAAGTCAGCAGAATTCCGAGAACAATAGAAGGGTACCAAAGCATGTTTAAACTTCAGCGGAATTCTGAGAACAATGGAAGAATTCCAAAGCATTTTTAAACTTCAAAACTTCAGCAGAATTCCGAGAACAATGGAAGAGTTCCGAAGCATTCTTAAACTTCAGCGGAATTCCGAGAACAATGGAAGAGTTTTGAAGCAATTTTAAGCGTCAGCGGAATTCCGAGAACAATGGAAGAGTTCCGAAGCATTTTTAAACGTCAGCGGAATTCCGAGAACAATGGAAGAGTTCTGAAGCATTTTTAAAAGTCAGCGGAATTCTGAGAACAATAGAAGAGTTGTGAAGCATTTTTAAGCGTCAGCGGAATTCCGAGAACAATGGAAGAATTCCGAAGCATTTTTAAACTTCAGCAGAATTCCGAGAACAATGGAAGAGTTCCGAAGCATTCATAAACTTCAGCGGAATTCCGAGAACAATGGAAGAGTTCCGAAGCATTTTTAAATGTCAGCGGAATTCCGAGAACAATAGAAGAGTTGTGAAGCATTTTTAAGCGTCAGCGGAATTCTGAGCACAATGGAAGAATTCCGAAGCATTTTTAAACTTCAAAACTTCAGCGGAATTCCGAGAACAATGGAAGAGTTTTGAAGCAATTTTAAGTTTCAGCGGAATTCCGAGAACAATGGAAGAGTTCCGAAGCATTTTTAAACGTCAGCGGACTTCCGAGAACAATGGAAGAGTTCTGAAGCATTTTTAAAAGTCAGCGGAATTCTGAGAAAAATAGAAGAGTTGTGAAGCATTTTTAAGCGTTAGCGGAATTCCGAGAACAATGGAAGAATTCCGAAGCATTTTTAAACTTCAAAACTTCAGCAGAATTCCGAGAACAATGGAAGAATTCCGAAGCATTTTTAAAAGTCAGCGGAATTCCGAGAACAATGGAAGAGTTCCGAAGCATTTTTAAAAGACAGCGGAATTCCGAGAACAATGGAAGAGTTCCGAAGCATTTTTAAACTTCAGCAGAATTCCTGGCAAAATGGAAGAGTTCTGAACCATTTTTAAAAGTCAGCAGAATTCCGAGAACAATAGAAGGGTACCAAAGCATGTTAAAACTTCAGCGGAATTCTGAGAACAATGTAAGAGTTCCGAAGCATTTTTAAACTTCACCGGAATTCCGAGAACAATGGAAGAGTTCTGAAGCATTTTTAAACGTCAGCGGAATTTTGAAAACAATCGAAGAGTTCCGAAGCATTTTTAAATGTCAGCGGAATTCCGTGAACAATGGAAGAGTTCTGGAGCATTTTTAAAAGTCAGCGGAATTCTGAGAACAATAGAAGAGTTTTGAAGCATTTTTAAGCGTCAGCGGAATTCCGAGAACAATGGAAGAATTCCGAAGCATTTTTAAACTTCAAAACTTCAGCAGAATTCCGAGAACAATGGAAGAATTCCGAAGCATTTTTAAACTTCAGCAGAATTCCGAGAACAATGGAAGAGTTCCGAAGCATTCTTAAACTTCAGCAGAATTCCGAGAACAATGGAAGAGTTCCGAAGCATTTTTAAACGTCAGCGGAATTCCGAGAACAATGGAAGAGTTCTGAAGCATTTTTAAAAGTCAGCGGAATTCTGAGAAAAATAGAAGAGTTGTGAAGCATTTTTAAGCGTGAGCGGAATTCCGAGAACAATGGAAGAATTCCGAAGCATTTTTAAACTTCAAAACTTCAGCAGAATTCCAAAAACAATGGAAGAATTCCGAAGCATTCTTAAACTTCAGCGGAATTCCGAGAACAATGGAAGAGTTCCGAAGCATTTTTAAAAGTCAGCGGAATTCCGAGAACAATGGAAGAGTTCCGAAGCATTTTTACACTTCAGCAGAATTCCTGGAACAATGGAAGAGTTCTGAAGCATTTTTCAAAGTCAGCAGAATTCCGAGAACAATAGAAGGGTTCCAAAGCATGTTTAAACTTCAGCGGAATTCTGAGAACAATGGAAGAATTCCAAAGCATTTTTAAACTTCAAAACTTCAGCAGAATTCCGAGAACAATGGAAGAGTTCCGAAGCATTCTTAAACTTCAGCGGAATTCCGAGAACAATGGAAGAGTTTTGAAGCAATTTTAAGCGTCAGCGGAATTCCGAGAACAATGGAAGAGTTCCGAAGCATTTTTAAACGTCAGCGGAATTCCGAGAACAATGGAAGAGTTCTGAAGCATTTTTAAAAGTCAGCGGAATTCTGAGAACAATAGAAGAGTTGTGAAGCATTTTTAAGCGTCAGCGGAATTCCGAGAACAATGGAAGAATTCCGAAGCATTTTTAAACTTCAAAACTTCAGCAGAATTCCGAAAACAATGGAAGAGTTCCGAAGCATTTTTAAAAGTCAGCGGAATTCCGAGAACAATGGAAGAGTTCCGAAGCATTTTTACACTTCAGCAGAATTCCTGGAACAATGGAAGAGTTCTGAAGCATTTTTCAAAGTCAGCAGAATTCCGAGAACAATAGAAGGGTACCAAAGCATGTTTAAACTTCAGCGGAATTCTGCGAACAATGTAAGAGTTCCGAAGCATTTTTAAACTTCACCGGAATTCCGAGAACAATGGAAGAGTCCCGAAGCATTTTTAAACGTCAGCGGAATTCCGAGAACAATGGAAGAGTTCTGAAGCATTTTTAAACGTCAGCGGAATTTTGAAAACAATGGAAGATTTCTGAAGCATTTTTAAACGTCAGCGGAATTCTCTGAACACTGGAAGAGTTCCGAAGCATTTTTAAATGTCAGCGGAATTCCGAGAACAATGGAAGAGTTGTGAAGCATTTTTAAACATCAGCGGAATTCCGAGAACAATGGAAGAGTTCCGAAGCATTTTTAAACGTCAGCAGAATTCCGAGAACAATGGAAGAGTTCTGAAGCCTTTTTAAATGTCAGCGGAATTCCGAGAACAATGGAAGAGTTCCGAAGCATTTTTAAACTTCAGCAGAATTCCGAGAACAATGGAAGAGTTCCGAAGCATTCTTAAACTTCAGCAGAATTCCGAGAACAATAGAAGAGTTGTGAAGCATTTTTCAGCGTCAGCGGAATTCTGAGAACAATGGAAGAATTCCGAAGCATTTTTAAACTTCAAAACTTCAGCAGAATTCCGAGAACAATGGAAGAGTTCCGAAGCATTCTTAAACTTCAGCGGAATTCCGAGAACAATTGAAGAGTTTTGAAGCAATTTTAAGCGTCAGCGGAATTCCGAGAACAATGGAAGAGTTCCGAAGCATTTTTAAATGTCAGCGGAATTGCGAGAACAATGGAAGAGTTCTGAAGCTTTTTTAAAAGTCAGCGGAATTCTGAGAAAAATAGAAGAGTTGTGAAGCATTTTTAAGCGTCAGCGGAATTCGGAGAACAATGGAAGAATTCCGAAGCATTTTTAAACTTCAAAACTTCAGCAGAATTCCGAGAACAATGGAAGAATTCCGAAGCATTCTTAAACTTCAGCGGAATTCCGAGAACAATGGAAGAGTTCCGAAGCATTTTCAAAAGTCAGCGGAATTCCGAGAACAATGGAAGAGTTCCAAAGCATTTTTACACTTCAGCAGAATTCCTGGAACAATGGAAGAGTTCTGAAGCATTTTTCAAAGTCAGCAGAATTCCGAGAACCATAGAAGGGTACCAAAGCATGTTTAAACTTCAGCGGAATTCTGAGAACAATGTAAGAGTTCCGAAGCATTTTTAAACTTCACCGGAATTCCGAGAACAATGGAAGAGTTCCGAAGCATTTTTAAACATCAGCGGAATTCCGAGAACAATGGAAGAGTTCTGAAGCATTTTTAAACGTCAGCGGAATTCCGAGAACAATAGAAGAGTTGTGAAGCATTTTTAAGCGTCAGCGGAATTCTGAGAACAATGGAAGAATTCCGAAGCATTTTTAAACTTCAAAACGTCAGCGGAATTCCGAGAACAATGGAAGAGTTCTGAAGCATTTTTAAAAGTCAGCGGAATTCTGAGAACAATAGAAGAGTTGTGAAGCATTTTTAAGCGTCAGCGGAATTCCGAGAACAATGGAAGAATTCCGAAGCATTTTTAAACTTCAGCAGAATTCCGAGAACAATGGAAGAATTCCGAAGCATTTTTAAAAGTCAGCGGAATTCCGAGAACAATGGAAGAGTTCCGAAGCATTTTTAAAAGTCAGCGGAATTCCGAGAACAATGGAAGAGTTCCGAAGCATTTTTAAACTTCAGCAGAATTCCTGGCACAATGGAAGAGTTCTGAACCATTTTTAAAAGTCAGCAGAATTCCGAGAACAATAGAAGGGTACCAAAGCATGTTAAAACTTCAGCGGAATTCTGAGAACAATGTAAGAGTTCCGAAGCATTTTTAAACTTCACCGGAATTCCGAGAACAATGGAAGAGTTCTGAAGCATTTTTAAACGTCAGCGGAATTTTGAAAACAATCGAAGAGTTCCGAAGCATTTTTAAAAGTCAGCGGAATTCCGTGAACAATGGAAGAGTTCTGAAGCATTTTTAAAAGTCAGCGGAATTCTGAGAACAATAGAAGAGTTGTGAAGCATTTTTAAGCGTCAGCGGAATTCCGAGAACAATGGAAGAATTCCGAAGCATTTTTAAACTTCAAAACTTCAGCAGAATTCCGAGAACAATGGAAGAATTCCGAAGCATTTTTAAACTTCAGCAGAATTCCGAGAACAATGGAAGAGTTCCGAAGCATTCTTAAACTTCAGCAGAATTCCGAGAACAATGGAAGAGTTCCGAAGCATTTTTAAACGTCAGCGGAATTCCGAGAACAATGGAAGAGTTCTGAAGCATTTTTAAAAGTCAGCGGAATTCTGAGAAAAATAGAAGAGTTGTGAAGCATTTTTAAGCGTGATCGGAATTCCGAGAACAATGGAAGAATTCCGAAGCATTTTTAAACTTCAAAACTTCAGCAGAATTCCAAAAACAATGGAAGAATTCCGAAGCATTCTTAAACTTCAGCGGAATTCCGAGAATAATGGAAGAGTTCCGAAGCATTTTTAAAAGTCAGCGGAATTCCGAGAACAATGGAAGAGTTCCGAAGCATTTTTACACTTCAGCAGAATTCCTGGAACAATGGAAGAGTTCTGAAGCATTTTTCAAAGTCAGCAGAATTCCGAGAACAATAGAAGGGTACCAAAGCATGTTTAAACTTCAGCGGAATTCTGAGAACAATGGAAGAATTCCAAAGCATTTTTAAACTTCAAAACTTCAGCAGAATTCCGAGAACAATGGAAGAGTTCCGAAGCATTCTTAAACTTCAGCGGAATTCCGAGAACAATGGAAGAGTTTTGAAGCAATTTTAAGCGTCAGCGGAATTCCGAGAACAATGGAAGAGTTCCGAAGCATTTTTAAACGTCAGCGGAATTCCGAGAACAATGGAAGAGTTCTGAAGCATTTTTAAAAGTCAGCGGAATTCTGAGAACAATAGAAGAGTTGTGAAGCATTTTTAAGCGTCAGCGGAATTCCGAGAACAATGGAAGAATTCCGAAGCATTTTTAAACTTCAGCAGAATTCCGAGAACAATGGAAGAGTTCCGAAGCATTCATAAACTTCAGCGGAATTCCGAGAACAATGGAAGAGTTCCGAAGCATTTTTAAATGTCAGCGGAATTCCGAGAACAATAGAAGAGTTGTGAAGCATTTTTAAGCGTCAGCGGAATTCTGAGCACAATGGAAGGATTCCGAAGCATTTTTAAACTTCAAAACTTCAGCGGAATTCCGAGAACAATGGAAGAGTTTTGAAGCAATTTTAAGTTTCAGCGGATTTCCGAGAACAATGGAAGAGTTCCGAAGCATTTTTAAACGTCAGCGGACTTCCGAGAACAATGGAAGAGTTCTGAAGCATTTTTAAAAGTCAGCGGAATTCTGAGAAAAATAGAAGAGTTGTGAAGCATTTTTAAGCGTTAGCGGAATTCCGAGAACAATGGAAGAATTCCGAAGCATTTTTAAACTTCAAAACTTCAGCAGAATTCCGAGAACAATGGAAGAATTCCGAAGCATTTTTAAAAGTCAGCGGAATTCCGAGAACAATGGAAGAGTTCCGAAGCATTTTTAAAAGACAGCGGAATTCCGAGAACAATGGAAGAGTTCCGAAGCATTTTTAAACTTCAGCAGAATTCCTGGCAAAATGGAAGAGTTCTGAACCTTTTTTAAAAGTCAGCAGAATTCCGAGAACAATAGAAGGGTACCAAAGCATGTTAAAACTTCAGCGGAATTCTGAGAACAATGTAAGAGTTCCGAAGCATTTTTAAACTTCACCGGAATTCCG
This sequence comes from Phyllobates terribilis, assembly GCF_046119375.1. Taxonomy (NCBI): domain Eukaryota; kingdom Metazoa; phylum Chordata; class Amphibia; order Anura; family Dendrobatidae; genus Phyllobates; species Phyllobates terribilis. The sequence goes on along the minus strand of NW_027362788.1, from coordinate 9,093,643 downwards.
AGAACAATGGAAGAGTTCTGAAGCATTTTTAAACGTCAGCGGAATTTTGAAAACAATCGAAGAGTTCCGAAGCATTTTTAAATGTCAGCGGAATTCCGTGAACAATGGAAGAGTTCTGAAGCATTTTTAAAAGTCAGCGGAATTCTGAGAACAATAGAAGAGTTTTGAAGCATTTTTAAGCGTCAGCGGAATTCCGAGAACAATGGAAGAATTCCGAAGCATTTTTAAACTTCAAAACTTCAGCAGAATTCCGAGAACAATGGAAGAATTCCGAAGCATTTTTAAACTTCAGCAGAATTCCGAGAACAATGGAAGAGTTCCGAAGCATTCTTAAACTTCAGCAGAATTCCGAGAACAATGGAAGAGTTCCGAAGCATTTTTAAACGTCAGCGGAATTCCGAGAACAATGGAAGAGTTCTGAAGCATTTTTAAAAGTCAGCGGAATTCTGAGAAAAATAGAAGAGTTGTGAAGTATTTTTAAGCGTGAGCGGAATTCCGAGAACAATGGAAGAATTCCGAAGCATTTTTAAACTTCAAAACTTCAGCAGAATTCCAAAAACAATGGAAGAATTCCGAAGCATTGTTAAACTTCAGCGGAATTCCGAGAACAATGGAAGAGTTCCGAAGCATTTTTAAAAGTCAGCGGAATTCCGAGAACAATGGAAGAGTTCCGAAGCATTTTTACACTTCAGCAGAATTCCTGGAACAATGGAAGAGTTCTGAAGCATTTTTCAAAGTCAGCAGAATTCCGAGAACAATAGAAGGGTTCCAAAGCATGTTTAAACTTCAGCGGAATTCTGAGAACAATGGAAGAATTCCAAAGCATTTTTAAACTTCAAAACTTCAGCAGAATTCCGAGAACAATGGAAGAGTTCCGAAGCATTCTTAAACTTCAGCGGAATTCCGAGAACAATGGAAGAGTTTTGAAGCAATTTTAAGCGTCAGCGGAATTCCGAGAACAATGGAAGAGTTCCGAAGCATTTTTAAACGTCAGCGGAATTCCGAGAACAATGGAAGAGTTCTGAAGCATTTTTAAAAGTCAGCGGAATTCTGAGAACAATAGAAGAGTTGTGAAGCATTTTTAAGCGTCCGCGGAATTCCGAGAACAATGGAAGAATTCCGAAGCATTTTTAAACTTCAAAACTTCAGCAGAATTCCGAAAACAATGGAAGAGTTCCGAAGCATTTTTAAAAGTCAGCGGAATTCCGAGAACAATGGAAGAGTTCCGAAGCATTTTTACACTTCAGCAGAATTCCTGGAACAATGGAAGAGTTCTGAAGCATTTTTCAAAGTCAGCAGAATTCCGAGAACAATAGAAGGGTACCAAAGCATGTTTAAACTTCAGCGGAATTCTGCGAACAATGTAAGAGTTCCGAAGCATTTTTAAACTTCACCGGAATTCCGAGAACAATGGAAGAGTCCCGAAGCATTTTTAAACGTCAGCGGAATTCCGAGAACAATGGAAGAGTTCTGAAGCATTTTTAAACGTCAGCGGAATTTTGAAAACAATGGAAGATTTCCGAAGCATTTTTAAACGTCAGCGGAATTCTCTGAACACTGGAAGAGTTCCGAAGCATTTTTAAATGTCAGCGGAATTCCGAGAACAATGGAAGAGTTCCGAAGCATTCTTAAACTTCAGCAGAATTCCGAGAACAATAGAAGAGTTGTGAAGCATTTTTAAGCGTCAGCGGAATTCTGAGAACAATGGAAGAATTCCGAAGCATTTTTAAACTTCAAAACTTCAGCAGAATTCCGAGAACAATGGAAGAGTTCCGAAGCATTCTTAAACTTCAGCGGAATTCCGAGAACAATTGAAGAGTTTTGAAGCAATTTTAAGCGTCAGCGGAATTCCGAGAACAATGGAAGAGTTCCGAAGCATTTTTAAATGTCAGCGGAATTCCGAGAACAATGGAAGAGTTCTGAAGCTTTTTTAAAAGTCAGCGGAATTCTGAGAAAAATAGAAGAGTTGTGAAGCATTTTTAAGCGTCAGCGGAATTCGGAGAACAATGGAAGAATTCCGAAGCATTTTTAAACTTCAAAACTTCAGCAGAATTCCGAGAACAATGGAAGAATTCCGAAGCATTCTTAAACTTCAGCGGAATTCCGAGAACAATGGAAGAGTTCCGAAGCATTTTCAAAAGTCAGCGGAATTCCGAGAACAATGGAAGAGTTCCAAAGCATTTTTACACTTCAGCAGAATTCCTGGAACAATGGAAGAGTTCTGAAGCATTTTTCAAAGTCAGCAGAATTCCGAGAACCATAGAAGGGTACCAAAGCATGTTTAAACTTCAGCGGAATTCTGAGAACAATGTAAGAGTTCCGAAGCATTTTTAAACTTCACCGGAATTCCGAGAACAATGGAAGAGTTCCGAAGCATTTTTAAACATCAGCGGAATTCCGAGAACAATGGAAGAGTTCTGAAGCATTTTTAAACGTCAGCGGAATTCCGAGAACAATAGAAGAGTTGTGAAGCATTTTTAAGCGTCAGCGGAATTCTGAGAACAATGGAAGAATTCCGAAGCATTTTTAAACTTCAAAACGTCAGCGGAATTCCGAGAACAATGGAAGAGTTCTGAAGCATTTTTAAAAGTCAGCGGAATTCTGAGAACAATAGAAGAGTTGTGAAGCATTTTTAAGCGTCAGCGGAATTCCGAGAACAATGGAAGAATTCCGAAGCATTTTTAAACTTCAGCAGAATTCCGAGAACAATGGAAGAATTCCGAAGCATTTTTAAAAGTCAGCGGAATTCCGAGAACAATGGAAGAGTTCCGAAGCATTTTTAAAAGTCAGCGGAATTCCGAGAACAATGGAAGAGTTCCGAAGCATTTTTAAACTTCAGCAGAATTCCTGGCACAATGGAAGAGTTCTGAACCATTTTTAAAAGTCAGCAGAATTCCGAGAACAATAGAAGGGTACCAAAGCATGTTAAAACTTCAGCGGAATTCTGAGAACAATGTAAGAGTTCCGAAACATTTTTAAACTTCACCGGAATTCCGAGAACAATGGAAGAGTTCTGAAGCATTTTTAAACGTCAGCGGAATTTTGAAAACAATCGAAGAATTCCGAAGAATTTTTAAAAGACAGCGGAATTCCGTGAACAATGGAAGAGTTCTGAAGCATTTTTAAAAGTCAGCGGAATTCTGAGAACAATAGAAGAGTTGTGAAGCATTTTTAAGCGTCAGCGGAATTCCGAGAACAATGGAAGAATTCCGAAGCATTTTTAAACTTCAAAACTTCAGCAGAATTCCGAGAACAATGGAAGAATTCCGAAGCATTTTTAAACTTCAGCAGAATTCCGAGAACAATGGAAGAGTTCCGAAGCATTCTTAAACTTCAGCAGAATTCCGAGAACAATGGAAGAGTTCCGAAGCATTTTTAAACGTCAGCGGAATTCCGAGAACAATGGAAGAGTTCTGAAGCATTTTTAAAAGTCAGCGGAATTCTGAGAAAAATAGAAGAGTTGTGAAGCATTTTTAAGCGTGATCGGAATTCCGAGAACAATGGAAGAATTCCGAAGCATTTTTAAACTTCAAAACTTCAGCAGAATTCCAAAAACAATGGAAGAATTCCGAAGCATTCTTAAACTTCAGCGGAATTCCGAGAACAATGGAAGAGTTCCGAAGCATTTTTAAAAGTCAGCGGAATTCCGAGAACAATGGAAGAGTTCCGAAGCATTTTTACACTTCAGCAGAATTCCTGGAACAATGGAAGAGTTCTGAAGCATTTTTCAAAGTCAGCAGAATTCCGAGAACAATAGAAGGGTACCAAAGCATGTTTAAACTTCAGCGGAATTCTGAGAACAATGGAAGAATTCCAAAGCATTTTTAAACTTCAAAACTTCAGCAGAATTCCGAGAACAATGGAAGAGTTCCGAAGCATTCTTAAACTTCAGCGGAATTCCGAGAACAATGGAAGAGTTTTGAAGCAATTTTAAGCGTCAGCGGAATTCCGAGAACAATGGAAGAGTTCCGAAGCATTTTTAAACGTCAGCGGAATTCCGAGAACAATGGAAGAGTTCTGAAGCATTTTTAAAAGTCAGCGGAATTCTGAGAACAATAGAAGAGTTGTGAAGCATTTTTAAGCGTCAGCGGAATTCCGAGAACAATGGAAGAATTCCGAAGCATTTTTAAACTTCAGCAGAATTCCGAGAACAATGGAAGAGTTCCGAAGCATTCATAAACTTCAGCGGAATTCCGAGAACAATGGAAGAGTTCCGAAGCATTTTTAAATGTCAGCGGAATTCCGAGAACAATAGAAGAGTTGTGAAGCATTTTTAAGCGTCAGCGGAATTCTGAGCACAATGGAAGAATTCCGAAGCATTTTTAAACTTCAAAACTTCAGCGGAATTCCGAGAACAATGGAAGAGTTTTGAAGCAATTTTAAGTTTCAGCGGATTTCCGAGAACAATGGAAGAGTTCCGAAGCATTTTTAAACGTCAGCGGACTTCCGAGAACAATGGAAGAGTTCTGAAGCATTTTTAAAAGTCAGCGGAATTCTGAGAAAAATAGAAGAGTTGTGAAGCATTTTTAAGCGTTAGCGGAATTCCGAGAACAATGGAAGAATTCCGAAGCATTTTTAAACTTCAAAACTTCAGCAGAATTCCGAGAACAATGGAAGAATTCCGAAGCATTTTTAAAAGTCAGCGGAATTCCGAGAACAATGGAAGAGTTCCGAAGCATTTTTAAACTTCAGCAGAATTCCTGGCAAAATGGAAGAGTTCTGAACCATTTTTAAAAGTCAGCAGAATTCCGAGAACAATAGAAGGGTACCAAAGCATGTTAAAACTTCAGCGGAATTCTGAGAACAATGTAAGAGTTCCGAAGCATTTTTAAACTTCACCGGAATTCCGAGAACAATGGAAGAGTTCTGAAGCATTTTTAAACGTCAGCGGAATTTTGAAAACAATCGAAGAGTTCCGAAGCATTTTTAAATGTCAGCGGAATTCCGTGAACAATGGAAGAGTTCTGAAGCATTTTTAAAAGTCAGCGGAATTCTGAGAACAATAGAAGAGTTTTGAAGCATTTTTAATCGTCAGCGGAATTCCGAGAACAATGGAAGAATTCCGAAGCATTTTTAAACTTCAAAACTTCAGCAGAATTCCGAGAACAATGGAAGAATTCCGAAGCATTTTTAAACTTCAGCAGAATTCCGAGAACAATGGAAGAGTTCCGAAGCATTCTTAAACTTCAGCAGAATTCCGAGAACAATGGAAGAGTTCCGAAGCATTTTTAAACGTCAGCGGAATTCCGAGAACAATGGAAGAGTTCTGAAGCATTTTTAAAAGTCAGCGGAATTCTGAGAAAAATAGAAGAGTTGTGAAGCATTTTTAAGCGTGAGCGGAATTCCGAGAACAATGGAAGAATTCCGAAGCATTTTTAAACTTCAAAACTTCAGCAGAATTCCAAAAACAATGGAAGAATTCCGAAGCATTCTTAAACTTCAGCGGAATTCCGAGAACAATGGAAGAGTTCCGAAGCATTTTTAAAAGTCAGCGGAATTCCGAGAACAATGGAAGAATTCCGAAGCATTTTTAAACTTCAAAACTTCAGCAGAATTCCGAAAACAATGGAAGAGTTCCGAAGCATTTTTAAAAGTCAGCGGAATTCCGAGAACAATGGAAGAGTTCCGAAGCATTTTTACACTTCAGCAGAATTCCTGGAACAATGGAAGAGTTCTGAAGCATTTTTCAAAGTCAGCAGAATTCCGAGAACAATAGAAGGGTACCAAAGCATGTTTAAACTTCAGCGGAATTCTGCGAACAATGTAAGAGTTCCGAAGCATTTTTAAACTTCACCGGAATTCCGAGAACAATGGAAGAGTCCCGAAGCATTTTTCAACGTCAGCGGAATTCCGAGAACAATGGAAGAGTTCTGAAGCATTTTTAAACGTCAGCGGAATTTTGAAAACAATGGAAGATTTCCGAAGCATTTTTAAACGTCAGCGGAATTCTCTGAACACTGGAAGAGTTCCGAAGCATTTTTAAATGTCAGCGGAATTCCGAGAACAATGGAAGAGTTGTGAAGCATTTTTAAACATCAGCGGAATTCCGAGAACAATGGAAGAGTTCCGAAGCATTTTTAAACGTCAGCAGAATTCCGAGAACAATGGAAGAGTTCTGAAGCCTTTTTAAATGTCAGCGGAATTCCGAGAACAATGGAAGAGTTCCGAAGCATTTTTAAACTTCAGCAGAATTCCGAGAACAATGGAAGAGTTCCGAAGCATTCTTAAACTTCAGCAGAATTCCGAGAACAATGGAAGTGTTCCGAAGCATTCTTAAACTTCAGCAGAATTCCGAGAACAATAGAAGAGTTGTGAAGCATTTTTAAGCGTCAGCGGAATTCTGAGAACAATGGAAGAATTCCGAAGCATTTTTAAACTTCAAAACTTCAGCAGAATTCCGAGAACAATGGAAGAGTTCCGAAGCATTCTTAAACTTCAGCGGAATTCCGAGAACAATTGAAGAGTTTTGAAGCAATTTTAAGCGTCAGCGGAATTCCGAGAACAATGGAAGAGTTCCGAAGCATTTTTAAATGTCAGCGGAATTCCGAGAACAATGGAAGAGTTCTGAAGCTTTTTTAAAAGTCAGCGGAATTCTGAGAAAAATAGAAGAGTTGTGAAGCATTTTTAAGCGTCAGCGGAATTCGGAGAACAATGGAAGAATTCCGAAGCATTTTTAAACTTCAAAACTTCAGCAGAATTCCGAGAACAATGGAAGAATTCCGAAGCATTCTTAAACTTCAGCGGAATTCCGAGAACAATGGAAGAGTTCCGAAGCATTTTCAAAAGTCAGCGGAATTCCGAGAACAATGGAAGAGTTCCAAAGCATTTTTACACTTCAGCAGAATTCCTGGAACAATGGAAGAGTTCTGAAGCATTTTTCAAAGTCAGCAGAATTCCGAGAACCATAGAAGGGTACCAAAGCATGTTTAAACTTCAGCGGAATTCTGAGAACAATGTAAGAGTTCCGAAGCATTTTTAAACTTCACCGGAATTCCGAGAACAATGGAAGAGTTCCGAAGCATTTTTAAACATCAGCGGAATTCCGAGAACAATGGAAGAGTTCTGAAGCATTTTTAAACGTCAGCGGAATTCCGAGAACAATAGAAGAGTTGTGAAGCATTTTTAAGCGTCAGCGGAATTCTGAGAACAATGGAAGAATTCCGAAGCATTTTTAAACTTCAAAACGTCAGCGGAATTCCGAGAACAATGGAAGAGTTCTGAAGCATTTTTAAAAGTCAGCGGAATTCTGAGAACAATAGAAGAGTTGTGAAGCATTTTTAAGCGTCAGCGGAATTCCGAGAACAATGGAAGAATTCCGAAGCATTTTTAAACTTCAGCAGAATTCCGAGAACAATGGAAGAGTTCCGAAGCATTCTTAAACTTCAGCGGAATTCCGAGAACAATGGAAGAGTTCCGAAGCATTTTTAAATGTCAGTGGAATTCCGAGAACAATAGAAGAGTTGTGAAGCATTTTTAAGCGTCAGCGGAATTCTGAGCACAATGGAAGAATTCCGAAGCATTTTTAAACTTCAAAACTTCAGCGGAATTCCGAGAACAATGGAAGAGTTTTGAAGCAATTTTAAGTTTCAGCAGAATTCCGAGAACAATGGAAGAGTTCCGAAGCATTTTTAAACGTCAGCGGAATTCCGAGAACAATGGAAGAGTTCTGAAGCATTTTTAAAAGTCAGCGGAATTCTGAGAACAATAGAAGAGTTGTGAAGCATTTTTAAGCGTCAGCGGAATTCCGAGAACAATGGAAGAATTCCGAAGCATTTTTAAACTTCAGCAGAATTCCGAGAACAATGGAAGAGTTCCGAAGCATTCATAAACTTCAGCGGAATTCCGAGAACAATGGAAGAGTTCCGAAGCATTTTTAAATGTCAGCGGAATTCCGAGAACAATAGAAGAGTTGTGAAGCATTTTTAAGCGTCAGCGGAATTCTGAGCACAATGGAAGAATTCCGAAGCATTTTTAAACTTCAAAACTTCAGCGGAATTCCGAGAACAATGGAAGAGTTTTGAAGCATTTTTAAACGTCAGCGGAATTCCGAGAACAATGGAAGAGTTCTGAAGCATTTTTAAAAGTCAGCGGAATTCTGAGAAAAATAGAAGAGTTGTGAAGCATTTTTAAGCGTTAGCGGAATTCCGAGAACAATGGAAGAATTCCGAAGCATTTTTAAACTTCAAAACTTCAGCAGAATTCCGAGAACAATGGAAGAATTCCGAAGCATTTTTAAAAGTCAGCAGAATTCCGAGAACAATGGAAGAGTTCCGAAGCATTTTTAAAAGACAGCGGAATTCCGAGAACAATGGAAGAGTTCCGAAGCATTTTTAAACTTCAGCAGAATTCCTGGCAAAATGGAAGAGTTCTGAACCATTTTTAAAAGTCAGCAGAATTCCGAGAACAATAGAAGGGTACCAAAGCATGTTAAAACTTCAGCGGAATTCTGAGAACAATGTAAGAGTTCCGAAGCATTTTTAAACTTCACCGGAATTCCGAGAACAATGGAAGAGTTCTGAAGCATTTTTAAACGTCAGCGGAATTTTGAAAACAATCGAAGAGTTCCGAAGCATTTTTAAATGTCAGCAGAATTCCGTGAACAATGGAAGAGTTCTGAAGCATTTTTAAAAGTCAGCGGAATTCTGAGAACAATAAAAGAGTTGTGAAGCATTTTTAAGCGTCAGCGGAATTCCGAGAACAATGGAAGAATTCCGAAGCATTTTTAAACTTCAAAACTTAAGCAGAATTCCGAGAACAATGGAAGAATTCCGAAGCATTTTTAAACTTCAGCAGAATTCCGAGAACAATGGAAGAGTTCCGAAGCATTCTTAAACTTCAGCAGAATTCCGAGAACAATGGAAGAGTTCCGAAGCATTTTTAAACGTCAGCGGAATTCCGAGAACAATGGAAGAGTTCTGAAGCATTTTTAAAAGTCAGCGGAATTCTGAGAAAAATAGAAGAGTTGTGAAGCATTTTTAAGCGTGAGCGGAATTCCGAGAACAATGGAAGAATTCCGAAGCATTTTTAAACTTCAAAACTTCAGCAGAATTCCAAAAACAATGGAAGAATTCCGAAGCATTCTTAAACTTCAGCGGAATTCCGAGAACAATGGAAGAGTTCCGAAGCATTTTTAAAAGTCAGCGGAATTCCGAGAACAATGGAAGAGTTCCGAAGCATTTTTACACTTCAGCAGAATTCCTGGAACAATGGAAGAGTTCTGAAGCATTTTTCAAAGTCAGCAGAATTCCGAGAACAATAGAAGGGTACCAAAGCATGTTTAAACTTCAGCGGAATTCTGAGAACAATGGAAGAATTCCAAAGCATTTTTAAACTTCAAAACTTCAGCAGAATTCCGAGAACAATGGAAGAGTTCCGAAGCATTCTTAAACTTCAGCGGAATTCCGAGAACAATGGAAGAGTTTTGAAGCAATTTTAAGCGTCAGCGGAATTCCGAGAACAATGGAAGAGTTCCGAAGCATTTTTAAACGTCAGCGGAATTCCGAGAACAATGGAAGAGTTCTGAAGCATTTTTAAAAGTCAGCGGAATTCTGAGAACAATAGAAGAGTTGTGAAGCATTTTTAAGCGTCAGCGGAATTCCGAGAACAATGGAAGAATTCCGAAGCATTTTTAAACTTCAAAACTTCAGCAGAATTCCGAAAACAATGGAAGAGTTCCGAAGCATTTTTAAAAGTCAGCGGAATTCCGAGAACAATGGAAGAGTTTTGAAGCATTTTTAAGCGTCAGCGGAATTCCGAGAACAATGGAAGAATTCCGAAGCATTTTTAAACTTCAAAACTTCAGCAGAATTCCGAGAACAATGGAAGAATTCCGAAGCATTTTTAAACTTCAGCAGAATTCCGAGAACAATGGAAGAGTTCCGAAGCATTCTTAAACTTCAGCAGAATTCCGAGAACAATGGAAGAGTTCCGAAGCATTTTTAAACGTCAGCGGAATTCCGAGAACAATGGAAGAGTTCTGAAGCATTTTTAAAAGTCAGCGGAATTCTGAGAAAAATAGAAGAGTTGTGAAGCATTTTTAAGCGTGAGCGGAATTCCGAGAACAATGGAAGAATTCCGAAGCATTTTTAAACTTCAAAACTTCAGCAGAATTCCAAAAACAATGGAAGAATTCCGAAGCATTCTTAAACTTCAGCGGAATTCCGAGAACAATGGAAGAGTTCCGAAGCATTTTTAAAAGTCAGCGGAATTCCGAGAACAATGGAAGAATTCCGAAGCATTTTTAAACTTCAAAACTTCAGCAGAATTCCGAAAACAATGGAAGAGTTCCGAAGCATTTTTAAAAGTCAGCGGAATTCCGAGAACAATGGAAGAGTTCCGAAGCATTTTTACACTTCAGCAGAATTCCTGGAACAATGGAAGAGTTCTGAAGCATTTTTCAAAGTCAGCAGAATTCCGAGAACAATAGAAGGGTACCAAAGCATGTTTAAACTTCAGCGGAATTCTGCGAACAATGTAAGAGTTCCGAAGCATTTTTAAACTTCACCGGAATTCCGAGAACAATGGAAGAGTCCCGAAGCATTTTTCAACGTCAGCGGAATTCCGAGAACAATGGAAGAGTTCTGAAGCATTTTTAAACGTCAGCGGAATTTTGAAAACAATGGAAGATTTCCGAAGCATTTTTAAACGTCAGCGGAATTCTCTGAACACTGGAAGAGTTCCGAAGCATTTTTAAATGTCAGCGGAATTCCGAGAACAATGGAAGAGTTGTGAAGCATTTTTAAACATCAGCGGAATTCCGAGAACAATGGAAGAGTTCCGAAGCATTTTTAAACGTCAGCAGAATTCCGAGAACAATGGAAGAGTTCTGAAGCCTTTTTAAATGTCAGCGGAATTCCGAGAACAATGGAAGAGTTCCGAAGCATTTTTAAACTTCAGCAGAATTCCGAGAACAATGGAAGAGTTCCGAAGCATTCTTAAACTTCAGCAGAATTCCGAGAACAATGGAAGTGTTCCGAAGCATTCTTAAACTTCAGCAGAATTCCGAGAACAATAGAAGAGTTGTGAAGCATTTTTAAGCGTCAGCGGAATTCTGAGAACAATGGAAGAATTCCGAAGCATTTTTAAACTTCAAAACTTCAGCAGAATTCCGAGAACAATGGAAGAGTTCCGAAGCATTCTTAAACTTCAGCGGAATTCCGAGAACAATTGAAGAGTTTTGAAGCAATTTTAAGCGTCAGCGGAATTCCGAGAACAATGGAAGAGTTCCGAAGCATTTTTAAATGTCAGCGGAATTCCGAGAACAATGGAAGAGTTCTGAAGCTTTTTTAAAAGTCAGCGGAATTCTGAGAAAAATAGAAGAGTTGTGAAGCATTTTTAAGCGTCAGCGGAATTCGGAGAACAATGGAAGAATTCCGAAGCATTTTTAAACTTCAAAACTTCAGCAGAATTCCGAGAACAATGGAAGAATTCCGAAGCATTCTTAAACTTCAGCGGAATTCCGAGAACAATGGAAGAGTTCCGAAGCATTTTCAAAAGTCAGCGGAATTCCGAGAACAATGGAAGAGTTCCAAAGCATTTTTACACTTCAGCAGAATTCCTGGAACAATGGAAGAGTTCTGAAGCATTTTTCAAAGTCAGCAGAATTCCGAGAACCATAGAAGGGTACCAAAGCATGTTTAAACTTCAGCGGAATTCTGAGAACAATGTAAGAGTTCCGAAGCATTTTTAAACTTCACCGGAATTCCGAGAACAATGGAAGAGTTCCGAAGCATTTTTAAACATCAGCGGAATTCCGAGAACAATGGAAGAGTTCTGAAGCATTTTTAAACGTCAGCGGAATTCCGAGAACAATAGAAGAGTTGTGAAGCATTTTTAAGCGTCAGCGGAATTCTGAGAACAATGGAAGAATTCCGAAGCATTTTTAAACTTCAAAACGTCAGCGGAATTCCGAGAACAATGGAAGAGTTCTGAAGCATTTTTAAAAGTCAGCGGAATTCTGAGAACAATAGAAGAGTTGTGAAGCATTTTTAAGCGTCAGCGGAATTCCGAGAACAATGGAAGAATTCCGAAGCATTTTTAAACTTCAGCAGAATTCCGAGAACAATGGAAGAGTTCCGAAGCATTCTTAAACTTCAGCGGAATTCCGAGAACAATGGAAGAGTTCCGAAGCATTTTTAAATGTCAGTGGAATTCCGAGAACAATAGAAGAGTTGTGAAGCATTTTTAAGCGTCAGCGGAATTCTGAGCACAATGGAAGAATTCCGAAGCATTTTTAAACTTCAAAACTTCAGCGGAATTCCGAGAACAATGGAAGAGTTTTGAAGCAATTTTAAGTTTCAGCAGAATTCCGAGAACAATGGAAGAGTTCCGAAGCATTTTTAAACGTCAGCGGAATTCCGAGAACAATGGAAGAGTTCTGAAGCATTTTTAAAAGTCAGCGGAATTCTGAGAACAATAGAAGAGTTGTGAAGCATTTTTAAGCGTCAGCGGAATTCCGAGAACAATGGAAGAATTCCGAAGCATTTTTAAACTTCAGCAGAATTCCGAGAACAATGGAAGAGTTCCGAAGCATTCATAAACTTCAGCGGAATTCCGAGAACAATGGAAGAGTTCCGAAGCATTTTTAAATGTCAGCGGAATTCCGAGAACAATAGAAGAGTTGTGAAGCATTTTTAAGCGTCAGCGGAATTCTGAGCACAATGGAAGAATTCCGAAGCATTTTTAAACTTCAAAACTTCAGCGGAATTCCGAGAACAATGGAAGAGTTTTGAAGCATTTTTAAACGTCAGCGGAATTCCGAGAACAATGGAAGAGTTCTGAAGCATTTTTAAAAGTCAGCGGAATTCTGAGAAAAATAGAAGAGTTGTGAAGCATTTTTAAGCGTTAGCGGAATTCCGAGAACAATGGAAGAATTCCGAAGCATTTTTAAACTTCAAAACTTCAGCAGAATTCCGAGAACAATGGAAGAATTCCGAAGCATTTTTAAAAGTCAGCAGAATTCCGAGAACAATGGAAGAGTTCCGAAGCATTTTTAAAAGACAGCGGAATTCCGAGAACAATGGAAGAGTTCCGAAGCATTTTTAAACTTCAGCAGAATTCCTGGCAAAATGGAAGAGTTCTGAACCATTTTTAAAAGTCAGCAGAATTCCGAGAACAATAGAAGGGTACCAAAGCATGTTAAAACTTCAGCGGAATTCTGAGAACAATGTAAGAGTTCCGAAGCATTTTTAAACTTCACCGGAATTCCGAGAACAATGGAAGAGTTCTGAAGCATTTTTAAACGTCAGCGGAATTTTGAAAACAATCGAAGAGTTCCGAAGCATTTTTAAATGTCAGCAGAATTCCGTGAACAATGGAAGAGTTCTGAAGCATTTTTAAAAGTCAGCGGAATTCTGAGAACAATAAAAGAGTTGTGAAGCATTTTTAAGCGTCAGCGGAATTCCGAGAACAATGGAAGAATTCCGAAGCATTTTTAAACTTCAAAACTTAAGCAGAATTCCGAGAACAATGGAAGAATTCCGAAGCATTTTTAAACTTCAGCAGAATTCCGAGAACAATGGAAGAGTTCCGAAGCATTCTTAAACTTCAGCAGAATTCCGAGAACAATGGAAGAGTTCCGAAGCATTTTTAAACGTCAGCGGAATTCCGAGAACAATGGAAGAGTTCTGAAGCATTTTTAAAAGTCAGCGGAATTCTGAGAAAAATAGAAGAGTTGTGAAGCATTTTTAAGCGTGAGCGGAATTCCGAGAACAATGGAAGAATTCCGAAGCATTTTTAAACTTCAAAACTTCAGCAGAATTCCAAAAACAATGGAAGAATTCCGAAGCATTCTTAAACTTCAGCGGAATTCCGAGAACAATGGAAGAGTTCCGAAGCATTTTTAAAAGTCAGCGGAATTCCGAGAACAATGGAAGAGTTCCGAAGCATTTTTACACTTCAGCAGAATTCCTGGAACAATGGAAGAGTTCTGAAGCATTTTTCAAAGTCAGCAGAATTCCGAGAACAATAGAAGGGTACCAAAGCATGTTTAAACTTCAGCGGAATTCTGAGAACAATGGAAGAATTCCAAAGCATTTTTAAACTTCAAAACTTCAGCAGAATTCCGAGAACAATGGAAGAGTTCCGAAGCATTCTTAAACTTCAGCGGAATTCCGAGAACAATGGAAGAGTTTTGAAGCAATTTTAAGCGTCAGCGGAATTCCGAGAACAATGGAAGAGTTCCGAAGCATTTTTAAACGTCAGCGGAATTCCGAGAACAATGGAAGAGTTCTGAAGCATTTTTAAAAGTCAGCGGAATTCTGAGAACAATAGAAGAGTTGTGAAGCATTTTTAAGCGTCAGCGGAATTCCGAGAACAATGGAAGAATTCCGAAGCATTTTTAAACTTCAAAACTTCAGCAGAATTCCGAAAACAATGGAAGAGTTCCGAAGCATTTTTAAAAGTCAGCGGAATTCCGAGAACAATGGAAGAGTTCCGAAGCATTTTTACACTTCAGCAGAATTCCTGGAACAATGGAAGAGTTCTGAAGCATTTTTCAAAGTCAGCAGAATTCCGAGAACAATAGAAGGGTACCAAAGCATGTTTAAACTTCAGCGGAATTCTGCGAACAATGTAAGAGTTCCGAAGCATTTTTAAACTTCACCGGAATTCCGAGAACAATGGAAGAGTCCCGAAGCATTTTTAAACGTCAGCGGAATTCCGAGAACAATGGAAGAGTTCTGAAGCATTTTTAAACGTCAGCGGAATTTTGAAAACAATGGAAGATTTCCGAAGCATTTTTAAACGTCAGCGGAATTCTCTGAACACTGGAAGAGTTCCGAAGCATTTTTAAATGTCAGCGGAATTCCGAGAACAATGGAAGAGTTGTGAAGCATTTTTAAACATCAGCGGAATTCCGAGAACAATGGAAGAGTTCCGAAGCATTTTTAAACGTCAGCAGAATTCCGAGAACAATGGAAGAGTTCTGAAGCCATTTTAAATGTCAGCGGAATTCCGAGAACAATGGAAGAGTTCCGAAGCATTTTTAAACTTCAGCAGAATTCCGAGAACAATGGAAGAGTTCCGAAGCATTCTTAAACTTCAGCAGAATTCCGAGAACAATGGAAGTGTTCCGAAGCATTCTTAAACTTCAGCAGAATTCCGAGAACAATAGAAGAGTTGTGAAGCATTTTTAAGCGTCAGCGGAATTCTGAGAACAATGGAAGAATTCCGAAGCATTTTTAAACTTCAAAACTTCAGCAGAATTCCGAGAACAATGGAAGAGTTCCGAAGCATTCTTAAACTTCAGCGGAATTCCGAGAACAATTGAAGAGTTTTGAAGCAATTTTAAGCGTCAGCGGAATTCCGAGAACAATGGAAGAGTTCCGAAGCATTTTTAAATGTCAGCGGAATTCCGAGAACAATGGAAGAGTTCTGAAGCTTTTTTAAAAGTCAGCGGAATTCTGAGAAAAATAGAAGAGTTGTGAAGCATTTTTAAGCGTCAGCGGAATTCGGAGAACAATGGAAGAATTCCGAAGCATTTTTAAACTTCAAAACTTCAGCAGAATTCCGAGAACAATGGAAGAATTCCGAAGCATTCTTAAACTTCAGCGGAATTCCGAGAACAATGGAAGAGTTCCGAAGCATTTTCAAAAGTCAGCGGAATTCCGAGAACAATGGAAGAGTTCCAAAGCATTTTTACACTTCAGCAGAATTCCTGGAACAATGGAAGAGTTCTGAAGCATTTTTCAAAGTCAGCAGAATTCCGAGAACCATAGAAGGGTACCAAAGCATGTTTAAACTTCAGCGGAATTCTGAGAACAATGTAAGAGTTCCGAAGCATTTTTAAACTTCACCGGAATTCCGAGAACAATGGAAGAGTTCCGAAGCATTTTTAAACATCAGCGGAATTCCGAGAACAATGGAAGAGTTCTGAAGCATTTTTAAACGTCAGCGGAATTCCGAGAACAATAGAAGAGTTGTGAAGCATTTTTAAGCGTCAGCGGAATTCTGAGAACAATGGAAGAATTCCGAAGCATTTTTAAACTTCAAAACGTCAGCGGAATTCCGAGAACAATGGAAGAGTTCTGAACCATTTTTAAAAGTCAGCAGAATTCCGAGAACAATAGAAGGGTACCAAAGCATGTTAAAACTTCAGCGGAATTCTGAGAACAATGTAAGAGTTCCGAAGCATTTTTAAACTTCACCGGAATTCCGAGAACAATGGAAGAGTTCTGAAGCATTTTTAAACGTCAGCGGAATTTTGAAAACAATCGAAGAGTTCCGAAGCATTTTTAAATGTCAGCAGAATTCCGTGAACAATGGAAGAGTTCTGAAGCATTTTTAAAAGTCA
Organism: Phyllobates terribilis; assembly: GCF_046119375.1. NCBI lineage: Eukaryota > Metazoa > Chordata > Amphibia > Anura > Dendrobatidae > Phyllobates > Phyllobates terribilis. Next base: position 9,077,352 of record NW_027362788.1, on the reverse strand, counting down.
GCGGAATTCTGAGAACAATAAAAGAGTTGTGAAGCATTTTTAAGCGTCAGCGGAATTCCGAGAACAATGGAAGAATTCCGAAGCATTTTTAAACTTCAAAACTTAAGCAGAATTCCGAGAACAATGGAAGAATTCCGAAGCATTTTTAAACTTCAGCAGAATTCCGAGAACAATGGAAGAGTTCCGAAGCATTCTTAAACTTCAGCAGAATTCCGAGAACAATGGAAGAGTTCCGAAGCATTTTTAAACGTCAGCGGAATTCCGAGAACAATGGAAGAGTTCTGAAGCATTTTTAAAAGTCAGCGGAATTCTGAGAAAAATAGAAGAGTTGTGAAGCATTTTTAAGCGTGAGCGGAATTCCGAGAACAATGGAAGAATTCCGAAGCATTTTTAAACTTCAAAACTTCAGCAGAATTCCAAAAACAATGGAAGAATTCCGAAGCATTCTTAAACTTCAGCGGAATTCCGAGAACAATGGAAGAGTTCCGAAGCATTTTTAAAAGTCAGCGGAATTCCGAGAACAATGGAAGAGTTCCGAAGCATTTTTACACTTCAGCAGAATTCCTGGAACAATGGAAGAGTTCTGAAGCATTTTTCAAAGTCAGCAGAATTCCGAGAACAATAGAAGGGTACCAAAGCATGTTTAAACTTCAGCGGAATTCTGAGAACAATGGAAGAATTCCAAAGCATTTTTAAACTTCAAAACTTCAGCAGAATTCCGAGAACAATGGAAGAGTTCCGAAGCATTCTTAAACTTCAGCGGAATTCCGAGAACAATGGAAGAGTTTTGAAGCAATTTTAAGCGTCAGCGGAATTCCGAGAACAATGGAAGAGTTCCGAAGCATTTTTAAACGTCAGCGGAATTCCGAGAACAATGGAAGAGTTCTGAAGCATTTTTAAAAGTCAGCGGAATTCTGAGTACAATAGAAGAGTTGTGAAGCATTTTTAAGCGTCAGCGGAATTCCGAGAACAATGGAAGAATTCCGAAGCATTTTTAAACTTCAAAACTTCAGCAGAATTCCGAAAACAATGGAAGAGTTCCGAAGCATTTTTAAAAGTCAGCGGAATTCCGAGAACAATGGAAGAGTTCCGAAGCATTTTTACACTTCAGCAGAATTCCTGGAACAATGGAAGAGTTCTGAAGCATTTTTCAAAGTCAGCAGAATTCCGAGAACAATAGAAGGGTACCAAAGCATGTTTAAACTTCAGCGGAATTCTGCGAACAATGTAAGAGTTCCGAAGCATTTTTAAACTTCACCGGAATTCCGAGAACAATGGAAGAGTCCCGAAGCATTTTTAAACGTCAGCGGAATTCCGAGAACAATGGAAGAGTTCTGAAGCATTTTTAAACGTCAGCGGAATTTTGAAAACAATGGAAGATTTCCGAAGCATTTTTAAACGTCAGCGGAATTCTCTGAACACTGGAAGAGTTCCGAAGCATTTTTAAATGTCAGCGGAATTCCGAGAACAATGGAAGAGTTGTGAAGCATTTTTAAACATCAGCGGAATTCCGAGAACAATGGAAGAGTTCCGAAGCATTTTTAAACGTCAGCAGAATTCCGAGAACAATGGAAGAGTTCTGAAGCCATTTTAAATGTCAGCGGAATTCCGAGAACAATGGAAGAGTTCCGAAGCATTTTTAAACTTCAGCAGAATTCCGAGAACAATGGAAGAGTTCCGAAGCATTCTTAAACTTCAGCAGAATTCCGAGAACAATGGAAGTGTTCCGAAGCATTCTTAAACTTCAGCAGAATTCCGAGAACAATAGAAGAGTTGTGAAGCATTTTTAAGCGTCAGCGGAATTCTGAGAACAATGGAAGAATTCCGAAGCATTTTTAAACTTCAAAACTTCAGCAGAATTCCGAGAACAATGGAAGAGTTCCGAAGCATTCTTAAACTTCAGCGGAATTCCGAGAACAATTGAAGAGTTTTGAAGCAATTTTAAGCGTCAGCGGAATTCCGAGAACAATGGAAGAGTTCCGAAGCATTTTTAAATGTCAGCGGAATTCCGAGAACAATGGAAGAGTTCTGAAGCTTTTTTAAAAGTCAGCGGAATTCTGAGAAAAATAGAAGAGTTGTGAAGCATTTTTAAGCGTCAGCGGAATTCGGAGAACAATGGAAGAATTCCGAAGCATTTTTAAACTTCAAAACTTCAGCAGAATTCCGAGAACAATGGAAGAATTCCGAAGCATTCTTAAACTTCAGCGGAATTCCGAGAACAATGGAAGAGTTCCGAAGCATTTTCAAAAGTAAGCGGAATTCCGAGAACAATGGAAGAGTTCCAAAGCATTTTTACACTTCAGCAGAATTCCTGGAACAATGGAAGAGTTCTGAAGCATTTTTCAAAGTCAGCAGAATTCCGAGAACCATAGAAGGGTACCAAAGCATGTTTAAACTTCAGCGGAATTCTGAGAACAATGTAAGAGTTCCGAAGCATTTTTAAACTTCACCGGAATTCCGAGAACAATGGAAGAGTTCCGAAGCATTTTTAAACATCAGCGGAATTCCGAGAACAATGGAAGAGTTCTGAAGCATTTTTAAACGTCAGCGGAATTCCGAGAACAATAGAAGAGTTGTGAAGCATTTTTAAGCGTCAGCGGAATTCTGAGAACAATGGAAGAATTCCGAAGCATTTTTAAACTTCAAAACGTCAGCGGAATTCCGAGAACAATGGAAGAGTTCTGAAGCATTTTTAAAAGTCAGCGGAATTCTGAGAACAATAGAAGAGTTGTGAAGCATTTTTAAGCGTCAGCGGAATTCCGAGAACAATGGAAGAATTCCGAAACATTTTTAAACTTCAGCAGAATTCCGAGAACAATGGAAGAGTTCCGAAGCATTCTTAAACTTCAGCGGAATTCCGAGAACAATGGAAGAGTTCCGAAGCATTTTTAAATGTCAGTGGAATTCCGAGAACAATAGAAGAGTTGTGAAGCATTTTTAAGCGTCAGCGGAATTTTGAGCACAATGGAAGAATTCCGAAGCATTTTTAAACTTCAAAACTTCAGCGGAATTCCGAGAACAATGGAAGAGTTTTGAAGCAATTTTAAGTTTCAGCGGAATTCCGAGAACAATGGAAGAGTTCCGAAGCATTTTTAAAAGTCAGCGGAATTCCGAGAACAATGGAAGAGTTCCGAAGCATTTTTAAACTTCAGCAGAATTCCTGGCACAATGGAAGAGTTCTGAACCATTTTTAAAAGTCAGCAGAATTCCGAGAACAATAGAAGGGTACCAAAGCATGTTAAAACTTCAGCGGAATTCTGAGAACAATGTAAGAGTTCCGAAGAATTTTTAAACTTCACCGGAATTCCGAGAACAATGGAAGAGTTCTGAAGCATTTTTAAACGTCAGCGGAATTTTGAAAACAATCGAAGAGTTCCGAAGCATTTTTAAAAGTCAGCGGAATTCCGTGAACAATGGAAGAGTTCTGAAGCATTTTTAAAAGTCAGCGGAATTCTGAGAACAATAGAAGAGTTGTGAAGCATTTTTAAGCGTCAGCGGAATTCCGAGAACAATGGAAGAATTCCGAAGCATTTTTAAACTTCAAAACTTCAGCAGAATTCCGAGAACAATGGAAGAATTCCGAAGCATTTTTAAACTTCAGCAGAATTCCGAGAACAATGGAAGAGTTCCGAAGCATTCTTAAACTTCAGCAGAATTCCGAGAACAATGGAAGAGTTCCGAAGCATTTTTAAACGTCAGCGGAATTCCGAGAACAATGGAAGAGTTCTGAAGCATTTTTAAAAGTCAGCGGAATTCTGAGAAAAATAGAAGAGTTGTGAAGCATTTTTAAGCGTGAGCGGAATTCCGAGAACAATGGAAGAATTCCGAAGCATTTTTAAACTTCAAAACTTCAGCAGAATTCCAAAAACAATGGAAGAATTCCGAAGCATTCTTAAACTTCAGCGGAATTCCGAGAACAATGGAAGAGTTCCGAAGCATTTTTAAAAGTCAGCGGAATTCCGAGAACAATGGAAGAGTTCCGAAGCATTTTTACACTTCAGCAGAATTCCTGGAACAATGGAAGAGTTCTGAAGCATTTTTCAAAGTCATCAGAATTCCGAGAACAATAGAAGGGTACCAAAGCATGTTTAAACTTCAGCGGAATTCTGAGAACAATGTAAGAGTTCCGAAGCATTTTTAAACTTGACCGGAATTCCGAGAACAATGGAAGAGTTCCGAAGCATTTTTAAACATCAGCGGAATTCCGAGAACAATGGAAGAGTTCTGAAGCATTTTTAAACGTCAGCGGAATTCCGAGAACAATAGAAGAGTTGTGAAGCATTTTTAAGCGTCAGCGGAATTCTGAGAACAATGGAAGAATTCCAAAGCATTTTTAAACTTCAAAACTTCAGCAGAATTCCGAGAACAATGGAAGAGTTCCGAAGCATTCTTAAACTTCAGCGGAATTCCGAGAACAATGGAAGAGTTTTGAAGCAATTTTAAGCGTCAGTGGAATTCCGAGAACAATGGAAGAGTTCCGAAGCATTTTTAAACGTCAGCGGAATTCCGAGAACAATGGAAGAGTTCTGAAGCATTTTTAAAAGTCAGCGGAATTCTGAGAACAATAGAAGAGTTGTGAAGCATTTTTAAGCGTCAGCGGAATTCCGAGAACAATGGAAGAATTCCGAAGCATTTTTAAACTTCAGCAGAATTCCGAGAACAATGGAAGAGTTCCGAAGCATTCTTAAACTTCAGCGGAATTCCGAGAACAATGGAAGAGTTCCGAAGCATTTTTAAATGTCAGTGGAATTCCGAGAACAATAGAAGAGTTGTGAAGCATTTTTAAGCGTCAGCGGAATTCTGAGCACAATGGAAGAATTCCGAAGCATTTTTAAACTTCAAAACTTCAGCGGAATTCCGAGAACAATGGAAGAGTTTTGAAGCAATTTTAAGTTTCAGCGGAATTCCGAGAACAATGGAAGAGTTCCGAAGCATTTTTAAACGTCAGCGGAATTCCGAGAACAATGGAAGAGTTCTGAAGCATTTTTAAAAGTTAGCGGAATTCTGAGAAAAATAGAAGAGTTGTAAAGCATTTTTAAGCGTTAGCGGAATTCCGAGAACAATGGAAGAATTCCGAAGCATTTTTAAACTTCAAAACTTCAGCAGAATTCCGAGAACAATGGAAGAATTCCGAAGCATTTTTAAAAGTCAGCGGAATTCCGAGAACAATGGAAGAGTTCCGAAGCATTTTTAAAAGTCAGCGGAATTCCGAGAACAATGGAAGAGTTCCGAAGCATTTTTAAACTTCAGCAGAATTCCTGGCACAATGGAAGAGTTCTGAACCATTTTTAAAAGTCAGCAGAATTCCGAGAACAATAGAAGGGTACCAAAGCATGTTAAAACTTCAACGGAATTCTGAGAACAATGTAAGAGTTCCGAAGCATTTTTAAACTTCACCGGAATTCCGAGAACAATGGAAGAGTTCTGAAGCATTTTTAAACGTCAGCGGAATTTTGAAAACAATCGAAGAGTTCCGAAGCATTTTTAAAAGTCAGCGGAATTCCGTGAACAATGGAAGAGTTCTGAAGCATTTTTAAAAGTCAGCGGAATTCTGAGAACAATAGAAGAGTTGTGAAGCATTTTTAAGCGTCAGCGGAATTCCGAGAACAATGGAAGAATTCCGAAGCATTTTTAAACTTCAAAACTTCAGCAGAATTCCGAGAACAATGGAAGAATTCCGAAGCATTTTTAAACTTCAGCAGAATTCCGAGAACAATGGAAGAGTTCCGAAGCATTCTTAAACTTCAGCAGAATTCCGAGAACAATGGAAGAGTTCCGAAGCATTTTTAAACGTCAGCGGAATTCCGAGAACAATGGAAGAGTTCTGAAGCATTTTTAAAAGCCAGCGGAATTCTGAGAAAAATAGAAGAGTTGTGAAGCATTTTTAAGCGTGAGCGGAATTCCGAGAACAATGGAAGAATTCCGAAGCATTTTTAAACTTCAAAACTTCAGCAGAATTCCAAAAACAATGGAAGAATTCCGAAGCATTCTTAAACTTCAGCGGAATTCCGAGAACAATGGAAGAGTTCCGAAGCATTTTTAAAAGTCAGCGGAATTCCGAGAACAATGGAAGAGTTCCGAAGCATTTTTACACTTCAGCAGAATTCCTGGAACAATGGAAGAGTTCTGAAGCATTTTTCAAAGTCAGCAGAATTCCGAGAACAATAGAAGGGTACCAAAGCATGTTTAAACTTCAGCGGAATTCTGAGAACAATGTAAGAGTTCCGAAGCATTTTTAAACTTGACCGGAATTCCGAGAACAATGGAAGAGTTCCGAAGCATTTTTAAACATCAGCGGAATTCCGAGAACAATGGAAGAGTTCTGAAGCATTTTTAAACGTCAGCGGAATTCCGAGAACAATAGAAGAGTTGTGAAGCATTTTTAAGCGTCAGCGGAATTCTGAGAACAATGGAAGAATTCCAAAGCATTTTTAAACTTCAAAACTTCAGCAGAATTCCGAGAACAATGGAAGAGTTCCGAAGCATTTTTAAACTTCAGCGGAATTCCGAGAACAATGGAAGAGTTTTGAAGCAATTTTAAGCGTCAGTGGAATTCCGAGAACAATGGAAGAGTTCCGAAGCATTTTTAAACGTCAGCGGAATTCCGAGAACAATGGAAGAGTTCTGAAGCATTTTTAAAAGTCAGCGGAATTCTGAGAACAATAGAAGAGTTGTGAAGCATTTTTAAGCGTCAGCGGAATTCCGAGAACAATGGAAGAATTCCGAAGCATTTTTAAACTTCAGCAGAATTCCGAGAACAATGGAAGAGTTCCGAAGCATTCATAAACTTCAGCGGAATTCCGAGAACAATGGAAGAGTTCCGAAGCATTTTTAAATGTCAGCGGAATTCCGAGAACAATAGAAGAGTTGTGAAGCATTTTTAAGCGTCAGCGGAATTTTGAGCACAATGGAAGAATTCCGAAGCATTTTTAAACTTCAAAACTTCAGCGGAATTCCGAGAACAATGGAAGAGTTTTGAAGCAATTTTAAGTTTCAGCGGAATTCCGAGAACAATGGAAGAGTTCCGAAGCATTTTTAAACGTCAGCGGAATTCCGAGAACAATGGAAGAGTTCTGAAGCATTTTTAAAAGTCAGCGGAATTCTGAGAAAAATAGAAGAGTTGTGAAGCAATTTTAAGCGTTAGCGGAATTCCGAGAACAATGGAAGAATTCCGAAGCATTTTTAAACTTCAAAACTTCAGCAGAATTCCGAGAACAATGGAAGAATTCCGAAGCATTTTTAAAAGTCAGCGGAATTCCGAGAACAATGGAAGAGTTCCGAAGCATTTTTAAAAGACAGCGGAATTCCGAGAACAATGGAAGAGTTCCGAAGCATTTTTAAACTTCAGCAGAATTCCTGGCACAATGGAAGAGTTCTGAACCATTTTTAAAAGTCAGCAGAATTCCGAGAACAATAGAAGGGTACCAAAGCATGTTAAAACTTCAGTGGAATTCTGAGAACAATGTAAGAGTTCCGAAGCATTTTTAAACTTCACCGGAATTCCGAGAACAATGGAAGAGTTCTGAAGCATTTTTAAACGTCAGCGGAATTTTGAAAACAATCGAAGAGTTCCGAAGCATTTTTAAAAGTCAGCGGAATTCCGTGAACAATGGAAGAGTTCTGAAGCATTTTTAAAAGTCAGCGGAATTCTGAGAACAATAGAAGAGTTGTGAAGCATTTTTAAGCGTCAGTGGAATTCCGAGAACAATGGAAGAATTCTGAAGCATTTTTAAACTTCAAAACTTCAGCAGAATTCCGAGAACAATGGAAGAATTCCGAAGCATTTTTAAACTTCAGCAGAATTCCGAGAACAATGGAAGAGTTCCGAAGCATTCTTAAACTTCAGCAGAATTCCGAGAACAATGGAAGAGTTCCGAAGCATTTTTAAACGTCAGCGGAATTCCGAGAACAATGGAAGAGTTCTGAAGCATTTTTAAAAGTCAGCGGAATTCTGAGAAAAATAGAAGAGTTGTGAAGCATTTTTAAGCGTGAGCGGAATTCCGAGAACAATGGAAGAATTCCGAAGCATTTTTAAACTTCAAAACTTCAGCAGAATTCCAAAAACAATGGAAGAATTCCGAAGCATTCTTAAACTTCAGCGGAATTCCGAGAACAATGGAAGAGTTCCGAAGCATTTTTAAAAGTCAGCGGAATTCCGAGAACAATGGAAGAGTTCCGAAGCATTTTTACACTTCAGCAGAATTCCTGGAACAATGGAAGAGTTCTGAAGCATTTTTCAAAGTCAGCAGAATTCCGAGAACAATAGAAGGGTACCAAAGCATGTTTAAACTTCAGCGGAATTCTGAGAACAATGTAAGAGTTCCGAAGCATTTTTAAACTTGACCGGAATTCCGAGAACAATGGAAGAGTTCCGAAGCATTTTTAAACATCAGCGGAATTCCGAGAACAATGGAAGAGTTCTGAAGCATTTTTAAACGTCAGCGGAATTCCGAGAACAATAGAAGAGTTGTGAAGCATTTTTAAGCGTCAGCGGAATTCTGAGAACAATGGAAGAATTCCAAAGCATTTTTAAACTTCAAAACTTCAGCAGAATTCCGAGAACAATGGAAGAGTTCCGAAGCATTCTTAAACTTCAGCGGAATTCCGAGAACAATGGAAGAGTTTTGAAGCAATTTTAAGCGTCAGTGGAATTCCGAGAACAATGGAAGAGTTCCGAAGCATTTTTAAACGTCAGCGGAATTCCGAGAACAATGGAAGAGTTCTGAAGCATTTTTAAAAGTCAGCGGAATTCTGAGAACAATAGAAGAGTTGTGAAGCATTTTTAAGCGTCAGCGGAATTCCGAGAACAATGGAAGAATTCCGAAGCATTTTTAAACTTCAGCAGAATTCCGAGAACAATGGAAGAGTTCCGAAGCATTCATAAACTTCAGCGGAATTCCGAGAACAATGGAAGAGTTCCGAAGCATTTTTAAATGTCAGCGGAATTCCGAGAACAATAGAAGAGTTGTGAAGCATTTTTAAGCGTCAGCGGAATTTTGAGCACAATGGAAGAATTCCGAAGCATTTTTAAACTTCAAAACTTCAGCGGAATTCCGAGAACAATGGAAGAGTTTTGAAGCAATTTTAAGTTTCAGCGGAATTCCGAGAACAATGGAAGAGTTCCGAAGCATTTTTAAACGTCAGCGGAATTCCGAGAACAATGGAAGAGTTCTGAAGCATTTTTAAAAGTCAGCGGAATTCTGAGAAAAATAGAAGAGTTGTGAAGCAATTTTAAGCGTTAGCGGAATTCCGAGAACAATGGAAGAATTCCGAAGCATTTTTAAACTTCAAAACTTCAGCAGAATTCCGAGAACAATGGAAGAATTCCGAAGCATTTTTAAAAGTCAGCGGAATTCCGAGAACAATGGAAGAGTTCCGAAGCATTTTTAAAAGACAGCGGAATTCCGAGAACAATGGAAGAGTTCCGAAGCATTTTTAAACTTCAGCAGAATTCCTGGCACAATGGAAGAGTTCTGAACCATTTTTAAAAGTCAGCAGAATTCCGAGAACAATAGAAGGGTACCAAAGCATGTTAAAACTTCAGCGGAATTCTGAGAACAATGTAAGAGTTCCGAAGCATTTTTAAACTTCACCGGAATTCCGAGAACAATGGAAGAGTTCTGAAGCATTTTTAAACGTCAGCGGAATTTTGAAAACAATCGAAGAGTTCCGAAGCATTTTTAAAAGTCAGCGGAATTCCGTGAACAATGGAAGAGTTCTGAAGCATTTTTAAAAGTCAGCGGAATTCTGAGAACAATAGAAGAGTTGTGAAGCATTTTTAAGCGTCAGCGGAATTCCGAGAACAATGGAAGAATTCCGAAGCATTTTTAAACTTCAAAACTTCAGCAGAATTCCGAGAACAATGGAAGAATTCCGAAGCATTTTTAAACTTCAGCAGAATTCCGAGAACAATGGAAGAGTTCCGAAGCATTCTTAAACTTCAGCAGAATTCCGAGAACAATGGAAGAGTTCCGAAGCATTTTTAAACGTCAGCGGAATTCCGAGAACAATGGAAGAGTTCTGAAGCATTTTTAAAAGTCAGCGGAATTCTGAGAAAAATAGAAGAGTTGTGAAGCATTTTTAAGCGTGAGCGAAATTCCGAGAACAATGGAAGAATTCCGAAGCATTTTTAAACTTCAAAACTTCAGCAGAATTCCGAAAACAATGGAAGAATTCCGAAGCATTCTTAAACTTCAGCGGAATTCCGAGAACAATGGAAGAGTTCCGAAGCATTTTTAAAAGTCAGCGGAATTCCGAGAACAATGGAAGACTTCCGAAGCATTTTTACACTTCAGCAGAATTCCTGGAACAATGGAAGAGTTCTGAAGCATTTTTCAAAGTCAGCAGAATTCCGAGAACAATAGAAGGGTACCAAAGCATGTTTAAACTTCAGCGGAATTCTGAGAACAATGTAAGAGTTCCGAAGCATTTTTAAACTTCACCGGAATTCCGAGAACAATGGAAGAGTTCTGAAGCATTTTTAAACGTCAGCGGAATTTTGAAAACAATCGAAGAGTTCCGAAGCATTTTTAAAAGTCAGCGGAATTCCGTGAACAATGGAAGAGTTCTGAAGCATTTTTAAAAGTCAGCGGAATTCTGAGAACAATAGAAGAGTTGTGAAGCATTTTTAAGCGTCAGCGGAATTCCGAGAACAATGGAAGAATTCTGAAGCATTTTTAAACTTCAAAACTTCAGCAGAATTCCGAGAACAATGGAAGAATTCCGAAGCATTTTTAAACTTCAGCAGAATTCCGAGAACAATGGAAGAGTTCCGAAGCATTCTTAAACTTCAGCAGAATTCCGAGAACAATGGAAGAGTTCCGAAGCATTTTTAAACGTCAGCGGAATTCCGAGAACAATGGAAGAGTTCTGAAGCATTTTTAAAAGTCAGCGGAATTCTGAGAAAAATAGAAGAGTTGTGAAGCATTTTTAAGCGTGAGCGGAATTCCGAGAACAATGGAAGAATTCCGAAGCATTTTTAAACTTCAAAACTTCAGCAGAATTCCAAAAACAATGGAAGAATTCCGAAGCATTCTTAAACTTCAGCGGAATTCCGAGAACAATGGAAGAGTTCCGAAGCATTTTTAAAAGTCAGCGGAATTCCGAGAACAATGGAAGAGTTCCGAAGCATTTTTACACTTCAGCAGAATTCCTGGAACAATGGAAGAGTTCTGAAGCATTTTTCAAAGTCAGCAGAATTCCGAGAACAATAGAAGGGTACCAAAGCATGTTTAAACTTCAGCGGAATTCTGAGAACAATGTAAGAGTTCCGAAGCATTTTTAAACTTGACCGGAATTCCGAGAACAATGGAAGAGTTCCGAAGCATTTTTAAACATCAGCGGAATTCCGAGAACAATGGAAGAGTTCTGAAGCATTTTTAAAAGTCAGCGGAATTCTGAGAACAATGGAAGAATTCCAAAGCATTTTTAAACTTCAAAACTTCAGCAGAATTCCGAGAACAATGGAAGAGTTCCGAAGCATTCTTAAACTTCAGCGGAATTCCGAGAACAATGGAAGAGTTTTGAAGCAATTTTAAGCGTCAGTGGAATTCCGAGAACAATGGAAGAGTTCCGAAGCATTTTTAAACGTCAGCGGAATTCCGAGAACAATGGAAGAGTTCTGAAGCATTTTTAAAAGTCAGCGGAATTCTGAGAACAATAGAAGAGTTGTGAAGCATTTTTAAGCGTCAGCGGAATTCCGAGAACAATGGAAGAATTCCGAAGCATTTTTAAACTTCAGCAGAATTCCGAGAACAATGGAAGAGTTCCGAAGCATTCATAAACTTCAGCGGAATTCCGAGAACAATGGAAGAGTTCCGAAGCATTTTTAAATGTCAGCGGAATTCCGAGAACAATAGAAGAGTTGTGAAGCATTTTTAAGCGTCAGCGGAATTTTGAGCACAATGGAAGAATTCCGAAGCATTTTTAAACTTCAAAACTTCAGCGGAATTCCGAGAACAATGGAAGAGTTTTGAAGCAATTTTAAGTTTCAGCGGAATTCCGAGAACAATGGAAGAGTTCCGAAGCATTTTTAAACGTCAGCGGAATTCCGAGAACAATGGAAGAGTTCTGAAGCATTTTTAAAAGTCAGCGGAATTCTGAGAAAAATAGAAGAGTTGTGAAGCAATTTTAAGCGTTAGCGGAATTCCGAGAACAATGGAAGAATTCCGAAGCATTTTTAAACTTCAAAACTTCAGCAGAATTCCGAGAACAATGGAAGAATTCCGAAGCATTTTTAAAAGTCAGCGGAATTCCGAGAACAATGGAAGAGTTCCGAAGCATTTTTAAAAGACAGCGGAATTCCGAGAACAATGGAAGAGTTCCGTAGCATTTTTAAACTTCAGCAGAATTCCTGGCACAATGGAAGAGTTCTGAACCATTTTTAAAAGTCAGCAGAATTCCGAGAACAATAGAAGGGTACCAAAGCATGTTAAAACTTCAGCGGAATTCTGAGAACAATGTAAGAGTTCCGAAGCATTTTTAAACTTCACCGGAATTCCGAGAACAATGGAAGAGTTCTGAAGCATTTTTAAACGTCAGCGGAATTTTGAAAACAATCGAAGAGTTCCGAAGCATTTTTAAAAGTCAGCGGAATTCCGTGAACAATGGAAGAGTTCTGAAGCATTTTTAAAAGTCAGCGGAATTCTGAGAACAATAGAAGAGTTGTGAAGCATTTTTAAGCGTCAGCGGACTTCCGAGAACAATGGAAGAATTCCGAAGCATTTTTAAACTTCAAAACTTCAGCAGAATTCCGAGAACAATGGAAGAATTCCGAAGCATTTTTAAACTTCAGCAGAATTCCGAGAACAATGGAAGAGTTCCGAAGCATTCTTAAACTTCAGCAGAATTCCGAGAACAATGGAAGAGTTCCGAAGCATTTTTAAACGTCAGCGGAATTCCGAGAACAATGGAAGAGTTCTGAAGCATTTTTAAAAGTCAGCGGAATTCTGAGAAAAATAGAAGAGTTGTGAAGCATTTTTAAGCGTGAGCGGAATTCCGAGAACAATGGAAGAATTCCGAAGCATTTTTAAACTTCAAAACTTCAGCAGAATTCCGAAAACAATGGAAGAATTCCGAAGCATTCTTAAACTTCAGCGGAATTCCGAGAACAATGGAAGAGTTCCGAAGCATTTTTAAAAGTCAGCGGAATTCCGAGAACAATGGAAGACTTCCGAAGCATTTTTACACTTCAGCAGAATTCCTGGAACAATGGAAGAGTTCTGAAGCATTTTTCAAAGTCAGCAGAATTCCGAGAACAATAGAAGGGTACCAAAGCATGTTTAAACTTCAGCGGAATTCTGAGAACAATGTAAGAGTTCCGAAGCATTTTTAAACTTCACCGGAATTCCGAGAACAATGGAAGAGTTCCGAAGCATTTTAAAACATCAGCGGAATTCCGAGAACAATGGAAGAGTTCTGAAGCATTTTTAAACGTCAGCGGAATTCCGAGAACAATAGAAGAGTTGTGAAGCATTTTTAAGCGTCAGCGGAATTCTGAGAACAATGGAAGAATTCCGAAGCATTTTTAAACTTCAAAACTTCAGCAGAATTCCGAGAACAATGGAAGAGTTCCGAAGCATTCTTAAACTTCAGCGGAATTCCGAGAACAATGGAAGAGTTTTGAAGCAATTTTAAGCGTCAGCGGAATTCCGAGAACAATGGAAGTGTTCCGAAGCATTTTTAAACGTCAGCGGAATTCCGAGAACAATGGAAGAGTTCTGAAGCATTTTTAAAAGTCAGCGGAATTCTGAGAAAAATAGAAGAGTTGTGAAGCATTTTTAAGCGTCAGAGGAATTCCGAGAACAATGGAAGAATTCCGAAGCATTTTTAAACTTCAAAACTTCAGCAGAATTCCGAGAACAATGGAAGAATTCCAAAGCATTCTTAAACTTCAGCGGAATTCCGAGAACAATGGAAGAGTTCCAAAGCATTTTTAAAAGTCAGCGGAATTCCGAGAACAATGGAAGAGTTCTGAAGCATTTTTAAAAGTCAGCGGAATTCTGAGAAAAATAGAAGAGTTGTGAAGCATTTTTAAGCGTCAGCGGAATTCCGAGAACAATGGAAGAATTCCGAAGCATTTTTAAACTTCAAAACTTCAGCAGAATTCCGAGAACAATGGAAGAATTCCGAAGCATTTTTAAACTTCAGCAGAATTCCGAGAACAATGGAAGAGTTCCGAAGCATTCTTAAACTTCAGCAGAATTCCGAAAACAATGGAAGAGTTCCGAAGCATTTTTAAACGTCAGCGGAATTCCGAGAACAATGGAAGAGTTCTGAAGCATTTTTAAAAGTCAGCGGAATTCTGAGAAAAATAGAAGAGTTGTGAAGCATTTTTAAGCGTGAGCGGAATTCCGAGAACAATGGAAGAATTCCGAAGCATTTTTAAACTTCAAAACTTCAGCAGAATTCCAAAAACAATGGAAGAATTCCGAAGCATTCTTAAACTTCAGCGGAATTCCGAGAACAATGGAAGAGTTCCGAAACATTTTTACACTTCAGCAGAATTCCTGGAACAATGGAAGAGTTCTGAAGCATTTTTCAAAGTCAGCAGAATTCCGAGAACAATAGAAGGGTACCAAAGCATGTTTAAACTTCAGCGGAATTCTGAGAACAATGTAAGAGTTCCGAAGCATTTTTAAACTTCACCGGAATTCCGAGAACAATGGAAGAGTTCCGAAGCATTTTTAAACATCAGCGGAATTCCGAGAACAATGGAAGAGTTCTGAAGCATTTTTAAACGTCAGCGGAATTCCGAGAACAATAGAAGAGTTGTGAAGCATTTTTAAGCGTCAGCGGAATTCTGAGAACAATGGAAGAATTCCAAAGCATTTTTAAACTTCAAAACTTCAGCAGAATTCCGAGAGCAATGGAAGAGTTTTGAAGCAATTTTAAGTTTCAGCGGAATTCCGAGAACAATGGAAGAGTTCCGAAGCATTTTTAAACGTCAGCGGAATTCCGAGAACAATGGAAGAGTTCTGAAGCATTTTTAAAAGGCAGCGGAATTCTGAGAAAAATAGAAGAGTTGTGAAGCATTTTTAAGCGTTAGCGGAATTCCGAGAACAATGGAAGAATTCCGAAGCATTTTTAAACTTCAAAACTTCAGCAGAATTCCGAGAACAATGGAAGAATTCCGAAGCATTTTTAAAAGTCAGCGGAATTCCGAGAACAATGGAAGAGTTCCGAAGCATTTTTAAAAGACAGCGGAATTCCGAGAACAATGGAAGAGTTCCGAAGCATTTTTAAACTTCAGCAGAATTCCTGGCACAATGGAAGAGTTCTGAACCATTTTTAAAAGTCAGCAGAATTCCGAGAACAATAGAAGGGTACCAAAGCATGTTAAAACTTCAGCGGAATTCTGAGAACAATGTAAGATTTCCGAAGCATTTTTAAACTTCACCGGAATTCCGAGAACAATGGAAGAGTTCTGAAGCATTTTTAAACGTCAGCGGAATTTTGAAAACAATCGAAGAGTTCCGAAGCATTTTTAAAAGTCAGCGGAATTCCGTGAACAATGGAAGAGTTCTGAAGCATTTTTAAAAGTCAGCGGAATTCTGAGAACAATAGAAGAGTTGTGAAGCATTTTTAAGCGTCAGCGGAATTCCGAGAACAATGGAAGAATTCCGAAGCATTTTTAAACTTCAAAACTTCAGCAGAATTCCGAGAACAATGGAAGAATTCCGAAGCATTTTTAAACTTCAGCAGAATTCCGAGAACAATGGAAGAGTTCCGAAGCATTCTTAAACTTCAGCAGAATTCCGAGAACAATGGAAGAGTTCCGAAGCATTTTTAAACGTCAGCGGAATTCCGAGAACAATGGAAGAGTTCTGAAGCATTTTTAAAAGTCAGCGGAATTCTGAGAAAAATAGAAGAGTTGTGAAGCATTTTTAAGCGTGAGCGGAATTCCGAGAACAATGGAAGAATTCCGAAGCATTTTTAAACTTCAAAACTTCAGCAGAATTCCGAAAACAATGGAAGAATTCCGAAGCATTCTTAAACTTCAGCGGAATTCCGAGAACAATGGAAGAGTTCCGAAGCATTTTTAAAAGTCAGCGGAATTCCGAGAACAATGGAAGAGTTCCGAAGCATTTTTACACTTCAGCAGAATTCCTGGAACAATGGAAGAGTTCTGAAGCATTTTTCAAAGTCAGCAGAATTCCGAGAACAATAGAAGGGTACCAAAGCATGTTTAAACTTCAGCGGAATTCTGAGAACAATGTAAGAGTTCCGAAGCATTTTTAAACTTCACCGGAATTCCGAGAACAATGGAAGAGTTCCGAAGCATTTTTAAACATCAGCGGAATTCCGAGAACAATGGAAGAGTTCTGAAGCATTTTTAAACGTCAGCGGAATTCCGAGAACAATAGAAGAGTTGTGAAGCATTTTTAAGCGTCAGCGGAATTCTGAGAACAATGGAAGAATTCCGAAGCATTTTTAAACTTCAAAACTTCAGCAGAATTCCGAGAACAATGGAAGAGTTCCGAAGCATTCTTAAACTTCAGCGGAATTCCGAGAACAATGGAAGAGTTTTGAAGCAATTTTAAGCGTCAGCGGAATTCCGAGAACAATGGAAGAGTTCCGAAGCATTTTTAAACGTCAGCGGAATTCCGAGAAAAATGGAAGAGTTCTGAAGCATTTTTAAAAGTCAGCGGAATTCTGAGAAAAATAGAAGAGTTGTGAAGCATTTTTAAGCGTCAGCGGAATTCCGAGAACAATGGAAGAATTCCGAAGCATTTTTAAACTTCAAAACTTCAGCAGAATTCCGAGAACAATGGAAGAATTCCAAAGCATTCTTAAACTTCAGCGGAATTCCGAGAACAATGGAAGAGTTCCAAAGCATTTTTAAAAGTCAGCGGAATTCCGAGAACAATGGAAGAGTTCCGAAGCATTTTTAAAAGTCTGCGGAATTCCGAGAACAATGGAAGAGTTCCGAAGCATTTTTAAACTTCAGCAGAATTCCTGGCACAATGGAAGAGTTCTGAAGCATTTTTAAAAGTCAGCAGAATTCCGAGAACAATAGAAGGGTACCAAAGCATGCTTAAACTTCAGCGGAATTCTGAGAACAATGTAAGAGTTCCGAAGCATTTTTAAACTTCACCAGAATTCCGAGAACAATGGAAGAGTTCTGAAGCATTTTTAAACATCAGCGGAATTTTGAAAACAATCGAAGAGTTCCGAAGCATTTTTAAAAGTCAGCGGAATTCCGTGAACAATGGAAGAGTTGTGAAGCATTTTTAAGCGTCAGCGGAATTCCGAGAACAATGGAAGAGTTCCGAAGCATTTTTAAACTTCAGCAGAATTCCGAGAACAATGAAAGAGTTCCGAAGCATTCTTAAACTTCAGCGGAATTCCGAGAACAATGGAAGAGTTCCGAAGCATTTTTAAAAGTCAGCAGAATTCCGAGAACAATGGAAGAGTTCCGAAGCATTTTTAAAAGTCAGCAGTATTCCGAGAACAATAGAAGGGTACCAAAGCATGTTTAAACTTCAGCGGAATTCTGAGAACAATGTAAGAGTTCCGAAGCATTTTTAAACTTCACCGGAATTCCGAGAACAATGGAAGAGTCTCGAAGCATTTTTAAACGTCAGCGGAATTCCGAGAACAATGGAAGAGTTCTGAAGCATTTTTAAACTTCAGCAGAATTCCGAGAACAATGGAAGAGTTCCGAAGCATTCTTAAACTTCAGCAGAATTCCGAGAACAATGGAAGAGTTCCGAAGCATTCTTAAACTTCAGCAGAATTCCGAGAACAATGGAAGAGTTCCGAAGCATTTTTAAATGTCAGCGGAATTCCGAGAACAATAGAAGAGTTGTGAAGCATTTTTAAGCGTCAGCGGAATTCTGAGAACAATGGAAGAATTCCGAAGCATTTTTAAACTTCAAAACTTCAGCAGAATTCCGAGAACAATGGAAGAGTTCCGAAGCATTCTTAAACTTCAGCGGAATTCCGAGAACAATTGAAGAGTTTTGAAGCAATTTTAAGCGTCAGCGGAATTCCGAGAACAATGGAAGAGTTCCGAAGCATTTTTAAACTTCAGCGGAATTCCGAGAACAATGGAAGAGTTCTGAAGCTTTTTTAAAAGTCAGCGGAATTCTGAGAAAAATAGAAGAGTTGTGAAGCATTTTTAAGTGTCAGCGGAATTCCGAGAACAATGGAAGAATTCCGAAGCATTTTTAAACTTCAAAACTTCAGCAGAATTCCGAGAACAATGGAAGAATTCCGAAGCATTCTTAAACTTCAGCGGAATTCCGAGAACAATGGAAGAGTTCCGAAGCATTTTCAAAAGTCAGCGGAATTCCGAGAACAATGGAAGAGTTCCGAAGCATTTTTACACTTCAGCAGAATTCCTGGAACAATGGAAGAGTTCTGAAGCATTTTTCAAAGTCAGCAGAATTCCGAGAACCATAGAAGGGTACCAAAGCATGTGTAAACTTCACCGGAATTCCGAGAACAATGGAAGAGTTCCGAAGCATTTTTAAACATCAGCGGAATTCCGAGAACAATGGAAGAGTTCTGAAGCATTTTTAAACGTCAGCGGAATTCCGAGAACAATAGAAGAGTTGTGAAGCATTTTTAAGCGTCAGCGGAATTCTGAGAACAATGGAAGAATTCCAAAGCATTTTTAAACTTCAAAACTTCAGCAGAATTCCGAGAACAATGGAAGAGTTCCGAAGCATTCTTAAACTTCAGCGGAATTCCGAGAACAATGGAAGAGTTTTGAAGCAATTTTAAGCGTCAGCGGAATTCCGAGAACAATGGAAGAGTTCCGAAGCATTTTTAAACGTCAGCGGAATTCCGAGAACAATGGAAGAGTTCTGAAGCATTTTTAAAAGTCAGCGGAATTCTGAGAACAATAGAAGAGTTGTGAAGCATTTTTAAGCGTCAGCGGAATTCCGAGAACAATGGAAGAATTCCGAAGCATTTTTAAACTTCAGCAGAATTCCGAGAACAATGGAAGAGTTCCGAAGCATTTTTAAACGTCAGCGGAATTCCGAGAACAATGGAAGAGTTCTGAAGCATTTTTAAAAGTCAGTGGAATTCTGAGAAAAATAGAAGAGTTGTGAAGCATTTTTAAGCGTCAGCGGAATTCCGAGAACAATGGAAGAATTCCGAATCATTTTTAAACTTCAAAACTTCAGCAGAATTCCGAGAACAATGGAAGAATTCCAAAGCATTTTTAAAAGTCAGCGGAATTCCGAGAACAATGGAAGAGTTCCGAAGCATTTTTAAAAGTCAGCGGAATTCCGAGAACAATGGAAGAGTTCCGAAGCATTTTTAAACTTCAGCAGAAGTCCTGGCACAATGGAAGAGTTCTGAACCATTTTTAAAAGTCAGCAGAATTCCGAGAACAATAGTAGGGTACCAAAGCATGTTAAAACTTCAGCGGAATTCTGAGAACAATGTAAGAGTTCCGAAGCATTTTTAAACTTCACCGGAATTCCGAGAACAATGGAAGAGTTCTGAAGCATTTTTAAACGTCAGCGGAATTTTGAAAACAATCGAAGAGTTCCAAAGCATTTTTAAAAGTCAGCGGAATTCCGTGAACAATGGAAGAGTTGTGAAGCATTTTTAAGCGTCACCGGAAATCCGAGAACAATGGAAGAATTCCGAAGCATTTTTAAACTTCAAAACTTCAGCAGAATTCCGAGAACAATGGAAGAGTTCCGAAGCATTCTTAAACTTCAGCGGAATTCCGAGAACAATGGAAGAGTTTTGAAGCAATTTTAAGCGTCAGCGGAATTCCGAGAACAATGGAAAAGTTCTGAAGCATTTTTAAATGTCAGCGGAATTCCGGGAACAATAGAAGAGTTGTGAAGCATTTTTAAGCGTCAGCGGAATTCTGAGAACAATGGAAGAATTCCGAAGCATTTTTAAACTTCAAAACTTCAGCAGAATTCCGAGAACAATGGAAGAGTTCCGAAGCATTCTTAAACTTCAGCGGAATTCCGAGAACAATGGAAGAGTTTTGAAGCAATTTTAAGCGTCAGCGGAATTCCGAGAACAATGGAAGAGTTCCGAAGCATTTTTAAACGTCAGCGGAATTCCGAGAACAATGGAAGAGTTCTGAAGCATTTTTAAACTTCAAAACTTCAGCAGAATTCCGAGAACAATGGAAGAATTCCGAAGCATTTTTAAACTTCAGCAGAATTCCGAGAACAATGGAAGAGTTCCGAAGCATTCTTAAACTTCAGCAGAATTCCGAGAACAATGGAAGAGTTCCGAAGCATTTTTAAACGTCAACGGAATTCCGAGAACAATGGAAGAGTTCTGAAGCATTTTTAAAAGTCAGCGGAATTCTGAGAAAAATAGAAGAGTTGTGAAGCATTTTTAAGCGTGAGCGGAATTCCGAGAACAATGGAAGAATTCCGAAGCATTTTTAAACTTCAAAACTTCAGCAGAATTCCGAAAGCAATGGAAGAATTCCGAAGCATTCTTAAACTTCAGCGGAATTCCGAGAACAATGGAAGAGTTCCGAAGCATTTTTAAAAGTCAGCGGAATTCCGAGAACAATGGAAGAGTTCCGAAGCATTTTTACACTTCAGCAGAATTCCTGGAACAATGGAAGAGTTCTGAAGCATTTTTCAAAGTCAGCAGAATTCCGAGAACAATAGAAGGGTACCAAAGCATGTTTAAACTTCAGCGGAATTCTGAGAACAATGTAAGAGTTCCGAAGCATTTTTAAACTTCACCGGAATTCCGAGAACAATGGAAGAGTTCCGAAGCATTTTTAAACATCAGCGGAATTCCGAGAACAATGGAAGAGTTCTGAAGCATTTTTAAACGTCAGCGGAATTACGAGAACAATAGAAGAGTTGTGAAGCATTTTTAAGCGTCAGCGGAATTCTGAGAACAATGGAAGAATTCCGAAGCATTTTTAAACTTCAAAACTTCAGCAGAATTCCGAGAACAATGGAAGAGTTCCGAAGCATTCTTAAACTTCAGCGGAATTCCGAGAACAAAGGAAGAGTTCTGAAGCATTTTTAAAAGTCAGCGGAATTCTGAGAACAATAGAAGAGTTGTGAAGCATTTTTAAGCGTCAGCGGAATTCCGAGAACAATGGAAGAATTCCGAAGCATTTTTAAACTTCAAAACTTCAGCAGAATTCCGAGAACAATGGAAGAATTCCGAAGCATTTTTAAACTTCAGCAGAATTCCGAGAACAATGGAAGAGTTCCGAAGCATTCTTAAACTTCAGCAGAATTCCGAGAACAATGGAAGAGTTCCGAAGCATTTTTAAACGTCAGCGGAATTCCGAGAACAATGGAAGAGTTCTGAAGCATTTTTAAAAGTCAGCGGAATTCTGAGAAAAATAGAAGAGTTGTGAAGCATTTTTAAGCGTGAGCGGAATTCCGAGAACAATGGAAGAATTCCGAAGCATTTTTAAACTTCAAAACTTCAGCAGAATTCCGAAAACAATGGAAGAATTCCGAAGCATTCTTAAACTTCAGCGGAATTCCGAGAACAATGGAAGAGTTCCGAAGCATTTTTAAAAGTCAGCGGAATTCCGAGAACAATGGAAGAGTTCCGAAGCATTTTTACACTTCAGCAGAATTCCTGGAACAATGGAAGAGTTCTGAAGCATTTTTCAAAGTCAGCAGAATTCCGAGAACAATAGAAGGGTACCAAAGCATGTTTAAACTTCAGCGGAATTCTGAGAACAATGTAAGAGTTCCGAAGCATTTTTAAACTTCACCGGAATTCCGAGAACAATGGAAGAGTTCCGAAGCATTTTTAAACATCAGCGGAATTCCGAGAACAATGGAAGAGTTCTGAAGCATTTTTAAACGTCAGCGGAATTCCGAGAACAATAGAAGAGTTGTGAAGCATTTTTAAGCGTCAGCGGAATTCTGAGAACAATGGAAGAATTCCGAAGCATTTTTAAACTTCAAAACTTCAGCAGAATTCCGAGAACAATGGAAGAGTTCCGAAGCATTCTTAAACTTCAGCGGAATTCCGAGAACAATGGAAGAGTTTTGAAGCAATTTTAAGCGTCAGCGGAATTCCGAGAACAATGGAAGAGTTCCGAAGCATTTTTAAACGTCAGCGGAATTCCGAGAACAATGGAAGAGTTCTGAAGCATTTTTAAAAGTCAGCGGAATTCTGAGAAAAATAGAAGAGTTGTGAAGCATTTTTAAGCGTCAGCGGAATTCCGAGAACAATGGAAGAATTCCGAAGCATTTTTAAACTTCAAAACTTCAGCAGAATTCCGAGAACAATGGAAGAATTCCAAAGCATTCTTAAACTTCAGCCGAATTCCGAGAACAATGGAAGAGTTCCAAAGCATTTTTAAAAGTCAGCGGAATTCCGAGAACAATGGAAGAGTTCCGAAGCATTTTTAAAAGTCTGCGGAATTCCGAGAACAATGGAAGAGTTCCGAAGCATTTTTAAACTTCAGCAGAATTCCTGGCACAATGGAAGAGTTCTGAAGCATTTTTAAAAGTCAGCAGAATTCCGAGAACAATAGAAGGGTACCAAAGCATGCTTAAACTTCAGCGGAATTCTGAGAACAATGTAAGAGTTCCGAAGCATTTTTAAACTTCACCAGAATTCCGAGAACAATGGAAGAGTTCTGAAGCATTTTTAAACATCAGCGGAATTTTGAAAACAATCGAAGAGTTCCGAAGCATTTTTTAAAGTCAGCGGAATTCCGTGAACAATGGAAGAGTTGTGAAGCATTTTTAAGCGTCAGCGGAATTCCGAGAACAATGGAAGAGTTCCGAAGCATTTTTAAACTTCAGCAGAATTCCGAGAACAATGAAAGAGTTCCGAAGCATTCTTAAACTTCAGCGGAATTCCGAGAACAATGGAAGAGTTCCGAAGCATTTTTAAAAGTCAGCAGAATTCCGAGAACAATGGAAGAGTTCCGAAGCATTTTTAAAAGTCAGCAGTATTCCGAGAACAATAGAAGGGTACCAAAGCATGTTTAAACTTCAGCGGAATTCTGAGAACAATGTAAGAGTTCCGAAGCATTTTTAAACTTCACCGGAATTCCGAGAACAATGGAAGAGTCTCGAAGCATTTTTAAACGTCAGCGGAATTCCGAGAACAATGGAAGAGTTCTGAAGCATTTTTAAACGTCAGCGGAATTTTGAAAACAATGGAAGATTTCCGAAGCATTTTTAAACGTCAGCGGAATTCTCTGAACACTGGAAGAGTTCCGAAGCATTTTTAAATGTCAGCGGAATTCCGAGAACAATGGAAGAGTTCCGAAGCATTTTTAAACTTCAGCAGAATTCCGAGAACAATGGAAGAGTTCCGAAGCATTCTTAAACTTCAGCAGAATTCCGAGAACAATGGAAGAGTTCCGAAGCATTCTTAAACTTCAGCAGAATTCCGAGAACAATGGAAGAGTTCCGAAGCATTTTTAAATGTCAGCGGAATTCCGAGAACAATAGAAGAGTTGTGAAGCATTTTTAAGCGTCAGCGGAATTCTGAGAACAATGGAAGAATTCCGAAGCATTTTTAAACTTCAAAACTTCAGCAGAATTCCGAGAACAATGGAAGAGTTCCGAAGCATTCTTAAACTTCAGCGGAATTCCGAGAACAATTGAAGAGTTTTGAAGCAATTTTAAGCGTCAGCGGAATTCCGAGAACAATGGAAGAGTTCCGAAGCATTTTTAAACGTCAGCGGAATTCCGAGAACAATGGAAGAGTTCTGAAGCTTTTTTAAAAGTCAGCGGAATTCTTAGAAAAATAGAAGAGTTGTGAAGCATTTTTAAGTGTCAGCGGAATTCCGAGAACAATGGAAGAATTCCGAAGCATTTTTAAACTTCAAAACTTCAGCAGAATTCCGAGAACAATGGAAGAATTCCGAAGCATTCTTAAACTTCAGCGGAATTCCGAGAACAATGGAAGAGTTCCGAAGCATTTTCAAAAGTCAGCGGAATTCCGAGAACAATGGAAGAGTTCCGAAGCATTTTTACACTTCAGCAGAATTCCTGGAACAATGGAAGAGTTCTGAAGCATTTTTCAAAGTCAGCAGAATTCCGAGAACCATAGAAGGGTACCAAAGCATGTTTAAACTTCACCGGAATTCCGAGAACAATGGAAGAGTTCCGAAGCATTTTTAAACATCAGCGGAATTCCGAGAACAATGGAAGAGTTCTGAAGCATTTTTAAACGTCAGCGGAATTCCGAGAACAATAGAAGAGTTGTGAAGCATTTTTAAGCGTCAGCGGAATTCTGAGAACAATGGAAGAATTCCAAAGCATTTTTAAACTTCAAAACTTCAGCAGAATTCCGAGAACAATGGAAGAGTTCCGAAGCATTCTTAAACTTCAGCGGAATTCCGAGAACAATGGAAGAGTTTTGAAGCAATTTTAAGCGTCAGCGGAATTCCGAGAACAATGGAAGAGTTCCGAAGCATTTTTAAACGTCAGCGGAATTCCGAGAACAATGGAAGAGTTCTGAAGCATTTTTAAAAGTCAGCGGAATTCTGAGAACAATAGAAGAGTTGTGAAGCATTTTTAAGCGTCAGCGGAATTCTGAGCACAATGGAAGAATTCCGAAGCATTTTTAAACTTCAAAACTTCAGCGGAATTCCGAGAACAATGGAAGAGTTTTGAAGCAATTTTAAGTTTCAGCGGAATTACGAGAACAATGGAAGAGTTCCGAAGCATTTTTAAACGTCAGCGGAATTCCGAGAACAATGGAAGAGTTCTGAAGCATTTTTAAAAGTCAGCGGAATTCTGAGAAAAATAGAAGAGTTGTGAAGCATTTTTAAGCGTCAGCGGAATTCCGAGAACAATGGAAGAATTCCGAAGCATTTTTAAACTTCAAAACTTCAGCAGAATTCCGAGAACAATGGAAGAATTCCAAAGCATTTTTAAAAGTCAGCGGAATTCCGAGAACAATGGAAGAGTTCCGAAGCATTTTTAAAAGTCAGCGGAATTCCGAGAACAATGGAAGAGTTCCGAAGCATTTTTAAACTTCAGCAGAAGTCCTGGCACAATGGAAGAGTTCTGAACCATTTTTAAAAGTCAGCAGAATTCCGAGAACAATAGTAGGGTACCAAAGCATGTTAAAACTTCAGCGGAATTCTGAGAACAATGTAAGAGTTCCGAAGCATTTTTAAACTTCACCGGAATTCCGAGAACAATGGAAGAGTTCTGAAGCATTTTTAAACGTCAGCGGAATTTTGAAAACAATCGAAGAGTTCCAAAGCATTTTTAAAAGTCAGCGGAATTCCGTGAACAATGGAAGAGTTGTGAAGCATTTTTAAGCGTCACCGGAAATCCGAGAACAATGGAAGAATTCCGAAGCATTTTTAAACTTCAAAACTTCAGCAGAATTCCGAGAACAATGGAAGAGTTCCGAAGCATTCTTAAACTTCAGCGGAATTCCAAGAACAATGGAAGAGTTTTGAAGCAATTTTAAGCGTCAGCGGAATTCCGAGAACAATGGAAAAGTTCTGAAGCATTTTTAAATGTCAGCGGAATTCCGGGAACAATAGAAGAGTTGTGAAGCATTTTTAAGCGTCAGCGGAATTCTGAGAACAATGGAAGAATTCCGAAGCATTTTTAAACTTCAAAACTTCAGCAGAATTCCGAGAACAATGGAAGAATTCCGAAGCATTTTTAAACTTCAGCAGAATTCCGAGAACAATGGAAGAGTTCCGAAGCATTCTTAAACTTCAGCAGAATTCCGAGAACAATGGAAGAGTTCCGAAGCATTTTTAAACGTCAGCGGAATTCCGAGAACAATGGAAGAGTTCTGAAGCATTTTTAAAAGTCAGCGGAATTCTGAGAAAAATAGAAGAGTTGTGAAGCATTTTTAAGCGTGAGCGGAATTCCGAGAACAATGGAAGAATTCCGAAGCATTTTTAAACTTCAAAACTTCAGCAGAATTCCGAAAACAATGGAAGAATTCCGAAGCATTCTTAAACTTCAGCGGAATTCCGAGAACAATGGAAGAGTTCCGAAGCATTTTTAAAAGTCAGCGGAATTCCGAGAACAATGGAAGACTTCCGAAGCATTTTTACACTTCAGCAGAATTCCTGGAACAATGGAAGAGTTCTGAAGCATTTTTCAAAGTCAGCAGAATTCCGAGAACAATAGAAGGGTACCAAAGCATGTTTAAACTTCAGCGGAATTCTGAGAACAATGTAAGAGTTCCGAAGCATTTTTAAACTTCACCGGAATTCCGAGAACAATGGAAGAGTTCCGAAGCATTTTAAAACATCAGCGGAATTCCGAGAACAATGGAAGAGTTCTGAAGCATTTTTAAACGTCAGCGGAATTCCGAGAACAATAGAAGAGTTGTGAAGCATTTTTAAGCGTCAGCGGAATTCTGAGAACAATGGAAGAATTCCGAAGCATTTTTAAACTTCAAAACTTCAGCAGAATTCCGAGAACAATGGAAGAGTTCCGAAGCATTCTTAAACTTCAGCGGAATTCCGAGAACAATGGAAGAGTTTTGAAGCAATTTTAAGCGTCAGCGGAATTCCGAGAACAATGGAAGTGTTCCGAAGCATTTTTAAACGTCAGCGGAATTCCGAGAACAATGGAAGAGTTCTGAAGCATTTTTAAAAGTCAGCGGAATTCTGAGAAAAATAGAAGAGTTGTGAAGCATTTTTAAGCGTCAGCGGAATTCCGAGAACAATGGAAGAATTCCGAAGCATTTTTAAACTTCAAAACTTCAGCAGAATTCCGAGAACAATGGAAGAATTCCAAAGCATTCTTAAACTTCAGCGGAATTCCGAGAACAATGGAAGAGTTCCAAAGCATTTTTAAAAGTCAGCGGAATTCCGAGAACAATGGAAGAGTTCTGAAGCATTTTTAAAAGTCAGCGGAATTCTGAGAAAAATAGAAGAGTTGTGAAGCATTTTTAAGCGTCAGCGGAATTCCGAGAACAATGGAAGAATTCCGAAGCATTTTTAAACTTCAAAACTTCAGCAGAATTCCGAGAACAATGGAAGAATTCCGAAGCATTTTTAAACTTCAGCAGAATTCCGAGAACAATGGAAGAGTTCCGAAGCATTCTTAAACTTCAGCAGAATTCCGAGAACAATGGAAGAGTTCCGAAGCATTTTTAAACGTCAGCGGAATTCCGAGAACAATGGAAGAGTTCTGAAGCATTTTTAAAAGTCAGCGGAATTCTGAGAAAAATAGAAGAGTTGTGAAGCATTTTTAAGCGTGAGCGGAATTCCGAGAACAATGGAAGAATTCCGAAGCATTTTTAAACTTCAAAACTTCAGCAGAATTCCAAAAACAATGGAAGAATTCCGAAGCATTCTTAAACTTCAGCGGAATTCCGAGAACAATGGAAGAGTTCCGAAGCATTTTTACACTTCAGCAGAATTCCTGGAACAATGGAAGAGTTCTGAAGCATTTTTCAAAGTCAGCAGAATTCCGAGAACAATAGAAGGGTACCAAAGCATGTTTAAACTTCAGCGGAATTCTGAGAACAATGTAAGAGTTCCGAAGCATTTTTAAACTTCACCGGAATTCCGAGAACAATGGAAGAGTTCCGAAGCATTTTTAAACATCAGCGGAATTCCGAGAACAATGGAAGAGTTCTGAAGCATTTTTAAACGTCAGCGGAATTCCGAGAACAATAGAAGAGTTGTGAAGCATTTTTAAGCGTCAGCGGAATTCTGAGAACAATGGAAGAATTCCAAAGCATTTTTAAACTTCAAAACTTCAGCAGAATTCCGAGAACAATGGAAGAGTTCCGAAGCATTCTTAAACTTCAGCGGAATTCCGAGAACAATGGAAGAGTTTTGAAGCAATTTTAAGCGT
Organism: Phyllobates terribilis; assembly: GCF_046119375.1. Taxonomy (NCBI): domain Eukaryota; kingdom Metazoa; phylum Chordata; class Amphibia; order Anura; family Dendrobatidae; genus Phyllobates; species Phyllobates terribilis. Next base: position 9,049,615 of record NW_027362788.1, on the reverse strand, counting down.
CAGTGGAATTCCGAGAACAATGGAAGAGTTCCGAAGCATTTTTAAACGTCAGCGGAATTCCGAGAACAATGGAAGAGTTCTGAAGCATTTTTAAAAGTCAGCGGAATTCTGAGAACAATAGAAGAGTTGTGAAGCATTTTTAAGCGTCAGCGGAATTCCGAGAACAATGGAAGAATTCCGAAGCATTTTTAAACTTCAGCAGAATTCCGAGAACAATGGAAGAGTTCCGAAGCATTCATAAACTTCAGCGGAATTCCGAGAACAATGGAAGAGTTCCGAAGCATTTTTAAATGTCAGCGGAATTCCGAGAACAATAGAAGAGTTGTGAAGCATTTTTAAGCGTCAGCGGAATTCTGAGCACAATGGAAGAATTCCGAAGCATTTTTAAACTTCAAAACTTCAGCGGAATTCCGAGAACAATGGAAGAGTTTTGAAGCAATTTTAAGTTTCAGCGGAATTCCGAGAACAATGGAAGAGTTCCGAAGCATTTTTAAACGTCAGCGGAATTCCGAGAACAATGGAAGAGTTCTGAAGCATTTTTAAAAGGCAGCGGAATTCTGAGAAAAATAGAAGAGTTGTGAAGCATTTTTAAGCGTTAGCGGAATTCCGAGAACAATGGAAGAATTCCGAAGCATTTTTAAACTTCAAAACTTCAGCAGAATTCCGAGAACAATGGAAGAATTCCGAAGCATTTTTAAAAGTCAGCGGAATTCCGAGAACAATGGAAGAGTTCCGAAGCATTTTTAAAAGACAGCGGAATTCCGAGAACAATGGAAGAGTTCCGAAGCATTTTTAAACTTCAGCAGAATTCCTGGCACAATGGAAGAGTTCTGAACCATTTTTAAAAGTCAGCAGAATTCCGAGAACAATAGAAGGGTACCAAAGCATGTTAAAACTTCAGCGGAATTCTGAGAACAATGTAAGAGTTCCGAAGCATTTTTAAACTTCACCGGAATTCCGAGAACAATGGAAGAGTTCTGAAGCATTTTTAAACGTCAGCGGAATTTTGAAAACAATCGAAGAGTTCCGAAGCATTTTTAAAAGTCAGCGGAATTCCGTGAACAATGGAAGAGTTCTGAAGCATTTTTAAAAGTCAGCGGAATTCTGAGAACAATAGAAGAGTTGTGAAGCATTTTTAAGCGTCAGCGGAATTCCGAGAACAATGGAAGAATTCCGAAGCATTTTTAAACTTCAAAACTTCAGCAGAATTCCGAGAACAATGGAAGAATTCCGAAGCATTTTTAAACTTCAGCAGAATTCCGAGAACAATGGAAGAGTTCCGAAGCATTCTTAAACTTCAGCAGAATTCCGAGAACAATGGAAGAGTTCCGAAGCATTTTTAAACGTCAGCGGAATTCCGAGAACAATGGAAGAGTTCTGAAGCATTTTTAAAAGTCAGCGGAATTCTGAGAAAAATAGAAGAGTTGTGAAGCATTTTTAAGCGTGAGTGGAATTCCGAGAACAATGGAAGAATTCCGAAGCATTTTTAAACTTCAAAACTTCAGCAGAATTCCGAAAACAATGGAAGAATTCCGAAGCATTCTTAAACTTCAGCGGAATTCCGAGAACAATGGAAGAGTTCCGAAGCATTTTTAAAAGTCAGCGGAATTCCGAGAACAATGGAAGAGTTCCGAAGCATTTTTACACTTCAGCAGAATTCCTGGAACAATGGAAGAGTTCTGAAGCATTTTTCAAAGTCAGCAGAATTCCGAGAACAATAGAAGGGTACCAAAGCATGTTTAAACTTCAGCGGAATTCTGAGAACAATGTAAGAGTTCCGAAGCATTTTTAAACTTCACCGGAATTCCGAGAACAATGGAAGAGTTCCGAAGCATTTTTAAACATCAGCGGAATTCCGAGAACAATGGAAGAGTTCTGAAGCAATTTTAAACGTCAGCGGAATTCCGAGAACAATAGAAGAGTTGTGAAGCATTTTTAAGCGTCAGCGGAATTCTGAGAACAATGGAAGAATTCCGAAGCATTTTTAAACTTCAAAACTTCAGCAGAATTCCGAGAACAATGGAAGAGTTCCGAAGCATTCTTAAACTTCAGCGGAATTCCGAGAACAATGGAAGAGTTTTGAAGCATTTTTAAAAGTCAGCGGAATTCCGAGAACAATGGAAGAGTTCCGAAGCATTTTTAAAAGTCTGCGGAATTCCGAGAACAATGGAAGAGTTCCGAAGCATTTTTAAACTTCAGCAGAATTCCTGGCACAGTGGAAGAGTTCTGAAGCATTTTTAAAAGTCAGCAGAATTCCGAGAACAATAGAAGGGTACCAAAGCATGCTTAAACTTCAGCGGAATTCTGAGAACAATGTAAGAGTTCCGAAGCATTTTTAAACTTCACCAGAATTCCGAGAACAATGGAAGAGTTCTGAAGCATTTTTAAACATCAGCGGAATTTTGAAAACAATCGAAGCGTTCCGAAGCATTTTTAAAAGTCAGCGGAATTCCGTGAACAATGGAAGAGTTGTGAAGCATTTTTAAGCGTCAGCGGAATTCCGAGAACAATGGAAGAGTTCCGAAGCATTTTTAAACTTCAGCAGAATTCCGAGAACAATGAAAGAGTTCCGAAGCATTCTTAAACTTCAGCGGAATTCCGAGAACAATGGAAGAGTTCCGAAGCATTTTTAAAAGTCAGCAGAATTCCGAGAACAATGGAAGAGTTCCGAAGCATTTTTAAAAGTCAGCAGTATTCCGAGAACAATAGAAGGGTACCAAAGCATGTTTAAACTTCAGCGGAATTCTGAGAACAATGTAAGAGTTCCGAAGCATTTTTAAACTTCACCGGAATTCCGAGAACAATGGAAGAGTCTCGAAGCATTTTTAAACGTCAGCGGAATTCCGAGAACAATGGAAGAGTTCTGAAGCATTTTTAAACTTCAGCAGAATTCCGAGAACAATGGAAGAGTTCCGAAGCATTCTTAAACTTCAGCAGAATTCCGAGAACAATGGAAGAGTTCCGAAGCATTCTTAAACTTCAGCAGAATTCCGAGAACAATGGAAGAGTTCCGAAGCATTTTTAAATGTCAGCGGAATTCCGAGAACAATAGAAGAGTTGTGAAGCATTTTTAAGCGTCAGCGGAATTCTGAGAACAATGGAAGAATTCCGAAGCATTTTTAAACTTCAAAACTTCAGCAGAATTCCGAGAACAATGGAAGAGTTCCGAAGCATTCTTAAACTTCAGCGGAATTCCGAGAACAATTGAAGAGTTTTGAAGCAATTTTAAGCGTCAGCGGAATTCCGAGAACAATGGAAGAGTTCCGAAGCATTTTTAAACTTCAGCGGAATTCCGAGAACAATGGAAGAGTTCTGAAGCTTTTTTAAAAGTCAGCGGAATTCTGAGAAAAATAGAAGAGTTGTGAAGCATTTTTAAGTGTCAGCGGAATTCCGAGAACAATGGAAGAATTCCGAAGCATTTTTAAACTTCAAAACTTCAGCAGAATTCCGAGAACAATGGAAGAATTCCGAAGCATTCTTAAACTTCAGCGGAATTCCGAGAACAATGGAAGAGTTCCGAAGCATTTTCAAAAGTCAGCGGAATTCCGAGAACAATGGAAGAGTTCCGAAGCATTTTTACACTTCAGCAGAATTCCTGGAACAATGGAAGAGTTCTGAAGCATTTTTCAAAGTCAGCAGAATTCCGAGAACCATAGAAGGGTACCAAAGCATGTTTAAACTTCACCGGAATTCCGAGAACAATGGAAGAGTTCCGAAGCATTTTTAAACATCAGCGGAATTCCGAGAACAATGGAAGAGTTCTGAAGCATTTTTAAACGTCAGCGGAATTCCGAGAACAATAGAAGAGTTGTGAAGCATTTTTAAGCGTCAGCGGAATTCTGAGAACAATGGAAGAATTCCAAAGCATTTTTAAACTTCAAAACTTCAGCAGAATTCCGAGAACAATGGAAGAGTTCCGAAGCATTCTTAAACTTCAGCGGAATTCCGAGAACAATGGAAGAGTTTTGAAGCAATTTTAAGCGTCAGCGGAATTCCGAGAACAATGGAAGAGTTCCGAAGCATTTTTAAACGTCAGCGGAATTCCGAGAACAATGGAAGAGTTCTGAAGCATTTTTAAAAGTCAGCGGAATTCTGAGAACAATAGAAGAGTTGTGAAGCATTTTTAAGCGTCAGCGGAATTCCGAGAACAATGGAAGAATTCCGAAGCATTTTTAAACTTCAGCAGAATTCCGAGAACAATGGAAGAGTTCCGAAGCATTTTTAAACGTCAGCGGAATTCCGAGAACAATGGAAGAGTTCTGAAGCATTTTTAAAAGTCAGCGGAATTCTGAGAAAAATAGAAGAGTTGTGAAGCATTTTTAAGCGTCAGCGGAATTCCGAGAACAATGGAAGAATTCCGAAGCATTTTTAAACTTCAAAACTTCAGCAGAATTCCGAGAACAATGGAAGAATTCCAAAGCATTTTTAAAAGTCAGCGGAATTCCGAGAACAATGGAAGAGTTCCGAAGCATTTTTAAAAGTCAGCGGAATTCCGAGAACAATGGAAGAGTTCCGAAGCATTTTTAAACTTCAGCAGAAGTCCTGGCACAATGGAAGAGTTCTGAACCATTTTTAAAAGTCAGCAGAATTCCGAGAACAATAGTAGGGTACCAAAGCATGTTAAAACTTCAGCGGAATTCTGAGAACAATGTAAGAGTTCCGAAGCATTTTTAAACTTCACCGGAATTCCGAGAACAATGGAAGAGTTCTGAAGCATTTTTAAACGTCAGCGGAATTTTGAAAACAATCGAAGAGTTCCAAAGCATTTTTAAAAGTCAGCGGAATTCCGTGAACAATGGAAGAGTTGTGAAGCATTTTTAAGCGTCACCGGAAATCCGAGAACAATGGAAGAATTCCGAAGCATTTTTAAACTTCAAAACTTCAGCAGAATTCCGAGAACAATGGAAGAGTTCCGAAGCATTCTTAAACTTCAGCGGAATTCCGAGAACAATGGAAGAGTTTTGAAGCAATTTTAAGCGTCAGCGGAATTCCGAGAACAATGGAAAAGTTCTTGAGCATTTTTAAATGTCAGCGGAATTCCGGGAACAATAGAAGAGTTGTGAAGCATTTTTAAGCGTCAGCGGAATTCTGAGAACAATGGAAGAATTCCGAAGCATTTTTAAACTTCAAAACTTCAGCAGAATTCCGAGAACAATGGAAGAGTTCCGAAGCATTCTTAAACTTCAGCGGAATTCCGAGAACAATGGAAGAGTTTTGAAGCAATTTTAAGCGTCAGCGGAATTCCGAGAACAATGGAAGAGTTCCGAAGCATTTTTAAACGTCAGCGGAATTCCGAGAACAATGGAAGAGTTCTGAAGCATTTTTAAACTTCAAAACTTCAGCAGAATTCCGAGAACAATGGAAGAATTCCGAAGCATTTTTAAACTTCAGCAGAATTCCGAGAACAATGGAAGAGTTCCGAAGCATTCTTAAACTTCAGCAGAATTCCGAGAACAATGGAAGAGTTCCGAAGCATTTTTAAACGTCAACGGAATTCCGAGAACAATGGAAGAGTTCTGAAGCATTTTTAAAAGTCAGCGGAATTCTGAGAAAAATAGAAGAGTTGTGAAGCATTTTTAAGCGTGAGCGGAATTCCGAGAACAATGGAAGAATTCCGAAGCATTTTTAAACTTCAAAACTTCAGCAGAATTCCGAAAGCAATGGAAGAATTCCGAAGCATTCTTAAACTTCAGCGGAATTCCGAGAACAATGGAAGAGTTCCGAAGCATTTTTAAAAGTCAGCGGAATTCCGAGAACAATGGAAGAGTTCCGAAGCATTTTTACACTTCAGCAGAATTCCTGGAACAATGGAAGAGTTCTGAAGCATTTTTCAAAGTCAGCAGAATTCCGAGAACAATAGAAGGGTACCAAAGCATGTTTAAACTTCAGCGGAATTCTGAGAACAATGTAAGAGTTCCGAAGCATTTTTAAACTTCACCGGAATTCCGAGAACAATGGAAGAGTTCCGAAGCATTTTTAAACATCAGCGGAATTCCGAGAACAATGGAAGAGTTCTGAAGCATTTTTAAACGTCAGCGGAATTCCGAGAACAATAGAAGAGTTGTGAAGCATTTTTAAGCGTCAGCGGAATTCTGAGAACAATGGAAGAATTCCGAAGCATTTTTAAACTTCAAAACTTCAGCAGAATTCCGAGAACAATGGATGAGTTCCGAAGCATTCTTAAACTTCAGCGGAATTCCGAGAACAAAGGAAGAGTTCTGAAGCATTTTTAAAAGTCAGCGGAATTCTGAGAACAATAGAAGAGTTGTGAAGCATTTTTAAGCGTCAGCGGAATTCCGAGAACAATGGAAGAATTCCGAAGCATTTTTAAACTTCAAAACTTCAGCAGAATTCCGAGAACAATGGAAGAATTCCGAAGCATTTTTAAACTTCAGCAGAATTCCGAGAACAATGGAAGAGTTCCGAAGCATTCTTAAACTTCAGCAGAATTCCGAGAACAATGGAAGAGTTCCGAAGCATTTTTAAACGTCAGCGGAATTCCGAGAACAATGGAAGAGTTCTGAAGCATTTTTAAAAGTCAGCGGAATTCTGAGAAAAATAGAAGAGTTGTGAAGCACTTTTAAGCGTGAGCGGAATTCCGAGAACAATGGAAGAATTCCGAAGCATTTTTAAACTTCAAAACTTCAGCAGAATTCCGAAAACAATGGAAGAATTCCGAAGCATTCTTAAACTTCAGCGGAATTCCGAGAACAATGGAAGAGTTCCGAAGCATTTTTAAAAGTCAGCGGAATTCCGAGAACAATGGAAGAGTTCCGAAGCATTTTTACACTTCAGCAGAATTCCTGGAACAATGGAAGAGTTCTGAAGCATTTTTCAAAGTCAGCAGAATTCCGAGAACAATAGAAGGGTACCAAAGCATGTTTAAACTTCAGCGGAATTCTGAGAACAATGTAAGAGTTCCGAAGCATTTTTAAACTTCACCGGAATTCCGAGAACAATGGAAGAGTTCCGAAGCATTTTTAAACATCAGCGGAATTCCGAGAACAATGGAAGAGTTCTGAAGCATTTTTAAACGTCAGCGGAATTCCGAGAACAATAGAAGAGTTGTGAAGCATTTTTAAGCGTCAGCGGAATTCTGAGAACAATGGAAGAATTCCGAAGCATTTTTAAACTTCAAAACTTCAGCAGAATTCCGAGAACAATGGAAGAGTTCCGAAGCATTCTTAAACTTCAGCGGAATTCCGAGAACAATGGAAGAGTTTTGAAGCAATTTTAAGCGTCAGCGGAATTCCGAGAACAATGGAAGAGTTCCGAAGCATTTTTAAACGTCAGCGGAATTCCGAGAACAATGGAAGAGTTCTGAAGCATTTTTAAAAGTCAGCGGAATTCTGAGAAAAATAGAAGAGTTGTGAAGCATTTTTAAGCGTCAGCGGAATTCCGAGAACAATGGAAGAATTCCGAAGCATTTTTAAACTTCAAAACTTCAGCAGAATTCCGAGAACAATGGAAGAATTCCAAAGCATTCTTAAACTTCAGCCGAATTCCGAGAACAATGGAAGAGTTCCAAAGCATTTTTAAAAGTCAGCGGAATTCCGAGAACAATGGAAGAGTTCCGAAGCATTTTTAAAAGTCTGCGGAATTCCGAGAACAATGGAAGAGTTCCGAAGCATTTTTAAACTTCAGCAGAATTCCTGGCACAATGGAAGAGTTCTGAAGCATTTTTAAAAGTCAGCAGAATTCCGAGAACAATAGAAGGGTACCAAAGCATGCTTAAACTTCAGCGGAATTCTGAGAACAATGTAAGAGTTCCGAAGCATTTTTAAACTTCACCAGAATTCCGAGAACAATGGAAGAGTTCTGAAGCATTTTTAAACATCAGCGGAATTTTGAAAACAATCGAAGAGTTCCGAAGCATTTTTTAAAGTCAGCGGAATTCCGTGAACAATGGAAGAGTTGTGAAGCATTTTTAAGCGTCAGCGGAATTCCGAGAACAATGGAAGAGTTCCGAAGCATTTTTAAACTTCAGCAGAATTCCGAGAACAATGAAAGAGTTCCGAAGCATTCTTAAACTTCAGCGGAATTCCGAGAACAATGGAAGAGTTCCGAAGCATTTTTAAAAGTCAGCAGAATTCCGAGAACAATGGAAGAGTTCCGAAGCATTTTTAAAAGTCAGCAGTATTCCGAGAACAATAGAAGGGTACCAAAGCATGTTTAAACTTCAGCGGAATTCTGAGAACAATGTAAGAGTTCCGAAGCATTTTTAAACTTCACCGGAATTCCGAGAACAATGGAAGAGTCTCGAAGCATTTTTAAACGTCAGCGGAATTCCGAGAACAATGGAAGAGTTCTGAAGCATTTTTAAACGTCAGCGGAATTTTGAAAACAATGGAAGATTTCCGAAGCATTTTTAAACGTCAGCGGAATTCTCTGAACACTGGAAGAGTTCCGAAGCATTTTTAAATGTCAGCGGAATTCCGAGAACAATGGAAGAGTTCCGAAGCATTTTTAAACTTCAGCAGAATTCCGAGAACAATGGAAGAGTTCCGAAGCATTCTTAAACTTCAGCAGAATTCCGAGAACAATGGAAGAGTTCCGAAGCATTCTTAAACTTCAGCAGAATTCCGAGAACAATGGAAGAGTTCCGAAGCATTTTTAAATGTCAGCGGAATTCCGAGAACAATAGAAGAGTTGTGAAGCATTTTTAAGCGTCAGCGGAATTCTGAGAACAATGGAAGAATTCCGAAGCATTTTTAAACTTCAAAACTTCAGCAGAATTCCGAGAACAATGGAAGAATTCCGAAGCATTCTTAAACTTCAGCGGAATTCCGAGAACAATGGAAGAGTTCCGAAGCATTTTCAAAAGTCAGCGGAATTCCGAGAACAATGGAAGAGTTCCGAAGCATTTTTACACTTCAGCAGAATTCCTGGAACAATGGAAGAGTTCTGAAGCATTTTTCAAAGTCAGCAGAATTCCGAGAACCATAGAAGGGTACCAAAGCATGTTTAAACTTCACCGGAATTCCGAGAACAATGGAAGAGTTCCGAAGCATTTTTAAACATCAGCGGAATTCCGAGAACAATGGAAGAGTTCTGAAGCATTTTTAAACGTCAGCGGAATTCCGAGAACAATAGAAGAGTTGTGAAGCATTTTTAAGCGTCAGCGGAATTCTGAGAACAATGGAAGAATTCCAAAGCATTTTTAAACTTCAAAACTTCAGCAGAATTCCGAGAACAATGGAAGAGTTCCGAAGCATTCTTAAACTTCAGCGGAATTCCGAGAACAATGGAAGAGTTTTGAAGCAATTTTAAGCGTCAGCGGAATTCCGAGAACAATGGAAGAGTTCCGAAGCATTTTTAAACGTCAGCGGAATTCCGAGAACAATGGAAGAGTTCTGAAGCATTTTTAAAAGTCAGCGGAATTCTGAGAACAATAGAAGAGTTGTGAAGCATTTTTAAGCGTCAGCGGAATTCTGAGCACAATGGAAGAATTCCGAAGCATTTTTAAACTTCAAAACTTCAGCGGAATTCCGAGAACAATGGAAGAGTTTTGAAGCAATTTTAAGTTTCAGCGGAATTACGAGAACAATGGAAGAGTTCCGAAGCATTTTTAAACGTCAGCGGAATTCCGAGAACAATGGAAGAGTTCTGAAGCATTTTTAAAAGTCAGCGGAATTCTGAGAAAAATAGAAGAGTTGTGAAGCATTTTTAAGCGTCAGCGGAATTCCGAGAACAATGGAAGAATTCCGAAGCATTTTTAAACTTCAAAACTTCAGCAGAATTCCGAGAACAATGGAAGAATTCCAAAGCATTTTTAAAAGTCAGCGGAATTCCGAGAACAATGGAAGAGTTCCGAAGCATTTTTAAAAGTCAGCGGAATTCCGAGAACAATGGAAGAGTTCCGAAGCATTTTTAAACTTCAGCAGAAGTCCTGGCACAATGGAAGAGTTCTGAACCATTTTTAAAAGTCAGCAGAATTCCGAGAACAATAGTAGGGTACCAAAGCATGTTAAAACTTCAGCGGAATTCTGAGAACAATGTAAGAGTTCCGAAGCATTTTTAAACTTCACCGGAATTCCGAGAACAATGGAAGAGTTCTGAAGCATTTTTAAACGTCAGCGGAATTTTGAAAACAATCGAAGAGTTCCAAAGCATTTTTAAAAGTCAGCGGAATTCCGTGAACAATGGAAGAGTTGTGAAGCATTTTTAAGCGTCACCGGAAATCCGAGAACAATGGAAGAATTCCGAAGCATTTTTAAACTTCAAAACTTCAGCAGAATTCCGAGAACAATGGAAGAGTTCCGAAGCATTCTTAAACTTCAGCGGAATTCCGAGAACAATGGAAGAGTTTTGAAGCAATTTTAAGCGTCAGCGGAATTCCGAGAACAATGGAAAAGTTCTGAAGCATTTTTAAATGTCAGCGGAATTCCGGGAACAATAGAAGAGTTGTGAAGCATTTTTAAGCGTCAGCGGAATTCTGAGAACAATGGAAGAATTCCGAAGCATTTTTAAACTTCAAAACTTCAGCAGAATTCCGAGAACAATGGAAGAATTCCGAAGCATTTTTAAACTTCAAAACTTCAGCAGAATTCCGAAAGCAATGGAAGAATTCCGAAGCATTCTTAAACTTCAGCGGAATTCCGAGAACAATGGAAGAGTTCCGAAGCATTTTTAAAAGTCAGCGGAATTCCGAGAACAATGGAAGAGTTCCGAAGCATTTTTACACTTCAGCAGAATTCCTGGAACAATGGAAGAGTTCTGAAGCATTTTTCAAAGTCAGCAGAATTCCGAGAACAATAGAAGGGTACCAAAGCATGTTTAAACTTCAGCGGAATTCTGAGAACAATGTAAGAGTTCCGAAGCATTTTTAAACTTCACCGGAATTCCGAGAACAATGGAAGAGTTCCGAAGCATTTTTAAACATCAGCGGAATTCCGAGAACAATGGAAGAGTTCTGAAGCATTTTTAAACGTCAGCGGAATTCCGAGAACAATAGAAGAGTTGTGAAGCATTTTTAAGCGTCAGCGGAATTCTGAGAACAATGGAAGAATTCCGAAGCATTTTTAAACTTCAAAACTTCAGCAGAATTCCGAGAACAATGGAAGAGTTCCGAAGCATTCTTAAACTTCAGCGGAATTCCGAGAACAAAGGAAGAGTTCTGAAGCATTTTTAAAAGTCAGCGGAATTCTGAGAACAATAGAAGAGTTGTGAAGCATTTTTAAGCGTCAGCGGAATTCCGAGAACAATGGAAGAATTCCGAAGCATTTTTAAACTTCAAAACTTCAGCAGAATTCCGAGAACAATGGAAGAATTCCGAAGCATTTTTAAACTTCAGCAGAATTCCGAGAACAATGGAAGAGTTCCGAAGCATTCTTAAACTTCAGCAGAATTCCGAGAACAATGGAAGAGTTCCGAAGCATTTTTAAACGTCAGCGGAATTCCGAGAACAATGGAAGAGTTCTGAAGCATTTTTAAAAGTCAGCGGAATTCTGAGAAAAATAGAAGAGTTGTGAAGCATTTTTAAGCGTGAGCGGAATTCCGAGAACAATGGAAGAATTCCGAAGCATTTTTAAACTTCAAAACTTCAGCAGAATTCCGAAAACAATGGAAGAATTCCGAAGCATTCTTAAACTTCAGCGGAATTCCGAGAACAATGGAAGAGTTCCGAAGCATTTTTAAAAGTCAGCGGAATTCCGAGAACAATGGAAGAGTTCCGAAGCATTTTTACACTTCAGCAGAATTCCTGGAACAATGGAAGAGTTCTGAAGCATTTTTCAAAGTCAGCAGAATTCCGAGAACAATAGAAGGGTACCAAAGCATGTTTAAACTTCAGCGGAATTCTGAGAACAATGTAAGAGTTCCGAAGCATTTTTAAACTTCACCAGAATTCCGAGAACAATGGAAGAGTTCTGAAGCATTTTTAAACGTCAGCGGAATTCCGAGAACAATGGAAGAGTTCTGAAGCATTTTTAAAAGTCAGCGGAATTCTGAGAACAATAGAAGAGTTGTGAAGCATTTTTAAGCGTCAGCGGAATTCTGAGCACAATGGAAGAATTCCGAAGCATTTTTAAACTTCAAAACTTCAGCGGAATTCCGAGAACAATGGAAGAGTTTTGAAGCAATTTTAAGTTTCAGCGGAATTACGAGAACAATGGAAGAGTTCCGAAGCATTTTTAAACGTCAGCGGAATTCCGAGAACAATGGAAGAGTTCTGAAGCATTTTTAAAAGTCAGCGGAATTCTGAGAAAAATAGAAGAGTTGTGAAGCATTTTTAAGCGTCAGCGGAATTCCGAGAACAATGGAAGAATTCCGAAGCATTTTTAAACTTCAAAACTTCAGCAGAATTCCGAGAACAATGGAAGAATTCCAAAGCATTTTTAAAAGTCAGCGGAATTCCGAGAACAATGGAAGAGTTCCGAAGCATTTTTAAAAGTCAGCGGAATTCCGAGAACAATGGAAGAGTTCCGAAGCATTTTTAAACTTCAGCAGAAGTCCTGGCACAATGGAAGAGTTCTGAACCATTTTTAAAAGTCAGCAGAATTCCGAGAACAATAGTAGGGTACCAAAGCATGTTAAAACTTCAGCGGAATTCTGAGAACAATGTAAGAGTTCCGAAGCATTTTTAAACTTCACCGGAATTCCGAGAACAATGGAAGAGTTCTGAAGCATTTTTAAACGTCAGCGGAATTTTGAAAACAATCGAAGAGTTCCAAAGCATTTTTAAAAGTCAGCGGAATTCCCTGAACAATGGAAGAGTTGTGAAGCATTTTTAAGCGTCACCGGAAATCCGAGAACAATGGAAGAATTCCGAAGCATTTTTAAACTTCAAAACTTCAGCAGAATTCCGAGAACAATGGAAGAGTTCCGAAGCATTCTTAAACTTCAGCGGAATTCCGAGAACAATGGAAGAGTTTTGAAGCAATTTTAAGCGTCAGCGGAATTCCGAGAACAATGGAAAAGTTCTGAAGCATTTTTAAATGTCAGCGGAATTCCGGGAACAATAGAAGAGTTGTGAAGCATTTTTAAGCGTCAGCGGAATTCTGAGAACAATGGAAGAATTCCGAAGCATTTTTAAACTTCAAAACTTCAGCAGAATTCCGAGAACAATGGAAGAATTCCGAAGCATTTTTAAACTTCAAAACTTCAGCAGAATTCCGAAAGCAATGGAAGAATTCCGAAGCATTCTTAAACTTCAGCGGAATTCCGAGAACAATGGAAGAGTTCCGAAGCATTTTTAAAAGTCAGCGGAATTCCGAGAACAATGGAAGAGTTCCGAAGCATTTTTACACTTCAGCAGAATTCCTGGAACAATGGAAGAGTTCTGAAGCATTTTTCAAAGTCAGCAGAATTCCGAGAACAATAGAAGGGTACCAAAGCATGTTTAAACTTCAGCGGAATTCTGAGAACAATGTAAGAGTTCCGAAGCATTTTTAAACTTCACCGGAATTCCGAGAACAATGGAAGAGTTCCGAAGCATTTTTAAACATCAGCGGAATTCCGAGAACAATGGAAGAGTTCTGAAGCATTTTTAAACGTCAGCGGAATTCCGAGAACAATAGAAGAGTTGTGAAGCATTTTTAAGCGTCAGCGGAATTCTGAGAACAATGGAAGAATTCCGAAGCATTTTTAAACTTCAAAACTTCAGCAGAATTCCGAGAACAATAGAAGGGTACCAAAGCATGTTTAAACTTCAGCGGAATTCTGAGAACAATGTAAGAGTTCCGAAGCATTTTTAAACTTCACCGGAATTCCGAGAACAATGGAAGAGTTCCGAAGCATTTTTAAACATCAGCGGAATTCCGAGAACAATGGAAGAGTTCTGAAGCATTTTTAAACGTCAGCGGAATTCCGAGAACAATAGAAGAGTTGTGAAGCATTTTTAAGCGTCAGCGGAATTCTGAGAACAATGGAAGAATTCCGAAGCATTTTTAAACTTCAAAACTTCAGCAGAATTCCGAGAACAATGGAAGAGTTCCGAAGCATTCTTAAACTTCAGCGGAATTCCGAGAACAATGGAAGAGTTTTGAAGCAATTTTAAGCGTCAGCGGAATTCCGAGAACAATGGAAGAGTTCCGAAGCATTTTTAAACGTCAGCGGAATTCCGAGAACAATGGAAGAGTTCTGAAGCATTTTTAAAAGTCAGCGGAATTCTGAGAAAAATAGAAGAGTTGTGAAGCATTTTTAAGCGTCAGCGGAATTCCGAGAACAATGGAAGAATTCCGAAGCATTTTTAAACTTCAAAACTTCAGCAGAATTCCGAGAACAATGGAAGAATTCCAAAGCATTCTGAAACTTCAGCCGAATTCCGAGAACAATGGAAGAGTTCCAAAGCATTTTTAAAAGTCAGCGGAATTCCGAGAACAATGGAAGAGTTCCGAAGCATTTTTAAAAGTCTGCGGAATTCCGAGAACAATGGAAGAGTTCCGAAGCATTTTTAAACTTCAGCAGAATTCCTGGCACAATGGAAGAGTTCTGAAGCATTTTTAAAAGTCAGCAGAATTCCGAGAACAATAGAAGGGTACCAAAGCATGCTTAAACTTCAGCGGAATTCTGAGAACAATGTAAGAGTTCCGAAGCATTTTTAAACTTCACCAGAATTCCGAGAACAATGGAAGAGTTCTGAAGCATTTTTAAACATCAGCGGAATTTTGAAAACAATCGAAGAGTTCCGAAGCATTTTTAAAAGTCAGCGGAATTCCGTGAACAATGGAAGAGTTGTGAAGCATTTTTAAGCGTCAGCGGAATTCCGAGAACAATGGAAGAGTTCCGAAGCATTTTTAAACTTCAGCAGAATTCCGAGAACAATGAAAGAGTTCCGAAGCATTCTTAAACTTCAGCGGAATTCCGAGAACAATGGAAGAGTTCCGAAGCATTTTTAAAAGTCAGCAGAATTCCGAGAACAATGGAAGAGTTCCGAAGCATTTTTAAAAGTCAGCAGTATTCCGAGAACAATAGAAGGGTACCAAAGCATGTTTAAACTTCAGCGGAATTCTGAGAACAATGTAAGAGTTCCGAAGCATTTTTAAACTTCACCGGAATTCCGAGAACAATGGAAGAGTCTCGAAGCATTTTTAAACGTCAGCGGAATTCCGAGAACAATGGAAGAGTTCTGAAGCATTTTTAAACGTCAGCGGAATTTTGAAAACAATGGAAGATTTCCGAAGCATTTTTAAACGTCAGCGGAATTCTCTGAACACTGGAAGAGTTCCGAAGCATTTTTAAATGTCAGCGGAATTCCGAGAACAATGGAAGAGTTCCGAAGCATTTTTAAACTTCAGCAGAATTCCGAGAACAATGGAAGAGTTCCGAAGCATTCTTAAACTTCAGCAGAATTCCGAGAACAATGGAAGAGTTCCGAAGCATTCTTAAACTTCAGCAGAATTCCGAGAACAATGGAAGAGTTCCAAAGCATTTTTAAATGTCAGCGGAATTCCGAGAACAATAGAAGAGTTGTGAAGCATTTTTAAGCGTCAGCGGAATTCTGAGAACAATGGAAGAATTCCGAAGCATTTTTAAACTTCAAAACTTCAGCAGAATTCCGAGAACAATGGAAGAGTTCCGAAGCATTCTTAAACTTCAGCGGAATTCCGAGAACAATTGAAGAGTTTTGAAGCAATTTTAAGCGTCAGCGGAATTCCGAGAACAATGGAAGAGTTCCGAAGCATTTTTAAACGTCAGCGGATTTCCGAGAACAATGGAAGAGTTCTGAAGCTTTTTTAAAAGTCAGCGGAATTCTGAGAAAAATAGAAGAGTTGTGAAGCATTTTTAAGTGTCAGCGGAATTCCGAGAACAATGGAAGAATTCCGAAGCATTTTTAAACTTCAAAACTTCAGCAGAATTCCGAGAACAATGGAAGAATTCCGAAGCATTCTTAAACTTCAGCGGAATTCCGAGAACAATGGAAGAGTTCCGAAGCATTTTCAAAAGTCAGCGGAATTCCGAGAACAATGGAAGAGTTCCGAAGCATTTTTACACTTCAGCAGAATTCCTGGAACAATGGAAGAGTTCTGAAGCATTTTTCAAAGTCAGCAGAATTCCGAGAACCATAGAAGGGTACCAAAGCATGTTTAAACTTCACCGGAATTCCGAGAACAATGGAAGAGTTCCGAAGCATTTTTAAACATCAGCGGAATTCCGAGAACAATGGAAGAGTTCTGAAGCATTTTTAAACGTCAGCGGAATTCCGAGAACAATAGAAGAGTTGTGAAGCATTTTTAAGCGTCAGCGGAATTCTGAGAACAATGGAAGAATTCCAAAGCATTTTTAAACTTCAAAACTTCAGCAGAATTCCGAGAACAATGGAAGAGTTCCGAAGCATTCTTAAACTTCAGCAGAATTCCGAGAACAATGGAAGAGTTTTGAAGCAATTTTAAGCGTCAGCGGAATTCCGAGAACAATGGAAGAGTTCCGAAGCATTTTTAAACGTCAGCGAAATTCCGAGAACAATGGAAGAGTTCTGAAGCATTTTTAAAAGTCAGCGGAATTCTGAGAACAATAGAAGAGTTGTGAAGCATTTTTAAGCGTCAGCGGAATTCTGAGCACAATGGAAGAATTCCGAAGCATTTTTAAACTTCAAAACTTCAGCGGAATTCCGAGAACAATGGAAGAGTTTTGAAGCAATTTTAAGTTTCAGCGGAATTACGAGAACAATGGAAGAGTTCCGAAGCATTTTTAAACGTCAGCGGAATTCCGAGAACAATGGAAGAGTTCTGAAGCATTTTTAAAAGTCAGCGGAATTCTGAGAAAAATAGAAGAGTTGTGAAGCATTTTTAAGCGTCAGCGGAATTCCGAGAACAATGGAAGAATTCCGAAGCATTTTTAAACTTCAAAACTTCAGCAGAATTCCGAGAACAATGGAAGAATTCCAAAGCATTTTTAAAAGTCAGCGGAATTCCGAGAACAATGGAAGAGTTCCGAAGCATTTTTAAAAGTCAGCGGAATTCCGAGAACAATGGAAGAGTTCCGAAGCATTTTTAAACTTCAGCAGAAGTCCTGGCACAATGGAAGAGTTCTGAACCATTTTTAAAAGTCAGCAGAATTCCGAGAACAATAGTAGGGTACCAAAGCATGTTAAAACTTCAGCGGAATTCTGAGAACAATGTAAGAGTTCCGAAGCATTTTTAAACTTCACCGGAATTCCGAGAACAATGGAAGAGTTCTGAAGCATTTTTAAACGTCAGCGGAATTTTGAAAACAATCGAAGAGTTCCAAAGCATTTTTAAAAGTCAGCGGAATTCCGTGAACAATGGAAGAGTTGTGAAGCATTTTTAAGCGTCACCGGAATTCTGAGAACAATGGAAGAATTCCGAAGCATTTTTAAACTTCAAAACTTCAGCAGAATTCCGAGAACAATGGAAGAGTTCCGAAGCATTCTTAAACTTCAGCGGAATTCCGAGAACAATGGAAGAGTTTTGAAGCAATTTTAAGCGTCAGCGGAATTCCGAGAACAATGGAAGAGTTCCGAAGCATTTTTAAACGTCAGCGGAATTCCGAGAACAATGGAAGAGTTCTGAAGCATTTTTAAAAGTCAGCGGAATTCTGAGAAAAATAGAAGAGTTGTGAAGCATTTTTAAGCGTCAGCGGAATTCCGAGAACAATGGAAGAATTCCGAAGCATTTTTAAACTTCAAAACTTCAGCAGAATTCCGAGAACAATGGAAGAATTCCAAAGCATTCTGAAACTTCAGCCGAATTCCGAGAACAATGGAAGAGTTCCAAAGCATTTTTAAAAGTCAGCGGAATTCCGAGAACAATGGAAGAGTTCCGAAGCATTTTTAAAAGTCTGCGGAATTCCGAGAACAATGGAAGAGTTCCGAAGCATTTTTAATCTTCAGCAGAATTCCTGGCACAATGGAAGAGTTCTGAAGCATTTTTAAAAGTCAGCAGAATTCCGAGAACAATAGAAGGGTACCAAAGCATGCTTAAACTTCAGCGGAATTCTGAGAACAATGTAAGAGTTCCGAAGCATTTTTAAACTTCACCAGAATTCCGAGAACAATGGAAGAGTTCTGAAGCATTTTTAAACATCAGCGGAATTTTGAAAACAATCGAAGAGTTCCGAAGCATTTTTAAAAGTCAGCGGAATTCCGTGAACAATGGAAGAGTTGTGAAGCATTTTTAAGCGTCAGCGGAATTCCGAGAACAATGGAAGAGTTCCGAAGCATTTTTAAACTTCAGCAGAATTCCGAGAACAATGAAAGAGTTCCGAAGCATTCTTAAACTTCAGCGGAATTCCGAGAACAATGGAAGAGTTCCGAAGCATTTTTAAAAGTCAGCAGAATTCCGAGAACAATGGAAGAGTTCCGAAGCATTTTTAAAAGTCAGCAGTATTCCGAGAACAATAGAAGGGTACCAAAGCATGTTTAAACTTCAGCGGAATTCTGAGAACAATGTAAGAGTTCCGAAGCATTTTTAAACTTCACCGGAATTCCGAGAACAATGGAAGAGTCTCGAAGCATTTTTAAACGTCAGCGGAATTCCGAGAACAATGGAAGAGTTCTGAAGCATTTTTAAACGTCAGCGGAATTTTGAAAACAATGGAAGATTTCCGAAGCATTTTTAAACGTCAGCGGAATTCTCTGAACACTGGAAGAGTTCCGAAGCATTTTTAAATGTCAGCGGAATTCCGAGAACAATGGAAGAGTTCCGAAGCATTTTTAAACTTCAGCAGAATTCCGAGAACAATGGAAGAGTTCCGAAGCATTCTTAAACTTCAGCAGAATTCCGAGAACAATGGAAGAGTTCCGAAGCATTCTTAAACTTCAGCAGAATTCCGAGAACAATGGAAGAGTTCCGAAGCATTTTTAAATGTCAGCGGAATTCTGAGAACAATGGAAGAATTCCGAAGCATTTTTAAACTTCAAAACTTCAGCAGAATTCCGAGAACAATGGAAGAGTTCCGAAGCATTCTTAAACTTCAGCGGAATTCCGAGAACAATTGAAGAGTTTTGAAGCAATTTTAAGCGTCAGCGGAATTCCGAGAACAATGGAAGAGTTCCGAAGCATTTTTAAACGTCAGCGGAATTCCGAGAACAATGGAAGAGTTCTGAAGCTTTTTTAAAAGTCAGCGGAATTCTGAGAAAAATAGAAGAGTTGTGAAGCATTTTTAAGTGTCAGCGGAATTCCGAGAACAATGGAAGAATTCCGAAGCATTTTTGAACTTCAAAACTTCAGCAGAATTCCGAGAACAATGGAAGAATTCCGAAGCATTCTTAAACTTCAGCGGAATTCCGAGAACAATGGAAGAGTTCCGAAGCATTTTCAAAAGTCAGCGGAATTCCGAGAACAATGGAAGAGTTCCGAAGCATTTTTACACTTCAGCAGAATTCCTGGAACAATGGAAGAGTTCTGAAGCATTTTTCAAAGTCAGCAGAATTCCGAGAACCATAGAAGGGTACCAAAGCATGTTTAAACTTCACCGGAATTCCGAGAACAATGGAAGAGTTCCGAAGCATTTTTAAACATCAGCGGAATTCCGAGAACAATGGAAGAGTTCTGAAGCATTTTTAAACGTCAGCGGAATTCCGAGAACAATAGAAGAGTTGTGAAGCATTTTTAAGCGTCAGCGGAATTCTGAGAACAATGGAAGAATTCCAAAGCATTTTTAAACTTCAAAACTTCAGCAGAATTCCGAGAACAATGGAAGAGTTCCGAAGCATTCTTAAACTTCAGCGGAATTCCGAGAACAATGGAAGAGTTTTGAAGCAATTTTAAGCGTCAGCGGAATTCCGAGAACAATGGAAGAGTTCCGAAGCATTTTTAAACGTCAGCGAAATTCCGAGAACAATGGAAGAGTTCTGAAGCATTTTTAAAAGTCAGCGGAATTCTGAGAACAATAGAAGAGTTGTGAAGCATTTTTAAGCGTCAGCGGAATTCTGAGCACAATGGAAGAATTCCGAAGCATTTTTAAACTTCAAAACTTCAGCGGAATTCCGAGAACAATGGAAGAGTTTTGAAGCAATTTTAAGTTTCAGCGGAATTACGAGAACAATGGAAGAGTTCCGAAGCATTTTTAAACGTCAGCGGAATTCCGAGAACAATGGAAGAGTTCTGAAGCATTTTTAAAAGTCAGCGGAATTCTGAGAAAAATAGAAGAGTTGTGAAGCATTTTTAAGCGTCAGCGGAATTCCGAGAACAATGGAAGAATTCCGAAGCATTTTTAAACTTCAAAACTTCAGCAGAATTCCGAGAACAATGGAAGAATTCCAAAGCATTTTTAAAAGTCAGCGGAATTCCGAGAACAATGGAAGAGTTCCGAAGCATTTTTAAAAGTCAGCGGAATTCCGAGAACAATGGAAGAGTTCCGAAGCATTTTTAAACTTCAGCAGAAGTCCTGGCACAATGGAAGAGTTCTGAACCATTTTTAAAAGTCAGCAGAATTCCGAGAACAATAGTAGGGTACCAAAGCATGTTAAAACTTCAGCGGAATTCTGAGAACAATGTAAGAGTTCCGAAGCATTTTTAAACTTCACCGGAATTCCGAGAACAATGGAAGAGTTCTGAAGCATTTTTAAACGTCAGCGGAATTTTGAAAACAATCGAAGAGTTCCAAAGCATTTTTAAAAGTCAGCGGAATTCCGTGAACAATGGAAGAGTTGTGAAGCATTTTTAAGCGTCACCGGAAATCCGAGAACAATGGAAGAATTCCGAAGCATTTTTAAACTTCCAAACTTCAGCAGAATTCCGAGAACAATGGAAGAGTTCCGAAGCATTCTTAAACTTCAGCGGAATTCCGAGAACAATGGAAGAGTTTTGAAGCAATTTTAAGCGTCAGCGGAATTCCGAGAACAATGGAAAAGTTCTGAAGCATTTTTAAATGGCAGCGGAATTCCGGGAACAATAGAAGAGTTGTGAAGCATTTTTAAGCGTCAGCGGAATTCTGAGAACAATGGAAGAATTCCGAAGCATTTTTAAACTTCAAAACTTCAGCAGAATTCCGAGAACAATGGAAGAGTTCCGAAGCATTCTTAAACTTCAGCGGAATTCCGAGAACAATGGAAGAGTTTTGAAGCAATTTTAAGCGTCAGCGGAATTCCGAGAACAATGGAAGAGTTCCGAAGCATTTTTAAACGTCAGCGGAATTCCGAGAACAATGGAAGAGTTCTGAAGCATTTTTAAACTTCAAAACTTCAGCAGAATTCCGAGAACAATGGAAGAATTCCGAAGCATTTTTAAACTTCAGCAGAATTCCGAGAACAATGGAAGAGTTCCGAAGCATTCTTAAACTTCAGCAGAATTCCGAGAACAATGGAAGAGTTCCGAAGCATTTTTAAACGTCAACGGAATTCCGAGAACAATGGAAGAGTTCTGAAGCATTTTTAAAAGTCAGCGGAATTCTGAGAAAAATAGAAGAGTTGTGAAGCATTTTTAAGCGTGAGCGGAATTCCGAGAACAATGGAAGAATTCCGAAGCATTTTTAAACTTCAAAACTTCAGCAGAATTCCGAAAGCAATGGAAGAATTCCGAAGCATTCTTAAACTTCAGCGGAATTCCGAGAACAATGGAAGAGTTCCGAAGCATTTTTAAAAGTCAGCGGAATTCCGAGAACAATGGAAGAGTTTTGAAGCAATTTTAAGCGTCAGCGGAATTCCGAGAACAATGGAAGAGTTCCGAAGCATTTTTAAACGTCAGCGGAATTCCGAGAACAATGGAAGAGTTCTGAAGCATTTTTAAACTTCAAAACTTCAGCAGAATTCCGAGAACAATGGAAGAATTCCGAAGCATTTTTAAACTTCAGCAGAATTCCGAGAACAATGGAAGAGTTCCGAAGCATTCTTAAACTTCAGCAGAATTCCGAGAACAATGGAAGATTTCCGAAGCATTTTTAAACGTCAACGGAATTCCGAGAACAATGGAAGAGTTCTGAAGCATTTTTAAAAGTCAGCGGAATTCTGAGAAAAATAGAAGAGTTGTGAAGCATTTTTAAGCGTGAGCGGAATTCCGAGAACAATGGAAGAATTCCGAAGCATTTTTAAACTTCAAAACTTCAGCAGAATTCCGAAAGCAATGGAAGAATTCCGAAGCATTCTTAAACTTCAGCGGAATTCCGAGAACAATGGAAGAGTTCCGAAGCATTTTTAAAAGTCAGCGGAATTCCGAGAACAATGGAAGAGTTCCGAAGCATTTTTACACTTCAGCAGAATTCCTGGAACAATGGAAGAGTTCTGAAGCATTTTTCAAAGTCAGCAGAATTCCGAGAACAATAGAAGGGTACCAAAGCATGTTTAAACTTCAGCGGAATTCTGAGAACAATGTAAGAGTTCCGAAGCATTTTTAAACTTCACCGGAATTCCGAGAACAATGGAAGAGTTCCGAAGCATTTTTAAACATCAGCGGAATTCCGAGAACAATGGAAGAGTTCTGAAGCATTTTTAAACGTCAGCGGAATTCCGAGAACAATAGAAGAGTTGTGAAGCATTTTTAAGCGTCAGCGGAATTCTGAGAACAATGGAAGAATTCCGAAACATTTTTAAACTTCAAAACTTCGGCAAAATTCCGAGAACAATGGAAGAGTTCCGAAGCATTCTTAAACTTCAGCGGAATTCCGAGAACAAAGGAAGAGTTCTGAAGCATTTTTAAAAGTCAGCGGAATTCTGAGAACAATAGAAGAGTTGTGAAGCATTTTTAAGCGTCAGAAGAATTCCGAGAACAATGGAAGAATTCCGAAGCATTTTTAAACTTCAAAACTTCAGCAGAATTCCGAGAACAATGGTAGAATTCCGAAGCATTCTTAAACTTCAGCAGAATTACGAGCACAATGGAAGAGTTCCGAAGCATTCTTAAACTTCAGCGGAATTCCGAGAACAATGGAAGAGTTTTGAAGCAATTTTAAGCGTCAGCGGAATTCCGAAAACAATGGAAGAGTTCCGAAGCATTTTTAAACGTCAGCGGAATTCCGAGAACAAAGGAAGAGTTCTGAAGCATTTTTAAAAGTCAGCGGAATTCTGAGAACAATAGAAGAGTTGTGAAGCATTTTTAAGCGTCAGCGGAATTCCGAGAACAATGGAAGAATTCCGAAGCATTTTTAAACTTCAAAACTTCAGCAGAATTCCGAGAACAATGGTAGAATTCCGAAGCATTCTTAAACTTCAGCAGAATTACGAGCACAATGGAAGAGTTCCGAAGCATTCTTAAACTTCAGCGGAATTCCGAGAACAATGGAAGAGTTTTGAAGCAATTTTAAGCGTCAGTGGAATTCCGAGAACAATGGAAGAGTTCCGAAGCATTTTTAAACGTCAGCGGAATTCCGAGAACAATGGAAGAGTTCTGAAGCATTTTTAAAAGTCAGCGGAATTCTGAGAAAAATAGAAGAGTTTTGAAGCAATTTTAAGCGTCAGCGGAATTCCGAGAACAATGGAAGAGTTCCGAAGCATTTTTAAACGTCAGCGGAATTCCGAGAACAATGGAAGAGTTCTGAAGCATTTTTAAAAGTCAGCGGAATTCTGAGAAAAATAGAAGAGTTGTGAAGCATTTTTAAGCGTCAGCGGAATTCCGAGAACAATGGAAGAATTCCGAAGCATTTTTATACTTCAAAACTTCAGCAGAATTCCGAGAACAATGGAAGAATTCCAAAGCATTCTGAAACTTCAGCCGAATTCCGAGAACAATGGAAGAGTTCCAAAGCATTTTTAAAAGTCAGCGGAATTCCGAGAACAATGGAAGAGTTCCGAAGCATTTTTAAAAGTCTGCGGAATTCCGAGAACAATGGAAGAGTTCCGAAGCATTTTTAAACTTCAGCAGAATTCCTGGCACAATGGAAGAGTTCTGAAGCATTTTTAAAAGTCAGCAGAATTCCGAGAACAATAGAAGGGTACCAAAGCATGCTTAAACTTCAGCGGAATTCTGAGAACAATGTAAGAGTTCCGAAGCATTTTTAAACTTCACCAGAATTCCGAGAACAATGGAAGAGTTCTGAAGCATTTTTAAACATCAGCGGAATTTTGAAAACAATCGAAGAGTTCCGAAGCATTTTTAAAAGTCAGCGGAATTCCGTGAACAATGGAAGAGTTGTGAAGCATTTTTAAGCGTCAGCGGAATTCCGAGAACAATGGAAGAGTTCCGAAGCATTTTTAAACTTCAGCAGAATTCCGAGAACAATGAAAGAGTTCCGAAGCATTCTTAAACTTCAGCGGAATTCCGAGAACAATGGAAGAGTTCCGAAGCATTTTTAAAAGTCAGCAGAATTCCGAGAACAATGGAAGAGTTCCGAAGCATTTTTTAAAGTCAGCAGTATTCCGAGAACAATAGAAGGGTACCAAAGCATGTTTAAACTTCAGCGGAATTCTGAGAACAATGTAAGAGTTCCGAAGCATTTTTAAACTTCACCGGAATTCCGAGAACAATGGAAGAGTCTCGAAGCATTTTTAAACGTCAGCGGAATTCCGAGAACAATGGAAGAGTTCTGAAGCATTTTTAAACGTCAGCGGAATTTTGAAAACAATGGAAGATTTCCGAAGCATTTTTAAACGTCAGCGGAATTCTCTGAACACTGGAAGAGTTCCGAAGCATTTTTAAATGTCAGCGGAATTCCGAGAACAATGGAAGAGTTCCGAAGCATTTTTAAACTTCAGCAGAATTCCGAGAACAATGGAAGAGTTCCGAAGCATTCTTAAACTTCAGCAGAATTCCGAGAACAATGGAAGAGTTCCGAAGCATTCTTAAACTTCAGCAGAATTCCGAGAACAATGGAAGAGTTCCGAAGCATTTTTAAATGTCAGCGGAATTCCGAGAACAATAGAAGAGTTGTGAAGCATTTTTAAGCGTCAGCGGAATTCTGAGAACAATGGAAGAATTCCGAAGCATTTTTAAACTTCAAAACTTCAGCAGAATTCCGAGAACAATGGAAGAGTTCCGAAGCATTCTTAAACTTCAGCGGAATTCCGAGAACAATTGAAGAGTTTTGAAGCAATTTTAAGCGTCAGCGGAATTCCGAGAACAATGGAAGAGTTCCGAAGCATTTTTAAACGTCAGCGGAATTCCGAGAACAATGGAAGAGTTCTGAAGCTTTTTTAAAAGTCAGCGGAAATCTGAGAAAAATAGAAGAGTTGTGAAGCATTTTTAAGTGTCAGCGGAATTCCGAGAACAATGGAAGAATTCCGAAGCATTTTTAAACTTCAAAACTTCAGCAGAATTCCGAGAACAATGGAAGAATTCCGAAGCATTCTTAAACTTCAGCGGAATTCCGAGAACAATGGAAGAGTTCCGAAGCATTTTCAAAAGTCAGCGGAATTCCGAGAACAATGGAAGAGTTCCGAAGCATTTTTACACTTCAGCAGAATTCCTGGAACAATGGAAGAGTTCTGAAGCATTTTTCAAAGTCAGCAGAATTCCGAGAACCATAGAAGGGTACCAAAGCATGTTTAAACTTCACCGGAATTCCGAGAACAATGGAAGAGTTCCGAAGCATTTTTAAACATCAGCGGAATTCCGAGAACAATGGAAGAGTTCTGAAGCATTTTTAAACGTCAGCGGAATTCCGAGAACAATAGAAGAGTTGTGAAGCATTTTTAAGCGTCAGCGGAATTCTGAGAACAATGGAAGAATTCCAAAGCATTTTTAAACTTCAAAACTTCAGCAGAATTCCGAGAACAATGGAAGAGTTCCGAAGCATTCTTAAACTTCAGCGGAATTCCGAGAACAATGGAAGAGTTTTGAAGCAATTTTAAGCGTCAGCGGAATTCCGAGAACAATGGAAGAGTTCCGAAGCATTTTTAAACGTCAGCGAAATTCCGAGAACAATGGAAGAGTTCTGAAGCATTTTTAAAAGTCAGCGGAATTCTGAGAACAATAGAAGAGTTGTGAAGCATTTTTAAGCGTCAGCGGAATTCTGAGCACAATGGAAGAATTCCGAAGCATTTTTAAACTTCAAAACTTCAGCGGAATTCCGAGAACAATGGAAGAGTTTTGAAGCAATTTTAAGTTTCAGCGGAATTACGAGAACAATGGAAGAGTTCCGAAGCATTTTTAAACGTCAGCGGAATTCCGAGAACAATGGAAGAGTTCTGAAGCATTTTTAAAAGTCAGCGGAATTCTGAGAAAAATAGAAGAGTTGTGAAGCATTTTTAAGCGTCAGCGGAATTCCGAGAACAATGGAAGAATTCCGAAGCATTTTTAAACTTCAAAACTTCAGCAGAATTCCGAGAACAATGGAAGAATTCCAAAGCATTTTTAAAAGTCAGCGGAATTCCGAGAACAATGGAAGAGTTCCGAAGCATTTTTAAAAGTCAGCGGAATTCCGAGAACAATGGAAGAGTTCCGAAGCATTTTTAAACTTCAGCAGAAGTCCTGGCACAATGGAAGAGTTCTGAACCATTTTTAAAAGTCAGCAGAATTCCGAGTACAATAGTAGGGTACCAAAGCATGTTAAAACTTCAGCGGAATTCTGAGAACAATGTAAGAGTTCCGAAGCATTTTTAAACTTCACCGGAATTCCGAGAACAATGGAAGAGTTCTGAAGCATTTTTAAACGTCAGCGGAATTTTGAAAACAATCGAAGAGTTCCAAAGCATTTTTAAAAGTCAGCGGAATTCCGTGAACAATGGAAGAGTTGTGAAGCATTTTTAAGCGTCACCGGAAATCCGAGAACAATGGAAGAATTCCGAAGCATTTTTAAACTTCAAAACTTCAGCAGAATTCCGAGAACAATGGAAGAGTTCCGAAGCATTCTTAAACTTCAGCGGAATTCCGAGAACAATGGAAGAGTTTTGAAGCAATTTTAAGCGTCAGCGGAATTCCGAGAACAATGGAAAAGTTCTGAAGCATTTTTAAATGTCAGCGGAATTCCGGGAACAATAGAAGAGTTGTGAAGCATTTTTAAGCGTCAGCGGAATTCTGAGAACAATGGAAGAATTCCGAAGCATTTTTAAACTTCAAAACTTCAGCAGAATTCCGAGAACAATGGAAGAGTTCCGAAGCATTCTTAAACTTCAGCGGAATTCCGAGAACAATGGAAGAGTTTTGAAGCAATTTTAAGCGTCAGCGGAATTCCGAGAACAATGGAAGAGTTCCGAAGCATTTTTAAACGTCAGCGGAATTCCGAGAACAATGGAAGAGTTCTGAAGCATTTTTAAACTTCAAAACTTCAGCAGAATTCCGAGAACAATGGAAGAATTCCGAAGCATTTTTAAACTTCAGCAGAATTCCGAGAACAATGGAAGAGTTCCGAAGCATTCTTAAACTTCAGCAGAATTCCGAGAACAATGGAAGAGTTCCGAAGCATTTTTAAACGTCAACGGAATTCCGAGAACAATGGAAGAGTTCTGAAGCATTTTTAAAAGTCAGCGGAATTCTGAGAAAAATAGAAGAGTTGTGAAGCATTTTTAAGCGTGAGCGGAATTCCGAGAACAATGGAAGAATTCCGAAGCATTTTTAAACTTCAAAACTTCAGCAGAATTCCGAAAGCAATGGAAGAATTCCGAAGCATTCTTAAACTTCAGCGGAATTCCGAGAACAATGGAAGAGTTCCGAAGCATTTTTAAAAGTCAGCGGAATTCCGAGAACAATGGAAGAGTTTTGAAGCAATTTTAAGCGTCAGCGGAATTCCGAGAACAATGGAAGAGTTCCGAAGCATTTTTAAACGTCAGCGGAATTCCGAGAACAATGGAAGAGTTCTGAATCATTTTTAAACTTCAAAACTTCAGCAGAATTCCGAGAACAATGGAAGAATTCCGAAGCATTTTTAAACTTCAGCAGAATTCCGAGAACAATGGAAGAGTTCCGAAGCATTCTTAAACTTCAGCAGAATTCCGAGAACAATGGAAGAGTTCCGAAGCATTTTTAAACGTCAACGGAATTCCGAGAACAATGGAAGAGTTCTGAAGCATTTTTAAAAGTCAGCGGAATTCTGAGAAAAATAGAAGAGTTGTGAAGCATTTTTAAGCGTGAGCGGAATTCCGAGAACAATGGAAGAATTCCGAAGCATTTTTAAACTTCAAAACTTCAGCAGAATTCCGAAAGCAATGGAAGAATTCCGAAGCATTCTTAAACTTCAGCGGAATTCCGAGAACAATGGAAGAGTTCCGAAGCATTTTTAAAAGTCAGCGGAATTCCGAGAACAATGGAAGAGTTCCGAAGCATTTTTACACTTCAGCAGAATTCCTGGAACAATGGAAGAGTTCTGAAGCATTTTTCAAAGTCAGCAGAATTCCGAGAACAATAGAAGGGTACCAAAGCATGTTTAAACTTCAGCGGAATTCTGAGAACAATGTAAGAGTTCCGAAGCATTTTTAAACTTCACCGGAATTCCGAGAACAATGGAAGAGTTCCGAAGCATTTTTAAACATCAGCGGAATTCCGAGAACAATGGAAGAGTTCTGAAGCATTTTTAAACGTCAGCGGAATTCCGAGAACAATAGAAGAGTTGTGAAGCATTTTTAAGCGTCAGCGGAATTCTGAGAACAATGGAAGAATTCCGAAGCATTTTTAAACTTCAAAACTTCAGCAGAATTCCGAGAACAATGGAAGAGTTCCGAAGCATTCTTAAACTTCAGCGGAATTCCGAGAACAAAGGAAGAGTTCTGAAGCATTTTTAAAAGTCAGCGGAATTCTGAGAACAATAGAAGAGTTGTGAAGCATTTTTAAGCGTCAGAAGAATTCCGAGAACAATGGAAGAATTCCGAAGCATTTTTAAACTTCAAAACTTCAGCAGAATTCCGAGAACAATGGTAGAATTCCGAAGCATTCTTAAACTTCAGCAGAATTACGAGCACAATGGAAGAGTTCCGAAGCATTCTTAAACTTCAGCGGAATTCCGAGAACAATGGAAGAGTTTTGAAGCAATTTTAAGCGTCAGCGGAATTCCGAAAACAATGGAAGAGTTCCGAAGCATTTTTAAACGTCAGCGGAATTCCGAGAACAAAGGAAGAGTTCTGAAGCATTTTTAAAAGTCAGCGGAATTCTGAGAACAATAGAAGAGTTGTGAAGCATTTTTAAGCGTCAGCGGAATTCCGAGAACAATGGAAGAATTCCGAAGCATTTTTAAACTTCAAAACTTCAGCAGAATTCCGAGAACAATGGTAGAATTCCGAAGCATTCTTAAACTTCAGCAGAATTACGAGCACAATGGAAGAGTTCCGAAGCATTCTTAAACTTCAGCGGAATTCCGAGAACAATGGAAGAGTTTTGAAGCAATTTTAAGCGTCAGTGGAATTCCGAGAACAATGGAAGAGTTCCGAAGCATTTTTAAACGTCAGCGGAATTCCGAGAACAATGGAAGAGTTCTGAAGCATTTTTAAAAGTCAGCGGAATTCTGAGAAAAATAGAAGAGTTGTAAAGCATTTTTAAGCGTCAGCGGAATTCCGAGAACAATGGAAGAATTCCGAAGCATTTTTAAACTTCAAAACTTCAGCAGAATTCCGAGAACAATGGAAGAATTCCGAAGCATTCTTAAACTTCAGCGGAATTGCGAGAACAATGGAAGAGTTCCGAAGCATTTTTAAAAGTCAACGGAATTCCGAGAACAATGGAAGAGTTCCGAAGCATTTTTAAATGTCAGCGGAATTCCGAGAACAATGGAAGAGTTCCGAAGCATTTTTAAACTTCAGCAGAATTCCTGGCACAATGGAAGAGTTCTGAAGCATTTTTAAAAGTCAGCATAATTCCGAAAACAATAGAAGGGTACCAAAGCATGTTTAAACTTCAGCGGAATTCTGAGAACAATGTAAGAGTTCCGAAGCATTTTTAAACTTCACCGGAATTCCGAGAACAATGGAAGAGTTCTGAAGCATTTTTAAACGTCAGCGGAATTTTGAAAACAATCGAAGAGTTCCAAAGCATTTTTAAAAGTCAGCGGAATTCCGTGAACAATGGAAGAGTTGTGAAGCATTTTTAAGCGTTAGCGGAATTCCGAGAACAATGGAAGAGTTCCGAAGCATTTTTAAACTTCAGCAGAATTCCGAGAACAATGAAAGAGTTCCGAAGCATTCTTAAATTTCAGCAGAATTCCGGGAACAATGGAAGAGTTCCGAAGCATTTTTAAAAGTCAGCGGAATTCCGAGAACAATGTAAGAGTTCCGAAGCATTTTTAAAAGTCAGCAGAATTCCGAGAACAATAGAAGGGTACCAAAGCATGTTTAAACTTCAGCAGAATTCTGAGAACAATGTAAGAGTTCCGAAGAATTTTTAAACTTCACCGGAATTCCGAGAACAATGGAAGAGTCCCGAAGCATTTTTAAACGTCAGCGGAATTCCGAGAATAATGGAAGAGTTCTGAAGCATTTTTAAACGTCAGCGGAATTTTGAAAACAATGGAAGATTTCCGAAGCATTTTTAAACGTCAGCGGAATTCTGCGAACACTGGAAGAGTTCCGAAGCATTTTTAAATGTCAGCGGAATTCCGAGAACAATGGAAGAGTTGTGAAGCTATTTTAAACGTCAGCGGAATTCCGAGAACAATGGAAGAGTTCCGAAGCATTTTTAAACGTCAGCAGAATTCCGAGAACAATGGAAGTGTTCCGAAGCATTTTTAAACGTCAGCGGAATTCCGAGAAAAATAGAAGAGTTGTGAAGCATTTTTAAGCGTCAGCGGAATTCCGAGAACAATGGAAGAATTCCAATGCATTTTTAAACTTCAAAACTTCAGCAGAATTCCGAGAACAATGGAAGAATTCCGAAGCATTCTTAAACTTCAGCGGAATTCCGAGAACAATGGAAGAGTTCCGAAGCATTTTTAAAAGTCAGCGGAATTCCGAGAACAATGGAAGAGTTCCGAAGCATTTTTAAAAGTCAGCGGAATTCCGAGAACAATGGAAGAGTTCCGAAGCATTTTTAAACTTCAGCAGAATTCCTGGCACAATGGAAGAGTTCTGAAGCATTTTTAAAAGTCAGCAGAATTCCGAGAACAATAGAAGGGTACCAAAGCATGTTTAAACTTCAGCGGAATTCTGAGAACAATGTAAGAGTTCCGAAGCATTTTTAAACTTCACCGGAATTCCGAGAACAATGGAAGAGTTCCGAAGCATTTTTAAACGTCAGCGGAATTCCGAGAACAATGGAAGAGTTCCGAAGCATTTTTAAACGTCAGCAGAATTCCGAGAACAATGGAAGAGTTCCGAAGCATTTTTAAAAGTCAGCGGAATTCCGAGAACAATGGAAGAGTTCCGAAGCATTTTTACACTTCAGCAGAATTCCTGGAACAATGGAAGAGTTCTGAAGCATTTTTCAAAGTCAGCAGAATTCCGAGAACAATAGAAGGGTACCAAAGCATGTTTAAACTTCAGCGGAATTCTGAGAACAATGTAAGAGTTCCGAAGCATTTTTAAACTTCACCGGAATTCCGAGAACAATGGAAGAGTTCCGAAGCATTTTTAAACATCAGCGGAATTCCGAGAACAATGGAAGAGTTCTGAAGCATTTTTAAACGTCAGCGGAATTCCGAGAACAATAGAAGAGTTGTGAAGCATTTTTAAGCGTCAGCGGAATTCTGAGAACAATGGAAGAATTCCGAAGCATTTTTAAACTTCAAAACTTCAGCAGAATTCCGAGAACAATGGAAGAGTTCCGAAGCATTCTTAAACTTCAGCGGAATTCCGAGAACAATGGAAGAGTTTTGAAGCAATTTTAAGCGTCAGCGGAATTCCGAGAACAATGGAAGAGTTCCGAAGCATTTTTAAACGTCAGCGGAATTCCGAGAACAATGGAAGTGTTCTGAAGCATTTTTAAAAGTCAGCGGAATTCTGAGAAAAATAGAAGAGTTGTGAAGCATTTTTAAGCGTCAGCGGAATTCCGAGAACAATGGAAGAATTCCGAAGCATTTTTAAACTTCAAAACTTCAGCAGAATTCCGAGAACAATGGAAGAATTCCAAAGCATTCTTAAACTTCAGCGGAATTCCGAGAACAATGGAAGAGTTCCGAAGCATTTTTAAATGTCAGCGGAATTCCGAGAACAATGGAAGAGTTCCGAAGCATTTTTAAACTTCAGCAGAATTCCTGGCACAATGGAAGAGTTCTGAAGCATTTTTAAAAGTCAGCATAATTCCGAAAACAATAGAAGGGTACCAAAGCATGTTTAAACTTCAGCGGAATTCTGAGAACAATGTAAGAGTTCCGAAGCATTTTTAAACTTCACCGGAATTCCGAGAACAATGGAAGAGTTCTGAAGCATTTTTAAACGTCAGCGGAATTTTGAAAACAATCGAAGAGTTCCAAAGCATTTTTAAAAGTCAGCGGAATTCCGTGAACAATGGAAGAGTTGTGAAGCATTTTTAAGCGTTAGCGGAATTCCGAGAACAATGGAAGAGTTCCGAAGCATTTTTAAACTTCAGCAGAATTCCGAGAACAATGAAAGAGTTCCGAAGCATTCTTAAATTTCAGCAGAATTCCGGGAACAATGGAAGAGTTCCGAAGCATTTTTAAAAGTCAGCGGAATTCCGAGAACAATGTAAGAGTTCCGAAGCATTTTTAAAAGTCAGCAGAATTCCGAGAACAATAGAAGGGTACCAAAGCATGTTTAAACTTCAGCAGAATTCTGAGAACAATGTAAGAGTTCCGAAGAATTTTTAAACTTCACCGGAATTCCGAGAACAATGGAAGAGTCCCGAAGCATTTTTAAACGTCAGCGGAATTCCGAGAATAATGGAAGAGTTCTGAAGCATTTTTAAACGTCAGCGGAATTTTGAAAACAATGGAAGATTTCCGAAGCATTTTTAAACGTCAGCGGAATTCTGCGAACACTGGAAGAGTTCCGAAGCATTTTTAAATGTCAGCGGAATTCCGAGAACAATGGAAGAGTTGTGAAGCTATTTTAAACGTCAGCGGAATTCCGAGAACAATGGAAGAGTTCCGAAGCATTTTTAAACTTCAGCAGAATTCCTGGCACAATGGAAGAGTTCTGAAGCATTTTTAAAAGTCAGCAGAATTCCGAGAACAATAGAAGGGTACCAAAGCATGTTTAAACTTCAGCGGAATTCTGAGAACAATGTAAGAGTTCCGAAGCATTTTTAAACTTCACCGGAATTCCGAGAACAATGGAAGAGTTCCGAAGCATTTTTAAACGTCAGCGGAATTCCGAGAACAATGGAAGAGTTCCGAAGCATTTTTAAACGTCAGCAGAATTCCGAGAACAATGGAAGAGTTCCGAAGCATTTTTAAAAGTCAGCGGAATTCCGAGAACAATGGAAGAGTTCCGAAGCATTTTTACACTTCAGCAGAATTCCTGGAACAATGGAAGAGTTCTGAAGCATTTTTCAAAGTCAGCAGAATTCCGAGAACAATAGAAGGGTACCAAAGCATGTTTAAACTTCAGCGGAATTCTGAGAACAATGTAAGAGTTCCGAAGCATTTTTAAACTTCACCGGAATTCCGAGAACAATGGAAGAGTTCCGAAGCATTTTTAAACATCAGCGGAATTCCGAGAACAATGGAAGAGTTCTGAAGCATTTTTAAACGTCAGCGGAATTCCGAGAACAATAGAAGAGTTGTGAAGCATTTTTAAGCGTCAGCGGAATTCTGAGAACAATGGAAGAATTCCGAAGCATTTTTAAACTTCAAAACTTCAGCAGAATTCCGAGAACAATGGAAGAGTTCCGAAGCATTCTTAAACTTCAGCGGAATTCCGAGAACAATGGAAGAGTTTTGAAGCAATTTTAAGCGTCAGCGGAATTCCGAGAACAATGGAAGAGTTCCGAAGCATTTTTAAACGTCAGCGGAATTCCGAGAACAATGGAAGTGTTCTGAAGCATTTTTAAAAGTCAGCGGAATTCTGAGAAAAATAGAAGAGTTGTGAAGCATTTTTAAGCGTCAGCGGAATTCCGAGAACAATGGAAGAATTCCGAAGCATTTTTAAACTTCAAAACTTCAGCAGAATTCCGAGAACAATGGAAGAATTCCAAAGCATTCTTAAACTTCAGCGGAATTCCGAGAACAATGGAAGAGTTCCAAAGCATTTTTAAAAGTCAGCGGAATTCCGAGAACAATGGAAGAGTTCCGAAGCATTTTTAAACGTCAGCGGAATTCCGAGAACAATGGAAGAGTTCTGAAGCTTTTTTAAAAGTCAGCGGAAATCTGAGAAAAATAGAAGAGTTGTGAAGCATTTTTAAGTGTCAGCGGAATTCCGAGAACAATGGAAGAATTCCGAAGCATTTTTAAACTTCAAAACTTCAGCAGAATTCCGAGAACAATGGAAGAATTCCGAAGCATTCTTAAACTTCAGCGGAATTCCGAGAACAATGGAAGAGTTCCGAAGCATTTTCAAAAGTCAGCGGAATTCCGAGAACAATGGAAGAGTTCCGAAGCATTTTTACACTTCAGCAGAATTCCTGGAACAATGGAAGAGTTCTGAAGCATTTTTCAAAGTCAGCAGAATTCCGAGAACCATAGAAGGGTACCAAAGCATGTTTAAACTTCACCGGAATTCCGAGAACAATGGAAGAGTTCCGAAGCATTTTTAAACATCAGCGGAATTCCGAGAACAATGGAAGAGTTCTGAAGCATTTTTAAACGTCAGCGGAATTCCGAGAACAATAGAAGAGTTGTGAAGCATTTTTAAGCGTCAGCGGAATTCTGAGAACAATGGAAGAATTCCAAAGCATTTTTAAACTTCAAAACTTCAGCAGAATTCCGAGAACAATGGAAGAGTTCCGAAGCATTCTTAAACTTCAGCGGAATTCCGAGAACAATGGAAGAGTTTTGAAGCAATTTTAAGCGTCAGCGGAATTCCGAGAACAATGGAAGAGTTCCGAAGCATTTTTAAACGTCAGCGAAATTCCGAGAACAATGGAAGAGTTCTGAAGCATTTTTAAAAGTCAGCGGAATTCTGAGAACAATAGAAGAGTTGTGAAGCATTTTTAAGCGTCAGCGGAATTCTGAGCACAATGGAAGAATTCCGAAGCATTTTTAAACTTCAAAACTTCAGCGGAATTCCGAGAACAATGGAAGAGTTTTGAAGCATTTTTAAATGTCAGCGGAATTCCGGGAACAATAGAAGAGTTGTGAAGCATTTTTAAGCGTCAGCGGAATTCTGAGAACAATGGAAGAATTCCGAAGCATTTTTAAACTTCAAAACTTCAGCAGAATTCCGAGAACAATGGAAGAGTTCCGAAGCATTCTTAAACTTCAGCGGAATTCCGAGAACAATGGAAGAGTTTTGAAGCAATTTTAAGCGTCAGCGGAATTCCGAGAACAATGGAAGAGTTCCGAAGCATTTTTAAACGTCAGCGGAATTCCGAGAACAATGGAAGAGTTCTGAAGCATTTTTAAACTTCAAAACTTCAGCAGAATTCCGAGAACAATGGAAGAATTCCGAAGCATTTTTAAACTTCAGCAGAATTCCGAGAACAATGGAAGAGTTCCGAAGCATTCTTAAACTTCAGCAGAATTCCGAGAACAATGGAAGAGTTCCGAAGCATTTTTAAACGTCAACGGAATTCCGAGAACAATGGAAGAGTTCTGAAGCATTTTTAAAAGTCAGCGGAATTCTGAGAAAAATAGAAGAGTTGTGAAGCATTTTTAAGCGTGAGCGGAATTCCGAGAACAATGGAAGAATTCCGAAGCATTTTTAAACTTCAAAACTTCAGCAGAATTCCGAAAGCAATGGAAGAATTCCGAAGCATTCTTAAACTTCAGCGGAATTCCGAGAACAATGGAAGAGTTCCGAAGCATTTTTAAAAGTCAGCGGAATTCCGAGAACAATGGAAGAGTTTTGAAGCAATTTTAAGCGTCAGCGGAATTCCGAGAACAATGGAAGAGTTCCGAAGCATTTTTAAACGTCAGCGGAATTCCGAGAACAATGGAAGAGTTCTGAATCATTTTTAAACTTCAAAACTTCAGCAGAATTCCGAGAACAATGGAAGAATTCCGAAGCATTTTTAAACTTCAGCAGAATTCCGAGAACAATGGAAGAGTTCCGAAGCATTCTTAAACTTCAGCAGAATTCCGAGAACAATGGAAGAGTTCCGAAGTATTTTTAAACGTCAACGGAATTCCGAGAACAATGGAAGAGTTCTGAAGCATTTTTAAAAGTCAGCGGAATTCTGAGAAAAATAGAAGAGTTGTGAAGCATTTTTAAGCGTGAGCGGAATTCCGAGAACAATGGAAGAATTCCGAAGCATTTTTAAACTTCAAAACTTCAGCAGAATTCCGAAAGCAATGGAAGAATTCCGAAGCATTCTTAAACTTCAGCGGAATTCCGAGAACAATGGAAGAGTTCCGAAGCATTTTTAAAAGTCAGCGGAATTCCGAGAACAATGGAAGAGTTCCGAAGCATTTTTACACTTCAGCAGAATTCCTGGAACAATGGAAGAGTTCTGAAGCATTTTTCAAAGTCAGCAGAATTCCGAGAACAATAGAAGGGTACCAAAGCATGTTTAAACTTCAGCGGAATTCTGAGAACAATGTAAGAGTTCCGAAGCATTTTTAAACTTCACCGGAATTCCGAGAACAATGGAAGAGTTCCGAAGCATTTTTAAACATCAGCGGAATTCCGAGAACAATGGAAGAGTTCTGAAGCATTTTTAAACGTCAGCGGAATTCCGAGAACAATAGAAGAGTTGTGAAGCATTTTTAAGCGTCAGCGGAATTCTGAGAACAATGGAAGAATTCCGAAGCATTTTTAAACTTCAAAACTTCAGCAGAATTCCGAGAACAATGGAAGAGTTCCGAAGCATTCTTAAACTTCAGCGGAATTCCGAGAACAAAGGAAGAGTTCTGAAGCATTTTTAAAAGTCAGCGGAATTCTGAGAACAATAGAAGAGTTGTGAAGCATTTTTAAGCGTCAGAAGAATTCCGAGAACAATGGAAGAATTCCGAAGCATTTTTAAACTTCAAAACTTCAGCAGAATTCCGAGAACAATGGTAGAATTCCGAAGCATTCTTAAACTTCAGCAGAATTACGAGCACAATGGAAGAGTTCCGAAGCATTCTTAAACTTCAGCGGAATTCCGAGAACAATGGAAGAGTTTTGAAGCAATTTTAAGCGTCAGCGGAATTCCGAAAACAATGGAAGAGTTCCGAAGCATTTTTAAACGTCAGCGGAATTCCGAGAACAAAGGAAGAGTTCTGAAGCATTTTTAAAAGTCAGCGGAATTCTGAGAACAATAGAAGAGTTGTGAAGCATTTTTAAGCGTCAGCGGAATTCCGAGAACAATGGAAGAATTCCGAAGCATTTTTAAACTTCAAAACTTCAGCAGAATTCCGAGAACAATGGTAGAATTCCGAAGCATTCTTAAACTTCAGCAGAATTACGAGCACAATGGAAGAGTTCCGAAGCATTCTTAAACTTCAGCAGAATTCCGAGAACAATGGAAGAGTTTTGAAGCAATTTTAAGCGTCAGTGGAATTCCGAGAACAATGGAAGAGTTCCGAAGCATTTTTAAACGTCAGCGGAATTCCGAGAACAATGGAAGAGTTCTGAAGCATTTTTAAAAGTCAGCGGAATTCTGAGAAAAATAGAAGAGTTGTAAAGCATTTTTAAGCGTCAGAGGAATTCCGAGAACAATGGAAGAATTCCGAATCATTTTTAAACTTCAAAACTTCAGCAGAATTCCGAGAACAATGGAAGAATTCCGAAGCATTCTTAAACTTCAGCGGAATTGCGAGAACAATGGAAGAGTTCCGAAGCATTTTTAAAAGTCAACGGAATTCCGAGAACAATGGAAGAGTTCCGAAGCATTTTTAAATGTCAGCGGAATTCCGAGAACAATGGAAGAGTTCCGAAGCATTTTTAAACTTCAGCAGAATTCCTGGCACAATGGAAGAGTTCTGAAGCATTTTTAAAAGTCAGCATAATTCCGAAAACAATAGAAGGGTACCAAAGCATGTTTAAACTTCAGCGGAATTCTGAGAACAATGTAAGAGTTCCGAAGCATTTTTAAACTTCACCGGAATTCCGAGAACAATGGAAGAGTTCTGAAGCATTTTTAAACGTCAGCGGAATTTTGAAAACAATCGAAGAGTTCCAAAGCATTTTTAAAAGTCAGCGGAATTCCGTGAACAATGGAAGAGTTGTGAAGCATTTTTAAGCGTTAGCGGAATTCCGAGAACAATGGAAGAGTTCCGAAGCATTTTTAAACTTCAGCAGAATTCCGAGAACAATGAAAGAGTTCCGAAGCATTCTTAAATTTCAGCAGAATTCCGGGAACAATGGAAGAGTTCCGAAGCATTTTTAAAAGTCAGCGGAATTCCGAGAACAATGTAAGAGTTCCGAAGCATTTTTAAAAGTCAGCAGAATTCCGAGAACAATAGAAGGGTACCAAAGCATGTTTAAACTTCAGCAGAATTCTGAGAACAATGTAAGAGTTCCGAAGAATTTTTAAACTTCACCGGAATTCCGAGAACAATGGAAGAGTCCCGAAGCATTTTTAAACGTCAGCGGAATTCCGAGAATAATGGAAGAGTTCTGAAGCATTTTTAAACGTCAGCGGAATTTTGAAAACAATGGAAGATTTCCGAAGCATTTTTAAACGTCAGCGGAATTCTGCGAACACTGGAAGAGTTCCGAAGCATTTTTAAATGTCAGCGGAATTCCGAGAACAATGGAAGAGTTGTGAAGCTATTTTAAACGTCAGCGGAATTCCGAGAACAATGGAAGAGTTCCGAAGCATTTTTAAACGTCAGCAGAATTCTGAGAACAATGGAAGTGTTCCGAAGCATTTTTAAACGTCAGCGGAATTCCGAGAAAAATAGAAGAGTTGTGAAGCATTTTTAAGCGTCAGCGGAATTCCGAGAACAATGGAAGAATTCCAATGCATTTTTAAACTTCAAAACTTCAGCAGAATTCCGAGAACAATGGAAGAATTCCGAAGCATTCTTAAACTTCAGCGGAATTCCGAGAACAATGGAAGAGTTCCGAAGCATTTTTAAAAGTCAGCGGAATTCCGAGAACAATGGAAGAGTTCCGAAGCATTTTTAAAAGTCAGCGGAATTCCGAGAACAATGGAAGAGTTCCGAAGCATTTTTAAACTTCAGCAGAATTCCTGGCACAATGGAAGAGTTCTGAAGCATTTTTAAAAGTCAGCAGAATTCCGAGAACAATAGAAGGGTACCAAAGCATGTTTAAACTTCAGCGGAATTCTGAGAACAATGTAAGAGTTCCGAAGCATTTTTAAACTTCACCGGAATTCCGAGAACAATGGAAGAGTTCCGAAGCATTTTTAAACGTCAGCGGAATTCCGAGAACAATGGAAGAGTTCCGAAGCATTTTTAAACGTCAGCAGAATTCCGAGAACAATGGAAGAGTTCCGAAGCATTTTTAAAAGTCAGCGGAATTCCGAGAACAATGGAAGAGTTCCGAAGCATTTTTACACTTCAGCAGAATTCCTGGAACAATGGAAGAGTTCTGAAGCATTTTTCAAAGTCAGCAGAATTCCGAGAACAATAGAAGGGTACCAAAGCATGTTTAAACTTCAGCGGAATTCTGAGAACAATGTAAGAGTTCCGAAGCATTTTTAAACTTCACCGGAATTCCGAGAACAATGGAAGAGTTCCGAAGCATTTTTAAACATCAGCGGAATTCCGAGAACAATGGAAGAGTTCTGAAGCATTTTTAAACGTCAGCGGAATTCCGAGAACAATAGAAGAGTTGTGAAGCATTTTTAAGCGTCAGCGGAATTCTGAGAACAATGGAAGAATTCCGAAGCATTTTTAAACTTCAAAACTTCAGCAGAATTCCGAGAACAATGGAAGAGTTCCGAAGCATTCTTAAACTTCAGCGGAATTCCGAGAACAATGGAAGAGTTTTGAAGCAATTTTAAGCGTCAGTGGAATTCCGAGAACAATGGAAGAGTTCCGAAGCATTTTTAAACGTCAGCGGAATTCCGAGAACAATGGAAGTGTTCTGAAGCATTTTTAAAAGTCAGCGGAATTCTGAGAAAAATAGAAGAGTTGTGAAGCATTTTTAAGCGTCAGCGGAATTCCGAGAACAATGGAAGAATTCCGAAGCATTTTTAAACTTCAAAACTTCAGCAGAATTCCGAGAACAATGGAAGAATTCCAAAGCATTCTTAAACTTCAGCGGAATTCCGAGAACAATGGAAGAGTTCCAAAGCATTTTTAAAAGTCAGCGGAATTCCGAGAACAATGGAAGAGTTCCGAAGCATTTTTAAAAGTCTGCGGAATTCCGAGAACAATGGAAGAGTTCCGAAGCATTTTTAAACTTCAGCAGAATTCCTGGCACAATGGAAGAGTTCTGAAGCATTTTTAAAAGTCAGCAGAATTCCGAGAACAATAGAAGGGTACCAAAGCATGCTTAAACTTCAGCGGAATTCTGAGAACAATGTAAGAGTTCCGAAGCATTTTTAAACTTCACCAGAATTCCGAGAACAATGGAAGAGTTCTGAAGCATTTTTAAACATCAGTGGAATTTTGAAAACAATCGAAGAGTTC
Source organism: Phyllobates terribilis (assembly GCF_046119375.1). Classification (NCBI taxonomy): domain Eukaryota; kingdom Metazoa; phylum Chordata; class Amphibia; order Anura; family Dendrobatidae; genus Phyllobates; species Phyllobates terribilis. The sequence continues at coordinate 9,009,346 of NW_027362788.1, read as the reverse complement.
CGAAGCATTTTTAAAAGTCAGCGGAATTCCGTGAACAATGGAAGAGTTGTGAAGCATTTTTAAGCGTCAGCGGAATTCCGAGAACAATGGAAGAGTTCCGAAGCATTTTTAAACTTCAGCAGAATTCCGAGAACAATGAAAGAGTTCCGAAGCATTCTTAAACTTCAGCGGAATTCCGAGAACAATGGAAGAGTTCCGAAGCATTTTTAAAAGTCAGCAGAATTCCGAGAACAATGGAAGAGTTCCGAAGCATTTTTAAAAGTCAGCAGTATTCCGAGAACAATAGAAGGGTACCAAAGCATGTTTAAACTTCAGCGGAATTCTGAGAACAATGTAAGAGTTCCGAAGCATTTTTAAACTTCACCGGAATTCCGAGAACAATGGAAGAGTCTCGAAGCATTTTTAAACGTCAGCGGAATTCCGAGAACAATGGAAGAGTTCTGAAGCATTTTTAAACGTCAGCGGAATTTTGAAAACAATGGAAGATTTCCGAAGCATTTTTAAACGTCAGCGGAATTCTCTGAACACTGGAAGAGTTCCGAAGCATTTTTAAATGTCAGCGGAATTCCGAGAACAATGGAAGAGATCCGAAGCATTTTTAAACTTCAGCAGAATTCCGAGAACAATGGAAGAGTTCCGAAGCATTCTTAAACTTCAGCAGAATTCCGAGAACAATGGAAGAGTTCCGAAGCATTCTTAAACTTCAGCAGAATTCCGAGAACAATGGAAGAGTTCCGAAGCATTTTTAAAAGTCAGCGGAATTCCGAGAACAATGGAAGAGTTCCGAAGCATTTTTACACTTCAGCAGAATTCCTGGAACAATGGAAGAGTTCTGAAGCATTTTTCAAAGTCAGCAGAATTCCGAGAACAATAGAAGGGTACCAAAGCATGTTTAAACTTCAGCGGAATTCTGAGAACAATGTAAGAGTTCCGAAGCATTTTTAAACTTCACCGGAATTCCGAGAACAATGGAAGAGTTCCGAAGCATTTTTAAACATCAGCGGAATTCCGAGAACAATGGAAGAGTTCTGAAGCATTTTTAAACGTCAGCGGAATTCCGAGAACAATAGAAGAGTTGTGAAGCATTTTTAAGCGTCAGCGGAATTCTGAGAACAATGGAAGAATTCCGAAGCATTTTTAAACTTCAAAACTTCAGCAGAATTCCGAGAACAATGGAAGAGTTCCGAAGCATTCTTAAACTTCAGTGGAATTCCGAGAACAAAGGAAGAGTTCTGAAGCATTTTTAAAAGTCAGCGGAATTCTGAGAACAATAGAAGAGTTGTGAAGCATTTTTAAGCGTCAGAAGAATTCCGAGAACAATGGAAGAATTCCGAAGCATTTTTAAACTTCAAAACTTCAGCAGAATTCCGAGAACAATGGTAGAATTCCGAAGCATTCTTAAACTTCAGCAGAATTACGAGCACAATGGAAGAGTTCCGAAGCATTCTTAAACTTCAGCGGAATTCCGAGAACAATGGAAGAGTTTTGAAGCAATTTTAAGCGTCAGCGGAATTCCGAAAACAATGGAAGAGTTCCGAAGCATTTTTAAACGTCAGCGGAATTCCGAGAACAAAGGAAGAGTTCTGAAGCATTTTTAAAAGTCAGCGGAATTCTGAGAACAATAGAAGAGTTGTGAAGCATTTTTAAGCGTCAGCGGAATTCCGAGAACAATGGAAGAATTCCGAAGCATTTTTAAACTTCAAAACTTCAGCAGAATTCCGAGAACAATGGTAGAATTCCGAAGCATTCTTAAACTTCAGCAGAATTACGAGCACAATGGAAGAGTTCCGAAGAATTCTTAAACTTCAGCGGAATTCCGAGAACAATGGAAGAGTTTTGAAGCAATTTTAAGCGTCAGTGGAATTCCGAGAACAATGGAAGAGTTCCGAAGCATTTTTAAACGTCAGCGGAATTCCGAGGACAATGGAAGAGTTCTGAAGCATTTTTAAAAGTCAGCGGAATTCTGAGAAAAATAGAAGAGTTGTAAAGCATTTTTAAGCGTCAGCGGAATTCCGAGAACAATGGAAGAATTCCGAAGCATTTTTAAACTTCAAAACTTCAGCAGAATTCCGAGAACAATGGAAGAATTCCGAAGCATTCTTAAACTTCAGCGGAATTGCGAGAACAATGGAAGAGTTCCGAAGCATTTTTAAAAGTCAACGGAATTCCGAGAACAATGGAAGAGTTCCGAAGCATTTTTAAATGTCAGCGGAATTCCGAGAACAATGGAAGAGTTCCGAAGCATTTTTAAACTTCAGCAGAATTCCTGGCACAATGGAAGAGTTCTGAAGCATTTTTAAAAGTCAGCATAATTCCGAAAACAATAGAAGGGTACCAAAGCATGTTTAAACTTCAGCGGAATTCTGAGAACAATGTAAGAGTTCCGAAGCATTTTTAAACTTCACCGGAATTCCGAGAACAATGGAAGAGTTCTGAAGCATTTTTAAACGTCAGCGGAATTTTGAAAACAATCGAAGAGTTCCAAAGCATTTTTAAAAGTCAGCGGAATTCCGTGAACAATGGAAGAGTTGTGAAGCATTTTTAAGCGTTAGCGGAATTCCGAGAACAATGGAAGAGTTCCGAAGCATTTTTAAACTTCAGCAGAATTCCGAGAACAATGAAAGAGTTCCGAAGCATTCTTAAATTTCAGCAGAATTCCGGGAACAATGGAAGAGTTCCGAAGCATTTTTAAAAGTCAGCGGAATTCCGAGAACAATGTAAGAGTTCCGAAGCATTTTTAAAAGTCAGCAGAATTCCGAGAACAATAGAAGGGTACCAAAGCATGTTTAAACTTCAGCAGAATTCTGAGAACAATGTAAGAGTTCCGAAGAATTTTTAAACTTCACCGGAATTCCGAGAACAATGGAAGAGTCCCGAAGCATTTTTAAACGTCAGCGGAATTCCGAGAATAATGGAAGAGTTCTGAAGCATTTTTAAACGTCAGCGGAATTTTGAAAACAATGGAAGATTTCCGAAGCATTTTTAAACGTCAGCGGAATTCTGCGAACACTGGAAGAGTTCCGAAGCATTTTTAAATGTCAGCGGAATTCCGAGAACAATGGAAGAGTTGTGAAGCTATTTTAAACGTCAGCGGAATTCCGAGAACAATGGAAGAGTTCCGAAGCATTTTTAAACGTCAGCAGAATTCCGAGAACAATGGAAGTGTTCCGAAGCATTTTTAAACGTCAGCGGAATTCCGAGAACAATGGAAGAGTTCTGAAGCATTTTTAAAAGTCAGCGGAATTCTGAGAAAAATAGAAGAGTTGTGAAGCATTTTTAAGCATCAGCGGAATTCCGAGAACAATGGAAGAATTCCAAAGCATTTTTAAACTTCAAAACTTCAGCAGAATTCCGAGAACAATGGAAGAATTCCGAAGCATTCTTAAACTTCAGCGGAATTCCGAGAACAATGGAAGAGTTCCGAAGCATTTTTAAAAGTCAGCGGAATTCCGAGAACAATGGAAGAGTTCCGAAGCATTTTTAAAAGTCAGCGGAATTCCGAGAACAATGGAAGAGTTCCGAAGCATTTTTAAACTTCAGCAGAATTCCTGGCACAATGGAAGAGTTCTGAAGCATTTTTCAAAGTCAGCAGAATTCCGAGAACAATAGAAGGGTACCAAAGCATGTTTAAACTTCAGCGGAATTCTGAGAACAATGTAAGAGTTCCGAAGCATTTTTAAACTTCACCGGAATTCCGAGAACAATGGAAGAGTTCCGAAGCATTTTTAAACATCAGCGGAATTCCGAGAACAATGGAAGAGTTCTGAAGCATTTTTAAACGTCAGCGGAATTCCGAGAACAATAGAAGAGTTGTGAAGCATTTTTAAGCGTCAGCGGAATTCTGAGAACAATGGAAGAATTCCGAAGCATTTTTAAACTTCAAAACTTCAGCAGAATTCCGAGAACAATGGAAGAGTTCCGAAGCATTCTTAAACTTCAGCGGAATTCCGAGAACAATGGTAGAGTTTTGAAGCAATTTTAAGCGTCAGCGGAATTCCGAGAACAATGGAAGAGTTCCGAAGCATTTTTAAACGTCAGCGGAATTCCGAGAACAATGGAAGAGTTCTGAAGCATTTTTAAAAGTCAGCGGAATTCTGAGAAAAATAGAAGAGTTGTGAAGCATTTTTAAGCGTCAGCGGAATTCCGAGAACAATGGAAGAATTCCGAAGCATTTTTAAACTTCAAAACTTCAGCAGAATTCCGAGAACAATGGAAGAATTCCAAAGCATTCTTAAACTTCAGCGGAATTCCGAGAACAATGGAAGAGTTCCAAAGCATTTTTAAAAGTCAGCGGAATTCCGAGAACAATGGAAGAGTTCCGAAGCATTTTTAAAAGTCAGCGGAATTCCGAGAACAATGGAAGAGTTCCGAAGCATTTTTAAACTTCAGCAGAATTCCTGGCACAATGGAAGAGTTCTGAAGCATTTTTAAAAGTCAGCAGAATTCCGAGAACAATAGAAGGGTACCAAAGCATGTTTAAACTTCAGCGGAATTCTGAGAACAATGTAAGAGTTCCGAAGCATTTTTAAACTTCACCGGAATTCCGAGAACAATGGAAGAGTTCCGAAGCATTTTTAAACGTCAGCGGAATTCCGAGAACAATGGAAGAGTTCCGAAGCATTTTTAAACGTCAGCAGAATTCCGAGAACAATGGAAGAGTTCCGAAGCATTTTTAAAAGTCAGCGGAATTCCGAGAACAATGGAAGAGTTCCGAAGCATTTTTACACTTCAGCAGAATTCCTGGAACAATGGAAGAGTTCTGAAGCATTTTTCAAAGTCAGCAGAATTCCGAGAACAATAGAAGGGTACCAAAGCATGTTTAAACTTCAGCGGAATTCTGAGAACAATGTAAGAGTTCCGAAGCATTTTTAAACTTCACCGGAATTCCGAGAACAATGGAAGAGTTCCGAAGCATTTTTAAACATCAGCGGAATTCCGAGAACAATGGAAGAGTTCTGAAGCATTTTTAAACGTCAGCGGAATTCCGAGAACAATAGAAGAGTTGTGAAGCATTTTTAAGCGTCAGCGGAATTCTGAGAACAATGGAAGAATTCCGAAGCATTTTTAAACTTCAAAACTTCAGCAGAATTCCGAGAACAATGGAAGAGTTCCGAAGCATTCTTAAACTTCAGCGGAATTCCGAGAACAATGGTAGAGTTTTGAAGCAATTTTAAGCGTCAGCGGAATTCCGAGAACAATGGAAGAGTTCCGAAGCATTTTTAAACGTCAGCGGAATTCCGAGAACAATGGAAGAGTTCTGAAGCATTTTTAAAAGTCAGCGGAATTCTGAGAAAAATAGAAGAGTTGTGAAGCATTTTTAAGCGTCAGCGGAATTCCGAGAACAATGGAAGAATTCCGAAGCATTTTTAAACTTCAAAACTTCAGCAGAATTCCGAGAACAATGGAAGAATTCCAAAGCATTCTTAAACTTCAGCGGAATTCCGAGAACAATGGAAGAGTTCCAAAGCATTTTTAAAAGTCAGCGGAATTCCGAGAACAATGGAAGAGTTCCGAAGCATTTTTAAAAGTCTGCGGAATTCCGAGAACAATGGAAGAGTTCCGAAGCATTTTTAAACTTCAGCAGAATTCCTGGCACAATGGAAGAGTTCTGAAGCATTTTTAAAAGTCAGCAGAATTCCGAGAACAATAGAAGGGTACCAAAGCATGCTTAAACTTCAGCGGAATTCTGAGAACAATGTAAGAGTTCCGAAGCATTTTTAAACTTCACCAGAATTCCGAGAACAATGGAAGAGTTCTGAAGCATTTTTAAAAGTCAGCAGAATTCCGAGAACAATAGAAGGGTACCAAAGCATGTTTAAACTTCAGCGGAATTCTGAGAACAATGTAAGAGTTCCGAAGCATTTTTAAACTTCACCGGAATTCCGAGAACAATGGAAGAGTTCCGAAGCATTTTTAAACGTCAGCGGAATTCCGAGAACAATGGAAGAGTTCCGAAGCATTTTTAAACGTCAGCAGAATTCCGAGAACAATGGAAGAGTTCCGAAGCATTTTTAAAAGTCAGCGGAATTCCGAGAACAATGGAAGAGTTCCGAAGCATTTTTACACTTCAGCAGAATTCCTGGAACAATGGAAGAGTTCTGAAGCATTTTTCAAAGTCAGCAGAATTCCGAGAACAATAGAAGGGTACCAAAGCATGTTTAAACTTCAGCGGAATTCTGAGAACAATGTAAGAGTTCCGAAGCATTTTTAAACTTCACCGGAATTCCGAGAACAATGGAAGAGTTCCGAAGCATTTTTAAACATCAGCGGAATTCCGAGAACAATGGAAGAGTTCTGAAGCATTTTTAAACGTCAGCGGAATTCCGAGAACAATAGAAGAGTTGTGAAGCATTTTTAAGCGTCAGCGGAATTCTGAGAACAATGGAAGAATTCCGAAGCATTTTTAAACTTCAAAACTTCAGCAGAATTCCGAGAACAATGGAAGAGTTCCGAAGCATTCTTAAACTTCAGCGGAATTCCGAGAACAATGGAAGAGTTTTGAAGCAATTTTAAGCGTCAGCGGAATTCCGAGAACAATGGAAGAGTTCCGAAGCATTTTTAAACGTCAGCGGAATTCCGAGAACAATGGAAGAGTTCTGAAGCATTTTTAAAAGTCAGCGGAATTCTGAGAAAAATAGAAGAGTTGTGAAGCATTTTTAAGCGTCAGCGGAATTCCGAGAACAATGGAAGAATTCCGAAGCATTTTTAAACTTCAAAACTTCAGCAGAATTCCGAGAACAATGGAAGAATTCCAAAGCATTCTTAAACTTCAGCGGAATTCCGAGAACAATGGAAGAGTTCCAAAGCATTTTTAAAAGTCAGCGGAATTCCGAGAACAATGGAAGAGTTCCGAAGCATTTTTAAAAGTCTGCGGAATTCCGAGAACAATGGAAGAGTTCCGAAGCATTTTTAAACTTCAGCAGAATTCCTGGCACAATGGAAGAGTTCTGAAGCATTTTTAAAAGTCAGCAGAATTCCGAGAACAATAGAAGGGTACCAAAGCATGCTTAAACTTCAGCGGAATTCTGAGAACAATGTAAGAGTTCCGAAGCATTTTTAAACTTCACCAGAATTCCGAGAACAATGGAAGAGTTCTGAAGCATTTTTAAACATCAGTGGAATTTTGAAAACAATCGAAGAGTTCCGAAGCATTTTTAAAAGTCAGCGGAATTCCGTGAACAATGGAAGAGTTGTGAAGCATTTTTAAGCGTCAGCGGAATTCCGAGAACAATGGAAGAGTTCCGAAGCATTTTTAAACTTCAGCAGAATTCCGAGAACAATGAAAGAGTTCCGAAGCATTCTTAAACTTCAGCGGAATTCCGAGAACAATGGAAGAGTTCCGAAGCATTTTTAAAAGTCAGCAGAATTCCGAGAACAATGGAAGAGTTCCGAAGCATTTTTAAAAGTCAGCAGTATTCCGAGAACAATAGAAGGGTACCAAAGCATGTTTAAACTTCAGCGGAATTCTGAGAACAATGTAAGAGTTCCGAAGCATTTTTAAACTTCACCGGAATTCCGAGAACAATGGAAGAGTCTCGAAGCATTTTTAAACGTCAGCGGAATTCCGAGAACAATGGAAGAGTTCTGAAGCATTTTTAAACGTCAGCGGAATTTTGAAAACAATGGAAGATTTCCGAAGCATTTTTAAACGTCAGCGGAATTCTCTGAACACTGGAAGAGTTCCGAAGCATTTTTAAATGTCAGCGGATTTCCGAGAACAATGGAAGAGATCCGAAGCATTTTTAAACTTCAGCAGAATTCCGAGAACAATGGAAGAGTTCCGAAGCATTCTTAAACTTCAGCAGAATTCCGAGAACAATGGAAGAATTCCGAAGCATTTTTAAACTTCAGCAGAATTCCGAGAACAATGGAAGAGTTCCGAAGCATTCTTAAACTTCAGCAGAATTCCGAGAACAATGGAAGAGTTCCGAAGCATTTTTAAACGTCAACGGAATTCCGAGAACAATGGAAGAGTTCTGAAGCATTTTTAAAAGTCAGCGGAATTCTGAGAAAAATAGAAGAGTTGTGAAGCATTTTTAAGCGTGAGCGGAATTCCGAGAACAATGGAAGAATTCCGAAGCATTTTTAAACTTCAAAACTTCAGCAGAATTCCGAAAGCAATGGAAGAATTCCGAAGCATTCTTAAACTTCAGCGGAATTCCGAGAACAATGGAAGAGTTCCGAAGCATTTTTAAAAGTCAGCGGAATTCCGAGAACAATGGAAGAGTTCCGAAGCATTTTTACACTTCAGCAGAATTCCTGGAACAATGGAAGAGTTCTGAAGCATTTTTCAAAGTCAGCAGAATTCCGAGAACAATAGAAGGGTACCAAAGCATGTTTAAACTTCAGCGGAATTCTGAGAACAATGTAAGAGTTCCGAAGCATTTTTAAACATCACCGGAATTCCGAGAACAATGGAAGAGTTCCGAAGCATTTTTAAACTTCAAAACTTCAGCAGAATTCCGAGAACAATGGAAGAGTTCCGAAGCATTCTTAAACTTCAGCGGAATTCCGAGAACAATGGAAGAGTTTTGAAGCAATTTTAAGCGTCAGCGGAATTCCGAGAACAATGGAAGAGTTCCGAAGCATTTTTAAACGTCAGCGGAATTCCGAGAACAATGGAAGAGTTCTGAAGCATTTTTAAACTTCAAAACTTCAGCAGAATTCCGAGAACAATGGAAGAATTCCGAAGCATTTTTAAACTTCAGCAGAATTCCTGGAACAATGGAAGAGTTCTGAAGCATTTTTCAAAGTCAGCAGAATTCCGAGAACAATAGAAGGGTACCAAAGCATGTTTAAACTTCAGCGGAATTCTGAGAACAATGTAAGAGTTCCGAAGCATTTTTAAACTTCACCGGAATTCCGAGAACAATGGAAGAGTTCCGAAGCATTTTTAAACATCAGCGGAATTCCGAGAACAATGGAAGAGTTCTGAAGCATTTTTAAACGTCAGCGGAATTCCGAGAACAATAGAAGAGTTGTGAAGCATTTTTAAGCGTCAGCGGAATTCTGAGAACAATGGAAGAATTCCGAAGCATTTTTAAACTTCAAAACTTCAGCAGAATTCCGAGAACAATGGAAGAGTTCCGAAGCATTCTTAAACTTCAGCGGAATTCCGAGAACAATGGAAGAGTTTTGAAGCAATTTTAAGCGTCAGCGGAATTCCGAGAACAATGGAAGAGTTCCGAAGCATTTTTAAACGTCAGCGGAATTCCGAGAACAATGGAAGAGTTCTGAAGCATTTTTAAAAGTCAGCGGAATTCTGAGAAAAATAGAAGAGTTGTGAAGCATTTTTAAGCGTCAGCGGAATTCCGAGAACAATGGAAGAATTCCGAAGCATTTTTAAACTTCAAAACTTCAGCAGAATTCCGAGAACAATGGAAGAATTCCAAAGCATTCTTAAACTTCAGCGGAATTCCGAGAACAATGGAAGAGTTCCAAAGCATTTTTAAAAGTCAGCGGAATTCCGAGAACAATGGAAGAGTTCCGAAGCATTTTTAAAAGTCTGCGGAATTCCGAGAACAATGGAAGAGTTCCGAAGCATTTTTAAACTTCAGCAGAATTCCTGGCACAATGGAAGAGTTCTGAAGCATTTTTAAAAGTCAGCAGAATTCCGAGAACAATAGAAGGGTACCAAAGCATGCTTAAACTTCAGCGGAATTCTGAGAACAATGTAAGAGTTCCGAAGCATTTTTAAACTTCACCAGAATTCCGAGAACAATGGAAGAGTTCTGAAGCATTTTTAAACATCAGTGGAATTTTGAAAACAATCGAAGAGTTCCGAAGCATTTTTAAAAGTCAGCGGAATTCCGTGAACAATGGAAGAGTTGTGAAGCATTTTTAAGCGTCAGCGGAATTCCGAGAACAATGGAAGAGTTCCGAAGCATTTTTAAACTTCAGCAGAATTCCGAGAACAATGAAAGAGTTCCGAAGCATTCTTAAACTTCAGCGGAATTCCGAGAACAATGGAAGAGTTCCGAAGCATTTTTAAAAGTCAGCAGAATTCCGAGAACAATGGAAGAGTTCCGAAGCATTTTTAAAAGTCAGCAGTATTCCGAGAACAATAGAAGGGTACCAAAGCATGTTTAAACTTCAGCGGAATTCTGAGAACAATGTAAGAGTTCCGAAGCATTTTTAAACTTCACCGGAATTCCGAGAACAATGGAAGAGTCTCGAAGCATTTTTAAACGTCAGCGGAATTCCGAGAACAATGGAAGAGTTCTGAAGCATTTTTAAACGTCAGCGGAATTTTGAAAACAATGGAAGATTTCCGAAGCATTTTTAAACGTCAGCGGAATTCTCTGAACACTGGAAGAGTTCCGAAGCATTTTTAAATGTCAGCGGATTTCCGAGAACAATGGAAGAGATCCGAAGCATTTTTAAACTTCAGCAGAATTCCGAGAACAATGGAAGAGTTCCGAAGCATTCTTAAACTTCAGCAGAATTCCGAGAACAATGGAAGAGTTCCGAAGCATTCTTAAACTTCAGCAGAATTCCGAGAACAATGGAAGAGTTCCGAAGCATTTTTAAATGTCAGCGGAATTCCGAGAACAATAGAAGAGTTGTGAAGCATTTTTAAGCGTCAGCGGAATTCTGAGAACAATGGAAGAATTCCGAAGCATTTTTAAACTTCAAAACTTCAGCAGAATTCCGAGAACAATGGAAGAGTTCCGAAGCATTCTTAAACTTCAGCGGAATTCCGAGAACAATTGAAGAGTTTTGAAGCAATTTTAAGCGTCAGCGGAATTCCGAGAACAATGGAAGAGTTCCGAAGCATTTTTAAACGTCAGCGGAATTCCGAGAACAATGGAAGAGTTCTGAAGCTTTTTTAAAAGTCAGCGGAATTCTGAGAAAAATAGAAGAGTTGTGAAGCATTTTTAAGTGTCAGCGGAATTCCGAGAACAATGGAAGAATTCCGAAGCATTTTTAAACTTCAAAACTTCAGCAGAATTCCGAGAACAGTGGAAGAATTCCGAAGCATTCTTAAACTTCAGCGGAATTCCGAGAACAATGGAAGAGTTCCGAAGCATTTTCAAAAGTCAGCGGAATTCCGAGAACAATGGAAGAGTTCCGAAGCATTTTTACACTTCAGCAGAATTCCTGGAACAATGGAAGAGTTCTGAAGCATTTTTCAAAGTCAGCAGAATTCCGAGAACCATAGAAGGGTACCAAAGCATGTTTAAACTTCACCGGAATTCCGAGAACAATGGAAGAGTTCCGAAGCATTTTTAAACATCAGCGGAATTCCGAGAACAATGGAAGAGTTCTGAAGCATTTTTAAACGTCAACGGAATTCCGAGAACAATAGAAGAGTTGTGAAGCATTTTTAAGCGTCAGCGGAATTCTGAGGACAATGGAAGAATTCCAAAGCATTTTTAAACTTCAAAACTTCAGCAGAATTCCGAGAACAATGGAAGAGTTCCGAAGCATTCTTAAACTTCAGCGGAATTCCGAGAACAATGGAAGAGTTTTGAAGCAATTTTAAGCGTCAGCGGAATTCCGAGAACAATGGAAGAGTTCCGAAGCATTTTTAAACGTCAGCGGAATTCCGAGAACAATGGAAGAGTTCTGAAGCATTTTTAAAAGTCAGCGGAATTCTGAGAACAATAGAAGAGTTGTGAAGCATTTTTAAGCGTCAGCGGAATTCTGAGCACAATGGAAGAATTCCGAAGCATTTTTAAACTTCAAAACTTCAGCGGAATTCCGAGAACAATGGAAGAGTTTTGAAGCAATTTTAAGTTTCAGCGGAATTCCGAGAACAATGGAAGAGTTCTGAAGCATTTTTAAAAGTCAGCGGAATTCTGAGAAAAATAGAAGAGTTGTGAAGCATTTTTAAGCGTCAGCGGAATTCCGAGAACAATGGAAGAATTCCGAAGCATTTTTAAACTTCAAAACTTCAGCAGAATTCCGAGAACAATGGAAGAATTCCAAAGCATTTTTAAAAGTCAGCGGAATTCCGAGAACAATGGAAGAGTTCCGAAGCATTTTTAAAAGTCAGCGGAATTCCGAGAACAATGGAAGAGTTCCGAAGCATTTTTAAACTTCAGCAGAAGTCCTGGCACAATGGAAGAGTTCTGAACCATTTTTAAAAGTCAGCAGAATTCCGAGAACAATAGTAGGGTACCAAAGCATGTTAAAACTTCAGCGGAATTCTGAGAACAATGTAAGAGTTCCGAAGCATTTTTAAACTTCACCGGAATTCCGAGAACAATGGAAGAGTTCTGAAGCATTTTTAAACGTCAGCGGAATTTTGAAAACAATCGAAGAGTTCCAAAGCATTTTTAAAAGTCAGCGGAATTCCGTTAACAATGGAAGAGTTGTGAAGCATTTTTAAGCGTCACCGGAAATCCGAGAACAATGGAAGAATTCCGAAGCATTTTTAAACTTCAAAACTTCAGCAGAATTCCGAGAACAATGGAAGAGTTCCGAAGCATTCTTAAACTTCAGCGGAATTCCGAGAACAATGGAAGAGTTTTGAAGCAATTTTAAGCGTCAGCGGAATTCCGAGAACAATGGAAAAGTTCTGAAGCATTTTTAAATGTCAGCGGAATTCCGGGAACAATAGAAGAGTTGTGAAGCATTTTTAAGCGTCAGCGGAATTCTGAGAACAATGGAAGAATTCCGAAGCATTTTTAAACTTCAAAACTTCAGCAGAATTCCGAGAACAATGGAAGAGTTCCGAAGCATTCTTAAACTTCAGCGGAATTCCGAGAACAATGGAAGAGTTTTGAAGCAATTTTAAGCGTCAGCGGAATTCCGAGAACAATGGAAGAGTTCCGAAGCATTTTTAAATGTCAGCGGAATTCCGAGAACAATGGAAGAGTTCTGAAGCATTTTTAAACTTCAAAACTTCAGCAGAATTCCGAGAACAATGGAAGAATTCCGAAGCATTTTTAAACTTCAGCAGAATTCCGAGAACAATGGAAGAGTTCCGAAGCATTCTTAAACTTCAGCAGAATTCCGAGAACAATGGAAGAGTTCCGAAGCATTTTTAAACGTCAACGGAATTCCGAGAACAATGGAAGAGTTCTGAAGCATTTTTAAAAGTCAGCGGAATTCTGAGAAAAATAGAAGAGTTGTGAAGCATTTTTAAGCGTGAGCGGAATTCCGAGAACAATGGAAGAATTCCGAAGCATTTTTAAACTTCAAAACTTCAGCAGAATTCCGAAAGCAATGGAAGAATTCCGAAGCATTCTTAAACTTCAGCGGAATTCCGAGAACAATGGAAGAGTTCCGAAGCATTTTTAAAAGTCAGCGGAATTCCGAGAACAATGGAAGAGTTCCGAAGCATTTTTACACTTCAGCAGAATTCCTGGAACAATGGAAGAGTTCTGAAGCATTTTTCAAAGTCAGCAGAATTCCGAGAACAATAGAAGGGTACCAAAGCATGTTTAAACTTCAGCGGAATTCTGAGAACAATGTAAGAGTTCCGAAGCATTTTTAAACATCACCGGAATTCCGAGAACAATGGAAGAGTTCCGAAGCATTTTTAAACTTCAAAACTTCAGCAGAATTCCGAGAACAATGGAAGAGTTCCGAAGCATTCTTAAACTTCAGCGGAATTCCGAGAACAATGGAAGAGTTTTGAAGCAATTTTAAGCGTCAGCGGAATTCCGAGAACAATGGAAGAGTTCCGAAGCATTTTTAAACGTCAGCGGAATTCCGAGAACAATGGAAGAGTTCTGAAGCATTTTTAAACTTCAAAACTTCAGCAGAATTCCGAGAACAATGGAAGAATTCCGAAGCATTTTTAAACTTCAGCAGAATTCCGAGAACAATGGAAGAGTTCCGAAGCATTCTTAAACTTCAGCAGAATTCCGAGAACAATGGAAGAGTTCCCAAGCATTTTTAAACGTCAACGGAATTCCGAGAACAATGGAAGAGTTCTGAAGCATTTTTAAAAGTCAGCGGAATTCTGAGAAAAATAGAAGAGTTGTGAAGCATTTTTAAGCGTGAGCGGAATTCCGAGAACAATGGAAGAATTCCGAAGCATTTTTAAACTTCAAAACTTCAGCAGAATTCCGAAAGCAATGGAAGAATTCCGAAGCATTCTTAAACTTCAGCGGAATTCCGTGAACAATGGAAGAGTTCCGAAGCATTTTTAAAAGTCAGCGGAATTCCGAGAACAATGGAAGAGTTCCGAAGCATTTTTACACTTCAGCAGAATTCCTGGAACAATGGAAGAGTTCTGAAGCATTTTTCAAAGTCAGCAGAATTCCGAGAACAATAGAAGGGTACCAAAGCATGTTTAAACTTCAGCGGAATTCTGAGAACAATGTAAGAGTTCCGAAGCATTTTTAAACATCACCGGAATTCCGAGAACAATGGAAGAGTTGTGAAGCATTTTTAAGCGTCAGCGGAATTCCGAGAACAATAGAAGAGTTGTGAAGCATTTTTAAGCGTCAGCGGAATTCTGAGAACAATGGAAGAATTCCGAAGCATTTTTAAACTTCAAAACTTCAGCAGAATTCCGAGAACAATGGAAGAGTTCCGAAGCATTCTTAAACTTCAGCGGAATTCCGAGAACAAAGGAAGAGTTCTGAAGCATTTTTAAAAGTCAGCGGAATTCTGAGAACAATAGAAGAGTTGTGAAGCATTTTTAAACGTCAGAAGAATTCCGAGAACAATGGAAGAATTCCGAAGCATTTTTAAACTTCAAAACTTCAGCAGAATTCCGAGAACAATGGTAGAATTCCGAAGCATTCTTAAACTTCAGCAGAATTACGAGCACAATGGAAGAGTTCCGAAGCATTCTTAAACTTCAGCGGAATTCCGAGAACAATGGAAGAGTTTTGAAGCAATTTTAAGCGTCAGTGGAATTCCGAGAACAATGGAAGAGTTCCGAAGCATTTTTAAACGTCAGCGGAATTCCGAGAACAATGGAAGAGTTCTGAAGCATTTTTAAAAGTCAGCGGAATTCTGAGAAAAATAGAAGAGTTGTAAAGCATTTTTAAGCGTCAGCGGAATTCCGAGAACAATGGAAGAATTCCGAAGCATTTTTAAACTTCAAAACTTCAGCAGAATTCCGAGAACAATGGAAGAATTCCGAAGCATTCTTAAACTTCAGCGGAATTGCGAGAACAATGGAAGAGTTCCGAAGCATTTTTAAAAGTCAACGGAATTCCGAGAACAATGGAAGAGTTCCGAAGCATTTTTAAATGTCAGCGGAATTCCGAGAACAATGGAAGAGTTCCGAAGCATTTTTAAACGTCAGCGGAATTCCGAGAACAATGGAAGAGTTCTGAAGCATTTTTAAACTTCAAAACTTCAGCAGAATTCCGAGAACAATGGAAGAATTCCGAAGCATTTTTAAACTTCAGCAGAATTCCGAGAACAATGGAAGAGTTCCGAAGCATTCTTAAACTTCAGCAGAATTCCGAGAACAATGGAAGAGTTCCGAAGCATTTTTAAACGTCAACGGAATTCCGAGAACAATGGAAGAGTTCTGAAGCATTTTTAAAAGTCAGCGGAATTCTGAGAAAAATAGAAGAGTTGTGAAGCATTTTTAAGCGTGAGCGGAATTCCGAGAACAATGGAAGAATTCCGAAGCATTTTTAAACTTCAAAACTTCAGCAGAATTCCGAAAGCAATGGAAGAATTCCGAAGCATTCTTAAACTTCAGCGGAATTCCGTGAACAATGGAAGAGTTCCGAAGCATTTTTAAAAGTCAGCGGAATTCCGAGAACAATGGAAGAGTTCCGAAGCATTTTTACACTTCAGCAGAATTCCTGGAACAATGGAAGAGTTCTGAAGCATTTTTCAAAGTCAGCAGAATTCCGAGAACAATAGAAGGGTACCAAAGCATGTTTAAACTTCAGCGGAATTCTGAGAACAATGTAAGAGTTCCGAAGCATTTTTAAACATCACCGGAATTCCGAGAACAATGGAAGAGTTGTGAAGCATTTTTAAGCGTCAGCGGAATTCCGAGAACAATAGAAGAGTTGTGAAGCATTTTTAAGCGTCAGCGGAATTCTGAGAACAATGGAAGAATTCCGAAGCATTTTTAAACTTCAAAACTTCAGCAGAATTCCGAGAACAATGGAAGAGTTCCGAAGCATTCTTAAACTTCAGCGGAATTCCGAGAACAAAGGAAGAGTTCTGAAGCATTTTTAAAAGTCAGCGGAATTCTGAGAACAATAGAAGAGTTGTGAAGCATTTTTAAACGTCAGAAGAATTCCGAGAACAATGGAAGAATTCCGAAGCATTTTTAAACTTCAAAACTTCAGCAGAATTCCGAGAACAATGGTAGAATTCCGAAGCATTCTTAAACTTCAGCAGAATTACGAGCACAATGGAAGAGTTCCGAAGCATTCTTAAACTTCAGCGGAATTCCGAGAACAATGGAAGAGTTTTGAAGCAATTTTAAGCGTCAGTGGAATTCCGAGAACAATGGAAGAGTTCCGAAGCATTTTTAAACGTCAGCGGAATTCCGAGAACAATGGAAGAGTTCTGAAGCATTTTTAAAAGTCAGCGGAATTCTGAGAAAAATAGAAGAGTTGTAAAGCATTTTTAAGCGTCAGCGGAATTCCGAGAACAATGGAAGAATTCCGAAGCATTTTTAAACTTCAAAACTTCAGCAGAATTCCGAGAACAATGGAAGAATTCCGAAGCATTCTTAAACTTCAGCGGAATTGCGAGAACAATGGAAGAGTTCCGAAGCATTTTTAAAAGTCAACGGAATTCCGAGAACAATGGAAGAGTTCCGAAGCATTTTTAAATGTCAGCGGAATTCCGAGAACAATGGAAGAGTTCCGAAGCATTTTTAAACTTCAGCAGAATTCCTGGCACAATGGAAGAGTTCTGAAGCATTTTTAAAAGTCAGCATAATTCCGAAAACAATAGAAGGGTACCAAAGCATGTTTAAACTTCAGCGGAATTCTGAGAACAATGTAAGAGTTCCGAAGCATTTTTAAACTTCACCGGAATTCCGAGAACAATGGAAGAGTTCTGAAGCATTTTTAAACGTCAGCGGAATTTTGAAAACAATCGAAGAGTTCCAAAGCATTTTTAAAAGTCAGCGGAATTCCGTGAACAATGGAAGAGTTGTGAAGCATTTTTAAGCGTTAGCGGAATTCCGAGAACAATGGAAGAGTTCCGAAGCATTTTTAAACTTCAGCAGAATTCCGAGAACAATGAAAGAGTTCCGAAGCATTCTTAAATTTCAGCAGAATTCCGGGAACAATGGAAGAGTTCCGAAGCATTTTTAAAAGTCAGCGGAATTCCGAGAACAATGTAAGAGTTCCGAAGCATTTTTAAAAGTCAGCAGAATTCCGAGAACAATAGAAGGGTACCAAAGCATGTTTAAACTTCAGCGGAATTCTGAGAACAATGTAAGAGTTCCGAAGAATTTTTAAACTTCACCGGAATTCCGAGAACAATGGAAGAGTCCCGAAGCATTTTTAAACGTCAGCGGAATTCCGAGAATAATGGAAGAGTTCTGAAGCATTTTTAAACGTCAGCGGAATTTTGAAAACAATGGAAGATTTCCGAAGCATTTTTAAACGTCAGCGGAATTCTGCGAACACTGGAAGAGTTCCGAAGCATTTTTAAATGTCAGCGGAATTCCGAGAACAATGGAAGAGTTGTGAAGCTATTTTAAACGTCAGCGGAATTCCGAGAACAATGGAAGAGTTCCGAAGCATTTTTAAACGTCAGCAGAATTCCGAGAACAATGGAAGAGTTCCGAAGCATTTTTAAACTTCAGCAGAATTCCGAGAACAATGGAAGAGTTCTGAAGCCTTTTTAAATGTCAGCGGAATTCCGAGAACAATGGAAGAGTTCCGAAGCATTTTTAAACGTCAGCGGAATTCCGAGAACATTGGAAGAGTTCTGAAGCATTTTTAAAAGTCAGCGGAATTCTGAGAAAAATAGAAGAGTTGTGAAGCATTTTTAAGCGTCAGCGGAATTCCGAGAACAATGGAAGAATTCCAAAGCATTTTTAAACTTCAAAAATTCAGCAGAATTCCGAGAACAATGGAAGAATTCCGAAGCATTCTTAAACTTCAGCGGAATTCCGAGAACAATGGAAGAGTTCCGAAGCATTTTTAAAAGTCAGCGGAATTCCGAGAACAATGGAAGTTCCGAAGCATTTTTAAAAGTCAGCGGAATTCCGAGAACAATGGAAGAGTTCCGAAGCATTTTTAAACTTCAGCAGAATTCCTGGCACAATGGAAGAGTTCTGAAGCATTTTTAAAAGTCAGCAGAATTCCGAGAACAATAGAAGGGTACCAAAGCATGTTTAAACTTCAGCGGAATTCTGAGAACAATGTAAGAGTTCCGAAGCATTTTTAAACTTCACCGGAATTCCGAGAACAATGGAAGAGTTCCGAAGCATTTTTAAACGTCAGCGGAATTCCGAGAACAATGGAAGAGTTCCGAAGCATTTTTAAACGTCAGCAGAATTCCGAGAACAATGGAAGAGTTCCGAAGCATTTTTAAAAGTCAGCGGAATTCCGAGAACAATGGAAGAGTTCCGAAGCATTTTTACACTTCAGCAGAATTCCTGGAACAATGGAAGAGTTCTGAAGCATTTTTCAAAGTCAGCAGAATTCCGAGAACAATAGAAGGGTACCAAAGCATGTTTAAACTTCAGCGGAATTCTGAGAACAATGTAAGAGTTCCGAAGCATTTTTAAACTTCACCGGAATTCCGAGAACAATGGAAGAGTTCCGAAGCATTTTTAAACATCAGCGGAATTCCGAGAACAATGGAAGAGTTCTGAAGCATTTTTAAACGTCAGCGGAATTCCGAGAACAATAGAAGAGTTGTGAAGCATTTTTAAGCGTCAGCGGAATTCTGAGAACAATGGAAGAATTCCGAAGCATTTTTAAACTTCAAAACTTCAGCAGAATTCCGAGAACAATGGAAGAGTTCCGAAGCATTCTTAAACTTCAGCGGAATTCCGAGAACAATGGAAGAGTTTTGAAGCAATTTTAAGCGTCAGCGGAATTCCGAGAACAATGGAAGAGTTCCGAAGCATTTTTAAACGTCAGCGGAATTCCGAGAACAATGGAAGAGTTCTGAAGCATTCTTAAACTTCAGCAGAATTCCGAGAACAATGGAAGAGTTCCGAAGCATTTTTAAACGTCAACGGAATTCCGAGAACAATGGAAGAGTTCTGAAGCATTTTTAAAAGTCAGCGGAATTCTGAGAAAAATAGAAGAGTTGTGAAGCATTTTTAAGCGTGAGCGGAATTCCGAGAACAATGGAAGAATTCCGAAGCATTTTTAAACTTCAAAACTTCAGCAGAATTCCGAAAGCAATGGAAGAATTCCGAAGCATTCTTAAACTTCAGCGGAATTCCGAGAACAATGGAAGAGTTCCGAAGCATTTTTAAAAGTCAGCGGAATTCCGAGAACAATGGAAGAGTTCCGAAGCATTTTTACACTTCAGCAGAATTCCTGGAACAATGGAAGAGTTCTGAAGCATTTTTCAAAGTCAGCAGAATTCCGAGAACAATAGAAGGGTACCAAAGCATGTTTAAACTTCAGCGGAATTCTGAGAACAATGTAAGAGTTACGAAGCATTTTTAAACATCACCGGAATTCCGAGAACAATGGAAGAGTTCCGAAGCATTTTTAAACTTCAAAACTTCAGCAGAATTCCGAGAACAATGGAAGAGTTCCGAAGCATTCTTAAACTTCAGCGGAATTCCGAGAACAATGGAAGAGTTTTGAAGCAATTTTAAGCGTCAGCGGAATTCCGAGAACAATGGAAGAGTTCCGAAGCATTTTTAAACGTCAGCGGAATTCCGAGAACAATGGAAGAGTTCTGAAGCATTTTTAAACTTCAAAACTTCAGCAGAATTCCGAGAACAATGGAAGAATTCCGAAGCATTTTTAAACTTCAGCAGAATTCCGAGAACAATGGAAGAGTTCCGAAGCATTCTTAAACTTCAGCAGAATTCCGAGAACAATGGAAGAGTTCCCAAGCATTTTTAAACGTCAACGGAATTCCGAGAACAATGGAAGAGTTCTGAAGCATTTTTAAAAGTCAGCGGAATTCTGAGAAAAATAGAAGAGTTGTGAAGCATTTTTAAGCGTGAGCGGAATTCCGAGAACAATGGAAGAATTCCGAAGCATTTTTAAACTTCAAAACTTCAGCAGAATTCCGAAAGCAATGGAAGAATTCCGAAGCATTCTTAAACTTCAGCGGAATTCCGTGAACAATGGAAGAGTTCCGAAGCATTTTTAAAAGTCAGCGGAATTCCGAGAACAATGGAAGAGTTCCGAAGCATTTTTACACTTCAGCAGAATTCCTGGAACAATGGAAGAGTTCTGAAGCATTTTTCAAAGTCAGCAGAATTCCGAGAACAATAGAAGGGTACCAAAGCATGTTTAAACTTCAGCGGAATTCTGAGAACAATGTAAGAGTTCCGAAGCATTTTTAAACATCACCGGAATTCCGAGAACAATGGAAGAGTTGTGAAGCATTTTTAAGCGTCAGCGGAATTCCGAGAACAATAGAAGAGTTGTGAAGCATTTTTAAGCGTCAGCGGAATTCTGAGAACAATGGAAGAATTCCGAAGCATTTTTAAACTTCAAAACTTCAGCAGAATTCCGAGAACAATGGAAGAGTTCCGAAGCATTCTTAAACTTCAGCGGAATTCCGAGAACAAAGGAAGAGTTCTGAAGCATTTTTAAAAGTCAGCGGAATTCTGAGAACAATAGAAGAGTTGTGAAGCATTTTTAAACGTCAGAAGAATTCCGAGAACAATGGAAGAATTCCGAAGCATTTTTAAACTTCAAAACTTCAGCAGAATTCCGAGAACAATGGTAGAATTCCGAAGCATTCTTAAACTTCAGCAGAATTACGAGCACAATGGAAGAGTTCCGAAGCATTCTTAAACTTCAGCGGAATTCCGAGAACAATGGAAGAGTTTTGAAGCAATTTTAAGCGTCAGTGGAATTCCGAGAACAATGGAAGAGTTCCGAAGCATTTTTAAACGTCAGCGGAATTCCGAGAACAATGGAAGAGTTCTGAAGCATTTTTAAAAGTCAGCGGAATTCTGAGAAAAATAGAAGAGTTGTAAAGCATTTTTAAGCGTCAGCGGAATTCCGAGAACAATGGAAGAATTCCGAAGCATTTTTAAACTTCAAAACTTCAGCAGAATTCCGAGAACAATGGAAGAATTCCGAAGCATTCTTAAACTTCAGCGGAATTGCGAGAACAATGGAAGAGTTCCGAAGCATTTTTAAAAGTCAACGGAATTCCGAGAACAATGGAAGAGTTCCGAAGCATTTTTAAATGTCAGCGGAATTCCGAGAACAATGGAAGAGTTCCGAAGCATTTTTAAACGTCAGCGGAATTCCGAGAACAATGGAAGAGTTCTGAAGCATTTTTAAACTTCAAAACTTCAGCAGAATTCCGAGAACAATGGAAGAATTCCGAAGCATTTTTAAACTTCAGCAGAATTCCGAGAACAATGGAAGAGTTCCGAAGCATTCTTAAACTTCAGCAGAATTCCGAGAACAATGGAAGAGTTCCGAAGCATTTTTAAACGTCAACGGAATTCCGAGAACAATGGAAGAGTTCTGAAGCATTTTTAAAAGTCAGCGGAATTCTGAGAAAAATAGAAGAGTTGTGAAGCATTTTTAAGCGTGAGCGGAATTCCGAGAACAATGGAAGAATTCCGAAGCATTTTTAAACTTCAAAACTTCAGCAGAATTCCGAAAGCAATGGAAGAATTCCGAAGCATTCTTAAACTTCAGCGGAATTCCGTGAACAATGGAAGAGTTCCGAAGCATTTTTAAAAGTCAGCGGAATTCCGAGAACAATGGAAGAGTTCCGAAGCATTTTTACACTTCAGCAGAATTCCTGGAACAATGGAAGAGTTCTGAAGCATTTTTCAAAGTCAGCAGAATTCCGAGAACAATAGAAGGGTACCAAAGCATGTTTAAACTTCAGCGGAATTCTGAGAACAATGTAAGAGTTCCGAAGCAATTTTAAACATCACCGGAATTCCGAGAACAATGGAAGAGTTGTGAAGCATTTTTAAGCGTCAGCGGAATTCCGAGAACAATAGAAGAGTTGTGAAGCATTTTTAAGCGTCAGCGGAATTCTGAGAACAATGGAAGAATTCCGAAGCATTTTTAAACTTCAAAACTTCAGCAGAATTCCGAGAACAATGGAAGAGTTCCGAAGCATTCTTAAACTTCAGCGGAATTCCGAGAACAAAGGAAGAGTTCTGAAGCATTTTTAAAAGTCAGCGGAATTCTGAGAACAATAGAAGAGTTGTGAAGCATTTTTAAACGTCAGAAGAATTCCGAGAACAATGGAAGAATTCCGAAGCATTTTTAAACTTCAAAACTTCAGCAGAATTCCGAGAACAATGGTAGAATTCCGAAGCATTCTTAAACTTCAGCAGAATTACGAGCACAATGGAAGAGTTCCGAAGCATTCTTAAACTTCAGCGGAATTCCGAGAACAATGGAAGAGTTTTGAAGCAATTTTAAGCGTCAGTGGAATTCCGAGAACAATGGAAGAGTTCCGAAGCATTTTTAAACGTCAGCGGAATTCCGAGAACAATGGAAGAGTTCTGAAGCATTTTTAAAAGTCAGCGGAATTCTGAGAAAAATAGAAGAGTTGTAAAGCATTTTTAAGCGTCAGCGGAATTCCGAGAACAATGGAAGAATTCCGAAGCATTTTTAAACTTCAAAACTTCAGCAGAATTCCGAGAACAATGGAAGAATTCCGAAGCATTCTTAAACTTCAGCGGAATTGCGAGAACAATGGAAGAGTTCCGAAGCATTTTTAAAAGTCAACGGAATTCCGAGAACAATGGAAGAGTTCCGAAGCATTTTTAAATGTCAGCGGAATTCCGAGAACAATGGAAGAGTTCCGAAGCATTTTTAAACTTCAGCAGAATTCCTGGCACAATGGAAGAGTTCTGAAGCATTTTTAAAAGTCAGCATAATTCCGAAAACAATAGAAGGGTACCAAAGCATGTTTAAACTTCAGCGGAATTCTGAGAACAATGTAAGAGTTCCGAAGCATTTTTAAACTTCACCGGAATTCCGAGAACAATGGAAGAGTTCTGAAGCATTTTTAAACGTCAGCGGAATTTTGAAAACAATCGAAGAGTTCCAAAGCATTTTTAAAAGTCAGCGGAATTCCGTGAACAATGGAAGAGTTGTGAAGCATTTTTAAGCGTTAGCGGAATTCCGAGAACAATGGAAGAGTTCCGAAGCATTTTTAAACTTCAGCAGAATTCCGAGAACAATGAAAGAGTTCCGAAGCATTCTTAAATTTCAGCAGAATTCCGGGAACAATGGAAGAGTTCCGAAGCATTTTTAAAAGTCAGCGGAATTCCGAGAACAATGTAAGAGTTCCGAAGCATTTTTAAAAGTCAGCAGAATTCCGAGAACAATAGAAGGGTACCAAAGCATGTTTAAACTTCAGCGGAATTCTGAGAACAATGTAAGAGTTCCGAAGAATTTTTAAACTTCACCGGAATTCCGAGAACAATGGAAGAGTCCCGAAGCATTTTTAAACGTCAGCGGAATTCCGAGAATAATGGAAGAGTTCTGAAGCATTTTTAAACGTCAGCGGAATTTTGAAAACAATGGAAGATTTCCGAAGCATTTTTAAACGTCAGCGGAATTCTGCGAACACTGGAAGAGTTCCGAAGCATTTTTAAATGTCAGCGGAATTCCGAGAACAATGGAAGAGTTGTGAAGCTATTTTAAACGTCAGCGGAATTCCGAGAACAATGGAAGAGTTCCGAAGCATTTTTAAACGTCAGCAGAATTCCGAGAACAATGGAAGAGTTCCGAAGCATTTTTAAACTTCAGCAGAATTCCGAGAACAATGGAAGAGTTCTGAAGCCTTTTTAAATGTCAGCGGAATTCCGAGAACAATGGAAGAGTTCCGAAGCATTTTTAAACGTCAGCGGAATTCCGAGAACATTGGAAGAGTTCTGAAGCATTTTTAAAAGTCAGCGGAATTCTGAGAAAAATAGAAGAGTTGTGAAGCATTTTTAAGCGTCAGCGGAATTCCGAGAACAATGGAAGAATTCCAAAGCATTTTTAAACTTCAAAAATTCAGCAGAATTCCGAGAACAATGGAAGAATTCCGAAGCATTCTTAAACTTCAGCGGAATTCCGAGAACAATGGAAGAGTTCCGAAGCATTTTTAAAAGTCAGCGGAATTCCGAGAACAATGGAAGTTCCGAAGCATTTTTAAAAGTCAGCGGAATTCCGAGAACAATGGAAGAGTTCCGAAGCATTTTTAAACTTCAGCAGAATTCCTGGCACAATGGAAGAGTTCTGAAGCATTTTTAAAAGTCAGCAGAATTCCGAGAACAATAGAAGGGTACCAAAGCATGTTTAAACTTCAGCGGAATTCTGAGAACAATGTAAGAGTTCCGAAGCATTTTTAAACTTCACCGGAATTCCGAGAACAATGGAAGAGTTCCGAAGCATTTTTAAACGTCAGCGGAATTCCGAGAACAATGGAAGAGTTCCGAAGCATTTTTAAACGTCAGCAGAATTCCGAGAACAATGGAAGAGTTCCGAAGCATTTTTAAAAGTCAGCGGAATTCCGAGAACAATGGAAGAGTTCCGAAGCATTTTTACACTTCAGCAGAATTCCTGGAACAATGGAAGAGTTCTGAAGCATTTTTCAAAGTCAGCAGAATTCCGAGAACAATAGAAGGGTACCAAAGCATGTTTAAACTTCAGCGGAATTCTGAGAACAATGTAAGAGTTCCGAAGCATTTTTAAACTTCACCGGAATTCCGAGAACAATGGAAGAGTTCCGAAGCATTTTTAAACATCAGCGGAATTCCGAGAACAATGGAAGAGTTCTGAAGCATTTTTAAACGTCAGCGGAATTCCGAGAACAATAGAAGAGTTGTGAAGCATTTTTAAGCGTCAGCGGAATTCTGAGAACAATGGAAGAATTCCGAAGCATTTTTAAACTTCAAAACTTCAGCAGAATTCCGAGAACAATGGAAGAGTTCCGAAGCATTCTTAAACTTCAGCGGAATTCCGAGAACAATGGAAGAGTTTTGAAGCAATTTTAAGCGTCAGCGGAATTCCGAGAACAATGGAAGAGTTCCGAAGCATTTTTAAACGTCAGCGGAATTCCGAGAACAATGGAAGAGTTCTGAAGCATTTTTAAAAGTCAGCGGAATTCTGAGAAAAATAGAAGAGTTGTGAAGCATTTTTAAGTTTCAGCGGAATTCCGAGAACAATGGAAGAATTCCGAAGCATTTTTAAACTTCAAAACTTCAGCAGAATTCCGAGAACAATGGAAGAATTCCAAAACATTCTTAAACTTCAGCGGAATTCCGAGAACAATGGAAGAGTTCCAAAGCATTTTTAAAAGTCAGCGGAATTCCGAGAACAATGGAAGAGTTCCGAAGCATTTTTAAAAGTCTGCGGAATTCCGAGAACAATGGAAGAGTTCCGAAGCATTTTTAAACTTCAGCGGAATTCCGAGAACAATGTAAGAGTTCCGAAGCATTTTTACACTTCAGCAGAATTCCTGGAACAATGGAAGAGTTCTGAAGCATTTTTCAAAGTCAGCAGAATTCCGAGAACAATAGAAGGGTACCAAAGCATGTTTAAACTTCAGCGGAATTCTGAGAACAATGTAAGAGTTCCGAAGCATTTTTAAACATCACCGGAATTCCGAGAACAATGGAAGAGTTCCGAAGCATTTTTAAACTTCAAAACTTCAGCAGAATTCCGAGAACAATGGAAGAGTTCCGAAGCATTCTTAAACTTCAGCGGAATTCCGAGAACAATGGAAGAGTTTTGAAGCAATTTTAAGCGTCAGCGGAATTCCGAGAACAATGGAAGAGTTCCGAAGCATTTTTAAACGTCAGCGGAATTCCGAGAACAATGGAAGAGTGCTGAAGCATTTTTAAACTTCAAAACTTCAGCAGAATTCCGAGAACAATGGAAGAATTCCGAAGCATTTTTAAACTTCAGCAGAATTCCGAGAACAATGGAAGAGTTCCGAAGCATTCTTAAACTTCAGCAGAATTCCGAGAACAATGGAAGAGTTCCGAAGCATTTTTAAACGTCAACGGAATTCCGAGAACAATGGAAGAGTTCTGAAGCATTTTTAAAAGTCAGCGGAATTCTGAGAAAAATAGAAGAGTTGTGAAGCATTTTTAAGCGTGAGCGGAATTCCGAGAACAATGGAAGAATTCCGAAGCATTTTTAAACTTCAAAACTTCAGCAGAATTCCGAAAGCAATGGAAGAATTCCGAAGCATTCTTAAACTTCAGCGGAATTCCGAGAACAATGGAAGAGTTCCGAAGCATTTTTAAAAGTCAGCGGAATTCCGAGAACAATGGAAGAGTTCCGAAGCATTTTTACACTTCAGCAGAATTCCTGGAACAATGGAAGAGTTCTGAAGCATTTTTCAATGTCAGCAGAATTCCGAGAACAATAGAAGGGTACCAAAGCATGTTTAAACTTCAGCGGAATTCTGAGAACAATGTAAGAGTTCCGAAGCATTTTTAAACATCACCGGAATTCCGAGAACAATGGAAGAGTTGTGAAGCATTTTTAAGCGTCAGCGGAATTCCGAGAACAATAGAAGAGTTGTGAAGCATTTTTAAGCGTCAGCGGAATTCTGAGAACAATGGAAGAATTCCGAAGCATTTTTAAACTTCAAAACTTCAGCAGAATTCCGAGAACAATGGAAGAGTTCCGAAGCATTCTTAAACTTCAGCGGAATTCCGAGAACAAAGGAAGAGTTCTGAAGCATTTTTAAAAGTCAGCGGAATTCTGAGAACAATAGAAGAGTTGTGAAGCATTTTTAAACGTCAGAAGAATTCCGAGAACAATGGAAGAATTCCGAAGCATTTTTAAACTTCAAAACTTCAGCAGAATTCCGAGAACAATGGTAGAATTCCGAAGCATTCTTAAACTTCAGCAGAATTACGAGCACAATGGAAGAGTTCCGAAGCATTCTTAAACTTCAGCGGAATTCCGAGAACAATGGAAGAGTTTTGAAGCAATTTTAAGCGTCAGCGGAATTCCGAAAACAATGGAAGAGTTCCGAAGCATTTTTAAACGTCAGCGGAATTCCGAGAACAAAGGAAGAGTTCTGAAGCATTTTTAAAAGTCAGCGGAATTCTGAGAACAATAGAAGAGTTGTGAAGCATTTTTAAGCGTCAGCGGAATTCCGAGAACAATGGAAGAATTCCAAAGCATTTTTAAACTTCAAAACTTCAGCAGAATTCCGAGAACAATGGTAGAATTCCGAAGCATTCTTAAACTTCAGCAGAATTACGAGCACAATGGAAGAGTTCCGAAGCATTCTTAAACTTCAGCGGAATTCCGAGAACAATGGAAGAGTTTTGAAGCAATTTTAAGCGTCAGTGGAATTCCGAGAACAATGGAAGAGTTCCGAAGCATTTTTAAACGTCAGCGGAATTCCGAGAACAATGGAAGAGTTCTGAAGCATTTTTAAAAGTCAGCGGAATTCTGAGAAAAATAGAAGAGTTGTAAAGCATTTTTAAGCGTCAGCGGAATTCCGAGAACAATGGAAGAATTCCGAAGCATTTTTAAACTTCAAAACTTCAGCAGAATTCCGAGAACAATGGAAGAATTCCGAAGCATTCTTAAACTTCAGCGGAATTGCGAGAACAATGGAAGAGTTCCGAAGCATTTTTAAAAGTCAACGGAATTCCGAGAACAATGGAAGAGTTCCGAAGCATTTTTAAATGTCAGCGGAATTCCGAGAACAATGGAAGAGTTCCGAAGCATTTTTAAACTTCAGCAGAATTCCTGGCACAATGGAAGAGTTCTGAAGCATTTTTAAAAGTCAGCATAATTCCGAAAACAATAGAAGGGTACCAAAGCATGTTTAAACTTCAGCGGAATTCTGAGAACAATGTAAGAGTTCCGAAGCATTTTTAAACTTCACCGGAATTCCGAGAACAATGGAAGAGTTCTGAAGCATTTTTAAACGTCAGCGGAATTTTGAAAACAATCGAAGAGTTCCAAAGCATTTTTAAAAGTCAGCGGAATTCCGTGAACAATGGAAGAGTTGTGAAGCATTTTTAAGCGTTAGCGGAATTCCGAGAACAATGGAAGAGTTCCGAAGCATTTTTAAACTTCAGCAGAATTCCGAGAACAATGAAAGAGTTCCGAAGCATTCTTAAATTTCAGCAGAATTCCGGGAACAATGGAAGAGTTCCGAAGCATTTTTAAAAGTCAGCGGAATTCCGAGAACAATGTAAGAGTTCCGAAGCATTTTTAAAAGTCAGCAGAATTCCGAGAACAATAGAAGGGTACCAAAGCATGTTTAAACTTCAGCGGAATTCTGAGAACAATGTAAGAGTTCCGAAGAATTTTTAAACTTCACCGGAATTCCGAGAACAATGGAAGAGTCCCGAAGCATTTTTAAACGTCAGCGGAATTCCGAGAATAATGGAAGAGTTCTGAAGCATTTTTAAACGTCAGCGGAATTTTGAAAACAATGGAAGATTTCCGAAGCATTTTTAAACGTCAGCGGAATTCTGCGAACACTGGAAGAGTTCCGAAGCATTTTTAAATGTCAGCGGAATTCCGAGAACAATGGAAGAGTTGTGAAGCTATTTTAAACGTCAGCGGAATTCCGAGAACAATGGAAGAGTTCCGAAGCATTTTTAAACGTCAGCAGAATTCCGAGAACAATGGAAGAGTTCCGAAGCATTTTTAAACTTCAACAGAATTCCGAGAACAATGGAAGAGTTCTGAAGCCTTTTTAAATGTCAGCGGAATTCCGAGAACAATGGAAGAGTTCCGAAGCATTTTTAAACGTCAGCGGAATTCCGAGAACATTGGAAGAGTTCTGAAGCATTTTTAAAAGTCAGCGGAATTCTGAGAAAAATAGAAGAGTTGTGAAGCATTTTTAAGCGTCAGCGGAATTCCGAGAACAATGGAAGAATTCCAAAGCATTTTTAAACTTCAAAAATTCAGCAGAATTCCGAGAACAATGGAAGAATTCCGAAGCATTCTTAAACTTCAGCGGAATTCCGAGAACAATGGAAGAGTTCCGAAGCATTTTTAAAAGTCAGCGGAATTCCGAGAACAATGGAAGTTCCGAAGCATTTTTAAAAGTCAGCGGAATTCCGAGAACAATGGAAGAGTTCCGAAGCATTTTTAAACTTCAGCAGAATTCCTGGCACAATGGAAGAGTTCTGAAGCATTTTTAAAAGTCAGCAGAATTCCGAGAACAATAGAAGGGTACCAAAGCATGTTTAAACTTCAGCGGAATTCTGAGAACAATGTTAGAGTTCCGAAGCATTTTTAAACTTCACCGGAATTCCGAGAACAATGGAAGAGTTCCGAAGCATTTTTAAACGTCAGCGGAATTCCGAGAACAATGGAAGAGTTCCGAAGCATTTTTAAACGTCAGCAGAATTCCGAGAACAATGGAAGAGTTCCGAAGCATTTTTAAAAGTCAGCGGAATTCCGAGAACAATGGAAGAGTTCCGAAGCATTTTTACACTTCAGCAGAATTCCTGGAACAATGGAAGAGTTCTGAAGCATTTTTCAAAGTCAGCAGAATTCCGAGAACAATAGAAGGGTACCAAAGCATGTTTAAACTTCAGCGGAATTCTGAGAACAATGTAAGAGTTCCGAAGCATTTTTAAACTTCACCGGAATTCCGAGAACAATGGAAGAGTTCCGAAGCATTTTTAAACATCAGCGGAATTCCGAGAACAATGGAAGAGTTCTGAAGCATTTTTAAACGTCAGCGGAATTCCGAGAACAATAGAAGAGTTGTGAAGCATTTTTAAGCGTCAGCGGAATTCTGAGAACAATGGAAGAATTCCGAAGCATTTTTAAACTTCAAAACTTCAGCAGAATTCCGAGAACAATGGAAGAATTCCAAAACATTTTTAAAAGTCAGCGGAATTCTGAGAAAAATAGAAGAGTTGTGAAGCATTTTTAAGTTTCAGCGGAATTCCGAGAACAATGGAAGAATTCCGAAGCATTTTTAAACTTCAAAACTTCAGCAGAATTCCGAGAACAATGGAAGAATTCCAAAACATTCTTAAACTTCAGCGGAATTCCGAGAACAATGGAAGAGTTCCAAAGCATTTTTAAAAGTCAGCGGAATTCCGAGAACAATGGAAGAGTTCCGAAGCATTTTTAAAAGTCTGCGGAATTCCGAGAACAATGGAAGAGTTCCGAAGCATTTTTAAACTTCAGCAGAATTCCTGGCACAATGGAAGAGTTCTGAAGCATTTTTAAAAGTCAGCAGAATTCCGAGAACAATAGAAGGGTACCAAAGCATGCTTAAACTTCAGCGGAATTCTGAGAACAATGTAAGAGTTCCGAAGCATTTTTAAACTTCACCAGAATTCCGAGAACAATGGAAGAGTTCTGAAGCATTTTTAAACATCAGCGGAATTTTGAAAACAATCGAAGAGTTCCGAAGCATTTTTAAAAGTCAGCGGAATTCCGTGAACAATGGAAGAGTTGTGAAGCATTTTTAAGCGTCAGCGGAATTCCGAGAACAATGGAAGAGTTCCGAAGCATTTTTAAACTTCAGCATAATTACGAGAACAATGAAAGAGTTCCGAAGCATTCTTAAACTTCAGCGGAATTCCGAGAACAATGGAAGAGTTCCGAAGCATTTTTAAAAGTCAGCAGAATTCCGAGAACAATGGAAGAGTTCCGAAGCATTTTTAAAAGTCAGCAGTATTCCGAGAACAATAGAAGGGTACCAAAGCATGTTTAAACTTCAGCGGAATTCTGAGAACAATGTAAGAGTTCCGAAGCATTTTTAAACTTCACCGGAATTCCGAGAACAATGGAAGAGTCTCGAAGCATTTTTAAACGTCAGCGGAATTCCGAGAACAATGGAAGAGTTCTGAAGCATTTTTAAACGTCAGCGGAATTTTGAAAACAATGGAAGATTTCCGAAGCATTTTTAAACGTCAGCGGAATTCTCTGAACACTGGAAGAGTTCCGAAGCATTTTTAAATGTCAGCGGAATTCCGAGAACAATGGAAGAGTTCCGAAGCATTTTTAAACTTCAGCAGAATTCCGAGAACAATGGAAGAGTTCCGAAGCATTCTTAAACTTCAGCAGAATTCCGAGAACAATGGAAGAGTTCCGAAGCATTTTTAAATGTCAGCGGAATTCCGAGAACAATAGAAGAGTTGTGAAGCATTTTTAAGCGTCAGCGGAATTCTGAGAACAATGGAAGAATTCCGAAGCATTTTTAAACTTCAAAACTTCAGCAGAATTCCGAGAACAATGGAAGAGTTCCGAAGCATTCTTAAACTTCAGCGGAATTCCGAGAACAATTGAAGAGTTTTGAAGCAATTTTAAGCGTCAGCGGAATTCCGAGAACAATGGAAGAGTTCCGAAGCATTTTTAAACGTCAGCGGAATTCCGAGAACAATGGAAGAGTTCTGAAGCTTTTTTAAAAGTCAGCGGAATTCTGAGAAAAATAGAAGAGTTGTGAAGCATTTTTAAGTGTCAGCGGAATTCCGAGAACAATGGAAGAATTCCGAAGCATTTTTAAACTTCAAAACTTCAGCAGAATTCCGAGAACAATGGAAGAATTCCGAAGCATTCTTAAACTTCAGCGGAATTCCGAGAACAATGGAAGAGTTCCGAAGCATTTTCAAAAGTCAGCGGAATTCCGAGAACAATGGAAAAGTTCCGAAGCATTTTTACACTTCAGCAGAATTCCTGGAACAATGGAAGAGTTCTGAAGCATTTTTCAAAGTCAGCAGAATTCCGAGAACCATAGAAGGGTACCAAAGCATGTTTAAACTTCACCGGAATTCCGAGAACAATGGAAGAGTTCCGAAGCATTTTTAAACATCAGCGGAATTCCGAGAACAATGGAAGAGTTCTGAAGCATTTTTAAACGTCAGCGGAATTCCGAGAACAATAGAAGAGTTGTGAAGCATTTTTAAGCGTCAGCGGAATTCTGAGAACAATGGAAGAATTCCAAAGCATTTTTAAACTTCAAAACTTCAGCAGAATTCCGAGAACAATGGAAGAGTTCCGAAGCATTCTTAAACTTCAGCGGAATTCCGAGAACAATGGAAGAGTTTTGAAGCAATTTTAAGCGTCAGCGGAATTCCGAGAACAATGGAAGAGTTCCGAAGCATTTTTAAACGTCAGCGGAATTCCGAGAACAATGGAAGAGTTCTGAAGCATTTTTAAAAGTCAGCGGAATTCTGAGAACAATAGAAGAGTTGTGAAGCATTTTTAAGCGTCAGCGGAATTCCGAGAACAATGGAAGAATTCCGAAGCATTTTTAAACTTCAGCAGAATTCCGAGAACAATGGAAGAGTTCCGAAGCATTCATAAACTTCAGCGGAATTCCGAGAGCAATGGAAGAGTTCCGAAGCATTTTTAAATGTCAGCGGAATTCCGAGAACAATAGAAGAGTTGTGAAGCATTTTTAAGCGTCAGCGGAATTCTGAGCACAATGGAAGAATTCCGAAGCATTTTTAAACTTCAAAACTTCAGCGGAATTCCGAGAACAATGGAAGAGTTTTGAAGCAATTTTAAGTTTCAGCGGAATTCCGAGAACAATGGAAGAGTTCCGAAGCATTTTTAAACGTCAGCGGAATTCCGAGAACAATGGAAGAGTTCTGAAGCATTTTTAAAAGTCAGCGGAATTCTGAGAAAAATAGAAGAGTTGTAAAGCATTTTTAAGCGTCAGCGGAATTCCGAGAACAATGGAAGAATTCCGAAGCATTTTTAAACTTCAAAACTTCAGCAGAATTCCGAGAACAATGGAAGAATTCCAAAGCATTTTTAAAAGTCAGCGGAATTCCGAGAACAATGGAAGAGTTCCGAAGCATTTTTAAAAGTCAGCGGAATTCCGAGAACAATGGAAGAGTTCCGAAGCATTTTTAAACTTCAGCAGAAGTCCTGGCACAATGGAAGAGTTCTGAACCATTTTTAAAAGTCAGCAGAATTCCGAGAACAATAGTAGGGTACCAAAGCATGTTAAAACTTCAGCGGAATTCTGAGAACAATGTAAGAGTTCCGAAGCATTTTTAAACTTCACCGGAATTCCGAGAACAATGGAAGAGTTCTGAAGCATTTTTAAACGTCAGCGGAATTTTGAAAACAATCGAAGAGTTCCAAAGCATTTTTAAAAGTCAGCGGAATTCCGTGAACAATGGAAGAGTTGTGAAGCATTTTTAAGCGTCACCGGAAATCCGAGAACAATGGAAGAATTCCGAAGCATTTTTAAACTTCAAAACTTCAGCAGAATTCCGAGAACAATGGAAGAGTTCCGAAGCATTCTTAAACTTCAGCGGAATTCCGAGAACAATGGAAGAGTTTTGAAGCAATTTTAAGCGTCAGCGGAATTCCGAGAACAATGGAAAAGTTCTGAAGCATTTTTAAATGTCAGCGGAATTCCGGGAACAATAGAAGAGTTGTGAAGCATTTTTAAGCGTCAGCGGAATTCTGAGAACAATGGAAGAATTCCGAAGCATTTTTAAACTTCAAAACTTCAGCAGAATTCCGAGAACAATGGAAGAATTCCGAAGCATTCTTAAACTTCAGCGGAATTCCGAGAACAATGGAAGAGTTCCGAAGCATTTTCAAAAGTCAGCGGAATTCCGAGAACAATGGAAAAGTTCCGAAGCATTTTTACACTTCAGCAGAATTCCTGGAACAATGGAAGAGTTCTGAAGCATTTTTCAAAGTCAGCAGAATTCCGAGAACCATAGAAGGGTACCAAAGCATGTTTAAACTTCACCGGAATTCCGAGAACAATGGAAGAGTTCCGAAGCATTTTTAAACATCAGCGGAATTCCGAGAACAATGGAAGAGTTCTGAAGCATTTTTAAACGTCAGCGGAATTCCGAGAACAATAGAAGAGTTGTGAAGCATTTTTAAGCGTCAGCGGAATTCTGAGAACAATGGAAGAATTCCAAAGCATTTTTAAACTTCAAAACTTCAGCAGAATTCCGAGAACAATGGAAGAGTTCCGAAGCATTCTTAAACTTCAGCGGAATTCCGAGAACAATGGAAGAGTTTTGAAGCAATTTTAAGCGTCAGCGGAATTCCGAGAACAATGGAAGAGTTCCGAAGCATTTTTAAACGTCAGCGGAATTCCGAGAACAATGGAAGAGTTCTGAAGCATTTTTAAAAGTCAGCGGAATTCTGAGAACAATAGAAGAGTTGTGAAGCATTTTTAAGCGTCAGCGGAATTCCGAGAACAATGGAAGAATTCCGAAGCATTTTTAAACTTCAGCAGAATTCCGAGAACAATGGAAGAGTTCCGAAGCATTCATAAACTTCAGCGGAATTCCGAGAGCAATGGAAGAGTTCCGAAGCATTTTTAAATGTCAGCGGAATTCCGAGAACAATAGAAGAGTTGTGAAGCATTTTTAAGCGTCAGCGGAATTCTGAGCACAATGGAAGAATTCCGAAGCATTTTTAAACTTCAAAACTTCAGCGGAATTCCGAGAACAATGGAAGAGTTTTGAAGCAATTTTAAGTTTCAGCGGAATTCCGAGAACAATGGAAGAGTTCCGAAGCATTTTTAAACGTCAGCGGAATTCCGAGAACAATGGAAGAGTTCTGAAGCATTTTTAAAAGTCAGCGGAATTCTGAGAAAAATAGAAGAGTTGTGAAGCATTTTTAAGCGTCAGCGGAATTCCGAGAACAATGGAAGAATTCCGAAGCATTTTTAAACTTCAAAACTTCAGCAGAATTCCGAGAACAATGGAAGAATTCCAAAGCATTTTTAAAAGTCAGCGGAATTCCGAGAACAATGGAAGAGTTCCGAAGCATTTTTAAAAGTCAGCGGAATTCCGAGAACAATGGAAGAGTTCCGAAGCATTTTTAAACTTCAGCAGAAGTCCTGGCACAATGGAAGAGTTCTGAACCATTTTTAAAAGTCAGCAGAATTCCGAGAACAATAGTAGGGTACCAAAGCATGTTAAAACTTCAGCGGAATTCTGAGAACAATGTAAGAGTTCCGAAGCATTTTTAAACTTCACCGGAATTCCGAGAACAATGGAAGAGTTCTGAAGCATTTTTAAACGTCAGCGGAATTTTGAAAACAATCGAAGAGTTCCAAAGCATTTTTAAAAGTCAGCGGAATTCCGTGAACAATGGAAGAGTTGTGAAGCATTTTTAAGCGTCACCGGAAATCCGAGAACAATGGAAGAATTCCGAAGCATTTTTAAACTTCAAAACTTCAGCAGAATTCCGAGAACAATGGAAGAGTTCCGAAGCATTCTTAAACTTCAGCGGAATTCCGAGAACAATGGAAGAGTTTTGAAGCAATTTTAAGCGTCAGCGGAATTCCGAGAACAATGGAAAAGTTCTGAAGCATTTTTAAATGTCAGCGGAATTCCGGGAACAATAGAAGAGTTGTGAAGCATTTTTAAGCGTCAGCGGAATTCTGAGAACAATGGAAGAATTCCGAAGCATTTTTAAACTTCAAAACTTCAGCAGAATTCCGAGAACAATGGAAGAGTTCCGAAGCAATTTTAAGCGTCAGCGGAATTCCGAGAACAATGGAAGAGTTCCGAAGCATTTTTAAACGTCAGCGGAATTCCGAGAACAATGGAAGAGTTCTGAAGCATTTTTAAAAGTCAGCGGAATTCTGAGAAAAATAGAAGAGTTGTGAAGCATTTTTAAGTTTCAGCGGAATTCCGAGAACAATGGAAGAATTCCGAAGCATTTTTAAACTTCAAAACTTCAGCAGAATTCCGAGAACAATGGAAGAATTCCAAAACATTCTTAAACTTCAGCGGAATTCCGAGAACAATGGAAGAGTTCCAAAGCATTTTTAAAAGTCAGCGGAATTCCGAGAACAATGGAAGAGTTCCGAAGCATTTTTAAAAGTCTGCGGAATTCCGAGAACAATGGAAGAGTTCCGAAGCATTTTTAAACTTCAGCGGAATTCCGAGAACAATGGAAGAGTTCCGAAGCATTTTTACACTTCAGCAGAATTCCTGGAACAATGGAAGAGTTCTGAAGCATTTTTCAAAGTCAGCAGAATTCCGAGAACAATAGAAGGGTACCAAAGCATGTTTAAACTTCAGCGGAATTCTGAGAACAATGTAAGAGTTCCGAAGCATTTTTAAACATCACCGGAATTCCGAGAACAATGGAAGAGTTCCGAAGCATTTTTAAACTTCAAAACTTCAGCAGAATTCCGAGAACAATGGAAGAGTTCCGAAGCATTCTTAAACTTCAGCGGAATTCCGAGAACAATGGAAGAGTTTTGAAGCAATTTTAAGCGTCAGCGGAATTCCGAGAACAATGGAAGAGTTCCGAAGCATTTTTAAACGTCAGCGGAATTCCGAGAACAATGGAAGAGTTCTGAAGCATTTTTAAACTTCAAAACTTCAGCAGAATTCCGAGAACAATGGAAGAATTCCGAAGCATTTTTAAACTTCAGCAGAATTCCGAGAACAATGGAAGAGTTCCGAAGCATTCTTAAACTTCAGCAGAATTCCGAGAACAATGGAAGAGTTCCCAAGCATTTTTAAACGTCAACGGAATTCCGAGAACAATGGAAGAGTTCTGAAGCATTTTTAAAAGTCAGCGGAATTCTGAGAAAAATAGAAGAGTTGTGAAGCATTTTTAAGCGTGAGCGGAATTCCGAGAACAATGGAAGAATTCCGAAGCATTTTTAAACTTCAAAACTTCAGCAGAATTCCGAAAGCAATGGAAGAATTCCGAAGCATTCTTAAACTTCAGCGGAATTCCGAGAACAATGGAAGAGTTCCGAAGCATTTTTAAAAGTCAGCGGAATTCCGAGAACAATGGAAGAGTTCCGAAGCATTTTTACACTTCAGCAGAATTCCTGGAACAATGGAAGAGTTCTGAAGCATTTTTCAATGTCAGCAGAATTCCGAGAACAATAGAAGGGTACCAAAGCATGTTTAAACTTCAGCGGAATTCTGAGAACAATGTAAGAGTTCCGAAGCATTTTTAAACATCACCGGAATTCCGAGAACAATGGAAGAGTTGTGAAGCATTTTTAAGCGTCAGCGGAATTCCGAGAACAATAGAAGAGTTGTGAAGCATTTTTAAGCGTCAGCGGAATTCTGAGAACAATGGAAGAATTCCGAAGCATTTTTAAACTTCAAAACTTCAGCAGAATTCCGAGAACAATGGAAGAGTTCCGAAGCATTCTTAAACTTCAGCGGAATTCCGAGAACAAAGGAAGAGTTCTGAAGCATTTTTAAAAGTCAGCGGAATTCTGAGAACAATAGAAGAGTTGTGAAGCATTTTTAAACGTCAGAAGAATTCCGAGAACAATGGAAGAATTCCGAAGCATTTTTAAACTTCAAAACTTCAGCAGAATTCCGAGAACAATGGTAGAATTCCGAAGCATTCTTAAACTTCAGCAGAATTACGAGCACAATGGAAGAGTTCCGAAGCATTCTTAAACTTCAGCGGAATTCCGAGAACAATGGAAGAGTTTTGAAGCAATTTTAAGCGTCAGCGGAATTCCGAAAACAATGGAAGAGTTCCGAAGCATTTTTAAACGTCAGCGGAATTCCGAGAACAAAGGAAGAGTTCTGAAGCATTTTTAAAAGTCAGCGGAATTCTGAGAACAATAGAAGAGTTGTGAAGCATTTTTAAGCGTCAGCGGAATTCCGAGAACAATGGAAGAATTCCAAAGCATTTTTAAACTTCAAAACTTCAGCAGAATTCCGAGAACAATGGTAGAATTCCGAAGCATTCTTAAACTTCAGCAGAATTACGAGCACAATGGAAGAGTTCCGAAGCATTCTTAAACTTCAGCGGAATTCCGAGAACAATGGAAGAGTTTTGAAGCAATTTTAAGCGTCAGTGGAATTCCGAGAACAATGGAAGAGTTCCGAAGCATTTTTAAACGTCAGCGGAATTCCGAGAACAATGGAAGAGTTCTGAAGCATTTTTAAAAGTCAGCGGAATTCTGAGAAAAATAGAAGAGTTGTAAAGCATTTTTAAGCGTCAGCGGAATTCCGAGAACAATGGAAGAATTCCGAAGCATTTTTAAACTTCAAAACTTCAGCAGAATTCCGAGAACAATGGAAGAATTCCGAAGCATTCTTAAACTTCAGCGGAATTGCGAGAACAATGGAAGAGTTCCGAAGCATTTTTAAAAGTCAACGGAATTCCGAGAACAATGGAAGAGTTCCGAAGCATTTTTAAATGTCAGCGGAATTCCGAGAACAATGGAAGAGTTCCGAAGCATTTTTAAACTTCAGCAGAATTCCTGGCACAATGGAAGAGTTCTGAAGCATTTTTAAAAGTCAGCATAATTCCGAAAACAATAGAAGGGTACCAAAGCATGTTTAAACTTCAGCGGAATTCTGAGAACAATGTAAGAGTTCCGAAGCATTTTTAAACTTCACCGGAATTCCGAGAACAATGGAAGAGTTCTGAAGCATTTTTAAACGTCAGCGGAATTTTGAAAACAATCGAAGAGTTCCAAAGCATTTTTAAAAGTCAGCGGAATTCCGTGAACAATGGAAGAGTTGTGAAGCATTTTTAAGCGTTAGCGGAATTCCGAGAACAATGGAAGAGTTCCGAAGCATTTTTAAACTTCAGCAGAATTCCGAGAACAATGAAAGAGTTCCGAAGCATTCTTAAATTTCAGCAGAATTCCGGGAACAATGGAAGAGTTCCGAAGCATTTTTAAAAGTCAGCGGAATTCCGAGAACAATGTAAGAGTTCCGAAGCATTTTTAAAAGTCAGCAGAATTCCGAGAACAATAGAAGGGTACCAAAGCATGTTTAAACTTCAGCGGAATTCTGAGAACAATGTAAGAGTTCCGAAGAATTTTTAAACTTCACCGGAATTCCGAGAACAATGGAAGAGTCCCGAAGCATTTTTAAACGTCAGCGGAATTCCGAGAATAATGGAAGAGTTCTGAAGCATTTTTAAACGTCAGCGGAATTTTGAAAACAATGGAAGATTTCCGAAGCATTTTTAAACGTCAGCGGAATTCTGCGAACACTGGAAGAGTTCCGAAGCATTTTTAAATGTCAGCGGAATTCCGAGAACAATGGAAGAGTTGTGAAGCTATTTTAAACGTCAGCGGAATTCCGAGAACAATGGAAGAGTTCCGAAGCATTTTTAAACGTCAGCAGAATTCCGAGAACAATGGAAGAGTTCCGAAGCATTTTTAAACTTCAGCAGAATTCCGAGAACAATGGAAGAGTTCTGAAGCCTTTTTAAATGTCAGCGGAATTCCGAGAACAATGGAAGAGTTCCGAAGCATTTTTAAACGTCAGCGGAATTCCGAGAACATTGGAAGAGTTCTGAAGCATTTTTAAAAGTCAGCGGAATTCTGAGAAAAATAGAAGAGTTGTGAAGCATTTTTAAGCGTCAGCGGAATTCCGAGAAC
This sequence comes from Phyllobates terribilis, assembly GCF_046119375.1. NCBI lineage: Eukaryota > Metazoa > Chordata > Amphibia > Anura > Dendrobatidae > Phyllobates > Phyllobates terribilis. The sequence continues at coordinate 8,970,040 of NW_027362788.1, read as the reverse complement.
AATGGAAGAATTCCAAAGCATTTTTAAACTTCAAAAATTCAGCAGAATTCCGAGAACAATGGAAGAATTCCGAAGCATTCTTAAACTTCAGCGGAATTCCGAGAACAATGGAAGAGTTCCGAAGCATTTTTAAAAGTCAGCGGAATTCCGAGAACAATGGAAGTTCCGAAGCATTTTTAAAAGTCAGCGGAATTCCGAGAACAATGGAAGAGTTCCGAAGCATTTTTAAACTTCAGCAGAATTCCTGGCACAATGGAAGAGTTCTGAAGCATTTTTAAAAGTCAGCAGAATTCCGAGAACAATAGAAGGGTACCAAAGCATGTTTAAACTTCAGCGGAATTCTGAGAACAATGTAAGAGTTCCGAAGCATTTTTAAACTTCACCGGAATTCCGAGAACAATGGAAGAGTTCCGAAGCATTTTTAAACGTCAGCGGAATTCCGAGAACAATGGAAGAGTTCCGAAGCATTTTTAAACGTCAGCAGAATTCCGAGAACAATGGAAGAGTTCCGAAGCATTTTTAAAAGTCAGCGGAATTCCGAGAACAATGGAAGAGTTCCGAAGCATTTTTACACTTCAGCAGAATTCCTGGAACAATGGAAGAGTTCTGAAGCATTTTTCAAAGTCAGCAGAATTCCGAGAACAATAGAAGGGTACCAAAGCATGTTTAAACTTCAGCGGAATTCTGAGAACAATGTAAGAGTTCCGAAGCATTTTTAAACTTCACCGGAATTCCGAGAACAATGGAAGAGTTCCGAAGCATTTTTAAACATCAGCGGAATTCCGAGAACAATGGAAGAGTTCTGAAGCATTTTTAAACGTCAGCGGAATTCCGAGAACAATAGAAGAGTTGTGAAGCATTTTTAAGCGTCAGCGGAATTCTGAGAACAATGGAAGAATTCCGAAGCATTTTTAAACTTCAAAACTTCAGCAGAATTCCGAGAACAATGGAAGAGTTCCGAAGCATTCTTAAACTTCAGCGGAATTCCGAGAACAATGGAAGAGTTTTGAAGCAATTTTAAGCGTCAGCGGAATTCCGAGAACAATGGAAGAGTTCCGAAGCATTTTTAAACGTCAGCGGAATTCCGAGAACAATGGAAGAGTTCTGAAGCATTTTTAAAAGTCAGCGGAATTCTGAGAAAAATAGAAGAGTTGTGAAGCATTTTTAAGTTTCAGCGGAATTCCGAGAACAATGGAAGAATTCCGAAGCATTTTTAAACTTCAAAACTTCAGCAGAATTCCGAGAACAATGGAAGAATTCCAAAACATTCTTAAACTTCAGCGGAATTCCGAGAACAATGGAAGAGTTCCAAAGCATTTTTAAAAGTCAGCGGAATTCCGAGAACAATGGAAGAGTTCCGAAGCATTTTTAAAAGTCTGCGGAATTCCGAGAACAATGGAAGAGTTCCGAAGCATTTTTAAACTTCAGCAGAATTCCTGGCACAATGGAAGAGTTCTGAAGCATTTTTAAAAGTCAGCAGAATTCCGAGAACAATAGAAGGGTACCAAAGCATGCTTAAACTTCAGCGGAATTCTGAGAACAATGTAAGAGTTCCGAAGCATTTTTAAACTTCACCAGAATTCCGAGAACAATGGAAGAGTTCTGAAGCATTTTTAAACGTCAGCGGAATTTTGAAAACAATCGAAGAGTTCCGAAGCATTTTTAAAAGTCAGCAGAATTCCGTGAACAATGGAAGAGTTGTGAAGCATTTTTAAGCGTCAGCGGAATTCCGAGAACAATGGAAGAGTTCCGAAGCATTTTTAAACTTCAGCATAATTCCGAGAACAATGAAAGAGTTCCGAAGCATTCTTAAACTTCAGCGGAATTCCGAGAACAATGGAAGAGTTCCGAAGCATTTTTAAAAGTCAGCAGAATTCCGAGAACAATGGAAGAGTTCCGAAGCATTTTTAAAAGTCAGCAGTATTCCGAGAACAATAGAAGGGTACCAAAGCATGTTTAAACTTCAGCGGAATTCTGAGAACAATGTAAGAGTTCCGAAGCATTTTTAAACTTCACCGGAATTCCGAGAACAATGGAAGAGTCTCGAAGCATTTTTAAACGTCAGCGGAATTCCGAGAACAATGGAAGAGTTCTGAAGCATTTTTAAACGTCAGCGGAATTTTGAAAACAATGGAAGATTTCCGAAGCATTTTTAAACGTCAGCGGAATTCTCTGAACACTGGAAGAGTTCCGAAGCATTTTTAAATGTCAGCGGAATTCCGAGAACAATGGAAGAGTTCCGAAGCATTTTTAAACTTCAGCAGAATTCCGAGAACAATGGAAGAGTTCCGAAGCATTCTTAAACTTCAGCAGAATTCCGAGAACAATGGAAGAGTTCCGAAGCATTTTTAAATGTCAGCGGAATTCCGAGAACAATAGAAGAGTTGTGAAGCATTTTTAAGCGTCAGCGGAATTGTGAGAACAATTGAAGAATTCCGAAGCATTTTTAAACTTCAAAACTTCAGCAGAATTCCGAGAACAATGGAAGAGTTCCGAAGCATTCTTAAACTTCAGCGGAATTCCGAGAACAATTGAAGAGTTTTGAAGCAATTTTAAGCGTCAGCGGAATTCCGAGAACAATGGAAGAGTTCCGAAGCATTTTTAAACGTCAGCGGAATTCCGAGAACAATGGAAGAGTTCTGAAGCTTTTTTAAAAGTCAGCGGAATTCTGAGAAAAATAGAAGAGTTGTGAAGCATTTTTAAGTGTCAGCGGAATTCCGAGAACAATGGAAGAATTCCGAAGCATTTTTAAACTTCAAAACTTCAGCAGAATTCCGAGAACAATGGAAGAATTCCGAAGCATTCTTAAACTTCAGCGGAATTCCGAGAACAATGGAAGAGTTCCGAAGCATTTTCAAAAGTCAGCGGAATTCCGAGAACAATGGAAAAGTTCCGAAGCATTTTTACACTTCAGCAGAATTCCTGGAACAATGGAAGAGTTCTGAAGCATTTTTCAAAGTCAGCAGAATTCCGAGAACCATAGAAGGGCACCAAAGCATGTTTAAACTTCACCGGAATTCCGAGAACAATGGAAGAGTTCCGAAGCATTTTTAAACATCAGCGGAATTCCGAGAACAATGGAAGAGTTCTGAAGCATTTTTAAACGTCAGCGGAATTCCGAGAACAATAGAAGAGTTGTGAAGCATTTTTAAGCGTCAGCGGAATTCTGAGAACAATGGAAGAATTCCAAAGCATTTTTAAACTTCAAAACTTCAGCAGAATTCCGAGAACAATGGAAGAGTTCCGAAGCATTCTTAAACTTCAGCGGAATTCCGAGAACAATGGAAGAGTTTTGAAGCAATTTTAAGCGTCAGCGGAATTCCGAGAACAATGGAAGAGTTCCGAAGCATTTTTAAACGTCAGCGGAATTCCGAGAACAATGGAAGAGTTCTGAAGCATTTTTAAAAGTCAGCGGAATTCTGAGAACAATAGAAGAGTTGTGAAGCATTTTTAAGCGTCAGCGGAATTCCGAGAACAATGGAAGAATTCCGAAGCATTTTTAAACTTCAGCAGAATTCCGAGAACAATGGAAGAGTTCCGAAGCATTCATAAACTTCAGCGGAATTCCGAGAGCAATGGAAGAGTTCCGAAGCATTTTTAAATGTCAGCGGAATTCCGAGAACAATAGAAGAGTTGTGAAGCATTTTTAAGCGTCAGCGGAATTCTGAGCACAATGGAAGAATTCCGAAGCATTTTTAAACTTCAAAACTTCAGCGGAATTCCGAGAACAATGGAAGAGTTTTGAAGCAATTTTAAGTTTCAGCGGAATTCCGAGAACAATGGAAGAGTTCCGAAGCATTTTTAAACGTCAGCGGAATTCCGAGAACAATGGAAGAGTTCTGAAGCATTTTTAAAAGTCAGCGGAATTCTGAGAAAAATAGAAGAGTTGTGAAGCATTTTTAAGCGTCAGCGGAATTCCGAGAACAATGGAAGAATTCCGAAGCATTTTTAAACTTCAAAACTTCAGCAGAATTCCGAGAACAATGGAAGAATTCCAAAGCATTTTTAAAAGTCAGCGGAATTCCGAGAACAATGGAAGAGTTCCGAAGCATTTTTAAAAGTCAGCGGAATTCCGAGAACAATGGAAGAGTTCCGAAGCATTTTTAAACTTCAGCAGAAGTCCTGGCACAATGGAAGAGTTCTGAACCATTTTTAAAAGTCAGCAGAATTCCGAGAACAATAGTAGGGTACCAAAGCATGTTAAAACTTCAGCGGAATTCTGAGAACAATGTAAGAGTTCCGAAGCATTTTTAAACTTCACCGGAATTCCGAGAACAATGGAAGAGTTCTGAAGCATTTTTAAACGTCAGCGGAATTTTGAAAACAATCGAAGAGTTCCAAAGCATTTTTAAAAGTCAGCGGAATTCCGTGAACAATGGAAGAGTTGTGAAGCATTTTTAAGCGTCACCGGAAATCCGAGAACAATGGAAGAATTCCGAAGCATTTTTAAACTTCAAAACTTCAGCAGAATTCCGAGAACAATGGAAGAGTTCCGAAGCATTCTTAAACTTCAGCGGAATTCCGAGAACAATGGAAGAGTTTTGAAGCAATTTTAAGCGTCAGCGGAATTCCGAGAACAATGGAAAAGTTCTGAAGCATTTTTAAATGTCAGCGGAATTCCGGGAACAATAGAAGAGTTGTGAAGCATTTTTAAGCGTCAGCGGAATTCTGAGAACAATGGAAGAATTCCGAAGCATTTTTAAACTTCAAAACTTCAGCAGAATTCCGAGAACAATGGAAGAGTTCCGAAGCATTCTTAAACTTCAGCGGAATTGCGAGAACAATGGAAGAGTTTTGAAGCAATTTTAAGCGTCAGCGGAATTCCGAGAACAATGGAAGAGTTCCGAAGCATTTTTAAACGTCAGCGGAATTCCGAGAACAATGGAAGAGTTCTGAAGCATTTTTAAACTTCAAAACTTCAGCAGAATTCCGAGAACAATGGAAGAATTCCGAAGCATTTTTAAACTTCAGCAGAATTCCGAGAACAATGGAAGAGTTCCGAAGCATTCTTAAACTTCAGCAGAATTCCGAGAACAATGGAAGAGTTCCGAAGCATTTTTAAACGTCAACGGAATTCCGAGAACAATGGAAGAGTTCTGAAGCATTTTTAAAAGTCAGCGGAATTCTGAGAAAAATAGAAGAGTTGTGAAGCATTTTTAAGCGTGAGCGGAATTCCGAGAACAATGGAAGAATTCCGAAGCATTTTTAAACTTCAAAACTTCAGCAGAATTCCGAAAGCAATGGAAGAATTCCGAAGCATTCTTAAACTTCAGCGGAATTCCGAGAACAATGGAAGAGTTCCGAAGCATTTTTAAAAGTCAGCGGAATTCCGAGAACAATGGAAGAGTTCCGAAGCATTTTTACACTTCAGCAGAATTCCTGGAACAATGGAAGAGTTCTGAAGCATTTTTCAAAGTCAGCAGAATTCCGAGAACAATAGAAGGGTACCAAAGCATGTTTAAACTTCAGCGGAATTCTGAGAACAATGTAAGAGTTCCGAAGCATTTTTAAACTTCACCGGAATTCCGAGAACAATGGAAGAGTTCCGAAGCATTTTTAAACATCAGCGGAATTCCGAGAACAATGGAAGAGTTCTGAAGCATTTTTAAACGTCAGCGGAATTCCGAGAACAATAGAAGAGTTGTGAAGCATTTTTAAGCGTCAGCGGAATTCTGAGAACAATGGAAGAATTCCGAAGCATTTTTAAACTTCAAAACTTCAGCAGAATTCCGAGAACAATGGAAGAGTTCCGAAGCATTCTTAAACTTCAGCGGAATTCCGAGAACAAAGGAAGAGTTCTGAAGCATTTTTAAAAGTCAGCGGAATTCTGAGAACAATAGAAGAGTTGTGAAGCATTTTTAAGCGTCAGAAGAATTCCGAGAACAATGGAAGAATTCCGAAGCATTTTTAAACTTCAAAACTTCAGCAGAATTCCGAGAACAATGGTAGAATTCCGAAGCATTCTTAAACTTCAGCAGAATTACGAGCACAATGGAAGAGTTCCGAAGCATTCTTAAACTTCAGCGGAATTCCGAGAACAATGGAAGAGTTTTGAAGCATTTTTACACTTCAGCAGAATTCCTGGAACAATGGAAGAGTTCTGAAGCATTTTTCAAAGTCAGCAGAATTCCGAGAACCATAGAAGGGTACCAAAGCATGTTTAAACTTCACCGGAATTCCGAGAACAATGGAAGAGTTCCGAAGCATTTTTAAACATCAGCGGAATTCCGAGAACAATGGAAGAGTTCTGAAGCATTTTTAAACGTCAGCGGAATTCCGAGAACAATAGAAGAGTTGTGAAGCATTTTTAAGCGTCAGCGGAATTCTGAGAACAATGGAAGAATTCCAAAGCATTTTTAAACTTCAAAACTTCAGCAGAATTCCGAGAACAATGGAAGAGTTCCGAAGCATTCTTAAACTTCAGCGGAATTCCGAGAACAATGGAAGAGTTTTGAAGCAATTTTAAGCGTCAGCGGAATTCCGAGAACAATGGAAGAGTTCCGAAGCATTTTTAAACGTCAGCGGAATTCCGAGAACAATGGAAGAGTTCTGAAGCATTTTTAAAAGTCAGCGGAATTCTGAGAACAATAGAAGAGTTGTGAAGCATTTTTAAGCGTCAGCGGAATTCCGAGAACAATGGAAGAATTCCGAAGGATTTTTAAACTTCAGCAGAATTCCGAGAACAATGGAAGAGTTCCGAAGCATTCATAAACTTCAGCGGAATTCCGAGAGCAATGGAAGAGTTCCGAAGCATTTTTAAATGTCAGCGGAATTCCGAGAACAATAGAAGAGTTGTGAAGCATTTTTAAGCGTCAGCGGAATTCTGAGCACAATGGAAGAATTCCGAAGCATTTTTAAACTTCAAAACTTCAGCGGAATTCCGAGAACAATGGAAGAGTTTTGAAGCAATTTTAAGTTTCAGCGGAATTCCGAGAACAATGGAAGAGTTCCGAAGCATTTTTAAACGTCAGCGGAATTCCGAGAACAATGGAAGAGTTCTGAAGCATTTTTAAAAGTCAGCGGAATTCTGAGAAAAATAGAAGAGTTGTGAAGCATTTTTAAGCGTCAGCGGAATTCCGAGAACAATGGAAGAATTCCGAAGCATTTTTAAACTTCAAAACTTCAGCAGAATTCCGAGAACAATGGAAGAATTCCAAAGCATTTTTAAAAGTCAGCGGAATTCCGAGAACAATGGAAGAGTTCCGAAGCATTTTTAAAAGTCAGCGGAATTCCGAGAACAATGGAAGAGTTCCGAAGCATTTTTAAACTTCAGCAGAAGTCCTGGCACAATGGAAGAGTTCTGAACCATTTTTAAAAGTCAGCAGAATTCCGAGAACAATAGTAGGGTACCAAAGCATGTTAAAACTTCAGCGGAATTCTGAGAACAATGTAAGAGTTCCGAAGCATTTTTAAACTTCACCGGAATTCCGAGAACAATGGAAGAGTTCTGAAGCATTTTTAAACGTCAGCGGAATTTTGAAAACAATCGAAGAGTTCCAAAGCATTTTTAAAAGTCAGCGGAATTCCGTGAACAATGGAAGAGTTGTGAAGCATTTTTAAGCGTCACCGGAAATCCGAGAACAATGGAAGAATTCCGAAGCATTTTTAAACTTCAAAACTTCAGCAGAATTCCGAGAACAATGGAAGAGTTCCGAAGCATTCTTAAACTTCAGCGGAATTCCGAGAACAATGGAAGAGTTTTGAAGCAATTTTAAGCGTCAGCGGAATTCCGAGAACAATGGAAAAGTTCTGAAGCATTTTTAAATGTCAGCGGAATTCCGGGAACAATGGAAGAGTTTTGAAGCAATTTTAAGCGTCAGCGGAATTCCGAGAACAATGGAAGAGTTCCGAAGCATTTTTAAACGTCAGCGGAATTCCGAGAACAATGGAAGAGTTCTGAAGCATTTTTAAACTTCAAAACTTCAGCAGAATTCCGAGAACAATGGAAGAATTCCGAAGCATTTTTAAACTTCAGCAGAATTCCGAGAACAATGGAAGAGTTCCGAAGCATTCTTAAACTTCAGCAGAATTCCGAGAACAATGGAAGAGTTCCGAAGCATTTTTAAACGTCAACGGAATTCCGAGAACAATGGAAGAGTTCCGAAGCATTTTTACACTTCAGCAGAATTCCTGGAACAATGGAAGAGTTCTGAAGCATTTTTCAAAGTCAGCAGAATTCCGAGAACAATAGAAGGGTACCAAAGCATGTTTAAACTTCAGCGGAATTCTGAGAACAATGTAAGAGTTCCGAAGCATTTTTAAACTTCACCGGAATTCCGAGAACAATGGAAGAGTTCCGAAGCATTTTTAAACATCAGCGGAATTCCGAGAACAATGGAAGAGTTCTGAAGCATTTTTAAACGTCAGCGGAATTCCGAGAACAATAGAAGAGTTGTGAAGCATTTTTAAGCGTCAGCGGAATTCTGAGAACAATGGAAGAATTCCGAAGCATTTTTAAACTTCAAAACTTCAGCAGAATTCCGAGAACAATGGAAGAGTTCCGAAGCATTCTTAAACTTCAGCGGAATTCCGAGAACAAAGGAAGAGTTCTGAAGCATTTTTAAAAGTCAGCGGAATTCTGAGAACAATAGAAGAGTTGTGAAGCATTTTTAAGCGTCAGAAGAATTCCGAGAACAATGGAAGAATTCCGAAGCATTTTTAAACTTCAAAACTTCAGCAGAATTCCGAGAACAATGGTAGAATTCCGAAGCATTCTTAAACTTCAGCAGAATTACGAGCACAATGGAAGAGTTCCGAAGCATTCTTAAACTTCAGCGGAATTCCGAGAACAATGGAAGAGTTTTGAAGCAATTTTAAGCGTCAGCGGAATTCCGAAAACAATGGAAGAGTTCCGAAGCATTTTTAAACGTCAGCGGAATTCCGAGAACAAAGGAAGAGTTCTGAAGCATTTTTAAAAGTCAGCGGAATTCTGAGAACAATAGAAGAGTTGTGAAGCATTTTTAAGCGTCAGCGGAATTCCGAGAACAATGGAAGAATTCCGAAGCATTTTTAAACTTCAAAACTTCAGCAGAATTCCGAGAACAATGGTAGAATTCCGAAGCATTCTTAAACTTCAGCAGAATTACGAGCACAATGGAAGAGTTCCGAAGCATTCTTAAACTTCAGCGGAATTCCGAGAACAATGGAAGAGTTTTGAAGCAATTTTAAGCGTCAGTGGAATTCCGAGAACAATGGAAGAGTTCCGAAGCATTTTTAAACGTCAGCGGAATTCCGAGAACAATGGAAGAGTTCTGAAGCATTTTTAAAAGTCAGCGGAATTCTGAGAAAAATAGAAGAGTTGTAAAGCATTTTTAAGCGTCAGCGGAATTCCGAGAACAATGGAAGAATTCCGAAGCATTTTTAAACTTCAAAACTTCAGCAGAATTCCGAGAACAATGGAAGAATTCCGAAGCATTCTTAAACTTCAGCGGAATTGCGAGAACAATGGAAGAGTTCCGAAGCATTTTTAAAAGTCAACGGAATTCCGAGAACAATGGAAGAGTTCCGAAGCATTTTTAAATGTCAGCGGAATTCCGAGAACAATGGAAGAGTTCCGAAGCATTTTTAAACTTCAGCAGAATTCCTGGCACAATGGAAGAGTTCTGAAGCATTTTTAAAAGTCAGCATAATTCCGAAAACAATAGAAGGGTACCAAAGCATGTTTAAACTTCAGCGGAATTCTGAGAACAATGTAAGAGTTCCGAAGCATTTTTAAACTTCACCGGAATTCCGAGAACAATGGAAGAGTTCTGAAGCATTTTTAAACGTCAGCGGAATTTTGAAAACAATCGAAGAGTTCCAAAGCATTTTTAAAAGTCAGCGGAATTCCGTGAACAATGGAAGAGTTGTGAAGCATTTTTAAGCGTTAGCGGAATTCCGAGAACAATGGAAGAGTTCCGAAGCATTTTTAAACTTCAGCAGAATTCCGAGAACAATGAAAGAGTTCCGAAGCATTCTTAAATTTCAGCAGAATTCCGGGAACAATGGAAGAGTTCCGAAGCATTTTTAAAAGTCAGCGGAATTCCGAGAACAATGTAAGAGTTCCGAAGCATTTTTAAAAGTCAGCAGAATTCCGAGAACAATAGAAAGGTACCAAAGCATGTTTAAACTTCAGAGGAATTCTGAGAACAATGTAAGAGTTCCGAAGAATTTTTAAACTTCACCGGAATTCCGAGAACAATGGAAGAGTCCCGAAGCATTTTTAAACGTCAGCGGAATTCCGAGAATAATGGAAGAGTTCTGAAGCATTTTTAAACGTCAGCGGAATTTTGAAAACAATGGAAGATTTCCGAAGCATTTTTAAACGTCAGCGGAATTCTGCGAACACTGGAAGAGTTCCGAAGCATTTTTAAATGTCAGCGGAATTCCGAGAACAATGGAAGAGTTGTGAAGCTATTTTAAACGTCAGCGGAATTCCGAGAACAATGGAAGAGTTCCGAAGCATTTTTAAACGTCAGCAGAATTCCGAGAACAATGGAAGAGTTCCGAAGCATTTTTAAACTTCAGCAGAATTCCGAGAACAATGGAAGAGTTCTGAAGCCTTTTTAAATGTCAGCGGAATTCCGAGAACAATGGAAGAGTTCCGAAGCATTTTTAAACGTCAGCGGAATTCCGAGAACAATGGAAGAGTTCTGAAGCATTTTTAAAAGTCAGCGGAATTCTGAGAAAAATAGAAGAGTTGTGAAGCATTTTTAAGCGTCAGCGGAATTCCGAGAACAATGGAAGAATTCCAAAGCATTTTTAAACTTCAAAATTTCAGCAGAATTCCGAGAACAATGGAAGAATTCCGAAGCATTCTTAAACTTCAGCGGAATTCCGAGAACAATGGAAGAGTTCCGAAGCATTTTTAAAAGTCAGCGGAATTCCGAGAACAATGGAAGAGTTCCGAAGCATTTTTAAAAGTCAGCGGAATTCCGAGAACAATGGAAGAGTTCCGAAGCATTTTTAAACTTCAGCAGAATTCCTGGCACAATGGAAGAGTTCTGAAGCATTTTTAAAAGTCAGCGGAATTCCGAGAACAATAGAAGGGTACCAAAGCATGTTTAAACTTCAGCGGAATTCTGAGAACAATGTAAGAGTTCCGAAGCATTTTTAAACTTCACCGGAATTCCGAGAACAATGGAAGAGTTCCGAAGCATTTTTAAACGTCAGCGGAATTCCGAGAACAATGGAAGAGTTCCGAAGCATTTTTAAACGTCAGCAGAATTCCGAGAACAATGGAAGAGTTCCGAAGCATTTTTAAACTTCAGCAGAATTCCGAGAACAATGGAAGAGTTCTGAAGCCTTTTTAAATGTCAGCGGAATTCCGAGAACAATGGAAGAGTTCCGAAGCATTTTTAAACGTCAGCGGAATTCCGAGAACAATGGAAGAGTTCTGAAGCATTTGTAAAAGTCAGCAGAATTCTGAGAAAAATAGAAGAGTTCTGAAGCATTTTTAAGCGTCAGCGGAATTAAGAGAACAATGGAAGAATTCCGAAGCATTTTTAAACTTCAAAACTTCAGCAGAATTCCGAGAACAATGGAAGAATTTCGAAGCATTCTTAAACTTCAGCGGAATTCCGAGAACAATGGAAGAGTTCCGAAGCATTTTTAAATGTCAGCGGAATTCCGAGAACAATAGAAGAGTTGTGAAGCATTTTTAAGCGTCAGCGGAATTCTGAGCACAATGGAAGAATTCCGAAGCATTTTTAAACTTCAAAACTTCAGCGGAATTCCGAGAACAATGGAAGAGTTTTGAAGCAATTTTAAGTTTCAGCGGAATTCCGAGAACAATGGAAGAGTTCCGAAGCATTTTTAAACGTCAGCGGAATTCCGAGAACAATGGAAGAGTTCTGAAGCATTTTTAAAAGTCAGCGGAATTCTGAGAAAAATAGAAGAGTTGTGAAGCATTTTTAAGCGTCAGCGGAATTCCGAGAACAATGGAAGAATTCCGAAGCATTTTTAAACTTCAAAACTTCAGCAGAATTCCGAGAACAATGGAAGAATTCCAAAGCATTTTTAAAAGTCAGCGGAATTCCGAGAACAATGGAAGAGTTCCGAAGCATTTTTAAAAGTCAGCGGAATTCCGAGAACAATGGAAGAGTTCCGAAGCATTTTTAAACTTCAGCAGAAGTCCTGGCACAATGGAAGAGTTCTGAACCATTTTTAAAAGTCAGCAGAATTCCGAGAACAATAGTAGGGTACCAAAGCATGTTAAAACTTCAGCGGAATTCTGAGAACAATGTAAGAGTTCCGAAGCATTTTTAAACTTCACCGGAATTCCGAGAACAATGGAAGAGTTCTGAAGCATTTTTAAACGTCAGCGGAATTTTGAAAACAATCGAAGAGTTCCAAAGCATTTTTAAAAGTCAGCGGAATTCCGTGAACAATGGAAGAATTCCGAAGCATTTTTAAACTTCAAAACTTCAGCAGAATTCCGAGAACAATGGTAGAATTCCGAAGCATTCTTAAACTTCAGCAGAATTACGAGCACAATGGAAGAGTTCCGAAGCATTCTTAAACTTCAGCGGAATTCCGAGAACAATGGAAGAGTTTTGAAGCATTTTTACACTTCAGCAGAATTCCTGGAACAATGGAAGAGTTCTGAAGCATTTTTCAAAGTCAGCAGAATTCCGAGAACCATAGAAGGGTACCAAAGCATGTTTAAACTTCACCGGAATTCCGAGAACAATGGAAGAGTTCCGAAGCATTTTTAAACATCAGCGGAATTCCGAGAACAATGGAAGAGTTCTGAAGCATTTTTAAACGTCAGCGGAATTCCGAGAACAATAGAAGAGTTGTGAAGCATTTTTAAGCGTCAGCGGAATTCTGAGAACAATGGAAGAATTCCAAAGCATTTTTAAACTTCAAAACTTCAGCAGAATTCCGAGAACAATGGAAGAGTTCCGAAGCATTCTTAAACTTCACCGGAATTCCGAGAACAATGGAAGAGTTCCGAAGCATTTTTAAACATCAGCGGAATTCCGAGAACAATGGAAGAGTTCTGAAGCATTTTTAAACGTCAGCGGAATTCCGAGAACAATAGAAGAGTTGTGAAGCATTTTTAAGCGTCAGCGGAATTCTGAGAACAATGGAAGAATTCCAAAGCATTTTTAAACTTCAAAACTTCAGCAGAATTCCGAGAACAATGGAAGAGTTCCGAAGCATTCTTAAACTTCAGCGGAATTCCGAGAACAATGGAAGAGTTTTGAAGCAATTTTAAGCGTCAGCGGAATTCCGAGAACAATGGAAGAGTTCCGAAGCATTTTTAAACATCAGCGGAATTCCGAGAACAATGGAAGAGTTCTGAAGCATTTTTAAAAGTCAGCGGAATTCTGAGAACAATAGAAGAGTTGTGAAGCATTTTTAAGCGTCAGCGGAATTCCGAGAACAATGGAAGAATTCCGAAGCATTTTTAAACTTCAGCAGAATTCCGAGAACAATGGAAGAGTTCCGAAGCATTCATAAACTTCAGCGGAATTCCGAGAGCAATGGAAGAGTTCCGAAGCATTTTTAAATGTCAGCGGAATTCCGAGAACAATAGAAGAGTTGTGAAGCATTTTTAAGCGTCAGCGGAATTCTGAGCACAATGGAAGAATTCCGAAGCATTTTTAAACTTCAAAACTTCAGCGGAATTCCGAGAACAATGGAAGAGTTTTGAAGCAATTTTAAGTTTCAGCGGAATTCCGAGAACAATGGAAGAGTTCCGAAGCATTTTTAAACGTCAGCGGAATTCCGAGAACAATGGAAGAGTTCTGAAGCATTTTTAAAAGTCAGCGGAATTCTGAGAAAAATAGAAGAGTTGTGAAGCATTTTTAAGCGTCAGCGGAATTCCGAGAACAATGGAAGAATTCCGAAGCATTTTTAAACTTCAAAACTTCAGCAGAATTCCGAGAACAATGGAAGAATTCCAAAGCATTTTTAAAAGTCAGCGGAATTCCGAGAACAATGGAAGAGTTCCGAAGCATTTTTAAAAGTCAGCGGAATTCCGAGAACAATGGAAGAGTTCCGAAGCATTTTTAAACTTCAGCAGAAGTCCTGGCACAATGGAAGAGTTCTGAACCATTTTTAAAAGTCAGCAGAATTCCGAGAACAATAGTAGGGTACCAAAGCATGTTAAAACTTCAGCGGAATTCTGAGAACAATGTAAGAGTTCCGAAGCATTTTTAAACTTCACCGGAATTCCGAGAACAATGGAAGAGTTCTGAAGCATTTTTAAACGTCAGCGGAATTTTGAAAACAATCGAAGAGTTCCAAAGCATTTTTAAAAGTCAGCGGAATTCCGTGAACAATGGAAGAGTTGTGAAGCATTTTTAAGCGTCACCGGAAATCCGAGAACAATGGAAGAATTCCGAAGCATTTTTAAACTTCAAAACTTCAGCAGAATTCCGAGAACAATGGAAGAGTTCCGAAGCATTCTTAAACTTCAGCGGAATTCCGAGAACAATGGAAGAGTTTTGAAGCAATTTTAAGCGTCAGCGGAATTCCGAGAACAATGGAAAAGTTCTGAAGCATTTTTAAATGTCAGCGGAATTCCGGGAACAATGGAAGAGTTTTGAAGCAATTTTAAGCGTCAGCGGAATTCCGAGAACAATGGAAGAGTTCCGAAGCATTTTTAAACGTCAGCGGAATTCCGAGAACAATGGAAGAGTTCTGAAGCATTTTTAAACTTCAAAACTTCAGCAGAATTCCGAGAACAATGGAAGAATTCCGAAGCATTTTTAAACTTCAGCAGAATTCCGAGAACAATGGAAGAGTTCCGAAGCATTCTTAAACTTCAGCAGAATTCCGAGAACAATGGAAGAGTTCCGAAGCATTTTTAAACGTCAACGGAATTCCGAGAACAATGGAAGAGTTCCGAAGCATTTTTACACTTCAGCAGAATTCCTGGAACAATGGAAGAGTTCTGAAGCATTTTTCAAAGTCAGCAGAATTCCGAGAACAATAGAAGGGTACCAAAGCATGTTTAAACTTCAGCGGAATTCTGAGAACAATGTAAGAGTTCCGAAGCATTTTTAAACTTCACCGGAATTCCGAGAACAATGGAAGAGTTCCGAAGCATTTTTAAACATCAGCGGAATTCCGAGAACAATGGAAGAGTTCTGAAGCATTTTTAAACGTCAGCGGAATTCCGAGAACAATAGAAGAGTTGTGAAGCATTTTTAAGCGTCAGCGGAATTCTGAGAACAATGGAAGAATTCCGAAGCATTTTTAAACTTCAAAACTTCAGCAGAATTCCGAGAACAATGGAAGAGTTCCGAAGCATTCTTAAACTTCAGCGGAATTCCGAGAACAAAGGAAGAGTTCTGAAGCATTTTTAAAAGTCAGCGGAATTCTGAGAACAATAGAAGAGTTGTGAAGCATTTTTAAGCGTCAGAAGAATTCCGAGAACAATGGAAGAATTCCGAAGCATTTTTAAACTTCAAAACTTCAGCAGAATTCCGAGAACAATGGTAGAATTCCGAAGCATTCTTAAACTTCAGCAGAATTACGAGCACAATGGAAGAGTTCCGAAGCATTCTTAAACTTCAGCGGAATTCCGAGAACAATGGAAGAGTTTTGAAGCAATTTTAAGCGTCAGCGGAATTCCGAAAACAATGGAAGAGTTCCGAAGCATTTTTAAACGTCAGCGGAATTCCGAGAACAAAGGAAGAGTTCTGAAGCATTTTTAAAAGTCAGCGGAATTCTGAGAACAATAGAAGAGTTGTGAAGCATTTTTAAGCGTCAGCGGAATTCCGAGAACAATGGAAGAATTCCGAAGCATTTTTAAACTTCAAAACTTCAGCAGAATTCCGAGAACAATGGTAGAATTCCGAAGCATTCTTAAACTTCAGCAGAATTACGAGCACAATGGAAGAGTTCCGAAGCATTCTTAAACTTCAGCGGAATTCCGAGAACAATGGAAGAGTTTTGAAGCAATTTTAAGCGTCAGTGGAATTCCGAGAACAATGGAAGAGTTCCGAAGCATTTTTAAACGTCAGCGGAATTCCGAGAACAATGGAAGAGTTCTGAAGCATTTTTAAAAGTCAGCGGAATTCTGAGAAAAATAGAAGAGTTGTAAAGCATTTTTAAGCGTCAGCGGAATTCCGAGAACAATGGAAGAATTCCGAAGCATTTTTAAACTTCAAAACTTCAGCAGAATTCCGAGAACAATGGAAGAATTCCGAAGCATTCTTAAACTTCAGCGGAATTGCGAGAACAATGGAAGAGTTCCGAAGCATTTTTAAAAGTCAACGGAATTCCGAGAACAATGGAAGAGTTCCGAAGCATTTTTAAATGTCAGCGGAATTCCGAGAACAATGGAAGAGTTCCGAAGCATTTTTAAACTTCAGCAGAATTCCTGGCACAATGGAAGAGTTCTGAAGCATTTTTAAAAGTCAGCATAATTCCGAAAACAATAGAAGGGTACCAAAGCATGTTTAAACTTCAGCGGAATTCTGAGAACAATGTAAGAGTTCCGAAGCATTTTTAAACTTCACCGGAATTCCGAGAACAATGGAAGAGTTCTGAAGCATTTTTAAACGTCAGCGGAATTTTGAAAACAATCGAAGAGTTCCAAAGCATTTTTAAAAGTCAGCGGAATTCCGTGAACAATGGAAGAGTTGTGAAGCATTTTTAAGCGTTAGCGGAATTCCGAGAACAATGGAAGAGTTCCGAAGCATTTTTAAACTTCAGCAGAATTCCGAGAACAATGAAAGAGTTCCGAAGCATTCTTAAATTTCAGCAGAATTCCGGGAACAATGGAAGAGTTCCGAAGCATTTTTAAAAGTCAGCGGAATTCCGAGAACAATGTAAGAGTTCCGAAGCATTTTTAAAAGTCAGCAGAATTCCGAGAACAATAGAAAGGTACCAAAGCATGTTTAAACTTCAGAGGAATTCTGAGAACAATGTAAGAGTTCCGAAGAATTTTTAAACTTCACCGGAATTCCGAGAACAATGGAAGAGTCCCGAAGCATTTTTAAACGTCAGCGGAATTCCGAGAATAATGGAAGAGTTCTGAAGCATTTTTAAACGTCAGCGGAATTTTGAAAACAATGGAAGATTTCCGAAGCATTTTTAAACGTCAGCGGAATTCTGCGAACACTGGAAGAGTTCCGAAGCATTTTTAAATGTCAGCGGAATTCCGAGAACAATGGAAGAGTTGTGAAGCTATTTTAAACGTCAGCGGAATTCCGAGAACAATGGAAGAGTTCCGAAGCATTTTTAAACGTCAGCAGAATTCCGAGAACAATGGAAGAGTTCCGAAGCATTTTTAAACTTCAGCAGAATTCCGAGAACAATGGAAGAGTTCTGAAGCCTTTTTAAATGTCAGCGGAATTCCGAGAACAATGGAAGAGTTCCGAAGCATTTTTAAACGTCAGCGGAATTCCGAGAACAATGGAAGAGTTCTGAAGCATTTTTAAAAGTCAGCGGAATTCTGAGAAAAATAGAAGAGTTGTGAAGCATTTTTAAGCGTCAGCGGAATTCCGAGAACAATGGAAGAATTCCAAAGCATTTTTAAACTTCAAAATTTCAGCAGAATTCCGAGAACAATGGAAGAATTCCGAAGCATTCTTAAACTTCAGCGGAATTCCGAGAACAATGGAAGAGTTCCGAAGCATTTTTAAAAGTCAGCGGAATTCCGAGAACAATGGAAGAGTTCCGAAGCATTTTTAAAAGTCAGCGGAATTCCGAGAACAATGGAAGAGTTCCGAAGCATTTTTAAACTTCAGCAGAATTCCTGGCACAATGGAAGAGTTCTGAAGCATTTTTAAAAGTCAGCGGAATTCCGAGAACAATAGAAGGGTACCAAAGCATGTTTAAACTTCAGCGGAATTCTGAGAACAATGTAAGAGTTCCGAAGCATTTTTAAACTTCACCGGAATTCCGAGAACAATGGAAGAGTTCCGAAGCATTTTTAAACGTCAGCGGAATTCCGAGAACAATGGAAGAGTTCCGAAGCATTTTTAAACGTCAGCAGAATTCCGAGAACAATGGAAGAGTTCCGAAGCATTTTTAAACTTCAGCAGAATTCCGAGAACAATGGAAGAGTTCTGAAGCCTTTTTAAATGTCAGCGGAATTCCGAGAACAATGGAAGAGTTCCGAAGCATTTTTAAACGTCAGCGGAATTCCGAGAACAATGGAAGAGTTCTGAAGCATTTGTAAAAGTCAGCAGAATTCTGAGAAAAATAGAAGAGTTCTGAAGCATTTTTAAGCGTCAGCGGAATTAAGAGAACAATGGAAGAATTCCGAAGCATTTTTAAACTTCAAAACTTCAGCAGAATTCCGAGAACAATGGAAGAATTTCGAAGCATTCTTAAACTTCAGCGGAATTCCGAGAACAATGGAAGAGTTCCGAAGCATTTTTAAATGTCAGCGGAATTCCGAGAACAATAGAAGAGTTGTGAAGCATTTTTAAGCGTCAGCGGAATTCTGAGCACAATGGAAGAATTCCGAAGCATTTTTAAACTTCAAAACTTCAGCGGAATTCCGAGAACAATGGAAGAGTTTTGAAGCAATTTTAAGTTTCAGCGGAATTCCGAGAACAATGGAAGAGTTCCGAAGCATTTTTAAACGTCAGCGGAATTCCGAGAACAATGGAAGAGTTCTGAAGCATTTTTAAAAGTCAGCGGAATTCTGAGAAAAATAGAAGAGTTGTGAAGCATTTTTAAGCGTCAGCGGAATTCCGAGAACAATGGAAGAATTCCGAAGCATTTTTAAACTTCAAAACTTCAGCAGAATTCCGAGAACAATGGAAGAATTCCAAAGCATTTTTAAAAGTCAGCGGAATTCCGAGAACAATGGAAGAGTTCCGAAGCATTTTTAAACTTCAGCAGAAGTCCTGGCACAATGGAAGAGTTCTGAACCATTTTTAAAAGTCAGCAGAATTCCGAGAACAATAGTAGGGTACCAAAGCATGTTAAAACTTCAGCGGAATTCTGAGAACAATGTAAGAGTTCCGAAGCATTTTTAAACTTCACCGGAATTCCGAGAACAATGGAAGAGTTCTGAAGCATTTTTAAACGTCAGCGGAATTTTGAAAACAATCGAAGAGTTCCAAAGCATTTTTAAAAGTCAGCGGAATTCCGTGAACAATGGAAGAATTCCGAAGCATTTTTAAACTTCAAAACTTCAGCAGAATTCCGAGAACAATGGTAGAATTCCGAAGCATTCTTAAACTTCAGCAGAATTACGAGCACAATGGAAGAGTTCCGAAGCATTCTTAAACTTCAGCGGAATTCCGAGAACAATGGAAGAGTTTTGAAGCATTTTTACACTTCAGCAGAATTCCTGGAACAATGGAAGAGTTCTGAAGCATTTTTCAAAGTCAGCAGAATTCCGAGAACCATAGAAGGGTACCAAAGCATGTTTAAACTTCACCGGAATTCCGAGAACAATGGAAGAGTCCCGAAGCATTTTTAAACGTCAGCGGAATTCCGAGAATAATGGAAGAGTTCTGAAGCATTTTTAAACGTCAGCGGAATTTTGAAAACAATGGAAGATTTCCGAAGCATTTTTAAACGTCAGCGGAATTCTGCGAACACTGGAAGAGTTCCGAAGCATTTTTAAATGTCAGCGGAATTCCGAGAACAATGGAAGAGTTGTGAAGCTATTTTAAACGTCAGCGGAATTCCGAGAACAATGGAAGAGTTCCGAAGCATTTTTAAACGTCAGCAGAATTCCGAGAACAATGGAAGAGTTCCGAAGCATTTTTAAACTTCAGCAGAATTCCGAGAACAATGGAAGAGTTCTGAAGCCTTTTTAAATGTCAGCGGAATTCCGAGAACAATGGAAGAGTTCCGAAGCATTTTTAAACGTCAGCGGAATTCCGAGAACAATGGAAGAGTTCTGAAGCATTTTTAAAAGTCAGCGGAATTCTGAGAAAAATAGAAGAGTTGTGAAGCATTTTTAAGCGTCAGCGGAATTCCGAGAACAATGGAAGAATTCCAAAGCATTTTTAAACTTCAAAATTTCAGCAGAATTCCGAGAACAATGGAAGAATTCCGAAGCATTCTTAAACTTCAGCGGAATTCCGAGAACAATGGAAGAGTTCCGAAGCATTTTTAAAAGTCAGCGGAATTCCGAGAACAATGGAAGAGTTCCGAAGCATTTTTAAAAGTCAGCGGAATTCCGAGAACAATGGAAGAGTTCCGAAGCATTTTTAAACTTCAGCAGAATTCCTGGCACAATGGAAGAGTTCTGAAGCATTTTTAAAAGTCAGCGGAATTCCGAGAACAATAGAAGGGTACCAAAGCATGTTTAAACTTCAGCGGAATTCTGAGAACAATGTAAGAGTTCCGAAGCATTTTTAAACTTCACCGGAATTCCGAGAACAATGGAAGAGTTCCGAAGCATTTTTAAACGTCAGCGGAATTCCGAGAACAATGGAAGAGTTCCGAAGCATTTTTAAACGTCAGCAGAATTCCGAGAACAATGGAAGAGTTCCGAAGCATTTTTAAACTTCAGCAGAATTCCGAGAACAATGGAAGAGTTCTGAAGCCTTTTTAAATGTCAGCGGAATTCCGAGAACAATGGAAGAGTTCCGAAGCATTTTTAAACGTCAGCGGAATTCCGAGAACAATGGAAGAGTTCTGAAGCATTTGTAAAAGTCAGCAGAATTCTGAGAAAAATAGAAGAGTTCTGAAGCATTTTTAAGCGTCAGCGGAATTAAGAGAACAATGGAAGAATTCCGAAGCATTTTTAAACTTCAAAACTTCAGCAGAATTCCGAGAACAATGGAAGAATTTCGAAGCATTCTTAAACTTCAGCGGAATTCCGAGAACAATGGAAGAGTTCCGAAGCATTTTTAAATGTCAGCGGAATTCCGAGAACAATAGAAGAGTTGTGAAGCATTTTTAAGCGTCAGCGGAATTCTGAGCACAATGGAAGAATTCCGAAGCATTTTTAAACTTCAAAACTTCAGCGGAATTCCGAGAACAATGGAAGAGTTTTGAAGCAATTTTAAGTTTCAGCGGAATTCCGAGAACAATGGAAGAGTTCCGAAGCATTTTTAAACGTCAGCGGAATTCCGAGAACAATGGAAGAGTTCTGAAGCATTTTTAAAAGTCAGCGGAATTCTGAGAAAAATAGAAGAGTTGTGAAGCATTTTTAAGCGTCAGCGGAATTCCGAGAACAATGGAAGAATTCCGAAGCATTTTTAAACTTCAAAACTTCAGCAGAATTCCGAGAACAATGGAAGAATTCCAAAGCATTTTTAAAAGTCAGCGGAATTCCGAGAACAATGGAAGAGTTCCGAAGCATTTTTAAACTTCAGCAGAAGTCCTGGCACAATGGAAGAGTTCTGAACCATTTTTAAAAGTCAGCAGAATTCCGAGAACAATAGTAGGGTACCAAAGCATGTTAAAACTTCAGCGGAATTCTGAGAACAATGTAAGAGTTCCGAAGCATTTTTAAACTTCACCGGAATTCCGAGAACAATGGAAGAGTTCTGAAGCATTTTTAAACGTCAGCGGAATTTTGAAAACAATCGAAGAGTTCCAAAGCATTTTTAAAAGTCAGCGGAATTCCGTGAACAATGGAAGAATTCCGAAGCATTTTTAAACTTCAAAACTTCAGCAGAATTCCGAGAACAATGGTAGAATTCCGAAGCATTCTTAAACTTCAGCAGAATTACGAGCACAATGGAAGAGTTCCGAAGCATTCTTAAACTTCAGCGGAATTCCGAGAACAATGGAAGAGTTTTGAAGCATTTTTACACTTCAGCAGAATTCCTGGAACAATGGAAGAGTTCTGAAGCATTTTTCAAAGTCAGCAGAATTCCGAGAACCATAGAAGGGTACCAAAGCATGTTTAAACTTCACCGGAATTCCGAGAACAATGGAAGAGTTCCGAAGCATTTTTAAACATCAGCGGAATTCCGAGAACAATGGAAGAGTTCTGAAGCATTTTTAAACGTCAGCGGAATTCCGAGAACAATAGAAGAGTTGTGAAGCATTTTTAAGCGTCAGCGGAATTCTGAGAACAATGGAAGAATTCCAAAGCATTTTTAAACTTCAAAACTTCAGCAGAATTCCGAGAACAATGGAAGAGTTCCGAAGCATTCTTAAACTTCAGCGGAATTCCGAGAACAATGGAAGAGTTTTGAAGCAATTTTAAGCGTCAGCGGAATTCCGAGAACAATGGAAGAGTTCCGAAGCATTTTTAAACGTCAGCGGAATTCCGAGAACAATGGAAGAGTTCTCAAGCATTTTTAAAAGTCAGCGGAATTCTGAGAACAATAGAAGAGTTGTGAAGCATTTTTAAGCGTCAGCGGAATTCCGAGAACAATGGAAGAATTCCGAAGCATTTTTAAACTTCAGCAGAATTCCGAGAACAATGGAAGAGTTCCGAAGCATTCATAAACTTCAGCGGAATTCCGAGAGCAATGGAAGAGTTCCGAAGCATTTTTAAATGTCAGCGGAATTCCGAGAACAATAGAAGAGTTGTGAAGCATTTTTAAGCGTCAGCGGAATTCTGAGCACAATGGAAGAATTCCGAAGCATTTTTAAACTTCAAAACTTCAGCGGAATTCCGAGAACAATGGAAGAGTTTTGAAGCAATTTTAAGTTTCAGCGGAATTCCGAGAACAATGGAAGAGTTCCGAAGCATTCTTAAACTTCAGCGGAATTCCGAGAACAATGGAAGAGTTTTGAAGCAATTTTAAGCGTCAGCGGAATTCCGAGAACAATGGAAAAGTTCTGAAGCATTTTTAAATGTCAGCGGAATTCCGGGAACAATAGAAGAGTTGTGAAGCATTTTTAAGCGTCAGCGGAATTCTGAGAACAATGGAAGAATTCCGAAGCATTTTTAAACTTCAAAACTTCAGCAGAATTCCGAGAACAATGGAAGAGTTCCGAAGCATTCTTAAACTTCAGCGGAATTCCGAGAACAATGGAAGAGTTTTGAAGCAATTTTAAGCGTCAGCGGAATTCCGAGAACAATGGAAGAGTTCCGAAGCATTTTTAAACGTCAGCGGAATTCCGAGAACAATGGAAGAGTTCTGAAGCATTTTTAAACTTCAAAACTTCAGCAGAATTCCGAGAACAATGGAAGAATTCCGAAGCATTCTTAAACGTCAACGGAATTCCGAGAACAATGGAAGAGTTCTGAAGCATTTTTAAAAGTCAGCGGAATTCTGAGAAAAATAGAAGAGTTGTGAAGCATTTTTAAGCGTGAGCGGAATTCCGAGAACAATGGAAGAATTCCGAAGCATTTTTAAACTTCAAAACTTCAGCAGAATTCCGAAAGCAATGGAAGAATTCCGAAGCATTCTTAAACTTCAGCGGAATTCCGAGAACAATGGAAGAGTTCCGAAGCATTTTTAAAAGTCAGCGGAATTCCGAGAACAATGGAAGAGTTCCGAAGCATTTTTACACTTCAGCAGAATTCCTGGAACAATGGAAGAGTTCTGAAGCATTTTTCAAAGTCAGCAGAATTCCGAGAACAATAGAAGGGTACCAAAGCATGTTTAAACTTCAGCGGAATTCTGAGAACAATGTAAGAGTTCCGAAGCATTTTTAAACTTCACCGGAATTCCGAGAACAATGGAAGAGTTCCGAAGCATTTTTAAACATCAGCGGAATTCCGAGAACAATGGAAGAGTTCTGAAGCATTTTTAAACGTCAGCGGAATTCCGAGAACAATAGAAGAGTTGTGAAGCATTTTTAAGCGTCAGCGGAATTCTGAGAACAATGGAAGAATTCCGAAGCATTTTTAAACTTCAAAACTTCAGCAGAATTCCGAGAACAATGGAAGAGTTCCGAAGCATTCTTAAACTTCAGCGGAATTCCGAGAACAAAGGAAGAGTTCTGAAGCATTTTTAAAAGTCAGCGGAATTCTGAGAACAATAGAAGAGTTGTGAAGCATTTTTAAGCGTCAGAAGAATTCCGAGAACAATGGAAGAATTCCGAAGCATTTTTAAACTTCAAAACTTCAGCAGAATTCCGAGAACAATGGTAGAATTCCGAAGCATTCTTAAACTTCAGCAGAATTACGAGCACAATGGAAGAGTTCCGAAGCATTCTTAAACTTCAGCGGAATTCCGAGAACAATGGAAGAGTTTTGAAGCATTTTTACACTTCAGCAGAATTCCTGGAACAATGGAAGAGTTCTGAAGCATTTTTCAAAGTCAGCAGAATTCCGAGAACCATAGAAGGGTACCAAAGCATGTTTAAACTTCACCGGAATTCCGAGAACAATGGAAGAGTTCCGAAGCATTTTTAAACATCAGCGGAATTCCGAGAACAATGGAAGAGTTCTGAAGCATTTTTAAACGTCAGCGGAATTCCGAGAACAATAGAAGAGTTGTGAAGCATTTTTAAGCGTCAGCGGAATTCTGAGAACAATGGAAGAATTCCAAAGCATTTTTAAACTTCAAAACTTCAGCAGAATTCCGAGAACAATGGAAGAGTTCCGAAGCATTCTTAAACTTCAGCGGAATTCCGAGAACAATGGAAGAGTTTTGAAGCAATTTTAAGCGTCAGCGGAATTCCGAGAACAATGGAAGAGTTCCGAAGCATTTTTAAACGTCAGCGGAATTCCGAGAACAATGGAAGAGTTCTGAAGCATTTTTAAAAGTCAGCGGAATTCTGAGAACAATAGAAGAGTTGTGAAGCATTTTTAAGCGTCAGCGGAATTCCGAGAACAATGGAAGAATTCCGAAGCATTTTTAAACTTCAGCAGAATTCCGAGAACAATGGAAGAGTTCCGAAGCATTCATAAACTTCAGCGGAATTCCGAGAGCAATGGAAGAGTTCCGAAGCATTTTTAAATGTCAGCGGAATTCCGAGAACAATAGAAGAGTTGTGAAGCATTTTTAAGCGTCAGCGGAATTCTGAGCACAATGGAAGAATTCCGAAGCATTTTTAAACTTCAAAACTTCAGCGGAATTCCGAGAACAATGGAAGAGTTTTGAAGCAATTTTAAGTTTCAGCGGAATTCCGAGAACAATGGAAGAGTTCCGAAGCATTTTTAAACGTCAGCGGAATTCCGAGAACAATGGAAGAGTTCTGAAGCATTTTTAAAAGTCAGCGGAATTCTGAGAAAAATAGAAGAGTTGTGAAGCATTTTTAAGCGTCAGCGGAATTCCGAGAACAATGGAAGAATTCCGAAGCATTTTTAAACTTCAAAACTTCAGCAGAATTCCGAGAACAATGGAAGAATTCCAAAGCATTTTTAAAAGTCAGCGGAATTCCGAGAACAATGGAAGAGTTCCGAAGCATTTTTAAAAGTCAGCGGAATTCCGAGAACAATGGAAGAGTTCCGAAGCATTTTTAAACTTCAGCAGAAGTCCTGGCACAATGGAAGAGTTCTGAACCATTTTTAAAAGTCAGCAGAATTCCGAGAACAATAGTAGGGTACCAAAGCATGTTAAAACTTCAGCGGAATTCTGAGAACAATGTAAGAGTTCCGAAGCATTTTTAAACTTCACCGGAATTCCGAGAACAATGGAAGAGTTCTGAAGCATTTTTAAACGTCAGCGGAATTTTGAAAACAATCGAAGAGTTCCAAAGCATTTTTAAAAGTCAGCGGAATTCCGTGAACAATGGAAGAGTTGTGAAGCATTTTTAAGCGTCACCGGAAATCCGAGAACAATGGAAGAATTCCGAAGCATTTTTAAACTTCAAAACTTCAGCAGAATTCCGAGAACAATGGAAGAGTTCCGAAGCATTCTTAAACTTCAGCGGAATTCCGAGAACAATGGAAGAGTTTTGAAGCAATTTTAAGCGTCAGCGGAATTCCGAGAACAATGGAAAAGTTCTGAAGCATTTTTAAATGTCAGCGGAATTCCGGGAACAATGGAAGAGTTTTGAAGCAATTTTAAGCGTCAGCGGAATTCCGAGAACAATGGAAGAGTTCCGAAGCATTTTTAAACGTCAGCGGAATTCCGAGAACAATGGAAGAGTTCTGAAGCATTTTTAAACTTCAAAACTTCAGCAGAATTCCGAGAACAATGGAAGAATTCCGAAGCATTTTTAAACTTCAGCAGAATTCCGAGAACAATGGAAGAGTTCCGAAGCATTCTTAAACTTCAGCAGAATTCCGAGAACAATGGAAGAGTTCCGAAGCATTTTTAAACGTCAACGGAATTCCGAGAACAATGGAAGAGTTCTGAAGCATTTTTAAAAGTCAGCGGAATTCTGAGAAAAATAGAAGAGTTGTGAAGCATTTTTAAGCGTGAGCGGAATTCCGAGAACAATGGAAGAATTCCGAAGCATTTTTAAACTTCAAAACTTCAGCAGAATTCCGAAAGCAATGGAAGAATTCCGAAGCATTCTTAAACTTCAGCGGAATTCCGAGAACAATGGAAGAGTTCCGAAGCATTTTTAAAAGTCAGCGGAATTCCGAGAACAATGGAAGAGTTCCGAAGCATTTTTACACTTCAGCAGAATTCCTGGAACAATGGAAGAGTTCTGAAGCATTTTTCAAAGTCAGCAGAATTCCGAGAACAATAGAAGGGTACCAAAGCATGTTTAAACTTCAGCGGAATTCTGAGAACAATGTAAGAGTTCCGAAGCATTTTTAAACTTCACCGGAATTCCGAGAACAATGGAAGAGTTCCGAAGCATTTTTAAACATCAGCGGAATTCCGAGAACAATGGAAGAGTTCTGAAGCATTTTTAAACGTCAGCGGAATTCCGAGAACAATAGAAGAGTTGTGAAGCATTTTTAAGCGTCAGCGGAATTCTGAGAACAATGGAAGAATTCCGAAGCATTTTTAAACTTCAAAACTTCAGCAGAATTCCGAGAACAATGGAAGAGTTCCGAAGCATTCTTAAACTTCAGCGGAATTCCGAGAACAAAGGAAGAGTTCTGAAGCATTTTTAAAAGTCAGCGGAATTCTGAGAACAATAGAAGAGTTGTGAAGCATTTTTAAGCGTCAGAAGAATTCCGAGAACAATGGAAGAATTCCGAAGCATTTTTAAACTTCAAAACTTCAGCAGAATTCCGAGAACAATGGTAGAATTCCGAAGCATTCTTAAACTTCAGCAGAATTACGAGCACAATGGAAGAGTTCCGAAGCATTCTTAAACTTCAGCGGAATTCCGAGAACAATGGAAGAGTTTTGAAGCAATTTTAAGCGTCAGCGGAATTCCGAAAACAATGGAAGAGTTCCGAAGCATTTTTAAACGTCAGCGGAATTCCGAGAACAAAGGAAGAGTTCTGAAGCATTTTTAAAAGTCAGCGGAATTCTGAGAACAATAGAAGAGTTGTGAAGCATTTTTAAGCGTCAGCGGAATTCCGAGAACAATGGAAGAATTCCGAAGCATTTTTAAACTTCAAAACTTCAGCAGAATTCCGAGAACAATGGTAGAATTCCGAAGCATTCTTAAACTTCAGCAGAATTACGAGCACAATGGAAGAGTTCCGAAGCATTCTTAAACTTCAGCGGAATTCCGAGAACAATGGAAGAGTTTTGAAGCAATTTTAAGCGTCAGTGGAATTCCGAGAACAATGGAAGAGTTCCGAAGCATTTTTAAACGTCAGCGGAATTCCGAGAACAATGGAAGAGTTCTGAAGCATTTTTAAAAGTCAGCGGAATTCTGAGAAAAATAGAAGAGTTGTAAAGCATTTTTAAGCGTCAGCGGAATTCCGAGAACAATGGAAGAATTCCGAAGCATTTTTAAACTTCAAAACTTCAGCAGAATTCCGAGAACAATGGAAGAATTCCGAAGCATTCTTAAACTTCAGCGGAATTGCGAGAACAATGGAAGAGTTCCGAAGCATTTTTAAAAGTCAACGGAATTCCGAGAACAATGGAAGAGTTCCGAAGCATTTTTAAATGTCAGCGGAATTCCGAGAACAATGGAAGAGTTCCGAAGCATTTTTAAACTTCAGCAGAATTCCTGGCACAATGGAAGAGTTCTGAAGCATTTTTAAAAGTCAGCATAATTCCGAAAACAATAGAAGGGTACCAAAGCATGTTTAAACTTCAGCGGAATTCTGAGAACAATGTAAGAGTTCCGAAGCATTTTTAAACTTCACCGGAATTCCGAGAACAATGGAAGAGTTCTGAAGCATTTTTAAACGTCAGCGGAATTTTGAAAACAATCGAAGAGTTCCAAAGCATTTTTAAAAGTCAGCGGAATTCCGTGAACAATGGAAGAGTTGTGAAGCATTTTTAAGCGTTAGCGGAATTCCGAGAACAATGGAAGAGTTCCGAAGCATTTTTAAACTTCAGCAGAATTCCGAGAACAATGAAAGAGTTCCGAAGCATTCTTAAATTTCAGCAGAATTCCGGGAACAATGGAAGAGTTCCGAAGCATTTTTAAAAGTCAGCGGAATTCCGAGAACAATGTAAGAGTTCCGAAGCATTTTTAAAAGTCAGCAGAATTCCGAGAACAATAGAAAGGTACCAAAGCATGTTTAAACTTCAGAGGAATTCTGAGAACAATGTAAGAGTTCCGAAGAATTTTTAAACTTCACCGGAATTCCGAGAACAATGGAAGAGTCCCGAAGCATTTTTAAACGTCAGCGGAATTCCGAGAATAATGGAAGAGTTCTGAAGCATTTTTAAACGTCAGCGGAATTTTGAAAACAATGGAAGATTTCCGAAGCATTTTTAAACGTCAGCGGAATTCTGCGAACACTGGAAGAGTTCCGAAGCATTTTTAAATGTCAGCGGAATTCCGAGAACAATGGAAGAGTTGTGAAGCTATTTTAAACGTCAGCGGAATTCCGAGAACAATGGAAGAGTTCCGAAGCATTTTTAAACGTCAGCAGAATTCCGAGAACAATGGAAGAGTTCCGAAGCATTTTTAAACTTCAGCAGAATTCCGAGAACAATGGAAGAGTTCTGAAGCCTTTTTAAATGTCAGCGGAATTCCGAGAACAATGGAAGAGTTCCGAAGCATTTTTAAACGTCAGCGGAATTCCGAGAACAATGGAAGAGTTCTGAAGCATTTTTAAAAGTCAGCGGAATTCTGAGAAAAATAGAAGAGTTGTGAAGCATTTTTAAGCGTCAGCGGAATTCCGAGAACAATGGAAGAATTCCAAAGCATTTTTAAACTTCAAAATTTCAGCAGAATTCCGAGAACAATGGAAGAATTCCGAAGCATTCTTAAACTTCAGCGGAATTCCGAGAACAATGGAAGAGTTCCGAAGCATTTTTAAAAGTCAGCGGAATTCCGAGAACAATGGAAGAGTTCCGAAGCATTTCTAAAAGTCAGCGGAATTCCGAGAACAATGGAAGAGTTCCGAAGCATTTTTAAACTTCAGCAGAATTCCTGGCACAATGGAAGAGTTCTGAAGCATTTTTAAAAGTCAGCGGAATTCCGAGAACAATAGAAGGGTACCAAAGCATGTTTAAACTTCAGCGGAATTCTGAGAACAATGTAAGAGTTCCGAAGCATTTTTAAACTTCACCGGAATTCCGAGAACAATGGAAGAGTTCCGAAGCATTTTTAAACGTCAGCGGAATTCCGAGAACAATGGAAGAGTTCCGAAGCATTTTTAAACGTCAGCAGAATTCCGAGAACAATGGAAGAGTTCCGAAGCATTTTTAAACTTCAGCAGAATTCCGAGAACAATGGAAGAGTTCTGAAGCCTTTTTAAATGTCAGCGGAATTCCGAGAACAATGGAAGAGTTCCGAAGCATTTTTAAACGTCAGCGGAATTCCGAGAACAATGGAAGAGTTCTGAAGCATTTGTAAAAGTCAGCAGAATTCTGAGAAAAATAGAAGAGTTCTGAAGCATTTTTAAGCGTCAGCGGAATTAAGAGAACAATGGAAGAATTCCGAAGCATTTTTAAACTTCAAAACTTCAGCAGAATTCCGAGAACAATGGAAGAATTTCGAAGCATTCTTAAACTTCAGCGGAATTCCGAGAACAATGGAAGAGTTCCGAAGCATTTTTAAATGTCAGCGGAATTCCGAGAACAATAGAAGAGTTGTGAAGCATTTTTAAGCGTCAGCGGAATTCTGAGCACAATGGAAGAATTCCGAAGCATTTTTAAACTTCAAAACTTCAGCGGAATTCCGAGAACAATGGAAGAGTTTTGAAGCAATTTTAAGTTTCAGCGGAATTCCGAGAACAATGGAAGAGTTCCGAAGCATTTTTAAACGTCAGCGGAATTCCGAGAACAATGGAAGAGTTCTGAAGCATTTTTAAAAGTCAGCGGAATTCTGAGAAAAATAGAAGAGTTGTGAAGCATTTTTAAGCGTCAGCGGAATTCCGAGAACAATGGAAGAATTCCGAAGCATTTTTAAACTTCAAAACTTCAGCAGAATTCCGAGAACAATGGAAGAATTCCAAAGCATTTTTAAAAGTCAGCGGAATTCCGAGAACAATGGAAGAGTTCCGAAGCATTTTTAAAAGTCAGCGGAATTCCGAGAACAATGGAAGAGTTCCGAAGCATTTTTAAACTTCAGCAGAAGTCCTGGCACAATGGAAGAGTTCTGAACCATTTTTAAAAGTCAGCAGAATTCCGAGAACAATAGTAGGGTACCAAAGCATGTTAAAACTTCAGCGGAATTCTGAGAACAATGTAAGAGTTCCGAAGCATTTTTAAACTTCACCGGAATTCCGAGAACAATGGAAGAGTTCTGAAGCATTTTTAAACGTCAGCGGAATTTTGAAAACAATCGAAGAGTTCCAAAGCATTTTTAAAAGTCAGCGGAATTCCGTGAACAATGGAAGAGTTGTGAAGCATTTTTAAGCGTCACCGGAAATCCGAGAACAATGGAAGAATTCCGAAGCATTTTTAAACTTCAAAACTTCAGCAGAATTCCGAGAACAATGGAAGAGTTCCGAAGCATTCTTAAACTTCAGCGGAATTCCGAGAACAATGGAAGAGTTTTGAAGCAATTTTAAGCGTCAGCGGAATTCCGAGAACAATGGAAAAGTTCTGAAGCATTTTTAAATGTCAGCGGAATTCCGAGAACAATAGAAGAGTTGTGAAGCATTTTTAAGCGTCAGCGGAATTCTGAGAACAATGGAAGAATTCCGAAGCATTTTTAAACTTCAAAACTTCAGCAGAATTCCGAGAACAATGGAAGAGTTCCGAAGCATTCTTAAACTTCAGCGGAATTCCGAGAACAATGGAAGAGTTTTGAAGCAATTTTAAGCGTCAGCGGAATTCCGAGAACAATGGAAGAGTTCCGAAGCATTTTTAAACGTCAGCGGAATTCCGAGAACAATGGAAGAGTTCTGAAGCATTTTTAAACTTCAAAACTTCAGCAGAATTCCGAGAACAATGGAAGAATTCCGAAGCATTTTTAAACTTCAGCAGAATTCCGAGAACAATGGAAGAGTTCCGAAGCATTCTTAAACTTCAGCAGAATTCCGAGAACAATGGAAGAGTTCCGAAGCATTTTTAAACGTCAACGGAATTCCGAGAACAATGGAAGAGTTCTGAAGCATTTTTAAAAGTCAGCGGAATTCTGAGAAAAATAGAAGAGTTGTGAAGCATTTTTAAGCGTGAGCGGAATTCCGAGAACAATGGAAGAATTCCGAAGCATTTTTAAACTTCAAAACTTCAGCAGAATTCCGAAAGCAATGGAAGAATTCCGAAGCATTCTTAAACTTCAGCGGAATTCCGAGAACAATGGAAGAGTTCCGAAGCATTTTTAAAAGTCAGCGGAATTCCGAGAACAATGGAAGAGTTCCGAAGCATTTTTACACTTCAGCAGAATTCCTGGAACAATGGAAGAGTTCTGAAGCATTTTTCAAAGTCAGCAGAATTCCGAGAACAATAGAAGGGTACCAAAGCATGTTTAAACTTCAGCGGAATTCTGAGAACAATGTAGGAGTTCCGAAGCATTTTTAAACTTCACCGGAATTCCGAGAACAATGGAAGAGTTCCGAAGCATTTTTAAACATCAGCGGAATTCCGAGAACAATGGAAGAGTTCTGAAGCATTTTTAAACGTCAGCGGAATTCCGAGAACAATGGAAGAGTTGTGAAGCATTTTTAAGCGTCAGCGGAATTCTGAGAACAATGGAAGAATTCCGAAGCATTTTTAAACTTCAAAACTTCAGCAGAATTCCGAGAACAATGGAAGAGTTCCGAAGCATTCTTAAACTTCAGCGGAATTCCGAGAACAAAGGAAGAGTTCTGAAGCATTTTTAAAAGTCAGCGGAATTCTGAGAACAATAGAAGAGTTGTGAAGCATTTTTAAGCGTCAGAAGAATTCCGAGAACAATGGAAGAATTCCGAAGCATTTTTAAACTTCAAAACTTCAGCAGAATTCCGAAAACAATGGAAGAGTTCCGAAGCATTTTTAAACGTCAGCGGAATTCCGAGAACAAAGGAAGAGTTCTGAAGCATTTTTAAAAGTCAGCGGAATTCTGAGAACAATAGAAGAGTTGTGAAGCATTTTTAAGCGTCAGCGGAATTCCGAGAACAATGGAAGAATTCCGAAGCATTTTTAAACTTCAAAACTTCAGCAGAATTCCGAGAACAATGGTAGAATTCCGAAGCATTCTTAAACTTCAGCAGAATTACGAGCACAATGGAAGAGTTCCGAAGCATTATTAAACTTCAGCGGAATTCCGAGAACAATGGAAGAGTTTTGAAGCAATTTTAAGCGTCAGCGGAATTCCGAGAACAATGGAAGAGTTCCGAAGCATTTTTAAACGTCAGCGGAATTCTGAGAACAATGGAAGAGTTCTGAAGCATTTTTAAAAGTCAGCAGAATTCTGAGAAAAATAGAAGAGTTGTGAAGCATTTTTAAGCGTCAGCGGAATTCCGAGAACAATGGAAGAATTCCGAAGCATTTTTACACTTCAGCAGAATTCCTGGAACAATGGAAAAGTTCTGAAGCATTTTTCAAAGTCAGCAGAATTCCGAGAACAATAGAAGGGTACCAAAGCATGTTTAAACTTCAGCGGAATTCTGAGAACAATGTAAGAGTTCCAAAGCATTTTTAAACTTCACCGGAATTCCGAGAACAATGGAAGAGTTCTGAAGCATTTTTAAACGTCAACGGAATTCCGAGAACAATAGAAGAGTTGTGAAGCATTTTTAAGCGTCAGCGGAATTCTGAGAACAATGGAAGAATTTCGAAGCATTTTTAAACTTAAAAACTTCAGCAGAATTCCGAGAACAATGGAAGAGTTCCGAAGCATTCTTAAACTTCAGCGGAATTCCGAGAACAATGGAAGAGTTTTGAAGCAATTTTAAGCGTCAGCGGAATTCCGAGAACAATGGAAGAGTTCCGAAGCATTTTTAAACGTCAGCGGAATTCCGAGAACAAAGGAAGAGTTCTGAAGCATTTTTAAAAGTCAGTGGAATTCTGAGAACAATAGAAGAGTTGTGAAGCATTTTTAAGCGTCAGCGGAATTCCGAGAACAATGGAAGAATTCCGAAGCATTTTTAAACTTCAAAACTTCAGCAGAATTCCGAGAACAATGGTAGAATTCCGAAGCATTCTTAAACTTCAGCAGAATTACGAGCACAATGGAAGAGTTCCGAAGCATTCTTAAACTTCAGCGGAATTCCGAGAACAATGGAAGAGTTTTGAAGCAATTTTAAGCGTCAGTGGAATTCCGAGAACAATGGAAGAGTTCCGAAGCATTTTTAAACGTCAGCGGAATTCCGAGAACAATGGAAGAGTTCTGAAGCATTTTTAAAAGTCAGCGGAATTCTGAGAAAAATAGTAGAGTTGTAAAGCATTTTTAAGCGTCAGCGGAATTCCGAGAACAATGGAAGAATTCCGAAGCATTTTTAAACTTCAAAACTTCAGCAGAATTCCGAGAACAATGGAAGAATTCCGAAGCATTCTTAAACTTCAGCGGAATTGCGAGAACAATGGAAGAGTTCCGAAGCATTTTTAAAAGTCAACGGAATTCCGAGAACAATGGAAGAGTTCCGAAGCATTTTTAAATGTCAGCGGAATTCCGAGAACAATGGAAGAGTTCCGAAGCATTTTTAAACTTCAGCAGAATTCCTGGCACAATGGAAGAGTTCTGAAGCATTTTTAAAAGTCAGCATAATTCCGAAAACAATAGAAGGGTACCAAAGCATGTTTAAACTTCAGCGGAATTCTGAGAACAATGTAAGGGTTCCGAAGCATTTTTAAACTTCACCGGAATTCCGAGAACAATGGAAGAGTTCTGAAGCATTTTTAAACGTCAGCGGAATTTTGAAAACAATCGAAGAGTTCCAAAGCATTTTTAAAAGTCAGCGGAATTCCGTGAACAATGGAAGAGTTGTGAAGCATTTTTAAGCGTTAGCGGAATTCCGAGAACAATGGAAGAGTTCCGAAGCATTTTTAAACTTCAGCAGAATTCCGAGAACAATGAAAGAGTTCCGAAGCATTCTTAAACTTCAGCAGAATTCCGAGAACAATGTAAGAGTTCCGAAGCATTTTTAAAAGTCAGCAGAATTCCGAGAACAATAGAAGGGTACCAAAGCATGTTTAAACTTCAGCGGAATTCTGAGAACAATGTAAGAGTTCCGAAGAATTTTTAAACTTCACCGGAATTCCGAGAACAATGGAAGAGTCCCGAAGCATTTTTAAACGTCAGCGGAATTCCGAGAATAATGGAAGAGTTCTGAAGCATTTTTAAACGTCAGCGGAATTTTGAAAACAATGGAAGATTTCCGAAGCATTTTTAAACGTCAGCGGAATTCTGCGAACACTGGAAGAGTTCCGAAGCATTTTTAAATGTCAGCGGAATTCCGAGAACAATGGAAGAGTTGTGAAGCTATTTTAAACGTCAGCGGAATTCCGAGAACAATGGAAGAGTTCCGAAGCATTTTTAAACGTCAGCAGAATTCCGAGAACAATGGAAGAGTTCCGAAGCATTTTTAAACTTCAGCAGAATTCCGAGAACAATGGAAGAGTTCTGAAGCCTTTTTAAATGTCAGCGGAATTCCGAGAACAATGGAAGAGTTCCGAAGCATTTTTAAACGTCAGCGGAATTCCGAGAATAATGGAAGAGTTCTGAAGCATTTTTAAAAGTCAGCGGAATTCTGAGAAAAATAGAAGAGTTGTGAAGCATTTTTAAGCGTCAGCGGAATTCCGAGAACAATGGAAGAATTCCAAAGCATTTTTAAACTTCAAAACTTCAGCAGAATTCCGAGAACAATGGAAGAATTCCGAAGCATTCTTAAACTTCAGCGGAATTCCGAGAACAATGGAAGAGTTCCGAAGCATTTTTAAAAGTCAGCGGAATTCCGAGAACAATGGAAGAGTTCCGAAGCATTTTTAAAAGTCAGCGGAATTCCGAGAACAATGGAAGAGTTCCGAAGCATTTTTAAACTTCAGCAGAATTCCTGGCACAATGGAAGAGTTCTGAAGTATTTTTAAAAGTCAGCAGAATTCCGAGAACAATAGAAGGGTACCAAAGCATGTTTAAACTTCAGCGGAATTCTGAGAACAATGTAAGAGTTCCGAAGCATTTTTAAACTTCACCGGAATTCCGAGAACAATGGAAGAGTTCCGAAGCATTTTTAAACGTCAGCGGAATTCCGAGAACAATGGAAGAGTTCCGAAGCATTTTTAAACCTCAGCAGAATTCCGAGAACAATGGAAGAGTTCCGAAGCATTTTTAAACCTCAGCAGAATTCCGAGAACAATGGAAGAGTTCTGAAGCCTTTTTAAATGTCAGCGGAATTCCGAGAACAATGGAAGAGTTCCGAAGCATTTTTAAACGTCAGCGGAATTCCGAGAACAATGGAAGAGTTCTGAAGCATTTGTAAAAGTCAGCAGAATTCTGAGAAAAATAGAAGAGTTCTGAAGCATTTTTAAGCGTCAGCGGAATTAAGAGAACAATGGAAGAATTCCGAAGCATTTTTAAACTTCAAAACTTCAGCAGAATTCCGAAAGCAATGGAAGAATTCCGAAGCATTCTTAAACTTCAGCGGAATTCCGAGAACAATGGAAGAGTTCCGAAGCATTTTTAAAAGTCAGCGGAATTCCGAGAACAATGGAAGAGTTCCGAAGCATTTTTACACTTCAGCAGAATTCCTGGAACAATGGAAGAGTTCTGAAGCATTTTTCAAAGTCAGCAGAATTCCGAGAACAATAGAAGGGTACCAAAGCATGTTTAAACTTCAGCGGAATTCTGAGAACAATGTAAGAGTTCCGAAGCATTTTTAAACTTCACCGGAATTCCGAGAACAATGGAAGAGTTCCGAAGCATTTTTAAACATCAGCGGAATTCCGAGAACAATGGAAGAGTTCTGAAGCATTTTTAAACGTCAGCGGAATTCCGAGAACAATAGAAGAGTTGTGAAGCATTTTTAAGCGTCAGCGGAATTCTGAGAACAATGGAAGAATTCCGAAGCATTTTTAAACTTCAAAACTTCAGCAGAATTCCGAGAACAATGGAAGAGTTCCGAAGCATTCTTAAACTTCAGCGGAATTCCGAGAACAAAGGAAGAGTTCTGAAGCATTTTTAAAAGTCAGCGGAATTCTGAGAACAATAGAAGAGTTGTGAAGCATTTTTAAGCGTCAGAAGAATTCCGAGAACAATGGAAGAATTCCGAAGCATTTTTAAACTTCAAAACTTCAGCAGAATTCCGAGAACAATGGTAGAATTCCGAAGCATTCTTAAACTTCAGCAGAATTACGAGCACAATGGAAGAGTTCCGAAGCATTCTTAAACTTCAGCGGAATTCCGAGAACAATGGAAGAGTTTTGAAGCAATTTTAAGCGTCAGCGGAATTCCGAAAACAATGGAAGAGTTCCGAAGCATTTTTAAACGTCAGCGGAATTCCGAGAACAAAGGAAGAGTTCTGAAGCATTTTTAAAAGTCAGCGGAATTCTGAGAACAATAGAAGAGTTGTGAAGCATTTTTAAGCGTCAGCGGAATTCCGAGAACAATGGAAGAATTCCGAAGCATTTTTAAACTTCAAAACTTCAGCAGAATTCCGAGAACAATGGTAGAATTCCGAAGCATTCTTAAACTTCAGCAGAATTACGAGCACAATGGAAGAGTTCCGAAGCATTCTTAAACTTCAGCGGAATTCCGAGAACAATGGAAGAGTTTTGAAGCAATTTTAAGCGTCAGTGGAATTCCGAGAACAATGGAAGAGTTCCGAAGCATTTTTAAACGTCAGCGGAATTCCGAGAACAATGGAAGAGTTCTGAAGCATTTTTAAAAGTCAGCGGAATTCTGAGAAAAATAGAAGAGTTGTAAAGCATTTTTAAGCGTCAGCGGAATTCCGAGAACAATGGAAGAATTCCGAAGCATTTTTAAACTTCAAAACTTCAGCAGAATTCCGAGAACAATGGAAGAATTCCGAAGCATTCTTAAACTTCAGCGGAATTGCGAGAACAATGGAAGAGTTCCGAAGCATTTTTAAAAGTCAACGGAATTCCGAGAACAATGGAAGAGTTCCGAAGCATTTTTAAATGTCAGCGGAATTCCGAGAACAATGGAAGAGTTCCGAAGCATTTTTAAACTTCAGCAGAATTCCTGGCACAATGGAAGAGTTCTGAAGCATTTTTAAAAGTCAGCATAATTCCGAAAACAATAGAAGGGTACCAAAGCATGTTTAAACTTCAGCGGAATTCTGAGAACAATGTAAGAGTTCCGAAGCATTTTTAAACTTCACCGGAATTCCGAGAACAATGGAAGAGTTCTGAAGCATTTTTAAACGTCAGCGGAATTTTGAAAACAATCGAAGAGTTCCAAAGCATTTTTAAAAGTCAGCGGAATTCCGTGAACAATGGAAGAGTTGTGAAGCATTTTTAAGCGTTAGCGGAATTCCGAGAACAATGGAAGAGTTCCGAAGCATTTTTAAACTTCAGCAGAATTCCGAGAACAATGAAAGAGTTCCGAAGCATTCTTAAATTTCAGCAGAATTCCGGGAACAATGGAAGAGTTCCGAAGCATTTTTAAAAGTCAGCGGAATTCCGAGAACAATGTAAGAGTTCCGAAGCATTTTTAAAAGTCAGCAGAATTCCGAGAACAATAGAAGGGTACCAAAGCATGTTTAAACTTCAGCGGAATTCTGAGAACAATGTAAGAGTTCCGAAGAATTTTTAAACTTCACCGGAATTCCGAGAACAATGGAAGAGTCCCGAAGCATTTTTAAACGTCAGCGGAATTCCGAGAATAATGGAAGAGTTCTGAAGCATTTTTAAACGTCAGCGGAATTTTGAAAACAATGGAAGATTTCCGAAGCATTTTTAAACGTCAGCGGAATTCTGCGAACACTGGAAGAGTTCCGAAGCATTTTTAAATGTCAGCGGAATTCCGAGAACAATGGAAGAGTTGTGAAGCTATTTTAAACGTCAGCGGAATTCCGAGAACAATGGAAGAGTTCCGAAGCATTTTTAAACGTCAGCAGAATTCCGAGAACAATGGAAGAGTTCCGAAGCATTTTTAAACTTCAGCAGAATTCCGAGAACAATGGAAGAGTTCTGAAGCCTTTTTAAATGTCAGCGGAATTCCGAGAACAATGGAAGAGTTCCGAAGCATTTTTAAACGTCAGCGGAATTCCGAGAACAATGGAAGAGTTCTGAAGCATTTTTAAAAGTCAGCGGAATTCTGAGAAAAATAAAAGAGTTGTGAAGCATTTTTAAGCGTCAGCGGAATTCCGAGAACAATGGAAGAATTCCAAAGCATTTTTAAACTTCAAAATTTCAGCAGAATTCCGAGAACAATGGAAGAATTCCGAAGCATTCTTAAACTTCAGCGGAATTCCGAGAACAATGGAAGAGTTCCGAAGCATTTTTAAAAGTCAGCGGAATTCCGAGAACAATGGAAGAGTTCCGAAGCATTTTTAAAAGTCAGCGGAATTCCGAGAACAATGGAAGAGTTCCGAAGCATTTTTAAACTTCAGCAGAATTCCTGGCACAATGGAAGAGTTCTGAAGCATTTTTAAAAGTCAGCGGAATTCCGAGAACAATAGAAGGGTACCAAAGCATGTTTAAACTTCAGCGGAATTCTGAGAACAATGTAAGAGTTCCGAAGCATTTTTAAACTTCACCGGAATTCCGAGAACAATGGAAGAGTTCCGAAGCATTTTTAAACGTCAGCGGAATTCCGAGAACAATGGAAGAGTTCCGAAGCATTTTTAAACGTCAGCAGAATTCCGAGAACAATGGAAGAGTTCCGAAGCATTTTTAAACTTCAGCAGAATTCCGAGAACAATGGAAGAGTTCTGAAGCCTTTTTAAATGTCAGCGGAATTCCGAGAACAATGGAAGAGTTCCGAAGCATTTTTAAACGTCAGCGGAATTCCGAGAACAATGGAAGAGTTCTGAAGCATTTGTAAAAGTCAGCAGAATTCTGAGAAAAATAGAAGAGTTCTGAAGCATTTTTAAGCGTCAGCGGAATTAAGAGAACAATGGAAGAATTCCGAAGCATTTTTAAACTTCAAAACTTCAGCAGAATTCCGAGAACAATGGAAGAATTTCGAAGCATTCTTAAACTTCAGCGGAATTCCGAGAACAATGGAAGAGTTCCGAAGCATTTTTAAATGTCAGCGGAATTCCGAGAACAATAGAAGAGTTGTGAAGCATTTTTAAGCGTCAGCGGAATTCTGAGCACAATGGAAGAATTCCGAAGCATTTTTAAACTTCAAAACTTCAGCGGAATTCCGAGAACAATGGAAGAGTTTTGAAGCAATTTTAAGTTTCAGCGGAATTCCGAGAACAATGGAAGAGTTCCGAAGCATTTTTAAACGTCAGCGGAATTCCGAGAACAATGGAAGAGTTCTGAAGCATTTTTAAAAGTCAGCGGAATTCTGAGAAAAATAGAAGAGTTGTGAAGCATTTTTAAGCGTCAGCGGAATTCCGAGAACAATGGAAGAATTCCGAAGCATTTTTAAACTTCAAAACTTCAGCAGAATTCCGAGAACAATGGAAGAATTCCAAAGCATTTTTAAAAGTCAGCGGAATTCCGAGAACAATGGAAGAGTTCCGAAGCATTTTTAAAAGTCAGCGGAATTCCGAGAACAATGGAAGAGTTCCGAAGCATTTTTAAACTTCAGCAGAAGTCCTGGCACAATGGAAGAGTTCTGAACCATTTTTAAAAGTCAGCAGAATTCCGAGAACAATAGTAGGGTACCAAAGCATGTTAAAACTTCAGCGGAATTCTGAGAACAATGTAAGAGTTCCGAAGCATTTTTAAACTTCACCGGAATTCCGAGAACAATGGAAGAGTTCTGAAGCATTTTTAAACGTCAGCGGAATTTTGAAAACAATCGAAGAGTTCCAAAGCATTTTTAAAAGTCAGCGGAATTCCGTGAACAATGGAAGAGTTGTGAAGCATTTTTAAGCGTCACCGGAAATCCGAGAACAATGGAAGAATTCCGAAGCATTTTTAAACTTCAAAACTTCAGCAGAATTCCGAGAACAATGGAAGAGTTCCGAAGCATTCTTAAACTTCAGCGGAATTCCGAGAACAATGGAAGAGTTTTGAAGCAATTTTAAGCGTCAGCGGAATTCCGAGAACAATGGAAAAGTTCTGAAGCATTTTTAAATGTCAGCGGAATTCCGAGAACAATAAAAGAGTTGTGAAGCATTTTTAAGCGTCAGCGGAATTCTGAGAACAATGGAAGAATTCCGAAGCATTTTTAAACTTCAAAACTTCAGCAGAATTCCGAGAACAATGGAAGAGTTCCGAAGCATTCTTAAACTTCAGCGGAATTCCGAGAACAATGGAAGAGTTTTGAAGCAATTTTAAGCGTCAGCGGAATTCCGAGAACAATGGAAGAGTTCCGAAGCATTTTTAAACGTCAGCGGAATTCCGAGAACAATGGAAGAGCTCTGAAGCATTTTTAAACTTCAAAACTTCAGCAGAATTCCGAGAACAATGGAAGAATTCCGAAGCATTTTTAAACTTCAGCAGAATTCCGAGAACAATGGAAGAGTTCCGAAGCATTCTTAAACTTCAGCAGAATTCCGAGAACAATGGAAGAGTTCCGAAGCATTTTTAAACGTCAACGGAATTCCGAGAACAATGGAAGAGTTCTGAAGCATTTTTAAAAGTCAGCGGAATTCTGAGAAAAATAGAAGAGTTGTGAAGCATTTTTAAGCGTGAGCGGAATTCCGAGAACAATGGAAGAATTCCGAAGCATTTTTAAACTTCAAAACTTCAGCAGATTTCCGAAAGCAATGGAAGAATTCCGAAGCATTCTTAAACTTCAGCGGAATTCCGAGAACAATGGAAGAGTTCCGAAGCATTTTTAAAAGTCAGCGGAATTCCGAGAACAATGGAAGAGTTCCGAAGCATTTTTACACTTCAGCAGAATTCCTGGAACAATGGAAGAGTTCTGAAGCATTTTTCAAAGTCAGCAGAATTCCGAGAACAATAGAAGGGTACCAAAGCATGTTTAAACTTCAGCGGAATTCTGAGAACAATGTAGGAGTTCCGAAGCATTTTTAAACTTCACCGGAATTCCGAGAACAATGGAAGAGTTCCGAAGCATTTTTAAACATCAGCGGAATTCCGAGAACAATGGAAGAGTTCTGAAGCATTTTTAAACGTCAGCGGAATTCCGAGAACAATAGAAGAGTTGTGAAGCATTTTTAAGCGTCAGCGGAATTCTGAGAACAATGGAAGAATTCCGAAGCATTTTTAAACTTCAAAACTTCAGCAGAATTCCGAGAACAATGGAAGAGTTCCGAAGCATTCTTAAACTTCAGCGGAATTCCGAGAACAAAGGAAGAGTTCTGAAGCATTTTTAAAAGTCAGCGGAATTCTGAGAACAATAGAAGAGTTGTGAAGCATTTTTAAGCGTCAGAAGAATTCCGAGAACAATGGAAGAATTCCGAAGCATTTTTAAACTTCAAAACTTCAGCAGAATTCCGAGAACAATGGTAGAATTCCAAAGCATTCTTAAACTTCAGCAGAATTACGAGCACAATGGAAGAGTTCCGAAGCATTCTTAAACTTCAGCGGAATTCCGAGAACAATGGAAGAGTTTTGAAGCAATTTTAAGCGTCAGCGGAATTCCGAAAACAATGGAAGAGTTCCGAAGCATTTTTAAACGTCAGCGGAATTCCGAGAACAAAGGAAGAGTTCTGAAGCATTTTTAAAAGTCAGCGGAATTCTGAGAACAATAGAAGAGTTGTGAAGCATTTTTAAGCGTCAGCGGAATTCCGAGAACAATGGAAGAATTCCGAAGCATTTTTAAACTTCAAAACTTCAGCAGAATTCCGAGAACAATGGTAGAATTCCGAAGCATTCTTAAACTTCAGCAGAATTACGAGCACAATGGAAGAGTTCCGAAGCATTATTAAACTTCAGCGGAATTCCGAGAACAATGGAAGAGTTTTGAAGCAATTTTAAGCGTCAGCGGAATTCCGAGAACAATGGAAGAGTTCCGAAGCATTTTTAAACGTCAGCGGAATTCTGAGAACAATGGAAGAGTTCTGAAGCATTTTTAAAAGTCAGCAGAATTCTGAGAAAAATAGAAGAGTTGTGAAGCATTTTTAAGCGTCAGCGGAATTCCGAGAACAATGGAAGAATTCCGAAGCATTTTTACACTTCAGCAGAATTCCTGGAACAATGGAAAAGTTCTGAAGCATTTTTCAAAGTCAGCAGAATTCCGAGAACAATAGAAGGGTACCAAAGCATGTTTAAACTTCAGCGGAATTCTGAGAACAATGTAAGAGTTCCAAAGCATTTTTAAACTTCACCGGAATTCCGAGAACAATGGAAGAGTTCTGAAGCATTTTTAAACGTCAACGGAATTCCGAGAACAATAGAAGAGTTGTGAAGCATTTTTAAGCGTCAGCGGAATTCTGAGAACAATGGAAGAATTTCGAAGCATTTTTAAACTTCAAAACTTCAGCAGAATTCCGAGAACAATGGAAGAGTTCCGAAGCATTCTTAAACTTCAGCGGAATTCCGAGAACAATGGAAGAGTTTTGAAGCAATTTTAAGCGTCAGCGGAATTCCGAGAACAATGGAAGAGTTCCGAAGCATTTTTAAACATCAGCGGAATTCCGAGAACAAAG
This sequence comes from Phyllobates terribilis, assembly GCF_046119375.1. NCBI lineage: Eukaryota > Metazoa > Chordata > Amphibia > Anura > Dendrobatidae > Phyllobates > Phyllobates terribilis. Next base: position 8,927,220 of record NW_027362788.1, on the reverse strand, counting down.
GAAGAGTTCTGAAGCATTTTTAAAAGTCAGCGGAATTCTGAGAACAATAGAAGAGTTGTGAAGCATTTTTAAGCGTCAGCGGAATTCCGAGAACAATGGAAGAATTCCGAAGCATTTTTAAACTTCAAAACTTCAGCAGAATTCCGAGAACAATGGTAGAATTCCGAAGCATTCTTAAACTTCAGCAGAATTACGAGCACAATGGAAGAGTTCCGAAGCATTCTTAAACTTCAGCGGAATTCCGAGAACAATGGAAGAGTTTTGAAGCAATTTTAAGCGTCAGTGGAATTCCGAGAACAATGGAAGAGTTCCGAAGCATTTTTAAACGTCAGCGGAATTCCGAGAACAATGGAAGAGTTCTGAAGCATTTTTAAAAGTCAGCGGAATTCTGAGAAAAATAGAAGAGTTGTAAAGCATTTTTAAGCGTCAGCGGAATTCCGAGAACAATGGAAGAATTCCGAAGCATTTTTAAACTTCAAAACTTCAGCAGAATTCCGAGAACAATGGAAGAATTCCGAAGCATTCTTAAACTTCAGCGGAATTGCGAGAACAATGGAAGAGTTCCGAAGCATTTTTAAAAGTCAACGGAATTCCGAGAACAATGGAAGAGTTCCGAAGCATTTTTAAATGTCAGCGGAATTCCGAGAACAATGGAAGAGTTCCGAAGCATTTTTAAACTTCAGCAGAATTCCTGGCACAATGGAAGAGTTCTGAAGCATTTTTAAAAGTCAGCATAATTCCGAAAACAATAGAAGGGTACCAAAGCATGTTTAAACTTCAGCGGAATTCTGAGAACAATGTAAGGGTTCCGAAGCATTTTTAAACTTCACCGGAATTCCGAGAACAATGGAAGAGTTCTGAAGCATTTTTAAACGTCAGCGGAATTTTGAAAACAATCGAAGAGTTCCAAAGCATTTTTAAAAGTCAGCGGAATTCCGTGAACAATGGAAGAGTTGTGAAGCATTTTTAAGCGTTAGCGGAATTCCGAGAACAATGGAAGAGTTCCGAAGCATTTTTAAACTTCAGCAGAATTCCGAGAACAATGAAAGAGTTCCGAAGCATTCTTAAACTTCAGCAGAATTCCGAGAACAATGTAAGAGTTCCGAAGCATTTTTAAAAGTCAGCAGAATTCCGAGAACAATAGAAGGGTACCAAAGCATGTTTAAACTTCAGCGGAATTCTGAGAACAATGTAAGAGTTCCGAAGAATTTTTAAACTTCACCGGAATTCCGAGAACAATGGAAGAGTCCCGAAGCATTTTTAAACGTCAGCGGAATTCCGAGAATAATGGAAGAGTTCTGAAGCATTTTTAAACGTCAGCGGAATTTTGAAAACAATGGAAGATTTCCGAAGCATTTTTAAACGTCAGCGGAATTCTGCGAACACTGGAAGAGTTCCGAAGCATTTTTAAATGTCAGCGGAATTCCGAGAACAATGGAAGAGTTGTGAAGCTATTTTAAACGTCAGCGGAATTCCGAGAACAATGGAAGAGTTCCGAAGCATTTTTAAACGTCAGCAGAATTCCGAGAACAATGGAAGAGTTCCGAAGCATTTTTAAACTTCAGCAGAATTCCGAGAACAATGGAAGAGTTCTGAAGCCTTTTTAAATGTCAGCGGAATTCCGATAACAATGGAAGAGTTCCGAAGCATTTTTAAACGTCAGCGGAATTCCGAGAATAATGGAAGAGTTCTGAAGCATTTTTAAAAGTCAGCGGAATTCTGAGAAAAATAGAAGAGTTGTGAAGCATTTTTAAGCGTCAGCGGAATTCCGAGAACAATGGAAGAATTCCAAAGCATTTTTAAACTTCAAAACTTCAGCAGAATTCCGAGAACAATGGAAGAATTCCGAAGCATTCTTAAACTTCAGCGGAATTCCGAGAACAATGGAAGAGTTCCGAAGCATTTTTAAAAGTCAGCGGAATTCCGAGAACAATGGAAGAGTTCCGAAGCATTTTTAAAAGTTAGCGGAATTCCGAGAACAATGGAAGAGTTCCGAAGCATTTTTAAACTTCAGCAGAATTCCTGGCACAATGGAAGAGTTCTGAAGCATTTTTAAAAGTCAGCAGAATTCCGAGAACAATAGAAGGGTACCAAAGCATGTTTAAACTTCAGCGGAATTCTGAGAACAATGTAAGAGTTCCGAAGCATTTTTAAACTTCACCGGAATTCCGAGAACAATGGAAGAGTTCCGAAGCATTTTTAAACGTCAGCGGAATTCCGAGAACAATGGAAGAGTTCCGAAGCATTTTTAAACCTCAGCAGAATTCCGAGAACAATGGAAGAGTTCCGAAGCATTTTTAAACCTCAGCAGAATTCCGAGAACAATGGAAGAGTTCTGAAGCCTTTTTAAATGTCAGCGGAATTCCGAGAACAATGGAAGAGTTCCGAAGCATTTTTAAACGTCAGCGGAATTCCGAGAACAATGGAAGAGTTCTGAAGCATTTGTAAAAGTCAGCAGAATTCTGAGAAAAATAGAAGAGTTCTGAAGCATTTTTAAGCGTCAGCGGAATTAAGAGAACAATGGAAGAATTCCGAAGCATTTTTAAACTTCAAAACTTCAGCAGAATTCCGAGAACAATGGAAGAATTTCGAAGCATTCTTAAACTTCAGCGGAATTCCGAGAACAATGGAAGAGTTCCGAAGCATTTTTAAAAGTCAGCGGAATTCCGAGAACAATGGAAGAGTTCCGAAGCATTTTTAAAAGTCAGCGGAATTCCGAGAACAATGGAAGAGTTCCGAAGCATTTTTAAACTTCAGCAGAATTCCTGGCACAATGGAAGAGTTCTGAAGCATTTTTAAAAGTCAGCAGAATTCCGAGAACAATAGAAGGGTACCAAAGCATGTTTAAACTTCAGCGGAATTCTGAGAACAATGTAAGAGTTCCGAAGCATTTTTAAACTTCACCGGAATTCCGAGAACAATGGAAGAGTTCCGAAGCATTTTTAAACGTCAGCGGAATTCCGAGAACAATGGAAGAATTCCGAAGCATTTTTAAACTTCAAAACTTCAGCAGAATTCCGAGAACAATGGAAGAATTCCGAAGCATTTTTAAACTTCAAAACTTCAGCAGAATTCCGAGAACAATGGAAGAGTTCCGAAGCATTCTTAAACTTCAGCAGAATTCCGAGAACAATGGAAGAGTTTTGAAGCAATTTTAAGCGTCAGCGGAATTCCGAGAACAATGGAAGAGTTCCGAAGCATTTTTTAACGTCAGCGGAATTCTGCGAACACTGGAAGAGTTCCGAAGCATTTTTAAATGTCAGCGGAATTCCGAGAACAATGGAAGAGTTGTGAAGCATTTTTAAACGTCAGCGGAATTCCGAGAACAATGGAAGAGTTCCGAAGCATTTTTAAACGTCAGCAGAATTCCGAGAACAATGGAAGAGTTCCGAAGCATTTTTAAAAGTCAGCGGAATTCCGAGAACAATGGAAGAGTTCCGAAGCATTTTTAAACTTCAGCAGAATTCCTGGCACAATGGAAGAGTTCTGAAGCATTTTTAAAAGTCAGCAGAATTCCGAGAACAATAGAAGGGTACCAAAGCATGTTTAAACTTCAGCGGAATTCTGAGAACAATGTAAGAGTTCCGAAGCATTTTTAAACTTCACCGGAAATCCGAGAACAATGGAAGAGTTCTGAAGCATTTTTAAACGTCAGCTGAATACCGAGAACAATGGAAGAATTCCGAAGCATTTTTAAACTTCAAAACTTCAGCAGAATTCCGAGAACAATGGAAGAGTTCCGAAGCATTCTTAAACTTCAGCGGAATTCCGAGAACAATGGAACTGTTTTGAAGCAATTTTAAGCGTCAGCGGAATTCCGAGAACAATGGAAGAGTTCCGAAGCATTTTTAAACGTCAGCGGAATTCCGAGAACAATGGAAGAGTTCTGAAGCATTTTTAAAAGTCAGCGGAATTCTGAGAAAAATAGAAGAGTTGTGAAGCATTTTTAAGCGTCATCGGAATTCCGAGAACAATAGAAGAATTCCGAAGCATTTTTAAACTTCAAAACTTCAGCAGAATTCTGAGAACAATGGAAGAATTCCGAAGCATTCTTAAACCTCAGCAGAATTCCGAGAACAATGGAAGAGTTCCGAAGCATTTTTAAACCTCAGCAGAATTCCGAGAACAATGGAAGAGTTCTGAAGCCTTTTTAAATGTCAGCGGAATTCCGAGAACAATGGAAGAGTTCCGAAGCATTTTTAAACGTCAGCGGAATTCCGAGAACAATGGAAGAGTTCTGAAGCATTTGTAAAAGTCAGCAGAATTCTGAGAAAAATAGAAGAGTTCTGAAGCATTTTTAAGCGTCAGCGGAATTAAGAGAACAATGGAAGAATTCCGAAGCATTTTTAAACTTCAAAACTTCAGCAGAATTCCGAGAACAATGGAAGAATTTCGAAGCATTCTTAAACTTCAGCGGAATTCCGAGAACAATGGAAGAGTTCCGAAGCATTTTTAAAAGTCAGCGGAATTCCGAGAACAATGGAAGAGTTCCGAAGCATTTTTAAAAGTCAGCGGAATTCCGAGAACAATGGAAGAGTTCCGAAGCATTTTTAAACTTCAGCAGAATTCCTGGCACAATGGAAGAGTTCTGAAGCATTTTTAAAAGTCAGCAGAATTCCGAGAACAATAGAAGGGTACCAAAGCATGTTTAAACTTCAGCGGAATTCTGAGAACAATGTAAGAGTTCCGAAGCATTTTTAAACTTCACCGGAATTCCGAGAACAATGGAAGAGTTCCGAAGCATTTTTAAACGTCAGCGGAATACCGAGAACAATGGAAGAGTTCTGAAGCATTTTTAAAAGTCAGCGGAATTCTGAGAACAATAGAAGAGTTGTGAAGCATTTTTAAGCGTCAGCGGAATTCCGAGAACAATGGAAGAATTCCGAAGCATTTTTAAACTTCAAAACTTCAGCAGAATTCCGAGAACAATGGAAGAATTCCGAAGCATTTTTAAACTTCAAAACTTCAGCAGAATTCCGAGAACAATGGAAGAGTTCCGAAGCATTCTTAAACTTCAGCAGAATTCCGAGAACAATGGAAGAGTTTTGAAGCAATTTTAAGCGTCAGCGGAATTCCGAGAACAATGGAAGAGTTCCGAAGCATTTTTTAACGTCAGCGGAATTCTGCGAACACTGGAAGAGTTCCGAAGCATTTTTAAATGTCAGCGGAATTCCGAGAACAATGGAAGAGTTGTGAAGCATTTTTAAACGTCAGCGGAATTCCGAGAACAATGGAAGAGTTCCGAAGCATTTTTAAACGTCAGCAGAATTCCGAGAACAATGGAAGAGTTGCGAAGCATTTTTAAAAGTCAGCGGAATTCCGAGAACAATGGAAGAGTTCCGAAGCATTTTTAAACTTCAGCAGAATTCCTGGCACAATGGAAGAGTTCTGAAGCATTTTTAAAAGTCAGCAGAATTCCGAGAACAATAGAAGGGTACCAAAGCATGTTTAAACTTCAGCGGAATTCTGAGAACAATGTAAGAGTTCCGAAGCATTTTTAAACTTCACCGGAAATCCGAGAACAATGGAAGAGTTCTGAAGCATTTTTAAACGTCAGCTGAATACCGAGAACAATGGAAGAATTCCGAAGCATTTTTAAACTTCAAAACTTCAGCAGAATTCCGAGAACAATGGAAGAGTTCCGAAGCATTCTTAAACTTCAGCGGAATTCCGAGAACAATGGAACTGTTTTGAAGCAATTTTAAGCGTCAGCGGAATTCCGAGAACAATGGAAGAGTTCCGAAGCATTTTTAAACGTCAGCGGAATTCCGAGAACAATGGAAGAGTTCTGAAGCATTTTTAAAAGTCAGCGGAATTCTGAGAAAAATAGAAGAGTTGTGAAGCATTTTTAAGCGTCATCGGAATTCCGAGAACAATAGAAGAATTCCGAAGCATTTTTAAACTTCAAAACTTCAGCAGAATTCTGAGAACAATGGAAGAATTCCGAAGCATTCTTAAACTTCAGCGGAATTCCGAGAACAATGGAAGAGTTTTGAAGCAATTTTAAGCGTCAGCGGAATTCCGAGAACAATGGAAGAGTTCCGAAGCATTTTTAAACGTCAGCGGAATTCTGCGAACACTGGAAGAGTTCCGAAGCATTTTTAAATGTCAGCGGAATTCCGAGAACAATGGAAGAGTTGTGAAGCATTTTTAAACGTCAGCGGAATTCCGAGAACAATGGAAGAGTTCCGAAGCATTTTTAAACGTCAGCAGAATTCCGAGAACAATGGAAGAGTTCCGAAGCATTTTTAAACTTCAGCAGAATTCCGAGAACAATGGAAGAGTTCTGAAGCCTTTTTAAATGTCAGCGGAATTCCGAGAACAATGGAAGAGTTCCGAAGCATTTTTAAACGTCAGCGGAATTCCGAGAACAATGGAAGAGTTCTGAAGCATTTGTAAAAGTCAGCGGAATTCTGAGAAAAATAGAAGAGTTGTGAAGCATTTTTAAGCGTCAGCGGAATTCCGAGAACAATGGAAGAATTCCGAAGCATTTTTAAACTTCAAAACTTCAGCAGAATTCCGAGAACAATGGAAGAATTTCGAAGCATTCTTAAACTTCAGCGGAATTCCGAGAACAATGGAAGAGTTCCGAAGCATTTTTAAAAGTCAGCGGAATTCCGAGAACAATGGAAGAGTTGCGAAGCATTTTTAAAAGTCAGCGGAATTCCGAGAACAATGGAAGAGTTCCGAAGCATTTTTAAACTTCAGCAGAATTCCTGGCACAATGGAAGAGTTCTGAAGCATTTTTAAAAGTCAGCAGAATTCCGAGAACAATAGAAGGGTACCAAAGCATGTTTAAACTTCAGAGGTATTCTGAGAACAATGTAAGAGTTCCGAAGCATTTTTAAACTTCACCGGAAATCCGAGAACAATGGAAGAGTTCCGAAGCATTTTTAAACGTCAGCGGAATACCGAGAACAATGGAAGAGTTGTGAAGCATTTTTAAACTTCAGCAGAATTCCGAGAACAATGGCAGAGTTCTGAAGCATTCTTAAACTTCAGCGGAATTCCGAGAACAATGGAAGAGTTCCGAAGCATTTTTAAATGTCAGCGGAATTCCGAGAACAATAGAAGAGTTGTCAAGCATTTTTAAGCGTCAGCGGAATTCTGAGAACAATGGAAGAATTCCGAAGCATTTTTAAACTTCAAAACTTCAGCAGAATTCCGAGAACAATGGAAGAGTTCCGAAGCATTCTTAAACTTCAGCGGAATTCCGAGAACAATGGAAGAGTTTTGAAGCAATTTTAAGCGTCAGCGGAATTCCGAGAACAATGAAAGAGTTCCGAAGCATTTTTAAACGTCAGCGGAATTCCGAGAACAATGGAAGAGTTCTGAAGCATTTTTAAAAGTCAGCGGAATTCTGAGAACAATAGAAGAGTTGTGAAGCATTTTTAAGCGTCAGCGGAATTCCGAGAACAATGGAAGAATTCCGAAGTATTTTTAAACTTCAAAACTTCAGCAGAATTCCGAGAACAATGGAAGAATTCCGAAGCATTTTTAAACTTCAAAACTTCAGCAGAATTCCGAGAACAATGGTAGAATTCCGAAACATTCTTAAACTTCAGCAGAATTACGAGCACAATGGAAGAGTTCCGAAGCATTCTTAAACTTCAGCGGAATTCCGAGAACAATGGAAGAGTTTTGAAGCAATTTTAAGCGTCAGCGGAATTCCGAGAACAATGGAACAGTTCCGAAGCATTTTTAAACGTCAGCGGAATTCCGAGAACAATGGAAGAGTTCTGAAGCATTTTTAAAAGTCAGCGGAATTCTGAGAAAAATAGAAGAGCTGTGAAGCATTTTTAAGCGTCAGCGGAATTCCGAGAACAATGGAAGAATTCCGAAGCATTTTTACACTTCAGCAGAATTCCTGGAACAATGGAAGAGTTCTGAAGCATTTTTAAAAGTCAGCAGAATTCCGAGAACAATAGAAGGGTACCAAAGCATGTTTAAACTTCAGCGGAATTCTGAGAACAATGTAAGAGTTCCGAAGCATTTTTAAACTTCACCGGAATTCCGAGAACAATGGAAGAGTTCCGAAGCATTTTTAAACATCAGCGGAATTCCGAGAACAATGGAAGAGTTCTGAAGCATTTTTAAACGTCAGCGGAATTCCGAGAACAATAGAAGAGTTGTGAAGCATTTTTAAGCGTCAGCGGAATTCTGAGAACAATGTAAGAGTTCCGAAGCATTTTTAAACTTCACCGGAATTCCGAGAACAATGGAAGAGTTCCGAAGCATTTTTAAACGTCAGCGGAATTCCGAGAACAATGGAAGAGTTCCGAAGCATTTTTAAACCTCAGCAGAATTCCGAGAACAATGGAAGAGTTCCGAAGCATTTTTAAACCTCAGCAGAATTCCGAGAACAATGGAAGAGTTCTGAAGCCTTTTTAAATGTCAGCGGAATTCCGAGAACAATGGAAGAGTTCCGAAGCATTTTTAAACGTCAGCGGAATTCCGAGAACAATGGAAGAGTTCTGAAGCATTTGTAAAAGTCAGCAGAATTCTGAGAAAAATAGAAGAGTTCTGAAGCATTTTTAAGCGTCAGCGGAATTAAGAGAACAATGGAAGAATTCCGAAGCATTTTTAAACTTCAAAACTTCAGCAGAATTCCGAGAACAATGGAAGAATTTCGAATCATTCTTAAACTTCAGCGGAATTCCGAGAACAATGGAAGAGTTCCGAAGCATTTTTAAAAGTCAGCGGAATTCCGAGAACAATGGAAGAGTTCCGAAGCATTTTTAAAAGTCAGCGGAATTCCGAGAACAATGGAAGAGTTCCGAAGCATTTTTAAACTTCAGCAGAATTCCTGGCACAATGGAAGAGTTCTGAAGCATTTTTAAAAGTCAGCATAATTCCGAAAACAATAGAAGGGTACCAAAGCATGTTTAAACTTCAGCGGAATTCTGAGAACAATGTAAGGGTTCCGAAGCATTTTTAAACTTCACCGGAATTCCGAGAACAATGGAAGAGTTCTGAAGCATTTTTAAACGTCAGCGGAATTTTGAAAACAATCGAAGAGTTCCAAAGCATTTTTAAAAGTCAGCGGAATTCCGTGAACAATGGAAGAGTTGTGAAGCATTTTTAAGCGTTAGCGGAATTCCGAGAACAATGGAAGAGTTCCGAAGCATTTTTAAACTTCAGCAGAATTCCGAGAACAATGAAAGAGTTCCGAAGCATTCTTAAACTTCAGCAGAATTCCGAGAACAATGTAAGAGTTCCGAAGCATTTTTAAAAGTCAGCAGAATTCCGAGAACAATAGAAGGGTACCAAAGCATGTTTAAACTTCAGCGGAATTCTGAGAACAATGTAAGAGTTCCGAAGAATTTTTAAACTTCACCGGAATTCCGAGAACAATGGAAGAGTCCCGAAGCATTTTTAAACGTCAGCGGAATTCCGAGAATAATGGAAGAGTTCTGAAGCATTTTTAAACTTCACCGGAAATCCGAGAACAATGGAAGAGTTCTGAAGCATTTTTAAACGTCAGCTGAATACCGAGAACAATGGAAGAATTCCGAAGCATTTTTAAACTTCAAAACTTCAGCAGAATTCCGAGAACAATGGAAGAGTTCCGAAGCATTCTTAAACTTCAGCGGAATTCCGAGAACAATGGAAGAGTTTTGAAGCAATTTTAAGCGTCAGCGGAATTCCGAGAACAATGGAAGAGTTCCGAAGCATTTTTAAACGTCAGCGGAATTCCGAGAACAATGGAAGAGTTCTGAAGCATTTTTAAAAGTCAGCGGAATTCTGAGAAAAATAGAAGAGTTGTGAAGCATTTTTAAGCGTCATCGGAATTCCGAGAACAATAGAAGAATTCCGAAGCATTTTTAAACTTCAAAACTTCAGCAGAATTCTGAGAACAATGGAAGAATTCCGAAGCATTTTTAAACGTCAGCGGAATTCTGCGAACACTGGAAGAGTTCCGAAGCATTTTTAAATGTCAGCGGAATTCCGAGAACAATGGAAGAGTTCCGAAGCATTTTTAAACGTCAGCGGAATTCTGCGAACACTGGAAGAGTTCCGAAGCATTTTTAAATGTCAGCGGAATTCCGAGAACAATGGAAGAGTTGTGAAGCATTTTTAAACGTCAGCGGAATTCCGAGAACAATGGAAGAGTTCCGAAGCATTTTTAAACGTCAGCAGAATTCCGAGAACAATGGAAGAGTTCCGAAGCATTTTTAAACTTCAGCAGAATTCCGAGAACAATGGAAGAGTTCTGAAGCCTTTTTAAATGTCAGCGGAATTCCGAGAACAATGGAAGAGTTCCGAAGCATTTTTAAACGTCAGCGGAATTCCGAGAACAATGGAAGAGTTCTGAAGCATTTGTAAAAGTCAGCGGAATTCTGAGAAAAATAGAAGAGTTGTGAAGCATTTTTAAGCGTCAGCGGAATTCCGAGAACAATGGAAGAATTCCGAAGCATTTTTAAACTTCAAAACTTCAGCAGAATTCCGAGAACAATGGAAGAATTTCGAAGCATTCTTAAACTTCAGCGGAATTCCGAGAACAATGGAAGAGTTCCGAAGCATTTTTAAAAGTCAGCGGAATTCCGAGAACAATGGAAGAGTTGCGAAGCATTTTTAAAAGTCAGCGGAATTCCGAGAACAATGGAAGAGTTCCGAAGCATTTTTAAACTTCAGCAGAATTCCTGGCACAATGGAAGAGTTCTGAAGCATTTTTAAAAGTCAGCAGAATTCCGAGAACAATAGAAGGGTACCAAAGCATGTTTAAACTTCAGAGGTATTCTGAGAACAATGTAAGAGTTCCGAAGCATTTTTAAACTTCACCGGAAATCCGAGAACAATGGAAGAGTTCCGAAGCATTTTTAAACGTCAGCGGAATTAAGAGAACAATGGAAGAATTCCGAAGCATTTTTAAACTTCAAAACTTCAGCAGAATTCCGAGAACAATGGAAGAATTTCGAATCATTCTTAAACTTCAGCGGAATTCCGAGAACAATGGAAGAGTTCCGAAGCATTTTTAAAAGTCAGCGGAATTCCGAGAACAATGGAAGAGTTCCGAAGCATTTTTAAAAGTCAGCGGAATTCCGAGAACAATGGAAGAGTTCCGAAGCATTTTTAAACTTCAGCAGAATTCCTGGCACAATGGAAGAGTTCTGAAGCATTTTTAAAAGTCAGCATAATTCCGAAAACAATAGAAGGGTACCAAAGCATGTTTAAACTTCAGCGGAATTCTGAGAACAATGTAAGGGTTCCGAAGCATTTTTAAACTTCACCGGAATTCCGAGAACAATGGAAGAGTTCTGAAGCATTTTTAAACGTCAGCGGAATTTTGAAAACAATCGAAGAGTTCCAAAGCATTTTTAAAAGTCAGCGGAATTCCGTGAACAATGGAAGAGTTGTGAAGCATTTTTAAGCGTTAGCGGAATTCCGAGAACAATGGAAGAGTTCCGAAGCATTTTTAAACTTCAGCAGAATTCCGAGAACAATGAAAGAGTTCCGAAGCATTCTTAAACTTCAGCAGAATTCCGAGAACAATGTAAGAGTTCCGAAGCATTTTTAAAAGTCAGCAGAATTCCGAGAACAATAGAAGGGTACCAAAGCATGTTTAAACTTCAGCGGAATTCTGAGAACAATGTAAGAGTTCCGAAGAATTTTTAAACTTCACCGGAATTCCGAGAACAATGGAAGAGTCCCGAAGCATTTTTAAACGTCAGCGGAATTCCGAGAATAATGGAAGAGTTCTGAAGCATTTTTAAACTTCACCGGAAATCCGAGAACAATGGAAGAGTTCTGAAGCATTTTTAAACGTCAGCTGAATACCGAGAACAATGGAAGAATTCCGAAGCATTTTTAAACTTCAAAACTTCAGCAGAATTCCGAGAACAATGGAAGAGTTCCGAAGCATTCTTAAACTTCAGCGGAATTCCGAGAACAATGGAAGAGTTTTGAAGCAATTTTAAGCGTCAGCGGAATTCCGAGAACAATGGAAGAGTTCCGAAGCATTTTTAAACGTCAGCGGAATTCCGAGAACAATGGAAGAGTTCTGAAGCATTTTTAAAAGTCAGCGGAATTCTGAGAAAAATAGAAGAGTTGTGAAGCATTTTTAAGCGTCATCGGAATTCCGAGAACAATAGAAGAATTCCGAAGCATTTTTAAACTTCAAAACTTCAGCAGAATTCTGAGAACAATGGAAGAATTCCGAAGCATTTTTAAACGTCAGCGGAATTCTGCGAACACTGGAAGAGTTCCGAAGCATTTTTAAATGTCAGCGGAATTCCGAGAACAATGGAAGAGTTCCGAAGCATTTTTAAACGTCAGCGGAATTCTGCGAACACTGGAAGAGTTCCGAAGCATTTTTAAATGTCAGCGGAATTCCGAGAACAATGGAAGAGTTGTGAAGCATTTTTAAACGTCAGCGGAATTCCGAGAACAATGGAAGAGTTCCGAAGCATTTTTAAACGTCAGCAGAATTCCGAGAACAATGGAAGAGTTCCGAAGCATTTTTAAACTTCAGCAGAATTCCGAGAACAATGGAAGAGTTCTGAAGCCTTTTTAAATGTCAGCGGAATTCCGAGAACAATGGAAGAGTTCCGAAGCATTTTTAAACGTCAGCGGAATTCCGAGAACAATGGAAGAGTTCTGAAGCATTTGTAAAAGTCAGCGGAATTCTGAGAAAAATAGAAGAGTTGTGAAGCATTTTTAAGCGTCAGCGGAATTCCGAGAACAATGGAAGAATTCCGAAGCATTTTTAAACTTCAAAACTTCAGCAGAATTCCGAGAACAATGGAAGAATTTCGAAGCATTCTTAAACTTCAGCGGAATTCCGAGAACAATGGAAGAGTTCCGAAGCATTTTTAAAAGTCAGCGGAATTCCGAGAACAATGGAAGAGTTGCGAAGCATTTTTAAAAGTCAGCGGAATTCCGAGAACAATGGAAGAGTTCCGAAGCATTTTTAAACTTCAGCAGAATTCCTGGCACAATGGAAGAGTTCTGAAGCATTTTTAAAAGTCAGCAGAATTCCGAGAACAATAGAAGGGTACCAAAGCATGTTTAAACTTCAGAGGTATTCTGAGAACAATGTAAGAGTTCCGAAGCATTTTTAAACTTCACCGGAAATCCGAGAACAATGGAAGAGTTCCGAAGCATTTTTAAACGTCAGCGGAATACCGAGAACAATGGAAGAGTTGTGAAGCATTTTTAAACTTCAGCAGAATTCCGAGAACAATGGCAGAGTTCTGAAGCATTCTTAAACTTCAGCGGAATTCCGAGAACAATGGAAGAGTTCCGAAGCATTTTTAAATGTCAGCGGAATTCCGAGAACAATAGAAGAGTTGTCAAGCATTTTTAAGCGTCAGCGGAATTCTGAGAACAATGGAAGAATTCCGAAGCATTTTTAAACTTCAAAACTTCAGCAGAATTCCGAGAACAATGGAAGAGTTCCGAAGCATTCTTAAACTTCAGCGGAATTCCGAGAACAATGGAAGAGTTTTGAAGCAATTTTAAGCGTCAGCGGAATTCCGAGAACAATGAAAGAGTTCCGAAGCATTTTTAAACGTCAGCGGAATTCCGAGAACAATGGAAGAGTTCTGAAGCATTTTTAAAAGTCAGCGGAATTCTGAGAACAATAGAAGAGTTGTGAAGCATTTTTAAGCGTCAGCGGAATTCCGAGAACAATGGAAGAATTCCGAAGTATTTTTAAACTTCAAAACTTCAGCAGAATTCCGAGAACAATGGAAGAATTCCGAAGCATTTTTAAACTTCAAAACTTCAGCAGAATTCCGAGAACAATGGTAGAATTCCGAAACATTCTTAAACTTCAGCAGAATTACGAGCACAATGGAAGAGTTCCGAAGCATTCTTAAACTTCAGCGGAATTCCGAGAACAATGGAAGAGTTTTGAAGCAATTTTAAGCGTCAGCGGAATTCCGAGAACAATGGAACAGTTCCGAAGCATTTTTAAACGTCAGCGGAATTCCGAGAACAATGGAAGAGTTCTGAAGCATTTTTAAAAGTCAGCGGAATTCTGAGAAAAATAGAAGAGCTGTGAAGCATTTTTAAGCGTCAGCGGAATTCCGAGAACAATGGAAGAATTCCGAAGCATTTTTACACTTCAGCAGAATTCCTGGAACAATGGAAGAGTTCTGAAGCATTTTTAAAAGTCAGCAGAATTCCGAGAACAATAGAAGGGTACCAAAGCATGTTTAAACTTCAGCGGAATTCTGAGAACAATGTAAGAGTTCCGAAGCATTTTTAAACTTCACCGGAATTCCGAGAACAATGGAAGAGTTCCGAAGCATTTTTAAACATCAGCGGAATTCCGAGAACAATGGAAGAGTTCTGAAGCATTTTTAAACGTCAGCGGAATTCCGAGAACAATAGAAGAGTTGTGAAGCATTTTTAAGCGTCAGCGGAATTCTGAGAACAATGTAAGAGTTCCGAAGCATTTTTAAACTTCACCGGAATTCCGAGAACAATGGAAGAGTTCCGAAGCATTTTTAAACGTCAGCGGAATTCCGAGAACAATGGAAGAGTTCCGAAGCATTTTTAAACGTCAGCGGAATTCCGAGAACAATGGAAGAGTTCCGAAGCATTTTTAAACCTCAGCAGAATTCCGAGAACAATGGAAGAGTTCCGAAGCATTTTTAAACCTCAGCAGAATTCCGAGAACAATGGAAGAGTTCTGAAGCCTTTTTAAATGTCAGCGGAATTCCGAGAACAATGGAAGAGTTCCGAAGCATTTTTAAACGTCAGCGGAATTCCGAGAACAATGGAAGAGTTCTGAAGCATTTGTAAAAGTCAGCAGAATTCTGAGAAAAATAGAAGAGTTCTGAAGCATTTTTAAGCGTCAGCGGAATTAAGAGAACAATGGAAGAATTCCGAAGCATTTTTAAACTTCAAAACTTCAGCAGAATTCCGAGAACAATGGAAGAATTTCGAATCATTCTTAAACTTCAGCGGAATTCCGAGAACAATGGAAGAGTTCCGAAGCATTTTTAAAAGTCAGCGGAATTCCGAGAACAATGGAAGAGTTCCGAAGCATTTTTAAAAGTCAGCGGAATTCCGAGAACAATGGAAGAGTTCCGAAGCATTTTTAAACTTCAGCAGAATTCCTGGCACAATGGAAGAGTTCTGAAGCATTTTTAAAAGTCAGCATAATTCCGAAAACAATAGAAGGGTACCAAAGCATGTTTAAACTTCAGCGGAATTCTGAGAACAATGTAAGGGTTCCGAAGCATTTTTAAACTTCACCGGAATTCCGAGAACAATGGAAGAGTTCTGAAGCATTTTTAAACGTCAGCGGAATTTTGAAAACAATCGAAGAGTTCCAAAGCATTTTTAAAAGTCAGCGGAATTCCGTGAACAATGGAAGAGTTGTGAAGCATTTTTAAGCGTTAGCGGAATTCCGAGAACAATGGAAGAGTTCCGAAGCATTTTTAAACTTCAGCAGAATTCCGAGAACAATGAAAGAGTTCCGAAGCATTCTTAAACTTCAGCAGAATTCCGAGAACAATGTAAGAGTTCCGAAGCATTTTTAAAAGTCAGCAGAATTCCGAGAACAATAGAAGGGTACCAAAGCATGTTTAAACTTCAGCGGAATTCTGAGAACAATGTAAGAGTTCCGAAGAATTTTTAAACTTCACCGGAATTCCGAGAACAATGGAAGAGTCCCGAAGCATTTTTAAACGTCAGCGGAATTCCGAGAATAATGGAAGAGTTCTGAAGCATTTTTAAACTTCACCGGAAATCCGAGAACAATGGAAGAGTTCTGAAGCATTTTTAAACGTCAGCTGAATACCGAGAACAATGGAAGAATTCCGAAGCATTTTTAAACTTCAAAACTTCAGCAGAATTCCGAGAACAATGGAAGAGTTCCGAAGCATTCTTAAACTTCAGCGGAATTCCGAGAACAATGGAAGAGTTTTGAAGCAATTTTAAGCGTCAGCGGAATTCCGAGAACAATGGAAGAGTTCCGAAGCATTTTTAAACGTCAGCGGAATTCCGAGAACAATGGAAGAGTTCTGAAGCATTTTTAAAAGTCAGCGGAATTCTGAGAAAAATAGAAGAGTTGTGAAGCATTTTTAAGCGTCATCGGAATTCCGAGAACAATAGAAGAATTCCGAAGCATTTTTAAACTTCAAAACTTCAGCAGAATTCTGAGAACAATGGAAGAATTCCGAAGCATTTTTAAACGTCAGCGGAATTCTGCGAACACTGGAAGAGTTCCGAAGCATTTTTAAATGTCAGCGGAATTCCGAGAACAATGGAAGAGTTCCGAAGCATTTTTAAACGTCAGCGGAATTCTGCGAACACTGGAAGAGTTCCGAAGCATTTTTAAATGTCAGCGGAATTCCGAGAACAATGGAAGAGTTGTGAAGCATTTTTAAACGTCAGCGGAATTCCGAGAACAATGGAAGAGTTCCGAAGCATTTTTAAACGTCAGCAGAATTCCGAGAACAATGGAAGAGTTCCGAAGCATTTTTAAACTTCAGCAGAATTCCGAGAACAATGGAAGAGTTCTGAAGCCTTTTTAAATGTCAGCGGAATTCCGAGAACAATGGAAGAGTTCCGAAGCATTTTTAAACGTCAGCGGAATTCCGAGAACAATGGAAGAGTTCTGAAGCATTTGTAAAAGTCAGCGGAATTCTGAGAAAAATAGAAGAGTTGTGAAGCATTTTTAAGCGTCAGCGGAATTCCGAGAACAATGGAAGAATTCCGAAGCATTTTTAAACTTCAAAACTTCAGCAGAATTCCGAGAACAATGGAAGAATTTCGAAGCATTCTTAAACTTCAGCGGAATTCCGAGAACAATGGAAGAGTTCCGAAGCATTTTTAAAAGTCAGCGGAATTCCGAGAACAATGGAAGAGTTGCGAAGCATTTTTAAAAGTCAGCGGAATTCCGAGAACAATGGAAGAGTTCCGAAGCATTTTTAAACTTCAGCAGAATTCCTGGCACAATGGAAGAGTTCTGAAGCATTTTTAAAAGTCAGCAGAATTCCGAGAACAATAGAAGGGTACCAAAGCATGTTTAAACTTCAGAGGTATTCTGAGAACAATGTAAGAGTTCCGAAGCATTTTTAAACTTCACCGGAAATCCGAGAACAATGGAAGAGTTCCGAAGCATTTTTAAACGTCAGCGGAATACCGAGAACAATGGAAGAGTTGTGAAGCATTTTTAAACTTCAGCAGAATTCCGAGAACAATGGCAGAGTTCTGAAGCATTCTTAAACTTCAGCGGAATTCCGAGAACAATGGAAGAGTTCCGAAGCATTTTTAAATGTCAGCGGAATTCCGAGAACAATAGAAGAGTTGTCAAGCATTTTTAAGCGTCAGCGGAATTCTGAGAACAATGGAAGAATTCCGAAGCATTTTTAAAAGTCAGCGGAATTCCGAGAACAATGGAAGAGTTCCGAAGCATTTTTACACTTCAGCAGAATTCCTGGAACAATGGAAGAGTTCTGAAGCATTTTTCAAAGTCAGCAGAATTCCGAGAACAATAGTAGGGTACCAAAGCATGTTTAAACTTCAGCGGAATTCTGAGAACAATGTAAGAGTTCCGAAGCATTTTTAAACTTCACCGGAATTCCGAGAACAATGGAAGAGTTCCGAAGCATTTTTAAACATCAGCGGAATTCCGAGAACAATGGAAGAGTTCTGAAGCATTTTTAAACGTCAGCGGAATTCCGAGAACAATAGAAGAGTTGTGAAGCATTTTTAAGCGTCAGCGGAATTCTGAGAACAATGGAAGAATTCCGAAGCATTTTTAAACTTCAAAACTTCAGCAGAATTCCGAGAACAATGGAAGAGTTCCGAAGCATTCTTAAACTTCAGCGGAATTCCGAGAACAATGGAAGAGTTTTGAAGCAATTTTAAGCGTCAGCGGAATTCCGAGAACAATGGAAAAGTTCCGAAGCATTTTTAAACGGCAGCGGAATTCCGAGAACAAAGGAAGAGTTCTGAAGCATTTTTAAAAGTCAGCGGAATTCTGAGAACAATAGAAGAGTTGTGAAGCATTTTTAAGCGTCAGCGGAATTCCGAGAACAATGGAAGAATTCCGAAGCATTTTTAAACTTCAAAACTTCAGCAGAATTCCGAGAACAATGGTAGAATTCCGAAACATTCTTAAACTTCAGCAGAATTACGAGCACAATGGAAGAGTTCCGAAGCATTCTTAAACTTCAGCGGAATTCCGAGAACAATGGAAGAGTTTTGAAGCAATTTTAAGCGTCAGCGGAATTCCGAGAACAATGGAACAGTTCCGAAGCATTTTTAAACGTCAGCGGAATTCCGAGAACAATGGAAGAGTTCTGAAGCATTTTTAAAAGTCAGCGGAATTCTGAGAAAAATAGAAGAGCTGTGAAGCATTTTTAAGCGTCAGCGGAATTCCGAAAACAATGGAAGAATTCCGAAGCATTTTTACACTTCTGCAGAATTCCTGGAACAATGGAAGAGTTCTGAAGCATTTTTAAAAGTCAGCAGAATTCCGAGAACAATAGAAGGGTACCAAAGCATGTTTAAACTTCAGCGGAATTCTGAGAACAATGTAAGAGTTCCGAAGCATTTTTAAACTTCACCGGAATTCCGAGAACAATGGAAGAGTTCCGAAGCATTTTTAAACATCAGCGGAATTCCGAGAACAATGGAAGAGTTCTGAAGCATTTTTAAACGTCAGCGGAATTCCGAGAACAATAGAAGAGTTGTGAAGCATTTTTAAGCGTCAGCGGAATTCTGAGAACAATGTAAGAGTTCCGAAGCATTTTTAAACTTCACCGGAATTCCGAGAACAATGGAAGAGTTCCGAAGCATTTTTAAACGTCAGCGGAATTCCGAGAACAATGGAAGAGTTCCGAAGCATTTTTAAACCTCAGCAGAATTCCGAGAACAATGGAAGAGTTCCGAAGCATTTTTAAACCTCAGCAGAATTCCGAGAACAATGGAAGAGTTCTGAAGCCTTTTTAAATGTCAGCGGAATTCCGAGAACAATGGAAGAGTTCCGAAGCATTTTTAAACGTCAGCGGAATTCCGAGAACAATGGAAGAGTTCTGAAGCATTTGTAAAAGTCAGCAGAATTCTGAGAAAAATAGAAGAGTTCTGAAGCATTTTTAAGCGTCAGCGGAATTAAGAGAACAATGGAAGAATTCCGAAGCATTTTTAAACTTCAAAACTTCAGCAGAATTCCGAGAACAATGGAAGAATTTCGAAGCATTCTTAAACTTCAGCGGAATTACGAGAACAATGGAAGAGTTCCGAAGCATTTTTAAAAGTCAGCGGAATTCCGAGAACAATGGAAGAGTTCCGAAGCATTTTTAAAAGTCAGCGGAATTCCGAGAACAATGGAAGAGTTCCGAAGCATTTTTAAACTTCAGCAGAATTCCTGGCACAATGGAAGAGTTCTGAAGCATTTTTAAAAGTCAGCATAATTCCGAAAACAATAGAAGGGTACCAAAGCATGTTTAAACTTCAGCGGAATTCTGAGAACAATGTAAGGGTTCCGAAGCATTTTTAAACTTCACCGGAATTCCGAGAACAATGGAAGAGTTCTGAAGCATTTTTAAACGTCAGCGGAATTTTGAAAACAATCGAAGAGTTCCAAAGCATTTTTAAAAGTCAGCGGAATTCCGTGAACAATGGAAGAGTTGTGAAGCATTTTTAAGCGTTAGCGGAATTCCGAGAACAATGGAAGAGTTCCGAAGCATTTTTAAACTTCAGCAGAATTCCGAGAACAATGAAAGAGTTCCGAAGCATTCTTAAACTTCAGCAGAATTCCGAGAACAATGTAAGAGTTCCGAAGCATTTTTAAAAGTCAGCAGAATTCCGAGAACAATAGAAGGGTACCAAAGCATGTTTAAACTTCAGCGGAATTCTGAGAACAATGTAAGAGTTCCGAAGAATTTTTAAACTTCACCGGAATTCCGAGAACAATGGAAGAGTCCCGAAGCATTTTTAAACGTCAGCGGAATTCCGAGAATAATGGAAGAGTTCTGAAGCATTTTTAAACGTCAGCGGAATTTTGAAAACAATGGAAGATTTCCGAAGCATTTTTAAACGTCAGCGGAATTCTGCGAACACTGGAAGAGTTCCGAAGCATTTTTAAATGTCAGCGGAATTCCGAGAACAATGGAAGAGTTGTGAAGCTATTTTAAAAGTCAGCGGAATTCCGAGAACAATGGAAGAGTTCCGAAGCATTTTTAAACTTCAGCAGAATTCCTGGCACAATGGAAGAGTTCTGAAGCATTTTTAAAAGTCAGCAGAATTCCGAGAACAATAGAAGGGTACCAAAGCATGTTTAAACTTCAGCGGAATTCTGAGAACAATGTAAGAGTTCCGAAGCATTTTTAAACTTCACCGGAATTCCGAGAACAATGGAAGAGTTCCGAAGCATTTTTAAACGTCAGCGGAATTCCGAGAACAATGGAAGAGTTCCGAAGCATTTTTAAACCTCAGCAGAATTCCGAGAACAATGGAAGAGTTCCGAAGCATTTTTAAACCTCAGCAGAATTCCGAGAACAATGGAAGAGTTCTGAATCCTTTTTAAATGTCAGCGGAATTCCGAGAACAATGGAAGAGTTCCGAAGCATTTTTAAACGTCAGCGGAATTCCGAGAACAATGGAAGAGTTCTGAAGCATTTGTAAAAGTCAGCAGAATTCTGAGAAAAATAGAAGAGTTCTGAAGCATTTTTAAGCGTCAGCGGAATTAAGAGAACAATGGAAGAATTCCGAAGCATTTTTAAACTTCAAAACTTCAGCAGAATTCCGAGAACAATGGAAGAGTTCCGAAGCATTCTTAAACTTCAGCGGAATTCCGAGAACAATGGAAGAGTTTTGAAGCAATTTTAAGCGTCAGCGGAATTCCGAGAACAATGGAAAAGTTCCGAAGCATTTTTAAACGTCAGCGGAATTCCGAGAACAAAGGAAGAGTTCTGAAGCATTTTTAAAAGTCAGCGGAATTCTGAGAACAATAGAAGAGTTGTGAAGCATTTTTAAGCGTCAGCGGAATTCCGAGAACAATGGAAGAATTCCGAAGCATTTTTAAACTTCAAAACTTCAGCAGAATTCCGAGAACAATGGTAGAATTCCGAAACATTCTTAAACTTCAGCAGAATTACGAGCACAATGGAAGAGTTCCGAAGCATTCTTAAACTTCAGCGGAATTCCGAGAACAATGGAAGAGTTTTGAAGCAATTTTAAGCGTCAGCGGAATTCCGAGAACAATGGAACAGTTCCGAAGCATTTTTAAACGTCAGCGGAATTCCGAGAACAATGGAAGAGTTCTGAAGCATTTTTAAAAGTCAGCGGAATTCTGAGAAAAATAGAAGAGCTGTGAAGCATTTTTAAGCGTCAGCGGAATTCCGAGAACAATGGAAGAATTCCGAAGCATTTTTACACTTCAGCAGAATTCCTGGAACAATGGAAGAGTTCTGAAGCATTTTTAAAAGTCAGCAGAATTCCGAGAACAATAGAAGGGTACCAAAGCATGTTTAAACTTCAGCGGAATTCTGAGAACAATGTAAGAGTTCCGAAGCATTTTTAAACTTCACCGGAATTCCGAGAACAATGGAAGAGTTCCGAAGCATTTTTAAACATCAGCGGAATTCCGAGAACAATGGAAGAGTTCTGAAGCATTTTTAAACGTCAGCGGAATTCCGAGAACAATAGAAGAGTTGTGAAGCATTTTTAAGCGTCAGCGGAATTCTGAGAACAATGTAAAAGTTCCGAAGCATTTTTAAACTTCACCGGAATTCCGAGAACAATGGAAGAGTTCCGAAGCATTTTTAAACGTCAGCGGAATTCCGAGAACAATGGAAGAGTTCCGAAGCATTTTTAAACCTCAGCAGAATTCCGAGAACAATGGAAGAGTTCCGAAGCATTTTTAAACCTCAGCAGAATTCCGAGAACAATGGAAGAGTTCTGAAGCCTTTTTAAACGTCAGCGGAATTCCGAGAACAATGGAAGAGTTCTGAAGCATTTGTAAAAGTCAGCAGAATTCTGAGAAATATAGAAGAGTTCTGAAGCATTTTTAAGCGTCAGCGGAATTAAGAGAACAATGGAAGAATTCCGAAGCATTTTTAAACTTCAAAACTTCAGCAGAATTCCGAGAACAATGGAAGAATTTCGAAGCATTCTTAAACTTCAGCGGAATTCCGAGAACAATGGAAGAGTTCCGAAGCATTTTTAAAAGTCAGCGGAATTCCGAGAACAATGGAAGAGTTCCGAAGCATTTTTAAAAGTCAGCGGAATTCCGAGAACAATGGAAGAGTTCCGAAGCATTTTTAAACTTCAGCAGAATTCCTGGCACAATGGAAGAGTTCTGAAGCATTTTTAAAAGTCAGCATAATTCCGAAAACAATAGAAGGGTACCAAAGCATGTTTAAACTTCAGCGGAATTCTGAGAACAATGTAAGGGTTCCGAAGCATTTTTAAACTTCACCGGAATTCCGAGAACAATGGAAGAGTTCTGAAGCATTTTTAAACGTCAGCGGAATTCCGAGAACAATAGAAGAGTTGTGAAGCATTTTTAAGCGTCAGCGGAATTCTGAGAACAATGTAAGAGTTCCGAAGCATTTTTAAACTTCACCGGAATTCCGAGAACAATGGAAGAGTTCCGAAGCATTTTTAAACGTCAGCGGAATTCCGAGAACAATGGAAGAGTTCCGAAGCATTTTTAAACCTCAGCAGAATTCCGAGAACAATGGAAGAGTTCCGAAGCATTTTTAAACCTCAGCAGAATTCCGAGAACAATGGAAGAGTTCTGAAGCCTTTTTAAATGTCAGCGGAATTCCGAGAACAATGGAAGAGTTCCGAAGCATTTTTAAACGTCAGCGGAATTCCGAGAACAATGGAAGAGTTCTGAAGCATTTGTAAAAGTCAGCAGAATTCTGAGAAAAATAGAAGAGTTCTGAAGCATTTTTAAGCGTCAGCGGAATTAAGAGAACAATGGAAGAATTCCGAAGCATTTTTAAACTTCAAAACTTCAGCAGAATTCCGAGAACAATGGAAGAATTTCGAAGCATTCTTAAACTTCAGCGGAATTCCGAGAACAATGGAAGAGTTCCGAAGCATTTTTAAAAGTCAGCGGAATTCCGAGAACAATGGAAGAGTTCCGAAGCATTTTTAAAAGTCAGCGGAATTCCGAGAACAATGGAAGAGTTCCGAAGCATTTTTAAACTTCAGCAGAATTCCTGGCACAATGGAAGAGTTCTGAAGCATTTTTAAAAGTCAGCATAATTCCGAAAACAATAGAAGGGTACCAAAGCATGTTTAAACTTCAGCGGAATTCTGAGAACAATGTAAGGGTTCCGAAGCATTTTTAAACTTCACCGGAATTCCGAGAACAATGGAAGAGTTCTGAAGCATTTTTAAACGTCAGCGGAATTTTGAAAACAATCGAAGAGTTCCAAAGCATTTTTAAAAGTCAGCGGAATTCCGTGAACAATGGAAGAGTTGTGAAGCATTTTTAAGCGTTAGCGGAATTCCGAGAACAATGGAAGAGTTCCGAAGCATTTTTAAACTTCAGCAGAATTCCGAGAACAATGAAAGAGTTCCGAAGCATTCTTAAACTTCAGCAGAATTCCGAGAACAATGTAAGAGTTCCGAAGCATTTTTAAAAGTCAGCAGAATTCCGAGAACAATAGAAGGGTACCAAAGCATGTTTAAACTTCAGCGGAATTCTGAGAACAATGTAAGAGTTCCGAAGAATTTTTAAACTTCACCGGAATTCCGAGAACAATGGAAGAGTCCCGAAGCATTTTTAAACGTCAGCGGAATTCCGAGAATAATGGAAGAGTTCTGAAGCATTTTTAAACGTCAGCGGAATTTTGAAAACAATGGAAGATTTCCGAAGCATTTTTAAACGTCAGCGGAATTCTGCGAACACTGGATGAGTTCCGAAGCATTTTTAAATGTCAGCGGAATTCCGAGAACAATGGAAGAGTTGTGAAGCTATTTTAAAAGTCAGCGGAATTCCGAGAACAATGGAAGAGTTCCGAAGCATTTTTAAACTTCAGCAGAATTCCTGGCACAATGGAAGAGTTCTGAAGCATTTTTAAAAGTCAGCAGAATTCCGAGAACAATAGAAGGGTACCAAAGCATGTTTAAACTTCAGCGGAATTCTGAGAACAATGTAAGAGTTCCGAAGCATTTTTAAACTTCACCGGAATTCCGAGAACAATGGAAGAGTTCCGAAGCATTTTTAAACGTCAGCGGAATTCCGAGAACAATGGAAGAGTTCCGAAGCATTTTTAAACCTCAGCAGAATTCCGAGAACAATGGAAGAGTTCCGAAGCATTTTTAAACCTCAGCAGAATTCCGAGAACAATGGAAGAGTTCTGAAGCCTTTTTAAATGTCAGCGGAATTCCGAGAACAATGGAAGAGTTCCGAAGCATTTTTAAACGTCAGCGGAATTCCGAGAACAATGGAAGAGTTCTGAAGCATTTGTAAAAGTCAGCAGAATTCTGAGAAAAATAGAAGAGTTCTGAAGCATTTTTAAGCGTCAGCGGAATTAAGAGAACAATGGAAGAATTCCGAAGCATTTTTAAACTTCAAAACTTCAGCAGAATTCCGAGAACAATGGAAGAATTTCGAAGCATTCTTAAACTTCAGCGGAATTCCGAGAACAATGGAAGAGTTCCGAAGCATTTTTAAAAGTCAGCGGAATTCCGAGAACAATGGAAGAGTTCCGAAGCATTTTTAAAAGTCAGCGGAATTCCGAGAACAATGGAAGAGTTCCGAAGCATTTTTAAACTTCAGCAGAATTCCTGGCACAATGGAAGAGTTCTGAAGCATTTTTAAAAGTCAGCAGAATTCCGAGAACAATAGAAGGGTACCAAAGCATGTTTAAACTTCAGCGGAATTCTGAGAACAATGTAAGAGTTCCGAAGCATTTTTAAACTTCACCGGAATTCCGAGAACAATGGAAGAGTTCCGAAGCATTTTTAAACGTCAGCGGAATACCGAGAACAATGGAAGAGTTCTGAAGCATTTTTAAAAGTCAGCGGAATTCTGAGAACAATAGAAGAGTTGTGAAGCATTTTTAAGCGTCAGCGGAATTCCGAGAACAATGGAAGAATTCCGAAGCATTTTTAAACTTCAAAACTTCAGCAGAATTACTAGAACAATGGAAGAATTCCGAAGCATTTTTAAACTTCAAAACTTCAGCAGAATTCCGAGAACAATGGAAGAGTTCCGAAGCATTCTTAAACTTCAGCAGAATTCCGAGAACAATGGAAGAGTTTTGAAGCAATTTTAAGCGTCAGCGGAATTCCGAGAACAATGGAAGAGTTCCGAAGCATTTTTTAACTTCAGCGGAATTCTGCGAACACTGGAAGAGTTCCGAAGCATTTTTAAATGTCAGCGGAATTCCGAGAACAATGGAAGAGTTGTGAAGCATTTTTAAACGTCAGCGGAATTCCGAGAACAATGGAAGAGTTCCGAAGCATTTTTAAACGTCAGCAGAATTCCGAGAACAATGGAAGAGTTCCGAAGCATTTTTAAAAGTCAGCGGAATTCCGAGAACAATGGAAGAGTTCCGAAGCATTTTTAAACTTCAGCAGAATTCCTGGCACAATGGAAGAGTTCTGAAGCATTTTTAAAAGTCAGCAGAATTCCGAGAACAATAGAAGGGTACCAAAGCATGTTTAAACTTCAGCGGAATTCTGAGAACAATGTAAGAGTTCCGAAGCATTTTTAAACTTCACCGGAAATCCGAGAACAATGGAAGAGTTCTGAAGCATTTTTAAACGTCAGCGGAATACCGAGAACAATGGAAGAATTCCGAAGCATTTTTAAACTTCAAAACTTCAGCAGAATTCCGAGAACAATGGAAGAGTTCCGAAGCATTCTTAAACTTCAGCGGAATTCCGAGAACAATGGAAGAGTTTTGAAGCAATTTTAAGCGTCAGCGGAATTCCGAGAACAATGGAAGAGTTCTGAAGCATTTTTAAAAGTCAGCATAATTCCGAAAACAATAGAAGGGTACCAAAGCATGTTTAAACTTCAGCGGAATTCTGAGAACAATGTAAGGGTTCCGAAGCATTTTTAAACTTCACCGTAATTCCGAGAACAATGGAAGAGTTCTGAAGCATTTTTAAACGTCAGCGGAATTTTGAAAACAATCGAAGAGTTCCAAAGCATTTTTAAAAGTCAGCGGAATTCAGTGAACAATGGAAGAGTTGTGAAGCATTTTTAAGCGTTAGCGGAATTCCGAGAACAATGGAAGAGTTCCGAAGCATTTTTAAACTTCAGCAGAATTCCGAGAACAATGAAAGAGTTCCGAAGCATTCTTAAACTTCAGCAGAATTCCGAGAACAATGTAAGAGTTCCGAAGCATTTTTAAAAGTCAGCAGAATTCCGAGAACAATAGAAGGGTACCAAAGCATGTTTAAACTTCAGCGGAATTCTGAGAACAATGTAAGAGTTCCGAAGAATTTTTAAACTTCACCGGAATTCCGAGAACAATGGAAGAGTCCCGAAGCATTTTTAAACGTCAGCGGAATTCCGAGAATAATGGAAGAGTTCTGAAGCATTTTTAAACGTCAGCGGAATTTTGAAAACAATGGAAGATTTCCGAAGCATTTTTAAACGTCAGCGGAATTCTGCGAACACTGGATGAGTTCCGAAGCATTTTTAAATGTCAGCGGAATTCCGAGAACAATGGAAGAGTTGTGAAGCTATTTTAAAAGTCAGCGGAATTCCGAGAACAATGGAAGAGTTCCGAAGCATTTTTAAACTTCAGCAGAATTCCTGGCACAATGGAAGAGTTCTGAAGCATTTTTAAAAGTCAGCAGAATTCCGAGAACAATAGAAGGGTACCAAAGCATGTTTAAACTTCAGCGGAATTCTGAGAACAATGTAAGAGTTCCGAAGCATTTTTAAACTTCACCGGAATTCCGAGAACAATGGAAGAGTTCCGAAGCATTTTTAAACGTCAGCGGAATTCCGAGAACAATGGAAGAGTTCCGAAGCATTTTTAAACCTCAGCAGAATTCCGAGAACAATGGAAGAGTTCCGAAGCATTTTTAAACCTCAGCAGAATTCCGAGAACAATGGAAGAGTTCTGAAGCCTTTTTAAATGTCAGCGGAATTCCGAGAACAATGGAAGAGTTCCGAAGCATTTTTAAACGTCAGCGGAATTCCGAGAACAATGGAAGAGTTCTGAAGCATTTGTAAAAGTCAGCAGAATTCTGAGAAAAATAGAAGAGTTCTGAAGCATTTTTAAGCGTCAGCGGAATTAAGAGAACAATGGAAGAATTCCGAAGCATTTTTAAACTTCAAAACTTCAGCAGAATTCCGAGAACAATGGAAGAATTTCGAAGCATTCTTAAACTTCAGCGGAATTCCGAGAACAATGGAAGAGTTCCGAAGCATTTTTAAAAGTCAGCGGAATTCCGAGAACAATGGAAGAGTTCCGAAGCATTTTTAAAAGTCAGCGGAATTCCGAGAACAATGGAAGAGTTCCGAAGCATTTTTAAACTTCAGCAGAATTCCTGGCACAATGGAAGAGTTCTGAAGCATTTTTAAAAGTCAGCAGAATTCCGAGAACAATAGAAGGGTACCAAAGCATGTTTAAACTTCAGCGGAATTCTGAGAACAATGTAAGAGTTCCGAAGCATTTTTAAACTTCACCGGAATTCCGAGAACAATGGAAGAGTTCCGAAGCATTTTTAAACGTCAGCGGAATACCGAGAACAATGGAAGAGTTCTGAAGCATTTTTAAAAGTCAGCGGAATTCTGAGAACAATAGAAGAGTTGTGAAGCATTTTTAAGCGTCAGCGGAATTCCGAGAACAATGGAAGAATTCCGAAGCATTTTTAAACTTCAAAACTTCAGCAGAATTCCGAGAACAATGGAAGAATTCCGAAGCATTTTTAAACTTCAAAACTTCAGCAGAATTCCGAGAACAATGGAAGAGTTCCGAAGCATTCTTAAACTTCAGCAGAATTCCGAGAACAATGGAAGAGTTTTGAAGCAATTTTAAGCGTCAGCGGAATTCCGAGAACAATGGAAGAGTTCCGAAGCATTTTTTAACTTCAGCGGAATTCTGCGAACACTGGAAGAGTTCCGAAGCATTTTTAAATGTCAGCGGAATTCCGAGAACAATGGAAGAGTTGTGAAGCATTTTTAAACGTCAGCGGAATTCCGAGAACAATGGAAGAGTTCCGAAGCATTTTTAAACGTCAGCAGAATTCCGAGAACAATGGAAGAGTTCCGAAGCATTTTTAAAAGTCAGCGGAATTCCGAGAACAATGGAAGAGTTCCGAAGCATTTTTAAACTTCAGCAGAATTCCTGGCACAATGGAAGAGTTCTGAAGCATTTTTAAAAGTCAGCAGAATTCCGAGAACAATAGAAGGGTACCAAAGCATGTTTAAACTTCAGCGGAATTCTGAGAACAATGTAAGAGTTCCGAAGCATTTTTAAACTTCACCGGAAATCCGAGAACAATGGAAGAGTTCTGAAGCATTTTTAAACGTCAGCGGAATACCGAGAACAATGGAAGAATTCCGAAGCATTTTTAAACTTCAAAACTTCAGCAGAATTCCGAGAACAATGGAAGAGTTCCGAAGCATTCTTAAACTTCAGCGGAATTCCGAGAACAATGGAAGAGTTTTGAAGCAATTTTAAGCGTCAGCGGAATTCCGAGAACAATGGAAAAGTTCCGAAGCATTTTTAAACGTCAGCGGAATTCCGAGAAAAAAGGAAGAGTTCTGAAGCATTTTTAAAAGTCAGCGGAATTCTGAGAACAATAGAAGAGTTGTGAAGCATTTTTAAGCGTCAGCGGAATTCCGAGAACAATGGAAGAATTCCGAAGCATTTTTAAACTTCAAAACTTCAGCAGAATTCCGAGAACAATGGTAGAATTCCGAAACATTCTTAAACTTCAGCAGAATTACGAGCACAATGGAAGAGTTCCGAAGCATTCTTAAACTTCAGCGGAATTCCGAGAACAATGGAAGAGTTTTGAAGCAATTTTAAGCGTCAGCGGAATTCCGAGAACAATGGAACAGTTCCGAAGCATTTTTAAACGTCAGCGGAATTCCGAGAACAATGGAAGAGTTCTGAAGCATTTTTAAAAGTCAGCGGAATTCTGAGAAAAATAGAAGAGCTGTGAAGCATTTTTAAGCGTCAGCGGAATTCCGAGAACAATGGAAGAATTCCGAAGCATTTTTACACTTCAGCAGAATTCCTGGAACAATGGAAGAGTTCTGAAGCATTTTTAAAAGTCAGCAGAATTCCGAGAACAATAGAAGGGTACCAAAGCATGTTTAAACTTCAGCGGAATTCTGAGAACAATGTAAGAGTTCCGAAGCATTTTTAAACTTCACCGGAATTCCGAGAACAATGGAAGAGTTCTGAAGCATTTTTAAACGTCAGCGGAATTCCGAGAACAATAGAAGAGTTGTGAAGCATTTTTAAGCGTCAGCGGAATTCTGAGAACAATGTAAGAGTTCCGAAGCATTTTTAAACTTCACCGGAATTCCGAGAACAATGGAAGAGTTCCGAAGCATTTTTAAACGTCAGCGGAATTCCGAGAACAATGGAAGAGTTCCGAAGCATTTTTAAACCTCAGCAGAATTCCGAGAACAATGGAAGAGTTCCGAAGCATTTTTAAACCTCAGCAGAATTCCGAGAACAATGGAAGAGTTCTGAAGCCTTTTTAAATGTCAGCGGAATTCCGAGAACAATGGAAGAGTTCCGAAGCATTTTTAAACGTCAGCGGAATTCCGAGAACAATGGAAGAGTTCTGAAGCATTTGTAAAAGTCAGCAGAATTCTGAGAAAAATAGAAGAGTTCTGAAGCATTTTTAAGCGTCAGCGGAATTAAGAGAACAATGGAAGAATTCCGAAGCATTTTTAAACTTCAAAACTTCAGCAGAATTCCGAGAACAATGGAAGAATTTCGAAGCATTCTTAAACTTCAGCGGAATTCCGAGAACAATGGAAGAGTTCCGAAGCATTTTTAAAAGTCAGCGGAATTCCGAGAACAATGGAAGAGTTCCGAAGCATTTTTAAAAGTCAGCGGAATTCCGAGAACAATGGAAGAGTTCCGAAGCATTTTTAAACTTCAGCAGAATTCCTGGCACAATGGAAGAGTTCTGAAGCATTTTTAAAAGTCAGCATAATTCCGAAAACAATAGAAGGGTACCAAAGCATGTTTAAACTTCAGCGGAATTCTGAGAACAATGTAAGGGTTCCGAAGCATTTTTAAACTTCACCGGAATTCCGAGAACAATGGAAGAGTTCTGAAGCATTTTTAAACGTCAGCGGAATTCCGAGAACAATAGAAGAGTTGTGAAGCATTTTTAAGCGTCAGCGGAATTCTGAGAACAATGTAAGAGTTCCGAAGCATTTTTAAACTTCACCGGAATTCCGAGAACAATGGAAGAGTTCCGAAGCATTTTTAAACGTCAGCGGAATTCCGAGAACAATGGAAGAGTTCCGAAGCATTTTTAAACCTCAGCAGAATTCCGAGAACAATGGAAGAGTTCCGAAGCATTTTTAAACCTCAGCAGAATTCCGAGAACAATGGAAGAGTTCTGAAGCCTTTTTAAATGTCAGCGGAATTCCGAGAACAATGGAAGAGTTCCGAAGAATTTTTAAACGTCAGCGGAATTCCGAGAACAATGGAAGAGTTCTGAAGCATTTGTAAAAGTCAGCAGAATTCTGAGAAAAATAGAAGAGTTCTGAAGCATTTTTAAGCGTCAGCGGAATTAAGAGAACAATGGAAGAATTCCGAAGCATTTTTAAACTTCAAAACTTCAGCAGAATTCCGAGAACAATGGAAGAATTTCGAAGCATTCTTAAACTTCAGCGGAATTCCGAGAACAATGGAAGAGTTCCGAAGCATTTTTAAAAGTCAGCGGAATTCCGAGAACAATGGAAGAGTTCCGAAGCATTTTTAAAAGTCAGCGGAATTCCGAGAACAATGGAAGAGTTCCGAAGCATTTTTAAACTTCAGCAGAATTCCTGGCACAATGGAAGAGTTCTGAAGCATTTTTAAACTTCACCGGAATTCCGAGAACAATGGAAGAGTCCCGAAGCATTTTTAAACGTCAGCGGAATTCCGAGAATAATGGAAGAGTTCTGAAGCATTTTTAAACGTCAGCGGAATTTTGAAAACAATGGAAGATTTCCGAAGCATTTTTAAACGTCAGCGGAATTCTGCGAACACTGGATGAGTTCCGAAGCATTTTTAAATGTCAGCGGAATTCCGAGAACAATGGAAGAGTTGTGAAGCTATTTTAAAAGTCAGCGGAATTCCGAGAACAATGGAAGAGTTCCGAAGCATTTTTAAACTTCAGCAGAATTCCTGGCACAATGGAAGAGTTCTGAAGCATTTTTAAAAGTCAGCAGAATTCCGAGAACAATAGAAGGGTACCAAAGCATGTTTAAACTTCAGCGGAATTCTGAGAACAATGTAAGAGTTCCGAAGCATTTTTAAACTTCACCGGAATTCCGAGAACAATGGAAGAGTTCCGAAGCATTTTTAAACGTCAGCGGAATTCCGAGAACAATGGAAGAGTTCCGAAGCATTTTTAAACCTCAGCAGAATTCCGAGAACAATGGAAGAGTTCCGAAGCATTTTTAAACCTCAGCAGAATTCCGAGAACAATGGAAGAGTTCTGAAGCCTTTTTAAATGTCAGCGGAATTCCGAGAACAATGGAAGAGTTCCGAAGCATTTTTAAACGTCAGCGGAATTCCGAGAACAATGGAAGAGTTCTGAAGCATTTGTAAAAGTCAGCAGAATTCTGAGAAAAATAGAAGAGTTCTGAAGCATTTTTAAGCGTCAGCGGAATTAAGAGAACAATGGAAGAATTCCGAAGCATTTTTAAACTTCAAAACTTCAGCAGAATTCCGAGAACAATGGAAGAATTTCGAAGCATTCTTAAACTTCAGCGGAATTCCGAGAACAATGGAAGAGTTCCGAAGCATTTTTAAAAGTCAGCGGAATTCCGAGAACAATGGAAGAGTTCCGAAGCATTTTTAAAAGTCAGCGGAATTCCGAGAACAATGGAAGAGTTCCGAAGCATTTTTAAACTTCAGCAGAATTCCTGGCACAATGGAAGAGTTCTGAAGCATTTTTAAAAGTCAGCAGAATTCCGAGAACAATAGAAGGGTACCAAAGCATGTTTAAACTTCAGCGGAATTCTGAGAACAATGTAAGAGTTCCGAAGCATTTTTAAACTTCACCGGAATTCCGAGAACAATGGAAGAGTTCCGAAGCATTTTTAAACGTCAGCGGAATACCGAGAACAATGGAAGAGTTCTGAAGCATTTTTAAAAGTCAGCGGAATTCTGAGAACAATAGAAGAGTTGTGAAGCATTTTTAAGCGTCAGCGGAATTCCGAGAACAATGGAAGAATTCCGAAGCATTTTTAAACTTCAAAACTTCAGCAGAATTCCGAGAACAATGGAAGAATTCCGAAGCATTTTTAAACTTCAAAACTTCAGCAGAATTCCGAGAACAATGGAAGAGTTCCGAAGCATTCTTAAACTTCAGCAGAATTCCGAGAACAATGGAAGAGTTTTGAAGCAATTTTAAGCGTCAGCGGAATTCCGAGAACAATGGAAGAGTTCCGAAGCATTTTTTAACGTCAGCGGAATTCTGCGAACACTGGAAGAGTTCCGAAGCATTTTTAAATGTCAGCGGAATTCCGAGAACAATGGAAGAGTTGTGAAGCATTTTTAAACGTCAGCGGAATTCCGAGAACAATGGAAGAGTTCCGAAGCATTTTTAAACGTCAGCAGAATTCCGAGAACAATGGAAGAGTTCCGAAGCATTTTTAAAAGTCAGCGGAATTCCGAGAACAATGGAAGAGTTCCGAAGCATTTTTAAACTTCAGCAGAATTCCTGGCACAATGGAAGTGTTCTGAAGCATTTTTAAAAGTCAGCAGAATTCCGAGAACAATAGAAGGGTACCAAAGCATGTTTAAACTTCAGCGGAATTCTGAGAACAATGTAAGAGTTCCGAAGCATTTTTAAACTTCACCGGAAATCCGAGAACAATGGAAGAGTTCTGAAGCATTTTTAAACGTAAGCGGAATACCGAGAACAATGGAAGAATTCCGAAGCATTTTTAAACTTCAAAACTTCAGCAGAATTCCGAGAACAATGGAAGAGTTCCGAAGCATTCTTAAACTTCAGCGGAATTCCGAGAACAATGGAAGAGTTTTGAAGCAATTTTAAGCGTCAGCGGAATTCCGAGAACAATGGAAAAGTTCCGAAGCATTTTTAAACGTCAGCGGAATTCCGAGAAAAAAGGAAGAGTTCTGAAGCATTTTTAAAAGTCAGCGGAATTCTGAGAACAATAGAAGAGTTGTGAAGCATTTTTAAGCGTCAGCGGAATTCCGAGAACAATGGAAGAATTCCGAAGCATTTTTAAACTTCAAAACTTCAGCAGAATTCCGAGAACAATGGTAGAATTCCGAAACATTCTTAAACTTCAGCAGAATTACGAGCACAATGGAAGAGTTCCGAAGCATTCTTAAACTTCAGCGGAATTCCGAGAACAATGGAAGAGTTTTGAAGCAATTTTAAGCGTCAGCGGAATTCCGAGAACAATGGAACAGTTCCGAAGCATTTTTAAAAGTCAGCGGAATTCCGAGAACAATGGAAGAGTTCTGAAGCATTTTTAAAAGTCAGCGGAATTCTGAGAAAAATAGAAGAGCTGTGAAGCATTTTTAAGCGTCAGCGGAATTCCGAGAACAATGGAAGAATTCCGAAGCATTTTTACACTTCAGCAGAATTCCTGGAACAATGGAAGAGTTCTGAAGCATTTTTAAAAGTCAGCAGAATTCCGAGAACAATAGAAGGGTACCAAAGCATGTTTAAACTTCAGCGGAATTCTGAGAACAATGTAAGAGTTCCGAAGCATTTTTAAACTTCACCGGAATTCCGAGAACAATGGAAGAGTTCCGAAGCATTTTTAAACATCAGCGGAATTCCGAGAACAATGGAAGAGTTCTGAAGCATTTTTAAACGTCAGCGGAATTCCGAGAACAATAGAAGAGTTGTGAAGCATTTTTAAGCGTCAGCGGAATTCTGAGAACAATGTAAGAGTTCCGAAGCATTTTTAAACTTCACCGGAATTCCGAGAACAATGGAAGAGTTCCGAAGCATTTTTAAACGTCAGCGGAATTCCGAGAACAATGGAAGAGTTCCGAAGCATTTTTAAACCTCAGCAGAATTCCGAGAACAATGGAAGAGTTCCGAAGCATTTTTAAACCTCAGCAGAATTCCGAGAACAATGGAAGAGTTCTGAAGCCTTTTTAAATGTCAGCGGAATTCCGAGAACAATGGAAGAGTTCCGAAGCATTTTTAAACGTCAGCGGAATTCCGAGAACAATGGAAGAGTTCTGAAGCATTTGTAAAAGTCAGCAGAATTCTGAGAAAAATAGAAGAGTTCTGAAGCATTTTTAAGCGTCAGCGGAATTAAGAGAACAATGGAAGAATTCCGAAGCATTTTTAAACTTCAAAACTTCAGCAGAATTCCGAGAACAATGGAAGAATTTCGAAGCATTCTTAAACTTCAGCGGAATTCCGAGAACAATGGAAGAGTTCCGAAGCATTTTTAAAAGTCAGCGGAATTCCGAGAACAATGGAAGAGTTCCGAAGCATTTTTAAAAGTCAGCGGAATTCCGAGAACAATGGAAGAGTTCCGAAGCATTTTTAAACTTCAGCAGAATTCCTGGCACAATGGAAGAGTTCTGAAGCATTTTTAAAAGTCAGCATAATTCCGAAAACAATAGAAGGGTACCAAAGCATGTTTAAACTTCAGCGGAATTCTGAGAACAATGTAAGGGTTCCGAAGCATTTTTAAACTTCACCGGAATTCCGAGAACAATGGAAGAGTTCTGAAGCATTTTTAAACGTCAGCGGAATTCCGAGAACAATAGAAGAGTTGTGAAGCATTTTTAAGCGTCAGCGGAATTCTGAGAACAATGTAAGAGTTCCGAAGCATTTTTAAACTTCACCGGAATTCCGAGAACAATGGAAGAGTTCCGAAGCATTTTTAAACGTCAGCGGAATTCCGAGAACAATGGAAGAGTTCCGAAGCATTTTTAAACCTCAGCAGAATTCCGAGAACAATGGAAGAGTTCCGAAGCATTTTTAAACCTCAGCAGAATTCCGAGAACAATGGAAGAGTTCTGAAGCCTTTTTAAATGTCAGCGGAATTCCGAGAACAATGGAAGAGTTCCGAAGCATTTTTAAACGTCAGCGGAATTCCGAGAACAATGGAAGAGTTCTGAAGCATTTGTAAAAGTCAGCAGAATTCTGAGAAAAATAGAAGAGTTCTGAAGCATTTTTAAGCGTCAGCGGAATTAAGAGAACAATGGAAGAATTCCGAAGCATTTTTAAACTTCAAAACTTCAGCAGAATTCCGAGAACAATGGAAGAATTTCGAAGCATTCTTAAACTTCAGCGGAATTCCGAGAACAATGGAAGAGTTCCGAAGCATTTTTAAAAGTCAGCGGAATTCCGAGAACAATGGAAGAGTTCCGAAGCATTTTTAAAAGTCAGCGGAATTCCGAGAACAATGGAAGAGTTCCGAAGCATTTTTAAACTTCAGCAGAATTCCTGGCACAATGGAAGAGTTCTGAAGCATTTTTAAAAGTCAGCAGAATTCCGAGAACAATAGAAGGGTACCAAAGCATGTTTAAACTTCAGCGGAATTCTGAGAACAATGTAAGAGTTCCGAAGCATTTTTAAACTTCACCGGAATTCCGAGAACAATGGAAGAGTTCCGAAGCATTTTTAAACATCAGCGGAATTCCGAGAACAATGGAAGAGTTCTGAAGCATTTTTAAACGTCAGCGGAATTCCGAGAACAATAGAAGAGTTGTGAAGCATTTTTAAGCGTCAGCGGAATTCTGAGAACAATGTAAGAGTTCCGAAGCATTTTTAAACTTCACCGGAATTCCGAGAACAATGGAAGAGTTCCGAAGCATTTTTAAACGTCAGCGGAATTCCGAGAACAATGGAAGAGTTCCGAAGCATTTTTAAACCTCAGCAGAATTCCGAGAACAATGGAAGAGTTCCGAAGCATTTTTAAACCTCAGCAGAATTCCGAGAACAATGGAAGAGTTCTGAAGCCTTTTTAAATGTCAGCGGAATTCCGAGAACAATGGAAGAGTTCCGAAGCATTTTTAAACGTCAGCGGAATTCCGAGAACAATGGAAGAGTTCTGAAGCATTTGTAAAAGTCAGCAGAATTCTGAGAAAAATAGAAGAGTTCTGAAGCATTTTTAAGCGTCAGCGGAATTAAGAGAACAATGGAAGAATTCCGAAGCATTTTTAAACTTCAAAACTTCAGCAGAATTCCGAGAACAATGGAAGAATTTCGAAGCATTCTTAAACTTCAGCGGAATTCCGAGAACAATGGAAGAGTTCCGAAGCATTTTTAAAAGTCAGCGGAATTCCGAGAACAATGGAAGAGTTCCGAAGCATTTTTAAAAGTCAGCGGAATTCCGAGAACAATGGAAGGGTTCCGAAGCATTTTTAAACTTCACCGGAATTTTGAAAACAATCGAAGAGTTCCAAAGCATTTTTAAAAGTCAGCGGAATTCCGAGAACAATGGAAGAATTCCGAAGCATTTTTAAACTTCAAAACTTCAGCAGAATTCCGAGAACAATGGAAGAATTCCGAAGCATTTTTAAACTTCAAAACTTCAGCAGAATTCCGAGAACAATGGAAGAGTTCCGAAGCATTCTTAAACTTCAGCAGAATTCCGAGAACAATGGAAGAGTTTTGAAGCAATTTTAAGCGTCAGCGGAATTCCGAGAACAATGGAAGAGTTCCGAAGCATTTTTTAACGTCAGCGGAATTCTGCGAACACTGGAAGAGTTCCGAAGCATTTTTAAATGTCAGCGGAATTCCGAGAACAATGGAAGAGTTGTGAAGCATTTTTAAACGTCAGCGGAATTCCGAGAACAATGGAAGAGTTCCGAAGCATTTTTAAACGTCAGCAGAATTCCGAGAACAATGGAAGAGTTCCGAAGCATTTTTAAAAGTCAGCGGAATTCCGAGAACAATGGAAGAGTTCCGAAGCATTTTTAAACTTCAGCAGAATTCCTGGCACAATGGAAGAGTTCTGAAGCATTTTTAAAAGTCAGCAGAATTCCGAGAACAATAGAAGGGTACCAAAGCATGTTTAAACTTCAGCGGAATTCTGAGAACAATGTAAGAGTTCCGAAGCATTTTTAAACTTCACCGGAAATCCGAGAACAATGGAAGAGTTCTGAAGCATTTTTAAACGTCAGCGGAATACCGAGAACAATGGAAGAATTCCGAAGCATTTTTAAACTTCAAAACTTCAGCAGAATTCCGAGAACAATGGAAGAGTTCCGAAGCATTCTTAAACTTCAGCGGAATTCCGAGAACAATGGAAGAGTTTTGAAGCAATTTTAAGCGTCAGCGGAATTCCGAGAACAATGGAAGAGTTCCGAAGCATTTTTAAACGTCAGCGGAATTCCGAGAACAATGGAAGAGTTCTGAAGCATTTTTAAAAGTCAGCGGAATTCTGAGAAAAATAGAAGAGTTGTGAAGCATTTTTAAGCGTCATCGGAATTCCGAGAACAATAGAAGAATTCCGAAGCATTTTTAAACTTCAAAACTTCAGCAGAATTCTGAGAACAATGGAAGAATTCCGAAGCATTCTTAAACTTCAGCGGAATTCCGAGAACAATGGAAGAGTTTTGAAGCAATTTTAAGCGTCAGCGGAATTCCGAAAACAATGGAGGAGTTCCGAAGCATTTTTAAACGTCAGCGGAATTCTGCGAACACTGGAAGAGTTCCGAAGCATTTTTAAATGTCAGCGGAATTCCGAGAACAATGGAAGAGTTGTGAAGCATTTTTAAACGTCAGCGGAATTCCGAGAACAATGGAAGAGTTCCGAAGCATTTTTAAACGTCAGCAGAATTCCGAGAACAATGGAAGAGTTCCGAAGCATTTTTAAACTTCAGCAGAATTCCGAGAACAATGGAAGAGTTCTGAAGCCTTTTTAAATGTCAGCGGAATTCCGAGAACAATGGAAGAGTTCCGAAGCATTTTTAAACGTCAGCGGAATTCCGAGAACAATGGAAGAGTTCTGAAGCATTTGTAAAAGTCAGCGGAATTCTGAGAACAATAGAAGAGTTGTGAAGCATTTTTAAGCGTCAGCGGAATTCCGAGAACAATGGAAGAATTCCGAAGCATTTTTAAACTTCAAAACTTCAGCAGAATTCCGAGAACAATGGTAGAATTCCGAAACATTCTTAAACTTCAGCAGAATTACGAGCACAATGGAAGAGTTCCGAAGCATTCTTAAACTTCAGCGGAATTCCGAGAACAATGGAAGAGTTTTGAAGCAATTTTAAGCGTCAGCGGAATTCCGAGAACAATGGAACAGTTCCGAAGCATTTTTAAACGTCAGCGGAATTCCGAGAACAATGGAAGAGTTCTGAAGCATTTTTAAAAGTCAGCGGAATTCTGAGAAAAATAGAAGAGCTGTGAAGCATTTTTAAGCGTCAGCGGAATTCCGAGAACAATGGAAGAATTCCGAAGCATTTTTACACTTCAGCAGAATTCCTGGAACAATGGAAGAGTTCTGAAGCATTTTTAAAAGTCAGCAGAATTCCGAGAACAATAGAAGGGTACCAA
Organism: Phyllobates terribilis; assembly: GCF_046119375.1. NCBI lineage: Eukaryota > Metazoa > Chordata > Amphibia > Anura > Dendrobatidae > Phyllobates > Phyllobates terribilis. The sequence continues at coordinate 8,888,631 of NW_027362788.1, read as the reverse complement.
AGCATGTTTAAACTTCAGCGGAATTCTGAGAACAATGTAAGAGTTCCGAAGCATTTTTAAACTTCACCGGAATTCCGAGAACAATGGAAGAGTTCCGAAGCATTTTTAAACATCAGCGGAATTCCGAGAACAATGGAAGAGTTCTGAAGCATTTTTAAACGTCAGCGGAATTCCGAGAACAATAGAAGAGTTGTGAAGCATTTTTAAGCGTCAGCGGAATTCTGAGAACAATGTAAGAGTTCCGAAGCATTTTTAAACTTCACCGGAATTCCGAGAACAATGGAAGAGTTCCGAAGCATTTTTAAACGTCAGCGGAATTCCGAGAACAATGGAAGAGTTCCGAAGCATTTTTAAACCTCAGCAGAATTCCGAGAACAATGGAAGAGTTCCGAAGCATTTTTAAACCTCAGCAGAATTCCGAGAACAATGGAAGAGTTCTGAAGCCTTTTTAAATGTCAGCGGAATTCCGAGAACAATGGAAGAGTTCCGAAGCATTTTTAAACGTCAGCGGAATTCCGAGAACAATGGAAGAGTTCTGAAGCATTTGTAAAAGTCAGCAGAATTCTGAGAAAAATAGAAGAGTTCTGAAGCATTTTTAAGCGTCAGCGGAATTAAGAGAACAATGGAAGAATTCCGAAGCATTTTTAAACTTCAAAACTTCAGCAGAATTCCGAGAACAATGGAAGAATTTCGAAGCATTCTTAAACTTCAGCGGAATTCCGAGAACAATGGAAGAGTTCCGAAGCATTTTTAAAAGTCAGCGGAATTCCGAGAACAATGGAAGAGTTCCGAAGCATTTTTAAAAGTCAGCGGAATTCCGAGAACAATGGAAGAGTTCCGAAGCATTTTTAAACTTCAGCAGAATTCCTGGCACAATGGAAGAGTTCTGAAGCATTTTTAAAAGTCAGCATAATTCCGAAAACAATAGAAGGGTACCAAAGCATGTTTAAACTTCAGCGGAATTCTGAGAACAATGTAAGGGTTCCGAAGCATTTTTAAACTTCACCGGAATTCCGAGAACAATGGAAGAGTTCTGAAGCATTTTTAAACGTCAGCGGAATTTTGAAAACAATCGAAGAGTTCCAAAGCATTTTTAAAAGTCAGCGGAATTCCGTGAACAATGGAAGAGTTGTGAAGCATTTTTAAGCGTTAGCGGAATTCCGAGAACAATGGAAGAGTTCCGAAGCATTTTTAAACTTCAGCAGAATTCCGAGAACAATGAAAGAGTTCCGAAGCATTCTTAAACTTCAGCAGAATTCCGAGAACAATGTAAGAGTTCCGAAGCATTTTTAAAAGTCAGCAGAATTCCGAGAACAATAGAAGGGTACCAAAGCATGTTTAAACTTCAGCGGAATTCTGAGAACAATGTAAGAGTTCCGAAGAATTTTTAAACTTCACCGGAATTCCGAGAACAATGGAAGAGTCCCGAAGCATTTTTAAACGTCAGCGGAATTCCGAGAATAATGGAAGAGTTCTGAAGCATTTTTAAACGTCAGCGGAATTTTGAAAACAATGGAAGATTTCCGAAGCATTTTTAAACGTCAGCGGAATTCTGCGAACACTGGAAGAGTTCCGAAGCATTTTTAAATGTCAGCGGAATTCCGAGAACAATGGAAGAGTTGTGAAGCTATTTTAAAAGTCAGCGGAATTCCGAGAACAATGGAAGAGTTCCGAAGCATTTTTAAACGTCAGCGGAATTCCGAGAACAATGGAAGAGTTCCGAAGCATTTTTAAACCTCAGCAGAATTCCGAGAACAATGGAAGAGTTCCGAAGCATTTTTAAACCTCAGCAGAATTCCGAGAACAATGGAAGAGTTCTGAAGCCTTTTTAAATGTCAGCGGAATTCCGAGAACAATGGAAGAGTTCCGAAGCATTTTTAAACGTCAGCGGAATTCCGAGAACAATGGAAGAGTTCTGAAGCATTTGTAAAAGTCAGCAGAATTCTGAGAAAAATAGAAGAGTTCTGAAGCATTTTTAAGCGTCAGCGGAATTAAGAGAACAATGGAAGAATTCCGAAGCATTTTTAAACTTCAAAACTTCAGCAGAATTCCGAGAACAATGGAAGAATTTCGAAGCATTCTTAAACTTCAGCGGAATTCCGAGAACAATGGAAGAGTTCCGAAGCATTTTTAAAAGTCAGCGGAATTCCGAGAACAATGGAAGAGTTCCGAAGCATTTTTAAAAGTCAGCGGAATTCCGAGAACAATGGAAGAGTTCCGAAGCATTTTTAAACTTCAGCAGAATTCCTGGCACAATGGAAGAGTTCTGAAGCATTTTTAAAAGTCAGCAGAATTCCGAGAACAATAGAAGGGTACCAAAGCATGTTTAAACTTCAGCGGAATTCTGAGAACAATGTAAGAGTTCCGAAGCATTTTTAAACTTCACCGGAATTCCGAGAACAATGGAAGAGTTCCGAAGCATTTTTAAACGTCAGCGGAATACCGAGAACAATGGAAGAGTTCTGAAGCATTTTTAAAAGTCAGCGGAATTCTGAGAACAATAGAAGAGTTGTGAAGCATTTTTAAGCGTCAGCGGAATTCCGAGAACAATGGAAGAATTCCGAAGCATTTTTAAACTTCAAAACTTCAGCAGAATTCCGAGAACAATGGAAGAATTCCGAAGCATTTTTAAACTTCAAAACTTCAGCAGAATTCCGAGAACAATGGAAGAGTTCCGAAGCATTCTTAAACTTCAGCAGAATTCCGAGAACAATGGAAGAGTTTTGAAGCAATTTTAAGCGTCAGCGGAATTCCGAGAACAATGGAAGAGTTCCGAAGCATTTTTTAACGTCAGCGGAATTCTGCGAACACTGGAAGAGTTCCGAAGCATTTTTAAATGTCAGCGGAATTCCGAGAACAATGGAAGAGTTGTGAAGCATTTTTAAACGTCAGCGGAATTCCGAGAACAATGGAAGAGTTCCGAAGCATTTTTAAACGTCAGCAGAATTCCGAGAACAATGGAAGAGTTCCGAAGCATTTTTAAAAGTCAGCGGAATTCCGAGAACAATGGAAGAGTTCCGAAGCATTTTTAAACTTCAGCAGAATTCCTGGCACAATGGAAGAGTTCTGAAGCATTTTTAAAAGTCAGCAGAATTCCGAGAACAATAGAAGGGTACCAAAGCATGTTTAAACTTCAGCGGAATTCTGAGAACAATGTAAGAGTTCCGAAGCATTTTTAAACTTCACCGGAAATCCGAGAACAATGGAAGAGTTCTGAAGCATTTTTAAACGTCAGCGGAATACCGAGAACAATGGAAGAATTCCGAAGCATTTTTAAACTTCAAAACTTCAGCAGAATTCCGAGAACAATGGAAGAGTTCCGAAGCATTCTTAAACTTCAGCGGAATTCCGAGAACAATGGAAGAGTTTTGAAGCAATTTTAAGCGTCAGCGGAATTCCGAGAACAATGGAAAAGTTCCGAAGCATTTTTAAACGTCAGCGGAATTCCGAGAACAAAGGAAGAGTTCTGAAGCATTTTTAAAAGTCAGCGGAATTCTGAGAACAATAGAAGAGTTGTGAAGTATTTTTAAGCGTCAGCGGAATTCCGAGAACAATGGAAGAATTCCGAAGCATTTTTAAACTTCAAAACTTCAGCAGAATTCCGAGAACAATGGTAGAATTCCGAAACATTCTTAAACTTCAGCAGAATTACGAGCACAATGGAAGAGTTCCGAAGCATTCTTAAACTTCAGCGGAATTCCGAGAACAATGGAAGAGTTTTGAAGCAATTTTAAGCGTCAGCGGAATTCCGAGAACAATGGAACTGTTCCGAAGCATTTTTAAACGTCAGCGGAATTCCGAGAACAATGGAAGAGTTCTGAAGCATTTTTAAAAGTCAGCGGAATTCTGAGAAAAATAGAAGAGCTGTGAAGCATTTTTAAGCGTCAGCGGAATTCCGAGAACAATGGAAGAATTCCGAAGCATTTTTACACTTCAGCAGAATTCCTGGAACAATGGAAGAGTTCTGAAGCATTTTTAAAAGTCAGCAGAATTCCGAGAACAATAGAAGGGTACCAAAGCATGTTTAAACTTCAGCGGAATTCTGAGAACAATGTAAGAGTTCCGAAGCATTTTTAAACTTCACCGGAATTCCGAGAACAATGGAAGAGTTCCGAAGCATTTTTAAACATCAGCGGAATTCCGAGAACAATGGAAGAGTTCTGAAGCATTTTTAAACGTCAGCGGAATTCCGAGAACAATGGAAGAGTTCCGAAGCATTTTTAAACTTCAGCAGAATTCCTGGCACAATGGAAGAGTTCTGAAGCATTTTTAAAAGTCAGCAGAATTCCGAGAACAATAGAAGGGTACCAAAGCATGTTTAAACTTCAGCGGAATTCTGAGAACAATGTAAGAGTTCCGAAGCATTTTTAAACTTCACCGGAAATCCGAGAACAATGGAAGAGTTCTGAAGCATTTTTAAACGTCAGCGGAATACCGAGAACAATGGAAGAATTCCGAAGCATTTTTAAACTTCAAAACTTCAGCAGAATTCCGAGAACAATGGAAGAGTTCCGAAGCATTCTTAAACTTCAGCGGAATTCCGAGAACAATGGAAGAGTTTTGAAGCAATTTTAAGCGTCAGCGGAATTCCGAGAACAATGGAAGAGTTCCGAAGCATTTTTAAACTTCAGCAGAATTCCTGGCACAATGGAAGAGTTCTGAAGCATTTTTAAAAGTCAGCATAATTCCGAAAACAATAGAAGGGTACCAAAGCATGTTTAAACTTCAGCGGAATTCTGAGAACAATGTAAGGGTTCCGAAGCATTTTTAAACTTCACCGGAATTCCGAGAACAATGGAAGAGTTCTGAAGCATTTTTAAACGTCAGCGGAATTTTGAAAACAATCGAAGAGTTCCAAAGCATTTTTAAAAGTCAGCGGAATTCCGTGAACAATGGAAGAGTTGTGAAGCATTTTTAAGCGTTAGCGGAATTCCGAGAACAATGGAAGAGTTCCGAAGCATTTTTAAACTTCAGCAGAATTCCGAGAACAATGAAAGAGTTCCGAAGCATTCTTAAACTTCAGCAGAATTCCGAGAACAATGTAAGAGTTCCGAAGCATTTTTAAAAGTCAGCAGAATTCCGAGAACAATAGAAGGGTACCAAAGCATGTTTAAACTTCAGCGGAATTCTGAGAACAATGTAAGAGTTCCGAAGAATTTTTAAACTTCACCGGAATTCCGAGAACAATGGAAGAGTCCCGAAGCATTTTTAAACGTCAGCGGAATTCCGAGAATAATGGAAGAGTTCTGAAGCATTTTTAAACGTCAGCGGAATTTTGAAAACAATGGAAGATTTCCGAAGCATTTTTAAACGTCAGCGGAATTCTGCGAACACTGGAAGAGTTCCGAAGCATTTTTAAATGTCAGCGGAATTCCGAGAACAATGGAAGAGTTGTGAAGCTATTTTAAAAGTCAGCGGAATTCCGAGAACAATGGAAGAGTTCCGAAGCATTTTTAAACGTCAGCGGAATTCCGAGAACAATGGAAGAGTTCCGAAGCATTTTTAAACCTCAGCAGAATTCCGAGAACAATGGAAGAGTTCCGAAGCATTTTTAAACCTCAGCAGAATTCCGAGAACAATGGAAGAGTTCTGAAGCCTTTTTAAATGTCAGCGGAATTCCGAGAACAATGGAAGAGTTCCGAAGCATTTTTAAACGTCAGCGGAATTCCGAGAACAATGGAAGAGTTCTGAAGCATTTGTAAAAGTCAGCAGAATTCTGAGAAAAATAGAAGAGTTCTGAAGCATTTTTAAGCGTCAGCGGAATTAAGAGAACAATGGAAGAATTCCGAAGCATTTTTAAACTTCAAAACTTCAGCAGAATTCCGAGAACAATGGAAGAATTTCGAAGCATTCTTAAACTTCAGCGGAATTCCGAGAACAATGGAAGAGTTCCGAAGCATTTTTAAAAGTCAGCGGAATTCCGAGAACAATGGAAGAGTTCCGAAGCATTTTTAAAAGTCAGCGGAATTCCGAGAACAATGGAAGAGTTCCGAAGCATTTTTAAACTTCAGCAGAATTCCTGGCACAATGGAAGAGTTCTGAAGCATTTTTAAAAGTCAGCAGAATTCCGAGAACAATAGAAGGGTACCAAAGCATGTTTAAACTTCAGCGGAATTCTGAGAACAATGTAAGAGTTCCGAAGCATTTTTAAACTTCACCGGAATTCCGAGAACAATGGAAGAGTTCCGAAGCATTTTTAAACGTCAGCGGAATACCGAGAACAATGGAAGAGTTCTGAAGCATTTTTAAAAGTCAGCGGAATTCTGAGAACAATAGAAGAGTTGTGAAGCATTTTTAAGCGTCAGCGGAATTCCGAGAACAATGGAAGAATTCCGAAGCATTTTTAAACTTCAAAACTTCAGCAGAATTCCGAGAACAATGGAAGAATTCCGAAGCATTTTTAAACTTCAAAACTTCAGCAGAATTCCGAGAACAATGGAAGAGTTCCGAAGCATTCTTAAACTTCAGCAGAATTCCGAGAACAATGGAAGAGTTTTGAAGCAATTTTAAGCGTCAGCGGAATTCCGAGAACAATGGAAGAGTTCCGAAGCATTTTTTAACGTCAGCGGAATTCTGCGAACACTGGAAGAGTTCCGAAGCATTTTTAAATGTCAGCGGAATTCCGAGAACAATGGAAGAGTTGTGAAGCATTTTTAAACGTCAGCGGAATTCCGAGAACAATGGAAGAGTTCCGAAGCATTTTTAAACGTCAGCAGAATTCCGAGAACAATGGAAGAGTTCCGAAGCATTTTTAAAAGTCAGCGGAATTCCGAGAACAATGGAAGAGTTCCGAAGCATTTTTAAACTTCAGCAGAATTCCTGGCACAATGGAAGAGTTCTGAAGCATTTTTAAAAGTCAGCAGAATTCCGAGAACAATAGAAGGGTACCAAAGCATGTTTAAACTTCAGCGGAATTCTGAGAACAATGTAAGAGTTCCGAAGCATTTTTAAACTTCACCGGAAATCCGAGAACAATGGAAGAGTTCTGAAGCATTTTTAAACGTCAGCGGAATACCGAGAACAATGGAAGAATTCCGAAGCATTTTTAAACTTCAAAACTTCAGCAGAATTCCGAGAACAATGGAAGAGTTCCGAAGCATTCTTAAACTTCAGCGGAATTCCGAGAACAATGGAAGAGTTTTGAAGCAATTTTAAGCGTCAGCGGAATTCCGAGAACAATGGAAAAGTTCCGAAGCATTTTTAAACGTCAGCGGAATTCCGAGAACAAAGGAAGAGTTCTGAAGCATTTTTAAAAGTCAGCGGAATTCTGAGAACAATAGAAGAGTTGTGAAGTATTTTTAAGCGTCAGCGGAATTCCGAGAACAATGGAAGAATTCCGAAGCATTTTTAAACTTCAAAACTTCAGCAGAATTCCGAGAACAATGGTAGAATTCCGAAACATTCTTAAACTTCAGCAGAATTACGAGCACAATGGAAGAGTTCCGAAGCATTCTTAAACTTCAGCGGAATTCCGAGAACAATGGAAGAGTTTTGAAGCAATTTTAAGCGTCAGCGGAATTCCGAGAACAATGGAACTGTTCCGAAGCATTTTTAAACGTCAGCGGAATTCCGAGAACAATGGAAGAGTTCTGAAGCATTTTTAAAAGTCAGCGGAATTCTGAGAAAAATAGAAGAGCTGTGAAGCATTTTTAAGCGTCAGCGGAATTCCGAGAACAATGGAAGAATTCCGAAGCATTTTTACACTTCAGCAGAATTCCTGGAACAATGGAAGAGTTCTGAAGCATTTTTAAAAGTCAGCAGAATTCCGAGAACAATAGAAGGGTACCAAAGCATGTTTAAACTTCAGCGGAATTCTGAGAACAATGTAAGAGTTCCGAAGCATTTTTAAACTTCACCGGAATTCCGAGAACAATGGAAGAGTTCCGAAGCATTTTTAAACATCAGCGGAATTCCGAGAACAATGGAAGAGTTCTGAAGCATTTTTAAACGTCAGCGGAATTCCGAGAACAATGGAAGAGTTCCGAAGCATTTTTAAACTTCAGCAGAATTCCTGGCACAATGGAAGAGTTCTGAAGCATTTTTAAAAGTCAGCAGAATTCCGAGAACAATAGAAGGGTACCAAAGCATGTTTAAACTTCAGCGGAATTCTGAGAACAATGTAAGAGTTCCGAAGCATTTTTAAACTTCACCGGAAATCCGAGAACAATGGAAGAGTTCTGAAGCATTTTTAAACGTCAGCGGAATACCGAGAACAATGGAAGAATTCCGAAGCATTTTTAAACTTCAAAACTTCAGCAGAATTCCGAGAACAATGGAAGAGTTCCGAAGCATTCTTAAACTTCAGCGGAATTCCGAGAACAATGGAAGAGTTTTGAAGCAATTTTAAGCGTCAGCGGAATTCCGAGAACAATGGAAGAGTTCCGAAGCATTTTTAAACGTCAGCGGAATTCCGAGAACAATGGAAGAGTTCTGAAGCATTTTTAAAAGTCAGCGGAATTCTGAGAAAAATAGAAGAGTTGTGAAGCATTTTTAAGCGTCATCGGAATTCCGAGAACAATAGAAGAATTCCGAAGCATTTTTAAACTTCAAAACTTCAGCAGAATTCTGAGAACAATGGAAGAATTCCGAAGCATTCTTAAACTTCAGCGGAATTCCGAGAACAATGGAAGAGTTTTGAAGCAATTTTAAGCGTCAGCGGAATTCCGAAAACAATGGAAGAGTTCCGAAGCATTTTTAAACGTCAGCGGAATTCTGCGAACACTGGAAGAGTTCCGAAGCATTTTTAAATGTCAGCGGAATTCCGAGAACAATGGAAGAGTTGTGAAGCATTTTTAAACGTCAGCGGAATTCCGAGAACAATGGAAGAGTTCCGAAGCATTTTTAAACGTCAGCAGAATTCCGAGAACAATGGAAGAGTTCCGAAGCATTTTTAAACTTCAGCAGAATTCCGAGAACAATGGAAGAGTTCTGAAGCCTTTTTAAATGTCAGCGGAATTCCGAGAACAATGGAAGAGTTCCGAAGCATTTTTAAACGTCAGCGGAATTCCGAGAACAATGGAAGAGTTCTGAAGCATTTGTAAAAGTCAGCGGAATTCTGAGAACAATAGAAGAGTTGTGAAGCATTTTTAAGCGTCAGCGGAATTCCGAGAACAATGGAAGAATTCCGAAGCATTTTTAAACTTCAAAACTTCAGCAGAATTCCGAGAACAATGGTAGAATTCCGAAACATTCTTAAACTTCAGCAGAATTACGAGCACAATGGAAGAGTTCCGAAGCATTCTTAAACTTCAGCGGAATTCCGAGAACAATGGAAGAGTTTTGAAGCAATTTTAAGCGTCAGCGGAATTCCGAGAACAATGGAACAGTTCCGAAGCATTTTTAAACGTCAGCGGAATTCCGAGAACAATGGAAGAGTTCTGAAGCATTTTTAAAAGTCAGCGGAATTCTGAGAAAAATAGAAGAGCTGTGAAGCATTTTTAAGCGTCAGCGGAATTCCGAGAACAATGGAAGAATTCCGAAGCATTTTTACACTTCAGCAGAATTCCTGGAACAATGGAAGAGTTCTGAAGCATTTTTAAAAGTCAGCAGAATTCCGAGAACAATAGAAGGGTACCAAAGCATGTTTAAACTTCAGCGGAATTCTGAGAACAATGTAAGAGTTCCGAAGCATTTTTAAACTTCACCGGAATTCCGAGAACAATGGAAGAGTTCCGAAGCATTTTTAAACATCAGCGGAATTCCGAGAACAATGGAAGAGTTCTGAAGCATTTTTAAACGTCAGCGGAATTCCGAGAACAATAGAAGAGTTGTGAAGCATTTTTAAGCGTCAGCGGAATTCTGAGAACAATGTAAGAGTTCCGAAGCATTTTTAAACTTCACCGGAATTCCGAGAACAATGGAAGAGTTCCGAAGCATTTTTAAACGTCAGCGGAATTCCGAGAACAATGGAAGAGTTCCGAAGCATTTTTAAACCTCAGCAGAATTCCGAGAACAATGGAAGAGTTCCGAAGCATTTTTAAACCTCAGCAGAATTCCGAGAACAATGGAAGAGTTCTGAAGCCTTTTTAAATGTCAGCGGAATTCCGAGAACAATGGAAGAGTTCCGAAGCATTTTTAAACGTCAGCGGAATTCCGAGAACAATGGAAGAGTTCTGAAGCATTTGTAAAAGTCAGCAGAATTCTGAGAAAAATAGAAGAGTTCTGAAGCATTTTTAAGCGTCAGCGGAATTAAGAGAACAATGGAAGAATTCCGAAGCATTTTTAAACTTCAAAACTTCAGCAGAATTCCGAGAACAATGGAAGAATTTCGAAGCATTCTTAAACTTCAGCGGAATTCCGAGAACAATGGAAGAGTTCCGAAGCATTTTTAAAAGTCAGCGGAATTCCGAGAACAATGGAAGAGTTCCGAAGCATTTTTAAAAGTCAGCGGAATTCCGAGAACAATGGAAGAGTTCCGAAGCATTTTTAAACTTCAGCAGAATTCCTGGCACAATGGAAGAGTTCTGAAGCATTTTTAAAAGTCAGCATAATTCCGAAAACAATAGAAGGGTACCAAAGCATGTTTAAACTTCAGCGGAATTCTGAGAACAATGTAAGGGTTCCGAAGCATTTTTAAACTTCACCGGAATTCCGAGAACAATGGAAGAGTTCTGAAGCATTTTTAAACGTCAGCGGAATTTTGAAAACAATCGAAGAGTTCCAAAGCATTTTTAAAAGTCAGCGGAATTCCGTGAACAATGGAAGAGTTGTGAAGCATTTTTAAGCGTTAGCGGAATTCCGAGAACAATGGAAGAGTTCCGAAGCATTTTTAAACTTCAGCAGAATTCCGAGAACAATGAAAGAGTTCCGAAGCATTCTTAAACTTCAGCAGAATTCCGAGAACAATGTAAGAGTTCCGAAGCATTTTTAAAAGTCAGCAGAATTCCGAGAACAATAGAAGGGTACCAAAGCATGTTTAAACTTCAGCGGAATTCTGAGAACAATGTAAGAGTTCCGAAGAATTTTTAAACTTCACCGGAATTCCGAGAACAATGGAAGAGTCCCGAAGCATTTTTAAACGTCAGCGGAATTCCGAGAATAATGGAAGAGTTCTGAAGCATTTTTAAACGTCAGCGGAATTTTGAAAACAATGGAAGATTTCCGAAGCATTTTTAAACGTCAGCGGAATTCTGCGAACACTGGAAGAGTTCCGAAGCATTTTTAAATGTCAGCGGAATTCCGAGAACAATGGAAGAGTTGTGAAGCTATTTTAAAAGTCAGCGGAATTCCGAGAACAATGGAAGAGTTCCGAAGCATTTTTAAACTTCAGCAGAATTCCTGGCACAATGGAAGAGTTCTGAAGCATTTTTAAAAGTCAGCAGAATTCCGAGAACAATAGAAGGGTACCAAAGCATGTTTAAACTTCAGCGGAATTCTGAGAACAATGTAAGAGTTCCGAAGCATTTTTAAACTTCACCGGAATTCCGAGAACAATGGAAGAGTTCCGAAGCATTTTTAAACGTCAGCGGAATTCCGAGAACAATGGAAGAGTTCCGAAGCATTTTTAAACCTCAGCAGAATTCCGAGAACAATGGAAGAGTTCCGAAGCATTTTTAAACCTCAGCAGAATTCCGAGAACAATGGAAGAGTTCTGAAGCCTTTTTAAATGTCAGCGGAATTCCGAGAACAATGGAAGAGTTCCGAAGCATTTTTAAACGTCAGCGGAATTCCGAGAACAATGGAAGAGTTCTGAAGCATTTGTAAAAGTCAGCAGAATTCTGAGAAAAATAGAAGAGTTCTGAAGCATTTTTAAGCGTCAGCGGAATTAAGAGAACAATGGAAGAATTCCGAAGCATTTTTAAACTTCAAAACTTCAGCAGAATTCCGAGAACAATGGAAGAATTTCGAAGCATTCTTAAACTTCAGCGGAATTCCGAGAACAATGGAAGAGTTCCGAAGCATTTTTAAAAGTCAGCGGAATTCCGAGAACAATGGAAGAGTTCCGAAGCATTTTTAAAAGTCAGCGGAATTCCGAGAACAATGGAAGAGTTCCGAAGCATTTTTAAACTTCAGCAGAATTCCTGGCACAATGGAAGAGTTCTGAAGCATTTTTAAAAGTCAGCAGAATTCCGAGAACAATAGAAGGGTACCAAAGCATGTTTAAACTTCAGCGGAATTCTGAGAACAATGTAAGAGTTCCGAAGCATTTTTAAACTTCACCGGAATTCCGAGAACAATGGAAGAGTTCCGAAGCATTTTTAAACGTCAGCGGAATACCGAGAACAATGGAAGAGTTCTGAAGCATTTTTAAAAGTCAGCGGAATTCTGAGAACAATAGAAGAGTTGTGAAGCATTTTTAAGCGTCAGCGGAATTCCGAGAACAATGGAAGAATTCCGAAGCATTTTTAAACTTCAAAACTTCAGCAGAATTCCGAGAACAATGGAAGAATTCCGAAGCATTTTTAAACTTCAAAACTTCAGCAGAATTCCGAGAACAATGGAAGAGTTCCGAAGCATTCTTAAACTTCAGCAGAATTCCGAGAACAATGGAAGAGTTTTGAAGCAATTTTAAGCGTCAGCGGAATTCCGAGAACAATGGAAGAGTTCCGAAGCATTTTTTAACGTCAGCGGAATTCTGCGAACACTGGAAGAGTTCCGAAGCATTTTTAAATGTCAGCGGAATTCCGAGAACAATGGAAGAGTTGTGAAGCATTTTTAAACGTCAGCGGAATTCCGAGAACAATGGAAGAGTTCCGAAGCATTTTTAAACGTCAGCAGAATTCCGAGAACAATGGAAGAGTTCCGAAGCATTTTTAAAAGTCAGCGGAATTCCGAGAACAATGGAAGAGTTCCGAAGCATTTTTAAACTTCAGCAGAATTCCTGGCACAATGGAAGAGTTCTGAAGCATTTTTAAAAGTCAGCAGAATTCCGAGAACAATAGAAGGGTACCAAAGCATGTTTAAACTTCAGCGGAATTCTGAGAACAATGTAAGAGTTCCGAAGCATTTTTAAACTTCACCGGAAATCCGAGAACAATGGAAGAGTTCTGAAGCATTTTTAAACGTCAGCGGAATACCGAGAACAATGGAAGAATTCCGAAGCATTTTTAAACTTCAAAACTTCAGCAGAATTCCGAGAACAATGGAAGAGTTCCGAAGCATTCTTAAACTTCAGCGGAATTCCGAGAACAATGGAAGAGTTTTGAAGCAATTTTAAGCGTCAGCGGAATTCCGAGAACAATGGAAAAGTTCCGAAGCATTTTTAAACGTCAGCGGAATTCCGAGAACAAAGGAAGAGTTCTGAAGCATTTTTAAAAGTCAGCGGAATTCTGAGAACAATAGAAGAGTTGTGAAGTATTTTTAAGCGTCAGCGGAATTCCGAGAACAATGGAAGAATTCCGAAGCATTTTTAAACTTCAAAACTTCAGCAGAATTCCGAGAACAATGGTAGAATTCCGAAACATTCTTAAACTTCAGCAGAATTACGAGCACAATGGAAGAGTTCCGAAGCATTCTTAAACTTCAGCGGAATTCCGAGAACAATGGAAGAGTTTTGAAGCAATTTTAAGCGTCAGCGGAATTCCGAGAACAATGGAACTGTTCCGAAGCATTTTTAAACGTCAGCGGAATTCCGAGAACAATGGAAGAGTTCTGAAGCATTTTTAAAAGTCAGCGGAATTCTGAGAAAAATGGAAGAGCTGTGAAGCATTTTTAAGCGTCAGCGGAATTCCGAGAAGAATGGAAGAATTCCGAAGCATTTTTACACTTCAGCAGAATTCCTGGAACAATGGAAGAGTTCTGAAGCATTTTTAAAAGTCAGCAGAATTCCGAGAACAATAGAAGGGTACCAAAGCATGTTTAAACTTCAGCGGAATTCTGAGAACAATGTAAGAGTTCCGAAGCATTTTTAAACTTCACCGGAATTCCGAGAACAATGGAAGAGTTCCGAAGCATTTTTAAACATCAGCGGAATTCCGAGAACAATGGAAGAGTTCTGAAGCATTTTTAAACGTCAGCGGAATTCCGAGAACAATAGAAGAGTTGTGAAGCATTTTTAAGCGTCAGCGGAATTCTGAGAACAATGTAAGAGTTCCGAAGCATTTTTAAACTTCACCGGAATTCCGAGAACAATGGAAGAGTTCCGAAGCATTTTTAAACGTCAGCGGAATTCCGAGAACAATGGAAGAGTTCCGAAGCATTTTTAAACCTCAGCAGAATTCCGAGAACAATGGAAGAGTTCCGAAGCATTTTTAAACCTCAGCAGAATTCCGAGAACAATGGAAGAGTTCTGAAGCCTTTTTAAATGTCAGCGGAATTCCGAGAACAATGGAAGAGTTCCGAAGCATTTTTAAACGTCAGCGGAATTCCGAGAACAATGGAAGAGTTCTGAAGCATTTGTAAAAGTCAGCAGAATTCTGAGAAAAATAGAAGAGTTCTGAAGCATTTTTAAGCGTCAGCGGAATTAAGAGAACAATGGAAGAATTCCGAAGCATTTTTAAACTTCAAAACTTCAGCAGAATTCCGAGAACAATGGAAGAATTTCGAAGCATTCTTAAACTTCAGCGGAATTCCGAGAACAATGGAAGAGTTCCGAAGCATTTTTAAAAGTCAGCGGAATTCCGAGAACAATGGAAGAGTTCCGAAGCATTTTTAAAAGTCAGCGGAATTCCGAGAACAATGGAAGAGTTCCGAAGCATTTTTAAACTTCAGCAGAATTCCTGGCACAATGGAAGAGTTCTGAAGCATTTTTAAAAGTCAGCATAATTCCGAAAACAATAGAAGGGTACCAAAGCATGTTTAAACTTCAGCGGAATTCTGAGAACAATGTAAGGGTTCCGAAGCATTTTTAAACTTCACCGGAATTCCGAGAACAATGGAAGAGTTCTGAAGCATTTTTAAACGTCAGCGGAATTTTGAAAACAATCGAAGAGTTCCAAAGCATTTTTAAAAGTCAGCGGAATTCCGTGAACAATGGAAGAGTTGTGAAGCATTTTTAAGCGTTAGCGGAATTCCGAGAACAATGGAAGAGTTCCGAAGCATTTTTAAACTTGAGCAGAATTCCGAGAACAATGAAAGAGTTCCGAAGCATTCTTAAACTTCAGCAGAATTCCGAGAACAATGTAAGAGTTCCGAAGCATTTTTAAAAGTCAGCAGAATTCCGAGAACAATAGAAGGGTACCAAAGCATGTTTAAACTTCAGCGGAATTCTGAGAACAATGTAAGAGTTCCGAAGAATTTTTAAACTTCACCGGAATTCCGAGAACAATGGAAGAGTCCCGAAGCATTTTTAAACGTCAGCGGAATTCCGAGAATAATGGAAGAGTTCTGAAGCATTTTTAAACGTCAGCGGAATTTTGAAAACAATGGAAGATTTCCGAAGCATTTTTAAACGTCAGCGGAATTCTGCGAACACTGGAAGAGTTCCGAAGCATTTTTAAATGTCAGCGGAATTCCGAGAACAATGGAAGAGTTGTGAAGCTATTTTAAAAGTCAGCGGAATTCCGAGAACAATGGAAGAGTTCCGAAGCATTTTTAAACTTCAGCAGAATTCCTGGCACAATGGAAGAGTTCTGAAGCATTTTTAAAAGTCAGCAGAATTCCGAGAACAATAGAAGGGTACCAAAGCATGTTTAAACTTCAGCGGAATTCTGAGAACAATGTAAGAGTTCCGAAGCATTTTTAAACTTCACCGGAATTCCGAGAACAATGGAAGAGTTCCGAAGCATTTTTAAACGTCAGCGGAATTCCGAGAACAATGGAAGAGTTCCGAAGCATTTTTAAACCTCAGCAGAATTCCGAGAACAATGGAAGAGTTCCGAAGCATTTTTAAACCTCAGCAGAATTCCGAGAACAATGGAAGAGTTCTGAAGCCTTTTTAAATGTCAGCGGAATTCCGAGAACAATGGAAGAGTTCCGAAGCATTTTTAAACGTCAGCGGAATTCCGAGAACAATGGAAGAGTTCTGAAGCATTTGTAAAAGTCAGCAGAATTCTGAGAAAAATAGAAGAGTTCTGAAGCATTTTTAAGCGTCAGCGGAATTAAGAGAACAATGGAAGAATTCCGAAGCATTTTTAAACTTCAAAACTTCAGCAGAATTCCGAGAACAATGGAAGAATTTCGAAGCATTCTTAAACTTCAGCGGAATTCCGAGAACAATGGAAGAGTTCCGAAGCATTTTTAAAAGTCAGCGGAATTCCGAGAACAATGGAAGAGTTCCGAAGCATTTTTAAAAGTCAGCGGAATTCCGAGAACAATGGAAGAGTTCCGAAGCATTTTTAAACTTCAGCAGAATTCCTGGCACAATGGAAGAGTTCTGAAGCATTTTTAAAAGTCAGCAGAATTCCGAGAACAATAGAAGGGTACCAAAGCATGTTTAAACTTCAGCGGAATTCTGAGAACAATGTAAGAGTTCCGAAGCATTTTTAAACTTCACCGGAATTCCGAGAACAATGGAAGAGTTCCGAAGCATTTTTAAACGTCAGCGGAATACCGAGAACAATGGAAGAGTTCTGAAGCATTTTTAAAAGTCAGCGGAATTCTGAGAACAATAGAAGAGTTGTGAAGCATTTTTAAGCGTCAGCGGAATTCCGAGAACAATGGAAGAATTCCGAAGCATTTTTAAACTTCAAAACTTCAGCAGAATTCCGAGAACAATGGAAGAATTCCGAAGCATTTTTAAACTTCAAAACTTCAGCAGAATTCCGAGAACAATGGAAGAGTTCCGAAGCATTCTTAAACTTCAGCGGAATTCCGAGAACAATGGAAGAGTTTTGAAGCAATTTTAAGCGTCAGCGGAATTCCGAGAACAATGGAAGAGTTCCGAAGCATTTTTAAACGTCAGCGGAATTCCGAGAACAATGGAAGAGTTCTGAAGCATTTTTAAAAGTCAGCGGAATTCTGAGAAAAATAGAAGAGTTGTGAAGCATTTTTAAGCGTCATCGGAATTCCGAGAACAATAGAAGAATTCCGAAGCATTTTTAAACTTCAAAACTTCAGCAGAATTCCGAGAACAATAGAAGAATTCCGAAGCATTTTTAAACTTCAAAACTTCAGCAGAATTCTGAGAACAATGGAAGAATTCCGAAGCATTCTTAAACTTCAGCGGAATTCCGAGAACAATGGAAGAGTTTTGAAGCAATTTTAAGCGTCAGCGGAATTCCGAGAACAATGGAAGAGTTCCGAAGCATTTTTAAACGTCAGCGGAATTCTGCGAACACTGGAAGAGTTCCGAAGCATTTTTAAATGTCAGCGGAATTCCGAGAACAATGGAAGAGTTGTGAAGCATTTTTAAACGTCAGCGGAATTCCGAGAGCAATGGAAGAGTTCCGAAGCATTTTTAAACGTCAGCAGAATTCCGAGAACAATGGAAGAGTTCCGAAGCATTTTTAAACTTCAGCAGAATTCCGAGAACAATGGAAGAGTTCTGAAGCCTTTTTAAATGTCAGCGGAATTCCGAGAACAATGGAAGAGTTCCGAAGCATTTTTAAACGTCAGCGGAATTCCGAGAACAATGGAAGAGTTCTGAAGCATTTGTAAAAGTCAGCGGAATTCTGAGAAAAATAGAAGAGTTGTGAAGCATTTTTAAGCGTCAGCGGAATTCCGAGAACAATGGAAGAATTCCGAAGCATTTTTAAACTTCAAAACTTCAGCAGAATTCCGAGAACAATGGAAGAATTTCGAAGCATTCTTAAACTTCAGCGGAATTCCGAGAACAATGGAAGAGTTCCGAAGCATTTTTAAAAGTCAGCGGAATTCCGAGAACAATGGAAGAGTTGCGAAGCATTTTTAAAAGTCAGCGGAATTCCGAGAACAATGGAAGAGTTCCGAAGCATTTTTAAACTTCAGCAGAATTCCTGGCACAATGGAAGAGTTCTGAAGCATTTTTAAAAGTCAGCAGAATTCCGAGAACAATAGAAGGGTACCAAAGCATGTTTAAACTTCAGCGGAATTCTGAGAACAATGTAAGAGTTCCGAAGCATTTTTAAACTTCACCGGAATTCCGAGAACAATGGAAGAGTTCCGAAGCATTTTTAAACGTCAGCGGAATACCGAGAACAATGGAAGAGTTCTGAAGCATTTTTAAAAGTCAGCGGAATTCTGAGAACAATAGAAGAGTTGTGAAGCATTTTTAAGCGTCAGCGGAATTCCGAGAACAATGGAAGAATTCCGAAGCATTTTTAAACTTCAAAACTTCAGCAGAATTCCGAGAACAATGGAAGAATTCCGAAGCATTTTTAAACTTCAAAACTTCAGCAGAATTCCGAGAACAATGGAAGAGTTCCGAAGCATTCTTAAACTTCAGCGGAATTCCGAGAACAATGGAAGAGTTTTGAAGCAATTTTAAGCGTCAGCGGAATTCCGAGAACAATGGAAGAGTTCCGAAGCATTTTTAAACGTCAGCGGAATTCCGAGAACAATGGAAGAGTTCTGAAGCATTTTTAAAAGTCAGCGGAATTCTGAGAAAAATAGAAGAGTTGTGAAGCATTTTTAAGCGTCATCGGAATTCCGAGAACAATAGAAGAATTCCGAAGCATTTTTAAACTTCAAAACTTCAGCAGAATTCCGAGAACAATAGAAGAATTCCGAAGCATTTTTAAACTTCAAAACTTCAGCAGAATTCTGAGAACAATGGAAGAATTCCGAAGCATTCTTAAACTTCAGCGGAATTCCGAGAACAATGGAAGAGTTTTGAAGCAATTTTAAGCGTCAGCGGAATTCCGAGAACAATGGAAGAGTTCCGAAGCATTTTTAAACGTCAGCGGAATTCTGCGAACACTGGAAGAGTTCCGAAGCATTTTTAAATGTCAGCGGAATTCCGAGAACAATGGAAGAGTTGTGAAGCATTTTTAAACGTCAGCGGAATTCCGAGAACAATGGAAGAGTTCCGAAGCATTTTTAAACGTCAGCAGAATTCCGAGAACAATGGAAGAGTTCCGAAGCATTTTTAAACTTCAGCAGAATTCCGAGAACAATGGAAGAGTTCTGAAGCCTTTTTAAATGTCAGCGGAATTCCGAGAACAATGGAAGAGTTCCGAAGCATTTTTAAACGTCAGCGGAATTCCGAGAACAATGGAAGAGTTCTGAAGCATTTGTAAAAGTCAGCGGAATTCTGAGAAAAATAGAAGAGTTGTGAAGCATTTTTAAGCGTCAGCGGAATTCCGAGAACAATGGAAGAATTCCGAAGCATTTTTAAACTTCAAAACTTCAGCAGAATTCCGAGAACAATGGAAGAATTTCGAAGCATTCTTAAACTTCAGCGGAATTCCGAGAACAATGGAAGAGTTCCGAAGCATTTTTAAAAGTCAGCGGAATTCCGAGAACAATGGAAGAGTTGCGAAGCATTTTTAAAAGTCAGCGGAATTCCGAGAACAATGGAAGAGTTCCGAAGCATTTTTAAACTTCAGCAGAATTCCTGGCACAATGGAAGAGTTCTGAAGCATTTTTAAAAGTCAGCAGAATTCCGAGAACAATAGAAGGGTACCAAAGCATGTTTAAACTTCAGAGGTATTCTGAGAACAATGTAAGAGTTCCGAAGCATTTTTAAACTTCACCGGAAATCCGAGAACAATGGAAGAGTTCCGAAGCATTTTTAAACGTCAGCGGAATACCGAGAACAATGGAAGAGTTGTGAAGCATTTTTAAACTTCAGCAGAATTCCGAGAACAATGGCAGAGTTCTGAAGCATTCTTAAACTTCAGCGGAATTCCGAGAACAATGGAAGAGTTCCGAAGCATTTTTAAATGTCAGCGGAATTCCGAGAACAATAGAAGAGTTGTCAAGCATTTTTAAGCGTCAGCGGAATTCTGAGAACAATGGAAGAATTCCGAAGTATTTTTAAACTTCAAAACTTCAGCAGAATTCCGAGAACAATGGAAGAATTCCGAAGCATTTTTAAACTTCAGCAGAATTCCGAGAACAATGGAAGAGTTCCGAAGCATTTTTAAAAGTCAGCGGAATTCCGAGAACAATGGAAGAGTTCCGAAGCATTTTTCAAAGTCAGCAGAATTCCGAGAACAATAGTAGGGTACCAAAGCATGTTTAAACTTCAGCGGAATTCTGAGAACAATGTAAGAGTTCCGAAGCATTTTTAAACTTCACCGGAATTCCGAGAACAATGGAAGAGTTCCGAAGCATTTTTAAACATCAGCGGAATTCCGAGAACAATGGAAGAGTTCTGAAGCATTTTTAAACGTCAGCGGAATTCCGAGAACAATAGAAGAGTTGTGAAGCATTTTTAAGCGTCAGCGGAATTCTGAGAACAATGGAAGAATTCCGAAGCATTTTTAAACTTCAAAACTTCAGCAGAATTCCGAGAACAATGGAAGAGTTCCGAAGCATTCTTAAACTTCAGCGGAATTCCGAGAACAATGGAAGAGTTTTGAAGCAATTTTAAGCGTCAGCGGAATTCCGAGAACAATGGAAAAGTTCCGAAGCATTTTTAAACGTCAGCGGAATTCCGAGAACAAAGGAAGAGTTCTGAAGCATTTTTAAAAGTCAGCGGAATTCTGAGAACAATAGAAGAGTTGTGAAGCATTTTTAAGCGTCAGCGGAATTCCGAGAACAATGGAAGAATTCCGAAGCATTTTTAAACTTCAAAACTTCAGCAGAATTCCGAGAACAATGGTAGACTTCCGAAACATTCTTAAACTTCAGCAGAATTACGAGCACAATGGAAGAGTTCCGAAGCATTCTTAAACTTCAGCGGAATTCCGAGAACAATGGAAGAGTTTTGAAGCAATTTTAAGCGTCAGCGGAATTCCGAGAACAATGGAACAGTTCCGAAGCATTTTTAAACGTCAGCGGAATTCCGAGAACAATGGAAGAGTTCTGAAGCATTTTTAAAAGTCAGCGGAATTCTGAGAAAAATAGAAGAGCTGTGAAGCATTTTTAAGCGTCAGCGGAATTCCGAGAACAATGGAAGAATTCCGAAGCATTTTTACACTTCAGCAGAATTCCTGGAACAATGGAAGAGTTCTGAAGCATTTTTAAAAGTCAGCAGAATTCCGAGAACAATAGAAGGGTACCAAAGCATGTTTAAACTTCAGCGGAATGCTGAGAACAATGTAAGAGTTCCGAAGCATTTTTAAACTTCACCGGAATTCCGAGAACAATGGAAGAGTTCCGAAGCATTTTTAAACATCAGCGGAATTCCGAGAACAATGGAAGAGTTCTGAAGCATTTTTAAACGTCAGCGGAATTCCGAGAACAATAGAAGAGTTGTGAAGCATTTTTAAGCGTCAGCGGAATTCTGAGAACAATGGAAGAATTCCGAAGCATTTTTAAGCTTCAAAACTTCAGCAGAATTCCGAGAACAATGGAAGAGTTCCGAAGCATTCTTAAACTTCAGCGGATTCCGAGAACAATGGAAGAGTTTTGAAGCAATTTTAAGCGTCAGCGGAATTCCGAGAACAATGGAAGAGTTCCGAAGCATTTTTAAACGTCAGCGGAATTCCGAGAACAAAGGAAGAGTTCTGAAGCATTTTTAAAAGTCAGCGGAATTCTGAGAGCAATAGAAGAGTTGTGAAGCATTTTTAAGCGTCAGCGGAATTCCGAGAACAATGGAAGAATTCCGAAGCATTTTTAAACTTCAAAACTTCAGCAGAATTCCGAGAACAATGGTAGAATTCCGAAGCATTCTTAAACTTCAGCAGAATTACGCGCACAATTGAAGAGTTCCAAAGCATTCTTAAACTTCAGCGGAATTCCGAGAACAATGGAAGAGTTTTAAAGCAATTTTAAGCGTCAGCGGAATTCCGAGAACAATGGAAGTGTTCCGAAGCATTTTTAAACGTCAGCGGAATTCCGAGAACAATGGAAGAGTTCTGAAGCATTTTTAAAAGACAGCGGAATTCTGAGAAAAATAGAAGAGTTGTGAAGCATTTTTAAGCGTCAGCGGAATTCCGAGAACAATGGAAGAATTCCGAAGCATTTTTAAACTTCAAAACTTCAGCAGAATTCCGAGAACAACGGAAGAATTCCGAAGCATTCTTAAACTTCAGCGGAATTCCGAGAACAATGGAAGAGTTCCGAAGCATTTTTAAATGTCAGCGGAATTCCGAGAACAATGGAAGAGTTCGGAAGCATTTTTAAACTTCAGCAGAATTCCTGGCACAATGGAAGAGTTCTGAAGCATTTTTAAAAGTCAGCAGAATTCTGAAAACAATAGAAGGGTACCAAAGCATGTTTAAACTTCAGCGGAATTCTGAGAACAATGTAAGAGTTCCGAAGCATTTTTAAACTTCACCGGAATTCCGAGAACAATGGAAGAGTTCCGAAGCATTTTTAAACTTCAGCAGAATTCCGAGAACAATGAAAGAGTTCCGAAGCATTCTTAAACTTCAGCAGAATTCCGAGAACAATGGAAGAGTTCCGAAGCATTTTTAAAAGTCAGCAGAATTCCGAGAACAATAGAAGGGTACCAAAGCATGTTTAAACTTCAGCGGAATTCTGAGAACAATGTAAGAGTTCCGAAGCATTTTTAAACTTCACCGGAATTCCAAGAACAATGGAAGAGTCCCGAAGCATTTTTAAACGTCAGCGGAATTCCGAGAATAATGGAAGAGTTCTGAAGCATTTTTAAACGTCAGCGGAATTTTGAAAACAATGGAAGATTTCCGAAGCATTTTTAAACGTCAGCGGAATTCTGCGAACACTGGAAGAGTTCCGAAGCATTTTTAAATGTCAGCGGAATTCCGAGAACAATGGAAGAGTTGTGAAGCTATTTTAAACGTCAGCGGTATTCCGAGAACAATGGAAGAGTTCCGAAGCATTTTTAAACGTCAGCAGAATTCCGAGAACAATGGAAGAGTTCCGAAGCATTTTTAAACTTCAGCAGAATTCCGAGAACAATGGAAGAGTTCTGAAGCCTTTTTAAATGTCAGCGGAATTCCGAGAACAATGGAAGAGTTCCGAAGCATTTTTAAATGTCAGCGGAATTCCGAGAACAATGGAAGAGTTCTGAAGCATTTTTAAAAGTCAGCGGAATTCTGAGAAAAATAGAAGAGTTGTGAAGCATTTTTAAGCGTCAGCGGAATTCCGAGAACAATGGAAGAATTCCAAAGCATTTTTAAACTTCAAAACTTCAGCAGAATTCCGAGAACAATGGAAGAATTCCGAAGCATTCTTAAACTTCAGCGGAATTCCGAGAAAAATGGAAGAGTTCCGAAGCATTTTTAAAAGTCAGCGGAATTCCGAGAACAATGGAAGAGTTCCGAAGCATTTTTAAAAGTCAGCGGAATTCCGAGAACAATGGAAGAGTTCCGAAGCATTTTTAAACTTCAGCAGAATTCCTGGCACAATGGAAGAGTTCTGAAGCATTTTTAAAAGTCAGCAGAATTCCGAGAACAATAGAAGGGTACCAAAGCATGTTTAAACTTCAGCGGAATTCTGAGAACAATGTAAGAGTTCCGAAGCATTTTTAAACTTCACCGGAATTCCGAGAACAATGGAAGAGTTTTGAAGCATTTTTAAACTTCAGCGGAATTCCGAGAACAATGGAAGAGTTCCGAAGCATTTTTAAACGTCAGCAGAATTCCGAGAACAATGGAAGAGTTCCGAAGCATTTTTAAACTTCAGCAGAATTCCGAGAACAATGGAAGAGTTCTGAAGCCTTTTTAAATGTCAGCGGAATTCCGAGAACAATGTAAGAGTTCCGAAGCATTTTTAAACATCAGCGGAATTCCGAGAACAATGGAAGAGTTCTGAAGCATTTTTAAACTTCAGCGGAATTCCGAGAACAATGGAAGAGTTCCGAAGCATTTTTAAACGTCAGCGGAATTCCGAGAACAATGGAAGAATTCCGAAGCATTTTTAAACTTCAAAACTTCAGCAGAATTCCGAGAACAATGGAAGAATTCCGAAGCATCTTTAAACTTCAAAACTTCAGCAGAATTCCGAGAACAATGGAAGAGTTCCGAGGCATTCTTAAACTTCAGCGGAATTCCGAGAACAATGGAAGAGTTTTGAAGCAATTTTAAGCGTCAGCGGAATTCCGAGAACAATGGAAGAGTTCCGAAGCATTTTTAAACGTCAGCGGAATTCTGCGAACACTGGAAGAGTTCCGAAACATTTTTAAATGTCAGCGGAATTCCGAGAACAATGGAAGAGTTGTGAAGCATTTTTAAACGTCAGCGGAATTCCGAGAACAATGGAAGAGTTCCAAAGCATTTTTAAACGTCAGCAGAATTCCGAGAACAATGGAAGAGTTCCGAAGCATTTTTAAAAGTCAGCGGAATTCCGAGAACAATGGAAGAGTTCCGAAGCATTTTTAAACTTCAGCAGAATTCCTGGCACAATGGAAGAGTTCTGAAGCATTTTTAAAAGTCAGCAGAATTCCGAGAACAATAGAAGGGTACCAAAGCATGTTTAAACTTCAGCGGAATTCTGCGAACAATGTAAGAGTTCCGAAGCATTTTTAAACTTCACCGGAAATCCGAGAACAATGGAAGAGTTCCGAAGCATTTTTAAACGTCAGCGGAATACCGAGAACAATGGAAGAGTTCTGAAGCATTTTTAAACGTCAGCGGAATTCCGAGAACAATGGAAGAATTCCGAAGCATTTTTAAACTTCAAAACTTCAGCAGAATTCCGAGAACAATGGAAGAATTCCGAAGCATCTTTAAACTTCAAAACTTCAGCAGAATTCCGAGAACAATGGAAGAGTTCCGAGGCATTCTTAAACTTCAGCGGAATTCCGAGAACAATGGAAGAGTTTTGAAGCAATTTTAAGCGTCAGCGGAATTCCGAGAACAATGGAAGAGTTCCGAAGCATTTTTAAACGTCAGCGGAATTCTGCGAACACTGGAAGAGTTCCGAAACATTTTTAAATGTCAGCGGAATTCCGAGAACAATGGAAGAGTTGTGAAGCATTTTTAAACGTCAGCGGAATTCCGAGAACAATGGAAGAGTTCCAAAGCATTTTTAAACGTCAGCAGAATTCCGAGAACAATGGAAGAGTTCCGAAGCATTTTTAAACTTCAGCAGAATTCCGAGAACAATGGAAGAGTTCTGAAGCCTTTTTAAATGTCAGCGGAATTCCGAGAACAATGGAAGAGTTCTGAAGCATTTGTAAAAGTCAGCGGAATTCTGAGAAAAATAGAAGAGTTGTGAAGCATTTTTAAGCGTCAGCGGAATTCCGAGAACAATGGAAGAATTCCGAAGCATTTTTAAACTTCAAAGCTTCAGCAGAATTCCGAGAACAATGGAAGAATTTCGAAGCATTCTTAAACTTCAGCGGAATTCCGAGAACAATGGAAGAGTTCCGAAGCATTTTTAAAAGTCAGCGGAATTCCGAGAACAATGGAAGAGTTCCGAAGCATTTTTAAAAGTCAGCGGAATTCCGAGAACATTGGAAGAGTTCCGAAGCATTTTTAAACTTCAGCAGAATTCCTGGCACAATGGAAGAGTTCTGAAGCATTTTTAAAAGTCAGCAGAATTCCGAGAACAATAGAAGGGTACCAAAGCATGTTTAAACTTCAGCGGAATTCTGAGAACAATGTAAGAGTTCCGAAGCATTTTTAAACTTCACCGGAAATCCGAGAACAATGGAAGAGTTCTGAAGCATTTTTAAGCGTCAGTGGAATTCTGAGCACAATGGAAGAATTCCGAAGCATTTTTAAACTTCAAAACTTCAGCAGAATTCCGAGAACAATGGAAGAGTTCCGAAGCATTCTTAAACTTCAGCGGAATTCCGAGAACAATGGAAGAGTTTTGAAGCAATTTTAAGCGTCAGCGGAATTCCGAGAACAATGGAAGAGTTCCGAAGCATTTTAAAACGTCAGCGGAATTCCGAGAACAATGGAAGAGTTCTGAAGCATTTTTAAAAGTCAGCGGAATTCTGAGAAAAATAGAAGAGTTGTGAAGCATTTTTAAGCGTCAGCGGAATTCCGAGAACAATGGAAGAGTTCCGAAGCATTTTTAAAAGTCAGCGGAATTCCGAGAACAATGGAAGAGTTCCGAAGCATTTTTAAACATCAGCGGAATTCCGAGAACAATGGAAGAGTTCTGAAGCATTTTTAAACGTCAGCGGAATTCCGAGAACAATAGAAGAGTTGTGAAGCATTTTTAAGCGTCAGCGGAATTCTGAGAACAATGGAAGAATTCCGAAGCATTTTTAAACTTCAAAACTTCAGCGGAATTCCGAGAACAATGGAAGAGTTTTAAAGCAATTTTAAGTGTCAGCAGAATTCCGAGAACAATGGAAGAGTTCCGAAGCATTTTTAAACGTCAGCGGAATTCTGCGAACACTGGAAGAGTTCCGAAGCATTTTTAAATGTCAGCGGAATTCCGAGAACAATGGAAGAGTTGTGAAGCATTTTTAAACGTCAGCGGAATTCCGAGAACAATGGAAGAGTTCCGAAGCATTTTTAAACTTCAGCAGAATTCCGAGAACAATGGAAGAGTTCTGAAGCCTTTTTAAATGTCAGCGGAATTCCGAGAACAATGGAAGAGTTCCGAAGCATTTTTAAACGTCAGCGGAATTCCGAGAACAATGGAAGAGTTCTGAAGCATTTGTAAAAGTCAGCGGAATTCTGAGAAAAATAGAAGAGTTGTGAAGCATTTTTAAGCGTCAGCGGAATTCCGAGAACAATGGAAGAATTCCGAAGCATTTTTAAACTTCAAAACTTCAGCAGAATTCCGAGAACAATGGAAGAATTTCGAAGCATTCTTAAACTTCAGCGGAATTCCGAGAACAATGGAAGAGTTCCGAAGCATTTTTAAAAGTCAGCGGAATTCCGAGAACAATGGAAGAGTTCCGAAGCATTTTTAAAAGTCAGCGGAATTCCGAGAACAATGGAAGAGTTCCGAAGCATTTTTAAACTTCAGCAGAATTACTGGCACAATGGAAGAGTTCTGAAGCATTTTTAAAAGTCAGCAGAATTCCGAGAACAATAGAAGGGTACCAAAGCATGTTTAAACTTCAGCGGAATTCTGAGAACAATGTAAGAGTTCCGAAGCATTTTTAAACTTCACCGGAAATCCGAGAACAAGGGAAGAGTTCCGAAGCATTTTTAAACGTCAGCGGAATACCGAGAACAATGGAAGAGTTCTGAAGCATTTTTAAGCGTCAGCGGAATTCTGAGCACAATGGAAGAGTTCCGAAGCATTTTTAAACGTCAGCGGAATTCTGCGAACACTGGAAGAGTTCCGAAGCATTTTTAAATGTCAGCGGAATTCCGAGAACAATAGAAGAGTTGTCAAGCATTTTTAAGCGTCAGCGGAATTCTGAGAACAATGGAAGAATTCCGAAGTATTTTTAAACTTCAAAACTTCAGCAGAATTCCGAGAACAATGGAAGAATTCCGAAGCATTTTTAAACTTCAGCAGAATTCCGAGAACAATGGAAGAGTTCCGAAGCATTTTTAAAAGTCAGCGGAATTCCGAGAACAATGGAAGAGTTCCGAAGCATTTTTACACTTCAGCAGAATTCCTGGAACAATGGAAGAGTTCTGAAGCATTTTTCAAAGTCAGCAGAATTCCGAGAACAATAGTAGGGTACCAAAGCATGTTTAAACTTCAGCGGAATTCTGAGAACAATGTAAGAGTTCCGAAGCATTTTTAAACTTCACCGGAATTCCGAGAACAATGGAAGAGTTCCGAAGCATTTTTAAACATCAGCGGAATTCCGAGAACAATGGAAGAGTTCTGAAGCATTTTTAAACGTCAGCGGAATTCCGAGAACAATAGAAGAGTTGTGAAGCATTTTTAAGCGTCAGCGGAATTCTGAGAACAATGGAAGAATTCCGAAGCATTTTTAAACTTCAAAACTTCAGCAGAATTCCGAGAACAATGGAAGAGTTCCGAAGCATTCTTAAACTTCAGCGGAATTCCGAGAACAATGGAAGAGTTTTGAAGCAATTTTAAGCGTCAGCGGAATTCCGAGAACAATGGAAAAGTTCCGAAGCATTTTTAAACGTCAGCGGAATTCCGAGAACAAAGGAAGAGTTCTGAAGCATTTTTAAAAGTCAGCGGAATTCTGAGAACAATAGAAGAGTTGTGAAGCATTTTTAAGCGTCAGCGGAATTCCGAGAACAATGGAAGAATTCCGAAGCATTTTTAAACTTCAAAACTTCAGCAGAATTCCGAGAACAATGGTAGAATTCCGAAACATTCTTAAACTTCAGCAGAATTACGAGCACAATGGAAGAGTTCCGAAGCATTCTTAAACTTCAGCGGAATTCCGAGAACAATGGAAGAGTTTTGAAGCAATTTTAAGCGTCAGCGGAATTCCGAGAACAATGGAACAGTTCCGAAGCATTTTTAAACGTCAGCGGAATTCCGAGAACAATGGAAGAGTTCTGAAGCATTTTTAAAAGTCAGCGGAATTCTGAGAAAAATAGAAGAGCTGTGAAGCATTTTTAAGCGTCAGCGGAATTCCGAGAACAATGGAAGAATTCCGAAGCATTTTTACACTTCAGCAGAATTCCTGGAACAATGGAAGAGTTCTGAAGCATTTTTAAAAGTCAGCAGAATTCCGAGAACAATAGAAGGGTACCAAAGCATGTTTAAACTTCAGCGGAATTCTGAGAACAATGTAAGAGTTCCGAAGCATTTTTAAACTTCACCGGAATTCCGAGAACAATGGAAGAGTTCCGAAGCATTTTTAAACATCAGCGGAATTCCGAGAACAATGGAAGAGTTCTGAAGCATTTTTAAACGTCAGCGGAATTCCGAGAACAATAGAAGAGTTGTGAAGCATTTTTAAGCGTCAGCGGAATTCTGAGAACAATGGAAGAATTCCGAAGCATTTTTAAACTTCAAAACTTCAGCAGAATTCCGAGAACAATGGAAGAGTTCCGAAGCATTCTTAAACTTCAGCGGATTCCGAGAACAATGGAAGAGTTTTGAAGCAATTTTAAGCGTCAGCGGAATTCCGAGAACAATGGAAGAGTTCCGAAGCATTTTTAAACGTCAGCGGAATTCCGAGAACAAAGGAAGAGTTCTGAAGCATTTTTAAAAGTCAGCGGAATTCTGAGAGCAATAGAAGAGTTGTGAAGCATTTTTAAGCGTCAGCGGAATTCCGAGAACAATGGAAGAATTCCGAAGCATTTTTAAACTTCAAAACTTCAGCAGAATTCCGAGAACAATGGTAGAATTCCGAAGCATTCTTAAACTTCAGCAGAATTACGCGCACAATTGAAGAGTTCCAAAGCATTCTTAAACTTCAGCGGAATTCCGAGAACAATGGAAGAGTTTTAAAGCAATTTTAAGCGTCAGCGGAATTCCGAGAACAATGGAAGTGTTCCGAAGCATTTTTAAACGTCAGCGGAATTCCGAGAACAATGGAAGAGTTCTGAAGCATTTTTAAAAGACAGCGGAATTCTGAGAAAAATAGAAGAGTTGTGAAGCATTTTTAAGCGTCAGCGGAATTCCGAGAACAATGGAAGAATTCCGAAGCATTTTTAAACTTCAAAACTTCAGCAGAATTCCGAGAACAACGGAAGAATTCCGAAGCATTCTTAAACTTCAGCGGAATTCCGAGAACAATGGAAGAGTTCCGAAGCATTTTTAAATGTCAGCGGAATTCCGAGAACAATGGAAGAGTTCCGAAGCATTTTTAAACTTCAGCAGAATTCCTGGCACAATGGAAGAGTTCTGAAGCATTTTTAAAAGTCAGCAGAATTCTGAAAACAATAGAAGGGTACCAAAGCATGTTTAAACTTCAGCGGAATTCTGAGAACAATGTAAGAGTTCCGAAGCATTTTTAAACTTCACCGGAATTCCGAGAACAATGGAAGAGTTCCGAAGCATTTTTAAACTTCAGCAGAATTCCGAGAACAATGAAAGAGTTCCGAAGCATTCTTAAACTTCAGCAGAATTCCGGGAACAATGGAAGAGTTCCGAAGCATTTTTAAAAGTCAGCAGAATTCCGAGAACAATAGAAGGGTACCAAAGCATGTTTAAACTTCAGCGGAATTCTGAGAACAATGTAAGAGTTCCGAAGCATTTTTAAACTTCACCGGAATTCCAAGAACAATGGAAGAGTCCCGAAGCATTTTTAAACGTCAGCGGAATTCCGAGAATAATGGAAGAGTTCTGAAGCATTTTTAAACGTCAGCGGAATTTTGAAAACAATGGAAGATTTCCGAAGCATTTTTAAACGTCAGCGGAATTCTGCGAACACTGGAAGAGTTCCGAAGCATTTTTAAATGTCAGCGGAATTCCGAGAACAATGGAAGAGTTGTGAAGCTATTTTAAACGTCAGCGGTATTTCGAGAACAATGGAAGAGTTCCGAAGCATTTTTAAACGTCAGCAGAATTCCGAGAACAATGGAAGAGTTCCGAAGCATTTTTAAACTTCAGCAGAATTCCGAGAACAATGGAAGAGTTCTGAAGCCTTTTTAAATGTCAGCGGAATTCCGAGAACAATGGAAGAGTTCCGAAGCATTTTTAAATGTCAGCGGAATTCCGAGAACAATGGAAGAGTTCTGAAGCATTTTTAAAAGTCAGCGGAATTCTGAGAAAAATAGAAGAGTTGTGAAGCATTTTTAAGCGTCAGCGGAATTCCGAGAACAATGGAAGAATTCCAAAGCATTTTTAAACTTCAAAACTTCAGCAGAATTCCGAGAACAATGGAAGAATTCCGAAGCATTCTTAAACTTCAGCGGAATTCCGAGAAAAATGGAAGAGTTCCGAAGCATTTTTAAAAGTCAGCGGAATTCCGAGAACAATGGAAGAGTTCCGAAGCATTTTTAAAAGTCAGCGGAATTCCGAGAACAATGGAAGAGTTCCGAAGCATTTTTAAACTTCAGCAGAATTCCTGGCACAATGGAAGAGTTCTGAAGCATTTTTAAAAGTCAGCAGAATTCCGAGAACAATAGAAGGGTACCAAAGCATGTTTAAACTTCAGCGGAATTCTGAGAACAATGTAAGAGTTCCGAAGCATTTTTAAACTTCACCGGAATTCCGAGAACAATGGAAGAGTTCCGAAGCATTTTTAAACGTCAGCGGAATTCCGAGAACAAAGGAAGAGTTCTGAAGCATTTTTAAAAGTCAGCGGAATTCTGAGAGCAATAGAAGAGTTGTGAAGCATTTTTAAGCGTCAGCGGAATTCCGAGAACAATGGAAGAATTCCGAAGCATTTTTAAACTTCAAAACTTCAGCAGAATTCCGAGAACAATGGTAGAATTCCGAAGCATTCTTAAACTTCAGCAGAATTACGCGCACAATTGAAGAGTTCCAAAGCATTCTTAAACTTCAGCGGAATTCCGAGAACAATGGAAGAGTTTTAAAGCAATTTTAAGCGTCAGCGGAATTCCGAGAACAATGGAAGTGTTCCGAAGCATTTTTAAACGTCAGCGGAATTCCGAGAACAATGGAAGAGTTCTGAAGCATTTTTAAAAGACAGCGGAATTCTGAGAAAAATAGAAGAGTTGTGAAGCATTTTTAAGCGTCAGCGGAATTCCGAGAACAATGGAAGAATTCCGAAGCATTTTTAAACTTCAAAACTTCAGCAGAATTCCGAGAACAACGGAAGAATTCCGAAGCATTCTTAAACTTCAGCGGAATTCCGAGAACAATGGAAGAGTTCCGAAGCATTTTTAAATGTCAGCGGAATTCCGAGAACAATGGAAGAGTTCCGAAGCATTTTTAAACTTCAGCAGAATTCCTGGCACAATGGAAGAGTTCTGAAGCATTTTTAAAAGTCAGCAGAATTCTGAAAACAATAGAAGGGTACCAAAGCATGTTTAAACTTCAGCGGAATTCTGAGAACAATGTAAGAGTTCCGAAGCATTTTTAAACTTCACCGGAATTCCGAGAACAATGGAAGAGTTCCGAAGCATTTTTAAACTTCAGCAGAATTCCGAGAACAATGAAAGAGTTCCGAAGCATTCTTAAACTTCAGCAGAATTCCGAGAACAATGGAAGAGTTCCGAAGCATTTTTAAAAGTCAGCAGAATTCCGAGAACAATAGAAGGGTACCAAAGCATGTTTAAACTTCAGCGGAATTCTGAGAACAATGTAAGAGTTCCGAAGCATTTTTAAACTTCACCGGAATTCCAAGAACAATGGAAGAGTCCCGAAGCATTTTTAAACGTCAGCGGAATTCCGAGAATAATGGAAGAGTTCTGAAGCATTTTTAAACGTCAGCGGAATTTTGAAAACAATGGAAGATTTCCGAAGCATTTTTAAACGTCAGCGGAATTCTGCGAACACTGGAAGAGTTCCGAAGCATTTTTAAATGTCAGCGGAATTCCGAGAACAATGGAAGAGTTGTGAAGCTATTTTAAACGTCAGCGGTATTCCGAGAACAATGGAAGAGTTCCGAAGCATTTTTAAACGTCAGCAGAATTCCGAGAACAATGGAAGAGTTCCGAAGCATTTTTAAACTTCAGCAGAATTCCGAGAACAATGGAAGAGTTCTGAAGCCTTTTTAAATGTCAGCGGAATTCCGAGAACAATGGAAGAGTTCCGAAGCATTTTTAAATGTCAGCGGAATTCCGAGAACAATGGAAGAGTTCTGAAGCATTTTTAAAAGTCAGCGGAATTCTGAGAAAAATAGAAGAGTTGTGAAGCATTTTTAAGCGTCAGCGGAATTCCGAGAACAATGGAAGAATTCCAAAGCATTTTTAAACTTCAAAACTTCAGCAGAATTCCGAGAACAATGGAAGAATTCCGAAGCATTCTTAAACTTCAGCGGAATTCCGAGAAAAATGGAAGAGTTCCGAAGCATTTTTAAAAGTCAGCGGAATTCCGAGAACAATGGAAGAGTTCCGAAGCATTTTTAAAAGTCAGCGGAATTCCGAGAACAATGGAAGAGTTCCGAAGCATTTTTAAACTTCAGCAGAATTCCTGGCACAATGGAAGAGTTCTGAAGCATTTTTAAAAGTCAGCAGAATTCCGAGAACAATAGAAGGGTACCAAAGCATGTTTAAACTTCAGCGGAATTCTGAGAACAATGTAAGAGTTCCGAAGCATTTTTAAACTTCACCGGAATTCCGAGAACAATGGAAGAGTTTTGAAGCATTTTTAAACTTCAGCGGAATTCCGAGAACAATGGAAGAGTTCCGAAGCATTTTTAAACGTCAGCAGAATTCCGAGAATAATGGAAGAGTTCCGAAGCATTTTTAAACTTCAGCAGAATTCCGAGAACAATGGAAGAGTTCTGAAGCCTTTTTAAATGTCAGCGGAATTCCGAGAACAATGTAAGAGTTCCGAAGCATTTTTAAACGTCAGCGGAATTCCGAGAACAATGGAAGAGTTCTGAAGCATTTGTA
Source organism: Phyllobates terribilis (assembly GCF_046119375.1). Lineage (NCBI taxonomy): Eukaryota > Metazoa > Chordata > Amphibia > Anura > Dendrobatidae > Phyllobates > Phyllobates terribilis. The sequence continues at coordinate 8,855,476 of NW_027362788.1, read as the reverse complement.
AAAGTCAGCGGAATTCTGAGAAAAATAGAAGAGTTGTGAAGCATTTTTAAGCGTCAGCGGAATTAAGAGAACAATGGAAGAATTCCGAAGCATTTTTAAACTTCAAAACTTCAGCAGAATTCCGAGAACAATGGAAGAATTTCGAAGCATTCTTAAACTTCAGCGGAATTCCGAGAACAATGGAAGAGTTCCGAAGCATTTTTAAAAGTCAGCGGAATTCCGAGAACAATGGAAGAGTTCCGAAGCATTTTTAAAAGTCAGCGGAATTCCGAGAACAATGGAAGAGTTCCGAAGCATTTTTAAACTTCAGCAGAATTCCTGGCACAATGGAAGAGTTCTGAAGCATTTTTAAAAGTCAGCAGAATTCCGAGAACAATAGAAGGGTACCAAAGCATGTTTAAACTTCAGCGGAATTCTGCGAACAATGTAAGAGTTCCGAAGCATTTTTAAACTTCACCGGAAATCCGAGAACAATGGAAGAGTTCCGAAGCATTTTTAAACGTCAGCGGAATACCGAGAACAATGGAAGAGTTCTGAAGCATTTTTAAACGTCAGCGGAATTCCGAGAACAATGGAAGAATTCCGAAGCATTTTTAAACTTCAAAACTTCAGCAGAATTCCGAGAACAATGGAAGAATTCCGAAGCATCTTTAAACTTCAAAACTTCAGCAGAATTCCGAGAACAATGGAAGAGTTCCGAGGCATTCTTAAACTTCAGCGGAATTCCGAGAACAATGGAAGAGTTTTGAAGCAATTTTAAGCGTCAGCGGAATTCCGAGAACAATGGAAGAGTTCCGAAGCATTTTTAAACGTCAGCGGAATTCTGCGAACACTGGAAGAGTTCCGAAACATTTTTAAATGTCAGCGGAATTCCGAGAACAATGGAAGAGTTGTGAAGCATTTTTAAACGTCAGCGGAATTCCGAGAACAATGGAAGAGTTCCAAAGCATTTTTAAACGTCAGCAGAATTCCGAGAACAATGGAAGAGTTCCGAAGCATTTTTAAACTTCAGCAGAATTCCGAGAACAATGGAAGAGTTCTGAAGCCTTTTTAAATGTCAGCGGAATTCCGAGAACAATGGAAGAGTTCTGAAGCATTTGTAAAAGTCAGCGGAATTCTGAGAAAAATAGAAGAGTTGTGAAGCATTTTTAAGCGTCAGCGGAATTCCGAGAACAATGGAAGAATTCCGAAGCATTTTTAAACTTCAAAGCTTCAGCAGAATTCCGAGAACAATGGAAGAATTTCGAAGCATTCTTAAACTTCAGCGGAATTCCGAGAACAATGGAAGAGTTCCGAAGCATTTTTAAAAGTCAGCGGAATTCCGAGAACAATGGAAGAGTTCCGAAGCATTTTTAAAAGTCAGCGGAATTCCGAGAACATTGGAAGAGTTCCGAAGCATTTTTAAACTTCAGCAGAATTCCTGGCACAATGGAAGAGTTCTGAAGCATTTTTAAAAGTCAGCAGAATTCCGAGAACAATAGAAGGGTACCAAAGCATGTTTAAACTTCAGCGGAATTCTGAGAACAATGTAAGAGTTCCGAAGCATTTTTAAACTTCACCGGAAATCCGAGAACAATGGAAGAGTTCTGAAGCATTTTTAAGCGTCAGTGGAATTCTGAGCACAATGGAAGAATTCCGAAGCATTTTTAAACTTCAAAACTTCTGCAGAATTCCGAGAACAATGGAAGAGTTCCGAAGCATTCTTAAACTTCAGCGGAATTCCGAGAACAATGGAAGAGTTTTGAAGCAATTTTAAGCGTCAGCGGAATTCCGAGAACAATGGAAGAGTTCCGAAGCATTTTAAAACGTCAGCGGAATTCCGAGAACAATGGAAGAGTTCTGAAGCATTTTTAAAAGTCAGCGGAATTCTGAGAAAAATAGAAGAGTTGTGAAGCATTTTTAAGCGTCAGCGGAATTCCGAGAACAATGGAAGAGTTCCGAAGCATTTTTAAAAGTCAGCGGAATTCCGAGAACAATGGAAGAGTTCCGAAGCATTTTTAAACATCAGCGGAATTCCGAGAACAATGGAAGAGTTCTGAAGCATTTTTAAACGTCAGCGGAATTCCGAGAACAATAGAAGAGTTGTGAAGCATTTTTAAGCGTCAGCGGAATTCTGAGAACAATGGAAGAATTCCGAAGCATTTTTAAACTTCAAAACTTCAGCGGAATTCCGAGAACAATGGAAGAGTTTTAAAGCAATTTTAAGTGTCAGCAGAATTCCGAGAACAATGGAAGAGTTCCGAAGCATTTTTAAACGTCAGCGGAATTCTGCGAACACTGGAAGAGTTCCGAAGCATTTTTAAATGTCAGCGGAATTCCGAGAACAATGGAAGAGTTGTGAAGCATTTTTAAACGTCAGCGGAATTCCGAGAACAATGGAAGAGTTCCGAAGCATTTTTAAACTTCAGCAGAATTCCGAGAACAATGGAAGAGTTCTGAAGCCTTTTTAAATGTCAGCGGAATTCCGAGAACAATGGAAGAGTTCCGAAGCATTTTTAAACGTCAGCGGAATTCCGAGAACAATGGAAGAGTTCTGAAGCATTTGTAAAAGTCAGCGGAATTCTGAGAAAAATAGAAGAGTTGTGAAGCATTTTTAAGCGTCAGCGGAATTAAGAGAACAATGGAAGAATTCCGAAGCATTTTTAAACTTCAAAACTTCAGCAGAATTCCGAGAACAATGGAAGAATTTCGAAGCATTCTTAAACTTCAGCGGAATTCCGAGAACAATGGAAGAGTTCCGAAGCATTTTTAAAAGTCAGCGGAATTCCGAGAACAATGGAAGAGTTCCGAAGCATTTTTAAAAGTCAGCGGAATTCCGAGAACAATGGAAGAGTTCCGAAGCATTTTTAAACTTCAGCAGAATTCCTGGCACAATGGAAGAGTTCTGAAGCATTTTTAAAAGTCAGCAGAATTCCGAGAACAATAGAAGGGTACCAAAGCATGTTTAAACTTCAGCGGAATTCTGCGAACAATGTAAGAGTTCCGAAGCATTTTTAAACTTCACCGGAAATCCGAGAACAATGGAAGAGTTCCGAAGCATTTTTAAACGTCAGCGGAATACCGAGAACAATGGAAGAGTTCTGAAGCATTTTTAAACGTCAGCGGAATTCCGAGAACAATGGAAGAATTCCGAAGCATTTTTAAACTTCAAAACTTCAGCAGAATTCCGAGAACAATGGAAGAATTCCGAAGCATCTTTAAACTTCAAAACTTCAGCAGAATTCCGAGAACAATGGAAGAGTTCCGAGGCATTCTTAAACTTCAGCGGAATTCCGAGAACAATGGAAGAGTTTTGAAGCAATTTTAAGCGTCAGCGGAATTCCGAGAACAATGGAAGAGTTCCGAAGCATTTTTAAACGTCAGCGGAATTCTGCGAACACTGGAAGAGTTCCGAAACATTTTTAAATGTCAGCGGAATTCCGAGAACAATGGAAGAGTTGTGAAGCATTTTTAAACGTCAGCGGAATTCCGAGAACAATGGAAGAGTTCCAAAGCATTTTTAAACGTCAGCAGAATTCCGAGAACAATGGAAGAGTTCCGAAGCATTTTTAAACTTCAGCAGAATTCCGAGAACAATGGAAGAGTTCTGAAGCCTTTTTAAATGTCAGCGGAATTCCGAGAACAATGGAAGAGTTCTGAAGCATTTGTAAAAGTCAGCGGAATTCTGAGAAAAATAGAAGAGTTGTGAAGCATTTTTAAGCGTCAGCGGAATTCCGAGAACAATGGAAGAATTCCGAAGCATTTTTAAACTTCAAAGCTTCAGCAGAATTCCGAGAACAATGGAAGAATTTCGAAGCATTCTTAAACTTCAGCGGAATTCCGAGAACAATGGAAGAGTTCCGAAGCATTTTTAAAAGTCAGCGGAATTCCGAGAACAATGGAAGAGTTCCGAAGCATTTTTAAAAGTCAGCGGAATTCCGAGAACATTGGAAGAGTTCCGAAGCATTTTTAAACTTCAGCAGAATTCCTGGCACAATGGAAGAGTTCTGAAGCATTTTTAAAAGTCAGCAGAATTCCGAGAACAATAGAAGGGTACCAAAGCATGTTTAAACTTCAGCGGAATTCTGAGAACAATGTAAGAGTTCCGAAGCATTTTTAAACTTCACCGGAAATCCGAGAACAATGGAAGAGTTCTGAAGCATTTTTAAGCGTCAGTGGAATTCTGAGCACAATGGAAGAATTCCGAAGCATTTTTAAACTTCAAAACTTCTGCAGAATTCCGAGAACAATGGAAGAGTTCCGAAGCATTCTTAAACTTCAGCGGAATTCCGAGAACAATGGAAGAGTTTTGAAGCAATTTTAAGCGTCAGCGGAATTCCGAGAACAATGGAAGAGTTCCGAAGCATTTTAAAACGTCAGCGGAATTCCGAGAACAATGGAAGAGTTCTGAAGCATTTTTAAAAGTCAGCGGAATTCTGAGAAAAATAGAAGAGTTGTGAAGCATTTTTAAGCGTCAGCGGAATTCCGAGAACAATGGAAGAGTTCCGAAGCATTTTTAAAAGTCAGCGGAATTCCGAGAACAATGGAAGAGTTCCGAAGCATTTTTAAACATCAGCGGAATTCCGAGAACAATGGAAGAGTTCTGAAGCATTTTTAAACGTCAGCGGAATTCCGAGAACAATAGAAGAGTTGTGAAGCATTTTTAAGCGTCAGCGGAATTCTGAGAACAATGGAAGAATTCCGAAGCATTTTTAAACTTCAAAACTTCAGCGGAATTCCGAGAACAATGGAAGAGTTTTAAAGCAATTTTAAGTGTCAGCAGAATTCCGAGAACAATGGAAGAGTTCCGAAGCATTTTTAAACGTCAGCGGAATTCTGCGAACACTGGAAGAGTTCCGAAGCATTTTTAAATGTCAGCGGAATTCCGAGAACAATGGAAGAGTTGTGAAGCATTTTTAAACGTCAGCGGAATTCCGAGAACAATGGAAGAGTTCCGAAGCATTTTTAAACTTCAGCAGAATTCCGAGAACAATGGAAGAGTTCTGAAGCCTTTTTAAATGTCAGCGGAATTCCGAGAACAATGGAAGAGTTCCGAAGCATTTTTAAACGTCAGCGGAATTCCGAGAACAATGGAAGAGTTCTGAAGCATTTGTAAAAGTCAGCGGAATTCTGAGAAAAATAGAAGAGTTGTGAAGCATTTTTAAGCGTCAGCGGAATTAAGAGAACAATGGAAGAATTCCGAAGCATTTTTAAACTTCAAAACTTCAGCAGAATTCCGAGAACAATGGAAGAATTTCGAAGCATTCTTAAACTTCAGCGGAATTCCGAGAACAATGGAAGAGTTCCGAAGCATTTTTAAAAGTCAGCGGAATTCCGAGAACAATGGAAGAGTTCCGAAGCATTTTTAAAAGTCAGCGGAATTCCGAGAACAATGGAAGAGTTCCGAAGCATTTTTAAACTTCAGCAGAATTCCTGGCACAATGGAAGAGTTCTGAAGCATTTTTAAAAGTCAGCAGAATTCCGAGAACAATAGAAGGGTACCAAAGCATGTTTAAACTTCAGCGGAATTCTGCGAACAATGTAAGAGTTCCGAAGCATTTTTAAACTTCACCGGAAATCCGAGAACAATGGAAGAGTTCCGAAGCATTTTTAAACGTCAGCGGAATACCGAGAACAATGGAAGAGTTCTGAAGCATTTTTAAACGTCAGCGGAATTCCGAGAACAATGGAAGAATTCCGAAGCATTTTTAAACTTCAAAACTTCAGCAGAATTCCGAGAACAATGGAAGAATTCCGAAGCATCTTTAAACTTCAAAACTTCAGCAGAATTCCGAGAACAATGGAAGAGTTCCGAGGCATTCTTAAACTTCAGCGGAATTCCGAGAACAATGGAAGAGTTTTGAAGCAATTTTAAGCGTCAGCGGAATTCCGAGAACAATGGAAGAGTTCCGAAGCATTTTTAAACGTCAGCGGAATTCTGCGAACACTGGAAGAGTTCCGAAACATTTTTAAATGTCAGCGGAATTCCGAGAACAATGGAAGAGTTGTGAAGCATTTTTAAACGTCAGCGGAATTCCGAGAACAATGGAAGAGTTCCAAAGCATTTTTAAACGTCAGCAGAATTCCGAGAACAATGGAAGAGTTCCGAAGCATTTTTAAACTTCAGCAGAATTCCGAGAACAATGGAAGAGTTCTGAAGCCTTTTTAAATGTCAGCGGAATTCCGAGAACAATGGAAGAGTTCTGAAGCATTTGTAAAAGTCAGCGGAATTCTGAGAAAAATAGAAGAGTTGTGAAGCATTTTTAAGCGTCAGCGGAATTCCGAGAACAATGGAAGAATTCCGAAGCATTTTTAAACTTCAAAGCTTCAGCAGAATTCCGAGAACAATGGAAGAATTTCGAAGCATTCTTAAACTTCAGCGGAATTCCGAGAACAATGGAAGAGTTCCGAAGCATTTTTAAAAGTCAGCGGAATTCCGAGAACAATGGAAGAGTTCCGAAGCATTTTTAAAAGTCAGCGGAATTCCGAGAACATTGGAAGAGTTCCGAAGCATTTTTAAACTTCAGCAGAATTCCTGGCACAATGGAAGAGTTCTGAAGCATTTTTAAAAGTCAGCAGAATTCCGAGAACAATAGAAGGGTACCAAAGCATGTTTAAACTTCAGCGGAATTCTGAGAACAATGTAAGAGTTCCGAAGCATTTTTAAACTTCACCGGAAATCCGAGAACAATGGAAGAGTTCTGAAGCATTTTTAAGCGTCAGTGGAATTCTGAGCACAATGGAAGAATTCCGAAGCATTTTTAAACTTCAAAACTTCTGCAGAATTCCGAGAACAATGGAAGAGTTCCGAAGCATTCTTAAACTTCAGCGGAATTCCGAGAACAATGGAAGAGTTTTGAAGCAATTTTAAGCGTCAGCGGAATTCCGAGAACAATGGAAGAGTTCCGAAGCATTTTAAAACGTCAGCGGAATTCCGAGAACAATGGAAGAGTTCTGAAGCATTTTTAAAAGTCAGCGGAATTCTGAGAAAAATAGAAGAGTTGTGAAGCATTTTTAAGCGTCAGCGGAATTCCGAGAACAATGGAAGAGTTCCGAAGCATTTTTAAAAGTCAGCGGAATTCCGAGAACAATGGAAGAGTTCCGAAGCATTTTTAAACATCAGCGGAATTCCGAGAACAATGGAAGAGTTCTGAAGCATTTTTAAACGTCAGCGGAATTCCGAGAACAATAGAAGAGTTGTGAAGCATTTTTAAGCGTCAGCGGAATTCTGAGAACAATGGAAGAATTCCGAAGCATTTTTAAACTTCAAAACTTCAGCGGAATTCCGAGAACAATGGAAGAGTTTTAAAGCAATTTTAAGTGTCAGCAGAATTCCGAGAACAATGGAAGAGTTCCGAAGCATTTTTAAACGTCAGCGGAATTCTGCGAACACTGGAAGAGTTCCGAAGCATTTTTAAATGTCAGCGGAATTCCGAGAACAATGGAAGAGTTGTGAAGCATTTTTAAACGTCAGCGGAATTCCGAGAACAATGGAAGAGTTCCGAAGCATTTTTAAACTTCAGCAGAATTCCGAGAACAATGGAAGAGTTCTGAAGCCTTTTTAAATGTCAGCGGAATTCCGAGAACAATGGAAGAGTTCCGAAGCATTTTTAAACGTCAGCGGAATTCCGAGAACAATGGAAGAGTTCTGAAGCATTTGTAAAAGTCAGCGGAATTCTGAGAAAAATAGAAGAGTTGTGAAGAATTTTAAGCGTCAGCGGAATTCCGAGAACAATGGAAGAATTCCGAAGCATTTTTAAACTTCAAAACTTCAGCAGAATTCCGAGAACAATGGAAGAATTTCGAAGCATTCTTAAACTTCAGCGGAATTCCGAGAACAATGGAAGAGTTCCGAAGCATTTTTAAAAGTCAGCGGAATTCCGAGAACAATGGAAGAGTTCCGAAGCATTTTTAAAAGTCAGCGGAATTCCGAGAACAATGGAAGAGTTCCGAAGCATTTTTAAACTTCAGCAGAATTACTGGCACAATGGAAGAGTTCTGAAGCATTTTTAAAAGTCAGCAGAATTCCGAGAACAATAGAAGGGTACCAAAGCATGTTTAAACTTCAGCGGAATTCTGAGAACAATGTAAGAGTTCCGAAGCATTTTTAAACTTCACCGGAAATCCGAGAACAAGGGAAGAGTTCCGAAGCATTTTTAAACGTCAGCGGAATACCGAGAACAATGGAAGAGTTCTGAAGCATTTTTAAGCGTCAGCGGAATTCTGAGCACAATGGAAGAGTTCCGAAGCATTTTTAAACGTCAGCGGAATTCTGCGAACACTGGAAGAGTTCCGAAGCATTTTTAAATGTCAGCGGAATTCCGAGAACAATAGAAGAGTTGTCAAGCATTTTTAAGCGTCAGCGGAATTCTGAGAACAATGGAAGAATTCCGAAGTATTTTTAAACTTCAAAACTTCAGCAGAATTCCGAGAACAATGGAAGAATTCCGAAGCATTTTTAAACTTCAGCAGAATTCCGAGAACAATGGAAGAGTTCCGAAGCATTTTTAAAAGTCAGCGGAATTCCGAGAACAATGGAAGAGTTCCGAAGCATTTTTACACTTCAGCAGAATTCCTGGAACAATGGAAGAGTTCTGAAGCATTTTTCAAAGTCAGCAGAATTCCGAGAACAATAGTAGGGTACCAAAGCATGTTTAAACTTCAGCGGAATTCTGAGAACAATGTAAGAGTTCCGAAGCATTTTTAAACTTCACCGGAATTCCGAGAACAATGGAAGAGTTCCGAAGCATTTTTAAACATCAGCGGAATTCCGAGAACAATGGAAGAGTTCTGAAGCATTTTTAAACGTCAGCGGAATTCCGAGAACAATAGAAGAGTTGTGAAGCATTTTTAAGCGTCAGCGGAATTCTGAGAACAATGGAAGAATTCCGAAGCATTTTTAAACTTCAAAACTTCAGCAGAATTCCGAGAACAATGGAAGAGTTCCGAAGCATTCTTAAACTTCAGCGGAATTCCGAGAACAATGGAAGAGTTTTGAAGCAATTTTAAGCGTCAGCGGAATTCCGAGAACAATGGAAAAGTTCCGAAGCATTTTTAAACGTCAGCGGAATTCCGAGAACAAAGGAAGAGTTCTGAAGCATTTTTAAAAGTCAGCGGAATTCTGAGAACAATAGAAGAGTTGTGAAGCATTTTTAAGCGTCAGCGGAATTCCGAGAACAATGGAAGAATTCCGAAGCATTTTTAAACTTCAAAACTTCAGCAGAATTCCGAGAACAATGGTAGAATTCCGAAACATTCTTAAACTTCAGCAGAATTACGAGCACAATGGAAGAGTTCCGAAGCATTCTTAAACTTCAGCGGAATTCCGAGAACAATGGAAGAGTTTTGAAGCAATTTTAAGCGTCAGCGGAATTCCGAGAACAATGGAACAGTTCCGAAGCATTTTTAAACGTCAGCGGAATTCCGAGAACAATGGAAGAGTTCTGAAGCATTTTTAAAAGTCAGCGGAATTCTGAGAAAAATAGAAGAGCTGTGAAGCATTTTTAAGCGTCAGCGGAATTCCGAGAACAATGGAAGAATTCCGAAGCATTTTTACACTTCAGCAGAATTCCTGGAACAATGGAAGAGTTCTGAAGCATTTTTAAAAGTCAGCAGAATTCCGAGAACAATAGAAGGGTACCAAAGCATGTTTAAACTTCAGCGGAATTCTGAGAACAATGTAAGAGTTCCGAAGCATTTTTAAACTTCACCGGAATTCCGAGAACAATGGAAGAGTTCCGAAGCATTTTTAAACATCAGCGGAATTCCGAGAACAATGGAAGAGTTCTGAAGCATTTTTAAACGTCAGCGGAATTCCGAGAACAATAGAAGAGTTGTGAAGCATTTTTAAGCGTCAGCGGAATTCTGAGAACAATGGAAGAATTCCGAAGCATTTTTAAACTTCAAAACTTCAGCAGAATTCCGAGAACAATGGAAGAGTTCCGAAGCATTCTTAAACTTCAGCGGATTCCGAGAACATTGGAAGAGTTTTGAAGCAATTTTAAGCGTCAGCGGAATTCCGAGAACAATGGAAGAGTTCCGAAGCATTTTTAAACGTCAGCGGAATTCCGAGAACAAAGGAAGAGTTCTGAAGCATTTTTAAAAGTCAGCGGAATTCTGAGAGCAATAGAAGAGTTGTGAAGCATTTTTAAGCGTCAGCGGAATTCCGAGAACAATGGAAGAATTCCGAAGCATTTTTAAACTTCAAAACTTCAGCAGAATTCCGAGAACAATGGTAGAATTCCGAAGCATTCTTAAACTTCAGCAGAATTACGCGCACAATTGAAGAGTTCCAAAGCATTCTTAAACTTCAGCGGAATTCCGAGAACAATGGAAGAGTTTTAAAGCAATTTTAAGCGTCAGCGGAATTCCGAGAACAATGGAAGTGTTCCGAAGCATTTTTAAACGTCAGCGGAATTCCGAGAACAATGGAAGAGTTCTGAAGCATTTTTAAAAGACAGCGGAATTCTGAGAAAAATAGAAGAGTTGTGAAGCATTTTTAAGCGTCAGCGGAATTCCGAGAACAATGGAAGAATTCCGAAGCATTTTTAAACTTCAAAACTTCAGCAGAATTCCGAGAACAACGGAAGAATTCCGAAGCATTCTTAAACTTCAGCGGAATTCCGAGAACAATGGAAGAGTTCCGAAGCATTTTTAAATGTCAGCGGAATTCCGAGAACAATGGAAGAGTTCCGAAGCATTTTTAAACTTCAGCAGAATTCCTGGCACAATGGAAGAGTTCTGAAGCATTTTTAAAAGTCAGCAGAATTCTGAAAACAATAGAAGGGTACCAAAGCATGTTTAAACTTCAGCGGAATTCTGAGAACAATGTAAGAGTTCCGAAGCATTTTTAAACTTCACCGGAATTCCGAGAACAATGGAAGAGTTCCGAAGCATTTTTAAACTTCAGCAGAATTCCGAGAACAATGAAAGAGTTCCGAAGCATTCTTAAACTTCAGCAGAATTCCGGGAACAATGGAAGAGTTCCGAAGCATTTTTAAAAGTCAGCAGAATTCCGAGAACAATAGAAGGGTACCAAAGCATGTTTAAACTTCAGCGGAATTCTGAGAACAATGTAAGAGTTCCGAAGCATTTTTAAACTTCACCGGAATTCCAAGAACAATGGAAGAGTCCCGAAGCATTTTTAAACGTCAGCGGAATTCCGAGAATAATGGAAGAGTTCTGAAGCATTTTTAAACGTCAGCGGAATTTTGAAAACAATGGAAGATTTCCGAAGCATTTTTAAACGTCAGCGGAATTCTGCGAACACTGGAAGAGTTCCGAAGCATTTTTAAATGTCAGCGGAATTCCGAGAACAATGGAAGAGTTGTGAAGCTATTTTAAACGTCAGCGGTATTCCGAGAACAATGGAAGAGTTCCGAAGCATTTTTAAACGTCAGCAGAATTCCGAGAACAATGGAAGAGTTCCGAAGCATTTTTAAACTTCAGCAGAATTCCGAGAACAATGGAAGAGTTCTGAAGCCTTTTTAAATGTCAGCGGAATTCCGAGAACAATGGAAGAGTTCCGAAGCATTTTTAAATGTCAGCGGAATTCCGAGAACAATGGAAGAGTTCTGAAGCATTTTTAAAAGTCAGCGGAATTCTGAGAAAAATAGAAGAGTTGTGAAGCATTTTTAAGCGTCAGCGGAATTCCGAGAACAATGGAAGAATTCCAAAGCATTTTTAAACTTCAAAACTTCAGCAGAATTCCGAGAACAATGGAAGAATTCCGAAGCATTCTTAAACTTCAGCGGAATTCCGAGAAAAATGGAAGAGTTCCGAAGCATTTTTAAAAGTCAGCGGAATTCCGAGAACAATGGAAGAGTTCCGAAGCATTTTTAAAAGTCAGCGGAATTCCGAGAACAATGGAAGAGTTCCGAAGCATTTTTAAACTTCAGCAGAATTCCTGGCACAATGGAAGAGTTCTGAAGCATTTTTAAAAGTCAGCAGAATTCCGAGAACAATAGAAGGGTACCAAAGCATGTTTAAACTTCAGCGGAATTCTGAGAACAATGTAAGAGTTCCGAAGCATTTTTAAACTTCACCGGAATTCCGAGAACAATGGAAGAGTTTTGAAGCATTTTTAAACTTCAGCGGAATTCCGAGAACAATGGAAGAGTTCCGAAGCATTTTTAAACGTCAGCGGAATACCGAGAACAATGGAAGAGTTCTGAAGCATTTTTAAGCGTCAGTGGAATTCTGAGCACAATGGAAGAATTCCGAAGCATTTTTAAACTTCAAAACTTCAGCAGAATTCCGAGAACAATGGAAGAGTTCCGAAGCATTCTTAAACTTCAGCGGAATTCCGAGAACAATGGAAGAGTTTTGAAGCAATTTTAAGCGTCAGCGGAATTCCGAGAACAATGGAAGAGTTCCGAAGCATTTTAAAACGTCAGCGGAATTCCGAGAACAATGGAAGAGTTCTGAAGCATTTTTAAAAGTCAGCGGAATTCTGAGAAAAATAGAAGAGTTGTGAAGCATTTTTAAGCGTCAGCGGAATTCCGAGAACAATGGAAGAGTTCCGAAGCATTTTTAAAAGTCAGCGGAATTCCGAGAACAATGGAAGAGTTCCGAAGCATTTTTAAACATCAGCGGAATTCCGAGAACAATGGAAGAGTTCTGAAGCATTTTTAAACGTCAGCGGAATTCCGAGAACAATAGAAGAGTTGTGAAGCATTTTTAAGCGTCAGCGGAATTCTGAGAACAATGGAAGAATTCCGAAGCATTTTTAAACTTCAAAACTTCAGCGGAATTCCGAGAACAATGGAAGAGTTTTAAAGCAATTTTAAGTGTCAGCAGAATTCCGAGAACAATGGAAGAGTTCCGAAGCATTTTTAAACGTCAGCGGAATTCTGCGAACACTGGAAGAGTTCCGAAGCATTTTTAAATGTCAGCGGAATTCCGAGAACAATGGAAGAGTTGTGAAGCATTTTTAAACGTCAGCGGAATTCCGAGAACAATGGAAGAGTTCCGAAGCATTTTTAAACTTCAGCAGAATTCCGAGAACAATGGAAGAGTTCTGAAGCCTTTTTAAATGTCAGCGGAATTCCGAGAACAATGGAAGAGTTCCGAAGCATTTTTAAACGTCAGCGGAATTCCGAGAACAATGGAAGAGTTCTGAAGCATTTGTAAAAGTCAGCGGAATTCTGAGAAAAATAGAAGAGTTGTGAAGCATTTTTAAGCGTCAGCGGAATTCCGAGAACAATGGAAGAATTCCGAAGCATTTTTAAACTTCAAAACTTCAGCAGAATTCCGAGAACAATGGAAGAATTTCGAAGCATTCTTAAACTTCAGCGGAATTCCGAGAACAATGGAAGAGTTCCGAAGCATTTTTAAAAGTCAGCGGAATTCCGAGAACAATGGAAGAGTTCCGAAGCATTTTTAAAAGTCAGCGGAATTCCGAGAACAATGGAAGAGTTCCGAAGCATTTTTAAACTTCAGCAGAATTCCTGGCACAATGGAAGAGTTCTGAAGCATTTTTAAAAGTCAGCAGAATTCCGAGAACAATAGAAGGGTACCAAAGCATGTTTAAACTTCAGCGGAATTCTGAGAACAATGTAAGAGTTCCGAAGCATTTTTAAACTTCACCGGAAATCCGAGAACAAGGGAAGAGTTCCGAAGCATTTTTAAACGTCAGCGGAATACCGAGAACAATGGAAGAGTTCTGAAGCATTTTTAAGCGTCAGCGGAATTCTGAGCACAATGGAAGAGTTCCGAAGCATTTTTAAACGTCAGCGGAATTCTGCGAACACTGGAAGAGTTCCGAAGCATTTTTAAATGTCAGCGGAATTCCGAGAACAATGGAAGAGTTGTGAAGCATTTTTAAACGTCAGCGGAATTCCGAGAACAATGGAAGAGTTCCGAAGCATTTTTAAACGTCAGCAGAATTCCGAGAACAATGGAAGAGTTCCTAAGCATTTTTAAACTTCAGCAGAATTCCGAGAACAATGGAAGAGTTCTGAAGCCTTTTTAAATGTCAGCGGAATTCCGAGAACAATGGAAGAGTTCCGAAGCATTTTTAAACTTCAGCAGAATTCCGAGAACAATGGTAGAATTCCGAAGCATTCTTAAACTTCAGCAGAATTACGCGCACAATTGAAGAGTTCCAAAGCATTCTTAAACTTCAGCGGAATTCCGAGAACAATGGAAGAGTTCTGAAGCATTTTTAAAAGACAGCGGAATTCTGAGAAAAATAGAAGAGTTGTGAAGCATTTTTAAGCGTCAGCGGAATTCCGAGAACAATGGAAGAATTCCGAAGCATTTTTAAACTTCAAAACTTCAGCAGAATTCCGAGAACAACGGAAGAATTCCGAAGCATTCTTAAACTTCAGCGGAATTCCGAGAACAATGGAAGAGTTCCGAAGCATTTTTAAATGTCAGCGGAATTCCGAGAACAATGGAAGAGTTCCGAAGCATTTTTAAACTTCAGCAGAATTCCTGGCACAATGGAAGAGTTCTGAAGCATTTTTAAAAGTCAGCAGAATTCTGAAAACAATAGAAGGGTACCAAAGCATGTTTAAACTTCAGCGGAATTCTGAGAACAATGTAAGAGTTCCGAAGCATTTTTAAACTTCACCGGAATTCCGAGAACAATGGAAGAGTTCCGAAGCATTTTTAAACTTCAGCAGAATTCCGAGAACAATGAAAGAGTTCCGAAGCATTCTTAAACTTCAGCAGAATTCCGGGAACAATGGAAGAGTTCCGAAGCATTTTTAAAAGTCAGCAGAATTCCGAGAACAATAGAAGGGTACCAAAGCATGTTTAAACTTCAGCGGAATTCTGAGAACAATGTAAGAGTTCCGAAGCATTTTTAAACTTCACCGGAATTCCAAGAACAATGGAAGAGTCCCGAAGCATTTTTAAACGTCAGCGGAATTCCGAGAATAATGGAAGAGTTCTGAAGCATTTTTAAACGTCAGCGGAATTTTGAAAACAATGGAAGATTTCCGAAGCATTTTTAAACGTCAGCGGAATTCTGCGAACACTGGAAGAGTTCCGAAGCATTTTTAAATGTCAGCGGAATTCCGAGAACAATGGAAGAGTTGTGAAGCTATTTTAAACGTCAGCGGTATTCCGAGAACAATGGAAGAGTTCCGAAGCATTTTTAAACGTCAGCAGAATTCCGAGAACAATGGAAGAGTTCCGAAGCATTTTTAAACTTCAGCAGAATTCCGAGAACAATGGAAGAGTTCTGAAGCCTTTTTAAATGTCAGCGGAATTCCGAGAACAATGGAAGAGTTCCGAAGCATTTTTAAATGTCAGCGGAATTCCGAGAACAATGGAAGAGTTCTGAAGCATTTTTAAAAGTCAGCGGAATTCTGAGAAAAATAGAAGAGTTGTGAAGCATTTTTAAGCGTCAGCGGAATTCCGAGAACAATGGAAGAATTCCAAAGCATTTTTAAACTTCAAAACTTCAGCAGAATTCCGAGAACAATGGAAGAATTCCGAAGCATTCTTAAACTTCAGCGGAATTCCGAGAAAAATGGAAGAGTTCCGAAGCATTTTTAAAAGTCAGCGGAATTCCGAGAACAATGGAAGAGTTCCGAAGCATTTTTAAAAGTCAGCGGAATTCCGAGAACAATGGAAGAGTTCCGAAGCATTTTTAAACTTCAGCAGAATTCCTGGCACAATGGAAGAGTTCTGAAGCATTTTTAAAAGTCAGCAGAATTCCGAGAACAATAGAAGGGTACCAAAGCATGTTTAAACTTCAGCGGAATTCTGAGAACAATGTAAGAGTTCCGAAGCATTTTTAAACTTCACCGGAATTCCGAGAACAATGGAAGAGTTTTGAAGCATTTTTAAACTTCAGCGGAATTCCGAGAACAATGGAAGAGTTCCGAAGCATTTTTAAACGTCAGCAGAATTCCGAGAACAATGGAAGAGTTCCGAAGCATTTTTAAATGTCAGCGGAATTCCGAGAACAATGTAAGAGTTCCGAAGCATTTTTAAACGTCAGCGGAATTCCGAGAACAATGGAAGAGTTCTGAAGCATTTGTAAAAGTCAGCGGAATTCTGAGAAAAATAGAAGAGTTGTGAAGCATTTTTAAGCGTCAGCGGAATTAAGAGAACAATGGAAGAATTCCGAAGCATTTTTAAACTTCAAAACTTCAGCAGAATTCCGAGAACAATGGAAGAATTTCGAAGCATTCTTAAACTTCAGCGGAATTCCGAGAACAATGGAAGAGTTCCGAAGCATTTTTAAAAGTCAGCGGAATTCTGAGAACAATGGAAGAGTTCCGAAGCATTTTTAAAAGTCAGCGGAATTCCGAGAACAATGGAAGAGTTCCGAAGCATTTTTAAACTTCAGCAGAATTCCTGGCACAATGGAAGAGTTCTGAAGCATTTTTAAAAGTCAGCAGAATTCCGAGAACAATAGAAGGGTACCAAAGCATGTTTAAACTTCAGCGGAATTCTGCGAACAATGTAAGAGTTCCGAAGCATTTTTAAACTTCACCGGAAATCCGAGAACAATGGAAGAGTTCCGAAGCATTTTTAAACGTCAGCGGAATACCGAGAACAATGGAAGAGTTCTGAAGCATTTTTAAACGTCAGCGGAATTCCGAGAACAATGGAAGAATTCCGAAGCATTTTTAAACTTCAAAACTTCAGCAGAATTCCGAGAACAATGGAAGAATTCCGAAGCATCTTTAAACTTCAAAACTTCAGCAGAATTCCGAGAACAATGGAAGAGTTCCGAGGCATTCTTAAACTTCAGCGGAATTCCGAGAAAAATGGAAGAGTTTTGAAGCAATTTTAAGCGTCAGCGGAATTCCGAGAACAATGGAAGAGTTCCGAAGCATTTTTAAACGTCAGCGGAATTCTGCGAACACTGGAAGAGTTCCGAAGCATTTTTAAATGTCAGCGGAATTCCGAGAACAATGGAAGAGTTGTGAAGCATTTTTAAACGTCAGCGGAATTCCGAGAACAATGGAAGAGTTCCAAAGCATTTTTAAACGTCAGCAGAATTCCGAGAACAATGGAAGAGTTCCGAAGCATTTTTAAACTTCAGCAGAATTCCGAGAACAATGGAAGAGTTCTGAAGCCTTTTTAAATGTCAGCGGAATTCCGAGAACAATGGAAGAGTTCTGAAGCATTTGTAAAAGTCAGCGGAATTCTGAGAAAAATAGAAGAGTTGTGAAGCATTTTTAAGCGTCAGCGGAATTCCGAGAACAATGGAAGAATTCCGAAGCATTTTTAAACTTCAAAGCTTCAGCAGAATTCCGAGAACAATGGAAGAATTTCGAAGCATTCTTAAACTTCAGCGGAATTCCGAGAACAATGGAAGAGTTCCGAAGCATTTTTAAAAGTCAGCGGAATTCCGAGAACAATGGAAGAGTTCCGAAGCATTTTTAAAAGTCAGCGGAATTCCGAGAACATTGGAAGAGTTCCGAAGCATTTTTAAACTTCAGCAGAATTCCTGGCACAATGGAAGAGTTCTGAAGCATTTTTAAAAGTCAGCAGAATTCCGAGAACAATAGAAGGGTACCAAAGCATGTTTAAACTTCAGCGGAATTCTGAGAACAATGTAAGAGTTCCGAAGCATTTTTAAACTTCACCGGAAATCCGAGAACAATGGAAGAGTTCCGAAGCATTTTTAAACGTCAGCGGAATACCGAGAACAATGGAAGAGTTCTGAAGCATTTTTAAGCGTCAGTGGAATTCTGAGCACAATGGAAGAATTCCGAAGCATTTTTAAACTTCAAAACTTCAGCAGAATTCCGAGAACAATGGAAGAGTTCCGAAGCATTCTTAAACTTCAGCGGAATTCCGAGAACAATGGAAGAGTTTTGAAGCAATTTTAAGCGTCAGCGGAATTCCGAGAACAATGGAAGAGTTCCGAAGCATTTTAAAACGTCAGCGGAATTCCGAGAACAATGGAAGAGTTCTGAAGCATTTTTAAAAGTCAGCGGAATTCTGAGAAAAATAGAAGAGTTGTGAAGCATTTTTAAGCGTCAGCGGAATTCCGAGAACAATGGAAGAGTTCCGAAGCATTTTTAAAAGTCAGCGGAATTCCGAGAACAATGGAAGAGTTCCGAAGCATTTTTAAACATCAGCGGAATTCCGAGAACAATGGAAGAGTTCTGAAGCATTTTTAAACGTCAGCGGAATTCCGAGAACAATAGAAGAGTTGTGAAGCATTTTTAAGCGTCAGCGGAATTCTGAGAACAATGGAAGAATTCCGAAGCATTTTTAAACTTCAAAACTTCAGCGGAATTCCGAGAACAATGGAAGAGTTTTAAAGCAATTTTAAGTGTCAGCAGAATTCCGAGAACAATGGAAGAGTTCCGAAGCATTTTTAAACGTCAGCGGAATTCTGCGAACACTGGAAGAGTTCCGAAGCATTTTTAAATGTCAGCGGAATTCCGAGAACAATGGAAGAGTTGTGAAGCATTTTTAAACGTCAGCGGAATTCCGAGAACAATGGAAGAGTGCCGAAGCATTTTTAAACTTCAGCAGAATTCCGAGAACAATGGAAGAGTTCTGAAGCCTTTTTAAATGTCAGCGGAATTCCGAGAACAATGGAAGAGTTCCGAAGCATTTTTAAACGTCAGCGGAATTCCGAGAACAATGGAAGAGTTCTGAAGCATTTGTAAAAGTCAGCGGAATTCTGAGAAAAATAGAAGAGTTGTGAAGCATTTTTAAGCGTCAGCGGAATTCCGAGAACAATGGAAGAATTCCGAAGCATTTTTAAACTTCAAAACTTCAGCAGAATTCCGAGAACAATGGAAGAATTTCGAAGCATTCTTAAACTTCAGCGGAATTCCGAGAACAATGGAAGAGTTCCGAAGCATTTTTAAAAGTCAGCGGAATTCCGAGAACAATGGAAGAGTTCCGAAGCATTTTTAAAAGTCAGCGGAATTCCGAGAACAATGGAAGAGTTCCGAAGCATTTTTAAACTTCAGCAGAATTACTGGCACAATGGAAGAGTTCTGAAGCATTTTTAAAAGTCAGCAGAATTCCGAGAACAATAGAAGGGTACCAAAGCATGTTTAAACTTCAGCGGAATTCTGAGAACAATGTAAGAGTTCCGAAGCATTTTTAAACTTCACCGGAAATCCGAGAACAAGGGAAGAGTTCCGAAGCATTTTTAAACGTCAGCGGAATACCGAGAACAATGGAAGAGTTCTGAAGCATTTTTAAGCGTCAGCGGAATTCTGAGCACAATGGAAGAGTTCCGAAGCATTTTTAAACGTCAGCGGAATTCTGCGAACACTGGAAGAGTTCCGAAGCATTTTTAAATGTCAGCGGAATTCCGAGAACAATGGAAGAGTTGTGAAGCATATTTAAACGTCAGCGGAATTCCGAGAACAATGGAAGAGTTCCGAAGCATTTTTAAACGTCAGCAGAAT
Organism: Phyllobates terribilis; assembly: GCF_046119375.1. Lineage (NCBI taxonomy): Eukaryota > Metazoa > Chordata > Amphibia > Anura > Dendrobatidae > Phyllobates > Phyllobates terribilis. Next base: position 8,836,148 of record NW_027362788.1, on the reverse strand, counting down.
TCCGAGAACAATGGAAGAGTTCCTAAGCATTTTTAAACTTCAGCAGAATTCCGAGAACAATGGAAGAGTTCTGAAGCCTTTTTAAATGTCAGCGGAATTCCGAGAACAATGGAAGAGTTCCGAAGCATTTTTAAACGTCAGCGGAATTCCGAGAACAATGGAAGAGTTCTGAAGCATTTGTAAAAGTCAGCGGAATTCTGAGAAAAATAGAAGAGTTGTGAAGCATTTTTAAGCGTCAGCGGAATTCCGAGAACAATGGAAGAATTCCGAAGCCTTTTTAAACTTCAAAACTTCAGCAGAATTCCGAGAACAATGGAAGAATTTCGAAGCATTCTTAAACTTCAGCGGAATTCCGAGAACAATGGAAGAGTTCCGAAGCATTTTTAAAAGTCAGCGGAATTCCGAGAACAATGGAAGAGTTCCGAAACATTTTTAAAAGTCAGCGGAATTCCGAGAATAATGGAAGAGTTCCGAAGCATTTTTAAACTTCAGCAGAATTCCTGGCACAATGGAAGAGTTCTGAAGCATTTTTAAAAGTCAGCAGAATTCCGAGAACAATAGAAGGGTACCAAAGCATGTTTAAACTTCAGCGGAATTCTGAGAACAATGTAAGAGTTCCGAAGCATTTTTAAACTTCACCGGAAATCCGAGAACAATGGAAGTGTTCCGAAGCATTTTTAAACGTCAGCGGAATACCGAGAACAATGGAAGAGTTCTGAAGCATTTTTAAGCGTCAGCGGAATTCTGAGCACAATGGAAGAATTCCGAAGCATTTTTAAACTTCAAAACTTCAGCAGAATTCCGAGAACAATGGAAGAGTTCCGAAGCATTCTTAAAATTCAGCGGAATTCCGAGAACAGTGGAAGAGTTTTGAAGCAATTTTAAGCGTCAGCGGAATTCCGAGAACAATGGAAGAGTTCCGAAGCATTTTTAAACGTCAGCGGAATTCCGAGAACAATGGAAGAGTTCTGAAGCATTTTTAAAAGTCAGCGGAATTCTGAGAAAAATAGAAGAGTTGTGAAGCATTTTTAAGCGTCAGCGGAATTCCGAGAACAATGAAAGAATTCCGAAGCATTTTTAAACTTCAAAACTTCAGCAGAATTCCGAGAACAATGGAAGAGTTCTGAAGCATTTTTAAAAGTCAGCGGAATTCTGAGAAAAATAGAAGAGTTGTGAAGCATTTTTAAGCGTCAGCGGAATTCCGAGAACAATGGAAGAATTCCGAAGCATTTTTAAACTTCAAAACTTCAGCAGAATTCCGAGAACAATGGAAGAATTCCGAAGCATTTTTAAACTTCAGCGGAATTCCGAGAACAATGGAAGAGTTCCGAAGCATTTCTAAAAGTCAGCGGAATTCCGAGAACAATGGAAGAGTTCCGAAGCATTTTTAAAAGTCAGCGGAATTCCGAGAACAATGGAAGAGTTCCGAAGCATTTTTAAACTTCAGCAGAATTCCTGGCACAATGGAAGAGTTCTGAAGCATTTTTAAAACTCAGCAGAATTCCGAGAACAATAGAAGGGTACCAAAGCATGTTTAAACTTCAGCGGAATTCTGAGAACAATGTAAGAGTTCCGAAGCATTTTTAAACTTCACCGGAATTCCGAGAACAATGGAAGAGTTCCGAAGCATTTTTAAACGTCAGCGGAATTCCGAGAACAATGGAAGAGTTCCAAAGCATTTTTAAACGTCAGCAGAATTCCGAGAACAATGGAAGAGTTCCGAAGCATTTTTAAACTTCAGCAGAATTCCGAGAACAATGGAAGAGTTCTGAAGCCTTTTTAAATGTCAGCGGAATTCCGAGAACAATGGAAGAGTTCCGAAGCATTTTTAAACGTCAGCGGAATTCCGAGAACAATGGAAGAGTTCTGAAGCATTTGTAAAAGTCAACGGAATTCTGAGAAAAATAGAAGAGTTGTGAAGCATTTTTAAGCGTCAGCGGAATTCCGAGAACAATGGAAGAATTCCGAAGCATTTTTAAACTTCAAAACTTCAGCAGAATTCCGAGAACAATGGAAGAATTTCGAAGCATTCTTAAACTTCAGCGGAATTCCGAGAACAATGGAAGAGTTCCGAAGCATTTTTAAAAGTCAGCGGAATTCCGAGAACAATGGAAGAGTTCCGAAGCATTTTTAAACTTCAGCAGAATTCCTGGCACAATGGAAGAGATCTGAAGCATTTTTAAAGGTCAGAAGAATTCCGAGAACAATAGAAGGGTACCAAAGCATGTTTAAACTTCAGCGGAATTCTGAGAACAATGGAAGAGTTCCGAAGCATTTTTAAACGTCAGCGGAATACCGAGAACAATGGAAGAGTTCTGAAGCATTTTTTAAAGTCAGCGGAATTCCGAGAACAATGGAAGAGTTCCGAAGCATTTTTAAACGTCAGCGGAATACCGAGAACAATGGAAGAGTTCCGAAGCATTTTTAAAAGTCAGCGGAATTCCGAGAACAATGGAAGAGTTCCGAAGCATTTTTAAAAGTCAGCGGAATTCCGAGAACAATGGAAGAGTTCCGAAGCATTTTTAAACTTCAGCAGAATTCCTGGCACAATGGAAGAGTTCTGAAGCATTTTTAAAAGTCAGCAGAATTCCGAGAACAATAGAAGGGTACCAAAGCATGTTTAAACTTCAGCGGAATTCTGCGAACAATGTAAGAGTTCCGAAGCATTTTTAAACTTCACCGGAAATCCGAGAACAATGGAAGAGTTCCGAAGCATTTTTAAACGTCAGCGGAATACCGAGAACAATGGAAGAGTTCTGAAGCATTTTTAAACGTCAGCGGAATTCCGAGAACAATGGAAGAATTCCGAAGCATTTTTAAACTTCAAAACTTCAGCAGAATTCCGAGAACAATGGAAGAATTCCGAAGCATCTTTAAACTTCAAAACTTCAGCAGAATTCCGAGAACAATGGAAGAGTTCCGAGGCATTCTTAAACTTCAGCGGAATTCCGAGAACAATGGAAGAGTTTTGAAGCAATTTTAAGCGTCAGCGGAATTCCGAGAACAATGGAAGAGTTCCGAAGCATTTTTAAACGTCAGCGGAATTCTGCGAACACTGGAAGAGTTCCGAAGCATTTTTAAATGTCAGCGGAATTCCGAGAACAATGGAAGAGTTGTGAAGCATTTTTAAACGTCAGCGGAATTCCGAGAACAATGGAAGAGTTCCAAAGCATTTTTAAACGTCAGCAGAATTCCGAGAACAATGGAAGAGTTCCGAAGCATTTTTAAACTTCAGCAGAATTCCGAGAACAATGGAAGAGTTCTGAAGCCTTTTTAAATGTCAGCGGAATTCCGAGAAGAATGGAAGAGTTCTGAAGCATTTGTAAAAGTCAGCGGAATTCTGAGAAAAATAGAAGAGTTGTGAAGCATTTTTAAGCGTCAGCGGAATTCCGAGAACAATGGAAGAATTCCGAAGCATTTTTAAACTTCAAAGCTTCAGCAGAATTCCGAGAACAATGGAAGAATTTCGAAGCATTCTTAAACTTCAGCGGAATTCCGAGAACAATGGAAGAGTTCCGAAGCATTTTTAAAAGTCAGCGGAATTCCGAGAACAATGGAAGAGTTCCGAAGCATTTTTAAACTTCAGCAGAATTCCTGGCACAATGGAAGAGTTCTGAAGCATTTTTAAAAGTCAGCAGAATTCCGAGAACAATAGAAGGGTACCAAAGCATGTTTAAACTTCAGCGGAATTCTGAGAACAATGTAAGAGTTCCGAAGCATTTTTAAACTTCACCGGAATTCCGAGAACAATGGAAGAGTTCCGAAGCATTTTTAAACGTCAGCGGAATACCGAGAACAATGGAAGAGTTCTGAAGCATTTTTTAAAGTCAGCGGAATTCCGAGAACAATGGAAGAGTTCCGAAGCATTTTTAAACGTCAGCGGAATACCGAGAACAATGGAAGAGTTCCGAAGCATTTTTAAAAGTCAGCGGAATTCCGAGAACAATGGAAGAGTTCCGAAGCATTTTTAAAAGTCAGCGGAATTCCGAGAACAATGGAAGAGTTCCGAAGCATTTTTAAACTTCAGCAGAATTCCTGGCACAATGGAAGAGTTCTGAAGCATTTTTAAAAGTCAGCAGAATTCCGAGAACAATAGAAGGGTACCAAAGCATGTTTAAACTTCAGCGGAATTCTGCGAACAATGTAAGAGTTCCGAAGCATTTTTAAACTTCACCGGAAATCCGAGAACAATGGAAGAGTTCCGAAGCATTTTTAAACGTCAGCGGAATACCGAGAACAATGGAAGAGTTCTGAAGCATTTTTAAACGTCAGCGGAATTCCGAGAACAATGGAAGAATTCCGAAGCATTTTTAAACTTCAAAACTTCAGCAGAATTCCGAGAACAATGGAAGAATTCCGAAGCATCTTTAAACTTCAAAACTTCAGCAGAATTCCGAGAACAATGGAAGAGTTCCGAGGCATTCTTAAACTTCAGCGGAATTCCGAGAACAATGGAAGAGTTTTGAAGCAATTTTAAGCGTCAGCGGAATTCCGAGAACAATGGAAGAGTTCCGAAGCATTTTTAAACGTCAGCGGAATTCTGCGAACACTGGAAGAGTTCCGAAGCATTTTTAAATGTCAGCGGAATTCCGAGAACAATGGAAGAGTTGTGAAGCATTTTTAAACGTCAGCGGAATTCCGAGAACAATGGAAGAGTTCCAAAGCATTTTTAAACGTCAGCAGAATTCCGAGAACATTGGAAGAGTTCCGAAGCATTTTTAAACTTCAGCAGAATTCCGAGAACAATGGAAGAGTTCTGAAGCCTTTTTAAATGTCAGCGGAATTCCGAGAACAATGGAAGAGTTCTGAAGCATTTGTAAAAGTCAGCGGAATTCTGAGAAAAATAGAAGAGTTGTGAAGCATTTTTAAGCGTCAGCGGAATTCCGAGAACAATGGAAGAATTCCGAAGCATTTTTAAACTTCAAAGCTTCAGCAGAATTCCGAGAACAATGGAAGAATTTCGAAGCATTCTTAAACTTCAGCGGAATTCCGAGAACAATGGAAGAGTTCCGAAGCATTTTTAAAAGTCAGCGGAATTCCGAGAACAATGGAAGAGTTCCGAAGCATTTTTAAAAGTCAGCGGAATTCCGAGAACATTGGAAGAGTTCCGAAGCATTTTTAAACTTCAGCAGAATTCCTGGCACAATGGAAGAGTTCTGAAGCATTTTTAAAAGTCAGCAGAATTCCGAGAACAATAGAAGGGTACCAAAGCATGTTTAAACTTCAGCGGAATTCTGAGAACAATGTAAGAGTTCCGAAGCATTTTTAAACTTCACCGGAAATCCGAGAACAATGGAAGAGTTCCGAAGCATTTTTAAACGTCAGCGGAATACCGAGAACAATGGAAGAGTTCTGAAGCATTTTTAAGCGTCAGTGGAATTCTGAGCACAATGGAAGAATTCCGAAGCATTTTTAAACTTCAAAACTTCAGCAGAATTCCGAGAACAATGGAAGAGTTCCGAAGCATTCTTAAACTTCAGCGGAATTCCGAGAACAATGGAAGAGTTTTGAAGCAATTTTAAGCGTCAGCGGAATTCCGAGAACAATGGAAGAGTTCAGAAGCATTTTAAAACGTCAGCGGAATTCCGAGAACAATGGAAGAGTTCTGAAGCATTTTTAAAAGTCAGCGGAATTCTGAGAAAAATAGAAGAGTTGTGAAGCATTTTTAAGCGTCAGCGGAATTCCGAGAACAATGGAAGAGTTCCGAAGCATTTTTAAAAGTCAGCGGAATTCCGAGAACAATGGAAGAGTTCCGAAGCATTTTTAAACATCAGCGGAATTCCGAGAACAATGGAAGAGTTCTGAAGCATTTTTAAGCGTCAGCGGAATTCTGAGAACATTGGAAGAATTCCGAAGCATTTTTAAACTTCAAAACTTCAGCGGAATTCCGAGAACAATGGAAGAGTTTTAAAGCAATTTTAAGTGTCAGCAGAATTCCGAGAACAATGGAAGAGTTCTGAAGCATTTGTAAAAGTCAGCGGAATTCTGAGAAAAATAGAAGAGTTGTGAAGCATTTTTAAGCGTCAGCGGAATTCCGAGAACAATGGAAGAATTCCGAAGCATTTTTAAACTTCAAAACTTCAGCAGAATTCCGAGAACAATGGAAGAATTTCGAAGCATTCTTAAACTTCAGCGGAATTCCGAGAACAATGGAAGAGTTCCGAAGCATTTTTAAAAGTCAGCGGAATTCCGAGAACAATGGAAGAGTTCCGAAGCATTTTTAAAAGTCAGCGGAATTCCGAGAACAATGGAAGAGTTCCGAAGCATTTTTAAACTTCAGCAGAATTACTGGCACAATGGAAGAGTTCTGAAGCATTTTTAAAAGTCAGCAGAATTCCGAGAACAATAGAAGGGTACCAAAGCATGTTTAAACTTCAGCGGAATTCTGAGAACAATGTAAGAGTTCCGAAGCATTTTTAAACTTCACCGGAAATCCGAGAACAAGGGAAGAGTTCCGAAGCATTTTTAAACGTCAGCGGAATACTGAGAACAATGGAAGAGTTCTGAAGCATTTTTAAGCGTCAGCGGAATTCTGAGCACAATGGAAGAGTTCCGAAGCATTTTTAAACGTCAGCGGAATTCTGCGAACACTGGAAGAGTTCCGAAGCATTTTTAAATGTCAGCGGAATTCCGAGAACAATGGAAGAGTTGTGAAGCATTTTTAAACGTCAGCGGAATTCCGAGAACAATGGAAGAGTTCCGAAGCATTTTTAAACGTCAGCAGAATTCCGAGAACAATGGAAGAGTTCCGAAGCATTTTTAAACTTCAGCAGAATTCCGAGAACAATGGAAGAGTTCTGAAGCCTTTTTAAATGTCAGCGGAATTCCGAGAACAATGGAAGAGTTCCGAAGCATTTTTAAACGTCAGCGGAATTCCGAGAACAATGGAAGAGTTCTGAAGCATTTGTAAAAGTCAGCGGAATTCTGAGAAAAATAGAAGAGTTGTGAAGCATTTTTAAGCGTCAGCGGAATTCCGAGAACAATGGAAGAATTCCGAAGCCTTTTTAAACTTCAAAACTTCAGCAGAATTCCGAGAACAATGGAAGAATTTCGAAGCATTCTTAAACTTCAGCGGAATTCCGAGAACAATGGAAGAGTTCCGAAGCATTTTTAAAAGTCAGCGGAATTCCGAGAACAATGGAAGAGTTCCGAAACATTTTTAAAAGTCAGCGGAATTCCGAGAACAATGGAAGAGTTCCGAAGCATTTTTAAACTTCAGCAGAATTCCTGGCACAATGGAAGAGTTCTGAAGCATTTTTAAAAGTCAGCAGAATTCCGAGAACAATAGAAGGGTACCAAAGCATGTTTAAACTTCAGCGGAATTCTGAGAACAATGTAAGAGTTCCGAAGCATTTTTAAACTTCACCGGAAATCCGAGAACAATGGAAGTGTTCCGAAGCATTTTTAAACGTCAGCGGAATACCGAGAACAATGGAAGAGTTCTGAAGCATTTTTAAGCGTCAGCGGAATTCTGAGCACAATGGAAGAATTCCGAAGCATTTTTAAACTTCAAAACTTCAGCAGAATTCCGAGAACAATGGAAGAGTTCCGAAGCATTCTTAAAATTCAGCGGAATTCCGAGAACAGTGGAAGAGTTTTGAAGCAATTTTAAGCGTCAGCGGAATTCCGAGAACAATGGAAGAGTTCCGAAGCATTTTTAAACGTCAGCGGAATTCCGAGAACAATGGAAGAGTTCTGAAGCATTTTTAAAAGTCAGCGGAATTCTGAGAAAAATAGAAGAGTTGTGAAGCATTTTTAAGCGTCAGCGGAATTCCGAGAACAATGAAAGAATTCCGAAGCATTTTTAAACTTCAAAACTTCAGCAGAATTCCGAGAACAATGGAAGAGTTCTGAAGCATTTTTAAAAGTCAGCGGAATTCTGAGAAAAATAGAAGAGTTGTGAAGCATTTTTAAGCGTCAGCGGAATTCCGAGAACAATGAAAGAATTCCGAAGCATTTTTAAACTTCAAAACTTCAGCAGAATTCCGAGAACAATGGAAGAGTTCTGAAGCATTTTTAAAAGTCAGCGGAATTCTGAGAAAAATAGAAGAGTTGTGAAGCATTTTTAAGCGTCAGCGGAATTCCGAGAACAATGGAAGAATTCCGAAGCATTTTTAAACTTCAAAACTTCAGCAGAATTCCGAGAACAATGGAAGAATTCCGAAGCATTTTTAAACTTCAGCGGAATTCCGAGAACAATGGAAGAGTTCCGAAGCATTTCTAAAAGTCAGCGGAATTCCGAGAACAATGGAAGAGTTCCGAAGCATTTTTAAAAGTCAGCGGAATTCCGAGAACAATGGAAGAGTTCCGAAGCATTTTTAAACTTCAGCAGAATTCCTGGCACAATGGAAGAGTTCTGAAGCATTTTTAAAACTCAGCAGAATTCCGAGAAAAATAGAAGGGTACCATAGCATGTTTAAACTTCAGCGGAATTCTGAGAACAATGTAAGAGTTCCGAAGCATTTTTAAAAGTCAGCGGAATTCCGAGAACAATGGAAGAGTTCCGAAGCATTTTTAAACATCAGCGGAATTCCGAGAACAATGGAAGAGTTCTGAAGCATTTTTAAACGTCAGCGGAATTCCGAGAACAATAGAAGAGTTGTGAAGCATTTTTAAGCGTCAGCGGAATTCTGAGAACATTGGAAGAATTCCGAAGCATTTTTAAACTTCAAAACTTCAGCGGAATTCCGAGAACAATGGAAGAGTTTTAAAGCAATTTTAAGTGTCAGCAGAATTCCGAGAACAATGGAAGAGTTCTGAAGCATTTGTAAAAGTCAGCGGAATTCTGAGAAAAATAGAAGAGTTGTGAAGCATTTTTAAGCGTCAGCGGAATTCCGAGAACAATGGAAGAATTCCGAAGCATTTTTAAACTTCAAAACTTCAGCAGAATTCCGAGAACAATGGAAGAATTTCGAAGCATTCTTAAACTTCAGCGGAATTCCGAGAACAATGGAAGAGTTCCGAAGCATTTTTAAAAGTCAGCGGAATTCCGAGAACAATGGAAGAGTTCCGAAGCATTTTTAAAAGTCAGCGGAATTCCGAGAACAATGGAAGAGTTCCGAAGCATTTTTAAACTTCAGCAGAATTACTGGCACAATGGAAGAGTTCTGAAGCATTTTTAAAAGTCAGCAGAATTCCGAGAACAATAGAAGGGTACCAAAGCATGTTTAAACTTCAGCGGAATTCTGAGAACAATGTAAGAGTTCCGAAGCATTTTTAAACTTCACCGGAAATCCGAGAACAAGGGAAGAGTTCCGAAGCATTTTTAAACGTCAGCGGAATACCGAGAACAATGGAAGAGTTCTGAAGCATTTTTAAGTGTCAGCGGAATTCTGAGCACAATGGAAGAGTTCCGAAGCATTTTTAAACGTCAGCGGAATTCTGCGAACACTGGAAGAGTTCCGAAGCATTTTTAAATGTCAGCGGAATTCCGAGAACAATGGAAGAGTTGTGAAGCATTTTTAAACGTCAGCGGAATTCCGAGAACAATGGAAGAGTTCCGAAGCATTTTTAAACGTCAGCAGAATTCTGAGAACAATGGAAGAGTTCCGAAGCATTTTTAAACTTCAGCAGAATTCCGAGAACAATGGAAGAGTTCTGAAGCCTTTTTAAATGTCAGCGGAATTCCGAGAACAATGGAAGAGTTCCGAAGCATTTTTAAACGTCAGCGGAATTCCGAGAACAATGGAAGAGTTCTGAAGCATTTGTAAAAGTCAGCGGAATTCTGAGAAAAATAGAAGAGTTGTGAAGCATTTTTAAGCGTCAGCGGAATTCCGAGAACAATGGAAGAATTCCGAAGCCTTTTTAAACTTCAAAACTTCAGCAGAATTCCGAGAACAATGGAAGAATTTCGAAGCATTCTTAAACTTCAGCGGAATTCCGAGAACAATGGAAGAGTTCCGAAGCATTTTTAAAAGTCAGCGGAATTCCGAGAACAATGGAAGAGTTCCGAAACATTTTTAAAAGTCAGCGGAATTCCGAGAACAATGGAAGAGTTCCGAAGCATTTTTAAACTTCAGCAGAATTCCTGGCACAATGGAAGAGTTCTGAAGCATTTTTAAAAGTCAGCAGAATTCCGAGAACAATAGAAGGGTACCAAAGCATGTTTAAACTTCAGCGGAATTCTGAGAACAATGTAAGAGTTCCGAAGCATTTTTAAACTTCACCGGAAATCCGAGAACAATGGAAGTGTTCCGAAGCATTTTTAAACGTCAGCGGAATACCGAGAACAATGGAAGAGTTCTGAAGCATTTTTAAGCGTCAGCGGAATTCTGAGCACAATGGAAGAATTCCGAAGCATTTTTAAACTTCAAAACTTCAGCAGAATTCCGAGAACAATGGAAGAGTTCCGAAGCATTCTTAAAATTCAGCGGAATTCCGAGAACAGTGGAAGAGTTTTGAAGCAATTTTAAGCGTCAGCGGAATTCCGAGAACAATGGAAGAGTTCCGAAGCATTTTTAAACGTCAGCGGAATTCCGAGAACAATGGAAGAGTTCTGAAGCATCTTTAAAAGTCAGCGGAATTCTGAGAAAAATAGAAGAGTTGTGAAGCATTTTTAAGCGTCAGCGGAATTCCGAGAACAATGAAAGAATTCCGAAGCATTTTTAAACTTCAAAACTTCAGCAGAATTCCGAGAACAATGGAAGAGTTCTGAAGCATTTTTAAAAGTCAGCGGAATTCTGAGAAAAATAGAAGAGTTGTGAAGCATTTTTAAGCGTCAGCGGAATTCCGAGAACAATGAAAGAATTCCGAAGCATTTTTAAACTTCAAAACTTCAGCAGAATTCCGAGAACAATGGAAGAGTTCTGAAGCATTTTTAAAAGTCAGCGGAATTCTGAGAAAAATAGAAGAGTTGTGAAGCATTTTTAAGCGTCAGCGGAATTCCGAGAACAATGGAAGAATTCCGAAGCATTTTTAAACTTCAAAACTTCAGCAGAATTCCGAGAACAATGGAAGAATTCCGAAGCATTTTTAAACTTCAGCGGAATTCCGAGAACAATGGAAGAGTTCCGAAGCATTTCTAAAAGTCAGCGGAATTCCGAGAACAATGGAAGAGTTCCGAAGCATTTTTAAAAGTCAGCGGAATTCCGAGAACAATGGAAGAGTTCCGAAGCATTTTTAAACTTCAGCAGAATTCCTGGCACAATGGAAGAGTTCTGAAGCATTTTTAAAACTCAGCAGAATTCCGAGAACAATAGAAGGGTACCATAGCATGTTTAAACTTCAGCGGAATTCTGAGAACAATGTAAGAGTTCCGAAGCATTTTGAAACGTCAGCGGAATTCCGAGAACAAAGGAAGAGTTCCGAAGCATTTTTAAACGTCAGCAGAATTCCGAGAACAATGGAAGAGTTCCGAAGCATTTTTAAACTTCAGCAGAATTCCGAGAACAATGGAAGAGTTCTGAAGCCTTTTTAAATGTCAGCGGAATTCCGAGAACAATGGAAGAGTTCTGAAGCATTTGTAAAAGTCAACGGAATTCTGAGAAAAATAGAAGAGTTGTGAAGCATTTTTAAGCGTCAGCGGAATTTCGAGAACAATGGAAGAATTCCGAAGCATTTTTAATCTTCAAAACTTCAGCAGAATTCCGAGAACAATGGAAGAATTTCGAAGCATTCTTAAACTTCAGCGGAATTCCGAGAACAATGGAAGAGTTCCGAAGCATTTTTAAAAGTCAGCGGAATTCCGAGAACAATGGAAGAGTTCCGAAGCATTTTTAAATGTCAGCGGAATTCCGAGAACAATGGAAGAGTTCCGAAGCATTTTTAAACATCAGCGGAATTCCGAGAACAATGGAAGAGTTCCGAAGCATTTTTAAAAGTCAGCGGAATTCCGAGAACAATGGAAGAGTTGTGAAGCATTTTTAAACATCAGCGGAATTCCGAGAACAATGGAAGAGTTCCGAAGCATTTTTAAACGTCAGCGGAATTCCAAGAACAATGGAAGAGTTCTGAAGCCTTTTTAAATGTCAGCGGAATTCCGAGAACAATGGAAGAGTTCCGAAGCATTTTTAAATGTCAGCGGAATTCCGAGAACAATAGAAGAGTTGTGAAGCAGTTTTAAGCGTCAGCGTAATTCCGAGAACAATGGAAGATTTCCGAAGCATTTTTAAACTTCAGCAGAATTCCGAGAACAATGGAAGAGTTCCGAAGCATTCTTAAACTTCAGCGGAATTCCGAAAACAATGGAAGAGTTCCGAATCATTTTTAAATGTCAGCGGAATTCCGAGAACAATAGAAGAGTTGTGAAGCATTTTTAAGCGTCAGCGGAATTCCGACAACAATGGAAGAGTTCCGAAGCATTTTTAAAAGTCAGCGGAATTCTGAGAACAATAGAAGAGTTGTGAAGCATTTTTAAGCGTCAGCGGAATTCCGAGAACAATGGAAGAATTCCGAAGCATTTTAAAACTTCAAAACTTTAGCAGAATTCCGAGAACAATGGAAGAGTTCCGAAGCATTCTTAAACTTCACCGCAATTCCGAGAACAATGGAAGAGTTCCGAAGCATTTTTAAACGTCAGCGGAATTCCGAGAACAATGGAAGAGTTCTGAAGCATTTTTAAAAGTCAGCAGAATTCCGAGAACAATTTAAGAGTTCTGAAGCATTTTTAAACATCAGCGGAATTTTGAAAACAATGGAAGATTTCCGAAGCATTTTTAAAAGTCAGCGGAATTCTGAGAACAATAGAAGAGTTGTGAAGCATTTTTAAGCGTCAGCGGAATTGCGAGAACAATGGAAGAGTTCCGAAGCATTCTTAAACTTCAGCGGAATTCCGAGAACAATGGAAGAGTTCCGAAGCATTTTTAAAAGTCAGCGGAATTCCGAGAACAATAGAAGAGTTCAGAAGCATTTTTAAACTTCAGCAGAATTCCTGGATCAATGGAAGAGTTCCGAAGCATTTTTAAAAGTCAGCAGAATTCCGAGAACAATAGAAGGGTACCAAAGCATGTTTAAACTTCAGCGGAATTCTGAGAACAATGTAAGAGTTCCGAAGCATTTTTAAACTTCACCGGAATTCCGAGAACAATGGAAGAGTTCCGAAGCATTTTTAAACGTCAGCGGAATTCCAGAACAATGGAAGAGTTCCGAAGCATTTTTAAACTTCAGCAGAATTCCGAGAACAATGGAAGAGTTCCGAAGCATTTTTAAACTTCAGCAGAATTCCGAGAACAATGGAAGAGTTCCGAAGCATACTTAAACTTCAGCGGAATTCCGAGAACAATGGAAGAATTCTGAAGCATTTTTAAAAATCAGCGGAATACCGAGAACAATGGAAGAGTTGTGTAGCATTCTTAAACTTCAGCGGAATTCCGAGAACAATGGAAGAGTTCCGAAGCATTTTTAAAAGTCAGCGGAATTCCGAGAACAATGGAAGAGTTCCGAAGCATTTTTAAAAGTCAGCGGAATTCCGAGAACAATGGAAGAGTTCCGAAGCATTTTTAAACTTCAGCAGAATTCCTGGCACAATGGAAGAGATCTGAAGCATTTTTAAAGGTCAGCAGAATTCCGAGAACAATAGAAGGGTACCAAAGCATGTTTAAACTTCAGCGGAATTCTGAGAACAATGGAAGAGTTCCGAAGCATTTTTAAACGTCAGCGGAATACCGAGAACAATGGAAGAGTTCTGAAGCATTTTTAAAAGTCAGCGGAATTCTGAGAACAATAGAAGAGTTGTGAAGCATTTTTAAGCGTCAGCGGAATTCCGAGAACAATGGAAGAATTCCGAAGTATTTTTAAACTACAAAACTTCAGCAGAATTCCGAGAATAATGGAAGAATTCCGAAGCATTTTTAAACTTCAAAACTTCAGCAGAATTCCGAGAACAATGGAAGAGTTCCGAAGCATTCTTAAACTTCAGCGGAATTCCGAGAACAATGGAAGAGTTTTGAAGCAATTTTAAGCGTCAGCGGAATTCCGAGAACAATGGAAGAGTTCCGAAGCATTTTTAAACGTCAGCAGAATTCCGAGAACAATGGAAGAGTTCCGAAGCATTTTTAAACTTCAGCAGAATTCCGAGAACAATGGAAGAGTTCTGAAGCCTTTTTAAATGTCAGCGGAATTCCGAGAACAATGGAAGAGTTGTGAAGCATTTTTAAACGTCAGTGGGATTCCAAGAACAATGGAAGAGTTCCGAAGCATTTTTAAATGTCAGCGGAATTCTGAGAACAATGGAAGAGTTCCGAAGCATTTTTAAACTTCAGCAGAATTCCGAGAACAATGGAAGAGTTCCGAAGCATACTTAAACTTAAGCGGAATTCCGAGAACAATGGAAGAGTTCAGAAGCATTTTTAAAAGTCAGCGGAATTCCGAGAACAATGGAAGAGTTCCGAAGCATTTTTAAATGTCAGCGGAATTCCAAGAACAATGGAAGAGTTCTGAAGCCTTTTTAAATGTCAGCGGAATTCCGAGAACAATGGAAGAGTTCCGAAGCATTTTTAAACTTCATCAGAATTCCGAGAACAATGGAAGAGTTCCAAAGCATTCTTAAACTTCAGCGGAATTCCGAAAACAATGGAAGAGTTCCGAAGAATTTTTAAATGTCAGCGGAATTCCGAGAACAATAGAAGAGTTGTGAAGCAGTTTTAAGCGTCAGCGTAATTCCGAGAACAATGGAAGAGTTCCGAAGCATTTTTAAACTTCAGCAGAATTCCGAGAACAATGGAAGAGTTCCGAAGCATTCTTAAACTTCAGCGGAATTCCGAAAACAATGGAAGAGTTCCGAATCATTTTTAAATGTCAGCGGAATTCCGAGAAGAATAGAAGAGTTGTGAAGCATTTTTAAGCGTCAGCGGAATTCCGACAACAATGGAAGAGTTCCGAAGCATTTTTAAAAGTCAGCGGAATTCTGAGAACAATAGAAGAGTTGTGAAGCATTTTTAAGCGTCAGCGGAATTCCGAGAACAATGGAAAAATTCCGAAGCATTTTAAAACTTCAAAACTTTAGCAGAATTCCGAGAACAATGGAAGAGTTCCGAAGCATTCTTAAACTTCACCGCAATTCCGAGAACAATGGAAGAGTTCCGAAGCATTTTTAAACGTCAGCGGAATTCCGAGAACAATGGAAGAGTTCTGAAGCATTTTTAAAAGTCAGCGGAATTCCGAGAACAATTTAAGAGTTCTGAAGCATTTTTAAACATCAGCGGAATTTTGAAAACAATGGAAGATTTCCGAAGCATTTTTAAAAGTCAGCGGAATTCCGAGAACAATTTAAGAGTTCTGAAGCATTTTTAAACATCAGCGGAATTTTGAAAACAATGGAAGATTTCCGAAGCATTTTTAAAAGTCAGCGGAATTCTGAGAACAATAGAAGAGTTGTGAAGCATTCTTAAGCGTCAGCGGAATTCCGAGAACAATGGAAGAGTTCCGAAGCATTCTTAAACTTCAGCGGAATTCCGAGAACAATGGAAGAGTTCCGAAGCATTTTTAAAAGTCAGCGGAATTCCGAGAACAATAGAAGAGTTCAGAAGCATTTTTAAACTTCAGCAGAATTCCTGGATCAATGGAAGAGTTCCGAAGCATTTTTAAAAGTCAGCAGAATTCCGAGAACAATAGAAGTGTACCAAAGCATGTTTAAACTTCAGCGGAATTCTGAGAACAATGTAAGAGTTCCGAAGCATTTTTAAACTTCACCGGAATTCCGAGAACAATGGAAGAGTTCCGAAGCATTTTTAAACGTCAGCGGAATTCCAGAACAATGGAAGAGTTCCGAAGCATTTTTAAACTTCAGCAGAATTCCGAGAACAATGGAAGAGTTCCGAAGCATTTTTAAACTTCAGCAGAATTCCGAGAACAATGGAAGAGTTCCGAAGCATACTTAAACTTCAGCGGAATTCCGAGAACAATGGAAGAATTCTGAAGCATTTTTAAAAGTCAGCGGAATACCGAGAACAATGGAAGAGTTGTGTAGCATTTTTAAACGTCAGCGGAATTCCAGAACAATGGAAGAGTTCCGAAGCATTTTTAAATGTCAGCGGAATTCCGAGAACAATGGAAGAGTTCTGAAGCATTTTTAAACGTCAGCGGATTTTGAAAACAATGGAAGATTTCCGAAGCATTTTTAAACGTCAGCGGAATTTGGAGAACAATCGAAGAGTTCCGAAGCATTTTTAAACTTCAACGGAATTTGGAGAACAATCGAAGAGTTCCGAAGCAATTTTAAAAGTCAGCGGAATTCCGAGAACAATGGAAGAGTTGTGAAGCATTTTTAAACGTCAGTGGAATTCCAAGAACAATGGAAGAGTTCCGAAGCATTTTTAAATGTCAGCGGAATTCTGAGAAAAATGGAAGAGTTCCGAAGCATTTTTAAACTTCACCAGAATTCCGAGAACAATGGAAGAGTTCCGAAGCATACTTAAACTTCAGCGGAATTCCGAGAACAATGGAAGAGTTCAGAAGCATTTTTAAAAGTCAGCGGAATTCCGAGAACAATGGAAGAGTTGTGAAGCATTTTTAAACATCAGCGGAATTCCGAGAACAATGGAAGAGTTCCGAAGCATTTTTAAACGTCAGCGGAATTCCAAGAACAATGGAAGAGTTCTGAAGCCTTTTTAAATGTCAGCGGAATTCCGAGAACAATGGAAGAGTTCCGAAGCATTTTTAAATGTCAGCGGAATTCCGAGAACAATAGAAGAGTTGTGAAGCAGTTTTAAGCGTCAGCGTAATTCCGAGAACAATGGAAGATTTCCGAAGCATTTTGAAACTTCAGCAGAATTCCGAGAACAATGGAAGAGTTCCGAAGCATTTTTAAACTTCAGCAGAATTCCGAGAACAATGGAAGAGTTCCGAAGCATTCTTAAACTTCAGCGGAATTCCGAAAACAATGGAAGAGTTCCGAATCATTTTTAAATGTCAGCGGAATTCCGAGAACAATAGAAGAGTTGTGAAGCATTTTTAAGCGTCAGCGGAATTCCGAGAACAATGGAAGAGTTCCGAAGCATTCTTAAACTTCAGCGGAATTCCGAGAACAATAGAAGAGTTCAGAAGCATTTTTAAACTTCAGCAGAATTCCTGGATCAATGGAAGAGTTCCGAAGCATTTTTAAAAGTCAGCAGAATTCCGAGAACAATAGAAGGGTACCAAAGCATGTTTAAACTTCACCGGAATTCTGAGAACAATGTAAGAGTTCCGAAGCATTTTTAAACTTCACCGGAATTCCGAGAACAATGGAAGAGTTCCGAAGCATTTTTAAACGTCAGCGGAATTTTGAAAACAATGGAAGATTTCCGAAGCATTTTTAAACTTCAGCAGAATTCCTGGATCAATGGAAGAGTTCCGAAGCATTTTTAAAAGTCAGCAGAATTCCGAGAACAATAGAAGGGTACCAAAGCATGTTTAAACTTCAGCGGAATTCTGAGAACAATGTAAGAGTTCCGAAGCATTTTTAAACTTCACCGGAATTCCGAGAACAATGGAAGAGTTCTGAAGCTTTTTTAAACGTCAGCGGAATTTTGAAAACAATGGAAGATTTCCGAAGCATTTTTAAACGTCAGCAGAATTCTGCGAACACTGGAAGAGTTCCGAAGCATTTTTAAACTTCAGCGGAATTTGGAGAACAATCGAAGAGTTCCGAAGCATTTTTAAAAGTCAGCGGAATTCCGAGAACACTGGAAGAGTTCCGAAGCATTTTTAAACTTCAGCGGAATTTGGAGAACAATCAAAGAGTTCCGAAGCATTTTTAAAAGTCAGCGGAATTCCGAGAACAATGGAAGAGTTGTGAAGCATTTTTAAACGTCAGCGGAATTCCGAGAACAATGGAAGAGTTCCGAAGCATTTTTAAACGTCAGCGGAATTCCGAGAACAATGGAAGGGTTCTGAAGCCTTTTTAAATGTCAGCGGAATTCCGAGAACAATGGAAGACTTCTGAAGCATTTTTAAATGTCAGCGGAATTCTGAGAACAATGGAAGAGTTCCAAAGCATTTTTAAACTTCAGCAGAATTCCGAGAACAATGGAAGAGTTCCGAAGCATACTTAAACTTCAGCGGAATTCCAAGAACAAAGGAAGAATTCTGAAGCATTTTTAAAAGTCAGCAGAATACCGAGAACAATGGAAGAGTTGTGAAGCATTTTTAAACGTCAGCGGAATTCCAGAACAATGGAAGAGTTCCGAAGCATTTTTAAATGTCAGCGGAATTCCGAGAACAATGGAAGAGTTCTGAAGCATTTTTAAACGTCAGCGGAATTTGGAGAACAATCGAAGAGTTCCGAAGCATTTTTAAACTTCAACAGAATTTGGAGAACAATCGAAGAGTTCCGAAGCAATTTTAAAAGTCAGCGGAATTCCGAGAACAATGGAAGAGTTGTGAAGCATTTTTAAACTTCAGCAGAATTCCTGGCACAATGGAAGAGTTCTGAAGCATTTTTAAAAGTCAGCAGAATTCCGAGAACAATAGAAGGGTACCAAAGCATGTTTAAACTTCAGCGGAATTCTGAGAACAATGTAAGAGTTCCGAAGCATTTTTAAACTTCACCGGAAATCCGAGAACAAGGGAAGAGTTCCGAAGCATTTTTAAACGTCAGCGGAATACCGAGAACAATGGAAGAGTTCTGAAGCATTTTTAAGCGTCAGCGGAATTCTGAGCACAATGGAAGAGTTCCGAAGCATTTTTAAACGTCAGCGGAATTCTGCGAACACTGGAAGAGTTCCGAAGCATTTTTAAATGTCAGCGGAATTCCGAGAACAATGGAAGAGTTGTGAAGCATTTTTAAACGTCAGCGGAATTCCGAGAACAATGGAAGAGTTCCGAAGCATTTTTTAACGTCAGCAGAATTCCGAGAACAATGGAAGAGTTCCGAAGCATTTTTAAACTTCAGCAGAATTCCGAGAACAATGGAAGAGTTATGAAGCCTTTTTAAATGTCAGCGGAATTCCGAGAACAATGGAAGGGTTCCGAAGCATTTTTAAACGTCAGCGGAATTCCGAGAACAATGGAAGAGTTCTGAAGCATTTGTAAAAGTCAGCGGAATTCTGAGAAAAATAGAATAGTTGTGAAGCATTTTTAAGCGTCAGCGGAATTCCAAGAACAATGGAAGAATTCCGAAGCCTTTTTAAACTTCAAAACTTCAGCAGAATTCCGAGAACAATGGAAGAATTTCGAAGCATTCTTAAACTTCAGCGGAATTCCGAGAACAATGGAAGAGTTCCGAAGCATTTTTAAAAGTCAGCGGAATTCCGAGAACAATGGAAGAGTTCCGAAACATTTTTAAAAGTCAGCGGAATTCCGAGAACAATGGAAGAGTTCCGAAGCATTTTTAAACTTCAGCAGAATTCCTGGCATAATGGAAGAGTTCTGAAGCATTTTTAAAAGTCAGCAGAATTCCGAGAACAATAGAAGGGTACCAAAGCATGTTTAAACTTCAGCGGAATTCTGAGAACAATGTAAGAGTTCCGAAGCATTTTTAAACTTCACCGGAAATCCGAGAACAATGGAAGTGTTCCGAAGCATTTTTAAACGTCAGCGGAATACCGAGAACAATGGAAGAGTTCTGAAGCATTTTTAAGCGTCAGCGGAATTCTGAGCACAATGGAAGAATTCCGAAGCATTTTTAAACTTCAAAACTTCAGCAGAATTCCGAGAACAATGGAAGAGTTCCGAAGCATTCTTAAACTTCAGCGGAATTCCGAGAACAATGGAAGAGTTTTGAAGCAATTTTAAGCGTCAGCGGAATTCCGAGAACAATGGAAGAGTTCCGAAGCATTTTTAAACGTCAGCAGAATTCCGAGAACAATGGAAGAGTTCTGAAGCATTTTTAAAAGTCAGCGGAATTCTGAGAAAAATAGAAGAGTTGTGAAGCATTTTTAAGCGTCAGCGGAATTCCGAGAACAATGGAAGAATTCCGAAGCATTTTTAAACTTCAAAACTTCAGCAGAATTCCGAGAACAATGGAAGAATTCCGAAGCATTTTTAAACTTCAGCGGAATTCCGAGAACATTGGAAGAGTTCCGAAGCATTTCTAAAAGTCAGCGGAATTCCGAGAACAATGGAAGAGTTCCGAAGCATTTTTAAAAGTCAGCGGAATTCCGAGAACAATGGAAGAGTTCCGAAGCATTTTTAAACTTCAGCAGAACTCCTGGCACAATGGAAGAGTTCTGAAGCATTTTTAAAAGTCAGCAGAATTCCGAGAACAATAGAAGGGTACCAAAGCATGTTTAAACTTCAGCGGAATTCTGAGAACAATGTAAGAGTTCCGAAGCATTTTTAAACTTCACCGGAATTCCGAGAACAATGGAAGAGTTCCGAAGCATTTTTAAACGTCAGCGGAATTCCGAGAACAATGGAAGAGTTCCGAAGCATTTTTAAACGTCAGCAGAATTCCGAGAACAATGGAAGAGTTCCGAAGCATTTTTAAACTTCAGCAGAATTCCGAGAACAATGGAAGAGTTCTGAAGCCTTTTTAAATGTCAGCGGAATTCCGAGAACAATGGAAGAGTTCCGAAGCATTTTTAAACGTCAGCGGAATTCCGAGAACAATGGAAGAGTTCTGAAGCATTTGTAAAAGTCAGCGGAATTCTGAGAAAAATAGAAGAGTTGTGAAGCATTTTTAAGCATCAGCGGAATTCCGAGAACAATGGAAGAATTCCGAAGCATTTTTAAACTTCAAAACTTCAGCAGAATTCCGAGAACAATGGAAGAATTTCGAAGCATTCTTAAACTTCAGCGGAATTCCGAGAACAATGGAAGAGTTCCGAAGCATTTTTAAAAGTCAGCGGAATTCCGAGAACAATGGAAGAGTTCCGAAGCATTTTTAAAAGTCAGCGGAATTCCGAGAACAATGGAAGAGTTCCGAAGCATTTTTAAACTTCAGCAGAATTCCTGGCACAATGGAAGAGATCTGAAGCATTTTTAAAGGTCAGCAGAATTCCGAGAACAATAGAAGGGTACCAAAGCATGTTTAAACTTCAGCGGAATTCTGAGAACAATGGAAGAGTTCCGAAGCATTTTTAAACGTCAGCGGAATACCGAGAACAATGGAAGAGTTCTGAAGCATTTTTAAAAGTCAGCGGAATTCTGAGAACAATAGAAGAGTTGTGAAGCATTTTTAAGCGTCAGCGGAATTCCGAGAACAATGGAAGAATTCCGAAGTATTTTTAAACTACAAAACTTCAGCAGAATTCCGAGAATAATGGAAGAATTCCGAAGCATTTTTAAACTTCAAAACTTCAGCAGAATTCCGAGAACAATGGAAGAGTTCCGAAGCATTCTTAAACTTCAGCGGAATTCCGAGAACAATGAAAGAGTTTTGAAGCAATTTTAAGCGTCAGCGGAATTCCGAGAACAATGGAAGAGTTCCGAAGCATTTTTAAACGTCAGCAGAATTCCGAGAACAATGGAAGAGTTCCGAAGCATTTTTAAACTTCAGCAGAATTCCGAGAACAATGGAAGAGTTCTGAAGCCTTTTTAAATGTCAGCGGAATTCCGAGCACAATGGAAGAGTTGTGAAGCATTTTTAAACGTCAGTGGAATTCCAAGAACAATGGAAGAGTTCCGAAGCATTTTTAAATGTCAGCGGAATTCTGAGAACAATGGAAGAGTTCCGAAGCATTTTTAAACTTCAGCAGAATTCCGAGAACAATGGAAGAGTTCCGAAGCATACTTAAACTTAAGCGGAATTCCGAGAACAATGGAAGAGTTCAGAAGCATTTTTAAAAGTCAGCGGAATTCCGAGAACAATGGAAGACAAGAGTTGTGAAGCATTTTTAAACATCAGCTGAATTCCGAGAACAATGGAAGAGTTCCGAAGCATTTTTAAACGTCAGCGGAATTCAAAGAACAATGGAAGAGTTCTGAAGCCTTTTTAAATGTCAGCGGAATTCCGAGAACAATGGAAGAGTTCCGAAGCAATTTTAAACTTCATCAGAATTCCGAGAACAATGGAAGAGTTCCGAAGCATTCTTAAACTTCAGCGGAATTCCGAAAACAATGGAAGAGTTCCGAAGCATTTTTAAATGTCAGCGGAATTCCGAGAACAATAGAAGAGTTGTGAAGCAGTTTTAAGCGTCAGCGTAATTCCGAGAACAATGGAAGAGTTCCGAAGCATTTTTAAACTTCAGCAGAATTCCGAGAACAATGGAAGAGTTCCGAAGCATTCTTAAACTTCAGCGGAATTCCGAAAACAATGGAAGAGTTCCGAATCATTTTTAAATGTCAGCGGAATTCCGAGAACAATAGAAGAGTTGTGAAGCATTTTTAAGCGTCAGCGGAATTCCGAGAACAATGGAAGAATTCCGAAGCATTTTAAAACTTCAAAACTTTAGCAGAATTCCGAGAACAATGGAAGAGTTCCGAAGCATTCTTAAACTTCACCGCAATTCCGAGAACAATGGAAGAGTTCCGAAGCATTTTTAAACGTCAGCGGAATTCCGAGAACAATGGAAGAGTTCTGAAGCATTTTTAAACGTCAGCGGAATTTTGAAAACAATGGAAGATTTCCGAAGCATTTTTAAACGTCAGCGGAATTCTGCGAACACTGGAAGAGTTCCGAAGCATTTTTAAACTTCAGCAGAATTTGGAGAACAATCGAAGAGTTCCGAAGCATTTTTAAAAGTCAGCGGAATTCCGAGAACAATTTAAGAGTTCTGAAGCATTTTTAAACATCAGCGGAATTTTGAAAACAATGGAAGATTTCCGAAGCATTTTTAAAAGTCAGCGGAATTCTGAGAACAATAGAAGAGTTGTGAAGCATTCTTAAGCGTCAGCGGAATTCCGAGAACAATGGAAGAGTTCCGAAGCATTCTTAAACTTCAGCGGAATTCCGAGAACAATGGAAGAGTTCCGAAGCATTTTTAAAAGTCAGCGGAATTCCGAGAACAATAGAAGATTTCAGAAGCATTTTTAAACTTCAGCAGAATTCCTGGATCAATGGAAGAGTTCCAAAGCATTTTTAAAATTCAGCAGAATTCCGAGAACAATAGAAGGGTACCAAAGCATGTTTAAACTTCAGCGGAATTCTGAGAACAATGTAAGAGTTCCGAAGCATTTTTAAACTTCACCGGAATTCCGAGAACAATGGAAGAGTTCCGAAGCATTTTTAAACGTCAGCGGAATTTTGAAAACAATGGAAGATTTCCGAAGCATTTTTAAACTTCAGCAGAATTCCGAGAACAATGGAAGAGTTCCGAAGCATACTTAAACTTCAGCGGAATTCCGAGAACAATGGAAGAATTCTGAATCATTTTTAAAAGCCAGCGGAATACCGAGAACAATGGAAGAGTTGTGAAGCATTTTTAAAAGTCAGCGGAATTCCAGAACAATGGAAGAGTTCCGAAGCATTTTTAAAAGTCAGCGGAATTCCGAGAACAATTTAAGAGTTCTGAAGCATTTTTAAACATCAGCGGAATTTTGAAAACAATGGAAGATTTCCGAAGCATTTTTAAAAGTCAGCGGAATTCTGAGAACAATAGAAGAGTTGTGAAGCATTTTTAAGCGTCAGCGGAATTCCGAGAACAATGGAAGAGTTCCGAAGCATTCTTAAACTTCAGCGGAATTCCGAGAACAATGGAAGAGTTCCGAAGCATTTTTAAAAGACAGCGGAATTCCGAGAACAATAGAAGAGTTCAGAAGCATTTTTAAACTTCAGCAGAATTCCTGGATCAATGGAAGAGTTCCGAAGCATTTTTAAACGTCAGCGGAATACCGAGAACAATGGAAGAGTTCTGAAGCATTTTTAAAAGTCAGCGGAATTCTGAGAACAATAGAAGAGTTGTGAAGCATTTTTAAGCGTCAGCGGAATTCCGAGAACAATGGAAGAATTCCGAAGTATTTTTAAACTACAAAACTTCAGCAGAATTCCGAGAATAATGGAAGAATTCCGAAGCATTTTTAAACTTCAAAACTTCAGCAGAATTCCGAGAACAATGGAAGAGTTCCGAAGCATTCTTAAACTTCAGCGGAATTCCGAGAACAATGGAAGAGTTTTGAAGCAATTTTAAGCGTCAGCGGAATTCCGAGAACAATGGAAGAGTTCCGAAGCATTTTTAAACGTCAGCAGAATTCCGAGAACAATGGAAGAGTTCCGAAGCATTTTTAAACTTCAGCAGAATTCCAAGAACAATGGAAGAGTTCTGAAGCCTTTTTAAATGTCAGCGGAATTCCGAGCACAATGGAAGAGTTGTGAAGCATTTTTAAACGTCAGTGGAATTCCAAGAACAATGGAAGAGTTCCGAAGCATTTTTAAATGTCAGCGGAATTCTGAGAACAATGGAAGAGTTCCGAAGCATTTTTAAACTTCAGCAGAATTCCGAGAACAATGGAAGAGTTCCGAAGCATACTTAAACTTAAGCGGAATTCCGAGAACAATGGAAGAGTTCAGAAGCATTTTTAAAAGTCAGCGGAATTCCGAGAACAATGGAAGACAAGAGTTGTGAAGCATTTTTAAACATCAGCGGAATTCCGAGAACAATGGAAGAGTTCCGAAGCATTTTTAAACGTCAGCGGAATTCCAAGAACAATGGAAGAGTTCTGAAGCCTTTTTAAATGTCAGCGGAATTCCGAGAACAATGGAAGAGTTCCGAAGCATTTTTAAACTTCATCAGAATTCCGAGAACAATGGAAGAGTTCCGAAGCATTCTTAAACTTCAGCGGAATTCCGAAAACAATGGAAGAGTTCCGAAGCATTTTTAAATGTCAGCGGAATTCCGAGAACAATAGAAGAGTTGTGAAGCAGTTTTAAGCGTCAGCGTAATTCCGAGAACAATGGAAGAGTTCCGAAGCATTTTTAAACTTCAGCAGAATTCCGAGAACAATGGAAGAGTTCCGAAGCATTCTTAAACTTCAGCGGAATTCCGAAAACAATGGAAGAGTTCCGAATCATTTTTAAATGTCAGCGGAATTCCGAGAACAATAGAAGAGTTGTGAAGCATTTTTAAGCGTCATCGGAATTCCAACAACAATGGAAGAGTTCCGAAGCATTTTTAAAAGTCAGCGGAATTCTGAGAACAATAGAAGAGTTGTGAAGCATTTTTAAGCGTCAGCGGAATTCCGAGAACAATGGAAGAATTCCGAAGCATTTTAAAACTTCAAAACTTTAGCAGAATTCCGAGAACAATGGAAGAGTTCCGAAGCATTCTTAAACTTCACCGCAATTCCGAGAACAATGGAAGAGTTCCGAAGCATTTTTAAACGTCAGCGGAATTCCGAGAACAATGGAAGAGTTCTGAAGCATTTTTAAACGTCAGCGGAATTTTGAAAACAATGGAAGATTTCCGAAGCATTTTTAAACGTCAGCGGAATTCTGCGAACACTGGAAGAGTTCCGAAGCATTTTTAAACTTCAGCAGAATTTGGAGAACAATCGAAGAGTTCCGAAGCATTTTTAAAAGTCAGCGGAATTCCGAGAACAATTTAAGAGTTCTGAAGCATTTTTAAACATCAGCGGAATTTTGAAAACAATGGAAGATTTCCGAAGCATTTTTAAAAGTCAGCGGAATTCTGAGAACAATAGAAGAGTTGTGAAGCATTTTTAAGCGTCAGCGGAATTCCGAGAACAATGGAAGAGTTCCGAAGCATTCTTAAACTTCAGCGGAATTCCGAGAACAATGGAAGAGTTCCGAAGCATTTTTAAAAGTCAGCGGAATTCCGAGAACAATAGAAGATTTCAGAAGCATTTTTAAACTTCAGCAGAATTCCTGGATCAATGAAAGAGTTCCGAAGCATTTTTAAAATTCAGCAGAATTCCGAGAACAATAGAAGGGTACCAAAGCATGTTTAAACTTCAGCGGAATTCTGAGAACAATGTAAGAGTTCCGAAGCATTTTTAAACTTCACCGGAATTCCGAGAACAATGGAAGAGTTCCGAAGCATTTTTAAACGTCAGCGGAATTTTGAAAACAATGGAAGATTTCCGAAGCATTTTTAAACTTCAGCAGAATTCCGAGAACAATGGAAGAGTTCCGAAGCATACTTAAACTTCAGCGGAATTCCGAGAACAATGGAAGAATTCTGAATCATTTTTAAAAGCCAGCGGAATACCGAGAACAATGGAAGAGTTGTGAAGCATTTTTAAAAGTCAGCGGAATTCCAGAACAATGGAAGAGTTCCGAAGCATTTTTAAAAGTCAGCGGAATTCCGAGAACAATTTAAGAGTTCTGAAGCATTTTTAAACATCAGCGGAATTTTGAAAACAATGGAAGATTTCCGAAGCATTTTTAAAAGTCAGCGGAATTCTGAGAACAATAGAAGAGTTGTGAAGCATTTTTAAGCGTCAGCGGAATTCCGAGAACAATGGAAGAGTTCCGAAGCATTCTTAAACTTCAGCGGAATTCCGAGAACAATGGAAGAGTTCCGAAGCATTTTTAAAAGACAGCGGAATTCCGAGAACAATAGAAGAGTTCAGAAGCATTTTTAAACTTCAGCAGAATTCCTGGATCAATGGAAGAGTTCCGAAGCATTTTTAAAAGTCAGCAGAATTCCGAGAACAATAGAAGGGTACCAAAGCATGTTTAAACTTCAGCGGAATTCTGAGAACAATGTAAGAGTTCCGAAGCATTTTTAAACTTCACCGGAATTCCGAGAACAATGGAAGAGTTCCGAAGCATTTTTAAACGTCAGCGGAATTCCAGAACAATGGAAGAGTTCCGAAGCATTTTTAAACTTCAGCAGAATTCCGAGAACAATGGAAGAGTTCCGAAGCATTTTTAAACTTCAGCAGAATTCCGAGAACAATGGAAGAGTTCCGAAGCATACTTAAACTTCAGCGGAATTCCGAGAACAATGGAAGAATTCTGAAGCATTTTTAAAAGTCAGCGGAATACCGAGAACAATGGAAGAGTTGTGTAGCATTTTTAAACGTCAGCGGAATTCCAGAACAATGGAAGAGTTCCGAAGCATTTTTAAATGTCAGCGGAATTCCGAGAACAATGGAAGAGTTCTGAAGCATTTTTAAACGTCAGCGGATTTTGAAAACAATGGAAGATTTCCGAAGCATTTTTAAACGTCAGCGGAATTTGGAGAACAATCGAAGAGTTCCGAAGCATTTTTAAACTTCAACGGAATTTGGAGAACAATCGAAGAGTTCCGAAGCAATTTTAAAAGTCAGCGGAATTCCGAGAACAATGGAAGAGTTGTGAAGCATTTTTAAACGTCAGTGGAATTCCAAGAACAATGGAAGAGTTCCGAAGCATTTTTAAACTTCACCAGAATTCCGAGAACAATGGAAGAGTTCCGAAGCATACTTAAACTTCAGCGGAATTCCGAGAACAATGGAAGAGTTCAGAAGCATTTTTAAAAGTCAGCGGAATTCCGAGAACAATGGAAGAGTTGTGAAGCATTTTTAAACATCAGCGGAATTCCGAGAACAATGGAAGAGTTCCGAAGCATTTTTAAACGTCAGCGGAATTCCAAGAACAATGGAAGAGTTCTGAAGCCTTTTTAAATGTCAGCGGAATTCCGAGAACAATGGAAGAGTTCCGAAGCATTTTTAAATGTCAGCGGAATTCCGAGAACAATAGAAGAGTTGTGAAGCAGTTTTAAGCGTCAGCGTAATTCCGAGAACAATGGAAGAGTTCCGAAGCATTTTGAAACTTCAGCAGAATTCCGAGAACAATGGAAGAGTTCCGAAGCATTTTTAAACTTCAGCAGAATTCCGAGAACAATGGAAGAGTTCCGAAGCATTCTTAAACTTCAGCGGATTTCCGAAAACAATGGAAGAGTTC
This sequence comes from Phyllobates terribilis, assembly GCF_046119375.1. Lineage (NCBI taxonomy): Eukaryota > Metazoa > Chordata > Amphibia > Anura > Dendrobatidae > Phyllobates > Phyllobates terribilis. The sequence goes on along the minus strand of NW_027362788.1, from coordinate 8,808,505 downwards.
CGAATCATTTTTAAATGTCAGCGGAATTCCGAGAACAATAGAAGAGTTGTGAAGCATTTTTAAGCGTCAGCGGAATTCCGAGAACAATGGAAGAGTTCCGAAGCATTCTTAAACTTCAGCGGAATTCCGAGAACAATAGAAGAGTTCAGAAGCATTTTTAAACTTCAGCAGAATTCCTGGATCAATGGAAGAGTTCCGAAGCATTTTTAAAAGTCAGCAGAATTCCGAGAACAATAGAAGGGTAACAAAGCATGTTTAAACTTCACCGGAATTCTGAGAACAATGTAAGAGTTCCGAAGCATTTTTAAACTTCACCGGAATTCCGAGAACAATGGAAGAGTTCCGAAGCATTTTTAAACGTCAGCGGATTTTGAAAACAATGGAAGATTTCCGAAGCATTTTTAAACTTCAGCAGAATTCCTGGATCAATGGAAGAGTTCCGAAGCATTTTTAAAAGTCAGCAGAATTCTGCGAACACTGGAAGAGTTCCGAAGCATTTTTAAACGTCAGCGGAATTTTGAAAACAATGGAAGATTTCCGAAGCATTTTTAAACGTCAGCAGAATTCTGCGAACACTGGAAGAGTTCCGAAGCATTTTTAAACTTCAGCGGAATTTGGAGAACAATCGAAGAGTTCCGAAGCATTTTTAAAAGTCAGCGGAATTCCGAGAACACTGGAAGAGTTCCGAAGCATTTTTAAACTTCAGCGGAATTTGGAGAACAATCAAAGAGTTCCGAAGCATTTTTAAAAGTCAGCGGAATTCCGAGAACAATGGAAGAGTTGTGAAGCATTTTTAAACGTCAGCGGAATTCCGAGAACAATGGAAGAGTTCCGAAGCATTTTTAAACGTCAGCGGAATTCCGAGAACAATGGAAGGGTTCTGAAGCCTTTTTAAATGTCAGCGGAATTCCGAGAACAATGGAAGACTTCTGAAGCATTTTTAAATGTCAGCGGAATTCTGAGAACAATGGAAGAGTTCCGAAGCATTTTTAAACTTCAGCAGAATTCCGAGAACAATGGAAGAGTTCCGAAGCATACTTAAACTTCAGCGGAATTCCGAGAACAAAGGAAGAATTCTGAAGCATTTTTAAAAGTCAGCAGAATACCGAGAACAATGGAAGAGTTGTGAAGCATTTTTAAACGTCAGCGGAATTCCAGAACAATGGAAGAGTTCCGAAGCATTTTTAAATGTCAGCGGAATTCCGAGAACAATGGAAGAGTTCTGAAGCATTTTTAAACGTCAGCGGAATTTGGAGAACAATCGAAGAGTTCCGAAGCATTTTTAAACTTCAACAGAATTTGGAGAACAATTGAAGAGTTCCGAAGCAATTTTAAAAGTCAGCGGAATTCCGAGAACAATGGAAGAGTTGTGAAGCATTTTTAAGCGTCAGTGGAATTCCAAGAACAATGGAAGAGTTCCGAAGCATTTTTAAATGTCAGCGGAATTCTGAGAACAATGGAAGAGTTCCGAAGCATTTTTAAACTTCAGCAGAATTCCGAGAACAATGGAAGAGTTCCGAAGCATTTTTAAAAGTCAGCGGAATTCCGAGAACACTGGAAGAGTTTCGAAGCATTTTTAAACTTCAGCGGAATTTGGAGAACAATCGAAGAGTTCCGAAGCATTTTTAAAAGTCAGCGGAATTCCGAGAACAATGGAAGCTTTGTGAAGCATTTTTAAACGTCAGCGGAATTCCGAGAACAATGGAAGAGTTCCGAAGCATTTTTAAACGTCAGCGGAATTCCGAGAACAATGGAAGAGTTCTGAAGCCTTTTTAAATGTCAGCGGAATGCCGAGAACAATGGAATAGTTGTGAAGTATTTTTAAGCATCAGCGGAATTCCGAGAACAATGGAAGAGTTCCGAAGCATTTTTAAACTTCAGCAGAATTCTGAGAACAATGGAAGAGTTCCGAAGCATTCTTAAACTTCAGCGGAATTCCGAGAACAATGGAAGAGTTTCGAAGCATTTTTAAAAGTCAGCGGAATTCCGAGAACAATAGAAGAGTTGTGAAGCAATTTTAAGCGTCAGCGGAATTCCGAGAACAATGGAAGAGTTCCGAAGCATTTTGAAACGTCAGCGGAATTCCGAGAACAATGGAAGAGTTCCGAAGCATTTTGAAAAGTCAGTGGAATTCTGAGAACAATAGAAGAGTTGTGAAGCATTTTTAAGCGTCAGCGGAATTCCGAGAACAATGGAAGAATTCCGAAGCATTTTTAAACGTCAGCGGAATTCTGCGAACACTAGAAGAGTTCCGAAGCATTTTTAAACTTCAGCGGAATTTGGAAAACAATCGAAGAGTTCCGAAGCATTTTTAAAAGTCAGCGGAATTCCGAGAACAATGGAAGTGTTCTGAAGCATTTTTAAACATCAGCGGAATTTTGAAAACAATGGAAGATTTCCGAAGCATTTTTAAACGTCAGCGGAATTCCGAGAACAATGGAAGAGTTCCGAAGCATTTTTAAATGTCAACGGAATTCCGAGAACAATAGAAGAGTTGTGAAGCATTTTTAAGCGTCAGCGATATTCCGAGAACAATGGAAGAGTTCCGAAGCATTTTTAAACTTCAGCAGAATTCTGAGAACAATGGAAGAGTTCTGAAGCATTCTTAAACTTCAGCGGAATTCCGAGAACAATGGAAGAGTGTTGAAGCAATTTTAAGCGTCAGCGGAATTCCGACAACAATGGAAGAGTTCCGAAGCATTTTTAAAAGTAAGCGGAATTCTGAGAACAACAGAAGAGTTGTGAAGCATTTTTAAGCGTCAGCGGAATTCCGAGAACAATGGAAGAATTCCGAAGCATTTTTAAACTTCAAAACTTCAGCAGAATTCCAAGAACAATGGAAGAGTTTCAAAGCATTCTTAAACTTCAGCGGAATTCCGAGAGCAATGGAAGAGTTCCGAAGCATTTTTAAAAGTCAGCGGAATTCCGAGAACAATAGAAGAGTTCAGAAGCATTTTTAAACTTCAGCAGAATTCCTGGATCAATGGAAGAGTTCCGAAGCATTTTTAAAAGTCAGCAGAATTCCGAGAACAATAGAAGGGTACCAAAGCATGTTTAAACTTCAGCGGAATTCTGAGAACAATGTAAGAGTTCCGAAGCATTTTTAAACTTCACCGGAATTCCGAGAACAATGGAAGAGTTCCGAAGCATTTTTAAACGTCAGCGGAATTCCAGAACAATGGAAGAGTTCCGAAGCATTTTTAAACTTCAGCAGAATTCCGAGAACAATGGAAGAGTTCCGAAGCATTTTTAAACTTCAGCAGAATTCCGAGAACAATGGAAGAGTTCCGAAGCATTCTTAAACTTCAGCGGAATTCCGAAAACAATGGAAGAGTTCCGAATCATTTTTAAATGTCAGCGGAATTCCGAGAACAATAGAAGAGTTGTGAAGCATTTTTAAGCGTCAGCGGAATTCCAACAACAATGGAAGAGTTCCGAAGCATTTTTAAAAGTCAGCGGAATTCTGAGAACAATAGAAGAGTTGTGAAGCATTTTTAAGCGTCAGCGGAATTCCGAGAACAATGGAAGAATTCCGAAGCATTTTAAAACTTCAAAACTTTAGCAGAATTCCGAGAACAATGGAAGAGTTCCGAAGCATTCTTAAACTTCACCGCAATTCCGAGAACAATGGAAGAGTTCCGAAGCATTTTTAAACGTCAGCGGAATTCCGAGAACAATGGAAGAGTTCTGAAGCATTTTTAAACGTCAGCGGAATTTTGAAAACAATGGAAGATTTCCGAAGCATTTTTAAACGTCAGCGGAATTCTGCGAACACTGGAAGAGTTCCGAAGCATTTTTAAACTTCAGCAGAATTTGGAGAACAATCGAAGAGTTCCGAAGCATTTTTAAAAGTCAGCGGAATTCCGAGAACAATTTAAGAGTTCTGAAGCATTTTTAAACATCAGCGGAATTTTGAAAACAATGGAAGATTTCCGAAGCATTTTTAAAAGTCAGCGGAATTCTGAGAACAATAGAAGAGTTGTGAAGCATTTTTAAGCGTCAGCGGAATTCCGAGAACAATGGAAGAGTTCCGAAGCATTCTTAAACTTCAGCGGAATTCCGAGAACAATGGAAGAGTTCCGAAGCATTTTTAAAAGTCAGCGGAATTCCGAGAACAATAGAAGATTTCAGAAGCATTTTTAAACTTCAGCAGAATTCCTGGATCAATGGAAGAGTTCCGAAGCATTTTTAAAATTCAGCAGAATTCCGAGAACAATAGAAGGGTACCAAAGCATGTTTAAACTTCAGCGGAATTCTGAGAACAATGTAAGAGTTCCGAAGCATTTTTAAACTTCACCGGAATTCCGAGAACAATGGAAGAGTTCCGAAGCATTTTTAAACGTCAGCGGAATTTTGAAAACAATGGAAGATTTCCGAAGCATTTTTAAACTTCAGCAGAATTCCGAGAACAATGGAAGAGTTCCGAAGCATACTTAAACTTCAGCGGAATTCCGAGAACAATGGAAGAATTCTGAATCATTTTTAAAAGCCAGCGGAATACCGAGAACAATGGAAGAGTTGTGAAGCATTTTTAAAAGTCAGCGGAATTCCAGAACAATGGAAGAGTTCCGAAGCATTTTTAAAAGTCAGCGGAATTCCGAGAACAATTTAAGAGTTCTGAAGCATTTTTAAACATCAGCGGAATTTTGAAAACAATGGAAGATTTCCGAAGCATTTTTAAAAGTCAGCGGAATTCTGAGAACAATAGAAGAGTTGTGAAGCATTTTTAAGCGTCAGCGGAATTCCGAGAACAATGGAAGAGTTCCGAAGCATTCTTAAACTTCAGCGGAATTCCGAGAACAATGGAAGAGTTCCGAAGCATTTTTAAAAGACAGCGGAATTCCGAGAACAATAGAAGAGTTCAGAAGCATTTTTAAACTTCAGCAGAATTCCTGGATCAATGGAAGAGTTCCGAAGCATTTTTAAAAGTCAGCAGAATTCCTAGAACAATAGAAGGGTACCAAAGCATGTTTAAACTTCAGCGGAATTCTGAGAACAATGTAAGAGTTCCGAAGCATTTTTAAACTTCACCAGAATTCCGAGAACAATGGAAGAGTTCCGAAGCATTTTTAAACGTCAGCGGAATTCCAGAACAATGGAAGAGTTCCGAAGCATTTTTAAACTTCAGCAGAATTCCGAGAACAATGGAAGAGTTCCGAAGCATTTTTAAACTTCAGCAGAATTCCGAGAACAATGGAAGAGTTCCGAAGCATACTTAAACTTCAGCGGAATTCCGAGAACAATGGAAGAATTCTGAAGCATTTTTAAAAGTCAGCGGAATACCCAGAACAATGGAAGAGTTGTGTAGCATTTTTAAACGTCAGCGGAATTCCAGAACAATGGAAGAGTTCCGAAGCATTTTTAAATGTCAGCGGAATTCCGAGAACAATGGAAGAGTTCTGAAGCATTTTTAAACGTCAGCGGATTTTGAAAACAATGGAAGATTTCCGAAGCATTTTTAAACGTCAGCGGAATTTGGAGAACAATCGAAGAGTTCCGTAGCATTTTTAAACTTCAACGGAATTTGGAGAACAATCGAAGAGTTCCGAAGCAATTTTAAGCGTCAGCGGAATTCCGAGAACAATGGAAGAGTTCCGAAGCATTTTGAAACGTCAGCGGAATTCCGAGAACAATGGAAGAGTTCCGAAGCATTTTGAAAAGTCAGTGGAATTCTGAGAACAATAGAAGAGTTGTGAAGCATTTTTAAGCGTCAGCGGAATTCCGAGAACAATGGAAGAATTCCGAAGCATTTTTAAACGTCAGCGGAATTCTGCGAACACTAGAAGAGTTCCGAAGCATTTTTAAACTTCAGCGGAATTTGGAAAACAATCGAAGAGTTCCGAAGCATTTTTAAAAGTCAGCGGAATTCCGAGAACAATGGAAGTGTTCTGAAGCATTTTTAAACATCAGCGGAATTTTGAAAACAATGGAAGATTTCCGAAGCATTTTTAAACGTCAGCGGAATTCCGAGAACAATGGAAGAGTTCCGAAGCATTTTTAAATGTCAACGGAATTCCGAGAACAATAGAAGAGTTGTGAAGCATTTTTAAGCGTCAGCGATATTCCGAGAACAATGGAAGAGTTCCGAAGCATTTTTAAACTTCAGCAGAATTCTGAGAACAATGGAAGAGTTCTGAAGCATTCTTAAACTTCAGCGGAATTCCGAGAACAATGGAAGAGTGTTGAAGCAATTTTAAGCGTCAGCGGAATTCCGACAACAATGGAAGAGTTCCGAAGCATTTTTAAAAGTAAGCGGAATTCTGAGAACAACAGAAGAGTTGTGAAGCATTTTTAAGCGTCAGCGGAATTCCGAGAACAATGGAAGAATTCCGAAGCATTTTTAAACTTCAAAACTTCAGCAGAATTCCAAGAACAATGGAAGAGTTTCAAAGCATTCTTAAACTTCAGCGGAATTCCGAGAGCAATGGAAGAGTTCCGAAGCATTTTTAAAAGTCAGCGGAATTCCGAGAACAATAGAAGAGTTCAGAAGCATTTTTAAACTTCAGCAGAATTCCTGGATCAATGGAAGAGTTCCGAAGCATTTTTAAAAGTCAGCAGAATTCCGAGAACAATAGAAGGGTACCAAAGCATGTTTAAACTTCAGCGGAATTCTGAGAACAATGTAAGAGTTCCGAAGCATTTTTAAACTTCACCGGAATTCCGAGAACAATGGAAGAGTTCCGAAGCATTTTTAAACGTCAGCGGAATTCCAGAACAATGGAAGAGTTCCGAAGCATTTTTAAACTTCAGCAGAATTCCGAGAACAATGGAAGAGTTCCGAAGCATTTTTAAACTTCAGCAGAATTCCGAGAACAATAGAAGAGTTGTGAAGCATTTTTAAGCGTCAGCGGAATTCCAACAACAATGGAAGAGTTCCGAAGCATTTTTAAAAGTCAGCGGAATTCTGAGAACAATAGAAGAGTTGTGAAGCATTTTTAAGCGTCAGCGGAATTCCGAGAACAATGGAAGAATTCCGAAGCATTTTAAAACTTCAAAACTTTAGCAGAATTCCGAGAACAATGGAAGAGTTCCGAAGCATTCTTAAACTTCACCGCAATTCCGAGAACAATGGAAGAGTTCCGAAGCATTTTTAAACGTCAGCGGAATTCCGAGAACAATGGAAGAGTTCTGAAGCATTTTTAAACGTCAGCGGAATTTTGAAAACAATGGAAGATTTCCGAAGCATTTTTAAACGTCAGCGGAATTCTGCGAACACTGGAAGAGTTCCGAAGCATTTTTAAACTTCAGCAGAATTTGGAGAACAATCGAAGAGTTCCGAAGCATTTTTAAAAGTCAGCGGAATTCCGAGAACAATTTAAGAGTTCTGAAGCATTTTTAAACATCAGCGGAATTTTGAAAACAATGGAAGATTTCCGAAGCATTTTTAAAAGTCAGCGGAATTCTGAGAACAATAGAAGAGTTGTGAAGCATTTTTAAGCGTCAGCGGAATTCCGAGAACAATGGAAGAGTTCCGAAGCATTCTTAAACTTCAGCGGAATTCCGAGAACAATGGAAGAGTTCCGAAGCATTTTTAAAAGTCAGCGGAATTCCGAGAACAATAGAAGATTTCAGAAGCATTTTTAAACTTCAGCAGAATTCCTGGATCAATGGAAGAGTTCCGAAGCATTTTTAAAATTCAGCAGAATTCCGAGAACAATAGAAGGGTACCAAAGCATGTTTAAACTTCAGCGGAATTCTGAGAACAATGTAAGAGTTCCGAAGCATTTTTAAACTTCACCGGAATTCCGAGAACAATGGAAGAGTTCCGAAGCATTTTTAAACGTCAGCGGAATTTTGAAAACAATGGAAGATTTCCGAAGCATTTTTAAACTTCAGCAGAATTCCGAGAACAATGGAAGAGTTCCGAAGCATACTTAAACTTCAGCGGAATTCCGAGAACAATGGAAGAATTCTGAATCATTTTTAAAAGCCAGCGGAATACCGAGAACAATGGAAGAGTTGTGAAGCATTTTTAAAAGTCAGCGGAATTCCAGAACAATGGAAGAGTTCCGAAGCATTTTTAAAAGTCAGCGGAATTCCGAGAACAATTTAAGAGTTCTGAAGCATTTTTAAACATCAGCGGAATTTTGAAAACAATGGAAGATTTCCGAAGCATTTTTAAAAGTCAGCGGAATTCTGAGAACAATAGAAGAGTTGTGAAGCATTTTTAAGCGTCAGCGGAATTCCGAGAACAATGGAAGAGTTCCGAAGCATTCTTAAACTTCAGCGGAATTCCGAGAACAATGGAAGAGTTCCGAAGCATTTTTAAAAGACAGCGGAATTCCGAGAACAATAGAAGAGTTCAGAAGCATTTTTAAACTTCAGCAGAATTCCTGGATCAATGGAAGAGTTCCGAAGCATTTTTAAAAGTCAGCAGAATTCCTAGAACAATAGAAGGGTACCAAAGCATGTTTAAACTTCAGCGGAATTCTGAGAACAATGTAAGAGTTCCGAAGCATTTTTAAACTTCACCGGAATTCCGAGAACAATGGAAGAGTTCCGAAGCATTTTTAAACGTCAGCGGAATTCCAGAACAATGGAAGAGTTCCGAAGCATTTTTAAACTTCAGCAGAATTCCGAGAACAATGGAAGAGTTCCGAAGCATTTTTAAACTTCAGCAGAATTCCGAGAACAATGGAAGAGTTCCGAAGCATACTTAAACTTCAGCGGAATTCCGAGAACAATGGAAGAATTCTGAAGCATTTTTAAAAGTCAGCGGAATACCCAGAACAATGGAAGAGTTGTGTAGCATTTTTAAACGTCAGCGGAATTCCAGAACAATGGAAGAGTTCCGAAGCATTTTTAAATGTCAGCGGAATTCCGAGAACAATGGAAGAGTTCTGAAGCATTTTTAAACGTCAGCGGATTTTGAAAACAATGGAAGATTTCCGAAGCATTTTTAAACGTCAGCGGAATTTGGAGAACAATCGAAGAGTTCCGTAGCATTTTTAAACTTCAACGGAATTTGGAGAACAATCGAAGAGTTCCGAAGCAATTTTAAAAGTCAGCGGAATTCCGAGAACAATGGAAGAGTTGTGAAGCATTTTTAAACGTCAGTGGAATTCCAAGAACAATGGAAGTGTTCCGAAGCATTTTTAAATGTCAGCGGAATTCTGAGAAAAATGGAAGAGTTCCGAAGCATTTTTAAACTTCACCAGAATTCCGAGAACAATGGAAGAGTTCCGAAGCATACTTAAACTTCAGCGGAATTCCGAGAAAAATGGAAGAGTTCAGAAGCATTTTTAAAAGTCAGCGGAATTCCGAGAACAATGGAAGAGTTGTGAAGCATTTTTAAACATCAGCGGAATTCCGAGAACAATGGAAGAGTTCCGAAGCATTTTTAAACGTCAGCGGAATTCCAAGAACAATGGAAGAGTTCTGAAGCCTTTTTAAATGTCAGCGGAATTCCGAGAACAATGGAAGAGTTCCGAAGCATTTTTAAATGTCAGCGGAATTCCGAGAACAATAGAAGAGTTGTGAAGCAGTTTTAAGCGTCAGCGTAATTCCGAGAACAATGGAAGAGTTCCGAAGCATTTTGAAACTTCAGCAGAATTCCGAGAACAATGGAAGAGTTCCGAAGCATTTTTAAACTTCAGCAGAATTCCGAGAACAATGGAAGAGTTCCGAAGCATTCTTAAACTTCAGCGGATTTCCGAAAACAATGGAAGAGTTCCGAATCATTTTTAAATGTCAGCGGAATTCCGAGAACAATAGAAGAGTTGTGAAGCATTTTTAAGCGTCAGCGGAATTCCGAGAACAATGGAAGAGTTCCGAAGCATTCTTAAACTTCAGCGGAATTCCGAGAACAATAGAAGAGTTCAGAAGTATTTTTAAACTTCAGCAGAATTCCTGGATCAATGGAAGAGTTCCGAAGCATTTTTAAAAGTCAGCAGAATTCCGAGAACAATAGAAGGGTAACAAAGCATGTTTAAACTTCACCGGAATTCTGAGAACAATGTAAGAGTTCCGAAGCATTTTTAAACTTCACCGGAATTCCGAGAACAATGGAAGTGTTCCGAAGCATTTTTAAACGTCAGCGGATTTTGAAAACAATGGAAGATTTCCGAAGCATTTTTAAACTTCAGCAGAATTCCTGGATCAATGGAAGAGTTCCGAAGCATTTTTAAAAGTCAGCAGAATTCCGAGAACAATAGAAGGGTACCAAAGCATGTTTAAACTTCAGCGGAATTCTGAGAACAATGTAAGAGTTCCGAAGCATTTTTAAACTTCACCGGAATTCCGAGAACAATGGAAGAGTTCTGAAGCATTTTTAAACGTCAGCGGAATTTTGAAAACAATGGAAGATTTCCGAAGCATTTTTAAACGTCAGCAGAATTCTGCGAACACTGGAAGAGTTCCGAAGCATTTTTAAACTCCAGCGGAATTTGGAGAACAATCGAAGAGTTCCGAAGCATTTTTAAAAGTCAGCGGAATTCCGAGAACACTGGAAGAGTTCCGAAGCATTTTTAAACTTCAGCGGAATTTGGAGAACAATCAAAGAGTTCCGAAGCATTTTTAAAAGTCAGCGGAATTCCGAGAACAATGGAAGAGTTGTGAAGCATTTTTAAACGTCAGCGGAATTCCGAGAACAATGGAAGAGTTCTGAAGCATTTTTAAACGTCAGCGGAATTCCGAGAACAATGGAAGGGTTCTGAAGCCTTTTTAAATGTCAGCGGAATTCCGAGAACAATGGAAGACTTCTGAAGCATTTTTAAATGTCAGCGGAATTCTGAGAACAATGGAAGAGTTCCGAAGCATTTTTAAACTTCAGCAGAATTCCGAGAACAATGGAAGAGTTCCTAAGCATACTTAAACTTCAGCGGAATTCCGAGAACAAAGGAAGAATTCTGAAGCATTTTTAAAAGTCAGCAGAATACCGAGAACAATGGAAGAGTTGTGAAGCATTTTTAAACGTCAGCGGAATTCCAGAACAATGGAAGAGTTCCGAAGCATTTTTAAATGTCAGCGGAATTCCGAGAACAATGGAAGAGTTCTGAAGCATTTTTAAACGTCAGCGGAATTTGGAGAACAATCGAAGAGTTCCGAAGCATTTTTAAACTTCAACAGAATTTGGAGAACAATTGAAGAGTTCCGAAGCAATTTTAAAAGTCAGCGGAATTCCGAGAACAATGGAAGAGTTGTGAAGCATTTTTAAGCGTCAGTGGAATTCCAAGAACAATGGAAGAGTTCCGAAGCATTTTTAAATGTCAGCGGAATTCTGAGAACAATGGAAGAGTTCCGAAGCATTTTTAAACTTCAGCAGAATTCCGAGAACAATGAAAGAGTTCCGAAGCATTTTTAAAAGTCAGCGGAATTCCGAGAACACTGGAAGAGTTTCGAAGCATTTTTAAACTTCAGCGGAATTTGGAGAACAATCGAAGAGTTCCGAAGCATTTTTAAACGTCAGCGGAATTCCTAGAACAATGGAAGAGTTCTGAAGCCTTTTTAAATGTCAGCGGAATGCCGAGAACAATGGAATAGTTGTGAAGCATTTTTAAGCATCAGCGGAATTCCGAGAAAAATGGAAGAGTTCCGAAGCATTTTTAAACTTCAGCAGAATTCTGAGAACAATGGAAGAGTTCCGAAGCATTCTTAAACTTCAGCGGAATTCCGAGAACAATGGAAGAGTTTCGAAGCATTTTTAAAAGTCAGCGGAATTCCGAGAACAATAGAAGAGTTGTGAAGCAATTTTAAGCGTCAGCGGAATTCCGAGAACAATGGAAGAGTTCCGAAGCATTTTGAAACGTCAGCGGAATTCCGAGAACAATGGAAGAGTTCTGAAGCATTTTTAAAAGTCAGTGGAATTCTGAGAACAATAGAAGAGTTGTGAAGCATTTTTAAGCGTCAGCGGAATTCCGAGAACAATGGAAGAATTCCGAAGCATTTTTAAACGTCAGCGGAATTCTGCGAACACTAGAAGAGTTCCGAAGCATTTTTAAACTTCAGCGGAATTTGGAAAACAATCGAAGAGTTCCGAAGCATTTTTAAAAGTCAGCGGAATTCCGAGAACAATGGAAGTGTTCTGAAGCATTTTTAAACATCAGCGGAATTTTGAAAACAATGGAAGATTTCCGAAGCATTTTTAAACGTCAGCGGAATTCCGAGAACAATGGAAGAGTTCCGAAGCATTTTTAAATGTCAACGGAATTCCGAGAACAATAGAAGAGTTGTGAAGCATTTTTAAGCGTCAGCGATATTCCGAGAACAATGGAAGAGTTCCGAAGCATTTTTAAACTTCAGCAGAATTCTGAGAACAATGGAAGAGTTCTGAAGCATTCTTAAACTTCAGCGGAATTCCGAGAACAATGGAAGAGTTTTGAAGCAATTTTAAGCGTCAGCGGAATTCCGACAACAATGGAAGAGTTCCGAAGCATTTTTAAAAGTAAGCGGAATTCTGAGAACAACAGAAGAGTTGTGAAGCATTTTTAAGCGTCAGCGGAATTCCGAGAACAATGGAAGAATTCCGAAGCATTTTTAAACTTCAAAACTTCAGCAGAATTCCAAGAACAATGGAAGAGTTTCAAAGCATTCTTAAACTTCAGCGGAATTCCGAGAGCAATGGAAGAGTTCCGAAGCATTTTTAAAAGTCAGCGGAATTCCGAGAACAATGGAAGAGTTGTGAAGCATTTTTAAACGTCAGTGGAATTCCAAGAACAATGGAAGAGTTCCGAAGCATTTTTAAATGTCAGCGGAATTCTGAGAAAAATGGAAGAGTTCCGAAGCATTTTTAAACTTCACCAGAATTCCGAGAACAATGGAAGAGTTCCGAAGCATACTTAAACTTCAGCGGAATTCCGAGAAAAATGGAAGAGTTCAGAAGCATTTTTAAAAGTCAGCGGAATTCCGAGAACAATGGAAGAGTTGTGAAGCATTTTTAAACATCAGCGGAATTCCGAGAACAATGGAAGAGTTCCGAAGCATTTTTAAACGTCAGCGGAATTCCAAGAACAATGGAAGAGTTCTGAAGCCTTTTTAAATGTCAGCGGAATTCCGAGAACAATGGAAGAGTTCCGAAGCATTTTTAAATGTCAGCGGAATTCCGAGAACAATAGAAGAGTTGTGAAGCAGTTTTAAGCGTCAGCGTAATTCCGAGAACAATGGAAGAGTTCCGAAGCATTTTGAAACTTCAGCAGAATTCCGAGAACAATGGAAGAGTTCCGAAGCATTTTTAAACTTCAGCAGAATTCCGAGAACAATGGAAGAGTTCCGAAGCATTCTTAAACTTCAGCGGATTTCCGAAAACAATGGAAGAGTTCCGAATCATTTTTAAATGTCAGCGGAATTCCGAGAACAATAGAAGAGTTGTGAAGCATTTTTAAGCGTCAGCGGAATTCCGAGAACAATGGAAGAGTTCCGAAGCATTCTTAAACTTCAGCGGAATTCCGAGAACAATAGAAGAGTTCAGAAGCATTTTTAAACTTCAGCAGAATTCCTGGATCAATGGAAGAGTTCCGAAGCATTTTTAAAAGTCAGCAGAATTCCGAGAACAATAGAAGGGTAACAAAGCATGTTTAAACTTCACCGGAATTCTGAGAACAATGTAAGAGTTCCGAAGCATTTTTAAACTTCACCGGAATTCCGAGAACAATGGAAGAGTTCCGAAGCATTTTTAAACGTCAGCGGATTTTGAAAACAATGGAAGATTTCCGAAGCATTTTTAAACTTCAGCAGAATTCCTGGATCAATGGAAGAGTTCTGAAGCATTTTTAAAAGTCAGCAGAATTCCGAGAACAATAGAAGGGTACCAAAGCATGTTTAAACTTCAGCGGAATTCTGAGAACAATGTAAGAGTTCCGAAGCATTTTTAAACTTCACCGGAATTCCGAGAACAATGGAAGAGTTCTGAAGCATTTTTAAACGTCAGCGGAATTTTGAAAACAATGGAAGATTTCCGAAGCATTTTTAAACGTCAGCAGAATTCTGCGAACACTGGAAGAGTTCCGAAGCATTTTTAAACTTCAGCGGAATTTGGAGAACAATCGAAGAGTTCCGAAGCATTTTTAAAAGTCAGCGGAATTCCGAGAACACTGGAAGAGTTCCGAAGCATTTTTAAACTTCAGCGGAATTTGGAGAACAATCAAAGAGTTCCGAAGCATTTTTAAAAGTCAGCGGAATTCCGAGAACAATGGAAGAGTTGTGAAGCATTTTTAAACGTCAGCGGAATTCCGAGAACAATGGAAGAGTTCCGAAGCATTTTTAAACGTCAGCGGAATTCCGAGAACAATGGAAGGGTTCTGAAGCCTTTTTAAATGTCAGCGGAATTCTGAGAACAATGGAAGAGTTCCGAAGCATTTTTAAACTTCAGCAGAATTCCGAGAACAATGGAAGAGTTCCGAAGCATACTTAAACTTCAGCGGAATTCCGAGAACAAAGGAAGAATTCTGAAGCATTTTTAAAAGTCAGCAGAATACCGAGAACAATGGAAGAGTTGTGAAGCATTTTTAAACGTCAGCGGAATTCCAGAACAATGGAAGAGTTCCGAAGCATTTTTAAATGTCAGCGGAATTCCGAGAACAATGGAAGAGTTCTGAAGCATTTTTAAACGTCAGCGGAATTTGGAGAACAATCGAAGAGTTCCGAAGCATTTTTAAACTTCAACAGAATTTGGAGAACAATTGAAGAGTTCCGAAGCAATTTTAAAAGTCAGCGGAATTCCGAGAACAATGGAAGAGTTGTGAAGCATTTTTAAGCGTCAGTGGAATTCCAAGAACAATGGAAGAGTTCCGATGCATTTTTAAATGTCAGCGGAATTCTGAGAACAATGGAAGAGTTCCGAAGCATTTTTAAACTTCAGCAGAATTCCGAGAACAATGGAAGAGTTCCGAAGCATTTTTAAAAGTCAGTGGAATTCTGAGAACAATAGAAGAGTTGTGAAGCATTTTTAAGCGTCAGCGGAATTCCGAGAACAATGGAAGAATTCCGAAGCATTTTTAAACGTCAGCGGAATTCTGCGAACACTAGAAGAGTTCCGAAGCATTTTTAAACTTCAGCGGAATTTGGAAAACAATCGAAGAGTTCCGAAGCATTTTTAAAAGTCAGCGGAATTCCGAGAACAATGGAAGTGTTCTGAAGCATTTTTAAACATCAGCGGAATTTTGAAAACAATGGAAGATTTCCGAAGCATTTTTAAACGTCAGCGGAATTCCGAGAACAATGGAAGAGTTCCGAAGCATTTTTAAATGTCAACGGAATTCCGAGAACAATAGAAGAGTTGTGAAGCATTTTTAAGCGTCAGCGATATTCCGAGAACAATGGAAGAGTTCCGAAGCATTTTTAAACTTCAGCAGAATTCTGAGAACAATGGAAGAGTTCAGAAGCATTCTTAAACTTCAGCGGAATTCCGAGAACAATGGAAGAGTTTTGAAGCAATTTTAAGCGTCAGCGGAATTCCGACAACAATGGAAGAGTTCCGAAGCATTTTTAAAAGTAAGCGGAATTCTGAGAACAACAGAAGAGTTGTGAAGCATTTTTAAGCGTCAGCGGAATTCCGAGAACAATGGAAGAATTCCGAAGCATTTTTAAACTTCAAAACTTCAGCAGAATTCCAAGAACAATGGAAGAGTTTCAAAGCATTCTTAAACTTCAGCGGAATTCCGAGAGCAATGGAAGAGTTCCGAAGCATTTTTAAAAGTCAGCGGAATTCCGAGAACAATAGAAGAGTTCAGAAGCATTTTTAAACTTCAGCAGAATTCCTGGATCAATGGAAGAGTTCCGAAGCATTTTTAAAAGTCAGCAGAATTCCGAGAACAATAGAAGGGTACCAAAGCATGTTTAAACTTCAGCGGAATTCTGAGAACAATGTAAGAGTTCCGAAGCATTTTTAAACTTCACCGGAATTCCGAGAACAATGGAAGAGTTCCGAAGCATTTTTAAACGTCAGCGGAATTCCAGAACAATGGAAGAGTTCCGAAGCATTTTTAAACTTCAGCAGCATTCCGAGAACAATGGAAGAGTTCCGAAGCATTTTTAAACTTCAGCAGAATTCCGAGAACAATGGAAGAGTTCCGAAGCATACTTAAACTTCAGCGGAATTCCGAGAACAATGGAAGAATTCTGAAGCATTTTTAAAAGTCAGCGGAATACCGAGAACAATGGAAGAGTTGTGTAGCATTTTTAAACGTCAGCGGAATTCCAGAACAATGGAAGAGTTCCGAAGCATTTTTAAATGTCAGCGGAATTCCGAGAACAATGGAAGAGTTCTGAAGCATTTTTAAACGTCAGCGGATTTTGAAAACAATGGAAGATTTCCGAAGCATTTTTAAACGTCAGCGGAATTTGGAGAACAATCGAAGAGTTCCGAAGCATTTTTAAACTTCAACGGAATTTGGAGAACAATCGAAGAGTTCCGAAGCAATTTTAAAAGTCAGCGGAATTCCGAGAACAATGGAAGAGTTGTGAAGCATTTTTAAACGTCAGTGGAATTCCAAGAACAATGGAAGAGTTCCGAAGCATTTTTAAATGTCAGCGGAATTCTGAGAAAAATGGAAGAGTTCCGAAGCATTTTTAAACTTCACCAGAATTCCGAGAACAATGGAAGAGTTCCGAAGCATACTTAAACTTCAGCGGAATTCCGAGAACAATGGAAGAGTTCAGAAGCATTTTTAAAAGTCAGCGGAATTCCGAGAACCATGGAAGAGTTGTGAAGCATTTTTAAACATCAGCGGAATTCCGAGAACAATGGAAGAGTTCCGAAGCATTTTTAAACGTCAGCGGAATTCCAAGAACAATGGAAGAGTTCTGAAGCCTTTTTAAATGTCAGCGGAATTCCGAGAACAATGGAAGAGTTCCGAAGCATTTTTAAATGTCAGCGGAATTCCGAGAACAATAGAAGAGTTGTGAAGCAGTTTTAAGCGTCAGCGTAATTCCGAGAACAATGGAAGAGTTCCGAAGCATTCTTAAACTTCAGCGGAATTCCGAAAACAATGGAAGAGTTCCGAATCATTTTTAAATGTCAGCGGAATTCCGAGAACAATAGAAGAGTTGTGAAGCATTTTTAAGCGTCAGCGGAATTCCGAGAACAATGGAAGAGTTCCGAAGCATTCTTAAACTTCAGCGGAATTCCGAGAACAATAGAAGAGTTCAGAAGCATTTTTAATCTTCAGCAGAATTCCTGGATCAATGGAAGAGTTCCGAAGCATTTTTAAAAGTCAGCAGAATTCCGAGAACAATAGAAGGGTACCAAAGCATGTTTAAACTTCACCGGAATTCTGAGAACAATGTAAGAGTTCCGAAGCATTTTTAAACTTCACCGGAATTCCGAGAACAATGGAAGAGTTCCGAAGCATTTTTAAACGTCAGCGGAATTTTGAAAACAATGGAAGATTTCCGAAGCATTTTTAAACTTCAGCAGAATTCCTGGATCAATGGAAGAGTTCCGAAGCATTTTTAAAAGTCAGCAGAATTCCGAGAACAATAGAAGGGTACCAAAGCATGTTTAAACTTCAGCGGAATTCTGAGAACAATGTAAGAGTTCCGAAGCATTTTTAAACTTCACCGGAATTCCGAGAACAATGGAAGAGTTCTGAAGCATTTTTAAACGTCAGCGGAATTTTGAAAACAATGGAAGATTTCCGAAGCATTTTTAAACGTCAGCAGAATTCTGCGAACACTGGAAGAGTTCCGAAGCATTTTTAAACTTCAGCGGAATTTGGAGAACAATCGAAGAGTTCCGAAGCATTTTTAAAAGTCAGCGGAATTCCGAGAACACTGGAAGAGTTCCGAAGCATTTTTAAACTTCAGCGGAATTTGGAGAACAATCAAAGAGTTCCGAAGCATTTTTAAAAGTCAGCGGAATTCCGAGAACAATGGAAGAGTTGTGAAGCATTTTTAAACGTCAGCGGAATTCCGAGAACAATGGAAGAGTTCCGAAGCATTTTTAAACGTCAGCGGAATTCCGAGAACAATGGAAGGGTTCTGAAGCCTTTTTAAATGTCAGCGGAATTCCGAGAACAATGGAAGACTTCTGAAGCATTTTTAAATGTCAGCGGAATTCTGAGAACAATGGAAGAGTTCCGAAGCATTTTTAAACTTCAGCAGAATTCCGAGAACAATGGAAGAGTTCCGAAACATACTTAAACTTCAGCGGAATTCCGAGAACAAAGGAAGAATTCTGAAGCATTTTTAAAAGTCAGCGGAATACCGTGAACAATGGAAGAGTTGTGAAGCATTTTTAAACGTCAGCGGAATTCCAGAACAATGGAAGAGTTCCGAAGCATTTTTAAATGTCAGCGGAATTCCGAGAACAATGGAAGAGTTCTGAAGCATTTTTAAACGTCAGCGGAATTTGGAGAACAATCGAAGAGTTCCGAAGCATTTTTAAACTTCAACAGAATTTGGAGAACAATCGAAGAGTTCCGAAGCAATTTTAAACGTCAGCGGAATTCCGAGAACAATGGAAGAGTTGTGAAGCATTTTTAAACGTCAGTGGAATTCCAAGAACAATGGAAGAGTTCCGAAGCATTTTTAAAAGTCAGCGGAATTCCGAGAACACTGGAAAAGTTCCGAAGCATTTTTAAACGTCAGCGGAATTCCGAGAACAATGGAAGCTTTGTGAAGCATTTTTAAACGTCAGCGGAATTCCGAGAACAATGGAAGAGTTCCGAAGCATTTTTAAACGTCAGCGGAATTCCAGAACAATGGAAGAGTTCCGAAGCATTTTTAAATGTCAGCGGAATTCCGAGAACAATGGAAGAGTTCTGAAGCATTTTTAAACGTCAGCGGAATTTGGAGAACAATCGAAGAGTTCCGAAGCATTTTTAAACTTCAACAGAATTTGGAGAACAATCGAAGAGTTCCGAAGCAATTTTAAACGTCAGCGGAATTCCGAGAACAATGGAAGAGTTGTGAAGCATTTTTAAACGTCAGTGGAATTCCAAGAACAATGGAAGAGTTCCGAAGCATTTTTAAATGTCAGCGGAATTCCGAGAACAATGGAAGAGTTCCGAAGCATTTTTAAAAGTCAGCGGAATTCCGAGAACACTGAAAAAGTTCCGAAGCATTTTTAAACGTCAGCGGAATTCCGAGAACAATGGAAGCTTTGTGAAGCATTTTTAAACGTCAGCGGAATTCCGAGAACAATGGAAGAGTTCCGAAGCATTTTTAAACGTCAGCGGAATTCCGAGAACAATGGAAGAGTTCTGAAGCCTTTTTAAATGTCAGCGGAATGCCGAGAACAATGGAATAGTTGTGAAGCATTTTTAAGCATCAGCGGAATTCCGAGAACAATGGAAGAGTTCCGAAGCATTTTTAAACTTCAGCAGAATTCTGAGAACAATGGAAGAGTTCCGAAGCATTCTTAAACTTCAGCGGAATTCCGAGAACAATGGAAGAGTTTCGAAGCATTTTTAAAAGTCAGCAGAATTCCGAGAACAATAGAAGAGTTGTGAAGCAATTTTAAGCGTCAGCGGAATTCCGAGAACAATGGAAGAGTTCCGAAGCATTTTGAAACGTCAGCGGAATTCCGAGAACAATGGAAGAGTTCTGAAGCATTTTTAAAAGTCAGTGGAATTCTGAGAACAATAGAAGAGTTGTGAAGCATTTTTAAGCGTCAGCGGAATTCCGAGAACAATGGAAGAATTCCGAAGCATTTTTAAACGTCAGCGGAATTCTGCGAACACTAGAAGAGTTCCGAAGCATTTTTAAACTTCAGCGGAATTTGGAAAACAATCGAAGAGTTCCGAAGCATTTTT
This sequence comes from Phyllobates terribilis, assembly GCF_046119375.1. Classification (NCBI taxonomy): domain Eukaryota; kingdom Metazoa; phylum Chordata; class Amphibia; order Anura; family Dendrobatidae; genus Phyllobates; species Phyllobates terribilis. The sequence continues at coordinate 8,788,817 of NW_027362788.1, read as the reverse complement.
AAAAGTCAGCGGAATTCCGAGAACAATGGAAGAGTTCTGAAGCATTTTTAAACATCAGCGGAATTTTGAAAACAATGGAAGATTTCCGAAGCTTTTTTAAACGTCAGCGGAATTCCGAGAACAATGGAAGAGTTCCGAAGCATTTTTAAATGTCAACGGAATTCCGAGAACAATAGAAGAGTTGTGAAGCATTTTTAAGCGTCAGCGATATTCCGAGAACAATGGAAGAGTTCCGAAGCATTTTTAAACTTCAGCAGAATTCTGAGAACAATGGAAGAGTTCTGAAGCATTCTTAAACTTCAGCGGAATTCCGAGAACAATGGAAGAGTTTTGAAGCAATTTTAAGCGTCAGCGGAATTCCGACAACAATGGAAGAGTTCCGAAGCATTTTTAAAAGTAAGCGGAATTCTGAGAACAATAGAAGAGTTGTGAAGCATTTTTAAGCATCAGCGGAATTCCGAGAACAATGGAAGAATTCCGAAGCATTTTTAAACTTCAAAACTTCAGCAGAATTCCAAGAACAATGGAAGAGTTTCGAAGCATTCTTAAACTAGAGCGGAATTCCGAGAGCAGTGGAAGAGTTCCGAAGCATTTTTAAAAGTCAGCGGAATTCCGAGAACAATAGAAGAGTTCCGAAGCATTTTTAAACTTCAGAAGAATTCCTGGATCAATGGAAGAGTTCCGAAGCATTTTTAAAAGTCAGCAGAATTTCGAGAACAATAGAAGGGTACCAAAGCATGTTTAAACTTCAGTGGAATTCTGAGAACAATGTAAGAATTCCGAAGCATTTTTAAACTTCAACGGAATTCCGAGAACAATGGAAGAGTTCCGAAGCATTTTTAAACGTCAGCGGAATTCCGAGAACAATGGAAGAGTTCTGAATCATTTTTAAACGTCAGCGGAATTTTGAAAACAATGGAAGATTTCCGAAGCATTTTTAAACGTCAGCGGAATTCTGCGAACACTGGAAGACTTCCGAAGCATTTTTAAACTTCAGCGGAATTTGGAGAACAATCAAAGAGTTCTGAAGCATTTTTAAAAGTCAGCGGAATTCCGAGAACACTGGAAGAGTTCCGAAGCATTTTTAAAAGTCAGCGGAATTCCGAGAACAATGGAAGCTTTGTGAAGCATTTTTAAACGTCAGCGGAATTCCGAGAACAATGGAAGAGTTCCGAAGCATTTTTAAACGTCAGCGGAATTCCGAGAACAATGGAAGAGTTCTGAAGCCTTTTTAAATGTCAGCGGAATTCCGAGAACAATGGAAGAGTTGTGAAGCATTTTTAAGCATCAGCGGAATTCCGAGAACAATGGAAGAGTTCCGAAGCATTTTTAAACTTCAGCAGAATTCTGAGAACAATGGAAGAGTTCCGAAGCATTCTTAAACTTCAGCGGAATTCCGAGAACAATGGAAGAGTTTCGAAGCATTTTTAAAAGTCAGCGGAATTCCGAGAACAATAGAAGAGTTGTGAAGCAATTTTAAGCGTCAGCGGAATTCCGAGAACAATGGAAGAATTCCGAAGCATTTTTAAACTTCAAAACTTCAGCGGAATTCCGAGAACAATGGAAGAGTTCCGAAGCATTTTTAAAAGTCAGCGGAATTCCGAGAACAATGGAAGAGTTCCGAAGCATTTTTAAACGTCAGCGGAATTCTGCGAACACTGGAAGAGTTCCGAAGCATTTTTAAACTTCAGCAGAATTTGGAGAACAATCGAAGAGTTCCGAAGCATTTTTAAAAGTCAGCGGAATTCCGAGAACAATTTAAGAGTTCTGAAGCATTTTTAAACATCAGCGGAATTTTGAAAACAATGGAAGATTTCCGAAGCATTTTTAAACATCAGCGGAATTCCGAGAACAATGGAAGAGTTCCGAAGCATTTTTAAACGTCAGCGGAATTCCAAGAACAATGGAAGAGTTCTGAAGCCTTTTTAAATGTCAGCGGAATTCCGAGAACAATGGAAGAGTTCCGAAGCATTTTTAAATGTCAGCGGAATTCCGAGAACAATAGAAGAGTTGTGAAGCATTTTTAAGCGTCAGCGGAATTCCGAGAACAATGGAAGAGTTCCGAAGCATTCTTAAACTTTAGCGGAATTCCGAGAACAATAGAAGAGTTCAGAAGCATTTTTAAACTTCAGCAGAATTCCTGGATCAATGGAAGAGTTCCGAAGCATTTTTAAAAGTCAGCAGAATTCCGAGAACAATAGAAGGGTACCAAAGCATGTTTAAACTTCACCGGAATTCTGAGAACAATGTAAGAGTTCCGAAGCATTTTTAAACTTCACCGGAATTCCGAGAACAATGGAAGAGTTCCGAAGCATTTTTAAACGTCAGCGGAATTTTGAAAACAATGGAAGATTTCCGAAGCATTTTTAAACGTCAGCAGAATTCTGCGAACACTGGAAGAGTTCCGAAGCATTTTTAAACTTCAGCGGAATTTGGAGAACAATCGAAGAGTTCCGAAGCATTTTTAAACGTCAGCGGAATTCCGAGAACACTGGAAGAGTTCCGAAGCATTTTTAAACTTCAGCGGAATTTGGAGAACAATCAAAGAGTTCCGAAGCATTTTTAAAAGTCAGCGGAATTCCGAGAACAATGGAAGAGTTGTGAAGCATTTTTAAACGTCAGCGGAATTCCGAGAACAATGGAAGAGTTCCGAAGCATTTTTAAACGTCAGCGGAATTCCGAGAACAATGGAAGGGTTCTGAAGCCTTTTTAAATGTCAGCGGAATTCCGAGAACAATGGAAGACTTCTGAAGCATTTTTAAATGTCAGCGGAATTCTGAGAACAATGGAAGAGTTCCGAAGCATTTTTAAACTTCAGCAGAATTCCGAGAACAATGGAAGAGTTCCGAAACATTTTTAAACGTCAGCGGAATTCTGCGAACACTAGAAGAGTTCCGAAGCATTTTTAAACTTCAGCGGAATTTGGAAAACAATCGAAGAGTTCCGAAGCATTTTTAAAAGTCAGCGGAATTCCGAGAACAATGGAAGTGTTCTGAAGCATTTTTAAAAGTCAGCGGAATTCCGAGAACAATAGAAGAGTTCCGAAGCATTTTTAAACTTCAGAAGAATTCCTGGATCAATGGAAGAGTTCCGAAGCATTTTTAAAAGTCAGCAGAATTTCGAGAACAATAGAAGGGTACCAAAGCATGTTTAAACTTCAGTGGAATTCTGAGAACAATGTAAGAATTCCGAAGCATTTTTAAACTTCAACGGAATTCCGAGAACAATGGAAGAGTTCCGAAGCATTTTTAAACGTCAGCGGAATTCCGAGAACAATGGAAGAGTTCTGAATCATTTTTAAACGTCAGCGGAATTTTGAAAACAATGGAAGATTTCCGAAGCATTTTTAAACGTCAGCGGAATTCTGCGAACACTGGAAGACTTCCGAAGCATTTTTAAACTTCAGCGGAATTTGGAGAACAATCAAAGAGTTCTGAAGCATTTTTAAAAGTCAGCGGAATTCCGAGAACACTGGAAGAGTTCCGAAGCATTTTTAAAAGTCAGCGGAATTCCGAGAACAATGGAAGCTTTGTGAAGCATTTTTAAACGTCAGCGGAATTCCGAGAACAATGGAAGAGTTCCGAAGCATTTTTAAACGTCAGCGGAATTCCGAGAACAATGGAAGAGTTCTGAAGCCTTTTTAAATGTCAGCGGAATTCCGAGAACAATGGAAGAGTTGTGAAGCATTTTTAAGCATCAGCGGAATTCCGAGAACAATGGAAGAGTTCCGAAGCATTTTTAAATGTCAGCGGAATTCTGAGAACAATGGAAGAGTTCCGAAGCATTTTTAAACTTCAGCAGAATTCCGAGAACAATGGAAGAGTTCCGAAACATTTTTAAACGTCAGCGGAATTCTGCGAACACTAGAAGAGTTCCGAAGCATTTTTAAACTTCAGCGGAATTTGGAAAACAATCGAAGAGTTCCGAAGCATTTTTAAAAGTCAGCGGAATTCCGAGAACAATGGAAGTGTTCTGAAGCATTTTTAAAAGTCAGCGGAATTCCGAGAACAATAGAAGAGTTCCGAAGCATTTTTAAACTTCAGAAGAATTCCTGGATCAATGGAAGAGTTCCGAAGCATTTTTAAAAGTCAGCAGAATTTCGAGAACAATAGAAGGGTACCAAAGCATGTTTAAACTTCAGTGGAATTCTGAGAACAATGTAAGAATTCCGAAGCATTTTTAAACTTCAACGGAATTCCGAGAACAATGGAAGAGTTCCGAAGCATTTTTAAACGTCAGCGGAATTCCGAGAACAATGGAAGAGTTCTGAATCATTTTTAAACGTCAGCGGAATTTTGAAAACAATGGAAGATTTCCGAAGCATTTTTAAACGTCAGCGGAATTCTGCGAACACTGGAAGACTTCCGAAGCATTTTTAAACTTCAGCGGAATTTGGAGAACAATCAAAGAGTTCTGAAGCATTTTTAAAAGTCAGCGGAATTCCGAGAACACTGGAAGAGTTCCGAAGCATTTTTAAAAGTCAGCGGAATTCCGAGAACAATGGAAGCTTTGTGAAGCATTTTTAAACGTCAGCGGAATTCCGAGAACAATGGAAGAGTTCCGAAGCATTTTTAAACGTCAGCGGAATTCCGAGAACAATGGAAGAGTTCTGAAGCCTTTTTAAATGTCAGCGGAATTCCGAGAACAATGGAAGAGTTGTGAAGCATTTTTAAGCATCAGCGGAATTCCGAGAACAATGGAAGAGTTCCGAAGCATTTTTAAACTTCAGCAGAATTCTGAGAACAATGGAAGAGTTCCGAAGCATTCTTAAACTTCAGCGGAATTCCGAGAACAATGGAAGAGTTTCGAAGCATTTTTAAAAGTCAGCGGAATTCCGAGAACAATAGAAGAGTTGTGAAGCAATTTTAAGCGTCAGCGGAATTCCGAGAACAATGGAAGAGTTCCGAAGCATTCTTAAACTTCAGCGGAATTCCGAGAACAATAGAAGAGTTCAGAAGCATTTTTAAACTTCAGCAGAATTCCTGGATCAATGGAAGAGTTCCGAAGCATTTTTAAAAGTCAGCAGAATTCCGAGAACAATAGAAGGGTACCAAAGCATGTTTAAACTTCACCGGAATTCTGAGAACAATGTAAGAGTTCCGAAGCATTTTTAAACTTCACCGGAATTCCGAGAACAATGGAAGAGTTCCGAAGCATTTTTAAACGTCAGCGGAATTTTGAAAACAATGGAAGATTTCCGAAGCATTTTTAAACTTCAGCAGAATTCCTGGATCAATGGAAGAGTTCCGAAGCATTTTTAAAAGTCAGCAGAATTCCGAGAACAATAGAAGGGTACCAAAGCATGTTTAAACTTCAGCGGAATTCTGAGAACAATGTAAGAGTTCCGAAGCATTTTTAAACTTCACCGGAATTCCGAGAACAATGGAAGAGTTCTGAAGCATTTTTAAACGTCAGCGGAATTTTGAAAACAATGGAAGATTTCCGAAGCATTTTTAAACGTCAGCAGAATTCTGCGAACACTGGAAGAGTTCCGAAGCATTTTTAAACTTCAGCGGAATTTGGAGAACAATCGAAGAGTTCCGAAGCATTTTTAAAAGTCAGCAGAATTCCGAGAACACTGGAAGAGTTCCGAAGCATTTTTAAACTTCAGCGGAATTTGGAGAACAATCAAAGAGTTCCGAAGCATTTTTAAAAGTCAGCGGAATTCCGAGAACAATGGAAGAGTTGTGAAGCATTTTTAAACGTCAGCGGAATTCCGAGAACAATGGAAGAGTTCCGAAGCATTTTTAAACGTCAGCGGAATTCCGAGAACAATGGAAGGGTTCTGAAGCCTTTTTAAATGTCAGCGGAATTCCGAGAACAATGGAAGACTTCTGAAGCATTTTTAAATGTCAGCGGAATTCTGAGAACAATGGAAGAGTTCCGAAGCATTTTTAAACTTCAGCAGAATTCCGAGAACAATGGAAGAGTTCCGAAACATACTTAAACTTCAGCGGAATTCCGAGAACAAAGGAAGAATTCTGAAGCATTTTTAAAAGTCAGCGGAATACCGTGAACAATGGAAGAGTTGTGAAGCATTTTTAAACGTCAGCGGAATTCCAGAACAATGGAAGAGTTCCGAAGCATTTTTAAATGTCAGCGGAATTCCGAGAACAATGGAAGAGTTCTGAAGCATTTTTAAACGTCAGCGGAATTTGGAGAACAATCGAAGAGTTCCGAAGCATTTTTAAACTTCAACAGAATTTGGAGAAAAATCGAAGAGTTCCGAAGCAATTTTAAACGTCAGCGGAATTCCGAGAACAATGGAAGAGTTGTGAAGCATTTTTAAACGTCAGTGGAATTCCAAGAACAATGGAAGAGTTCCGAAGCATTTTTAAAAGTCAGCGGAATTCCGAGAACACTGGAAAAGTTCCGAAGCATTTTTAAACGTCAGCGGAATTCCAAGAACAATGGAAGCTTTGTGAAGCATTTTTAAACGTCAGCGGAATTCCGAGAACAATGGAAGAGTTCCGAAGCATTTTTAAACGTCAGCGGAATTCCAGAACAATGGAAGAGTTCCGAAGCATTTTTAAATGTCAGCGGAATTCCGAGAACAATGGAAGAGTTCTGAAGCATTTTTAAATGTCAGCGGAATTTGGAGAACAATCGAAGAGTTCCGAAGCATTTTTAAACTTCAACAGAATTTGGAGAACAATCGAAGAGTTCCGAAGCAATTTTAAACGTCAGCGGAATTCCGAGAACAATGGAAGAGTTGTGAAGCATTTTTAAACGTCAGTGGAATTCCAAGAACAATGGAAGAGTTCCGAAGCATTTTTAAATGTCAGCGGAATTCCGAGAACAATGGAAGAGTTCCGAAGCATTTTTAAAAGTCAGCGGAATTCCGAGAACACTGGAAAAGTTCCGAAGCATTTTTAAACGTCAGCGGAATTCCGAGAACAATGGAAGCTTTGTGAAGCATTTTTAAACGTCAGCGGAATTCCGAGAACAATGGAAGAGTTCCGAAGCATTTTTAAACGTCAGCGGAATTCCGAGAACAATGGAAGAGTTCTGAAGCCTTTTTAAATGTCAGCGGAATGCCGAGAACAATGGAATAGTTGTGAAGCATTTTTAAGCATCAGCGGAATTCCGAGAACAATGGAAGAGTTCCGAAGCATTTTTAAACTTCAGCAGAATTCTGAGAACAATGGAAGAGTTCCGAAGCATTCTTAAACTTCAGCGGAATTCCGAGAACAATGGAAGAGTTTCGAAGCATTTTTAAAAGTCAGCAGAATTCCGAGAACAATAGAAGAGTTGTGAAGCAATTTTAAGCGTCAGCGGAATTCCGAGAACAATGGAAGAGTTCCGAAGCATTTTGAAACGTCAGCGGAATTCCGAGAACAATGGAAGAGTTCTGAAGCATTTTTAAAAGTCAGTGGAATTCTGAGAACAATAGAAGAGTTGTGAAGCATTTTTAAGCGTCAGCGGAATTCCGAGAACAATGGAAGAATTCCGAAGCATTTTTAAACGTCAGCGGAATTCTGCGAACACTAGAAGAGTTCCGAAGCATTTTTAAACTTCAGCGGAATTTGGAAAACAATCGAAGAGTTCCGAAGCATTTTTAAAAGTCAGCGGAATTCCGAGAACAATGGAAGAGTTCTGAAGCATTTTTAAACATCAGCGGAATTTTGAAAACAATGGAAGATTTCCGAAGCTTTTTTAAACGTCAGCGGAATTCCGAGAACAATGGAAGAGTTCCGAAGCATTTTTAAATGTCAACGGAATTCCGAGAACAATAGAAGAGTTGTGAAGCATTTTTAAGCGTCAGCGATATTCCGAGAACAATGGAAGAGTTCCGAAGCATTTTTAAACTTCAGCAGAATTCTGAGAACAATGGAAGAGTTCTGAAGCATTCTTAAACTTCAGCGGAATTCCGAGAACAATGGAAGAGTTTTGAAGCAATTTTAAGCGTCAGCGGAATTCCGACAACAATGGAAGAGTTCCGAAGCATTTTTAAAAGTAAGCGGAATTCTGAGAACAATAGAAGAGTTGTGAAGCATTTTTAAGCATCAGCGGAATTCCGAGAACAATGGAAGAATTCCGAAGCATTTTTAAACTTCAAAACTTCAGCAGAATTCCAAGAACAATGGAAGAGTTTCGAAGCATTCTTAAACTAGAGCGGAATTCCGAGAGCAGTGGAAGAGTTCCGAAGCATTTTTAAAAGTCAGCGGAATTCCGAGAACAATAGAAGAGTTCCGAAGCATTTTTAAACTTCAGAAGAATTCCTGGATCAATGGAAGAGTTCCGAAGCATTTTTAAAAGTCAGCAGAATTTCGAGAACAATAGAAGGGTACCAAAGCATGTTTAAACTTCAGTGGAATTCTGAGAACAATGTAAGAATTCCGAAGCATTTTTAAACTTCAACGGAATTCCGAGAACAATGGAAGAGTTCCGAAGCATTTTTAAACGTCAGCGGAATTCCGAGAACAATGGAAGAGTTCTGAATCATTTTTAAACGTCAGCGGAATTTTGAAAACAATGGAAGATTTCCGAAGCATTTTTAAACGTCAGCGGAATTCTGCGAACACTGGAAGACTTCCGAAGCATTTTTAAACTTCAGCGGAATTTGGAGAACAATCAAAGAGTTCTGAAGCATTTTTAAAAGTCAGCGGAATTCCGAGAACACTGGAAGAGTTCCGAAGCATTTTTAAAAGTCAGCGGAATTCCGAGAACAATGGAAGCTTTGTGAAGCATTTTTAAACGTCAGCGGAATTCCGAGAACAATGGAAGAGTTCCGAAGCATTTTTAAACGTCAGCGGAATTCCGAGAACAATGGAAGAGTTCTGAAGCCTTTTTAAATGTCAGCGGAATTCCGAGAACAATGGAAGAGTTGTGAAGCATTTTTAAGCATCAGCGGAATTCCGAGAACAATGGAAGAGTTCCGAAGCATTTTTAAACTTCAGCAGAATTCTGAGAACAATGGAAAAGTTCCGAAGCATTCTTAAACTTCAGCGGAATTCCGAGAACAATGGAAGAGTTTCGAAGCATTTTTAAAAGTCAGCGGAATTCCGAGAACAATAGAAGAGTTGTGAAGCAATTTTAAGCGTCAGCGGAATTCCGAGAACAATGGAAGAATTCCGAAGCATTTTTAAACTTCAAAACTTCAGCGGAATTCCGAGAACAATGGAAGAGTTCCGAAGCATTTTTAAAAGTCAGCGGAATTCCGAGAACAATGGAAGAGTTCCGAAGCATTTTTAAACGTCAGCGGAATTCTGCGAACACTGGAAGAGTTCCGAAGCATTTTTAAACTTCAGCAGAATTTGGAGAACAATCGAAGAGTTCCGAAGCATTTTTAAAAGTCAGCGGAATTCCGAGAACAATTTAAGAGTTCTGAAGCATTTTTAAACATCAGCGGAATTTTGAAAACAATGGAAGATTTCCGAAGCATTTTTAAACATCAGCGGAATTCCGAGAACAATGGAAGAGTTCCGAAGCATTTTTAAACGTCAGCGGAATTCCAAGAACAATGGAAGAGTTCTGAAGCCTTTTTAAATGTCAGCGGAATTCCGAGAACAATGGAAGAGTTCCGAAGCATTTTTAAATGTCAGCGGAATTCCGAGAACAATAGAAGAGTTGTGAAGCATTTTTAAGCGTCAGCGGAATTCCGAGAACAATGGAAGAGTTCCGAAGCATTCTTAAACTTTAGCGGAATTCCGAGAACAATAGAAGAGTTCAGAAGCATTTTTAAACTTCAGCAGAATTCCTGGATCAATGGAAGAGTTCCGAAGCATTTTTAAAAGTCAGCAGAATTCCGAGAACAATAGAAGGGTACCAAAGCATGTTTAAACTTCACCGGAATTCTGAGAACAATGTAAGAGTTCCGAAGCATTTTTAAACTTCACCGGAATTCCGAGAACAATGGAAGAGTTCCGAAGCATTTTTAAACGTCAGCGGAATTTTGAAAACAATGGAAGATTTCCGAAGCATTTTTAAACGTCAGCAGAATTCTGCGAACACTGGAAGAGTTCCGAAGCATTTTTAAACTTCAGCGGAATTTGGAGAACAATCGAAGAGTTCCGAAGCATTTTTAAACGTCAGCGGAATTCCGAGAACACTGGAAGAGTTCCGAAGCATTTTTAAACTTCAGCGGAATTTGGAGAACAATCAAAGAGTTCCGAAGCATTTTTAAAAGTCAGCGGAATTCCGAGAACAATGGAAGAGTTGTGAAGCATTTTTAAACGTCAGCGGAATTCCGAGAACAATGGAAGAGTTCCGAAGCATTTTTAAACGTCAGCGGAATTCCGAGAACAATGGAAGGGTTCTGAAGCCTTTTTAAATGTCAGCGGAATTCCGAGAACAATGGAAGACTTCTGAAGCATTTTTAAATGTCAGCGGAATTCTGAGAACAATGGAAGAGTTCCGAAGCATTTTTAAACTTCAGCAGAATTCCGAGAACAATGGAAGAGTTCCGAAACATTTTTAAACGTCAGCGGAATTCTGCGAACACTAGAAGAGTTCCGAAGCATTTTTAAACTTCAGCGGAATTTGGAAAACAATCGAAGAGTTCCGAAGCATTTTTAAAAGTCAGCGGAATTCCGAGAACAATGGAAGTGTTCTGAAGCATTTTTAAAAGTCAGCGGAATTCCGAGAACAATAGAAGAGTTCCGAAGCATTTTTAAACTTCAGAAGAATTCCTGGATCAATGGAAGAGTTCCGAAGCATTTTTAAAAGTCAGCAGAATTTCGAGAACAATAGAAGGGTACCAAAGCATGTTTAAACTTCAGTGGAATTCTGAGAACAATGTAAGAATTCCGAAGCATTTTTAAACTTCAACGGAATTCCGAGAACAATGGAAGAGTTCCGAAGCATTTTTAAACGTCAGCGGAATTCCGAGAACAATGGAAGAGTTCTGAATCATTTTTAAACGTCAGCGGAATTTTGAAAACAATGGAAGATTTCCGAAGCATTTTTAAACGTCAGCGGAATTCTGCGAACACTGGAAGACTTCCGAAGCATTTTTAAACTTCAGCGGAATTTGGAGAACAATCAAAGAGTTCTGAAGCATTTTTAAAAGTCAGCGGAATTCCGAGAACACTGGAAGAGTTCCGAAGCATTTTTAAAAGTCAGCGGAATTCCGAGAACAATGGAAGCTTTGTGAAGCATTTTTAAACGTCAGCGGAATTCCGAGAACAATGGAAGAGTTCCGAAGCATTTTTAAACGTCAGCGGAATTCCGAGAACAATGGAAGAGTTCTGAAGCCTTTTTAAATGTCAGCGGAATTCCGAGAACAATGGAAGAGTTGTGAAGCATTTTTAAGCATCAGCGGAATTCCGAGAACAATGGAAGAGTTCCGAAGCATTTTTAAACTTCAGCAGAATTCTGAGAACAATGGAAGAGTTCCGAAGCATTCTTAAACTTCAGCGGAATTCCGAGAACAATGGAAGAGTTTCGAAGCATTTTTAAAAGTCAGCGGAATTCCGAGAACAATAGAAGAGTTGTGAAGCAATTTTAAGCGTCAGCGGAATTCCGAGAACAATGGAAGAATTCCGAAGCATTTTTAAACTTCAAAACTTCAGCGGAATTCCGAGAACAATGGAAGAGTTCCGAAGCATTTTTAAAAGTCAGCGGAATTCCGAGAACAATGGAAGAGTTCCGAAGCATTTTTAAACGTCAGCGGAATTCTGCGAACACTGGAAGAGTTCCGAAGCATTTTTAAACTTCAGCAGAATTTGGAGAACAATCGAAGAGTTCCGAAGCATTTTTAAAAGTCAGCGGAATTCCGAGAACAATTTAAGAGTTCTGAAGCATTTTTAAACATCAGCGGAATTTTGAAAACAATGGAAGATTTCCGAAGCATTTTTAAACATCAGCGGAATTCCGAGAACAATGGAAGAGTTCCGAAGCATTTTTAAACGTCAGCGGAATTCCAAGAACAATGGAAGAGTTCTGAAGCCTTTTTAAATGTCAGCGGAATTCCGAGAACAATGGAAGTGTTCTGAAGCATTTTTAAAAGTCAGCGGAATTCCGAGAACAATAGAAGAGTTCCGAAGCATTTTTAAACTTCAGAAGAATTCCTGGATCAATGGAAGAGTTCCGAAGCATTTTTAAAAGTCAGCAGAATTTCGAGAACAATAGAAGGGTACCAAAGCATGTTTAAACTTCAGTGGAATTCTGAGAACAATGTAAGAATTCCGAAGCATTTTTAAACTTCAACGGAATTCCGAGAACAATGGAAGAGTTCCGAAGCATTTTTAAACGTCAGCGGAATTCCGAGAACAATGGAAGAGTTCTGAATCATTTTTAAACGTCAGCGGAATTTTGAAAACAATGGAAGATTTCCGAAGCATTTTTAAACGTCAGCGGAATTCTGCGAACACTGGAAGACTTCCGAAGCATTTTTAAACTTCAGCGGAATTTGGAGAACAATCAAAGAGTTCTGAAGCATTTTTAAAAGTCAGCGGAATTCCGAGAACACTGGAAGAGTTCCGAAGCATTTTTAAAAGTCAGCGGAATTCCGAGAACAATGGAAGCTTTGTGAAGCATTTTTAAACGTCAGCGGAATTCCGAGAACAATGGAAGAGTTCCGAAGCATTTTTAAACGTCAGCGGAATTCCGAGAACAATGGAAGAGTTCTGAAGCCTTTTTAAATGTCAGCGGAATTCCGAGAACAATGGAAGAGTTGTGAAGCATTTTTAAGCATCAGCGGAATTCCGAGAACAATGGAAGAGTTCCGAAGCATTTTTAAACTTCAGCAGAATTCTGAGAACAATGGAAGAGTTCCGAAGCATTCTTAAACTTCAGCGGAATTCCGAGAACAATGGAAGAGTTTCGAAGCATTTTTAAAAGTCAGCGGAATTCCGAGAACAATAGAAGAGTTGTGAAGCAATTTTAAGCGTCAGCGGAATTCCGAGAACAATGGAAGAATTCCGAAGCATTTTTAAACTTCAAAACTTCAGCGGAATTCCGAGAACAATGGAAGAGTTCCGAAGCATTTTTAAAAGTCAGCGGAATTCCGAGAACAATGGAAGAGTTCCGAAGCATTTTTAAACGTCAGCGGAATTCTGCGAACACTGGAAGAGTTCCGAAGCATTTTTAAACTTCAGCAGAATTTGGAGAACAATCGAAGAGTTCCGAAGCATTTTTAAAAGTCAGCGGAATTCCGAGAACAATTTAAGAGTTCTGAAGCATTTTTAAACATCAGCGGAATTTTGAAAACAATGGAAGATTTCCAAAGCATTTTTAAACATCAGCGGAATTCCGAGAACAATGGAAGAGTTCCGAAGCATTTTTAAACGTCAGCGGAATTCCAAGAACAATGGAAGAGTTCTGAAGCCTTTTTAAATGTCAGCGGAATTCCGAGAACAATGGAAGAGTTCCGAAGCATTTTTAAATGTCAGCGGAATTCCGAGAACAATAGAAGAGTTGTGAAGCATTTTTAAGCGTCAGCGGAACTCCGAGAACAATGGAAGAGTTCCGAAGCATTCTTAAACTTTAGCGGAATTCCGAGAACAATAGAAGAGTTCAGAAGCATTTTTAAACTTCAGCAGAATTCCTGGATCAATGGAAGAGTTCCGAAGCATTTTTAAAAGTCAGCAGAATTCCGAGAACAATAGAAGGGTACCAAAGCATGTTTAAACTTCACCGGAATTCTGAGAACAATGTAAGAGTTCCGAAGCATTTTTAAACTTCACCGGAATTCCGAGAACAATGGAAGAGTTCCGAAGCATTTTTAAACGTCAGCGGAATTTTGAAAACAATGGAAGATTTCCGAAGCATTTTTAAACGTCAGCAGAATTCTGCGAACACTGGAAGAGTTCCGAAGCATTTTTAAACTTCAGCGGAATTTGGAGAACAATCGAAGAGTTCCGAAGCATTTTTAAACGTCAGCGGAATTCCGAGAACACTGGAAGAGTTCCGAAGCATTTTTAAACTTCAGCGGAATTTGGAGAACAATCAAAGAGTTCCGAAGCATTTTTAAAAGTCAGCGGAATTCCGAGAACAATGGAAGAGTTGTGAAGCATTTTTAAACGTCAGCGGAATTCCGAGAACAATGGAAGAGTTCCGAAGCATTTTTAAACGTCAGCGGAATTCCGAGAACAATGGAAGGGTTCTGAAGCCTTTTTAAATGTCAGCGGAATTCCGAGAACAATGGAAGACTTCTGAAGCATTTTTAAATGTCAGCGGAATTCTGAGAACAATGGAAGAGTTCCGAAGCATTTTTAAACTTCAGCAGAATTCCGAGAACAATGGAAGAGTTCCGAAACATTTTTAAACGTCAGCGGAATTCTGCGAACACTAGAAGAGTTCCGAAGCATTTTTAAACTTCAGCGGAATTTGGAAAACAATCGAAGAGTTCCGAAGCATTTTTAAAAGTCAGCGGAATTCCGAGAACAATGGAAGTGTTCTGAAGCATTTTTAAACATCAGCGGAATTTTGAAAACAATGGAAGATTTCCGAAGCATTTTTAAACGTCAGCGGAATTCCGAGAACAATGGAAGAGTTCCGAAGCATTTTTAAATGTCAACGGAATTCCGAGAACAATAGAAGAGTTGTGAAGCATTTTTAAGCGTCAGCGATATTCCGAGAACAATGGAAGAGTTCCGAAGCATTTTTAAACTTCAGCAGAATTCTGAGAACAATGGAAGAGTTCTGAAGCATTCTTAAACTTCAGCGGAATTCCGAGAACAATGGAAGAGCTTTGAAGCAATTTTAAGCGTCAGCGGAATTCCGACAACAATGGAAGAGTTCCGAAGCATTTTTAAAAGTAAGCGGAATTCTGAGAACAACAGAAGAGTTGTGAAGCATTTTTAAGCGTCAGCGGAATTCCGAGAACAATGGAAGAATTCCGAAGCATTTTTAAACTTCAAAACTTCAGCAGAATTCCAAGAACAATGGAAGAGTTTCAAAGCATTCTTAAACTTCAGCGGAATTCCGAGAGCAATGGAAGAGTTCCGAAGCATTTTTAAAAGTCAGCGGAATTCCGAGAACAATAGAAGAGTTCAGAAGCATTTTTAAACTTTAGCAGAATTCCTGGATCAATGGAAGAGTTCCGAAGCATTTTTAAAAGTCAGCAGAATTCCGAGAACAATAGAAGGGTACCAAAGCATGTTTAAACTTCAGCGGAATTCTGAGAACAATGTAAGAGTTCCGAAGCATTTTTAAACTTCACCGGAATTCCGAGAACAATGGAAGAGTTCCGAAGCATTTTTAAACGTCAGCGGAATTCCAGAACAATGGAAGAGTTCCGAAGCATTTTTAAACTTCAGCAGAATTCCGAGAACAATGGAAGAGTTCCGAAGCATTTTTAAACTTCAGCAGAATTCCGAGAACAATGGAAGAGTTCCGAAGCATACTTATACTTCAGCGGAATTCCGAGAACAATGGAAGAATTCTGAAGCATTTTTAAAAGTCAGCGGAATACCGAGAACAATGGAAGAGTTGTGTAGCATTTTTAAACGTCAGCGGAATTCCAGAACAATGGAAGAGTTCCGAAGCATTTTTAAATGTCAGCGGAATTCCGAGAACAATGGAAGAGTTCTGAAGCATTTTTAAACGTCAGCGGATTTTGAAAACAATGGAAGATTTCCGAAGCATTTTTAAACGTCAGCGGAATTTGGAGAACAATCGAAGAGTTCCGAAGCATTTTTAAACTTCAACGGAATTTGGAGAACAATCGAAGAGTTCCGAAGCAATTTTAAAAGTCAGCGGAATTCCGAGAACAATGGAAGAGTTGTGAAGCATTTTTAAACGTCAGTGGAATTCCAAGAACAATGGAAGAGTTCCGAAGCATTTTTAAATGTCAGCGGAATTCTGAGAAAAATGGAAGAGTTCCGAAGCATTTTTAAACTTCACCAGAATTCCGAGAACAATGGAAGAGTTCCGAAGCATACTTAAACTTCAGCGGAATTCCGAGAACAATGGAAGAGTTCAGAAGCATTTTTAAAAGTCAGCGGAATTCCGAGAACAATGGAAGAGTTGTGAAGCATTTTTAAACATCAGCGGAATTCCGAGAACAATGGAAGAGTTCCGAAGCATTTTTAAACGTCAGCGGAATTCCAAGAACAATGGAAGAGTTCTGAAGCCTTTTTAAATGTCAGCGGAATTCCGAGAACAATGGAAGAGTTCCGAAGCATTTTTAAATGTCAGCGTAATTCCGAGAACAATAGAAGAGTTGTGAAGCAGTTTTAAGCGTCAGCGTAATTCCGAGAACAATGGAAGAGTTCCGAAGCATTCTTAAACTTCAGCGGAATTCCGAAAACAATGGAAGAGTTCCGAATCATTTTTAAATGTCAGCGGAATTCCGACAACAATAGAAGAGTTGTGAAGCATTTTTAAGCGTCAGCGGAATTCCGAGAACAATGGAAGAGTTCCGAAGCATTCTTAAACTTCAGCGGAATTCCGAGAACAATAGAAGAGTTCAGAAGCATTTTTAAACTTCAGCAGAATTCCTGGATCAATGGAAGAGTTCCGAAGCATTTTTAAAAGTCAGCAGAATTCCGAGAACAATAGAAGGGTACCAAAGCATGTTTAAACTTCACCGGAATTCTGAGAACAATGTAAGAGTTCCGAAGCATTTTTAAACTTCACCGGAATTCCGAGAACAATGGAAGAGTTCCGAAGCATTTTTAAACGTCAGCGGAATTTTGAAAACAATGGAAGATTTCCGAAGCATTTTTAAACTTCAGCAGAATTCCTGGATCAATGGAAGAGTTCCGAAGCATTTTTAAAAGTCAGCAGAATTCCGAGAACAATAGAAGGGTACCAAAGCATGTTTAAACTTCAGCGGAATTCTGAGAACAATGTAAGAGTTCCGAAGCATTTTTAAACTTCACCGGAATTCCGAGAACAATGGAAGAGTTCTTAAGCATTTTTAAACGTCAGCGGAATTTTGAAAACAATGGAAGATTTCCGAAGCATTTTTAAACGTCAGCAGAATTCTGCGAACACTGGAAGAGTTCCGAAGCATTTTTAAACTTCAGCGGAATTTGGAGAACAATCGAAGAGTTCCGAAGCATTTTTAAAAGTCAGCGGAATTCCGAGAACACTGGAAGAGTTCCGAAGCATTTTTAAACTTCAGCGGAATTTGGAGAACAATCAAAGAGTTCCGAAGCATTTTTAAAAGTCAGCGGAATTCCGAGAACAATGGAAGAGTTGTGAAGCATTTTTAAACGTCAGCGGAATTCCGAGAACAATGGAAGAGTTCCGAAGCATTTTTAAACGTCAGCGGAATTCCGAGAACAATGGAAGGGTTCTGAAGCCTTTTTAAATGTCAGCGGAATTCCGAGAACAATGGAAGACTTCTGAAGCATTTTTAAATGTCAGCGGAATTCTGAGAACAATGGAAGAGTTCCGAAGCATTTTTAAACTTCAGCAGAATTCCGAGAACAATGGAAGAGTTCCGAAACATACTTAAACTTCAGCGGAATTCCGAGAACAAAGGAAGAATTCTGAAGCATTTTTAAAAGTTAGCGGAATACCGTGAACAATGGAAGAGTTGTGAAGCATTTTTAAACGTCAGCGGAATTCCAGAACAATGGAAGAGTTCCGAAGCATTTTTAAATGTCAGCGGAATTCCGAGAACAATGGAAGAGTTCTGAAGCATTTTTAAACGTCAGCGGAATTTGGAGAACAATCGAAGAGTTCCGAAGCATTTTTAAACTTCAACAGAATTTGGAGAACAATCGAAGAGTTCCGAAGCAATTTTAAACGTCAGCGGAATTCCGAGAACAATGGAAGAGTTGTGAAGCATTTTTAAACGTCAGTGGAATTCCAAGAACAATGGAAGAGTTCCGAAGCATTTTTAAATGTCAGCGGAATTCCGAGAACAATGGAAGAGTTCCGAAGCATTTTTAAAAGTCAGCGGAATTCCGAGAACACTGGAAGAGTTCCGAAGCATTTTTAAACTTCAGCGGAATTTGGAGAACAATCGAAGAGTTCCGAAGCATTTTTAAAAGTCAGCGGAATTCCGAGAACAATGGAAGCTTTGTGAAGCATTTTTAAACGTCAGCGGAATTCCGAGAACAATGGAAGAGTTCCGAAGCATTTTTAAACGTCAGCGGAATTCCGAGAACAATGGAAGAGTTCTGAAGCCTTTTTAAATGTCAGCGGAATGCCGAGAACAATGGAATAGTTGTGAAGCATTTTTAAGCATCAGCGGAATTCCGAGAACAATGGAAGAGTTCCGAAGCATTTTTAAACTTCAGCAGAATTCTGAGAACAATGGAAGAGTTCCGAAGCATTCTTAAACTTCAGCGGAATTCCGAGAACAATGGAAGAGTTTGGAAGCATTTTTAAAAGTCAGCGGAATTCCGAGAACAATAGAAGAGTTGTGAAGCAATTTTAAGCGTCAGCGGAATTCCGAGAACAATGGAAGAGTTCCGAAGCATTTTGAAACGTCAGCGGAATTCCGAGAACAATGGAAGAGTTCTGAAGCATTTTTAAAAGTCAGTGGAATTCTGAGAACAATAGAAGAGTTGTGAAGCATTTTTAAGCGTCAGCGGAATTCCGAGAACAATGGAAGAATTCCGAAGCATTTTTAAACGTCAGCGGAATTCTGCGAACACTAGAAGAGTTCCGAAGCATTTTTAAACTTCAGCGGAATTTGGAAAACAATCGAAGAGTTCCGAAGCATTTTTAAAAGTCAGCGGAATTCCGAGAACAATGGAAGAGTTCTGAAGCATTTTTAAACATCAGCGGAATTTTGAAAACAATGGAAGATTTCCGAAGCTTTTTTAAACGTCAGCGGAATTCCGAGAACAATGGAAGAGTTCCGAAGCATTTTTAAATGTCAACGGAATTCCGAGAACAATAGAAGAGTTGTGAAGCATTTTTAAGCGTCAGCGATATTCCGAGAACAATGGAAGAGTTCCGAAGCATTTTTAAACTTCAGCAGAATTCTGAGAACAATGGAAGAGTTCTGAAGCATTCTTAAACTTCAGCGGAATTCCGAGAACAATGGAAGAGTTTTGAAGCAATTTTAAGCGTCAGCGGAATTCCGACAACAATGGAAGAGTTCCGAAGCATTTTTAAAAGTAAGCGGAATTCTGAGAACAATAGAAGAGTTGTGAAGCATTTTTAAGCATCAGCGGAATTCCGAGAACAATGGAAGAATTCCGAAGCATTTTTAAACTTCAAAACTTCAGCAGAATTCCAAGAACAATGGAAGAGTTTCGAAGCATTCTTAAACTAGAGCGGAATTCCGAGAGCAGTGGAAGAGTTCCGAAGCATTTTTAAAAGTCAGCGGAATTCCGAGAACAATAGAAGAGTTCCGAAGCATTTTTAAACTTCAGAAGAATTCCTGGATCAATGGAAGAGTTCCGAAGCATTTTTAAAAGTCAGCAGAATTTCGAGAACAATAGAAGGGTACCAAAGCATGTTTAAACTTCAGTGGAATTCTGAGAACAATGTAAGAATTCCGAAGCATTTTTAAACTTCAACGGAATTCCGAGAACAATGGAAGAGTTCCGAAGCATTTTTAAACGTCAGCGGAATTCCGAGAACAATGGAAGAGTTCTGAATCATTTTAAAACGTCAGCGGAATTTTGAAAACAATGGAAGATTTCCGAAGCATTTTTAAACGTCAGCGGAATTCTGCGAACACTGGAAGACTTCCGAAGCATTTTTAAACTTCAGCGGAATTTGGAGAACAATCAAAGAGTTCTGAAGCATTTTTAAAAGTCAGCGGAATTCCGAGAACACTGGAAGAGTTCCGAAGCATTTTTAAAAGTCAGCGGAATTCCGAGAACAATGGAAGCTTTGTGAAGCATTTTTAAACGTCAGCGGAATTCCGAGAACAATGGAAGAGTTCCGAAGCATTTTTAAACGTCAGCGGAATTCCGAGAACAATGGAAGAGTTCTGAAGCCTTTTTAAATGTCAGCGGAATTCCGAGAACAATGGAAGAGTTGTGAAGCATTTTTAAGCATCAGCGGAATTCCGAGAACAATGGAAGAGTTCCGAAGCATTTTTAAACTTCAGCAGAATTCTGAGAACAATGGAAGAGTTCCGAAGCATTCTTAAACTTCAGCGGAATTCCGAGAACAATGGAAGAGTTTCGAAGCATTTTTAAAAGTCAGCGGAATTCCGAGAACAATAGAAGAGTTGTGAAGCAATTTTAAGCGTCAGCGGAATTCCGAGAACAATGGAAGAATTCCGAAGCATTTTTAAACTTCAAAACTTCAGCGGAATTCCGAGAACAATGGAAGAGTTCCGAAGCATTTTTAAAAGTCAGCGGAATTCCGAGAACAATGGAAGAGTTCCGAAGCATTTTTAAAAGTCAGCGGAATTCCGAGAACAATGGAAGAGTTCCGAAGCATTTTTAAACTTCAGCAGAATTCCGAGAACAATGGAAGAGTTCCGAAACATTTTTAAACGTCAGCGGAATTCTGCGAACACTAGAAGAGTTCCGAAGCATTTTTAAACTTCAGCGGAATTTGGAAAACAATCGAAGAGTTCCGAAGCATTTTTAAAAGTCAGCGGAATTCCGAGAACAATAGAAGTGTTCTGAAGCATTTTTAAACATCAGCGGAATTTTGAAAACAATGGAAGATTTCCGAAGCATTTTTAAACGTCAGCGGAATTCCGAGAACAATGGAAGAGTTCCGAAGCATTTTTAAATGTCAACGGAATTCCGAGAACAATAGAAGAGTTGTGAAGTATTTTTAAGCGTCAGCGATATTCCGAGAACAATGGAAGAGTTCCGAAGCATTTTTAAACTTCAGCAGAATTCTGAGAACAATGGAAGAGTTCTGAAGCATTCTTAAACTTCAGCGGAATTCCGAGAACAATGGAAGAGTTTTGAAGCAATTTTAAGCGTCAGCGGAATTCCGACAACAATGGAAGAGTTCCGAAGCATTTTTAAAAGTAAGCGGAATTCTGAGAACAACAGAAGAGTTGTGAAGCATTTTTAAGCGTCAGCGGAATTCCGAGAACAATGGAAGAATTCCGAAGCATTTTTAAACTTCAAAACTTCAGCAGAATTCCAAGAACAATGGAAGAGTTTCAAAGCATTCTTAAACTTCAGCGGAATTCCGAGAGCAATGGAAGAGTTCCGAAGCATTTTTAAAAGTCAGCGGAATTCCGAGAACAATAGAAGAGTTCAGAAGCATTTTTAAACTTCAGCAGAATTCCTGGATCAATGGAAGAGTTCCGAAGCATTTTTAAAAGTCAGCAGAATTCCGAGAACAATAGAAGGGTACCAAAGCATGTTTAAACTTCAGCGGAATTCTGAGAACAATGTAAGAGTTCCGAAGCATTTTTAAACTTCACCGGAATTCCGAGAACAATGGAAGAGTTCCGAAGCATTTTTAAACGTCAGCGGAATTCCAGAACAATGGAAGAGTTCCGAAGCATTTTTAAACTTCAGCAGAATTCCGAGAACAATGGAAGAGTTCCGAAGCATTTTTAAACTTCAGCAGAATTCCGAGAACAATGGAAGAGTTCCGAAGCATACTTAAACTTCAGCGGAATTCCGAGAACAATGGAAGAATTCTGAAGCATTTTTAAAAGTCAGCGGAATACCGAGAACAATGGAAGAGTTGTGTAGCATTTTTAAACGTCAGCGGAATTCCAGAACAATGGAAGAGTTCCGAAGCATTTTTAAATGTCAGCGGAATTCCGAGAACAATGGAAGAGTTCTGAAGCATTTTTAAACGTCAGCGGATTTTGAAAACAATGGAAGATTTCCGAAGCATTTTTAAACGTCAGCGGAATTTGGAGAACAATCGAAGAGTTCCGAAGCATTTTTAAACTTCAACGGAATTTGGAGAACAATCGAAGAGTTCCGAAGCAATTTTAAAAGTCAGCGGAATTCCGAGAACAATGGAAGAGTTGTGAAGCATTTTTAAACGTCAGTGGAATTCCAAGAACAATGGAAGAGTTCCGAAGCATTTTTAAATGTCAGCGGAATTCTGAGAAAAATGGAAGAGTTCCGAAGCATTTTTAAACTTCACCAGAATTCCGAGAACAATGGAAGAGTTCCGAAGCATACTTAAACTTCAGCGGAATTCCGAGAACAATGGAAGAGTTCAGAAGCATTTTTAAAAGTCAGCGGAATTCCGAGAACAATGGAAGAGTTGTGAAGCATTTTTAAACATCAGCTGAATTCCGAGAACAATGGAAGAGTTCCGAAGCATTTTTAAACGTCAGCGGAATTCCAAGAACAATGGAAGAGTTCTGAAGCCTTTTTAAATGTCAGCGGAATTCCGAGAACAATGGAAGAGTTCCGAAGCATTTTTAAATGTCAGCGTAATTCCGAGAACAATAGAAGAGTTGTGAAGCAGTTTTAAGCGTCAGCGTAATTCCGAGAACAATGGAAGAGTTCCGAAGCATTCTTAAACTTCAGCGGAATTCCGAAAACAATGGAAGAGTTCCGAATCATTTTTAAATGTCAGCGGAATTCCGACAACAATAGAAGAGTTCAGAAGCATTTTTAAACTTCAGCAGAATTCCTGGATCAATGGAAGAGTTCCAAAGCATTTTTAAAAGTCAGCAGAATTCCGAGAACAATAGAAGGGTACCAAAGCATGTTTAAACTTCACCGGAATTCTGAGAACAATGTAAGAGTTCCGAAGCATTTTTAAACTTCACCGGAATTCCGAGAACAATGGAAGAGTTCCGAAGCATTTTTAAACGTCAGCGGAATTTTGAAAACAATGGAAGATTTCCGAAGCATTTTTAAACTTCAGCAGAATTCCTGGATCAATGGAAGAGTTCCGAAGCATTTTTAAAAGTCAGCAGAATTCCGAGAACAATAGAAGGGTACCAAAGCATGTTTAAACTTCAGCGGAATTCTGAGAACAATGTAAGAGTTCCGAAGCATTTTTAAACTTCACCGGAATTCCGAGAACAATGGAAGAGTTCTTAAGCATTTTTAAACGTCAGCGGAATTTTGAAAACAATGGAAGATTTCCGAAGCATTTTTAAACGTCAGCAGAATTCTGCGAACACTGGAAGAGTTCCGAAGCATTTTTAAACTTCAGCGGAATTTGGAGAACAATCGAAGAGTTCCGAAGCATTTTTAAAAGTCAGCGGAATTCCGAGAACACTGGAAGAGTTCCGAAGCATTTTTAAACTTCAGCGGAATTTGGAGAACAATCAAAGAGTTCCGAAGCATTTTTAAAAGTCAGCGGAATTCCGAGAACAATGGAAGAGTTGTGAAGCATTTTTAAACGTCAGCGGAATTCCGAGAACAATGGAAGAGTTCCGAAGCATTTTTAAACGTCAGCGGAATTCCGAGAACAATGGAAGGGTTCTGAAGCCTTTTTAAATGTCAGCGGAATTCCGAGAACAATGGAAGACTTCTGAAGCATTTTTAAATGTCAGCGGAATTCTGAGAACAATGGAAGAGTTCCGAAGCATTTTTAAACTTCAGCAGAATTCCGAGAACAATGGAAGAGTTCCGAAACATACTTAAACTTCAGCGGAATTCCGAGAACAAAGGAAGAATTCTGAAGCATTTTTAAAAGTCAGCGGAATACCGTGAACAATGGAAGAGTTGTGAAGCATTTTTAAACGTCAGCGGAATTCCAGAACAATGGAAGAGTTCTGAAGCATTTTTAAACGTCAGCGGAATTTGGAGAACAATCGAAGAGTTCCGAAGCATTTTTAAACTTCAACAGAATTTGGAGAACAATCGAAGAGTTCCGAAGCATTTTTAAACTTCAACAGAATTTGGAGAACAATCGAAGAGTTCCGAAGCAATTTTAAACGTCAGCGGAATTCCGAGAACAATGGAAGAGTTGTGAAGCATTTTTAAACGTCAGTGGAATTCCAAGAACAATGGAAGAGTTCCGAAGCATTTTTAAATGTCAGCGGAATTCCGAGAACAATGGAAGAGTTCCGAAGCATTTTTAAAAGTCAGCGGAATTCCGAGAACACTGGAAGAGTTCCGAAGCATTTTTAAACTTCAGCGGAATTTGGAGAACAATCGAAGAGTTCCGAAGCATTTTTAAAAGTCAGCGGAATTCCGAGAACAATGGAAGCTTTGTGAAGCATTTTTAAACGTCAGCGGAATTCCGAGAACAATGGAAGAGTTCCGAAGCATTTTTAAACGTCAGCGGAATTCCGAGAACAATGGAAGAGTTCTGAAGCCTTTTTAAATGTCAGCGGAATGCCGAGAACAATGGAATAGTTGTGAAGCATTTTTAAGCATCAGCGGAATTCCGAGAACAATGGAAGAGTTCCGAAGCATTTTTAAACTTCAGCAGAATTCTGAGAACAATGGAAGAGTTCCGAAGCATTCTTAAACTTCAGCGGAATTCCGAGAACAATGGAAGAGTTTGGAAGCATTTTTAAAAGTCAGCAGAATTCCGAGAACAATAGAAGCGTTGTGAAGCAATTTTAAGCGTCAGCGGAATTCCGAGAACAATGGAAGAGTTCCGAAGCATTTTGAAACGTCAGCGGAATTCCGAGAACAATGGAAGAGTTCTGAAGCATTTTTAAAAGTCAGTGGAATTCTGAGAACAATAGAAGAGTTGTGAAGCATTTTTAAGCGTCAGCGGAATTCCGAGAACAATGGAAGAATTCCGAAGCATTTTTAAACGTCAGCGGAATTCTGCGAACACTAGAAGAGTTCCGAAGCATTTTTAAACTTCAGCGGAATTTGGAAAACAATCGAAGAGTTCCGAAGCATTTTTAAAAGTCAGCGGAATTCCGAGAACAATGGAAGAGTTCTGAAGCATTTTTAAACATCAGCGGAATTTTGAAAACAATGGAAGATTTCCGAAGCTTTTTTAAACGTCAGCGGAATTCCGAGAACAATGGAAGAGTTCCGAAGCATTTTTAAATGTCAACGGAATTCCGAGAACAATAGAAGAGTTGTGAAGCATTTTTAAGCGTCAGCGATATTCCGAGAACAATGGAAGAGTTCCGAAGCATTTTTAAACTTCAGCAGAATTCTGAGAACAATGGAAGAGTTCTGAAGCATTCTTAAACTTCAGCGGAATTCCGAGAACAATGGAAGAGTTTTGAAGCAATTTTAAGCGTCAGCGGAATTCCGACAACAATGGAAGAGTTCCGAAGCATTTTTAAAAGTAAGCGGAATTCTGAGAACAATAGAAGAGTTGTGAAGCATTTTTAAGCATCAGCGGAATTCCGAGAACAATGGAAGAATTCCGAAGCATTTTTAAACTTCAAAACTTCAGCAGAATTCCAAGAACAATGGAAGAGTTTCGAAGCATTCTTAAACTAGAGCGGAATTCCGAGAGCAGTGGAAGAGTTCCGAAGCATTTTTAAAAGTCAGCGGAATTCCGAGAACAATAGAAGAGTTCCGAAGCATTTTTAAACTTCAGAAGAATTCCTGGATCAATGGAAGAGTTCCGAAGCATTTTTAAAAGTCAGCAGAATTTCGAGAACAATAGAAGGGTACCAAAGCATGTTTAAACTTCAGTGGAATTCTGAGAACAATGTAAGAATTCCGAAGCATTTTTAAACTTCAACGGAATTCCGAGAACAATGGAAGAGTTCCGAAGCATTTTTAAACGTCAGCGGAATTCCGAGAACAATGGAAGAGTTCTGAATCATTTTTAAACGTCAGCGGAATTTTGAAAACAATGGAAGATTTCCGAAGCATTTTTAAACGTCAGCGGAATTCTGCGAACACTGGAAGACTTCCGAAGCATTTTTAAACTTCAGCGGAATTTGGAGAACAATCAAAGAGTTCTGAAGCATTTTTAAAAGTCAGCGGAATTCCGAGAACACTGGAAGAGTTCCGAAGCATTTTTAAAAGTCAGCGGAATTCCGAGAACAATGGAAGCTTTGTGAAGCATTTTTAAACGTCAGCGGAATTCCGAGAACAATGGAAGAGTTCCGAAGCATTTTTAAACGTCAGCGGAATTCCGAGAACAATGGAAGAGTTCTGAAGCCTTTTTAAATGTCAGCGGAATTCCGAGAACAATGGAAGAGTTGTGAAGCATTTTTAAGCATCAGCGGAATTCCGAGAACAATGGAAGAGTTCCGAAGCATTTTTAAACTTCAGCAGAATTCTGAGAACAATGGAAGAGTTCCGAAGCATTCTTAAACTTCAGCGGAATTCCGAGAACAATGGAAGAGTTTCGAAGCATTTTTAAAAGTCAGCGGAATTCCGAGAACAATAGAAGAGTTGTGAAGCAATTTTAAGCGTCAGCGGAATTCCGAGAACAATGGAAGAATTCCGAAGCATTTTTAAACTTCAAAACTTCAGCGGAATTCCGAGAACAATGGAAGAGTTCCGAAGCATTTTTAAAAGTCAGCGGAATTCCGAGAACAATGGAAGAGTTCCGAAGCATTTTTAAACGTCAGCGGAATTCTGCGAACACTGGAAGAGTTCCGAAGCATTTTTAAACTTCAGCAGAATTTGGAGAACAATCGAAGAGTTCCGAAGCATTTTTAAAAGTCAGCGGAATTCCGAGAACAATTTAAGAGTTCTGAAGCATTTTTAAACATCAGCGGAATTTTGAAAACAATGGAAGATTTCCGAAGCATTTTTAAACATCAGCGGAATTCCGAGAACAATGGAAGAGTTCCGAAGCATTTTTAAACGTCAGCGGAATTCCAAGAACAATGGAAGAGTTCTGAAGCCTTTTTAAATGTCAGCGGAATTCCGAGAACAATGGAAGAGTTCCGAAGCATTTTTAAATGTCAGCGGAATTCCGAGAACAATAGAAGAGTTGTGAAGCATTTTTAAGCGTCAGCGGAATTCCGAGAACAATGGAAGAGTTCCGAAGCATTCTTAAACTTTAGCGGAATTCCGAGAACAATAGAAGAGTTCAGAAGCATTTTTAAACTTCAGCAGAATTCCTGGATCAATGGAAGAGTTCCGAAGCATTTTTAAAAGTCAGCAGAATTCCGAGAACAATAGAAGGGTACCAAAGCATGTTTAAACTTCACCGGAATTCTGAGAACAATGTAAGAGTTCCGAAGCATTTTTAAACTTCACCGGAATTCCGAGAACAATGGAAGAGTTCCGAAGCATTTTTAAACGTCAGCGGAATTTTGAAAACAATGGAAGATTTCCGAAGCATTTTTAAACGTCAGCAGAATTCTGCGAACACTGGAAGAGTTCCGAAGCATTTTTAAACTTCAGCGGAATTTGGAGAACAATCGAAGAGTTCCGAAGCATTTTTAAACGTCAGCGGAATTCCGAGAACACTGGAAGAGTTCCGAAGCATTTTTAAACTTCAGCGGAATTTGGAGAACAATCAAAGAGTTCCGAAGCATTTTTAAAAGTCAGCGGAATTCCGAGAACAATGGAAGAGTTGTGAAGCATTTTTAAACGTCAGCGGAATTCCGAGAACAATGGAAGAGTTCCGAAGCATTTTTAAACGTCAGCGGAATTCCGAGAACAATGGAAGGGTTCTGAAGCCTTTTTAAATGTCAGCGGAATTCCGAGAACAATGGAAGACTTCTGAAGCATTTTTAAATGTCAGCGGAATTCTGAGAACAATGGAAGAGTTCCGAAGCATTTTTAAACTTCAGCAGAATTCCGAGAACAATGGAAGAGTTCCGAAACATTTTTAAACGTCAGCGGAATTCTGCGAACACTAGAAGAGTTCCGAAGCATTTTTAAACTTCAGCGGAATTTGGAAAACAATCGAAGAGTTCCGAAGCATTTTTAAAAGTCAGCGGAATTCCGAGAACAATGGAAGTGTTCTGAAGCATTTTTAAACATCAGCGGAATTTTGAAAACAATGGAAGATTTCCGAAGCATTTTTAAACGTCATCGGAATTCCGAGAACAATGCAAGAGTTCCGAAGCATTTTTAAATGTCAACGGAATTCCGAGAACAATAGAAGAGTTGTGAAGCATTTTTAAGCGTCAGCGATATTCCGAGAACAATGGAAGAGTTCCGAAGCATTTTTAAACTTCAGCAGAATTCTGAGAACAATGGAAGAGTTCTGAAGCATTCTTAAACTTCAGCGGAATTCCGAGAACAATGGAAGAGTTTTGAAGCAATTTTAAGCGTCAGCGGAATTCCGACAACAATGGAAGAGTTCCGAAGCATTTTTAAAAGTAAGCGGAATTCTGAGAACAACAGAAGAGTTGTGAAGCATTTTTAAGCGTCAGCGGAATTCCGAGAACAATGGAAGAATTCCGAAGCATTTTTAAACTTCAAAACTTCAGCAGAATTCCAAGAACAATGGAAGAGTTTCAAAGCATTCTTAAACTTCAGCGGAATTCCGAGAGCAATGGAAGAGTTCCGAAGCATTTTTAAAAGTCAGCGGAATTCCGAGAACAATAGAAGAGTTCAGAAGCATTTTTAAACTTCAGCAGAATTCCTGGATCAATGGAAGAGTTCCGAAGCATTTTTAAAAGTCAGCAGAATTCCGAGAACAATAGAAGGGTACCAAAGCATGTTTAAACTTCAGCGGAATTCTGAGAACAATGTAAGAGTTCCGAAGCATTTTTAAACTTCACCGGAATTCCGAGAACAATGGAAGAGTTCCGAAGCATTTTTAAACGTCAGCGGAATTCCAGAACAATGGAAGAGTTCCGAAGCATTTTTAAACTTCAGCAGAATTCCGAGAACAATGGAAGAGTTCCGAAGCATTTTTAAACTTCAGCAGAATTCCGAGAACAATGGAAGAGTTCCGAAGCATACTTAAACTTCAGCGGAATTCCGAGAACAATGGAAGAATTCTGAAGCATTTTTAAAAGTCAGCGGAATACCGAGAACAATGGAAGAGTTGTGTAGCATTTTTAAACGTCAGCGGAATTCCAGAACAATGGAAGAGTTCCGAAGCATTTTTAAATGTCAGCGGAATTCCGAGAACAATGGAAGAGTTCTGAAGCATTTTTAAACGTCAGCGGATTTTGAAAACAATGGAAGATTTCCGAAGCATTTTTAAACGTCAGCGGAATTTGGAGAACAATCGAAGAGTTCCGAAGCATTTTTAAACTTCAACGGAATTTGGAGAACAATCGAAGAGTTCCGAAGCAATTTTAAAAGTCAGCGGAATTCCGAGAACAATGGAAGAGTTGTGAAGCATTTTTAAACGTCAGTGGAATTCCAAGAACAATGGAAGAGTTCCGAAGCATTTTTAAATGTCAGCGGAATTCTGAGAAAAATGGAAGAGTTCCGAAGCATTTTTAAACTTCACCAGAATTCCGAGAACAATGGAAGAGTTCCGAAGCATACTTAAACTTCAGCGGAATTCCGAGAACAATGGAAGAGTTCAGAAGCATTTTTAAAAGTCAGCGGAATTCCGAGAACAATGGAAGAGTTGTGAAGCATTTTTAAACATCAGCGGAATTCCGAGAACAATGGAAGAGTTCCGAAGCATTTTTAAACGTCAGCGGAATTCCAAGAACAATGGAAGAGTTCTGAAGCCTTTTTAAATGTCAGCGGAATTCCGAGAACAATGGAAGAGTTCCGAAGCATTTTTAAATGTCAGCGGAATTCCGAGAACAATAGAAGAGTTGTGAAGCAGTTTTAAGCGTCAGCGTAATTCCGAGAACAATGGAAGAGTTCCGAAGCATTCTTAAACTTCAGCGGAATTCCGAAAACAATGGAAGAGTTCCGAATCATTTTTAAATGTCAGCGGAATTCCGACAACAATAGAAGAGTTGTGAAGCATTTTTAAGCGTCAGCGGAATTCCGAGAACAATGGAAGAGTTCCGAAGCATTCTTAAACTTCAGCGGAATTCCGAGAACAATAGAAGAGTTCAGAAGCATTTTTAAACTTCAGCAGAATTCCTGGATCAATGGAAGAGTTCCGAAGCATTTTTAAAAGTCAGCAGAATTCCGAGAACAATAGAAGGGTACCAAAGCATGTTTAAACTTCACCGGAATTCTGAGAACAATGTAAGAGTTCCGAAGCATTTTTAAACTTCACCGGAATTCCGAGAACAATGGAAGAGTTCCGAAGCATTTTTAAACGTCAGCGGAATTTTGAAAACAATGGAAGATTTCCGAAGCATTTTTAAACTTCAGCAGAATTCCTGGATCAATGGAAGAGTTCCGAAGCATTTTTAAAAGTCAGCAGAATTCCGAGAACAATAGAAGGGTACCAAAGCATGTTTAAACTTCAGCGGAATTCTGAGAACAATGTAAGAGTTCCGAAGCATTTTTAAACTTCACCGGAATTCCGAGAACAATGGAAGAGTTCTTAAGCATTTTTAAACGTCAGCGGAATTTTGAAAACAATGGAAGATTTCCGAAGCATTTTTAAACGTCAGCAGAATTCTGCGAACACTGGAAGAGTTCCGAAGCATTTTTAAACTTCAGCGGAATTTGGAGAACAATCAAAGAGTTCCGAAGCATTTTTAAAAGTCAGCGGAATTCCGAGAACAATGGAAGAGTTGTGAAGCATTTTTAAACGTCAGCGGAATTCCGAGAACAATGGAAGAGTTCCGAAGCATTTTTAAACGTCAGCGGAATTCCGAGAACAATGGAAGGGTTCTGAAGCCTTTTTAAATGTCAGCGGAATTCCGAGAACAATGGAAGACTTCTGAAGCATTTTTAAATGTCAGCGGAATTCTGAGAACAATGGAAGAGTTCCGAAGCATTTTTAAACTTCAGCAGAATTCCGAGAACAATGGAAGAGTTCCGAAACATACTTAAACTTCAGCGGAATTCCGAGAACAAAGGAAGAATTCTGAAGCATTTTTAAAAGTCAGCGGAATACCGTGAACAATGGAAGAGTTGTGAAGCATTTTTAAACGTCAGCGGAATTCCAGAACAATGGAAGAGTTCCGAAGCATTTTTAAATGTCAGCGGAATTCCGAGAACAATGGAAGAGTTGTGAAGCATTTTTAAACGTCAGTGGAATTCCAAGAACAATGGAAGAGTTCCGAAGCATTTTTAAATGTCAGCGGAATTCCGAGAACAATGGAAGAGTTCCGAAGCATTTTTAAAAGTCAGCGGAATTCCGAGAACACTGGAAGAGTTCCGAAGCATTTTTAAACTTCAGCGGAATTTGGAGAACAATCGAAGAGTTCCGAAGCATTTTTAAAAGTCAGCGGAATTCCGAGAACAATGGAAGCTTTGTGAAGCATTTTTAAACGTCAGCGGAATTCCGAGAACAATGGAAGAGTTCCGAAGCATTTTTAAACGTCAGCGGAATTCCGAGAACAATGGAAGTGTTCTGAAGCCTTTTTAAATGTCAGCGGAATGCCGAGAACAATGGAATAGTTGTGAAGCATTTTTAAGCATCAGCGGAATTCCGAGAACAATGAAAGAGTTCCGAAGCATTTTTAAACTTCAGCAGAATTCTGAGAACAATGGAAGAGTTCCGAAGCATTCTTAAACTTCAGCGGAATTCCGAGAACAATGGAAGAGTTTGGAAGCATTTTTAAAAGTCAGCGGAATTCCGAGAACAATAGAAGAGTTGTGAAGCAATTTTAAGCGTCAGCGGAATTCCGAGAACAATGGAAGAGTTCCGAAGCATTTTGAAACGTCAGCGGAATTCCGAGAACAATGGAAGAGTTCTGAAGCATTTTTAAAAGTCAGTGGAATTCTGAGAACAATAGAAGAGTTGTGAAGCATTTTTAAGCGTCAGCGGAATTCCGAGAACAATGGAAGAATTCCGAAGCATTTTTAAACGTCAGCGGAATTCTGCGAACACTAGAAGAGTTCCGAAGCATTTTTAAACTTCAGCGGAATTTGGAAAACAATCGAAGAGTTCCGAAGCATTTTTAAAAGTCAGCGGAATTCCGAGAACAATGGAAGAGTTCTGAAGCATTTTTAAACATCAGCGGAATTTTGAAAACAATGGAAGATTTCCGAAGCTTTTTTAAACGTCAGCGGAATTCCGAGAACAATGGAAGAGTTCCGAAGCATTTTTAAATGTCAACGGAATTCCGAGAACAATAGAAGAGTTGTGAAGCATTTTTAAGCGTCAGCGATATTCCGAGAACAATGGAAGAGTTCCGAAGCATTTTTAAACTTCAGCAGAATTCTGAGAACAATGGAAGAGTTCTGAAGCATTCTTAAACTTCAGCGGAATTCCGAGAACAATGGAAGAGTTTTGAAGCAATTTTAAGCGTCAGCGGAATTCCGACAACAATGGAAGAGTTCCGAAGCATTTTTAAAAGTAAGCGGAATTCTGAGAACAATAGAAGAGTTGTGAAGCATTTTTAAGCATCAGCGGAATTCCGAGAACAATGGAAGAATTCCGAAGCATTTTTAAACTTCAAAACTTCAGCAGAATTCCAAGAACAATGGAAGAGTTTCGAAGCATTCTTAAACTAGAGCGGAATTCCGAGAGCAGTGGAAGAGTTCCGAAGCATTTTTAAAAGTCAGCGGAATTCCGAGAACAATAGAAGAGTTCCGAAGCATTTTTAAACTTCAGAAGAATTCCTGGATCAATGGAAGAGTTCCGAAGCATTTTTAAAAGTCAGCAGAATTTCGAGAACAATAGAAGGGTACCAAAGCATGTTTAAACTTCAGTGGAATTCTGAGAACAATGTAAGAATTCCGAAGCATTTTTAAACTTCAACGGAATTCCGAGAACAATGGAAGAGTTCCGAAGCATTTTTAAACGTCAGCGGAATTCCGAGAACAATGGAAGAGTTCTGAATCATTTTTAAACGTCAGCGGAATTTTGAAAACAATGGAAGATTTCCGAAGCATTTTTAAACGTCAGCGGAATTCTGCGAACACTGGAAGACTTCCGAAGCATTTTTAAACTTCAGCGGAATTTGGAGAACAATCAAAGAGTTCTGAAGCATTTTTAAAAGTCAGCGGAATTCCGAGAACACTGGAAGAGTTCCGAAGCATTTTTAAAAGTCAGCGGAATTCCGAGAACAATGGAAGCTTTGTGAAGCATTTTTAAACGTCAGCGGAATTCCGAGAACAATGGAAGAGTTCCAAAGCATTTTTAAACGTCAGCGGAATTCCGAGAACAATGGAAGAGTTCTGAAGCCTTTTTAAATGTCAGCGGAATTCCGAGAACAATGGAAGAGTTGTGAAGCATTTTTAAGCATCAGCGGAATTCCGAGAACAATGGAAGAGTTCCGAAGCATTTTTAAACTTCAGCAGAATTCTGAGAACAATGGAAGAGTTCCGAAGCATTCTTAAACTTCAGCGGAATTCCGAGAACAATGGAAGAGTTTCGAAGCATTTTTAAAAGTCAGCGGAATTCCGAGAACAATAGAAGAGTTGTGAAGCAATATTAAGCGTCAGCGGAATTCCGAGAACAATGGAAGAATTCCGAAGCATTTTTAAACTTCAAAACTTCAGCGGAATTCCGAGAACAATGGAAGAGTTCCGAAGCATTTTTAAAAGTCAGCGGAATTCCGAGAACAATGGAAGAGTTCCGAAGCATTTTTAAACGTCAGCGGAATTCTGCGAACACTGGAAGAGTTCCGAAGCATTTTTAAACTTCAGCAGAATTTGGAGAACAATCGAAGAGTTCCGAAGCATTTTTAAAAGTCAGCGGAATTCCGAGAACAATTTAAGAGTTCTGAAGCATTTTTAAACATCAGCGGAATTTTGAAAACAATGGAAGATTTCCGAAGCATTTTTAAAAGTCAGCGGAATTCTGAGAACAATAGAAGAGTTGTGAAGCATTTTTAAGCGTCAGCGGAATTCCGAGAACAATGGAAGAGTTCCGAAGCATTCTTAAACTTCAGCGGAATTCCGAGAACAATGGAAGAGTTGTGAAGCATTTTTAAACGTCAGTGGAATTCCAAGAACAATGGAAGAGTTCCGAAGCATTTTTAAATGTCAGCGGAATTCTGAGAAAAATGGAAGAGTTCCGAAGCATTTTTAAACTTCACCAGAATTCCGAGAACAATGGAAGAGTTCCGAAGCATACTTAAACTTCAGCGGAATTCCGAGAACAATGGAAGAGTTCAGAAGCATTTTTAAAAGTCAGCGGAATTCCGAGAACAATGGAAGAGTTGTGAAGCATTTTTAAACATCAGCGGAATTCCGAGAACAATGGAAGAGTTCCGAAGCATTTTTAAACGTCAGCGGAATTCCAAGAACAATGGAAGAGTTCTGAAGCCTTTTTAAATGTCAGCGGAATTCCGAGAACAATGGAAGAGTTCCGAAGCATTTTTAAATGTCAGCGGAATTCCGAGAACAATAGAAGAGTTGTGAAGCATTTTTAAGCGTCAGCGGAATTCCGAGAACAATGGAAGAGTTCCGAAGCATTCTTAAACTTTAGCGGAATTCCTAGAACAATAGAAGAGTTCAGAAGCATTTTTAAACTTCAGCAGAATTCCTGGATCAATGGAAGAGTTCCGAAGCATTTTTAAAAGTCAGCAGAATTCCGAGAACAATAGAAGGGTACCAAAGCATGTTTAAACTTCAGCGGAATTCTGAGAACAATGTAAGAGTTCCGAAGCATTTTTAAACTTCACCGGAATTCCGAGAACAATGGAAGAGTTCTGAAGCATTTTTAAACGTCAGCGGAATTTTGAAAACAATGGAAGATTTCCGAAGCATTTTTAAACGTCAGCAGAATTCTGCGAACACTGGAAGAGTTCCGAAGCATTTTTAAACTTCAGCGGAATTTGGAGAACAATCGAAGAGTTCCGAAGCATTTTTAAACGTCAGCGGAATTCCGAGAACACTGGAAGAGTTCCGAAGCATTTTTAAACTTCAGCGGAATTTGGAGAACAATCAAAGAGTTCCGAAGCATTTTTAAAAGTCAGCGGAATTCCGAGAACAATGGAAGAGTTGTGAAGCATTTTTAAACGTCAGCGGAATTCCGAGAACAATGGAAGAGTTCCGAAGCATTTTTAAACGTCAGCGGAATTCCGAGAACAATGGAAGGGTTCTGAAGCCTTTTTAAATGTCAGCGGAATTCCGAGAACAATGGAAGACTTCTGAAGCATTTTTAAATGTCAGCGGAATTCTGAGAACAATGGAAGAGTTCCGAAGCATTTTTAAACTTCAGCAGAATTCCGAGAACAATGGAAGAGTTCCGAAACATACTTAAACTTCAGCGGAATTTGGAGAACAATCGAAGAGTTCCGAAGCATTTTTAAAAGTCAGCGGAATTCCGAGAACAATGGAAGCTTTGTGAAGCATTTTTAAACGTCAGCGGAATTCCGAGAACAATGGAAGAGTTCCGAAGCATTTTTAAACGTCAGCGGAATTCCGAGAACAATGGAAGAGTTCTGAAGCCTTTTTAAATGTCAGCGGAATGCCGAGAACAATGGAATAGTTGTGAAGCATTTTTAAGCATCAGCGGAATTCCGAGAACAATGGAAGAGTTCCGAAGCATTTTTAAACTTCAGCAGAATTCTGAGAACAATGGAAGAGTTCCGAAGCATTCTTAAACTTCAGCGGAATTCCGAGAACAATAGAAGAGTTGTGAAGCAATTTTAAGCGTCAGCGGAATTCCGAGAACAATGGAAGAGTTCCGAAGCATTTTGAAACGTCAGCGGAATTCCGAGAACAATGGAAGAGTTCTGAAGCATTTTTAAAAGTCAGTGGAATTCTGAGAACAATAGAAGAGTTGTGAAGCATTTTTAAGCGTCAGCGGAATTCCGAGAACAATGGAAGAATTCCGAAGCATTTTTAAACGTCAGCGGAATTCTGCGAACACTAGAAGAGTTCCGAAGCATTTTTAAACTTCAGCGGAATTTGGAAAACAATCGAAGAGTTCCGAAGCATTTTTAAAAGTCAGCGGAATTCCGAGAACAATGGAAGAGTTCCGAAGCATTTTTAAATGTCAACGGAATTCCGAGAACAATAGAAGAGTTGTGAAGCATTTTTAAGCGTCAGCGATATTCCGAGAACAATGGAAGAGTTCCGAAGCATTTTTAAACTTCAGCAGAATTCTGAGAACAATGGAAGAGTTCTGAAGCATTCTTAAACTTCAGCGGAATTCCAAGAACAATGGAAGAGTTTTGAAGCAATTTTAAGCGTCAGCGGAATTCCGACAACAATGGAAGAGTTCCGAAGCATTTTTAAACGTCAGCGGAATTCCGAGAACAATGGAAGAGTTCTGAAGCATTTTTAAAAGTCAGCGGAATTCTGAGAAAAATAGAAGAGTTGTGAAGCATTTTTAAGCATCAGCGGAATTCCGAGAACAATGGAAGAATTCCGAAGCATTTTTAAACTTCAAAACTTCAGCAGAATTCCAAGAACAATGGAAGAGTTTCGAAGCATTCTTAAACTAGAGCGGAATTCCGAGAGCAGTGGAAGAGTTCCGAAGCATTTTTAAAAGTCAGCGGAATTCCGAGAACAATAGAAGAGTTCCGAAGCATTTTTAAACTTCAGAAGAATTCCTGGATCAATGGAAGAGTTCCGAAGCATTTTTAAAAGTCAGCAGAATTTCGAGAACAATAGAAGGGTACCAAAGCATGTTTAAACTTCAGTGGAATTCTGAGAACAATGTAAGAATTCCGAAGCATTTTTAATCTTCAACGGAATTCCGAGAACAATGGAAGAGTTCCGAAGCATTTTTAAACTTCAGCGGAATTTGGAGAACAATCAAATAGTTCCGAAGCATTTTTAAAAGTCAGCGGAATTCCGAGAACAATGGAAGCTTTGTGAAGCCTTTTTAAATGTCAGCGGAATTTCGAGAACAATGGAAGAGTTGTGAAGCATTTTTAAGCATCAGCGGAATTCCGAGAACAATGGAAGAGTTCCGAAGCATTTTTAAACTTCAGCAGAATTCTGAGAACAATGGAAGAGTTCCGAAGCATTCTTAAACTTCAGCGGAATTCCGAGAACAATGGAAGAGTTTCGAAGCATTTTTAAAAGTCAGCGGAATTCCGAGAACAATAGAAGAGTTGTGAAGCAATTTTAAGCGTCAGCGGAATTCCGAGAACAATGGAAGAATTCCGAAGCATTTTTAAACTTCAAAACTTCAGCGGAATTCCGAGAACAATGGAAGAGTTCCGAAGCATTTTTAAAAGTCAGCGGAATTCCGAGAACAATGGAAGAGTTCCGAAGCATTTTTAAACGTCAGCGGAATTCTGCGAACACTGGAAGAGTTCCGAAGCATTTTTAAACTTCAGCAGAATTTGGAGAACAATCGAAGAGTTCCGAAGCATTTTTAAAAGTCAGCGGAATTCCGAGAACAATTTAAGAGTTCTGAAGCATTTTTAAACATCAGCGGAATTTTGAAAACAATGGAAGATTTCCGAAGCATTTTTAAAAGTCAGCGGAATTCTGAGAACAATAGAAGAGTTGTGAAGCATTTTTAAGCGTCAGCGGAATTCCGAGAACAATGGAAGAGTTCCGAAGCATTCTTAAACTTCAGCGGAATTCCGAGAACAATGGAAGAGTTCCGAAGCATTTTTAAAAGTCAGCGGAATTCCGAGAACAATAGAAGAGTTCAGAAGCATTTTTAAAAGTCAGCAGAATTTCGAGAACAATAGAAGGGTACCAAAGCATGTTTAAACTTCAGCGGAATTCTGAGAACAAAGTAAGAGTTCCGAAGCATTTTTAAACTTCACCGGAATTCCGAGAACAATGGAAGAGTTCCGAAGCATTTTTAAACGTCAGCGGAATTTTGAAAACAATGGAAGATTTCCGAAGCATTTTTAAACTTCAGCAGAATTCCGAGAACAATGGAAGAGTTCCGAAGCATACTTAAACTTCAGCGGAATTCCGAGAACAATGGAAGAATTCTGAAGCATTTTTAAAAATCAGCGGAATACCGAGAACAATGGAAGAGTTGTGTAGCATTTTTAAACGTCAGCGGAATTCCAGAACAATGGAAGAGTTCCGAAGCATTTTTAAATGTCAGCGGAATTCCGAGAACAATGGAAGAGTTCTGAAGCATTTTTAAACGTCAGCGGATTTTGAAAACAATGGAAGATTTCCGAAGCATTTTTAAACGTCAGCGGAATTTGGAGAACAATCGAAGAGTTCCGAAGCATTTTTAAACTTCAACGGAATTTGGAGAACAATCGAAGAGTTCCGAAGCAATTTTAAAAGTCAGCGGAATTCCGAGAACAATGGAAGAGTTGTGAAGCATTTTTAAACGTCAGTGGAATTCCAAGAACAATGGAAGAGTTCCGAAGCATTTTTAAACATCAGCGGAATTCCGAGAACAATGGAAGAGTTCCGAAGCATTTTTAAACGTCAGCGGAATTCCGAGAACAATGGAAGAGTTGTGAAGCATTTTTAAACATCAGCGGAATTCCGAGAACAATGGAAGAGTTCTGAAGCATTTTTAAACGTCAGCGGAATTCCAAGAACAATGGAAGAGTTCTGAAGCCTTTTTAAATGTCAGCGGAATTCCGAGAACAATGGAAGAGTTCCGAAGCATTTTTAAATGTCAGCGGAATTCCGAGAACAATAGAAGAGTTGTGAAGCAGTTTTAAGCGTCAGCGTAATTCCGAGAACAATGGAAGAGTTCCGAAGCATTTTGAAACTTCAGCAGAATTCCGAGAACAATGGAAGAGTTCCGAAGCATTTTTAAACTTCAGCAGAATTCCGAGAACAATGGAAGAGTTCCGAAGCATTCTTAAACTTCAGCGGAATTCCGAAAACAATGGAAGAGTTCCGAATCATTTTTAAATGTCAGCGGAATTCCGAGAACAATAGAAGAGTTGTGAAGCATTTTTAAGCGTCAGCGGAATTCCGAGAAGAATGGAAGAGTTCCGAAGCATTCTTAAACTTCAGCGGAATTCCGAGAACAATAGAAGAGTTCAGAAGCATTTTTAAACTTCAGCAGAATTCCTGGATCAATGGAAGAGTTCCGAAGCATTTTTAAAAGTCAGCAGAATTCCGAGAACAATAGAAGGGTACCAAAGCATGTTTAAACTTCACCGGAATTCTGAGAACAATGTAAGAGTTCCGAAGCATTTTTAAACTTCACCGGAATTCCGAGAACAATGGAAGAGTTCCGAAGCATTTTTAAACGTCAGCGGAATTTTGAAAACAATGGAAGATTTCCGAAGCATTTTTAAACTTCAGCAGAATTCCTGGATCAATGGAAGAGTTCCGAAGCATTTTTAAAAGTCAGCAGAATTCCGAGAACAATAGAAGGGTACCAAAGCATGTTTAAACTTCAGCGGAATTCTGAGAACAATGTAAGAGTTCCGAAGCATTTTTAAACTTCACCGGAATTCCGAGAACAATGGAAGAGTTCTGAAGCATTTTTAAACGTCAGCGGAATTTTGAAAACAATGGAAGATTTCCGAAGCATTTTTAAACGTCAGCAGAATTCTGCGAACACTGGAAGAGTTCCGAAGAATTTTTAAACTTCAGCGGAATTTGGAGAACAATCGAAGAGTTCCGAAGCATTTTTAAAAGTCAGCGGAATTCCGAGAACACTGGAGGAGTTCCGAAGCATTTTTAAACTTCAGCGGAATTTGGAGAACAATCAAAGAGTTCCGAAGCATTTTTAAAAGTCAGCGGAATTCCGAGAACAATGGAAGAGTTGTGAAGCATTTTTAAACGTCAGCGGAATTCCGAGAACAATGGAAGAGTTCCGAAGCATTTTTAAACGTCAGCGGAATTCCGAGAACAATGGAAGGGTTCTGAAGCCTTTTTAAATGTCAGCGGAATTCCGAGAACAATGGAAGACTTCTGAAGCATTTTTAAATGTCAGCGGAATTCTGAGAACAATGGAAGAGTTCCGAAGCATTTTTAAACTTCAGCAGAATTCCGAGAACAATGGAAGAGTTCCGAAGCATACTTAAACTTCAGCGGAATTCCGAGAACAAAGGAAGAATTCTGAAGCATTTTTAAAAGTCAGCGGAATACCGAGAACAATGGAAGAGTTGTGAAGCATTTTTAAACGTCAGCGGAATTCCAGAACAATCGAAGAGTTCCGAAGCATTTTTAAACTTCAACAGAATTTGGAGAACAATCGAAGAGTTCCGAAGCAATTTTAAAAGTCAGCGGAATTCCGAGAACAATGGAAGAGTTGTGAAGCATTTTTAAACGTCAGTGGAATTCCAAGAACAATGGAAGAGTTCCGAAGCATTTTTAAATGTCAGCGGAATTCTGAGAACAATGGAAGAGTTCCGAAGCATTTTTAAACTTCAGCAGAATTCCGAGAACAATGGAAGAGTTCCGAAGCATTTTTAAAAGTCAGCGGAATTCCGAGAACAATGGAAGAGTTCCGAAGCATTCTTAAACTTCAGCGGAATTTGGAGAACAATCGAAGAGTTCCGAAGCATTTTTAAAAGTCAGCGGAATTCCGAGAACAATGGAAGCTTTGTGAAGCATTTTTAAACGTCAGCGGAATTCCGAGAACAATGGAAGAGTTCCAAAGCATTTTTAAACGTCAGCGGAATTCCGAGAACAATGGAAGAGTTCTGAAGCCTTTTTAAATGTCAGCGGAATGCCGAGAACAATGGAATAGTTGTGAAGCATTTTTAAGCATCAGCGGAATTCCGAGAACAATGGAAGAGTTCCGAAGCATTTTTAAACTTCAGCAGAATTCTGAGAACAATGGAAGAGTTCCGAAGCATTCTTAAACTTCAGCGGAATTCCGAGAACAATGGAAGAGTTTCGAAGCATTTTTAAAAGTCAGCGGAATTCCGAGAACAATAGAAGAGTTGTGAAGCAATTTTAAGCGTCAGCGGAATTCCGAGAACAATGGAAGAGTTCCGAAGCATTTTAAAACGTCAGCGGAATTCCGAGAACAATGGAAGAGTTCTGAAGCATTTTTAAAAGTCAGCGGAATTCTGAGAACAATAGAAGAGTTGTGAAGCATTTTTAAGCGTCAGCGGAATTCCGAGAACAATGGAAGAATTCCGAAGCATTTTTAAACGTCAGCGGAATTCTGCGAACACTAGAAGAGTTCCGAAGCATTTTTAAACTTCAGCGGAATTTGGAAAACAATCGAAGAGTTCCGAAGCATTTTTAAAAGTCAGCGGAATTCCGAGAACAATGGAAGAGTTCTGAAGCATTTTTAAACATCAGCGGAATTTTGAAAACAATGGAAGATTTCCGAAGCATTTTTAAACGTCAGCGGAATTCCGAGAACAATGGAAGAGTTCCGAAGCATTTTTAAATGTCAACGGAATTCCGAGAACAATAGAAGAGTTGTGAAGCATTTTTAAGCGTCAGCGGAATTCCGAGAACAATGGAAGAGTTCCGAAGCATTTTTAAACTTCAGCAGAATTCTGAGAACAATGGAAGAGTTCCGAAGCATTCTTAAACTTCAGCGGAATTCCGAGAACAATGGAAGAGTTTCGAAGCATTTTTAAAAGTCAGCGGAATTCCGAGAACAATAGAAGAGTTGTGCAGCAATTTTAAGCGTCAGCGGAATTCCGAGAACAATGGAAGAGTTCCGAAGCATTTTGAAACGTCAGCGGAATTCCGAGAACAATGGAAGAGTTCTGAATCATTTTTAAAAGTCAGCGGAATTCTGAGAACAATAGAAGAGTTGTGAAGCATTTTTAAGCGTCAGCGGAATTCCGAGAACAATGGAAGAATTCCGAAGCATTTTTAAACGTCAGCGGAATTCTGCGAACACTAGAAGAGTTCCGAAGCATTTTTAAACTTCAGCGGAATTTGGAAAACAATCGAAGAGTTCCGAAGCATTTTTAAAAGTCAGCGGAATTCCGAGAACAATGGAAGAGTTCTGAAGCATTTTTAAACATCAGCGGAATTTTGAAAACAATGGAAGATTTCCGAAGCATTTTTAAACGTCAGCGGAATTCCGAGAACAATGGAAGAGTTCCGAAGCATTTTTAAATGTCAACGGAATTCCGAGAACAATAGAAGAGTTGTGAAGCATTTTTAAGCGTCAGCGATATTCCGAGAACAATGGAAGAGTTCCGAAGCATTTTTAAACTTCAGCAGAATTCTGAGAACAATGGAAGAGTTCTGAAGCATTCTTAAACTTCAGCGGAATTCCGAGAACAATGGAAGAGTTTTGAAGCAATTTTAAGAGTCAGCGGAATTCCGACAACAATGGAAGAGTTCCGAAGCATTTTTAAAAGTAAGCGGAATTCTGAGAACAATAGATGAGTTGTGAAGCATTTTTAAGCGTCAGCGGAATTCCGAGAACAATGGAAGAATTCCGAAGCATTTTTAAACTTCAAAACTTCAGCAGAATTCCAAGAACAATGGAAGAGTTTCGAAGCATTCTTAAACTTCAGCGGAATTCCGAGAGCAATGGAAGAGTTCCGAAGCATTTTTAAAAGTCAGCGGAATTCCGAGAACAATAGAAGAGTTCCGAAGCATTTTTAAACTTCAGAAGAATTCCTGTATCAATGGAAGAGTTCCGAAGCATTTTTAAAAGTCAGCAGAATTTCGAGAACAATAGAAGGGTACCAAAGCATGTTTAAACTTCAGTGGAATTCTGAGAACAATGTAAGAATTCCGAAGCATTTTTAAACTTCACCGGAATTCCGAGAACAATGGAAGCGTTCCGAAGCATTTTTAAAAGTCAGCGGAATTCCGAGAACAATGGAAGAGTTCTGAATCATTTTTAAACGTCAGCGGAATTTTGAAAACAATGGAAGATTTCCGAAGCATTTTTAAACGTCAGCGGAATTCTGCGAACACTGGAAGACTTCCGAAGCTTTTTTAAACTTCAGCGGAATTTGGAGAACAATCGAAGAGTTCTGAATCATTTTTAAAAGTCAGCGGAATTCCGAGAACACTGGAAGAGTTCCGAAGCATTTTTAAACTTCAGCGGAATTTGGAGAACAATCGAATAGTTCCGAACCATTTTTAAAAGTCAGCGGAATTCCGAGAACAATGGAAGAGTTCCGAAGCATTTTTAAACGTCAGCGGAATTCCGAGAACAATGGAAGAGTTCTGAAGCCTTTTTAAATGTCAGCGGAATTCCGAGAACAATGGAAGAGTTGTGAAGCATTTTTAAGCATCAGCGGAATTTCGAGAACAATGGAAGAGTTCCGAAGCATTTTTAAACTTCAGCAGAATTCTGAGAATAATAGAAGAGTTCCGAAGCATTCTTAAACTTCAGCGGAATTCCGAGAACAATGGAAGAGTTTCGAAGCATTATTAAAAGTCAGCGGAATTCCGAGAACAATAGAAGAGTTGTGAAGCAATTTTAAGCGTCAGCGGAATTCCGAGAACAATGGAAGAATTCCGAAGCATTTTTAAACTTCAAAACTTCAGCGGAATTCCGAGAACAATGGAAGAGTTCCGAAGCATTTTTAAAAGTCAGCGGAATTCCGAGAACAATGGAAGAGTTCCGAAGCATTTTTAAACGTCAGCGGAATTCTGCGAACACTGGAAGAGTTCCGAAGCATTTTTACACTTCAGCAGAATTTGGAGAACAATCGAAGAGTTCCGAAGCATTTTTAAAAGTCAGCGGAATTCCGAGAACAATTTAAGAGTTCTGAAGCATTTTTAAACATCAGCGGAATTTTGAAAACAATGGAAGATTTCCGAAGCATTTTTAAAAGTCAGCAGAATTCCGAGAACAATAGAAGGGTACCAAAGCATGTTTAAACTTCAGCGGAATTCTGAGAACAATGTAAGAGTTCCGAAGCATTTTTAAACTTCACCGGAATTACGAGAACAATTTAAGAGTTCTGAAGCATTTTTAAACATCAGCGGAATTTTGAAAACAATGGAAGATTTCCGAAGCATTTTTAAAAGTCAGCGGAATTCTGAGAACAATAGAAGAGTTGTGAAGCATTTTTAAGCGTCAGCGGAATTCCGAGAACAATGGAAGAGTTCCGAAGCATTCTTAAACTTCAGCGGAATTCCGAGAACAATGGAAGAGTTCCGAAGCATTCTTAAACTTCAGCGGAATTCCGAGAACAATGGAAGAGTTCCGAAGCATTCTTAAACTTCAGCGGAATTCCGAGAACAATGGAAGAGTTCCGAAGCATTTTTAAAAGTCAGCGGAATTCCGAGAACAATAGAAGAGTTCAGAAGCATTTTTAAACTTCAGCAGAATTCCTGGATCAATGGAAGAGTTCCGAAGCATTTTTAAAAGTCAGCAGAATTCCGAGAACAATAGAAGGGTACCAAAGCATGTTTAAACTTCAGCGGAATTCTGAGAACAATGTAAGAGTTCCGAAGCATTTTTAAACTTCACCGGAATTCCGAGAACAATGGAAGAGTTCCGAAGCATTTTTAAACGTCAGCGGAATTTTGAAAACAATGGAAGATTTCCGAAGCATTTTTAAACTTCAGCAGAATTCCGAGAACAATGGAAGAGTTCCGAAGCATACTTAAACTTCAGCGGAATTCCGAGAACAATGGAAGAATTCTGAAGCATTTTTAAAAGTCAGCGGAATACCGAGAACAATGGAAGAGTTGTGAAGCATTTTTAAAAGTCAGCGGAATTCCAGAACAATGGAAGAGTTCCGAAGCATTTTTAAAAGTCAGCGGAATTCCGAGAACAATTTAAGAGTTCTGAAGCATTTTTAAACATCAGCGGAATTTTGAAAACAATGGAAGATTTCCGAAGCATTTTTAAAAGTCAGCGGAATTCTGAGAACAATAGAAGAGTTGTGAAGCATTTTTAAGCGTCAGCGGAATTCCGAGAACAATGGAAGAGTTCCGAAGCATTCTTAAACTTCAGCGGAATTCCGAGAACAATGGAAGAGTTCCGAAGCAATTTTAAAAGTCAGCGGAATTCCGAGAACAATAGAAGAGTTCAGAAGCATTTTTAAACTTCAGCAGAATTCCTGGATCAATGGAAGAGTTCCGAAGCATTTTTAAAAGTCAGCAGAATTCCGAGAACAATAGAAGGGTACCAAAGCATGTTTAAACTTCAGCGGAATTCTGAGAACAATGTAAGAGTTCCGAAGCATTTTTAAACTTCACCGGAATTCCGAGAACAATGGAAGAGTTCCGAAGCATTTTTAAACGTCAGCGGAATTTTGAAAACAATGGAAGATTTCCGAAGCATTTTTAAACTTCAGCAGAATTCCGAGAACAATGGAAGAGTTCCGAAGCATACTTAAACTTCAGCGGAA
Organism: Phyllobates terribilis; assembly: GCF_046119375.1. NCBI lineage: Eukaryota > Metazoa > Chordata > Amphibia > Anura > Dendrobatidae > Phyllobates > Phyllobates terribilis. The sequence continues at coordinate 8,744,128 of NW_027362788.1, read as the reverse complement.
TTCCGAGAACAATGGAAGAATTCTGAAGCATTTTTAAAAGTCAGCGGAATACCGAGAACAATGGAAGAGTTGTGAAGCATTTTTAAAAGTCAGCGGAATTCCAGAACAATGGAAGAGTTCCGAAGCATTTTTAAAAGTCAGCGGAATTCCGAGAACAATTTAAGAGTTCTGAAGCATTTTTAAACATCAGCGGAATTTTGAAAACAATGGAAGATTTCCGAAGCATTTTTAAAAGTCAGCGGAATTCTGAGAACAATAGAAGAGTTGTGAAGCATTTTTAAGCGTCAGCGGAATTCCGAGAACAATGGAAGAGTTCCGAAGCATTCTTAAACTTCAGCGGAATTCCGAGAACAATGGAAGAGTTCCGAAGCAATTTTAAAAGTCAGCGGAATTCCGAGAACAATAGAAGAGTTCAGAAGCATTTTTAAACTTCAGCAGAATTCCTGGATCAATGGAAGAGTTCCGAAGCATTTTTAAAAGTCAGCAGAATTCCGAGAACAATAGAAGGGTACCAAAGCATGTTTAAACTTCAGCGGAATTCTGAGAACAATGTAAGAGTTCCGAAGCATTTTTAAACTTCACCGGAATTCCGAGAACAATGGAAGAGTTCCGAAGCATTTTTAAACGTCAGCGGAATTTTGAAAACAATGGAAGATTTCCGAAGCATTTTTAAACTTCAGCAGAATTCCGAGAACAATGGAAGAGTTCCGAAGCATACTTAAACTTCAGCGGAATTCCGAGAACAATGGAAGAATTCTGAAGCATTTTTAAAAGTCAGCGGAATACCGAGAACAATGGAAGAGTTGTGTAGCATTTTTAAACGTCAGCGGAATTCCAGAACAATGGAAGAGTTCCGAAGCATTTTTAAATGTCAGCGGAATTCCGAGAACAATGGAAGAGTTCTGAAGCATTTTTAAACGTCAGCGGATTTTGAAAACAATGGAAGATTTCCGAAGCATTTTTAAACGTCAGCGGAATTTGGAGAACAATCGAAGAGTTCCGAAGCATTTTTAAACTTCAACGGAATTTGGAGAACAATCGAAGAGTTCCGAAGCAATTTTAAAAGTCAGCGGAATTCCGAGAACAATGGAAGAGTTGTGAAGCATTTTTAAACGTCAGTGGAATTCCAAGAACAATGGAAGAGTTCCGAAGCATTTTTAAATGTCAGCGGAATTCTGAGAAAAATGGAAGAGTTCCGAAGCATTTTTAAACTTCACCAGAATTCCGAGAACAATGGAAGAGTTCCGAAGCATACTTAAACTTCAGCGGAATTCCGAGAACAATGGAAGAGTTCAGAAGCATTTTTAAAAGTCAGCGGAATTCCGAGAACAATGGAAGAGTTGTGAAGCATTTTTAAACATCAGCGGAATTCGAGAACAATGGAAGAGTTCCGAAGCATTTTTAAACGTCAGCGGAATTCCAAGAACAATGGAAGAGTTCTGAAGCCTTTTTAAATGTCAGCGGAATTCCGAGAACAATGGAAGAGTTCCGAAGCATTTTTAAATGTCAGCGGAATTCCGAGAACAATAGAAGAGTTGTGAAGCAGTTTTAAGCGTCAGCGTAATTCCGAGAACAATGGAAGAGTTCCAAAGCATTTTGAAACTTCAGCAGAATTCCGAGAACAATGGAAGAGTTCCGAAGCATTTTTAAACTTCAGCAGAATTCCGAGAACAATGGAAGAGTTCCGAAGCATTCTTAAACTTCAGCGGAATTCCGAAAACAATGGAAGAGTTCCGAATCATTTTTAAATGTCAGCGGAATTCCGAGAACAATAGAAGAGTTGTGAAGCATTTTTAAGCGTCAGCGGAATTCCGAGAACAATGGAAGAGTTCCGAAGCATTCTTAAACTTCAGCGGAATTCCGAGAACAATAGAAGGGTACCAAAGCATGTTTAAACTTCAGCGGAATTCTGAGAACAATGTAAGAGTTCCGAAGCATTTTTAAACTTCACCGGAATTCCGAGAACAATGGAAGAGTTTCGAAGCATTTTTAAAAGTCAGCGGAATTCCGAGAACAATAGAAGAGTTGTGAAGCAATTTTAAGCGTCAGCGGAATTCCGAGAACAATGGAAGAGTTCCGAAGCATTTTGAAACGTCAGCGGAATTCCGAGAACAATGGAAGAGTTCTGAAGCATTTTTAAAAGACAGCGGAATTCTGAGAACAATAGAAGAGTTGTGAAGCATTTTTAAGCGTCAGCGGAATTCCGAGAACAATGGAAGAATTCCGAAGCATTTTTAAACGTCAGCGGAATTCTGCGAACACTAGAAGAGTTCCGAAGCATTTTTAAACTTCAGCGGAATTTGGAAAACAATCGAAGAGTTTCGAAGCATTTTTAAAAGTCAGCGGAATTCCGAGAACAATGGAAAAGTTCTGAAGCATTTTTAAACATCAGCGGAATTTTGAAAACAATGGAAGATTTCCGAAGCATTTTTAAACGTCAGCGGAATTCCGAGAACAATGGAAGAGTTCCGAAGCATTTTTAAATGTCAACGGAATTCCGAGAACAATAGAAGAGTTGTGAAGCATTTTTAAGCGTCAGCGATATTCCGAGAACAATGGAAGAGTTCCGAAGCATTTTTAAACTTCAGCAGAATTCTGAGAACAATGGAAGAGTTCTGAAGCATTCTTAAACTTCAGCGGAATTCCGAGAACAATGGAAGAGTTGTGAAGCATTTTTAAGCGTCAGCGGAATTCCGAGAACAATGGAAGAATTCCGAAGCATTTTTAAACTTCAAAACTTCAGCAGAATTCCAAGAACAATGGAAGAGTTTCGAAGCATTCTTAAACTTCAGCGGAATTCCGAGAGCAATGGAAGAGTTCCGAAGCATTTTTAAAAGTCAGCGGAATTCCGAGAACAATAGAAGAGTTCCGAAGCATTTTTAAACTTCAGAAGAATTCCTGGATCAATGGAAGAGTTCCGAAGCATTTTTAAAAGTCAGCAGAATTTCGAGAACAATAGAAGGGTACCAAAGCATGTTTAAACTTCAGTGGTATTCTGAGAACAATGTAAGAATTCCGAAGCATTTTTAAACTTCACCGGAATTCCGAGAACAATGGAAGAGTTCCGAAGCATTTTTAAACGTCAGCGGAATTCCGAGAACAATGGAAGAGTTCTGAATAATTTTTAAACGTCAGCGGAATTTTGAAAACAATGGAAGATTTCCGAAGCATTTTTAAACGTCAGCGGAATTCTGAGAACAATGGAAGAGTTCCGAAGCATTTTTAAACTTCAGCGGAATTTGGAGAACAATCGAAGAGTTCTGAAGCATTTTTAAAAGTCAGCGGAATTCCGAGAACACTGGAAGAGTTCCGAAGCATTTTTAAAGAACAATCGAATAGTTCCGAAGCATTTTTAAAAGTCAGCGGAATTCCGAGAACAATGGAAGCTTTGTGAAGCATTTTTAAACGTCAGCGGAATTCCGAGAACAATGGAAGAGTTCCGAAGCATTTTTAAACGTCAGCGGAATTCCGAGAACAATGGAAGAGTTCTGAAGCCTTTTTAAATGTCAGCGGAATTCCGAGAACAATGGAAGAGTTGTGAAGCATTTTTAAGCATCAGCGGAATTCCGAGAACAATGGAAGAGTTCCGAAGCATTTTTAAACTTCAGCAGAATTCTGAGAACAATGGAAGAGTTCCGAAGCATTCTTAAACTTCAGCGGAATTCCGAGAACAATGGAAGAGTTTCGAAGCATTATTAAAAGTCAGCGGAATTCCGAGAACAATAGAAGAGTTGTGAAGCAATTTTAAGCGTCAGCGGAATTCCGAGAACAATGGAAGAATTCCGAAGCATTTTTAAACTTCAAAACTTCAGCGGAATTCCGAGAACAATGGAAGAGTTCCGAAGCATTTTTAAAAGTCAGCGGAATTCCGAGAACAATGGAAGAGTTCCGAAGCATTTTTAAACGTCAGCGGAATTCTGCGAACACTGGAAGAGTTCCGAAGCATTTTTAAAAGTCAGCGGAATTCCGAGAACAATTTAAGAGTTCTGAAGCATTTTTAAACATCAGCGGAATTTTGAAAACAATGGAAGATTTCCGAAGCATTTTTAAAAGTCAGCGGAATTCTGAGAACACTAGAAGAGTTGTGAAGCATTTTTAAGCATCAGCGGAATTCCGAGAACAATGGAAGAGTTCCGAAGCATTCTTAAACTTCAGCGGAATTCCGAGAACAATGGAAGAGTTCCGAAGCATTTTTAAAAGTCAGCGGAATTCCGAGAACAATAGAAGAGTTCAGAAGCATTTTTAAACTTCAGCAGAATTCCTGGATCAATGGAAGAGTTCCGAAGCATTTTTAAAAGTCAGCAGAATTCCGAGAACAATAGAAGGGTACCAAAGCATGTTTAAACTTCAGCGGAATTCTGAGAACAATGTAAGAGTTCCGAAGCATTTTTAAACTTCACCGGAATTCCGAGAACAATGGAAGAGTTCCGAAGCATTTTTAAACGTCAGCGGAATTTTGAAAACAATGGAAGATTTCCGAAGCATTTTTAAACTTCAGCAGAATTCCGAGAACAATGGAAGAGTTCCGAAGCATTTTTAAATGTCAGCGGAATTCCGAGAACAATAGAAGAGTTGTGAAGCAGTTTTAAGCGTCAGCGTAATTCCGAGAACAATGGAAGAGTTCCAAAGCATTTTGAAACTTCAGCAGAATTCCGAGAACAATGGAAGAGTTCCGAAGCATTTTTAAACTTCAGCAGAATTCCGAGAACAATGGAAGAGTTCCGAAGCATTCTTAAACTTCAGCGGAATTCCGAAAACAATGGAAGAGTTCCGAATCATTTTTAAATGTCAGCGGAATTCCGAGAACAATAGAAGAGTTGTGAAGCATTTTTAAGCGTCAGCGGAATTCCGAGAACAATGGAAGAGTTCCGAAGCATTCTTAAACTTCAGCGGAATTCCGAGAACAATAGAAGGGTACCAAAGCATGTTTAAACTTCAGCGGAATTCTGAGAACAATGTAAGAGTTCCGAAGCATTTTTAAACTTCACCGGAATTCCGAGAACAATGGAAGAGTTCTGAAGCATTCTTAAACTTCAGCGGAATTCCGAGAACAATGGAAGAGTTTCGAAGCATTTTTAAAAGTCAGCGGAATTCCGAGAACAATAGAAGAGTTGTGAAGCAATTTTAAGCGTCAGCGGAATTCCGAGAACAATGGAAGAGTTCCGAAGCATTTTGAAACGTCAGCGGAATTCCGAGAACAATGGAAGAGTTCTGAAGCATTTTTAAAAGACAGCGGAATTCTGAGAACAATAGAAGAGTTGTGAAGCATTTTTAAGCGTCAGCGGAATTCCGAGAACAATGGAAGAATTCCGAAGCATTTTTAAACGTCAGCGGAATTCTGCGAACACTAGAAGAGTTCCGAAGCATTTTTAAACTTCAGCGGAATTTGGAAAACAATCGAAGAGTTTCGAAGCATTTTTAAAAGTCAGCGGAATTCCGAGAACAATGGAAAAGTTCTGAAGCATTTTTAAACATCAGCGGAATTTTGAAAACAATGGAAGATTTCCGAAGCATTTTTAAACGTCAGCGGAATTCCGAGAACAATGGAAGAGTTCCGAAGCATTTTTAAATGTCAACGGAATTCCGAGAACAATAGAAGAGTTGTGAAGCATTTTTAAGCGTCAGCGATATTCCGAGAACAATGGAAGAGTTCCGAAGCATTTTTAAACTTCAGCAGAATTCTGAGAACAATGGAAGAGTTCTGAAGCATTCTTAAACTTCAGCGGAATTCCGAGAACAATGGAAGAGTTGTGAAGCATTTTTAAGCGTCAGCGGAATTCCGAGAACAATGGAAGAATTCCGAAGCATTTTTAAACTTCAAAACTTCAGCAGAATTCCAAGAACAATGGAAGAGTTTCGAAGCATTCTTAAACTTCAGCGGAATTCCGAGAGCAATGGAAGAGTTCCGAAGCATTTTTAAAAGTCAGCGGAATTCCGAGAACAATAGAAGAGTTCCGAAGCATTTTTAAACTTCAGAAGAATTCCTGGATCAATGGAAGAGTTCCGAAGCATTTTTAAAAGTCAGCAGAATTTCGAGAACAATAGAAGGGTACCAAAGCATGTTTAAACTTCAGTGGTATTCTGAGAACAATGTAAGAATTCCGAAGCATTTTTAAACTTCACCGGAATTCCGAGAACAATGGAAGAGTTCCGAAGCATTTTTAAACGTCAGCGGAATTCCGAGAACAATGGAAGAGTTCTGAATCATTTTTAAACGTCAGCGGAATTTTGAAAACAATGGAAGATTTCCGAAGCATTTTTAAACGTCAGCGGAATTCTGAGAACAATGGAAGAGTTCCGAAGCATTTTTAAACTTCAGCGGAATTTGGAGAACAATCGAAGAGTTCTGAAGCATTTTTAAAAGTCAGCGGAATTCCGAGAACACTGGAAGAGTTCCGAAGCATTTTTAAACTTCAGCGGAATTTGGAGAACAATCGAATAGTTCCGAAGCATTTTTAAAAGTCAGCGGAATTCCGAGAACAATGGAAGCTTTGTGAAGCATTTTTAAACGTCAGCGGAATTCCGAGAACAATGGAAGAGTTCCGAAGCATTTTTAAACGTCAGCGGAATTCCGAGAACAATGGAAGAGTTCTGAAGCCTTTTTAAATGTCAGCGGAATTCCGAGAACAATGGAAGAGTTGTGAAGCATTTTTAAGCATCAGCGGAATTCCGAGAACAATGGAAGAGTTCCGAAGCATTTTTAAACTTCAGCAGAATTCTGAGAACAATGGAAGAGTTCCGAAGCATTCTTAAACTTCAGCGGAATTCCGAGAACAATGGAAGAGTTTCGAAGCATTATTAAAAGTCAGCGGAATTCCGAGAACAATAGAAGAGTTGTGAAGCAATTTTAAGCGTCAGCGGAATTCCGAGAACAATGGAAGAATTCCGAAGCATTTTTAAACTTCAAAACTTCAGCGGAATTCCGAGAACAATGGAAGAGTTCCGAAGCATTTTTAAAAGTCAGCGGAATTCCGAGAACAATGGAAGAGTTCCGAAGCATTTTTAAACGTCAGCGGAATTCTGCGAACACTGGAAGAGTTCCGAAGCATTTTTAAACTTCAGCAGGATTTGGAGAACAATCGAAGAGTTCCGAAGCATTTTTAAAAGTCAGCGGAATTCCGAGAACAATTTAAGAGTTCTGAAGCATTTTTAAACATCAGCGGAATTTTGAAAACAATGGAAGATTTCCGAAGCATTTTTAAAAGTCAGCGGAATTCTGAGAACACTAGAAGAGTTGTGAAGCATTTTTAAGCATCAGCGGAATTCCGAGAACAATGGAAGAGTTCCGAAGCATTCTTAAACTTCAGCGGAATTCCGAGAACAATGGAAGAGTTCCGAAGCATTTTTAAAAGTCAGCGGAATTCCGAGAACAATAGAAGAGTTCAGAAGCATTTTTAAACTTCAGCAGAATTCCTGGATCAATGGAAGAGTTCCGAAGCATTTTTAAAAGTCAGCAGAATTCCGAGAACAATAGAAGGGTACCAAAGCATGTTTAAACTTCAGCGGAATTCTGAGAACAATGTAAGAGTTCCGAAGCATTTTTAAACTTCACCGGAATTCCGAGAACAATGGAAGAGTTCCGAAGCATTTTTAAACGTCAGCGGAATTTTGAAAACAATGGAAGATTTCCGAAGCATTTTTAAACTTCAGCAGAATTCCGAGAACAATGGAAGAGTTCCGAAGCATACTTAAACTTCAGCGGAATTCCGAGAACAATGGAAGAATTCTGAAGCATTTTTAAAAGTCAGCGGAATACCGATGACAATGGAAGAGTTGTGAAGCATTTTTAAAAGTCAGCGGAATTCCAGAACAATGGAAGAGTTCCGAAGCATTTTTAAAAGTCAGCGGAATTCCGAGAACAATTTAAGAGTTCTGAAGCATTTTTAAACATCAGCGGAATTTTGAAAACAATGGAAGATTTCCAAAGCATTTTTAAAAGTCAGCGGAATTCTGAGAACAATAGAAGAGTTGTGAAGCATTTTTAAGCGTCAGCGGAATTCTGAGAACAATGGAAGAGTTCCGAAGCATTCTTAAACTTCAGCGGAATTCCGAGAACAATGGAAGAGTTCCGAAGCATTTTTAAAATTCAGCGGAATTCCGAGAACAATAGAAGAGTTCAGAAGCATTTTTAAACTTCAGCAGAATTCCTGGATCAATGGAAGAGTTCCGAAGCATTTTTAAAAGTCAGCAGAATTCCGAGAACAATAGAAGGGTACCAAAGCATGTTTAAACTTCAGCGGAATTCTGAGAACAATGTAAGAGTTCCGAAGCATTTTTAAACTTCACCGGAATTCCGAGAACAATGGAAGAGTTCCGAAGCATTTTTAAACGTCAGCGGAATTTTGAAAACAATGGAAGATTTCCGAAGCATTTTTAAACTTCAGCAGAATTCCGAGAACAATGGAAGAGTTCCGAAGCATACTTAAACTTCAGCGGAATTCCGAGAACAATGGAAGAATTCTGAAGCATTTTTAAAAGTCAGCGGAATACCGAGAACAATGGAAGAGTTGTGTAGCATTTTTAAACGTCAGCGGAATTCCAGAACAATGGAAGAGTTCCGAAGCATTTTTAAATGTCAGCGGAATTCCGAGAACAATGGAAGAGTTCTGAAGCATTTTTAAACGTCAGCGGATTTTGAAAACAATGGAAGATTTCCGAAGCATTTTTAAACGTCAGCGGAATTTGGAGAACAATCGAAGAGTTCCGAAGCATTTTTAAACTTCAACGGAATTTGGAGAACAATCGAAGAGTTCCGAAGCAATTTTAAAAGTCAGCGGAATTCTGAGAAAAATGGAAGAGTTCCGAAGCATTTTTAAATGTCAGCGGAATTCTGAGAAAAATGGAAGAGTTCCGAAGCATTTTTAAACTTCACCAGAATTCCGAGAACAATGGAAGAGTTCCGAAGCATACTTAAACTTCAGCGGAATTCCGAGAACAATGGAAGAGTTCAGAAGCATTTTTAAAAGTCAGCGGAATTCCGAGAACAATGGAAGAGTTGTGAAGCATTTTTAAACATCAGCGGAATTCCGAGAACAATGGAAGAGTTCCGAAGCATTTTTAAACGTCAGCGGAATTCCAAGAACAATGGAAGAGTTCTGAAGCCTTTTTAAATGTCAGCGGAATTCCGAGAACAATGGAAGAGTTCCGAAGCATTTTTAAATGTCAGCGGAATTCCGAGAACAATAGAAGAGTTGTGAAGCAGTTTTAAGCGTCAGCGTAATTCCGAGAACAATGGAAGAGTTCCGAAGCATTTTGAAACTTCAGCAGAATTCCGAGAACAATGGAAGAGTTCCGAAGCATTTTTAAACTTCAGCAGAATTCCGAGAACAATGGAAGAGTTCCGAAGCATTCTTAAACTTCAGCGGAATTCCGAAAACAATGAAAGAGTTCCGAATCATTTTTAAATGTCAGCGGAATTCCGAGAACAATAGAAGAGTTGTGAAGCATTTTTAAGCGTCAGCGGAATTCCGAGAACAATGGAAGAGTTCCGAAGCATTCTTAAACTTCAGCGGAATTCCGAGAACAATAGAAGAGTTCAGAAGCATTTTTAAACTTCAGCAGAATTCCTGGATCAATGGAAGAGTTCCGAAGCATTTTTAAAAGTCAGCAGAATTCCGAGAACAATAGAAGGGTACCAAAGCATGTTTAAACTTCACCGGAATTCTGAGAACAAAGTAAGAGTTCCGAAGCATTTTTAAACTTCACCGGAATTCCGAGAACAATGGAAGAGTTCCGAAGCATTTTTAAACGTCAGCGGAATTTTGAAAACAATGGAAGATTTCCGAAGCATTTTTAAACTTCAGCAGAATTCCTGGATCAATGGAAGAGTTCCGAAGCATTTTTAAAAGTCAGCAGAATTCCGAGAACAATAGAAGGGTACCAAAGCATGTTTAAACTTCAGCGGAATTCTGAGAACAATGTAAGAGTTCCGAAGCATTTTTAAACTTCACCGGAATTCCGAGAACAATGGAAGAGTTCTGAAGCATTCTTAAACTTCAGCGGAATTCCGAGAACAATGGAAGAGTTTCGAAGCATTTTTAAAAGTCAGCGGAATTCCGAGAACAATAGAAGAGTTGTGAAGCAATTTTAAGCGTCAGCGGAATTCCGAGAACAATGGAAGAGTTCCGAAGCATTTTGAAACGTCAGCGGAATTCCGAGAACAATGGAAGAGTTCTGAAGCATTTTTAAAAGACAGCGGAATTCTGAGAACAATAGAAGAGTTGTGAAGCATTTTTAAGCGTCAGCGGAATTCCGAGAACAATGGAAGAATTCCGAAGCATTTTTAAACGTCAGCGGAATTTTGAAAACAATGGAAGATTTCCGAAGCTTTTTTAAACGTCAGCGGAATTCCGAGAACAATGGAAGAGTTCCGAAGCATTTTTAAATGTCAACGGAATTCCGAGAACAATAGAAGAGTTGTGAAGCATTTTTAAGCGTCAGCGATATTCCGAGAACAATGGAAGAGTTCCGAAGCATTTTTAAACTTCAGCAGAATTCTGAGAACAATGGAAGAGTTCTGAAGCATTCTTAAACTTCAGCGGAATTCCGAGAACAATGGAAGAGTTGTGAAGCATTTTTAAGCGTCAGCGGAATTCCGAGAACAATGGAAGAATTCCGAAGCATTTTTAAACTTCAAAACTTCAGCAGAATTCCAAGAACAATGGAAGAGTTTCGAAGCATTCTTAAACTTCAGCGGAATTCCGAGAGCAATGGAAGAGTTCCGAAGCATTTTTAAAAGTCAGCGGAATTCCGAGAACAATAGAAGAGTTCCGAAGCATTTTTAAACTTCAGAAGAATTCCTGGATCAATGGAAGAGTTCCGAAGCATTTTTAAAAGTCAGCAGAATTTCGAGAACAATAGAAGGGTACCAAAGCATGTTTAAACTTCAGTGGTATTCTGAGAACAATGTAAGAATTCCGAAGCATTTTTAAACTTCACCGGAATTCCGAGAACAATGGAAGAGTTCCGAAGCATTTTTAAACGTCAGCGGAATTCCGAGAACAATGGAAGAGTTCTGAATCATTTTTAAACGTCAGCGGAATTTTGAAAACAATGGAAGATTTCCGAAGCATTTTTAAACGTCAGCGGAATTCTGAGAACAATGGAAGAGTTCCGAAGCATTTTTAAACTTCAGCGGAATTTGGAGAACAATCGAAGAGTTCTGAAGCATTTTTAAAAGTCAGCGGAATTCCGAGAACACTGGAAGAGTTCCGAAGCATTTTTAAACTTCAGCGGAATTTGGAGAACAATCGAATAGTTCCGAAGCATTTTTAAAAGTCAGCGGAATTCCGAGAACAATGGAAGCTTTGTGAAGCATTTTTAAACGTCAGCGGAATTCCGAGAACAATGGAAGAGTTCCGAAGCATTTTTAAACGTCAGCGGAATTCCGAGAACAATGGAAGAGTTCTGAAGCCTTTTTAAATGTCAGCGGAATTCCGAGAACAATGGAAGAGTTGTGAAGCATTTTTAAGCATCAGCGGAATTCCGAGAACAATGGAAGAGTTCCGAAGCATTTTTAAACTTCAGCAGAATTCTGAGAACAATGGAAGAGTTCCGAAGCATTCTTAAACTTCAGCGGAATTCCGAGAACAATGGAAGAGTTTCGAAGCATTATTAAAAGTCAGCGGAATTCCGAGAACAATAGAAGAGTTGTGAAGCAATTTTAAGCGTCAGCGGAATTCCGAGAACAATGGAAGAATTCCGAAGCATTTTTAAACTTCAAAACTTCAGCGGAATTCCGAGAACAATGGAAGAGTTCCGAAGCATTTTTAAAAGTCAGCGGAATTCCGAGAACAATGGAAGAGTTCCGAAGCATTTTTAAACGTCAGCGGAATTCTGCGAACACTGGAAGAGTTCCGAAGCATTTTTAAACTTCAGCAGGATTTGGAGAACAATCGAAGAGTTCCGAAGCATTTTTAAAAGTCAGCGGAATTCCGAGAAAAATTTAAGAGTTCTGAAGCATTTTTAAACATCAGCGGAATTTTGAAAACAATGGAAGATTTCCGAAGCATTTTTAAAAGTCAGCGGAATTCTGAGAACACTAGAAGAGTTGTGAAGCATTTTTAAGCATCAGCGGAATTCCGAGAACAATGGAAGAGTTCCGAAGCATTCTTAAACTTCAGCGGAATTCCGAGAACAATGGAAGAGTTCCGAAGCATTTTTAAAAGTCAGCGGAATTCCGAGAACAATAGAAGAGTTCAGAAGCATTTTTAAACTTCAGCAGAATTCCTGGATCAATGGAAGAGTTCCGAAGCATTTTTAAAAGTCAGCAGAATTCCGAGAACAATAGAAGGGTACCAAAGCATGTTTAAACTTCAGCGGAATTCTGAGAACAATGTAAGAGTTCCGAAGCATTTTTAAACTTCACCGGAATTCCGAGAACAATGGAAGAGTTCCGAAGCATTTTTAAACGTCAGCGGAATTTTGAAAACAATGGAAGATTTCCGAAGCATTTTTAAACTTCAGCAGAATTCCGAGAACAATGGAAGAGTTCCGAAGCATACTTAAACTTCAGCGGAATTCCGAGAACAATGGAAGAATTCTGAAGCATTTTTAAAAGTCAGCGGAATACCGATGACAATGGAAGAGTTGTGAAGCATTTTTAAAAGTCAGCGGAATTCCAGAACAATGGAAGAGTTCCGAAGCATTTTTAAAAGTCAGCGGAATTCCGAGAACAATTTAAGAGTTCTGAAGCATTTTTAAACATCAGCGGAATTTTGAAAACAATGGAAGATTTCCAAAGCATTTTTAAAAGTCAGCGGAATTCTGAGAACAATAGAAGAGTTGTGAAGCATTTTTAAGCGTCAGCGGAATTCTGAGAACAATGGAAGAGTTCCGAAGCATTCTTAAACTTCAGCGGAATTCCGAGAACAATGGAAGAGTTCCGAAGCATTTTTAAAATTCAGCGGAATTCCGAGAACAATAGAAGAGTTCAGAAGCATTTTTAAACTTCAGCAGAATTCCTGGATCAATGGAAGAGTTCCGAAGCATTTTTAAAAGTCAGCAGAATTCCGAGAACAATAGAAGGGTACCAAAGCATGTTTAAACTTCAGCGGAATTCTGAGAACAATGTAAGAGTTCCGAAGCATTTTTAAACTTCACCGGAATTCCGAGAACAATGGAAGAGTTCCGAAGCATTTTTAAACGTCAGCGGAATTTTGAAAACAATGGAAGATTTCCGAAGCATTTTTAAACTTCAGCAGAATTCCGAGAACAATGGAAGAGTTCCGAAGCATACTTAAACTTCAGCGGAATTCCGAGAACAATGGAAGAATTCTGAAGCATTTTTAAAAGTCAGCGGAATACCGAGAACAATGGAAGAGTTGTGTAGCATTTTTAAACGTCAGCGGAATTCCAGAACAATGGAAGAGTTCCGAAGCATTTTTAAATGTCAGCGGAATTCCGAGAACAATGGAAGAGTTCTGAAGCATTTTTAAACGTCAGCGGATTTTGAAAACAATGGAAGATTTCCGAAGCATTTTTAAACGTCAGCGGAATTTGGAGAACAATCGAAGAGTTCCGAAGCATTTTTAAACTTCAACGGAATTTGGAGAACAATCGAAGAGTTCCGAAGCAATTTTAAAAGTCAGCGGAATTCTGAGAAAAATGGAAGAGTTCCGAAGCATTTTTAAATGTCAGCGGAATTCTGAGAAAAATGGAAGAGTTCCGAAGCATTTTTAAACTTCACCAGAATTCCGAGAACAATGGAAGAGTTCCGAAGCATACTTAAACTTCAGCGGAATTCCGAGAACAATGGAAGAGTTCAGAAGCATTTTTAAAAGTCAGCGGAATTCCGAGAACAATGGAAGAGTTGTGAAGCATTTTTAAACATCAGCGGAATTCCGAGAACAATGGAAGAGTTCCGAAGCATTTTTAAACGTCAGCGGAATTCCAAGAACAATGGAAGAGTTCTGAAGCCTTTTTAAATGTCAGCGGAATTCCGAGAACAATGGAAGAGTTCCGAAGCATTTTTAAATGTCAGCGGAATTCCGAGAACAATAGAAGAGTTGTGAAGCAGTTTTAAGCGTCAGCGTAATTCCGAGAACAATGGAAGAGTTCCGAAGCATTTTGAAACTTCAGCAGAATTCCGAGAACAATGGAAGAGTTCCGAAGCATTTTTAAACTTCAGCAGAATTCCGAGAACAATGGAAGAGTTCCGAAGCATTCTTAAACTTCAGCGGAATTCCGAAAACAATGAAAGAGTTCCGAATCATTTTTAAATGTCAGCGGAATTCCGAGAACAATAGAAGAGTTGTGAAGCATTTTTAAGCGTCAGCGGAATTCCGAGAACAATGGAAGAGTTCCGAAGCATTCTTAAACTTCAGCGGAATTCCGAGAACAATAGAAGAGTTCAGAAGCATTTTTAAACTTCAGCAGAATTCCTGGATCAATGGAAGAGTTCCGAAGCATTTTTAAAAGTCAGCAGAATTCCGAGAACAATAGAAGGGTACCAAAGCATGTTTAAACTTCACCGGAATTCTGAGAACAAAGTAAGAGTTCCGAAGCATTTTTAAACTTCACCGGAATTCCGAGAACAATGGAAGAGTTCCGAAGCATTTTTAAACGTCAGCGGAATTTTGAAAACAATGGAAGATTTCCGAAGCATTTTTAAACTTCAGCAGAATTCCTGGATCAATGGAAGAGTTCCGAAGCATTTTTAAAAGTCAGCAGAATTCCGAGAACAATAGAAGGGTACCAAAGCATGTTTAAACTTCAGCGGAATTCTGAGAACAATGTAAGAGTTCCGAAGCATTTTTAAACTTCACCGGAATTCCGAGAACAATGGAAGAGTTCTGAAGCATTTTTAAACGTCAGCGGAATTTTGAAAACAATGGAAGATTTCCGAAGCATTTTTAAACGTCAGCAGAATTCTGCGAACACTGGAAGAGTTCCGAAGCATTTTTAAACTTCAGCGGAATTTGGAGAACAATCGAAGAGTTCCGAAGCATTTTTAAAAGTCAGCGGAATTCCGAGAACACTGGAGGAGTTCCGAAGCATTTTTAAACTTCAGCGGAATTTGGAGAACAATCAAAGAGTTCCGAAGCATTTTTAAAAGTCAGCGGAATTCCGAGAACAATGGAAGAGTTGTGAAGCATTTTTAAACTTCAGCGGAATTCCGAGAACAATGGAAGAGTTCCGAAGCATTTTTAAACGTCAGCGGAATTCCGAGAACAATGGAAGGGTTCTGAAGCCTTTTTAAATGTCAGCGGAATTCCGAGAACAATGGAAGACTTCTGAAGCATTTTTAAATGTCAGCGGAATTCTGAGAACAATGGAAGAGTTCCGAAGCATTTTTAAACTTCAGCAGAATTCCGAGAACAATGGAAGAGTTCTGAAGCATTTTTAAACGTCAGCGGAATTTGGAGAACAATCGAAGAGTTCCGAAGCATTTTTAAACTTCAACAGAATTTGGAGAACAATCGAAGAGTTCCGAAGCAATTTTAAAAGTCAGCGGAATTCCGAGAACAATGGAAGAGTTGTGAAGCATTTTTAAACGTCAGTGGAATTCCAAGAACAATGGAAGAGTTCCGAAGCATTTTTAAATGTCAGCGGAATTCTGAGAACAATGGAAGAGTTCCGAAGCATTTTTAAACTTCAGCAGAATTCCGAGAACAATGGAAGAGTTCCGAAGCATTTTTAAAAGTCAGCGGAATTCCGAGAACACTGGAAGAGTTCCGAAGCATTTTTAAACTTCAGCGGAATTTGGAGAACAATCGAAGAGTTCCGAAGCATTTTTAAAAGTCAGCGGAATTCCGAGAACAATGGAAGCTTTGTGAAGCATTTTTAAACGTCAGCGGAATTCCGAGAACAATGGAAGAGTTCCGAAGCATTTTTAAACGTCAGCGGAATTCCGAGAACAATGGAAGAGTTCTGAAGCCTTTTTAAATGTCAGCGGAATGCCGAGAACAATGGAATAGTTGTGAAGCATTTTTAAGCATCAGCGGAATTCCGAGAACAATGGAAGAGTTCCGAAGCATTTTTAAACTTCAGCGGAATTTGGAGAACAATCGAAGAGTTCCGAAGCATTTTTAAAAGTCAGCGGAATTCCGAGAACACTGGAGGAGTTCCGAAGCATTTTTAAACTTCAGCGGAATTTGGAGAACAATCAAAGAGTTCCGAAGCATTTTTAAAAGTCAGCGGAATTCCGAGAACAATGGAAGAGTTGTGAAGCATTTTTAAACGTCAGCGGAATTCCGAGAACAATGGAAGAGTTCCGAAGCATTTTTAAACGTCAGCGGAATTCCGAGAACAATGGAAGACTTCTGAAGCATTTTTAAATGTCAGCGGAATTCTGAGAACAATGGAAGAGTTCCGAAGCATTTTTAAACTTCAGCAGAATTCCGAGAACAATGGAAGAGTTCTGAAGCATTTTTAAACGTCAGCGGAATTTGGAGAACAATCGAAGAGTTCCGAAGCATTTTTAAACTTCAACAGAATTTGGAGAACAATCGAAGAGTTCCGAAGCAATTTTAAAAGTCAGCGGAATTCCGAGAACAATGGAAGAGTTGTGAAGCATTTTTAAACGTCAGTGGAATTCCAAGAACAATGGAAGAGTTCCGAAGCATTTTTAAATGTCAGCGGAATTCTGAGAACAATGGAAGAGTTCCGAAGCATTTTTAAACTTCAGCAGAATTCCGAGAACAATGGAAGAGTTCCGAAGCATTTTTAAAAGTCAGCGGAATTCCGAGAACACTGGAAGAGTTCCGAAGCATTTTTAAACTTCAGCGGAATTTGGAGAACAATCGAAGAGTTCCGAAGCATTTTTAAAAGTCAGCGGAATTCCGAGAACAATGGAAGCTTTGTGAAGCATTTTTAAACGTCAGCGGAATTCCGAGAACAATGGAAGAGTTCCGAAGCATTTTTAAACGTCAGCGGAATTCCGAGAACAATGGAAGAGTTCTGAAGCCTTTTTAAATGTCAGCGGAATGCCGAGAACAATGGAATAGTTGTGAAGCATTTTTAAGCATCAGCGGAATTCCGAGAACAATGGAAGAGTTTCGAAGCATTTTTAAACTTCAGCAGAATTCTGACAACAATGGAAGAGTTCCGAAGCATTCTTAAACTTCAGCGGAATTCCGAGAACAATGGAAGAGTTTCGAAGCATTTTTAAAAGTCAGCGGAATTCCGAGAACAATAGAAGAGTTGTAAAGCAATTTTAAGCGTCAGCGGAATTCCGAGAACAATGGAAGAGTTCCGAAGCATTTTGAAACGTCAGCGGAATTCCGAGAACAATGGAAGAGTTCTGAAGCATTTTTAAAAGTCAGCGGAATTCTGAGAACAATAGAAGAGTTGTGAAGCATTTTTAAGCGTCAGCGGAATTCCGAGAACAATGGAAGAATTCCGAAGCATTTTTAAACGTCAGCGGAATTCTGCGAACAATGGAAGAGTTCCGAAGCATTTTTAAACTTCAGCGGAATTTGGAAAACAATCGAAGAGTTCCGAAGCATTTTTAAAAGTCAGCGGAATTCCGAGAACAATGGAAGAGTTCTGAAGCATTTTTAAACATCAGCGGAATTTTGAAAACAATGGAAGATTTCCGAAGCATTTTTAAACGTCAGCGGAATTCCGAGAACAATGGAAGAGTTCCGAAGCATTTTTAAATGTCAACGGAATTCCGAGAACAATAGAAGAGTTGTGAAGCATTTTTAAGCGTCAGCGATATTCCGAGAACAATGGAAGAGTTCCGAAGCATTTTTAAACTTCAGCAGAATTCTGAGAACAATGGAAGAGTTCTGAAGCATTCTTAAACTTCAGCGGAATTCCGAGAACAATGGAAGAGTTTTGAAGCAATTTTAAGCGTCAGCGGAATTCCGAGAACAATGGAAGAGTTCCGAAGCATTTTTAAAAGTAAGCGGAATTCTGAGAACAATAGAAGAGTTGTGAAGCATTTTTAAGCGTCAGCGGAATTCCGAGAACAATGGAAGAATTCCGAAGCATTTTTAAACTTCAAAACTTCAGCAGAATTCCAAGAACAATGGAAGAGTTTCGAAGCATTCTTAAACTTCAGCGGAATTCCGAGAGCAATGGAAGAGTTCCGATGCATTTTTAAAAGTCAGCGGAATTCCGAGAACAATAGAAGAGTTCCGAAGCATTTTTAAACTTCAGAAGAATTCCTGGATCAATGGAAGAGTTCCGAAGCATTTTTAAAAGTCAGCCGATTTTCTAGAACAATAGAAGGGTACCAAAGCATGTTTAAACTTCAGTGGAATTCTGAGAACAATGTAAGAATTCCGAAGCATTTTTAAACTTCACCGGAATTCCGAGAACAATGGAAGAGTTCCGAAGCATTTTTAAACGTCAGCGGAATTCCGAGAACAATGGAAGAGTTCTGAATCATTTTTAAACGTCAGCGGAATTTTGAAAACAATGGAAGATTTCCGAAGCATTTTTAAACGTCAGCGGAATTCTGCGAACACTGGAAGACTTCCGAAGCATTTTTAAACTTCAGCGGAATTTGGAGAACAATCGAAGAGTTCTGAAGCATTTTTAAAAGTCAGCGGAATTCCGAGAACACTGGAAGAGTTCCGAAGCATTTTTAAACTTCAGCGGAATTTGGAGAACAATCGAATAGTTCCGAAGCATTTTTAAAAGTCAGCGGAATTCCGAGAACAATGGAAGCTTTGTGAAGCATTTTTAAACGTCAGCGGAATTCCGAGAACAATGGAAGAGTTCCGAAGCATTTTTAAACGTCAGCGGAATTCCGAGAACAATGGAAGAGTTCTGAAGCCTTTTAAATGTCAGCGGAATTCCGAGAACAATGGAAGAGTTGTGAAGCATTTTTAAGCATCAGCGGAATTCCGAGAACAATGGAAGAGTTCCGAAGCATTTTTAAACTTCAGCAGAATTCTGAGAACAATGGAAGAGTTCCGAAGCATTCTTAAACTTCAGCGGAATTTGGAGAACAATCGAATAGTTCCGAAGCATTTTTAAAAGTCAGCGGAATTCCGAGAACAATGGAAGCTTTGTGAAGCATTTTTAAACGTCAGCGGAATTCCGAGAACAATGGAAGAGTTCCGAAGCATTTTTAAACGTCAGCGGAATTCCGAGAACAATGGAAGAGTTCTGAAGCCTTTTTAAATGTCAGCGGAATTCCGAGAACAATGGAAGAGTTGTGAAGCAATTTTAAGCGTCAGCGGAATTCCGAGAACAATGGAAGAATTCCGAAGCATTTTTAAACTTCAAAACTTCAGCGGAATTCCGAGAACAATGGAAGAGTTCCGAAGCATTTTTAAAAGTCAGCGGAATTCCGAGAACAATTTAAGAGTTCTGAAGCATTTTTAAACATCAGCGGAATTTTGAAAACAATGGAAGATTTCCGAAGCATTTTTAAAAGTCAGCGGAATTCTGAGAACAATAGAAGAGTTGTGAAGCATTTTTAAGCGTCAGCGGAATTCCGAGAACAATGGAAGAGTTCCGAAGCATTCTTAAACTTCAGCGGAATTCCGAGAACAATGGAAGAGTTCCGAAGCATTTTTAAAAGTCAGCGGAATTCCGAGAACAATAGAAGAGTTCAGAAGCATTTTTAAACTTCAGCAGAATTCCTGGATCAATGGAAGAGTTCCGAAGCATTTTTAAAAGTCAGCAGAATTCCGAGAACAATAGAAGGGTACCAAAGCATGTTTAAACTTCAGCGGAATTCTGAGAACAATGTAAGAGTTCCGAAGCATTTTTAAACTTCACCGGAATTCCGAGAACAATGGAAGAGTTCCGAAGCATTTTTAAACGTCAGCGGAATTTTGAAAACAATGGAAGATTTCCGAAGCATTTTTAAACTTCAGCAGAATTCCGAGAACAATGGAAGAGTTCCGAAGCATACTTAAACTTCAGCGGAATTCCGAGAACAATGGAAGAATTCTGAAGCATTTTTAAAAGTCAGCGGAATACCGAGAACAATGGAAGAGTTGTGAAGCATTTTTAAAAGTCAGCGGAATTCCAGAACAATGGAAGAGTTCCGAAGCATTTTTAAAAGTCAGCGGAATTCCGAGAACAATTTAAGAGTTCTGAAGCATTTTTAAACATCAGCGGAATTTTGAAAACAATGGAAGATTTCCGAAGCATTTTTAAAAGTCAGCGGAATTCTGAGAACAATAGAAGAGTTGTGAAGCATTTTTAAGCGTCAGCGGAATTCCGAGAACAATGGAAGAGTTCCGAAGCATTCTTAAACTTCAGCGGAATTCCGAGAACAATGGAAGAGTTCCGAAGCATTTTTAAAAGTCAGCGGAATTCCAAGAACAATAGAAGAGTTCAGAAGCATTTTTAAACTTCAGCAGAATTCCTGGATCAATGGAAGAGTTCCGAAGCATTTTTAAAAGTCAGCAGAATTCCGAGAACAATAGAAGGGTACCAAAGCATGTTTAAACTTCAGCGGAATTCTGAGAACAATGTAAGAGTTCCGAAGCATTTTTAAACTTCACCGGAATTCCGAGAACAATTGAAGAGTTCCGAAGCATTTTTAAACGTCAGCGGAATTTTGAAAACAATGGAAGATTTCCGAAGCATTTTTAAACTTCAGCAGAATTCCGAGAACAATGGAAGAGTTCCGAAGCATACTTAAACTTCAGCGGAATTCCGAGAACAATGGAAGAATTCTGAAGCATTTTTAAAAGTCAGCGGAATACCGAGAACAATGGAAGAGTTGTGTAGCATTTTTAAACGTCAGCGGAATTCCAGAACAATGGAAGAGTTCCGAAGCATTTTTAAATGTCAGCGGAATTCCGAGAACAATGGAAGAGTTCTGAAGCATTTTTAAACGTCAGCGGATTTTGAAAACAATGGAAGATTTCCGAAGCATTTTTAAACGTCAGCGGAATTTGGAGAACAATCGAAGAGTTCCGAAGCATTTTTAAACTTCAACGGAATTTGGAGAACAATCGAAGAGTTCCGAAGCAATTTTAAAAGTCAGCGGAATTCTGAGAAAAATGGAAGAGTTCCGAAGCATTTTTAAATGTCAGCGGAATTCTGAGAAAAATGGAAGAGTTCCGAAGCATTTTTAAACTTCACCAGAATTCCGAGAACAATGGAAGAGTTCCGAAGCATACTTAAACTTCAGCGGAATTCCGAGAACAATGGAAGAGTTCAGAAGCATTTTTAAAAGTCAGCGGAATTCCGAGAACAATGGAAGAGTTGTGAAGCATTTTTAAACATCAGCGGAATTCCGAGAACAATGGAAGAGTTCCGAAGCATTTTTAAACGTCAGCGGAATTCCAAGAACAATGGAAGAGTTCTGAAGCCTTTTTAAATGTCAGCGGAATTCCGAGAACAATGGAAGAGTTCCGAAGCATTTTTAAATGTCAGCGGAATTCCGAGAACAATAGAAGAGTTGTGAAGCAGTTTTAAGCGTCAGCGTAATTCCGAGAACAATGGAAGAGTTCCGAAGCATTTTTAAACTTCAGCAGAATTCTGAGAACAATGGAAGAGTTCTGAAGCATTCTTAAACTTCAGCGGAATTCCGAGAACAATGGAAGAGTTTTGAAGCAATTTTAAGCGTCAGCGGAATTCCGACAACAATGGAAGAGTTCCGAAGCATTTTTAAAAGTAAGCGGAATTCTGAGAACAATAGAAGAGTTGTGAAGCATTTTTAAGCGTCAGCGGAATTCCGAGAACAATGGAAGAATTCCGAAGCATTTTTAAACTTCAAAACTTCAGCAGAATTCCAAGAACAATGGAAGAGTTTCGAAGCATTCTTAAACTTCAGCGGAATTCCGAGAGCAATGGAAGAGTTCCGATGCATTTTTAAAAGTCAGCGGAATTCCGAGAACAATAGAAGAGTTCCGAAGCATTTTTAAACTTCAGAAGAATTCCTGGATCAATGGAAGAGTTCCGAAGCATTTTTAAAAGTCAGCCGATTTTCTAGAACAATAGAAGGGTACCAAAGCATGTTTAAACTTCAGTGGAATTCTGAGAACAATGTAAGAATTCCGAAGCATTTTTAAACTTCACCGGAATTCCGAGAACAATGGAAGAGTTCCGAAGCATTTTTAAACGTCAGCGGAATTCCGAGAACAATGGAAGAGTTCTGAATCATTTTTAAACGTCAGCGGAATTTTGAAAACAATGGAAGATTTCCGAAGCATTTTTAAACGTCAGCGGAATTCTGCGAACACTGGAAGACTTCCGAAGCATTTTTAAACTTCAGCGGAATTTGGAGAACAATCGAAGAGTTCTGAAGCATTTTTAAAAGTCAGCGGAATTCCGAGAACACTGGAAGAGTTCCGAAGCATTTTTAAACTTCAGCGGAATTTGGAGAACAATCGAATAGTTCCGAAGCATTTTTAAAAGTCAGCGGAATTCCGAGAACAATGGAAGCTTTGTGAAGCATTTTTAAACGTCAGCGGAATTCCGAGAACAATGGAAGAGTTCCGAAGCATTTTTAAACGTCAGCGGAATTCCGAGAACAATGGAAGAGTTCTGAAGCCTTTTAAATGTCAGCGGAATTCCGAGAACAATGGAAGAGTTGTGAAGCATTTTTAAGCATCAGCGGAATTCCGAGAACAATGGAAGAGTTCCGAAGCATTTTTAAACTTCAGCAGAATTCTGAGAACAATGGAAGAGTTCCGAAGCATTCTTAAACTTCAGCGGAATTTGGAGAACAATCGAATAGTTCCGAAGCATTTTTAAAAGTCAGCGGAATTCCGAGAACAATGGAAGCTTTGTGAAGCATTTTTAAACGTCAGCGGAATTCCGAGAACAATGGAAGAGTTCCGAAGCATTTTTAAACGTCAGCGGAATTCCGAGAACAATGGAAGAGTTCTGAAGCCTTTTTAAATGTCAGCGGAATTCCGAGAACAATGGAAGAGTTGTGAAGCAATTTTAAGCGTCAGCGGAATTCCGAGAACAATGGAAGAATTCCGAAGCATTTTTAAACTTCAAAACTTCAGCGGAATTCCGAGAACAATGGAAGAGTTCCGAAGCATTTTTAAAAGTCAGCGGAATTCCGAGAACAATTTAAGAGTTCTGAAGCATTTTTAAACATCAGCGGAATTTTGAAAACAATGGAAGATTTCCGAAGCATTTTTAAAAGTCAGCGGAATTCTGAGAACAATAGAAGAGTTGTGAAGCATTTTTAAGCGTCAGCGGAATTCCGAGAACAATGGAAGAGTTCCGAAGCATTCTTAAACTTCAGCGGAATTCCGAGAACAATGGAAGAGTTCCGAAGCATTTTTAAAAGTCAGCGGAATTCCGAGAACAATAGAAGAGTTCAGAAGCATTTTTAAACTTCAGCAGAATTCCTGGATCAATGGAAGAGTTCCGAAGCATTTTTAAAAGTCAGCAGAATTCCGAGAACAATAGAAGGGTACCAAAGCATGTTTAAACTTCAGCGGAATTCTGAGAACAATGTAAGAGTTCCGAAGCATTTTTAAACTTCACCGGAATTCCGAGAACAATGGAAGAGTTCCGAAGCATTTTTAAACGTCAGCGGAATTTTGAAAACAATGGAAGATTTCCGAAGCATTTTTAAACTTCAGCAGAATTCCGAGAACAATGGAAGAGTTCCGAAGCATACTTAAACTTCAGCGGAATTCCGAGAACAATGGAAGAATTCTGAAGCATTTTTAAAAGTCAGCGGAATACCGATGACAATGGAAGAGTTGTGAAGCATTTTTAAAAGTCAGCGGAATTCCAGAACAATGGAAGAGTTCCGAAGCATTTTTAAAAGTCAGCGGAATTCCGAGAACAATTTAAGAGTTCTGAAGCATTTTTAAACATCAGCGGAATTTTGAAAACAATGGAAGATTTCCAAAGCATTTTTAAAAGTCAGCGGAATTCTGAGAACAATAGAAGAGTTGTGAAGCATTTTTAAGCGTCAGCGGAATTCTGAGAACAATGGAAGAGTTCCGAAGCATTCTTAAACTTCAGCGGAATTCCGAGAACAATGGAAGAGTTCCGAAGCATTTTTAAAATTCAGCGGAATTCCGAGAACAATAGAAGAGTTCAGAAGCATTTTTAAACTTCAGCAGAATTCCTGGATCAATGGAAGAGTTCCGAAGCATTTTTAAAAGTCAGCAGAATTCCGAGAACAATAGAAGGGTACCAAAGCATGTTTAAACTTCAGCGGAATTCTGAGAACAATGTAAGAGTTCCGAAGCATTTTTAAACTTCACCGGAATTCCGAGAACAATGGAAGAGTTCCGAAGCATTTTTAAACGTCAGCGGAATTTTGAAAACAATGGAAGATTTCCGAAGCATTTTTAAACTTCAGCAGAATTCCGAGAACAATGGAAGAGTTCCGAAGCATACTTAAACTTCAGCGGAATTCCGAGAACAATGGAAGAATTCTGAAGCATTTTTAAAAGTCAGCGGAATACCGAGAACAATGGAAGAGTTGTGTAGCATTTTTAAACGTCAGCGGAATTCCAGAACAATGGAAGAGTTCCGAAGCATTTTTAAATGTCAGCGGAATTCCGAGAACAATGGAAGAGTTCTGAAGCATTTTTAAACGTCAGCGGATTTTGAAAACAATGGAAGATTTCCGAAGCATTTTTAAACGTCAGCGGAATTTGGAGAACAATCGAAGAGTTCCGAAGCATTTTTAAACTTCAACGGAATTTGGAGAACAATCGAAGAGTTCCGAAGCAATTTTAAAAGTCAGCGGAATTCTGAGAAAAATGGAAGAGTTCCGAAGCATTTTTAAATGTCAGCGGAATTCTGAGAAAAATGGAAGAGTTCCGAAGCATTTTTAAACTTCACCAGAATTCCGAGAACAATGGAAGAGTTCCGAAGCATACTTAAACTTCAGCGGAATTCCGAGAACAATGGAAGAGTTCAGAAGCATTTTTAAAAGTCAGCGGAATTCCGAGAACAATGGAAGAGTTGTGAAGCATTTTTAAACATCAGCGGAATTCCGAGAACAATGGAAGAGTTCCGAAGCATTTTTAAACGTCAGCGGAATTCCAAGAACAATGGAAGAGTTCTGAAGCCTTTTTAAATGTCAGCGGAATTCCGAGAACAATGGAAGAGTTCCGAAGCATTTTTAAATGTCAGCGGAATTCCGAGAACAATAGAAGAGTTGTGAAGCAGTTTTAAGCGTCAGCGTAATTCCGAGAACAATGGAAGAGTTCCGAAGCATTTTGAAACTTCAGCAGAATTCCGAGAACAATGGAAGAGTTCCGAAGCATTTTTAAACTTCAGCAGAATTCCGAGAACAATGGAAGAGTTCCGAAGCATTCTTAAACTTCAGCGGAATTCCGAAAACAATGAAAGAGTTCCGAATCATTTTTAAATGTCAGCGGAATTCCGAGAACAATAGAAGAGTTGTGAAGCATTTTTAAGCGTCAGCGGAATTCCGAGAACAATGGAAGAGTTCCGAAGCATTCTTAAACTTCAGCGGAATTCCGAGAACAATAGAAGAGTTCAGAAGCATTTTTAAACTTCAGCAGAATTCCTGGATCAATGGAAGAGTTCCGAAGCATTTTTAAAAGTCAGCAGAATTCCGAGAACAATAGAAGGGTACCAAAGCATGTTTAAACTTCACCGGAATTCTGAGAACAAAGTAAGAGTTCCGAAGCATTTTTAAACTTCACCGGAATTCCGAGAACAATGGAAGAGTTCCGAAGCATTTTTAAACGTCAGCGGAATTTTGAAAACAATGGAAGATTTCCGAAGCATTTTTAAACTTCAGCAGAATTCCTGGATCAATGGAAGAGTTCCGAAGCATTTTTAAAAGTCAGCAGAATTCCGAGAACAATAGAAGGGTACCAAAGCATGTTTAAACTTCAGCGGAATTCTGAGAACAATGTAAGAGTTCCGAAGCATTTTTAAACTTCACCGGAATTCCGAGAACAATGGAAGAGTTCTGAAGCATTCTTAAACTTCAGCGGAATTCCGAGAACAATGGAAGAGTTTCGAAGCATTTTTAAAAGTCAGCGGAATTCCGAGAACAATAGAAGAGTTGTGAAGCAATTTTAAGCGTCAGCGGAATTCCGAGAACAATGGAAGAGTTCCGAAGCATTTTGAAACGTCAGCGGAATTCCGAGAACAATGGAAGAGTTCTGAAGCATTTTTAAAAGACAGCGGAATTCTGAGAACAATAGAAGAGTTGTGAAGCATTTTTAAGCGTCAGCGGAATTCCGAGAACAATGGAAGAATTCCGAAGCATTTTTAAACGTCAGCGGAATTTTGAAAACAATGGAAGATTTCCGAAGCTTTTTTAAACGTCAGCGGAATTCCGAGAACAATGGAAGAGTTCCGAAGCATTTTTAAATGTCAACGGAATTCCGAGAACAATAGAAGAGTTGTGAAGCATTTTTAAGCGTCAGCGATATTCCGAGAACAATGGAAGAGTTCCGAAGCATTTTTAAACTTCAGCAGAATTCTGAGAACAATGGAAGAGTTCTGAAGCATTCTTAAACTTCAGCGGAATTCCGAGAACAATGGAAGAGTTGTGAAGCATTTTTAAGCGTCAGCGGAATTCCGAGAACAATGGAAGAATTCCGAAGCATTTTTAAACTTCAAAACTTCAGCAGAATTCCAAGAACAATGGAAGAGTTTTGAAGCATTCTTAAACTTCAGCGGAATTCCGAGAGCAATGGAAGAGTTCCGAAGCATTTTTAAAAGTCAGCGGAATTCCGAGAACAATAGAAGAGTTCCGAAGCATTTTTAAACTTCAGAAGAATTCCTGGATCAATGGAAGAGTTCCGAAGCATTTTTAAAAGTCAGCAGAATTTCGAGAACAATAGAAGGGTACCAAAGCATGTTTAAACTTCAGTGGTATTCTGAGAACAATGTAAGAATTCCGAAGCATTTTTAAACTTCACCGGAATTCCGAGAACAATGGAAGAGTTCCGAAGCATTTTTAAACGTCAGCGGAATTCCGAGAACAATGGAAGAGTTCTGAATCATTTTTAAACGTCAGCGGAATTTTGAAAACAATGGAAGATTTCCGAAGCATTTTTAAACGTCAGCGGAATTCTGAGAACAATGGAAGAGTTCCGAAGCATTTTTAAACTTCAGCGGAATTTGGAGAACAATCGAAGAGTTCTGAAGCATTTTTAAAAGTCAGCGGAATTCCGAGAACACTGGAAGAGTTCCGAAGCATTTTTAAACTTCAGCGGAATTTGGAGAACAATCGAATAGTTCCGAAGCATTTTTAAAAGTCAGCGGAATTCCGAGAACAATGGAAGCTTTGTGAAGCATTTTTAAACGTCAGCGGAATTCCGAGAACAATGGAAGAGTTCCGAAGCATTTTTAAACGTCAGCGGAATTCCGAGAACAATGGAAGAGTTCTGAAGCCTTTTTAAATGTCAGCGGAATTCCGAGAACAATGGAAGAGTTGTGAAGCATTTTTAAGCATCAGCGGAATTCCGAGAACAATGGAAGAGTTCCGAAGCATTTTTAAACTTCAGCAGAATTCTGAGAACAATGGAAGAGTTCCGAAGCATTCTTAAACTTCAGCGGAATTCCGAGAACAATGGAAGAGTTTCGAAGCATTATTAAAAGTCAGCGGAATTCCGAGAACAATAGAAGAGTTGTGAAGCAATTTTAAGCGTCAGCGGAATTCCGAGAACAATGGAAGAATTCCGAAGCATTTTTAAACTTCAAAACTTCAGCGGAATTCCGAGAACAATGGAAGAGTTCCGAAGCATTTTTAAAAGTCAGCGGAATTCCGAGAACAATGGAAGAGTTCCGAAGCATTTTTAAACGTCAGCGGAATTCTGCGAACACTGGAAGAGTTCCGAAGCATTTTTAAACTTCAGCAGGATTTGGAGAACAATCGAAGAGTTCCGAAGCATTTTTAAAAGTCAGCGGAATTCCGAGAAAAATTTAAGAGTTCTGAAGCATTTTTAAACATCAGCGGAATTTTGAAAACAATGGAAGATTTCCGAAGCATTTTTAAAAGTCAGCGGAATTCTGAGAACACTAGAAGAGTTGTGAAGCATTTTTAAGCATCAGCGGAATTCCGAGAACAATGGAAGAGTTCCGAAGCATTCTTAAACTTCAGCGGAATTCCGAGAACAATGGAAGAGTTCCGAAGCATTTTTAAAAGTCAGCGGAATTCCGAGAACAATAGAAGAGTTCAGAAGCATTTTTAAACTTCAGCAGAATTCCTGGATCAATGGAAGAGTTCCGAAGCATTTTTAAAAGTCAGCAGAATTCCGAGAACAATAGAAGGGTACCAAAGCATGTTTAAACTTCAGCGGAATTCTGAGAACAATGTAAGAGTTCCGAAGCATTTTTAAACTTCACCGGAATTCCGAGAACAATGGAAGAGTTCCGAAGCATTTTTAAACGTCAGCGGAATTTTGAAAACAATGGAAGATTTCCGAAGCATTTTTAAACTTCAGCAGAATTCCGAGAACAATGGAAGAGTTCCGAAGCATACTTAAACTTCAGCGGAATTCCGAGAACAATGGAAGAATTCTGAAGCATTTTTAAAAGTCAGCGGAATACCGATGACAATGGAAGAGTTGTGAAGCATTTTTAAAAGTCAGCGGAATTCCAGAACAATGGAAGAGTTCCGAAGCATTTTTAAAAGTCAGCGGAATTCCGAGAACAATTTAAGAGTTCTGAAGCATTTTTAAACATCAGCGGAATTTTGAAAACAATGGAAGATTTCCAAAGCATTTTTAAAAGTCAGCGGAATTCTGAGAACAATAGAAGAGTTGTGAAGCATTTTTAAGCGTCAGCGGAATTCTGAGAACAATGGAAGAGTTCCGAAGCATTCTTAAACTTCAGCGGAATTCCGAGAACAATGGAAGAGTTCCGAAGCATTTTTAAAATTCAGCGGAATTCCGAGAACAATAGAAGAGTTCAGAAGCATTTTTAAACTTCAGCAGAATTCCTGGATCAATGGAAGAGTTCCGAAGCATTTTTAAAAGTCAGCAGAATTCCGAGAACAATAGAAGGGTACCAAAGCATGTTTAAACTTCAGCGGAATTCTGAGAACAATGTAAGAGTTCCGAAGCATTTTTAAACTTCACCGGAATTCCGAGAACAATGGAAGAGTTCCGAAGCATTTTTAAACGTCAGCGGAATTTTGAAAACAATGGAAGATTTCCGAAGCATTTTTAAACTTCAGCAGAATTCCGAGAACAATGGAAGAGTTCCGAAGCATACTTAAACTTCAGCGGAATTCCGAGAACAATGGAAGAATTCTGAAGCATTTTTAAAAGTCAGCGGAATACCGAGAACAATGGAAGAGTTGTGTAGCATTTTTAAACGTCAGCGGAATTCCAGAACAATGGAAGAGTTCCGAAGCATTTTTAAATGTCAGCGGAATTCCGAGAACAATGGAAGAGTTCTGAAGCATTTTTAAACGTCAGCGGATTTTGAAAACAATGGAAGATTTCCGAAGCATTTTTAAACGTCAGCGGAATTTGGAGAACAATCGAAGAGTTCCGAAGCATTTTTAAACTTCAACGGAATTTGGAGAACAATCGAAGAGTTCCGAAGCAATTTTAAAAGTCAGCGGAATTCTGAGAAAAATGGAAGAGTTCCGAAGCATTTTTAAATGTCAGCGGAATTCTGAGAAAAATGGAAGAGTTCCGAAGCATTTTTAAACTTCACCAGAATTCCGAGAACAATGGAAGAGTTCCGAAGCATACTTAAACTTCAGCGGAATTCCGAGAACAATGGAAGAGTTCAGAAGCATTTTTAAAAGTCAGCGGAATTCCGAGAACAATGGAAGAGTTGTGAAGCATTTTTAAACATCAGCGGAATTCCGAGAACAATGGAAGAGTTCCGAAGCATTTTTAAACGTCAGCGGAATTCCAAGAACAATGGAAGAGTTCTGAAGCCTTTTTAAATGTCAGCGGAATTCCGAGAACAATGGAAGAGTTCCGAAGCATTTTTAAATGTCAGCGGAATTCCGAGAACAATAGAAGAGTTGTGAAGCAGTTTTAAGCGTCAGCGTAATTCCGAGAACAATGGAAGAGTTCCGAAGCATTTTGAAACTTCAGCAGAATTCCGAGAACAATGGAAGAGTTCCGAAGCATTTTTAAACTTCAGCAGAATTCCGAGAACAATGGAAGAGTTCCGAAGCATTCTTAAACTTCAGCGGAATTCCGAAAACAATGAAAGAGTTCCGAATCATTTTTAAATGTCAGCGGAATTCCGAGAACAATAGAAGAGTTGTGAAGCATTTTTAAGCGTCAGCGGAATTCCGAGAACAATGGAAGAGTTCCGAAGCATTCTTAAACTTCAGCGGAATTCCGAGAACAATAGAAGAGTTCAGAAGCATTTTTAAACTTCAGCAGAATTCCTGGATCAATGGAAGAGTTCCGAAGCATTTTTAAAAGTCAGCAGAATTCCGAGAACAATAGAAGGGTACCAAAGCATGTTTAAACTTCACCGGAATTCTGAGAACAAAGTAAGAGTTCCGAAGCATTTTTAAACTTCACCGGAATTCCGAGAACAATGGAAGAGTTCCGAAGCATTTTTAAACGTCAGCGGAATTTTGAAAACAATGGAAGATTTCCGAAGCATTTTTAAACTTCAGCAGAATTCCTGGATCAATGGAAGAGTTCCGAAGCATTTTTAAAAGTCAGCAGAATTCCGAGAACAATAGAAGGGTACCAAAGCATGTTTAAACTTCAGCGGAATTCTGAGAACAATGTAAGAGTTCCGAAGCATTTTTAAACTTCACCGGAATTCCGAGAACAATGGAAGAGTTCTGAAGCATTTTTAAACGTCAGCGGAATTTTGAAAACAATGGAAGATTTCCGAAGCATTTTTAAACGTCAGCAGAATTCTGCGAACACTGGAAGAGTTCCGAAGCATTTTTAAACTTCAGCGGAATTTGGAGAACAATCGAAGAGTTCCGAAGCATTTTTAAAAGTCAGCGGAATTCCGAGAACACTGGAGGAGTTCCGAAGCATTTTTAAACTTCAGCGGAATTTGGAGAACAATCAAAGAGTTCCGAAGCATTTTTAAAAGTCAGCGGAATTCCGAGAACAATGGAAGAGTTGTGAAGCATTTTTAAACTTCAGCGGAATTCCGAGAACAATGGAAGAGTTCCGAAGCATTTTTAAACGTCAGCGGAATTCCGAGAACAATGGAAGGGTTCTGAAGCCTTTTTAAATGTCAGCGGAATTCCGAGAACAATGGAAGACTTCTGAAGCATTTTTAAATGTCAGCGGAATTCTGAGAACAATGGAAGAGTTCCGAAGCATTTTTAAACTTCAGCAGAATTCCGAGAACAATGGAAGAGTTCTGAAGCATTTTTAAACGTCAGCGGAATTTGGAGAACAATCGAAGAGTTCCGAAGCATTTTTAAACTTCAACAGAATTTGGAGAACAATCGAAGAGTTCCGAAGCAATTTTAAAAGTCAGCGGAATTCCGAGAACAATGGAAGAGTTGTGAAGCATTTTTAAACGTCAGTGGAATTCCAAGAACAATGGAAGAGTTCCGAAGCATTTTTAAATGTCAGCGGAATTCTGAGAACAATGGAAGAGTTCCGAAGCATTTTTAAACTTCAGCAGAATTCCGAGAACAATGGAAGAGTTCCGAAGCATTTTTAAAAGTCAGCGGAATTCCGAGAACACTGGAAGAGTTCCGAAGCATTTTTAAACTTCAGCGGAATTTGGAGAACAATCGAAGAGTTCCGAAGCATTTTTAAAAGTCAGCGGAATTCCGAGAACAATGGAAGCTTTGTGAAGCATTTTTAAACGTCAGCGGAATTCCGAGAACAATGGAAGAGTTCCGAAGCATTTTTAAACGTCAGCGGAATTCCGAGAACAATGGAAGAGTTCTGAAGCCTTTTTAAATGTCAGCGGAATGCCGAGAACAATGGAATAGTTGTGAAGCATTTTTAAGCATCAGCGGAATTCCGAGAACAATGGAAGAGTTCCGAAGCATTTTTAAACTTCAGCGGAATTTGGAGAACAATCGAAGAGTTCCGAAGCATTTTTAAAAGTCAGCGGAATTCCGAGAACACTGGAGGAGTTCCGAAGCATTTTTAAACTTCAGCGGAATTTGGAGAACAATCAAAGAGTTCCGAAGCATTTTTAAAAGTCAGCGGAATTCCGAGAACAATGGAAGAGTTGTGAAGCATTTTTAAACGTCAGCGGAATTCCGAGAACAATGGAAGAGTTCCGAAGCATTTTTAAACGTCAGCGGAATTCCGAGAACAATGGAAGACTTCTGAAGCATTTTTAAATGTCAGCGGAATTCTGAGAACAATGGAAGAGTTCCGAAGCATTTTTAAACTTCAGCAGAATTCCGAGAACAATGGAAGAGTTCTGAAGCATTTTTAAACGTCAGCGGAATTTGGAGAACAATCGAAGAGTTCCGAAGCATTTTTAAACTTCAACAGAATTTGGAGAACAATCGAAGAGTTCCGAAGCAATTTTAAAAGTCAGCGGAATTCCGAGAACAATGGAAGAGTTGTGAAGCATTTTTAAACGTCAGTGGAATTCCAAGAACAATGGAAGAGTTCCGAAGCATTTTTAAATGTCAGCGGAATTCTGAGAACAATGGAAGAGTTCCGAAGCATTTTTAAACTTCAGCAGAATTCCGAGAACAATGGAAGAGTTCCGAAGCATTTTTAAAAGTCAGCGGAATTCCGAGAACACTGGAAGAGTTCCGAAGCATTTTTAAACTTCAGCGGAATTTGGAGAACAATCGAAGAGTTCCGAAGCATTTTTAAAAGTCAGCGGAATTCCGAGAACAATGGAAGCTTTGTGAAGCATTTTTAAACGTCAGCGGAATTCCGAGAACAATGGAAGAGTTCCGAAGCATTTTTAAACGTCAGCGGAATTCCGAGAACAATGGAAGAGTTCTGAAGCCTTTTTAAATGTCAGCGGAATGCCGAGAACAATGGAATAGTTGTGAAGCATTTTTAAGCATCAGCGGAATTCCGAGAACAATGGAAGAGTTTCGAAGCATTTTTAAACTTCAGCAGAATTCTGAGAACAATGGAAGAGTTCCGAAGCATTCTTAAACTTCAGCGGAATTCCGAGAACAATGGAAGAGTTTCGAAGCATTTTTAAAAGTCAGCGGAATTCCGAGAACAATAGAAGAGTTGTAAAGCAATTTTAAGCGTCAGCGGAATTCCGAGAACAATGGAAGAGTTCCGAAGCATTTTGAAACGTCAGCGGAATTCCGAGAACAATGGAAGAGTTCTGAAGCATTTTTAAAAGTCAGCGGAATTCTGAGAACAATAGAAGAGTTGTGAAGCATTTTTAAGCGTCAGCGGAATTCCGAGAACAATGGAAGAATTCCGAAGCATTTTTAAACGTCAGCGGAATTCTGCGAACAATGGAAGAGTTCCGAAGCATTTTTAAACTTCAGCGGAATTTGGAAAACAATCGAAGAGTTCCGAAGCATTTTTAAAAGTCAGCGGAATTCCGAGAACAATGGAAGAGTTCTGAAGCATTTTTAAACATCAGCGGAATTTTGAAAACAATGGAAGATTTCCGAAGCATTTTTAAACGTCAGCGGAATTCCGAGAACAATGGAAGAGTTCCGAAGCATTTTTAAATGTCAACGGAATTCCGAGAACAATAGAAGAGTTGTGAAGCATTTTTAAGCGTCAGCGATATTCCGAGAACAATGGAAGAGTTCCGAAGCATTTTTAAACTTCAGCAGAATTCTGAGAACAATGGAAGAGTTCTGAAGCATTCTTAAACTTCAGCGGAATTCCGAGAACAATGGAAGAGTTTTGAAGCAATTTTAAGCGTCAGCGGAATTCCGACAACAATGGAAGAGTTCCGAAGCATTTTTAAAAGTAAGCGGAATTCTGAGAACAATAGAAGAGTTGTGAAGCATTTTTAAGCGTCAGCGGAATTCCGAGAACAATGGAAGAATTCCGAAGCATTTTTAAACTTCAAAACTTCAGCAGAATTCCAAGAACAATGGAAGAGTTTCGAAGCATTCTTAAACTTCAGCGGAATTCCGAGAGCAATGGAAGAGTTCCGATGCATTTTTAAAAGTCAGCGGAATTCCGAGAACAATAGAAGAGTTCCGAAGCATTTTTAAACTTCAGAAGAATTCCTGGATCAATGGAAGAGTTCCGAAGCATTTTTAAAAGTCAGCCGATTTTCTAGAACAATAGAAGGGTACCAAAGCATGTTTAAACTTCAGTGGAATTCTGAGAACAATGTAAGAATTCCGAAGCATTTTTAAACTTCACCGGAATTCCGAGAACAATGGAAGAGTTCCGAAGCATTTTTAAACGTCAGCGGAATTCCGAGAACAATGGAAGAGTTCTGAATCATTTTTAAACGTCAGCGGAATTTTGAAAACAATGGAAGATTTCCGAAGCATTTTTAAACGTCAGCGGAATTCTGCGAACACTGGAAGACTTCCGAAGCATTTTTAAACTTCAGCGGAATTTGGAGAACAATCGAAGAGTTCTGAAGCATTTTTAAAAGTCAGCGGAATTCCGAGAACACTGGAAGAGTTCCGAAGCATTTTTAAACTTCAGCGGAATTTGGAGAACAATCGAATAGTTCCGAAGCATTTTTAAAAGTCAGCGGAATTCCGAGAACAATGGAAGCTTTGTGAAGCATTTTTAAACGTCAGCGGAATTCCGAGAACAATGGAAGAGTTCCGAAGCATTTTTAAACGTCAGCGGAATTCCGAGAACAATGGAAGAGTTCTGAAGCCTTTTAAATGTCAGCGGAATTCCGAGAACAATGGAAGAGTTGTGAAGCATTTTTAAGCATCAGCGGAATTCCGAGAACAATGGAAGAGTTCCGAAGCATTTTTAAACTTCAGCAGAATTCTGAGAACAATGGAAGAGTTCCGAAGCATTCTTAAACTTCAGCGGAATTTGGAGAACAATCGAATAGTTCCGAAGCATTTTTAAAAGTCAGCGGAATTCCGAGAACAATGGAAGCTTTGTGAAGCATTTTTAAACGTCAGCGGAATTCCGAGAACAATGGAAGAGTTCCGAAGCATTTTTAAACGTCAGCGGAATTCCGAGAACAATGGAAGAGTTCTGAAGCCTTTTTAAATGTCAGCGGAATTCCGAGAACAATGGAAGAGTTGTGAAGCAATTTTAAGCGTCAGCGGAATTCCGAGAACAATGGAAGAATTCCGAAGCATTTTTAAACTTCAAAACTTCAGCGGAATTCCGAGAACAATGGAAGAGTTCCGAAGCATTTTTAAAAGTCAGCGGAATTCCGAGAACAATTTAAGAGTTCTGAAGCATTTTTAAACATCAGCGGAATTTTGAAAACAATGGAAGATTTCCGAAGCATTTTTAAAAGTCAGCGGAATTCTGAGAACAATAGAAGAGTTGTGAAGCATTTTTAAGCGTCAGCGGAATTCCGAGAACAATGGAAGAGTTCCGAAGCATTCTTAAACTTCAGCGGAATTCCGAGAACAATGGAAGAGTTCCGAAGCATTTTTAAAAGTCAGCGGAATTCCGAGAACAATAGAAGAGTTCAGAAGCATTTTTAAACTTCAGCAGAATTCCTGGATCAATGGAAGAGTTCCGAAGCATTTTTAAAAGTCAGCAGAATTCCGAGAACAATAGAAGGGTACCAAAGCATGTTTAAACTTCAGCGGAATTCTGAGAACAATGTAAGAGTTCCGAAGCATTTTTAAACTTCACCGGAATTCCGAGAACAATGGAAGAGTTCCGAAGCATTTTTAAACGTCAGCGGAATTTTGAAAACAATGGAAGATTTCCGAAGCATTTTTAAACTTCAGCAGAATTCCGAGAACAATGGAAGAGTTCCGAAGCATACTTAAACTTCAGCGGAATTCCGAGAACAATGGAAGAATTCTGAAGCATTTTTAAAAGTCAGCGGAATACCGAGAACAATGGAAGAGTTGTGAAGCATTTTTAAAAGTCAGCGGAATTCCAGAACAATGGAAGAGTTCCGAAGCATTTTTAAAAGTCAGCGGAATTCCGAGAACAATTTAAGAGTTCTGAAGCATTTTTAAACATCAGCGGAATTTTGAAAACAATGGAAGATTTCCGAAGCATTTTTAAAAGTCAGCGGAATTCTGAGAACAATAGAAGAGTTGTGAAGCATTTTTAAGCGTCAGCGGAATTCCGAGAACAATGGAAGAGTTCCGAAGCATTCTTAAACTTCAGCGGAATTCCGAGAACAATGGAAGAGTTCCGAAGCATTTTTAAAAGTCAGCGGAATTCCAAGAACAATAGAAGAGTTCAGAAGCATTTTTAAACTTCAGCAGAATTCCTGGATCAATGGAAGAGTTCCGAAGCATTTTTAAAAGTCAGCAGAATTCCGAGAACAATAGAAGGGTACCAAAGCATGTTTAAACTTCAGCGGAATTCTGAGAACAATGTAAGAGTTCCGAAGCATTTTTAAACTTCACCGGAATTCCGAGAACAATTGAAGAGTTCCGAAGCATTTTTAAACGTCAGCGGAATTTTGAAAACAATGGAAGATTTCCGAAGCATTTTTAAACTTCAGCAGAATTCCGAGAACAATGGAAGAGTTCCGAAGCATACTTAAACTTCAGCGGAATTCCGAGAACAATGGAAGAATTCTGAAGCATTTTTAAAAGTCAGCGGAATACCGAGAACAATGGAAGAGTTGTGTAGCATTTTTAAACGTCAGCGGAATTCCAGAACAATGGAAGAGTTCGGAAGCATTTTTAAATGTCAGCGGAATTCCGAGAACAATGGAAGAGTTCTGAAGCATTTTTAAACGTCAGCGGATTTTGAAAACAATGGAAGATTTCCGAAGCATTTTTAAACGTCAGCGGAATTTGGAGAACAATCGAAGAGTTCCGAAGCATTTTTAAACTTCAACGGAATTTGGAGAACAATCGAAGAGTTCCGAAGCAATTTTAAAAGTCAGCGGAATTCTGAGAAAAATGGAAGAGTTCCGAAGCATTTTTAAATGTCAGCGGAATTCTGAGAAAAATGGAAGAGTTCCGAAGCATTTTTAAACTTCACCAGAATTCCGAGAACAATGGAAGAGTTCCGAAGCATACTTAAACTTCAGCGGAATTCCGAGAACAATGGAAGAGTTCAGAAGCATTTTTAAAAGTCAGCGGAATTCCGAGAACAATGGAAGAGTTGTGAAGCATTTTTAAACATCAGCGGAATTCCGAGAACAATGGAAGAGTTCCGAAGCATTTTTAAACGTCAGCGGAATTCCAAGAACAATGGAAGAGTTCTGAAGCCTTTTTAAATGTCAGCGGAATTCCGAGAACAATGGAAGAGTTCCGAAGCATTTTTAAATGTCAGCGGAATTCCGAGAACAATAGAAGAGTTGTGAAGCAGTTTTAAGCGTCAGCGTAATTCCGAGAACAATGGAAGAGTTCCGAAGCATTTTTAAACTTCAGCAGAATTCTGAGAACAATGGAAGAGTTCTGAAGCATTCTTAAACTTCAGCGGAATTCCGAGAACAATGGAAGAGTTTTGAAGCAATTTTAAGCGTCAGCGGAATTCCGACAACAATGGAAGAGTTCCGAAGCATTTTTAAAAGTAAGCGGAATTCTGAGAACAATAGAAGAGTTGTGAAGCATTTTTAAGCGTCAGCGGAATTCCGAGAACAATGGAAGAATTCCGAAGCATTTTTAAACTTCAAAACTTCAGCAGAATTCCAAGAACAATGGAAGAGTTTCGAAGCATTCTTAAACTTCAGCGGAATTCCGAGAGCAATGGAAGAGTTCCGATGCATTTTTAAAAGTCAGCGGAATTCCGAGAACAATAGAAGAGTTCCGAAGCATTTTTAAACTTCAGAAGAATTCCTGGATCAATGGAAGAGTTCCGAAGCATTTTTAAAAGTCAGCCGATTTTCTAGAACAATAGAAGGGTACCAAAGCATGTTTAAACTTCAGTGGAATTCTGAGAACAATGTAAGAATTCCGAAGCATTTTTAAACTTCACCGGAATTCCGAGAACAATGGAAGAGTTCCGAAGCATTTTTAAACGTCAGCGGAATTCCGAGAACAATGGAAGAGTTCTGAATCATTTTTAAACGTCAGCGGAATTTTGAAAACAATGGAAGATTTCCGAAGCATTTTTAAACGTCAGCGGAATTCTGCGAACACTGGAAGACTTCCGAAGCATTTTTAAACTTCAGCGGAATTTGGAGAACAATCGAAGAGTTCTGAAGCATTTTTAAAAGTCAGCGGAATTCCGAGAACACTGGAAGAGTTCCGAAGCATTTTTAAACTTCAGCGGAATTTGGAGAACAATCGAATAGTTCCGAAGCATTTTTAAAAGTCAGCGGAATTCCGAGAACAATGGAAGCTTTGTGAAGCATTTTTAAACGTCAGCGGAATTCCGAGAACAATGGAAGAGTTCCGAAGCATTTTTAAACGTCAGCGGAATTCCGAGAACAATGGAAGAGTTCTGAAGCCTTTTAAATGTCAGCGGAATTCCGAGAACAATGGAAGAGTTGTGAAGCATTTTTAAGCATCAGCGGAATTCCGAGAACAATGGAAGAGTTCCGAAGCATTTTTAAACTTCAGCAGAATTCTGAGAACAATGGAAGAGTTCCGAAGCATTCTTAAACTTCAGCGGAATTTGGAGAACAATCGAATAGTTCCGAAGCATTTTTAAAAGTCAGCGGAATTCCGAGAACAATGGAAGCTTTGTGAAGCATTTTTAAACGTCAGCGGAATTCCGAGAACAATGGAAGAGTTCCGAAGCATTTTTAAACGTCAGCGGAATTCCGAGAACAATGGAAGAGTTCTGAAGCCTTTTTAAATGTCAGCGGAATTCCGAGAACAATGGAAGAGTTGTGAAGCAATTTTAAGCGTCAGCGGAATTCCGAGAACAATGGAAGAATTCCGAAGCATTTTTAAACTTCAAAACTTCAGCGGAATTCCGAGAACAATGGAAGAGTTCCGAAGCATTTTTAAAAGTCAGCGGAATTCCGAGAACAATTTAAGAGTTCTGAAGCATTTTTAAACATCAGCGGAATTTTGAAAACAATGGAAGATTTCCGAAGCATTTTTAAAAGTCAGCGGAATTCTGAGAACAATAGAAGAGTTGTGAAGCATTTTTAAGCGTCAGCGGAATTCCGAGAACAATGGAAGAGTTCCGAAGCATTCTTAAACTTCAGCGGAATTCCGAGAACAATGGAAGAGTTCCGAAGCATTCTTAAACTTCAGCGGAATTCCGAGAACAATGGAAGAGTTCCGAAGCATTTTTAAAAGTCAGCGGAATTCCAAGAACAATAGAAGAGTTCAGAAGCATTTTTAAACTTCAGCAGAATTCCTGGATCAATGGAAGAGTTCCGAAGCATTTTTAAAAGTCAGCAGAATTCCGAGAACAATAGAAGGGTACCAAAGCATGTTTAAACTTCAGCGGAATTCTGAGAACAATGTAAGAGTTCCGAAGCATTTTTAAACTTCACCGGAATTCCGAGAACAATTGAAGAGTTCCGAAGCATTTTTAAACGTCAGCGGAATTTTGAAAACAATGGAAGATTTCCGAAGCATTTTTAAACTTCAGCAGAATTCCGAGAACAATGGAAGAGTTCCGAAGCATACTTAAACTTCAGCGGAATTCCGAGAACAATGGAAGAATTCTGAAGCATTTTTAAAAGTCAGCGGAATACCGAGAACAATGGAAGAGTTGTGTAGCATTTTTAAACGTCAGCGGAATTCCAGAACAATGGAAGAGTTCCGAAGCATTTTTAAATGTCAGCGGAATTCCGAGAACAATGGAAGAGTTCTGAAGCATTTTTAAACGTCAGCGGATTTTGAAAACAATGGAAGATTTCCGAAGCATTTTTAAACGTCAGCGGAATTTGGAGAACAATCGAAGAGTTCCGAAGCATTTTTAAACTTCAACGGAATTTGGAGAACAATCGAAGAGTTCCGAAGCAATTTTAAAAGTCAGCGGAATTCTGAGAAAAATGGAAGAGTTCCGAAGCATTTTTAAATGTCAGCGGAATTCTGAGAAAAATGGAAGAGTTCCGAAGCATTTTTAAACTTCACCAGAATTCCGAGAACAATGGAAGAGTTCCGAAGCATACTTAAACTTCAGCGGAATTCCGAGAACAATGGAAGAGTTCAGAAGCATTTTTAAAAGTCAGCGGAATTCCGAGAACAATGGAAGAGTTGTGAAGCATTTTTAAACATCAGCGGAATTCCGAGAACAATGGAAGAGTTCCGAAGCATTTTTAAACGTCAGCGGAATTCCAAGAACAATGGAAGAGTTCTGAAGCCTTTTTAAATGTCAGCGGAATTCCGAGAACAATGGAAGAGTTCCGAAGCATTTTTAAATGTCAGCGGAATTCCGAGAACAATAGAAGAGTTGTGAAGCAGTTTTAAGCGTCAGCGTAATTCCGAGAACAATGGAAGAGTTCCGAAGCATTTTTAAACTTCAGCAGAATTCTGAGAACAATGGAAGAGTTCTGAAGCATTCTTAAACTTCAGCGGAATTCCGAGAACAATGGAAGAGTTTTGAAGCAATTTTAAGCGTCAGCGGAATTCCGACAACAATGGAAGAGTTCCGAAGCATTTTTAAAAGTAAGCGGAATTCTGAGAACAATAGAAGAGTTGTGAAGCATTTTTAAGCGTCAGCGGAATTCCGAGAACAATGGAAGAATTCCGAAGCATTTTTAAACTTCAAAACTTCAGCAGAATTCCAAGAACAATGGAAGAGTTTCGAAGCATTCTTAAACTTCAGCGGAATTCCGAGAGCAATGGAAGAGTTCCGATGCATTTTTAAAAGTCAGCGGAATTCCGAGAACAATAGAAGAGTTCCGAAGCATTTTTAAACTTCAGAAGAATTCCTGGATCAATGGAAGAGTTCCGAAGCATTTTTAAAAGTCAGCCGATTTTCTAGAACAATAGAAGGGTACCAAAGCATGTTTAAACTTCAGTGGAATTCTGAGAACAATGTAAGAATTCCGAAGCATTTTTAAACTTCACCGGAATTCCGAGAACAATGGAAGAGTTCCGAAGCATTTTTAAACGTCAGCGGAATTCCGAGAACAATGGAAGAGTTCTGAATCATTTTTAAACGTCAGCGGAATTTTGAAAACAATGGAAGATTTCCGAAGCATTTTTAAACGTCAGCGGAATTCTGCGAACACTGGAAGACTTCCGAAGCATTTTTAAACTTCAGCGGAATTTGGAGAACAATCGAAGAGTTCTGAAGCATTTTTAAAAGTCAGCGGAATTCCGAGAACACTGGAAGAGTTCCGAAGCATTTTTAAACTTCAGCGGAATTTGGAGAACAATCGAATAGTTCCGAAGCATTTTTAAAAGTCAGCGGAATTCCGAGAACAATGGAAGCTTTGTGAAGCATTTTTAAACGTCAGCGGAATTCCGAGAACAATGGAAGAGTTCCGAAGCATTTTTAAACGTCAGCGGAATTCCGAGAACAATGGAAGAGTTCTGAAGCCTTTTAAATGTCAGCGGAATTCCGAGAACAATGGAAGAGTTGTGAAGCATTTTTAAGCATCAGCGGAATTCCGAGAACAATGGAAGAGTTCCGAAGCATTTTTAAACTTCAGCAGAATTCTGAGAACAATGGAAGAGTTCCGAAGCATTCTTAAACTTCAGCGGAATTTGGAGAACAATCGAATAGTTCCGAAGCATTTTTAAAAGTCAGCGGAATTCCGAGAACAATGGAAGCTTTGTGAAGCATTTTTAAACGTCAGCGGAATTCCGAGAACAATGGAAGAGTTCCGAAGCATTTTTAAACGTCAGCGGAATTCCGAGAACAATGGAAGAGTTCTGAAGCCTTTTTAAATGTCAGCGGAATTCCGAGAACAATGGAAGAGTTGTGAAGCAATTTTAAGCGTCAGCGGAATTCCGAGAACAATGGAAGAATTCCGAAGCATTTTTAAACTTCAAAACTTCAGCGGAATTCCGAGAACAATGGAAGAGTTCCGAAGCATTTTTAAAAGTCAGCGGAATTCCGAGAACAATTTAAGAGTTCTGAAGCATTTTTAAACATCAGCGGAATTTTGAAAACAATGGAAGATTTCCGAAGCATTTTTAAAAGTCAGCGGAATTCTGAGAACAATAGAAGAGTTGTGAAGCATTTTTAAGCGTCAGCGGAATTCCGAGAACAATGGAAGAGTTCCGAAGCATTCTTAAACTTCAGCGGAATTCCGAGAACAATGGAAGAGTTCCGAAGCATTTTTAAAAGTCAGCGGAATTCCGAGAACAATAGAAGAGTTCAGAAGCATTTTTAAACTTCAGCAGAATTCCTGGATCAATGGAAGAGTTCCGAAGCATTTTTAAAAGTCAGCAGAATTCCGAGAACAATAGAAGGGTACCAAAGCATGTTTAAACTTCAGCGGAATTCTGAGAACAATGTAAGAGTTCCGAAGCATTTTTAAACTTCACCGGAATTCCGAGAACAATGGAAGAGTTCCGAAGCATTTTTAAACGTCAGCGGAATTTTGAAAACAATGGAAGATTTCCGAAGCATTTTTAAACTTCAGCAGAATTCCGAGAACAATGGAAGAGTTCCGAAGCATACTTAAACTTCAGCGGAATTCCGAGAACAATGGAAGAATTCTGAAGCATTTTTAAAAGTCAGCGGAATACCGAGAACAATGGAAGAGTTGTGAAGCATTTTTAAAAGTCAGCGGAATTCCAGAACAATGGAAGAGTTCCGAAGCATTTTTAAAAGTCAGCGGAATTCCGAGAACAATTTAAGAGTTCTGAAGCATTTTTAAACATCAGCGGAATTTTGAAAACAATGGAAGATTTCCGAAGCATTTTTAAAAGTCAGCGGAATTCTGAGAACAATAGAAGAGTTGTGAAGCATTTTTAAGCGTCAGCGGAATTCCGAGAACAATGGAAGAGTTCCGAAGCATTCTTAAACTTCAGCGGAATTCCGAGAACAATGGAAGAGTTCCGAAGCATTTTTAAAAGTCAGCGGAATTCCAAGAACAATAGAAGAGTTCAGAAGCATTTTTAAACTTCAGCAGAATTCCTGGATCAATGGAAGAGTTCCGAAGCATTTTTAAAAGTCAGCAGAATTCCGAGAACAATAGAAGGGTACCAAAGCATGTTTAAACTTCAGCGGAATTCTGAGAACAATGTAAGAGTTCCGAAGCATTTTTAAACTTCACCGGAATTCCGAGAACAATTGAAGAGTTCCGAAGCATTTTTAAACGTCAGCGGAATTTTGAAAACAATGGAAGATTTCCGAAGCATTTTTAAACTTCAGCAGAATTCCGAGAACAATGGAAGAGTTCCGAAGCATACTTAAACTTCAGCGGAATTCCGAGAACAATGGAAGAATTCTGAAGCATTTTTAAAAGTCAGCGGAATACCGAGAACAATGGAAGAGTTGTGTAGCATTTTTAAACGTCAGCGGAATTCCAGAACAATGGAAGAGTTCCGAAGCATTTTTAAATGTCAGCGGAATTCCGAGAACAATGGAAGAGTTCTGAAGCATTTTTAAACGTCAGCGGATTTTGAAAACAATGGAAGATTTCCGAAGCATTTTTAAACGTCAGCGGAATTTGGAGAACAATCGAAGAGTTCCGAAGCATTTTTAAACTTCAACGGAATTTGGAGAACAATCGAAGAGTTCCGAAGCAATTTTAAAAGTCAGCGGAATTCTGAGAAAAATGGAAGAGTTCCGAAGCATTTTTAAA
This sequence comes from Phyllobates terribilis, assembly GCF_046119375.1. Taxonomy (NCBI): domain Eukaryota; kingdom Metazoa; phylum Chordata; class Amphibia; order Anura; family Dendrobatidae; genus Phyllobates; species Phyllobates terribilis. The sequence continues at coordinate 8,700,679 of NW_027362788.1, read as the reverse complement.
TGTCAGCGGAATTCTGAGAAAAATGGAAGAGTTCCGAAGCATTTTTAAACTTCACCAGAATTCCGAGAACAATGGAAGAGTTCCGAAGCATACTTAAACTTCAGCGGAATTCCGAGAACAATGGAAGAGTTCAGAAGCATTTTTAAAAGTCAGCGGAATTCCGAGAACAATGGAAGAGTTGTGAAGCATTTTTAAACATCAGCGGAATTCCGAGAACAATGGAAGAGTTCCGAAGCATTTTTAAACGTCAGCGGAATTCCAAGAACAATGGAAGAGTTCTGAAGCCTTTTTAAATGTCAGCGGAATTCCGAGAACAATGGAAGAGTTCCGAAGCATTTTTAAATGTCAGCGGAATTCCGAGAACAATAGAAGAGTTGTGAAGCAGTTTTAAGCGTCAGCGTAATTCCGAGAACAATGGAAGAGTTCCGAAGCATTTTGAAACTTCAGCAGAATTCCGAGAACAATGGAAGAGTTCCGAAGCATTTTTAAACTTCAGCAGAATTCCGAGAACAATGGAAGAGTTCCGAAGCATTCTTAAACTTCAGCGGAATTCCGAAAACAATGGAAGAGTTCCGAATCATTTTTAAATGTCAGCGGAATTCCGAGAACAATAGAAGAGTTGTGAAGCATTTTTAAGCGTCAGCGGAATTCCGAGAACAATGGAAGAGTTCCGAAGCATTCTTAAACTTCAGCGGAATTCCGAGAACAATAGAAGAGTTCAGAAGCATTTTTAAACTTCAGCAGAATTCCTGGATCAATGGAAGAGTTCCGAAGCATTTTTAAAAGTCAGCAGAATTCCGAGAACAATAGAAGGGTACCAAAGAATGTTTAAACTTCACCGGAATTCTGAGAACAATGTAAGAGTTCCGAAGCATTTTTAAACTTCACCGGAATTCCGAGAACAATGGAAGAGTTCCGAAGCATTTTTAAACGTCAGCGGAATTTTGAAAACAATGGAAGATTTCCGAAGCATTTTTAAACTTCAGCAGAATTCCTGGATCAATGGAAGAGTTCCGAAGCATTTTTAAAAGTCAGCAGAATTCCGAGAACAATAGAAGGGTACCAAAGCATGTTTAAACTTCAGCGGAATTCTGAGAACAATGTAAGAGTTCCGAAGCATTTTTAAACTTCACCGGAATTCCGAGAACAATGGAAGAGTTCTGAAGCATTTTTAAACGTCAGCGGAATTTTGAAAACAATGGAAGATTTCCGAAGCATTTTTAAACTTCAGCGGAATTTGGAGAACAATCGAAGAGTTCCGAAGCATTTTTAAAAGTCAGCGGAATTCCGAGAACACTGGAGGAGTTCCGAAGCATTTTTAAACTTCAGCGGAATTTGGAGAACAATCAAAGAGTTCCGAAGCATTTTTAAAAGTCAGCGGAATTCCGAGAACAATGGAAGAGTTGTGAAGCATTTTTAAACGTCAGCGGAATTCCGAGAACAATGGAAGAGTTCCGAAGCATTTTTAAACGTCAGCGGAATTCCGAGAACAATGGAAGGGTTCTGAAGCCTTTTTAAATGTCAGCGGAATTCCGAGAACAATGGAAGACTTCTGAAGCATTTTTAAATGTCAGCGGAATTCTGAGAACAATGGAAGAGTTCCGAAGCATTTTTAAACTTCAGCAGAATTCCGAGAACAATGGAAGAGTTCCGAAGCATACTTAAACTTCAGCGGAATTCCGAGAACAAAGGAAGAATTCTGAAGCATTTTTAAAAGTCAGCGGAAAACCTAGAACAATGGAAGAGTTGTGAAGCATTTTTAAACGTCAGCGGAATTCCAGAACAATGGAAGAGTTCCGAAGCATTTTTAAATGTCAGCGGAATTCCGAGAACAATGGAAGAGTTCTGAAGCATTTTTAAACGTCAGCGGAATTTGGAGAACAATCGAAGAGTTCCGAAGCATTTTTAAACTTCAACAGAATTTGGAGAACAATCGAAGAGTTCCGAAGCAATTTTAAAAGTCAGCGGAATTCCGAGAACAATGGAAGAGTTGTGAAGCATTTTTAAACGTCAGTGGAATTCCAAGAACAATGGAAGAGTTCCGAAGCATTTTTAAATGTCAGCGGAATTCTGAGAACAATGGAAGAGTTCCGAAGCATTTTTAAACTTCAGCAGAATTCCGAGAACAATGGAAGAGTTCCGAAGCATTTTTAAAAGTCAGCGGAATTCCGAGAACACTGGAAGAGTTCCGAAGCATTTTTAAACTTCAGCGGAATTTGGAGAACAATCGAAGAGTTCCGAAGCATTTTTAAAAGTCAGCGTAATTCCGAGAACAATGGAAGCTTTGTGAAGCATTTTTAAACGTCAGCGGAATTCCGAGAACAATGGAAGAGTTCCGAAGCATTTTTAAACGTCAGCGGAATTCCGAGAACAATGGAAGAGTTCTGAAGCCTTTTTAAATGTCAGCGGAATGCCGAGAACAATGGAATAGTTGTGAAGCATTTTTAAGCATCAGCGGAATTCCGAGAACAATGGAAGAGTTCCGAAGCATTTTTAAACTTCAGCAGAATTCTGAGAACAATGGAAGAGTTCCGAAGCATTCTTAAACTTCAGCGGAATTCCGAGAACAATGGAAGAGTTTCAAAGCATTTTTAAAAGTCAGCGGAATTCCAAGAACAATAGAAGAGTTGTGAAGCAATTTTAAGCGTCAGCGGAATTCCGAGAACAATGGAAGAGTTCCGAAGCATTTTGAAACGTCAGCGGAATTCCGAGAACAATGGAAGAGTTCTGAAGCATTTTTAAAAGTCAGCGGAATTCTGAGAACAATAGAAGAGTTGTGAAGCATTTTTAAGCGTCAGCGGAATTCCGAGAACAATGGAAGAATTCCGAAGCATTTTTAAACATCAGCGGAATTCTGCGAACAATGGAAGAGTTCCGAAGCATTTTTAAACTTCAGCGGAATTTGGAAAACAATCGCAGAGTTCCGAAGCATTTTTAAAAGTCAGCGGAATTCCGAGAACAATGGAAGAGTTCTGAAGCATTTTTAAACATCAGCGGAATTTTGAAAACAATGGAAGATTTCCGAAGCATTTTTAAACGTCAGCGGAATTCCGAGAACAATTGAAGAGTTCCGAAGCATTTTTAAATGTCAACGGAATTCCGAGAACAATAGAAGAGTTGTGAAGCATTTTTAAGCGTCAGCGATATTCCGAGAACAATGGAAGAGTTCCGAAGCATTTTTAAACTTCAGCAGAATTCTGAGAACAATGGAAGAGTTCTGAAGCATTCTTAAACTTCAGCGGAATTCCGAGAACAATGGAAGAGTTTTGAAGCAATTTTAAGCGTCAGCGGAATTCCAACAACAATGGAAGAGTTCCGAAGCATTTTTAAAAGTAAGCGGAATTCTGAGAACAATAGAAGAGTTGTGAAGCATTTTTAAGCGTCAGCGGAATTCCGAGAACAATGGAAGAATTCCGAAGCATTTTTAAACTTCAAAACTTCAGCAGAATTCCAAGAACAATGGAAGAGTTTCGAAGCATTCTTAAACTTCAGCGGAATTCCGAGAGCAATGGAAGAGTTCCGAAGCATTTTTAAAAGTCAGCGGAATTCCGAGAACAATAGAAGAGTTCCGAAGCATTTTTAAACTTCAGAAGAATTCCTGGATCAATGGAAGAGTTCCGAAGCATTTTTAAAAGTCAGCAGAATTTCGAGAACAATAGAAGGGTACCAAAGCATGTTTAAACTTCAGTGGAATTCTGAGAACAATGTAAGAATTCCGAAGCATTTTTAAACTTCACCGGAATTCCGAGAACAATGGAAGAGTTCCGAAGCATTTTTAAACGTCAGCGGAATTCCGAGAACAATGGAAGAGTTCTGAATCATTTTTAAACGTCAGCGGAATTTTGAAAACAATGGAAGATTTCCGAAGCATTTTTAAACGTCAGCGGAATTCCGAGAACAATGGAAGAGTTCCGAAGCATTTTTAAACGTCAGCGGAATTCCAAGAACAATGGAAGAGTTTCGAAGCATTTTTAAAAGTCAGCGGAATTCCGAGAACAATAGAAGAGTTGTGAAGCAATTTTAAGCGTCAGCGGAATTCCGAGAACAATGGAAGAGTTCCGAAGCATTTTGAAACGTCAGCGGAATTCCGAGAACAATGGAAGAGTTCTGAAGCATTTTTAAAAGTCAGCGGAATTCTGAGAACAATAGAAGAGTTGTGAAGCATTTTTAAGCGTCAGCGGAATTCCGAGAACAATGGAAGAATTCCGAAGCATTTTTAAACGTCAGCGGAATTCTGCGATCAATGGAAGAGTTCCGAAGCATTTTTAAACTTCAGCGGAATTTGGAAAACAATCGCAGAGTTCCGAAGCATTTTTAAAAGTCAGCGGAATTCCGAGAACAATGGAAGAGTTCTGAAGCATTTTTAAACATCAGCGGAATTTTGAAAACAATGGAAGATTTCTGAAGCATTTTTAAACGTCAGCGGAATTCCGAGAACAATTGAAGAGTTCCGAAGCATTTTTAAATGTCAACGGAATTCCGAGAACAATAGAAGAGTTGTGAAGCATTTTTAAGCGTCAGCGATATTCCGAGAACAATGGAAGAGTTCCGAAGCATTTTTAAACTTCAGCAGAATTCTGAGAACAATGGAAGAGTTCTGAAGCATTCTTAAACTTCAGCGGAATTCCGAGAACAATGGAAGAGTTTTGAAGCAATTTTAAGCGTCAGCGGAATTCCAACAACAATGGAAGAGTTCCGAAGCATTTTTAAAAGTAAGCGGAATTCTGAGAACAATAGAAGAGTTGTGAAGCATTTTTAAGCGTCAGCGGAATTCCGAGAACAATGGAAGAATTCCGAAGCATTTTTAAACTTCAAAACTTCAGCAGAATTCCAAGAACAATGGAAGAGTTTCGAAGCATTCTTAAACTTCAGCGGAATTCCGAGAGCAATGGAAGAGTTCCGAAGCATTTTTAAAAGTCAGCGGAATTCCGAGAACAATAGAAGAGTTCCGAAGCATTTTTAAACTTCAGAAGAATTCCTGGATCAATGGAAGAGTTCCGAAGCATTTTTAAAAGTCAGCAGAATTTCGAGAACAATAGAAGGGTACCAAAGCATGTTTAAACTTCAGTGGAATTCTGAGAACAATGTAAGAATTCCGAAGCATTTTTAAACTTCACCGGAATTCCGAGAACAATGGAAGAGTTCCGAAGCATTTTTAAACGTCAGCGGAATTCCGAGAACAATGGAAGAGTTCTGAATCATTTTTAAACGTCAGCGGAATTTTGAAAACAATGGAAGATTTCCGAAGCATTTTTAAACGTCAGCGGAATTCCGAGAACAATGGAAGAGTTCCGAAGCATTTTTAAACGTCAGCGGAATTCCGAGAACAATTGAAGAGTTCTGAAGCCTTTTTAAATGTCAGCGGAATTCCGAGAACAATGGAAGAGTTGTGAAGCATTTTTAAACGTCAGTGGAATTCCAAGAACAATGGAAGAGTTCCAAAGCATTTTTAAATGTCAGCGGAATTCTGAGAACAATGGAAGAGTTCCGAAGCATTTTTAAACTTCAGCAGAATTCCGAGAACAATGGAAGAGTTCCGAAGCATTTTTAAAAGTCAGCGGAATTCCGAGAACACTGGAAGAGTTCCGAAGCATTTTTAAACTTCAGCGGAATTTGGAGAACAATCGAAGAGTTCCGAATCATTTTTAAAAGTCAGCGGAATTCCGAGAACAATGGAAGCTTTGTGAAGCATTTTTAAACGTCAGCGGAATTCCGAGAACAATGGAAGAGTTCCGAAGCATTTTTAAACTTCAGCAGAATTCTGAGAACAATGGAAGAGTTCCGAAGCATTCTTAAACTTCAGCGGAATTCCGAGAACAATGGAAGAGTTTCGAAGCATTTTTAAAAGTCAGCGGAATTCCGAGAACAATAGAAGAGTTGTGAAGCAATTTTAAGCGTCAGCGGAATTCCGAGAACAATGGAAGAATTCCGAAGCATTTTTAAACTTCAAAACTTCAGCGGAATTCCGAGAACAATGGAAGAGTTCCGAAGCATTTTTAAAAGTCAGCGGAATTCCGAGAACAATGGAAGAGTTCCGAAGCATTTTTAAACGTCAGCGGAATTCTGCGAACACTGGAAGAGTTCCAAAGCATTTTTAAGCTTCAGCGGAATTTGAAGAACAATCGAAGTGTTCCGAAGCATTTTTAAAAGTCAGCGGAATTCCGAGAACAATGGAAGAGTTCTGAAGCATTTTTAAACATCAGCGGAATTTTGAAAACAATGGAAGATTTCCGAAGCATTTTTAAACGTCAGCGGAATTCCGAGAACAATGGAAGAGTTCCGAAGCATTTTTAAATGTCAGCGGAATTCCGAGAACAATAGAAGAGTTGTGAAGCATTTTTAAGCGTCAGCGGAATTCCGAGAACAATGGAAGAGTTCCGAAGCATTTTTAAAATTCAGCAGAATTCTGAGAACAATGGAAGAGTTCTGAAGCATTCTTAAACTTCAGCGGAATTCCGAGAACAACGGAAGAGTTTTGAAGCAATTTTAAGCGTCAGCGGAATTCCGACAACAATGGAAGAGTTCCGAAGCATTTTTAAAAGTAAGCGGAATTCTGAGAACAATAGAAGAGTTGTGAAGCATTTTTAAGCGTCAGCGGAATTCCGAGAACAATGGAAGAATTCCGAAGCATTTTTAAACTTCAAAACTTCAGCAGAATTCCAAGAACAATGGAAGAGTTTCGAAGCATTCTTAAACTTCAGCGGAATTCCGAGAACAAAGGAAGAGTTCCGAAGCATTTTTAAACTTCAGCGGAATTTGGAGAACAATCAAAGAGTTCCGAAGCATTTTTAAAAGTCAGCGGAATTCCGAGAACAATGGAAGAGTTGTGAAGCATTTTTAAACGTCAGCGGAATTCCGAGAACAATGGAAGAGTTCCGAAGCCTTTTTAAACGTCAGCGGAATTCCGAGAACAATGGAAGAGTTCTGAAGCCTTTTTAAATGTCAGCGGAATTCCGAGAACAATGGAAGACTTCTGAAGCATTTTTAAATGTCAGAGGAATTCTGAGAACAATGGAAGAGTTCCGAAGCATTTTTAAACGTCAGCGGATTTTGAAAACAATGGAAGATTTCCGAAGCATTTTTAAACTTCAGCAGAATTCCGAGAACAATGGAAGAGTTCCGAAGCATACTTAAACTTCAGCGGAATTCCGAGAACAATGGAAGAATTCTGAAGCATTTTTAAAAGTCAGCGGAATTCCGAGAACAATGGAAGAGTTGTGAAGCATTTTTAAACGTCAGTGGAATTCCAAGAACAATGGAAGAGTTCCAAAGCATTTTTAAATGTCAGCGGAATTCTGAGAACAATGGAAGAGTTCCGAAGCATTTTTAAACTTCAGCAGAATTCCGAGAACAATGGAAGAGTTCCGAAGCATTTTTAAAAGTCAGCGGAATTCCGAGAACACTGGAAGAGTTCCGAAGCATTTTTAAACTTCAGCGGAATTTGGAGAACAATCGAAGAGTTCCGAATCATTTTTAAAAGTCAGCGGAATTCCGAGAACAATGGAAGCTTTGTGAAGCATTTTTAAACGTCAGCGGAATTCCGAGAACAATGGAAGAGTTCCGAAGCATTTTTAAACGTCAGCGGAATTCCGAGAACAATGGAAGAGTTCTGAAGCCTTTTTAAATGTCAGCGGAATGCCGAGAACAATGGAAGAGTTGTGAAGCATTTTTAAGCATCAGCGGAATTCCGAGAACAATGGAAGAGTTCCGAAGCATTTTTAAACTTCAGCAGAATTCTTAGAACAATGGAAGAGTTCCGAAGCATTCTTAAACTTCAGCGGAATTCCGAGAACAATGGAAGAGTTTCGAAGCATTTTTAAAAGTCAGCGGAATTCCGAGAACAATAGAAGAGTTGTGAAGCAATTTTAAGCGTCAGCGGAATTCCGAGAACAATGGAAGAGTTCCGAAGCATTTTTAAACTTCAGCGGAATTCCGAAAACAATGGAAGAGTTCTGAAGCATTTTTAAAAGTCAGCGGAATTCTGAGAACAATAGAAGAGTTGTGAAGCATTTTTAAGCGTCAGCGGAATTCCGAGAACAATGGAAGAATTCCGAAGCATTTTTAAACGTCAGTGGAATTCTGCGAACACTAGAAGAGTTCCGAAGCATTTTTAAACTTCAGCGGAATTTGGAGAACAATCGAAGAGTTCCGAAGCATTTTTAAAAGTCAGCGGAATTCCGAGAACAATGGAAGAGTTCTGAAGCCTTTTTAAATGTCAGCGGAATGCCGAGAACAATGGAATAGTTGTGAAGCATTTTTAAGCATCAGCGGAATTCCGAGATCAATGGAAGAGTTCCGAAGCATTTTTAAACTTCAGCAGAATTCTGAGAACAATGGAAGAGTTCCGAAGCATTTTTAAAAGTCAGCGGAATTCCGAGAACAATGGAAGATTTCCGAAGCATTTTTAAACGTCAGCGGAATTCCGAGAACAATGGAAGAGTTCCGAAGCATTTCTAAATGTCAACGGAATTCCGAGAACAATAGAAGAGTTGTGAAGCATTTTTAAGCGTCAGCGATATTCCGAGAACAATAGAAGAGTTCCGAAGCATTTTTAAAAGTCAGCAGAATTTCGAGAACAATAGAAGGGTACCAAAGCATGTTTAAACTTCAGTGGAATTCTGAGAACAATGTAAGAGTTCCGAAGCATTTTTAAACTTCACCGGAATTCCGAGAACAATGGAAGAGTTCCGAAGCATTTTTAAACGTCAGCGGAATTCCGAGAACAATGGAAGAGTTCTGAATCATTTTTAAACGTCAGCGGAATTTTGAAAACGATGGAAGATTTCCGAAGCATTTTTAAACGTCAGCGGAATTCTGCGAACACTGGAAGACTTCCGAAGCATTTTTAAACTTCAGCGGAATTTGGAGAACAATCGAAGTGTTCTGAAGCATTTTTAAAAGTCAGCGGAATTCCGAGAACACTGGAAGAGTTCCGAAGCATTTTTAAACTTCAGCGGAATTTGGAGAACAATCGAATAGTTCCGAAGCATTTTTAAAAGTCAGCGGAATTCCGAGAAGAATGGAAGCTTTGTGAAGCATTTTTAAACGTCAGCGGAATTCCGAGAACAATGGAAGAGTTCCGAAGCATTTTTAAATGTCAGCGGAATTCCGAGATCAATGGAAGAGTTCTGAAGCCTTTTTAAATGTCAGCGGAATTCCGAGAACAATGGAAGAGTTGTGAAGGATTTTTAAGCATCAGCGGAATTCCGAGAACAATGGAAGAGTTCCGAAGCATTTTTAAACTTCAGCAGAATTCTGAGAACAATGGAAGAGTTCCGAAGCATTCTTAAACTTCAGCGGAATTCCGAGAACAATGGAAGAGTTTCGAACGATTTTTAAAAGTCAGCGGAATTCCGAGAACAATAGAAGAGTTGTGAAGCAATTTTAAGCGTCAGCGGAATTCCGAGAACAATGGAAGAATTCCGAAGCATTTTTAAACTTCAAAACTTCAGCGGAATTCCGAGAACAATGGAAGAGTTCCGAAGCATTTTTAAAAGTCAGCGGAATTCCGAGAACAATGGAAGAGTTCCGAAGCATTTTTAAACGTCAGCGGAATTCTGCGAACACTGGAAGAGTTCCAAAGCATTTTTAAACTTCAGCGGAATTTGGAGAACAATCGAAGAGTACCGAAGCATTTTTAAAAGTCAGCGGAATTCCGAGAACAATGGAAGAGTTCTGAAGCATTTTTAAACATCAGCGGAATTTTGAAAACAATGGAAGATTTCCGAAGCATTTTTAAACGTCAGCGGAATTCCGAGAACAATGGAAGAGTTCCGAAGCATTTTTAAATGTCAGCGGAATTCCGAGAACAATAGAAGAGTTGTGAAGCATTTTTAAGCGTCAGCGGAATTCCGAGAACAATGGAAGAGTTCCGAAGCATTTTTAAAATTCAGCAGAATTCTGAGAACAATGGAAGAGTTCTGAAGCATTCTTAAACTTCAGCGGAATTCCGAGAACAATGGAAGAGTTTTGAAGCAATTTTAAGCGTCAGCGGAATTCCGACAACAATGGAAGAGTTCCGAAGCATTTTTAAAAGTAAGCGGAATTCTGAGAACAATAGAAGAGTTGTGAAGCATTTTTAAGCGTCAGCGGAATTGCGAGAACAATGGACGAATTCCGAAGCATTTTTAAACTTCAAAACTTCAGCAGAATTCCAAGAACAATGGAAGAGTTTCGAAGCATTCTTAAACTTCAGCGGAATTCCGAGAACAAAGGAAGAGTTCCGAAGCATTTTTAAACTTCAGCGGAATTTGGAGAACAATCAAAGAGTTCCGAAGCATTTTTAAAAGTCAGCGGAATTCCGAGAACAATGGAAGGGTTGTGAAGCATTTTCAAACGTCAGCGGAATTCCGAGAACAATGGAAGAGTTCCGAAGCCTTTTTAAACGTCAGCGGAATTCCGAGAACAATGGAAGAGTTCTGAAGCCTTTTTAAATGTCAGCGGAATTCCGAGAACAATGGAAGACTTCTGAAGCATTTTTAAATGTCAGAGGAATTCTGAGAACAATGGAAGAGTTCCGAAGCATTGTTAAACTTCAGCAGAATTCCGAGAACAATGGAAGAGTTCCGAAGCATACTTAAACTTCAGCGGAATTCCGAGAACAATGGAAGAATTCTGAAGCATTTTTAAAAGTCAGCGGAATACCGAGAACAATGGAAGAGTTGTGAAGCATTTTTAAACGTCAGCGGAATTCCAGAACAATGGAAGAGTTCCGAAGCATTTTTAAATGTCAGCGGAATTCCGAGAACAATGGAAGAGTTCTGAAGCATTTTTAAACGTCAGCGGATTTTGAAAACAATGGAAGATTTCCGAAGCATTTTTAAACGTCAGCGGAATTTGGAGAACAATCGAAGAGTTCCGAAGCATTTTTAAACTTCAACGGAATTTGGAGAACAATCGAAGAGTTCCGAAGCAATTTTAAAAGTCATCGGAATTCCGAGAACAATGGAAGAGTTGTGAAGCATTTTTAAACGTCAGTGGAATTCCAAGAACAATGGAAGAGTTCCGAAGCATTTTTAAATGTCAGCGGAATTCTGAGAACAATGGAAGAGTTCCGAAGCATTTTTAAACTTCAGCAGAATTCCGAGAACAATGGAAGAGTTCCGAAGCATTTTTAAAAGTCAGCGGAATTCCGAGAACACTGGAAGAGTTCCGAAGCATTTTTAAACTTCAGCGGAATTTGGAGAACAATCGAAGAGTTCCGAAGCATTTTTAAAGTCAGCGGAATTCCGAGAACAATGGAAGCTTTGTGAAGCATTTTTAAACGTCAGCGGAATTCCGAGAACAATGGAAGAGTTCCGAAGCATTTTTAAACGTCAGCGGAATTCCGAGAACAATGGAAGAGTTCTGAAGCCTTTTTAAATGTCAGCGGAATGCCGAGAACAATGGGAGAGTTGTGAAGCATTTTTAAGCATCAGCGGAATTCCGAGAACAATGGAAGAGTTCCGAAGCATTTTTAAACTTCAGCAGAATTCTGAGAACAATGGAAGAGTTCCGAAGCATTCTTAAACTTCAGCGGAATTCCGAGAACAATGGAAGAGTTTCGAAGCATTTTTAAAAGTCAGCGGAATTCCGAGAACAATAGAAGAGTTGTGAAGCAATTTTAAGCGTCAGCGGAATTCCGAGAACAATGGAAGAGTTCCGAAGCATTTTTAAACGTCAGCGGAATTCCGAGAACAATGGAAGAGTTCTGAAGCATTTTTAAAAGTCAGCGGAATTCTGAGAACAATAGAAGAGTTGTGAAGCATTTTAAAGCGTCAGCGGAATTCCGAGAACAATGGAAGAACTCCGAAGCATTTTTAAACGTCAGCGGAATTCTGCGAACACTAGAAGAGTTCCGAAGCATTTTTAAACTTCAGCGGAATTTGTAGGACAATCGAAGAGTTCCGAAGCATTTTTAAAAGTCAGCGGAATTCCGAGAACAATGGAAGAGTTTTGAAGCAATTTTAAGCGTCAGCGGAATTCCGACAACAATGGAAGAGTTCCGAAGCATTTTTAAAAGTAAGCGGAATTCTGAGAACAATAGAAGAGTTGTGAAGCATTTTTAAGCGTCAGCGGAATTCCGAGAACAATGGAAGAATTCCGAAGCATTTTTAAACTTCAAAACTTCAGCAGAATTCCAAGAACAATGGAAGAGTTTCGAAGCATTCTTAAACTTCAGCGGAATTCCGAGAGCAATGGAAGAGTTCCGAAGCATTTTTAAAAGTCAGCGGAATTCCGAGAACAATAGAAGAGTTCCGAAGCATTTTTAAACTTCAGCAGAATTCCTGGATCAATGGAAGAGTTCCGAAGCATTTTTAAAAGTCAGCAGAATTCCGAGAACAATAGAAGGGTACCAAAGCATGTTTAAACTTCAGTGGAATTCTGAGAACAATGTAAGAGTTCCGAAGCATTTTTAAACTTCACCGGAATTCCGAGAACAATGGAAGAGTTCTGAATCATTTTTAAGCGTCAGCGGAATTTTGAAAACAATGGAAGATTTCCGAAGCATTGTTAAACGTCAGCGGAATTCTGCGAACACTGGAAGACTCACGAAGCATTTTTAAACTTCAGCGGAATTTGGAGAACAATCAAAGAGTTCTGAAGCATTTTTAAAAGTCAGCGGAATTCCGAGAACACTGGAAGAGTTCCGAAGCATTTTTAAACTTCAACGGAATTTGGAGAACAATCGAATAGTTCCGAAGCATTTTTAAAAGTCAGCGGAATTCCGAGAACAATGGAAGCTTTGTGAAGCATTTTTAAACGTCAGCGGAATTCCGAGAACAATGGAAGAGTTCCGAAGCATTTTTAAACGTCAGCGGAATTCCGAGAACAATGGAAGAGTTCTGAAGCCTTTTTAAATGTCAGCGGAATTCCGAGAACAATGGAAGAGTTGTGAAGCATTTTTAAGCATCAGCGGAATTCCGAGAACAATGGAAGAGTTCCGAAGCATTTTTAAACGTCAGCGGAATTCCGAGAACAATGGAAGAGTTCTGAAGCATTTTTAAAAGTCAGCGGAATTCTGAGAACAATAGAAGAGTTGTGAAGCATTTTTAAGCGTCAGCGGAATTCCGAGAACAATGGAAGAATTCCGAAGCATTTTTAAACTTCAAAACTTCAGCGGAATTCCGAGAACAATGGAAGAGTTCCGAAGCATTTTTAAAAGTCAGCGGAATTCCGAGAACAATGGAAGAGTTCCGAAGCATTTTTAAACGTCAGCGGAATTCTGCAAACACTGGAAGAGTTCCGAAGCATTTTTAAACTTCAGCGGAATTTGGAGAACAATCGAAGAGTTCTGAAGCATTTTTAAACATCAGCGGAATTTTGAAAACAATGGAAGATTTCCGAAGCATTTTTAAACGTCAGCGGAATTCCGAGAACAATGGAAGAGTTCCGAAGCATTTTTAAATGTCAGCGGAATTCCGAGAACAATAGAAGAGTTGTGAAGCATTTTTAAGCGTCAGCGGAATTCCGAGAGCAATAGAAGAGTTCCGAAGCATTTTTAAAATTCAGCAGAATTCTGAGAACAATGGAAGAGTTCTGAAGCATTCTTAAACTTCAGCGGAATTCCGCGAACAATGGAAGAGTTTTGAAGCAATTTTAAGCGTCAGCGGAATTCCGACAACAATGGAAGAGTTCCGAAGCATTTTTAAAAGTAAGCGGAATTCTGAGAACAATAGAAGAGTTGTGAAGCATTTTTAAGCGTCAGCGGAATTCCGAGAACAATGGACGAATTCCGAAGCATTTTTAAATTTCAAAACTTCAGCAGAATTCCAAGAACAATAGAAGAGTTTCGAAGCATTCTTAAACTTCAGCGGAATTTCGAGAACAAAGGAAGAGTTCCGAAGCATTTTTAAAAGTCAGCGGAATTCCGAGAACAATAGAAGAGTTCCGAAGCATTTTTAAACTTCAGCAGAATTCCTGGATCAATGGAAGAGTTCCGAAGCATTTTTAAAAGTCAGCAGAATTCCGAGAACAATAGAAGGGTACCAAAGCATGTTTAAACTTCAGCGGAATTCTGAGAACAATATAAGAGTTCCGAAGCATTTTTAAACTTCACCGGAATTCCGAGAACAATGGAAGAGTTCCGAAGCATTTTTAAACATCAGCGGAATTCCGAGAACAATGGAAGAGTTCTGAATCATTTTTAAACATCAGCAGAATTTTGAAAACAATGGAAGATTTCCGAAGCATTTTTAAACTTCAGCGGAATTTGGAGAACAATCGAAGAGTTCCGAAGCATTTTTAAAAGTCAGCGGAATTCCGAGAACACTGGAAGAGTTCCGAAGCATTTTTAAACTTCAGCGGAATTTGGAGAACAATCGAAGAGTTCCGAAGCATTTTTAAAAGTCAGCGGAATTCCGAGAACAATGGAAGCTTTGTGAAGCATTTTTAAACGTCAGCGGAATTCCGAGAACAATGGAAGAGTTCCGAAGCATTTTTAAACGTCAGCGGAATTCCGAGAACAATGGAAGAGTTCTAAAGCCTTTTTAAATGTCAGCGGAATTCCGAGAACAATGGAAGAGTTCCGAAGCATTTTTAAATGTCAGCGGAATTCTGAGAACAATGGAAGAGTTCCAAAGCATTTTTAAACTTCAGCAGAATTCCGAGAACAATGGAAGAGTTCCGAAGCATACTTAAACTTCAGCAGAATTCCGAGAACAATGGGAGAGTTCCGAAGCATTTTTAAACTTCAAAACTTCAGCAGAATTCCGAGAACAATGGAAGAGTTCCGAAGCATTCTTAAACTTCAGCGGAATTCCGAGAACAATGGAAGAGTTCCGAAGCATTTTTAAAAGTCAGCGGAATTCCGAGAACAATGGAAGAGTTCCGAAGCATTTTTAAAAGTCAGCAGAATTCCGAGAACAATAGAAGGGTACCAAAGCATGTTTAAACTTCAGCGGAATTCTGAGAACAATGTAAGAGTTCCGAAGCATTTTTAAACTTCACCGGAATTCCGAGAACAATGGAAGAGTTCCGAAGCATTTTTAAACGTCAGCGGAATTCCGAGAACAATGGAAGAGTTCTGAAGCATTTTTAAACGTCAGCGGAATTTTGAAAACAATGGAAGATTTCCGAAGCATTTTTAAACGTCAGCGGAGTTCTGCGAACACTGGAAGAGTTCCGAAGCATTTTTACACTTCAGCGGAATTTGGAGAACAATCGAAGAGTTCCGAAGCATTTTTAAAAGTCAGCGGAATTCCGAGAACACTGGAAGAGTTCCGAAGCATTTTTAAACTTCACCGGAATTTGGAGAACAATCGAAGAGTTCCGAAGCATTTTTAAAAGTCAGCGGAATTCCGAGAACAATGGAAGCTTTGTGAAGCATTTTTAAACGTCAGCGGAATTCCGAGAACAATGGAAGAGTTCCGGAGCATTTTTAAACGTCAGCGGAATTCCGAGAACAATGGAAGAGTTCTGAAGCCTTTTTAAATGTCAGCGGAATTCTGAGAACAATGGAAGAGTTCCGAAGCATTTTTAAATGTCAGCGGAATTCTGAGAACAGTGGAAGAGTTCCGAAGCATTTTTAAACTTCAGCAGAATTCCGAGAACAATGGAAGAGTTCCGAAGCATACTTAAACTTCAGCAGAATTCCGAGAACAATGGAAGAGTTCTGAAGCATTTTTTAAAGTCAGCGGAATAACGAGAACAATGGAAGAGTTGTGAAGCATTTTTAAACGTCAGCGGAATTCCAGAACAATGGAAGAGTTCTGAAGCATTTTTAAATGTCAGCGGAATTCCGAGAACAATGGAAGAGTTCCGAAGCATTTTTAAAAGTCAGCGGAATTCCGAGAACACTGGAAGAGTTCCGAAGCATTTTTAAACTTCAGCGGAATTTGGAGAACAATCGAAGAGTTCCGAAGCATTTTTAAAAGTCAGCGGAATTCCGAGAACAATGGAAGCTTTGTGAAGCATTTTTAAACGTCAGCGGAATTCCGAGAACAATGGAAGAGTTCCGAAGCATTTTTAAACGTCAGCGGAATTCCGAGAACAATGGAAGAGTTCTGAAGCCTTTTTAAATGTCAGCGGAATGCCGAGAACAATGGGAGAGTTGTGAAGCATTTTTAAGCATCAGCGGAATTCCGAGAACAATGGAAGAGTTCCGAAGCATTTTTAAACTTCAGCAGAATTCTGAGAACAATGGAAGAGTTCCGAAGCATTCTTAAACTTCAGCGGAATTCCGAGAACAATGGAAGAGTTTCGAAGCATTTTTAAAAGTCAGCGGAATTCCGAGAACAATAGAAGAGTTGTGAAGCAATTTTAAGCGTCAGCGGAATTCCGAGAACAATGGAAGAGTTCCGAAGCATTTTTAAACGTCAGCGGAATTCCGAGAACAATGGAAGAGTTCTGAAGCATTTTTAAAAGTCAGCGGAATTCTGAGAACAATAGAAGAGTTGTGAAGCATTTTAAAGCGTCAGCGGAATTCCGAGAACAATGGAAGAACTCCGAAGCATTTTTAAACGTCAGCGGAATTCTGCGAACACTAGAAGAGTTCCGAAGCATTTTTAAACTTCAGCGGAATTTGTAGGACAATCGAAGAGTTCCGAAGCATTTTTAAAAGTCAGCGGAATTCCGAGAACAATGGAAGAGTTTTGAAGCAATTTTAAGCGTCAGCGGAATTCCGACAACAATGGAAGAGTTCCGAAGCATTTTTAAAAGTAAGCGGAATTCTGAGAACAATAGAAGAGTTGTGAAGCATTTTTAAGCGTCAGCGGAATTCCGAGAACAATGGAAGAATTCCGAAGCATTTTTAAACTTCAAAACTTCAGCAGAATTCCAAGAACAATGGAAGAGTTTCGAAGCATTCTTAAACTTCAGCGGAATTCCGAGAGCAATGGAAGAGTTCCGAAGCATTTTTAAAAGTCAGCGGAATTCCGAGAACAATAGAAGAGTTCCGAAGCATTTTTAAACTTCAGCAGAATTCCTGGATCAATGGAAGAGTTCCGAAGCATTTTTAAAAGTCAGCAGAATTCCGAGAACAATAGAAGGGTACCAAAGCATGTTTAAACTTCAGTGGAATTCTGAGAACAATGTAAGAGTTCCGAAGCATTTTTAAACTTCACCGGAATTCCGAGAACAATGGAAGAGTTCTGAATCATTTTTAAGCGTCAGCGGAAT
Organism: Phyllobates terribilis; assembly: GCF_046119375.1. Classification (NCBI taxonomy): domain Eukaryota; kingdom Metazoa; phylum Chordata; class Amphibia; order Anura; family Dendrobatidae; genus Phyllobates; species Phyllobates terribilis. Next base: position 8,683,582 of record NW_027362788.1, on the reverse strand, counting down.
TTTGAAAACAATGGAAGATTTCCGAAGCATTGTTAAACGTCAGCGGAATTCTGCGAACACTGGAAGACTCACGAAGCATTTTTAAACTTCAGCGGAATTTGGAGAACAATCAAAGAGTTCTGAAGCATTTTTAAAAGTCAGCGGAATTCCGAGAACACTGGAAGAGTTCCGAAGCATTTTTAAACTTCAACGGAATTTGGAGAACAATCGAATAGTTCCGAAGCATTTTTAAAAGTCAGCGGAATTCCGAGAACAATGGAAGCTTTGTGAAGCATTTTTAAACGTCAGCGGAATTCCGAGAACAATGGAAGAGTTCCGAAGCATTTTTAAACGTCAGCGGAATTCCGAGAACAATGGAAGAGTTCTGAAGCCTTTTTAAATGTCAGCGGAATTCCGAGAACAATGGAAGAGTTGTGAAGCATTTTTAAGCATCAGCGGAATTCCGAGAACAATGGAAGAGTTCCGAAGCATTTTTAAACGTCAGCGGAATTCCGAGAACAATGGAAGAGTTCTGAAGCATTTTTAAAAGTCAGCGGAATTCTGAGAACAATAGAAGAGTTGTGAAGCATTTTTAAGCGTCAGCGGAATTCCGAGAACAATGGAAGAATTCCGAAGCATTTTTAAACTTCAAAACTTCAGCGGAATTCCGAGAACAATGGAAGAGTTCCGAAGCATTTTTAAAAGTCAGCGGAATTCCGAGAACAATGGAAGAGTTCCGAAGCATTTTTAAACGTCAGCGGAATTCTGCAAACACTGGAAGAGTTCCGAAGCATTTTTAAACTTCAGCGGAATTTGGAGAACAATCGAAGAGTTCTGAAGCATTTTTAAACATCAGCGGAATTTTGAAAACAATGGAAGATTTCCGAAGCATTTTTAAACGTCAGCGGAATTCCGAGAACAATGGAAGAGTTCCGAAGCATTTTTAAATGTCAGCGGAATTCCGAGAACAATAGAAGAGTTGTGAAGCATTTTTAAGCGTCAGCGGAATTCCGAGAGCAATAGAAGAGTTCCGAAGCATTTTTAAAATTCAGCAGAATTCTGAGAACAATGGAAGAGTTCTGAAGCATTCTTAAACTTCAGCGGAATTCCGCGAACAATGGAAGAGTTTTGAAGCAATTTTAAGCGTCAGCGGAATTCCGACAACAATGGAAGAGTTCCGAAGCATTTTTAAAAGTAAGCGGAATTCTGAGAACAATAGAAGAGTTGTGAAGCATTTTTAAGCGTCAGCGGAATTCCGAGAACAATGGACGAATTCCGAAGCATTTTTAAATTTCAAAACTTCAGCAGAATTCCAAGAACAATAGAAGAGTTTCGAAGCATTCTTAAACTTCAGCGGAATTTCGAGAACAAAGGAAGAGTTCCGAAGCATTTTTAAAAGTCAGCGGAATTCCGAGAACAATAGAAGAGTTCCGAAGCATTTTTAAACTTCAGCAGAATTCCTGGATCAATGGAAGAGTTCCGAAGCATTTTTAAAAGTCAGCAGAATTCCGAGAACAATAGAAGGGTACCAAAGCATGTTTAAACTTCAGCGGAATTCTGAGAACAATATAAGAGTTCCGAAGCATTTTTAAACTTCACCGGAATTCCGAGAACAATGGAAGAGTTCCGAAGCATTTTTAAACATCAGCGGAATTCCGAGAACAATGGAAGAGTTCTGAATCATTTTTAAACATCAGCAGAATTTTGAAAACAATGGAAGATTTCCGAAGCATTTTTAAACTTCAGCGGAATTTGGAGAACAATCGAAGAGTTCCGAAGCATTTTTAAAAGTCAGCGGAATTCCGAGAACACTGGAAGAGTTCCGAAGCATTTTTAAACTTCAGCGGAATTTGGAGAACAATCGAAGAGTTCCGAAGCATTTTTAAAAGTCAGCGGAATTCCGAGAACAATGGAAGCTTTGTGAAGCATTTTTAAACGTCAGCGGAATTCCGAGAACAATGGAAGAGTTCCGAAGCATTTTTAAACGTCAGCGGAATTCCGAGAACAATGGAAGAGTTCTAAAGCCTTTTTAAATGTCAGCGGAATTCCGAGAACAATGGAAGAGTTCCGAAGCATTTTTAAATGTCAGCGGAATTCTGAGAACAATGGAAGAGTTCCAAAGCATTTTTAAACTTCAGCAGAATTCCGAGAACAATGGAAGAGTTCCGAAGCATACTTAAACTTCAGCAGAATTCCGAGAACAATGGGAGAGTTCCGAAGCATTTTTAAACTTCAAAACTTCAGCAGAATTCCGAGAACAATGGAAGAGTTCCGAAGCATTCTTAAACTTCAGCGGAATTCCGAGAACAATGGAAGAGTTCCGAAGCATTTTTAAAAGTCAGCGGAATTCCGAGAACAATGGAAGAGTTCCGAAGCATTTTTAAAAGTCAGCAGAATTCCGAGAACAATAGAAGGGTACCAAAGCATGTTTAAACTTCAGCGGAATTCTGAGAACAATGTAAGAGTTCCGAAGCATTTTTAAACTTCACCGGAATTCCGAGAACAATGGAAGAGTTCCGAAGCATTTTTAAACGTCAGCGGAATTCCGAGAACAATGGAAGAGTTCTGAAGCATTTTTAAACGTCAGCGGAATTTTGAAAACAATGGAAGATTTCCGAAGCATTTTTAAACGTCAGCGGAGTTCTGCGAACACTGGAAGAGTTCCGAAGCATTTTTACACTTCAGCGGAATTTGGAGAACAATCGAAGAGTTCCGAAGCATTTTTAAAAGTCAGCGGAATTCCGAGAACACTGGAAGAGTTCCGAAGCATTTTTAAACTTCACCGGAATTTGGAGAACAATCGAAGAGTTCCGAAGCATTTTTAAAAGTCAGCGGAATTCCGAGAACAATGGAAGCTTTGTGAAGCATTTTTAAACGTCAGCGGAATTCCGAGAACAATGGAAGAGTTCCGGAGCATTTTTAAACGTCAGCGGAATTCCGAGAACAATGGAAGAGTTCTGAAGCCTTTTTAAATGTCAGCGGAATTCTGAGAACAATGGAAGAGTTCCGAAGCATTTTTAAATGTCAGCGGAATTCTGAGAACAGTGGAAGAGTTCCGAAGCATTTTTAAACTTCAGCAGAATTCCGAGAACAATGGAAGAGTTCCGAAGCATACTTAAACTTCAGCAGAATTCCAAGAACAATGGAAGAGTTCTGAAGCATTTTTTAAAGTCAGCGGAATAACGAGAACAATGGAAGAGTTGTGAAGCATTTTTAAACGTCAGCGGAATTCCAGAACAATGGAAGAGTTCTGAAGCATTTTTAAATGTCAGCGGAATTCCGAGAACAATGGAAGAGTTCCGAAGCATTTTTAAAAGTCAGCGGAATTCCGAGAACACTGGAAGAGTTCCGAAGCATTTTTAAACTTCAGCGGAATTTGGAGAACAATCGAAGAGTTCCGAAGCATTTTTAAAAGTCAGCGGAATTCCGAGAACAATGGAAGCTTTGTGAAGCATTTTTAAACGTCAGCGGAATTCCGAGAACAATGGAAGAGTTCCGAAGCATTTTTAAACGTCAGCGGAATTCCGAGAACAATGGAAGAGTTCTGAAGCCTTTTTAAATGTCAGCGGAATGCCGAGAACAATGGGAGAGTTGTGAAGCATTTTTAAGCATCAGCGGAATTCCGAGAACAATGGAAGAGTTCCGAAGCATTTTTAAACTTCAGCAGAATTCTGAGAACAATGGAAGAGTTCCGAAGCATTCTTAAACTTCAGCGGAATTCCGAGAACAATGGAAGAGTTTCGAAGCATTTTTAAAAGTCAGCGGAATTCCGAGAACAATAGAAGAGTTGTGAAGCAATTTTAAGCGTCAGCGGAATTCCGAGAACAATGGAAGAGTTCCGAAGCATTTTTAAACGTCAGCGGAATTCCGAGAACAATGGAAGAGTTCTGAAGCATTTTTAAAAGTCAGCGGAATTCTGAGAACAATAGAAGAGTTGTGAAGCATTTTAAAGCGTCAGCGGAATTCCGAGAACAATGGAAGAACTCCGAAGCATTTTTAAACGTCAGCGGAATTCTGCGAACACTAGAAGAGTTCCGAAGCATTTTTAAACTTCAGCGTAATTTGTAGAACAATCGAAGAGTTCCGAAGCATTTTTAAAAGTCAGCGGAATTCCGAGAACAATGGAAGAGTTCTGAAGCATTTTTAAACATCAGCGGAATTTTGAAAACAATGGAAGATTTCCGAAGCATTTTTAAACGTCAGCGGAATTCCGAGAACAATGGAAGAGTTCCGAAGCATTTTTAAATGTCAACGGAATTCCGAGAACAATAGAAGAGTTGTGAAGCATTTTTAAGCGTCAGCGATATTCCGAGAACAATGGAAGAGTTCCGAAGCATTTTTAAACTTCAGCAGAAATCTGAGAACAGTGGAAGAGTTCTGAAGCATTCTTAAACTTCAGCGGAATTCCGAGAACAATGGAAGAGTTTTGAAGCAATTTTAAGCGTCAGCGGAATTCCGACAACAATGGAAGAGTTCCGAAGCATTTTTAAAAGTAAGCGGAATTCTGAGAACAATAGAAGAGTTGTGAAGCATTTTTAAGCGTCAGCGGAATTCCGAGAACAATGGAAGAATTCCGAAGCATTTTTAAACTTCAAAACTTCAGCAGAATTCCAAGAACAATGGAAGAGTTTCGAAGCATTCTTAAACTTCAGCGGAATTCCGAGAGCAATGGAAGAGTTCCGAAGCATTTTTAAAAGTCAGCGGAATTCCGAGAACAATAGAAGAGTTCCGAAGCATTTTTTAACTTCAGCAGAATTCCTGGATCAATGGAAGAGTTCCGAAGCATTTTTAAAAGTCAGCAGAATTCCGAGAACAATAGAAGGGTACCAAAGCATGTTTAAACTTCAGTGGAATTCTGAGAACAATGTAAGAGTTCCGAAGCATTTTTAAACTTCACCGGAATTCCGAGAACAATGGAAGAGTTCTGAATCATTTTTAAGCGTCAGCGGAATTTTGAAAACAATGGAAGATTTCCGAAGCATTGTTAAACGTCAGCGGAATTCTGCGAACACTGGAAGACTTCCGAAGCATTTTTAAACTTCAGCGGAATTTGGAGAACAATCAAAGAGTTCTGAAGCATTTTTAAAAGTCAGCGGAATTCCGAGAACACTGGAAGAGTTCCGAAGCATTTTTAAACTTCAACGGAATTTGGAGAACAATCGAATAGTTCCGAAGCATTTTTAAAAGTCAGCGGAATTCCGAGAACAATGGAAGCTTTGTGAAGCATTTTTAAACGTCAGCGGAATTCCGAGAACAATGGAAGAGTTCCGAAGCATTTTTAAACGTCAGCGGAATTCCGAGAACAATGGAAGAGTTCTGAAGCCTTTTTAAATGTCAGCGGAATTCCGAGAACAATGGAAGAGTTGTGAAGCATTTTTAAGCATCAGCGGAATTCCGAGAACAATGGAAGAGTTCCGAAGCATTTTTAAACGTCAGCGGAATTCCGAGAACAATGGAAGAGTTCTGAAGCATTTTTAAAAGTCAGCGGAATTCTGAGAACAATAGAAGAGTTGTGAAGCATTTTTAAGCGTCAGCGGAATTCCGAGAACAATGGAAGAATTCCGAAGCATTTTTAAACTTCAAAACTTCAGCGGAATTCCGAGAACAATGGAAGAGTTCCGAAGCATTTTTAAAAGTCAGCGGAATTCCGAGAACAATGGAAGAGTTCCGAAGCATTTTTAAACGTCAGCGGAATTCTGCAAACACTGGAAGAGTTCCGAAGCATTTTTAAACTTCAGCGGAATTTGGAGAACAATCGAAGAGTTCTGAAGCATTTTTAAACATCAGCGGAATTTTGAAAACAATGGAAGATTTCCGAAGCATTTTTAAACGTCAGCGGAATTCCGAGAACAATGGAAGAGTTCCGAAGCATTTTTAAATGTCAGCGGAATTCCGAGAACAATAGAAGAGTTGTGAAGCATTTTTAAGCGTCAGCGGAATTCCGAGAGCAATGGAAGAGTTCCGAAGCATTTTTAAAATTCAGCAGAATTCTGAGAACAATGGAAGAGTTCTGAAGCATTCTTAAACTTCAGCGGAATTCCGCGAACAATGGAAGAGTTTTGAAGCAATTTTAAGCGTCAGCGGAATTCCGACAACAATGGAAGAGTTCCGAAGCATTTTTAAAAGTAAGCGGAATTCTGAGAACAATAGAAGAGTTGTGAAGCATTTTTAAGCATCAGCGGAATTCCGAGAACAATGGACGAATTCCGAAGCATTTTTAAATTTCAAAACTTCAGCAGAATTCCAAGAACAATAGAAGAGTTTCGAAGCATTCTTAAACTTCAGCGGAATTTCGAGAACAAAGGAAGAGTTCCGAAGCATTTTTAAAAGTCAGCGGAATTCCGAGAACAATAGAAGAGTTCCGAAGCATTTTTAAACTTCAGCAGAATTCCTGGATCAATGGAAGAGTTCCGAAGCATTTTTAAAAGTCAGCAGAATTCCGAGAACAATAGAAGGGTACCAAAGCATGTTTAAACTTCAGCGGAATTCTGAGAACAATATAAGAGTTCCGAAGCATTTTTAAACTTCACCGGAATTCCGAGAACAATGGAAGAGTTCCGAAGCATTTTTAAACATCAGCGGAATTCCGAGAACAATGGAAGAGTTCTGAATCATTTTTAAACATCAGCAGAATTTTGAAAACAATGGAAGATTTCCGAAGCATTTTTAAACTTCAGCGGAATTTGGAGAACAATCGAAGAGTTCCGAAGCATTTTTAAAAGTCAGCGGAATTCCGAGAACACTGGAAGAGTTCCGAAGCATTTTTAAACTTCAGCGGAATTTGGAGAACAATCGAAGAGTTCCGAAGCATTTTTAAAAGTCAGCGGAATTCCGAGAACAATGGAAGCTTTGTGAAGCATTTTTAAACGTCAGCGGAATTCCGAGAACAATGGAAGAGTTCCGAAGCATTTTTAAACGTCAGCGGAATTCCGAGAACAATGGAAGAGTTCTAAAGCCTTTTTAAATGTCAGCGGAATTCCGAGAACAATGGAAGAGTTCCGAAGCATTTTTAAATGTCAGCGGAATTCTGAGAACAATGGAAGAGTTCCAAAGCATTTTTAAACTTCAGCAGAATTCCGAGAACAATGGAAGAGTTCCGAAGCATACTTAAACTTCAGCAGAATTCCGAGAACAATGGGAGAGTTCCGAAGCATTTTTAAACTTCAAAACTTCAGCAGAATTCCGAGAACAATGGAAGAGTTCCGAAGCATTCTTAAACTTCAGCGGAATTCCGAGAACAATGGAAGAGTTCCGAAGCATTTTTAAAAGTCAGCGGAATACCGAGAACAATGGAAGAGTTCCGAAGCATTTTTAAAAGTCAGCAGAATTCCGAGAACAATAGAAGGGTACCAAAGCATGTTTAAACTTCAGCGGAATTCTGAGAACAATGTAAGAGTTCCGAAGCATTTTTAAACTTCACCGGAATTCCGAGAACAATGGAAGAGTTCCGAAGCATTTTTAAACGTCAGCGGAATTCCGAGAACAATGGAAGAGTTCTGAAGCATTTTTAAACGTCAGCGGAATTTTGAAAACAATGGAAGATTTCCGAAGCATTTTTAAACGTCAGCGGAGTTCTGCGAACACTGGAAGAGTTCCGAAGCATTTTTAAACTTCAGCGGAATTTGGAGAACAATCGAAGAGTTCCGAAGCATTTTTAAAAGTCAGCGGAATTCCGAGAACACTGGAAGAGTTCCGAAGCATTTTTAAACTTCACCGGAATTTGGAGAACAATCGAAGAGTTCCGAAGCATTTTTAAAAGTCAGCGGAATTCCGAGAACAATGGAAGCTTTGTGAAGCATTTTTAAACGTCAGCGGAATTCCGAGAACAATGGAAGAGTTCCGGAGCATTTTTAAACGTCAGCGGAATTCCGAGAACAATGGAAGAGTTCTGAAGCCTTTTTAAATGTCAGCGGAATTCTGAGAACAATGGAAGAGTTCCGAAGCATTTTTAAATGTCAGCGGAATTCTGAGAACAGTGGAAGAGTTCCGAAGCATTTTTAAACTTCAGCAGAATTCCGAGAACAATGGAAGAGTTCCGAAGCATACTTAAACTTCAGCAGAATTCCGAGAACAATGGAAGAGTTCTGAAGCATTCTCAAACTTCAGCGGAATTCCGAGAACAATGGAAGAGTTCTGAAGCATTTTTAAACATCAGCGGAATTTTGAAAACAATGGAAGATTTCCGAAGCATTTTTAAACGTCAGCGGAATTCCGAGAACAATGGAAGAGTTCCGAAGCATATTTAAATGTCAACGGAATTCCGAGAACAATAGAAGAGTTGTGAAGCATTTTTAAGCGTCAGCGATATTCCGAGAACAATGGAAGAGTTCCGAAGCATTTTTAAACTTCAGCAGAATTCTGAGAACAATGGAAGAGTTCTGAAGCATTCTTAAACTTCAGCGGAATTCCGAGAACAATGGAAGAGTTTTGAAGCAATTTTAAGCGTCAGCGGAATTCCGACAACAATGGAAGAGTTCCGAAGCATTTTTAAAAGTAAGCGGAATTCTGAGAACAATAGAAGAGTTGTGAAGCATTTTTAAGCATCAGCGGAATTCCGAGAACAATGGAAGAATTCCGAAGCATTTTTAAACTTCAAAACTTCAGCAGAATTCCAAGAACAATGGAAGAGTTTCGAAGCATTCTTAAACTTCAGCGGAATTCCGAGAGCAATGGAAGAGTTCCGAAGCATTTTTAAAAGTCAGCGGAATTCCGAGAACAATAGAAGAGTTCCGAAGTATTTTTAAACTTCAGCAGAATTCCTGGATCAATGGAAGAGTTCCGAAGCATTTTTAAAAGTCAGCAGAATTCCGAGAACAATAGAAGGGTACCAAAGCATGTTTAAACTTCAGCGGAATTCTGAGAACAATGTAAGAGTTCCGAAGCATTTTTAAACTTCACCGGAATTCCGAGAACAATGGAAGAGTTCCGAAGCATTTTTAAACGTCAGCGGAATTCCGAGAACAATGGAAGAGTTCTGAATCATTTTTAAACGTCAGCGGAATTTTGAAAACAATGGAAGAGTTCCGAAGCATTTTTAAACGTCAGCGGAATTCCGAGAACAATGGAAGAGTTTCGAAGCATTTTTAAAAGTCAGCGGAATTCCGAGAACAATAGAAGAGTTGTGAAGCAATTTTAAGCGTCAGCGGAATTCCGAGAACAATGGAAGAGTTCCGAAGCATTTTTAAACGTCAGCGGAATTCCGAGAACAATGGAAGAGTTCTGAAGCATTTTTAAAAGTCAGCGGAATTCTGAGAACAATAGAAGAGTTGTGAAGCATTTTTAAGCGTCAGCGGAATTCCGAGAACAATGGAAGAGTTCTGAAGCATTTTTAAACATCAGCGGAATTTTGAAAACAATGGAAGATTTCCGAAGCATTTTTAAACGTAAGAGGAATTCCGAGAACAATGGAAGAGTTCCGAAGCATTTTTAAATGTCAACGGAATTCCGAGAACAATAGAAGAGTTGTGAAGCATTTTTAAGCGTCAGCGATATTCCGAGAACAATGGAAGAGTTCCGAAGCATTTTTAAACTTCAGCAGAATTCTGAGAACAGTGGAAGAGTTCTGAAGCATTCTTAAACTTCAGCGGAATTCCGAGAACAATGGAAGAGTTTTGAAGCAATTTTAAGCGTCAGCGGAATTCCGACAACAATGGAAGAGTTCCGAAGCATTTTTAAAAGTAAGCGGAATTCTGAGAACAATAGAAGAGTTGTGAAGCATTTTTAAGCGTCAGCGGATTTCCCAGAACAATGGAAGAATTCCGAAGCATTTTTAAACTTCAAAACTTCAGCAGAATTCCAAGAACAATGGAAGAGTTTCGAAGCATTCTTAAACTTCAGCGGAATTCCGAGAGCAATGGAAGAGTTCCGAAGCATTTTTAAAAGTCAGCGGAATTCCGAGAACAATAGAAGAGTTCCGAAGCATTTTTAAACTTCAGCAGAATTCCTGGATCAATGGAAGAGTTCCGAAGCATTTTTAAAAGTCAGCAGAATTCCGAGAACAATAGAAGGGTACCAAAGCATGTTTAAACTTCAGTGGAATTCTGAGAACAATGTAAGAGTTCCGAAGCATTTTTAAACTTCACCGGAATTCCGAGAACAATGGAAGAGTTCCGAAGCATTTTTAAACATCAGCGGAATTCCGAGAACAATGGAAGAGTTCTGAATCATTTTTAAACGTCAGCGGAATTTTGAAAACAATGGAAGATTTCCGAAGCATTTTTAAACGTCAGCGGAATTCTGCGAACACTGGAAGACTTCCGAAGCATTTTTAAACTTCAGCGGAATTTGGAGAACAATCGAAGAGTTCTGAAGCATTTTTAAAAGTCAGCGGAATTCCGAGAACACTGGAAGAGTTCCGAAGCATTTTTAAACTTCAGCGGAATTTGGAGAACAATCGAATAGTTCCGAAGCATTTTTAAAAGTCAGCGGAATTCCGAGAACAATGGAAGCTTTGTGAAGCATTTTTAAACGTCAGCGGAATTCCGAGAACAATGGAAGAGTTCCGAAGCATTTTTAAACGTCAGCGGAATTCCGAGAACAATGGAAGAGTTCTGAAGCCTTTTTAAATGTCAGCGGAATTCCGAGAACAATGGAAGAGTTGTGAAGCATTTTTAAGCATCAGCGGAATTCCGAGAACAATGGAAGAGTTCCGAAGCATTTTTAAACTTCAGCAGAATTCTGAGAACAATGGAAGAGTTCCGAAGCATTCTTAAACTTCAGCGGAATTCCGAGAACAATGGAAGAGTTTCGAAGCATTTTTAAAAGTCAGCGGAATTCCGAGAACAATAGAAGAGTTGTGAAGCAATTTTAAGCTTCAGCGGAATTCCGAGAACAATGGAAGAGTTCCGAAGCATTTTTAAACGTCAGCGGAATTCCGAGAACAATGGAAGAGTTCTGAAGCATTTTTAAAAGTCAGCGGAATTCTGAGAACAATAGAAGAGTTGTGAAGCATTTTTAAGCGTCAGCGGAATTCCGAGAACAATGGAAGAATTCCGAAGCATTTTTAAACTTCAAAACTTCAGCGGAATTCCGAGAACAATGGAAGAGTTCCGAAGCATTTTTAAAAGTCAGCGGAATTCCGAGAACAATGGAAGAGTTCCGAAGCATTTTTAAACGTCAGCGGAATTCTGCGAACACTGGAAGAGTTCCGAAGCATTTTTAAACTTCAGCGGAATTTGGAGAACGATCGAAGAGTTCCGAAGCATTTTTAAACATCAGCGGACTTTTGAAAACAATGGAAGATTTTCAAAGCATTTTTAAACGTCAGCGGAATTCCGAGAACAATGGAAGAGTTCCGAAGCATTTTTAAATGTCAGCGGAATTCCGAGAACAATAGAAGAGTTGTGAAGCATTTTTAAGTGTCAGCGGAATTCCGAGAGCAATGGAAGAGTTCCGAAGCATTTTTAAAATTCAGCAGAATTCTGAGAACAATGGAAGAGTTCTGAAGCATTCTTAAACTTCAGCGGAATTCCGAGAACAATGGAAGAGTTTTGAAGCAATTTTAAGCGTCAGCGGAATTCCGACAACAATGGAAGAGTTCCGAAGCATTTTTAAAAGTAAGCGGAATTCTGAGAACAATAGAAGAGTTGTGAAGCATTTTTAAGCATCAGCGGAATTCCGAGAACAATGGACGAATTCCGAAGCATTTTTAAACTTCAAAACTTCAGCAGAATTCCAAGAACAATGGAAGAGTTTCGAAGCATTCTTAAACTTCAGCGGAATTCCGAGAACAAAGGAAGAGTTCCGAAGCATTTTTAAAAGTCAGCGGAATTCCGAGAACAATAGAAGAGTTCCGAAGCATTTTTAAACTTCAGCAGAATTCCTGGATCAATGGAAGAGTTCCGAAGCATTTTTAAAAGTCAGCAGATATCCGAGAACAATAGAAGGGTACCAAAGCATGTTTAAACTTCAGCGGAATTCTGAGAACAATGTAAGAGTTCCGAAGAATTTTTAAACTTCACCGGAATTCCGAGAACAATGGAAGAGTTCCGAAGCATTTTTAAACGTCAGCGGAATTCCGAGAACAATGCAAGAGTTCTGAATCATTTTTAAACGTCAGCGGAATTTTGAAAACAATGGAAGAGTTCCGAAGCATTTTTAAACATTAGCGGAATTCCGAGAACAATGGAAGAGTTCTGAATAATTTTTAAACGTCAGCGGAATTTTGAAAACAATGGAAGAGTTCCGAAGCATTTTTAAACTTCAGCGGAATTTGGAGAACAATCGAAGAGTTCCGAAGCATTTTTAAAAGTCAGCGGAATTCCGAGAACACTGGAAGAGTTCCGAAGCATTTTTAAACTTCAGCGGAATTTGGAGAACAATCGAAGAGTTCCGAAGCATTTTTAAAAGTCAGCGGAATTCCGAGAACAATGGAAGCTTTGTGAAGCATTTTTAAACGTCAGCGGAATTCCGAGAACAATCGAAGAGTTCCGAAGCATTTTTAAAAGTCAGCGGAATTCCGAGAACAATGGAAGAGTTCCGAAGCATACTTAAACTTCAGCAGAATTCCGAGAACAATGGAAGAGTTCCGAAGCATTCTTAAACTTCAGCGGAATTCCGAGAACAATGGAAGAGTTCCGAAGCATTTTTAAAAGTCAGCGGAATTCCGAGAACAATGGAAGAGTTCCGAAGCATTTTTAAAAGTCAGCAGAATTCCGAGAACAATAGAACGGTACCAAAGCATGTTTAAACTTCAGCGGAATTCTGAGAACAATGTAAGAGTTCCGAAGCATTTTTAAACTTCACCGGAATTCCGAGAACAATGGAAGAGTTCCGAAGCATTTTTAAACGTCAGCGGAATTCCGAGAACAATGGAAGAGTTCTGAAGCATTTTTAAACGTCAGCGGAATTTTGAAAACAATGGAAGATTTCCGAAGCATTTTTAAACGTCAGCGGAGTTCTGCGAACACTGGAAGAGTTCCGAAGCATTTTTAAACTTCAGCGGAATTTGGAGAACAATCGAAGAGTTCCGAAGCATTTTTAAACGTCAGCGGAATTCCGAGAACAATGCAAGAGTTCTGAATCATTTTTAAACGTCAGCGGAATTTTGAAAACAATGGAAGAGTTCCGAAGCATTTTTAAACATCAGCGGAATTCCGAGAACAATGGAAGAGTTCTGAATCATTTTTAAACGTCAGCGGAATTTTGAAAACAATGGAAGAGTTCCGAAGCATTTTTAAACTTCAGCGGAATTTGGAGAACAATCGAAGAGTTCCGAAGCATTTTTAAAAGTCAGCGGAATTCCGAGAACACTGGAAGAGTTCCGAAGCATTTTTAAACTTCAGCGGAATTTGGAGAACAATCGAAGAGTTCCGAAGCATTTTTAAAAGTCAGCGGAATTCCGAGAACAATGGAAGCTTTGTGAAGCATTTTTAAACGTCAGTGGAATTCCGAGAACAATGGAAGAGTTCCAAAGCATTTTTAAACGTCAGCGGAATTCCGAGAACAATGGAAGAGTTCTAAAGCCTTTTTAAATGTCAGCGGAATTCCGAGAACAATGGAAGAGTTCCGAAGCATTTTTAAATGTCAGCGGAATTCTGAGAACAATGGAAGAGTTCCGAAGCATTTTTAAACTTCAGCAGAATTCCGAGAACAATGGAAGAGTTCCGAAGCATACTTAAACTTCAGCAGAATTCCGAGAACAATGGAAGAGTTCCGAAGCATTCTTAAACTTCAGCGGAATTCCGAGAACAATGGAAGAGTTCCGAAGCATTTTTAAAAGTCAGCGGAATTCCGAGAACAAAGGAAGAGTTCCGAAGCATTTTTAAACTTCACCGGAATTCCGAGAACAATGGAAGAGTTCCGAAGCATTTTTAAACGTCAGCGGAATTCCGAGAACAATGGAAGAGTTCTGAAGCATTTTTAAACGTCAGCGGAATTTTGAAAACAATGGAAGATTTCCGAAGCATTTTTAAACGTCAGCGGAGTTCTGCGAACACTGGAAGAGTTCCGAAGCATTTTTAAACTTCAGCGGAATTTGGAGAACAATCGAAGAGTTCCGAAGCATTTTTAAACGTCAGCGGAATTCCGAGAACAATGCAAGAGTTCTGAATCATTTTTAAACGTCAGCGGAATTTTGAAAACAATGGAAGAGTTCCGAAGCATTTTTAAACATCAGCGGAATTCCGAGAACAATGGAAGAGTTCTGAATCATTTTTAAACGTCAGCGGAATTTTGAAAACAATGGAAGAGTTCCGAAGCATTTTTAAACTTCAGCGGAATTTGGAGAACAATCGAAGAGTTCCGAAGCATTTTTAAAAGTCAGCGGAATTCCGAGAACACTGGAAGAGTTCCGAAGCATTTTTAAACTTCAGCGGAATTTGGAGAACAATCGAAGAGTTCCGAAGCATTTTTAAAAGTCAGCGGAATTCCGAGAACAATGGAAGCTTTGTGAAGCATTTTTAAACGTCAGCGGAATTCCGAGAACAATGGAAGAGTTCCAAAGCATTTTTAAACGTCAGCGGAATTCCGAGATCAATGGAAGAGTTCTAAAGCCTTTTTAAATGTCAGCGGAATTCCGAGAACAATGGAAGAGTTCCGAAGCATTTTTAAATGTCAGCGGAATTCTGAGAACAATGGAAGAGTTCCGAAGCATTTTTAAACTTCAGCAGAATTCCGAGAACAATGGAAGAGTTCCGAAGCATACTTAAACTTCAGCAGAATTCCGAGAACAATGGAAGAGTTCCGAAGCATTCTTAAACTTCAGCGGAATTCCGAGAACAATGGAAGAGTTCCGAAGCATTTTTAAAAGTCAGCGGAATTCCGAGAACAATGGAAGAGTTCCGAAGCATTTTTAAAAGTCAGCAGAATTCCGAGAACAATAGAACGGTACCAAAGCATGTTTAAACTTCAGCGGAATTCTGAGAACAATGTAAGAGTTCCGAAGCATTTTTAAACTTCACCGGAATTCCGAGAACAATGGAAGAGTTCCGAAGCATTTTTAAACGTCAGCGGAATTCCGAGAACAATGGAAGAGTTCTGAAGCATTTTTAAACGTCAGCGGAATTTTGAAAACAATGGAAGATTTCCGAAGCATTTTTAAACGTCAACGGAGTTCTGCGAACACTGGAAGAGTTCCGAAGCATTTTTAAACTTCAGCGGAATTTGGAGAACAATCGAAGAGTTCCGAAGCATTTTTAAACGTCAGCGGAATTCCGAGAACAATGGAAGAGTTCTGAAGCATTTTTAAACGTCAGCGGAATTTTGAAAACAATGGAAGATTTCCGAAGCATTTTTAAACGTCAGCGGAGTTCTGCGAACACTGGAAGAGTTCCGAAGCATTTTTAAACTTCAGCGGAATTTGGAGAACAATCGAAGAGTTCCGAAGCATTTTTAAAAGTCAGCGGAATTCCGAGAACACTGGAAGAGTTCCGAAGCATTTTTAAACTTCACCGGAATTTGGAGAACAATCGAAGAGTTCCGAAGCATTTTTAAAAGTCAGCGGAATTCCGAGAACAATGGAAGCTTTGTGAAGCATTTTTAAACGTCAGCGGAATTCCGAGAACAATGGAAGAGTTCCGGAGCATTTTTAAACGTCAGCGGAATTCCGAGAACAATGGAAGAGTTCTGAAGCCTTTTTAAATGTCAGCGGAATTCTGAGAACAATGGAAGAGTTCCGAAGCATTTTTAAATGTCAGCGGAATTCTGAGAACAGTGGAAGAGTTCCGAAGCATTTTTAAACTTCAGCAGAATTCCGAGAACAATGGAAGAGTTCCGAAGCATACTTAAACTTCAGCAGAATTCCGAGAACAATGGAAGAGTTCTGAAGCATTTTTTAAAGTCAGCGGAATAACGAGAACAATGGAAGAGTTGTGAAGCATTTTTAAACGTCAGCGGAATTCCAGAACAATGGAAGAGTTCTGAAGCATTTTTAAATGTCAGCGGAATTCCGAGAACAATGGAAGAGTTCTGAAGCATTTTTAAACGTCAGCGGATTTTGAAAACAATGGAAGATTTCCGAAGCATTTTTAAACGTCAGCGGAATTCTGTGAACACTGGAAGAGTTCCGAAGCATTTTTAAACTTCAGCGGAATTTGGAGAACAATCGAAGAGTTCCGAATCAATTTTAAAAGTCAGCGGAATTCCGAGAACAATGGAAGAGTTTTGAAGCATTTTTAAGCGTCAGCGATATTCCGAGAACAATGGAAGAGTTCCGAAGCATTTTTAAACTTCAGCAGAATTCTGAGAACAATGGAAGAGTTCTGAAGCATTCTCAAACTTCAGCGGAATTCCGAGAACAATGGAAGAGTTCTGAAGCATTTTTAAACATCAGCGGAATTTTGAAAACAATGGAAGATTTCCGAAGCATTTTTAAACGTCAGCGGAATTCCGAGAACAATGGAAGAGTTCCGAAGCATTTTTAAATGTCAACGGAATTCCGAGAACAATAGAAGAGTTGTGAAGCATTTTTAAGCGTCAGCGATATTCCGAGAACAATGGAAGAGTTTCGAAGCATTTTTAAAAGTCAGCGGAATTCCGAGAACAACAGAAGAGTTGTGAAGCAATTTTAAGCGTCAGCGGAATTCCGAGAACAATGGAAGAGTTCCGAAGCATTTTTAAACGTAAGCGGAATTCCGAGAACAATGGAAGAGTTCTGAAGCATTTTTAAAAGTCAGCGGAATTCTGAGAACAATAGAAGAGTTGTGAAGCATTTTTAAGCGTCAGCGGAATTCCGAGAACAATGGAAGAGTTCTGAAGCATTTTTAAACATCAGCGGAATTTTGAAAACAATGGAAGATTTCCGAAGCATTTTTAAACGTAAGAGGAATTCCGAGAACAATGGAAGAGTTCCGAAGCATTTTTAAATGTCAACGGAATTCCGAGAACAATAGAAGAGTTGTGAAGCATTTTTAAGCGTCAGCGATATTCCGAGAACAATGGAAGAGTTCCGAAGCATTTTTAAACTTCAGCAGAATTCTGAGAACAGTGGAAGAGTTCTGAAGCATTCTTAAACTTCAGCGGAATTCCGAGAACAATGGAAGAGTTTTGAAGCAATTTTAAGCGTCAGCGGAATTCCGACAACAATGGAAGAGTTCCGAAGCATTTTTAAAAGTAAGCGGAATTCTGAGAACAATAGAAGAGTTGTGAAGCATTTTTAAGCGTCAGCGGATTTCCCAGAACAATGGAAGAATTCCGAAGCATTTTTAAAGTTCAAAACTTCAGCAGAATTCCAAGAACAATGGAAGAGTTTCGAAGCATTCTTAAACTTCAGCGGAATTCCGAGAGCAATGGAAGAGTTCCGAAGCATTTTTAAAAGTCAGCGGAATTCCGAGAACAATAGAAGAGTTCCGAAGCATTTTTAAACTTCAGCAGAATTCCTGGATCAATGGAAGAGTTCCGAAGCATTTTTAAAAGTCAGCAGAATTCCGAGAACAATAGAAGGGTACCAAAGCATGTTTAAACTTCAGTGGAATTCTGAGAACAATGTAAGAGTTCCGAAGCATTTTTAAACTTCACCGGAATTCCGAGAACAATGGAAGAGTTCCGAAGCATTTTTAAACGTCAGCGGAATTCCGAGAACAATGGAAGAGTTCTGAATCATTTTTAAACGTCAGCGGAATTTTGAAAACAATGGAAGATTTCCGAAGCATTTTTAAACGTCAGCGGAATTCTGCGAACACTGGAAGACTTCCGAAGCATTTTTAAACTTCAGCGGAATTTGGAGAACAATCGAAGAGTTCTGAAGCATTTTTAAAAGTCAGAGGAATTCCGAGAACACTGGAAGAGTTCCGAAGCATTTTTAAACTTCAGCGGAATTTGGAGAACAATCGAATAGTTCCGAAGCATTTTTAAAAGTCAGCGGAATTCCGAGAACAATGGAAGCTTTGTGAAGCATTTTTAAACGTCAGCGGAATTCCGAGAACAATGGAAGAGTTCCGAAGCATTTTTAAACGTCAGCGGAATTCCGAGAACAATGGAAGAGTTCTGAAGCCTTTTTAAATGTCAGCGGAATTCCGAGAACAATGGAAGAGTTGTGAAGCATTTTTAAGCATCAGCGGAATTCCGAGAACAATGGAAGAGTTCCGAAGCATTCTTAAACTTCAGCGGAATTCCGAGAACAATGGAAGAGTTTCGAAGCATTTTTAAAAGTCAGCGGAATTCCGTGAACAATAGAAGAGTTTTGAAGCAATTTTAAGCTTCAGCGGAATTCCGAGAACAATGGAAGAGTTCCGAAGCATTTATAAACGTCAGCGGAATTCCGAGAACAATGGAAGAGTTCTGAAGCATTTTTAAAAGTCAGCGGAATTCTGAGAACAATAGAAGAGTTGTGAAGCATTTTTAAGCGTCAGCGGAATTCCGAGAACAATGGAAGAATTCCGAAGCATTTTTAAACTTCAAAACTTCAGCGGAATTCCGAGAACAATGGAAGAGTTCCGAAGCATTTTTAAAAGTCAGCGGAATTCCGAGAACAATGGAAGAGTTCCGAAGCATTTTTAAACGTCAGCGGAATTCTGCGAACACTGGAAGAGTTCCGAAGCATTTTTAAACTTCAGCGGAATTTGGAGAACGATCGAAGAGTTCCGAAGCATTTTTAAACATCAGCGGAATTTTGAAAACAATGGAAGATTTTCAAAGCATTTTTAAACGTCAGCGGAATTCCGAGAACAATGGAAGAGTTCCGAAGCATTTTTAAATGTCAGCGGAATTCCGAGAACAATAGAAGAGTTGTGAAGCATTTTTAAGTGTCAGCGGAATTCCGAGAGCAATGGAAGAGTTCCGAAGCATTTTTAAAATTCAGCAGAATTCTGAGAACAATGGAAGAGTTCTGAAGCATTCTTAAACTTCAGCGGAATTCCGAGAACAATGGAAGAGTTTTGAAGCAATTTTAAGCGTCAGCGGAATTCCGACAACAATGGAAGAGTTCCGAAGCATTTTTAAAAGTAAGCGGAATTCTGAGAACAATAGAAGAGTTGTGAAGCATTTTTAAGCATCAGCGGAATTCCGAGAACAATGGACGAATTCCGAAGCATTTTTAAACTTCAAAACTTCAGCAGAATTCCAAGAACAATGGAAGAGTTTCGAAGCATTCTTAAACTTCAGCGGAATTCCGAGAACAAAGGAAGAGTTCCGAAGCATTTTTAAAAGTCAGCGGAATTCCGAGAACAATAGAAGAGTTCCGAAGCATTTTTAAACTTCAGCAGAATTCCTGGATCAATGGAAGAGTTCCGAAGCATTTTTAAAAGTCAGCAGAATTCCGAGAACAATAGAAGGGTACCAAAGCATGTTTAAACTTCAGCGGAATTCTGAGAACAATGTAAGAGTTCCGAAGAATTTTTAAACTTCACCGGAATTCCGAGAACAATGGAAGAGTTCCGAAGCATTTTTAAACGTCAGCGGAATTCCGAGAACAATGCAAGAGTTCTGAATCATTTTTAAACGTCAGCGGAATTTTGAAAACAATGGAAGAGTTCCGAAGCATTTTTAAACATCAGCGGAATTCCGAGAACAATGGAAGAGTTCTGAATCATTTTTAAACGTCAGCGGAATTTTGAAAACAATGGAAGAGTTCCGAAGCATTTTTAAACTTCAGCGGAATTTGGAGAACAATCGAAGAGTTCCGAAGCATTTTTAAAAGTCAGCGGAATTCCGAGAACACTGGAAGAGTTCCGAAGCATTTTTAAACTTCAGCGGAATTTGGAGAACAATCGAAGAGTTCCGAAGCATTTTTAAAAGTCAGCGGAATTCCGAGAACAATGGAAGCTTTGTGAAGCATTTTTAAACGTCAGCGGAATTCCGAGAACAATGGAAGAGTTCCAAAGCATTTTTAAACGTCAGCGGAATTCCGAGAACAATGGAAGAGTTCTAAAGCCTTTTTAAATGTCAGCGGAATTCCGAGAACAATGGAAGAGTTCCGAAGCATTTTTAAATGTCAGCGGAATTCTGAGAACAATGGAAGAGTTCCGAAGCATTTTTAAACTTCAGCAGAATTCCGAGAACAATGGAAGAGTTCCGAAGCATACTTAAACTTCAGCAGAATTCCGAGAACAATGGAAGAGTTCCGAAGCATTCTTAAACTTCAGCGGAATTCCGAGAACAATGGAAGAGTTCCGAAGCATTTTTAAAAGTCAGCGGAATTCCGAGAACAATGGAAGAGTTCCGAAGCATTTTTAAAAGTCAGCAGAATTCCGAGAACAATAGAACGGTACCAAAGCATGTTTAAACTTCAGCGGAATTCTGAGAACAATGTAAGAGTTCCGAAGCATTTTTAAACTTCACCGGAATTCCGAGAACAATGGAAGAGTTCCGAAGCATTTTTAAACGTCAGCGGAATTCCGAGAACAATGGAAGAGTTCTGAAGCATTTTTAAACGTCAGCGGAATTTTGAAAACAATGGAAGATTTCCGAAGCATTTTTAAACGTCAGCGGAGTTCTGCGAACACTGGAAGAGTTCCGAAGCATTTTTAAACTTCAGCGGAATTTGGAGAACAATCGAAGAGTTCCGAAGCATTTTTAAAAGTCAGCGGAATTCCGAGAACACTAGAAGAGTTCCAAAGCATTTTTAAACTTCAGCGGAATTTGGAGAACAATCGAAGAGTTCCTAAGCATTTTTAAAAGTCAGCGGAATTCCGAGAACAATGGAAGCTTTGTGAAGCATTTTTAAACGTCAGCGGAATTCCGAGAACAATGGAAGAGTTCCGAAGCATTTTTAAACGTCAGCGGAATTCCGAGAACAATGGAAGGGTTCTGAAGCCTTTTTAAATGTCAGCGGAATTCCGAGAACAATGGAAGAGTTCCGAACTATTTTTAAATGTCAGCGGAATTCTGAGAACAGTGGAAGAGTTCCGAAGCATTTTTAAACTTCAGCAGAATTCCGAGAACAATGGAAGAGTTCCAAAGCATTTTTAAACGTCAGCGGAATTCCGAGAACAATGGAAGAGTTCCGAAGCATTTTTAAATGTCAGCGGAATTCCGAGAACAATAGAAGAGTTGTGAAGCATTTTTAAGTGTCAGCGGAATTCCGAGAGCAATGGAAGAGTTCCGAAGCATTTTTAAAATTCAGCAGAATTCTGAGAACAATAGAAGAGTTCTGAAGCATTCTTAAACTTCAGCGGAATTCCGAGAAAAATGGAAGAGTTTTGAAGCAATTTTAAGCGTCAGCGGAATTCCGACAACAATGGAAGAGTTCCGAAGCATTTTTAAAAGTAAGCGGAATTCTGAGAACAATAGAAGAGTTGTGAAGCATTTTTAAGCGTCAGCGGAATTCCGAGAACAATGGACGAATTCCGAAGCATTTTTAAACTTCAAAACTTCAGCAGAATTCCAAGAACAATGGAAGAGTTTCGAAGCATTCTTAAACTTCAGTGGAATTCAGAAAACAAAGGAAGAGTTCCGAAGCATTTTTAAAAGTCAGTGGAATTCCGAGAACAATAGAAGAGTTCCGAAGCATTTTTAAACTTCAGCAGAATTCCTGGATCAATGGAAGAGTTCCGAAGCATTTTTAAAAGTCAGCAGAATTCCGAGAACAATAGAAGGGTACCAAAGCATGTTTAAACTTCAGCGGAATTCTGAGAACAATGGAAGAGTTCCGAAGCATTTTTAAACGTCAGCGGAATTCCGAGAACAATGCAAGAGTTCTGAATCATTTTTAAACGTCAGCGGAATTCCGAGAACAATGGAAGAGTTCTGAATCATTTTTAAACGTCAGCGGAATTTTGAAAACAATGGAAGAGTTCCGAATCATTTTTAAACTTCAGCGGAATTTGGAGAACAATCGAAGAGTTCCGAAGCATTTTTAAAAGTCAGCGGAATTCCGAGAACAATGGAAGCTTTGTGAAGCATTTTTAAACGTCAGCGGAATTCCGAGAACAATGGAAGAGTTCTAAAGCCTTTTTAAATGTCAGCGGAATTCCGAGAACAATGGAAGAGTTCCAAAGCATTTTTAAATGTCAGCGGAATTCTGAGAACAATGGAAGAGTTCCGAAGCATTTTTAAACTTCAGCAGAATTCCGAGAACAATGGAAGAGTTCCGAAGCATACTTAAACTTCAGCAGAATTCCGAGAACAATGGAAGAGTTCCGAAGCATTCTTAAACTTCAGCGGAATTCCGAGAACAATGGAAGAGTTCCGAAGCATTTTTAAAAGTCAGCGGAATTCCGAGAACAATGGAAGAGTTCCGAAGCATTTTTAAAAGTCAGCAGAATTCCGAGAATAGAAGGGTACCAAAGCATGTTTAAACTTCAGCGGAATTCTGAGAACAATGTAAGAGTTCCGAAGCATTTTTAAACTTCACCGGAATTCCGAGAACAATGGAAGAGTTCCGAAGCATTTTTAAACGTCAGCGGAATTCCGAGAACAATGGAAGAGTTCTGAAGCATTTTTAAACGTCAGCGGAATTTTGAAAACAATGGAAGATTTCCAAAGCATTTTTAAACGTCAGCGGAGTTCTGCGAACACTGGAAGAGTTCCGAAGCATTTTTAAACTTCAGCGGAATTTGGAGAACAATCGAAGAGTTCCGAAGCATTTTTAAAAGTCAGCGGAATTCCGAGAACACTGGAAGAGTTCCGAAGCATTTTTAAACTTCAGCGGAATTTGGAGAACAATCGAAGAGTTCCGAAGCATTTTTAAAAGTCAGCGGAATTCCGAGAACAATGGAAGCTTTGTGAAGCATTTTTAAACGTCAGCGGAATTCCGAGAACAATGGAAGAGTTCCAAAGCATTTTTAAACGTCAGCGGAATTCCGAGAACAATGGAAGAGTTCTAAAGCCTTTTTAAATGTCAGCGGAATTCCGAGAACAATGGAAGAGTTCCGAAGCATTTTTAAATGTCAGCGGAATTCTGAGAACAATGGAAGAGTTCCGAAGCATTTTTAAACTTCAGCAGAATTCCGAGAACAATGGAAGAGTTCCGAAGCATACTTAAACTTCAGCAGAATTCCGAGAACAATGGAAGAGTTCCGAAGCATTCTTAAACTTCAGCGGAATTCCGAGAACAATGGAAGAGTTCCGAAGCATTTTTAAAAGTCAGCGGAATTCCGAGAACAATGGAAGAGTTCCGAAGCATTTTTAAAAGTCAGCAGAATTCCGAGAACAATAGAACGGTACCAAAGCATGTTTAAACTTCAGCGGAATTCTGAGAACAATGTAAGAGTTCCGAAGCATTTTTAAACTTCACCGGAATTCCGAGAACAATGGAAGAGTTCCGAAGCATTTTTAAACGTCAGCGGAATTCCGAGAACAATGGAAGAGTTCTGAAGCATTTTTAAACGTCAGCGGAATTTTGAAAACAATGGAAGATTTCCGAAGCATTTTTAAACGTCAGCGGAGTTCTGCGAACACTGGAAGAGTTCCGAAGCATTTTTAAACTTCAGCGGAATTTGGAGAACAATCGAAGAGTTCCGAAGCATTTTTAAAAGTCAGCGGAATTCCGAGAACACTAGAAGAGTTCCAAAGCATTTTTAAACTTCAGCGGAATTTGGAGAACAATCGAAGAGTTCCTAAGCATTTTTAAAAGTCAGCGGAATTCCGAGAACAATGGAAGCTTTGTGAAGCATTTTTAAACGTCAGCGGAATTCCGAGAACAATGGAAGAGTTCCGAAGCATTTTTAAACGTCAGCGGAATTCCGAGAACAATGGAAGGGTTCTGAAGCCTTTTTAAATGTCAGCGGAATTCCGAGAACAATGGAAGAGTTCCGAACTATTTTTAAATGTCAGCGGAATTCTGAGAACAGTGGAAGAGTTCCGAAGCATTTTTAAACTTCAGCAGAATTCCGAGAACAATGGAAGAGTTCCAAAGCATTTTTAAACGTCAGCGGAATTCCGAGAACAATGGAAGAGTTCCGAAGCATTTTTAAATGTCAGCGGAATTCCGAGAACAATAGAAGAGTTGTGAAGCATTTTTAAGTGTCAGCGGAATTCCGAGAGCAATGGAAGAGTTCCGAAGCATTTTTAAAATTCAGCAGAATTCTGAGAACAATAGAAGAGTTCTGAAGCATTCTTAAACTTCAGCGGAATTCCGAGAAAAATGGAAGAGTTTTGAAGCAATTTTAAGCGTCAGCGGAATTCCGACAACAATGGAAGAGTTCCGAAGCATTTTTAAAAGTAAGCGGAATTCTGAGAACAATAGAAGAGTTGTGAAGCATTTTTAAGCGTCAGCGGAATTCCGAGAACAATGGACGAATTCCGAAGCATTTTTAAACTTCAAAACTTCAGCAGAATTCCAAGAACAATGGAAGAGTTTCGAAGCATTCTTAAACTTCAGTGGAATTCAGAAAACAAAGGAAGAGTTCCGAAGCATTTTTAAAAGTCAGTGGAATTCCGAGAACAATAGAAGAGTTCCGAAGCATTTTTAAACTTCAGCAGAATTCCTGGATCAATGGAAGAGTTCCGAAGCATTTTTAAAAGTCAGCAGAATTCCGAGAACAATAGAAGGGTACCAAAGCATGTTTAAACTTCAGCGGAATTCTGAGAACAATGGAAGAGTTCCGAAGCATTTTTAAACGTCAGCGGAATTCCGAGAACAATGCAAGAGTTCTGAATCATTTTTAAACGTCAGCGGAATTCCGAGAACAATGGAAGAGTTCTGAATCATTTTTAAACGTCAGCGGAATTTTGAAAACAATGGAAGAGTTCCGAATCATTTTTAAACTTCAGCGGAATTTGGAGAACAATCGAAGAGTTCCGAAGCATTTTTAAAAGTCAGCGGAATTCCGAGAACAATGGAAGCTTTGTGAAGCATTTTTAAACGTCAGCGGAATTCCGAGAACAATGGAAGAGTTCTAAAGCCTTTTTAAATGTCAGCGGAATTCCGAGAACAATGGAAGAGTTCCAAAGCATTTTTAAATGTCAGCGGAATTCTGAGAACAATGGAAGAGTTCCGAAGCATTTTTAAACTTCAGCAGAATTCCGAGAACAATGGAAGAGTTCCGAAGCATACTTAAACTTCAGCAGAATTCCGAGAACAATGGAAGAGTTCCGAAGCATTCTTAAACTTCAGCGGAATTCCGAGAACAATGGAAGAGTTCCGAAGCATTTTTAAAAGTCAGCGGAATTCCGAGAACAATGGAAGAGTTCCGAAGCATTTTTAAAAGTCAGCAGAATTCCGAGAATAGAAGGGTACCAAAGCATGTTTAAACTTCAGCGGAATTCTGAGAACAATGTAAGAGTTCCGAAGCATTTTTAAACTTCACCGGAATTCCGAGAACAATGGAAGAGTTCCGAAGCATTTTTAAACGTCAGCGGAATTCCGAGAACAATGGAAGAGTTCTGAAGCATTTTTAAACGTCAGCGGAATTTTGAAAACAATGGAAGATTTCCAAAGCATTTTTAAACGTCAGCGGAGTTCTGCGAACACTGGAAGAGTTCCGAAGCATTTTTAAACTTCAGCGGAATTTGGAGAACAATCGAAGAGTTCCGAAGCATTTTTAAAAGTCAGCGGAATTCCGAGAACACTGGAAGAGTTCCGAAGCATTTTTAAACTTCAGCGGAATTTGGAGAACAATCGAAGAGTTCCGAAGCATTTTTAAAAGTCAGCGGAATTCCGAGAACAATGGAAGCTTTGTGAAGCATTTTTAAACGTCAGCGGAATTCCGAGAACAATGGAAGAGTTCCAAAGCATTTTTAAACGTCAGCGGAATTCCGAGAACAATGGAAGAGTTCTAAAGCCTTTTTAAATGTCAGCGGAATTCCGAGAACAATGGAAGAGTTCCGAAGCATTTTTAAATGTCAGCGGAATTCTGAGAACAATGGAAGAGTTCCGAAGCATTTTTAAACTTCAGCAGAATTCCGAGAACAATGGAAGAGTTCCGAAGCATACTTAAACTTCAGCAGAATTCCGAGAACAATGGAAGAGTTCCGAAGCATTCTTAAACTTCAGCGGAATTCCGAGAACAATGGAAGAGTTCCGAAGCATTTTTAAAAGTCAGCGGAATTCCGAGAACAATGGAAGAGTTCCGAAGCATTTTTAAAAGTCAGCAGAATTCCGAGAACAATAGAACGGTACCAAAGCATGTTTAAACTTCAGCGGAATTCTGAGAACAATGTAAGAGTTCCGAAGCATTTTTAAACTTCACCGGAATTCCGAGAACAATGGAAGAGTTCCGAAGCATTTTTAAACGTCAGCGGAATTCCGAGAACAATGGAAGAGTTCTGAAGCATTTTTAAACGTCAGCGGAATTTTGAAAACAATGGAAGATTTCCGAAGCATTTTTAAACGTCAGCGGAGTTCTGCGAACACTGGAAGAGTTCCGAAGCATTTTTAAACTTCAGCGGAATTTGGAGAACAATCGAAGAGTTCCGAAGCATTTTTAAAAGTCAGCGGAATTCCGAGAACACTAGAAGAGTTCCAAAGCATTTTTAAACTTCAGCGGAATTTGGAGAACAATCGAAGAGTTCCTAAGCATTTTTAAAAGTCAGCGGAATTCCGAGAACAATGGAAGCTTTGTGAAGCATTTTTAAACGTCAGCGGAATTCCGAGAACAATGGAAGAGTTCCGAAGCATTTTTAAACGTCAGCGGAATTCCGAGAACAATGGAAGGGTTCTGAAGCCTTTTTAAATGTCAGCGGAATTCCGAGAACAATGGAAGAGTTCCGAACTATTTTTAAATGTCAGCGGAATTCTGAGAACAGTGGAAGAGTTCCGAAGCATTTTTAAACTTCAGCAGAATTCCGAGAACAATGGAAGAGTTCCAAAGCATTTTTAAACGTCAGCGGAATTCCGAGAACAATGGAAGAGTTCCGAAGCATTTTTAAATGTCAGCGGAATTCCGAGAACAATAGAAGAGTTGTGAAGCATTTTTAAGTGTCAGCGGAATTCCGAGAGCAATGGAAGAGTTCCGAAGCATTTTTAAAATTCAGCAGAATTCTGAGAACAATAGAAGAGTTCTGAAGCATTCTTAAACTTCAGCGGAATTCCGAGAAAAATGGAAGAGTTTTGAAGCA
The DNA here is from genome assembly GCF_046119375.1 of Phyllobates terribilis. Lineage (NCBI taxonomy): Eukaryota > Metazoa > Chordata > Amphibia > Anura > Dendrobatidae > Phyllobates > Phyllobates terribilis. Next base: position 8,656,729 of record NW_027362788.1, on the reverse strand, counting down.
ATTTTAAGCGTCAGCGGAATTCCGACAACAATGGAAGAGTTCCGAAGCATTTTTAAAAGTAAGCGGAATTCTGAGAACAATAGAAGAGTTGTGAAGCATTTTTAAGCGTCAGCGGAATTCCGAGAACAATGGACGAATTCCGAAGCATTTTTAAACTTCAAAACTTCAGCAGAATTCCAAGAACAATGGAAGAGTTTCGAAGCATTCTTAAACTTCAGTGGAATTCAGAAAACAAAGGAAGAGTTCCGAAGCATTTTTAAAAGTCAGTGGAATTCCGAGAACAATAGAAGAGTTCCGAAGCATTTTTAAACTTCAGCAGAATTCCTGGATCAATGGAAGAGTTCCGAAGCATTTTTAAAAGTCAGCAGAATTCCGAGAACAATAGAAGGGTACCAAAGCATGTTTAAACTTCAGCGGAATTCTGAGAACAATGGAAGAGTTCCGAAGCATTTTTAAACGTCAGCGGAATTCCGAGAACAATGCAAGAGTTCTGAATCATTTTTAAACGTCAGCGGAATTCCGAGAACAATGGAAGAGTTCTGAATCATTTTTAAACGTCAGCGGAATTTTGAAAACAATGGAAGAGTTCCGAATCATTTTTAAACTTCAGCGGAATTTGGAGAACAATCGAAGAGTTCCGAAGCATTTTTAAAAGTCAGCGGAATTCCGAGAACAATGGAAGCTTTGTGAAGCATTTTTAAACGTCAGCGGAATTCCGAGAACAATGGAAGAGTTCTAAAGCCTTTTTAAATGTCAGCGGAATTCCGAGAACAATGGAAGAGTTCCAAAGCATTTTTAAATGTCAGCGGAATTCTGAGAACAATGGAAGAGTTCCGAAGCATTTTTAAACTTCAGCAGAATTCCGAGAACAATGGAAGAGTTCCGAAGCATACTTAAACTTCAGCAGAATTCCGAGAACAATGGAAGAGTTCCGAAGCATTCTTAAACTTCAGCGGAATTCCGAGAACAATGGAAGAGTTCCGAAGCATTTTTAAAAGTCAGCGGAATTCCGAGAACAATGGAAGAGTTCCGAAGCATTTTTAAAAGTCAGCAGAATTCCGAGAATAGAAGGGTACCAAAGCATGTTTAAACTTCAGCGGAATTCTGAGAACAATGTAAGAGTTCCGAAGCATTTTTAAACTTCACCGGAATTCCGAGAACAATGGAAGAGTTCCGAAGCATTTTTAAACGTCAGCGGAATTCCGAGAACAATGGAAGAGTTCTGAAGCATTTTTAAACGTCAGCGGAATTTTGAAAACAATGGAAGATTTCCAAAGCATTTTTAAACGTCAGCGGAGTTCTGCGAACACTGGAAGAGTTCCGAAGCATTTTTAAACTTCAGCGGAATTTGGAGAACAATCGAAGAGTTCCGAAGCATTTTTAAAAGTCAGCGGAATTCTGAGAACAATAGAAGAGTTGTGAAGCATTTTTAAGCGTCAGCGGAATTCCGAGAACAATGGAAGAGTTCTGAAGCATTTTTAAACATCAGCGGAATTTTGAAAACAATGGAAGATTTCCGAAGCATTTTTAAACGTAAGAGGAATTCCGAGAACAATGGAAGAGTTCCGAAGCATTTTTAAATGTCAACGGAATTCCGAGAACAATAGAAGAGTTGTGAAGCATTTTTAAGCGTCAGCGATATTCCGAGAACAATGGAAGAGTTCCGAAGCATTTTTAAACTTCAGCAGAATTCTGAGAACAGTGGAAGAGTTCTGAAGCATTCTTAAACTTCAGCGGAATTCCGAGAACAATGGAAGAGTTTTGAAGCAATTTTAAGCGTCAGCGGAATTCCGACAACAATGGAAGAGTTCCGAAGCATTTTTAAAAGTAAGCGGAATTCTGAGAACAATAGAAGAGTTGTGAAGCATTTTTAAGCGTCAGCGGATTTCCCAGAACAATGGAAGAATTCCGAAGCATTTTTAAACTTCAAAACTTCAGCAGAATTCCAAGAACAATGGAAGAGTTTCGAAGCATTCTTAAACTTCAGCGGAATTCCGAGAGCAATGGAAGAGTTCCGAAGCATTTTTAAAAGTCAGCGGAATTCCGAGAACAATAGAAGAGTTCCGAAGCATTTTTAAACTTCAGCAGAATTCCTGGATCAATGGAAGAGTTCCGAAGCATTTTTAAAAGTCAGCAGAATTCCGAGAACAATGGAAGAGTTCTGAATCATTTTTAAACGTCAGCGGAATTCCGAGAACAATGGAAGACTTCTGAAGCATTTTTAAATGTCAGCGGAATTCTGAGAACAATGGAAGAGTTCCGAAGCATTTTTAAACTTCAGCAGAATTCCGAGAACAATGGAAGAGTTCTGAAGCATTTTTAAACGTCAGCGGAATTTGGAGAACAATCGAAGAGTTCCGAAGCATTTTTAAACTTCAACAGAATTTGGAGAACAATCGAAGAGTTCCGAAGCAATTTTAAAAGTCAGCGGAATTCCGAGAACAATGGAAGAGTTCTGAATCATTTTTAAACGTCAGCGGAATTTTGAAAACAATGGAAGATTTCCGAAGCATTTTTAAACGTCAGCGGAATTCTGCGAACACTGGAAGACTTCCGAAGCATTTTTAAACTTCAGCGGAATTTGGAGAACAATCGAAGAGTTCTGAAGCATTTTTAAAAGTCAGAGGAATTCCGAGAACACTGGAAGAGTTCCGAAGCATTTTTAAACTTCAGCGGAATTTGGAGAACAATCGAATAGTTCCGAAGCATTTTTAAAAGTCAGCGGAATTCCGAGAACAATGGAAGCTTTGTGAAGCATTTTTAAACGTCAGCGGAATTCCGAGAACAATGGAAGAGTTCCGAAGCATTTTTAAACGTCAGCGGAATTCCGAGAACAATGGAAGAGTTCTGAAGCCTTTTTAAATGTCAGCGGAATTCCGAGAACAATGGAAGAGTTGTGAAGCATTTTTAAGCATCAGCGGAATTCCGAGAACAATGGAAGAGTTCCGAAGCATTCTTAAACTTCAGCGGAATTCCGAGAACAATGGAAGAGTTTCGAAGCATTTTTAAAAGTCAGCGGAATTCCGTGAACAATAGAAGAGTTTTGAAGCAATTTTAAGCTTCAGCGGAATTCCGAGAACAATGGAAGAGTTCCGAAGCATTTTTAAACGTCAGCGGAATTCCGAGAACAATGGAAGAGTTCTGAAGCATTTTTAAAAGTCAGCGGAATTCTGAGAACAATAGAAGAGTTGTGAAGCATTTTTAAGCGTCAGCGGAATTCCGAGAACAATGGAAGAATTCCGAAGCATTTTTAAACTTCAAAACTTCAGCGGAATTCCGAGAACAATGGAAGAGTTCCGAAGCATTTTTAAAAGTCAGCGGAATTCCGAGAACAATGGAAGAGTTCCGAAGCATTTTTAAACGTCAGCGGAATTCTGCGAACACTGGAAGAGTTCCGAAGCATTTTTAAACTTCAGCGGAATTTGGAGAACGATCGAAGAGTTCCGAAGCATTTTTAAACATCAGCGGAATTTTGAAAACAATGGAAGATTTTCAAAGCATTTTTAAACGTCAGCGGAATTCCGAGAACAATGGAAGAGTTCCGAAGCATTTTTAAAATTCAGCAGAATTCTGAGAACAATGGAAGAGTTCTGAAGCATTCTTAAACTTCAGCGGAATTCCGAGAACAATGGAAGAGTTTTGAAGCAATTTTAAGCGTCAGCGGAATTCCGACAACAATGGAAGAGTTCCGAAGCATTTTTAAAAGTAAGCGGAATTCTGAGAACAATAGAAGAGTTGTGAAGCATTTTTAAGCATCAGCGGAATTCCGAGAACAATGGACGAATTCCGAAGCATTTTTAAACTTCAAAACTTCAGCAGAATTCCAAGAACAATGGAAGAGTTTCGAAGCATTCTTAAACTTCAGCGGAATTCCGAGAACAAAGGAAGAGTTCCGAAGCATTTTTAAAAGTCAGCGGAATTCCGAGAACAATAGAAGAGTTCCGAAGCATTTTTAAACTTCAGCAGAATTCCTGGATCAATGGAAGAGTTCCGAAGCATTTTTAAAAGTCAGCAGAATTCCGAGAACAATAGAAGGGTACCAAAGCATGTTTAAACTTCAGCGGAATTCTGAGAACAATGTAAGAGTTCCGAAGAATTTTTAAACTTCACCGGAATTCCGAGAACAATGGAAGAGTTCCGAAGCATTTTTAAACGTCAGCGGAATTCCGAGAACAATGCAAGAGTTCTGAATCATTTTTAAACGTCAGCGGAATTTTGAAAACAATGGAAGAGTTCCGAAGCATTTTTAAACATCAGCGGAATTCCGAGAACAATGGAAGAGTTCTGAATCATTTTTAAACGTCAGCGGAATTTTGAAAACAATGGAAGAGTTCCGAAGCATTTTTAAACTTCAGCGGAATTTGGAGAACAATCGAAGAGTTCCGAAGCATTTTTAAAAGTCAGCGGAATTCCGAGAACACTGGAAGAGTTCCGAAGCATTTTTAAACTTCAGCGGAATTTGGAGAACAATCGAAGAGTTCCGAAGCATTTTTAAAAGTCAGCGGAATTCCGAGAACAATGGAAGCTTTGTGAAGCATTTTTAAACGTCAGCGGAATTCCGAGAACAATGGAAGAGTTCCAAAGCATTTTTAAACATCAGCGGAATTCCGAGAACAATGGAAGAGTTCTAAAGCCTTTTTAAATGTCAGCGGAATTCCGAGAACAATGGAAGAGTTCCGAAGCATTTTTAAATGTCAGCGGAATTCTGAGAACAATGGAAGAGTTCCGAAGCATTTTTAAACTTCAGCAGAATTCCGAGAACAATGGAAGAGTTCCGAAGCATACTTAAACTTCAGCAGAATTCCGAGAACAATGGAAGAGTTCCGAAGCATTCTTAAACTTCAGCGGAATTCCGAGAACAATGGAAGAGTTCCGAAGCATTTTTAAAAGTCAGCGGAATTCCGAGAACAATGGAAGAGTTCCGAAGCATTTTTAAAAGTCAGCAGAATTCCGAGAACAATAGAACGGTACCAAAGCATGTTTAAACTTCAGCGGAATTCTGAGAACAATGTAAGAGTTCCGAAGCATTTTTAAACTTCACCGGAATTCCGAGAACAATGGAGGAGTTCCGAAGCATTTTTAAACGTCAGCGGAATTCCGAGAACAATGGAAGAGTTCTGAAGCATTTTTAAACGTCAGCGGAATTTTGAAAACAATGGAAGATTTCCGAAGCATTTTTAAACGTCAGCGGAGTTCTGCGAACACTGGAAGAGTTCCGAAGCATTTTTAAACTTCAGCGGAATTTGGAGAACAATCGAAGAGTTCCGAAGCATTTTTAAAAGTCAGCGGAATTCCGAGAACACTAGAAGAGTTCCAAAGCATTTTTAAACTTCAGCGGAATTTGGAGAACAATCGAAGAGTTCCTAAGCATTTTTAAAAGTCAGCGGAATTCCGAGAACAATGGAAGCTTTGTGAAGCATTTTTAAACGTCAGCGGAATTCCGAGAACAATGGAAGAGTTCCGAAGCATTTTTAAACGTCAGCGGAATTCCGAGAACAATGGAAGAGTTCTGAAGCCTTTTTAAATGTCAGCGGAATTCCGAGAACAATGGAAGAGTTCCGAACTATTTTTAAATGTCAGCGGAATTCTGAGAACAGTGGAAGAGTTCCGAAGCATTTTTAAACTTCAGCAGAATTCCGAGAACAATGGAAGAGTTCCAAAGCATTTTTAAACGTCAGCGGAATTCCGAGAACAATGGAAGAGTTCCGAAGCATTTTTAAATGTCAGCGGAATTCCGAGAACAATAGAAGAGTTGTGAAGCATTTTTAAGTGTCAGCGGAATTCCGAGAGCAATGGAAGAGTTCCGAAGCATTTTTAAAATTCAGCAGAATTCTGAGAACAATGGAAGAGTTCTGAAGCATTCTTAAACTTCAGCGGAATTCCGAGAACAATGGAAGAGTTTTGAAGCAATTTTAAGCGTCAGCGGAATTCCGACAACAATGGAAGAGTTCCGAAGCATTTTTAAAAGTAAGCGGAATTCTGAGAACAATAGAAGAGTTGTGAAGCATTTTTAAGCGTCAGCGGAATTCCGAGAACAATGGACGAATTCCGAAGCATTTTTAAACTTCAAAACTTCAGCAGAATTCCAAGAACAATGGAAGAGTTTCGAAGCATTCTTAAACTTCAGTGGAATTCAGAAAACAAAGGAAGAGTTCCGAAGCATTTTTAAAAGTCAGTGGAATTCCGAGAACAATAGAAGAGTTCCGAAGCATTTTTAAACTTCAGCAGAATTCCTGGATCAATGGAAGAGTTCCGAAGCATTTTTAAAAGTCAGCAGAATTCCGAGAACAATAGAAGGGTACCAAAGCATGTTTAAACTTCAGCGGAATTCTGAGAACAATGGAAGAGTTCCGAAGCATTTTTAAACGTCAGCGGAATTCCGAGAACAATGCAAGAGTTCTGAATCATTTTTAAACGTCAGCGGAATTCCGAGAACAATGGAAGAGTTCTGAATCATTTTTAAACGTCAGCGGAATTTTGAAAACAATGGAAGAGTTCCGAATCATTTTTAAACTTCAGCGGAATTTGGAGAACAATCGAAGAGTTCCGAAGCATTTTTAAAAGTCAGCGGAATTCCGAGAACAATGGAAGCTTTGTGAAGCATTTTTAAACGTCAGCGGAATTCCGAGAACAATGGAAGAGTTCTAAAGCCTTTTTAAATGTCAGCGGAATTCCGAGAACAATGGAAGAGTTCCAAAGCATTTTTAAATGTCAGCGGAATTCTGAGAACAATGGAAGAGTTCCGAAGCATTTTTAAACTTCAGCAGAATTCCGAGAACAATGGAAGAGTTCCGAAGCATACTTAAACTTCAGCAGAATTCCGAGAACAATGGAAGAGTTCCGAAGCATTCTTAAACTTCAGCGGAATTCCGAGAACAATGGAAGAGTTCCGAAGCATTTTTAAAAGTCAGCGGAATTCCGAGAACAATGGAAGAGTTCCGAAGCATTTTTAAAAGTCAGCAGAATTCCGAGAATAGAAGGGTACCAAAGCATGTTTAAACTTCAGCGGAATTCTGAGAACAATGTAAGAGTTCCGAAGCATTTTTAAACTTCACCGGAATTCCGAGAACAATGGAAGAGTTCCGAAGCATTTTTAAACGTCAGCGGAATTCCGAGAACAATGGAAGAGTTCTGAAGCATTTTTAAACGTCAGCGGAATTTTGAAAACAATGGAAGATTTCCAAAGCATTTTTAAACGTCAGCGGAGTTCTGCGAACACTGGAAGAGTTCCGAAGCATTTTTAAACTTCAGCGGAATTTGGAGAACAATCGAAGAGTTCCGAAGCATTTTTAAACTTCAGCGGAATTTGGAGAACAATCGAAGAGTTCCGAAGCATTTTTAAAAGTCAGCGGAATTCCGAGAACAATGGAAGAGTTCTGAAGCCTTTTTAAATGTCAGCGGAATTCCGAGAACAATGGAAGAGTTCTGAAGCATTTTTAAAAGTCAGCGGAATTCTGAGAACAATAGAAGAGTTGTGAAGCAATTTTAAGCGTCAGCGGAATTCCGAGAACAATGGAAGAGTTCCGAAGCATTTTTAAATGTCAGCGGAATTCCGAGAACAATGGAAGAGTTCTGAAGCATTTTTAAAAGTCAGCGGAATTCTGAGAACAATAGAAGAGTTGTGAAGGATTTTTAAGCGTCAGCGGAATTCCGAGAACAATGGACGAATTCCGAAGCATTTTTAAACTTCAAAACTTCAGCAGAATTCCAAGAACAATGGAAGAGTTTCGAAGCATTCTTAAACTTCAGCGGAATTCCGAGAACAAAGGAAGAGTTCCGAAGCATTTTTAAAAGTCAGCGGAATTCCGAGAACAATAGAAGAGTTCCGAAGCATTTTTAAACTTCAGCAGAATTCCTGGATCAATGGAAGAGTTCCGAAGCATTTTTAAAAGTCAGCAGAATTCCGAGAACAATAGAAGGGTACCAAAGCATGTTTAAACTTCAGCGGAATTCTGAGAACAATGTAAGAGTTCCGAAGCATTTTTAAACTTCAGCAGAATTCCTGGATCAATGGAAGAGTTCCGAAGCATTTTTAAATGTCAGCGGAATTCCGAGAACAATGGAAGAGTTCTGAATCATTTTTAAATGTCAGCGGAATTTTGAAAACAATGGAAGAGTTCCGAAGCATTTTTAAACTTCAGCGGAATTTGGAGAACAATCGAAGAGTTCCGAAGCATTTTTAAAAGTCAGCGGAATTCCGAGAACACTGGAAGAGTTCCGAAGCATTTTTAAACTTCAGCGGAATTTGGAGAACAATCGAAGAGTTCCGAAGCATTTTTAAAAGTCAGCGGAATTCCGAGAACAATGGTAGCTTTGTGAAGCATTTTTAAACATCAGCGGAATTCCGAGAACAATGGAAGAGTTCCGAAGCATTTTTAAACGTCAGCGGAATTCCGAGAACAATGGAAGAGTTCTAAAGCCTTTTTAAATGTCAGCGGAATTCTGAGAGCAATGGAAGAGTTCCGAAGCATACTTAAACTTCAGCAGAATTCCGAGAACAATGGGAGAGTTCCGAAGCATTTTTAAACTTCACCGGAATTCCGAGAACAATGGAAGAGTTCCGAAGCATTTTTAAACGTCAGCGGAATTCCGAGAACAATTGAAGAGTTCTGAAGCATTTTTAAACGTCAGCGGAATTTTGAAAACAATGGAAGATTTCCGAAGCATTTTTAAACGTCAGCGGAGTTCTGCGAACGCTGGAAGAGTTCCGAAGCATTTTTAAACTTCAGCGGAATTTGGAGAACAATCGAAGAGTTCCGAAGCATTTTTAAAAGTCAGCGGAATTCCGAGAACACTGGAAGAGTTCCGAAGCATTTTGAAACGTCAGCGGAATTCCGGGAACAATGGAAGTGTTCTGAAGCATTTTTAAATGTCAGCGGAATTCCGAGAACAATGGAAGAGTTCCGAAGCATTTTTAAATGTCAGCGGAATTCTGAGAACAGTGGAAGAGTTCCGAAGCATTTTTAAACTTTAGCAGAATTCCGAGAACAATGGAAGAGTTCTGAAGCATTTTTTAAAGTCAGCGGAATAACGAGAACAATGGAAGAGTTGTGAAGCATTTTTAAACGTCAGCGGAATTCCAGAACAATGGAAGAGTTCCGAAGCATTTTTAAACTTCAGCGGAATTTGGAGAACAATCGAAGAGTTCCGAAGCATTTTTAAAAGTCAGCGGAATTCCGAGAACAATGGAAGAGTTCTGAAGCCTTTTTAAATGTCAGCGGAATTCCGAGAACAATGGAAGAGTTCTGAAGCATTTTTAAAAGTCAGCGGAATTCTGAGAACAATAGAAGAGTTGTGAAGCAATTTTAAGCGTCAGCGGAATTCCGAGAACAATGGAAGAGTTCCGAAGCATTTTTAAATGTCAGCGGAATTCCGAGAACAATGGAAGAGTTCTGAAGCATTTTTAAAAGTCAGCGGAATTCTGAGAACAATAGAAGAGTTGTGAAGGATTTTTAAGCATCAGCGGAATTCCGAGAACAATGGACGAATTCCGAAGCATTTTTAAACTTCAAAACTTCAGCAGAATTCCAAGAACAATGGAAGAGTTTCGAAGCATTCTTAAACTTCAGCGGAATTCCGAGAACAAAGGAAGAGTTCCGAAGCATTTTTAAAAGTCAGCGGAATTCCGAGAACAATAGAAGAGTTCCGAAGCATTTTTAAACTTCAGCAGAATTCCTGGATCAATGGAAGAGTTCCGAAGCATTTTTAAAAGTCAGCAGAATTCCGAGAACAATAGAAGGGTACCAAAGCATGTTTAAACTTCAGCGGAATTCTGAGAACAATGTAAGAGTTCCGAAGCATTTTTAAACTTCAGCAGAATTCCTGGATCAATGGAAGAGTTCCGAAGCATTTTTAAATGTCAGCGGAATTCCGAGAACAATGGAAGAGTTCTGAATCATTTTTAAACGTCAGCGGAATTTTGAAAACAATGGAAGAGTTCCGAAGCATTTTTAAACTTCAGCGGAATTTGGAGAACAATCGAAGAGTTCCGAAGCATTTTTAAAAGTCAGCAGAATTCCGAGAACACTGGAAGAGTTCCGAAGCATTTTTAAACTTCAGCGGAATTTGGAGAACAATCGAAGAGTTCCGAAGCATTTTTAAAAGTCAGCGGAATTCCGAGAACAATGGTAGCTTTGTGAAGCATTTTTAAACATCAGCGGAATTCCGAGAACAATGGAAGAGTTCCGAAGCATTTTTAAACGTCAGCGGAATTCCGAGAACAATGGAAGAGTTCTAAAGCCTTTTTAAATGTCAGCGGAATTCTGAGAGCAATGGAAGAGTTCCGAAGCATTTTTAAACTTCAGCAGAATTCCGAGAACAATGGAAGAGTTCCGAAGCATACTTAAACTTCAGCAGAATTCCGAGAACAATGGGAGAGTTCCGAAGCATTTTTAAACTTCACCGGAATTCCGAGAACAATGGAAGAGTTCCGAAGCATTTTTAAACGTCAGCGGAATTCCGAGAACAATTGAAGAGTTCTGAAGCATTTTTAAACGTCAGCGGAATTTTGAAAACAATGGAAGATTTCCGAAGCATTTTTAAACGTCAGCGGAGTTCTGCGAACGCTGGAAGAGTTCCGAAGCATTTTTAAACTTCAGCGGAATTTGGAGAACAATCGAAGAGTTCCGAAGCATTTTTAAAAGTCAGCGGAATTCCGAGAACACTGGAAGAGTTCCGAAGCATTTTGAAACGTCAGCGGAATTCCGGGAACAATGGAAGTGTTCTGAAGCATTTTTAAATGTCAGCGGAATTCCGAGAACAATGGAAGAGTTCCGAAGCATTTTTAAATGTCAGCGGAATTCTGAGAACAGTGGAAGAGTTCCGAAGCATTTTTAAACTTTAGCAGAATTCCGAGAACAATGGAAGAGTTCCGAAGCATACTTAAACTTCAGCAGAATTCCGAGAACAATGGAAGAGTTCTGAAGCATTTTTTAAAGTCAGCGGAATAACGAGAACAATGGAAGAGTTGTGAAGCATTTTTAAACGTCAGCGGAATTCCAGAACAATGGAAGAGTTCTGAAGCATTTTTAAATGTCAGCGGAATTCCGAGAACAATGGAAGAGTTCTGAAGCATTTTTAAACGTCAGCGGATTTTGAAAACAATGGAAGATTTCCGACGCATTTTTAAACGTCAGCGGAATTCTGTGAACACTGGAAGAGTTCCGAAGCATTTTTAAACTTCAGCGGAATTTGGAGAACAATTGAAGAGTTCCGAATCAATTTTAAAAGTCAGCGGAATTCCGAGAACAATGGAAAGGTTGTGAAGCATTTTTAAACGTCAGTGGAATTCCAAGAACAACGGAAGAGTTCCGAAGCATTTTTAAACGTCAGCGGAATTCCGAGAACAATGGAAGAGTTCCGAAGCATTTTTAAATGTAAGCGGAATTCTGAGAACAATGGAAGAGTTCTGAAGCATTTTTAAAAGTCAGCGGAATTCTGAGAACAATAGAAGAGTTGTGAAGCATTTTTAAGCGTCAGCGGAATTCCGAGAACAATGGAAGAATTCCGAAGCATTTTTAAACGTCAGCGGAATTACGAGAACAATGGAAGAGTTCCGAAGCATTTTTAAACTTCAGCGGAATTTGGAGAACAATCGAAGAGTTCCGAAGCATTTTTAAAAGTCAGCGGAATTCCGAGAACAATGGAAGAGTTCTGAAGCATTTTTTAAAGTCAGCGGAATAACGAGAACAATGGAAGAGTTGTGAAGCATTTTTAAACGTCAGCGGAATTCCAGAACAATGGAAGAGTTCTGAAGCATTTTTAAATGTCAGCGGAATTCCGAGAACAATGGAAGAGTTCTGAAGCATTTTTAAACGTCAGCGGATTTTGAAAACAATGGAAGATTTCCGACGCATTTTTAAACGTCAGCGGAATTCTGTGAACACTGGAAGAGTTCCGAAGCATTTTTAAACTTCAGCGGAATTTGGAGAACAATCGAAGAGTTCCGAATCAATTTTAAAAGTCAGCGGAATTCCGAGAACAATGGAAAGGTTGTGAAGCATTTTTAAACGTCAGTGGAATTCCAAGAACAACGGAAGAGTTCCGAAGCATTTTTAAACGTCAGCGGAATTCCGAGAACAATTGAAGAGTTCTGAAGCATTTTTAAACGTCAGCGGAATTTTGAAAACAATGGAAGATTTCCGAAGCATTTTTAAACGTCAGCGGAGTTCTGCGAACGCTGGAAGAGTTCCGAAGCATTTTTAAACTTCAGCGGAATTTGGAGAACAATCGAAGAGTTCCGAAGCATTTTTAAAAGTCAGCGGAATTCCGAGAACACTGGAAGAGTTCCGAAGCATTTTGAAACGTCAGCGGAATTCCGGGAACAATGGAAGTGTTCTGAAGCCTTTTTAAATGTCAGCGGAATTCCGAGAACAATGGAAGAGTTCCGAAGCATTTTTAAATGTCAGCGGAATTCTGAGAACAGTGGAAGAGTTCCGAAGCATTTTTAAACTTTAGCAGAATTCCGAGAACAATGGAAGAGTTCCGAAGCATAGTTAAACTTCAGCAGAATTCCGAGAACAATGGAAGAGTTCTGAAGCATTTTTTAAAGTCAGCGGAATAACGAGAACAATGGAAGAGTTGTGAAGCATTTTTAAACGTCAGCGGAATTCCAGAACAATGGAAGAGTTCTGAAGCATTTTTAAATGTCAGCGGAATTCCGAGAACAATGGAAGAGTTCTGAAGCATTTTTAAACGTCAGCGGATTTTGAAAACAATGGAAGATTTCCGACGCATTTTTAAACGTCAGCGGAATTCTGTGAACACTGGAAGAGTTCCGAAGCATTTTTAAACTTCAGCGGAATTTGGAGAACAATCGAAGAGTTCCGAATCAATTTTAAAAGTCAGCGGAATTCCGAGAACAATGGAAAGGTTGTGAAGCATTTTTAAACGTCAGTGGAATTCCAAGAACAACGGAAGAGTTCCGAAGCATTTTTAAACGTCAGCGGAATTCCGAGAACAATGGAAGAGTTCCGAAGCATTTTTAAATGTAAGCGGAATTCTGAGAACAATGGAAGAGTTCTGAAGCATTTTTAAAAGTCAGCGGAATTCTGAGAACAATAGAAGAGTTGTGAAGCATTTTTAAGCGTCAGCGGAATTCCGAGAACAATGGAAGAATTCCGAAGCATTTTTAAACGTCAGCGGAATTACGAGAACAATGGAAGAGTTCCGAAGCATTTTTAAACTTCAGCGGAATTTGGAGAACAATCGAAGAGTTCCGAAGCATTTTTAAAAGTCAGCGGAATTCCGAGAACAATGGAAGAGTTCTGAAGCATTTTTTAAAGTCAGCGGAATAACGAGAACAATGGAAGAGTTGTGAAGCATTTTTAAACGTCAGCGGAATTCCAGAACAATGGAAGAGTTCTGAAGCATTTTTAAATGTCAGCGGAATTCCGAGAACAATGGAAGAGTTCTGAAGCATTTTTAAACGTCAGCGGATTTTGAAAACAATGGAAGATTTCCGACGCATTTTTAAACGTCAGCGGAATTCTGTGAACACTGGAAGAGTTCCGAAGCATTTTTAAACTTCAGCGGAATTTGGAGAACAATTGAAGAGTTCCGAATCAATTTTAAAAGTCAGCAAAATTCCGAGAACAATGGAAAGGTTGTGAAGCATTTTTAAACGTCAGTGGAATTCCAAGAACAACGGAAGAGTTCCGAAGCATTTTTAAACGTCAGCGGAATTCCGAGAACAATGGAAGAGTTCCGAAGCATTTTTAAATGTAAGCGGAATTCTGAGAACAATGGAAGAGTTCCAAAGCATTTTTAAACTTCAGCAGAATTCCGAGAACAATGGAAGAGTTCCGAAGCATACTTAAACTTCAGCAGAATTCCGAGAACAATGGAAGAGTTCCGAAGCATTTTTAAAAGTCAGCGGAATTCAGAGAACAATGGAAGAGTTCCGAAGCATTTTTAAAAGTCAGCAGAATTCCGAGAACAATAGAAGGGTACCAAAGCATGTTTAAACTTCAGCGGAATTCTGAGAACAATGTAAGAGTTCCGAAGCATTTTTAAACTTCACCGGAATTCCGAGAACAATGGAAGAGTTCCGAAGCATTTTTAAACGTCAGCGGAATTCCGAGAACAATGGAAGAGGTCTGAAGCATTTTTAAACGTCAGCGGAATTTTGAAAACAATGGAAGATTTCCGAAGCATTTTTAAACGTCAGCGGAGTTCTGCGAACACTGGAAGAGTTCCGAAGCATTTTTAAACTTCAGCGGAATTTGGAGAACAATCGAAGAGTTCCGAAGCATTTTTAAAAGTCAGCGGAATTCCGAGAACACTGGAAGAGTTCCGAAGCATTTTTAAACTTCAGCGGAATTTGGAGAACAATCGAAGAGTTCCGAAGCATTTTTAAAAGTCAGCGGAATTCCGAGAACAATGGAAGAGTTCCGAAGCATTTTTAAAAGTCAGCGGAATTCCGAGAACAATGGAAGAGTTCCGAAGCATTTTTAAAAGTCAGCAGAATTCCGAGAACAATAGAAGGGTACCAAAGCATGTTTAAACTTCAGCGGAATTCTGAGAACAATGTAAGAGTTCCGAAGCATTTTAAAACTTCACCGGAATTCCGAGAACAATGGAAGAGTTCCGAAGCATTTTTAAACGTCAGCGGAATTCCGAGAACAATGGAAGAGGTCTGAAGCATTTTTAAACGTCAGCGGAATTTTGAAAACAATGGAAGATTTCCGAAGCATTTTTAAACGTCAGCGGATTTCTGCGAACACTGGAAGAGTTCCGAAGCATTTTTAAACTTCAGCGGAATTTGTAGAACAATCGAAGAGTTCCGAAGCATTTTTAAATGTCAGCGGAATTCTGAGAACAGTGGAAGAGTTCCGAAGCATTTTAAAACTTCAGCAGAATTCCGAGAACAATGGAAGGGTTCCGAAGCATACTTAAACTTCAGCAGAATTCCGAGAACAATGCAAGAGTTCTGAAGCATTTTTTAAAGTCAGCGGAATAACGAGAACAATGGAAGAGTTGTGAAGCATTTTTAAACGTCAGCGGAATTCCAGAACAATGGAAGAGTTCTGAAGCATTTTTAAATGTCAGCGGAATTCCGAGAACAATGGAAGAGTTCTGAAGCATTTTTAAACGTCAGCGGATTTTGAAAACAATGGAAGATTTCCGAAGCATTTTTAAACGTCAGCGGAATTCTGTGAACACTGGAAGAGTTCCGAAGCATTTTTAAACTTCAGCGGAATTTGGAGAACAATCGAAGAGTTCCGAATCAATTTTAAAAGTCAGCGGAATTCCGAGAACAATGGAAAGGTTGTGAAGCATTTTTAAACGTCAGTGGAATTCCAAGAACAATGGAAGAGTTCCGAAGCATTTTTAAACGTCAGCGGAATTCCGAGAACAATGGAAGAGTTCCGAAGCATTTTTAAATGTAAGCGGAATTCTGAGAACAATGGAAGAGTTCTGAAGCATTCTTAAACTTCAGCGGAATTCCGAGAACAATGGAAGAGTTTTGAAGCAATTTTAAGCGTCAGCGGAATTCCGACAACAATGGAAGAGTTCCGAAGCATTTTTAAAAGTAAGCGGAATTCTGAGAACAATAGAAGAGTTGTGAAGCATTTTTAAGCGTCAGCGGAATTCCGAGAACAATGGAAGAATTCCGAAGCATTTTTAAACTTCAAAACTTCAGCAGAATTCCAAGAACAATGGAAGAGTTTCGAAGCATTCTTAAACTTCAGCGGAATTCCGAGAGCAATGGAAGAGTTCCGAAGCATTTTTAAAAGTCAGCGGAATTCCGAGAACAATAGAAGAGTTCCGAAGCATTTTTAAACTTCAGCAGAATTCCTGGATCAATGGAAGAGTTCCGAAGCATTTTTAAAAGTCAGCAGAATTCCGAGAACAATAGAAGGGTACGAAAGCATGTTTAAACTTCAGTGGAATTCTGAGAACAATGTAAGAGTTCCGAAGCATTTTTAAACTTCACCGGAATTCCGAGAACAATGGAAGAGTTCCGAAGCATTTTTAAACGTCAGCGGAATTCCAAGAACAATGGAAGAGTTCTGAATCATTTTTAAACGTCAGCGGAATTTTGAAAACAATGGAAGATTTCAGAAGCATTTTTAAACGTCAGCGGAATTCTGCGAACACTGGAAGACTTCCGAAGCATTTTTAAACTTCAGCGGAATTTGGAGAACAATCGAAGAGATCTGAAGCATTTTTAAAAGTCAGCGGAATTCCGAGAACACTGGAAGAGTTCCGAAGCATTTTTAAACTTCAGCGGAATTTGGAGAACAATCGAATAGTTCCGAAGAATTTTTAAAAGTCAGCGGAATTCCGAGAACAATGGAAGCTTTGTGAAGCATTTTTAAACGTCAGCGGAATTCCGAGAACAATGGAAGAGTTCCGAAGCATTTTTAAACGTCAGCGGAATTCCGAGAACAATGGACGAGTTCTGAAGCCTTTTTAAATGTCAGCGGAATTCCGAGAACAATGAAAGAGTTCTGAAGCATTTTTAAAAGTCAGCGGAATTCTGAGAACAATAGAAGAGTTGTGAAGCAATTTTAAGCGTCAGCGGAATTCCGAGAACAATGGAAGAGTTCCGAAGCATTTTTAAACGTCAGCGGAATTTTGAAAACAATGGAAGAGTTCCGAAGCATTTTTAAACTTCAGCGGAATTTGGAGAACAATCGAAGAGTTCCGAAGCATTTTTAAAAGTCAGCGGAATTCCGAGAACAATGGAAGCTTTGTGAAGCATTTTTAAACGTCAGCGGAATTCCGAGAACAATGGAAGAGTTCCGAAGCATTTTTAAAAGTCAGCAGAATTCCGAGAACAATAGAAGGGTACCAAAGCATGTTTAAACTTCAGCGGAATTCTGAGAACAATGTAAGAGTTCCGAAGCATTTTTAAACTTCACCGGAATTCCGAGAACAATGGAAGAGTTCCGAAGCATTTTTAAACGTCAGCGGAATTCCGAGAACAATGGAAGAGTTCTGAAGCATTTTTAAACGTCAGCGGAATTTTGAAAACAATGGAAGATTTCCAAAGCATTTTTAAACGTCAGCGGAGTTCTGCGAACACTGGAATAGTTCCGAAGCATTTTTAAACTTCAGCGGAATTTGGAGAACAATCGAAGAGTTCCGAAGCATTTTTAAACTTCAGCGGAATTTGGAGAACAATCGAAGAGTTCCGAAGCATTTTTAAAAATCAGCGGAATTCCGAGAACAATGGAAGAGTTCTGAAGCCTTTTTAAATGTCAGCGGAATTCCGAGAACAATGGAAGAGTTCTGAAGCATTTTTAAAAGTCAGCGGAATTCTGAGAACAATAGAAGAGTTGTGAAGGATTTTTAAGCGTCAGCGGAATTCCGAGAACAATGGACGAATTCCGAAGCATTTTTAAACTTCAAAACTTCAGCAGAATTCCAAGAACAATGGAAGAGTTTCGAAGCATTCTTAAACTTCAGCGGAATTCCGAGAACAAAGGAAGAGTTCCGAAGCATTTTTAAAAGTCAGCGGAATTCCGAGAACAATAGAAGAGTTCCGAAGCATTTTTAAACTTCAGCAGAATTCCTGGATCAATGGAAGAGTTCCGAAGCATTTTTAAAAGTCAGCAGAATTCCGAGAACAATAGAAGGGTACCAAAGCATGTTTAAACTTCAGCGGAATTCTGAGAACAATGTAAGAGTTCCGAAGCATTTTTAAACTTCACCGGAATTCCGAGAACAATGGAAGAGTTCCGAAGCATTTTTAAACGTCAGCGGAATTCCGAGAACAATGCAAGAGTTCTGAATCATTTTTAAACGTCAGCGGAATTTTGAAAACAATGGAAGAGTTCCAAAGCATTTTTAAATGTCAGCGGAATTCCGAGAACAATGGAAGAGTTCTGAATCATTTTTAAACGTCAGCGGAATTTTGAAAACAATGGAAGAGTTCCGAAGCATTTTTAAAAGTCAGCGGAATTCCGAGAACACTGGAAGAGTTCCGAAGCATTTTTAAACTTCAGCGGAATTTGGAGAACAATCGAAGAGTTCCGAAGCATTTTTAAAAGTCAGCGGAATTCCGAGAACAATGGAAGCTTTGTGAAGCATTTTTAAACGTCAGCGGAATTCCGAGAACAATGGAAGAGTTCCGAAGCATTTTGAAACGTCAGCGGAATTCCGAGAACAATGGAAGAGTTCTGAAGCATTTTTAAACGTCAGCGGAATTTTGAAAACAATGGAAGATTTCCGAAGCATTTTTAAACGTCAGCGGAGTTCTGCGAACGCTGGAAGAGTTCCGAAGCATTTTTAAACTTCAGCGGAATTTGGAGAACAATCGAAGAGTTCCGAAGCATTTTTAAAAGTCAGCGGAATTCCGAGAACACTGGAAGAGTTCCGAAGCATTTTTAAACTTCAGCGGAATTTGGAGAACAATCGAAGAGTTCCGAAGCATTTTTAAAAGTCAGCGGAATTCCGAGAACAATGGAAGCTTTGTGAAGCATTTTTAAACGTCAGCGGAATTCCGAGAACAATGGAAGAGTTCCGAAGCATTTTGAAACGTCAGCGGAATTCCGAGAACAATGGAAGTGTTCTGAAGCCTTTTTAAATGTCAGCGGAATTCCGAGAACAATGGAAGAGTTCCGAAGCATTTTTAAATGTCAGCGGAATTCTGAGAACAGTGGAAGAGTTCCGAAGCATTTTTAAACTTTAGCAGAATTCCGAGAACAATGGAAGAGTTCCGAAGCATACTTAAACTTCAGCAGAATTCCGAGAACAATGGAAGAGTTCTGAAGCATTTTTTAAAGTCAGCGGAATAACGAGAACAATGGAAGAGTTGTGAAGCATTTTTAAACGTCAGCGGAATTCCAGAACAATGGAAGAGTTCTGAAGCATTTTTAAATGTCAGCGGAATTCCGAGAACAATGGAAGAGTTCTGAAGCATTTTTAAACGTCAGCGGATTTTGAAAACAATGGAAGATTTCCGAAGCATTATTAAACGTCAGCGGAATTCTGTGAACACTGGAAGAGTTCCGAAGCATTTTTAAACTTCAGCGGAATTTGGAGAACAATCGAAGAGTTCCGAATCAATTTTAAAAGTCAGCGGAATTCCGAGAACAATGGAAAGGTTGTGAAGCATTTTTAAACGTCAGTGGAATTCCAAGAACAATGGAAGAGTTCCGAAGCATTTTTAAACGTCAGCGGAATTCCGAGAACAATGGAAGAGTTCCGAAGCATTTTTAAATGTAAGCGGAATTCTGAGAACAATGGAAGAGTTCTGAAGCATTCTTAAACTTCAGCGGAATTCCGAGAACAATGGAAGAGTTTTGAAGCAATTTTAAGCGTCAGCGGAATTCCGACAACAATGGAAGAGTTCCGAAGCATTTTTAAAAGTAAGCGGAATTCTGAGAACAATAGAAGAGTTGTGAAGCATTTTTAAGCGTCAGCGGAATTCCGAGAACAATGGAAGAATTCCGAAGCATTTTTAAACTTCAAAACTTCAGCAGAATTCCAAGAACAATGGAAGAGTTTCGAAGCATTCTTAAACTTCAGCGGAATTCCGAGAGCAATGGAAGAGTTCCGAAGCATTTTTAAAAGTCAGCGGAATTCCGAGAACAATAGAAGAGTTCCGAAGCATTTTTAAACTTCAGCAGAATTCCTGGATCAATGGAAGAGTTCCGAAGCATTTTTAAAAGTCAGCAGAATTCCGAGAACAATAGAAGGGTACGAAAGCATGTTTAAACTTCAGTGGAATTCTGAGAACAATGTAAGAGTTCCGAAGCATTTTTAAACTTCACCGGAATTCCGAGAACAATGGAAGAGTTCCGAAGCATTTTTAAACGTCAGCGGAATTCCAAGAACAATGGAAGAGTTCTGAATCATTTTTAAACGTCAGCGGAATTTTGAAAACAATGGAAGATTTCAGAAGCATTTTTAAACGTCAGCGGAATTCTGCGAACACTGGAAGACTTCCGAAGCATTTTTAAACTTCAGCGGAATTTGGAGAACAATCGAATAGTTCCGAAGAATTTTTAAAAGTCAGCGGAATTCCGAGAACAATGGAAGCTTTGTGAAGCATTTTTAAATGTCAGCGGAATTCCGAGAACAATGGAAGAGTTCCGAAGCATTTTTAAACGTCAGCGGAATTCCGAGAACAATGGAAGAGTTCTGAAGCCTTTTTAAATGTCAGCGGAATTCCGAGAACAATGAAAGAGTTCTGAAGCATTTTTAAAAGTCAGCGGAATTCTGAGAACAATAGAAGAGTTGTGAAGCAATTTTAAGCGTCAGCGGAATTCCGAGAACAATGGAAGAGTTCCGAAGCATTTTTAAACGTCAGCGGAATTTTGAAAACAATGGAAGAGTTCCGAAGCATTTTTAAACTTCAGCGGAATTTGGAGAACAATCGAAGAGTTCCGAAGCATTTTTAAAAGTCAGCGGAATTCCGAGAACAATGGAAGCTTTGTGAAGCATTTTTAAACGTCAGCGGAATTCCGAGAACAATGGAAGAGTTCTAAAGCCTTTTTAAATGTCAGTGGAATTCCGAGAACAATGGAAGAGTTCCAAAGCATTTTTAAATGTCAGCGGAATTCTGAGAACAATGGAAGAGTTCCGAAGCATTTTTAAACTTCAGCAGAATTCCGAGAACAATGGAAGAGTTCCGAAGCATACTTAAACTTCAGCAGAATTCCGAGAACAATGGAAGAGTTCCGAAGCATTCTTAAACTTCAGCGGAATTCCGAGAACAATGGAAGAGTTCCGAAGCATTTTTAAAAGTCAGCGGAATTCCGAGAACAATGGAAGAGTTCCGAAGCATTTTTAAAAGTCAGCAGAATTCCGAGAACAATAGAAGGGTACCAAAGCATGTTTAAACTTCAGCGGAATTCTGAGAACAATGTAAGAGTTCCGAAGCATTTTTAAACTTCACCGGAATTCCGAGAACAATGGAAGAGTTCCGAAGCATTTTTAAACGTCAGCGGAATTCCGAGAACAATGGAAGAGTTCTGAAGCATTTTTAAACGTCAGCGGAATTTTGAAAACAATGGAAGATTTCCAAAGCATTTTTAAACGTCAGCGGAGTTCTGCGAACACTGGAAGAGTTCCGAAGCATTTTTAAACTTCAGCGGAATTTGGAGAACAATCGAAGAGTTCCGAAGCATTTTTAAACTTCAGCGGAATTTGGAGAACAATCGAAGAGTTCCGAAGCATTTTTAAAAGTCAGCGGAATTCCGAGAACAATGGAAGAGTTCTGAAGCCTTTTTAAATGTCAGCGGAATTCCGAGAACAATGGAAGAGTTCTGAAGCATTTTTAAAAGTCAGCGGAATTCTGAGAACAATAGAAGAGTTGTGAAGCAATTTTAAGCGTCAGCGGAATTCCGAGAACAATGGAAGAGTTCCGAAGCATTTTTAAATGTCAGCGGAATTCCGAGAACAATGGAAGAGTTCTGAAGCATTTTTAAAAGTCAGTGGAATTCTGAGAACAATAGAAGAGTTGTGAAGGATTTTTAAGCGTCAGCGGAATTCCGAGAACAATGGACGAATTCCGAAGCATTTTTAAACTTCAAAACTTCAGCAGAATTCCAAGAACAATGGAAGAGTTTCGAAGCATTCTTAAACTTCAGCGGAATTCCGAGAACAAAGGAAGAGTTCCGAAGCATTTTTAAAAGTCAGCGGAATTCCGAGAACAATAGAAGAGTTCCGAAGCATTTTTAAACTTCAGCAGAATTCCTGGATCAATGGAAGAGTTCCGAAGCATTTTTAAAAGTCAGCAGAATTCCGAGAACAATAGAAGGGTACCAAAGCATGTTTAAACTTCAGCGGAATTCTGAGAACAATGTAAGAGTTCCGAAGCATTTTTAAACTTCACCGGAATTCCGAGAACAATGGAAGAGTTCCGAAGCATTTTTAAACGTCAGCGGAATTCCGAGAACAATGCAAGAGTTCTGAATCATTTTTAAACGTCAGCGGAATTTTGAAAACAATGGAAGAGTTCCGAAGCATTTTTAAATGTCAGCGGAATTCCGAGAACAATGGAAGAGTTCTGAATCATTTTTAAACGTCAGCGGAATTTTGAAAACAATGGAAGAGTTCCGAAGCATTTTTAAAAGTCAGCGGAATTCCGAGAACACTGGAAGAGTTCCGAAGCATTTTTAAACTTCAGCGGAATTTGGAGAACAATCGAAGAGTTCCGAAGCATTTTTAAAAGTCAGCGGAATTCCGAGAACAATGGAAGCTTTGTGAAGCATTTTTAAACGTCAGCGGAATTCCGAGAACAATGGAAGAGTTCCGAAGCATTTTGAAACGTCAGCGGAATTCCGAGAACAATGGAAGAGTTCTGAAGCATTTTTAAACGTCAGCGGAATTTTGAAAACAATGGAAGATTTCCGAAGCATTTTTAAACGTCAGCGGAGTTCTGCGAACGCTGGAAGAGTTCCGAAGCATTTTTAAACTTCAGCGGAATTTGGAGAACAATCGAAGAGTTCCGAAGCATTTTTAAAAGTCAGCGGAATTCCGAGAACACTGGAAGAGTTCCGAAGCATTTTTAAACTTCAGCGGAATTTGGAGAACAATCGAAGAGTTCCGAAGCATTTTTAAAAGTCAGCGGAATTCCGAGAACAATGGAAGCTTTGTGAAGCATTTTTAAACGTCAGCGGAATTCCGAGAACAATGGAAGAGTTCCGAAGCATTTTGAAACGTCAGCGGAATTCCGAGAACAATGGAAGTGTTCTGAAGCCTTTTTAAATGTCAGCGGAATTCCGAGAACAATGGAAGAGTTCCGAAGCATTTTTAAATGTCAGCGGAATTCTGAGAACAGTGGAAGAGTTCCGAAGCATTTTTAAACTTTAGCAGAATTCCGAGAACAATGGAAGAGTTCCGAAGCATACTTAAACTTCAGCAGAATTCCGAGAACAATGGAAGAGTTCTGAAGCATTTTTTAAAGTCAGCGGAATAACGAGAACAATGGAAGAGTTGTGAAGCATTTTTAAACGTCAGCGGAATTCCAGAACAATGGAAGAGTTCTGAAGCATTTTTAAATGTCAGCGGAATTCCGAGAACAATGGAAGAGTTCTGAAGCATTTTTAAACGTCAGCGGATTTTGAAAACAATGGAAGATTTCCGAAGCATTATTAAACGTCAGCGGAATTCTGTGAACACTGGAAGAGTTCCGAAGCATTTTTAAACTTCAGCGGAATTTGGAGAACAATCGAAGAGTTCCGAATCAATTTTAAAAGTCAGCGGAATTCCGAGAACAATGGAAAGGTTGTGAAGCATTTTTAAACGTCAGTGGAATTCCAAGAACAATGGAAGAGTTCCGAAGCATTTTTAAACGTCAGCGGAATTCCGAGAACAATGGAAGAGTTCCGAAGCATTTTTAAATGTAAGCGGAATTCTGAGAACAATGGAAGAGTTCTGAAGCATTCTTAAACTTCAGCGGAATTCCGAGAACAATGGAAGAGTTTTGAAGCAATTTTAAGCGTCAGCGGAATTCCGACAACAATGGAAGAGTTCCGAAGCATTTTTAAAAGTAAGCGGAATTCTGAGAACAATAGAAGAGTTGTGAAGCATTTTTAAGCGTCAGCGGAATTCCGAGAACAATGGAAGAATTCCGAAGCATTTTTAAACTTCAAAACTTCAGCAGAATTCCAAGAACAATGGAAGAGTTTCGAAGCATTCTTAAACTTCAGCGGAATTCCGAGAGCAATGGAAGAGTTCCGAAGCATTTTTAAAAGTCAGCGGAATTCCGAGAACAATAGAAGAGTTCCGAAGCATTTTTAAACTTCAGCAGAATTCCTGGATCAATGGAAGAGTTCCGAAGCATTTTTAAAAGTCAGCAGAATTCCGAGAACAATAGAAGGGTACGAAAGCATGTTTAAACTTCAGTGGAATTCTGAGAACAATGTAAGAGTTCCGAAGCATTTTTAAACTTCACCGGAATTCCGAGAACAATGGAAGAGTTCCGAAGCATTTTTAAACGTCAGCGGAATTCCAAGAACAATGGAAGAGTTCTGAATCATTTTTAAACGTCAGCGGAATTTTGAAAACAATGGAAGATTTCAGAAGCATTTTTAAACGTCAGCGGAATTCCGAGAACAATGAAAGAGTTCTGAAGCATTTTTAAAAGTCAGCGGAATTCTGAGAACAATAGAAGAGTTGTGAAGCAATTTTAAGCGTCAGCGGAATTCCGAGAACAATGGAAGAGTTCCGAAGCATTTTTAAACTTCAGCGGAATTTGGAGAACAATCGAAGAGTTCCGAAGCATTTTTAAAAGTCAGCGGAATTCCGAGAACAATGGAAGCTTTGTGAAGCATTTTTAAACGTCAGCGGAATTCCGAGAACAATGGAAGAGTTCTAAAGCCTTTTTAAATGTCAGCGGAATTCCGAGAACAATGGAAGAGTTCCAAAGCATTTTTAAATGTCAGCAGAATTCTGAGAACAATGGAAGAGTTCCGAAGCATTTTTAAACTTCAGCAGAATTCCGAGAACAATGGAAGAATTCCGAAGCATACTTAAACTTCAGCAGAATTCCGAGAACAATGGAAGAGTTCCGAAGCATTCTTAAACTTCAGCGTAATTCCGAGAACAATGGAAGAGTTCCGAAGCATTTTTAAAAGTCAGCGGAATTCCGAGAACAATGGAAGAGTTCCGAAGCATTTTTAAAAGTCAGCAGAATTCCGAGAACAATAGAAGGGTACCAAAGCATGTTTAAACTTCAGCGGAATTCTGAGAACAATGTAAGAGTTCCGAAGCATTTTTAAACTTCACCGGAATTCCGAGAACAATGGAAGAGTTCCGAAGCATTTTTAAACGTCAGCGGAATTCCGAGAACAATGGAAGAGTTCTGAAGCATTTTTAAACGTCAGCGGAATTTTGAAAACAATGGAAGATTTCCAAAGCATTTTTAAACGTCAGCGGAGTTCTGCGAACACTGGAAGAGTTCCGAAGCATTTTTAAACTTCAGCGGAATTTGGAGAACAATCGAAGAGTTCCGAAGCATTTTTAAACTTCAGCGGAATTTGGAGAACAATCGAAGAGTTCCGAAGCATTTTTAAAAGTCAGCGGAATTCCGAGAACAATGGAAGAGTTCTGAAGCCTTTTTAAATGTCAGCGGAATTCCGAGAACAATGGAAGAGTTCTGAAGCATTTTTAAAAGTCAGCGGAATTCTGAGAGCAATAGAAGAGTTGTGAAGCAATTTTAAGCGTCAGCGGAATTCCGAGAACAATGGAAGAGTTCCGAAGCATTTTTAAATGTCAGCGGAATTCCGAGAACAATGGAAGAGTTCTGAAGCATTTTTAAAAGTCAGTGGAATTCTGAGAACAATAGAAGAGTTGTGAAGGATTTTTAAGCGTCAGCGGAATTCCGAGAACAATGGACGAATTCCGAAGCATTTTTAAACTTCAAAACTTCAGCAGAATTCCAAGAACAATGGAAGAGTTTCGAAGCATTCTTAAACTTCAGCGGAATTCCGAGAACAAAGGAAGAGTTCCGAAGCATTTTTAAAAGTCAGCGGAATTCCGAGAACAATAGAAGAGTTCCGAAGCATTTTTAAACTTCAGCAGAATTCCTGGATCAATGGAAGAGTTCCGAAGCATTTTTAAAAGTCAGCAGAATTCCGAGAACAATAGAAGGGTACCAAAGCATGTTTAAACTTCAGCGGAATTCTGAGAACAATGTAAGAGTTCCGAAGCATTTTTAAACTTCACCGGAATTCCGAGAACAATGGAAGAGTTCCGAAGCATTTTTAAACGTCAGCGGAATTCCGAGAACAATGCAAGAGTTCTGAATCATTTTTAAACGTCAGCGGAATTTTGAAAACAATGGAAGAGTTCCGAAGCATTTTTAAATGTCAGCGGAATTCCGAGAACAATGGAAGAGTTCTGAATCATTTTTAAACGTCAGCGGAATTTTGAAAACAATGGAAGAGTTCCGAAGCATTTTTAAAAGTCAGCGGAATTCCGAGAACACTGGAAGAGTTCCGAAGCATTTTTAAACTTCAGCGGAATTTGGAGAACAATCGAAGAGTTCCGAAGCATTTTTAAAAGTCAGCGGAATTCCGAGAACACTGGAAGAGTTCCGAAGCATTTTTAAACTTCAGCGGAATTTGGAGAACAATCGAAGAGTTCCGAAGCATTTTTAAAAGTCAGCGGAATTCCGAGAACAATGGAAGCTTTGTGAAGCATTTTTAAACGTCAGCGGAATTCCGAGAACAATGGAAGAGTTCCGAAGCATTTTGAAACGTCAGCGGAATTCCGAGAACAATGGAAGTGTTCTGAAGCCTTTTTAAATGTCAGCGGAATTCCGAGAACAATGGAAGAGTTCCGAAGCATTTTTAAATGTCAGCGGAATTCTGAGAACAGTGGAAGAGTTCCGAAGCATTTTTAAACTTTAGCAGAATTCCGAGAACAATGGAAGATTTCCAAAGCATTTTTAAACGTCAGCGGAGTTCTGCGAACACTGGAAGAGTTCCGAAGCATTTTTAAACTTCAGCGGAATTTGGAGAACAATCGAAGAGTTCCGAAGCATTTTTAAACTTCAGCGGAATTTGGAGAACAATCGAAGAGTTCCGAAGCATTTTTAAAAGTCAGCGGAATTCCGAGAACAATGGAAGAGTTCTGAAGCCTTTTTAAATGTCAGCGGAATTCCGAGAACAATGGAAGAGTTCTGAAGCATTTTTAAAAGTCAGCGGAATTCTGAGAACAATAGAAGAGTTGTGAAGCAATTTTAAGCGTCAGCGGAATTCCGAGAACAATGGAAGAGTTCCGAAGCATTTTTAAATGTCAGCGGAATTCCGAGAACAATGGAAGAGTTCTGAAGCATTTTTAAAAGTCAGTGGAATTCTGAGAACAATAGAAGAGTTGTGAAGGATTTTTAAGCGTCAGCGGAATTCCGAGAACAATGGACGAATTCCGAAGCATTTTTAAACTTCAAAACTTCAGCAGAATTCCAAGAACAATGGAAGAGTTTCGAAGCATTCTTAAACTTCAGCGGAATTCCGAGAACAAAGGAAGAGTTCCGAAGCATTTTTAAAAGTCAGCGGAATTCCGAGAACAATAGAAGAGTTCCGAAGCATTTTTAAACTTCAGCAGAATTCCTGGATCAATGGAAGAGTTCCGAAGCATTTTTAAAAGTCAGCAGAATTCCGAGAACAATAGAAGGGTACCAAATCATGTTTAAACTTCAGCGGAATTCTGAGAACAATGTAAGAGTTCCGAAGCATTTTTAAACTTCACCGGAATTCCGAGAACAATGGAAGAGTTCCGAAGCATTTTTAAACGTCAGCGGAATTCCGAGAACAATGCAAGAGTTCTGAATCATTTTTAAACGTCAGCGGAATTTTGAAAACAATGGAAGAGTTCCGAAGCATTTTTAAATGTCAGCGGAATTCCGAGAACAATGGAAGAGTTCTGAATCATTTTTAAACGTCAGCGGAATTTTGAAAACAATGGAAGAGTTCCGAAGCATTTTTAAAAGTCAGCGGAATTCCGAGAACACTGGAAGAGTTCCGAAGCATTTTTAAACTTCAGCGGAATTTGGAGAACAATCGAAGAGTTCCGAAGCATTTTTAAAAGTCAGCGGAATTCCGAGAACAATGGAAGCTTTGTGAAGCATTTTTAAACGTCAGCGGAATTCCGAGAACAATGGAAGAGTTCCGAAGCATTTTGAAACGTCAGCGGAATTCCGAGAACAATGGAAGAGTTCTGAAGCATTTTTAAACGTCAGCGGAATTTTGAAAACAATGGAAGATTTCCGAAGCATTTTTAAACGTCAGCGGAGTTCTGCGAACGCTGGAAGAGTTCCGAAGCATTTTTAAACTTCAGCGGAATTTGGAGAACAATCGAAGAGTTCCGAAGCATTTTTAAAAGTCAGCGGAATTCCGAGAACACTGGAAGAGTTCCGAAGCATTTTTAAACTTCAGCGGAATTTGGAGAACAATCGAAGAGTTCCGAAGCATTTTTAAAAGTCAGCGGAATTCCGAGAACAATGGAAGCTTTGTGAAGCATTTTTAAACGTCAGCGGAATTCCGAGAACAATGGAAGAGTTCCGAAGCATTTTGAAACGTCAGCGGAATTCCGAGAACAATGGAAGTGTTCTGAAGCCTTTTTAAATGTCAGCGGAATTCCGAGAACAATGGAAGAGTTCCGAAGCATTTTTAAATGTCAGCGGAATTCTGAGAACAGTGGAAGAGTTCCGAAGCATTTTTAAACTTTAGCAGAATTCCGAGAACAATGGAAGAGTTCCGAAGCATACTTAAACTTCAGCAGAATTCCGAGAACAATGGAAGAGTTCTGAAGCATTTTTTAAAGTCAGCGGAATAACGAGAACAATGGAAGAGTTGTGAAGCATTTTTAAACGTCAGCGGAATTCCAGAACAATGGAAGAGTTCTGAAGCATTTTTAAATGTCAGCGGAATTCCGAGAACAATGGAAGAGTTCTGAAGCATTTTTAAACGTCAGCGGATTTTGAAAACAATGGAAGATTTCCGAAGCATTATTAAACGTCAGCGGAATTCTGTGAACACTGGAAGAGTTCCGAAGCATTTTTAAACTTCAGCGGAATTTGGAGAACAATCGAAGAGTTCCGAATCAATTTTAAAAGTCAGCGGAATTCCGAGAACAATGGAAAGGTTGTGAAGCATTTTTAAACGTCAGTGGAATTCCAAGAACAATGGAAGAGTTCCGAAGCATTTTTAAACGTCAGCGGAATTCCGAGAACAATGGAAGAGTTCCGAAGCATTTTTAAATGTAAGCGGAATTCTGAGAACAATGGAAGTGTTCTGAAGCATTCTTAAACTTCAGCGGAATTCCGAGAACAATGGAAGAGTTTTGAAGCAATTTTAAGCGTCAGCGGAATTCCGACAACAATGGAAGAGTTCCGAAGCATTTTTAAAAGTAAGCGGAATTCTGAGAACAATAGAAGAGTTGTGAAGCATTTTTAAGCGTCAGCGGAATTCCGAGAACAATGGAAGAATTCCGAAGCATTTTTAAACTTCAAAACTTCAGCAGAATTCCAAGAACAATGGAAGAGTTTCGAAGCATTCTTAAACTTCAGCGGAATTCCGAGAGCAATGGAAGAGTTCCGAAGCATTTTTAAAAGTCAGCGGAATTCCGAGAACAATAGAAGAGTTCCGAAGCATTTTTAAACTTCAGCAGAATTCCTGGATCAATGGAAGAGTTCCGAAGCATTTTTAAAAGTCAGCAGAATTCCGAGAACAATAGAAGGGTACGAAAGCATGTTTAAACTTCAGTTGAATTCTGAGAACAATGTAAGAGTTCCGAAGCATTTTTAAACTTCACCGGAATTCCGAGAACAATGGAAGAGTTCCGAAGCATTTTTAAACGTCAGCGGAATTCCAAGAACAATGGAAGAGTTCTGAATCATTTTTAAACGTCAGCGGAATTTTGAAAACAATGGAAGATTTCAGAAGCATTTTTAAACGTCAGCGGAATTCCGAGAACAATGAAAGAGTTCTGAAGCATTTTTAAAAGTCAGCGGAATTCTGAGAACAATAGAAGAGTTGTGAAGCAATTTTAAGCGTCAGCGGAATTCCGAGAACAATGGAAGAGTTCCGAAGCATTTTTAAACTTCAGCGGAATTTGGAGAACAATCGAAGAGTTCCGAAGCATTTTTAAAAGTCAGCGGAATTCCGAGAACAATGGAAGCTTTGTGAAGCATTTTTAAACGTCAGCGGAATTCCGAGAACAATGGAAGAGTTCTAAAGCCTTTTTAAATGTCAGCGGAATTCCGAGAACAATGGAAGAGTTCCAAAGCATTTTTAAATGTCAGCAGAATTCTGAGAACAATGGAAGAGTTCCGAAGCATTTTTAAACTTCAGCAGAATTCCGAGAACAATGGAAGAATTCCGAAGCATACTTAAACTTCAGCAGAATTCCGAGAACAATGGAAGAGTTCCGAAGCATTCTTAAACTTCAGCGTAATTCCGAGAACAATGGAAGAGTTCCGAAGCATTTTTAAAAGTCAGCGGAATTCCGAGAACAATGGAAGAGTTCCGAAGCATTTTTAAAAGTCAGCAGAATTCCGAGAACAATAGAAGGGTACCAAAGCATGTTTAAACTTCAGCGGAATTCTGAGAACAATGTAAGAGTTCCGAAGCATTTTTAAACTTCACCGGAATTCCGAGAACAATGGAAGAGTTCCGAAGCATTTTTAAACGTCAGCGGAATTCCGAGAACAATGGAAGAGTTCTGAAGCATTTTTAAACGTCAGCGGAATTTTGAAAACAATGGAAGATTTCCAAAGCATTTTTAAACGTCAGCGGAGTTCTGCGAACACTGGAAGAGTTCCGAAGCATTTTTAAACTTCAGCGGAATTTGGAGAACAATCGAAGAGTTCCGAAGCATTTTTAAACTTCAGCGGAATTTGGAGAACAATCGAAGAGTTCCGAAGCATTTTTAAAAGTCAGCGGAATTCCGAGAACACTGGAAGAGTTCCGAAGCATTTTTAAACTTCAGCGGAATTTGGAGAACAATCGAAGAGTTCCGAAGCATTTTTAAAAGTCAGCGGAATTCCGAGAACAATGGAAGCTTTGTGAAGCATTTTTAAACGTCAGCGGAATTCCGAGAACAATGGAAGAGTTCCGAAGCATTTTGAAACGTCAGCGGAATTCCGAGAACAATGGAAGTGTTCTGAAGCCTTTTTAAATGTCAGCGGAATTCCGAGAACAATGGAAGAGTTCCGAAGCATTTTTAAATGTCAGCGGAATTCTGAGAACAGTGGAAGAGTTCCGAAGCATTTTTAAACTTTAGCAGAATTCCGAGAACAATGGAAGATTTCCAAAGCATTTTTAAACGTCAGCGGAGTTCTGCGAACACTGGAAGAGTTCCGAAGCATTTTTAAACTTCAGCGGAATTTGGAGAACAATCGAAGAGTTCCGAAGCATTTTTAAACTTCAGCGGAATTTGGAGAACAATCGAAGAGTTCCGAAGCATTTTTAAAAGTCAGCGGAATTCCGAGAACAATGGAAGAGTTCTGAAGCCTTTTTAAATGTCAGCGGAATTCCGAGAACAATGGAAGAGTTCTGAAGCATTTTTAAAAGTCAGCGGAATTCTGAGAACAATAGAAGAGTTGTGAAGCAATTTTAAGCGTCAGCGGAATTCCGAGAACAATGGAAGAGTTCCGAAGCATTTTTAAATGTCAGCGGAATTCCGAGAACAATGGAAGAGTTCTGAAGCATTTTTAAAAGTCAGTGGAATTCTGAGAACAATAGAAGAGTTGTGAAGGATTTTTAAGCGTCAGCGGAATTCCGAGAACAATGGACGAATTCCGAAGCATTTTTAAACTTCAAAACTTCAGCAGAATTCCAAGAACAATGGAAGAGTTTCGAAGCATTCTTAAACTTCAGCGGAATTCCGAGAACAAAGGAAGAGTTCCGAAGCATTTTTAAAAGTCAGCGGAATTCCGAGAACAATAGAAGAGTTCCGAAGCATTTTTAAACTTCAGCAGAATTCCTGGATCAATGGAAGAGTTCCGAAGCATTTTTAAAAGTCAGCAGAATTCCGAGAACAATAGAAGGGTACCAAAGCATGTTTAAACTTCAGCGGAATTCTGAGAACAATGTAAGAGTTCCGAAGCATTTTTAAACTTCACCGGAATTCCGAGAACAATGGAAGAGTTCCGAAGCATTTTTAAACGTCAGCGGAATTCCGAGAACAATGCAAGAGTTCTGAATCATTTTTAAACGTCAGCGGAATTTTGAAAACAATGGAAGAGTTCCGAAGCATTTTTAAATGTCAGCGGAATTCCGAGAACAATGGAAGAGTTCTGAATCATTTTTAAACGTCAGCGGAATTTTGAAAACAATGGAAGAGTTCCGAAGCATTTTTAAAAGTCAGCGGAATTCCGAGAACACTGGAAGAGTTCCGAAGCATTTTTAAACTTCAGCGGAATTTGGAGAACAATCGAAGAGTTCCGAAGCATTTTTAAAAGTCAGCGGAATTCCGAGAACAATGGAAGCTTTGTGAAGCATTTTTAAACGTCAGCGGAATTCCGAGAACAATGGAAGAGTTCCGAAGCATTTTGAAACGTCAGCGGAATTCCGAGAACAATGGAAGAGTTCTGAAGCATTTTTAAACGTCAGCGGAATTTTGAAAACAATGGAAGATTTCCGAAGCATTTTTAAACGTCAGCGGAGTTCTGCGAACGCTGGAAGAGTTCCGAAGCATTTTTAAACTTCAGCGGAATTTGGAGAACAATCGAAGAGTTCCGAAGCATTTTTAAAAGTCAGCGGAATTCCGAGAACACTGGAAGAGTTCCGAAGCATTTTTAAACTTCAGCGGAATTTGGAGAACAATCGAAGAGTTCCGAAGCATTTTTAAAAGTCAGCGGAATTCCGAGAACAATGGAAGCTTTGTGAAGCATTTTTAAACGTCAGCGGAATTCCGAGAACAATGGAAGAGTTCCGAAGCATTTTGAAACGTCAGCGGAATTCCGAGAACAATGGAAGTGTTCTGAAGCCTTTTTAAATGTCAGCGGAATTCCGAGAACAATGGAAGAGTTCCGAAGCATTTTTAAATGTCAGCGGAATTCTGAGAACAGTGGAAGAGTTCCGAAGCATTTTTAAACTTTAGCAGAATTCCGAGAACAATGGAAGAGTTCCGAAGCATACTTAAACTTCAGCAGAATTCCGAGAACAATGGAAGAGTTCTGAAGCATTTTTTAAAGTCAGCGGAATAACGAGAACAATGGAAGAGTTGTGAAGCATTTTTAAACGTCAGCGGAATTCCAGAACAATGGAAGAGTTCTGAAGCATTTTTAAATGTCAGCGGAATTCCGAGAACAATGGAAGAGTTCTGAAGCATTTTTAAACGTCAGCGGATTTTGAAAACAATGGAAGATTTCCGAAGCATTATTAAACGTCAGCGGAATTCTGTGAACACTGGAAGAGTTCCGAAGCATTTTTAAACTTCAGCGGAATTTGGAGAACAATCGAAGAGTTCCGAATCAATTTTAAAAGTCAGCGGAATTCCGAGAACAATGGAAAGGTTGTGAAGCATTTTTAAACGTCAGTGGAATTCCAAGAACAATGGAAGAGTTCCGAAGCATTTTTAAACGTCAGCGGAATTCCGAGAACAATGGAAGAGTTCCGAAGCATTTTTAAATGTAAGCGGAATTCTGAGAACAATGGAAGTGTTCTGAAGCATTCTTAAACTTCAGCGGAATTCCGAGAACAATGGAAGAGTTTTGAAGCAATTTTAAGCGTCAGCGGAATTCCGACAACAATGGAAGAGTTCCGAAGCATTTTTAAAAGTAAGCGGAATTCTGAGAACAATAGAAGAGTTGTGAAGCATTTTTAAGCGTCAGCGGAATTCCGAGAACAATGGAAGAATTCCGAAGCATTTTTAAACTTCAAAACTTCAGCAGAATTCCAAGAACAATGGAAGAGTTTCGAAGCATTCTTAAACTTCAGCGGAATTCCGAGAGCAATGGAAGAGTTCCGAAGCATTTTTAAAAGTCAGCGGAATTCCGAGAACAATAGAAGAGTTCCGAAGCATTTTTAAACTTCAGCAGAATTCCTGGATCAATGGAAGAGTTCCGAAGCATTTTTAAAAGTCAGCAGAATTCCGAGAACAATAGAAGGGTACGAAAGCATGTTTAAACTTCAGTGGAATTCTGAGAACAATGTAAGAGTTCCGAAGCATTTTTAAACTTCACCGGAATTCCGAGAACAATGGAAGAGTTCCGAAGCATTTTTAAACGTCAGCGGAATTCCAAGAACAATGGAAGAGTTCTGAATCATTTTTAAACGTCAGCGGAATTTTGAAAACAATGGAAGATTTCAGAAGCATTTTTAAACGTCAGCGGAATTCCGAGAACAATGAAAGAGTTCTGAAGCATTTTTAAAAGTCAGCGGAATTCTGAGAACAATAGAAGAGTTGTGAAGCAATTTTAAGCGTCAGCGGAATTCCGAGAACAATGGAAGAGTTCCGAAGCATTTTTAAACTTCAGCGGAATTTGGAGAACAATCGAAGAGTTCCGAAGCATTTTTAAAAGTCAGCGGAATTCCGAGAACAATGGAAGCTTTGTGAAGCATTTTTAAACGTCAGCGGAATTCCGAGAACAATGGAAGAGTTCTAAAGCCTTTTTAAATGTCAGCGGAATTCCGAGAACAATGGAAGAGTTCCAAAGCATTTTTAAATGTCAGCAGAATTCTGAGAACAAAGGAAGAGTTCCGAAGCATTTTTAAACTTCAGCAGAATTCCGAGAACAATGGAAGAATTCCGAAGCATACTTAAACTTCAGCAGAATTCCGAGAACAATGGAAGAGTTCCGAAGCATTCTTAAACTTCAGCGTAATTCCGAGAACAATGGAAGAGTTCCGAAGCATTTTTAAAAGTCAGCGGAATTCCGAGAACAATGGAAGAGTTCCGAAGCATTTTTAAAAGTCAGCAGAATTCCGAGAACAATAGAAGGGTACCAAAGCATGTTTAAACTTCAGCGGAATTCTGAGAACAATGTAAGAGTTCCGAAGCATTTTTAAACTTCACCGGAATTCCGAGAACAATGGAAGAGTTCCGAAGCATTTTTAAACGTCAGCGGAATTCCGAGAACAATGGAAGAGTTCTGAAGCATTTTTAAACGTCAGCGGAATTTTGAAAACAATGGAAGATTTCCAAAGCATTTTTAAACGTCAGCGGAGTTCTGCGAACACTGGAAGAGTTCCGAAGCATTTTTAAACTTCAGCGGAATTTGGAGAACAATCGAAGAGTTCCGAAGCATTTTTAAACTTCAGCGGAATTTGGAGAACAATCGAAGAGTTCCGAAGCATTTTTAAAAGTCAGCGGAATTCCGAGAACAATGGAAGAGTTCTGAAGCCTTTTTAAATGTCAGCGGAATTCCGAGAACAATGGAAGAGTTCTGAAGCATTTTTAAAAGTCAGCGGAATTCTGAGAGCAATAGAAGAGTTGTGAAGCAATTTTAAGCGTCAGCGGAATTCCGAGAACAATGGAAGAGTTCCGAAGCATTTTTAAATGTCAGCGGAATTCCGAGAACAATGGAAGAGTTCTGAAGCATTTTTAAAAGTCAGTGGAATTCTGAGAACAATAGAAGAGTTGTGAAGGATTTTTAAGCGTCAGCGGAATTCCGAGAACAATGGACGAATTCCGAAGCATTTTTAAACTTCAAAACTTCAGCAGAATTCCAAGAACAATGGAAGAGTTTCGAAGCATTCTTAAACTTCAGCGGAATTCCGAGAACAAAGGAAGAGTTCCGAAGCATTTTTAAAAGTCAGCGGAATTCCGAGAACAATAGAAGAGTTCCGAAGCATTTTTAAACTTCAGCAGAATTCCTGGATCAATGGAAGAGTTCCGAAGCATTTTTAAAAGTCAGCAGAATTCCGAGAACAATAGAAGGGTACCAAAGCATGTTTAAACTTCAGCGGAATTCTGAGAACAATGTAAGAGTTCCGAAGCATTTTTAAACTTCACCGGAATTCCGAGAACAATGGAAGAGTTCCGAAGCATTTTTAAACGTCAGCGGAATTCCGAGAACAATGCAAGAGTTCTGAATCATTTTTAAACGTCAGCGGAATTTTGAAAACAATGGAAGAGTTCCGAAGCATTTTTAAATGTCAGCGGAATTCCGAGAACAATGGAAGAGTTCTGAATCATTTTTAAACGTCAGCGGAATTTTGAAAACAATGGAAGAGTTCCGAAGCATTTTTAAAAGTCAGCGGAATTCCGAGAACACTGGAAGAGTTCCGAAGCATTTTTAAACTTCAGCGGAATTTGGAGAACAATCGAAGAGTTCCGAAGCATTTTTAAAAGTCAGCGGAATTCCGAGAACAATGGAAGCTTTGTGAAGCATTTTTAAACGTCAGCGGAATTCCGAGAACAATGGAAGAGTTCCGAAGCATTTTGAAACGTCAGCGGAATTCCGAGAACAATGGAAGAGTTCTGAAGCATTTTTAAACGTCAGCGGAATTTTGAAAACAATGGAAGATTTCCGAAGCATTTTTAAACGTCAGCGGAGTTCTGCGAACGCTGGAAGAGTTCCGAAGCATTTTTAAACTTCAGCGGAATTTGGAGAACAATCGAAGAGTTCCGAA
The DNA here is from genome assembly GCF_046119375.1 of Phyllobates terribilis. Classification (NCBI taxonomy): domain Eukaryota; kingdom Metazoa; phylum Chordata; class Amphibia; order Anura; family Dendrobatidae; genus Phyllobates; species Phyllobates terribilis. The sequence goes on along the minus strand of NW_027362788.1, from coordinate 8,620,745 downwards.
GCATTTTTAAAAGTCAGCGGAATTCCGAGAACACTGGAAGAGTTCCGAAGCATTTTTAAACTTCAGCGGAATTTGGAGAACAATCGAAGAGTTCCGAAGCATTTTTAAAAGTCAGCGGAATTCCGAGAACAATGGAAGCTTTGTGAAGCATTTTTAAACGTCAGCGGAATTCCGAGAACAATGGAAGAGTTCCGAAGCATTTTGAAACGTCAGCGGAATTCCGAGAACAATGGAAGTGTTCTGAAGCCTTTTTAAATGTCAGCGGAATTCCGAGAACAATGGAAGAGTTCCGAAGCATTTTTAAATGTCAGCGGAATTCTGAGAACAGTGGAAGAGTTCCGAAGCATTTTTAAACTTTAGCAGAATTCCGAGAACAATGGAAGAGTTCCGAAGCATACTTAAACTTCAGCAGAATTCCGAGAACAATGGAAGAGTTCTGAAGCATTTTTTAAAGTCAGCGGAATAACGAGAACAATGGAAGAGTTGTGAAGCATTTTTAAACGTCAGCGGAATTCCAGAACAATGGAAGAGTTCTGAAGCATTTTTAAATGTCAGCGGAATTCCGAGAACAATGGAAGAGTTCTGAAGCATTTTTAAACGTCAGCGGATTTTGAAAACAATGGAAGATTTCCGAAGCATTATTAAACGTCAGCGGAATTCTGTGAACACTGGAAGAGTTCCGAAGCATTTTTAAACTTCAGCGGAATTTGGAGAACAATCGAAGAGTTCCGAATCAATTTTAAAAGTCAGCGGAATTCCGAGAACAATGGAAAGGTTGTGAAGCATTTTTAAACGTCAGTGGAATTCCAAGAACAATGGAAGAGTTCCGAAGCATTTTTAAACGTCAGCGGAATTCCGAGAACAATGGAAGAGTTCCGAAGCATTTTTAAATGTAAGCGGAATTCTGAGAACAATGGAAGAGTTCTGAAGCATTCTTAAACTTCAGCGGAATTCCGAGAACAATGGAAGAGTTTTGAAGCAATTTTAAGCGTCAGCGGAATTCCGACAACAATGGAAGAGTTCCGAAGCATTTTTAAAAGTAAGCGGAATTCTGAGAACAATAGAAGAGTTGTGAAGCATTTTTAAGCGTCAGCGGAATTCCGAGAACAATGGAAGAATTCCGAAGCATTTTTAAACTTCAAAACTTCAGCAGAATTCCAAGAACAATGGAAGAGTTTCGAAGCATTCTTAAACTTCAGCGGAATTCCGAGAGCAATGGAAGAGTTCCGAAGCATTTTTAAAAGTCAGCGGAATTCCGAGAACAATAGAAGAGTTCCGAAGCATTTTTAAACTTCAGCAGAATTCCTGGATCAATGGAAGAGTTCCGAAGCATTTTTAAAAGTCAGCGGAATTCCGAGAACAATGGAAGAGTTCCGAAGCATTTTTAAAAGTCAGCAGAATTCCGAGAACAATAGAAGGGTACCAAAGCATGTTTAAACTTCAGCGGAATTCTGAGAACAATGTAAGAGTTCCGAAGCATTTTTAAACTTCACCGGAATTCCGAGAACAATGGAAGAGTTCCGAAGCATTTTTAAACGTCAGCGGAATTCCGAGAACAATGGAAGAGTTCTGAAGCATTTTTAAACGTCAGCGGAATTTTGAAAACAATGGAAGATTTCCAAAGCATTTTTAAACGTCAGCGGAGTTCTGCGAACACTGGAAGAGTTCCGAAGCATTTTTAAACTTCAGCGGAATTTGGAGAACAATCGAAGAGTTCCGAAGCATTTTTAAACTTCAGCGGAATTTGGAGAACAATCGAAGAGTTCCGAAGCATTTTTAAAAGTCAGCGGAATTCCGAGAACAATGGAAGAGTTCTGAAGCCTTTTTAAATGTCAGCGGAATTCCGAGAACAATGGAAGAGTTCTGAAGCATTTTTAAAAGTCAGCGGAATTCTGAGAGCAATAGAAGAGTTGTGAAGCAATTTTAAGCGTCAGCGGAATTCCGAGAACAATGGAAGAGTTCCGAAGCATTTTTAAATGTCAGCGGAATTCCGAGAACAATGGAAGAGTTCTGAAGCATTTTTAAAAGTCAGTGGAATTCTGAGAACAATAGAAGAGTTGTGAAGGATTTTTAAGCGTCAGCGGAATTCCGAGAACAATGGACGAATTCCGAAGCATTTTTAAACTTCAAAACTTCAGCAGAATTCCAAGAACAATGGAAGAGTTTCGAAGCATTCTTAAACTTCAGCGGAATTCCGAGAACAAAGGAAGAGTTCCGAAGCATTTTTAAAAGTCAGCGGAATTCCGAGAACAATAGAAGAGTTCCGAAGCATTTTTAAACTTCAGCAGAATTCCTGGATCAATGGAAGAGTTCCGAAGCATTTTTAAAAGTCAGCAGAATTCCGAGAACAATAGAAGGGTACCAAAGCATGTTTAAACTTCAGCGGAATTCTGAGAACAATGTAAGAGTTCCGAAGCATTTTTAAACTTCACCGGAATTCCGAGAACAATGGAAGAGTTCCGAAGCATTTTTAAACGTCAGCGGAATTCCGAGAACAATGCAAGAGTTCTGAATCATTTTTAAACGTCAGCGGAATTTTGAAAACAATGGAAGAGTTCCGAAGCATTTTTAAATGTCAGCGGAATTCCGAGAACAATGGAAGAGTTCTGAATCATTTTTAAACGTCAGCGGAATTTTGAAAACAATGGAAGAGTTCCGAAGCATTTTTAAAAGTCAGCGGAATTCCGAGAACACTGGAAGAGTTCCGAAGCATTTTTAAACTTCAGCGGAATTTGGAGAACAATCGAAGAGTTCCGAAGCATTTTTAAAAGTCAGCGGAATTCCGAGAACAATGGAAGCTTTGTGAAGCATTTTTAAACGTCAGCGGAATTCCGAGAACAATGGAAGAGTTCCGAAGCATTTTGAAACGTCAGCGGAATTCCGAGAACAATGGAAGAGTTCTGAAGCATTTTTAAACGTCAGCGGAATTTTGAAAACAATGGAAGATTTCCGAAGCATTTTTAAACGTCAGCGGAGTTCTGCGAACGCTGGAAGAGTTCCGAAGCATTTTTAAACTTCAGCGGAATTTGGAGAACAATCGAAGAGTTCCGAAGCATTTTTAAAAGTCAGCGGAATTCCGAGAACACTGGAAGAGTTCCGAAGCATTTTTAAACTTCAGCGGAATTTGGAGAACAATCGAAGAGTTCCGAAGCATTTTTAAAAGTCAGCGGAATTCCGAGAACAATGGAAGCTTTGTGAAGCATTTTTAAACGTCAGCGGAATTCCGAGAACAATGGAAGAGTTCCGAAGCATTTTGAAACGTCAGCGGAATTCCGAGAACAATGGAAGTGTTCTGAAGCCTTTTTAAATGTCAGCGGAATTCCGAGAACAATGGAAGAGTTCCGAAGCATTTTTAAATGTCAGCGGAATTCTGAGAACAGTGGAAGAGTTCCGAAGCATTTTTAAACTTTAGCAGAATTCCGAGAACAATGGAAGAGTTCCGAAGCATACTTAAACTTCAGCAGAATTCCGAGAACAATGGAAGAGTTCTGAAGCATTTTTTAAAGTCAGCGGAATAACGAGAACAATGGAAGAGTTGTGAAGCATTTTTAAACGTCAGCGGAATTCCAGAACAATGGAAGAGTTCTGAAGCATTTTTAAATGTCAGCGGAATTCCGAGAACAATGGAAGAGTTCTGAAGCATTTTTAAACGTCAGCGGATTTTGAAAACAATGGAAGATTTCCGAAGCATTATTAAACGTCAGCGGAATTCTGTGAACACTGGAAGAGTTCCGAAGCATTTTTAAACTTCAGCGGAATTTGGAGAACAATCGAAGAGTTCCGAATCAATTTTAAAAGTCAGCGGAATTCCGAGAACAATGGAAAGGTTGTGAAGCATTTTTAAACGTCAGTGGAATTCCAAGAACAATGGAAGAGTTCCGAAGCATTTTTAAACGTCAGCGGAATTCCGAGAACAATGGAAGAGTTCCGAAGCATTTTTAAATGTAAGCGGAATTCTGAGAACAATGGAAGAGTTCTGAAGCATTCTTAAACTTCAGCGGAATTCCGAGAACAATGGAAGAGTTTTGAAGCAATTTTAAGCGTCAGCGGAATTCCGACAACAATGGAAGAGTTCCGAAGCATTTTTAAAAGTAAGCGGAATTCTGAGAACAATAGAAGAGTTGTGAAGCATTTTTAAGCGTCAGCGGAATTCCGAGAACAATGGAAGAATTCCGAAGCATTTTTAAACTTCAAAACTTCAGCAGAATTCCAAGAACAATGGAAGAGTTTCGAAGCATTCTTAAACTTCAGCGGAATTCCGAGAGCAATGGAAGAGTTCCGAAGCATTTTTAAAAGTCAGCGGAATTCCGAGAACAATAGAAGAGTTCCGAAGCATTTTTAAACTTCAGCAGAATTCCTGGATCAATGGAAGAGTTCCGAAGCATTTTTAAAAGTCAGCGGAATTCCGAGAACAATGGAAGAGTTCCGAAGCATTTTTAAAAGTCAGCAGAATTCCGAGAACAATAGAAGGGTACCAAAGCATGTTTAAACTTCAGCGGAATTCTGAGAACAATGTAAGAGTTCCGAAGCATTTTTAAACTTCACCGGAATTCCGAGAACAATGGAAGAGTTCCGAAGCATTTTTAAACGTCAGCGGAATTCCGAGAACAATGGAAGAGTTCTGAAGCATTTTTAAACGTCAGCGGAATTTTGAAAACAATGGAAGATTTCCAAAGCATTTTTAAACGTCAGCGGAGTTCTGCGAACACTGGAAGAGTTCCGAAGCATTTTTAAACTTCAGCGGAATTTGGAGAACAATCGAAGAGTTCCGAAGCATTTTTAAACTTCAGCGGAATTTGGAGAACAATCGAAGAGTTCCGAAGCATTTTTAAAAGTCAGCGGAATTCCGAGAACAATGGAAGAGTTCTGAAGCCTTTTTAAATGTCAGCGGAATTCCGAGAACAATGGAAGAGTTCTGAAGCATTTTTAAAAGTCAGCGGAATTCTGAGAGCAATAGAAGAGTTGTGAAGCAATTTTAAGCGTCAGCGGAATTCCGAGAACAATGGAAGAGTTCCGAAGCATTTTTAAATGTCAGCGGAATTCCGAGAACAATGGAAGAGTTCTGAAGCATTTTTAAAAGTCAGTGGAATTCTGAGAACAATAGAAGAGTTGTGAAGGATTTTTAAGCGTCAGCAGAATTCCGAGAACAATGGACGAATTCCGAAGCATTTTTAAACTTCAAAACTTCAGCAGAATTCCAAGAACAATGGAAGAGTTTCGAAGCATTCTTAAACTTCAGCGGAATTCCGAGAACAAAGGAAGAGTTCCGAAGCATTTTTAAAAGTCAGCGGAATTCCGAGAACAATAGAAGAGTTCCGAAGCATTTTTAAACTTCAGCAGAATTCCTGGATCAATGGAAGAGTTCCGAAGCATTTTTAAAAGTCAGCAGAATTCCGAGAACAATAGAAGGGTACCAAAGCATGTTTAAACTTCAGCGGAATTCTGAGAACAATGTAAGAGTTCCGAAGCATTTTTAAACTTCACCGGAATTCCGAGAACAATGGAAGAGTTCCGAAGCATTTTTAAACGTCAGCGGAATTCCGAGAACAATGCAAGAGTTCTGAATCATTTTTAAACGTCAGCGGAATTTTGAAAACAATGGAAGAGTTCCGAAGCATTTTTAAATGTCAGCGGAATTCCGAGAACAATGGAAGAGTTCTGAATCATTTTTAAACGTCAGCGGAATTTTGAAAACAATGGAAGAGTTCCGAAGCATTTTTAAAAGTCAGCGGAATTCCGAGAACACTGGAAGAGTTCCGAAGCATTTTTAAACTTCAGCGGAATTTGGAGAACAATCGAAGAGTTCCGAAGCATTTTTAAAAGTCAGCGGAATTCCGAGAACAATGGAAGCTTTGTGAAGCATTTTTAAACGTCAGCGGAATTCCGAGAACAATGGAAGAGTTCCGAAGCATTTTGAAACGTCAGCGGAATTCCGAGAACAATGGAAGAGTTCTGAAGCATTTTTAAACGTCAGCGGAATTTTGAAAACAATGGAAGATTTCCGAAGCATTTTTAAACGTCAGCGGAGTTCTGCGAACGCTGGAAGAGTTCCGAAGCATTTTTAAACTTCAGCGGAATTTGGAGAACAATCGAAGAGTTCCGAAGCATTTTTAAAAGTCAGCGGAATTCCGAGAACACTGGAAGAGTTCCGAAGCATTTTTAAACTTCAGCGGAATTTGGAGAACAATCGAAGAGTTCCGAAGCATTTTTAAAAGTCAGCGGAATTCCGAGAACAATGGAAGCTTTGTGAAGCATTTTTAAACGTCAGCGGAATTCCGAGAACAATGGAAGTGTTCTGAAGCCTTTTTAAATGTCAGCGGAATTCCGAGAACAATGGAAGAGTTCCGAAGCATTTTTAAATGTCAGCGGAATTCTGAGAACAGTGGAAGAGTTCCGAAGCATTTTTAAACTTTAGCAGAATTCCGAGAACAATGGAAGAGTTCCGAAGCATACTTAAACTTCAGCAGAATTCCGAGAACAATGGAAGAGTTCTGAAGCATTTTTTAAAGTCAGCGGAATAACGAGAACAATGGAAGAGTTGTGAAGCATTTTTAAACGTCAGCGGAATTCCAGAACAATGGAAGAGTTCTGAAGCATTTTTAAATGTCAGCGGAATTCCGAGAACAATGGAAGAGTTCTGAAGCATTTTTAAACGTCAGCGGATTTTGAAAACAATGGAAGATTTCCGAAGCATTATTAAACGTCAGCGGAATTCTGTGAACACTGGAAGAGTTCCGAAGCATTTTTAAACTTCAGCGGAATTTGGAGAACAATCGAAGAGTTCCGAATCAATTTTAAAAGTCAGCGGAATTCCGAGAACAATGGAAAGGTTGTGAAGCATTTTTAAACGTCAGTGGAATTCCAAGAACAATGGAAGAGTTCCGAAGCATTTTTAAACGTCAGCGGAATTCCGAGAACAATGGAAGAGTTCCGAAGCATTTTTAAATGTAAGCGGAATTCTGAGAACAATGGAAGAGTTCTGAAGCATTCTTAAACTTCAGCGGAATTCCGAGAACAATGGAAGAGTTTTGAAGCAATTTTAAGCGTCAGCGGAATTCCGACAACAATGGAAGAGTTCCGAAGCATTTTTAAAAGTAAGCGGAATTCTGAGAACAATAGAAGAGTTGTGAAGCATTTTTAAGCGTCAGCGGAATTCCGAGAACAATGGAAGAATTCCGAAGCATTTTTAAACTTCAAAACTTCAGCAGAATTCCAAGAACAATGGAAGAGTTTCGAAGCATTCTTAAACTTCAGCGGAATTCCGAGAGCAATGGAAGAGTTCCGAAGCATTTTTAAAAGTCAGCGGAATTCCGAGAACAATAGAAGAGTTCCGAAGCATTTTTAAACTTCAGCAGAATTCCTGGATCAATGGAAGAGTTCCGAAGCATTTTTAAAAGTCAGCAGAATTCCGAGAACAATAGAAGGGTACGAAAGCATGTTTAAACTTCAGTGGAATTCTGAGAACAATGTAAGAGTTCCGAAGCATTTTTAAACTTCACCGGAATTCCGAGAACAATGGAAGAGTTCCGAAGCATTTTTAAACGTCAGCGGAATTCCAAGAACAATGGAAGAGTTCTGAATCATTTTTAAACGTCAGCGGAATTTTGAAAACAATGGAAGATTTCAGAAGCATTTTTAAACGTCAGCGGAATTCCGAGAACAATGAAAGAGTTCTGAAGCATTTTTAAAAGTCAGCGGAATTCTGAGAACAATAGAAGAGTTGTGAAGCAATTTTAAGCGTCAGCGGAATTCCGAGAACAATGGAAGAGTTCCGAAGCATTTTTAAACTTCAGCGGAATTTGGAGAACAATCGAAGAGTTCCGAAGCATTTTTAAAAGTCAGCGGAATTCCGAGAACAATGGAAGCTTTGTGAAGCATTTTTAAACGTCAGCGGAATTCCGAGAACAATGGAAGAGTTCTAAAGCCTTTTTAAATGTCAGCGGAATTCCGAGAACAATGGAAGAGTTCCAAAGCATTTTTAAATGTCAGCAGAATTCTGAGAACAATGGAAGAGTTCCGAAGCATTTTTAAACTTCAGCAGAATTCCGAGAACAATGGAAGAATTCCGAAGCATACTTAAACTTCAGCAGAATTCCGAGAACAATGGAAGAGTTCCGAAGCATTCTTAAACTTCAGCGTAATTCCGAGAACAATGGAAGAGTTCCGAAGCATTTTTAAAAGTCAGCGGAATTCCGAGAACAATGGAAGAGTTCCGAAGCATTTTTAAAAGTCAGCAGAATTCCGAGAACAATAGAAGGGTACCAAAGCATGTTTAAACTTCAGCGGAATTCTGAGAACAATGTAAGAGTTCCGAAGCATTTTTAAACTTCACCGGAATTCCGAGAACAATGGAAGAGTTCCGAAGCATTTTTAAACGTCAGCGGAATTCCGAGAACAATGGAAGAGTTCTGAAGCATTTTTAAACGTCAGCGGAATTTTGAAAACAATGGAAGATTTCCAAAGCATTTTTAAACGTCAGCGGAGTTCTGCGAACACTGGAAGAGTTCCGAAGCATTTTTAAACTTCAGCGGAATTTGGAGAACAATCGAAGAGTTCCGAAGCATTTTTAAACTTCAGCGGAATTTGGAGAACAATCGAAGAGTTCCGAAGCATTTTTAAAAGTCAGCGGAATTCCGAGAACAATGGAAGAGTTCTGAAGCCTTTTTAAATGTCAGCGGAATTCCGAGAACAATGGAAGAGTTCTGAAGCATTTTTAAAAGTCAGCGGAATTCTGAGAGCAATAGAAGAGTTGTGAAGCAATTTTAAGCGTCAGCGGAATTCCGAGAACAATGGAAGAGTTCCGAAGCATTTTTAAATGTCAGCGGAATTCCGAGAACAATGGAAGAGTTCTGAAGCATTTTTAAAAGTCAGTGGAATTCTGAGAACAATAGAAGAGTTGTGAAGGATTTTTAAGCGTCAGCGGAATTCCGAGAACAATGGACGAATTCCGAAGCATTTTTAAACTTCAAAACTTCAGCAGAATTCCAAGAACAATGGAAGAGTTTCGAAGCATTCTTAAACTTCAGCGGAATTCCGAGAACAAAGGAAGAGTTCCGAAGCATTTTTAAAAGTCAGCGGAATTCCGAGAACAATAGAAGAGTTCCGAAGCATTTTTAAACTTCAGCAGAATTCCTGGATCAATGGAAGAGTTCCGAAGCATTTTTAAAAGTCAGCAGAATTCCGAGAACAATAGAAGGGTACCAAAGCATGTTTAAACTTCAGCGGAATTCTGAGAACAATGTAAGAGTTCCGAAGCATTTTTAAACTTCACCGGAATTCCGAGAACAATGGAAGAGTTCCGAAGCATTTTTAAACGTCAGCGGAATTCCGAGAACAATGCAAGAGTTCTGAATCATTTTTAAACGTCAGCGGAATTTTGAAAACAATGGAAGAGTTCCGAAGCATTTTTAAATGTCAGCGGAATTCCGAGAACAATGGAAGAGTTCTGAATCATTTTTAAACGTCAGCGGAATTTTGAAAACAATGGAAGAGTTCCGAAGCATTTTTAAAAGTCAGCGGAATTCCGAGAACACTGGAAGAGTTCCGAAGCATTTTTAAACTTCAGCGGAATTTGGAGAACAATCGAAGAGTTCCGAAGCATTTTTAAAAGTCAGCGGAATTCCGAGAACAATGGAAGCTTTGTGAAGCATTTTTAAACGTCAGCGGAATTCCGAGAACAATGGAAGAGTTCCGAAGCATTTTGAAACGTCAGCGGAATTCCGAGAACAATGGAAGAGTTCTGAAGCATTTTTAAACGTCAGCGGAATTTTGAAAACAATGGAAGATTTCCGAAGCATTTTTAAACGTCAGCGGAGTTCTGCGAACGCTGGAAGAGTTCCGAAGCATTTTTAAACTTCAGCGGAATTTGGAGAACAATCGAAGAGTTCCGAAGCATTTTTAAAAGTCAGCGGAATTCCGAGAACACTGGAAGAGTTCCGAAGCATTTTTAAACTTCAGCGGAATTTGGAGAACAATCGAAGAGTTCCGAAGCATTTTTAAAAGTCAGCGGAATTCCGAGAACAATGGAAGCTTTGTGAAGCATTTTTAAACGTCAGCGGAATTCCGAGAACAATGGAAGAGTTCCGAAGCATTTTGAAACGTCAGCGGAATTCCGAGAACAATGGAAGTGTTCTGAAGCCTTTTTAAATGTCAGCGGAATTCCGAGAACAATGGAAGAGTTCCGAAGCATTTTTAAATGTCAGCGGAATTCTGAGAACAGTGGAAGAGTTCCGAAGCATTTTTAAACTTTAGCAGAATTCCGAGAACAATGGAAGAGTTCCGAAGCATACTTAAACTTCAGCAGAATTCCGAGAACAATGGAAGAGTTCTGAAGCATTTTTTAAAGTCAGCGGAATAACGAGAACAATGGAAGAGTTGTGAAGCATTTTTAAACGTCAGCGGAATTCCAGAACAATGGAAGAGTTCTGAAGCATTTTTAAATGTCAGCGGAATTCCGAGAACAATGGAAGAGTTCTGAAGCATTTTTAAACGTCAGCGGATTTTGAAAACAATGGAAGATTTCCGAAGCATTTTTAAACGTCAGCGGAATTCTGTGAACACTGGAAGAGTTCCGAAGCATTTTTAAACTTCAGCGGAATTTGGAGAACAATCGAAGAGTTCCGAATCAATTTTAAAAGTCAGCGGAATTCCGAGAACAATGGAAAGGTTGTGAAGCATTTTTAAACGTCAGTGGAATTCCAAGAACAACGGAAAAGTTCCGAAGCATTTTTAAACGTCAGCGGAATTCCGAGAACAATGGAAGAGTTCCGAAGCATTTTTAAATGTAAGCGGAATTCTGAGAACAATGGAAGACTTCTGAAGCATTTTTAAAAGTCAGCGGAATTCCGAGAACAATGTAAGAGTTCCGAAGCATTTTTAAACGTCAGCGGAATTCCAAGAACAATGGAAGAGTTCTGAATCATTTTTAAACGTCAGCGGAATTTTGAAAACAATGGAAGATTTCAGAAGCATTTTTAAACGTCAGCGGAATTCTGCGAACACTGGAAGACTTCCGAAGCATTTTTAAACTTCAGCGGAATTTGGAGAACAATCGAAGAGATCTGAAGCATTTTTAAAAGTCAGCGGAATTCCGAGAACACTGGAAGAGTTCCGAAGCATTTTTAAACTTCAGCGGAATTTGGAGAACAATCGAATAGTTCCGAAGAATTTTTAAAAGTCAGCGGAATTCCGAGAACAATGGAAGCTTTGTGAAGCATTTTTAAACGTCAGCGGAATTCCGAGAACAATGGAAGAGTTCCGAAGCATTTTGAAACGTCAGCGGAATTCCGAGAACAATGGAAGTGTTCTGAAGCCTTTTTAAATGTCAGCGGAATTCCGAGAACAATGGAAGAGTTCCGAAGCATTTTTAAATGTCAGCGGAATTCTGAGAACAGTGGAAGAGTTCCGAAGCATTTTTAAACTTTAGCAGAATTCCGAGAACAATGGAAGAGTTCCGAAGCATACTTAAACTTCAGCAGAATTCCGAGAACAATGGAAGAGTTCTGAAGCATTTTTTAAAGTCAGCGGAATAACGAGAACAATGGAAGAGTTGTGAAGCATTTTTAAACGTCAGCGGAATTCCAGAACAATGGAAGAGTTCTGAAGCATTTTTAAATGTCAGCGGAATTCCGAGAACAATGGAAGAGTTCTGAAGCATTTTTAAACGTCAGCGGATTTTGAAAACAATGGAAGATTTCCGAAGCATTTTTAAACGTCAGCGGAATTCTGTGAACACTGGAAGAGTTCCGAAGCATTTTTAAACTTCAGCGGAATTTGGAGAACAATCGAAGAGTTCCGAATCAATTTTAAAAGTCAGCGGAATTCCGAGAACAATGGAAAGGTTGTGAAGCATTTTTAAACGTCAGTGGAATTCCAAGAACAACGGAAAAGTTCCGAAGCATTTTTAAACGTCAGCGGAATTCCGAGAACAATGGAAGAGTTCCGAAGCATTTTTAAATGTAAGCGGAATTCTGAGAACAATGGAAGAGTTCTGAAGCATTTTTAAAAGTCAGCGGAATTCCGAGAACAATGGAAGAGTTCCGAAGCATTTTTAAACGTCAGCGGAATTCCAAGAACAATGGAAGAGTTCTGAATCATTTTTAAACGTCAGCGGAATTTTGAAAACAATGGAAGATTTCAGAAGCATTTTTAAACGTCAGCGGAATTCTGCGAACACTGGAAGACTTCCGAAGCATTTTTAAACTTCAGCGGAATTTGGAGAACAATCGAAGAGATCTGAAGCATTTTTAAAAGTCAGCGGAATTCCGAGAACACTGGAAGAGTTCCGAAGCATTTTTAAACTTCAGCGGAATTTGGAGAACAATCGAATAGTTCCGAAGAATTTTTAAAAGTCAGCGGAATTCCGAGAACAATGGAAGCTTTGTGAAGCATTTTTAAACGTCAGCGGAATTCCGAGAACAATGGAAGAGTTCCGAAGCATTTTTAAACGTCAGCGGAATTCCGAGAACAATGGAAGAGTTCTGAAGCCTTTTTAAATGTCAGCGGAATTCCGAGAACAATGAAAGAGTTCTGAAGCATTTTTAAAAGTCAGCGGAATTCTGAGAACAATAGAAGAGTTGTGAAGCAATTTTAAGCGTCAGCGGAATTCCGAGAACAATGGAAGAGTTCCGAAGCATTTTTAAACGTCAGCGGAATTTTGAAAACAATGGAAGAGTTCCGAAGCATTTTTAAACTTCAGCGGAATTTGGAGAACAATCGAAGAGTTCCGAAGCATTTTTAAAAGTCAGCGGAATTCCGAGAACAATGGAAGCTTTGTGAAGCATTTTTAAACGTCAGCGGAATTCCGAGAACAATGGAAGAGTTCTAAAGCCTTTTTAAATGTCAGCGGAATTCCGAGAACAATGGAAGAGTTCCAAAGCATTTTTAAATGTCAGCGGAATTCTGAGAACAATGGAAGAGTTCCGAAGCATTTTTAAACTTCAGCAGAATTCCGAGAACAATGGAAGAATTCCGAAGCATACTTAAACTTCAGCAGAATTCCGAGAACAATGGAAGAGTTCCGAAGCATTCTTAAACTTCAGCGGAATTCCGAGAACAATGGAAGAGTTCCGAAGCATTTTTAAAAGTCAGCGGAATTCCGAGAACAATGGAAGAGTTCCGAAGCATTTTTAAAAGTCAGCAGAATTCCGAGAACAATAGAAGGGTACCAAAGCATGTTTAAACTTCAGCGGAATTCTGAGAACAATGTAAGAGTTCCGAAGCATTTTTAAACTTCACCGGAATTCCGAGAACAATGGAAGAGTTCCGAAGCATTTTTAAACGTCAGCGGAATTCCGAGAACAATGGAAGAGTTCTGAAGCATTTTTAAACGTCAGCGGAATTTTGAAAACAATGGAAGATTTCCAAAGCATTTTTAAACGTCAGCGGAGTTCTGCGAACACTGGAAGAGTTCCGAAGCATTTTTAAACTTCAGCGGAATTTGGAGAACAATCGAAGAGTTCCGAAGCATTTTTAAACTTCAGCGGAATTTGGAGAACAATCGAAGAGTTCCGAAGCATTTTTAAAAGTCAGCGGAATTCCGAGAACAATGGAAGAGTTCTGAAGCCTTTTTAAATGTCAGCGGAATTCCGAGAACAATGGAAGAGTTCTGAAGCATTTTTAAAAGTCAGCGGAATTCTGAGAGCAATAGAAGAGTTGTGAAGCAATTTTAAGCGTCAGCGGAATTCCGAGAACAATGGAAGAGTTCCGAAGCATTTTTAAATGTCAGCGGAATTCCGAGAACAATGGAAGAGTTCTGAAGCATTTTTAAAAGTCAGTGGAATTCTGAGAACAATACAAGAGTTGTGAAGGATTTTTAAGCGTCAGCGGAATTCCGAGAACAATGGACGAATTCCGAAGCATTTTTAAACTTCAAAACTTCAGCAGAATTCCAAGAACAATGGAAGAGTTTCGAAGCATTCTTAAACTTCAGCGGAATTCCGAGAACAAAGGAAGAGTTCCGAAGCATTTTTAAAAGTCAGCGGAATTCCGAGAACAATAGAAGAGTTCCGAAGCATTTTTAAACTTCAGCAGAATTCCTGGATCAATGGAAGAGTTCCGAAGCATTTTTAAAAGTCAGCAGAATTCCGAGAACAATAGAAGGGTACCAAAGCATGTTTAAACTTCAGCGGAATTCTGAGAACAATGTAAGAGTTCCGAAGCATTTTTAAACTTCACCGGAATTCCGAGAACAATGGAAGAGTTCCGAAGCATTTTTAAACGTCAGCGGAATTCCGAGAACAATGCAAGAGTTCTGAATCATTTTTAAACGTCAGCGGAATTTTGAAAACAATGGAAGAGTTCCGAAGCATTTTTAAATGTCAGCGGAATTCCGAGAACAATGGAAGAGTTCTGAATCATTTTTAAACGTCAGCGGAATTTTGAAAACAATGGAAGAGTTCCGAAGCATTTTTAAAAGTCAGCGGAATTCCGAGAACACTGGAAGAGTTCCGAAGCATTTTTAAACTTCAGCGGAATTTGGAGAACAATCGAAGAGTTCCGAAGCATTTTTAAAAGTCAGCGGAATTCCGAGAACAATGGAAGCTTTGTGAAGCATTTTTAAACGTCAGCGGAATTCCGAGAACAATGGAAGAGTTCCGAAGCATTTTGAAACGTCAGCGGAATTCCGAGAACAATGGAAGAGTTCTGAAGCATTTTTAAACATCAGCGGAATTTTGAAAACAATGGAAGATTTCCGAAGCATTTTTAAACGTCAGCGGAGTTCTGCGAACGCTGGAAGAGTTCCGAAGCATTTTTAAACTTCAGCGGAATTTGGAGAACAATCGAAGAGTTCCGAAGCATTTTTAAAAGTCAGCGGAATTCCGAGAACACTGGAAGAGTTCCGAAGCATTTTTAAACTTCAGCGGAATTTGGAGAACAATCGAAGAGTTCCGAAGCATTTTTAAAAGTCAGCGGAATTCCGAGAACAATGGAAGCTTTGTGAAGCATTTTTAAACGTCAGCGGAATTCCGAGAACAATGGAAGAGTTCCGAAGCATTTTGAAACGTCAGCGGAATTCCGAGAACAATGGAAGTGTTCTGAAGCCTTTTTAAATGTCAGCGGAATTCCGAGAACAATGGAAGAGTTCCGAAGCATTTTTAAATGTCAGCGGAATTCTGAGAACAGTGGAAGAGTTCCGAAGCATTTTTAAACTTTAGCAGAATTCCGAGAACAATGGAAGAGTTCCGAAGCATACTTAAACTTCAGCAGAATTCCGAGAACAATGGAAGAGTTCTGAAGCATTTTTTAAAGTCAGCGGAATAACGAGAACAATGGAAGAGTTGTGAAGCATTTTTAAACGTCAGCGGAATTCCAGAACAATGGAAGAGTTCTGAAGCATTTTTAAATGTCAGCGGAATTCCGAGAACAATGGAAGAGTTCTGAAGCATTTTTAAACGTCAGCGGATTTTGAAAACAATGGAAGATTTCCGAAGCATTTTTAAACGTCAGCGGAATTCTGTGAACACTGGAAGAGTTCCGAAGCATTTTTAAACTTCAGCGGAATTTGGAGAACAATCGAAGAGTTCCAAATCAATTTTAAAAGTCAGCGGAATTCCGAGAACAATGGAAAGGTTGTGAAGCATTTTTAAACGTCAGTGGAATTCCAAGAACAACGGAAGAGTTCCGAAGCATTTTTAAACGTCAGCGGAATTCCGAGAACAATGGAAGAGTTCCGAAGCATTTTTAAATGTAAGCGGAATTCTGAGAACAATGGAAGAGTTCTGAAGCATTTTTAAAAGTCAGCGGAATTCCGAGAACAATGGAAGAGTTCCGAAGCATTTTTAAACGTCAGCGGAATTCCAAGAACAATGGAAGAGTTCTGAATCATTTTTAAACGTCAGCGGAATTTTGAAAACAATGGAAGATTTCAGAAGCATTTTTAAACGTCAGCGGAATTCTGCGAACACTGGAAGACTTCCGAAGCATTTTTAAACTTCAGCGGAATTTGGAGAACAATCGAAGAGATCTGAAGCATTTTTAAAAGTCAGCGGAATTCCGAGAACACTGGAAGAGTTCCGAAGCATTTTTAAACTTCAGCGGAATTTGGAGAACAATCGAATAGTTCCGAAGAATTTTTAAAAGTCAGCGGAATTCCGAGAACAATGGAAGCTTTGTGAAGCATTTTTAAACGTCAGCGGAATTCCGAGAACAATGGAAGAGTTCCGAAGCATTTTTAAACGTCAGCGGAATTCCGAGAACAATGGAAGAGTTCTGAAGCCTTTTTAAATGTCAGCGGAATTCCGAGAACAATGAAAGAGTTCTGAAGCATTTTTAAAAGTCAGCGGAATTCTGAGAACAATAGAAGAGTTGTGAAGCAATTTTAAGCGTCAGCGGAATTCCGAGAACAATGGAAGAGTTCCGAAGCATTTTTAAACGTCAGCGGAATTTTGAAAACAATGGAAGAGTTCCGAAGCATTTTTAAACTTCAGCGGAATTTGGAGAACAATCGAAGAGTTCCGAAGCATTTTTAAACTTCAGCGGAATTTGGAGAACAATCGAAGAGTTCCGAAGCATTTTTAAAAGTCAGCGGAATTCCGAGAACAATGGAAGAGTTCTGAAGCCTTTTTAAATGTCAGCGGAATTCCGAGAACAATGGAAGAGTTCTGAAGCATTTTTAAAAGTCAGCGGAATTCTGAGAGCAATAGAAGAGTTGTGAAGCAATTTTAAGCGTCAGCGGAATTCCGAGAACAATGGAAGAGTTCCGAAGCATTTTTAAATGTCAGCGGAATTCCGAGAACAATGGAAGAGTTCTGAAGCATTTTTAAAAGTCAGTGGAATTCTGAGAACAATAGAAGAGTTGTGAAGGATTTTTAAGCGTCAGCGGAATTCCGAGAACAATGGACGAATTCCGAAGCATTTTTAAACTTCAAAACTTCAGCAGAATTCCAAGAACAATGGAAGAGTTTCGAAGCATTCTTAAACTTCAGCGGAATTCCGAGAACAAAGGAAGAGTTCCGAAGCATTTTTAAAAGTCAGCGGAATTCCGAGAACAATAGAAGAGTTCCGAAGCATTTTTAAACTTCAGCAGAATTCCTGGATCAATGGAAGAGTTCCGAAGCATTTTTAAAAGTCAGCAGAATTCCGAGAACAATAGAAGGGTACCAAAGCATGTTTAAACTTCAGCGGAATTCTGAGAACAATGTAAGAGTTCCGAAGCATTTTTAAACTTCACCGGAATTCCGAGAACAATGGAAGAGTTCCGAAGCATTTTTAAACGTCAGCGGAATTCCGAGAACAATGCAAGAGTTCTGAATCATTTTTAAACGTCAGCGGAATTTTGAAAACAATGGAAGAGTTCCGAAGCATTTTTAAATGTCAGCGGAATTCCGAGAACAATGGAAGAGTTCTGAATCATTTTTAAACGTCAGCGGAATTTTGAAAACAATGGAAGAGTTCCGAAGCATTTTTAAAAGTCAGCGGAATTCCGAGAACACTGGAAGAGTTCCGAAGCATTTTTAAACTTCAGCGGAATTTGGAGAACAATCGAAGAGTTCCGAAGCATTTTTAAAAGTCAGCGGAATTCCGAGAACAATGGAAGCTTTGTGAAGCATTTTTAAACGTCAGCGGAATTCCGAGAACAATGGAAGAGTTCCGAAGCATTTTGAAACGTCAGCGGAATTCCGAGAACAATGGAAGAGTTCTGAAGCATTTTTAAACGTCAGCGGAATTTTGAAAACAATGGAAGATTTCCGAAGCATTTTTAAACGTCAGCGGAGTTCTGCGAACGCTGGAAGAGTTCCGAAGCATTTTTAAACTTCAGCGGAATTTGGAGAACAATCGAAGAGTTCCGAAGCATTTTTAAAAGTCAGCGGAATTCCGAGAACACTGGAAGAGTTCCGAAGCATTTTTAAACTTCAGCGGAATTTGGAGAACAATCGAAGAGTTCCGAAGCATTTTTAAAAGTCAGCGGAATTCCGAGAACAATGGAAGCTTTGTGAAGCATTTTTAAACGTCAGCGGAATTCCGAGAACAATGGAAGAGTTCCGAAGCATTTTGAAACGTCAGCGGAATTCCGAGAACAATGGAAGTGTTCTGAAGCCTTTTTAAATGTCAGCGGAATTCCGAGAACAATGGAAGAGTTCCGAAGCATTTTTAAATGTCAGCGGAATTCTGAGAACAGTGGAAGAGTTCCGAAGCATTTTTAAACTTTAGCAGAATTCCGAGAACAATGGAAGAGTTCCGAAGCATACTTAAACTTCAGCAGAATTCCGAGAACAATGGAAGAGTTCTGAAGCATTTTTTAAAGTCAGCGGAATAACGAGAACAATGGAAGAGTTGTGAAGCATTTTTAAACGTCAGCGGAATTCCAGAACAATGGAAGAGTTCTGAAGCATTTTTAAATGTCAGCGGAATTCCGAGAACAATGGAAGAGTTCTGAAGCATTTTTAAACGTCAGCGGATTTTGAAAACAATGGAAGATTTCCGAAGCATTTTTAAACGTCAGCGGAATTCTGTGAACACTGGAAGAGTTCCGAAGCATTTTTAAACTTCAGCGGAATTTGGAGAACAATCGAAGAGTTCCAAATCAATTTTAAAAGTCAGCGGAATTCCGAGAACAATGGAAAGGTTGTGAAGCATTTTTAAACGTCAGTGGAATTCCAAGAACAACGGAAGAGTTCCGAAGCATTTTTAAACGTCAGCGGAATTCCGAGAACAATGGAAGAGTTCCGAAGCATTTTTAAATGTAAGCGGAATTCTGAGAACAATGGAAGAGTTCTGAAGCATTTTTAAAAGTCAGCGGAATTCCGAGAACAATGGAAGAGTTCCGAAGCATTTTTAAACGTCAGCGGAATTCCAAGAACAATGGAAGAGTTCTGAATCATTTTTAAACGTCAGCGGAATTTTGAAAACAATGGAAGATTTCAGAAGCATTTTTAAACGTCAGCGGAATTCTGCGAACACTGGAAGACTTCCGAAGCATTTTTAAACTTCAGCGGAATTTGGAGAACAATCGAAGAGATCTGAAGCATTTTTAAAAGTCAGCGGAATTCCGAGAACACTGGAAGAGTTCCGAAGCATTTTTAAACTTCAGCGGAATTTGGAGAACAATCGAATAGTTCCGAAGAATTTTTAAAAGTCAGCGGAATTCCGAGAACAATGGAAGCTTTGTGAAGCATTTTTAAACGTCAGCGGAATTCCGAGAACAATGGAAGAGTTCCGAAGCATTTTTAAACGTCAGCGGAATTCCGAGAACAATGGAAGAGTTCTGAAGCCTTTTTAAATGTCAGCGGAATTCCGAGAACAATGAAAGAGTTCTGAAGCATTTTTAAAAGTCAGCGGAATTCTGAGAACAATAGAAGAGTTGTGAAGCAATTTTAAGCGTCAGCGGAATTCCGAGAACAATGGAAGAGTTCCGAAGCATTTTTAAACGTCAGCGGAATTTTGAAAACAATGGAAGAGTTCCGAAGCATTTTTAAACTTCAGCGGAATTTGGAGAACAATCGAAGAGTTCCGAAGCATTTTTAAAAGTCAGCGGAATTCCGAGAACAATGGAAGCTTTGTGAAGCATTTTTAAACGTCAGCGGAATTCCGAGAACAATGGAAGAGTTCTAAAGCCTTTTTAAATGTCAGCGGAATTCCGAGAACAATGGAAGAGTTCCAAAGCATTTTTAAATGTCAGCGGAATTCTGAGAACAATGGAAGAGTTCCGAAGCATTTTTAAACTTCAGCAGAATTCCGAGAACAATGGAAGAATTCCGAAGCATACTTAAACTTCAGCAGAATTCCGAGAACAATGGAAGAGTTCCGAAGCATTCTTAAACTTCAGCGGAATTCCGAGAACAATGGAAGAGTTCCGAAGCATTTTTAAAAGTCAGCGGAATTCCGAGAACAATGGAAGAGTTCCGAAGCATTTTTAAAAGTCAGCAGAATTCCGAGAACAATAGAAGGGTACCAAAGCATGTTTAAACTTCAGCGGAATTCTGAGAACAATGTAAGAGTTCCGAAGCATTTTTAAACTTCACCGGAATTCCGAGAACAATGGAAGAGTTCCGAAGCATTTTTAAACGTCAGCGGAATTCCGAGAACAATGGAAGAGTTCTGAAGCATTTTTAAACGTCAGCGGAATTTTGAAAACAATGGAAGATTTCCAAAGCATTTTTAAACGTCAGCGGAGTTCTGCGAACACTGGAAGAGTTCCGAAGCATTTTTAAACTTCAGCGGAATTTGGAGAACAATCGAAGAGTTCCGAAGCATTTTTAAACTTCAGCGGAATTTGGAGAACAATCGAAGTGTTCCGAAGCATTTTTAAAAGTCAGCGGAATTCCGAGAACAATGGAAGAGTTCTGAAGCCTTTTTAAATGTCAGCGGAATTCCGAGAACAATGGAAGAGTTCTGAAGCATTTTTAAAAGTCAGCGGAATTCTGAGAACAATAGAAGAGTTGTGAAGCAATTTTAAGCGTCAGCGGAATTCCGAGAACAATGGAAGAGTTCCGAAGCATTTTTAAATGTCAGCGGAATTCCGAGAACAATGGAAGAGTTCTGAAGCATTTTTAAAAGTCAGTGGAATTCTGAGAACAATAGAAGAGTTGTGAAGGATTTTTAAGCGTCAGCGGAATTCCGAGAACAATGGACGAATTCCGAAGCATTTTTAAACTTCAAAACTTCAGCAGAATTCCAAGAACAATGGAAGAGTTTCGAAGCATTCTTAAACTTCAGCGGAATTCCGAGAACAAAGGAAGAGTTCCGAAGCATTTTTAAAAGTCAGCGGAATTCCGAGAACAATAGAAGAGTTCCGAAGCATTTTTAAACTTCAGCAGAATTCCTGGATCAATGGAAGAGTTCCGAAGCATTTTTAAAAGTCAGCAGAATTCCGAGAACAATAGAAGGGTACCAAAGCATGTTTAAACTTCAGCGGAATTCTGAGAACAATGTAAGAGTTCCGAAGCATTTTTAAACTTCACCGGAATTCCGAGAACAATGGAAGAGTTCCGAAGCATTTTTAAACGTCAGCGGAATTCCGAGAACAATGCAAGAGTTCTGAATCATTTTTAAACGTCAGCGGAATTTTGAAAACAATGGAAGAGTTCCGAAGCATTTTTAAATGTCAGCGGAATTCCGAGAACAATGGAAGAGTTCTGAATCATTTTTAAACGTCAGCGGAATTTTGAAAACAATGGAAGAGTTCCGAAGCATTTTTAAAAGTCAGCGGAATTCCGAGAACACTGGAAGAGTTCCGAAGCATTTTTAAACTTCAGCGGAATTTGGAGAACAATCGAAGAGTTCCGAAGCATTTTTAAAAGTCAGCGGAATTCCGAGAACAATGGAAGCTTTGTGAAGCATTTTTAAACGTCAGCGGAATTCCGAGAACAATGGAAGAGTTCCGAAGCATTTTTAAAAGTCAGCGGAATTCCGAGAACAATGGAAGCTTTGTGAAGCATTTTTAAACGTCAGCGGAATTCCGAGAACAATGGAAGAGTTCCGAAGCATTTTGAAACGTCAGCGGAATTCCGAGAACAATGGAAGTGTTCTGAAGCCTTTTTAAATGTCAGCGGAATTCCGAGAACAATGGAAGAGTTCCGAAGCATTTTTAAATGTCAGCGGAATTCTGAGAACAGTGGAAGAGTTCCGAAGCATTTTTAAACTTTAGCAGAATTCCGAGAACAATGGAAGAGTTCCGAAGCATACCTAAACTTCAGCAGAATTCCGAGAACAATGGAAGAGTTCTGAAGCATTTTTTAAAGTCAGCGGAATAACGAGAACAATGGAAGAGTTGTGAAGCATTTTTAAACGTCAGCGGAATTCCAGAACAATGGAAGAGTTCTGAAGCATTTTTAAATGTCAGCGGAATTCCGAGAACAATGGAAGAGTTCTGAAGCATTTTTAAACGTCAGCGGATTTTGAAAACAATGGAAGATTTCCGAAGCATTTTTAAACGTCAGCGGAATTCTGTGAACACTGGAAGAGTTCCGAAGCATTTTTAAACTTCAGCGGAATTTGGAGAACAATCGAAGAGTTCCGAAGCATTTTTAAAAGTCAGCGGAATTCCGAGAACAATGGAAGCTTTGTGAAGCATTTTTAAACGTCAGCGGAATTCCGAGAACAATGGAAGAGTTCCGAAGCATTTTGAAACGTCAGCGGAATTCCGAGAACAATGGAAGTGTTCTGAAGCCTTTTTAAATGTCAGCGGAATTCCGAGAACAATGGAAGAGTTCCGAAGCATTTTTAAATGTCAGCGGAATTCTGAGAACAGTGGAAGAGTTCCGAAGCATTTTTAAACTTTAGCAGAATTCCGAGAACAATGGAAGAGTTCCGAAGCATACTTAAACTTCAGCAGAATTCCGAGAACAATGGAAGTGTTCTGAAGCATTTTTTAAAGTCAGCGGAATAACGAGAACAATGGAAGAGTTGTGAAGCATTTTTAAACGTCAGCGGAATTCCAGAACAATGGAAGAGTTCTGAAGCATTTTTAAATGTCAGCGGAATTCCGAGAACAATGGAAGAGTTCTGAAGCATTTTTAAACGTCAGCGGATTTTGAAAACAATGGAAGATTTCCGAAGCATTTTTAAACGTCAGCGGAATTCTGTGAACACTGGAAGAGTTCCGAAGCATTTTTAAACTTCAGCGGAATTTGGAGAACAATCGAAGAGTTCCGAATCAATTTTAAAAGTCAGCGGAATTCCGAGAACAATGGAAAGGTTGTGAAGCATTTTTAAACGTCAGTGGAATTCCAAGAACAACGGAAGAGTTCCGAAGCATTTTTAAACGTCAGCGGAATTCCGAGAACAATGGAAGAGTTCCGAAGCATTTTTAAATGTAAGCGGAATTCTGAGAACAATGGAAGAGTTCTGAAGCATTTTTAAAAGTCAGCGGAATTCCGAGAACAATGGAAGAGTTCCGAAGCATTTTTAAACGTCAGCGGAATTCCAAGAACAATGGAAGAGTTCTGAATCATTTTTAAACGTCAGCGGAATTTTGAAAACAATGGAAGATTTCAGAAGCATTTTTAAACGTCAGCGGAATTCTGCGAACACTGGAAGACTTCCGAAGCATTTTTAAACTTCAGCGGAATTTGGAGAACAATCGAAGAGATCTGAAGCATTTTTAAAAGTCAGCGGAATTCCGAGAACACTGGAAGAGTTCCGAAGCATTTTTAAACTTCAGCGGAATTTGGAGAACAATCGAATAGTTCCGAAGAATTTTTAAAAGTCAGCGGAATTCCGAGAACAATGGAAGCTTTGTGAAGCATTTTTAAACGTCAGCGGAATTCCGAGAACAATGGAAGAGTTCCGAAGCATTTTTAAACGTCAGCGGAATTCCGAGAACAATGGAAGAGTTCTGAAGCCTTTTTAAATGTCAGCGGAATTCCGAGAACAATGAAAGAGTTCTGAAGCATTTTTAAAAGTCAGCGGAATTCTGAGAACAATAGAAGAGTTGTGAAGCAATTTTAAGCGTCAGCGGAATTCCGAGAACAATGGAAGAGTTCCGAAGCATTTTTAAACGTCAGCGGAATTTTGAAAACAATGGAAGAGTTCCGAAGCATTTTTAAACTTCAGCGGAATTTGGAGAACAATCGAAGAGTTCCGAAGCATTTTTAAACGTCAGCGGAATTCCGAGAACAATGGAAGAGTTCTAAAGCCTTTTTAAATGTCAGCGGAATTCCGAGAACAATGGAAGAGTTCCAAAGCATTTTTAAATGTCAGCGGAATTCTGAGAACAATGGAAGAGTTCCGAAGCATTTTTAAACTTCAGCAGAATTCCGAGAACAATGGAAGAATTCCGAAGCATACTTAAACTTCAGCAGAATTCCGAGAACAATGGAAGAGTTCCGAAGCATTCTTAAACTTCAGCGGAATTCCGAGAACAATGGAAGAGTTCCGAAGCATTTTTAAAAGTCAGCGGAATTCCGAGAACAATGGAAGAGTTCCGAAGCATTTTTAAAAGTCAGCAGAATTCCGAGAACAATAGAAGGGTACCAAAGCATGTTTAAACTTCAGCGGAATTCTGAGAACAATGTAAGAGTTCCGAAGCATTTTTAAACTTCACCGGAATTCCGAGAACAATGGAAGAGTTCCGAAGCATTTTTAAACGTCAGCGGAATTCCGAGAACAATGGAAGAGTTCTGAAGCATTTTTAAACGTCAGCGGAATTTTGAAAACAATGGAAGATTTCCAAAGCATTTTTAAACATCAGCGGAGTTCTGCGAACACTGGAAGAGTTCCGAAGCATTTTTAAACTTCAGCGGAATTTGGAGAACAATCGAAGAGTTCCGAAGCATTTTTAAACTTCAGCGGAATTTGGAGAACAATCGAAGAGTTCCGAAGCATTTTTAAAAGTCAGCGGAATTCCGAGAACAATGGAAGAGTTCTGAAGCCTTTTTAAATGTCAGCGGAATTCCGAGAACAATGGAAGAGTTCTGAAGCATTTTTAAAAGTCAGCGGAATTCTGAGAGCAATAGAAGAGTTGTGAAGCAATTTTAAGCGTCAGCGGAATTCCGAGAACAATGGAAGAGTTCCGAAGCATTTTTAAATGTCAGCGGAATTCCGAGAACAATGGTAGAGTTCTGAAGCATTTTTAAAAGTCAATGGAATTCTGAGAACAATAGAAGAGTTGTGAAGGATTTTTAAGCGTCAGCGGAATTCCGAGAACAATGGACGAATTCCGAAGCATTTTTAAACTTCAAAACTTCAGCAGAATTCCAAGAACAATGGAAGAGTTTCGAAGCATTCTTAAACTTCAGCGGAATTCCGAGAACAAAGGAAGAGTTCCGAAGCATTTTTAAAAGTCAGCGGAATTCCGAGAACAATAGAAGAGTTCCGAAGCATTTTTAAACTTCAGCAGAATTCCTGGATCAATGGAAGAGTTCCGAAGCATTTTTAAAAGTCAGCAGAATTCCGAGAACAATAGAAGGGTACCAAAGCATGTTTAAACTTCAGCGGAATTCTGAGAACAATGTAAGAGTTCCGAAGCATTTTTAAACTTCACCGGAATTCCGAGAACAATGGAAGAGTTCCGAAGCATTTTTAAACGTCAGCGGAATTCCGAGAACAATGCAAGAGTTCTGAATCATTTTTAAACGTCAGCGGAATTTTGAAAACAATGGAAGAGTTCCGAAGCATTTTTAAATGTCAGCGGAATTCCGAGAACAATGGAAGAGTTCTGAATCATTTTTAAACGTCAGCGGAATTTTGAAAACAATGGAAGAGTTCCGAAGCATTTTTAAAAGTCAGCGGAATTCCGAGAACACTGGAAGAGTTCCGAAGCATTTTTAAACTTCAGCGGAATTTGGAGAACAATCGAAGAGTTCCGAAGCATTTTTAAAAGTCAGCGGAATTCCGAGAACAATGGAAGCTTTGTGAAGCATTTTTAAACGTCAGCGGAATTCCGAGAACAATGGAAGAGTTCCGAAGCATTTTGAAACGTCAGCGGAATTCCGAGAACAATGGAAGAGTTCTGAAGCATTTTTAAACGTCAGCGGAATTTTGAAAACAATGGAAGATTTCCGAAGCATTTTTAAACGTCAGCGGAGTTCTGCGAACGCTGGAAGAGTTCCGAAGCATTTTTAAACTTCAGCGGAATTTGGAGAACAATCGAAGAGTTCCGAAGCATTTTTAAAAGTCAGCGGAATTCCGAGAACACTGGAAGAGTTCCGAAGCATTTTTAAACTTCAGCGGAATTTGGAGAACAATCGAAGAGTTCCGAAGCATTTTTAAAAGTCAGCGGAATTCCGAGAACAATGGAAGCTTTGTGAAGCATTTTTAAACGTCAGCGGAATTCCGAGAACAATGGAAGAGTTCCGAAGCATTTTGAAACGTCAGCGGAATTCCGAGAACAATGGAAGTGTTCTGAAGCCTTTTTAAATGTCAGCGGAATTCCGAGAACAATGGAAGAGTTCCGAAGCATTTTTAAATGTCAGCGGAATTCTGAGAACAGTGGAAGAGTTCCGAAGCATTTTTAAACTTTAGCAGAATTCCGAGAACAATGGAAGAGTTCCGAAGCATACTTAAACTTCAGCAGAATTCCGAGAACAATGGAAGAGTTCTGAAGCATTTTTTAAAGTCAGCGGAATAACGAGAACAATGGAAGAGTTGTGAAGCATTTTTAAACGTCAGCGGAATTCCAGAACAATGGAAGAGTTCTGAAGCATTTTTAAATGTCAGCGGAATTCCGAGAACAATGGAAGAGTTCTGAAGCATTTTTAAACGTCAGCGGATTTTGAAAACAATGGAAGATTTCCGAAGCATTTTTAAACATCAGCGGAATTCTGTGAACACTGGAAGAGTTCCGAAGCATTTTTAAACTTCAGCGGAATTTGGAGAACAATCGAAGAGTTCCGAATCAATTTTAAAAGTCAGCGGAATTCCGAGAACAATGGAAAGGTTGTGAAGCATTTTTAAACGTCAGTGGAATTCCAAGAACAACGGAAGAGTTCCGAAGCATTTTTAAACGTCAGCGGAATTCCGAGAACAATGGAAGAGTTCCGAAGCATTTTTAAATGTAAGCGGAATTCTGAGAACAATGGAAGAGTTCTGAAGCATTTTTAAAAGTCAGCGGAATTCCGAGAACAATGGAAGAGTTCCGAAGCATTTTTAAACGTCAGCGGAATTCCAAGAACAATGGAAGAGTTCTGAATCATTTTTAAACGTCAGCGGAATTTTGAAAACAATGGAAGATTTCAGAAGCATTTTTAAACGTCAGCGGAATTCTGCGAACACTGGAAGACTTCCGAAGCATTTTTAAACTTCAGCGGAATTTGGAGAACAATCGAATAGTTCCGAAGAATTTTTAAAAGTCAGCGGAATTCCGAGAACAATGGAAGCTTTGTGAAGCATTTTTAAACGTCAGCGGAATTCCGAGAACAATGGAAGAGTTCCGAAGCATTTTTAAACGTCAGCGGAATTCCGAGAACAATGGAAGAGTTCTGAAGCCTTTTTAAATGTCAGCGGAATTCCGAGAACAATGAAAGAGTTCTGAAGCATTTTTAAAAGTCAGCGGAATTCTGAGAACAATAGAAGAGTTGTGAAGCAATTTTAAGCGTCAGCGGAATTCCGAGAACAATGGAAGAGTTCCGAAGCATTTTTAAACGTCAGCGGAATTTTGAAAACAATGGAAGAGTTCCGAAGCATTTTTAAACTTCAGCGGAATTTGGAGAACAATCGAAGAGTTCCGAAGCATTTTTAAAAGTCAGCGGAATTCCGAGAACAATGGAAGCTTTGTGAAGCATTTTTAAACGTCAGCGGAATTCCGAGAACAATGGAAGAGTTCTAAAGCCTTTTTAAATGTCAGCGGAATTCCGAGAACAATGGAAGAGTTCCAAAGCATTTTTAAATGTCAGCGGAATTCTGAGAACAATGGAAGAGTTCCGAAGCATTTTTAAACTTCAGCAGAATTCCGAGAACAATGGAAGAATTCCGAAGCATACTTAAACTTCAGCAGAATTCCGAGAACAATGGAAGAGTTCCGAAGCATTCTTAAACTTCAGCGGAATTCCGAGAACAATGGAAGAGTTCCGAAGCATTTTTAAAAGTCAGCGGAATTCCGAGAACAATGGAAGAGTTCCGAAGCATTTTTAAAAGTCAGCAGAATTCCGAGAACAATAGAAGGGTACCAAAGCATGTTTAAACTTCAGCGGAATTCTGAGAACAATGGAAGAATTCCGAAGCATACTTAAACTTCAGCAGAATTCCGAGAACAATGGAAGAGTTCCGAAGCATTCTTAAACTTCACCGGAATTCCGAGAACAATGGAAGAGTTCCGAAGCATTTTTAAACGTCAGCGGAATTCCGAGAACAATGGAAGAGTTCTGAAGCATTTTTAAACGTCAGCGGAATTTTGAAAACAATGGAAGATTTCCAAAGCATTTTTAAACGTCAGCGGAGTTCTGCGAACACTGGAAGAGTTCCGAAGCATTTTTAAACTTCAGCGGAATTTGGAGAACAATCGAAGAGTTCCGAAGCATTTTTAAACTTCAGCGGAATTTGGAGAACAATCGAAGAGTTCCGAAGCATTTTTAAAAGTCAGCGGAATTCCGAGAACAATGGAAGAGTTCTGAAGCCTTTTTAAATGTCAGCGGAATTCCGAGAACAATGGAAGAGTTCTGAAGCATTTTTAAAAGTCAGCGGAATTCTGAGAACAATAGAAGAGTTGTGAAGCAATTTTAAGCGTCAGCGGAATTCCGAGAACAATGGAAGAGTTCCGAAGCATTTTTAAATGTCAGCGGAATTCCGAGAACAATGGAAGAGTTCTGAAGCATTTTTAAAAGTCAGTGGAATTCTGAGAACAATAGAAGAGTTGTGAAGGATTTTTAAGCGTCAGCGGAATTCCGAGAACAATGGACGAATTCCGAAGCATTTTTAAACTTCAAAACTTCAGCAGAATTCCAAGAACAATGGAAGAGTTTCGAAGCATTCTTAAACTTCAGCGGAATTCCGAGAACAAAGGAAGAGTTCCGAAGCATTTTTAAAAGTCAGCGGAATTCCGAGAACAATAGAAGAGTTCCGAAGCATTTTTAAACTTCAGCAGAATTCCTGGATCAATGGAAGAGTTCCGAAGCATTTTTAAAAGTCAGCAGAATTCCGAGAACAATAGAAGGGTACCAAAGCATGTTTAAACTTCAGCGGAATTCTGAGAACAATGTAAGAGTTCCGAAGCATTTTTAAATGTCAGCGGAATTCCGAGAACAATGGAAGAGTTCTGAATCATTTTTAAACGTCAGCGGAATTTTGAAAACAATGGAAGAGTTCCGAAGCATTTTTAAAAGTCAGCGGAATTCCGAGAACAATGGAAGCTTTGTGAAGCATTTTTAAACGTCAGCGGAATTCCGAGAACAATGGAAGAGTTCCGAAGCATTTTGAAACGTCAGCGGAATTCCGAGAACAATGGAAGAGTTCTGAAGCATTTTTAAACGTCAGCGGAATTTTGAAAACAATGGAAGATTTCCGAAGCATTTTTAAACGTCAGCGGAGTTCTGCGAACGCTGGAAGAGTTCCGAAGCATTTTTAAACTTCAGCGGAATTTGGAGAACAATCGAAGAGTTCCGAAGCATTTTTAAAAGTCAGCGGAATTCCGAGAACACTGGAAGAGTTCCGAAGCATTTTTAAACTTCAGCGGAATTTGGAGAACAATCGAAGAGTTCCGAAGCATTTTTAAAAGTCAGCGGAATTCCGAGAACAATGGAAGCTTTGTGAAGCATTTTTAAACGTCAGCGGAATTCCGAGAACAATGGAAGAGTTCCGAAGCATTTTGAAACGTCAGCGGAATTCCGAGAACAATGGAAGTGTTCTGAAGCCTTTTTAAATGTCAGCGGAATTCCGAGAACAATGGAAGAGTTCCGAAGCATTTTTAAATGTCAGCGGAATTCTGAGAACAGTGGAAGAGTTCCGAAGCATTTTTAAACTTTAGCAGAATTCCGAGAACAATGGAAGAGTTCCGAAGCATACTTAAACTTCAGCAGAATTCCGAGAACAATGGAAGAGTTCTGAAGCATTTTTTAAAGTCAGCGGAATAACGAGAACAATGGAAGAGTTGTGAAGCATTTTTAAACGTCAGCGGAATTCCAGAACAATGGAAGAGTTCTGAAGCATTTTTAAATGTCAGCGGAATTCCGAGAACAATGGAAGAGTTCTGAAGCATTTTTAAACGTCAGCGGATTTTGAAAACAATGGAAGATTTCCGAAGCATTTTTAAACGTCAGCGGAATTCTGTGAACACTGGAAGAGTTCCGAAGCATTTTTAAACTTCAGCGGAATTTGGAGAACAATCGAAGAGTTCCGAATCAATTTTAAAAGTCAGCGGAATTCCGAGAACAATGGAAAGGTTGTGAAGCATTTTTAAACGTCAGTGGAATTCCAAGAACAACGGAAGAGTTCCGAAGCATTTTTAAACGTCAGCGGAATTCCGAGAACAATGGAAGAGTTCCGAAGCATTTTTAAATGTAAGCGGAATTCTGAGAACAATGGAAGAGTTCTGAAGCATTTTTAAAAGTCAGCGGAATTCTGAGAACAATAGAAGAGTTGTGAAGCATTTTTAAGCGTCAGCGGAATTCCGAGAACAATGGAAGAATTCCGAAGCATTTTTAAACGTCAGCGGAATTACGAGAACAATGGAAGAGTTCCGAAGCATTTTTAAACTTCAGCGGAATTTGGAGAACAATCGAAGAGTTCCGAAGCATTTTTAAAAGTCAGCGGAATTCCGAGAACAATGGAAGCTTTGTGAAGCATTTTTAAACGTCAGCGGAATTCCGAGAACAATGGAAGAGTTCCGAAGCATTTTTAAACTTCAGCAGAATTCCTGGATCAATGGAAGAGTTCCGAAGCATTTTTAAAAGTCAGCAGAATTCCGAGAACAATAGAAGGGTACCAAAGCATGTTTAAACTTCAGCGGAATTCTGAGAACAATGTGAGAGTTCCGAAGCATTTTTAAACTTCACCGGAATTCCGAGAACAATGGAAGAGTTCCGAAGCATTTTTAAACGTCAGCGGAATTCCGAGAACAATGCAAGAGTTCTGAATCATTTTTAAACGTCAGCGGAATTTTGAAAACAATGGAAGAGTTCCGAAGCATTTTTAAATGTCAGCGGAATTCCGAGAACAATGGAAGAGTTCTGAATCATTTTTAAACGTCAGCGGAATTTTGAAAACAATGGAAGAGTTCCGAAGCATTTTTAAAAGTCAGCGGAATTCCGAGAACACTGGAAGAGTTCCGAAGCATTTTTAAACTTCAGCGGAATTTGGAGAACAATCGAAGAGTTCCGAAGCATTTTTAAAAGTCAGCGGAATTCCGAGAACAATGGAAGCTTTGTGAAGCATTTTTAAACGTCAGCGGAATTCCGAGAACAATGGAAGAGTTCCGAAGCATTTTGAAACGTCAGCGGAATTCCGAGAACAATGGAAGAGTTCTGAAGCATTTTTAAACGTCAGCGGAATTTTGAAAACAATGGAAGATTTCCGAAGCATTTTTAAACGTCAGCGGAGTTCTGCGAACGCTGGAAGAGTTCCGAAGCATTTTTAAACTTCAGCGGAATTTGGAGAACAATCGAAGAGTTCCGAAGCATTTTTAAAAGTCAGCGGAATTCCGAGAACACTGGAAGAGTTCCGAAGCATTTTTAAACTTCAGCGGAATTTGGAGAACAATCGAAGAGTTCCGAAGCATTTTTAAAAGTCAGCGGAATTCCGAGAACAATGGAAGCTTTGTGAAGCATTTTTAAACGTCAGCGGAATTCCGAGAACAATGGAAGAGTTCTGAAGCATTTTTAAACGTCAGCGGAATTTTGAAAACAATGGAAGATTTCCGAAGCATTTTTAAACGTCAGCGGAGTTCTGCGAACGCTGGAAGAGTTCCGAAGCATTTTTAAACTTCAGCGGAATTTGGAGAACAATCGAAGAGTTCCGAAGCATTTTTAAAAGTCAGCGGAATTCCGAGAACACTGGAAGAGTTCCGAAGCATTTTTAAACTTCAGCGGAATTTGGAGAACAATCGAAGAGTTCCGAAGCATTTTTAAAAGTCAGCGGAATTCCGAGAACAATGGAAGCTTTGTGAAGCATTTTTAAACGTCAGCGGAATTCCGAGAACAATGGAAGAGTTCCGAAGCATTTTGAAACGTCAGCGGAATTCCGAGAACAATGGAAGTGTTCTGAAGCCTTTTTAAATGTCAGCGGAATTCCGAGAACAATGGAAGAGTTCCGAAGCATTTTTAAATGTCAGCGGAATTCTGAGAACAGTTCAAGAGTTCCGAAGCATTTTTAAACTTTAGCAGAATTCCGAGAACAATGGAAGAGTTCCGAAGCATACTTAAACTTCAGCAGAATTCCGAGAACAATGGAAGAGTTCTGAAGCATTTTTTAAAGTCAGCGGAATAACGAGAACAATGGAAGAGTTGTGAAGCATTTTTAAACGTCAGCGGAATTCCAGAACAATGGAAGAGTTCTGAAGCATTTTTAAATGTCAGCGGAATTCCGAGAACAATGGAAGAGTTCTGAAGCATTTTTAAACGTCAGCGGATTTTGAAAACAATGGAAGATTTCCGAAGCATTTTTAAACGTCAGCGGAATTCTGTGAACACTGGAAGAGTTCCGAAGCATTTTTAAACTTCAGCGGAATTTGGAGAACAATCGAAGAGTTCCGAATCAATTTTAAAAGTCAGCGGAATTCCGAGAACAATGGAAAGGTTGTGAAGCATTTTTAAACGTCAGTGGAATTCCAAGAACAACGGAAGAGTTCCGAAGCATTTTTAAACGTCAGCGGAATTCCGAGAACAATGGAAGAGTTCCGAAGCATTTTTAAATGTAAGCGGAATTCTGAGAACAATGGAAGAGTTCTGAAGCATTTTTAAAAGTCAGCGGAATTCTGAGAACAATAGAAGAGTTGTGAAGCATTTTTAAGCGTCAGCGGAATTCCGAGAACAATGGAAGAATTCCGAAGCATTTTTAAACGTCAGCGGAATTACGAGAACAATGGAAGAGTTCCGAAGCATTTTTAAACTTCAGCGGAATTTGGAGAACAATCGAAGAGTTCCGAAGCATTTTTAAAAGTCAGCGGAATTCCGAGAACAATGGAAGCTTTGTGAAGCATTTTTAAACGTCAGCGGAATTCCGAGAACAATGGAAGAGTTCCGAAGCATTTTTAAACTTCAGCAGAATTCCTGGATCAATGGAAGAGTTCCGAAGCATTTTTAAAAGTCAGCAGAATTCCGAGAACAATAGAAGGGTACCAAAGCATGTTTAAACTTCAGCGGAATTCTGAGAACAATGTAAGAGTTCCGAAGCATTTTTAAACTTCACCGGAATTCCGAGAACAATGGAAGAGTTCCGAAGCATTTTTAAACGTCAGCGGAATTCCGAGAACAATGCAAGAGTTCTGAATCATTTTTAAACGTCAGCGGAATTTTGAAAACAATGGAAGAGTTCCGAAGCATTTTTAAAAGTCAGCGGAATTCCGAGAACACTGGAAGAGTTCCGAAGCATTTTTAAACTTCAGCGGAATTTGGAGAACAATCGAAGAGTTCCGAAGCATTTTTAAAAGTCAGCGGAATTCCGAGAACAATGGAAGCTTTGTGAAGCATTTTTAAACGTCAGCGGAATTCCGAGAACAATGGAAGAGTTCCGAAGCATTTTGAAACGTCAGCGGAATTCCGAGAACAATGGAAGAGTTCTGAAGCATTTTTAAACGTCAGCGGAATTTTGAAAACAATGGAAGATTTCCGAAGCATTTTTAAACGTCAGCGGAGTTCTGCGAACGCTGGAAGAGTTCCGAAGCATTTTTAAACTTCAGCGGAATTTGGAGAACAATCGAAGAGTTCCGAAGCATTTTTAAAAGTCAGCGGAATTCCGAGAACACTGGAAGAGTTCCGAAGCATTTTTAAACTTCAGCGGAATTTGGAGAACAATCGAAGAGTTCCGAAGCATTTTTAAAAGTCAGCGGAATTCCGAGAACAATGGAAGCTTTGTGAAGCATTTTTAAACGTCAGCGGAATTCCGAGAACAATGGAAGAGTTCTAAAGCCTTTTTAAATGTCAGCGGAATTCCGAGAACAATGGAAGAGTTCCAAAGCATTTTTAAATGTCAGCGGAATTCTGAGAACAATGGAAGAGTTCCGAAGCATTTTTAAACTTCAGCAGAATTCCGAGAACAATGGAAGAATTCCGAAGCATACTTAAACTTCAGCAGAATTCCGAGAACAATGGAAGAGTTCCGAAGCATTCTTAAACTTCAGCGGAATTCCGAGAACAATGGAAGAGTTCCGAAGCATTTTTAAAAGTCAGCGGAATTCCGAGAACAATGGAAGAGTTCCGAAGCATTTTTAAAAGTCAGCAGAATTCCGAGAACAATAGAAGGGTACCAAAGCATGTTTAAACTTCAGCGGAATTCTGAGAACAATGTAAGAGTTCCGAAGCATTTTTAAACTTCACCGGAATTCCGAGAACAATGGAAGAGTTCCGAAGCATTTTTAAACGTCAGCGGAATTCCGAGAACAATGGAAGAGTTCTGAAGCATTTTTAAACGTCAGCGGAATTTTGAAAACAATGGAAGATTTCCAAAGCATTTTTAAACGTCAGCGGAGTTCTGCGAACACTGGAAGAGTTCCGAAGCATTTTTAAACTTCAGCGGAATTTGGAGAACAATCGAAGAGTTCCGAAGCATTTTTAAACTTCAGCGGAATTTGGAGAACAATCGAAGAGTTCCGAAGCATTTTTAAAAGTCAGCGGAATTCCGAGAACAATGGAAGAGTTCTGAAGCCTTTTTAAATGTCAGCGGAATTCCGAGAACAATGGAAGAATTCTGAAGCATTTTTAAAAGTCAGCGGAATTCTGAGAACAATAGAAGAGTTGTGAAGCAATTTTAAGCGTCAGCGGAATTCCGAGAACAATGGAAGAGTTCCGAAGCATTTTTAAATGTCAGCGGAATTCCGAGAACAATGGAAGAGTTCTGAAGCATTTTTAAAAGTCAGTGGAATTCTGAGAACAATAGAAGAGTTGTGAAGGATTTTTAAGCGTCAGCGGAATTCCGAGAACAATGGACGAATTCCGAAGCATTTTTAAACTTCAAAACTTCAGCAGAATTCCAAGAACAATGGAAGAGTTTCGAAGCATTCTTAAACTTCAGCGGAATTCCGAGAACAAAGGAAGAGTTCCGAAGCATTTTTAAAAGTCAGCGGAATTCCGAGAACAATAGAAGAGTTCCGAAGCATTTTTAAACTTCAGCAGAATTCCTGGATCAATGGAAGAGTTCCGAAGCATTTTTAAAAGTCAGCAGAATTCCGAGAACAATAGAAGGGTACCAAAGCATGTTTAAACTTCAGCGGAATTCTGAGAACAATGTAAGAGTTCCGAAGCATTTTTAAACTTCACCGGAATTCCGAGAACAATGGAAGAGTTCCGAAGCATTTTTAAACGTCAGCGGAATTCCGAGAACAATGCAAGAGTTCTGAATCATTTTTAAACGTCAGCGGAATTTTGAAAACAATGGAAGAGTTCCGAAGCATTTTTAAATGTCAGCGGAATTCCGAGAACAATGGAAGAGTTCTGAATCATTTTTAAACGTCAGCGGAATTTTGAAAACAATGGAAGAGTTCCGAAGCATTTTTAAAAGTCAGCGGAATTCCGAGAACACTGGAAGAGTTCCGAAGCATTTTTAAACTTCAGCGGAATTTGGAGAACAATCGAAGAGTTCCGAAGCATTTTTAAAAGTCAGCGGAATTCCGAGAACAATGGAAGCTTTGTGAAGCATTTTTAAACGTCAGCGGAATTCCGAGAACAATGGAAGAGTTCCGAAGCATTTTGAAACGTCAGCGGAATTCCGAGAACAATGGAAGAGTTCTGAAGCATTTTTAAACGTCAGCGGAATTTTGAAAACAATGGAAGATTTCCGAAGCATTTTTAAACGTCAGCGGAGTTCTGCGAACGCTGGAAGAGTTCCGAAGCATTTTTAAACTTCAGCGGAATTTGGAGAACAATCGAAGAGTTCCGAAGCATTTTTAAAAGTCAGCGGAATTCCGAGAACACTGGAAGAGTTCCGAAGCATTTTTAAACTTCAGCGGAATTTGGAGAACAATCGAAGAGTTCCGAAGCATTTTTAAAAGTCAGCGGAATTCCGAGAACAATGGAAGCTTTGTGAAGCATTTTTAAACGTCAGCGGAATTCCGAGAACAATGGAAGAGTTCCGAAGCATTTTGAAACGTCAGCGGAATTCCGAGAACAATGGAAGTGTTCTGAAGCCTTTTTAAATGTCAGCGGAATTCCGAGAACAATGGAAGAGTTCCGAAGCATTTTTAAATGTCAGCGGAATTCTGAGAACAGTGGAAGAGTTCCGAAGCATTTTTAAACTTTAGCAGAATTCCGAGAACAATGGTAGAGTTCCGAAGCATACTTAAACTTCAGCAGAATTCCGAGAACAATGGAAGAGTTCTGAAGCATTTTTTAAAGTCAGCGGAATAACGAGAACAATGGAAGAGTTGTGAAGCATTTTTAAACGTCAGCGGAATTCCAGAACAATGGAAGAGTTCTGAAGCATTTTTAAATGTCAGCGGAATTCCGAGAACAATGGAAGAGTTCTGAAGCATTTTTAAACGTCAGCGGATTTTGAAAACAATGGAAGATTTCCGAAGCATTTTTAAACGTCAGCGGAATTCTGTGAACACTGGAAGAGTTCCGAAGCATTTTTAAACTTCAGCGGAATTTGGAGAACAATCGAAGAGTTCCGAATCAATTTTAAAAGTCAGCGGAATTCCGAGAACAATGGAAAGGTTGTGAAGCATTTTTAAACGTCAGTGGAATTCCAAGAACAACGGAAGAGTTCCGAAGCATTTTTAAACGTCAGCGGAATTCCGAGAACAATGGAAGAGTTCCGAAGCATTTTTAAATGTAAGCGGAATTCTGAGAACAATGGAAGAGTTCTGAAGCATTTTTAAAAGTCAGCGGAATTCTGAGAACAATAGAAGAGTTGTGAAGCATTTTTAAGTGTCAGCGGAATTCCGAGAACAATGGAAGAATTCCGAAGCATTTTTAAACGTCAGCGGAATTACGAGAACAATGGAAGAGTTCCGAAGCATTTTTAAACTTCAGCGGAATTTGGAGAACAATCGAAGAGTTCCGAAGCATTTTTAAAAGTCAGCGGAATTCCGAGAACAATGGAAGCTTTGTGAAGCATTTTTAAACGTCAGCGGAATTCCGAGAACAATGGAAGAGTTCCGAAGCATTTTTAAACTTCAGCAGAATTCCTGGATCAATGGAAGAGTTCCGAAGCATTTTTAAAAGTCAGCAGAATTCCGAGAACAATAGAAGGGTACCAAAGCATGTTTAAACTTCAGCGGAATTCTGAGAACAATGTAAGAGTTCCGAAGCATTTTTAAACTTCACCGGAATTCCGAGAACAATGGAAGAGTTCCGAAGCATTTTTAAACGTCAGCGGAATTCCGAGAACAATGCAAGAGTTCTGAATCATTTTTAAACGTCAGCGGAATTTTGAAAACAATGGAAGAGTTCCGAAGCATTTTTAAATGTCAGCGGAATTCCGAGAACAATGGAAGAGTTCTGAATCATTTTTAAACGTCAGCGGAATTTTGAAAACAATGGAAGAGTTCCGAAGCATTTTTAAAAGTCAGCGGAATTCCGAGAACACTGGAAGAGTTCCGAAGCATTTTTAAACTTCAGCGGAATTTGGAGAACAATCGAAGAGTTCCGAAGCATTTTTAAAAGTCAGCGGAATTCCGAGAACAATGGAAGCTTTGTGAAGCATTTTTAAACGTCAGCGGAATTCCGAGAACAATGGAAGAGTTCCGAAGCATTTTGAAACGTCAGCGGAATTCCGAGAACAATGGAAGAGTTCTGAAGCATTTTTAAACGTCAGCGGAATTTTGAAAACAATGGAAGATTTCCGAAGCATTTTTAAACGTCAGCGGAGTTCTGCGAACGCTGGAAGAGTTCCGAAGCATTTTTAAACTTCAGCGGAATTTGGAGAACAATCGAAGAGTTCCGAAGCATTTTTAAAAGTCAGCGGAATTCCGAGAACACTGGAAGAGTTCCGAAGCATTTTTAAACTTCAGCGGAATTTGGAGAACAATCGAAGAGTTCCGAAGCATTTTTAAAAGTCAGCGGAATTCCGAGAACAATGGAAGCTTTGTGAAGCATTTTTAAACGTCAGCGGAATTCCGAGAACAATGGAAGAGTTCTGAAGCATTTTTAAACGTCAGCGGAATTTTGAAAACAATGGAAGATTTCCGAAGCATTTTTAAACGTCAGCGGAGTTCTGCGAACGCTGGAAGAGTTCCGAAGCATTTTTAAACTTCAGCGGAATTTGGAGAACAATCGAAGAGTTCCGAAGCATTTTTAAAAGTCAGCGGAATTCCGAGAACACTGGAAGAGTTCCGAAGCATTTTTAAACTTCAGCGGAATTTGGAGAACAATCGAAGAGTTCCGAAGCATTTTTAAAAGTCAGCGGAATTCCGAGAACAATGGAAGCTTTGTGAAGCATTTTTAAACGTCAGCGGAATTCCGAGAACAATGGAAGAGTTCCGAAGCATTTTGAAACGTCAGCGGAATTCCGAGAACAATGGAAGTGTTCTGAAGCCTTTTTAAATGTCAGCGGAATACCGAGAACAATGGAAGAGTTCCGAAGCATTTTTAAATGTCAGCGGAATTCTGAGAACAGTGGAAGAGTTCCGAAGCATTTTTAAACTTTAGCAGAATTCCGAGAACAATGGAAGAGTTCCGAAGCATACTTAAACTTCAGCAGAATTCCGAGAACAATGGAAGAGTTCTGAAGCATTTTTTAAAGTCAGCGGAATAACGAGAACAATGGAAGAGTTGTGAAGCATTTTTAAACGTCAGCGGAATTCCAGAACAATGGAAGAGTTCTGAAGCATTTTTAAATGTCAGCGGAATTCCGAGAACAATGGAAGAGTTCTGAAGCATTTTTAAACGTCAGCGGATTTTGAAAACAATGGAAGATTTCCGAAGCATTTTTAAACGTCAGCGGAATTCTGTGAACACTGGAAGAGTTCCGAAGCATTTTTAAACTTCAGCGGAATTTGGAGAACAATCGAAGAGTTCCGAATCAATTTTAAAAGTCAGCGGAATTCCGAGAACAATGGAAAGGTTGTGAAGCATTTTTAAACGTCAGTGGAATTCCAAGAACAACGGAAGAGTTCCGAAGCATTTTTAAACGTCAGCGGAATTCCGAGAACAATGGAAGAGTTCCGAAGCATTTTTAAATGTAAGCGGAATTCTGAGAACAATGGAAGAGTTCTGAAGCATTTTTAAAAGTCAGCGGAATTCTGAGAACAATAGAAGAGTTGTGAAGCATTTTTAAGCGTCAGCGGAATTCCGAGAACAAAGGAAGAATTCCGAAGCATTTTTAAACGTCAGCGGAATTACGAGAACAATGGAAGAGTTCCGAAGCATTTTTAAACTTCAGCGGAATTTGGAGAACAATCGAAGAGTTCCGAAGCATTTTTAAAAGTCAGCGGAATTCCGAGAACAATGGAAGCTTTGTGAAGCATTTTTAAACGTCAGCGGAATTCCGAGAACAATGGAAGAGTTCCGAAGCATTTTTAAACTTCAGCAGAATTCCTGGATCAATGGAAGAGTTCCGAAGCATTTTTAAAAGTCAGCAGAATTCCGAGAACAATAGAAGGGTACCAAAGCATGTTTAAACTTCAGCGGAATTCTGAGAACAATGTAAGAGTTCCGAAGCATTTTTAAACTTCACCGGAATTCCGAGAACAATGGAAGAGTTCCGAAGCATTTTTAAACGTCAGCGGAATTCCGAGAACAATGCAAGAGTTCTGAATCATTTTTAAACGTCAGCGGAATTTTGAAAACAATGGAAGAGTTCCGAAGCATTTTTAAATGTCAGCGGAATTCCGAGAACAATGGAAGAGTTCTGAATCATTTTTAAACGTCAGCGGAATTTTGAAAACAATGGAAGAGTTCCGAAGCATTTTTAAAAGTCAGCGGAATTCCGAGAACACTGGAAGAGTTCCGAAGCATTTTTAAACTTCAGCGGAATTTGGAGAACAATCGAAGAGTTCCGAAGCATTTTTAAAAGTCAGCGGAATTCCGAGAACACTGGAAGAGTTCCGAAGCATTTTTAAACTTCAGCGGAATTTGGAGAACAATCGAAGAGTTCCGAAGCATTTTTAAAAGTCAGCAGAATTCCGAGAACAATGGAAGAGTTCTGAAGCATTTTTTAAAGTCAGCGGAATAACGAGAACAATGGAAGAGTTGTGAAGCATTTTTAAACGTCAGCGGAATTCCAGAACAATGGAAGAGTTCTGAAGCATTTTTAAATGTCAGCGGAATTCCGAGAACAATGGAAGAGTTCTGAAGCATTTTTAAACGTCAGCGGATTTTGAAAACAATGGAAGATTTCCGAAGCATTTTTAAACGTCAGCGGAATTCTGTGAACACTGGAAGAGTTCCGAAGCATTTTTAAACTTCAGCGGTATTTGGAGAACAATCGAAGAGTTCCGAATCAATTTTAAAAGTCAGCGGAATTCCGAGAACAATGGAAAGGTTGTGAAGCATTTTTAAACGTCAGTGGAATTCCAAGAACAACGGAAGAGTTCCGAAGCATTTTTAAACGTCAGCGGAATTCCGAGAACAATGGAAGAGTTCCGAAGCATTTTTAAATGTAAGCGGAATTCTGAGAACAATGGAAGAGTTCTGAAGCATTTTTAAAAGTCAGCGGAATTCTGAGAACAATAGAAGAGTTGTGAAGCATTTTTAAGCGTCAGCGGAATTCCGAGAACAATGGAAGAATTCCGAAGCATTTTTAAACGTCAGCGGAATTACGAGAACAATGGAAGAGTTCC
Organism: Phyllobates terribilis; assembly: GCF_046119375.1. Lineage (NCBI taxonomy): Eukaryota > Metazoa > Chordata > Amphibia > Anura > Dendrobatidae > Phyllobates > Phyllobates terribilis. Next base: position 8,580,502 of record NW_027362788.1, on the reverse strand, counting down.
GAAGCATTTTTAAACTTCAGCGGAATTTGGAGAACAATCGAAGAGTTCCGAAGCATTTTTAAAAGTCAGCGGAATTCCGAGAACAATGGAAGCTTTGTGAAGCATTTTTAAACGTCAGCGGAATTCCGAGAACAATGGAAGAATTCCGAAGCATTTTTAAACTTCAGCAGAATTCCGAGAACAATGGAAGAGTTCCGAAGCATACTTAAACTTCAGCAGAATTCCGAGAACAATGGGAGAGTTCCGAAGCATTTTTAAACTTCAAAACTTCAGCAGAATTCCGAGAACAATGGAAGAGTTCCGAAGCATTCTTAAACTTCAGCGGAATTCCGAGAACAATGGAAGAGTTCCGAAGCATTTTTAAAAGTCAGCGGAATTCCGAGAACACTGGAAGAGTTCCGAAGCATTTTTAAACTTCAGCGGAATTTGGAGAACAATCGAAGAGTTCCGAAGCATTTTTAAAAGTCAGCGGAATTCCGAGAACAATGGAAGAGTTCCGAAGCATTTTTAAAAGTCAGCGGAATTCCGAGAACAATGGAAGAGTTCCGAAGCATTTTTAAAAGTCAGCAGAATTCCGAGAACAATAGAAGGGTACCAAAGCATGTTTAAACTTCAGCGGAATTCTGAGAACAATGTAAGAGTTCCGAAGCATTTTTAAACTTCACCGGAATTCCGAGAACAATGGAAGAGTTCCGAAGCATTTTTAAACGTCAGCGGAATTCCGAGAACAATGGAAGAGGTCTGAAGCATTTTTAAACGTCAGCGGAATTTTGAAAACAATGGAAGATTTCCGAAGCATTTTTAAACGTCAGCGGAGTTCTGCGAACACTGGAAGAGTTCCGAAGCATTTTTAAACTTCAGCGGAATTTGGAGAACAATCGAAGAGTTCCGAAGCATTTTTAAAAGTCAGCGGAATTCCGAGAACACTGGAAGAGTTCCGAAGCATTTTTAAACTTCAGCGGAATTTGGAGAACAATCGAAGAGTTCCGAAGCATTTTTAAAAGTCAGCGGAATTCCGAGAACAATGGAAGCTTTGTGAAGCATTTTTAAACGTCAGCGGAATTCCGAGAACAATGGAAGAGTTCCGAAGCATTTTTAAACGTCAGCGGAATTCCGAGAACAATGGAAGAGTTCTGAAGCCTTTTTAAATGTCAGCGGAATTCCGAGAACAATGGAAGAGTTCCGAAGCATTTTTAAATGTCAGCGGAATTCTGAGAACAGTGGAAGAGTTCCGAAGCATTTTTAAACTTCAGCAGAATTCCGAGAACAATGGAAGAGTTCCGAAGCATACTTAAACTTCAGCAGAATTCCGAGAACAATGCAAGAGTTCTGAAGCATTTTTTAAAGTCAGCGGAATAACGAGAACAATGGAAGAGTTGTGAAGCATTTTTAAACGTCAGCGGAATTCCAGAACAATGGAAGAGTTCTGAAGCATTTTTAAATGTCAGCGGAATTCCGAGAACAATGGAAGAGTTCTGAAGCATTTTTAAACGTCAGCGGATTTTGAAAACAATGGAAGATTTCCGAAGCATTTTTAAACGTCAGCGGAATTCTGTGAACACTGGAAGTGTTCCGAAGCATTTTTAAACTTCAGCGGAATTTGGAGAACAATCGAAGAGTTCCGAATCAATTTTAAAAGTCAGCGGAATTCCGAGAACAATGGAAAGGTTGTGAAGCATTTTTAAACGTCAGTGGAATTCCAAGAACAATGGAAGAGTTCCGAAGCATTTTTAAATGTCAGCGGAATTCCGAGAACAATGGAAGAGTTCTGAAGCATTTTTAAAAGTCAGTGGAATTCTGAGAACAATAGAAGAGTTGTGAAGGATTTTTAAGCGTCAGCGGAATTCCGAGAACAATGGACGAATTCCGAAGCATTTTTAAACTTCAAAACTTCAGCAGAATTCCAAGAACAATGGAAGAGTTTCGAAGCATTCTTAAACTTCAGCGGAATTCCGAGAACAAAGGAAGAGTTCCGAAGCATTTTTAAAAGTCAGCGGAATTCCGAGAACAATAGAAGAGTTCCGAAGCATTTTTAAACTTCAGCAGAATTCCTGGATCAATGGAAGAGTTCCGAAGTATTTTTAAAAGTCAGCAGAATTCCGAGAACAATAGAAGGGTACCAAAGCATGTTTAAACTTCAGCGGAATTCTGAGAACAATGTAAGAGTTCCGAAGCATTTTTAAACTTCACCGGAATTCCGAGAACAATGGAAGAGTTCCGAAGCATTTTTAAACGTCAGCGGAATTCCGAGAACAATGCAAGAGTTCTGAATCATTTTTAAACGTCAGCGGAATTTTGAAAACAATGGAAGAGTTCCGAAGCATTTTTAAATGTCAGCGGAATTCCGAGAACAATGGAAGAGTTCTGAATCATTTTTAAACGTCAGCGGAATTTTGAAAACAATGGAAGAGTTCCGAAGCATTTTTAAAAGTCAGCGGAATTCCGAGAACACTGGAAGAGTTCCGAAGCATTTTTAAACTTCAGCGGAATTTGGAGAACAATCGAAGAGTTCCGAAGCATTTTTAAAAGTCAGCGGAATTCCGAGAACAATGGAAGCTTTGTGAAGCATTTTTAAACGTCAGCGGAATTCCGAGAACAATGGAAGAGTTCCGAAGCATTTTGAAACGTCAGCGGAATTCCGAGAACAATGGAAGAGTTCTGAAGCATTTTTAAACGTCAGCGGAATTTTGAAAACAATGGAAGATTTCCGAAGCATTTTTAAACGTCAGCGGAGTTCTGCGAACGCTGGAAGAGTTCCGAAGCATTTTTAAACTTCAGCGGAATTTGGAGAACAATCGAAGAGTTCCGAAGCATTTTTAAAAGTCAGCGGAATTCCGAGAACACTGGAAGAGTTCCGAAGCATTTTTAAACTTCAGCGGAATTTGGAGAACAATCGAAGAGTTCCGAAGCATTTTTAAAAGTCAGCGGAATTCCGAGAACAATGGAAGCTTTGTGAAGCATTTTTAAACGTCAGCGGAATTCCGAGAACAATGGAAGAGTTCCGAAGCATTTTGAAACGTCAGCGGAATTCCGAGAACAATGGAAGTGTTCTGAAGCCTTTTTAAATGTCAGCGGAATTCCGAGAACAATGGAAGAGTTCCGAAGCATTTTTAAATGTCAGCGGAATTCTGAGAACAGTGGAAGAGTTCCGAAGCATTTTTAAACTTTAGCAGAATTCCGAGAACAATGGAAGAGTTCCGAAGCATACTTAAACTTCAGCAGAATTCCGAGAACAATGGAAGAGTTCTGAAGCATTTTTTAAAGTCAGCGGAATAACGAGAACAATGGAAGAGTTGTGAAGCATTTTTAAACGTCAGCGGAATTCCAGAACAATGGAAGAGTTCTGAAGCATTTTTAAATGTCAGCGGAATTCCGAGAACAATGGAAGAGTTCTGAAGCATTTTTAAACGTCAGCGGATTTTGAAAACAATGGAAGATTTCCGAAGCATTTTTAAACGTCAGCGGAATTCTGTGAACACTGGAAGAGTTCCGAAGCATTTTTAAACTTCAGCGGAATTTGGAGAACAATCGAAGAGTTCCGAATCAATTTTAAAAGTCAGCGGAATTCCGAGAACAATGGAAAGGTTGTGAAGCATTTTTAAACGTCAGTGGAATTCCAAGAACAACGGAAGAGTTCCGAAGCATTTTTAAACGTCAGCGGAATTCCGAGAACAATGGAAGAGTTCCGAAGCATTTTTAAATGTAAGCGGAATTCTGAGAACAATGGAAGAGTTCTGAAGCATTTTTAAAAGTCAGCGGAATTCTGAGAACAATAGAAGAGTTGTGAAGCATTTTTAAGCGTCAGCGGAATTCCGAGAACAATGGAAGAATTCCGAAGCATTTTTAAACGTCAGCGGAATTACGAGAACAATGGAAGAGTTCCGAAGCATTTTTAAACTTCAGCGGAATTTGGAGAACAATCGAAGAGTTCCGAAGCATTTTTAAAAGTCAGCGGAATTCCGAGAACAATGGAAGCTTTGTGAAGCATTTTTAAACGTCAGCGGAATTCCGAGAACAATGGAAGAATTCCGAAGCATTTTTAAACTTCAGCAGAATTCCGAGAACAATGGAAGAGTTCCGAAGCATACTTAAACTTCAGCAGAATTCCGAGAACAATGGGAGAGTTCCGAAGCATTTTTAAACTTCAAAACTTCAGCAGAATTCCGAGAACAATGGAAGAGTTCCGAAGCATTCTTAAACTTCAGCGGAATTCCGAGAACAATGGAAGAGTTCCGAAGCATTTTTAAAAGTCAGCGGAATTCAGAGAACAATGGAAGAGTTCCGAAGCATTTTTAAAAGTCAGCAGAATTCCGAGAACAATAGAAGGGTACCAAAGCATGTTTAAACTTCAGCGGAATTCTGAGAACAATGTAAGAGTTCCGAAGCATTTTTAAACTTCACCGGAATTCCGAGAACAATGGAAGAGTTCCGAAGCATTTTTAAACGTCAGCGGAATTCCGAGAACAATGGAAGAGGTCTGAAGCATTTTTAAACGTCAGCGGAATTTTGAAAACAATGGAAGATTTCCGAAGCATTTTTAAACGTCAGCGGAGTTCTGCGAACACTGGAAGAGTTCCGAAGCATTTTTAAACTTCAGCGGAATTTGGAGAACAATCGAAGAGTTCCGAAGCATTTTTAAAAGTCAGCGGAATTCCGAGAACACTGGAAGAGTTCCGAAGCATTTTTAAACTTCAGCGGAATTTGGAGAACAATCGAAGAGTTCCGAAGCATTTTTAAAAGTCAGCGGAATTCCGAGAACAATGGAAGAGTTCCGAAGCATTTTTAAAAGTCAGCGGAATTCCGAGAACAATGGAAGAGTTCCGAAGCATTTTTAAAAGTCAGCAGAATTCCGAGAACAATAGAAGGGTACCAAAGCATGTTTAAACTTCAGCGGAATTCTGAGAACAATGTAAGAGTTCCGAAGCATTTTTAAACTTCACCGGAATTCCGAGAACAATGGAAGAGTTCCGAAGCATTTTTAAACGTCAGCGGAATTCCGAGAACAATGGAAGAGGTCTGAAGCATTTTTAAACGTCAGCGGAATTTTGAAAACAATGGAAGATTTCCGAAGCATTTTTAAACGTCAGCGGAGTTCTGCGAACACTGGAAGAGTTCCGAAGCATTTTTAAACTTCAGCGGAATTTGGAGAACAATCGAAGAGTTCCGAAGCATTTTTAAAAGTCAGCGGAATTCCGAGAACACTGGAAGAGTTCCGAAGCATTTTTAAACTTCAGCGGAATTTGGAGAACAATCGAAGAGTTCCGAAGCATTTTTAAAAGTCAGCGGAATTCCGAGAACAATGGAAGCTTTGTGAAGCATTTTTAAACGTCAGCGGAATTCCGAGAACAATGGAAGAGTTCCGAAGCATTTTTAAACGTCAGCGGAATTCCGAGAACAATGGAAGAGTTCTGAAGCCTTTTTAAATGTCAGCGGAATTGCGAGAACAATGGAAGAGTTCCGAAGCATTTTTAAATGTCAGCGGAATTCTGAGAACAGTGGAAGAGTTCCGAAGCATTTTTAAACTTCAGCAGAATTCCGAGAACAATGGAAGAGTTCCGAAGCATACTTAAACTTCAGCAGAATTCCGAGAACAATGCAAGAGTTCTGAAGCATTTTTTAAAGTCAGCGGAATAACGAGAACAATGGAAGAGTTGTGAAGCATTTTTAAACGTCAGCGGAATTCCAGAACAATGGAAGAGTTCTGAAGCATTTTTAAATGTCAGCGGAATTCCGAGAACAATGGAAGAGTTCTGAAGCATTTTTAAACGTCAGCGGATTTTGAAAACAATGGAAGATTTCTGAAGCATTTTTAAACGTCAGCGGAATTCTGTGAACACTGGAAGTGTTCCGAAGCATTTTTAAACTTCAGCGGAATTTGGAGAACAATCGAAGAGTTCCGAATCAATTTTAAAAGTCAGCGGAATTCCGAGAACAATGGAAAGGTTGTGAAGCATTTTTAAACGTCAGTGGAATTCCAAGAACAATGGAAGAGTTCTGAAGCATTTTTAAAAGTCAGTGGAATTCTGAGAACAATAGAAGAGTTGTGAAGGATTTTTAAGCGTCAGCGGAATTCCGAGAACAATGGACGAATTCCGAAGCATTTTTAAACTTCAAAACTTCAGCAGAATTCCAAGAACAATGGAAGAGTTTCGAAGCATTCTTAAACTTCAGCGGAATTCCGAGAACAAAGGAAGAGTTCCGAAGCATTTTTAAAAGTCAGCGGAATTCCGAGAACAATAGAAGGGTACCAAAGCATGTTTAAACTTCAGCGGAATTCTGAGAACAATGTAAGAGTTCCGAAGCATTTTTAAACTTCACCGGAATTCCGAGAACAATGGAAGAGTTCCGAAGCATTTTTAAACGTCAGCGGAATTCCGAGAACAATGCAAGAGTTCTGAATCATTTTTAAACGTCAGCGGAATTTTGAAAACAATGGAAGAGTTCCGAAGCATTTTTAAATGTCAGCGGAATTCCGAGAACAATGGAAGAGTTCTGAATCATTTTTAAACGTCAGCGGAATTTTGAAAACAATGGAAGAGTTCCGAAGCATTTTTAAAAGTCAGCGGAATTCCGAGAACACTGGAAGAGTTCCGAAGCATTTTTAAACTTCAGCGGAATTTGGAGAACAATCGAAGAGTTCCGAAGCATTTTTAAAAGTCAGCGGAATTCCGAGAACAATGGAAGCTTTGTGAAGCATTTTTAAACGTCAGCGGAATTCCGAGAACAATGGAAGAGTTCCGAAGCATTTTGAAACGTCAGCGGAATTCCGAGAACAATGGAAGAGTTCTGAAGCATTTTTAAACGTCAGCGGAATTTTGAAAACAATGGAAGATTTCCGAAGCATTTTTAAACGTCAGCGGAGTTCTGCGAACGCTGGAAGAGTTCCGAAGCATTTTTAAACTTCAGCGGAATTTGGAGAACAATCGAAGAGTTCCGAAGCATTTTTAAAAGTCAGCGGAATTCCGAGAACACTGGAAGAGTTCCGAAGCATTTTTAAACTTCAGCGGAATTTGGAGAACAATCGAAGAGTTCCGAAGCATTTTTAAAAGTCAGCGGAATTCCGAGAACAATGGAAGAGTTCTGAAGCATTTTTAAACGTCAGCGGATTTTGAAAACAATGGAAGATTTCTGAAGCATTTTTAAACGTCAGCGGAATTCTGTGAACACTGGAAGTGTTCCGAAGCATTTTTAAACTTCAGCGGAATTTGGAGAACAATCGAAGAGTTCCGAATCAATTTTAAAAGTCAGCGGAATTCCGAGAACAATGGAAAGGTTGTGAAGCATTTTTAAACGTCAGTGGAATTCCAAGAACAATGGAAGAGTTCCGAAGCATTTTTAAATGTCAGCGGAATTCCGAGAACAATGGAAGAGTTCTGAAGCATTTTTAAAAGTCAGTGGAATTCTGAGAACAATAGAAGAGTTGTGAAGGATTTTTAAGCGTCAGCGGAATTCCGAGAACAATGGACGAATTCCGAAGCATTTTTAAACTTCAAAACTTCAGCAGAATTCCAAGAACAATGGAAGAGTTTCGAAGCATTCTTAAACTTCAGCGGAATTCCGAGAACAAAGGAAGAGTTCCGAAGCATTTTTAAAAGTCAGCGGAATTCCGAGAACAATAGAAGAGTTCCGAAGCATTTTTAAACTTCAGCAGAATTCCTGGATCAATGGAAGAGTTCCGAAGTATTTTTAAAAGTCAGCAGAATTCCGAGAACAATAGAAGGGTACCAAAGCATGTTTAAACTTCAGCGGAATTCTGAGAACAATGTAAGAGTTCCGAAGCATTTTTAAACTTCACCGGAATTCCGAGAACAATGGAAGAGTTCCGAAGCATTTTTAAACGTCAGCGGAATTCCGAGAACAATGCAAGAGTTCTGAATCATTTTTAAACGTCAGCGGAATTTTGAAAACAATGGAAGAGTTCCGAAGCATTTTTAAATGTCAACGGAATTCCGAGAACAATGGAAGAGTTCTGAATCATTTTTAAACGTCAGCGGAATTTTGAAAACAATGGAAGAGTTCCGAAGCATTTTTAAAAGTCAGCGGAATTCCGAGAACACTGGAAGAGTTCCGAAGCATTTTTAAACTTCAGCGGAATTTGGAGAACAATCGAAGAGTTCCGAAGCATTTTTAAAAGTCAGCGGAATTCCGAGAACAATGGAAGCTTTGTGAAGCATTTTTAAACGTCAGCGGAATTCCGAGAACAATGGAAGAGTTCCGAAGCATTTTGAAACGTCAGCGGAATTCCGAGAACAATGGAAGAGTTCTGAAGCATTTTTAAACGTCAGCGGAATTTTGAAAACAATGGAAGATTTCCGAAGCATTTTTAAACGTCAGCGGAGTTCTGCGAACGCTGGAAGAGTTCCGAAGCATTTTTAAACTTCAGCGGAATTTGGAGAACAATCGAAGAGTTCCGAAGCATTTTTAAAAGTCAGCGGAATTCCGAGAACACTGGAAGAGTTCCGAAGCATTTTTAAACTTCAGCGGAATTTGGAGAACAATCGAAGAGTTCCGAAGCATTTTTAAAAGTCAGCGGAATTCCGAGAACAATGGAAGCTTTGTGAAGCATTTTTAAACGTCAGCGGAATTCCGAGAACAATGGAAGAGTTCCGAAGCATTTTGAAACGTCAGCGGAATTCCGAGAACAATGGAAGTGTTCTGAAGCCTTTTTAAATGTCAGCGGAATTCCGAGAACAATGGAAGAGTTCCGAAGCATTTTTAAACTTTAGCAGAATTCCGAGAACAATGGAAGAGTTCCGAAGCATACTTAAACTTCAGCAGAATTCCGAGAACAATGGAAGAGTTCTGAAGCATTTTTTAAAGTCAGCGGAATAACGAGAACAATGGAAGAGTTGTGAAGCATTTTTAAACGTCAGCGGAATTCCAGAACAATGGAAGAGTTCTGAAGCATTTTTAAATGTCAGCGGAATTCCGAGAACAATGGAAGAGTTCTGAAGCATTTTTAAACGTCAGCGGATTTTGAAAACAATGGAAGATTTCCGAAGCATTTTTAAACGTCAGCGGAATTCTGTGAACACTGGAAGAGTTCCGAAGCATTTTTAAACTTCAGCGGAATTTGGAGAACAATCGAAGAGTTCCGAATCAATTTTAAAAGTCAGCGGAATTCCGAGAACAATGGAAAGGTTGTGAAGCATTTTTAAACGTCAGTGGAATTCCAAGAACAACGGAAGAGTTCCGAAGCATTTTTAAACGTCAGCGGAATTCCGAGAACAATGGAAGAGTTCCGAAGCATTTTTAAATGTTAGCGGAATTCTGAGAACAATGGAAGAGTTCTGAAGCATTTTTAAAAGTCAGCAGAATTCTGAGAACAATAGAAGAGTTGTGAAGCATTTTTAAGCGTCAGCGGAATTCAGAGAAAAATGGAAGAATTCCGAAGCATTTTTAAACGTCAGCGGAATTACGAGAACAATGGAAGAGTTCCGAAGCATTTTTAAACTTCAGCGGAATTTGGAGAACAATCGAAGAGTTCCGAAGCATTTTTAAAAGTCAGCGGAATTCCGAGAACAATGGAAGCTTTGTGAAGCATTTTTAAACGTCAGCGGAATTCCGAGAACAATGGAAGAGTTCCGAAGCATTTTTAAACGTCAGCGGAATTCCGAGAACAATGGAAGAGTTCTAAAGCCTTTTTAAATGTCAGCGGAATTCCGAGAACAATGGAAGAGTTCCGAAGCATTTTTAAATGTCAGCGGAATTCTGAGAACAATGGAAGAGTTCCGAAGCATTTTTAAACTTCAGCAGAATTCCGAGAACAATGGAAGAGTTCCGAAGCATACTTAAACTTCAGCAGAATTCCGAGAACAATGGGAGAGTTCCGAAGCATTTTTAAACTTCAAAACTTCAGCAGAATTCCGAGAACAATGGAAGAGTTCCGAAGCATTCTTAAACTTCAGCGGAATTCTGAGAACAGTGGAAGAGTTCTGAAGCATTTTTTAAAGTCAGCGGAATAACGAGAACAATGGAAGAGTTGTGAAGCATTTTTAAACGTCAGCGGAATTCCAGAACAATGGAAGAGTTCTGAAGCATTTTTAAATGTCAGCGGAATTCCGAGAACAATGGAAGAGTTCTGAAGCATTTTTAAACGTCAGCGGATTTTGAAAACAATGGAAGATTTCCGAAGCATTTTTAAACATCAGCGGAATTCTGTGAACACTGGAAGTGTTCCGAAGCATTTTTAAACTTCAGCGGAATTTGGAGAACAATCGAAGAGTTCCGAATCAATTTTAAAAGTCAGCGGAATTCCGAGAACAATGGAAAGGTTGTGAAGCATTTTTAAACGTCAGTGGAATTCCAAGAACAATGGAAGAGTTCCGAAGCATTTTTAAACGTCAGCGGAATTCCGAGAACAATGGAAGAGTTCCGAAGCATTTTTAAATGTAAGCGGAATTCTGAGAACAATGGAAGAGTTCTGAAGCATTCTTAAACTTCAGCGGAATTCCGAGAACAATGGAAGAGTTTTGAAGCAATTTTAAGCGTCAGCGGAATTCCGACAACAATGGAAGAGTTCCGAAGCATTTTTAAAAGTAAGCGGAATTCTGAGAACAATAGAAGAGTTGTGAAGCATTTTTAAGCGTCAGCGGAATTCCGAGAACAATGGAAGAATTCCGAAGCATTTTTAAACTTCAAAACTTCAGCAGAATTCCAAGAACAATGGAAGAGTTTCGAAGCATTCTTAAACTTCAGCGGAATTCCGAGAGCAATGGAAGAGTTCCGAAGCATTTTTAAAAGTCAGCGGAATTCCGAGAACAATAGAAGAGTTCCGAAGCATTTTTAAACTTCAGCAGAATTCCTGGATCAATGGAAGAGTTCCGAAGCATTTTTAAAAGTCAGCTGAATTCCGAGAACAATAGAAGGGTACGAAAGCATGTTTAAACTTCAGTGGAATTCTGAGAAAAATGTAAGAGTTCCGAAGCATTTTTAAACTTCACCGGAATTCCGAGAACAATGGAAGAGTTCCGAAGCATTTTTAAACGTCAGCGGAATTCCAAGAACAATGGAAGAGTTCTGAATCATTTTTAAACGTCAGCGGAATTTTGAAAACAATGGAAGATTTCAGAAGCATTTTTAAACGTCAGCGGAATTCTGCGAACACTGGAAGACTTCCGAAGCATTTTTAAACTTCAGCGGAATTTGGAGAACAATCGAAGAGATCTGAAGCATTTTTAAAAGTCAGCGGAATTCCGAGAACACTGGAAGAGTTCCGAAGCATTTTTAAACTTCAGCGGAATTTGGAGAACAATCGAATAGTTCCGAAGAATTTTTAAACGTCAGCGGAATTCCGAGAACAATGGAAGAGTTCTGAAGCCTTTTTAAATGTCAGCGGAATTCCGAGAACAATGAAAGAGTTCTGAAGCATTTTTAAAAGTCAGCGGAATTCTGAGAACAATAGAAGAGTTGTGAAGCAATTTTAAGCGTCAGCGGAATTCCGAGAACAATGGAAGAGTTCCGAAGCATTTTTAAACGTCAGCGGAATTCCGAGAACAATGGAAGAGTTCTGAAGCATTTTTAAAAGTCAGCGGAATTCTGAGAACAATAGAAGAGTTGTGAAGGATTTTTAAGCGTCAGCGGAATTCCGAGAACAATGGACGAATTCCGAAGCATTTTTAAACTTCAAAACTTCAGCAGAATTCCAAGAACAATGGAAGAGTTTCGAAGCATTCTTAAACTTCAGCGGAATTCCGAGAACAAAGGAAGAGTTCCGAAGCATTTTTAAAAGTCAGCGGAATTCCGAGAACAATAGAAGAGTTCCGAAGCATTTTTAAACTTCAGCAGAATTCCTGGATCAATGGAAGAGTTCCGAAGCATTTTTAAAAGTCAGCAGAATTCCGAGAACAATAGAAGGGTACCAAAGCATGTTTAAACTTCAGCGGAATTCTGAGAACAATGTAAGAGTTCCGAAGCATTTTTAAACTTCACCGGAATTCCGAGAACAATGGAAGAGTTCCGAAGCATTTTTAAACGTCAGCGGAATTCCGAGAACAATGCAACAGTTCTGAATCATTTTTAAACGTCAGCGGAATTTTGAAAACAATGGAAGAGTTCCGAAGCATTTTTAAACGTCAGCGGAATTCCGAGAACAATGGAAGAGTTCTGAATCATTTTTAAACGTCAGCGGAATTTTGAAAACAATGGAAGAGTTCCGAAGCATTTTTAAACTTCAGCGGAATTTCGAGAACAATCGAAGAGTTCCGAAGCATTTTTAAAAGTCAGCGGAATTCCGAGAACACTGGAAGAGTTCCGAAGCATTTTTAAACTTCAGCGGAATTTGGAGAACAATCGAAGAGTTCCGAAGCATTTTTAAAAGTCAGCGGAATTCCGAGAACAATGGAAGCTTTGTGAAGCATTTTTAAACGTCAGCGGAATTCCGAGAACAATGGAAGAGTTCCGAAGCATTTTTAAACGTCAGCGGAATTCCGAGAACAATGGAAGAGTTCTAAAGCCTTTTTAAATGTCAGCAGAATTCCGAGAACAATGAAAGAGTTCTGAAGCATTTTTAAAAGTCAGCGGAATTCTGAGAACAATAGAAGAGTTGTGAAGCAATTTTAAGCGTCAGCGGAATTCCGAGAACAATGGAAGAGTTCCGAAGCATTTTTAAAAGTCAGCAGAATTCCGAGAACAATAGAAGGGTACCAAAGCATGTTTAAACTTCAGCGGAATTCTGAGAACAATGTAAGAGTTCCGAAGCATTTTTAAACTTCACCGGAATTCCGAGAACAATGGAAGAGTTCCGAAGCATTTTTAAACGTCAGCGGAATTCCGAGAACAATGGAAGAGGTCTGAAGCATTTTTAAACGTCAGCGGAATTTTGAAAACAATGGAAGATTTCCGAAGCATTTTTAAACGTCAGCGGAGTTCTGCGAACACTGGAAGAGTTCCGAAGCATTTTTAAAAGTCAGCGGAATTCCGAGAACACTGGAAGAGTTCCGAAGCATTTTTAAACTTCAGCGGAATTTTTAGAACAATCGAAGAGTTCCGAAGCATTTTTAAAAGTCAGCGGAATTCCGAGAACAATGGAAGCTTTGTGAAGCATTTTTAAACGTCAGCGGAATTCCGAGAACAATGGAAGAGTTCCGAAGCATTTTTAAACGTCAGCGGAATTCCGAGAACAATGGAAGAGTTCTGAAGCCTTTTTAAATGTCAGCGGAATTCCGAGAACAATGGAAGAGTTCCGAAGCATTTTTAAATGTCAGCGGAATTCTGAGAACAGTGGAAGAGTTCCGAAGCATTTTTAAACTTCAGCAGAATTCCGAGAACAATGGAAGAGTTCCGAAGCATACTTAAACTTCAGCAGAATTCCGAGAACAATGCAAGAGTTCTGAAGCATTTTTTAAAGTCAGCGGAATAACGAGAACAATGGAAGAGTTGTGAAGCATTTTTAAAGGTCAGCGGAATTCCAGAACAATGGAAGAGTTCTGAAGCATTTTTAAATGTCAGCGGAATTCCGAGAACAATGGAAGAGTTCTAAAGCCTTTTTAAATGTCAGCGGAATTCCGAGAACAATGGAAGAGTTCCGAAGCATTTTTAAATGTCAGCGGAATTCTGAGAACAATGGAAGAGTTCCGAAGCATTTTTAAACTTCAGCAGAATTCCGAGAACAATGGAAGAGTTCCGAAGCATACTTAAACTTCAGCAGAATTCCGAGAACAATGGGAGAGTTCCGAAGCATTTTTAAACTTCAAAACTTCAGCAGAATTCCGAGAACAATGGAAGAGTTCCGAAGCATTCTTAAACTTCAGCGGAATTCTGAGAACAGTGGAAGAGTTCTGAAGCATTTTTTAAAGTCAGCGGAATAACGAGAACAATGGAAGAGTTGTGAAGCATTTTTAAACGTCAGCGGAATTCCAGAACAATGGAAGAGTTCTGAAGCATTTTTAAATGTCAGCGGAATTCCGAGAACAATGGAAGAGTTCTGAAGCATTTTTAAACGTCAGCGGATTTTGAAAACAATGGAAGATTTCCGAAGCATTTTTAAACATCAGCGGAATTCTGTGAACACTGGAAGTGTTCCGAAGCATTTTTAAACTTCAGCGGAATTTGGAGAACAATCGAAGAGTTCCGAATCAATTTTAAAAGTCAGCGGAATTCCGAGAACAATGGAAAGGTTGTGAAGCATTTTTAAACGTCAGTGGAATTCCAAGAACAATGGAAGAGTTCCGAAGCATTTTTAAACGTCAGCGGAATTCCGAGAACAATGGAAGAGTTCCGAAGCATTTTTAAATGTAAGCGGAATTCTGAGAACAATGGAAGAGTTCTGAAGCATTCTTAAACTTCAGCGGAATTCCGAGAACAATGGAAGAGTTTTGAAGCAATTTTAAGCGTCAGCGGAATTCCGACAACAATGGAAGAGTTCCGAAGCATTTTTAAAAGTAAGCGGAATTCTGAGAACAATAGAAGAGTTGTGAAGCATTTTTAAGCGTCAGCGGAATTCCGAGAACAATGGAAGAATTCCGAAGCATTTTTAAACTTCAAAACTTCAGCAGAATTCCAAGAACAATGGAAGAGTTTCGAAGCATTCTTAAACTTCAGCGGAATTCCGAGAGCAATGGAAGAGTTCCGAAGCATTTTTAAAAGTCAGCGGAATTCCGAGAACAATAGAAGAGTTCCGAAGCATTTTTAAACTTCAGCAGAATTCCTGGATCAATGGAAGAGTTCCGAAGCATTTTTAAAAGTCAGCTGAATTCCGAGAACAATAGAAGGGTACGAAAGCATGTTTAAACTTCAGTGGAATTCTGAGAAAAATGTAAGAGTTCCGAAGCATTTTTAAACTTCACCGGAATTCCGAGAACAATGGAAGAGTTCCGAAGCATTTTTAAACGTCAGCGGAATTCCAAGAACAATGGAAGAGTTCTGAATCATTTTTAAACGTCAGCGGAATTTTGAAAACAATGGAAGATTTCAGAAGCATTTTTAAACGTCAGCGGAATTCTGCGAACACTGGAAGACTTCCGAAGCATTTTTAAACTTCAGCGGAATTTGGAGAACAATCGAAGAGATCTGAAGCATTTTTAAAAGTCAGCGGAATTCCGAGAACACTGGAAGAGTTCCGAAGCATTTTTAAACTTCAGCGGAATTTGGAGAACAATCGAATAGTTCCGAAGAATTTTTAAACGTCAGCGGAATTCCGAGAACAATGGAAGAGTTCTGAAGCCTTTTTAAATGTCAGCGGAATTCCGAGAACAATGAAAGAGTTCTGAAGCATTTTTAAAAGTCAGCGGAATTCTGAGAACAATAGAAGAGTTGTGAAGCAATTTTAAGCGTCAGCGGAATTCCGAGAACAATGGAAGAGTTCCGAAGCATTTTTAAACGTCAGCGGAATTCCGAGAACAATGGAAGAGTTCTGAAGCATTTTTAAAAGTCAGCGGAATTCTGAGAACAATAGAAGAGTTGTGAAGGATTTTTAAGCGTCAGCGGAATTCCGAGAACAATGGACGAATTCCGAAGCATTTTTAAACTTCAAAACTTCAGCAGAATTCCAAGAACAATGGAAGAGTTTCGAAGCATTCTTAAACTTCAGCGGAATTCCGAGAACAAAGGAAGAGTTCCGAAGCATTTTTAAAAGTCAGCGGAATTCCGAGAACAATAGAAGAGTTCCGAAGCATTTTTAAACTTCAGCAGAATTCCTGGATCAATGGAAGAGTTCCGAAGCATTTTTAAAAGTCAGCAGAATTCCGAGAACAATAGAAGGGTACCAAAGCATGTTTAAACTTCAGCGGAATTCTGAGAACAATGTAAGAGTTCCGAAGCATTTTTAAACTTCACCGGAATTCCGAGAACAATGGAAGAGTTCCGAAGCATTTTTAAACGTCAGCGGAATTCCGAGAACAATGCAACAGTTCTGAATCATTTTTAAACGTCAGCGGAATTTTGAAAACAATGGAAGAGTTCCGAAGCATTTTTAAACGTCAGCGGAATTCCGAGAACAATGGAAGAGTTCTGAATCATTTTTAAACGTCAGCGGAATTTTGAAAACAATGGAAGAGTTCCGAAGCATTTTTAAACTTCAGCGGAATTTCGAGAACAATCGAAGAGTTCCGAAGCATTTTTAAAAGTCAGCGGAATTCCGAGAACACTGGAAGAGTTCCGAAGCATTTTTAAACTTCAGCGGAATTTGGAGAACAATCGAAGAGTTCCGAAGCATTTTTAAAAGTCAGCGGAATTCCGAGAACAATGGAAGCTTTGTGAAGCATTTTTAAACGTCAGCGGAATTCCGAGAACAATGGAAGAGTTCCGAAGCATTTTTAAACGTCAGCGGAATTCCGAGAACAATGGAAGAGTTCTAAAGCCTTTTTAAATGTCAGCAGAATTCCGAGAACAATGAAAGAGTTCTGAAGCATTTTTAAAAGTCAGCGGAATTCTGAGAACAATAGAAGAGTTGTGAAGCAATTTTAAGCGTCAGCGGAATTCCGAGAACAATGGAAGAGTTCCGAAGCATTTTTAAAAGTCAGCAGAATTCCGAGAACAATAGAAGGGTACCAAAGCATGTTTAAACTTCAGCGGAATTCTGAGAACAATGTAAGAGTTCCGAAGCATTTTTAAACTTCACCGGAATTCCGAGAACAATGGAAGAGTTCCGAAGCATTTTTAAACGTCAGCGGAATTCCGAGAACAATGGAAGAGGTCTGAAGCATTTTTAAACGTCAGCGGAATTTTGAAAACAATGGAAGATTTCCGAAGCATTTTTAAACGTCAGCGGAGTTCTGCGAACACTGGAAGAGTTCCGAAGCATTTTTAAAAGTCAGCGGAATTCCGAGAACACTGGAAGAGTTCCGAAGCATTTTTAAACTTCAGCGGAATTTTTAGAACAATCGAAGAGTTCCGAAGCATTTTTAAAAGTCAGCGGAATTCCGAGAACAATGGAAGCTTTGTGAAGCATTTTTAAACGTCAGCGGAATTCCGAGAACAATGGAAGAGTTCCGAAGCATTTTTAAACGTCAGCGGAATTCCGAGAACAATGGAAGAGTTCTGAAGCCTTTTTAAATGTCAGCGGAATTCCGAGAACAATGGAAGAGTTCCGAAGCATTTTTAAATGTCAGCGGAATTCTGAGAACAGTGGAAGAGTTCCGAAGCATTTTTAAACTTCAGCAGAATTCCGAGAACAATGGAAGAGTTCCGAAGCATACTTAAACTTCAGCAGAATTCCGAGAACAATGCAAGAGTTCTGAAGCATTTTTTAAAGTCAGCGGAATAACGAGAACAATGGAAGAGTTGTGAAGCATTTTTAAAGGTCAGCGGAATTCCAGAACAATGGAAGAGTTCTGAAGCATTTTTAAATGTCAGCGGAATTCCGAGAACAATGGAAGAGTTCTGAAGCATTTTTAAACGTCAGCGGATTTTGAAAACAATGGAAGATTTCAGAAGCATTTTTAAACGTCAGCGGAATTCTGCGAACACTGGAAGACTTCCGAAGCATTTTTAAACTTCAGCGGAATTTGGAGAACAATCGAATAGATCTGAAGCATTTTTAAAAGTCAGCGGAATTCCGAGAACACTGGAAGAGTTCCGAAGCATTTTTAAACTTCAGCGGAATTTGGAGAACAATCGAATAGTTCCGAAGAATTTTTAAACGTCAGCGGAATTCCGAGAACAATGGAAGAGTTCTGAAGCCTTTTTAAATGTCAGCGGAATTCCGAGAACAATGAAAGAGTTCTGAAGCATTTTTAAAAGTCAGCGGAATTCTGAGAACAATAGAAGAGTTGTGAAGCAATTTTAAGCGTCAGCGGAATTCCGAGAACAATGGAAGAGTTCCGAAGCATTTTTAAAAGTCAGCAGAATTCCGAGAACAATAGAAGGGTACCAAAGCATGTTTAAACTTCAGCGGAATTCTGAGAACAATGTAAGAGTTCCGAAGCATTTTTAAACTTCACCGGAATTCCGAGAACAATGGAAGAGTTCCGAAGCATTTTTAAACGTCAGCGGAATTCCGAGAACAATGGAAGAGGTCTGAAGCATTTTTAAACGTCAGCGGAATTTTGAAAACAATGGAAGATTTCCGAAGCATTTTTAAACGTCAGCGGAGTTCTGCGAACACTGGAAGAGTTCCGAAGCATTTTTAAAAGTCAGCGGAATTCCGAGAACACTGGAAGAGTTCCGAAGCATTTTTAAACTTCAGCGGAATTTGGAGAACAATCGAAGAGTTCCGAAGCATTTTTAAAAGTCAGCGGAATTCCGAGAACAATGGAAGCTTTGTGAAGCATTTTTAAACGTCAGCGGAATTCCGAGAACAATGGAAGAGTTCCGAAGCATTTTTAAACGTCAGCGGAATTCCGAGAACAATGGAAGAGTTCTGAAGCCTTTTTAAATGTCAGCGGAATTCCGAGAACAATGGAAGAGTTCCGAAGCATTTTTAAATGTCAGCGGAATTCTGAGAACAGTGGAAGAGTTCCGAAGCATTTTTAAACTTCAGCAGAATTCCGAGAACAATGGAAGAGTTCCGAAGCATACTTAAACTTCAGCAGAATTCCGAGAACAATGCAAGAGTTCTGAAGCATTTTTTAAAGTCAGCGGAATAACGAGAACAATGGAAGAGTTGTGAAGCATTTTTAAACGTCAGCGGAATTCCAGAACAATGGAAGAGTTCTGAAGCATTTTTAAATGTCAGCGGAATTCCGAGAACAATGGAAGAGTTCTGAAGCATTTTTAAACGTCAGCGGATTTTGAAAACAATGGAAGATTTCCGAAGCATTTTTAAACGTCAGCGGAATTCTGTGAACACTGGAAGTGTTCCGAACCATTTTTAAACTTCAGCGGAATTTGGAGAACAATCGAAGAGTTCCGAATCAATTTTAAAAGTCAGCGGAATTCCGAGAACAATGGAAAGGTTGTGAAGCATTTTTAAACGTCAGTGGAATTCCAAGAACAATGGAAGAGTTCCGAAGCATTTTTAAATGTCAGCGGAATTCCGAGAACAATGGAAGAGTTCTGAAGCATTTTTAAAAGTCAGTGGAATTCTGAGAACAATAGAAGAGTTGTGAAGGATTTTTAAGCGTCAGCGGAATTCCGAGAACAATGGACGAATTCCGAATCATTTTTAAACTTCAAAACTTCAGCAGAATTCCAAGAACAATGGAAGAGTTTCGAAGCATTCTTAAACTTCAGCGGAATTCCGAGAACAAAGGAAGAGTTCCGAAGCATTTTTAAAAGTCAGCGGAATTCCGAGAACAATAGAAGAGTTCCGAAGCATTTTTAAACTTCAGCAGAATTCCTGGATCAATGGAAGAGTTCCGAAGTATTTTTAAAAGTCAGCAGAATTCCGAGAACAATAGAAGGGTACCAAAGCATGTTTAAACTTCAGCGGAATTCTGAGAACAATGTAAGAGTTCCGAAGCATTTTTAAACTTCACCGGAATTCCGAGAACAATGGAAGAGTTCCGAAGCATTTTTAAACGTCAGCGGAATTCCGAGAACAATGCAAGAGTTCTGAATCATTTTTAAACGTCAGCGGAATTTTGAAAACAATGGAAGAGTTCCGAAGCATTTTTAAATGTCAGCGGAATTCCGAGAACAATGGAAGAGTTCTGAATCATTTTTAAACGTCAGCGGAATTTTGAAAACAATGGAAGAGTTCCGAAGCATTTTTAAAAGTCAGCGGAATTCCGAGAGCACTGGAAGAGTTCCGAAGCATTTTTAAACTTCAGCGGAATTTGGAGAACAATCGAAGAGTTCCGAAGCATTTTTAAAAGTCAGCGGAATTCCGAGAACAATGGAAGCTTTGTGAAGCATTTTTAAACGTCAGCGGAATTCCGAGAACAATGGAAGAGTTCCGAAGCATTTTGAAACGTCAGCGGAATTCCGAGAACAATGGAAGAGTTCTGAAGCATTTTTAAACGTCAGCGGAATTTTGAAAACAATGGAAGATTTCCGAAGCATTTTTAAACGTCAGCGGAGTTCTGCGAACGCTGGAAGAGTTCCGAAGCATTTTTAAACTTCAGCGGAATTTGGAGAACAATCGAAGAGTTCCGAAGCATTTTTAAAAGTCAGCGGAATTCCGAGAACACTGGAAGAGTTCCGAAGCATTTTTAAACTTCAGCGGAATTTGGAGAACAATCGAAGAGTTCCGAAGCATTTTTAAAAGTCAGCGGAATTCCGAGAACAATGGAAGCTTTGTGAAGCATTTTTAAACGTCAGC
This sequence comes from Phyllobates terribilis, assembly GCF_046119375.1. Classification (NCBI taxonomy): domain Eukaryota; kingdom Metazoa; phylum Chordata; class Amphibia; order Anura; family Dendrobatidae; genus Phyllobates; species Phyllobates terribilis. The sequence continues at coordinate 8,560,362 of NW_027362788.1, read as the reverse complement.
GGAATTCCGAGAACAATGGAAGAGTTCCGAAGCATTTTGAAACGTCAGCGGAATTCCGAGAACAATGGAAGTGTTCTGAAGCCTTTTTAAATGTCAGCGGAATTCCGAGAACAATGGAAGAGTTCCGAAGCATTTTTAAACTTTAGCAGAATTCCGAGAACAATGGAAGAGTTCCGAAGCATACTTAAACTTCAGCAGAATTCCGAGAACAATGGAAGAGTTCTGAAGCATTTTTTAAAGTCAGCGGAATAACGAGAACAATGGAAGAGTTGTGAAGCATTTTTAAACGTCAGCGGAATTCCAGAACAATGGAAGAGTTCTGAAGCATTTTTAAATGTCAGCGGAATTCCGAGAACAATGGAAGAGTTCTGAAGCATTTTTAAACGTCAGCGGATTTTGAAAACAATGGAAGATTTCCGAAGCATTTTTAAACGTCAGCGGAATTCTGTGAACACTGGAAGAGTTCCGAAGCATTTTTAAACTTCAGCGGAATTTGGAGAACAATCGAAGAGTTCCGAATCAATTTTAAAAGTCAGCGGAATTCCGAGAACAATGGAAAGGTTGTGAAGCATTTTTAAACGTCAGTGGAATTCCAAGAACAACGGAAGAGTTCCGAAGCATTTTTAAACGTCAGCGGAATTCCGAGAACAATGGAAGAGTTCCGAAGCATTTTTAAATGTAAGCGGAATTCTGAGAACAATGGAAGAGTTCTGAAGCATTTTTAAAAGTCAGCGGAATTCTGAGAACAATAGAAGAGTTGTGAAGCATTTTTAAGCGTCAGCGGAATTCAGAGAACAATGGAAGAATTCCGAAGCATTTTTAAACGTCAGCGGAATTACGAGAACAATGGAAGAGTTCCGAAGCATTTTTAAACTTCAGCGGAATTTGGAGAACAATCGAAGAGTTCCGAAGCATTTTTAAAAGTCAGCGGAATTCCGAGAACAATGGAAGCTTTGTGAAGCATTTTTAAACGTCAGCGGAATTCCGAGAACAATGGAAGAGTTCCGAAGCATTTTTAAACGTCAGCGGAATTCCGAGAACAATGGAAGAGTTCTAAAGCCTTTTTAAATGTCAGCGGAATTCCGAGAACAATGGAAGAGTTCCGAAGCATTTTTAAATGTCAGCGGAATTCTGAGAACAATGGAAGAGTTCCGAAGCATTTTTAAACTTCAGCAGAATTCCGAGAACAATGGAAGAGTTCCGAAGCATACTTAAACTTCAGCAGAATTCCGAGAACAATGGGAGAGTTCCGAAGCATTTTTAAACTTCAAAACTTCAGCAGAATTCCGAGAACAATGGAAGAGTTCCGAAGCATTCTTAAACTTCAGCGGAATTCTGAGAACAGTGGAAGAGTTCTGAAGCATTTTTTAAAGTCAGCGGAATAACGAGAACAATGGAAGAGTTGTGAAGCATTTTTAAACGTCAGCGGAATTCCAGAACAATGGAAGAGTTCTGAAGCATTTTTAAATGTCAGCGGAATTCCGAGAACAATGGAAGAGTTCTGAAGCATTTTTAAACGTCAGCGGATTTTGAAAACAATGGAAGATTTCCGAAGCATTTTTAAACATCAGCGGAATTCTGTGAACACTGGAAGTGTTCCGAAGCATTTTTAAACTTCAGCAGAATTTGGAGAACAATCGAAGAGTTCCGAATCAATTTTAAAAGTCAGCGGAATTCCGAGAACAATGGAAAGGTTGTGAAGCATTTTTAAACGTCAGTGGAATTCCAAGAACAATGGAAGAGTTCCGAAGCATTTTTAAACGTCAGCGGAATTCCGAGAACAATGGAAGAGTTCCGAAGCATTTTTAAATGTAAGCGGAATTCTGAGAACAATGGAAGAGTTCTGAAGCATTCTTAAACTTCAGCGGAATTCCGAGAACAATGGAAGAGTTTTGAAGCAATTTTAAGCGTCAGCGGAATTCCGACAACAATGGAAGAGTTCCGAAGCATTTTTAAAAGTAAGCGGAATTCTGAGAACAATAGAAGAGTTGTGAAGCATTTTTAAGCGTCAGCGGAATTCCGAGAACAATGGAAGAATTCCGAAGCATTTTTAAACTTCAAAACTTCAGCAGAATTCCAAGAACAATGGAAGAGTTTCGAAGCATTCTTAAACTTCAGCGGAATTCCGAGAGCAATGGAAGAGTTCCGAAGCATTTTTAAAAGTCAGCGGAATTCCGAGAACAATAGAAGTGTTCCGAAGCATTTTTAAACTTCAGCAGAATTCCTGGATCAATGGAAGAGTTCCGAAGCATTTTTAAAAGTCAGCTGAATTCCGAGAACAATAGAAGGGTACGAAAGCATGTTTAAACTTCAGTGGAATTCTGAGAAAAATGTAAGAGTTCCGAAGCATTTTTAAACTTCACCGGAATTCCGAGAACAATGGAAGAGTTCCGAAGCATTTTTAAACGTCAGCGGAATTCCAAGAACAATGGAAGAGTTCTGAATCATTTTTAAACGTCAGCGGAATTTTGAAAACAATGGAAGATTTCAGAAGCATTTTTAAACGTCAGCGGAATTCTGCGAACACTGGAAGACTTCCGAAGCATTTTTAAACTTCAGCGGAATTTGGAGAACAATCGAAGAGATCTGAAGCATTTTTAAAAGTCAGCGGAATTCCGAGAACACTGGAAGAGTTCCGAAGCATTTTTAAACTTCAGCGGAATTTGGAGAACAATCGAATAGTTCCGAAGAATTTTTAAACGTCAGCGGAATTCCGAGAACAATGGAAGAGTTCTGAAGCCTTTTTAAATGTCAGCGGAATTCCGAGAACAATGAAAGAGTTCTGAAGCATTTTTAAAAGTCAGCGGAATTCTGAGAACAATAGAAGAGTTGTGAAGCAATTTTAAGCGTCAGCGGAATTCCGAGAACAATGGAAGAGTTCCGAAGCATTTTTAAACGTCAGCGGAATTCCGAGAACAATGGAAGAGTTCTGAAGCATTTTTAAAAGTCAGCGGAATTCTGAGAACAATAGAAGAGTTGTGAAGGATTTTTAAGCGTCAGCGGAATTCCGAGAACAATGGACGAATTCCGAAGCATTTTTAAACTTCAAAACTTCAGCAGAATTCCAAGAACAATGGAAGAGTTTTGAAGCATTCTTAAACTTCAGCGGAATTCCGAGAACAAAGGAAGAGTTCCGAAGCATTTTTAAAAGTCAGCGGAATTCCGAGAACAATAGAAGAGTTCCGAAGCATTTTTAAACTTCAGCAGAATTCCTGGATCAATGGAAGAGTTCCGAAGCATTTTTAAAAGTCAGCAGTATTCCGAGAACAATAAAAGGGTACCAAAGCATGTTTAAACTTCAGCGGAATTCTGAGAACAATGTAAGAGTTCCGAAGCATTTTTAAACTTCACCGGAATTCCGAGAACAATGGAAGAGTTCCGAAGCATTTTTAAACGTCAGCGGAATTCCGAGAACAATGCAACAGTTCTGAATCATTTTTAAACGTCAGCGGAATTTTGAAAACAATGGAAGAGTTCCGAAGCATTTTTAAACGTCAGCGGAATTCCGAGAACAATGGAAGAGTTCTGAATCATTTTTAAACGTCAGCGGAATTTTGAAAACAATGGAAGAGTTCCGAAGCATTTTTAAACTTCAGCGGAATTTCGAGAACAATCGAAGAGTTCCGAAGCATTTTTAAAAGTCAGCGGAATTCCGAGAACACTGGAAGAGTTCCGAAGCATTTTTAAACTTCAGCGGAATTTGGAGAACAATCGAAGAGTTCCGAAGCATTTTTAAAAGTCAGCGGAATTCCGAGAACAATGGAAGCTTTGTGAAGCATTTTTAAACGTCAGCGGAATTCCGAGAACAATGGAAGAGTTCCGAAGCATTTTTAAACGTCAGCGGAATTCCGAGAACAATGGAAGAGTTCTAAAGCCTTTTTAAATGTCAGCGGAATTCCGAGAACAATGGAAGAGTTCCGAAGCATTTTTAAATGTCAGCGGAATTCTGAGAACAATGGAAGAGTTCCGAAGCATTTTTAAACTTCAGCAGAATTCCGAGAACAATGGAAGAGTTCCGAAGCATACTTAAACTTCAGCAGAATTCCGAGAACAATGGGAGAGTTCCGAAGCATTTTTAAACTTCAAAACTTCAGCAGAATTCCGAGAACAATGGAAGAGTTCCGAAGCATTCTTAAACTTCAGCGGAATTCCGAGAACAATGGAAGAGTTCCGAAGCATTTTTAAAAGTCAGCGGAATTCCGAGAACAATGGAAGAGTTCCGAAGCATTTTTAAAAGTCAGCGGAATTCCGAGAACAATGGAAGAGTTCCGAAGCATTTTTAAAAGTCAGCAGAATTCCGAGAACAATAGAAGGGTACCAAAGCATGTTTAAACTTCAGCGGAATTCTGAGAACAATGTAAGAGTTCCGAAGCATTTTTAAACTTCACCGGAATTCCGAGAACAATGGAAGAGTTCCGAAGCATTTTTAAACGTCAGCGGAATTCCGAGAACAATGGAAGAGGTCTGAAGCATTTTTAAACGTCAGCGGAATTTTGAAAACAATGGAAGATTTCCGAAGCATTTTTAAACGTCAGCGGAGTTCTGCGAACACTGGAAGAGTTCCGAAGCATTTTTAAACTTCAGCGGAATTTGGAGAACAATCGAAGAGTTCCGAAGCATTTTTAAAAGTCAGCGGAATTCCGAGAACACTGGAAGAGTTCCGAAGCATTTTTAAACTTCAGCGGAATTTGGAGAACAATCGAAGAGTTCCGAAGCATTTTTAAAAGTCAGCGGAATTCCGAGAACAATGGAAGCTTTGTGAAGCATTTTTAAACGTCAGCGGAATTCCGAGAACAATGGAAGAGTTCCGAAGCATTTTTAAACGTCAGCGGAATTCCGAGAACAATGGAAGAGTTCTGAAGCCTTTTTAAATGTCAGCGGAATTCCGAGAACAATGGAAGAGTTCCGAAGCATTTTTAAATGTCAGCGGAATTCTGAGAACAGTGGAAGAGTTCCGAAGCATTTTTAAACTTCAGCAGAATTCCGAGAACAATGGAAGAGTTCCGAAGCATACTTAAACTTCAGCAGAATTCCGAGAACAATGCAAGAGTTCTGAAGCATTTTTTAAAGTCAGCGGAATAACGAGAACAATGGAAGAGTTGTGAAGCATTTTTAAACGTCAGCGGAATTCCAGAACAATGGAAGAGTTCTGAAGCATTTTTAAATGTCAGCGGAATTCCGAGAACAATGGAAGAGTTCTGAAGCATTTTTAAACGTCAGCGGATTTTGAAAACAATGGAAGATTTCCGAAGCATTTTTAAACGTCAGCGGAATTCTGTGAACACTGGAAGTGTTCCGAAGCATTTTTAAACTTCAGCGGAATTTGGAGAACAATCGAAGAGTTCCGAATCAATTTTAAAAGTCAGCGGAATTCCGAGAACAATGGAAAGGTTGTGAAGCATTTTTAAACGTCAGTGGAATTCCAAGAACAATGGAAGAGTTCCGAAGCATTTTTAAATGTCAGCGGAATTCCGAGAACAATGGAAGAGTTCTGAAGCATTTTTAAAAGTCAGTGGAATTCTGAGAACAATAGAAGAGTTGTGAAGGATTTTTAAGCGTCAGCGGAATTCCGAGAACAATGGACGAATTCCGAATCATTTTTAAACTTCAAAACTTCAGCAGAATTCCAAGAACAATGGAAGAGTTTCGAAGCATTCTTAAACTTCAGCGGAATTCCGAGAACAAAGGAAGAGTTCCGAAGCATTTTTAAAAGTCAGCGGAATTCCGAGAACAATAGAAGAGTTCCGAAGCATTTTTAAACTTCAGCAGAATTCCTGGATCAATGGAAGAGTTCCGAAGTATTTTTAAAAGTCAGCAGAATTCCGAGAACAATAGAAGGGTACCAAAGCATGTTTAAACTTCAGCGGAATTCTGAGAACAATGTAAGAGTTCCGAAGCATTTTTAAACTTCACCGGAATTCCGAGAACAATGGAAGAGTTCCGAAGCATTTTTAAACGTCAGCGGAATTCCGAGAACAATGGAAGAGTTCTGAATCATTTTTAAACGTCAGCGGAATTTTGAAAACAATGGAAGAGTTCCGAAGCATTTTTAAATGTCAGCGGAATTCCGAGAACAATGGAAGAGTTCTGAATCATTTTTAAACGTCAGCGGAATTTTGAAAACAATGGAAGAGTTCCGAAGCATTTTTAAAAGTCAGCGGAATTCCGAGAGCACTGGAAGAGTTCCGAAGCATTTTTAAACTTCAGCGGAATTTGGAGAACAATCGAAGAGTTCCGAAGCATTTTTAAAAGTCAGCGGAATTCCGAGAACAATGGAAGCTTTGTGAAGCATTTTTAAACGTCAGCGGAATTCCGAGAACAATGGAAGAGTTCCGAAGCATTTTGAAACGTCAGCGGAATTCCGAGAACAATGGAAGAGTTCTGAAGCATTTTTAAACGTCAGCGGAATTTTGAAAACAATGGAAGATTTCCGAAGCATTTTTAAACGTCAGCGGAGTTCTGCGAACGCTGGAAGAGTTCCGAAGCATTTTTAAACTTCAGCGGAATTTGGAGAACAATCGAAGAGTTCCGAAGCATTTTTAAAAGTCAGCGGAATTCCGAGAACACTGGAAGAGTTCCGAAGCATTTTTAAACTTCAGCGGAATTTGGAGAACAATCGAAGAGTTCCGAAGCATTTTTAAAAGTCAGCGGAATTCCGAGAACAATGGAAGCTTTGTGAAGCATTTTTAAACGTCAGCGGAATTCCGAGAACAATGGAAGAGTTCCGAAGCATTTTGAAACGTCAGCGGAATTCCGAGAACAATGGAAGTGTTCTGAAGCCTTTTTAAATGTCAGCGGAATTCCGAGAACAATGGAAGAGTTCCGAAGCATTTTTAAACTTTAGCAGAATTCCGAGAACAATGGAAGAGTTCCGAAGCATACTTAAACTTCAGCAGAATTCCGAGAACAATGGAAGAGTTCTGAAGCATTTTTTAAAGTCAGCGGAATAACGAGAACAATGGAAGAGTTGTGAAGCATTTTTAAACGTCAGCGGAATTCCAGAACAATGGAAGAGTTCTGAAGCATTTTTAAATGTCAGCGGAATTCCGAGAACAATGGAAGAGTTCTGAAGCATTTTTAAACGTCAGCGGATTTTGAAAACAATGGAAGATTTCCGAAGCATTTTTAAACGTCAGCGGAATTCTGTGAACACTGGAAGAGTTCCGAAGCATTTTTAAACTTCAGCGGAATTTGGAGAACAATCGAAGAGTTCCGAATCAATTTTAAAAGTCAGCGGAATTCCGAGAACAATGGAAAGGTTGTGAAGCATTTTTAAACGTCAGTGGAATTCCAAGAACAACGGAAGAGTTCCGAAGCATTTTTAAACGTCAGCGGAATTCCGAGAACAATGGAAGAGTTCCGAAGCATTTTTAAATGTAAGCGGAATTCTGAGAACAATGGAAGAGTTCTGAAGCATTTTTAAAAGTCAGCGGAATTCTGAGAACAATAGAAGAGTTGTGAAGCATTTTTAAGCGTCAGCGGAATTCAGAGAACAATGGAAGAATTCCGAAGCATTTTTAAACGTCAGCGGAATTACGAGAACAATGGAAGAGTTCCGAAGCATTTTTAAACTTCAGCGGAATTTCGAGAACAATCGAAGAGTTCCGAAGCATTTTTAAAAGTCAGCGGAATTCCGAGAACACTGGAAGAGTTCCGAAGCATTTTTAAACTTCAGCGGAATTTGGAGAACAATCGAAGAGTTCCGAAGCATTTTTAAAAGTCAGCGGAATTCCGAGAACAATGGAAGCTTTGTGAAGCATTTTTAAACGTCAGCGGAATTCCGAGAACAATGGAAGAGTTCCGAAGCATTTTTAAACGTCAGCGGAATTCCGAGAACAATGGAAGAGTTCTAAAGCCTTTTTAAATGTCAGCGGAATTCCGAGAACAATGGAAGAGTTCCGAAGCATTTTTAAATGTCAGCGGAATTCTGAGAACAATGGAAGAGTTCCGAAGCATTTTTAAACTTCAGCAGAATTCCGAGAACAATGGAAGAGTTCCGAAGCATACTTAAACTTCAGCAGAATTCCGAGAACAATGGGAGAGTTCCGAAGCATTTTTAAACTTCAAAACTTCAGCAGAATTCCGAGAACAATGGAAGAGTTCCGAAGCATTCTTAAACTTCAGCGGAATTCCGAGAACAATGGAAGAGTTCCGAAGCATTTTTAAAAGTCAGCGGAATTCCGAGAACAATGGAAGAGTTCCGAAGCATTTTTAAAAGTCAGCGGAATTCCGAGAACAATGGAAGAGTTCCGAAGCATTTTTAAAAGTCAGCAGAATTCCGAGAACAATAGAAGGGTACCAAAGCATGTTTAAACTTCAGCGGAATTCTGAGAACAATGTAAGAGTTCCGAAGCATTTTTAAACTTCACCGGAATTCCGAGAACAATGGAAGAGTTCCGAAGCATTTTTAAACGTCAGCGGAATTCCGAGAACAATGGAAGAGGTCTGAAGCATTTTTAAACGTCAGCGGAATTTTGAAAACAATGGAAGATTTCCGAAGCATTTTTAAACGTCAGCGGAGTTCTGCGAACACTGGAAGAGTTCCGAAGCATTTTTAAACTTCAGCGGAATTTGGAGAACAATCGAAGAGTTCCGAAGCATTTTTAAAAGTCAGCGGAATTCCGAGAACACTGGAAGAGTTCCGAAGCATTTTTAAACTTCAGCGGAATTTGGAGAACAATCGAAGAGTTCCGAAGCATTTTTAAAAGTCAGCGGAATTCCGAGAACAATGGAAGCTTTGTGAAGCATTTTTAAACGTCAGCGGAATTCCGAGAACAATGGAAGAGTTCCGAAGCATTTTTAAACGTCAGCGGAATTCCGAGAACAATGGAAGAGTTCTGAAGCCTTTTTAAATGTCAGCGGAATTCCGAGAACAATGGAAGAGTTCCGAAGCATTTTTAAATGTCAGCGGAATTCTGAGAACAGTGGAAGAGTTCCGAAGCATTTTTAAACTTCAGCAGAATTCCGAGAACAATGGAAGAGTTCCGAAGCATACTTAAACTTCAGCAGAATTCCGAGAACAATGCAAGAGTTCTGAAGCATTTTTTAAAGTCAGCGGAATAACGAGAACAATGGAAGAGTTGTGAAGCATTTTTAAACGTCAGCGGAATTCCAGAACAATGGAAGAGTTCTGAAGCATTTTTAAATGTCAGCGGAATTCCGAGAACAATGGAAGAGTTCTGAAGCATTTTTAAACGTCAGCGGATTTTGAAAACAATGGAAGATTTCCGAAGCATTTTTAAACGTCAGCGGAATTCTGTGAACACTGGAAGTGTTCCGAAGCATTTTTAAACTTCAGCGGAATTTGGAGAACAATCGAAGAGTTCCGAATCAATTTTAAAAGTCAGCGGAATTCCGAGAACAATGGAAAGGTTGTGAAGCATTTTTAAACGTCAGTGGAATTCCAAGAACAATGGAAGAGTTCCGAAGCATTTTTAAATGTCAGCGGAATTCCGAGAACAATGGAAGAGTTCTGAAGCATTTTTAAAAGTCAGTGGAATTCTGAGAACAATAGAAGAGTTGTGAAGGATTTTTAAGCGTCAGCGGAATTCCGAGAACAATGGACGAATTCCGAATCATTTTTAAACTTCAAAACTTCAGCAGAATTCCAAGAACAATGGAAGAGTTTCGAAGCATTCTTAAACTTCAGCGGAATTCCGAGAACAAAGGAAGAGTTCCGAAGCATTTTTAAAAGTCAGCGGAATTCCGAGAACAATAGAAGAGTTCCGAAGCATTTTTAAACTTCAGCAGAATTCCTGGATCAATGGAAGAGTTCCGAAGTATTTTTAAAAGTCAGCAGAATTCCGAGAACAATAGAAGGGTACCAAAGCATGTTTAAACTTCAGCGGAATTCTGAGAACAATGTAAGAGTTCCGAAGCATTTTTAAACTTCACCGGAATTCCGAGAACAATGGAAGAGTTCCGAAGCATTTTTAAACGTCAGCGGAATTCCGAGAACAATGCAAGAGTTCTGAATCATTTTTAAACGTCAGCGGAATTTTGAAAACAATGGAAGAGTTCCGAAGCATTTTTAAATGTCAGCGGAATTCCGAGAACAATGGAAGAGTTCTGAATCATTTTTAAACGTCAGCGGAATTTTGAAAACAATGGAAGAGTTCCGAAGCATTTTTAAAAGTCAGCGGAATTCCGAGAGCACTGGAAGAGTTCCGAAGCATTTTTAAACTTCAGCGGAATTTGGAGAACAATCGAAGAGTTCCGAAGCATTTTTAAAAGTCAGCGGAATTCCGAGAACAATGGAAGCTTTGTGAAGCATTTTTAAACGTCAGCGGAATTCCGAGAACAATGGAAGAGTTCCGAAGCATTTTGAAACGTCAGCGGAATTCCGAGAACAATGGAAGAGTTCTGAAGCATTTTTAAACGTCAGCGGAATTTTGAAAACAATGGAAGATTTCCGAAGCATTTTTAAACGTCAGCGGAGTTCTGTGAACGCTGGAAGAGTTCCGAAGCATTTTTAAACTTCAGCGGAATTTGGAGAACAATCGAAGAGTTCCGAAGCATTTTTAAAAGTCAGCGGAATTCCGAGAACACTGGAAGAGTTCCGAAGCATTTTTAAACTTCAGCGGAATTTGGAGAACAATCGAAGAGTTCCGAAGCATTTTTAAAAGTCAGCGGAATTCCGAGAACAATGGAAGCTTTGTGAAGCATTTTTAAACGTCAGCGGAATTCCGAGAACAATGGAAGAGTTCCGAAGCATTTTGAAACGTCAGCGGAATTCCGAGAACAATGGAAGTGTTCTGAAGCCTTTTTAAATGTCAGCGGAATTCCGAGAACAATGGAAGAGTTCCGAAGCATTTTTAAACTTTAGCAGAATTCCGAGAACAATGGAAGAGTTCCGAAGCATACTTAAACTTCAGCAGAATTCCGAGAACAATGGAAGAGTTCTGAAGCATTTTTTAAAGTCAGCGGAATAACGAGAACAATGGAAGAGTTGTGAAGCATTTTTAAACGTCAGCGGAATTCCAGAACAATGGAAGAGTTCTGAAGCATTTTTAAATGTCAGCGGAATTCCGAGAACAATGGAAGAGTTCTGAAGCATTTTTAAACGTCAGCGGATTTTGAAAACAATGGAAGATTTCCGAAGCATTTTTAAACGTCAGCGGAATTCTGTGAACACTGGAAGAGTTCCGAAGCATTTTTAAACTTCAGCGGAATTTGGAGAACAATCGAAGAGTTCCGAATCAATTTTAAAAGTCAGCGGAATTCCGAGAACAATGGAAAGGTTGTGAAGCATTTTTAAACGTCAGTGGAATTCCAAGAACAACGGAAGAGTTCCGAAGCATTTTTAAACGTCAGCGGAATTCCGAGAACAATGGAAGAGTTCCGAAGCATTTTTAAATGTAAGCGGAATTCTGAGAACAATGGAAGAGTTCTGAAGCATTTTTAAAAGTCAGCGGAATTCTGAGAACAATAGAAGAGTTGTGAAGCATTTTTAAGCGTCAGCGGAATTCAGAGAACAATGGAAGAATTCCGAAGCATTTTTAAACGTCAGCGGAATTACGAGAACAATGGAAGAGTTCCGAAGCATTTTTAAACTTCAGCGGAATTTGGAGAACAATCGAAGAGTTCCGAAGCATTTTTAAAAGTCAGCGGAATTCCGAGAACAATGGAAGCTTTGTGAAGCATTTTTAAACGTCAGCGGAATTCCGAGAACAATGGAAGAGTTCCGAAGCATTTTTAAACGTCAGCGGAATTCCGAGAACAATGGAAGAGTTCTAAAGCCTTTTTAAATGTCAGCGGAATTCCGAGAACAATGGAAGAGTTCCGAAGCATTTTTAAATGTCAGCGGAATTCTGAGAACAATGGAAGAGTTCCGAAGCATTTTTAAACTTCAGCAGAATTCCGAGAACAATGGAAGAGTTCCGAAGCATACTTAAACTTCAGCAGAATTCCGAGAACAATGGGAGAGTTCCGAAGCATTTTTAAACTTCAAAACTTCAGCAGAATTCCGAGAACAATGGAAGAGTTCCGAAGCATTCTTAAACTTCAGCGGAATTCTGAGAACAGTGGAAGAGTTCTGAAGCATTTTTTAAAGTCAGCGGAATAACGAGAACAATGGAAGAGTTGTGAAGCATTTTTAAACGTCAGCGGAATTCCAGAACAATGGAAGAGTTCTGAAGCATTTTTAAATGTCAGCGGAATTCCGAGAACAATGGAAGAGTTCTGAAGCATTTTTAAACGTCAGCGGATTTTGAAAACAATGGAAGATTTCCGAAGCATTTTTAAACATCAGCGGAATTCTGTGAACACTGGAAGTGTTCCGAAGCATTTTTAAACTTCAGCGGAATTTGGAGAACAATCGAAGAGTTCCGAATCAATTTTAAAAGTCAGCGGAATTCCGAGAACAATGGAAAGGTTGTGAAGCATTTTTAAACGTCAGTGGAATTCCAAGAACAATGGAAGAGTTCCGAAGCATTTTTAAACGTCAGCGGAATTCCGAGAACAATGGAAGAGTTCTGAAGCCTTTTTAAATGTCAGCGGAATTCCGAGAACAATGGAAGACTTCTGAAGCATTTTTAAATGTCAGCGGAATTCTGAGAACAGTGGAAGAGTTCCGAAGCATTTTTAAACTTCAGCAGAATTCCGAGAACAATGGAAGAGTTCCGAAGCATACTTAAACTTCAGCAGAATTCCGAGAACAATGGAAGAGTTCTGAAGCATTTTTTAAAGTCAGCGGAATAACGAGAACAATGGAAGAGTTGTGAAGCATTTTTAAACGTCAGCGGAATTCCAGAACAATGGAAGAGTTCTGAAGCATTTTTAAATGTCAGCGGAATTCCGAGAACAATGGAAGAGTTCTGAAGCATTTTTAAACGTCAGCGGATTTTGAAAACAATGGAAGAATTCCGAAGCATTTTTAAACATCAGCGGAATTTGGAGAACAATCGAAGAGTTCCGAATCAATTTTAAAAGTCAGCGGAATTCCGAGAACAATGGAAAGGTTGTGAAGCATTTTTAAACGTCAGTGGAATTCCAAGAACAACGGAAGAGTTCCGAAGCATTTTTAAACGTCAGCGGAATTCCGAGAACAATTGAAGAGTTCCGAAGCATTTTTAAATGTAAGCGGAATTCTGAGAACAATAGAAGAGTTGTGAAGCATTTTTAAGCGTCAGCGGAATTCCGAGAACAATGGAAGAATTCCGAAGCATTTTTAATCGTCAGCGGAATTCTGCGAACACTAGAAGAGTTCCGAAGCATTTTTAAACTTCAGCGGAATTTGGAGAACAATCGAAGAGTTCCGAAGCATTTTTAAAAGTCAGCGGAATTCCGAGAACAATGGAAGAGTTCTGAAGCATTCTTAAACTTCAGCGGAATTCCGAGAACAATGGAAGAGTTTTGAAGCAATTTTAAGCGTCAGCGGAATTCCGACAACAATGGAAGAGTTCCGAAGCATTTTTAAAAGTAAGCGGAATTCTGAGAACAATAGAAGAGTTGTGAAGCATTTTTAAGCGTCAGCGGAATTCCGAGAACAATGGAAGAATTCCGAAGCATTTTTAAACTTCAAAACTTCAGCAGAATTCCAAGAACAATGGAAGAGTTTCGAAGCATTCTTAAACTTCAGCGGAATTCCGAGAGCAATGGAAGAGTTCCGAAGCATTTTTAAAAGTTAGCGGAATTCCGAGAACAATAGAAGAGTTCCGAAGCATTTTTAAACTTCAGCAGAATTCCTGGATCAATGGAAGAGTTCCGAAGCATTTTTAAAAGTCAGCTGAATTCCGAGAACAATAGAAGGGTACGAAAGCATGTTTAAACTTCAGTGGAATTCTGAGAAAAATGTAAGAGTTCCGAAGCATTTTTAAACTTCACCGGAATTCCGAGAACAATGGAAGAGTTCCGAAGCATTTTTAAACGTCAGTGGAATTCCAAGAACAATGGAAGAGTTCTGAATCATTTTTAAACGTCAGCGGAATTTTGAAAACAATGGAAGATTTCAGAAGCATTTTTAAACGTCAGCGGAATTCTGCGAACACTGGAAGACTTCCGAAGCATTTTTAAACTTCAGCGGAATTTGGAGAACAATCGAAGAGATCTGAAGCATTTTTAAAAGTCAGCGGAATTCCGAGAACACTGGAAGAGTTCCGAAGCATTTTTAAACTTCAGCGGAATTTGGAGAACAATCGAATAGTTCCGAAGAATTTTTAAACGTCAGCGGAATTCCGAGAACAATGGAAGAGTTCTGAAGCCTTTTTAAATGTCAGCGGAATTCCGAGAACAATGAAAGAGTTCTGAAGCATTTTTAAAAGTCAGCGGAATTCTGAGAACAATAGAAGAGTTGTGAAGCAATTTTAAGCGTCAGCGGAATTCCGAGAACAATGGAAGAGTTCCGAAGCATTTTTAAACATCAGCGGAATTCCGAGAACAATGGAAGAGTTCTGAAGCATTTTTAAAAGTCAGCGGAATTCTGAGAACAATAGAAGAGTTGTGAAGGATTTTTAAGCGTCAGCGGAATTCCGAGAACAATTGACGAATTCCGAAGCATTTTTAAACTTCAAAACTTCAGCAGAATTCCAAGAACAATGGAAGAGTTTCGAAGCATTCTTAAACTTCAGCGGAATTCCGAGAACAAAGGAAGAGTTCCGAAGCATTTTTAAAAGTCAGCGGAATTCCGAGAACAATAGAAGAGTTCCGAAGCATTTTTAAACTTCAGCAGAATTCCTGGATCAATGGAAGAGTTCCGAAGCATTTTTAAAAGTCAGCAGAATTCCGAGAACAATAGAAGGGTACCAAAGCATGTTTAAACTTCAGCGGAATTCTGAGAACAATGTAAGAGTTCCGAAGCATTTTTAAACTTCACCGGAATTCCGAGAACTATGGAAGAGTTCCGAAGCATTTTTAAACGTCAGCGGAATTCCGAGAACAATGCAACAGTTCTGAATCATTTTTAAACGTCAGCGGAATTTTGAAAACAATGGAAGAGTTCCGAAGCATTTTTAAACGTCAGCGGAATTCCGAGAACAATGGAAGAGTTCCGAAGCATTTTTAAACGTCAGCGGAATTCCGAGAACAATGGAAGAGTTCTAAAGCCTTTTTAAATGTCAGCGGAATTCCGAGAACAATGGAAGAGTTCCGAAGCATTTTTAAATGTCAGCGGAATTCTGAGAACAATGGAAGAGTTCCGAAGCATTTTTAAACTTCAGCAGAATTCCGAGAACAATGGAAGAGTTCCGAAGCATACTTAAACTTCAGCAGAATTCCGAGAACAATGGGAGAGTTCCGAAGCATTTTTAAACTTCAAAACTTCAGCAGAATTCCGAGAACAATGGAAGAGTTCCGAAGCATTCTTAAACTTCAGCGGAATTCCGAGAACAATGGAAGAGTTCCGAAGCATTTTTAAAAGTCAGCGGAATTCCGAAAACAATGGAAGAGTTCCGAAGCATTTTTAAAAGTCAGCAGAATTCCGAGAACAATAGAAGGGTACCAAAGCATGTTTAAACTTCAGCGGAATTCTGAGAACAATGTAAGAGTTCCGAAGCATTTTTAAACTTCACCGGAATTCCGAGAACAATGGAAGAGTTCCGAAGCATTTTTAAACGTCAGCGGAACTCAGAGAACAATGGAAGAGTTCTGAAGCCTTTTTAAATGTCAGCGGAATTCCGAGAACAATGGAAGAGTTCCGAAGCATTTTTAAATGTCAGCGGAATTCTGAGAACAGTGGAAGAGTTCCGAAGCATTTTTAAACTTCAGCAGAATTCCGAGAACAATGGAAGAGTTCCGAAGCATACTTAAACTTCAGCAGAATTCCGAGAACAATGGAAGAGTTCTGAAGCATTTTTTAAAGTCAGCGGAATAACGAGAACAATGGAAGACTTGTGAAGCATTTTTAAACGTCAGCGGAATTCCAGAACAATGGAAGAGTTCTGAAGCATTTTTAAATGTCAGCGGAATTCCGAGAACAATGGAAGAGTTCTGAAGCATTTTTAAACGTCAGCGGATTTTGAAAACAATGGAAGATTTCCGAAGCATTTTTAAACATCAGCGGAATTTGGAGAACAATCGAAGAGTTCCGAATCAATTTTAAAAGTCAGCGGAATTCCGAGAACAATGGAAAGGTTGTGAAGCATTTTTAAACGTCAGTGGAATTCCAAGAACAACGGAAGAGTTCCGAAGCATTTTTAAACGTCAGCGGAATTCCGAGAACAATTGAAGAGTTCCGAAGCATTTTTAAATGTAAGCGGAATTCTGAGAACAATAGAAGAGTTGTGAAGCATTTTTAAGCGTCAGCGGAATTCCGAGAACAATGGAAGAATTCCGAAGCATTTTTAATCGTCAGCGGAATTCTGCGAACACTAGAAGAGTTCCGAAGCATTTTTAAACTTCAGCGGAATTTGGAGAACAATCGAAGAGTTCCGAAGCATTTTTAAAAGTCAGCGGAATTCCGAGAACAATGGAAGAGTTCTGAAGCATTCTTAAACTTCAGCGGAATTCCGAGAACAATGGAAGAGTTTTGAAGCAATTTTAAGCGTCAGCGGAATTCCGACAACAATGGAAGAGTTCCGAAGCATTTTTAAAAGTAAGCGGAATTCTGAGAACAATAGAAGAGTTGTGAAGCATTTTTAAGCGTCAGCGGAATTCCGAGAACAATGGAAGAATTCCGAAGCATTTTTAAACTTCAAAACTTCAGCAGAATTCCAAGAACAATGGAAGAGTTTCGAAGCATTCTTAAACTTCAGCGGAATTCCGAGAGCAATGGAAGAGTTCCGAAGCATTTTTAAAAGTCAGCGGAATTCTGAGAACAATACAAGAGTTCCGAAGCATTTTTAAACTTCAGCAGAATTCCTGGATCAATGGAAGAGTTCCGAAGCATTTTTAAAAGTCAACAGAATTCCGAGAACAATAGAAGGGTACCAAAGCATGTTTAAACTTCAGTGGAATTCTGAGAACAATGTAAGAGTTCCGAAGCATTTTTAAACTTCACCGGAATTCCGAGAACAATGGAAGAGTTCCGAAGCATTTTTAAACGTCAGCGGAATTCCGAGAACAATGGAAGAGTTCTGAATCATTTTTAAACGTCAGCGGAATTTTGAAAACAATGGAAGATTTCCGAAGCATTTTTAAACGTCAGCGGAATTCTGCGAACACTGGAAGACTTCCGAAGCATTTTTAAACTTCAGCGGAATTTGGAGAACAATCGAAGAGTTCTGAAGCATTTTTAAAAGTCAGCGGAATTCCGAGAACACTGGAAGAGTTCCGAAGCATTTTTAAACTTCAGCGGAATTTGGAGAACAATCGAATAGTTCCGAAGAATTTTTAAAAGTCAGCGGAATTCCGAGAACAATGGAAGAGTTCTGAAGTATTTTTAAAAGTCAGCGGAATTCTGAGAACAATAGAAGAGTTGTGAAGCAATTTTAAGCGTCAGCGGAATTCCGAGAACAATGGAAGAGTTCCGAAGCATTTTTAAACGTCAGCGGAATTCCGAGAACAATGGAAGAGTTCTGAAGCATTTTTAAAAGTCAGCGGAATTCTGAGAACAATAGAAGAGTTGTGAAGGATTTTTAAGCGTCAGCGGAATTCCGAGAACTATGGACGAATTCCGAAGCATTTTTAAACGTCAGCGGAATTCCGAGAACAATGGAAGAGTTCCGAAGCATTTTTAAATGTCAGCGGAATTCTGAGAACAATGGAAGAGTTCCGAAGCATTTTTAAACTTCAGCAGAATTCCGAGAACAATGGAAGAGTTCCGAAGCATACTTAAACTTCAGCAGAATTCCGAGAACAATGGGAGAGTTCCGAAGCATTTTTAAACTTCAAAACTTCAGCAGAATTCCGAGAACAATGGAAGAGTTCCGAAGCATTCTTAAACTTCAGCGGAATTCTGAGAACAGTGGAAGAGTTCTGAAGCATTTTTTAAAGTCAGCGGAATAACGAGAACAATGGAAGAGTTGTGAAGCATTTTTAAACGTCAGCGGAATTCCAGAACAATGGAAGAGTTCTGAAGCATTTTTAAATGTCAGCGGAATTCCGAGAACAATGGAAGAGTTCTGAAGCATTTTTAAACGTCAGCGGATTTTGAAAACAATGGAAGATTTCCGAAGCATTTTTAAACATCAGCGGAATTCTGTGAACACTGGAAGTGTTCCGAAGCATTTTTAAACTTCAGCGGAATTTGGAGAACAATCGAAGAGTTCCGAATCAATTTTAAAAGTCAGCGGAATTCCGAGAACAATGGAAAGGTTGTGAAGCATTTTTAAACGTCAGTGGAATTCCAAGAACAATGGAAGAGTTCCGAAGCATTTTTAAACGTCAGCGGAATTCCGAGAACAATGGAAGAGTTCCGAAGCATTTTTAAATGTAAGCGGAATTCTGAGAACAATGGAAGAGTTCTGAAGCATTTTTAAACTTCAGCGGAATTTGGAGAACAATCGAAGAGTTCCGAAGCATTTTTAAAAGTCAGCGGAATTCCGAGAACAATGGAAGCTTTGTGAAGCATTTTTAAACGTCAGCGGAATTCCGAGAACAATGGAAGAGTTCCGAAGCATTTTTAAACGTCAGCGGAATTCCGAGAACAATGGAAGAGTTCTAAAGCCTTTTTAAATGTCAGCGGAATTCCGAGAACAATGGAAGAGTTCCGAAGCATTTTTAAATGTCAGCGGAATTCTGAGAACAATGGAAGAGTTCCGAAGCATTTTTAAACTTCAGCAGAATTCCGAGAACAATGGAAGAGTTCCGAAGCATACTTAAACTTCAGCAGAATTCCGAGAACAATGGGAGAGTTCCGAAGCATTTTTAAACTTCAAAACTTCAGCAGAATTCCGAGAACAATGGAAGAGTTCCGAAGCATTCTTAAACTTCAGCGGAATTCTGAGAACAGTGGAAGAGTTCTGAAGCATTTTTTAAAGTCAGCGGAATAACGAGAACAATGGAAGAGTTGTGAAGCATTTTTAAACGTCAGCGGAATTCCAGAACAATGGAAGAGTTCTGAAGCATTTTTAAATGTCAGCGGAATTCCGAGAACAATGGAAGAGTTCTGAAGCATTTTTAAACGTCAGCGGATTTTGAAAACAATGGAAGATTTCCGAAGCATTTTTAAACATCAGCGGAATTCTGTGAACACTGGAAGTGTTCCGAAGCATTTTTAAACTTCAGCGGAATTTGGAGAACAATCGAAGAGTTCCGTATCAATTTTAAAAGTCAGCGGAATTCCGAGAACAATGGAAAGGTTGTGAAGCATTTTTAAACGTCAGTGGAATTCCAAGAACAATGGAAGAGTTCCGAAGCATTTTTAAACGTCAGCGGAATTCCGAGAACAATGGAAGAGTTCCGAAGCATTTTTAAATGTAAGCGGAATTCTGAGAACAATGGAAGAGTTCTGAAGCATTTTTAAACTTCAGCGGAATTTGGAGAACAATCGAAGAGTTCCGAAGCATTTTTAAAAGTCAGCGGAATTCCGAGAACAATGGAAGCTTTGTGAAGCATTTTTAAACGTCAGCGGAATTCCGAGAACAATGGAAGAGTTCCGAAGCATTTTTAAACGTCAGCGGAATTCCGAGAACAATGGAAGAGTTCTAAAGCCTTTTTAAATGTCAGCGGAATTCCGAGAACAATGGAAGAGTTCCGAAGCATTTTTAAATGTCAGCGGAATTCTGAGAACAATGGAAGAGTTCCGAAGCATTTTTAAACTTCAGCAGAATTCCGAGAACAATGGAAGAGTTCCGAAGCATACTTAAACTTCAGCAGAATTCCGAGAACAATGGGAGAGTTCCGAAGCATTTTTAAACTTCAAAACTTCAGCAGAATTCCGAGAACAATGGAAGAGTTCCGAAGCATTCTTAAACTTCAGCGGAATTCTGAGAACAGTGGAAGAGTTCTGAAGCATTTTTTAAAGTCAGCGTAATAACGAGAACAATGGAAGAGTTGTGAAGCATTTTTAAACGTCAGCGGAATTCCAGAACAATGGAAGAGTTCTGAAGCATTTTTAAATGTCAGCGGAATTCCGAGAACAATGGAAGAGTTCTGAAGCATTTTTAAACGTCAGCGGATTTTGAAAACAATGGAAGATTTCCGAAGCATTTTTAAACATCAGCGGAATTCTGTGAACACTGGAAGTGTTCCGAAGCATTTTTAAACTTCAGCGGAATTTGGAGAACAATCGAAGAGTTCCGAATCAATTTTAAAAGTCAGCGGAATTCCGAGAACAATGGAAAGGTTGTGAAGCATTTTTAAACGTCAGCGGAATTCCGAGAACAATGGAAGAGTTCCGAAGCATTTTTAAATGTAAGCGGAATTCTGAGAACAATGGAAGAGTTCTGAAGCATTCTTAAACTTCAGCGGAATTCCGAGAACAATGGAAGAGTTTTGAAGCAATTTTAAGCGTCAGCGGAATTCCGACAACAATGGAAGAGTTCCGAAGCATTTTTAAAAATAAGCGGAATTCTGAGAACAATAGAAGAGTTGTGAAGCATTTTTAAGCGTCAGCGGAATTCCGAGAACAATGGAAGAATTCCGAAGCATTTTTAAACTTCAAAACTTCAGCAGAATTCCAAGAACAATGGAAGAGTTTCGAAGCATTCTTAAACTTCAGCGGAATTCCGAGAGCAATGGAAGAGTTCCGAAGCATTTTTAAAAGTCAGCGGAATTCCGAGAACAATAGAAGAGTTCCGAAGCATTTTTAAACTTCAGCAGAATTCCTGGATCAATGGAAGAGTTCCGAAGCATTTTTAAAAGTCAGCTGAATTCCGAGAACAATAGAAGGGTACGAAAGCATGTTTAAACTTCAGTGGAATTCTGAGAAAAATGTAAGAGTTCCGAAGCATTTTTAAACTTCACCGGAATTCCGAGAACAATGGAAGAGTTCCGAAGCATTTTTAAACGTCAGCGGAATTCCAAGAACAATGGAAGAGTTCTGAATCATTTTTAAACGTCAGCGGAATTTTGAAAACAATGGAAGATTTCAGAAGCATTTTTAAACGTCAGCGGAATTCTGCGAACACTGGAAGACTTCCGAAGCATTTTTAAACTTCAGCGGAATTTGGAGAACAATCGAAGAGATCTGAAGCATTTTTAAAAGTCAGCGGAATTCCGAGAACACTGGAAGAGTTCCGAAGCATTTTTAAACTTCAGCGGAATTTGGAGAACAATCGAATAGTTCCGAAGAATTTTTAAACGTCAGCGGAATTCCGAGAACAATGGAAGAGTTCTGAAGCCTTTTTAAATGTCAGCGGAATTCCGAGAACAATGAAAGAGTTCTGAAGCATTTTTAAAAGTCAGCGGAATTCTGAGAACAATAGAAGAGTTGTGAAGCAATTTTAAGCGTCAGCGGAATTCCGAGAACAATGGAAGAGTTCCGAAGCATTTTTAAACGTCAGCGGAATTCCGAGAACAATGGAAGAGTTCTGAAGCATTTTTAAAAGTCAGCGGAATTCTGAGAACAATAGAAGAGTTGTGAAGGATTTTTAAGCGTCAGCGGAATTCCGAGAACAATTGACGAATTCCGAAGCATTTTTAAACTTCAAAACTTCAGCAGAATTCCAAGAACAATGGAAGAGTTTCGAAGCATTCTTAAACTTCAGCGGAATTCCGAGAACAAAGGAAGAGTTCCGAAGCATTTTTAAAAGTCAGCGGAATTCCGAGAACAATAGAAGAGTTCCGAAGCATTTTTAAACTTCAGCAGAATTCCTGGATCAATGGAAGAGTTCCGAAGCATTTTTAAAAGTCAGCAGAATTCCGAGAACAATAGAAGGGTACCAAAGCATGTTTAAACTTCAGCGGAATTCTGAGAACAATGTAAGAGTTCCGAAGCATTTTTAAACTTCACCGGAATTCCGAGAACAATGGAAGAGTTCCGAAGCATTTTTAAACGTCAGCGGAATTCCGAGAACAATGCAACAGTTCTGAATCATTTTTAAACGTCAGCGGAATTTTGAAAACAATGGAAGAGTTCCGAAGCATTTTTAAACGTCAGCGGAATTCCGAGAACAATGGAAGAGTTCCGAAGCATTTTTAAACGTCAGCGGAATTCCGAGAACAATGGAAGAGTTCTAAAGCCTTTTTAAATGTCAGCGGAATTCCGAGAACAATGGAAGAGTTCCGAAGCATTTTTAAATGTCAGCGGAATTCTGAGAACAATGGAAGAGTTCCGAAGCATTTTTAAACTTCAGCAGAATTCCGAGAACAATGGAAGAGTTCCGAAGCATACTTAAACTTCAGCAGAATTCCGAGAACAATGGGAGAGTTCCGAAGCATTTTTAAACTTCAAAACTTCAGCAGAATTCCGAGAACAATGGAAGAGTTCCGAAGCATTCTTAAACTTCAGCGGAATTCCGAGAACAATGGAAGAGTTCCGAAGCATTTTTAAAAGTCAGCGGAATTCCGAAAACAATGGAATAGTTCCGAAGCATTTTTAAAAGTCAGCAGAATTCCGAGAACAATAGAAGGGTACCAAAGCATGTTTAAACTTCAGCGGAATTCTGAGAACAATGTAAGAGTTCCGAAGCATTTTTAAACTTCACCGGAATTCCGAGAACAATGGAAGAGTTCCGAAGCATTTTTAAACGTCAGCGGAATTCCGAGAACAATGGAAGAGTTCTGAAGCCTTTTTAAATGTCAGCGGAATTCCGAGAACAATGGAAGAGTTCCGAAGCATTTTTAAATGTCAGCGGAATTCTGAGAACAGTGGAAGAGTTCCGAAGCATTTTTAAACTTCAGCAGAATTCCGAGAACAATGGAAGAGTTCCGAAGCATACTTAAACTTCAGCAGAATTCCGAGAACAATGGAAGAGTTCTGAAGCATTTTTTAAAGTCAGCGGAATAACGAGAACAATGGAAGAGTTGTGAAGCATTTTTAAACGTCAGCGGAATTCCAGAACAATGGAAGAGTTCTGAAGCATTTTTAAATGTCAGCGGAATTCCGAGAACAATGGAAGAGTTCTGAAGCATTTTTAAACGTCAGCGGATTTTGAAAACAATGGAAGATTTCCGAAGCATTTTTAAACATCAGCGGAATTTGGAGAACAATCGAAGAGTTCCGAATCA
The DNA here is from genome assembly GCF_046119375.1 of Phyllobates terribilis. Classification (NCBI taxonomy): domain Eukaryota; kingdom Metazoa; phylum Chordata; class Amphibia; order Anura; family Dendrobatidae; genus Phyllobates; species Phyllobates terribilis. Next base: position 8,537,376 of record NW_027362788.1, on the reverse strand, counting down.
ATTTTAAAAGTCAGCGGAATTCCGAGAACAATGGAAAGGTTGTGAAGCATTTTTAAACGTCAGTGGAATTCCAAGAACAACGGAAGAGTTCCGAAGCATTTTTAAACGTCAGCGGAATTCCGAGAACAATTGAAGAGTTCCGAAGCATTTTTAAATGTAAGCGGAATTCTGAGAACAATGGAAGAGTTCTGAAGCATTTTTAAAAGTCAGCGGAATTCTGAGAACAATAGAAGAGTTGTGAAGCATTTTTAAGCGTCAGCGGAATTCCGAGAACAATGGAAGAATTCCGAAGCATTTTTAATCGTCAGCGGAATTCTGCGAACACTAGAAGAGTTCCGAAGCATTTTTAAACTTCAGCGGAATTTGGAGAACAATCGAAGAGTTCCGAAGCATTTTTAAAAGTCAGCGGAATTCCGAGAACAATGGAAGAGTTCTGAAGCATTCTTAAACTTCAGCGGAATTCCGAGAACAATGGAAGAGTTTTGAAGCAATTTTAAGCGTCAGCGGAATTCCGACAACAATGGAAGAGTTCCGAAGCATTTTTAAAAGTAAGCGGAATTCTGAGAACAATAGAAGAGTTGTGAAGCATTTTTAAGCGTCAGCGGAATTCCGAGAACAATGGAAGTATTCCGAAGCATTTTTAAACTTCAAAACTTCAGCAGAATTCCAAGAACAATGGAAGAGTTTCGAAGCATTCTTAAACTTCAGCGGAATTCCGAGAGCAATGGAAGAGTTCCGAAGCATTTTTAAAAGTCAGCGGAATTCTGAGAACAATAGAAGAGTTCCGAAGCATTTTTAAACTTCAGCAGAATTCCTGGATCAATGGAAGAGTTCCGAAGCATTTTTAAAAGTCAACAGAATTCCGAGAACAATAGAAGGGTACCAAAGCATGTTTAAACTTCAGTGGAATTCTGAGAACAATGTAAGAGTTCCGAAGCATTTTTAAACTTCACCGGAATTCCGAGAACAATGGAAGAGTTCCGAAGCATTTTTAAACGTCAGCGGAATTCCGAGAACAATGGAAGAGTTCTGAATCATTTTTAAACGTCAGCGGAATTTTGAAAACAATGGAAGATTTCCGAAGCATTTTTAAACGTCAGCGGAATTCTGCGAACACTGGAAGACTTCCGAAGCATTTTTAAACTTCAGCGGAATTTGGAGAACAATCGAAGAGTTCTGAAGCATTTTTAAAAGTCAGCGGAATTCCGAGAACACTGGAAGAGTTCCGAAGCATTTTTAAACTTCAGCGGAATTTGGAGAACAATCGAATAGTTCCGAAGAATTTTTAAAAGTCAGCGGAATTCCGAGAACAATGGAAGAGTTCTGAAGTATTTTTAAAAGTCAGCGGAATTCTGAGAACAATAGAAGAGTTGTGAAGCAATTTTAAGCGTCAGCGGAATTCCGAGAACAATGGAAGAGTTCCGAAGCATTTTTAAACGTCAGCGGAATTCCGAGAACAATGGAAGAGTTCTGAAGCATTTTTAAAAGTCAGCGGAATTCTGAGAACAATAGAAGAGTTGTGAAGGATTTTTAAGCGTCAGCGGAATTCCGAGAACTATGGACGAATTCCGAAGCATTTTTAAACTTCAAAACTTCAGCAGAATTCCAAGAACAATGGAAGAGTTTCGAAGCATTCTTAAACTTCAGCGGAATTCCGAGAACAAAGGAAGAGTTCCGAAGCATTTTTAAAAGTCAGCGGAATTCCGAGAACAATAGAAGAGTTCCGAAGCATTTTTAAACTTCAGCAGAATTCCTGGATCAATGGAAGAGTTCCGAAGCATTTTTAAAAGTCAGCAGAATTCCGAGAACAATAGAAGGGTACCAAAGCATGTTTAAACTTCAGCGGAATTCTGAGAACAATGTAAGAGTTCCGAAGCATTTTTAAACTTCACCGGAATTCCGAGAACAATGGAAGAGTTCCGAAGCATTTTTAAACGTCAGCGGAATTCCGAGAACAATGCAAGAGTTCTGAATCATTTTTAAACATCAGCGGAATTTTGAAAACAATGGAAGAGTTCCGAAGCATTTTTAAACGTCAGCGGAATTCCGAGAACAATGGAAGAGTTCTGAATCATTTTTAAACGTCAGCGGAATTTTGAAAACAATGGAAGAGTTCCGAAGCATTTTTAAACTTCAGCGGAATTTCGAGAACAATCGAAGAGTTCCGAAGCATTTTTAAAAGTCAGCGGATTTCCGAGAACACTGGAAGAGTTCCGAAGCATTTTTAAACTTCAGCGGAATTTGGAGAACAATCGAAGAGTTCCGAAGCATTTTTAAAAGTCAGCGGAATTCCGAGAACACTGGAAGAGTTCCGAAGCATTTTTAAACTTCAGCGGAATTTGGAGAACAATCGAAGAGTTCCGAAGCATTTTTAAAAGTCAGCGGAATTCCGAGAACAATGGAAGCTTTGTGAAGCATTTTTAAACGTCAGCGGAATTCCGAGAACAATGGAAGAGTTCCGAAGCATTTTTAAACGTCAGCGGAATTCCGAGAACAATGGAAGAGTTCTGAAGCCTTTTTAAATGTCAGCGGAATTCCGAGAACAATGGAAGAGTTCCGAAGCATTTTTAAATGTCAGCGGAATTCTGAGAACAGTGGAAGAGTTCCGAAGCATTTTTAAACTTCAGCAGAATTCCGAGAACAATGGAAGAGTTCCGAAGCATACTTAAACTTCAGCAGAATTCCGAGAACAATGGAAGAGTTCTGAAGCATTTTTTAAAGTCAGCGGAATAACGAGAACAATGGAAGAGTTGTTAAGCATTTTTAAACGTCAGCGGAATTCCAGAACAATGGAAGAGTTCTGAAGCATTTTTAAATGTCAGCGGAATTCCGAGAACAATGGAAGAGTTCTGAAGCATTTTTAAACGTCAGCGGATTTTGAAAACAATGGAAGATTTCCGAAGCATTTTTAAACGTCAGCGGAATTCTGTGAACACTGGAAGAGTTCCGAAGCATTTTTAAACTTCAGCGGAATTTGGAGAACAATCGAAGAGTTCCGAATCAATTTTAAAAGTCAGCGGAATTCCGAGAACAATGGAAAGGTTGTGAAGCATTTTTAAACGTCAGTGGAATTCCAAGAACAACGGAAGAGTTCCGAAGCATTTTTAAACGTCAGCGGAATTCCGAGAACAATGGAAGAGTTCCGAAGCATTTTTAAATGTCAGCGGAATTCTGAGAACAATGGAAGAGTTCCGAAGCATTTTTAAACTTCAGCAGAATTCCGAGAACAATGGAAGAGTTCCGAAGCATACTTAAACTTCAGCAGAATTCCGAGAACAATGGAAGAGTTCCGAAGCATTTTTAAACTTCAAAACTTCAGCAGAATTCCGAGAACAATGGAAGAGTTCCGAAGCATTCTTAAACTTCAGCGGAATTCCGAGAACAATGGAAGAGTTCCGAAGCATTTTTAAAAGTCAGCGGAATTCCGAGAACAATGGAAGAGTTCCGAAGCATTTTTAAAAGTCAGCAGAATTCCGAGAACAATAGAAGGGTAACAAAGCATGTTTAAACTTCAGCGGAATTCTGAGAACAATGTAAGAGTTCCGAAGAATTTTTAAACTTCACCGGAATTCCGAGAACAATGGAAGAGTTCCGAAGCATTTTTAAACGTCAGCGGAATTCCGAGAACAATGGAAGAGTTCTGAAGCATTTTTAAACGTCAGCGGAATTTTGAAAACAATGGAAGATTTCCGAAGCATTTTTAAACGTCAGCGGAGTTCTGCGAACACTGGAAGAGTTCCGAAACATTTTTAAACTTCAGCGGAATTTGGAGAACAATCGAAGAGTTCCGAAGCATTTTTAAAAGTCAGCGGAATTCCGAGAACACTGGAAGAGTTCCGAAGCATTTTTAAACTTCAGCAGAATTTGGAGAACAATCGAAGAGTTCCGAAGCATTTTTAAAAGTCAGCGGAATTCCGAGAACAATGGAAGCTTTGTGAAGCATTTTTAAACGTCAGCGGAATTCCGAGAACAATGGAAGAGTTCCGAAGCATTTTTAAATGTCAGCGGAATTCTGAGAACAGTGGAAGAGTTCCGAAGCATTTTTAAACTTCAGCAGAATTCCGAGAACAATGGAAGAGTTCCGAAGCATACTTAAACTTCAGCAGAATTCCGAGAACAATGGAAGAGTTCTGAAGCATTTTTTAAAGTCAGCGGAATAACGAGAACAATGGAAGAGTTGTGAAGCATTTTTAAACGTCAGCGGAATTCCAGAACAATGGAAGAGTTCTGAAGCATTTTTAAATGTCAGCGGAATTCCGAGAACAATGGAAGAGTTCTGAAGCATTTTTAAACGTCAGCGGAATTTTGAAAACAATGGAAGATTTCCGAAGCATTTTTAAACGTCAGCGGAATTCTGTGAACACTGGAAGAGTTCCGAAGCATTTTTAAACTTCAGCGGAATTTGGAGAACAATCGAAGAGTTCCGAAGCATTTTTAAAAGTCAGCGGAATTCCGAGAACAATGGAAGCTTTGTGAAGCATTTTTAAACGTCAGCGGAATTCCGAGAACAATGGAAGAGTTCCGAAGCATTTTTAAACGTCAGTGGAATTCCAAGAACAACGGAAGAGTTCCGAAGCATTTTTAAACATCAGCGAAATTCCGAGAACAATGGAAGAGTTCCGAAGCATTTTTAAATGTAAGCGGAATTCTGAGAACAATGGAAGAGTTCTGAAGCATTTTTAAAAGTCAGCGGAATTCTGAGAACAATAGAAGAGTTGTGAAGCATTTTTAAGCGTCAGCGGAATTCCGAGAACAATGGAAGAATTCCGAAGCATTTTTAAGCGTCAGCGGAATTCCGAGAACAATGGAAGAGTTCCGAAGCATTTTTAAACGTCAGCGGAATTCCGAGAACAATGGAAGAGTTCTGAAGCATTTTTAAAAGTCAGCGGAATTCTGAGAAAAATAGAAGAGTTGTGAAGCATTTTTAAGCGTCAGCGGAATTCCGAGAACAATGGAAGAATTCCGAAGCATTTTTAATCGTCAGCGGAATTCTGCGAACACTAGAAGAGTTCCGAAGCATTTTTAAACTTCAGCGGAATTTGGAGAACAATCGAAGAGTTCCGAAGCATTTTTAAAAGTCAGCGGAATTCCGAGAACAATGGAAGAGTTCTGAAGCATTCTTAAACTTCAGCGGAATTCCGAGAACAATGGAAGAGTTTTGAAGCAATTTTAAGCGTCAGCGGAATTCCGACAACAATGGAAGAGTTCCGAAGCATTTTTAAAAGTAAGCGGAATTCTGAGAACAATAGAAGAGTTGTGAAGCATTTTTAAGCGTCAGCGGAATTCCGAGAACAATGGAAGAATTCCGAAGCATTTTTAAACTTCAAAACTTCAGCAGAATTCCAAGAACAATGGAAGAGTTTCGAAGCATTCTTAAACTTCAGCGGAATTCCGAGAGCAATGGAAGAGTTCCGAAGCATTTTTAAAAGTCAGCGGAATTCTGAGAACAATAGAAGAGTTCCGAAGCATTTTTAAACTTCAGCAGAATTCCTGGATCAATGGAAGAGTTCCGAAGCATTTTTAAAAGTCAACAGAATTCCGAGAACAATAGAAGGGTACCAAAGCATGTTTAAACTTCAGTGGAATTCTGAGAACAATGTAAGAGTTCCGAAGCATTTTTAAACTTCACCGTAATTCCGAGAACAATGGAAGAGTTCCGAAGCATTTTTAAACGTCAGCGGAATTCCGAGAACAATGGAAGAGTTCTGAATCATTTTTAAACGTCAGCGGAATTTTGAAAACAATGGAAGATTTCCGAAGCATTTTTAAACGTCAGCGGAATTCTGCGAACACTGGAAGACTTCCGAAGCATTTTTAAACTTCAGCGGAATTTGGAGAACAATCGAAGAGTTCTGAAGCATTTTTAAAAGTCAGCGGAATTCCGAGAACACTGGAAGAGTTCCGAAGCATTTTTAAACTTCAGCGGAATTTGGAGAACAATCGAATAGTTCCGAAGAATTTTTAAAAGTCAGCGGAATTCCGAGAACAATGGACGAATTCCGAAGCATTTTTAAACTTCAAAACTTCAGCAGAATTCCAAGAACAATGGAAGAGTTTCGAAGCATTCTGAAACTTCAGCGGAATTCCGAGAACAAAGGAAGAGTTCCGAAGCATTTTTAAAAGTCAGCGGAATTCCGAGAACAATAGAAGAGTTCCGAAGCATTTTTAAACTTCAGCAGAATTCCTGGATCAATGGAAGAGTTCCGAAGCATTTTTAAAAGTCAGCAGAATTCCGAGAACAATAGAAGGGTACCAAAGCATGTTTAAACTTCAGTGGAATTCTGAGAACAATGTAAGAGTTCCGAAGCATTTTTAAACTTCACCGGAATTCCGAGAACAATGGAAGAGTTCCGAAGCATTTTTAAACGTCAGCGGAATTCCGAGAACAATGCAAGAGTTCTGAATCATTTTTAAACATCAGCGGAATTTTGAAAACAATGGAAGAGTTCCGAAGCATTTTTAAACGTCAGCGGAATTCCGAGAACAATGGAAGAGTTCTGAATCATTTTTAAACGTCAGCGGAATTTTGAAAACAATGGAAGAGTTCCGAAGCATTTTTAAACTTCAGCGGAATTTCGAGAACAATCGAAGAGTTCCGAAGCATTTTTAAAAGTCAGCGGAATTCCGAGAACACTGGAAGAGTTCCGAAGCATTTTTAAACTTCAGCGGAATTTGGAGAACAATCGAAGAGTTCCGAAGCATTTTTAAAAGTCAGCGGAATTCCGAGAATACTGGAAGAGTTCCGAAGCATTTTTAAACTTCAGCGGAATTTGGAGAACAATTGAAGAGTTCCGAAGCATTTTTAAAAGTCAGCGGAATTCCGAGAACAATGGAAGCTTTGTGAAGCATTTTTAAACGTCAGCGGAATTCCGAGAACAATGGAAGAGTTCCGAAGCATTTTTAAACGTCAGCGGAATTCCGAGAACAATGGAAGAGTTCTGAAGCCTTTTTAAATGTCAGCGGAATTCCGAGAACAATGGAAGAGTTCCGAAGCATTTTTAAATGTCAGCGGAATTCTGAGAACAGTGGAAGAGTTCCGAAGCATTTTTAAACTTCAGCAGAATTCCGAGAACAATGGAAGAGTTCCGAAGCATACTTAAACTTCAGCAGAATTCCGAGAACAATGGAAGAGTTCTGAAGCATTTTTTAAAGTCAGCGGAATAACGAGAACAATGGAAGAGTTGTGAAGCATTTTTAAACGTCAGCGGAATTCCAGAACAATGGAAGAGTTCTGAAGCATTTTTAAATGTCAGCGGAATTCCGAGAACAATGGAAGAGTTCTGAAGCATTTTTAAACGTCAGCGGATTTTGAAAACAATGGAAGATTTCCGAAGCATTTTTAAACGTCAGCGGAATTCTGTGAACACTGGAAGAGTTCCGAAGCATTTTTAAACTTCAGCGGAATTTGGAGAACAATCGAAGAGTTCCGAATCAATTTTAAAAGTCAGCGGAATTCCGAGAACAATGGAAAGGTTGTGAAGCATTTTTAAACGTCAGTGGAATTCCAAGAACAACGGAAGAGTTCCGAAGCATTTTTAAACGTCAGAGGAATTCCGAGAACAATGGAAGAGTTCCGAAGCATTTTTAAATGTCAGCGGAATTCTGAGAACAATGGAAGAGTTCCGAAGCATTTTTAAACTTCAGCAGAATTCCGAGAACAATGGAAGAGTTCCGAAGCATACTTAAACTTCAGCAGAATTCCGAGAACAATGGAAGAGTTCCGAAGCATTTTTAAACTTCAAAACTTCAGCAGAATTCCGAGAACAATGGAAGAGTTCCGAAGCATTCTTAAACTTCAGCGGAATTCCGAGAACAATGGAAGAGTTCCGAAGCATTTTTAAAAGTCAGCGGAATTCCGAGAACAATGGAAGAGTTCCGAAGCATTTTTAAAAGTCAGCAGAATTCCGAGAACAATAGAAGGGTAACAAAGCATGTTTAAACTTCAGCGGAATTCTGAGAACAATGTAAGAGTTCCGAAGAATTTTTAAACTTCACCGGAATTCCGAGAACAATGGAAGAGTTCCGAAGCATTTTTAAACGTCAGCGGAATTCCGAGAACAATGGAAGAGTTCTGAAGCATTTTTAAATGTCAGCGGAATTCCGAGAACAATGGAAGAGTTCCGAAGCATTTTTAAATGTCAGCGGAATTCTGAGAACAGTGGAAGAGTTCCGAAGCATTTTTAAACTTCAGCAGAATTCCGAGAACAATGGAAGAGTTCCGAAGCATACTTAAACTTCAGCAGAATTCCGAGAACAATGGAAGAGTTCTGAAGCATTTTTTAAAGTCAGCGGAATAACGAGAACAATGGAAGAGTTGTGAAGCATTTTTAAACGTCAGCGGAATTCCAGAACAATGGAAGAGTTCTGAAGCATTTTTAAATGTCAGCGGAATTCCGAGAACAATGGAAGAGTTCTGAAGCATTTTTAAACGTCAGCGGAATTTTGAAAACAATGGAAGATTTCCGAAGCATTTTTAAACGTCAGCGGAATTCTGTGAACACTGGAAGAGTTCCGAAGCATTTTTAAACTTCAGCGGAATTTGGAGAACAATCGAAGAGTTCCGAATCAATTTTAAAAGTCAGCGGAATTCCGAGAACAATGGAAGAGTTCTGAAGCATTTTTAAACGTCAGTGGAATTCCAAGAACAACGGAAGAGTTCCGAAGCATTTTTAAACATCAGCGGAATTCCGAGAACAATGGAAGAGTTCCGAAGCATTTTTAAATGTAAGAGGAATTCTGAGAACAATGGAAGAGTTCTGAAGCATTTTTAAAAGTCAGCGGAATTCTGAGAACAATAGAAGAGTTGTGAAGCATTTTTAAGCGTCAGCGGAATTCCGAGAACAATGGAAGAATTCCGAAGCATTTTTAAACGTCAGCGGAATTCTGCGAACACTAGAAGAGTTCCGAAGCATTTTTAAACTTCAGCGGAATTTGGAGAACAATCGAAGAGTTCTGAAGCATTTTTAAACATCAGCGGAATTTTGAAAACAATGGAAGATTTCCGAAGCATTTTTAAACGTCAGCGGAATTCCGAGAACAATGGAAGAGTTCCGAAGCATTTTTAAACGTCAACGGAATTCCGAGAACAATAGAAGAGTTGTGAAGCATTTTTAAGCGTCAGCGATATTCCGAGAACAATGTAAGAGTTCCGAAGCATTTTTAAACTTCAGCAGAATTCTGCGAACAATGGAAGAGTTCTGAAGCATTCTTAAACTTCAGCGGAATTCCGAGAACAATGGAAGAGTTTTGAAGCAATTTTAAGCGTCAGCGGAATTCCGACAACAAAGGAAGAGTTCCAAAGCATTTTTAAAAGTAAGCGGAATTCTGAGAACAATAGAAGAGTTGTGAAGCATTTTTAAGCGTCAGCGGAATTCCGAGAACAATGGAAGAATTCCGAAGCATTTTTAAACTTCAAAACTTCAGCAGAATTCCAAGAACAATGGAAGAGTTTTGAAGCATTCTTAAACTTCAGCGGAATTCCGAGAGCAATGGAAGAGTTCCGAAGCATTTTTAAAAGTCAGCGGAAATCCGAGAACAATAGAAGAGTTCCGAAGCATTTTTAAACTTCAGCAGAATTCCTGGATCAATGGAAGAGTTCTGAAGCATTTTTAAAAGTCAGCAGAATTCCGAGAACAATAGAAGGGTACCAAAGCATGTTTAAACTTCAGTGGAATTCTGAGAACAATGTAAGAGTTCCGAAGCATTTTTAAACTTCACCGGAATTCCGAGAACAATGGAAGAGTTCCGAAGCATTTTTAAACGTCAGCGGAATTCCGAGAACAATGGAAGAGTTCTGAATCATTTTTAAACGTCAGCGGAATTTTGAAAACAATGGAAGATTTCCGAAGCATTTTTAAACGTCAGTGGAATTCTGCGAACACTGGAAGACTTCCGAAGCATTTTTAAACTTCAGCGGAATTTGGAGAACAATCGAAGAGTTCTGAAGCATTTTTAAAAGTCAGCGGAATTCCGAGAACAATGGAAGCTTTGTGAAGCATTTTTAAACGTCAGCGGAATTCCGAGAACAATGGAAGAGTTCCGAAGCATTTTTAAACGTCAGCGGAATTCCGAGAACAATGGAAGAGTTCTGAAGCCTTTTTAAATGTCAGCGGAATTCCGAGAACAATGGAAGAGTTCTGAAGCATTTTTAAAAGTCAGCGGAATTCTGAGAACAATAGAAGAGTTGTGAAGCAATTTTAAGCGTCAGCGGAATTCCGAGAACAATGGAAGAGTTCCGAAGCATTTTTAAACGTCAGCGGAATTCCGAGAACAATGGAAGAGTTCTGAAGCATTTTTAAAAGTCAGCGGAATTCTGAGAACAATAGAAGAGTTGTGAAGGATTTTTAAGCGTCAGCAGAATTCCGAGAACAATGGAAGAATTCCGAAGCATTTTTAAACTTCAAAACTTCAGCGGAATTCCGAGAACAATGGAAGAGTTCCGAAGCATTTTTAAAAGTCAGCGGAATTCCGAGAACAATGGAAGAGTTCCGAAGCATTTTTAAACGTCAGCGGAATTCTGCGAACACTGGAAGAGTTCCGAAGCATTTTTAAACTTCAGCGGAATTTGGAGAACAATCGAAGAGTTCCGAAGCATTTTTAAAAGTCAGCGGAATTCCGAGAACAATGGAAGAGTTCTGAAGCATTTTTAAAAGTCAGCGGAATTCTGAGAACAATAGAAGAGTTGTGAAGCAATTTTAAGCATCAGCGGAATTCCGAGAACAATGGAAGAGTTCCGAAGCATTTTTAAACGTCAGCGGAATTCCGAGAACAATGGAAGAGTTCTGAAGCATTTTTAAAAGTCAGCGGAATTCCGAGAACAATAGAAGAGTTGTGAAGCATTTTTAAGCATCAGCGGAATTCCGAGAACAATGGAAGAATTCCGAAGCATTTTTAAACTTCAAAACTTCAGCAGAATTCCAAGAACAATGGAAGAGTTTCGAAGCATTCTTAAACTTCAGCGGAATTCTGAGAGCAATGGAAGAGTTCCGAAGCATTTTTAAAAGTCAGCGGAATTCCGATAACAATAGAAGAGTTCCGAAGCATTTTTAAACTTCAGCAGAATTCCTGGATCAATGGAAGAGTTCTGAAGCATTTTTAAAAGTCAGCAGAATTCCGAGAACAATAGAAGGGTACCAAAGCATGTTTAAACTTCAGTGGAATTCTGAGAACAATGTAAGAGTTCCGAAGCATTTTTAAACTTCACCGGAATTCCGAGAACAATGGAAGAGTTCCGAAGCATTTTTAAAAGTCAGCGGAATTCCGAGAACAATGGAAGAGTTCTGAATCATTTTTAAACGTCAGCGGAATTTTGAAAACAATGGAAGATTTCCGAAGCATTTTTAAACTTCAGCGGAATTTGGAGAACAATCGAAGAGTTCTGAAGCATTTTTAAAAGTCAGCGGAATTCCGAGAACACTGGAAGAGTTCCGAAGCATTTTTAAACTTCAGCGGAATTTGGAGAACAATCGAATAGTTCCAAAGCATTTTTAAAAGTCAGCGGAATTCCGAGAACAATGGAAGAGTTCCGAAGCATTTTTAAACGTCAGCGGAATTCCGAGAACAATGGAAGAGTTCTGAAACATTTTTAAAAGTCAGCGGAATTCTGAGAACAATAGAAGAGTTGTGAAGGATTTTTAGCGTCAGCGGAATTCCGAGAACAATGGAAGAATTCCGAAGCATTTTTAAACTTCAAAACTTCAGCGGAATTCCGAGAACAATGGAAGAGTTCCGAAGCATTTTTAAAAGTCAGCGGAATTCCGAGAACAATGGAAGAGTTCCGAAGCATTTTTAAACTTCAGCGGAATTTGGAGAACAATCAAAGAGTTCCGAAGCATTTTTAAAAGTCAGCGGAATTCCAAGAACAATGGAAGAGTTCTGAAGCATTTTTAAAAGTCAGCGGAATTCTGAGAACAATAGAAGAGTTGTGAAGCAATTTTAAGCATCAGCGGAATTCCGAGAACAATGGAAGAGTTCCGAAGCATTTTTAAACGTCAGCGGAATTCCGAGAACAATGGAAGAGTTCTGAAGCATTTTTAAAAGTCAGCGGAATTCTGAGAACAATAGAAGAGTTGTGAAGGATTTTTAAGCGTCAGCGGAATTCCGAGAACAATGGAAGAATTCCGAAGCATTTTTAAACTTCAAAACTTCAGCGGAATTCCGAGAACAATGGAAGAGTTCCGAAGCATTTTTAAAAGTCAGTGGAATTCCGAGAACAATGGAAGAGTTCCGAAGCATTTTTAAACGTCAGCGGAATTCTGCGAACACTGGAAGAGTTCCGAAGCATTTTTAAACTTCAGCGGAATTTGGAGAACAATCGAAGAGTTCCGAAGCATTTTTAAAAGTCAACGGAATTCCGAGAACAATGGAAGAGTTCTGAAGCATTTTTAAACATCAGCGGAATTTTGAAAACAATGGAAGATTTCCGAAGCATTTTTAAACGTCAGCGGAATTCCGAGAACAATGGAAGAGTTCCGAAGCATTTTTAAATGTCAGCGGAATTCCGAGAACAATAGAAGAGTTGTGAAGCATTTTTAAGCGTCAGCGGAATTCCGAGAACAATGGAAGAGTTCCGAAGCATTTTTAAATGTCAGCGGAATTCTGAGAACAGTGGAAGAGTTCCGAAGCATTTTTAAACTTCAGCAGAATTCCGAGAACAATGGAAGAGTTCCGAAGCATACTTAAACTTCAGCAGAATTCCGAGAACAATGGAAGAGTTCTGAAGCATTTTTTAAAGTCAGCGGAATAACGAGAACAATGGAAGAGTTGTGAAGCATTTTTAAACGTCAGCGGAATTCCAGAACAATGGAAGAGTTCTGAAGCATTTTTAAATGTCAGCGGAATTCCGAGAACAATGGAAGAGTTCTGAAGCATTTTTAAACGTCAGCGGATTTTGAAAACAATGGAAGATTTCCGAAGCATTTTTAAACGTCAGCGGAATTCTGTGAACACTGGAAGAGTTCCGAAGCATTTTTAAACTTCAGCGGAATTTGGAGAACAATCGAAGAGTTCCGAATCAATTTTAAAAGTCAGCGGAATTCCGAGAACAATGGAAAGGTTGTGAAGCATTTTTAAACGTCAGTGGAATTCCAAGAACAACGGAAGAGTTCCGAAGCATTTTTAAACGTCAGCGGAATTCCGAGAACAATGGAAGAGTTCCGAAGCATTTTTAAATGTCAGCGGAATTCTGAGAACAATGGAAGAGTTCCGAAGCATTTTTAAACTTCAGCAGAATTCCGAGAACAATGGAAGAGTTCCGAAGCATACTTAAACTTCAGCAGAATTCCGAGAACAATGGAAGAGTTCCGAAGCATTTTTAAACTTCAAAACTTCAGCAGAATTCCGAGAACAATGGAAGAGTTCCGAAGCATTCTTAAACTTCAGCGGAATTCCGAGAACAATGGAAGAGTTCCGAAGCATTTTTAAAAGTCAGCGGAATTCCGAGAACAATGGAAGAGTTCCGAAGCATTTTTAAAAGTCAGCAGAATTCCGAGAACAATAGAAGGGTAACAAAGCATGTTTAAACTTCAGCGGAATTCTGAGAACAATGTAAGAGTTCCGAAAAATTTTTAAACTTCACCGGAATTCCGAGAACAATGGAAGAGTTCCGAAGCATTTTTAAACGTCAGCGGAATTCCGAGAACAATGGAAGAGTTCTGAAGCATTTTTAAATGTCAGCGGAATTCCGAGAACAATGGAAGAGTTCCGAAGCATTTTTAAATGTCAGCGGAATTCTGAGAACAGTGGAAGAGTTCCGAAGCATTTTTAAACTTCAGCAGAATTCCGAGAACAATGGAAGAGTTCCGAAGCATACTTAAACTTCAGCAGAATTCCGAGAACAATGGAAGAGTTCTGAAGCATTTTTTAAAGTCAGCGGAATAACGAGAACAATGGAAGAGTTGTGAAGCATTTTTAAACGTCAGCGGAATTCCAGAACAATGGAAGAGTTCTGAAGCATTTTTAAATGTCAGCGGAATTCCGAGAACAATGGAAGAGTTCTGAAGCATTTTTAAACGTCAGCGGAATTTTGAAAACAATGGAAGATTTCCGAAGCATTTTTAAACGTCAGCGGAATTCTGTGAACACTGGAAGAGTTCCGAAGCATTTTTAAACTTCAGCGGAATTTGGAGAACAATCGAAGAGTTCCGAATCAATTTTAAAAGTCAGCGGAATTCCGAGAACAATGGAAGAGTTCTGAAGCATTTTTAAACGTCAGTGGAATTCCAAGAACAACGGAAGAGTTCCGAAGCATTTTTAAACATCAGCGGAATTCCGAGAACAATGGAAGAGTTCCGAAGCATTTTTAAATGTAAGAGGAATTCTGAGAACAATGGAAGAGTTCTGAAGCATTTTTAAAAGTCAGCGGAATTCTGAGAACAATAGAAGAGTTGTGAAGCATTTTTAAGCGTCAGCGGAATTCCGAGAACAATGGAAGAATTCCGAAGCATTTTTAAACGTCAGCGGAATTCTGCGAACACTAGAAGAGTTCCGAAGCATTTTTAAACTTCAGCGGAATTTGGAGAACAATCGAAGAGTTCTGAAGCATTTTTAAACATCAGCGGAATTTTGAAAACAATGGAAGATTTCCGAAGCATTTTTAAACGTCAGCGGAATTCCGAGAACAATGGAAGAGTTCCGAAGCATTTTTAAACGTCAACGGAATTCCGAGAACAATAGAAGAGTTGTGAAGCATTTTTAAGCGTCAGCGATATTCCGAGAACAATGTAAGAGTTCCGAAGCATTTTTAAACTTCAGCAGAATTCTGCGAACAATGGAAGAGTTCTGAAGCATTCTTAAACTTCAGCGGAATTCCGAGAACAATGGAAGAGTTTTGAAGCAATTTTAAGCGTCAGCGGAATTCCGACAACAAAGGAAGAGTTCCAAAGCATTTTTAAAAGTAAGCGGAATTCTGAGAACAATAGAAGAGTTGTGAAGCATTTTTAAGCGTCAGCGGAATTCCGAGAACAATGGAAGAATTCCGAAGCATTTTTAAACTTCAAAACTTCAGCAGAATTCCAAGAACAATGGAAGAGTTTCGAAGCATTCTTAAACTTCAGCGGAATTCCGAGAGCAATGGAAGAGTTCCGAAGCATTTTTAAAAGTCAGCGGAATTCCGAGAACAATAGAAGAGTTCCGAAGCATTTTTAAACTTCAGCAGAATTCCTGGATCAATGGAAGAGTTCTGAAGCATTTTTAAAAGTCAGCAGAATTCCGAGAACAATAGAAGGGTACCAAAGCATGTTTAAACTTCAGTGGAATTCTGAGAACAATGTAAGAGTTCCGAAGCATTTTTAAACTTCACCAGAATTCCGAGAACAATGGAAGAGTTCCGAAGCATTTTTAAACGTCAGCGGAATTCCGAGAACAATGGAAGAGTTCTGAATAATTTTTAAACGTCAGCGGAATTTTGAAAACAATGGAAGATTTCCGAAGCATTTTTAAACGTCAGCGGAATTCTGCGAACACTGGAAGACTTCCGAAGCATTTTTAAACGTCAGCGGAATTTGGAGAACAATCGAAGAGTTCTGAAGCATTTTTAAAAGTCAGCGGAATTCCGAGAACAATGGAAGCTTTGTGAAGCATTTTTAAACGTCAGCGGAATTCCGAGAACAATGGAAGAGTTCCGAAGCATTTTTAAACGTCAGCGGAATTCCGAGAACAATGGAAGAGTTCTGAAGCCTTTTTAAATGTCAGCGGAATTCCGAGAACAATGGAAGAGTTCTGAAGCATTTTTAAAAGTCAGCGGAATTCTGAGAACAATAGAAGAGTTGTGAAGCAATTTTAAGCGTCAGCGGAATTCCGAGAACAATGGAAGAGTTCCGAAGCATTTTTAAACGTCAGCGGAATTCCGAGAACAATGGAAGAGTTCTGAAGCATTTTTAAAAGTCAGCGGAATTCTGAGAACAATAGAAGAGTTGTGAAGGATTTTTAAGCGTCAGCAGAATTCCGAGAACAATTGAAGAATTCCGAAGCATTTTTAAACTTCAAAACTTCAGCGGAATTCCGAGAACAATGGAAGAGTTCCGAAGCATTTTTAAAAGTCAGCGGAATTCCGAGAACAATGGAAGAGTTCCGAAGCATTTTTAAACGTCAGCGGAATTCTGCGAACACTGGAAGAGTTCCGAAGCATTTTTAAACTTCAGCGGAATTTGGAGAACAATCGAAGAGTTCCGAAGCATTTTTAAAAGTCAGCGGAATTCCGAGAACAATGGAAGAGTTCTGAAGCATTTTTAAAAGTCAGCGGAATTCTGAGAACAATAGAAGAGTTGTGAAGCAATTTTAAGCATCAGCGGAATTCCGAGAACAATGGAAGAGTTCCGAATCATTTTTAAACGTCAGCGGAATTCCGAGAACAATGGAAGAGTTCTGAAGCATTTTTAAAAGTCAGCGGAATTCCGAGAA
The DNA here is from genome assembly GCF_046119375.1 of Phyllobates terribilis. Classification (NCBI taxonomy): domain Eukaryota; kingdom Metazoa; phylum Chordata; class Amphibia; order Anura; family Dendrobatidae; genus Phyllobates; species Phyllobates terribilis. The sequence continues at coordinate 8,520,978 of NW_027362788.1, read as the reverse complement.
CAATAGAAGAGTTGTGAAGCATTTTTAAGCATCAGCGGAATTCCGAGAACAATGGAAGAATTCCGAAGCATTTTTAAACTTCAAAACTTCAGCAGAATTCCAAAAACAATGGAAGAGTTTCGAAGCATTCTTAAACTTCAGCGGAATTCCGAGAGCAATGGAAGAGTTCCGAAGCATTTTTAAAAGTCAGCGGAATTCCGATAACAATAGAAGAGTTCCGAAGCATTTTTAAACTTCAGCAGAATTCCTGGATCAATGGAAGAGTTCTGAAGCATTTTTAAAAGTCAGCAGAATTCCGAGAACAATAGAAGGGTACCAAAGCATGTTTAAACTTCAGTGGAATTCTGAGAACAATGTAAGAGTTCCGAAGCATTTTTAAACTTCACCGGAATTCCGAGAACAATGGAAGAGTTCCGAAGCATTTTTAAAAGTCAGCGGAATTCCGAGAACAATGGAAGAGTTCTGAATCATTTTTAAACGTCAGCGGAATTTTGAAAACAATGGAAGATTTCCGAAGCATTTTTAAACTTCAGCGGAATTTGGAGAACAATCGAAGAGTTCTGAAGCATTTTTAAAAGTCAGCGGAATTCCGAGAACACTGGAAGAGTTCCGAAGCATTTTTAAACTTCAGCGGAATTTGGAGAACAATCGAATAGTTCCAAAGCATTTTTAAAAGTCAGCGGAATTCCGAGAACAATGGAAGCTTTGTGAAGCATTTTTAAACGTCAGCGGAATTCCGAGAACAATGGAAGAGTTCTGAAGCATTTTTAAACGTCAGCGGAATTCCGAGAACAATGGAAGAGTTCTGAAGCCTTTTTAAATGTCAGCGGAATTCCGAGAACAATGGAAGAGTTCTGAAGCATTTTTAAAAGTCAGCGGAATTCTGAGAACAATAGATGAGTTGTGAAGCAATTTTAAGCGTCAGCGGAATTCCGAGAACAATGGAAGAGTTCCGAAGCATTTTTAAACGTCAGCGGAATTCTGAGAACAATAGAAGAGTTGTGAAGTATTTTTAAGCGTCAGCGGAATTCCGAGAACAATGGAAGAATTCCGAAGCATTTTTAAACTTCAAAACTTCAGCGGAATTCCGAGAACAATGGAAGAGTTCCGAAGCATTTTTAAAAGTCAGCGGAATTCCGAGAACAATGGAAGAGTTCCGAAGCATTTTTAAACTTCAGCGGAATTTGGAGAACAATCGAAGAGTTCCGAAGCATTTTTAAAAGTCAGCGGAATTCCGAGAACAATGGAAGAGTTCTGAAGCATTTTTAAAAGTCAGCGGAATTCTGAGAACAATAGAAGAGTTGTGAAGCAATTTTAAGCATCAGCGGAATTCCGAGAACAATGGAAGAGTTCCGAAGCATTTTTAAACGTCAGCGGAATTCCGAGAACAATGGAAGAGTTCTGAAGCATTTTTAAAAGTCAGCGGAATTCTGAGAACAATAGAAGAGTTGTGAAGGATTTTTAAGCGTCAGCGGAATTCCGAGAACAATGGAAGAATTCCGAAGCATTTTTAAACTTCAAAACTTCAGCGGAATTCCGAGAACAATGGAAGAGTTCCGAAGCATTTTTAAAAGTCAGTGGAATTCCGAGAACAATGGAAGAGTTCCGAAGCATTTTTAAACGTCAGCGGAATTCTGCGAACACTGGAAGAGTTCCGAAGCATTTTTAAACTTCAGCGGAATTTGGAGAACAATCGAAGAGTTCCGAAGCATTTTTAAAAGTCAACGGAATTCCGAGAACAATGGAAGAGTTCTGAAGCATTTTTAAACATCAGCGGAATTTTGAAAACAATGGAAGATTTCCGAAGCATTTTTAAACGTCAGCGGAATTCCGAGAACAATGGAAGAGTTCCGAAGCATTTTTAAATGTCAGCGGAATTCCGAGAACAATAGAAGAGTTGTGAAGCATTTTTAAGCGTCAGCGGAATTCCGAGAACAATGGAAGAGTTCCGAAGCATTTTTAAAATTCAGCAGAATTCTGAGAACAATGGAAGAGTTCTGAAGCATTCTTAAACTTCAGCGGAATTCCGAGAACAATGGAAGAGTTTTGAAGCAATTTTAAGCGTCAGCGGAATTCCGACAACAATGGAAGAGTTCCGAAGCATTTTTAAAAGTAAGCGGAATTCTGAGAACAATAGAAGAGTTGTGAAGCATTTTTAAGCGTCAGCGGAATTCCAGAACAATGGAAGAGTTCTGAAGCATTTTTAAATGTCAGCGGAATTCCGAGAACAATGGAAGAGTTCTGAAGCATTTTTAAACGTCAGCGGAATTTTGAAAACAATGGAAGATTTCCGAAGCATTTTTAAACGTCAGCGGAATTCTGTGAACACTGGAAGAGTTCCGAAGCATTTTTAAACTTCAGCGGAATTTGGAGAACAATCGAAGAGTTCCGAATCAATTTTAAAAGTCAGCGGAATTCCGAGAACAATGGAAGAGTTCTGAAGCATTTTTAAACGTCAGTGGAATTCCAAGAACAACGGAAGAGTTCCGAAGCATTTTTAAACATCAGCGGAATTCCGAGAACAATGGAAGAGTTCCGAAGCATTTTTAAATGTAAGAGGAATTCTGAGAACAATGGAAGAGTTCTGAAGCATTTTTAAAAGTCAGCGGAATTCTGAGAACAATAGAAGAGTTGTGAAGCATTTTTAAGCGTCAGCGGAATTCCGAGAACAATGGAAGAATTCCGAAGCATTTTTAAACGTCAGCGGAATTCTGCGAACACTAGAAGAGTTCCGAAGCATTTTTAAACTTCAGCGGAATTTGGAGAACAATCGAAGAGTTCTGAAGCATTTTTAAACATCAGCGGAATTTTGAAAACAATGGAAGATTTCCGAAGCATTTTTAAACGTCAGCGGAATTCCGAGAACAATGGAAGAGTTCCGAAGCATTTTTAAACGTCAACGGAATTCCGAGAACAATAGAAGAGTTGTGAAGCATTTTTAAGCGTCAGCGATATTCCGAGAACAATGTAAGAGTTCCGAAGCATTTTTAAACTTCAGCAGAATTCTGCGAACAATGGAAGAGTTCTGAAGCATTCTTAAACTTCAGCGGAATTCCGAGAACAATGGAAGAGTTTTGAAGCAATTTTAAGCGTCAGCGGAATTCCGACAACAAAGGAAGAGTTCCAAAGCATTTTTAAAAGTAAGCGGAATTCTGAGAACAATAGAAGAGTTGTGAAGCATTTTTAAGCGTCAGCGGAATTCCGAGAACAATGGAAGAATTCCGAAGCATTTTTAAACTTCAAAACTTCAGCAGAATTCCAAGAACAATGGAAGAGTTTCGAAGCATTCTTAAACTTCAGCGGAATTCCGAGAGCAATGGAAGAGTTCCGAAGCATTTTTAAAAGTCAGCGGAATTCCGAGAACAATAGAAGAGTTCCGAAGCATTTTTAAACTTCAGCAGAATTCCTGGATCAATGGAAGAGTTCTGAAGCATTTTTAAAAGTCAGCAGAATTCCGAGAACAATAGAAGGGTACCAAAGCATGTTTAAACTTCAGTGGAATTCTGAGAACAATGTAAGAGTTCCGAAGCATTTTTAAACTTCACCAGAATTCCGAGAACAATGGAAGAGTTCCGAAGCATTTTTAAACGTCAGCGGAATTCCGAGAACAATGGAAGAGTTCTGAATAATTTTTAAACGTCAGCGGAATTTTGAAAACAATGGAAGATTTCCGAAGCATTTTTAAACGTCAGCGGAATTCTGCGAACACTGGAAGACTTCCGAAGCATTTTTAAACGTCAGCGGAATTTGGAGAACAATCGAAGAGTTCTGAAGCATTTTTAAAAGTCAGCGGAATTCCGAGAACAATGGAAGCTTTGTGAAGCATTTTTAAACGTCAGCGGAATTCCGAGAACAATGGAAGAGTTCCGAAGCATTTTTAAACGTCAGCGGAATTCCGAGAACAATGGAAGAGTTCTGAAGCCTTTTTAAATGTCAGCGGAATTCCGAGAACAATGGAAGAGTTCTGAAGCATTTTTAAAAGTCAGCGGAATTCTGAGAACAATAGAAGAGTTGTGAAGCAATTTTAAGCGTCAGCGGAATTCCGAGAACAATGGAAGAGTTCCGAAGCATTTTTAAACGTCAGCGGAATTCCGAGAACAATGGAAGAGTTCTGAAGCATTTTTAAAAGTCAGCGGAATTCTGAGAACAATAGAAGAGTTGTGAAGGATTTTTAAGCGTCAGCAGAATTCCGAGAACAATTGAAGAATTCCGAAGCATTTTTAAACTTCAAAACTTCAGCGGAATTCCGAGAACAATGGAAGAGTTCCGAAGCATTTTTAAAAGTCAGCGGAATTCCGAGAACAATGGAAGAGTTCCGAAGCATTTTTAAACGTCAGCGGAATTCTGCGAACACTGGAAGAGTTCCGAAGCATTTTTAAACTTCAGCGGAATTTGGAGAACAATCGAAGAGTTCCGAAGCATTTTTAAAAGTCAGCGGAATTCCGAGAACAATGGAAGAGTTCTGAAGCATTTTTAAAAGTCAGCGGAATTCTGAGAACAATAGAAGAGTTGTGAAGCAATTTTAAGCATCAGCGGAATTCCGAGAACAATGGAAGAGTTCCGAAGCATTTTTAAACGTCAGCGGAATTCCGAGAACAATGGAAGAGTTCTGAAGCATTTTTAAAAGTCAGCGGAATTCCGAGAACAATAGAAGAGTTGTGAAGCATTTTTAAGCATCAGCGGAATTCCGAGAACAATGGAAGAATTCCGAAGCATTTTTAAACTTCAAAACTTCAGCAGAATTCCAAAAACAATGGAAGAGTTTCGAAGCATTCTTAAACTTCAGCGGAATTCCGAGAGCAATGGAAGAGTTCCGAAGCATTTTTAAAAGTCAGCGGAATTCCGATAACAATAGAAGAGTTCCGAAGCATTTTTAAACTTCAGCAGAATTCCTGGATCAATGGAAGAGTTCTGAAGCATTTTTAAAAGTCAGCAGAATTCCGAGAACAATAGAAGGGTACCAAAGCATGTTTAAACTTCAGTGGAATTCTGAGAACAATGTAAGAGTTCCGAAGCATTTTTAAACTTCACCGGAATTCCGAGAACAATGGAAGAGTTCCGAAGCATTTTTAAAAGTCAGCGGAATTCCGAGAACAATGGAAGAGTTCTGAATCATTTTTAAACGTCAGCGGAATTTTGAAAACAATGGAAGATTTCCGAAGCATTTTTAAACTTCAGCGGAATTTGGAGAACAATCGAAGAGTTCTGAAGCATTTTTAAAAGTCAGCGGAATTCCGAGAACACTGGAAGAGTTCCGAAGCATTTTTAAACTTCAGCGGAATTTGGAGAACAATCGAATAGTTCCAAAGCATTTTTAAAAGTCAGCGGAATTCCGAGAACAATGGAAGCTTTGTGAAGCATTTTTAAACGTCAGCGGAATTCCGAGAACAATGGAAGAGTTCTGAAGCATTTTTAAACGTCAGCGGAATTCCGAGAACAATGGAAGAGTTCTGAAGCCTTTTTAAATGTCAGCGGAATTCCGAGAACAATGGAAGAGTTCTGAAGCATTTTTAAAAGTCAGCGGAATTCTGAGAACAATAGATGAGTTGTGAAGCAATTTTAAGCGTCAGCGGAATTCCGAGAACAATGGAAGAGTTCCGAAGCATTTTTAAACGTCAGCGGAATTCCGAGAACAATGGAAGAGTTCTGAAACATTTTTAAAAGTCAGCGGAATTCTGAGAACAATAGAAGAGTTGTGAAGTATTTTTAAGCGTCAGCGGAATTCCGAGAACAATGGAAGAATTCCGAAGCATTTTTAAACTTCAAAACTTCAGCGGAATTCCGAGAACAATGGAAGAGTTCCGAAGCATTTTTAAAAGTCAGCGGAATTCCGAGAACAATGGAAGAGTTCCGAAGCATTTTTAAACTTCAGCGGAATTTGGAGAACAATCGAAGAGTTCCGAAGCATTTTTAAAAGTCAGCGGAATTCCGAGAACAATGGAAGAGTTCTGAAGCATTTTTAAAAGTCAGCGGAATTCTGAGAACAATAGAAGAGTTGTGAAGCAATTTTAAGCATCAGCGGAATTCCGAGAACAATGGAAGAGTTCCGAAGCATTTTTAAACGTCAGCGGAATTCCGAGAACAATGGAAGAGTTCTGAAGCATTTTTAAAAGTCAGCGGAATTCTGAGAACAATAGAAGAGTTGTGAAGGATTTTTAAGCGTCAGCGGAATTCCGAGAACAATGGAAGAATTCCGAAGCATTTTTAAACTTCAAAACTTCAGCGGAATTCCGAGAACAATGGAAGAGTTCCGAAGCATTTTTAAAAGTCAGTGGAATTCCGAGAACAATGGAAGAGTTCCGAAGCATTTTTAAACGTCAGCGGAATTCTGCGAACACTGGAAGAGTTCCGAAGCATTTTTAAACTTCAGCGGAATTTGGAGAACAATCGAAGAGTTCCGAAGCATTTTTAAAAGTCAACGGAATTCCGAGAACAATGGAAGAGTTCTGAAGCATTTTTAAACATCAGCGGAATTTTGAAAACAATGGAAGATTTCCGAAGCATTTTTAAACGTCAGCGGAATTCCGAGAACAATGGAAGAGTTCCGAAGCATTTTTAAATGTCAGCGGAATTCCGAGAACAATAGAAGAGTTGTGAAGCATTTTTAAGCGTCAGCGGAATTCCGAGAACAATGGAAGAGTTCCGAAGCATTTTTAAAATTCAGCAGAATTCTGAGAACAATGGAAGAGTTCTGAAGCATTCTTAAACTTCAGCGGAATTCCGAGAACAATGGAAGAGTTTTGAAGCAATTTTAAGCGTCAGCGGAATTCCGACAACAATGGAAGAGTTCCGAAGCATTTTTAAAAGTAAGCGGAATTCTGAGAACAATAGAAGAGTTGTGAAGCATTTTTAAGCGTCAGCGGAATTCCGAGAACAATGGACGAATTCCGAAGCATTTTTAAACTTCAAAACTTCAGCAGAATTCCAAGAACAATGGAAGAGTTTCGAAGCATTCTTAAACTTCAGCGGAATTCCGAGAACAAAGGAAGAGTTTCGAAGCATTTTTAAAAGTCAGCGGAATTCCGAGAACAATAGAAGAGTTCCGGAGCATTTTTAAACTTCAGCAGAATTCCTGGATCAATGGAAGAGTTCCGAAGCATTTTTAAAAGTCAGCAGAATTCCGAGAACAATAGAAGGGTACCAAAGCATGTTTAAACTTCAGCAGAATTCCTGGATCAATGGAAGAGTTCCGAAGCATTTTTAAACGTCAGCGGAATTCCGAGAACAATGGAAGAGTTCTGAATCATTTTTAAACGTCAGCGGAATTTTGAAAACAATGGAAGAGTTCCGAAGCATTTTTAAACGTCAGCGGAATTCCGAGAACAATGGAAGAGTTCTGAATCATTTTTAAACGTCAGCGGAATTTTGAAAACAATGGTAGAGTTTCGAAGCATTTTTAAACTTCAGCGGAATTTGGAGAACAATCGAAGAGTTCCGAAGCATTTTTAAAAGTCAGCGGAATTCCGAGAACACTGGAAGAGTTCCGAAGCATTTTTAAACTTCAGCTGAATTTGGAGAACAATCGAAGAGTTCCGAAGCATTTTTAAAAGTCAGCGGAATTCCGAGAACAATGGAAGCTTTGTGAAGCATTTTTAAACGTCAGCGGAATTCCGGGAACAATGGAAGAGTTCCGAAGCATTTTTAAACGTCAGCGGAATTCCGAGAACAATGGAAGAGTTCTAAAGCCTTTTTAAATGTCAGCGGAATTCCGAGAACAATGGAAGAGTTCCGAAGCATTTTTAAACTTCAGCAGAATTCCGAGAACAATGGAAGAGTTCCGAAGCATACTTAAACTTCAGCAGAATTCCGAGAACAATGGAAGAGTTCCGAAGCATTTTTAAACTTCAAAACTTCAGCAGAATTCCGAAAACAATGGAAGAGTTCCGAAGCATTCTTAAACTTCAGTGGAATTCCGAGAACAATGGAAGGGTTCCGAAGCATTTTTAAAAGTCAGCGGAATTCCGAGAACAATGGAAGAGTTCCGAAGCATTTTTAAAAGTCAGCAGAATTCCGAGAACAATAGAAGGGTACCAAAGCATGTTTAAACTTCAGCGGAATTCTGAGAACAATGTAAAAGTTCCGAAGCATTTTTAAACTTCACTGGAATTCCGAGAACAATGGAAGAGTTCCGAAGCATTTTTAAACGTCAGCGGAATTCCGAGAACAATGGAAGAGTTCTGAAGCATTTTTAAACGTCAGCGGAATTTTGAAAACAATGGAAGATTTCCGAAGCATTTTTAAACGTCAGCGGAGTTCTGCGAACACTGGAAGAGTTCCGAAGCATTTTTAAACTTCAGCGGAATTTGGAGAACAATCGAAGAGTTCCGAAGCATTTTTAAAAGTCAGCGGAATTCCGAGAACACAGGAAGAGTTCCGAAGCATTTTTAAACTTCAGCGGAATTTGGAGAACAATCGAAGAGTTCCGAAGCATTTTTAAAAGTCAGCGGAATTCCGAGAACAATGGAAGCTTTGTGAAGCATTTTTAAACGTCAGCGGAATTCCGAGAACAATGGAAGAGTTCCGAAGCATTTTTAAACGTCAGCGGAATTCCGAGAACAATGGAAGAGTTCTGAAGCCTTTTTAAATGTCAGCGGAATTCCGAGAACAATGGAAGAGTTCTGAAGCATTTTTAAAAGTCAGCGGAATTCTGAGAACAATAGAAGAGTTGTGAAGCAATTTTAAGCGTCAGCGGAATTCCGAGAACAATGGAAGAGTTCCGAAGCATTTTTAAACGTCAGTGGAATTCCGAGAACAATGGAAGAGTTCTGAAGCATTTTTAAAAGTCAGCAGAATTCTGAGAACAATAGAAGAGTTGTGAAGCATTTTTAAGCGTCAGCGGAATTCCGAGAACAATGGAAGAATTCCGAAACATTTTTAAACTTCAAAACTTCAGCGGAATTCCGAGAACAATGGAAGAGTTCCGAAGCATTTTTAAAAGTCAGCGGAATTCCGAGAACAATGGAAGAGTTCCGAAGCATTTTTAAACGTCAGCGGAATTCTGCGAACACTGGAAGAGTTCCGAAGCATTTTTAAACTTCAGCGGAATTTGGAGAACAATCGAAGAGTTCCGAAGCATTTTTAAAAGTCAGCAGAATTCCGAGAACAATGGAAGAGTTCTGAAGCATTTTTAAACATCAGCGGAATTTTGAAAACAATGGAAGATTTCCGAAGCATTTTTAAACGTCAGCAGAATTCCGAGAACAATAGAAGAGTTGTGAAGCATTTTTAAGCGTCAGCGGAATTCCGAGAACAATGGAAGAGTTCCGAAGCATTTTTAAAAGTCAGCGGAATTCTGCAAACACTGGAAGACTTCCGAAGCATTTTTAAACTTCAGCGGAATTTGGAGAACAATCGAAGAGTTCTGAAGCATTTTTAAAAGTCAGCGGAATTCCGAGAACACTGGAAGAGTTCCGAAGCATTTTTAAACTTCAGCGGAATTTGGAGAACAATCGAATAGTTCCAAAGCATTTTTAAAAGTCAGCGGAATTCCGAGAACAATGGAAGCTTTGTGAAGCATTTTTAAACGTCAGCGGAATTCCGAGAACAATGGAAGAGTTCCGAAGCATTTTTAAACGTCAGCGGAATTCCGAGAACAATGGAAGAGTTCTGAAGCCTTTTTAAATTTCAGCGGAATTCCGAGAACAATGGAAGAGTTCTGAAGCATTTTTAAAAGTCAGCGGAATTCTGAGAACAATAGATGAGTTGTGAAGCAATTTTAAGCGTCAGCGGAATTCCGAGAACAATGGAAGAGTTCCGAAGCATTTTTAAACGTCAGCGGAATTCCGAGAACAATGGAAGAGTTCTGAAACATTTTTAAAAGTCAGCGGAATTCTGAGAACAATAGAAGAGTTGTGAAGGATTTTTAAGCGTCAGCGGAATTCCGAGAACAATGGAAGAATTCCGAAGCATTTTTAAACTTCAAAACTTCAGCGGAATTCCGAGAACAATGGAAGAGTTCCGAAGCATTTTTAAAAGTCAGCGGAATTCCGAGAACAATGGAAGAGTTCCGAAGCATTTTTAAACTTCAGCGGAATTTGGAGAACAATCGAAGAGTTCCGAAGCATTTTTAAAAGTCAGCGGAATTCCGAGAACAATGGAAGAGTTCTGAAGCATTTTTAAAAGTCAGCGGAATTCTGAGAACAATAGAAGAGTTGTGAAGCAATTTTAAGCATCAGCGGAATTCCGAGAACAATGGAAGAGTTCCGAAGCATTTTTAAACGTCAGCGGAATTCCGAGAACAATGGAAGAGTTCTGAAGCATTTTTAAAAGTCAGCGGAATTCTGAGAACAATAGAAGAGTTGTGAAGGATTTTTAAGCGTCAGCGGAATTCCGAGAACAATGGAAGAATTCCGAAGCATTTTTAAACTTCAAAACTTCAGCGGAATTCCGAGAACAATGGAAGAGTTCCGAAGCATTTTTAAAAGTCAGCGGAATTCCGAGAACAATGGAAGAGTTCCGAAGCATTTTTAAACTTCAGCGGAATTTGGAGAACAATCGAAGAGTTCCGAAGCATTTTTAAAAGTCAGCGGAATTCCGAGAACAATGGAAGAGTTCTGAAGCATTTTTAAAAGTCAGCGGAATTCTGAGAACAATAGAAGAGTTGTGAAGCAATTTTAAGCATCAGCGGAATTCCGAGAACAATGGAAGAGTTCCGAAGCATTTTTAAACGTCAGCGGAATTCCGAGAACAATGGAAGAGTTCTGAAGCATTTTTAAAAGTCAGCGGAATTCTGAGAACAATAGAAGAGTTGTGAAGGATTTTTAAGCGTCAGCGGAATTCCGAGAACAATGGAAGAGTTCTGAAGCATTTTTAAAAGTCAGCGGAATTCTGAGAACAATAGAAGAGTTGTGAAGCATTTTTAAACGTCAGCGGAATTCCGAGAACAATGGAAGAGTTCTGAAGCATTTTTAAAAGTCAACGGAATTCCGAGAACAATGGAAGAGTTCTGAAGCATTTTTAAACATCAGCGGAATTTTGAAAACAATGGAAGATTTCCGAAGCATTTTTAAACGTCAGCGGAATTCCGAGAACAATGGAAGAGTTCCGAAGCATTTTTAAATGTCAGCGGAATTCCGAGAACAATAGAAGAGTTGTGAAGCATTTTTAAGCGTCAGCGGAATTCCGAGAACAATGGAAGAGTTCCGAAGCATTTTTAAAATTCAGCAGAATTCTGAGAACAATGGAAGAGTTCTGAAGCATTCTTAAACTTCAGCGGAATTCCGAGAACAATGGAAGAGTTTTGAAGCAATTTTAAAAGTAAGCGGAATTCTGAGAACAATAGAAGAGTTGTGAAGCATTTTTAAGCGTCAGCGGAATTCCGAGAACAATGGACGAATTCCGAAGCATTTTTAAACTTCAAAACTTCAGCAGAATTCCAAGAACAATGGAAGAGTTTCGAAGCATTCTTAAACTTCAGCGGAATTCCGAGAACAAAGGAAGAGTTTCGAAGCATTTTTAAAAGTCAGCGGAATTCCGAGAACAATAGAAGAGTTCCGGAGCATTTTTAAACTTCAGCAGAATTCCTGGATCAATGGAAGAGTTCCGAAGCATTTTTAAAAGTCAGCAGAATTCCGAGAACAATAGAAGGGTACCAAAGCATGTTTAAACTTCAGCAGAATTCCTGGATCAATGGAAGAGTTCCGAAGCATTTTTAAACGGCAGCGGAATTCCGAGAACAATGGAAGAGTTCTGAAGCATTTTTAAACATCAGCGGAATTTTGAAAACAATGGAAGATTTCCGAAGCATTTTTAAACGTCAGCAGAATTCCGAGAACAATAGAAGAGTTGTGAAGCATTTTTAAGCGTCAGCGGAATTCCGAGAACAATGGAAGAGTTCCGAAGCATTTTTAAAAGTCAGCGGAATTCTGCAAACACTGGAAGACTTCCGAAGCATTTTTAAACTTCAGCGGAATTTGGAGAACAATCGAAGAGTTCTGAAGCATTTTTAAAAGTCAGCGGAATTCCGAGAACACTGGAAGAGTTCCGAAGCATTTTTAAACTTCAGCGGAATTTGGAGAACAATCGAATAGTTCCAAAGCATTTTTAAAAGTCAGCGGAATTCCGAGAACAATGGAAGCTTTGTGAAGCATTTTTAAACGTCAGCGGAATTCCGAGAACAATGGAAGAGTTCCGAAGCATTTTTAAACGTCAGCGGAATTCCGAGAACAATGGAAGAGTTCTGAAGCCTTTTTAAATTTCAGCGGAATTCCGAGAACAATGGAAGAGTTCTGAAGCATTTTTAAAAGTCAGCGGAATTCTGAGAACAATAGATGAGTTGTGAAGCAATTTTAAGCGTCAGCGGAATTCCGAGAACAATGGAAGAGTTCCGAAGCATTTTTAAACGTCAGCGGAATTCCGAGAACAATGGAAGAGTTCTGAAACATTTTTAAAAGTCAGCGGAATTCTGAGAACAATAGAAGAGTTGTGAAGGATTTTTAAGCGTCAGCGGAATTCCGAGAACAATGGAAGAATTCCGAAGCATTTTTAAACTTCAAAACTTCAGCGGAATTCCGAGAACAATGGAAGAGTTCCGAAGCATTTTTAAAAGTCAGCGGAATTCCGAGAACAATGGAAGAGTTCCGAAGCATTTTTAAACTTCAGCGGAATTTGGAGAACAATCGAAGAGTTCCGAAGCATTTTTAAAAGTCAGCGGAATTCCGAGAACAATGGAAGAGTTCTGAAGCATTTTTAAAAGTCAGCGGAATTCTGAGAACAATAGAAGAGTTGTGAAGCAATTTTAAGCATCAGCGGAATTCCGAGAACAATGGAAGAGTTCCGAAGCATTTTTAAACGTCAGCGGAATTCCGAGAACAATGGAAGAGTTCTGAAGCATTTTTAAAAGTCAGCGGAATTCTGAGAACAATAGAAGAGTTGTGAAGGATTTTTAAGCGTCAGCGGAATTCCGAGAACAATGGAAGAATTCCGAAGCATTTTTAAACTTCAAAACTTCAGCGGAATTCCGAGAACAATGGAAGAGTTCCGAAGCATTTTTAAAAGTCAGCGGAATTCCGAGAACAATGGAAGAGTTCCGAAGCATTTTTAAACTTCAGCGGAATTTGGAGAACAATCGAAGAGTTCCGAAGCATTTTTAAAAGTCAGCGGAATTCCGAGAACAATGGAAGAGTTCTGAAGCATTTTTAAAAGTCAGCGGAATTCTGAGAACAATAGAAGAGTTGTGAAGCAATTTTAAGCATCAGCGGAATTCCGAGAACAATGGAAGAGTTCCGAAGCATTTTTAAACGTCAGCGGAATTCCGAGAACAATGGAAGAGTTCTGAAGCATTTTTAAAAGTCAGCGGAATTCTGAGAACAATAGAAGAGTTGTGAAGGATTTTTAAGCGTCAGCGGAATTCCGAGAACAATGGAAGAGTTCTGAAGCATTTTTAAAAGTCAGCGGAATTCTGAGAACAATAGAAGAGTTGTGAAGCATTTTTAAACGTCAGCGGAATTCCGAGAACAATGGAAGAGTTCTGAAGCATTTTTAAAAGTCAACGGAATTCCGAGAACAATGGAAGAGTTCTGAAGCATTTTTAAACATCAGCGGAATTTTGAAAACAATGGAAGATTTCCGAAGCATTTTTAAACGTCAGCGGAATTCCGAGAACAATGGAAGAGTTCCGAAGCATTTTTAAATGTCAGCGGAATTCCGAGAACAATAGAAGAGTTGTGAAGCATTTTTAAGCGTCAGCGGAATTCCGAGAACAATGGAAGAGTTCCGAAGCATTTTTAAAATTCAGCAGAATTCTGAGAACAATGGAAGAGTTCTGAAGCATTCTTAAACTTCAGCGGAATTCCGAGAACAATGGAAGAGTTTTGAAGCAATTTTAAAAGTAAGCGGAATTCTGAGAACAATAGAAGAGTTGTGAAGCATTTTTAAGCGTCAGCGGAATTCCGAGAACAATGGACGAATTCCGAAGCATTTTTAAACTTCAAAACTTCAGCAGAATTCCAAGAACAATGGAAGAGTTTCGAAGCATTCTTAAACTTCAGCGGAATTCCGAGAACAAAGGAAGAGTTTCGAAGCATTTTTAAAAGTCAGCGGAATTCCGAGAACAATAGAAGAGTTCCGGAGCATTTTTAAACTTCAGCAGAATTCCTGGATCAATGGAAGAGTTCCGAAGCATTTTTAAAAGTCAGCAGAATTCCGAGAACAATAGAAGGGTACCAAAGCATGTTTAAACTTCAGCAGAATTCCTGGATCAATGGAAGAGTTCCGAAGCATTTTTAAACGGCAGCGGAATTCCGAGAACAATGGAAGAGTTCTGAATCATTTTTAAACGTCAGCGGAATTTTGAAAACAATGGAAGAGTTCCGAAGCATTTTTAAACGTCAGCGGAATTCCGAGAACAATGGAAGAGTTCTGAATCATTTTTAAACGTCAGCGGAATTTTGAAAACAATGGTAGAGTTTCGAAGCATTTTTAAACTTCAGCGGAATTTGGAGAACAATCGAAGAGTTCCGAAGCATTTTTAAAAGTCAGCGGAATTCCGAGAACACTGGAAGAGTTCCGAAGCATTTTTAAACTTCAGCTGAATTTGGAGAACAATCGAAGAGTTCCGAAGCATTTTTAAAAGTCAGCGGAATTCCGAGAACAATGGAAGCTTTGTGAAGCATTTTTAAACGTCAGCGGAATTCCGGGAACAATGGAAGAGTTCCGAAGCATTTTTAAACGTCAGCGGAATTCCGAGAACAATGGAAGAGTTCTAAAGCCTTTTTAAATGTCAGCGGAATTCCGAGAACAATGGAAGAGTTCCGAAGCATTTTTAAACTTCAGCAGAATTCCGAGAACAATGGAAGAGTTCCGAAGCATACTTAAACTTCAGCAGAATTCCGAGAACAATGGAAGAGTTCCGAAGCATTTTTAAACTTCAAAACTTCAGCAGAATTCCGAAAACAATGGAAGAGTTCCGAAGCATTCTTAAACTTCAGTGGAATTCCGAGAACAATGGAAGAGTTCCGAAGCATTTTTAAAAGTCAGCGGAATTCCGAGAACAATGAAAGAGTTCCGAAGCATTTTTAAAAGTCAGCAGAATTCCGAGAACAATAGAAGGGTACCAAAGCATGTTTAAACTTCAGCGGAATTCTGAGAACAATGTAAAAGTTCCGAAGCATTTTTAAACTTCACTGGAATTCCGAGAACAATGGAAGAGTTCCGAAGCATTTTTAAACGTCAGCGGAATTCCGAGAACAATGGAAGAGTTCTGAAGCATTTTTAAACGTCAGCGGAATTTTGAAAACAATGGAAGATTTCCGAAGCATTTTTAAACGTCAGCGGAGTTCTGCGAACACTGGAAGAGTTCCGAAGCATTTTTAAACTTCAGCGGAATTTGGAGAACAATCGAAGAGTTCCGAAGCATTTTTAAAAGCCAGCGGAATTCCGAGAACACAGGAAGAGTTCCGAAGCATTTTTAAACTTCAGCGGAATTTGGAGAACAATCGAAGAGTTCCGAAGCATTTTTAAAAGTCAGCGGAATTCCGAGAACAATGGAAGCTTTGTGAAGCATTTTTAAACGTCAGCGGAATTCCGAGAACAATGGAAGAGTTCCGAAGCATTTTTAAACGTCAGCGGAATTCCGAGAACAATGGAAGAGTTCTGAAGCCTTTTTAAATGTCAGCGGAATTCCGAGAACAATGGAAGAGTTCTGAAGCATTTTTAAAAGTCAGCGGAATTCTGAGAACAATAGAAGAGTTGTGAAGCAATTTTAAACGTCAGCGGAATTCTGCGAACACTGGAAGAGTTCCGAAGCATTTTTAAACGTCAGCGGAATTCCGAGAACAATAGAAGAGTTGTGAAGCATTTTTAAGCGTCAGCGGAATTCCGAGAACAATGGAAGAGTTCCGAAGCATTTTTAAAATTCAGCAGAATTCTGAGAACAATGGAAGAGTTCTGAAGCATTCTTAAACTTCAGCGGAATTCCGAGAACAATGGAAGAGTTTTGAAGCAATTTTAAGCGTCAGCGGAATTCCGACAACAATGGAAGAGTTCCGAAGCATTTTTAAAAGTAAGCGGAATTCTGAGAACAATAGAAGAGTTGTGAAGCATTTTTAAGCGTCAGCGGAATTCCGAGAACAATGGACGAATTCCGAAGCATTTTTAAACTTCAAAACTTCAGCAGAATTCCAAGAACAATGGAAGAGTTTCGAAGCATTCTTAAACTTCAGCGGAATTCCGAGAACAAAGGAAGAGTTCCGAAGCATTTTTAAAAGTCAGCGGAATTCCGAGAACAATAGAAGAGTTCCGAAGCATTTTTAAACTTCAGCGGAATTTGGAGAACAATGGAAGAGTTCCGAAGCATTTTTAAACTTCAAAACTTCAGCAGAATTCCGAAAACAATGGAAGAGTTCCGAAGCATTCTTAAACTTCAGTGGAATTCCGAGAACAATGGAAGAGTTCCGAAGCATTTTTAAAAGTCAGCGGAATTCCGAGAACAATGAAAGAGTTCCGAAGCATTTTTAAAAGTCAGCAGAATTCCGAGAACAATAGAAGGGTACCAAAGCATGTTTAAACTTCAGCGGAATTCTGAGAACAATGTAAAAGTTCCGAAGCATTTTTAAACTTCACTGGAATTCCGAGAACAATGGAAGAGTTCCGAAGCATTTTTAAACGTCAGCGGAATTCCGAGAACAATGGAAGAGTTCTGAAGCATTTTTAAACGTCAGCGGAATTTTGAAAACAATGGAAGATTTCCGAAGCATTTTTAAACGTCAGCGGAGTTCTGCGAACACTGGAAGAGTTCCGAAGCATTTTTAAACTTCAGCGGAATTTGGAGAACAATCGAAGAGTTCCGAAGCATTTTTAAAAGCCAGCGGAATTCCGAGAACACAGGAAGAGTTCCGAAGCATTTTTAAACTTCAGCGGAATTTGGAGAACAATCGAAGAGTTCCGAAGCATTTTTAAAAGTCAGCGGAATTCCGAGAACAATGGAAGCTTTGTGAAGCATTTTTAAACGTCAGCGGAATTCCGAGAACAATGGAAGAGTTCCGAAGCATTTTTAAACGTCAGCGGAATTCCGAGAACAATGGAAGAGTTCTGAAGCCTTTTTAAATGTCAGCGGAATTCCGAGAACAATGGAAGAGTTCTGAAGCATTTTTAAAAGTCAGCGGAATTCTGAGAACAATAGAAGAGTTGTGAAGCAATTTTAAACGTCAGCGGAATTCTGCGAACACTGGAAGAGTTCCGAAGCATTTTTAAACGTCAGCGGAATTCCGAGAACAATAGAAGAGTTGTGAAGCATTTTTAAGCGTCAGCGGAATTCCGAGAACAATGGAAGAGTTCCGAAGCATTTTTAAAATTCAGCAGAATTCTGAGAACAATGGAAGAGTTCTGAAGCATTCTTAAACTTCAGCGGAATTCCGAGAACAATGGAAGAGTTTTGAAGCAATTTTAAGCGTCAGCGGAATTCCGACAACAATGGAAGAGTTCCGAAGCATTTTTAAAAGTAAGCGGAATTCTGAGAACAATAGAAGAGTTGTGAAGCATTTTTAAGCGTCAGCGGAATTCCGAGAACAATGGACGAATTCCGAAGCATTTTTAAACTTCAAAACTTCAGCAGAATTCCAAGAACAATGGAAGAGTTTCGAAGCATTCTTAAACTTCAGCGGAATTCCGAGAACAAAGGAAGAGTTCCGAAGCATTTTTAAAAGTCAGCGGAATTCCGAGAACAATAGAAGAGTTCCGGAGCATTTTTAAACTTCAGCAGAATTCCTGGATCAATGGAAGAGTTCCGAAGCATTTTTAAAAGTCAGCAGAATTCCGAGAACAATAGAAGGGTACCAAAGCATGTTTAAACTTCAGCGGAATTCTGAGAACAATGTAAGAGTTCCGAAGCATTTTTAAACTTCACCGGAATTCCGAGAACAATGGAAGAGTTCCGAAGCATTTTTAAACGTCAGCGGAATTCCGAGAACAATGGAAGAGTTCTGAATCATTTTTAAACGTCAGCGGAATTTTGAAAACAATGGAAGAGTTCCGAAGCATTTTTAAACGTCAGCGGAATTCCGAGAACAATGGAAGAGTTCTGAATCATTTTTAAACGTCAGCGGAATTTTGAAAACAATGGAAGAGTTCCGAAGCATTTTTAAACTTCAGCGGAATTTGGAGAACAATCGAAGAGTTCCGAAGCATTTTTAAAAGTCAGCGGAATTCCGAGAACACTGGAAGAGTTCCGAAGCATTTTTAAACTTCAGCGGAATTTGGAGAACAATCGAAGAGTTCCGAAGCATTTTTAAAAGTCAGCGGAATTCCGAGAACAATGGAAGCTTTGTGAAGCATTTTTAAACGTCAGCGGAATTCCGAGAACAATGGAAGAGTTCCGAAGCATTTTTAAACGTCAGCGGAATTCCGTGAACAATGGAAGAGTTCTAAAGCCTTTTTAAATGTCAGCGGAATTCCGAGAACAATGGAAGAGTTCCGAAGCATTTTTAAATGTCAGCGGAATTCTGAGAACAATGGAAGAGTTCTGAAGCATTTTTAAACTTCAGCAGAATTCCGAGAACAATGGAAGAGTTCCGAAGCATACTTAAACTTCAGCAGAATTCCGAGAACAATGGAAGAGTTCCAAAGCATTTTTAAACTTCAGCAGAATTCCTGGATCAATGGAAGAGTTCCGAAGCATTTTTAAAAGTCAGCAGAATTCCGAGAACAATAGAAGGGTACCAAAGCATGTTTAAACTTCAGCGGAATCCTGAGAACAATGTAAGAGTTCCGAAGCATTTTTAAACGTCAGCGGAATTCCGAGAACAATGGAAGAGTTCTAAATTCTTTTTAAATGTCAGCGGAATTCCGAGAACAATGGAAGAGTTCCGAAGCATTTTTAAACGTCAGCGGAATTCCGAGAACAATGGAAGAGTTCTAAAGCCTTTTTAAATGTCAGCGGAATTCCGAGAACAATGGAAGAGTTCTGAAGCATTTTTAAATGTCAGCGGAATTCTGAGAACAATGGAAGAGTTCCGAAGCATTTTTAAACTTCAGCAGAATTCCGAGAACAATGGAAGAGTTCCGAAGCATACTTAAACTTCAGCAGAATTCCGAGAACAATGGAAGAGTTCCGAAGCATTTTTAAACTTCAAAACTTCAGCAGAATTCCGAGAACAATGGAAGAGTTCCGAAGCATTCTTAAACTTCAGCGGAATTCCGAGAACAATGGAAGAGTTCCGAAGCATTTTTAAACTTCAGCAGAATTCCGAGAACAATGGAAGAGTTCCGAAGCATTTTTAAATGTCAGCGGAATTCTGAGAACAATGGAAGAGTTCCGAAGCATTTTTAAACTTCAGCAGAATTCCGAGAACAATGGAAGAGTTCCGAAGCATACTTAAACTTCAGCAGAATTCCGAGAACAATGGAAGAGTTCCGAAGCATTTTTAAACTTCAAAACTTCAGCAGAATTCCGAGAACAATGGAAGAGTTCCGAAGCATTCTTAAACTTCAGCGGAATTCCGAGAACAATGGAAGAGTTCCGAAGCATTTTTAAAAGTCAGCGGAATTCCGAGAACAATGGAAGAGTTCTGAAGCATTTTTAAACATCAGCGGAATTTTGAAAACAATGGAAGATTTCCGAAGCATTTTTAAACGTCAGCGGAATTCCGAGAACAATGGAAGAGTTCCGAAGCATTTTTAAATGTCAGCGGAATTCCGAGAACAATAGAAGAGTTGTGAAGCAATTTTAAGCGTCAGCGGAATTCCGACAACAATGGAAGAGTTCCGAAGCATTTTTAAAAGTAAGCGGAATTCTGAGAACAATAGAAGAGTTGTGAAGCATTTTTAAGCGTCAGCGGAATTCCGAGAACAATGGACGAATTCCGAAGCATTTTTAAACTTCAAAACTTCAGCAGAATTCCAAGAACAATGGAAGAGTTTCGAAACATTCTTTAACTTCAGCGGAATTCCGAGAACAAAGGAAGAGTTCCGAAGCATTTTTAAAAGTCAGCGGAATTCCGAGAGCAATAGAAGAGTTCCGGAGCATTTTTAAACTTCAGAAGAATTCCTGGATCAATGGAAGAGTTCCGAAGCATTTTTAAAAGTCAGCAGAATTCCGAGAACAATAGAAGGGTACCAAAGCATGTTTAAACTTCAGCGGAATTCTGAGAACAATGTAAGAGTTCCGAAGCATTTTTAAACTTCACCGGAATTCCGAGAACAATGGAAGAGTTCCGAAGCATTTTTAAACGTCAGCGGAATTCCGAGAACAATGGAAGAGTTCTGAATCATTTTTAAACGTCAGCGGAATTTTGAAAACAATGGAAGAGTTCCGAAGCATTTTTAAACGTCAGCGGAATTCCGAGAACAATGGAAGAGTTCTGAATCATTTTTAAACGTCAGCGGAATTTTGAAAACAATGGAAGAGTTCCGAAGCATTTTTAAACTTCAGCGGAATTTGGAGAACAATCGAAGAGTTCCGAAGCATTTTTAAAAGTCAGCGGAATTCCGAGAACACTGGAAGAGTTCCGAAGCATTTTTAAACTTCAGCGGAATTTGGAGAACAATCGAAGAGTTCCGAAGCATTTTTAAAAGTCAGCGGAATTCCGAGAACAATGGAAGCTTTGTGAAGCATTTTTAAACGTCAGCGGAATTCCGAGAACAATGGAAGAGTTCCGAAGCATTTTTAAACGTCAGCGGAATTCCGAGAACAATGGAAGAGTTCTTAAGCCTTTTTAAATGTCAGCGGAATTCCGAGAACAATGGAAGAGTTCCGAAGCATTTTTAAATGTCAGCGGAATTCTGAGAACAATGGAAGAGTTCCGAAGCATTTTTAAACTTCAGCAGAATTCTAGAACAATGGAAGAGTTCCGAAGCATACTTAAACTTCAGCAGAATTCCGAGAACAATGGAAGAGTTTTGAAGCAATTTTAAGCGTCAGCGGAATTCCGACAACAATGGAAGAGTTCCGAAGCATTTTTAAAAGTAAGCGGAATTCTGAGAACAATAGAAGAGTTGTGAAGCATTTTTAAGCGTCAGCGGAATTCCGAGAACAATGGACGAATTCCGAAGCATTTTTAAACTTCAAAACTTCAGCAGAATTCCAAGAACAATGGAAGAGTTTCGAAGCATTCTTAAACTTCAGCGGAATTCCGAGAACAAAGGAAGAGTTCCGAAGCATTTTTAAAAGTCAGCGGAATTCCGAGAACAATAGAAGAGTTCCGGAGCATTTTTAAACTTCAGCAGAATTCCTGGATCAATGGAAGAGTTCCGAAGCATTTTTAAAAGTCAGCAGAATTCCGAGAACAATAGAAGGGTACCAAAGCATGTTTAAACTTCAGCGGAATTCTGAGAACAATGTAAGAGTTCCGAAGCATTTTTAAACTTCACCGGAATTCCGAGAACAATGGAAGAGTTCCGAAGCATTTTTAAACGTCAGCGGAATTCCGAGAACAATGGAAGAGTTCTGAATCATTTTTAAACGTCAGCGGAATTTTGAAAACAATGGAAGAGTTCCGAAGCATTTTTAAACGTCAGCGGAATTCCGAGAACAATGGAAGAGTTCTGAATCATTTTTAAACGTCAGCGGAATTTTGAAAACAATGGAAGAGTTCCGAAGCATTTTTAAACTTCAGCGGAATTTGGAGAACAATCGAAGAGTTCCGAAGCATTTTTAAAAGTCAGCGGAATTCCGAGAACACTGGAAGAGTTCCGAAGCATTTTTAAACTTCAGCGGAATTTGGAGAACAATCGAAGAGTTCCGAAGCATTTTTAAAAGTCAGCGGAATTCCGAGAACAATGGAAGCTTTGTGAAGCATTTTTAAACGTCAGCGGAATTCCGAGAACAATGGAAGAGTTCCGAAGCATTTTTAAACGTCAGCGGAATTCCGTGAACAATGGAAGAGTTCTAAAGCCTTTTTAAATGTCAGCGGAATTCCGAGAACAATGGAAGAGTTCCGAAGCATTTTTAAATGTCAGCGGAATTCTGAGAACAATGGAAGAGTTCTGAAGCATTTTTAAACTTCAGCAGAATTCCGAGAACAATGGAAGAGTTCCGAAGCATACTTAAACTTCAGCAGAATTCCGAGAACAATGGAAGAGTTCCGAAGCATTTTTAAACTTCAGCAGAATTCCTGGATCAATGGAAGAGTTCCGAAGCATTTTTAAAAGTCAGCAGAATTCCGAGAACAATAGAAGGGTACCAAAGCATGTTTAAACTTCAGCGGAATTCTGAGAACAATGTAAGAGTTCCGAAGCATTTTTAAACGTCAGCGGAATTCCGAGAACAATGGAAGAGTTCTAAATTCTTTTTAAATGTCAGCGGAATTCCGAGAACAATGGAAGAGTTCCGAAGCATTTTTAAACGTCAGCGGAATTCCGAGAACAATGGAAGAGTTCTAAAGCCTTTTTAAATGTCAGCGGAATTCCGAGAACAATGGAAGAGTTCTGAAGCATTTTTAAATGTCAGCGGAATTCTGAGAACAATGGAAGAGTTCCGAAGCATTTTTAAACTTCAGCAGAATTCCGAGAACAATGGAAGAGTTCCGAAGCATACTTAAACTTCAGCAGAATTCCGAGAACAATGGAAGAGTTCCGAAGCATTTTTAAACTTCAAAACTTCAGCAGAATTCCGAGAACAATGGAAGAGTTCCGAAGCATTCTTAAACTTCAGCGGAATTCCGAGAACAATGGAAGAGTTCCGAAGCATTTTTAAACTTCAGCAGAATTCCGAGAACAATGGAAGAGTTCCGAAGCATTTTTAAATGTCAGCGGAATTCTGAGAACAATGGAAGAGTTCCGAAGCATTTTTAAACTTCAGCAGAATTCCGAGAACAATGGAAGAGTTCCGAAGCATACTTAAATTTCAGCAGAATTCCGAGAACAATGGAAGAGTTCCGAAGCATTTTTAAACTTCAAAACTTCAGCAGAATTCCGAGAACAATGGAAGAGTTCCGAAGCATTTTTAAACGTCAGCGGAATTCCGAGAACAATGGAAGAGTTCCGAAGCATTTTTAAATGTCAGCGGAATTCCGAGAACAATAGAAGAGTTGTGAAGCAATTTTAAGCGTCAGCGGAATTCCGACAACAATGGAAGAGTTCCGAAGCATTTTTAAAAGTAAGCGGAATTCTGAGAA
Organism: Phyllobates terribilis; assembly: GCF_046119375.1. Lineage (NCBI taxonomy): Eukaryota > Metazoa > Chordata > Amphibia > Anura > Dendrobatidae > Phyllobates > Phyllobates terribilis. Next base: position 8,497,930 of record NW_027362788.1, on the reverse strand, counting down.
CAATAGAAGAGTTGTGAAGCATTTTTAAGCGTCAGCGGAATTCCGAGAACAATGGACGAATTCCGAAGCATTTTTAAACTTCAAAACTTCAGCAGAATTCCAAGAACAATGGAAGAGTTTCGAAACATTCTTTAACTTCAGCGGAATTCCGAGAACAAAGGAAGAGTTCCGAAGCATTTTTAAAAGTCAGCGGAATTCCGAGAGCAATAGAAGAGTTCCGGAGCATTTTTAAACTTCAGCAGAATTCCTGGATCAATGGAAGAGTTCCGAAGCATTTTTAAAAGTCAGCAGAATTCCGAGAACAATAGAAGGGTACCAAAGCATGTTTAAACTTCAGCGGAATTCTGAGAACAATGTAAGAGTTCCGAAGCATTTTTAAACTTCACCGGAATTCCGAGAACAATGGAAGAGTTCCGAAGCATTTTTAAACGTCAGCGGAATTTTGAAAACAATGGAAGATTTCCGAAGCATTTTTAAACGTCAGCGGAGTTCTGCGAACACTGGAAGAGTTCCGAAGCATTTTTAAACTTCACCGGAATTCCGAGAACAAGGGAAGAGTTCCGAAGCATTTTTAAACGTCAGCGGAATTCCGAGAACAATGGAAGAGTTCTGAAGCATTTTTAAACGTCAGCGGAATTTTGAAAACAATGGAAGATTTCCGAAGCATTTTTAAACGTCAGCGGAGTTCTGCGAACACTGGAAGAGTTCCGAAGCATTTTTAAACTTCAGCGGAATTTGGAGAACAATCGAAGAGTTCCAAAGCATTTTTAAAAGTCAGCGGAATTCCGAGAACACTGGAAGAGTTCCGAAGCATTTTTAAACTTCAGCGGAATTTGGAGAACAATCGAAGAGTTCCGAAGCATTTTTAAAAGTCAGCGGAATTCCGAGAACAATGGAAGCTTTGTGAAGCATTTTTAAACGTCAGCGGAATTCCGAGAACAATGGAAGAGTTCCGAAGCATTTTTAAATGTCAGCGGAATTCTGAGAACAGTGGAAGAGTTCCGAAGCATTTTTAAACTTCAGCAGAATTCCGAGAACAATGGAAGAGTTCCGAAGCATACTTAAACTTCAGCAGAATTCCGAGAACAATGGAAGAGTTCTGAAGCATTTTTTAAAGTCAGCGGAATAACGAGAACAATGGAAGAGTTGTGAAGCATTTTTAAACGTCAGCGGAATTCCAGAACAATGGAAGAGTTCTGAAGCATTTTTAAATGTCAGCGGAATTCCGAAAACAATGGAAGAGTTCCGAAGCATTTTTAAAAGTCAGCGGAATTCCAAGAACAATGGAAGAGTTCTGAAGCATTTTTAAACATCAGCGGAATTTTGAAAACAATGGAAGATTTCCGAAGCATTTTTAAAATTCAGCAGAATTCTGAGAACAATGGAAGAGTTCTGAAGCATTCTTAAACTTCAGCGGAATTCCGAGAACAATGGAAGAGTTTTGAAGCAATTTTAAGCGTCAGCGGAATTCCGACAACAATGGAAGAGTTCCGAAGCATTTTTAAAAGTAAGCGGAATTCTGAGAACAATAGAAGAGTTGTGAAGCATTTTTAAGCGTCAGCGGAATTCCGAGAACAATGGACGAATTCCGAAGCATTTTTAAACTTCAAAACTTCAGCAGAATTCCAAGAACAATGGAAGAGTTTCGAAACATTCTTTAACTTCAGCGGAATTCCGAGAACAAAGGAAGAGTTCCGAAGCATTTTTAAAAGTCAGCGGAATTCCGAGAGCAATAGAAGAGTTCCGGAGCATTTTTAAACTTCAGCAGAATTCCTGGATCAATGGAAGAGTTCCGAAGCATTTTTAAAAGTCAGCAGAATTCCGAGAACAATAGAAGGGTACCAAAGCATGTTTAAACTTCAGCGGAATTCTGAGAACAATGTAAGAGTTCCGAAGCATTTTTAAACTTCACCGGAATTCCGAGAACAATGGAAGAGTTCCGAAGGATTTTTAAACGTCAGCGGAATTCCGAGAACAATGGAAGAGTTCTGAATCATTTTTAAACGTCAGCGGAATTTTGAAAACAATGGAAGAGTTCCGAAGCATTTTTAAACGTCAGCGGAATTCCGAGAACAATGGAAGAGTTCTGAATCATTTTTAAACGTCAGCGGAATTTTGAAAACAATGGAAGAGTTCCGAAGCATTTTTAAACTTCAGCGGAATTTGGAGAACAATCGAAGAGTTCCGAAGCATTTTTAAAAGTCAGCGGAATTCCGAGAACACTGGAAGAGTTCCGAAGCATTTTTAAACTTCAGCGGAATTTGGAGAACAATCGAAGAGTTCCGAAGCATTTTTAAAAGTCAGCGGAATTCCGAGAACAATGGAAGCTTTGTGAAGCATTTTTAAACGTCAGCGGAATTCCGAGAACAATGGAAGAGTTCCGAAGCATTTTTAAACGTCAGCGGAATTCCGAGAACAATGGAAGAGTTCTTAAGCCTTTTTAAATGTCAGCGGAATTCCGAGAACAATGGAAGAGTTCCGAAGCATTTTTAAATGTCAGCGGAATTCTGAGAACAATGGAAGAGTTCCGAAGCATTTTTAAACTTCAGCAGAATTCTAGAACAATGGAAGAGTTCCGAAGCATACTTAAACTTCAGCAGAATTCCGAGAACAATGGAAGAGTTCCGAAGCATTTTTAAACTTCAAATCTTCAGCAGAATTCCAAGAACAATGGAAGAGTTCCGAAGCATTCTTAAACTTCAGCGGAATTCCGAGAACAATGGAAGAGTTCCGAAGCATTTTTAAAAGTCAGCGGAATTCCGAGAACAATGGAAGAGTTCCGAAGCATTTTTAAAAGTCAGCAGAATTCCGAGAACAATAGAAGGGTACCAAAGCATGTTTAAACTTCAGCGGAATTCTGAGAACAATGTAAGAGTTCCGAAGCATTTTTAAACTTCACCGGAATTCCGAGAACAATGGAAGAGTTCCGAAGCATTTTTAAACGTCAGCGGAATTCCGAGAACAATGGAAGAGTTCTGAAGCATTTTTAAACGTCAGCGGAATTTTGAAAACAATGGAAGATTTCCGAAGCATTTTTAAACGTCAGCGGAGTTCTGCGAACACTGGAAGAGTTCCGAAGCATTTTTAAACTTCAGCGGAATTTGGAGAACAATCGAAGAGTTCCAAAGCATTTTTAAAAGTCAGCGGAATTCCGAGAACACTGGAAGAGTTCCGAAGCATTTTTAAACTTCAGCGGAATTTGGAGAACAATCGAAGAGTTCCGAAGCATTTTTAAAAGTCAGCAGAATTCCGAGAACAATGGAAGCTTTGTGAAGCATTTTTAAACGTCAGCGGAATTCCGAGAACAATGGAAGAGTTCCGAAGCATTTTTAAATGTCAGCGGAATTCTGAGAACAGTGGAAGAGTTCCGAAGCATTTTTAAACTTCAGCAGAATTCCGAGAACAATGGAAGAGTTCCGAAGCATACTTAAACTTCAGCAGAATTCCGAGAACAATGGAAGAGTTCTGAAGCATTTTTTAAAGTCAGCGGAATAACGAGAACAATGGAAGAGTTGTGAAGCATTTTTAAACGTCAGCGGAATTCCAGAACAATGGAAGAGTTCTGAAGCATTTTTAAATGTCAGCGGAATTCCGAAAACAATGGAAGAGTTCCGAAGCATTTTTAAAAGTCAGCGGAATTCCAAGAACAATGGAAGAGTTCTGAAGCATTTTTAAACATCAGCGGAATTTTGAAAACAATGGAAGATTTCCGAAGCATTTTTAAAATTCAGCAGAATTCTGAGAACAATGGAAGTGTTCTGAAGCATTCTTAAACTTCAGCGGAATTCCGAGAACAATGGAAGAGTTTTGAAGCAATTTTAAGCGTCAGCGGAATTCCGACAACAATGGAAGAGTTCCGAAGCATTTTTAAAAGTAAGCGGAATTCTGAGAACAATAGAAGAGTTGTGAAGCATTTTTAAGCGTCAGCGGAATTCCGAGAACAATGGACGAATTCCGAAGCATTTTTAAACTTCAAAACTTCAGCAGAATTCCAAGAACAATGGAAGAGTTTCGAAGCATTCTTAAACTTCAGCAGAATTCCTGGATCAATGGAAGAGTTCCGAAGCATTTTTAAAAGTCAGCAGAATTCCGAGAACAATAGAAGGGTACCAAAGCATGTTTAAACTTCAGCGGAATTCTGAGAACAATGTAAGAGTTCCGAAGCATTTTTAAACTTCACCGGAATTCCGAGAACAATGGAAGAGTTCCGAAGCATTTTTAAACGTCAGCGGAATTCCGAGAACAATGGAAGAGTTCTGAATCATTTTTAAACGTCAGCGGAATTTTGAAAACAATGGAAGAGTTCCGAAGCATTTTTAAACGTCAGCGGAATTCCGAGAACAATGGAAGAGTTCTGAATCATTTTTAAACGTCAGCGGAATTTTGAAAACAATGGAAGAGTTCCGAAGCATTTTTAAACTTCAGCGGAATCTGGAGAACAATCGAAGAGTTCCGAAGCATTTTTAAAAGTCAGCGGAATTCCGAGAACACTGGAAGAGTTCCGAAGCATTTTTAAACTTCAGCGGAATTTGGAGAACAATCGAAGAGTTCCGAAGCATTTTTAAAAGTCAGCGGAATTCCGAGAACAATGGAAGAGTTCCGAAGCATTTTTAAATGTCAGCGGAATTCCGAGAACAATGGAAGAGTTCCAAAGCATTTTTAAATGTCAGCGGAATTCTGAGAACAATGGAAGAGTTCCGAAGCATTTTTAAACTTCAGCAGAATTCCGAGAACAATGGAAGAGTTCCGAAGCATACTTAAACTTCAGCAGAATTCCGAGAACAATGGAAGAGTTCCGAAGCATTTTTAAACTTCAAAACTTCAGCAGAATTCCGAGAACAATGGAAGAGTTCCGAAGCATTCTTAAACTTCAGCGGAATTCCGAGAACAATGGAAGAGTTCCGAAGCATTTTTAAAAGTCAGCGGAATTCCGAGAACAATGGAAGAGTTCTGAAGCATTTTTAAACATCAGCGGAATTTTGAAAACAATGGAAGATTTCCGAAGCATTTTTAAACGTCAGCGGAATTCCGAGAACAATGGAAGAGTTCCGAAGCATTTTTAAATGTCAGCGGAATTCCGAGAACAATAGAAGAGTTGTGAAGCAATTTTAAGCGTCAGCGGAATTCCGACAACAATGGAAGAGTTCCGAAGCATTTTTAAAAGTAAGCGGAATTCTGAGAACAATAGAAGAGTTGTGAAGCATTTTTAAGCGTCAGCGGAATTCCGAGAACAATGGACGAATTCCGAAGCATTTTTAAACTTCAAAACTTCAGCAGAATTCCAAGAACAATGGAAGAGTTCCGAAGCATTTTTAAACTTCAGCAGAATTCCTGGATCAATGGAAGAGTTCCGAAACATTTTTAAAAGTCAGCAGAACTCCGAGAACAATAGAAGGGTACCAAAGCATGTTTAAACTTCAGCGGAATTCTGAGAACAATGTAAGAGTTCCGAAGCATTTTTAAACTTCACCGGAATTCCGAGAACAATGGAAGAGTTCCGAAGCATTTTTAAACGTCAGCGGAATTCCGAGAACAATGGAAGAGTTCTGAATCATTTTTAAACGTCAGCGGAATTTTGAAAACAATGGAAGAGTTCCGAAGCATTTTTAAACGTCAGCGGAATTCCGAGAACAATGGAAGAGTTCTGAATCATTTTTAAACGTCAGCGGAATTTTGAAAACAATGGAAGAGTTCCGAAGCATTTTTAAACTTCAGCGGAATTTGGAGAACAATCGAAGAGTTCCGAAGCATTTTTAAAAGTCAGCGGAATTCCGAGAACACTGGAAGAGTTCCGAAGCATTTTTAAACTTCAGCGGAATTTGGAGAACAATCGAAGAGTTCCGAAGCATTTTTAAAAGTCAGCGGAATTCCGAGAACAATGGAAGAGTTCCGAAGCATTTTTAAATGTCAGCGGAATTCCGAGAACAATGGAAGAGTTCCGAAGCATTTTTAAATGTCAGCGGAATTCTGAGAACAATGGAAGAGTTCCGAAGCATTTTTAAACTTCAGCAGAATTCCGAGAACAATGGAAGAGTTCCGAAGCATACTTAAACTTCAGCAGAATTCCGAGAACAATGGAAGAGTTCCGAAGCATTTTTAAACTTCAAAACTTCAGCAGAATTCCGAGAACAATGGAAGAGTTCCGAAGCATTCTTAAACTTCAGCGGAATTCCGAGAACAATGGAAGAGTTCCGAAGCATTTTTAAAAGTCAGCGGAATTCCGAGAACAATGGAAGAGTTCTGAAGCATTTTTAAACATCAGCGGAATTTTGAAAACAATGGAAGATTTCCGAAGCATTTTTAAACGTCAGCGGAATTCCGAGAACAATGGAAGAGTTCCGAAGCATTTTTAAATGTCAGCGGAATTCCGAGAACAATAGAAGAGTTGTGAAGCAATTTTAAGCGTCAGCGGAATTCCGACAACAATGGAAGAGTTCCGAAGCATTTTTAAAAGTAAGCGGAATTCTGAGAACAATAGAAGAGTTGTGAAGCATTTTTAAGCGTCAGCGGAATTCCGAGAACAATGGACGAATTCCGAAGCATTTTTAAACTTCAAAACTTCAGCAGAATTCCAAGAACAATGGAAGAGTTTCGAAGCATTCTTAAACTTCAGCGGAAATCCGAGAACAAAGGAAGAGTTCCGAAGCATTTTTAAAAGTCAGCGGAATTCCGAGAACAATAGAAGAGTTCCGGAGCATTTTTAAACTTCAGCAGAATTCCTGGATCAATGGAAGAGTTCCGAAGCATTTTTAAAAGTCAGCAGAATTCCGAGAACAATAGAAGGGTACCAAAGCATGTTTAAACTTCAGCGGAATTCTGAGAACAATGTAAGAGTTCCGAAGCTTTTTTAAACTTCACCGGAATTCCGAGAACAATGGAAGAGTTCCGAAGCATTTTTAAACGTCAGCGGAATTCCGAGAACAATGGAAGAGTTCTTAAGCCTTTTTAAATGTCAGCGGAATTCCGAGAACAATGGAAGAGTTCCGAAGCATTTTTAAATGTCAGCGGAATTCTGAGAACAATGGAAGAGTTCCGAAGCATTTTTAAACTTCAGCAGAATTCTAGAACAATGGAAGAGTTCCGAAGCATACTTAAACTTCAGCAGAATTCCGAGAACAATGGAAGAGTTCCGAAGCATTTTTAAACTTCAAATCTTCAGCAGAATTCCGAGAACAATGGAAGAGTTCCGAAGCATTCTTAAACTTCAGCGGAATTCCGAGAACAATGGAAGAGTTCCGAAGCATTCTTAAACTTCAGCGGAATTCCGAGAACAATGGAAGAGTTCCGAAGCATTTTTAAAAGTCAGCGGAATTCCGAGAACAATGGAAGAGTTCCGAAGCATTTTTAAACGTCAGCGGAATTTTGAAAACAATGGAAGATTTCCGAAGCATTTTTAAACGTCAGCGGAGTTCTGCGAACACTGGAGGAGTTCCGAAGCATTTTTAAAAGTCAGCGGAATTCCGAGAACAATGTAAGAGTTGTGAAGCATTTTTAAGCGTCAGTGGAATTCCGAGAACAATGGAAAAATTCCGAAGCATTTTTAAACTTCAAAACTTCGGCGGAATTCCGAGAACAATGGAAGAGTTCTGAAGCATTCTTAAACTTCAGCGGAATTCCGAGAACAATGGAAGAGTTCCGAAGCATTTTTAAAAGTCAGCGGAATTCCGAGAACAATGGAAGAGTTACGAAGCATTTTTAAAAGTCAGCAGAATTCCGAGAACAATAGAAGGGTACCAAAGCATGTTTAAACTTCAGCGGAATTCTGAGAACAATGTAAGCGTTCCGAAGCATTTTTAAACTTCACCGCAATTCCGAGAACAATGGAAGAGTTCCGAAGCATTTTTAAACGTCAGCGGAATTCCGAGAACAATGGAAGAGTTCTGAAGCATTTTTAAACGTCAGAGGAATTTTGAAAACAATGGAAGATTTCCGAAGCATTTTTAAACGTCAGCGGAATTCTGCGAACACTGGAAGAGTTCCGAAGCATTTTTAAACTTCAGCGGAATTCCGAGAACAATGGAAGAGTTGTGAAGCATTTTTAAAAGTCAGCGGAATTCCGAGAACAATAGAAGAGTTGTGAAGCAATTTTAAGCATCAGCGGAATTCCGAGAACAATGGAAGTGTTCCGAAGCATTTTTAAACGTCAGCGGAATTCCGAGAACAATGGAAGAGTTCTGAAGCATTTTTAAAAGTCAGCGGAATTCTGAGAACAATAGAAGAGTTGTGAAGCATTTTTAAGCGTCAGCGGAATTCCGGGAACAATGGAAGAATTCCGAAGCATTTTTAAACTTCAAAACTTCAGCAGAATTCCGAGAACAATGGAAGAGTTCCGAAGCATTCTTAAACTTCAGCGGAATTCCGAGAACAATGGAAGAGTTCCGAAGCATTTTTAAAAGTCAGCGGAATTCCGAGAACAATGGAAGAGTTCCGAAGCATTTTTAAAAGTCAGCAGAATTCCGAGAACAATAGAAGGGTACCAAAGCATGTTTAAACTTCAGCGGAATTCTGAGAACAATGGAAGAGTTCCGAAGCATTTTTAAACGTCAGCGGAATTCCGAGAACAATGGAAGAGTTCTGAAGCATTTTTAAAAGTCAGCGGAATACCGAGAACAATGGAAGAGTTGTGAAGCATTTTTAAACATCAGCGGAATACCAGAACAATGGAAGAGTTCCGAAGCAATTTTAAATGTCAGCGGAATTCTGAGAACAATGGAAGAGTTCTAAAGCATTTTTAAAAGTCAGCGTAATTCCGAGAACAATGGAACAGTTGTGAAGCATTTTTAAAAGTCAGCGGAATTACAAGAACAATGGAAGAGTTGTGAAGCATTTTTAAACGTCAGCGGAATTCCGAGAACAATGGAAGAGTTCTGAAGCCTTTTTAAATGTCAGCGGAATTCCGAGAACAATGGAAGAGTTCCGAAGCATTTTTAAATGTCAGCGGAATTCTGAGAACAATGGAAAAGTTCCGAAGCATTTTTAAACTTCAGCAGTATTCCGAGAACAATGGAAGAGTTCCGAAGCATTTTTAAACTTCAGCAGAATTCTGAGAACAATGGAAGAGTTCTGAAGCATTCTTAAACTTCAGCGGAATTCCGAGAACAATGGAACAGTTTTGAAGCAATTTTAAGCGTCAGCGGAATTCCGACAACAATGGAAGAGTTCCGAAGCATTTTTAAAAGTCAGCGGAATTCTGAGAACAATAGAAGAGTTGTGAAGCATTTTTAAGCGTCAGCGGAATTCCGAGAACAATGGAAGAATTCCGAAGCATTTTTAAACTTCAAAGCTTCAGAAGAATTCCGAGAACAATGGAAGAGTTCCGAAGCATTCTTAAACTTCAGCGGAATTCCGAGAACAATGGAAGAGTTCCGAAGCATTTTTAAAAGTCAGCGGAATTCCGAGAACAATGGAAGAGTTGCGAAGCATTTTTAAACATCAGCAGAATTCCTGGATCAATGGAAGAGTTCCGAATCATTTTTAAAAGTCAGCAGAATTCCGAGAACAATAGAAGGGTACCAAAGCATGTTTAAACTTCAGCGGAATTCTGAGAACAATGGAAGAGTTCCGAAGCATTTTTAAACTTCACCGGAATTCCGAGAACAATGGAAGAGTTCCGAATCATTTTTAAACGTCAGGGGAATTCCGAGAACAATGGAAGTGTTCTGAAGCATTTTTAAACGTCAGCGGAATTTTGAAAACAATGGAAGATTTCCGAAGCATTTTTAAACGTCAGCGGATTTCTTTGAACACTGGAAGAGTTCCGAAGCATTTTTAAACTTCAGCGGAATTTGGAGAACAATCGAAGAGTTCCGAAGCATTTTTAAAAGTCAGCGGAATTACGAGAACACTGGAAGAGTTCCGAAGCATTTTTAAACTTCAGCGGAATTTGGAGAACAATGGAAGAGTTCCGAAGCATTTTTAAAAGTCAGCGGAATTCCGAGAACAATGGAAGAGTTCTAAAGCATTTTTAAAAGTCAGCGGAATTCCGAGAACAATGGAACAGTTGTGAAGCATTTTTAAAAGTCAGCGCAATTCCAAGAACAATGGAAGAGTTGTGAAGCATTTTTAAACGTCAGCGGAATTCCGAGAACAATGGAAGAGTTCTGAAGCCTTTTTAAATGTCAGCGGAATTCCGAGAACAATGGAAGAGTTCTGAAGCATTTTTAAATGTCAGCGGAATTCTGAGAACAATGGAAGAGTTCCGAAGCATTTTTAAACTTCAGCAGTATTCCGAGAACAATGGAAGAGTTCCGAAGCATACTTAAACTTCAGCGGAATTCCGAGAACAATGGAAGAGTTCTGAAGCATTTTTAAAAGTCAGCGGAATACCGAGAACAATGGAAGAGTTGTGAAGCATTTTTAAACATCAGCGGAATACCAGAACAATGGAAGAGTTCCGAAGCAATTTTAAATGTCAGCGGAATTCTGAGAACAATGGAAGAGTTCTGAAGCATTTTTAAACGTCAGCGGATTTTGAAAACAATGGAAGATTTCCGAAGCATTTTTAAACGTCAGCGGAATTCTGCGAACACTGGAAGAGTTCCGAAGCATTTTTAAACTTCAGCGGAATTTGGAGAACAATCGAAGAGTTCCGAAGCAATTTTAAAAGTCAGCGGAATTCCGAGAACAATGGAAGAGTTGTGAAGCATTTTTAAACGTCAGTGGAATTCCAAGAACAAAGGAAGAGTTCCGAAGCATTTTTAAACGTCAGCGGAATTCCGAGAACAATGGAAGAGTTCTGAAGGCTTTTTAAATGTCAGCGGAATTCCGAGAACAATGGAAGAGTTCCGAAGCATTTTTAAATGTCAGCGGAATTCTGAGAACAATGGAAGAGTTCCGAAGCATTTTTAAACTTCAGCGGAATTCCGAGAACAATGGAAGAGTTCTTAAGCCTTTTTAAATGTCAGCGGAATTCCGAGAACAATGGAAGAGTTCCGAAGCATTTTTAAATGTCAGCGGAATTCTGAGAACAATGGAAGAGTTCCGAAGCATTTTTAAACTTCAGCAGAATTCTAGAACAATGGAAGAGTTCCGAAGCATACTTAAACTTCAGCAGAATTCCGAGAACAATGGAAGAGTTCCGAAGCATTTTTAAACTTCAAATCTTCAGCAGAATTCCAAGAACAATGGAAGAGTTCCGAAGCATTCTTAAACTTCAGCGGAATTCCGAGAACAATGGAAGAGTTCCGAAGCATTTTTAAAAGTCAGCGGAATTCCGAGAACAATGGAAGAGTTCCGAAGCATTTTTAAAAGTCAGCAGAATTCCGAGAACAATAGAAGGGTACCAAAGCATGTTTAAACTTCAGCGGAATTCTGAGAACAATGTAAGAGTTCCGAAGCATTTTTAAACTTCACCGGAATTCCGAGAACAATGGAAGAGTTCCGAAGCATTTTTAAACGTCAGCGGAATTCCGAGAACAATGGAAGAGTTCTGAAGCATTTTTAAACGTCAGCGGAGTTCTGCGAACACTGGAAGAGTTCCGAAGCATTTTTAAACTTCAGCGGAATTTGGAGAACAATCGAAGAGTTCCAAAGCATTTTTAAAAGTCAGCGGAATTCCGAGAACACTGGAAGAGTTCCGAAGCATTTTTAAACTTCAGCGGAATTTGGAGAACAATCGAAGAGTTCCGAAGCATTTTTAAAAGTCAGCAGAATTCCGAGAACAATGGAAGCTTTGTGAAGCATTTTTAAACGTCAGCGGAATTCCGAGAACAATGGAAGAGTTCCGAAGCATTTTTAAATGTCAGCGGAATTCTGAGAACAGTGGAAGAGTTCCGAAGCATTTTTAAACTTCAGCAGAATTCCGAGAACAATGGAAGAGTTCCGAAGCATACTTAAACTTCAGCAGAATTCCGAGAACAATGGAAGAGTTCTGAAGCATTTTTTAAAGTCAGCGGAATAACGAGAACAATGGAAGAGTTGTGAAGCATTTTTAAACGTCAGCGGAATTCCAGAACAATGGAAGAGTTCTGAAGCATTTTTAAATGTCAGCGGAATTCCGAAAACAATGGAAGAGTTCCGAAGCATTTTTAAAAGTCAGCGGAATTCCAAGAACAATGGAAGAGTTCTGAAGCATTTTTAAACATCAGCGGAATTTTGAAAACAATGGAAGATTTCCGAAGCATTTTTAAAATTCAGCAGAATTCTGAGAACAATGGAAGTGTTCTGAAGCATTCTTAAACTTCAGCGGAATTCCGAGAACAATGGAAGAGTTTTGAAGCAATTTTAAGCGTCAGCGGAATTCCGACAACAATGGAAGAGTTCCGAAGCATTTTTAAAAGTAAGCGGAATTCTGAGAACAATAGAAGAGTTGTGAAGCATTTTTAAGCGTCAGCGGAATTCCGAGAACAATGGACGAATTCCGAAGCATTTTTAAACTTCAAAACTTCAGCAGAATTCCAAGAACAATGGAAGAGTTTCGAAGCATTCTTAAACTTCAGCAGAATTCCTGGATCAATGGAAGAGTTCCGAAGCATTTTTAAAAGTCAGCAGAATTCCGAGAACAATAGAAGGGTACCAAAGCATGTTTAAACTTCAGCGGAATTCTGAGAACAATGTAAGAGTTCCGAAGCATTTTTAAACTTCACCGGAATTCCGAGAACAATGGAAGAGTTCCGAAGCATTTTTAAACGTCAGCGGAATTCCGAGAACAATGGAAGAGTTCTGAATCATTTTTAAACGTCAGCGGAATTTTGAAAACAATGGAAGAGTTCCGAAGCATTTTTAAACGTCAGCGGAATTCCGAGAACAATGGAAGAGTTCTGAATCATTTTTAAACGTCAGCGGAATTTTGAAAACAATGGAAGAGTTCCGAAGCATTTTTAAACGTCAGCGGAATCTGGAGAACAATCGAAGAGTTCCGAAGCATTTTTAAAAGTCAGCGGAATTCCGAGAACACTGGAAGAGTTCCGAAGCATTTTTAAACTTCAGCGGAATTTGGAGAACAATCGAAGAGTTCCGAAGCATTTTTAAAAGTCAGCGGAATTCCGAGAACAATGGAAGAGTTCCGAAGCATTTTTAAATGTCAGCGGAATTCCGAGAACAATGGAAGAGTTCCAAAGCATTTTTAAATGTCAGCGGAATTCTGAGAACAATGGAAGAGTTCCGAAGCATTTTTAAACTTCAGCAGAATTCCGAGAAGAATGGAAGAGTTCCGAAGCATACTTAAACTTCAGCAGAATTCCGAGAACAATGGAAGAGTTCCGAAGCATTTTTAAACTTCAAAACTTCAGCAGAATTCCGAGAACAATGGAAGAGTTCCGAAGCATTCTTAAACTTCAGCGGAATTCCGAGAACAATGGAAGAGTTCCGAAGCATTTTTAAAAGTCAGCGGAATTCCGAGAACAATGGAAGAGTTCTGAAGCATTTTTAAACATCAGCGGAATTTTGAAAACAATGGAAGATTTCCGAAGCATTTTTAAACGTCAGCGGAATTCCGAGAACAATGGAAGAGTTCCGAAGCATTTTTAAATGTCAGCGGAATTCCGAGAACAATAGAAGAGTTGTGAAGCAATTTTAAGCGTCAGCGGAATTCCGACAACAATGGAAGAGTTCCGAAGCATTTTTAAAAGTAAGCGGAATTCTGAGAACAATAGAAGAGTTGTGAAGCATTTTTAAGCGTCAGCGGAATTCCGAGAACAATGGACGAATTCCGAAGCATTTTTAAACTTCAAAACTTCAGCAGAATTCCAAGAACAATGGAAGAGTTCCGAAGCATTTTTAAACTTCAGCAGAATTCCTGGATCAATGGAAGAGTTCCGAAACATTTTTAAAAGTCAGCAGAACTCCGAGAACAATAGAAGGGTACCAAAGCATGTTTAAACTTCAGCGGAATTCTGAGAACAATGTAAGAGTTCCGAAGCATTTTTAAACTTCACCGGAATTCCGAGAACAATGGAAGAGTTCCGAAGCATTTTTAAACGTCAGCGGAATTCCGAGAACAATGGAAGAGTTCTGAATCATTTTTAAACGTCAGCGGAATTTTGAAAACAATGGAAGAGTTCCGAAGCATTTTTAAACGTCAGCGGAATTCCGAGAACAATGGAAGAGTTCTGAATCATTTTTAAACGTCAGCGGAATTTTGAAAACAATGGAAGAGTTCCGAAGCATTTTTAAACTTCAGCGGAATTTGGAGAACAATCGAAGAGTTCCGAAGCATTTTTAAAAGTCAGCGGAATTCCGAGAACACTGGAAGAGTTCCGAAGCATTTTTAAACTTCAGCGGAATTTGGAGAACAATCGAAGAGTTCCGAAGCATTTTTAAAAGTCAGCGGAATTCCGAGAACAATGGAAGAGTTCCGAAGCATTTTTAAATGTCAGCGGAATTCCGAGAACAATGGAAGAGTTCCGAAGCATTTTTAAATGTCAGCGGAATTCTGAGAACAATGGAAGAGTTCCGAAGCATTTTTAAACTTCAGCAGAATTCCGAGAACAATGGAAGAGTTCCGAAGCATACTTAAACTTCAGCAGAATTCCGAGAACAATGGAAGAGTTCCGAAGCATTTTTAAACTTCAAAACTTCAGCAGAATTCCGAGAACAATGGAAGAGTTCCGAAGCATTCTTAAACTTCAGCGGAATTCCGAGAACAATGGAAGAGTTCCGAAGCATTTTTAAAAGTCAGCGGAATTCCGAGAACAATGGAAGAGTTCTGAAGCATTTTTAAACATCAGCGGAATTTTGAAAACAATGGAAGATTTCCGAAGCATTTTTAAACGTCAGCGGAATTCCGAGAACAATGGAAGAGTTCCGAAGCATTTTTAAATGTCAGCGGAATTCCGAGAACAATAGAAGAGTTGTGAAGCAATTTTAAGCGTCAGCGGAATTCCGACAACAATGGAAGAGTTCCGAAGCATTTTTAAAAGTAAGCGGAATTCTGAGAACAATAGAAGAGTTGTGAAGCATTTTTAAGCGTCAGCGGAATTCCGAGAACAATGGACGAATTCCGAAGCATTTTTAAACTTCAAAACTTCAGCAGAATTCCAAGAACAATGGAAGAGTTTCGAAGCATTCTTAAACTTCAGCGGAAATCCGAGAACAAAGGAAGAGTTCCGAAGCATTTTTAAAAGTCAGCGGAATTCCGAGAACAATAGAAGAGTTCCGGAGCATTTTTAAACTTCAGCAGAATTCCTGGATCAATGGAAGAGTTCCGAAGCATTTTTAAAAGTCAGCAGAATTCCGAGAACAATAGAAGGGTACCAAAGCATGTTTAAACTTCAGCGGAATTCTGAGAACAATGTAAGAGTTCCGAAGCTTTTTTAAACTTCACCGGAATTCCGAGAACAATGGAAGAGTTCCGAAGCATTTTTAAACGTCAGCGGAATTCCGAGAACAATGGAAGAGTTCTTAAGCCTTTTTAAATGTCAGCGGAATTCCGAGAACAATGGAAGAGTTCCGAAGCATTTTTAAATGTCAGCGGAATTCTGAGAACAATGGAAGAGTTCCGAAGCATTTTTAAACTTCAGCAGAATTCTAGAACAATGGAAGAGTTCCGAAGCATACTTAAACTTCAGCAGAATTCCGAGAACAATGGAAGAGTTCCGAAGCATTTTTAAACTTCAAATCTTCAGCAGAATTCCGAGAACAATGGAAGAGTTCCGAAGCATTCTTAAACTTCAGCGGAATTCCGAGAACAATGGAAGAGTTCCGAAGCATTCTTAAACTTCAGCGGAATTCCGAGAACAATGGAAGAGTTCCGAAGCATTTTTAAAAGTCAGCGGAATTCCGAGAACAATGGAAGAGTTCCGAAGCATTTTTAAACGTCAGCGGAATTTTGAAAACAATGGAAGATTTCCGAAGCATTTTTAAACGTCAGCGGAGTTCTGCGAACACTGGAGGAGTTCCGAAGCATTTTTAAAAGTCAGCGGAATTCCGAGAACAATGTAAGAGTTGTGAAGCATTTTTAAGCGTCAGTGGAATTCCGAGAACAATGGAAAAATTCCGAAGCATTTTTAAACTTCAAAACTTCGGCGGAATTCCGAGAACAATGGAAGAGTTCCGAAGCATTTTTAAAAGTCAGCGGAATTCCGAGAACAATGGAAGAGTTCCGAAGCATTTTTAAAAGTCAGCGGAATTCCGAGAACAATGGAAGAGTTCCGAAGCATTTTTAAAAGTCAGCAGAATTCCGAGAACAATAGAAGGGTACCAAAGCATGTTTAAACTTCAGCGGAATTCTGAGAACAATGGAAGAGTTCCGAAGCATTTTTAAACTTCAGCGGAATTTGGAGAACAATCGAAGAGTTTCGAAGCATTTTTAAAAGTCAGCAGAATTCCGAGAACAATGGAAGAGTTGTGAAGCATTTTTAAGCATCAGCGGAATTCCGAGAACAATGGAAGAGTTCCGAAGCATTTTTAAACTTCAGCAGAATTCTGAGAACAATGGAAGAGTTCCGAAGCATTCTTAAACTTCAGCGGAATTCCGAGAACAATGGAAGAGTTTCGAAGCATTTTTAAAAGTCAGCGGAATTCCGAGAACAATAGAAGAGTTGTGAAGCAATTTTAAGCGTCAGCGGAATTCCGAGAACAATGGAAGTGTTCCGAAGCATTTTTAAACGTCAGCGGAATTCCGAGAACGATGGAAGAGTTCTGAAGCATTTTTAAAAGTCAGCGGAATTCTGAGAACAATAGAAGAGTTGTGAAGCATTTTTAAGCGTCAGCGGAATTCCGAGAACAATGGAAGAATTCCGAAGCATTTTTAAACTTCAAAACTTCAGTAGAATTCCGAGAACAATGGAAGAGTTCTGAAGCATTCTTAAACTTCAGCGGAATTCCGAGAACAATGGAAGAGTTCCGAAGCATTTTTAAAAGTCAGCGGAATTCCGAGAACAATGGAAGAGTTACGAAGCATTTTTAAAAGTCAGCAGAATTCCGAGAACAATAGAAGGGTACCAAAGCATGTTTAAACTTCAGCGGAATTCTGAGAACAATGTAAGCGTTCCGAAGCATTTTTAAACTTCACCGCAATTCCGAGAACAATGGAAGAGTTCCGAAGCATTTTTAAACGTCAGCGGAATTCCGAGAACAATGGAAGAGTTCTGAAGCATTTTTAAACGTCAGAGGAATTTTGAAAACAATGGAAGATTTCCGAAGCATTTTTAAACGTCAGCGGAATTCTGCGAACACTGGAAGAGTTCCGAAGCATTTTTAAACTTCAGCGGAATTCCGAGAACAATGGAAGAGTTGTGAAGCATTTTTAAAAGTCAGCGGAATTCCGAGAACAATAGAAGAGTTGTGAAGCAATTTTAAGCATCAGCGGAATTCCGAGAACAATGGAAGTGTTCCGAAGCATTTTTAAACGTCAGCGGAATTCCGAGAACAATGGAAGAGTTCTGAAGCATTTTTAAAAGTCAGCGGAATTCTGAGAACAATAGAAGAGTTGTGAAGCATTTTTAAGCGTCAGCGGAATTCCGGGAACAATGGAAGAATTCCGAAGCATTTTTAAACTTCAAAACTTCAGCAGAATTCCGAGAACAATGGAAGAGTTCCGAAGCATTCTTAAACTTCAGCGGAATTCCGAGAACAATGGAAGAGTTCCGAAGCATTTTTAAAAGTCAGCGGAATTCCGAGAACAATGGAAGAGTTCCGAAGCATTTTTAAAAGTCAGCAGAATTCCGAGAACAATAGAAGGGTACCAAAGCATGTTTAAACTTCAGCGGAATTCTGAGAACAATGGAAGAGTTCCGAAGCATTTTTAAACGTCAGCGGAATTCCGAGAACAATGGAAGAGTTCTGAAGCATTTTTAAAAGTCAGCGGAATACCGAGAACAATGGAAGAGTTGTGAAGCATTTTTAAACATCAGCGGAATACCAGAACAATGGAAGAGTTCCGAAGCAATTTTAAATGTCAGCGGAATTCTGAGAACAATGGAAGAGTTCTAAAGCATTTTTAAAAGTCAGCGTAATTCCGAGAACAATGGAACAGTTGTGAAGCATTTTTAAAAGTCAGCGGAATTCCAAGAACAATGGAAGAGTTGTGAAGCATTTTTAAACGTCAGCGGAATTCCGAGAACAATGGAAGAGTTCTGAAGCCTTTTTAAATGTCAGCGGAATTCCGAGAACAATGGAAGAGTTCCGAAGCATTTTTAAATGTCAGCGGAATTCTGAGAACAATGGAAAAGTTCCGAAGCATTTTTAAACTTCAGCAGTATTCCGAGAACAATGGAAGAGTTCCGAAGCATTTTTAAACTTCAGCAGAATTCTGAGAACAATGGAAGAGTTCTGAAGCATTCTTAAACTTCAGCGGAATTCCGAGAACAATGGAACAGTTTTGAAGCAATTTTAAGCGTCAGCGGAATTCCGACAACAATGGAAGAGTTCCGAAGCATTTTTAAAAGTCAGCGGAATTCTGAGAACAATAGAAGAGTTGTGAAGCATTTTTAAGCGTCAGCGGAATTCCGAGAACAATGGAAGAATTCCGAAGCATTTTTAAACTTCAAAGCTTCAGAAGAATTCCGAGAACAATGGAAGAGTTCCGAAGCATTCTTAAACTTCAGCGGAATTCCGAGAACAATGGAAGAGTTCCGAAGCATTTTTAAAAGTCAGCGGAATTCCGAGAACAATGGAAGAGTTGCGAAGCATTTTTAAACATCAGCAGAATTCCTGGATCAATGGAAGAGTTCCGAATCATTTTTAAAAGTCAGCAGAATTCCGAGAACAATAGAAGGGTACCAAAGCATGTTTAAACTTCAGCGGAATTCTGAGAACAATGGAAGAGTTCCGAAGCATTTTTAAACTTCACCGGAATTCCGAGAACAATGGAAGAGTTCCGAATCATTTTTAAACGTCAGGGGAATTCCGAGAACAATGGAAGTGTTCTGAAGCATTTTTAAACGTCAGCGGAATTT
Organism: Phyllobates terribilis; assembly: GCF_046119375.1. Lineage (NCBI taxonomy): Eukaryota > Metazoa > Chordata > Amphibia > Anura > Dendrobatidae > Phyllobates > Phyllobates terribilis. The sequence continues at coordinate 8,479,094 of NW_027362788.1, read as the reverse complement.
TGAAAACAATGGAAGATTTCCGAAGCATTTTTAAACGTCAGCGGATTTCTTTGAACACTGGAAGAGTTCCGAAGCATTTTTAAACTTCAGCGGAATTTGGAGAACAATCGAAGAGTTCCGAAGCATTTTTAAAAGTCAGCGGAATTACGAGAACACTGGAAGAGTTCCGAAGCATTTTTAAACTTCAGCGGAATTTGGAGAACAATGGAAGAGTTCCGAAGCATTTTTAAAAGTCAGCGGAATTCCGAGAACAATGGAAGAGTTCTAAAGCATTTTTAAAAGTCAGCGGAATTCCGAGAACAATGGAACAGTTGTGAAGCATTTTTAAAAGTCAGCGCAATTCCAAGAACAATGGAAGAGTTGTGAAGCATTTTTAAACGTCAGCGGAATTCCGAGAACAATGGAAGAGTTCTGAAGCCTTTTTAAATGTCAGCGGAATTCCGAGAACAATGGAAGAGTTCTGAAGCATTTTTAAATGTCAGCGGAATTCTGAGAACAATGGAAGAGTTCCGAAGCATTTTTAAACTTCAGCAGTATTCCGAGAACAATGGAAGAGTTCCGAAGCATACTTAAACTTCAGCGGAATTCCGAGAACAATGGAAGAGTTCTGAAGCATTTTTAAAAGTCAGCGGAATACCGAGAACAATGGAAGAGTTGTGAAGCATTTTTAAACATCAGCGGAATACCAGAACAATGGAAGAGTTCCGAAGCAATTTTAAATGTCAGCGGAATTCTGAGAACAATGGAAGAGTTCTGAAGCATTTTTAAACGTCAGCGGATTTTGAAAACAATGGAAGATTTCCGAAGCATTTTTAAACGTCAGCGGAATTCTGCGAACACTGGAAGAGTTCCGAAGCATTTTTAAACTTCAGCGGAATTTGGAGAACAATCGAAGAGTTCCGAAGCAATTTTAAAAGTCAGCGGAATTCCGAGAACAATGGAAGAGTTGTGAAGCATTTTTAAACGTCAGTGGAATTCCAAGAACAAAGGAAGAGTTCCGAAGCATTTTTAAACGTCAGCGGAATTCCGAGAACAATGGAAGAGTTCTGAAGGCTTTTTAAATGTCAGCGGAATTCCGAGAACAATGGAAGAGTTCCGAAGCATTTTTAAATGTCAGCGGAATTCTGAGAACAATGGAAGAGTTCCGAAGCATTTTTAAACTTCAGCGGAATTCCGAGAACAATGGAAGAGTTCAGAAGCATTTTTAAAAGTCAGCGGAATACCGAGAACAATGGAAGAGTTGTGAAGCATTTTTAAGCATCAGCGGAATTCCGAGAACAATGGAAGAGTTCCGAAGCATTCTTAAACTTCAGCGGAATTCCGAGAACAATGGAAGAGTTTCGAAGCATTTTTAAAAGTCAGCGGAATTCCGAGAACAATTGAAGAGTTGTGAAGCAATTTTAAGCGTCAGCGGAATTCCGAGAACAATGGAAGAGTTCCGAAGCATTTTTAAACGTCAGCGGAATTCCGAGAACAATGGAAGAGTTCTGAAGCATTTTTAAAAGTCAGCGGAATTCTGAGAACTATAGAAGAGTTGTGAAGCATTTTTAAGCGTCAGCGGAATTCCGAGAACAATGGAAGAATTCCGAAGCATTTTTAAACTTCAAAACTTCAGCGGAATTCCGAGAACAATGGAAGAGTTCCGAAGCATTTTTAAAAGTCAGCGGAATTCCGAGAACAATGGAAGAGTTCCGAAACATTTTTAAAAGTCAGCAGAATTCCGAGAACAATAGAACGGTACCAAAGCATGTTTAAACTTCAGCGGAATTCTGAGAACAATGTAAGCGTTCCGTAGCATTTTTAAACTTCACCGGAATTCCGAGAACAATGGAAGAGTTCTGAAGCATTTTTAAACATCAGCGGAATTTTGAAAACAATGGAAGATTTCCGAAGCATTTTTAAACGTCAGCGGAATTCTGCGAACACTGGAAGAGTTCCGAAGCATTTTTAAACTTCAGCGGAATTTGGAGAACAATCGAAGAGTTCCGAAGCATTTTTAAAAGTCAGCAGAATTCCGAGAACAATGGAAGAGTTGTGAAGCATTTTTAAGTGTCAGCGGAATTCCGAGAGCAATGGAAGAGTTCCGAAGCATTTTTAAACTTCATCAGAATTCTGAGAACAATGGAAGAGTTCCAAAGCATTCTTAAACTTCAGCGGAATTCCGAGAACAATGGAAGAGTTTCGAAGCATTTTTAAAAGTCAGCGGAATTCCGAGAACAATAGAAGAGTTGTGAAGCAATTTTAAGCGTCAGCGGAATTCCGAGAACAATGGAAGTGTTCCGAAGCATTTTTAAACGTCAGCGGAATTCCGAGAACGATGGAAGAGTTCTGAAGCATTTTTAAAAGTCAGCGGAATTCTGAGAACAATAGAAGAGTTGTGAAGCATTTTTAAGATTCAGCGGAATTCCGAGAACAATGGAAGAATTCCGAAGCATTTTTAAACTTCAAAACTTCAGTAGAATTCCGAGAACAATGGAAGAGTTCTGAAGCATTCTTAAACTTCAGCGGAATTCTGAGAACAATGGAAGAGTTCCGAAGCATTTTTAAAAGTCAGCGAATTCCGAGAACAATGGAAGAGTTCCGAAGCATTTTTAAAAGTCAGCAGAATTCCGAGAACAATAGAAGGGTACCAAAGCATGTTTAAACTTCAGCGGAATTCTGAGAACAATGTAAGTGTTCCGAAGCATTTTTAAACTTCACCGGAATTCCGAGAACAATGGAAGAGTTCCGAAGCATTTTTAAACGTCAGCGGAATTCCGAGAACAATGGAAGAGTTCTGAAGCATTTTTAAACATCAGCGGAATTTTGAAAACAATGGAAGATTTCCGAAGCATTTTTAAACGTCAGCGGAATTCTGCGAACACTGGAAGAGTTCCGAAGCATTTTTAAACTTCAGCGGAATTTGGAGAACAATCGAAGAGTTCCGAAGCATTTTTAAAAGTCAGCGGAATTCCGAGAACAATAGAAGAGTTGTGAAGCATTTTTAAGCGTCAGCGGAATTCCGGGAACAATGGAAGAATTCCGAAGCATTTTTAAACTTCAAAACTTCAGCAGAATTCCGAGAACAATGGAAGAGTTCCGAAGCATTCTTAAACTTCAGCGGAATTCCGAGAACAATGGAAGAGTTCCGAAGCATTTTTAAAAGTCAGCGGAATTCCGAGAACAATGGAAGAGTTCCGAAGCATTTTTAAAAGTCAGCAGAATTCCGAGAACAATAGAAGGGTACCAAAGCATGTTTAAACTTCAGCGGAATTCTGAGAACAATGGAAGAGTTCCGAAGCATTTTTAAACGTCAGCGGAATTCCGAGAACAATGGAAGAGTTCTGAAGCATTTTTAAACGTCAGCGGAATTTTGAAAACAATGGAAGATTTCCGAAGCATTTTTAAACGTCAGCGGAATTCTGCGAACACTGGAGGAGTTCCGAAGCATTTTTAAAAGTCAGCGGAATTCCGAGAACAATGTAAGAGTTGTGAAGCATTTTTAAGCGTCAGTGGAATTCCGAGAACAATGGAAAAATTCCGAAGCATTTTTAAACTTCAAAACTTCGGCGGAATTCCGAGAACAATGGAAGAGTTCCGAAGCATTTTTAAAAGTCAGCGGAATTCCGAGAACAATGGAAGAGTTCCGAAGCATTTTTAAAAGTCAGCGGAATTCCGAGAACAATGGAAGAGTTCCGAAGCATTTTTAAAAGTCAGCAGAATTCCGAGAACAATAGAAGGGTACCAAAGCATGTTTAAACTTCAGCGGAATTCTGAGAACAATGGAAGAGTTCCGAAGCATTTTTAAACTTCAGCGGAATTTGGAGAACAATCGAAGAGTTCCGAAGCATTTTTAAAAGTCAGCAGAATTCCGAGAACAATGGAAGAGTTGTGAAGCATTTTTAAGCATCAGCGGAATTCCGAGAACAATGGAAGAGTTCCGAAGCATTTTTAAACTTCAGCAGAATTCTGAGAACAATGGAAGAGTTCCGAAGCATTCTTAAACTTCAGCGGAATTCCGAGAACAATGGAAGAGTTTCGAAGCATTTTTAAAAGTCAGCGGAATTCCGAGAACAATAGAAGAGTTGTGAAGCAATTTTAAGCGTCAGCGGAATTCCGAGAACAATGGAAGTGTTCCGAAGCATTTTTAAACGTCAGCGGAATTCCGAGAACGATGGAAGAGTTCTGAAGCATTTTTAAAAGTCAGCGGAATTCTGAGAACAATAGAAGAGTTGTGAAGCATTTTTAAGATTCAGCGGAATTCCGAGAACAATGGAAGAATTCCGAAGCATTTTTAAACTTCAAAACTTCAGTAGAATTCCGAGAACAATGGAAGAGTTCTGAAGCATTCTTAAACTTCAGCGGAATTCTGAGAACAATGGAAGAGTTCCGAAGCATTTTTAAAAGTCAGCGAATTCCGAGAACAATGGAAGAGTTCCGAAGCATTTTTAAAAGTCAGCAGAATTCCGAGAACAATAGAAGGGTACCAAAGCATGTTTAAACTTCAGCGGAATTCTGAGAACAATGTAAGTGTTCCGAAGCATTTTTAAACTTCACCGGAATTCCGAGAACAATGGAAGAGTTCCGAAGCATTTTTAAATGTCAGCGGAATTCCGAGAACAATAGAAGAGTTGTGAAGCAATTTTAAGCGTCAGCGGAATTCCGACAACAATGGAAGAGTTCCGAAGCATTTTTAAAAGTAAGCGGAATTCTGAGAACAATAGAAGAGTTGTGAAGCATTTTTAAGCGTCAGCGGAATTCCGAGAACAATGGACGAATTCCGAAGCATTTTTAAACTTCAAAACTTCAGCAGAATTCCAAGAACAATGGAAGAGTTTCGAAGCATTCTTAAACTTCAGCGGAAATCCGAGAACAAAGGAAGAGTTCCGAAGCATTTTTAAAAGTCAGCGGAATTCCGAGAACAATGGAAGAGTTCCGGAGCATTTTTAAACTTCAGCAGAATTCCTGGATCAATGGAAGAGTTCCGAAGCATTTTTAAAAGTCAGCAGAATTCCGAGAACAATAGAAGGGTACCAAAGCATGTTTAAACTTCAGCGGAATTCTGAGAACAATGTAAGAGTTCCGAAGCTTTTTTAAACTTCACCGGAATTCCGAGAACAATGGAAGAGTTCCGAAGCATTTTTAAACGTCAGCGGAATTCCGAGAACAATGGAAGAGTTCTTAAGCCTTTTTAAATGTCAGCGGAATTCCGAGAACAATGGAAGAGTTCCGAAGCATTTTTAAATGTCAGCGGAATTCTGAGAACAATGGAAGAGTTCCGAAGCATTTTTAAACTTCAGCAGAATTCTAGAACAATGGAAGAGTTCCGAAGCATACTTAAACTTCAGCAGAATTCCGAGAACAATGGAAGAGTTCCGAAGCATTTTTAAACTTCAAATCTTCAGCAGAATTCCGAGAACAATGGAAGAGTTCCGAAGCATTCTTAAACTTCAGCGGAATTCCGAGAACAATGGAAGAGTTCCGAAGCATTCTTAAACTTCAGCGGAATTCCGAGAACAATGGAAGAGTTCCGAAGCATTTTTAAAAGTCAGCGGAATTCCGAGAACAATGGAAGAGTTCCGAAGCATTTTTAAACGTCAGCGGAATTTTGAAAACAATGGAAGATTTCCGAAGCATTTTTAAACGTCAGCGGAGTTCTGCGAACACTGGAGGAGTTCCGAAGCATTTTTAAAAGTCAGCGGAATTCCGAGAACAATGTAAGAGTTGTGAAGCATTTTTAAGCGTCAGTGGAATTCCGAGAACAATGGAAAAATTCCGAAGCATTTTTAAACTTCAAAACTTCGGCGGAATTCCGAGAACAATGGAAGAGTTCCGAAGCATTTTTAAAAGTCAGCGGAATTCCGAGAACAATGGAAGAGTTCCGAAGCATTTTTAAAAGTCAGCGGAATTCCGAGAACAATGGAAGAGTTCCGAAGCATTTTTAAAAGTCAGCAGAATTCCGAGAACAATAGAAGGGTACCAAAGCATGTTTAAACTTCAGCGGAATTCTGAGAACAATGGAAGAGTTCCGAAGCATTTTTAAACTTCAGCGGAATTTGGAGAACAATCGAAGAGTTCCGAAGCATTTTTAAAAGTCAGCAGAATTCCGAGAACAATGGAAGAGTTGTGAAGCATTTTTAAGCATCAGCGGAATTCCGAGAACAATGGAAGAGTTCCGAAGCATTTTTAAACTTCAGCAGAATTCTGAGAACAATGGAAGAGTTCCGAAGCATTCTTAAACTTCAGCGGAATTCCGAGAACAATGGAAGAGTTTCGAAGCATTTTTAAAAGTCAGCGGAATTCCGAGAACAATAGAAGAGTTGTGAAGCAATTTTAAGCGTCAGCGGAATTCCGAGAACAATGGAAGTGTTCCGAAGCATTTTTAAACGTCAGCGGAATTCCGAGAACGATGGAAGAGTTCTGAAGCATTTTTAAAAGTCAGCGGAATTCTGAGAACAATAGAAGAGTTGTGAAGCATTTTTAAGCGTCAGCGGAATTCCGAGAACAATGGAAGAATTCCGAAGCATTTTTAAACTTCAAAACTTCAGTAGAATTCCGAGAACAATGGAAGAGTTCTGAAGCATTCTTAAACTTCAGCGGAATTCCGAGAACAATGGAAGAGTTCCGAAGCATTTTTAAAAGTCAGCGGAATTCCGAGAACAATGGAAGAGTTACGAAGCATTTTTAAAAGTCAGCAGAATTCCGAGAACAATAGAAGGGTACCAAAGCATGTTTAAACTTCAGCGGAATTCTGAGAACAATGTAAGCGTTCCGAAGCATTTTTAAACTTCACCGCAATTCCGAGAACAATGGAAGAGTTCCGAAGCATTTTTAAACGTCAGCGGAATTCCGAGAACAATGGAAGAGTTCTGAAGCCTTTTTAAATGTCAGCGGAATTCCGAGAACAATGGAAGAGTTCCGAAGCATTTTTAAATGTCAGCGGAATTCTGAGAACAATGGAAAAGTTCCGAAGCATTTTTAAACTTCAGCAGTATTCCGAGAACAATGGAAGAGTTCCGAAGCATTTTTAAACTTCAGCAGAATTCTGAGAACAATGGAAGAGTTCTGAAGCATTCTTAAACTTCAGCGGAATTCCGAGAACAATGGAACAGTTTTGAAGCAATTTTAAGCGTCAGCGGAATTCCGACAACAATGGAAGAGTTCCGAAGCATTTTTAAAAGTCAGCGGAATTCTGAGAACAATAGAAGAGTTGTGAAGCATTTTTAAGCGTCAGCGGAATTCCGAGAACAATGGAAGAATTCCGAAGCATTTTTAAACTTCAAAGCTTCAGAAGAATTCCGAGAACAATGGAAGAGTTCCGAAGCATTCTTAAACTTCAGCGGAATTCCGAGAACAATGGAAGAGTTCCGAAGCATTTTTAAAAGTCAGCGGAATTCCGAGAACAATGGAAGAGTTGCGAAGCATTTTTAAACATCAGCAGAATTCCTGGATCAATGGAAGAGTTCCGAATCATTTTTAAAAGTCAGCAGAATTCCGAGAACAATAGAAGGGTACCAAAGCATGTTTAAACTTCAGCGGAATTCTGAGAACAATGGAAGAGTTCCGAAGCATTTTTAAACTTCACCGGAATTCCGAGAACAATGGAAGAGTTCCGAATCATTTTTAAACGTCAGGGGAATTCCGAGAACAATGGAAGTGTTCTGAAGCATTTTTAAACGTCAGCGGAATTTTGAAAACAATGGAAGATTTCCGAAGCATTTTTAAACGTCAGCGGATTTCTTTGAACACTGGAAGAGTTCCGAAGCATTTTTAAACTTCAGCGGAATTTGGAGAACAATCGAAGAGTTCCGAAGCATTTTTAAAAGTCAGCGGAATTACGAGAACACTGGAAGAGTTCCGAAGCATTTTTAAACTTCAGCGGAATTTGGAGAACAATGGAAGAGTTCCGAAGCATTTTTAAAAGTCAGCGGAATTCCGAGAACAATGGAAGAGTTCTAAAGCATTTTTAAAAGTCAGCGGAATTCCGAGAACAATGGAACAGTTGTGAAGCATTTTTAAAAGTCAGCGCAATTCCAAGAACAATGGAAGAGTTGTGAAGCATTTTTAAACGTCAGCGGAATTCCGAGAACAATGGAAGAGTTCTGAAGCCTTTTTAAATGTCAGCGGAATTCCGAGAACAATGGAAGAGTTCTGAAGCATTTTTAAATGTCAGCGGAATTCTGAGAACAATGGAAGAGTTCCGAAGCATTTTTAAACTTCAGCAGTATTCCGAGAACAATGGAAGAGTTCCGAAGCATACTTAAACTTCAGCGGAATTCCGAGAACAATGGAAGAGTTCTGAAGCATTTTTAAAAGTCAGCGGAATACCGAGAACAATGGAAGAGTTGTGAAGCATTTTTAAACATCAGCGGAATACCAGAACAATGGAAGAGTTCCGAAGCAATTTTAAATGTCAGCGGAATTCTGAGAACAATGGAAGAGTTCTGAAGCATTTTTAAACGTCAGCGGATTTTGAAAACAATGGAAGATTTCCGAAGCATTTTTAAACGTCAGCGGAATTCTGCGAACACTGGAAGAGTTCCGAAGCATTTTTAAACTTCAGCGGAATTTGGAGAACAATCGAAGAGTTCCGAAGCAATTTTAAAAGTCAGCGGAATTCCGAGAACAATGGAAGAGTTGTGAAGCATTTTTAAACGTCAGTGGAATTCCAAGAACAAAGGAAGAGTTCCGAAGCATTTTTAAACGTCAGCGGAATTCCGAGAACAATGGAAGAGTTCTGAAGGCTTTTTAAATGTCAGCGGAATTCCGAGAACAATGGAAGAGTTCCGAAGCATTTTTAAATGTCAGCGGAATTCTGAGAACAATGGAAGAGTTCCGAAGCATTTTTAAACTTCAGCGGAATTCCGAGAACAATGGAAGAGTTCAGAAGCATTTTTAAAAGTCAGCGGAATACCGAGAACAATGGAAGAGTTGTGAAGCATTTTTAAGCATCAGCGGAATTCCGAGAACAATGGAAGAGTTCCGAAGCATTCTTAAACTTCAGCGGAATTCCGAGAACAATGGAAGAGTTCCGAAGCATTTTTAAAAGTCAGCGGAATTCCGAGAACAATGGAAGAGTTCCGAAACATTTTTAAAAGTCAGCAGAATTCCGAGAACAATAGAACGGTACCAAAGCATGTTTAAACTTCAGCGGAATTCTGAGAACAATGTAAGCGTTCCGTAGCATTTTTAAACTTCACCGGAATTCCGAGAACAATGGAAGAGTTCTGAAGCATTTTTAAACATCAGCGGAATTTTGAAAACAATGGAAGATTTCCGAAGCATTTTTAAACGTCAGCGGAATTCTGCGAACACTGGAAGAGTTCCGAAGCATTTTTAAACTTCAGCGGAATTTGGAGAACAATCGAAGAGTTCCGAAGCATTTTTAAAAGTCAGCAGAATTCCGAGAACAATGGAAGAGTTGTGAAGCATTTTTAAGTGTCAGCGGAATTCCGAGAGCAATGGAAGAGTTCCGAAGCATTTTTAAACTTCATCAGAATTCTGAGAACAATGGAAGAGTTCCAAAGCATTCTTAAACTTCAGCGGAATTCCGAGAACAATGGAAGAGTTTCGAAGCATTTTTAAAAGTCAGCGGAATTCCGAGAACAATAGAAGAGTTGTGAAGCAATTTTAAGCGTCAGCGGAATTCCGAGAACAATGGAAGTGTTCCGAAGCATTTTTAAACGTCAGCGGAATTCCGAGAACGATGGAAGAGTTCTGAAGCATTTTTAAAAGTCAGCGGAATTCTGAGAACAATAGAAGAGTTGTGAAGCATTTTTAAGATTCAGCGGAATTCCGAGAACAATGGAAGAATTCCGAAGCATTTTTAAACTTCAAAACTTCAGTAGAATTCCGAGAACAATGGAAGAGTTCTGAAGCATTCTTAAACTTCAGCGGAATTCTGAGAACAATGGAAGAGTTCCGAAGCATTTTTAAAAGTCAGCGAATTCCGAGAACAATGGAAGAGTTCCGAAGCATTTTTAAAAGTCAGCAGAATTCCGAGAACAATAGAAGGGTACCAAAGCATGTTTAAACTTCAGCGGAATTCTGAGAACAATGTAAGTGTTCCGAAGCATTTTTAAACTTCACCGGAATTCCGAGAACAATGGAAGAGTTCCGAAGCATTTTTAAACGTCAGCGGAATTCCGAGAACAATGGAAGAGTTCTGAAGCATTTTTAAACATCAGCGGAATTTTGAAAACAATGGAAGATTTCCGAAGCATTTTTAAACGTCAGCGGAATTCTGCGAACACTGGAAGAGTTCCGAAGCATTTTTAAACTTCAGCGGAATTTGGAGAACAATCGAAGAGTTCCGAAGCATTTTTAAAAGTCAGCGGAATTCCGAGAATAATAGAAGAGTTGTGAAGCAATTTTAAGCATCAGCGGAATTCCGAGAACAATGGAAGTGTTCCGAAGCATTTTTAAACGTCAGCGGAATTCCGAGAACAATGGAAGAGTTCTGAAGCATTTTTAAAAGTCAGCGGAATTCTGAGAACAATAGAAGAGTTGTGAAGCATTTTTAAGCGTCAGCGGAATTCCGGGAACAATGGAAGAATTCCGAAGCATTTTTAAACTTCAAAACTTCAGCAGAATTCCGAGAACAATGGAAGAGTTCCGAAGCATTCTTAAACTTCAGCGGAATTCCGAGAACAATGGAAGAGTTCCGAAGCATTTTTAAAAGTCAGCGGAATTCCGAGAACAATGGAAGAGTTCCGAAGCATTTTTAAAAGTCAGCAGAATTCCGAGAACAATAGAAGGGTACCAAAGCATGTTTAAACTTCAGCGGAATTCTGAGAACAATGGAAGAGTTCCGAAGCATTTTTAAACGTCAGCGGAATTCCGAGAACAATGGAAGAGTTCTGAAGCATTTTTAAACGTCAGCGGAATTTTGAAAACAATGGAAGATTTCCGAAGCATTTTTAAACGTCAGCGGAATTCTGCGAACACTGGAGGAGTTCCGAAGCATTTTTAAAAGTCAGCGGAATTCCGAGAACAATGTAAGAGTTGTGAAGCATTTTTAAGCGTCAGTGGAATTCCGAGAACAATGGAAAAATTCCGAAGCATTTTTAAACTTCAAAACTTCGGCGGAATTCCGAGAACAATGGAAGAGTTCCGAAGCATTTTTAAAAGTCAGCGGAATTCCGAGAACAATGGAAGAGTTCCGAAGCATTTTTAAAAGTCAGCGGAATTCCGAGAACAATGGAAGAGTTCCGAAGCATTTTTAAAAGTCAGCAGAATTCCGAGAACAATAGAAGGGTACCAAAGCATGTTTAAACTTCAGCGGAATTCTGAGAACAATGGAAGAGTTCCGAAGCATTTTTAAACTTCAGCGGAATTTGGAGAACAATCGAAGAGTTCCGAAGCATTTTTAAAAGTCAGCAGAATTCCGAGAACAATGGAAGAGTTGTGAAGCATTTTTAAGCATCAGCGGAATTCCGAGAACAATGGAAGAGTTCCGAAGCATTTTTAAACTTCAGCAGAATTCTGAGAACAATGGAAGAGTTCCGAAGCATTCTTAAACTTCAGCGGAATTCCGAGAACAATGGAAGAGTTTCGAAGCATTTTTAAAAGTCAGCGGAATTCCGAGAACAATAGAAGAGTTGTGAAGCAATTTTAAGCGTCAGCGGAATTCCGAGAACAATGGAAGTGTTCCGAAGCATTTTTAAACGTCAGCGGAATTCCGAGAACGATGGAAGAGTTCTGAAGCATTTTTAAAAGTCAGCGGAATTCTGAGAACAATAGAAGAGTTGTGAAGCATTTTTAAGATTCAGCGGAATTCCGAGAACAATGGAAGAATTCCGAAGCATTTTTAAACTTCAAAACTTCAGTAGAATTCCGAGAACAATGGAAGAGTTCTGAAGCATTCTTAAACTTCAGCGGAATTCTGAGAACAATGGAAGAGTTCCGAAGCATTTTTAAAAGTCAGCGAATTCCGAGAACAATGGAAGAGTTCCGAAGCATTTTTAAAAGTCAGCAGAATTCCGAGAACAATAGAAGGGTACCAAAGCATGTTTAAACTTCAGCGGAATTCTGAGAACAATGTAAGTGTTCCGAAGCATTTTTAAACTTCACCGGAATTCCGAGAACAATGGAAGAGTTCCGAAGCATTTTTAAATGTCAGCGGAATTCCGAGAACAATAGAAGAGTTGTGAAGCAATTTTAAGCGTCAGCGGAATTCCGACAACAATGGAAGAGTTCCGAAGCATTTTTAAAAGTAAGCGGAATTCTGAGAACAATAGAAGAGTTGTGAAGCATTTTTAAGCGTCAGCGGAATTCCGAGAACAATGGACGAATTCCGAAGCATTTTTAAACTTCAAAACTTCAGCAGAATTCCAAGAACAATGGAAGAGTTTCGAAGCATTCTTAAACTTCAGCGGAAATCCGAGAACAAAGGAAGAGTTCCGAAGCATTTTTAAAAGTCAGCGGAATTCCGAGAACAATGGAAGAGTTCCGGAGCATTTTTAAACTTCAGCAGAATTCCTGGATCAATGGAAGAGTTCCGAAGCATTTTTAAAAGTCAGCAGAATTCCGAGAACAATAGAAGGGTACCAAAGCATGTTTAAACTTCAGCGGAATTCTGAGAACAATGTAAGAGTTCCGAAGCTTTTTTAAACTTCACCGGAATTCCGAGAACAATGGAAGAGTTCCGAAGCATTTTTAAACGTCAGCGGAATTCCGAGAACAATGGAAGAGTTCTTAAGCCTTTTTAAATGTCAGCGGAATTCCGAGAACAATGGAAGAGTTCCGAAGCATTTTTAAATGTCAGCGGAATTCTGAGAACAATGGAAGAGTTCCGATGCATTTTTAAACTTCAGCAGAATTCTAGAACAATGGAAGAGTTCCGAAGCATACTTAAACTTCAGCAGAATTCCGAGAACAATGGAAGAGTTCCGAAGCATTTTTAAACTTCAAATCTTCAGCAGAATTCCGAGAACAATGGAAGAGTTCCGAAGCATTCTTAAACTTCAGCGGAATTCCGAGAACAATGGAAGAGTTCCGAAGCATTCTTAAACTTCAGCGGAATTCCGAGAACAATGGAAGAGTTCCGAAGCATTTTTAAAAGTCAGCGGAATTCCGAGAACAATGGAAGAGTTCCGAAGCATTTTTAAACGTCAGCGGAATTTTGAAAACAATGGAAGATTTCCGAAGCATTTTTAAACGTCAGCGGAGTTCTGCGAACACTGGAGGAGTTCCGAAGCATTTTTAAAAGTCAGCGGAATTCCGAGAACAATGTAAGAGTTGTGAAGCATTTTTAAGCGTCAGTGGAATTCCGAGAACAATGGAAAAATTCCGAAGCATTTTTAAACTTCAAAACTTCGGCGGAATTCCGAGAACAATGGAAGAGTTCCGAAGCATTTTTAAAAGTCAGCGGAATTCCGAGAACAATGGAAGAGTTCCGAAGCATTTTTAAAAGTCAGCGGAATTCCGAGAACAATGGAAGAGTTCCGAAGCATTTTTAAAAGTCAGCAGAATTCCGAGAACAATAGAAGGGTACCAAAGCATGTTTAAACTTCAGCGGAATTCTGAGAACAATGGAAGAGTTCCGAAGCATTTTTAAACTTCAGCGGAATTTGGAGAACAATCGAAGAGTTCCGAAGCATTTTTAAAAGTCAGCAGAATTCCGAGAACAATGGAAGAGTTGTGAAGCATTTTTAAGCATCAGCGGAATTCCGAGAACAATGGAAGAGTTCCGAAGCATTTTTAAACTTCAGCAGAATTCTGAGAACAATGGAAGAGTTCCGAAGCATTCTTAAACTTCAGCGGAATTCCGAGAACAATGGAAGAGTTTCGAAGCATTTTTAAAAGTCAGCGGAATTCCGAGAACAATAGAAGAGTTGTGAAGCAATTTTAAGCGTCAGCGGAATTCCGAGAACAATGGAAGTGTTCCGAAGCATTTTTAAACGTCAGCGGAATTCCGAGAACGATGGAAGAGTTCTGAAGCATTTTTAAAAGTCAGCGGAATTCTGAGAACAATAGAAGAGTTGTGAAGCATTTTTAAGCGTCAGCGGAATTCCGAGAACAATGGAAGAATTCCGAAGCATTTTTAAACTTCAAAACTTCAGTAGAATTCCGAGAACAATGGAAGAGTTCTGAAGCATTCTTAAACTTCAGCGGAATTCCGAGAACAATGGAAGAGTTCCGAAGCATTTTTAAAAGTCAGCGGAATTCCGAGAACAATGGAAGAGTTACGAAGCATTTTTAAAAGTCAGCAGAATTCCGAGAACAATAGAAGGGTACCAAAGCATGTTTAAACTTCAGCGGAATTCTGAGAACAATGTAAGCGTTCCGAAGCATTTTTAAACTTCACCGCAATTCCGAGAACAATGGAAGAGTTCCGAAGCATTTTTAAACGTCAGCGGAATTCCGAGAACAATGGAAGAGTTCTGAAGCATTTTTAAACGTCAGAGGAATTTTGAAAACAATGGAAGATTTCCGAAGCATTTTTAAACGTCAGCGGAATTCTGCGAACACTGGAAGAGTTCCGAAGCATTTTTAAACTTCAGCGGAATTCCGAGAACAATGGAAGAGTTGTGAAGCATTTTTAAAATTCAGCGGAATTCCGAGAACAATAGAAGAGTTGTGAAGCAATTTTAAGCATCAGCGGAATTCCGAGAACAATGGAAGTGTTCCGAAGCATTTTTAAACGTCAGCGGAATTCCGAGAACAATGGAAGAGTTCTGAAGCATTTTTAAAAGTCAGCGTAATTCTGAGAACAATAGAAGAGTTGTGAAGCATTTTTAAGCGTCAGCGGAATTCCGGGAACAATGGAAGAATTCCGAAGCATTTTTAAACTTCAAAACTTCAGCAGAATTCCGAGAACAATGGAAGAGTTCCGAAGCATTCTTAAACTTCAGCGGAATTCCGAGAACAATGGAAGAGTTCCGAAGCATTTTTAAAAGTCAGCGGAATTCCGAGAACAATGGAAGAGTTCCGAAGCATTTTTAAAAGTCAGCAGAATTCCGAGAACAATAGAAGGGTACCAAAGCATGTTTAAACTTCAGCGGAATTCTGAGAACAATGGAAGAGTTCCGAAGCATTTTTAAACGTCAGCGGAATTCCGAGAACAATGGAAGAGTTCTGAAGCATTTTTAAAAGTCAGCGGAATACCGAGAACAATGGAAGAGTTGTGAAGCATTTTTAAACATCAGCGGAATACCAGAACAATGGAAGAGTTCCGAAGCAATTTTAAATGTCAGCGGAATTCTGAGAACAATGGAAGAGTTCTAAAGCATTTTTAAAAGTCAGCGTAATTCCGAGAACAATGGAACAGTTGTGAAGCATTTTTAAAAGTCAGCGGAATTCCAAGAACAATGGAAGAGTTGTGAAGCATTTTTAAACGTCAGCGGAATTCCGAGAACAATGGAAGAGTTCTGAAGCCTTTTTAAATGTCAGCGGAATTCCGAGAACAATGGAAGAGTTCCGAAGCATTTTTAAATGTCAGCGGAATTCTGAGAACAATGGAAAAGTTCCGAAGCATTTTTAAACTTCAGCAGTATTCCGAGAACAATGGAAGAGTTCCGAAGCATTTTTAAACTTCAGCAGAATTCTGAGAACAATGGAAGAGTTCTGAAGCATTCTTAAACTTCAGCGGAATTCCGAGAACAATGGAACAGTTTTGAAGCAATTTTAAGCGTCAGCGGAATTCCGACAACAATGGAAGAGTTCCGAAGCATTTTTAAAAGTCAGCGGAATTCTGAGAACAATAGAAGAGTTGTGAAGCATTTTTAAGCGTCAGCGGAATTCCGAGAACAATGGAAGAATTCCGAAGCATTTTTAAACTTCAAAGCTTCAGAAGAATTCCGAGAACAATGGAAGAGTTCCGAAGCATTCTTAAACTTCAGCGGAATTCCGAGAACAATGGAAGAGTTCCGAAGCATTTTTAAAAGTCAGCGGAATTCCGAGAACAATGGAAGAGTTGCGAAGCATTTTTAAACATCAGCAGAATTCCTGGATCAATGGAAGAGTTCCGAATCATTTTTAAAAGTCAGCAGAATTCCGAGAACAATAGAAGGGTACCAAAGCATGTTTAAACTTCAGCGGAATTCTGAGAACAATGGAAGAGTTCCGAAGCATTTTTAAACTTCACCGGAATTCCGAGAACAATGGAAGAGTTCCGAATCATTTTTAAACGTCAGGGGAATTCCGAGAACAATGGAAGTGTTCTGAAGCATTTTTAAACGTCAGCGGAATTTTGAAAACAATGGAAGATTTCCGAAGCATTTTTAAACGTCAGCGGATTTCTTTGAACACTGGAAGAGTTCCGAAGCATTTTTAAACTTCAGCGGAATTTGGAGAACAATCGAAGAGTTCCGAAGCATTTTTAAAAGTCAGCGGAATTACGAGAACACTGGAAGAGTTCCGAAGCATTTTTAAACTTCAGCGGAATTTGGAGAACAATGGAAGAGTTCCGAAGCATTTTTAAAAGTCAGCGGAATTCCGAGAACAATGGAAGAGTTCTAAAGCATTTTTAAAAGTCAGCGGAATTCCGAGAACAATGGAACAGTTGTGAAGCATTTTTAAAAGTCAGCGCAATTCCAAGAACAATGGAAGAGTTGTGAAGCATTTTTAAACGTCAGCGGAATTCCGAGAACAATGGAAGAGTTCCGAAGCATTTTTAAATGTCAGCGGAATTCTGAGAGCAATGGAAAAGTTCCGAAGCATTTTTAAACTTCAGCAGTATTCCGAGAACAATGGAAGAGTTCCGAAGCATTTTTAAACTTCAGCAGAATTCTGAGAACAATGGAAGAGTTCTGAAGCATTCTTAAACTTCAGCGGAATTCCGAGAACAATGGAACAGTTTTGAAGCAATTTTAAGCGTCAGCGGAATTCCGACAACAATGGAAGAGTTCCGAAGCATTTTTAAAAGTCAGCGGAATTCTGAGAACAATAGAAGAGTTGTGAAGCATTTTTAAGCGTCAGCGGAATTCCGAGAACAATGGAAGAATTCCGAAGCATTTTTAAACTTCAAAGCTTCAGAAGAATTCCGAGAACAATGGAAGAGTTCCGAAGCATTCTTAAACTTCAGCGGAATTCCGAGAACAATGGAAGAGTTCCGAAGCATTTTTAAAAGTCAGCGGAATTCCGAGAACAATGGAAGAGTTGCGAAGCATTTTTAAACATCAGCAGAATTCCTGGATCAATGGAAGAGTTCCGAATCATTTTTAAAAGTCAGCAGAATTCCGAGAACAATAGAAGGGTACCAAAGCATGTTTAAACTTCAGCGGAATTCTGAGAACAATGGAAGAGTTCCGAAGCATTTTTAAACTTCACCGGAATTCCGAGAACAATGGAAGAGTTCCGAATCATTTTTAAACGTCAGGGGAATTCCGAGAACAATGGAAGTGTTCTGAAGCATTTTTAAACGTCAGCGGAATTTTGAAAACAATGGAAGATTTCCGAAGCATTTTTAAACGTCAGCGGATTTCTTTGAACACTGGAAGAGTTCCGAAGCATTTTTAAACTTCAGCGGAATTTGGAGAACAATCGAAGAGTTCCGAAGCATTTTTAAAAGTCAGCGGAATTACGAGAACACTGGAAGAGTTCCGAAGCATTTTTAAACTTCAGCGGAATTTGGAGAACAATGGAAGAGTTCCGAAGCATTTTTAAAAGTCAGCGGAATTCCGAGAACAATGGAAGAGTTCTAAAGCATTTTTAAAAGTCAGCGGAATTCCGAGAACAATGGAACAGTTGTGAAGCATTTTTAAAAGTCAGCGCAATTCCAAGAACAATGGAAGAGTTGTGAAGCATTTTTAAACGTCAGCGGAATTCCGAGAACAATGGAAGAGTTCTGAAGCCTTTTTAAATGTCAGCGGAATTCCGAGAACAATGGAAGAGTTCTGAAGCATTTTTAAATGTCAGCGGAATTCTGAGAACAATGGAAGAGTTCCGAAGCATTTTTAAACTTCAGCAGTATTCCGAGAACAATGGAAGAGTTCCGAAGCATACTTAAACTTCAGCGGAATTCCGAGAACAATGGAAGAGTTCTGAAGCATTTTTAAAAGTCAGCGGAATACCGAGAACAATGGAAGAGTTGTGAAGCATTTTTAAACATCAGCGGAATACCAGAACAATGGAAGAGTTCCGAAGCAATTTTAAATGTCAGCGGAATTCTGAGAACAATGGAAGAGTTCTGAAGCATTTTTAAACGTCAGCGGATTTTGAAAACAATGGAAGATTTCCGAAGCATTTTTAAACGTCAGCGGAATTCTGCGAACACTGGAAGAGTTCCGAAGCATTTTTAAACTTCAGCGGAATTTGGAGAACAATCGAAGAGTTCCGAAGCAATTTTAAAAGTCAGCGGAATTCCGAGAACAATGGAAGAGTTGTGAAGCATTTTTAAACGTCAGTGGAATTCCAAGAACAAAGGAAGAGTTCCGAAGCATTTTTAAACGTCAGCGGAATTCCGAGAACAATGGAAGAGTTCTGAAGGCTTTTTAAATGTCAGCGGAATTCCGAGAACAATGGAAGAGTTCCGAAGCATTTTTAAATGTCAGCGGAATTCTGAGAACAATGGAAGAGTTCCGAAGCATTTTTAAACTTCAGCGGAATTCCGAGAACAATGGAAGAGTTCAGAAGCATTTTTAAAAGTCAGCGGAATACCGAGAACAATGGAAGAGTTGTGAAGCATTTTTAAGCATCAGCGGAATTCCGAGAACAATGGAAGAGTTCCGAAGCATTCTTAAACTTCAGCGGAATTCCGAGAACAATGGAAGAGTTTCGAAGCATTTTTAAAAGTCAGCGGAATTCCGAGAACAATTGAAGAGTTGTGAAGCAATTTTAAGCGTCAGCGGAATTCCGAGAACAATGGAAGAGTTCCGAAGCATTTTTAAACGTCAGCGGAATTCCGAGAACAATGGAAGAGTTCTGAAGCATTTTTAAAAGTCAGCGGAATTCTGAGAACTATAGAAGAGTTGTGAAGCATTTTTAAGCGTCAGCGGAATTCCGAGAACAATGGAAGAATTCCGAAGCATTTTTAAACTTCAAAACTTCAGCGGAATTCCGAGAACAATGGAAGAGTTCCGAAGCATTTTTAAAAGTCAGCGGAATTCCGAGAACAATGGAAGAGTTCCGAAACATTTTTAAAAGTCAGCAGAATTCCGAGAACAATAGAACGGTACCAAAGCATGTTTAAACTTCAGCGGAATTCTGAGAACAATGTAAGCGTTCCGTAGCATTTTTAAACTTCACCGGAATTCCGAGAACAATGGAAGAGTTCTGAAGCATTTTTAAACATCAGCGGAATTTTGAAAACAATGGAAGATTTCCGAAGCATTTTTAAACGTCAGCGGAATTCTGCGAACACTGGAAGAGTTCCGAAGCATTTTTAAACTTCAGCGGAATTTGGAGAACAATCGAAGAGTTCCGAAGCATTTTTAAAAGTCAGCAGAATTCCGAGAACAATGGAAGAGTTGTGAAGCATTTTTAAGTGTCAGCGGAATTCCGAGAGCAATGGAAGAGTTCCGAAGCATTTTTAAACTTCATCAGAATTCTGAGAACAATGGAAGAGTTCCGAAGCATTCTTAAACTTCAGCGGAATTCCGAGAACAATGGAAGAGTTTCGAAGCATTTTTAAAAGTCAGCGGAATTCCGAGAACAATAGAAGAGTTGTGAAGCAATTTTAAGCGTCAGCGGAATTCCGAGAACAATGGAAGTGTTCCGAAGCATTTTTAAACGTCAGCGGAATTCCGAGAACGATGGAAGAGTTCTGAAGCATTTTTAAAAGTCAGCGGAATTCTGAGAACAATAGAAGAGTTGTGAAGCATTTTTAAGATTCAGCGGAATTCCGAGAACAATGGAAGAATTCCGAAGCATTTTTAAACTTCAAAACTTCAGTAGAATTCCGAGAACAATGGAAGAGTTCTGAAGCATTCTTAAACTTCAGCGGAATTCTGAGAACAATGGAAGAGTTCCGAAGCATTTTTAAAAGTCAGCGAATTCCGAGAACAATGGAAGAGTTCCGAAGCATTTTTAAAAGTCAGCAGAATTCCGAGAACAATAGAAGGGTACCAAAGCATGTTTAAACTTCAGCGGAATTCTGAGAACAATGTAAGTGTTCCGAAGCATTTTTAAACTTCACCGGAATTCCGAGAACAATGGAAGAGTTCCGAAGCATTTTTAAACGTCAGCGGAATTCCGAGAACAATGGAAGAGTTCTGAAGCATTTTTAAACATCAGCGGAATTTTGAAAACAATGGAAGATTTCCGAAGCATTTTTAAACGTCAGCGGAATTCTGCGAACACTGGAAGAGTTCCGAAGCATTTTTAAACTTCAGCGGAATTTGGAGAACAATCGAAGAGTTCCGAAGCATTTTTAAAAGTCAGCGGAATTCCGAGAATAATAGAAGAGTTGTGAAGCAATTTTAAGCATCAGCGGAATTCCGAGAACAATGGAAGTGTTCCGAAGCATTTTTAAACGTCAGCGGAATTCCGAGAACAATGGAAGAGTTCTGAAGCATTTTTAAAAGTCAGCGGAATTCTGAGAACAATAGAAGAGTTGTGAAGCATTTTTAAGCGTCAGCGGAATTCCGGGAACAATGGAAGAATTCCGAAGCATTTTTAAACTTCAAAACTTCAGCAGAATTCCGAGAACAATGGAAGAGTTCCGAAGCATTCTTAAACTTCAGCGGAATTCCGAGAACAATGGAAGAGTTCCGAAGCATTTTTAAAAGTCAGCGGAATTCCGAGAACAATGGAAGAGTTCCGAAGCATTTTTAAAAGTCAGCAGAATTCCGAGAACAATAGAAGGGTACCAAAGCATGTTTAAACTTCAGCGGAATTCTGAGAACAATGGAAGAGTTCCGAAGCATTTTTAAACGTCAGCGGAATTCCGAGAACAATGGAAGAGTTCTGAAGCATTTTTAAACGTCAGCGGAATTTTGAAATCAATGGAAGATTTCCGAAGCATTTTTAAACGTCAGCGGAATTCTGCGAACACTGGAGGAGTTCCGAAGCATTTTTAAAAGTCAGCGGAATTCCGAGAACAATGTAAGAGTTGTGAAGCATTTTTAAGCGTCAGTGGAATTCCGAGAACAATGGAAAAATTCCGAAGCATTTTTAAACTTCAAAACTTCGGCGGAATTCCGAGAACAATGGAAGAGTTCCGAAGCATTTTTAAAAGTCAGCGGAATTCCGAGAACAATGGAAGAGTTCCGAAGCATTTTTAAAAGTCAGCGGAATTCCGAGAACAATGGAAGAGTTCCGAAGCATTTTTAAAAGTCAGCAGAATTCCGAGAACAATAGAAGGGTACCAAAGCATGTTTAAACTTCAGCGGAATTCTGAGAACAATGGAAGAGTTCCGAAGCATTTTTAAACTTCAGCGGAATTTGGAGAACAATCGAAGAGTTCCGAAGCATTTTTAAAAGTCAGCAGAATTCCGAGAACAATGGAAGAGTTGTGAAGCATTTTTAAGCATCAGCGGAATTCCGAGAACAATGGAAGAGTTCCGAAGCATTTTTAAACTTCAGCAGAATTCTGAGAACAATGGAAGAGTTCCGAAGCATTCTTAAACTTCAGCGGAATTCCGAGAACAATGGAAGAGTTTCGAAGCATTTTTAAAAGTCAGCGGAATTCCGAGAACAATAGAAGAGTTGTGAAGCAATTTTAAGCGTCAGCGGAATTCCGAGAACAATGGAAGTGTTCCGAAGCATTTTTAAACGTCAGCGGAATTCCGAGAACGATGGAAGAGTTCTGAAGCATTTTTAAAAGTCAGCGGAATTCTGAGAACAATAGAAGAGTTGTGAAGCATTTTTAAGCGTCAGCGGAATTCCGAGAACAATGGAAGAATTCCGAAGCATTTTTAAACTTCAAAACTTCAGTAGAATTCCGAGAACAATGGAAGAGTTCTGAAGCATTCTTAAACTTCAGCGGAATTCCGAGAACAATGGAAGAGTTCCGAAGCATTTTTAAAAGTCAGCGGAATTCCGAGAACAATGGAAGAGTTACGAAGCATTTTTAAAAGTCAGCAGAATTCCGAGAACAATAGAAGGGTACCAAAGCATGTTTAAACTTCAGCGGAATTCTGAGAACAATGTAAGCGTTCCGAAGCATTTTTAAACTTCACCGCAATTCCGAGAACAATGGAAGAGTTCCGAAGCATTTTTAAACGTCAGCGGAATTCCGAGAACAATGGAAGAGTTCTGAAGCATTTTTAAACGTCAGAGGAATTTTGAAAACAATGGAAGATTTCCGAAGCATTTTTAAACGTCAGCGGAATTCTGCGAACACTGGAAGAGTTCCGAAGCATTTTTAAACTTCAGCGGAATTCCGAGAACAATGGAAGAGTTGTGAAGCATTTTTAAAAGTCAGCGGAATTCCGAGAACAATAGAAGAGTTGTGAAGCAATTTTAAGCATCAGCGGAATTCCGAGAACAATGGAAGTGTTCCGAAGCATTTTTAAACGTCAGCGGAATTCCGAGAACAATGGAAGAGTTCTGAAGCATTTTTAAAAGTCAGCGGAATTCTGAGAACAATAGAAGAGTTGTGAAGCATTTTTAAGCGTCAGCGGAATTCCGGGAACAATGGAAGAATTCCGAAGCATTTTTAAACTTCAAAACTTCAGCAGAATTCCGAGAACAATGGAAGAGTTCCGAAGCATTCTTAAACTTCAGCGGAATTCCGAGAACAATGGAAGAGTTCCGAAGCATTTTTAAAAGTCAGCGGAATTCCGAGAACAATGGAAGAGTTCCGAAGCATTTTTAAAAGTCAGCAGAATTCCGAGAACAATAGAAGGGTACCAAAGCATGTTTAAACTTCAGCGGAATTCTGAGAACAATGGAAGAGTTCCGAAGCATTTTTAAACGTCAGCGGAATTCCGAGAACAATGGAAGAGTTCTGAAGCATTTTTAAACGTCAGCGGAATTTTGAAAACAATGGAAGATTTCCGAAGCATTTTTAAACGTCAGCGGAATTCTGCGAACACTGGAAGAGTTCCGAAGCATTTTTAAAAGTCAGCGGAATTCTGAGAACAATGTAAGAGTTGTGAAGCATTTTTAAGCGTCAGTGGAATTCCGAGAACAATGGAAAAATTCCGAAGCATTTTTAAACTTCAAAACTTCGGCGGAATTCCGAGAACAATGGAAGAGTTCCGAAGCATTTTTAAAAGTCAGCGGAATTCCGAGAACAATGGAAGAGTTCCGAAGCATTTTTAAAAGTCAGCAGAATTCCGAGAACAATAGAAGGGTACCAAAGCATGTTTAAACTTCAGCGGAATTCCGAGAACAATGGAAGAGTTCCGAAGCATTTTTAAAAGTCAGCGGAATTCCGAGAACAATGGAAGAGTTCCGAAGCATTTTTAAAAGTCAGCAGAATTCCGAGAACAATAGAAGGGTACCAAAGCATGTTTAAACTTCAGCGGAATTCTGAGAACAATGTAAGCGTTCCGAAGCATTTTTAAACTTCACCGCAATTCCGAGAACAATGGAAGAGTTCCGAAGCATTTTTAAACGTCAGCGGAATTCCGAGAACAATGGAAGAGTTCTGAAGCATTTTTAAACGTCAGCGGAATTCTGCGAACACTGGAAGAGTTCCGAAGCATTTTTAAACTTCAGCGGAATTTGGAGAACAATCGAAGAGTTCCGAAGCATTTTTAAAAGTCAGCGGAATTCCGAGAACAATGGAAGAGTTCTAAAGCATTTTTAAAAGTCAGCGGAATTCCAAGAACAATGGAAGAGTTGTGAAGCATTTTTAAAAGTCAGCGGAATTCCAAGAACAATGGAAGAGTTGTGAAGCATTTTTAAACGTCAGCGGAATTCCGAGAACAATGGAAGAGTTCTGAAGCCTTTTTAAATGTCAGCGGAATTCCGAGAACAATGGAAGAGTTCCGAAGCATTTTTAAATGTCAACGGAATTCTGAGATCAATGGAAGAGTTCCGAAGCATTTTTAAATGTCAGCGGAATTCCGAGAACAATAGAAGAGTTGTGAAGCATTTTTAAGCGTCAGCGGAATTCCGAGAACAATGGAAGAGTTCCGAAGCATTTTTAAACTTCAGCAGAATTCTGAGAACAATGGAAGAGTTCTGAAGCATTCTTAAACTTCAGCGGAATTCCGAGAACAATGGAACAGTTTTGAAGCAATTTTAAGCGTCAGCGGAATTCCGACAACAATGGAAGAGTTCTGAAGCATTCTTAAACTTCAGCGGAATTCCGAGAACAATGGAAGAGTTCCGAAGCATTTTTAAAAGTCAGCGGAATTCCGAGAACAATGGAAGAGTTACGAAGCATTTTTAAAAGTCAGCAGAATTCCGAGAACAATAGAAGGGTACCAAAGCATGTTTAAACTTCAGCGGAATTCTGAGAACAATGTAAGCGTTCCGAAGCATTTTTAAACTTCACCGCAATTCCGAGAACAATGGAAGAGTTCCGAAGCATTTTTAAACGTCAGCGGAATTCCGAGAACAATGGAAGAGTTCTGAAGCATTTTTAAACGTCAGAGGAATTTTGAAAACAATGGAAGATTTCCGAAGCATTTTTAAACGTCAGCGGAATTCTGCGAACACTGGAAGAGTTCCGAAGCATTTTTAAACTTCAGCGGAATTCCGAGAACAATGGAAGAGTTGTGAAGCATTTTTAAAAGTCAGCGGAATTCCGAGAACAATAGAAGAGTTGTGAAGCAATTTTAAGCATCAGCGGAATTCCGAGAACAATGGAAGTGTTCCGAAGCATTTTTAAACGTCAGCGGAATTCCGAGAACAATGGAAGAGTTCTGAAGCATTTTTAAAAGTCAGCGGAATTCTGAGAACAATAGAAGAGTTGTGAAGCATTTTTAAGCGTCAGCGGAATTCCGGGAACAATGGAAGAATTCCGAAGCATTTTTAAACTTCAAAACTTCAGCAGAATTCCGAGAACAATGGAAGAGTTCCGAAGCATTCTTAAACTTCAGCGGAATTCCGAGAACAATGGAAGAGTTCCGAAGCATTTTTAAAAGTCAGCGGAATTCCGAGAACAATGGAAGAGTTCCGAAGCATTTTTAAAAGTCAGCAGAATTCCGAGAACAATAGAAGGGTACCAAAGCATGTTTAAACTTCAGCGGAATTCTGAGAACAATGGAAGAGTTCCGAAGCATTTTTAAACGTCAGCGGAATTCCGAGAACAATGGAAGAGTTCTGAAGCATTTTTAAACGTCAGCGGAATTTTGAAAACAATGGAAGATTTCCGAAGCATTTTTAAACGTCAGCGGAATTCTGCGAACACTGGAAGAGTTCCGAAGCATTTTTAAAAGTCAGCGGAATTCCGAGAACAATGTAAGAGTTGTGAAGCATTTTTAAGCGTCAGTGGAATTCCGAGAACAATGGAAAAATTCCGAAGCATTTTTAAACTTCAAAACTTCGGCGGAATTCCGAGAACAATGGAAGAGTTCCGAAGCATTTTTAAAAGTCAGCGGAATTCCGAGAACAATGGAAGAGTTCCGAAGCATTTTTAAAAGTCAGCAGAATTCCGAGAACAATAGAAGGGTACCAAAGCATGTTTAAACTTCAGCGGAATTCCGAGAACAATGGAAGAGTTCCGAAGCATTTTTAAAAGTCAGCGGAATTCCGAGAACAATGGAAGAGTTCCGAAGCATTTTTAAAAGTCAGCAGAATTCCGAGAACAATAGAAGGGTACCAAAGCATGTTTAAACTTCAGCGGAATTCTGAGAACAATGTAAGCGTTCCGAAGCATTTTTAAACTTCACCGCAATTCCGAGAACAATGGAAGAGTTCCGAAGCATTTTTAAACGTCAGCGGAATTCCGAGAACAATGGAAGAGTTCTGAAGCATTTTTAAACGTCAGCGGAATTTTGAAAACAATGGAAGATTTCCGAAGCATTTTTAAACGTTAGCGGAATTCTGCGAACACTGGAAGAGTTCCGAAGCATTTTTAAACTTCAGCGGAATTCCGAGAACAATGGAAGAGTTGTGAAGCATTTTTAAAAGTCAGCGGAATTCCGAGAACAATAGAAGAGTTGTGAAGCAATTTTAAGCATCAGCGGAATTCCGAGAACAATGGAAGTGTTCCGAAGCATTTTTAAACGTCAGCGGAATTCCGAGAACAATGGAAGAGTTCTGAAGCATTTTTAAAAGTCAGCGGAATTCTGAGAACAATAGAAGAGTTGTGAAGCATTTTTAAGCGTCAGCGGAATTCCGGGAACAATGGAAGAATTCCGAAGCATTTTTAAACTTCAAAACTTCAGCAGAATTCCGAGAACAATGGAAGAGTTCCGAAGCATTCTTAAACTTCAGCGGAATTCCGAGAACAATGGAAGAGTTCCGAAGCATTTTTAAAAGTCAGCGGAATTCCGAGAACAATGGAAGAGTTCCGAAGCATTTTTAAAAGTCAGCAGAATTCCGAGAACAATAGAAGGGTACCAAAGCATGTTTAAACTTCAGCGGAATTCTGAGAACAATGGAAGAGTTCCGAAGCATTTTTAAACTTCAGCGGAATTCCGAGAACAATGGAAGAGTTCTGAAGCATTTTTAAACGTCAGCGGAATTTTGAAAACAATGGAAGATTTCCGAAGCATTTTTAAACGTCAGCGGAATTCTGCGAACACTGGAAGAGTTCCGAAGCATTTTTAAAAGTCAGCGGAATTCCGAGAACAATGGAAGAGTTGTGAAGCATTTTTAAGCGTCAGTGGAATTCCGAGAACAATGGAAAAATTCCGAAGCATTTTTAAACTTCAAAACTTCGGCGGAATTCCGAGAACAATGGAAGAGTTCCGAAGCATTTTTAAAAGTCAGCGGAATTCCGAGAACAATGTAAGAGTTCCGAAGCATTTTTAAAAGTCAGCAGAATTCCGAGAACAATAGAAGGGTACCAAAGCATGTTTAAACTTCAGCGGAATTCTGAGAACAATGTAAGCGTTCCGAAGCATTTTTAAACTTCACCGCAATTCCGAGAACAATGGAAGAGTTCCGAAGCATTTTTAAACGTCAGCGGAATTCCGAGAACAATGGAAGAGTTCCGAAGCATTTTTAAACTTCAGCGGAATTTGGAGAACAATCGAAGAGTTCCGAAGCATTTTTAAAAGTCAGCGGAATTCCGAGAACAATGGAAGAGTTCTAAAGCATTTTTAAAAGTCAGCGGAATTCCGAGAACAATGGAAGAGTTGTGAAGCATTTTTAAAAGTCAGCGGAATTCCAAGAACAATGGAAGAGTTGTGAAGCATTTTTAAACGTCAGCGGAATTCCGAGAACAATGGAAGAGTTCTGAAGCCTTTTTAAATGTCAGCGGAATTCCGAGAACAATGGAAGAGTTCCGAAGCATTTTTAAATGTCAACGGAATTCTGAGATCAATGGAAGAGTTCCGAAGCATTTTTAAATGTCAGCGGAATTCCGAGAACAATAGAAGAGTTGTGAAGCATTTTTAAGCGTCAGCGGAATTCCGAGAACAATGGAAGAGTTCCGAAGCATTTTTAAACTTCAGCAGAATTCTGAGAACAATGGAAGAGTTCTGAAGCATTCTTAAACTTCAGCGGAATTCCGAGAACAATGGAACAGTTTTGAAGCAATTTTAAGCGTCAGCGGAATTCCGACAACAATGGAAGAGTTCCGAAGCATTTTTAAAAGTCAGCGGAATTCTGAGAACAATAGAAGAGTTGTGAAGCATTTTTAAGCGTCAGCGGAATTCCGAGAACAATGGAAGAATTCCGAAGCATTTTTAAACTTCAAAACTTCAGAAGAATTCCGAGAACAATGGAAGAGTTCTGAAGCATTTTTAAACGTCAGCGTAATTTTGAAAACAATGGAAGATTTCCGAAGCATTTTTAAACGTCAGAGGAATTCTGCGAACACTGGAAGAGTTCCGAAGCATTTTTAAACTTCAGCGGAATTTGGAGAACAATCGAAGAGTTTCGAAGCATTTTTAAAAGTCATCAGAATTCCGAGAACAATGGAAGAGTTGTGAAGCATTTTTAAGCGTCAGCGGAATTCCGAGAGCAATGGAAGAGTTCCGAAGCATTTTTAAACTTCAGCAGAATTCTGAGAACAATGGAAGAGTTCCGAAGCATTCTTAAACTTCAGCGGAATTCCGAGAACAATGGAAGAGTTTCAAAGCATTTTTAAAAGTCAGCGGAATTCCGAGAACAATAGAAGAGTTGTGAAGCAATTTTAAGCGTCAGCGGAATTCCGAGAACAATGGAAGTGTTCCGAAGCATTTTTAAACGTCAGCGGAATTCCGAGAACGATGGAAGAGTTCTGAAGCATTTTTAAAAGTCAGCGGAATTCTGAGAACAATAGAAGAGTTGTGAAGCATTTTTAAGCGTCAGCGGAATTCCGAGAACAATGGAAGAATTCCGAAGCATTTTTAAACTTCAAAACTTCAGTAGAATTCCGAGAGCAATGGAAGAGTTCTGAAGCATTCTTAAACTTCAGCGGAATTCCGAGAACAATGGAAGAGTTCCGAAGCATTTTTAAAAGTCAGCGGAATTCCGAGAACAATGGAAGAGTTCCGAAGCATTTTTAAAAGTCAGCAGAATTCCGAGAACAATAGAAGGGTACCAAAGCATGTTTAAACTTCAGCGGAATTCTGAGAACAATGTAAGCGTTCCGAAGCATTTTTAAACTTCACCGCAATTCCGAGAACAATGGAAGAGTTCCGAAGCATTTTTAAACGTCAGCGGAATTCCGAGAACAATGGAAGAGTTCTGAAGCATTTTTAAACGTCAGCGGAATTTTGAAAACAATGGAAGATTTCCGAAGCATTTTTAAACGTTAGCGGAATTCTGCGAACACTGGAAGAGTTCCGAAGCATTTTTAAACTTCAGCGGAATTCCGAGAACAATGGAAGAGTTGTGAAGCATTTTTAAAAGTCAGCGGAATTCCGAGAACAATAGAAGAGTTGTGAAGCATTTTTAAGCGTCAGCGGAATTCCGGGAACAATGGAAGAATTCCGAAGCATTTTTAAACTTCAAAACTTCAGCAGAATTCCGAGAACAATGGAAGAGTTCCGAAGCATTCTTAAACTTCAGCGGAATTCCGAGAATAATGGAAGAGTTCCGAAGCATTTTTAAAAGTCAGCGGAATTCCGAGAACAATGGAAGAGTTCCGAAGCATTTTTAAAAGTCAGCAGAATTCCGAGAACAATAGAAGGGTACCAAAGCATGTTTAAACTTCAGCGGAATTCTGAGAACAATGGAAGAGTTCCGAAGCATTTTTAAACTTCAGCGGAATTCCGAGAACAATGGAAGAGTTCTGAAGCATTTTTAAACGTCAGCGGAATTTTGAAAACAATGGAAGATTTCCGAAGCATTTTTAAACGTCAGCGGAATTCTGTGAACACTGGAAGAGTTCCGAAGCATTTTTAAAAGTCAGCGGAATTCCGAGAACAATGGAAGAGTTGTGAAGCATTTTTAAGCGTCAGTGGAATTCCGAGAACAATGGAAAAATTCCGAAGCATTTTTAAACTTCAAAACTTCGGCGGAATTCCGAGAACAATGGAAGAGTTCCGAAGCATTTTTAAAAGTCAGCGGAATTCCGAGAACAATGTAAGAGTTCCGAAGCATTTTTAAAAGTCAGCAGAATTCCGAGAACAATAGAAGGGTACCAAAGCATGTTTAAACTTCAGCGGAATTCTGAGAACAATGTAAGCGTTCCGAAGCATTTTTAAACTTCACCGCAATTCCGAGAACAATGGAAGAGTTCCGAAGCATTTTTAAACGTCAGCGGAATTCCGAGAACAATGGAAGAGTTCTGAAGCATTTTTAAACGTCAGCGGAATTTTGAAAACAATGGAAGATTTCCGAAGCATTTTTAAACGTCAGCGGAATTCTGCGAACACTGGAAGAGTTCCGAAGCATTTTTAAACTTCAGCGGAATTTGGAGAACAATCGAAGAGTTCCGAAGCATTTTTAAAAGTCAGCGGAATTCCGAGAACAATGGAAGAGTTCTAAAGCATTTTTAAAAGTCAGCGGAATTCCGAGAACAATGGAAGAGTTGTGAAGCATTTTTAAAAGTCAGCGGAATTCCAAGAACAATGGAAGAGTTGTGAAGCATTTTTAAACGTCAGCGGAATTCCGAGAACAATGGAAGCGTTCTGAAGCCTTTTTAAATGTCAGCGGAATTCCGAGAACAATGGAAGAGTTCCGAAGCATTTTTAAATGTCAACGGAATTCTGAGATCAATGGAAGAGTTCCGAAGCATTTTTAAATGTCAGCGGAATTCCGAGAACAATAGAAGAGTTGTGAAGCATTTTTAAGCGTCAGCGGAATTCCGAGAACAATGGAAGAGTTCCGAAGCATTTTTAAACTTCAGCAGAATTCTGAGAACAATGGAAGAGTTCTGAAGCATTCTTAAACTTCAGCGGAATTCCGAGAACAATGGAACAGTTTTGAAGCAATTTTAAGCGTCAGCGGAATTCCGACAACAATGGAAGAGTTCTGAAGCATTCTTAAACTTCAGCGGAATTCCGAGAACAATGGAAGAGTTCCGAAGCATTTTTAAAAGTCAGCGGAATTCCGAGAACAATGGAAGAGTTACGAAGCATTTTTAAAAGTCAGCAGAATTCCGAGAACAATAGAAGGGTACCAAAGCATGTTTAAACTTCAGCGGAATTCTGAGAACAATGTAAGCGTTCCGAAGCATTTTTAAACTTCACCGCAATTCCGAGAACAATGGAAGAGTTCCGAAGCATTTTTAAACGTCAGCGGAATTCCGAGAACAATGGAAGAGTTCTGAAGCATTTTTAAACGTCAGAGGAATTTTGAAAACAATGGAAGATTTCCGAAGCATTTTTAAACGTCAGCGGAATTCTGCGAACACTGGAAGAGTTCCGAAGCATTTTTAAACTTCAGCGGAATTCCGAGAACAATGGAAGAGTTGTGAAGCATTTTTAAAAGTCAGCGGAATTCCGAGAACAATAGAAGAGTTGTGAAGCAATTTTAAGCATCAGCGGAATTCCGAGAACAATGGAAGTGTTCCGAAGCATTTTTAAACGTCAGCGGAATTCCGAGAACAATGGAAGAGTTCTGAAGCATTTTTAAAAGTCAGCGGAATTCTGAGAACAATAGAAGAGTTGTGAAGCATTTTTAAGCGTTAGCGGAATTCCGGGAACAATGGAAGAATTCCGAAGCATTTTTAAACTTCAAAACTTCAGCAGAATTTCGAGAACAATGGAAGAGTTCCGAAGCATTCTTAAACTTCAGCGGAATTCCGAGAACAATGGAAGAGTTCCGAAGCATTTTTAAAAGTCAGCGGAATTCCGAGAACAATGGAAGAGTTCCGAAGCATTTTTAAAAGTCAGCAGAATTCCGAGAACAATAGAAGGGTACCAAAGCATGTTTAAACTTCAGCGGAATTCTGAGAACAATGGAAGAGTTCCGAAGCATTTTTAAACGTCAGCGGAATTCCGAGAACAATGGAAGAGTTCTGAAGCATTTTTAAACGTCAGCGGAATTTTGAAAACAATGGAAGATTTCCGAAGCATTTTTAAACGTCAGCGGAATTCTGCGAACACTGGAAGAGTTCCGAAGCATTTTTAAAAGTCAGCGGAATTCCGAGAACAATGTAAGAGTTGTGAAGCATTTTTAAGCGTCAGTGGAATTCCGAGAACAATGGAAAAATTCCGAAGCATTTTTAAACTTCAAAACTTCGGCGGAATTCCGAGAACAATGGAAGAGTTCCGAAGCATTTTTAAAAGTCAGCGGAATTCCGAGAACAATGGAAGAGTTCCGAAGCATTTTTAAAAGTCAGCAGAATTCCGAGAACAATAGAAGGGTACCAAAGCATGTTTAAACTTCAGCGGAATTCTGAGAACAATGTAAGCGTTCCGAAGCATTTTTAAACTTCACCGCAATTCCGAGAACAATGGAAGAGTTCCGAAGCATTTTTAAACGTCAGCGGAATTCCGAGAACAATGGAAGAGTTCTGAAGCCTTTTTAAATGTCAGCGGAATTCCGAGAACAATGGAAGAGTTCCGAAGCATTTTTAAATGTCAACGGAATTCTGAGATCAATGGAAGAGTTCCGAAGCATTTTTAAATGTCAGCGGAATTCCGAGAACAATAGAAGAGTTGTGAAGCATTTTTAAGCATCAGCGGAATTCCGAGAACAATGGAAGAGTTCCGAAGCATTTTTAAACTTCAGCAGAATTCTGAGAACAATGGAAGAGTTCTGAAGCATTCTTAAACTTCAGCGGAATTCCGAGAACAATGGAACAGTTTTGAAGCAATTTTAAGCGTCAGCGGAATTCCGACAACAATGGAAGAGTTCTGAAGCATTCTTAAACTTCAGCGGAATTCCGAGAACAATGGAAGAGTTCCGAAGCATTTTTAAAAGTCAGCGGAATTCCGAGAACAATGGAAGAGTTACGAAGCATTTTTAAAAGTCAGCAGAATTCCGAGAACAATAGAAGGGTACCAAAGCATGTTTAAACTTCAGCGGAATTCTGAGAACAATGTAAGCGTTCCGAAGCATTTTTAAACTTCACCGCAATTCCGAGAACAATGGAAGAGTTCCGAAGCATTTTTAAACGTCAGCGGAATTCCGAGAACAATGGAAGAGTTCTGAAGCATTTTTAAACGTCAGAGGAATTTTGAAAACAATGGAAGATTTCCGAAGCATTTTTAAACGTCAGCGGAATTCTGCGAACACTGGAAGAGTTCCGAAGCATTTTTAAACTTCAGCGGAATTCCGAGAACAATGGAAGAGTTGTGAAGCATTTTTAAAAGTCAGCGGAATTCCGAGAACAATAGAAGAGTTGTGAAGCAATTTTAAGCATCAGCGGAATTCCGAGAACAATGGAAGTGTTCCGAAGCATTTTTAAACGTCAGCGGAATTCCGAGAACAATGGAAGAGTTCTGAAGCATTTTTAAAAGTCAGCGGAATTCTGAGAACAATAGAAGAGTTGTGAAGCATTTTTAAGCGTCAGCGGAATTCCGGGAACAATGGAAGAATTCCGAAGCATTTTTAAACTTCAAAACTTCAGCAGAATTCCGAGAACAATGGAAGAGTTCCGAAGCATTCTTAAACTTCAGCGGAATTCCGAGAACAATGGAAGAGTTCCGAAGCATTTTTAAAAGTCAGCGGAATTCCGAGAACAATGGAAGAGTTCCGAAGCATTTTTAAAAGTCAGCAGAATTCCGAGAACAATAGAAGGGTACCAAAGCATGTTTAAACTTCAGCGGAATTCTGAGAACAATGGAAGAGTTCCGAAGCATTTTTAAACGTCAGCGGAATTCCGAGAACAATGGAAGAGTTCTGAAGCATTTTTAAACGTCAGCGGAATTTTGAAAACAATGGAAGATTTCCGAAGCATTTTTAAACGTCAGCGGAATTCTGCGAACACTGGAAGAGTTCCGAAGCATTTTTAAAAGTCAGCGGAATTCCGAGAACAATGTAAGAGTTGTGAAGCATTTTTAAGCGTCAGTGGAATTCCGAGAACAATGGAAAAATTCCGAAGCATTTTTAAACTTCAAAACTTCGGCGGAATTCCGAGAACAATGGAAGAGTTCCGAAGCATTTTTAAAAGTCAGCGGAATTCCGAGAACAATGGAAGAGTTCCGAAGCATTTTTAAAAGTCAGCAGAATTCCGAGAACAATAGAAGGGTACCAAAGCATGTTTAAACTTCAGCGGAATTCTGAGAACAATGTAAGCGTTCCGAAGCATTTTTAAACTTCACCGCAATTCCGAGAACAATGGAAGAGTTCCGAAGCATTTTTAAACGTCAGCGGAATTCCGAGAACAATGGAAGAGTTCTGAAGCATTTTTAAACGTCAGCGGAATTTTGAAAACAATGGAAGATTTCCGAAGCATTTTTAAACGTTAGCGGAATTCTGCGAACACTGGAAGAGTTCCGAAGCATTTTTAAACTTCAGCGGAATTCCGAGAACAATGGAAGAGTTGTGAAGCATTTTTAAAAGTCAGCGGAATTCCGAGAACAATAGAAGAGTTCTGAAGCAATTTTAAGCATCAGCGGAATTCCGAGAACAATGGAAGTGTTCCGAAGCATTTTTAAACGTCAGCGGAATTCCGAGAACAATGGAAGAGTTCTGAAGCATTTTTAAAAGTCAGCGGAATTCTGAGAACAATAGAAGAGTTGTGAAGCATTTTTAAGCGTCAGCGGAATTCCGGGAACAATGGAAGAATTCCGAAGCATTTTTAAACTTCAAAACTTCAGCAGAATTCCGAGAACAATGGAAGAGTTCCGAAGCATTCTTAAACTTCAGCGGAATTCCGAGAACAATGGAAGAGTTCCGAAGCATTTTTAAAAGTCAGCGGAATTCCGAGAACAATGGAAGAGTTCCGAAGCATTTTTAAAAGTCAGCAGAATTCCGAGAACAATAGAAGGGTACCAAAGCATGTTTAAACTTCAGCGGAATTCTGAGAACAATGGAAGAGTTCCGAAGCATTTTTAAACTTCAGCGGAATTCCGAGAACAATGGAAGAGTTCTGAAGCATTTTTAAACGTCAGCGGAATTTTGAAAACAATGGAAGATTTCCGAAGCATTTTTAAACGTCAGCGGAATTCTGCGAACACTGGAAGAGTTCCGAAGCATTTTTAAAAGTCAGCGGAATTCCGAGAACAATGGAAGAGTTGTGAAGCATTTTTAAGCGTCAGTGGAATTCCGAGAACAATGGAAAAATTCCGAAGCATTTTTAAACTTCAAAACTTCGGCGGAATTCCGAGAACAATGGAAGAGTTCCGAAGCATTTTTAAAAGTCAGCGGAATTCCGAGAACAATGGAAGAGTTCCGAAGCATTTTTAAAAGTCAGCAGAATTCCGAGAACAATAGAAGGGTACCAAAGCATGTTTAAACTTCAGCGGAATTCTG
Organism: Phyllobates terribilis; assembly: GCF_046119375.1. Taxonomy (NCBI): domain Eukaryota; kingdom Metazoa; phylum Chordata; class Amphibia; order Anura; family Dendrobatidae; genus Phyllobates; species Phyllobates terribilis. Next base: position 8,444,372 of record NW_027362788.1, on the reverse strand, counting down.
AGAACAATGTAAGCGTTCCGAAGCATTTTTAAACTTCACCGCAATTCCGAGAACAATGGAAGAGTTCCGAAGCATTTTTAAACGTCAGCGGAATTCCGAGAACAATGGAAGAGTTCTGAAGCATTTTTAAACGTCAGCGGAATTTTGAAAACAATGGAAGATTTCCGAAGCATTTTTAAACGTTAGCGGAATTCTGCGAACACTGGAAGAGTTCCGAAGCATTTTTAAACTTCAGCGGAATTCCGAGAACAATGGAAGAGTTGTGAAGCATTTTTAAAAGTCAGCGGAATTCCGAGAACAATAGAAGAGTTGTGAAGCAATTTTAAGCATCAGCGGAATTCCGAGAACAATGGAAGTGTTCCGAAGCATTTTTAAACGTCAGCGGAATTCCGAGAACAATGGAAGAGTTCTGAAGCATTTTTAAAAGTCAGCGGAATTCTGAGAACAATAGAAGAGTTGTGAAGCATTTTTAAGCGTCAGCGGAATTCCGGGAACAATGGAAGAATTCCGAAGCATTTTTAAACTTCAAAACTTCAGCAGAATTCCGAGAACAATGGAAGAGTTCCGAAGCATTCTTAAACTTCAGCGGAATTCCGAGAACAATGGAAGAGTTCCGAAGCATTTTTAAAAGTCAGCGGAATTCCGAGAACAATGGAAGAGTTCCGAAGCATTTTTAAAAGTCAGCAGAATTCCGAGAACAATAGAAGGGTACCAAAGCATGTTTAAACTTCAGCGGAATTCTGAGAACAATGGAAGAGTTCCGAAGCATTTTTAAACTTCAGCGGAATTCCGAGAACAATGGAAGAGTTCTGAAGCATTTTTAAACGTCAGCGGAATTTTGAAAACAATGGAAGATTTCCGAAGCATTTTTAAACGTCAGCGGAATTCTGCGAACACTGGAAGAGTTCCGAAGCATTTTTAAAAGTCAGCGGAATTCCGAGAACAATGGAAGAGTTGTGAAGCATTTTTAAGCGTCAGTGGAATTCCGAGAACAATGGAAAAATTCCGAAGCATTTTTAAACTTCAAAACTTCGGCGGAATTCCGAGAACAATGGAAGAGTTCCGAAGCATTTTTAAAAGTCAGCGGAATTCCGAGAACAATGTAAGAGTTCCGAAGCATTTTTAAAAGTCAGCAGAATTCCGAGAACAATAGAAGGGTACCAAAGCATGTTTAAACTTCAGCGGAATTCTGAGAACAATGTAAGCGTTCCGAAGCATTTTTAAACTTCACCGCAATTCCGAGAACAATGGAAGAGTTCCGAAGCATTTTTAAACGTCAGCGGAATTCCGAGAACAATGGAAGAGTTCCGAAGCATTTTTAAACTTCAGCGGAATTTGGAGAACAATCGAAGAGTTCCGAAGCATTTTTAAAAGTCAGCGGAATTCCGAGAACAATGGAAGAGTTCTAAAGCATTTTTAAAAGTCAGCGGAATTCCGAGAACAATGGAAGAGTTGTGAAGCATTTTTAAAAGTCAGCGGAATTCCAAGAACAATGGAAGAGTTGTGAGGCATTTTTAAACGTCAGCGGAATTCCGAGAACAATGGAAGAGTTCTGAAGCCTTTTTAAATGTCAGCGGAATTCCGAGAACAATGGAAGAGTTCCGAAGCATTTTTAAATGTCAACGGAATTCTGAGATCAATGGAAGAGTTCCGAAGCATTTTTAAATGTCAGCGGAATTCCGAGAACAATAGAAGAGTTGTGAAGCATTTTTAAGCGTCAGCGGAATTCCGAGAACAATGGAAGAGTTCCGAAGCATTTTTAAACTTCAGCAGAATTCTGAGAACAATGGAAGAGTTCTGAAGCATTCTTAAACTTCAGCGGAATTCCGAGAACAATGGAACAGTTTTGAAGCAATTTTAAGCGTCAGCGGAATTCCGACAACAATGGAAGAGTTCCGAAGCATTTTTAAAAGTCAGCGGAATTCTGAGAACAATAGAAGAGTTGTGAAGCATTTTTAAGCGTCAGCGGAATTCCGAGAACAATGGAAGAATTCCGAAGCATTTTTAAACTTCAAAACTTCAGAAGAATTCCGAGAACAATGGAAGAGTTCTGAAGCATTTTTAAACGTCAGCGTAATTTTGAAAACAATGGAAGATTTCCGAAGCATTTTTAAACGTCAGAGGAATTCTGCGAACACTGGAAGAGTTCCGAAGCATTTTTAAACTTCAGCGGAATTTGGAGAACAATCGAAGAGTTTCGAAGCATTTTTAAAAGTCATCAGAATTCCGAGAACAATGGAAGAGTTGTGAAGCATTTTTAAGCGTCAGCGGAATTCCGAGAGCAATGGAAGAGTTCCGAAGCATTTTTAAACTTCAGCAGAATTCTGAGAACAATGGAAGAGTTCCGAAGCATTCTTAAACTTCAGCGGAATTCCGAGAACAATGGAAGAGTTTCAAAGCATTTTTAAAAGTCAGCGGAATTCCGAGAACAATAGAAGAGTTGTGAAGCAATTTTAAGCGTCAGCGGAATTCCGAGAACAATGGAAGTGTTCCGAAGCATTTTTAAACGTCAGCGGAATTCCGAGAACGATGGAAGAGTTCTGAAGCATTTTTAAAAGTCAGCGGAATTCTGAGAACAATAGAAGAGTTGTGAAGCATTTTTAAGCGTCAGCGGAATTCCGAGAACAATGGAAGAATTCCGAAGCATTTATAAACTTCAAAACTTCAGTAGAATTCCGAGAGCAATGGAAGAGTTCTGAAGCATTCTTAAACTTCAGCGGAATTCCGAGAACAATGGAAGAGTTCCGAAGCATTTTTAAAAGTCAGCGGAATTCCGAGAACAATGGAAGAGTTCCGAAGCATTTTTAAAAGTCAGCAGAATTCCGAGAACAATAGAAGGGTACCAAAGCATGTTTAAACTTCAGCAGAATTCCGAGAACAATGGAAGAGTTCCGAAGCATTTTTAAACGTCAGCGGAATTCCGAGAACGATGGAAGAGTTCTGAAGAATTTTTAAAAGTCAGCGGAATTCTGAGAACAATAGAAGAGTTGTGAAGCATTTTTAAGCGTCAGCGGAATTCCGAGAACAATGGAAGAGTTCCGAAGCATTTTTAAAAGTCAGCGGAATTCGGAGAACAATGGAAGAGTTCCGAAGCATTTTTAAAAGTCAGCAGAATTCCGAGAACAATAGAAGGGTACCAAAGCATTTTTAAACGTCAGCGTAATTTTGAAAACAATGGAAGATTTCCGAAGCATTTTTAAACGTCAGCGGAATTCTGCGAACACTGGAAGAGTTCCGAAGCATTTTTAAACTTCAGCGGAATTTGGAGAACAATCGAAGAGTTCCGAAGCATTTTTAAAAGTCAGCGGAATTCCGAGAACAATGGAAGAGTTGTGAAGCATTTTTAAGCGTCAGCGGAATTCCGGGAACAATGGAAGAGTTCCGAAGCATTTTTAAACTTCAGCAGAATTCTGAGAACAATGGAAGAGTTCCGAAGCATTCTTAAACTTCAGCGGAATTCCGAGGACAATGGAAGAGTTCCGAAGCATTTTTAAATGTCAGCGGAATTCCGAGAACAATAGAAGAGTTGTGAAGCATTTTTAAGCGTCAGCGGAATTCTGAGAACAATGGAAGAGTTCCGAAGCATTTTTAAACTTCAGCAGAATTCTGAGAACAATGGAAGAGTTCTGAAGCATTCTTAAACTTCAGCGGAATTCCGAGAACAATGGAACAGTTTTGAAGCAATTTTAAGCGTCAGCGGAATTCCGACAACAATGGAAGAGTTCCGAAGCATTTTTAAAAGTCAGCGGAATTCTGAGAACAATAGAAGAGTTGTGAAGCATTTTTAAGCGTCAGCGGAATTCCGAGAACAATGGAAGAATTCCGAAGCATTTTTAAACTTCAAAACTTCAGAAGAATTCCGAGAACAATGGAAGAGTTCTGAAGCATTTTTAAGCGTCAGCGTAATTTTGAAAACAATGGAAGATTTCCGAAGCATTTTTAAACGTCAGCGGAATTCTGCAAACACTGGAAGAGTTCCGAAGCATTTTTAAACTTCAGCGGAATTTGGAGAACAATCGAAGCGTTCCGAAGCATTTTTAAAAGTCAGCGGAATTTCGAGAACACTGGAAGAGTTCCGAAGCATTTTTAAACTTCAGCGGAATTTGGAGAACAATCGAAGAGTTCCGAAGCATTTTTAAAAGTCAGCGGAATTCCGAGAACAATGGAAGAGTTGTGAAGCATTTTTAAACGTCAGCAGAATACCAGAACAATGGAAGAGTTCCGAAGCATTTTTAAATGTCAGCGGAATTCCGAGACCAATGGAAGAGTTCTGAAGCATTTTTAAACGTCAGCGGATTTTGAAAACAATGGAAGATTTCCGAAGCATTTTTAAACGTCAGCGGAATTCTGTGAACACTGGAAGAGTTCCGAAGCATTTTTAAACTTCAGCGGAATTTGGAGAACAATCGAAGAGTTCCGAAGCAATTTTAAAAGTCAGCGGAATTCCGAGAACAATGGAAGAGTTGTGAAGCATTTTTAAACGTCAGTGGAATTCCAAGAACAAAGGAAGAGTTCCGAAGCATTTTTAAACGTCAGCGGAATTCCGTGAACAATGGAAGAGTTCTGAAGGCTTTTTAAATGTCAGCGGAATTCCGAGAACAATGGAAGAGTTCCGAAGCATTTTTAAATGTCAGCAGAATTCTGAGAACAATTGAAGAGTTCCGAAGCATTTTTAAACTTCAGCAGAATTCGGAGAACAATGGAAGAGTTCCGAAGCATACTTAAACTTCAGCGGAATTCCGAGAACAATGGAAGAGTTCAGAAGCATTTTTAAAAGTCAGCGGAATACCGAGAACAATGGAAGAGTTGTGAAGCATTTTTAAGCATCAGCGGAATTCCGAGAACAATGGAAGAGTTCCGAAGCATTTTTAAACTTCAGAAGAATTCTGAGAACAATGGAAGAGTTCCGAAGCATTCTTAAACTTCAGCTGAGTTCCGAGAACAATGGAAGAGTTTCGAAGCATTTTTAAAAGTCAGCGGAATTCCGAGAACAATAGAAGAGTTGTGAAGCAATTTTAAGCGTCAGCGGAATTCCGAGAACAATGGAAGCGTTCAGAAGCATTTTTAAAAGTCAGCGGAATACCGAGAACAATGGAAGAGTTGTGAAGCATTTTTAAGCATCAGCGGAATTCCGAGAACAATGGAAGAGTTCCGAAGCATTTTTAAACGTCAGCGGAATTCCGAGAACAATGGAAGAGTTCTGAAGCATTTTTAAACGTCAGCGGAATTTTGAAAACAATGGAAGATTTCCGAAGCATTTTTAAACGTTAGCGGAATTCTGCGAACACTGGAAGAGTTCCGAAGCATTTTTAAACTTCAGCGGAATTCCGAGAACAATGGAAGAGTTGTGAAGCATTTTTAAAAGTCAGCAGAATTCCGAGAACAATAGAAGAGTTGTGAAGCAATTTTAAGCATCAGCGGAATTCCGAGAACAATGGAAGTGTTCCGAAGCATTTTTAAACGTCAGCGGAATTCCGAGAACAATGGAAGAGTTCTGAAGCATTTTTAAAAGTCAGCGGAATTCTGAGAACAATAGAAGAGTTGTGAAGCATTTTTAAGCGTCAGCGGAATTCCGGGAACAATGGAAGAATTCCGAAGCATTTTTAAACTTCAAAACTTCAGCAGAATTCCGAGAACAATGGAAGAGTTCCGAAGCATTCTTAAACTTCAGCGGAATTCCGAGAACAATGGAAGAGTTCCGAAGCATTTTTAAAAGTCAGCGGAATTCCGAGAACAATGGAAGAGTTCCGAAGCATTTTTAAAAGTCAGCAGAATTCCGAGAACAATAGAAGGGTACCAAAGCATGTTTAAACTTCAGCGGAATTCTGAGAACAATGGAAGAGTTCCGAAGCATTTTTAAACTTCAGCGGAATTCCGAGAACAATGGAAGAGTTCTGAAGCATTTTTAAACGTCAGCGGAATTTTGAAAACAATGGAAGATTTCCGAAGCATTTTTAAACGTCAGCGGAATTCTGCGAACACTGGAAGAGTTCCGAAGCATTTTTAAAAGTCAGCGGAATTCCGAGAACAATGGAAGAGTTGTGAAGCATTTTTAAGCGTCAGTGGAATTCCGAGAACAATGGAAAAATTCCGAAGCATTTTTAAACTTCAAAACTTCGGCGGAATTCCGAGAACAATGGAAGAGTTCCGAAGCATTTTTAAAAGTCAGCGGAATTCCGAGAACAATGTAAGAGTTCCGAAGCATTTTTAAAAGTCAGCAGAATTCCGAGAACAATAGAAGGGTACCAAAGCATGTTTAAACTTCAGCGGAATTCTGAGAACAATGTAAGCGTTCCGAAGCATTTTTAAACTTCACCGCAATTCCGAGAACAATGGAAGAGTTCCGAAGCATTTTTAAACGTCAGCGGAATTCCGAGAACAATGGAAGAGTTCCGAAGCATTTTTAAACTTCAGCGGAATTTGGAGAACAATCGAAGAGTTCCGAAGCATTTTTAAAAGTCAGCGGAATTCCGAGAACAATGGAAGAGTTCTAAAGCATTTTTAAAAGTCAGCGGAATTCCGAGAACAATGGAAGAGTTGTGAAGCATTTTTAAAAGTCAGCGGAATTCCAAGAACAATGGAAGAGTTGTGAGGCATTTTTAAACGTCAGCGGAATTCCGAGAACAATGGAAGAGTTCTGAAGCCTTTTTAAATGTCAGCGGAATTCCGAGAACAATGGAAGAGTTCCGAAGCATTTTTAAATGTCAACGGAATTCTGAGATCAATGGAAGAGTTCCGAAGCATTTTTAAATGTCAGCGGAATTCCGAGAACAATAGAAGAGTTGTGAAGCATTTTTAAGCGTCAGCGGAATTCCGAGAACAATGGAAGAGTTCCGAAGCATTTTTAAACTTCAGCAGAATTCTGAGAACAATGGAAGAGTTCTGAAGCATTCTTAAACTTCAGCGGAATTCCGAGAACAATGGAACAGTTTTGAAGCAATTTTAAGCGTCAGCGGAATTCCGACAACAATGGAAGAGTTCCGAAGCATTTTTAAAAGTCAGCGGAATTCTGAGAACAATAGAAGAGTTGTGAAGCATTTTTAAGCGTCAGCGGAATTCCGAGAACAATGGAAGAATTCCGAAGCATTTTTAAACTTCAAAACTTCAGAAGAATTCCGAGAACAATGGAAGAGTTCTGAAGCATTTTTAAACGTCAGCGTAATTTTGAAAACAATGGAAGATTTCCGAAGCATTTTTAAACGTCAGAGGAATTCTGCGAACACTGGAAGAGTTCCGAAGCATTTTTAAACTTCAGCGGAATTTGGAGAACAATCGAAGAGTTTCGAAGCATTTTTAAAAGTCATCAGAATTCCGAGAACAATGGAAGAGTTGTGAAGCATTTTTAAGCGTCAGCGGAATTCCGAGAGCAATGGAAGAGTTCCGAAGCATTTTTAAACTTCAGCAGAATTCTGAGAACAATGGAAGAGTTCCGAAGCATTCTTAAACTTCAGCGGAATTCCGAGAACAATGGAAGAGTTTCAAAGCATTTTTAAAAGTCAGCGGAATTCCGAGAACAATAGAAGAGTTGTGAAGCAATTTTAAGCGTCAGCGGAATTCCGAGAACAATGGAAGTGTTCCGAAGCATTTTTAAACGTCAGCGGAATTCCGAGAACGATGGAAGAGTTCTGAAGCATTTTTAAAAGTCAGCGGAATTCTGAGAACAATAGAAGAGTTGTGAAGCATTTTTAAGCGTCAGCGGAATTCCGAGAACAATGGAAGAATTCCGAAGCATTTATAAACTTCAAAACTTCAGTAGAATTCCGAGAGCAATGGAAGAGTTCTGAAGCATTCTTAAACTTCAGCGGAATTCCGAGAACAATGGAAGAGTTCCGAAGCATTTTTAAAAGTCAGCGGAATTCCGAGAACAATGGAAGAGTTCCGAAGCATTTTTAAAAGTCAGCAGAATTCCGAGAACAATAGAAGGGTACCAAAGCATGTTTAAACTTCAGCAGAATTCCGAGAACAATGGAAGAGTTCCGAAGCATTTTTAAACGTCAGCGGAATTCCGAGAACGATGGAAGAGTTCTGAAGAATTTTTAAAAGTCAGCGGAATTCTGAGAACAATAGAAGAGTTGTGAAGCATTTTTAAGCGTCAGCGGAATTCCGAGAACAATGGAAGAGTTCCGAAGCATTTTTAAAAGTCAGCGGAATTCGGAGAACAATGGAAGAGTTCCGAAGCATTTTTAAAAGTCAGCAGAATTCCGAGAACAATAGAAGGGTACCAAAGCATTTTTAAACGTCAGCGTAATTTTGAAAACAATGGAAGATTTCCGAAGCATTTTTAAACGTCAGCGGAATTCTGCGAACACTGGAAGAGTTCCGAAGCATTTTTAAACTTCAGCGGAATTTGGAGAACAATCGAAGAGTTCCGAAGCATTTTTAAAAGTCAGCGGAATTCCGAGAACAATGGAAGAGTTGTGAAGCATTTTTAAGCGTCAGCGGAATTCCGGGAACAATGGAAGAGTTCCGAAGCATTTTTAAACTTCAGCAGAATTCTGAGAACAATGGAAGAGTTCCGAAGCATTCTTAAACTTCAGCGGAATTCCGAGGACAATGGAAGAGTTCCGAAGCATTTTTAAATGTCAGCGGAATTCCGAGAACAATAGAAGAGTTGTGAAGCATTTTTAAGCGTCAGCGGAATTCTGAGAACAATGGAAGAGTTCCGAAGCATTTTTAAACTTCAGCAGAATTCTGAGAACAATGGAAGAGTTCTGAAGCATTCTTAAACTTCAGCGGAATTCCGAGAACAATGGAACAGTTTTGAAGCAATTTTAAGCGTCAGCGGAATTCCGACAACAATGGAAGAGTTCCGAAGCATTTTTAAAAGTCAGCGGAATTCTGAGAACAATAGAAGAGTTGTGAAGCATTTTTAAGCGTCAGCGGAATTCCGAGAACAATGGAAGAATTCCGAAGCATTTTTAAACTTCAAAACTTCAGAAGAATTCCGAGAACAATGGAAGAGTTCTGAAGCATTTTTAAGCGTCAGCGTAATTTTGAAAACAATGGAAGATTTCCGAAGCATTTTTAAACGTCAGCGGAATTCTGCAAACACTGGAAGAGTTCCGAAGCATTTTTAAACTTCAGCGGAATTTGGAGAACAATCGAAGCGTTCCGAAGCATTTTTAAAAGTCAGCGGAATTTCGAGAACACTGGAAGAGTTCCGAAGCATTTTTAAACTTCAGCGGAATTTGGAGAACAATCGAAGAGTTCCGAAGCATTTTTAAAAGTCAGCGGAATTCCGAGAACAATGGAAGAGTTGTGAAGCATTTTTAAACGTCAGCAGAATACCAGAACAATGGAAGAGTTCCGAAGCATTTTTAAATGTCAGCGGAATTCCGAGACCAATGGAAGAGTTCTGAAGCATTTTTAAACGTCAGCGGATTTTGAAAACAATGGAAGATTTCCGAAGCATTTTTAAACGTCAGCGGAATTCTGTGAACACTGGAAGAGTTCCGAAGCATTTTTAAACTTCAGCGGAATTTGGAGAACAATCGAAGAGTTCCGAAGCAATTTTAAAAGTCAGCGGAATTCCGAGAACAATGGAAGAGTTGTGAAGCATTTTTAAACGTCAGTGGAATTCCAAGAACAAAGGAAGAGTTCCGAAGCATTTTTAAACGTCAGCGGAATTCCGTGAACAATGGAAGAGTTCTGAAGGCTTTTTAAATGTCAGCGGAATTCCGAGAACAATGGAAGAGTTCCGAAGCATTTTTAAATGTCAGCGGAATTCTGAGAACAATTGAAGAGTTCCGAAGCATTTTTAAACTTCAGCAGAATTCGGAGAACAATGGAAGAGTTCCGAAGCATACTTAAACTTCAGCGGAATTCCGAGAACAATGGAAGAGTTCAGAAGCATTTTTAAAAGTCAGCGGAATACCGAGAACAATGGAAGAGTTGTGAAGCATTTTTAAGCATCAGCGGAATTCCGAGAACAATGGAAGAGTTCCGAAGCATTTTTAAACTTCAGAAGAATTCTGAGAACAATGGAAGAGTTCCGAAGCATTCTTAAACTTCAGCTGAGTTCCGAGAACAATGGAAGAGTTTCGAAGCATTTTTAAAAGTCAGCGGAATTCCGAGAACAATAGAAGAGTTGTGAAGCAATTTTAAGCGTCAGCGGAATTCCGAGAACAATGGAAGCGTTCAGAAGCATTTTTAAAAGTCAGCGGAATACCGAGAACAATGGAAGAGTTGTGAAGCATTTTTAAGCATCAGCGGAATTCCGAGAACAATGGAAGAGTTCCGAAGCATTTTTAAACGTCAGCGGAATTCCGAGAACAATGGAAGAGTTCTGAAGCATTTTTAAACGTCAGCGGAATTTTGAAAACAATGGAAGATTTCCGAAGCATTTTTAAACGTTAGCGGAATTCTGCGAACACTGGAAGAGTTCCGAAGCATTTTTAAACTTCAGCGGAATTCCGAGAACAATGGAAGAGTTGTGAAGCATTTTTAAAAGTCAGCGGAATTCCGAGAACAATAGAAGAGTTGTGAAGCAATTTTAAGCATCAGCGGAATTCCGAGAACAATGGAAGTGTTCCGAAGCATTTTTAAACGTCAGCGGAATTCCGAGAACAATGGAAGAGTTCTGAAGCATTTTTAAAAGTCAGCGGAATTCTGAGAACAATAGAAGAGTTGTGAAGCATTTTTAAGCGTCAGCGGAATTCCGGGAACAATGGAAGAATTCCGAAGCATTTTTAAACTTCAAAACTTCAGCAGAATTCCGAGAACAATGGAAGAGTTCCGAAGCATTCTTAAACTTCAGCGGAATTCCGAGAACAATGGAAGAGTTCCGAAGCATTTTTAAAAGTCAGCGGAATTCCGAGAACAATGGAAGAGTTCCGAAGCATTTTTAAAAGTCAGCAGAATTCCGAGAACAATAGAAGGGTACCAAAGCATGTTTAAACTTCAGCGGAATTCTGAGAACAATGGAAGAGTTCCGAAGCATTTTTAAACTTCAGCGGAATTCCGAGAACAATGGAAGAGTTCTGAAGCATTTTTAAACGTCAGCGGAATTTTGAAAACAATGGAAGATTTCCGAAGCATTTTTAAACGTCAGCGGAATTCTGCGAACACTGGAAGAGTTCCGAAGCATTTTTAAAAGTCAGCGGAATTCCGAGAACAATGGAAGAGTTGTGAAGCATTTTTAAGCGTCAGTGGAATTCCGAGAACAATGGAAAAATTCCGAAGCATTTTTAAACTTCAAAACTTCGGCGGAATTCCGAGAACAATGGAAGAGTTCCGAAGCATTTTTAAAAGTCAGCGGAATTCCGAGAACAATGTAAGAGTTCCGAAGCATTTTTAAAAGTCAGCAGAATTCCGAGAACAATAGAAGGGTACCAAAGCATGTTTAAACTTCAGCGGAATTCTGAGAACAATGTAAGCGTTCCGAAGCATTTTTAAACTTCACCGCAATTCCGAGAACAATGGAAGAGTTCCGAAGCATTTTTAAACGTCAGCGGAATTCCGAGAACAATGGAAGAGTTCCGAAGCATTTTTAAACTTCAGCGGAATTTGGAGAACAATCGAAGAGTTCCGAAGCATTTTTAAAAGTCAGCGGAATTCCGAGAACAATGGAAGAGTTCTAAAGCATTTTTAAAAGTCAGCGGAATTCCGAGAACAATGGAAGAGTTGTGAAGCATTTTTAAAAGTCAGCGGAATTCCAAGAACAATGGAAGAGTTGTGAGGCATTTTTAAACGTCAGCGGAATTCCGAGAACAATGGAAGAGTTCTGAAGCCTTTTTAAATGTCAGCGGAATTCCGAGAACAATGGAAGAGTTCCGAAGCATTTTTAAATGTCAACGGAATTCTGAGATCAATGGAAGAGTTCCGAAGCATTTTTAAATGTCAGCGGAATTCCGAGAACAATAGAAGAGTTGTGAAGCATTTTTAAGCGTCAGCGGAATTCCGAGAACAATGGAAGAGTTCCGAAGCATTTTTAAAATTCAGCAGAATTCTGAGAACAATGGAAGAGTTCTGAAGCATTCTTAAACTTCAGCGGAATTCCGAGAACAATGGAACAGTTTTGAAGCAATTTTAAGCGTCAGCGGAATTCCGACAACAATGGAAGAGTTCCGAAGCATTTTTAAAAGTCAGCGGAATTCTGAGAACAATAGAAGAGTTGTGAAGCATTTTTAAGCGTCAGCGGAATTCCGAGAACAATGGAAGAATTCCGAAGCATTTTTAAACTTCAAAACTTCAGAAGAATTCCGAGAACAATGGAAGAGTTCTGAAGCATTTTTAAACGTCAGCGTAATTTTGAAAACAATGGAAGATTTCCGAAGCATTTTTAAACGTCAGAGGAATTCTGCGAACACTGGAAGAGTTCCGAAGCATTTTTAAACTTCAGCGGAATTTGGAGAACAATCGAAGAGTTTCGAAGCATTTTTAAAAGTCATCAGAATTCCGAGAACAATGGAAGAGTTGTGAAGCATTTTTAAGCGTCAGCGGAATTCCGAGAGCAATGGAAGAGTTCCGAAGCATTTTTAAACTTCAGCAGAATTCTGAGAACAATGGAAGAGTTCCGAAGCATTCTTAAACTTCAGCGGAATTCCGAGAACAATGGAAGAGTTTCAAAGCATTTTTAAAAGTCAGCGGAATTCCGAGAACAATAGAAGAGTTGTGAAGCAATTTTAAGCGTCAGCGGAATTCCGAGAACAATGGAAGTGTTCCGAAGCATTTTTAAACGTCAGCGGAATTCCGAGAACGATGGAAGAGTTCTGAAGCATTTTTAAAAGTCAGCGGAATTCTGAGAACAATAGAAGAGTTGTGAAGCATTTTTAAGCGTCAGCGGAATTCCGAGAACAATGGAAGAATTCCGAAGCATTTTTAAACTTCAAAACTTCAGTAGAATTCCGAGAGCAATGGAAGAGTTCTGAAGCATTCTTAAACTTCAGCGGAATTCCGAGAACAATGGAAGAGTTCCGAAGCATTTTTAAAAGTCAGCGGAATTCCGAGAACAATGGAAGAGTTCCGAAGCATTTTTAAAAGTCAGCAGAATTCCGAGAACAATAGAAGGGTACCAAAGCATGTTTAAACTTCAGCAGAATTCCGAGAACAATGGAAGAGTTCCGAAGCATTTTTAAACGTCAGCGGAATTCCGAGAACGATGGAAGAGTTCTGAAGAATTTTTAAAAGTCAGCGGAATTCTGAGAACAATAGAAGAGTTGTGAAGCATTTTTAAGCGTCAGCGGAATTCCGAGAACAATGGAAGAGTTCCGAAGCATTTTTAAAAGTCAGCGGAATTCGGAGAACAATGGAAGAGTTCCGAAGCATTTTTAAAAGTCAGCAGAATTCCGAGAACAATAGAAGGGTACCAAAGCATTTTTAAACGTCAGCGTAATTTTGAAAACAATGGAAGATTTCCGAAGCATTTTTAAACGTCAGCGGAATTCTGCGAACACTGGAAGAGTTCCGAAGCATTTTTAAACTTCAGCGGAATTTGGAGAACAATCGAAGAGTTCCGAAGCATTTTTAAAAGTCAGCGGAATTCCGAGAACAATGGAAGAGTTGTGAAGCATTTTTAAGCGTCAGCGGAATTCCGGGAACAATGGAAGAGTTCCGAAGCATTTTTAAACTTCAGCAGAATTCTGAGAACAATGGAAGAGTTCCGAAGCATTCTTAAACTTCAGCGGAATTCCGAGGACAATGGAAGAGTTCCGAAGCATTTTTAAATGTCAGCGGAATTCCGAGAACAATAGAAGAGTTGTGAAGCATTTTTAAGCGTCAGCGGAATTCTGAGAACAATGGAAGAGTTCCGAAGCATTTTTAAACTTCAGCAGAATTCTGAGAACAATGGAAGAGTTCTGAAGCATTCTTAAACTTCAGCGGAATTCCGAGAACAATGGAACAGTTTTGAAGCAATTTTAAGCGTCAGCGGAATTCCGACAACAATGGAAGAGTTCCGAAGCATTTTTAAAAGTCAGCGGAATTCTGAGAACAATAGAAGAGTTGTGAAGCATTTTTAAGCGTCAGCGGAATTCCGAGAACAATGGAAGAATTCCGAAGCATTTTTAAACTTCAAAACTTCAGAAGAATTCCGAGAACAATGGAAGAGTTCTGAAGCATTTTTAAGCGTCAGCGTAATTTTGAAAACAATGGAAGATTTCCGAAGCATTTTTAAACGTCAGCGGAATTCTGCAAACACTGGAAGAGTTCCGAAGCATTTTTAAACTTCAGCGGAATTTGGAGAACAATCGAAGCGTTCCGAAGCATTTTTAAAAGTCAGCGGAATTTCGAGAACACTGGAAGAGTTCCGAAGCATTTTTAAACTTCAGCGGAATTTGGAGAACAATCGAAGAGTTCCGAAGCATTTTTAAAAGTCAGCGGAATTCCGAGAACAATGGAAGAGTTGTGAAGCATTTTTAAACGTCAGCAGAATACCAGAACAATGGAAGAGTTCCGAAGCATTTTTAAATGTCAGCGGAATTCCGAGACCAATGGAAGAGTTCTGAAGCATTTTTAAACGTCAGCGGATTTTGAAAACAATGGAAGATTTCCGAAGCATTTTTAAACGTCAGCGGAATTCTGTGAACACTGGAAGAGTTCCGAAGCATTTTTAAACTTCAGCGGAATTTGGAGAACAATCGAAGAGTTCCGAAGCAATTTTAAAAGTCAGCGGAATTCCGAGAACAATGGAAGAGTTGTGAAGCATTTTTAAACGTCAGTGGAATTCCAAGAACAAAGGAAGAGTTCCGAAGCATTTTTAAACGTCAGCGGAATTCCGTGAACAATGGAAGAGTTCTGAAGGCTTTTTAAATGTCAGCGGAATTCCGAGAACAATGGAAGAGTTCCGAAGCATTTTTAAATGTCAGCGGAATTCTGAGAACAATTGAAGAGTTCCGAAGCATTTTTAAACTTCAGCAGAATTCGGAGAACAATGGAAGAGTTCCGAAGCATACTTAAACTTCAGCAGAATTCCGAGAACAATGGAAGAGTTCAGAAGCATTTTTAAAAGTCAGCGGAATACCGAGAACAATGGAAGAGTTGTGAAGCATTTTTAAGCATCAGCGGAATTCCGAGAACAATGGAAGAGTTCCGAAGCATTTTTAAACTTCAGAAGAATTCTGAGAACAATGGAAGAGTTCCGAAGCATTCTTAAACTTCAGCTGAGTTCCGAGAACAATGGAAGAGTTTCGAAGCATTTTTAAAAGTCAGCGGAATTCCGAGAACAATAGAAGAGTTGTGAAGCAATTTTAAGCGTCAGCGGAATTCCGAGAACAATGGAAGCGTTCAGAAGCATTTTTAAAAGTCAGCGGAATACCGAGAACAATGGAAGAGTTGTGAAGCATTTTTAAGCATCAGCGGAATTCCGAGAACAATGGAAGAGTTCCGAAGCATTTTTAAACTTCAGCAGAATTCCGAGAACAATGGAAGAGTTCCGAAGCATTCTTAAACTTCAGCGGAATTCCGAGAACAATGGAAGAGTTCCGAAGCATTTTTAAATGTCAGCGGAATTCCGAGAACAATAGAAGAGTTGTGAAGCATTTTTAAGCGTCAGCGGAATTTCGAGAACAATGGAAGAGTTCCGAAGCATTTTTAAAAGTCAGTGGAATTCTGAGAACAATAGAAGAGTTGTGAAGCATTTTTAAGCGTCAGCGGAATTCCGAGAACAATGGAAGAATTCCGAAGCATTTTTAAACTTCAAAACTTCAGCAGAATTCCGAGAACAATGGAAGAGTTGAGAAGCATTCTTAAACTTCAGCGGAATTCCGAGAACAATGGAAGAGTTCCGAAGCATTTTTAAAAGTCAGCGGAATTCCGAGAACAATAGAAGAGTTCCGAAGCATTTTTAAACTTCAGCAGAATTCCTGGATCAATGGAAGAGTTCCGAAGCATTTTTAAAAGTCAGCAGAATTCCGAGAACAATAGAAGGGTACCAAAGCATGTTTAAACTTCAGCGGAATTCTGAGAACAATGTAAGAGTTCCGAAGCATTTTTAAACTTCACCGGAATTCCGAGAACAATGGAAGAGTTCCGAAGCATTTTTAAACATCAGCGGAATTCCGAGAACAATGGAAGAGTTCTGAAGCATTTTTAAACATCAGCGGAATTTTGAAAACAATGGAAGATTTCCGAAGCATTTTTAAACGTCAGCGGAATTCTGCGAACACTGGAAGAGTTCCGAAGCATTTTTAAACTTCAGCGGAATTTAGAGAACAATCGAAGAGTTCCGAAGCATTTTTAAAAGTCAGCGGAATTCCGAGAACACTGGAAGAGTTCCGAAGCATTTTTAAACTTCAGCGGAATTTGGAGAACAATCGAAGAGTTCCGAAGCATTTTTAAAAGTCAGCGGAATTCCGAGAACAATGGAAGAGTTGTGAAGCATTTTTAAAAGTCAGCGGAATTCCGAGAACAATGGAAGAGTTCCGAAGCATTTTTAAACGTCAGCGGAATTCCGAGAACAATGGAAGAGTTCTGAAGCCTTTTTAAATGTCAGCGGAATTCCGAGAACAATGGAAGAGTTGTGAAGCATTTTTAAAAGTCAGCGGAATTCCGAGAACACTGGAAGAGTTCCGAAGCATACTTAAACTTCAGCGGAATTCCGAGAACAATGGAAGAGTTCTGAAGCATTTTTAAAAGTTAGCAGAATACCGAGAACAATGGAAGAGTTGTGAAGCATTTTTAAAAGTCAGCGGAATTCCGAGAACACTGGAAAAGTTCCGAAGCATTTTTAAACTTCAGCGGAATTTGGAGAACAATCGAAGAGTTCCGAAGCAATTTTAAAAGTCAGCGGAATTCCGAGAACAATGGAAGAGTTGTGAAGCATTTTTAAACGTCAGCGGAATTCCGAGAACAATGGAAGAGTTCCGAAGCATTTTTAAACGTCAGCGGAATTCCGAGAACAATGGAAGAGTTCCGAAGCATTCTTAAACTTCAGCGGAATTCCGAGAAAAATGGAACAGTTTTGAAGCAAATTTAAGCGTCAGCGGAATTCCGACAGCAATGGAAGAGTTCCGAAGCATTTTTAGAAGTCAGCAGAATTCTGAGAACAATAGAAGAGTTGTGAAGCATTTTTAAGCGTCAGCGGAATTCCGAGAACAATGGAAGAATTCCGAAGCATTTTTAAACTTCAAAACTTCAGAAGAATTCCGAGAACAATAGAAGGGTACCAAAACATGTTTAAACTTCACCGGAATTCCGAGAACACTGGAAGAGTTCCGAAGCATTTTTAAACTTCAGCGGAATTTGGAGAACAATCGAAGAGTTCCGAAGCATTTTTAAAAGTCAGCGGAATTCCGAGAACAATGGAAGAGTTGTGAAGCATTTTTAAACGTCAGCGGAATTCCAAGAACAATGGAAGAGTTCCGAAGCATTTTTAAACGTCAGCGGAATTCCGAGAACAATGGAAGAGTTCTGAAGCCTTTTTAAATGTCAGCGGAATTCCGAGAACAATGGAAGACTTCTGAAGCATTTTTAAATGTCAGCGGAATTCTGAGAACAATGGAAGAGTTCCGAAGCATTTTTAAAAGTCAGCGGAATTCGGAGAACAATGGAAGAGTTCCGAAGCATTTTTAAAAGTCAGCAGAATTCCGAGAACAATAGAAGGGTACCAAAGCATTTTTAAACGTCAGCGTAATTTTGAAAACAATGGAAGATTTCCGAAGCATTTTTAAACGTCAGCGGAATTCTGCGAACACTGGAAGAGTTCCGAAGCATTTTTAAACTTCAGCGGAATTTGGAGAACAATCGAAGAGTTCCGAAGCATTTTTAAAAGTCAGCGGAATTCCGAGAACAATGCAAGAGTTGTGAAGCATTTTTAAGCGTCAGCGGAATTCCGGGAACAATGGAAGAGTTCCGAAGCATTTTTAAACTTCAGCAGAATTCTGAGAACAATGGAAGAGTTCCGAAGCATTCTTAAACTTCAGCGGAATTCCGAGGACAATGGAAGAGTTCCGAAGCATTTTTAAATGTCAGCGGAATTCCGAGAACAATAGAAGAGTTGTGAAGCATTTTTAAGCGTCAGCGGAATTCTGAGAACAATGGAAGAGTTCCGAAGCATTTTTAAACTTCAGCAGAATTCTGAGAACAATGGAAGAGTTCTGAAGAATTCTTAAACTTCAGCGGAATTCCGAGAACAATGGAACAGTTTTGAAGCAATTTTAAGCGTCAGCGGAATTCCGACAACAATGGAAGAGTTCCGAAGCATTTTTAAAAGTCAGCGGAATTCTGAGAACAATAGAAGAGTTGTGAAGCATTTTTAAGCGTCAGCGGAATTCCGAGAACAATGGAAGAATTCCGAAGCATTTTTAAACTTCAAAACTTCAGAAGAATTCCGAGAACAATGGAAGAGTTCTGAAGCATTTTTAAGCGTCAGCGTAATTTTGAAAACAATGGAAGATTTCCGAAGCATTTTTAAACGTCAGCGGAATTCTGCAAACACTGGAAGAGTTCCGAAGCATTTTTAAACTTCAGCGGAATTTGGAGAACAATCGAAGCGTTCCGAAGCATTTTTAAAAGTCAGCGGAATTTCGAGAACACTGGAAGAGTTCCGAAGCATTTTTAAAAGTCAGCAGAATTCCGAGAACAATAGAAGGGTACCAAAGCATGTTTAAACTTCAGCGGAATTCTGAGAACAATGTAAGCGTTCCGAAGCATTTTTAAACTTCACCGCAATTCCGAGAACAATGGAAGAGTTCCGAAGCATTTTTAAACGTCAGCGGAATTCCGAGAACAATGGAAGAGTTCCGAAGCATTTTTAAACTTCAGCGGAATTTGGAGAACAATCGAAGAGTTCCGAAGCATTTTTAAAAGTCAGCGGAATTCCGAGAACAATGGAAGAGTTCTAAAGCATTTTTAAAAGTCAGCGGAATTCCGAGAACAATGGAAGAGTTGTGAAGCATTTTTAAAAGTCAGCGGAATTCCAAGAACAATGGAAGAGTTGTGAAGCATTTTTAAACGTCAGCGGAATTCCGAGAACAATGGAAGAGTTCTGAAGCCTTTTTAAATGTCAGCGGAATTCCGAGAACAATGGAAGAGTTCCGAAGCATTTTTAAATGTCAACGGAATTCTGAGATCAATGGAAGAGTTCCGAAGCATTTTTAAATGTCAGCGGAATTCCGAGAACAATAGAAGAGTTGTGAAGCATTTTTAAGCGTCAGCGGAATTCCGAGAACAATGGAAGAGTTCCGAAGCATTTTTAAACTTCAGCAGAATTCTGAGAACAATGGAAGAGTTCTGAAGCATTCTTAAACTTCAGCGGAATTCCGAGAACAATGGAACAGTTTTGAAGCAATTTTAAGCGTCAGCGGAATTCCGACAACAATGGAAGAGTTCCGAAGCATTTTTAAAAGTCAGCGGAATTCTGAGAACAATAGAAGAGTTGTGAAGCATTTTTAAGCGTCAGCGGAATTCCGAGAACAATGGAAGAATTCCGAAGCATTTTTAAACTTCAAAACTTCAGAAGAATTCCGAGAACAATGGAAGAGTTCTGAAGCATTTTTAAACGTCAGCGTAATTTTGAAAACAATGGAAGATTTCCGAAGCATTTTTAAACGTCAGAGGAATTCTGCGAACACTGGAAGAGTTCCGAAGCATTTTTAAACTTCAGCGGAATTTGGAGAACAATCGAAGAGTTTCGAAGCATTTTTAAAAGTCATCAGAATTCCGAGAACAATGGAAGAGTTGTGAAGCATTTTTAAGCGTCAGCGGAATTCCGAGAGCAATGGAAGAGTTCCGAAGCATTTTTAAACTTCAGCAGAATTCTGAGAACAATGGAAGAGTTCCGAAGCATTCTTAAACTTCAGCGGAATTCCGAGAACAATGGAAGAGTTTCAAAGCATTTTTAAAAGTCAGCGGAATTCCGAGAACAATAGAAGAGTTGTGAAGCAATTTTAAGCGTCAGCGGAATTCCGAGAACAATGGAAGTGTTCCGAAGCATTTTTAAACGTCAGCGGAATTCCGAGAACGATGGAAGAGTTCTGAAGCATTTTTAAAAGTCAGCGGAATTCTGAGAACAATAGAAGAGTTGTGAAGCATTTTTAAGCGTCAGCGGAATTCCGAGAACAATGGAAGAATTCCGAAGCATTTTTAAACTTCAAAACTTCAGTAGAATTCCGAGAGCAATGGAAGAGTTCTGAAGCATTCTTAAACTTCAGCGGAATTCCGAGAACAATGGAAGAGTTCCGAAGCATTTTTAAAAGTCAGCGGAATTCCGAGAACAATGGAAGAGTTCCGAAGCATTTTTAAAAGTCAGCAGAATTCCGAGAACAATAGAAGGGTACCAAAGCATGTTTAAACTTCAGCAGAATTCCGAGAACAATGGAAGAGTTCCGAAGCATTTTTAAACGTCAGCGGAATTCCGAGAACGATGGAAGAGTTCTGAAGAATTTTTAAAAGTCAGCGGAATTCTGAGAACAATAGAAGAGTTGTGAAGCATTTTTAAGCGTCAGCGGAATTCCGAGAACAATGGAAGAGTTCCGAAGCATTTTTAAAAGTCAGCGGAATTCGGAGAACAATGGAAGAGTTCCGAAGCATTTTTAAAAGTCAGCAGAATTCCGAGAACAATAGAAGGGTACCAAAGCATTTTTAAACGTCAGCGTAATTTTGAAAACAATGGAAGATTTCCGAAGCATTTTTAAACGTCAGCGGAATTCTGCGAACACTGGAAGAGTTCCGAAGCATTTTTAAACTTCAGCGGAATTTGGAGAACAATCGAAGAGTTCCGAAGCATTTTTAAAAGTCAGCGGAATTCCGAGAACAATGGAAGAGTTGTGAAGCATTTTTAAGCGTCAGCGGAATTCCGGGAACAATGGAAGAGTTCCGAAGCATTTTTAAACTTCAGCAGAATTCTGAGAACAATGGAAGAGTTCCGAAGCATTCTTAAACTTCAGCGGAATTCCGAGGACAATGGAAGAGTTCCGAAGCATTTTTAAATGTCAGCGGAATTCCGAGAACAATAGAAGAGTTGTGAAGCATTTTTAAGCGTCAGCGGAATTCTGAGAACAATGGAAGAGTTCCGAAGCATTTTTAAACTTCAGCAGAATTCTGAGAACAATGGAAGAGTTCTGAAGCATTCTTAAACTTCAGCGGAATTCCGAGAACAATGGAACAGTTTTGAAGCAATTTTAAGCGTCAGCGGAATTCCGACAACAATGGAAGAGTTCCGAAGCATTTTTAAAAGTCAGCGGAATTCTGAGAACAATAGAAGAGTTGTGAAGCATTTTTAAGCGTCAGCGGAATTCCGAGAACAATGGAAGAATTCCGAAGCATTTTTAAACTTCAAAACTTCAGAAGAATTCCGAGAACAATGGAAGAGTTCTGAAGCATTTTTAAGCGTCAGCGTAATTTTGAAAACAATGGAAGATTTCCGAAGCATTTTTAAACGTCAGCGGAATTCTGCAAACACTGGAAGAGTTCCGAAGCATTTTTAAACTTCAGCGGAATTTGGAGAACAATCGAAGCGTTCCGAAGCATTTTTAAAAGTCAGCGGAATTTCGAGAACACTGGAAGAGTTCCGAAGCATTTTTAAACTTCAGCGGAATTTGGAGAACAATCGAAGAGTTCCGAAGCATTTTTAAAAGTCAGCGGAATTCCGAGAACAATGGAAGAGTTGTGAAGCATTTTTAAACGTCAGCAGAATACCAGAACAATGGAAGAGTTCCGAAGCATTTTTAAATGTCAGCGGAATTCCGAGACCAATGGAAGAGTTCTGAAGCATTTTTAAACGTCAGCGGATTTTGAAAACAATGGAAGATTTCCGAAGCATTTTTAAACGTCAGCGGAATTCTGTGAACACTGGAAGAGTTCCGAAGCATTTTTAAACTTCAGCGGAATTTGGAGAACAATCGAAGAGTTCCGAAGCAATTTTAAAAGTCAGCGGAATTCCGAGAACAATGGAAGAGTTGTGAAGCATTTTTAAACGTCAGTGGAATTCCAAGAACAAAGGAAGAGTTCCGAAGCATTTTTAAACGTCAGCGGAATTCCGTGAACAATGGAAGAGTTCTGAAGGCTTTTTAAATGTCAGCGGAATTCCGAGAACAATGGAAGAGTTCCGAAGCATTTTTAAATGTCAGCGGAATTCTGAGAACAATTGAAGAGTTCCGAAGCATTTTTAAACTTCAGCAGAATTCGGAGAACAATGGAAGAGTTCCGAAGCATACTTAAACTTCAGCGGAATTCCGAGAACAATGGAAGAGTTCAGAAGCATTTTTAAAAGTCAGCGGAATACCGAGAACAATGGAAGAGTTGTGAAGCATTTTTAAGCATCAGCGGAATTCCGAGAACAATGGAAGAGTTCCGAAGCATTTTTAAACTTCAGAAGAATTCTGAGAACAATGGAAGAGTTCCGAAGCATTCTTAAACTTCAGCTGAGTTCCGAGAACAATGGAAGAGTTTCGAAGCATTTTTAAAAGTCAGCGGAATTCCGAGAACAATAGAAGAGTTGTGAAGCAATTTTAAGCGTCAGCGGAATTCCGAGAACAATGGAAGCGTTCAGAAGCATTTTTAAAAGTCAGCGGAATACCGAGAACAATGGAAGAGTTCCGAAGCATTCTTAAACTTCAGCGGAATTCCGAGAACAATGGAAGAGTTCCGAAGCATTTTTAAATGTCAGCGGAATTCCGAGAACAATAGAAGAGTTGTGAAGCATTTTTAAGCGTCAGCGGAATTTCGAGAACAATGGAAGAGTTCCGAAGCATTTTTAAAAGTCAGTGGAATTCTGAGAACAATAGAAGAGTTGTGAAGCATTTTTAAGCGTCAGCGGAATTCCGAGAACAATGGAAGAATTCCGAAGCATTTTTAAACTTCAAAACTTCAGCAGAATTCCGAGAACAATGGAAGAGTTGAGAAGCATTCTTAAACTTCAGCGGAATTCCGAGAACAATGGAAGAGTTCCGAAGCATTTTTAAAAGTCAGCGGAATTCCGAGAACAATAGAAGAGTTCCGAAGCATTTTTAAACTTCAGCAGAATTCCTGGATCAATGGAAGAGTTCCGAAGCATTTTTAAAAGTCAGCAGAATTCCGAGAACAATAGAAGGGTACCAAAGCATGTTTAAACTTCAGCGGAATTCTGAGAACAATGTAAGAGTTCCGAAGCATTTTTAAACTTCACCGGAATTCCGAGAACAATGGAAGAGTTCCGAAGCATTTTTAAACATCAGCGGAATTCCGAGAACAATGGAAGAGTTCTGAAGCATTTTTAAACATCAGCGGAATTTTGAAAACAATGGAAGATTTCCGAAGCATTTTTAAACGTCAGCGGAATTCTGCGAACACTGGAAGAGTTCCGAAGCATTTTTAAACTTCAGCGGAATTTAGAGAACAATCGAAGAGTTCCGAAGCATTTTTAAAAGTCAGCGGAATTCCGAGAACACTGGAAGAGTTCCGAAGCATTTTTAAACTTCAGCGGAATTTGGAGAACAATCGAAGAGTTCCGAAGCATTTTTAAAAGTCAGCGGAATTCCGAGAACAATGGAAGAGTTGTGAAGCATTTTTAAAAGTCAGCGGAATTCCGAGAACAATGGAAGAGTTCCGAAGCATTTTTAAACGTCAGCGGAATTCCGAGAACAATGGAAGAGTTCTGAAGCCTTTTTAAATGTCAGCGGAATTCCGAGAACAATGGAAGAGTTGTGAAGCATTTTTAAAAGTCAGCGGAATTCCGAGAACACTGGAAGAGTTCCGAAGCATACTTAAACTTCAGCGGAATTCCGAGAACAATGGAAGAGTTCTGAAGCATTTTTAAAAGTCAGCAGAATACCGAGAACAATGGAAGAGTTGTGAAGCATTTTTAAAAGTCAGCGGAATTCCGAGAACACTGGAAAAGTTCCGAAGCATTTTTAAACTTCAGCGGAATTTGGAGAACAATCGAAGAGTTCCGAAGCAATTTTAAAAGTCAGCGGAATTCCGAGAACAATGGAAGAGTTGTGAAGCATTTTTAAACGTCAGCGGAATTCCGAGAACAATGGAAGAGTTCCGAAGCATTTTTAAACGTCAGCGGAATTCCGAGAACAATGGAAGAGTTCCGAAGCATTTTTAAACTTCAGCAGAATTCCGAGAACAATGGAAGAGTTCCAAAGCATTCTTAAACTTCAGCGGAATTCCGAGAAAAATGGAACAGTTTTGAAGCAAATTTAAGCGTCAGCGGAATTCCGACAGCAATGGAAGAGTTCCGAAGCATTTTTAGAAGTCAGCAGAATTCTGAGAACAATAGAAGAGTTGTGAAGCATTTTTAAGCGTCAGCGGAATTCCGAGAACAATGGAAGAATTCCGAAGCATTTTTAAACTTCAAAACTTCAGAAGAATTCCGAGAACAATAGAAGGGTACCAAAACATGTTTAAACTTCACCGGAATTCCGAGAACACTGGAAGAGTTCCGAAGCATTTTTAAACTTCAGCGGAATTTGGAGAACAATCGAAGAGTTCCGAAGCATTTTTAAAAGTCAGCGGAATTCCGAGAACAATGGAAGAGTTGTGAAGCATTTTTAAACGTCAGCGGAATTCCAAGAACAATGGAAGAGTTCCGAAGCATTTTTAAACGTCAGCGGAATTCCGAGAACAATGGAAGAGTTCTGAAGCCTTTTTAAATGTCAGCGGAATTCCGAGAACAATGGAAGACTTCTGAAGCATTTTTAAATGTCAGCGGAATTCTGAGAACAATGGAAGAGTTCCGAAGCATTTTTAAAAGTCAGCGGAATTCCGAGAACAATAGAAGGGTACCAAAGCATTTTTAAACGTCAGCGTAATTTTGAAAACAATGGAAGATTTCCGAAGCATTTTTAAACGTCAGCGGAATTCTGCGAACACTGGAAGAGTTCCGAAGCATTTTTAAACTTCAGCGGAATTTGGAGAACAATCGAAGAGTTCCGAAGCATTTTTAAAAGTCAGCGGAATTCCGAGAACAATGCAAGAGTTGTGAAGCATTTTTAAGCGTCAGCGGAATTCCGGGAACAATGGAAGAGTTCCGAAGCATTTTTAAACTTCAGCAGAATTCTGAGAACAATGGAAGAGTTCCGAAGCATTCTTAAACTTCAGCGGAATTCCGAGGACAATGGAAGAGTTCCGAAGCATTTTTAAATGTCAGCGGAATTCCGAGAACAATAGAAGAGTTGTGAAGCATTTTTAAGCGTCAGCGGAATTCTGAGAACAATGGAAGAGTTCCGAAGCATTTTTAAACTTCAGCAGAATTCTGAGAACAATGGAAGAGTTCTGAAGCATTCTTAAACTTCAGCGGAATTCCGAGAACAATGGAACAGTTTTGAAGCAATTTTAAGCGTCAGCGGAATTCCGACAACAATGGAAGAGTTCCGAAGCATTTTTAAAAGTCAGCGGAATTCTGAGAACAATAGAAGAGTTGTGAAGCATTTTTAAGCGTCAGCGGAATTCCGAGAACAATGGAAGAATTCCGAAGCATTTTTAAACTTCAAAACTTCAGAAGAATTCCGAGAACAATGGAAGAGTTCTGAAGCATTTTTAAGCGTCAGCGTAATTTTGAAAACAATGGAAGATTTCCGAAGCATTTTTAAACGTCAGCGGAATTCTGCAAACACTGGAAGAGTTCCGAAGCATTTTTAAACTTCAGCGGAATTTGGAGAACAATCGAAGCGTTCCGAAGCATTTTTAAAAGTCAGCGGAATTTCGAGAACACTGGAAGAGTTCCGAAGCATTTTTAAACTTCAGCGGAATTTGGAGAACAATCGAAGAGTTCCGAAGCATTTTTAAAAGTCAGCGGAATTCCGAGAACAATGGAAGAGTTGTGAAGCATTTTTAAACGTCAGCAGAATACCAGAACAATGGAAGAGTTCCGAAGCATTTTTAAATGTCAGCGGAATTCCGAGAACAATGGAAGAGTTCTGAAGCATTTTTAAACGTCAGCGGATTTTGAAAACAATGGAAGATTTCCGAAGCATTTTTAAACGTCAGCGGAATTCTGTGAACACTGGAAGAGTTCCGAAGCATTTTTAAACTTCAGCGGAATTTGGAGAACAATCGAAGAGTTCCGAAGCAATTTTAAAAGTCAGCGGAATTCCGAGAACAATGGAAGAGTTGTGAAGCATTTTTAAACGTCAGTGGAATTCCAAGAACAAAGGAAGAGTTCCGAAGCATTTTTAAACGTCAGCGGAATTCCGAGAACAATGGAAGAGTTCTGAAGGCTTTTTAAATGTCAGCGGAATTCCGAGAACAATGGAAGAGTTCCGAAGCATTTTTAAATGTCAGCGGAATTCTGAGAACAATTGAAGAGTTCCGAAGCATTTTTAAACTTCAGCAGAATTCCGAGAACAATGGAAGAGTTCCGAAGCATTCTTAAACTTCAGCGGAATTCCGAGAACAATGGAAGAGTTCCGAAGCATTTTTAAATGTCAGTGGAATTCCGAGAACAATAGAAGAGTTGTGAAGCATTTTTAAGCGTCAGCGGAATTTCGAGAACAATGGAAGAGTTCCGAAGCATTTTTAAAAGTCAGTGGAATTCTGAGAACAATAGAAGAGTTGTGAAGCATTTTTAAGCGTCAGCGGAATTCCGAGAACAATGGAAGAATTCCGAAGCATTTTTAAACTTCAAAACTTCAGCAGAATTCCGAGAACAATGGAAGAGTTGAGAAGCATTCTTAAACTTCAGCGGAATTCCGAGAACAATGGAAGAGTTCCGAAGCATTTTTAAAAGTCAGCGGAATTCCGAGAACAATAGAAGAGTTCCGAAGCATTTTTAAACTTCAGCAGAATTCCTGGATCAATGGAAGAGTTCCGAAGCATTTTTAAAAGTCAGCAGAATTCCGAGAACAATAGAAGGGTACCAAAGCATGTTTAAACTTCAGCGGAATTCTGAGAACAATGTAAGAGTTCCGAAGCATTTTTAAACTTCACCGGAATTCCGAGAACAATGGAAGAGTTCCGAAGCATTTTTAAACATCAGCGGAATTCCGAGAACAATGGAAGAGTTCTGAAGCATTTTTAAACATAAGCGGAATTTTGAAAACAATGGAAGATTTCCGAAGCATTTTTAAACGTCAGCGGAATTCTGCGAACACTGGAAGAGTTCCGAAGCATTTTTAAACTTCAGCGGAATTTAGAGAACAATCGAAGAGTTCCGAAGCATTTTTAAACGTCAGCGGAATTCTGTGAACACTGGAAGAGTTCCGAAGCATTTTTAAACTTCAGCGGAATTTGGAGAACAATCGAAGAGTTCCGAAGCAATTTTAAAAGTCAGCGGAATTCCGAGAACAATGGAAGAGTTGTGAAGCATTTTTAAACGTCAGTGGAATTCCAAGAACAAAGGAAGAGTTCCGAAGCATTTTTAAACGTCAGCGGAATTCCGTGAACAATGGAAGAGTTCTGAAGGCTTTTTAAATGTCAGCGGAATTCCGAGAACAATGGAAGAGTTCCGAAGCATTTTTAAATGTCAGCGGAATTCTGAGAACAATTGAAGAGTTCCGAAGCATTTTTAAACTTCAGCAGAATTCGGAGAACAATGGAAGAGTTCCGAAGCATACTTAAACTTCAGCGGAATTCCGAGAACAATGGAAGAGTTCAGAAGCATTTTTAAAAGTCAGCGGAATACCGAGAACAATGGAAGAGTTGTGAAGCATTTTTAAGCATCAGCGGAATTCCGAGAACAATGGAAGAGTTCCGAAGCATTTTTAAACTTCAGAAGAATTCTGAGAACAATGGAAGAGTTCCGAAGCATTCTTAAACTTCAGCTGAGTTCCGAGAACAATGGAAGAGTTTCGAAGCATTTTTAAAAGTCAGCGGAATTCCGAGAACAATAGAAGAGTTGTGAAGCAATTTTAAGCGTCAGCGGAATTCCGAGAACAATGGAAGCGTTCAGAAGCATTTTTAAAAGTCAGCGGAATACCGAGAACAATGGAAGAGTTGTGAAGCATTTTTAAGCATCAGCGGAATTCCGAGAACAATGGAAGAGTTCCGAAGCATTTTTAAACTTCAGCAGAATTCCGAGAACAATGGAAGAGTTCCGAAGCATTCTTAAACTTCAGCGGAATTCCGAGAACAATGGAAGAGTTCCGAAGCATTTTTAAATGTCAGCGGAATTCCGAGAACAATAGAAGAGTTGTGAAGCATTTTTAAGCGTCAGCGGAATTTCGAGAACAATGGAAGAGTTCCGAAGCATTTTTAAAAGTCAGCGGAATTCCGAGAACAATGGAAGAGTTGTGAAGCATTTTTAAAAGTCAGCGGAATTCCGAGAACAATGGAAGAGTTCCGAAGCATTTTTAAACG
Source organism: Phyllobates terribilis (assembly GCF_046119375.1). Taxonomy (NCBI): domain Eukaryota; kingdom Metazoa; phylum Chordata; class Amphibia; order Anura; family Dendrobatidae; genus Phyllobates; species Phyllobates terribilis. Next base: position 8,416,217 of record NW_027362788.1, on the reverse strand, counting down.
TCAGCGGAATTCCGAGAACAATGGAAGAGTTCTGAAGCCTTTTTAAATGTCAGCGGAATTCCGAGAACAATGGAAGAGTTGTGAAGCATTTTTAAAAGTCAGCGGAATTCCGAGAACACTGGAAGAGTTCCGAAGCATACTTAAACTTCAGCGGAATTCCGAGAACAATGGAAGAGTTCTGAAGCATTTTTAAAAGTCAGCAGAATACCGAGAACAATGGAAGAGTTGTGAAGCATTTTTAAAAGTCAGCGGAATTCCGAGAACACTGGAAAAGTTCCGAAGCATTTTTAAACTTCAGCGGAATTTGGAGAACAATCGAAGAGTTCCGAAGCAATTTTAAAAGTCAGCGGAATTCCGAGAACAATGGAAGAGTTGTGAAGCATTTTTAAACGTCAGCGGAATTCCGAGAACAATGGAAGAGTTCCGAAGCATTTTTAAACGTCAGCGGAATTCCGAGAACAATGGAAGAGTTCCGAAGCATTTTTAAACTTCAGCAGAATTCCGAGAACAATGGAAGAGTTCCGAAGCATTCTTAAACTTCAGCGGAATTCCGAGAAAAATGGAACAGTTTTGAAGCAAATTTAAGCGTCAGCGGAATTCCGACAGCAATGGAAGAGTTCCGAAGCATTTTTAGAAGTCAGCAGAATTCTGAGAACAATAGAAGAGTTGTGAAGCATTTTTAAGCGTCAGCGGAATTCCGAGAACAATGGAAGAATTCCGAAGCATTTTTAAACTTCAAAACTTCAGAAGAATTCCGAGAACAATAGAAGGGTACCAAAACATGTTTAAACTTCACCGGAATTCCGAGAACACTGGAAGAGTTCCGAAGCATTTTTAAACTTCAGCGGAATTTGGAGAACAATCAAAGAGTTCCGAAGCATTTTTAAAAGTCAGCGGAATTCCGAGAGCAATGGAAGAGTTGTGAAGCATTTTTAAACGTCAGCGGAATTCCAAGAACAATGGAAGAGTTCCGAAGCATTTTTAAACGTCAGCGGAATTCCGAGAACAATGGAAGAGTTCTGAAGCCTTTTTAAATGTCAGCGGAATTCCGAGAACAATGGAAGACTTCTGAAGCATTTTTAAATGTCAGCGGAATTCTGAGAACAATGGAAGAGTTCCGAAGCATTTTTAAAAGTCAGCGGAATTCGGAGAACAATGGAAGAGTTCCGAAGCATTTTTAAAAGTCAGCAGAATTCCGAGAACAATAGAAGGGTACCAAAGCATTTTTAAACGTCAGCGTAATTTTGAAAACAATGGAAGATTTCCGAAGCATTTTTAAACGTCAGCGGAATTCTGCGAACACTGGAAGAGTTCCGAAGCATTTTTAAACTTCAGCGGAATTTGGAGAACAATCGAAGAGTTCCGAAGCATTTTTAAAAGTCAGCGGAATTCCGAGAACAATGCAAGAGTTGTGAAGCATTTTTAAGCGTCAGCGGAATTCCGGGAACAATGGAAGAGTTCCGAAGCATTTTTAAACTTCAGCAGAATTCTGAGAACAATGGAAGAGTTCCGAAGCATTCTTAAACTTCAGCGGAATTCCGAGGACAATGGAAGAGTTCCGAAGCATTTTTAAATGTCAGCGGAATTCCGAGAACAATAGAAGAGTTGTGAAGCATTTTTAAGCGTCAGCGGAATTCTGAGAACAATGGAAGAGTTCCGAAGCATTTTTAAACTTCAGCAGAATTCTGAGAACAATGGAAGAGTTCTGAAGCATTCTTAAACTTCAGCGGAATTCCGAGAACAATGGAACAGTTTTGAAGCAATTTTAAGCGTCAGCGGAATTCCGACAACAATGGAAGAGTTCCGAAGCATTTTTAAAAGTCAGCGGAATTCTGAGAACAATAGAAGAGTTGTGAAGCATTTTTAAGCGTCAGCGGAATTCCGAGAACAATGGAAGAATTCCGAAGCATTTTTAAACTTCAAAACTTCAGAAGAATTCCGAGAACAATGGAAGAGTTCTGAAGCATTTTTAAGCGTCAGCGTAATTTTGAAAACAATGGAAGATTTCCGAAGCATTTTTAAACGTCAGCGGAATTCTGCAAACACTGGAAGAGTTCCGAAGCATTTTTAAACTTCAGCGGAATTTGGAGAACAATCGAAGCGTTCCGAAGCATTTTTAAAAGTCAGCGGAATTTCGAGAACACTGGAAGAGTTCCGAAGCATTTTTAAACTTCAGCGGAATTTGGAGAACAATCGAAGAGTTCCGAAGCATTTTTAAAAGTCAGCGGAATTCCGAGAACAATGGAAGAGTTGTGAAGCATTTTTAAACGTCAGCAGAATACCAGAACAATGGAAGAGTTCCGAAGCATTTTTAAATGTCAGCGGAATTCCGAGAACAATGGAAGAGTTCTGAAGCATTTTTAAACGTCAGCGGATTTTGAAAACAATGGAAGATTTCCGAAGCATTTTTAAACGTCAGCGGAATTCTGTGAACACTGGAAGAGTTCCGAAGCATTTTTAAACTTCAGCGGAATTTGGAGAACAATCGAAGAGTTCCGAAGCAATTTTAAAAGTCATCGGAATTCCGAGAACAATGGAAGAGTTGTGAAGCATTTTTAAACGTCAGTGGAATTCCAAGAACAAAGGAAGAGTTCCGAAGCATTTTTAAACGTCAGCGGAATTCCGAGAACAATGGAAGAGTTCTGAAGGCTTTTTAAATGTCAGCGGAATTCCGAGAACAATGGAAGAGTTCCGAAGCATTTTTAAATGTCAGCGGAATTCTGAGAACAATTGAAGAGTTCCGAAGCATTTTTAAACTTCAGCAGAATTCCGAGAACAATGGAAGAGTTCCGAAGCATTCTTAAACTTCAGCGGAATTCCGAGAACAATGGAAGAGTTCCGAAGCATTTTTAAATGTCAGCGGAATTCCGAGAACAATAGAAGAGTTGTGAAGCATTTTTAAGCGTCAGCGGAATTTCGAGAACAATGGAAGAGTTCCGAAGCATTTTTAAAAGTCAGCGGAATTCCGAGAACAATAGAAGAGTTCCGAAGCATTTTTAAACTTCAGCAGAATTTCTGGATCAATGGAAGAGTTCCGAAGCATTTTTAAAAGTCAGCAGAATTCCGAGAACAATAGAAGGGTACCAAAGCATGTTTAAACTTCAGCGGAATTCTGAGAACAATGTAAGAGTTCCGAAGCATTTTTAAACTTCACCGGAATTCCGAGAACAATGGAAGAGTTCCGAAGCATTTTTAAACATCAGCGGAATTCCGAGAACAATGGAAGAGTTCTGAAGCATTTTTAAACATCAGCGGAATTTTGAAAACAATGGAAGATTTCCGAAGCATTTTTAAACGTCAGCGGAATTCTGCGAACACTGGAAGAGTTCCGAAGCATTTTTAAACTTCAGCGGAATTTAGAGAACAATCGAAGAGTTCCGAAGCATTTTTAAAAGTCAGCGGAATTCCGAGAACACTGGAAGAGTTCCGAAGCATTTTTAAACTTCAGCGGAATTTGGAGAACAATCGAAGAGTTCCGAAGCATTTTTAAAAGTCAGCGGAATTCCGAGAACAATGGAAGAGTTGTGAAGCATTTTTAAAAGTCAGCGGAATTCCGAGAACAATGGAAGAGTTCCGAAGCATTTTTAAACGTCAGCGGAATTCCGAGAACAATGGAAGAGTTCTGAAGCCTTTTTAAATGTCAGCGGAATTCCGAGAACAATGGAAGAGTTGTGAAGCATTTTTAAAAGTCAGCGGAATTCCGAGAACACTGGAAGAGTTCCGAAGCACACTTAAACTTCAGCGGAATTCCGAGAACAATGGAAGAGTTCTGAAGCATTTTTAAAAGTCAGCAGAATACCGAGAACAATGGAAGAGTTGTGAAGCATTTTTAAAAGTCAGCGGAATTCCGAGAACACTGGAAAAGTTCCGAAGCATTTTTAAACTTCAGCGGAATTTGGAGAACAATCGAAGAGTTCCGAAGCAATTTTAAAAGTCAGCGGAATTCCGAGAACAATGGAAGAGTTGTGAAGCATTTTTAAACGTCAGCGGAATTCTGAGAACAATGGAAGAGTTCCGAAGCATTTTTAAACGTCAGCGGAATTCCGAGAACAATGGAAGAGTTCCGAAGCATTTTTAAACTTCAGCAGAATTCCGAGAACAATGGAAGAGTTCCGAAGCATTCTTAAACTTCAGCGGAATTCCGAGAAAAATGGAACAGTTTTGAAGCAAATTTAAGCGTCAGCGGAATTCCGACAGCAATGGAAGAGTTCCGAAACATTTTTAGAAGTCAGCAGAATTCTGAGAACAATAGAAGAGTTGTGAAGCATTTTTAAGCGTCAGCGGAATTCCGAGAACAATGGAAGAATTCCGAAGCATTTTTAAACTTCAAAACTTCAGAAGAATTCCGAGAACAATAGAAGGGTACCAAAACATGTTTAAACTTCACCGGAATTCCGAGAACACTGGAAGAGTTCCGAAGCATTTTTAAACTTCAGCGGAATTTGGAGAACAATCGAAGAGTTCCGAAGCATTTTTAAAAGTCAGCGGAATTCCGAGAACAATGGAAGAGTTGTGAAGCATTTTTAAACGTCAGCGGAATTCCAAGAACAATGGAAGAGTTCCGAAGCATTTTTAAACGTCAGCGGAATTCCGAGAACAATGGAAGAGTTCTGAAGCCTTTTTAAATGTCAGCGGAATTCCGAGAACAATGGAAGACTTCTGAAGCATTTTTAAATGTCAGCGGAATTCTGAGAACAATGGAAGAGTTCCGAAGCATTTTTAAAAGTCAGCGGAATTCGGAGAACAATGGAAGAGTTCCGAAGCATTTTTAAAAGTCAGCAGAATTCCGAGAACAATAGAAGGGTACCAAAGCATTTTTAAACGTCAGCGTAATTTTGAAAACAATGGAAGATTTCCGAAGCATTTTTAAACGTCAGCGGAATTCTGCGAACACTGGAAGAGTTCCGAAGCATTTTTAAACTTCAGCGGAATTTGGAGAACAATCGAAGAGTTCCGAAGCATTTTTAAAAGTCAGCGGAATTCCGAGAACAATGCAAGAGTTGTGAAGCATTTTTAAGCGTCAGCGGAATTCCGGGAACAATGGAAGAGTTCCGAAGCATTTTTAAACTTCAGCAGAATTCTGAGAACAATGGAAGAGTTCCGAAGCATTCTTAAACTTCAGCGGAATTCCGAGGACAATGGAAGAGTTCCGAAGCATTTTTAAATGTCAGCGGAATTCCGAGAACAATAGAAGAGTTGTGAAGCATTTTTAAGCGTCAGCGGAATTCTGAGAACAATGGAAGAGTTCCGAAGCATTTTTAAACTTCAGCAGAATTCTGAGAACAATGGAAGAGTTCTGAAGCATTCTTAAACTTCAGCGGAATTCCGAGAACAATGGAACAGTTTTGAAGCAATTTTAAGCGTCAGCGGAATTCCGACAACAATAGAAGAGTTCCGAAGCATTTTTAAAAGTCAGCGGAATTCTGAGAACAATAGAAGAGTTGTGAAGCATTTTTAAGCGTCAGCGGAATTCCGAGAACAATGGAAGAATTCCGAAGCATTTTTAAACTTCAAAACTTCAGAAGAATTCCGAGAACAATGGAAGAGTTCTGAAGCATTTTTAAGCGTCAGCGTAATTTTGAAAACAATGGAAGATTTCCGAAGCATTTTTAAACGTCAGCGGAATTCTGCAAACACTGGAAGAGTTCCGAAGCATTTTTAAACTTCAGCGGAATTTGGAGAACAATCGAAGCGTTCCGAAGCATTTTTAAAAGTCAGCGGAATTTCGAGAACACTGGAAGAGTTCCGAAGCATTTTTAAACTTCAGCGGAATTTGGAGAACAATCGAAGAGTTCCGAAGCATTTTTAAAAGTCAGCGGAATTCCGAGAACAATGGAAGAGTTGTGAAGCATTTTTAAACGTCAGCAGAATACCAGAACAATGGAAGAGTTCCGAAGCATTTTTAAATGTCAGCGGAATTCCGAGAACAATGGAAGAGTTCTGAAGCATTTTTAAACGTCAGCGGATTTTGAAAACAATGGAAGATTTCCGAAGCATTTTTAAACGTCAGCGGAATTCTGTGAACACTGGAAGAGTTCCGAAGCATTTTTAAACTTCAGCGGAATTTGGAGAACAATCGAAGAGTTCCGAAGCAATTTTAAAAGTCAGCGGAATTCCGAGAACAATGGAAGAGTTGTGAAGCATTTTTAAACGTCAGTGGAATTCCAAGAACAAAGGAAGAGTTCCGAAGCATTTTTAAACGTCAGCGGAATTCCGAGAACAATGGAAGAGTTCTGAAGGCTTTTTAAATGTCAGCGGAATTCCGAGAACAATGGAAGAGTTCCGAAGCATTTTTAAATGTCAGCGGAATTCTGAGAACAATTGAAGAGTTCCGAAGCATTTTTAAACTTCAGCAGAATTCCGAGAACAATGGAAGAGTTCCGAAGCATTCTTAAACTTCAGCGGAATTCCGAGAACAATGGAAGAGTTCCGAAGCATTTTTAAATGTCAGCGGAATTCCGAGAACAATAGAAGAGTTGTGAAGCATTTTTAAGCGTCAGCGGAATTTCGAGAACAATGGAAGAGTTCCGAAGCATTTTTAAAAGTCAGTGGAATTCTGAGAACAATAGAAGAGTTGTGAAGCATTTTTAAGCGTCAGCGGAATTCCGAGAACAATGGAAGAATTCCGAAGCATTTTTAAACTTCAAAACTTCAGCAGAATTCCGAGAACAATGGAAGAGTTGAGAAGCATTCTTAAACTTCAGCGGAATTCCGAGAACAATGGAAGAGTTCCGAAGCATTTTTAAAAGTCAGCGGAATTCCGAGAACAATAGAAGAGTTCCGAAGCATTTTTAAACTTCAGCAGAATTCCTGGATCAATGGAAGAGTTCCGAAGCATTTTTAAAAGTCAGCAGAATTCCGAGAACAATAGAAGGGTACCAAAGCATGTTTAAACTTCAGCGGAATTCTGAGAACAATGTTAGAGTTCCGAAGCATTTTTAAACTTCACCGGAATTCCGAGAACAATGGAAGAGTTCCGAAGCATTTTTAAACATCAGCGGAATTCCGAGAACAATGGAAGAGTTCTGAAGCATTTTTAAACATCAGCGGAATTTTGAAAACAATGGAAGATTTCCGAAGCATTTTTAAACGTCAGCGGAATTCTGCGAACACTGGAAGAGTTCCGAAGCATTTTTAAACTTCAGCGGAATTTAGAGAACAATCGAAGAGTTCCGAAGCATTTTTAAAAGTCAGCGGAATTCCGAGAACACTGGAAGAGTTCCGAAGCATTTTTAAACTTCAGCGGAATTTGGAGAACAATCGAAGAGTTCCGAAGCATTTTTAAAAGTCAGCGGAATTCCGAGAACAATGGAAGAGTTGTGAAGCATTTTTAAAAGTCAGCGGAATTCCGAGAACAATGGAAGAGTTCCGAAGCATTTTTAAACGTCAGCGGAATTCCGAGAACAATGGAAGAGTTCTGAAGCCTTTTTAAATGTCAGCGGAATTCCGAGAACAATGGAAGAGTTGTGAAGCATTTTTAAAAGTCAGCGGAATTCCGAGAACACTGGAAGAGTTCCGAAGCACACTTAAACTTCAGCGGAATTCCGAGAACAATGGAAGAGTTCTGAAGCATTTTTAAAAGTCAGCAGAATACCGAGAACAATGGAAGAGTTGTGAAGCATTTTTAAAAGTCAGCGGAATTCCGAGAACACTGGAAAAGTTCCGAAGCATTTTTAAACTTCAGCGGAATTTGGAGAACAATCGAAGAGTTCCGAAGCAATTTTAAAAGTCAGCGGAATTCCGAGAACAATGGAAGAGTTGTGAAGCATTTTTAAACGTCAGCGGAATTCCGAGAACAATGGAAGAGTTCCGAAGCATTTTTAAACGTCAGCGGAATTCCGAGAACAATGGAAGAGTTCCGAAGCATTTTTAAACTTCAGCAGAATTCCGAGAACAATGGAAGAGTTCAGAAGCATTTTTAAAAGTCAGCGGAATACCGAGAACAATGGAAGAGTTGTGAAGCATTTTTAAGCATCAGCGGAATTCCGAGAACAATGGAAGAGTTCCGAAGCATTTTTAAACTTCAGAAGAATTCTGAGAACAATGGAAGAGTTCCGAAGCATTCTTAAACTTCAGCGGAATTCCGAGACCAATGGAAGAGTTCCGAAGCATTTTTAAATGTCAGCGGAATTCCGAGAACAATAGAAGAGTTGTGAAGCATTTTTAAGCGTCAGCGGAATTTCGAGAACAATGGAAGAGTTCCAAAGCATTTTTAAAAGTCAGTGGAATTCTGAGAACAATAGAAGAGTTGTGAAGCATTTTTAAGCGTCAGCGGAATTCCGAGAACAATGGAAGAGTTCTGAAGCATTTTTAAACATCAGCGGAATTTTGAAAACAATGGAAGATTTCCGAAGCATTTTTAAACGTCAGCGGAATTCTGCGAACACTGGAAGAGTTCCGAAGCATTTTTAAACTTCAGCGGAATTTAGAGAACAATCGAAGAGTTCCGAAGCATTTTTAAAAGTCAGCGGAATTCCGAGAACACTGGAAGAGTTCCGAAGCATTTTTAAACTTCAGCGGAATTTGGAGAACAATCGAAGAGTTCCGAAGCATTTTTAAAAGTCAGCGGAATTCCGAGAACAATGGAAGAGTTGTGAAGCATTTTTAAAAGTCAGCGGAATTCCGAGAACAATGGAAGAGTTCCGAAGCATTTTTAAACGTCAGCGGAATTCCGAGAACAATGGAAGAGTTCTGAAGCCTTTTTAAATGTCAGCGGAATTCCGAGAACAATGGAAGAGTTGTGAAGCATTTTTAAAAGTCAGCGGAATTCCGAGAACACTGGAAGAGTTCCGAAGCATACTTAAACTTCAGCGGAATTCCGAGAACAATGGAAGAGTTCTGAAGCATTTTTAAAAGTCAGCAGAATACCGAGAACAATGGAAGAGTTGTGAAGCATTTTTAAAAGTCAGCGGAATTCCGAGAACACTGGAAAAGTTCCGAAGCATTTTTAAACTTCAGCGGAATTTGGAGAACAATCGAAGAGTTCCGAAGCAATTTTAAAAGTCAGCGGAATTCCGAGAACAATGGAAGAGTTGTGAAGCATTTTTAAACGTCAGCGGAATTCCGAGAACAATGGAAGAGTTCCGAAGCATTTTTAAACGTCAGCGGAATTCCGAGAACAATGGAAGAGTTCCGAAGCATTTTTAAACTTCAGCAGAATTCCGAGAACAATGGAAGAGTTCCGAAGCATTCTTAAACTTCAGCGGAATTCCGAGAAAAATGGAACAGTTTTGAAGCAAATTTAAGCGTCAGCGGAATTCCGACAGCAATGGAAGAGTTCCGAAGCATTTTTAGAAGTCAGCAGAATTCTGAGAACAATAGAAGAGTTGTGAAGCATTTTTAAGCGTCAGCGGAATTCCGAGAACAATGGAAGAATTCCGAAGCATTTTTAAACTTCAAAACTTCAGAAGAATTCCGAGAACAATAGAAGGGTACCAAAGCATGTTTAAACTTCACCGGAATTCCGAGAACACTGGAAGAGTTCCGAAGCATTTTTAAACTTCAGCGGAATTTGGAGAACAATCGAAGAGTTCCGAAGCATTTTTAAAAGTCAGCGGAATTCCGAGAACAATGGAAGAGTTGTGAAGCATTTTTAAACGTCAGCGGAATTCCGAGAACAATGGAAGAGTTCCGAAGCATTTTTAAAAGTCAGCGGAATTCTGAGAACAATGGAAGAGTTCCGAAGCATTTTTAAAAGTCAGCGGAATTCGGAGAACAATGGAAGAGTTCCGAAGCATTTTTAAAAGTCAGCAGAATTCCGAGAACAATAGAAGGGTACCAAAGCATTTTTAAACGTCAGCGTAATTTTGAAAACAATGGAAGATTTCCGAAGCATTTTTAAACGTCAGCGGAATTCTGCGAACACTGGAAGAGTTCCGAAGCATTTTTAAACTTCAGCGGAATTTGGAGAACAATCGAAGAGTTCCGAAGCATTTTTAAAAGTCAGCGGAATTTCGAGAACAATGGAAGAGTTGTGAAGCATTTTTAAGCGTCAGCGGAATTCCGGGAACAATGGAAGAGTTCCGAAGCATTTTTAATCTTCAGCAGAATTCTGAGAACAATGGAAGAGTTCCGAAGCATTCTTAAACTTCAGCGGAATTCCGAGGACAATGGAAGAGTTCCGAAGCATTTTTAAATGTCAGCGGAATTCCGAGAACAATAGAAGAGTTGTGAAGCATTTTTAAGCGTCAGCGGAATTCTGAGAACAATGGAAGAGTTCCGAAGCATTTTTAAACTTCAGCAGAATTCTGAGAACAATGGAAGAGTTCTGAAGCATTCTTAAACTTCAGCGGAATTCCGAGAACAATGGAACAGTTTTGAAGCAATTTTAAGCGTCAGCGGAATTCCGACAACAATGGAAGAGTTCCGAAGCATTTTTAAAAGTCAGCGGAAATCTGAGAACAATAGAAGAGTTGTGAAGCATTTTTAAGCGTCAGCGGAATTCCGAGAACAATGGAAGAATTCCGAAGCATTTTTAAACTTCAAAACTTCAGAAGAATTCCGAGAACAATGGAAGAGTTCTGAAGCATTTTTAAGCGTCAGCGTAATTTTGAAAACAATGGAAGATTTCCGAAGCATTTTTAAACGTCAGCGGAATTCTGCAAACACTGGAAGAGTTCCGAAGCATTTTTAAACTTCAGCGGAATTTGGAGAACAATCGAAGCGTTCCGAAGCATTTTTAAAAGTCAGCGGAATTTCGAGAACACTGGAAGAGTTCCGAAGCATTTTTAAACTTCAGCGGAATTTGGAGAACAATCGAAGAGTTCCGAAGCATTTTTAAAAGTCAGCGGAATTCCGAGAACAATGGAAGAGTTGTGAAGCATTTTTAAACGTCAGCAGAATACCAGAACAATGGAAGAGTTCCGAAGCATTTTTAAATGTCAGCGGAATTCCGAGAACAATGGAAGAGTTCTGAAGCATTTTTAAACGTCAGCGGATTTTGAAAACAATGGAAGATTTCCGAAGCATTTTTAAACGTCAGCGGAATTCTGTGAACACTGGAAGAGTTCCGAAGCATTTTTAAACTTCAGCGGAATTTGGAGAACAATCGAAGAGTTCCGAAGCAATTTTAAAAGTCAGCGGAATTCCGAGAACAATGGAAGAGTTGTGAAGCATTTTTAAACGTCAGTGGAATTCCAAGAACAAAGGAAGAGTTCCGAAGCATTTTTAAACGTCAGCGGAATTCCGAGAACAATGGAAGAGTTCTGAAGGCTTTTTAAATGTCAGCGGAATTCCGAGAACAATGGAAGAGTTCCGAAGCATTTTTAAATGTCAGCGGAATTCTGAGAACAATTGAAGAGTTCCGAAGCATTTTTAAACTTCAGCAGAATTCGGAGAACAATGGAAGAGTTCCGAAGCATACTTAAACTTCAGCGGAATTCCGAGAACAATGGAAGAGTTCAGAAGCATTTTTAAAAGTCAGCGGAATACCGAGAACAATAGAAGAGTTGTGAAGCATTTTTAAGCGTCAGCGGAATTTCGAGAACAATGGAAGAGTTCCGAAGCATTTTTAAAAGTCAGTGGAATTCTGAGAACAATAGAAGAGTTGTGAAGCATTTTTAAGCGTCAGCGGAATTCCGAGAACAATGGAAGAATTCCGAAGCATTTTTAAACTTCAAAACTTCAGCAGAATTCCGAGAACAATGGAAGAGTTGAGAATCATTCTTAAACTTCAGCGGAATTCCGAGAACAATGGAAGAGTTCCGAAGCATTTTTAAAAGTCAGCGGAATTCCGAGAACAATAGAAGAGTTCCGAAGCATTTTTAAACTTCAGCAGAATTCCTGGATCAATGGAAGAGTTCCGAAGCATTTTTAAAAGTCAGCAGAATTCCGAGAACAATAGAAGGGTACCAAAGCATGTTTAAACTTCAGCGGAATTCTGAGAACAATGTAAGAGTTCCGAAGCATTTTTAAACTTCACCGGAATTCCGAGAACAATGGAAGAGTTCCGAAGCATTTTTAAACATCAGCGGAATTCCGAGAACAATGGAAGAGTTCTGAAGCATTTTTAAACATCAGCGGAATTTTGAAAACAATGGAAGATTTCCGAAGCATTTTTAAACGTCAGCGGAATTCTGCGAACACTGGAAGAGTTCCGAAGCATTTTTAAACTTCAGCGGAATTTAGAGAGCAATCGAAGAGTTCCGAAGCATTTTTAAAAGTCAGCGGAATTCCGAGAACACTGGAAGAGTTCCGAAGCATTTTTAAACTTCAGCGGAATTTGGAGAACAATCGAAGAGTTCCGAAGCATTTTTAAAAGTCAGCGGAATTCCGAGAACAATGGAAGAGTTGTGAAGCATTTTTAAACGTCAGCGGAATTCCGAGAACAATGGAAGAGTTCCGAAGCATTTTTAAACGTCAGCGGAATTCCGAGAACAATGGAAGAGTTCTGAAGCCTTTTTAAATGTCAGCGGAATTCCGAGAACAATGGAAGAGTTGTGAAGCATTTTTAAAAGTCAGCGGAATTCCGAGAACACTGGAAGAGTTCCGAAGCATACTTAAACTTCAGCGGAATTCCGAGAACAATGGAAGAGTTCTGAAGCATTTTTAAAAGTCAGCAGAATACCGAGAACAATGGAAGAGTTGTGAAGCATTTTTAAAAGTCAGCGGAATTCCGAGAACACTGGAAAAGTTCCGAAGCATTTTTAAACTTCAGCGGAATTTGGAGAACAATCGAAGAGTTCCGAAGCAATTTTAAAAGTCAGCGGAATTCCGAGAACAATGGAAGAGTTGTGAAGCATTTTTAAACGTCAGCGGAATTCCGAGAACAATGGAAGAGTTCCGAAGCATTTTTAAACGTCAGCGGAATTCCGAGAACAATGGAAGAGTTCCGAAGCATTTTTAAACTTCAGCAGAATTCCGAGAACAATGGAAGAGTTCCGAAGCATTCTTAAACTTCAGCGGAATTCCGAGAAAAATGGAACAGTTTTGAAGCAATTTTAAGCGTCAGCGGAATTCCGACAGCAATGGAAGAGTTCCGAAGCATTTTTAGAAGTCAGCAGAATTCTGAGAACAATAGAAGAGTTGTGAAGCATTTTTAAGCGTCAGCGGAATTCCGAGAACAATGGAAGAATTCCGAAGCATTTTTAAACTTCAAAACTTCAGAAGAATTCCGAGAAAAATAGAAGGGTACCAAAGCATGTTTAAACTTCACCGGAATTCCGAGAACACTGGAAGAGTTCCGAAGCATTTTTAAACTTCAGCGGAATTTGGAGAACAATCGAAGAGTTCCGAAGCATTTTTAAAAGTCAGCGGAATTCCGAGAACAATGGAAGAGTTGTGAAGCATTTTTAAACGTCAGCGGAATTCCGAGAACAATGGAAGAGTTCCGAAGCATTTTTAAACGTCAGCGGAATTCCGAGAACAATGGAAGAGTTCTGAAGCCTTTTTAAATGTCAGCGGAATTCCGAGAACAATGGAAGACTTCTGAAGCATTTTTAAATGTCAGCGGAATTCTGAGAACAATGGAAGAGTTCCGAAGCATTTTTAAACTTCAGCAGAATTCCGAGAACAATGGAAGAGTTCCGAAGCATACTTAAACTTCAGCGGAATTCCGAGAACAATGGAAGAGTTCTGAAGCATTTTTAAAAGTCAGCGGAATACCGAGAACAATGGAAGAGTTGTGAAGCATTTTTAAAAGTCAGCGGAATTCCGAGAACAATGGAAGAGTTGTGAAGCATTTTTAAACGTCAGTGGAATTCCAAGAACAATGGAAGAGTTCCGAAGCATTTTTAAATGTCAGCAGAATTCTGAGAACAATGGAAGAGTTCCGAAGCATTTTTAAACTTCAGCAGAATTCCGAGAACAATGGAAGAGTTCCGAAGCATACTTAAACTTCAGCGGAATTCCGAGAACAATGGAAGAGTTCAGAAGCATTTTTAAAAGTCAGCGGAATTCCGAGAACAATGGAAGAGTTGTGAAGCATTTTTAAACGTCAGCGGAATTCCGAGAACAATGGAAGAGTTCCGAAGCATTTTTAAACTTCAGCAGAATTCCGAGAACAATGGAACAGTTTTGAAGCAATTTTAAGCGTCAGCGGAATTCCGACAGCAATGGAAGAGTTCCGAAGCATTTTTAAAAGTCAGCAGAATTCTGAGAACAATAGAAGAGTTGTGAAGCATTTTTAATCGTCAGCGGAATTCCGAGAACAATGGAAGAATTCCGAAGCATTTTTAAACTTCAAAACTTCAGAAGAATTCCAAGAACAATGGAAGAGTTCCGAAGCATTCTTAAACTTCAGCGGAATTCCGAGAACAATGGAATAGTTCCGAAGCATTTTTAAAAGTCAGCGGAATTCCGAGAACAATGGAAGAGTTCCGTAGCATTTTTAAACATCAGAAGAATTCCTGGATCAATGGAAGTGTTCCGAAGCATTTTTAAACTTCACCGGAATTCCGAGAACAATAGAAGAGTTCCGAAGCATTTTTAAACGTCAGGGGAATTCCGAGAACAATGGAAGAGTTCTGAAGCATTTTTAAACGTCAGCGGAATTTTGAAAACAATGGAAGATTTCCGAAGCATTTTTAAACGTCAGCGGATTTCTGTGAACACTGGAAGAGTTCCGAAGCATTTTTAAACTTCAGCGGAATTTGGAGAACAATCGGAGAGTTCCGAAGCATTTTTAAAAGTCAGCGGAATTCCGAGAACAATGGAAGAGTTGTAAAGCATATTTAAAAGTCAGCGGAATTCCGAGAACAATGGAAGAGTTGTGAAGCATTTTTAAAAGTCAGCGGAATTCCGAGAACAATGGAAGAGTTGTGAAGCATTTTTAAACGTCAGCGGAATTCCGAGAACAATGGAAGAGTTCTGAAGCCTTTTTAAATGTCAGCGGAATTCAGAGAACAATGGAAGAGTTCCGAAGCATTTTTAAATGTCAGCGGAATTCTGAGAACAATGGAAGAGTTCCGAAGCATTTTTAAACTTCAGCAGAATTCCGAGAACAATGGAAGAGTTCCGAAGCATACTTAAACTTCAGCGGAATTCCGAGAACAATGGAAGAGTTCTGAAGCATTTTTAAAAGTCAGCGGAATACCGAGAACAATGGAAGAGTTGTGAAGCATTTTTAAACATCAGCGGAATACCAGAACAATGGAAGAGTTCCGAAGCATTTTTAAATGTCAGCGGAATTCCGAGAGCAATGGAAGAGTTCTGAAGCATTTTTAAACGTCAGCGGATTTTGAAAACAATGGAAGATTTCCGAAGCATTTTTAAACTTCAGCGGAATTTGGAGAACAATCGAAGAGTTCCGAAGCAATTTTAAAAGTCAGCGGAATTCCGAGAACAATGGAAGAGTTGTGAAGCATTTTTAAACGTCAGTGGAATTCCAAGAACAAAGCAAGAGTTCCGAAGCATTTTTAAACGTCAGCGGAATTCCGAGAACAATGGAAGAGTTCCGAAGCATTTTTAAACTTCAGAAGAATTCTGAGAACAATGGAAGAGTTCCGAAGCATTCTTAAACTTCAGCAGAATTCCGAGAACAATGGAAGAGTTTCGAAGCATTTTTAAAAGTAAGCGGAATTCCGAGAACAATAGAAGAGTTGTGAAGCAATTTTAAGCGTCAGCGGAATTCTGAGAACAATGGAAGCGTTCAGAAGCATTTTTAAAAGTCAGCGGAATACCGAGAACAATGGAAGAGTTGTGAAGCATTTTTAAGCATCAGCGGAATTCCGAGAACAATGGAAGAGTTCCGAAGCATTTTTAAACTTCAGCAGAATTCCGAGAACAATGGAAGAGTTCCGAAGCATTCTTAAACTTCAGCGGAATTCCGAGAACAATGGAAGAGTTCCGAAGCATTTTTAAATGTCAGCGGAATTCCGAGAACAATAGAAGAGTTGTGAAGCATTTTTAAGCGTCAGCGGAATTTCGAGAACAATGGAAGAGTTCCGAAGCATTTTTAAACTTCAGCAGAATTCTGAGAGCAATGGAAGAGTTCTGAAGCATTCTTAAACTTCAGCGGAATTCCGAGAACAATGGAAGAGTTTTGAAGCAATTTTAAGCGTCAGCGGAATTCCGACAACAATGGAAGAGTTCCGAAGCATTTTTAAACTTCAGCAGAATTTCTGGATCAATGGAAGAGTTCCGAAACATTTTTAAAAGTCAGCAGAACTCCGAGAACAATAAAAGGGTACCAAAGCATGTTTAAACTTCAGCGGAATTCTGAGAACAATGTAAGAGTTCCGAAGCATTTTTAAACTTCACCGGAATTCCGAGAACAATGGAAGAGTTCCGAAGCATTTTTAAACGTCAGCGGAATTCCGAGAACAATGGAAGAGTTCCGAAGCATTTTTAAAAGTCAGTGGAATTCTGAGAACAATAGAAGAGTTGTGAAGCATTTTTAAGCGTCAGCGGAATTCCGAGAACAATGGAAGAATTCCGAAGCATTTTTAAACTTCAAAACTTCAGCAGAATTCCGAGAACAATGGAAGAGTTGAGAATCATTCTTAAACTTCAGCGGAATTCCGAGAACAATGGAAGAGTTCCGAAGCATTTTTAAAAGTCAGCGGAATTCCGAGAACAATAGAAGAGTTCCGAAGCATTTTTAAACTTCAGCAGAATTCCTGGATCAATGGAAGAGTTCCGAAGCATTTTTAAAAGTCAGCAGAATTCCGAGAACAATAGAAGGGTACCAAAGCATGTTTAAACTTCAGCGGAATTCTGAGAACAATGTAAGAGTTCCGAAGCATTTTTAAACTTCACCGGAATTCCGAGAACAATGGAAGAGTTCCGAAGCATTTTTAAACATCAGCGGAATTCCGAGAACAATGGAAGAGTTCTGAAGCATTTTTAAACATCAGCGGAATTTTGAAAACAATGGAAGATTTCCGAAGCATTTTTAAACGTCAGCGGAATTCTGCGAACACTGGAAGAGTTCCGAAGCATTTTTAAACTTCAGCGGAATTTAGAGAGCAATCGAAGAGTTCCGAAGCATTTTTAAAAGTCAGCGGAATTCCGAGAACACTGGAAGAGTTCCGAAGCATTTTTAAACTTCAGCGGAATTTGGAGAACAATCGAAGAGTTCCGAAGCATTTTTAAAAGTCAGCGGAATTCCGAGAACAATGGAAGAGTTGTGAAGCATTTTTAAACGTCAGCGGAATTCCGAGAACAATGGAAGAGTTCCGAAGCATTTTTAAACGTCAGCGGAATTCCGAGAACAATGGAAGAGTTCTGAAGCCTTTTTAAATGTCAGCGGAATTCCGAGAACAATGGAAGAGTTGTGAAGCATTTTTAAAAGTCAGCGGAATTCCGAGAACACTGGAAGAGTTCCGAAGCATACTTAAACTTCAGCGGAATTCCGAGAACAATGGAAGAGTTCTGAAGCATTTTTAAAAGTCAGCAGAATACCGAGAACAATGGAAGAGTTGTGAAGCATTTTTAAACATCAGCGGAATACCAGAACAATGGAAGAGTTCCGAAGCATTTTTAAATGTCAGCGGAATTCCGAGAGCAATGGAAGAGTTCTGAAGCATTTTTAAACGTCAGCGGATTTTGAAAACAATGGAAGATTTCCGAAGCATTTTTAAACTTCAGCGGAATTTGGAGAACAATCGAAGAGTTCCGAAGCAATTTTAAAAGTCAGCGGAATTCCGAGAACAATGGAAGAGTTGTGAAGCATTTTTAAACGTCAGTGGAATTCCAAGAACAAAGCAAGAGTTCCGAAGCATTTTTAAACGTCAGCGGAATTCCGAGAACAATGGAAGAGTTCCGAAGCATTTTTAAACTTCAGAAGAATTCTGAGAACAATGGAAGAGTTCCGAAGCATTCTTAAACTTCAGCAGAATTCCGAGAACAATGGAAGAGTTTCGAAGCATTTTTAAAAGTAAGCGGAATTCCGAGAACAATAGAAGAGTTGTGAAGCAATTTTAAGCGTCAGCGGAATTCTGAGAACAATGGAAGCGTTCAGAAGCATTTTTAAAAGTCAGCGGAATACCGAGAACAATGGAAGAGTTGTGAAGCATTTTTAAGCATCAGCGGAATTCCGAGAACAATGGAAGAGTTCCGAAGCATTTTTAAACTTCAGCAGAATTCCGAGAACAATGGAAGAGTTCCGAAGCATTCTTAAACTTCAGCGGAATTCCGAGAACAATGGAAGAGTTCCGAAGCATTTTTAAATGTCAGCGGAATTCCGAGAACAATAGAAGAGTTGTGAAGCATTTTTAAGCGTCAGCGGAATTTCGAGAACAATGGAAGAGTTCCGAAGCATTTTTAAACTTCAGCAGAATTCTGAGAGCAATGGAAGAGTTCTGAAGCATTCTTAAACTTCAGCGGAATTCCGAGAACAATGGAAGAGTTTTGAAGCAATTTTAAGCGTCAGCGGAATTCCGACAACAATGGAAGAGTTCCGAAGCATTTTTAAACTTCAGCAGAATTTCTGGATCAATGGAAGAGTTCCGAAACATTTTTAAAAGTCAGCAGAACTCCGAGAACAATAAAAGGGTACCAAAGCATGTTTAAACTTCAGCGGAATTCTGAGAACAATGTAAGAGTTCCGAAGCATTTTTAAACTTCACCGGAATTCCGAGAACAATGGAAGAGTTCCGAAGCATTTTTAAACGTCAGCGGAATTCCGAGAACAATGGAAGAGTTCCGAAGCATTTTTAAAAGTCAGTGGAATTCTGAGAACAATAGAAGAGTTGTGAAGCATTTTTAAGCGTCAGCGGAATTCCGAGAACAATGGAAGAATTCCGAAGCATTTTTAAACTTCAAAACTTCAGCAGAATTCCGAGAACAATGGAAGAGTTGAGAATCATTCTTAAACTTCAGCGGAATTCCGAGAACAATGGAAGAGTTCCGAAGCATTTTTAAAAGTCAGCGGAATTCCGAGAACAATAGAAGAGTTCCGAAGCATTTTTAAACTTCAGCAGAATTCCTGGATCAATGGAAGAGTTCCGAAGCATTTTTAAAAGTCAGCAGAATTCCGAGAACAATAGAAGGGTACCAAAGCATGTTTAAACTTCAGCGGAATTCTGAGAACAATGTAAGAGTTCCGAAGCATTTTTAAACTTCACCGGAATTCCGAGAACAATGGAAGAGTTCCGAAGCATTTTTAAACATCAGCGGAATTCCGAGAACAATGGAAGAGTTCTGAAGCATTTTTAAACATCAGCGGAATTTTGAAAACAATGGAAGATTTCCGAAGCATTTTTAAACGTCAGCGGAATTCTGCGAACACTGGAAGAGTTCCGAAGCATTTTTAAACTTCAGCGGAATTTAGAGAGCAATCGAAGAGTTCCGAAGCATTTTTAAAAGTCAGCGGAATTCCGAGAACACTGGAAGAGTTCCGAAGCATTTTTAAACTTCAGCGGAATTTGGAGAACAATCGAAGAGTTCCGAAGCATTTTTAAAAGTCAGCGGAATTCCGAGAACAATGGAAGAGTTGTGAAGCATTTTTAAACGTCAGCGGAATTCCGAGAACAATGGAAGAGTTCCGAAGCATTTTTAAACGTCAGCGGAATTCCGAGAACAATGGAAGAGTTCTGAAGCCTTTTTAAATGTCAGCGGAATTCCGAGAACAATGGAAGAGTTGTGAAGCATTTTTAAAAGTCAGCGGAATTCCGAGAACACTGGAAGAGTTCCGAAGCATACTTAAACTTCAGCGGAATTCCGAGAACAATGGAAGAGTTCTGAAGCATTTTTAAAAGTCAGCAGAATACCGAGAACAATGGAAGAGTTGTGAAGCATTTTTAAAAGTCAGCGGAATTCCGAGAACACTGGAAAAGTTCCGAAGCATTTTTAAACTTCAGCGGAATTTGGAGAACAATCGAAGAGTTCCGAAGCAATTTTAAAAGTCAGCGGAATTCCGAGAACAATGGAAGAGTTGTGAAGCATTTTTAAACGTCAGCGGAATTCCGAGAACAATGGAAGAGTTCCGAAGCATTTTTAAACGTCAGCGGAATTCCGAGAACAATGGAAGAGTTCCGAAGCATTTTTAAACTTCAGCAGAATTCCGAGAACAATGGAAGAGTTCCGAAGCATTCTTAAACTTCAGCGGAATTCCGAGAAAAATGGAACAGTTTTGAAGCAATTTTAAGCGTCAGCGGAATTCCGACAGCAATGGAAGAGTTCCGAAGCATTTTTAGAAGTCAGCAGAATTCTGAGAACAATAGAAGAGTTGTGAAGCATTTTTAAGCGTCAGCGGAATTCCGAGAACAATGGAAGAATTCCGAAGCATTTTTAAACTTCAAAACTTCAGAAGAATTCCGAGAAAAATAGAAGGGTACCAAAGCATGTTTAAACTTCACCGGAATTCCGAGAACACTGGAAGAGTTCCGAAGCATTTTTAAACTTCAGCGGAATTTGGAGAACAATCGAAGAGTTCCGAAGCATTTTTAAAAGTCAGCGGAATTCCGAGAACAATGGAAGAGTTGTGAAGCATTTTTAAACGTCAGCGGAATTCCGAGAACAATGGAAGAGTTCCGAAGCATTTTTAAACGTCAGCGGAATTCCGAGAACAATGGAAGAGTTCTGAAGCCTTTTTAAATGTCAGCGGAATTCCGAGAACAATGGAAGACTTCTGAAGCATTTTTAAATGTCAGCGGAATTCTGAGAACAATGGAAGAGTTCCGAAGCATTTTTAAACTTCAGCAGAATTCCGAGAACAATGGAAGAGTTCCGAAGCATACTTAAACTTCAGCGGAATTCCGAGAACAATGGAAGAGTTCTGAAGCATTTTTAAAAGTCAGCGGAATACCGAGAACAATGGAAGAGTTGTGAAGCATTTTTAAAAGTCAGCGGAATTCCGAGAACAATGGAAGAGTTGTGAAGCATTTTTAAACGTCAGTGGAATTCCAAGAACAATGGAAGAGTTCCGAAGCATTTTTAAATGTCAGCAGAATTCTGAGAACAATGGAAGAGTTCCGAAGCATTTTTAAACTTCAGCAGAATTCCGAGAACAATGGAAGAGTTCCGAAGCATACTTAAACTTCAGCGGAATTCCGAGAACAATGGAAGAGTTCAGAAGCATTTTTAAAAGTCAGCGGAATTCCGAGAACAATGGAAGAGTTGTGAAGCATTTTTAAACGTCAGCGGAATTCCGAGAACAATGGAAGAGTTCCGAAGCATTTTTAAACTTCAGCAGAATTCCGAGAACAATGGAACAGTTTTGAAGCAATTTTAAGCGTCAGCGGAATTCCGACAGCAATGGAAGAGTTCCGAAGCATTTTTAAAAGTCAGCAGAATTCTGAGAACAATAGAAGAGTTGTGAAGCATTTTTAATCGTCAGCGGAATTCCGAGAACAATGGAAGAATTCCGAAGCATTTTTAAACTTCAAAACTTCAGAAGAATTCCAAGAACAATGGAAGAGTTCCGAAGCATTCTTAAACTTCAGCGGAATTCCGAGAACAATGGAATAGTTCCGAAGCATTTTTAAAAGTCAGCGGAATTCCGAGAACAATGGAAGAGTTCCGTAGCATTTTTAAACATCAGAAGAATTCCTGGATCAATGGAAGTGTTCCGAAGCATTTTTAAACTTCACCGGAATTCCGAGAACAATAGAAGAGTTCCGAAGCATTTTTAAACGTCAGGGGAATTCCGAGAACAATGGAAGAGTTCTGAAGCATTTTTAAACGTCAGCGGAATTTTGAAAACAATGGAAGATTTCCGAAGCATTTTTAAACGTCAGCGGATTTCTGTGAACACTGGAAGAGTTCCGAAGCATTTTTAAACTTCAGCGGAATTTGGAAAACAATCGGAGAGTTCCGAAGCATTTTTAAAAGTCAGCGGAATTCCGAGAACAATGGAAGAGTTGTAAAGCATATTTAAAAGTCAGCGGAATTCCGAGAACAATGGAAGAGTTGTGAAGCATTTTTAAAAGTCAGCGGAATTCCGAGAACAATGGAAGAGTTGTGAAGCATTTTTAAACGTCAGCGGAATTCCGAGAACAATGGAAGAGTTCTGAAGCCTTTTTAAATGTCAGCGGAATTCAGAGAACAATGGAAGAGTTCCGAAGCATTTTTAAATGTCAGCGGAATTCTGAGAACAATGGAAGAGTTCCGAAGCATTTTTAAACTTCAGCAGAATTCCGAGAACAATGGAAGAGTTCCGAAGCATACTTAAACTTCAGCGGAATTCCGAGAACAATGGAAGAGTTCTGAAGCATTTTTAAAAGTCAGCGGAATACCGAGAACAATGGAAGAGTTGTGAAGCATTTTTAAACATCAGCGGAATACCAGAACAATGGAAGAGTTCCGAAGCATTTTTAAATGTCAGCGGAATTCCGAGAGCAATGGAAGAGTTCTGAAGCATTTTTAAACGTCAGCGGATTTTGAAAACAATGGAAGATTTCCGAAGCATTTTTAAACTTCAGCGGAATTTGGAGAACAATCGAAGAGTTCCGAAGCAATTTTAAAAGTCAGCGGAATTCCGAGAACAATGGAAGAGTTGTGAAGCATTTTTAAACGTCAGTGGAATTCCAAGAACAAAGCAAGAGTTCCGAAGCATTTTTAAACGTCAGCGGAATTCCGAGAACAATGGAAGAGTTCCGAAGCATTTTTAAACTTCAGAAGAATTCTGAGAACAATGGAAGAGTTCCGAAGCATTCTTAAACTTCAGCAGAATTCCGAGAACAATGGAAGAGTTTCGAAGCATTTTTAAAAGTAAGCGGAATTCCGAGAACAATAGAAGAGTTGTGAAGCAATTTTAAGCGTCAGCGGAATTCTGAGAACAATGGAAGCGTTCAGAAGCATTTTTAAAAGTCAGCGGAATACCGAGAACAATGGAAGAGTTGTGAAGCATTTTTAAGCATCAGCGGAATTCCGAGAACAATGGAAGAGTTCCGAAGCATTTTTAAACTTCAGCAGAATTCCGAGAACAATGGAAGAGTTCCGAAGCATTCTTAAACTTCAGCGGAATTCCGAGAACAATGGAAGAGTTCCGAAGCATTTTTAAATGTCAGCGGAATTCCGAGAACAATAGAAGAGTTGTGAAGCATTTTTAAGCGTCAGCGGAATTTCGAGAACAATGGAAGAGTTCCGAAGCATTTTTAAACTTCAGCAGAATTCTGAGAGCAATGGAAGAGTTCTGAAGCATTCTTAAACTTCAGCGGAATTCCGAGAACAATGGAAGAGTTTTGAAGCAATTTTAAGCGTCAGCGGAATTCCGACAACAATGGAAGAGTTCCGAAGCATTTTTAAACTTCAGCAGAATTTCTGGATCAATGGAAGAGTTCCGAAACATTTTTAAAAGTCAGCAGAACTCCGAGAACAATAAAAGGGTACCAAAGCATGTTTAAACTTCAGCGGAATTCTGAGAACAATGTAAGAGTTCCGAAGCATTTTTAAACTTCACCGGAATTCCGAGAACAATGGAAGAGTTCCGAAGCATTTTTAAACGTCAGCGGAATTCCGAGAACAATGGAAGAGTTCTGAAGCATTTTTAAACGTCAGCGGAATTTTGAAAACAATGGAAGATTTCCGAAGCATTTTTAAACGTCAGCGGAATTCTGCGAACACTGGAAGAATTCCGAAGCATTTTTAAACTTCAGCGGAATTTGGAGAACAATCGAAGAGTTCCGAAGCATTTTTAAAAGTCAGCGGAATTCCGAGAACAATGGAAGAGTTGTGAAGCATTTTTAAACGTCAGCGGAATACCAGAACAATGGAAGAGTTCCGAAGCATTTTTAAATGTCAGCGGAATTCCGAGAACAATGGAAGAGTTCTGAAGCATTTTTAAACGTCAGCGGATTTTGAAAACAATGGAAGATTTCCGAAGCATTTTTAAACGTCAGCGGAATTCTGCGAACACTGGAAGAGTTCCGAAGCATTTTTAAACTTCAGCGGAATTTGGAGAACAATCGAAGAGTTCCGAAGCAATTTTAAAAGTCAGCGGAATTCCGAGAACAATGGAAGAGTTGTGAAGCATTTTTAAACGTCAGTGGAATTCCAAGAACAAAGGAAGAGTTCCGAAGCATTTTTAAACGTCAGCGGATTTTGAAAACAATGGAAGATTTCCGAAGCATTTTTAAACGTCAGCGGAATTTGGAGAACAATCGAAGAGTTCCGAAGCATTTTTAAACTTCAACAGAATTTGGAGAACAATCGAAGAGTTCCGAAGCAATTTTAAAAGTCAGCGGAATTCCGAGAACAATGGAAGAGTTGTGAAGCATTTTTAAACGTCAGTGGAATTCCAAGAACAATGGAAGAGTTCCGAAGCATTTTTAAATGTCAGCGGAATTCCGAGAACAATAGAAGAGTTCCGAAGCATTTTTAAACTTCAGCGGAATTTTGAAAACAATGGAAGATTTCCGAAGCATTTTTAAACGTCAGCGGAATTCTGCGAACACTGGAAGAGTTCCGAAGCATTTTTAAACGTCAGCAGAATTCCGAGAACAATAGAAGGGTACCAAAGCATGTTTAAACTTCAGCGGAATTCTGAGAACAATGTAAGAGTTCCGAAGCATTTTTAAACTTCACCGGAATTCCGAGAACAATGGAAGAGTTCCGAAGCATTTTTAAACGTCAGCGGAATTCCGAGAACAATGGAAGAGTTCTGAAGCATTTTTAAACATCAGCGGAATTTTGAAAACAATGGAAGATTTCCGAAGCATTTTTAAACGTCAGCGGAATTCTGCGAACACTGGAAGAGTTCCGAAGCATTTTTAAACGTCAGCGGAATTCCGAGAACAATGGAAGAGTTCCGAAGCATTTTTAAACTTCACCGGAATTCCGAGAACAATGGAAGAGTTCCGAAGCATTTTTAAACGTCAGCGGAATTCCGAGAACAATGGAAGAGTTCTGAAGCATTTTTAAACATCAGCGGAATTTTGAAAACAATGGAAGAGTTCTGAAGCATTTTTAAACATCAGCGGAATTTTGAAAACAATGGAAGATTTCCGAAGCATTTTTAAACGTCAGCGGAATTCTGCGAACACTGGAAGAGTTCCGAAGCATTTTTAAACTTCAGCGGAATTTGGAGAACAATCGAAGAGTTCCGAAGCATTTTTAAAAGTCAGCGGAATTCCGAGAACACTGGAAGAGTTCCGAAGCATTTTTAAACTTCAGCGGAATTTGGAGAACAATCGAAGAGTTCCGAAGCATTTTTAAAACTCAGCGGAATTCCGAGAACAATGGAAGAGTTGTGAAGCATTTTTAAACGTCAGCGGATTTTGAAAACAATGGAAGATTTCCGAAGCATTTTTAAACGTCAGCGGAATTCTGCGAACACTGGAAGAGTTCCGAAGCATTTTTAAACTTCAGCGGAATTTGGAGAACAATCGAAGAGTTCCGAAGCAATTTTAAAAGTCAGCGGAATTCCGAGAACAATGGAAGAGTTGTGAAGCATTTTTAAACGTCAGTGGAATTCCAAGAACAAAGGAAGAGTTCCGAAGCATTTTTAAACGTCAGCGGATTTTGAAAACAATGGAAGATTTCCGAAGCATTTTTAAACGTCAGCGGAATTTGGAGAACAATCGAAGAGTTCCGAAGCATTTTTAAACTTCAACAGAATTTGGAGAACAATCGAAGAGTTCCGAAGCAATTTTAAAAGTCAGCGGAATTCCGAGAACAATGGAAGAGTTGTGAAGCATTTTTAAACGTCAGTGGAATTCCAAGAACAATGGAAGAGTTCCGAAGCATTTTTAAATGTCAGCGGAATTCCGAGAACAATAGAAGAGTTCCGAAGCATTTTTAAACTTCAGCGGAATTTTGAAAACAATGGAAGATTTCCGAAGCATTTTTAAACGTCAGCGGAATTCTGCGAACACTGGAAGAGTTCCGAAGCATTTTTAAACGTCAGCAGAATTCCGAGAACAATAGAAGGGTACCAAAGCATGTTTAAACTTCAGCGGAATTCTGAGAACAATGTAAGAGTTCCGAAGCATTTTTAAACTTCACCGGAATTCCGAGAACAATGGAAGAGTTCCGAAGCATTTTTAAACGTCAGCGGAATTCCGAGAACAATGGAAGAGTTCTGAAGCATTTTTAAACATCAGCGGAATTTTGAAAACAATGGAAGATTTCCGAAGCATTTTTAAACGTCAGCGGAATTCTGCGAACACTGGAAGAGTTCCGAAGCATTTTTAAACGTCAGCGGAATTCCGAGAACAATGGAAGAGTTCCGAAGCATTTTTAAACTTCACCGGAATTCCGAGAACAATGGAAGAGTTCCGAAGCATTTTTAAACGTCAGCGGAATTCCGAGAACAATGGAAGAGTTCTGAAGCATTTTTAAACATCAGCGGAATTTTGAAAACAATGGAAGAGTTCTGAAGCATTTTTAAACATCAGCGGAATTTTGAAAACAATGGAAGATTTCCGAAGCATTTTTAAACGTCAGCGGAATTCTGCGAACACTGGAAGAGTTCCGAAGCATTTTTAAACTTCAGCGGAATTTGGAGAACAATCGAAGAGTTCCGAAGCATTTTTAAAAGTCAGCGGAATTCCGAGAACACTGGAAGAGTTCCGAAGCATTTTTAAACTTCAGCGGAATTTGGAGAACAATCGAAGAGTTCCGAAGCATTTTTAAAACTCAGCGGAATTCCGAGAACAATGGAAGAGTTGTGAAGCATTTTTAAACGTCAGCGGAATTCCGAGAACAATGGAAGAGTTGTGAAGCATTTTTAAACATCAGCAGAATTCCTGGATCAATGGAAGAGTTCCGAATCATTTTTAAAAGTCAGCAGAATTCCGAGAACAATAGAAGGGTACCAAAGCATGTTTAAACTTCAGCGGAATTCCGAGAACAATGTAAGAGTTCCGAAGCATTTTTAAACTTCACCAGAATTCCGAGAACAATGGAAGAGTTCAAAAGCATTTTTAAACGTCAGCGGAATTCCGAGAACAATGGAAGAGTTCCGAAGCATTTTTAAACTTCACCGGAATTCCGAGAACAATGGAAGAGTTCCGAAGCATTTTTAAACGTCAGCGGAATTCCGAGAACAATGGAAGAGTTCTGAAGCATTTTTAAACATCAGCGGAATTTTGAAAACAATGGAAGATTTCCGAAGCATTTTTAAACGTCAGCGGAATTCTGCGAACACTGGAAGAGTTCCGAAGCATTTTTAAACTTCAGCGGAATTTGGAGAACAATCGAAGAGTTCTGAAGCATTTTTAAAAGTCAGCGGAATTCCGAGAACAATGGAAGAGTTGTGAAGCATTTTTAAACGTCAGCGGAATTCCGAGAACAATGGAAGAGTTCCGAAGCATTTTTAAACTTCAGCAGAATTCCTGGATCAATGTAAGAGTTCCGAAACATTTTTAAAAGTCAGCACAACTCCGAGAACAATAGAAGGGTACCAAAGCATGTTTAAACTTCAGCGGAATTCTGAGAACAATGTAAGAGTTCCGAAGCATTTTTAAACTTCACCGGAATTCCGAGAACAATGGAAGAGTTCTGAAGCATTTTTAAACGTCAGCGGAATTTTGAAAACAATGGAAGATTTCCGAAGCATTTTTAAACGTCAGCGGAATTCCGAGAACAATGGAAGAGTTCTGAAGCATTTTTAAACTTCAGCGGAATTTGGAGAACAATCGAAGAGTTCTGAAGCATTTTTAAAAGTCAGCGGAATTCTGAGAACAATAGAAGAGTTGTGAAGCATTTTTAAGCGTCAGCGGAATTCCGAGAACAATGGAAGAATTCCGAAGCATTTTTAAACTTCAAAACTTCAGAAGAATTCCGAGAACAATGAAAGAGTTCCGAAGCATTCTTAAACTTCAGCGGAATTCCGAGAACAATGGAAGAGTTCCGAAGCATTTTTAAAGGTCAGCGGAATTCCGAGAACAATGGAAGAGTTCCGAAGCATTTTTAAACATCAGCAGAATTCCTGGATCAATGGAAGAGTTCCGAATCATTTTTAAAAGTCAGCAGAACTCCGAGAACAATAGAAGGGTACCAAAGCATGTTTAAACTTCAGCGGAATTCTGAGAACAATGTAAGAGTTCCGAAGCATTTTTAAACTTCACCGGAATTCCGAGAACAATGGAAGAGTTCCGAAGCATTTTTAAACGTCAGCGGAATTCCGAGAACAATGGAAGAGTTCTGAAGCATTTTTAAACGTCAGCGGAATTTTGAAAACAATGGAAGATTTCCGAAGCATTTTTAAATGTCAGCGGAATTCTGCGAACACTGGAAGAATTCCGAAGCATTTTTAAACTTCAGCGGAATTTGGAGAACAATCGAAGAGTTCCGAAGCATTTTTAAAAGTCAGCGGAATTCCGAGAACAATGGAAGAGTTGTGAAGCATTTTTAAACGTCAGCGGAATACCAGAACAATGGAAGAGTTCCGAAGCATTTTTAAATGTCAGCGGAATTCCGAGAACAATGGAAGAGTTCTGAAGCATTTTTAAACGTCAGCGGATTTTGAAAACAATGGAAGAGTTCCGAAGCATTTTTAAACTTCAGCGGAATTTGGAGAACAATCGAAGAGTTCCGAAGCAATTTTAAAAGTCAGCGGAATTCCGAGAACAATGGAAGAGTTGTGAAGCATTTTTAAACGTCAGTGGAATTCCAAGAACAAAGGAAGAGTTCCGAAGCATTTTTAAACGTCAGCGGATTTTGAAAACAATGGAAGATTTCCGAAGCATTTTTAAACGTCAGCGGAATTTGGAGAACAATCGAAGAGTTCCGAAGCATTTTTAAACTTCAACAGAATTTGGAGAACAATCGAAGAGTTCCGAAGCAATTTTAAAAGTCAGCGGAATTCCGAGAACAATGGAAGAGTTGTGAAGCATTTTTAAACGTCAGTGGAATTCCAAGAACAATGGAAGAGTTCCGAAGCATTTTTAAATGTCAGCGGAATTCCGAGAACAATAGAAGAGTTCCGAAGCATTTTTAAACTTCAGCAGAATTCCTGGATCAATGGAAGAGTTCCGAAGCATTTTTAAACGTCAGCGGAATTCCGAGAACAATGGAAGAGTTCCGAAGCATTTTTAAACTTCACCGGAATTCCGAAAACAATGGAAGAGTTCCGAAGCATTTTTAAACGTCAGCGGAATTCCGAGAACAATGGAAGAGTTCCGAAGCATTTTTAAACTTCAGCGGAATTTGGAGAACAATCGAAGAGTTCCGAAGCATTTTTAAACTTCACCGGAATTCCGAGAACAATGGAAGAGTTCCGAAGCATTTTTAAACATCAGCGGAATTTTGAAAACAATGGAAGATTTCCGAAGCATTTTTAAACGTCAGCGGAATTCTGCGAACACTGGAAGAGTTCCGAAGCATTTTTAAACTTCAGCGGAATTTGGAGAACAATCGAAGAGTTCCGAAGCATTTTTAAAAGTCAGCGGAATTCCGAGAACACTGGAAGAGTTCCGAAGCATTTTTAAACTTCAGCGGAATTTGGAGAACAATCGAAGAGTTCCGAAGCATTTTTAAAAATCAGCGGAATTCCGAGAACAATTTAAGAGTTGTGAAGCATTTTTAAACGTCAGCGGAATTCCGAGAACAATGGAAGAGTTCCGAAGCATTTTTAAACTTCAGCAGAATTCCTGGATCAATGGAAGAGTTCCGAAACATTTTTAAAAGTCAGCAGAACTCCGAGAACAATAGAAGGGTACCAAAGCATGTTTAAACTTCAGCGGAATTCTGAGAACAATGTAAGAGTTCCGAAGCATTTTTAAAAGTCAGCGGAATTCCGAGAACACTGGAAGAATTCCGAAGCATTTTTAAACTTCAGCGGAATTTGGAGAACAATCGAAGAGTTCCGAAGCATTTTTAAAAGTCAGCGGAATTCCGAGAACAATGGAAGAGTTGAGAAGCATTTTTAAACGTCAGCGGAATACCAGAACAATGGAAGAGTTCCGAAGCATTTTTAAATGTCAGCGGAATTCCGAGAACAATGGAAGAGTTCTGAAGCATTTTTAAACGTCAGCGGATTTTTGAAAACAATGGAAGATTTCTGAATCATTTTTAAACGTCAGCGGAATTCTGCGAACACTGGAAGAGTTCCGAAGCATTTTTAAACTTCAGCAGAATTCTGAGAACAATGGAAGAGTTCTGAAGCATTCTTAAACTTCAGTGGAATTCCGAGAACAATGGAACAGTTTTGAAGCAATTTTAAGCGTCAGCGGAATTCCGACAACAATGGAAGAGTTCCGAAGCATTTTTAAAAGTCAGCGGAATTCTGAGAACAATAGAAGAGTTGTGAAGCATTTTTAAGCGTCAGCGGAATTCCGAGAACAATGGAAGAATTCCGAAACATTTTTAAACTTCAAAACTTCAGAAGAATTCCGAGAACAATGGAAGAGTTCCGAAGCATTCTTAAACTTCAGCGGAATTCCGAGAACAATGGAAGAGTTTCGAAGCATTTTTAAAGGTCAGCGGAATTCCGAGAACAATGGAAGAGTTCCGAAGCATTTTTAAACATCAGCAGAATTCCTGGATCAATGGAAGAGTTCCGAATCATTTTTAAAAGTCAGCAGAATTCCGAGAACAATAGAAGGGTACCAAAGCATGTTTAAACTTCACCGGAATTCCGAGAACAATGTAAGAGTTCCGAAGCATTTTTAAACTTCACCAGAATTCCGAGAACAATGGAAGAGTTCAAAAGCATTTTTAAACGTCAGCGGAATTCCGAGAACAATGGAAGAGTTCCGAAGCATTTTTAAACTTCACCGGAATTCCGAGAACAATGGAAGAGTTCCGAAGCATTTTTAAACGTCAGCGGAATTCCGAGAACAATGGAAGAGTTCTGAAGCATTTTTAAACATCAGCGGAATTTTGAAAACAATGGAAGATTTCCGAAGCATTTTTAAACGTCAGCAGAATTCTGCGAACACTGGAAGAGTTCCGAAGCATTTTTAAACTTCAGCGGAATTTGGAGAACAATCGAAGAGTTCTGAAGCATTTTTAAAAGTCAGCGGAATTCCGAGAACAATGGAAGAGTTGTGAAGCATTTTTAAACGTCAGCGGAATACCAGAACAATGGAAGAGTTCTGAAGCATTTTTAAAAGTCAGCGGAATTCCGAGAACAATGGAAGAGTTGTGAAGCATTTTTAAACGTCAGCGGAATTCCGAGAACAATGGAAGAGTTCCGAAGCATTTTTAAACTTCAGCAGAATTCCTGGATCAATGTAAGAGTTCCGAAACATTTTTAAAAGTCAGCACAACTCCGAGAACAATAGAAGGGTACCAAAGCATGTTTAAACTTCAGCGGAATTCTGAGAACAATGTAAGAGTTCCGAAGCATTTTTAAACTTCACCGGAATTCCGAGAACAATGGAAGAGTTCCGAAGCATTTTTAAACGTCAGCGGAATTCCGAGAACAATGGAAGAGTTCTGAAGCATTTTTAAACGTCAGCGGAATTTTGAAAACAATGGAAGATTTCCGAAGCATTTTTAAACGTCAGCGGAATTCCGAGAACAATTTAAGAGTTCTGAAGCATTTTTAAACTTCAGCGGAATTTGGAGAACAATCGAAGAGTTCTGAAGCATTTTTAAAAGTCAGCGGAATTCTGAGAACAATAGAAGAGTTGTGAAGCATTTTTAAGCGTCAGCGGAATTCCGAGAACAATGGAAGAATTCCGAAGCATTTTTAAACTTCAAAACTTCAGAAGAATTCCGAGAACAATGAAAGAGTTCCGAAGCATTCTTAAACTTCAGCGGAATTCCGAGAACAATGGAAGAGTTCCGAAGCATTTTTAAAGGTCAGCGGAATTCCGAGAACAATGGAAGAGTTCCGAAGCATTTTTAAACATCAGCAGAATTCCTGGATCAATGGAAGAGTTCCGAATCATTTTTAAAAGTCAGCAGAACTCCGAGAACAATAGAAGGGTACCAAAGCATGTTTAAACTTCAGCGGAATTCTGAGAACAATGTAAGAGTTCCGAAGCATTTTTAAACTTCACCGGAATTCCGAGAACAATGGAAGAGTTCCGAAGCATTTTTAAACGTCAGCGGAATTCCGAGAACAATGGAAGAGTTCTGAAGCATTTTTAAACGTCAGCGGAATTTTGAAAACAATGGAAGATTTCCGAAGCATTTTTAAATGTCAGCGGAATTCTGCGAACACTGGAAGAATTCCGAAGCATTTTTAAACTTCAGCGGAATTTGGAGAACAATCGAAGAGTTCCGAAGCATTTTTAAAAGTCAGCGGAATTCCGAGAACAATGGAAGAGTTGTGAAGCATTTTTAAACGTCAGCGGAATACCAGAACAATGGAAGAGTTCCGAAGCATTTTTAAATGTCAGCGGAATTCCGAGAACAATGGAAGAGTTCTGAAGCATTTTTAAACGTCAGCGGATTTTGAAAACAATGGAAGATTTCCGAAGCATTTTTAAACGTCAGCGGAATTCTGCGAACACTGGAAGAGTTCCGAAGCATTTTTAAACTTCAGCGGAATTTGGAGAACAATCGAAGAGTTCCGAAGCAATTTTAAAAGTCAGCGGAATTCCGAGAACAATGGAAGAGTTGTGAAGCATTTTTAAACGTCAGTGGAATTCCAAGAACAAAGGAAGAGTTCCGAAGCATTTTTAAACGTCAGCGGATTTTGAAAACAATGGAAGATTTCCGAAGCATTTTTAAACGTCAGCGGAATTTGGAGAACAATCGAAGAGTTCCGAAGCATTTTTAAACTTCAACAGAATTTGGAGAACAATCGAAGAGTTCCGAAGCAATTTTAAAAGTCAGCGGAATTCCGAGAACAATGGAAGAGTTGTGAAGCATTTTTAAACGTCAGTGGAATTCCAAGAACAATGGAAGAGTTCCGAAGCATTTTTAAATGTCAGCGGAATTCAGAGAACAATAGAAGAGTTCCGAAGCATTTTTAAACTTCAGCAGAATTCCTGGATCAATGGAAGAGTTCCGAAGCATTTTTAAACGTCAGCGGAATTCCGAGAACAATGGAAGCGTTCCGAAGCATTTTTAAACTTCACCGGAATTCCGAGAACAATGGAAGAGTTCCGAAGCATTTTTAAACGTCAGCGGAATTCCGAGAACAATGGAAGAGTTCTGAAGCATTTTTAAACATCAGCGGAATTTTGAAAACAATGGAAGATTTCCGAAGCATTTTTAAACGTCAGCGGAATTCTGCGAACACTGGAAGAGTTCCGAAGCATTTTTAAACTTCAGCAGAATTTGGAGAACAATCGAAGAGTTCCGAAGCATTTTTAAAAGTCAGCGGAATTCCGAGAACACTGGAAGAGTTCCGAAGCATTTTTAAACTTCAGCGGAATTTGGAGAACAATCGAAGAGTTCCGAAGCATTTTTAAAAATCAGCGGAATTCCGAGAACAATTTAAGAGTTGTGAAGCATTTTTAAACGTCAGCGGAATTCCGAGAACAATGGAAGAGTTCCGAAGCATTTTTAAACTTCAGCAGAATTCCTGGATCAATGGAAGAGTTCCGAAACATTTTTAAAAGTCAGCAGAACTCCGAGAACAATAGAAGGGTACCAAAGCATGTTTAAACTTCAGCGGAATTCTGAGAACAATGTAAGAGTTCCGAAGCATTTTTAAAAGTCAGCGGAATTCCGAGAACACTGGAAGAATTCCGAAGCATTTTTAAACTTCAGCGGAATTTGGAGAACAATCGAAGAGTTCCGAAGCATTTTTAAAAGTCAGCGGAATTCCGAGAACAATGGAAGAGTTGAGAAGCATTTTTAAACGTCAGCGGAATACCAGAACAATGGAAGAGTTCCGAAGCATTTTTAAATGTCAGCGGAATTCCGAGAACAATGGAAGAGTTCTGAAGCATTTTTAAACGTCAGCGGATTTTTGAAAACAATGGAAGATTTCTGAATCATTTTTAAACGTCAGCGGAATTCTGCGAACACTGGAAGAGTTCCGAAGCATTTTTAAACTTCAGCAGAATTCTGAGAACAATGGAAGAGTTCTGAAGCATTCTTAAACTTCAGTGGAATTCCGAGAACAATGGAACAGTTTTGAAGCAATTTTAAGCGTCAGCGGAATTCCGACAACAATGGAAGAGTTCCGAAGCATTTTTAAAAGTCAGCGGAATTCTGAGAACAATAGAAGAGTTGTGAAGCATTTTTAAGCGTCAGCGGAATTCCGAGAACAATGGAAGAATTCCGAAACATTTTTAAACTTCAAAACTTCAGAAGAATTCCGAGAACAATGGAAGAGTTCCGAAGCATTCTTAAACTTCAGCGGAATTCCGAGAACAATGGAAGAGTTCCGAAGCATTTTTAAACATCAGCAGAATTCCTGGATCAATGGAAGAGTTCCGAATCATTTTTAAAAGTCAGCAGAATTCCGAGAACAATAGAAGGGTACCAAAGCATGTTTAAACTTCAGCGGAATTCCGAGAACAATGTAAGAGTTCCGAAGCATTTTTAAACTTCACCAGAATTCCGAGAACAATGGAAGAGTTCAAAAGCATTTTTAAACGTCAGCGGAATTCCGAGAACAATGGAAGAGTTCCGAAGCATTTTTAAACTTCACCGGAATTCCGAGAACAATGGAAGAGTTCCGAAGCATTTTTAAACGTCAGCGGAATTCCGAGAACAATGGAAGAGTTCTGAAGCATTTTTAAACATCAGCGGAATTTTGAAAACAATGGAAGATTTCCGAAGCATTTTTAAACGTCAGCAGAATTCTGCGAACACTGGAAGAGTTCCGAAGCATTTTTAAACTTCAGCGGAATTTGGAGAACAATCGAAGAGTTCTGAAGCATTTTTAAAAGTCAGCGGAATTCCGAGAACAATGGAAGAGTTGTGAAGCATTTTTAAACGTCAGCGGAATTCCGAGAACAATGGAAGAGTTCCGAAGCATTTTTAAACTTCAGCAGAATTCCTGGATCAATGTAAGAGTTCCGAAACATTTTTAAAAGTCAGCACAACTCCGAGAACAATAGAAGGGTACCAAAGCATGTTTAAACTTCAGCGGAATTCTGAGAACAATGTAAGAGTTCCGAAGCATTTTTAAACTTCACCGGAATTCCGAGAACAATGGAAGAGTTCCGAAGCATTTTTAAACGTCAGCGGAATTCCGAGAACAATGGAAGAGTTCTGAAGCATTTTTAAACGTCAGCGGAATTTTGAAAACAATGGAAGATTTCCGAAGCATTTTTAAACGTCAGCGGAATTCCGAGAACAATGGAAGAGTTCTGAAGCATTTTTAAAAGTCAGCGGAATTCCGAGAACAATGGAAGAGTTGTGAAGCATTTTTAAACGTCAGCAGAATTCTGCGAACACTGGAAGAGTTCCGAAGCATTTTTAAACTTCAGCGGAATTTGGAGAACAATCGAAGAGTTCTGAAGCATTTTTAAAAGTCAGCGGAATTCCGAGAACAATGGAAGAGTTGTGAAGCATTTTTAAACGTCAGCGGAATTCCGAGAACAATGGAAGAGTTCCGAAGCATTTTTAAACTTCAGCAGAATTCCTGGATCAATGTAAGAGTTCCGAAACATTTTTAAAAGTCAGCACAACTCCGAGAACAATAGAAGGGTACCAAAGCATGTTTAAACTTCAGCGGAATTCTGAGAACAATGTAAGAGTTCCGAAGCATTTTTAAACTTCACCGGAATTCCGAGAACAATGGAAGAGTTCTGAAGCATTTTTAAACGTCAGCGGAATTTTGAAAACAATGGAAGATTTCCGAAGCATTTTTAAACGTCAGCGGAATTCCGAGAACAATGGAAGAGTTCTGAAGCATTTTTAAACTTCAGCGGAATTTGGAGAACAATCGAAGAGTTCTGAAGCATTTTTAAAAGTCAGCGGAATTCTGAGAACAATAGAAGAGTTGTGAAGCATTTTTAAGCGTCAGCGGAATTCCGAGAACAATGGAAGAATTCCGAAGCATTTTTAAACTTCAAAACTTCAGAAGAATTCCGAGAACAATGAAAGAGTTCCGAAGCATTCTTAAACTTCAGCGGAATTCCGAGAACAATGGAAGAGTTCCGAAGCATTTTTAAAGGTCAGCGGAATTCCGAGAACAATGGAAGAGTTCCGAAGCATTTTTAAACATCAGCAGAATTCCTGGATCAATGGAAGAGTTCCGAATCATTTTTAAAAGTCAGCAGAACTCCGAGAACAATAGAAGGGTACCAAAGCATGTTTAAACTTCAGCGGAATTCTGAGAACAATGTAAGAGTTCCGAAGCATTTTTAAACTTCACCGGAATTCCGAGAACAATGGAAGAGTTCCGAAGCATTTTTAAACGTCAGCGGAATTCCGAGAACAATGGAAGAGTTCTGAAGCATTTTTAAACGTCAGCGGAATTTTGAAAACAATGGAAGATTTCCGAAGCATTTTTAAATGTCAGCGGAATTCTGCGAACACTGGAAGAATTCCGAAGCATTTTTAAACTTCAGCGGAATTTGGAGAACAATCGAAGAGTTCCGAAGCATTTTTAAAAGTCAGCGGAATTCCGAGAACAATGGAAGAGTTGTGAAGCATTTTTAAACGTCAGCGGAATACCAGAACAATGGAAGAGTTCCGAAGCATTTTTAAATGTCAGCGGAATTCCGAGAACAATGGAAGAGTTCTGAAGCATTTTTAAACGTCAGCGGATTTTGAAAACAATGGAAGATTTCCGAAGCATTTTTAAACGTCAGCGGAATTCTGCGAACACTGGAAGAGTTCCGAAGCATTTTTAAACTTCAGCGGAATTTGGAGAACAATCGAAGAGTTCCGAAGCAATTTTAAAAGTCAGCGGAATTCCGAGAACAATGGAAGAGTTGTGAAGCATTTTTAAACGTCAGTGGAATTCCAAGAACAAAGGAAGAGTTCCGAAGCATTTTTAAACGTCAGCGGATTTTGAAAACAATGGAAGATTTCCGAAGCATTTTTAAACGTCAGCGGAATTTGGAGAACAATCGAAGAGTTCCGAAGCATTTTTAAACTTCAACAGAATTTGGAGAACAATCGAAGAGTTCCGAAGCAATTTTAAAAGTCAGCGGAATTCCGAGAACAATGGAAGAGTTGTGAAGCATTTTTAAACGTCAGTGGAATTCCAAGAACAATGGAAGAGTTCCGAAGCATTTTTAAATGTCAGCGGAATTCCGAGAACAATAGAAGAGTTCCGAAGCATTTTTAAACTTCAGCAGAATTCCTGGATCAATGGAAGAGTTCCGAAGCATTTTTAAACGTCAGCGGAATTCCGAGAACAATGGAAGAGTTCCGAAGCATTTTTAAACTTCACCGGAATTCCGAGAACAATGGAAGAGTTCCGAAGCATTTTTAAACGTCAGCGGAATTCCGAGAACAATGGAAGAGTTCCGAAGCATTTTTAAACTTCAGCGGAATTTGGAGAACAATCGAAGAGTTCCGAAGCATTTTTAAACTTCACCGGAATTCCGAGAACAATGGAAGAGTTCCGAAGCATTTTTAAACGTCAGCGGAATTCCGAGAACAATGGAAGAGTTCTGAAGCATTTTTAAACATCAGCGGAATTTTGAAAACAATGGAAGATTTCCGAAGCATTTTTAAACGTCAGCGGAATTCTGCGAACACTGGAAGAGTTCCGAAGCATTTTTAAACTTCAGCGGAATTTGGAGAACAATCGAAGAGTTCCGAAGCATTTTTAAAAGTCAGCGGAATTCCGAGAACACTGGAAGAGTTCCGAAGCATTTTTAAACTTCAGCGGAATTTGGAGAACAATCGAAGAGTTCCGAAGCATTTTTAAAAATCAGCGGAATTCCGAGAACAATTTAAGAGTTGTGAAGCATTTTTAAACGTCAGCGGAATTCCGAGAACAATGGAAGAGTTCCGAAGCATTTTTAAACTTCAGCAGAATTCCTGGATCAATGGAAGAGTTCCGAAACATTTTTAAAAGTCAGCAGAACTCCGAGAACAATAGAAGGGTACCAAAGCATGTTTAAACTTCAGCGGAATTCTGAGAACAATGTAAGAGTTCCGAAGCATTTTTAAAAGTCAGCGGAATTCCGAGAACACTGGAAGAATTCCGAAGCATTTTTAAACTTCAGCGGAATTTGGAGAACAATCGAAGAGTTCCGAAGCATTTTTAAAAGTCAGCGGAATTCCGAGAACAATGGAAGAGTTGAGAAGCATTTTTAAACGTCAGCGGAATACCAGAACAATGGAAGAGTTCCGAAGCATTTTTAAATGTCAGCGGAATTCCGAGAACAATGGAAGAGTTCTGAAGCATTTTTAAACGTCAGCGGATTTTTGAAAACAATGGAAGATTTCTGAATCATTTTTAAACGTCAGCGGAATTCTGCGAACACTGGAAGAGTTCCGAAGCATTTTTAAACTTCAGCAGAATTCTGAGAACAATGGAAGAGTTCTGAAGCATTCTTAAACTTCAGTGGAATTCCGAGAACAATGGAACAGTTTTGAAGCAATTTTAAGCGTCAGCGGAATTCCGACAACAATGGAAGAGTTCCGAAGCATTTTTAAAAGTCAGCGGAATTCTGAGAACAATAGAAGAGTTGTGAAGCATTTTTAAGCGTCAGCGGAATTCCGAGAACAATGGAAGAATTCCGAAACATTTTTAAACTTCAAAACTTCAGAAGAATTCCGAGAACAATGGAAGAGTTCCGAAGCATTCTTAAACTTCAGCGGAATTCCGAGAACAATGGAAGAGTTTCGAAGCATTTTTAAAGGTCAGCGGAATTCCGAGAACAATGGAAGAGTTCCGAAGCATTTTTAAACATCAGCAGAATTCCTGGATCAATGGAAGAGTTCCGAATCATTTTTAAAAGTCAGCAGAATTCCGAGAACAATAGAAGGGTACCAAAGCATGTTTAAACTTCACCGGAATTCCGAGAACAATGTAAGAGTTCCGAAGCATTTTTAAACTTCACCAGAATTCCGAGAACAATGGAAGAGTTCAAAAGCATTTTTAAACGTCAGCGGAATTCCGAGAACAATGGAAGAGTTCCGAAGCATTTTTAAACTTCACCGGAATTCCGAGAACAATGGAAGAGTTCCGAAGCATTTTTAAACGTCAGCGGAATTCCGAGAACAATGGAAGAGTTCTGAAGCATTTTTAAACATCAGCGGAATTTTGAAAACAATGGAAGATTTCCGAAGCATTTTTAAACGTCAGCAGAATTCTGCGAACACTGGAAGAGTTCCGAAGCATTTTTAAACTTCAGCGGAATTTGGAGAACAATCGAAGAGTTCTGAAGCATTTTTAAAAGTCAGCGGAATTCCGAGAACAATGGAAGAGTTGTGAAGCATTTTTAAACGTCAGCGGAATTCCGAGAACAATGGAAGAGTTCCGAAGCATTTTTAAACTTCAGCAGAATTCCTGGATCAATGTAAGAGTTCCGAAACATTTTTAAAAGTCAGCACAACTCCGAGAACAATAGAAGGGTACCAAAGCATGTTTAAACTTCAGCGGAATTCTGAGAACAATGTAAGAGTTCCGAAGCATTTTTAAACTTCACCGGAATTCCGAGAACAATGGAAGAGTTCCGAAGCATTTTTAAACGTCAGCGGAATTCCGAGAACAATGGAAGAGTTCTGAAGCATTTTTAAACGTCAGCGGAATTTTGAAAACAATGGAAGATTTCCGAAGCATTTTTAAACGTCAGCGGAATTCCGAGAACAATTTAAGAGTTCTGAAGCATTTTTAAACTTCAGCGGAATTTGGAGAACTATCGAAGAGTTCTGAAGCATTTTTAAAAGTCAGCGGAATTCTGAGAACAATAGAAGAGTTGTGAAGCATTTTTAAGCGTCAGCGGAATTCCGAGAACAATGGAAGAATTCCGAAGCATTTTTAAACTTCAAAACTTCAGAAGAATTCCGAGAACAATGAAAGAGTTCCGAAGCATTCTTAAACTTCAGCGGAATTCCGAGAACAATGGAAGAGTTCCGAAGCATTTTTAAAGGTCAGCGGAATTCCGAGAACAATGGAAGAGTTCCGAAGCATTTTTAAACATCAGCAGAATTCCTGGATCAATGGAAGAGTTCCGAATCATTTTTAAAAGTCAGCAGAACTCCGAGAACAATAGAAGGGTACCAAAGCATGTTTAAACTTCAGCGGAATTCTGAGAACAATGTAAGAGTTCCGAAGCATTTTTAAACTTCACCGGAATTCCGAGAACAATGGAAGAGTTCCGAAGCATTTTTAAACGTCAGCGGAATTCCGAGAACAATGGAAGAGTTCTGAAGCATTTTTAAACGTCAGCGGAATTTTGAAAACAATGGAAGATTTCCGAAGCATTTTTAAATGTCAGCGGAATTCTGCGAACACTGGAAGAATTCCGAAGCATTTTTAAACTTCAGCGGAATTTGGAGAACAATCGAAGAGTTCCGAAGCATTTTTAAAAGTCAGCGGAATTCCGAGAACAATGGAAGAGTTGTGAAGCATTTTTAAACGTCAGCGGAATACCAGAACAATGGAAGAGTTCCGAAGCATTTTTAAATGTCAGCGGAATTCCGAGAACAATGGAAGAGTTCTGAAGCATTTTTAAACGTCAGCGGATTTTGAAAACAATGGAAGATTTCCGAAGCATTTTTAAACGTCAGCGGAATTCTGCGAACACTGGAAGAGTTCCGAAGCATTTTTAAACTTCAGCGGAATTTGGAGAACAATCGAAGAGTTCCGAAGCAATTTTAAAAGTCAGCGGAATTCCGAGAACAATGGAAGAGTTGTGAAGCATTTTTAAACGTCAGTGGAATTCCAAGAACAAAGGAAGAGTTCCGAAGCATTTTTAAACGTCAGCGGATTTTGAAAACAATGGAAGATTTCCGAAGCATTTTTAAACGTCAGCGGAATTTGGAGAACAATCGAAGAGTTCCGAAGCATTTTTAAACTTCAACAGAATTTGGAGAACAATCGAAGAGTTCCGAAGCAATTTTAAAAGTCAGCGGAATTCCGAGAACAATGGAAGAGTTGTGAAGCATTTTTAAACGTCAGTGGAATTCCAAGAACAATGGAAGAGTTCCGAAGCATTTTTAAATGTCAGCGGAATTCCGAGAACAATAGAAGAGTTCCGAAGCATTTTTAAACTTCAGCAGAATTCCTGGATCAATGGAAGAGTTCCGAAGCATTTTTAAACGTCAGCGGAATTCCGAGAACAATGGAAGCGTTCCGAAGCATTTTTAAACTTCACCGGAATTCCGAGAACAATGGAAGAGTTCCGAAGCATTTTTAAACGTCAGCGGAATTCCGAGAACAATGGAAGAGTTCTGAAGCATTTTTAAACATCAGCGGAATTTTGAAAACAATGGAAGATTTCCGAAGCATTTTTAAACGTCAGCGGAATTCTGCGAACACTGGAAGAGTTCCGAAGCATTTTTAAACTTCAGCGGAATTTGGAGAACAATCGAAGAGTTCCGAAGCATTTTTAAAAGTCAGCGGAATTCCGAGAACACTGGAAGAGTTCCGAAGCATTTTTAAACTTCAGCGGAATTTGGAGAACAATCGAAGAGTTCCGAAGCATTTTTAAAAATCAGCGGAATTCCGAGAACAATTTAAGAGTTGTGAAGCATTTTTAAACGTCAGCGGAATTCCGAGAACAATGGAAGAGTTCCGAAGCATTTTTAAACTTCAGCAGAATTCCTGGATCAATGGAAGAGTTCCGAAACATTTTTAAAAGTCAGCAGAACTCCGAGAACAATAGAAGGGTACCAAAGCATGTTTAAACTTCAGCGGAATTCTGAGAACAATGTAAGAGTTCCGAAGCATTTTTAAAAGTCAGCGGAATTCCGAGAACACTGGAAGAATTCCGAAGCATTTTTAAACTTCAGCGGAATTTGGAGAACAATCGAAGAGTTCTGAAGCATTTTTAAAAGTCAGCGGAATTCCGAGAACAATGGAAGAGTTGTGAAGCATTTTTAAACGTCAGCGGAATTCCGAGAACAATGGAAGAGTTCCGAAGCATTTTTAAACTTCAGCAGAATTCCTGGATCAATGTAAGAGTTCCGAAACATTTTTAAAAGTCAGCACAACTCCGAGAACAATAGAAGGGTACCAAAGCATGTTTAAACTTCAGCGGAATTCTGAGAACAATGTAAGAGTTCCGAAGCATTTTTAAACTTCACCGGAATTCCGAGAACAATGGAAGAGTTCTGAAGCATTTTTAAACGTCAGCGGAATTTTGAAAACAATGGAAGATTTCCGAAGCATTTTTAAACGTCAGCGGAATTCCGAGAACAATGGAAGAGTTCTGAAGCATTTTTAAACTTCAGCGGAATTTGGAGAACAATCGAAGAGTTCTGAAGCATTTTTAAAAGTCAGCGGAATTCTGAGAACAATAGAAG
This sequence comes from Phyllobates terribilis, assembly GCF_046119375.1. NCBI lineage: Eukaryota > Metazoa > Chordata > Amphibia > Anura > Dendrobatidae > Phyllobates > Phyllobates terribilis. The sequence goes on along the minus strand of NW_027362788.1, from coordinate 8,374,160 downwards.
AGTTGTGAAGCATTTTTAAGCGTCAGCGGAATTCCGAGAACAATGGAAGAATTCCGAAGCATTTTTAAACTTCAAAACTTCAGAAGAATTCCGAGAACAATGAAAGAGTTCCGAAGCATTCTTAAACTTCAGCGGAATTCCGAGAACAATGGAAGAGTTCCGAAGCATTTTTAAAGGTCAGCGGAATTCCGAGAACAATGGAAGAGTTCCGAAGCATTTTTAAACATCAGCAGAATTCCTGGATCAATGGAAGAGTTCCGAATCATTTTTAAAAGTCAGCAGAACTCCGAGAACAATAGAAGGGTACCAAAGCATGTTTAAACTTCAGCGGAATTCTGAGAACAATGTAAGAGTTCCGAAGCATTTTTAAACTTCACCGGAATTCCGAGAACAATGGAAGAGTTCCGAAGCATTTTTAAACGTCAGCGGAATTCCGAGAACAATGGAAGAGTTCTGAAGCATTTTTAAACGTCAGCGGAATTTTGAAAACAATGGAAGATTTCCGAAGCATTTTTAAATGTCAGCGGAATTCTGCGAACACTGGAAGAATTCCGAAGCATTTTTAAACTTCAGCGGAATTTGGAGAACAATCGAAGAGTTCCGAAGCATTTTTAAAAGTCAGCGGAATTCCGAGAACAATGGAAGAGTTGTGAAGCATTTTTAAACGTCAGCGGAATACCAGAACAATGGAAGAGTTCCGAAGCATTTTTAAATGTCAGCGGAATTCCGAGAACAATGGAAGAGTTCTGAAGCATTTTTAAACGTCAGCGGATTTTGAAAACAATGGAAGATTTCCGAAGCATTTTTAAACGTCAGCGGAATTCTGCGAACACTGGAAGAGTTCCGAAGCATTTTTAAACTTCAGCGGAATTTGGAGAACAATCGAAGAGTTCCGAAGCAATTTTAAAAGTCAGCGGAATTCCGAGAACAATGGAAGAGTTGTGAAGCATTTTTAAACGTCAGTGGAATTCCAAGAACAAAGGAAGAGTTCCGAAGCATTTTTAAACGTCAGCGGATTTTGAAAACAATGGAAGATTTCCGAAGCATTTTTAAACGTCAGCGGAATTTGGAGAACAATCGAAGAGTTCCGAAGCATTTTTAAACTTCAACAGAATTTGGAGAACAATCGAAGAGTTCCGAAGCAATTTTAAAAGTCAGCGGAATTCCGAGAACAATGGAAGAGTTGTGAAGCATTTTTAAACGTCAGTGGAATTCCAAGAACAATGGAAGAGTTCCGAAGCATTTTTAAATGTCAGCGGAATTCCGAGAACAATAGAAGAGTTCCGAAGCATTTTTAAACTTCAGCAGAATTCCTGGATCAATGGAAGAGTTCCGAAGCATTTTTAAACGTCAGCGGAATTCCGAGAACAATGGAAGAGTTCCGAAGCATTTTTAAACTTCACCGGAATTCCGAGAACAATGGAAGAGTTCCGAAGCATTTTTAAACGTCAGCGGAATTCCGAGAACAATGGAAGAGTTCCGAAGCATTTTTAAACTTCAGCGGAATTTGGAGAACAATCGAAGAGTTCCGAAGCATTTTTAAACTTCACCGGAATTCCGAGAACAATGGAAGAGTTCCGAAGCATTTTTAAACGTCAGCGGAATTCCGAGAACAATGGAAGAGTTCTGAAGCATTTTTAAACATCAGCGGAATTTTGAAAACAATGGAAGATTTCCGAAGCATTTTTAAACGTCAGCGGAATTCTGCGAACACTGGAAGAGTTCCGAAGCATTTTTAAACTTCAGCGGAATTTGGAGAACAATCGAAGAGTTCCGAAGCATTTTTAAAAGTCAGCGGAATTCCGAGAACACTGGAAGAGTTCCGAAGCATTTTTAAACTTCAGCGGAATTTGGAGAACAATCGAAGAGTTCCGAAGCATTTTTAAAAATCAGCGGAATTCCGAGAACAATTTAAGAGTTGTGAAGCATTTTTAAACGTCAGCGGAATTCCGAGAACAATGGAAGAGTTCCGAAGCATTTTTAAACTTCAGCAGAATTCCTGGATCAATGGAAGAGTTCCGAAACATTTTTAAAAGTCAGCAGAACTCCGAGAACAATAGAAGGGTACCAAAGCATGTTTAAACTTCAGCGGAATTCTGAGAACAATGTAAGAGTTCCGAAGCATTTTTAAAAGTCAGCGGAATTCCGAGAACACTGGAAGAATTCCGAAGCATTTTTAAACTTCAGCGGAATTTGGAGAACAATCGAAGAGTTCCGAAGCATTTTTAAAAGTCAGCGGAATTCCGAGAACAATGGAAGAGTTGAGAAGCATTTTTAAACGTCAGCGGAATACCAGAACAATGGAAGAGTTCCGAAGCATTTTTAAATGTCAGCGGAATTCCGAGAACAATGGAAGAGTTCTGAAGCATTTTTAAACGTCAGCGGATTTTTGAAAACAATGGAAGATTTCTGAATCATTTTTAAACGTCAGCGGAATTCTGCGAACACTGGAAGAGTTCCGAAGCATTTTTAAACTTCAGCAGAATTCTGAGAACAATGGAAGAGTTCTGAAGCATTCTTAAACTTCAGTGGAATTCCGAGAACAATGGAACAGTTTTGAAGCAATTTTAAGCGTCAGCGGAATTCCGACAACAATGGAAGAGTTCCGAAGCATTTTTAAAAGTCAGCGGAATTCTGAGAACAATAGAAGAGTTGTGAAGCATTTTTAAGCGTCAGCGGAATTCCGAGAACAATGGAAGAATTCCGAAACATTTTTAAACTTCAAAACTTCAGAAGAATTCCGAGAACAATGGAAGAGTTCCGAAGCATTCTTAAACTTCAGCGGAATTCCGAGAACAATGGAAGAGTTTCGAAGCATTTTTAAAGGTCAGCGGAATTCCGAGAACAATGGAAGAGTTCCGAAGCATTTTTAAACATCAGCAGAATTCCTGGATCAATGGAAGAGTTCCGAATCATTTTTAAAAGTCAGCAGAATTCCGAGAACAATAGAAGGGTACCAAAGCATGTTTAAACTTCACCGGAATTCCGAGAACAATGTAAGAGTTCCGAAGCATTTTTAAACTTCACCAGAATTCCGAGAACAATGGAAGAGTTCAAAAGCATTTTTAAACGTCAGCGGAATTCCGAGAACAATGGAAGAGTTCCGAAGCATTTTTAAACTTCACCGGAATTCCGAGAACAATGGAAGAGTTCCGAAGCATTTTTAAACGTCAGCGGAATTCCGAGAACAATGGAAGAGTTCTGAAGCATTTTTAAACATCAGCGGAATTTTGAAAACAATGGAAGATTTCCGAAGCATTTTTAAACGTCAGCAGAATTCTGCGAACACTGGAAGAGTTCCGAAGCATTTTTAAACTTCAGCGGAATTTGGAGAACAATCGAAGAGTTCTGAAGCATTTTTAAAAGTCAGCGGAATTCCGAGAACAATGGAAGAGTTGTGAAGCATTTTTAAACGTCAGCGGAATTCCGAGAACAATGGAAGAGTTCCGAAGCATTTTTAAACTTCAGCAGAATTCCTGGATCAATGTAAGAGTTCCGAAACATTTTTAAAAGTCAGCACAACTCCGAGAACAATAGAAGGGTACCAAAGCATGTTTAAACTTCAGCGGAATTCTGAGAACAATGTAAGAGTTCCGAAGCATTTTTAAACTTCACCGGAATTCCGAGAACAATGGAAGAGTTCCGAAGCATTTTTAAACGTCAGCGGAATTCCGAGAACAATGGAAGAGTTCTGAAGCATTTTTAAACGTCAGCGGAATTTTGAAAACAATGGAAGATTTCCGAAGCATTTTTAAACGTCAGCGGAATTCCGAGAACAATTTAAGAGTTCTGAAGCATTTTTAAACTTCAGCGGAATTTGGAGAACAATCGAAGAGTTCTGAAGCATTTTTAAAAGTCAGCGGAATTCTGAGAACAATAGAAGAGTTGTGAAGCATTTTTAAGCGTCAGCGGAATTCCGAGAACAATGGAAGAATTCCGAAGCATTTTTAAACTTCAAAACTTCAGAAGAATTCCGAGAACAATGAAAGAGTTCCGAAGCATTCTTAAACTTCAGCGGAATTCCGAGAACAATGGAAGAGTTCCGAAGCATTTTTAAAGGTCAGCGGAATTCCGAGAACAATGGAAGAGTTCCGAAGCATTTTTAAACATCAGCAGAATTCCTGGATCAATGGAAGAGTTCCGAATCATTTTTAAAAGTCAGCAGAACTCCGAGAACAATAGAAGGGTACCAAAGCATGTTTAAACTTCAGCGGAATTCTGAGAACAATGTAAGAGTTCCGAAGCATTTTTAAACTTCACCGGAATTCCGAGAACAATGGAAGAGTTCCGAAGCATTTTTAAACGTCAGCGGAATTCCGAGAACAATGGAAGAGTTCTGAAGCATTTTTAAACGTCAGCGGAATTTTGAAAACAATGGAAGATTTCCGAAGCATTTTTAAATGTCAGCGGAATTCTGCGAACACTGGAAGAATTCCGAAGCATTTTTAAACTTCAGCGGAATTTGGAGAACAATCGAAGAGTTCCGAAGCATTTTTAAAAGTCAGCGGAATTCCGAGAACAATGGAAGAGTTGTGAAGCATTTTTAAACGTCAGCGGAATACCAGAACAATGGAAGAGTTCCGAAGCATTTTTAAATGTCAGCGGAATTCCGAGAACAATGGAAGAGTTCTGAAGCATTTTTAAACGTCAGCGGATTTTGAAAACAATGGAAGATTTCCGAAGCATTTTTAAACGTCAGCGGAATTCTGCGAACACTGGAAGAGTTCCGAAGCATTTTTAAACTTCAGCGGAATTTGGAGAACAATCGAAGAGTTCCGAAGCAATTTTAAAAGTCAGCGGAATTCCGAGAACAATGGAAGAGTTGTGAAGCATTTTTAAACGTCAGTGGAATTCCAAGAACAAAGGAAGAGTTCCGAAGCATTTTTAAACGTCAGCGGATTTTGAAAACAATGGAAGATTTCCGAAGCATTTTTAAACGTCAGCGGAATTTGGAGAACAATCGAAGAGTTCCGAAGCATTTTTAAACTTCAACAGAATTTGGAGAACAATCGAAGAGTTCCGAAGCAATTTTAAAAGTCAGCGGAATTCCGAGAACAATGGAAGAGTTGTGAAGCATTTTTAAACGTCAGTGGAATTCCAAGAACAATGGAAGAGTTCCGAAGCATTTTTAAATGTCAGCGGAATTCCGAGAACAATAGAAGAGTTCCGAAGCATTTTTAAACTTCAGCAGAATTCCTGGATCAATGGAAGAGTTCCGAAGCATTTTTAAACGTCAGCGGAATTCCGAGAACAATGGAAGCGTTCCGAAGCATTTTTAAACTTCACCGGAATTCCGAGAACAATGGAAGAGTTCCGAAGCATTTTTAAACGTCAGCGGAATTCCGAGAACAATGGAAGAGTTCTGAAGCATTTTTAAACATCAGCGGAATTTTGAAAACAATGGAAGATTTCCGAAGCATTTTTAAACGTCAGCGGAATTCTGCGAACACTGGAAGAGTTCCGAAGCATTTTTAAACTTCAGCGGAATTTGGAGAACAATCGAAGAGTTCCGAAGCATTTTTAAAAGTCAGCGGAATTCCGAGAACACTGGAAGAGTTCCGAAGCATTTTTAAACTTCAGCGGAATTTGGAGAACAATCGAAGAGTTCCGAAGCATTTTTAAAAATCAGCGGAATTCCGAGAACAATTTAAGAGTTGTGAAGCATTTTTAAACGTCAGCGGAATTCCGAGAACAATGGAAGAGTTCCGAAGCATTTTTAAACTTCAGCAGAATTCCTGGATCAATGGAAGAGTTCCGAAACATTTTTAAAAGTCAGCAGAACTCCGAGAACAATAGAAGGGTACCAAAGCATGTTTAAACTTCAGCGGAATTCTGAGAACAATGTAAGAGTTCCGAAGCATTTTTAAAAGTCAGCGGAATTCCGAGAACACTGGAAGAATTCCGAAGCATTTTTAAACTTCAGCGGAATTTGGAGAACAATCGAAGAGTTCCGAAGCATTTTTAAAAGTCAGCGGAATTCCGAGAACAATGGAAGAGTTGAGAAGCATTTTTAAACGTCAGCGGAATACCAGAACAATGGAAGAGTTCCGAAGCATTTTTAAATGTCAGCGGAATTCCGAGAACAATGGAAGAGTTCTGAAGCATTTTTAAACGTCAGCGGATTTTTGAAAACAATGGAAGATTTCTGAATCATTTTTAAACGTCAGCGGAATTCTGCGAACACTGGAAGAGTTCCGAAGCATTTTTAAACTTCAGCAGAATTCTGAGAACAATGGAAGAGTTCTGAAGCATTCTTAAACTTCAGTGGAATTCCGAGAACAATGGAACAGTTTTGAAGCAATTTTAAGCGTCAGCGGAATTCCGACAACAATGGAAGAGTTCCGAAGCATTTTTAAAAGTCAGCGGAATTCTGAGAACAATAGAAGAGTTGTGAAGCATTTTTAAGCGTCAGCGGAATTCCGAGAACAATGGAAGAATTCCGAAACATTTTTAAACTTCAAAACTTCAGAAGAATTCCGAGAACAATGGAAGAGTTCCGAAGCATTCTTAAACTTCAGCGGAATTCCGAGAACAATGGAAGAGTTCCGAAGCATTTTTAAACATCAGCAGAATTCCTGGATCAATGGAAGAGTTCCGAATCATTTTTAAAAGTCAGCAGAATTCCGAGAACAATAGAAGGGTACCAAAGCATGTTTAAACTTCAGCGGAATTCCGAGAACAATGTAAGAGTTCCGAAGCATTTTTAAACTTCACCAGAATTCCGAGAACAATGGAAGAGTTCAAAAGCATTTTTAAACGTCAGCGGAATTCCGAGAACAATGGAAGAGTTCCGAAGCATTTTTAAACTTCACCGGAATTCCGAGAACAATGGAAGAGTTCCGAAGCATTTTTAAACGTCAGCGGAATTCCGAGAACAATGGAAGAGTTCTGAAGCATTTTTAAACATCAGCGGAATTTTGAAAACAATGGAAGATTTCCGAAGCATTTTTAAACGTCAGCAGAATTCTGCAAACACTGGAAGAGTTCCGAAGCATTTTTAAACTTCAGCGGAATTTGGAGAACAATCGAAGAGTTCTGAAGCATTTTTAAAAGTCAGCGGAATTCCGAGAACAATGGAAGAGTTGTGAAGCATTTTTAAACGTCAGCGGAATTCCGAGAACAATGGAAGAGTTCCGAAGCATTTTTAAACTTCAGCAGAATTCCTGGATCAATGTAAGAGTTCCGAAACATTTTTAAAAGTCAGCACAACTCCGAGAACAATAGAAGGGTACCAAAGCATGTTTAAACTTCAGCGGAATTCTGAGAACAATGTAAGAGTTCCGAAGCATTTTTAAACTTCACCGGAATTCCGAGAACAATGGAAGAGTTCCGAAGCATTTTTAAACGTCAGCGGAATTCCGAGAACAATGGAAGAGTTCTGAAGCATTTTTAAACGTCAGCGGAATTTTGAAAACAATGGAAGATTTCCGAAGCATTTTTAAATGTCAGCGGAATTCTGCGAACACTGGAAGAATTCCGAAGCATTTTTAAACTTCAGCGGAATTTGGAGAACAATCGAAGAGTTCCGAAGCATTTTTAAAAGTCAGCGGAATTCCGAGAACAATGGAAGAATTCCGAAGCATTTTTAAACTTCAAAACTTCAGAAGAATTCCGAGAACAATGAAAGAGTTCCGAAGCATTCTTAAACTTCAGCGGAATTCCGAGAACAATGGAAGAGTTCCGAAGCATTTTTAAAGGTCAGCGGAATTCCGAGAACAATGGAAGAGTTCCGAAGCATTTTTAAACATCAGCAGAATTCCTGGATCAATGGAAGAGTTCCGAATCATTTTTAAAAGTCAGCAGAACTCCGAGAACAATAGAAGGGTACCAAAGCATGTTTAAACTTCAGCGGAATTCTGAGAACAATGTAAGAGTTCCGAAGCATTTTTAAACTTCACCGGAATTCCGAGAACAATGGAAGAGTTCCGAAGCATTTTTAAACGTCAGCGGAATTCCGAGAACAATGGAAGAGTTCTGAAGCATTTTTAAACGTCAGCGGAATTTTGAAAACAATGGAAGATTTCCGAAGCATTTTTAAATGTCAGCGGAATTCTGCGAACACTGGAAGAATTCCGAAGCATTTTTAAACTTCAGCGGAATTTGGAGAACAATCGAAGAGTTCCGAAGCATTTTTAAAAGTCAGCGGAATTCCGAGAACAATGGAAGAGTTGTGAAGCATTTTTAAACGTCAGCGGAATACCAGAACAATGGAAGAGTTCCGAAGCATTTTTAAATGTCAGCGGAATTCCGAGAACAATGGAAGAGTTCTGAAGCATTTTTAAACGTCAGCGGATTTTGAAAACAATGGAAGATTTCCGAAGCATTTTTAAACGTCAGCGGAATTCTGCGAACACTGGAAGAGTTCCGAAGCATTTTTAAACTTCAGCGGAATTTGGAGAACAATCGAAGAGTTCCGAAGCAATTTTAAAAGTCAGCGGAATTCCGAGAACAATGGAAGAGTTGTGAAGCATTTTTAAACGTCAGTGGAATTCCAAGAACAAAGGAAGAGTTCCGAAGCATTTTTAAACGTCAGCGGATTTTGAAAACAATGGAAGATTTCCGAAGCATTTTTAAACGTCAGCGGAATTTGGAGAACAATCGAAGAGTTCCGAAGCATTTTTAAACTTCAACAGAATTTGGAGAACAATCGAAGAGTTCCGAAGCATTTTTAAACTTCAACAGAATTTGGAGAACAATCGAAGAGTTCCGAAGCAATTTTAAAAGTCAGCGGATTTCCGAGAACAATGGAAGAGTTGTGAAGCATTTTTAAACGTCAGTGGAATTCCAAGAACAATGGAAGAGTTCCGAAGCATTTTTAAATGTCAGCGGAATTCCGAGAACAATAGAAGAGTTCCGAAGCATTTTTAAACTTCAGCAGAATTCCTGGATCAATGGAAGAGTTCCGAAGCATTTTTAAACGTCAGCGGAATTCCGAGAACAATGGAAGAGTTCCGAAGCATTTTTAAACTTCACCGGAATTCCGAGAACAATGGAAGAGTTCCGAAGCATTTTTAAACGTCAGCGGAATTCCGAGAACAATGGAAGAGTTCTGAAGCATTTTTAAACATCAGCGGAATTTTGAAAACAATGGAAGATTTCCGAAGCATTTTTAAACGTCAGCGGAATTCTGCGAACACTGGAAGAGTTCCGAAGCATTTTTAAACTTCAGCGGAATTTGGAGAACAATCGAAGAGTTCCGAAGCATTTTTAAAAGTCAGCGGAATTCCGAGAACACTGGAAGAGTTCCGAAGCATTTTTAAACTTCAGCGGAATTTGGAGAACAATCGAAGAGTTCCGAAGCATTTTTAAAAATCAGCGGAATTCCGAGAACAATTTAAGAGTTGTGAAGCATTTTTAAACGTCAGCGGAATTCCGAGAACAATGGAAGAGTTCCGAAGCATTTTTAAACTTCAACAGAATTCCTGGATCAATGGAAGAGTTCCGAAACATTTTTAAAAGTCAGCAGAACTCCGAGAACAATAGAAGGGTACCAAAGCATGTTTAAACTTCAGCGGAATTCTGAGAACAATGTAAGAGTTCCGAAGCATTTTTAAAAGTCAGCGGAATTCCGAGAACACTGGAAGAATTCCGAAGCATTTTTAAACTTCAGCGGAATTTGGAGAACAATCGAAGAGTTCCGAAGCATTTTTAAAAGTCAGCGGAATTCCGAGAACAATGGAAGAGTTGAGAAGCATTTTTAAACGTCAGCGGAATACCAGAACAATGGAAGAGTTCCGAAGCATTTTTAAATGTCAGCGGAATTCCGAGAACAATGGAAGAGTTCTGAAGCATTTTTAAACGTCAGCGGATTTTTGAAAACAATGGAAGATTTCTGAATCATTTTTAAACGTCAGCGGAATTCTGCGAACACTGGAAGAGTTCCGAAGCATTTTTAAACTTCAGCAGAATTCTGAGAACAATGGAAGAGTTCCGAAGCATTCTTAAACTTCAGCGGAATTCCGAGAACAATGGAAGAGTTTCGAAGCATTTTTAAAGGTCAGCGGAATTCCGAGAACAATGGAAGAGTTCCGAAGCATTCTTAAACTTCAGCGGAATTCCGAGAACAATGGAAGAGTTTCGAAGCATTTTTAAAGGTCAGCGGAATTCCGAGAACAATGGAAGAGTTCCGAAGCATTTTTAAACATCAGCAGAATTCCTGGATCAATGGAAGAGTTCCGAATCATTTTTAAAAGTCAGCAGAATTCCGAGAACAATAGAAGGGTACCAAAGCATGTTTAAACTTCAGCGGAATTCCGAGAACAATGTAAGAGTTCCGAAGCATTTTTAAACTTCACCAGAATTCCGAGAACAATGGAAGAGTTCAAAAGCATTTTTAAACGTCAGCGGAATTCCGAGAACAATGGAAGAGTTCCGAAGCATTTTTAAACTTCACCGGAATTCCGAGAACAATGGAAGAGTTCCGAAGCATTTTTAAACGTCAGCGGAATTCCGAGAACAATGGAAGAGTTCTGAAGCATTTTTAAACATCAGCGGAATTTTGAAAACAATGGAAGATTTCCGAAGCATTTTTAAACGTCAGCAGAATTCTGCGAACACTGGAAGAGTTCCGAAGCATTTTTAAACTTCAGCGGAATTTGGAGAACAATCGAAGAGTTCTGAAGCATTTTTAAAAGTCAGCGGAATTCCGAGAACAATGGAAGAGTTGTGAAGCATTTTTAAACGTCAGCGGAATTCCGAGAACAATGGAAGAGTTCCGAAGCATTTTTAAACTTCAGCAGAATTCCTGGATCAATGGAAGAGTTCCGAAACATTTTTAAAAGTCAGCACAACTCCGAGAACAATAGAAGGGTACCAAAGCATGTTTAAACTTCAGCGGAATTCTGAGAACAATGTAAGAGTTCCGAAGCATTTTTAAACTTCACCGGAATTCCGAGAACAATGGAAGAGTTCCGAAGCATTTTTAAACGTCAGCGGAATTCCGAGAACAATGGAAGAGTTCTGAAGCATTTTTAAACGTCAGCGGAATTTTGAAAACAATGGAAGAGTTCTGAAGCATTTTTAAACTTCAGCGGAATTTGGAGAACAATCGAAGAGTTCTGAAGCATTTTTAAAAGTCAGCGGAATTCTGAGAACAATAGAAGAGTTGTGAAGCATTTTTAAGCGTCAGCGGAATTCCGAGAACAATGGAAGAATTCCGAAGCATTTTTAAACTTCAAAACTTCAGAAGAATTCCGAGAACAATGAAAGAGTTCCGAAGCATTCTTAAACTTCAGCGGAATTCCGAGAACAATGGAAGAGTTCCGAAGCATTTTTAAAGGTCAGCGGAATTCCGAGAACAATGGAAGAGTTCCGAAGCATTTTTAAACATCAGCAGAATTCCTGGATCAATGGAAGAGTTCCGAATCATTTTTAAAAGTCAGCAGAACTCCGAGAACAATAGAAGGGTACCAAAGCATGTTTAAACTTCAGCGGAATTCTGAGAACAATGTAAGAGTTCCGAAGCATTTTTAAACTTCACCGGAATTCCGAGAACAATGGAAGAGTTCCGAAGCATTTTTAAACGTCAGCGGAATTCCGAGAACAATGGAAGAGTTCTGAAGCATTTTTAAACATCAGCGGAATTTTGAAAACAATGGAAGATTTCCGAAGCATTTTTAAACGTCAGCGGAATTCTGCGAACACTGGAAGAGTTCCGAAGCATTTTTAAACTTCAGCGGAATTTGGAGAACAATCGAAGAGTTCTGAAGCATTTTTAAAAGTCAGCGGAATTCCGAGAACAATGGAAGAGTTGTGAAGCATTTTTAAACGTCAGCGGAATTCCGAGAACAATGGAAGAGTTCCGAAGCATTTTTAAACTTCAGCAGAATTCCTGGATCAATGTAAGAGTTCCGAAACATTTTTAAAAGTCAGCACAACTCCGAGAACAATAGAAGGGTACCAAAGCATGTTTAAACTTCAGCGGAATTCTGAGAACAATGTAAGAGTTCCGAAGCATTTTTAAACTTCACCGGAATTCCGAGAACAATGGAAGAGTTCCGAAGCATTTTTAAACGTCAGCGGAATTCCGAGAACAATGGAAGAGTTCTGAAGCATTTTTAAACGTCAGCGGAATTTTGAAAACAATGGAAGATTTCCGAAGCATTTTTAAACGTCAGCGGAATTCCGAGAACAATGGAAGAGTTCTGAAGCATTTTTAAACTTCAGCGGAATTTGGAGAACAATCGAAGAGTTCTGAAGCATTTTTAAAAGTCAGCGGAATTCTGAGAACAATAGAAGAGTTGTGAAGCATTTTTAAGCGTCAGCGGAATTCCGAGAACAATGGAAGAATTCCGAAGCATTTTTAAACTTCAAAACTTCAGAAGAATTCCGAGAACAATGAAAGAGTTCCGAAGCATTCTTAAACTTCAGCGGAATTCCGAGAACAATGGAAGAGTTCCGAAGCATTTTTAAAGGTCAGCGGAATTCCGAGAACAATGGAAGAGTTCCGAAGCATTTTTAAACATCAGCAGAATTCCTGGATCAATGGAAGAGTTCCGAATCATTTTTAAAAGTCAGCAGAACTCCGAGAACAATAGAAGGGTACCAAAGCATGTTTAAACTTCAGCGGAATTCTGAGAACAATGTAAGAGTTCCGAAGCATTTTTAAACTTCACCGGAATTCCGAGAACAATGGAAGAGTTCCGAAGCATTTTTAAACGTCAGCGGAATTCCGAGAACAATGGAAGAGTTCTGAAGCATTTTTAAACGTCAGCGGAATTTTGAAAACAATGGAAGATTTCCGAAGCATTTTTAAATGTCAGCGGAATTCTGCGAACACTGGAAGAATTCCGAAGCATTTTTAAACTTCAGCGGAATTTGGAGAACAATCGAAGAGTTCCGAAGCATTTTTAAAAGTCAGCGGAATTCCGAGAACAATGGAAGAGTTGTGAAGCATTTTTAAACGTCAGCGGAATACCAGAACAATGGAAGAGTTCCGAAGCATTTTTAAATGTCAGCGGAATTCCGAGAACAATGGAAGAGTTCTGAAGCATTTTTAAACGTCAGCGGATTTTGAAAACAATGGAAGATTTCCGAAGCATTTTTAAACGTCAGCGGAATTCTGCGAACACTGGAAGAGTTCCGAAGCATTTTTAAACTTCAGCGGAATTTGGAGAACAATCGAAGAGTTCCGAAGCAATTTTAAAAGTCAGCGGAATTCCGAGAACAATGTAAGAGTTCCGAAGCATTTTTAAACTTCACCGGAATTCCGAGAACAATGGAAGAGTTCCGAAGCATTTTTAAACGTCAGCGGATTTTGAAAACAATGGAAGATTTCCGTAGCATTTTTAAACGTCAGCGGAATTTGGAGAACAATCGAAGAGTTCCGAAGCATTTTTAAACTTCAACAGAATTTGGAGAACAATCGAAGAGTTCCGAAGCAATTTTAAAAGTCAGCGGAATTCCGAGAACAATGGAAGAGTTGTGAAGCATTTTTAAACGTCAGTGGAATTCCAAGAACAATGGAAGAGTTCCGAAGCATTTTTAAATGTCAGCGGAATTCCGAGAACAATAGAAGAGTTCCGAAGCATTTTTAAACTTCACCGGAATTCCGAGAACAATGGAAGAGTTCCGAAGCATTTTTAAACGTCAGCGGAATTCCGAGAACAATGGAAGAGTTCTGAAGCATTTTTAAACGTCAGCGGAATTTTGAAAACAATGGAAGATTTCCGAAGCATTTTTAAACGTCAGCGGAATTCCGAGAACAATGGAAGAGTTCTGAAGCATTTTTAAACTTCAGCGGAATTTGGAGAACAATCGAAGAGTTCTGAAGCATTTTTAAAAGTCAGCGGAATTCTGAGAACAATAGAAGAGTTGTGAAGCATTTTTAAGCGTCAGCGGAATTCCGAGAACAATGGAAGAATTCCGAAGCATTTTTAAACTTCAAAACTTCAGAAGAATTCCGAGAACAATGAAAGAGTTCCGAAGCATTCTTAAACTTCAGCGGAATTCCGAGAACAATGGAAGAGTTCCGAAGCATTTTTAAAGGTCAGCGGAATTCCGAGAACAATGGAAGAGTTCCGAAGCATTTTTAAACATCAGCAGAATTCCTGGATCAATGGAAGAGTTCCGAATCATTTTTAAAAGTCAGCAGAACTCCGAGAACAATAGAAGGGTACCAAAGCATGTTTAAACTTCAGCGGAATTCTGAGAACAATGTAAGAGTTCCGAAGCATTTTTAAACTTCACCGGAATTCCGAGAACAATGGAAGAGTTCCGAAGCATTTTTAAACGTCAGCGGAATTCCGAGAACAATGGAAGAGTTCTGAAGCATTTTTAAACGTCAGCGGAATTTTGAAAACAATGGAAGATTTCCGAAGCATTTTTAAATGTCAGCGGAATTCTGCGAACACTGGAAGAATTCCGAAGCATTTTTAAACTTCAGCGGAATTTGGAGAACAATCGAAGAGTTCCGAAGCATTTTTAAAAGTCAGCGGAATTCCGAGAACAATGGAAGAGTTGTGAAGCATTTTTAAACGTCAGCGGAATACCAGAACAATGGAAGAGTTCCGAAGCATTTTTAAATGTCAGCGGAATTCCGAGAACAATGGAAGAGTTCTGAAGCATTTTTAAACGTCAGCGGATTTTGAAAACAATGGAAGATTTCCGAAGCATTTTTAAACGTCAGCGGAATTCTGCGAACACTGGAAGAGTTCCGAAGCATTTTTAAACTTCAGCGGAATTTGGAGAACAATCGAAGAGTTCCGAAGCAATTTTAAAAGTCAGCGGAATTCCGAGAACAATGGAAGAGTTGTGAAGCATTTTTAAATGTCAGTGGAATTCCAAGAACAAAGGAAGAGTTCCGAAGCATTTTTAAACGTCAGCGGATTTTGAAAACAATGGAAGATTTCCGTAGCATTTTTAAACGTCAGCGGAATTTGGAGAACAATCGAAGAGTTCCGAAGCATTTTTAAACTTCAACAGAATTTGGAGAACAATCGAAGAGTTCCGAAGCAATTTTAAAAGTCAGCGGAATTCCGAGAACAATGGAAGAGTTGTGAAGCATTTTTAAACGTCAGTGGAATTCCAAGAACAATGGAAGAGTTCCGAAGCATTTTTAAATGTCAGCGGAATTCCGAGAACAATAGAAGAGTTCCGAAGCATTTTTAAACTTCAGCAGAATTCCTGGATCAATGGAAGAGTTCCGAAGCATTTTTAAACGTCAGCGGAATTCCGAGAACAATGGAAGAGTTCCGAAGCATTTTTAAACTTCACCGGAATTCCGAGAACAATGGAAGAGTTCCGAAGCATTTTTAAACGTCAGCGGAATTCCGAGAACAATGGAAGAGTTCTGAAGCATTTTTAAACATCAGCGGAATTTTGAAAACAATGGAAGATTTCCGAAGCATTTTTAAACGTCAGCGGAATTCTGCGAACACTGGAAGAGTTCCGAAGCATTTTTAAACTTCAGCGGAATTTGGAGAACAATCGAAGAGTTCCGAAGCATTTTTAAAAGTCAGCGGAATTCCGAGAACACTGGAAGAGTTCCGAAGCATTTTTAAACTTCAGCGGAATTTGGAGAACAATCGAAGAGTTCCGAAGCATTTTTAAAAATCAGCGGAATTCCGAGAACAATTTAAGAGTTGTGAAGCATTTTTAAACGTCAGCGGAATTCCGAGAACAATGGAAGAGTTCCGAAGCATTTTTAAACTTCAGCAGAATTCCTGGATCAATGGAAGAGTTCCGAAACATTTTTAAAAGTCAGCAGAACTCCGAGAACAATAGAAGGGTACCAAAGCATGTTTAAACTTCAGCGGAATTCTGAGAACAATGTAAGAGTTCCGAAGCATTTTTAAAAGTCAGCGGAATTCCGAGAACACTGGAAGAATTCCGAAGCATTTTTAAACTTCAGCGGAATTTGGAGAACAATCGAAGAGTTCCGAAGCATTTTTAAAAGTCAGCGGAATTCCGAGAACAATGGAAGAGTTGAGAAGCATTTTTAAACGTCAGCGGAATACCAGAACAATGGAAGAGTTCCGAAGCATTTTTAAATGTCAGCGGAATTCCGAGAACAATGGAAGAGTTCTGAAGCATTTTTAAACGTCAGCGGAATTTTGAAAACAATGGAAGATTTCCGAAGCATTTTTAAATGTCAGCGGAATTCTGCGAACACTGGAAGAATTCCGAAGCATTTTTAAACTTCAGCGGAATTTGGAGAACAATCGAAGAGTTCCGAAGCATTTTTAAAAGTCAGCGGAATTCCGAGAACAATGGAAGAGTTGTGAAGCATTTTTAAACGTCAGCGGAATACCAGAACAATGGAAGAGTTCCGAAGCATTTTTAAATGTCAGCGGAATTCCGAGAACAATGGAAGAGTTCTGAAGCATTTTTAAACGTCAGCGGATTTTGAAAACAATGGAAGATTTCCGAAGCATTTTTAAACGTCAGCGGAATTCTGCGAACACTGGAAGAGTTCCGAAGCATTTTTAAACTTCAGCGGAATTTGGAGAACAATCGAAGAGTTCCGAAGCAATTTTAAAAGTCAGCGGAATTCCGAGAACAATGGAAGAGTTGTGAAGCATTTTTAAATGTCAGTGGAATTCCAAGAACAAAGGAAGAGTTCCGAAGCATTTTTAAACGTCAGCGGATTTTGAAAACAATGGAAGATTTCCGAAGCATTTTTAAACGTCAGCGGAATTTGGAGAACAATCGAAGAGTTCCGAAGCATTTTTAAACTTCAACAGAATTTGGAGAACAATCGAAGAGTTCCGAAGCAATTTTAAAAGTCAGCGGAATTCCGAGAACAATGGAAGAGTTGTGAAGCATTTTTAAACGTCAGTGGAATTCCAAGAACAATGGAAGAGTTCCGAAGCATTTTTAAATGTCAGCGGAATTCCGAGAACAATAGAAGAGTTCCGAAGCATTTTTAAACTTCAGCAGAATTCCTGGATCAATGGAAGAGTTCCGAAGCATTTTTAAACGTCAGCGGAATTCCGAGAACAATGGAAGAGTTCCGAAGCATTTTTAAACTTCACCGGAATTCCGAGAACAATGGAAGAGTTCCGAAGCATTTTTAAACGTCAGCGGAATTCCGAGAACAATGGAAGAGTTCTGAAGCATTTTTAAACATCAGCGGAATTTTGAAAACAATGGAAGATTTCCGAAGCATTTTTAAACGTCAGCGGAATTCTGCGAACACTGGAAGAGTTCCGAAGCATTTTTAAACTTCAGCGGAATTTGGAGAACAATCGAAGAGTTCCGAAGCATTTTTAAAAGTCAGCGGAATTCCGAGAACACTGGAAGAGTTCCGAAGCATTTTTAAACTTCAGCGGAATTTGGAGAACAATCGAAGAGTTCCGAAGCATTTTTAAAAATCAGCGGAATTCCGAGAACAATTTAAGAGTTGTGAAGCATTTTTAAACGTCAGCGGAATTCCGAGAACAATGGAAGAGTTCCGAAGCATTTTTAAACTTCAGCAGAATTCCTGGATCAATGGAAGAGTTCCGAAACATTTTTAAAAGTCAGCAGAACTCCGAGAACAATAGAAGGGTACCAAAGCATGTTTAAACTTCAGCGGAATTCTGAGAACAATGTAAGAGTTCCGAAGCATTTTTAAAAGTCAGCGGAATTCCGAGAACACTGGAAGAATTCCGAAGCATTTTTAAACTTCAGCGGAATTTGGAGAACAATCGAAGAGTTCCGAAGCATTTTTAAAAGTCAGCGGAATTCCGAGAACAATGGAAGAGTTGAGAAGCATTTTTAAACGTCAGCGGAATACCAGAACAATGGAAGAGTTCCGAAGCATTTTTAAATGTCAGCGGAATTCCGAGAACAATGGAAGAGTTCTGAAGCATTTTTAAACGTCAGCGGATTTTTGAAAACAATGGAAGATTTCTGAATCATTTTTAAACGTCAGCGGAATTCTGCGAACACTGGAAGAGTTCCGAAGCATTTTTAAACTTCAGCAGAATTCTGAGAACAATGGAAGAGTTCTGAAGCATTCTTAAACTTCAGTGGAATTCCGAGAACAATGGAACAGTTTTGAAGCAATTTTAAGCGTCAGCGGAATTCCGACAACAATGGAAGAGTTCCGAAGCATTTTTAAAAGTCAGCGGAATTCTGAGAACAATAGAAGAGTTGTGAAGCATTTTTAAGCGTCAGCGGAATTCCGAGAACAATGGAAGAATTCCGAAACATTTTTAAACTTCAAAACTTCAGAAGAATTCCGAGAACAATGGAAGAGTTCCGAAGCATTCTTAAACTTCAGCGGAATTCCGAGAACAATGGAAGAGTTTCGAAGCATTTTTAAAGGTCAGCGGAATTCCGAGAACAATGGAAGAGTTCCGAAGCATTTTTAAACATCAGCAGAATTCCTGGATCAATGGAAGAGTTCCGAATCATTTTTAAAAGTCAGCAGAATTCCGAGAACAATAGAAGGGTACCAAAGCATGTTTAAACTTCAGCGGAATTCCGAGAACAATGTAAGAGTTCCGAAGCATTTTTAAACTTCACCAGAATTCCGAGAACAATGGAAGAGTTCAAAAGCATTTTTAAACGTCAGCGGAATTCCGAGAACAATGGAAGAGTTCGGAAGCATTTTTAAACTTCACCGGAATTCCGAGAACAATGGAAGAGTTCCGAAGCATTTTTAAACGTCAGCGGAATTCCGAGAACAATGGAAGAGTTCTGAAGCATTTTTAAACATCAGCGGAATTTTGAAAACAATGGAAGATTTCCGAAGCATTTTTAAACGTCAGCAGAATTCTGCGAACACTGGAAGAGTTCCGAAGCATTTTTAAACTTCAGCGGAATTTGGAGAACAATCGAAGAGTTCTGAAGCATTTTTAAAAGTCAGCGGAATTCCGAGAACAATGGAAGAGTTGTGAAGCATTTTTAAACGTCAGCGGAATTCCGAGAACAATGGAAGAGTTCCGAAGCATTTTTAAACTTCAGCAGAATTCCTGGATCAATGTAAGAGTTCCGAAACATTTTTAAAAGTCAGCACAACTCGGAGAACAATAGAAGGGTACCAAAGCATGTTTAAACTTCAGCGGAATTCTGAGAACAATGTAAGAGTTCCGAAGCATTTTTAAACGTCAGCGGAATTCCGAGAACAATGGAAGAGTTCTGAAGCATTTTTAAACGTCAGCGGAATTTTGAAAACAATGGAAGATTTCCGAAGCATTTTTAAACGTCAGCGGAATTCCGAGAACAATGGAAGAGTTCTGAAGCATTTTTAAACTTCAGCGGAATTTGGAGAACAATCGAAGAGTTCTGAAGCATTTTTAAAAGTCAGCGGAATTCTGAGAACAATAGAAGAGTTGTGAAGCATTTTTAAGCGTCAGCGGAATTCCGAGAACAATGGAAGAATTCCGAAGCATTTTTAAACTTCAAAACTTCACAAGAATTCCGAGAACAATGAAAGAGTTCCGAAGCATTCTTAAACTTCAGCGGAATTCCGAGAACAATGGAAGAGTTCCGAAGCATTTTTAAAGGTCAGCGGAATTCCGAGAACAATGGAAGAGTTCCGAAGCATTTTTAAACATCAGCAGAATTCCTGGATCAATGGAAGAGTTCCGAATCATTTTTAAAAGTCAGCAGAACTCCGAGAACAATAGAAGGGTACCAAAGCATGTTTAAACTTCAGCGGAATTCTGAGAACAATGTAAGAGTTCCGAAGCATTTTTAAACTTCACCGGAATTCCGAGAACAATGGAAGAGTTCCGAAGCATTTTTAAACGTCAGCGGAATTCCGAGAACAATGGAAGAGTTCTGAAGCATTTTTAAACGTCAGCGGAATTTTGAAAACAATGGAAGATTTCCGAAGCATTTTTAAATGTCAGCGGAATTCTGCGAACACTGGAAGAATTCCGAAGCATTTTTAAACTTCAGCGGAATTTGGAGAACAATCGAAGAGTTCCGAAGCATTTTTAAAAGTCAGCGGAATTCCGAGAACAATGGAAGAG
The DNA here is from genome assembly GCF_046119375.1 of Phyllobates terribilis. Lineage (NCBI taxonomy): Eukaryota > Metazoa > Chordata > Amphibia > Anura > Dendrobatidae > Phyllobates > Phyllobates terribilis. The sequence goes on along the minus strand of NW_027362788.1, from coordinate 8,354,256 downwards.
TTGTGAAGCATTTTTAAACGTCAGCGGAATACCAGAACAATGGAAGAGTTCCGAAGCATTTTTAAATGTCAGCGGAATTCCGAGAACAATGGAAGAGTTCTGAAGCATTTTTAAACGTCAGCGGATTTTGAAAACAATGGAAGATTTCCGAAGCATTTTTGAACGTCAGCGGAATTCTGCGAACACTGGAAGAGTTCCGAAGCATTTTTAAACTTCAGCGGAATTTGGAGAACAATCGAAGAGTTCCGAAGCAATTTTAAAAGTCAGCGGAATTCCGAGAACAATGGAAGAGTTGTGAAGCATTTTTAAACGTCAGTGGAATTCCAAGAACAAAGGAAGAGTTCCGAAGCATTTTTAAACGTCAGCGGATTTTGAAAACAATGGAAGATTTCCGAAGCATTTTTAAACATCAGCGGAATTTGGAGAACAATCGAAGAGTTCCGAAGCATTTTTAAACTTCAACAGAATTTGGAGAACAATCGAAGAGTTCCGAAGCAATTTTAAAAGTCAGCGGAATTCCGAGAACAATGGAAGAGTTGTGAAGCATTTTTAAACGTCAGTGGAATTCCAAGAACAATGGAATTGTTCCGAAGCATTTTTAAATGTCAGCGGAATTCCGAGAACAATAGAAGAGTTCCGAAGCAGTTTTAAACTTCAGCAGAATTCCTGGATCAATGGAAGAGTTCCGAAGCATTTTTAAACGTCAGCGGAATTCCGAGAACAATGGAAGAGTTCCGAAGCATTTTTAAACTTCACCGGAATTCCGAGAACAATGGAAGAGTTCCGAAGCATTTTTAAACGTCAGCGGAATTCCGAGAACAATGGAAGAGTTCTGAAGCATTTTTAAACATCAGCGGAATTTTGAAAACAATGGAAGATTTCCGAAGCATTTTTAAACGTCAGCGGAATTCTGCGAACACTGGAAGAGTTCCGAAGCATTTTTAAACTTCAGCGGAATTTGGAGAACAATCGAAGAGTTCCGAAGCATTTTTAAAAGTCAGCGGAATTCCGAGAACACTGGAAGAGTTCCGAAGCCTTTTTAAACTTCAGCGGAATTTGGAGAACAATCGAAGAGTTCCGAAGCATTTTTAAAAATCAGCGGAATTCCGAGAACAATTTAAGAGTTGTGAAGCATTTTTAAACGTCAGCGGAATTCCGAGAACAATGGAAGAGTTTCGAAGCATTTTTAAACTTCAGCAGAATTCCTGGATCAATGGAAGAGTTCCGAAACATTTTTAAACTTCAGCGGAATTTGGAGAACAATGGAAGAGTTCCGAAGCATTTTTAAACATCAGCAGAATTCCTGGATCAATGGAAGAGTTCCGAATCATTTTTAAAAGTCAGCAGAACTCCGAGAACAATAGAAGGGTACCAAAGCATGTTTAAACTTCAGCGGAATTCTGAGAACAATGTAAGAGTTCCGAAGCATTTTTAAAAGTCAGCGGAATTCCGAGAACACTGGAAGAATTCCGAAGCATTTTTAAACTTCAGCGGAATTTGGAGAACAATCGAAGAGTTCCGAAGCATTTTTAAAAGTCAGCGGAATTCCGAGAACAATGGAAGAGTTGAGAAGCATTTTTAAACGTCAGCGGAATACCAGAACAATGGAAGAGTTCCGAAGCATTTTTAAATGTCAGCGGAATTTCGAGAACAATGGAAGAGTTCTGAAGCATTTTTAAACGTCAGCGGATTTTTGAAAACAATGGAAGATTTCTGAATCATTTTTAAACGTCAGCGGAATACCAGAACACTGGAAGAGTTCCGAAGCATTTTTAAACTTCAGCAGAATTCTGAGAACAATGGAAGAGTTCTGAAGCATTCTTAAACTTCAGTGGAATTCCGAGAACAATGGAACAGTTTTGAAGCAATTTTAAGCGTCAGCGGAATTCCGACAACAATGGAAGAGTTCCGAAGCATTTTTAAAAGTCAGCGGAATTCTGAGAACAATAGAAGAGTTGTGAAGCATTTTTAAGCGTCAGCGGAATTCCGAGAACAATGGAAGAATTCCGAAACATTTTTAAACTTCAAAACTTCAGAAGAATTCCGAGAACAATGGAAGAGTTCCGAAGCATTCTTAAACTTCAGCGGAATTCCGAGAACAATGGAAGAGTTTCGAAGCATTTTTAAAGGTCAGCGGAATTCCGAGAACAATGGAAGAGTTCCGAAGCATTTTTAAACATCAGCAGAATTCCTGGATCAATGGAAGAGTTCCGAATCATTTTTAAAAGTCAGCAGAATTCCGAGAACAATAGAAGGGTACCAAAGCATGTTTAAACTTCAGCGGAATTCCGAGAACAATGTAAGAGTTCCGAAGCATTTTTAAACTTCACCAGAATTCCGAGAACAATGGAAGAGTTCAAAAGCATTTTTAAACGTCAGCGGAATTCCGAGAACAATGGAAGAGTTCCGAAGCATTTTTAAACTTCACCGGAATTCCGAGAACAATGGAAGAGTTCCGAAGCATTTTTAAACGTCAGCGGAATTCCGAGAACAATGGAAGAGTTCTGAAGCATTTTTAAACATCAGCGGAATTTTGAAAACAATGGAAGATTTCCGAAGCATTTTTAAACGTCAGCAGAATTCTGCAAACACTGGAAGAGTTCCGAAGCATTTTTAAACTTCAGCGGAATTTGGAGAACAATCGAAGAGTTCTGAAGCATTTTTAAAAGTCAGCGGAATTCCGAGAACAATGGAAGAGTTGTGAAGCATTTTTAAACGTCAGCGGAATTCCGAGAACAATGGAAGAGTTCCGAAGCATTTTTAAACTTCAGCAGAATTCCTGGATCAATGGAAGAGTTCCGAAACATTTTTAAAAGTCAGCACAACTCCGAGAACAATAGAAGGGTACCAAAGCATGTTTAAACTTCAGCGGAATTCTGAGAACAATGTAAGAGTTCCGAAGCATTTTTAAACTTCACCGGAATTCCGAGAACAATGGAAGAGTTCCGAAGCATTTTTAAAGGTCAGCGGAATTCCGAGAACAATGGAAGAGTTCCGAAGCATTTTTAAACATCAGCAGAATTCCTGGATCAATGGAAGAGTTCCGAATCATTTTTAAAAGTCAGCAGAACTCCGAGAACAATAGAAGGGTACCAAAGCATGTTTAAACTTCAGCGGAATTCTGAGAACAATGTAAGAGTTCCGAAGCATTTTTAAACTTCACCGGAATTCCGAGAACAATGGAAGAGTTCCGAAGCATTTTTAAACGTCAGCGGAATTCCGAGAACAATGGAAGAGTTCTGAAGCATTTTTAAACATCAGCGGAATTTTGAAAACAATGGAAGATTTCCGAAGCATTTTTAAACGTCAGCGGAATTCTGCGAACACTGGAAGAGTTCCGAAGCATTTTTAAACTTCAGCGGAATTTGGAGAACAATCGAAGAGTTCTGAAGCATTTTTAAAAGTCAGCGGAATTCCGAGAACAATGGAAGAGTTGTGAAGCATTTTTAAACGTCAGCGGAATTCCGAGAACAATGGAAGAGTTCCGAAGCATTTTTAAACTTCAGCAGAATTCCTGGATCAATGTAAGAGTTCCGAAACATTTTTAAAAGTCAGCACAACTCCGAGAACAATAGAAGGGTACCAAAGCATGTTTAAACTTCAGCGGAATTCTGAGAACAATGTAAGAGTTCCGAAGCATTTTTAAACTTCACCGGAATTCCGAGAACAATGGAAGAGTTCCGAAGCATTTTTAAACGTCAGCGGAATTCCGAGAACAATGGAAGAGTTCTGAAGCATTTTTAAACGTCAGCGGAATTTTGAAAACAATGGAAGATTTCCGAAGCATTTTTAAACGTCAGCGGAATTCTGCGAACACTGGAAGAATTCCGAAGCATTTTTAAACTTCAGCGGAATTTGGAGAACAATCGAAGAGTTCCGAAGCATTTTTAAAAGTCAGCGGAATTCCGAGAACAATGGAAGAGTTGTGAAGCATTTTTAAACGTCAGCGGAATACCAGAACAATGGAAGAGTTCCGAAGCATTTTTAAATGTCAGCGGAATTCCGAGAACAATGGAAGAGTTCTGAAGCATTTTTAAACGTCAGCGGATTTTGAAAACAATGGAAGATTTCCGAAGCATTTTTAAACGTCAGCGGAATTCTGCGAACACTGGAAGAGTTCCGAAGCATTTTTAAACTTCAGCGGAATTTGGAGAACAATCGAAGAGTTCCGAAGCAATTTTAAAAGTCAGCGGAATTCCGAGAACAATGGAAGAGTTGTGAAGCATTTTTAAACGTCAGTGGAATTCCAAGAACAAAGGAAGAGTTCCGAAGCATTTTTAAACGTCAGCGGATTTTGAAAACAATGGAAGATTTCCGAAGCATTTTTAAACGTCAGCGGAATTTGGAGAACAATCGAAGAGTTCCGAAGCATTTTTAAACTTCAACAGAATTTGGAGAACAATCGAAGAGTTCCGAAGCAATTTTAAAAGTCAGCGGAATTCCGAGAACAATGGAAGAGTTGTGAAGCATTTTTAAACGTCAGTGGAATTCCAAGAACAATGGAAGAGTTCCGAAGCATTTTTAAATGTCAGCGGAATTCCGAGAACAATAGAAGAGTTCCGAAGCATTTTTAAACTTCAGCAGAATTCCTGGATCAATGGAAGAGTTCCGAAGCATTTTTAAAAGTCAGCAGAATTCCGAGAACAATAGAAGGGTACCAAAGCATGTTTAAACTTCAGCGGAATTCTGAGAACAATGTAAGAGTTACGAAGCATTTTTAAACTTCACCGGAATTCCAAGAACAATGGAAGAGTTCCGAAGCATTTTTAAACGTCAGCGGAATTCCGAGAACAATGGAAGAGTTCTGAAGCATTTTTAAACATCAGCGGAATTTTGAAAACAATGGAAGATTTCCGAAGCATTTTTAAACGTCAGCGGAATTCTGCGAACACTGGAAGAGTTCCGAAGCATTTTTAAACGTCAGCGGAATTCCGAGAACAATGGAAGAGTTCCGAAGCATTTTTAAACTTCACCGGAATTCCGAGAACAATGGAAGAGTTCCGAAGCATTTTTAAACGTCAGCGGAATTCCGAGAACAATGGAAGAGTTCTGAAGCATTTTTAAACATCAGCGGAATTTTGAAAACAATGGAAGATTTCCGAAGCATTTTTAAACGTCAGCGGAATTCTGCGAACACTGGAAGAGTTCCGAAGCATTTTTAAAGGTCAGCGGAATTCCGAGAACAATGGAAGAGTTCTGAAGCATTCTTAAACTTCAGCAGAATTTGGAGAACAATCGAAGAGTTCTGAAGCATTTTTAAAAGTCAGCGGAATTCTGAGAACAATAGAAGAGTTGTGAAGCATTTTTAAGCGTCAGCGGAATTCCGAGAACAATGGAAGAATTCCGAAGCATTTTTAAACTTCAAAACTTCAGAAGAATTCCGAGAACAATGGAAGAGTTCCGAAGCATTCTTAAACTTCAGCGGAATTCCGAGAACAATGGAAGAGTTCCGAAGCATTTTTAAAGGTCAGCGGAATTCCGAGAACAATGGAAGAGTTCCGAAGCATTTTTAAACATCAGCAGAATTCCTGGATCAATGGAAGAGTTCCGAATCATTTTTAAAAGTCAGCAGAATTCCGAGAACAATAGAAGGGTACCAAAGCATGTTTAAACTTCAGCGGAATTCTGAGAACAATGTAAGAGTTCCGAAGCATTTTTAAACTTCACCAGAATTCCGAGAACAATGGAAGAGTTCCGAAGCATTTTTAAACGTCAGCGGAATTCCGAGAACAATGGAAGAGTTCCGAAGCATTTTTAAACTTCACCGGAATTCCGAGAACAATGGAAGAGTTCCGAAGCATTTTTAAACGTCAGCGGAATTCCGAGAACAATGGAAGAGTTCTGAAGCATTTTTAAACATCAGCGGAATTTTGAAAACAATGGAAGATTTCCGAAGCATTTTTAAACGTCAGCGGAATTCTGCGAACACTGGAAGAGTTCCGAAGCATTTTTAAACTTCAGCGGAATTTGGAGAACAATCGAAGAGTTCCGAAGCATTTTTAAAAGTCAGCGGAATTCCGAGAACAATGGAAGAGTTGTGAAGCATTTTTAAACGTCAGCGGAATTCCGAGAACAATGGAAGAGTTCCGAAGCATTTTTAAACTTCAGCAGAATTCCTGGATCAATGGAAGAGTTCCGAAACATTTTTAAAAGTCAGCAGAACTCCGAGAACAATAGAAGGGTACCAAAGCATGTTTAAACTTCAGCGGAATTCTGAGAACAATGTAAGAGTTCCGAAGCATTTTTAAACTTCACCGGAATTCCGAGAACAATGGAAGAGTTCCGAAGCATTTTTAAACGTCAGCGGAATTCCGAGAACAATGGAAGAGTTCTGAAGCATTTTTAAACGTCAGCGGAATTTTGAAAACAATGGAAGATTTCCGAAGCATTTTTAAACGTCAGCGGAATTCCGAGAACAATGGAAGAGTTCTGAAGCATTTTTAAACTTCAGCGGAATTTGGAGAACAATCGAAGAGTTCTGAAGCATTTTTAAAAGTCAGCGGAATTCTGAGAACAATAGAAGAGTTGTGAAGCATTTTTAAGCGTCAGCGGAATTCCGAGAACAATGGAAGAATTCCGAAGCATTTTTAAACTTCAAAACTTCAGAAGAATTCCGAGAACAATGGAAGAGTTCCGAAGCATTCTTAAACTTCAGCGGAATTCCGAGAACAATGGAAGAGTTCCGAAGCATTTTTAAAGGTCAGCGGAATTCCGAGAACAATGTAAGAGTTCCGAAGCATTTTTAAACATCAGCAGAATTCCTGGATCAATGGAAGGGTTCCGAATCATTTTTAAAAGTCAGCAGAATTCCGAGAACAATAGAAGGGTACCAAAGCATGTTTAAACTTCAGCGGAATTCTGAGAACAATGTAAGAGTTCCGAAGCATTTTTAAACTTCACCAGAATTCCGAGAACAATGGAAGAGTTCCGAAGCATTTTTAAACGTCAGCGGAATTCCGAGAACAATGGAAGAGTTCCGAAGCATTTTTAAACTTCACCGGAATTCCGAGAACAATGGAAGAGTTCCGAAGCATTTTTAAACGTCAGCGGAATTCCGAGAACAATGGAAGAGTTCTGAAGCATTTTTAAACATCAGCGGAATTTTGAAAACAATGGAAGATTTCCGAAGCATTTTTAAACGTCAGCGGAATTCTGCGAACACTGGAAGAGTTCCGAAGCATTTTTAAACTTCAGCGGAATTTGGAGAACAATCGAAGAGTTCCGAAGCATTTTTAAAAGTCAGCGGAATTCCGAGAACACTGGAAGAGTTCCGAAGCATTTTTAAACTTCAGCGGAATTTGGAGAACAATCGAAGAGTTCCGAAGCATTTTTAAAAATCAGCGGAATTCCGAGAACAATTTAAGAGTTGTGAAGCATTTTTAAACGTCAGCGGAATTCCGAGAACAATGGAAGAGTTCCGAAGCATTTTTAAACTTCAGCAGAATTCCTGGATCAATGGAAGAGTTCCGAAACATTTTTAAAAGTCAGCAGAACTCCGAGAACAATAGAAGGGTACCAAAGCATGTTTAAACTTCAGCGGAATTCTGAGAACAATGTAAGAGTTCCGAAGCATTTTTAAAAGTCAGCGGAATTCCGAGAACACTGGAAGAATTCCGAAGCATTTTTAAACTTCAGCGGAATTTGGAGAACAATCGAAGAGTTCCGAAGCATTTTTAAAAGTCAGCGGAATTCCGAGAACAATGGAAGAGTTGAGAAGCATTTTTAAACGTCAGCGGAATACCAGAACAATGGAAGAGTTCCGAAGCATTTTTAAATGTCAGCGGAATTCCGAGAACAATGGAAGAGTTCTGAAGCATTTTAAAACGTCAGCGGATTTTGAAAACAATGGAAAATTTCTGAATCATTTTTAAACGTCAGCGGAATTCTGCGAACACTGGAAGAGTTCCGAAGCATTTTTAAACTTCAGCAGAATTCTGAGAACAATGGAAGAGTTCTGAAGCATTCTTAAACTTCAGTGGAATTCCGAGAACAATGGAACAGTTTTGAAGCAATTTTAAGCGTCAGCGGAATTCCGACAACAATGGAAGAGCTCCGAAGCATTTTTAAAAGTCAGCGGAATTCTGAGAACAATAGAAGAGTTGTGAAGCATTTTTAAGCGTCAGCGGAATTCCGAGAACAATGGAAGAATTCCGAAACATTTTTAAACTTCAAAACTTCAGAAGAATTCCGAGAACAATGGAAGAGTTCCGAAGCATTCTTAAACTTCAGCGGAATTCCGAGAACAATGGAAGAGTTTCGAAGCATTTTTAAAGGTCAGCGGAATTCCGAGAACAATGGAAGAGTTCCGAAGCATTTTTAAACATCAGCAGAATTCCTGGATCAATGGAAGAGTTCCGAATCATTTTTAAAAGTCAGCAGAATTCCGAGAACAATAGAAGGGTACCAAAGCATGTTTAAACTTCAGCGGAATTCCGAGAACAATGTAAGAGTTCCGAAGCATTTTTAAACTTCACCAGAATTCCGAGAACAATGGAAGAGTTCAAAAGCATTTTTAAACGTCAGCGGAATTCCGAGAACAATGGAAGAGTTCCGAAGCATTTTTAAACTTCACCGGAATTCCGAGAACAATGGAAGAGTTCCGAAGCATTTTTAAACGTCAGCGGAATTCCGAGAACAATGGAAGAGTTCTGAAGCATTTTTAAACATCAGCGGAATTTTGAAAACAATGGAAGATTTCCGAAGCATTTTTAAACGTCAGCGGAATTCTGCGAACACTGGAAGAGTTCCGAAGCATTTTTAAACTTCAGCGGAATTTGGAGAACAATCGAAGAGTTCTGAAGCATTTTTAAAAGTCAGCGGAATTCCGAGAACAATGGAAGAGTTGTGAAGCATTTTTAAACGTCAGCGGAATTCCGAGAACAATGGAAGAGTTCCGAAGCATTTTTAAACTTCAGCAGAATTCCTGGATCAATGGAAGAGTTCCGAAACATTTTTAAAAGTCAGCACAACTCCGAGAACAATAGAAGGGTACCAAAGCATGTTTAAACTTCAGCGGAATTCTGAGAACAATGTAAGAGTTCCGAAGCATTTTTAAACTTCACCGGAATTCCGAGAACAATGGAAGAGTTCCGAAGCATTTTTAAACGTCAGCGGAATTCCGAGAACAATGGAAGAGTTCTGAAGCATTTTTAAACGTCAGCGGAATTTTGAAAACAATGGAAGATTTCCGAAGCATTTTTAAACGTCAGCGGAATTCCGAGAACAATGGAAGAGTTCTGAAGCATTTTTAAACTTCAGCAGAATTTGGAGAACAATCGAAGAGTTCTGAAGCATTTTTAAAAGTCAGCGGAATTCTGAGAACAATAGAAGAGTTGTGAAGCATTTTTAAGCGTCAGCGGAATTCCGAGAACAATGGAAGAATTCCGAAGCATTTTTAAACTTCAAAACTTCAGAAGAATTCCGAGAACAATGGAAGAGTTCCGAAGCATTCTTAAACTTCAGCGGAATTCCGAGAACAATGGAAGAGTTCCGAAGCATTTTTAAAGGTCAGCGGAATTCCGAGAACAATGGAAGAGTTCCGAAGCATTTTTAAACATCAGCAGAATTCCTGGATCAATGGAAGAGTTCCGAATCATTTTTAAAAGTCAGCAGAATTCCGAGAACAATAGAAGGGTACCAAAGCATGTTTAAACTTCAGCGGAATTCTGAGAACAATGTAAGAGTTCCGAAGCATTTTTAAACTTCACCAGAATTCCGAGAACAATGGAAGAGTTCCGAAGCATTTTTAAACGTCAGCGGAATTCCGAGAACAATGGAAGAGTTCCGAAGCATTTTTAAACTTCACCGGAATTCCGAGAACAATGGAAGAGTTCCGAAGCATTTTTAAACGTCAGCGGAATTCCGAGAACAATGGAAGAGTTCTGAAGCATTTTTAAACATCAGCGGAATTTTGAAAACAATGGAAGATTTCCGAAGCATTTTTAAACGTCAGCGGAATTCTGCGAACACTGGAAGAGTTCCGAAGCATTTTTAAACTTCAGCGGAATTTGGAGAACAATCGAAGAGTTCCGAAGCATTTTTAAAAGTCAGCGGAATTCCGAGAACAATGGAAGAGTTGTGAAGCATTTTTAAACGTCAGCGGAATTCCGAGAACAATGGAAGAGTTCCGAAGCATTTTTAAACTTCAGCAGAATTCCTGGATCAATGGAAGAGTTCCGAAACATTTTTAAAAGTCAGCAGAACTCCGAGAACAATAGAAGGGTACCAAAGCATGTTTAAACTTCAGCGGAATTCTGAGAACAATGTAAGAGTTCCGAAGCATTTTTAAACTTCACCGGAATTCCGAGAACAATGGAAGAGTTCCGAAGCATTTTTAAACGTCAGCGGAATTCCGAGAACAATGGAAGAGTTCTGAAGCATTTTTAAACGTCAGCGGAATTTTGAAAACAATGGAAGATTTCCGAAGCATTTTTAAACGTCAGCGGAATTCCGAGAACAATGGAAGAGTTCTGAAGCATTTTTAAACTTCAGCGGAATTTGGAGAACAATCGAAGAGTTCTGAAGCATTTTTAAAAGTCAGCGGAATTCTGAGAACAATAGAAGAGTTGTGAAGCATTTTTAAGCGTCAGCGGAATTCCGAGAACAATGGAAGAATTCCGAAGCATTTTTAAACTTCAAAACTTCAGAAGAATTCCGAGAACAATGGAAGAGTTCCGAAGCATTCTTAAACTTCAGCGGAATTCCGAGAACAATGGAAGAGTTCCGAAGCATTTTTAAAGGTCAGCGGAATTCCGAGAACAATGGAAGAGTTCCGAAGCATTTTTAAACATCAGCAGAATTCCTGGATCAATGGAAGGGTTCCGAATCATTTTTAAAAGTCAGCAGAATTCCGAGAACAATAGAAGGGTACCAAAGCATGTTTAAACTTCAGCGGAATTCTGAGAACAATGTAAGAGTTCCGAATCATTTTTAAACTTCACCAGAATTCCGAGAACAATGGAAGAGTTCCGAAGCATTTTTAAACGTCAGCGGAATTCCGAGAACAATGGAAGAGTTCCGAAGCATTTTTAAACTTCACCGGAATTCCGAGAACAATGGAAGAGTTCCGAAGCATTTTTAAACGTCAGCGGAATTCCGAGAACAATGGAAGAGTTCTGAAGCATTTTTAAACATCAGCGGAATTTTGAAAACAATGGAAGATTTCCGAAGCATTTTTAAACGTCAGCGGAATTCTGCGAACACTGGAAGAGTTCCGAAGCATTTTTAAACTTCAGCGGAATTTGGAGAACAATCGAAGAGTTCCGAAGCATTTTTAAAAGTCAGCGGAATTCCGAGAACAATGGAAGAGTTGTGAAGCATTTTTAAACGTCAGCGGAATTCCGAGAACAATGGAAGAGTTCCGAAGCATTTTTAAACTTCAGCAGAATTCCTGGATCAATGGAAGAGTTCCGAAACATTTTTAAAAGTCAGCAGAACTCCGAGAACAATAGAAGGGTACCAAAGCATGTTTAAACTTCAGCGGAATTCTGAGAACAATGTAAGAGTTCCGAAGCATTTTTAAACTTCACCGGAATTCCGAGAACAATGGAAGAGTTCCGAAGCATTTTTAAACGTCAGCGGAATTCCGAGAACAATGGAAGAGTTCTGAAGCATTTTTAAACATCAGCGGAATTTTGAAAACAATGGAAGATTTGAGAAGCATTTTTAAACGTCAGCGGAATTCTGCGAACACTGGAAGAGTTCCGAAGCACTTTTAAACTTCAGCGGAATTTGGAGAACAATCGAAGAGTTCCGAAGCATTTTTAAAAGTCAGCGGAATTCCGAGAACACTGGAAGAATTCCGAAGCATTTTTAAACTTCAGCGGAATTCCGAGAACAATGGAAGAGTTCTGAAGCATTTTTAAACGTCAGCGGAATTTTGAAAACAATGGAAGATTTCCGAAGCATTTTTAAACGTCAGCGGAATTCCGAGAACAATGGAAGAGTTCTGAAGCATTTTTAAACTTCAGCGGAATTTGGAGAACAATCGAAGAGTTCTGAAGCATTTTTAAAAGTCAGCGGAATTCTGAGAACAATAGAAGAGTTGTGAAGCATTTTTAAGCGTCAGCGGAATTCCGAGAACAATGGAAGAATTCCGAAGCATTTTTAAACTTCAAAACTTCAGAAGAATTCCGAGAACAATGGAAGAGTTCCGAAGCATTCTTAAACTTCAGCGGAATTCCGAGAACAATGGAAGAGTTCCGAAGCATTTTTAAAGGTCAGCGGAATTCCGAGAACAATGGAAGAGTTCCGAAGCATTTTTAAACATCAGCAGAATTCCTGGATCAATGGAAGGGTTCCGAATCATTTTTAAAAGTCAGCAGAATTCCGAGAACAATAGAAGGGTACCAAAGCATGTTTAAACTTCAGCGGAATTCTGAGAACAATGTAAGAGTTCCGAAGCATTTTTAAACTTCACCAGAATTCCGAGAACAATGGAAGAGTTCCGAAGCATTTTTAAACGTCAGCGGAATTCCGAGAACAATGGAAGAGTTCCGAAGCATTTTTAAACTTCACCGGAATTCCGAGAACAATGGAAGAGTTCCGAAGCATTTTTAAACGTCAGCGGAATTCCGAGAACAATGGAAGAGTTCTGAAGCATTTTTAAACATCAGCGGAATTTTGAAAACAATGGAAGATTTCCGAAGCATTTTTAAACGTCAGCGGAATTCTGCGAACACTGGAAGAGTTCCGAAGCATTTTTAAACTTCAGCGGAATTTGGAGAACAATCGAAGAGTTCCGAAGCATTTTTAAAAGTCAGCGGAATTCCGAGAACAATGGAAGAGTTGTGAAGCATTTTTAAACGTCAGCGGAATTCCGAGAACAATGGAAGAGTTCCGAAGCATTTTTAAACTTCAGCAGAATTCCTGGATCAATGGAAGAGTTCCGAAACATTTTTAAAAGTCAGCAGAACTCCGAGAACAATAGAAGGGTACCAAAGCATGTTTAAACTTCAGCGGAATTCTGAGAACAATGTAAGAGTTCCGAAGCATTTTTAAACTTCACCGGAATTCCGAGAACAATGGAAGAGTTCCGAAGCATTTTTAAACGTCAGCGGAATTCCGAGAACAATGGAAGAGTTCTGAAGCATTTTTAAACATCAGCGGAATTTTGAAAACAATGGAAGATTTGAGAAGCATTTTTAAACGTCAGCGGAATTCTGCGAACACTGGAAGAGTTCCGAAGCACTTTTAAACTTCAGCGGAATTTGGAGAACAATCGAAGAGTTCCGAAGCATTTTTAAAAGTCAGCGGAATTCCGAGAACACTGGAAGAATTCCGAAGCATTTTTAAACTTCAGCGGAATTTGGAGAACAATCGAAGAGTTCCGAAGCATTTTTAAAAGTCAGCGGAATTCCGAGAACAATGGAAGAGTTGTGAAGCATTTTTAAACGTCAGCGGAATACCAGAACAATGGAAGAGTTCCGAAGCATTTTTAAATGTCAGCGGAATTCCGAGAACAATGGAAGAGTTCTGAAGCATTTTTAAATGTCAGCGGATTTTGAAAACAATGGAAGATTTCCGAAGCATTTTTAAACGTCAGCGGAATTCTGCGAACACTGGAAGAGTTCCGAAGCATTTTTAAACTTCAGCGGAATTCCGAGAACAATGGAAGAGTTGTGAAGCATTTTTAAAAGTCAGCGGAATTCCGAGAACAATGGAAGAGTTGTGAAGCATTTTTAAAAGTCAGCGGAATTCCGAGAACAATGGAAGACTTCTGAAGGCTTTTTAAATGTCAGCGGAATTCCGAGAACAATGGAAGAGTTCCGAAGCATTTTTAAATGTCAGCGGAATTCTGAGAACAATGGAAGAGTTCCGAAGCATTTTTAAACTTCAGCAGAATTCCGAGAACAATGGAAGAGTTCCGAAGCATACTTAAACTTCAGCGGAATTCCGAGAACAATAGAAGAGTTCTGAAGCATTTTTAAAAGTCAGCGGAATACCGAGAACAATGGAAGAGTTGTGAAGCATTTTTAAAAGTCAGCGGAATTCCGAGAACACTGGAAGAGTTCCGAAGCATTTTTAAACTTCAGCGGAATTTGGAGAACAATCGAAGAGTTCCGAAGCAATTTTAAAAGTCAGCGGAATTCCGAGAACAATGGAAGAGTTCAGAAGCATTTTTAAAAGTCAGCGGAATTCCGAGAACAATGGAAGAGTTGTGAAGCATTTTTAAACTTCAGTGGAATTCCAAGAACAAAGGAAGAGTTCCGAAGCATTTTTAAACGTCAGCGGATTTTGAAAACAATGGAAGATTTCCGAAGCATTTTTAAACGTCAGCGGAATTTGGAGAACAATCGAAGAGTTCCGAAGCATTTTTAAACTTCAACGGAATTTGGAGAACAATCGAAGAGTTCCGTAGCAATTTTAAAAGTCAGCGGAATTCCGAGAACAATGGAAGAGTTGTGAAGCATTTTTAAACGTCAGTGGAATTCCAAGAACAATGGAAGAGTTCCGAAGCATTTTTAAATGTCAGCGGAATTCCGAGAACAATAGAAGAGTTCCGAAGCATTTTTAAACTTCAGCAGAATTCCTGGATCAATGGAAGAGTTCCGAAGCATTTTTAAAAGTCAGCAGAATTCCGAGAACAATAGAAGGGTACCAAAGCATGTTTAAACTTCAGCAGAATTCTGAGAACAATGTAAGAGTTCCGAAGCATTTTTAAACTTCACCGGAATTCCGAGAACAATGGAAGATTTCCGAAGCATTTTTAAACGTCAGCGGAATTCCGAGAACAATGGAAGAGTTCTGAAGCATTTTTAAACATCAGCGGAATTTTGAAAACAATGGAAGATTTCCGAAGCATTTTTAAACGTCAGCGGAATTCTGCGAACACTGGAAGAGTTCCGAAGCATTTTTAAACTTCAGCGGAATTTGGAGAACAATCGAAGAGTTCCGAAGCATTTTTAAAAGTCAGCGGAATTCCGAGAACACTGGAAGAGTTCCGAAGCATTTTTAAACTTCAGCGGAATTTGGAGAACAATCGAAGAGTTCCGAAGCATTTTTAAAAGTCAGCGGAATTCCGAGAACAATGGAAGAGTTGTGAAGCATTTTTAAACGTCAGCGAAATTCCGAGAACAATGGAAGAGTTCCGAAGCATTTTTAAACGTCAGCGGAATTCCCAGAACAATGGAAGAATTCTGAAGCCTTTTTAAATGTCAGCGGAATTCCGAGAACAATGGAAGACTTCTGAAGGCTTTTTAAATGTCAGCGGAATTCCGAGAACAATGGAAGAGTTCCGAAGCATTTTTAAATGTCAGCGGAATTCTGAGAACAATGGAAGAGTTCCGAAGCATTTTTAAACTTCAGCAGAATTCCGAGAACAATGGAAGAGTTCCGAAGCATACTTAAACTTCAGCGGAATTCCGAGAACAATAGAAGAGTTCTGAAGCATTTTTAAAAGTCAGCGGAATACCGAGAACAATGGAAGAGTTGTGAAGCATTTTTAAAAGTCAGCGGAATTCCGAGAACACTGGAAGAGTTCCGAAGCATTTTTAAACTTCAGCGGAATTTGGAGAACAATCGAAGAGTTCCGAAGCAATTTTAAAAGTCAGCGGAATTCCGAGAACAATGGAAGAGTTCAGAAGCATTTTTAAAAGTCAGCGGAATTCCGAGAACAATGCAAGAGTTGTGAAGCATTTTTAAACGTCAGCGGAATTCCAAGAACAATGGAAGAGTTCCGAAGCATTTTTAAACTTCAGCAGAATTCCGAGAACAATGGAAGAGTTCCGAAGCATTCTTAAACTTCAGCGGAATTCCGAGAACAATGGAAGAGTTCCGAAGCATTTTTAAATGTCAGCGGAATTCCGAGAACAATAGAAGAGTTGTGATGCATTTTTAAGCGTCAGCGGAATTCCGAGAACAAAGGAAGAGTTCCGAAGCATTTTTAAACTTCAGCAGAATTCTGAGAACAATGGAAGAGTTCTGAAGCATTCTTAAACTTCAGTGGAATTCCGAGAACAATGGAACAGTTTTGAAGCAATTTTAAGCGTCAGCGGAATTCCGACAACAATGGAAGAGTTCCGAAGCATTTTTAAAAGTCAGCGGAATTCTGAGAACAATAGAAGAGTTGTGAAGCATTTTTAAGTGTCAGCGGAATTCCGAGAACAATGGAAGAATTCCGAAGCATTTTTAAACTTCAAAACTTCAGAAGAATTCCGAGAACAATGGAAGAGTTCCGAAGCATTCTTAAACTTCAGCGGAATTCCGAGAACAATGGAAGAGTTCCGAAGCATTTTTAAAGGTCAGCGGAATTCCGAGAACAATGGAAGAGTTCCGAAGCATTTTTAAACATCAGCAGAATTCCTGGATCAATGGAAGAGTTCCGAATCATTTTTAAAAGTCAGCAGAATTCCGAGAACAATAGAAGGGTACCAAAGCATGTTTAAACTTCAGCGGAATTCTGAGAACAATGTAAGAGTTCCGAAGCATTTTTAAACTTCACCAGAATTCCGAGAACAATGGAAGAGTTCCGAAGCATTTTTAAACGTCAGCGGAATTCCGAGAACAATGGAAGAGTTCCGAAGCATTTTTAAACTTCACCGGAATTCCGAGAACAATGGAAGATTTCCGAAGCATTTTTAAACGTCAGCGGAATTCTGCGAACACTGGAAGAGTTCCGAAGCATTTTTAAACTTCAGCGGAATTTGGAGAACAATCGAAGAGTTCCGAAGCATTTTTAAAAGTCAGCGGAATTCCGAGAACACTGGAAGAGTTCCGAAGCATTTTTAAACTTCAGCGGAATTTGGAGAACAATCGAAGAGTTCCGAAGCATTTTTAAAAGTCAGCGGAATTCCGAGAACAATGGAAGAGTTCCGAAGCATTTTTAAACGTCAGCGGAATTCCGAGAACAATGGAAGAGTTCTGAAGCCTTTTTAAATGTCAGCGGAATTCCGAGAACAATGGAAGACTTCTGAAGCATTTTTAAATGTCAGCGGAATTCTGAGAACAATGGAAGAGTTCCGAAGCATTTTTAAACTTCAGCAGAATTCCGAGAACAATGGAAGAGTTCCGAAGCATACTTAAACTTCAGCGGAATTCCGAGAACAATGGAAGAGTTCTGAAGCATTTTTAAAAGTCAGCGGAATACCGAGAACAATGGAAGAGTTGTGAAGCATTTTTAAAAGTCAGCCGAATTCCGAGAACACTGGAAGAGTTCCGAAGCATTTTTAAACTTCAGCGGAATTTGGAGAACAATCGAAGACTTCCGAAGCAATTTTAAAAGTCAGCGGAATTCCGAGAACAATGGAAGAGTTCTGAAGCATTTTTAAACGTCAGCGGATTTTGAAAACAATGGAAGAGTTCCGAAGCATTCTTAAACTTCAGCGGAATTCCGAGAACAATGGAAGAGTTCCGAAGCATTTTTAAATGTCAGCGGAATTCCGAGAACAATAGAAGAGTTGTGAAGCATTTTTAAGCGTCAGCGGAATTCCGAGAACAATCTAAGAGTTCCGAAGCATTTTTAAACTTCAGCGGAATTCCGAGAACAATGGAACAGTTTTGAAGCAATTTTAAGCGTCAGCGGAATTCCGACAACAATGGAAGAGTTCCGAAGCATTTTTAAAAGTCAGCGGAATTCTGAGAACAATGGAAGAGTTGTGAAGCATTTTTAAGCGTCAGCGGAATTCCGAGAACAATGGAAGAATTCCGAAGCATTTTTAAACTTCAAAGCTTCGGAAGAATTCCGAGAACAATGGAAGAGTTCCGAAGCATTCTTAAACTTCAGCGGAATTCCGAGAACAATGGAAGAGTTCCGAAGCATTTTTAAAAGTCAGCGGAATTCCGAGAACAATAGAAGGGTACCAAAGCATGTTTAAACTTCAGCGGAATTCTGAGAACAATGTAAGAGTTCCGAAGCATTTTTAAACTTCACCGGAATTCCGAGAACAATGGAAGAGTTCCGAATCATTTTTAAATGTCAGCGGAATTCCGAGAGCAATGGAAGAGTTCTGAAGCATTTTTAAACGTCAGCGGATTTTGAAAACAATGGAAGATTTCCGAAGCATTTTTAAACTTCAGCGGAATTTGTAGAACAATCGAAGAGTTCCGAAGCAATTTTAAAAGTCAGCGGAATTCCGAGAACAATGGAAGAGTTGTGAAGCATTTTTAAACGTCAGTGGAATTCCAAGAACAAAGCAAGAGTTCCGAAGCATTTTAAAACGTCAGCGGAATTCCGAGAACAATGGAAGAGTTCCGAAGCATTTTTAAACTTCAGAAGAATTCTGAGAACAATGGAAGAGTTCCGAAGCATTCTTAAACTTCAGCAGAATTCCGAGAACAATGGAAGAGTTTCGAAGCATTTTTAAAAGTCAGCGGAATTCCGAGAACAATAGAAGAGTTGTGAAGCAATTTTAAGCGTCAGCGGAATTCTGAGAACAATGGAAGCGTTCAGAAGCATTTTTAAAAGTCAGCGGAATACCGAGAACAATGGAAGAGTTGTGAAGCATTTTTAAGCATCAGCGGAATTCCGAGAACAATGGAAGAGTTCCGAAGCATTTTTAAACTTCAGCAGAATTCCGAGAACAATGGAAGAGTTCCGAAGCATTCTTAAACTTCAGCGGAATTCCGAGAACAATGGAAGAGTTCCGAAGCATTTTTAAATGTCAGCGGAATTCCGAGAACAATAGAAGAGTTGTGAAGCATTTTTAAGCGTCAGCGGAATGTCGAGAACAATGGAAGAGTTCCGAAGCATTTTTAAACTTCAGCAGAATTCTGAGAGCAATGGAAGAGTTCTGAAGCATTCTTAAACTTCAGCGGAATTCCGAGAACAGTGGAAGAGTTTTGAAGCAATTTTAAGCGTCAGCGGAATTCCGACAACAATGGAAGAGTTCCGAAGCATTTTTAAACTTCAGCAGAATTTCTGGATCAATGGAAGAGTTCAGAAACATTTTTAAAAGTCAGCAGAACTCCGAGAACAATAGAAGGGTACCAAAGCATGTTTAAACTTCACCGGAATTCCGAGAACAATGGAAGAGTTCCGAAGCATTTTTAAACGTCAGCGGAATTCCGAGAACAATGGAAGAGTTCTGAAGCATTTTTAAACGTCAGCGGAATTTTGAAAACAATGGAAGATTTCCGAAGCATTTTTAAACGTCAGCGGAATTCTGCGAACACTGGAAGAATTCCGAAGCATTTTTAAACTTCAGCGGAATTTGGAGAACAATCGAAGAGTTCCGAAGCATTTTTAAAAGTCAGCGGAATTCTGAGAACAATGGAAGAGTTGTGAAGCATTTTTAAACGTCAGCGGAATACCAGAACAATGGAAGAGTTCCGAAGCATTTTTAAATGTCAGCGGAATTCCGAGAACAATGGAAGAGTTCTGAAGCATTTTTAAACGTCAGCGGATTTTGAAAACAATGGAAGATTTCCGAAGCATTTTTAAACGTCAGCGGAATTCTGTGAACACTGGAAGAGTTCCGAAGCATTTTTAAACTTCAGCGGAATTTGGAGAACAATCGAAGAGTTCCGAAGCAATTTTAAAAGTCAGCGGAATTCCGAGAACAATGGAAGAGTTGTGAAGCATTTTTAAACGTCAGTGGAATTCCAAGAACAAAGGAAGAGTTCCGAAGCATTTTTAAACGTCAGCGGATTTTGAAAACAATGGAAGATTTCCGAAGCATTTTTAAACGTCAGCGGAATTTGGAGAACAATCGAAGAGTTCCGAAGCATTTTTAAACTTCAATAGAATTTAGAGAACAATCGAAGAGTTCCGAAGCAATTTTAAAAGTCAGCGGAATTCCGAGAACAATGGAAGAGTTGTGAAGCATTTTTAAACGTCAGTGGAATTCCAAGAACAATGGAAGAGTTCCGAAGCATTTTTAAATGTCAGCGGAATTCCGAGAACAATAGAAGAGTTCCGAAGCATTTTTAAACTTCAGCAGAATTCCTTGATCAATGGAAGAGTTCCGAAGCATTTTTAAAAGTCAGCAGAATTCCGAGAACAATAGAAGGGTACCAAAGCATGTTTAAACTTCAGCGGAATTCTGAGAACAATGTAAGAGTTCCGAAGCATTTTTAAACTTCACCGGAATTCCGAGAACAATGGAAGAGTTCCAAAGCATTTTTAAACGTCAGCGGAATTCCGAGAACAATGGAAGAGTTCTGAAGCATTTTTAAACATCAGCGGAATTTTGAAAACAATGGAAGATTTCCGAAGCATTTTTAAACGTCAGCTGAATTCTGCGAACACTGGAAGAGTTCCGAAGCATTTTTAAACGTCAGCGGAATTCCGAGAACAATGGAAGAGTTCCGAAGCATTTTTAAACTTCACCGGAATTCCGAGAACAATGGAAGAGTTCCGAAGCATTTTTAAACGTCAGCGGAATTCCGAGAACAATGGAAGAGTTCTGAAGCATTTTTAAACATCAGCGGAATTTTGAAAACAATGGAAGATTTCCGAATCATTTTTAAACGTCAGCGGAATTCTGCGAACACTGGAAGAGTTCCGAAGCATTTTTAAACTTCAGCGGAATTTGGAGAACAATCGAAGAGTTCCGAAGCATTTTTAAAAGTCAGCGGAATTCCGAGAACACTGGAAGAGTTCCGAAGCATTTTTAAACTTCAGCGGAATTTGGAGAACAATCGAAGAGTTCCGAAGCATTTTTAAAAGTCAGCGGAATTCCGAGAACAATGGAAGAGTTGTGAAGCATTTTTAAACGTCAGCGGAATTCCGAGAACAATGGAAGAGTTCCGAAGCATTTTTAAACTTCAGCAGAATTCCTGGATCAATGGAAGAGTTCCGAAACATTTTTAAAAGTCAGCAGAACTCCGAGAACAATAGAAGGGTACCAAAGCATGTTTAAACTTCAGCGGAATTCTGAGAACAATGTAAGAGTTCCGAAGCATTTTTAAACTTCACCGGAATTTGGAGAACAATCGAAGAGTTCCGAAGCATTTTTAAAAGTCAGCGGAATTCCGAGAACACTGGAAGAATTCCGAAGCATTTTTAAACTTCAGCGGAATTTGGAGAACAATCGAAGAGTTCCGAAGCATTTTTAAAAGTCAGCGGAATTCCGAGAACAATGGAAGAGTTGAGAAGCATTTTTAAACGTCAGCGGAATACCAGAACAATGGAAGAGTTCCGAAGCATTTTTAAATGTCAGCGGAATTCCGAGAACAATGGAAGAGTTCTGAAGCATTTTTAAACGTCAGCGGATTTTGAAAACAATGGAAGATTTCTGAATCATTTTTAAACATCAGCGGAATTCTGCGAACACTGGAAGAGTTCCGAAGCATTTTTAAACTTCAGCAGAATTCTGAGAACAATGGAAGAGTTCTGAAGCATTCTTAAACTTCAGTGGAATTCCGAGAACAATGGAACAGTTTTGAAGCAATTTTAAGCGTCAGCGGAATTCCGACAACAATGGAAGAGTTCCGAAGCATTTTTAAAAGTCAGCGGAATTCTGAGAACAATAGAAGAGTTGTGAAGCATTTTTAAGCGTCAGCGGAATTCCGAGAACACTGGAAGAGTTCCGAAGCATTTTTAAACTTCAGCGGAATTTGGAGAACAATCGAAGACTTCCAAAGCAATTTTAAAAGTCAGCGGAATTCCGAGAACAATGGAAGAGTTGTGAAGCATAATTAAACTTCAGCGGAATTCCGAGAACAATGGAAGAGTTCCGAAGCATACTTAAACTTCAGCGGAATTCCGAGAACAATGGAAGAGTTCAGAAGCATTTTTAAAAGTCAGCGGAATTCCGAGAACAATGGAAGAGTTGTGAAGCATTTTTAAACGTCAGCGGAATTCCGAGAACAATGGAAGAGTTCCGAAGCATTTTTAAACTTCAGCAGAATTCCGAGAACAATGGAAGAGTTCCGAAGCATTCTTAAACTTCAGCGGAATTCCGAGAACAATGGAAGAGTTCCGAAGCATTTTTAAATGTCAGCGGAATTCCGAGAAAAATAGAAGAGTTGTGAAGCATTTTTAAGCGTCAGCGGAATTCCGAGAACAATGGAAGAGTTCCGAAGCATTTTTAAACTTCAGCGGAATTCCGAGAACAATGGAACAGTTTTGAAGCAATTTTAAGCGTCAGCGGAATTCCGACAACAATGGAAGAGTTCCGAAGCATTTTTAAAAGTCAGCGGAATTCCGAGAGCAATGGAAGAGTTCCGAAGCATTTTTAAAAGTCAGCGGAATTCTGAGAACAATAGAAGAGTTGTGAAGCATTTTTAAGCGTCAGCGGAATTCCGAGAACAATGGAAGAATTCCGAAACATTTTTAAACTTCAAAACTTCAGAAGAATTCCGAGAACAATGGAAGAGTTCCGAAGCATTCTTAAACTTCAGCGGAATTCCGAGAACAATGGAAGAGTTTCGAAGCATTTTTAAAGGTCAGCGGAATTCCGAGAACAATGGAAGAGTTCCGAAGCATTTTTAAACATCAGCAGAATTCCTGGATCAATGGAAGAGTTCCGAATCATTTTTAAAAGTCAGCAGAATTCCGAGAACAATAGAAGGGTACCAAAGCATGTTTAAACTTCAGCGGAATTCCGAGAACAAGGGAAGAGTTCCGAAGCATTTTTAAACTTCACCGGAATTCCGAGAACAATGGAAGAGTTCCGAAGCATTTTTAAACGTCAGCGGAATTCCGAGAACAATGGAAGAGTTCTGAAGCATTTTTAAACATCAGCGGAATTTTGAAAACAATGGAAGATTTCCGAAGCATTTTTAAACGTCAGCGGAATTCTGCGAACACTGGAAGAGTTCCGAAGCATTTTTAAACTTCAGCGGAATTTGGAGAACAATCGAAGAGTTCTGAAGCATTTTTAAAAGTCAGCGGAATTCCGAGAACAATGGAAGAGTTGTGAAGCATTTTTAAACGTCAGCGGAATTCCGAGAACAATGGAAGAGTTCCGAAGCATTTTTAAACTTCAGCAGAATTCCTGGATCAATGGAAGAGTTCCGAAACATTTTTAAAAGTCAGCACAACTCCGAGAACAATAGAAGGGTACCAAAGCATGTTTAAACTTCAGCGGAATTCTGAGAACAATGTAAGAGTTCCGAAGCATTTTTAAACTTCACCGGAATTCCGAGAACAATGGAAGAGTTCCGAAGCATTTTTAAACGTCAGCGGAATTCCGAGAACAATGGAAGAGTTCTGAAGCATTTTTAAACGTCAGCGGAATTTTGAAAACAATGGAAGATTTCCGAAGCATTTTTAAACGTCAGCGGAATTCCGAGAACAATGGAAGAGTTCTGAAGCATTTTTAAACTTCAGCGGAATTTGGAGAACAATCGAAGAGTTCTGAAGCATTTTTAAAAGTCAGCGGAATTCTGAGAACAATAGAAGAGTTGTGAAGCATTTTTAAGCGTCAGCGGAATTCCGAGAACAATGGAAGAATTCCGAAGCATTTTTAAACTTCAAAACTTCAGAAGAATTCCGAGAACAATGAAAGAGTTCCGAAGCATTTTTAAAGGTCAGCGGAATTCCGAGAACAATGGAAGAGTTCCGAAGCATTTTTAAACATCAGCAGAATTCCTGGATCAATGGAAGAGTTCCGAATCATTTTTAAAAGTCAGCAGAACTCCGAGAACAATAGAAGGGTACCAAAGCATGTTTAAACTTCAGCGGAATTCTGAGAACAATGTAAGAGTTCCGAAGCATTTTTAAACTTCACCGGAATTCCGAGAACAATGGAAGAGTTCCGAAGCATTTTTAAACGTCAGCGAAATTCCGAGAACAATGGAAGAGTTCTGAAGCATTTTTAAACGTCAGCGGAATTTTGAAAACAATGGAAGATTTCCGAAGCATTTTTAAACGTCAGCGGAATTCTGCGAACACTGGAAGAGTTCCGAAGCATTTTTAAACTTCAGCGGAATTTGGAGAACAATCGAAGAGTTCCGAAGCAATTTTAAAAGTCAGCGGAATTCCGAGAACAATGGAAGAGTTGTGAAGCATTTTTAAACGTCAGTGGAATTCCAAGAACAAAGGAAGAGTTCCGAAGCATTTTTAAACGTCAGCGGATTTTGAAAACAATGGAAGATTTCCGAAGCATTTTTAAACGTCAGCGGAATTTGGAGAACAATCGAAGAGTTCCGAAGCATTTTTAAACTTCAACAGAATTTGGAGAACAATCGAAGAGTTCCGAAGCAATTTTAAAAGTCAGCGGAATTCCGAGAACAATGGAAGAGTTGTGAAGCATTTTTAAACGTCAGTGGAATTCCAAGAACAATGGAAGAGTTCCGAAGCATTTTTAAATGTCAGCGGAATTCCGAGAACAATAGAAGAGTTCCGAAGCATTTTTAAACTTCAGCAGAATTCCTGGATCAATGGAAGAGTTCCGAAGCATTTTTAAAAGTCAGCAGAATTCCGAGAACAATAGAAGGGTACCAAAGCATGTTTAAACTTCAGCGGAATTCTGAGAACAATGTAAGAGTTCCGAAGCATTTTTAAACTTCACCGGAATTCCGAGAACAATGGAAGAGTTCCGAAGCATTTTTAAACGTCAGCGGAATTCCGAGAACAATGGAAGAGTTCTGAAGCATTTTTAAACATCAGCGGAATTTTGAAAACAATGGAAGATTTCCGAAGCATTTTTAAACGTCAGCGGAATTCTGCGAACACTGGAAGAGTTCCGAAGCATTTTTAAACATCAGCGGAATTCCGAGAACAATGGAAGAGTTCCGAAGCATTTTTAAACTTCACCGGAATTCCGAGAACAATGGAAGAGTTCCGAAGCATTTTTAAACGTCAGCGGAATTCCGAGAACAATGGAAGAGTTCTGAAGCATTTTTAAACATCAGCGGAATTTTGAAAACAATGGAAGATTTCCGAAGCATTTTTAAACGTCAGCGGAATTCTGCAAACACTGGAAGAGTTCCGAAGCATTTTTAAACTTCAGCGGAATTTGGAGAACAATCGAAGAGTTCCGAAGCATTTTTAAAAGTCAGCGGAATTCCGAGAACACTGGAAGAGTTCCGAAGCATTTTTAAACTTCAGCGGAATTTGGAGAACAATCGAAGAGTTCCGAAGCATTTTTAAAAGTCAGCGGAATTCCGAGAACAATGGAAGAGTTGTGAAGCATTTTTAAACGTCAGCGGAATTCCGAGAACAATGGAAGAGTTCCGAAGCATTTTTAAACTTCAGCAGAATTCCTGGATCAATGGAAGAGTTCCGAAACATTTTTAAAAGTCAGCAGAACTCCGAGAACAATAGAAGGGTACCAAAGCATGTTTAAACTTCAGCGGAATTCTGAGAACAATGTAAGAGTTCCGAAGCATTTTTAAAAGTCAGCGGAATTCCGAGAACACTGGAAGAATTTCGAAGCATTTTTAAACTTCAGCGGAATTTGGAGAACAATCGAAGAGTTCCGAAGCATTTTTAAAAGTCAGCGGAATTCCGAGAACAATGGAAGAGTTGAGAAGCATTTTTAAACGTCAGCGGAATACCAGAACAATGGAAGAGTTCCGAAGCATTTTTAAATGTCAGCGGAATTCCGAGAACAATGGAAGAGTTCTGAAGCATTTTTAAACGTCAGCGGATTTTGAAAACAATGGAAGATTTCTGAATCATTTTTAAACGTCAGCGGAATTCTGCGAACACTGGAAGAGTTCCGATGCATTTTTAAACTTCAGCAGAATTCTGAGAACAATGGAAGAGTTCTGAAGCATTCTTAAACTTCAGTGGAATTCCGAGAACAATGGAACAGTTTTGAAGCAATTTTAAGCGTCAGCGGAATTCCGACAACAATGGAAGAGTTCCGAAGCATTTTTAAAAGTCAGCGGAATTCTGAGAACAATAGAAGAGTTGTGAAGCATTTTTAAGCGTCAGCGGAATTCCGAGAACAATGGAAGAATTCCGAAACATTTTTAAACTTCAAAACTTCAGAAGAATTCCGAGAACAATGGAAGAGTTCCGAAGCATTCTTAAACTTCAGTGGAATTCCGAGAACAATGGAAGAGTTTCGAAGCATTTTTAAAGGTCAGCGGAATTCCGAGAACAATGGAAGAGTTCCGAAGCATTTTTAAACATCAGCAGAATTCCTGGATCAATGGAAAAGTTCCGAATCATTTTTAAAAGTCAGCAGAATTCCGAGAACAATAGAAGGGTACCAAAGCATGTTTAAACTTCAGCGGAATTCCGAGAACAATGTAAGAGTTCCGAAGCATTTTTAAACTTCACCAGAATTCCGAGAACAATGGAAGAGTTCAAAAGCATTTTTAAACGTCAGCGGAATTCCGAGAACAATGGAAGAGTTCCGAAGCATTTTTAAACTTCACCGGAATTCCGAGAACAATGGAAGAGTTCCGAAGCATTTTTAAACGTCAGCGGAATTCCGAGAACAATGGAAGAGTTCTGAAGCATTTTTAAACATCAGCGGAAATTTGAAAACAATGGAAGATTTCCGAAGCATTTTTAAACGTCAGCGGAATTCTGCGAACACTGGAAGAGTTCCGAAGCATTTTTAAACTTCAGCGGAATTTGGAGAACAATCGAAGAGTTCTGAAGCATTTTTAAAAGTCAGCGGAATTCCGAGAACAATGGAAGAGTTGTGAAGCATTTTTAAACGTCAACGGAATTCCGAGAACAATGGAAGAGTTCCGAAGCATTTTTAAACTTCAGCAGAATTCCTGGATCAATGGAAGAGTTCCGAAACATTTTTAAAATCAGCACAACTCCGAGAACAATAGAAGGGTACCAAAGCATGTTTAAACTTCAGCGGAATTCTGAGAACAATGTAAGAGTTCCGAAGCATTTTTAAACTTCACCGGAATTCCGAGAACAATGGAAGAGTTCCGAAGCATTTTTAAACGTCAGCGGAATTCCGAGAACAATGGAAGAGTTCTGAAGCATTTTTAAACGTCAGCGGAATTTTGAAAACAATGGAAGATTTCCGAAGCATTTTTAAACGTCAGCGGAATTCCGAGAACAATGGAAGAGTTCTGAAGCATTTTTAAACTTCAGCGGAATTTGGAGAACAATCGAAGAGTTCTGAAGCATTTTTAAAAGTCAGCGGAATTCTGAGAACAATAGAAGAGTTGTGAAGCATTTTTAAGCGTCAGCGGAATTCCGAGAACAATGGAAGAATTCCGAAGCATTTTTAAACTTCAAAACTTCAGAAGAATTCCGAGAACAATGGAAGAGTTCTGAAGCATTCTTAAACTTCAGCGGAATTCCGAGAACAATGGAAGAGTTCCGAAGCATTTTTAAAGGTCAGCGGAATTCCGAGAACAATGGAAGAGTTCCGAAGCATTTTTAAACATCAGCAGAATTCCTGGATCAATGGAAGAGTTCCGAATCATTTTTAAAAGTCAGCAGAATTCCGAGAACAATAGAAGGGTACCAAAGCATGTTTAAACTTCAGCGGAATTCTGAGAAAAATGTAAGAGTTCCGAAGCATTTTTAAACTTCACCAGAATTCCGAGAACAATGGAAGAGTTCCGAAGCATTTTTAAACGTCAGCGGAATTCCGAGAACAATGGAAGAGTTCCGAAGCATTTTTAAACTTCACCGGAATTCCGAGAACAATGGAAGAGTTCCGAAGCATTTTTAAACGTCAGCGGAATTCCGAGAACAATGGAAGAGTTCTGAAGCATTTTTAAACATCAGCGGAATTTTGAAAACAATGGAAGATTTCCGAAGCATTTTTAAACGTCAGCGGAATTCTGCGAACACTGGAAGAGTTCCGAAGCATTTTTAAACTTCAGCGGAATTTGGAGAACAATCGAAGAGTTCCGAAGCATTTTTAAAAGTCAGCAGAATTCCGAGAACAATGGAAGAGTTGTGAAGCATTTTTAAATGTCAGCGGAATTCCGAGAACAATGGAAGAGTTCTGAAGCATTTTTAAACGTCAGCGGATTTTGAAAACAATGGAAGATTTCCGAAGCATTTTTAAACGTCAGCGGAATTCTGCGAACACTGGAAGAGTTCCGAAGCATTTTTAAACTTCAGCGGAATTTGGAGAACAATCGAAGAGTTCCGAAGCAATTTTAAAAGTCAGCGGAATTCCGAGAACAATGGAAGAGTTGTGAAGCATTTTTAAACGTCAGTGGAATTCCAAGAACAAAGGAAGAGTTCCGAAGCATTTTTAAACGTCAGCGGATTTTGAAAACAATGGAAGATTTCCGAAGCATTTTTAAACGTCAGCGGAATTTGGAGAACAATCGAAGAGTTCCGAAGCATTTTTAAACTTCAACAGAATTTAGAGAACAATCGAAGAGTTCCGAAGCAATTTTAAAAGTCAGCGGAATTCCGAGAACAATGGAAGAGTTGTGAAGCATTTTTAAACGTCAGTGGAATTCCAAGAACAATGGAAGAGTTCCGAAGCATTTTTAAATGTCAGCGGAATTCCGAGAACAATAGAAGAGTTCCGAAGCATTTTTAAACTTCAGCAGAATTCCTTGATCAATGGAAGAGTTCCGAAGCATTTTTAAAAGTCAGCAGAATTCCGAGAACAATAGAAGGGTACCAAAGCATGTTTAAACTTCAGCGGAATTCTGAGAACAATGTAAGAGTTCCGAAGCATTTTTAAACTTCACCGGAATTCCGAGAACAATGGAAGAGTTCCGAAGCATTTTTAAACGTCAGCGGAATTCCGAGAACAATGGAAGAGTTCTGAAGCATTTTTAAACATCAGCGGAATTTTGAAAACAATGGAAGATTTCCGAAGCATTTTTAAACGTCAGCGGAATTCTGCGAACACTGGAAGAGTTCCGAAGCATTTTTAAACGTCAGCGGAATTCCGAGAACAATGGAAGAGTTCCGAAGCATTTTTAAACTTCACCGGAATTCCGAGAACAATGGAAGAGTTCCGAAGCATTTTTAAACGTCAGCGGAATTCCGAGAACAATGGAAGAGTTCTGAAGCATTTTTAAACATCAGCGGAATTTTGAAAACAATGGAAGATTTCCGAAGCATTTTTAAACGTCAGCGGAATTCTGCGAACACTGGAAGAGTTCCGAAGCATTTTTAAACTTCAGCGGAATTTGGAGAACAATCGAAGAGTTCCGAAGCATTTTTAAAAGTCAGCGGAATTCCGAGAACACTGGAAGAGTTCCGAAGCATTTTTAAACTTCAGCGGAATTTGGAGAACAATCGAAGAGTTCCGAAGCATTTTTAAAAGTCAGCGGAATTCCGAGAACAATGGAAGAGTTGTGAAGCATTTTTAAACGTCAGCGGAATTCCGAGAACAATGGAAGAGTTCCGAAGCATTTTTTAACTTCAGCAGAATTCCTGGATCAATGGAAGAGTTCCGAAACATTTTTAAAAGTCAGCAGAACTCCGAGAACAATAGAAGGGTACCAAAGCATGTTTAAACTTCAGCGGAATTCTGAGAACAATGTAAGAGTTCCGAAGCATTTTTAAACTTCACCGGAATTTGGAGAACAATCGAAGAGTTCCGAAGCATTTTTAAAAGTCAGCGGAATTCCGAGAACACTGGAAGAATTCCGAAGCATTTTTAAACTTCAGCGGAATTTGGAGAACAATCGAAGAGTTCCGAAGCATTTTTAAAAGTCAGCGGAATTCCGAGAACAATGGAAGAGTTGAGAAGCATTTTTAAACGTCAGCGGAATACCAGAACAATGGAAGAGTTCCGAAGCATTTTTAAATGTCAGCGGAATTCCGAGAACAATGGAAGAGTTCTGAAGCATTTTTAAACGTCAGCGGATTTTGAAAACAATGGAAGATTTCTGAATCATTTTTAAACATCAGCGGAATTCTGCGAACACTGGAAGAGTTCCGAAGCATTTTTAAACTTCAGCAGAATTCTGAGAACAATGGAAGAGTTCTGAAGCATTCTTAAACTTCAGTGGAATTCCGAGAACAATGGAACAGTTTTGAAGCAATTTTAAGCGTCAGCGGAATTCCGACAACAATGGAAGAGTTCCGAAGCATTTTTAAAAGTCAGCGGAATTCTGAGAACAATAGAAGAGTTGTGAAGCATTTTTAAGCGTCAGCGGAATTCCGAGAACAATGGAAGAATTCCGAAACATTTTTAAACTTCAAAACTTCAGAAGAATTCCGAGAACAATGGAAGAGTTCCGAAGCATTCTTAAACTTCAGCGGAATTCCGAGAACAATGGAAGAGTTCCGAAGCATTTTTAAACTTCAGCGGAATTTGGAGAACAATCGAAGAGTTCTGAAGCATTTTTAAAAGTCAGCGGAATTCCGAGAACAATGGAAGAGTTGTGAAGCATTTTTAAACGTCAGCGGAATTCCGAGAACAATGGAAGAGTTCCGAAGCATTTTTAAACTTCAGCAGAATTCCTGGATCAATGGAAGAGTTCCGAAACATTTTTAAAAGTCAGCACAACTCCGAGAACAATAGAAGGGTACCAAAGCATGTTTAAACTTCAGCGGAATTCTGAGAACAATGTAAGAGTTCCGAAGCATTTTTAAACTTCACCGGAATTCCGAGAACAATGGAAGAGTTCCGAAGCATTTTTAAACGTCAGCGGAATTCCGAGAACAATGGAAGAGTTCTGAAGCATTTTTAAACGTCAGCGGAATTTTGAAAACAATGGAAGATTTCCGAAGCATTTTTAAACGTCAGCGGAATTCCGAGAACAATGGAAGAGTTCTGAAGCATTTTTAAACTTCAGCGGAATTTGGAGAACAATCGAAGAGTTCTGAAGCATTTTTAAAAGTCAGCGGAATTCTGAGAACAATAGAAGAGTTGTGAAGCATTTTTAAGCGTCAGCGGAATTCCGAGAACAATGGAAGAATTCCGAAGCATTTTTAAACTTCAAAACTTCAGAAGAATTCCGAGAACAATGAAAGAGTTCCGAAGCATTTTTAAAGGTCAGCGGAATTCCGAGAACAATGGAAGAGTTCCGAAGCATTTTTAAACATCAGCAGAATTCCTGGATCAATGGAAGAGTTCCGAATCATTTTTAAAAGTCAGCAGAACTCCGAGAACAATAGAAGGGTACCAAAGCATGTTTAAACTTCAGCGGAATTCTGAGAACAATGTAAGAGTTCCGAAGCATTTTTAAACTTCACCGGAATTCCGAGAACAATGGAAGAGTTCCGAAGCATTTTTAAACGTCAGCGAAATTCCGAGAACAATGGAAGAGTTCTGAAGCATTTTTAAACGTCAGCGGAATTTTGAAAACAATGGAAGATTTCCGAAGCATTTTTAAACGTCAGCGGAATTCTGCGAACACTGGAAGAGTTCCGAAGCATTTTTAAACTTCAGCGGAATTTGGAGAACAATCGAAGAGTTCCGAAGCAATTTTAAAAGTCAGCGGAATTCCGAGAACAATGGAAGAGTTGTGAAGCATTTTTAAACGTCAGTGGAATTCCAAGAACAAAGGAAGAGTTCCGAAGCATTTTTAAACGTCAGCGGATTTTGAAAACAATGGAAGATTTCCGAAGCATTTTTAAACGTCAGCGGAATTTGGAGAACAATCGAAGAGTTCCGAAGCATTTTTAAACTTCAACAGAATTTGGAGAACAATCGAAGAGTTCCGAAGCAATTTTAAAAGTCAGCGGAATTCCGAGAACAATGGAAGAGTTGTGAAGCATTTTTAAACGTCAGTGGAATTCCAAGAACAATGGAAGAGTTCCGAAGCATTTTTAAATGTCAGCGGAATTCCGAGAACAATAGAAGAGTTCCGAAGCATTTTTAAACTTCAGCAGAATTCCTGGATCAATGGAAGAGTTCCGAAGCATTTTTAAAAGTCAGCAGAATTCCGAGAACAATAGAAGGGTACCAAAGCATGTTTAAACTTCAGCGGAATTCTGAGAACAATGTAAGAGTTCCGAAGCATTTTTAAACTTCACCGGAATTCCGAGAACAATGGAAGAGTTCCGAAGCATTTTTAAACGTCAGCGGAATTCCGAGAACAATGGAAGAGTTCTGAAGCATTTTTAAACATCAGCGGAATTTTGAAAACAATGGAAGATTTCCGAAGCATTTTTAAACGTCAGCGGAATTCTGCGAACACTGGAAGAGTTCCGAAGCATTTTTAAACATCAGCGGAATTCCGAGAACAATGGAAGAGTTCCGAAGCATTTTTAAACTTCACCGGAATTCCGAGAACAATGGAAGAGTTCCGAAGCATTTTTAAACGTCAGCGGAATTCCGAGAACAATGGAAGAGTTCTGAAGCATTTTTAAACATCAGCGGAATTTTGAAAACAATGGAAGATTTCCGAAGCATTTTTAAACGTCAGCGGAATTCTGCAAACACTGGAAGAGTTCCGAAGCATTTTTAAACTTCAGCGGAATTTGGAGAACAATCGAAGAGTTCCGAAGCATTTTTAAAAGTCAGCGGAATTCCGAGAACACTGGAAGAGTTCCGAAGCATTTTTAAACTTCAGCGGAATTTGGAGAACAATCGAAGAGTTCCGAAGCATTTTTAAAAGTCAGCGGAATTCCGAGAACAATGGAAGAGTTGTGAAGCATTTTTAAACGTCAGCGGAATTCCGAGAACAATGGAAGAGTTCCGAAGCATTTTTAAACTTCAGCAGAATTCCTGGATCAATGGAAGAGTTCCGAAACATTTTTAAAAGTCAGCAGAACTCCGAGAACAATAGAAGGGTACCAAAGCATGTTTAAACTTCAGCGGAATTCTGAGAACAATGTAAGAGTTCCGAAGCATTTTTAAAAGTCAGCGGAATTCCGAGAACACTGGAAGAATTTCGAAGCATTTTTAAACTTCAGCGGAATTTGGAGAACAATCGAAGAGTTCCGAAGCATTTTTAAAAGTCAGCGGAATTCCGAGAACAATGGAAGAGTTGAGAAGCATTTTTAAACGTCAGCGGAATACCAGAACAATGGAAGAGTTCCGAAGCATTTTTAAATGTCAGCGGAATTCCGAGAACAATGGAAGAGTTCTGAAGCATTTTTAAACGTCAGCGGATTTTGAAAACAATGGAAGATTTCTGAATCATTTTTAAACGTCAGCGGAATTCTGCGAACACTGGAAGAGTTCCGAAGCATTTTTAAACTTCAGCAGAATTCTGAGAACAATGGAAGAGTTCTGAAGCATTCTTAAACTTCAGTGGAATTCCGAGAACAATGGAACAGTTTTGAAGCAATTTTAAGCGTCAGCGGAATTCCGACAACAATGGAAGAGTTCCGAAGCATTTTTAAAAGTCAGCGGAATTCTGAGAACAATAGAAGAGTTGTGAAGCATTTTTAAGCGTCAGCGGAATTCCGAGAACAATGGAAGAATTCCGAAACATTTTTAAACTTCAAAACTTCAGAAGAATTCCGAGAACAATGGAAGAGTTCCGAAGCATTCTTAAACTTCAGTGGAATTCCGAGAACAATGGAAGAGTTTCGAAGCATTTTTAAAGGTCAGCGGAATTCCGAGAACAATGGAAGAGTTCCGAAGCATTTTTAAACATCAGCAGAATTCTTGGATCAATGGAAAAGTTCCGAATCATTTTTAAAAGTCAGCAGAATTCCGAGAACAATAGAAGGGTACCAAAGCATGTTTAAACTTCAGCGTAATTCCGAGAACAATGTAAGAGTTCCGAAGCATTTTTAAACTTCACCAGAATTCCGAGAACAATGGAAGAGTTCAAAAGCATTTTTAAACGTCAGCGGAATTCCGAGAACAATGGAAGAGTTCCGAAGCATTTTTAAACTTCACCGGAATTCCGAGAACAATGGAAGAGTTCCGAAGCATTTTTAAACGTCAGCGGAATTCCGAGAACAATGGAAGAGTTCTGAAGCATTTTTAAACATCAGCGGAATTTTGAAAACAATGGAAGATTTCCGAAGCATTTTTAAACGTCAGCGGAATTCTGCGAACACTGGAAGAGTTCCGAAGCATTTTTAAACTTCAGCGGAATTTGGAGAACAATCGAAGAGTTCTGAAGCATTTTTAAAAGTCAGCGGAATTCCGAGAACAATGGAAGAGTTCCGAAGCATTTTTAAACTTCAGCAGAATTCCTGGATCAATGGAAGAGTTCCGAAACATTTTTAAAAGTCAGCACAACTCCGAGAACAATAGAAGGGTACCAAAGCATGTTTAAACTTCAGCGGAATTCTGAGAACAATGTAAGAGTTCCGAAGCATTTTTAAACTTCACCGGAATTCCGAGAACAATGGAAGAGTTCCGAAGCATTTTTAAACGTCAGCGGAATTCCGAGAACAATGGAAGAGTTCTGAAGCATTTTTAAACGTCAGCGGAATTTTGAAAACAATGGAAGATTTCCGAAGCATTTTTAAACGTCAGCGGAATTCCGAGAACAATGGAAGAGTTCTGAAGCATTTTTAAACTTCAGCGGAATTTGGAGAACAATCGAAGAGTTCTGAAGCATGTTTAAAAGTCAGCGGAATTCTGAGAACAATAGAAGAGTTGTGAAGCATTTTTAAGCGTCAGCGGAATTCCGAGAACAATGGAAGAATTCCGAAGCATTTTTAAACTTCAAAACTTCAGAAGAATTCCGAGAACAATGGAAGAGTTCCGAAGCATTCTTAAACTTCAGCGGAATTCCGAGAACAATGGAAGAGTTCCGAAGCATTTTTAAAGGTCAGCGGAATTCCGAGAACAATGGAAGAGTTCCGAAGCATTTTTAAACATCAGCAGAATTCCTGGATCAATGGAAGAGTTCCGAATCATTTTTAAAAGTCAGCAGAATTCCGAGAACAATAGAAGGGTACCAAAGCATGTTTAAACTTCAGCGGAATTCTGAGAACAATGTAAGAGTTCCGAAGCATTTTTAAACTTCACCAGAATTCCGAGAACAATGGAAGAGTTCCGAAGCATTTTTAAACGTCAGCGGAATTCCGAGAACAATGGAAGAGTTCCGAAGCATTTTTAAACTTCACCGGAATTCCGAGAACAATGGAAGAGTTCCGAAGCATTTTTAAACGTCAGCGGAATTCCGAGAACAATGGAAGAGTTCTGAAGCATTTTTAAACATCAGCGGAATTTTGAAAACAATGGAAGATTTCCGAAGCATTTTTAAACGTCAGCGGAATTCTGCGAACACTGGAAGAGTTCCGAAGCATTTTTAAACTTCAGCGGAATTTGGAGAACAATCGAAGAGTTCCGAAGCATTTTTAAAAGTCAGCAGAATTCCGAGAACAATGGAAGAGTTGTGAAGCATTTTTAAACGTCAGCGGAATTCCGAGAACAATGGAAGAGTTCCGAAGCATTTTTAAACTTCAGCAGAATTCCTGGATCAATGGAAGAGTTCCGAAACATTTTTAAAAGTCAGCAGAACTCCGAGAACAATAGAAGGGTACCAAAGCATGTTTAAACTTCAGCGGAATTCTGAGAACAATGTAAGAGTTCCGAAGCATTTTTAAACTTCACCGGAATTCCGAGAACAATGGAAGAGTTCCGAAGCATTTTTAAACGTCAGCGGAATTCCGAGAACAATGGAAGAGTTCTGAAGCATTTTTAAACGTCAGCGGAATTTTGAAAACAATGGAAGATTTCCGAAGCATTTTTAAACGTCAGCGGAATTCCGAGAACAATGGAAGAGTTCTGAAGCATTTTTAAACTTCAGCGGAATTTGGAGAACAATCGAAGAGTTCTGAAGCATTTTTAAAAGTCAGCGGAATTCTGAGAACAATAGAAGAGTTGTGAAGCATTTTTAAGCGTCAGCGGAATTCCGAGAACAATGGAAGAATTCCGAAGCATTTTTAAACTTCAAAACTTCAGAAGAATTCCGAGAACAATGGAAGAGTTCCGAAGCATTCTTAAACTTCAGCGGAATTCCGAGAACAATGGAAGAGTTCCGAAGCATTTTTAAAGGTCAGCGGAATTCCGAGAACAATGGAAGAGTTCCGAAGCATTTTTAAACATCAGCAGAATTCCTGGATCAATGGAAGAGTTCCGAATCATTTTTAAAAGTCAGCAGAATTCCGAGAACAATAGAAGGGTACCAAAGCATGTTTAAACTTCAGCGGAATTCTGAGAACAATGTAAGAGTTCCGAAGCATTTTTAAACTTCACCAGAATTCCGAGAACAATGGAAGAGTTCCGAAGCATTTTTAAACGTCAGCGGAATTCCGAGAACAATGGAAGAGTTCCGAAGCATTTTTAAACTTCACCGGAATTCCGAGAACAATGGAAGAGTTCCGAAGCATTTTTAAACGTCAGCGGAATTCCGAGAACAATGGAAGAGTTCTGAAGCATTTTTAAACATCAGCGGAATTTTGAAAACAATGGAAGATTTCCGAAGCATTTTTAAACGTCAGCGGAATTCTGCGAACACTGGAAGAGTTCCGAAGCATTTTTAAACTTCAGCGGAATTTGGAGAACAATCGAAGAGTTCCGAAGCATTTTTAAAAGTCAGCGGAATTCCGAGAACAATGGAAGAGTTGTGAAGCATTTTTAAACGTCAGCGGAATTCCGAGAACAATGGAAGAGTTCCGAAGCATTTTTAAACTTCAGCAGAATTCCTGGATCAATGGAAGAGTTCCGAAACATTTTTAAAAGTCAGCAGAACTCCGAGAACAATAGAAGGGTACCAAAGCATGTTTAAACTTCAGCGGAATTCTGAGAACAATGTAAGGGTTCCGAAGCATTTTTAAACTTCACCGGAATTCCGAGAACAATGGAAGAGTTCCGAAGCATTTTTAAACGTCAGCGGAATTCCGAGAACAATGGAAGAGTTCTGAAGCATTTTTAAACATCAGCGGAATTTTGAAAACAATGGAAGATTTCCGAAGCAT
This sequence comes from Phyllobates terribilis, assembly GCF_046119375.1. Classification (NCBI taxonomy): domain Eukaryota; kingdom Metazoa; phylum Chordata; class Amphibia; order Anura; family Dendrobatidae; genus Phyllobates; species Phyllobates terribilis. Next base: position 8,317,676 of record NW_027362788.1, on the reverse strand, counting down.
TTTTAAACGTCAGCGGAATTCTGCGAACACTGGAAGAGTTCCGAAGCACTTTTAAACTTCAGCGGAATTTGGAGAACAATCGAAGAGTTCCGAAGCATTTTTAAAAGTCAGCGGAATTCCGAGAACACTGGAAGAATTCCGAAGCATTTTTAAACTTCAGCGAAATTTGGAGAACAATCGAAGAGTTCCGAAGCATTTTTAAAAGTCAGCGGAATTCCGAGAACAATGGAAGAGTTGTGAAGCATTTTTAAACGTCAGCGGAATACCAGAACAATGGAAGAGTTCCGAAGCATTTTTAAATGTCAGCGGAATTCCGAGAACAATGGAAGAGTTCTGAAGCATTTTTAAACGTCAGCGGATTTTGAAAACAATGGAAGATTTCCGAAGCATTTTTAAACGTCAGCGGAATTCTGCGAACACTGGAAGAGTTCCGAAGCATTTTTAAACTTCAGCGGAATTTGGAGAACAATCGAAGAGTTCCGAAGCAATTTTAAAAGTCAGCGGAATTCCGAGAACAATGGAAGAGTTGTGAAGCATTTTTAAACTTCAGTGGAATTCCAAGAACAAAGGAAGAGTTCCGAAGCATTTTTAAACGTCAGCGGATTTTGAAAACAATGGAAGATTTCCGAAGCATTTTTAAACGTCAGCGGAATTTGGAGAACAATCGAAGAGTTCCGAAGCATTTTTAAACTTCAACGGAATTTGGAGAACAATCGAAGAGTTCCGTAGCAATTTTAAAAGTCAGCGGAATTCCGAGAACAATGGAAGAGTTCCGAAGCATTTTTAAACGTCAGCGGAATTCCGAGAACAATGGAAGAGTTCTGAAGCATTTTTAAACATCAGCGGAATTTTGAAAACAATGGAAGATTTCCGAAGCATTTTTAAACGTCAGCGGAATTCTGCGAACACTGGAAGAGTTCCGAAGCACTTTTAAACTTCAGCGGAATTTGGAGAACAATCGAAGAGTTCCGAAGCATTTTTAAAAGTCAGCGGAATTCCGAGAACACTGGAAGAATTCCGAAGCATTTTTAAACTTCAGCGAAATTTGGAGAACAATCGAAGAGTTCCGAAGCATTTTTAAAAGTCAGCGGAATTCCGAGAACAATGGAAGAGTTGTGAAGCATTTTTAAACGTCAGCGGAATACCAGAACAATGGAAGAGTTCCGAAGCATTTTTAAATGTCAGCGGAATTCCGAGAACAATGGAAGAGTTCTGAAGCATTTTTAAACGTCAGCGGATTTTGAAAACAATGGAAGATTTCGGAAGCATTTTTAAACGTCAGCGGAATTCTGCGAACACTGGAAGAGTTCCGAAGCATTTTTAAACTTCAGCGGAATTTGGAGAACAATCGAAGAGTTCCGAAGCAATTTTAAAAGTCAGCGGAATTCCGAGAACAATGGAAGAGTTGTGAAGCATTTTTAAACTTCAGTGGAATTCCAAGAACAAAGGAAGAGTTCCGAAGCATTTTTAAACGTCAGCGGATTTTGAAAACAATGGAAGATTTCCGAAGCATTTTTAAACGTCAGCGGAATTTGGAGAACAATCGAAGAGTTCCGAAGCATTTTTAAACTTCAACGGAATTTGGAGAACAATCGAAGAGTTCCGTAGCAATTTTAAAAGTCAGCGGAATTCCGAGAACAATGGAAGAGTTCCGAAGCATTTTTAAACGTCAGCGGAATTCCGAGAACAATGGAAGAGTTCTGAAGCATTTTTAAACATCAGCGGAATTTTGAAAACAATGGAAGATTTCCGAAGCATTTTTAAACGTCAGCGGAATTCTGCGAACACTGGAAGAGTTCCGAAGCATTTTTAAACTTCAGCGGAATTTGGAGAACAATCGAAGAGTTCCGAAGCATTTTTAAAAGTCAGCGGAATTCCGAGAACACTGGAAGAGTTCTGAAGCATTTTTAAACTTCAGCGGAATTTGGAGAACAATCGAAGAGTTCCGAAGAATTTTTAAACGTCAGCGGAATTCCCAGAACAATGGAAGAATTCTGAAGCCTTTTTAAATGTCAGCGGAATTCCGAGAACAATGGAAGACTTCTGAAGGCTTTTTAAATGTCAGCGGAATTCCGAGAACAATGGAAGAGTTCCGAAGCATTTTTAAATGTCAGCGGAATTCTGAGAACAATGGAAGAGTTCCGAAGCATTTTTAAACTTCAGCAGAATTCCGAGAACAATGGAAGAGTTCCGAAGCATACTTAAACTTCAGCGGAATTCCGAGAACAATAGAAGAGTTCTGAAGCATTTTTAAAAGTCAGCGGAATACCGAGAACAATGGAAGAGTTGTGAAGCATTTTTAAAAGTCAGCGGAATTCCGAGAACACTGGAAGAGTTCCGAAGCATTTTTAAACTTCAGCGGAATTTGGAGAACAATCGAAGAGTTCCGAAGCAATTTTAAAAGTCAGCGGAATTCTGAGAACAATGGAAGAGTTCAGAAGCATTTTTAAAAGTCAGCGGAATTCCGAGAACAATGCAAGAGTTGTGAAGCATTTTTAAACGTCAGCGGAATTCCAAGAACAATGGAAGAGTTCCGAAGCATTTTTAAACTTCAGCAGAATTCCGAGAACAATGGAAGAGTTCCGAAGCATTCTTAAACTTCAGCGGAATTCCGAGAACAATGGAAGAGTTCCGAAGCATTTTTAAATGTCAGCGGAATTCCGAGAACAATAGAAGAGTTGTGATGCATTTTTAAGCGTCAGCGGAATTCCGAGAACAAAGGAAGAGTTCCGAAGCATTTTTAAACTTCACCGGAATTTGGAGAACAATCGAAGAGTTCCGAAGCATTTTTAAAAGTCAGCGGAATTCCGAGAACACTGGAAGAATTCCGAAGCATTTTTAAACTTCAGCGGAATTTGGAGAACAATCGAAGAGTTCCGAAGCATTTTTAAAAGTCAGCGGAATTCCGAGAACAATGGAAGAGTTGAGAAGCATTTTTAAACGTCAGCGGAATACCAGAACAATGGAAGAGTTCCGAAGCATTTTTAAATGTCAGCGGAATTCCGAGAACAATGGAAGAGTTCTGAAGCATTTTTAAACGTCAGCGGATTTTGAAAACAATGGAAGATTTCTGAATCATTTTTAAACATCAGCGGAATTCTGCGAACACTGGAAGAGTTCCGAAGCATTTTTAAACTTCAGCAGAATTCTGAGAACAATGGAAGAGTTCTGAAGCATTCTTAAACTTCAGTGGAATTCCGAGAACAATGGAACAGTTTTGAAGCAATTTTAAGCGTCAGCGGAATTCCGACAACAATGGAAGAGTTCCGAAGCATTTTTAAAAGTCAGCGGAATTCTGAGAACAATAGAAGAGTTGTGAAGCATTTTTAAGCGTCAGCGGAATTCCGAGAACAATGGAAGAATTCCGAAACATTTTTAAACTTCAAAACTTCAGAAGAATTCCGAGAACAATGGAAGAGTTCCGAAGCATTCTTAAACTTCAGCGGAATTCCGAGAACAATGGAAGAGTTTCGAAGCATTTTTAAAGGTCAGCGGAATTCCGAGAACAATGGAAGAGTTCCGAAGCATTTTTAAACATCAGCAGAATTCCTGGATCAATGGAAGAGTTCCGAATCATTTTTAAAAGTCAGCAGAATTCCGAGAACAATAGAAGGGTACCAAAGCATGTTTAAACTTCAGCGGAATTCCGAGAACAATGGAAGAGTTCCGAAGCATTTTTAAACTTCACCGGAATTCCGAGAACAATGGAAGAGTTCCGAAGCATTTTTAAACGTCAGCGGAATTCCGAGAACAATGGAAGAGTTCTGAAGCATTTTTAAACGTCAGCGGAATTCTGCGAACACTGGAAGAGTTCCGAAGCATTTTTAAACTTCAGCGGAATTTGGAGAACAATCGAAGAGTTCCGAAGCATTTTTAAAAGTCAGCGGAATTCCGAGAACAATGGAAGAGTTGAGAAGCATTTTTAAACGTCAGCGGAATACCAGAACAATGGAAGAGTTCCGAAGCATTTTTAAATGTCAGCGGAATTCCGAGAACAATGGAAGAGTTCTGAAGCATTTTTAAACGTCAGCGGATTTTGAAAACAATGGAAGATTTCTGAATCATTTTTAAACGTCAGCGGAATTCTGCGAACACTGGAAGAGTTCCGAAGCATTTTTAAACTTCAGCAGAATTCTGAGAACAATGGAAGAGTTCTGAAGCATTCTTAAACTTCAGTGGAATTCCGAGAACAATGGAACAGTTTTGAAGCAATTTTAAGCGTCAGCGGAATTCCGACAACAATGGAAGAGTTCCGAAGCATTTTTAAAAGTCAGCGGAATTCTGAGAACAATAGAAGAGTTGTGAAGCATTTTTAAGCGTCAGCGGAATTCCGAGAACAATGGAAGAATTCCGAAACATTTTTAAACTTCAAAACTTCAGAAGAATTCCGAGAACAATGGAAGAGTTCCGAAGCATTCTTAAACTTCAGCGGAATTCCGAGAACAATGGAAGAGTTTCGAAGCATTTTTAAAGGTCAGCGGAATTCCGAGAACAATGGAAGAGTTCCGAAGCATTTTTAAACGTCAGCGGAATTCCGAGAACAATGGAAGAGTTCTGAAGCATTTTTAAACATCAGCGGAATTTTGAAAACAATGGAAGATTTCCGAAGCATTTTTAAACGTCAGCGGAATTCTGCGAACACTGGAAGAGTTCCGAAGCATTTTTAAACTTCAGCGGAATTTGGAGAACAATCGAAGAGTTCTGAAGCATTTTTAAAAGTCAGCGGAATTCCGAGAACAATGGAAGAGTTGTGAAGCATTTTTAAACGTCAGCGGAATTCCGAGAACAATGGAAGAGTTCCGAAGCATTTTTAAACTTCAGCAGAATTCCTGGATCAATGGAAGAGTTCCGAAACATTTTTAAAAGTCAGCACAACTCCGAGAACAATAGAAGGGTACCAAAGCATGTTTAAACTTCAGCGGAATTCTGAGAACAATGTAAGAGTTCCGAAGCATTTTTAAACTTCACCGGAATTCCGAGAACAATGGAAGAGTTCCGAAGCATTTTTAAACGTCAGCGGAATTCCGAGAACAATGGAAGAGCTCTGAAGCATTTTTAAACGTCAGCGGAATTTTGAAAACAATGGAAGATTTCCGAAGCATTTTTAAACGTCAGCGGAATTCCGAGAACAATGGAAGAGTTCTGAAGCATTTTTAAACTTCAGCGGAATTTGGAGAACAATCGAAGAGTTCTGAAGCATTTTTAAAAGTCAGCGGAATTCTGAGAACAATAGAAGAGTTGTGAAGCATTTTTAAGCGTCAGCGGAATTCCGAGAACAATGGAAGAATTCCGAAGCATTTTTAAACTTCAAAACTTCAGAAGAATTCCGAGAACAATGGAAGAGTTCCGAAGCATTCTTAAACTTCAGCGGAATTCCGAGAACAATGGAAGAGTTCCGAAGCATTTTTAAAGGTCAGCGGAATTCCGAGAACAATGGAAGAGTTCCGAAGCATTTTTAAACATCAGCAGAATTCCTGGATCAATGGAAGAGTTCCGAATCATTTTTAAAAGTCAGCAGAATTCCGAGAACAATAGAAGGGTACCAAAGCATGTTTAAACTTCAGCGGAATTCTGAGAACAATGTAAGAGTTCCGAAGCATTTTTAAACTTCACCAGAATTCCGAGAACAATGGAAGAGTTCCGAAGCATTTTTAAACGTCAGCGGAATTCCGAGAACAATGGAAGAGTTCCGAAGCATTTTTAAACTTCACCGGAATTCCGAGAACAATGGAAGAGTTCCGAAGCATTTTTAAACGTCAGCGGAATTCCGAGAACAATGGAAGAGTTCTGAAGCATTTTTAAACATCAGCGGAATTTTGAAAACAATGGAAGATTTCCGAAGCATTTTTAAACGTCAGCGGAATTCTGCGAACACTGGAAGAGTTCCGAAGCATTTTTAAACTTCAGCGGAATTTGGAGAACAATCGAAGAGTTCCGAAGCATTTTTAAAAGTCAGCGGAATTCCGAGAACAATGGAAGAGTTGTGAAGCATTTTTAAACGTCAGCGGAATTCCGAGAACAATGGAAGAGTTCCGAAGCATTTTTAAACTTCAGCAGAATTCCTGGATCAATGGAAGAGTTCCGAAACATTTTTAAAAGTCAGCAGAACTCCGAGAACAATAGAAGGGTACCAAAGCATGTTTAAACTTCAGCGGAATTCTGAGAACAATGTAAGGGTTCCGAAGCATTTTTAAACTTCACCGGAATTCCGAGAACAATGGAAGAGTTCCGAAGCATTTTTAAACGTCAGCGGAATTCCGAGAACAATGGAAGAGTTGTGAAGCATTTTTAAACATCAGCGGAATTTTGAAAACAATGGAAGATTTCCGAAGCATTTTTAAACGTCAGCGGAATTCTGCGAACACTGGAAGAGTTCCGAAGCACTTTTAAACTTCAGCGGAATTTGGAGAACAATCGAAGAGTTCCGAAGCATTTTTAAAAGTCAGCGGAATTCCGAGAACACTGGAAGAATTCCGAAGCATTTTTAAACTTCAGCGAAATTTGGAGAACAATCGAAGAGTTCCGAAGCATTTTTAAAAGTCAGCGGAATTCCGAGAACAATGGAAGAGTTGTGAAGCATTTTTAAACGTCAGCGGAATACCAGAACAATGGAAGAGTTCCGAAGCATTTTTAAATGTCAGCGGAATTCCGAGAACAATGGAAGAGTTCTGAAGCATTTTTAAACGTCAGCGGATTTTGAAAACAATGGAAGATTTCCGAAGCATTTTTAAACGTCAGCGGAATTCTGCGAACACTGGAAGAGTTCCGAAGCATTTTTAAACTTCAGCGGAATTTGGAGAACAATCGAAGAGTTCCGAAGCAATTTTAAAAGTCAGCGGAATTCCGAGAACAATGGAAGAGTTGTGAAGCATTTTTAAACTTCAGTGGAATTCCAAGAACAAAGGAAGAGTTCCGAAGCATTTTTAAACGTCAGCGGATTTTGAAAACAATGGAAGATTTCCGAAGCATTTTTAAACGTCAGCGGAATTTGGAGAACAATCGAAGAGTTCCGAAGCATTTTTAAACTTCAACGGAATTTGGAGAACAATCGAAGAGTTCCGTAGCAATTTTAAAAGTCAGCGGAATTCCGAGAACAATGGAAGAGTTGTGAAGCATTTTTAAACGTCAGTGGAATTCCAAGAACAATGGAAGAGTTCCGAAGCATTTTTAAATGTCAGCGGAATTCCGAGAACAATAGAAGAGTTCCGAAGCATTTTTAAACTTCAGCAGAATTCCTGGATCAATGGAAGAGTTCCGAAGCATTTTTAAAAGTCAGCAGAATTCCGAGAACAATAGAAGGGTACCAAAGCATGTTTAAACTTCAGCAGAATTCTGAGAACAATGTAAGAGTTCCGAAGCATTTTTAAACTTCACCGGAATTCCGAGAACAATGGAAGAGTTCCGAAGCATTTTTAAACGTCAGCGGAATTCCGAGAACAATGGAAGAGTTCTGAAGCATTTTTAAACATCAGCGGAATTTTGAAAACAATGGAAGATTTCCGAAGCATTTTTAAACGTCAGCGGAATTCTGCGAACACTGGAAGAGTTCCGAAGCATTTTTAAACTTCAGCGGAATTTGGAGAACAATCGAAGAGTTCCGAAGCATTTTTAAAAGTCAGCGGAATTCCGAGAACACTGGAAGAGTTCCGAAGCATTTTTAAACTTCAGCGGAATTTGGAGAACAATCGAAGAGTTCCGAAGCATTTTTAAAAGTCAGCGGAATTCCGAGAACAATGGAAGAGTTGTGAAGCATTTTTAAACGTCAGCGGAATTCCGAGAACAATGGAAGAGTTCCGAAACATTTTTAAACGTCAGCGGAATTCCCAGAACAATGGAAGAATTCTGAAGCCTTTTTAAATGTCAGCGGAATTCCGAGAACAATGGAAGACTTCTGAAGGCTTTTTAAATGTCAGCGGAATTCCGAGAACAATGGAAGAGTTCCGAAGCATTTTTAAATGTCAGCGGAATTCTGAGAACAATGGAAGAGTTCCGAAGCATTTTTAAACTTCAGCAGAATTCCGAGAACAATGGAAGAGTTCCGAAGCATACTTAAACTTCAGCGGAATTCCGAGAACAATAGAAGAGTTCTGAAGCATTTTTAAAAGTCAGCGGAATACCGAGAACAATGGAAGAGTTGTGAAGCATTTTTAAAAGTCAGCGGAATTCCGAGAACACTGGAAGAGTTCCGAAGCATTTTTAAACTTCAGCGGAATTTGGAGAACAATCGAAGAGTTCCGAAGCAATTTTAAAAGTCAGCGGAATTCTGAGAACAATGGAAGAGTTCAGAAGCATTTTTAAAAGTCAGCGGAATTCCGAGAACAATGCAAGAGTTGTGAAGCATTTTTAAACATCAGCGGAATTCCAAGAACAATGGAAGAGTTCCGAAGCATTTTTAAACTTCAGCAGAATTCCGAGAACAATGGAAGAGTTCCGAAGCATTCTTAAACTTCAGCGGAATTCCGAGAACAATGGAAGAGTTCCGAAGCATTTTTAAATGTCAGCGGAATTCCGAGAACAATAGAAGAGTTGTGATGCATTTTTAAGCGTCAGCGGAATTCCGAGAACAAAGGAAGAGTTCCGAAGCATTTTTAAACTTCACCGGAATTTGGAGAACAATCGAAGAGTTCCGAAGCATTTTTAAAAGTCAGCGGAATTCCGAGAACACTGGAAGAATTCCGAAGCATTTTTAAACTTCAGCGGAATTTGGAGAACAATCGAAGAGTTCCGAAGCATTTTTAAAAGTCAGCGGAATTCCGAGAACAATGGAAGAGTTGAGAAGCATTTTTAAACGTCAGCGGAATACCAGAACAATGGAAGAGTTCCGAAGCATTTTTAAATGTCAGCGGAATTCCGAGAACAATGGAAGAGTTCTGAAGCATTTTTAAACGTCAGCGGATTTTGAAAACAATGGAAGATTTCTGAATCATTTTTAAACATCAGCGGAATTCTGCGAACACTGGAAGAGTTCCGAAGCATTTTTAAACTTCAGCAGAATTCTGAGAACAATGGAAGAGTTCTGAAGCATTCTTAAACTTCAGTGGAATTCCGAGAACAATGGAACAGTTTTGAAGCAATTTTAAGCGTCAGCGGAATTCCGACAACAATGGAAGAGTTCCGAAGCATTTTTAAAAGTCAGCGGAATTCTGAGAACAATAGAAGAGTTGTGAAGCATTTTTAAGCGTCAGCGGAATTCCGAGAACAATGGAAGAATTCCGAAACATTTTTAAACTTCAAAACTTCAGAAGAATTCCGAGAACAATGGAAGAGTTCCGAAGCATTCTTAAACTTCAGCGGAATTCCGAGAACAATGGAAGAGTTTCGAAGCATTTTTAAAGGTCAGCGGAATTCCGAGAACAATGGAAGAGTTCCGAAGCATTTTTAAACATCAGCAGAATTCCTGGATCAATGGAAGAGTTCCGAATCATTTTTAAAAGTCAGCAGAATTCCGAGAACAATAGAAGGGTACCAAAGCATGTTTAAACTTCAGCGGAATTCCGAGAACAATGGAAGAGTTCCGAAGCATTTTTAAACTTCACCGGAATTCCGAGAACAATGGAAGAGTTCCGAAGCATTTTTAAACGTCAGCGGAATTCCGAGAACAATGGAAGAGTTCTGAAGCATTTTTAAACATCAGCGGAATTTTGAAAACAATGGAAGATTTCCGAAGCATTTTTAAACGTCAGCGGAATTCTGCGAACACTGGAAGAGTTCCGAAGCATTTTTAAACTTCAGCGGAATTTGGAGAACAATCGAAGAGTTCCGAAGCATTTTTAAAAGTCAGCGGAATTCCGAGAACAATGGAAGAGTTGAGAAGCATTTTTAAACGTCAGCGGAATACCAGAACAATGGAAGAGTTCCGAAGCATTTTTAAATGTCAGCGGAATTCCGAGAACAATGGAAGAGTTCTGAAGCATTTTTAAACGTCAGCGGATTTTGAAAACAATGGAAGATTTCTGAATCATTTTTAAACGTCAGCGGAATTCTGCGAACACTGGAAGAGTTCCGAAGCATTTTTAAACTTCAGCAGAATTCTGAGAACAATGGAAGAGTTCTGAAGCATTCTTAAACTTCAGTGGAATTCCGAGAACAATGGAACAGTTTTGAAGCAATTTTAAGCGTCAGCGGAATTCCGACAACAATGGAAGAGTTCCGAAGCATTTTTAAAAGTCAGCGGAATTCTGAGAACAATAGAAGAGTTGTGAAGCATTTTTAAGCGTCAGCGGAATTCCGAGAACAATGGAAGAGTTCCGAAGCATTTTTAAACTTCAGCAGAATTCCTGGATCAATGGAAGAGTTCCGAAACATTTTTAAAAGTCAGCAGAACTCCGAGAACAATAGAAGGGTACCAAAGCATGTTTAAACTTCAGCGGAATTCTGAGAACAATGTAAGAGTTCCGAAGCATTTTTAAACTTCACCGGAATTCCGAGAACAATGGAAGAGTTCCGAAGCATTTTTAAACGTCAGCGGAATTCCGAGAACAATGGAAGAGTTCTGAAGCATTTTTAAACGTCAGCGGAATTTTGAAAACAATGGAAGATTTCCGAAGCATTTTTAAACGTCAGCGGAATTCCGAGAACAATGGAAGAGTTCTGAAGCATTTTTAAACTTCAGCGGAATTTGGAGAACAATCGAAGAGTTCTGAAGCATTTTTAAAAGTCAGCGGAATTCTGAGAACAATAGAAGAGTTGTGAAGCATTTTTAAGCGTCAGCGGAATTCCGAGAACAATGGAAGAATTCCGAAGCATTTTTAAACTTCAAAACTTCAGAAGAATTCCGAGAACAATGGAAGAGTTCCGAAGCATTCTTAAACTTCAGCGGAATTCCGAGAACAATGGAAGAGTTCCGAAGCATTTTTAAAGGTCAGCGGAATTCCGAGAACAATGGAAGAGTTCCGAAGCATTTTTAAACATCAGCAGAATTCCTGGATCAATGGAAGAGTTCCGAATCATTTTTAAAAGTCAGCAGAATTCCGAGAACAATAGAAGGGTACCAAAGCATGTTTAAACTTCAGCGGAATTCTGAGAACAATGTAAGAGTTCCGAAGCATTTTTAAACTTCACCAGAATTCCGAGAACAATGGAAGAGTTCCGAAGCATTTTTAAACGTCAGCGGAATTCCGAGAACAATGGAAGAGTTCCGAAGCATTTTTAAACTTCACCGGAATTCCGAGAACAATGGAAGAGTTCCGAAGCATTTTTAAACGTCAGCGGAATTCCGAGAACAATGGAAGAGTTCTGAAGCATTTTTAAACATCAGCGGAATTTTGAAAACAATGGAAGATTTCCGAAGCATTTTTAAACGTCAGCGGAATTCTGCGAACACTGGAAGAGTTCCGAAGCATTTTTAAACTTCAGCGGAATTTGGAGAACAATCGAAGAGTTCCGAAGCATTTTTAAAAGTCAGCGGAATTCCGAGAACAATGGAAGAGTTGTGAAGCATTTTTAAACGTCAGCGGAATTCCGAGAACAATGGAAGAGTTCCGAAGCATTTTTAAACTTCAGCAGAATTCCTGGATCAATGGAAGAGTTCCGAAACATTTTTAAAAGTCAGCAGAACTCCGAGAACAATAGAAGGGTACCAAAGCATGTTTAAACTTCAGCGGAATTCTGAGAACAATGTAAGGGTTCCGAAGCATTTTTAAACTTCACCGGAATTCCGAGAACAATGGAAGAGTTCCGAAGCATTTTTAAACGTCAGCGGAATTCCGAGAACAATGGAAGAGTTCTGAAGCATTTTTAAACTTCAGCGAAATTTGGAGAACAATCGAAGAGTTCCGAAGCATTTTTAAAAGTCAGCGGAATTCCGAGAACACTGGAAGAATTCCGAAGCATTTTTAAACTTCAGCGAAATTTGGAGAACAATCGAAGAGTTCCGAAGCATTTTTAAAAGTCAGCGGAATTCCGAGAACAATGGAAGAGTTGTGAAGCATTTTTAAACGTCAGCGGAATACCAGAACAATGGAAGAGTTCCGAAGCATTTTTAAATGTCAGCGGAATTCCGAGAACAATGGAAGAGTTCTGAAGCATTTTTAAACGTCAGCGGATTTTGAAAACAATGGAAGATTTCCGAAGCATTTTTAAACGTCAGCGGAATTCTGCGAACACTGGAAGAGTTCCGAAGCATTTTTAAACTTCAGCGGAATTTGGAGAACAATCGAAGAGTTCCGAAGCAATTTTAAAAGTCAGCGGAATTCCGAGAACAATGGAAGAGTTGTGAAGCATTTTTAAACTTCAGTGGAATTCCAAGAACAAAGGAAGAGTTCCGAAGCATTTTTAAACGTCAGCGGATTTTGAAAACAATGGAAGATTTCCGAAGCATTTTTAAACGTCAGCGGAATTTGGAGAACAATCGAAGAGTTCCGAAGCATTTTTAAACTTCAACGGAATTTGGAGAACAATCGAAGAGTTCCGTAGCAATTTTAAAAGTCAGCGGAATTCCGAGAACAATGGAAGAGTTCCGAAGCATTTTTAAACGTCAGCGGAATTCCGAGAACAATGGAAGAGTTCTGAAGCATTTTTAAACATCAGCGGAATTTTGAAAACAATGGAAGATTTCCGAAGCATTTTTAAACGTCAGCGGAATTCTGCGAACACTGGAAGAGTTCCGAAGCATTTTTAAACTTCAGCGGAATTTGGAGAACAATCGAAGAGTTCCGAAGCATTTTTAAAAGTCAGCGGAATTCCGAGAACACTGGAAGAGTTCTGAAGCATTTTTAAACTTCAGCGGAATTTGGAGAACAATCGAAGAGTTCCGAAGAATTTTTAAACGTCAGCGGAATTCCCAGAACAATGGAAGAATTCTGAAGCCTTTTTAAATGTCAGCGGAATTCCGAGAACAATGGAAGACTTCTGAAGGCTTTTTAAATGTCAGCGGAATTCCGAGAACAATGGAAGAGTTCCGAAGCATTTTTAAATGTCAGCGGAATTCTGAGAACAATGGAAGAGTTCCGAAGCATTTTTAAACTTCAGCAGAATTCCGAGAACAATGGAAGAGTTCCGAAGCATACTTAAACTTCAGCGGAATTCCGAGAACAATAGAAGAGTTCTGAAGCATTTTTAAAAGTCAGCGGAATACCGAGAACAATGGAAGAGTTGTGAAGCATTTTTAAAAGTCAGCGGAATTCCGAGAACACTGGAAGAGTTCCGAAGCATTTTTAAACTTCAGCGGAATTTGGAGAACAATCGAAGAGTTCCGAAGCAATTTTAAAAGTCAGCGGAATTCTGAGAACAATGGAAGAGTTCAGAAGCATTTTTAAAAGTCAGCGGAATTCCGAGAACAATGCAAGAGTTGTGAAGCATTTTTAAACGTCAGCGGAATTCCAAGAACAATGGAAGAGTTCCGAAGCATTTTTAAACTTCAGCAGAATTCCGAGAACAATGGAAGAGTTCCGAAGCATTCTTAAACTTCAGCGGAATTCCGAGAACAATGGAAGAGTTCCGAAGCATTTTTAAATGTCAGCGGAATTCCGAGAACAATAGAAGAGTTGTGATGCATTTTTAAGCGTCAGCGGAATTCCGAGAACAAAGGAAGAGTTCCGAAGCATTTTTAAACTTCACCGGAATTTGGAGAACAATCGAAGAGTTCCGAAGCATTTTTAAAAGTCAGCGGAATTCCGAGAACACTGGAAGAATTCCGAAGCATTTTTAAACTTCAGCGGAATTTGGAGAACAATCGAAGAGTTCCGAAGCATTTTTAAAAGTCAGCGGAATTCCGAGAACAATGGAAGAGTTGAGAAGCATTTTTAAACGTCAGCGGAATACCAGAACAATGGAAGAGTTCCGAAGCATTTTTAAATGTCAGCGGAATTCCGAGAACAATGGAAGAGTTCTGAAGCATTTTTAAACGTCAGCGGATTTTGAAAACAATGGAAGATTTCTGAATCATTTTTAAACATCAGCGGAATTCTGCGAACACTGGAAGAGTTCCGAAGCATTTTTAAACTTCAGCAGAATTGTGAGAACAATGGAAGAGTTCTGAAGCATTCTTAAACTTCAGTGGAATTCCGAGAACAATGGAACAGTTTTGAAGCAATTTTAAGCGTCAGCGGAATTCCGACAACAATGGAAGAGTTCCGAAGCATTTTTAAAAGTCAGCGGAATTCTGAGAACAATAGAAGAGTTGTGAAGCATTTTTAAGCGTCAGCGGAATTCCGAGAACAATGGAAGAATTCCGAAACATTTTTAAACTTCAAAACTTCAGAAGAATTCCGAGAACAATGGAAGAGTTCCGAAGCATTCTTAAACTTCAGCGGAATTCCGAGAACAATGGAAGAGTTTCGAAGCATTTTTAAAGGTCAGCGGAATTCCGAGAACAATGGAAGAGTTCCGAAGCATTTTTAAACATCAGCAGAATTCCTGGATCAATGGAAGAGTTCCGAATCATTTTTAAAAGTCAGCAGAATTCCGAGAACAATAGAAGGGTACCAAAGCATGTTTAAACTTCAGCGGAATTCCGAGAACAATGGAAGAGTTCCGAAGCATTTTTAAACTTCACCGGAATTCCGAGAACAATGGAAGAGTTCCGAAGCATTTTTAAACGTCAGCGGAATTCCGAGAACAATGGAAGAGTTCTGAAGCATTTTTAAACATCAGCGGAATTTTGAAAACAATGGAAGATTTCCGAAGCATTTTTAAACGTCAGCGGAATTCTGCGAACACTGGAAGAGTTCCGAAGCATTTTTAAACTTCAGCGGAATTTGGAGAACAATCGAAGAGTTCCGAAGCATTTTTAAAAGTCAGCGGAATTCCGAGAACAATGGAAGAGTTGAGAAGCATTTTTAAACGTCAGCGGAATACCAGAACAATGGAAGAGTTCCGAAGCATTTTTAAATGTCAGCGGAATTCCGAGAACAATGGAAGAGTTCTGAAGCATTTTTAAACGTCAGCGGATTTTGAAAACAATGGAAGATTTCTGAATCATTTTTAAACGTCAGCGGAATTCTGCGAACACTGGAAGAGTTCCGAAGCATTTTTAAACTTCAGCAGAATTCTGAGAACAATGGAAGAGTTCTGAAGCATTCTTAAACTTCAGTGGAATTCCGAGAACAATGGAACAGTTTTGAAGCAATTTTAAGCGTCAGCGGAATTCCGACAACAATGGAAGAGTTCCGAAGCATTTTTAAAAGTCAGCGGAATTCTGAGAACAATAGAAGAGTTGTGAAGCATTTTTAAGCGTCAGCGGAATTCCGAGAACAATGGAAGAATTCCGAAACATTTTTAAACTTCAAAACTTCAGAAGAATTCCGAGAACAATGGAAGAGTTCCGAAGCATTCTTAAACTTCAGCGGAATTCCGAGAACAATGGAAGAGTTTCGAAGCATTTTTAAAGGTCAGCGGAATTCCGAGAACAATGGAAGAGTTCCGAAGCATTTTTAAACGTCAGCGGAATTCCGAGAACAATGGAAGAGTTCTGAAGCATTTTTAAACATCAGCGGAATTTTGAAAACAATGGAAGATTTCCGAAGCATTTTTAAACGTCAGCGGAATTCTGCGAACACTGGAAGAGTTCCGAAGCATTTTTAAACTTCAGCGGAATTTGGAGAACAATCGAAGAGTTCTGAAGCATTTTTAAAAGTCAGCGGAATTCCGAGAACAATGGAAGAGTTGTGAAGCATTTTTAAACGTCAGCGGAATTCCGAGAACAATGGAAGAGTTCCGAAGCATTTTTAAACTTCAGCAGAATTCCTGGATCAATGGAAGAGTTCCGAAACATTTTTAAAAGTCAGCACAACTCCGAGAACAATAGAAGGGTACCAAAGCATGTTTAAACTTCAGCGGAATTCTGAGAACAATGTAAGAGTTCCGAAGCATTTTTAAACTTCACCGGAATTCCGAGAACAATGGAAGAGTTCCGAAGCATTTTTAAACGTCAGCGGAATTCCGAGAACAATGGAAGAGTTCTGAAGCATTTTTAAACGTCAGCGGAATTTTGAAAACAATGGAAGATTTCCGAAGCATTTTTAAACGTCAGCGGAATTCCGAGAACAATGGAAGAGTTCTGAAGCATTTTTAAACTTCAGCGGAATTTGGAGAACAATCGAAGAGTTCTGAAGCATTTTTAAAAGTCAGCGGAATTCTGAGAACAATAGAAGAGTTGTGAAGCATTTTTAAGCGTCAGCGGAATTCCGAGAACAATGGAAGAATTCCGAAGCATTTTTAAACTTCAAAACTTCAGAAGAATTCCGAGAACAATGGAAGAGTTCCGAAGCATTCTTAAACTTCAGCGGAATTCCGAGAACAATGGAAGAGTTCCGAAGCATTTTTAAAGGTCAGCGGAATTCCGAGAACAATGGAAGAGTTCCGAAGCATTTTTAAACATCAGCAGAATTCCTGGATCAATGGAAGAGTTCCGAATCATTTTTAAAAGTCAGCAGAATTCCGAGAACAATAGAAGGGTACCAAAGCATGTTTAAACTTCAGCGGAATTCTGAGAACAATGTAAGAGTTCCGAAGCATTTTTAAACTTCACCAGAATTCCGAGAACAATGGAAGAGTTCCGAAGCATTTTTAAACGTCAGCGGAATTCCGAGAACAATGGAAGAGTTCCGAAGCATTTTTAAACTTCACCGGAATTCCGAGAACAATGGAAGAGTTCCGAAGCATTTTTAAACGTCAGCGGAATTCCGAGAACAATGGAAGAGTTCTGAAGCATTTTTAAACATCAGCGGAATTTTGAAAACAATGGAAGATTTCCGAAGCATTTTTAAACGTCAGCGGAATTCTGCGAACACTGGAAGAGTTCCGAAGCATTTTTAAACTTCAGCGGAATTTGGAGAACAATCGAAGAGTTCCGAAGCATTTTTAAAAGTCAGCGGAATTCCGAGAACAATGGAAGAGTTGTGAAGCATTTTTAAACGTCAGCGGAATTCCGAGAACAATGGAAGAGTTCCGAAGCATTTTTAAACTTCAGCAGAATTCCTGGATCAATGGAAGAGTTCCGAAACATTTTTAAAAGTCAGCAGAACTCCGAGAACAATAGAAGGGTACCAAAGCATGTTTAAACTTCAGCGGAATTCTGAGAACAATGTAAGGGTTCCGAAGCATTTTTAAACTTCACCGGAATTCCGAGAACAATGGAAGAGTTCCGAAGCATTTTTAAACGTCAGCGGAATTCCGAGAACAATGGAAGAGTTCTGAAGCATTTTTAAACATCAGCGGAATTTTGAAAACAATGGAAGATTTCCGAAGCATTTTTAAACGTCAGCGGAATTCTGCGAACACTGGAAGAGTTCCGAAGCACTTTTAAACTTCAGCGGAATTTGGAGAACAATCGAAGAGTTCCGAAGCATTTTTAAAAGTCAGCGGAATTCCGAGAACACTGGAAGAATTCCGAAGCATTTTTAAACTTCAGCGAAATTTGGAGAACAATCGAAGAGTTCCGAAGCATTTTTAAAAGTCAGCGGAATTCCGAGAACAATGGAAGAGTTGTGAAGCATTTTTAAACGTCAGCGGAATACCAGAACAATGGAAGAGTTCCGAAGCATTTTTAAATGTCAGCGGAATTCCGAGAACAATGGAAGAGTTCTGAAGCATTTTTAAACGTCAGCGGATTTTGAAAACAATGGAAGATTTCCGAAGCATTTTTAAACGTCAGCGGAATTCTGCGAACACTGGAAGAGTTCCGAAGCATTTTTAAACTTCAGCGGAATTTGGAGAACAATCGAAGAGTTCCGAAGCAATTTTAAAAGTCAGCGGAATTCCGAGAACAATGGAAGAGTTGTGAAGCATTTTTAAACTTCAGTGGAATTCCAAGAACAAAGGAAGAGTTCCGAAGCATTTTTAAACGTCAGCGGATTTTGAAAACAATGGAAGATTTCCGAAGCATTTTTAAACGTCAGCGGAATTTGGAGAACAATCGAAGAGTTCCGAAGCATTTTTAAACTTCAACGGAATTTGGAGAACAATCGAAGAGTTCCGTAGCAATTTTAAAAGTCAGCGGAATTCCGAGAACAATGGAAGAGTTGTGAAGCATTTTTAAACGTCAGTGGAATTCCAAGAACAATGGAAGAGTTCCGAAGCATTTTTAAATGTCAGCGGAATTCCGAGAACAATAGAAGAGTTCCGAAGCATTTTTAAACTTCAGCAGAATTCCTGGATCAATGGAAGAGTTCCGAAGCATTTTTAAAAGTCAGCAGAATTCCGAGAACAATAGAAGGGTACCAAAGCATGTTTAAACTTCAGCAGAATTCTGAGAACAATGTAAGAGTTCCGAAGCATTTTTAAACTTCACCGGAATTCCGAGAACAATGGAAGAGTTCCGAAGCATTTTTAAACGTCAGCGGAATTCCGAGAACAATGGAAGAGTTCTGAAGCATTTTTAAACATCAGCGGAATTTTGAAAACAATGGAAGATTTCCGAAGCATTTTTAAACGTCAGCGGAATTCTGCGAACACTGGAAGAGTTCCGAAGCATTTTTAAACTTCAGCGGAATTTGGAGAACAATCGAAGAGTTCCGAAGCATTTTTAAAAGTCAGCGGAATTCCGAGAACACTGGAAGAGTTCCGAAGCATTTTTAAACTTCAGCGGAATTTGGAGAACAATCGAAGAGTTCCGAAGCATTTTTAAAAGTCAGCGGAATTCCGAGAACAATGGAAGAGTTGTGAAGCATTTTTAAACGTCAGCGGAATTCCGAGAACAATGGAAGAGTTCCGAAACATTTTTAAACGTCAGCGGAATTCCCAGAACAATGGAAGAATTCTGAAGCCTTTTTAAATGTCAGCGGAATTCCGAGAACAATGGAAGACTTCTGAAGGCTTTTTAAATGTCAGCGGAATTCCGAGAACAATGGAAGAGTTCCGAAGCATTTTTAAATGTCAGCGGAATTCTGAGAACAATGGAAGAGTTCCGAAGCATTTTTAAACTTCAGCAGAATTCCGAGAACAATGGAAGAGTTCCGAAGCATACTTAAACTTCAGCGGAATTCCGAGAACAATAGAAGAGTTCTGAAGCATTTTTAAAAGTCAGCGGAATACCGAGAACAATGGAAGAGTTGTGAAGCATTTTTAAAAGTCAGCGGAATTCCGAGAACACTGGAAGAGTTCCGAAGCATTTTTAAACTTCAGCGGAATTTGGAGAACAATCGAAGAGTTCCGAAGCAATTTTAAAAGTCAGCGGAATTCTGAGAACAATGGAAGAGTTCAGAAGCATTTTTAAAAGTCAGCGGAATTCCGAGAACAATGCAAGAGTTGTGAAGCATTTTTAAACGTCAGCGGAATTCCAAGAACAATGGAAGAGTTCCGAAGCATTTTTAAACTTCAGCAGAATTCCGAGAACAATGGAAGAGTTCCGAAGCATTCTTAAACTTCAGCGGAATTCCGAGAACAATGGAAGAGTTCCGAAGCATTTTTAAATGTCAGCGGAATTCCGAGAACAATAGAAGAGTTGTGATGCATTTTTAAGCGTCAGCGGAATTCCGAGAACAAAGGAAGAGTTCCGAAGCATTTTTAAACTTCACCGGAATTTGGAGAACAATCGAAGAGTTCCGAAGCATTTTTAAAAGTCAGCGGAATTCCGAGAACACTGGAAGAATTCCGAAGCATTTTTAAACTTCAGCGGAATTTGGAGAACAATCGAAGAGTTCCGAAGCATTTTTAAAAGTCAGCGGAATTCCGAGAACAATGGAAGAGTTGAGAAGCATTTTTAAACGTCAGCGGAATACCAGAACAATGGAAGAGTTCCGAAGCATTTTTAAATGTCAGCGGAATTCCGAGAACAATGGAAGAGTTCTGAAGCATTTTTAAACGTCAGCGGATTTTGAAAACAATGGAAGATTTCTGAATCATTTTTAAACATCAGCGGAATTCTGCGAACACTGGAAGAGTTCCGAAGCATTTTTAAACTTCAGCAGAATTCTGAGAACAATGGAAGAGTTCTGAAGCATTCTTAAACTTCAGTGGAATTCCGAGAACAATGGAACAGTTTTGAAGCAATTTTAAGCGTCAGCGGAATTCCGACAACAATGGAAGAGTTCCGAAGCATTTTTAAAAGTCAGCGGAATTCTGAGAACAATAGAAGAGTTGTGAAGCATTTTTAAGCGTCAGCGGAATTCCGAGAACAATGGAAGAATTCCGAAACATTTTTAAACTTCAAAACTTCAGAAGAATTCCGAGAACAATGGAAGAGTTCCGAAGCATTCTTAAACTTCAGCGGAATTCCGAGAACAATGGAAGAGTTTCGAAGCATTTTTAAAGGTCAGCGGAATTCCGAGAACAATGGAAGAGTTCCGAAGCATTTTTAAACATCAGCAGAATTCCTGGATCAATGGAAGAGTTCCGAATCATTTTTAAAAGTCAGCAGAATTCCGAGAACAATAGAAGGGTACCAAAGCATGTTTAAACTTCAGCGGAATTCCGAGAACAATGGAAGAGTTCCGAAGCATTTTTAAACTTCACCGGAATTCCGAGAACAATGGAAGAGTTCCGAAGCATTTTTAAACGTCAGCGGAATTCCGAGAACAATGGAAGAGTTCTGAAGCATTTTTAAACATCAGCGGAATTTTGAAAACAATGGAAGATTTCCGAAGCATTTTTAAACGTCAGCGGAATTCTGCGAACACTGGAAGAGTTCCGAAGCATTTTTAAACTTCAGCGGAATTTGGAGAACAATCGAAGAGTTCCGAAGCATTTTTAAAAGTCAGCGGAATTCCGAGAACAATGGAAGAGTTGAGAAGCATTTTTAAACGTCAGCGGAATACCAGAACAATGGAAGAGTTCCGAAGCATTTTTAAATGTCAGCGGAATTCCGAGAACAATGGAAGAGTTCTGAAGCATTTTTAAACGTCAGCGGATTTTGAAAACAATGGAAGATTTCTGAATCATTTTTAAACGTCAGCGGAATTCTGCGAACACTGGAAGAGTTCCGAAGCATTTTTAAACTTCAGCAGAATTCTGAGAACAATGGAAGAGTTCTGAAGCATTCTTAAACTTCAGTGGAATTCCGAGAACAATGGAACAGTTTTGAAGCAATTTTAAGCGTCAGCGGAATTCCGACAACAATGGAAGAGTTCCGAAGCATTTTTAAAAGTCAGCGGAATTCTGAGAACAATAGAAGAGTTGTGAAGCATTTTTAAGCGTCAGCGGAATTCCGAGAACAATGGAAGAATTCCGAAACATTTTTAAACTTCAAAACTTCAGAAGAATTCCGAGAACAATGGAAGAGTTCCGAAGCATTCTTAAACTTCAGCGGAATTCCGAGAACAATGGAAGAGTTTCGAAGCATTTTTAAAGGTCAGCGGAATTCCGAGAACAATGGAAGAGTTCCGAAGCATTTTTAAACATCAGCAGAATTCCTGGATCAATGGAAAAGTTCCGAATCATTTTTAAAAGTCAGCAGAATTCCGAGAACAATAGAAGGGTACCAAAGCATGTTTAAACTTCAGCGGAATTCCGAGAACAATGTAAGAGTTCCGAAGCATTTTTAAACTTCACCAGAATTCCGAGAACAATGGAAGAGTTCAAAAGCATTTTTAAACGTCAGCGGAATTCCGAGAACAATGGAAGAGTTCCGAAGCATTTTTAAACTTCACCGGAATTCCGAGAACAATGGAAGAGTTCCGAAGCATTTTTAAACGTCAGCGGAATTCCGAGAACAATGGAAGAGTTCTGAAGCATTTTTAAACATCAGCGGAATTTTGAAAACAATGGAAGATTTCCGAAGCATTTTTAAACGTCAGCGGAATTCCGAGAACAATGGAAGAGTTCTGAAGCATTTTTAAACTTCAGCGGAATTTGGAGAACAATCGAAGAGTTCTGAAGCATTTTTAAAAGTCAGCGGAATTCTGAGAACAATAGAAGAGTTGTGAAGCATTTTTAAGCGTCAGCGGAATTCCGAGAACAATGGAAGAATTCCGAAGCATTTTTAAACTTCAAAACTTCAGAAGAATTCCGAGAACAATGGAAGAGTTCCGAAGCATTCTTAAACTTCAGCGGAATTCCGAGAACAATGGAAGAGTTCCGAAGCATTTTTAAAGGTCAGCGGAATTCCGAGAACAATGGAAGAGTTCCGAAGCATTTTTAAACATCAGCAGAATTCCTGGATCAATGGAAGAGTTCCGAATCATTTTTAAAAGTCAGCAGAATTCCGAGAACAATAGAAGGGTACCAAAGCATGTTTAAACTTCAGCGGAATTCTGAGAACAATGTAAGAGTTCCGAAGCATTTTTAAACTTCACCAGAATTCCGAGAACAATGGAAGAGTTCCGAAGCATTTTTAAACGTCAGCGGAATTCCGAGAACAATGGAAGAGTTCCGAAGCATTTTTAAACTTCACCGGAATTCCGAGAACAATGGAAGAGTTCCGAAGCATTTTTAAACGTCAGCGGAATTCCGAGAACAATGGAAGAGTTCTGAAGCATTTTTAAACATCAGCGGAATTTTGAAAACAATGGAAGATTTCCGAAGCATTTTTAAACGTCAGCGGAATTCTGCGAACACTGGAAGAGTTCCGAAGCATTTTTAAACTTCAGCGGAATTTGGAGAACAATCGAAGAGTTCCGAAGCATTTTTAAAAGTCAGCGGAATTCCGAGAACAATGGAAGAGTTGTGAAGCATTTTTAAACGTCAGCGGAATTCCGAGAACAATGGAAGAGTTCCGAAGCATTTTTAAACTTCAGCAGAATTCCTGGATCAATGGAAGAGTTCCGAAACATTTTTAAAAGTCAGCAGAACTCCGAGAACAATAGAAGGGTACCAAAGCATGTTTAAACTTCAGCGGAATTCTGAGAACAATGTAAGGGTTCCGAAGCATTTTTAAACTTCACCGGAATTCCGAGAACAATGGAAGAGTTCCGAAGCATTTTTAAACGTCAGCGGAATTCCGAGAACAATGGAAGAGTTCTGAAGCATTTTTAAACATCAGCGGAATTTTGAAAACAATGGAAGATTTCCGAAGCATTTTTAAACGTCAGCGGAATTCTGCGAACACTGGAAGAGTTCCGAAGCACTTTTAAACTTCAGCGGAATTTGGAGAACAATCGAAGAGTTCCGAAGCATTTTTAAAAGTCAGCGGAATTCCGAGAACACTGGAAGAATTCCGAAGCATTTTTAAACTTCAGCGAAATTTGGAGAACAATCGAAGAGTTCCGAAGCATTTTTAAAAGTCAGCGGAATTCCGAGAACAATGGAAGAGTTGTGAAGCATTTTTAAACGTCAGCAGAATACCAGAACAATGGAAGAGTTCCGAAGCATTTTTAAATGTCAGCGGAATTCCGAGAACAATGGAAGAGTTCTGAAGCATTTTTAAACGTCAGCGGATTTTGAAAACAATGGAAGATTTCCGAAGCATTTTTAAACGTCAGCGGAATTCTGCGAACACTGGAAGAGTTCCGAAGCATTTTTAAACTTCAGCGGAATTTGGAGAACAATCGAAGAGTTCCGAAGCAATTTTAAAAGTCAGCGGAATTCCGAGAACAATGGAAGAGTTGTGAAGCATTTTTAAACTTCAGTGGAATTCCAAGAACAAAGGAAGAGTTCCGAAGCATTTTTAAACGTCAGCGGATTTTGAAAACAATGGAAGATTTCCGAAGCATTTTTAAACGTCAGCGGAATTTGGAGAACAATCGAAGAGTTCCGAAGCATTTTTAAACTTCAACGGAATTTGGAGAACAATCGAAGAGTTCCGTAGCAATTTTAAAAGTCAGCGGAATTCCGAGAACAATGGAAGAGTTGTGAAGCATTTTTAAACGTCAGTGGAATTCCAAGAACAATGGAAGAGTTCCGAAGCATTTTTAAATGTCAGCGGAATTCCGAGAACAATAGAAGAGTTCCGAAGCATTTTTAAACTTCAGCAGAATTCCTGGATCAATGGAAGAGTTCCGAAGCATTTTTAAAAGTCAGCAGAATTCCGAGAACAATAGAAGGGTACCAAAGCATGTTTAAACTTCAGCAGAATTCTGAGAACAATGTAAGAGTTCCGAAGCATTTTTAAACTTCACCGGAATTCCGAGAACAATGGAAGAGTTCCGAAGCATTTTTAAACGTCAGCGGAATTCCGAGAACAATGGAAGAGTTCTGAAGCATTTTTAAACATCAGCGGAATTTTGAAAACAATGGAAGATTTCCGAAGCATTTTTAAACGTCAGCGGAATTCTGCGAACACTGGAAGAGTTCCGAAGCATTTTTAAACTTCAGCGGAATTTGGAGAACAATCGAAGAGTTCCGAAGCATTTTTAAAAGTCAGCGGAATTCCGAGAACACTGGAAGAGTTCCGAAGCATTTTTAAACTTCAGCGGAATTTGGAGAACAATCGAAGAGTTCCGAAGCATTTTTAAAAGTCAGCGGAATTCCGAGAACAATGGAAGAGTTGTGAAGCATTTTTAAACGTCAGCGGAATTCCGAGAACAATGGAAGAGTTCCGAAACATTTTTAAACGTCAGCGGAATTCCCAGAACAATGGAAGAATTCTGAAGCCTTTTTAAATGTCAGCGGAATTCCGAGAACAATGGAAGACTTCTGAAGGCTTTTTAAATGTCAGCGGAATTCCGAGAACAATGGAAGAGTTCCGAAGCATTTTTAAATGTCAGCGGAATTCTGAGAACAATGGAAGAGTTCCGAAGCATTTTTAAACTTCAGCAGAATTCCGAGAACAATGGAAGAGTTCCGAAGCATACTTAAACTTCAGCGGAATTCCGAGAACAATAGAAGAGTTCTGAAGCATTTTTAAAAGTCAGCGGAATACCGAGAACAATGGAAGAGTTGTGAAGCATTTTTAAAAGTCAGCGGAATTCCGAGAACACTGGAAGAGTTCCGAAGCATTTTTAAACTTCAGCGGAATTTGGAGAACAATCGAAGAGTTCCGAAGCAATTTTAAAAGTCAGCGGAATTCTGAGAACAATGGAAGAGTTCAGAAGCATTTTTAAAAGTCAGCGGAATTCCGAGAACAATGCAAGAGTTGTGAAGCATTTTTAAACGTCAGCGGAATTCCAAGAACAATGGAAGAGTTCCGAAGCATTTTTAAACTTCAGCAGAATTCCGAGAACAATGGAAGAGTTCCGAAGCATTCTTAAACTTCAGCGGAATTCCGAGAACAATGGAAGAGTTCCGAAGCATTTTTAAATGTCAGCGGAATTCCGAGAACAATAGAAGAGTTGTGATGCATTTTTAAGCGTCAGCGGAATTCCGAGAACAAAGGAAGAGTTCCGAAGCATTTTTAAACTTCACCGGAATTTGGAGAACAATCGAAGAGTTCCGAAGCATTTTTAAAAGTCAGCGGAATTCCGAGAACACTGGAAGAATTCCGAAGCATTTTTAAACTTCAGCGGAATTTGGAGAACAATCGAAGAGTTCCGAAGCATTTTTAAAAGTCAGCGGAATTCCGAGAACAATGGAAGAGTTGAGAAGCATTTTTAAACGTCAGCGGAATACCAGAACAATGGAAGAGTTCCGAAGCATTTTTAAATGTCAGCGGAATTCCGAGAACAATGGAAGAGTTCTGAAGCATTTTTAAACGTCAGCGGATTTTGAAAACAATGGAAGATTTCTGAATCATTTTTAAACATCAGCGGAATTCTGCGAACACTGGAAGAGTTCCGAAGCATTTTTAAACTTCAGCAGAATTCTGAGAACAATGGAAGAGTTCTGAAGCATTCTTAAACTTCAGTGGAATTCCGAGAACAATGGAACAGTTTTGAAGCAATTTTAAGCGTCAGCGGAATTCCGACAACAATGGAAGAGTTCCGAAGCATTTTTAAAAGTCAGCGGAATTCTGAGAACAATAGAAGAGTTGTGAAGCATTTTTAAGCGTCAGCGGAATTCCGAGAACAATGGAAGAATTCCGAAACATTTTTAAACTTCAAAACTTCAGAAGAATTCCGAGAACAATGGAAGAGTTCCGAAGCATTCTTAAACTTCAGCGGAATTCCGAGAACAATGGAAGAGTTTCGAAGCATTTTTAAAGGTCAGCGGAATTCCGAGAACAATGGAAGAGTTCCGAAGCATTTTTAAACATCAGCAGAATTCCTGGATCAATGGAAGAGTTCCGAATCATTTTTAAAAGTCAGCAGAATTCCGAGAACAATAGAAGGGTACCAAAGCATGTTTAAACTTCAGCGGAATTCCGAGAACAATGGAAGAGTTCCGAAGCATTTTTAAACTTCACCGGAATTCCGAGAACAATGGAAGAGTTCCGAAGCATTTTTAAACGTCAGCGGAATTCCGAGAACAATGGAAGAGTTCTGAAGCATTTTTAAACATCAGCGGAATTTTGAAAACAATGGAAGATTTCCGAAGCATTTTTAAACGTCAGCGGAATTCTGCGAACACTGGAAGAGTTCCGAAGCATTTTTA
Organism: Phyllobates terribilis; assembly: GCF_046119375.1. Taxonomy (NCBI): domain Eukaryota; kingdom Metazoa; phylum Chordata; class Amphibia; order Anura; family Dendrobatidae; genus Phyllobates; species Phyllobates terribilis. The sequence continues at coordinate 8,291,396 of NW_027362788.1, read as the reverse complement.
AACTTCAGCGGAATTTGGAGAACAATCGAAGAGTTCCGAAGCATTTTTAAAAGTCAGCGGAATTCCGAGAACAATGGAAGAGTTGAGAAGCATTTTTAAACGTCAGCGGAATACCAGAACAATGGAAGAGTTCCGAAGCATTTTTAAATGTCAGCGGAATTCCGAGAACAATGGAAGAGTTCTGAAGCATTTTTAAACGTCAGCGGATTTTGAAAACAATGGAAGATTTCTGAATCATTTTTAAACGTCAGCGGAATTCTGCGAACACTGGAAGAGTTCCGAAGCATTTTTAAACTTCAGCAGAATTCTGAGAACAATGGAAGAGTTCTGAAGCATTCTTAAACTTCAGTGGAATTCCGAGAACAATGGAACAGTTTTGAAGCAATTTTAAGCGTCAGCGGAATTCCGACAACAATGGAAGAGTTCCGAAGCATTTTTAAAAGTCAGCGGAATTCTGAGAACAATAGAAGAGTTGTGAAGCATTTTTAAGCGTCAGCGGAATTCCGAGAACAATGGAAGAATTCCGAAACATTTTTAAACTTCAAAACTTCAGAAGAATTCCGAGAACAATGGAAGAGTTCCGAAGCATTCTTAAACTTCAGCGGAATTCCGAGAACAATGGAAGAGTTTCGAAGCATTTTTAAAGGTCAGCGGAATTCCGAGAACAATGGAAGAGTTCCGAAGCATTTTTAAACATCAGCAGAATTCCTGGATCAATGGAAAAGTTCCGAATCATTTTTAAAAGTCAGCAGAATTCCGAGAACAATAGAAGGGTACCAAAGCATGTTTAAACTTCAGCGGAATTCCGAGAACAATGTAAGAGTTCCGAAGCATTTTTAAACTTCACCAGAATTCCGAGAACAATGGAAGAGTTCAAAAGCATTTTTAAACGTCAGCGGAATTCCGAGAACAATGGAAGAGTTCCGAAGCATTTTTAAACTTCACCGGAATTCCGAGAACAATGGAAGAGTTCCGAAGCATTTTTAAACGTCAGCGGAATTCCGAGAACAATGGAAGAGTTCTGAAGCATTTTTAAACATCAGCGGAATTTTGAAAACAATGGAAGATTTCCGAAGCATTTTTAAACGTCAGCGGAATTCTGCGAACACTGGAAGAGTTCCGAAGCATTTTTAAACTTCAGCGGAATTTGGAGAACAATCGAAGAGTTCTGAAGCATTTTTAAAAGTCAGCGGAATTCCGAGAACAATGGAAGAGTTGTGAAGCATTTTTAAACGTCAGCGGAATTCCGAGAACAATGGAAGAGTTCCGAAGCATTTTTAAACTTCAGCAGAATTCCTGGATCAATGGAAGAGTTCCGAAACATTTTTAAAAGTCAGCACAACTCCGAGAACAATAGAAGGGTACCAAAGCATGTTTAAACTTCAGCGGAATTCTGAGAACAATGTAAGAGTTCCGAAGCATTTTTAAACTTCACCGGAATTCCGAGAACAATGGAAGAGTTCCGAAGCATTTTTAAACGTCAGCGGAATTCCGAGAACAATGGAAGAGTTCTGAAGCATTTTTAAACGTCAGCGGAATTTTGAAAACAATGGAAGATTTCCGAAGCATTTTTAAACGTCAGCGGAATTCCGAGAACAATGGAAGAGTTCTGAAGCATTTTTAAACTTCAGCGGAATTTGGAGAACAATCGAAGAGTTCTGAAGCATTTTTAAAAGTCAGCGGAATTCTGAGAACAATGGAAGAGTTGTGAAGCATTTTTAAACGTCAGCGGAATTCCGAGAACAATGGAAGAGTTCCGAAGCATTTTTAAACTTCAGCAGAATTCCTGGATCAATGGAAGAGTTCTGAAACATTTTTAAAAGTCAGCAGAACTCCGAGAACAATAGAAGGGTACCAAAGCATGTTTAAACTTCAGCGGAATTCTGAGAACAATGTAAGATTTCCGAAGCATTTTTAAACTTCACCGGAATTCCGAGAACAATGGAAGAGTTCCTAAGCATTTTTAAACGTCAGCGGAATTCCGAGAACAATGGAAGAGTTCTGAAGCATTTTTAAACGTCAGCGGAATTTTGAAAACAATGGAAGATTTCCGAAGCATTTTTAAACGTCAGCGGAATTCCGAGAACAATGGAAGAGTTCTGAAGCATTTTTAAACTTCAGCGGAATTTGGAGAACAATCGAAGAGTTCTGAAGCATTTTTAAAAGTCAGCGGAATTCTGAGAACAATAGAAGAGTTGTGAAGCATTTTTAAGCGTCAGCGGAATTCCGAGAACAATGGAAGAATTCCGAAGCATTTTTAAACTTCAAAACTTCAGAAGAATTCCGAGAACAATGGAAGAGTTCCGAAGCATTCTTAAACTTCAGCGGAATTCCGAGAACAATGGAAGAGTTCCGAAGCATTTTTAAAGGTCAGCGGAATTCCGAGAACAATGGAAGAGTTCCGAAGCATTTTTAAACATCAGCAGAATTCCTGGATCAATGGAAGAGTTCCGAATCATTTTTAAAAGTCAGCAGAATTCCGAGAACAATAGAAGGGTACCAAAGCATGTTTAAACTTCAGCGGAATTCTGAGAACAATGTAAGAGTTCCGAAGCATTTTTAAACTTCACCAGAATTCCGAGAACAAGGGAAGAGTTCAGAAGCATTTTTAAACGTCAGCGGAATTCCGAGAACAATGGAAGAGTTCCGAAGCATTTTTAAACTTCACCGGAATTCCGAGAACAATGGAAGAGTTCCGAAGCATTTTTAAACGTCAGCGGAATTCCGAGAACAATGGAAGAGTTCTGAAGCATTTTTAAACATCAGCGGAATTTTGAAAACAATGGAAGATTTCCGAAGCATTTTTAAACGTCAGCGGAATTCTGCAAACACTGGAAGAGTTCCGAAGCATTTTTAAACTTCAGCGGAATTTGGAGAACAATCGAAGAGTTCCGAAGCATTTTTAAAAGTCAGCGGAATTCCGAGAACAATGGAAGAGTTGTGAAGCATTTTTAAACGTCAGCGGAATTCCGAGAACAATGGAAGAGTTCCGAAGCATTTTTAAACTTCAGCAGAATTCCTGGATCAATGGAAGAGTTCCGAAACATTTTTAAAAGTCAGCAGAACTCCGAGAACAATAGAAGGGTACCAAAGCATGTTTAAACTTCAGCGGAATTCTGAGAACAATGTAAGAGTTCCGAAGCATTTTTAAACTTCACCGGAATTCCGAGAACAATGGAAGAGTTCCGAAGCATTTTTAAACGTCAGCGGAATTCCGAGAACAATGGAAGAGTTCTGAAGCATTTTTAAACATCAGCGGAATTTTGAAAACAATGGAAGATTTCCGAAGCATTTTTAAACGTCAGCGGAATTCTGCGAACACTGGAAGAGTTCCGAAGCACTTTTAAACTTCAGCGGAATTTGGAGAACAATCGAAGAGTTCCGAAGCATTTTTAAAAGTCAGCGGAATTCCGAGAACACTGGAAGAATTCCGAAGCATTTTTAAACTTCAGCGGAATTTGGAGAACAATCGAAGAGTTCCGAAGCATTTTTAAAAGTCAGCGGAATTCCGAGAACAATGGAAGAGTTGTGAAGCATTTTTAAACGTCAGCGGAATACCAGAACAATGGAAGAGTTCCGAAGCATTTTTAAATGTCAGCGGAATTCCGAGAACAATGGAAGAGTTCTGAAGCATTTTTAAACGTCAGCGGATTTTGAAAACAATGGAAGATTTCCGAAGCATTTTTAAACGTCAGCGGAATTCTGCGAACACTGGAAGAGTTCCGAAGCATTTTTAAACTTCAGCGGAATTTGGAGAACAATCGAAGAGTTCCGAAGCAATTTTAAAAGTCAGCGGAATTCCGAGAACAATGGAAGAGTTGTGAAGCATTTTTAAACTTCAGTGGAATTCCAAGAACAAAGGAAGAGTTCCGAAGCATTTTTAAACGTCAGCGGATTTTGAAAACAATGGAAGATTTCCGAAGCATTTTTAAACGTCAGCGGAATTTGGAGAACAATCGAAGAGTTCCGAAGCATTTTTAAACTTCAACGGAATTTGGAGAACAATCGAAGAGTTCCGTAGCAATTTTAAAAGTCAGCGGAATTCCGAGAACAATGGAAGAGTTGTGAAGCATTTTTAAACGTCAGTGGAATTCCAAGAACAATGGAAGAGTTCCGAAGCATTTTTAAATGTCAGCGGAATTCCGAGAACAATAGAAGAGTTCCGAAGCATTTTTAAACTTCAGCAGAATTCCTGGATCAATGGAAGAGTTCCGAAGCATTTTTAAAAGTCAGCAGAATTCCGAGAACAATAGAAGGGTACCAAAGCATGTTTAAACTTCAGCAGAATTCTGAGAACAATGTAAGAGTTCCGAAGCATTTTTAAACTTCACCGGAATTCCGAGAACAATGGAAGAGTTCCGAAGCATTTTTAAACGTCAGCGGAATTCCGAGAACAATGGAAGAGTTCTGAAGCATTTTTAAACATCAGCGGAATTTTGAAAACAATGGAAGATTTCCGAAGCATTTTTAAACGTCAGCGGAATTCTGCGAACACTGGAAGAGTTCCGAAGCACTTTTAAACTTCAGCGGAATTTGGAGAACAATCGAAGAGTTCCGAAGCATTTTTAAAAGTCAGCGGAATTCCGAGAACACTGGAAGAATTCCGAAGCATTTTTAAACTTCAGCGAAATTTGGAGAACAATCGAAGAGTTCCGAAGCATTTTTAAAAGTCAGCGGAATTCCGAGAACAATGGAAGAGTTGTGAAGCATTTTTAAACGTCAGCGGAATACCAGAACAATGGAAGAGTTCCGAAGCATTTTTAAATGTCAGCGGAATTCCGAGAACAATGGAAGAGTTCTGAAGCATTTTTAAACGTCAGCGGATTTTGAAAACAATGGAAGATTTCCGAAGCATTTTTAAACGTCAGCGGAATTCTGCGAACACTGGAAGAGTTCCGAAGCATTTTTAAACTTCAGCGGAATTTGGAGAACAATCGAAGAGTTCCGAAGCAATTTTAAAAGTCAGCGGAATTCCGAGAACAATGGAAGAGTTGTGAAGCATTTTTAAACTTCAGTGGAATTCCAAGAACAAAGGAATAGTTCCGAAGCATTTTTAAACGTCAGCGGATTTTGAAAACAATGGAAGATTTCCGAAGCATTTTTAAACGTCAGCGGAATTTGGAGAACAATCGAAGAGTTCCGAAGCATTTTTAAACTTCAACGGAATTTGGAGAACAATCGAAGAGTTCCGTAGCAATTTTAAAAGTCAGCGGAATTCCGAGAACAATGGAAGAGTTGTGAAGCATTTTTAAACGTCAGTGGAATTCCAAGAACAATGGAAGAGTTCCGAAGCATTTTTAAATGTCAGCGGAATTCCGAGAACAATAGAAGAGTTCCGAAGCATTTTTAAACTTCAGCAGAATTCCTGGATCAATGGAAGAGTTCCGAAGCATTTTTAAAAGTCAGCAGAATTCCGAGAACAATAGAAGGGTACCAAAGCATGTTTAAACTTCAGCAGAATTCTGAGAACAATGTAAGAGTTCCGAAGCATTTTTAAACTTCACCGGAATTCCGAGAACAATGGAAGAGTTCCGAAGCATTTTTAAACGTCAGCGGAATTCCGAGAACAATGGAAGAGTTCTGAAGCATTTTTAAACATCAGCGGAATTTTGAAAACAATGGAAGATTTCCGAAGCATTTTTAAACATCAGCGGAATTCTGCGAACACTGGAAGAGTTCCGAAGCATTTTTAAACTTCAGCGGAATTTGGAGAACAATCGAAGAGTTCCGAAGCATTTTTAAAAGTCAGCGGAATTCCGAGAACACTGGAAGAGTTCCGAAGCATTTTTAAACTTCAGCGGAATTTGGAGAACAATCGAAGAGTTCCGAAGCATTTTTAAAAGTCAGCGGAATTCCGAGAACAATGGAAGAGTTGTGAAGCATTTTTAAACGTCAGCGGAATTCCGAGAACAATGGAAGAGTTCCGAAGCATTTTTAAACGTCAGCGGAATTCCCAGAACAATGGAAGAATTCTGAAGCCTTTTTAAATGTCAGCGGAATTCCGAGAACAATGGAAGACTTCTGAAGGCTTTTTAAATGTCAGCGGAATTCCGAGAACAATGGAAGAGTTCCGAAGCATTTTTAAATGTCAGCGGAATTCTGAGAACAATGGAAGAGTTCCGAAGCATTTTTAAACTTCAGCAGAATTCCGAGAACAATGGAAGAGTTCCGAAGCATACTTAAACTTCAGCGGAATTCCGAGAACAATAGAAGAGTTCTGAAGCATTTTTAAAAGTCAGCGGAATACCGAGAACAATGGAAGAGTTGTGAAGCATTTTTAAAAGTCAGCGGAATTCCGAGAACACTGGAAGAGTTCCGAAGCATTTTTAAACTTCAGCGGAATTTGGAGAACAATCGAAGAGTTCCGAAGCAATTTTAAAAGTCAGCGGAATTCCGAGAACAATGGAAGAGTTCAGAAGCATTTTTAAAAGTCAGCGGAATTCCGAGAACAATGCAAGAGTTGTGAAGCATTTTTAAACGTCAGCGGAATTCCAAGAACAATGGAAGAGTTCCGAAGCATTTTTAAACTTCAGCAGAATTCCGAGAACAATGGAAGAGTTCCGAAGCATTCTTAAACTTCAGCGGAATTCCGAGAACAATGGAAGAGTTCCGAAGCATTTTTAAATGTCAGCGGAATTCCGAGAACAATAGAAGAGTTGTGATGCATTTTTAAGCGTCAGCGGAATTCCGAGAACAAAGGAAGAGTTCCGAAGCATTTTTAAACTTCACCGGAATTTGGAGAACAATCGAAGAGTTCCGAAGCATTTTTAAAAGTCAGCGGAATTCCGAGAACACTGGAAGAATTCCGAAGCATTTTTAAACTTCAGCGGAATTTGGAGAACAATCGAAGAGTTCCGAAGCATTTTTAAAAGTCAGCGGAATTCCGAGAACAATGGAAGAGTTGAGAAGCATTTTTAAACGTCAGCGGAATACCAGAACAATGGAAGAGTTCCGAAGCATTTTTAAATGTCAGCGGAATTCCGAGAACAATGGAAGAGTTCTGAAGCATTTTTAAACGTCAGCGGATTTTGAAAACAATGGAAGATTTCTGAATCATTTTTAAACATCAGCGGAATTCTGCGAACACTGGAAGAGTTCCGAAGCATTTTTAAACTTCAGCAGAATTCTGAGAACAATGGAAGAGTTCTGAAGCATTCTTAAACTTCAGTGGAATTCCGAGAACAATGGAACAGTTTTGAAGCAATTTTAAGCGTCAGCGGAATTCCGACAACAATGGAAGAGTTCCGAAGCATTTTTAAAAGTCAGCGGAATTCTGAGAACAATAGAAGAGTTGTGAAGCATTTTTAAGCGTCAGCGGAATTCCGAGAACAATGGAAGAATTCCGAAACATTTTTAAACTTCAAAACTTCAGAAGAATTCCGAGAACAATGGAAGAGTTCCGAAGCATTCTTAAACTTCAGCGGAATTCCGAGAACAATGGAAGAGTTTCGAAGCATTTTTAAAGGTCAGCGGAATTCCGAGAACAATGGAAGAGTTCCGAAGCATTTTTAAACATCAGCAGAATTCCTGGATCAATGGAAGAGTTCCGAATCATTTTTAAAAGTCAGCAGAATTCCGAGAACAATAGAAGGGTACCAAAGCATGTTTAAACTTCAGCGGAATTCCGAGAACAATGGAAGAGTTCCGAAGCATTTTTAAACTTCACCGGAATTCCGAGAACAATGGAAGAGTTCCGAAGCATTTTTAAACGTCAGCGGAATTCCGAGAACAATGGAAGAGTTCTGAAGCATTTTTAAACATCAGCGGAATTTTGAAAACAATGGAAGATTTCCGAAGCATTTTTAAACGTCAGCGGAATTCTGCGAACACTGGAAGAGTTCCGAAGCATTTTTAAACTTCAGCGGAATTTGGAGAACAATCGAAGAGTTCCGAAGCATTTTTAAAAGTCAGCGGAATTCCGAGAACAATGGAAGAGTTGAGAAGCATTTTTAAACGTCAGCGGAATACCAGAACAATGGAAGAGTTCCGAAGCATTTTTAAATGTCAGCGGAATTCCGAGAACAATGGAAGAGTTCTGAAGCATTTTTAAACGTCAGCGGATTTTGAAAACAATGGAAGATTTCTGAATCATTTTTAAACGTCAGCGGAATTCTGCGAACACTGGAAGAGTTCCGAAGCATTTTTAAACTTCAGCAGAATTCTGAGAACAATGGAAGAGTTCTGAAGCATTCTTAAACTTCAGTGGAATTCCGAGAACAATGGAACAGTTTTGAAGCAATTTTAAGCGTCAGCGGAATTCCGACAACAATGGAAGAGTTCCGAAGCATTTTTAAAAGTCAGCGGAATTCTGAGAACAATAGAAGAGTTGTGAAGCATTTTTAAGCGTCAGCGGAATTCCGAGAACAATGGAAGAATTCCGAAACATTTTTAAACTTCAAAACTTCAGAAGAATTCCGAGAACAATGGAAGAGTTCCGAAGCATTCTTAAACTTCAGCGGAATTCCGAGAACAATGGAAGAGTTTCGAAGCATTTTTAAAGGTCAGCGGAATTCCGAGAACAATGGAAGAGTTCCGAAGCATTTTTAAACATCAGCAGAATTCCTGGATCAATGGAAAAGTTCCGAATCATTTTTAAAAGTCAGCAGAATTCCGAGAACAATAGAAGGGTACCAAAGCATGTTTAAACTTCAGCGGAATTCCGAGAACAATGTAAGAGTTCCGAAGCATTTTTAAACTTCACCAGAATTCCGAGAACAATGGAAGAGTTCAAAAGCATTTTTAAACGTCAGCGGAATTCCGAGAACAATGGAAGAGTTCCGAAGCATTTTTAAACTTCACCGGAATTCCGAGAACAATGGAAGAGTTCCGAAGCATTTTTAAACGTCAGCGGAATTCCGAGAACAATGGAAGAGTTCTGAAGCATTTTTAAACATCAGCGGAATTTTGAAAACAATGGAAGATTTCCGAAGCATTTTTAAACGTCAGCGGAATTCTGCGAACACTGGAAGAGTTCCGAAGCATTTTTAAACTTCAGCGGAATTTGGAGAACAATCGAAGAGTTCTGAAGCATTTTTAAAAGTCAGCGGAATTCCGAGAACAATGGAAGAGTTGTGAAGCATTTTTAAACGTCAGCGGAATTCCGAGAACAATGGAAGAGTTCCGAAGCATTTTTAAACTTCAGCAGAATTCCTGGATCAATGGAAGAGTTCCGAAACATTTTTAAAAGTCAGCACAACTCCGAGAACAATAGAAGGGTACCAAAGCATGTTTAAACTTCAGCGGAATTCTGAGAACAATGTAAGAGTTCCGAAGCATTTTTAAACTTCACCGGAATTCCGAGAACAATGGAAGAGTTCCGAAGCATTTTTAAACGTCAGCGGAATTCCGAGAACAATGGAAGAGTTCTGAAGCATTTTTAAACGTCAGCGGAATTTTGAAAACAATGGAAGATTTCCGAAGCATTTTTAAACGTCAGCGGAATTCCGAGAACAATGGAAGAGTTCTGAAGCATTTTTAAACTTCAGCGGAATTTGGAGAACAATCGAAGAGTTCTGAAGCATTTTTAAAAGTCAGCGGAATTCTGAGAACAATGGAAGAGTTGTGAAGCATTTTTAAACGTCAGCGGAATTCCGAGAACAATGGAAGAGTTCCGAAGCATTTTTAAACTTCAGCAGAATTCCTGGATCAATGGAAGAGTTCTGAAACATTTTTAAAAGTCAGCAGAACTCCGAGAACAATAGAAGGGTACCAAAGCATGTTTAAACTTCAGCGGAATTCTGAGAACAATGTAAGATTTCCGAAGCATTTTTAAACTTCACCGGAATTCCGAGAACAATGGAAGAGTTCCGAAGCATTTTTAAACGTCAGCGGAATTCCGAGAACAATGGAAGAGTTCTGAAGCATTTTTAAACGTCAGCGGAATTTTGAAAACAATGGAAGATTTCCGAAGCATTTTTAAACGTCAGCGGAATTCCGAGAACAATGGAAGAGTTCTGAAGCATTTTTAAACTTCAGCGGAATTTGGAGAACAATCGAAGAGTTCTGAAGCATTTTTAAAAGTCAGCGGAATTCTGAGAACAATAGAAGAGTTGTGAAGCATTTTTAAGCGTCAGCGGAATTCCGAGAACAATGGAAGAATTCCGAAGCATTTTTAAACTTCAAAACTTCAGAAGAATTCCGAGAACAATGGAAGAGTTCCGAAGCATTCTTAAACTTCAGCGGAATTCCGAGAACAATGGAAGAGTTCCGAAGCATTTTTAAAGGTCAGCGGAATTCCGAGAACAATGGAAGAGTTCCGAAGCATTTTTAAACATCAGCAGAATTCCTGGATCAATGGAAGAGTTCCGAATCATTTTTAAAAGTCAGCAGAATTCCGAGAACAATAGAAGGGTACCAAAGCATGTTTAAACTTCAGCGGAATTCTGAGAACAATGTAAGAGTTCCGAAGCATTTTTAAACTTCACCAGAATTCCGAGAACAAGGGAAGAGTTCAGAAGCATTTTTAAACGTCAGCGGAATTCCGAGAACAATGGAAGAGTTCCGAAGCATTTTTAAACTTCACCGGAATTCCGAGAACAATGGAAGAGTTCCGAAGCATTTTTAAACGTCAGCGGAATTCCGAGAACAATGGAAGAGTTCTGAAGCATTTTTAAACATCAGCGGAATTTTGAAAACAATGGAAGATTTCCGAAGCATTTTTAAACGTCAGCGGAATTCTGCAAACACTGGAAGAGTTCCGAAGCATTTTTAAACTTCAGCGGAATTTGGAGAACAATCGAAGAGTTCCGAAGCATTTTTAAAAGTCAGCGGAATTCCGAGAACAATGGAAGAGTTGTGAAGCATTTTTAAACGTCAGCGGAATTCCGAGAACAATGGAAGAGTTCCGAAGCATTTTTAAACTTCAGCAGAATTCCTGGATCAATGGAAGAGTTCCGAAACATTTTTAAAAGTCAGCAGAACTCCGAGAACAATAGAAGGGTACCAAAGCATGTTTAAACTTCAGCGGAATTCTGAGAACAATGTAAGAGTTCCGAAGCATTTTTAAACTTCACCGGAATTCCGAGAACAATGGAAGAGTTCCGAAGCATTTTTAAACGTCAGCGGAATTCCGAGAACAATGGAAGAGTTCTGAAGCATTTTTAAACATCAGCGGAATTTTGAAAACAATGGAAGATTTCCGAAGCATTTTTAAACGTCAGCGGAATTCTGCGAACACTGGAAGAGTTCCGAAGCACTTTTAAACTTCAGCGGAATTTGGAGAACAATCGAAGAGTTCCGAAGCATTTTTAAAAGTCAGCGGAATTCCGAGAACACTGGAAGAATTCCGAAGCATTTTTAAACTTCAGCGGAATTTGGAGAACAATCGAAGAGTTCCGAAGCATTTTTAAAAGTCAGCGGAATTCCGAGAACAATGGAAGAGTTGTGAAGCATTTTTAAACGTCAGCGGAATACCAGAACAATGGAAGAGTTCCGAAGCATTTTTAAATGTCAGCGGAATTCCGAGAACAATGGAAGAGTTCTGAAGCATTTTTAAACGTCAGCGGATTTTGAAAACAATGGAAGATTTCCGAAGCATTTTTAAACGTCAGCGGAATTCTGCGAACACTGGAAGAGTTCCGAAGCATTTTTAAACTTCAGCGGAATTTGGAGAACAATCGAAGAGTTCCGAAGCAATTTTAAAAGTCAGCGGAATTCCGAGAACAATGGAAGAGTTGTGAAGCATTTTTAAACTTCAGTGGAATTCCAAGAACAAAGGAAGAGTTCCGAAGCATTTTTAAACGTCAGCGGATTTTGAAAACAATGGAAGATTTCCGAAGCATTTTTAAACGTCAGCGGAATTTGGAGAACAATCGAAGAGTTCCGAAGCATTTTTAAACTTCAACGGAATTTGGAGAACAATCGAAGAGTTCCGTAGCAATTTTAAAAGTCAGCGGAATTCCGAGAACAATGGAAGAGTTGTGAAGCATTTTTAAACGTCAGTGGAATTCCAAGAACAATGGAAGAGTTCCGAAGCATTTTTAAATGTCAGCGGAATTCCGAGAACAATAGAAGAGTTCCGAAGCATTTTTAAACTTCAGCAGAATTCCTGGATCAATGGAAGAGTTCCGAAGCATTTTTAAAAGTCAGCAGAATTCCGAGAACAATAGAAGGGTACCAAAGCATGTTTAAACTTCAGCAGAATTCTGAGAACAATGTAAGAGTTCCGAAGCATTTTTAAACTTCACCGGAATTCCGAGAACAATGGAAGAGTTCCGAAGCATTTTTAAACGTCAGCGGAATTCCGAGAACAATGGAAGAGTTCTGAAGCATTTTTAAACATCAGCGGAATTTTGAAAACAATGGAAGATTTCCGAAGCATTTTTAAACATCAGCGGAATTCTGCGAACACTGGAAGAGTTCCGAAGCATTTTTAAACTTCAGCGGAATTTGGAGAACAATCGAAGAGTTCCGAAGCATTTTTAAAAGTCAGCGGAATTCCGAGAACACTGGAAGAGTTCCGAAGCATTTTTAAACTTCAGCGGAATTTGGAGAACAATCGAAGAGTTCCGAAGCATTTTTAAAAGTCAGCGGAATTCCGAGAACAATGGAAGAGTTGTGAAGCATTTTTAAACGTCAGCGGAATTCCGAGAACAATGGAAGAGTTCCGAAGCATTTTTAAACGTCAGCGGAATTCCCAGAACAATGGAAGAATTCTGAAGCCTTTTTAAATGTCAGCGGAATTCCGAGAACAATGGAAGACTTCTGAAGGCTTTTTAAATGTCAGCGGAATTCCGAGAACAATGGAAGAGTTCCGAAGCATTTTTAAATGTCAGCGGAATTCTGAGAACAATGGAAGAGTTCCGAAGCATTTTTAAACTTCAGCAGAATTCCGAGAACAATGGAAGAGTTCCGAAGCATACTTAAACTTCAGCGGAATTCCGAGAACAATAGAAGAGTTCTGAAGCATTTTTAAAAGTCAGCGGAATACCGAGAACAATGGAAGAGTTGTGAAGCATTTTTAAAAGTCAGCGGAATTCCGAGAACACTGGAAGAGTTCCGAAGCATTTTTAAACTTCAGCGGAATTTGGAGAACAATCGAAGAGTTCCGAAGCAATTTTAAAAGTCAGCGGAATTCCGAGAACAATGGAAGAGTTCAGAAGCATTTTTAAAAGTCAGCGGAATTCCGAGAACAATGCAAGAGTTGTGAAGCATTTTTAAACGTCAGCGGAATTCCAAGAACAATGGAAGAGTTCCGAAGCATTTTTAAACTTCAGCAGAATTCCGAGAACAATGGAAGAGTTCCGAAGCATTCTTAAACTTCAGCGGAATTCCGAGAACAATGGAAGAGTTCCGAAGCATTTTTAAATGTCAGCGGAATTCCGAGAACAATAGAAGAGTTGTGATGCATTTTTAAGCGTCAGCGGAATTCCGAGAACAAAGGAAGAGTTCCGAAGCATTTTTAAACTTCACCGGAATTTGGAGAACAATCGAAGAGTTCCGAAGCATTTTTAAAAGTCAGCGGAATTCCGAGAACACTGGAAGAATTCCGAAGCATTTTTAAACTTCAGCGGAATTTGGAGAACAATCGAAGAGTTCCGAAGCATTTTTAAAAGTCAGCGGAATTCCAAGAACAATGGAAGAGTTGAGAAGCATTTTTAAACGTCAGCGGAATACCAGAACAATGGAAGAGTTCCGAAGCATTTTTAAATGTCAGCGGAATTCCGAGAACAATGGAAGAGTTCTGAAGCATTTTTAAACGTCAGCGGATTTTGAAAACAATGGAAGATTTCTGAATCATTTTTAAACATCAGCGGAATTCTGCGAACACTGGAAGAGTTCCGAAGCATTTTTAAACTTCAGCAGAATTCTGAGAACAATGGAAGAGTTCTGAAGCATTCTTAAACTTCAGTGGAATTCCGAGAACAATGGAACAGTTTTGAAGCAATTTTAAGCGTCAGCGGAATTCCGACAACAATGGAAGAGTTCCGAAGCATTTTTAAAAGTCAGCGGAATTCTGAGAACAATAGAAGAGTTGTGAAGCATTTTTAAGCGTCAGCGGAATTCCGAGAACAATGGAAGAATTCCGAAACATTTTTAAACTTCAAAACTTCAGAAGAATTCCGAGAACAATGGAAGAGTTCCGAAGCATTCTTAAACTTCAGCGGAATTCCGAGAACAATGGAAGAGTTTCGAAGCATTTTTAAAGGTCAGCGGAATTCCGAGAACAATGGAAGAGTTCCGAAGCATTTTTAAACATCAGCAGAATTCCTGGATCAATGGAAGAGTTCCGAATCATTTTTAAAAGTCAGCAGAATTCCGAGAACAATAGAAGGGTACCAAAGCATGTTTAAACTTCAGCGGAATTCCGAGAACAATGGAAGAGTTCCGAAGCATTTTTAAACTTCACCGGAATTCCGAGAACAATGGAAGAGTTCCGAAGCATTTTTAAACGTCAGCGGAATTCCGAGAACAATGGAAGAGTTCTGAAGCATTTTTAAACATCAGCGGAATTTTGAAAACAATGGAAGATTTCCGAAGCATTTTTAAACGTCAGCGGAATTCTGCGAACACTGGAAGAGTTCCGAAGCATTTTTAAACTTCAGCGGAATTTGGAGAACAATCGAAGAGTTCTGAAGCATTTTTAAAAGTCAGCGGAATTCCGAGAACAATGGAAGAGTTGTGAAGCATTTTTAAACGTCAGCGGAATTCCGAGAAAAATGGAAGAGTTCCGAAGCATTTTTAAACTTCAGCAGAATTCCTGGATCAATGGAAGAGTTCCGAAACATTTTTAAAAGTCAGCACAACTCCGAGAACAATAGAAGGGTACCAAAGCATGTTTAAACTTCAGCGGAATTCTGAGAACAATGTAAGAGTTCCGAAGCATTTTTAAACTTCACCGGAATTCCGAGAACAATGGAAGAGTTCCGAAGCATTTTTAAACGTCAGCGGAATTCCGAGAACAATGGAAGAGTTCTGAAGCATTTTTAAACGTCAGCGGAATTTTGAAAACAATGGAAGATTTCCGAAGCATTTTTAAACGTCAGCGGAATTCCGAGAACAATGGAAGAGTTCTGAAGCATTTTTAAACTTCAGCGGAATTTGGAGAACAATCGAAGAGTTCTGAAGCATTTTTAAAAGTCAGCGGAATTCTGAGAACAATAGAAGAGTTGTGAAGCATTTTTAAGCGTCAGCGGAATTCCGAGAACAATGGAAGAATTCCGAAGCATTTTTAAACTTCAAAACTTCAGAAGAATTCCGAGAACAATGAAAGAGTTCCGAAGCATTCTTAAACTTCAGCGGAATTCCGAGAACAATGTAAGAGTTCCGAAGCATTTTTAAAGGTCAGCGGAATTCCGAGAACAATGGAAGAGTTCCGAAGCATTTTTAAACATCAGCAGAATTCCTGGATCAATGGAAGAGTTCCGAATCATTTTTAAAAGTCAGCAGAACTCCGAGAACAATAGAAGGGTACCAAAGCATGTTTAAACTTCAGCGGAATTCTGAGAACAATGTAAGAGTTCCGAAGCATTTTTAAACTTCACCGGAATTCCGAGAACAATGGAAGAGTTCCGAAGCATTTTTAAACGTCAGCGGAATTCCGAGAACAATGGAAGAGTTCTGAAGCATTTTTAAACGTCAGCGGAATTTTGAAAACAATGGAAGATTTCCGAAGCATTTTTAAACGTCAGCGGAATTCTGCGAACACTGGAAGAGTTCCGAAGCATTTTTAAACTTCAGCGGAATTTGGAGAACAATCGAAGAGTTCCGAAGCAATTTTAAAAGTCAGCGGAATTCCGAGAACAATGGAAGAGTTGTGAAGCATTTTTAAACGTCAGTGGAATTCCAAGAACAAAGGAAGAGTTCCGAAGCATTTTTAAACGTCAGCGGATTTTGAAAACAATGGAAGATTTCCGAAGCATTTTTAAACGTCAGCGGAATTTGGAGAACAATCGAAGAGTTCCGAAGCATTTTTAAACTTCAACAGAATTTGGAGAACAATCGAAGAGTTCCGAAGCAATTTTAAAAGTCAGCGGAATTCCGAGAACAATGGAAGAGTTGTGAAGCATTTTTAAACGTCAGTGGAATTCCAAGAACAATGGAAGAGTTCCGAAGCATTTTTAAATGTCAGCGGAATTCCGAGAACAATAGAAGAGTTCCGAAGCATTTTTAAACTTCAGCAGAATTCCTGGATCAATGGAAGAGTTCCGAAGCATTTTTAATAGTCAGCAGAATTCCGAGAACAATAGAAGGGTACCAAAGCATGTTTAAACTTCAGCGGAATTCTGAGAACAATGTAAGAGTTCCGAAGCATTTTTAAACTTCACCGGAATTCCGAGAACAATGGAAGAGTTCCGAAGCATTTTTAAACGTCAGCGGAATTCCGAGAACAATGGAAGAGTTCTGAAGCATTTTTAAACATCAGCGGAATTTTGAAAACAATGGAAGATTTCCGAAGCATTTTTAAACGTCAGCGGAATTCTGCGAACACTGGAAGAGTTCCGAAGCATTTTTAAACATCAGCGGAATTCCGAGAACAATGGAAGAGTTCCGAAGCATTTTTAAACTTCACCGGAATTCCGAGAACAATGGAAGAGTTCCGAAGCATTTTTAAACGTCAGCGGAATTCCGAGAACAATGGAAGAGTTCTGAAGCATTTTTAAACATCAGCGGAATTTTGAAAACAATGGAAGATTTCCGAAGCATTTTTAAACGTCAGCGGAATTCTGCAAACACTGGAAGAGTTCCGAAGCATTTTTAAACTTCAGCGGAATTTGGAGAACAATCGAAGAGTTCCGAAGCATTTTTAAAAGTCAGCGGAATTCCGAGAACACTGGAAGAGTTCCGAAGCATTTTTAAACTTCAGCGGAATTTGGAGAACAATCGAAGAGTTCCGAAGCATTTTTAAAAGTCAGCGGAATTCCGAGAACAATGGAAGAGTTGTGAAGCATTTTTAAACGTCAGCGGAATTCCGAGAACAATGGAAGAGTTCCGAAGCATTTTTAAACTTCAGCAGAATTCCTGGATCAATGGAAGAGTTCCGAAACATTTTTAAAAGTCAGCAGAACTCCGAGAACAATAGAAGGGTACCAAAGCATGTTTAAACTTCAGCGGAATTCTGAGAACAATGTAAGAGTTCCGAAGCATTTTTAAAAGTCAGCGGAATTCCGAGAACACTGGAAGAATTCCGAAGCATTTTTAAACTTCAGCGGAATTTGGAGAACAATCGAAGAGTTCCGAAGCATTTTTAAAAGTCAGCGGAATTCCGAGAACAATGGAAGAGTTGAGAAGCATTTTTAAACGTCAGCGGAATACCAGAACAATGGAAGAGTTCCGAAGCATTTTTAAATGTCAGCGGAATTCCGAGAACAATGGAAGAGTTCTGAAGCATTTTTAAACGTCAGCGGATTTTGAAAACAATGGAAGATTTCTGAATCATTTTTAAACGTCAGCGGAATTCTGCGAACACTGGAAGAGTTCCGAAGCATTTTTAAACTTCAGCAGAATTCTGAGAACAATGGAAGTGTTCTGAAGCATTCTTAAACTTCAGTGGAATTCCGAGAACAATGGAACAGTTTTGAAGCAATTTTAAGCGTCAGCGGAATTCCGACAACAATGGAAGAGTTCCGAAGCATTTTTAAAAGTCAGCGGAATTCTGAGAACAATAGAAGAGTTGTGAAGCATTTTTAAGCGTCAGCGGAATTCCGAGAACAATGGAAGAATTCCGAAGCATTTTTAAACTTCAAAACTTCAGAAGAATTCCGAGAACAATGAAAGAGTTCCGAAGCATTCTTAAACTTCAGCGGAATTCCGAGAACAATGTAAGAGTTCCGAAGCATTTTTAAAGGTCAGCGGAATTCCGAGAACAATGGAAGAGTTCCGAAGCATTTTTAAACATCAGCAGAATTCCTGGATCAATGGAAGAGTTCCGAATCATTTTTAAAAGTCAGCAGAACTCCGAGAACAATAGAAGGGTACCAAAGCATGTTTAAACTTCAGCGGAATTCTGAGAACAATGTAAGAGTTCCGAAGCATTTTTAAACTTCACCGGAATTCCGAGAACAATGGAAGAGTTCCGAAGCATTTTTAAACGTCAGCGGAATTCCGAGAACAATGGAAGAGTTCTGAAGCATTTTTAAACGTCAGCGGAATTTTGAAAACAATGGAAGATTTCCGAAGCATTTTTAAACGTCAGCGGAATTCTGCGAACACTGGAAGAGTTCCGAAGCATTTTTAAACTTCAGCGGAATTTGGAGAACAATCGAAGAGTTCCGAAGCAATTTTAAAAGTCAGCGGAATTCCGAGAACAATGGAAGAGTTGTGAAGCATTTTTAAACGTCAGTGGAATTCCAAGAACAAAGGAAGAGTTCCGAAGCATTTTTAAACGTCAGCGGATTTTGAAAACAATGGAAGATTTCCGAAGCATTTTTAAACGTCAGCGGAATTTGGAGAACAATCGAAGAGTTCCGAAGCATTTTTAAACTTCAACAGAATTTGGAGAACAATCGAAGAGTTCCGAAGCAATTTTAAAAGTCAGCGGAATTCCGAGAACAATGGAAGAGTTGTGAAGCATTTTTAAACGTCAGTGGAATTCCAAGAACAATGGAAGAGTTCCGAAGCATTTTTAAATGTCAGCGGAATTCCGAGAACAATAGAAGAGTTCCGAAGCATTTTTAAACTTCAGCAGAATTCCTGGATCAATGGAAGAGTTCCGAAGCATTTTTAATAGTCAGCAGAATTCCGAGAACAATAGAAGGGTACCAAAGCATGTTTAAACTTCAGCGGAATTCTGAGAACAATGTAAGAGTTCCGAAGCATTTTTAAACTTCACCGGAATTCCGAGAACAATGGAAGAGTTCCGAAGCATTTTTAAACGTCAGCGGAATTCCGAGAACAATGGAAGAGTTCTGAAGCATTTTTAAACATCAGCGGAATTTTGAAAACAATGGAAGATTTCCGAAGCATTTTTAAACGTCAGCGGAATTCTGCGAACACTGGAAGAGTTCCGAAGCATTTTTAAACATCAGCGGAATTCCGAGAACAATGGAAGAGTTCCGAAGCATTTTTAAACTTCACCGGAATTCCGAGAACAATGGAAGAGTTCCGAAGCATTTTTAAACGTCAGCGGAATTCCGAGAACAATGGAAGAGTTCTGAAGCATTTTTAAACATCAGCGGAATTTTGAAAACAATGGAAGATTTCCGAAGCATTTTTAAACGTCAGCGGAATTCTGCAAACACTGGAAGAGTTCCGAAGCATTTTTAAACTTCAGCGGAATTTGGAGAACAATCGAAGAGTTCCGAAGCATTTTTAAAAGTCAGCGGAATTCCGAGAACACTGGAAGAGTTCCGAAGCATTTTTAAACTTCAGCGGAATTTGGAGAACAATCGAAGAGTTCCGAAGCATTTTTAAAAGTCAGCGGAATTCCGAGAACAATGGAAGAGTTGTGAAGCATTTTTAAACGTCAGCGGAATTCCGAGAACAATGGAAGAGTTCCGAAGCATTTTTAAACTTCAGCAGAATTCCTGGATCAATGGAAGAGTTCCGAAACATTTTTAAAAGTCAGCAGAACTCCGAGAACAATAGAAGGGTACCAAAGCATGTTTAAACTTCAGCGGAATTCTGAGAACAATGTAAGAGTTCCGAAGCATTTTTAAAAGTCAGCGGAATTCCGAGAACACTGGAAGAATTCCGAAGCATTTTTAAACTTCAGCGGAATTTGGAGAACAATCGAAGAGTTCCGAAGCATTTTTAAAAGTCAGCGGAATTCCGAGAACAATGGAAGAGTTGAGAAGCATTTTTAAACGTCAGCGGAATACCAGAACAATGGAAGAGTTCCGAAGCATTTTTAAATGTCAGCGGAATTCCGAGAACAATGGAAGAGTTCTGAAGCATTTTTAAACGTCAGCGGATTTTGAAAACAATGGAAGATTTCTGAATCATTTTTAAACGTCAGCGGAATTCTGCGAACACTGGAAGAGTTCCGAAGCATTTTTAAACTTCAGCAGAATTCTGAGAACAATGGAAGTGTTCTGAAGCATTCTTAAACTTCAGTGGAATTCCGAGAACAATGGAACAGTTTTGAAGCAATTTTAAGCGTCAGCGGAATTCCGACAACAATGGAAGAGTTCCGAAGCATTTTTAAAAGTCAGCGGAATTCTGAGAACAATAGAAGAGTTGTGAAGCATTTTTAAGCGTCAGCGGAATTCCGAGAACAATGGAAGAATTCCGAAACATTTTTAAACTTCAAAACTTCAGAAGAATTCCGAGAACAATGGAAGAGTTCCGAAGCATTCTTAAACTTCAGCGGAATTCCGAGAACAATGGAAGAGTTTCGAAGCATTTTTAAAGGTCAGCGGAATTCCGAGAACAATGGAAGAGTTCCGAAGCATTTTTAAACATCAGCAGAATTCCTGGATCAATGGAAAAGTTCCGAATCATTTTTAAAAGTCAGCAGAATTCCGAGAACAATAGAAGGGTACCAAAGCATGTTTAAACTTCAGCGGAATTCCGAGAACAATGTAAGAGTTCCGAAGCATTTTTAAACTTCACCAGAATTCCGAGAACAATGGAAGAGTTCAAAAGCATTTTTAAACGTCAGCGGAATTCCGAGAACAATGGAAGAGTTCCGAAGCATTTTTAAACTTCACCGGAATTCCGAGAACAATGGAAGAGTTCCGAAGCATTTTTAAACGTCAGCGGAATTCCGAGAACAATGGAAGAGTTCTGAAGCATTTTTAAACATCAGCGGAATTTTGAAAACAATGGAAGATTTCCGAAGCATTTTTAAACGTCAGCGGAATTCTGCGAACACTGGAAGAGTTCCGAAGCATTTTTAAACTTCAGCGGAATTTGGAGAACAATCGAAGAGTTCCGAAGCATTTTTAAAAGTCAGCGGAATTCCGAGAACAATGGAAGAGTTGTGAAGCATTTTTAAACGTCAGCGGAATTCCGAGAACAATGGAAGAGTTCCGAAGCATTTTTAAACTTCAGCAGAATTCCTGGATCAATGGAAGAGTTCCGAAACATTTTTAAAAGTCAGCAGAACTCCGAGAACAATAGAAGGGTACCAAAGCATGTTTAAACTTCAGCGGAATTCTGAGAACAATGTAAGAGTTCCGAAGCATTTTTAAACTTCACCGGAATTCCGAGAACAATGGAAGAGTTCCGAAGCATTTTTAAACGTCAGCGGAATTCCGAGAACAATGGAAGAGTTCTGAAGCATTTTTAAACGTCAGCGGAATTCCGAGAACAATCGAAGAGTTCCGAAGCATTTTTAAAAGTCAGCGGAATTCCGAGAACACTGGAAGAATTCCGAAGCATTTTTAAACTTCAGCGGAATTTGGAGAACAATCGAAGAGTTCCGAAGCATTTTTAAAAGTCAGCGGAATTCCGAGAACAATGGAAGAGTTCTGAAGCATTTTTAAACGTCAGCGGATTTTGAAAACAATGGAAGATTTCCGAAGCATTTTTAAACGTCAGCGGAATTCTGCGAACACTGGAAGAGTTCCGAAGCATTTTTAAACTTCAGCGGAATTTGGAGAACAATCGAAGAGTTCCGAAGCAATTTTAAAAGTCAGCGGAATTCCGAGAACAATGGAAGAGTTGTGAAGCATTTTTAAACTTCAGTGGAATTCCAAGAACAAAGGAAGAGTTCCGAAGCATTTTTAAACGTCAGCGGATTTTGAAAACAATGGAAGATTTCCGAAGCATTTTTAAACGTCAGCGGAATTTGGAGAACAATCGAAGAGTTCCGAAGCATTTTTAAACTTCAACGGAATTTGGAGAACAATCGAAGAGTTCCGTAGCAATTTTAAAAGTCAGCGGAATTCCGAGAACAATGGAAGAGTTGTGAAGCATTTTTAAACGTCAGTGGAATTCCAAGAACAATGGAAGAGTTCCGAAGCATTTTTAAATGTCAGCGGAATTCCGAGAACAATAGAAGAGTTCCGAAGCATTTTTAAACTTCAGCAGAATTCCTGGATCAATGGAAGAGTTCCGAAGCATTTTTAAAAGTCAGCAGAATTCCGAGAACAATAGAAGGGTACCAAAGCATGTTTAAACTTCAGCAGAATTCTGAGAACAATGTAAGAGTTCCGAAGCATTTTTAAACTTCACCGGAATTCCGAGAACAATGGAAGAGTTCCGAAGCATTTTTAAACGTCAGCGGAATTCCGAGAACAATGGAAGAGTTCTGAAGCATTTTTAAACATCAGCGGAATTTTGAAAACAATGGAAGATTTCCGAAGCATTTTTAAACGTCAGCGGAATTCTGCGAACACTGGAAGAGTTCCGAAGCATTTTTAAACTTCAGCGGAATTTGGAGAACAATCGAAGAGTTCCGAAGCATTTTTAAAAGTCAGCGGAATTCCGAGAACACTGGAAGAGTTCCGAAGCATTTTTAAACTTCAGCGGAATTTGGAGAACAATCGAAGAGTTCCGAAGCATTTTTAAAAGTCAGCGGAATTCCGAGAACAATGGAAGAGTTCAGAAGCATTTTTAAAAGTCAGCGGAATTCCGAGAACAATGAAAGAGTTGTGAAGCATTTTTAAACGTCAGCGGAATTCCAAGAACAATGGAAGAGTTCCGAAGCATTTTTAAACTTCAGCAGAATTCCGAGAACAATGGAAGAGTTCCGAAGCATTCTTAAACTTCAGTGGAATTCCGAGAACAATGGAAGAGTTCCGAAGCATTTTTAAATGTCAGCGGAATTCCGAGAACAATAGAAGAGTTGTGATGCATTTTTAAGCGTCAGCGGAATTCCGAGAACAAAGGAAGAGTTCCGAAGCATTTTTAAACTTCACCGGAATTTGGAGAACAATCGAAGAGTTCCGAAGCATTTTTAAAAGTCAGCGGAATTCCGAGAACACTGGAAGAATTCCGAAGCATTTTTAAACTTCAGCGGAATTTGGAGAACAATCGAAGAGTTCCGAAGCATTTTTAAAAGTCAGCGGAATTCCGAGAACAATGGAAGAGTTGAGAAGCATTTTTAAACGTCAGCGGAATACCAGAACAATGGAAGAGTTCCGAAGCATTTTTAAATGTCAGCGGAATTCCGAGAACAATGGAAGAGTTCTGAAGCATTTTTAAACGTCAGCGGATTTTGAAAACAATGGAAGATTTCTGAATCATTTTTAAACATCAGCGGAATTCTGCGAACACTGGAAGAGTTCCGAAGCATTTTTAAACTTCAGCAGAATTCTGAGAACAATGGAAGAGTTCTGAAGCATTCTTAAACTTCAGTGGAATTCCGAGAACAATGGAACAGTTTTGAAGCAATTTTAAGCGTCAGCGGAATTCCGACAACAATGGAAGAGTTCCGAAGCATTTTTAAAAGTCAGCGGAATTCTGAGAACAATAGAAGAGTTGTGAAGCATTTTTAAGCGTCAGCGGAATTCCGAGAACAATGGAAGAATTCCGAAACATTTTTAAACTTCAAAACTTCAGAAGAATTCCGAGAACAATGGAAGAGTTCCGAAGCATTCTTAAACTTCAGCGGAATTCCGAGAACAATGGAAGAGTTTCGAAGCATTTTTAAAGGTCAGCGGAATTCCGAGAACAATGGAAGAGTTCCGAAGCATTTTTAAACATCAGCAGAATTCCTGGATCAATGGAAGAGTTCCGAATCATTTTTAAAAGTCAGCAGAATTCCGAGAACAATAGAAGGGTACCAAAGCATGTTTAAACTTCAGCGGAATTCCGAGAACAATGGAAGAGTTCCGAAGCATTTTTAAACTTCACCGGAATTCCGAGAACAATGGAAGAGTTCCGAAGCATTTTTAAACGTCAGCGGAATTCCGAGAACAATGGAAGAGTTCTGAAGCATTTTTAAACATCAGCGGAATTTTGAAAACAATATAAGATTTCCGAAGCATTTTTAAACGTCAGCGGAATTCTGCGAACACTGGAAGAGTTCCGAAGCATTTTTAAACTTCAGCGGAATTTGGAGAACAATCGAAGAGTTCTGAAGCATTTTTAAAAGTCAGCGGAATTCCGAGAACAATGGAAGAGTTGTGAAGCATTTTTAAACGTCAGCGGAATTCCGAGAACAATGGAAGAGTTCCGAAGCATTTTTAAACTTCAGCAGAATTCCTGGATCAATGGAAGAGTTCCGAAACATTTTTAAAAGTCAGCACAACTCCGAGAACAATAGAAGGGTACCAAAGCATGTTTAAACTTCAGCGGAATTCTGAGAACAATGTAAGAGTTCCGAAGCATTTTTAAACTTCACCGGAATTCCGAGAACAATGGAAGAGTTCCGAAGCATTTTTAAACGTCAGCGGAATTCAGAGAACAATGGAAGAGTTGTGAAGCATTTTTAAACGTCAGCGGAATTCCGAGAACATTGGAAGAGTTCCGAAGCATTTTTAAACTTCAGCAGAATTCCTGGATCAATGGAAGAGTTCCGAAACATTTTTAAAAGTCAGCACAACTCCGAGAACAATAGAAGGGTACCAAAGCATGTTTAAACTTCAGCGGAATTCTGAGAACAATGTAAGAGTTCCGAAGCATTTTTAAACTTCACCGGAATTCCGAGAACAATGGAAGAGTTCCGAAGCATTTTTAAACGTCAGCGGAATTCCGAGAACAATGGAAGAGTTCTGAAGCATTTTTAAACGTCAGCGGAATTTTGAAAACAATGGAAGATTTCCGAAGCATTTTTAAACGTCAGCGGAATTCCGAGAACAATGGAAGAGTTCTGAAGCATTTTTAAACTTCAGCGGAATTTGGAGAACAATCGAAGAGTTCTGAAGCATTTTTAAAAGTCAGCGGAATTCTGAGAACAATAGAAGAGTTGTGAAGCATTTTTAAGCGTCAGCGGAATTCCGAGAACAATGGAAGAATTCCGAAGCATTTTTAAACTTCAAAACTTCAGAAGAATTCCGAGAACAATGAAAGAGTTCCGAAGCATTCTTAAACTTCAGCGGAATTCCGAGAACAATGGAAGAGTTCCGAAGCATTTTTAAAGGTCAGCGGAATTCCGAGAACAATGGAAGAGTTCCGAAGCATTTTTAAACATCAGCAGAATTCCTGGATCAATGGAAGAGTTCCGAATCATTTTTAAAAGTCAGCAGAACTCCGAGAACAATAGAAGGGTACCAAAGCATGTTTAAACTTCAGCGGAATTCTGAGAACAATGTAAGAGTTCCGAAGCATTTTTAAACTTCACCGGAATTCCGAGAACAATGGAAGAGTTCCGAAGCATTTTTAAACGTCAGCGGAATTCCGAGAACAATGGAAGAGTTCTGAAGCATTTTTAAACGTCAGCGGAATTTTGAAAACAATGGAAGATTTCCGAAGCATTTTTAAACGTCAGCGGAATTCTGCGAACACTGGAAGAGTTCCGAAGCATTTTTAAACTTCAGCGGAATTTGGAGAACAATCGAAGAGTTCCGAAGCAATTTTAAAAGTCAGCGGAATTCCGAGAACAATGGAAGAGTTGTGAAGCATTTTTAAACGTCAGTGGAATTCCAAGAACAAAGGAAGAGTTCCGAAGCATTTTTAAACGTCAGCGGATTTTGAAAACAATGGAAGATTTCCGAAGCATTTTTAAACGTCAGCGGAATTTGGAGAACAATCGAAGAGTTCCGAAGCATTTTTAAACTTCAACAGAATTTGGAGAACAATCGAAGAGTTCCGAAGCAATTTTAAAAGTCAGCGGAATTCCGAGAACAATGGAAGAGTTGTGAAGCATTTTTAAACGTCAGTGGAATTCCAAGAACAATGGAAGAGTTCCGAAGCATTTTTAAATGTCAGCGGAATTCCGAGAACAATAGAAGAGTTCCGAAGCATTTTTAAACTTCAGCAGAATTCCTGGATCAATGGAAGAGTTCCGAAGCATTTTTAATAGTCAGCAGAATTCCGAGAACAATAGAAGGGTACCAAAGCATGTTTAAACTTCAGCGGAATTCTGAGAACAATGTAAGAGTTCCGAAGCATTTTTAAACTTCACCGGAATTCCGAGAACAATGGAAGAGTTCCGAAGCATTTTTAAACGTCAGCGGAATTCCGAGAACAATGGAAGAGTTCTGAAGCATTTTTAAACATCAGCGGAATTTTGAAAACAATGGAAGATTTCCGAAGCATTTTTAAACGTCAGCGGAATTCTGCGAACACTGGAAGAGTTCCGAAGCATTTTTAAACATCAGCGGAATTCCGAGAACAATGGAAGAGTTCCGAAGCATTTTTAAACTTCACCGGAATTCCGAGAACAATGGAAGAGTTCCGAAGCATTTTTAAACGTCAGCGGAATTCCGAGAACAATGGAAGAGTTCTGAAGCATTTTTAAACATCAGCGGAATTTTGAAAACAATGGAAGATTTCCGAAGCATTTTTAAACGTCAGCGGAATTCTGCAAACACTGGAAGAGTTCCGAAGCATTTTTAAACTTCAGCGGAATTTGGAGAACAATCGAAGAGTTCCGAAGCATTTTTAAAAGTCAGCGGAATTCCGAGAACACTGGAAGAGTTCCGAAGCATTTTTAAACTTCAGCGGAATTTGGAGAACAATCGAAGAGTTCCGAAGCATTTTTAAAAGTCAGCGGAATTCCGAGAACAATGGAAGAGTTGTGAAGCATTTTTAAACGTCAGCGGAATTCCGAGAACAATGGAAGAGTTCCGAAGCATTTTTAAACTTCAGCAGAATTCCTGGATCAATGGAAGAGTTCCGAAACATTTTTAAAAGTCAGCAGAACTCCGAGAACAATAGAAGGGTACCAAAGCATGTTTAAACTTCAGCGGAATTCTGAGAACAATGTAAGAGTTCCGAAGCATTTTTAAAAGTCAGCGGAATTCCGAGAACAATGGAAGAGTTGAGAAGCATTTTTAAACGTCAGCGGAATACCAGAACAATGGAAGAGTTCCGAAGCATTTTTAAATGTCAGCGGAATTCCGAGAACAATGGAAGAGTTCTGAAGCATTTTTAAACGTCAGCGGATTTTGAAAACAATGGAAGATTTCTGAATCATTTTTAAACGTCAGCGGAATTCTGCGAACACTGGAAGAGTTCCGAAGCATTTTTAAACTTCAGCAGAATTCTGAGAACAATGGAAGTGTTCTGAAGCATTCTTAAACTTCAGTGGAATTCCGAGAACAATGGAACAGTTTTGAAGCAATTTTAAGCGTCAGCGGAATTCCGACAACAATGGAAGAGTTCCGAAGCATTTTTAAAAGTCAGCGGAATTCTGAGAACAATAGAAGAGTTGTGAAGCATTTTTAAGCGTCAGCGGAATTCCGAGAACAATGGAAGAATTCCGAAACATTTTTAAACTTCAAAACTTCAGAAGAATTCCGAGAACAATGGAAGAGTTCCGAAGCATTCTTAAACTTCAGCGGAATTCCGAGAACAATGGAAGAGTTTCGAAGCATTTTTAAAGGTCAGCGGAATTCCGAGAACAATGGAAGAGTTCCGAAGCATTTTTAAACATCAGCAGAATTCCTGGATCAATGGAAAAGTTCCGAATCATTTTTAAAAGTCAGCAGAATTCCGAGAACAATAGAAGGGTACCAAAGCATGTTTAAACTTCAGCGGAATTCCGAGAACAATGTAAGAGTTCCGAAGCATTTTTAAACTTCACCAGAATTCCGAGAACAATGGAAGAGTTCAAAAGCATTTTTAAACGTCAGCGGAATTCCGAGAACAATGGAAGAGTTCCGAAGCATTTTTAAACTTCACCGGAATTCCGAGAACAATGGAAGAGTTCCGAAGCATTTTTAAACGTCAGCGGAATTCCGAGAACAATGGAAGAGATCTGAAGCATTTTTAAACATCAGCGGAATTTTGAAAACAATGGAAGATTTCCGAAGCATTTTTAAACGTCAGCGGAATTCTGCGAACACTGGAAGAGTTCCGAAGCATTTTTAAACTTCAGCGGAATTTGGAGAACAATCGAAGAGTTCCGAAGCATTTTTAAAAGTCAGCGGAATTCCGAGAACAATGGAAGAGTTGTGAAGCATTTTTAAACGTCAGCGGAATTCCGAGAACAATGGAAGAGTTCCGAAGCATTTTTAAACTTCAGCAGAATTCCTGGATCAATGGAAGAGTTCCGAAACATTTTTAAAAGTCAGCAGAACTCCGAGAACAATAGAAGGGTACCAAAGCATGTTTAAACTTCAGCGGAATTCTGAGAACAATGTAAGAGTTCCGAAGCATTTTTAAACTTCACCGGAATTCCGAGAACAATGGAAGAGTTCCGAAGCATTTTTAAACGTCAGCGGAATTCCGAGAACAATGGAAGAGTTCTGAAGCATTTTTAAACGTCAGCGGAATTCCGAGAACAATCGAAGAGTTCCGAAGCATTTTTAAAAGTCAGCGGAATTCCGAGAACACTGGAAGAATTCCGAAGCATTTTTAAACTTCAGCGGAATTTGGAGAACAATCGAAGAGTTCCGAAGCATTTTTAAAAGTCAGCGGAATTCCGAGAACAATGGAAGAGTTCTGAAGCATTTTTAAACGTCAGCGGATTTTGAAAACAATGGAAGATTTCCGAAGCATTTTTAAACGTCAGCGGAATTCTGCGAACACTGGAAGAGTTCCGAAGCATTTTTAAACTTCAGCGGAATTTGGAGAACAATCGAAGAGTTCCGAAGCAATTTTAAAAGTCAGCGGAATTCCGAGAACAATGGAAGAGTTGTGAAGCATTTTTAAACTTCAGTGGAATTCCAAGAACAAAGGAAGAGTTCCGAAGCATTTTTAAACGTCAGCGGATTTTGAAAACAATGGAAGATTTCCGAAGCATTTTTAAACGTCAGCGGAATTTGGAGAACAATCGAAGAGTTCCGAAGCATTTTTAAACTTCAACGGAATTTGGAGAACAATCGAAGAGTTCCGTAGCAATTTTAAAAGTCAGCGGAATTCCGAGAACAATGGAAGAGTTGTGAAGCATTTTTAAACGTCAGTGGAATTCCAAGAACAATGGAAGAGTTCCGAAGCATTTTTAAATGTCAGCGGAATTCCGAGAACAATAGAAGAGTTCCGAAGCATTTTTAAACTTCAGCAGAAATCCTGGATCAATGGAAGAGTTCCGAAGCATTTTTAAAAGTCAGCAGAATTCCGAGAACAATAGAAGGGTACCAAAGCATGTTTAAACTTCAGCAGAATTCTGAGAACAATGTAAGAGTTCCGAAGCATTTTTAAACTTCACCGGAATTCCGAGAACAATGGAAGAGTTCCGAAGCATTTTTAAACGTCAGCGGAATTCCGAGAACAATGGAAGAGTTCTGAAGCATTTTTAAACATCAGCGGAATTTTGAAAACAATGGAAGATTTCCGAAGCATTTTTAAACGTCAGCGGAATTCTGCGAACACTGGAAGAGTTCCGAAGCATTTTTAAACTTCAGCGGAATTTGGAGAACAATCGAAGAGTTCCGAAGCATTTTTAAAAGTCAGCGGAATTCCGAGAACACTGGAAGAGTTCCGAAGCATTTTTAAACTTCAGCGGAATTTGGAGAACAATCGAAGAGTTCCGAAGCATTTTTAAAAGTCAGCGGAATTCCGAGAACAATGGAAGAGTTCAGAAGCATTTTTAAAAGTCAGCGGAATTCCGAGAACAATGAAAGAGTTGTGAAGCATTTTTAAACGTCAGCGGAATTCCAAGAACAATGGAAGAGTTCCGAAGCATTTTTAAACTTCAGCAGAATTCCGAGAACAATGGAAGAGTTCCGAAGCATTCTTAAACTTCAGTGGAATTCCGAGAACAATGGAAGAGTTCCGAAGCATTTTTAAATGTCAGCGGAATTCCGAGAACAATAGAAGAGTTGTGATGCATTTTTAAGCGTCAGCGGAATTCCGAGAACAAAGGAAGAGTTCCGAAGCATTTTTAAACTTCACCGGAATTTGGAGAACAATCGAAGAGTTCCGAAGCATTTTTAAAAGTCAGCGGAATTCCGAGAACACTGGAAGAATTCCGAAGCATTTTTAAACTTCAGCGGAATTTGGAGAACAATCGAAGAGTTCCGAAGCATTTTTAAAAGTCAGCGGAATTCCGAGAACAATGGAAGAGTTGAGAAGCATTTTTAAACGTCAGCGGAATACCAGAACAATGGAAGAGTTCCGAAGCATTTTTAAATGTCAGCGGAATTCCGAGAACAATGGAAGAGTTCTGAAGCATTTTTAAACGTCAGCGGATTTTGAAAACAATGGAAGATTTCTGAATCATTTTTAAACATCAGCGGAATTCTGCGAACACTGGAAGAGTTCCGAAGCATTTTTAAACTTCAGCAGAATTCTGAGAACAATGGAAGAGTTCTGAAGCATTCTTAAACTTCAGTGGAATTCCGAGAACAATGGAACAGTTTTGAAGCAATTTTAAGCGTCAGCGGAATTCCGACAACAATGGAAGAGTTCCGAAGCATTTTTAAAAGTCAGCGGAATTCTGAGAACAATAGAAGAGTTGTGAAGCATTTTTAAGCGTCAGCGGAATTCCGAGAACAATGGAAGAATTCCGAAACATTTTTAAACTTCAAAACTTCAGAAGAATTCCGAGAACAATGGAAGAGTTCCGAAGCATTCTTAAACTTCAGCGGAATTCCGAGAACAATGGAAGAGTTTCGAAGCATTTTTAAAGGTCAGCGGAATTCCGAGAACAATGGAAGAGTTCCGAAGCATTTTTAAACATCAGCAGAATTCCTGGATCAATGGAAGAGTTCCGAATCATTTTTAAAAGTCAGCAGAATTCCGAGAACAATAGAAGGGTACCAAAGCATGTTCAAACTTCAGCGGAATTCCGAGAACAATGGAAGAGTTCCGAAGCATTTTTAAACTTCACCGGAATTCCGAGAACAATGGAAGAGTTCCGAAGCATTTTTAAACGTCAGCGGAATTCCGAGAACAATGGAAGAGTTCTGAAGCATTTTTAAACATCAGCGGAATTTTGAAAACAATATAAGATTTCCGAAGCATTTTTAAACGTCAGCGGAATTCTGCGAACACTGGAAGAGTTCCGAAGCATTTTTAAACTTCAGCGGAATTTGGAGAACAATCGAAGAGTTCTGAAGCATTTTTAAAAGTCAGCGGAATTCCGAGAACAATGGAAGAGTTGTGAAGCATTTTTAAACGTCAGCGGAATTCCGAGAACAATGGAAGAGTTCCGAAGCATTTTTAAACTTCAGCAGAATTCCTGGATCAATGGAAGAGTTCCGAAACATTTTTAAAAGTCAGCACAACTCCGAGAACAATAGAAGGGTACCAAAGCATGTTTAAACTTCAGCGGAATTCTGAGAACAATGTAAGAGTTCCGAAGCATTTTTAAACTTCACCGGAATTCCGAGAACAATGGAAGAGTTCCGAAGCATTTTTAAACGTCAGCGGAATTCCGAGAACAATGGAAGAGTTGTGAAGCATTTTTAAACGTCAGCGGAATTCCGAGAACAATGGAAGAGTTCCGAAGCATTTTTAAACTTCAGCAGAATTCCTGGATCAATGGAAGAGTTCCGAAACATTTTTAAAAGTCAGCACAACTCCGAGAACAATAGAAGGGTACCAAAGCATGTTTAAACTTCAGCGGAATTCTGAGAACAATGTAAGAGTTCCGAAGCATTTTTAAACTTCACCGGAATTCCGAGAACAATGGAAGAGTTCCGAAGCATTTTTAAACGTCAGCGGAATTCCGAGAACAATGGAAGAGTTCTGAAGCATTTTTAAACGTCAGCGGAATTTTGAAAACAATGGAAGATTTCCGAAGCATTTTTAAACGTCAGCGGAATTCCGAGAACAATGGAAGAGTTCTGAAGCATTTTTAAACTTCAGCGGAATTTGGAGAACAATCGAAGAGTTCTGAAGCATTTTTAAAAGTCAGCGGAATTCTGAGAACAATAGAAGAGTTGTGAAGCATTTTTAAGCGTCAGCGGAATTCCGAGAACAATGGAAGAATTCCGAAGCATTTTTAAACTTCAAAACTTCAGAAGAATTCCGAGAACAATGAAAGAGTTCCGAAGCATTCTTAAACTTCAGCGGAATTCCGAGAACAATGGAAGAGTTCCGAAGCATTTTTAAAGGTCAGCGGAATTCCGAGAACAATGGAAGAGTTCCGAAGCATTTTTAAACATCAGCAGAATTCCTGGATCAATGGAAGAGTTCCGAATCATTTTTAAAAGTCAGCAGAACTCCGAGAACAATAGAAGGGTACCAAAGCATGTTTAAACTTCAGCGGAATTCTGAGAACAATGTAAGAGTTCCGAAGCATTTTTAAACTTCACCGGAATTCCGAGAACAATGGAAGAGTTCCGAAGCATTTTTAAACGTCAGCGGAATTCCGAGAACAATGGAAGAGTTCTGAAGCATTTTTAAACGTCAGCGGAATTTTGAAAACAATGGAAGATTTCCGAAGCATTTTTAAACGTCAGCGGAATTCTGCGAACACTGGAAGAGTTCCGAAGCATTTTTAAACTTCAGCGGAATTTGGAGAACAATCGAAGAGTTCCGAAGCAATTTTAAAAGTCAGCGGAATTCCGAGAACAATGGAAGAGTTGTGAAGCATTTTTAAACGTCAGTGGAATTCCAAGAACAAAGGAAGAGTTCCGAAGCATTTTTAAACGTCAGCGGATTTTGAAAACAATGGAAGATTTCCGAAGCATTTTTAAACGTCAGCGGAATTTGGAGAACAATCGAAGAGTTCCGAAGCATTTTTAAACTTCAACAGAATTTGGAGAACAATCGAAGAGTTCCGAAACAATTTTAAAAGTCAGCGGAATTCCGAGAACAATGGAAGAGTTGTGAAGCATTTTTAAACGTCAGTGGAATTCCAAGAACAATGGAAGAGTTCCGAAGCATTTTTAAATGTCAGCGGAATTCCGAGAACAATAGAAGAGTTCCGAAGCATTTTTAAACTTCAGCAGAATTCCTGGATCAATGGAAGAGTTCCGAAGCATTTTTAATAGTCAGCAGAATTCCGAGAACAATAGAAGGGTACCAAAGCATGTTTAAACGTCAGCGGAATTCTGAGAACAATGTAAGAGTTCCGAAGCATTTTTAAACTTCACCGGAATTCCGAGAACAATGGAAGAGTTCCGAAGCATTTTTAAACGTCAGCGGAATTCCGAGAACAATGGAAGAGTTCTGAAGCATTTTTAAACATCAGCGGAATTTTGAAAACAATGGAAGATTTCCGAAGCATTTTTAAACGTCAGCGGAATTCTGCGAACACTGGAAGAGTTCCGAAGCATTTTTAAACATCAGCGGAATTCCGAGAACAATGGAAGAGTTCCGAAGCATTTTTAAACTTCACCGGAATTCCGAGAACAATGGAAGAGTTCCGAAGCATTTTTAAACGTCAGCGGAATTCCGAGAACAATGGAAGAGTTCTGAAGCATTTTTAAACATCAGCGGAATTTTGAAAACAATGGAAGATTTCCGAAGCATTTTTAAACGTCAGCGGAATTCTGCAAACACTGGAAGAGTTCCGAAGCATTTTTAAACTTCAGCGGAATTTGGAGAACAATCGAAGAGTTCCGAAGCATTTTTAAAAGTCAGCGGAATTCCGAGAACACTGGAAGAGTTCCGAAGCATTTTTAAACTTCAGCGGAATTTGGAGAACAATCGAAGAGTTCCGAAGCATTTTTAAAAGTCAGCGGAATTCCGAGAACAATGGAAGAGTTGTGAAGCATTTTTAAACGTCAGCGGAATTCCGAGAACAATGGAAGAGTTCCGAAGCATTTTTAAACTTCAGCAGAATTCCTGGATCAATGGAAGAGTTCCGAAACATTTTTAAAAGTCAGCAGAACTCCGAGAACAATAGAAGGGTACCAAAGCATGTTTAAACTTCAGCGGAATTCTGAGAACAATGTAAGAGTTCCGAAGCATTTTTAAAAGTCAGCGGAATTCCGAGAACACTGGAAGAATTCCGAAGCATTTTTAAACTTCAGCGGAATTTGGAGAACAATCGAAGAGTTCCGAAGCATTTTTAAAACTCAGCGGAATTCCGAGAACAATGGAAGAGTTGAGAAGCATTTTTAAACGTCAGCGGAATACCAGAACAATGGAAGAGTTCCGAAGCATTTTTAAATGTCAGCGGAATTCCGAGAACAATGGAAGAGTTCTGAAGCATTTTTAAACGTCAGCGGATTTTGAAAACAATGGAAGATTTCTGAATCATTTTTAAACGTCAGCGGAATTCTGCGAACACTGGAAGAGTTCCGAAGCATTTTTAAACTTCAGCAGAATTCTGAGAACAATGGAAGAGTTCTGAAGCATTCTTAAACTTCAGTGGAATTCCGAGAACAATGGAACAGTTTTGAAGCAATTTTAAGCGTCAGCGGAATTCCGACAACAATGGAAGAGTTCCGAAGCATTTTTAAAAGTCAGCAGAACTCCGAGAACAATAGAAGGGTACCAAAGCATGTTTAAACTTCAGCGGAATTCTGAGAACAATGTAAGAGTTCCGAAGCATTTTTAAACTTCACCGGAATTCCGAGAACAATGGAAGAGTTCCGAAGCATTTTTAAACGTCAGCGGAATTCCGAGAACAATGGAAGAGTTCTGAAGCATTTTTAAACGTCAGCGGAATTTTGAAAACAATGGAAGATTTCCGAAGCATTTTTAAACGTCAGCGGAATTCTGCGAACACTGGAAGAGTTCCGAAGCATTTTTAAACTTCAGCGGAATTTGGAGAACAATCGAAGAGTTCCGAAGCAATTTTAAAAGTCAGCGGAATTCCGAGAACAATGGAAGAGTTGTGAAGCATTTTTAAACGTCAGTGGAATTCCAAGAACAAAGGAAGAGTTCCGAAGCATTTTTAAACGTCAGCGGATTTTGAAAACAATGGAAGATTTCCGAAGCATTTTTAAACGTCAGCGGAATTTGGAGAACAATCGAAGAGTTCCGAACCATTTTTAAACTTCAACAGAATTTGGAGAACAATCGAAGAGTTCCGAAACAATTTTAAAAGTCAGCGGAATTCCGAGAACAATGGAAGAGTTGTGAAGCATTTTTAAACGTCAGTGGAATTCCAAGAACAATGGAAGAGTTCCGAAGCATTTTTAAATGTCAGCGGAATTCCGAGAACAATAGAAGAGTTCCGAAGCATTTTTAAACTTCAGCAGAATTCCTGGATCAATGGAAGAGTTCCGAAGCATTTTTAATAGTCAGCAGAATTCCGAGAACAATAGAAGGGTACCAAAGCATGTTTAAACGTCAGCGGAATTCTGAGAACAATGTAAGAGTTCCGAAGCATTTTTAAACTTCACCGGAATTCCGAGAACAATGGAAGAGTTCCGAAGCATTTTTAAACGTCAGCGGAATTCCGAGAACAATGGAAGAGTTCTGAAGCATTTTTAAACATCAGCGGAATTTTGAAAACAATGGAAGATTTCCGAAGCATTTTTAAACGTCAGCGGAATTCTGCGAACACTGGAAGAGTTCCGAAGCATTTTTAAACATCAGCGGAATTCCGAGAACAATGGAAGAGTTCCGAAGCATTTTTAAACTTCACCGGAATTCCGAGAACAATGGAAGAGTTCCGAAGCATTTTTAAACGTCAGCGGAATTCCGAGAACAATGGAAGAGTTCTGAAGCATTTTTAAACATCAGCGGAATTTTGAAAACAATGGAAGATTTCCGAAGCATTTTTAAACGTCAGCGGAATTCTGCAAACACTGGAAGAGTTCCGAAGCATTTTTAAACTTCAGCGGAATTTGGAGAACAATCGAAGAGTTCCGAAGCATTTTTAAAAGTCAGCGGAATTCCGAGAACACTGGAAGAGTTCCGAAGCATTTTTAAACTTCAGCGGAATTTGGAGAACAATCGAAGAGTTCCGAAGCATTTTTAAAAGTCAGCGGAATTCCGAGAACAATGGAAGAGTTGTGAAGCATTTTTAAACGTCAGCGGAATTCCGAGAACAATGGAAGAGTTCCGAAGCATTTTTAAACTTCAGCAGAATTCCTGGATCAATGGAAGAGTTCCGAAACATTTTTAAAAGTCAGCAGAACTCCGAGAACAATAGAAGGGTACCAAAGCATGTTTAAACTTCAGCGGAATTCTGAGAACAATGTAAGAGTTCCGAAGCATTTTTAAAAGTCAGCGGAATTCCGAGAACACTGGAAGAATTCCGAAGCATTTTTAAACTTCAGCGGAATTTGGAGAACAATCGAAGAGTTCCGAAGCATTTTTAAAAGTCAGCGGAATTCCGAGAACAATGGAAGAGTTGAGAAGCATTTTTAAACGTCAGCGGAATACCAGAACAATGGAAGAGTTCCGAAGCATTTTTAAATGTCAGCGGAATTCCGAGAACAATGGAAGAGTTCTGAAGCATTTTTAAACGTCAGCGGATTTTGAAAACAATGGAAGATTTCTGAATCATTTTTAAACGTCAGCGGAATTCTGCGAACACTGGAAGAGTTCCGAAGCATTTTTAAACTTCAGCAGAATTCTGAGAACAATGGAAGAGTTCTGAAGCATTCTTAAACTTCAGTGGAATTCCGAGAACAATGGAACAGTTTTGAAGCAATTTTAAGCGTCAGCGGAATTCCGACAACAATGGAAGAGTTCCGAAGCATTTTTAAAAGTCAGCGGAATTCTGAGAACAATAGAAGAGTTGTGAAGCATTTTTAAGCGTCAGCGGAATTCCGAGAACAATGGAAGAATTCCGAAACATTTTTAAACTTCAAAACTTCAGAAGAATTCCGAGAACAATGGAAGAGTTCCGAAGCATTCTTAAACTTCAGCGGAATTCCGAGAACAATGGAAGAGTTTCGAAGCATTTTTAAAGGTCAGCGGAATTCCGAGAACAATGGAAGAGTTCCGAAGCATTTTTAAACATCAGCAGAATTCCTGGATCAATGGAAAAGTTCCGAATCATTTTTAAAAGTCAGCAGAATTCCGAGAACAATAGAAGGGTACCAAAGCATGTTTAAACTTCAGCGGAATTCCGAGAACAATGTAAGAGTTCCGAAGCATTTTTAAACTTCACCAGAATTCCGAGAACAATGGAAGAGTTCAAAAGCATTTTTAAACGTCAGCGGAATTCCGAGAACAATGGAAGAGTTCCGAAGCATTTTTAAACTTCACCGGAATTCCGAGAACAATGGAAGTGTTCCGAAGCATTTTTAAACGTCAGCGGAATTCCGAGAACAATGGAAGAGTTCTGAAGCATTTTTAAACATCAGCGGAATTTTGAAAACAATGGAAGATTTCCGAAGCATTTTTAAACGTCAGCGGAATTCTGCGAACACTGGAAGAGTTCCGAAGCATTTTTAAACGTCAGCGGAATTCCGAGAACAATGGAAGAGTTCTGAAGCATTTTTAAACTTCAGCGGAATTTGGAGAACAATCGAAGAGTTCTGAAGCATTTTTAAAAGTCAGCGGAATTCTGAGAACAATAGAAGAGTTGTGAAGCATTTTTAAGCGTCAGCGGAATTCCGAGAACAATGGAAGAATTCCGAAGCATTTTTAAACTTCAAAACTTCAGAAGAATTCCGAGAACAATGGAAGAGTTCCGAAGCATTCTTAAACTTCAGCGGAATTCCGAGAACAATGGAAGAGTTCCGAAGCATTTTTAAAGGTCAGCGGAATTCCGAGAACAATGGAAGAGTTCCGAAGCATTTTTAAACATCAGCAGAATTCCTGGATCAATGGAAGAGTTCCGAATCATTTTTAAAAGTCAGCAGAATTCCGAGAACAATAGAAGGGTACCAAAGCATGTTTAAACTTCAGCGGAATTCTGAGAACAATGTAAGAGTTCCGAAGCATTTTTAAACTTCACCAGAATTCCGAGAACAATGGAAGAGTTCCGAAGCATTTTTAAACGTCAGCGGAATTCCGAGAACAATGGAAGAGTTCCGAAGCATTTTTAAACTTCACCGGAATTCCGAGAACAATGGAAGAGTTCCGAAGCATTTTTAAACGTCAGCGGAATTCCGAGAACAATGGAAGAGTTCTGAAGCATTTTTAAACATCAGCGGAATTTTGAAAACAATGGAAGATTTCCGAAGCATTTTTAAACGTCAGCGGAATTCTGCGAACACTGGAAGAGTTCCGAAGCATTTTTAAACTTCAGCGGAATTTGGAGAACAATCGAAGAGTTCCGAAGCATTTTTAAAAGTCAGCGGAATTCCGAGAACAATGGAAGAGTTGTGAAGCATTTTTAAACGTCAGCGGAATTCCGAGAACAATGGAAGAGTTCCGAAGCATTTTTAAACTTCAGCAGAATTCCTGGATCAATGGAAGAGTTCCGAAACATTTTTAAAAGTCAGCAGAACTCCGAGAACAATAGAAGGGTACCAAAGCATGTTTAAACTTCAGCGGAATTCTGAGAACAATGTAAGAGTTCCGA
The DNA here is from genome assembly GCF_046119375.1 of Phyllobates terribilis. NCBI lineage: Eukaryota > Metazoa > Chordata > Amphibia > Anura > Dendrobatidae > Phyllobates > Phyllobates terribilis. The sequence continues at coordinate 8,253,196 of NW_027362788.1, read as the reverse complement.
AGCATTTTTAAACTTCACCGGAATTCCGAGAACAATGGAAGAGTTCCGAAGCATTTTTAAACGTCAGCGGAATTCCGAGAACAATGGAAGAGTTCTGAAGCATTTTTAAACGTCAGCGGAATTTTGAAAACAATGGAAGATTTCCGAAGCATTTTTAAACGTCAGCGGAATTCCGAGAACAATGGAAGAGTTCTGAAGCATTTTTAAACTTCAGCGGAATTTGGAGAACAATCGAAGAGTTCTGAAGCATTTTTAAAAGTCAGCGGAATTCTGAGAACAATAGAAGAGTTGTGAAGCATTTTTAAGCGTCAGCGGAATTCCGAGAACAATGGAAGAATTCCGAAGCATTTTTAAACTTCAAAACTTCAGAAGAATTCCGAGAACAATGGAAGAGTTCCGAAGCATTCTTAAACTTCAGCGGAATTCCGAGAACAATGGAAGAGTTCCGAAGCATTTTTAAAGGTCAGCGGAATTCCGAGAACAATGGCAGAGTTCCGAAGCATTTTTAAACATCAGCAGAATTCCTGGATCAATGGAAGAGTTCCGAATCATTTTTAAAAGTCAGCAGAATTCCGAGAACAATAGAAGGGTACCAAAGCATGTTTAAACTTCAGCGGAATTCTGAGAACAATGTAAGAGTTCCGAAGCATTTTTAAACTTCACCAGAATTCCGAGAACAATGGAAGAGTTCCAAAGCATTTTTAAACGTCAGCGGAATTCCGAGAACAATGGAAGAGTTCCGAAGCATTTTTAAACTTCACCGGAATTCCGAGAACAATGGAAGAGTTCCGAAGCATTTTTAAACGTCAGCGGAATTCCGAGAACAATGGAAGAGTTGTGAAGCATTTTTAAACGTCAGCGGAATTCCGAGAACAATGGAAGAGTTCCGAAGCATTTTTAAACTTCAGCAGAATTCCTGGATCAATAGAAGAGTTCCGAAACATTTTTAAAAGTCAGCAGAACTCCGAGAACAATAGAAGGGTACCAAAGCATGTTTAAACTTCAGCGGAATTCTGAGAACAATGTAAGAGTTCCGAAGCATTTTTAAACTTCACCGGAATTCCGAGAACAATGGAAGAGTTCCGAAGCATTTTTAAACGTCAGCGGAATTCCGAGAACAATGGAAGAGTTCTGAAGCATTTTTAAACATCAGCGGAATTTTGAAAACAATGGAAGATTTCCGAAGCATTTTTAAACGTCAGCGGAATTCTGCGAACACTGGAAGAGTTCCGAAGCACTTTTAAACTTCAGCGGAATTTGGAGAACAATCGAAGAGTTCCGAAGCATTTTTAAAAGTCAGCGGAATTCCGAGAACACTGGAAGAATTCCGAAGCATTTTTAAACTTCAGCGGAATTTGGAGAACAATCGAAGAGTTCCGAAGCATTTTTAAAAGTCAGCGGAATTCCGAGAACAATGGAAGAGTTGTGAAGCATTTTTAAACGTCAGCGGAATACCAGAACAATGGAAGAGTTCCGAAGCATTTTTAAATGTCAGCGGAATTCCGAGAACAATGGAAGAGTTCTGAAGCATTTTTAAACGTCAGCGGATTTTGAAAACAATGGAAGATTTCCGAAGCATTTTTAAACGTCAGCGGAATTCTGCGAACACTGGAAGAGTTCCGAAGCATTTTTAAACTTCAGCGGAATTTGGAGAACAATCGAAGAGTTCCGAAGCAATTTTAAAAGTCAGCGGAATTCCGAGAACAATGGAAGAGTTGTGAAGCATTTTTAAACTTCAGTGGAATTCCAAGAACAAAGGAAGAGTTCCGAAGCATTTTTAAACGTCAGCGGATTTTGAAACCAATGGAAGATTTCCGAAGCATTTTTAAACGTCAGCGGAATTTGGAGAACAATCGAAGAGTTCCGAAGCATTTTTAAACTTCAACGGAATTTGGAGAACAATCGAAGAGTTCCGTAGCAATTTTAAAAGTCAGCGGAATTCCGAGAACAATGGAAGAGTTGTGAAGCATTTTTAAACGTCAGTGGAATTCCAAGAACAATGGAAGAGTTCCGAAGCATTTTTAAATGTCAGCGGAATTCCGAGAACAATAGAAGAGTTCCGAAGCATTTTTAAACTTCAGCAGAATTCCTGGATCAATGGAAGAGTTCCGAAGCATTTTTAAAAGTCAGCAGAATTCCGAGAACAATAGAAGGGTACCAAAGCATGTTTAAACTTCAGCAGAATTCTGAGAACAATGTAAGAGTTCCGAAGCATTTTTAAACTTCACCGGAATTCCGAGAACAATGGAAGAGTTCCGAAGCATTTTTAAAAGTCAGCGGAATTCCGAGAACACTGGAAGAGTTCCGAAGCATTTTTAAACTTCAGCGGAATTTGGAGAACAATCGAAGAGTTCCGAAGCATTTTTAAAAGTCAGCGGAATTCCGAGAACAATGGAAGAGTTGTGAAGCATTTTTAAACGTCAGCGGAATTCCGAGAACAATGGAAGAGTTCCGAAGCATTTTTAAACGTCAGCGGAATTCCCAGAACAATGGAAGAATTCTGAAGCCTTTTTAAATGTCAGCGGAATTCCGAGAACAATGGAAGACTTCTGAAGGCTTTTTAAATGTCAGCGGAATTCCGAGAACAATGGAAGAGTTCCGAAGCATTTTTAAATGTCAGCGGAATTCTGAGAACAATGGAAGAGTTCCGAAGCATTTTTAAACTTCAGCAGAATTCCGAGAACAATGGAAGAGTTCCGAAGCATACTTAAACTTCAGCGGAATTCCGAGAACAATAGAAGAGTTCTGAAGCATTTTTAAAAGTCAGCGGAATACCGAGAACAATGGAAGAGTTGTGAAGCATTTTTAAAAGTCAGCGGAATTCCGAGAACACTGGAAGAGTTCCGAAGCATTTTTAAACTTCAGCGGAATTTGGAGAACAATCGAAGAGTTCCGAAGCAATTTTAAAAGTCAGCGGAATTCCGAGAACAATGGAAGAGTTCAGAAGCATTTTTAAACTTCAGCGGAATTTGGAGAACAATCGAAGAGTTCTGAAGCATTTTTAAAAGTCAGCGGAATTCTGAGAACAATAGAAGAGTTGTGAAGCATTTTTAAGCGTCAGCGGAATTCCGAGAACAATGGAAGAATTCCGAAGCATTTTTAAACTTCAAAACTTCAGAAGAATTCCGAGAACAATGAAAGAGTTCCGAAGCATTCTTAAACTTCAGCGGAATTCCGAGAACAATGGAAGAGTTCCGAAGCATTTTTAAAGGTCAGCGGAATTCCGAGAACAATGGAAGAGTTCCGAAGCATTTTTAAACATCAGCAGAATTCCTGGATCAATGGAAGAGTTCCGAATCATTTTTAAAAGTCAGCAGAACTCCGAGAACAATAGAAGGGTACCAAAGCATGTTTAAACTTCAGCGGAATTCTGAGAACAATGTAAGAGTTCCGAAGCATTTTTAAACATCAGCGGAATTTTGAAAACAATGGAAGATTTCCGAAGCATTTTTAAACGTCAGCGGAATTCTGCGAACACTGGAAGAGTTCCGAAGCATTTTTAAACATCAGCGGAATTCCGAGAACAATGGAAGAGTTCCGAAGCATTTTTAAACTTCACCGGAATTCCGAGAACAATGGAAGAGTTCCGAAGCATTTTTAAACGTCAGCGGAATTCCGAGAACAATGGAAGAGTTCTGAAGCATTTTTAAACATCAGCGGAATTTTGAAAACAATGGAAGATTTCCGAAGCATTTTTAAACGTCAGCGGAATTCTGCAAACACTGGAAGAGTTCCGAAGCATTTTTAAACTTCAGCGGAATTTGGAGAACAATCGAAGAGTTCCGAAGCATTTTTAAAAGTCAGCGGAATTCCGAGAACACTGGAAGAGTTCCGAAGCATTTTTAAACTTCAGCGGAATTTGGAGAACAATCGAAGAGTTCCGAAGCATTTTTAAAAGTCAGCGGAATTCCGAGAACAATGGAAGAGTTGTGAAGCATTTTTAAACGTCAGCGGAATTCCGAGAACAATGGAAGAGTTCCGAAGCATTTTTAAACATCAGCAGAATTCCTGGATCAATGGAAGAGTTCCGAATCATTTTTAAAAGTCAGCAGAACTCCGAGAACAATAGAAGGGTACCAAAGCATGTTTAAACTTCAGCGGAATTCTGAGAACAATGTAAGAGTTCCGAAGCATTTTTAAACATCAGCGGAATTTTGAAAACAATGGAAGATTTCCGAAGCATTTTTAAACGTCAGCGGAATTCTGCGAACACTGGAAGAGTTCCGAAGCATTTTTAAACATCAGCGGAATTCCGAGAACAATGGAAGAGTTCCGAAGCATTTTTAAACTTCACCGGAATTCCGAGAACAATGGAAGAGTTCCGAAGCATTTTTAAACGTCAGCGGAATTCCGAGAACAATGGAAGAGTTCTGAAGCATTTTTAAACATCAGCGGAATTTTGAAAACAATGGAAGATTTCCGAAGCATTTTTAAACGTCAGCGGAATTCTGCAAACACTGGAAGAGTTCCGAAGCATTTTTAAACTTCAGCGGAATTTGGAGAACAATCGAAGAGTTCCGAAGCATTTTTAAAAGTCAGCGGAATTCCGAGAACACTGGAAGAGTTCCGAAGCATTTTTAAACTTCAGCGGAATTTGGAGAACAATCGAAGAGTTCCGAAGCATTTTTAAAAGTCAGCGGAATTCCGAGAACAATGGAAGAGTTGTGAAGCATTTTTAAACGTCAGCGGAATTCCGAGAACAATGGAAGAGTTCCGAAGCATTTTTAAACTTCAGCAGAATTCCTGGATCAATGGAAGAGTTCCGAAACATTTTTAAAAGTCAGCAGAACTCCGAGAACAATAGAAGGGTACCAAAGCATGTTTAAACTTCAGCGGAATTCTGAGAACAATGTAAGAGTTCCGAAGCATTTTTAAAAGTCAGCGGAATTCCGAGAACACTGGAAGAATTCCGAAGCATTTTTAAACTTCAGCGGAATTTGGAGAACAATCGAAGAGTTCCGAAGCATTTTTAAAAGTCAGCGGAATTCCGAGAACAATGGAAGAGTTGAGAAGCATTTTTAAACGTCAGCGGAATACCAGAACAATGGAAGAGTTCCGAAGCATTTTTAAATGTCAGCGGAATTCCGAGAACAATGGAAGAGTTCTGAAGCATTTTTAAACGTCAGCGGATTTTGAAAACAATGGAAGATTTCTGAATCATTTTTAAACGTCAGCGGAATTCTGCGAACACTGGAAGAGTTCCGAAGCATTTTTAAACTTCAGCAGAATTCTGAGAACAATGGAAGAGTTCTGAAGCATTCTTAAACTTCAGTGGAATTCCGAGAACAATGGAACAGTTTTGAAGCAATTTTAAGCGTCAGCGGAATTCCGACAACAATGGAAGAGTTCTGAAGCATTTTTAAAAGTCAGCGGAATTCTGAGAACAATAGAAGAGTTGTGAAGCATTTTTAAGCGTCAGCGGAATTCCGAGAACAATGGAAGAATTCCGAAACATTTTTAAACTTCAAAACTTCAGAAGAATTCCGAGAACAATGGAAGAGTTCCGAAGCATTCTTAAACTTCAGCGGAATTCCGAGAACAATGGAAGAGTTTCGAAGCATTTTTAAAGGTCAGCGGAATTCCGAGAACAATGGAAGAGTTCCGAAGCATTTTTAAACATCAGCAGAATTCCTGGATCAATGGAAAAGTTCCGAATCATTTTTAAAAGTCAGCAGAATTCCGAGAACAATAGAAGGGTACCAAAGCATGTTTAAACTTCAGCGGAATTCCGAGAACAATGTAAGAGTTCCGAAGCATTTTTAAACTTCACCAGAATTCCGAGAACAATGGAAGAGTTCAAAAGCATTTTTAAACGTCAGCGGAATTCCGAGAACAATGGAAGAGTTCCGAAGCATTTTTAAACTTCACCGGAATTCCGAGAACAATGGAAGTGTTCCGAAGCATTTTTAAACGTCAGCGGAATTCCGAGAACAATGGAAGAGTTCTGAAGCATTTTTAAACATCAGCGGAATTTTGAAAACAATGGAAGATTTCCGAAGCATTTTTAAACGTCAGCGGAATTCTGCGAACACTGGAAGAGTTCCGAAGCATTTTTAAACGTCAGCGGAATTCCGAGAACAATGGAAGAGTTCTGAAGCATTTTTAAACTTCAGCGGAATTTGGAGAACAATCGAAGAGTTCTGAAGCATTTTTAAAAGTCAGCGGAATTCTGAGAACAATAGAAGAGTTGTGAAGCATTTTTAAGCGTCAGCGGAATTCCGAGAACAATGGAAGAATTCCGAAGCATTTTTAAACTTCAAAACTTCAGAAGAATTCCGAGAACAATGGAAGAGTTCCGAAGCATTCTTAAACTTCAGCGGAATTCCGAGAACAATGGAAGAGTTCCGAAGCATTTTTAAAGGTCAGCGGAATTCCGAGAACAATGGAAGAGTTCCGAAGCATTTTTAAACATCAGCAGAATTCCTGGATCAATGGAAGAGTTCCGAATCATTTTTAAAAGTCAGCAGAATTCCGAGAACAATAGAAGGGTACCAAAGCATGTTTAAACTTCAGCGGAATTCTGAGAACAATGTAAGAGTTCCGAAGCATTTTTAAACTTCACCAGAATTCCGAGAACAATGGAAGAGTTCCGAAGCATTTTTAAACGTCAGCGGAATTCCGAGAACAATGGAAGAGTTCCGAAGCATTTTTAAACTTCACCGGAATTCCGAGAACAATGGAAGAGTTCCGAAGCATTTTTAAACGTCAGCGGAATTCCGAGAACAATGGAAGAGTTCTGAAGCATTTTTAAACATCAGCGGAATTTTGAAAACAATGGAAGATTTCCGAAGCATTTTTAAACGTCAGCGGAATTCTGCGAACACTGGAAGAGTTCCGAAGCATTTTTAAACTTCAGCGGAATTTGGAGAACAATCGAAGAGTTCCGAAGCATTTTTAAAAGTCAGCGGAATTCCGAGAACAATGGAAGAGTTGTGAAGCATTTTTAAACGTCAGCGGAATTCCGAGAACAATGGAAGAGTTCCGAAGCATTTTTAAACTTCAGCAGAATTCCTGGATCAATGGAAGAGTTCCGAAACATTTTTAAAAGTCAGCAGAACTCCGAGAACAATAGAAGGGTACCAAAGCATGTTTAAACTTCAGCGGAATTCTGAGAACAATGTAAGAGTTCCGAAGCATTTTTAAACTTCACCGGAATTCCGAGAACAATGGAAGAGTTCCGAAGCATTTTTAAACGTCAGCGGAATTCCGAGAACAATGGAAGAGTTCTGAAGCATTTTTAAACGTCAGCGGAATTTTGAAAACAATGGAAGATTTCCGAAGCATTTTTAAACGTCAGCGGAATTCCGAGAACAATGGAAGAGTTCTGAAGCATTTTTAAACTTCAGCGGAATTTGGAGAACAATCGAAGAGTTCTGAAGCATTTTTAAAAGTCAGCGGAATTCTGAGAACAATAGAAGAGTTGTGAAGCATTTTTAAGCGTCAGCGGAATTCCGAGAACAATGGAAGAATTCCGAAGCATTTTTAAACTTCAAAACTTCAGAAGAATTCCGAGAACAATGGAAGAGTTCCGAAGCATTCTTAAACTTCAGCGGAATTCCGAGAACAATGGAAGAGTTCCGAAGCATTTTTAAAGGTCAGCGGAATTCCGAGAACAATGGCAGAGTTCCGAAGCATTTTTAAACATCAGCAGAATTCCTGGATCAATGGAAGAGTTCCGAATCATTTTTAAAAGTCAGCAGAATTCCGAGAACAATAGAAGGGTACCAAAGCATGTTTAAACTTCAGCGGAATTCTGAGAACAATGTAAGAGTTCCGAAGCATTTTTAAACTTCACCAGAATTCCGAGAACAATGGAAGAGTTCCAAAGCATTTTTAAACGTCAGCGGAATTCCGAGAACAATGGAAGAGTTCCGAAGCATTTTTAAACTTCACCGGAATTCCGAGAACAATGGAAGAGTTCCGAAGCATTTTTAAACGTCAGCGGAATTCCGAGAACAATGGAAGAGTTGTGAAGCATTTTTAAACGTCAGCGGAATTCCGAGAACAATGGAAGAGTTCCGAAGCATTTTTAAACTTCAGCAGAATTCCTGGATCAATGGAAGAGTTCCGAAACATTTTTAAAAGTCAGCAGAACTCCGAGAACAATAGAAGGGTACCAAAGCATGTTTAAACTTCAGCGGAATTCTGAGAACAATGTAAGAGTTCCGAAGCATTTTTAAACTTCACCGGAATTCCGAGAACAATGGAAGAGTTCCGAAGCATTTTTAAACGTCAGCGGAATTCCGAGAACAATGGAAGAGTTCTGAAGCATTTTTAAACATCAGCGGAATTTTGAAAACAATGGAAGATTTCCGAAGCATTTTTAAACGTCAGCGGAATTCTGCGAACACTGGAAGAGTTCCGAAGCACTTTTAAACTTCAGCGGAATTTGGAGAACAATCGAAGAGTTCCGAAGCATTTTTAAAAGTCAGCGGAATTCCGAGAACACTGGAAGAATTCCGAAGCATTTTTAAACTTCAGCGGAATTTGGAGAACAATCGAAGAGTTCCGAAGCATTTTTAAAAGTCAGCGGAATTCCGAGAACAATGGAAGAGTTGTGAAGCATTTTTAAACGTCAGCGGAATACCAGAACAATGGAAGAGTTCCGAAGCATTTTTAAATGTCAGCGGAATTCCGAGAACAATGGAAGAGTTCTGAAGCATTTTTAAACGTCAGCGGATTTTGAAAACAATGGAAGATTTCCGAAGCATTTTTAAACGTCAGCGGAATTCTGCGAACACTGGAAGAGTTCCGAAGCATTTTTAAACTTCAGCGGAATTTGGAGAACAATCGAAGAGTTCCGAAGCAATTTTAAAAGTCAGCGGAATTCCGAGAACAATGGAAGAGTTGTGAAGCATTTTTAAACTTCAGTGGAATTCCAAGAACAAAGGAAGAGTTCCGAAGCATTTTTAAACGTCAGCGGATTTTGAAACCAATGGAAGATTTCCGAAGCATTTTTAAACGTCAGCGGAATTTGGAGAAAAATCGAAGAGTTCCGAAGCATTTTTAAACTTCAACGGAATTTGGAGAACAATCGAAGAGTTCCGTAGCAATTTTAAAAGTCAGCGGAATTCCGAGAACAATGGAAGAGTTGTGAAGCATTTTTAAACGTCAGTGGAATTCCAAGAACAATGGAAGAGTTCCGAAGCATTTTTAAATGTCAGCGGAATTCCGAGAACAATAGAAGAGTTCCGAAGCATTTTTAAACTTCAGCAGAATTCCTGGATCAATGGAAGAGTTCCGAAGCATTTTTAAAAGTCAGCAGAATTCCGAGAACAATAGAAGGGTACCAAAGCATGTTTAAACTTCAGCAGAATTCTGAGAACAATGTAAGAGTTCCGAAGCATTTTTAAACTTCACCGGAATTCCGAGAACAATGGAAGAGTTCCGAAGCATTTTTAAAAGTCAGCGGAATTCCGAGAACACTGGAAGAGTTCCGAAGCATTTTTAAACTTCAGCGGAATTTGGAGAACAATCGAAGAGTTCCGAAGCATTTTTAAAAGTCAGCGGAATTCCGAGAACAATGGAAGAGTTGTGAAGCATTTTTAAACGTCAGCGGAATTCCGAGAACAATGGAAGAGTTCCGAAGCATTTTTAAACGTCAGCGGAATTCCCAGAACAATGGAAGAATTCTGAAGCCTTTTTAAATGTCAGCGGAATTCCGAGAACAATGGAAGACTTCTGAAGGCTTTTTAAATGTCAGCGGAATTCCGAGAACAATGGAAGAGTTCCGAAGCATTTTTAAATGTCAGCGGAATTCTGAGAACAATGGAAGAGTTCCGAAGCATTTTTAAACTTCAGCAGAATTCCGAGAACAATGGAAGAGTTCCGAAGCATACTTAAACTTCAGCGGAATTCCGAGAACAATAGAAGAGTTCTGAAGCATTTTTAAAAGTCAGCGGAATACCGAGAACAATGGAAGAGTTGTGAAGCATTTTTAAAAGTCAGCGGAATTCCGAGAACACTGGAAGAGTTCCGAAGCATTTTTAAACTTCAGCGGAATTTGGAGAACAATCGAAGAGTTCCGAAGCAATTTTAAAAGTCAGCGGAATTCCGAGAACAATGGAAGAGTTCAGAAGCATTTTTAAACTTCAGCGGAATTTGGAGAACAATCGAAGAGTTCTGAAGCATTTTTAAAAGTCAGCGGAATTCTGAGAACAATAGAAGAGTTGTGAAGCATTTTTAAGCGTCAGCGGAATTCCGAGAACAATGGAAGAATTCCGAAGCATTTTTAAACTTCAAAACTTCAGAAGAATTCCGAGAACAATGAAAGAGTTCCGAAGCATTCTTAAACTTCAGCGGAATTCCGAGAACAATGGAAGAGTTCCGAAGCATTTTTAAAGGTCAGCGGAATTCCGAGAACAATGGAAGAGTTCCGAAGCATTTTTAAACATCAGCAGAATTCCTGGATCAATGGAAGAGTTCCGAATCATTTTTAAAAGTCAGCAGAACTCCGAGAACAATAGAAGGGTACCAAAGCATGTTTAAACTTCAGCGGAATTCTGAGAACAATGTAAGAGTTCCGAAGCATTTTTAAACATCAGCGGAATTTTGAAAACAATGGAAGATTTCCGAAGCATTTTTAAACGTCAGCGGAATTCTGCGAACACTGGAAGAGTTCCGAAGCATTTTTAAACATCAGCGGAATTCCGAGAACAATGGAAGAGTTCCGAAGCATTTTTAAACTTCACCGGAATTCCGAGAACAATGGAAGAGTTCCGAAGCATTTTTAAACGTCAGCGGAATTCCGAGAACAATGGAAGAGTTCTGAAGCATTTTTAAACATCAGCGGAATTTTGAAAACAATGGAAGATTTCCGAAGCATTTTTAAACGTCAGCGGAATTCTGCAAACACTGGAAGAGTTCCGAAGCATTTTTAAACTTCAGCGGAATTTGGAGAACAATCGAAGAGTTCCGAAGCATTTTTAAAAGTCAGCGGAATTCCGAGAACACTGGAAGAGTTCCGAAGCATTTTTAAACTTCAGCGGAATTTGGAGAACAATCGAAGAGTTCCGAAGCATTTTTAAAAGTCAGCGGAATTCCGAGAACAATGGAAGAGTTGTGAAGCATTTTTAAACGTCAGCGGAATTCCGAGAACAATGGAAGAGTTCCGAAGCATTTTTAAACATCAGCAGAATTCCTGGATCAATGGAAGAGTTCCGAATCATTTTTAAAAGTCAGCAGAACTCCGAGAACAATAGAAGGGTACCAAAGCATGTTTAAACTTCAGCGGAATTCTGAGAACAATGTAAGAGTTCCGAAGCATTTTTAAACATCAGCGGAATTTTGAAAACAATGGAAGATTTCCGAAGCATTTTTAAACGTCAGCGGAATTCTGCGAACACTGGAAGAGTTCCGAAGCATTTTTAAACATCAGCGGAATTCCGAGAACAATGGAAGAGTTCCGAAGCATTTTTAAACTTCACCGGAATTCCGAGAACAATGGAAGAGTTCCGAAGCATTTTTAAACGTCAGCGGAATTCCGAGAACAATGGAAGAGTTCTGAAGCATTTTTAAACATCAGCGGAATTTTGAAAACAATGGAAGATTTCCGAAGCATTTTTAAACGTCAGCGGAATTCTGCAAACACTGGAAGAGTTCCGAAGCATTTTTAAACTTCAGCGGAATTTGGAGAACAATCGAAGAGTTCCGAAGCATTTTTAAAAGTCAGCGGAATTCCGAGAACACTGGAAGAGTTCCGAAGCATTTTTAAACTTCAGCGGAATTTGGAGAACAATCGAAGAGTTCCGAAGCATTTTTAAAAGTCAGCGGAATTCCGAGAACAATGGAAGAGTTGTGAAGCATTTTTAAACGTCAGCGGAATTCCGAGAACAATGGAAGAGTTCCGAAGCATTTTTAAACTTCAGCAGAATTCCTGGATCAATGGAAGAGTTCCGAAACATTTTTAAAAGTCAGCAGAACTCCGAGAACAATAGAAGGGTACCAAAGCATGTTTAAACTTCAGCGGAATTCTGAGAACAATGTAAGAGTTCCGAAGCATTTTTAAAAGTCAGCGGAATTCCGAGAACACTGGAAGAATTCCGAAGCATTTTTAAACTTCAGCGGAATTTGGAGAACAATCGAAGAGTTCCGAAGCATTTTTAAAAGTCAGCGGAATTCCGAGAACAATGGAAGAGTTGAGAAGCATTTTTAAACGTCAGCGGAATACCAGAACAATGGAAGAGTTCCGAAGCATTTTTAAATGTCAGCGGAATTCCGAGAACAATGGAAGAGTTCTGAAGCATTTTTAAACGTCAGCGGATTTTGAAAACAATGGAAGATTTCTGAATCATTTTTAAACGTCAGCGGAATTCTGCGAACACTGGAAGAGTTCCGAAGCATTTTTAAACTTCAGCAGAATTCTGAGAACAATGGAAGAGTTCTGAAGCATTCTTAAACTTCAGTGGAATTCCGAGAACAATGGAACAGTTTTGAAGCAATTTTAAGCGTCAGCGGAATTCCGACAACAATGGAAGAGTTCTGAAGCATTTTTAAAAGTCAGCGGAATTCTGAGAACAATAGAAGAGTTGTGAAGCATTTTTAAGCGTCAGCGGAATTCCGAGAACAATGGAAGAATTCCGAAACATTTTTAAACTTCAAAACTTCAGAAGAATTCCGAGAACAATGGAAGAGTTCCGAAGCATTCTTAAACTTCAGCGGAATTCCGAGAACAATGGAAGAGTTTCGAAGCATTTTTAAAGGTCAGCGGAATTCCGAGAACAATGGAAGAGTTCCGAAGCATTTTTAAACATCAGCAGAATTCCTGGATCAATGGAAAAGTTCCGAATCATTTTTAAAAGTCAGCAGAATTCCGAGAACAATAGAAGGGTACCAAAGCATGTTTAAACTTCAGCGGAATTCCGAGAACAATGTAAGAGTTCCGAAGCATTTTTAAACTTCACCAGAATTCCGAGAACAATGGAAGAGTTCAAAAGCATTTTTAAACGTCAGCGGAATTCCGAGAACAATGGAAGAGTTCCGAAGCATTTTTAAACTTCACCGGAATTCCGAGAACAATGGAAGTGTTCCGAAGCATTTTTAAACGTCAGCGGAATTCCGAGAACAATGGAAGAGTTCTGAAGCATTTTTAAACATCAGCGGAATTTTGAAAACAATGGAAGATTTCCGAAGCATTTTTAAACGTCAGCGGAATTCTGCGAACACTGGAAGAGTTCCGAAGCATTTTTAAACGTCAGCGGAATTCCGAGAACAATGGAAGAGTTCTGAAGCATTTTTAAACTTCAGCGGAATTTGGAGAACAATCGAAGAGTTCTGAAGCATTTTTAAAAGTCAGCGGAATTCTGAGAACAATAGAAGAGTTGTGAAGCATTTTTAAGCGTCAGCGGAATTCCGAGAACAATGGAAGAATTCCGAAGCATTTTTAAACTTCAAAACTTCAGAAGAATTCCGAGAACAATGGAAGAGTTCCGAAGCATTCTTAAACTTCAGCGGAATTCCGAGAACAATGGAAGAGTTCCGAAGCATTTTTAAAGGTCAGCGGAATTCCGAGAACAATGGAAGAGTTCCGAAGCATTTTTAAACATCAGCAGAATTCCTGGATCAATGGAAGAGTTCCGAATCATTTTTAAAAGTCAGCAGAATTCCGAGAACAATAGAAGGGTACCAAAGCATGTTTAAACTTCAGCGGAATTCTGAGAACAATGTAAGAGTTCCGAAGCATTTTTAAACTTCACCAGAATTCCGAGAACAATGGAAGAGTTCCGAAGCATTTTTAAACGTCAGCGGAATTCCGAGAACAATGGAAGAGTTCCGAAGCATTTTTAAACTTCACCGGAATTCCGAGAACAATGGAAGAGTTCCGAAGCATTTTTAAACGTCAGCGGAATTCCGAGAACAATGGAAGAGTTCTGAAGCATTTTTAAACATCAGCGGAATTTTGAAAACAATGGAAGATTTCCGAAGCATTTTTAAACGTCAGCGGAATTCTGCGAACACTGGAAGAGTTCCGAAGCATTTTTAAACTTCAGCGGAATTTGGAGAACAATCGAAGAGTTCCGAAGCATTTTTAAAAGTCAGCGGAATTCCGAGAACAATGGAAGAGTTGTGAAGCATTTTTAAACGTCAGCGGAATTCCGAGAACAATGGAAGAGTTCCGAAGCATTTTTAAACTTCAGCAGAATTCCTGGATCAATGGAAGAGTTCCGAAACATTTTTAAAAGTCAGCAGAACTCCGAGAACAATAGAAGGGTACCAAAGCATGTTTAAACTTCAGCGGAATTCTGAGAACAATGTAAGAGTTCCGAAGCATTTTTAAACTTCACCGGAATTCCGAGAACAATGGAAGAGTTCCGAAGCATTTTTAAACGTCAGCGGAATTCCGAGAACAATGGAAGAGTTCTGAAGCATTTTTAAACGTCAGCGGAATTTTGAAAACAATGGAAGATTTCCGAAGCATTTTTAAACGTCAGCGGAATTCCGAGAACAATGGAAGAGTTCTGAAGCATTTTTAAACTTCAGCGGAATTTGGAGAACAATCGAAGAGTTCTGAAGCATTTTTAAAAGTCAGCGGAATTCTGAGAACAATAGAAGAGTTGTGAAGCATTTTTAAGCGTCAGCGGAATTCCGAGAACAATGGAAGAATTCCGAAGCATTTTTAAACTTCAAAACTTCAGAAGAATTCCGAGAACAATGGAAGAGTTCCGAAGCATTCTTAAACTTCAGCGGAATTCCGAGAACAATGGAAGAGTTCCGAAGCATTTTTAAAGGTCAGCGGAATTCCGAGAACAATGGCAGAGTTCCGAAGCATTTTTAAACATCAGCAGAATTCCTGGATCAATGGAAGAGTTCCGAATCATTTTTAAAAGTCAGCAGAATTCCGAGAACAATAGAAGGGTACCAAAGCATGTTTAAACTTCAGCGGAATTCTGAGAACAATGTAAGAGTTCCGAAGCATTTTTAAACTTCACCAGAATTCCGAGAACAATGGAAGAGTTCCAAAGCATTTTTAAACGTCAGCGGAATTCCGAGAACAATGGAAGAGTTCCGAAGCATTTTTAAACTTCACCGGAATTCCGAGAACAATGGAAGAGTTCCGAAGCATTTTTAAACGTCAGCGGAATTCCGAGAACAATGGAAGAGTTGTGAAGCATTTTTAAACGTCAGCGGAATTCCGAGAACAATGGAAGAGTTCCGAAGCATTTTTAAACTTCAGCAGAATTCCTGGATCAATGGAAGAGTTCCGAAACATTTTTAAAAGTCAGCAGAACTCCGAGAACAATAGAAGGGTACCAAAGCATGTTTAAACTTCAGCGGAATTCTGAGAACAATGTAAGAGTTCCGAAGCATTTTTAAACTTCACCGGAATTCCGAGAACAATGGAAGAGTTCCGAAGCATTTTTAAACGTCAGCGGAATTCCGAGAACAATGGAAGAGTTCTGAAGCATTTTTAAACATCAGCGGAATTTTGAAAACAATGGAAGATTTCCGAAGCATTTTTAAACGTCAGCGGAATTCTGCGAACACTGGAAGAGTTCCGAAGCACTTTTAAACTTCAGCGGAATTTGGAGAACAATCGAAGAGTTCCGAAGCATTTTTAAAAGTCAGCGGAATTCCGAGAACACTGGAAGAATTCCGAAGCATTTTTAAACTTCAGCGGAATTTGGAGAACAATCGAAGAGTTCCGAAGCATTTTTAAAAGTCAGCGGAATTCCGAGAACAATGGAAGAGTTGTGAAGCATTTTTAAACGTCAGCGGAATACCAGAACAATGGAAGAGTTCCGAAGCATTTTTAAATGTCAGCGGAATTCCGAGAACAATGGAAGAGTTCTGAAGCATTTTTAAACGTCAGCGGATTTTGAAAACAATGGAAGATTTCCGAAGCATTTTTAAACGTCAGCGGAATTCTGCGAACACTGGAAGAGTTCCGAAGCATTTTTAAACTTCAGCGGAATTTGGAGAACAATCGAAGAGTTCCGAAGCAATTTTAAAAGTCAGCGGAATTCCGAGAACAATGGAAGAGTTGTGAAGCATTTTTAAACTTCAGTGGAATTCCAAGAACAAAGGAAGAGTTCCGAAGCATTTTTAAACGTCAGCGGATTTTGAAACCAATGGAAGATTTCCGAAGCATTTTTAAACGTCAGCGGAATTTGGAGAAAAATCGAAGAGTTCCGAAGCATTTTTAAACTTCAACGGAATTTGGAGAACAATCGAAGAGTTCCGTAGCAATTTTAAAAGTCAGCGGAATTCCGAGAACAATGGAAGAGTTGTGAAGCATTTTTAAACGTCAGTGGAATTCCAAGAACAATGGAAGAGTTCCGAAGCATTTT
This sequence comes from Phyllobates terribilis, assembly GCF_046119375.1. Lineage (NCBI taxonomy): Eukaryota > Metazoa > Chordata > Amphibia > Anura > Dendrobatidae > Phyllobates > Phyllobates terribilis. The sequence goes on along the minus strand of NW_027362788.1, from coordinate 8,236,910 downwards.
TAAATGTCAGCGGAATTCCGAGAACAATAGAAGAGTTCCGAAGCATTTTTAAACTTCAGCAGAATTCCTGGATCAATGGAAGAGTTCCGAAGCATTTTTAAAAGTCAGCAGAATTCCGAGAACAATAGAAGGGTACCAAAGCATGTTTAAACTTCAGCAGAATTCTGAGAACAATGTAAGAGTTCCGAAGCATTTTTAAACTTCACCGGAATTCCGAGAACAATGGAAGAGTTCCGAAGCATTTTTAAAAGTCAGCGGAATTCCGAGAACACTGGAAGAGTTCCGAAGCATTTTTAAACTTCAGCGGAATTTGGAGAACAATCGAAGAGTTCCGAAGCATTTTTAAAAGTCAGCGGAATTCCGAGAACAATGGAAGAGTTGTGAAGCATTTTTAAACGTCAGCGGAATTCCGAGAACAATGGAAGAGTTCCGAAGCATTTTTAAACGTCAGCGGAATTCCCAGAACAATGGAAGAATTCTGAAGCCTTTTTAAATGTCAGCGGAATTCCGAGAACAATGGAAGACTTCTGAAGGCTTTTTAAATGTCAGCGGAATTCCGAGAACAATGGAAGAGTTCCGAAGCATTTTTAAATGTCAGCGGAATTCTGAGAACAATGGAAGAGTTCCGAAGCATTTTTAAACTTCAGCAGAATTCCGAGAACAATGGAAGAGTTCCGAAGCATACTTAAACTTCAGCGGAATTCCGAGAACAATAGAAGAGTTCTGAAGCATTTTTAAAAGTCAGCGGAATACCGAGAACAATGGAAGAGTTGTGAAGCATTTTTAAAAGTCAGCGGAATTCCGAGAACACTGGAAGAGTTCCGAAGCATTTTTAAACTTCAGCGGAATTTGGAGAACAATCGAAGAGTTCCGAAGCAATTTTAAAAGTCAGCGGAATTCCGAGAACAATGGAAGAGTTCAGAAGCATTTTTAAACTTCAGCGGAATTTGGAGAACAATCGAAGAGTTCTGAAGCATTTTTAAAAGTCAGCGGAATTCTGAGAACAATAGAAGAGTTGTGAAGCATTTTTAAGCGTCAGCGGAATTCCGAGAACAATGGAAGAATTCCGAAGCATTTTTAAACTTCAAAACTTCAGAAGAATTCCGAGAACAATGAAAGAGTTCCGAAGCATTCTTAAACTTCAGCGGAATTCCGAGAACAATGGAAGAGTTCCGAAGCATTTTTAAAGGTCAGCGGAATTCCGAGAACAATGGAAGAGTTCCGAAGCATTTTTAAACATCAGCAGAATTCCTGGATCAATGGAAGAGTTCCGAATCATTTTTAAAAGTCAGCAGAACTCCGAGAACAATAGAAGGGTACCAAAGCATGTTTAAACTTCAGCGGAATTCTGAGAACAATGTAAGAGTTCCGAAGCATTTTTAAACTTCACCGGAATTCCGAGAACAATGGAAGAGTTCCGAAGCATTTTTAAACGTCAGCGGAATTCCGAGAACAATGGAAGAGTTCTGAAGCATTTTTAAACGTCAGCGGAATTTTGAAAACAATGGAAGATTTCCGAAGCATTTTTAAACGTCAGCGGAATTCTGCGAACACTGGAAGAGTTCCGAAGCATTTTTAAACTTCAGCGGAATTTGGAGAACAATCGAAGAGTTCCGAAGCAATTTTAAAAGTCAGCGGAATTCCGAGAACAATGGAAGAGTTGTGAAGCATTTTTAAACGTCAGTGGAATTCCAAGAACAAAGGAAGAGTTCCGAAGCATTTTTAAACGTCAGCGGATTTTGAAAACAATGGAAGATTTCCGAAGCATTTTTAAACGTCAGCGGAATTTGGAGAACAATCGAAGAGTTCCGAAGCATTTTTAAACTTCAACAGAATTTGGAGAACAATCGAAGAGTTCCGAAGCAATTTTAAAAGTCAGCGGAATTCCGAGAACAATGGAAGAGTTGTGAAGCATTTTTAAACGTCAGTGGAATTCCAAGAACAATGGAAGAGTTCCGAAGCATTTTTAAATGTCAGCGGAATTCCGAGAACAATAGAAGAGTTCCGAAGCATTTTTAAACTTCAGCAGAATTCCTGGATCAATGGAAGAGTTCCGAAGCATTTTTAATAGTCAGCAGAATTCCGAGAACAATAGAAGGGTACCAAAGCATGTTTAAACGTCAGCGGAATTCTGAGAACAATGTAAGAGTTCCGAAGCATTTTTAAACTTCACCGGAATTCCGAGAACAATGGAAGAGTTCCGAAGCATTTTTAAACGTCAGCGGAATTCCGAGAACAATGGAAGAGTTCTGAAGCATTTTTAAACATCAGCGGAATTTTGAAAACAATGGAAGATTTCCGAAGCATTTTTAAACGTCAGCGGAATTCTGCGAACACTGGAAGAGTTCCGAAGCATTTTTAAACATCAGCGGAATTCCGAGAACAATGGAAGAGTTCCGAAGCATTTTTAAACTTCACCGGAATTCCGAGAACAATGGAAGAGTTCCGAAGCATTTTTAAACGTCAGCGGAATTCCGAGAACAATGGAAGAGTTCTGAAGCATTTTTAAACATCAGCGGAATTTTGAAAACAATGGAAGATTTCCGAAGCATTTTTAAACGTCAGCGGAATTCTGCAAACACTGGAAGAGTTCCGAAGCATTTTTAAACTTCAGCGGAATTTGGAGAACAATCGAAGAGTTCCGAAGCATTTTTAAAAGTCAGCGGAATTCCGAGAACACTGGAAGAGTTCCGAAGCATTTTTAAACTTCAGCGGAATTTGGAGAACAATCGAAGAGTTCCGAAGCATTTTTAAAAGTCAGCGGAATTCCGAGAACAATGGAAGAGTTGTGAAGCATTTTTAAACGTCAGCGGAATTCCGAGAACAATGGAAGAGTTCCGAAGCATTTTTAAACTTCAGCAGAATTCCTGGATCAATGGAAGAGTTCCGAAACATTTTTAAAAGTCAGCAGAACTCCGAGAACAATAGAAGGGTACCAAAGCATGTTTAAACTTCAGCGGAATTCTGAGAACAATGTAAGAGTTCCGAAGCATTTTTAAAAGTCAGCGGAATTCCGAGAACACTGGAAGAATTCCGAAGCATTTTTAAACTTCAGCGGAATTTGGAGAACAATCGAAGAGTTCCGAAGCATTTTTAAAAGTCAGCGGAATTCCGAGAACAATGGAAGAGTTGAGAAGCATTTTTAAACGTCAGCGGAATACCAGAACAATGGAAGAGTTCCGAAGCATTTTTAAATGTCAGCGGAATTCCGAGAACAATGGAAGAGTTCTGAAGCATTTTTAAACGTCAGCGGATTTTGAAAACAATGGAAGATTTCTGAATCATTTTTAAACGTCAGCGGAATTCTGCGAACACTGGAAGAGTTCCGAAGCATTTTTAAACTTCAGCAGAATTCTGAGAACAATGGAAGAGTTCTGAAGCATTCTTAAACTTCAGTGGAATTCCGAGAACAATGGAACAGTTTTGAAGCAATTTTAAGCGTCAGCGGAATTCCGACAACAATGGAAGAGTTCCGAAGCATTTTTAAAAGTCAGCGGAATTCTGAGAACAATAGAAGAGTTGTGAAGCATTTTTAAGCGTCAGCGGAATTCCGAGAACAATGGAAGAATTCCGAAACATTTTTAAACTTCAAAACATCAGAAGAATTCCGAGAACAATGGAAGAGTTCCGAAGCATTCTTAAACTTCAGCGGAATTCCGAGAACAATGGAAGAGTTTCGAAGCATTTTTAAAGGTCAGCGGAATTCCGAGAACAATGGAAGAGTTCCGAAGCATTTTTAAACATCAGCAGAATTCCTGGATCAATGGAAAAGTTCCGAATCATTTTTAAAAGTCAGCAGAATTCCGAGAACAATAGAAGGGTACCAAAGCATGTTTAAACTTCAGCGGAATTCCGAGAACAATGTAAGAGTTCCGAAGCATTTTTAAACTTCACCAGAATTCCGAGAACAATGGAAGAGTTCAAAAGCATTTTTAAACGTCAGCGGAATTCCGAGAACAATGGAAGAGTTCCGAAGCATTTTTAAACTTCACCGGAATTCCGAGAACAATGGAAGAGTTCCGAAGCATTTTTAAACGTCAGCGGAATTCCGAGAACAATGGAAGAGTTCTGAAGCATTTTTAAACATCAGCGGAATTTTGAAAACAATGGAAGATTTCCGAAGCATTTTTAAACGTCAGCGGAATTCTGCGAACACTGGAAGAGTTCCGAAGCATTTTTAAACGTCAGCGGAATTCCGAGAACAATGGAAGAGTTCTGAAGCATTTTTAAACTTCAGCGGAATTTGGAGAACAATCGAAGAGTTCTGAAGCATTTTTAAAAGTCAGCGGAATTCTGAGAACAATAGAAGAGTTGTGAAGCATTTTTAAGCGTCAGCGGAATTCCGAGAACAATGGAAGAATTCCGAAGCATTTTTAAACTTCAAAACTTCAGAAGAATTCCGAGAACAATGGAAGAGTTCCGAAGCATTCTTAAACTTCAGCGGAATTCCGAGAACAATGGAAGAGTTCCGAAGCATTTTTAAAGGTCAGCGGAATTCCGAGAACAATGGAAGAGTTCCGAAGCATTTTTAAACATCAGCAGAATTCCTGGATCAATGGAAGAGTTCCGAATCATTTTTAAAAGTCAGCAGAATTCCGAGAACAATAGAAGGGTACCAAAGCATGTTTAAACTTCAGCGGAATTCTGAGAACAATGTAAGAGTTCCGAAGCATTTTTAAACTTCACCAGAATTCCGAGAACAATGGAAGAGTTCCGAAGCATTTTTAAACGTCAGCGGAATTCCGAGAACAATGGAAGAGTTCCGAAGCATTTTTAAACTTCACCGGAATTCCGAGAACAATGGAAGAGTTCCGAAGCATTTTTAAACGTCAGCGGAATTCCGAGAACAATGGAAGAGTTCTGAAGCATTTTTAAACATCAGCGGAATTTTGAAAACAATGGAAGATTTCCGAAGCATTTTTAAACGTCAGCGGAATTCTGCGAACACTGGAAGAGTTCCGAAGCATTTTTAAACTTCAGCGGAATTTGGAGAACAATCGAAGAGTTCCGAAGCATTTTTAAAAGTCAGCGGAATTCCGAGAACAATGGAAGAGTTGTGAAGCATTTTTAAACGTCAGCGGAATTCCGAGAACAATGGAAGAGTTCCGAAGCATTTTTAAACTTCAGCAGAATTCCTGGATCAATGGAAGAGTTCCGAAACATTTTTAAAAGTCAGCAGAACTCCGAGAACAATAGAAGGGTACCAAAGCATGTTTAAACTTCAGCGGAATTCTGAGAACAATGTAAGAGTTCCGAAGCATTTTTAAACTTCACCGGAATTCCGAGAACAATGGAAGAGTTCCGAAGCATTTTTAAACGTCAGCGGAATTCCGAGAACAATGGAAGAGTTCTGAAGCATTTTTAAACGTCAGCGGAATTTTGAAAACAATGGAAGATTTCCGAAGCATTTTTAAACGTCAGCGGAATTCCGAGAACAATGGAAGAGTTCTGAAGCATTTTTAAACTTCAGCGGAATTTGGAGAACAATCGAAGAGTTCTGAAGCATTTTTAAAAGTCAGCGGAATTCTGAGAACAATAGAAGAGTTGTGAAGCATTTTTAAGCGTCAGCGGAATTCCGAGAACAATGGAAGAATTCCGAAGCATTTTTAAACTTCAAAACTTCAGAAGAATTCCGAGAACAATGGAAGAGTTCCGAAGCATTCTTAAACTTCAGCGGAATTCCGAGAACAATGGAAGAGTTCCGAAGCATTTTTAAAGGTCAGCGGAATTCCGAGAACAATGGAAGAGTTCCGAAGCATTTTTAAACATCAGCAGAATTCCTGGATCAATGGAAGAGTTCCGAATCATTTTTAAAAGTCAGCAGAATTCCGAGAACAATAGAAGGGTACCAAAGCATGTTTAAACTTCAGCGGAATTCTGAGAACAATGTAAGAGTTCCGAAGCATTTTTAAACTTCACCAGAATTCCGAGAACAATGGAAGAGTTCCGAAGCATTTTTAAACGTCAGCGGAATTCCGAGAACAATGGAAGAGTTCCGAAGCATTTTTAAACTTCACCGGAATTCCGAGAACAATGGAAGAGTTCCGAAGCATTTTTAAACGTCAGCGTAATTCCGAGAACAATGGAAGAGTTGTGAAGCATTTTTAAACGTCAGCGGAATTCCGAGAACAATGGAAGAGTTCCGAAGCATTTTTAAACTTCAGCAGAATTCCTGGATCAATGGAAGAGTTCCGAAACATTTTTAAAAGTCAGCAGAACTCCGAGAACAATAGAAGGGTACCAAAGCATGTTTAAACTTCAGCGGAATTCTGAGAACAATGTAAGAGTTCCGAAGCATTTTTAAACTTCACCGGAATTCCGAGAACAATGGAAGAGTTCCGAAGCATTTTTAAACGTCAGCGGAATTCCGAGAACAATGGAAGAGTTCTGAAGCATTTTTAAACATCAGCGGAATTTTGAAAACAATGGAAGATTTCCGAAGCATTTTTAAACGTCAGCGGAATTCTGCGAACACTGGAAGAGTTCCGAAGCACTTTTAAACTTCAGCGGAATTTGGAGAACAATCGAAGAGTTCCGAAGCATTTTTAAAAGTCAGCGGAATTCCGAGAACACTGGAAGAATTCCGAAGCATTTTTAAACTTCAGCGGAATTTGGAGAACAATCGAAGAGTTCCGAAGCATTTTTAAAAGTCAGCGGAATTCCGAGAACAATGGAAGAGTTGTGAAGCATTTTTAAACGTCAGCGGAATACCAGAACAATGGAAGAGTTCCGAAGCATTTTTAAATGTCAGCGGAATTCCGAGAACAATGGAAGAGTTCTGAAGCATTTTTAAACGTCAGCGGATTTTGAAAACAATGGAAGATTTCCGAAGCATTTTTAAACGTCAGCGGAATTCTGCGAACACTGGAAGAGTTCCGAAGCATTTTTAAACTTCAGCGGAATTTGGAGAACAATCGAAGAGTTCCGAAGCAATTTTAAAAGTCAGCGGAATTCCGAGAACAATGGAAGAGTTGTGAAGCATTTTTAAACTTCAGTGGAATTCCAAGAACAAAGGAAGAGTTCCGAAGCATTTTTAAACGTCAGCGGATTTTGAAAACAATGGAAGATTTCCGAAGCATTTTTAAACGTCAGCGGAATTTGGAGAACAATCGAAGAGTTCCGAAGCATTTTTAAACTTCAACGGAATTTGGAGAACAATCGAAGAGTTCCGTAGCAATTTTAAAAGTCAGCGGAATTCCGAGAACAATGGAAGAGTTGTGAAGCATTTTTAAACGTCAGTGGAATTCCAAGAACAATGGAAGAGTTCCGAAGCATTTTTAAATGTCAGCGGAATTCCGAGAACAATAGAAGAGTTCCGAAGCATTTTTAAACTTCAGCAGAATTCCTGGATCAATGGAAGAGTTCCGAAGCATTTTTAAAAGTCAGCAGAATTCCGAGAACAATAGAAGGGTACCAAAGCATGTTTAAACTTCAGCAGAATTCTGAGAACAATGTAAGAGTTCCGAAGCATTTTTAAACTTCACCGGAATTCCGAGAACAATGGAAGAGTTCCGAAGCATTTTTAAACGTCAGCGGAATTCCGAGAACAATGGAAGAGTTCTGAAGCATTTTTAAACATCAGCGGAATTTTGAAAACAATGGAAGATTTCCGAAGCATTTTTAAACATCAGCGGAATTCTGCGAACACTGGAAGAGTTCCGAAGCATTTTTAAACTTCAGCGGAATTTGGAGAACAATCGAAGAGTTCCGAAGCATTTTTAAAAGTCAGCGGAATTCCGAGAACACTGGAAGAGTTCCGAAGCATTTTTAAACTTCAGCGGAATTTGGAGAACAATCGAAGAGTTCCGAAGCATTTTTAAAAGTCAGCGGAATTCCGAGAACAATGGAAGAGTTGTGAAGCATTTTTAAACGTCAGCGGAATTCCGAGAACAATGGAAGAGTTCCGAAGCATTTTTAAACGTCAGCGGAATTCCCAGAACAATGGAAGAATTCTGAAGCCTTTTTAAATGTCAGCGGAATTCCGAGAACAATGGAAGACTTCTGAAGGCTTTTTAAATGTCAGCGGAATTCCGAGAACAATGGAAGAGTTCCGAAGCATTTTTAAATGTCAGCGGAATTCTGAGAACAATGGAAGAGTTCCGAAGCATTTTTAAACTTCAGCAGAATTCCGAGAACAATGGAAGAGTTCCGAAGCATACTTAAACTTCAGCGGAATTCCGAGAACAATAGAAGAGTTCTGAAGCATTTTTAAAAGTCAGCGGAATACCGAGAACAATGGAAGAGTTGTGAAGCATTTTTAAAAGTCAGCGGAATTCCGAGAACACTGGAAGAGTTCCGAAGCATTTTTAAACTTCAGCGGAATTTGGAGAACAATCGAAGAGTTCCGAAGCAATTTTAAAAGTCAGCGGAATTCCGAGAACAATGGAAGAGTTCAGAAGCATTTTTAAAAGTCAGCGGAATTCCGAGAACAATGCAAGAGTTGTGAAGCATTTTTAAACGTCAGCGGAATTCCAAGAACAATGGAAGAGTTCCGAAGCATTTTTAAACTTCAGCAGAATTCCGAGAACAATGGAAGAGTTCCGAAGCATTCTTAAACTTCAGCGGAATTCCGAGAACAATGGAAGAGTTCCGAAGCATTTTTAAATGTCAGCGGAATTCCGAGAACAATGGAAGAGTTCCGAAGCATTTTTAAACATCAGCAGAATTCCTGGATCAATGGAAGAGTTCCGAATCATTTTTAAAAGTCAGCAGAATTCCGAGAACAATAGAAGGGTACCAAAGCATGTTTAAACTTCAGCGGAATTCTGAGAACAATGTAAGAGTTCCGAAGCATTTTTAAACTTCACCAGAATTCCGAGAACAATGGAAGAGTTCCGAAGCATTTTTAAACGTCAGCGGAATTCCGAGAACAATGGAAGAGTTCCGAAGCATTTTTAAACTTCACCGGAATTCCGAGAACAATGGAAGAGTTCCGAAGCATTTTTAAACGTCAGCGTAATTCCGAGAACAATGGAAGAGTTGTGAAGCATTTTTAAACGTCAGCGGAATTCCGAGAACAATGGAAGAGTTCCGAAGCATTTTTAAACTTCAGCAGAATTCCTGGATCAATGGAAGAGTTCCGAAACATTTTTAAAAGTCAGCAGAACTCCGAGAACAATAGAAGGGTACCAAAGCATGTTTAAACTTCAGCGGAATTCTGAGAACAATGTAAGAGTTCCGAAGCATTTTTAAACTTCACCGGAATTCCGAGAACAATGGAAGAGTTCCGAAGCATTTTTAAACGTCAGCGGAATTCCGAGAACAATGGAAGAGTTCTGAAGCATTTTTAAACATCAGCGGAATTTTGAAAACAATGGAAGATTTCCGAAGCATTTTTAAACGTCAGCGGAATTCTGCGAACACTGGAAGATTTCCGAAGCACTTTTAAACTTCAGCGGAATTTGGAGAACAATCGAAGAGTTCCGAAGCATTTTTAAAAGTCAGCGGAATTCCGAGAACAATGGAAGAGTTGTGAAGCATTTTTAAACGTCAGCGGAATACCAGAACAATGGAAGAGTTCCGAAGCATTTTTAAATGTCAGCGGAATTCCGAGAACAATGGAAGAGTTCTGAAGCATTTTTAAACGTCACCGGATTTTGAAAACAATGGAAGATTTCCGAAGCATTTTTAAACGTCAGCGGAATTCTGCGAACACTGGAAGAGTTCCGAAGCATTTTTAAACTTCAGCGGAATTTGGAGAACAATCGAAGAGTTCCGAAGCAATTTTAAAAGTCAGCGGAATTCCGAGAACAATGGAAGAGTTGTGAAGCATTTTTAAACTTCAGTGGAATTCCAAGAACAAAGGAAGAGTTCCGAAGCATTTTTAAACGTCAGCGGATTTTGAAAACAATGGAAGATTTCCGAAGCATTTTTAAACGTCAGCGGAATTTGGAGAACAATCGAAGAGTTCCGAAGCATTTTTAAACTTCAACGGAATTTGGAGAACAATCGAAGAGTTCCGTAGAAATTTTAAAAGTCAGCGGAATTCCGAGAACAATGGAAGAGTTGTGAAGCATTTTTAAACGTCAGTGGAATTCCAAGAACAATGGAAGAGTTCCGAAGAACTTTTAAATGTCAGCGGAATTCCGAGAACAATAGAAGAGTTCCGAAGCATTTTTAAACTTCAGCAGAATTCCTGGATCAATGGAAGAGTTCCGAAGCATTTTTAAAAGTCAGCAGAATTCCGAGAACAATAGAAGGGTACCAAAGCATGTTTAAACTTCAGCAGAATTCTGAGAACAATGTAAGAGTTCCGAAGCATTTTTAAACTTCACCGGAATTCCGAGAACAATGGAAGAGTTCCGAAGCATTTTTAAACGTCAGCGGAATTCCGAGAACAATGGAAGAGTTCTGAAGCATTTTTAAACATCAGCGGAATTTTGAAAACAATGGAAGATTTCCGAAGCATTTTTAAACGTCAGCGGAATTCTGCAAACACTGGAAGAGTTCCGAAGCATTTTTAAACTTCAGCGGAATTTGGAGAACAATCGAAGAGTTCCGAAGCATTTTTAAAAGTCAGCGGAATTCCGAGAACACTGGAAGAGTTCCGAAGCATTTTTAAACTTCAGCGGAATTTGGAGAACAATCGAAGAGTTCCGAAGCATTTTTAAAAGTCAGCGGAATTCCGAGAACAATGGAAGAGTTGTGAAGCATTTTTAAACGTCAGCGGAATTCCGAGAACAATGGAAGAGTTCCGAAGCATTTTTAAACTTCAGCAGAATTCCTGGATCAATGGAAGAGTTCCGAAACATTTTTAAAAGTCAGCAGAACTCCGAGAACAATAGAAGGGTACCAAAGCATGTTTAAACTTCAGCGGAATTCTGAGAACAATGTAAGAGTTCCGAAGCATTTTTAAAAGTCAGCGGAATTCCGAGAACACTGGAAGAATTCCGAAGCATTTTTAAACTTCAGCGGAATTTGGAGAACAATCGAAGAGTTCCGAAGCATTTTTAAAAGTCAGCGGAATTCCGAGAACAATGGAAGAGTTGAGAAGCATTTTTAAACGTCAGCGGAATACCAGAACAATGGAAGAGTTCCGAAACATTTTTAAATGTCAGCGGAATTCCGAGAACAATGGAAGAGTTCTGAAGCATTTTTAAACGTCAGCGGATTTTGAAAACAATGGAAGATTTCTGAATCATTTTTAAACGTCAGCGGAATTCTGCGAACACTGGAAGAGTTCCGAAGCATTTTTAAACTTCAGCAGAATTCTGAGAACAATGGAAGAGTTCTGAAGCATTCTTAAACTTCAGTGGAATTCCGAGAACAATGGAACAGTTTTGAAGCAATTTTAAGCGTCAGCGGAATTCCGACAACAATGGAAGAGTTCCGAAGCATTTTTAAAAGTCAGCGGAATTCTGAGAACAATAGAAGAGTTGTGAAGCATTTTTAAGCGTCAGCGGAATTCCGAGAACAATGGAAGAATTCCGAAACATTTTTAAACTTCAAAACATCAGAAGAATTCCGAGAACAATGGAAGAGTTCCGAAGCATTCTTAAACTTCAGCGGAATTCCGAGAACAATGGAAGAGTTTCGAAGCATTTTTAAAGGTCAGCGGAATTCCGAGAACAATGGAAGAGTTCCGAAGCATTTTTAAACATCAGCAGAATTCCTGGATCAATGGAAAAGTTCCGAATCATTTTTAAAAGTCAGCAGAATTCCGAGAACAATAGAAGGGTACCAAAGCATGTTTAAACTTCAGCGGAATTCCGAGAACAATGTAAGAGTTCCGAAGCATTTTTAAACTTCACCAGAATTCCGAGAACAATGGAAGAGTTCAAAAGCATTTTTAAACGTCAGCGGAATTCCGAGAACAATGGAAGAGTTCCGAAGCATTTTTAAACTTCACCGGAATTCCGAGAACAATGGAAGAGTTCCGAAGCATTTTTAAACGTCAGCGGAATTCCGAGAACAATGGAAGAGTTCTGAAGCATTTTTAAACATCAGCGGAATTTTGAAAACAATGGAAGATTTCCGAAGCATTTTTAAACGTCAGCGGAATTCTGCGAACACTGGAAGAGTTCCGAAGCATTTTTAAACGTCAGCGGAATTCCGAGAACAATGGAAGAGTTCTGAAGCATTTTTAAACTTCAGCGGAATTTGGAGAACAATCGAAGAGTTCTGAAGCATTTTTAAAAGTCAGCGGAATTCTGAGAACAATAGAAGAGTTGTGAAGCATTTTTAAGCGTCAGCGGAATTCCGAGAACAATGGAAGAATTCCGAAGCATTTTTAAACTTCAAAACTTCAGAAGAATTCCGAGAACAATGGAAGAGTTCCGAAGCATTCTTAAACTTCAGCGGAATTCCGAGAACAATGGAAGAGTTCCGAAGCATTTTTAAAGGTCAGCGGAATTCCGAGAACAATGGAAGAGTTCCGAAGCATTTTTAAACATCAGCAGAATTCCTGGATCAATGGAAGAGTTCCGAATCATTTTTAAAAGTCAGCAGAATTCCGAGAACAATAGAAGGGTACCAAAGCATGTTTAAACTTCAGCGGAATTCTGAGAACAATGTAAGAGTTCCGAAGCATTTTTAAACTTCACCAGAATTCCGAGAACAATGGAAGAGTTCCGAAGCATTTTTAAACGTCAGCGGAATTCCGAGAACAATGGAAGAGTTCCGAAGCATTTTTAAACTTCACCGGAATTCCGAGAACAATGGAAGAGTTCCGAAGCATTTTTAAACGTCAGCGGAATTCCGAGAACAATGGAAGAGTTCTGAAGCATTTTTAAACATCAGCGGAATTTTGAAAACAATGGAAGATTTCCGAAGCATTTTTAAACGTCAGCGGAATTCTGCGAACACTGGAAGAGTTCCGAAGCATTTTTAAACTTCAGCGGAATTTGGAGAACAATCGAAGAGTTCCGAAGCATTTTTAAAAGTCAGCGGAATTCCGAGAACAATGGAAGAGTTGTGAAGCATTTTTAAACGTCAGCGGAATTCCGAGAACAATGGAAGAGTTCCGAAGCATTTTTAAACTTCAGCAGAATTCCTGGATCAATGGAAGAGTTCCGAAACATTTTTAAAAGTCAGCAGAACTCCGAGAACAATAGAAGGGTACCAAAGCATGTTTAAACTTCAGCGGAATTCTGAGAACAATGTAAGAGTTCCGAAGCATTTTTAAACTTCACCGGAATTCCGAGAACAATGGAAGAGTTCCGAAGCATTTTTAAACGTCAGCGGAATTCCGAGAACAATGGAAGAGTTCTGAAGCATTTTTAAACGTCAGCGGAATTTTGAAAACAATGGAAGATTTCCGAAGCATTTTTAAACGTCAGCGGAATTCCGAGAACAATGGAAGAGTTCTGAAGCATTTTTAAACTTCAGCGGAATTTGGAGAACAATCGAAGAGTTCTGAAGCATTTTTAAAAGTCAGCGGAATTCTGAGAACAATAGAAGAGTTGTGAAGCATTTTTAAGCGTCAGCGGAATTCCGAGAACAATGGAAGAATTCCGAAGCATTTTTAAACTTCAAAACTTCAGAAGAATTCCGAGAACAATGGAAGAGTTCCGAAGCATTCTTAAACTTCAGCGGAATTCCGAGAACAATGGAAGAGTTCCGAAGCATTTTTAAAGGTCAGCGGAATTCCGAGAACAATGGAAGAGTTCCGAAGCATTTTTAAACATCAGCAGAATTCCTGGATCAATGGAAGAGTTCCGAATCATTTTTAAAAGTCAGCAGAATTCCGAGAACAATAGAAGGGTACCAAAGCATGTTTAAACTTCAGCGGAATTCTGAGAACAATGTAAGAGTTCCGAAGCATTTTTAAACTTCACCAGAATTCCGAGAACAATGGAAGAGTTCCGAAGCATTTTTAAACGTCAGCGGAATTCCGAGAACAATGGAAGAGTTCCGAAGCATTTTTAAACTTCACCGGAATTCCGAGAACAATGGAAGAGTTCCGAAGCATTTTTAAACGTCAGCGTAATTCCGAGAACAATGGAAGAGTTGTGAAGCATTTTTAAACGTCAGCGGAATTCCGAGAACAATGGAAGAGTTCCGAAGCATTTTTAAACTTCAGCAGAATTCCTGGATCAATGGAAGAGTTCCGAAACATTTTTAAAAGTCAGCAGAACTCCGAGAACAATAGAAGGGTACCAAAGCATGTTTAAACTTCAGCGGAATTCTGAGAACAATGTAAGAGTTCCGAAGCATTTTTAAACTTCACCGGAATTCCGAGAACAATGGAAGAGTTCCGAAGCATTTTTAAACGTCAGCGGAATTCCGAGAACAATGGAAGAGTTCTGAAGCATTTTTAAACATCAGCGGAATTTTGAAAACAATGGAAGATTTCCGAAGCATTTTTAAACGTCAGCGGAATTCTGCGAACACTGGAAGAGTTCCGAAGCACTTTTAAACTTCAGCGGAATTTGGAGAACAATCGAAGAGTTCCGAAGCATTTTTAAAAGTCAGCGGAATTCCGAGAACACTGGAAGAATTCCGAAGCATTTTTAAACTTCAGCGGAATTTGGAGAACAATCGAAGAGTTCCGAAGCATTTTTAAAAGTCAGCGGAATTCCGAGAACAATGGAAGAGTTGTGAAGCATTTTTAAACGTCAGCGGAATACCAGAACAATGGAAGAGTTCCGAAGCATTTTTAAATGTCAGCGGAATTCCGAGAACAATGGAAGAGTTCTGAAGCATTTTTAAACGTCAGCGGATTTTGAAAACAATGGAAGATTTCCGAAGCATTTTTAAACGTCAGCGGAATTCTGCGAACACTGGAAGAGTTCCGAAGCATTTTTAAACTTCAGCGGAATTTGGAGAACAATCGAAGAGTTCCGAAGCAATTTTAAAAGTCAGCGGAATTCCGAGAACAATGGAAGAGTTGTGAAGCATTTTTAAACTTCAGTGGAATTCCAAGAACAAAGGAAGAGTTCCGAAGCATTTTTAAACGTCAGCGGATTTTGAAAACAATGGAAGATTTCCGAAGCATTTTTAAACGTCAGCGGAATTTGGAGAACAATCGAAGAGTTCCGAAGCATTTTTAAACTTCAACGGAATTTGGAGAACAATCGAAGAGTTCCGTAGCAATTTTAAAAGTCAGCGGAATTCCGAGAACAATGGAAGAGTTGTGAAGCATTTTTAAACGTCAGTGGAATTCCAAGAACAATGGAAGAGTTCCGAAGCATTTTTAAATGTCAGCGGAATTCCGAGAACAATAGAAGAGTTCCGAAGCATTTTTAAACTTCAGCAGAATTCCTGGATCAATGGAAGAGTTCCGAAGCATTTTTAAAAGTCAGCAGAATTCCGAGAACAATAGAAGGGTACCAAAGCATGTTTAAACTTCAGCAGAATTCTGAGAACAATGTAAGAGTTCCGAAGCATTTTTAAACTTCACCGGAATTCCGAGAACAATGGAAGAGTTCCGAAGCATTTTTAAACGTCAGCGGAATTCCGAGAACAATGGAAGAGTTCTGAAGCATTTTTAAACATCAGCGGAATTTTGAAAACAATGGAAGATTTCCGAAGCATTTTTAAACATCAGCGGAATTCTGCGAACACTGGAAGAGTTCCGAAGCATTTTTAAACTTCAGCGGAATTTGGAGAACAATCGAAGAGTTCCGAAGCATTTTTAAAAGTCAGCGGAATTCCGAGAACACTGGAAGAGTTCCGAAGCATTTTTAAACTTCAGCGGAATTTGGAGAACAATCGAAGAGTTCCGAAGCATTTTTAAAAGTCAGCGGAATTCCGAGAACAATGGAAGAGTTGTGAAGCATTTTTAAACGTCAGCGGAATTCCGAGAACAATGGAAGAGTTCCGAAGCATTTTTAAACGTCAGCGGAATTCCCAGAACAATGGAAGAATTCTGAAGCCTTTTTAAATGTCAGCGGAATTCCGAGAACAATGGAAGACTTCTGAAGGCTTTTTAAATGTCAGCGGAATTCCGAGAACAATGGAAGAGTTCCGAAGCATTTTTAAATGTCAGCGGAATTCTGAGAACAATGGAAGAGTTCCGAAGCATTTTTAAACTTCAGCAGAATTCCGAGAACAATGGAAGAGTTCCGAAGCATACTTAAACTTCAGCGGAATTCCGAGAACAATAGAAGAGTTCTGAAGCATTTTTAAAAGTCAGCGGAATACCGAGAACAATGGAAGAGTTGTGAAGCATTTTTAAAAGTCAGCGGAATTCCGAGAACACTGGAAGAGTTCCGAAGCATTTTTAAACTTCAGTGGAATTTGGAGAACAATCGAAGAGTTCCGAAGCAATTTTAAAAGTCAGCGGAATTCCGAGAACAATGGAAGAGTTCAGAAGCATTTTTAAAAGTCAGCGGAATTCCGAGAACAATGCAAGAGTTGTGAAGCATTTTTAAACGTCAGCGGAATTCCAAGAACAATGGAAGAGTTCCGAAGCATTTTTAAACTTCAGCAGAATTCCGAGAACAATGGAAGAGTTCCGAAGCATTCTTAAACTTCAGCGGAATTCCGAGAACAATGGAAGAGTTCCGAAGCATTTTTAAATGTCAGCGGAATTCCGAGAACAATGGAAGAGTTCCGAAGCATTTTTAAACATCAGCAGAATTCCTGGATCAATGGAAGAGTTCCGAATCATTTTTAAAAGTCAGCAGAATTCCGAGAACAATAGAAGGGTACCAAAGCATGTTTAAACTTCAGCGGAATTCTGAGAACAATGTAAGAGTTCCGAAGCATTTTTAAACGTCAGCGGAATTCCGAGAACAATGGAAGAGTTCCGAAGCATTTTTAAACTTCAGCAGAATTCCTGGATCAATGGAAGAGTTCCGAAACATTTTTAAAAGTCAGCAGAACTCCGAGAACAATAGAAGGGTACCAAAGCATGTTTAAACTTCAGCGGAATTCTGAGAACAATGTAAGAGTTCCGAAGCATTTTTAAACTTCACCGGAATTCCGAGAACAATGGAAGAGTTCCGAAGCATTTTTAAACGTCAGCGGAATTCCGAGAACAATGGAAGAGTTCTGAAGCATTTTTAAACGTCAGCGGAATTTTGAAAACAATGGAAGATTTCCGAAGCATTTTTAAACGTCAGCGGAATTCCGAGAACAATGGAAGAGTTCTGAAGCATTTTTAAACTTCAGCGGAATTTGGAGAACAATCGAAGAGTTCTGAAGCATTTTTAAAAGTCAGCGGAATTCTGAGAACAATAGAAGAGTTGTGAAGCATTTTTAAGCGTCAGCGGAATTCCGAGAACAATGGAAGAATTCCGAAGCATTTTTAAACTTCAAAACTTCAGAAGAATTCCGAGAACAATGGAAGAGTTCCGAAGCATTCTTAAACTTCAGCGGAATTCCGAGAACAATGGAAGAGTTCCGAAGCATTTTTAAAGGTCAGCGGAATTCCGAGAACAATGGAAGAGTTCCGAAGCATTTTTAAACATCAGCAGAATTCCTGGATCAATGGAAGAGTTCCGAATCATTTTTAAAAGTCAGCAGAATTCCGAGAACAATAGAAGGGTACCAAAGCATGTTTAAACTTCAGCGGAATTCTGAGAACAATGTAAGAGTTCCGAAGCATTTTTAAACTTCACCAGAATTCCGAGAACAATGGAAGAGTTCCGAAGCATTTTTAAACGTCAGCGGAATTCCGAGAACAATGGAAGAGTTCCGAAGCATTTTTAAACTTCACCGGAATTCCGAGAACAATGGAAGAGTTCCGAAGCATTTTTAAACGTCAGCGTAATTCCGAGAACAATGGAAGAGTTGTGAAGCATTTTTAAACGTCAGCGGAATTCCGAGAACAATGGAAGAGTTCCGAAGCATTTTTAAACTTCAGCAGAATTCCTGGATCAATGGAAGAGTTCCGAAACATTTTTAAAAGTCAGCAGAACTCCGAGAACAATAGAAGGGTACCAAAGCATGTTTAAACTTCAGCGGAATTCTGAGAACAATGTAAGAGTTCCGAAGCATTTTTAAACTTCACCGGAATTCCGAGAACAATGGAAGAGTTCCGAAGCATTTTTAAACGTCAGCGGAATTCCGAGAACAATGGAAGAGTTCTGAAGCATTTTTAAACATCAGCGGAATTTTGAAAACAATGGAAGATTTCCGAAGCATTTTTAAACGTCAGCGGAATTCTGCGAACACTGGAAGAGTTCCGAAGCACTTTTAAACTTCAGCGGAATTTGGAGAACAATCGAAGAGTTCCGAAGCATTTTTAAAAGTCAGCGGAATTCCGAGAACACTGGAAGAATTCCGAAGCATTTTTAAACTTCAGCGGAATTTGGAGAACAATCGAAGAGTTCCGAAGCATTTTTAAAAGTCAGCGGAATTCCGAGAACAATGGAAGAGTTGTGAAGCATTTTTAAACGTCAGCGGAATACCAGAACAATGGAAGAGTTCCGAAGCATTTTTAAATGTCAGCGGAATTCCGAGAACAATGGAAGAGTTCTGAAGCATTTTTAAACGTCAGCGGATTTTGAAAACAATGGAAGATTTCCGAAGCATTTTTAAACGTCAGCGGAATTCTGCGAACACTGGAAGAGTTCCGAAGCATTTTTAAACTTCAGCGGAATTTGGAGAACAATCGAAGAGTTCCGAAGCAATTTTAAAAGTCAGCGGAATTCCGAGAACAATGGAAGAGTTGTGAAGCATTTTTAAACTTCAGTGGAATTCCAAGAACAAAGGAAGAGTTCCGAAGCATTTTTAAACGTCAGCGGATTTTGAAAACAATGGAAGATTTCCGAAGCATTTTTAAACGTCAGCGGAATTTGGAGAACAATCGAAGAGTTCCGAAGCATTTTTAAACTTCAACGGAATTTGGAGAACAATCGAAGAGTTCCGTAGCAATTTTAAAAGTCAGCGGAATTCCGAGAACAATGGAAGAGTTGTGAAGCATTTTTAAACGTCAGTGGAATTCCAAGAACAATGGAAGAGTTCCGAAGCATTTTTAAATGTCAGCGGAATTCCGAGAACAATAGAAGAGTTCCGAAGCATTTTTAAACTTCAGCAGAATTCCTGGATCAATGGAAGAGTTCCGAAGCATTTTTAAAAGTCAGCAGAATTCCGAGAACAATAGAAGGGTACCAAAGCATGTTTAAACTTCAGCAGAATTCTGAGAACAATGTAAGAGTTCCGAAGCATTTTTAAACTTCACCGGAATTCCGAGAACAATGGAAGAGTTCCGAAGCATTTTTAAACGTCAGCGGAATTCCGAGAACAATGGAAGAGTTCTGAAGCATTTTTAAACATCAGCGGAATTTTGAAAACAATGGAAGATTTCCGAAGCATTTTTAAACATCAGCGGAATTCTGCGAACACTGGAAGAGTTCCGAAGCATTTTTAAACTTCAGCGGAATTTGGAGAACAATCGAAGAGTTCCGAAGCATTTTTAAAAGTCAGCGGAATTCCGAGAACACTGGAAGAGTTCCGAAGCATTTTTAAACTTCAGCGGAATTTGGAGAACAATCGAAGAGTTCCGAAGCATTTTTAAAAGTCAGCGGAATTCCGAGAACAATGGAAGAGTTGTGAAGCATTTTTAAACGTCAGCGGAATTCCGAGAACAATGGAAGAGTTCCGAAGCATTTTTAAACGTCAGCGGAATTCCCAGAACAATGGAAGAATTCTGAAGCCTTTTTAAATGTCAGCGGAATTCCGAGAACAATGGAAGACTTCTGAAGGCTTTTTAAATGTCAGCGGAATTCCGAGAACAATGGAAGAGTTCCGAAGCATTTTTAAATGTCAGCGGAATTCTGAGAACAATGGAAGAGTTCCGAAGCATTTTTAAACTTCAGCAGAATTCCGAGAACAATGGAAGAGTTCCGAAGCATACTTAAACTTCAGCGGAATTCCGAGAACAATAGAAGAGTTCTGAAGCATTTTTAAAAGTCAGCGGAATACCGAGAACAATGGAAGAGTTGTGAAGCATTTTTAAAAGTCAGCGGAATTCCGAGAACACTGGAAGAGTTCCGAAGCATTTTTAAACTTCAGCGGAATTTGGAGAACAATCGAAGAGTTCCGAAGCAATTTTAAAAGTCAGCGGAATTCCGAGAACAATGGAAGAGTTCAGAAGCATTTTTAAAAGTCAGCGGAATTCCAAGAACAATGCAAGAGTTGTGAAGCATTTTTAAACGTCAGCGGAATTCCAAGAACAATGGAAGAGTTCCGAAGCATTTTTAAACTTCAGCAGAATTCCGAGAACAATGGAAGAGTTCCGAAGCATTCTTAAACTTCAGCGGAATTCCGAGAACAATGGAAGAGTTCCGAAGCATTTTTAAATGTCAGCGGAATTCCGAGAACAATGGAAGAGTTCCGAAGCATTTTTAAACATCAGCAGAATTCCTGGATCAATGGAAGAGTTCCGAATCATTTTTAAAAGTCAGCAGAATTCCGAGAACAATAGAAGGGTACCAAAGCATGTTTAAACTTCAGCGGAATTCTGAGAACAATGTAAGAGTTCCGAAGCATTTTTAAACTTCACCAGAATTCCGAGAACAATGGAAGAGTTCCGAAGCATTTTTAAACGTCAGCGGAATTCCGAGAACAATGGAAGAGTTCCGAAGCATTTTTAAACTTCACCGGAATTCCGAGAACAATGGAAGAGTTCCGAAGCATTTTTAAACGTCAGCGTAATTCCGAGAACAATGGAAGAGTTGTGAAGCATTTTTAAACGTCAGCGGAATTCCGAGAACAATGGAAGAGTTCCGAAGCATTTTTAAACTTCAGCAGAATTCCTGGATCAATGGAAGAGTTCCGAAACATTTTTAAAAGTCAGCAGAACTCCGAGAACAATAGAAGGGTACCAAAGCATGTTTAAACTTCAGCGGAATTCTGAGAACAATGTAAGAGTTCCGAAGCATTTTTAAACTTCACCGGAATTCCGAGAACAATGGAAGAGTTCCGAAGCATTTTTAAACGTCAGCGGAATTCCGAGAACAATGGAAGAGTTCTGAAGCATTTTTAAACATCAGCGGAATTTTGAAAACAATGGAAGATTTCCGAAGCATTTTTAAACGTCAGCGGAATTCTGCGAACACTGGAAGATTTCCGAAGCACTTTTAAACTTCAGCGGAATTTGGAGAACAATCGAAGAGTTCCGAAGCATTTTTAAAAGTCAGCGGAATTCCGAGAACAATGGAAGAGTTGTGAAGCATTTTTAAACGTCAGCGGAATACCAGAACAATGGAAGAGTTCCGAAGCATTTTTAAATGTCAGCGGAATTCCGAGAACAATGGAAGAGTTCTGAAGCATTTTTAAACGTCACCGGATTTTGAAAACAATGGAAGATTTCCGAAGCATTTTTAAACGTCAGCGGAATTCTGCGAACACTGGAAGAGTTCCGAAGCATTTTTAAACTTCAGCGGAATTTGGAGAACAATCGAAGAGTTCCGAAGCAATTTTAAAAGTCAGCGGAATTCCGAGAACAATGGAAGAGTTGTGAAGCATTTTTAAACTTCAGTGGAATTCCAAGAACAAAGGAAGAGTTCCGAAGCATTTTTAAACGTCAGCGGATTTTGAAAACAATGGAAGATTTCCGAAGCATTTTTAAACGTCAGCGGAATTTGGAGAACAATCGAAGAGTTCCGAAGCATTTTTAAACTTCAACGGAATTTGGAGAACAATCGAAGAGTTCCGTAGAAATTTTAAAAGTCAGCGGAATTCCGAGAACAATGGAAGAGTTGTGAAGCATTTTTAAACGTCAGTGGAATTCCAAGAACAATGGAAGAGTTCCGAAGAACTTTTAAATGTCAGCGGAATTCCGAGAACAATAGAAGAGTTCCGAAGCATTTTTAAACTTCAGCAGAATTCCTGGATCAATGGAAGAGTTCCGAAGCATTTTTAAAAGTCAGCAGAATTCCGAGAACAATAGAAGGGTACCAAAGCATGTTTAAACTTCAGCAGAATTCTGAGAACAATGTAAGAGTTCCGAAGCATTTTTAAACTTCACCGGAATTCCGAGAACAATGGAAGAGTTCCGAAGCATTTTTAAACGTCAGCGGAATTCCGAGAACAATGGAAGAGTTCTGAAGCATTTTTAAACATCAGCGGAATTTTGAAAACAATGGAAGATTTCCGAAGCATTTTTAAACATCAGCGGAATTCTGCGAACACTGGAAGAGTTCCGAAGCATTTTTAAACTTCAGCGGAATTTGGAGAACAATCGAAGAGTTCCGAAGCATTTTTAAAAGTCAGCGGAATTCCGAGAACACTGGAAGAGTTCCGAAGCATTTTTAAACTTCAGCGGAATTTGGAGAACAATCGAAGAGTTCCGAAGCATTTTTAAAAGTCAGCGGAATTCCGAGAACAATGGAAGAGTTGTGAAGCATTTTTAAACGTCAGCGGAATTCCGAGAACAATGGAAGAGTTCCGAAGCATTTTTAAACGTCAGCGGAATTCCCAGAACAATGGAAGAATTCTGAAGCCTTTTTAAATGTCAGCGGAATTCCGAGAACAATGGAAGACTTCTGAAGGCTTTTTAAATGTCAGCGGAATTCCGAGAACAATGGAAGAGTTCCGAAGCATTTTTAAATGTCAGCGGAATTCTGAGAACAATGGAAGAGTTCCGAAGCATTTTTAAACTTCAGCAGAATTCCGAGAACAATGGAAGAGTTCCGAAGCATACTTAAACTTCAGCGGAATTCCGAGAACAATAGAAGAGTTCTGAAGCATTTTTAAAAGTCAGCGGAATACCGAGAACAATGGAAGAGTTGTGAAGCATTTTTAAAAGTCAGCGGAATTCCGAGAACACTGGAAGAGTTCCGAAGCATTTTTAAACTTCAGCGGAATTTGGAGAACAATCGAAGAGTTCCGAAGCAATTTTAAAAGTCAGCGGAATTCCGAGAACAATGGAAGAGTTCAGAAGCATTTTTAAAAGTCAGCGGAATTCCGAGAACAATGCAAGAGTTGTGAAGCATTTTTAAACGTCAGCGGAATTCCAAGAACAATGGAAGAGTTCCGAAGCATTTTTAAACTTCAGCAGAATTCCGAGAACAATGGAAGAGTTCCGAAGCATTCTTAAACTTCAGCGGAATTCCGAGAACAATGGAAGAGTTCCGAAGCATTTTTAAATGTCAGCGGAATTCCGAGAAAAATAGAAGAGTTGTGATGCATTTTTAAGCGTCAGCGGAATTCCGAGAACAAAGGAAGAGTTCCGAAGCATTTTTAAACTTCAGCAGAATTCTGAGAACAATGGAAGAGTTCTGAAGCATTCTTAAACTTCAGTGGAATTCCGAGAACAATGGAACAGTTTTGAAGCAATTTTAAGCGTCAGCGGAATTCCGACAACAATGGAAGAGTTCCGAAGCATTTTTAAAAGTCAGCGGAATTCTGAGAACAATAGAAGAGTTGTGAAGCATTTTTAAGCGTCAGCGGAATTCCGAGAACAATGGAAGAATTCCGAAGCATTTTTAAACGTCAGCGGAATTCCGAGAACAATGGAAGAGTTCTGAAGCCTTTTTAAATGTCAGCGGAATTCCGAGAACAATGGAAGACTTCTGAAGCATTTTTAAATGTCAGCGGAATTCTGAGAACAATGGAAGAGTTCCGAAGCATTTTTAAACTTCAGCAGAATTCCGAGAACAATGGAAGAGTTCCGAAGCATACTTAAACTTCAGTGGAATTCCGAGAACAATGGAAGAGTTCTGAAGCATTTTTAAAAGTCAGCGGAATACCGAGAACAATGGAAGAGTTGTGAAGCATTTTTAAAAGTCAGCCGAATTCCGAGAACACTGGAAGAGTTTCGAAGCATTTTTAAACTTCAGCGGAATTTGGAGAACAATCGAAGACTTCCGAAGCAATTTTAAAAGTCAGCGGAATTCCGAGAAAAATGGAAGAGTTGTGAAGCATTTTTAAACATCAGTGGAATTCCAAGAACAATGGAAGAGTTCCGAAGCATTTTTAAATGTCAGCGGAATTCTGAGAACAATGGAAGAGTTCCGAAGCATTTTTAAACTTCAGCAGAATTCCGAGAACAATGGAAGAGTTCCGAAGCATACTTAAACTTCAGCGGAATTCCGAGAACAATGGAAGAGTTCAGAAGCATTTTTAAAAGTCAGCGGAATTCCGAGAACAATGGAAGAGTTGTGAAGCATTTTTAAACGTCAGCGGAATTCCGAGAACAATGGAAGAGTTCCGAAGCATTTTTAAACTTCAGCAGAATTCCGAGAACAATGGAAGAGTTCCGAAGCATTCTTAAACTTCAGCGGAATTCCGAGAACAATGGAAGAGTTCCGAAGCATTTTTAAATGTCAGCGGAATTCCGAGAACAATAGAAGAGTTGTGAAGCATTTTTAAGCGTCAGCGGAATTCCGAGAACAATGGAAGAGTTCCGAAGCATTTTTAAACTTCAGCGGAATTCCGAGAACAATGGAACAGTTTTGAAGCAATTTTAAGCGTCAGCGGAATTCCGACAACAATGGAAGAGTTCCGAAG
Organism: Phyllobates terribilis; assembly: GCF_046119375.1. NCBI lineage: Eukaryota > Metazoa > Chordata > Amphibia > Anura > Dendrobatidae > Phyllobates > Phyllobates terribilis. The sequence continues at coordinate 8,212,568 of NW_027362788.1, read as the reverse complement.
CATTTTTAAAAGTCAGCGGAATTCTGAGAACAATAGAAGAGTTGTGAAGCATTTTTAAGCGTCAGCGGAATTCCGAGAACAATGGAAGAATTCCGAAGCATTTTTAAACTTCAAAGCTTCGGAAGAATTCCGAGAACAATGGAAGAGTTCCGAAGCATTCTTAAACTTCAGCGGAATTCCGAGAACAATGGAAGAGTTCCGAAGCATTTTTAAAAGTCAGCGGAATTCCGAGAACAATAGAAGGGTACCAAAGCATGTTTAAACTTCAGCGGAATTCTGAGAACAATGTAAGAGTTCCGAAGCATTTTTAAACTTCACCGGAATTCCGAGAACAATGGAAGAGTTCCGAATCATTTTTAAACGTCAGGGGAATTCCGAGAACAATGGAAGTGTTCTGAAGCATTTTTAAACGTCAGCGGAATTTTGAAAACAATGGAAGATTTCCGAAGCATTTTTAAACGTCAGCGGATTTCTTTGAACACTGGAAGAGTTCCGAAGCATTTTTAAACTTCAGCGGAATTTGGAGAACAATCGAAGAGTTCCGAAGCATTTTTAAAAGTCAGCGGAATTCCGAGAACACTGGAAGAGTTCCGAAGCATTTTTAAACTTCAGCGGAATTTGGAGAACAATCGAAGAGTTCCGAAGCATTTTTAAAAGTCAGCGGAATTCCGAGAACAATGGAAGAGTTCTAAAGCATTTTTAAAAGTCAGCGGAATTCCGAGAACAATGGAACAGTTGTGAAGCATTTTTAAAAGTCAGCGGAATTCCAAGAACAATGGAAGAGTTGTGAAGCATTTTTAAACGTCAGCGGAATTCCGAGAACAATGGAAGAGTTCTGAAGCCTTTTTAAATGTCAGCGGAATTCCGAGAACAATGGAAGAGTTCCGAAGCATTCTTAAATGTCAGCGGAATTCTGAGAACAATGGAAGAGTTCCGAAGCATTTTTAAACTTCAGCAGTATTCCGAGAACAATGGAAGAGTTCCGAAGCATTTTTAAACTTCAGCAGAATTCTGAGAACAATGGAAGAGTTCTGAAGCATTCTTAAACTTCAGCGGAATTCCGAGAACAATGGAACAGTTTTGAAGCAATTTTAAGCGTCAGCGGAATTCTGACAACAATGGATGAGTTCCGAAGCATTTTTAAAAGTCAGCGGAATTCTGAGAACAATAGAAGAGTTGTGAAGCATTTTTAAACGTCAGCGGAATTCTGCGAACACTGGAAGAGTTCCGAAGCACTTTTAAACTTCAGCGGAATTTGGAGAACAATCGAAGAGTTCCGAAGCATTTTTAAAAGTCAGCGGAATTCTGAGAACAATAGAAGAGTTGTGAAGCATTTTTAAACGTCAGCGGAATTCTGCGAACACTGGAAGAGTTCCGAAGCACTTTTAAACTTCAGCGGAATTTGGAGAACAATCGAAGAGTTCCGAAGCATTTTTAAAAGTCAGCGGAATTCCGAGAACACTGGAAGAATTCCGAAGCATTTTTAAACTTCAGCGGAATTTGGAGAACAATCGAAGAGTTCCGAAGCATTTTTAAAAGTCAGCGGAATTCCGAGAACAATGGAAGAGTTGTGAAGCATTTTTAAACATCAGCGGAATACCAGAACAATGGAAGAGTTCCGAAGCATTTTTAAATGTCAGCGGAATTCCGAGAACAATGGAAGAGTTCTGAAGCATTTTTAAACGTCAGCGGATTTTGAAAACAATGGAAGATTTCCGAAGCATTTTTAAACGTCAGCGGAATTTGGAGAACAATCGAAGAGTTCCGAAGCATTTTTAAACTTCAACGGAATTTGGAGAACAATCGAAGAGTTCCGTAGCAATTTTAAAAGTCAGCGGAATTCCGAGAACAATGGAAGAGTTGTGAAGCATTTTTAAACGTCAGTGGAATTCCAAGAACAATGGAAGAGTTCCGAAGCATTTTTAAATGTCAGCGGAATTCCGAGAACAATAGAAGAGTTCCGAAGCATTTTTAAACTTCAGCAGAATTCCTGGATCAATGGAAGAGTTCCGAAGCATTTTTAAAAGTCAGCAGAATTCCGAGAACAATAGAAGGGTACCAAAGCATGTTTAAACTTCAGCAGAATTCTGAGAACAATGTAAGAGTTCCGAAGCATTTTTAAACTTCACCGGAATTCCGAGAACAATGGAAGAGTTCCGAAGCATTTTTAAATGTCAGCGGAATTCCGAGAACAATGGAAGAGTTCTGAAGCATTTTTAAACATCAGCGGAATTTTGAAAACAATGGAAGATTTCCGAAGCATTTTTAAACGTCAGCGGAATTCTGCGAACACTGGAAGAGTTCCGAAGCATTTTTAAACTTCAGCGGAATTTGGAGAACTATCGAAGAGTTCCGAAGCATTTTTAAAAGTCAGCGGAATTCCGAGAACACTGGAAGAGTTCCGAAGCATTTTTAAACTTCAGCGGAATTTGGAGAACAATCGAAGAGTTCCGAAGCATTTTTAAAAGTCAGCGGAATTCCGAGAACAATGGAAGAGTTGTGAAGCATTTTTAAACGTCAGCGGAATTCCGAGAACAATGGAAGAGTTCCGAAGCATTTTTAAACGTCAGCGGAATTCCCAGAACAATGGAAGAATTCTGAAGCCTTTTTAAATGTCAGCGGAATTCCGAGAACAATGGAAGACTTCTGAAGGCTTTTTAAATGTCAGCGGAATTCCGAGAACAATGGAAGAGTTCCGAAGCATTTTTAAATGTCAGCGGAATTCTGAGAACAATGGAAGAGTTCCGAAGCATTTTTAAACTTCAGCAGAATTCCGAGAACAATGGAAGAGTTCCGAAGCATACTTAAACTTCAGCGGAATTCCGAGAACAATAGAAGAGTTCTGAAGCATTTTTAAAAGTCAGCGGAATACCGAGAACAATGGAAGAGTTGTGAAGCATTTTTAAAAGTCAGCGGAATTCCGAGAACACTGGAAGAGTTCCGAAGCATTTTTAAACTTCAGCGGAATTTGGAGAACAATCGAAGAGTTCCGAAGCAATTTTAAAAGTCAGCGGAATTCCGAGAACAATGGAAGAGTTCAGAAGCATTTTTAAAAGTCAGCGGAATTCCGAGAACAATGCAAGAGTTGTGAAGCATTTTTAAACGTCAGCGGAATTCCAAGAACAATGGAAGAGTTCCGAAGCATTTTTAAACTTCAGCAGAATTCCGAGAACAATGGAAGAGTTCCGAAGCATTCTTAAACTTCAGCGGAATTCCGAGAACAATGGAAGAGTTCCGAAGCATTTTTAAATGTCAGCGGAATTCCGAGAACAATAGAAGAGTTGTGATGCATTTTTAAGCGTCAGCGGAATTCCGAGAACAAAGGAAGAGTTCCGAAGCATTTTTAAACTTCAGCAGAATTCTGAGAACAATGGAAGAGTTCTGAAGCATTCTTAAACTTCAGTGGAATTCCGAGAACAATGGAACAGTTTTGAAGCAATTTTAAGCGTCAGCGGAATTCCGACAACAATGGAAGAGTTCCGAAGCATTTTTAAAAGTCAGCGGAATTCTGAGAACAATAGAAGAGTTGTGAAGCATTTTTAAGCGTCAGCGGAATTCCGAGAACAATGGAAGAATTCCGAAGCATTTTTAAACTTCAAAACTTCAGAAGAATTCCGAGAACAATGGAAGAGTTCCGAAGCATTCTTAAACTTCAGCGGAATTCCGAGAACAATGGAAGAGTTCCGAAGCATTTTTAAAGGTCAGCGGAATTCCGAGAACAATGGAAGAGTTCCGAAGCATTTTTAAACATCAGCAGAATTCCTGGATCAATGGAAGAGTTCCGAATCATTTTTAAAAGTCAGCAGAATTCCGAGAACAATAGAAGGGTACCAAAGCATGTTTAAACTTCAGCGGAATTCTGAGAACAATGTAAGAGTTCCGAAGCATTTTTAAACTTCACCAGAATTCCGAGAACAATGGAAGAGTTCCGAAGCATTTTTAAACGTCAGCGGAATTCCGAGAACAATGGAAGAGTTCCGAAGCATTTTTAAACTTCACCGGAATTCCGAGAACAATGGAAGATTTCCGAAGCATTTTTAAACGTCAGCGGAATTCTGCGAACACTGGAAGAGTTCCGAAGCATTTTTAAACTTCAGCGGAATTTGGAGAACAATCGAAGAGTTCCGAAGCATTTTTAAAAGTCAGCGGAATTCCGAGAACACTGGAAGAGTTCCGAAGCATTTTTAAACTTCAGCGGAATTTGGAGAACAATCGAAGAGTTCCGAAGCATTTTTAAAAGTCAGCGGAATTCCGAGAACAATGGAAGAGTTCTGAAGCCTTTTTAAATGTCAGCGGAATTCCGAGAACAATGGAAGACTTCTGAAGCATTTTTAAATGTCAGCGGAATTCTGAGAACAATGGAAGAGTTCCGAAGCATTTTTAAACTTCAGCAGAATTCCGAGAACAATGGAAGAGTTCCGAAGCATACTTAAACTTCAGTGGAATTCCGAGAACAATGGAAGAGTTCTGAAGCATTTTTAAAAGTCAGCGGAATACCGAGAACAATGGAAGAGTTGTGAAGCATTTTTAAAAGTCAGCCGAATTCCGAGAACACTGGAAGAGTTCCGAAGCATTTTTAAACTTCAGCGGAATTTGGAGAACAATCGAAGACTTCCGAAGCAATTTTAAAAGTCAGCGGAATTCCGAGAAAAATGGAAGAGTTGTGAAGCATTTTTAAACATCAGTGGAATTCCAAGAACAATGGAAGAGTTCCGAAGCATTTTTAAATGTCAGCGGAATTCTGAGAACAATGGAAGAGTTCCGAAGCATTTTTAAACTTCAGCAGAATTCCGAGAACAATGGAAGAGTTCCGAAGCATACTTAAACTTCAGCGGAATTCCGAGAACAATGGAAGAGTTCAGAAGCATTTTTAAAAGTCAGCGGAATTCCGAGAACAATGGAAGAGTTGTGAAGCATTTTTAAACGTCAGCGGAATTCCGAGAACAATGGAAGAGTTCCGAAGCATTTTTAAACTTCAGCAGAATTCCGAGAACAATGGAAGAGTTCCGAAGCATTTTTAAACGTCAGCGGATTTCTTTGAACACTGGAAGAGTTCCGAAGCATTTTTAAACTTCAGCGGAATTTGGAGAACAATCGAAGAGTTCCGAAGCATTTTTAAAAGTCAGCGGAATTCCGAGAACACTGGAAGAGTTCCGAAGCATTTTTAAACTTCAGCGGAATTTGGAGAACAATCGAAGAGTTCCGAAGCATTTTTAAAAGTCAGCGGAATTCCGAGAACAATGGAAGAGTTCTAAAGCATTTTTAAAAGTCAGCGGAATTCCGAGAACAATGGAACAGTTGTGAAGCATTTTTAAAAGTCAGCGGAATTCCAAGAACAATGGAAGAGTTGTGAAGCATTTTTAAACGTCAGCGGAATTCCGAGAACAATGGAAGAGTTCTGAAGCCTTTTTAAATGTCAGCGGAATTCCGAGAACAATGGAAGAGTTCCGAAGCATTCTTAAATGTCAGCGGAATTCTGAGAACAATGGAAGAGTTCCGAAGCATTTTTAAACTTCAGCAGTATTCCGAGAACAATGGAAGAGTTCCGAAGCATTTTTAAACTTCAGCAGAATTCTGAGAACAATGGAAGAGTTCTGAAGCATTCTTAAACTTCAGCGGAATTCCGAGAACAATGGAACAGTTTTGAAGCAATTTTAAGCGTCAGCGGAATTCTGACAACAATGGATGAGTTCCGAAGCATTTTTAAAAGTCAGCGGAATTCTGAGAACAATAGAAGAGTTGTGAAGCATTTTTAAGCGTCAGCGGAATTCCGAGAACAATGGAAGAATTCCGAAGCATTTTTAAACTTCAAAGCTTCAGAAGAATTCCGAGAACAATGGAAGAGTTCCGAAGCATTCTTAAACTTCAGCGGAATTCCGAGAACAATGGAAGAGTTCCGAAGCATTTTTAAAAGTCAGCGGAATTCCGAGAACAATGGAAGAGTTGCGAAGCATTTTTAAACATCAGCAGAATTCCTGGATCAATTGAAGAGTTCCAAATCATTTTTAAAAGTCAGCAGAATTCCGAGAACAATAGAAGGGTACCAAAGCATGTTTAAACTTCAGCGGAATTCTGAGAACAATGTAAGAGTTCCGAAGCATTTTTAAACTTCACCGGAATTCCGAGAACAATGGAAGAGTTCCGAATCATTTTTAAACGTCAGGGGAATTCCGAGAACAATGGAAGTGTTCTGAAGCATTTTTAAACGTCAGCGGAATTTTGAAAACAATGGAAGATTTCCGAAGCATTTTTAAACGTCAGCGGATTTCTTTGAACACTCGAAGAGTTCCGAAGCATTTTTAAACTTCAGCGGAATTTGGAGAACAATCGAAGAGTTCCGAAGCATTTTTAAAAGTCAGCGGAATTCCGAGAACACTGGAAGAGTTCCGAAGCATTTTTAAACTTCAGCGGAATTTGGAGAACAATCGAAGAGTTCTGAAGCATTTTTAAAAGTCAGCGGAATTCCGAGAACAATGGAACAGTTGTGAAGCATTTTTAAAAGTCAGCGGAATTCCAAGAACAATGGAAGAGTTGTGAAGCATTTTTAAACGTCAGCGGAATTCCGAGAACAATGGAAGAGTTCTGAAGCCTTTTTAAATGTCAGCGGAATTCCGAGAACAATGGAAGAGTTCCGAAGCATTTTTAAATGTCAGCGGAATTCTGAGAACAATGGAAGAGTTCCGAAGCATTTTTAAACTTCAGCAGTATTCCGAGAACAATGGAAGAGTTCCGAAGCATACTTAAACTTCAGCGGAATTCCGAGAACAATGGAAGAGTTCTGAAGCATTTTTAAAAGTCAGCGGAATACCGAGAACAATGGAAGAGTTGTGAAGCATTTTTAAACATCAGCGGAATACCAGAACAATGGAAGAGTTCCGAAGCATTTTTAAATGTCAGCTTAATTCTGAGAACAATGGAAGAGTTCTGAAGCATTTTTAAACGTCAGCGGATTTTGAAAACAATGGAAGATTTCCGAAGCATTTTTAAACGTCAGCGGAATTCTGCGAACACTGGAAGAGTTCCGAAGCATTTTTAAACTTCAGCGGAATTTGGAGAACAATCAAAGAGTTCCGAAGCAATTTTAAAAGTCAGCGGAATTCCGAGAACAATGGAAGAGTTGTGAAGCATTTTTAAACGTCAGTGGAATTCCAAGAACAAAGGAAGAGTTCCGAAGCATTTTTAAAAGTCAGCGGAATTCCGAGAACAATGGAAGAGTTCTGAAGGCTTTTTAAATGTCAGCGGAATTCCGAGAACAATGGAAGAGTTCCGAAGCATTTTTAAATGTCAGCGGAATTCTGAGAACAATGGAAGAGTTCCGAAGCATTTTTAAACTTCAGCGGAATTCCGAGAACAATGGAAGAGTTCAGAAGCATTTTTAAAAGTCAGCGGGATACCGAGAACAATGGAAGAGTTGTGAAGCATTTTTAAGCATCAGCGGAATTCCGAGAACAATGGAAGAGTTCCGAAGCATTTTTAAACTTCAGAAGAATTCTGAGAACAATGGAAGAGTTCCGAAGCATTCTTAAACTTCAGCGGAATTCCGAGAACAATGGAAGAGTTTCGAAGCATTTTTAAAAGTCAGCGGAATTCCGAGAACAATTGAAGAGTTGTGAAGCAATTTTAAGCGTCAGCGGAATTCCGAGAACAATGGAAGAGTTCCGAAGCATTTTTAAACGTCAGCGGAATTCCGAGAACAATGGAAGAGTTCTGAAGCATTTTTAAAAGTCAGCGGAATTCTGAGAACTATAGAAGAGTTGTGAAGCACTTTTAAGCGTCAGCGGAATTCCGAGAACAATGGAAGAATTCCGAAGCATTTTTAAACTTCAAAACTTCAGCGGAATTCCGAGAACAATGGAAGAGTTCCGAAGCATTCTTAAACGTCAGCGGAATTCCGAGAACAATGGAAGAGTTCTGAAGCATTTTTAAAAGTCAGCGGAATTCTGAGAACTATAGAAGAGTTGTGAAGCACTTTTAAGCGTCAGCGGAATTCCGAGAACAATGGAAGTGTTCCGAAGCAATTTTAAGCGTCAGCGGAATTCCGAGAACAATGGAAGAGTTCCGAAGCATTTTTAAACGTCAGCGGAATTCCGAGAACAATGGAAGTGTTCCGAAGCATTTTTAAACGTCAGCGGAATTCCGAGAACGATGGAAGAGTTCTGAAGCATTTTTAAAAGTCAGCGGAATTCTGAGAACAATAGAAGAGTTGTGAAGCATTTTTAAGATTCAGCGGAATTCCGAGAACAATGGAAGAATTCCGAAGCATTTTTAAACTTCAAAACTTCAGTAGAATTTCGAGAACAATGGAAGAGTTCTGAAGCATTCTTAAACTTCAGCGGAATTCCGAGAACAATGGAAGAGTTCCGAAGCATTTTTAAAAGTCAGCGGAATTCCGAGAACAATGGAAGAGTTCCGAAGCATTTTTAAAAGTCAGCAGAATTCCGAGAACAATAGAAGGGTACCAAAGCATGTTTAAACTTCAGCGGAATTCTGAGAACAATGTAAGTGTTCCGAAGCATTTTTAAACTTCACCGGAATTCCGAGAACAATGGAAGAGTTCCGAAGCATTTTTAAACGTCAGCGGAATTCCGAGAACAATGGAAGAGTTCTGAAGCATTTTTAAACATCAGCGGAATTTTGAAAACAATGGAAGATTTCCGAAGCATTTTTAAACGTCAGCGGAATTCTGCGAACACTGGAAGAGTTCCGAAGCATTTTTAAACTTCAGCGGAATTTGGAGAACAATCGAAGAGTTCCGAAGCATTTTTAAAAGTCAGCAGAATTCCGAGAACAATGGAAGAGTTGTGAAGCATTTTTAAGCATCAGCGGAATTCCGAGAACAATGGAAGAGTTCCGAAGCATTTTTAAACTTCAGCAGAATTCTGAGAACAATGGAAGAGTTCCGAAGCATTCTTAAACTTCAGCGGAATTCCGAGAACAATATAAGAGTTTCGAAGCATTTTTAAAAGTCAGCGGAATTCCGAGAACAATAGAAGAGTTGTGAAGCAATTTTAAGCGTCAGCGGAATTCCGAGAACAATGGAAGTGTTCCGAAGCATTTTTAAACGTCAGCGGAATTCCGAGAACGATGGAAGAGTTCTGAAGCATTTTTAAAAGTCAGCGGAATTCTGAGAACAATAGAAGAGTTGTGAAGCATTTTTAAGCGTCAGCGGAATTCCGAGAACAATGGAAGAATTCCGAAGCATTTTTAAACTTCAAAACTTCAGTAGAATTCCGAGAACAATGGAAGAGTTCTGAAGCATTCTTAAACTTCAGCGGAATTCCGAGAACAATGGAAGAGTTCCGAAGCATTTTTAAAAGTCAGCGGAATTCCGAGAACAATGGAAGAGTTCCGAAGCATTTTTAAAAGTCAGCAGAATTCCGAGAACAATAGAAGGGTACCAAAGCATGTTTAAACTTCAGCGGAATTCTGAGAACAATGTAAGCGTTCCGAAGCATTTTTAAACTTCACCGCAATTCCGAGAACAATGGAAGAGTTCCGAAGCATTTTTAAACGTCAGCGGAATTCCGAGAACAATGGAAGAGTTCTGAAGCATTTTTAAACGTCAGCGGAATTTTGAAAACAATGGAAGATTTCCGAAGCATTTTTAAATGTTAGCGGAATTCTGCGAACACTGGAAGAGTTCCGAAGCATTTTTAAACTTCAGCGGAATTCCGAGAACAATGGAAGAGTTGTGAAGCATTTTTAAAAGTCAGCGGAATTCCGAGAACAATAGAAGAGTTGTGAAGCAATTTTAAGCATCAGCGGAATTCCGAGAACAATGGAAGTGTTCCGAAGCATTTTTAAACGTCAGCGGAATTCCGAGAACAATGGAAGAGTTCCGAAGCATTTTTAAAAGTCAGCGGAATTCCGAGAACAATGGAAGAGTTCCGAAGCATTTTTAAAAGTCAGCAGAATTCCGAGAACAATAGAAGGGTACCAAAGCATGTTTAAACTTCAGCGGAATTCTGAGAACAATGGAAGAGTTCCGAAGCATTTTTAAACTTCAGCGGAATTCCGAGAACAATGGAAGAGTTCTGAAGCATTTTTAAACGTCAGCGGAATTTTGAAAACAATGGAAGATTTCCGAAGCATTTTTAAACGTCAGCGGAATTCTGCGAACACTGGAAGAGTTCCGAAGCATTTTTAAAAGTCAGCGGAATTCCGAGAACAATGGAAGAGTTGTGAAGCATTTTTAAGCGTCAGTGGACTTCCGAGAACAATGGAAAAATTCCGAAGCATTTTTAAACTTCAAAACTTCGGCGGAATTCCGAGAACAATGGAAGAGTTCCGAAGCATTTTTAAAAGTCAGCGGAATTCCGAGAACAATGGAAGAGTTCCGAAGCATTTTTAAAAGTCAGCAGAATTCCGAGAACAATAGAAGGGTACCAAAGCATGTTTAAACTTCAGCGGAATACTGAGAACAATGTAAGCGTTCCGAAGCATTTTTAAACTTCACCGCAATTCCGAGAACAATGGAAGAGTTCCGAAGCATTTTTAAACGTCAGCGGAATTCCGAGAACAATGGAAGAGTTCTGAAGCATTTTTAAACGTCAGCGGAATTTTGAAAACAATGGAAGATTTCCGAAGCATTTTTAAACGTCAGCGGAATTCTGCGAACACTGGAAGAGTTCCGAAGCATTTTTAAACTTCAGCGGAATTTGGAGAACAATCGAAGAGTTCCGAAGCATTTTTAAAAGTCAGCGGAATTCCGAGAACAATGGAAGAGTTCTAAAGCATTTTTAAAAGTCAGCGGAATTCCGAGAACAATGGAAGAGTTGTGAAGCATTTTTAAAAGTCAGCGGAATTCCAAGAACAATGGAAGAGTTGTGAAGCATTTTTAAACGTCAGCGGAATTCCGAGAACAATGGAAGAGTTCTGAAGCCTTTTTAAATGTCAGCGGAATTCCGAGAACAATGGAAGAGTTCCGAAGCATTTTTAAATGTCAGCGGAATTCTGAGAACAATGGAAGAGTTCCGAATCATTTTTAAATGTCAGCGGAATTCCGAGAACAATAGAAGAGTTGTGAAGCATTTTTAAGCGTCAGCGGAATTCCGAGAACAATGGAAGAGTTCCGAAGCATTTTTAAACTTCAGCAGAATTCTGAGAACAATGGAAGAGTTCTGAAGCATTCTTAAACTTCAGCAGAATTCCGAGAACAATGGAACAGTTTTGAAGCAATTTTAAGCGTCAGCGGAATTCCGACAACAATGGAAGAGTTCCGAAGCATTTTTAAAAGTCAGCGGAATTCTGAGAGCAATAGAAGAGTTGTGAAGCATTTTTAAGCGTCAGCGGAATTCCGAGAACAATGGAAGAATTCCGAAGCAATTTTAAACTTCAAAACTTCAGAAGAATTCCGAGAACAATGGAAGAGTTCTCAAGCATTTTTAAACGTCAGCGTAATTTTGAAAACAATGGAAGATTTCCGAAGCATTTTTAAACGTCAGAGGAATTCTGCGAACACTGGAAGAGTTCCGAAGCATTTTTAAACTTCAGCGGAATTTGGAGAACAATCGAAGAGTTCCGAAGCATTTTTAAAAGTCATCAGAATTCCGAGAACAATGGAAGAGTTGTGAAGCATTTTTAAGCGTCAGCGGAATTCCGAGAGCAATGGAAGAGTTCCGAAGCATTTTTAAACTTCAGCAGAATTCTGAGAACAATGGAAGAGTTCCGAAGCATTCTTAAACTTCAGCGGAATTCCGAGAACATTGGAAGAGTTTCAAAGCATTTTTAAAAGTCAGCGGAATTCCGAGAACAATAGAAGAGTTGTGAAGCAATTTTAAGCGTCAGCGGAATTCCGAGAACAATGGAAGTGTTCCGAAGCATTTTTAAACGTCAGCGGAATTCCGAGAACGATGGAAGTATTCTGAAGCATTTTTAAAAGTCAGCGGAATTCTGAGAACAATAGAAGAGTTGTGAAGCATTTTTAAGCGTCAGCGGAATTCCGAGAACAATGGAAGAATTCCGAAGCATTTTTAAACTTCAAAACTTCAGTAGAATTCCGAGAACAATGGAAGAGTTCTGAAGCATTCTTAAACTTCAGCGGAATTCCGAGAACAAGGGAAGAGTTCCGAAGCATTTTTAAAAGTCAGCGGAATTCCGAGAACAATGGAAGAGTTCCGAAGCATTTTTAAAAGTCAGCAGAATTCCGAGAACAATAGAAGGGTACCAAAGCATGTTTAAACTTCAGCGGAATTTCGAGAACAATGGAAGAGTTCCGAAGCATTTTTAAACGTCAGCGGAATTCCGAGAACGATGGAAGAGTTCTGAAGCATTTTTAAAAGTCAGCGGAATTCTGAGAACAATAGAAGAGTTGTGAAGCATTTTTAAGCGTCAGCGGAATTCCGAGAACAATGGAAGAGTTCCGAAGCATTTTTAAAAGTCAGCGGAATTCGGAGAACAATGGAAGAGTTCCGAAGCATTTTTAAAAGTCAGCAGAATTCCGAGAACAATAGAAGGGTACCAAAGCATTTTTAAACGTCAGCGTAATTTTGAAAACAATGGAAGATTTCCGAAGCATTTTTAAACGTCAGCGGAATTCTGCAAACACTGGAAGAGTTCCGAAGCATTTTTAAACTTCAGCGGAATTTGGAGAACAATCGAAGAGTTCCGAAGCATTTTTAAAAGTCAGCGGAATTCCGAGAACAATGGAAGAGTTGTGAAGCATTTTTAAACGTCAGCGGAATTCCGAGAACAATGGAAGAGTTCTGAAGCCTTTTTAAATGTCAGCGGAATTCCGAGAACAATGGAAGAGTTCCGAAGCATTTTTAAATGTCAGCGGAATTCTGAGAACAATGGAAGAGTTCCGAATCATTTTTAAATGTCAGCGGAATTCCGAGAACAATAGAAGAGTTGTGAAGCATTTTTAAGCGTCAGCGGAATTCCGAGAACAATGGAAGAGTTCCGAAGCATTTTTAAACTTCAGCAGAATTCTGAGAACAATGGAAGAGTTCTGAAGCATTCTTAAACTTCAGCGGAATTCCGAGAACAATGGAACAGTTTTGAAGCAATTTTAAGCGTCAGCGGAATTCCGACAACAATGGAAGAGTTCCGAAGCATTTTTAAACGTCAGCGGAATTCTGAGAACAATAGAAGAGTTGTGAAGCATTTTTAAGCGTCAGCGGAATTCCGAGAACAATGGAAGAATTCCGAAGCATTTTTAAAAGTCAGCAGAATTCCGAGAACAATAGAAGGGTACCAAAGCATGTTTAAACTTCAGCGGAATTCTGAGAACAATGGAAGAGTTCCGAAGCATTTTTAAACTTCAGCGGAATTCCGAGAACAATGGAAGAGTTCTGAAGCATTTTTAAACGTCAGCGGAATTTTGAAAACAATGGAAGATTTCCGAAGCATTTTTAAACGTCAGCGGAATTCTGCGAACACTGGAAGAGTTCCGAAGCATTTTTAAAAGTCAGCGGAATTCCGAGAACAATGGAAGAGTTGTGAAGCATTTTTAAGCATCAGTGGAATTCCGAGAACAATGGAAAAATTCCGAAGCATTTTTAAACTTCAAAACTTCGGCGGAATTCCGAGAACAATGGAAGAGTTCCGAAGCATTTTTAAAAGTCAGCGGAATTCCGAGAACAATGGAAGAGTTCCGAAGCATTTTTAAAAGTCAGCAGAATTCCGAGAACAATAGAAGGGTACCAAAGCATGTTTAAACTTCAGCGGAATACTGAGAACAATGTAAGCGTTCCGAAGCATTTTTAAACTTCACCGCAATTCCGAGAACAATGGAAGAGTTCCGAAGCATTTTTAAACGTCAGCGGAATTCCGAGAACAATGGAAGAGTTCTGAAGCATTTTTAAACGTCAGCGGAATTTTGAAAACAATGGAAGATTTCCAAAGCATTTTTAAACGTCAGCGGAATTCTGCGAACATTGGAAGAGTTCCGAAGCATTTTTAAACTTCAACGGAATTTGGAGAACAATCGAAGAGTTCCGAAGCATTTTTAAAAGTCAGCGGAATTCCGAGAACAATGGAAGAGTTCTAAAGCATTTTTAAAAGTCAGCGGAATTCCGAGAACAATGGAAGAGTTGTGAAGCATTTTTAAAAGTCAGCGGAATTCCAAGAACAATGGAAGAGTTGTGAAGCATTTTTAAACGTCAGCGGAATTCCGAGAACAATGGAAGAGTTCTGAAGCCTTTTTAAATGTCAGCGGAATTCCGAGAACAATGGAAGAGTTCCGAAGCATTTTTAAATGTCAGCGGAATTCTGAGAACAATGGAAGAGTTCCGAATCATTTTTAAATGTCAGCGGAATTCCGAGAACAATAGAAGAGTTGTGAAGCCTTTTTAAGCCTCAGCGGAATTCCGAGAACAATGGAAGAGTTCGGAAGCATTTTTAAACTTCAGCAGAATTCTGAGAACAATGGAAGAGTTCTGAAGCATTCTTAAACTTCAGCAGAATTCCGAGAACAATGGAACAGTTTTGAAGCAATTTTAAGCGTCAGCGGAATTCCGACAACAATGGAAGAGTTCCGAAGCATTTTTAAAAGTCAGCGGAATTCTGAGAACAATAGAAGAGTTGTGAAGCATTTTTAAGCGTCAGCGGAATTCCGAGAACAATGGAATAATTCCGAAGCATTTTTAAACTTCAAAACTTCAGAAGAATTCCGAGAACAATGGAAGAGTTCTGAAGCATTTTTAAACGTCAGCGTAATTTTGAAAACAATGGAAGATTTCCAAAGCATTTTTAAACGTCAGAGGAATTCTGCGAACACTGGAAGAGTTCCGAAGCATTTTTAAACTTCAGCGGAATTTGGAGAACAATCGAAGAGTTCCGAAGCATTTTTAAAAGTCATCAGAATTCCGAGAACAATGGAAGAGTTGTGAAGCATTTTTAAGCGTCAGCGGAATTCCGAGAGCAATGGAAGAGTTCCGAAGCATTTTTAAACTTCAGCAGAATTCTGAGAACAATGGAAGAGTTCCGAAGCATTCTTAAACTTCAGCGGAATTCCGAGAACATTGGAAGAGTTTCAAAGCATTTTTAAAAGTCAGCGGAATTCCGAGAACAATAGAAGAGTTGTGAAGCAATTTTAAGCGTCAGCGGAATTCCGAGAACAATGGAAGAGTTCCGAAGCATTTTTAAAAGTCAGCGGAATTCCGAGAACAATGGAAGAGTTCCGAAGCATTTTTAAAAGTCAGCAGAATTCCGAGAACAATAGAAGGGTACCAAAGCATGTTTAAACTTCAGCGGAATTCTGAGAACAATGGAAGAGTTCCGAAGCATTTTTAAACTTCAGCGGAATTCCGAGAACAATGGAAGAGTTCTGAAGCATTTTTAAACGTCAGCGGAATTTTGAAAACAATGGAAGATTTCCGAAGCATTTTTAAACGTCAGCGGAATTCTGCGAACACTGGAAGAGTTCCGAAGCATTTTTAAAAGTCAGCGGAATTCCGAGAACAATGGAAGAGTTGTGAAGCATTTTTAAGCGTCAGTGGAATTCCGAGAACAATGGAAAAATTCCGAAGCATTTTTAAACTTCAAAACTTCGGCGGAATTCCGAGAACAATGGAAGAGTTCCGAAGCATTTTTAAAAGTCAGCGGAATTCCGAGAACAATGGAAGAGTTCCGAAGCATTTTTAAAAGTCAGCAGAATTCCGAGAACAATAGAAGGGTACCAAAGCATGTTTATACTTCAGCGGAATACTGAGAACAATGTAAGCGTTCCGAAGCATTTTTAAACTTCACCGCAATTCCAAGAACAATGGAAGAGTTCCGAAGCATTTTTAAACGTCAGCGGAATTCCGAGAACAATGGAAGAGTTCTGAAGCATTTTTAAACGTCAGCGGAATTTTGAAAACAATGGAAGATTTCCGAAGCATTTTTAAACGTCAGCGGAATTCTGCGAACACTGGAAGAGTTCCGAAGCATTTTTAAACTTCAGCGGAATTTGGAGAACAATCGAAGAGTTCCGAAGCATTTTTAAAAGTCAGCGGAATTCCGAGAACAATGGAAGAGTTCTAAAGCATTTTTAAAAGTCAGCGGAATTCCGAGAACAATGGAAGAGTTGTGAAGCATTTTTAAAAGTCAGCGGAATTCCAAGAACAATGGAAGAGTTGTGAAGCATTTTTAAACGTCAGCGGAATTCCGAGAACAATGGAAGAGTTCTGAAGCCTTTTTAAATGTCAGCGGAATTCCGAGAACAATGGAAGAGTTCCGAAGCATTTTTAAATGTCAGCGGAATTCTGAGAACAATGGAAGAGTTCCGAATCATTTTTAAATGTCAGCGGAATTCCGAGAACAATAGAAGAGTTGTGAAGCATTTTTAAGCGTCAGCGGAATTCCGAGAACAATGGAAGAGTTCCGAAGCATTTTTAAACTTCAGCAGAATTCTGAGAACAATGGAAGAGTTCTGAAGCATTCTTAAACTTCAGCAGAATTCCGAGAACAATGGAACAGTTTTGAAGCAATTTTAAGCGTCAGCGGAATTCCGACAACAATGGAAGAGTTCCGAAGCATTTTTAAAAGTCAGCGGAATTCTGAGAACAATAGAAGAGTTGTGAAGCATTTTTAAGCGTCAGCGGAATTCCGAGAACAATGGAAGAATTCCGAAGCAATTTTAAACTTCAAAACTTCAGAAGAATTCCGAGAACAATGGAAGAGTTCTGAAGCATTTTTAAACGTCAGCGTAATTTTGAAAACAATGGAAGATTTCCGAAGCATTTTTAAACGTCAGAGGAATTCTGCGAACACTGGAAGAGTTCCGAAGCATTTTTAAACTTCAGCGGAATTTGGAGAACAATCGAAGAGTTCCGAAGCATTTTTAAAAGTCATCAGAATTCCGAGAACAATGGAAGAGTTGTGAAGCATTTTTAAGCGTCAGCGGAATTCCGAGAGCAATGGAAGAGTTCCGAAGCATTTTTAAACTTCAGCAGAATTCTGAGAACAATGGAAGAGTTCCAAAGCATTCTTAAACTTCAGCGGAATTCCGAGAACATTGGAAGAGTTTCAAAGCATTTTTAAAAGTCAGCGGAATTCCGAGAACAATAGAAGAGTTGTGAAGCAATTTTAAGCGTCAGCGGAATTCCGAGAACAATGGAAGTGTTCCGAAGCATTTTTAAACGTCAGCGGAATTCCGAGAACGATGGAAGAATTCTGAAGCATATTTAAAAGTCAGCGGAATTCTGAGAACAATAGAAGAGTTGTGAAGCATTTTTAAGCGTCAGCGGAATTCCGAGAACAATGGAAGAATTCCGAAGCATTTTTAAACTTCAAAACTTCAGTAGAATTCCGAGAACAATGGAAGAGTTCTGAAGCATTCTTAAACTTCAGCGGAATTCCGAGAACAAGGGAAGAGTTCCGAAGCATTTTTAAAAGTCAGCGGAATTCCGAGAACAATGGAAGAGTTCCGAAGCATTTTTAAAAGTCAGCAGAATTCCGAGAACAATAGAAGGGTACCAAAGCATGTTTAAACTTCAGCGGAATTTCGAGAACAATGGAAGAGTTCCGAAGCATTTTTAAACGTCAGCGGAATTCCGAGAACGATGGAAGAGTTCTGAAGCATTTTTAAAAGTCAGCGGAATTCTGAGAACAATAGAAGAGTTGTGAAGCATTTTTAAGCGTCAGCGGAATTCCGAGAACAATGGAAGAGTTCCGAAGCATTTTTAAAAGTCAGCGGAATTCGGAGAACAATGGAAGAGTTCCGAAGCATTTTTAAAAGTCAGCAGAATTCCGAGAACAATAGAAGGGTACCAAAGCATTTTTAAACGTCAGCGTAATTTTGAAAACAATGGAAGATTTCCGAAGCATTTTTAAACGTCAGCGGAATTCTGCAAACACTGGAAGAGTTCCGAAGCATTTTTAAACTTCAGCGGAATTTGGAGAACAATCGAAGAGTTCCGAAGCATTTTTAAAAGTCAGCGGAATTCCGAGAACAATGGAAGAGTTGTGAAGCATTTTTAAACGTCAGCGGAATTCCGAGAACAATGGAAGAGGTCTGAAGCCTTTTTAAATGTCAGCGGAATTCCGAGAACAATGGAAGAGTTCCGAAGCATTTTTAAATGTCAGCGGAATTCTGAGAACAATGGAAGAGTTCCGAATCATTTTTAAATGTCAGCGGAATTCCGAGAACAATAGAAGAGTTGTGAAGCATTTTTAAGCGTCAGCGGAATTCCGAGAACAATGGAAGAGTTCCGAAGCATTTTTAAACTTCAGCAGAATTCTGAGAACAATGGAAGAGTTCTGAAGCATTTTTAAACGTCAGCGTAATTTTGAAAACAATGGAAGATTTCCGAAGCATTTTTAAACGTCAGAGGAATTCTGCGAACACTGGAAGAGTTCCGAAGCATTTTTAAACTTCAGCGGAATTTGGAGAACAATCGAAGAGTTCCAAAGCATTTTTAAAAGTCATCAGAATTCCGAGAACAATGGAAGAGTTGTGAAGCATTTTTAAGCGTCAGCGGAATTCCGAGAGCAATGGAAGAGTTCCGAAGCATTTTTAAAAGTCAGCAGAATTCCGAGAACAATAGAAGGGTACCAAAGCATGTTTAAACTTCAGCGGAATTCTGAGAACAATGGAAGAGTTCCGAAGCATTTTTAAACTTCAGCGGAATTCCGAGAACAATGGAAGAGTTCTGAAGCATTTTTAAACGTCAGCGGAATTTTGAAAACAATGGAAGATTTCCGAAGCATTTTTAAACGTCAGCGGAATTCTGCGAACACTGGAAGAGTTCCGAAGCATTTTTAAAAGTCAGCGGAATTCCGAGAACAATGGAAGAGTTGTGAAGCATTTTTAAGCATCAGTGGAATTCCGAGAACAATGGAAAAATTCCGAAGCATTTTTAAACTTCAAAACTTCGGCGGAATTCCGAGAACAATGGAAGAGTTCCGAAGCATTTTTAAAAGTCAGCGGAATTCCGAGAACAATGGAAGAGTTCCGAAGCATTTTTAAAAGTCAGCAGAATTCCGAGAACAATAGAAGGGTACCAAAGCATGTTTAAACTTCAGCGGAATACTGAGAACAATGTAAGCGTTCCGAAGCATTTTTAAACTTCACCGCAATTCCGAGAACAATGGAAGAGTTCCGAAGCATTTTTAAACGTCAGCGGAATTCCGAGAACAATGGAAGAGTTCTGAAGCATTTTTAAACGTCAGCGGAATTTTGAAAACAATGGAAGATTTCCAAAGCATTTTTAAACGTCAGCGGAATTCTGCGAACACTGGAAGAGTTCCGAAGCATTTTTAAACTTCAACGGAATTTGGAGAACAATCGAAGAGTTCCGAAGCATTTTTAAAAGTCAGCGGAATTCCGAGAACAATGGAAGAGTTCTAAAGCATTTTTAAAAGTCAGCGGAATTCCGAGAACAATGGAAGAGTTGTGAAGCATTTTTAAAAGTCAGCGGAATTCCAAGAACAATGGAAGAGTTGTGAAGCATTTTTAAACGTCAGCGGAATTCCGAGAACAATGGAAGAGTTCTGAAGCCTTTTTAAATGTCAGCGGAATTCCGAGAACAATGGAAGAGTTCCGAAGCATTTTTAAATGTCAGCGGAATTCTGAGAACAATGGAAGAGTTCCGAATCATTTTTAAATGTCAGCGGAATTCCGAGAACAATAGAAGAGTTGTGAAGCATTTTTAAGCCTCAGCGGAATTCCGAGAACAATGGAAGAGTTCCGAAGCATTTTTAAACTTCAGCAGAATTCTGAGAACAATGGAAGAGTTCTGAAGCATTCTTAAACTTCAGCAGAATTCCGAGAACAATGGAACAGTTTTGAAGCAATTTTAAGCGTCAGCGGAATTCCGACAACAATGGAAGAGTTCCGAAGCATTTTTAAAAGTCAGCGGAATTCTGAGAACAATAGAAGAGTTGTGAAGCATTTTTAAGCGTCAGCGGAATTCCGAGAACAATGGAATAATTCCGAAGCATTTTTAAACTTCAAAACTTCAGAAGAATTCCGAGAACAATGGAAGAGTTCTGAAGCATTTTTAAACGTCAGCGTAATTTTGAAAACAATGGAAGATTTCCGAAGCATTTTTAAACGTCAGAGGAATTCTGCGAACACTGGAAGAGTTCCGAAGCATTTTTAAACTTCAGCGGAATTTGGAGAACAATCGAAGAGTTCCGAAGCATTTTTAAAAGTCATCAGAATTCCGAGAACAATGGAAGAGTTGTGAAGCATTTTTAAGCGTCAGCGGAATTCCGAGAGCAATGGAAGAGTTCCGAAGCATTTTTAAACTTCAGCAGAATTCTGAGAACAATGGAAGAGTTCCGAAGCATTCTTAAACTTCAGCGGAATTCCGAGAACATTGGAAGAGTTTCAAAGCATTTTTAAAAGTCAGCGGAATTCCGAGAACAATAGAAGAGTTGTGAAGCAATTTTAAGCGTCAGCGGAATTCCGAGAACAATGGAAGTGTTCCGAAGCATTTTTAAACGTCAGCGGAATTCCGAGAACGATGGAAGAATTCTGAAGCATTTTTAAAAGTCAGCGGAATTCTGAGAACAATAGAAGAGTTGTGAAGCATTTTTAAGCGTCAGCGGAATTCCGAGAACAATGGAAGAATTCCGAAGCATTTTTAAACTTCAAAACTTCAGTAGAATTCCGAGAACAATGGAAGAGTTCTGAAGCATTCTTAAACTTCAGCGGAATTCCGAGAACAAGGGAAGAGTTCCGAAGCATTTTTAAAAGTCAGCGGAATTCCGAGAACAATGGAAGAGTTCCGAAGCATTTTTAAAAGTCAGCAGAATTCCGAGAACAATAGAAGGGTACCAAAGCATGTTTAAACTTCAGCGGAATTCCGAGAACAATGGAAGAGTTCCGAAGCATTTTTAAACGTCAGCGGAATTCCGAGAACGATGGAAGAGTTCTGAAGCATTTTTAAAAGTCAGCGGAATTCTGAGAACAATAGAAGAGTTGTGAAGCATTTTTAAGCGTCAGCGGAATTCCGAGAACAATGGAAGAGTTCCGAAGCATTTTTAAAAGTCAGCGGAATTCGGAGAACAATGGAAGAGTTCCGAAGCATTTTTAAAAGTCAGCAGAATTCCGAGAACAATAGAAGGGTACCAAAGCATTTTTAAACGTCAGCGTAATTTTGAAAACAATGGAAGATTTCCGAAGCATTTTTAAACGTCAGCGGAATTCTGCAAACACTGGAAGAGTTCCGAAGCATTTTTAAACTTCAGCGGAATTTGGAGAACAATCGAAGAGTTCCGAAGCATTTTTAAAAGTCAGCGGAATTCCGAGAACAATGGAAGAGTTGTGAAGCATTTTTAAGCGTCAGCGGAATTCCGGGAACAATGGAAGAGTTCCGAAGCATTTTTAAACTTCAGCAGAATTCTGAGAACAATGGAAGAGTTCCGAAGCATTCTTAAACTTCAGCAGAATTCCGAGGACAATGGAAGAGTTCCGAAGCATTTTTAAATGTCAGCGGAATTCCGAGAACAATAGAAGAGTTGTGAAGCATTTTTAAGCGTCAGCGGAATTCTGAGAACAATGGAAGAGTTCCGAAGCATTTTTAAACTTCAGCAGAATTCTGAGAACAATGGAAGAGTTCTGAAGCATTCTTAAACTTCAGCGGAATTCCGAGAACAATGGAACAGTTTTGAAGCAATTTTAAGCGTCAGCGGAATTCCGACAACAATGGAAGAGTTCCGAAGCATTTTTAAAAGTCAGCGGAATTCTGAGAACAATAGAAGAGTTGTGAAGCATTTTTAAGCGTCAGCGGAATTCCAAGAACAATGGAAGAATTCCGAAGCATTTTTAAACTTCAAAACTTCAGAAGAATTCCGAGAACAATGGAAGAGTTCTGAAGCATTTTTAAGCGTCAGCGTAATTTTGAAAACAATGGAAGATTTCCGAAGCATTTTTAAACGTCAGCGGAATTCTGCAAACACTGGAAGAGTTCCGAAGCATTTTTAAACTTCAGCGGAATTTGGAGAACAATCGAAGAGTTCCGAAGCATTTTTAAACGTCAGCGGAATTTCGAGAACACTGGAAGAGTTCCGAAGCATTTTTAAACTTCAGCGGAATTTGGAGAACAATCGAAGAGTTCCGAAGCATTTTTAAAAGTCAGCGGAATTCCGAGAACAATGGAAGAGTTGTGAAGCATTTTTAAACGTCAGCAGAATACCAGAACAATGGAAGAGTTCCGAAGCATTTTTAAATGTCAGCGAAATTCCGAGAACAATGGAAGAGTTCTGAAGCATTTTTAAACGTCAGCGGATTTTGAAAACAATGGAAGATTTCCGAAGCATTTTTAAACGTCAGCGGAATTCTGTGAACACTGGAAGAGTTCCGAAGCATTTTTAAACTTCAGCGGAATTTGGAGAACAATCGAAGAGTTCCGAAGCAATTTTAAAAGTCAGCGGAATTCCGAGAACAATGGAAGAGTTGTGAAGCATTTTTAAACGTCAGTGGAATTCCAAGAACAAAGGAAGAGTTCCGAAGCATTTTTAAAAGTCAGCGGAATTCCGAGAACAATAGAAGAGTTGTGAAGCAATTTTAAGCGTCAGCGGAATTCCGAGAACAATGGAAGCGTTCAGAAGCATTTTTAAAAGTCAGCGGAATACCGAGAACAATGGAAGAGTTCCGAAGCATTTTTAAACTTCAGCAGAATTCCGAGAACAATGGAAGAGTTCTGAAGCATTTTTAAACGTCAGCGGAATTTTGAAAACAATGGAAGATTTCCGAAGCATTTTTAAACGTCAGCGGAATTCTGCGAACACTGGAAGAGTTCCGAAGCATTTTTAAACTTCAGCGGAATTTGGAGAACAATCGAAGAGTTCCGAAGCATTTTTAAAAGTCAGCGGAATTCCGAGAACAATGGAAGAGTTCTAAAGCATTTTTAAAAGTCAGCGGAATTCCGAGAACAATGGAAGAGTTGTGAAGCATTTTTAAAAGTCAGCGGAATTCCAAGAACAATGGAAGAGTTGTGAAGCATTTTTAAACGTCAGCGGAATTCCGAGAACAATGGAAGAGTTCTGAAGCCTTTTTAAATGTCAGCGGAATTCCGAGAACAATGGAAGAGTTCCGAAGCATTTTTAAATGTCAGCGGAATTCTGAGAACAATGGAAGAGTTCCGAATCATTTTTAAATGTCAGCGGAATTCCGAGAACAATAGAAGAGTTGTGAAGCATTTTTAAGCGTCAGCGGAATTCCGAGAACAATGGAAGAGTTCCGAAGCATTTTTAAACTTCAGCAGAATTCTGAGAACAATGGAAGAGTTCTGAAGCATTCTTAAACTTCAGCGGAATTCCGAGAACAATGGAACAGTTTTGAAGCAATTTTAAGCGTCAGCGGAATTCCGACAACAATGGAAGAGTTCCGAAGCATTTTTAAAAGTCAGCGGAATTCTGAGAACAATAGAAGAGTTGTGAAGCATTTTTAAGCGTCAGCGGAATTCCGAGAACAATGGAAGAATTCCGAAGCATTTTTAAACTTCAAAACTTCAGAAGAATTCCGAGAACAATGGAAGAGTTCTGAAGCATTTTTAAACGTCAGCGTAATTTTGAAAACAATGGAAGATTTCCGAAGCATTTTTAAACGTCAGAGGAATTCTGCGAACACTGGAAGAGTTCCGAAGCATTTTTAAACTTCAGCGGAATTTGGAGAACAATCGAAGAGTTCCAAAGCATTTTTAAAAGTCATCAGAATTCCGAGAACAATGGAGGAGTTGTGAAGCATTTTTAAGCGTCAGCGGAATTCCGAGAGCAATGGAAGAGTTCCGAAGCATTTTTAAGCGTCAGCGTAATTTTGAAAACAATGGAAGATTTCCGAAGCATTTTTAAACGTCAGCGGAATTCTGCAAACACTGGAAGAGTTCCGAAGCATTTTTAAACTTCAGCGGAATTTGGAGAACAATCGAAGAGTTCCGAAGCATTTTTAAAAGTCAGCGGAATTTCGAGAACACTGGAAGAGTTCCGAAGCATTTTTAAACTTCAGCGGAATTTGGAGAACAATCGAAGAGTTCCGAAGCATTTTTAAAAGTCAGCGGAATTCCGAGAACAATGGAAGAGTTGTGAAGCATTTTTAAACGTCAGCAGAATACCAGAACAATGGAAGAGTTCCGAAGCATTTTTAAATGTCAGCGGAATTCCGAGAACAATGGAAGAGTTCTGAAGCATTTTTAAACGTCAGCGGATTTTGAAAACAATGGAAGATTTCCGAAGCATTTTTAAACGTCAGCGGAATTCTGTGAACACTGGAAGAGTTCCGAAGCATTTTTAAACTTCAGCGGAATTTGGAGAACAATCGAAGAGTTCCGAAGCAATTTTAAAAGTCAGCGGAATTCCGAGAACAATGGAAGAGTTGTGAAGCATTTTTAAACGTCAGCAGAATACCAGAACAATGGAAGAGTTCCGAAGCATTTTTAAAAGTCAGCAGAATTCCGAGAACAATAGAAGGGTACCAAAGCATTTTTAAACGTCAGCGTAATTTTGAAAACAATGGAAGATTTCCGAAGCATTTTTAAACGTCAGCGGAATTCTGCAAACACTGGAAGAGTTCCGAAGCATTTTTAAACTTCAGCGGAATTTGGAGAACAATCGAAGAGTTCCGAAGCATTTTTAAAAGTCAGCGGAATTCCGAGAACAATGGAAGAGTTGTGAAGCATTTTTAAGCGTCAGCGGAATTCCGGGAACAATGGAAGAGTTCCGAAGCATTTTTAAACTTCAGCAGAATTCTGAGAACAATGGAAGAGTTCCGAAGCATTCTTAAACTTCAGCAGAATTCCGAGGACAATGGAAGAGTTCCGAAGCATTTTTAAATGTCAGCGGAATTCCGAGAACAATAGAAGAGTTGTGAAGCATTTTTAAGCGTCAGCGGAATTCTGAGAACAATGGAAGAGTTCCGAAGCATTTTTAAACTTCAGCAGAATTCTGAGAACAATGGAAGAGTTCTGAAGCATTCTTAAACTTCAGCGGAATTCCGAGAACAATGGAACAGTTTTGAAGCAATTTTAAGCGTCAGCGGAATTCCGACAACAATGGAAGAGTTCCGAAGCATTTTTAAAAGTCAGCGGAATTCTGAGAACAATAGAAGAGTTGTGAAGCATTTTTAAGCGTCAGCGGAATTCCAAGAACAATGGAAGAATTCCGAAGCATTTTTAAACTTCAAAACTTCAGAAGAATTCCGAGAACAATGGAAGAGTTCTGAAGCATTTTTAAGCGTCAGCGTAATTTTGAAAACAATGGAAGATTTCCGAAACATTTTTAAACGTCAGCGGAATTCTGCAAACACTGGAAGAGTTCCGAAGCATTTTTAAACTTCAGCGGAATTTGGAGAACAATCGAAGAGTTCCGAAGCATTTTTAAAAGTCAGCGGAATTTCGAGAACACTGGAAGAGTTCCGAAGCATTTTTAAACTTCAGCGGAATTTGGAGAACAATCGAAGAGTTCCGAAGCATTTTTAAAAGTCAGCGGAATTCCGAGAACAATGGAAGAGTTGTGAAGCATTTTTAAACGTCAGCAGAATACCAGAACAATGGAAGAGTTCCGAAGCATTTTTAAATGTCAGCGGAATTCCGAGAACAATGGAAGAGTTCTGAAGCATTTTTAAACGTCAGCGGATTTTGAAAACAATGGAAGATTTCCGAAGCATTTTTAAACGTCAGCGGAATTCTGTGAACACTGGAAGAGTTCCGAAGCATTTTTAAACTTCAGCGGAATTTGGAGAACAATCGAAGAGTTCCGAAGCAATTTTAAAAGTCAGCGGAATTCCGAGAACAATGGAAGAGTTGTGAAGCATTTTTAAACGTCAGTGGAATTCCAAGAACAAAGGAAGAGTTCCGAAGCATTTTTAAAAGTCAGCGGAATTCCGAGAACAATGGAAGAATTCCGAAGCATTTTTAAACTTCAAAACTTCAGAAGAATTCCGAGAACAATGGAAGAGTTCTGAAGAATTTTTAAACGTCAGCGTAATTTTGAAAACAATGGAAGATTTCCGAAGCATTTTTAAACGTCAGAGGAATTCTGCGAACACTGGAAGAGTTCCGAAGCATTTTTAAACTTCAGCGGAATTTGGAGAACAATCGAAGAGTTCCAAAGCATTTTTAAAAGTCATCAGAATTCCGAGAACAATGGAAGAGTTGTGAAGCATTTTTAAGCGTCAGCGGAATTCCGAGAGCAATGGAAGAGTTCCGAAGCATTTTTAAACTTCAGCAGAATTCTGAGAACAATGGAAGAGTTCCGAAGCATTCTTAAACTTCAGCGGAATTCCGAGAACATTGGAAGAGTTTCAAAGCATTTTTAAAAGTCAGCGGAATTCCGAGAACAATAGAAGAGTTGTGAAGCAATTTTAAGCGTCAGCGGAATTCCGAGAACAATGGAAGTGTTCCGAAGCATTTTTAAACGTCAGCGGAATTCCGAGAACGATGGAAGAGTTCTGAAGCATTTTTAAAAGTCAGCGGAATTCTGAGAACAATAGAAGAGTTGTGAAGCATTTTTAAGCGTCAGCGGAATTCCGAGAACAATGGAAGAATTCCGAAGCATTTTTAAACTTCAAAACTTCAGTAGAATTCCGAGAACAATGGAAGAGTTCTGAAGCATTCTTAAACTTCAGCGGAATTCCGAGAACAATGGAAGAGTTCTGAAGCATTTTTAAAAGTCAGCGGAATTCCGAGAACAATGGAAGAGTTCCGAAGCATTTTTAAAAGTCAGCAGAATTCCGAGAACAATAGAAGGGTACCAAAGCATTTTTAAACGTCAGCGGAATTCCGAGAACGATGAAAGAGTTGTGAAGCATTTTTAAAAGTCAGCGGAATTCTGAGAACAATAGAAGAGTTGTGAATCATTTTTAACCGTCAGCGGAATTCCGAGAACAATGGAAGAGTTCCGAAGCATTTTTAAAAGTCAGCGGAATTCGGAGAACAATGGAAGAGTTCCGAAGCATTTTTAAAAGTCAGCAGAATTCCGAGAACAATAGAAGGGTACCAAAGCATTTTTAAACGTCAGCGTAATTTTGAAAACAATGGAAGATTTCCGAAGCATTTTTAAACGTCAGCGGAATTCTGCGAACACTGGAAGAGTTCCGAAGCATTTTTAAACTTCAGCGGAATTTGGAGAACAATCGAAGAGTTCCGAAGCATTTTTAAAAGTCAGCGGAATTCCAAGAACAATGGAAGAGTTGTGAAGCATTTTTAAGCGTCAGCGGAATTCCGAGAACAATGGAAGAGTTCCGAAGCATTTTTAAACTTCAGCAGAATTCTGAGAACAATGGAAGAGTTCCGAAGCATTCTTAAACTTCAGCGGAATTCCGAGGACAATGGAAGAGTTCCGAAGCATTTTTAAATGTCAGCGGAATTCCGAGAACAATAGAAGAGTTGTGAAGCATTTTTAAGCGTCAGCAGAATTCTGAGAACAATGGAAGAGTTCTGAAGCATTCTTAAACTTCAGCGGAATTCCGAGAACAATGGAACAGTTTTGAAGCAATTTTAAGCGTCAGCGGAATTCCGACAACAATGGAAGAGTTCCGAAGCATTTTTAAAAGTCAGCGGAATTCTGAGAACAATAGAAGAGTTGTGAAGCATTTTTAAGCGTCAGCGGAATTCCAAGAACAATGGAAGAATTCCGAAGCATTTTTAAACTTCAAAACTTCAGAAGAATTCCGAGAACAATGGAAGAGTTCTGAAGCATTTTTAAGCGTCAGCGTAATTTTGAAAACAATGGAAGATTTCCGAAGCATTTTTAAACGTCAGCGGAATTCTGCAAACACTGGAAGAGTTCCGAAGCATTTTTAAACTTCAGCGGAATTTGGAGAACAATCGAAGAGTTCCGAAGCATTTTTAAAAGTCAGCGGAATTTCGAGAACACTGGAAGAGTTCCGAAGCATTTTTAAACTTCAGCGGAATTTGGAGAACAATCGAAGAGTTCCGAAGCATTTTTAAAAGTCAGCGGAATTCCGAGAACAATGGAAGAGTTGTGAAGCATTTTTAAACGTCAGCAGAATACCAGAACAATGGAAGAGTTCCGAAGCATTTTTAAATGTCAGCGGAATTCCGAGAACAATGGAAGAGTTCTGAAGCATTTTTAAACGTCAGCGGATTTTGAAAACAATGGAAGATTTCCGAAGCATTTTTAAACGTCAGCGGAATTCTGTGAACACTGGAAGAGTTCCGAAGCATTTTTAAACTTCAGCGGAATTTGGAGAACAATCGAAGAGTTCCGAAGCAATTTTAAAAGTCAGCGGAATTCCGAGAACAATGGAAGAGTTGTGAAGCATTTTTAAACGTCAGTGGAATTCCAAGAACAAAGGAAGAGTTCCGAAGCATTTTTAAACGTCAGCGGAATTCCGAGAACAATGGAAGAGTTCTGAAGGCTTTTTAAATGTCAGCGGAATTCCGAGAACAATTGAAGAGTTCCGAAGCATTTTTAAACTTCAGCAGAATTCCGAGAACAATGGAAGAGTTCCGAAGCATACTTAAACTTCAGCGGAATTCCGAGAACAATGGAAGAGTTCAGAAGCATTTTTAAAAGTCAGCGGAATACCGAGAACAATGGAAGAGTTGTGAAGCATTTTTAAGCATCAGCGGAATTCCGAGAACAATGGAAGAGTTCCGAAGCATTTTTAAACTTCAGAAGAATTCTGAGAACAATGGAAGAGTTCCGAAGCATTCTTAAACTTCACCAGAATTCCGAGAACAATGGAAGAGTTTCGAAGCATTTTTAAAAGTCAGCGGAATTCCGAGAACAATAGAAGAGTTGTGAAGCAATTTTAAGCGTCAGCGGAATTCCGAGAACAATGGAAGCGTTCAGAAGCATTTTTAAAAGTCAGCGGAATACCGAGAACAATGGAAGAGTTGTGAAGCATTTTTAAGCATCAGCGGAATTCCGAGAACAATGGAAGAGTTCCGAAGCATTTTTAAACTTCAGCAGAATTCCGAGGACAATGGAAGAGTTCCGAAGCATTCTTAAACTTCAGCGGAATTCCGAGAACAATGGAAGAGTTCCGAAGCATTTTTAAATGTCAGCGGAATTCCGAGAACAATAGAAGAGTTGTGAAGCATTTTTAAGCGTCAGCGGAATTTCGAGAACAATGGAAGAGTTCCGAAGCATTTTTAAAAGTCAGTGGAATTCTCAGAACAATAGAAGAGTTGTGAAGCATTTTTAAGCGTCAGCGGAATTCCGAGAACAATGGAAGAATTCCGAAGCATTTTTAAACTTCAAAACTTCAGCAGAATTCCGAGAACAATGGAAGAGTTGAGAAGCATTCTTAAACTTCAGCGGAATTCCGAGAACAATGGAAGAGTTCCGAAGCATTTTTAAAAGTCAGCGGAATTCCGAGAACAATAGAAGAGTTCCGAAGCATTTTTAAACTTCAGCAGAATTCCTGGATCAATGGAAGAGTTCCGAAGCATTTTTAAAAGTCAGCAGAATTCCGAGAACAATAGAAGGGTACCAAAGCATGTTTAAACTTCAGCGGAATTCTGAGAACAATGTAACAGTTCCGAAGCATTTTTAAACTTCACCGGAATTCCGAGAACAATGGAAGAGTTCCGAAGCATTTTTAAACATCAGCGGAATTCCGATAACAATGGAAGAGTTCTGAAGCATTTTTAAACATCAGCGGAATTTTGAAAACAATGGAAGATTTCCGAAGCATTTTTAAACGTCAGCGGAATTCTGCGAACACTGGAAGAGTTCCGAAGCATTTTTAAACTTCAGCGGAATTTGGAGAACAATCGAAGAGTTCCGAAGCATTTTTAAAAGTCAGCGGAATTCCGAGAACAATGGAAGAGTTGTGAAGCATTTTTAAACGTCAGCGGAATTCTGAGAACAATGGAAGAGTTCCAAAGCATTTTTAAACGTCAGCGGAATTCCGAGAACAATGGAAGAGTTCTGAAGCCTTTTTAAATGTCAGCGGAATTCCGAGAACACTGGAAGAGTTCCGAAGCATACTTAAACTTCAGCGGAATTCCGAGAACAATGGAAGAGTTCCAAAGCATTTTTAAAAGTCATCAGAATTCCGAGAACAATGGAAGAGTTCTGAAGCATTTTTAAGCGTCAGCGGAATTCCGAGAGCAATGGAAGAGTTCCGAAGCATTTTTAAACTTCAGCAGAATTCTGAGAACAATGGAAGAGTTCCGAAGCATTCTTAAACTTCAGCGGAATTCCGAGAACATTGGAAGAGTTTCAAAGCATTTTTAAAAGTCAGCGGAATTCCGAGAACAATTGAAGAGTTGTGAAGCAATTTTAAGCGTCAGCGGAATTCCGAGAACAATGGAAGTGTTCCGAAGCATTTTTAAACGTCAGCGGAATTCCGAGAACGATGGAAGAGTTCTGAAGCATTTTTAAAAGTCAGCGGAATTCTGAGAACAATAGAAGAGTTGTGAAGCATTTTTAAGCGTCAGCGGAATTCCGAGAACAATGGAAGAATTCCGAAGCATTTTTAAACTTCAAAACTTCAGTAGAATTCCGAGAACAATGGAAGAGTTCTGAAGCATTCTTAAACTTCAGCGGAATTCCGAGAACAATGGAAGAGTTCCGAAGCATTTTTAAAAGTCAGCGGAATTCCGAGAACAATGGAAGAGTTCCGAAGCATTTTTAAAAGTCAGCAGAATTCCGAGAACAATAGAAGGGTACCAAAGCATGTTTAAACTTCAGCGGAATTCCGAGAACAATGGAAGAGTTCCGAAGCATTTTTAAACGTCAGCGGAATTCCGAGAACGATGGAAGAGTTGTGAAGCATTTTTAAAAGTCAGCGGAATTCTGAGAACAATAGAAGAGTTGTGAATCATTTTTAAGCGTCAGCGGAATTCCGAGAACAATGGAAGAGTTCCAAAGCATTTTTAAAAGTCAGCGGAATTCGGAGAACAATGGAAGAGTTCCGAAGCATTTTTAAAAGTCAGCAGAATTCCGAGAACAATAGAAGGGTACCAAAGCATTTTTAAACGTCAGCGGAATTCTGCGAACACTGGAAGAGTTCCGAAGCATTTTTAAACTTCAGCGGAATTTGGAGAACAATCGAAGAGTTCCGAAGCATTTTTAAAAGTCAGCGGAATTCCGAGAACAATGGAAGAGTTGTGAAGCATTTTTAAGCGTCAGCGGAATTCCGGGAACAATGGAAGAGTTCCGAAGCATTTTTAAACTTCAGCAGAATTCTGAGAACAATGGAAGAGTTCTGAAGCATTCTTAAACTTCAGCGGAATTCCGAGAACAATCGAACAGTTTTGAAGCAATTTTAAGCGTCAGCGGAATTCCGACAACAATGGAAGAGTTCCGAAGCATTTTTAAAAGTCAGCGGAATTCTGAGAACAATAGAAGAGTTGTGAAGCATTTTTAAGCGTCAGCGGAATTCCAAGAACAATGGAAGAATTCCGAAGCATTTTTAAACTTCAAAACTTCAGCAGAATTCCGAGAACAATGGAAGAGTTTCGAAGCATTTTTAAAAGTCAGCGGAATTCCGAGAACAATAGAAGAGTTGTGAAGCAATTTTAAGCGTCAGCGGAATTCCGAGAACAATGGAAGCGTTCAGAAGCATTTTTAAAAGTCAGCGGAATACCGAGAACAATGGAAGAGTTGTGAAGCATTTTTAAGCATCAGCGGAATTCCGAGAACAATGGAAGAGTTCCGAAGCATTTTTAAACTTCAGCAGAATTCCGAGAACAATGGAAGAGTTCCGAAGCATTCTTAAACTTCAGCGGAATTCCGAGAACAATGGAAGAGTTCCGAAGCATTTTTAAATGTCAGCGGAATTCCGAGAACAATAGAAGAGTTGTGAAGCATTTTTAAGCGTCAGCGGAATTTCGAGAACAATGGAAGAGTTCCGAAGCATTTTTAAAAGTCAGTGGAATTCTGAGAACAATAGAAGAGTTGTGAAGCATTTTTAAGCGTCAGCGGAATTCCGAGAACAATGGAAGAATTCCGAAGCATTTTTAAACTTCAAAACTTCAGCCGAATTCCGAGAACAATGGAAGAGTTGAGAAGCATTCTTAAACTTCAGCGGAATTCTGAGAACAATGGAAGAGTTCTGAAGCATTTTTAAAAGTCAGCGGAATTCCGAGAACAATAGAAGAGTTCCGAAGCATTTTTAAACTTCAGCAGAATTCCTGGATCAATGGAAGAGTTCCGAAGCATTTTTAAAAGTCAGCAGAATTCCGAGAACAATAGAAGGGTACCAAAGCATGTTTAAACTTCAGCGGAATTCTGAGAACAATGTAAGAGTTCCGAAGCATTTTTAAACTTCACCGGAATTCCGAGAACAATGGAAGAGTTCCGAAGCATTTTTAAACATCAGCGGAATTCCGAGAACAATGGAAGAGTTCTGAAGCATTTTTAAACGTCAGCGGAATTCTGCGAACACTGGAAGAGTTCCGAAGCATTTTTAAACTTCAGCGGAATTTGGAGAACAATCGAAGAGTTCCGAAGCATTTTTAAAAGTCAGCGGAATTCCGAGAACAATGGAAGAGTTGTGAAGCATTTTTAAACGTCAGCGGAATTCTGAGAACAATGGAAGGGTTCCAAAGCATTTTTAAACGTCAGCGGAATTCCGAGAACAATGGAAGAGTTCTGAAGCCTTTTTAAATGTCAGCGGAATTCCGAGAATAATGGAAGAGTTGTGAAGCATTTTTAAAAGTCAGCGGAATTCCGAGAACACTGGAAGAGTTCCGAAGCATACTTAAACTTCAGCGGAATTCCGAGAACAATGGAAGAGTTCTGAAGCATTTTTAAAAGTCAGCAGAATACCGAGAACAATGGAAGAGTTGTGAAGCATTTTTAAAAGTCAGCGGAATTCCGAGAACACTGGAAAAGTTCCGAAGCATTTTTAAACTTCAGCGGAATTTGGAGAACAATCGAAGAGTTCCGAAGCAATTTTAAAAGTCAGCGGAATTCCGAGAACAATGGAAGAGTTGTGAAGCATTTTTAAACGTCAGTGGAATTCCAAGAACAATGGAAGAGTTCCGAAGCATTTTTAAATGTCAGCAGAATTCTGAGAACAATGGAAGAGTTCCGAAGCATTTTTAAACTTCAGCAGAATTCCGAGAACAATGGAAGAGTTCCGAAGCATACTTAAACTTCAGCGGAATTCCGAGAACAATGGAAGAGTTCAGAAGCATTTTTAAAAGTCAGCGGAATTCCGAGAACAATGGAAGAGTTGTGAAGCATTTTTAAACGTCAGCGGAATTCCGAGAACAATGGAAGAGTTCCGAAGCATTTTTAAACTTCAGCAGAATTCCGAGAACAATGGAAGAGTTCCGAAGCATTCTTAAACTTCAGCGGAATTCCGAGAAAAATGGAACAGTTTTGAAGCAATTTTAAGCGTCAGCGGAATTCCGACAGCAATGGAAGAGTTCCGAAGCATTTTTAGAAGTCAGCAGAATTCTGAGAACAATAGAAGAGTTGTGAAGCATTTTTAAGCGTCAGCGGAATTCCGAGAACAATGGAAGAATTCCGAAGCATTTTTAAACTTCAAAACTTCAGAAGAATTCCGAGAACAATAGAAGGGTACCAAAGCATGTTTAAACTTCAGCGGAATTCTGAGAACAATGTAAGAGTTCCGAAGCATTTTTAAACTTCACCGGAATTCCGAGAACACTGGAAGAGTTCCGAAGCATTTTTAAACTTCAGCGGAATTTGGAGAACAATCGAAGAGTTCCGAAGCATTTTTAAAAGTCAGCGGAATTCCGAGAACAATGGAAGAGTTGTGAAGCATTTTTAAACGTCAGCGGAATTCCGAGAACAATGGAAGAGTTCCGAAGCATTTTTAAACGTCAGCGGAATTCCGAGAACAATGGAAGAGTTCTGAAGCCTTTTTAAATGTCAGCGGAATTCCGAGAACAATGGAAGACTTCTGAAGCATTTTTAAATGTCAGCGGAATTCTGAGAACAATGGAAGAGTTCCGAAGCATTTTTAAACTTCAGCAGAATTCCGAGAACAATGGAAGAGTTCCGAAGCATACTTAAACTTCAGCGGAATTCCGAGAACAATGGAAGAGTTCTGAAGCATTTTTAAAAGTCAGCGGAATACCGAGAACAATGGAAGAGTTGTGAAGCATTTTTAAAAGTCAGCGGAATTCCGAGAACAATGGAAGAATTCCGAAGCATTTTTAAACTTCAAAACTTCAGAAGAATTCCGAGAACAATAGAAGGGTACCAAAGCATGTTTAAACTTCAGCGGAATTCTGAGAACAATGTAAGAGTTCCGAAGCATTTTTAAACTTCACCGGAATTCCGAGAACACTGGAAGAGTTCCGAAGCATTTTTAAACTTCAGCGGAATTTGGAGAACAATCGAAGAGTTCCGAAGCATTTTTAAAAGTCAGCGGAATTCCGAGAACAATGGAAGAGTTGTGAAGCATTTTTTAACGTCAGCGGAATTCCGAGAACAATGGAAGAGTTCCGAAGCATTTTTAAACGTCAGCGGAATTCCGAGAACAATGGAAGAGTTCTGAAGCCTTTTTAAATGTCAGCGGAATTCCGAGAACAATGGAAGACTTCTGAAGCATTTTTAAATGTCAGCGGAATTCTGAGAACAATGGAAGAGTTCCGAAGCATTTTTAAACTTCAGCAGAATTCCGAGAACAATGGAAGAGTTCCGAAGCATACTTAAACTTCAGCGGAATTCCGAGAACAATGGAAGAGTTCTGAAGCATTTTTAAAAGTCAGCGGAATACCGAGAACAATGGAAGAGTTGTGAAGCATTTTTAAAAGTCAGCGGAATTCCGAGAACACTGGAAGAGTTCTGAAGCATTTTTAAACTTCAGCGGAATTTGGAGAACAATGGAAGAGTTCCGAAGCAATTTTAAAAGTCAGCAGAATTCCGAGAACAATGGAAGAGTTCCGAAGCATTCTTAAACTTCAGCGGAATTCCGAGAACAATGGAAGAGTTCCGAAGCATTTTTAAATGTCAGCGGAATTCCGAGAACAATAGAAGAGTTGTGAAGCATTTTTAAGCGTCAGCGGAATTCCGAGAACAATGGAAGAGTTCTGAAGCCTTTTTAAATGTCAGCGGAATTCCGAGAACACTGGAAGAGTTCCGAAGCATACTTAAACTTCAGCGGAATTCCGAGAACAATGGAAGAGTTCCAAAGCATTTTTAAAAGTCATCAGAATTCCGAGAACAATGGAAGAGTTGTGAAGCATTTTTAAGCGTCAGCGGAATTCCGAGAGCAATGGAAGAGTTCCGAAGCATTTTTAAACTTCAGCAGAATTCTGAGAACAATGGAAGAGTTCCGAAGCATTCTTAAACTTCAGCGGAATTCCGAGAACATTGGAAGAGTTTCAAAGCATTTTTAAAAGTCAGCGGAATTCCGAGAACAATAGAAGAGTTGTGAAGCAATTTTAAGCGTCAGCGGAATTCCGAGAACAATGGAAGTGTTCCGAAGCATTTTTAAACGTCAGCGGAATTCCGAGAACGATGGAAGAGTTCTGAAGCATTTTTAAAAGTCAGCGGAATTCTGAGAACAATAGAAGAGTTGTGAAGCATTTTTAAGCGTCAGCGGAATTCCGAGAACAATGGAAGAATTCCGAAGCATTTTTAAACTTCAAAACTTCAGTAAAATTCCGAGAACAATGGAAGAGTTCTGAAGCATTCTTAAACTTCAGCGGAATTCCGAGAACAATGGAAGAGTTGTGAAGCATTTTTAAAAGTCAGCGGAATTCTGAGAACAATAGAAGAGTTGTGAATCATTTTCAAGCGTCAGCGGAATTCCGAGAACAATGGAAGAGTTCCAAAGCATTTTTAAAAGTCAGCGGAATTCGGAGAACAATGGAAGAGTTCCGAAGCATTTTTAAAAGTCAGCAGAATTCCGAGAACAATAGAAGGGTACCAAAGCATGTTTAAACTTCAGCGGAATTCCGAGAACAATGGAAGAGTTCCGAAGCATTTTTAAACGTCAGCGGAATTCCGAGAACGATGGAAGAGTTGTGAAGCATTTTTAAAAGTCAGCGGAATTCTGAGAACAATAGAAGAGTTGTGAATCATTTTCAAGCGTCAGCGGAATTCCGAGAACAATGGAAGAGTTCCAAAGCATTTTTAAAAGTCAGCGGAATTCGGAGAACAATGGAAGAGTTCCGAAGCAATTTTAAAAGTCAGCAGAATTCCGAGAACAATAGAAGGGTACCAAAGCATTTTTAAACGTCAGCGTAATTTTGAAAACAATGGAAGATTTCCGAAGCATTTTTAAACGTCAGCGGAATTCTGCGAACACTGGAAGAGTTCCGAAGCATTTTTAAACTTCAGCGGAATTTGGAGAACAATCGAAGAGTTCCGAAGCATTTTTAAAAGTCAGCGGAATTCCGAGAACAATGGAAGAGTTGTGAAGCATTTTTAAGCGTCAGCGGAATTCCGGGAACAATGGAAGAGTTCCGAAGCATTTTTAAACTTCAGCAGAATTCTGAGAACAATGGAAGAGTTCCGAAGCATTCTTAAACTTCAGCGGAATTCCGAGGACAATGGAAGAGTTCCGAAGCATTTTTAAATGTCAGCGGAATTCCGAGAACAATAGAAGAGTTGTGAAGCATTTTTAAGCGTCAGCGGAATTCTGAGAACAATGGAAGAGTTCCGAAGCATTTTTAAACTTCAGCAGAATTCTGAGAACAATGGAAGAGTTCTGAAGCATTCTTAAACTTCAGCGGAATTCCGAGAACAATCGAACAGTTTTGAAGCAATTTTAAGCGTCAGCGGAATTCCGACAACAATGGAAGAGTTCCGAAGCATTTTTAAAAGTCAGCGGAATTCTGAGAACAATAGAAGAGTTGTGAAGCATTTTTAAGCGTCAGCGGAATTCCAAGAACAATGGAAGAATTCCGAAGCATTTTTAAACTTCAAAACTTCAGAAGAATTCCGAGAACAATGGAAGAGTTCTGAAGCATTTTTAAGCGTCAGCGTAATTTTGAAAACAATGGAAGATTTCCGAAGCATTTTTAAACGTCAGCGGAATTCTGCAAACACTGGAAGAGTTCCGAAGCATTTTTAAACTTCAGCGGAATTTGGAGAACAATCGAAGAGTTCCGAAGCATTTTTAAAAGTCAGCGGAATTTCGAGAACACTGGAAGAGTTCCGAAGCATTTTTAAACTTCAGCGGAATTTGGAGAACAATCGAAGAGTTCCGAAGCATTTTTAAAAGTCAGCGGAATTCCGAGAACAATGGAAGAGTTGTGAAGCATTTTTAAACGTCAGCAGAATACCAGAACAATGGAAGAGTTCCGAAGCATTTTTAAATGTCAGCGGAATTCCGAGAACAATGGAAGAGTTCTGAAGCATTTTTAAACGTCAGCGGATTTTGAAAACAATGGAAGATTTCCGAAGCATTTTTAAACGTCAGCGGAATTCTGTGAACACTGGAAGAGTTCCGAAGCATTTTTAAACTTCAGCGGAATTTGGAGAACAATCGAAGAGTTCCGAAGCAATTTTAAAAGTCAGCGGAATTCCGAGAAGAATGGAAGAGTTGTGAAGCATTTTTAAACGTCAGTGGAATTCCAAGAACAAAGGAAGAGTTCCGAAGCATTTTTAAACGTCAGCGGAATTCCGAGAACAATGGAAGAGTTCTGAAGGCTTTTTAAATGTCAGCGGAATTCCGAGAACAATGGAAGAGTTCCGAAGCATTTTTAAATGTCAGCGGAATTCTGAGAACAATTGAAGAGTTCCGAAGCATTTTTAAACTTCAGCAGAATTCCGAGAACAATGGAAGAGTTCCGAAGCATACTTAAACTTCAGCGGAATTCCGAGAACAATGGAAGAGTTCAGAAGCATTTTTAAAAGTCAGCGGAATACCGAGAACAATGGAAGAGTTGTGAAGCATTTTTAAGCATCAGCGGAATTCCGAGAACAATGGAAGAGTTCCGAAGCATTTTTAAACTTCAGAAGAATTCTGAGAACAATGGAAGAGTTCCGAAGCATTCTTAAACTTCAGCAGAATTCCGAGAACAATGGAAGAGTTTCGAAGCATTTTTAAAAGTCAGCGGAATTCCGAGAACAATAGAAGAGTTGTGAAGCAATTTTAAGCGTCAGCGGAATTCCGAGAACAATGGAAGCGTTCAGAAGCATTTTTAAAAGTCAGCGGAATACCGAGAACAATGGAAGAGTTGTGAAGCATTTTTAAGCATCAGCGGAATTCCGAGAACAATGGAAGAGTTCCGAAGCATTTTTAAACTTCAGCAGAATTCCGAGAACAATGGAAGAGTTCCGAAGCATTCTTAAACTTCAGCGGAATTCCGAGAACAATGGAAGAGTTCCGAAGCATTTTTAAATGTCAGCGGAATTCCGAGAACAATAGAAGAGTTGTGAAGCATTTTTAAGCGTCAGCGGAATTTCGAGAACAATGGAAGAGTTCCGAAGCATTTTTAAAAGTCAGTGGAATTCTGAGAACAATAGAAGAGTTGTGAAGCATTTTTAAGCGTCAGCGGAATTCCGAGAACAATGGAAGAATTCCGAAGCATTTTTAAACTTCAAAACTTCAGCCGAATTCCGAGAACAATGGAAGAGTTGAGAAGCATTCTTAAACTTCAGCGGAATTCTGAGAACAATGGAAGAGTTCTGAAGCATTTTTAAAAGTCAGCGGAATTCCGAGAACAATAGAAGAGTTCCGAAGCATTTTTAAACTTCAGCAGAATTCCTGGATCAATGGAAGAGTTCCGAAGCATTTTTAAAAGTCAGCAGAATTCCGAGAACAATAGAAGGGTACCAAAGCATGTTTAAACTTCAGCGGAATTCTGAGAACAATGTAAGAGTTCCGAAGCATTTTTAAACTTCACCGGAATTCCGAGAACAATGGAAGAGTTCCGAAGCATTTTTAAACATCAGCGGAATTCCGAGAACAATGGAAGAGTTCTGAAGCATTTTTAAACATCAGCGGAATTTTGAAAACAATGGAAGATTTCCGAAGCATTTTTAAACGTCAGCGGAATTCTGCGAACACTGGAAGAGTTCCGAAGCATTTTTAAACTTCAGCGGAATTTGGAGAACAATCGAAGAGTTCCGAAGCATTTTTAAAAGTCAGCGGAATTCCGAGAACAATGGAAGAGTTGTGAAGCATTTTTAAACGTCAGCGGAATTCTGAGAACAATGGAAGGGTTCCAAAGCATTTTTAAACGTCAGCGGAATTCCGAGAACAATGGAAGAGTTCTGAAGCCTTTTTAAATGTCAGCGGAATTCCGAGAATAATGGAAGAGTTGTGAAGCATTTTTAAAAGTCAGCGGAATTCCGAGAACACTGGAAGAGTTCCGAAGCATACTTAAACTTCAGCGGAATTCCGAGAACAATGGAAGAGTTCTGAAGCATTTTTAAAAGTCAGCAGGATACCGAGAACAATGGAAGAGTTGTGAAGCATTTTTAAAAGTCAGCGGAATTCCGAGAACACTGGAAAAGTTCCGAAGCATTTTTAAACTTCAGCGGAATTTGGAGAACAATCGAAGAGTTCCGAAGCAATTTTAAAAGTCAGCGGAATTCCGAGAACAATGGAAGAGTTGTGAAGCATTTTTAAACGTCAGTGGAATTCCAAGAACAATGGAAGAGTTCCGAAGCATTTTTAAATGTCAGCAGAATTCTGAGAACAATGGAAGAGTTCCGAAGCATTTTTAAACTTCAGCAGAATTCCGAGAACAATGGAAGAGTTCCGAAGCATACTTAAACTTCAGCGGAATTCCGAGAACAATGGAAGAGTTCAGAAGCATTTTTAAAAGTCAGCGGAATTCCGAGAACAATGGAAGAGTTGTGAAGCATTTTTAAACGTCAGCGGAATTCCGAGAACAATGGAAGAGTTCCGAAGCATTTTTAAACTTCAGCAGAATTCCGAGAACAATGGAAGAGTTCCGAAGCATTCTTAAACTTCAGCGGAATTCCGAGAAAAATGGAACAGTTTTGAAGCAATTTTAAGCGTCAGCGGAATTCCGACAGCAATGGAAGAGTTCCGAAGCATTTTTAGAAGTCAGCAGAATTCTGAGAACAATAGAAGAGTTGTGAAGCATTTTTAAGCGTCAGCGGAATTCCGAGAACAATGGAAGAATTCCGAAGCATTTTTAAACTTCAAAACTTCAGAAGAATTCCGAGAACAATAGAAGGGTACCAAAGCATGTTTAAACTTCAGCGGAATTCTGAGAACAATGTAAGAGTTCCGAAGCATTTTTAAACTTCACCGGAATTCCGAGAACACTGGAAGAGTTCCGAAGCATTTTTAAACTTCAGCGGAATTTGGAGAACAATCGAAGAGTTCCGAAGCATTTTTAAAAGTCAGCGGAATTCCGAGAACAATGGAAGAGTTGTGAAGCATTTTTAAACGTCAGCGGAATTCCGAGAACAATGGAAGAGTTCCGAAGCATTTTTAAACGTCAGCGGAATTCCGAGAACAATGGAAGAGTTCTGAAGCCTTTTTAAATGTCAGCGGAATTCCGAGAACAATGGAAGACTTCTGAAGCATTTTTAAATGTCAGCGGAATTCTGAGAACAATGGAAGAGTTCCGAAGCATTTTTAAACTTCAGCAGAATTCCGAGAACAATGGAAGAGTTCCGAAGCATACTTAAACTTCAGCGGAATTCCGAGAACAATGGAAGAGTTCTGAAGCATTTTTAAAAGTCAGCGGAATACCGAGAACAATGGAAGAGTTGTGAAGCATTTTTAAAAGTCAGCGGAATTCCGAGAACACTGGAAGAGTTCTGAAGCATTTTTAAACTTCAGCGGAATTTGGAGAACAATCGAAGAGTTCCGAAGCAATTTTAAAAGTCAGCGGAATTCCGAGAACAATGGAAGAGTTGTGAAGCATTTTTAAACGTCAGTGGAATTCCAAGAACAATGGAAGAGTTCCGAAGCATTTTTAAATGTCAGCAGAATTCTGAGAACAATGGAAGAGTTCCGAAGCATTTTTAAACTTCAGCAGAATTCCGAGAACAATGGAAGAGTTCCGAAGCATACTTAAACTTCAGCGGAATTCCGAGAACAATGGAAGAGTTCAGAAGCATTTTTAAAAGTCAGCGGAATTCCGAGAACAATGGAAGAGT
The DNA here is from genome assembly GCF_046119375.1 of Phyllobates terribilis. Classification (NCBI taxonomy): domain Eukaryota; kingdom Metazoa; phylum Chordata; class Amphibia; order Anura; family Dendrobatidae; genus Phyllobates; species Phyllobates terribilis. Next base: position 8,171,705 of record NW_027362788.1, on the reverse strand, counting down.
TGTGAAGCATTTTTAAACGTCAGCGGAATTCCGAGAACAATGGAAGAGTTCCGAAGCATTTTTAAACTTCAGCAGAATTCCGAGAACAATGGAACAGTTTTGAAGCAATTTTAAGCGTCAGCGGAATTCCGACAGCAATGGAAGAGTTCCGAAGCATTTTTAAAAGTCAGCAGAATTCTGAGAACAATAGAAGAGTTGTGAAGCATTTTTAAGCGTCAGCGGAATTCCGAGAACAATGGAAGAATTCCGAAGCATTTTTAAACTTCAAAACTTCAGAAGAATTCCAAGAACAATGGAAGAGTTCCGAAGCATTCTTAAACTTCAGCGGAATTCCAAGAACAATAGAAGAGTTCCGAAGCATTTTTAAACATCAGGGGAATTCCGAGAACAATGGAAGAGTTCTGAAGCATTTTTAAACGTCAGCGGAATTTTGAAAACAATGGAAGATTTCCGAAGCATTTTTAAACGTCAGCGGATTTCTGTGAACACTGGAAGAGTTCCGAAGCATTTTTAAACTTCAGCGGAATTGGGAGAACAATCGAAGAGTTCCGAAGCATTTTTAAAAGTCAGCGGAATTCCGAGAACAATGGAAGAGTTGTAAAGCATATTTAAAAGTCAGCGGAATTCCGAGAACAATGGAAGAGTTGTGAAGCATTTTTAAAAGTCAGCGGAATTCCGAGAACAATGGAAGAGTTGTGAAGCATTTTTAAACGTCAGCGGAATTCCGAGAACAATGGAAGAGTTCTGAAGCCTTTTTAAATGTCAGCGGAATTCCGAGAACAATGGAAGAGTTCCAAAGCATTTTTAAATGTCAGCGGAATTCTGAGAACAATGGAAGAGTTCCGAAGCATTTTTAAACTTCAGCAGAATTCCGAGAACAATGGAAGAGTTCCGAAGCATACTTAAACTTCAGCGGAATTCCGAGAACAATGGAAGAGTTCTGAAGCATTTTTAAAAGTCAGCGGAATACCGAGAACAATGGAAGAGTTGTGAAGCATTTTTAAACGTCAGTGGAATTCCAAGAACAAAGGAAGAGTTCCGAAGCATTTTTAAACATCAGCGGAATTCCGAGAACAATGGAAGAGTTCCGAAGCATTTTTAAACTTCAGAAGAATTCTGAGAACAATGGAAGAGTTCCGAAGCATTCTTAAACTTCAGCAGAATTCCGAGAACAATGGAAGAGTTTCGAAGCATTTTTAAAAGTCAGCGGAATTCCGAGAACAATAGAAGAGTTGTGAAGCAATTTTAAGCGTCAGCGGAATTCCGAGAACAATGGAAGCGTTCAGAAGCATTTTTAAAAGTCAGCGGAATACCGAGAACAATGGAAGAGTTGTGAAGCATTTTTAAGCATCAGCGGAATTCCGAGAACAATGGAAGAGTTCCGAAGCATTTTTAAACTTCAGCAGAATTCCGAGAACAATGGAAGAGTTCCGAAGCATTCTTAAACTTCAGCGGAATTCCGAGAACAATGTAAGAGATCCGAAGCATTTTTAAATGTCAGCGGAATTCCGAGAACAATAGAAGAGTTGTGAAGCATTTTTAAGCGTCAGCGGAATTTCGAGAACAATGGAAGAGTTCCGAAGCATTTTTAAACTTCAGCAGAATTCTGAGAGCAATGGAAGAGTTCTGAAGCATTCTTAAACTTCAGCGGAATTCCGAGAACAATGGAAGAGTTTTGAAGCAATTTTAAGCGTCAGCGGAATTCCGACAACAATGGAAGAGTTCCGAAGCATTTGTAAAAGTCAGCGGAATTCTGAGAACAATAGAAGAGTTGTGAAGCATTTTTAAGCGTCAGCGGAATTCCGAGAACAATGGAAGAATTCCGAAGCATTTTTAAACTTCAAAACTTCAGCAGAATTCCGAGAACAATGGAAGAGTTGAGAAGCATTTTTAAAAGTCAGCGGAATTCCGAGAACAATAGAAGAGTTCCGAAGCATTTTTAAACTTCAGCAGAATTCCTGGATCAATGGAAGAGTTCCGAAGCATTTTTAAACTTCAGCGGAATTTGGAGAACAATCGAAGAGTTCCGAAGCATTTTTAAAAGTCAGCGGAATTCCGAGAACAATGGAAGAGTTGTGAAGCATTTTTAAACGTCAGCGGAATTCCGAGAACAATGGAAGAGTTCCGAAGCATTTTTAAACGTCAGCGGAATTCCGAGAACAATGGAAGAGTTCTGAAGCCTTTTTAAATGTCAGCGGAATTCCGAGAACAATGGAAGACTTCTGAAGCATTTTTAAATGTCAGCGGAATTCTGAGAACAATGGAAGAGTTCCGAAGCATTTTTAAACTTCAGCAGAATTCCGAGAACAATGGAAGAGTTCCGAAGCATACTTAAACTTCAGCGGAATTCCGAGAACAATGGAAGAGTTCTGAAGCATTTTTAAAAGTCAGCGGAATACCGAGAACAATGGAAGAGTTGTGAAGCAATTTTAAAAGTCAGCGGAATTCCGAGAACAATGGAAGAGTTGTGAAGCATTTTTAAACGTCAGTGGAATTCCAAGAACAATGGAAGAGTTCCGAAGCATTTTTAAATGTCAGCAGAATTCTGAGAACAATGGAAGAGTTCCGAAGCATTTTTGAACTTCAGCAGAATTCCGAGAACAATGGAAGAGTTCCGAAGCATACTTAAACTTCAGCGGAATTCCGAGAACAATGGAAGAGTTCCGAAGCATTTTTAAAAGTCAGCGGAATTCCGAGAACACTGGAAGAGTTCCGAAGCATTTTTAAACTTCAGCAGAATTTGGAGAACAATCGAAGAGTTCCGAAGCATTTTTAAAAGTCAGCGGAATTCCGAGAACAATGGAAGAGTTGTGAAGCATTTTTAAACGTCAGCGGAATTCCGAGAAGAATGGAAGAGTTCCGAAGCATTTTTAAACGTCAGCGGAATTCCGAGAACAATGGAAGAGTTCTGAAGCCTTTTTAAATGTCAGCGGAATTCCGAGAACTATGGAAGACTTCTGAAGCATTTTTAAATGTCAGCGGAATTCTGAGAACAATGGAAGAGTTCCGAAGCATTTTTAAACTTCAGCAGAATTCCGAGAACAATGGAAGAGTTCCGAAGCATACTTAAACTTCAGCGGAATTCCGAGAACAATGGAAGAGTTCTGAAGCATTTTTAAAAGTCAGCGGAATACCGAGAACAATGGAAGAGTTGTGAAGCATTTTTAAAAGTCAGCGGAATACCGAGAACAATGGAAGAGTTGTGAAGCATTTTTAAAAGTCAGCGGAATACCGAGAACAATGGAAGAGTTGTGAAGCATTTTTAAAAGTCAGCGGAATTCCGAGAACAATGGAAGAACTCCGAAGCATTTTTAAACTTCAAAACTTCAGAAGAATTCCGAGAACAATAGAAGGGTACCAAAGCATGTTTAAACTTCAGCGGAATTCTGAGAACAATGTAAGAGTTCCGAAGCATTTTTAAACTTCACCGGAATTCCGAGAACACTGGAAGAGTTCCGAAGCATTTTTAAACTTCAGCGGAATTTGGAGAACAATCGAAGAGTTCCGAAGCATTTTTAAAAGTCAGCGGAATTCCGAGAACAATGGAAGAGTTGTGAAGCATTTTTTAACGTCAGCGGAATTCCGAGAACAATGGAAGAGTTCCGAAGCATTTTTAAACGTCAGCGGAATTCCGAGAACAATGGAAGAGTTCTGAAGCCTTTTTAAATGTCAGCGGAATTCCGAGAACAATGGAAGACTTCTGAAGCATTTTTAAATGTCAGCGGAATTCTGAGAACAATGGAAGAGTTCCGAAGCATTTTTAAACTTCAGCAGAATTCCGAGAACAATGGAAGAGTTCCGAAGCATACTTAAACTTCAGCGGAATTCCGAGAACAATGGAAGAGTTCTGAAGCATTTTTAAAAGTCAGCGGAATACCGAGAACAATGGAAGAGTTGTGAAGCATTTTTAAAAGTCAGCGGAATTCCGAGAACACTGGAAGAGTTCTGAAGCATTTTTAAACTTCAGCGGAATTTGGAGAACAATCGAAGAGTTCCGAAGCAATTTTAAAAGTCAGCGGAATTCCGAGAACAATGGAAGAGTTGTGAAGCATTTTTAAACGTCAGTGGAATTCCAAGAACAATGGAAGAGTTCCGAAGCATTTTTAAATGTCAGCAGAATTCTGAGAACAATGGAAGAGTTCCGAAGCATTTTTAAACTTCAGCAGAATTCCGAGAACAATGGAAGAGTTCCGAAGCATACTTAAACTTCAGCGGAATTCCGAGAACAATGGAAGAGTTCAGAAGCATTTTTAAAAGTCAGCGGAATTCCGAGAACAATGGAAGAGTTGTGAAGCATTTTTAAACGTCAGCGGAATTCCGAGAACAATGGAAGAGTTCCGAAGCATTTTTAAACTTCAGCAGAATTCCGAGAACAATGGAACAGTTTTGAAGCAATTTTAAGCGTCAGCGGAATTCCGACAGCAATGGAAGAGTTCCGAAGCATTTTTAAAAGTCAGCAGAATTCTGAGAACAATAGAAGAGTTGTGAAGCATTTTTAAGCGTCAGCGGAATTCCGAGAACAATGGAAGAATTCCGAAGCATTTTTAAACTTCAAAACTTCAGAAGAATTCCAAGAACAATGGAAGAGTTCCGAAGCATTCTTAAACTTCAGCGGAATTCCGAGAACAATAGAAGAGTTCCGAAGCATTTTTAAACATCAGGGGAATTCCGAGAACAATGGAAGAGTTCTGAAGCATTTTTAAACGTCAGCGGAATTTTGAAAACAATGGAAGATTTCCGAAGCATTTTTAAACGTCAGCGGATTTCTGTGAACACTGGAAGAGTTCCGAAGCATTTTTAAACTTCAGCGGAATTTGGAGAACAATCGAAGAGTTCCGAAGCATTTTTAAAAGTCAGCGGAATTCCGAGAACAATGGAAGAGTTGTGAAGCATTTTTAAACGTCAGCGGAATTCCGAGAAGAATGGAAGAGTTCCGAAGCATTTTTAAACGTCAGCGGAATTCCGAGAACAATGGAAGAGTTCTGAAGCCTTTTTAAATGTCAGCGGAATTCCGAGAACTATGGAAGACTTCTGAAGCATTTTTAAATGTCAGCGGAATTCTGAGAACAATGGAAGAGTTCCGAAGCATTTTTAAACTTCAGCAGAATTCCGAGAACAATGGAAGAGTTCCGAAGCATACTTAAACTTCAGCGGAATTCCGAGAACAATGGAAGAGTTCTGAAGCATTTTTAAAAGTCAGCGGAATACCGAGAACAATGGAAGAGTTGTGAAGCATTTTTAAAAGTCAGCGGAATACCGAGAACAATGGAAGAGTTGTGAAGCATTTTTAAAAGTCAGCGGAATACCGAGAACAATGGAAGAGTTGTGAAGCATTTTTAAAAGTCAGCGGAATTCCGAGAACAATGGAAGAATTCCGAAGCATTTTTAAACTTCAAAACTTCAGAAGAATTCCGAGAACAATAGAAGGGTACCAAAGCATGTTTAAACTTCAGCGGAATTCTGAGAACAATGTAAGAGTTCCGAAGCATTTTTAAACTTCACCGGAATTCCGAGAACACTGGAAGAGTTCCGAAGCATTTTTAAACTTCAGCGGAATTTGGAGAACAATCGAAGAGTTCCGAAGCATTTTTAAAAGTCAGCGGAATTCCGAGAACAATGGAAGAGTTGTGAAGCATTTTTTAACGTCAGCGGAATTCCGAGAACAATGGAAGAGTTCCGAAGCATTTTTAAACGTCAGCGGAATTCCGAGAACAATGGAAGAGTTCTGAAGCCTTTTTAAATGTCAGCGGAATTCCGAGAACAATGGAAGACTTCTGAAGCATTTTTAAATGTCAGCGGAATTCTGAGAACAATGGAAGAGTTCCGAAGCATTTTTAAACTTCAGCAGAATTCCGAGAACAATGGAAGAGTTCCGAAGCATACTTAAACTTCAGCGGAATTCCGAGAACAATGGAAGAGTTCTGAAGCATTTTTAAAAGTCAGCGGAATACCGAGAACAATGGAAGAGTTGTGAAGCATTTTTAAAAGTCAGCGGAATTCCGAGAACACTGGAAGAGTTCTGAAGCATTTTTAAACTTCAGCGGAATTTGGAGAACAATCGAAGAGTTCCGAAGCAATTTTAAAAGTCAGCGGAATTCCGAGAACAATGGAAGAGTTGTGAAGCATTTTTAAACGTCAGTGGAATTCCAAGAACAATGGAAGAGTTCCGAAGCATTTTTAAACTTCAGCAGAATTCCGAGAACAATGGAAGAGTTCCGAAGCATACTTAAACTTCAGCGGAATTCCGAGAACAATGGAAGAGTTCTGAAGCATTTTTAAAAGTCAGCGGAATACCGAGAACAATGGAAGAGTTGTGAAGCATTTTTAAAAGTCAGCGGAATTCCGAGAACACTGGAAGAGTTCTGAAGCATTTTTAAACTTCAGCGGAATTTGGAGAACAATCGAAGAGTTCCGAAGCAATTTTAAAAGTCAGCAGAATTCCGAGAACAATGGAAGAGTTGTGAAGCATTTTTAAACGTCAGTGGAATTCCAAGAACAATGGAAGAGTTCCGAAGCATTTTTAAATGTCAGCAGAATTCTGAGAACAATGGAAGAGTTCCGAAGCATTTTTAAACTTCAGCAGAATTCCGAGAACAATGGAAGAGTTCCGAAGCATACTTAAACTTCAGCGGAATTCCGAGAACAATGGAAGAGTTCAGAAGCATTTTTAAAAGTCAGCGGAATTCCGAGAACAATGGAAGAGTTGTGAAGCATTTTTAAACGTCAGCGGAATTCCGAGAACAATGGAAGAGTTCCGAAGCATTTTTAAACTTCAGCAGAATTCCGAGAACAATGGAACAGTTTTGAAGCAATTTTAAGCGTCAGCGGAATTCCGACAGCAATGGAAGAGTTCCGAAGCATTTTTAAAAGTCAGCAGAATTCTGAGAACAATAGAAGAGTTGTGAAGCATTTTTAAGCGTCAGCGGAATTCCGAGAACAATGGAAGAATTCCGAAGCATTTTTAAACTTCAAAACTTCAGAAGAATTCCAAGAACAATGGAAGAGTTCCGAAGCATTCTTAAACTTCAGCGGAATTCCGAGAACAATAGAAGAGTTCCGAAGCATTTTTAAACATCAGGGGAATTCCGAGAACAATGGAAGAGTTCTGAAGCATTTTTAAACGTCAGCGGAATTTTGAAAACAATGGAAGATTTCCGAAGCATTTTTAAACGTCAGCGGATTTCTGTGAACACTGGAAGAGTTCCGAAGCATTTTTAAACTTCAGCGGAATTTGGAGAACAATCGAAGAGTTCCGAAGCATTTTTAAAAGTCAGCGGAATTCCGAGAACAATGGAAGAGTTGTAAAGCATATTTAAAAGTCAGCGGAATTCCGAGAACAATGGAAGAGTTGTGAAGCATTTTAAAAGTCAGCGGAATTCCGAGAACAATGGAAGAGTTGTGAAGCATTTTTAAACGTCAGCGGAATTCCGATAACAATGGAAGAGTTCTGAAGCCTTTTTAAATGTCAGCGGAATTCCGAGAACAATGGAAGAGTTCCAAAGCATTTTTAAATGTCAGCGGAATTCTGAGAACAATGGAAGAGTTCCGAAGCATTTTTAAACTTCAGCAGAATTCCGAGAACAATGGAAGAGTTCCGAAGCATACTTAAACTTCAGCGGAATTCCGAGAACAATGGAAGAGTTTCGAAGCATTTTTAAAAGTCAGCGGAATTCCGAGAACAATAGAAGAGTTGTGAAGCAATTTTAAGCGTCAGCGGAATTCCGAGAACAATGGAAGCGTTCAGAAACATTTTTAAAAGTCAGCGGAATACCGAGAACAATGGAAGAGTTGTGATGCATTTTTAAGCATCAGCGGAATTCCGAGAACAATGGAAGAGTTCCGAAGCATTTTTAAACTTCAGCAGAATTCCGAGAACAATGGAAGAGTTCCGAAGCATTCTTAAACTTCAGCGGAATTCCGAGAACAATGGAAGAGTTCCGAAGCATTTTTAAATGTCAGCGGAATTCCGAGAACAATAGAAGAGTTGTGAAGCATTTTTAAGCGTCAGCGGAATTTCGAGAACAATGGAAGAGTTCCGAAGCATTTTTAAACTTCAGCAGAATTCTGAGAGCAATGGAAGAGTTCTGAAGCATTCTTAAACTTCAGCGGAATTCCGAGAACAATGGAAGAGTTTTGAAGCAATTTTAAGCGTCAGCGGAATTCCGACAACAATGGAAGAGTTCCGAAGCATTTGTAAAAGTCAGCGGAATTCTGAGAACAATAGAAGAGTTGTGAAGCATTTTTAAGCGTCAGCGGAATTCCGAGAACAATGGAAGAATTCCGAAGCATTTTTAAACTTCAAAACTTCAGCAGAATTCCGAGAACAATGGAAGAGTTGAGAAGCATTCTTAAACTTCAGCGGAATTCCGAGAACAATGGAAGAGTTTCGAAGCATTTTTAAAAGTCAGCGGAATTCCGAGAACAATAGAAGAGTTGTGAAGCAATTTTAAGCGTCAGCGGAATTCCGAGAACAATGGAAGCGTTCAGAAACATTTTTAAAAGTCAGCGGAATACCGAGAACAATGGAAGAGTTGTGATGCATTTTTAAGCATCAGCGGAATTCCGAGAACAATGGAAGAGTTCCGAAGCATTTTTAAACTTCAGCAGAATTCCGAGAACAATGGAAGAGTTCCGAAGCATTCTTAAACTTCAGCGGAATTCCGAGAACAATGGAAGAGTTCCGAAGCATTTTTAAATGTCAGCGGAATTCCGAGAACAATAGAAGAGTTGTGAAGCATTTTTAAGCGTCAGCGGAATTTCGAGAACAATGGAAGAGTTCCGAAGCATTTTTAAACTTCAGCAGAATTCTGAGAGCAATGGAAGAGTTCTGAAGCATTCTTAAACTTCAGCGGAATTCCGAGAACAATGGAAGAGTTTTGAAGCAATTTTAAGCGTCAGCGGAATTCCGACAACAATGGAAGAGTTCCGAAGCATTTGTAAAAGTCAGCGGAATTCTGAGAACAATAGAAGAGTTGTGAAGCATTTTTAAGCGTCAGCGGAATTCCGAGAACAATGGAAGAATTCCGAAGCATTTTTAAACTTCAAAACTTCAGCAGAATTCCGAGAACAATGGAAGAGTTGAGAAGCATTCTTAAACTTCAGCGGAATTCCGAGAACAATGGAAGAGTTCCGAAGCATTTTTAAAAGTCAGCGGAATTCCGAGAACAATAGAAGAGTTCCGAAGCATTTTTAAACTTCAGCAGAATTCCTGGATCAATGGAAGAGTTCCGAAGCATTTTTAAAAGTCAGCAGAATTCCGAGAACAATAGAAGGGTACCAAAGCATGTTTAAACTTCAGCGGAATTCTGAGAACAATGTAAGTGTTCTGAAGCATTTTTAAACTTCACCGGAATTCCGAGAACAATGGAAGAGTTCCGAATCATTTTTAAAAGTCAGCGGAATTCCGAGAACACTGGAAGAGTTCCGAAGCATTTTTAAACTTCAGCGGAATTTGGAGAACAATCGAAGAGTTCCGAAGCATTTTTAAAAGTCAGCGGAATTCCGAGAACAATGGAAGAGTTGTGAAGCATTTTTAAACGTCAGCGGAATTCCGAGAACAATGGAAGAGTTCCGAAGCATTTTTAAACGTCAGCGGAATTCCGAGAACAATGGAAGAGTTCTGAAGCCTTTTTAAATGTCAGCGGAATTCCGAGAACAATGGAAGACTTCTGAAGCATTTTTAAATGTCAGCGGAATTCTGAGAACAATGGAAGAGTTCCGAAGCATTTTTAAACTTCAGCAGAATTCCGAGAACAATGGAAGAGTTCCGAAGCATACTTAAACTTCAGCGGAATTCCGAGAACAATGGAAGAGTTCTGAAGCATTTTTAAAAGTCAGCGGAATACCGAGAACAATGGAAGAGTTGTGAAGCAATTTTAAAAGTCAGCGGAATTCCGAGAACAATGGAAGAGTTGTGAAGCATTTTTAAACGTCAGTGGAATTCCAAGAACAATGGAAGAGTTCCGAAGCATTTTTAAATGTCAGCAGAATTCTGAGAACAATGGAAGAGTTCCGAAGCATTTTTGAACTTCAGCAGAATTCCGAGAACAATGGAAGAGTTCCGAAGCATACTTAAACTTCAGCGGAATTCCGAGAACAATGGAAGAGTTCCGAAGCATTTTTAAAAGTCAGCGGAATTCCGAGAACACTGGAAGAGTTCCGAAGCATTTTTAAACTTCAGCAGAATTTGGAGAACAATCGAAGAGTTCCGAAGCATTTTTAAAAGTCAGCGGAATTCCGAGAACAATGGAAGAGTTGTGAAGCATTTTTAAACGTCAGCGGAATTCCGAGAAGAATGGAAGAGTTCCGAAGCATTTTTAAACGTCAGCGGAATTCCGAGAACAATGGAAGAGTTCTGAAGCCTTTTTAAATGTCAGCGGAATTCCGAGAACTATGGAAGACTTCTGAAGCATTTTTAAATGTCAGCGGAATTCTGAGAACAATGGAAGAGTTCCGAAGCATTTTTAAACTTCAGCAGAATTCCGAGAACAATGGAAGAGTTCCGAAGCATACTTAAACTTCAGCGGAATTCCGAGAACAATGGAAGAGTTCTGAAGCATTTTTAAAAGTCAGCGGAATACCGAGAACAATGGAAGAGTTGTGAAGCATTTTTAAAAGTCAGCGGAATACCGAGAACAATGGAAGAGTTGTGAAGCATTTTTAAAAGTCAGCGGAATACCGAGAACAATGGAAGAGTTGTGAAGCATTTTTAAAAGTCAGCGGAATTCCGAGAACAATGGAAGAACTCCGAAGCATTTTTAAACTTCAAAACTTCAGAAGAATTCCGAGAACAATAGAAGGGTACCAAAGCATGTTTAAACTTCAGCGGAATTCTGAGAACAATGTAAGAGTTCCGAAGCATTTTTAAACTTCACCGGAATTCCGAGAACACTGGAAGAGTTCCGAAGCATTTTTAAACTTCAGCGGAATTTGGAGAACAATCGAAGAGTTCCGAAGCATTTTTAAAAGTCAGCGGAATTCCGAGAACAATGGAAGAGTTGTGAAGCATTTTTTAACGTCAGCGGAATTCCGAGAACAATGGAAGAGTTCCGAAGCATTTTTAAACGTCAGCGGAATTCCGAGAACAATGGAAGAGTTCTGAAGCCTTTTTAAATGTCAGCGGAATTCCGAGAACAATGGAAGACTTCTGAAGCATTTTTAAATGTCAGCGGAATTCTGAGAACAATGGAAGAGTTCCGAAGCATTTTTAAACTTCAGCAGAATTCCGAGAACAATGGAAGAGTTCCGAAGCATACTTAAACTTCAGCGGAATTCCGAGAACAATGGAAGAGTTCTGAAGCATTTTTAAAAGTCAGCGGAATACCGAGAACAATGGAAGAGTTGTGAAGCATTTTTAAAAGTCAGCGGAATTCCGAGAACACTGGAAGAGTTCTGAAGCATTTTTAAACTTCAGCGGAATTTGGAGAACAATCGAAGAGTTCCGAAGCAATTTTAAAAGTCAGCGGAATTCCGAGAACAATGGAAGAGTTGTGAAGCATTTTTAAACGTCAGTGGAATTCCAAGAACAATGGAAGAGTTCCGAAGCATTTTTAAATGTCAGCAGAATTCTGAGAACAATGGAAGAGTTCCGAAGCATTTTTAAACTTCAGCAGAATTCCGAGAACAATGGAAGAGTTCCGAAGCATACTTAAACTTCAGCGGAATTCCGAGAACAATGGAAGAGTTCAGAAGCATTTTTAAAAGTCAGCGGAATTCCGAGAACAATGGAAGAGTTGTGAAGCATTTTTAAACGTCAGCGGAATTCCGAGAACAATGGAAGAGTTCCGAAGCATTTTTAAACTTCAGCAGAATTCCGAGAACAATGGAACAGTTTTGAAGCAATTTTAAGCGTCAGCGGAATTCCGACAGCAATGGAAGAGTTCCGAAGCATTTTTAAAAGTCAGCAGAATTCTGAGAACAATAGAAGAGTTGTGAAGCATTTTTAAGCGTCAGCGGAATTCCGAGAACAATGGAAGAATTCCGAAGCATTTTTAAACTTCAAAACTTCAGAAGAATTCCAAGAACAATGGAAGAGTTCCGAAGCATTCTTAAACTTCAGCGGAATTCCGAGAACAATAGAAGAGTTCCGAAGCATTTTTAAACATCAGGGGAATTCCGAGAACAATGGAAGAGTTCTGAAGCATTTTTAAACGTCAGCGGAATTTTGAAAACAATGGAAGATTTCCGAAGCATTTTTAAACGTCAGCGGATTTCTGTGAACACTGGAAGAGTTCCGAAGCATTTTTAAACTTCAGCGGAATTTGGAGAACAATCGAAGAGTTCCGAAGCATTTTTAAAAGTCAGCGGAATTCCGAGAACAATGGAAGAGTTGTGAAGCATTTTTAAACGTCAGCGGAATTCCGAGAAGAATGGAAGAGTTCCGAAGCATTTTTAAACGTCAGCGGAATTCCGAGAACAATGGAAGAGTTCTGAAGCCTTTTTAAATGTCAGCGGAATTCCGAGAACTATGGAAGACTTCTGAAGCATTTTTAAATGTCAGCGGAATTCTGAGAACAATGGAAGAGTTCCGAAGCATTTTTAAACTTCAGCAGAATTCCGAGAACAATGGAAGAGTTCCGAAGCATACTTAAACTTCAGCGGAATTCCGAGAACAATGGAAGAGTTCTGAAGCATTTTTAAAAGTCAGCGGAATACCGAGAACAATGGAAGAGTTGTGAAGCATTTTTAAAAGTCAGCGGAATACCGAGAACAATGGAAGAGTTGTGAAGCATTTTTAAAAGTCAGCGGAATACCGAGAACAATGGAAGAGTTGTGAAGCATTTTTAAAAGTCAGCGGAATTCCGAGAACAATGGAAGAATTCCGAAGCATTTTTAAACTTCAAAACTTCAGAAGAATTCCGAGAACAATAGAAGGGTACCAAAGCATGTTTAAACTTCAGCGGAATTCTGAGAACAATGTAAGAGTTCCGAAGCATTTTTAAACTTCACCGGAATTCCGAGAACACTGGAAGAGTTCCGAAGCATTTTTAAACTTCAGCGGAATTTGGAGAACAATCGAAGAGTTCCGAAGCATTTTTAAAAGTCAGCGGAATTCCGAGAACAATGGAAGAGTTGTGAAGCATTTTTTAACGTCAGCGGAATTCCGAGAACAATGGAAGAGTTCCGAAGCATTTTTAAACGTCAGCGGAATTCCGAGAACAATGGAAGAGTTCTGAAGCCTTTTTAAATGTCAGCGGAATTCCGAGAACAATGGAAGACTTCTGAAGCATTTTTAAATGTCAGCGGAATTCTGAGAACAATGGAAGAGTTCCGAAGCATTTTTAAACTTCAGCAGAATTCCGAGAACAATGGAAGAGTTCCGAAGCATACTTAAACTTCAGCGGAATTCCGAGAACAATGGAAGAGTTCTGAAGCATTTTTAAAAGTCAGCGGAATACCGAGAACAATGGAAGAGTTGTGAAGCATTTTTAAAAGTCAGCGGAATTCCGAGAACACTGGAAGAGTTCTGAAGCATTTTTAAACTTCAGCGGAATTTGGAGAACAATCGAAGAGTTCCGAAGCAATTTTAAAAGTCAGCGGAATTCCGAGAACAATGGAAGAGTTGTGAAGCATTTTTAAACGTCAGTGGAATTCCAAGAACAATGGAAGAGTTCCGAAGCATTTTTAAACTTCAGCAGAATTCCGAGAACAATGGAAGAGTTCCGAAGCATACTTAAACTTCAGCGGAATTCCGAGAACAATGGAAGAGTTCTGAAGCATTTTTAAAAGTCAGCGGAATACCGAGAACAATGGAAGAGTTGTGAAGCATTTTTAAAAGTCAGCGGAATTCCGAGAACACTGGAAGAGTTCTGAAGCATTTTTAAACTTCAGCGGAATTTGGAGAACAATCGAAGAGTTCCGAAGCAATTTTAAAAGTCAGCAGAATTCCGAGAACAATGGAAGAGTTGTGAAGCATTTTTAAACGTCAGTGGAATTCCAAGAACAATGGAAGAGTTCCGAAGCATTTTTAAATGTCAGCAGAATTCTGAGAACAATGGAAGAGTTCCGAAGCATTTTTAAACTTCAGCAGAATTCCGAGAACAATGGAAGAGTTCCGAAGCATACTTAAACTTCAGCGGAATTCCGAGAACAATGGAAGAGTTCAGAAGCATTTTTAAAAGTCAGCGGAATTCCGAGAACAATGGAAGAGTTGTGAAGCATTTTTAAACGTCAGCGGAATTCCGAGAACAATGGAAGAGTTCCGAAGCATTTTTAAACTTCAGCAGAATTCCGAGAACAATGGAACAGTTTTGAAGCAATTTTAAGCGTCAGCGGAATTCCGACAGCAATGGAAGAGTTCCGAAGCATTTTTAAAAGTCAGCAGAATTCTGAGAACAATAGAAGAGTTGTGAAGCATTTTTAAGCGTCAGCGGAATTCCGAGAACAATGGAAGAATTCCGAAGCATTTTTAAACTTCAAAACTTCAGAAGAATTCCAAGAACAATGGAAGAGTTCCGAAGCATTCTTAAACTTCAGCGGAATTCCGAGAACAATAGAAGAGTTCCGAAGCATTTTTAAACATCAGGGGAATTCCGAGAACAATGGAAGAGTTCTGAAGCATTTTTAAACGTCAGCGGAATTTTGAAAACAATGGAAGATTTCCGAAGCATTTTTAAACGTCAGCGGATTTCTGTGAACACTGGAAGAGTTCCGAAGCATTTTTAAACTTCAGCGGAATTTGGAGAACAATCGAAGAGTTCCGAAGCATTTTTAAAAGTCAGCGGAATTCCGAGAACAATGGAAGAGTTGTAAAGCATATTTAAAAGTCAGCGGAATTCCGAGAACAATGGAAGAGTTGTGAAGCATTTTAAAAGTCAGCGGAATTCCGAGAACAATGGAAGAGTTGTGAAGCATTTTTAAACGTCAGCGGAATTCCGATAACAATGGAAGAGTTCTGAAGCCTTTTTAAATGTCAGCGGAATTCCGAGAACAATGGAAGAGTTCCAAAGCATTTTTAAATGTCAGCGGAATTCTGAGAACAATGGAAGAGTTCCGAAGCATTTTTAAACTTCAGCAGAATTCCGAGAACAATGGAAGAGTTCCGAAGCATACTTAAACTTCAGCGGAATTCCGAGAACAATGGAAGAGTTTCGAAGCATTTTTAAAAGTCAGCGGAATTCCGAGAACAATAGAAGAGTTGTGAAGCAATTTTAAGCGTCAGCGGAATTCCGAGAACAATGGAAGCGTTCAGAAACATTTTTAAAAGTCAGCGGAATACCGAGAACAATGGAAGAGTTGTGATGCATTTTTAAGCATCAGCGGAATTCCGAGAACAATGGAAGAGTTCCGAAGCATTTTTAAACTTCAGCAGAATTCCGAGAACAATGGAAGAGTTCCGAAGCATTCTTAAACTTCAGCGGAATTCCGAGAACAATGGAAGAGTTCCGAAGCATTTTTAAATGTCAGCGGAATTCCGAGAACAATAGAAGAGTTGTGAAGCATTTTTAAGCGTCAGCGGAATTTCGAGAACAATGGAAGAGTTCCGAAGCATTTTTAAACTTCAGCAGAATTCTGAGAGCAATGGAAGAGTTCTGAAGCATTCTTAAACTTCAGCGGAATTCCGAGAACAATGGAAGAGTTTTGAAGCAATTTTAAGCGTCAGCGGAATTCCGACAACAATGGAAGAGTTCCGAAGCATTTGTAAAAGTCAGCGGAATTCTGAGAACAATAGAAGAGTTGTGAAGCATTTTTAAGCGTCAGCGGAATTCCGAGAACAATGGAAGAATTCCGAAGCATTTTTAAACTTCAAAACTTCAGCAGAATTCCGAGAACAATGGAAGAGTTGAAGAAGCATTCTTAAACTTCAGCGGAATTCCGAGAACAATGGAAGAGTTCCGAAGCATTTTTAAAAGTCAGCGGAATTCCGAGAACAATAGAAGAGTTCCGAAGCATTTTTAAACTTCAGCAGAATTCCTGGATCAATGGAAGAGTTCCGAAGCATTTTTAAAAGTCAGCAGAATTCCGAGAACAATAGAAGGGTACCAAAGCATGTTTAAACTTCAGCGGAATTCTGAGAACAATGTAAGTGTTCTGAAGCATTTTTAAACTTCACCGGAATTCCGAGAACAATGGAAGAGTTCCGAAGCATTTTTAAAAGTCAGCGGAATTCCGAGAACACTGGAAGAGTTCCGAAGCATTTTTAAACTTCAGCGGAATTTGGAGAACAATCGAAGAGTTCCGAAGCATTTTTAAAAGTCAGCGGAATTCCGAGAACAATGGAAGAGTTGTGAAGCATTTTTAAACGTCAGCGGAATTCCGAGAACAATGGAAGAGTTCTGAAGCCTTTTTAAATGTCAGCGGAATTCCGAGAACAATGGAAGACTTCTGAAGCATTTTTAAATGTCAGCGGAATTCTGAGAACAATGGAAGAGTTCCGAAGCATTTTTAAACTTCAGCAGAATTCCGAGAACAATGGAAGAGTTCCGAAGCATACTTAAACTTCAGCGGAATTCCGAGAACAATGGAAGAGTTCTGAAGCATTTTTAAAAGTCAGCGGAATACCGAGAACAATGGAAGAGTTGTGAAGCAATTTTAAAAGTCAGCGGAATTCCGAGAACAATGGAAGAGTTGTGAAGCATTTTTAAACGTCAGTGGAATTCCAAGAACAATGGAAGAGTTCCGAAGCATTTTTAAATGTCAGCAGAATTCTGAGAACAATGGAAGAGTTCCAAAGCATTTTTGAACTTCAGCAGAATTCCGAGAACAATGGAAGAGTTCCGAAGCATACTTAAACTTCAGCGGAATTCCGAGAACAATGGAAGAGTTCCGAAGCATTTTTAAAAGTCAGCGGAATTCCGAGAACACTGGAAGAGTTCCGAAGCATTTTTAAACTTCAGCGGAATTTGGAGAACAATCGAAGAGTTCCGAAGCATTTTTAAAAGTCAGCGGAATTCCGAGAACAATGGAAGAGTTGTGAAGCATTTTTAAACGTCAGCGGAATTCCGAGAAGAATGGAAGAGTTCCGAAGCATTTTTAAACGTCAGCGGAATTCCGAGAACAATGGAAGAGTTCTGAAGCCTTTTTAAATGTCAGCGGAATTCCGGGAACAATGGAAGACTTCTGAAGCATTTTTAAATGTCAGCGGAATTCTGAGAACAATGGAAGAGTTCCGAAGCATTTTTAAACTTCAGCAGAATTCCGAGAACAATGGAAGAGTTCCGAAGCATACTTAAACTTCAGCGGAATTCCGAGAACAATGGAAGAGTTCTGAAGCATTTTTAAAAGTCAGCGGAATACCGAGAACAATGGAAGAGTTGTGAAGCATTTTTAAAAGTCAGCGGAATTCCGAGAACACTGGAAGAGTTCTGAAGCATTTTTAAACTTCAGCGGAATTTGGAGAACAATCGAAGAGTTCCGAAGCAATTTTAAAAGTCAGCGGAATTCCGAGAACAATGGAAGAGTTGTGAAGCATTTTTAAACGTCAGTGGAATTCCAAGAACAATGGAAGAGTTCCGAAGCATTTTTAAATGTCAGCAGAATTCTGAGAACAATGGAAGAGTTCCGAAGCATTTTTAAACTTCAGCAGAATTCCGAGAACAATGGAAGAGTTCCGAAGCATACTTAAACTTCAGCGGAATTCCGAGAAGAATGGAAGAGTTCCGAAGCATTTTTAAAAGTCAGCGGAATTCCGAGAACACTGGAAGAGTTCCGAAGCATTTTTAAACTTCAGCGGAATTTGGAGAACAATCGAAGAGTTCCGAAGCATTTTTAAAAGTCAGCGGAATTCCGAGAACAATGGAAGAGTTGTGAAGCATTTTTAAACGTCAGCGGAATTCCGAGAAGAATGGAAGAGTTCCGAAGCATTTTTAAACGTCAGCGGAATTCCGAGAACAATGGAAGAGTTCTGAAGCCTTTTTAAATGTCAGCGGAATTCCGGGAACAATGGAAGACTTCTGAAGCATTTTTAAATGTCAGCGGAATTCTGAGAACAATGGAAGAGTTCCGAAGCATTTTTAAACTTCAGCAGAATTCCGAGAACAATGGAAGAGTTCCGAAGCATACTTAAACTTCAGCGGAATTCCGAGAACAATGGAAGAGTTCTGAAGCATTTTTAAAAGTCAGCGGAATACCGAGAACAATGGAAGAGTTGTGAAGCATTTTTAAAAGTCAGCGGAATTCCGAGAACACTGGAAGAGTTCTGAAGCATTTTTAAACTTCAGCGGAATTTGGAGAACAATCGAAGAGTTCCGAAGCAATTTTAAAAGTCAGCGGAATTCCGAGAACAATGGAAGAGTTGTGAAGCATTTTTAAACGTCAGTGGAATTCCAAGAACAATGGAAGAGTTCCGAAGCATTTTTAAATGTCAGCAGAATTCTGAGAACAATGGAAGAGTTCCGAAGCATTTTTAAACTTCAGCAGAATTCCGAGAACAATGGAAGAGTTCCGAAGCATACTTAAACTTCAGCGGAATTCCGAGAACAATGGAAGAGTTCAGAAGCATTTTTAAAAGTCAGCGGAATTCCGAGAACAATGGAAGAGTTGTGAAGCATTTTTAAACGTCAGCGGAATTCCGAGAACAATGGAAGAGTTCCGAAGCATTTTTAAACTTCAGCAGAATTCCGAGAACAATGGAACAGTTTTGAAGCAATTTTAAGCGTCAGCGGAATTCCGACAGCAATGGAAGAGTTCCGAAGCATTTTTAAAAGTCAGCAGAATTCTGAGAACAATAGAAGAGTTGTGAAGCATTTTTAAGCGTCAGCGGAATTCCGAGAACAATGGAAGAATTCCGAAGCATTTTTAAACTTCAAAACTTCAGAAGAATTCCAAGAACAATGGAAGAGTTCCGAAGCATTCTTAAACTTCAGCGGAATTCCGAGAACAATGGAATAGTTCCGAAGCATTTTTAAAAGTCAGCGGAATTCCGAGAACAATGGAAGAGTTCCGTAGCATTTTTAAACATCAGAAGAATTCCTGGATCAATGGAAGTGTTCCGAAGCATTTTTAAACTTCACCGGAATTCCGAGAACAATAGAAGAGTTCCGAAGCATTTTTAAACGTCAGGGGAATTCCGAGAACAATGGAAGAGTTCTGAAGCATTTTTAAACGTCAGCGGAATTTTGAAAACAATGGAAGATTTCCGAAGCATTTTTAAACGTCAGCGGATTTCTGTGAACACTGGAAGAGTTCCGAAGCATTTTTAAACTTCAGCGGAATTTGGAGAACAATCGAAGAGTTCCGAAGCATTTTTAAAAGTCAGCGGAATTCCGAGAACAATGGAAGAGTTGTAAAGCATATTTAAAAGTCAGCGGAATTCCGAGAACAATGGAAGAGTTGTGAAGCATTTTAAAAGTCAGCGGAATTCCGAGAACAATGGAAGAGTTGTGAAGCATTTTTAAACGTCAGCGGAATTCCGAGAACAATGGAAGAGTTCTGAAGCCTTTTTAAATGTCAGCGGAATTCCGAGAACAATGGAAGAGTTCCGAAGCATTTTTAAACTTCAAAACTTCAGAAGAATTCCGAGAACAATAGAAGGGTACCAAAGCATGTTTAAACTTCAGCGGAATTCTGAGAACAATGTAAGAGTTCCGAAGCATTTTTAAACTTCACCGGAATTCCGAGAACACTGGAAGAGTTCCGAAGCATTTTTAAACTTCAGCGGAATTTGGAGAACAATCGAAGAGTTCCGAAGCATTTTTAAAAGTCAGCGGAATTCCGAGAACAATGGAAGAGTTGTGAAGCATTTTTTAACGTCAGCGGAATTCCGAGAACAATGGAAGAGTTCCGAAGCATTTTTAAACGTCAGCGGAATTCCGAGAACAATGGAAGAGTTCTGAAGCCTTTTTAAATGTCAGCGGAATTCCGAGAACAATGGAAGACTTCTGAAGCATTTTTAAATGTCAGCGGAATTCTGAGAACAATGGAAGAGTTCCGAAGCATTTTTAAACTTCAGCAGAATTCCGAGAACAATGGAAGAGTTCCGAAGCATACTTAAACTTCAGCGGAATTCCGAGAACAATGGAAGAGTTCTGAAGCATTTTTAAAAGTCAGCGGAATACCGAGAACAATGGAAGAGTTGTGAAGCATTTTTAAAAGTCAGCGGAATTCCGAGAACACTGGAAGAGTTCTGAAGCATTTTTAAACTTCAGCGGAATTTGGAGAACAATCGAAGAGTTCCGAAGCAATTTTAAAAGTCAGCGGAATTCCGAGAACAATGGAAGAGTTGTGAAGCATTTTTAAATGTCAGCAGAATTCTGAGAACAATGGAAGAGTTCCGAAGCATTTTTAAACTTCAGCGGAATTTGGAGAACAATCGAAGAGTTCCGAAGCAATTTTAAAAGTCAGCGGAATTCCGAGAACAATGGAAGAGTTGTGAAGCATTTTTAAACGTCAGTGGAATTCCAAGAACAATGGAAGAGTTCCGAAGCATTTTTAAATGTCAGCAGAATTCTGAGAACAATGGAAGAGTTCCGAAGCATTTTTAAACTTCAGCAGAATTCCGAGAACAATGGAAGAGTTCCGAAGCATACTTAAACTTCAGCGGAATTCCGAGAACAATGGAAGAGTTCAGAAGCATTTTTAAAAGTCAGCGGAATTCCGAGAACACTGGAAGAGTTCCGAAGCATTTTTAAACTTCAGCGGAATTTGGAGAACAATCGAAGAGTTCCGAAGCATTTTTAAAAGTCAGCGGAATTCCGAGAACAATGGAAGAGTTGTGAAGCATTTTTAAACGTCAGCGGAATTCCGAGAAGAATGGAAGAGTTCCGAAGCATTTTTAAACGTCAGCGGAATTCCGAGAACAATGGAAGAGTTCTGAAGCCTTTTTAAATGTCAGCGGAATTCCGGGAACAATGGAAGACTTCTGAAGCATTTTTAAATGTCAGCGGAATTCTGAGAACAATGGAAGAGTTCCGAAGCATTTTT
Organism: Phyllobates terribilis; assembly: GCF_046119375.1. Lineage (NCBI taxonomy): Eukaryota > Metazoa > Chordata > Amphibia > Anura > Dendrobatidae > Phyllobates > Phyllobates terribilis. The sequence continues at coordinate 8,150,846 of NW_027362788.1, read as the reverse complement.
AAACTTCAGCAGAATTCCGAGAACAATGGAAGAGTTCCGAAGCATACTTAAACTTCAGCGGAATTCCGAGAACAATGGAAGAGTTCTGAAGCATTTTTAAAAGTCAGCGGAATACCGAGAACAATGGAAGAGTTGTGAAGCATTTTTAAAAGTCAGCGGAATTCCGAGAACACTGGAAGAGTTCTGAAGCATTTTTAAACTTCAGCGGAATTTGGAGAACAATCGAAGAGTTCCGAAGCAATTTTAAAAGTCAGCGGAATTCCGAGAACAATGGAAGAGTTGTGAAGCATTTTTAAACGTCAGTGGAATTCCAAGAACAATGGAAGAGTTCCGAAGCATTTTTAAATGTCAGCAGAATTCTGAGAACAATGGAAGAGTTCCGAAGCATTTTTAAACTTCAGCAGAATTCCGAGAACAATGGAAGAGTTCCGAAGCATACTTAAACTTCAGCGGAATTCCGAGAACAATGGAAGAGTTCAGAAGCATTTTTAAAAGTCAGCGGAATTCCGAGAACAATGGAAGAGTTGTGAAGCATTTTTAAACGTCAGCGGAATTCCGAGAACAATGGAAGAGTTCCGAAGCATTTTTAAACTTCAGCAGAATTCCGAGAACAATGGAACAGTTTTGAAGCAATTTTAAGCGTCAGCGGAATTCCGACAGCAATGGAAGAGTTCCGAAGCATTTTTAAAAGTCAGCAGAATTCTGAGAACAATAGAAGAGTTGTGAAGCATTTTTAAGCGTCAGCGGAATTCCGAGAACAATGGAAGAATTCCGAAGCATTTTTAAACTTCAAAACTTCAGAAGAATTCCAAGAACAATGGAAGAGTTCCGAAGCATTCTTAAACTTCAGCGGAATTCCGAGAACAATGGAATAGTTCCGAAGCATTTTTAAAAGTCAGCGGAATTCCGAGAACAATGGAAGAGTTCCGTAGCATTTTTAAACATCAGAAGAATTCCTGGATCAATGGAAGTGTTCCGAAGCATTTTTAAACTTCACCGGAATTCCGAGAACAATAGAAGAGTTCCGAAGCATTTTTAAACGTCAGGGGAATTCCGAGAACAATGGAAGAGTTCTGAAGCATTTTTAAACGTCAGCGGAATTTTGAAAACAATGGAAGATTTCCGAAGCATTTTTAAACGTCAGCGGATTTCTGTGAACACTGGAAGAGTTCCGAAGCATTTTTAAACTTCAGCGGAATTTGGAGAACAATCGAAGAGTTCCGAAGCATTTTTAAAAGTCAGCGGAATTCCGAGAACAATGGAAGAGTTGTAAAGCATATTTAAAAGTCAGCGGAATTCCGAGAACAATGGAAGAGTTGTGAAGCATTTTAAAAGTCAGCGGAATTCCGAGAACAATGGAAGAGTTGTGAAGCATTTTTAAACGTCAGCGGAATTCCGAGAACAATGGAAGAGTTCTGAAGCCTTTTTAAATGTCAGCGGAATTCCGAGAACAATGGAAGAGTTCCGAAGCATTTTTAAACTTCAAAACTTCAGAAGAATTCCGAGAACAATAGAAGGGTACCAAAGCATGTTTAAACTTCAGCGGAATTCTGAGAACAATGTAAGAGTTCCGAAGCATTTTTAAACTTCACCGGAATTCCGAGAACACTGGAAGAGTTCCGAAGCATTTTTAAACTTCAGCGGAATTTGGAGAACAATCGAAGAGTTCCGAAGCATTTTTAAAAGTCAGCGGAATTCCGAGAACAATGGAAGAGTTGTGAAGCATTTTTTAACGTCAGCGGAATTCCGAGAACAATGGAAGAGTTCCGAAGCATTTTTAAACGTCAGCGGAATTCCGAGAACAATGGAAGAGTTCTGAAGCCTTTTTAAATGTCAGCGGAATTCCGAGAACAATGGAAGACTTCTGAAGCATTTTTAAATGTCAGCGGAATTCTGAGAACAATGGAAGAGTTCCGAAGCATTTTTAAACTTCAGCAGAATTCCGAGAACAATGGAAGAGTTCCGAAGCATACTTAAACTTCAGCGGAATTCCGAGAACAATGGAAGAGTTCTGAAGCATTTTTAAAAGTCAGCGGAATACCGAGAACAATGGAAGAGTTGTGAAGCATTTTTAAAAGTCAGCGGAATTCCGAGAACACTGGAAGAGTTCTGAAGCATTTTTAAACTTCAGCGGAATTTGGAGAACAATCGAAGAGTTCCGAAGCAATTTTAAAAGTCAGCGGAATTCCGAGAACAATGGAAGAGTTGTGAAGCATTTTTAAATGTCAGCAGAATTCTGAGAACAATGGAAGAGTTCCGAAGCATTTTTAAACTTCAGCGGAATTTGGAGAACAATCGAAGAGTTCCGAAGCAATTTTAAAAGTCAGCGGAATTCCGAGAACAATGGAAGAGTTGTGAAGCATTTTTAAACGTCAGTGGAATTCCAAGAACAATGGAAGAGTTCCGAAGCATTTTTAAATGTCAGCAGAATTCTGAGAACAATGGAAGAGTTCCGAAGCATTTTTAAACTTCAGCAGAATTCCGAGAACAATGGAAGAGTTCCGAAGCATACTTAAACTTCAGCGGAATTCCGAGAACAATGGAAGAGTTCAGAAGCATTTTTAAAAGTCAGCGGAATTCCGAGAACAATGGAAGAGTTGTGAAGCATTTTTAAACGTCAGCGGAATTCCGAGAACAATGGAAGAGTTCCGAAGCATTTTTAAACTTCAGCAGAATTCCGAGAACAATGGAACAGTTTTGAAGCAATTTTAAGCGTCAGCGGAATTCCGACAGCAATGGAAGAGTTCCGAAGCATTTTTAAAAGTCAGCAGAATTCTGAGAACAATAGAAGAGTTGTGAAGCATTTTTAAGCGTCAGCGGAATTCCGAGAACAATGGAAGAATTCCGAAGCATTTTTAAACTTCAAAACTTCAGAAGAATTCCAAGAACAATGGAAGAGTTCCGAAGCATTCTTAAACTTCAGCGGAATTCCGAGAACAATAGAAGAGTTCCGAAGCATTTTTAAACATCAGGGGAATTCCGAGAACAATGGAAGAGTTCTGAAGCATTTTTAAACGTCAGCGGAATTTTGAAAACAATGGAAGATTTCCGAAGCATTTTTAAACGTCAGCGGATTTCTGTGAACACTGGAAGAGTTCCGAAGCATTTTTAAACTTCAGCGGAATTTGGAGAACAATCGAAGAGTTCCGAAGCATTTTTAAAAGTCAGCGGAATTCCGAGAACAATGGAAGAGTTGTGAAGCATTTTTAAACGTCAGCGGAATTCCGAGAAGAATGGAAGAGTTCCGAAGCATTTTTAAACGTCAGCGGAATTCCGAGAACAATGGAAGAGTTCTGAAGCCTTTTTAAATGTCAGCGGAATTCCGAGAACTATGGAAGACTTCTGAAGCATTTTTAAATGTCAGCGGAATTCTGAGAACAATGGAAGAGTTCCGAAGCATTTTTAAACTTCAGCAGAATTCCGAGAACAATGGAAGAGTTCCGAAGCATACTTAAACTTCAGCGGAATTCCGAGAACAATGGAAGAGTTCTGAAGCATTTTTAAAAGTCAGCGGAATACCGAGAACAATGGAAGAGTTGTGAAGCATTTTTAAAAGTCAGCGGAATACCGAGAACAATGGAAGAGTTGTGAAGCATTTTTAAAAGTCAGCGGAATACCGAGAACAATGGAAGAGTTGTGAAGCATTTTTAAAAGTCAGCGGAATTCCGAGAACAATGGAAGAATTCCGAAGCATTTTTAAACTTCAAAACTTCAGAAGAATTCCGAGAACAATAGAAGGGTACCAAAGCATGTTTAAACTTCAGCGGAATTCTGAGAACAATGTAAGAGTTCCGAAGCATTTTTAAACTTCACCGGAATTCCGAGAACACTGGAAGAGTTCCGAAGCATTTTTAAACTTCAGCGGAATTTGGAGAACAATCGAAGAGTTCCGAAGCATTTTTAAAAGTCAGCGGAATTCCGAGAACAATGGAAGAGTTGTGAAGCATTTTTTAACGTCAGCGGAATTCCGAGAACAATGGAAGAGTTCCGAAGCATTTTTAAACGTCAGCGGAATTCCGAGAACAATGGAAGAGTTCTGAAGCCTTTTTAAATGTCAGCGGAATTCCGAGAACAATGGAAGACTTCTGAAGCATTTTTAAATGTCAGCGGAATTCTGAGAACAATGGAAGAGTTCCGAAGCATTTTTAAACTTCAGCAGAATTCCGAGAACAATGGAAGAGTTCCGAAGCATACTTAAACTTCAGCGGAATTCCGAGAACAATGGAAGAGTTCTGAAGCATTTTTAAAAGTCAGCGGAATACCGAGAACAATGGAAGAGTTGTGAAGCATTTTTAAAAGTCAGCGGAATTCCGAGAACACTGGAAGAGTTCTGAAGCATTTTTAAACTTCAGCGGAATTTGGAGAACAATCGAAGAGTTCCGAAGCAATTTTAAAAGTCAGCGGAATTCCGAGAACAATGGAAGAGTTGTGAAGCATTTTTAAACGTCAGTGGAATTCCAAGAACAATGGAAGAGTTCCGAAGCATTTTTAAATGTCAGCAGAATTCTGAGAACAATGGAAGAGTTCCGAAGCATTTTTAAACTTCAGCAGAATTCCGAGAACAATGGAAGAGTTCCGAAGCATACTTAAACTTCAGCGGAATTCCGAGAACAATGGAAGAGTTCAGAAGCATTTTTAAAAGTCAGCGGAATTCCGAGAACAATGGAAGAGTTGTGAAGCATTTTTAAACGTCAGCGGAATTCCGAGAACAATGGAAGAGTTCCGAAGCATTTTTAAACTTCAGCAGAATTCCGAGAACAATGGAACAGTTTTGAAGCAATTTTAAGCGTCAGCGGAATTCCGACAGCAATGGAAGAGTTCCGAAGCATTTTTAAAAGTCAGCAGAATTCTGAGAACAATAGAAGAGTTGTGAAGCATTTTTAAGCGTCAGCGGAATTCCGAGAACAATGGAAGAATTCCGAAGCATTTTTAAACTTCAAAACTTCAGAAGAATTCCAAGAACAATGGAAGAGTTCCGAAGCATTCTTAAACTTCAGCGGAATTCCGAGAACAAAAGAAGAGTTCCGAAGCATTTTTAAACATCAGGGGAATTCCGAGAACAATGGAAGAGTTCTGAAGCATTTTTAAACGTCAGTGGAATTTTGAAAACAATGGAAGATTTCCGAAGCATTTTTAAACGTCAGCGGATTTCTGTGAACACTGGAAGAGTTCCGAAGCATTTTTAAACTTCAGCGGAATTTGGAGAACAATCGAAGAGTTCCGAAGCATTTTTAAAAGTCAGCGGAATTCCGAGAACAATGGAAGAGTTGTAAAGCATATTTAAAAGTCAGCGGAATTCCGAGAACAATGGAAGAGTTGTGAAGCATTTTAAAAGTCAGCGGAATTCCGAGAACAATGGAAGAGTTGTGAAGCATTTTTAAACATCAGCGGAATTCCGAGAACAATGGAAGAGTTCTGAAGCCTTTTTAAATGTCAGCGGAATTCCGAGAACAATGGAAGAGTTCCAAAGCATTTTTAAATGTCAGCGGAATTCTGAGAACAATGGAAGAGTTCTGAAGCATTTTTAAACTTCAGCAGAATTCCGAGAACAATGGAAGAGTTCCGAAGCATACTTAAACTTCAGCGGAATTCCGAGAACAATGGAAGAGTTCTGAAGCATTTTTAAAAGTCAGCGGAATACCGAGAACAATGGAAGAGTTGTGAAGCATTTTTAAACGTCAGTGGAATTCCAAGAACAAAGGAAGAGTTCCGAAGCATTTTTAAACGTCAGCGGAATTCCGAGAACAATGGAAGAGTTCCGAAGCATTTTTAAACTTCAGAAGAATTCTGAGAACAATGGAAGAGTTCCGAAGCATTCTTAAACTTCAGCAGAATTCCGAGAACAATGGAAGAGTTTCGAAGCATTTTTAAAAGTCAGCGGAATTCCGAGAACAATAGAAGAGTTGTGAAGCAATTTTAAGCGTCAGCGGAATTCCGAGAACAATGGAAGCGTTCAGAAGCATTTTTAAAAGTCAGCGGAATACCGAGAACAATGGAAGAGTTGTGATGCATTTTTAAGCATCAGCGGAATTCCGAGAACAATGGAAGAGTTCCGAAGCATTTTTAAACTTCAGCAGAATTCCGAGAACAATGGAAGAGTTCCGAAGCATTCTTAAACTTCAGCGGAATTCCGAGAACAATGGAAGAGTTCCGAAGCATTTTTAAATGTCAGCGGAATTCCGAGAACAATAGAAGAGTTGTGAAGCATTTTTAAGCGTCAGCGGAATTTCGAGAACAATGGAAGAGTTCCGAAGCATTTTTAAACTTCAGCAGAATTCTGAGAGCAATGGAAGAGTTCTGAAGCATTCTTAAACTTCAGCGGAATTCCGAGAACAATGGAAGAGTTTTGAAGCAATTTTAAGCGTCAGCGGAATTCCGACAACAATGGAAGAGTTCCGAAGCATTTGTAAAAGTCAGCGGAATTCTGAGAACAATAGAAGAGTTGTGAAGCATTTTTAAGCGTCAGCGGAATTCCGAGAACAATGGAAGAATTCCGAAGCATTTTTAAACTTCAAAACTTCAGCAGAATTCCGAGAACAATGGAAGAGTTGAGAAGCATTCTTAAACTTCAGCGGAATTCCGAGAACAATGGAAGCGTTCCGAAGCATTTTTAAAAGTCAGCGGAATTCCGAGAACAATAGAAGAGTTCCGAAGCATTTTTAAACTTCAGCAGAATTCCTGGATCAATGGAAGAGTTCCGAAGCATTTTTAAAAGTCAGCAGAATTCCGAGAACAATAGAAGGGTACCAAAGCATGTTTAAACTTCAGCGGAATTCTGAGAACAATGTAAGTGTTCTGAAGCATTTGTAAACTTCACCGGAATTCCGAGAACAATGGAAGAGTTCCGAAGCATTTTTAAAAGTCAGCGGAATTCCGAGAACACTGGAAGAGTTCCGAAGCATTTTTAAACTTCAGCGGAATTTGGAGAACAATCGAAGAGTTCCGAAGCATTTTTAAAAGTCAGCGGAATTCCGAGAACAATGGAAGAGTTGTGAAGCATTTTTAAACGTCAGCGGAATTCCGAGAACAATGGAAGAGTTCCGAAGCATTTTTAAACGTCAGCGGAATTCCGAGAACAATGGAAGAGTTCTGAAGCCTTTTTAAATGTCAGCGGAATTCCGAGAACAATGGAAGACTTCTGAAGCATTTTTAAATGTCAGCGGAATTCTGAGAACAATGGAAGAGTTCCGAAGCATTTTTAAACTTCAGCAGAATTCCGAGAACAATGGAAGAGTTCTGAAGCATTTTTAAAAGTCAGCGGAATACCGAGAACAATGGAAGAGTTGTGAAGCAATTTTAAAAGTCAGCGGAATTCCGAGAACAATGGAAGAGTTGTGAAGCATTTTTAAACGTCAGTGGAATTCCAAGAACAATGGAAGAGTTCCGAAGCATTTTTAAATGTCAGCAGAATTCTGAGAACAATGGAAGAGTTCCGAAGCATTTTTGAACTTCAGCAGAATTCCGAGAACAATGGAAGAGTTCCGAAGCATACTTAAACTTCAGCGGAATTCCGAGAACAATGGAAGAGTTCCGAAGCATTTTTAAAAGTCAGCGGAATTCCGAGAACACTGGAAGAGTTCCGAAGCATTTTTAAACTTCAGCGGAATTTGGAGAACAATCGAAGAGTTCCGAAGCATTTTTAAAAGTCAGCGGAATTCCGAGAACAATGGAAGAGTTGTGAAGCATTTTTAAACGTCAGCGGAATTCCGAGAAGAATGGAAGAGTTCCGAAGCATTTTTAAACGTCAGCGGAATTCCGAGAACAATGGAAGAGTTCTGAAGCCTTTTTAAATGTCAGCGGAATTCCGGGAACAATGGAAGACTTCTGAAGCATTTTTAAATGTCAGCGGAATTCTGAGAACAATGGAAGAGTTCCGAAGCATTTTTAAACTTCAGCAGAATTCCGAGAACAATGGAAGAGTTCCGAAGCATACTTAAACTTCAGCGGAATTCCGAGAACAATGGAAGAGTTCTGAAGCATTTTTAAAAGTCAGCGGAATACCGAGAACAATGGAAGAGTTGTGAAGCATTTTTAAAAGTCAGCGGAATTCCGAGAACACTGGAAGAGTTCTGAAGCATTTTTAAACTTCAGCGGAATTTGGAGAACAATCGAAGAGTTCCGAAGCAATTTTAAAAGTCAGCGGAATTCCGAGAACAATGGAAGAGTTGTGAAGCATTTTTAAACGTCAGTGGAATTCCAAGAACAATGGAAGAGTTCCGAAGCATTTTTAAATGTCAGCAGAATTCTGAGAACAATGGAAGAGTTCCGAAGCATTTTTAAACTTCAGCAGAATTCCGAGAACAATGGAAGAGTTCCGAAGCATACTTAAACTTCAGCGGAATTCCGAGAACAATGGAAGAGTTCAGAAGCATTTTTAAAAGTCAGCGGAATTCCGAGAACAATGGAAGAGTTGTGAAGCATTTTTAAACGTCAGCGGAATTCCGAGAACAATGGAAGAGTTCCGAAGCATTTTTAAACTTCAGCAGAATTCCGAGAACAATGGAACAGTTTTGAAGCAATTTTAAGCGTCAGCGGAATTCCGACAGCAATGGAAGAGTTCCGAAGCATTTTTAAAAGTCAGCAGAATTCTGAGAACAATAGAAGAGTTGTGAAGCATTTTTAAGCGTCAGCGGAATTCCGAGAACAATGGAAGAATTCCGAAGCATTTTTAAACTTCAAAACTTCAGAAGAATTCCAAGAACAATGGAAGAGTTCCGAAGCATTCTTAAACTTCAGCGGAATTCCGAGAACAATGGAATAGTTCCGAAGCATTTTTAAAAGTCAGCGGAATTCCGAGAACAATGGAAGAGTTCCGTAGCATTTTTAAACATCAGAAGAATTCCTGGATCAATGGAAGTGTTCCGAAGCATTTTTAAACTTCACCGGAATTCCGAGAACAATAGAAGAGTTCCGAAGCATTTTTAAACGTCAGGGGAATTCCGAGAACAATGGAAGAGTTCTGAAGCATTTTTAAACGTCAGCGGAATTTTGAAAACAATGGAAGATTTCCGAAGCATTTTTAAACGTCAGCGGATTTCTGTGAACACTGGAAGAGTTCCGAAGCATTTTTAAACTTCAGCGGAATTTGGAGAACAATCGAAGAGTTCCGAAGCATTTTTAAAAGTCAGCGGAATTCCGAGAACAATGGAAGAGTTGTAAAGCATATTTAAAAGTCAGCGGAATTCCGAGAACAATGGAAGAGTTGTGAAGCATTTTAAAAGTCAGCGGAATTCCGAGAACAATGGAAGAGTTGTGAAGCATTTTTAAACGTCAGCGGAATTCCGAGAACAATGGAAGAGTTCTGAAGCCTTTTTAAATGTCAGCGGAATTCCGAGAACAATGGAAGAGTTCCGAAGCATTTTTAAACTTCAAAACTTCAGAAGAATTCCGAGAACAATAGAAGGGTACCAAAGCATGTTTAAACTTCAGCGGAATTCTGAGAACAATGTAAGAGTTCCGAAGCATTTTTAAACTTCACCGGAATTCCGAGAACACTGGAAGAGTTCCGAAGCATTTTTAAACTTCAGCGGAATTTGGAGAACAATCGAAGAGTTCCGAAGCATTTTTAAAAGTCAGCGGAATTCCGAGAACAATGGAAGAGTTGTGAAGCATTTTTTAACGTCAGCGGAATTCCGAGAACAATGGAAGAGTTCCGAAGCATTTTTAAACGTCAGCGGAATTCCGAGAACAATGGAAGAGTTCTGAAGCCTTTTTAAATGTCAGCGGAATTCCGAGAACAATGGAAGACTTCTGAAGCATTTTTAAATGTCAGCGGAATTCTGAGAACAATGGAAGAGTTCCGAAGCATTTTTAAACTTCAGCAGAATTCCGAGAACAATGGAAGAGTTCCGAAGCATACTTAAACTTCAGCGGAATTCCGAGAACAATGGAAGAGTTCTGAAGCATTTTTAAAAGTCAGCGGAATACCGAGAACAATGGAAGAGTTGTGAAGCATTTTTAAAAGTCAGCGGAATTCCGAGAACACTGGAAGAGTTCTGAAGCATTTTTAAACTTCAGCGGAATTTGGAGAACAATCGAAGAGTTCCGAAGCAATTTTAAAAGTCAGCGGAATTCCGAGAACAATGGAAGAGTTGTGAAGCATTTTTAAATGTCAGCAGAATTCTGAGAACAATGGAAGAGTTCCGAAGCATTTTTAAACTTCAGCAGAATTCCGAGAACAATGGAAGAGTTCCGAAGCATACTTAAACTTCAGCGGAATTCCGAGAACAATGGAAGAGTTCAGAAGCATTTTTAAAAGTCAGCGGAATTCCGAGAACAATGGAAGAGTTGTGAAGCATTTTTAAACGTCAGCGGAATTCCGAGAACAATGGAACAGTTTTGAAGCAATTTTAAGCGTCAGCGGAATTCCGACAGCAATGGAAGAGTTCCGAAGCATTTTTAAAAGTCAGCAGAATTCTGAGAACAATAGAAGAGTTGTGAAGCATTTTTAAGCGTCAGCGGAATTCCGAGAACAATGGAAGAATTCCGAAGCATTTTTAAACTTCAAAACTTCAGAAGAATTCCAAGAACAATGGAAGAGTTCCGAAGCATTCTTAAACTTCAGCGGAATTCCGAGAACAATAGAAGAGTTCCGAAGCATTTTTAAACATCAGGGGAATTCCGAGAACAATGGAAGAGTTCTGAAGCATTTTTAAACGTCAGCGGAATTTTGAAAACAATGGAAGATTTCCGAAGCATTTTTAAACGTCAGCGGATTTCTGTGAACACTGGAAGAGTTCCGAAGCATTTTTAAACTTCAGCGGAATTGGGAGAACAATCGAAGAGTTCCGAAGCATTTTTAAAAGTCAGCGGAATTCCGAGAACAATGGAAGAGTTGTAAAGCATATTTAAAAGTCAGCGGAATTCCGAGAACAATGGAAGAGTTGTGAAGCATTTTTAAAAGTCAGCGGAATTCCGAGAACAATGGAAGAGTTGTGAAGCATTTTTAAACGTCAGCGGAATTCCGAGAACAATGGAAGAGTTCTGAAGCCTTTTTAAATGTCAGCGGAATTCCGAGAACAATGGAAGAGTTCCAAAGCATTTTTAAATGTCAGCGGAATTCTGAGAACAATGGAAGAGTTCCGAAGCATTTTTAAACTTCAGCAGAATTCCGAGAACAATGGAAGAGTTCCGAAGCATACTTAAACTTCAGCGGAATTCCGAGAACAATGGAAGAGTTCTGAAGCATTTTTAAAAGTCAGCGGAATACCGAGAACAATGGAAGAGTTGTGAAGCATTTTTAAACGTCAGTGGAATTCCAAGAACAAAGGAAGAGTTCCGAAGCATTTTTAAACGTCAGCGGAATTCCGAGAACAATGGAAGAGTTCCGAAGCATTTTTAAACTTCAGAAGAATTCTGAGAACAATGGAAGAGTTCCGAAGCATTCTTAAACTTCAGCAGAATTCCGAGAACAATGGAAGAGTTTCGAAGCATTTTTAAAAGTCAGCGGAATTCCGAGAACAATAGAAGAGTAGTGAAGCAATTTTAAGCGTCAGCGGAATTCCGAGAACAATGGAAGCGTTCAGAAGCATTTTTAAACTTCAGCAGAATTCCGAGAACAATGGAAGAGTTCCGAAGCATTCTTAAACTTCAGCGGAATTCCGAGAACAATGGAAGAGTTCCGAAGCATTTTTAAATGTCAGCGGAATTCCGAGAACAATAGAAGAGTTGTGAAGCATTTTTAAGCGTCAGCGGAATTTCGAGAACAATGGAAGAGTTCCGAAGCATTTTTAAACTTCAGCAGAATTCTGAGAGCAATGGAAGAGTTCTGAAGCATTCTTAAACTTCAGCGGAATTCCGAGAACAATGGAAGAGTTTTGAAGCAATTTTAAGCGTCAGCGGAATTCCGACAACAATGGAAGAGTTCCGAAGCATTTGTAAAAGTCAGCGGAATTCTGAGAACAATAGAAGAGTTGTGAAGCATTTTTAAGCGTCAGCGGAATTCCGAGAACAATGGAAGAATTCCGAAGCATTTTTAAACTTCAAAACTTCAGCAGAATTCCGAGAACAATGGAAGAGTTGAGAAGCATTCTTAAACTTCAGCGGAATTCCGAGAACAATGGAAGAGTTCCGAAGCATTTTTAAAAGTCAGCGGAATTCCGAGAACAATAGAAGAGTTCCGAAGCATTTTTAAACTTCAGCAGAATTCCTGGATCAATGGAAGAGTTCCGAAGCATTTTTAAAAGTCAGCAGAATTCCGAGAACAATAGAAGGGTACCAAAGCATGTTTAAACTTCAGCGGAATTCTGAGAACAATGTAAGTGTTCTGAAGCATTTTTAAACTTCACCGGAATTCCGAGAACAATGGAAGAGTTCCGAAGCATTTTTAAAAGTCAGCGGAATTCCGAGAACACTGGAAGAGTTCCGAAGCATTTTTAAACTTCAGCGGAATTTGGAGAACAATCGAAGAGTTCCGAAGCATTTTTAAAAGTCAGCGGAATTCCGAGAACAATGGAAGAGTTGTGAAGCATTTTTAAACGTCAGCGGAATTCCGAGAACAATGGAAGAGTTCCGAAGCATTTTTAAACGTCAGCGGAATTCCGAGAACAATGGAAGAGTTCTGAAGCCTTTTTAAATGTCAGCGGAATTCCGAGAACAATGGAAGACTTCTGAAGCATTTTTAAATGTCAGCGGAATTCTGAGAACAATGGAAGAGTTCCGAAGCATTTTTAAACTTCAGCAGAATTCCGAGAACAATGGAAGAGTTCCGAAGCATACTTAAACTTCAGCGGAATTCCGAGAACAATGGAAGAGTTCTGAAGCATTTTTAAAAGTCAGCGGAATACCGAGAACAATGGAAGAGTTGTGAAGCAATTTTAAAAGTCAGCGGAATTCCGAGAACAATGGAAGAGTTGTGAAGCATTTTTAAACGTCAGTGGAATTCCAAGAACAATGGAAGAGTTCCGAAGCATTTTTAAATGTCAGCAGAATTCTGAGAACAATGGAAGAGTTCCGAAGCATTTTTGAACTTCAGCAGAATTCCGAGAACAATGGAAGAGTTCCGAAGCATACTTAAACTTCAGCGGAATTCCGAGAACAATGGAAGAGTTCCGAAGCATTTTTAAAAGTCAGCGGAATTCCGAGAACACTGGAAGAGTTCCGAAGCATTTTTAAACTTCAGCGGAATTTGGAGAACAATCGAAGAGTTCCGAAGCATTTTTAAAAGTCAGCGGAATTCCGAGAACAATGGAAGAGTTGTGAAGCATTTTTAAACGTCAGCGGAATTCCGAGAAGAATGGAAGAGTTCCGAAGCATTTTTAAACGTCAGCGGAATTCCGAGAACAATGGAAGAGTTCTGAAGCCTTTTTAAATGTCAGCGGAATTCCTGGAACAATGGAAGACTTCTGAAGCATTTTTAAATGTCAGCGGAATTCTGAGAACAATGGAAGAGTTCCGAAGCATTTTTAAACTTCAGCAGAATTCCGAGAACAATGGAAGAGTTCCGAAGCATACTTAAACTTCAGCGGAATTCCGAGAACAATGGAAGAGTTCTGAAGCATTTTTAAAAGTCAGCGGAATACCGAGAACAATGGAAGAGTTGTGAAGCATTTTTAAAAGTCAGCGGAATTCCGAGAACACTGGAAGAGTTCTGAAGCATTTTTAAACTTCAGCGGAATTTGGAGAACAATCGAAGAGTTCCGAAGCAATTTTAAAAGTCAGCGGAATTCCGAGAACAATGGAAGAGTTGTGAAGCATTTTTAAACGTCAGTGGAATTCCAAGAACAATGGAAGAGTTCCGAAGCATTTTTAAATGTCAGCAGAATTCTGAGAACAATGGAAGAGTTCCGAAGCATTTTTAAACTTCAGCAGAATTCCGAGAACAATGGAAGAGTTCCGAAGCATACTTAAACTTCAGCGGAATTCCGAGAACAATGGAAGAGTTCAGAAGCATTTTTAAAAGTCAGCGGAATTCCGAGAACAATGGAAGAGTTGTGAAGCATTTTTAAACGTCAGCGGAATTCCGAGAACAATGGAAGAGTTCCGAAGCATTTTTAAACTTCAGCAGAATTCCGAGAACAATGGAACAGTTTTGAAGCAATTTTAAGCGTCAGCGGAATTCCGACAGCAATGGAAGAGTTCCGAAGCATTTTTAAAAGTCAGCAGAATTCTGAGAACAATAGAAGAGTTGTGAAGCATTTTTAAGCGTCAGCGGAATTCCGAGAACAATGGAAGAATTCCGAAGCATTTTTAAACTTCAAAACTTCAGAAGAATTCCAAGAACAATGGAAGAGTTCCGAAGCATTCTTAAACTTCAGCGGAATTCCGAGAACAATAGAAGAGTTCCGAAGCATTTTTAAACATCAGGGGAATTCCGAGAACAATGGAAGAGTTCTGAAGCATTTTTAAACGTCAGCGGAATTTTGAAAACAATGGAAGATTTCCGAAGCATTTTTAAACGTCAGCGGATTTCTGTGAACACTGGAAGAGTTCCGAAGCATTTTTAAACTTCAGCGGAATTGGGAGAACAATCGAAGAGTTCCGAAGCATTTTTAAAAGTCAGCGGAATTCCGAGAACAATGGAAGAGTTGTAAAGCATATTTAAAAGTCAGCGGAATTCCGAGAACAATGGAAGAGTTGTGAAGCATTTTTAAAAGTCAGCGGAATTCCGAGAACAATGGAAGAGTTGTGAAGCATTTTTAAACGTCAGCGGAATTCCGAGAACAATGGAAGAGTTCTGAAGCCTTTTTAAATGTCAGCGGAATTCCGAGAACAATGGAAGAGTTCCAAAGCATTTTTAAATGTCAGCGGAATTCTGAGAACAATGGAAGAGTTCCGAAGCATTTTTAAACTTCAGCAGAATTCCGAGAACAATGGAAGAGTTCCGAAGCATACTTAAACTTCAGCGGAATTCCGAGAACAATGGAAGAGTTCTGAAGCATTTTTAAAAGTCAGCGGAATACCGAGAACAATGGAAGAGTTGTGAAGCATTTTTAAACGTCAGTGGAATTCCAAGAACAAAGGAAGAGTTCCGAAGCATTTTTAAACGTCAGCGGAATTCCGAGAACAATGGAAGAGTTCCGAAGCATTTTTAAACTTCAGAAGAATTCTGAGAACAATGGAAGAGTTCCGAAGCATTCTTAAACTTCAGCAGAATTCCGAGAACAATGGAAGAGTTTCGAAGCATTTTTAAAAGTCAGCGGAATTCCGAGAACAATAGAAGAGTTGTGAAGCAATTTTAAGCGTCAGCGGAATTCCGAGAACAATGGAAGCGTTCAGAAGCATTTTTAAAAGTCAGCGGAATACCGAGAACAATGGAAGAGTTGTGATGCATTTTTAAGCATCAGCGGAATTCCGAGAACAATGGAAGAGTTCCGAAGCATTTTTAAACTTCAGCAGAATTCCGAGAACAATGGAAGAGTTCCGAAGCATTCTTAAACTTCAGCGGAATTCCGAGAACAATGGAAGAGTTCCGAAGCATTTTTAAATGTCAGCGGAATTCCGAGAACAATAGAAGAGTTGTGAAGCATTTTTAAGCGTCAGCGGAATTTCGAGAACAATGGAAGAGTTCCGAAGCATTTTTAAACTTCAGCAGAATTCTGAGAGCAATGGAAGAGTTCTGAAGCATTCTTAAACTTCAGCGGAATTCCGAGAACAATGGAAGAGTTTTGAAGCAATTTTAAGCGTCAGCGGAATTCCGACAACAATGGAAGAGTTCCGAAGCATTTGTAAAAGTCAGCGGAATTCTGAGAACAATAGAAGAGTTGTGAAGCATTTTTAAGCGTCAGCGGAATTCCGAGAACAATGGAAGAATTCCGAAGCATTTTTAAACTTCAAAACTTCAGCAGAATTCCGAGAACAATGGAAGAGTTGAGAAGCATTCTTAAACTTCAGCGGAATTCCGAGAACAATGGAAGAGTTCCGAAGCATTTTTAAAAGTCAGCGGAATTCCGAGAACAATAGAAGAGTTCCGAAGCATTTTTAAACTTCAGCAGAATTCCTGGATCAATGGAAGAGTTCCGAAGCATTTTTAAAAGTCAGCAGAATTCCGAGAACAATAGAAGGGTACCAAAGCATGTTTAAACTTCAGCGGAATTCTGAGAACAATGTAAGTGTTCTGAAGCATTTTTAAACTTCACCGGAATTCCGAGAACAATGGAAGAGTTCCGAAGCATTTTTAAAAGTCAGCGGAATTCCGAGAACACTGGAAGAGTTCCGAAGCATTTTTAAACTTCAGCGGAATTTGGAGAACAATCGAAGAGTTCCGAAGCATTTTTAAAAGTCAGCGGAATTCCGAGAACAATGGAAGAGTTGTGAAGCATTTTTAAACGTCAGCGGAATTCCGAGAACAATGGAAGAGTTCCGAAGCATTTTTAAACGTCAGCGGAATTCCGAGAACAATGGAAGAGTTCTGAAGCCTTTTTAAATGTCAGCGGAATTCCGAGAACAATGGAAGACTTCTGAAGCATTTTTAAATGTCAGCGGAATTCTGAGAACAATGGAAGAGTTCCGAAGCATTTTTAAACTTCAGCAGAATTCCGAGAACAATGGAAGAGTTCCGAAGCATACTTAAACTTCAGCGGAATTCCGAGAACAATGGAAGAGTTCTGAAGCATTGTTAAAAGTCAGCGGAATACCGAGAACAATGGAAGAGTTGTGAAGCAATTTTAAAAGTCAGCGGAATTCCGAGAACAATGGAAGAGTTGTGAAGCATTTTTAAACGTCAGTGGAATTCCAAGAACAATGGAAGAGTTCCGAAGCATTTTTAAATGTCAGCAGAATTCTGAGAACAATGGAAGAGTTCCGAAGCATTTTTGAACTTCAGCAGAATTCCGAGAACAATGGAAGAGTTCCGAAGCATACTTAAACTTCAGCGGAATTCCGAGAACAATGGAAGAGTTCCGAAGCATTTTTAAAAGTCAGCGGAATTCCGAGAACACTGGAAGAGTTCCGAAGCATTTTTAAACTTCAGCGGAATTTGGAGAACAATCGAAGAGTTCCGAAGCATTTTTAAAAGTCAGCGGAATTCCGAGAACAATGGAAGAGTTGTGAAGCATTTTTAAACGTCAGCGGAATTCCGAGAAGAATGGAAGAGTTCCGAAGCATTTTTAAACGTCAGCGGAATTCCGAGAACAATGGAAGAGTTCTGAAGCCTTTTTAAATGTCAGCGGAATTCCGGGAACAATGGAAGACTTCTGAAGCATTTTTAAATGTCAGCGGAATTCTGAGAACAATGGAAGAGTTCCGAAGCATTTTTAAACTTCAGCAGAATTCCGAGAACAATGGAAGAGTTCCGAAGCATACTTAAGCTTCAGCGGAATTCCGAGAACAATGGAAGAGTTCTGAAGCATTTTTAAAAGTCAGCGGAATACCGAGAACAATGGAAGAGTTGTGAAGCATTTTTAAAAGTCAGCGGAATTCCGAGAACACTGGAAGAGTTCTGAAGCATTTTTAAACTTCAGCGGAATTTGGAGAACAATCGAAGAGTTCCGAAGCAATTTTAAAAGTCAGCGGAATTCCGAGAACAATGGAAGAGTTGTGAAGCATTTTTAAACGTCAGTGGAATTCCAAGAACAATGGAAGAGTTCCGAAGCATTTTTAAATGTCAGCAGAATTCTGAGAACAATGGAAGAGTTCCGAAGCATTTTTAAACTTCAGCAGAATTCCGAGAACAATGGAAGAGTTCCGAAGCATACTTAAACTTCAGCCGAATTCCGAGAACAATGGAAGAGTTCAGAAGCATTTTTAAAAGTCAGCGGAATTCCGAGAACAATGGAAGAGTTGTGAAGCATTTTTAAACGTCAGCGGAATTCCGAGAACAATGGAAGAGTTCCGAAGCATTTTTAAACTTCAGCAGAATTCCGAGAACAATGGAACAGTTTTGAAGCAATTTTAAGCGTCAGCGGAATTCCGACAGCAATGGAAGAGTTCCGAAGCATTTTTAAAAGTCAGCAGAATTCTGAGAACAATAGAAGAGTTGTGAAGCATTTTTAAGCGTCAGCGGAATTCCGAGAACAATGGAAGAATTCCGAAGCATTTTTAAACTTCAAAACTTCAGAAGAATTCCAAGAACAATGGAAGAGTTCCGAAGCATTCTTAAACTTCAGCGGAATTCCGAGAACAATGGAATAGTTCCGAAGCATTTTTAAAAGTCAGCGGAATTCCGAGAACAATGGAAGAGTTCCGTAGCATTTTTAAACATCAGAAGAATTCCTGGATCAATGGAAGTGTTCCGAAGCATTTTTAAACTTCACCGGAATTCCGAGAACAATAGAAGAGTTCCGAAGCATTTTTAAACGTCAGGGGAATTCCGAGAACAATGGAAGAGTTCTGAAGCATTTTTAAACGTCAGCGGAATTTTGAAAACAATGGAAGATTTCCGAAGCATTTTTAAACGTCAGCGGATTTCTGTGAACACTGGAAGAGTTCCGAAGCATTTTTAAACTTCAGCGGAATTTGGAGAACAATCGAAGAGTTCCGAAGCATTTTTAAAAGTCAGCGGAATTCCGAGAACAATGGAAGAGTTGTAAAGCATATTTAAAAGTCAGCGGAATTCCGAGAACAATGGAAGAGTTGTGAAGCATTTTAAAAGTCAGCGGAATTCCGAGAACAATGGAAGAGTTGTGAAGCATTTTTAAACGTCAGCGGAATTCCGAGAACAATGGAAGAGTTCTGAAGCCTTTTTAAATGTCAGCGGAATTCCGAGAACAATGGAAGAGTTCCGAAGCATTTTTAAAAGTCAGCGGAATACCGAGAACAAAGGAAGAGTTGTGAAGCATTTTTAAACATCAGCGGAATACCAGAACAATGGAAGAGTTCCGAAGCATTTTTAAATGTCAGCGGAATTCCGAGAGCAATGGAAGAGTTCTGAAGCATTTTTAAACGTCAGCGGATTTTGAAAACAATGGAAGATTTCCGAAGCATTTTTAAACTTCAGTGGAATTTGGAGAACAATCGAAGAGTTCCGAAGCAATTTTAAAAGTCAGCGGAATTCCGAGAACAATGGAAGAGTTGTGAAGCATTTTTAAACGTCAGTGGAATTCCAAGAACAAAGGAAGAGTTCCGAAGCATTTTTAAACGTCAGCGGAATTCCGAGAACAATGGAAGAGTTCCGAAGCATTTTTAAACTTCAGAAGAATTCTGAGAACAATGGAAGAGTTCCGAAGCATTCTTAAACTTCAGCAGAATTCCGAGAACAATGGAAGAGTTTCGAAGCATTTTTAAAAGTCAGCCGAATTCCGAGAACAATAGAAGAGTTGTGAAGCAATTTTAAGCGTCAGCGGAATTCCGAGAACAATGGAAGCGTTCAGAAGCATTTTTAAAAGTCAGCGGAATACCAAGAACAATGGAAGAGTTCCGAAGCATTTTTAAAAGTCAGCGGAATTCCGAGAACACTGGAAGAGTTCCGAAGCATTTTTAAACTTCAGCGGAATTTGGAGAACAATCGAAGAGTTCCGAAGCATTTTTAAAAGTCAGCGGAATTCCGAGAACAATGGAAGAGTTGTGAAGCATTTTTAAACGTCAGCGGAATTCCGAGAACAATGGAAGAGTTCCGAAGCATTTTTAAACGTCAGCGGAATTCCGAGAACAATGGAAGAGTTCTGAAGCCTTTTTAAATGTCAGCGTAATTCCGAGAACAATGGAAGACTTCTGAAGCATTTTTAAATGTCAGCGGAATTCTGAGAACAATGGAAGAGTTCCGAAGCATTTTTAAACTTCAGCAGAATTCCGAGAACAATGGAAGAGTTCCGAAGCATACTTAAACTTCAGCGGAATTCCGAGAACAATGGAAGAGTTCTGAAGCATTTTTAAAAGTCAGCGGAATACCGAGAACAATGGAAGAGTTGTGAAGCAATTTTAAAAGTCAGCGGAATTCCGAGAACAATGGAAGAGTTGTGAAGCATTTTTAAACGTCAGTGGAATTCCAAGAACAATGGAAGAGTTCCGAAGCATTTTTAAATGTCAGCAGAATTCTGAGAACAATGGAAGAGTTCCGAAGCATTTTTGAACTTCAGCAGAATTCCGAGAACAATGGAAGAGTTCCGAAGCATACTTAAACTTCAGCGGAATTCCGAGAACAATGGAAGAGTTCAGAAGCATTTTTAAAAGTCAGCGGAATTCCGAGAACAATGGAAGAGTTGTGAAGCATTTTTAAACGTCAGCGGAATTCCGAGAACAATGGAAGAGTTCCGAAGCATTTTTAAACTTCAGCAGAATTCCGAGAACAATGGAAGAGTTCCGAAGCATTCTTAAACTTCAGCAGAATTCCGAGAACAATGGAACAGTTTTGAAGCAATTTTAAGCGTCAGCGGAATTCCGACAGCAATGGAAGAGTTCCGAAGCATTTTTAAAAGTCAGCAGAATTGTGAGAACAATAGAAGAGTTGTGAAGCATTTTTAAAAGTCAGCGGAATTCCGAGAACATTGGAAGAATTCCGAAGCATTTTTAAACTTCAAAACTTCAGAAGAATTCCGAGAACAATAGAAGGGTACCAAAGCATGTTTAAACTTCAGCGGAATTCTGAGAACAATGTAAGAGTTCCGAAGCATTTTTAAACTTCACCGGAATTCCAAGAACACTGGAAGAGTTCCGAAGCATTTTTAAACTTCAGCGGAATTTGGAGAACAATCGAAGAGTTCCGAAGCATTTTTAAAAGTCAGCGGAATTCCGAGAACAATGGAAGAGTTGTGAAGCATTTTTTAACGTCAGCGGAATTCCGAGAACAATGGAAGAGTTCCGAAGCATTTTTAAACGTCAGCGGAATTCCGAGAACAATGGAAGAGTTCTGAAGCCTTTTTAAATGTCAGCGGAATTCCGAGAACAATGGAAGACTTCTGAAGCATTTTTAAATGTCAGCGGAATTCTGAGAACAATGGAAGAGTTCCGAAGCATTTTTAAACTTCAGCAGAATTCCGAGAACAATGGAATAGTTCCGAAGCATACTTAAACTTCAGCGGAATTCCGAGAACAATGGAAGAGTTCAGAAGCATTTTTAAAAGTCAGCGGAATTCCGAGAACACTGGAAGAGTTCTGAAGCATTTTTAAACTTCAGCGGAATTTGGAGAACAATCGAAGAGTTCCGAAGCAATTTTAAAAGTCAGCGGAATTCCGAGAACAATGGAAGAGTTGTGAAGCATTTTTAAACGTCAGTGGAATTCCAAGAACAATGGAAGAGTTCCGAAGCATTTTTAAATGTCAGCAGAATTCTGAGAACAATGGAAGAGTTCCGAAGCATTTTTAAACTTCAGCAGAATTCCGAGAACAATGGAAGAGTTCCGAAGCATACTTAAACTTCAGCGGAATTCCGAGAACAATGGAAGAGTTCAGAAGCATTTTTAAAAGTCAGCGGAATTCCGAGAACAATGGAAGAGTTGTGAAGCATTTTTAAACGTCAGCGGAATTCCGAGAACAATGGAAGAGTTCCGAAGCATTTTTAAACTTCAGCAGAATTCCGAGAACAATGGAACAGTTTTGAAGCAATTTTAAGCGTCAGCGGAATTCCGACAGCAATGGAAGAGTTCCGAAGCATTTTTAAAAGTCAGCAGAATTCTGAGAACAATAGAAGAGTTGTGAAGCATTTTTAAGCGTCAGCGGAATTCCGAGAACAATGGAAGAATTCCGAAGCATTTTTAAACTTCAAAACTTCAGAAGAATTCCAAGAACAATGGAAGAGTTCCGAAGCATTCTTAAACTTCAGCGGAATTCCGAGAACAATAGAAGAGTTCCGAAGCATTTTTAAACATCAGGGGAATTCCGAGAACAATGGAAGAGTTCTGAAGCATTTTTAAACGTCAGCGGAATTTTGAAAACAATGGAAGATTTCCGAAGCATTTTTAAACGTCAGCGGATTTCTGTGAACACTGGAAGAGTTCCGAAGCATTTTTAAACTTCAGCGGAATTGGGAGAACAATCGAAGAGTTCCGAAGCATTTTTAAAAGTCAGCGGAATTCCGAGAACAATGGAAGAGTTGTAAAGCATATTTAAAAGTCTGCGGAATTCCGAGAACAATGGAAGAGTTGTGAAGCATTTTTAAAAGTCAGCGGAATTCCGAGAACAATGGAAGAGTTGTGAAGCATTTTTAAACGTCAGCGGAATTCCGAGAACAATGGAAGAGTTCCGAAGCATTTTTAAACTTCAGCAGAATTCCGAGAACAATGGAAGAGTTCCGAAGCATACTTAAACTTCAGCGGAATTCCGAGAACAATGGAAGAGTTCTGAAGCATTTTTAAAAGTCAGCGGAATACCGAGAACAATGGAAGAGTTGTGCAGCATTTTTAAACGTCAGTGGAATTCCAAGAACAAAGGAAGAGTTCCGAAGCATTTTTAAACGTCAGCGGAATTCCGAGAACAATGGAAGAGTTCCGAAGCATTTTTAAACTTCAGAAGAATTCTGAGAACAATGGAAGAGTTCCGAAGCATTCTTAAACTTCAGCAGAATTCCGAGAACAATGGAAGAGTTTCGAAGCATTTTTAAAAGTCAGCGGAATTCCGAGAACAATAGAAGAGTTGTGAAGCAATTTTAAGCGTCAGCGGAATTCCGAGAACAATGGAAGCGTTCAGAAGCATTTTTAAAAGTCAGCGGAATACCGAGAACAATGGAAGAGTTGTGAAGCATTTTTAAGCATCAGCGGAATTCCGAGAACAATGGAAGAGTTCCGAAGCATTTTTAAACTTCAGCAGAATTCCGAGAACAATGGAAGAGTTCCGAAGCATTCTTAAACTTCAGCGGAATTCCGAGAACAATGGAAGAGTTCCGAAGCATTTTTAAATGTCAGCGGAATTCCGAGAACAATAGAAGAGTTGTGAAGCATTTTTAAGCGTCAGCGGAATTTCGAGAACAATGGAAGAGTTCCGAAGCATTTTTAAACTTCAGCAGAATTCTGAGAGCAATGGAAGAGTTCTGAAGCATTCTTAAACTTCAGCGGAATTCCGAGAACAATGGAAGAGTTTTGAAGCAATTTTAAGCGTCAGCGGAATTCCGACAACAATGGAAGAGTTCCGAAGCATTTGTAAAAGTCAGCGGAATTCTGAGAACAATAGAAGAGTTGTGAAGCATTTTTAAGCGTCAGCGGAATTCCGAGAACAATGGAAGAATTCCGAAGCATTTTTAAACTTCAAAACTTCAGCAGAATTCCGAGAACAATGGAAGAGTTGAGAAGCATTCTTAAACTTCAGCGGAATTCCGAGAACAATGGAAGAGTTCCGAAGCATTTTTAAAAGTCAGCGGAATTCCGAGAACAATAGAAGAGTTCCGAAGCATTTTTAAACTTCAGCAGAATTCCTGGATCAATGGAAGAGTTCCGAAGCATTTTTAAAAGTCAGCAGAATTCCGAGAACAATAGAAGGGTACCAAAGCATGTTTAAACTTCAGCGGAATTCTGAGAACAATGTAAGTGTTCTGAAGCATTTTTAAACTTCACCGGAATTCCGAGAACAATGGAAGAGTTCCGAAGCATTTTTAAAAGTCAGCGGAATTCCGAGAACACTGGAAGAGTTCCGAAGCATTTTTAAACTTCAGCGGAATTTGGAGAACAATCGAAGAGTTCCGAAGCATTTTTAAAAGTCAGCGGAATTCCGAGAACAATGGAAGAGTTGTGAAGCATTTTTAAACGTCAGCGGAATTCCGAGAACAATGGAAGAGTTCCGAAGCATTTTTAAACGTCAGCGGAATTCCGAGAACAATGGAAGAGTTCTGAAGCCTTTTTGAATGTCAGCGGAATTCCGAGAACAATGGAAGACTTCTGAAGCATTTTTAAATGTCAGCGGAATTCTGAGAACAATGGAAGAGTTCCGAAGCATTTTTAAACTTCAGCAGAATTCCGAGAACAATGGAAGAGTTCCGAAGCATACTTAAACTTCAGCGGAATTCCGAGAACAATGGAAGAGTTCTGAAGCATTTTTAAAAGTCAGCGGAATACCGAGAACAATGGAAGAGTTGTGAAGCAATTTTAAAAGTCAGCGGAATTCCGAGAACAATGGAAGAGTTGTGAAGCATTTTTAAACGTCAGTGGAATTCCAAGAACAATGGAAGAGTTCCGAAGCATTTTTAAATGTCAGCAGAATTCTGAGAACAATGGAAGAGTTCCGAAGCATTTTTGAACTTCAGCAGAATTCCGAGAACAATGGAAGAGTTCCGAAGCATACTTAAACTTCAGCGGAATTCCGAGAACAATGGAAGAGTTCCGAAGCATTTTTAAAAGTCAGCGGAATTCCGAGAACACTGGAAGAGTTCCGAAGCATTTTTAAACTTCAGCGGAATTTGGAGAACAATCGAAGAGTTCCGAAGCATTTTTAAAAGTCAGCGGAATTCCGAGAACAATGGAAGAGTTGTGAAGCATTTTTAAACGTCAGCGGAATTCCGAGAAGAATGGAAGAGTTCCGAAGCATTTTTAAACGTCAGCGGAATTCCGAGAACAATGGAAGAGTTCTGAAGCCTTTTTAAATGTCAGCGGAATTCCGAGAACAATGGAAGACTTCTGAAGCATTTTTAAATGTCAGCGGAATTCTGAGAACAATGGAAGAGTTGCGAAGCATTTTTAAACTTCAGCAGAATTCCGAGAACAATGGAAGAGTTCCGAAGCATACTTAAACTTCAGCGGAATTCCGAGAACAATGGAAGAGTTCTGGAGCATTTTTAAAAGTCAGCGGAATACCGAGAACAATTGAAGAGTTGTGAAGCATTTTTAAAAGTCAGTGGAATTCCGAGAACACTGGAAGAGTTCTGAAGCATTTTTAAACTTCAGCGGAATTTGGAGAACAATCGAAGAGTTCCGAAGCAATTTTAAAAGTCAGCGGAATTCCGAGAACAATGGAAGAGTTGTGAAGCATTTTTAAACGTCAGTGGAATTCCAAGAACAATGGAAGAGTTCCGAAGCATTTTTAAATGTCAGCAGAATTCTGAGAACAATGGAAGAGTTCCGAAGCATTTTTAAACTTCAGCAGAATTCCGAGAACAATGGAAGAGTTCCGAAGCATACTTAAACTTCAGCGGAATTCCAAGAACAATGGAAGAGTTCAGAAGCATTTTTAAAAGTCAGCGGAATTCCGAGAACAATGGAAGAGTTGTGAAGCATTTTTTAAACGTCAGCGGAATTCCGAGAACAATGGAAGAGTTCCGAAGCATTTTTAAACTTCAGCAGAATTCCGAGAACAATGGAACAGTTTTGAAGCAATTTTAAGCGTCAGCGGAATTCCGACAGCAATGGAAGAGTTCCGAAGCATTTTTAAAAGTCAGCAGAATTCTGAGAACAATAGAGGAGTTGTGAAGCATTTTTAAGCGTCAGCGGAATTCCGAGAACAATGGAAGAATTCCGAAGCATTTTTAAACTTCAAAACTTCAGAAGAATTCCAAGAACAATGGAAGAGTTCCGAAGCATTCTTAAACTTCAGCGGAATTCCGAGAACAATGGAATAGTTCCGAAGCATTTTTAAAAGTCAGCGGAATTCCGAGAACAATGGAAGAGTTCCGTAGCATTTTTAAACATCAGAAGAATTCCTGGATCAATGGAAGTGTTCCGAAGCATTTTTAAACTTCACCGGAATTCCGAGAACAATAGAAGAGTTCCGAAGCATTTTTAATCGTCAGGGGAATTCCGAGAACAATGGAAGAGTTCTGAAGCATTTTTAAACGTCAGCGGAATTTTGAAAACAATGGAAGATTTCCGAAGCATTTTTAAACGTCAGCGGATTTCTGTGAACACTGGAAGAGTTCCGAAGCATTTTTAAACGTCAGCGGAATTCCGAGAACAATGGAAGAGTTCTGAAGCCTTTTTAAATGTCAGCGGAATTCCGAGAACAATGGAAGACTTCTGAAGCATTTTTAAATGTCAGCGGAATTCTGAGAACAATGGAAGAGTTCCGAAGCATTTTTAAACTTCAGCAGAATTCCGAGAACAATGGAAGAGTTCCGAAGCATACTTAAACTTCAGCGGAATTCCGAGAACAATGGAAGAGTTCTGAAGCATTTTTAAAAGTCATCGGAATACCGAGAACAATGGAAGAGTTGTGAAGCATTTTTAAAAGTCAGCGGAATTCCGAGAACACTGGAAGAGTTCTGAAGCATTTTTAAACTTCAGCGGAATTTGGAGAACAATCGAAGAGTTCCGAAGCAATTTTAAAAGTCAGCGGAATTCCGAGAACAATGGAAGAGTTGTGAAGCATTTTTAAACGTCAGTGGAATTCCAAGAACAATGGAAGAGTTCCGAAGCATTTTTAAATGTCAGCAGAATTCTGAGAACAATGGAAGAGTTCCGAAGCATTTTTAAACTTCAGCAGAATTCCGAGAACAATGGAAGAGTTCCGAAGCATACTTAAACTTCAGCGGAATTCCGAGAACAATGGAAGAGTTCAGAAGCATTTTTAAAAGTCAGCGGAATTCCGAGAACAATGGAAGAGTTGTGAAGCATTTTTAAACGTCAGCGGAATTCCGAGAACAATGGAAGAGTTCCGAAGCATTTTTAAACTTCAGCAGAATTCCGAGAACAATGGAACAGTTTTGAAGCAATTTTAAGCGTCAGCGGAATTCCGACAGCAATGGAAGAGTTCCGAAGCATTTTTAAAAGTCAGCAGAATTCTGAGAACAATAGAAGAGTTGTGAAGCATTTTTAAGCGTCAGCGGAATTCCGAGAACAATGGAAGAATTCCGAAGCATTTTTAAACTTCAAAACTTCAGAAGAATTCCAAGAACAATGGAAGAGTTCCGAAGCATTCTTAAACTTCAGCGGAATTCCGAGAACAATAGAAGAGTTCCGAAGCATTTTTAAACATCAGGGGAATTCCGAGAACAATGGAAGAGTTCTGAAGCATTTTTAAACGTCAGCGGAATTTTGAAAACAATGGAAGATTTCCGAAGCATTTTTAAACGTCAGCGGATTTCTGTGAACACTGGAAGAGTTCCGAAGCATTTTTAAACTTCAGCGGAATTGGGAGAACAATCGAAGAGTTCCGAAGCATTTTTAAAAGTCAGCGGAATTCCGAGAACAATGGAAGAGTTGTAAAGCATATTTAAAAGTCAGCGGAATTCCGAGAACAATGGAAGAGTTGTGAAGCATTTTTAAAAGTCAGCGGAATTCCGAGAACAATGGAAGAGTTGTGAAGCATTTTTAAACGTCAGCGGAATTCCGAGAACAATGGAAGAGTTCCGAAGCATTTTTAAACTTCAGCAGAATTCCGAGAACAATGGAAGAGTTCCGAAGCATACTTAAACTTCAGCGGAATTCCGAGAACAATGGAAGAGTTCTGAAGCATTTTTAAAAGTCAGCGGAATACCGAGAACAATGGAAGAGTTGTGAAGCATTTTTAAACGTCAGTGGAATTCCAAGAACAAAGGAAGAGTTCCGAAGCATTTTTAAACGTCAGCGGAATTCCGAGAACAATGGAAGAGTTCCGAAGCATTTTTAAACTTCAGAAGAATTCTGAGAACAATGGAAGAGTTCCGAAGCATTCTTAAACTTCAGCAGAATTCCGAGAACAATGGAAGAGTTTCGAAGCATTTTTAAAAGTCAGCGGAATTCCGAGAACAATAGAAGAGTTGTGAAGCAATTTTAAGCGTCAGCGGAATTCCGAGAACAATGGAAGCGTTCAGAAGCATTTTTAAAAGTCAGCGGAATACCGAGAACAATGGAAGAGTTGTGAAGCATTTTTAAGCATCAGCGGAATTCCGAGAACAATGGAAGAGTTCCGAAGCATTTTTAAACTTCAGCAGAATTCCGAGAACAATGGAAGAGTTCCGAAGCATTCTTAAACTTCAGCGGAATTCCGAGAACAATGGAAGAGTTCCGAAGCATTTTTAAATGTCAGCGGAATTCCGAGAACAATAGAAGAGTTGTGAAGCATTTTTAAGCGTCAGCGGAATTTCGAGAACAATGGAAGAGTTCCGAAGCATTTTTAAACTTCAGCAGAATTCTGAGAGCAATGGAAGAGTTCTGAAGCATTCTTAAACTTCAGCGGAATTCCGAGAACAATGGAAGAGTTTTGAAGCAATTTTAAGCGTCAGCGGAATTCCGACAACAATGGAAGAGTTCCGAAGCATTTGTAAAAGTCAGCGGAATTCTGAGAACAATAGAAGAGTTGTGAAGCATTTTTAAGCGTCAGCGGAATTCCGAGAAAAATGGAAGAATTCCGAAGCATTTTTAAACTTCAAAACTTCAGCAGAATTCCGAGAACAATGGAAGAGTTGAGAAGCATTCTTAAACTTCAGCGGAATTCCGAGAACAATGGAAGAGTTCCGAAGCATTTTTAAAAGTCAGCGGAATTCCGAGAACAATAGAAGAGTTCCGAAGCATTTTTAAACTTCAGCAGAATTCCTGGATCAATGGAAGAGTTCCGAAGCATTTTTAAAAGTCAGCAGAATTCCGAGAACAATAGAAGGGTACCAAAGCATGTTTAAACTTCAGCGGAATTCTGAGAACAATGTAAGTGTTCTGAAGCATTTTTAAACTTCACCGGAATTCCGAGAACAATGGAAGAGTTCCGAAGCATTTTTAAAAGTCAGCGGAATTCCGAGAACACTGGAAGAGTTCCGAAGCATTTTTAAACTTCAGCGGAATTTGGAGAACAATCGAAGAGTTCCGAAGCATTTTTAAAAGTCAGCGGAATTCCGAGAACAATGGAAGAGTTGTGAAGCATTTTTAAACGTCAGCGGAATTCCGAGAACAATGGAAGAGTTCCGAAGCATTTTTAAACGTCAGCGGAATTCCGAGAACAATGGAAGAGTTCTGAAGCCTTTTTGAATGTCAGCGGAATTCCGAGAACAATGGAAGACTTCTGAAGCATTTTTAAATGTCAGCGGAATTCTGAGAACAATGGAAGAGTTCCGAAGCATTTTTAAACTTCAGCAGAATTCCGAGAACAATGGAAGAGTTCCGAAGCATACTTAAACTTCAGCGGAATTCCGAGAACAATGGAAGAGTTCTGAAGCATTTTTAAAAGTCAGCGGAATACCGAGAACAATGGAAGAGTTGTGAAGCAATTTTAAAAGTCAGCGGAATTCCGAGAACAATGGAAGAGTTGTGAAGCATTTTTAAACGTCAGTGGAATTCCAAGAACAATGGAAGAGTTCCGAAGCATTTTTAAATGTCAGCAGAATTCTGAGAACAATGGAAGAGTTCCGAAGCATTTTTGAACTTCAGCAGAATTCCGAGAACAATGGAAGAGTTCCGAAGCATACTTAAACTTCAGCGGAATTCCGAGAACAATGGAAGAGTTCCGAAGCATTTTTAAAAGTCAGCGGAATTCCGAGAACACTGGAAGAGTTCCGAAGCATTTTTAAACTTCAGCGGAATTTGGAGAACAATCGAAGAGTTCCGAACCATTTTTAAAAGTCAGCGGAATTCCGAGAACAATGGAAGAGTTGTGAAGCATTTTTAAACGTCAGCGGAATTCCGAGAAGAATGGAAGAGTTCCGAAGCATTTTTAAACGTCAGCGGAATTCCGAGAACAATGGAAGAGTTCTGAAGCCTTTTTAAATGTCAGCGGAATTCCGAGAACAATGGAAGACTTCTGAAGCATTTTTAAATGTCAGCGGAATTCTGAGAACAATGGAAGAGTTGCGAAGCATTTTTAAACTTCAGCAGAATTCCGAGAACAATGGAAGAGTTCCGAAGCATACTTAAACTTCAGCGGAATTCCGAGAACAATGGAAGAGTTCTGGAGCATTTTTAAAAGTCAGCGGAATACCGAGAACAATTGAAGAGTTGTGAAGCATTTTTAAAAGTCAGTGGAATTCCGAGAACACTGGAAGAGTTCTGAAGCATTTTTAAACTTCAGCGGAATTTGGAGAACAATCGAAGAGTTCCGAAGCAATTTTAAAAGTCAGCGGAATTCCGAGAACAATGGAAGAGTTGTGAAGCATTTTTAAACGTCAGTGGAATTCCAAGAACAATGGAAGAGTTCCGAAGCATTTTTAAATGTCAGCAGAATTCTGAGAACAATGGAAGAGTTCCGAAGCATTTTTAAACTTCAGCAGAATTCCGAGAACAATGGAAGAGTTCCGAAGCATACTTAAACTTCAGCGGAATTCCAAGAACAATGGAAGAGTTCAGAAGCATTTTTAAAAGTCAGCGGAATTCCGAGAACAATGGAAGAGTTGTGAAGCATTTTTTAAACGTCAGCGGAATTCCGAGAACAATGGAAGAGTTCCGAAGCATTTTTAAACTTCAGCAGAATTCCGAGAACAATGGAACAGTTTTGAAGCAATTTTAAGCGTCAGCGGAATTCCGACAGCAATGGAAGAGTTCCGAAGCATTTTTAAAAGTCAGCAGAATTCTGAGAACAATAGAGGAGTTGTGAAGCATTTTTAAGCGTCAGCGGAATTCCGAGAACAATGGAAGAATTCCGAAGCATTTTTAAACTTCAAAACTTCAGAAGAATTCCAAGAACAATGGAAGAGTTCCGAAGCATTCTTAAACTTCAGCGGAATTCCGAGAACAATGGAATAGTTCCGAAGCATTTTTAAAAGTCAGCGGAATTCCGAGAACAATGGAAGAGTTCCGTAGCATTTTTAAACATCAGAAGAATTCCTGGATCAATGGAAGTGTTCCGAAGCATTTTTAAACTTCACCGGAATTCCGAGAACAATAGAAGAGTTCCGAAGCATTTTTAATCGTCAGGGGAATTCCGAGAACAATGGAAGAGTTCTGAAGCATTTTTAAACGTCAGCGGAATTTTGAAAACAATGGAAGATTTCCGAAGCATTTTTAAACGTCAGCGGATTTCTGTGAACACTGGAAGAGTTCCGAAGCATTTTTAAACTTCAGCGGAATTTGGAGAACAATCGAAGAGTTGTGAAGCATTTTTAAACATCAGCGGAATACCAGAACAATGGAAGAGTTCCGAAGCATTTTTAAATGTCAGCGGAATTCCGAGAACAATGGAAGAGTTCTGAAGCATTTTTAAACATCAGCGGAATTCCGAGAACAATGGAAGAGTTCTGAAGCCTTTTTAAATGTCAGCGGAATTCCGAGAACAATGGAAGAGTTCCGAAGCATTTTTAAATGTCAGCGGAATTCTGAGAACAATGGAAGAGTTCCGAAGCATTTTTAAACTTCAGCAGAATTCCGAGAACAATGGAAGAGTTCCGAAGCATACTTAAACTTCAGCGGAATTCCGAGAACAATGGAAGAGTTCTGAAGCATTTTTAAAAGTCAGCGGAATACCGAGAACAATGGAAGAGTTGTGAAGCATTTTTAAACATCAGCGGAATACCAGAACAATGGAAGAGTTCCGAAGCATTTTTAAATGTCAGCGGAATTCCGAGAACAATGGAAGAGTTCTGAAGCATTTTTAAACGTCAGCGGATTTTGAAAACAATGGAAGATTTCCGAAGCATTTTTAAACTTCAGCGGAATTTGGAGAACAATCGAAGAGTTCCGAAGCAATTTTAAAAGTCAGTGGAATTCCGAGAACAATGGAAGAGTTGTGAAGCATTTTTAAACGTCAGTGGAATTCCAAGAACAAAGGAAGAGTTCCGAAGCATTTTTAAACGTCAGCGGAATTCCGAGAACAATGGAAGAGTTCTGAAGGCTTTTTAAATGTCAGCGGAATTCCAAGAACAATGGAAGAGTTCCGAAGCATTTTTAAATGTCAGCGGAATTCTGAGAACAATGGAAGAGTTCCGAAGCATTTTTAAACTTCAGCAGAATTCCGAGAACAATGGAAGAGTTCCGAAGCATACTTAAACTTCAGCGGAATTCCGAGAACAATGGAAGAGTTCAGAAGCATTTTTAAAAGTCAGCGGAATACCGAAAACAATGGAAGAGTTGTGAAGCATTTTTAAGCATCAGCGGAATTCCGAGAACAATGGAAGAGTTCCGAAGCATTTTTAAACTTCAGAAGAATTCTGAGAACAATGGAAGAGTTCCGAAGCATTCTTAAACTTCAGCGGAATTCCGAGAACAATGGAAGAGTTTCGAAGCATTTTTAAAAGTCAGCGGAATTCCGAGAACAATAGAAGAGTTGTGAAGCAATTTTAAGCGTCAGCGGAATTCCGAGAAAAATGGAAGAATTCCGAAGCATTTTTAAACTTCAAAACTTCAGCAGAATTCCGAGAACAATGGAAGAGTTGAGAAGCATTCTTAAACTTCAGCGGAATTCCGAGAACAATGGAAGAGTTCCGAAGCATTTTTAAAAGTCAGCGGAATTCCGAGAACAATAGAAGAGTTCCGAAGCATTTTTAAACTTCAGCAGAATTCCTGGATCAATGGAAGAGTTCCGAAGCATTTTTAAAAGTCAGCAGAATTCCGAGAACAATAGAAGGGTACCAAAGCATGTTTAAACTTCAGCGGAATTCTGAGAACAATGTAAGTGTTCTGAAGCATTTTTAAACTTCACCGGAATTCCGAGAACAATGGAAGAGTTCCGAAGCATTTTTAAAAGTCAGCGGAATTCCGAGAACACTGGAAGAGTTCCGAAGCATTTTTAAACTTCAGCGGAATTTGGAGAACAATCGAAGAGTTCCGAAGCATTTTTAAAAGTCAGCGGAATTCCGAGAACAATGGAAGAGTTGTGAAGCATTTTTAAACGTCAGCGGAATTCCGAGAACAATGGAAGAGTTCCGAAGCATTTTTAAACGTCAGCGGAATTCCGAGAACAATGGAAGAGTTCTGAAGCCTTTTTGAATGTCAGCGGAATTCCGAGAACAATGGAAGTCTTCTGAAGCATTTTTAAATGTCAGCGGAATTCTGAGAACAATGGAAGAGTTCCGAAGCATTTTTAAACTTCAGCAGAATTCCGAGAACAATGGAAGAGTTCCGAAGCATACTTAAACTTCAGCGGAATTCCGAGAACAATGGAAGAGTTCTGAAGCATTTTTAAAAGTCAGCGGAATACCGAGAACAATGGAAGAGTTGTGAAGCAATTTTAAAAGTCAGCGGAATTCCGAGAACAATGGAAGAGTTGTGAAGCATTTTTAAACGTCAGTGGAATTCCAAGAACAATGGAAGAGTTCCGAAGCATTTTTAAATGTCAGCAGAATTCTGAGAACAATGGAAGAGTTCCGAAGCATTTTTGAACTTCAGCAGAATTCCGAGAACAATGGAAGAGTTCCGAAGCATACTTAAACTTCAGCGGAATTCCGAGAACAATGGAAGAGTTCCGAAGCATTTTTAAAAGTCAGCGGAATTCCGAGAACACTGGAAGAGTTCCGAAGCATTTTTAAACTTCAGCGGAATTTGGAGAACAATCGAAGAGTTCCGAACCATTTTTAAAAGTCAGCGGAATTCCGAGAACAATGGAAGAGTTGTGAAGCATTTTTAAACGTCAGCGGAATTCCGAGAAGAATGGAAGAGTTCCGAAGCATTTTTAAACGTCAGCGGAATTCCGAGAACAATGGAAGAGTTCTGAAGCCTTTTTAAATGTCAGCGGAATTCCGAGAACAATGGAAGACTTCTGAAGCATTTTTAAATGTCAGCGGAATTCTGAGAACAATGGAAGAGTTGCGAAGCATTTTTAAACTTCAGCAGAATTCCGAGAACAATGGAAGAGTTCCGAAGCATACTTAAACTTCAGCGGAATTCCGAGAACAATGGAAGAGTTCTGGAGCATTTTTAAAAGTCAGCGGAATACCGAGAACAATTGAAGAGTTGTGAAGCATTTTTAAAAGTCAGTGGAATTCCGAGAACACTGGAAGAGTTCTGAAGCATTTTTAAACTTCAGCGGAATTTGGAGAACAATCGAAGAGTTCCGAAGCAATTTTAAAAGTCAGCGGAATTCCGAGAACAATGGAAGAGTTGTGAAGCATTTTTAAACGTCAGTGGAATTCCAAGAACAATGGAAGAGTTCCGAAGCATTTTTAAATGTCAGCAGAATTCTGAGAACAATGGAAGAGTTCCGAAGCATTTTTAAACTTCAGCAGAATTCCGAGAACAATGGAAGAGTTCCGAAGCATACTTAAACTTCAGCGGAATTCCAAGAACAATGGAAGAGTTCAGAAGCATTTTTAAAAGTCAGCGGAATTCCGAGAACAATGGAAGAGTTGTGAAGCATTTTTTAAACGTCAGCGGAATTCCGAGAACAATGGAAGAGTTCCGAAGCATTTTTAAACTTCAGCAGAATTCCAAGAACAATGGAACAGTTTTGAAGCAATTTTAAGCGTCAGCGGAATTCCGACAGCAATGGAAGAGTTCCGAAGCATTTTTAAAAGTCAGCAGAATTCTGAGAACAATAGAGGAGTTGTGAAGCATTTTTAAGCGTCAGCGGAATTCCGAGAACAATGGAAGAATTCCGAAGCATTTTTAAACTTCAAAACTTCAGAAGAATTCCAAGAACAATGGAAGAGTTCCGAAGCATTCTTAAACTTCAGCGGAATTCCGAGAACAATGGAATAGTTCCGAAGCATTTTTAAAAGTCAGCGGAATTCCGAGAACAATGGAAGAGTTCCGTAGCATTTTTAAACATCAGAAGAATTCCTGGTCAATGGAAGTGTTCCGAAGCATTTTTAAACTTCACCGGAATTCCGAGAACAATAGAAGAGTTCCGAAGCATTTTTAATCGTCAGGGGAATTCCGAGAACAATGGAAGAGTTCTGAAGCATTTTTAAACGTCAGCGGAATTTTGAAAACAATGGAAGATTTCCGAAGCATTTTTAAACGTCAGCGGATTTCTGTGAACACTGGAAGAGTTCCGAAGCATTTTTAAACGTCAGCGGAATTCCGAGAACAATGGAAGAGTTCTGAAGCCTTTTTAAATGTCAGCGGAATTCCGAGAACAATGGAAGACTTCTGAAGCATTTTTAAATGTCAGCGGAATTCTGAGAACAATGGAAGAGTTCCGAAGCATTTTTAAACTTCAGCAGAATTCCGAGAACAATGGAAGAGTTCCGAAGCATACTTAAACTTCAGCGGAATTCCGAGAACAATGGAAGAGTTCTGAAGCATTTTTAAAAGTCATCGGAATACCGAGAACAATGGAAGAGTTGTGAAGCATTTTTAAAAGTCAGCGGAATTCCGAGAACACTGGAAGAGTTCTGAAGCATTTTTAAACTTCAGCGGAATTTGGAGAACAATCGAAGAGTTCCGAAGCAATTTTAAAAGTCAGCGGAATTCCGAGAACAATGGAAGAGTTGTGAAGCATTTTTAAACGTCAGTGGAATTCCAAGAACAATGGAAGAGTTCCGAAGCATTTTTAAATGTCAGCAGAATTCTGAGAACAATGGAAGAGTTCCGAAGCATTTTTAAACTTCAGCAGAATTCCGAGAACAATGGAAGAGTTCCGAAGCATACTTAAACTTCAGCGGAATTCCGAGAACAATGGAAGAGTTCAGAAGCATTTTTAAAAGTCAGCGGAATTCCGAGAACAATGGAAGAGTTGTGAAGCATTTTTAAACGTCAGCGGAATTCCGAGAACAATGGAAGAGTTCCGAAGCATTTTTAAACTTCAGCAGAATTCCGAGAACAATGGAACAGTTTTGAAGCAATTTTAAGCGTCAGCGGAATTCCGACAGCAATGGAAGAGTTCCGAAGCATTTTTAAAAGTCAGCAGAATTCTGAGAACAATAGAAGAGTTGTGAAGCATTTTTAAGCGTCAGCGGAATTCCGAGAACAATGGAAGAATTCCGAAGCATTTTTAAACTTCAAAACTTCAGAAGAATTCCAAGAACAATGGAAGAGTTCCGAAGCATTCTTAAACTTCAGCGGAATTCCGAGAACAATAGAAGAGTTCCGAAGCATTTTTAAACATCAGGGGAATTCCGAGAACAATGGAAGAGTTCTGAAGCATTTTTAAACGTCAGCGGAATTTTGAAAACAATGGAAGATTTCCGAAGCATTTTTAAACGTCAGCGGATTTCTGTGAACACTGGAAGAGTTCCGAAGCATTTTTAAACTTCAGCGGAATTGGGAGAACAATCGAAGAGTTCCGAAGCATTTTTAAAAGTCAGCGGAATTCCGAGAACAATGGAAGAGTTGTAAAGCATATTTAAAAGTCAGCGGAATTCCGAGAACAATGGAAGAGTTGTGAAGCATTTTTAAAAGTCAGCGGAATTCCGAGAACAATGGAAGAGTTGTGAAGCATTTTTAAACGTCAGCGGAATTCCGAGAACAATGGAAGAGTTCCGAAGCATTTTTAAACTTCAGCAGAATTCCGAGAACAATGGAAGAGTTCCGAAGCATACTTAAACTTCAGCGGAATTCCGAGAACAATGGAAGAGTTCTGAAGCATTTTTAAAAGTCAGCGGAATACCGAGAACAATGGAAGAGTTGTGAAGCATTTTTAAACGTCAGTGGAATTCCAAGAACAAAGGAAGAGTTCCGAAGCATTTTTAAACGTCAGCGGAATTCCGAGAACAATGGAAGAGTTCCGAAGCATTTTTAAACTTCAGAAGAATTCTGAGAACAATGGAAGAGTTCCGAAGCATTCTTAAACTTCAGCAGAATTCCGAGAACAATGGAAGAGTTTCGAAGCATTTTTAAAAGTCAGCGGAATTCCGAGAACAATAGAAGAGTTGTGAAGCAATTTTAAGCGTCAGCGGAATTCCGAGAACAATGGAAGCGTTCAGAAGCATTTTTAAAAGTCAGCGGAATACCGAGAACAATGGAAGAGTTGTGAAGCATTTTTAAGCATCAGCGGAATTCCGAGAACAATGGAAGAGTTCCGAAGCATTTTTAAACTTCAGCAGAATTCCGAGAACAATGGAAGAGTTCCGAAGCATTCTTAAACTTCAGCGGAATTCCGAGAACAATGGAAGAGTTCCGAAGCATTTTTAAATGTCAGCGGAATTCCGAGAACAATAGAAGAGTTGTGAAGCATTTTTAAGCGTCAGCGGAATTTCGAGAACAATGGAAGAGTTCCGAAGCATTTTTAAACTTCAGCAGAATTCTGAGAGCAATGGAAGAGTTCTGAAGCATTCTTAAACTTCAGCGGAATTCCGAGAACAATGGAAGAGTTTTGAAGCAATTTTAAGCGTCAGCGGAATTCCGACAACAATGGAAGAGTTCCGAAGCATTTGTAAAAGTCAGCGGAATTCTGAGAACAATAGAAGAGTTGTGAAGCATTTTTAAGCGTCAGCGGAATTCCGAGAAAAATGGAAGAATTCCGAAGCATTTTTAAACTTCAAAACTTCAGCAGAATTCCGAGAACAATGGAAGAGTTGAGAAGCATTCTTAAACTTCAGCGGAATTCCGAGAACAATGGAAGAGTTCCGAAGCATTTTTAAAAGTCAGCGGAATTCCGAGAACAATAGAAGAGTTCCGAAGCATTTTTAAACTTCAGCAGAATTCCTGGATCAATGGAAGAGTTCCGAAGCATTTTTAAAAGTCAGCAGAATTCCGAGAACAATAGAAGGGTACCAAAGCATGTTTAAACTTCAGCGGAATTCTGAGAACAATGTAAGTGTTCTGAAGCATTTTTAAACTTCACCGGAATTCCGAGAACAATGGAAGAGTTCCGAAGCATTTTTAAAAGTCAGCGGAATTCCGAGAACACTGGAAGAGTTCCGAAGCATTTTTAAACTTCAGCGGAATTTGGAGAACAATCGAAGAGTTCCGAAGCATTTTTAAAAGTCAGCGGAATTCCGAGAACAATGGAAGAGTTGTGAAGCATTTTTAAACGTCAGCGGAATTCCGAGAACAATGGAAGAGTTCCGAAGCATTTTTAAACGTCAGCGGAATTCCGAGAACAATGGAAGAGTTCTGAAGCCTTTTTGAATGTCAGCGGAATTCCGAGAACAATGGAAGACTTCTGAAGCATTTTTAAATGTCAGCGGAATTCTGAGAACAATGGAAGAGTTCCGAAGCATTTTTAAACTTCAGCAGAATTCCGAGAACAATGGAAGAGTTCCGAAGCATACTTAAACTTCAGCGGAATTCCGAGAACAATGGAAGAGTTCTGAAGCATTTTTAAAAGTCAGCGGAATACCGAGAACAATGGAAGAGTTGTGAAGCAATTTTAAAAGTCAGCGGAATTCCGAGAACAATGGAAGAGTTGTGAAGCATTTTTAAACGTCAGTGGAATTCCAAGAACAATGGAAGAGTTCCGAAGCATTTTTAAATGTCAGCAGAATTCTGAGAACAATGGAAGAGTTCCGAAGCATTTTTGAACTTCAGCAGAATTCCGAGAACAATGGAAGAGTTCCGAAGCATACTTAAACTTCAGCGGAATTCCGAGAACAATGGAAGAGTTCCGAAGCATTTTTAAAAGTCAGCGGAATTCCGAGAACACTGGAAGAGTTCCGAAGCATT
Organism: Phyllobates terribilis; assembly: GCF_046119375.1. Classification (NCBI taxonomy): domain Eukaryota; kingdom Metazoa; phylum Chordata; class Amphibia; order Anura; family Dendrobatidae; genus Phyllobates; species Phyllobates terribilis. The sequence goes on along the minus strand of NW_027362788.1, from coordinate 8,112,738 downwards.
TTTAAACTTCAGCGGAATTTGGAGAACAATCGAAGAGTTCCGAACCATTTTTAAAAGTCAGCGGAATTCCGAGAACAATGGAAGAGTTGTGAAGCATTTTTAAACGTCAGCGGAATTCCGAGAAGAATGGAAGAGTTCCGAAGCATTTTTAAACGTCAGCGGAATTCCGAGAACAATGGAAGAGTTCTGAAGCCTTTTTAAATGTCAGCGGAATTCCGAGAACAATGGAAGACTTCTGAAGCATTTTTAAATGTCAGCGGAATTCTGAGAACAATGGAAGAGTTGCGAAGCATTTTTAAACTTCAGCAGAATTCCGAGAACAATGGAAGAGTTCCGAAGCATACTTAAACTTCAGCGGAATTCCGAGAACAATGGAAGAGTTCTGGAGCATTTTTAAAAGTCAGCGGAATACCGAGAACAATTGAAGAGTTGTGAAGCATTTTTAAAAGTCAGTGGAATTCCGAGAACACTGGAAGAGTTCTGAAGCATTTTTAAACTTCAGCGGAATTTGGAGAACAATCGAAGAGTTCCGAAGCAATTTTAAAAGTCAGCGGAATTCCGAGAACAATGGAAGAGTTGTGAAGCATTTTTAAACGTCAGTGGAATTCCAAGAACAATGGAAGAGTTCCGAAGCATTTTTAAATGTCAGCAGAATTCTGAGAACAATGGAAGAGTTCCGAAGCATTTTTAAACTTCAGCAGAATTCCGAGAACAATGGAAGAGTTCCGAAGCATACTTAAACTTCAGCGGAATTCCAAGAACAATGGAAGAGTTCAGAAGCATTTTTAAAAGTCAGCGGAATTCCGAGAACAATGGAAGAGTTGTGAAGCATTTTTTAAACGTCAGCGGAATTCCGAGAACAATGGAAGAGTTCCGAAGCATTTTTAAACTTCAGCAGAATTCCGAGAACAATGGAACAGTTTTGAAGCAATTTTAAGCGTCAGCGGAATTCCGACAGCAATGGAAGAGTTCCGAAGCATTTTTAAAAGTCAGCAGAATTCTGAGAACAATAGAGGAGTTGTGAAGCATTTTTAAGCGTCAGCGGAATTCCGAGAACAATGGAAGAATTCCGAAGCATTTTTAAACTTCAAAACTTCAGAAGAATTCCAAGAACAATGGAAGAGTTCCGAAGCATTCTTAAACTTCAGCGGAATTCCGAGAACAATGGAATAGTTCCGAAGCATTTTTAAAAGTCAGCGGAATTCCGAGAACAATGGAAGAGTTCCGTAGCATTTTTAAACATCAGAAGAATTCCTGGATCAATGGAAGTGTTCCGAAGCATTTTTAAACTTCACCGGAATTCCGAGAACAATAGAAGAGTTCCGAAGCATTTTTAATCGTCAGGGGAATTCCGAGAACAATGGAAGAGTTCTGAAGCATTTTTAAACGTCAGCGGAATTTTGAAAACAATGGAAGATTTCCGAAGCATTTTTAAACGTCAGCGGATTTCTGTGAACACTGGAAGAGTTCCGAAGCATTTTTAAACTTCAGCGGAATTTGGAGAACAATCGAAGAGTTGTGAAGCATTTTTAAACATCAGCGGAATACCAGAACAATGGAAGAGTTCCGAAGCATTTTTAAATGTCAGCGGAATTCCGAGAACAATGGAAGAGTTCTGAAGCATTTTTAAACATCAGCGGAATTCCGAGAACAATGGAAGAGTTCTGAAGCCTTTTTAAATGTCAGCGGAATTCCGAGAACAATGGAAGAGTTCCGAAGCATTTTTAAATGTCAGCGGAATTCTGAGAACAATGGAAGAGTTCCGAAGCATTTTTAAACTTCAGCAGAATTCCGAGAACAATGGAAGAGTTCCGAAGCATACTTAAACTTCAGCGGAATTCCGAGAACAATGGAAGAGTTCTGAAGCATTTTTAAAAGTCAGCGGAATACCGAGAACAATGGAAGAGTTGTGAAGCATTTTTAAACATCAGCGGAATACCAGAACAATGGAAGAGTTCCGAAGCATTTTTAAATGTCAGCGGAATTCCGAGAACAATGGAAGAGTTCTGAAGCATTTTTAAACGTCAGCGGATTTTGAAAACAATGGAAGATTTCCGAAGCATTTTTAAACTTCAGCGGAATTTGGAGAACAATCGAAGAGTTCCGAAGCAATTTTAAAAGTCAGTGGAATTCCGAGAACAATGGAAGAGTTGTGAAGCATTTTTAAACGTCAGTGGAATTCCAAGAACAAAGGAAGAGTTCCGAAGCATTTTTAAACGTCAGCGGAATTCCGAGAACAATGGAAGAGTTCTGAAGGCTTTTTAAATGTCAGCGGAATTCCAAGAACAATGGAAGAGTTCCGAAGCATTTTTAAATGTCAGCGGAATTCTGAGAACAATGGAAGAGTTCCGAAGCATTTTTAAACTTCAGCAGAATTCCGAGAACAATGGAAGAGTTCCGAAGCATACTTAAACTTCAGCGGAATTCCGAGAACAATGGAAGAGTTCAGAAGCATTTTTAAAAGTCAGCGGAATACCGAAAACAATGGAAGAGTTGTGAAGCATTTTTAAGCATCAGCGGAATTCCGAGAACAATGGAAGAGTTCCGAAGCATTTTTAAACTTCAGAAGAATTCTGAGAACAATGGAAGAGTTCCGAAGCATTCTTAAACTTCAGCGGAATTCCGAGAACAATGGAAGAGTTTCGAAGCATTTTTAAAAGTCAGCGGAATTCCGAGAACAATAGAAGAGTTGTGAAGCAATTTTAAGCGTCAGCGGAATTCCGAGAAAAATGGAAGAATTCCGAAGCATTTTTAAACTTCAAAACTTCAGCAGAATTCCGAGAACAATGGAAGAGTTGAGAAGCATTCTTAAACTTCAGCGGAATTCCGAGAACAATGGAAGAGTTCCGAAGCATTTTTAAAAGTCAGCGGAATTCCGAGAACAATAGAAGAGTTCCGAAGCATTTTTAAACTTCAGCAGAATTCCTGGATCAATGGAAGAGTTCCGAAGCATTTTTAAAAGTCAGCAGAATTCCGAGAACAATAGAAGGGTACCAAAGCATGTTTAAACTTCAGCGGAATTCTGAGAACAATGTAAGTGTTCTGAAGCATTTTTAAACTTCACCGGAATTCCGAGAACAATGGAAGAGTTCCGAAGCATTTTTAAAAGTCAGCGGAATTCCGAGAACACTGGAAGAGTTCCGAAGCATTTTTAAACTTCAGCGGAATTTGGAGAACAATCGAAGAGTTCCGAAGCATTTTTAAAAGTCAGCGGAATTCCGAGAACAATGGAAGAGTTGTGAAGCATTTTTAAACGTCAGCGGAATTCCGAGAACAATGGAAGAGTTCCGAAGCATTTTTAAACGTCAGCGGAATTCCGAGAACAATGGAAGAGTTCTGAAGCCTTTTTGAATGTCAGCGGAATTCCGAGAACAATGGAAGACTTCTGAAGCATTTTTAAATGTCAGCGGAATTCTGAGAACAATGGAAGAGTTCCGAAGCATTTTTAAACTTCAGCAGAATTCCGAGAACAATGGAAGAGTTCCGAAGCATACTTAAACTTCAGCGGAATTCCGAGAACAATGGAAGAGTTCTGAAGCATTTTTAAAAGTCAGCGGAATACCGAGAACAATGGAAGAGTTGTGAAGCAATTTTAAAAGTCAGCGGAATTCCGAGAACAATGGAAGAGTTGTGAAGCATTTTTAAACGTCAGTGGAATTCCAAGAACAATGGAAGAGTTCCGAAGCATTTTTAAATGTCGGCAGAATTCTGAGAACAATGGAAGAGTTCCGAAGCATTTTTGAACTTCAGCAGAATTCCGAGAACAATGGAAGAGTTCCGAAGCATACTTAAACTTCAGCGGAATTCCGAGAACAATGGAAGAGTTCCGAAGCATTTTTAAAAGTCAGCGGAATTCCGAGAACACTGGAAGAGTTCCGAAGCATTTTTAAACTTCAGCGGAATTTGGAGAACAATCGAAGAGTTCCGAACCATTTTTAAAAGTCAGCGGAATTCCGAGAACAATGGAAGAGTTGTGAAGCATTTTTAAACGTCAGCGGAATTCCGAGAAGAATGGAAGAGTTCCGAAGCATTTTTAAACGTCAGCGGAATTCCGAGAACAATGGAAGAGTTCTGAAGCCTTTTTAAATGTCAGCGGAATTCCGAGAACAATGGAAGACTTCTGAAGCATTTTTAAATGTCAGCGGAATTCTGAGAACAATGGAAGAGTTGCGAAGCATTTTTAAACTTCAGCAGAATTCCGAGAACAATGGAAGAGTTCCGAAGCATACTTAAACTTCAGCGGAATTCCGAGAACAATGGAAGAGTTCTGGAGCATTTTTAAAAGTCAGCGGAATACCGAGAACAATTGAAGAGTTGTGAAGCATTTTTAAAAGTCAGTGGAATTCCGAGAACACTGGAAGAGTTCTGAAGCATTTTTAAACTTCAGCGGAATTTGGAGAACAATCGAAGAGTTCCGAAGCAATTTTAAAAGTCAGCGGAATTCCGAGAACAATGGAAGAGTTGTGAAGCATTTTTAAACGTCAGTGGAATTCCAAGAACAATGGAAGAGTTCCGAAGCATTTTTAAATGTCAGCAGAATTCTGAGAACAATGGAAGAGTTCCGAAGCATTTTTAAACTTCAGCAGAATTCCGAGAACAATGGAAGAGTTCCGAAGCATACTTAAACTTCAGCGGAATTCCAAGAACAATGGAAGAGTTCAGAAGCATTTTTAAAAGTCAGCGGAATTCCGAGAACAATGGAAGAGTTGTGAAGCATTTTTTAAACGTCAGCGGAATTCCGAGAACAATGGAAGAGTTCCGAAGCATTTTTAAACTTCAGCAGAATTCCGAGAACAATGGAACAGTTTTGAAGCAATTTTAAGCGTCAGCGGAATTCCGACAGCAATGGAAGAGTTCCGAAGCATTTTTAAAAGTCAGCAGAATTCTGAGAACAATAGAGGAGTTGTGAAGCATTTTTAAGCGTCAGCGGAATTCCGAGAACAATGGAAGAATTCCGAAGCATTTTTAAACTTCAAAACTTCAGAAGAATTCCAAGAACAATGGAAGAGTTCCGAAGCATTCTTAAACTTCAGCGGAATTCCGAGAACAATGGAATAGTTCCGAAGCATTTTTAAAAGTCAGCGGAATTCCGAGAACAATGGAAGAGTTCCGTAGCATTTTTAAACATCAGAAGAATTCCTGGATCAATGGAAGTGTTCCGAAGCATTTTTAAACTTCACCGGAATTCCGAGAACAATAGAAGAGTTCCGAAGCATTTTTAATCGTCAGGGGAATTCCGAGAACAATGGAAGAGTTCTGAAGCATTTTTAAACGTCAGCGGAATTTTGAAAACAATGGAAGATTTCCGAAGCATTTTTAAACGTCAGCGGATTTCTGTGAACACTGGAAGAGTTCCGAAGCATTTTTAAACTTCAGCGGAATTTGGAGAACAATCGAAGAGTTGTGAAGCATTTTTAAACATCAGCGGAATACCAGAACAATGGAAGAGTTCCGAAGCATTTTTAAATGTCAGCGGAATTCCGAGAACAATGGAAGAGTTCTGAAGCATTTTTAAACATCAGCGGAATTCCGAGAACAATGGAAGAGTTCTGAAGCCTTTTTAAATGTCAGCGGAATTCCGAGAACAATGGAAGAGTTCCGAAGCATTTTTAAATGTCAGCGGAATTCTGAGAACAATGGAAGAGTTCCGAAGCATTTTTAAACTTCAGCAGAATTCCGAGAACAATGGAAGAGTTCCGAAGCATACTTAAACTTCAGCGGAATTCCGAGAACAATGGAAGAGTTCTGAAGCATTTTTAAAAGTCAGCGGAATACCGAGAACAATGGAAGAGTTGTGAAGCATTTTTAAACATCAGCGGAATACCAGAACAATGGAAGAGTTCCGAAGCATTTTTAAATGTCAGCGGAATTCCGAGAACAATGGAAGAGTTCTGAAGCATTTTTAAACGTCAGCGGATTTTGAAAACAATGGAAGATTTCCGAAGCATTTTTAAACTTCAGCGGAATTTGGAGAACAATCGAAGAGTTCCGAAGCAATTTTAAAAGTCAGTGGAATTCCGAGAACAATGGAAGAGTTGTGAAGCATTTTTAAACGTCAGTGGAATTCCAAGAACAAAGGAAGAGTTCCGAAGCATTTTTAAACGTCAGCGGAATTCCGAGAACAATGGAAGAGTTCTGAAGGCTTTTTAAATGTCAGCGGAATTCCAAGAACAATGGAAGAGTTCCGAAGCATTTTTAAATGTCAGCGGAATTCTGAGAACAATGGAAGAGTTCCGAAGCATTTTTAAAAGTCAGCGGAATACCGAAAACAATGGAAGAGTTGTGAAGCATTTTTAAGCATCAGCGGAATTCCGAGAACAATGGAAGAGTTCCGAAGCATTTTTAAACTTCAGAAGAATTCTGAGAACAATGGAAGAGTTCCGAAGCATTCTTAAACTTCAGCGGAATTCCGAGAACAATGGAAGAGTTTCGAAGCATTTTTAAAAGTCAGCGGAATTCCGAGAACAATAGAAGAGTTGTGAAGCAATTTTAAGCGTCAGCGGAATTCCGAGAACAATGGAAGAGTTCCGAAGCATTTTTAAACGTCAGCGGAATTCCGAGAACAATGGAAGAGTTCTGAAGCATTTTTAAACGTCAGCGGAATTTTGAAAACAATGGAAGATTTCCAAAGCATTTTTAAACGTCAGCGGATTTCTGTGAACACTGGAAGAGTTCCGAAGCATTTTTAAACTTCAGCGGAATTTGGAGAACAATCGAAGAGTTCCGAAGCATTTTTAAAAGTCAGCGGAATTCCGAGAACACTGGAAGAGATCCGAAGCATTTTTAAACTTCAGCGGAATTTGGAGAACAATCGAAGAGTTCCGAAGCATTTTTAAAAGTCAGCGGAATTCCGAGAACAATGGAAGAGTTGTAAAGCATATTTAAAAGTCAGCGGAATTCCGAGAACAATGGAAGAGTTGTGAAGCATTTTTAAAAGTCAGCGGAATTCCGAGAACAATGGAAGAGTTGTGAAGTATTTTTAAACGTCAGCGGAATTCCGAGAACAATGGAAGAGTTCTGAAGCCTTTTTAAATGTCAGCGGAATTCCGAGAACAATGGAAGAGTTCCAAAGCATTTTTAAATGTCAGCGGAATTCTGAGAACAATGGAAGAGTTCCGAAGCATACTTAAACTTCAGCGGAATTCTGAGAACAATGGAAGAGTTCTGAAGCATTTCTAAAAGTCAGCGGAATACCGAGAACAATGGAAGAGTTGTGAAGCATTTTTAAACATCAGCGGAATACCAGAAAAATGGAAGAGATCCGAAGCATTTTTAAATGTCAGCGGAATTCCGAGAACAATGGAAGAGTTCTGAAGCATTTTTAAACGTCAGCGGATTTTGAAAACAATGGAAGATTTCCGAAGCATTTTTAAACGTCAACGGAATTCTGTGAACACTGGAAGAGTTCCAAAGCATTTTTAAACTTCAGCGGAATTTGGAGAACAATCGAAGAGTTCCGAAGCAATTTTTAAAGTCAGCGGAATTCCGAGAACAATGGAAGAGTTGTGAAGCATTTTTAAACATCAGTGGAATTCCAAGAACAAAGGAAGAGTTCCGAAGCATTTTTAAACGTCAGCGGAATTCCAAGAACAATGGAAGAGTTCTGAAGGCTTTTTAAATGTCAGCGGAATTCCGAGAACAATGGAAGAGTTCCGAAGCATTTTTAAATGTCAGCGGAATTCTGAGAACAATGGAAGAGTTCCGAAGCATACTTAAACTTCAGCGGAATTCCGAGAACAATGGAAGAGTTCAGAAGCATTTTTAAAAGTCAGCGGAATACCGAGAACAATGGAAGAGTTGTGAAGCATTTTTAAGCATCAGCGGAATTCCGAGAACAATGGAAGAGTTCCGAAGCATTTTTAAACTTCAGAAGAATTCTGAGAACAATGGAAGAGTTCCGAAGCATTCTTAAACTTCAGCGGAATTCCGAGAACAATGGAAGAGTTCCGAAGCATTTTTAAAAGTCAGCGGAATTCCGAGAACAATAGAAGAGTTCCGAAGCTTTTTTAAACTTCAGCAGAATTCCTGGATCAATGGAAGAGTTCCGAAGCATTTTTAAAAGTCAGCAGAATTCCGAGAACAATAGAAGGGTACCAAAGCATGTTTAAACTTCAGCGGAATTCTGAGAACAATGTAAGAGTTCTGAAGCATTTTTAAACTTCACCGGAATTCCGAGAACAATGGAAGAGTTCCGAAGCATTTTTAAACGTCAGCGGAATTCCGAGAACAATGGAACAGTTCTGAAGCATTTTTAAACATCAGCGGAATTTTGAAAACAATGGAAGATTTCCGAAGCATTTTTAAACGTCAGCGGAATTCTGCGAACACTGGAAGAGTTGTGAAGTATTTTTAAACGTCAGCGGAATTCCGAGAACAATGGAAGAGTTCTGAAGCCTTTTTAAATGTCAGCGGAATTCCGAGAACAATGGAAGAGTTCCGTAGCATTTTTAAATGTCAGCGGAATTCTGAGAACAATGGAAGAGTTCCGAAGCAATTTTAAACTTCAGCAGAATTCCGAGAACAATGGAAGAGTTCCGAAGCATACTTAAACTTCAGCGGAATTCCGAGAACAATGGAAGAGTTCTGAAGCATTTTTAAAAGTCAGCGGAATACCGAGAACAATGGAAGAGTTGTGAAGCATTTTTAAACATCAGCGGAATACCAGAAAAATGGAAGAGATCCGAAGCAATTTTAAATGTCAGCGGAATTCCGAGAACAATGGAAGAGTTCTGAAGCATTTTTAAACGTCAGCGGATTTTGAAAACAATGGAAGATTTCCGAAGCATTTTTAAACGTCAGCGGAATTCTGTGAACACTGGAAGAGTTCCGAAGCATTTTTAAACTTCAGCGGAATTTGGAGAACAATCGAAGAGTTCCGAAGCAATTTTTAAAGTCAGCGGAATTCCGAGAACAATGGAAGAGTTGTGAAGCATTTTTAAACGTCAGTGGAATTCCAAGAACAAAGGAAGAGTTCCGAAGCATTTTTAAACGTCAGCGGAATTCCGAGAACAATGGAAGAGTTCTGAAGGCTTTTTAAATGTCAGCGGAATTCCGAGAACAATGGAAGAGTTCCGAAGCATTTTTAAATGTCAGCGGAATTCTGAGAACAATGGAAGAGTTCCGAAGCATACTTAAACTTCAGCGGAATTCCGAGAACAATGGAAGAGTTCAGAAGCATTTTTAAAAGTCAGCGGAATACCGAGAACAATGGAAGAGTTGTGAAGCATTTTTAAGCATCAGCGGAATTCCGAGAACAATGGAAGAGTTCCGAAGCATTTTTAAACTTCAGAAGAATTCTGAGAACAATGGAAGAGTTCCGAAGCATTCTTAAACTTCAGCGGAATTCCGAGAACAATGGAAGAGTTCCGAAGCATTTTTAAAAGTCAGCGGAATTCCGAGAACAATAGAAGAGTTCCGAAGCTTTTTTAAACTTCAGCAGAATTCCTGGATCAATGGAAGAGTTACGAAGCATTTTTAAAAGTCAGCAGAATTCCGAGAACAATAGAAGGGTACCAAAGCATGTTTAAACTTCAGCGGAATTCTGAGAACAATGTAAGAGTTCTGAAGCATTTTTAAACTTCACCGGAATTCCGAGAACAATGGAAGAGTTCCGAAGCATTTTTAAACGTCAGCGGAATTCCGAGAACAATGGAACAGTTCTGAAGCATTTTTAAACATCAGCGGAATTTTGAAAACAATGGAAGATTTCCGAAGCATTTTTAAACGTCAGCGGAATTCTGCGAACACTGGAAGAGTTCCGAAGCATTTTTAAACTTCAGCGGAATTGGGAGAACAATCGAAGAGTTCCGAAGCATTTTTAAAAGTCAGCGGAATTCCGAGAACAATGGAAGACTTCTGAAGCATTTTTAAATGTCAGCGGAATTCTGAGAACAATGGAAGAGTTCCGAAGCATTTTTAAACTTCAGCAGAATTCCGAGAACAATGGAAGAGTTCCGAAGCATACTTAAACTTCAGCGGAATTCCGAGAACAATGGAAGAGTTCTGAAGCATTTTTTAAAGTCAGCGGAATACCGAGAACAATGGAAGAGTTGTGAAGCAATTTTAAAAGTCAGCGGAATTCCGAGAACAATGGAAGAGTTGTGAAGCATTTTTAAACGTCAGTGGAATTCCAAGAACAATGGAAGAGTTCCGAAGCATTTTTAAATGTCAGCAGAATTCTGAGAACAATGGAAGAGTTCCGAAGCATTTTTGAACTTCAGCAGAATTCCGAGAACAATGGAAGAGTTCCGAAGCATACTTAAACTTCAGCGGAATTCCGAGAACAATGGAAGAGTTCAGAAGCATTTTTAAAAGTCAGCGGAATTCCGAGAACAATGGAAGAGTTGTGAAGCATTTTTAAACGTCAGCGGAATTCCGAGAACAATGGAAGAGTTCTGAAGCATTTTTAAACTTCAGCAGAATTCCGAGAACAATGGAAGAGTTCCGAAGCATTCTTAAACTTCAGCAGAATTCCGAGAACAATGGAACAGTTTTGAAGCAATTTTAAGCGTCAGCGGAATTCCGACAGCAATGGACGAGTTCCGAAGCATTTTTAAAAGTCAGCAGAATTCTGAGAACAATAGAAGAGTTGTGAAGCATTTTTAAGCGTCAGCGGAAATCCGAGAACAATGAAAGAATTCCGAAGCATTTTTAAACTTCAAAACTTCAGAAGAATTCCGAGAACAATGGAAGAGTTCCGAAGCATTCTTAAACTTCAGCGGAATTCCGAGAACAATGGAAGAGTTCCGAAGCATTTTTAAAAGTCAGCGGAATTCCGAGAACAATGGAAGAGTTCCGAAGCATTTTTAAACATCAGAAGAATTCCTGGATCAATGGAAGAGTTCCGAAGCATTTTTAAAAGTCAGCAGAATTCCGAGAACAATAGAAGGGTACCAAAGCATGTTTAAACTTCAGCGGAATTCTGAGAACAATGTAAGAGTTCCGAAGCATTTTTAAACTTCACCGGAATTCCGAGAACAATGGAAGAGTTCCGAAGCATTTTTAAACGTCAGGGGAATTCCGAGAACAATGGAAGAGTTCTGAAGCATTTTTAAACGTCAGCGGAATTTTGAAAACAATGGAAGATTTCCGAAGCATTTTTAAACGTCAGCGGATTTCTGTGAACACTGGAAGAGTTCCGAAGCATTTTTAAACTTCAGCGGAATTTGGAGAACAATCGAAGAGTTCCGAAGCATTTTTAAAAGTCAGCGGAATTCCGAGAACAATGGAAGAGTTCCGAAGCATTTTTAAACTTCAGCGGAATTTGGAGAACAATCGAAGAGTTCCGAAGCATTTTTAAAAGTCAGCGGAATTCCGAGAACAATGGAGGAGTTGTAAAGCATACTTAAAAGTCAGCGGAATTCCGAGAACAATGGAAGAGTTGTGAAGCATTTTTAAAAGTCAGCGGAATTCCGAGAACAATGGAAGAGTTGTGAAGCATTTTTAAACGTCAGCGGAATTCCGAGAACAATGGAAGAGTTCCGAAGCATTTTTAAATGTCAGCGGAAATCTGAGAACAATGGAAGAGTTCCGAAGCATTTTTAAACTTCAGCAGAATTCCGAGAACAAAGGAAGAGTTCCGAAGCATACTTAAACTTCAGCGGAATTCCGAGAACAATGGAAGAGTTCTGAAGCATTTTTAAAAGTCAGCGGAATACCGAGAACAATGGAAGAGTTGTGAAGCAATTTTAAAAGTCAGCGGAATTCCGAGAACAATGGAAGAGTTGTGAAGCATTTTTAAACGTCAGTGGAATTCCAAGAACAATGGAAGAGTTCCGAAGCATTTTTAAATGTCAGCAGAATTCTGAGAACAATGGAAGAGTTCCGAAGCATTTTTGAACTTCAGCAGAATTCCGAGAACAATGGAAGAGTTCCGAAGCATACTTAAACTTCAGCGGAATTCCGAGAACAATGGAAGAGTTCCGAAGCATTTTTAAAAGTCAGCGGAATTCCGAGAACACTGGAAGAGTTCCGAAGCATTTTTAAACTTCAGCGGAATTTGGAGAACAATCGAAGAGTTCCGAAGCATTTTTAAAAGTCAGCGGAATTCCGAGAACAATGGAAGAGTTGTGAAGCATTTTTAAACGTCAGCGGAATTCCGAGAAGAATGGAAGAGTTCCGAAGCATTTTTAAACGTCAGCGGAATTCCGAGAACAATGGAAGAGTTCTGAAGCCTTTTTAAATGTCAGCGGAATTCCGAGAACAATGGAAGACTTCTGAAGCATTTTTAAATGTCAGCGGAATTCTGAGAACAATGGAAGAGTTGCGAAGCATTTTTAAACTTCAGCAGAATTCCGAGAACAATGGAAGAGTTCCGAAGCATACTTAAACTTCAGCGGAATTCCGAGAACAATGGAAGAGTTCTGGAGCATTTTTAAAAGTCAGCGGAATACCGAGAACAATTGAAGAGTTGTGAAGCATTTTTAAAAGTCAGTGGAATTCCGAGAACACTGGAAGAGTTCTGAAGCATTTTTAAACTTCAGCGGAATTTGGAGAACAATCGAAGAGTTCCGAAGCAATTTTAAAAGTCAGCGGAATTCCGAGAACAATGGAAGAGTTGTGAAGCATTTTTAAACGTCAGTGGAATTCCAAGAACAATGGAAGAGTTCCGAAGCATTTTTAAATGTCAGCAGAATTCTGAGAACAATGGAAGAGTTCCGAAGCATTTTTAAACTTCAGCAGAATTCCGAGAACAATGGAAGAGTTCCGAAGCATACTTAAACTTCAGCGGAATTCCAAGAACAATGGAAGAGTTCAGAAGCATTTTTAAAAGTCAGCGGAATTCCGAGAACAATGGAAGAGTTGTGAAGCATTTTTTAAACGTCAGCGGAATTCCGAGAACAATGGAAGAGTTCCGAAGCATTTTTAAACTTCAGCAGAATTCCGAGAACAATGGAACAGTTTTGAAGCAATTTTAAGCGTCAGCGGAATTCCGACAGCAATGGAAGAGTTCCGAAGCATTTTAAAAGTCAGCAGAATTCTGAGAACAATAGAGGAGTTGTGAAGCATTTTTAAGCGTCAGCGGAATTCCGAGAACAATGGAAGAATTCCGAAGCATTTTTAAACTTCAAAACTTCAGAAGAATTCCAAGAACAATGGAAGAGTTCCGAAGCATTCTTAAACTTCAGCGGAATTCCGAGAACAATGGAATAGTTCCGAAGCATTTTTAAAAGTCAGCGGAATTCCGAGAACAATGGAAGAGTTCCGTAGCATTTTTAAACATCAGAAGAATTCCTGGATCAATGGAAGTGTTCCGAAGCATTTTTAAACTTCACCGGAATTCCGAGAACAATAGAAGAGTTCCGAAGCATTTTTAATCGTCAGGGGAATTCCGAGAACAATGGAAGAGTTCTGAAGCATTTTTAAACGTCAGCGGAATTTTGAAAACAATGGAAGATTTCCGAAGCATTTTTAAACGTCAGCGGATTTCTGTGAACACTGGAAGAGTTCCGAAGCATTTTTAAACGTCAGCGGAATTCCGAGAACAATGGAAGAGTTCTGAAGCCTTTTTAAATGTCAGCGGAATTCCGAGAACAATGGAAGACTTCTGAAGCATTTTTAAATGTCAGCGGAATTCTGAGAACAATGGAAGAGTTCCGAAGCATTTTTAAACTTCAGCAGAATTCCGAGAACAATGGAAGAGTTCCGAAGCATACTTAAACTTCAGCGGAATTCCGAGAACAATGGAAGAGTTCTGAAGCATTTTTAAAAGTCAGCGGAATACCGAGAACAATGGAAGAGTTGTGAAGCATTTTTAAAAGTCAGCGGAATTCCGAGAACACTGGAAGAGTTCTGAAGCATTTTTAAACTTCAGCGGAATTTGGAGAACAATCGAAGAGTTCCGAAGCAATTTTAAAAGTCAGCGGAATTCCGAGAACAATGGAAGAGTTGTGAAGCATTTTTAAACGTCAGTGGAATTCCAAGAACAATGGAAGAGTTCCGAAGCATTTTTAAATGTCAGCAGAATTCTGAGAACAATGGAAGAGTTCCGAAGCATTTTTAAACTTCAGCAGAATTCCGAGAACAATGGAAGAGTTCCGAAGCATACTTAAACTTCAGCGGAATTCCGAGAACAATGGAAGAGTTCAGAAGCATTTTTAAAAGTCAGCGGAATTCCGAGAACAATGGAAGAGTTGTGAAGCATTTTTAAACGTCAGCGGAATTCCGAGAACAATGGAAGAGTTCCGAAGCATTTTTAAACTTCAGCAGAATTCCGAGAACAATGGAACAGTTTTGAAGCAATTTTAAGCGTCAGCGGAATTCCGACAGCAATGGAAGAGTTCCGAAGCATTTTTAAAAGTCAGCAGAATTCTGAGAACAATAGAAGAGTTGTGAAGCATTTTTAAGCGTCAGCGGAATTCCGAGAACAATGGAAGAATTCCGAAGCATTTTTAAACTTCAAAACTTCAGAAGAATTCCAAGAACAATGGAAGAGTTCCGAAGCATTCTTAAACTTCAGCGGAATTCCGAGAACAATAGAAGAGTTCCGAAGCATTTTTAAACATCAGGGGAATTCCGAGAACAATGGAAGAGTTCTGAAGCATTTTTAAACGTCAGCGGAATTTTGAAAACAATGGAAGATTTCCGAAGCATTTTTAAACGTCAGCGGATTTCTGTGAACACTGGAAGAGTTCCGAAGCATTTTTAAACTTCAGCGGAATTGGGAGAACAATCGAAGAGTTCCGAAGCATTTTTAAAAGTCAGCGGAATTCCGAGAACAATGGAAGAGTTGTAAAGCATATTTAAAAGTCAGCGGAATTCCGAGAACAATGGAAGAGTTGTGAAGCATTTTTAAAAGTCAGCGGAATTCCGAGAACAATGGAAGAGTTGTGAAGCATTTTTAAACGTCAGCGGAATTCCGAGAACAATGGAAGAGTTCCGAAGCATTTTTAAACTTCAGCAGAATTCCGAGAACAATGGAAGAGTTCCGAAGCATACTTAAACTTCAGCGGAATTCCGAGAACAATGGAAGAGTTCTGAAGCATTTTTAAAAGTCAGCGGAATACCGAGAACAATGGAAGAGTTGTGAAGCATTTTTAAACGTCAGTGGAATTCCAAGAACAAAGGAAGAGTTCCGAAGCATTTTTAAACGTCAGCGGAATTCCGAGAACAATGGAAGAGTTCCGAAGCATTTTTAAACTTCAGAAGAATTCTGAGAACAATGGAAGAGTTCCGAAGCATTCTTAAACTTCAGCAGAATTCCGAGAACAATGGAAGAGTTTCGAAGCATTTTTAAAAGTCAGCGGAATTCCGAGAACAATAGAAGAGTTGTGAAGCAATTTTAAGCGTCAGCGGAATTCCGAGAACAATGGAAGCGTTCAGAAGCATTTTTAAAAGTCAGCGGAATACCGAGAACAATGGAAGAGTTGTGAAGCATTTTTAAGCATCAGCGGAATTCCGAGAACAATGGAAGAGTTCCGAAGCATTTTTAAACTTCAGCAGAATTCCGAGAACAATGGAAGAGTTCCGAAGCATTCTTAAACTTCAGCGGAATTCCGAGAACAATGGAAGAGTTCCGAAGCATTTTTAAATGTCAGCGGAATTCCGAGAACAATAGAAGAGTTGTGAAGCATTTTTAAGCGTCAGCGGAATTTCGAGAACAATGGAAGAGTTCCGAAGCATTTTTAAACTTCAGCAGAATTCTGAGAGCAATGGAAGAGTTCTGAAGCATTCTTAAACTTCAGCGGAATTCCGAGAACAATGGAAGAGTTTTGAAGCAATTTTAAGCATCAGCGGAATTCCGACAACAATGGAAGAGTTCCGAAGCATTTGTAAAAGTCAGCGGAATTCTGAGAACAATAGAAGAGTTGTGAAGCATTTTTAAGCGTCAGCGGAATTCCGAGAAAAATGGAAGAATTCCGAAGCATTTTTAAACTTCAAAACTTCAGCAGAATTCCGAGAACAATGGAAGAGTTGAGAAGCATTCTTAAACTTCAGCGGAATTCCGAGAACAATGGAAGAGTTCCGAAGCATTTTTAAAAGTCAGCGGAATTCCGAGAACAATAGAAGAGTTCCGAAGCATTTTTAAACTTCAGCAGAATTCCTGGATCAATGGAAGAGTTCCGAAGCATTTTTAAAAGTCAGCAGAATTCCGAGAACAATAGAAGGGTACCAAAGCATGTTTAAACTTCAGCGGAATTCTGAGAACAATGTAAGTGTTCTGAAGCATTTTTAAACTTCACCGGAATTCCGAGAACAATGGAAGAGTTCCGAAGCATTTTTAAAAGTCAGCGGAATTCCGAGAACACTGGAAGAGTTCCGAAGCATTTTTAAACTTCAGCGGAATTTGGAGAACAATCGAAGAGTTCCGAAGCATTTTTAAAAGTCAGCGGAATTCCGAGAACAATGGAAGAGTTGTGAAGCATTTTTAAACGTCAGCGGAATTCCGAGAACAATGGAAGAGTTCCGAAGCATTTTTAAACGTCAGCGGAATTCCGAGAACAATGGAAGAGTTCTGAAGCCTTTTTGAATGTCAGCGGAATTCCGAGAACAATGGAAGACTTCTGAAGCATTTTTAAATGTCAGCGGAATTCTGAGAACAATGGAAGAGTTCCGAAGCATTTTTAAACTTCAGCAGAATTCCGAGAACAATGGAAGAGTTCCGAAGCATACTTAAACTTCAGCGGAATTCCGAGAACAATGGAAGAGTTCTGAAGCATTTTTAAAAGTCAGCGGAATACCGAGAACAATGGAAGAGTTGTGAAGCAATTTTAAAAGTCAGCGGAATTCCGAGAACAATGGAAGAGTTGTGAAGCATTTTTAAACGTCAGTGGAATTCCAAGAACAATGGAAGAGTTCCGAAGCATTTTTAAATGTCAGCAGAATTCTGAGAACAATGGAAGAGTTCCGAAGCATTTTTGAACTTCAGCAGAATTCCGAGAACAATGGAAGAGTTCCGAAGCATACTTAAACTTCAGCGGAATTCCGAGAACAATGGAAGAGTTCCGAAGCATTTTTAAAAGTCAGCGGAATTCCGAGAACACTGGAAGAGTTCCGAAGCATTTTTAAACTTCAGCGGAATTTGGAGAACAATCGAAGAGTTCCGAACCATTTTTAAAAGTCAGCGGAATTCCGAGAACAATGGAAGAGTTGTGAAGCATTTTTAAACGTCAGCGGAATTCCGAGAAGAATGGAAGAGTTCCGAAGCATTTTTAAACGTCAGCGGAATTCCGAGAACAATGGAAGAGTTCTGAAGCCTTTTTAAATGTCAGCGGAATTCCGAGAACAATGGAAGACTTCTGAAGCATTTTTAAATGTCAGCGGAATTCTGAGAACAATGGAAGAGTTGCGAAGCATTTTTAAACTTCAGCAGAATTCCGAGAACAATGGAAGAGTTCCGAAGCATACTTAAACTTCAGCGGAATTCCGAGAACAATGGAAGAGTTCTGGAGCATTTTGAAAAGTCAGCGGAATACCGAGAACAATTGAAGAGTTGTGAAGCATTTTTAAAAGTCAGTGGAATTCCGAGAACACTGGAAGAGTTCTGAAGCATTTTTAAACTTCAGCGGAATTTGGAGAACAATCGAAGAGTTCCGAAGCAATTTTAAAAGTCAGCGGAATTCCGAGAACAATGGAAGAGTTGTGAAGCATTTTTAAACGTCAGTGGAATTCCAAGAACAATGGAAGAGTTCCGAAGCATTTTTAAATGTCAGCAGAATTCTGAGAACAATGGAAGAGTTCCGAAGCATTTTTAAACTTCAGCAGAATTCCGAGAACAATGGAAGAGTTCCGAAGCATTTTTAAACTTCAGCAGAATTCCGAGAACAATGGAACAGTTTTGAAGCAATTTTAAGCGTCAGCGGAATTCCGACAGCAATGGAAGAGTTCCGAAGCATTTTTAAAAGTCAGCAGAATTCTGAGAACAATAGAGGAGTTGTGAAGCATTTTTAAGCGTCAGCGGAATTCCGAGAACAATGGAAGAATTCCGAAGCATTTTTAAACTTCAAAACTTCAGAAGAATTCCAAGAACAATGGAAGAGTTCCGAAGCATTCTTAAACTTCAGCGGAATTCCGAGAACAATGGAATAGTTCCGAAGCATTTTTAAAAGTCAGCGGAATTCCGAGAACAATGGAAGAGTTCCGTAGCATTTTTAAACATCAGAAGAATTCCTGGATCAATGGAAGTGTTCCGAAGCATTTTTAAACTTCACCGGAATTCCGAGAACAATAGAAGAGTTCCGAAGCATTTTTAATCGTCAGGGGAATTCCGAGAACAATGGAAGAGTTCTGAAGCATTTTTAAACGTCAGCGGAATTTTGAAAACAATGGAAGATTTCCGAAGCATTTTTAAACGTCAGCGGATTTCTGTGAAGACTGGAAGAGTTCCGAAGCATTTTTAAATGTCAGCGGAATTCCGAGAACAATGGAAGAGTTCTGAAGCCTTTTTAAAAGTCAGCGGAATACCGAGAACAATGGAAGAGTTGTGAAGCATTTTTAAACATCAGCGGAATACCAGAACAATGGAAGAGTTCCGAAGCATTTTTAAATGTCAGCGGAATTCCGAGAACAATGGAAGAGTTCTGAAGCATTTTTAAACGTCAGCGGATTTTGAAAACAATGGAAGATTTCCGAAGCATTTTTAAACTTCAGCGGAATTTGGAGAACAATCGAAGAGTTCCGAAGCAATTTTAAAAGTCAGTGGAATTCCGAGAACAATGGAAGAGTTGTGAAGCATTTTTAAACGTCAGTGGAATTCCAAGAACAAAGGAAGAGTTCCGAAGCATTTTTAAACGTCAGCGGAATTCCGAGAACAATGGAAGAGTTCTGAAGGCTTTTTAAATGTCAGCGGAATTCCGAGAACAATGGAAGAGTTCCGAAGCATTTTTAAATGTCAGCGGAATTCTGAGAACAATGGAAGAGTTCCGAAGCATTTTTAAACTTCAGCAGAATTCCGAGAACAATGGAAGAGTTCCGAAGCATACTTAAACTTCAGCGGAATTCCGAGAACAATGGAAGAGTTCAGAAGCATTTTTAAAAGTCAGCGGAATACCGAAAACAATGGAAGAGTTGTGAAGCATTTTTAAGCATCAGCGGAATTCCGAGAACAATGGAAGAGTTCCGAAGCATTTTTAAACTTCAGAAGAATTCTGAGAACAATGGAAGAGTTCCGAAGCATTCTTAAACTTCAGCGGAATTCCGAGAACAATGGAAGAGTTTCGAAGCATTTTTAAAAGTCAGCGGAATTCCGAGAACAATAGAAGAGTTGTGAAGCAATTTTAAGCGTCAGCGGAATTCCGAGAACAATGGAAGAGTTCCGAAGCATTTTTAAACGTCAGCGGAATTCCGAGAACAATGGAAGAGTTCTGAAGCATTTTTAAACGTCAGCGGAATTTTGAAAACAATGGAAGATTTCCAAAGCATTTTTAAACGTCAGCGGATTTCTGTGAACACTGGAAGAGTTCCGAAGCATTTTTAAACTTCAGCGGAATTTGGAGAACAATCGAAGAGTTCCGAAGCATTTTTAAAAGTCAGCGGAATTCCGAGAACACTGGAAGAGATCCGAAGCATTTTTAAACTTCAGCGGAATTTGGAGAACAATCGAAGAGTTCCGAAGCATTTTTAAAAGTCAGCGGAATTCCGAGAACAATGGAAGAGTTGTAAAGCATATTTAAAAGTCAGCGGAATTCCGAGAACAATGGAAGAGTTGTGAAGCATTTTTAAAAGTCAGCGGAATTCCGAGAACAATGGAAGAGTTGTGAAGTATTTTTAAACGTCAGCGGAATTCCGAGAACAATGGAAGAGTTCTGAAGCCTTTTTAAATGTCAGCGGAATTCCGAGAACAATGGAAGAGTTCCAAAGCATTTTTAAATGTCAGCGGAATTCTGAGAACAATGGAAGAGTTCCGAAGCATACTTAAACTTCAGCGGAATTCTGAGAACAATGGAAGAGTTCTGAAGCATTTTTAAAAGTCAGCGGAATACCGAGAACAATGGAAGAGTTGTGAAGCATTTTTAAACATCAGCGGAATACCAGAAAAATGGAAGAGATCCGAAGCATTTTTAAATGTCAGCGGAATTCCGAGAACAATGGAAGAGTTCTGAAGCATTTTTAAACGTCAGCGGATTTTGAAAACAATGGAAGATTTCCGAAGCATTTTTAAACGTCAACGGAATTCTGTGAACACTGGAAGAGTTCCAAAGCATTTTTAAACTTCAGCGGAATTTGGAGAACAATCGAAGAGTTCCGAAGCAATTTTTAAAGTCAGCGGAATTCCGAGAACAATGGAAGAGTTGTGAAGCATTTTTAAACATCAGTGGAATTCCAAGAACAAAGGAAGAGTTCCGAAGCATTTTTAAACGTCAGCGGAATTCCAAGAACAATGGAAGAGTTCTGAAGGCTTTTTAAATGTCAGCGGAATTCCGAGAACAATGGAAGAGTTCCGAAGCATTTTTAAATGTCAGCGGAATTCTGAGAACAATGGAAGAGTTCCGAAGCATACTTAAACTTCAGCGGAATTCCGAGAACAATGGAAGAGTTCAGAAGCATTTTTAAAAGTCAGCGGAATACCGAGAACAATGGAAGAGTTGTGAAGCATTTTTAAGCATCAGCGGAATTCCGAGAACAATGGAAGAGTTCCGAAGCATTTTTAAACTTCAGAAGAATTCTGAGAACAATGGAAGAGTTCCGAAGCATTCTTAAACTTCAGCGGAATTCCGAGAACAATGGAAGAGTTCCGAAGCATTTTTAAAAGTCAGCGGAATTCCGAGAACAATAGAAGAGTTCCGAAGCTTTTTTAAACTTCAGCAGAATTCCTGGATCAATGGAAGAGTTCCGAAGCATTTTTAAAAGTCAGCAGAATTCCGAGAACAATAGAAGGGTACCAAAGCATGTTTAAACTTCAGCGGAATTCTGAGAACAATGTAAGAGTTCTGAAGCATTTTTAAACTTCACCGGAATTCCGAGAACAATGGAAGAGTTCCGAAGCATTTTTAAACGTCAGCGGAATTCCGAGAACAATGGAACAGTTCTGAAGCATTTTTAAACATCAGCGGAATTTTGAAAACAATGGAAGATTTCCGAAGCATTTTTAAACGTCAGCGGAATTCTGCGAACACTGGAAGAGTTGTGAAGTATTTTTAAACGTCAGCGGAATTCCGAGAACAATGGAAGAGTTCTGAAGCCTTTTTAAATGTCAGCGGAATTCCGAGAACAATGGAAGAGTTCCGTAGCATTTTTAAATGTCAGCGGAATTCTGAGAACAATGGAAGAGTTCCGAAGCAATTTTAAACTTCAGCAGAATTCCGAGAACAATGGAAGAGTTCCGAAGCATACTTAAACTTCAGCGGAATTCCGAGAACAATGGAAGAGTTCTGAAGCATTTTTAAAAGTCAGCGGAATACCGAGAACAATGGAAGAGTTGTGAAGCATTTTTAAACATCAGCGGAATACCAGAAAAATGGAAGAGATCCGAAGCAATTTTAAATGTCAGCGGAATTCCGAGAACAATGGAAGAGTTCTGAAGCATTTTTAAACGTCAGCGGATTTTGAAAACAATGGAAGATTTCCGAAGCATTTTTAAACGTCAGCGGAATTCTGTGAACACTGGAAGAGTTCCGAAGCATTTTTAAACTTCAGCGGAATTTGGAGAACAATCGAAGAGTTCCGAAGCAATTTTTAAAGTCAGCGGAATTCCGAGAACAATGGAAGAGTTGTGAAGCATTTTTAAACGTCAGTGGAATTCCAAGAACAAAGGAAGAGTTCCGAAGCATTTTTAAACGTCAGCGGAATTCCGAGAACAATGGAAGAGTTCTGAAGGCTTTTTAAATGTCAGCGGAATTCCGAGAACAATGGAAGAGTTCCGAAGCATTTTTAAATGTCAGCGGAATTCTGAGAACAATGGAAGAGTTCCGAAGCATACTTAAACTTCAGCGGAATTCCGAGAACAATGGAAGAGTTCAGAAGCATTTTTAAAAGTCAGCGGAATACCGAGAACAATGGAAGAGTTGTGAAGCATTTTTAAGCATCAGCGGAATTCCGAGAACAATGGAAGAGTTCCGAAGCATTTTTAAACTTCAGAAGAATTCTGAGAACAATGGAAGAGTTCCGAAGCATTCTTAAACTTCAGCGGAATTCCGAGAACAATGGAAGAGTTCCGAAGCATTTTTAAAAGTCAGCGGAATTCCGAGAACAATAGAAGAGTTCCGAAGCTTTTTTAAACTTCAGCAGAATTCCTGGATCAATGGAAGAGTTACGAAGCATTTTTAAAAGTCAGCAGAATTCCGAGAACAATAGAAGGGTACCAAAGCATGTTTAAACTTCAGCGGAATTCTGAGAACAATGTAAGAGTTCTGAAGCATTTTTAAACTTCACCGGAATTCCGAGAACAATGGAAGAGTTCCGAAGCATTTTTAAACGTCAGCGGAATTCCGAGAACAATGGAACAGTTCTGAAGCATTTTTAAACATCAGCGGAATTTTGAAAACAATGGAAGATTTCCGAAGCATTTTTAAACGTCAGCGGAATTCTGCGAACACTGGAAGAGTTCCGAAGCATTTTTAAACTTCAGCGGAATTGGGAGAACAATCGAAGAGTTCCGAAGCATTTTTAAAAGTCAGCGGAATTCCGAGAACAATGGAAGACTTCTGAAGCATTTTTAAATGTCAGCGGAATTCTGAGAACAATGGAAGAGTTCCGAAGCATTTTTAAACTTCAGCAGAATTCCGAGAACAATGGAAGAGTTCCGAAGCATACTTAAACTTCAGCGGAATTCCGAGAACAATGGAAGAGTTCTGAAGCATTTTTTAAAGTCAGCGGAATACCGAGAACAATGGAAGAGTTGTGAAGCAATTTTAAAAGTCAGCGGAATTCCGAGAACAATGGAAGAGTTGTGAAGCATTTTTAAACGTCAGTGGAATTCCAAGAACAATGGAAGAGTTCCGAAGCATTTTTAAATGTCAGCAGAATTCTGAGAACAATGGAAGAGTTCCGAAGCATTTTTGAACTTCAGCAGAATTCCGAGAACAATGGAAGAGTTCCGAAGCATACTTAAACTTCAGCGGAATTCCGAGAACAATGGAAGAGTTCAGAAGCATTTTTAAAAGTCAGCGGAATTCCGAGAACAATGGAAGAGTTGTGAAGCATTTTTAAACGTCAGCGGAATTCCGAGAACAATGGAAGAGTTCTGAAGCATTTTTAAACTTCAGCAGAATTCCGAGAACAATGGAAGAGTTCCGAAGCATTTTTAAACTTCAGCAGAATTCCGAGAACAATGGAACAGTTTTGAAGCAATTTTAAGCGTCAGCGGAATTCCGACAGCAATGGACGAGTTCCGAAGCATTTTTAAAAGTCAGCAGAATTCTGAGAACAATAGAAGAGTTGTGAAGCATTTTTAAGCGTCAGCGGAAATCCGAGAACAATGAAAGAATTCCGAAGCATTTTTAAACTTCAAAACTTCAGAAGAATTCCGAGAACAATGGAAGAGTTCCGAAGCATTCTTAAACTTCAGCGGAATTCCGAGAACAATGGAAGAGTTCCGAAGCATTTTTAAAAGTCAGCGGAATTCCGAGAACAATGGAAGAGTTCCGAAGCATTTTTAAACATCAGAAGAATTCCTGGATCAATGGAAGAGTTCCGAAGCATTTTTAAAAGTCAGCAGAATTCCGAGAACAATAGAAGGGTACCAAAGCATGTTTAAACTTCAGCGGAATTCTGAGAACAATGTAAGAGTTCCGAAGCATTTTTAAACTTCACCGGAATTCCGAGAACAATGGAAGAGTTCCGAAGCATTTTTAAACGTCAGGGGAATTCCGAGAACAATGGAAGAGTTCTGAAGCATTTTTAAACGTCAGCGGAATTTTGAAAACAATGGAAGATTTCCGAAGCATTTTTAAACGTCAGCGGATTTCTGTGAACACTGGAAGAGTTCCGAAGCATTTTTAAACTTCAGCGGAATTTGGAGAACAATCGAAGAGTTCCGAAGCATTTTTAAAAGTCAGCGGAATTCCGAGAACACTGGAAGAGTTCCGAAGCATTTTTAAACTTCAGCGGAATTTGGAGAACAATCGAAGAGTTCCGAAGCATTTTTAAAAGTCAGCGGAATTCCGAGAACAATGGAGGAGTTGTAAAGCATACTTAAAAGTCAGCGGAATTCCGAGAACAATGGAAGAGTTGTGAAGCATTTTTAAAAGTCAGCGGAATTCCGAGAACAATGGAAGAGTTGTGAAGCATTTTTAAACGTCAGCGGAATTCCGAGAACAATGGAAGAGTTCTGAAGCCTTTTTAAATGTCAGCGGAATTCCGAGAACAATGGAAGAGTTCCGAAGCATTTTTAAATGTCAGCGGAAATCTGAGAACAATGGAAGAGTTCCGAAGCATTTTTAAACTTCAGCAGAATTCCGAGAACAAAGGAAGAGTTCCGAAGCATACTTAAACTTCAGCGGAATTCCGAGAACAATGGAAGAGTTCTGAAGCATTTTTAAAAGTCAGCGGAATACCGAGAACAATGGAAGAGTTGTGAAGCATTTTTAAACATCAGCGGAATACCAGAACAATGGAAGAGTTCCGAAGCATTTTTAAATGTCAGCGGAATTCCGAGAACAATGGAAGAGTTCTGAAGCATTTTTAAACGTCAGCGGATTTTGAAAACAATGGAAGATTTCCGAAGCATTTTTAAACTTCAGCGGAATTTGGAGAACAATCGAAGAGTTCCGAAGCAATTTTAAAAGTCAGCGGAATTCCGAGAACAATGGAAGAGTTGTGAAGCAATTTTAAGCGTCAGCGGAATTCCAAGAACAATGGAAGAGTTCCGAAGCATTTTTAAACGTCAGCGGAATTCCGAGAACAATGGAAGAGTTCTGAAGCATTTTTAAACGTCAGCGGAATTTTGAAAACAATGGAAGATTTCCAAAGCATTTTGAAACGTCAGCGGATTTCTGTGAACACTGGAAGAGTTCCGAAGCATTTTTAAACTTCAGCGGAATTTGGAGAACAATCGAAGAGTTCCGAAGCATTTTTAAAAGTCAGCGGAATTCCGAGAACACTGGAAGAGTTCCGAAGCATTTTTAAACTTCAGCGGAATTTGGAGAACAATCGAAGAGTTCCGAAGCATTTTTAAAAGTCAGCGGAATTCCGAGAACAATGGAAGAGTTGTAAAGCATATTTAAAAGTCAGCGGAATTCCGAGAACAATGGAAGAGTTGTGAAGTATTTTTAAACGTCAGCGGAATTCCGAGAACAATGGAAGAGTTCTGAAGCCTTTTTAAATGTCAGCGGAATTCCGAGAACAATGGAAGAGTTCCGAAGCATTTTTAAATGTCAGCGGAATTCTGAGAACAATGGAAGAGTTCCGAAGCATTTTTAAACTTCAGAAGAATTCCGAGAACAATGGAAGAGTTCCGAAGCATTTTTAAAAGTCAGCGGAATACCGAGAACAATGGAAGAGTTGTGAAGCATTTTTAAGCATCAGCGGAATTCCGAGAACAATGGAAGAGTTCCGAAGCATTTTTAAACTTCAGAAGAATTCTGAGAACAATGGAAGAGTTCCGAAGCATTCTTAAACTTCAGCGGAATTCCGAGAACAATGGAAGAGTTCCGAAGCATTTTTAAAAGTCAGCGGAATTCCGAGAACAATAGAAGAGTTCCGAAGCTTTTTTAAACTTCAGCAGAATTCCTGGATCAATGGAAGAGTTCCGAAGCATTTTTAAAAGTCAGCAGAATTCCGAGAACAATAGAAGGGTACCAAAGCATGTTTAAACTTCAGCGGAATTCTGAGAACAATGTAAGAGTTCTGAAGCATTTTTAAACTTCACCGGAATTCCGAGAACAATGGAAGAGTTCCGAAGCATTTTTAAACGTCAGCGGAATTCCGAGAACAATGGAACAGTTCTGAAGCATTTTTAAACATCAGCGGAATTTTGAAAACAATGGAAGATTTCCGAAGCATTTTTAAACGTCAGCGGAATTCTGCGAACACTGGAAGAGTTGTGAAGTATTTTTAAACGTCAGCGGAATTCCGAGAACAATGGAAGAGTTCTGAAGCCTTTTTAAATGTCAGCGGAATTCCGAGAACAATGGAAGAGTTCCGTAGCATTTTTAAATGTCAGCGGAATTCTGAGAACAATGGAAGAGTTCCGAAGCAATTTTAAACTTCAGCAGAATTCCGAGAACAATGGAAGAGTTCCGAAGCATACTTAAACTTCAGCGGAATTCCGAGAACAATGGAAGAGTTCTGAAGCATTTTTAAAAGTCAGCGGAATACCGAGAACAATGGAAGAGTTGTGAAGCATTTTTAAACATCAGCGGAATACCAGAAAAATGGAAGAGATCCGAAGCAATTTTAAATGTCAGCGGAATTCCGAGAACAATGGAAGAGTTCTGAAGCATTTTTAAACGTCAGCGGATTTTGAAAACAATGGAAGATTTCCGAAGCATTTTTAAACGTCAGCGGAATTCTGTGAACACTGGAAGAGTTCCGAAGCATTTTTAAACTTCAGCGGAATTTGGAGAACAATCGAAGAGTTCCGAAGCAATTTTTAAAGTCAGCGGAATTCCGAGAACAATGGAAGAGTTGTGAAGCATTTTTAAACGTCAGTGGAATTCCAAGAACAAAGGAAGAGTTCCGAAGCATTTTTAAACGTCAGCGGAATTCCGAGAACAATGGAAGAGTTCTGAAGGCTTTTTAAATGTCAGCGGAATTCCGAGAACAATGGAAGAGTTCCGAAGCATTTTTAAATGTCAGCGGAATTCTGAGAACAATGGAAGAGTTCCGAAGCATACTTAAACTTCAGCGGAATTCCGAGAACAATGGAAGAGTTCAGAAGCATTTTTAAAAGTCAGCGGAATACCGAGAACAATGGAAGAGTTGTGAAGCATTTTTAAGCATCAGCGGAATTCCGAGAACAATGGAAGAGTTCCGAAGCATTTTTAAACTTCAGAAGAATTCTGAGAACAATGGAAGAGTTCCGAAGCATTCTTAAACTTCAGCGGAATTCCGAGAACAATGGAAGAGTTCCGAAGCATTTTTAAAAGTCAGCGGAATTCCGAGAACAATAGAAGAGTTCCGAAGCTTTTTTAAACTTCAGCAGAATTCCTGGATCAATGGAAGAGTTACGAAGCATTTTTAAAAGTCAGCAGAATTACGAGAACAATAGAAGGGTACCAAAGCATGTTTAAACTTCAGCGGAATTCTGAGAACAATGTAAGAGTTCTGAAGCATTTTTAAACTTCACCGGAATTCCGAGAACAATGGAAGAGTTCCGAAGCATTTTTAAACGTCAGCGGAATTCCGAGAACAATGGAACAGTTCTGAAGCATTTTTAAACATCAGCGGAATTTTGAAAACAATGGAAGATTTCCGAAGCATTTTTAAACGTCAGCGGAATTCTGCGAACACTGGAAGAGTTCCGAAGCATTTTTAAACTTCAGCGGAATTGGGAGAACAATCGAAGAGTTCCGAAGCATTTTTAAAAGTCAGCGGAATTCCGAGAACAATGGAAGACTTCTGAAGCATTTTTAAATGTCAGCGGAATTCTGAGAACAATGGAAGAGTTCCGAAGCATTTTTAAACTTCAGCAGAATTCCGAGAACAATGGAAGAGTTCCGAAGCATACTTAAACTTCAGCGGAATTCCGAGAACAATGGAAGAGTTCTGAAGCATTTTTTAAAGTCAGCGGAATACCGAGAACAATGGAAGAGTTGTGAAGCAATTTTAAAAGTCAGCGGAATTCCGAGAACAATGGAAGAGTTGTGAAGCATTTTTAAACGTCAGTGGAATTCCAAGAACAATGGAAGAGTTCCGAAGCATTTTTAAATGTCAGCAGAATTCTGAGAACAATGGAAGAGTTCCGAAGCATTTTTGAACTTCAGCAGAATTCCGAGAACAATGGAAGAGTTCCGAAGCATACTTAAACTTCAGCGGAATTCCGAGAACAATGGAAGAGTTCAGAAGCATTTTTAAAAGTCAGCGGAATTCCGAGAACAATGGAAGAGTTGTGAAGCATTTTTAAACGTCAGCGGAATTCCGAGAACAATGGAAGAGTTCTGAAGCATTTTTAAACTTCAGCAGAATTCCGAGAACAATGGAAGAGTTCCGAAGCATTTTTAAACTTCAGCAGAATTCCGAGAACAATGGAACAGTTTTGAAGCAATTTTAAGCGTCAGCGGAATTCCGACAGCAATGGACGAGTTCCGAAGCATTTTTAAAAGTCAGCAGAATTCTGAGAACAATAGAAGAGTTGTGAAGCATTTTTAAGCGTCAGCGGAAATCCGAGAACAATGAAAGAATTCCGAAGCATTTTTAAACTTCAAAACTTCAGAAGAATTCCGAGAACAATGGAAGAGTTCCGAAGCATTCTTAAACTTCAGCGGAATTCCGAGAACAATGGAAGAGTTCCGAAGCATTTTTAAAAGTCAGCGGAATTCCGAGAACAATGGAAGAGTTCCGAAGCATTTTTAAACATCAGAAGAATTCCTGGATCAATGGAAGAGTTCCGAAGCATTTTTAAAAGTCAGCAGAATTCCGAGAACAATAGAAGGGTACCAAAGCATGTTTAAACTTCAGCGGAATTCTGAGAACAATGTAAGAGTTCCGAAGCATTTTTAAACTTCACCGGAATTCCGAGAACAATGGAAGAGTTCCGAAGCATTTTTAAACGTCAGGGGAATTCCGAGAACAATGGAAGAGCTCTGAAGCATTTTTAAACGTCAGCGGAATTTTGAAAACAATGGAAGATTTCCGAAGCATTTTTAAACGTCAGCGGATTTCTGTGAACACTGGAAGAGTTCCGAAGCATTTTTAAACTTCAGCGGAATTTGGAGAACAATCGAAGAGTTCCGAAGCATTTTTAAAAGTCAGCGGAATTCCGAGAACACTGGAAGAGTTCCGAAGCATTTTTAAACTTCAGCGGAATTTGGAGAACAATCGAAGAGTTCCGAAGCATTTTTAAAAGTCAGCGGAATTCCGAGAACAATGGAGGAGTTGTAAAGCATACTTAAAAGTCAGCGGAATTCCGAGAACAATGGAAGAGTTGTGAAGCATTTTTAAAAGTCAGCGGAATTCCGAGAACAATGGAAGAGTTGTGAAGCATTTTTAAACGTCAGCGGAATTCCGAGAACAATGGAAGAGTTCTGAAGCCTTTTTAAATGTCAGCGGAATTCCGAGAACAATGGAAGAGTTCCGAAGCATTTTTAAATGTCAGCGGAAATCTGAGAACAATGGAAGAGTTCCGAAGCATTTTTAAACTTCAGCAGAATTCCGAGAACAAAGGAAGAGTTCCGAAGCATACTTAAACTTCAGCGGAATTCCGAGAACAATGGAAGAGTTCTGAAGCATTTTTAAAAGTCAGCGGAATACCGAGAACAATGGAAGAGTTGTGAAGCATTTTTAAACATCAGCGGAATACCAGAACAATGGAAGAGTTCCGAAGCATTTTTAAATGTCAGCGGAATTCCGAGAACAATGGAAGAGTTCTGAAGCATTTTTAAACGTCAGCGGATTTTGAAAACAATGGAAGATTTCCGAAGCATTTTTAAACTTCAGCGGAATTTGGAGAACAATCGAAGAGTTCCGAAGCAATTTTAAAAGTCAGCGGAATTCCGAGAACAATGGAAGAGTTGTGAAGCAATTTTAAGCGTCAGCGGAATTCCAAGAACAATGGAAGAGTTCCGAAGCATTTTTAAACGTCAGCGGAATTCCGAGAACAATGGAAGAGTTCTGAAGCATTTTTAAACGTCAGCGGAATTTTGAAAACAATGGAAGATTTCCAAAGCATTTTTAAACGTCAGCGGATTTCTGTGAACACTGGAAGAGTTCCGAAGCATTTTTAAACTTCAGCGGAATTTGGAGAACAATCGAAGAGTTCCGAAGCATTTTTAAAAGTCAGCGGAATTCCGAGAACACTGGAAGAGTTCCGAAGCATTTTTAAACTTCAGCGGAATTTGGAGAACAATCGAAGAGTTCCGAAGCATTTTTAAAAGTCAGCGGAATTCCGAGAACAATGGAAGAGTTGTAAAGCATATTTAAAAGTCAGCGGAATTCCGAGAACAATGGAAGAGTTGTGAAGTATTTTTAAACGTCAGCGGAATTCCGAGAACAATGGAAGAGTTCTGAAGCCTTTTTAAATGTCAGCGGAATTCCGAGAACAATGGAAGAGTTCCGAAGCATTTTTAAATGTCAGCGGAATTCTGAGAACAATGGAAGAGTTCCGAAGCATTTTTAAACTTCAGAAGAATTCCGAGAACAATGGAAGAGTTCCGAAGCATACTTAAACTTCAGCGGAATTCCGAGAACAATGGAAGAGTTCTGAAGCATTTTTAAAAGTCAGCGGAATACCGAGAACAATGGAAGAGTTGTGAAGCATTTTTAAACATCAGCGGAATACCAGAAAAATGGAAGAGATCCGAAGCATTTTTAAATGTCAGCGGAATTCCGAGAACAATGGAAGAGTTCTGAAGCATTTTTAAACGTCAGCGGATTTTGAAAACAATGGAAGATTTCCGAAGCATTTTTAAACGTCAGCGGAATTCTGTGAACACTGGAAGAGTTCCGAAGCATTTTTAAACTTCAGCGGAATTTGGAGAACAATCGAAGAGTTCCGAAGCAATTTTTAAAGTCAGCGGAATTCCGAGAACAATGGAAGAGTTGTGAAGCATTTTTAAACGTCAGTGGAATTCCAAGAACAAAGGAAGAGTTCCGAAGCATTTTTAAACGTCAGCGGAATTCCGAGAACAATGGAAGAGTTCTGAAGGCTTTTTAAATGTCAGCGGAATTCCGAGAACAATGGAAGAGTTCCGAAGCATTTTTAAATGTCAGCGGAATTCTGAGAACAATGGAAGAGTTCCGAAGCATACTTAAACTTCAGCGGAATTCCGAGAACAATGGAAGAGTTCAGAAGCATTTTTAAAAGTCAGCGGAATACCGAGAACAATGGAAGAGTTGTGAAGCATTTTTAAGCATCAGCGGAATTCCGAGAACAATGGAAGAGTTCCGAAGCATTTTTAAACTTCAGAAGAATTCTGAGAACAATGGAAGAGTTCCGAAGCTTTTTTAAACTTCAGCAGAATTCCTGGATCAATGGAAGAGTTCCGAAGCATTTTTAAAAGTCAGCAGAATTCCGAGAACAATAGAAGGGTACCAAAGCATGTTTAAACTTCAGCGGAATTCTGAGAACAATGTAAGAGTTCTGAAGCATTTTTAAACTTCACCGGAATTCCGAGAACAATGGAAGAGTTCCGAAGCATTTTTAAACATCAGCGGAATTCCGAGAACAATGGAACAGTTCTGAAGCATTTTTAAACATCAGCGGAATTTTGAAAACAATGGAAGATTTCCGAAGCATTTTTAAACGTCAGCGGAATTCTGCGAACACTGGAAGAGTTCCGAAGCATTTTTAAACTTCAGCGGAATTTGGAGAACAATCGAAGAGTTCCGAAGCATTTTTAAAAGTCAGCGGAATTCCGAGAACACTGGAAGAGTTCCGAAGCATTTTTAAACTTCAGCGGAATTTGGAGAACAATCGAAGAGTTCCGAAGCATTTTTAAAAGTCAGCGGAATTCCGAGAACAATGGAAGAGTTGTGAAGCATTTTTAAACGTCAGCGGAATTCCGAGAACAATGGAAGAGTTCCGAAGCATTTTTAAACGTCAGCGGAATTCCGAGAACAATGGAAGAGTTCTGAAGCCTTTTTAAATGTCAGCGGAATTCCGAGAACAATGGAAGACTTCTGAAGCATTTTTAAATGTCAGCGGAATTCTGAGAACAATGGAAGAGTTCCGAAGCATTTTTAAACTTCAGCAGAATTCCGAGAACAATGGAAGAGTTCCGAAGCATACTTAAACTTCAGCGGAATTCCGAGAACAATGGAAGAGTTCTGAAGCATTTTTAAAAGTCAGCGGAATACCGAGAACAATGGAAGAGTTGTGAAGCAATTTTAAAAGTCAGGGGAATTCCGAGAACAATGGAAGACTTGTGAAGCATTTTTAAACGTCAGTGGAATTCCAAGAACAATGGAAGAGTTCCGAAGCATTTTTAAATGTCAGCAGAATTCTGAGAACAATGGAAGGGTTCCGAAGCATTTTTGAACTTCAGCAGAATTCCGAGAACAATGGAAGAGTTCCGAAGCATACTTAAACTTCAGCGGAATTCCGAGAACAATGGAAGAGTTCTGAAGCATTTTTAAAAGTCAGCGGAATACCGAGAACAATGGAAGAGTTGTGAAGCAATTTTAAAAGTCAGCGGAATTCCGAGAACAATGGAAGAGTTGTGAAGCATTTTTAAACGTCAGTGGAATTCCAAGAACAATGGAAGAGTTCCGAAGCATTTTTAAATGTCAGCAGAATTCTGAGAACAATGGAAGAGTTCCGAAGCATTTTGGAACTTCAGCAGAATTCCGAGAACAATGGAAGAGTTCCGAAGCATTCTTAAACTTCAGCGGAATTCCGAGAACAATGGAACAGTTTTGAAGCAATTTTAAGCGTCAGCGGAATTCCGACAGCAATGGAAGAGTTCCGAAGCATTTTTAAAAGTCAGCAGAATTCTGAGAACAATAGAAGAGTTGTGAAGCATTTTTAAGCGTCAGCGGAATTCCGAGAACAATGAAAGAATTCCGAAGCATTTTTAAACTTCAAAACTTCAGAAGAATTCCGAGAACAATGGAAGAGTTCCGAAGCATTTTTAAAAGTCAGCGGAATTCCGAGAACAATGGAAGAGTTCCGAAGCATTTTTAAAAGTCAGCGGAATTCCGAGAACAATGGAAGAGTTCCGAAGCATTTTTAAACGTCAGGGGAATTCCGAGAACAATGGAAGAGTTCTGAAGCATTTTTAAACGTCAGCGGAATTTTGAAAACAATGGAAGATTTCCGAAGCATTTTTAAACGTCAGCGGATTTCTGTGAACACTGGAAGAGTTCCGAAGCATTTTTAAACTTCAGCGGAATTTGGAGAACAATCGAAGAGTTCCGAAGCATTTTTAAAAGTCAGCGGAATTCCGAGAACACTGGAAGAGTTCCGAAGCATTTTTAAACTTCAGCGGAATTTGGAGAACAATCGAAGAGTTCCGAAGCATTTTTAAAAGTCAGCGGAATTCCGAGAACAATGGAGGAGTTGTAAAGCATATTTAAAAGTCAGCGGAATTCCGAGAACAATGGAAGAGTTGTGAAGCATTTTTAAAAGTCAGCGGAATTCCGAGAACAATGGAAGAGTTGTGAAGCATTTTTAAACGTCAGCGGAATTCCGAGAACAATGGAAGAGTTCTGAAGCCTTTTTAAATGTCAGCGGAATTCCGAGAACAATGGAAGAGTTCCGAAGCATTTTTAAATGTCAGCGGAATTCTGAGAACAATGGAAGAGTTCCGAAGCATTTTTAAACTTCAGCAGAATTCCGAGAACAATGGAAGAGTTCCGAAGCATACTTAAACTTCAGCGGAATTCCGAGAACAATGGAAGAGTTCTGAAGCATTTTTAAAAGTCAGCAGAATACCGAGAACAATGGAAGAGTTGTGAAGCATTTTTAAACATCAGCGGAATACCAGAACAATGGAAGAGTTCCGAAGCATTTTTAAATGTCAGCGGAATTCCGAGAACAATGGAAGAGTTCTGAAGCATTTTTAAACGTCAGCGGATTTTGAAAACAATGGAAGATTTCCGAAGCATTTTTAAACTTCAGCGGAATTTGGAGAACAATCGAAGAGTTCCGAAGCAATTTTAAAAGTCAGCGGAATTCCGAGAACAATGGAAGAGTTGTGAAGCATTTTTAAACGTCAGTGGAATTCCAAGAACAAAGGAAGAGTTCCGAAGCATTTTTAAACGTCAGCGGAATTCCGAGAACAATGGAAGAGTTCTGAAGCATTTTTAAATGTCAGCGGAATACCGAGAACAATGGAAGAGTTGTGAAGCATTTTTAAGCATCAGCGGAATTCCGAGAACAATGGAAGAGTTCCGAAGCATTTTTAAACTTCAGAAGAATTCTGAGAACAATGGAAGAGTTCCGAAGCATTCTTAAACTTCAGCGGAATTCCGAGAACAATGGAAGAGTTTCGAAGCATTTTTAAAAGTTAGCGGAATTCCGAGAACAATAGAAGAGTTGTGAAGCAATTTTAAGCGTCAGCGGAATTCCGAGAACAATGGAAGAGTTCCGAAGCATTTTTAAACGTCAGCGGAATTCCGGGAACAATGGAAGAGTTCTGAAGCATTTTTAAACGTCAGCGGAATTTTGAAAAACAATGGAAGATTTCCAAAGCATTTTTAAACGTCAGCGGATTTCTGTGAACAATGGAAGAGTTCCGAAGCATTTTTAAACTTCAGCAGAATTCCGAGAACAATGGAAGAGTTCCGAAGCATACTTAAACTTCAGCGGAATTCCGAGAACAATGGAAGAGTTCTGAAGCATTTTTAAAAGTCAGCGGAATACCGAGAACAATGGAAGAGTTGTGAAGCATTTTTAAACATCAGCGGAATACCAGAAAAATGGAAGAGATCCGAAGCATTTTTAAATGTCAGCGGAATTCCGAGAACAATGGAAGAGTTCTGAAGCATTTTTAAACGTCAGCGGATTTTGAAAACAATGGAAGATTTCCGAAGCATTTTTAAACGTCAGCGGAATTCTGTGAACACTGGAAGAGTTCCGAAGCATTTTTAAACTTCAGCGGAATTTGGAGAACAATCGAAGAGTTCCGAAGCAATTTTTAAAGTCAGCGGAATTCCGAGAACAATGGAAGAGTTGTGAAGCATTTTTAAACGTCAGTGGAATTCCAAGAACAAAGGAAGACTTCCGAAGCATTTTTAAACGTCAGCGGAATTCCGAGAACAATGGAAGAGTTCTGAAGGCTTTTTAAATGTCAGCGGAATTCCGAGAACAATGGAAGAGTTCCGAAGCATTTTTAAATGTCAGCGGAATTCTGAGAACAATGGAAGAGTTCCGAAGCATACTTAAACTTCAGCGGAATTCCGAGAACAATGGAAGAGTTCAGAAGCATTTTTAAAAGTCAGCGGAATACCGAGAACAATGGAAGAGTTGTGAAGCATTTTTAAGCATCAGCGGAATTCCGAGAACAATGGAAGAGTTCCGAAGCATTTTTAAACTTCAGAAGAATTCTGAGAACAATGGAAGAGTTCCGAAGCATTCTTAAACTTCAGCGGAATTCCGAGAACAATGGAAGAGTTTCGAAGCATTTTTAAAAGTCAGCGGAATTCCGAGAACAATAGAAGAGTTGTGAAGCAATTTTAAGCGTCAGCGGAATTCCGAGAACAATGGAAGAGTTCCGAAGCATTTTTAAACATCAGCGGAATTTCGAGAACAATGGAAGAGTTCCGAAGCATTTTTAAAAGTCAGCGGAATTCCGAGAACAATGGAAGAGTTCCGAAGCATTTTTAAAAGTCAGCAGAATTCCGAGAACAATAGAAGGGTACCAAAGCATGTTTAAACTTCAGCGGAATTCTGAGAACAATGTAAGCGTTCCGAAGCATTTTTAAACTTCACCGGAATTCCGAGAACAATGGAAGAGTTCCGAAGCATTTTTAAACGTCAACGGAATTCCGAGAACAATGGAAGAGTTCTGAAGCATTTTTAAACATCAGCGGAATTTTGAAAACAATGGAAGATTTCCGAAGCATTTTTAAACGTCAGCGGAATTCTGCGAACACTGGAAGAGTTCCGAAGCATTTTTAAACTTCAGCGGAATTTAGAGAACAATCGAAGAGTTCCGAAGCATTTTTAAAAGTCAGCAGAATTCCGAGAACAATGGAAGAGTTGTGAAGCATTTTTAAGCGTCAGCGGAATTCCTAGAACAATGGAAGAGTTCCGAAGCATTTTTAAACTTCAGCAGAATTCTGAGAACAATGGAAGAGTTCCGAAGCATTCTTAAACTTCAGCAGAATTCTGAGAACAATCGAAGAGTTCCGAAGCATTTTTAAAAGTCAGCGGAATTCCGAGAACACTGGAAGAGTTCCGAAGCATTTTTAAACTTCAGCGGAATTTGGAGAACAATCGAAGAGTTCCGAAGCATTTTTAAAAGTCAGCGGAATTCCGAGAACAATGGAGGAGTTGTAAAGCATATTTAAAAGTCAGCGGAATTCCGAGAACAATGGAAGAGTTGTGAAGCATTTTTAAAAGTCAGCGGAATTCCGAGAACAATGGAAGAGTTGTGAAGCATTTTTAAACGTCAGCGGAATTCCGAGAACAATGGAAGAGTTCTGAAGCCTTTTTAAATGTCAGCGGAATTCCGAGAACAATGGAAGAGTTCCGAAGCATTTTTAAATGTCAGCGGAATTCTGAGAACAATGGAAGAGTTCCGAAGCATTTTTAAACTTCAGCAGAATTCCGAGAACAATGGAAGAGTTCCGAAGCATACATAAACTTCAGCGGAATTCCGAGAACAATGGAAGAGTTCTGAAGCATTTTTAAAAGTCAGCGGAATACCGAGAACAATGGAAGAGTTGTGAAGCATTTTTAAACATCAGCGGAATACCAGAACAATGGAAGAGTTCCGAAGCATTTTTAAATGTCAGCGGAATTCCGAGAACAATGGAAGAGTTCTGAAGCATTTTTAAACGTCAGCGGATTTTGAAAACAATGGAAGATTTCCGAAGCATTTTTAAACTTCAGCGGAATTTCGAGAACAATGGAAGAGTTCCGAAGCATTTTTAAACTTCAGCGGAATTCCGAGAACAATGGAAGAGTTCCGAAGCATTTTTAAACGTCAGCGGAATTTCGAGAACAATGGAAGAGTTCCGAAGCATTTTTAAAAGTCAGCGGAATTCCGAGAACAATGGAAGAGTTCCGAAGCATTTTTAAAAGTCAGCAGAATTCCGAGAACAATAGAAGGGTACCAAAGCATGTTTAAACTTCAGCGGAATTCTGAGAACAATGTAAGCGTTCCGAAGCATTTTTAAACTTCACCGGAATTCCGAGAACAATGGAAGAGTTCCGAAGCATTTTTAAACGTCAACGGAATTCCGAGAACAATGGAAGAGTTCTGAAGCATTTTTAAACATCAGCGGAATTTTGAAAACAATGGAAGATTTCCGAAGCATTTTTAAACGTCAGCGGAATTCTGCGAACACTGGAAGAGTTCCGAAGCATTTTTAAACTTCAGCGGAATTTAGAGAACAATCGAAGAGTTCCGAAGCATTTTTAAAAGTCAGCAGAATTCCGAGAACAATGGAAGAGTTGTGAAGCATTTTTAAGCGTCAGCGGAATTCCTAGAACAATGGAAGAGTTCCGAAGCATTTTTAAACTTCAGCAGAATTCTGAGAACAATGGAAGAGTTCCGAAGCATTCTTAAACTTCAGCAGAATTCTGAGAACAATCGAAGAGTTCCGAAGCATTTTTAAAAGTCAGCGGAATTCCGAGAACACTGGAAGAGTTCCGAAGCATTTTTAAACTTCAGCGGAATTTGGAGAACAATCGAAGAGTTCCGAAGCATTTTTAAAAGTCAGCGGAATTCCGAGAACAATGGAGGAGTTGTAAAGCATATTTAAAAGTCAGCGGAATTCCGAGAACAATGGAAGAGTTGTGAAGCATTTTTAAAAGTCAGCGGAATTCCGAGAACAATGGAAGAGTTGTGAAGCATTTTTAAACGTCAGCGGAATTCCGAGAACAATGGAAGAGTTCTGAAGCCTTTTTAAATGTCAGCGGAATTCCGAGAACAATGGAAGAGTTCCGAAGCATTTTTAAATGTCAGCGGAATTCTGAGAACAATGGAAGAGTTCCGAAGCATTTTTAAACTTCAGCAGAATTCCGAGACCAATGGAAGAGTTCCGAAGCATAAATAAACTTCAGCGGAATTCCGAGAACAATGGAAGAGTTCTGAAGCATTTTTAAAAGTCAGCGGAATACCGAGAACAATGGAAGAGTTGTGAAGCATTTTTAAACATCAGCGGAATACCAGAACAATGGAAGAGTTCCGAAGCATTTTTAAATGTCAGCGGAATTCCGAGAACAATGGAAGAGTTCTGAAGCATTTTTAAACGTCAGCGGATTTTGAAAACAATGGAAGATTTCCGAAGCATTTTTAAACTTCAGCGGAATTTGGAGAACAATCGAAGAGTTCCGAAGCAATTTTAAAAGTCAGCGGAATTCCGAGAACAATGGAAGAATTCCGAAGCATTTTTAAACTTCAAAACTTCAGTAGAATTCCGAGAATAATGGAAGAGTTCTGAAGCATTCTTAAACTTCAGCAGAATTCCGAGAACAATGGAAGAGTTCCGAAGCATTTTTAAAAGTCAGCGGAATTCCAAGAACAATGGAAGAGTTCCGAAGCATTTTTAAAAGTCAGCAGAATTCCGAGAACAATAGAAGGGTACCAAAGCATGTTTAAACTTCAGCGGAATTCTGAGAACAATGTAAGCGTTCCGAAGCATTTTTAAACTTCACCGCAATTCCGAGAACAATGGAAGAGTTCCGAAGCATTTTTAAACGTCAGCGGAATTCCGAGAACAATGGAAGAGTTCTGAAGCATTTTTAAACGTCAGCGGAATTTTGAAAACAATGGAAGATTTCCAAAGCATTTTTAAACATCAGCGGAATTCTGCGAACACTGGAAGAGTTCCGAAGCATTTTTAAACTTCAACGGAATTCCGAGAACAATGGAAGAGTTGTGAAGCATTTTTAAAAGTCAGCGGAATTCCGAGAACAATAGAAGAGTTGTGAAGCAATTTTAAGCGTCAGCGGAATTCCGAGAACAATGGAAGTGTTCCGAAGCATTTTTAAACGTCAGCAGAATTCCGAGAACAATGGAAGAGTTCTGAAGCATTTTTAAAAGTCAGCGGAATTCTGAGAACAATAGAAGAGTTGTGAAGCATTTTTAAGCGTCAGCGGAATTCCGAGAACAATGGAAGAATTCCGAAGCATTTTTAAACTTCAAAACTTCAGCAGAATTCCAAGAACAATGGAAGAGTTCCGAAGCATTCTTAAACTTCAGTGGAATTCCGAGAACAATGGAAGAGTTCCGAAGCATTTTTAAAAGTCAGCGGAATTCCGAGAACAATGGAAGAGTTCCGAAGCATTTTTAAAAGTCAGCAGAATTCCGAGAACAATAGAAGGGTACCAAAGCATGTTTAAACTTCAGCGGAATTCTGAGAACAATGGAAGAGTTCCGAAGCATTTTTAAACGTCAGCGGAATTCCGAGAACAATGGAAGAGTTCTGAAGCATTTTTAAACGTCAGCGAAATTTTGAAAACAATGGAAGATTTCCGAAGCATTTTTAAACGTCAGCGGAATTCTGCGAACACTGGAAGAGTTCCGAAGCATTTTTAAAAGTCAGCGGAATTCCGAGAACAATGGAAGAGTTGTGAAGCATTTTTAAGCGTCAGTGGAATTCCGAGAACAATGGAAAAATTCCGAAGCATTTTTAAACTTCAAAACTTCGGCGGAATTCCGAGAACAATGGAAGAGTTCCGAAGCATTTTTAAAAGTCAGCGGAATTCCGAGAACAATGGAAGAGTTCCGAAGCATTTTTAAAAGTCAGCAGAATTCCGAGAACAATAGAAGGGTACCAAAGCATGTTTAAACTTCAGCGGAATTCTGAGAACAATGTAAGCGTTCCGAAGCATTTTTAAACTTCACCGCAATTCCGAGAACAATGGAAGAATTCCGAAGCATTTTTAAACGTCAGCGGAATTCCGAGAAAAATGGAAGAGTTCTGAAGCATTTTTAAACGTCAGCGGAATTTTGAAAACAATGGAAGATTTCCGAAGCATTTTTAAACGTCAGCGGAATTCTGCAAACACTGGAAGAGTTCCGAAGCATTTTTAAACTTCAGCGGAATTTGGAGAACAATCGAAGAGTTCCGAAGCATTTTTAAAAGTCAGCGGAATTCCGAGAACAATGGAAGAGTTGTGAAGCATTTTTAAGCGTCAGCGGAATACCGAGAACAATGGAAGAGTTCCGAAGCATTTTTAAACTTCAGCAGAATTCTGAGAACAATGGAAGAGTTCCGAAGCATTCTTAAACTTCAGCGGAATTCCGAGGACAATGGAAGAGTTCCGAAGCTTTTTTAAATGTCAGCGGAATTCCGAGAACAATAGAAGAGTTGTGAAGCATTTTTAAGCGTCAGCGGAATTCTGAGAACAATGGAAGAGTTCCGAAGCATTTTTAAACTTCAGCAGAATTCTGAGAACAATGGAAGAGTTCTGAAGCATTTTTAAACTTCAGCAGAATTCTGAGAACAATGGAAGAGTTCCGAAGCATTCTTAAACTTCAGCGGAATTCCGAGAACAATGGAAGAGTTTCGAAGCATTTTTAAACTTCAAAACTTCAGTAGAATTCCGAGAACAATGGAAGAGTTCTGAAGCATTCTTAAACTTCAGCGGAATACCGAGAACAATGGAAGAGTTCCGAAGCATTTTTAAAAGTCAGCGGAATTCCGAGAACAATGGAAGAGTTCCGAAGCATTTTTAAAAGTCAGCAGAATTCCGAGAACAATAGAAGGGTAACAAAGCATGTTTAAACTTCAGCGGAATTCTGAGAACAATGTAAGCGTTCCGAAGCATTTTTAAACTTCACCGGAATTCCGAGAACAATGGAAGAGTTCCAAAGCATTTTTAAACGTCAGCGGAATTCCGAGAACAATGGAAGAGTTCTGAAGCATTTTTAAACATCAGCGGAATTTTGAAAACAATGGAAGATTTCCAAAGCATTTTTAAACGTCAGCGGAATTCTGCGAACACTGGAAGAGTTCCGAAGCATTTTTAAACTTCAGCGGAATTTGGAGAACAATCGAAGAGTTCCGAAGCATTTTTAAAAGTCAGCAGAATTCCGAGAACAATGGAAGAGTTGTGAAGCATTTTTAAGCGTCAGCGGAATTCCGAGAACAATGGAAGAGTTCCGAAGCATTTTTAAACTTCAGCAGAATTCTGAGAACAATGGAAGAGTTCCGAAGCATTCTTAAACTTCAGCGGAATTCCGAGAACAATGGAAGAGTTTCGAAGCATTTTTAAAAGTCAGCAGAATTCCGAGAACAATAGAAGAGTTGTGAAGCAATTTTAAGCGTCAGCGGAATTCCGAGAACAATGGAAGTGTTCCGAAGAATTTTTAAACGTCAGCGGAATTCCGAGAACGATGGAAGAGTTCTGAAGCATTTTTAAAAGTCAGCGGAATTCTGAGAACAATAGAAGAGTTGTGAAGCATTTTTAAGCGTCAGCGGAATTCCGAGAACAATGGAAGAATTCCGAAGCATTTTTAAACTTCAAAACTTCAGTAGAATTCCGAGAATAATGGAAGAGTTCTGAAGCATTCTTAAACTTCAGCAGAATTCCGAGAACAATGGAAGAGTTCCGAAGCATTTTTAAAAGTCAGCGGAATTCCAAGAACAATGGAAGAGTTCCGAAGCATTTTTAAAAGTCAGCAGAATTCCGAGAACAATTGAAGGGTACCAAAGCATGTTTAAACTTCAGCGGAATTCTGAGAACAATGTAAGCGTTCCGAAGCATTTTTAAACCTCAGCAGAATTCCGAGAACAATGGAAGAGTTCTGAAGCATTTTTAAAAGTCAGCGGAATTCTGAGAACAATAGAAGAGTTGTGAAGCATTTTTAAGCGTCAGCAGAATTCCGAGAACAATGGAAGAATTCCAAAGCATTTTTAAACTTCAAAACTTCAGCAGAATTCCAAGAACAATGGAAGAGTTCCGAAGCATTCTTAAACTTCAGTGGAATTCCGAGAACAATGGAAGAGTTCCGAAGCATTTTTAAAAGTCAGCGGAATTCCGAGAACAATGGAAGAGTTCCGAAGCATTTTTAAAAGTCAGCAGAATTCCGAGAACAATAGAAGGGTACCAAAGCATGTTTAAACTTCAGCGGAATTCTGAGAACAATGGAAGAGTTCCGAAGCATTTTTAAACGTCAGCGGAATTCCGAGAACAATGGAAGAGTTCTGAAGCATTTTTAAACGTCAGCGGAATTTTGAAAACAATGGAAGATTTCCGAAGCATTTTTAAACGTCAGCGGAATTCTGCGAACACTGGAAGAGTTCCGAAGCATTTTTAAAAGTCAGCGGAATTCCGAGAACAATGGAAGAGTTGTGAAGCATTTTTAAGCGTCAGTGGAATTCCGAGAACAATGGAAAAATTCCGAAGCATTTTTAAACTTCAAAACTTCGGCGGAATTCCGAGAACAATGGAAGAGTTCCGAAGCATTTTTAAAAGTCAGCGGAATTCCGAGAACAATGGAAGAGTTCCGAAGCATTTTTAAAAGTCAGCAGAATTCCGAGAACAATAGAAGGGTACCAAAGCATGTTTAAACTTCAGCGGAATTCTGAGAACAATGTAAGCGTTCCGAAGCATTTTTAAACTTCACCGCAATTCCGAGAACAATGGAAGAATTCCGAAGCATTTTTAAACGTCAGCGGAATTCCGAGAAAAATGGAAGAGTTCTGAAGCATTTTTAAACGTCAGCGGAATTTTGAAAACAATGGAAGATTTCCGAAGCATTTTTAAACGTCAGCGGAATTCTGCAAACACTGGAAGAGTTCCGAAGCATTTTTAAACTTCAGCGGAATTTGGAGAACAATCGAAGAGTTCCGAAGCATTTTTAAAAGTCAGCGGAATTCCGAGAACAATGGAAGAGTTGTGAAGCATTTTTAAGCGTCAGCGGAATACCGAGAACAATGGAAGAGTTCCGAAGCATTTTTAAACTTCAGCAGAATTCTGAGAACAATGGAAGAGTTCCGAAGCATTCTTAAACTTCAGCGGAATTCCGAGGACAATGGAAGAGTTCCGAAGCTTTTTTAAATGTCAGCGGAATTCCGAGAACAATAGAAGAGTTGTGAAGCATTTTTAAGCGTCAGCGGAATTCTGAGAACAATGGAAGAGTTCCGAAGCATTTTTAAACTTCAGCAGAATTCTGAGAACAATGGAAGAGTTCTGAAGCATTTTTAAACTTCAGCAGAATTCTGAGAACAATGGAAGAGTTCCGAAGCATTCTTAAACTTCAGCGGAATTCCGAGAACAATGGAAGAGTTTCGAAGCATTTTTAAACTTCAAAACTTCAGTAGAATTCCGAGAACAATGGAAGAGTTCTGAAGCATTCTTAAACTT
Organism: Phyllobates terribilis; assembly: GCF_046119375.1. Taxonomy (NCBI): domain Eukaryota; kingdom Metazoa; phylum Chordata; class Amphibia; order Anura; family Dendrobatidae; genus Phyllobates; species Phyllobates terribilis. Next base: position 8,069,780 of record NW_027362788.1, on the reverse strand, counting down.
CAGCGGAATACCGAGAACAATGGAAGAGTTCCGAAGCATTTTTAAAAGTCAGCGGAATTCCGAGAACAATGGAAGAGTTCCGAAGCATTTTTAAAAGTCAGCAGAATTCCGAGAACAATAGAAGGGTAACAAAGCATGTTTAAACTTCAGCGAATTCTGAGAACAATGTAAGCGTTCCGAAGCATTTTTAAACTTCACCGGAATTCCGAGAACAATGGAAGAGTTCCAAAGCATTTTTAAACGTCAGCGGAATTCCGAGAACAATGGAAGAGTTCCGAAGCATTTTTAAACTTCAGCAGAATTCTGAGAACAATGGAAGAGTTCCGAAGCATTCTTAAACTTCAGCGGAATTCCGAGAACAATGGAAGAGTTTCGAAGCATTTTTAAAAGTCCGCAGAATTCCGAGAACAATAGAAGAGTTGTGAAGCAATTTTAAGCGTCAGCGGAATTCCGAGAACAATGGAAGTGTTCCGAAGAATTTTTAAACGTCAGCGGAATTCCGAGAATGATGGAAGAGTTCTGAAGCATTTTTAAAAGTCAGCGGAATTCTGAGAACAATAGAAGAGTTGTGAAGCATTTTTAAGCGTCAGCGGAATTCCGAGAACAATGGAAGAATTCCGAAGCATTTTTAAACTTCAAAACTTCAGTAGAATTCCGAGAATAATGGAAGAGTTCTGAAGCATTCTTAAACTTCAGCAGAATTCCGAGAACAATGGAAGAGTTCCGAAGCATTTTTAAAAGTCAGCGGAATTCCAAGAACAATGGAAGAGTTCCGAAGCATTTTTAAAAGTCAGCAGAATTCCGAGAACAATAGAAGGGTACCAAAGCATGTTTAAACTTCAGCGGAATTCTGAGAACAATGTAAGCGTTCCGAAGCATTTTTAAACTTCACCGCAATTCCGAGAACAATGGAAGAGTTCCGAAGCATTTTTAAACGTCAGCGGAATTCCGAGAACAATGGAAGAGTTCTGAAGCATTTTTAAACGTCAGCGGAATTTTGAAAACAATGGAAGATTTCCAAAGCATTTTTAAACATCAGCGGAATTCTGCGAACACTGGAAGAGTTCCGAAGCATTTTTAAACTTCAGCGGAATTCCGAGAACAATGGAAGAGTTCTGAAGCATTTTTAAAAGTCAGCGGAATTCTGAGAACAATAGAAGAGTTGTGAAGCATTTTTAAGCGTCAGCGGAATTCCGAGAACAATGGAAGAATTCCGAAGCATTTTTAAACGTCAGCAGAATTCCGAGAACAATGGAAGAGTTCTGAAGCATTTTTAAAAGTCAGCGGAATTCTGAGAACAATAGAAGAGTTGTGAAGCATTTTTAAGCGTCAGCGGAATTCCGAGAACAATGGAAGTGTTCCGAAGCATTTTTAAACGTCAGCAGAATTCCGAGAACAATGGAAGAGTTCTGAAGCATTTTTAAAAGTCAGCGGAATTCTGAGAAGAATAGAAGAGTTGTGAAGCATTTTTAAGCGTCAGCGGAATTCCGAGAACAATGGAAGAATTCCGAAGCATTTTTAAACTTCAAAACTTCAGCAGAATTCCAAGAACAATGGAAGAGTTCCGAAGCATTCTTAAACTTCAGTGGAATTCCGAGAACAATGGAAGAGTTCCGAAGCATTTTTAAAAGTCAGCGGAATTCCGAGAACAATGGAAGAGTTCCGAAGCATTTTTAAAAGTCAGCAGAATTCCGAGAACAATAGAAGGGTACCAAAGCATGTTTAAACTTCAGCGGAATTCTGAGAACAATGGAAGAGTTCCGAAGCATTTTTAAACGTCAGCGGAATTCCGAGAACAATGGAAGAGTTCTGAAGCATTTTTAAACGTCAGCGAAATTTTGAAAACAATGGAAGATTTCCGAAGCATTTTTAAACGTCAGCGGAATTCTGCGAACACTGGAAGAGTTCCGAAGCATTTTTAAAAGTCAGCGGAATTCCGAGAACAATGGAAGAGTTGTGAAGCATTTTTAAGCGTCAGTGGAATTCCGAGAACAATGGAAAAATTCCGAAGCATTTTTAAACTTCAAAACTTCGGCGGAATTCCGAGAACAATGGAAGAGTTCCGAAGCATTTTTAAAAGTCAGCGGAATTCCGAGAACAATGGAAGAGTTCCGAAGCATTTTTAAAAGTCAGCAGAATTCCGAGAACAATAGAAGGGTACCAAAGCATGTTTAAACTTCAGCGGAATTCTGAGAACAATGGAAGAGTTCCGAAGCATTTTTAAACGTCAGCGGAATTCCGAGAACAATGTAAGCGTTCCGAAGCATTTTTAAACTTCACCGCAATTCCGAGAACAATGGAAGAATTCCGAAGCATTTTTAAACGTCAGCGGAATTCCGAGAAAAATGGAAGAGTTCTGAAGCATTTTTAAACGTCAGCGGAATTTTGAAAACAATGGAAGATTTCCGAAGCATTTTTAAACGTCAGCGGAATTCTGCAAACACTGGAAGAGTTCCGAAGCATTTTTAAACTTCAGCGGAATTTGGAGAACAATCGAAGAGTTCCGAAGCATTTTTAAAAGTCAGCGGAATTCCGAGAACAATGGAAGAGTTGTGAAGCATTTTTAAGCGTCAGCGGAATACCGAGAACAATGGAAGAGTTCCGAAGCATTTTTAAACTTCAGCAGAATTCTGAGAACAATGGAAGAGTTCCGAAGCATTCTTAAACTTCAGCGGAATTCCGAGGACAATGGAAGAGTTCCGAAGCTTTTTTAAATGTCAGCGGAATTCCGAGAACAATAGAAGAGTTGTGAAGCATTTTTAAGCGTCAGCGGAATTCTGAGAACAATGGAAGAGTTCCGAAGCATTTTTAAACTTCAGCAGAATTCTGAGAACAATGGAAGAGTTCTGAAGCATTTTTAAACTTCAGCAGAATTCTGAGAACAATGGAAGAGTTCCGAAGCATTCTTAAACTTCAGCGGAATTCCGAGAACAATGGAAGAGTTTCGAAGCATTTTTAAACTTCAAAACTTCAGTAGAATTCCGAGAACAATGGAAGAGTTCTGAAGCATTCTTAAACTTCAGCGGAATACCGAGAACAATGGAAGAGTTCCGAAGCATTTTTAAAAGTCAGCGGAATTCCGAGAACAATGGAAGAGTTCCGAAGCATTTTTAAAAGTCAGCAGAATTCCGAGAACAATAGAAGGGTAACAAAGCATGTTTAAACTTCAGCGGAATTCTGAGAACAATGTAAGCGTTCCGAAGCATTTTTAAACTTCACCGGAATTCCGAGAACAATGGAAGAGTTCCAAAGCATTTTTAAACGTCAGCGGAATTCCGAGAACAATGGAAGAGTTCTGAAGCATTTTTAAACATCAGCGGAATTTTGAAAACAATGGAAGATTTCCAAAGCATTTTTAAACGTCAGCGGAATTCTGCGAACACTGGAAGAGTTCCGAAGCATTTTTAAACTTCAGCGGAATTTGGAGAACAATCGAAGAGTTCCGAAGCATTTTTAAAAGTCAGCAGAATTCCGAGAACAATGGAAGAGTTGTGAAGCATTTTTAAGCGTCAGCGGAATTCCGAGAACAATGGAAGAGTTCCGAAGCATTTTTAAACTTCAGCAGAATTCTGAGAACAATGGAAGAGTTCCGAAGCATTCTTAAACTTCAGCGGAATTCCGAGAACAATGGAAGAGTTTCGAAGCATTTTTAAAAGTCAGCAGAATTCCGAGAACAATAGAAGAGTTGTGAAGCAATTTTAAGCGTCAGCGGAATTCCGAGAACAATGGAAGTGTTCCGAAGAATTTTTAAACGTCAGCGGAATTCCGAGAACGATGGAAGAGTTCTGAAGCATTTTTAAAAGTCAGCGGAATTCTGAGAACAATAGAAGAGTTGTGAAGCATTTTTAAGCGTCAGCGGAATTCCGAGAACAATGGAAGAATTCCGAAGCATTTTTAAACTTCAAAACTTCAGTAGAATTCCGAGAATAATGGAAGAGTTCTGAAGCATTCTTAAACTTCAGCAGAATTCCGAGAACAATGGAAGAGTTCCGAAGCATTTTTAAAAGTCAGCGGAATTCCAAGAACAATGGAAGAGTTCCGAAGCATTTTTAAAAGTCAGCAGAATTCCGAGAACAATTGAAGGGTACCAAAGCATGTTTAAACTTCAGCGGAATTCTGAGAACAATGTAAGCGTTCCGAAGCATTTTTAAACCTCAGCAGAATTCCGAGAACAATGGAAGAGTTCTGAAGCATTTTTAAAAGTCAGCGGAATTCTGAGAACAATAGAAGAGTTGTGAAGCATTTTTAAGCGTCAGCAGAATTCCGAGAACAATGGAAGAATTCCAAAGCATTTTTAAACTTCAAAACTTCAGCAGAATTCCAAGAACAATGGAAGAGTTCCGAAGCATTCTTAAACTTCAGTGGAATTCCGAGAACAATGGAAGAGTTCCGAAGCATTTTTAAAAGTCAGCGGAATTCCGAGAACAATGGAAGAGTTCCGAAGCATTTTTAAAAGTCAGCAGAATTCCGAGAACAATAGAAGGGTACCAAAGCATGTTTAAACTTCAGCGGAATTCTGAGAACAATGGAAGAGTTCCGAAGCATTTTTAAACGTCAGCGGAATTCCGAGAACAATGGAAGAGTTCTGAAGCATTTTTAAACGTCAGCGGAATTTTGAAAACAATGGAAGATTTCCGAAGCATTTTTAAACGTCAGCGGAATTCTGCGAACACTGGAAGAGTTCCGAAGCATTTTTAAAAGTCAGCGGAATTCCGAGAACAATGGAAGAGTTGTGAAGCATTTTTAAGCGTCAGTGGAATTCCGAGAACAATGGAAAAATTCCGAAGCATTTTTAAACTTCAAAACTTCGGCGGAATTCCGAGAACAATGGAAGAGTTCCGAAGCATTTTTAAAAGTCAGCGGAATTCCGAGAACAATGGAAGAGTTCCGAAGCATTTTTAAAAGTCAGCAGAATTCCGAGAACAATAGAAGGGTACCAAAGCATGTTTAAACTTCAGCGGAATTCTGAGAACAATGTAAGCGTTCCGAAGCATTTTTAAACTTCACCGCAATTCCGAGAACAATGGAAGAATTCCGAAGCATTTTTAAACGTCAGCGGAATTCCGAGAAAAATGGAAGAGTTCTGAAGCATTTTTAAACGTCAGCGGAATTTTGAAAACAATGGAAGATTTCCGAAGCATTTTTAAACGTCAGCGGAATTCTGCAAACACTGGAAGAGTTCCGAAGCATTTTTAAACTTCAGCGGAATTTGGAGAACAATCGAAGAGTTCCGAAGCATTTTTAAAAGTCAGCGGAATTCCGAGAACAATGGAAGAGTTGTGAAGCATTTTTAAGCGTCAGCGGAATACCGAGAACAATGGAAGAGTTCCGAAGCATTTTTAAACTTCAGCAGAATTCTGAGAACAATGGAAGAGTTCCGAAGCATTCTTAAACTTCAGCGGAATTCCGAGGACAATGGAAGAGTTCCGAAGCTTTTTTAAATGTCAGCGGAATTCCGAGAACAATAGAAGAGTTGTGAAGCATTTTTAAGCGTCAGCGGAATTCTGAGAACAATGGAAGAGTTCCGAAGCATTTTTAAACTTCAGCAGAATTCTGAGAACAATGGAAGAGTTCTGAAGCATTTTTAAACTTCAGCAGAATTCTGAGAACAATGGAAGAGTTCCGAAGCATTCTTAAACTTCAGCGGAATTCCGAGAACAATGGAAGAGTTTCGAAGCATTTTTAAACTTCAAAACTTCAGTAGAATTCCGAGAACAATGGAAGAGTTCTGAAGCATTCTTAAACTTCAGCGGAATACCGAGAACAATGGAAGAGTTCCGAAGCATTTTTAAAAGTCAGCGGAATTCCGAGAACAATGGAAGAGTTCCGAAGCATTTTTAAAAGTCAGCAGAATTCCGAGAACAATAGAAGGGTAACAAAGCATGTTTAAACTTCAGCGAATTCTGAGAACAATGTAAGCGTTCCGAAGCATTTTTAAACTTCACCGGAATTCCGAGAACAATGGAAGAGTTCCAAAGCATTTTTAAACGTCAGCGGAATTCCGAGAACAATGGAAGAGTTCTGAAGCATTTTTAAACATCAGCGGAATTTTGAAAACAATGGAAGATTTCCAAAGCATTTTTAAACGTCAGCGGAATTCTGCGAACACTGGAAGAGTTCCGAAGCATTTTTAAACTTCAGCGGAATTTGGAGAACAATCGAAGAGTTCCGAAGCATTTTTAAAAGTCAGCAGAATTCCGAGAACAATGGAAGAGTTGTGAAGCATTTTTAAGCGTCAGCGGAATTCCGAGAACAATGGAAGAGTTCCGAAGCATTTTTAAACTTCAGCAGAATTCTGAGAACAATGGAAGAGTTCCGAAGCATTCTTAAACTTCAGCGGAATTCCGAGAACAATGGAAGAGTTTCGAAGCATTTTTAAACTTCAAAACTTCAGTAGAATTCCGAGAACAATGGAAGAGTTCTGAAGCATTCTTAAACTTCAGCGGAATACCGAGAACAATGGAAGAGTTCCGAAGCATTTTTAAAAGTCAGCGGAATTCCGAGAACAATGGAAGAGTTCCGAAGCATTTTTAAAAGTCAGCAGAATTCCGAGAACAATAGAAGGGTAACAAAGCATGTTTAAACTTCAGCGGAATTCTGAGAACAATGTAAGCATTCCGAAGCATTTTTAAACTTCACCGGAATTCCGAGAACAATGGAAGAGTTCCAAAGCATTTTTAAACGTCAGCGGAATTCCGAGAACAATGGAAGAGTTCTGAAGCATTTTTAAACATCAGCGGAATTTTGAAAACAATGGAAGATTTCCAAAGCATTTTTAAACGTCAGCGGAATTCTGCGAACACTGGAAGAGTTCCGAAGCATTTTTAAACTTCAGCGGAATTTGGAGAACAATCGAAGAGTTCCGAAGCATTTTTAAAAGTCAGCAGAATTCCGAGAACAATGGAAGAGTTGTGAAGCATTTTTAAGCGTCAGCGGAATTCCGAGAACAATGGAAGAGTTCCGAAGCATTTTTAAACTTCAGCAGAATTCTGAGAACAATGGAAGAGTTCCGAAGCATTCTTAAACTTCAGCGGAATTCCGAGAACAATGGAAGAGTTTCGAAGCATTTTTAAAAGTCCGCAGAATTCCGAGAACAATAGAAGAGTTGTGAAGCAATTTTAAGCGTCAGCGGAATTCCGAGAACAATGGAAGTGTTCCGAAGAATTTTTAAACGTCAGCGGAATTCCGAGAATGATGGAAGAGTTCTGAAGCATTTTTAAAAGTCAGCGGAATTCTGAGAACAATAGAAGAGTTGTGAAGCATTTTTAAGCGTCAGCGGAATTCCGAGAACAATGGAAGAATTCCGAAGCATTTTTAAACTTCAAAACTTCAGTAGAATTCCGAGAATAATGGAAGAGTTCTGAAGCATTCTTAAACTTCAGCAGAATTCCGAGAACAATGGAAGAGTTCCGAAGCATTTTTAAAAGTCAGCGGAATTCCAAGAACAATGGAAGAGTTCCGAAGCATTTTTAAAAGTCAGCAGAATTCCGAGAACAATAGAAGGGTACCAAAGCATGTTTAAACTTCAGCGGAATTCTGAGAACAATGTAAGCGTTCCGAAGCATTTTTAAACTTCACCGCAATTCCGAGAACAATGGAAGAGTTCCGAAGCATTTTTAAACGTCAGCGGAATTCCGAGAACAATGGAAGAGTTCTGAAGCATTTTTAAACGTCAGCGGAATTTTGAAAACAATGGAAGATTTCCAAAGCATTTTTAAACATCAGTGGAATTCTGCGAACACTGGAAGAGTTCCGAAGCATTTTTAAACTTCAACGGAATTCCGAGAACAATGGAAGAGTTGTGAAGCATTTTTAAAAGTCAGCGGAATTCCGAGAACAATAGAAGAGTTGTGAAGCAATTTTAAGCGTCAGCGGAATTCCGAGAACAATGGAAGTGTTCCGAAGCATTTTTAAACGTCAGCAGAATTCCGAGAACAATGGAAGAGTTCTGAAGCATTTTTAAAAGTCAGCGGAATTCTGAGAACAATAGAAGAGTTGTGAAGCATTTTTAAGCGTCAGCGGAATTCCGAGAACAATGGAAGAATTCCGAAGCATTTTTAAACTTCAAAACTTCAGCAGAATTCCAAGAACAATGGAAGAGTTCCGAAGCATTCTTAAACTTCAGTGGAATTCCGAGAACAATGGAAGAGTTCCGAAGCATTTTTAAAAGTCAGCGGAATTCCGAGAACAATGGAAGAGTTCCGAAGCATTTTTAAAAGTCAGCAGAATTCCGAGAACAATAGAAGGGTACCAAAGCATGTTTAAACTTCAGCGGAATTCTGAGAACAATGGAAGAGTTCCGAAGCATTTTTAAACGTCAGCGGAATTCCGAGAACAATGGAAGAGTTCTGAAGCATTTTTAAACGTCAGCGAAATTTTGAAAACAATGGAAGATTTCCGAAGCATTTTTAAACGTCAGCGGAATTCTGCGAACACTGGAAGAGTTCCGAAGCATTTTTAAAAGTCAGCGGAATTCCGAGAACAATGGAAGAGTTGTGAAGCATTTTTAAGCGTCAGTGGAATTCCGAGAACAATGGAAAAATTCCGAAGCATTTTTAAACTTCAAAACTTCGGCGGAATTCCGAGAACAATGGAAGAGTTCCGAAGCATTTTTAAAAGTCAGCGGAATTCCGAGAACAATGGAAGAGTTCCGAAGCATTTTTAAAAGTCAGCAGAATTCCGAGAACAATAGAAGGGTACCAAAGCATGTTTAAACTTCAGCGGAATTCTGAGAACAATGTAAGCGTTCCGAAGCATTTTTAAACTTCACCGCAATTCCGAGAACAATGGAAGAATTCCGAAGCATTTTTAAACGTCAGCGGAATTCCGAGAAAAATGGAAGAGTTCTGAAGCATTTTTAAACGTCAGCGGAATTTTGAAAACAATGGAAGATTTCCGAAGCATTTTTAAACGTCAGCGGAATTCTGCAAACACTGGAAGAGTTCCGAAGCATTTTTAAACTTCAGCGGAATTTGGAGAACAATCGAAGAGTTCCGAAGCATTTTTAAAAGTCAGCGGAATTCCGAGAACAATGGAAGAGTTGTGAAGCATTTTTAAGCGTCAGCGGAATACCGAGAACAATGGAAGAGTTCCGAAGCATTTTTAAACTTCAGCAGAATTCTGAGAACAATGGAAGAGTTCCGAAGCATTCTTAAACTTCAGCGGAATTCCGAGGACAATGGAAGAGTTCCGAAGCTTTTTTAAATGTCAGCGGAATTCCGAGAACAATAGAAGAGTTGTGAAGCATTTTTAAGCGTCAGCGGAATTCTGAGAACAATGGAAGAGTTCCGAAGCATTTTTAAACTTCAGCAGAATTCTGAGAACAATGGAAGAGTTCTGAAGCATTTTTAAACTTCAGCAGAATTCTGAGAACAATGGAAGAGTTCCGAAGCATTCTTAAACTTCAGCGGAATTCCGAGAACAATGGAAGAGTTTCGAAGCATTTTTAAACTTCAAAACTTCAGTAGAATTCCGAGAACAATGGAAGAGTTCTGAAGCATTCTTAAACTTCAGCGGAATACCGAGAACAATGGAAGAGTTCCGAAGCATTTTTAAAAGTCAGCGGAATTCCGAGAACAATGGAAGAGTTCCGAAGCATTTTTAAAAGTCAGCAGAATTCCGAGAACAATAGAAGGGTAACAAAGCATGTTTAAACTTCAGCGAATTCTGAGAACAATGTAAGCGTTCCGAAGCATTTTTAAACTTCACCGGAATTCCGAGAACAATGGAAGAGTTCCAAAGCATTTTTAAACGTCAGCGGAATTCCGAGAACAATGGAAGAGTTCTGAAGCATTTTTAAACATCAGCGGAATTTTGAAAACAATGGAAGATTTCCAAAGCATTTTTAAACGTCAGCGGAATTCTGCGAACACTGGAAGAGTTCCGAAGCATTTTTAAACTTCAGCGGAATTTGGAGAACAATCGAAGAGTTCCGAAGCATTTTTAAAAGTCAGCAGAATTCCGAGAACAATGGAAGAGTTGTGAAGCATTTTTAAGCGTCAGCGGAATTCCGAGAACAATGGAAGAGTTCCGAAGCATTTTTAAACTTCAGCAGAATTCTGAGAACAATGGAAGAGTTCCGAAGCATTCTTAAACTTCAGCGGAATTCCGAGAACAATGGAAGAGTTTCGAAGCATTTTTAAACTTCAAAACTTCAGTAGAATTCCGAGAACAATGGAAGAGTTCTGAAGCATTCTTAAACTTCAGCGGAATACCGAGAACAATGGAAGAGTTCCGAAGCATTTTTAAAAGTCAGCGGAATTCCGAGAACAATGGAAGAGTTCCGAAGCATTTTTAAAAGTCAGCAGAATTCCGAGAACAATAGAAGGGTAACAAAGCATGTTTAAACTTCAGCGGAATTCTGAGAACAATGTAAGCGTTCCGAAGCATTTTTAAACTTCACCGGAATTCCGAGAACAATGGAAGAGTTCCAAAGCATTTTTAAACGTCAGCGGAATTCCGAGAACAATGGAAGAGTTCTGAAGCATTTTTAAACATCAGCGGAATTTTGAAAACAATGGAAGATTTCCAAAGCATTTTTAAACGTCAGCGGAATTCTGCGAACACTGGAAGAGTTCCGAAGCATTTTTAAACTTCAGCGGAATTTGGAGAACAATCGAAGAGTTCCGAAGCATTTTTAAAAGTCAGCAGAATTCCGAGAACAATGGAAGAGTTGTGAAGCATTTTTAAGCGTCAGCGGAATTCCGAGAACAATGGAAGAGTTCCGAAGCATTTTTAAACTTCAGCAGAATTCTGAGAACAATGGAAGAGTTCCGAAGCATTCTTAAACTTCAGCGGAATTCCGAGAACAATGGAAGAGTTTCGAAGCATTTTTAAAAGTCCGCAGAATTCCGAGAACAATAGAAGAGTTGTGAAGCAATTTTAAGCGTCAGCGGAATTCCGAGAACAATGGAAGTGTTCCGAAGAATTTTTAAACGTCAGCGGAATTCCGAGAATGATGGAAGAGTTCTGAAGCATTTTTAAAAGTCAGCGGAATTCTGAGAACAATAGAAGAGTTGTGAAGCATTTTTAAGCGTCAGCGGAATTCCGAGAACAATGGAAGAATTCCGAAGCATTTTTAAACTTCAAAACTTCAGTAGAATTCCGAGAATAATGGAAGAGTTCTGAAGCATTCTTAAACTTCAGCAGAATTCCGAGAACAATGGAAGAGTTCCGAAGCATTTTTAAAAGTCAGCGGAATTCCAAGAACAATGGAAGAGTTCCGAAGCATTTTTAAAAGTCAGCAGAATTCCGAGAACAATAGAAGGGTACCAAAGCATGTTTAAACTTCAGCGGAATTCTGAGAACAATGTAAGCGTTCCGAAGCATTTTTAAACTTCACCGCAATTCCGAGAACAATGGAAGAGTTCCGAAGCATTTTTAAACGTCAGCGGAATTCCGAGAACAATGGAAGAGTTCTGAAGCATTTTTAAACGTCAGCGGAATTTTGAAAACAATGGAAGATTTCCAAAGCATTTTTAAACATCAGTGGAATTCTGCGAACACTGGAAGAGTTCCGAAGCATTTTTAAACTTCAACGGAATTCCGAGAACAATGGAAGAGTTGTGAAGCATTTTTAAAAGTCAGCGGAATTCCGAGAACAATAGAAGAGTTGTGAAGCAATTTTAAGCGTCAGCGGAATTCCGAGAACAATGGAAGTGTTCCGAAGCATTTTTAAACGTCAGCAGAATTCCGAGAACAATGGAAGAGTTCTGAAGCATTTTTAAAAGTCAGCGGAATTCTGAGAACAATAGAAGAGTTGTGAAGCATTTTTAAGCGTCAGCGGAATTCCGAGAACAATGGAAGAATTCCGAAGCATTTTTAAACTTCAAAACTTCAGCAGAATTCCAAGAACAATGGAAGAGTTCCGAAGCATTCTTAAACTTCAGTGGAATTCCGAGAACAATGGAAGAGTTCCGAAGCATTTTTAAAAGTCAGCGGAATTCCGAGAACAATGGAAGAGTTCCGAAGCATTTTTAAAAGTCAGCAGAATTCCGAGAACAATAGAAGGGTACCAAAGCATGTTTAAACTTCAGCGGAATTCTGAGAACAATGGAAGAGTTCCGAAGCATTTTTAAACGTCAGCGGAATTCCGAGAACAATGGAAGAGTTCTGAAGCATTTTTAAACGTCAGCGAAATTTTGAAAACAATGGAAGATTTCCGAAGCATTTTTAAACGTCAGCGGAATTCTGCGAACACTGGAAGAGTTCCGAAGCATTTTTAAAAGTCAGCGGAATTCCGAGAACAATGGAAGAGTTGTGAAGCATTTTTAAGCGTCAGTGGAATTCCGAGAACAATGGAAAAATTCCGAAGCATTTTTAAACTTCAAAACTTCGGCGGAATTCCGAGAACAATGGAAGAGTTCCGAAGCATTTTTAAAAGTCAGCGGAATTCCGAGAACAATGGAAGAGTTCCGAAGCATTTTTAAAAGTCAGCAGAATTCCGAGAACAATAGAAGGGTACCAAAGCATGTTTAAACTTCAGCGGAATTCTGAGAACAATGTAAGCGTTCCGAAGCATTTTTAAACTTCACCGCAATTCCGAGAACAATGGAAGAATTCCGAAGCATTTTTAAACGTCAGCGGAATTCCGAGAAAAATGGAAGAGTTCTGAAGCATTTTTAAACGTCAGCGGAATTTTGAAAACAATGGAAGATTTCCGAAGCATTTTTAAACGTCAGCGGAATTCTGCAAACACTGGAAGAGTTCCGAAGCATTTTTAAACTTCAGCGGAATTTGGAGAACAATCGAAGAGTTCCGAAGCATTTTTAAAAGTCAGCGGAATTCCGAGAACAATGGAAGAGTTGTGAAGCATTTTTAAGCGTCAGCGGAATACCGAGAACAATGGAAGAGTTCCGAAGCATTTTTAAACTTCAGCAGAATTCTGAGAACAATGGAAGAGTTCCGAAGCATTCTTAAACTTCAGCGGAATTCCGAGGACAATGGAAGAGTTCCGAAGCTTTTTTAAATGTCAGCGGAATTCCGAGAACAATAGAAGAGTTGTGAAGCATTTTTAAGCGTCAGCGGAATTCTGAGAACAATGGAAGAGTTCCGAAGCATTTTTAAACTTCAGCAGAATTCTGAGAACAATGGAAGAGTTCTGAAGCATTTTTAAACTTCAGCAGAATTCTGAGAACAATGGAAGAGTTCCGAAGCATTCTTAAACTTCAGCGGAATTCCGAGAACAATGGAAGAGTTTCGAAGCATTTTTAAACTTCAAAACTTCAGTAGAATTCCGAGAACAATGGAAGAGTTCTGAAGCATTCTTAAACTTCAGCGGAATACCGAGAACAATGGAAGAGTTCCGAAGCATTTTTAAAAGTCAGCGGAATTCCGAGAACAATGGAAGAGTTCCGAAGCATTTTTAAAAGTCAGCAGAATTCCGAGAACAATAGAAGGGTAACAAAGCATGTTTAAACTTCAGCGGAATTCTGAGAACAATGTAAGCGTTCCGAAGCTTTTTTAAACTTCACCGGAATTCCGAGAACAATGGAAGAGTTCCAAAGCATTTTTAAACGTCAGCGGAATTCCGAGAACAATGGAAGAGTTCTGAAGCATTTTTAAACATCAGCGGAATTTTGAAAACAATGGAAGATTTCCAAAGCATTTTTAAACGTCAGCGGAATTCTGCGAACACTGGAAGAGTTCCGAAGCATTTTTAAACTTCAGCGGAATTTGGAGAACAATCGAAGAGTTCCGAAGCATTTTTAAAAGTCAGCAGAATTCCGAGAACAATGGAAGAGTTGTGAAGCATTTTTAAGCGTCAGCGGAATTCCGAGAACAATGGAAGAGTTCCGAAGCATTTTTAAACTTCAGCAGAATTCTGAGAACAATGGAAGAGTTCCGAAGCATTCTTAAACTTCAGCGGAATTCCGAGAACAATGGAAGAGTTTCGAAGCATTTTTAAAAGTCAGCAGAATTCCGAGAACAATAGAAGAGTTGTGAAGCAATTTTAAGCGTCAGCGGAATTCCGAGAACAATGGAAGTGTTCCGAAGAATTTTTAAACGTCAGCGGAATTCCGAGAACGATGGAAGAGTTCTGAAGCATTTTTAAAAGTCAGCGGAATTCTGAGAACAATAGAAGAGTTGTGAAGCATTTTTAAGCGTCAGCGGAATTCCGAGAACAATGGAAGAATTCCGAAGCATTTTTAAACTTCAAAACTTCAGTAGAATTCCGAGAATAATGGAAGAGTTCTGAAGCATTCTTAAACTTCAGCAGAATTCCGAGAACAATGGAAGAGTTCCGAAGCATTTTTAAAAGTCAGCGGAATTCCAAGAACAATGGAAGAGTTCCGAAGCATTTTTAAAAGTCAGCAGAATTCCGAGAACAATTGAAGGGTACCAAAGCATGTTTAAACTTCAGCGGAATTCTGAGAACAATGTAAGCGTTCCGAAGCATTTTTAAACTTCACCGCAATTCCGAGAACAATGGAAGAGTTCCGAAGCATTTTTAAACGTCAGCGGAATTCCGAGAACAATGGAAGAGTTCTGAAGCATTTTTAAACGTCAGCGGAATTTTGAAAACAATGGAAGATTTCCAAAGCATTTTTAAACGTCAGCGGAATTCTGCGAACACTGGAAGAGTTCCGAAGCATTTTTAAACTTCAGCGGAATTCCGAGAACAATGGAAGAGTTGTGAAGCATTTTTAAAAGTCAGCGGAATTCCGAGAACAATAGAAGAGTTGTGAAGCAATTTTAAGCGTCAGCGGAATTCCGAGAACAATGGAAGTGTTCCGAAGCATTTTTAAACGTCAGCAGAATTCCGAGAACAATGGAAGAGTTCTGAAGCATTTTTAAAAGTCAGCGGAATTCTGAGAACAATAGAAGAGTTGTGAAGCATTTTTAAGCGTCAGCAGAATTCCGAGAACAATGGAAGAATTCCAAAGCATTTTTAAACTTCAAAACTTCAGCAGAATTCCAAGAACAATGGAAGAGTTCCGAAGCATTCTTAAACTTCAGTGGAATTCCGAGAACAATGGAAGAGTTCCGAAGCATTTTTAAAAGTCAGCGGAATTCCGAGAACAATGGAAGAGTTCCGAAGCATTTTTAAAAGTCAGCAGAATTCCGAGAACAATAGAAGGGTACCAAAGCATGTTTAAACTTCAGCGGAATTCTGAGAACAATGGAAGAGTTCCGAAGCATTTTTAAACGTCAGCGGAATTCCGAGAACAATGGAAGAGTTCTGAAGCATTTTTAAACGTCAGCGAAATTTTGAAAACAATGGAAGATTTCCGAAGCATTTTTAAACGTCAGCGGAATTCTGCGAACACTGGAAGAGTTCCGAAGCATTTTTAAAAGTCAGCGGAATTCCGAGAACAATGGAAGAGTTGTGAAGCATTTTTAAGCGTCAGTGGAATTCCGAGAACAATGGAAAAATTCCGAAGCATTTTTAAACTTCAAAACTTCGGCGGAATTCCGAGAACAATGGAAGAGTTCCGAAGCATTTTTAAAAGTCAGCGGAATTCCGAGAACAATGGAAGAGTTCCGAAGCATTTTTAAAAGTCAGCAGAATTCCGAGAACAATAGAAGGGTACCAAAGCATGTTTAAACTTCAGCGGAATTCTGAGAACAATGTAAGCGTTCCGAAGCATTTTTAAACTTCACCGCAATTCCGAGAACAATGGAAGAATTCCGAAGCATTTTTAAACGTCAGCGGAATTCCGAGAAAAATGGAAGAGTTCTGAAGCATTTTTAAACGTCAGCGGAATTTTGAAAACAATGGAAGATTTCCGAAGCATTTTTAAACGTCAGCGGAATTCTGCAAACACTGGAAGAGTTCCGAAGCATTTTTAAACTTCAGCGGAATTTGGAGAACAATCGAAGAGTTCCGAAGCATTTTTAAAAGTCAGCGGAATTCCGAGAACAATGGAAGAGTTGTGAAGCATTTTTAAGCGTCAGCGGAATACCGAGAACAATGGAAGAGTTCCGAAGCATTTTTAAACTTCAGCAGAATTCTGAGAACAATGGAAGAGTTCCGAAGCATTCTTAAACTTCAGCGGAATTCCGAGGACAATGGAAGAGTTCCGAAGCTTTTTTAAATGTCAGCGGAATTCCGAGAACAATAGAAGAGTTGTGAAGCATTTTTAAGCGTCAGCGGAATTCTGAGAACAATGGAAGAGTTCCGAAGCATTTTTAAACTTCAGCAGAATTCTGAGAACAATGGAAGAGTTCTGAAGCATTTTTAAACTTCAGCAGAATTCTGAGAACAATGGAAGAGTTCCGAAGCATTCTTAAACTTCAGCGGAATTCCGAGAACAATGGAAGAGTTTCGAAGCATTTTTAAACTTCAAAACTTCAGTAGAATTCCGAGAACAATGGAAGAGTTCTGAAGCATTCTTAAACTTCAGCGGAATACCGAGAACAATGGAAGAGTTCCGAAGCATTTTTAAAAGTCAGCGGAATTCCGAGAACAATGGAAGAGTTCCGAAGCATTTTTAAAAGTCAGCAGAATTCCGAGAACAATAGAAGGGTAACAAAGCATGTTTAAACTTCAGCGAATTCTGAGAACAATGTAAGCGTTCCGAAGCATTTTTAAACTTCACCGGAATTCCGAGAACAATGGAAGAGTTCCAAAGCATTTTTAAACGTCAGCGGAATTCCGAGAACAATGGAAGAGTTCTGAAGCATTTTTAAACATCAGCGGAATTTTGAAAACAATGGAAGATTTCCAAAGCATTTTTAAACGTCAGCGGAATTCTGCGAACACTGGAAGAGTTCCGAAGCATTTTTAAACTTCAGCGGAATTTGGAGAACAATCGAAGAGTTCCGAAGCATTTTTAAAAGTCAGCAGAATTCCGAGAACAATGGAAGAGTTGTGAAGCATTTTTAAGCGTCAGCGGAATTCCGAGAACAATGGAAGAGTTCCGAAGCATTTTTAAACTTCAGCAGAATTCTGAGAACAATGGAAGAGTTCCGAAGCATTCTTAAACTTCAGCGGAATTCCGAGAACAATGGAAGAGTTTCGAAGCATTTTTAAACTTCAAAACTTCAGTAGAATTCCGAGAACAATGGAAGAGTTCTGAAGCATTCTTAAACTTCAGCGGAATACCGAGAACAATGGAAGAGTTCCGAAGCATTTTTAAAAGTCAGCGGAATTCCGAGAACAATGGAAGAGTTCCGAAGCATTTTTAAAAGTCAGCAGAATTCCGAGAACAATAGAAGGGTAACAAAGCATGTTTAAACTTCAGCGGAATTCTGAGAACAATGTAAGCGTTCCGAAGCATTTTTAAACTTCACCGGAATTCCGAGAACAATGGAAGAGTTCCAAAGCATTTTTAAACGTCAGCGGAATTCCGAGAACAATGGAAGAGTTCTGAAGCATTTTTAAACATCAGCGGAATTTTGAAAACAATGGAAGATTTCCAAAGCATTTTTAAACGTCAGCGGAATTCTGCGAACACTGGAAGAGTTCCGAAGCATTTTTAAACTTCAGCGGAATTTGGAGAACAATCGAAGAGTTCCGAAGCATTTTTAAAAGTCAGCAGAATTCCGAGAACAATGGAAGAGTTGTGAAGCATTTTTAAGCGTCAGCGGAATTCCGAGAACAATGGAAGAGTTCCGAAGCATTTTTAAACTTCAGCAGAATTCTGAGAACAATGGAAGAGTTCCGAAGCATTCTTAAACTTCAGCGGAATTCCGAGAACAATGGAAGAGTTTCGAAGCATTTTTAAAAGTCCGCAGAATTCCGAGAACAATAGAAGAGTTGTGAAGCAATTTTAAGCGTCAGCGGAATTCCGAGAACAATGGAAGTGTTCCGAAGAATTTTTAAACGTCAGCGGAATTCCGAGAATGATGGAAGAGTTCTGAAGCATTTTTAAAAGTCAGCGGAATTCTGAGAACAATAGAAGAGTTGTGAAGCATTTTTAAGCGTCAGCGGAATTCCGAGAACAATGGAAGAATTCCGAAGCATTTTTAAACTTCAAAACTTCAGTAGAATTCCGAGAATAATGGAAGAGTTCTGAAGCATTCTTAAACTTCAGCAGAATTCCGAGAACAATGGAAGAGTTCCGAAGCATTTTTAAAAGTCAGCGGAATTCCAAGAACAATGGAAGAGTTCCGAAGCATTTTTAAAAGTCAGCAGAATTCCGAGAACAATAGAAGGGTACCAAAGCATGTTTAAACTTCAGCGGAATTCTGAGAACAATGTAAGCGTTCCGAAGCATTTTTAAACTTCACCGCAATTCCGAGAACAATGGAAGAGTTCCGAAGCATTTTTAAACGTCAGCGGAATTCCGAGAACAATGGAAGAGTTCTGAAGCATTTTTAAACGTCAGCGGAATTTTGAAAACAATGGAAGATTTCCAAAGCATTTTTAAACATCAGTGGAATTCTGCGAACACTGGAAGAGTTCCGAAGCATTTTTAAACTTCAACGGAATTCCGAGAACAATGGAAGAGTTGTGAAGCATTTTTAAAAGTCAGCGGAATTCCGAGAACAATAGAAGAGTTGTGAAGCAATTTTAAGCGTCAGCGGAATTCCGAGAACAATGGAAGTGTTCCGAAGCATTTTTAAACGTCAGCAGAATTCCGAGAACAATGGAAGAGTTCTGAAGCATTTTTAAAAGTCAGCGGAATTCTGAGAACAATAGAAGAGTTGTGAAGCATTTTTAAGCGTCAGCGGAATTCCGAGAACAATGGAAGAATTCCGAAGCATTTTTAAACTTCAAAACTTCAGCAGAATTCCAAGAACAATGGAAGAGTTCCGAAGCATTCTTAAACTTCAGTGGAATTCCGAGAACAATGGAAGAGTTGTGAAGCATTTTTAAGCGTCAGTGGAATTCCGAGAACAATGGAAAAATTCCGAAGCATTTTTAAACTTCAAAACTTCGGCGGAATTCCGAGAACAATGGAAGAGTTCCGAAGCATTTTTAAAAGTCAGCGGAATTCCGAGAACAATGGAAGAGTTCCGAAGCATTTTTAAAAGTCAGCAGAATTCCGAGAACAATAGAAGGGTACCAAAGCATGTTTAAACTTCAGCGGAATTCTGAGAACAATGTAAGCGTTCCGAAGCATTTTTAAACTTCACCGCAATTCCGAGAACAATGGAAGAATTCCGAAGCATTTTTAAACGTCAGCGGAATTCCGAGAAAAATGGAAGAGTTCTGAAGCATTTTTAAACGTCAGCGGAATTTTGAAAACAATGGAAGATTTCCGAAGCATTTTTAAACGTCAGCGGAATTCTGCAAACACTGGAAGAGTTCCGAAGCATTTTTAAACTTCAGCGGAATTTGGAGAACAATCGAAGAGTTCCGAAGCATTTTTAAAAGTCAGCGGAATTCCGAGAACAATGGAAGAGTTGTGAAGCATTTTTAAGCGTCAGCGGAATACCGAGAACAATGGAAGAGTTCCGAAGCATTTTTAAACTTCAGCAGAATTCTGAGAACAATGGAAGAGTTCCGAAGCATTCTTAAACTTCAGCGGAATTCCGAGGACAATGGAAGAGTTCCGAAGCTTTTTTAAATGTCAGCGGAATTCCGAGAACAATAGAAGAGTTGTGAAGCATTTTTAAGCGTCAGCGGAATTCTGAGAACAATGGAAGAGTTCCGAAGCATTTTTAAACTTCAGCAGAATTCTGAGAACAATGGAAGAGTTCTGAAGCATTTTTAAACTTCAGCAGAATTCTGAGAACAATGGAAGAGTTCCGAAGCATTCTTAAACTTCAGCGGAATTCCGAGAACAATGGAAGAGTTTCGAAGCATTTTTAAACTTCAAAACTTCAGTAGAATTCCGAGAACAATGGAAGAGTTCTGAAGCATTCTTAAACTTCAGCGGAATACCGAGAACAATGGAAGAGTTCCGAAGCATTTTTAAAAGTCAGCGGAATTCCGAGAACAATGGAAGAGTTCCGAAGCATTTTTAAAAGTCAGCAGAATTCCGAGAACAATAGAAGGGTAACAAAGCATGTTTAAACTTCAGCGGAATTCTGAGAACAATGTAAGCGTTCCGAAGCTTTTTTAAACTTCACCGGAATTCCGAGAACAATGGAAGAGTTCCAAAGCATTTTTAAACGTCAGCGGAATTCCGAGAACAATGGAAGAGTTCTGAAGCATTTTTAAACATCAGCGGAATTTTGAAAACAATGGAAGATTTCCAAAGCATTTTTAAACGTCAGCGGAATTCTGCGAACACTGGAAGAGTTCCGAAGCATTTTTAAACTTCAGCGGAATTTGGAGAACAATCGAAGAGTTCCGAAGCATTTTTAAAAGTCAGCAGAATTCCGAGAACAATGGAAGAGTTGTGAAGCATTTTTAAGCGTCAGCGGAATTCCGAGAACAATGGAAGAGTTCCGAAGCATTTTTAAACTTCAGCAGAATTCTGAGAACAATGGAAGAGTTCCGAAGCATTCTTAAACTTCAGCGGAATTCCGAGAACAATGGAAGAGTTTCGAAGCATTTTTAAAAGTCAGCAGAATTCCGAGAACAATAGAAGAGTTGTGAAGCAATTTTAAGCGTCAGCGGAATTCCGAGAACAATGGAAGTGTTCCGAAGAATTTTTAAACGTCAGCGGAATTCCGAGAACGATGGAAGAGTTCTGAAGCATTTTTAAAAGTCAGCGGAATTCTGAGAACAATAGAAGAGTTGTGAAGCATTTTTAAGCGTCAGCGGAATTCCGAGAACAATGGAAGAATTCCGAAGCATTTTTAAACTTCAAAACTTCAGTAGAATTCCGAGAATAATGGAAGAGTTCTGAAGCATTCTTAAACTTCAGCAGAATTCCGAGAACAATGGAAGAGTTCCGAAGCATTTTTAAAAGTCAGCGGAATTCCAAGAACAATGGAAGAGTTCCGAAGCATTTTTAAAAGTCAGCAGAATTCCGAGAACAATTGAAGGGTACCAAAGCATGTTTAAACTTCAGCGGAATTCTGAGAACAATGTAAGCGTTCCGAAGCATTTTTAAACTTCACCGCAATTCCGAGAACAATGGAAGAGTTCCGAAGCATTTTTAAACGTCAGCGGAATTCCGAGAACAATGGAAGAGTTCTGAAGCATTTTTAAACGTCAGCGGAATTTTGAAAACAATGGAAGATTTCCAAAGCATTTTTAAACGTCAGCGGAATTCTGCGAACACTGGAAGAGTTCCGAAGCATTTTTAAACTTCAGCGGAATTCCGAGAACAATGGAAGAGTTGTGAAGCATTTTTAAAAGTCAGCGGAATTCCGAGAACAATAGAAGAGTTGTGAAGCAATTTTAAGCGTCAGCGGAATTCCGAGAACAATGGAAGTGTTCCGAAGCATTTTTAAACGTCAGCAGAATTCCGAGAACAATGGAAGAGTTCTGAAGCATTTTTAAAAGTCAGCGGAATTCTGAGAACAATAGAAGAGTTGTGAAGCATTTTTAAGCGTCAGCAGAATTCCGAGAACAATGGAAGAATTCCAAAGCATTTTTAAACTTCAAAACTTCAGCAGAATTCCAAGAACAATGGAAGAGTTCCGAAGCATTCTTAAACTTCAGTGGAATTCCGAGAACAATGGAAGAGTTCCGAAGCATTTTTAAAAGTCAGCGGAATTCCGAGAACAATGGAAGAGTTCCGAAGCATTTTTAAAAGTCAGCAGAATTCCGAGAACAATAGAAGGGTACCAAAGCATGTTTAAACTTCAGCGGAATTCTGAGAACAATGGAAGAGTTCCGAAGCATTTTTAAACGTCAGCGGAATTCCGAGAACAATGGAAGAGTTCTGAAGCATTTTTAAACGTCAGCGGAATTTTGAAAACAATGGAAGATTTCCGAAGCATTTTTAAACGTCAGCGGAATTCTGCGAACACTGGAAGAGTTCCGAAGCATTTTTAAAAGTCAGCGGAATTCCGAGAACAATGGAAGAGTTGTGAAGCATTTTTAAGCGTCAGTGGAATTCCGAGAACAATGGAAAAATTCCGAAGCATTTTTAAACTTCAAAACTTCGGCGGAATTCCGAGAACAATGGAAGAGTTCCGAAGCATTTTTAAAAGTCAGCGGAATTCCGAGAACAATGGAAGAGTTCCGAAGCATTTTTAAAAGTCAGCAGAATTCCGAGAACAATAGAAGGGTACCAAAGCATGTTTAAACTTCAGCGGAATTCTGAGAACAATGTAAGCGTTCCGAAGCATTTTTAAACTTCACCGCAATTCCGAGAACAATGGAAGAATTCCGAAGCATTTTTAAACGTCAGCGGAATTCCGAGAAAAATGGAAGAGTTCTGAAGCATTTTTAAACGTCAGCGGAATTTTGAAAACAATGGAAGATTTCCGAAGCATTTTTAAACGTCAGCGGAATTCTGCAAACACTGGAAGAGTTCCGAAGCATTTTTAAACTTCAGCGGAATTTGGAGAACAATCGAAGAGTTCCGAAGCATTTTTAAAAGTCAGCGGAATTCCGAGAACAATGGAAGAGTTGTGAAGCATTTTTAAGCGTCAGCGGAATACCGAGAACAATGGAAGAGTTCCGAAGCATTTTTAAACTTCAGCAGAATTCTGAGAACAATGGAAGAGTTCCGAAGCATT
Source organism: Phyllobates terribilis (assembly GCF_046119375.1). NCBI lineage: Eukaryota > Metazoa > Chordata > Amphibia > Anura > Dendrobatidae > Phyllobates > Phyllobates terribilis. The sequence goes on along the minus strand of NW_027362788.1, from coordinate 8,047,307 downwards.
CTTAAACTTCAGCGGAATTCCGAGGACAATGGAAGAGTTCCGAAGCTTTTTTAAATGTCAGCGGAATTCCGAGAACAATAGAAGAGTTGTGAAGCATTTTTAAGCGTCAGCGGAATTCTGAGAACAATGGAAGAGTTCCGAAGCATTTTTAAACTTCAGCAGAATTCTGAGAACAATGGAAGAGTTCTGAAGCATTTTTAAACTTCAGCAGAATTCTGAGAACAATGGAAGAGTTCCGAAGCATTCTTAAACTTCAGCGGAATTCCGAGAACAATGGAAGAGTTTCGAAGCATTTTTAAACTTCAAAACTTCAGTAGAATTCCGAGAACAATGGAAGAGTTCTGAAGCATTCTTAAACTTCAGCGGAATACCGAGAACAATGGAAGAGTTCCGAAGCATTTTTAAAAGTCAGCGGAATTCCGAGAACAATGGAAGAGTTCCGAAGCATTTTTAAAAGTCAGCAGAATTCCGAGAACAATAGAAGGGTAACAAAGCATGTTTAAACTTCAGCGGAATTCTGAGAACAATGTAAGCGTTCCGAAGCTTTTTTAAACTTCACCGGAATTCCGAGAACAATGGAAGAGTTCCAAAGCATTTTTAAACGTCAGCGGAATTCCGAGAACAATGGAAGAGTTCTGAAGCATTTTTAAACATCAGCGGAATTTTGAAAACAATGGAAGATTTCCAAAGCATTTTTAAACGTCAGCGGAATTCTGCGAACACTGGAAGAGTTCCGAAGCATTTTTAAACTTCAGCGGAATTTGGAGAACAATCGAAGAGTTCCGAAGCATTTTTAAAAGTCAGCAGAATTCCGAGAACAATGGAAGAGTTGTGAAGCATTTTTAAGCGTCAGCGGAATTCCGAGAACAATGGAAGAGTTCCGAAGCATTTTTAAACTTCAGCAGAATTCTGAGAACAATGGAAGAGTTCCGAAGCATTCTTAAACTTCAGCGGAATTCCGAGAACAATGGAAGAGTTTCGAAGCATTTTTAAAAGTCAGCAGAATTCCGAGAACAATAGAAGAGTTGTGAAGCAATTTTAAGCGTCAGCGGAATTCCGAGAACAATGGAAGTGTTCCGAAGAATTTTTAAACGTCAGCGGAATTCCGAGAACGATGGAAGAGTTCTGAAGCATTTTTAAAAGTCAGCGGAATTCTGAGAACAATAGAAGAGTTGTGAAGCATTTTTAAGCGTCAGCGGAATTCCGAGAACAATGGAAGAATTCCGAAGCATTTTTAAACTTCAAAACTTCAGTAGAATTCCGAGAATAATGGAAGAGTTCTGAAGCATTCTTAAACTTCAGCAGAATTCCGAGAACAATGGAAGAGTTCCGAAGCATTTTTAAAAGTCAGCGGAATTCCAAGAACAATGGAAGAGTTCCGAAGCATTTTTAAAAGTCAGCAGAATTCCGAGAACAATTGAAGGGTACCAAAGCATGTTTAAACTTCAGCGGAATTCTGAGAACAATGTAAGCGTTCCGAAGCATTTTTAAACTTCACCGCAATTCCGAGAACAATGGAAGAGTTCCGAAGCATTTTTAAACGTCAGCGGAATTCCGAGAACAATGGAAGAGTTCTGAAGCATTTTTAAACGTCAGCGGAATTTTGAAAACAATGGAAGATTTCCAAAGCATTTTTAAACGTCAGCGGAATTCTGCGAACACTGGAAGAGTTCCGAAGCATTTTTAAACTTCAGCGGAATTCCGAGAACAATGGAAGAGTTGTGAAGCATTTTTAAAAGTCAGCGGAATTCCGAGAACAATAGAAGAGTTGTGAAGCAATTTTAAGCGTCAGCGGAATTCCGAGAACAATGGAAGTGTTCCGAAGCATTTTTAAACGTCAGCAGAATTCCGAGAACAATGGAAGAGTTCTGAAGCATTTTTAAAAGTCAGCGGAATTCTGAGAACAATAGAAGAGTTGTGAAGCATTTTTAAGCGTCAGCAGAATTCCGAGAACAATGGAAGAATTCCAAAGCATTTTTAAACTTCAAAACTTCAGCAGAATTCCAAGAACAATGGAAGAGTTCCGAAGCATTCTTAAACTTCAGTGGAATTCCGAGAACAATGGAAGAGTTCCGAAGCATTTTTAAAAGTCAGCGGAATTCCGAGAACAATGGAAGAGTTCCGAAGCATTTTTAAAAGTCAGCAGAATTCCGAGAACAATAGAAGGGTACCAAAGCATGTTTAAACTTCAGCGGAATTCTGAGAACAATGGAAGAGTTCCGAAGCATTTTTAAACGTCAGCGGAATTCCGAGAACAATGGAAGAGTTCTGAAGCATTTTTAAACGTCAGCGAAATTTTGAAAACAATGGAAGATTTCCGAAGCATTTTTAAACGTCAGCGGAATTCTGCGAACACTGGAAGAGTTCCGAAGCATTTTTAAAAGTCAGCGGAATTCCGAGAACAATGGAAGAGTTGTGAAGCATTTTTAAGCGTCAGTGGAATTCCGAGAACAATGGAAAAATTCCGAAGCATTTTTAAACTTCAAAACTTCGGCGGAATTCCGAGAACAATGGAAGAGTTCCGAAGCATTTTTAAAAGTCAGCGGAATTCCGAGAACAATGGAAGAGTTCCGAAGCATTTTTAAAAGTCAGCAGAATTCCGAGAACAATAGAAGGGTACCAAAGCATGTTTAAACTTCAGCGGAATTCTGAGAACAATGTAAGCGTTCCGAAGCATTTTTAAACTTCACCGCAATTCCGAGAACAATGGAAGAATTCCGAAGCATTTTTAAACGTCAGCGGAATTCCGAGAAAAATGGAAGAGTTCTGAAGCATTTTTAAACGTCAGCGGAATTTTGAAAACAATGGAAGATTTCCGAAGCATTTTTAAACGTCAGCGGAATTCTGCAAACACTGGAAGAGTTCCGAAGCATTTTTAAACTTCAGCGGAATTTGGAGAACAATCGAAGAGTTCCGAAGCATTTTTAAAAGTCAGCGGAATTCCGAGAACAATGGAAGAGTTGTGAAGCATTTTTAAGCGTCAGCGGAATACCGAGAACAATGGAAGAGTTCCGAAGCATTTTTAAACTTCAGCAGAATTCTGAGAACAATGGAAGAGTTCCGAAGCATTCTTAAACTTCAGCGGAATTCCGAGGACAATGGAAGAGTTCCGAAGCTTTTTTAAATGTCAGCGGAATTCCGAGAACAATAGAAGAGTTGTGAAGCATTTTTAAGCGTCAGCGGAATTCTGAGAACAATGGAAGAGTTCCGAAGCATTTTTAAACTTCAGCAGAATTCTGAGAACAATGGAAGAGTTCTGAAGCATTTTTAAACTTCAGCAGAATTCTGAGAACAATGGAAGAGTTCCGAAGCATTCTTAAACTTCAGCGGAATTCCGAGAACAATGGAAGAGTTTCGAAGCATTTTTAAACTTCAAAACTTCAGTAGAATTCCGAGAACAATGGAAGAGTTCTGAAGCATTCTTAAACTTCAGCGGAATACCGAGAACAATGGAAGAGTTCCGAAGCATTTTTAAAAGTCAGCGGAATTCCGAGAACAATGGAAGAGTTCCGAAGCATTTTTAAAAGTCAGCAGAATTCCGAGAACAATAGAAGGGTAACAAAGCATGTTTAAACTTCAGCGAATTCTGAGAACAATGTAAGCGTTCCGAAGCATTTTTAAACTTCACCGGAATTCCGAGAACAATGGAAGAGTTCCAAAGCATTTTTAAACGTCAGCGGAATTCCGAGAACAATGGAAGAGTTCTGAAGCATTTTTAAACATCAGCGGAATTTTGAAAACAATGGAAGATTTCCAAAGCATTTTTAAACGTCAGCGGAATTCTGCGAACACTGGAAGAGTTCCGAAGCATTTTTAAACTTCAGCGGAATTTGGAGAACAATCGAAGAGTTCCGAAGCATTTTTAAAAGTCAGCAGAATTCCGAGAACAATGGAAGAGTTGTGAAGCATTTTTAAGCGTCAGCGGAATTCCGAGAACAATGGAAGAGTTCCGAAGCATTTTTAAACTTCAGCAGAATTCTGAGAACAATGGAAGAGTTCCGAAGCATTCTTAAACTTCAGCGGAATTCCGAGAACAATGGAAGAGTTTCGAAGCATTTTTAAACTTCAAAACTTCAGTAGAATTCCGAGAACAATGGAAGAGTTCTGAAGCATTCTTAAACTTCAGCGGAATACCGAGAACAATGGAAGAGTTCCGAAGCATTTTTAAAAGTCAGCGGAATTCCGAGAACAATGGAAGAGTTCCGAAGCATTTTTAAAAGTCAGCAGAATTCCGAGAACAATAGAAGGGTAACAAAGCATGTTTAAACTTCAGCGGAATTCTGAGAACAATGTAAGCGTTCCGAAGCATTTTTAAACTTCACCGGAATTCCGAGAACAATGGAAGAGTTCCAAAGCATTTTTAAACGTCAGCGGAATTCCGAGAACAATGGAAGAGTTCTGAAGCATTTTTAAACATCAGCGGAATTTTGAAAACAATGGAAGATTTCCAAAGCATTTTTAAACGTCAGCGGAATTCTGCGAACACTGGAAGAGTTCCGAAGCATTTTTAAACTTCAGCGGAATTTGGAGAACAATCGAAGAGTTCCGAAGCATTTTTAAAAGTCAGCAGAATTCCGAGAACAATGGAAGAGTTGTGAAGCATTTTTAAGCGTCAGCGGAATTCCGAGAACAATGGAAGAGTTCCGAAGCATTTTTAAACTTCAGCAGAATTCTGAGAACAATGGAAGAGTTCCGAAGCATTCTTAAACTTCAGCGGAATTCCGAGAACAATGGAAGAGTTTCGAAGCATTTTTAAAAGTCCGCAGAATTCCGAGAACAATAGAAGAGTTGTGAAGCAATTTTAAGCGTCAGCGGAATTCCGAGAACAATGGAAGTGTTCCGAAGAATTTTTAAACGTCAGCGGAATTCCGAGAATGATGGAAGAGTTCTGAAGCATTTTTAAAAGTCAGCGGAATTCTGAGAACAATAGAAGAGTTGTGAAGCATTTTTAAGCGTCAGCGGAATTCCGAGAACAATGGAAGAATTCCGAAGCATTTTTAAACTTCAAAACTTCAGTAGAATTCCGAGAATAATGGAAGAGTTCTGAAGCATTCTTAAACTTCAGCAGAATTCCGAGAACAATGGAAGAGTTCCGAAGCATTTTTAAAAGTCAGCGGAATTCCAAGAACAATGGAAGAGTTCCGAAGCATTTTTAAAAGTCAGCAGAATTCCGAGAACAATAGAAGGGTACCAAAGCATGTTTAAACTTCAGCGGAATTCTGAGAACAATGTAAGCGTTCCGAAGCATTTTTAAACTTCACCGCAATTCCGAGAACAATGGAAGAGTTCCGAAGCATTTTTAAACGTCAGCGGAATTCCGAGAACAATGGAAGAGTTCTGAAGCATTTTTAAACGTCAGCGGAATTTTGAAAACAATGGAAGATTTCCAAAGCATTTTTAAACATCAGTGGAATTCTGCGAACACTGGAAGAGTTCCGAAGCATTTTTAAACTTCAACGGAATTCCGAGAACAATGGAAGAGTTGTGAAGCATTTTTAAAAGTCAGCGGAATTCCGAGAACAATAGAAGAGTTGTGAAGCAATTTTAAGCGTCAGCGGAATTCCGAGAACAATGGAAGTGTTCCGAAGCATTTTTAAACGTCAGCAGAATTCCGAGAACAATGGAAGAGTTCTGAAGCATTTTTAAAAGTCAGCGGAATTCTGAGAACAATAGAAGAGTTGTGAAGCATTTTTAAGCGTCAGCGGAATTCCGAGAACAATGGAAGAATTCCGAAGCATTTTTAAACTTCAAAACTTCAGCAGAATTCCAAGAACAATGGAAGAGTTCCGAAGCATTCTTAAACTTCAGTGGAATTCCGAGAACAATGGAAGAGTTCCGAAGCATTTTTAAAAGTCAGCGGAATTCCGAGAACAATGGAAGAGTTCCGAAGCATTTTTAAAAGTCAGCAGAATTCCGAGAACAATAGAAGGGTACCAAAGCATGTTTAAACTTCAGCGGAATTCTGAGAACAATGGAAGAGTTCCGAAGCATTTTTAAACGTCAGCGGAATTCCGAGAACAATGGAAGAGTTCTGAAGCATTTTTAAACGTCAGCGAAATTTTGAAAACAATGGAAGATTTCCGAAGCATTTTTAAACGTCAGCGGAATTCTGCGAACACTGGAAGAGTTCCGAAGCATTTTTAAAAGTCAGCGGAATTCCGAGAACAATGGAAGAGTTGTGAAGCATTTTTAAGCGTCAGTGGAATTCCGAGAACAATGGAAAAATTCCGAAGCATTTTTAAACTTCAAAACTTCGGCGGAATTCCGAGAACAATGGAAGAGTTCCGAAGCATTTTTAAAAGTCAGCGGAATTCCGAGAACAATGGAAGAGTTCCGAAGCATTTTTAAAAGTCAGCAGAATTCCGAGAACAATAGAAGGGTACCAAAGCATGTTTAAACTTCAGCGGAATTCTGAGAACAATGTAAGCGTTCCGAAGCATTTTTAAACTTCACCGCAATTCCGAGAACAATGGAAGAATTCCGAAGCATTTTTAAACGTCAGCGGAATTCCGAGAAAAATGGAAGAGTTCTGAAGCATTTTTAAACGTCAGCGGAATTTTGAAAACAATGGAAGATTTCCGAAGCATTTTTAAACGTCAGCGGAATTCTGCAAACACTGGAAGAGTTCCGAAGCATTTTTAAACTTCAGCGGAATTTGGAGAACAATCGAAGAGTTCCGAAGCATTTTTAAAAGTCAGCGGAATTCCGAGAACAATGGAAGAGTTGTGAAGCATTTTTAAGCGTCAGCGGAATACCGAGAACAATGGAAGAGTTCCGAAGCATTTTTAAACTTCAGCAGAATTCTGAGAACAATGGAAGAGTTCCGAAGCATTCTTAAACTTCAGCGGAATTCCGAGGACAATGGAAGAGTTCCGAAGCTTTTTTAAATGTCAGCGGAATTCCGAGAACAATAGAAGAGTTGTGAAGCATTTTTAAGCGTCAGCGGAATTCTGAGAACAATGGAAGAGTTCCGAAGCATTTTTAAACTTCAGCAGAATTCTGAGAACAATGGAAGAGTTCTGAAGCATTTTTAAACTTCAGCAGAATTCTGAGAACAATGGAAGAGTTCCGAAGCATTCTTAAACTTCAGCGGAATTCCGAGAACAATGGAAGAGTTTCGAAGCATTTTTAAACTTCAAAACTTCAGTAGAATTCCGAGAACAATGGAAGAGTTCTGAAGCATTCTTAAACTTCAGCGGAATACCGAGAACAATGGAAGAGTTCCGAAGCATTTTTAAAAGTCAGCGGAATTCCGAGAACAATGGAAGAGTTCCGAAGCATTTTTAAAAGTCAGCAGAATTCCGAGAACAATAGAAGGGTAACAAAGCATGTTTAAACTTCAGCGGAATTCTGAGAACAATGTAAGCGTTCCGAAGCTTTTTTAAACTTCACCGGAATTCCGAGAACAATGGAAGAGTTCCAAAGCATTTTTAAACGTCAGCGGAATTCCGAGAACAATGGAAGAGTTCTGAAGCATTTTTAAACATCAGCGGAATTTTGAAAACAATGGAAGATTTCCAAAGCATTTTTAAACGTCAGCGGAATTCTGCGAACACTGGAAGAGTTCCGAAGCATTTTTAAACTTCAGCGGAATTTGGAGAACAATCGAAGAGTTCCGAAGCATTTTTAAAAGTCAGCAGAATTCCGAGAACAATGGAAGAGTTGTGAAGCATTTTTAAGCGTCAGCGGAATTCCGAGAACAATGGAAGAGTTCCGAAGCATTTTTAAACTTCAGCAGAATTCTGAGAACAATGGAAGAGTTCCGAAGCATTCTTAAACTTCAGCGGAATTCCGAGAACAATGGAAGAGTTTCGAAGCATTTTTAAAAGTCAGCAGAATTCCGAGAACAATAGAAGAGTTGTGAAGCAATTTTAAGCGTCAGCGGAATTCCGAGAACAATGGAAGTGTTCCGAAGAATTTTTAAACGTCAGCGGAATTCCGAGAACGATGGAAGAGTTCTGAAGCATTTTTAAAAGTCAGCGGAATTCTGAGAACAATAGAAGAGTTGTGAAGCATTTTTAAGCGTCAGCGGAATTCCGAGAACAATGGAAGAATTCCGAAGCATTTTTAAACTTCAAAACTTCAGTAGAATTCCGAGAATAATGGAAGAGTTCTGAAGCATTCTTAAACTTCAGCAGAATTCCGAGAACAATGGAAGAGTTCCGAAGCATTTTTAAAAGTCAGCGGAATTCCAAGAACAATGGAAGAGTTCCGAAGCATTTTTAAAAGTCAGCAGAATTCCGAGAACAATTGAAGGGTACCAAAGCATGTTTAAACTTCAGCGGAATTCTGAGAACAATGTAAGCGTTCCGAAGCATTTTTAAACTTCACCGCAATTCCGAGAACAATGGAAGAGTTCCGAAGCATTTTTAAACGTCAGCGGAATTCCGAGAACAATGGAAGAGTTCTGAAGCATTTTTAAACGTCAGCGGAATTTTGAAAACAATGGAAGATTTCCAAAGCATTTTTAAACGTCAGCGGAATTCTGCGAACACTGGAAGAGTTCCGAAGCATTTTTAAACTTCAGCGGAATTCCGAGAACAATGGAAGAGTTGTGAAGCATTTTTAAAAGTCAGCGGAATTCCGAGAACAATAGAAGAGTTGTGAAGCAATTTTAAGCGTCAGCGGAATTCCGAGAACAATGGAAGTGTTCCGAAGCATTTTTAAACGTCAGCAGAATTCCGAGAACAATGGAAGAGTTCTGAAGCATTTTTAAAAGTCAGCGGAATTCTGAGAACAATAGAAGAGTTGTGAAGCATTTTTAAGCGTCAGCAGAATTCCGAGAACAATGGAAGAATTCCAAAGCATTTTTAAACTTCAAAACTTCAGCAGAATTCCAAGAACAATGGAAGAGTTCCGAAGCATTCTTAAACTTCAGTGGAATTCCGAGAACAATGGAAGAGTTCCGAAGCATTTTTAAAAGTCAGCGGAATTCCGAGAACAATGGAAGAGTTCCGAAGCATTTTTAAAAGTCAGCAGAATTCCGAGAACAATAGAAGGGTACCAAAGCATGTTTAAACTTCAGCGGAATTCTGAGAACAATGGAAGAGTTCCGAAGCATTTTTAAACGTCAGCGGAATTCCGAGAACAATGGAAGAGTTCTGAAGCATTTTTAAACGTCAGCGGAATTTTGAAAACAATGGAAGATTTCCGAAGCATTTTTAAACGTCAGCGGAATTCTGCGAACACTGGAAGAGTTCCGAAGCATTTTTAAAAGTCAGCGGAATTCCGAGAACAATGGAAGAGTTGTGAAGCATTTTTAAGCGTCAGTGGAATTCCGAGAACAATGGAAAAATTCCGAAGCATTTTTAAACTTCAAAACTTCGGCGGAATTCCGAGAACAATGGAAGAGTTCCGAAGCATTTTTAAAAGTCAGCGGAATTCCGAGAACAATGGAAGAGTTCCGAAGCATTTTTAAAAGTCAGCAGAATTCCGAGAACAATAGAAGGGTACCAAAGCATGTTTAAACTTCAGCGGAATTCTGAGAACAATGTAAGCGTTCCGAAGCATTTTTAAACTTCACCGCAATTCCGAGAACAATGGAAGAATTCCGAAGCATTTTTAAACGTCAGCGGAATTCCGAGAAAAATGGAAGAGTTCTGAAGCATTTTTAAACGTCAGCGGAATTTTGAAAACAATGGAAGATTTCCGAAGCATTTTTAAACGTCAGCGGAATTCTGCAAACACTGGAAGAGTTCCGAAGCATTTTTAAACTTCAGCGGAATTTGGAGAACAATCGAAGAGTTCCGAAGCATTTTTAAAAGTCAGCGGAATTCCGAGAACAATGGAAGAGTTGTGAAGCATTTTTAAGCGTCAGCGGAATACCGAGAACAATGGAAGAGTTCCGAAGCATTTTTAAACTTCAGCAGAATTCTGAGAACAATGGAAGAGTTCCGAAGCATTCTTAAACTTCAGCGGAATTCCGAGGACAATGGAAGAGTTCCGAAGCTTTTTTAAATGTCAGCGGAATTCCGAGAACAATAGAAGAGTTGTGAAGCATTTTTAAGCGTCAGCGGAATTCTGAGAACAATGGAAGAGTTCCGAAGCATTTTTAAACTTCAGCAGAATTCTGAGAACAATGGAAGAGTTCTGAAGCATTTTTAAACTTCAGCAGAATTCTGAGAACAATGGAAGAGTTCCGAAGCATTCTTAAACTTCAGCGGAATTCCGAGAACAATGGAAGAGTTTCGAAGCATTTTTAAACTTCAAAACTTCAGTAGAATTCCGAGAACAATGGAAGAGTTCTGAAGCATTCTTAAACTTCAGCGGAATACCGAGAACAATGGAAGAGTTCCGAAGCATTTTTAAAAGTCAGCGGAATTCCGAGAACAATGGAAGAGTTCCGAAGCATTTTTAAAAGTCAGCAGAATTCCGAGAACAATAGAAGGGTAACAAAGCATGTTTAAACTTCAGCGGAATTCTGAGAACAATGTAAGCGTTCCGAAGCTTTTTTAAACTTCACCGGAATTCCGAGAACAATGGAAGAGTTCCAAAGCATTTTTAAACGTCAGCGGAATTCCGAGAACAATGGAAGAGTTCTGAAGCATTTTTAAACATCAGCGGAATTTTGAAAACAATGGAAGATTTCCAAAGCATTTTTAAACGTCAGCGGAATTCTGCGAACACTGGAAGAGTTCCGAAGCATTTTTAAACTTCAGCGGAATTTGGAGAACAATCGAAGAGTTCCGAAGCATTTTTAAAAGTCAGCAGAATTCCGAGAACAATGGAAGAGTTGTGAAGCATTTTTAAGCGTCAGCGGAATTCCGAGAACAATGGAAGAGTTCCGAAGCATTTTTAAACTTCAGCAGAATTCTGAGAACAATGGAAGAGTTCCGAAGCATTCTTAAACTTCAGCGGAATTCCGAGAACAATGGAAGAGTTTCGAAGCATTTTTAAAAGTCAGCAGAATTCCGAGAACAATAGAAGAGTTGTGAAGCAATTTTAAGCGTCAGCGGAATTCCGAGAACAATGGAAGTGTTCCGAAGAATTTTTAAACGTCAGCGGAATTCCGAGAACGATGGAAGAGTTCTGAAGCATTTTTAAAAGTCAGCGGAATTCTGAGAACAATAGAAGAGTTGTGAAGCATTTTTAAGCGTCAGCGGAATTCCGAGAACAATGGAAGAATTCCGAAGCATTTTTAAACTTCAAAACTTCAGTAGAATTCCGAGAATAATGGAAGAGTTCTGAAGCATTCTTAAACTTCAGCAGAATTCCGAGAACAATGGAAGAGTTCCGAAGCATTTTTAAAAGTCAGCGGAATTCCAAGAACAATGGAAGAGTTCCGAAGCATTTTTAAAAGTCAGCAGAATTCCGAGAACAATTGAAGGGTACCAAAGCATGTTTAAACTTCAGCGGAATTCTGAGAACAATGTAAGCGTTCCGAAGCATTTTTAAACTTCACCGCAATTCCGAGAACAATGGAAGAGTTCCGAAGCATTTTTAAACGTCAGCGGAATTCCGAGAACAATGGAAGAGTTCTGAAGCATTTTTAAACGTCAGCGGAATTTTGAAAACAATGGAAGATTTCCAAAGCATTTTTAAACGTCAGCGGAATTCTGCGAACACTGGAAGAGTTCCGAAGCATTTTTAAACTTCAGCGGAATTCCGAGAACAATGGAAGAGTTGTGAAGCATTTTTAAAAGTCAGCGGAATTCCGAGAACAATAGAAGAGTTGTGAAGCAATTTTAAGCGTCAGCGGAATTCCGAGAACAATGGAAGTGTTCCGAAGCATTTTTAAACGTCAGCAGAATTCCGAGAACAATGGAAGAGTTCTGAAGCATTTTTAAAAGTCAGCGGAATTCTGAGAACAATAGAAGAGTTGTGAAGCATTTTTAAGCGTCAGCAGAATTCCGAGAACAATGGAAGAATTCCAAAGCATTTTTAAACTTCAAAACTTCAGCAGAATTCCAAGAACAATGGAAGAGTTCCGAAGCATTCTTAAACTTCAGTGGAATTCCGAGAACAATGGAAGAGTTCCGAAGCATTTTTAAAAGTCAGCGGAATTCCGAGAACAATGGAAGAGTTCCGAAGCATTTTTAAAAGTCAGCAGAATTCCGAGAACAATAGAAGGGTACCAAAGCATGTTTAAACTTCAGCGGAATTCTGAGAACAATGGAAGAGTTCCGAAGCATTTTTAAACGTCAGCGGAATTCCGAGAACAATGGAAGAGTTCTGAAGCATTTTTAAACGTCAGCGGAATTTTGAAAACAATGGAAGATTTCCGAAGCATTTTTAAACGTCAGCGGAATTCTGCGAACACTGGAAGAGTTCCGAAGCATTTTTAAAAGTCAGCGGAATTCCGAGAACAATGGAAGAGTTGTGAAGCATTTTTAAGCGTCAGTGGAATTCCGAGAACAATGGAAAAATTCCGAAGCATTTTTAAACTTCAAAACTTCGGCGGAATTCCGAGAACAATGGAAGAGTTCCGAAGCATTTTTAAAAGTCAGCGGAATTCCGAGAACAATGGAAGAGTTCCGAAGCATTTTTAAAAGTCAGCAGAATTCCGAGAACAATAGAAGGGTACCAAAGCATGTTTAAACTTCAGCGGAATTCTGAGAACAATGTAAGCGTTCCGAAGCATTTTTAAACTTCACCGCAATTCCGAGAACAATGGAAGAATTCCGAAGCATTTTTAAACGTCAGCGGAATTCCGAGAAAAATGGAAGAGTTCTGAAGCATTTTTAAACGTCAGCGGAATTTTGAAAACAATGGAAGATTTCCGAAGCATTTTTAAACGTCAGCGGAATTCTGCAAACACTGGAAGAGTTCCGAAGCATTTTTAAACTTCAGCGGAATTTGGAGAACAATCGAAGAGTTCCGAAGCATTTTTAAAAGTCAGCGGAATTCCGAGAACAATGGAAGAGTTGTGAAGCATTTTTAAGCGTCAGCGGAATACCGAGAACAATGGAAGAGTTCCGAAGCATTTTTAAACTTCAGCAGAATTCTGAGAACAATGGAAGAGTTCCGAAGCATTCTTAAACTTCAGCGGAATTCCGAGGACAATGGAAGAGTTCCGAAGCTTTTTTAAATGTCAGCGGAATTCCGAGAACAATAGAAGAGTTGTGAAGCATTTTTAAGCGTCAGCGGAATTCTGAGAACAATGGAAGAGTTCCGAAGCATTTTTAAACTTCAGCAGAATTCTGAGAACAATGGAAGAGTTCTGAAGCATTTTTAAACTTCAGCAGAATTCTGAGAACAATGGAAGAGTTCCGAAGCATTCTTAAACTTCAGCGGAATTCCGAGAACAATGGAAGAGTTTTGAAGCATTTTTAAACTTCAAAACTTCAGTAGAATTCCGAGAACAATGGAAGAGTTCTGAAGCATTCTTAAACTTCAGCGGAATACCGAGAACAATGGAAGAGTTCCGAAGCATTTTTAAAAGTCAGCGGAATTCCGAGAACAATGGAAGAGTTCCGAAGCATTTTTAAAAGTCAGCAGAATTCCGAGAACAATAGAAGGGTAACAAAGCATGTTTAAACTTCAGCGGAATTCTGAGAACAATGTAAGCGTTCCGAAGCTTTTTTAAACTTCACCGGAATTCCGAGAACAATGGAAGAGTTCCAAAGCATTTTTAAACGTCAGCGGAATTCTGCAAACACTGGAAGAGTTCCGAAGCATTTTTAAACTTCAGCGGAATTTGGAGAACAATCGAAGAGTTCCGAAGCATTTTTAAAAGTCAGCGGAATTCCGAGAACAATGGAAGAGTTGTGAAGCATTTTTAAGCGTCAGCGGAATACCGAGAACAATGGAAGAGTTCCGAAGCATTTTTAAACTTCAGCAGAATTCTGAGAACAATGGAAGAGTTCCGAAGCATTCTTAAACTTCAGCGGAATTCCGAGGACAATGGAAGAGTTCCGAAGCTTTTTTAAATGTCAGCGGAATTCCGAGAACAATAGAAGAGTTGTGAAGCATTTTTAAGCGTCAGCGGAATTCTGAGAACAATGGAAGAGTTCCGAAGCATTTTTAAACTTCAGCAGAATTCTGAGAACAATGGAAGAGTTCTGAAGCATTTTTAAACTTCAGCAGAATTCTGAGAACAATGGAAGAGTTCCGAAGCATTCTTAAACTTCAGCGGAATTCCGAGAACAATGGAAGAGTTTTGAAGCATTTTTAAACTTCAAAACTTCAGTAGAATTCCGAGAACAATGGAAGAGTTCTGAAGCATTCTTAAACTTCAGCGGAATACCGAGAACAATGGAAGAGTTCCGAAGCATTTTTAAAAGTCAGCGGAATTCCGAGAACAATGGAAGAGTTCCGAAGCATTTTTAAAAGTCAGCAGAATTCCGAGAACAATAGAAGGGTAACAAAGCATGTTTAAACTTCAGCGGAATTCTGAGAACAATGTAAGCGTTCCGAAGCTTTTTTAAACTTCACCGGAATTCCGAGAACAATGGAAGAGTTCCAAAGCATTTTTAAACGTCAGCGGAATTCCGAGAACAATGGAAGAGTTCTGAAGCATTTTTAAACATCAGCGGAATTTTGAAAACAATGGAAGATTTCCAAAGCATTTTTAAACGTCAGCGGAATTCTGCGAACACTGGAAGAGTTCCGAAGCATTTTTAAACTTCAGCGGAATTTGGAGAACAATCGAAGAGTTCCGAAGCATTTTTAAAAGTCAGCAGAATTCCGAGAACAATGGAAGAGTTGTGAAGCATTTTTAAGCGTCAGCGGAATTCCGAGAACAATGGAAGAGTTCCGAAGCATTTTTAAACTTCAGCAGAATTCTGAGAACAATGGAAGAGTTCCGAAGCATTCTTAAACTTCAGCGGAATTCCGAGAACAATGGAAGAGTTTCGAAGCATTTTTAAAAGTCAGCAGAATTCCGAGAACAATAGAAGAGTTGTGAAGCAATTTTAAGCGTCAGCGGAATTCCGAGAACAATGGAAGTGTTCCGAAGAATTTTTAAACGTCAGCGGAATTCCGAGAACGATGGAAGAGTTCTGAAGCATTTTTAAAAGTCAGCGGAATTCTGAGAACAATAGAAGAGTTGTGAAGCATTTTTAAGCGTCAGCGGAATTCCGAGAACAATGGAAGAATTCCGAAGCATTTTTAAACTTCAAAACTTCAGTAGAATTCCGAGAATAATGGAAGAGTTCTGAAGCATTCTTAAACTTCAGCAGAATTCCGAGAACA
Source organism: Phyllobates terribilis (assembly GCF_046119375.1). Lineage (NCBI taxonomy): Eukaryota > Metazoa > Chordata > Amphibia > Anura > Dendrobatidae > Phyllobates > Phyllobates terribilis. Next base: position 8,032,175 of record NW_027362788.1, on the reverse strand, counting down.
ATGGAAGAGTTCCGAAGCATTTTTAAAAGTCAGCGGAATTCCAAGAACAATGGAAGAGTTCCGAAGCATTTTTAAAAGTCAGCAGAATTCCGAGAACAATTGAAGGGTACCAAAGCATGTTTAAACTTCAGCGGAATTCTGAGAACAATGTAAGCGTTCCGAAGCATTTTTAAACTTCACCGCAATTCCGAGAACAATGGAAGAGTTCCGAAGCATTTTTAAACGTCAGCGGAATTCCGAGAACAATGGAAGAGTTCTGAAGCATTTTTAAACGTCAGCGGAATTTTGAAAACAATGGAAGATTTCCAAAGCATTTTTAAACGTCAGCGGAATTCTGCGAACACTGGAAGAGTTCCGAAGCATTTTTAAACTTCAGCGGAATTCCGAGAACAATGGAAGAGTTGTGAAGCATTTTTAAAAGTCAGCGGAATTCCGAGAACAATAGAAGAGTTGTGAAGCAATTTTAAGCGTCAGCGGAATTCCGAGAACAATGGAAGTGTTCCGAAGCATTTTTAAACGTCAGCAGAATTCCGAGAACAATGGAAGAGTTCTGAAGCATTTTTAAAAGTCAGCGGAATTCTGAGAACAATAGAAGAGTTGTGAAGCATTTTTAAGCGTCAGCAGAATTCCGAGAACAATGGAAGAATTCCAAAGCATTTTTAAACTTCAAAACTTCAGCAGAATTCCAAGAACAATGGAAGAGTTCCGAAGCATTCTTAAACTTCAGTGGAATTCCGAGAACAATGGAAGAGTTCCGAAGCATTTTTAAAAGTCAGCGGAATTCCGAGAACAATGGAAGAGTTCCGAAGCATTTTTAAAAGTCAGCAGAATTCCGAGAACAATAGAAGGGTACCAAAGCATGTTTAAACTTCAGCGGAATTCTGAGAACAATGGAAGAGTTCCGAAGCATTTTTAAACGTCAGCGGAATTCCGAGAACAATGGAAGAGTTCTGAAGCATTTTTAAACGTCAGCGGAATTTTGAAAACAATGGAAGATTTCCGAAGCATTTTTAAACGTCAGCGGAATTCTGCGAACACTGGAAGAGTTCCGAAGCATTTTTAAAAGTCAGCGGAATTCCGAGAACAATGGAAGAGTTGTGAAGCATTTTTAAGCGTCAGTGGAATTCCGAGAACAATGGAAAAATTCCGAAGCATTTTTAAACTTCAAAACTTCGGCGGAATTCCGAGAACAATGGAAGAGTTCCGAAGCATTTTTAAAAGTCAGCGGAATTCCGAGAACAATGGAAGAGTTCCGAAGCATTTTTAAAAGTCAGCAGAATTCCGAGAACAATAGAAGGGTACCAAAGCATGTTTAAACTTCAGCGGAATTCTGAGAACAATGTAAGCGTTCCGAAGCATTTTTAAACTTCACCGCAATTCCGAGAACAATGGAAGAATTCCGAAGCATTTTTAAACGTCAGCGGAATTCCGAGAAAAATGGAAGAGTTCTGAAGCATTTTTAAACGTCAGCGGAATTTTGAAAACAATGGAAGATTTCCGAAGCATTTTTAAACGTCAGCGGAATTCTGCAAACACTGGAAGAGTTCCGAAGCATTTTTAAACTTCAGCGGAATTTGGAGAACAATCGAAGAGTTCCGAAGCATTTTTAAAAGTCAGCGGAATTCCGAGAACAATGGAAGAGTTGTGAAGCATTTTTAAGCGTCAGCGGAATACCGAGAACAATGGAAGAGTTCCGAAGCATTTTTAAACTTCAGCAGAATTCTGAGAACAATGGAAGAGTTCCGAAGCATTCTTAAACTTCAGCGGAATTCCGAGGACAATGGAAGAGTTCCGAAGCTTTTTTAAATGTCAGCGGAATTCCGAGAACAATAGAAGAGTTGTGAAGCATTTTTAAGCGTCAGCGGAATTCTGAGAACAATGGAAGAGTTCCGAAGCATTTTTAAACTTCAGCAGAATTCTGAGAACAATGGAAGAGTTCTGAAGCATTTTTAAACTTCAGCAGAATTCTGAGAACAATGGAAGAGTTCCGAAGCATTCTTAAACTTCAGCGGAATTCCGAGAACAATGGAAGAGTTTTGAAGCATTTTTAAACTTCAAAACTTCAGTAGAATTCCGAGAACAATGGAAGAGTTCTGAAGCATTCTTAAACTTCAGCGGAATACCGAGAACAATGGAAGAGTTCCGAAGCATTTTTAAAAGTCAGCGGAATTCCGAGAACAATGGAAGAGTTCCGAAGCATTTTTAAAAGTCAGCAGAATTCCGAGAACAATAGAAGGGTAACAAAGCATGTTTAAACTTCAGCGGAATTCTGAGAACAATGTAAGCGTTCCGAAGCATTTTTAAACTTCACCGGAATTCCGAGAACAATGGAAGAGTTCCAAAGCATTTTTAAACGTCAGCGGAATTCTGCGAACACTGGAAGAGTTCCGAAGCATTTTTAAACTTCAGCGGAATTTGGAGAACAATCGAAGAGTTCCGAAGCATTTTTAAAAGTCAGCAGAATTCCGAGAACAATGGAAGAGTTGTGAAGCATTTTTAAGCGTCAGCGGAATTCCGAGAACAATGGAAGAGTTCCGAAGCATTTTTAAACTTCAGCAGAATTCTGAGAACAATGGAAGAGTTCCGAAGCATTCTTAAACTTCAGCGGAATTCCGAGAACAATGGAAGAGTTTCGAAGCATTTTTAAACTTCAGCGGAATTTGGAGAACAATCGAAGAGTTCCGAAGCATTTTTAAAAGTCAGCAGAATTCCGAGAACAATGGAAGAGTTGTGAAGCATTTTTAAGCGTCAGCGGAATTCCGAGAACAATGGAAGAGTTCCGAAGCATTTTTAAACTTCAGCAGAATTCTGAGAACAATGGAAGAGTTCCGAAGCATTCTTAAACTTCAGCAGAATTCCGAGAATAATGGAAGAGTTCTGAAGCATTCTTAAACTTCAGCAGAATTCCGAGAACAATGGAAGAGTTCCGAAGCATTTTTAAAAGTCAGCGGAATTCCAAGAACAATGGAAGAGTTCCGAAGCATTTTTAAAAGTCAGCAGAATTCCGAGAACAATAGAAGGGTACCAAAGCATGTTTAAACTTCAGCGGAATTCTGAGAACAATGTAAGCGTTCCGAAGCATTTTTAAACTTCACCGCAATTCCGAGAACAATGGAAGAGTTCCGAAGCATTTTTAAACGTCAGCGGAATTCCGAGAACAATGGAAGAGTTCTGAAGCATTTTTAAACGTCAGCGGAATTTTGAAAACAATGGAAGATTTCCAAAGCATTTTTAAACGTCAGCGGAATTCTGCGAACACTGGAAGAGTTCCGAAGCATTTTTAAACTTCAGCGGAATTCCGAGAACAATGGAAGAGTTGTGAAGCATTTTTAAAAGTCAGCGGAATTCCGAGAACAATAGAAGAGTTGTGAAGCAATTTTAAGCGTCAGCGGAATTCCGAGAACAATGGAAGTGTTCCGAAGCATTTTTAAACGTCAGCAGAATTCCGAGAACAATGGAAGAGTTCTGAAGCATTTTTAAAAGTCAGCGGAATTCTGAGAACAATAGAAGAGTTGTGAAGCATTTTTAAGCGTCAGCGGAATTCCGAGAACAATGGAAGAATTCCGAAGCATTTTTAAACTTCAAAACTTCAGCAGAATTCCAAGAACAATGGAAGAGTTCCGAAGCATTCTTAAACTTCAGTGGAATTCCGAGAACAATGGAAGAGTTCCGAAGCATTTTTAAAAGTCAGCGGAATTCCGAGAACAATGGAAGAGTTCCGAAGCATTTTTAAAAGTCAGCAGAATTCCGAGAACAATAGAAGGGTACCAAAGCATGTTTAAACTTCAGCGGAATTCTGAGAACAATGGAAGAGTTCCGAAGCATTTTTAAACGTCAGCGGAATTCCGAGAACAATGGAAGAGTTCTGAAGCATTTTTAAACGTCAGCGGAATTTTGAAAACAATGGAAGATTTCCGAAGCATTTTTAAACGTCAGCGGAATTCTGCGAACACTGGAAGAGTTCCGAAGCATTTTTAAAAGTCAGCGGAATTCCGAGAACAATGGAAGAGTTGTGAAGCATTTTTAAGCGTCAGTGGAATTCCGAGAACAATGGAAAAATTCCGAAGCATTTTTAAACTTCAAAACTTCGGCGGAATTCCGAGAACAATGGAAGAGTTCCGAAGCATTTTTAAAAGTCAGCGGAATTCCGAGAACAATGGAAGAGTTCCGAAGCATTTTTAAACTTCACCGCAATTCCGAGAACAATGGAAGAATTCCGAAGCATTTTTAAACGTCAGCGGAATTCCGAGAAAAATGGAAGAGTTCTGAAGCATTTTTAAACGTCAGCGGAATTTTGAAAACAATGGAAGATTTCCGAAGCATTTTTAAACGTCAGCGGAATTCTGCGAACACTGGAAGAGTTCCGAAGCATTTTTAAACTTCAGCGGAATTTGGAGAACAATCGAAGAGTTCTGAAGCATTTTTAAAAGTCAGCGGAATTCCGAGAACAATGGAAGAGTTGTGAAGCATTTTTAAGCGTCAGCGGAATACCGAGAACAATGGAAGAGTTCCGAAGCATTTTTAAACTTCAGCAGAATTCTGAGAACAATGGAAGAGTTCCGAAGCATTCTTAAACTTCAGCGGAATTCCGAGGACAATGGAAGAGTTCCGAAGCTTTTTTAAATGTCAGCGGAATTCCGAGAACAATAGAAGAGTTGTGAAGCATTTTTAAGCGTCAGCGGAATTCTGAGAACAATGGAAGAGTTCCGAAGCATTTTTAAACTTCAGCAGAATTCTGAGAACAATGGAAGAGTTCTGAAGCATTCTTAAACTTCAGCGGAATTCCGAGAACAATGGAACAGTTTTGAAGCAATTTTAAGCGTCAGCGGAATTCCGACAACAATGGAAGAGTTCCGAAGCATTTTTAAACGTCAGCAGAATTTTGAAAACAATGGAAGATTTCCGAAGCATTTTTAAACGTCAGCGGAATTCTGCGAACACTGGAAGAGTTCCGAAGCATTTTTAAACTTCAGCGGAATTTGGAGAACAATCGAAGAGTTCCGAAGCAATTTTAAAAGTCAGCGGAATTCCGAGAACAATGGAAGAGTTGTGAAGCATTTTTAAACGTCAGTGGAATTCCAAGAACAAAGGAAGAGTTCCGAAGCATTTTTAAACCTCAGTGGAATTCCGAGAACAATGGAAGAGTTCTGAAGGCTTTTTAAATGTCAGCGGAATTCTGAGAACAATGGAAGAGTTCCGAAGCATTTTTAAATGTCAGCGGAATTCTGAGAACAATGGAAGAGTTCCGAAGCATTTTTAAACTTCAGCAGAATTCCGAGAACAATGGAAGAGTTCCGAAGCATACTTAAACTTCAGCGGAATTCCGAGAACAATGGAAGAGTTCAGAAGCATTTTTAAAAGTCAGCGGAATACCGAGAACAATGGAAGAGTTGTGAAGCAATTTTAAGCGTCAGCGGAATTCCGAGAACAATGGAAGAGTTCCGAAGCATTTTTAAACGTCAGCGGAATTCCGAGAACAATGGAAGAGTTCTGAAGCATTTTTAAAAGTCAGCGGAATTCTGAGAACAATAGAAGAGTTGTGAAGCATTTTTAAGCGTCAGCGGAATTCCGAGAACAATGGAAGAATTCCGAAGCATTTTTAAACTTCAAAACTTAAGCGGAATTCCGAGAACAATGGAAGAGTTCCGAAGCATTTTTAAAAGTCAGCGGAATTCCGAGAACAATGGAAGAGTTCCGAAGCATTTTTAAAAGTCAGCAGAATTCCGAGAACAATAGAAGGGTACCAAAGCATGTTTAAACTTCAGCGGAATTCTGAGAACAATGTAAGCGTTCCGAAGCATTTTTAAACTTCACCGGAATTCCGAGAACAATGGACGAGTTCCAAAGCATTTTTAAACGTCAGCGGAATTCCGAGAACAATGGAAGAGTTCCGAAGCATTTTTAAACTTCAGCAGAATTCTGAGAACAATGGAAGAGTTCCGAAGCATTCTTAAACTTCAGCGGAATTCCGAGAACAATGGAAGAGTTTCGAAGCATTTTTAAACTTCAAAACTTCAGTAGAATTCCGAGAACAATGGAAGAGTTCTGAAGCATTCTTAAACTTCAGCGGAATACCGAGAACAATGGAAGAGTTCCGAAGCATTTTTAAAAGTCAGCGGCATTCCGAGAACAATGGAAGAGTTCCGAAGCATTTTTAAAAGTCAGCAGAGTTCCGAGAACAATAGAAGGGTAACAAAGCATGTTTAAACTTCAGCGGAATTCTGAGAACAATGTAAGCGTTCCGAAGCATTTTTAAACTTCACCGGAATTCCGAGAACAATGGAAGAGTTCCAAAGCATTTTTAAACGTCAGCGGAATTCCGAGAACAATGGAAGAGTTCTGAAGCATTTTTAAACATCAGCGGAATTTTGAAAACAATGGAAGATTTCCAAAGCATTTTTAAACGTCAGCGGAATTCTGCGAACACTGGAAGATTTCCGAAGCATTTTTAAACTTCAGCGGAATTTGGAGAACAATCGAAGAGTTCCGAAGCATTTTTAAAAGTCAGCAGAATTCCGAGAACAATGGAAGAGTTGTGAAGCATTTTTAAGCGTCAGCGGAATTCCGAGAACAATGGAAGAGTTCCGAAGCATTTTTAAACTTCAGCAGAATTCTGAGAACAATGGAAGAGTTCAGAAGCATTCTTAAACTTCAGCGGAATTCCGAGAACACTGGAAGAGTTCAGAAGCATTTTTAAACTTCAGCGGAATTTGGAGAACAATCGAAGAGTACCGAAGCATTTTTAAAAGTCAGCGGAATTCCGAGAACAATGGAAGAGTTGTGAAGCATTTTTAAAAGTCAGCGGAATTCCGAGAACAATGGAAGAGTTGTGAAGCATTTTTAAAAGTCAGCGGAATTCCGAGAAAAATGGAAGAGTTGTGAAGCATTTTTAAACGTCAGCGGAATTCCGAGAACAATGGAAGAGTTCTGAAGCCTTTTTAAATGTCAGCGGAATTCCGAGAACAATGGAAGAGTTCCGAAGCATTTTTAAATGTCAGCGGAATTCTGAGAACAATGGAAGAGTTCCGAAGCATTTTTAAACTTCAGCGGAATTGCGAGAACAATGGAAGAGTTCTGAAGCATTTTTAAAAGTCAGCGGAATACCGAGAACAATGGAAGAGTTGTGAAGCATTTTTAAACGTCAGCGGAATACCAGAACAAGGGAAGAGTTCCGAAGCATTTTTAAATGTCAGCGGAATTCCGAGAACAATGGAAGAGTTCTGAAGCATTTTTAAACGTCAGCGGATTTTGAAAACAATGGAAGATTTCCGAAGCATTTTTAAACGTCAGCGGAATTCTGCAAACACTGGAAGAGTTCCGAAGCATTTTTAAACTTCAGCGGAATTTGGAGAACAATCGAAGAGTTCCGAAGCAATTTTAAAAGTCAGCGGAATTCCGAGAACAATGGAAGAGTTGTGAAGCATTTTTAAACGTCAGTGGAATTCCAAGAACAAAGGAAGAGTTCCGAAGCATTTTTAAATGTCAGCGGAATTCCGAGAACAATGGAAGAGTTCTGAAGGCTTTTTAAATGTCAGCGGAATTCCGAGAACAATGGAAGAGTTTTGAAGCATTTTTAAATGTCAGCGGAATTCTGAGAACAATGGAAGAGTTCCGAAGCATTTTTAAACTTCAGCAGAATTCCGAGAACAATGGAAGAGTTCCGAAGCATACTTAAACTTCAGCGGAATTCCGAGAACAATGGAAGAGTTCAGAAGCATTTTTAAAAGTCAGCGGAATACCGAGAACAATGGAAGAGTTGTGAAGCATTTTTAAGCATCAGCGGAATTCCGAGAACAATGGAAGAGTTCCGAAGCATTTTTAAACTTCAGAAGAATTCTGAGAACAATGGAAGAGTTCCGAAGCATTCTTAAACTTCAGCAGAATTCCGAGAACAATGGAAGAGTTTCGAAGCATTTTTAAAAGTCAGCGGAATTCCGAGAACAATAGAAGAGTTGTGAAGCAATTTTAAGCGTCAGCGGAATTCCGAGAACAATGGAAGAGTTCCGAAGCATTTTTAAACGTCAGCGGAATTCCGAGAACAATGGAAGAGTTCTGAAGCATTTTTAAAAGTCAGCGGAATTCTGAGAACAATAGAAGAGTTGTGAAGCATTTTTAAGCGTCAGCGGAATTCCGAGAACAATGGAAGAATTCCGAAGCATTTTTAAACTTCAAAACTTAAGCGGAATTCCGAGAACAATGGAAGAGTTCCGAAGCATTTTTAAAAGTCAGCGGAATTCCGAGAACAATGGAAGAGTTCCGAAGCATTTTTAAAAGTCAGCAGAATTCCGAGAACAATAGAAGGGTACCAAAGCATGTTTAAACTTCAGCGGAATTCTGAGAACAATGTAAGCGTTCCGAAGCATTTTTAAACTTCACCGGAATTCCGAGAACAATGGACGAGTTCCAAAGCATTTTTAAACGTCAGCGGAATTCCGAGAACAATGGAAGAGTTCTGAAGCATTTTTAAACGTCAGCGGAATTTTGAAAACAATGGAAGATTTCCAAAGCATTTTTAAACGTCAGCGGAATTCTGCGAACACTGGAAGAGTTCCGAAGCATTTTTAAACTTCAGCGGAATTCCGAGAACAATGGAAGAGTTGTGAAGCATTTTTAAAAGTCAGCGGAATTCCGAGAACAATAGAAGAGTTGTGAAGCAATTTTAAGCGTCAGCGGAATTCCGAGAACAATGGAAGTGTTCCGAAGCATTTTTAAACGTCAGCAGAATTCCGAGAACAATGGAAGAGTTCTGAAGCATTTTTAAAAGTCAGCGGAATTCTGAGAACAATAGAAGAGTTGTGAAGCATTTTTAAGCGTCAGCGGAATTCCGAGAACAATGGAAGAATTCCGAAGCATTTTTAAACTTCAAAACTTCAGCAGAATTCCAAGAACAATGGAAGAGTTCCGAAGCATTCTTAAACTTCAGTGGAATTCCGAGAACAATGGAAGAGTTCCGAAGCATTTTTAAAAGTCAGCGGAATTCCGAGAACAATGGAAGAGTTCCGAAGCATTTTTAAAAGTCAGCAGAATTCCGAGAACAATAGAAGGGTACCAAAGCATGTTTAAACTTCAGCGGAATTCTGAGAACAATGGAAGAGTTCCGAAGCATTTTTAAACGTCAGCGGAATTCCGAGAACAATGGAAGAGTTCTGAAGCATTTTTAAACGTCAGCGGAATTTTGAAAACAATGGAAGATTTCCGAAGCATTTTTAAACGTCAGCGGAATTCTGCGAACACTGGAAGAGTTCCGAAGCATTTTTAAAAGTCAGCGGAATTCCGAGAACAATGGAAGAGTTGTGAAGCATTTTTAAGCGTCAGTGGAATTCCGAGAACAATGGAAAAATTCCGAAGCATTTTTAAACTTCAAAACTTCGGCGGAATTCCGAGAACAATGGAAGAGTTCCGAAGCATTTTTAAAAGTCAGCGGAATTCCGAGAACAATGGAAGAGTTCCGAAGCATTTTTAAACTTCACCGCAATTCCGAGAACAATGGAAGAATTCCGAAGCATTTTTAAACGTCAGCGGAATTCCGAGAAAAATGGAAGAGTTCTGAAGCATTTTTAAACGTCAGCGGAATTTTGAAAACAATGGAAGATTTCCGAAGCATTTTTAAACGTCAGCGGAATTCTGCGAACACTGGAAGAGTTCCGAAGCATTTTTAAACTTCAGCGGAATTTGGAGAACAATCGAAGAGTTCTGAAGCATTTTTAAAAGTCAGCGGAATTCCGAGAACAATGGAAGAGTTGTGAAGCATTTTTAAGCGTCAGCGGAATACCGAGAACAATGGAAGAGTTCCGAAGCATTTTTAAACTTCAGCAGAATTCTGAGAACAATGGAAGAGTTCCGAAGCATTCTTAAACTTCAGCGGAATTCCGAGGACAATGGAAGAGTTCCGAACCTTTTTTAAATGTCAGCGGAATTCCGAGAACAATAGAAGAGTTGTGAAGCATTTTTAAGCGTCAGCGGAATTCTGAGAACAATGGAAGAGTTCCGAAGCATTTTTAAACTTCAGCAGAATTCTGAGAACAATGGAAGAGTTCTGAAGCATTCTTAAACTTCAGTGGAATTCCGAGAACAATGGAACAGTTTTGAAGCAATTTTAAGCGTCAGCGGAATTCCGACAACAATGGAAGAGTTCCGAAGCATTTTTAAACGTCAGCAGAATTTTGAAAACAATGGAAGATTTCCGAAGCATTTTTAAACGTCAGCGGAATTCTGCGAACACTGGAAGAGTTCCGAAGCATTTTTAAACTTCAGCGGAATTTGGAGAACAATCGAAGAGTTCCGAAGCAATTTTAAAAGTCAGCGGAATTCCGAGAACAATGGAAGAGTTGTGAAGCATTTTTAAACGTCAGTGGAATTCCAAGAACAAAGGAAGAGTTCCGAAGCATTTTTAAACCTCAGTGGAATTCCGAGAACAATGGATGAGTTCTGAAGGCTTTTTAAATGTCAGCGGAATTCTGAGAACAATGGAAGAGTTCCGAAGCATTTTTAAATGTCAGCGGAATTCTGAGAACAATGGAAGAGTTCCGAAGCATTTTTAAACTTCAGCAGAATTCCGAGAACAATGGAAGAGTTCCGAAGCATACTTAAACTTCAGCGGAATTCCGAGAACAATGGAAGAGTTCAGAAGCATTTTTAAAAGTCAGCGGAATACCGAGAACAATGGAAGAGTTGTGAAGCAATTTTAAGCGTCAGCGGAATTCCGAGAACAATGGAAGAGTTCCGAAGCATTTTTAAACGTCAGCGGAATTCCGAGAACAATGGAAGAGTTCTGAAGCATTTTTAAAAGTCAGCGGAATTCTGAGAACAATAGAAGAGTTGTGAAGCATTTTTAAGCGTCAGCGGAATTCCGAGAACAATGGAAGAATTCCGAAGCATTTTTAAACTTCAAAACTTAAGCGGAATTCCGAGAACAATGGAAGAGTTCCGAAGCATTTTTAAAAGTCAGCGGAATTCCGAGAACAATGGAAGAGTTCCGAAGCATTTTTAAAAGTCAGCAGAATTCCGAGAACAATAGAAGGGTACCAAAGCATGTTTAAACTTCAGCGGAATTCTGAGAACAATGTAAGCGTTCCGAAGCATTTTTAAACTTCACCGGAATTCCGAGAACAATGGACGAGTTCCAAAGCATTTTTAAACGTCAGCGGAATTCCGAGAACAATGGAAGAGTTCCGAAGCATTTTTAAACTTCAGCAGAATTCTGAGAACAATGGAAGAGTTCCGAAGCATTCTTAAACTTCAGCGGAATTCCGAGAACAATGGAAGAGTTTCGAAGCATTTTTAAACTTCAAAACTTCAGTAGAATTCCGAGAACAATGGAAGAGTTCTGAAGCATTCTTAAACTTCAGCGGAATACCGAGAACAATGGAAGAGTTCCGAAGCATTTTTAAAAGTCAGCGGCATTCCGAGAACAATGGAAGAGTTCCGAAGCATTTTTAAAAGTCAGCAGAGTTCCGAGAACAATAGAAGGGTAACAAAGCATGTTTAAACTTCAGCGGAATTCTGAGAACAATGTAAGCGTTCCGAAGCATTTTTAAACTTCACCGGAATTCCGAGAACAATGGAAGAGTTCCAAAGCATTTTTAAACGTCAGCGGAATTCCGAGAACAATGGAAGAGTTCTGAAGCATTTTTAAACATCAGCGGAATTTTGAAAACAATGGAAGATTTCCAAAGCATTTTTAAACGTCAGCGGAATTCTGCGAACACTGGAAGATTTCCGAAGCATTTTTAAACTTCAGCGGAATTTGGAGAACAATCGAAGAGTTCCGAAGCATTTTTAAAAGTCAGCAGAATTCCGAGAACAATGGAAGAGTTGTGAAGCATTTTTAAGCGTCAGCGGAATTCCGAGAACAATGGAAGAGTTCCGAAGCATTTTTAAACTTCAGCAGAATTCTGAGAACAATGGAAGAGTTCAGAAGCATTCTTAAACTTCAGCGGAATTCCGAGAACAATGGAAGAGTTTCGAAGCATTTTTAAAAGTCAGCAGAATTCCGAGAACAATAGAAGAGTTGTGAAGCAATTTTAAGCGTCAGCGGAATTCCGAGAACAATGGAAGTGTTCCGAAGAATTTTTAAACGTCAGCGGAATTCCGAGAACGATGGAAGAGCTCTGAAGCATTTTTAAAAGTCAGCGGAATTCTGAGAACAATAGAAGAGTTGTGAAGCATTTTTAAGCGTCAGCGGAATTCCGAGAACAATGGAAGAATTCCGAAGCATTTTTAAACTTCAAAACTTCAGTAGAATTCCGAGAATAATGGAAGAGTTCTGAAGCATTCTTAAACTTCAGCAGAATTCCGAGAACAATGGAAGAGTTCCGAAGCATTTTTAAAAGTCAGCGGAATTCCGAGAACAATGGAAGAGTTCCGAAGCATTTTTAAAAGTCAGCAGAATTCCGAGAACAATAGAAGGGTACCAAAGCATGTTTAAACTTCAGCGGAATTCTGAGAACAATGTAAGCGTTCCGAAGCATTTTTAAACTTCACCGCAATTCCGAGAACAATGGAAGAATTCCGAAGCATTTTTAAACGTCAGCGGAATTCCGAGAAAAATGGAAGAGTTCTGAAGCATTCTTAAACTTCAGCGGAATTCCGAGAACAATGGAAGAGTTTTGAAGCATTTTTAAACTTCAGCAGAATTCTGAGAACAATGGAAGAGTTCTGAAGCATTTTTAAACTTCAGCAGAATTCTGAGAACAATGGAAGAGTTCCGAAGCATTCTTAAACTTCAGCGGAATTCCGAGAACAATGGAAGAGTTTTGAAGCATTTTTAAACTTCAAAACTTCAGTAGAATTCCGAGAACAATGGAAGAGTTCTGAAGCATTCTTAAACTTCAGCGGAATACCGAGAACAATGGAAGAGTTCCGAAGCATTTTTAAAAGTCAGCGGAATTCCGAGAACAATGGAAGAGTTCCGAAGCATTTTTAAAAGTCAGCAGAATTCCGAGAACAATAGAAGGGTAACAAAGCATGTTTAAACTTCAGCGGAATTCTGAGAACAATGTAAGCGTTCCGAAGCATTTTTAAACTTCACCGGAATTCCGAGAACAATGGAAGAGTTCCAAAGCATTTTTAAACGTCAGCGGAATTCTGCGAACACTGGAAGAGTTCCGAAGCATTTTTAAACTTCAGCGGAATTTGGAGAACAATCGAAGAGTTCCGAAGCATTTTTAAAAGTCAGCAGAATTCCGAGAACAATGGAAGAGTTGTGAAGCATTTTTAAGCGTCAGCGGAATTCCGAGAACAATGGAAGAGTTCCGAAGCATTTTTAAACTTCAGCAGAATTCTGAGAACAATGGAAGAGTTCCGAAGCATTCTTAAACTTCAGCGGAATTCCGAGAACAATGGAAGAGTTTCGAAGCATTTTTAAAAGTCAGCAGAATTCCGAGAACAATAGAAGAGTTGTGAAGCAATTTTAAGCGTCAGCGGAATTCCGAGAACAATGGAAGTGTTCCGAAGAATTTTTAAACGTCAGCGGAATTCCGAGAACGATGGAAGAGTTCTGAAGCATTTTTAAAAGTCAGCGGAATTCTGAGAACAATAGAAGAGTTGTGAAGCATTTTTAAGCGTCAGCGGAATTCCGAGAACAATGGAAGAATTCCGAAGCATTTGTAAACTTCAAAACTTCAGTAGAATTCCGAGAATAATGGAAGAGTTCTGAAGCATTCTTAAACTTCAGCAGAATTCCGAGAACAATGGAAGAGTTCCGAAGCATTTTTAAAAGTCAGCGGAATTCCAAGAACAATGGAAGAGTTCCGAAGCATTTTTAAAAGTCAGCAGAATTCCGAGAACAATAGAAGGGTACCAAAGCATGTTTAAACTTCAGCGGAATTCTGAGAACAATGTAAGCGTTCCGAAGCATTTTTAAACTTCACCGCAATTCCGAGAACAATGGAAGAGTTCCGAAGCATTTTTAAACGTCAGCGGAATTCCGAGAACAATGGAAGAGTTCTGAAGCATTTTTAAACGTCAGCGGAATTTTGAAAACAATGGAAGATTTCCAAAGCATTTTTAAACGTCAGCGGAATTCTGCGAACACTGGAAGAGTTCCGAAGCATTTTTAAACTTCAGCGGAATTCCGAGAACAATGGAAGAGTTGTGAAGCATTTTTAAAAGTCAGCGGAATTCCGAGAACAATAGAAGAGTTGTGAAGCAATTTTAAGCGTCAGCGGAATTCCGAGAACAATGGAAGTGTTCCGAAGCATTTTTAAACGTCAGCAGAATTCCGAGAACAATGGAAGAGTTCTGAAGCATTTTTAAAAGTCAGCGGAATTCTGAGAACAATAGAAGAGTTGTGAAGCATTTTTAAGCGTCAGCGGAATTCCGAGAACAATGGAAGAATTCCGAAGCATTTTTAAACTTCAAAACTTCAGCAGAATTCCAAGAACAATGGAAGAGTTCCGAAGCATTCTTAAACTTCAGTGGAATTCCGAGAACAATGGAAGAGTTCCGAAGCATTTTTAAAAGTCAGCGGAATTCCGAGAACAATGGAAGAGTTCCGAAGCATTTTTAAAAGTCAGCAGAATTCCGAGAACAATAGAAGGGTACCAAAGCATGTTTAAACTTCAGCGGAATTCTGCGAACACTGGAAGAGTTCCGAAGCATTTTTAAAAGTCAGCGGAATTCCGAGAACAATGGAAGAGTTGTGAAGCATTTTTAAGCGTCAGTGGAATTCCGAGAACAATGGAAAAATTCCGAAGCATTTTTAAACTTCAAAACTTCGGCGGAATTCCGAGAACAATGGAAGAGTTCCGAAGCATTTTTAAAAGTCAGCGGAATTCCGAGAACAATGGAAGAGTTCCGAAGCATTTTTAAACTTCACCGCAATTCCGAGAACAATGGAAGAATTCCGAAGCATTTTTAATCGTCAGCGGAATTCCGAGAAAAATGGAAGAGTTCTGAAGCATTTTTAAACGTCAGCGGAATTTTGAAAACAATGGAAGATTTCCGAAGCATTTTTAAACGTCAGCGGAATTCTGCGAACACTGGAAGAGTTCCGAAGCATTTTTAAACTTCAGCGGAATTTGGAGAACAATCGAAGAGTTCTGAAGCATTTTTAAAAGTCAGCGGAATTCCGAGAACAATGGAAGAGTTGTGAAGCATTTTTAAGCGTCAGCGGAATACCGAGAACAATGGAAGAGTTCCGAAGCATTTTTAAACTTCAGCAGAATTCTGAGAACAATGGAAGAGTTCCGAAGCATTCTTAAACTTCAGCGGAATTCCGAGGACAATGGAAGAGTTCCGAAGCTTTTTTAAATGTCAGCGGAATTCCGAGAACAATAGAAGAGTTGTGAAGCATTTTTAAGCGTCAGCGGAATTCTGAGAACAATGGAAGAGTTCCGAAGCATTTTTAAACTTCAGCAGAATTCTGAGAACAATGGAAGAGTTCTGAAGCATTCTTAAACTTCAGCGGAATTCCGAGAACAATGGAACAGTTTTGAAGCAATTTTAAGCGTCAGCGGAATTCCGACAACAATGGAAGAGTTCCGAAGCATTTTTAAACGTCAGCAGAATTTTGAAAACAATGGAAAATTTCCGAAGCATTTTTAAACGTCAGCGGAATTCTGCGAACACTGGAAGAGTTCCGAAGCATTTTTAAACTTCAGCGGAATTTGGAGAACAATCGAAGAGTTCCGAAGCAATTTTAAAAGTCAGCGGAATTCCGAGAACAATGGAAGAGTTGTGAAGCATTTTTAAACGTCAGTGGAATTCCAAGAACAAAGGAAGAGTTCCGAAGCATTTTTAAACCTCAGTGGAATTCCGAGAACAATGGAAGAGTTCTGAAGGCTTTTTAAATGTCAGCGGAATTCTGAGAACAATGGAAGAGTTCCGAAGCATTTTTAAATGTCAGCGGAATTCTGAGAACAATGGAAGAGTTCCGAAGCATTTTTAAACTTCAGCAGAATTCCGAGAACAATGGAAGAGTTCCGAAGCATACTTAAACTTCAGCGGAATTCCGAGAACAATGGAAGAGTTCAGAAGCATTTTTAAAAGTCAGCGGAATACCGAGAACAATGGAAGAGTTGTGAAGCAATTTTAAGCGTCAGCGGAATTCCGAGAACAATGGAAGAGTTCCGAAGCATTTTTAAACGTCAGCGGAATTCCGAGAACAATGGAAGAGTTCTGAAGCATTTTTAAAAGTCAGCGGAATTCTGAGAACAATAGAAGAGTTGTGAAGCATTTTTAAGCGTCAGCGGAATTCCGAGAACAATGGAAGAATTCCGAAGCATTTTTAAACTTCAAAACTTAAGCGGAATTCCGAGAACAATGGAAGAGTTCCGAAGCATTTTTAAAAGTCAGCGGAATTCCGAGAACAATGGAAGAGTTCCGAAGCATTTTTAAAAGTCAGCAGAATTCCGAGAACAATAGAAGGGTACCAAAGCATGTTTAAACTTCAGCGGAATTCTGAGAACAATGTAAGCGTTCCGAAGCATTTTTAAACTTCACCGGAATTCCGAGAACAATGGACGAGTTCCAAAGCATTTTTAAACGTCAGCGGAATTCCGAGAACAATGGAAGAGTTCTGAAGCATTTTTAAACGTCAGCGGAATTTTGAAAACAATGGAAGATTTCCGAAGCATTTTTAAAAGTCAGCGGAATTCCGAGAACAATAGAAGAGTTGTGAAGCAATTTTAAGCGTCAGCGGAATTCCGAGAACAATGGAAGTGTTCCGAATCATTTTTAAACGTCAGCGGAATTCCGAGAACAATGGAAGAGTTCCGAAGCATTCTTAAACTTCAGCAGAATTCCGAGAACAATAGAAGTGTACCAAAGCATGTTTAAACTTCAGCGGAATTCTGAGAACAATGTAAGCGTTCCGAAGCATTTTTAAACTTCACCGCAATTCCGAGAACAATGGAAGAGTTCCGAAGCATTTTTAAACGTCAGCGGAATTCCGAGAACAATGGAAGAGTTCTGAAGCATTTTTAAACGTCAGCAGAATTTTGAAAACAATGGAAGAGTTCCGAAGCATTTTTAAACGTCAGCGGAATTCTGCGAACACTGGAAGAGTTCCGAAGCATTTTTAAACTTCAACGGAATTCCGAGAACAATGGAAGAGTTGTGAAGCATTTTTAAAAGTCAGCGGAATTCTGAGAACAATAGAAGAGTTGTGAAGCATTTTTAAGCGTCAGCGGAATTCCGAGAACAATGGAAGAATTCCGAAGCATTTTTAAACTTCAAAACTTCAGCAGAATTCCGAGAACAATGGAAGAGTTCCGAAGCATTCTTAAACTTCAGCGGAATTCCGAGAACAATGGAAGAGTTCCGAAGCATTTTTAAAAGTCAGCGGAATTCCGAGAACAATGGAAGAGTTCCGAAGCATTTTTAAAAGTCAGCAGAATTCCGAGAACAATAGAAGGGTAACAAAGCATGTTTAAACTTCAGCGGAATTCTGAGAACAATGTAAGCGTTCCGAAGCATTTTTAAACTTCACCGGAATTCCGAGAACAATGGAAGAGTTCCAAAGCATTTTTAAACGTCAGCGGAATTCCGAGAACAATGGAAGAGTTCTGAAGCATTTTTAAACATCAGCGGAATTTTGAAAACAATGGAAGATTTCCAAAGCATTTTTAAACGTCAGCGGAATTCTGCGAACACTGGAAGAGTTCCGAAGCATTTTTAAACTTCAGCGGAATTGGGAGAACAATCGAAGAGTTCCGAAGCATTTTTAAAAGTCAGCAGAATTCCGAGAACAATGGAAGAGTTGTGAAGCATTTTTAAGCGTCAGCGGAATTCCGAGAACAATGGAAGAGTTCCGAAGCATTTTTAAACTTCACCGGAATTCCGAGAACAATGGAAGTGTTCCGAAGAATTTTTAAACGTCATCGGAATTCCGAGAACGATGGAAGAGTTCTGAAGCATTTTTAAAAGTCAGCGGAATTCTGAGAACAATAGAAGAGTTGTGAAGCATTTTTAAGCGTCAGCGGAATTCCGAGAACAATGGAAGAATTCCGAAGCATTTTTAAACTTCAAAACTTCAGCAGAATTCCGAGAACAATGGAAGAGTTCCGAAGCATTTTTAAAAGTCAGCAGAATTCCGAGAACAATAGAAGGGTACCAAAGCATGTTTAAACTTCAGCGGAATTCTGAGAACAATGAAAGAGTTCCGAAGCATTTTTAAACGTCAGCGGAATTCTGAGAACAATGGAAGAGTTCTGAAGCATTTTTAAACGTCAGCGGAATTTTGAAAACAATGGAAGATTTCCGAAGCATTTTTAAACGTCAGCGGAATTCTGCGAACACTGGAAGAGTTCCGAAGCATTTTTAAAAGTCAGCGGAATTCCGAGAACAATGGAAGAGTTGTGAAGCATTTTTATGCGTCAGTGGAATTCCGAGAACAATGGAAAAATTCCGAAGCATTTTTAAACTTCAAAACTTCGGCGGAATTCCGAGAACAATGGAAGAGTTCCGAAGCATTTTTAAAAGTCAGCGGAATTCCGAGAACAATGGAAGAGTTCCGAAGCATTTTTAAAAGTCAGCAGAATTCCGAGAACAATAGAAGGGTACCAAAGCATGTTTAAACTTCAGCGGAATTCTGAGAACAATGTAAGCGTTCCGAAGCATTTTTAAACTTCACCGCAATTCCGAGAACAATGGAAGAGTTCCGAAGCATTTTTAAAAGTCAGCGGAATTCCGAGAACAATGGAAGAGTTCTGAATCATTTTTAAACGTCAGCGGAATTTTGAAAACAATGGAAGATTTCCGAAGCATTTTTAAACGTCAGCGGAATTCTGCGAACACTGGAAGAGTTCCGAAGCATTTTTAAAAGTCAGCGGAATTCCGAGAACAATGGAAGAGTTGTGAAGCATTTTTAAGCGTCAGCGGAATTCCGAGAACAATGGAAGAGTTCCGAAGCATTTTTAAACTTCAGCAGAATTCTGAGAACAATGGAAGAGTTCCGAAGCATTCTTAAACTTCAGCGGAATTCCGAGAACAATGGAAGAGTTTCGAAGCATTTTTAAACTTCAAAACTTCAGTAGAATTCCGAGAACAATGGAAGAGTTCTGAAGCATTCTTAAACTTCAGCGGAATACCGAGAACAATGGAAGAGTTCCGAAGCATTTTTAAAAGTCAGCGGCATTCCGAGAACAATGGAAGAGTTCCGAAGCATTTTTAAAAGTCAGCAGAGTTCCGAGAACAATAGAAGGGTAACAAAGCATGTTTAAACTTCAGCGGAATTCTGAGAACAATGTAAGCGTTCCGAAGCATTTTTA
This sequence comes from Phyllobates terribilis, assembly GCF_046119375.1. Taxonomy (NCBI): domain Eukaryota; kingdom Metazoa; phylum Chordata; class Amphibia; order Anura; family Dendrobatidae; genus Phyllobates; species Phyllobates terribilis. The sequence continues at coordinate 8,012,964 of NW_027362788.1, read as the reverse complement.
AACTTCACCGGAATTCCGAGAACAATGGAAGAGTTCCAAAGCATTTTTAAACGTCAGCGGAATTCCGAGAACAATGGAAGAGTTCTGAAGCATTTTTAAACATCAGCGGAATTTTGAAAACAATGGAAGATTTCCAAAGCATTTTTAAACGTCAGCGGAATTCTGCGAACACTGGAAGATTTCCGAAGCATTTTTAGACTTCAGCGGAATTTGGAGAACAATCGAAGAGTTCCGAAGCATTTTTAAAAGTCAGCAGAATTCCGAGAACAATGGAAGAGTTGTGAAGCATTTTTAAGCGTCAGCGGAATTCCGAGAACAATGGAAGAGTTCCGAAGCATTTTTAAACTTCAGCAGAATTCTGAGAACAATGGAAGAGTTCAGAAGCATTCTTAAACTTCAGCGGAATTCCGAGAACAATGGAAGAGTTTCGAAGCATTTTTAAAAGTCAGCAGAATTCCGAGAACAATAGAAGAGTTGTGAAGCAATTTTAAGCGTCAGCGGAATTCCGAGAACAATGGAAGTGTTCCGAAGAATTTTTAAACGTCAGCGGAATTCCGAGAACGATGGAAGAGCTCTGAAGCATTTTTAAAAGTCAGCGGAATTCTGAGAACAATAGAAGAGTTGTGAAGCATTTTTAAGCGTCAGCGGAATTCCGAGAACAATGGAAGAATTCCGAAGCATTTTTAAACTTCAAAACTTCAGTAGAATTCCGAGAATAATGGAAGAGTTCTGAAGCATTCTTAAACTTCAGCAGAATTCCGAGAACAATGGAAGAGTTCCGAAGCATTTTTAAAAGTCAGCGGAATTCCGAGAACAATGGAAGAGTTCCGAAGCATTTTTAAAAGTCAGCAGAATTCCGAGAACAATAGAAGGGTACCAAAGCATGTTTAAACTTCAGCGGAATTCTGAGAACAATGTAAGCGTTCCGAAGCATTTTTAAACTTCACCGCAATTCCGAGAACAATGGAAGAATTCCGAAGCATTTTTAAACGTCAGCGGAATTCCGAGAAAAATGGAAGAGTTCTGAAGCATTTTAAAACGTCAGCGGAATTTTGAAAACAATGGAAGATTTCCGAAGCATTTTTAAACGTCAGCGGAATTCTGCAAACACTGGAAGAGTTCCGAAGCATTTTTAAACTTCAGCGGAATTTGGAGAACAATCGAAGAGTTCCGAAGCATTTTTAAAAGTCAGCGGAATTCCGAGAACAATGGAAGAGTTGTGAAGCATTTTTAAGCGTCAGCGGAATACCGAGAACAATGGAAGAGTTCCGAAGCATTTTTAAACTTCAGCAGAATTCTGAGAACAATGGAAGAGTTCCGAAGCATTCTTAAACTTCAGCGGAATTCCGAGGACAATGGAAGAGTTCCGAAGCATTTTTAAATGTCAGCGGAATTCCGAGAACAATAGAAGAGTTGTGAAGCATTTTTAAGCGTCAGCGGAATTCTGAGAACAATGGAAGAGTTCCGAAGCATTTTTAAACTTCAGCAGAATTCTGAGAACAATGGAAGAGTTCTGAAGCATTCTTAAACTTCAGCGGAATTCCGAGAACAATGGAACAGTTTTGAAGCAATTTTAAGCGTCAGCGGAATTCCGACAACAATGGAAGAGTTCCGAAGCATTTTTAAAAGTCAGCGGAATTCTGAGAACAATAGAAGAGTTGTGAAGCATTTTTAAGCGTCAGCGGAATTCCGAGAACAATGGAAGAATTCCGAAGCATTTTTAAACTTCAAAACTTCAGAAGAATTCCGAGAACAATGGAAGAGTTCTGAAGCATTTTTAAACGTCAGCGGAATTTTGAAAACAATGGAAGATTTCCGAAGCATTTTTAAACGTCAGCGGAAATCTGCAAACACTGGAAGAGTTCCGAAGCATTTTTAAACTTCAGCGGAATTTGGAGAACAATCGAAGAGTTCCCAAGCATTTTTAAAAGTCAGCGGAATTCCGAGAACAATGGAAGAGTTGTGAAGCATTTTCAAAAGTCAGCGGAATTCCGAGAACAATGGAAGAGTTGTGAAGCATTTTTAAAAGTCAGCGGAATTCCGAGAAAAATGGAAGAGTTGTGAAGCATTTTTAAACGTCAGCGGAATTCCGAGAACAATGGAAGAGTTCTGAAGCCTTTTTAAATGTCAGCGGAATTCCGAGAACAATGGAAGAGTTCCGAAGCATTTTTAAATGTCAGCGGAATTCTGAGAACAATGGAAGAGTTCCGAAGCATTTTTAAACTTCAGCAGAATTCCGAGAACAATGGAAGAGTTCCGAAGCATACTTAAACTTCAGCGGAATTGCGAGAACAATGGAAGAGTTCTGAAGCATTTTTAAAAGTCAGCGGAATACCGAGAACAATGGAAGAGTTGTGAAGCATTTTTAAACGTCAGCGGAATACCAGAACAATGGAAGAGTTCCGAAGCATTTTTAAATGTCAGCGGAATTCCGAGAACAATGGAAGAGTTCTGAAGCATTTTTAAACGTCAGCGGATTTTGAAAACAATGGAAGATTTCCGAAGCATTTTTAAACGTCAGCGGAATTCTGCGAACACTGGAAGAGTTCCGAAGCATTTTTAAACTTCAGCGGAATTTGGAGAACAATCGAAGAGTTCCGAAGCAATTTTAAAAGTCAGCGGAATTCCGAGAACAATGGAAGAGTTGTGAAGCATTTTTAAACGTCAGTGGAATTCCAAGAACAAAGGAAGAGTTCCGAAGCATTTTTAAACGTCAGCGGAATTCCGAGAACAATGGAAGAGTTCTGAAGGCTTTTTAAATGTCAGCGGAATTCCGAGAACAATGGAAGAGTTCCGAAGCATTTTTAAACTTCAGCAGAATTCTGAGAACAATGGAAGAGTTCCGAAGCATTCTTAAACTTCAGCGGAATTCCGAGAACAATGGAAGAGTTTCGAAGCATTTTTAAACTTCAAAACTTCAGTAGAATTCCGAGAACAATGGAAGAGTTCTGAAGCATTCTTAAACTTCAGCGGAATACCGAGAACAATGGAAGAGTTCCGAAGCATTTTTAAAAGTCAGCGGCATTCCGAGAACAATGGAAGAGTTCCGAAGCATTTTTAAAAGTCAGCAGAGTTCCGAGAACAATAGAAGGGTAACAAAGCATGTTTAAACTTCAGCGGAATTCTGAGAACAATGTAAGCGTTCCGAAGCATTTTTAAACTTCACCGGAATTCCGAGAACAATGGAAGAGTTCCAAAGCATTTTTAAACGTCAGCGGAATTCCGAGAACAATGGAAGAGTTCTGAAGCATTTTTAAACATCAGCGGAATTTTGAAAACAATGGAAGATTTCCAAAGCATTTTTAAACGTCAGCGGAATTCTGCGAACACTGGAAGATTTCCGAAGCATTTTTAAACTTCAGCGGAATTTGGAGAACAATCGAAGAGTTCCGAAGCATTTTTAAAAGTCAGCAGAATTCCGAGAACAATGGAAGAGTTGTGAAGCATTTTTAAGCGTCAGCGGAATTCCGAGAACAATGGAAGAGTTCCGAAGCATTTTTAAACTTCAGCAGAATTCTGAGAACAATGGAAGAGTTCAGAAGCATTCTTAAACTTCAGCGGAATTCCGAGAACAATGGAAGAGTTTCGAAGCATTTTTAAAAGTCAGCAGAATTCCGAGAACAATAGAAGAGTTGTGAAGCAATTTTAAGCGTCAGCGGAATTCCGAGAACAATGGAAGTGTTCCGAAGAATTTTTAAACGTCAGCGGAATTCCGAGAACGATGGAAGAGCTCTGAAGCATTTTTAAAAGTCAGCGGAATTCTGAGAACAATAGAAGAGTTGTGAAGCATTTTTAAGCGTCAGCGGAATTCCGAGAACAATGGAAGAATTCCGAAGCATTTTTAAAAGTCAGCAGAATTCCGAGAACAATAGAAGGGTACCAAAGCATGTTTAAACTTCAGCGGAATTCTGAGAACAATGTAAGCGTTCCGAAGCATTTTTAAACTTCACCGCAATTCCGAGAACAATGGAAGAATTCCGAAGCATTTTTAAACGTCAGCGGAATTCCGAGAAAAATGGAAGAGTTCTGAAGCATTTTAAAACGTCAGCGGAATTTTGAAAACAATGGAAGATTTCCGAAGCATTTTTAAACGTCAGCGGAATTCTGCAAACACTGGAAGAGTTCCGAAGCATTTTTAAACTTCAGCGGAATTTGGAGAACAATCGAAGAGTTCCGAAGCATTTTTAAAAGTCAGCGGAATTCCGAGAACAATGGAAGAGTTGTGAAGCATTTTTAAGCGTCAGCGGAATACCGAGAACAATGGAAGAGTTCCGAAGCATTTTTAAACTTCAGCAGAATTCTGAGAACAATGGAAGAGTTCCGAAGCATTCTTAAACTTCATCGGAATTCCGAGGACAATGGAAGAGTTCCGAAGCATTTTTAAATGTCAGCGGAATTCCGAGAACAATAGAAGAGTTGTGAAGCATTTTTAAGCGTCAGCGGAATTCTGAGAACAATGGAAGAGTTCCGAAGCATTTTTAAACTTCAGCAGAATTCTGAGAACAATGGAAGAGTTCTGAAGCATTCTTAAACTTCAGCGGAATTCCGAGAACAATGGAACAGTTTTGAAGCAATTTTAAGCGTCAGCGGAATTCCGACAACAATGGAAGAGTTCCGAAGCATTTTTAAAAGTCAGCGGAATTCTGAGAACAATAGAAGAGTTGTGAAGCATTTTTAAGCGTCAGCGGAATTCCGAGAACAATGGAAGAATTCCGAAGCATTTTTAAACTTCAAAACTTCAGAAGAATTCCGAGAACAATGGAAGAGTTCTGAAGCATTTTTAAACGTCAGCGGAATTTTGAAAACAATGGAAGATTTCCGAAGCATTTTTAAACGTCAGCGGAAATCTGCAAACACTGGAAGAGTTCCGAAGCATTTTTAAACTTCAGCGGAATTTGGAGAACAATCGAAGAGTTCCGAAGCATTTTTAAAAGTCAGCGGAATTCCGAGAACAATGGAAGAGTTGTGAAGCATTTTCAAAAGTCAGCGGAATTCCGAGAACAATGGAAGAGTTGTGAAGCATTTTTAAAAGTCAGCGGAATTCCGAGAAAAATGGAAGAGTTGTGAAGCATTTTTAAACGTCAGTGGAATTCCGAGAACAATGGAAGAGTTCTGAAGCCTTTTTAAATGTCAGCGGAATTCCGAGAACAATGGAAGAGTTCCGAAGCATTTTTAAATGTCAGCGGAATTCTGAGAACAATGGAAGAGTTCCGAAGCATTTTTAAATGTCAGCGGAATACCAGAACAATGGAAGAGTTCCGAAGCATTTTTAAATGTCAGCGGAATTCCGAGAACAATGGAAGAGTTCTGAAGCATTTTTAAACGTCAGCGGATTTTGAAAACAATGGAAGATTTCCGAAGCATTTTTAAACGTCAGCGGAATTCTGCGAACACTGGAAGAGTTCCGAAGCATTTTTAAACTTCAGCGGAATTTGGAGAACAATCGAAGAGTTCCGAAGCAATTTTAAAAGTCAGCGGAATTCCGAGAACAATGGAAGAGTTGTGAAGCATTTTTAAACGTCAGTGGAATTCCAAGAACAAAGGAAGAGTTCCGAAGCATTTTTAAACGTCAGCGGAATTCCGAGAACAATGGAAGAGTTCTGAAGGCTTTTTAAATGTCAGCGGAATTCCGAGAACAATGGAAGAGTTCCGAAGCATTTTTAAGTGTCAGCGGAATTCTGAGAACAATGGAAGAGTTCCGAAGCATTTTTAAACTTCAGCAGAATTCCGAGAACAATGGAAGAGTTCCGAAGCATACTTAAACTTCAGCGGAATTTCGAGAACAATGGAAGAGTTCAGAAGCATTTTTAAAAGTCAGCGGAATACCGAGAACAATGGAAGAGTTGTGAAGCAATTTTAAGCGTCAGCGGAATTCCGAGAACAATGGAAGAGTTCCGAAGCATTTTTAAACGTCAGCGGAATTCCGAGAACAATGGAAGAGTCCTGAAGCATTTTTAAAAGTCAGCGGAATTCTGAGAACAATAGAAGAGTTGTGAAGCATTTTTAAGCGTCAGCGGAATTCCGAGAACAATGGAAGAATTCCGAAGCATTTTTAAAATTCAAAACTTAAGCGGAATTCCGAGAACAATGGAAGAGTTCCGAAGCATTTTTAAAAGTCAGCGGAATTCCGAGAACAATGGAAGAGTTTCGAAGCATTTTTAAAAGTCAGCAGAATTCCGAGAACAATAGAAGGGTACCAAAGCATGTTTAAACTTCAGCGGAATTCTGAGAACAATGTAAGCGTTCCGAAGCATTTTTAAACTTCACCGGAATTCCGAGATCAATGGACGAGTTCCAAAGCATTTTTAAACGTCAGCGGAATTCCGAGAACAATGGAAGAGTTCTGAAGCATTTTTAAACGTCAGCGGAATTTTGAAAACAATGGAAGATTTCCGAAGCATTTTTAAACGTCAGCGGAATTCTTCGAACACTGGAAGAGTTCCGAAGCATTTTTAAACTTCAGCGGAATTTGGAGAACAATCGAAGAGTTCCGAAGCATTTTTAAAAGTCAGCAGAATTCCGAGAACAATGGAAGAGTTGTGAAGCATTTTTAAGCGTCAGCGGAATTCCGAGAACAATGGAAGAGTTTCGAAGCATTTTTAAAAGTCAGCGGAATTCCGAGAACAATAGAAGAGTTGTGAAGCAATTGTAAGCGTCAGCGGAATTCCGAGAACAATGGAAGTGTTCAGAATCATTTTTAAACGTCAGCGGAATTCCGAGAACAATGGAAGAGTTCCGAAGCATTCTTAAACTTCAGCAGAATTCCGAGAACAATAGAAGTGTACCAAAGCATGTTTAAACTTCAGCGGAATTCTGAGAACAATGGAAGAGTTCCGAAGCATTTTTAAACTTCACCGCAATTCCGAGAACAATGGAAGAGTTCCGAAGCATTTTTAAACGTCAGCAGAATTTTGAAAACAATGGAAGATTTCCGAAGCATTTTTAAACGTCAGCGGAATTCTGCGAACACTGGAAGAGTTCCGAAGCATTTTTAAACTTCAACGGAATTCCGAGAACAATGGAAGAGTTGTGAAGCATTTTTAAAAGTCAGCGGAATTCTGAGAACAATAGAAGAGTTGTGAAGCATTTTTAAGCGTCAGCGGAATTCCGAGAACAATGGAAGAATTCCGAAGCATTTTTAAACTTCAAAACTTCAGCAGAATTCCGAGAACAATGGAAGAGTTCCGAAGCATTCTTAAACTTCAAAACTTCAGTAGAATTCCGAGAATAATGGAAGAGTTCTGAAGCATTCTTAAACTTCAGCAGAATTCCGAGAACAATAGAAGGGTACCAAAGCATGTTTAAACTTCAGCGGAATTCTGAGAACAATGTAAGCGTTCCGAAGCATTTTTAAACTTCACCGCAATTCCGAGAACAATGGAAGAGTTCCGAAGCATTTTTAAACGTCAGCGGAATTCCGAGAACAATGGAAGAGTTCTGAAGCATTTTTAAACGTCAGCGGAATTTTGAAAACAATGGAAGATTTCCGAAGCATTTTTAAACGTCAGCGGAATTCTGCGAACACTGGAAGAGTTCCGAAGCATTTTTAAACTTCAGCGGAATTCCGAGAACAATGGAAGAGTTGTGAAGCATTTTTAAAAGTCAGCGGAATTCCGAGAACAATAGAAGAGTTGTGAAGCAATTTTAAGCGTCAGCGGAATTCCGAGAACAATGGAAGTGTTCCGAAGCATTTTTAAACGTCAGCGGAATTCCGAGAACAATGGAAGAGTTCTGAAGCATTTTTAAAAGTCAGCAGAATTCCGAGAACAATAGAAAAGAACCAAAGCATGTTTAAACTTCAGCGGAATTCTGAGAACAATGAAAGAGTTCCGAAGCATTTTTAAACGTCAGCGGAATTCCGAGAACAATGGAAGAGTTCTGAAGCATTTTTAAACGTCAGCGGAATTTTGAAAACAATGGAAGATTTCCGAAGCATTTTTAAACGTCAGCGGAATTCTGCGAACACTGGAAGAGTTCCGAAGCATTTTTAAAAGTCAGCGGAATTCCGAGAACAATGGAAGAGTTGTGAAGCATTTTTATGCGTCAGTGGAATTCCGAGAACAATGGAAAAATTCCAAAGCATTTTTAAACTTCAAAACTTCGGCGGAATTCCGAGAACAATGGAAGAGTTCCGAAGCATTTTTAAAAGTCAGCGGAATTCCGAGAACAATGGAAGAGTTCCGAAGCATTTTTAAAAGTCAGCAGAATTCCGAGAACAATAGAACTGTACCAAAGCATGTTTAAACTTCAGCGGAATTCTGAGAACAATGTAAGCGTTCCGAAGCATTTTTAAACTTCACCGCAATTCCGAGAACAATGGAAGAGTTCCGAAGCATTTTTAAACGTCAGCGGAATTCCGAGAAAAATGGAAGAGTTCTGAAGCATTTTTAAACGTCAGCGGAATTTTGAAAACAATGGAAGATTTCCGAAGCATTTTTAAACGTCAGCGGAATTCTGCGAACACTGGAAGAGTTCCGAAGCATTTTTAAACTTCAGCGGAATTTGGAGAACAATCGAAGAGTTCCGAAGCATTTTTAAAAGTCAGCGGAATTCCGAGAACAATGGAAGAGTTGTGAAGCATTTTTAAGCGTCAGCGGAATTCCGAGAACAATGGAAGAGTTCCGAAGCATTTTTAAACTTCAGCAGAATTCTGAGAACAATGGAAGAGTTCCGAAGCATTCTTAAACTTCAGCGGAATTCCGAGGACAATGGAAGAGTTCCGAAGCATTTTTAAATGTCAGCGGCATTCCGAGAACAATAGAAGAGTTGTGAAGCATTTTTAAACGTCAGCGGAATTCTGAGAACAATGGAAGAGTTCCGAAGCATTTTTAAACTTCAGCGGAATTCCGAGGACAATGGAAGAGTTCCGAAGCATTTTTAAATATCAGCGGCATTCCGAGAACAATAGAAGAGTTGTGAAGCATTTTTAAAAGTCAGCGGAATTCCGAGAACAATAGAAAAGTTGTGAAGCATTTTTAAGCGTCAGCGGAATTCCGAGAACAATGGAAGAATTCCGAAGCATTTTTAAACTTCAAAACTTCAGAAGAATTCCGAGAACAATGGAAGAGTTCTGAAGAATTTTTAAACGTCAGCGGAATTTTGAAAACAATGGAAGATTTCCGAAGCATTTTTAAACGTCAGCGGAATTCTGCAAACACTGTAAGAGTTCCGAAGCATTTTTAAACTTCAGCGGAATTTGGAGAACAATCGAAGAGTTCCGAAGCATTTTTAAAAGTCAGCGGAATTCCGAGAACACTGGAAGAGTTCAGAAGCATTTTTAAACTTCAGCGGAATTTGGAGAACAATCGAAGAGTACCGAAGCATTTTTAAAAGTCAGCGGAATTCCGAGAACAATGGAAGAGTTGTGAAGCATTTTTAAAAGTCAGCGGAATTCCGAGAACAATGGAAGAGTTGTGAAGCATTTTTAAAAGTCAGCGGAATTCCGAGAAAAATGGAAGAGTTGTGAAGCATTTTTAAACGTCAGCGGAATTCCGAGAACAATGGAAGAGTTCTGAAGCCTTTTTAAATGTCAGCGGAATTCCGAGAACAATGGAAGAGTTCCGAAGCATTTTTAAATGTCAGCGGAATTCTGAGAACAATGGAAGAGTTCCGAAGCATTTTTAAACTTCAGCGGAATTGCGAGAACAATGGAAGAGTTCTGAAGCATTTTTAAAAGTCAGCGGAATACCGAGAACAATGGAAGAGTTGTGAAGCATTTTTAAACGTCAGCGGAATACCAGAACAAGGGAAGAGTTCCGAAGCATTTTTAAATGTCAGCGGAATTCCGAGAACAATGGAAGAGTTCTGAAGCATTTTTAAACGTCAGCGGATTTTGAAAACAATGGAAGATTTCCGAAGCATTTTTAAACGTCAGCGGAATTCTGCAAACACTGGAAGAGTTCCGAAGCATTTTTAAACTTCAGCGGAATTTGGAGAACAATCGAAGAGTTCCGAAGCAATTTTAAAAGTCAGCGGAATTCCGAGAACAATGGAAGAGTTGTGAAGCATTTTTAAACGTCAGTGGAATTCCAAGAACAAAGGAAGAGTTCCGAAGCATTTTTAAATGTCAGCGGAATTCCGAGAACAATGGAAGAGTTCTGAAGGCTTTTTAAATGTCAGCGGAATTCCGAGAACAATGGAAGAGTTTTGAAGCATTTTTAAATGTCAGCGGAATTCTGAGAACAATGGAAGAGTTCCGAAGCATTTTTAAACTTCAGCAGAATTCCGAGAACAATGGAAGAGTTCCGAAGCATACTTAAACTTCAGCGGAATTCCGAGAACAATGGAAGAGTTCAGAAGCATTTTTAAAAGTCAGCGGAATACCGAGAACAATGGAAGAGTTGTGAAGCATTTTTAAGCATCAGCGGAATTCCGAGAACAATGGAAGAGTTCCGAAGCATTTTTAAACTTCAGAAGAATTCTGAGAACAATGGAAGAGTTCCGAAGCATTCTTAAACTTCAGCAGAATTCCGAGAACAATGGAAGAGTTTCGAAGCATTTTTAAAAGTCAGCGGAATTCCGAGAACAATAGAAGAGTTGTGAAGCAATTTTAAGCGTCAGCGGAATTCCGAGAACAATGGAAGAGTTCCGAAGCATTTTTAAACGTCAGCGGAATTCCGAGAACAATGGAAGAGTTCTGAAGCATTTTTAAAAGTCAGCGGAATTCTGAGAACAATAGAAGAGTTGTGAAGCATTTTTAAGCGTCAGCGGAATTCCGAGAACAATGGAAGAATTCCGAAGCATTTTTAAACTTCAAAACTTAAGCGGAATTCCGAGAACAATGGAAGAGTTCCGAAGCATTTTTAAGCGTCAGCGGAATTCCGAGAACAATGGAAGAGTTTCGAAGCATTTTTAAAAGTCAGCGGAATTCCGAGAACAATAGAAGAGTTGTGAAGCAATTGTAAGCGTCAGCGGAATTCCGAGAACAATGGAAGTGTTCAGAATCATTTTTAAACGTCAGCGGAATTCCGAGAACAATGGAAGAGTTCCGAAGCATTCTTAAACTTCAGCAGAATTCCGAGAACAATAGAAGTGTACCAAAGCATGTTTAAACTTCAGCGGAATTCTGAGAACAATGGAAGAGTTCCGAAGCATTTTTAAACTTCACCGCAATTCCGAGAACAATGGAAGAGTTCCGAAGCATTTTTAAACGTCAGCAGAATTTTGAAAACAATGGAAGATTTCCGAAGCATTTTTAAACGTCAGCGGAATTCTGCGAACACTGGAAGAGTTCCGAAGCATTTTTAAACTTCAACGGAATTCCGAGAACAATGGAAGAGTTGTGAAGCATTTTTAAAAGTCAGCGGAATTCTGAGAACAATAGAAGAGTTGTGAAGCATTTTTAAGCGTCAGCGGAATTCCGAGAACAATGGAAGAATTCCGAAGCATTTTTAAACTTCAAAACTTCAGCAGAATTCCGAGAACAATGGAAGAGTTCCGAAGCATTCTTAAACTTCAAAACTTCAGTAGAATTCCGAGAATAATGGAAGAGTTCTGAAGCATTCTTAAACTTCAGCAGAATTCCGAGAACAATAGAAGGGTACCAAAGCATGTTTAAACTTCAGCGGAATTCTGAGAACAATGTAAGCGTTCCGAAGCATTTTTAAACTTCACCGCAATTCCGAGAACAATGGAAGAGTTCCGAAGCATTTTTAAACGTCAGCGGAATTCCGAGAACAATGGAAGAGTTCTGAAGCATTTTTAAACGTCAGCGGAATTTTGAAAACAATGGAAGATTTCCGAAGCATTTTTAAACGTCAGCGGAATTCTGCAAACACTGTAAGAGTTCCGAAGCATTTTTAAACTTCAGCGGAATTTGGAGAACAATCGAAGAGTTCCGAAGCATTTTTAAAAGTCAGCGGAATTCCGAGAACACTGGAAGAGTTCAGAAGCATTTTTAAACTTCAGCGGAATTTGGAGAACAATCGAAGAGTACCGAAGCATTTTTAAAAGTCAGCGGAATTCCGAGAACAATGGAAGAGTTGTGAAGCATTTTTAAAAGTCAGCGGAATTCCGAGAACAATGGAAGAGTTGTGAAGCATTTTTAAAAGTCAGCGGAATTCCGAGAAAAATGGAAGAGTTGTGAAGCATTTTTAAACGTCAGCGGAATTCCGAGAACAATGGAAGAGTTCTGAAGCCTTTTTAAATGTCAGCGGAATTCCGAGAACAATGGAAGAGTTCCGAAGCATTTTTAAATGTCAGCGGAATTCTGAGAACAATGGAAGAGTTCCGAAGCATTTTTAAACTTCAGCGGAATTGCGAGAACAATGGAAGAGTTCTGAAGCATTTTTAAAAGTCAGCGGAATACCGAGAACAATGGAAGAGTTGTGAAGCATTTTTAAACGTCAGCGGAATACCAGAACAAGGGAAGAGTTCCGAAGCATTTTTAAATGTCAGCGGAATTCCGAGAACAATGGAAGAGTTCTGAAGCATTTTTAAACGTCAGCGGATTTTGAAAACAATGGAAGATTTCCGAAGCATTTTTAAACGTCAGCGGAATTCTGCAAACACTGGAAGAGTTCCGAAGCATTTTTAAACTTCAGCGGAATTTGGAGAACAATCGAAGAGTTCCGAAGCAATTTTAAAAGTCAGCGGAATTCCGAGAACAATGGAAGAGTTGTGAAGCATTTTTAAACGTCAGTGGAATTCCAAGAACAAAGGAAGAGTTCCGAAGCATTTTTAAATGTCAGCGGAATTCCGAGAACAATGGAAGAGTTCTGAAGGCTTTTTAAATGTCAGCGGAATTCCGAGAACAATGGAAGAGTTTTGAAGCATTTTTAAATGTCAGCGGAATTCTGAGAACAATGGAAGAGTTCCGAAGCATTTTTAAACTTCAGCAGAATTCCGAGAACAATGGAAGAGTTCCGAAGCATACTTAAACTTCAGCGGAATTCCGAGAACAATGGAAGAGTTCAGAAGCATTTTTAAAAGTCAGCGGAATACCGAGAACAATGGAAGAGTTGTGAAGCATTTTTAAGCATCAGCGGAATTCCGAGAACAATGGAAGAGTTCCGAAGCATTTTTAAACTTCAGAAGAATTCTGAGAACAATGGAAGAGTTCCGAAGCATTCTTAAACTTCAGCAGAATTCCGAGAACAATGGAAGAGTTTCGAAGCATTTTTAAAAGTCAGCGGAATTCCGAGAACAATAGAAGAGTTGTGAAGCAATTTTAAGCGTCAGCGGAATTCCGAGAACAATGGAAGAGTTCCGAAGCATTTTTAAACGTCAGCGGAATTCCGAGAACAATGGAAGAGTTCTGAAGCATTTTTAAAAGTCAGCGGAATTCTGAGAACAATAGAAGAGTTGTGAAGCATTTTTAAGCGTCAGCGGAATTCCGAGAACAATGGAAGAATTCCGAAGCATTTTTAAACTTCAAAACTTAAGCGGAATTCCGAGAACAATGGAAGAGTTCCGAAGCATTTTTAAGCGTCAGCGGAATTCCGAGAACAATGGAAGAGTTTCGAAGCATTTTTAAAAGTCAGCGGAATTCCGAGAACAATAGAAGAGTTGTGAAGCAATTGTAAGCGTCAGCGGAATTCCGAGAACAATGGAAGTGTTCAGAATCATTTTTAAACGTCAGCGGAATTCCGAGAACAATGGAAGAGTTCCGAAGCATTCTTAAACTTCAGCAGAATTCCGAGAACAATAGAAGTGTACCAAAGCATGTTTAAACTTCAGCGGAATTCTGAGAACAATGGAAGAGTTCCGAAGCATTTTTAAACTTCACCGCAATTCCGAGAACAATGGAAGAGTTCCGAAGCATTTTTAAACGTCAGCAGAATTTTGAAAACAATGGAAGATTTCCGAAGCATTTTTAAACGTCAGCGGAATTCTGCGAACACTGGAAGAGTTCCGAAGCATTTTTAAACTTCAACGGAATTCCGAGAACAATGGAAGAGTTGTGAAGCATTTTTAAAAGTCAGCGGAATTCTGAGAACAATAGAAGAGTTGTGAAGCATTTTTAAGCGTCAGCGGAATTCCGAGAACAATGGAAGAATTCCGAAGCATTTTTAAACTTCAAAACTTCAGCAGAATTCCGAGAACAATGGAAGAGTTCCGAAGCATTCTTAAACTTCAAAACTTCAGTAGAATTCCGAGAATAATGGAAGAGTTCTGAAGCATTCTTAAACTTCAGCAGAATTCCGAGAACAATAGAAGGGTACCAAAGCATGTTTAAACTTCAGCGGAATTCTGAGAACAATGTAAGCGTTCCGAAGCATTTTTAAACTTCACCGCAATTCCGAGAACAATGGAAGAGTTCCGAAGCATTTTTAAACGTCAGCGGAATTCCGAGAACAATGGAAGAGTTCTGAAGCATTTTTAAACGTCAGCGGAATTTTGAAAACAATGGAAGATTTCCGAAGCATTTTTAAACGTCAGCGGAATTCTGCGAACACTGGAAGAGTTCCGAAGCATTTTTAAACTTCAGCGGAATTCCGAGAACAATGGAAGAGTTGTGAAGCATTTTTAAAAGTCAGCGGAATTCCGAGAACAATAGAAGAGTTGTGAAGCAATTTTAAGCGTCAGCGGAATTCCGAGAACAATGGAAGTGTTCCGAAGCATTTTTAAACGTCAGCGGAATTCCGAGAACAATGGAAGAGTTCTGAAGCATTTTTAAAAGTCAGCAGAATTCCGAGAACAATAGAAAAGAACCAAAGCATGTTTAAACTTCAGCGGAATTCTGAGAACAATGAAAGAGTTCCGAAGCATTTTTAAACGTCAGCGGAATTCCGAGAACAATGGAAGAGTTCTGAAGCATTTTTAAACGTCAGCGGAATTTTGAAAACAATGGAAGATTTCCGAAGCATTTTTAAACGTCAGCGGAATTCTGCGAACACTGGAAGAGTTCCGAAGCATTTTTAAAAGTCAGCGGAATTCCGAGAACAATGGAAGAGTTGTGAAGCATTTTTATGCGTCAGTGGAATTCCGAGAACAATGGAAAAATTCCAAAGCATTTTTAAACTTCAAAACTTCGGCGGAATTCCGAGAACAATGGAAGAGTTCCGAAGCATTTTTAAAAGTCAGCGGAATTCCGAGAACAATGGAAGAGTTCCGAAGCATTTTTAAAAGTCAGCAGAATTCCGAGAACAATAGAACTGTACCAAAGCATGTTTAAACTTCAGCGGAATTCTGAGAACAATGTAAGCGTTCCGAAGCATTTTTAAACTTCACCGCAATTCCGAGAACAATGGAAGAGTTCCGAAGCATTTTTAAACGTCAGCGGAATTCCGAGAAAAATGGAAGAGTTCTGAAGCATTTTTAAACGTCAGCGGAATTTTGAAAACAATGGAAGATTTCCGAAGCATTTTTAAACGTCAGCGGAATTCTGCGAACACTGGAAGAGTTCCGAAGCATTTTTAAACTTCAGCGGAATTTGGAGAACAATCGAAGAGTTCCGAAGCATTTTTAAAAGTCAGCGGAATTCCGAGAACAATGGAAGAGTTGTGAAGCATTTTTAAGCGTCAGCGGAATTCCGAGAACAATGGAAGAGTTCCGAAGCATTTTTAAACTTCAGCAGAATTCTGAGAACAATGGAAGAGTTCCGAAGCATTCTTAAACTTCAGCGGAATTCCGAGGACAATGGAAGAGTTCCGAAGCATTTTTAAATGTCAGCGGCATTCCGAGAACAATAGAAGAGTTGTGAAGCATTTTTAAACGTCAGCGGAATTCTGAGAACAATGGAAGAGTTCCGAAGCATTTTTAAACTTCAGCGGAATTCCGAGGACAATGGAAGAGTTCCGAAGCATTTTTAAATATCAGCGGCATTCCGAGAACAATAGAAGAGTTGTGAAGCATTTTTAAAAGTCAGCGGAATTCCGAGAACAATAGAAAAGTTGTGAAGCATTTTTAAGCGTCAGCGGAATTCCGAGAACAATGGAAGAATTCCGAAGCATTTTTAAACTTCAAAACTTCAGAAGAATTCCGAGAACAATGGAAGAGTTCTGAAGAATTTTTAAACGTCAGCGGAATTTTGAAAACAATGGAAGATTTCCGAAGCATTTTTAAACGTCAGCGGAATTCTGCAAACACTGTAAGAGTTCCGAAGCATTTTTAAACTTCAGCGGAATTTGGAGAACAATCGAAGAGTTCCGAAGCATTTTTAAAAGTCAGCGGAATTCCGAGAACACTGGAAGAGTTCAGAAGCATTTTTAAACTTCAGCGGAATTTGGAGAACAATCGAAGAGTACCGAAGCATTTTTAAAAGTCAGCGGAATTCCGAGAACAATGGAAGAGTTGTGAAGCATTTTTAAAAGTCAGCGGAATTCCGAGAACAATGGAAGAGTTGTGAAGCATTTTTAAAAGTCAGCGGAATTCCGAGAAAAATGGAAGAGTTGTGAAGCATTTTTAAACGTCAGCGGAATTCCGAGAACAATGGAAGAGTTCTGAAGCCTTTTTAAATGTCAGCGGAATTCCGAGAACAATGGAAGAGTTCCGAAGCATTTTTAAATGTCAGCGGAATTCTGAGAACAATGGAAGAGTTCCGAAGCATTTTTAAACTTCAGCGGAATTGCGAGAACAATGGAAGAGTTCTGAAGCATTTTTAAAAGTCAGCGGAATACCGAGAACAATGGAAGAGTTGTGAAGCATTTTTAAACGTCAGCGGAATACCAGAACAAGGGAAGAGTTCCGAAGCATTTTTAAATGTCAGCGGAATTCCGAGAACAATGGAAGAGTTCTGAAGCATTTTTAAACGTCAGCGGATTTTGAAAACAATGGAAGATTTCCGAAGCATTTTTAAACGTCAGCGGAATTCTGCAAACACTGGAAGAGTTCCGAAGCATTTTTAAACTTCAGCGGAATTTGGAGAACAATCGAAGAGTTCCGAAGCAATTTTAAAAGTCAGCGGAATTCCGAGAACAATGGAAGAGTTGTGAAGCATTTTTAAACGTCAGTGGAATTCCAAGAACAAAGGAAGAGTTCCGAAGCATTTTTAAATGTCAGCGGAATTCCGAGAACAATGGAAGAGTTCTGAAGGCTTTTTAAATGTCAGCGGAATTCCGAGAACAATGGAAGAGTTTTGAAGCATTTTTAAATGTCAGCGGAATTCTGAGAACAATGGAAGAGTTCCGAAGCATTTTTAAACTTCAGCAGAATTCCGAGAACAATGGAAGAGTTCCGAAGCATACTTAAACTTCAGCGGAATTCCGAGAACAATGGAAGAGTTCAGAAGCATTTTTAAAAGTCAGCGGAATACCGAGAACAATGGAAGAGTTGTGAAGCATTTTTAAGCATCAGCGGAATTCCGAGAACAATGGAAGAGTTCCGAAGCATTTTTAAACTTCAGAAGAATTCTGAGAACAATGGAAGAGTTCCGAAGCATTCTTAAACTTCAGCAGAATTCCGAGAACAATGGAAGAGTTTCGAAGCATTTTTAAAAGTCAGCGGAATTCCGAGAACAATAGAAGAGTTGTGAAGCAATTTTAAGCGTCAGCGGAATTCCGAGAACAATGGAAGAGTTCCGAAGCATTTTTAAACGTCAGCGGAATTCCGAGAACAATGGAAGAGTTCTGAAGCATTTTTAAAAGTCAGCGGAATTCTGAGAACAATAGAAGAGTTGTGAAGCATTTTTAAGCGTCAGCGGAATTCCGAGAACAATGGAAGAATTCCGAAGCATTTTTAAACTTCAAAACTTAAGCGGAATTCCGAGAACAATGGAAGAGTTCCGAAGCATTTTTAAAAGTCAGCGGAATTCCGAGAACAATGGAAGAGTTCCGAAGCATTTTTAAAAGTCAGCAGAATTCCGAGAACAATAGAAGGGTACCAAAGCATGTTTAAACTTCAGCGGAATTCTGAGAACAATGTAAGCGTTCCGAAGCATTTTTAAACTTCACCGGAATTCCGAGAACAATGGACGAGTTCCAAAGCATTTTTAAACGTCAGCGGAATTCCGAGAACAATGGAAGAGTTCTGAAGCATTTTTAAACGTCAGCGGAATTTTGAAAACAATGGAAGATTTCCGAAGCATTTTTAAACGTCAGCGGAATTCTGCGAACAATGGAAGAGTTCCGAAGCATTTTTAAACTTCAGCGGAATTTGGAGAACAATCGAAGAGTTCCGAAGCATTTTTAAAAGTCAGCAGAATTCCGAGAACAATGGAAGAGTTGTGAAGCATTTTTAAGCGTCAGCGGAATTCCGAGAACAATGGAAGAGTTCCGAAGCATTTTTAAACTTCAGCAGAATTCTGAGAACAATGGAAGAGTTCCGAAGCATTCTTAAACTTCAGCGGAATTCCGAGAACAATGGAAGAGTTTCGAAGCATTTTTAAAAGTCAGCGGAATTCCGAGAACAATAGAAGAGTTGTGAAGCAATTTTAAGCGTCAGCGGAATTCCGAGAACAATGGAAGTGTTCCGAATCATTTTTGAACGTCAGCGGAATTCCGAGAACAATGGAAGAGTTCCGAAGCATTCTTAAACTTCAGCAGAATTCCGAGAACAATAGAAGTGTACCAAAGCATGTTTAAACTTCAGCGGAATTCTGAGAACAATGTAAGCGTTCCGAAGCATTTTTAAACTTCACCGCAATTCCGAGAACAATGGAAGAGTTCCGAAGCATTTTTAAACGTCAGCGGAATTCCGAGAACAATGGAAGAGTTCTGAAGCATTTTTAAACGTCAGCAGAATTTTGAAAACAATGGAAGATTTCCGAAGCATTTTTAAACGTCAGCGGAATTCTGCGAACACTGGAAGAGTTCCGAAGCATTTTTAAACTTCAACGGAATTCCGAGAACAATGGAAGAGTTGTGAAGCATTTTTAAAAGTCAGCGGAATTCCGAGAACAATAGAAGAGTTGTGAAGCAATTTTAAGCGTCAGCGGAATTCCGAGAACAATGGAAGTGTTCCGAAGCATTTTTAAACGTCAGCGGAATTCCGAGAACAATGGAAGCGTTCTGAAGCATTTTTAAAAGTCAGAGGAATTCTGAGAACAATAGAAGAGTTGTGAAGCATTTTTAAGCGTCAGCGGAATTCCGAGAACAATGGAAGAATTCCGAAGCATTTTTAAACTTCAAAACTTCAGCAGAATTCCGAGAAAAATGGAAGAGTTCCGAAGCATTTTTAAAAGTCAGCGGAATTCCGAGAACAATGGAAGAGTTCCGAAGCATTTTTAAAAGTCAGCAGAATTCCGAGAACAATAGAAGGGTACCAAAGCATGTTTAATCTTCAGCGGAATTCTGAGAACAATGGAAGAGTTCCGAAGCATTTTTAAACTTCAGCAGAATTCCGAGAACAATGGAAGAGTTCCGAAGCATACTTAAACTTCAGCGGAATTCCGAGAACAATGGAAGAGTTCAGAAGCATTTTTAAAAGTCAGCGGAATACCGAGAACAATGGAAGAGTTGTGAAGCATTTTTAAGCATCAGCGGAATTCCGAGAACAATGGAAGAGTTCCGAAGCATTTTTAAACTTCAGCAGAATTCCGAGAACAATGGAAGAGTTCCGAAGCATACTTAAACTTCAGCGGAATTCCGAGAACAATGGAAGAGTTCAGAAGCATTTTTAAAAGTCAGCGGAATACCGAGAACAATGGAAGAGTTGTGAAGCATTTTTAAACGTCAGCGGAATACCAAAACAATGGAAGAGTTCCGAAGCATTTTTAAAAGTCAGCGGAATTCCGAGAACAATGGAAGAGTTCTGAATCATTTTTAAACGTCAGCGGAATTTTGAAAACAATGGAAGATTTCCGAAGCATTTTTAAACGTCAGCGGAATTCTGCGAACACTGGAAGAGTTCCGAAGCATTTTTAAAAGTCAGCGGAATTCCGAGAACAATGGAAGAGTTGTGAAGCATTTTTAAGCGTCAGCGGAATTCCGAGAACAATGGAAAAATTCCGAAGCATTTTTAAACTTCAAAACTTCAGCGGAATTCCGAGAACAATGGAAGAGTTCCGAAGCATTTTTAAAAGTCAGCGGAATTCCGAGAACAATGGAAGAGTTCCGAAGCATTTTTAAAAGTCAGCAGAATTCCGAGAACAATAGAAGGGTACCAAAGCATGTTTAAACTTCAGCGGAATTCTGAGAACAATGTAAGCGTTCCGAAGCATTTTTAAACTTCACCGCAATTCCGAGAACAACGGAAGAGTTCCGAAGCATTTTTAAACGTCAGCGGAATTCCGAGAACAATGGAAGAGTTCTGAAGCATTTTTAAACGTCAGCGGATTTTGAAAACAATGGAAGATTTCCGAAGCATTTTTAAACGTCAGCGGAATTCTGCAAACACTGGAAGAGTTCCGAAGCATTTTTAAACTTCAGCGGAATTTGGAGAACAATCGAAGAGTTCCGAAGCAATTTTAAAAGTCAGCGGAATTCCGAGAACAATGGAAGAGTTGTGAAGCATTTTTAAACGTCAGTGGAATTCCAAGAACAAAGGAAGAGTTCCGAAGCATTTTTAAACGTCAGCAGAATTCCGAGAACAATGGAAGAGTTCTGAAGGCTTTTTAAATGTCAGCGGAATTCCGAGAACAATGGAAGAGTTCCGAAGCATTTTTAAATGTCAGCGGAATTCTGAGAACAATGGAAGAGTTCCGAAGCATTTTTAAACTTCAGCGGAATTCCGAGAACAATGGAAGAGTTCAGAAGCATTTTTAAAAGTCAGCGGAATTCCGAGAACAATGGAAGAGTTCCGAAGCATTTTTAAAAGTCAGCGGAATTCCGAGAACAATGGAAGAGTTGTGAAGCATTTTTAAGCGTCAGCGGAATTCCGAGAACAATGGAAGAATTCCGAAGCATTTGTAAACTTCAAAACTTCAGAAGAATTCCGAGAACAATGGAAGAGTTCCGAAGCATTTTTAAACTTCAGCAGAATTCCGAGAACAATGGAAGAGTTCCGAAGCATACTTAAACTTCAGCGGAATTCCGAGAACAATGGAAGAGTTCTGAAGCATTTTTAAAAGTCAGCGGAATACCGAGAACAATGGAAGAGTTCTGAAGCCTTTTTAAATGTCAGCGGAATTCCGAGAACAATGGAAGAGTTCCGAAGCATTTTTAAATGTCAGCGGAATTCTGAGAACAATGGAAGAGTTCCGAAGCATTTTTAAACTTCAGCAGAATTCCGAGAACAATGGAAGAGTTCCGAAGCATACTTAAACTTCAGCGGAATTCCGAGAACAATGGAAGAGTTCTGAAGCATTTTTAAAAGTCAGCGGAATACCGAGAACAATGGAAGAGTTCCGAAGCATTTTTAAATGTCAGCGGAATTCCGAGAACAATGGAAGAGTTCTGAAGCATTTTTAAACGTCAGCGGATTTTGAAAACAATGGAAGATTTCCGAAGCATTTTTAAACGTCAGCGGAATTCTGCAAACACTGGAAGAGTTCCGAAGCATTTTTAAACTTCAGCGGAATTTGGAGAACAATCGAAGAGTTCCGAAGCAATTTTAAAAGTCAGCGGAATTCCGAGAACAATGGAAGAGTTGTGAAGCATTTTTAAACGTCAGTGGAATTCCAAGAACAAAGGAAGAGTTCCGAAGCATTTTTAAACGTCAGCGGAATTCCGAGAACAATGGAAGAGTTCTGAAGGCTTTTTAAATGTCAGCGGAATTCCGAGAACAATGGAAGAGTTCCGAAGCATTTTTAAATGTCAGCGGAATTCTGAGAACAATGGAAGAGTTCCGAAGCATTTTTAAACTTCAGCAGAATTCCGAGAACAATGGAAGAGTTCAGAAGCATTTTTAAAAGTCAGCGGAATACCGAGAACAATGGAAGAGTTGTGAAGCATTTTTAAGCATCAGCGGAATTCCGAGAACAATGGAAGAGTTCCGAAGCATTTTTAAACTTCAGAAGAATTCTGAGAACAATGGAAGAGTTCCGAAGCATTCTTAAACTTCAGCGGAATTCCGAGAACAATGGAAGAATTCCGAAGCATTTTTAAAATTCAAAACTTCAGCGGAATTCCGAGAACAATGGAAGAGTTCCGAAGCATTTTTAAAAGTCAGCGGAATTCCGAGATCAATGGAAGAGTTCCGAAGCATTTTTAAAAGTCAGCGGAATTCCGAGAACAATGGAAGAGTTCCGAAGCATTTTTAAACTTCAGAAGAATTCTGAGAACAATGGAAGAGTTCCGAAGCATTCTTAAACTTCAGCGGAATTCCGAGAACAATGGAAGAGTTTCGAAGCATTTTTAAAAGTCAGCGGAATTCCGAGAACAATAGAAGAGTTGTGAAGCAATTTTAAGCGTCAGCGGAATTCCGAGAACAATGGAAGAGTTCCGAAGCATTTTTAAACGTCAGCGGAATTCCGAGAACAATGGAAGAGTTCTGAAGCATTTTTAAAAGTCAGCGGAATTCTGAGAACAATAGAAGAGTTGTGAAGCATTTTTAAGCGTCAGCGGAATTCCGAGAACAATGGAAGAATTCCGAAGCATTTTTAAAATTCAAAACTTCAGCGGAATTCCGAGAACAATGGAAGAGTTCCGAAGCATTTTTAAAAGTCAGCGGAATTCCGAGAACAATGGAAGAGTTCCGAAGCATTTTTAAAAGTCAGCGGAATTCCGAGAACAATGGAAGAGTTCTGAAGCATTTTTAAAAGTCAGCGGAATTCTGAAAACAATAGAAGAGTTGTGAAGCATTTTTAAGCGTCAGCGGAATTCCGAGAACAATCGAAGAGTTCCGAAGCATTATTAAAAGTCAGCGGAATTCCGAGAACAATGGAAGAGTTGTGAAGCATTTTTAAGCATCAGCGGAATTTCGAGAACAATGGAAGAGTTCCGAAGCATTTTGAAACTTCAGAAGAATTCTGAGAACAATGGAAGAGTTCCGAAGCATTCTTAAACTTCAGCGGAATTCCGAGAACAATGGAAGAGTTTCGAAGCATTTTTAAAAGTCAGCGGAATTCCGAGAACAAAAGAAGAGTTGTGAAGCAATTTTAAGCGTCAGCGGAATTCCGAGAACAATGGAAGAGTTCCGAAGCATTTTTAAACGTCAGCGGAATTCCGAGAACAATGGAAGAGTTCTGAAGCATTTTTAAAAGTCAGCGGAATTCTGAGAACAATAGAAGAGTTGTGAAGCATTTTTAAGCGTTAGCGGAATTCCGAGAACAATGGAAGAATTCCGAAGCATTTTTAAACTTCAAAACTTCAGCGGAATTCCGAGAACAATGGAAGAGTTCCGAAGCATTTTTAAAAGTCAGCGGAATTCCGAGAACAATGGAAGAGTTCCGAAGCATTTTTAAAAGTCAGCGGAATTCCGAGAACAATGGAAGAGTTCTGAAGCATTTTTAAAAGTCAGCGGAATGCTGAGAACAATAGAAGAGTTGTGAAGCATTTTTAAGCGTCAGCGGAATTCCGAGAACAATGGAAGAATTCCGAAGCATTTTTAAACTTCAAAACTTCAGCAGAATTCCGAGAACAATGGAAGAGTTCCGAAGCATTTTTAAAAGTCAGCAGAATTCCGAGAACAATAGAAGGGTACCAAAGCATGTTTAAACTTCAGCGGAATTCTGAGAACAATGTAAGCGTTCCGAAGCATTTTTAAACTTCACTGCAATTCCGAGAACAATGGAAGAGTTCCGAAGCATTTTTAAACGTCAGCGGAATTCCGAGAACAATGGAAGAGTTCTGAAGCATTTTTAAACGTCAGCGGATTTTAAAAACAATGGAAGATTTCCGAAGCATTTTTAAACGTCAGCGGAATTCTGCAAACACTGGAAGAGTTCCAAAGCATTTTTAAACTTCAGCGGAATTTGGAGAACAATCGAAGAGTTCCAAAGCAATTTTAAAAGTCAGCGGAATTCCGAGAACAATGGAAGAGTTGTGAAGCATTTTTAAACGTCAGTGGAAATCCAAGAACAAAGGAAGAGTTCCGAAGCATTTTTAAACGTCAGCGGAATTCCGAGAACAATGGAAGAGTTCTGAAGGCTTTTTAAATGTCAGCGGAATTCCGAGAACAATGGAAGAGTTCCGAAGCATTTTTAAATGTCAGCGGAATTCTGAGAACAATGGAAGAGTTACGAAGCATTTTTAAACTTCAGCAGAATTCCGAGAACAATGGAAGAGTTCCGAAGCATACTTAAACTTCAGCGGAATTCCGAGAACAATGGAAGAGTTCAGAAGCATTTTTAAAAGTCAGCGGAATTCCGAGAACAATGGAAGAGTTCCGAAGCATTTTTAAAAGTCAGCGGAATTCCGAGAACAATGGAAGAGTTCCGAAGCATTTTTAAAAGTCAGCAGAATTCCGAGAACAATAGAAGGGTACCAAAGCATGTTTAAACTTCAGCGGAATTCTGAGAACAATGGAAGAGTTCCGAAGCATTTTTAAACGTCAGCGGAATTTTGAAAACAATGGAAGATTTCCGAAGCATTTTTAAACGTCAGCGGAATTCTGCGAACACTGGAAGAGTTCCGAAGCATTTTTAAACTTCAGCGGAATTTGGAGAACAATCGAAGAGTTCCGAAGCATTTTTAAAAGTCAGCGGAATTCCGAGAACAATGGAAGAGTTGTGAAGCATTTTTAAGCATCAGCGGAATTCCGAGAACAATGGAAGAGTTCCGAAGCATTTTTAAACTTCAGCAGAATTCTGAGAACAATGGAAGAGTTCCGAAGCATTCTTAAACTTCAGCGGAATTCCGAGGACAATGGAAGAGTTCCGAAGCATTTTTAAATGTCAGCGGAATTCCGAGAACAATAGAAGAGTTGTGAAGCATTTTTAAGCGTCAGCGGAATTCCGAGAACAATGGAAGAATTCCGAAGCATTTGTAAACTTCAAAACTTCAGAAGAATTCCGAGAACAATGGAAGAGTTCCGAAGCATTTTTAAACTTCAGCAGAATTCCGAGAACAATGGAAGAGTTCCGAAGCATACTTAAACTTCAGCGGAATTCCGAGAACAATGGAAGAGTTCTGAAGCATTTTTAAAAGTCAGCGGAATACCGAGAACAATGGAAGAGTTCTGAAGCCTTTTTAAATGTCAGCGGAATTCCGAGAACAATGGAAGAGTTCCGAAGCATTTTTAAATGTCAGCGGAATTCTGAGAACAATGGAAGAGTTCCGAAGCATTTTTAAACTTCAGCAGAATTCCGAGAACAATGGAAGAGTTCCGAAGCATACTTAAACTTCAGCGGAATTCCGAGAACAATGGAAGAGTTCTGAAGCATTTTTAAAAGTCAGCGGAATACCGAGAACAATGGAAGAGTTCCGAAGCATTTTTAAATGTCAGCGGAATTCCGAGAACAATGGAAGAGTTCTGAAGCATTTTTAAACGTCAGCGGATTTTGAAAACAATGGAAGATTTCCGAAGCATTTTTAAACGTCAGCGGAATTCTGCAAACACTGGAAGAGTTCCGAAGCATTTTTAAACTTCAGCGGAATTTGGAGAACAATCGAAGAGTTCCGAAGCAATTTTAAAAGTCAGCGGAATTCCGAGAACAATGGAAGAGTTGTGAAGCATTTTTAAACGTCAGTGGAATTCCAAGAACAAAGGAAGAGTTCCGAAGCATTTTTAAACGTCAGCGGAATTCCGAGAACAATGGAAGAGTTCTGAAGGCTTTTTAAATGTCAGCGGAATTCCGAGAACAATGGAAGAGTTCCGAAGCATTTTTAAATGTCAGCGGAATTCTGAGAACAATGGAAGAGTTCCGAAGCATTTTTAAACTTCAGCAGAATTCCGAGAACAATGGAAGAGTTCAGAAGCATTTTTAAAAGTCAGCGGAATACCGAGAACAATGGAAGAGTTGTGAAGCATTTTTAAGCATCAGCGGAATTCCGAGAACAATGGAAGAGTTCCAAAGCATTTTTAAACTTCAGAAGAATTCTGAGAACAATGGAAGAGTTCCGAAGCATTCTTAAACTTCAGCGGAATTCCGAGAACAATGGAAGAGTTTCGAAGCATTTTTAAAAGTCAGCGGAATTCCGAGAACAATAGAAGAGTTGTGAAGCAATTTTAAGCGTCAGCGGAATTCCGAGAACAATGGAAGAGTTCCGAAGCATTTTTAAACGTCAGCGGAATTCCGAGAACAATGGAAGAGTTCTGAAGCATTTTTAAAAGTCAGCGGAATTCTGAGAACAATAGAAGAGTTGTGAAGCATTTTTAAGCGTCAGCGGAATTCCGAGAACAATGGAAGAATTCCGAAGCATTTTTAAAATTCAAAACTTCAGCGGAATTCCAAGAACAATGGAAGAGTTCCGAAGCATTTTTAAAAGTCAG
Organism: Phyllobates terribilis; assembly: GCF_046119375.1. Taxonomy (NCBI): domain Eukaryota; kingdom Metazoa; phylum Chordata; class Amphibia; order Anura; family Dendrobatidae; genus Phyllobates; species Phyllobates terribilis. Next base: position 7,986,834 of record NW_027362788.1, on the reverse strand, counting down.
CGGAATTCCGAGAACAATGGAAGAGTTCTGAAGCATTTTTAAAAGTCAGCGGAATTCCGAGAACAATGGAAGAGTTCTGAAGCATTTTTAAAAGTCAGCGGAATTCCGAGAACAATGGAAGAGTTCCGAAGCATTTTTAAAAGTCAGCGGAATTCCGAGAACAATGGAAGAGTTCTGAAGCATTTTTAAAAGTCAGCGGAATTCCGAGAACAATGGAAGAGTTCTGAAGCATTTTTAAAAGTCAGCGGAATACCGAGAACAATGGAAGAGTTGTGAAGCATTTTTAAGCATCAGCGGAATTCCGAGAACAATGGAAGAGTTCCGAAGCATTTTTAAACTTCAGAAGAATTCTGAGAACAATGGAAGAGTTCCGAAGCATTCTTAAACTTCAGCGGAATTCCGAGAACAATGGAAGAGTTTCGAAGCATTTTTAAAAGTCAGCGGAATTCCGAGAACAATGGAAGAGTTCTGAAGCATTTTTAAAAGTCAGCGGAATTCCGAGAACAATGGAAGAGTTCTGAAGCATTTTTAAAAGTCAGCGGAATTCTGAGAACAATAGAAGAGTTGTGAGGCATTTTTAAGCGTCAGCGGAATTCCGAGAACAATGGAAGAATTCCGAAGCATTTTTAAAATTCAAAACTTCAGCGGAATTCCGAGAACAATGGAAGAGTTCCGAAGCATTTTTAAAAGTCAGCGGAATTCCGAGAACAATGGAAGAGTTCTGAAGCATTTTTAAAAGTCAGCGGAATTCCGAGAACAATGGAAGAGTTCTGAAGCATTTTTAAAAGTCAGCGGAATTCCGAGAACAATGGAAGAGTTCCGAAGCATTTTTAAAAGTCAGCGGAATTCCGAGAACAATGGAAGAGTTCTGAAGCATTTTTAAAAGTCAGCGGAATTCCGAGAACAATGGAAGAGTTCTGAAGCATTTTTAAAAGTCAGCGGAATACCGAGAACAATGGAAGAGTTGTGAAGCATTTTTAAGCATCAGCGGAATTCCGAGAACAATGGAAGAGTTCCGAAGCATTTTTAAACTTCAGAAGAATTCTGAGAACAATGGAAGAGTTCCGAAGCATTCTTAAACTTCAGCGGAATTCCGAGAACAATGGAAGAGTTTCGAAGCATTTTTAAAAGTCAGCGGAATTCCGAGAACAATAGAAGAGTTGTGAAGCAATTTTAAGCATCAGCGGAATTCCGAGAACAATGGAAGAGTTCCGAAGCATTTTTAAAAGTCAGCGGAATTCCGAGAACAATGGAAGAGTTCTGAAGCATTTTTAAAAGTCAGCGGATTTTGAAAACAATGGAAGATTTCCGAAGCATTTTTAAACGTCAGCGGAATTCTGCAAACACTGGAAGAGTTCCGAAGCATTTTTAAACTTCAGCGGAATTTGGAGAACAATCGAAGAGTTCCGAAGCAATTTTAAAAGTCAGCGGAATTCCGAGAACAATGGAAGAGTTGTGAAGCATTTTTAAACGTCAGTGGAATTCCAAGAACAAAGGAAGAGTTCCGAAGCATTTTTAAACGTCAGCGGAATTCCGAGAACAATTGAAGAGTTCTGAAGGCTTTTTAAATGTCAGCGGAATTCCGAGAACAATGGAAGAGTTCCGAAGCATTTTTAAATGTCAGCGGAATTCTGAGAACAATGGAAGAGTTCCGAAGCATTTTTAAACTTCAGCAGAATTCCGAGAACAATGGAAGAGTTCAGAAGCATTTTTAAAAGTCAGCGGAATACCGAGAACAATGGAAGAGTTGTGAAGCATTTTTAAGCATCAGCGGAATTCCGAGAACAATGGAAGAGTTCCGAAGCATTTTTAAACTTCAGAAGAATTCTGAGAACAATGGAAGAGTTCCGAAGCATTCTTAAACTTCAGCGGAATTCCGAGAACAATGGAAGAGTTTCGAAGCATTTTTAAAAGTCAGCGGAATTCCGAGAACAATAGAAGAGTTGTGAAGCAATTTTAAGCGTCAGCGGAATTCCGAGAACAATGGAAGAGTTCCGAAGCATTTTTAAACGTCAGCGGAATTCCGAGAACAATGGAAGAGTTCTGAAGCATTTTTAAAAGTCAGCGGAATTCTGAGAACAATAGAAGAGTTGTGAAGCATTTTTAAGCGTCAGCGGAATTCCGAGAACAATGGAAGAATTCCGAAGCATTTTTAAAATTCAAAACTTCAGCGGAATTCCAAGAACAATGGAAGAGTTCCGAAGCATTTTTAAAAGTCAGCGGAATTCCGAGAACAATGGAAGAGTTCTGAAGCATTTTTAAAAGTCAGCGGAATTCCGAGAACAATGGAAGAGTTCTGAAGCATTTTTAAAAGTCAGCGGAATTCCGAGAACAATGGAAGAGTTCCGAAGCATTTTTAAAAGTCAGCGGAATTCCGAGAACAATGGAAGAGTTCTGAAGCATTTTTAAAAGTCAGCGGAATTCCGAGAACAATGGAAGAGTTCTGAAGCATTTTTAAAAGTCAGCGGAATACCGAGAACAACGGAAGAGTTGTGAAGCATTTTTAAGCATCAGCGGAATTCCGAGAACAATGGAAGAGTTCCGAAGCATTTTTAAACTTCAGAAGAATTCTGAGAACAATGGAAGAGTTCCGAAGCATTCTTAAACTTCAGCGGAATTCCGAGAACAATGGAAGAGTTTCGAAGCATTTTTAAAAGTCAGCGGAATTCCGAGAACAATAGAAGAGTTGTGAAGCAATTTTAAGCGTCAGCGGAATTCCGAGAACAATGGAAGAGTTCCGAAGCATTTTTAAAAGTCAGCGGAATTCCGAGAACAATGGAAGAGTTCTGAAGCATTTTTAAAAGTCAGCGGAATTCTGAGAACAATAGAAGAGTTGTGAGGCATTTTTAAGCGTCAGCGGAATTCCGAGAACAATGGAAGAATTCCGAAGCATTTTTAAAATTCAAAACTTCAGCGGAATTCCGAGAACAATGGAAGAGTTCCGAAGCATTTTTAAAAGTCAGCGGAATTCCGAGAACAATGGAAGAGTTCTGAAGCATTTTTAAAAGTCAGCGGAATTCCGAGAACAATGGAAGAGTTCTGAAGCATTTTTAAAAGTCAGCGGAATTCCGAGAACAATGGAAGAGTTCCGAAGCATTTTTAAAAGTCAGCGGAATTCCTAGAACAATGGAAGAGTTCTGAAGCATTTTTAAAAGTCAGCGGAATTCCGAGAACAATGGAAGAGTTCTGAAGCATTTTTAAAAGTCAGCGGAATACCGAGAACAATGGAAGAGTTGTGAAGCATTTTTAAGCATCAGCGGAATTCCGAGAACAATGGAAGAGTTCCGAAGCATTTTTAAACTTCAGAAGAATTCTGAGAACAATGGAAGAGTTCCGAAGCATTCTTAAACTTCAGCGGAATTCCGAGAACAATGGAAGAGTTTCGAAGCATTTTTAAAAGTCAGCGGAATTCCGAGAACAATAGAAGAGTTGTGAAGCAATTTTAAGCATCAGCGGAATTCCGAGAACAATGGAAGAGTTCCGAAGCATTTTTAAAAGTCAGCGGAATTCCGAGAACAATGGAAGAGTTCTGAAGCATTTTTAAAAGTCAGCGGAATTCTGAGAACAATATAAGAGTTGTGAAGCATTTTTAAGCGTCAGCGGAATTCCGAGAACAATGGAAGAATTCCGAAGCATTTTTAAACTTCAAAACTTCAGCAGAATTCCGAGAACAATGGAAGAGTTCCGAAGCATTCTTAAACTTCAGCGGAATTCCGAGAACAATGGAAGAGTTCCGAAGCATTTTTAAAAGTCAGCGGAATTCCGAGAACAATGGAAGAGTTCCGAAGCATTTTTAAAAGTCAGCAGAATTCCGAGAACAATAGAAGGGTACCAAAGCATGTTTAAACTTTAGCGGAATTCTGAGAACAATGGAAGAGTTCTGAAGCATTTTTAAAAGTCAGCGGAATTCCGAGAACAATGGAAGAGTTCTGAAGCATTTTTAAAAGTCAGCGGAATTCCGAGAACAATGGAAGAGTTCTGAAGCATTTTTAAAAGTCAGCGGAATTCCGAGAACAATGGAAGAGTTCTGAAGCATTTTTAAAAGTCAGCGGAATTCCGAGAACAATGGAAGAGTTCCGAAGCATTTTTAAAAGTCAGCGGAATTCCGAGAACAATGGAAGAGTTCTGAAGCATTTTTAAAAGTCAGCGGAATTCCGAGAACAATGGAAGAGTTCTGAAGCATTTTTAAAAGTCAGCGGAATACCGAGAACAATGGAAGAGTTGTGAAGCATTTTTAAGCATCAGCGGAATTCCGAGAACAATGGAAGAGTTCCGAAGCATTTTTAAACTTCAGAAGAATTCTGAGAACAATGGAAGAGTTCCGAAGCATTCTTAAACTTCAGCGGAATTCCGAGAACAATGGAAGAGTTTCGAAGCATTTTTAAAAGTCAGCGGAATTCCGAGAACAATAGAAGAGTTGTGAAGCAATTTTAAGCGTCAGCGGAATTCCGAGAACAATGGAAGAGTTCCGAAGCATTTTTAAAAGTCAGCGGAATTCCGAGAACAATGGAAGAGTTCTGAAGCATTTTTAAAAGTCAGCGGAATTCTGAGAACAATAGAAGAGTTGTGAGGCATTTTTAAGCGTCAGCGGAATTCCGAGAACAATGGAAGAATTCCAAAGCATTTTTAAAATTCAAAACTTCAGCGGAATTCCGAGAACAATGGAAGAGTTCCGAAGCATTTTTAAAAGTCAGCGGAATTCCGAGAACAATGGAAGAGTTCTGAAGCATTTTTAAAAGTCAGCGGAATTCCGAGAACAATGGAAGAGTTCTGAAGCATTTTTAAAAGTCAGCGGAATTCCGAGAACAATGGAAGAGTTCTGAAGCATTTTTAAAAGTCAGCGGAATTCCGAGAACAATGGAAGAGTTCTGAAGCATTTTTAAAAGTCAGCGGAATTCCGAGAACAATGGAAGAGTTCTGAAGCATTTTTAAAAGTCAGCGGAATACCGAGAACAATGGAAGAGTTGTGAAGCATTTTTAAGCATCAGCGGAATTCCGAGAACAATGGAAGAGTTCCGAAGCATTTTTAAACTTCAGAAGAATTCTGAGAACAATGGAAGAGTTCCGAAGCATTCTTAAACTTCAGCGGAATTCCGAGAACAATGGAAGAGTTTCGAAGCATTTTTAAAAGTCAGCGGAATTCCGAGAACAATAGAAGAGTTGTGAAGCAATTTTAAGCGTCAGCGGAATTCCGAGAACAATGGAAGAGTTCCGAAGCATTTTTAAAAGTCAGCGGAATTCCGAGAACAATGGAAGAGTTCTGAAGCATTTTTAAAAGTCAGCGGAATTCTGAGAACAATAGAAGAGTTGTGAAGCATTTTTAAGCGTCAGCGGAATTCCGAGAACAATGGAAGAATTCCGAAGCATTTTTAAACTTCAAAACTTCAGCAGAATTCCGAGAACAATGGAAGAGTTCCGAAGCATTCTTAAACTTCAGCGGAATTCCGAGAACAATGGAAGAGTTCCGAAGCATTTTTAAAAGTCAGCGGAATTCCGAGAACAATGGAAGAGTTCCGAAGCATTTTTAAAAGCCAGCAGAATTCCGAGAACAATAGAAGGGTACCAAAGCATGTTTAAACTTCAGCGGAATTCTGAGAACAATGGAAGAGTTCCGAAGCATTTTTAAACGTCAGCGGAATTCCGAGAACAATGGAAGAGTTCTGAAGCATTTTTAAACGTCAGCGGAATTTTGAAAACAATGGAAGATTTCCGAAGCATTTTTAAACGTCAGCGGAATTCTGCGAACACTGGAAGAGTTCCGAAGCATTTTTAAAAGTCAGCGGAATTCCGAGAACAATGGAAGAGTTGTGAAGCATTTTTAAGCGTCAGCGGAATTCCGAGAACAATGGAAAAATTCCGAAGCATTTTTAAACTTCAAAACTTCAGCGGAATTCCGAGAACAATGGAAGAGTTCCGAAGCATTTTTAAAAGTCAGCGGAATTCCGAGAACAATGGAAGAGTTCCGAAGCATTTTTAAAAGTCAGCAGAATTCCGAGAACAATAGAAGGGTACCAAAGCATGTTTAAACTTCAGCGGAATTCTGAGAACAATGTAAGCGTTCCGAAGCATTTTTAAACTTCACTGCAATTCCGAGAACAATGGAAGAGTTCCGAAGCATTTTTAAACGTCAGCGGAATTCCGAGAACAATGGAAGAGTTCTGAAGCATTTTTAAACGTCAGCGGATTTTAAAAACAATGGAAGATTTCCGAAGCATTTTTAAACGTCAGCGGAATTCTGCAAACACTGGAAGAGTTCCGAAGCATTTTTAAACTTCAGCGGAATTTGGAGAACAATCGAAGAGTTCCGAAGCAATTTTAAAAGTCAGCGGAATTCCGAGAACAATGGAAGAGTTGTGAAGCATTTTTAAACGTCAGTGGAAATCCAAGAACAAAGGAAGAGTTCCGAAGCATTTTTAAACGTCAGCGGAATTCCGAGAACAATGGAAGAGTTCTGAAGGCTTTTTAAATGTCAGCGGAATTCCGAGAACAATGGAAGAGTTCCGAAGCATTTTTAAATGTCAGCGGAATTCTGAGAACAATGGAAGAGTTACGAAGCATTTTTAAACTTCAGCAGAATTCCGAGAACAATGGAAGAGTTCCGAAGCATACTTAAACTTCAGCGGAATTCCGAGAACAATGGAAGAGTTCAGAAGCATTTTTAAAAGTCAGCGGAATTCCGAGAACAATGGAAGAGTTCCGAAGCATTTTTAAAAGTCAGCGGAATTCCGAGAACAATGGAAGAGTTCCGAAGCATTTTTAAAAGTCAGCAGAATTCCGAGAACAATAGAAGGGTACCAAAGCATGTTTAAACTTCAGCGGAATTCTGAGAACAATGGAAGAGTTCCGAAGCATTTTTAAACGTCAGCGGAATTCCGAGAACAATGGAAGAGTTCTGAAGCATTTTTAAACGTCAGCGGAATTTTGAAAACAATGGAAGATTTCCGAAGCATTTTTAAACGTCAGCGGAATTCTGCGAACACTGGAAGAGTTCCGAAGCATTTTTAAACTTCAGCGGAATTTGGAGAACAATCGAAGAGTTCCGAAGCATTTTTAAAAGTCAGCGGAATTCCGAGAACAATGGAAGAGTTGTGAAGCATTTTAAAGCATCAGCGGAATTCCGAAAACAAAGGAAGAGTTCCGAAGCATTTTTAAACTTCAGCAGAATTCTGAGAACAATGGAAGAGTTCCGAAGCATTCTTAAACTTCAGCGGAATTCCGAGGACAATGGAAGAGTTCCGAAGCATTTTTAAATGTCAGCGGAATTCCGAGAACAATAGAAGAGTTGTGAAGCATTTTTAAGCGTCAGCGGAATTCCGAGAACAATGGAAGAATTCCGAAGCATTTGTAAACTTCAAAACTTCAGAAGAATGCCGAGAACAATGGAAGAGTTCCGAAGCATTTTTAAACTTCAGCAGAATTCCGAGAACAATGGAAGAGTTCCGAAGCATACTTAAACTTCAGCGGAATTCCGAGAACAATGGAAGAGTTCCGAAGCATTTTTAAATGTCAGCGGAATTCCGAGAACAATGGAAGAGTTCTGAAGCATTTTTAAACGTCAGCGGATTTTGAAAACAATGGAAGATTTCCGAAGCATTTTTAAACGTCAGCGGAATTCTGCAAACACTGGAAGAGTTCCGAAGCATTTTTAAACTTCAGCGGAATTTGGAGAACAATAGAAGAGTTCCGAAGCAATTTTAAAAGTCAGCGGAATTCCGAGAACAATGGAAGAGTTGTGAAGCATTTTTAAACGTCAGTGGAATTCCAAGAACAAAGGAAGAGTTCCGAAGCATTTTTAAACGTCAGCGGAATTCCGAGAACAATGGAAGAGTTCTGAAGGCTTTTTAAATGTCAGCGGAATTCCGAGAACAATGGAAGAGTTCCGAAGCATTTTTAAATGTCTGCGGAATTCTGAGAACAATGGAAGAGTTCCGAAGCATTTTTAAACTTCAGCAGAATTCCGAGAACAATGGAAGAGTTCAGAAGCATTTTTAAAAGTCAGCGGAATACCGAGAACAATGGAAGAGTTGTGAAGCATTTTTAAGCATCAGCGGAATTCCGAGAACAATGGAAGAGTTCCGAAGCATTTTTAAACTTCAGAAGAATTCTGAGAACAATGGAAGAGTTCCGAAGCATTCTTAAACTTCAGCGGAATTCCGAGAACAATGGAAGAGTTTCGAAGCATTTTTAAAAGTCAGCGGAATTCCGAGAACAATAGAAGAGTTGTGAAGCAATTTTAAGCGTCAGCGGAATTCCGAGAACAATGGAAGAGTTCCGAAGCATTTTTAAACGTCAGCGGAATTCCGAGAACAATGGAAGAGTTCTGAAGCATTTTTAAAAGTCAGCGGAATTATGAGAACAATAGAAGAGTTGTGAAGCATTTTTAAGCGTCAGCGGAATTCCGAGAACAATGGAAGAATTCCGAAGCATTTTTAAAATTCAAAACTTCAGCGGAATTCCGAGAACAATGGAAGAGTTCTGAAGCATTTTTAAAAGTCAGCGGAATTCCGAGAACAATGGAAGAGTTCTGAAGCATTTTTAAAAGTCAGCGGAATACCAAGAACAATGGAAGAGTTGTGAAGCATTTTTAAGCATCAGCGGAATTCCGAGAACAATGGAAGAGTTCCGAAGCATTTTTAAACTTCGGAAGAATTCTGAGAACAATGGAAGAGTTCCGAAGCATTCTTAAACTTCAGCGGAATTCTGAGAACAATGGAAGAGTTTCGAAGCATTTTTAAAAGTCAGCGGAATTCCGAGAACAATAGAAGAGTTGTGAAGCAATTTTAAGCGTCAGCGGAATTCCGAGAACAATGGAAGAGTTCCGAAGCATTTTTAAACGTCAGCGGAATTCCGAGAACAATGGAAGAGTTCTGAAGCATTTTTAAAAGTCAGCGGAATTCTGAGAACAATAGAAGAGTTGTGAAGCATTTTTAAGCATTAGCGGAATTCCGAGAACAATGGAAGAATTCCGAAGCATTTTTAAACTTCAAAACTTCAGCGGAATTCCGAGAACAATGGAAGAGTTCCGAAGCATTTTTAAAAGTCAGCGGAATTCCGAGAACAATGGAAGAGTTCCGAAGCATTTTTAAAAGTCAGCGGAATTCCGAGAACAATGGAAGAGTTCTGAAGCATTTTTAAAAGTCAGCGGAATTCTGAGAACAATAGAAGAGTTGTGAAGCATTTTTAAGCGTCAGCGGAATTCCGAGAACAATGGAAGAATTCCGAAGCATTTTTAAACTTCAAAACTTCAGCAGAATTCCGAGAACAATGGAAGAGTTCCGAAGCATTCTTAAACTTCAGCGGAATTCCGAGAACAATGGAAGAGTTCCGAAGCATTTTTAAAAGTCAGCGGAATTCCGAGAACAATGGAAGAGTTCCGAAGCATTTTTAAAAGTCAGCAGAATTCCGAGAACAATAGAAGGGTACCAAAGCATGTTTAAACTTCAGCGGAATTCTGAGAACAATGGAAGAGTTCCGAAGCATTTTTAAACGTCAGCGGAATTCCGAGAACAATGGAAGAGTTCTGAAGCATTTTTAAACGTCAGCGGAATTTTGAAAACAATGGAAGATTTCCGAAGCATTTTTAAACGTCAGCGGAATTCTGCGAACACTGGAAGAGTTCCGAAGCATTTTTAAAAGTCAGCGGAATTCCGAGAACAATGGAAGAGTTGTGAAGCATTTTTAAGCGTCAGCGGAATTCCGAGAACAATGGAAAAATTCCGAAGCATTTTTAAACTTCAAAACTTCAGCGGAATTCCGAGAACAATGGAAGAGTTCCGAAGCATTTTTAAAAGTCAGCGGAATTCCGAGAACAATGGAAGAGTTCCGAAGCATTTTTAAAAGTCAGCAGAATTCCGAGAACAATAGAAGGGTACCAAAGCATGTTTAAACTTCAGCGGAATTCTGAGAACAATGTAAGCGTTCCGAAGCATTTTTAAACTTCACTGCAATTCCGAGAACAATGGAAGAGTTCCGAAGCATTTTTAAACGTCAGCGGAATTCCGAGAACAATGGAAGAGTTCTGAAGCATTTTTAAACGTCAGCGGATTTTAAAAACAATGGAAGATTTCCGAAGCATTTTTAAACGTCAGCGGAATTCTGCAAACACTGGAAGAGTTCCAAAGCATTTTTAAACTTCAGCGGAATTTGGAGAACAATCGAAGAGTTCCGAAGCAATTTTAAAAGTCAGCGGAATTCCGAGAACAATGGAAGAGTTGTGAAGCATTTTTAAACGTCAGTGGAAATCCAAGAACAAAGGAAGAGTTCCGAAGCATTTTTAAACGTCAGCGGAATTCCGAGAACAATGGAAGAGTTCTGAAGGCTTTTTAAATGTCAGCGGAATTCCGAGAACAATGGAAGAGTTCCGAAGCATTTTTAAATGTCAGCGGAATTCTGAGAACAATGGAAGAGTTACGAAGCATTTTTAAACTTCAGCAGAATTCCGAGAACAATGGAAGAGTTCCGAAGCATACTTAAACTTCAGCGGAATTCCGAGAACAATGGAAGAGTTCAGAAGCATTTTTAAAAGTCAGCGGAATTCCGAGAACAATGGAAGAGTTCCGAAGCATTTTTAAAAGTCAGCGGAATTCCGAGAACAATGGAAGAGTTCCGAAGCATTTTTAAAAGTCAGCAGAATTCCGAGAACAATAGAAGGGTACCAAAGCATGTTTAAACTTCAGCGGAATTCTGAGAACAATGGAAGAGTTCCGAAGCATTTTTAAACGTCAGCGGAATTCCGAGAACAATGGAAGAGTTCTGAAGCATTTTTAAACGTCAGCGGAATTTTGAAAACAATGGAAGATTTCCGAAGCATTTTTAAACGTCAGCGGAATTCTGCGAACACTGGAAGAGTTCCGAAGCATTTTTAAACTTCAGCGGAATTTGGAGAACAATCGAAGAGTTCCGAAGCATTTTTAAAAGTCAGCGGAATTCCGAGAACAATGGAATAGTTGTGAAGCATTTTTAAGCATCAGCGGAATTCCGAGAACAATGGAAGAGTTCCGAAGCATTTTTAAACTTCAGCAGAATTCTGAGAACAATGGAAGAGTTCCGAAGCATTCTTAAACTTCAGCGGAATTCCGAGGACAATGGAAGAGTTCCGAAGCATTTTTAAATGTCAGCGGAATTCCGAGAACAATAGAAGAGTTGTGAAGCATTTTTAAGCGTCAGCGGAATTCCGAGAACAATGGAAGAATTCCGAAGCATTTGTAAACTTCAAAACTTCAGAAGAATTCCGAGAACAATGGAAGAGTTCCGAAGCATTTTTAAACTTCAGCAGAATTCCGAGAACAATGGAAGAGTTCCGAAGCATACTTAAACTTCAGCGGAATTCCGAGAACAATGGAAGAGTTCTGAAGCATTTTTAAAAGTCAGCGGAATACCGAGAACAATGGAAGAGTTCCGAAGCATTTTTAAATGTCAGCGGAATTCCGAGGACAATGGAAGAGTTCTGAAGCATTTTTAAACGTCAGCGGATTTTGAAAACAATGGAAGATTTCCGAAGCATTTTTAAACGTCAGCGGAATTCTGCAAACACTGGAAGAGTTCCGAAGCATTTTTAAACTTCAGCGGAATTTGGAGAACAATCGAAGAGTTCCGAAGCAATTTTAAAAGTCAGCGGAATTCCGAGAACAATGGAAGAGTTGTGAAGCATTTTAAAACGTCAGTGGAATTCCAAGAACAAAGGAAGAGTTCCGAAGCATTTTTAAACGTCAGCGGAATTCCGAGAACAATGGAAGAGTTCTGAAGGCTTTTTAAATGTCAGCGGAATTCCGAGAACAATGGAAGAGTTCCGAAGCATTTTTAAAAGTCAGCAGAATTCCGAGAACAATAGAAGGGTACCAAAGCATGTTTAAACTTCAGCGGAATTCTGAGAACAATGGAAGAGTTCCGAAGCATTTTTAAACGTCAGCGGAATTCCGAGAACAATGGAAGAGTTCTGAAGCATTTTTAAACGTCAGCGGAATTTTGAAAACAATGGAAGATTTCCGAAGCATTTTTAAACGTCAGCGGAATTCTGCGAACACTGGAAGAGTTCCGAAGCATTTTTAAACTTCAGCGGAATTTGGAGAACAATCGAAGAGTTCCGAAGCATTTTTAAAAGTCAGCGGAATTCCGAGAACAATGGAATAGTTGTGAAGCATTTTTAAGCATCAGCGGAATTCCGAGAACAATGGAAGAGTTCCGAAGCATTTTTAAACTTCAGCAGAATTCTGAGAACAATGGAAGAGTTCCGAAGCATTCTTAAACTTCAGCGGAATTCCGAGGACAATGGAAGAGTTCCGAAGCATTTTTAAATGTCAGCGGAATTCCGAGAACAATAGAAGAGTTGTGAAGCATTTTTAAGCGTCAGCGGAATTCCGAGAACAATGGAAGAATTCCGAAGCATTTGTAAACTTCAAAACTTCAGAAGAATTCCGAGAACAATGGAAGAGTTCCGAAGCATTTTTAAACTTCAGCAGAATTCCGAGAACAATGGAAGAGTTCCGAAGCATACTTAAACTTCAGCGGAATTCCGAGAACAATGGAAGAGTTCTGAAGCATTTTTAAAAGTCAGCGGAATACCGAGAACAATGGAAGAGTTCCGAAGCATTTTTAAATGTCAGCGGAATTCCGAGGACAATGGAAGAGTTCTGAAGCATTTTTAAACGTCAGCGGATTTTGAAAACAATGGAAGATTTCCGAAGCATTTTTAAACGTCAGCGGAATTCTGCAAACACTGGAAGAGTTCCGAAGCATTTTTAAACTTCAGCGGAATTTGGAGAACAATCGAAGAGTTCCGAAGCAATTTTAAAAGTCAGCGGAATTCCGAGAACAATGGAAGAGTTGTGAAGCATTTTAAAACGTCAGTGGAATTCCAAGAACAAAGGAAGAGTTCCGAAGCATTTTTAAACGTCAGCGGAATTCCGAGAACAATGGAAGAGTTCTGAAGGCTTTTTAAATGTCAGCGGAATTCCGAGAACAATGGAAGAGTTCCGAAGCATTTTTAAAAGTCAGCAGAATTCCGAGAACAATAGAAGGGTACCAAAGCATGTTTAAACTTCAGCGGAATTCTGAGAACAATGGAAGAGTTCCGAAGCATTTTTAAACGTCAGCGGAATTCCGAGAACAATGGAAGAGTTCTGAAGCATTTTTAAACGTCAGCGGAATTTTGAAAACAATGGAAGATTTCCGAAGCATTTTTAAACGTCAGCGGAATTCTGCGAACACTGGAAGAGTTCCGAAGCATTTTTAAACTTCAGCGGAATTTGGAGAACAATCGAAGAGTTCCGAAGCATTTTTAAAAGTCAGCGGAATTCCGAGAACAATGGAAGAGTTGTGAAGCATTTTAAAGCATCAGCGGAATTCCGAGAACAAAGGAAGAGTTCCGAAGCATTTTTAAACTTCAGCAGAATTCTGAGAACAATGGAAGAGTTCCGAAGCATTCTTAAACTTCAGCGGAATTCCGAGGACAATGGAAGAGTTCCGAAGCATTTTTAAATGTCAGCGGAATTCCGAGAACAATAGAAGAGTTGTGAAGCATTTTTAAGCGTCAGCGGAATTCCGAGAACAATGGAAGAATTCCGAAGCATTTGTAAACTTCAAAACTTCAGAAGAATTCCGAGAACAATGGAAGAGTTCCGAAGCATTTTTAAACTTCAGCAGAATTCCGAGAACAATGGAAGAGTTCCGAAGCATACTTAAACTTCAGCGGAATTCCGAGAACAATGGAAGAGTTCCGAAGCATTTTTAAATGTCAGCGGAATTCCGAGAACAATGGAAGAGTTCTGAAGCATTTTTAAACGTCAGCGGATTTTGAAAACAATGGAAGATTTCCGAAGCATTTTTAAACGTCAGCGGAATTCTGCAAACACTGGAAGAGTTCCGAAGCATTTTTAAACTTCAGCGGAATTTGGAGAACAATCGAAGAGTTCCGAAGCAATTTTAAAAGTCAGCGGAATTCCGAGAACAATGGAAGAGTTGTGAAGCATTTTTAAACGTCAGTGGAATTCCAAGAACAAAGGAAGAGTTCCGAAGCATTTTTAAACGTCAGCGGAATTCCGAGAACAATGGAAGAGTTCTGAAGGCTTTTTAAATGTCAGCGGAATTCCGAGAACAATGGAAGAGTTCCGAAGCATTTTTAAATGTCAGCGGAATTCTGAGAACAATGGAAGAGTTCCGAAGCATTTTTAAACTTCAGCAGAATTCCGAGAACAATGGAAGAGTTCAGAAGCATTTTTAAAAGTCAGCGGAATACCGAGAACAATGGAAGAGTTGTGAAGCATTTTTAAGCATCAGCGGAATTCCGAGAACAATGGAAGAGTTCCGAAGCATTTTTAAACTTCAGAAGAATTCTGAGAACAATGGAAGAGTTCCGAAGCATTCTTAAACTTCAGCGGAATTCCGAGAACAATGGAAGAGTTTCGAAGCATTTTTAAAAGTCAGCGGAATTCCGAGAACAATAGAAGAGTTGTGAAGCAATTTTAAGCGTCAGCGGAATTCCGAGAACAATGGAAGAGTTCCGAAGCATTTTTAAACGTCAGCGGAATTCCGAGAACAATGGAAGAGTTCTGAAGCATTTTTAAAAGTCAGCGGAATTATGAGAACAATAGAAGAGTTGTGAAGCATTTTTAAGCGTCAGCGGAATTCCGAGAACAATGGAAGAATTCCGAAGCATTTTTAAAATTCAAAACTTCAGCGGAATTCCGAGAACAATGGAAGAGTTCTGAAGCATTTTTAAAAGTCAGCGGAATTCCGAGAACAATGGAAGAGTTCTGAAGCATTTTTAAAAGTCAGCGGAATACCAAGAACAATGGAAGAGTTGTGAAGCATTTTTAAGCATCAGCGGAATTCCGAGAACAATGGAAGAGTTCCGAAGCATTTTTAAACTTCAGAAGAATTCTGAGAACAATGGAAGAGTTCCGAAGCATTCTTAAACTTCAGCGGAATTCCGAGAACAATGGAAGAGTTTCGAAGCATTTTTAAAAGTCAGCGGAATTCCGAGAACAATAGAAGAGTTGTGAAGCAATTTTAAGCGTCAGCGGAATTCCGAGAACAATGGAAGAGTTCCGAAGCATTTTTAAACGTCAGCGGAATTCCGAGAACAATGGAAGAGTTCTGAAGCATTTTTAAAAGTCAGCGGAATTCTGAGAACAATAGAAGAGTTGTGAAGCATTTTTAAGCATTAGCGGAATTCCGAGAACAATGGAAGAATTCCGAAGCATTTTTAAACTTCAAAACTTCAGCGGAATTCCGAGAACAATGGAAGAGTTCCGAAGCATTTTTAAAAGTCAGCGGAATTCCGAGAACAATGGAAGAGTTCCGAAGCATTTTTAAAAGTCAGCGGAATTCCGAGAACAATGGAAGAGTTCTGAAGCATTTTTAAAAGTCAGCGGAATTCTGAGAACAATAGAAGAGTTGTGAAGCATTTTTAAGCGTCAGCGGAATTCCGAGAACAATGGAAGAATTCCGAAGCATTTTTAAACTTCAAAACTTCAGCAGAATTCCGAGAACAATGGAAGAGTCCCGAAGCATTCTTAAACTTCAGCGGAATTCCGAGAACAATGGAAGAGTTCCGAAGCATTTTTAAAAGTCAGCGGAATTCCGAGAACAATGGAAGAGTTCCGAAGCATTTTTAAAAGTCAGCAGAATTCCGAGAACAATAGAAGGGTACCAAAGCATGTTTAAACTTCAGCGGAATTCTGAGAACAATGGAAGAGTTCCGAATCATTTTTAAACGTCAGCGGAATTCCGAGAACAATGGAAGAGTTCTGAAGCATTTTTAAACGTCAGCGGAATTTTGAAAACAATGGAAGATTTCCGAAGCATTTTTAAACGTCAGCGGAATTCTGCGAACACTGGAAGAGTTCCGAAGCATTTTTAAAAGTCAGCGGAATTCCGAGAACAATGGAAGAGTTGTGAAGCATTTTTAAGCGTCAGCGGAATTCCGAGAACAATGGAAAAATTCCGAAGCATTTTTAAACTTCAAAACTTCAGCGGAATTCCGAGAACAATGGAAGAGTTCCGAAGCATTTTTAAAAGTCAGCGGAATTCCGAGAACAATGGAAGAGTTCCGAAGCATTTTTAAAAGTCAGCAGAATTCCGAGAACAATAGAAGGGTACCAAAGCATGTTTAAACTTCAGCGGAATTCTGAGAACAATGTAAGCGTTCCGAAGCATTTTTAAACTTCACTGCAATTCCGAGAACAATGGAAGAGTTCCGAAGCATTTTTAAACGTCAGCGGAATTCCGAGAACAATGGAAGAGTTCTGAAGCATTTTTAAACGTCAGCGGATTTTAAAAACAATGGAAGATTTCCGAAGCATTTTTAAACGTCAGCGGAATTCTGCAAACACTTTAAGAGTTCCAAAGCATTTTTAAACTTCAGCGGAATTTGGAGAACAATCGAAGAGTTCCGAAGCAATTTTAAAAGTCAGCGGAATTCCGAGAACAATGGAAGAGTTGTGAAGCATTTTTAAACGTCAGTGGAAATCCAAGAACAAAGGAAGAGTTCCGAAGCATTTTTAAACTTCAGCGGAATTCCGAGAACAATGGAAGAGTTCTGAAGGCTTTTTAAATGTCAGCGGAATTCCGAGAACAATGGAAGAGTTCCGAAGCATTTTTAAATGTCAGCGGAATTCTGAGAACAATGGAAGAGTTACGAAGCATTTTTAAACTTCAGCAGAATTCCGAGAACAATGGAAGAGTTCCGAAGCATACTTAAACTTCAGCGGAATTCCGAGAACAATGGAAGAGTTCAGAAGCATTTTTAAAAGTCAGCGGAATTCCGAGAACAATGGAAGAGTTCCGAAGCATTTTTAAAAGTCAGCGGAATTCCGAGAACAATGGAAGAGTTCCGAAGCATTTTTAAAAGTCAGCAGAATTCCGAGAACAATAGAAGGGTACCAAAGCATGTTTAAACTTCAGCGGAATTCTGAGAACAATGGAAGAGTTCCGAAGCATTTTTAAACGTCAGCGGAATTCCGAGAACAATGGAAGAGTTCTGAAGCATTTTTAAACGTCAGCGGAATTTTGAAAACAATGGAAGATTTCCGAAGCATTTTTAAACGTCAGCGGAATTCTGCGAACACTGGAAGAGTTCCGAAGCATTTTTAAACTTCAGCGGAATTTGGAGAACAATCGAAGAGTTCCGAAGCATTTTTAAAAGTCAGCGGAATTCCGAGAACAATGGAAGAGTTGTGAAGCATTTTTAAGCATCAGCGGAATTCCGAGAACAATGGAAGAGTTCCGAAGCATTTTTAAACTTCAGCAGAATTCTGAGAACAATGGAAGAGTTCCGAAGCATTCTTAAACTTCAGCGGAATTCCGAGGACAATGGAAGAGTTCCGAAGCATTTTTAAATGTCAGCGGAATTCCGAGAACAATAGAAGAGTTGTGAAGCATTTTTAAGCGTCAGCGGAATTCCGAGAACAATGGAAGAATTCCGAAGCATTTGTAAACTTCAAAACTTCAGAAGAATTCCGAGAACAATGGAAGAGTTCCGAAGCATTTTTAAACTTCAGCAGAATTCCGAGAACAATGGAAGAGTTCCGAAGCATACTTAAACTTCAGCGGAATTCCGAGAACAATGGAAGAGTTGTGAAGCATTTTTAAACGTCAGCGGAATTCCGAGAACAATGGAAGAGTTCTGAAGCCTTTTTAAATGTCAGCGGAATTCCGAGAACAATGGAAGAGTTCCGAAGCATTTTTAAATGTCAGCGGAATTCTGAGAACAATGGAAGAGTTCCGAAGCATTTTTAAACTTCAGCAGAATTCCGAGAACAATGGAAGAGTTCCGAAGCATACTTAAACTTCAGCGGAATTCCGAGAACAATGGAAGAGTTCTGAAGCATTTTTAAAAGTCAGCGGAATACCGAGAACAATGGAAGAGTTCCGAAGCATTTTTAAATGTCAGCGGAATTCCGAGAACAATGGAAGAGTTCTGAAGCATTTTTAAACGTCAGCGGATTTTGAAAACAATGGAAGATTTCCGAAGCATTTTTAAACGTCAGCGGAATTCTGCAAACACTGGAAGAGTTCCGAAGCATTTTTAAACTTCAGCGGAATTTGGAGAACAATCGAAGAGTTCCGAAGCAATTTTAAAAGTCAGCGGAATTCCGAGAACAATGGAAGAGTTGTGAAGCATTTTTAAACGTCAGTGGAATTCCAAGAACAAAGGAAGAGTTCCGAAGCATTTTTAAACGTCAGCGGAATTCCGAGAACAATGGAAGAGTTCTGAAGGCTTTTTAAATGTCAGCGGAATTCCGAGAACAATGGAAGAGTTCCGAAGCATTTTTAAATGTCAGCGGAATTCTGAGAACAATGGAAGAGTTCCGAAGCATTTTTAAACTTCAGCAGAATTCCGAGAACAATGGAAGAGTTCAGAAGCATTTTTAAAAGTCAGCGGAATACCGAGAACAATGGAAGAGTTGTGAAGCATTTTTAAGCATCAGCGGAATTCCGAGAACAATGGAAGAGTTCCGAAGCATTTTTAAACTTCAGAAGAATTCTGAGAACAATGGAAGAGTTCCGAAGCATTCTTAAACTTCAGCGGAATTCCGAGAACAATGGAAGAGTTTCGAAGCATTTTTAAAAGTCAGCGGAATTCCGAGAACAATAGAAGAGTTGTGAAGCAATTTTAAGCGTCAGCGGAATTCCGAGAACAATGGAAGAGTTCCGAAGCATTTTTAAACGTCAGCGGAATTCCGAGAACAATGGAAGAGTTCTGAAGCATTTTTAAAAGTCAGCGGAATTATGAGAACAATAGAAGAGTTGTGAAGCATTTTTAAGCGTCAGCGGAATTCCGAGAACAATGGAAGAATTCCGAAGCATTTTTAAAATTCAAAACTTCAGCGGAATTCCGAGAACAATGGAAGAGTTCTGAAGCATTTTTAAAAGTCAGCGGAATTCCGAGAACAATGGAAGAGTTCTGAAGCATTTTTAAAAGTCAGCGGAATACCAAGAACAATGGAAGAGTTGTGAAGCATTTTTAAGCATCAGCGGAATTCCGAGAACAATGGAAGAGTTCCGAAGCATTTTTAAACTTCAGAAGAATTCTGAGAACAATGGAAGAGTTCCGAAGCATTCTTAAACTTCAGCGGAATTCCGAGAACAATGGAAGAGTTTCGAAGCATTTTTAAAAGTCAGCGGAATTCCGAGAACAATAGAAGAGTTGTGAAGCAATTTTAAGCGTCAGCGGAATTCCGAGAACAATGGAAGAGTTCCGAAGCATTTTTAAACGTCAGCGGAATTCCGAGAACAATGGAAGAGTTCTGAAGCATTTTTAAAAGTCAGCGGAATTCTGAGAACAATAGAAGAGTTGTGAAGCATTTTTAAGCATTAGCGGAATTCCGAGAACAATGGAAGAATTCCGAAGCATTTTTAAACTTCAAAACTTCAGCGGAATTCCGAGAACAATGGAAGAGTTCCGAAGCATTTTTAAAAGTCAGCGGAATTCCGAGAACAATGGAAGAGTTCCGAAGCATTTTTAAAAGTCAGCGGAATTCCGAGAACAATGGAAGAGTTCTGAAGCATTTTTAAAAGTCAGCGGAATTCTGAGAACAATAGAAGAGTTGTGAAGCATTTTTAAGCGTCAGCGGAATTCCGAGAACAATGGAAGAATTCCGAAGCATTTTTAAACTTCAAAACTTCAGCAGAATTCCGAGAACAATGGAAGAGTTCCGAAGCATTCTTAAACTTCAGCGGAATTCCGAGAACAATGGAAGAGTTCCGAAGCATTTTTAAAAGTCAGCGGAATTCCGAGAACAATGGAAGAGTTCCGAAGCATTTTTAAAAGTCAGCAGAATTCCGAGAACAATAGAAGGGTACCAAAGCATGTTTAAACTTCAGCGGAATTCTGAGAACAATGGAAGAGTTCCGAATCATTTTTAAACGTCAGCGGAATTCCGAGAACAATGGAAGAGTTCTGAAGCATTTTTAAACGTCAGCGGAATTTTGAAAACAATGGAAGATTTCCGAAGCATTTTTAAACGTCAGCGGAATTCTGCGAACACTGGAAGAGTTCCGAAGCATTTTTAAAAGTCAGCGGAATTCCGAGAACAATGGAAGAGTTGTGAAGCATTTTTAAGCGTCAGCGGAATTCCGAGAACAATGGAAAAATTCCGAAGCATTTTTAAACTTCAAAACTTCAGCGGAATTCCGAGAACAATGGAAGAGTTCCGAAGCATTTTTAAAAGTCAGCGGAATTCCGAGAACAATGGAAGAGTTCCGAAGCATTTTTAAAAGTCAGCAGAATTCCGAGAACAATAGAAGGGTACCAAAGCATGTTTAAACTTCAGCGGAATTCTGAGAACAATGTAAGCGTTCCGAAGCATTTTTAAACTTCACTGCAATTCCGAGAACAATGGAAGAGTTCCGAAGCATTTTTAAACGTCAGCGGAATTCCGAGAACAATGGAAGAGTTCTGAAGCATTTTTAAACGTCAGCGGATTTTAAAAACAATGGAAGATTTCCGAAGCATTTTTAAACGTCAGCGGAATTCTGCAAACACTTTAAGAGTTCCAAAGCATTTTTAAACTTCAGCGGAATTTGGAGAACAATCGAAGAGTTCCGAAGCAATTTTAAAAGTCAGCGGAATTCCGAGAACAATGGAAGAGTTGTGAAGCATTTTTAAACGTCAGTGGAAATCCAAGAACAAAGGAAGAGTTCCGAAGCATTTTTAAACTTCAGCGGAATTCCGAGAACAATGGAAGAGTTCTGAAGGCTTTTTAAATGTCAGCGGAATTCCGAGAACAATGGAAGAGTTCCGAAGCATTTTTAAATGTCAGCGGAATTCTGAGAACAATGGAAGAGTTACGAAGCATTTTTAAACTTCAGCAGAATTCCGAGAACAATGGAAGAGTTCCGAAGCATACTTAAACTTCAGCGGAATTCCGATAACAATGGAAGAGTTCAGAAGCATTTTTAAAAGTCAGCGGAATTCCGAGAACAATGGAAGAGTTCCGAAGCATTTTTAAAAGTCAGCGGAATTCCGAGAACAATGGAAGAGTTCCGAAGCATTTTTAAAAGTCAGCAGAATTCCGAGAACAATAGAAGGGTACCAAAGCATGTTTAAACTTCAGCGGAATTCTGAGAACAATGGAAGAGTTCCGAAGCATTTTTAAACGTCAGCGGAATTCCGAGAACAATGGAAGAGTTCTGAAGCATTTTTAAACGTCAGCGGAATTTTGAAAACAATGGAAGATTTCCGAAGCATTTTTAAACGTCAGCGGAATTCTGCGAACACTGGAAGAGTTCCGAAGCATTTTTAAACTTCAGCGGAATTTGGAGAACAATCGAAGAGTTCCGAAGCATTTTTAAAAGTCAGCGGAATTCCGAGAACAATGGAAGAGTTGTGAAGCATTTTTAAGCATCAGCGGAATTCCGAGAACAATGGAAGAGTTCCGAAGCATTTTTAAACTTCAGCAGAATTCTGAGAACAATGGAAGAGTTCCGAAGCATTCTTAAACTTCAGCGGAATTCCGAGGACAATGGAAGAGTTCCGAAGCATTTTTAAATGTCAGCGGAATTCCGAGAACAATAGAAGAGTTGTGAAGCATTTTTAAGCGTCAGCGGAATTCCGAGAACAATGGAAGAATTCCGAAGCATTTGTAAACTTCAAAACTTCAGAAGAATTCCGAGAACAATGGAAGAGTTCCGAAGCATTTTTAAACTTCAGCAGAATTCCGAGAACAATGGAAGAGTTCCGAAGCATACTTAAACTTCAGCGGAATTCCGAGAACAATGGAAGAGTTCTGAAGCATTTTTAAAAGTCAGCGGAATACCGGGAACAATGGAAGAGTTCCGAAGCATTTTTAAATGTCAGCGGAATTCCGAGAACAATGGAAGAGTTCCGAAGCATTTTTAAATGTCAGCGGAATTCCGAGAACAATGGAAGAGTTCTGAAGCATTTTTAAAAGTCAGCGGAATTCTGAGAGCAATAGAAGAGTTGTGAAGCAATTTTAAGCGTCAGCGGAATTCCGAGAACAATGGAAGAGTTCCGAAGCATTTTTAAATGTCAGCGGAATTCCGAGAACAATGGAAGAGTTCTGAAGCATTTTTAAAAGTCAGTGGAATTCTGAGAACAATAGAAGAGTTGTGAAGGATTTTTAAGCGTCAGCGGAATTCCGAGAACAATGGACGAATTCCGAAGCATTTTTAAACTTCAAAACTTCAGCAGAATTCCAAGAACAATGGAAGAGTTTCGAAGCATTCTTAAACTTCAGCGGAATTCCGAGAACAATAGAAGAGTTCCGAAGCATTTTTAAACTTCAGCAGAATTCCTGGATCAATGGAAGAGTTCCGAAGCATTTTTAAAAGTCAGCAGAATTCCGAGAACAATAGAAGGGTACCAAAGCATGTTTAAACTTCAGCGGAATTCTGAGAACAATGTAAGAGTTCCGAAGCATTTTTAAACTTCACCGGAATTCCGAGAACAATGGAAGAGTTCCGAAGCATTTTTAAACGTCAGCGGAATTCCGAGAACAATGCAAGAGTTCTGAATCATTTTTAAACGTCAGCGGAATTTTGAAAACAATGGAAGAGTTCCGAAGCATTTTTAAATGTCAGCGGAATTCCGAGAACAATGGAAGAGTTCTGAATCATTTTTAAACGTCAGCGGAATTTTGAAAACAATGGAAGAGTTCCGAAGCATTTTTAAAAGTCAGCGGAATTCCGAGAACACTGGAAGAGTTCCGAAGCATTTTTAAACTTCAGCGGAATTTGGAGAACAATCGAAGAGTTCCGAAGCATTTTTAAAAGTCAGCGGAATTCCGAGAACAATGGAAGCTTTGTGAAGCATTTTTAAACGTCAGCGGAATTCCGAGAACAATGGAAGAGTTCCGAAGCATTTTGAAACGTCAGCGGAATTCCGAGAACAATGGAAGAGTTCTGAAGCATTTTTAAACGTCAGCGGAATTTTGAAAACAATGGAAGATTTCCGAAGCATTTTTAAACGTCAGCGGAGTTCTGCGAACGCTGGAAGAGTTCCGAAGCATTTTTAAACTTCAGCGGAATTTGGAGAACAATCGAAGAGTTCCGAAGCATTTTTAAAAGTCAGCGGAATTCCGAGAACACTGGAAGAGTTCCGAAGCATTTTTAAACTTCAGCGGAATTTGGAGAACAATCGAAGAGTTCCGAAGCATTTTTAAAAGTCAGCGGAATTCCGAGAACAATGGAAGCTTTGTGAAGCATTTTTAAACGTCAGCGGAATTCCGAGAACAATGGAAGAGTTCCGAAGCATTTTGAAACGTCAGCGGAATTCCGAGAACAATGGAAGTGTTCTGAAGCCTTTTTAAATGTCAGCGGAATTCCGAGAACAATGGAAGAGTTCCGAAGCATTTTTAAATGTCAGCAGAATTCTGCGAACACTGGAAGAGTTCCGAAGCATTTTTAAAAGTCAGCGGAATTCCGAGAACAATGGAAGAGTTGTGAAGCATTTTTAAGCGTCAGCGGAATTCCGAGAACAATGGAAAAATTCCGAAGCATTTTTAAACTTCAAAACTTCAGCGGAATTCCGAGAACAATGGAAGAGTTCCGAAGCATTTTTAAAAGTCAGCGGAATTCCGAGAACAATGGAAGAGTTCCGAAGCATTTTTAAAAGTCAGCAGAATTCCGAGAACAATAGAAGGGTACCAAAGCATGTTTAAACTTCAGCGGAATTCTGAGAACAATGTAAGCGTTCCGAAGCATTTTTAAACTTCACTGCAATTCCGAGAACAATGGAAGAGTTCCGAAGCATTTTTAAACGTCAGCGGAATTCCGAGAACAATGGAAGAGTTCTGAAGCATTTTTAAACGTCAGCGGATTTTAAAAACAATGGAAGATTTCCGAAGCATTTTTAAACGTCAGCGGAATTCTGCAAACACTTTAAGAGTTCCAAAGCATTTTTAAACTTCAGCGGAATTTGGAGAACAATCGAAGAGTTCCGAAGCAATTTTAAAAGTCAGCGGAATTCCGAGAACAATGGAAGAGTTGTGAAGCATTTTTAAACGTCAGTGGAAATCCAAGAACAAAGGAAGAGTTCCGAAGCATTTTTAAACTTCAGCGGAATTCCGAGAACAATGGAAGAGTTCTGAAGGCTTTTTAAATGTCAGCGGAATTCCGAGAACAATGGAAGAGTTCCGAAGCATTTTTAAATGTCAGCGGAATTCTGAGAACAATGGAAGAGTTACGAAGCATTTTTAAACTTCAGCAGAATTCCGAGAACAATGGAAGAGTTCCGAAGCATACTTAAACTTCAGCGGAATTCCGAGAACAATGGAAGAGTTCAGAAGCATTTTTAAAAGTCAGCGGAATTCCGAGAACAATGGAAGAGTTCCGAAGCATTTTTAAAAGTCAGCGGAATTCCGAGAACAATGGAAGAGTTCCGAAGCATTTTTAAAAGTCAGCAGAATTCCGAGAACAATAGAAGGGTACCAAAGCATGTTTAAACTTCAGCGGAATTCTGAGAACAATGGAAGAGTTCCGAAGCATTTTTAAACGTCAGCGGAATTCCGAGAACAATGGAAGAGTTCTGAAGCATTTTTAAACGTCAGCGGAATTTTGAAAACAATGGAAGATTTCCGAAGCATTTTTAAACGTCAGCGGAATTCTGCGAACACTGGAAGAGTTCCGAAGCATTTTTAAACTTCAGCGGAATTTGGAGAACAATCGAAGAGTTCCGAAGCATTTTTAAAAGTCAGCGGAATTCCGAGAACAATGGAAGAGTTGTGAAGCATTTTTAAGCATCAGCGGAATTCCGAGAACAATGGAAGAGTTCCGAAGCATTTTTAAACTTCAGCAGAATTCTGAGAACAATGGAAGAGTTCCGAAGCATTCTTAAACTTCAGCGGAATTCCGAGGACAATGGAAGAGTTCCGAAGCATTTTTAAATGTCAGCGGAATTCCGAGAACAATAGAAGAGTTGTGAAGCATTTTTAAGCGTCAGCGGAATTCCGAGAACAATGGAAGAATTCCGAAGCATTTGTAAACTTCAAAACTTCAGAAGAATTCCGAGAACAATGGAAGAGTTCCGAAGCATTTTTAAACTTCAGCAGAATTCCGAGAACAATGGAAGAGTTCCGAAGCATACTTAAACTTCAGCGGAATTCCGAGAACAATGGAAGAGTTGTGAAGCATTTTTAAACGTCAGCGGAATTCCGAGAACAATGGAAGAGTTCTGAAGCCTTTTTAAATGTCAGCGGAATTCCGAGAACAATGGAAGAGTTCCGAAGCATTTTTAAATGTCAGCGGAATTCTGAGAACAATGGAAGAGTTCCGAAGCATTTTTAAACTTCAGCAGAATTCCGAGAACAATGGAAGAGTTCCGAAGCATACTTAAACTTCAGCGGAATTCCGAGAACAATGGAAGAGTTCTGAAGCATTTTTAAAAGTCAGCGGAATACCGAGAACAATGGAAGAGTTCCGAAGCATTTTTAAATGTCAGCGGAATTCCGAGAACAATGGAAGAGTTCTGAAGCATTTTTAAACGTCAGCGGATTTTGAAAACAATGGAAGATTTCCGAAGCATTTTTAAACGTCAGCGGAATTCTGCAAACACTGGAAGAGTTCCGAAGCATTTTTAAACTTCAGCGGAATTTGGAGAACAATCGAAGAGTTCCGAAGCAATTTTAAAAGTCAGCGGAATTCCGAGAACAATGGAAGAGTTGTGAAGCATTTTTAAACGTCAGTGGAATTCCAAGAACAAAGGAAGAGTTCCGAAGCATTTTTAAACGTCAGCGGAATTCCGAGAACAATGGAAGAGTTCTGAAGGCTTTTTAAATGTCAGCGGAATTCCGAGAACAATGGAAGAGTTCCGAAGCATTTTTAAATGTCAGCGGAATTCTGAGAACAATGGAAGAGTTCCGAAGCATTTTTAAACTTCAGCAGAATTCCGAGAACAATGGAAGAGTTCAGAAGCATTTTTAAAAGTCAGCGGAATACCGAGAACAATGGAAGAGTTGTGAAGCATTTTTAAGCATCAGCGGAATTCCGAGAACAATGGAAGAGTTCCGAAGCATTTTTAAACTTCAGAAGAATTCTGAGAACAATGGAAGAGTTCCGAAGCATTCTTAAACTTCAGCGGAATTCCGAGAACAATGGAAGAGTTTCGAAGCATTTTTAAAAGTCAGCGGAATTCCGAGAACAATAGAAGAGTTGTGAAGCAATTTTAAGCGTCAGCGGAATTCCGAGAACAATGGAAGAGTTCCGAAGCATTTTTAAACGTCAGCGGAATTCCGAGAACAATGGAAGAGTTCTGAAGCATTTTTAAAAGTCAGCGGAATTATGAGAACAATAGAAGAGTTGTGAAGCATTTTTAAGCGTCAGCGGAATTCCGAGAACAATGGAAGAATTCCGAAGCATTTTTAAAATTCAAAACTTCAGCGGAATTCCGAGAACAATGGAAGAGTTCTGAAGCATTTTTAAAAGTCAGCGGAATTCCGAGAACAATGGAAGAGTTCTGAAGCATTTTTAAAAGTCAGCGGAATACCAAGAACAATGGAAGAGTTGTGAAGCATTTTTAAGCATCAGCGGAATTCCGAGAACAATGGAAGAGTTCCGAAGCATTTTTAAACTTCAGAAGAATTCTGAGAACAATGGAAGAGTTCCGAAGCATTCTTAAACTTCAGCGGAATTCCGAGAACAATGGAAGAGTTTCGAAGCATTTTTAAAAGTCAGCGGAATTCCGAGAACAATAGAAGAGTTGTGAAGCAATTTTAAGCGTCAGCGGAATTCCGAGAACAATGGAAGAGTTCCGAAGCATTTTTAAACGTCAGCGGAATTCCGAGAACAATGGAAGAGTTCTGAAGCATTTTTAAAAGTCAGCGGAATTCTGAGAACAATAGAAGAGTTGTGAAGCATTTTTAAGCATTAGCGGAATTCCGAGAACAATGGAAGAATTCCGAAGCATTTTTAAACTTCAAAACTTCAGCGGAATTCCGAGAACAATGGAAGAGTTCCGAAGCATTTTTAAAAGTCAGCGGAATTCCGAGAACAATGGAAGAGTTCCGAAGCATTTTTAAAAGTCAGCGGAATTCCGAGAACAATGGAAGAGTTCTGAAGCATTTTTAAAAGTCAGCGGAATTCTGAGAACAATAGAAGAGTTGTGAAGCATTTTTAAGCGTCAGCGGAATTCCGAGAACAATGGAAGAATTCCGAAGCATTTTTAAACTTCAAAACTTCAGCAGAATTCCGAGAACAATGGAAGAGTTCCGAAGCATTCTTAAACTTCAGCGGAATTCCGAGAACAATGGAAGAGTTCCGAAGCATTTTTAAAAGTCAGCGGAATTCCGAGAACAATGGAAGAGTTCCGAAGCATTTTTAAAAGTCAGCAGAATTCCGAGAACAATAGAAGGGTACCAAAGCATGTTTAAACTTCAGCGGAATTCTGAGAACAATGGAAGAGTTCCGAATCATTTTTAAACGTCAGCGGAATTCCGAGAACAATGGAAGAGTTCTGAAGCATTTTTAAACGTCAGCGGAATTTTGAAAACAATGGAAGATTTCCGAAGCATTTTTAAACGTCAGCGGAATTCTGCGAACACTGGAAGAGTTCCGAAGCATTTTTAAAAGTCAGCGGAATTCCGAGAACAATGGAAGAGTTGTGAAGCATTTTTAAGCGTCAGCGGAATTCCGAGAACAATGGAAAAATTCCGAAGCATTTTTAAACTTCAAAACTTCAGCGGAATTCCGAGAACAATGGAAGAGTTCCGAAGCATTTTTAAAAGTCAGCGGAATTCCGAGAACAATGGAAGAGTTCCGAAGCATTTTTAAAAGTCAGCAGAATTCCGAGAACAATAGAAGGGTACCAAAGCATGTTTAAACTTCAGCGGAATTCTGAGAACAATGTAAGCGTTCCGAAGCATTTTTAAACTTCACTGCAATTCCGAGAACAATGGAAGAGTTCCGAAGCATTTTTAAACGTCAGCGGAATTCCGAGAACAATGGAAGAGTTCTGAAGCATTTTTAAACGTCAGCGGATTTTAAAAACAATGGAAGATTTCCGAAGCATTTTTAAACGTCAGCGGAATTCTGCAAACACTTTAAGAGTTCCAAAGCATTTTTAAACTTCAGCGGAATTTGGAGAACAATCGAAGAGTTCCGAAGCAATTTTAAAAGTCAGCGGAATTCCGAGAACAATGGAAGAGTTGTGAAGCATTTTTAAACGTCAGTGGAAATCCAAGAACAAAGGAAGAGTTCCGAAGCATTTTTAAACTTCAGCGGAATTCCGAGAACAATGGAAGAGTTCTGAAGGCTTTTTAAATGTCAGCGGAATTCCGAGAACAATGGAAGAGTTCCGAAGCATTTTTAAATGTCAGCGGAATTCTGAGAACAATGGAAGAGTTACGAAGCATTTTTAAACTTCAGCAGAATTCCGAGAACAATGGAAGAGTTCCGAAGCATACTTAAACTTCAGCGGAATTCCGAGAACAATGGAAGAGTTCAGAAGCATTTTTAAAAGTCAGCGGAATTCCGAGAACAATGGAAGAGTTCCGAAGCATTTTTAAAAGTCAGCGGAATTCCGAGAACAATGGAAGAGTTCCGAAGCATTTTTAAAAGTCAGCAGAATTCCGAGAACAATAGAAGGGTACCAAAGCATGTTTAAACTTCAGCGGAATTCTGAGAACAATGGAAGAGTTCCGAAGCATTTTTAAACGTCAGCGGAATTCCGAGAACAATGGAAGAGTTCTGAAGCATTTTTAAACGTCAGCGGAATTTTGAAAACAATGGAAGATTTCCGAAGCATTTTTAAACGTCAGCGGAATTCTGCGAACACTGGAAGAGTTCCGAAGCATTTTTAAACTTCAGCGGAATTTGGAGAACAATCGAAGAGTTCCGAAGCATTTTTAAAAGTCAGCGGAATTCCGAGAACAATGGAAGAGTTGTGAAGCATTTTTAAGCATCAGCGGAATTCCGAGAACAATGGAAGAGTTCCGAAGCATTTTTAAACTTCAGCAGAATTCTGAGAACAATGGAAGAGTTCCGAAGCATTCTTAAACTTCAGCGGAATTCCGAGGACAATGGAAGAGTTCCGAAGCATTTTTAAATGTCAGCGGAATTCCGAGAACAATAGAAGAGTTGTGAAGCATTTTTAAGCGTCAGCGGAATTCCGAGAACAATGGAAGAATTCCGAAGCATTTGTAAACTTCAAAACTTCAGAAGAATTCCGAGAACAATGGAAGAGTTCCGAAGCATTTTTAAACTTCAGCAGAATTCCGAGAACAATGGAAGAGTTCCGAAGCATACTTAAACTTCAGCGGAATTCCGAGAACAATGGAAGAGTTCTGAAGCATTTTTAAAAGTCAGCGGAATACCGGGAACAATGGAAGAGTTCCGAAGCATTTTTAAATGTCAGCGGAATTCCGAGAACAATGGAAGAGTTCCGAAGCATTTTTAAATGTCAGCGGAATTCCGAGAACAATGGAAGAGTTCTGAAGCATTTTTAAAAGTCAGCGGAATTCTGAGAGCAATAGAAGAGTTGTGAAGCAATTTTAAGCGTCAGCGGAATTCCGAGAACAATGGAAGAGTTCCGAAGCATTTTTAAATGTCAGCGGAATTCCGAGAACAATGGAAGAGTTCTGAAGCATTTTTAAAAGTCAGTGGAATTCTGAGAACAATAGAAGAGTTGTGAAGGATTTTTAAGCGTCAGCGGAATTCCGAGAACAATGGACGAATTCCGAAGCATTTTTAAACTTCAAAACTTCAGCAGAATTCCAAGAACAATGGAAGAGTTTCGAAGCATTCTTAAACTTCAGCGGAATTCCGAGAACAATAGAAGAGTTCCGAAGCATTTTTAAACTTCAGCAGAATTCCTGGATCAATGGAAGAGTTCCGAAGCATTTTTAAAAGTCAGCAGAATTCCGAGAACAATAGAAGGGTACCAAAGCATGTTTAAACTTCAGCGGAATTCTGAGAACAATGTAAGAGTTCCGAAGCATTTTTAATCTTCACCGGAATTCCGAGAACAATGGAAGAGTTCCGAAGCATTTTTAAACGTCAGCGGAATTCCGAGAACAATGCAAGAGTTCTGAATCATTTTTAAACGTCAGCGGAATTTTGAAAACAATGGAAGAGTTCCGAAGCATTTTTAAATGTCAGCGGAATTCCGAGAACAATGGAAGAGTTCTGAATCATTTTTAAACGTCAGCGGAATTTTGAAAACAATGGAAGAGTTCCGAAGCATTTTTAAAAGTCAGCGGAATTCCGAGAACACTGGAAGAGTTCCGAAGCATTTTTAAACTTCAGCGGAATTTGGAGAACAATCGAAGAGTTCCGAAGCATTTTTAAAAGTCAGCGGAATTCCGAGAACAATGGAAGCTTTGTGAAGCATTTTTAAACGTCAGCGGAATTCCGAGAACAATGGAAGAGTTCCGAAGCATTTTGAAACGTCAGCGGAATTCCGAGAACAATGGAAGAGTTCTGAAGCATTTTTAAACGTCAGCGGAATTTTGAAAACAATGGAAGATTTCCGAAGCATTTTTAAACGTCAGCGGAGTTCTGCGAACGCTGGAAGAGTTCCGAAGCATTTTTAAACTTCAGCGGAATTTGGAGAACAATCGAAGAGTTCCGAAGCATTTTTAAAAGTCAGCGGAATTCCGAGAACACTGGAAGAGTTCCGAAGCATTTTTAAACTTCAGCGGAATTTGGAGAACAATCGAAGAGTTCCGAAGCATTTTTAAAAGTCAGCGGAATTCCGAGAACAATGGAAGCTTTGTGAAGCATTTTTAAACGTCAGCGGAATTCCGAGAACAATGGAAGAGTTCCGAAGCATTTTGAAACGTCAGCGGAATTCCGAGAACAATGGAAGTGTTCTGAAGCCTTTTTAAATGTCAGCGGAATTCCGAGAACAATGGAAGAGTTCCGAAGCATTTTTAAATGTCAGCGGAATTCTGAGAACAGTGGAAGAGTTCCGAAGCATTTTTAAACTTTAGCAGAATTCCGAGAACAATGGAAGAGTTCCGAAGCATACTTAAACTTCAGCAGAATTCCGAGAACAATGGAAGAGTTCTGAAGCATTTTTTAAAGTCAGCGGAATAACGAGAACAATGGAAGAGTTGTGAAGCATTTTTAAACGTCAGCGGAATTCCAGAACAATGGAAGAGTTCTGAAGCATTTTTAAATGTCAGCGGAATTCCGAGAACAATGGAAGAGTTCTGAAGCATTTTTAAACGTCAGCGGATTTTGAAAACAATGGAAGATTTCCGAAGCATTATTAAACGTCAGCGGAATTCTGTGAACACTGGAAGAGTTCCGAAGCATTTTTAAACTTCAGCGGAATTTGGAGAACAATCGAAGAGTTCCGAATCAATTTTAAAAGTCAGCGGAATTCCGAGAACAATGGAAAGGTTGTGAAGCATTTTTAAACGTCAGTGGAATTCCAAGAACAATGGAAGAGTTCCGAAGCATTTTTAAACGTCAGCGGAATTCCGAGAACAATGGAAGAGTTCCGAAGCATTTTTAAATGTAAGCGGAATTCTGAGAACAATGGAAGAGTTCTGAAGCATTCTTAAACTTCAGCGGAATTCCGAGAACAATGGAAGAGTTTTGAAGCAATTTTAAGCGTCAGCGGAATTCCGACAACAATGGAAGAGTTCCGAAGCATTTTTAAAAGTAAGCGGAATTCTGAGAACAATAGAAGAGTTGTGAAGCATTTTTAAGCGTCAGCGGAATTCCGAGAACAATGGAAGAATTCCGAAGCATTTTTAAACTTCAAAACTTCAGCAGAATTCCAAGAACAATGGAAGAGTTTCGAAGCATTCTTAAACTTCAGCGGAATTCCGAGAGCAATGGAAGAGTTCCGAAGCATTTTTAAAAGTCAGCGGAATTCCGAGAACAATAGAAGAGTTCCGAAGCATTTTTAAACTTCAGCAGAATTCCTGGATCAATGGAAGAGTTCCGAAGCATTTTTAAAAGTCAGCGGAATTCCGAGAACAATGGAAGAGTTCCGAAGCATTTTTAAAAGTCAGCAGAATTCCGAGAACAATAGAAGGGTACCAAAGCATGTTTAAACTTCAGCGGAATTCTGAGAACAATGTAAGAGTTCCGAAGCATTTTTAAACTTCACCGGAATTCCGAGAACAATGGAAGAGTTCCGAAGCATTTTTAAACGTCAGCGGAATTCCGAGAACAATGGAAGAGTTCTGAAGCATTTTTAAACGTCAGCGGAATTTTGAAAACAATGGAAGATTTCCAAAGCATTTTTAAACGTCAGCGGAGTTCTGCGAACACTGGAAGAGTTCCGAAGCATTTTTAAACTTCAGCGGAATTTGGAGAACAATCGAAGAGTTCCGAAGCATTTTTAAACTTCAGCGGAATTTGGAGAACAATCGAAGAGTTCCGAAGCATTTTTAAAAGTCAGCGGAATTCCGAGAACAATGGAAGAGTTCTGAAGCCTTTTTAAATGTCAGCGGAATTCCGAGAACAATGGAAGAGTTCTGAAGCATTTTTAAAAGTCAGCGGAATTCTGAGAGCAATAGAAGAGTTGTGAAGCAATTTTAAGCGTCAGCGGAATTCCGAGAACAATGGAAGAGTTCCGAAGCATTTTTAAATGTCAGCGGAATTCCGAGAACAATGGAAGAGTTCTGAAGCATTTTTAAAAGTCAGTGGAATTCTGAGAACAATAGAAGAGTTGTGAAGGATTTTTAAGCGTCAGCGGAATTCCGAGAACAATGGACGAATTCCGAAGCATTTTTAAACTTCAAAACTTCAGCAGAATTCCAAGAACAATGGAAGAGTTTCGAAGCATTCTTAAACTTCAGCGGAATTCCGAGAACAAAGGAAGAGTTCCGAAGCATTTTTAAAAGTCAGCGGAATTCCGAGAACAATAGAAGAGTTCCGAAGCATTTTTAAACTTCAGCAGAATTCCTGGATCAATGGAAGAGTTCCGAAGCATTTTTAAAAGTCAGCAGAATTCCGAGAACAATAGAAGGGTACCAAAGCATGTTTAAACTTCAGCGGAATTCTGAGAACAATGTAAGAGTTCCGAAGCATTTTTAAACTTCACCGGAATTCCGAGAACAATGGAAGAGTTCCGAAGCATTTTTAAACGTCAGCGGAATTCCGAGAACAATGCAAGAGTTCTGAATCATTTTTAAACGTCAGCGGAATTTTGAAAACAATGGAAGAGTTCCGAAGCATTTTTAAATGTCAGCGGAATTCCGAGAACAATGGAAGAGTTCTGAATCATTTTTAAACGTCAGCGGAATTTTGAAAACAATGGAAGAGTTCCGAAGCATTTTTAAAAGTCAGCGGAATTCCGAGAACACTGGAAGAGTTCCGAAGCATTTTTAAACTTCAGCGGAATTTGGAGAACAATCGAAGAGTTCCGAAGCATTTTTAAAAGTCAGCGGAATTCCGAGAACAATGGAAGCTTTGTGAAGCATTTTTAAACGTCAGCGGAATTCCGAGAACAATGGAAGAGTTCCGAAGCATTTTGAAACGTCAGCGGAATTCCGAGAACAATGGAAGAGTTCTGAAGCATTTTTAAACGTCAGCGGAATTTTGAAAACAATGGAAGATTTCCGAAGCATTTTTAAACGTCAGCGGAGTTCTGCGAACGCTGGAAGAGTTCCGAAGCATTTTTAAACTTCAGCGGAATTTGGAGAACAATCGAAGAGTTCCGAAGCATTTTTAAAAGTCAGCGGAATTCCGAGAACACTGGAAGAGTTCCGAAGCATTTTTAAACTTCAGCGGAATTTGGAGAACAATCGAAGAGTTCCGAAGCATTTTTAAAAGTCAGCGGAATTCCGAGAACAATGGAAGCTTTGTGAAGCATTTTTAAACGTCAGCGGAATTCCGAGAACAATGGAAGAGTTCCGAAGCATTTTGAAACGTCAGCGGAATTCCGAGAACAATGGAAGTGTTCTGAAGCCTTTTTAAATGTCAGCGGAATTCCGAGAACAATGGAAGAGTTCCGAAGCATTTTTAAATGTCAGCGGAATTCTGAGAACAGTGGAAGAGTTCCGAAGCATTTTTAAACTTTAGCAGAATTCCGAGAACAATGGAAGAGTTCCGAAGCATACTTAAACTTCAGCAGAATTCCGAGAACAATGGAAGAGTTCTGAAGCATTTTTTAAAGTCAGCGGAATAACGAGAACAATGGAAGAGTTGTGAAGCATTTTTAAACGTCAGCGGAATTCCAGAACAATGGAAGAGTTCTGAAGCATTTTTAAATGTCAGCGGAATTCCGAGAACAATGGAAGAGTTCTGAAGCATTTTTAAACGTCAGCGGATTTTGAAAACAATGGAAGATTTCCGAAGCATTATTAAACGTCAGCGGAATTCTGTGAACACTGGAAGAGTTCCGAAGCATTTTTAAACTTCAGCGGAATTTGGAGAACAATCGAAGAGTTCCGAATCAATTTTAAAAGTCAGCGGAATTCCGAGAACAATGGAAAGGTTGTGAAGCATTTTTAAACGTCAGTGGAATTCCAAGAACAATGGAAGAGTTCCGAAGCATTTTTAAACGTCAGCGGAATTCCGAGAACAATGGAAGAGTTCCGAAGCATTTTTAAATGTAAGCGGAATTCTGAGAACAATGGAAGAGTTCTGAAGCATTCTTAAACTTCAGCGGAATTCCGAGAACAATGGAAGAGTTTTGAAGCAATTTTAAGCGTCAGCGGAATTCCGACAACAATGGAAGAGTTCCGAAGCATTTTTAAAAGTAAGCGGAATTCTGAGAACAATAGAAGAGTTGTGAAGCATTTTTAAGCGTCAGCGGAATTCCGAGAACAATGGAAGAATTCCGAAGCATTTTTAAACTTCAAAACTTCAGCAGAATTCCAAGAACAATGGAAGAGTTTCGAAGCATTCTTAAACTTCAGCGGAATTCCGAGAGCAATGGAAGAGTTCCGAAGCATTTTTAAAAGTCAGCGGAATTCCGAGAACAATAGAAGAGTTCCGAAGCATTTTTAAACTTCAGCAGAATTCCTGGATCAATGGAAGAGTTCCGAAGCATTTTTAAAAGTCAGCAGAATTCCGAGAACAATAGAAGGGTACGAAAGCATGTTTAAACTTCAGTGGAATTCTGAGAACAATGTAAGAGTTCCGAAGCATTTTTAAACTTCACCGGAATTCCGAGAACAATGGAAGAGTTCCGAAGCATTTTTAAACGTCAGCGGAATTCCAAGAACAATGGAAGAGTTCTGAATCATTTTTAAACGTCAGCGGAATTTTGAAAACAATGGAAGATTTCAGAAGCATTTTTAAACGTCAGCGGAATTCCGAGAACAATGAAAGAGTTCTGAAGCATTTTTAAAAGTCAGCGGAATTCTGAGAACAATAGAAGAGTTGTGAAGCAATTTTAAGCGTCAGCGGAATTCCGAGAACAATGGAAGAGTTCCGAAGCATTTTTAAACTTCAGCGGAATTTGGAGAACAATCGAAGAGTTCCGAAGCATTTTTAAAAGTCAGCGGAATTCCGAGAACAATGGAAGCTTTGTGAAGCATTTTTAAACGTCAGCGGAATTCCGAGAACAATGGAAGAGTTCTAAAGCCTTTTTAAATGTCAGCGGAATTCCGAGAACAATGGAAGAGTTCCAAAGCATTTTTAAATGTCAGCAGAATTCTGAGAACAATGGAAGAGTTCCGAAGCATTTTTAAACTTCAGCAGAATTCCGAGAACAATGGAAGAATTCCGAAGCATACTTAAACTTCAGCAGAATTCCGAGAACAATGGAAGAGTTCCGAAGCATTCTTAAACTTCAGCGTAATTCCGAGAACAATGGAAGAGTTCCGAAGCATTTTTAAAAGTCAGCGGAATTCCGAGAACAATGGAAGAGTTCCGAAGCATTTTTAAAAGTCAGCAGAATTCCGAGAACAATAGAAGGGTACCAAAGCATGTTTAAACTTCAGCGGAATTCTGAGAACAATGTAAGAGTTCCGAAGCATTTTTAAACTTCACCGGAATTCCGAGAACAATGGAAGAGTTCCGAAGCATTTTTAAACGTCAGCGGAATTCCGAGAACAATGGAAGAGTTCTGAAGCATTTTTAAACGTCAGCGGAATTTTGAAAACAATGGAAGATTTCCAAAGCATTTTTAAACGTCAGCGGAGTTCTGCGAACACTGGAAGAGTTCCGAAGCATTTTTAAACTTCAGCGGAATTTGGAGAACAATCGAAGAGTTCCGAAGCATTTTTAAACTTCAGCGGAATTTGGAGAACAATCGAAGAGTTCCGAAGCATTTTTAAAAGTCAGCGGAATTCCGAGAACAATGGAAGAGTTCTGAAGCCTTTTTAAATGTCAGCGGAATTCCGAGAACAATGGAAGAGTTCTGAAGCATTTTTAAAAGTCAGCGGAATTCTGAGAGCAATAGAAGAGTTGTGAAGCAATTTTAAGCGTCAGCGGAATTCCGAGAACAATGGAAGAGTTCCGAAGCATTTTTAAATGTCAGCGGAATTCCGAGAACAATGGAAGAGTTCTGAAGCATTTTTAAAAGTCAGTGGAATTCTGAGAACAATAGAAGAGTTGTGAAGGATTTTTAAGCGTCAGCGGAATTCCGAGAACAATGGACGAATTCCGAAGCATTTTTAAACTTCAAAACTTCAGCAGAATTCCAAGAACAATGGAAGAGTTTCGAAGCATTCTTAAACTTCAGCGGAATTCCGAGAACAAAGGAAGAGTTCCGAAGCATTTTTAAAAGTCAGCGGAATTCCGAGAACAATAGAAGAGTTCCGAAGCATTTTTAAACTTCAGCAGAATTCCTGGATCAATGGAAGAGTTCCGAAGCATTTTTAAAAGTCAGCAGAATTCCGAGAACAATAGAAGGGTACCAAAGCATGTTTAAACTTCAGCGGAATTCTGAGAACAATGTAAGAGTTCCGAAGCATTTTTAAACTTCACCGGAATTCCGAGAACAATGGAAGAGTTCCGAAGCATTTTTAAACGTCAGCGGAATTCCGAGAACAATGCAAGAGTTCTGAATCATTTTTAAACGTCAGCGGAATTTTGAAAACAATGGAAGAGTTCCGAAGCATTTTTAAATGTCAGCGGAATTCCGAGAACAATGGAAGAGTTCTGAATCATTTTTAAACGTCAGCGGAATTTTGAAAACAATGGAAGAGTTCCGAAGCATTTTTAAAAGTCAGCGGAATTCCGAGAACACTGGAAGAGTTCCGAAGCATTTTTAAACTTCAGCGGAATTTGGAGAACAATCGAAGAGTTCCGAAGCATTTTTAAAAGTCAGCGGAATTCCGAGAACAATGGAAGCTTTGTGAAGCATTTTTAAACGTCAGCGGAATTCCGAGAACAATGGAAGAGTTCCGAAGCATTTTGAAACGTCAGCGGAATTCCGAGAACAATGGAAGAGTTCTGAAGCATTTTTAAACGTCAGCGGAATTTTGAAAACAATGGAAGATTTCCGAAGCATTTTTAAACGTCAGCGGAGTTCTGCGAACGCTGGAAGAGTTCCGAAGCATTTTTAAACTTCAGCGGAATTTGGAGAACAATCGAAGAGTTCCGAAGCATTTTTAAAAGTCAGCGGAATTCCGAGAACACTGGAAGAGTTCCGAAGCATTTTTAAACTTCAGCGGAATTTGGAGAACAATCGAAGAGTTCCGAAGCATTTTTAAAAGTCAGCGGAATTCCGAGAACAATGGAAGCTTTGTGAAGCATTTTTAAACGTCAGCGGAATTCCGAGAACAATGGAAGAGTTCCGAAGCATTTTGAAACGTCAGCGGAATTCCGAGAACAATGGAAGTGTTCTGAAGCCTTTTTAAATGTCAGCGGAATTCCGAGAACAATGGAAGAGTTCCGAAGCATTTTTAAATGTCAGCGGAATTCTGAGAACAGTGGAAGAGTTCCGAAGCATTTTTAAACTTTAGCAGAATTCCGAGAACAATGGAAGAGTTCCGAAGCATACTTAAACTTCAGCAGAATTCCGAGAACAATGGAAGAGTTCTGAAGCATTTTTTAAAGTCAGCGGAATAACGAGAACAATGGAAGAGTTGTGAAGCATTTTTAAACGTCAGCGGAATTCCAGAACAATGGAAGAGTTCTGAAGCATTTTTAAATGTCAGCGGAATTCCGAGAACAATGGAAGAGTTCTGAAGCATTTTTAAACGTCAGCGGATTTTGAAAACAATGGAAGATTTCCGAAGCATTTTTAAACGTCAGTGGAATTCTGTGAACACTGGAAGAGTTCCGAAGCATTTTTAAACTTCAGCGGAATTTGGAGAACAATCGAAGAGTTCCGAATCAATTTTAAAAGTCAGCGGAATTCCGAGAACAATGGAAAGGTTGTGAAGCATTTTTAAACGTCAGTGGAATTCCAAGAACAACGGAAAAGTTCCGAAGCATTTTTAAACGTCAGCGGAATTCCGAGAACAATGGAAGAGTTCCGAAGCATTTTTAAATGTAAGCGGAATTCTGAGAACAATGGAAGAGTTCTGAAGCATTTTTAAAAGTCAGCGGAATTCCGAGAACAATGGAAGAGTTCCGAAGCATTTTTAAACGTCAGCGGAATTCCAAGAACAATGGAAGAGTTCTGAATCATTTTTAAACGTCAGCGGAATTTTGAAAACAATGGAAGATTTCAGAAGCATTTTTAAACGTCAGCGGAATTCTGCGAACACTGGAAGACTTCCGAAGCATTTTTAAACTTCAGCGGAATTTGGAGAACAATCGAAGAGATCTGAAGCATTTTTAAAAGTCAGCGGAATTCCGAGAACACTGGAAGAGTTCCGAAGCATTTTTAAACTTCAGCGGAATTTGGAGAACAATCGAATAGTTCCGAAGAATTTTTAAAAGTCAGCGGAATTCCGAGAACAATGGAAGCTTTGTGAAGCATTTTTAAACGTCAGCGGAATTCCGAGAACAATGGAAGAGTTCCGAAGCATTTTGAAACGTCAGCGGAATTCCGAGAACAATGGAAGTGTTCTGAAGCCTTTTTAAATGTCAGCGGAATTCCGAGAACAATGGAAGAGTTCCGAAGCATTTTTAAATGTCAGCGGAATTCTGAGAACAGTGGAAGAGTTCCGAAGCATTTTTAAACTTTAGCAGAATTCCGAGAACAATGGAAGAGTTCCGAAGCATACTTAAACTTCAGCAGAATTCCGAGAACAATGGAAGAGTTCTGAAGCATTTTTTAAAGTCAGCGGAATAACGAGAACAATGGAAGAGTTGTGAAGCATTTTTAAACGTCAGCGGAATTCCAGAACAATGGAAGAGTTCTGAAGCATTTTTAAATGTCAGCGGAATTCCGAGAACAATGGAAGAGTTCTGAAGCATTTTTAAACGTCAGCGGATTTTGAAAACAATGGAAGATTTCCGAAGCATTTTTAAACGTCAGCGGAATTCTGTGAACACTGGAAGAGTTCCGAAGCATTTTTAAACTTCAGCGGAATTTGGAGAACAATCGAAGAGTTCCGAATCAATTTTAAAAGTCAGCGGAATTCCGAGAACAATGGAAAGGTTGTGAAGCATTTTTAAACGTCAGTGGAATTCCAAGAACAACGGAAAAGTTCCGAAGCATTTTTAAACGTCAGCGGAATTCCGAGAACAATGGAAGAGTTCCGAAGCATTTTTAAATGTAAGCGGAATTCTGAGAACAATGGAAGAGTTCTGAAGCATTTTTAAAAGTCAGCGGAATTCCGAGAACAATGGAAGAGTTCCGAAGCATTTTTAAACGTCAGCGGAATTCCAAGAACAATGGAAGAGTTCTGAATCATTTTTAAACGTCAGCGGAATTTTGAAAACAATGGAAGATTTCAGAAGCATTTTTAAACGTCAGCGGAATTCTGCGAACACTGGAAGACTTCCGAAGCATTTTTAAACTTCAGCGGAATTTGGAGAACAATCGAAGAGATCTGAAGCATTTTTAAAAGTCAGCGGAATTCCGAGAACACTGGAAGAGTTCCGAAGCATTTTTAAACTTCAGCGGAATTTGGAGAACAATCGAATAGTTCCGAAGAATTTTTAAAAGTCAGCGGAATTCCGAGAACAATGGAAGCTTTGTGAAGCATTTTTAAACGTCAGCGGAATTCCGAGAACAATGGAAGAGTTCCGAAGCATTTTTAAACGTCAGCGGAATTCCGAGAACAATGGAAGAGTTCTGAAGCCTTTTTAAATGTCAGCGGAATTCCGAGAACAATGAAAGAGTTCTGAAGCATTTTTAAAAGTCAGCGGAATTCTGAGAACAATAGAAGAGTTGTGAAGCAATTTTAAGCGTCAGCGGAATTCCGAGAACAATGGAAGAGTTCCGAAGCATTTTTAAACGTCAGCGGAATTTTGAAAACAATGGAAGAGTTCCGAAGCATTTTTAAACTTCAGCGGAATTTGGAGAACAATCGAAGAGTTCCGAAGCATTTTTAAAAGTCAGCGGAATTCCGAGAACAATGGAAGCTTTGTGAAGCATTTTTAAACGTCAGCGGAATTCCGAGAACAATGGAAGAGTTCTAAAGCCTTTTTAAATGTCAGCGGAATTCCGAGAACAATGGAAGAGTTCCAAAGCATTTTTAAATGTCAGCGGAATTCTGAGAACAATGGAAGAGTTCCGAAGCATTTTTAAACTTCAGCAGAATTCCGAGAACAATGGAAGAATTCCGAAGCATACTTAAACTTCAGCAGAATTCCGAGAACAATGGAAGAGTTCCGAAGCATTCTTAAACTTCAGCGTAATTCCGAGAACAATGGAAGAGTTCCGAAGCATTTTTAAAAGTCAGCGGAATTCCGAGAACAATGGAAGAGTTCCGAAGCATTTTTAAAAGTCAGCAGAATTCCGAGAACAATAGAAGGGTACCAAAGCATGTTTAAACTTCAGCGGAATTCTGAGAACAATGTAAGAGTTCCGAAGCATTTTTAAACTTCACCGGAATTCCGAGAACAATGGAAGAGTTCCGAAGCATTTTTAAACGTCAGCGGAATTCCGAGAACAATGGAAGAGTTCTGAAGCATTTTTAAACGTCAGCGGAATTTTGAAAACAATGGAAGATTTCCAAAGCATTTTTAAACGTCAGCGGAGTTCTGCGAACACTGGAAGAGTTCCGAAGCATTTTTAAACTTCAGCGGAATTTGGAGAACAATCGAAGAGTTCCGAAGCATTTTTAAACTTCAGCGGAATTTGGAGAACAATCGAAGAGTTCCGAAGCATTTTTAAAAGTCAGCGGAATTCCGAGAACAATGGAAGAGTTCTGAAGCCTTTTTAAATGTCAGCGGAATTCCGAGAACAATGGAAGAGTTCTGAAGCATTTTTAAAAGTCAGCGGAATTCTGAGAGCAATAGAAGAGTTGTGAAGCAATTTTAAGCGTCAGCGGAATTCCGAGAACAATGGAAGAGTTCCGAAGCATTTTTAAATGTCAGCGGAATTCCGAGAACAATGGAAGAGTTCTGAAGCATTTTTAAAAGTCAGTGGAATTCTGAGAACAATAGAAGAGTTGTGAAGGATTTTTAAGCGTCAGCGGAATTCCGAGAACAATGGACGAATTCCGAAGCATTTTTAAACTTCAAAACTTCAGCAGAATTCCAAGAACAATGGAAGAGTTTCGAAGCATTCTTAAACTTCAGCGGAATTCCGAGAACAAAGGAAGAGTTCCGAAGCATTTTTAAAAGTCAGCGGAATTCCGAGAACAATAGAAGAGTTCCGAAGCATTTTTAAACTTCAGCAGAATTCCTGGATCAATGGAAGAGTTCCGAAGCATTTTTAAAAGTCAGCAGAATTCCGAGAACAATAGAAGGGTACCAAAGCATGTTTAAACTTCAGCGGAATTCTGAGAACAATGTAAGAGTTCCGAAGCATTTTTAAACTTCACCGGAATTCCGAGAACAATGGAAGAGTTCCGAAGCATTTTTAAACGTCAGCGGAATTCCGAGAACAATGCAAGAGTTCTGAATCATTTTTAAACGTCAGCGGAATTTTGAAAACAATGGAAGAGTTCCGAAGCATTTTTAAATGTCAGCGGAATTCCGAGAACAATGGAAGAGTTCTGAATCATTTTTAAACGTCAGCGGAATTTTGAAAACAATGGAAGAGTTCCGAAGCATTTTTAAAAGTCAGCGGAATTCCGAGAACACTGGAAGAGTTCCGAAGCATTTTTAAACTTCAGCGGAATTTGGAGAACAATCGAAGAGTTCCGAAGCATTTTTAAAAGTCAGCGGAATTCCGAGAACAATGGAAGCTTTGTGAAGCATTTTTAAACGTCAGCGGAATTCCGAGAACAATGGAAGAGTTCCGAAGCATTTTGAAACGTCAGCGGAATTCCGAGAACAATGGAAGAGTTCTGAAGCATTTTTAAACGTCAGCGGAATTTTGAAAACAATGGAAGATTTCCGAAGCATTTTTAAACGTCAGCGGAGTTCTGCGAACGCTGGAAGAGTTCCGAAGCATTTTTAAACTTCAGCGGAATTTGGAGAACAATCGAAGAGTTCCGAAGCATTTTTAAAAGTCAGCGGAATTCCGAGAACACTGGAAGAGTTCCGAAGCATTTTTAAACTTCAGCGGAATTTGGAGAACAATCGAAGAGTTCCGAAGCATTTTTAAAAGTCAGCGGAATTCCGAGAACAATGGAAGCTTTGTGAAGCATTTTTAAACGTCAGCGGAATTCCGAGAACAATGGAAGAGTTCCGAAGCATTTTGAAACGTCAGCGGAATTCCGAGAACAATGGAAGTGTTCTGAAGCCTTTTTAAATGTCAGCGGAATTCCGAGAACAATG
Organism: Phyllobates terribilis; assembly: GCF_046119375.1. Lineage (NCBI taxonomy): Eukaryota > Metazoa > Chordata > Amphibia > Anura > Dendrobatidae > Phyllobates > Phyllobates terribilis. The sequence continues at coordinate 7,944,237 of NW_027362788.1, read as the reverse complement.
GAAGAGTTCCGAAGCATTTTTAAATGTCAGCGGAATTCTGAGAACAGTGGAAGAGTTCCGAAGCATTTTTAAACTTTAGCAGAATTCCGAGAACAATGGAAGAGTTCCGAAGCATACTTAAACTTCAGCAGAATTCCGAGAACAATGGAAGAGTTCTGAAGCATTTTTTAAAGTCAGCGGAATAACGAGAACAATGGAAGAGTTGTGAAGCATTTTTAAACGTCAGCGGAATTCCAGAACAATGGAAGAGTTCTGAAGCATTTTTAAATGTCAGCGGAATTCCGAGAACAATGGAAGAGTTCTGAAGCATTTTTAAACGTCAGCGGATTTTGAAAACAATGGAAGATTTCCGAAGCATTTTTAAACGTCAGCGGAATTCTGTGAACACTGGAAGAGTTCCGAAGCATTTTTAAACTTCAGCGGAATTTGGAGAACAATCGAAGAGTTCCGAATCAATTTTAAAAGTCAGCGGAATTCCGAGAACAATGGAAAGGTTGTGAAGCATTTTTAAACGTCAGTGGAATTCCAAGAACAACGGAAAAGTTCCGAAGCATTTTTAAACGTCAGCGGAATTCCGAGAACAATGGAAGAGTTCCGAAGCATTTTTAAATGTAAGCGGAATTCTGAGAACAATGGAAGAGTTCTGAAGCATTTTTAAAAGTCAGCGGAATTCCGAGAACAATGGAAGAGTTCCGAAGCATTTTTAAACGTCAGCGGAATTCCAAGAACAATGGAAGAGTTCTGAATCATTTTTAAACGTCAGCGGAATTTTGAAAACAATGGAAGATTTCAGAAGCATTTTTAAACGTCAGCGGAATTCTGCGAACACTGGAAGACTTCCGAAGCATTTTTAAACTTCAGCGGAATTTGGAGAACAATCGAAGAGATCTGAAGCATTTTTAAAAGTCAGCGGAATTCCGAGAACACTGGAAGAGTTCCGAAGCATTTTTAAACTTCAGCGGAATTTGGAGAACAATCGAATAGTTCCGAAGAATTTTTAAAAGTCAGCGGAATTCCGAGAACAATGGAAGCTTTGTGAAGCATTTTTAAACGTCAGCGGAATTCCGAGAACAATGGAAGAGTTCCGAAGCATTTTGAAACGTCAGCGGAATTCCGAGAACAATGGAAGTGTTCTGAAGCCTTTTTAAATGTCAGCGGAATTCCGAGAACAATGGAAGAGTTCCGAAGCATTTTTAAATGTCAGCGGAATTCTGAGAACAGTGGAAGAGTTCCGAAGCATTTTTAAACTTTAGCAGAATTCCGAGAACAATGGAAGAGTTCCGAAGCATACTTAAACTTCAGCAGAATTCCGAGAACAATGGAAGAGTTCTGAAGCATTTTTTAAAGTCAGCGGAATAACGAGAACAATGGAAGAGTTGTGAAGCATTTTTAAACGTCAGCGGAATTCCAGAACAATGGAAGAGTTCTGAAGCATTTTTAAATGTCAGCGGAATTCCGAGAACAATGGAAGAGTTCTGAAGCATTTTTAAACGTCAGCGGATTTTGAAAACAATGGAAGATTTCCGAAGCATTTTTAAACGTCAGCGGAATTCTGTGAACACTGGAAGAGTTCCGAAGCATTTTTAAACTTCAGCGGAATTTGGAGAACAATCGAAGAGTTCCGAATCAATTTTAAAAGTCAGCGGAATTCCGAGAACAATGGAAAGGTTGTGAAGCATTTTTAAACGTCAGTGGAATTCCAAGAACAACGGAAAAGTTCCGAAGCATTTTTAAACGTCAGCGGAATTCCGAGAACAATGGAAGAGTTCCGAAGCATTTTTAAATGTAAGCGGAATTCTGAGAACAATGGAAGAGTTCTGAAGCATTTTTAAAAGTCAGCGGAATTCCGAGAACAATGGAAGAGTTCCGAAGCATTTTTAAACGTCAGCGGAATTCCAAGAACAATGGAAGAGTTCTGAATCATTTTTAAACGTCAGCGGAATTTTGAAAACAATGGAAGATTTCAGAAGCATTTTTAAACGTCAGCGGAATTCTGCGAACACTGGAAGACTTCCGAAGCATTTTTAAACTTCAGCGGAATTTGGAGAACAATCGAAGAGATCTGAAGCATTTTTAAAAGTCAGCGGAATTCCGAGAACACTGGAAGAGTTCCGAAGCATTTTTAAACTTCAGCGGAATTTGGAGAACAATCGAATAGTTCCGAAGAATTTTTAAAAGTCAGCGGAATTCCGAGAACAATGGAAGCTTTGTGAAGCATTTTTAAACGTCAGCGGAATTCCGAGAACAATGGAAGAGTTCCGAAGCATTTTTAAACGTCAGCGGAATTCCGAGAACAATGGAAGAGTTCTGAAGCCTTTTTAAATGTCAGCGGAATTCCGAGAACAATGAAAGAGTTCTGAAGCATTTTTAAAAGTCAGCGGAATTCTGAGAACAATAGAAGAGTTGTGAAGCAATTTTAAGCGTCAGCGGAATTCCGAGAACAATGGAAGAGTTCCGAAGCATTTTTAAACGTCAGCGGAATTTTGAAAACAATGGAAGAGTTCCGAAGCATTTTTAAACTTCAGCGGAATTTGGAGAACAATCGAAGAGTTCCGAAGCATTTTTAAAAGTCAGCGGAATTCCGAGAACAATGGAAGCTTTGTGAAGCATTTTTAAACGTCAGCGGAATTCCGAGAACAATGGAAGAGTTCTAAAGCCTTTTTAAATGTCAGCGGAATTCCGAGAACAATGGAAGAGTTCCAAAGCATTTTTAAATGTCAGCGGAATTCTGAGAACAATGGAAGAGTTCCGAAGCATTTTTAAACTTCAGCAGAATTCCGAGAACAATGGAAGAATTCCGAAGCATACTTAAACTTCAGCAGAATTCCGAGAACAATGGAAGAGTTCCGAAGCATTCTTAAACTTCAGCGGAATTCCGAGAACAATGGAAGAGTTCCGAAGCATTTTTAAAAGTCAGCGGAATTCCGAGAACAATGGAAGAGTTCCGAAGCATTTTTAAAAGTCAGCAGAATTCCGAGAACAATAGAAGGGTACCAAAGCATGTTTAAACTTCAGCGGAATTCTGAGAACAATGTAAGAGTTCCGAAGCATTTTTAAACTTCACCGGAATTCCGAGAACAATGGAAGAGTTCCGAAGCATTTTTAAACGTCAGCGGAATTCCGAGAACAATGGAAGAGTTCTGAAGCATTTTTAAACGTCAGCGGAATTTTGAAAACAATGGAAGATTTCCAAAGCATTTTTAAACGTCAGCGGAGTTCTGCGAACACTGGAAGAGTTCCGAAGCATTTTTAAACTTCAGCGGAATTTGGAGAACAATCGAAGAGTTCCGAAGCATTTTTAAACTTCAGCGGAATTTGGAGAACAATCGAAGAGTTCCGAAGCATTTTTAAAAGTCAGCGGAATTCCGAGAACAATGGAAGAGTTCTGAAGCCTTTTTAAATGTCAGCGGAATTCCGAGAACAATGGAAGAGTTCTGAAGCATTTTTAAAAGTCAGCGGAATTCTGAGAGCAATAGAAGAGTTGTGAAGCAATTTTAAGCGTCAGCGGAATTCCGAGAACAATGGAAGAGTTCCGAAGCATTTTTAAATGTCAGCGGAATTCCGAGAACAATGGAAGAGTTCTGAAGCATTTTTAAAAGTCAGTGGAATTCTGAGAACAATAGAAGAGTTGTGAAGGATTTTTAAGCGTCAGCGGAATTCCGAGAACAATGGACGAATTCCGAAGCATTTTTAAACTTCAAAACTTCAGCAGAATTCCAAGAACAATGGAAGAGTTTCGAAGCATTCTTAAACTTCAGCGGAATTCCGAGAACAAAGGAAGAGTTCCGAAGCATTTTTAAAAGTCAGCGGAATTCCGAGAACAATAGAAGAGTTCCGAAGCATTTTTAAACTTCAGCAGAATTCCTGGATCAATGGAAGAGTTCCGAAGCATTTTTAAAAGTCAGCAGAATTCCGAGAACAATAGAAGGGTACCAAAGCATGTTTAAACTTCAGCGGAATTCTGAGAACAATGTAAGAGTTCCGAAGCATTTTTAAACTTCACCGGAATTCCGAGAACAATGGAAGAGTTCCGAAGCATTTTTAAACGTCAGCGGAATTCCGAGAACAATGCAAGAGTTCTGAATCATTTTTAAACGTCAGCGGAATTTTGAAAACAATGGAAGAGTTCCGAAGCATTTTTAAATGTCAGCGGAATTCCGAGAACAATGGAAGAGTTCTGAATCATTTTTAAACGTCAGCGGAATTTTGAAAACAATGGAAGAGTTCCGAAGCATTTTTAAAAGTCAGCGGAATTCCGAGAACACTGGAAGAGTTCCGAAGCATTTTTAAACTTCAGCGGAATTTGGAGAACAATCGAAGAGTTCCGAAGCATTTTTAAAAGTCAGCGGAATTCCGAGAACAATGGAAGCTTTGTGAAGCATTTTTAAACGTCAGCGGAATTCCGAGAACAATGGAAGAGTTCCGAAGCATTTTGAAACGTCAGCGGAATTCCGAGAACAATGGAAGAGTTCTGAAGCATTTTTAAACGTCAGCGGAATTTTGAAAACAATGGAAGATTTCCGAAGCATTTTTAAACGTCAGCGGAGTTCTGCGAACGCTGGAAGAGTTCCGAAGCATTTTTAAACTTCAGCGGAATTTGGAGAACAATCGAAGAGTTCCGAAGCATTTTTAAAAGTCAGCGGAATTCCGAGAACACTGGAAGAGTTCCGAAGCATTTTTAAACTTCAGCGGAATTTGGAGAACAATCGAAGAGTTCCGAAGCATTTTTAAAAGTCAGCGGAATTCCGAGAACAATGGAAGCTTTGTGAAGCATTTTTAAACGTCAGCGGAATTCCGAGAACAATGGAAGAGTTCCGAAGCATTTTGAAACGTCAGCGGAATTCCGAGAACAATGGAAGTGTTCTGAAGCCTTTTTAAATGTCAGCGGAATTCCGAGAACAATGGAAGAGTTCCGAAGCATTTTTAAATGTCAGCGGAATTCTGAGAACAGTGGAAGAGTTCCGAAGCATTTTTAAACTTTAGCAGAATTCCGAGAACAATGGAAGAGTTCCGAAGCATACTTAAACTTCAGCAGAATTCCGAGAACAATGGAAGAGTTCTGAAGCATTTTTTAAAGTCAGCGGAATAACGAGAACAATGGAAGAGTTGTGAAGCATTTTTAAACGTCAGCGGAATTCCAGAACAATGGAAGAGTTCTGAAGCATTTTTAAATGTCAGCGGAATTCCGAGAACAATGGAAGAGTTCTGAAGCATTTTTAAACGTCAGCGGATTTTGAAAACAATGGAAGATTTCCGAAGCATTTTTAAACGTCAGCGGAATTCTGTGAACACTGGAAGAGTTCCGAAGCATTTTTAAACTTCAGCGGAATTTGGAGAACAATCGAAGAGTTCCAAATCAATTTTAAAAGTCAGCGGAATTCCGAGAACAATGGAAAGGTTGTGAAGCATTTTTAAACGTCAGTGGAATTCCAAGAACAACGGAAGAGTTCCGAAGCATTTTTAAACGTCAGCGGAATTCCGAGAACAATGGAAGAGTTCCGAAGCATTTTTAAATGTAAGCGGAATTCTGAGAACAATGGAAGAGTTCTGAAGCATTTTTAAAAGTCAGCGGAATTCCGAGAACAATGGAAGAGTTCCGAAGCATTTTTAAACGTCAGCGGAATTCCAAGAACAATGGAAGAGTTCTGAATCATTTTTAAACGTCAGCGGAATTTTGAAAACAATGGAAGATTTCAGAAGCATTTTTAAACGTCAGCGGAATTCTGCGAACACTGGAAGACTTCCGAAGCATTTTTAAACTTCAGCGGAATTTGGAGAACAATCGAAGAGATCTGAAGCATTTTTAAAAGTCAGCGGAATTCCGAGAACACTGGAAGAGTTCCGAAGCATTTTTAAACTTCAGCGGAATTTGGAGAACAATCGAATAGTTCCGAAGAATTTTTAAAAGTCAGCGGAATTCCGAGAACAATGGAAGCTTTGTGAAGCATTTTTAAACGTCAGCGGAATTCCGAGAACAATGGAAGAGTTCCGAAGCATTTTTAAACGTCAGCGGAATTCCGAGAACAATGGAAGAGTTCTGAAGCCTTTTTAAATGTCAGCGGAATTCCGAGAACAATGAAAGAGTTCTGAAGCATTTTTAAAAGTCAGCGGAATTCTGAGAACAATAGAAGAGTTGTGAAGCAATTTTAAGCGTCAGCGGAATTCCGAGAACAATGGAAGAGTTCCGAAGCATTTTTAAACGTCAGCGGAATTTTGAAAACAATGGAAGAGTTCCGAAGCATTTTTAAACTTCAGCGGAATTTGGAGAACAATCGAAGAGTTCCGAAGCATTTTTAAACTTCAGCGGAATTTGGAGAACAATCGAAGAGTTCCGAAGCATTTTTAAAAGTCAGCGGAATTCCGAGAACAATGGAAGAGTTCTGAAGCCTTTTTAAATGTCAGCGGAATTCCGAGAACAATGGAAGAGTTCTGAAGCATTTTTAAAAGTCAGCGGAATTCTGAGAGCAATAGAAGAGTTGTGAAGCAATTTTAAGCGTCAGCGGAATTCCGAGAACAATGGAAGAGTTCCGAAGCATTTTTAAATGTCAGCGGAATTCCGAGAACAATGGAAGAGTTCTGAAGCATTTTTAAAAGTCAGTGGAATTCTGAGAACAATAGAAGAGTTGTGAAGGATTTTTAAGCGTCAGCGGAATTCCGAGAACAATGGACGAATTCCGAAGCATTTTTAAACTTCAAAACTTCAGCAGAATTCCAAGAACAATGGAAGAGTTTCGAAGCATTCTTAAACTTCAGCGGAATTCCGAGAACAAAGGAAGAGTTCCGAAGCATTTTTAAAAGTCAGCGGAATTCCGAGAACAATAGAAGAGTTCCGAAGCATTTTTAAACTTCAGCAGAATTCCTGGATCAATGGAAGAGTTCCGAAGCATTTTTAAAAGTCAGCAGAATTCCGAGAACAATAGAAGGGTACCAAAGCATGTTTAAACTTCAGCGGAATTCTGAGAACAATGTAAGAGTTCCGAAGCATTTTTAAACTTCACCGGAATTCCGAGAACAATGGAAGAGTTCCGAAGCATTTTTAAACGTCAGCGGAATTCCGAGAACAATGCAAGAGTTCTGAATCATTTTTAAACGTCAGCGGAATTTTGAAAACAATGGAAGAGTTCCGAAGCATTTTTAAATGTCAGCGGAATTCCGAGAACAATGGAAGAGTTCTGAATCATTTTTAAACGTCAGCGGAATTTTGAAAACAATGGAAGAGTTCCGAAGCATTTTTAAAAGTCAGCGGAATTCCGAGAACACTGGAAGAGTTCCGAAGCATTTTTAAACTTCAGCGGAATTTGGAGAACAATCGAAGAGTTCCGAAGCATTTTTAAAAGTCAGCGGAATTCCGAGAACAATGGAAGCTTTGTGAAGCATTTTTAAACGTCAGCGGAATTCCGAGAACAATGGAAGAGTTCCGAAGCATTTTGAAACGTCAGCGGAATTCCGAGAACAATGGAAGAGTTCTGAAGCATTTTTAAACGTCAGCGGAATTTTGAAAACAATGGAAGATTTCCGAAGCATTTTTAAACGTCAGCGGAGTTCTGCGAACGCTGGAAGAGTTCCGAAGCATTTTTAAACTTCAGCGGAATTTGGAGAACAATCGAAGAGTTCCGAAGCATTTTTAAAAGTCAGCGGAATTCCGAGAACACTGGAAGAGTTCCGAAGCATTTTTAAACTTCAGCGGAATTTGGAGAACAATCGAAGAGTTCCGAAGCATTTTTAAAAGTCAGCGGAATTCCGAGAACAATGGAAGCTTTGTGAAGCATTTTTAAACGTCAGCGGAATTCCGAGAACAATGGAAGAGTTCCGAAGCATTTTGAAACGTCAGCGGAATTCCGAGAACAATGGAAGTGTTCTGAAGCCTTTTTAAATGTCAGCGGAATTCCGAGAACAATGGAAGAGTTCCGAAGCATTTTTAAATGTCAGCGGAATTCTGAGAACAGTGGAAGAGTTCCGAAGCATTTTTAAACTTTAGCAGAATTCCGAGAACAATGGAAGAGTTCCGAAGCATACTTAAACTTCAGCAGAATTCCGAGAACAATGGAAGAGTTCTGAAGCATTTTTTAAAGTCAGCGGAATAACGAGAACAATGGAAGAGTTGTGAAGCATTTTTAAACGTCAGCGGAATTCCAGAACAATGGAAGAGTTCTGAAGCATTTTTAAATGTCAGCGGAATTCCGAGAACAATGGAAGAGTTCTGAAGCATTTTTAAACGTCAGCGGATTTTGAAAACAATGGAAGATTTCCGAAGCATTTTTAAACGTCAGCGGAATTCTGTGAACACTGGAAGAGTTCCGAAGCATTTTTAAACTTCAGCGGAATTTGGAGAACAATCGAAGAGTTCCAAATCAATTTTAAAAGTCAGCGGAATTCCGAGAACAATGGAAAGGTTGTGAAGCATTTTTAAACGTCAGTGGAATTCCAAGAACAACGGAAGAGTTCCGAAGCATTTTTAAACGTCAGCGGAATTCCGAGAACAATGGAAGAGTTCCGAAGCATTTTTAAATGTAAGCGGAATTCTGAGAACAATGGAAGAGTTCTGAAGCATTTTTAAAAGTCAGCGGAATTCCGAGAACAATGGAAGAGTTCCGAAGCATTTTTAAACGTCAGCGGAATTCCAAGAACAATGGAAGAGTTCTGAATCATTTTTAAACGTCAGCGGAATTTTGAAAACAATGGAAGATTTCAGAAGCATTTTTAAACGTCAGCGGAATTCTGCGAACACTGGAAGACTTCCGAAGCATTTTTAAACTTCAGCGGAATTTGGAGAACAATCGAAGAGATCTGAAGCATTTTTAAAAGTCAGCGGAATTCCGAGAACACTGGAAGAGTTCCGAAGCATTTTTAAACTTCAGCGGAATTTGGAGAACAATCGAATAGTTCCGAAGAATTTTTAAAAGTCAGCGGAATTCCGAGAACAATGGAAGCTTTGTGAAGCATTTTTAAACGTCAGCGGAATTCCGAGAACAATGGAAGAGTTCCGAAGCATTTTTAAACGTCAGCGGAATTCCGAGAACAATGGAAGAGTTCTGAAGCCTTTTTAAATGTCAGCGGAATTCCGAGAACAATGAAAGAGTTCTGAAGCATTTTTAAAAGTCAGCGGAATTCTGAGAACAATAGAAGAGTTGTGAAGCAATTTTAAGCGTCAGCGGAATTCCGAGAACAATGGAAGAGTTCCGAAGCATTTTTAAACGTCAGCGGAATTTTGAAAACAATGGAAGAGTTCCGAAGCATTTTTAAACTTCAGCGGAATTTGGAGAACAATCGAAGAGTTCCGAAGCATTTTTAAAAGTCAGCGGAATTCCGAGAACAATGGAAGCTTTGTGAAGCATTTTTAAACGTCAGCGGAATTCCGAGAACAATGGAAGAGTTCTAAAGCCTTTTTAAATGTCAGCGGAATTCCGAGAACAATGGAAGAGTTCCAAAGCATTTTTAAATGTCAGCGGAATTCTGAGAACAATGGAAGAGTTCCGAAGCATTTTTAAACTTCAGCAGAATTCCGAGAACAATGGAAGAATTCCGAAGCATACTTAAACTTCAGCAGAATTCCGAGAACAATGGAAGAGTTCCGAAGCATTCTTAAACTTCAGCGGAATTCCGAGAACAATGGAAGAGTTCCGAAGCATTTTTAAAAGTCAGCGGAATTCCGAGAACAATGGAAGAGTTCCGAAGCATTTTTAAAAGTCAGCAGAATTCCGAGAACAATAGAAGGGTACCAAAGCATGTTTAAACTTCAGCGGAATTCTGAGAACAATGTAAGAGTTCCGAAGCATTTTTAAACTTCACCGGAATTCCGAGAACAATGGAAGAGTTCCGAAGCATTTTTAAACGTCAGCGGAATTCCGAGAACAATGGAAGAGTTCTGAAGCATTTTTAAACGTCAGCGGAATTTTGAAAACAATGGAAGATTTCCAAAGCATTTTTAAACGTCAGCGGAGTTCTGCGAACACTGGAAGAGTTCCGAAGCATTTTTAAACTTCAGCGGAATTTGGAGAACAATCGAAGAGTTCCGAAGCATTTTTAAACTTCAGCGGAATTTGGAGAACAATCGAAGAGTTCCGAAGCATTTTTAAAAGTCAGCGGAATTCCGAGAACAATGGAAGAGTTCTGAAGCCTTTTTAAATGTCAGCGGAATTCCGAGAACAATGGAAGAGTTCTGAAGCATTTTTAAAAGTCAGCGGAATTCTGAGAACAATAGAAGAGTTGTGAAGCAATTTTAAGCGTCAGCGGAATTCCGAGAACAATGGAAGAGTTCCGAAGCATTTTTAAATGTCAGCGGAATTCCGAGAACAATGGAAGAGTTCTGAAGCATTTTTAAAAGTCAGTGGAATTCTGAGAACAATAGAAGAGTTGTGAAGGATTTTTAAGCGTCAGCGGAATTCCGAGAACAATGGACGAATTCCGAAGCATTTTTAAACTTCAAAACTTCAGCAGAATTCCAAGAACAATGGAAGAGTTTCGAAGCATTCTTAAACTTCAGCGGAATTCCGAGAACAAAGGAAGAGTTCCGAAGCATTTTTAAAAGTCAGCGGAATTCCGAGAACAATAGAAGAGTTCCGAAGCATTTTTAAACTTCAGCAGAATTCCTGGATCAATGGAAGAGTTCCGAAGCATTTTTAAAAGTCAGCAGAATTCCGAGAACAATAGAAGGGTACCAAAGCATGTTTAAACTTCAGCGGAATTCTGAGAACAATGTAAGAGTTCCGAAGCATTTTTAAACTTCACCGGAATTCCGAGAACAATGGAAGAGTTCCGAAGCATTTTTAAACGTCAGCGGAATTCCGAGAACAATGCAAGAGTTCTGAATCATTTTTAAACGTCAGCGGAATTTTGAAAACAATGGAAGAGTTCCGAAGCATTTTTAAATGTCAGCGGAATTCCGAGAACAATGGAAGAGTTCTGAATCATTTTTAAACGTCAGCGGAATTTTGAAAACAATGGAAGAGTTCCGAAGCATTTTTAAAAGTCAGCGGAATTCCGAGAACACTGGAAGAGTTCCGAAGCATTTTTAAACTTCAGCGGAATTTGGAGAACAATCGAAGAGTTCCGAAGCATTTTTAAAAGTCAGCGGAATTCCGAGAACAATGGAAGCTTTGTGAAGCATTTTTAAACGTCAGCGGAATTCCGAGAACAATGGAAGAGTTCCGAAGCATTTTGAAACGTCAGCGGAATTCCGAGAACAATGGAAGAGTTCTGAAGCATTTTTAAACGTCAGCGGAATTTTGAAAACAATGGAAGATTTCCGAAGCATTTTTAAACGTCAGCGGAGTTCTGCGAACGCTGGAAGAGTTCCGAAGCATTTTTAAACTTCAGCGGAATTTGGAGAACAATCGAAGAGTTCCGAAGCATTTTTAAAAGTCAGCGGAATTCCGAGAACACTGGAAGAGTTCCGAAGCATTTTTAAACTTCAGCGGAATTTGGAGAACAATCGAAGAGTTCCGAAGCATTTTTAAAAGTCAGCGGAATTCCGAGAACAATGGAAGCTTTGTGAAGCATTTTTAAACGTCAGCGGAATTCCGAGAACAATGGAAGAGTTCTAAAGCCTTTTTAAATGTCAGCGGAATTCCGAGAACAATGGAAGAGTTCCAAAGCATTTTTAAATGTCAGCGGAATTCTGAGAACAATGGAAGAGTTCCGAAGCATTTTTAAACTTCAGCAGAATTCCGAGAACAATGGAAGAATTCCGAAGCATACTTAAACTTCAGCAGAATTCCGAGAACAATGGAAGAGTTCCGAAGCATTCTTAAACTTCAGCGGAATTCCGAGAACAATGGAAGAGTTCCGAAGCATTTTTAAAAGTCAGCGGAATTCCGAGAACAATGGAAGAGTTCCGAAGCATTTTTAAAAGTCAGCAGAATTCCGAGAACAATAGAAGGGTACCAAAGCATGTTTAAACTTCAGCGGAATTCTGAGAACAATGTAAAAGTTCCGAAGCATTTTTAAACTTCACCGGAATTCCGAGAACAATGGAAGAGTTCCGAAGCATTTTTAAACGTCAGCGGAATTCCGAGAACAATGGAAGAGTTCTGAAGCATTTTTAAACGTCAGCGGAATTTTGAAAACAATGGAAGATTTCCAAAGCATTTTTAAACGTCAGCGGAGTTCTGCGAACACTGGAAGAGTTCCGAAGCATTTTTAAACTTCAGCGGAATTTGGAGAACAATCGAAGAGTTCCGAAGCATTTTTAAACTTCAGCGGAATTTGGAGAACAATCGAAGAGTTCCGAAGCATTTTTAAAAGTCAGCGGAATTCCGAGAACAATGGAAGAGTTCTGAAGCCTTTTTAAATGTCAGCGGAATTCCGAGAACAATGGAAGAATTCTGAAGCATTTTTAAAAGTCAGCGGAATTCTGAGAACAATAGAAGAGTTGTGAAGCAATTTTAAGCGTCAGCGGAATTCCGAGAACAATGGAAGAGTTCCGAAGCATTTTTAAATGTCAGCGGAATTCCGAGAACAATCTAAGAGTTCTGAAGCATTTTTAAAAGTCAGTGGAATTCTGAGAACAATAGAAGAGTTGTGAAGGATTTTTAAGCGTCAGCGGAATTCCGAGAACAATGGACGAATTCCGAAGCATTTTTAAACTTCAAAACTTCAGCAGAATTCCAAGAACAATGGAAGAGTTTCGAAGCATTCTTAAACTTCAGCGGAATTCCGAGAACAAAGGAAGAGTTCCGAAGCATTTTTAAAAGTCAGCGGAATTCCGAGAACAATAGAAGAGTTCCGAAGCATTTTTAAACTTCAGCAGAATTCCTGGATCAATGGAAGAGTTCCGAAGCATTTTTAAAAGTCAGCAGAATTCCGAGAACAATAGAAGGGTACCAAAGCATGTTTAAACTTCAGCGGAATTCTGAGAACAATGTAAGAGTTCCGAAGCATTTTTAAACTTCACCGGAATTCCGAGAACAATGGAAGAGTTCCGAAGCATTTTTAAACGTCAGCGGAATTCCGAGAACAATGCAAGAGTTCTGAATCATTTTTAAACGTCAGCGGAATTTTGAAAACAATGGAAGAGTTCCGAAGCATTTTTAAATGTCAGCGGAATTCCGAGAACAATGGAAGAGTTCTGAATCATTTTTAAACGTCAGCGGAATTTTGAAAACAATGGAAGAGTTCCGAAGCATTTTTAAAAGTCAGCGGAATTCCGAGAACACTGGAAGAGTTCCGAAGCATTTTTAAACTTCAGCGGAATTTGGAGAACAATCGAAGAGTTCCGAAGCATTTTTAAAAGTCAGCGGAATTCCGAGAACAATGGAAGCTTTGTGAAGCATTTTTAAACGTCAGCGGAATTCCGAGAACAATGGAAGAGTTCCGAAGCATTTTGAAACGTCAGCGGAATTCCGAGAACAATGGAAGTGTTCTGAAGCCTTTTTAAATGTCAGCGGAATTCCGAGAACAATGGAAGAGTTCCGAAGCATTTTTAAATGTCAGCGGAATTCTGAGAACAGTGGAAGAGTTCCGAAGCATTTTTAAACTTTAGCAGAATTCCGAGAACAATGGAAGAGTTCCGAAGCATACTTAAACTTCAGCAGAATTCCGAGAACAATGGAAGAGTTCTGAAGCATTTTTTAAAGTCAGCGGAATAACGAGAACAATGGAAGAGTTGTGAAGCATTTTTAAACGTCAGCGGAATTCCAGAACAATGGAAGAGTTCTGAAGCATTTTTAAATGTCAGCGGAATTCCGAGAACAATGGAAGAGTTCTGAAGCATTTTTAAACGTCAGCGGATTTTGAAAACAATGGAAGATTTCCGAAGCATTTTTAAACGTCAGCGGAATTCTGTGAACACTGGAAGAGTTCCGAAGCATTTTTAAACTTCAGCGGAATTTGGAGAACAATCGAAGAGTTCCAAATCAATTTTAAAAGTCAGCGGAATTCCGAGAACAATGGAAAGGTTGTGAAGCATTTTTAAACGTCAGTGGAATTCCAAGAACAACGGAAGAGTTCCGAAGCATTTTTAAACGTCAGCGGAATTCCGAGAACAATGGAAGAGTTCCGAAGCATTTTTAAATGTAAGCGGAATTCTGAGAACAATGGAAGAGTTCTGAAGCATTTTTAAAAGTCAGCGGAATTCCGAGAACAATGGAAGAGTTCCGAAGCATTTTTAAACGTCAGCGGAATTCCAAGAACAATGGAAGAGTTCTGAATCATTTTTAAACGTCAGCGGAATTTTGAAAACAATGGAAGATTTCAGAAGCATTTTTAAACGTCAGCGGAATTCTGCGAACACTGGAAGACTTCCGAAGCATTTTTAAACTTCAGCGGAATTTGGAGAACAATCGAAGAGATCTGAAGCATTTTTAAAAGTCAGCGGAATTCCGAGAACACTGGAAGAGTTCCGAAGCATTTTTAAACTTCAGCGGAATTTGGAGAACAATCGAATAGTTCCGAAGAATTTTTAAAAGTCAGCGGAATTCCGAGAACAATGGAAGCTTTGTGAAGCATTTTTAAACGTCAGCGGAATTCCGAGAACAATGGAAGAGTTCCGAAGCATTTTTAAACGTCAGCGGAATTCCGAGAACAATGGAAGAGTTCTGAAGCCTTTTTAAATGTCAGCGGAATTCCGAGAACAATGAAAGAGTTCTGAAGCATTTTTAAAAGTCAGCGGAATTCTGAGAACAATAGAAGAGTTGTGAAGCAATTTTAAGCGTCAGCGGAATTCCGAGAACAATGGAAGAGTTCCGAAGCATTTTTAAACGTCAGCGGAATTTTGAAAACAATGGAAGAGTTCCGAAGCATTTTTAAACTTCAGCGGAATTTGGAGAACAATCGAAGAGTTCCGAAGCATTTTTAAAAGTCAGCGGAATTCCGAGAACAATGGAAGCTTTGTGAAGCATTTTTAAACGTCAGCGGAATTCCGAGAACAATGGAAGAGTTCTAAAGCCTTTTTAAATGTCAGCGGAATTCCGAGAACAATGGAAGAGTTCCAAAGCATTTTTAAATGTCAGCGGAATTCTGAGAACAATGGAAGAGTTCCGAAGCATTTTTAAACTTCAGCAGAATTCCGAGAACAATGGAAGAATTCCGAAGCATACTTAAACTTCAGCAGAATTCCGAGAACAATGGAAGAGTTCCGAAGCATTCTTAAACTTCAGCGGAATTCCGAGAACAATGGAAGAGTTCCGAAGCATTTTTAAAAGTCAGCGGAATTCCGAGAACAATGGAAGAGTTCCGAAGCATTTTTAAAAGTCAGCAGAATTCCGAGAACAATAGAAGGGTACCAAAGCATGTTTAAACTTCAGCGGAATTCTGAGAACAATGTAAGAGTTCCGAAGCATTTTTAAACTTCACCGGAATTCCGAGAACAATGGAAGAGTTCCGAAGCATTTTTAAACGTCAGCGGAATTCCGAGAACAATGGAAGAGTTCTGAAGCATTTTTAAACGTCAGCGGAATTTTGAAAACAATGGAAGATTTCCAAAGCATTTTTAAACGTCAGCGGAGTTCTGCGAACACTGGAAGAGTTCCGAAGCATTTTTAAACTTCAGCGGAATTTGGAGAACAATCGAAGAGTTCCGAAGCATTTTTAAACTTCAGCGGAATTTGGAGAACAATCGAAGAGTTCCGAAGCATTTTTAAAAGTCAGCGGAATTCCGAGAACAATGGAAGAGTTCTGAAGCCTTTTTAAATGTCAGCGGAATTCCGAGAACAATGGAAGAGTTCTGAAGCATTTTTAAAAGTCAGCGGAATTCTGAGAACAATAGAAGAGTTGTGAAGCAATTTTAAGCGTCAGCGGAATTCCGAGAACAATGGAAGAGTTCCGAAGCATTTTTAAATGTCAGCGGAATTCCGAGAACAATGGAAGAGTTCTGAAGCATTTTTAAAAGTCAGTGGAATTCTGAGAACAATAGAAGAGTTGTGAAGGATTTTTAAGCGTCAGCGGAATTCCGAGAACAATGGACGAATTCCGAAGCATTTTTAAACTTCAAAACTTCAGCAGAATTCCAAGAACAATGGAAGAGTTTCGAAGCATTCTTAAACTTCAGCGGAATTCCGAGAACAAAGGAAGAGTTCCGAAGCATTTTTAAAAGTCAGCGGAATTCCGAGAACAATAGAAGAGTTCCGAAGCATTTTTAAACTTCAGCAGAATTCCTGGATCAATGGAAGAGTTCCGAAGCATTTTTAAAAGTCAGCAGAATTCCGAGAACAATAGAAGGGTACCAAAGCATGTTTAAACTTCAGCGGAATTCTGAGAACAATGTAAGAGTTCCGAAGCATTTTTAAACTTCACCGGAATTCCGAGAACAATGGAAGAGTTCCGAAGCATTTTTAAACGTCAGCGGAATTCCGAGAACAATGCAAGAGTTCTGAATCATTTTTAAACGTCAGCGGAATTTTGAAAACAATGGAAGAGTTCCGAAGCATTTTTAAATGTCAGCGGAATTCCGAGAACAATGGAAGAGTTCTGAATCATTTTTAAACGTCAGCGGAATTTTGAAAACAATGGAAGAGTTCCGAAGCATTTTTAAAAGTCAGCGGAATTCCGAGAACACTGGAAGAGTTCCGAAGCATTTTTAAACTTCAGCGGAATTTGGAGAACAATCGAAGAGTTCCGAAGCATTTTTAAAAGTCAGCGGAATTCCGAGAACAATGGAAGCTTTGTGAAGCATTTTTAAACGTCAGCGGAATTCCGAGAACAATGGAAGAGTTCCGAAGCATTTTGAAACGTCAGCGGAATTCCGAGAACAATGGAAGAGTTCTGAAGCATTTTTAAACGTCAGCGGAATTTTGAAAACAATGGAAGATTTCCGAAGCATTTTTAAACGTCAGCGGAGTTCTGCGAACGCTGGAAGAGTTCCGAAGCATTTTTAAACTTCAGCGGAATTTGGAGAACAATCGAAGAGTTCCGAAGCATTTTTAAAAGTCAGCGGAATTCCGAGAACACTGGAAGAGTTCCGAAGCATTTTTAAACTTCAGCGGAATTTGGAGAACAATCGAAGAGTTCCGAAGCATTTTTAAAAGTCAGCGGAATTCCGAGAACAATGGAAGCTTTGTGAAGCATTTTTAAACGTCAGCGGAATTCCGAGAACAATGGAAGAGTTCTAAAGCCTTTTTAAATGTCAGCGGAATTCCGAGAACAATGGAAGAGTTCCAAAGCATTTTTAAATGTCAGCGGAATTCTGAGAACAATGGAAGAGTTCCGAAGCATTTTTAAACTTCAGCAGAATTCCGAGAACAATGGAAGAATTCCGAAGCATACTTAAACTTCAGCAGAATTCCGAGAACAATGGAAGAGTTCCGAAGCATTCTTAAACTTCAGCGGAATTCCGAGAACAATGGAAGAGTTCCGAAGCATTTTTAAAAGTCAGCGGAATTCCGAGAACAATGGAAGAGTTCCGAAGCATTTTTAAAAGTCAGCAGAATTCCGAGAACAATAGAAGGGTACCAAAGCATGTTTAAACTTCAGCGGAATTCTGAGAACAATGTAAAAGTTCCGAAGCATTTTTAAACTTCACCGGAATTCCGAGAACAATGGAAGAGTTCCGAAGCATTTTTAAACGTCAGCGGAATTCCGAGAACAATGGAAGAGTTCTGAAGCATTTTTAAACGTCAGCGGAATTTTGAAAACAATGGAAGATTTCCAAAGCATTTTTAAACGTCAGCGGAGTTCTGCGAACACTGGAAGAGTTCCGAAGCATTTTTAAACTTCAGCGGAATTTGGAGAACAATCGAAGAGTTCCGAAGCATTTTTAAACTTCAGCGGAATTTGGAGAACAATCGAAGAGTTCCGAAGCATTTTTAAAAGTCAGCGGAATTCCGAGAACAATGGAAGAGTTCTGAAGCCTTTTTAAATGTCAGCGGAATTCCGAGAACAATGGAAGAATTCTGAAGCATTTTTAAAAGTCAGCGGAATTCTGAGAACAATAGAAGAGTTGTGAAGCAATTTTAAGCGTCAGCGGAATTCCGAGAACAATGGAAGAGTTCCGAAGCATTTTTAAATGTCAGCGGAATTCCGAGAACAATGGAAGAGTTCTGAAGCATTTTTAAAAGTCAGTGGAATTCTGAGAACAATAGAAGAGTTGTGAAGGATTTTTAAGCGTCAGCGGAATTCCGAGAACAATGGACGAATTCCGAAGCATTTTTAAACTTCAAAACTTCAGCAGAATTCCAAGAACAATGGAAGAGTTTCGAAGCATTCTTAAACTTCAGCGGAATTCCGAGAACAAAGGAAGAGTTCCGAAGCATTTTTAAAAGTCAGCGGAATTCCGAGAACAATAGAAGAGTTCCGAAGCATTTTTAAACTTCAGCAGAATTCCTGGATCAATGGAAGAGTTCCGAAGCATTTTTAAAAGTCAGCAGAATTCCGAGAACAATAGAAGGGTACCAAAGCATGTTTAAACTTCAGCGGAATTCTGAGAACAATGTAAGAGTTCCGAAGCATTTTTAAACTTCACCGGAATTCCGAGAACAATGGAAGAGTTCCGAAGCATTTTTAAACGTCAGCGGAATTCCGAGAACAATGCAAGAGTTCTGAATCATTTTTAAACGTCAGCGGAATTTTGAAAACAATGGAAGAGTTCCGAAGCATTTTTAAATGTCAGCGGAATTCCGAGAACAATGGAAGAGTTCTGAATCATTTTTAAACGTCAGCGGAATTTTGAAAACAATGGAAGAGTTCCGAAGCATTTTTAAAAGTCAGCGGAATTCCGAGAACACTGGAAGAGTTCCGAAGCATTTTTAAACTTCAGCGGAATTTGGAGAACAATCGAAGAGTTCCGAAGCATTTTTAAAAGTCAGCGGAATTCCGAGAACAATGGAAGCTTTGTGAAGCATTTTTAAACGTCAGCGGAATTCCGAGAACAATGGAAGAGTTCCGAAGCATTTTGAAACGTCAGCGGAATTCCGAGAACAATGGAAGTGTTCTGAAGCCTTTTTAAATGTCAGCGGAATTCCGAGAACAATGGAAGAGTTCCGAAGCATTTTTAAATGTCAGCGGAATTCTGAGAACAGTGGAAGAGTTCCGAAGCATTTTTAAACTTTAGCAGAATTCCGAGAACAATGGAAGAGTTCCGAAGCATACTTAAACTTCAGCAGAATTCCGAGAACAATGGAAGAGTTCTGAAGCATTTTTTAAAGTCAGCGGAATAACGAGAACAATGGAAGAGTTGTGAAGCATTTTTAAACGTCAGCGGAATTCCAGAACAATGGAAGAGTTCTGAAGCATTTTTAAATGTCAGCGGAATTCCGAGAACAATGGAGGAGTTCTGAAGCATTTTTAAACGTCAGCGGATTTTGAAAACAATGGAAGATTTCCGAAGCATTTTTAAACGTCAGCGGAATTCTGTGAACACTGGAAGAGTTCCGAAGCATTTTTAAACTTCAGCGGAATTTGGAGAACAATCGAAGAGTTCCGAATCAATTTTAAAAGTCAGCGGAATTCCGAGAACAATGGAAAGGTTGTGAAGCATTTTTAAACGTCAGTGGAATTCCAAGAACAACGGAAGAGTTCCGAAGCATTTTTAAACGTCAGCGGAATTCCGAGAACAATGGAAGAGTTCCGAAGCATTTTTAAATGTAAGCGGAATTCTGAGAACAATGGAAGAGTTCTGAAGCATTTTTAAAAGTCAGCGGAATTCTGAGAACAATAGAAGAGTTGTGAAGCATTTTTAAGCGTCAGCGGAATTCCGAGAACAATGGAAGAATTCCGAAGCATTTTTAAACGTCAGCGGAATTACGAGAACAATGGAAGAGTTCCGAAGCATTTTTAAACTTCAGCGGAATTTGGAGAATAATCGAAGAGTTCCGAAGCATTTTTAAAAGTCAGCGGAATTCCGAGAACAATGGAAGCTTTGTGAAGCATTTTTAAACGTCAGCGGAATTCCGAGAACAATGGAAGAGTTCCGAAGCATTTTTAAACTTCAGCAGAATTCCTGGATCAATGGAAGAGTTCCGAAGCATTTTTAAAAGTCAGCAGAATTCCGAGAACAATAGAAGGGTACCAAAGCATGTTTAAACTTCAGCGGAATTCTGAGAACAATGTAAGAGTTCCGAAGCATTTTTAAACTTCACCGGAATTCCGAGAACAATGGAAGAGTTCCGAAGCATTTTTAAACGTCAGCGGAATTCCGAGAACAATGCAAGAGTTCTGAATCATTTTTAAACGTCAGCGGAATTTTGAAAACAATGGAAGAGTTCCGAAGCATTTTTAAAAGTCAGCGGAATTCCGAGAACACTGGAAGAGTTCCGAAGCATTTTTAAACTTCAGCGGAATTTGGAGAACAATCGAAGAGTTCCGAAGCATTTTTAAAAGTCAGCGGAATTCCGAGAACAATGGAAGCTTTGTGAAGCATTTTTAAACGTCAGCGGAATTCCGAGAACAATGGAAGAGTTCCGAAGCATTTTGAAACGTCAGCGGAATTCCGAGAACAATGGAAGAGTTCTGAAGCATTTTTAAACGTCAGCGGAATTTTGAAAACAATGGAAGATTTCCGAAGCATTTTTAAACGTCAGCGGAGTTCTGCGAACGCTGGAAGAGTTCCGAAGCATTTTTAAACTTCAGCGGAATTTGGAGAACAATCGAAGAGTTCCGAAGCATTTTTAAAAGTCAGCGGAATTCCGAGAACACTGGAAGAGTTCCGAAGCATTTTTAAACTTCAGCGGAATTTGGAGAACAATCGAAGAGTTCCGAAGCATTTTTAAAAGTCAGCGGAATTCCGAGAACAATGGAAGCTTTGTGAAGCATTTTTAAACGTCAGCGGAATTCCGAGAACAATGGAAGAGTTCTAAAGCCTTTTTAAATGTCAGCGGAATTCCGAGAACAATGGAAGAGTTCCAAAGCATTTTTAAATGTCAGCGGAATTCTGAGAACAATGGAAGAGTTCCGAAGCATTTTTAAACTTCAGCAGAATTCCGAGAACAATGGAAGAATTCCGAAGCATACTTAAACTTCAGCAGAATTCCGAGAACAATGGAAGAGTTCCGAAGCATTCTTAAACTTCAGCGGAATTCCGAGAACAATGGAAGAGTTCCGAAGCATTTTTAAAAGTCAGCGGAATTCCGAGAACAATGGAAGAGTTCCGAAGCATTTTTAAAAGTCAGCAGAATTCCGAGAACAATAGAAGGGTACCAAAGCATGTTTAAACTTCAGCGGAATTCTGAGAACAATGTAAAAGTTCCGAAGCATTTTTAAACTTCACCGGAATTCCGAGAACAATGGAAGAGTTCCGAAGCATTTTTAAACGTCAGCGGAATTCCGAGAACAATGGAAGAGTTCTGAAGCATTTTTAAACGTCAGCGGAATTTTGAAAACAATGGAAGATTTCCAAAGCATTTTTAAACGTCAGCGGAGTTCTGCGAACACTGGAAGAGTTCCGAAGCATTTTTAAACTTCAGCGGAATTTGGAGAACAATCGAAGAGTTCCGAAGCATTTTTAAACTTCAGCGGAATTTGGAGAACAATCGAAGAGTTCCGAAGCATTTTTAAAAGTCAGCGGAATTCCGAGAACAATGGAAGAGTTCTGAAGCCTTTTTAAATGTCAGCGGAATTCCGAGAACAATGGAAGAATTCTGAAGCATTTTTAAAAGTCAGCGGAATTCTGAGAACAATAGAAGAGTTGTGAAGCAATTTTAAGCGTCAGCGGAATTCCGAGAACAATGGAAGAGTTCCGAAGCATTTTTAAATGTCAGCGGAATTCCGAGAACAATGGAAGAGTTCTGAAGCATTTTTAAAAGTCAGTGGAATTCTGAGAACAATAGAAGAGTTGTGAAGGATTTTTAAGCGTCAGCGGAATTCCGAGAACAATGGACGAATTCCGAAGCATTTTTAAACTTCAAAACTTCAGCAGAATTCCAAGAACAATGGAAGAGTTTCGAAGCATTCTTAAACTTCAGCGGAATTCCGAGAACAAAGGAAGAGTTCCGAAGCATTTTTAAAAGTCAGCGGAATTCCGAGAACAATAGAAGAGTTCCGAAGCATTTTTAAACTTCAGCAGAATTCCTGGATCAATGGAAGAGTTCCGAAGCATTTTTAAAAGTCAGCAGAATTCCGAGAACAATAGAAGGGTACCAAAGCATGTTTAAACTTCAGCGGAATTCTGAGAACAATGTAAGAGTTCCGAAGCATTTTTAAACTTCACCGGAATTCCGAGAACAATGGAAGAGTTCCGAAGCATTTTTAAACGTCAGCGGAATTCCGAGAACAATGCAAGAGTTCTGAATCATTTTTAAACGTCAGCGGAATTTTGAAAACAATGGAAGAGTTCCGAAGCATTTTTAAATGTCAGCGGAATTCCGAGAACAATGGAAGAGTTCTGAATCATTTTTAAACGTCAGCGGAATTTTGAAAACAATGGAAGAGTTCCGAAGCATTTTTAAAAGTCAGCGGAATTCCGAGAACACTGGAAGAGTTCCGAAGCATTTTTAAACTTCAGCGGAATTTGGAGAACAATCGAAGAGTTCCGAAGCATTTTTAAAAGTCAGCGGAATTCCGAGAACAATGGAAGCTTTGTGAAGCATTTTTAAACGTCAGCGGAATTCCGAGAACAATGGAAGAGTTCCGAAGCATTTTGAAACGTCAGCGGAATTCCGAGAACAATGGAAGAGTTCTGAAGCATTTTTAAACGTCAGCGGAATTTTGAAAACAATGGAAGATTTCCGAAGCATTTTTAAACGTCAGCGGAGTTCTGCGAACGCTGGAAGAGTTCCGAAGCATTTTTAAACTTCAGCGGAATTTGGAGAACAATCGAAGAGTTCCGAAGCATTTTTAAAAGTCAGCGGAATTCCGAGAACACTGGAAGAGTTCCGAAGCATTTTTAAACTTCAGCGGAATTTGGAGAACAATCGAAGAGTTCCGAAGCATTTTTAAAAGTCAGCGGAATTCCGAGAACAATGGAAGCTTTGTGAAGCATTTTTAAACGTCAGCGGAATTCCGAGAACAATGGAAGAGTTCTGAAGCATTTTTAAACGTCAGCGGAATTTTGAAAACAATGGAAGATTTCCGAAGCATTTTTAAACGTCAGCGGAGTTCTGCGAACGCTGGAAGAGTTCCGAAGCATTTTTAAACTTCAGCGGAATTTGGAGAACAATCGAAGAGTTCCGAAGCATTTTTAAAAGTCAGCGGAATTCCGAGAACACTGGAAGAGTTCCGAAGCATTTTTAAACTTCAGCGGAATTTGGAGAACAATCGAAGAGTTCCGAAGCATTTTTAAAAGTCAGCGGAATTCCGAGAACAATGGAAGCTTTGTGAAGCATTTTTAAACGTCAGCGGAATTCCGAGAACAATGGAAGAGTTCCGAAGCATTTTTAAACTTCAGCAGAATTCCTGGATCAATGGAAGAGTTCCGAAGCATTTTTAAAAGTCAGCAGAATTCCGAGAACAATAGAAGGGTACCAAAGCATGTTTAAACTTCAGCGGAATTCTGAGAACAATGTAAGAGTTCCGAAGCATTTTTAAACTTCACCGGAATTCCGAGAACAATGGAAGAGTTCCGAAGCATTTTTAAACGTCAGCGGAATTCCGAGAACAATGCAAGAGTTCTGAATCATTTTTAAACGTCAGCGGAATTTTGAAAACAATGGAAGAGTTCCGAAGCATTTTTAAATGTCAGCGGAATTCCGAGAACAATGGAAGAGTTCTGAATCATTTTTAAACGTCAGCGGAATTTTGAAAACAATGGAAGAGTTCCGAAGCATTTTTAAAAGTCAGCGGAATTCCGAGAACACTGGAAGAGTTCCGAAGCATTTTTAAACTTCAGCGGAATTTGGAGAACAATCGAAGAGTTCCGAAGCATTTTTAAAAGTCAGCGGAATTCCGAGAACAATGGAAGCTTTGTGAAGCATTTTTAAACGTCAGCGGAATTCCGAGAACAATGGAAGAGTTCCGAAGCATTTTGAAACGTCAGCGGAATTCCGAGAACAATGGAAGAGTTCTGAAGCATTTTTAAACGTCAGCGGAATTCCGAGAACAATGGAAGAGTTCTGAAGCATTTTTAAACGTCAGCGGAATTTTGAAAACAATGGAAGATTTCCGAAGCATTTTTAAACGTCAGCGGAGTTCTGCGAACGCTGGAAGAGTTCCGAAGCATTTTTAAACTTCAGCGGAATTTGGAGAACAATCGAAGAGTTCCGAAGCATTTTTAAAAGTCAGCGGAATTCCGAGAACAATGGAAGCTTTGTGAAGCATTTTTAAACGTCAGCGGAATTCCGAGAACAATGGAAGAGTTCCGAAGCATTTTGAAACGTCAGCGGAATTCCGAGAACAATGGAAGTGTTCTGAAGCCTTTTTAAATGTCAGCGGAATTCCGAGAACAATGGAAGAGTTCCGAAGCATTTTTAAATGTCAGCGGAATTCTGAGAACAGTGGAAGAGTTCCGAAGCATTTTTAAACTTTAGCAGAATTCCGAGAACAATGGAAGAGTTCCGAAGCATACTTAAACTTCAGCAGAATTCCGAGAACAATGGAAGAGTTCTGAAGCATTTTTTAAAGTCAGCGGAATAACGAGAACAATGGAAGAGTTGTGAAGCATTTTTAAACGTCAGCGGAATTCCAGAACAATGGAAGAGTTCTGAAGCATTTTTAAATGTCAGCGGAATTCCGAGAACAATGGAAGAGTTCTGAAGCATTTTTAAACGTCAGCGGATTTTGAAAACAATGGAAGATTTCCGAAGCATTTTTAAACGTCAGCGGAATTCTGTGAACACTGGAAGAGTTCCGAAGCATTTTTAAACTTCAGCGGAATTTGGAGAACAATCGAAGAGTTCCGAATCAATTTTAAAAGTCAGCGGAATTCCGAGAACAATGGAAAGGTTGTGAAGCATTTTTAAACGTCAGTGGAATTCCAAGAACAACGGAAGAGTTCCGAAGCATTTTTAAACGTCAGCGGAATTCCGAGAACAATGGAAGAGTTCCGAAGCATTTTTAAATGTAAGCGGAATTCTGAGAACAATGGAAGAGTTCTGAAGCATTTTTAAAAGTCAGCGGAATTCTGAGAACAATAGAAGAGTTGTGAAGCATTTTTAAGCGTCAGCGGAATTCCGAGAACAATGGAAGAATTCCGAAGCATTTTTAAACGTCAGCGGAATTACGAGAACAATGGAAGAGTTCCGAAGCATTTTTAAACTTCAGCGGAATTTGGAGAACAATCGAAGAGTTCCGAAGCATTTTTAAAAGTCAGCGGAATTCCGAGAACAATGGAAGCTTTGTGAAGCATTTTTAAACGTCAGCGGAATTCCGAGAACAATGGAAGAATTCCGAAGCATTTTTAAACTTCAGCAGAATTCCGAGAACAATGGAAGAGTTCCGAAGCATACTTAAACTTCAGCAGAATTCCGAGAACAATGGGAGAGTTCCGAAGCATTTTTAAACTTCAAAACTTCAGCAGAATTCCGAGAACAATGGAAGAGTTCCGAAGCATTCTTAAACTTCAGCGGAATTCCGAGAACAATGGAAGAGTTCCGAAGCATTTTTAAAAGTCAGCGGAATTCAGAGAACAATGGAAGAGTTCCGAAGCATTTTTAAAAGTCAGCAGAATTCCGAGAACAATAGAAGGGTACCAAAGCATGTTTAAACTTCAGCGGAATTCTGAGAACAATGTAAGAGTTCCGAAGCATTTTTAAACTTCACCGGAATTCCGAGAACAATGGAAGAGTTCCGAAGCATTTTTAAACGTCAGCGGAATTCCGAGAACAATGGAAGAGGTCTGAAGCATTTTTAAACGTCAGCGGAATTTTGAAAACAATGGAAGATTTCCGAAGCATTTTTAAACGTCAGCGGAGTTCTGCGAACACTGGAAGAGTTCCGAAGCATTTTTAAACTTCAGCGGAATTTGGAGAACAATCGAAGAGTTCCGAAGCATTTTTAAAAGTCAGCGGAATTCCGAGAACACTGGAAGAGTTCCGAAGCATTTTTAAACTTCAGCGGAATTTGGAGAACAATCGAAGAGTTCCGAAGCATTTTTAAAAGTCAGCGGAATTCCGAGAACAATGGAAGAGTTCCGAAGCATTTTTAAAAGTCAGCGGAATTCCGAGAACAATGGAAGAGTTCCGAAGCATTTTTAAAAGTCAGCAGAATTCCGAGAACAATAGAAGGGTACCAAAGCATGTTTAAACTTCAGCGGAATTCTGAGAACAATGTAAGAGTTCCGAAGCATTTTTAAACTTCACCGGAATTCCGAGAACAATGGAAGAGTTCCGAAGCATTTTTAAACGTCAGCGGAATTCCGAGAACAATGGAAGAGGTCTGAAGCATTTTTAAACGTCAGCGGAATTTTGAAAACAATGGAAGATTTCCGAAGCATTTTTAAACGTCAGCGGAGTTCTGCGAACACTGGAAGAGTTCCGAAGCATTTTTAAACTTCAGCGGAATTTGGAGAACAATCGAAGAGTTCCGAAGCATTTTTAAAAGTCAGCGGAATTCCGAGAACACTGGAAGAGTTCCGAAGCATTTTTAAACTTCAGCGGAATTTGGAGAACAATCGAAGAGTTCCGAAGCATTTTTAAAAGTCAGCGGAATTCCGAGAACAATGGAAGCTTTGTGAAGCATTTTTAAACGTCAGCGGAATTCCGAGAACAATGGAAGAGTTCCGAAGCATTTTTAAACGTCAGCGGAATTCCGAGAACAATGGAAGAGTTCTGAAGCCTTTTTAAATGTCAGCGGAATTCCGAGAACAATGGAAGAGTTCCGAAGCATTTTTAAATGTCAGCGGAATTCTGAGAACAGTGGAAGAGTTCCGAAGCATTTTTAAACTTCAGCAGAATTCCGAGAACAATGGAAGAGTTCCGAAGCATACTTAAACTTCAGCAGAATTCCGAGAACAATGCAAGAGTTCTGAAGCATTTTTTAAAGTCAGCGGAATAACGAGAACAATGGAAGAGTTGTGAAGCATTTTTAAACGTCAGCGGAATTCCAGAACAATGGAAGAGTTCTGAAGCATTTTTAAATGTCAGCGGAATTCCGAGAACAATGGAAGAGTTCTGAAGCATTTTTAAACGTCAGCGGATTTTGAAAACAATGGAAGATTTCCGAAGCATTTTTAAACGTCAGCGGAATTCTGTGAACACTGGAAGTGTTCCGAAGCATTTTTAAACTTCAGCGGAATTTGGAGAACAATCGAAGAGTTCCGAATCAATTTTAAAAGTCAGCGGAATTCCGAGAACAATGGAAAGGTTGTGAAGCATTTTTAAACGTCAGTGGAATTCCAAGAACAATGGAAGAGTTCCGAAGCATTTTTAAATGTCAGCGGAATTCCGAGAACAATGGAAGAGTTCTGAAGCATTTTTAAAAGTCAGTGGAATTCTGAGAACAATAGAAGAGTTGTGAAGGATTTTTAAGCGTCAGCGGAATTCCGAGAACAATGGACGAATTCCGAAGCATTTTTAAACTTCAAAACTTCAGCAGAATTCCAAGAACAATGGAAGAGTTTCGAAGCATTCTTAAACTTCAGCGGAATTCCGAGAACAAAGGAAGAGTTCCGAAGCATTTTTAAAAGTCAGCGGAATTCCGAGAACAATAGAAGAGTTCCGAAGCATTTTTAAACTTCAGCAGAATTCCTGGATCAATGGAAGAGTTCCGAAGTATTTTTAAAAGTCAGCAGAATTCCGAGAACAATAGAAGGGTACCAAAGCATGTTTAAACTTCAGCGGAATTCTGAGAACAATGTAAGAGTTCCGAAGCATTTTTAAACTTCACCGGAATTCCGAGAACAATGGAAGAGTTCCGAAGCATTTTTAAACGTCAGCGGAATTCCGAGAACAATGCAAGAGTTCTGAATCATTTTTAAACGTCAGCGGAATTTTGAAAACAATGGAAGAGTTCCGAAGCATTTTTAAATGTCAGCGGAATTCCGAGAACAATGGAAGAGTTCTGAATCATTTTTAAACGTCAGCGGAATTTTGAAAACAATGGAAGAGTTCCGAAGCATTTTTAAACTTCAGCGGAATTTGGAGAACAATCGAAGAGTTCCGAAGCATTTTTAAAAGTCAGCGGAATTCCGAGAACAATGGAAGCTTTGTGAAGCATTTTTAAACGTCAGCGGAATTCCGAGAACAATGGAAGAGTTCCGAAGCATTTTGAAACGTCAGCGGAATTCCGAGAACAATGGAAGAGTTCTGAAGCATTTTTAAACGTCAGCGGAATTTTGAAAACAATGGAAGATTTCCGAAGCATTTTTAAACGTCAGCGGAGTTCTGCGAACGCTGGAAGAGTTCCGAAGCATTTTTAAACTTCAGCGGAATTTGGAGAACAATCGAAGAGTTCCGAAGCATTTTTAAAAGTCAGCGGAATTCCGAGAACACTGGAAGAGTTCCGAAGCATTTTTAAACTTCAGCGGAATTTGGAGAACAATCGAAGAGTTCCGAAGCATTTTTAAAAGTCAGCGGAATTCCGAGAACAATGGAAGCTTTGTGAAGCATTTTTAAACGTCAGCGGAATTCCGAGAACAATGGAAGAGTTCCGAAGCATTTTGAAACGTCAGCGGAATTCCGAGAACAATGGAAGTGTTCTGAAGCCTTTTTAAATGTCAGCGGAATTCCGAGAACAATGGAAGAGTTCCGAAGCATTTTTAAATGTCAGCGGAATTCTGAGAACAGTGGAAGAGTTCCGAAGCATTTTTAAACTTTAGCAGAATTCCGAGAACAATGGAAGAGTTCCGAAGCATACTTAAACTTCAGCAGAATTCCGAGAACAATGGAAGAGTTCTGAAGCATTTTTTAAAGTCAGCGGAATAACGAGAACAATGGAAGAGTTGTGAAGCATTTTTAAACGTCAGCGGAATTCCAGAACAATGGAAGAGTTCTGAAGCATTTTTAAATGTCAGCGGAATTCCGAGAACAATGGAAGAGTTCTGAAGCATTTTTAAACGTCAGCGGATTTTGAAAACAATGGAAGATTTCCGAAGCATTTTTAAACGTCAGCGGAATTCTGTGAACACTGGAAGAGTTCCGAAGCATTTTTAAACTTCAGCGGAATTTGGAGAACAATCGAAGAGTTCCGAATCAATTTTAAAAGTCAGCGGAATTCCGAGAACAATGGAAAGGTTGTGAAGCATTTTTAAACGTCAGTGGAATTCCAAGAACAACGGAAGAGTTCCGAAGCATTTTTAAACGTCAGCGGAATTCCGAGAACAATGGAAGAGTTCCGAAGCATTTTTAAATGTAAGCGGAATTCTGAGAACAATGGAAGAGTTCTGAAGCATTTTTAAAAGTCAGCGGAATTCTGAGAACAATAGAAGAGTTGTGAAGCATTTTTAAGCGTCAGCGGAATTCCGAGAACAATGGAAGAATTCCGAAGCATTTTTAAACGTCAGCGGAATTACGAGAACAATGGAAGAGTTCCGAAGCATTTTTAAACTTCAGCGGAATTTGGAGAACAATCGAAGAGTTCCGAAGCATTTTTAAAAGTCAGCGGAATTCCGAGAACAATGGAAGCTTTGTGAAGCATTTTTAAACGTCAGCGGAATTCCGAGAACAATGGAAGAATTCCGAAGCATTTTTAAACTTCAGCAGAATTCCGAGAACAATGGAAGAGTTCCGAAGCATACTTAAACTTCAGCAGAATTCCGAGAACAATGGGAGAGTTCCGAAGCATTTTTAAACTTCAAAACTTCAGCAGAATTCCGAGAACAATGGAAGAGTTCCGAAGCATTCTTAAACTTCAGCGGAATTCCGAGAACAATGGAAGAGTTCCGAAGCATTTTTAAAAGTCAGCGGAATTCAGAGAACAATGGAAGAGTTCCGAAGCATTTTTAAAAGTCAGCAGAATTCCGAGAACAATAGAAGGGTACCAAAGCATGTTTAAACTTCAGCGGAATTCTGAGAACAATGTAAGAGTTCCGAAGCATTTTTAAACTTCACCGGAATTCCGAGAACAATGGAAGAGTTCCGAAGCATTTTTAAACGTCAGCGGAATTCCGAGAACAATGGAAGAGGTCTGAAGCATTTTTAAACGTCAGCGGAATTTTGAAAACAATGGAAGATTTCCGAAGCATTTTTAAACGTCAGCGGAGTTCTGCGAACACTGGAAGAGTTCCGAAGCATTTTTAAACTTCAGCGGAATTTGGAGAACAATCGAAGAGTTCCGAAGCATTTTTAAAAGTCAGCGGAATTCCGAGAACACTGGAAGAGTTCCGAAGCATTTTTAAACTTCAGCGGAATTTGGAGAACAATCGAAGAGTTCCGAAGCATTTTTAAAAGTCAGCGGAATTCCGAGAACAATGGAAGAGTTCCGAAGCATTTTTAAAAGTCAGCGGAATTCCGAGAACAATGGAAGAGTTCCGAAGCATTTTTAAAAGTCAGCAGAATTCCGAGAACAATAGAAGGGTACCAAAGCATGTTTAAACTTCAGCGGAATTCTGAGAACAATGTAAGAGTTCCGAAGCATTTTTAAACTTCACCGGAATTCCGAGAACAATGGAAGAGTTCCGAAGCATTTTTAAACGTCAGCGGAATTCCGAGAACAATGGAAGAGGTCTGAAGCATTTTTAAACGTCAGCGGAATTTTGAAAACAATGGAAGATTTCCGAAGCATTTTTAAACGTCAGCGGAGTTCTGCGAACACTGGAAGAGTTCCGAAGCATTTTTAAACTTCAGCGGAATTTGGAGAACAATCGAAGAGTTCCGAAGCATTTTTAAAAGTCAGCGGAATTCCGAGAACACTGGAAGAGTTCCGAAGCATTTTTAAACTTCAGCGGAATTTGGAGAACAATCGAAGAGTTCCGAAGCATTTTTAAAAGTCAGCGGAATTCCGAGAACAATGGAAGCTTTGTGAAGCATTTTTAAACGTCAGCGGAATTCCGAGAACAATGGAAGAGTTCCGAAGCATTTTTAAACGTCAGCGGAATTCCGAGAACAATGGAAGAGTTCTGAAGCCTTTTTAAATGTCAGCGGAATTGCGAGAACAATGGAAGAGTTCCGAAGCATTTTTAAATGTCAGCGGAATTCTGAGAACAGTGGAAGAGTTCCGAAGCATTTTTAAACTTCAGCAGAATTCCGAGAACAATGGAAGAGTTCCGAAGCATACTTAAACTTCAGCAGAATTCCGAGAACAATGCAAGAGTTCTGAAGCATTTTTTAAAGTCAGCGGAATAACGAGAACAATGGAAGAGTTGTGAAGCATTTTTAAACGTCAGCGGAATTCCAGAACAATGGAAGAGTTCTGAAGCATTTTTAAATGTCAGCGGAATTCCGAGAACAATGGAAGAGTTCTGAAGCATTTTTAAACGTCAGCGGATTTTGAAAACAATGGAAGATTTCTGAAGCATTTTTAAATGTCAGCGGAATTCTGTGAACACTGGAAGTGTTCCGAAGCATTTTTAAACTTCAGCGGAATTTGGAGAACAATCGAAGAGTTCCGAATCAATTTTAAAAGTCAGCGGAATTCCGAGAACAATGGAAAGGTTGTGAAGCATTTTTAAACGTCAGTGGAATTCCAAGAACAATGGAAGAGTTCCGAAGCATTTTTAAATGTCAGCGGAATTCCGAGAACAATGGAAGAGTTCTGAAGCATTTTTAAAAGTCAGTGGAATTCTGAGAACAATAGAAGAGTTGTGAAGGATTTTTAAGCGTCAGCGGAATTCCGAGAACAATGGACGAATTCCGAAGCATTTTTAAACTTCAAAACTTCAGCAGAATTCCAAGAACAATGGAAGAGTTTCGAAGCATTCTTAAACTTCAGCGGAATTCCGAGAACAAAGGAAGAGTTCCGAAGCATTTTTAAAAGTCAGCGGAATTCCGAGAACAATAGAAGAGTTCCGAAGCATTTTTAAACTTCAGCAGAATTCCTGGATCAATGGAAGAGTTCCGAAGTATTTTTAAAAGTCAGCAGAATTCCGAGAACAATAGAAGGGTACCAAAGCATGTTTAAACTTCAGCGGAATTCTGAGAACAATGTAAGAGTTCCGAAGCATTTTTAAACTTCACCGGAATTCCGAGAACAATGGAAGAGTTCCGAAGCATTTTTAAACGTCAGCGGAATTCCGAGAACAATGCAAGAGTTCTGAATCATTTTTAAACGTCAGCGGAATTTTGAAAACAATGGAAGAGTTCCGAAGCATTTTTAAATGTCAGCGGAATTCCGAGAACAATGGAAGAGTTCTGAATCATTTTTAAACGTCAGCGGAATTTTGAAAACAATGGAAGAGTTCCGAAGCATTTTTAAAAGTCAGCGGAATTCCGAGAACACTGGAAGAGTTCCGAAGCATTTTTAAACTTCAGCGGAATTTGGAGAACAATCGAAGAGTTCCGAAGCATTTTTAAAAGTCAGCGGAATTCCGAGAACAATGGAAGCTTTGTGAAGCATTTTTAAACGTCAGCGGAATTCCGAGAACAATGGAAGAGTTCCGAAGCATTTTGAAACGTCAGCGGAATTCCGAGAACAATGGAAGAGTTCTGAAGCATTTTTAAACGTCAGCGGAATTTTGAAAACAATGGAAGATTTCCGAAGCATTTTTAAACGTCAGCGGAGTTCTGCGAACGCTGGAAGAGTTCCGAAGCATTTTTAAACTTCAGCGGAATTTGGAGAACAATCGAAGAGTTCCGAAGCATTTTTAAAAGTCAGCGGAATTCCGAGAACACTGGAAGAGTTCCGAAGCATTTTTAAACTTCAGCGGAATTTGGAGAACAATCGAAGAGTTCCGAAGCATTTTTAAAAGTCAGCGGAATTCCGAGAACAATGGAAGAGTTCTGAAGCATTTTTAAACGTCAGCGGATTTTGAAAACAATGGAAGATTTCTGAAGCATTTTTAAACGTCAGCGGAATTCTGTGAACACTGGAAGTGTTCCGAAGCATTTTTAAACTTCAGCGGAATTTGGAGAACAATCGAAGAGTTCCGAATCAATTTTAAAAGTCAGCGGAATTCCGAGAACAATGGAAAGGTTGTGAAGCATTTTTAAACGTCAGTGGAATTCCAAGAACAATGGAAGAGTTCCGAAGCATTTTTAAATGTCAGCGGAATTCCGAGAACAATGGAAGAGTTCTGAAGCATTTTTAAAAGTCAGTGGAATTCTGAGAACAATAGAAGAGTTGTGAAGGATTTTTAAGCGTCAGCGGAATTCCGAGAACAATGGACGAATTCCGAAGCATTTTTAAACTTCAAAACTTCAGCAGAATTCCAAGAACAATGGAAGAGTTTCGAAGCATTCTTAAACTTCAGCGGAATTCCGAGAACAAAGGAAGAGTTCCGAAGCATTTTTAAAAGTCAGCGGAATTCCGAGAACAATAGAAGAGTTCCGAAGCATTTTTAAACTTCAGCAGAATTCCTGGATCAATGGAAGAGTTCCGAAGTATTTTTAAAAGTCAGCAGAATTCCGAGAACAATAGAAGGGTACCAAAGCATGTTTAAACTTCAGCGGAATTCTGAGAACAATGTAAGAGTTCCGAAGCATTTTTAAACTTCACCGGAATTCCGAGAACAATGGAAGAGTTCCGAAGCATTTTTAAACGTCAGCGGAATTCCGAGAACAATGCAAGAGTTCTGAATCATTTTTAAACGTCAGCGGAATTTTGAAAACAATGGAAGAGTTCCGAAGCATTTTTAAATGTCAGCGGAATTCCGAGAACAATGGAAGAGTTCTGAATCATTTTTAAACGTCAGCGGAATTTTGAAAACAATGGAAGAGTTCCGAAGCATTTTTAAAAGTCAGCGGAATTCCGAGAACACTGGAAGAGTTCCGAAGCATTTTTAAACTTCAGCGGAATTTGGAGAACAATCGAAGAGTTCCGAAGCATTTTTAAAAGTCAGCGGAATTCCGAGAACAATGGAAGCTTTGTGAAGCATTTTTAAACGTCAGCGGAATTCCGAGAACAATGGAAGAGTTCCGAAGCATTTTTAAACGTCAGCGGAATTCCGAGAACAATGGAAGAGTTCTAAAGCCTTTTTAAATGTCAGCGGAATTCCGAGAACAATGGAAGAGTTCCGAAGCATTTTTAAATGTCAGCGGAATTCTGAGAACAATGGAAGAGTTCCGAAGCATTTTTAAACTTCAGCAGAATTCCGAGAACAATGGAAGAGTTCCGAAGCATTTTTAAATGTAAGCGGAATTCTGAGAACAATGGAAGAGTTCTGAAGCATTCTTAAACTTCAGCGGAATTCCGAGAACAATGGAAGAGTTTTGAAGCAATTTTAAGCGTCAGCGGAATTCCGACAACAATGGAAGAGTTCCGAAGCATTTTTAAAAGTAAGCGGAATTCTGAGAACAATAGAAGAGTTGTGAAGCATTTTTAAGCGTCAGCGGAATTCCGAGAACAATGGAAGAATTCCGAAGCATTTTTAAACTTCAAAACTTCAGCAGAATTCCAAGAACAATGGAAGAGTTTCGAAGCATTCTTAAACTTCAGCGGAATTCCGAGAGCAATGGAAGAGTTCCGAAGCATTTTTAAAAGTCAGCGGAATTCCGAGAACAATAGAAGAGTTCCGAAGCATTTTTAAACTTCAGCAGAATTCCTGGATCAATGGAAGAGTTCCGAAGCATTTTTAAAAGTCAGCTGAATTCCGAGAACAATAGAAGGGTACGAAAGCATGTTTAAACTTCAGTGGAATTCTGAGAAAAATGTAAGAGTTCCGAAGCATTTTTAAACTTCACCGGAATTCCGAGAACAATGGAAGAGTTCCGAAGCATTTTTAAACGTCAGCGGAATTCCAAGAACAATGGAAGAGTTCTGAATCATTTTTAAACGTCAGCGGAATTTTGAAAACAATGGAAGATTTCAGAAGCATTTTTAAACGTCAGCGGAATTCTGCGAACACTGGAAGACTTCCGAAGCATTTTTAAACTTCAGCGGAATTTGGAGAACAATCGAAGAGATCTGAAGCATTTTTAAAAGTCAGCGGAATTCCGAGAACACTGGAAGAGTTCCGAAGCATTTTTAAACTTCAGCGGAATTTGGAGAACAATCGAATAGTTCCGAAGAATTTTTAAACGTCAGCGGAATTCCGAGAACAATGGAAGAGTTCTGAAGCCTTTTTAAATGTCAGCGGAATTCCGAGAACAATGAAAGAGTTCTGAAGCATTTTTAAAAGTCAGCGGAATTCTGAGAACAATAGAAGAGTTGTGAAGCAATTTTAAGCGTCAGCGGAATTCCGAGAACAATGGAAGAGTTCCGAAGCATTTTTAAACGTCAGCGGAATTCCGAGAACAATGGAAGAGTTCTGAAGCATTTTTAAAAGTCAGCGGAATTCTGAGAACAATAGAAGAGTTGTGAAGGATTTTTAAGCGTCAGCGGAATTCCGAGAACAATGGACGAATTCCGAAGCATTTTTAAACTTCAAAACTTCAGCAGAATTCCAAGAACAATGGAAGAGTTTCGAAGCATTCTTAAACTTCAGCGGAATTCCGAGAACAAAGGAAGAGTTCCGAAGCATTTTTAAAAGTCAGCGGAATTCCGAGAACAATAGAAGAGTTCCGAAGCATTTTTAAACTTCAGCAGAATTCCTGGATCAATGGAAGAGTTCCGAAGCATTTTTAAAAGTCAGCAGAATTCCGAGAACAATAGAAGGGTACCAAAGCATGTTTAAACTTCAGCGGAATTCTGAGAACAATGTAAGAGTTCCGAAGCATTTTTAAACTTCACCGGAATTCCGAGAACAATGGAAGAGTTCCGAAGCATTTTTAAACGTCAGCGGAATTCCGAGAACAATGCAACAGTTCTGAATCATTTTTAAACGTCAGCGGAATTTTGAAAACAATGGAAGAGTTCCGAAGCATTTTTAAACGTCAGCGGAATTCCGAGAACAATGGAAGAGTTCTGAATCATTTTTAAACGTCAGCGGAATTTTGAAAACAATGGAAGAGTTCCGAAGCATTTTTAAACTTCAGCGGAATTTCGAGAACAATCGAAGAGTTCCGAAGCATTTTTAAAAGTCAGCGGAATTCCGAGAACACTGGAAGAGTTCCGAAGCATTTTTAAACTTCAGCGGAATTTGGAGAACAATCGAAGAGTTCCGAAGCATTTTTAAAAGTCAGCGGAATTCCGAGAACAATGGAAGCTTTGTGAAGCATTTTTAAACGTCAGCGGAATTCCGAGAACAATGGAAGAGTTCCGAAGCATTTTTAAACGTCAGCGGAATTCCGAGAAAAATGGAAGAGTTCTAAAGCCTTTTTAAATGTCAGCAGAATTCCGAGAACAATGAAAGAGTTCTGAAGCATTTTTAAAAGTCAGCGGAATTCTGAGAACAATAGAAGAGTTGTGAAGCAATTTTAAGCGTCAGCGGAATTCCGAGAACAATGGAAGAGTTCCGAAGCATTTTTAAAAGTCAGCAGAATTCCGAGAACAATAGAAGGGTACCAAAGCATGTTTAAACTTCAGCGGAATTCTGAGAACAATGTAAGAGTTCCGAAGCATTTTTAAACTTCACCGGAATTCCGAGAACAATGGAAGAGTTCCGAAGCATTTTTAAACGTCAGCGGAATTCCGAGAACAATGGAAGAGGTCTGAAGCATTTTTAAACGTCAGCGGAATTTTGAAAACAATGGAAGATTTCCGAAGCATTTTTAAACGTCAGCGGAGTTCTGCGAACACTGGAAGAGTTCCGAAGCATTTTTAAAAGTCAGCGGAATTCCGAGAACACTGGAAGAGTTCCGAAGCATTTTTAAACTTCAGCGGAATTTTTAGAACAATCGAAGAGTTCCGAAGCATTTTTAAAAGTCAGCGGAATTCCGAGAACAATGGAAGCTTTGTGAAGCATTTTTAAACGTCAGCGGAATTCCGAGAACAATGGAAGAGTTCCGAAGCATTTTTAAACGTCAGCGGAATTCCGAGAACAATGGAAGAGTTCTGAAGCCTTTTTAAATGTCAGCGGAATTCCGAGAACAATGGAAGAGTTCCGAAGCATTTTTAAATGTCAGCGGAATTCTGAGAACAGTGGAAGAGTTCCGAAGCATTTTTAAACTTCAGCAGAATTCCGAGAACAATGGAAGAGTTCCGAAGCATACTTAAACTTCAGCAGAATTCCGAGAACAATGCAAGAGTTCTGAAGCATTTTTTAAAGTCAGCGGAATAACGAGAACAATGGAAGAGTTGTGAAGCATTTTTAAAGGTCAGCGGAATTCCAGAACAATGGAAGAGTTCTGAAGCATTTTTAAATGTCAGCGGAATTCCGAGAACAATGGAAGAGTTCTGAAGCATTTTTAAACGTCAGCGGATTTTGAAAACAATGGAAGATTTCAGAAGCATTTTTAAACGTCAGCGGAATTCTGCGAACACTGGAAGACTTCCGAAGCATTTTTAAACTTCAGCGGAATTTGGAGAACAATCGAATAGATCTGAAGCATTTTTAAAAGTCAGCGGAATTCCGAGAACACTGGAAGAGTTCCGAAGCATTTTTAAACTTCAGCGGAATTTGGAGAACAATCGAATAGTTCCGAAGAATTTTTAAACGTCAGCGGAATTCCGAGAACAATGGAAGAGTTCTGAAGCCTTTTTAAATGTCAGCGGAATTCCGAGAACAATGAAAGAGTTCTGAAGCATTTTTAAAAGTCAGCGGAATTCTGAGAACAATAGAAGAGTTGTGAAGCAATTTTAAGCGTCAGCGGAATTCCGAGAACAATGGAAGAGTTCCGAAGCATTTTTAAAAGTCAGCAGAATTCCGAGAACAATAGAAGGGTACCAAAGCATGTTTAAACTTCAGCGGAATTCTGAGAACAATGTAAGAGTTCCGAAGCATTTTTAAACTTCACCGGAATTCCGAGAACAATGGAAGAGTTCCGAAGCATTTTTAAACGTCAGCGGAATTCCGAGAACAATGGAAGAGGTCTGAAGCATTTTTAAACGTCAGCGGAATTTTGAAAACAATGGAAGATTTCCGAAGCATTTTTAAACGTCAGCGGAGTTCTGCGAACACTGGAAGAGTTCCGAAGCATTTTTAAAAGTCAGCGGAATTCCGAGAACACTGGAAGAGTTCCGAAGCATTTTTAAACTTCAGCGGAATTTGGAGAACAATCGAAGAGTTCCGAAGCATTTTTAAAAGTCAGCGGAATTCCGAGAACAATGGAAGCTTTGTGAAGCATTTTTAAACGTCAGCGGAATTCCGAGAACAATGGAAGAGTTCCGAAGCATTTTTAAACGTCAGCGGAATTCCGAGAACAATGGAAGAGTTCTGAAGCCTTTTTAAATGTCAGCGGAATTCCGAGAACAATGGAAGAGTTCCGAAGCATTTTTAAATGTCAGCGGAATTCTGAGAACAGTGGAAGAGTTCCGAAGCATTTTTAAACTTCAGCAGAATTCCGAGAACAATGGAAGAGTTCCGAAGCATACTTAAACTTCAGCAGAATTCCGAGAACAATGCAAGAGTTCTGAAGCATTTTTTAAAGTCAGCGGAATAACGAGAACAATGGAAGAGTTGTGAAGCATTTTTAAACGTCAGCGGAATTCCAGAACAATGGAAGAGTTCTGAAGCATTTTTAAATGTCAGCGGAATTCCGAGAACAATGGAAGAGTTCTGAAGCATTTTTAAACGTCAGCGGATTTTGAAAACAATGGAAGATTTCCGAAGCATTTTTAAACGTCAGCGGAATTCTGTGAACACTGGAAGTGTTCCGAAGCATTTTTAAACTTCAGCGGAATTTGGAGAACAATCGAAGAGTTCCGAATCAATTTTAAAAGTCAGCGGAATTCCGAGAACAATGGAAAGGTTGTGAAGCATTTTTAAACGTCAGTGGAATTCCAAGAACAATGGAAGAGTTCCGAAGCATTTTTAAATGTCAGCGGAATTCCGAGAACAATGGAAGAGTTCTGAAGCATTTTTAAAAGTCAGTGGAATTCTGAGAACAATAGAAGAGTTGTGAAGGATTTTTAAGCGTCAGCGGAATTCCGAGAACAATGGACGAATTCCGAATCATTTTTAAACTTCAAAACTTCAGCAGAATTCCAAGAACAATGGAAGAGTTTCGAAGCATTCTTAAACTTCAGCGGAATTCCGATAACAAAGGAAGAGTTCCGAAGCATTTTTAAAAGTCAGCGGAATTCCGAGAACAATAGAAGAGTTCCGAAGCATTTTTAAACTTCAGCAGAATTCCTGGATCAATGGAAGAGTTCCGAAGTATTTTTAAAAGTCAGCAGAATTCCGAGAACAATAGAAGGGTACCAAAGCATGTTTAAACTTCAGCGGAATTCTGAGAACAATGTAAGAGTTCCGAAGCATTTTTAAACTTCACCGGAATTCCGAGAACAATGGAAGAGTTCCGAAGCATTTTTAAACGTCAGCGGAATTCCGAGAACAATGCAAGAGTTCTGAATCATTTTTAAACGTCAGCGGAATTTTGAAAACAATGGAAGAGTTCCGAAGCATTTTTAAATGTCAGCGGAATTCCGAGAACAATGGAAGAGTTCTGAATCATTTTTAAACGTCAGCGGAATTTTGAAAACAATGGAAGAGTTCCGAAGCATTTTTAAAAGTCAGCGGAATTCCGAGAGCACTGGAAGAGTTCCGAAGCATTTTTAAACTTCAGCGGAATTTGGAGAACAATCGAAGAGTTCCGAAGCATTTTTAAAAGTCAGCGGAATTCCGAGAACAATGGAAGCTTTGTGAAGCATTTTTAAACGTCAGCGGAATTCCGAGAACAATGGAAGAGTTCCGAAGCATTTTGAAACGTCAGCGGAATTCCGAGAACAATGGAAGAGTTCTGAAGCATTTTTAAACGTCAGCGGAATTTTGAAAACAATGGAAGATTTCCGAAGCATTTTTAAACGTCAGCGGAGTTCTGCGAACGCTGGAAGAGTTCCGAAGCATTTTTAAACTTCAGCGGAATTTGGAGAACAATCGAAGAGTTCCGAAGCATTTTTAAAAGTCAGCGGAATTCCGAGAACACTGGAAGAGTTCCGAAGCATTTTTAAACTTCAGCGGAATTTGGAGAACAATCGAAGAGTTCCGAAGCATTTTTAAAAGTCAGCGGAATTCCGAGAACAATGGAAGCTTTGTGAAGCATTTTTAAACGTCAGCGGAATTCCGAGAACAATGGAAGAGTTCCGAAGCATTTTGAAACGTCAGCGGAATTCCGAGAACAATGGAAGTGTTCTGAAGCCTTTTTAAATGTCAGCGGAATTCCGAGAACAATGGAAGAGTTCCGAAGCATTTTTAAACTTTAGCAGAATTCCGAGAACAATGGAAGAGTTCCGAAGCATACTTAAACTTCAGCAGAATTCCGAGAACAATGGAAGAGTTCTGAAGCATTTTTTAAAGTCAGCGGAATAACGAGAACAATGGAAGAGTTGTGAAGCATTTTTAAACGTCAGCGGAATTCCAGAACAATGGAAGAGTTCTGAAGCATTTTTAAATGTCAGCGGAATTCCGAGAACAATGGAAGAGTTCTGAAGCATTTTTAAACGTCAGCGGATTTTGAAAACAATGGAAGATTTCCGAAGCATTTTTAAACGTCAGCGGAATTCTGTGAACACTGGAAGAGTTCCGAAGCATTTTTAAACTTCAGCGGAATTTGGAGAACAATCGAAGAGTTCCGAATCAATTTTAAAAGTCAGCGGAATTCCGAGAACAATGGAAAGGTTGTGAAGCATTTTTAAACGTCAGTGGAATTCCAAGAACAACGGAAGAGTTCCGAAGCATTTTTAAACGTCAGCGGAATTCCGAGAACAATGGAAGAGTTCCGAAGCATTTTTAAATGTAAGCGGAATTCTGAGAACAATGGAAGAGTTCTGAAGCATTTTTAAAAGTCAGCGGAATTCTGAGAACAATAGAAGAGTTGTGAAGCATTTTTAAGCGTCAGCGGAATTCAGAGAACAATGGAAGAATTCCGAAGCATTTTTAAACGTCAGCGGAATTACGAGAACAATGGAAGAGTTCCGAAGCATTTTTAAACTTCAGCGGAATTTGGAGAACAATCGAAGAGTTCCGAAGCATTTTTAAAAGTCAGCGGAATTCCGAGAACAATGGAAGCTTTGTGAAGCATTTTTAAACGTCAGCGGAATTCCGAGAACAATGGAAGAGTTCCGAAGCATTTTTAAACGTCAGCGGAATTCCGAGAACAATGGAAGAGTTCTAAAGCCTTTTTAAATGTCAGCGGAATTCCGAGAACAATGGAAGAGTTCCGAAGCATTTTTAAATGTCAGCGGAATTCTGAGAACAATGGAAGAGTTCCGAAGCATTTTTAAACTTCAGCAGAATTCCGAGAACAATGGAAGAGTTCCGAAGCATACTTAAACTTCAGCAGAATTCCGAGAACAATGGGAGAGTTCCGAAGCATTTTTAAACTTCAAAACTTCAGCAGAATTCCGAGAACAATGGAAGAGTTCCGAAGCATTCTTAAACTTCAGCGGAATTCTGAGAACAGTGGAAGAGTTCTGAAGCATTTTTTAAAGTCAGCGGAATAACGAGAACAATGGAAGAGTTGTGAAGCATTTTTAAACGTCAGCGGAATTCCAGAACAATGGAAGAGTTCTGAAGCATTTTTAAATGTCAGCGGAATTCCGAGAACAATGGAAGAGTTCTGAAGCATTTTTAAACGTCAGCGGATTTTGAAAACAATGGAAGATTTCCGAAGCATTTTTAAACATCAGCGGAATTCTGTGAACACTGGAAGTGTTCCGAAGCATTTTTAAACTTCAGC
The DNA here is from genome assembly GCF_046119375.1 of Phyllobates terribilis. Lineage (NCBI taxonomy): Eukaryota > Metazoa > Chordata > Amphibia > Anura > Dendrobatidae > Phyllobates > Phyllobates terribilis. Next base: position 7,902,751 of record NW_027362788.1, on the reverse strand, counting down.
GGAATTTGGAGAACAATCGAAGAGTTCCGAATCAATTTTAAAAGTCAGCGGAATTCCGAGAACAATGGAAAGGTTGTGAAGCATTTTTAAACGTCAGTGGAATTCCAAGAACAATGGAAGAGTTCCGAAGCATTTTTAAACGTCAGCGGAATTCCGAGAACAATGGAAGAGTTCCGAAGCATTTTTAAATGTAAGCGGAATTCTGAGAACAATGGAAGAGTTCTGAAGCATTCTTAAACTTCAGCGGAATTCCGAGAACAATGGAAGAGTTTTGAAGCAATTTTAAGCGTCAGCGGAATTCCGACAACAATGGAAGAGTTCCGAAGCATTTTTAAAAGTAAGCGGAATTCTGAGAACAATAGAAGAGTTGTGAAGCATTTTTAAGCGTCAGCGGAATTCCGAGAACAATGGAAGAATTCCGAAGCATTTTTAAACTTCAAAACTTCAGCAGAATTCCAAGAACAATGGAAGAGTTTCGAAGCATTCTTAAACTTCAGCGGAATTCCGAGAGCAATGGAAGAGTTCCGAAGCATTTTTAAAAGTCAGCGGAATTCCGAGAACAATAGAAGTGTTCCGAAGCATTTTTAAACTTCAGCAGAATTCCTGGATCAATGGAAGAGTTCCGAAGCATTTTTAAAAGTCAGCTGAATTCCGAGAACAATAGAAGGGTACGAAAGCATGTTTAAACTTCAGTGGAATTCTGAGAAAAATGTAAGAGTTCCGAAGCATTTTTAAACTTCACCGGAATTCCGAGAACAATGGAAGAGTTCCGAAGCATTTTTAAACGTCAGCGGAATTCCAAGAACAATGGAAGAGTTCTGAATCATTTTTAAACGTCAGCGGAATTTTGAAAACAATGGAAGATTTCAGAAGCATTTTTAAACGTCAGCGGAATTCTGCGAACACTGGAAGACTTCCGAAGCATTTTTAAACTTCAGCGGAATTTGGAGAACAATCGAAGAGATCTGAAGCATTTTTAAAAGTCAGCGGAATTCCGAGAACACTGGAAGAGTTCCGAAGCATTTTTAAACTTCAGCGGAATTTGGAGAACAATCGAATAGTTCCGAAGAATTTTTAAACGTCAGCGGAATTCCGAGAACAATGGAAGAGTTCTGAAGCCTTTTTAAATGTCAGCGGAATTCCGAGAACAATGAAAGAGTTCTGAAGCATTTTTAAAAGTCAGCGGAATTCTGAGAACAATAGAAGAGTTGTGAAGCAATTTTAAGCGTCAGCGGAATTCCGAGAACAATGGAAGAGTTCCGAAGCATTTTTAAACGTCAGCGGAATTCCGAGAACAATGGAAGAGTTCTGAAGCATTTTTAAAAGTCAGCGGAATTCTGAGAACAATAGAAGAGTTGTGAAGGATTTTTAAGCGTCAGCGGAATTCCGAGAACAATGGACGAATTCCGAAGCATTTTTAAACTTCAAAACTTCAGCAGAATTCCAAGAACAATGGAAGAGTTTTGAAGCATTCTTAAACTTCAGCGGAATTCCGAGAACAAAGGAAGAGTTCCGAAGCATTTTTAAAAGTCAGCGGAATTCCGAGAACAATAGAAGAGTTCCGAAGCATTTTTAAACTTCAGCAGAATTCCTGGATCAATGGAAGAGTTCCGAAGCATTTTTAAAAGTCAGCAGTATTCCGAGAACAATAAAAGGGTACCAAAGCATGTTTAAACTTCAGCGGAATTCTGAGAACAATGTAAGAGTTCCGAAGCATTTTTAAACTTCACCGGAATTCCGAGAACAATGGAAGAGTTCCGAAGCATTTTTAAACGTCAGCGGAATTCCGAGAACAATGCAACAGTTCTGAATCATTTTTAAACGTCAGCGGAATTTTGAAAACAATGGAAGAGTTCCGAAGCATTTTTAAACGTCAGCGGAATTCCGAGAACAATGGAAGAGTTCTGAATCATTTTTAAACGTCAGCGGAATTTTGAAAACAATGGAAGAGTTCCGAAGCATTTTTAAACTTCAGCGGAATTTCGAGAACAATCGAAGAGTTCCGAAGCATTTTTAAAAGTCAGCGGAATTCCGAGAACACTGGAAGAGTTCCGAAGCATTTTTAAACTTCAGCGGAATTTGGAGAACAATCGAAGAGTTCCGAAGCATTTTTAAAAGTCAGCGGAATTCCGAGAACAATGGAAGCTTTGTGAAGCATTTTTAAACGTCAGCGGAATTCCGAGAACAATGGAAGAGTTCCGAAGCATTTTTAAACGTCAGCGGAATTCCGAGAACAATGGAAGAGTTCTAAAGCCTTTTTAAATGTCAGCGGAATTCCGAGAACAATGGAAGAGTTCCGAAGCATTTTTAAATGTCAGCGGAATTCTGAGAACAATGGAAGAGTTCCGAAGCATTTTTAAACTTCAGCAGAATTCCGAGAACAATGGAAGAGTTCCGAAGCATACTTAAACTTCAGCAGAATTCCGAGAACAATGGGAGAGTTCCGAAGCATTTTTAAACTTCAAAACTTCAGCAGAATTCCGAGAACAATGGAAGAGTTCCGAAGCATTCTTAAACTTCAGCGGAATTCCGAGAACAATGGAAGAGTTCCGAAGCATTTTTAAAAGTCAGCGGAATTCCGAGAACAATGGAAGAGTTCCGAAGCATTTTTAAAAGTCAGCGGAATTCCGAGAACAATGGAAGAGTTCCGAAGCATTTTTAAAAGTCAGCAGAATTCCGAGAACAATAGAAGGGTACCAAAGCATGTTTAAACTTCAGCGGAATTCTGAGAACAATGTAAGAGTTCCGAAGCATTTTTAAACTTCACCGGAATTCCGAGAACAATGGAAGAGTTCCGAAGCATTTTTAAACGTCAGCGGAATTCCGAGAACAATGGAAGAGGTCTGAAGCATTTTTAAACGTCAGCGGAATTTTGAAAACAATGGAAGATTTCCGAAGCATTTTTAAACGTCAGCGGAGTTCTGCGAACACTGGAAGAGTTCCGAAGCATTTTTAAACTTCAGCGGAATTTGGAGAACAATCGAAGAGTTCCGAAGCATTTTTAAAAGTCAGCGGAATTCCGAGAACACTGGAAGAGTTCCGAAGCATTTTTAAACTTCAGCGGAATTTGGAGAACAATCGAAGAGTTCCGAAGCATTTTTAAAAGTCAGCGGAATTCCGAGAACAATGGAAGCTTTGTGAAGCATTTTTAAACGTCAGCGGAATTCCGAGAACAATGGAAGAGTTCCGAAGCATTTTTAAACGTCAGCGGAATTCCGAGAACAATGGAAGAGTTCTGAAGCCTTTTTAAATGTCAGCGGAATTCCGAGAACAATGGAAGAGTTCCGAAGCATTTTTAAATGTCAGCGGAATTCTGAGAACAGTGGAAGAGTTCCGAAGCATTTTTAAACTTCAGCAGAATTCCGAGAACAATGGAAGAGTTCCGAAGCATACTTAAACTTCAGCAGAATTCCGAGAACAATGCAAGAGTTCTGAAGCATTTTTTAAAGTCAGCGGAATAACGAGAACAATGGAAGAGTTGTGAAGCATTTTTAAACGTCAGCGGAATTCCAGAACAATGGAAGAGTTCTGAAGCATTTTTAAATGTCAGCGGAATTCCGAGAACAATGGAAGAGTTCTGAAGCATTTTTAAACGTCAGCGGATTTTGAAAACAATGGAAGATTTCCGAAGCATTTTTAAACGTCAGCGGAATTCTGTGAACACTGGAAGTGTTCCGAAGCATTTTTAAACTTCAGCGGAATTTGGAGAACAATCGAAGAGTTCCGAATCAATTTTAAAAGTCAGCGGAATTCCGAGAACAATGGAAAGGTTGTGAAGCATTTTTAAACGTCAGTGGAATTCCAAGAACAATGGAAGAGTTCCGAAGCATTTTTAAATGTCAGCGGAATTCCGAGAACAATGGAAGAGTTCTGAAGCATTTTTAAAAGTCAGTGGAATTCTGAGAACAATAGAAGAGTTGTGAAGGATTTTTAAGCGTCAGCGGAATTCCGAGAACAATGGACGAATTCCGAATCATTTTTAAACTTCAAAACTTCAGCAGAATTCCAAGAACAATGGAAGAGTTTCGAAGCATTCTTAAACTTCAGCGGAATTCCGAGAACAAAGGAAGAGTTCCGAAGCATTTTTAAAAGTCAGCGGAATTCCGAGAACAATAGAAGAGTTCCGAAGCATTTTTAAACTTCAGCAGAATTCCTGGATCAATGGAAGAGTTCCGAAGTATTTTTAAAAGTCAGCAGAATTCCGAGAACAATAGAAGGGTACCAAAGCATGTTTAAACTTCAGCGGAATTCTGAGAACAATGTAAGAGTTCCGAAGCATTTTTAAACTTCACCGGAATTCCGAGAACAATGGAAGAGTTCCGAAGCATTTTTAAACGTCAGCGGAATTCCGAGAACAATGGAAGAGTTCTGAATCATTTTTAAACGTCAGCGGAATTTTGAAAACAATGGAAGAGTTCCGAAGCATTTTTAAATGTCAGCGGAATTCCGAGAACAATGGAAGAGTTCTGAATCATTTTTAAACGTCAGCGGAATTTTGAAAACAATGGAAGAGTTCCGAAGCATTTTTAAAAGTCAGCGGAATTCCGAGAGCACTGGAAGAGTTCCGAAGCATTTTTAAACTTCAGCGGAATTTGGAGAACAATCGAAGAGTTCCGAAGCATTTTTAAAAGTCAGCGGAATTCCGAGAACAATGGAAGCTTTGTGAAGCATTTTTAAACGTCAGCGGAATTCCGAGAACAATGGAAGAGTTCCGAAGCATTTTGAAACGTCAGCGGAATTCCGAGAACAATGGAAGAGTTCTGAAGCATTTTTAAACGTCAGCGGAATTTTGAAAACAATGGAAGATTTCCGAAGCATTTTTAAACGTCAGCGGAGTTCTGCGAACGCTGGAAGAGTTCCGAAGCATTTTTAAACTTCAGCGGAATTTGGAGAACAATCGAAGAGTTCCGAAGCATTTTTAAAAGTCAGCGGAATTCCGAGAACACTGGAAGAGTTCCGAAGCATTTTTAAACTTCAGCGGAATTTGGAGAACAATCGAAGAGTTCCGAAGCATTTTTAAACGTCAGCGGAATTCCGAGAACAATGGAAGAGTTCTGAAGCCTTTTTAAATGTCAGCGGAATTCCGAGAACAATGGAAGAGTTCCGAAGCATTTTTAAATGTCAGCGGAATTCTGAGAACAGTGGAAGAGTTCCGAAGCATTTTTAAACTTCAGCAGAATTCCGAGAACAATGGAAGAGTTCCGAAGCATACTTAAACTTCAGCAGAATTCCGAGAACAATGCAAGAGTTCTGAAGCATTTTTTAAAGTCAGCGGAATAACGAGAACAATGGAAGAGTTGTGAAGCATTTTTAAACGTCAGCGGAATTCCAGAACAATGGAAGAGTTCTGAAGCATTTTTAAATGTCAGCGGAATTCCGAGAACAATGGAAGAGTTCTGAAGCATTTTTAAACGTCAGCGGATTTTGAAAACAATGGAAGATTTCCGAAGCATTTTTAAACGTCAGCGGAATTCTGTGAACACTGGAAGTGTTCCGAAGCATTTTTAAACTTCAGCGGAATTTGGAGAACAATCGAAGAGTTCCGAATCAATTTTAAAAGTCAGCGGAATTCCGAGAACAATGGAAAGGTTGTGAAGCATTTTTAAACGTCAGTGGAATTCCAAGAACAATGGAAGAGTTCCGAAGCATTTTTAAATGTCAGCGGAATTCCGAGAACAATGGAAGAGTTCTGAAGCATTTTTAAAAGTCAGTGGAATTCTGAGAACAATAGAAGAGTTGTGAAGGATTTTTAAGCGTCAGCGGAATTCCGAGAACAATGGACGAATTCCGAATCATTTTTAAACTTCAAAACTTCAGCAGAATTCCAAGAACAATGGAAGAGTTTCGAAGCATTCTTAAACTTCAGCGGAATTCCGAGAACAAAGGAAGAGTTCCGAAGCATTTTTAAAAGTCAGCGGAATTCCGAGAACAATAGAAGAGTTCCGAAGCATTTTTAAACTTCAGCAGAATTCCTGGATCAATGGAAGAGTTCCGAAGTATTTTTAAAAGTCAGCAGAATTCCGAGAACAATAGAAGGGTACCAAAGCATGTTTAAACTTCAGCGGAATTCTGAGAACAATGTAAGAGTTCCGAAGCATTTTTAAACTTCACCGGAATTCCGAGAACAATGGAAGAGTTCCGAAGCATTTTTAAACGTCAGCGGAATTCCGAGAACAATGGAAGAGTTCTGAATCATTTTTAAACGTCAGCGGAATTTTGAAAACAATGGAAGAGTTCCGAAGCATTTTTAAATGTCAGCGGAATTCCGAGAACAATGGAAGAGTTCTGAATCATTTTTAAACGTCAGCGGAATTTTGAAAACAATGGAAGAGTTCCGAAGCATTTTTAAAAGTCAGCGGAATTCCGAGAGCACTGGAAGAGTTCCGAAGCATTTTTAAACTTCAGCGGAATTTGGAGAACAATCGAAGAGTTCCGAAGCATTTTTAAAAGTCAGCGGAATTCCGAGAACAATGGAAGCTTTGTGAAGCATTTTTAAACGTCAGCGGAATTCCGAGAACAATGGAAGAGTTCCGAAGCATTTTGAAACGTCAGCGGAATTCCGAGAACAATGGAAGAGTTCTGAAGCATTTTTAAACGTCAGCGGAATTTTGAAAACAATGGAAGATTTCCGAAGCATTTTTAAACGTCAGCGGAGTTCTGCGAACGCTGGAAGAGTTCCGAAGCATTTTTAAACTTCAGCGGAATTTGGAGAACAATCGAAGAGTTCCGAAGCATTTTTAAAAGTCAGCGGAATTCCGAGAACACTGGAAGAGTTCCGAAGCATTTTTAAACTTCAGCGGAATTTGGAGAACAATCGAAGAGTTCCGAAGCATTTTTAAAAGTCAGCGGAATTCCGAGAACAATGGAAGCTTTGTGAAGCATTTTTAAACGTCAGCGGAATTCCGAGAACAATGGAAGAGTTCCGAAGCATTTTGAAACGTCAGCGGAATTCCGAGAACAATGGAAGTGTTCTGAAGCCTTTTTAAATGTCAGCGGAATTCCGAGAACAATGGAAGAGTTCCGAAGCATTTTTAAACTTTAGCAGAATTCCGAGAACAATGGAAGAGTTCCGAAGCATACTTAAACTTCAGCAGAATTCCGAGAACAATGGAAGAGTTCTGAAGCATTTTTTAAAGTCAGCGGAATAACGAGAACAATGGAAGAGTTGTGAAGCATTTTTAAACGTCAGCGGAATTCCAGAACAATGGAAGAGTTCTGAAGCATTTTTAAATGTCAGCGGAATTCCGAGAACAATGGAAGAGTTCTGAAGCATTTTTAAACGTCAGCGGATTTTGAAAACAATGGAAGATTTCCGAAGCATTTTTAAACGTCAGCGGAATTCTGTGAACACTGGAAGAGTTCCGAAGCATTTTTAAACTTCAGCGGAATTTGGAGAACAATCGAAGAGTTCCGAATCAATTTTAAAAGTCAGCGGAATTCCGAGAACAATGGAAAGGTTGTGAAGCATTTTTAAACGTCAGTGGAATTCCAAGAACAACGGAAGAGTTCCGAAGCATTTTTAAACGTCAGCGGAATTCCGAGAACAATGGAAGAGTTCCGAAGCATTTTTAAATGTAAGCGGAATTCTGAGAACAATGGAAGAGTTCTGAAGCATTTTTAAAAGTCAGCGGAATTCTGAGAACAATAGAAGAGTTGTGAAGCATTTTTAAGCGTCAGCGGAATTCAGAGAACAATGGAAGAATTCCGAAGCATTTTTAAACGTCAGCGGAATTACGAGAACAATGGAAGAGTTCCGAAGCATTTTTAAACTTCAGCGGAATTTCGAGAACAATCGAAGAGTTCCGAAGCATTTTTAAAAGTCAGCGGAATTCCGAGAACACTGGAAGAGTTCCGAAGCATTTTTAAACTTCAGCGGAATTTGGAGAACAATCGAAGAGTTCCGAAGCATTTTTAAAAGTCAGCGGAATTCCGAGAACAATGGAAGCTTTGTGAAGCATTTTTAAACGTCAGCGGAATTCCGAGAACAATGGAAGAGTTCCGAAGCATTTTTAAACGTCAGCGGAATTCCGAGAACAATGGAAGAGTTCTAAAGCCTTTTTAAATGTCAGCGGAATTCCGAGAACAATGGAAGAGTTCCGAAGCATTTTTAAATGTCAGCGGAATTCTGAGAACAATGGAAGAGTTCCGAAGCATTTTTAAACTTCAGCAGAATTCCGAGAACAATGGAAGAGTTCCGAAGCATACTTAAACTTCAGCAGAATTCCGAGAACAATGGGAGAGTTCCGAAGCATTTTTAAACTTCAAAACTTCAGCAGAATTCCGAGAACAATGGAAGAGTTCCGAAGCATTCTTAAACTTCAGCGGAATTCCGAGAACAATGGAAGAGTTCCGAAGCATTTTTAAAAGTCAGCGGAATTCCGAGAACAATGGAAGAGTTCCGAAGCATTTTTAAAAGTCAGCGGAATTCCGAGAACAATGGAAGAGTTCCGAAGCATTTTTAAAAGTCAGCAGAATTCCGAGAACAATAGAAGGGTACCAAAGCATGTTTAAACTTCAGCGGAATTCTGAGAACAATGTAAGAGTTCCGAAGCATTTTTAAACTTCACCGGAATTCCGAGAACAATGGAAGAGTTCCGAAGCATTTTTAAACGTCAGCGGAATTCCGAGAACAATGGAAGAGGTCTGAAGCATTTTTAAACGTCAGCGGAATTTTGAAAACAATGGAAGATTTCCGAAGCATTTTTAAACGTCAGCGGAGTTCTGCGAACACTGGAAGAGTTCCGAAGCATTTTTAAACTTCAGCGGAATTTGGAGAACAATCGAAGAGTTCCGAAGCATTTTTAAAAGTCAGCGGAATTCCGAGAACACTGGAAGAGTTCCGAAGCATTTTTAAACTTCAGCGGAATTTGGAGAACAATCGAAGAGTTCCGAAGCATTTTTAAAAGTCAGCGGAATTCCGAGAACAATGGAAGCTTTGTGAAGCATTTTTAAACGTCAGCGGAATTCCGAGAACAATGGAAGAGTTCCGAAGCATTTTTAAACGTCAGCGGAATTCCGAGAACAATGGAAGAGTTCTGAAGCCTTTTTAAATGTCAGCGGAATTCCGAGAACAATGGAAGAGTTCCGAAGCATTTTTAAATGTCAGCGGAATTCTGAGAACAGTGGAAGAGTTCCGAAGCATTTTTAAACTTCAGCAGAATTCCGAGAACAATGGAAGAGTTCCGAAGCATACTTAAACTTCAGCAGAATTCCGAGAACAATGCAAGAGTTCTGAAGCATTTTTTAAAGTCAGCGGAATAACGAGAACAATGGAAGAGTTGTGAAGCATTTTTAAACGTCAGCGGAATTCCAGAACAATGGAAGAGTTCTGAAGCATTTTTAAATGTCAGCGGAATTCCGAGAACAATGGAAGAGTTCTGAAGCATTTTTAAACGTCAGCGGATTTTGAAAACAGTGGAAGATTTCCGAAGCATTTTTAAACGTCAGCGGAATTCTGTGAACACTGGAAGTGTTCCGAAGCATTTTTAAACTTCAGCGGAATTTGGAGAACAATCGAAGAGTTCCGAATCAATTTTAAAAGTCAGCGGAATTCCGAGAACAATGGAAAGGTTGTGAAGCATTTTTAAACGTCAGTGGAATTCCAAGAACAATGGAAGAGTTCCGAAGCATTTTTAAATGTCAGCGGAATTCCGAGAACAATGGAAGAGTTCTGAAGCATTTTTAAAAGTCAGTGGAATTCTGAGAACAATAGAAGAGTTGTGAAGGATTTTTAAGCGTCAGCGGAATTCCGAGAACAATGGACGAATTCCGAATCATTTTTAAACTTCAAAACTTCAGCAGAATTCCAAGAACAATGGAAGAGTTTCGAAGCATTCTTAAACTTCAGCGGAATTCCGAGAACAAAGGAAGAGTTCCGAAGCATTTTTAAAAGTCAGCGGAATTCCGAGAACAATAGAAGAGTTCCGAAGCATTTTTAAACTTCAGCAGAATTCCTGGATCAATGGAAGAGTTCCGAAGTATTTTTAAAAGTCAGCAGAATTCCGAGAACAATAGAAGGGTACCAAAGCATGTTTAAACTTCAGCGGAATTCTGAGAACAATGTAAGAGTTCCGAAGCATTTTTAAACTTCACCGGAATTCCGAGAACAATGGAAGAGTTCCGAAGCATTTTTAAACGTCAGCGGAATTCCGAGAACAATGCAAGAGTTCTGAATCATTTTTAAACGTCAGCGGAATTTAGAAAACAATGGAAGAGTTCCGAAGCATTTTTAAATGTCAGCGGAATTCCGAGAACAATGGAAGAGTTCTGAATCATTTTTAAACGTCAGCGGAATTTTGAAAACAATGGAAGAGTTCCGAAGCATTTTTAAAAGTCAGCGGAATTCCGAGAGCACTGGAAGAGTTCCGAAGCATTTTTAAACTTCAGCGGAATTTGGAGAACAATCGAAGAGTTCCGAAGCATTTTTAAAAGTCAGCGGAATTCCGAGAACAATGGAAGCTTTGTGAAGCATTTTTAAACGTCAGCGGAATTCCGAGAACAATGGAAGAGTTCCGAAGCATTTTGAAACGTCAGCGGAATTCCGAGAACAATGGAAGAGTTCTGAAGCATTTTTAAACGTCAGCGGAATTTTGAAAACAATGGAAGATTTCCGAAGCATTTTTAAACGTCAGCGGAGTTCTGCGAACGCTGGAAGAGTTCCGAAGCATTTTTAAACTTCAGCGGAATTTGGAGAACAATCGAAGAGTTCCGAAGCATTTTTAAAAGTCAGCGGAATTCCGAGAACACTGGAAGAGTTCCGAAGCATTTTTAAACTTCAGCGGAATTTGGAGAACAATCGAAGAGTTCCGAAGCATTTTTAAAAGTCAGCGGAATTCCGAGAACAATGGAAGCTTTGTGAAGCATTTTTAAACGTCAGCGGAATTCCGAGAACAATGGAAGAGTTCCGAAGCATTTTGAAACGTCAGCGGAATTCCGAGAACAATGGAAGTGTTCTGAAGCCTTTTTAAATGTCAGCGGAATTCCGAGAACAATGGAAGAGTTCCGAAGCATTTTTAAACTTTAGCAGAATTCCGAGAACAATGGAAGAGTTCCGAAGCATACTTAAACTTCAGCAGAATTCCGAGAACAATGGAAGAGTTCTGAAGCATTTTTTAAAGTCAGCGGAATAACGAGAACAATGGAAGAGTTGTGAAGCATTTTTAAACGTCAGCGGAATTCCAGAACAATGGAAGAGTTCTGAAGCATTTTTAAATGTCAGCGGAATTCCGAGAACAATGGAAGAGTTCTGAAGCATTTTTAAACGTCAGCGGATTTTGAAAACAATGGAAGATTTCCGAAGCATTTTTAAACGTCAGCGGAATTCTGTGAACACTGGAAGAGTTCCGAAGCATTTTTAAACTTCAGCGGAATTTGGAGAACAATCGAAGAGTTCCGAATCAATTTTAAAAGTCAGCGGAATTCCGAGAACAATGGAAAGGTTGTGAAGCATTTTTAAACGTCAGTGGAATTCCAAGAACAACGGAAGAGTTCCGAAGCATTTTTAAACGTCAGCGGAATTCCGAGAACAATGGAAGAGTTCCGAAGCATTTTTAAATGTAAGCGGAATTCTGAGAACAATGGAAGAGTTCTGAAGCATTTTTAAAAGTCAGCGGAATTCTGAGAACAATAGAAGAGTTGTGAAGCATTTTTAAGCGTCAGCGGAATTCAGAGAACAATGGAAGAATTCCGAAGCATTTTTAAACGTCAGCGGAATTACGAGAACAATGGAAGAGTTCCGAAGCATTTTTAAACTTCAGCGGAATTTCGAGAACAATCGAAGAGTTCCGAAGCATTTTTAAAAGTCAGCGGAATTCCGAGAACACTGGAAGAGTTCCGAAGCATTTTTAAACTTCAGCGGAATTTGGAGAACAATCGAAGAGTTCCGAAGCATTTTTAAAAGTCAGCGGAATTCCGAGAACAATGGAAGCTTTGTGAAGCATTTTTAAACGTCAGCGGAATTCCGAGAACAATGGAAGAGTTCCGAAGCATTTTTAAACGTCAGCGGAATTCCGAGAACAATGGAAGAGTTCTAAAGCCTTTTTAAATGTCAGCGGAATTCCGAGAACAATGGAAGAGTTCCGAAGCATTTTTAAATGTCAGCGGAATTCTGAGAACAATGGAAGAGTTCCGAAGCATTTTTAAACTTCAGCAGAATTCCGAGAACAATGGAAGAGTTCCGAAGCATACTTAAACTTCAGCAGAATTCCGAGAACAATGGGAGAGTTCCGAAGCATTTTTAAACTTCAAAACTTCAGCAGAATTCCGAGAACAATGGAAGAGTTCCGAAGCATTCTTAAACTTCAGCGGAATTCCGAGAACAATGGAAGAGTTCCGAAGCATTTTTAAAAGTCAGCGGAATTCCGAGAACAATGGAAGAGTTCCGAAGCATTTTTAAAAGTCAGCGGAATTCCGAGAACAATGGAAGAGTTCCGAAGCATTTTTAAAAGTCAGCAGAATTCCGAGAACAATAGAAGGGTACCAAAGCATGTTTAAACTTCAGCGGAATTCTGAGAACAATGTAAGAGTTCCGAAGCATTTTTAAACTTCACCGGAATTCCGAGAACAATGGAAGAGTTCCGAAGCATTTTTAAACGTCAGCGGAATTCCGAGAACAATGGAAGAGGTCTGAAGCATTTTTAAACGTCAGCGGAATTTTGAAAACAATGGAAGATTTCCGAAGCATTTTTAAACGTCAGCGGAGTTCTGCGAACACTGGAAGAGTTCCGAAGCATTTTTAAACTTCAGCGGAATTTGGAGAACAATCGAAGAGTTCCGAAGCATTTTTAAAAGTCAGCGGAATTCCGAGAACACTGGAAGAGTTCCGAAGCATTTTTAAACTTCAGCGGAATTTGGAGAACAATCGAAGAGTTCCGAAGCATTTTTAAAAGTCAGCGGAATTCCGAGAACAATGGAAGCTTTGTGAAGCATTTTTAAACGTCAGCGGAATTCCGAGAACAATGGAAGAGTTCCGAAGCATTTTTAAACGTCAGCGGAATTCCGAGAACAATGGAAGAGTTCTGAAGCCTTTTTAAATGTCAGCGGAATTCCGAGAACAATGGAAGAGTTCCGAAGCATTTTTAAATGTCAGCGGAATTCTGAGAACAGTGGAAGAGTTCCGAAGCATTTTTAAACTTCAGCAGAATTCCGAGAACAATGGAAGAGTTCCGAAGCATACTTAAACTTCAGCAGAATTCCGAGAACAATGCAAGAGTTCTGAAGCATTTTTTAAAGTCAGCGGAATAACGAGAACAATGAAAGAGTTGTGAAGCATTTTTAAACGTCAGCGGAATTCCAGAACAATGGAAGAGTTCTGAAGCATTTTTAAATGTCAGCGGAATTCCGAGAACAATGGAAGAGTTCTGAAGCATTTTTAAACGTCAGCGGATTTTGAAAACAATGGAAGATTTCCGAAGCATTTTTAAACGTCAGCGGAATTCTGTGAACACTGGAAGTGTTCCGAAGCATTTTTAAACTTCAGCGGAATTTGGAGAACAATCGAAGAGTTCCGAATCAATTTTAAAAGTCAGCGGAATTCCGAGAACAATGGAAAGGTTGTGAAGCATTTTTAAACGTCAGTGGAATTCCAAGAACAATGGAAGAGTTCCGAAGCATTTTTAAATGTCAGCGGAATTCCGAGAACAATGGAAGAGTTCTGAAGCATTTTTAAAAGTCAGTGGAATTCTGAGAACAATAGAAGAGTTGTGAAGGATTTTTAAGCGTCAGCGGAATTCCGAGAACAATGGACGAATTCCGAATCATTTTTAAACTTCAAAACTTCAGCAGAATTCCAAGAACAATGGAAGAGTTTCGAAGCATTCTTAAACTTCAGCGGAATTCCGAGAACAAAGGAAGAGTTCCGAAGCATTTTTAAAAGTCAGCGGAATTCCGAGAACAATAGAAGAGTTCCGAAGCATTTTTAAACTTCAGCAGAATTCCTGGATCAATGGAAGAGTTCCGAAGTATTTTTAAAAGTCAGCAGAATTCCGAGAACAATAGAAGGGTACCAAAGCATGTTTAAACTTCAGCGGAATTCTGAGAACAATGTAAGAGTTCCGAAGCATTTTTAAACTTCACTGGAATTCCGAGAACAATGGAAGAGTTCCGAAGCATTTTTAAACGTCAGCGGAATTCCGAGAACAATGCAAGAGTTCTGAATCATTTTTAAACGTCAGCGGAATTTAGAAAACAATGGAAGAGTTCCGAAGCATTTTTAAATGTCAGCGGAATTCCGAGAACAATGGAAGAGTTCTGAATCATTTTTAAACGTCAGCGGAATTTTGAAAACAATGGAAGAGTTCCGAAGCATTTTTAAAAGTCAGCGGAATTCCGAGAGCACTGGAAGAGTTCCGAAGCATTTTTAAACTTCAGCGGAATTTGGAGAACAATCGAAGAGTTCCGAAGCATTTTTAAAAGTCAGCGGAATTCCGAGAACAATGGAAGCTTTGTGAAGCATTTTTAAACGTCAGCGGAATTCCGAGAACAATGGAAGAGTTCCGAAGCATTTTGAAACGTCAGCGGAATTCCGAGAACAATGGAAGAGTTCTGAAGCATTTTTAAACGTCAGCGGAATTTTGAAAACAATGGAAGATTTCCGAAGCATTTTTAAACGTCAGCGGAGTTCTGCGAACGCTGGAAGAGTTCCGAAGCATTTTTAAACTTCAGCGGAATTTGGAGAACAATCGAAGAGTTCCGAAGCATTTTTAAAAGTCAGCGGAATTCCGAGAACACTGGAAGAGTTCCGAAGCATTTTTAAACTTCAGCGGAATTTGGAGAACAATCGAAGAGTTCCGAAGCATTTTTAAAAGTCAGCGGAATTCCGAGAACAATGGAAGCTTTGTGAAGCATTTTTAAACGTCAGCGGAATTCCGAGAACAATGGAAGAGTTCCGAAGCATTTTGAAACGTCAGCGGAATTCCGAGAACAATGGAAGTGTTCTGAAGCCTTTTTAAATGTCAGCGGAATTCCGAGAACAATGGAAGAGTTCCGAAGCATTTTTAAACTTTAGCAGAATTCCGAGAACAATGGAAGAGTTCCGAAGCATACTTAAACTTCAGCAGAATTCCGAGAACAATGGAAGAGTTCTGAAGCATTTTTTAAAGTCAGCGGAATAACGAGAACAATGGAAGAGTTGTGAAGCATTTTTAAACGTCAGCGGAATTCCAGAACAATGGAAGAGTTCTGAAGCATTTTTAAATGTCAGCGGAATTCCGAGAACAATGGAAGAGTTCTGAAGCATTTTTAAACGTCAGCGGATTTTGAAAACAATGGAAGATTTCCGAAGCATTTTTAAACGTCAGCGGAATTCTGTGAACACTGGAAGAGTTCCGAAGCATTTTTAAACTTC
The DNA here is from genome assembly GCF_046119375.1 of Phyllobates terribilis. Taxonomy (NCBI): domain Eukaryota; kingdom Metazoa; phylum Chordata; class Amphibia; order Anura; family Dendrobatidae; genus Phyllobates; species Phyllobates terribilis. The sequence continues at coordinate 7,887,408 of NW_027362788.1, read as the reverse complement.
AGCGGAATTTGGAGAACAATCGAAGAGTTCCGAATCAATTTTAAAAGTCAGCGGAATTCCGAGAACAATGGAAAGGTTGTGAAGCATTTTTAAACGTCAGTGGAATTCCAAGAACAACGGAAGAGTTCCGAAGCATTTTTAAACGTCAGCGGAATTCCGAGAACAATGGAAGAGTTCCGAAGCATTTTTAAATGTAAGCGGAATTCTGAGAACAATGGAAGAGTTCTGAAGCATTTTTAAAAGTCAGCGGAATTCTGAGAACAATAGAAGAGTTGTGAAGCATTTTTAAGCGTCAGCGGAATTCAGAGAACAATGGAAGAATTCCGAAGCATTTTTAAACGTCAGCGGAATTACGAGAACAATGGAAGAGTTCCGAAGCATTTTTAAACTTCAGCGGAATTTGGAGAACAATCGAAGAGTTCCGAAGCATTTTTAAAAGTCAGCGGAATTCCGAGAACAATGGAAGCTTTGTGAAGCATTTTTAAACGTCAGCGGAATTCCGAGAACAATGGAAGAGTTCCGAAGCATTTTTAAACGTCAGCGGAATTCCGAGAACAATGGAAGAGTTCTAAAGCCTTTTTAAATGTCAGCGGAATTCCGAGAACAATGGAAGAGTTCCGAAGCATTTTTAAATGTCAGCGGAATTCTGAGAACAATGGAAGAGTTCCGAAGCATTTTTAAACTTCAGCAGAATTCCGAGAACAATGGAAGAGTTCCGAAGCATACTTAAACTTCAGCAGAATTCCGAGAACAATGGGAGAGTTCCGAAGCATTTTTAAACTTCAAAACTTCAGCAGAATTCCGAGAACAATGGAAGAGTTCCGAAGCATTCTTAAACTTCAGCGGAATTCTGAGAACAGTGGAAGAGTTCTGAAGCATTTTTTAAAGTCAGCGGAATAACGAGAACAATGGAAGAGTTGTGAAGCATTTTTAAACGTCAGCGGAATTCCAGAACAATGGAAGAGTTCTGAAGCATTTTTAAATGTCAGCGGAATTCCGAGAACAATGGAAGAGTTCTGAAGCATTTTTAAACGTCAGCGGATTTTGAAAACAATGGAAGATTTCCGAAGCATTTTTAAACATCAGCGGAATTCTGTGAACACTGGAAGTGTTCCGAAGCATTTTTAAACTTCAGCGGAATTTGGAGAACAATCGAAGAGTTCCGAATCAATTTTAAAAGTCAGCGGAATTCCGAGAACAATGGAAAGGTTGTGAAGCATTTTTAAACGTCAGTGGAATTCCAAGAACAATGGAAGAGTTCCGAAGCATTTTTAAACGTCAGCGGAATTCCGAGAACAATGGAAGAGTTCTGAAGCCTTTTTAAATGTCAGCGGAATTCCGAGAACAATGGAAGACTTCTGAAGCATTTTTAAATGTCAGCGGAATTCTGAGAACAGTGGAAGAGTTCCGAAGCATTTTTAAACTTCAGCAGAATTCCGAGAACAATGGAAGAGTTCCGAAGCATACTTAAACTTCAGCAGAATTCCGAGAACAATGGAAGAGTTCTGAAGCATTTTTTAAAGTCAGCGGAATAACGAGAACAATGGAAGAGTTGTGAAGCATTTTTAAACGTCAGCGGAATTCCAGAACAATGGAAGAGTTCTGAAGCATTTTTAAATGTCAGCGGAATTCCGAGAACAATGGAAGAGTTCTGAAGCATTTTTAAACGTCAGCGGATTTTGAAAACAATGGAAGATTTCCGAAGCATTTTTAAACATCAGCGGAATTTGGAGAACAATCGAAGAGTTCCGAATCAATTTTAAAAGTCAGCGGAATTCCGAGAACAATGGAAAGGTTGTGAAGCATTTTTAAACGTCAGTGGAATTCCAAGAACAACGGAAGAGTTCCGAAGCATTTTTAAACGTCAGCGGAATTCCGAGAACAATTGAAGAGTTCCGAAGCATTTTTAAATGTAAGCGGAATTCTGAGAACAATAGAAGAGTTGTGAAGCATTTTTAAGCGTCAGCGGAATTCCGAGAACAATGGAAGAATTCCGAAGCATTTTTAATCGTCAGCGGAATTCTGCGAACACTAGAAGAGTTCCGAAGCATTTTTAAACTTCAGCGGAATTTGGAGAACAATCGAAGAGTTCCGAAGCATTTTTAAAAGTCAGCGGAATTCCGAGAACAATGGAAGAGTTCTGAAGCATTCTTAAACTTCAGCGGAATTCCGAGAACAATGGAAGAGTTTTGAAGCAATTTTAAGCGTCAGCGGAATTCCGACAACAATGGAAGAGTTCCGAAGCATTTTTAAAAGTAAGCGGAATTCTGAGAACAATAGAAGAGTTGTGAAGCATTTTTAAGCGTCAGCGGAATTCCGAGAACAATGGAAGAATTCCGAAGCATTTTTAAACTTCAAAACTTCAGCAGAATTCCAAGAACAATGGAAGAGTTTCGAAGCATTCTTAAACTTCAGCGGAATTCCGAGAGCAATGGAAGAGTTCCGAAGCATTTTTAAAAGTTAGCGGAATTCCGAGAACAATAGAAGAGTTCCGAAGCATTTTTAAACTTCAGCAGAATTCCTGGATCAATGGAAGAGTTCCGAAGCATTTTTAAAAGTCAGCTGAATTCCGAGAACAATAGAAGGGTACCAAAGCATGTTTAAACTTCAGTGGAATTCTGAGAAAAATGTAAGAGTTCCGAAGCATTTTTAAACTTCACCGGAATTCCGAGAACAATGGAAGAGTTCCGAAGCATTTTTAAACGTCAGTGGAATTCCAAGAACAATGGAAGAGTTCTGAATCATTTTTAAACGTCAGCGGAATTTTGAAAACAATGGAAGATTTCAGAAGCATTTTTAAACGTCAGCGGAATTCTGCGAACACTGGAAGACTTCCGAAGCATTTTTAAACTTCAGCGGAATTTGGAGAACAATCGAAGAGATCTGAAGCATTTTTAAAAGTCAGCGGAATTCCGAGAACACTGGAAGAGTTCCGAAGCATTTTTAAACTTCAGCGGAATTTGGAGAACAATCGAATAGTTCCGAAGAATTTTTAAACGTCAGCGGAATTCCGAGAACAATGGAAGAGTTCTGAAGCCTTTTTAAATGTCAGCGGAATTCCGAGAACAATGAAAGAGTTCTGAAGCATTTTTAAAAGTCAGCGGAATTCTGAGAACAATAGAAGAGTTGTGAAGCAATTTTAAGCGTCAGCGGAATTCCGAGAACAATGGAAGAGTTCCGAAGCATTTTTAAACATCAGCGGAATTCCGAGAACAATGGAAGAGTTCTGAAGCATTTTTAAAAGTCAGCGGAATTCTGAGAACAATAGAAGAGTTGTGAAGGATTTTTAAGCGTCAGCGGAATTCCGAGAACAATTGACGAATTCCGAAGCATTTTTAAACTTCAAAACTTCAGCAGAATTCCAAGAACAATGGAAGAGTTTCGAAGCATTCTTAAACTTCAGCGGAATTCCGAGAACAAAGGAAGAGTTCCGAAGCATTTTTAAAAGTCAGCGGAATTCCGAGAACAATAGAAGAGTTCCGAAGCATTTTTAAACTTCAGCAGAATTCCTGGATCAATGGAAGAGTTCCGAAGCATTTTTAAAAGTCAGCAGAATTCCGAGAACAATAGAAGGGTACCAAAGCATGTTTAAACTTCAGCGGAATTCTGAGAACAATGTAAGAGTTCCGAAGCATTTTTAAACTTCACCGGAATTCCGAGAACTATGGAAGAGTTCCGAAGCATTTTTAAACGTCAGCGGAATTCCGAGAACAATGCAACAGTTCTGAATCATTTTTAAACGTCAGCGGAATTTTGAAAACAATGGAAGAGTTCCGAAGCATTTTTAAACGTCAGCGGAATTCCGAGAACAATGGAAGAGTTCCGAAGCATTTTTAAACGTCAGCGGAATTCCGAGAACAATGGAAGAGTTCTAAAGCCTTTTTAAATGTCAGCGGAATTCCGAGAACAATGGAAGAGTTCCGAAGCATTTTTAAATGTCAGCGGAATTCTGAGAACAATGGAAGAGTTCCGAAGCATTTTTAAACTTCAGCAGAATTCCGAGAACAATGGAAGAGTTCCGAAGCATACTTAAACTTCAGCAGAATTCCGAGAACAATGGGAGAGTTCCGAAGCATTTTTAAACTTCAAAACTTCAGCAGAATTCCGAGAACAATGGAAGAGTTCCGAAGCATTCTTAAACTTCAGCGGAATTCCGAGAACAATGGAAGAGTTCCGAAGCATTTTTAAAAGTCAGCGGAATTCCGAAAACAATGGAAGAGTTCCGAAGCATTTTTAAAAGTCAGCAGAATTCCGAGAACAATAGAAGGGTACCAAAGCATGTTTAAACTTCAGCGGAATTCTGAGAACAATGTAAGAGTTCCGAAGCATTTTTAAACTTCACCGGAATTCCGAGAACAATGGAAGAGTTCCGAAGCATTTTTAAACGTCAGCGGAACTCCGAGAACAATGGAAGAGTTCTGAAGCCTTTTTAAATGTCAGCGGAATTCCGAGAACAATGGAAGAGTTCCGAAGCATACTTAAACTTCAGCAGAATTCCGAGAACAATGGAAGAGTTCTGAAGCATTTTTTAAAGTCAGCGGAATAACGAGAACAATGGAAGACTTGTGAAGCATTTTTAAACGTCAGCGGAATTCCAGAACAATGGAAGAGTTCTGAAGCATTTTTAAATGTCAGCGGAATTCCGAGAACAATGGAAGAGTTCTGAAGCATTTTTAAACGTCAGCGGATTTTGAAAACAATGGAAGATTTCCGAAGCATTTTTAAACATCAGCGGAATTTGGAGAACAATCGAAGAGTTCCGAATCAATTTTAAAAGTCAGCGGAATTCCGAGAACAATGGAAAGGTTGTGAAGCATTTTTAAACGTCAGTGGAATTCCAAGAACAACGGAAGAGTTCCGAAGCATTTTTAAACGTCAGCGGAATTCCGAGAACAATTGAAGAGTTCCGAAGCATTTTTAAATGTAAGCGGAATTCTGAGAACAATAGAAGAGTTGTGAAGCATTTTTAAGCGTCAGCGGAATTCCGAGAACAATGGAAGAATTCCGAAGCATTTTTAATCGTCAGCGGAATTCTGCGAACACTAGAAGAGTTCCGAAGCATTTTTAAACTTCAGCGGAATTTGGAGAACAATCGAAGAGTTCCGAAGCATTTTTAAAAGTCAGCGGAATTCCGAGAACAATGGAAGAGTTCTGAAGCATTCTTAAACTTCAGCGGAATTCCGAGAACAATGGAAGAGTTTTGAAGCAATTTTAAGCGTCAGCGGAATTCCGACAACAATGGAAGAGTTCCGAAGCATTTTTAAAAGTAAGCGGAATTCTGAGAACAATAGAAGAGTTGTGAAGCATTTTTAAGCGTCAGCGGAATTCCGAGAACAATGGAAGAATTCCGAAGCATTTTTAAACTTCAAAACTTCAGCAGAATTCCAAGAACAATGGAAGAGTTTCGAAGCATTCTTAAACTTCAGCGGAATTCCGAGAGCAATGGAAGAGTTCCGAAGCATTTTTAAAAGTCAGCGGAATTCTGAGAACAATACAAGAGTTCCGAAGCATTTTTAAACTTCAGCAGAATTCCTGGATCAATGGAAGAGTTCCGAAGCATTTTTAAAAGTCAACAGAATTCCGAGAACAATAGAAGGGTACCAAAGCATGTTTAAACTTCAGTGGAATTCTGAGAACAATGTAAGAGTTCCGAAGCATTTTTAAACTTCACCGGAATTCCGAGAACAATGGAAGAGTTCCGAAGCATTTTTAAACGTCAGCGGAATTCCGAGAACAATGGAAGAGTTCTGAATCATTTTTAAACGTCAGCGGAATTTTGAAAACAATGGAAGATTTCCGAAGCATTTTTAAACGTCAGCGGAATTCTGCGAACACTGGAAGACTTCCGAAGCATTTTTAAACTTCAGCGGAATTTGGAGAACAATCGAAGAGTTCTGAAGCATTTTTAAAAGTCAGCGGAATTCCGAGAACACTGGAAGAGTTCCGAAGCATTTTTAAACTTCAGCGGAATTTGGAGAACAATCGAATAGTTCCGAAGAATTTTTAAAAGTCAGCGGAATTCCGAGAACAATGGAAGAGTTCTGAAGTATTTTTAAAAGTCAGCGGAATTCTGAGAACAATAGAAGAGTTGTGAAGCAATTTTAAGCGTCAGCGGAATTCCGAGAACAATGGAAGAGTTCCGAAGCATTTTTAAACGTCAGCGGAATTCCGAGAACAATGGAAGAGTTCTGAAGCATTTTTAAAAGTCAGCGGAATTCTGAGAACAATAGAAGAGTTGTGAAGGATTTTTAAGCGTCAGCGGAATTCCGAGAACTATGGACGAATTCCGAAGCATTTTTAAACGTCAGCGGAATTACGAGAACAATGGAAGAGTTCCGAAGCATTTTTAAACTTCAGCGGAATTTGGAGAACAATCGAAGAGTTCCGAAGCATTTTTAAAAGTCAGCGGAATTCCGAGAACAATGGAAGCTTTGTGAAGCATTTTTAAACGTCAGCGGAATTCCGAGAACAATGGAAGAGTTCCGAAGCATTTTTAAACGTCAGCGGAATTCCGAGAACAATGGAAGAGTTCTAAAGCCTTTTTAAATGTCAGCGGAATTCCGAGAACAATGGAAGAGTTCCGAAGCATTTTTAAATGTCAGCGGAATTCTGAGAACAATGGAAGAGTTCCGAAGCATTTTTAAACTTCAGCAGAATTCCGAGAACAATGGAAGAGTTCCGAAGCATACTTAAACTTCAGCAGAATTCCGAGAACAATGGGAGAGTTCCGAAGCATTTTTAAACTTCAAAACTTCAGCAGAATTCCGAGAACAATGGAAGAGTTCCGAAGCATTCTTAAACTTCAGCGGAATTCTGAGAACAGTGGAAGAGTTCTGAAGCATTTTTTAAAGTCAGCGGAATAACGAGAACAATGGAAGAGTTGTGAAGCATTTTTAAACGTCAGCGGAATTCCAGAACAATGGAAGAGTTCTGAAGCATTTTTAAATGTCAGCGGAATTCCGAGAACAATGGAAGAGTTCTGAAGCATTTTTAAACGTCAGCGGATTTTGAAAACAATGGAAGATTTCCGAAGCATTTTTAAACATCAGCGGAATTCTGTGAACACTGGAAGTGTTCCGAAGCATTTTTAAACTTCAGCGGAATTTGGAGAACAATCGAAGAGTTCCGAATCAATTTTAAAAGTCAGCGGAATTCCGAGAACAATGGAAAGGTTGTGAAGCATTTTTAAACGTCAGTGGAATTCCAAGAACAATGGAAGAGTTCCGAAGCATTTTTAAACGTCAGCGGAATTCCGAGAACAATGGAAGAGTTCCGAAGCATTTTTAAATGTAAGCGGAATTCTGAGAACAATGGAAGAGTTCTGAAGCATTTTTAAACTTCAGCGGAATTTGGAGAACAATCGAAGAGTTCCGAAGCATTTTTAAAAGTCAGCGGAATTCCGAGAACAATGGAAGCTTTGTGAAGCATTTTTAAACGTCAGCGGAATTCCGAGAACAATGGAAGAGTTCCGAAGCATTTTTAAACGTCAGCGGAATTCCGAGAACAATGGAAGAGTTCTAAAGCCTTTTTAAATGTCAGCGGAATTCCGAGAACAATGGAAGAGTTCCGAAGCATTTTTAAATGTCAGCGGAATTCTGAGAACAATGGAAGAGTTCCGAAGCATTTTTAAACTTCAGCAGAATTCCGAGAACAATGGAAGAGTTCCGAAGCATACTTAAACTTCAGCAGAATTCCGAGAACAATGGGAGAGTTCCGAAGCATTTTTAAACTTCAAAACTTCAGCAGAATTCCGAGAACAATGGAAGAGTTCCGAAGCATTCTTAAACTTCAGCGGAATTCTGAGAACAGTGGAAGAGTTCTGAAGCATTTTTTAAAGTCAGCGGAATAACGAGAACAATGGAAGAGTTGTGAAGCATTTTTAAACGTCAGCGGAATTCCAGAACAATGGAAGAGTTCTGAAGCATTTTTAAATGTCAGCGGAATTCCGAGAACAATGGAAGAGTTCTGAAGCATTTTTAAACGTCAGCGGATTTTGAAAACAATGGAAGATTTCCGAAGCATTTTTAAACATCAGCGGAATTCTGTGAACACTGGAAGTGTTCCGAAGCATTTTTAAACTTCAGCGGAATTTGGAGAACAATCGAAGAGTTCCGAATCAATTTTAAAAGTCAGCAGAATTCCGAGAACAATGGAAAGGTTGTGAAGCATTTTTAAACGTCAGTGGAATTCCAAGAACAATGGAAGAGTTCCGAAGCATTTTTAAACGTCAGCGGAATTCCGAGAACAATGGAAGAGTTCCGAAGCATTTTTAAATGTAAGCGGAATTCTGAGAACAATGGAAGAGTTCTGAAGCATTTTTAAACTTCAGCGGAATTTGGAGAACAATCGAAGAGTTCCGAAGCATTTTTAAAAGTCAGCGGAATTCCGAGAACAATGGAAGCTTTGTGAAGCATTTTTAAACGTCAGCGGAATTCCGAGAACAATGGAAGAGTTCCGAAGCATTTTTAAACGTCAGCGGAATTCCGAGAACAATGGAAGAGTTCTAAAGCCTTTTTAAATGTCAGCGGAATTCCGAGAACAATGGAAGAGTTCCGAAGCATTTTTAAATGTCAGCGGAATTCTGAGAACAATGGAAGAGTTCCGAAGCATTTTTAAACTTCAGCAGAATTCCGAGAACAATGGAAGAGTTCCGAAGCATACTTAAACTTCAGCAGAATTCCGAGAACAATGGGAGAGTTCCGAAGCATTTTTAAACTTCAAAACTTCAGCAGAATTCCGAGAACAATGGAAGAGTTCCGAAGCATTCTTAAACTTCAGCGGAATTCTGAGAACAGTGGAAGAGTTCTGAAGCATTTTTTAAAGTCAGCGTAATAACGAGAACAATGGAAGAGTTGTGAAGCATTTTTAAACGTCAGCGGAATTCCAGAACAATGGAAGAGTTCTGAAGCATTTTTAAATGTCAGCGGAATTCCGAGAACAATGGAAGAGTTCTGAAGCATTTTTAAACGTCAGCGGATTTTGAAAACAATGGAAGATTTCCGAAGCATTTTTAAACATCAGCGGAATTCTGTGAACACTGGAAGTGTTCCGAAGCATTTTTAAACTTCAGCGGAATTTGGAGAACAATCGAAGAGTTCCGAATCAATTTTAAAAGTCAGCGGAATTCCGAGAACAATGGAAAGGTTGTGAAGCATTTTTAAACGTCAGCGGAATTCCGAGAACAATGGAAGAGTTCCGAAGCATTTTTAAATGTAAGCGGAATTCTGAGAACAATGGAAGAGTTCTGAAGCATTCTTAAACTTCAGCGGAATTCCGAGAACAATGGAAGAGTTTTGAAGCAATTTTAAGCGTCAGCGGAATTCCGACAACAATGGAAGAGTTCCGAAGCATTTTTAAAAATAAGCGGAATTCTGAGAACAATAGAAGAGTTGTGAAGCATTTTTAAGCGTCAGCGGAATTCCGAGAACAATGGAAGAATTCCGAAGCATTTTTAAACTTCAAAACTTCAGCAGAATTCCAAGAACAATGGAAGAGTTTCGAAGCATTCTTAAACTTCAGCGGAATTCCGAGAGCAATGGAAGAGTTCCGAAGCATTTTTAAAAGTCAGCGGAATTCCGAGAACAATAGAAGAGTTCCGAAGCATTTTTAAACTTCAGCAGAATTCCTGGATCAATGGAAGAGTTCCGAAGCATTTTTAAAAGTCAGCTGAATTCCGAGAACAATAGAAGGGTACGAAAGCATGTTTAAACTTCAGTGGAATTCTGAGAAAAATGTAAGAGTTCCGAAGCATTTTTAAACTTCACCGGAATTCCGAGAACAATGGAAGAGTTCCGAAGCATTTTTAAACGTCAGCGGAATTCCAAGAACAATGGAAGAGTTCTGAATCATTTTTAAACGTCAGCGGAATTTTGAAAACAATGGAAGATTTCAGAAGCATTTTTAAACGTCAGCGGAATTCTGCGAACACTGGAAGACTTCCGAAGCATTTTTAAACTTCAGCGGAATTTGGAGAACAATCGAAGAGATCTGAAGCATTTTTAAAAGTCAGCGGAATTCCGAGAACACTGGAAGAGTTCCGAAGCATTTTTAAACTTCAGCGGAATTTGGAGAACAATCGAATAGTTCCGAAGAATTTTTAAACGTCAGCGGAATTCCGAGAACAATGGAAGAGTTCTGAAGCCTTTTTAAATGTCAGCGGAATTCCGAGAACAATGAAAGAGTTCTGAAGCATTTTTAAAAGTCAGCGGAATTCTGAGAACAATAGAAGAGTTGTGAAGCAATTTTAAGCGTCAGCGGAATTCCGAGAACAATGGAAGAGTTCCGAAGCATTTTTAAACGTCAGCGGAATTCCGAGAACAATGGAAGAGTTCTGAAGCATTTTTAAAAGTCAGCGGAATTCTGAGAACAATAGAAGAGTTGTGAAGGATTTTTAAGCGTCAGCGGAATTCCGAGAACAATTGACGAATTCCGAAGCATTTTTAAACTTCAAAACTTCAGCAGAATTCCAAGAACAATGGAAGAGTTTCGAAGCATTCTTAAACTTCAGCGGAATTCCGAGAACAAAGGAAGAGTTCCGAAGCATTTTTAAAAGTCAGCGGAATTCCGAGAACAATAGAAGAGTTCCGAAGCATTTTTAAACTTCAGCAGAATTCCTGGATCAATGGAAGAGTTCCGAAGCATTTTTAAAAGTCAGCAGAATTCCGAGAACAATAGAAGGGTACCAAAGCATGTTTAAACTTCAGCGGAATTCTGAGAACAATGTAAGAGTTCCGAAGCATTTTTAAACTTCACCGGAATTCCGAGAACAATGGAAGAGTTCCGAAGCATTTTTAAACGTCAGCGGAATTCCGAGAACAATGCAACAGTTCTGAATCATTTTTAAACGTCAGCGGAATTTTGAAAACAATGGAAGAGTTCCGAAGCATTTTTAAACGTCAGCGGAATTCCGAGAACAATGGAAGAGTTCCGAAGCATTTTTAAACGTCAGCGGAATTCCGAGAACAATGGAAGAGTTCTAAAGCCTTTTTAAATGTCAGCGGAATTCCGAGAACAATGGAAGAGTTCCGAAGCATTTTTAAATGTCAGCGGAATTCTGAGAACAATGGAAGAGTTCCGAAGCATTTTTAAACTTCAGCAGAATTCCGAGAACAATGGAAGAGTTCCGAAGCATACTTAAACTTCAGCAGAATTCCGAGAACAATGGGAGAGTTCCGAAGCATTTTTAAACTTCAAAACTTCAGCAGAATTCCGAGAACAATGGAAGAGTTCCGAAGCATTCTTAAACTTCAGCGGAATTCCGAGAACAATGGAAGAGTTCCGAAGCATTTTTAAAAGTCAGCGGAATTCCGAAAACAATGGAATAGTTCCGAAGCATTTTTAAAAGTCAGCAGAATTCCGAGAACAATAGAAGGGTACCAAAGCATGTTTAAACTTCAGCGGAATTCTGAGAACAATGTAAGAGTTCCGAAGCATTTTTAAACTTCACCGGAATTCCGAGAACAATGGAAGAGTTCCGAAGCATTTTTAAACGTCAGCGGAATTCCGAGAACAATGGAAGAGTTCTGAAGCCTTTTTAAATGTCAGCGGAATTCCGAGAACAATGGAAGAGTTCCGAAGCATTTTTAAATGTCAGCGGAATTCTGAGAACAGTGGAAGAGTTCCGAAGCATTTTTAAACTTCAGCAGAATTCCGAGAACAATGGAAGAGTTCCGAAGCATACTTAAACTTCAGCAGAATTCCGAGAACAATGGAAGAGTTCTGAAGCATTTTTTAAAGTCAGCGGAATAACGAGAACAATGGAAGAGTTGTGAAGCATTTTTAAACGTCAGCGGAATTCCAGAACAATGGAAGAGTTCTGAAGCATTTTTAAATGTCAGCGGAATTCCGAGAACAATGGAAGAGTTCTGAAGCATTTTTAAACGTCAGCGGATTTTGAAAACAATGGAAGATTTCCGAAGCATTTTTAAACATCAGCGGAATTTGGAGAACAATCGAAGAGTTCCGAATCAATTTTAAAAGTCAGCGGAATTCCGAGAACAATGGAAAGGTTGTGAAGCATTTTTAAACGTCAGTGGAATTCCAAGAACAACGGAAGAGTTCCGAAGCATTTTTAAACGTCAGCGGAATTCCGAGAACAATTGAAGAGTTCCGAAGCATTTTTAAATGTAAGCGGAATTCTGAGAACAATGGAAGAGTTCTGAAGCATTTTTAAAAGTCAGCGGAATTCTGAGAACAATAGAAGAGTTGTGAAGCATTTTTAAGCGTCAGCGGAATTCCGAGAACAATGGAAGAATTCCGAAGCATTTTTAATCGTCAGCGGAATTCTGCGAACACTAGAAGAGTTCCGAAGCATTTTTAAACTTCAGCGGAATTTGGAGAACAATCGAAGAGTTCCGAAGCATTTTTAAAAGTCAGCGGAATTCCGAGAACAATGGAAGAGTTCTGAAGCATTCTTAAACTTCAGCGGAATTCCGAGAACAATGGAAGAGTTTTGAAGCAATTTTAAGCGTCAGCGGAATTCCGACAACAATGGAAGAGTTCCGAAGCATTTTTAAAAGTAAGCGGAATTCTGAGAACAATAGAAGAGTTGTGAAGCATTTTTAAGCGTCAGCGGAATTCCGAGAACAATGGAAGTATTCCGAAGCATTTTTAAACTTCAAAACTTCAGCAGAATTCCAAGAACAATGGAAGAGTTTCGAAGCATTCTTAAACTTCAGCGGAATTCCGAGAGCAATGGAAGAGTTCCGAAGCATTTTTAAAAGTCAGCGGAATTCTGAGAACAATAGAAGAGTTCCGAAGCATTTTTAAACTTCAGCAGAATTCCTGGATCAATGGAAGAGTTCCGAAGCATTTTTAAAAGTCAACAGAATTCCGAGAACAATAGAAGGGTACCAAAGCATGTTTAAACTTCAGTGGAATTCTGAGAACAATGTAAGAGTTCCGAAGCATTTTTAAACTTCACCGGAATTCCGAGAACAATGGAAGAGTTCCGAAGCATTTTTAAACGTCAGCGGAATTCCGAGAACAATGGAAGAGTTCTGAATCATTTTTAAACGTCAGCGGAATTTTGAAAACAATGGAAGATTTCCGAAGCATTTTTAAACGTCAGCGGAATTCTGCGAACACTGGAAGACTTCCGAAGCATTTTTAAACTTCAGCGGAATTTGGAGAACAATCGAAGAGTTCTGAAGCATTTTTAAAAGTCAGCGGAATTCCGAGAACACTGGAAGAGTTCCGAAGCATTTTTAAACTTCAGCGGAATTTGGAGAACAATCGAATAGTTCCGAAGAATTTTTAAAAGTCAGCGGAATTCCGAGAACAATGGAAGAGTTCTGAAGTATTTTTAAAAGTCAGCGGAATTCTGAGAACAATAGAAGAGTTGTGAAGCAATTTTAAGCGTCAGCGGAATTCCGAGAACAATGGAAGAGTTCCGAAGCATTTTTAAACGTCAGCGGAATTCCGAGAACAATGGAAGAGTTCTGAAGCATTTTTAAAAGTCAGCGGAATTCTGAGAACAATAGAAGAGTTGTGAAGGATTTTTAAGCGTCAGCGGAATTCCGAGAACTATGGACGAATTCCGAAGCATTTTTAAACTTCAAAACTTCAGCAGAATTCCAAGAACAATGGAAGAGTTTCGAAGCATTCTTAAACTTCAGCGGAATTCCGAGAACAAAGGAAGAGTTCCGAAGCATTTTTAAAAGTCAGCGGAATTCCGAGAACAATAGAAGAGTTCCGAAGCATTTTTAAACTTCAGCAGAATTCCTGGATCAATGGAAGAGTTCCGAAGCATTTTTAAAAGTCAGCAGAATTCCGAGAACAATAGAAGGGTACCAAAGCATGTTTAAACTTCAGCGGAATTCTGAGAACAATGTAAGAGTTCCGAAGCATTTTTAAACTTCACCGGAATTCCGAGAACAATGGAAGAGTTCCGAAGCATTTTTAAACGTCAGCGGAATTCCGAGAACAATGCAAGAGTTCTGAATCATTTTTAAACATCAGCGGAATTTTGAAAACAATGGAAGAGTTCCGAAGCATTTTTAAACGTCAGCGGAATTCCGAGAACAATGGAAGAGTTCTGAATCATTTTTAAACGTCAGCGGAATTTTGAAAACAATGGAAGAGTTCCGAAGCATTTTTAAACTTCAGCGGAATTTCGAGAACAATCGAAGAGTTCCGAAGCATTTTTAAAAGTCAGCGGATTTCCGAGAACACTGGAAGAGTTCCGAAGCATTTTTAAACTTCAGCGGAATTTGGAGAACAATCGAAGAGTTCCGAAGCATTTTTAAAAGTCAGCGGAATTCCGAGAACACTGGAAGAGTTCCGAAGCATTTTTAAACTTCAGCGGAATTTGGAGAACAATCGAAGAGTTCCGAAGCATTTTTAAAAGTCAGCGGAATTCCGAGAACAATGGAAGCTTTGTGAAGCATTTTTAAACGTCAGCGGAATTCCGAGAACAATGGAAGAGTTCCGAAGCATTTTTAAACGTCAGCGGAATTCCGAGAACAATGGAAGAGTTCTGAAGCCTTTTTAAATGTCAGCGGAATTCCGAGAACAATGGAAGAGTTCCGAAGCATTTTTAAATGTCAGCGGAATTCTGAGAACAGTGGAAGAGTTCCGAAGCATTTTTAAACTTCAGCAGAATTCCGAGAACAATGGAAGAGTTCCGAAGCATACTTAAACTTCAGCAGAATTCCGAGAACAATGGAAGAGTTCTGAAGCATTTTTTAAAGTCAGCGGAATAACGAGAACAATGGAAGAGTTGTTAAGCATTTTTAAACGTCAGCGGAATTCCAGAACAATGGAAGAGTTCTGAAGCATTTTTAAATGTCAGCGGAATTCCGAGAACAATGGAAGAGTTCTGAAGCATTTTTAAACGTCAGCGGATTTTGAAAACAATGGAAGATTTCCGAAGCATTTTTAAACGTCAGCGGAATTCTGTGAACACTGGAAGAGTTCCGAAGCATTTTTAAACTTCAGCGGAATTTGGAGAACAATCGAAGAGTTCCGAATCAATTTTAAAAGTCAGCGGAATTCCGAGAACAATGGAAAGGTTGTGAAGCATTTTTAAACGTCAGTGGAATTCCAAGAACAACGGAAGAGTTCCGAAGCATTTTTAAACGTCAGCGGAATTCCGAGAACAATGGAAGAGTTCCGAAGCATTTTTAAATGTCAGCGGAATTCTGAGAACAATGGAAGAGTTCCGAAGCATTTTTAAACTTCAGCAGAATTCCGAGAACAATGGAAGAGTTCCGAAGCATACTTAAACTTCAGCAGAATTCCGAGAACAATGGAAGAGTTCCGAAGCATTTTTAAACTTCAAAACTTCAGCAGAATTCCGAGAACAATGGAAGAGTTCCGAAGCATTCTTAAACTTCAGCGGAATTCCGAGAACAATGGAAGAGTTCCGAAGCATTTTTAAAAGTCAGCGGAATTCCGAGAACAATGGAAGAGTTCCGAAGCATTTTTAAAAGTCAGCAGAATTCCGAGAACAATAGAAGGGTAACAAAGCATGTTTAAACTTCAGCGGAATTCTGAGAACAATGTAAGAGTTCCGAAGAATTTTTAAACTTCACCGGAATTCCGAGAACAATGGAAGAGTTCCGAAGCATTTTTAAACGTCAGCGGAATTCCGAGAACAATGGAAGAGTTCTGAAGCATTTTTAAACGTCAGCGGAATTTTGAAAACAATGGAAGATTTCCGAAGCATTTTTAAACGTCAGCGGAGTTCTGCGAACACTGGAAGAGTTCCGAAACATTTTTAAACTTCAGCGGAATTTGGAGAACAATCGAAGAGTTCCGAAGCATTTTTAAAAGTCAGCGGAATTCCGAGAACACTGGAAGAGTTCCGAAGCATTTTTAAACTTCAGCAGAATTTGGAGAACAATCGAAGAGTTCCGAAGCATTTTTAAAAGTCAGCGGAATTCCGAGAACAATGGAAGCTTTGTGAAGCATTTTTAAACGTCAGCGGAATTCCGAGAACAATGGAAGAGTTCCGAAGCATTTTTAAATGTCAGCGGAATTCTGAGAACAGTGGAAGAGTTCCGAAGCATTTTTAAACTTCAGCAGAATTCCGAGAACAATGGAAGAGTTCCGAAGCATACTTAAACTTCAGCAGAATTCCGAGAACAATGGAAGAGTTCTGAAGCATTTTTTAAAGTCAGCGGAATAACGAGAACAATGGAAGAGTTGTGAAGCATTTTTAAACGTCAGCGGAATTCCAGAACAATGGAAGAGTTCTGAAGCATTTTTAAATGTCAGCGGAATTCCGAGAACAATGGAAGAGTTCTGAAGCATTTTTAAACGTCAGCGGAATTTTGAAAACAATGGAAGATTTCCGAAGCATTTTTAAACGTCAGCGGAATTCTGTGAACACTGGAAGAGTTCCGAAGCATTTTTAAACTTCAGCGGAATTTGGAGAACAATCGAAGAGTTCCGAAGCATTTTTAAAAGTCAGCGGAATTCCGAGAACAATGGAAGCTTTGTGAAGCATTTTTAAACGTCAGCGGAATTCCGAGAACAATGGAAGAGTTCCGAAGCATTTTTAAACGTCAGTGGAATTCCAAGAACAACGGAAGAGTTCCGAAGCATTTTTAAACATCAGCGAAATTCCGAGAACAATGGAAGAGTTCCGAAGCATTTTTAAATGTAAGCGGAATTCTGAGAACAATGGAAGAGTTCTGAAGCATTTTTAAAAGTCAGCGGAATTCTGAGAACAATAGAAGAGTTGTGAAGCATTTTTAAGCGTCAGCGGAATTCCGAGAACAATGGAAGAATTCCGAAGCATTTTTAAGCGTCAGCGGAATTCCGAGAACAATGGAAGAGTTCCGAAGCATTTTTAAACGTCAGCGGAATTCCGAGAACAATGGAAGAGTTCTGAAGCATTTTTAAAAGTCAGCGGAATTCTGAGAAAAATAGAAGAGTTGTGAAGCATTTTTAAGCGTCAGCGGAATTCCGAGAACAATGGAAGAATTCCGAAGCATTTTTAATCGTCAGCGGAATTCTGCGAACACTAGAAGAGTTCCGAAGCATTTTTAAACTTCAGCGGAATTTGGAGAACAATCGAAGAGTTCCGAAGCATTTTTAAAAGTCAGCGGAATTCCGAGAACAATGGAAGAGTTCTGAAGCATTCTTAAACTTCAGCGGAATTCCGAGAACAATGGAAGAGTTTTGAAGCAATTTTAAGCGTCAGCGGAATTCCGACAACAATGGAAGAGTTCCGAAGCATTTTTAAAAGTAAGCGGAATTCTGAGAACAATAGAAGAGTTGTGAAGCATTTTTAAGCGTCAGCGGAATTCCGAGAACAATGGAAGAATTCCGAAGCATTTTTAAACTTCAAAACTTCAGCAGAATTCCAAGAACAATGGAAGAGTTTCGAAGCATTCTTAAACTTCAGCGGAATTCCGAGAGCAATGGAAGAGTTCCGAAGCATTTTTAAAAGTCAGCGGAATTCTGAGAACAATAGAAGAGTTCCGAAGCATTTTTAAACTTCAGCAGAATTCCTGGATCAATGGAAGAGTTCCGAAGCATTTTTAAAAGTCAACAGAATTCCGAGAACAATAGAAGGGTACCAAAGCATGTTTAAACTTCAGTGGAATTCTGAGAACAATGTAAGAGTTCCGAAGCATTTTTAAACTTCACCGTAATTCCGAGAACAATGGAAGAGTTCCGAAGCATTTTTAAACGTCAGCGGAATTCCGAGAACAATGGAAGAGTTCTGAATCATTTTTAAACGTCAGCGGAATTTTGAAAACAATGGAAGATTTCCGAAGCATTTTTAAACGTCAGCGGAATTCTGCGAACACTGGAAGACTTCCGAAGCATTTTTAAACTTCAGCGGAATTTGGAGAACAATCGAAGAGTTCTGAAGCATTTTTAAAAGTCAGCGGAATTCCGAGAACACTGGAAGAGTTCCGAAGCATTTTTAAACTTCAGCGGAATTTGGAGAACAATCGAATAGTTCCGAAGAATTTTTAAAAGTCAGCGGAATTCCGAGAACAATGGACGAATTCCGAAGCATTTTTAAACTTCAAAACTTCAGCAGAATTCCAAGAACAATGGAAGAGTTTCGAAGCATTCTTAAACTTCAGCGGAATTCCGAGAACAAAGGAAGAGTTCCGAAGCATTTTTAAAAGTCAGCGGAATTCCGAGAACAATAGAAGAGTTCCGAAGCATTTTTAAACTTCAGCAGAATTCCTGGATCAATGGAAGAGTTCCGAAGCATTTTTAAAAGTCAGCAGAATTCCGAGAACAATAGAAGGGTACCAAAGCATGTTTAAACTTCAGCGGAATTCTGAGAACAATGTAAGAGTTCCGAAGCATTTTTAAACTTCACCGGAATTCCGAGAACACTGGAAGAGTTCCGAAGCATTTTTAAACTTCAGCGGAATTTGGAGAACAACCGAAGAGTTCCGAAGCATTTTTAAAAGTCAGCGGAATTCCGAGAACAATGGAAGCTTTGTGAAGCATTTTTAAACGTCAGCGGAATTCCGAGAACAATGGAAGAGTTCCGAAGCATTTTTAAACGTCAGCGGAATTCCGAGAACAATGGAAGAGTTCTGAAGCCTTTTTAAATGTCAGCGGAATTCCGAGAACAATGGAAGAGTTCCGAAGCATTTTTAAATGTCAGCGGAATTCTGAGAACAGTGGAAGAGTTCCGAAGCATTTTTAAACTTCAGCAGAATTCCGAGAACAATGGAAGAGTTCCGAAGCATACTTAAACTTCAGCAGAATTCCGAGAACAATGGAAGAGTTCTGAAGCATTTTTTAAAGTCAGCGGAATAACGAGAACAATGGAAGAGTTGTGAAGCATTTTTAAACGTCAGCGGAATTCCAGAACAATGGAAGAGTTCTGAAGCATTTTTAAATGTCAGCGGAATTCCGAGAACAATGGAAGAGTTCTGAAGCATTTTTAAACGTCAGCGGATTTTGAAAACAATGGAAGATTTCCGAAGCATTTTTAAACGTCAGCGGAATTCTGTGAACACTGGAAGAGTTCCGAAGCATTTTTAAACTTCAGCGGAATTTGGAGAACAATCGAAGAGTTCCGAATCAATTTTAAAAGTCAGCGGAATTCCGAGAACAATGGAAAGGTTGTGAAGCATTTTTAAACGTCAGTGGAATTCCAAGAACAACGGAAGAGTTCCGAAGCATTTTTAAACGTCAGCGGAATTCCGAGAACAATGGAAGAGTTCCGAAGCATTTTTAAATGTCAGCGGAATTCTGAGAACAATGGAAGAGTTCCGAAGCATTTTTAAACTTCAGCAGAATTCCGAGAACAATGGAAGAGTTCCGAAGCATACTTAAACTTCAGCAGAATTCCGAGAACAATGGAAGAGTTCCGAAGCATTTTTAAACTTCAAAACTTCAGCAGAATTCCGAGAACAATGGAAGAGTTCCGAAGCATTCTTAAACTTCAGCGGAATTCCGAGAACAATGGAAGAGTTCCGAAGCATTTTTAAAAGTCAGCGGAATTCCGAGAACAATGGAAGAGTTCCGAAGCATTTTTAAAAGTCAGCAGAATTCCGAGAACAATAGAAGGGTAACAAAGCATGTTTAAACTTCAGCGGAATTCTGAGAACAATGTAAGAGTTCCGAAGAATTTTTAAACTTCACTGGAATTCCGAGAACAATGGAAGAGTTCCGAAGCATTTTTAAACGTCAGCGGAATTCCGAGAACAATGGAAGAGTTCTGAAGCATTTTTAAATGTCAGCGGAATTCCGAGAACAATGGAAGAGTTCCGAAGCATTTTTAAATGTCAGCGGAATTCTGAGAACAGTGGAAGAGTTCCGAAGCATTTTTAAACTTCAGCAGAATTCCGAGAACAATGGAAGAGTTCCGAAGCATACTTAAACTTCAGCAGAATTCCGAGAACAATGGAAGAGTTCTGAAGCATTTTTTAAAGTCAGCGGAATAACGAGAACAATGGAAGAGTTGTGAAGCATTTTTAAACGTCAGCGGAATTCCAGAACAATGGAAGAGTTCTGAAGCATTTTTAAATGTCAGCGGAATTCCGAGAACAATGGAAGAGTTCTGAAGCATTTTTAAACGTCAGCGGAATTTTGAAAACAATGGAAGATTTCCGAAGCATTTTTAAACGTCAGCGGAATTCTGTGAACACTGGAAGAGTTCCGAAGCATTTTTAAACTTCAGCGGAATTTGGAGAACAATCGAAGAGTTCCGAATCAATTTTAAAAGTCAGCGGAATTCCGAGAACAATGGAAGAGTTCTGAAGCATTTTTAAACGTCAGTGGAATTCCAAGAACAACGGAAGAGTTCCGAAGCATTTTTAAACATCAGCGGAATTCCGAGAACAATGGAAGAGTTCCGAAGCATTTTTAAATGTAAGAGGAATTCTGAGAACAATGGAAGAGTTCTGAAGCATTTTTAAAAGTCAGCGGAATTCTGAGAACAATAGAAGAGTTGTGAAGCATTTTTAAGCGTCAGCGGAATTCCGAGAACAATGGAAGAATTCCGAAGCATTTTTAAACGTCAGCGGAATTCTGCGAACACTAGAAGAGTTCCGAAGCATTTTTAAACTTCAGCGGAATTTGGAGAACAATCGAAGAGTTCTGAAGCATTTTTAAACATCAGCGGAATTTTGAAAACAATGGAAGATTTCCGAAGCATTTTTAAACGTCAGCGGAATTCCGAGAACAATGGAAGAGTTCCGAAGCATTTTTAAACGTCAACGGAATTCCGAGAACAATAGAAGAGTTGTGAAGCATTTTTAAGCGTCAGCGATATTCCGAGAACAATGTAAGAGTTCCGAAGCATTTTTAAACTTCAGCAGAATTCTGCGAACAATGGAAGAGTTCTGAAGCATTCTTAAACTTCAGCGGAATTCCGAGAACAATGGAAGAGTTTTGAAGCAATTTTAAGCGTCAGCAGAATTCCGACAACAAAGGAAGAGTTCCAAAGCATTTTTAAAAGTAAGCGGAATTCTGAGAACAATAGAAGAGTTGTGAAGCATTTTTAAGCGTCAGCGGAATTCCGAGAACAATGGAAGAATTCCGAAGCATTTTTAAACTTCAAAACTTCAGCAGAATTCCAAGAACAATGGAAGAGTTTTGAAGCATTCTTAAACTTCAGCGGAATTCCGAGAGCAATGGAAGAGTTCCGAAGCATTTTTAAAAGTCAGCGGAAATCCGAGAACAATAGAAGAGTTCCGAAGCATTTTTAAACTTCAGCAGAATTCCTGGATCAATGGAAGAGTTCTGAAGCATTTTTAAAAGTCAGCAGAATTCCGAGAACAATAGAAGGGTACCAAAGCATGTTTAAACTTCAGTGGAATTCTGAGAACAATGTAAGAGTTCCGAAGCATTTTTAAACTTCACCGGAATTCCGAGAACAATGGAAGAGTTCCGAAGCATTTTTAAACGTCAGCGGAATTCCGAGAACAATGGAAGAGTTCTGAATCATTTTTAAACGTCAGCGGAATTTTGAAAACAATGGAAGATTTCCGAAGCATTTTTAAACGTCAGCGGAATTCTGCGAACACTGGAAGACTTCCGAAGCATTTTTAAACTTCAGCAGAATTTGGAGAACAATCGAAGAGTTCCGAAGCATTTTTAAAAGTCAGCGGAATTCCGAGAACAATGGAAGCTTTGTGAAGCATTTTTAAACGTCAGCGGAATTCCGAGAACAATGGAAGAGTTCCGAAGCATTTTTAAATGTCAGCGGAATTCTGAGAACAGTGGAAGAGTTCCGAAGCATTTTTAAACTTCAGCAGAATTCCGAGAACAATGGAAGAGTTCCGAAGCATACTTAAACTTCAGCAGAATTCCGAGAACAATGGAAGAGTTCTGAAGCATTTTTTAAAGTCAGCGGAATAACGAGAACAATGGAAGAGTTGTGAAGCATTTTTAAACGTCAGCGGAATTCCAGAACAATGGAAGAGTTCTGAAGCATTTTTAAATGTCAGCGGAATTCCGAGAACAATGGAAGAGTTCTGAAGCATTTTTAAACGTCAGCGGAATTTTGAAAACAATGGAAGATTTCCGAAGCATTTTTAAACGTCAGCGGAATTCTGTGAACACTGGAAGAGTTCCGAAGCATTTTTAAACTTCAGCGGAATTTGGAGAACAATCGAAGAGTTCCGAAGCATTTTTAAAAGTCAGCGGAATTCCGAGAACAATGGAAGCTTTGTGAAGCATTTTTAAACGTCAGCGGAATTCCGAGAACAATGGAAGAGTTCCGAAGCATTTTTAAACGTCAGTGGAATTCCAAGAACAACGGAAGAGTTCCGAAGCATTTTTAAACATCAGCGAAATTCCGAGAACAATGGAAGAGTTCCGAAGCATTTTTAAATGTAAGCGGAATTCTGAGAACAATGGAAGAGTTCTGAAGCATTTTTAAAAGTCAGCGGAATTCTGAGAACAATAGAAGAGTTGTGAAGCATTTTTAAGCGTCAGCGGAATTCCGAGAACAATGGAAGAATTCCGAAGCATTTTTAAGCGTCAGCGGAATTCCGAGAACAATGGAAGAGTTCCGAAGCATTTTTAAACGTCAGCGGAATTCCGAGAACAATGGAAGAGTTCTGAAGCATTTTTAAAAGTCAGCGGAATTCTGAGAAAAATAGAAGAGTTGTGAAGCATTTTTAAGCGTCAGCGGAATTCCGAGAACAATGGAAGAATTCCGAAGCATTTTTAATCGTCAGCGGAATTCTGCGAACACTAGAAGAGTTCCGAAGCATTTTTAAACTTCAGCGGAATTTGGAGAACAATCGAAGAGTTCCGAAGCATTTTTAAAAGTCAGCGGAATTCCGAGAACAATGGAAGAGTTCTGAAGCATTCTTAAACTTCAGCGGAATTCCGAGAACAATGGAAGAGTTTTGAAGCAATTTTAAGCGTCAGCGGAATTCCGACAACAATGGAAGAGTTCCGAAGCATTTTTAAAAGTAAGCGGAATTCTGAGAACAATAGAAGAGTTGTGAAGCATTTTTAAGCGTCAGCGGAATTCCGAGAACAATGGAAGAATTCCGAAGCATTTTTAAACTTCAAAACTTCAGCAGAATTCCAAGAACAATGGAAGAGTTTCGAAGCATTCTTAAACTTCAGCGGAATTCCGAGAGCAATGGAAGAGTTCCGAAGCATTTTTAAAAGTCAGCGGAATTCTGAGAACAATAGAAGAGTTCCGAAGCATTTTTAAACTTCAGCAGAATTCCTGGATCAATGGAAGAGTTCCGAAGCATTTTTAAAAGTCAACAGAATTCCGAGAACAATAGAAGGGTACCAAAGCATGTTTAAACTTCAGTGGAATTCTGAGAACAATGTAAGAGTTCCGAAGCATTTTTAAACTTCACCGTAATTCCGAGAACAATGGAAGAGTTCCGAAGCATTTTTAAACGTCAGCGGAATTCCGAGAACAATGGAAGAGTTCTGAATCATTTTTAAACGTCAGCGGAATTTTGAAAACAATGGAAGATTTCCGAAGCATTTTTAAACGTCAGCGGAATTCTGCGAACACTGGAAGACTTCCGAAGCATTTTTAAACTTCAGCGGAATTTGGAGAACAATCGAAGAGTTCTGAAGCATTTTTAAAAGTCAGCGGAATTCCGAGAACACTGGAAGAGTTCCGAAGCATTTTTAAACTTCAGCGGAATTTGGAGAACAATCGAATAGTTCCGAAGAATTTTTAAAAGTCAGCGGAATTCCGAGAACAATGGACGAATTCCGAAGCATTTTTAAACTTCAAAACTTCAGCAGAATTCCAAGAACAATGGAAGAGTTTCGAAGCATTCTTAAACTTCAGCGGAATTCCGAGAACAAAGGAAGAGTTCCGAAGCATTTTTAAAAGTCAGCGGAATTCCGAGAACAATAGAAGAGTTCCGAAGCATTTTTAAACTTCAGCAGAATTCCTGGATCAATGGAAGAGTTCCGAAGCATTTTTAAAAGTCAGCAGAATTCCGAGAACAATAGAAGGGTACCAAAGCATGTTTAAACTTCAGCGGAATTCTGAGAACAATGTAAGAGTTCCGAAGCATTTTTAAACTTCACCGGAATTCCGAGAACACTGGAAGAGTTCCGAAGCATTTTTAAACTTCAGCGGAATTTGGAGAACAACCGAAGAGTTCCGAAGCATTTTTAAAAGTCAGCGGAATTCCGAGAACAATGGAAGCTTTGTGAAGCATTTTTAAACGTCAGCGGAATTCCGAGAACAATGGAAGAGTTCCGAAGCATTTTTAAACGTCAGCGGAATTCCGAGAACAATGGAAGAGTTCTGAAGCCTTTTTAAATGTCAGCGGAATTCCGAGAACAATGGAAGAGTTCCGAAGCATTTTTAAATGTCAGCGGAATTCTGAGAACAGTGGAAGAGTTCCGAAGCATTTTTAAACTTCAGCAGAATTCCGAGAACAATGGAAGAGTTCCGAAGCATACTTAAACTTCAGCAGAATTCCGAGAACAATGGAAGAGTTCTGAAGCATTTTTTAAAGTCAGCGGAATAACGAGAACAATGGAAGAGTTGTGAAGCATTTTTAAACGTCAGCGGAATTCCAGAACAATGGAAGAGTTCTGAAGCATTTTTAAATGTCAGCGGAATTCCGAGAACAATGGAAGAGTTCTGAAGCATTTTTAAACGTCAGCGGATTTTGAAAACAATGGAAGATTTCCGAAGCATTTTTAAACGTCAGCGGAATTCTGTGAACACTGGAAGAGTTCCGAAGCATTTTTAAACTTCAGCGGAATTTGGAGAACAATCGAAGAGTTCCGAATCAATTTTAAAAGTCAGCGGAATTCCGAGAACAATGGAAAGGTTGTGAAGCATTTTTAAACGTCAGTGGAATTCCAAGAACAACGGAAGAGTTCCGAAGCATTTTTAAACGTCAGCGGAATTCCGAGAACAATGGAAGAGTTCCGAAGCATTTTTAAATGTCAGCGGAATTCTGAGAACAATGGAAGAGTTCCGAAGCATTTTTAAACTTCAGCAGAATTCCGAGAACAATGGAAGAGTTCCGAAGCATACTTAAACTTCAGCAGAATTCCGAGAACAATGGAAGAGTTCCGAAGCATTTTTAAACTTCAAAACTTCAGCAGAATTCCGAGAACAATGGAAGAGTTCCGAAGCATTCTTAAACTTCAGCGGAATTCCGAGAACAATGGAAGAGTTCCGAAGCATTTTTAAAAGTCAGCGGAATTCCGAGAACAATGGAAGAGTTCCGAAGCATTTTTAAAAGTCAGCAGAATTCCGAGAACAATAGAAGGGTAACAAAGCATGTTTAAACTTCAGCGGAATTCTGAGAACAATGTAAGAGTTCCGAAGAATTTTTAAACTTCACCGGAATTCCGAGAACAATGGAAGAGTTCCGAAGCATTTTTAAACGTCAGCGGAATTCCGAGAACAATGGAAGAGTTCTGAAGCATTTTTAAATGTCAGCGGAATTCCGAGAACAATGGAAGAGTTCCGAAGCATTTTTAAATGTCAGCGGAATTCTGAGAACAGTGGAAGAGTTCCGAAGCATTTTTAAACTTCAGCAGAATTCCGAGAACAATGGAAGAGTTCCGAAGCATACTTAAACTTCAGCAGAATTCCGAGAACAATGGAAGAGTTCTGAAGCATTTTTTAAAGTCAGCGGAATAACGAGAACAATGGAAGAGTTGTGAAGCATTTTTAAACGTCAGCGGAATTCCAGAACAATGGAAGAGTTCTGAAGCATTTTTAAATGTCAGCGGAATTCCGAGAACAATGGAAGAGTTCTGAAGCATTTTTAAACGTCAGCGGAATTTTGAAAACAATGGAAGATTTCCGAAGCATTTTTAAACGTCAGCGGAATTCTGTGAACACTGGAAGAGTTCCGAAGCATTTTTAAACTTCAGCGGAATTTGGAGAACAATCGAAGAGTTCCGAATCAATTTTAAAAGTCAGCGGAATTCCGAGAACAATGGAAGAGTTCTGAAGCATTTTTAAACGTCAGTGGAATTCCAAGAACAACGGAAGAGTTCCGAAGCATTTTTAAACATCAGCGGAATTCCGAGAACAATGGAAGAGTTCCGAAGCATTTTTAAATGTAAGAGGAATTCTGAGAACAATGGAAGAGTTCTGAAGCATTTTTAAAAGTCAGCGGAATTCTGAGAACAATAGAAGAGTTGTGAAGCATTTTTAAGCGTCAGCGGAATTCCGAGAACAATGGAAGAATTCCGAAGCATTTTTAAACGTCAGCGGAATTCTGCGAACACTAGAAGAGTTCCGAAGCATTTTTAAACTTCAGCGGAATTTGGAGAACAATCGAAGAGTTCTGAAGCATTTTTAAACATCAGCGGAATTTTGAAAACAATGGAAGATTTCCGAAGCATTTTTAAACGTCAGCGGAATTCCGAGAACAATGGAAGAGTTCCGAAGCATTTTTAAACGTCAACGGAATTCCGAGAACAATAGAAGAGTTGTGAAGCATTTTTAAGCGTCAGCGATATTCCGAGAACAATGTAAGAGTTCCGAAGCATTTTTAAACTTCAGCAGAATTCTGCGAACAATGGAAGAGTTCTGAAGCATTCTTAAACTTCAGCGGAATTCCGAGAACAATGGAAGAGTTTTGAAGCAATTTTAAGCGTCAGCAGAATTCCGACAACAAAGGAAGAGTTCCAAAGCATTTTTAAAAGTAAGCGGAATTCTGAGAACAATAGAAGAGTTGTGAAGCATTTTTAAGCGTCAGCGGAATTCCGAGAACAATGGAAGAATTCCGAAGCATTTTTAAACTTCAAAACTTCAGCAGAATTCCAAGAACAATGGAAGAGTTTTGAAGCATTCTTAAACTTCAGCGGAATTCCGAGAGCAATGGAAGAGTTCCGAAGCATTTTTAAAAGTCAGCGGAAATCCGAGAACAATAGAAGAGTTCCGAAGCATTTTTAAACTTCAGCAGAATTCCTGGATCAATGGAAGAGTTCTGAAGCATTTTTAAAAGTCAGCAGAATTCCGAGAACAATAGAAGGGTACCAAAGCATGTTTAAACTTCAGTGGAATTCTGAGAACAATGTAAGAGTTCCGAAGCATTTTTAAACTTCACCGGAATTCCGAGAACAATGGAAGAGTTCCGAAGCATTTTTAAACGTCAGCGGAATTCCGAGAACAATGGAAGAGTTCTGAATCATTTTTAAACGTCAGCGGAATTTTGAAAACAATGGAAGATTTCCGAAGCATTTTTAAACGTCAGCGGAATTCTGCGAACACTGGAAGACTTCCGAAGCATTTTTAAACTTCAGCGGAATTTGGAGAACAATCGAAGAGTTCTGAAGCATTTTTAAAAGTCAGCGGAATTCCGAGAACAATGGAAGCTTTGTGAAGCATTTTTAAACGTCAGCGGAATTCCGAGAACAATGGAAGAGTTCCGAAGCATTTTTAAACGTCAGCGGAATTCCGAGAACAATGGAAGAGTTCTGAAGCCTTTTTAAATGTCAGCGGAATTCCGAGAACAATGGAAGAGTTCTGAAGCATTTTTAAAAGTCAGCGGAATTCTGAGAACAATAGAAGAGTTGTGAAGCAATTTTAAGCGTCAGCGGAATTCCGAGAACAATGGAAGAGTTCCGAAGCATTTTTAAACGTCAGCGGAATTCCGAGAACAATGGAAGAGTTCTGAAGCATTTTTAAAAGTCAGCGGAATTCTGAGAACAATAGAATAGTTGTGAAGGATTTTTAAGCGTCAGCGGAATTCCGAGAACTATGGACGAATTCCGAAGCATTTTTAAACTTCAAAACTTCAGCAGAATTCCAAGAACAATGGAAGAGTTTCGAAGCATTCTTAAACTTCAGCGGAATTCCGAGAACAAAGGAAGAGTTCCGAAGCATTTTTAAAAGTCAGCGGAATTCCGAGAACAATAGAAGAGTTCCGAAGCATTTTTAAACTTCAGCAGAATTCCTGGATCAATGGAAGAGTTCCGAAGCATTTTTAAAAGTCAGCAGAATTCCGAGAACAATAGAAGGGTACCAAAGCATGTTTAAACTTCAGCGGAATTCTGAGAACAATGTAAGAGTTCCGAAGCATTTTTAAACTTCACCGGAATTCCGAGAACAATGGAAGAGTTCCGAAGCATTTTTAAACGTCAGCGGAATTCCGAGAACAATGCAAGAGTTCTGAATCATTTTTAAACATCAGCGGAATTTTGAAAACAATGGAAGAGTTCCGAAGCATTTTTAAACGTCAGCGGAATTCCGAGAACAATGGAAGAGTTCTGAATCATTTTTAAACGTCAGCGGAATTTTGAAAACAATGGAAGAGTTCCGAAGCATTTTTAAACTTCAGCGGAATTTCGAGAACAATCGAAGAGTTCCGAAGCATTTTTAAAAGTCAGCGGATTTCCGAGAACACTGGAAGAGTTCCGAAGCATTTTTAAACTTCAGCGGAATTTGGAGAACAATCGAAGAGTTCCGAAGCATTTTTAAAAGTCAGCGGAATTCCGAGAACACTGGAAGAGTTCCGAAGCATTTTTAAACTTCAGCGGAATTTGGAGAACAATCGAAGAGTTCCGAAGCATTTTTAAAAGTCAGCGGAATTCCGAGAACAATGGAAGCTTTGTGAAGCATTTTTAAACGTCAGCGGAATTCCGAGAACAATGGAAGAGTTCCGAAGCATTTTTAAACGTCAGCGGAATTCCGAGAACAATGGAAGAGTTCTGAAGCCTTTTTAAATGTCAGCGGAATTCCGAGAACAATGGAAGAGTTCCGAAGCATTTTTAAATGTCAGCGGAATTCTGAGAACAGTGGAAGAGTTCCGAAGCATTTTTAAACTTCAGCAGAATTCCGAGAACAATGGAAGAGTTCCGAAGCATACTTAAACTTCAGCAGAATTCCGAGAACAATGGAAGAGTTCTGAAGCATTTTTTAAAGTCAGCGGAATAACGAGAACAATGGAAGAGTTGTTAAGCATTTTTAAACGTCAGCGGAATTCCAGAACAATGGAAGAGTTCTGAAGCATTTTTAAATGTCAGCGGAATTCCGAGAACAATGGAAGAGTTCTGAAGCATTTTTAAACGTCAGCGGATTTTGAAAACAATGGAAGATTTCCGAAGCATTTTTAAACGTCAGCGGAATTCTGTGAACACTGGAAGAGTTCCGAAGCATTTTTAAACTTCAGCGGAATTTGGAGAACAATCGAAGAGTTCCGAATCAATTTTAAAAGTCAGCGGAATTCCGAGAACAATGGAAAGGTTGTGAAGCATTTTTAAACGTCAGTGGAATTCCAAGAACAACGGAAGAGTTCCGAAGCATTTTTAAACGTCAGCGGAATTCCGAGAACAATGGAAGAGTTCCGAAGCATTTTTAAATGTCAGCGGAATTCTGAGAACAATGGAAGAGTTCCGAAGCATTTTTAAACTTCAGCAGAATTCCGAGAACAATGGAAGAGTTCCGAAGCATACTTAAACTTCAGCAGAATTCCGAGAACAATGGAAGAGTTCCGAATCATTTTTAAACTTCAAAACTTCAGCAGAATTCCGAGAACAATGGAAGAGTTCCGAAGCATTCTTAAACTTCAGCGGAATTCCGAGAACAATGGAAGAGTTCCGAAGCATTTTTAAAAGTCAGCGGAATTCCGAGAACAATGGAAGAGTTCCGAAGCATTTTTAAAAGTCAGCAGAATTCCGAGAACAATAGAAGGGTAACAAAGCATGTTTAAACTTCAGCGGAATTCTGAGAACAATGTAAGAGTTCCGAAGAATTTTTAAACTTCACCGGAATTCCGAGAACAATGGAAGAGTTCCGAAGCATTTTTAAACGTCAGCGGAATTCCGAGAACAATGGAAGAGTTCTGAAGCATTTTTAAACGTCAGCGGAATTTTGAAAACAATGGAAGATTTCCGAAGCATTTTTAAACGTCAGCGGAGTTCTGCGAACACTGGAAGAGTTCCGAAACATTTTTAAACTTCAGCGGAATTTGGAGAACAATCGAAGAGTTCCGAAGCATTTTTAAAAGTCAGCGGAATTCCGAGAACACTGGAAGAGTTCCGAAGCATTTTTAAACTTCAGCAGAATTTGGAGAACAATCGAAGAGTTCCGAAGCATTTTTAAAAGTCAGCGGAATTCCGAGAACAATGGAAGCTTTGTGAAGCATTTTTAAACGTCAGCGGAATTCCGAGAACAATGGAAGAGTTCCGAAGCATTTTTAAATGTCAGCGGAATTCTGAGAACAGTGGAAGAGTTCCGAAGCATTTTTAAACTTCAGCAGAATTCCGAGAACAATGGAAGAGTTCCGAAGCATACTTAAACTTCAGCAGAATTCCGAGAACAATGGAAGAGTTCTGAAGCATTTTTTAAAGTCAGCGGAATAACGAGAACAATGGAAGAGTTGTGAAGCATTTTTAAACGTCAGCGGAATTCCAGAACAATGGAAGAGTTCTGAAGCATTTTTAAATGTCAGCGGAATTCCGAGAACAATGGAAGAGTTCTGAAGCATTTTTAAACGTCAGCGGAATTTTGAAAACAATGGAAGATTTCCGAAGCATTTTTAAACGTCAGCGGAATTCTGTGAACACTGGAAGAGTTCCGAAGCATTTTTAAACTTCAGCGGAATTTGGAGAACAATCGAAGAGTTCCGAAGCATTTTTAAAAGTCAGCGGAATTCCGAGAACAATGGAAGCTTTGTGAAGCATTTTTAAACGTCAGCGGAATTCCGAGAACAATGGAAGAGTTCCGAAGCATTTTTAAACGTCAGTGGAATTCCAAGAACAACGGAAGAGTTCCGAAGCATTTTTAAACATCAGCGAAATTCCGAGAACAATGGAAGAGTTCCGAAGCATTTTTAAATGTAAGCGGAATTCTGAGAACAATGGAAGAGTTCTGAAGCATTTTTAAAAGTCAGCGGAATTCTGAGAACAATAGAAGAGTTGTGAAGCATTTTTAAGCGTCAGCGGAATTCCGAGAACAATGGAAGAATTCCGAAGCATTTTTAAGCGTCAGCGGAATTCCGAGAACAATGGAAGAGTTCCGAAGCATTTTTAAACGTCAGCGGAATTCCGAGAACAATGGAAGAGTTCTGAAGCATTTTTAAAAGTCAGCGGAATTCTGAGAAAAATAGAAGAGTTGTGAAGCATTTTTAAGCGTCAGCGGAATTCCGAGAACAATGGAAGAATTCCGAAGCATTTTTAATCGTCAGCGGAATTCTGCGAACACTAGAAGAGTTCCGAAGCATTTTTAAACTTCAGCGGAATTTGGAGAACAATCGAAGAGTTCCGAAGCATTTTTAAAAGTCAGCGGAATTCCGAGAACAATGGAAGAGTTCTGAAGCATTCTTAAACTTCAGCGGAATTCCGAGAACAATGGAAGAGTTTTGAAGCAATTTTAAGCGTCAGCGGAATTCCGACAACAATGGAAGAGTTCCGAAGCATTTTTAAAAGTAAGCGGAATTCTGAGAACAATAGAAGAGTTGTGAAGCATTTTTAAGCGTCAGCGGAATTCCGAGAACAATGGAAGAATTCCGAAGCATTTTTAAACTTCAAAACTTCAGCAGAATTCCAAGAACAATGGAAGAGTTTCGAAGCATTCTTAAACTTCAGCGGAATTCCGAGAGCAATGGAAGAGTTCCGAAGCATTTTTAAAAGTCAGCGGAATTCTGAGAACAATAGAAGAGTTCCGAAGCATTTTTAAACTTCAGCAGAATTCCTGGATCAATGGAAGAGTTCCGAAGCATTTTTAAAAGTCAACAGAATTCCGAGAACAATAGAAGGGTACCAAAGCATGTTTAAACTTCAGTGGAATTCTGAGAACAATGTAAGAGTTCCGAAGCATTTTTAAACTTCACCGTAATTCCGAGAACAATGGAAGAGTTCCGAAGCATTTTTAAACGTCAGCGGAATTCCGAGAACAATGGAAGAGTTCTGAATCATTTTTAAACGTCAGCGGAATTTTGAAAACAATGGAAGATTTCCGAAGCATTTTTAAACGTCAGCGGAATTCTGCGAACACTGGAAGACTTCCGAAGCATTTTTAAACTTCAGCGGAATTTGGAGAACAATCGAAGAGTTCTGAAGCATTTTTAAAAGTCAGCGGAATTCCGAGAACACTGGAAGAGTTCCGAAGCATTTTTAAACTTCAGCGGAATTTGGAGAACAATCGAATAGTTCCGAAGAATTTTTAAAAGTCAGCGGAATTCCGAGAACAATGGACGAATTCCGAAGCATTTTTAAACTTCAAAACTTCAGCAGAATTCCAAGAACAATGGAAGAGTTTCGAAGCATTCTTAAACTTCAGCGGAATTCCGAGAACAAAGGAAGAGTTCCGAAGCATTTTTAAAAGTCAGCGGAATTCCGAGAACAATAGAAGAGTTCCGAAGCATTTTTAAACTTCAGCAGAATTCCTGGATCAATGGAAGAGTTCCGAAGCATTTTTAAAAGTCAGCAGAATTCCGAGAACAATAGAAGGGTACCAAAGCATGTTTAAACTTCAGCGGAATTCTGAGAACAATGTAAGAGTTCCGAAGCATTTTTAAACTTCACCGGAATTCCGAGAACAATGGAAGAGTTCCGAAGCATTTTTAAACTTCACCGGAATTCCGAGAACACTGGAAGAGTTCCGAAGCATTTTTAAACTTCAGCGGAATTTGGAGAACAATCGAAGAGTTCCGAAGCATTTTTAAAAGTCAGCGGAATTCCGAGAACAATGGAAGCTTTGTGAAGCATTTTTAAACGTCAGCGGAATTCCGAGAACAATGGAAGAGTTCCGAAGCATTTTTAAACGTCAGCGGAATTCCGAGAACAATGGAAGAGTTCTGAAGCCTTTTTAAATGTCAGCGGAATTCCGAGAACAATGGAAGAGTTCCGAAGCATTTTTAAATGTCAGCGGAATTCTGAGAACAGTGGAAGAGTTCCGAAGCATTTTTAAACTTCAGCAGAATTCCGAGAACAATGGAAGAGTTCCGAAGCATACTTAAACTTCAGCAGAATTCCGAGAACAATGGAAGAGTTCTGAAGCATTTTTTAAAGTCAGCGGAATAACGAGAACAATGGAAGAGTTGTGAAGCATTTTTAAACGTCAGCGGAATTCCAGAACAATGGAAGAGTTCTGAAGCATTTTTAAATGTCAGCGGAATTCCGAGAACAATGGAAGAGTTCTGAAGCATTTTTAAACGTCAGCGGATTTTGAAAACAATGGAAGATTTCCGAAGCATTTTTAAACGTCAGCGGAATTCTGTGAACACTGGAAGAGTTCCGAAGCATTTTTAAACTTCAGCGGAATTTGGAGAACAATCGAAGAGTTCCGAATCAATTTTAAAAGTCAGCGGAATTCCGAGAACAATGGAAAGGTTGTGAAGCATTTTTAAACGTCAGTGGAATTCCAAGAACAACGGAAGAGTTCCGAAGCATTTTTAAACGTCAGCGGAATTCCGAGAACAATGGAAGAGTTCCGAAGCATTTTTAAATGTCAGCGGAATTCTGAGAACAATGGAAGAGTTCCGAAGCATTTTTAAACTTCAGCAGAATTCCGAGAACAATGGAAGAGTTCCGAAGCATACTTAAACTTCAGCAGAATTCCGAGAACAATGGAAGAGTTCCGAAGCATTTTTAAACTTCAAAACTTCAGCAGAATTCCGAGAACAATGGAAGAGTTCCGAAGCATTCTTAAACTTCAGCGGAATTCCGAGAACAATGGAAGAGTTCCGAAGCATTTTTAAAAGTCAGCGGAATTCCGAGAACAATGGAAGAGTTCCGAAGCATTTTTAAAAGTCAGCAGAATTCCGAGAACAATAGAAGGGTAACAAAGCATGTTTAAACTTCAGCGGAATTCTGAGAACAATGTAAGAGTTCCGAAGAATTTTTAAACTTCACCGGAATTCCGAGAACAATGGAAGAGTTCCGAAGCATTTTTAAACGTCAGCGGAATTCCGAGAACAATGGAAGAGTTCTGAAGCATTTTTAAATGTCAGCGGAATTCCGAGAACAATGGAAGAGTTCCGAAGCATTTTTAAATGTCAGCGGAATTCTGAGAACAGTGGAAGAGTTCCGAAGCATTTTTAAACTTCAGCAGAATTCCGAGAACAATGGAAGAGTTCCGAAGCATACTTAAACTTCAGCAGAATTCCGAGAACAATGGAAGAGTTCTGAAGCATTTTTTAAAGTCAGCGGAATAACGAGAACAATGGAAGAGTTGTGAAGCATTTTTAAACGTCAGCGGAATTCCAGAACAATGGAAGAGTTCTGAAGCATTTTTAAATGTCAGCGGAATTCCGAGAACAATGGAAGAGTTCTGAAGCATTTTTAAACGTCAGCGGAATTTTGAAAACAATGGAAGATTTCCGAAGCATTTTTAAACGTCAGCGGAATTCTGTGAACACTGGAAGAGTTCCGAAGCATTTTTAAACTTCAGCGGAATTTGGAGAACAATCGAAGAGTTCCGAATCAATTTTAAAAGTCAGCGGAATTCCGAGAACAATGGAAGAGTTCTGAAGCATTTTTAAACGTCAGTGGAATTCCAAGAACAACGGAAGAGTTCCGAAGCATTTTTAAACATCAGCGGAATTCCGAGAACAATGGAAGAGTTCCGAAGCATTTTTAAATGTAAGAGGAATTCTGAGAACAATGGAAGAGTTCTGAAGCATTTTTAAAAGTCAGCGGAATTCTGAGAACAATAGAAGAGTTGTGAAGCATTTTTAAGCGTCAGCGGAATTCCGAGAACAATGGAAGAATTCCGAAGCATTTTTAAACGTCAGCGGAATTCTGCGAACACTAGAAGAGTTCCGAAGCATTTTTAAACTTCAGCGGAATTTGGAGAACAATCGAAGAGTTCTGAAGCATTTTTAAACATCAGCGGAATTTTGAAAACAATGGAAGATTTCCGAAGCATTTTTAAACGTCAGCGGAATTCCGAGAACAATGGAAGAGTTCCGAAGCATTTTTAAACGTCAACGGAATTCCGAGAACAATAGAAGAGTTGTGAAGCATTTTTAAGCGTCAGCGATATTCCGAGAACAATGTAAGAGTTCCGAAGCATTTTTAAACTTCAGCAGAATTCTGCGAACAATGGAAGAGTTCTGAAGCATTCTTAAACTTCAGCGGAATTCCGAGAACAATGGAAGAGTTTTGAAGCAATTTTAAGCGTCAGCAGAATTCCGACAACAAAGGAAGAGTTCCAAAGCATTTTTAAAAGTAAGCGGAATTCTGAGAACAATAGAAGAGTTGTGAAGCATTTTTAAGCGTCAGCGGAATTCCGAGAACAATGGAAGAATTCCGAAGCATTTTTAAACTTCAAAACTTCAGCAGAATTCCAAGAACAATGGAAGAGTTTTGAAGCATTCTTAAACTTCAGCGGAATTCCGAGAGCAATGGAAGAGTTCCGAAGCATTTTTAAAAGTCAGCGGAAATCCGAGAACAATAGAAGAGTTCCGAAGCATTTTTAAACTTCAGCAGAATTCCTGGATCAATGGAAGAGTTCTGAAGCATTTTTAAAAGTCAGCAGAATTCCGAGAACAATAGAAGGGTACCAAAGCATGTTTAAACTTCAGTGGAATTCTGAGAACAATGTAAGAGTTCCGAAGCATTTTTAAACTTCACCGGAATTCCGAGAACAATGGAAGAGTTCCGAAGCATTTTTAAACGTCAGCGGAATTCCGAGAACAATGGAAGAGTTCTGAATCATTTTTAAACGTCAGCGGAATTTTGAAAACAATGGAAGATTTCCGAAGCATTTTTAAACGTCAGCGGAATTCTGCGAACACTGGAAGACTTCCGAAGCATTTTTAAACTTCAGCGGAATTTGGAGAACAATCGAAGAGTTCTGAAGCATTTTTAAAAGTCAGCGGAATTCCGAGAACAATGGAAGCTTTGTGAAGCATTTTTAAACGTCAGCGGAATTCCGAGAACAATGGAAGAGTTCCGAAGCATTTTTAAACGTCAGCGGAATTCCGAGAACAATGGAAGAGTTCTGAAGCCTTTTTAAATGTCAGCGGAATTCCGAGAACAATGGAAGAGTTCTGAAGCATTTTTAAAAGTCAGCGGAATTCTGAGAACAATAGAAGAGTTGTGAAGCAATTTTAAGCGTCAGCGGAATTCCGAGAACAATGGAAGAGTTCCGAAGCATTTTTAAACGTCAGCGGAATTCCGAGAACAATGGAAGAGTTCTGAAGCATTTTTAAAAGTCAGCGGAATTCTGAGAACAATAGAAGAGTTGTGAAGGATTTTTAAGCGTCAGCAGAATTCCGAGAACAATGGAAGAATTCCGAAGCATTTTTAAACTTCAAAACTTCAGCGGAATTCCGAGAACAATGGAAGAGTTCCGAAGCATTTTTAAAAGTCAGCGGAATTCCGAGAACAATGGAAGAGTTCCGAAGCATTTTTAAACGTCAGCGGAATTCTGCGAACACTGGAAGAGTTCCGAAGCATTTTTAAACTTCAGCGGAATTTGGAGAACAATCGAAGAGTTCCGAAGCATTTTTAAAAGTCAGCGGAATTCCGAGAACAATGGAAGAGTTCTGAAGCATTTTTAAAAGTCAGCGGAATTCTGAGAACAATAGAAGAGTTGTGAAGCAATTTTAAGCATCAGCGGAATTCCGAGAACAATGGAAGAGTTCCGAAGCATTTTTAAACGTCAGCGGAATTCCGAGAACAATGGAAGAGTTCTGAAGCATTTTTAAAAGTCAGCGGAATTCCGAGAACAATAGAAGAGTTGTGAAGCATTTTTAAGCATCAGCGGAATTCCGAGAACAATGGAAGAATTCCGAAGCATTTTTAAACTTCAAAACTTCAGCAGAATTCCAAGAACAATGGAAGAGTTTCGAAGCATTCTTAAACTTCAGCGGAATTCCGAGAGCAATGGAAGAGTTCCGAAGCATTTTTAAAAGTCAGCGGAATTCCGATAACAATAGAAGAGTTCCGAAGCATTTTTAAACTTCAGCAGAATTCCTGGATCAATGGAAGAGTTCTGAAGCATTTTTAAAAGTCAGCAGAATTCCGAGAACAATAGAAGGGTACCAAAGCATGTTTAAACTTCAGTGGAATTCTGAGAACAATGTAAGAGTTCCGAAGCATTTTTAAACTTCACCGGAATTCCGAGAACAATGGAAGAGTTCCGAAGCATTTTTAAAAGTCAGCGGAATTCCGAGAACAATGGAAGAGTTCTGAATCATTTTTAAACGTCAGCGGAATTTTGAAAACAATGGAAGATTTCCGAAGCATTTTTAAACTTCAGCGGAATTTGGAGAACAATCGAAGAGTTCTGAAGCATTTTTAAAAGTCAGCGGAATTCCGAGAACACTGGAAGAGTTCCGAAGCATTTTTAAACTTCAGCGGAATTTGGAGAACAATCGAATAGTTCCAAAGCATTTTTAAAAGTCAGCGGAATTCCGAGAACAATGGAAGAGTTCCGAAGCATTTTTAAACGTCAGCGGAATTCCGAGAACAATGGAAGAGTTCTGAAACATTTTTAAAAGTCAGCGGAATTCTGAGAACAATAGAAGAGTTGTGAAGGATTTTTAGCGTCAGCGGAATTCCGAGAACAATGGAAGAATTCCGAAGCATTTTTAAACTTCAAAACTTCAGCGGAATTCCGAGAACAATGGAAGAGTTCCGAAGCATTTTTAAAAGTCAGCGGAATTCCGAGAACAATGGAAGAGTTCCGAAGCATTTTTAAACTTCAGCGGAATTTGGAGAACAATCAAAGAGTTCCGAAGCATTTTTAAAAGTCAGCGGAATTCCGAGAACAATGGAAGAGTTCTGAAGCATTTTTAAAAGTCAGCGGAATTCTGAGAACAATAGAAGAGTTGTGAAGCAATTTTAAGCATCAGCGGAATTCCGAGAACAATGGAAGAGTTCCGAAGCATTTTTAAACGTCAGCGGAATTCCGAGAACAATGGAAGAGTTCTGAAGCATTTTTAAAAGTCAGCGGAATTCTGAGAACAATAGAAGAGTTGTGAAGGATTTTTAAGCGTCAGCGGAATTCCGAGAACAATGGAAGAATTCCGAAGCATTTTTAAACTTCAAAACTTCAGCGGAATTCCGAGAACAATGGAAGAGTTCCGAAGCATTTTTAAAAGTCAGTGGAATTCCGAGAACAATGGAAGAGTTCCGAAGCATTTTTAAACGTCAGCGGAATTCTGCGAACACTGGAAGAGTTCCGAAGCATTTTTAAACTTCAGCGGAATTTGGAGAACAATCGAAGAGTTCCGAAGCATTTTTAAAAGTCAACGGAATTCCGAGAACAATGGAAGAGTTCTGAAGCATTTTTAAACATCAGCGGAATTTTGAAAACAATGGAAGATTTCCGAAGCATTTTTAAACGTCAGCGGAATTCCGAGAACAATGGAAGAGTTCCGAAGCATTTTTAAATGTCAGCGGAATTCCGAGAACAATAGAAGAGTTGTGAAGCATTTTTAAGCGTCAGCGGAATTCCGAGAACAATGGAAGAGTTCCGAAGCATTTTTAAATGTCAGCGGAATTCTGAGAACAGTGGAAGAGTTCCGAAGCATTTTTAAACTTCAGCAGAATTCCGAGAACAATGGAAGAGTTCCGAAGCATACTTAAACTTCAGCAGAATTCCGAGAACAATGGAAGAGTTCTGAAGCATTTTTTAAAGTCAGCGGAATAACGAGAACAATGGAAGAGTTGTGAAGCATTTTTAAACGTCAGCGGAATTCCAGAACAATGGAAGAGTTCTGAAGCATTTTTAAATGTCAGCGGAATTCCGAGAACAATGGAAGAGTTCTGAAGCATTTTTAAACGTCAGCGGATTTTGAAAACAATGGAAGATTTCCGAAGCATTTTTAAACGTCAGCGGAATTCTGTGAACACTGGAAGAGTTCCGAAGCATTTTTAAACTTCAGCGGAATTTGGAGAACAATCGAAGAGTTCCGAATCAATTTTAAAAGTCAGCGGAATTCCGAGAACAATGGAAAGGTTGTGAAGCATTTTTAAACGTCAGTGGAATTCCAAGAACAACGGAAGAGTTCCGAAGCATTTTTAAACGTCAGCGGAATTCCGAGAACAATGGAAGAGTTCCGAAGCATTTTTAAATGTCAGCGGAATTCTGAGAACAATGGAAGAGTTCCGAAGCATTTTTAAACTTCAGCAGAATTCCGAGAACAATGGAAGAGTTCCGAAGCATACTTAAACTTCAGCAGAATTCCGAGAACAATGGAAGAGTTCCGAAGCATTTTTAAACTTCAAAACTTCAGCAGAATTCCGAGAACAATGGAAGAGTTCCGAAGCATTCTTAAACTTCAGCGGAATTCCGAGAACAATGGAAGAGTTCCGAAGCATTTTTAAAAGTCAGCGGAATTCCGAGAACAATGGAAGAGTTCCGAAGCATTTTTAAAAGTCAGCAGAATTCCGAGAACAATAGAAGGGTAACAAAGCATGTTTAAACTTCAGCGGAATTCTGAGAACAATGTAAGAGTTCCGAAAAATTTTTAAACTTCACCGGAATTCCGAGAACAATGGAAGAGTTCCGAAGCATTTTTAAACGTCAGCGGAATTCCGAGAACAATGGAAGAGTTCTGAAGCATTTTTAAATGTCAGCGGAATTCCGAGAACAATGGAAGAGTTCCGAAGCATTTTTAAATGTCAGCGGAATTCTGAGAACAGTGGAAGAGTTCCGAAGCATTTTTAAACTTCAGCAGAATTCCGAGAACAATGGAAGAGTTCCGAAGCATACTTAAACTTCAGCAGAATTCCGAGAACAATGGAAGAGTTCTGAAGCATTTTTTAAAGTCAGCGGAATAACGAGAACAATGGAAGAGTTGTGAAGCATTTTTAAACGTCAGCGGAATTCCAGAACAATGGAAGAGTTCTGAAGCATTTTTAAATGTCAGCGGAATTCCGAGAACAATGGAAGAGTTCTGAAGCATTTTTAAACGTCAGCGGAATTTTGAAAACAATGGAAGATTTCCGAAGCATTTTTAAACGTCAGCGGAATTCTGTGAACACTGGAAGAGTTCCGAAGCATTTTTAAACATCAGCGGAATTCCGAGAACAATGGAAGAGTTCCGAAGCATTTTTAAATGTAAGAGGAATTCTGAGAACAATGGAAGAGTTCTGAAGCATTTTTAAAAGTCAGCGGAATTCTGAGAACAATAGAAGAGTTGTGAAGCATTTTTAAGCGTCAGCGGAATTCCGAGAACAATGGAAGAATTCCGAAGCATTTTTAAACGTCAGCGGAATTCTGCGAACACTAGAAGAGTTCCGAAGCATTTTTAAACTTCAGCGGAATTTGGAGAACAATCGAAGAGTTCTGAAGCATTTTTAAACATCAGCGGAATTTTGAAAACAATGGAAGATTTCCGAAGCATTTTTAAACGTCAGCGGAATTCCGAGAACAATGGAAGAGTTCCGAAGCATTTTTAAACGTCAACGGAATTCCGAGAACAATAGAAGAGTTGTGAAGCATTTTTAAGCGTCAGCGATATTCCGAGAACAATGTAAGAGTTCCGAAGCATTTTTAAACTTCAGCAGAATTCTGCGAACAATGGAAGAGTTCTGAAGCA
Source organism: Phyllobates terribilis (assembly GCF_046119375.1). Taxonomy (NCBI): domain Eukaryota; kingdom Metazoa; phylum Chordata; class Amphibia; order Anura; family Dendrobatidae; genus Phyllobates; species Phyllobates terribilis. The sequence goes on along the minus strand of NW_027362788.1, from coordinate 7,847,059 downwards.
TTCTTAAACTTCAGCGGAATTCCGAGAACAATGGAAGAGTTTTGAAGCAATTTTAAGCGTCAGCGGAATTCCGACAACAAAGGAAGAGTTCCAAAGCATTTTTAAAAGTAAGCGGAATTCTGAGAACAATAGAAGAGTTGTGAAGCATTTTTAAGCGTCAGCGGAATTCCGAGAACAATGGAAGAATTCCGAAGCATTTTTAAACTTCAAAACTTCAGCAGAATTCCAAGAACAATGGAAGAGTTTCGAAGCATTCTTAAACTTCAGCGGAATTCCGAGAGCAATGGAAGAGTTCCGAAGCATTTTTAAAAGTCAGCGGAATTCCGAGAACAATAGAAGAGTTCCGAAGCATTTTTAAACTTCAGCAGAATTCCTGGATCAATGGAAGAGTTCTGAAGCATTTTTAAAAGTCAGCAGAATTCCGAGAACAATAGAAGGGTACCAAAGCATGTTTAAACTTCAGTGGAATTCTGAGAACAATGTAAGAGTTCCGAAGCATTTTTAAACTTCACCAGAATTCCGAGAACAATGGAAGAGTTCCGAAGCATTTTTAAACGTCAGCGGAATTCCGAGAACAATGGAAGAGTTCTGAATAATTTTTAAACGTCAGCGGAATTTTGAAAACAATGGAAGATTTCCGAAGCATTTTTAAACGTCAGCGGAATTCTGCGAACACTGGAAGACTTCCGAAGCATTTTTAAACGTCAGCGGAATTTGGAGAACAATCGAAGAGTTCTGAAGCATTTTTAAAAGTCAGCGGAATTCCGAGAACAATGGAAGCTTTGTGAAGCATTTTTAAACGTCAGCGGAATTCCGAGAACAATGGAAGAGTTCCGAAGCATTTTTAAACGTCAGCGGAATTCCGAGAACAATGGAAGAGTTCTGAAGCCTTTTTAAATGTCAGCGGAATTCCGAGAACAATGGAAGAGTTCTGAAGCATTTTTAAAAGTCAGCGGAATTCTGAGAACAATAGAAGAGTTGTGAAGCAATTTTAAGCGTCAGCGGAATTCCGAGAACAATGGAAGAGTTCCGAAGCATTTTTAAACGTCAGCGGAATTCCGAGAACAATGGAAGAGTTCTGAAGCATTTTTAAAAGTCAGCGGAATTCTGAGAACAATAGAAGAGTTGTGAAGGATTTTTAAGCGTCAGCAGAATTCCGAGAACAATTGAAGAATTCCGAAGCATTTTTAAACTTCAAAACTTCAGCGGAATTCCGAGAACAATGGAAGAGTTCCGAAGCATTTTTAAAAGTCAGCGGAATTCCGAGAACAATGGAAGAGTTCCGAAGCATTTTTAAACGTCAGCGGAATTCTGCGAACACTGGAAGAGTTCCGAAGCATTTTTAAACTTCAGCGGAATTTGGAGAACAATCGAAGAGTTCCGAAGCATTTTTAAAAGTCAGCGGAATTCCGAGAACAATGGAAGAGTTCTGAAGCATTTTTAAAAGTCAGCGGAATTCTGAGAACAATAGAAGAGTTGTGAAGCAATTTTAAGCATCAGCGGAATTCCGAGAACAATGGAAGAGTTCCGAAGCATTTTTAAACGTCAGCGGAATTCCGAGAACAATGGAAGAGTTCTGAAGCATTTTTAAAAGTCAGCGGAATTCCGAGAACAATAGAAGAGTTGTGAAGCATTTTTAAGCATCAGCGGAATTCCGAGAACAATGGAAGAATTCCGAAGCATTTTTAAACTTCAAAACTTCAGCAGAATTCCAAAAACAATGGAAGAGTTTCGAAGCATTCTTAAACTTCAGCGGAATTCCGAGAGCAATGGAAGAGTTCCGAAGCATTTTTAAAAGTCAGCGGAATTCCGATAACAATAGAAGAGTTCCGAAGCATTTTTAAACTTCAGCAGAATTCCTGGATCAATGGAAGAGTTCTGAAGCATTTTTAAAAGTCAGCAGAATTCCGAGAACAATAGAAGGGTACCAAAGCATGTTTAAACTTCAGTGGAATTCTGAGAACAATGTAAGAGTTCCGAAGCATTTTTAAACTTCACCGGAATTCCGAGAACAATGGAAGAGTTCCGAAGCATTTTTAAAAGTCAGCGGAATTCCGAGAACAATGGAAGAGTTCTGAATCATTTTTAAACGTCAGCGGAATTTTGAAAACAATGGAAGATTTCCGAAGCATTTTTAAACTTCAGCGGAATTTGGAGAACAATCGAAGAGTTCTGAAGCATTTTTAAAAGTCAGCGGAATTCCGAGAACACTGGAAGAGTTCCGAAGCATTTTTAAACTTCAGCGGAATTTGGAGAACAATCGAATAGTTCCAAAGCATTTTTAAAAGTCAGCGGAATTCCGAGAACAATGGAAGCTTTGTGAAGCATTTTTAAACGTCAGCGGAATTCCGAGAACAATGGAAGAGTTCTGAAGCATTTTTAAACGTCAGCGGAATTCCGAGAACAATGGAAGAGTTCTGAAGCCTTTTTAAATGTCAGCGGAATTACGAGAACAATGGAAGAGTTCTGAAGCATTTTTAAAAGTCAGCGGAATTCTGAGAACAATAGATGAGTTGTGAAGCAATTTTAAGCGTCAGCGGAATTCCGAGAACAATGGAAGAGTTCCGAAGCATTTTTAAACGTCAGCGGAATTCCGAGAACAATGGAAGAGTTCTGAAACATTTTTAAAAGTCAGCGGAATTCTGAGAACAATAGAAGAGTTGTGAAGTATTTTTAAGCGTCAGCGGAATTCCGAGAACAATGGAAGAATTCCGAAGCATTTTTAAACTTCAAAACTTCAGCGGAATTCCGAGAACAATGGAAGAGTTCCGAAGCATTTTTAAAAGTCAGCGGAATTCCGAGAACAATGGAAGAGTTCCGAAGCATTTTTAAACTTCAGCGGAATTTGGAGAACAATCGAAGAGTTCCGAAGCATTTTTAAAAGTCAGCGGAATTCCGAGAACAATGGAAGAGTTCTGAAGCATTTTTAAAAGTCAGCGGAATTCTGAGAACAATAGAAGAGTTGTGAAGCAATTTTAAGCATCAGCGGAATTCCGAGAACAATGGAAGAGTTCCGAAGCATTTTTAAACGTCAGCGGAATTCCGAGAACAATGGAAGAGTTCTGAAGCATTTTTAAAAGTCAGCGGAATTCTGAGAACAATAGAAGAGTTGTGAAGGATTTTTAAGCGTCAGCGGAATTCCGAGAACAATGGAAGAATTCCGAAGCATTTTTAAACTTCAAAACTTCAGCGGAATTCCGAGAACAATGGAAGAGTTCCGAAGCATTTTTAAAAGTCAGTGGAATTCCGAGAACAATGGAAGAGTTCCGAAGCATTTTTAAACGTCAGCGGAATTCTGCGAACACTGGAAGAGTTCCGAAGCATTTTTAAACTTCAGCGGAATTTGGAGAACAATCGAAGAGTTCCGAAGCATTTTTAAAAGTCAACGGAATTCCGAGAACAATGGAAGAGTTCTGAAGCATTTTTAAACATCAGCGGAATTTTGAAAACAATGGAAGATTTCCGAAGCATTTTTAAACGTCAGCGGAATTCCGAGAACAATGGAAGAGTTCCGAAGCATTTTTAAATGTCAGCGGAATTCCGAGAACAATAGAAGAGTTGTGAAGCATTTTTAAGCGTCAGCGGAATTCCGAGAACAATGGAAGAGTTCCGAAGCATTTTTAAAATTCAGCAGAATTCTGAGAACAATGGAAGAGTTCTGAAGCATTCTTAAACTTCAGCGGAATTCCGAGAACAATGGAAGAGTTTTGAAGCAATTTTAAGCGTCAGCGGAATTCCGACAACAATGGAAGAGTTCCGAAGCATTTTTAAAAGTAAGCGGAATTCTGAGAACAATAGAAGAGTTGTGAAGCATTTTTAAGCGTCAGCGGAATTCCGAGAACAATGGACGAATTCCGAAGCATTTTTAAACTTCAAAACTTCAGCAGAATTCCAAGAACAATGGAAGAGTTTCGAAGCATTCTTAAACTTCAGCGGAATTCCGAGAACAAAGGAAGAGTTTCGAAGCATTTTTAAAAGTCAGCGGAATTCCGAGAACAATAGAAGAGTTCCGGAGCATTTTTAAACTTCAGCAGAATTCCTGGATCAATGGAAGAGTTCCGAAGCATTTTTAAAAGTCAGCAGAATTCCGAGAACAATAGAAGGGTACCAAAGCATGTTTAAACTTCAGCAGAATTCCTGGATCAATGGAAGAGTTCCGAAGCATTTTTAAACGTCAGCGGAATTCCGAGAACAATGGAAGAGTTCTGAATCATTTTTAAACGTCAGCGGAATTTTGAAAACAATGGAAGAGTTCCGAAGCATTTTTAAACGTCAGCGGAATTCCGAGAACAATGGAAGAGTTCTGAATCATTTTTAAACGTCAGCGGAATTTTGAAAACAATGGTAGAGTTTCGAAGCATTTTTAAACTTCAGCGGAATTTGGAGAACAATCGAAGAGTTCCGAAGCATTTTTAAAAGTCAGCGGAATTCCGAGAACACTGGAAGAGTTCCGAAGCATTTTTAAACTTCAGCTGAATTTGGAGAACAATCGAAGAGTTCCGAAGCATTTTTAAAAGTCAGCGGAATTCCGAGAACAATGGAAGCTTTGTGAAGCATTTTTAAACGTCAGCGGAATTCCGGGAACAATGGAAGAGTTCCGAAGCATTTTTAAACGTCAGCGGAATTCCGAGAACAATGGAAGAGTTCTAAAGCCTTTTTAAATGTCAGCGGAATTCCGAGAACAATGGAAGAGTTCCGAAGCATTTTTAAACTTCAGCAGAATTCCGAGAACAATGGAAGAGTTCCGAAGCATACTTAAACTTCAGCAGAATTCCGAGAACAATGGAAGAGTTCCGAAGCATTTTTAAACTTCAAAACTTCAGCAGAATTCCGAAAACAATGGAAGAGTTCCGAAGCATTCTTAAACTTCAGTGGAATTCCGAGAACAATGGAAGAGTTCCGAAGCATTTTTAAAAGTCAGCGGAATTCCGAGAACAATGGAAGAGTTCCGAAGCATTTTTAAAAGTCAGCAGAATTCCGAGAACAATAGAAGGGTACCAAAGCATGTTTAAACTTCAGCGGAATTCTGAGAACAATGTAAAAGTTCCGAAGCATTTTTAAACTTCACTGGAATTCCGAGAACAATGGAAGAGTTCCGAAGCATTTTTAAACGTCAGCGGAATTCCGAGAACAATGGAAGAGTTCTGAAGCATTTTTAAACGTCAGCGGAATTTTGAAAACAATGGAAGATTTCCGAAGCATTTTTAAACGTCAGCGGAGTTCTGCGAACACTGGAAGAGTTCCGAAGCATTTTTAAACTTCAGCGGAATTTGGAGAACAATCGAAGAGTTCCGAAGCATTTTTAAAAGTCAGCGGAATTCCGAGAACACAGGAAGAGTTCCGAAGCATTTTTAAACTTCAGCGGAATTTGGAGAACAATCGAAGAGTTCCGAAGCATTTTTAAAAGTCAGCGGAATTCCGAGAACAATGGAAGCTTTGTGAAGCATTTTTAAACGTCAGCGGAATTCCGAGAACAATGGAAGAGTTCCGAAGCATTTTTAAACGTCAGCGGAATTCCGAGAACAATGGAAGAGTTCTGAAGCCTTTTTAAATGTCAGCGGAATTCCGAGAACAATGGAAGAGTTCTGAAGCATTTTTAAAAGTCAGCGGAATTCTGAGAACAATAGAAGAGTTGTGAAGCAATTTTAAGCGTCAGCGGAATTCCGAGAACAATGGAAGAGTTCCGAAGCATTTTTAAACGTCAGTGGAATTCCGAGAACAATGGAAGAGTTCTGAAGCATTTTTAAAAGTCAGCAGAATTCTGAGAACAATAGAAGAGTTGTGAAGCATTTTTAAGCGTCAGCGGAATTCCGAGAACAATGGAAGAATTCCGAAACATTTTTAAACTTCAAAACTTCAGCGGAATTCCGAGAACAATGGAAGAGTTCCGAAGCATTTTTAAAAGTCAGCGGAATTCCGAGAACAATGGAAGAGTTCCGAAGCATTTTTAAACGTCAGCGGAATTCTGCGAACACTGGAAGAGTTCCGAAGCATTTTTAAACTTCAGCGGAATTTGGAGAACAATCGAAGAGTTCCGAAGCATTTTTAAAAGTCAGCAGAATTCCGAGAACAATGGAAGAGTTCTGAAGCATTTTTAAACATCAGCGGAATTTTGAAAACAATGGAAGATTTCCGAAGCATTTTTAAACGTCAGCAGAATTCCGAGAACAATAGAAGAGTTGTGAAGCATTTTTAAGCGTCAGCGGAATTCCGAGAACAATGGAAGAGTTCCGAAGCATTTTTAAAAGTCAGCGGAATTCTGCGAACACTGGAAGACTTCCGAAGCATTTTTAAACTTCAGCGGAATTTGGAGAACAATCGAAGAGTTCTGAAGCATTTTTAAAAGTCAGCGGAATTCCGAGAACACTGGAAGAGTTCCGAAGCATTTTTAAACTTCAGCGGAATTTGGAGAACAATCGAATAGTTCCAAAGCATTTTTAAAAGTCAGCGGAATTCCGAGAACAATGGAAGCTTTGTGAAGCATTTTTAAACGTCAGCGGAATTCCGAGAACAATGGAAGAGTTCCGAAGCATTTTTAAACGTCAGCGGAATTCCGAGAACAATGGAAGAGTTCTGAAGCCTTTTTAAATTTCAGCGGAATTCCGAGAACAATGGAAGAGTTCTGAAGCATTTTTAAAAGTCAGCGGAATTCTGAGAACAATAGATGAGTTGTGAAGCAATTTTAAGCGTCAGCGGAATTCCGAGAACAATGGAAGAGTTCCGAAGCATTTTTAAACGTCAGCGGAATTCCGAGAACAATGGAAGAGTTCTGAAACATTTTTAAAAGTCAGCGGAATTCTGAGAACAATAGAAGAGTTGTGAAGGATTTTTAAGCGTCAGCGGAATTCCGAGAACAATGGAAGAATTCCGAAGCATTTTTAAACTTCAAAACTTCAGCGGAATTCCGAGAACAATGGAAGAGTTCCGAAGCATTTTTAAAAGTCAGCGGAATTCCGAGAACAATGGAAGAGTTCCGAAGCATTTTTAAACTTCAGCGGAATTTGGAGAACAATCGAAGAGTTCCGAAGCATTTTTAAAAGTCAGCGGAATTCCGAGAACAATGGAAGAGTTCTGAAGCATTTTTAAAAGTCAGCGGAATTCTGAGAACAATAGAAGAGTTGTGAAGCAATTTTAAGCATCAGCGGAATTCCGAGAACAATGGAAGAGTTCCGAAGCATTTTTAAACGTCAGCGGAATTCCGAGAACAATGGAAGAGTTCTGAAGCATTTTTAAAAGTCAGCGGAATTCTGAGAACAATAGAAGAGTTGTGAAGGATTTTTAAGCGTCAGCGGAATTCCGAGAACAATGGAAGAATTCCGAAGCATTTTTAAACTTCAAAACTTCAGCGGAATTCCGAGAACAATGGAAGAGTTCCGAAGCATTTTTAAAAGTCAGCGGAATTCCGAGAACAATGGAAGAGTTCCGAAGCATTTTTAAACTTCAGCGGAATTTGGAGAACAATCGAAGAGTTCCGAAGCATTTTTAAAAGTCAGCGGAATTCCGAGAACAATGGAAGAGTTCTGAAGCATTTTTAAAAGTCAGCGGAATTCTGAGAACAATAGAAGAGTTGTGAAGCAATTTTAAGCATCAGCGGAATTCCGAGAACAATGGAAGAGTTCCGAAGCATTTTTAAACGTCAGCGGAATTCCGAGAACAATGGAAGAGTTCTGAAGCATTTTTAAAAGTCAGCGGAATTCTGAGAACAATAGAAGAGTTGTGAAGGATTTTTAAGCGTCAGCGGAATTCCGAGAACAATGGAAGAGTTCTGAAGCATTTTTAAAAGTCAGCGGAATTCTGAGAACAATAGAAGAGTTGTGAAGCATTTTTAAACGTCAGCGGAATTCCGAGAACAATGGAAGAGTTCTGAAGCATTTTTAAAAGTCAACGGAATTCCGAGAACAATGGAAGAGTTCTGAAGCATTTTTAAACATCAGCGGAATTTTGAAAACAATGGAAGATTTCCGAAGCATTTTTAAACGTCAGCGGAATTCCGAGAACAATGGAAGAGTTCCGAAGCATTTTTAAATGTCAGCGGAATTCCGAGAACAATAGAAGAGTTGTGAAGCATTTTTAAGCGTCAGCGGAATTCCGAGAACAATGGAAGAGTTCCGAAGCATTTTTAAAATTCAGCAGAATTCTGAGAACAATGGAAGAGTTCTGAAGCATTCTTAAACTTCAGCGGAATTCCGAGAACAATGGAAGAGTTTTGAAGCAATTTTAAAAGTAAGCGGAATTCTGAGAACAATAGAAGAGTTGTGAAGCATTTTTAAGCGTCAGCGGAATTCCGAGAACAATGGACGAAATCCGAAGCATTTTTAAACTTCAAAACTTCAGCAGAATTCCAAGAACAATGGAAGAGTTTCGAAGCATTCTTAAACTTCAGCGGAATTCCGAGAACAAAGGAAGAGTTTCGAAGCATTTTTAAAAGTCAGCGGAATTCCGAGAACAATAGAAGAGTTCCGGAGCATTTTTAAACTTCAGCAGAATTCCTGGATCAATGGAAGAGTTCCGAAGCATTTTTAAAAGTCAGCAGAATTCCGAGAACAATAGAAGGGTACCAAAGCATGTTTAAACTTCAGCAGAATTCCTGGATCAATGGAAGAGTTCCGAAGCATTTTTAAACGGCAGCGGAATTCCGAGAACAATGGAAGAGTTCTGAATCATTTTTAAACGTCAGCGGAATTTTGAAAACAATGGAAGAGTTCCGAAGCATTTTTAAACGTCAGCGGAATTCCGAGAACAATGGAAGAGTTCTGAATCATTTTTAAACGTCAGCGGAATTTTGAAAACAATGGTAGAGTTTCGAAGCATTTTTAAACTTCAGCGGAATTTGGAGAACAATCGAAGAGTTCCGAAGCATTTTTAAAAGTCAGCGGAATTCCGAGAACACTGGAAGAGTTCCGAAGCATTTTTAAACTTCAGCTGAATTTGGAGAACAATCGAAGAGTTCCGAAGCATTTTTAAAAGTCAGCGGAATTCCGAGAACAATGGAAGCTTTGTGAAGCATTTTTAAACGTCAGCGGAATTCCGGGAACAATGGAAGAGTTCCGAAGCATTTTTAAACGTCAGCGGAATTCCGAGAACAATGGAAGAGTTCTAAAGCCTTTTTAAATGTCAGCGAAATTCCGAGAACAATGGAAGAGTTCCGAAGCATTTTTAAACTTCAGCAGAATTCCGAGAACAATGGAAGAGTTCCGAAGCATACTTAAACTTCAGCAGAATTCCGAGAACAATGGAAGAGTTCCGAAGCATTTTTAAACTTCAAAACTTCAGCAGAATTCCGAAAACAATGGAAGAGTTCCGAAGCATTCTTAAACTTCAGTGGAATTCCGAGAACAATGGAAGAGTTCCGAAGCATTTTTAAAAGTCAGCGGAATTCCGAGAACAATGAAAGAGTTCCGAAGCATTTTTAAAAGTCAGCAGAATTCCGAGAACAATAGAAGGGTACCAAAGCATGTTTAAACTTCAGCGGAATTCTGAGAACAATGTAAAAGTTCCGAAGCATTTTTAAACTTCACTGGAATTCCGAGAACAATGGAAGAGTTCCGAAGCATTTTTAAACGTCAGCGGAATTCCGAGAACAATGGAAGAGTTCTGAAGCATTTTTAAACGTCAGCGGAATTTTGAAAACAATGGAAGATTTCCGAAGCATTTTTAAACGTCAGCGGAGTTCTGCGAACACTGGAAGAGTTCCGAAGCATTTTTAAACTTCAGCGGAATTTGGAGAACAATCGAAGAGTTCCGAAGCATTTTTAAAAGCCAGCGGAATTCCGAGAACACAGGAAGAGTTCCGAAGCATTTTTAAACTTCAGCGGAATTTGGAGAACAATCGAAGAGTTCCGAAGCATTTTTAAAAGTCAGCGGAATTCCGAGAACAATGGAAGCTTTGTGAAGCATTTTTAAGCGTCAGCGGAATTCCGAGAACAATGGAAGAGTTCCGAAGCATTTTTAAACGTCAGCGGAATTCCGAGAACAATGGAAGAGTTCTGAAGCCTTTTTAAATGTCAGCGGAATTCCGAGAACAATGGAAGAGTTCTGAAGCATTTTTAAAAGTCAGCGGAATTCTGAGAACAATAGAAGAGTTGTGAAGCAATTTTAAACGTCAGCGGAATTCTGCGAACACTGGAAGAGTTCCGAAGCATTTTTAAACGTCAGCGGAATTCCGAGAACAATAGAAGAGTTGTGAAGCATTTTTAAGCGTCAGCGGAATTCCGAGAACAATGGAAGAGTTCCGAAGCATTTTTAAAATTCAGCAGAATTCTGAGAACAATGGAAGAGTTCTGAAGCATTCTTAAACTTCAGCGGAATTCCGAGAACAATGGAAGAGTTTTGAAGCAATTTTAAGCGTCAGCGGAATTCCGACAACAATGGAAGAGTTCCGAAGCATTTTTAAAAGTAAGCGGAATTCTGAGAACAATAGAAGAGTTGTGAAGCATTTTTAAGCGTCAGCGGAATTCCGAGAACAATGGACGAATTCCGAAGCATTTTTAAACTTCAAAACTTCAGCAGAATTCCAAGAACAATGGAAGAGTTTCGAAGCATTCTTAAACTTCAGCGGAATTCCGAGAACAAAGGAAGAGTTCCGAAGCATTTTTAAAAGTCAGCGGAATTCCGAGAACAATAGAAGAGTTCCGAAGCATTTTTAAACTTCAGCGGAATTTGGAGAACAATGGAAGAGTTCCGAAGCATTTTTAAACTTCAAAACTTCAGCAGAATTCCGAAAACAATGGAAGAGTTCCGAAGCATTCTTAAACTTCAGTGGAATTCCGAGAACAATGGAAGAGTTCCGAAGCATTTTTAAAAGTCAGCGGAATTCCGAGAACAATGAAAGAGTTCCGAAGCATTTTTAAAAGTCAGCAGAATTCCGAGAACAATAGAAGGGTACCAAAGCATGTTTAAACTTCAGCGGAATTCTGAGAACAATGTAAAAGTTCCGAAGCATTTTTAAACTTCACTGGAATTCCGAGAACAATGGAAGAGTTCCGAAGCATTTTTAAACGTCAGCGGAATTCCGAGAACAATGGAAGAGTTCTGAAGCATTTTTAAACGTCAGCGGAATTTTGAAAACAATGGAAGATTTCCGAAGCATTTTTAAACGTCAGCGGAGTTCTGCGAACACTGGAAGAGTTCCGAAGCATTTTTAAACTTCAGCGGAATTTGGAGAACAATCGAAGAGTTCCGAAGCATTTTTAAAAGCCAGCGGAATTCCGAGAACACAGGAAGAGTTCCGAAGCATTTTTAAACTTCAGCGGAATTTGGAGAACAATCGAAGAGTTCCGAAGCATTTTTAAAAGTCAGCGGAATTCCGAGAACAATGGAAGCTTTGTGAAGCATTTTTAAACGTCAGCGGAATTCCGAGAACAATGGAAGAGTTCCGAAGCATTTTTAAACGTCAGCGGAATTCCGAGAACAATGGAAGAGTTCTGAAGCCTTTTTAAATGTCAGCGGAATTCCGAGAACAATGGAAGAGTTCTGAAGCATTTTTAAAAGTCAGCGGAATTCTGAGAACAATAGAAGAGTTGTGAAGCAATTTTAAACGTCAGCGGAATTCTGCGAACACTGGAAGAGTTCCGAAGCATTTTTAAACGTCAGCGGAATTCCGAGAACAATAGAAGAGTTGTGAAGCATTTTTAAGCGTCAGCGGAATTCCGAGAACAATGGAAGAGTTCCGAAGCATTTTTAAAATTCAGCAGAATTCTGAGAACAATGGAAGAGTTCTGAAGCATTCTTAAACTTCAGCGGAATTCCGAGAACAATGGAAGAGTTTTGAAGCAATTTTAAGCGTCAGCGGAATTCCGACAACAATGGAAGAGTTCCGAAGCATTTTTAAAAGTAAGCGGAATTCTGAGAACAATAGAAGAGTTGTGAAGCATTTTTAAGCGTCAGCGGAATTCCGAGAACAATGGACGAATTCCGAAGCATTTTTAAACTTCAAAACTTCAGCAGAATTCCAAGAACAATGGAAGAGTTTCGAAGCATTCTTAAACTTCAGCGGAATTCCGAGAACAAAGGAAGAGTTCCGAAGCATTTTTAAAAGTCAGCGGAATTCCGAGAACAATAGAAGAGTTCCGGAGCATTTTTAAACTTCAGCAGAATTCCTGGATCAATGGAAGAGTTCCGAAGCATTTTTAAAAGTCAGCAGAATTCCGAGAACAATAGAAGGGTACCAAAGCATGTTTAAACTTCAGCGGAATTCTGAGAACAATGTAAGAGTTCCGAAGCATTTTTAAACTTCACCGGAATTCCGAGAACAATGGAAGAGTTCCGAAGCATTTTTAAACGTCAGCGGAATTCCGAGAACAATGGAAGAGTTCTGAATCATTTTTAAACGTCAGCGGAATTTTGAAAACAATGGAAGAGTTCCGAAGCATTTTTAAACGTCAGCGGAATTCCGAGAACAATGGAAGAGTTCTGAATCATTTTTAAACGTCAGCGGAATTTTGAAAACAATGGAAGAGTTCCGAAGCATTTTTAAACTTCAGCGGAATTTGGAGAACAATCGAAGAGTTCCGAAGCATTTTTAAAAGTCAGCGGAATTCCGAGAACACTGGAAGAGTTCCGAAGCATTTTTAAACTTCAGCGGAATTTGGAGAACAATCGAAGAGTTCCGAAGCATTTTTAAAAGTCAGCGGAATTCCGAGAACAATGGAAGCTTTGTGAAGCATTTTTAAACGTCAGCGGAATTCCGAGAACAATGGAAGAGTTCCGAAGCATTTTTAAACGTCAGCGGAATTCCGTGAACAATGGAAGAGTTCTAAAGCCTTTTTAAATGTCAGCGGAATTCCGAGAACAATGGAAGAGTTCCGAAGCATTTTTAAATGTCAGCGGAATTCTGAGAACAATGGAAGAGTTCTGAAGCATTTTTAAACTTCAGCAGAATTCCGAGAACAATGGAAGAGTTCCGAAGCATACTTAAACTTCAGCAGAATTCCGAGAACAATGGAAGAGTTCCAAAGCATTTTTAAACTTCAGCAGAATTCCTGGATCAATGGAAGAGTTCCGAAGCATTTTTAAAAGTCAGCAGAATTCCGAGAACAATAGAAGGGTACCAAAGCATGTTTAAACTTCAGCGGAATCCTGAGAACAATGTAAGAGTTCCGAAGCATTTTTAAACGTCAGCGGAATTCCGAGAACAATGGAAGAGTTCTAAATTCTTTTTAAATGTCAGCGGAATTCCGAGAACAATGGAAGAGTTCCGAAGCATTTTTAAACGTCAGCGGAATTCCGAGAACAATGGAAGAGTTCTAAAGCCTTTTTAAATGTCAGCGGAATTCCGAGAACAATGGAAGAGTTCTGAAGCATTTTTAAATGTCAGCGGAATTCTGAGAACAATGGAAGAGTTCCGAAGCATTTTTAAACTTCAGCAGAATTCCGAGAACAATGGAAGAGTTCCGAAGCATACTTAAACTTCAGCAGAATTCCGAGAACAATGGAAGAGTTCCGAAGCATTTTTAAACTTCAAAACTTCAGCAGAATTCCGAGAACAATGGAAGAGTTCCGAAGCATTCTTAAACTTCAGCGGAATTCCGAGAACAATGGAAGAGTTCCGAAGCATTTTTAAACTTCAGCAGAATTCCGAGAACAATGGAAGAGTTCCGAAGCATTTTTAAATGTCAGCGGAATTCTGAGAACAATGGAAGAGTTCCGAAGCATTTTTAAACTTCAGCAGAATTCCGAGAACAATGGAAGAGTTCCGAAGCATACTTAAACTTCAGCAGAATTCCGAGAACAATGGAAGAGTTCCGAAGCATTTTTAAACTTCAAAACTTCAGCAGAATTCCGAGAACAATGGAAGAGTTCCGAAGCATTCTTAAACTTCAGCGGAATTCCGAGAACAATGGAAGAGTTCCGAAGCATTTTTAAAAGTCAGCGGAATTCCGAGAACAATGGAAGAGTTCTGAAGCATTTTTAAACATCAGCGGAATTTTGAAAACAATGGAAGATTTCCGAAGCATTTTTAAACGTCAGCGGAATTCCGAGAACAATGGAAGAGTTCCGAAGCATTTTTAAATGTCAGCGGAATTCCGAGAACAATAGAAGAGTTGTGAAGCAATTTTAAGCGTCAGCGGAATTCCGACAACAATGGAAGAGTTCCGAAGCATTTTTAAAAGTAAGCGGAATTCTGAGAACAATAGAAGAGTTGTGAAGCATTTTTAAGCGTCAGCGGAATTCCGAGAACAATGGACGAATTCCGAAGCATTTTTAAACTTCAAAACTTCAGCAGAATTCCAAGAACAATGGAAGAGTTTCGAAACATTCTTTAACTTCAGCGGAATTCCGAGAACAAAGGAAGAGTTCCGAAGCATTTTTAAAAGTCAGCGGAATTCCGAGAGCAATAGAAGAGTTCCGGAGCATTTTTAAACTTCAGCAGAATTCCTGGATCAATGGAAGAGTTCCGAAGCATTTTTAAAAGTCAGCAGAATTCCGAGAACAATAGAAGGGTACCAAAGCATGTTTAAACTTCAGCGGAATTCTGAGAACAATGTAAGAGTTCCGAAGCATTTTTAAACTTCACCGGAATTCCGAGAACAATGGAAGAGTTCCGAAGCATTTTTAAACGTCAGCGGAATTCCGAGAACAATGGAAGAGTTCTGAATCATTTTTAAACGTCAGCGGAATTTTGAAAACAATGGAAGAGTTCCGAAGCATTTTTAAACGTCAGCGGAATTCCGAGAACAATGGAAGAGTTCTGAATCATTTTTAAACGTCAGCGGAATTTTGAAAACAATGGAAGAGTTCCGAAGCATTTTTAAACTTCAGCGGAATTTGGAGAACAATCGAAGAGTTCCGAAGCATTTTTAAAAGTCAGCGGAATTCCGAGAACACTGGAAGAGTTCCGAAGCATTTTTAAACTTCAGCGGAATTTGGAGAACAATCGAAGAGTTCCGAAGCATTTTTAAAAGTCAGCGGAATTCCGAGAACAATGGAAGCTTTGTGAAGCATTTTTAAACGTCAGCGGAATTCCGAGAACAATGGAAGAGTTCCGAAGCATTTTTAAACGTCAGCGGAATTCCGAGAACAATGGAAGAGTTCTTAAGCCTTTTTAAATGTCAGCGGAATTCCGAGAACAATGGAAGAGTTCCGAAGCATTTTTAAATGTCAGCGGAATTCTGAGAACAATGGAAGAGTTCCGAAGCATTTTTAAACTTCAGCAGAATTCTAGAACAATGGAAGAGTTCCGAAGCATACTTAAACTTCAGCAGAATTCCGAGAACAATGGAAGAGTTTTGAAGCAATTTTAAGCGTCAGCGGAATTCCGACAACAATGGAAGAGTTCCGAAGCATTTTTAAAAGTAAGCGGAATTCTGAGAACAATAGAAGAGTTGTGAAGCATTTTTAAGCGTCAGCGGAATTCCGAGAACAATGGACGAATTCCGAAGCATTTTTAAACTTCAAAACTTCAGCAGAATTCCAAGAACAATGGAAGAGTTTCGAAGCATTCTTAAACTTCAGCGGAATTCCGAGAACAAAGGAAGAGTTCCGAAGCATTTTTAAAAGTCAGCGGAATTCCGAGAACAATAGAAGAGTTCCGGAGCATTTTTAAACTTCAGCAGAATTCCTGGATCAATGGAAGAGTTCCGAAGCATTTTTAAAAGTCAGCAGAATTCCGAGAACAATAGAAGGGTACCAAAGCATGTTTAAACTTCAGCGGAATTCTGAGAACAATGTAAGAGTTCCGAAGCATTTTTAAACTTCACCGGAATTCCGAGAACAATGGAAGAGTTCCGAAGCATTTTTAAACGTCAGCGGAATTCCGAGAACAATGGAAGAGTTCTGAATCATTTTTAAACGTCAGCGGAATTTTGAAAACAATGGAAGAGTTCCGAAGCATTTTTAAACGTCAGCGGAATTCCGAGAACAATGGAAGAGTTCTGAATCATTTTTAAACGTCAGCGGAATTTTGAAAACAATGGAAGAGTTCCGAAGCATTTTTAAACTTCAGTGGAATTTGGAGAACAATCGAAGAGTTCCGAAGCATTTTTAAAAGTCAGCGGAATTCCGAGAACACTGGAAGAGTTCCGAAGCATTTTTAAACTTCAGCGGAATTTGGAGAACAATCGAAGAGTTCCGAAGCATTTTTAAAAGTCAGCGGAATTCCGAGAACAATGGAAGCTTTGTGAAGCATTTTTAAACGTCAGCGGAATTCCGAGAACAATGGAAGAGTTACGAAGCATTTTTAAACGTCAGCGGAATTCCGTGAACAATGGAAGAGTTCTAAAGCCTTTTTAAATGTCAGCGGAATTCCGAGAACAATGGAAGAGTTCCGAAGCATTTTTAAATGTCAGCGGAATTCTGAGAACAATGGAAGAGTTCTGAAGCATTTTTAAACTTCAGCAGAATTCCGAGAACAATGGAAGAGTTCCGAAGCATACTTAAACTTCAGCAGAATTCCGAGAACAATGGAAGAGTTCCGAAGCATTTTTAAACTTCAGCAGAATTCCTGGATCAATGGAAGAGTTCCGAAGCATTTTTAAAAGTCAGCAGAATTCCGAGAACAATAGAAGGGTACCAAAGCATGTTTAAACTTCAGCGGAATTCTGAGAACAATGTAAGAGTTCCGAAGCATTTTTAAACGTCAGCGGAATTCCGAGAACAATGGAAGAGTTCTAAATTCTTTTTAAATGTCAGCGGAATTCCGAGAACAATGGAAGAGTTCCGAAGCATTTTTAAACGTCAGCGGAATTCCGAGAACAATGGAAGAGTTCTAAAGCCTTTTTAAATATCAGCGGAATTCCGAGATCAATGGAAGAGTTCTGAAGCATTTTTAAATGTCAGCGGAATTCTGAGAACAATGGAAGAGTTCCGAAACATTTTTAAACTTCAGCAGAATTCCGAGAACAATGGAAGAGTTCCGAAGCATACTTAAACTTCAGCAGAATTCCGAGAACAATGGAAGAGTTCCGAAGCATTTTTAAACTTCAAAACTTCAGCAGAATTCCGAGAACAATGGAAGAGTTCCGAAGCATTCTTAAACTTCAGCGGAATTCCGAGAACAATGGAAGAGTTCCGAAGCATTTTTAAACTTCAGCAGAATTCCGAGAACAATGGAAGAGTTCCGAAGCATTTTTAAATGTCAGCGGAATTCTGAGAACAATGGAAGAGTTCCGAAGCATTTTTAAACTTCAGCAGAATTCCGAGAACAATGGAAGAGTTCCGAAGCATACTTAAATTTCAGCAGAATTCCGAGAACAATGGAAGAGTTCCGAAGCATTTTTAAACTTCAAAACTTCAGCAGAATTCCGAGAACAATGGAAGAGTTCCGAAGCATTTTTAAACGTCAGCGGAATTCCGAGAACAATGGAAGAGTTCCGAAGCATTTTTAAATGTCAGCGGAATTCCGAGAACAATAGAAGAGTTGTGAAGCAATTTTAAGCGTCAGCGGAATTCCGACAACAATGGAAGAGTTCCGAAGCATTTTTAAAAGTAAGCGGAATTCTGAGAACAATAGAAGAGTTGTGAAGCATTTTTAAGCGTCAGCGGAATTCCGAGAACAATGGACGAATTCCGAAGCATTTTTAAACTTCAAAACTTCAGCAGAATTCCAAGAACAATGGAAGAGTTTCGAAACATTCTTTAACTTCAGCGGAATTCCGAGAACAAAGGAAGAGTTCCGAAGCATTTTTAAAAGTCAGCGGAATTCCGAGAGCAATAGAAGAGTTCCGGAGCATTTTTAAACTTCAGCAGAATTCCTGGATCAATGGAAGAGTTCCGAAGCATTTTTAAAAGTCAGCAGAATTCCGAGAACAATAGAAGGGTACCAAAGCATGTTTAAACTTCAGCGGAATTCTGAGAACAATGTAAGAGTTCCGAAGCATTTTTAAACTTCACCGGAATTCCGAGAACAATGGAAGAGTTCCGAAGCATTTTTAAACGTCAGCGGAATTCCGAGAACAATGGAAGAGTTCTGAATCATTTTTAAACGTCAGCGGAATTTTGAAAACAATGGAAGAGTTCCGAAGCATTTTTAAACGTCAGCGGAATTCCGAGAACAATGGAAGAGTTCTGAATCATTTTTAAACGTCAGCGGAATTTTGAAAACAATGGAAGAGTTCCGAAGCATTTTTAAACTTCAGCGGAATTTGGAGAACAATCGAAGAGTTCCGAAGCATTTTTAAAAGTCAGCGGAATTCCGAGAACACTGGAAGAGTTCCGAAGCATTTTTAAACTTCAGCGGAATTTGGAGAACAATCGAAGAGTTCCGAAGCATTTTTAAAAGTCAGCGGAATTCCGAGAACAATGGAAGCTTTGTGAAGCATTTTTAAACGTCAGCGGAATTCCGAGAACAATGGAAGAGTTCCGAAGCATTTTTAAATGTCAGCGGAATTCCGAGAACAATGGAAGAGTTCTTAAGCCTTTTTAAATGTCAGCGGAATTCCGAGAACAATGGAAGAGTTCCGAAGCATTTTTAAATGTCAGCGGAATTCTGAGAACAATGGAAGAGTTCCGAAGCATTTTTAAACTTCAGCAGAATTCTAGAACAATGGAAGAGTTCCGAAGCATACTTAAACTTCAGCAGAATTCCGAGAACAATGGAAGAGTTCCGAAGCATTTTTAAACTTCAAATCTTCAGCAGAATTCCAAGAACAATGGAAGAGTTCCGAAGCATTCTTAAACTTCAGCGGAATTCCGAGAACAATGGAAGAGTTCCGAAGCATTTTTAAAAGTCAGCGGAATTCCGAGAACAATGGAAGAGTTCCGAAGCATTTTTAAAAGTCAGCAGAATTCCGAGAACAATAGAAGGGTACCAAAGCATGTTTAAACTTCAGCGGAATTCTGAGAACAATGTAAGAGTTCCGAAGCATTTTTAAACTTCACCGGAATTCCGAGAACAAGGGAAGAGTTCCGAAGCATTTTTAAACGTCAGCGGAATTCCGAGAACAATGGAAGAGTTCTGAAGCATTTTTAAACGTCAGCGGAATTTTGAAAACAATGGAAGATTTCCGAAGCATTTTTAAACGTCAGCGGAGTTCTGCGAACACTGGAAGAGTTCCGAAGCATTTTTAAACTTCAGCGGAATTTGGAGAACAATCGAAGAGTTCCAAAGCATTTTTAAAAGTCAGCGGAATTCCGAGAACACTGGAAGAGTTCCGAAGCATTTTTAAACTTCAGCGGAATTTGGAGAACAATCGAAGAGTTCCGAAGCATTTTTAAAAGTCAGCGGAATTCCGAGAACAATGGAAGCTTTGTGAAGCATTTTTAAACGTCAGCGGAATTCCGAGAACAATGGAAGAGTTCCGAAGCATTTTTAAATGTCAGCGGAATTCTGAGAACAGTGGAAGAGTTCCGAAGCATTTTTAAACTTCAGCAGAATTCCGAGAACAATGGAAGAGTTCCGAAGCATACTTAAACTTCAGCAGAATTCCGAGAACAATGGAAGAGTTCTGAAGCATTTTTTAAAGTCAGCGGAATAACGAGAACAATGGAAGAGTTGTGAAGCATTTTTAAACGTCAGCGGAATTCCAGAACAATGGAAGAGTTCTGAAGCATTTTTAAATGTCAGCGGAATTCCGAAAACAATGGAAGAGTTCCGAAGCATTTTTAAAAGTCAGCGGAATTCCAAGAACAATGGAAGAGTTCTGAAGCATTTTTAAACATCAGCGGAATTTTGAAAACAATGGAAGATTTCCGAAGCATTTTTAAAATTCAGCAGAATTCTGAGAACAATGGAAGAGTTCTGAAGCATTCTTAAACTTCAGCGGAATTCCGAGAACAATGGAAGAGTTTTGAAGCAATTTTAAGCGTCAGCGGAATTCCGACAACAATGGAAGAGTTCCGAAGCATTTTTAAAAGTAAGCGGAATTCTGAGAACAATAGAAGAGTTGTGAAGCATTTTTAAGCGTCAGCGGAATTCCGAGAACAATGGACGAATTCCGAAGCATTTTTAAACTTCAAAACTTCAGCAGAATTCCAAGAACAATGGAAGAGTTTCGAAGCATTCTTAAACTTCAGCAGAATTCCTGGATCAATGGAAGAGTTCCGAAGCATTTTTAAAAGTCAGCAGAATTCCGAGAACAATAGAAGGGTACCAAAGCATGTTTAAACTTCAGCGGAATTCTGAGAACAATGTAAGAGTTCCGAAGCATTTTTAAACTTCACCGGAATTCCGAGAACAATGGAAGAGTTCCGAAGCATTTTTAAAAGTAAGCGGAATTCTGAGAACAATAGAAGAGTTGTGAAGCATTTTTAAGCGTCAGCGGAATTCCGAGAACAATGGACGAATTCCGAAGCATTTTTAAACTTCAAAACTTCAGCAGAATTCCAAGAACAATGGAAGAGTTTCGAAACATTCTTTAACTTCAGCGGAATTCCGAGAACAAAGGAAGAGTTCCGAAGCATTTTTAAAAGTCAGCGGAATTCCGAGAGCAATAGAAGAGTTCCGGAGCATTTTTAAACTTCAGCAGAATTCCTGGATCAATGGAAGAGTTCCGAAGCATTTTTAAAAGTCAGCAGAATTCCGAGAACAATAGAAGGGTACCAAAGCATGTTTAAACTTCAGCGGAATTCTGAGAACAATGTAAGAGTTCCGAAGCATTTTTAAACTTCACCGGAATTCCGAGAACAATGGAAGAGTTCCGAAGGATTTTTAAACGTCAGCGGAATTCCGAGAACAATGGAAGAGTTCTGAATCATTTTTAAACGTCAGCGGAATTTTGAAAACAATGGAAGAGTTCCGAAGCATTTTTAAACGTCAGCGGAATTCCGAGAACAATGGAAGAGTTCTGAATCATTTTTAAACGTCAGCGGAATTTTGAAAACAATGGAAGAGTTCCGAAGCATTTTTAAACTTCAGCGGAATTTGGAGAACAATCGAAGAGTTCCGAAGCATTTTTAAAAGTCAGCGGAATTCCGAGAACACTGGAAGAGTTCCGAAGCATTTTTAAACTTCAGCGGAATTTGGAGAACAATCGAAGAGTTCCGAAGCATTTTTAAAAGTCAGCGGAATTCCGAGAACAATGGAAGCTTTGTGAAGCATTTTTAAACGTCAGCGGAATTCCGAGAACAATGGAAGAGTTCCGAAGCATTTTTAAACGTCAGCGGAATTCCGAGAACAATGGAAGAGTTCTTAAGCCTTTTTAAATGTCAGCGGAATTCCGAGAACAATGGAAGAGTTCCGAAGCATTTTTAAATGTCAGCGGAATTCTGAGAACAATGGAAGAGTTCCGAAGCATTTTTAAACTTCAGCAGAATTCTAGAACAATGGAAGAGTTCCGAAGCATACTTAAACTTCAGCAGAATTCCGAGAACAATGGAAGAGTTCCGAAGCATTTTTAAACTTCAAATCTTCAGCAGAATTCCAAGAACAATGGAAGAGTTCCGAAGCATTCTTAAACTTCAGCGGAATTCCGAGAACAATGGAAGAGTTCCGAAGCATTTTTAAAAGTCAGCGGAATTCCGAGAACAATGGAAGAGTTCCGAAGCATTTTTAAAAGTCAGCAGAATTCCGAGAACAATAGAAGGGTACCAAAGCATGTTTAAACTTCAGCGGAATTCTGAGAACAATGTAAGAGTTCCGAAGCATTTTTAAACTTCACCGGAATTCCGAGAACAATGGAAGAGTTCCGAAGCATTTTTAAACGTCAGCGGAATTCCGAGAACAATGGAAGAGTTCTGAAGCATTTTTAAACGTCAGCGGAATTTTGAAAACAATGGAAGATTTCCGAAGCATTTTTAAACGTCAGCGGAGTTCTGCGAACACTGGAAGAGTTCCGAAGCATTTTTAAACTTCAGCGGAATTTGGAGAACAATCGAAGAGTTCCAAAGCATTTTTAAAAGTCAGCGGAATTCCGAGAACACTGGAAGAGTTCCGAAGCATTTTTAAACTTCAGCGGAATTTGGAGAACAATCGAAGAGTTCCGAAGCATTTTTAAAAGTCAGCGGAATTCCGAGAACAATGGAAGCTTTGTGAAGCATTTTTAAACGTCAGCGGAATTCCGAGAACAATGGAAGAGTTCCGAAGCATTTTTAAATGTCAGCGGAATTCTGAGAACAGTGGAAGAGTTCCGAAGCATTTTTAAACTTCAGCAGAATTCCGAGAACAATGGAAGAGTTCCGAAGCATACTTAAACTTCAGCAGAATTCCGAGAACAATGGAAGAGTTCTGAAGCATTTTTTAAAGTCAGCGGAATAACGAGAACAATGGAAGAGTTGTGAAGCATTTTTAAACGTCAGCGGAATTCCAGAACAATGGAAGAGTTCTGAAGCATTTTTAAATGTCAGCGGAATTCCGAAAACAATGGAAGAGTTCCGAAGCATTTTTAAAAGTCAGCGGAATTCCAAGAACAATGGAAGAGTTCTGAAGCATTTTTAAACATCAGCGGAATTTTGAAAACAATGGAAGATTTCCGAAGCATTTTTAAAATTCAGCAGAATTCTGAGAACAATGGAAGTGTTCTGAAGCATTCTTAAACTTCAGCGGAATTCCGAGAACAATGGAAGAGTTTTGAAGCAATTTTAAGCGTCAGCGGAATTCCGACAACAATGGAAGAGTTCCGAAGCATTTTTAAAAGTAAGCGGAATTCTGAGAACAATAGAAGAGTTGTGAAGCATTTTTAAGCGTCAGCGGAATTCCGAGAACAATGGACGAATTCCGAAGCATTTTTAAACTTCAAAACTTCAGCAGAATTCCAAGAACAATGGAAGAGTTTCGAAGCATTCTTAAACTTCAGCAGAATTCCTGGATCAATGGAAGAGTTCCGAAGCATTTTTAAAAGTCAGCAGAATTCCGAGAACAATAGAAGGGTACCAAAGCATGTTTAAACTTCAGCGGAATTCTGAGAACAATGTAAGAGTTCCGAAGCATTTTTAAACTTCACCGGAATTCCGAGAACAATGGAAGAGTTCCGAAGCATTTTTAAACGTCAGCGGAATTCCGAGAACAATGGAAGAGTTCTGAATCATTTTTAAACGTCAGCGGAATTTTGAAAACAATGGAAGAGTTCCGAAGCATTTTTAAACGTCAGCGGAATTCCGAGAACAATGGAAGAGTTCTGAATCATTTTTAAACGTCAGCGGAATTTTGAAAACAATGGAAGAGTTCCGAAGCATTTTTAAACTTCAGCGGAATCTGGAGAACAATCGAAGAGTTCCGAAGTATTTTTAAAAGTCAGCGGAATTCCGAGAACACTGGAAGAGTTCCGAAGCATTTTTAAACTTCAGCGGAATTTGGAGAACAATCGAAGAGTTCCGAAGCATTTTTAAAAGTCAGCGGAATTCCGAGAACAATGGAAGAGTTCCGAAGCATTTTTAAATGTCAGCGGAATTCCGAGAACAATGGAAGAGTTCCAAAGCATTTTTAAATGTCAGCGGAATTCTGAGAACAATGGAAGAGTTCCGAAGCATTTTTAAACTTCAGCAGAATTCCGAGAACAATGGAAGAGTTCCGAAGCATACTTAAACTTCAGCAGAATTCCGAGAACAATGGAAGAGTTCCGAAGCATTTTTAAACTTCAAAACTTCAGCAGAATTCCGAGAACAATGGAAGAGTTCCGAAGCATTCTTAAACTTCAGCGGAATTCCGAGAACAATGGAAGAGTTCCGAAGCATTTTTAAAAGTCAGCGGAATTCCGAGAACAATGGAAGAGTTCTGAAGCATTTTTAAACATCAGCGGAATTTTGAAAACAATGGAAGATTTCCGAAGCATTTTTAAACGTCAGCGGAATTCCGAGAACAATGGAAGAGTTCCGAAGCATTTTTAAATGTCAGCGGAATTCCGAGAACAATAGAAGAGTTGTGAAGCAATTTTAAGCGTCAGCGGAATTCCGACAACAATGGAAGAGTTCCGAAGCATTTTTAAAAGTAAGCGGAATTCTGAGAACAATAGAAGAGTTGTGAAGCATTTTTAAGCGTCAGCGGAATTCCGAGAACAATGGACGAATTCCGAAGCATTTTTAAACTTCAAAACTTCAGCAGAATTCCAAGAACAATGGAAGAGTTCCGAAGCATTTTTAAACTTCAGCAGAATTCCTGGATCAATGGAAGAGTTCCGAAACATTTTTAAAAGTCAGCAGAACTCCGAGAACAATAGAAGGGTACCAAAGCATGTTTAAACTTCAGCGGAATTCTGAGAACAATGTAAGAGTTCCGAAGCATTTTTAAACTTCACCGGAATTCCGAGAACAATGGAAGAGTTCCGAAGCATTTTTAAACGTCAGCGGAATTCCGAGAACAATGGAAGAGTTCTGAATCATTTTTAAACGTCAGCGGAATTTTGAAAACAATGGAAGAGTTCCGAAGCATTTTTAAACGTCAGCGGAATTCCGAGAACAATGGAAGAGTTCTGAATCATTTTTAAACGTCAGCGGAATTTTGAAAACAATGGAAGAGTTCCGAAGCATTTTTAAACTTCAGCGGAATTTGGAGAACAATCGAAGAGTTCCGAAGCATTTTTAAAAGTCAGCGGAATTCCGAGAACACTGGAAGAGTTCCGAAGCATTTTTAAACTTCAGCGGAATTTGGAGAACAATCGAAGAGTTCCGAAGCATTTTTAAAAGTCAGCGGAATTCCGAGAACAATGGAAGAGTTCCGAAGCATTTTTAAATGTCAGCGGAATTCCGAGAACAATGGAAGAGTTCCGAAGCATTTTTAAATGTCAGCGGAATTCTGAGAACAATGGAAGAGTTCCGAAGCATTTTTAAACTTCAGCAGAATTCCGAGAACAATGGAAGAGTTCCGAAGCATACTTAAACTTCAGCAGAATTCCGAGAACAATGGAAGAGTTCCGAAGCATTTTTAAACTTCAAAACTTCAGCAGAATTCCGAGAACAATGGAAGAGTTCCGAAGCATTCTTAAACTTCAGCGGAATTCCGAGAACAATGGAAGAGTTCCGAAGCATTTTTAAAAGTCAGCGGAATTCCGAGAACAATGGAAGAGTTCTGAAGCATTTTTAAACATCAGCGGAATTTTGAAAACAATGGAAGATTTCCGAAGCATTTTTAAACGTCAGCGGAATTCCGAGAACAATGGAAGAGTTCCGAAGCATTTTTAAATGTCAGCGGAATTCCGAGAACAATAGAAGAGTTGTGAAGCAATTTTAAGCGTCAGCGGAATTCCGACAACAATGGAAGAGTTCCGAAGCATTTTTAAAAGTAAGCGGAATTCTGAGAACAATAGAAGAGTTGTGAAGCATTTTTAAGCGTCAGCGGAATTCCGAGAACAATGGACGAATTCCGAAGCATTTTTAAACTTCAAAACTTCAGCAGAATTCCAAGAACAATGGAAGAGTTTCGAAGCATTCTTAAACTTCAGCGGAAATCCGAGAACAAAGGAAGAGTTCCGAAGCATTTTTAAAAGTCAGCGGAATTCCGAGAACAATAGAAGAGTTCCGGAGCATTTTTAAACTTCAGCAGAATTCCTGGATCAATGGAAGAGTTCCGAAGCATTTTTAAAAGTCAGCAGAATTCCGAGAACAATAGAAGGGTACCAAAGCATGTTTAAACTTCAGCGGAATTCTGAGAACAATGTAAGAGTTCCGAAGCTTTTTTAAACTTCACCGGAATTCCGAGAACAATGGAAGAGTTCCGAAGCATTTTTAAACGTCAGCGGAATTCCGAGAACAATGGAAGAGTTCTTAAGCCTTTTTAAATGTCAGCGGAATTCCGAGAACAATGGAAGAGTTCCGAAGCATTTTTAAATGTCAGCGGAATTCTGAGAACAATGGAAGAGTTCCGAAGCATTTTTAAACTTCAGCAGAATTCTAGAACAATGGAAGAGTTCCGAAGCATACTTAAACTTCAGCAGAATTCCGAGAACAATGGAAGAGTTCCGAAGCATTTTTAAACTTCAAATCTTCAGCAGAATTCCGAGAACAATGGAAGAGTTCCGAAGCATTCTTAAACTTCAGCGGAATTCCGAGAACAATGGAAGAGTTCCGAAGCATTCTTAAACTTCAGCGGAATTCCGAGAACAATGGAAGAGTTCCGAAGCATTTTTAAAAGTCAGCGGAATTCCGAGAACAATGGAAGAGTTCCGAAGCATTTTTAAACGTCAGCGGAATTTTGAAAACAATGGAAGATTTCCGAAGCATTTTTAAACGTCAGCGGAGTTCTGCGAACACTGGAGGAGTTCCGAAGCATTTTTAAAAGTCAGCGGAATTCCGAGAACAATGTAAGAGTTGTGAAGCATTTTTAAGCGTCAGTGGAATTCCGAGAACAATGGAAAAATTCCGAAGCATTTTTAAACTTCAAAACTTCGGCGGAATTCCGAGAACAATGGAAGAGTTCCGAAGCATTTTTAAAAGTCAGCGGAATTCCGAGAACAATGGAAGAGTTCCGAAGCATTTTTAAAAGTCAGCGGAATTCCGAGAACAATGGAAGAGTTCCGAAGCATTTTTAAAAGTCAGCAGAATTCCGAGAACAATAGAAGGGTACCAAAGCATGTTTAAACTTCAGCGGAATTCTGAGAACAATGGAAGAGTTCCGAAGCATTTTTAAACTTCAGCGGAATTTGGAGAACAATCGAAGAGTTCCGAAGCATTTTTAAAAGTCAGCAGAATTCCGAGAACAATGGAAGAGTTGTGAAGCATTTTTAAGCATCAGCGGAATTCCGAGAACAATGGAAGAGTTCCGAAGCATTTTTAAACTTCAGCAGAATTCTGAGAACAATGGAAGAGTTCCGAAGCATTCTTAAACTTCAGCGGAATTCCGAGAACAATGGAAGAGTTTCGAAGCATTTTTAAAAGTCAGCGGAATTCCGAGAACAATAGAAGAGTTGTGAAGCAATTTTAAGCGTCAGCGGAATTCCGAGAACAATGGAAGTGTTCCGAAGCATTTTTAAACGTCAGCGGAATTCCGAGAACGATGGAAGAGTTCTGAAGCATTTTTAAAAGTCAGCGGAATTCTGAGAACAATAGAAGAGTTGTGAAGCATTTTTAAGCGTCAGCGGAATTCCGAGAACAATGGAAGAATTCCGAAGCATTTTTAAACTTCAAAACTTCAGTAGAATTCCGAGAACAATGGAAGAGTTCTGAAGCATTCTTAAACTTCAGCGGAATTCCGAGAACAATGGAAGAGTTCCGAAGCATTTTTAAAAGTCAGCGGAATTCCGAGAACAATGGAAGAGTTACGAAGCATTTTTAAAAGTCAGCAGAATTCCGAGAACAATAGAAGGGTACCAAAGCATGTTTAAACTTCAGCGGAATTCTGAGAACAATGTAAGCGTTCCGAAGCATTTTTAAACTTCACCGCAATTCCGAGAACAATGGAAGAGTTCCGAAGCATTTTTAAACGTCAGCGGAATTCCGAGAACAATGGAAGAGTTCTGAAGCATTTTTAAACGTCAGAGGAATTTTGAAAACAATGGAAGATTTCCGAAGCATTTTTAAACGTCAGCGGAATTCTGCGAACACTGGAAGAGTTCCGAAGCATTTTTAAACTTCAGCGGAATTCCGAGAACAATGGAAGAGTTGTGAAGCATTTTTAAAAGTCAGCGGAATTCCGAGAACAATAGAAGAGTTGTGAAGCAATTTTAAGCATCAGCGGAATTCCGAGAACAATGGAAGTGTTCCGAAGCATTTTTAAACGTCAGCGGAATTCCGAGAACAATGGAAGAGTTCTGAAGCATTTTTAAAAGTCAGCGGAATTCTGAGAACAATAGAAGAGTTGTGAAGCATTTTTAAGCGTCAGCGGAATTCCGGGAACAATGGAAGAATTCCGAAGCATTTTTAAACTTCAAAACTTCAGCAGAATTCCGAGAACAATGGAAGAGTTCCGAAGCATTCTTAAACTTCAGCGGAATTCCGAGAACAATGGAAGAGTTCCGAAGCATTTTTAAAAGTCAGCGGAATTCCGAGAACAATGGAAGAGTTCCGAAGCATTTTTAAAAGTCAGCAGAATTCCGAGAACAATAGAAGGGTACCAAAGCATGTTTAAACTTCAGCGGAATTCTGAGAACAATGGAAGAGTTCCGAAGCATTTTTAAACGTCAGCGGAATTCCGAGAACAATGGAAGAGTTCTGAAGCATTTTTAAAAGTCAGCGGAATACCGAGAACAATGGAAGAGTTGTGAAGCATTTTTAAACATCAGCGGAATACCAGAACAATGGAAGAGTTCCGAAGCAATTTTAAATGTCAGCGGAATTCTGAGAACAATGGAAGAGTTCTAAAGCATTTTTAAAAGTCAGCGTAATTCCGAGAACAATGGAACAGTTGTGAAGCATTTTTAAAAGTCAGCGGAATTCCAAGAACAATGGAAGAGTTGTGAAGCATTTTTAAACGTCAGCGGAATTCCGAGAACAATGGAAGAGTTCTGAAGCCTTTTTAAATGTCAGCGGAATTCCGAGAACAATGGAAGAGTTCCGAAGCATTTTTAAATGTCAGCGGAATTCTGAGAACAATGGAAAAGTTCCGAAGCATTTTTAAACTTCAGCAGTATTCCGAGAACAATGGAAGAGTTCCGAAGCATTTTTAAACTTCAGCAGAATTCTGAGAACAATGGAAGAGTTCTGAAGCATTCTTAAACTTCAGCGGAATTCCGAGAACAATGGAACAGTTTTGAAGCAATTTTAAGCGTCAGCGGAATTCCGACAACAATGGAAGAGTTCCGAAGCATTTTTAAAAGTCAGCGGAATTCTGAGAACAATAGAAGAGTTGTGAAGCATTTTTAAGCGTCAGCGGAATTCCGAGAACAATGGAAGAATTCCGAAGCATTTTTAAACTTCAAAGCTTCAGAAGAATTCCGAGAACAATGGAAGAGTTCCGAAGCATTCTTAAACTTCAGCGGAATTCCGAGAACAATGGAAGAGTTCCGAAGCATTTTTAAAAGTCAGCGGAATTCCGAGAACAATGGAAGAGTTGCGAAGCATTTTTAAACATCAGCAGAATTCCTGGATCAATGGAAGAGTTCCGAATCATTTTTAAAAGTCAGCAGAATTCCGAGAACAATAGAAGGGTACCAAAGCATGTTTAAACTTCAGCGGAATTCTGAGAACAATGGAAGAGTTCCGAAGCATTTTTAAACTTCACCGGAATTCCGAGAACAATGGAAGAGTTCCGAATCATTTTTAAACGTCAGGGGAATTCCGAGAACAATGGAAGTGTTCTGAAGCATTTTTAAACGTCAGCGGAATTTTGAAAACAATGGAAGATTTCCGAAGCATTTTTAAACGTCAGCGGATTTCTTTGAACACTGGAAGAGTTCCGAAGCATTTTTAAACTTCAGCGGAATTTGGAGAACAATCGAAGAGTTCCGAAGCATTTTTAAAAGTCAGCGGAATTACGAGAACACTGGAAGAGTTCCGAAGCATTTTTAAACTTCAGCGGAATTTGGAGAACAATGGAAGAGTTCCGAAGCATTTTTAAAAGTCAGCGGAATTCCGAGAACAATGGAAGAGTTCTAAAGCATTTTTAAAAGTCAGCGGAATTCCGAGAACAATGGAACAGTTGTGAAGCATTTTTAAAAGTCAGCGCAATTCCAAGAACAATGGAAGAGTTGTGAAGCATTTTTAAACGTCAGCGGAATTCCGAGAACAATGGAAGAGTTCTGAAGCCTTTTTAAATGTCAGCGGAATTCCGAGAACAATGGAAGAGTTCTGAAGCATTTTTAAATGTCAGCGGAATTCTGAGAACAATGGAAGAGTTCCGAAGCATTTTTAAACTTCAGCAGTATTCCGAGAACAATGGAAGAGTTCCGAAGCATACTTAAACTTCAGCGGAATTCCGAGAACAATGGAAGAGTTCTGAAGCATTTTTAAAAGTCAGCGGAATACCGAGAACAATGGAAGAGTTGTGAAGCATTTTTAAACATCAGCGGAATACCAGAACAATGGAAGAGTTCCGAAGCAATTTTAAATGTCAGCGGAATTCTGAGAACAATGGAAGAGTTCTGAAGCATTTTTAAACGTCAGCGGATTTTGAAAACAATGGAAGATTTCCGAAGCATTTTTAAACGTCAGCGGAATTCTGCGAACACTGGAAGAGTTCCGAAGCATTTTTAAACTTCAGCGGAATTTGGAGAACAATCGAAGAGTTCCGAAGCAATTTTAAAAGTCAGCGGAATTCCGAGAACAATGGAAGAGTTGTGAAGCATTTTTAAACGTCAGTGGAATTCCAAGAACAAAGGAAGAGTTCCGAAGCATTTTTAAACGTCAGCGGAATTCCGAGAACAATGGAAGAGTTCTGAAGGCTTTTTAAATGTCAGCGGAATTCCGAGAACAATGGAAGAGTTCCGAAGCATTTTTAAATGTCAGCGGAATTCTGAGAACAATGGAAGAGTTCCGAAGCATTTTTAAACTTCAGCGGAATTCCGAGAACAATGGAAGAGTTCAGAAGCATTTTTAAAAGTCAGCGGAATACCGAGAACAATGGAAGAGTTGTGAAGCATTTTTAAGCATCAGCGGAATTCCGAGAACAATGGAAGAGTTCCGAAGCATTCTTAAACTTCAGCG
Source organism: Phyllobates terribilis (assembly GCF_046119375.1). Classification (NCBI taxonomy): domain Eukaryota; kingdom Metazoa; phylum Chordata; class Amphibia; order Anura; family Dendrobatidae; genus Phyllobates; species Phyllobates terribilis. The sequence goes on along the minus strand of NW_027362788.1, from coordinate 7,816,678 downwards.
GAATTCCGAGAACAATGGAAGAGTTTCGAAGCATTTTTAAAAGTCAGCGGAATTCCGAGAACAATTGAAGAGTTGTGAAGCAATTTTAAGCGTCAGCGGAATTCCGAGAACAATGGAAGAGTTCCGAAGCATTTTTAAACGTCAGCGGAATTCCGAGAACAATGGAAGAGTTCTGAAGCATTTTTAAAAGTCAGCGGAATTCTGAGAACTATAGAAGAGTTGTGAAGCATTTTTAAGCGTCAGCGGAATTCCGAGAACAATGGAAGAATTCCGAAGCATTTTTAAACTTCAAAACTTCAGCGGAATTCCGAGAACAATGGAAGAGTTCCGAAGCATTTTTAAAAGTCAGCGGAATTCCGAGAACAATGGAAGAGTTCCGAAACATTTTTAAAAGTCAGCAGAATTCCGAGAACAATAGAACGGTACCAAAGCATGTTTAAACTTCAGCGGAATTCTGAGAACAATGTAAGCGTTCCGTAGCATTTTTAAACTTCACCGGAATTCCGAGAACAATGGAAGAGTTCTGAAGCATTTTTAAACATCAGCGGAATTTTGAAAACAATGGAAGATTTCCGAAGCATTTTTAAACGTCAGCGGAATTCTGCGAACACTGGAAGAGTTCCGAAGCATTTTTAAACTTCAGCGGAATTTGGAGAACAATCGAAGAGTTCCGAAGCATTTTTAAAAGTCAGCAGAATTCCGAGAACAATGGAAGAGTTGTGAAGCATTTTTAAGTGTCAGCGGAATTCCGAGAGCAATGGAAGAGTTCCGAAGCATTTTTAAACTTCATCAGAATTCTGAGAACAATGGAAGAGTTCCGAAGCATTCTTAAACTTCAGCGGAATTCCGAGAACAATGGAAGAGTTTCGAAGCATTTTTAAAAGTCAGCGGAATTCCGAGAACAATAGAAGAGTTGTGAAGCAATTTTAAGCGTCAGCGGAATTCCGAGAACAATGGAAGTGTTCCGAAGCATTTTTAAACGTCAGCGGAATTCCGAGAACGATGGAAGAGTTCTGAAGCATTTTTAAAAGTCAGCGGAATTCTGAGAACAATAGAAGAGTTGTGAAGCATTTTTAAGATTCAGCGGAATTCCGAGAACAATGGAAGAATTCCGAAGCATTTTTAAACTTCAAAACTTCAGTAGAATTCCGAGAACAATGGAAGAGTTCTGAAGCATTCTTAAACTTCAGCGGAATTCTGAGAACAATGGAAGAGTTCCGAAGCATTTTTAAAAGTCAGCGAATTCCGAGAACAATGGAAGAGTTCCGAAGCATTTTTAAAAGTCAGCAGAATTCCGAGAACAATAGAAGGGTACCAAAGCATGTTTAAACTTCAGCGGAATTCTGAGAACAATGTAAGTGTTCCGAAGCATTTTTAAACTTCACCGGAATTCCGAGAACAATGGAAGAGTTCCGAAGCATTTTTAAACGTCAGCGGAATTCCGAGAACAATGGAAGAGTTCTGAAGCATTTTTAAACATCAGCGGAATTTTGAAAACAATGGAAGATTTCCGAAGCATTTTTAAACGTCAGCGGAATTCTGCGAACACTGGAAGAGTTCCGAAGCATTTTTAAACTTCAGCGGAATTTGGAGAACAATCGAAGAGTTCCGAAGCATTTTTAAAAGTCAGCGGAATTCCGAGAATAATAGAAGAGTTGTGAAGCAATTTTAAGCATCAGCGGAATTCCGAGAACAATGGAAGTGTTCCGAAGCATTTTTAAACGTCAGCGGAATTCCGAGAACAATGGAAGAGTTCTGAAGCATTTTTAAAAGTCAGCGGAATTCTGAGAACAATAGAAGAGTTGTGAAGCATTTTTAAGCGTCAGCGGAATTCCGGGAACAATGGAAGAATTCCGAAGCATTTTTAAACTTCAAAACTTCAGCAGAATTCCGAGAACAATGGAAGAGTTCCGAAGCATTCTTAAACTTCAGCGGAATTCCGAGAACAATGGAAGAGTTCCGAAGCATTTTTAAAAGTCAGCGGAATTCCGAGAACAATGGAAGAGTTCCGAAGCATTTTTAAAAGTCAGCAGAATTCCGAGAACAATAGAAGGGTACCAAAGCATGTTTAAACTTCAGCGGAATTCTGAGAACAATGGAAGAGTTCCGAAGCATTTTTAAACGTCAGCGGAATTCCGAGAACAATGGAAGAGTTCTGAAGCATTTTTAAACGTCAGCGGAATTTTGAAATCAATGGAAGATTTCCGAAGCATTTTTAAACGTCAGCGGAATTCTGCGAACACTGGAGGAGTTCCGAAGCATTTTTAAAAGTCAGCGGAATTCCGAGAACAATGTAAGAGTTGTGAAGCATTTTTAAGCGTCAGTGGAATTCCGAGAACAATGGAAAAATTCCGAAGCATTTTTAAACTTCAAAACTTCGGCGGAATTCCGAGAACAATGGAAGAGTTCCGAAGCATTTTTAAAAGTCAGCGGAATTCCGAGAACAATGGAAGAGTTCCGAAGCATTTTTAAAAGTCAGCGGAATTCCGAGAACAATGGAAGAGTTCCGAAGCATTTTTAAAAGTCAGCAGAATTCCGAGAACAATAGAAGGGTACCAAAGCATGTTTAAACTTCAGCGGAATTCTGAGAACAATGGAAGAGTTCCGAAGCATTTTTAAACTTCAGCGGAATTTGGAGAACAATCGAAGAGTTCCGAAGCATTTTTAAAAGTCAGCAGAATTCCGAGAACAATGGAAGAGTTGTGAAGCATTTTTAAGCATCAGCGGAATTCCGAGAACAATGGAAGAGTTCCGAAGCATTTTTAAACTTCAGCAGAATTCTGAGAACAATGGAAGAGTTCCGAAGCATTCTTAAACTTCAGCGGAATTCCGAGAACAATGGAAGAGTTTCGAAGCATTTTTAAAAGTCAGCGGAATTCCGAGAACAATAGAAGAGTTGTGAAGCAATTTTAAGCGTCAGCGGAATTCCGAGAACAATGGAAGTGTTCCGAAGCATTTTTAAACGTCAGCGGAATTCCGAGAACGATGGAAGAGTTCTGAAGCATTTTTAAAAGTCAGCGGAATTCTGAGAACAATAGAAGAGTTGTGAAGCATTTTTAAGCGTCAGCGGAATTCCGAGAACAATGGAAGAATTCCGAAGCATTTTTAAACTTCAAAACTTCAGTAGAATTCCGAGAACAATGGAAGAGTTCTGAAGCATTCTTAAACTTCAGCGGAATTCCGAGAACAATGGAAGAGTTCCGAAGCATTTTTAAAAGTCAGCGGAATTCCGAGAACAATGGAAGAGTTACGAAGCATTTTTAAAAGTCAGCAGAATTCCGAGAACAATAGAAGGGTACCAAAGCATGTTTAAACTTCAGCGGAATTCTGAGAACAATGTAAGCGTTCCGAAGCATTTTTAAACTTCACCGCAATTCCGAGAACAATGGAAGAGTTCCGAAGCATTTTTAAACGTCAGCGGAATTCCGAGAACAATGGAAGAGTTCTGAAGCATTTTTAAACGTCAGAGGAATTTTGAAAACAATGGAAGATTTCCGAAGCATTTTTAAACGTCAGCGGAATTCTGCGAACACTGGAAGAGTTCCGAAGCATTTTTAAACTTCAGCGGAATTCCGAGAACAATGGAAGAGTTGTGAAGCATTTTTAAAAGTCAGCGGAATTCCGAGAACAATAGAAGAGTTGTGAAGCAATTTTAAGCATCAGCGGAATTCCGAGAACAATGGAAGTGTTCCGAAGCATTTTTAAACGTCAGCGGAATTCCGAGAACAATGGAAGAGTTCTGAAGCATTTTTAAAAGTCAGCGGAATTCTGAGAACAATAGAAGAGTTGTGAAGCATTTTTAAGCGTCAGCGGAATTCCGGGAACAATGGAAGAATTCCGAAGCATTTTTAAACTTCAAAACTTCAGCAGAATTCCGAGAACAATGGAAGAGTTCCGAAGCATTCTTAAACTTCAGCGGAATTCCGAGAACAATGGAAGAGTTCCGAAGCATTTTTAAAAGTCAGCGGAATTCCGAGAACAATGGAAGAGTTCCGAAGCATTTTTAAAAGTCAGCAGAATTCCGAGAACAATAGAAGGGTACCAAAGCATGTTTAAACTTCAGCGGAATTCTGAGAACAATGGAAGAGTTCCGAAGCATTTTTAAACGTCAGCGGAATTCCGAGAACAATGGAAGAGTTCTGAAGCATTTTTAAACGTCAGCGGAATTTTGAAAACAATGGAAGATTTCCGAAGCATTTTTAAACGTCAGCGGAATTCTGCGAACACTGGAAGAGTTCCGAAGCATTTTTAAAAGTCAGCGGAATTCTGAGAACAATGTAAGAGTTGTGAAGCATTTTTAAGCGTCAGTGGAATTCCGAGAACAATGGAAAAATTCCGAAGCATTTTTAAACTTCAAAACTTCGGCGGAATTCCGAGAACAATGGAAGAGTTCCGAAGCATTTTTAAAAGTCAGCGGAATTCCGAGAACAATGGAAGAGTTCCGAAGCATTTTTAAAAGTCAGCAGAATTCCGAGAACAATAGAAGGGTACCAAAGCATGTTTAAACTTCAGCGGAATTCCGAGAACAATGGAAGAGTTCCGAAGCATTTTTAAAAGTCAGCGGAATTCCGAGAACAATGGAAGAGTTCCGAAGCATTTTTAAAAGTCAGCAGAATTCCGAGAACAATAGAAGGGTACCAAAGCATGTTTAAACTTCAGCGGAATTCTGAGAACAATGTAAGCGTTCCGAAGCATTTTTAAACTTCACCGCAATTCCGAGAACAATGGAAGAGTTCCGAAGCATTTTTAAACGTCAGCGGAATTCCGAGAACAATGGAAGAGTTCTGAAGCATTTTTAAACGTCAGCGGAATTCTGCGAACACTGGAAGAGTTCCGAAGCATTTTTAAACTTCAGCGGAATTTGGAGAACAATCGAAGAGTTCCGAAGCATTTTTAAAAGTCAGCGGAATTCCGAGAACAATGGAAGAGTTCTAAAGCATTTTTAAAAGTCAGCGGAATTCCAAGAACAATGGAAGAGTTGTGAAGCATTTTTAAAAGTCAGCGGAATTCCAAGAACAATGGAAGAGTTGTGAAGCATTTTTAAACGTCAGCGGAATTCCGAGAACAATGGAAGAGTTCTGAAGCCTTTTTAAATGTCAGCGGAATTCCGAGAACAATGGAAGAGTTCCGAAGCATTTTTAAATGTCAACGGAATTCTGAGATCAATGGAAGAGTTCCGAAGCATTTTTAAATGTCAGCGGAATTCCGAGAACAATAGAAGAGTTGTGAAGCATTTTTAAGCGTCAGCGGAATTCCGAGAACAATGGAAGAGTTCCGAAGCATTTTTAAACTTCAGCAGAATTCTGAGAACAATGGAAGAGTTCTGAAGCATTCTTAAACTTCAGCGGAATTCCGAGAACAATGGAACAGTTTTGAAGCAATTTTAAGCGTCAGCGGAATTCCGACAACAATGGAAGAGTTCTGAAGCATTCTTAAACTTCAGCGGAATTCCGAGAACAATGGAAGAGTTCCGAAGCATTTTTAAAAGTCAGCGGAATTCCGAGAACAATGGAAGAGTTACGAAGCATTTTTAAAAGTCAGCAGAATTCCGAGAACAATAGAAGGGTACCAAAGCATGTTTAAACTTCAGCGGAATTCTGAGAACAATGTAAGCGTTCCGAAGCATTTTTAAACTTCACCGCAATTCCGAGAACAATGGAAGAGTTCCGAAGCATTTTTAAACGTCAGCGGAATTCCGAGAACAATGGAAGAGTTCTGAAGCATTTTTAAACGTCAGAGGAATTTTGAAAACAATGGAAGATTTCCGAAGCATTTTTAAACGTCAGCGGAATTCTGCGAACACTGGAAGAGTTCCGAAGCATTTTTAAACTTCAGCGGAATTCCGAGAACAATGGAAGAGTTGTGAAGCATTTTTAAAAGTCAGCGGAATTCCGAGAACAATAGAAGAGTTGTGAAGCAATTTTAAGCATCAGCGGAATTCCGAGAACAATGGAAGTGTTCCGAAGCATTTTTAAACGTCAGCGGAATTCCGAGAACAATGGAAGAGTTCTGAAGCATTTTTAAAAGTCAGCGGAATTCTGAGAACAATAGAAGAGTTGTGAAGCATTTTTAAGCGTCAGCGGAATTCCGGGAACAATGGAAGAATTCCGAAGCATTTTTAAACTTCAAAACTTCAGCAGAATTCCGAGAACAATGGAAGAGTTCCGAAGCATTCTTAAACTTCAGCGGAATTCCGAGAACAATGGAAGAGTTCCGAAGCATTTTTAAAAGTCAGCGGAATTCCGAGAACAATGGAAGAGTTCCGAAGCATTTTTAAAAGTCAGCAGAATTCCGAGAACAATAGAAGGGTACCAAAGCATGTTTAAACTTCAGCGGAATTCTGAGAACAATGGAAGAGTTCCGAAGCATTTTTAAACGTCAGCGGAATTCCGAGAACAATGGAAGAGTTCTGAAGCATTTTTAAACGTCAGCGGAATTTTGAAAACAATGGAAGATTTCCGAAGCATTTTTAAACGTCAGCGGAATTCTGCGAACACTGGAAGAGTTCCGAAGCATTTTTAAAAGTCAGCGGAATTCCGAGAACAATGTAAGAGTTGTGAAGCATTTTTAAGCGTCAGTGGAATTCCGAGAACAATGGAAAAATTCCGAAGCATTTTTAAACTTCAAAACTTCGGCGGAATTCCGAGAACAATGGAAGAGTTCCGAAGCATTTTTAAAAGTCAGCGGAATTCCGAGAACAATGGAAGAGTTCCGAAGCATTTTTAAAAGTCAGCAGAATTCCGAGAACAATAGAAGGGTACCAAAGCATGTTTAAACTTCAGCGGAATTCCGAGAACAATGGAAGAGTTCCGAAGCATTTTTAAAAGTCAGCGGAATTCCGAGAACAATGGAAGAGTTCCGAAGCATTTTTAAAAGTCAGCAGAATTCCGAGAACAATAGAAGGGTACCAAAGCATGTTTAAACTTCAGCGGAATTCTGAGAACAATGTAAGTGTTCCGAAGCATTTTTAAACTTCACCGCAATTCCGAGAACAATGGAAGAGTTCCGAAGCATTTTTAAACGTCAGCGGAATTCCGAGAACAATGGAAGAGTTCTGAAGCATTTTTAAATGTCAGCGGAATTTTGAAAACAATGGAAGATTTCCGAAGCATTTTTAAACGTTAGCGGAATTCTGCGAACACTGGAAGAGTTCCGAAGCATTTTTAAACTTCAGCGGAATTCCGAGAACAATGGAAGAGTTGTGAAGCATTTTTAAAAGTCAGCGGAATTCCGAGAACAATAGAAGAGTTGTGAAGCAATTTTAAGCATCAGCGGAATTCCGAGAACAATGGAAGTGTTCCGAAGCATTTTTAAACGTCAGCGGAATTCCGAGAACAATGGAAGAGTTCTGAAGCATTTTTAAAAGTCAGCGGAATTCTGAGAACAATAGAAGAGTTGTGAAGCATTTTTAAGCGTCAGCGGAATTCCGGGAACAATGGAAGAATTCCGAAGCATTTTTAAACTTCAAAACTTCAGCAGAATTCCGAGAACAATGGAAGAGTTCCGAAGCATTCTTAAACTTCAGCGGAATTCCGAGAACAATGGAAGAGTTCCGAAGCATTTTTAAAAGTCAGCGGAATTCCGAGAACAATGGAAGAGTTCCGAAGCATTTTTAAAAGTCAGCAGAATTCCGAGAACAATAGAAGGGTACCAAAGCATGTTTAAACTTCAGCGGAATTCTGAGAACAATGGAAGAGTTCCGAAGCATTTTTAAACTTCAGCGGAATTCCGAGAACAATGGAAGAGTTCTGAAGCATTTTTAAACGTCAGCGGAATTTTGAAAACAATGGAAGATTTCCGAAGCATTTTTAAACGTCAGCGGAATTCTGCGAACACTGGAAGAGTTCCGAAGCATTTTTAAAAGTCAGCGGAATTCCGAGAACAATGGAAGAGTTGTGAAGCATTTTTAAGCGTCAGTGGAATTCCGAGAACAATGGAAAAATTCCGAAGCATTTTTAAACTTCAAAACTTCGGCGGAATTCCGAGAACAATGGAAGAGTTCCGAAGCATTTTTAAAAGTCAGCGGAATTCCGAGAACAATGTAAGAGTTCCGAAGCATTTTTAAAAGTCAGCAGAATTCCGAGAACAATAGAAGGGTACCAAAGCATGTTTAAACTTCAGCGGAATTCTGAGAACAATGTAAGCGTTCCGAAGCATTTTTAAACTTCACCGCAATTCCGAGAACAATGGAAGAGTTCCGAAGCATTTTTAAACGTCAGCGGAATTCCGAGAACAATGGAAGAGTTCCGAAGCATTTTTAAACTTCAGCGGAATTTGGAGAACAATCGAAGAGTTCCGAAGCATTTTTAAAAGTCAGCGGAATTCCGAGAACAATGGAAGAGTTCTAAAGCATTTTTAAAAGTCAGCGGAATTCCGAGAACAATGGAAGAGTTGTGAAGCATTTTTAAAAGTCAGCGGAATTCCAAGAACAATGGAAGAGTTGTGAAGCATTTTTAAACGTCAGCGGAATTCCGAGAACAATGGAAGAGTTCTGAAGCCTTTTTAAATGTCAGCGGAATTCCGAGAACAATGGAAGAGTTCCGAAGCATTTTTAAATGTCAACGGAATTCTGAGATCAATGGAAGAGTTCCGAAGCATTTTTAAATGTCAGCGGAATTCCGAGAACAATAGAAGAGTTGTGAAGCATTTTTAAGTGTCAGCGGAATTCCGAGAACAATGGAAGAGTTCCGAAGCATTTTTAAACTTCAGCAGAATTCTGAGAACAATGGAAGAGTTCTGAAGCATTCTTAAACTTCAGCGGAATTCCGAGAACAATGGAACAGTTTTGAAGCAATTTTAAGCGTCAGCGGAATTCCGACAACAATGGAAGAGTTCCGAAGCATTTTTAAAAGTCAGCGGAATTCTGAGAACAATAGAAGAGTTGTGAAGCATTTTTAAGCGTCAGCGGAATTCCGAGAACAATGGAAGAATTCCGAAGCATTTTTAAACTTCAAAACTTCAGAAGAATTCCGAGAACAATGGAAGAGTTCTGAAGCATTTTTAAACGTCAGCGTAATTTTGAAAACAATGGAAGATTTCCGAAGCATTTTTAAACATCAGAGGAATTCTGCGAACACTGGAAGAGTTCCGAAGCATTTTTAAACTTCAGCGGAATTTGGAGAACAATCGAAGAGTTTCGAAGCATTTTTAAAAGTCATCAGAATTCCGAGAACAATGGAAGAGTTGTGAAGCATTTTTAAGCGTCAGCGGAATTCCGAGAGCAATGGAAGAGTTCCGAAGCATTTTTAAACTTCAGCAGAATTCTGAGAACAATGGAAGAGTTCCGAAGCATTCTTAAACTTCAGCGGAATTCCGAGAACAATGGAAGAGTTTCAAAGCATTTTTAAAAGTCAGCGGAATTCCGAGAACAATAGAAGAGTTGTGAAGCAATTTTAAGCGTCAGCGGAATTCCGAGAACAATGGAAGTGTTCCGAAGCATTTTTAAACGTCAGCGGAATTCCGAGAACGATGGAAGAGTTCTGAAGCATTTTTAAAAGTCAGCGGAATTCTGAGAACAATAGAAGAGTTGTGAAGCATTTTTAAGCGTCAGCGGAATTCCGAGAACAATGGAAGAATTCCGAAGCATTTTTAAACTTCAAAACTTCAGTAGAATTCCGAGAGCAATGGAAGAGTTCTGAAGCATTCTTAAACTTCAGCGGAATTCCGAGAACAATGGAAGAGTTCCGAAGCATTTTTAAAAGTCAGCGGAATTCCGAGAACAATGGAAGAGTTCCGAAGCATTTTTAAAAGTCAGCAGAATTCCGAGAACAATAGAAGGGTACCAAAGCATGTTTAAACTTCAGCGGAATTCTGAGAACAATGTAAGCGTTCCGAAGCATTTTTAAACTTCACCGCAATTCCGAGAACAATGGAAGAGTTCCGAAGCATTTTTAAACGTCAGCGGAATTCCGAGAACAATGGAAGAGTTCTGAAGCATTTTTAAACGTCAGCGGAATTTTGAAAACAATGGAAGATTTCCGAAGCATTTTTAAACGTTAGCGGAATTCTGCGAACACTGGAAGAGTTCCGAAGCATTTTTAAACTTCAGCGGAATTCCGAGAACAATGGAAGAGTTGTGAAGCATTTTTAAAAGTCAGCGGAATTCCGAGAACAATAGAAGAGTTGTGAAGCAATTTTAAGCATCAGCGGAATTCCGAGAACAATGGAAGTGTTCCGAAGCATTTTTAAACGTCAGCGGAATTCCGAGAACAATGGAAGAGTTCTGAAGCATTTTTAAAAGTCAGCGGAATTCTGAGAACAATAGAAGAGTTGTGAAGCATTTTTAAGCGTCAGCGGAATTCCGGGAACAATGGAAGAATTCCGAAGCATTTTTAAACTTCAAAACTTCAGCAGAATTCCGAGAACAATGGAAGAGTTCCGAAGCATTCTTAAACTTCAGCGGAATTCCGAGAACAATGGAAGAGTTCCGAAGCATTTTTAAAAGTCAGCGGAATTCCGAGAACAATGGAAGAGTTCCGAAGCATTTTTAAAAGTCAGCAGAATTCCGAGAACAATAGAAGGGTACCAAAGCATGTGTAAACTTCAGCGGAATTCTGAGAACAATGGAAGAGTTCCGAAGCATTTTTAAACTTCAGCGGAATTCCGAGAACAATGGAAGAGTTCTGAAGCATTTTTAAACGTCAGCGGAATTTTGAAAACAATGGAAGATTTCCGAAGCATTTTTAAACGTCAGCGGAATTCTGTGAACACTGGAAGAGTTCCGAAGCATTTTTAAAAGTCAGCGGAATTCCGAGAACAATGGAAGAGTTGTGAAGCATTTTTAAGCGTCAGTGGAATTCCGAGAACAATGGAAAAATTCCGAAGCATTTTTAAACTTCAAAACTTCGGCGGAATTCCGAGAACAATGGAAGAGTTCCGAAGCATTTTTAAAAGTCAGCGGAATTCCGAGAACAATGTAAGAGTTCCGAAGCATTTTTAAAAGTCAGCAGAATTCCGAGAACAATAGAAGGGTACCAAAGCATGTTTAAACTTCAGCGGAATTCTGAGAACAATGTAAGCGTTCCGAAGCATTTTTAAACTTCACCGCAATTCCGAGAACAATGGAAGAGTTCCGAAGCATTTTTAAACGTCAGCGGAATTCCGAGAACAATGGAAGAGTTCTGAAGCATTTTTAAACGTCAGCGGAATTTTGAAAACAATGGAAGATTTCCGAAGCATTTTTAAACGTCAGCGGAATTCTGCGAACACTGGAAGAGTTCCGAAGCATTTTTAAACTTCAGCGGAATTTGGAGAACAATCGAAGAGTTCCGAAGCATTTTTAAAAGTCAGCGGAATTCCGAGAACAATGGAAGAGTTCTAAAGCATTTTTAAAAGTCAGCGGAATTCCGAGAACAATGGAAGAGTTGTGAAGCATTTTTAAAAGTCAGCGGAATTCCAAGAACAATGGAAGAGTTGTGAAGCATTTTTAAACGTCAGCGGAATTCCGAGAACAATGGAAGCGTTCTGAAGCCTTTTTAAATGTCAGCGGAATTCCGAGAACAATGGAAGAGTTCCGAAGCATTTTTAAATGTCAACGGAATTCTGAGATCAATGGAAGAGTTCCGAAGCATTTTTAAATGTCAGCGGAATTCCGAGAACAATAGAAGAGTTGTGAAGCATTTTTAAGCGTCAGCGGAATTCCGAGAACAATGGAAGAGTTCCGAAGCATTTTTAAACTTCAGCAGAATTCTGAGAACAATGGAAGAGTTCTGAAGCATTCTTAAACTTCAGCGGAATTCCGAGAACAATGGAACAGTTTTGAAGCAATTTTAAGCGTCAGCGGAATTCCGACAACAATGGAAGAGTTCTGAAGCATTCTTAAACTTCAGCGGAATTCCGAGAACAATGGAAGAGTTCCGAAGCATTTTTAAAAGTCAGCGGAATTCCGAGAACAATGGAAGAGTTACGAAGCATTTTTAAAAGTCAGCAGAATTCCGAGAACAATAGAAGGGTACCAAAGCATGTTTAAACTTCAGCGGAATTCTGAGAACAATGTAAGCGTTCCGAAGCATTTTTAAACTTCACCGCAATTCCGAGAACAATGGAAGAGTTCCGAAGCATTTTTAAACGTCAGCGGAATTCCGAGAACAATGGAAGAGTTCTGAAGCATTTTTAAACGTCAGAGGAATTTTGAAAACAATGGAAGATTTCCGAAGCATTTTTAAACGTCAGCGGAATTCTGCGAACACTGGAAGAGTTCCGAAGCATTTTTAAACTTCAGCGGAATTCCGAGAACAATGGAAGAGTTGTGAAGCATTTTTAAAAGTCAGCGGAATTCCGAGAACAATAGAAGAGTTGTGAAGCAATTTTAAGCATCAGCGGAATTCCGAGAACAATGGAAGTGTTCCGAAGCATTTTTAAACGTCAGCGGAATTCCGAGAACAATGGAAGAGTTCTGAAGCATTTTTAAAAGTCAGCGGAATTCTGAGAACAATAGAAGAGTTGTGAAGCATTTTTAAGCGTTAGCGGAATTCCGGGAACAATGGAAGAATTCCGAAGCATTTTTAAACTTCAAAACTTCAGCAGAATTCCGAGAACAATGGAAGAGTTCCGAAGCATTCTTAAACTTCAGCGGAATTCCGAGAACAATGGAAGAGTTCCGAAGCATTTTTAAAAGTCAGCGGAATTCCGAGAACAATGGAAGAGTTCCGAAGCATTTTTAAAAGTCAGCAGAATTCCGAGAACAATAGAAGGGTACCAAAGCATGTTTAAACTTCAGCGGAATTCTGAGAACAATGGAAGAGTTCCGAAGCATTTTTAAACGTCAGCGGAATTCCGAGAACAATGGAAGAGTTCTGAAGCATTTTTAAACGTCAGCGGAATTTTGAAAACAATGGAAGATTTCCGAAGCATTTTTAAACGTCAGCGGAATTCTGCGAACACTGGAAGAGTTCCGAAGCATTTTTAAAAGTCAGCGGAATTCCGAGAACAATGTAAGAGTTGTGAAGCATTTTTAAGCGTCAGTGGAATTCCGAGAACAATGGAAAAATTCCGAAGCATTTTTAAACTTCAAAACTTCGGCGGAATTCCGAGAACAATGGAAGAGTTCCGAAGCATTTTTAAAAGTCAGCGGAATTCCGAGAACAATGGAAGAGTTCCGAAGCATTTTTAAAAGTCAGCAGAATTCCGAGAACAATAGAAGGGTACCAAAGCATGTTTAAACTTCAGCGGAATTCTGAGAACAATGTAAGCGTTCCGAAGCATTTTTAAACTTCACCGCAATTCCGAGAACAATGGAAGAGTTCCGAAGCATTTTTAAACGTCAGCGGAATTCCGAGAACAATGGAAGAGTTCTGAAGCCTTTTTAAATGTCAGCGGAATTCCGAGAACAATGGAAGAGTTCCGAAGCATTTTTAAATGTCAACGGAATTCTGAGATCAATGGAAGAGTTCCGAAGCATTTTTAAATGTCAGCGGAATTCCGAGAACAATAGAAGAGTTGTGAAGCATTTTTAAGCATCAGCGGAATTCCGAGAACAATGGAAGAGTTCCGAAGCATTTTTAAACTTCAGCAGAATTCTGAGAACAATGGAAGAGTTCTGAAGCATTCTTAAACTTCAGCGGAATTCCGAGAACAATGGAACAGTTTTGAAGCAATTTTAAGCGTCAGCGGAATTCCGACAACAATGGAAGAGTTCTGAAGCATTCTTAAACTTCAGCGGAATTCCGAGAACAATGGAAGAGTTCCGAAGCATTTTTAAAAGTCAGCGGAATTCCGAGAACAATGGAAGAGTTACGAAGCATTTTTAAAAGTCAGCAGAATTCCGAGAACAATAGAAGGGTACCAAAGCATGTTTAAACTTCAGCGGAATTCTGAGAACAATGTAAGCGTTCCGAAGCATTTTTAAACTTCACCGCAATTCCGAGAACAATGGAAGAGTTCCGAAGCATTTTTAAACGTCAGCGGAATTCCGAGAACAATGGAAGAGTTCTGAAGCATTTTTAAACGTCAGAGGAATTTTGAAAACAATGGAAGATTTCCGAAGCATTTTTAAACGTCAGCGGAATTCTGCGAACACTGGAAGAGTTCCGAAGCATTTTTAAACTTCAGCGGAATTCCGAGAACAATGGAAGAGTTGTGAAGCATTTTTAAAAGTCAGCGGAATTCCGAGAACAATAGAAGAGTTGTGAAGCAATTTTAAGCATCAGCGGAATTCCGAGAACAATGGAAGTGTTCCGAAGCATTTTTAAACGTCAGCGGAATTCCGAGAACAATGGAAGAGTTCTGAAGCATTTTTAAAAGTCAGCGGAATTCTGAGAACAATAGAAGAGTTGTGAAGCATTTTTAAGCGTCAGCGGAATTCCGGGAACAATGGAAGAATTCCGAAGCATTTTTAAACTTCAAAACTTCAGCAGAATTCCGAGAACAATGGAAGAGTTCCGAAGCATTCTTAAACTTCAGCGGAATTCCGAGAACAATGGAAGAGTTCCGAAGCATTTTTAAAAGTCAGCGGAATTCCGAGAACAATGGAAGAGTTCCGAAGCATTTTTAAAAGTCAGCAGAATTCCGAGAACAATAGAAGGGTACCAAAGCATGTTTAAACTTCAGCGGAATTCTGAGAACAATGGAAGAGTTCCGAAGCATTTTTAAACGTCAGCGGAATTCCGAGAACAATGGAAGAGTTCTGAAGCATTTTTAAACGTCAGCGGAATTTTGAAAACAATGGAAGATTTCCGAAGCATTTTTAAACGTCAGCGGAATTCTGCGAACACTGGAAGAGTTCCGAAGCATTTTTAAAAGTCAGCGGAATTCCGAGAACAATGTAAGAGTTGTGAAGCATTTTTAAGCGTCAGTGGAATTCCGAGAACAATGGAAAAATTCCGAAGCATTTTTAAACTTCAAAACTTCGGCGGAATTCCGAGAACAATGGAAGAGTTCCGAAGCATTTTTAAAAGTCAGCGGAATTCCGAGAACAATGGAAGAGTTCTAAAGCATTTTTAAAAGTCAGCGGAATTCCGAGAACAATGGAAGAGTTGTGAAGCATTTTTAAAAGTCAGCGGAATTCCAAGAACAATGGAAGAGTTGTGAAGCATTTTTAAACGTCAGCGGAATTCCGAGAACAATGGAAGCGTTCTGAAGCCTTTTTAAATGTCAGCGGAATTCCGAGAACAATGGAAGAGTTCCGAAGCATTTTTAAATGTCAACGGAATTCTGAGATCAATGGAAGAGTTCCGAAGCATTTTTAAATGTCAGCGGAATTCCGAGAACAATAGAAGAGTTGTGAAGCATTTTTAAGCGTCAGCGGAATTCCGAGAACAATGGAAGAGTTCCGAAGCATTTTTAAACTTCAGCAGAATTCTGAGAACAATGGAAGAGTTCTGAAGCATTCTTAAACTTCAGCGGAATTCCGAGAACAATGGAACAGTTTTGAAGCAATTTTAAGCGTCAGCGGAATTCCGACAACAATGGAAGAGTTCTGAAGCATTCTTAAACTTCAGCGGAATTCCGAGAACAATGGAAGAGTTCCGAAGCATTTTTAAAAGTCAGCGGAATTCCGAGAACAATGGAAGAGTTACGAAGCATTTTTAAAAGTCAGCAGAATTCCGAGAACAATAGAAGGGTACCAAAGCATGTTTAAACTTCAGCGGAATTCTGAGAACAATGTAAGCGTTCCGAAGCATTTTTAAACTTCACCGCAATTCCGAGAACAATGGAAGAGTTCCGAAGCATTTTTAAACGTCAGCGGAATTCCGAGAACAATGGAAGAGTTCTGAAGCATTTTTAAACGTCAGAGGAATTTTGAAAACAATGGAAGATTTCCGAAGCATTTTTAAACGTCAGCGGAATTCTGCGAACACTGGAAGAGTTCCGAAGCATTTTTAAACTTCAGCGGAATTCCGAGAACAATGGAAGAGTTGTGAAGCATTTTTAAAAGTCAGCGGAATTCCGAGAACAGTAGAAGAGTTGTGAAGCAATTTTAAGCATCAGCGGAATTCCGAGAACAATGGAAGTGTTCCGAAGCATTTTTAAACGTCAGCGGAATTCCGAGAACAATGGAAGAGTTCTGAAGCATTTTTAAAAGTCAGCGGAATTCTGAGAACAATAGAAGAGTTGTGAAGCATTTTTAAGCGTTAGCGGAATTCCGGGAACAATGGAAGAATTCCGAAGCATTTTTAAACTTCAAAACTTCAGCAGAATTCCGAGAACAATGGAAGAGTTCCGAAGCATTCTTAAACTTCAGCGGAATTCCGAGAACAATGGAAGAGTTCCGAAGCATTTTTAAAAGTCAGCGGAATTCCGAGAACAATGGAAGAGTTCCGAAGCATTTTTAAAAGTCAGCAGAATTCCGAGAACAATAGAAGGGTACCAAAGCTTGTTTAAACTTCAGCGGAATTCTGAGAACAATGGAAGAGTTC
The DNA here is from genome assembly GCF_046119375.1 of Phyllobates terribilis. Taxonomy (NCBI): domain Eukaryota; kingdom Metazoa; phylum Chordata; class Amphibia; order Anura; family Dendrobatidae; genus Phyllobates; species Phyllobates terribilis. The sequence continues at coordinate 7,800,323 of NW_027362788.1, read as the reverse complement.
CGAAGCATTTTTAAACGTCAGCGGAATTCCGAGAACAATGGAAGAGTTCTGAAGCATTTTTAAACGTCAGCGGAATTTTGAAAACAATGGAAGATTTCCGAAGCATTTTTAAACGTCAGCGGAATTCTGCGAACACTGGAAGAGTTCCGAAGCATTTTTAAAAGTCAGCGGAATTCCGAGAACAATGTAAGAGTTGTGAAGCATTTTTAAGCGTCAGTGGAATTCCGAGAACAATGGAAAAATTCCGAAGCATTTTGAAACTTCAAAACTTCGGCGGAATTCCGAGAACAATGGAAGAGTTCCGAAGCATTTTTAAAAGTCAGCGGAATTCCGAGAACAATGGAAGAGTTCCGAAGCATTTTTAAAAGTCAGCAGAATTCCGAGAACAATAGAAGGGTACCAAAGCATGTTTAAACTTCAGCGGAATTCTGAGAACAATGTAAGCGTTCCGAAGCATTTTTAAACTTCACCGCAATTCCGAGAACAATGGAAGAGTTCCGAAGCATTTTTAAACGTCAGCGGAATTCCGAGAACAATGGAAGAGTTCTGAAGCCTTTTTAAATGTCAGCGGAATTCCGAGAACAATGGAAGAGTTCCGAAGCATTTTTAAATGTCAACGGAATTCTGAGATCAATGGAAGAGTTCCGAAGCATTTTTAAATGTCAGCGGAATTCCGAGAACAATAGAAGAGTTGTGAAGCATTTTTAAGCATCAGCGGAATTCCGAGAACAATGGAAGAGTTCCGAAGCATTTTTAAACTTCAGCAGAATTCTGAGAACAATGGAAGAGTTCTGAAGCATTCTTAAACTTCAGCGGAATTCCGAGAACAATGGAACAGTTTTGAAGCAATTTTAAGCGTCAGCGGAATTCCGACAACAATGGAAGAGTTCTGAAGCATTCTTAAACTTCAGCGGAATTCCGAGAACAATGGAAGAGTTCCGAAGCATTTTTAAAAGTCAGCGGAATTCCGAGAACAATGGAAGAGTTACGAAGCATTTTTAAAAGTCAGCAGAATTCCGAGAACAATAGAAGGGTACCAAAGCATGTTTAAACTTCAGCGGAATTCTGAGAACAATGTAAGCGTTCCGAAGCATTTTTAAACTTCACCGCAATTCCGAGAACAATGGAAGAGTTCCGAAGCATTTTTAAACGTCAGCGGAATTCCGAGAACAATGGAAGAGTTCTGAAGCATTTTTAAACGTCAGAGGAATTTTGAAAACAATGGAAGATTTCCGAAGCATTTTTAAACGTCAGCGGAATTCTGCGAACACTGGAAGAGTTCCGAAGCATTTTTAAACTTCAGCGGAATTCCGAGAACAATGGAAGAGTTGTGAAGCATTTTTAAAAGTCAGCGGAATTCCGAGAACAATAGAAGAGTTGTGAAGCAATTTTAAGCATCAGCGGAATTCCGAGAACAATGGAAGTGTTCCGAAGCATTTTTAAACGTCAGCGGAATTCCGAGAACAATGGAAGAGTTCTGAAGCATTTTTAAAAGTCAGCGGAATTCTGAGAACAATAGAAGAGTTGTGAAGCATTTTTAAGCGTCAGCGGAATTCCGGGAACAATGGAAGAATTCCGAAGCATTTTTAAACTTCAAAACTTCAGCAGAATTCCGAGAACAATGGAAGAGTTCCGAAGCATTCTTAAACTTCAGCGGAATTCCGAGAACAATGGAAGAGTTCCGAAGCATTTTTAAAAGTCAGCGGAATTCCGAGAACAATGGAAGAGTTCCGAAGCATTTTTAAAAGTCAGCAGAATTCCGAGAACAATAGAAGGGTACCAAAGCATGTTTAAACTTCAGCGGAATTCTGAGAACAATGGAAGAGTTCCGAAGCATTTTTAAACGTCAGCGGAATTCCGAGAACAATGGAAGAGTTCTGAAGCATTTTTAAACGTCAGCGGAATTTTGAAAACAATGGAAGATTTCCGAAGCATTTTTAAACGTCAGCGGAATTCTGCGAACACTGGAAGAGTTCCGAAGCATTTTTAAAAGTCAGCGGAATTCCGAGAACAATGTAAGAGTTGTGAAGCATTTTTAAGCGTCAGTGGAATTCCGAGAACAATGGAAAAATTCCGAAGCATTTTTAAACTTCAAAACTTCGGCGGAATTCCGAGAACAATGGAAGAGTTCCGAAGCATTTTTAAAAGTCAGCGGAATTCCGAGAACAATGGAAGAGTTCCGAAGCATTTTTAAAAGTCAGCAGAATTCCGAGAACAATAGAAGGGTACCAAAGCATGTTTAAACTTCAGCGGAATTCTGAGAACAATGTAAGCGTTCCGAAGCATTTTTAAACTTCACCGCAATTCCGAGAACAATGGAAGAGTTCCGAAGCATTTTTAAACGTCAGCGGAATTCCGAGAACAATGGAAGAGTTCTGAAGCATTTTTAAACGTCAGCGGAATTTTGAAAACAATGGAAGATTTCCGAAGCATTTTTAAACGTTAGCGGAATTCTGCGAACACTGGAAGAGTTCCGAAGCATTTTTAAACTTCAGCGGAATTCCGAGAACAATGGAAGAGTTGTGAAGCATTTTTAAAAGTCAGCGGAATTCCGAGAACAATAGAAGAGTTCTGAAGCAATTTTAAGCATCAGCGGAATTCCGAGAACAATGGAAGTGTTCCGAAGCATTTTTAAACGTCAGCGGAATTCCGAGAACAATGGAAGAGTTCTGAAGCATTTTTAAAAGTCAGCGGAATTCTGAGAACAATAGAAGAGTTGTGAAGCATTTTTAAGCGTCAGCGGAATTCCGGGAACAATGGAAGAATTCCGAAGCATTTTTAAACTTCAAAACTTCAGCAGAATTCCGAGAACAATGGAAGAGTTCCGAAGCATTCTTAAACTTCAGCGGAATTCCGAGAACAATGGAAGAGTTCCGAAGCATTTTTAAAAGTCAGCGGAATTCCGAGAACAATGGAAGAGTTCCGAAGCATTTTTAAAAGTCAGCAGAATTCCGAGAACAATAGAAGGGTACCAAAGCATGTTTAAACTTCAGCGGAATTCTGAGAACAATGGAAGAGTTCCGAAGCATTTTTAAACTTCAGCGGAATTCCGAGAACAATGGAAGAGTTCTGAAGCATTTTTAAACGTCAGCGGAATTTTGAAAACAATGGAAGATTTCCGAAGCATTTTTAAACGTCAGCGGAATTCTGCGAACACTGGAAGAGTTCCGAAGCATTTTTAAAAGTCAGCGGAATTCCGAGAACAATGGAAGAGTTCCGAAGCATTTTTAAAAGTCAGCAGAATTCCGAGAACAATAGAAGGGTACCAAAGCATGTTTAAACTTCAGCGGAATTCTGAGAACAATGTAAGCGTTCCGAAGCATTTTTAAACTTCACCGCAATTCCGAGAACAATGGAAGAGTTCCGAAGCATTTTTAAACGTCAGCGGAATTCCGAGAACAATGGAAGAGTTCTGAAGCATTTTTAAACGTCAGCGGAATTTTGAAAACAATGGAAGATTTCCGAAGCATTTTTAAACGTTAGCGGAATTCTGCGAACACTGGAAGAGTTCCGAAGCATTTTTAAACTTCAGCGGAATTCCGAGAACAATGGAAGAGTTGTGAAGCATTTTTAAAAGTCAGCGGAATTCCGAGAACAATAGAAGAGTTGTGAAGCAATTTTAAGCATCAGCGGAATTCCGAGAACAATGGAAGTGTTCCGAAGCATTTTTAAACGTCAGCGGAATTCCGAGAACAATGGAAGAGTTCTGAAGCATTTTTAAAAGTCAGCGGAATTCTGAGAACAATAGAAGAGTTGTGAAGCATTTTTAAGCGTCAGCGGAATTCCGGGAACAATGGAAGAATTCCGAAGCATTTTTAAACTTCAAAACTTCAGCAGAATTCCAAGAACAATGGAAGAGTTCCGAAGCATTCTTAAACTTCAGCGGAATTCCGAGAACAATGGAAGAGTTCCGAAGCATTTTTAAAAGTCAGCGGAATTCCGAGAACAATGGAAGAGTTCCGAAGCATTTTTAAAAGTCAGCAGAATTCCGAGAACAATAGAAGGGTACCAAAGCATGTTTAAACTTCAGCGGAATTCTGAGAACAATGGAAGAGTTCCGAAGCATTTTTAAACTTCAGCGGAATTCCGAGAACAATGGAAGAGTTCTGAAGCATTTTTAAACGTCAGCGGAATTTTGAAAACAATGGAAGATTTCCGAAGCATTTTTAAACGTCAGCGGAATTCTGCGAACACTGGAAGAGTTCCGAAGCATTTTTAAAAGTCAGCGGAATTCCGAGAACAATGGAAGAGTTGTGAAGCATTTTTAAGCGTCAGTGGAATTCCGAGAACAATGGAAAAATTCCGAAGCATTTTTAAACTTCAAAACTTCGGCGGAATTCCGAGAACAATGGAAGAGTTCCGAAGCATTTTTAAAAGTCAGCGGAATTCCGAGAACAATGTAAGAGTTCCGAAGCATTTTTAAAAGTCAGCAGAATTCCGAGAACAATAGAAGGGTACCAAAGCATGTTTAAACTTCAGCGGAATTCTGAGAACAATGTAAGCGTTCCGAAGCATTTTTAAACTTCACCGCAATTCCGAGAACAATGGAAGAGTTCCGAAGCATTTTTAAACGTCAGCGGAATTCCGAGAACAATGGAAGAGTTCCGAAGCATTTTTAAACTTCAGCGGAATTTGGAGAACAATCGAAGAGTTCCGAAGCATTTTTAAAAGTCAGCGGAATTCCGAGAACAATGGAAGAGTTCTAAAGCATTTTTAAAAGTCAGCGGAATTCCGAGAACAATGGAAGAGTTGTGAAGCATTTTTAAAAGTCAGCGGAATTCCAAGAACAATGGAAGAGTTGTGAGGCATTTTTAAACGTCAGCGGAATTCCGAGAACAATGGAAGAGTTCTGAAGCCTTTTTAAATGTCAGCGGAATTCCGAGAACAATGGAAGAGTTCCGAAGCATTTTTAAATGTCAACGGAATTCTGAGATCAATGGAAGAGTTCCGAAGCATTTTTAAATGTCAGCGGAATTCCGAGAACAATAGAAGAGTTGTGAAGCATTTTTAAGCGTCAGCGGAATTCCGAGAACAATGGAAGAGTTCCGAAGCATTTTTAAACTTCAGCAGAATTCTGAGAACAATGGAAGAGTTCTGAAGCATTCTTAAACTTCAGCGGAATTCCGAGAACAATGGAACAGTTTTGAAGCAATTTTAAGCGTCAGCGGAATTCCGACAACAATGGAAGAGTTCCGAAGCATTTTTAAAAGTCAGCGGAATTCTGAGAACAATAGAAGAGTTGTGAAGCATTTTTAAGCGTCAGCGGAATTCCGAGAACAATGGAAGAATTCCGAAGCATTTTTAAACTTCAAAACTTCAGAAGAATTCCGAGAACAATGGAAGAGTTCTGAAGCATTTTTAAACGTCAGCGTAATTTTGAAAACAATGGAAGATTTTCGAAGCATTTTTAAACGTCAGAGGAATTCTGCGAACACTGGAAGAGTTCCGAAGCATTTTTAAACTTCAGCGGAATTTGGAGAACAATCGAAGAGTTTCGAAGCATTTTTAAAAGTCATCAGAATTCCGAGAACAATGGAAGAGTTGTGAAGCATTTTTAAGCGTCAGCGGAATTCCGAGAGCAATGGAAGAGTTCCGAAGCATTTTTAAACTTCAGCAGAATTCTGAGAACAATGGAAGAGTTCCGAAGCATTCTTAAACTTCAGCGGAATTCCGAGAACAATGGAAGAGTTTCAAAGCATTTTTAAAAGTCAGCGGAATTCCGAGAACAATAGAAGAGTTGTGAAGCAATTTTAAGCGTCAGCGGAATTCCGAGAACGATGGAAGAGTTCTGAAGCATTTTTAAAAGTCAGCGGAATTCTGAGAACAATAGAAGAGTTGTGAAGCATTTTTAAGCGTCAGCGGAATTCCGAGAACAATGGAAGAATTCCGAAGCATTTTTAAACTTCAAAACTTCAGTAGAATTCCGAGAGCAATGGAAGAGTTCTGAAGCATTCTTAAACTTCAGCGGAATTCCGAGAACAATGGAAGAGTTCCGAAGCATTTTTAAACGTCAGCGGAATTCCGAGAACGATGGAAGAGTTCTGAAGAATTTTTAAAAGTCAGCGGAATTCTGAGAACAATAGAAGAGTTGTGAAGCATTTTTAAGCGTCAGCGGAATTCCGAGAACAATGGAAGAGTTCCGAAGCATTTTTAAAAGTCAGCGGAATTCGGAGAACAATGGAAGAGTTCCGAAGCATTTTTAAAAGTCAGCAGAATTCCGAGAACAATAGAAGGGTACCAAAGCATTTTTAAACGTCAGCGTAATTTTGAAAACAATGGAAGATTTCCGAAGCATTTTTAAACGTCAGCGGAATTCTGCGAACACTGGAAGAGTTCCGAAGCATTTTTAAACTTCAGCAGAATTCTGAGAACAATGGAAGAGTTCTGAAGCATTCTTAAACTTCAGCGGAATTCCGAGAACAATGGAACAGTTTTGAAGCAATTTTAAGCGTCAGCGGAATTCCGACAACAATGGAAGAGTTCCGAAGCATTTTTAAAAGTCAGCGGAATTCTGAGAACAATAGAAGAGTTGTGAAGCATTTTTAAGCGTCAGCGGAATTCCGAGAACAATGGAAGAATTCCGAAGCATTTTTAAACTTCAAAACTTCAGAAGAATTCCGAGAACAATGGAAGAGTTCTGAAGCATTTTTAAGCGTCAGCGTAATTTTGAAAACAATGGAAGATTTCCGAAGCATTTTTAAACGTCAGCGGAATTCTGCAAACACTGGAAGAGTTCCGAAGCATTTTTAAACTTCAGCGGAATTTGGAGAACAATCGAAGCGTTCCGAAGCATTTTTAAAAGTCAGCGGAATTTCGAGAACACTGGAAGAGTTCCGAAGCATTTTTAAACTTCAGCGGAATTTGGAGAACAATCGAAGAGTTCCGAAGCATTTTTAAAAGTCAGCGGAATTCCGAGAACAATGGAAGAGTTGTGAAGCATTTTTAAACGTCAGCAGAATACCAGAACAATGGAAGAGTTCCGAAGCATTTTTAAATGTCAGCGGAATTCCGAGACCAATGGAAGAGTTCTGAAGCATTTTTAAACGTCAGCGGATTTTGAAAACAATGGAAGATTTCCGAAGCATTTTTAAACGTCAGCGGAATTCTGTGAACACTGGAAGAGTTCCGAAGCATTTTTAAACTTCAGCGGAATTTGGAGAACAATCGAAGAGTTCCGAAGCAATTTTAAAAGTCAGCGGAATTCCGAGAACAATGGAAGAGTTGTGAAGCATTTTTAAACGTCAGTGGAATTCCAAGAACAAAGGAAGAGTTCCGAAGCATTTTTAAACGTCAGCGGAATTCCGTGAACAATGGAAGAGTTCTGAAGGCTTTTTAAATGTCAGCGGAATTCCGAGAACAATGGAAGAGTTCCGAAGCATTTTTAAATGTCAGCGGAATTCTGAGAACAATTGAAGAGTTCCGAAGCATTTTTAAACTTCAGCAGAATTCGGAGAACAATGGAAGAGTTCCGAAGCATACTTAAACTTCAGCGGAATTCCGAGAACAATGGAAGAGTTCAGAAGCATTTTTAAAAGTCAGCGGAATACCGAGAACAATGGAAGAGTTGTGAAGCATTTTTAAGCATCAGCGGAATTCCGAGAACAATGGAAGAGTTCCGAAGCATTTTTAAACTTCAGAAGAATTCTGAGAACAATGGAAGAGTTCCGAAGCATTCTTAAACTTCAGCTGAGTTCCGAGAACAATGGAAGAGTTTCGAAGCATTTTTAAAAGTCAGCGGAATTCCGAGAACAATAGAAGAGTTGTGAAGCAATTTTAAGCGTCAGCGGAATTCCGAGAACAATGGAAGCGTTCAGAAGCATTTTTAAAAGTCAGCGGAATACCGAGAACAATGGAAGAGTTGTGAAGCATTTTTAAGCATCAGCGGAATTCCGAGAACAATGGAAGAGTTCCGAAGCATTTTTAAACTTCAGCAGAATTCCGAGAACAATGGAAGAGTTCCGAAGCATTCTTAAACTTCAGCGGAATTCCGAGAACAATGGAAGAGTTCCGAAGCATTTTTAAATGTCAGCGGAATTCCGAGAACAATAGAAGAGTTGTGAAGCATTTTTAAGCGTCAGCGGAATTTCGAGAACAATGGAAGAGTTCCGAAGCATTTTTAAAAGTCAGTGGAATTCTGAGAACAATAGAAGAGTTGTGAAGCATTTTTAAGCGTCAGCGGAATTCCGAGAACAATGGAAGAATTCCGAAGCATTTTTAAACTTCAAAACTTCAGCAGAATTCCGAGAACAATGGAAGAGTTGAGAAGCATTCTTAAACTTCAGCGGAATTCCGAGAACAATGGAAGAGTTCCGAAGCATTTTTAAAAGTCAGCGGAATTCCGAGAACAATAGAAGAGTTCCGAAGCATTTTTAAACTTCAGCAGAATTCCTGGATCAATGGAAGAGTTCCGAAGCATTTTTAAAAGTCAGCAGAATTCCGAGAACAATAGAAGGGTACCAAAGCATGTTTAAACTTCAGCGGAATTCTGAGAACAATGTAAGAGTTCCGAAGCATTTTTAAACTTCACCGGAATTCCGAGAACAATGGAAGAGTTCCGAAGCATTTTTAAACATCAGCGGAATTCCGAGAACAATGGAAGAGTTCTGAAGCATTTTTAAACATCAGCGGAATTTTGAAAACAATGGAAGATTTCCGAAGCATTTTTAAACGTCAGCGGAATTCTGCGAACACTGGAAGAGTTCCGAAGCATTTTTAAACTTCAGCGGAATTTAGAGAACAATCGAAGAGTTCCGAAGCATTTTTAAAAGTCAGCGGAATTCCGAGAACACTGGAAGAGTTCCGAAGCATTTTTAAACTTCAGCGGAATTTGGAGAACAATCGAAGAGTTCCGAAGCATTTTTAAAAGTCAGCGGAATTCCGAGAACAATGGAAGAGTTGTGAAGCATTTTTAAAAGTCAGCGGAATTCCGAGAACAATGGAAGAGTTCCGAAGCATTTTTAAACGTCAGCGGAATTCCGAGAACAATGGAAGAGTTCTGAAGCCTTTTTAAATGTCAGCGGAATTCCGAGAACAATGGAAGAGTTGTGAAGCATTTTTAAAAGTCAGCGGAATTCCGAGAACACTGGAAGAGTTCCGAAGCATACTTAAACTTCAGCGGAATTCCGAGAACAATGGAAGAGTTCTGAAGCATTTTTAAAAGTCAGCAGAATACCGAGAACAATGGAAGAGTTGTGAAGCATTTTTAAAAGTCAGCGGAATTCCGAGAACACTGGAAAAGTTCCGAAGCATTTTTAAACTTCAGCGGAATTTGGAGAACAATCGAAGAGTTCCGAAGCAATTTTAAAAGTCAGCGGAATTCCGAGAACAATGGAAGAGTTGTGAAGCATTTTTAAACGTCAGCGGAATTCCGAGAACAATGGAAGAGTTCCGAAGCATTTTTAAACGTCAGCGGAATTCCGAGAACAATGGAAGAGTTCCGAAGCATTTTTAAACTTCAGCAGAATTCCGAGAACAATGGAAGAGTTCCGAAGCATTCTTAAACTTCAGCGGAATTCCGAGAAAAATGGAACAGTTTTGAAGCAAATTTAAGCGTCAGCGGAATTCCGACAGCAATGGAAGAGTTCCGAAGCATTTTTAGAAGTCAGCAGAATTCTGAGAACAATAGAAGAGTTGTGAAGCATTTTTAAGCGTCAGCGGAATTCCGAGAACAATGGAAGAATTCCGAAGCATTTTTAAACTTCAAAACTTCAGAAGAATTCCGAGAACAATAGAAGGGTACCAAAACATGTTTAAACTTCACCGGAATTCCGAGAACACTGGAAGAGTTCCGAAGCATTTTTAAACTTCAGCGGAATTTGGAGAACAATCGAAGAGTTCCGAAGCATTTTTAAAAGTCAGCGGAATTCCGAGAACAATGGAAGAGTTGTGAAGCATTTTTAAACGTCAGCGGAATTCCAAGAACAATGGAAGAGTTCCGAAGCATTTTTAAACGTCAGCGGAATTCCGAGAACAATGGAAGAGTTCTGAAGCCTTTTTAAATGTCAGCGGAATTCCGAGAACAATGGAAGACTTCTGAAGCATTTTTAAATGTCAGCGGAATTCTGAGAACAATGGAAGAGTTCCGAAGCATTTTTAAAAGTCAGCGGAATTCGGAGAACAATGGAAGAGTTCCGAAGCATTTTTAAAAGTCAGCAGAATTCCGAGAACAATAGAAGGGTACCAAAGCATTTTTAAACGTCAGCGTAATTTTGAAAACAATGGAAGATTTCCGAAGCATTTTTAAACGTCAGCGGAATTCTGCGATCACTGGAAGAGTTCCGAAGCATTTTTAAACTTCAGCGGAATTTGGAGAACAATCGAAGAGTTCCGAAGCATTTTTAAAAGTCAGCGGAATTCCGAGAACAATGCAAGAGTTGTGAAGCATTTTTAAGCGTCAGCGGAATTCCGGGAACAATGGAAGAGTTCCGAAGCATTTTTAAACTTCAGCAGAATTCTGAGAACAATGGAAGAGTTCCGAAGCATTCTTAAACTTCAGCGGAATTCCGAGGACAATGGAAGAGTTCCGAAGCATTTTTAAATGTCAGCGGAATTCCGAGAACAATAGAAGAGTTGTGAAGCATTTTTAAGCGTCAGCGGAATTCTGAGAACAATGGAAGAGTTCCGAAGCATTTTTAAACTTCAGCAGAATTCTGAGAACAATGGAAGAGTTCTGAAGAATTCTTAAACTTCAGCGGAATTCCGAGAACAATGGAACAGTTTTGAAGCAATTTTAAGCGTCAGCGGAATTCCGACAACAATGGAAGAGTTCCGAAGCATTTTTAAAAGTCAGCGGAATTCTGAGAACAATAGAAGAGTTGTGAAGCATTTTTAAGCGTCAGCGGAATTCCGAGAACAATGGAAGAATTCCGAAGCATTTTTAAACTTCAAAACTTCAGAAGAATTCCGAGAACAATGGAAGAGTTCTGAAGCATTTTTAAGCGTCAGCGTAATTTTGAAAACAATGGAAGATTTCCGAAGCATTTTTAAACGTCAGCGGAATTCTGCAAACACTGGAAGAGTTCCGAAGCATTTTTAAACTTCAGCGGAATTTGGAGAACAATCGAAGCGTTCCGAAGCATTTTTAAAAGTCAGCGGAATTTCGAGAACACTGGAAGAGTTCCGAAGCATTTTTAAAAGTCAGCAGAATTCCGAGAACAATAGAAGGGTACCAAAGCATGTTTAAACTTCAGCGGAATTCTGAGAACAATGTAAGCGTTCCGAAGCATTTTTAAACTTCACCGCAATTCCGAGAACAATGGAAGAGTTCCGAAGCATTTTTAAACGTCAGCGGAATTCCGAGAACAATGGAAGAGTTCCGAAGCATTTTTAAACTTCAGCGGAATTTGGAGAACAATCGAAGAGTTCCGAAGCATTTTTAAAAGTCAGCGGAATTCCGAGAACAATGGAAGAGTTCTAAAGCATTTTTAAAAGTCAGCGGAATTCCGAGAACAATGGAAGAGTTGTGAAGCATTTTTAAAAGTCAGCGGAATTCCAAGAACAATGGAAGAGTTGTGAAGCATTTTTAAACGTCAGCGGAATTCCGAGAACAATGGAAGAGTTCTGAAGCCTTTTTAAATGTCAGCGGAATTCCGAGAACAATGGAAGAGTTCCGAAGCATTTTTAAATGTCAACGGAATTCTGAGATCAATGGAAGAGTTCCGAAGCATTTTTAAATGTCAGCGGAATTCCGAGAACAATAGAAGAGTTGTGAAGCATTTTTAAGCGTCAGCGGAATTCCGAGAACAATGGAAGAGTTCCGAAGCATTTTTAAACTTCAGCAGAATTCTGAGAACAATGGAAGAGTTCTGAAGCATTCTTAAACTTCAGCGGAATTCCGAGAACAATGGAACAGTTTTGAAGCAATTTTAAGCGTCAGCGGAATTCCGACAACAATGGAAGAGTTCCGAAGCATTTTTAAAAGTCAGCGGAATTCTGAGAACAATAGAAGAGTTGTGAAGCATTTTTAAGCGTCAGCGGAATTCCGAGAACAATGGAAGAATTCCGAAGCATTTTTAAACTTCAAAACTTCAGAAGAATTCCGAGAACAATGGAAGAGTTCTGAAGCATTTTTAAACGTCAGCGTAATTTTGAAAACAATGGAAGATTTCCGAAGCATTTTTAAACGTCAGAGGAATTCTGCGAACACTGGAAGAGTTCCGAAGCATTTTTAAACTTCAGCGGAATTTGGAGAACAATCGAAGAGTTTCGAAGCATTTTTAAAAGTCATCAGAATTCCGAGAACAATGGAAGAGTTGTGAAGCATTTTTAAGCGTCAGCGGAATTCCGAGAGCAATGGAAGAGTTCCGAAGCATTTTTAAACTTCAGCAGAATTCTGAGAACAATGGAAGAGTTCCGAAGCATTCTTAAACTTCAGCGGAATTCCGAGAACAATGGAAGAGTTTCAAAGCATTTTTAAAAGTCAGCGGAATTCCGAGAACAATAGAAGAGTTGTGAAGCAATTTTAAGCGTCAGCGGAATTCCGAGAACAATGGAAGTGTTCCGAAGCATTTTTAAACGTCAGCGGAATTCCGAGAACGATGGAAGAGTTCTGAAGCATTTTTAAAAGTCAGCGGAATTCTGAGAACAATAGAAGAGTTGTGAAGCATTTTTAAGCGTCAGCGGAATTCCGAGAACAATGGAAGAATTCCGAAGCATTTTTAAACTTCAAAACTTCAGTAGAATTCCGAGAGCAATGGAAGAGTTCTGAAGCATTCTTAAACTTCAGCGGAATTCCGAGAACAATGGAAGAGTTCCGAAGCATTTTTAAAAGTCAGCGGAATTCCGAGAACAATGGAAGAGTTCCGAAGCATTTTTAAAAGTCAGCAGAATTCCGAGAACAATAGAAGGGTACCAAAGCATGTTTAAACTTCAGCAGAATTCCGAGAACAATGGAAGAGTTCCGAAGCATTTTTAAACGTCAGCGGAATTCCGAGAACGATGGAAGAGTTCTGAAGAATTTTTAAAAGTCAGCGGAATTCTGAGAACAATAGAAGAGTTGTGAAGCATTTTTAAGCGTCAGCGGAATTCCGAGAACAATGGAAGAGTTCCGAAGCATTTTTAAAAGTCAGCGGAATTCGGAGAACAATGGAAGAGTTCCGAAGCATTTTTAAAAGTCAGCAGAATTCCGAGAACAATAGAAGGGTACCAAAGCATTTTTAAACGTCAGCGTAATTTTGAAAACAATGGAAGATTTCCGAAGCATTTTTAAACGTCAGCGGAATTCTGCGAACACTGGAAGAGTTCCGAAGCATTTTTAAACTTCAGCGGAATTTGGAGAACAATCGAAGAGTTCCGAAGCATTTTTAAAAGTCAGCGGAATTCCGAGAACAATGGAAGAGTTGTGAAGCATTTTTAAGCGTCAGCGGAATTCCGGGAACAATGGAAGAGTTCCGAAGCATTTTTAAACTTCAGCAGAATTCTGAGAACAATGGAAGAGTTCCGAAGCATTCTTAAACTTCAGCGGAATTCCGAGGACAATGGAAGAGTTCCGAAGCATTTTTAAATGTCAGCGGAATTCCGAGAACAATAGAAGAGTTGTGAAGCATTTTTAAGCGTCAGCGGAATTCTGAGAACAATGGAAGAGTTCCGAAGCATTTTTAAACTTCAGCAGAATTCTGAGAACAATGGAAGAGTTCTGAAGCATTCTTAAACTTCAGCGGAATTCCGAGAACAATGGAACAGTTTTGAAGCAATTTTAAGCGTCAGCGGAATTCCGACAACAATGGAAGAGTTCCGAAGCATTTTTAAAAGTCAGCGGAATTCTGAGAACAATAGAAGAGTTGTGAAGCATTTTTAAGCGTCAGCGGAATTCCGAGAACAATGGAAGAATTCCGAAGCATTTTTAAACTTCAAAACTTCAGAAGAATTCCGAGAACAATGGAAGAGTTCTGAAGCATTTTTAAGCGTCAGCGTAATTTTGAAAACAATGGAAGATTTCCGAAGCATTTTTAAACGTCAGCGGAATTCTGCAAACACTGGAAGAGTTCCGAAGCATTTTTAAACTTCAGCGGAATTTGGAGAACAATCGAAGCGTTCCGAAGCATTTTTAAAAGTCAGCGGAATTTCGAGAACACTGGAAGAGTTCCGAAGCATTTTTAAACTTCAGCGGAATTTGGAGAACAATCGAAGAGTTCCGAAGCATTTTTAAAAGTCAGCGGAATTCCGAGAACAATGGAAGAGTTGTGAAGCATTTTTAAACGTCAGCAGAATACCAGAACAATGGAAGAGTTCCGAAGCATTTTTAAATGTCAGCGGAATTCCGAGACCAATGGAAGAGTTCTGAAGCATTTTTAAACGTCAGCGGATTTTGAAAACAATGGAAGATTTCCGAAGCATTTTTAAACGTCAGCGGAATTCTGTGAACACTGGAAGAGTTCCGAAGCATTTTTAAACTTCAGCGGAATTTGGAGAACAATCGAAGAGTTCCGAAGCAATTTTAAAAGTCAGCGGAATTCCGAGAACAATGGAAGAGTTGTGAAGCATTTTTAAACGTCAGTGGAATTCCAAGAACAAAGGAAGAGTTCCGAAGCATTTTTAAACGTCAGCGGAATTCCGTGAACAATGGAAGAGTTCTGAAGGCTTTTTAAATGTCAGCGGAATTCCGAGAACAATGGAAGAGTTCCGAAGCATTTTTAAATGTCAGCGGAATTCTGAGAACAATTGAAGAGTTCCGAAGCATTTTTAAACTTCAGCAGAATTCGGAGAACAATGGAAGAGTTCCGAAGCATACTTAAACTTCAGCGGAATTCCGAGAACAATGGAAGAGTTCAGAAGCATTTTTAAAAGTCAGCGGAATACCGAGAACAATGGAAGAGTTGTGAAGCATTTTTAAGCATCAGCGGAATTCCGAGAACAATGGAAGAGTTCCGAAGCATTTTTAAACTTCAGAAGAATTCTGAGAACAATGGAAGAGTTCCGAAGCATTCTTAAACTTCAGCTGAGTTCCGAGAACAATGGAAGAGTTTCGAAGCATTTTTAAAAGTCAGCGGAATTCCGAGAACAATAGAAGAGTTGTGAAGCAATTTTAAGCGTCAGCGGAATTCCGAGAACAATGGAAGCGTTCAGAAGCATTTTTAAAAGTCAGCGGAATACCGAGAACAATGGAAGAGTTCCGAAGCATTCTTAAACTTCAGCGGAATTCCGAGAACAATGGAAGAGTTCCGAAGCATTTTTAAATGTCAGCGGAATTCCGAGAACAATAGAAGAGTTGTGAAGCATTTTTAAGCGTCAGCGGAATTTCGAGAACAATGGAAGAGTTCCGAAGCATTTTTAAAAGTCAGTGGAATTCTGAGAACAATAGAAGAGTTGTGAAGCATTTTTAAGCGTCAGCGGAATTCCGAGAACAATGGAAGAATTCCGAAGCATTTTTAAACTTCAAAACTTCAGCAGAATTCCGAGAACAATGGAAGAGTTGAGAAGCATTCTTAAACTTCAGCGGAATTCCGAGAACAATGGAAGAGTTCCGAAGCATTTTTAAAAGTCAGCGGAATTCCGAGAACAATAGAAGAGTTCCGAAGCATTTTTAAACTTCAGCAGAATTCCTGGATCAATGGAAGAGTTCCGAAGCATTTTTAAAAGTCAGCAGAATTCCGAGAACAATAGAAGGGTACCAAAGCATGTTTAAACTTCAGCGGAATTCTGAGAACAATGTAAGAGTTCCGAAGCATTTTTAAACTTCACCGGAATTCCGAGAACAATGGAAGAGTTCCGAAGCATTTTTAAACATCAGCGGAATTCCGAGAACAATGGAAGAGTTCTGAAGCATTTTTAAACATCAGCGGAATTTTGAAAACAATGGAAGATTTCCGAAGCATTTTTAAACGTCAGCGGAATTCTGCGAACACTGGAAGAGTTCCGAAGCATTTTTAAACTTCAGCGGAATTTAGAGAACAATCGAAGAGTTCCGAAGCATTTTTAAAAGTCAGCGGAATTCCGAGAACACTGGAAGAGTTCCGAAGCATTTTTAAACTTCAGCGGAATTTGGAGAACAATCGAAGAGTTCCGAAGCATTTTTAAAAGTCAGCGGAATTCCGAGAACAATGGAAGAGTTGTGAAGCATTTTTAAAAGTCAGCGGAATTCCGAGAACAATGGAAGAGTTCCGAAGCATTTTTAAACGTCAGCGGAATTCCGAGAACAATGGAAGAGTTCTGAAGCCTTTTTAAATGTCAGCGGAATTCCGAGAACAATGGAAGAGTTGTGAAGCATTTTTAAAAGTCAGCGGAATTCCGAGAACACTGGAAGAGTTCCGAAGCATACTTAAACTTCAGCGGAATTCCGAGAACAATGGAAGAGTTCTGAAGCATTTTTAAAAGTCAGCAGAATACCGAGAACAATGGAAGAGTTGTGAAGCATTTTTAAAAGTCAGCGGAATTCCGAGAACACTGGAAAAGTTCCGAAGCATTTTTAAACTTCAGCGGAATTTGGAGAACAATCGAAGAGTTCCGAAGCAATTTTAAAAGTCAGCGGAATTCCGAGAACAATGGAAGAGTTGTGAAGCATTTTTAAACGTCAGCGGAATTCCGAGAACAATGGAAGAGTTCCGAAGCATTTTTAAACGTCAGCGGAATTCCGAGAACAATGGAAGAGTTCCGAAGCATTTTTAAACTTCAGCAGAATTCCGAGAACAATGGAAGAGTTCCGAAGCATTCTTAAACTTCAGCGGAATTCCGAGAAAAATGGAACAGTTTTGAAGCAAATTTAAGCGTCAGCGGAATTCCGACAGCAATGGAAGAGTTCCGAAGCATTTTTAGAAGTCAGCAGAATTCTGAGAACAATAGAAGAGTTGTGAAGCATTTTTAAGCGTCAGCGGAATTCCGAGAACACTGGAAGAGTTCCGAAGCATTTTTAAACTTCAGCGGAATTTGGAGAACAATCAAAGAGTTCCGAAGCATTTTTAAAAGTCAGCGGAATTCCGAGAACAATGGAAGAGTTGTGAAGCATTTTTAAACGTCAGCGGAATTCCAAGAACAATGGAAGAGTTCCGAAGCATTTTTAAACGTCAGCGGAATTCCGAGAACAATGGAAGAGTTCTGAAGCCTTTTTAAATGTCAGCGGAATTCCGAGAACAATGGAAGACTTCTGAAGCATTTTTAAATGTCAGCGGAATTCTGAGAACAATGGAAGAGTTCCGAAGCATTTTTAAAAGTCAGCGGAATTCGGAGAACAATGGAAGAGTTCCGAAGCATTTTTAAAAGTCAGCAGAATTCCGAGAACAATAGAAGGGTACCAAAGCATTTTTAAACGTCAGCGTAATTTTGAAAACAATGGAAGATTTCCGAAGCATTTTTAAACGTCAGCGGAATTCTGCGAACACTGGAAGAGTTCCGAAGCATTTTTAAACTTCAGCGGAATTTGGAGAACAATCGAAGAGTTCCGAAGCATTTTTAAAAGTCAGCGGAATTCCGAGAACAATGCAAGAGTTGTGAAGCATTTTTAAGCGTCAGCGGAATTCCGGGAACAATGGAAGAGTTCCGAAGCATTTTTAAACTTCAGCAGAATTCTGAGAACAATGGAAGAGTTCCGAAGCATTCTTAAACTTCAGCGGAATTCCGAGGACAATGGAAGAGTTCCGAAGCATTTTTAAATGTCAGCGGAATTCCGAGAACAATAGAAGAGTTGTGAAGCATTTTTAAGCGTCAGCGGAATTCTGAGAACAATGGAAGAGTTCCGAAGCATTTTTAAACTTCAGCAGAATTCTGAGAACAATGGAAGAGTTCTGAAGCATTCTTAAACTTCAGCGGAATTCCGAGAACAATGGAACAGTTTTGAAGCAATTTTAAGCGTCAGCGGAATTCCGACAACAATGGAAGAGTTCCGAAGCATTTTTAAAAGTCAGCGGAATTCTGAGAACAATAGAAGAGTTGTGAAGCATTTTTAAGCGTCAGCGGAATTCCGAGAACAATGGAAGAATTCCGAAGCATTTTTAAACTTCAAAACTTCAGAAGAATTCCGAGAACAATGGAAGAGTTCTGAAGCATTTTTAAGCGTCAGCGTAATTTTGAAAACAATGGAAGATTTCCGAAGCATTTTTAAACGTCAGCGGAATTCTGCAAACACTGGAAGAGTTCCGAAGCATTTTTAAACTTCAGCGGAATTTGGAGAACAATCGAAGCGTTCCGAAGCATTTTTAAAAGTCAGCGGAATTTCGAGAACACTGGAAGAGTTCCGAAGCATTTTTAAACTTCAGCGGAATTTGGAGAACAATCGAAGAGTTCCGAAGCATTTTTAAAAGTCAGCGGAATTCCGAGAACAATGGAAGAGTTGTGAAGCATTTTTAAACGTCAGCAGAATACCAGAACAATGGAAGAGTTCCGAAGCATTTTTAAATGTCAGCGGAATTCCGAGAACAATGGAAGAGTTCTGAAGCATTTTTAAACGTCAGCGGATTTTGAAAACAATGGAAGATTTCCGAAGCATTTTTAAACGTCAGCGGAATTCTGTGAACACTGGAAGAGTTCCGAAGCATTTTTAAACTTCAGCGGAATTTGGAGAACAATCGAAGAGTTCCGAAGCAATTTTAAAAGTCAGCGGAATTCCGAGAACAATGGAAGAGTTGTGAAGCATTTTTAAACGTCAGTGGAATTCCAAGAACAAAGGAAGAGTTCCGAAGCATTTTTAAACGTCAGCGGAATTCCGAGAACAATGGAAGAGTTCTGAAGGCTTTTTAAATGTCAGCGGAATTCCGAGAACAATGGAAGAGTTCCGAAGCATTTTTAAATGTCAGCGGAATTCTGAGAACAATTGAAGAGTTCCGAAGCATTTTTAAACTTCAGCAGAATTCCGAGAACAATGGAAGAGTTCCGAAGCATTCTTAAACTTCAGCGGAATTCCGAGAACAATGGAAGAGTTCCGAAGCATTTTTAAATGTCAGCGGAATTCCGAGAACAATAGAAGAGTTGTGAAGCATTTTTAAGCGTCAGCGGAATTTCGAGAACAATGGAAGAGTTCCGAAGCATTTTTAAAAGTCAGTGGAATTCTGAGAACAATAGAAGAGTTGTGAAGCATTTTTAAGCGTCAGCGGAATTCCGAGAACAATGGAAGAATTCCGAAGCATTTTTAAACTTCAAAACTTCAGCAGAATTCCGAGAACAATGGAAGAGTTGAGAAGCATTCTTAAACTTCAGCGGAATTCCGAGAACAATGGAAGAGTTCCGAAGCATTTTTAAAAGTCAGCGGAATTCCGAGAACAATAGAAGAGTTCCGAAGCATTTTTAAACTTCAGCAGAATTCCTGGATCAATGGAAGAGTTCCGAAGCATTTTTAAAAGTCAGCAGAATTCCGAGAACAATAGAAGGGTACCAAAGCATGTTTAAACTTCAGCGGAATTCTGAGAACAATGTAAGAGTTCCGAAGCATTTTTAAACTTCACCGGAATTCCGAGAACAATGGAAGAGTTCCGAAGCATTTTTAAACATCAGCGGAATTCCGAGAACAATGGAAGAGTTCTGAAGCATTTTTAAACATCAGCGGAATTTTGAAAACAATGGAAGATTTCCGAAGCATTTTTAAACGTCAGCGGAATTCTGCGAACACTGGAAGAGTTCCGAAGCATTTTTAAACTTCAGCGGAATTTAGAGAACAATCGAAGAGTTCCGAAGCATTTTTAAAAGTCAGCGGAATTCCGAGAACACTGGAAGAGTTCCGAAGCATTTTTAAACTTCAGCGGAATTTGGAGAACAATCGAAGAGTTCCGAAGCATTTTTAAAAGTCAGCGGAATTCCGAGAACAATGGAAGAGTTGTGAAGCATTTTTAAAAGTCAGCGGAATTCCGAGAACAATGGAAGAGTTCCGAAGCATTTTTAAACGTCAGCGGAATTCCGAGAACAATGGAAGAGTTCTGAAGCCTTTTTAAATGTCAGCGGAATTCCGAGAACAATGGAAGAGTTGTGAAGCATTTTTAAAAGTCAGCGGAATTCCGAGAACACTGGAAGAGTTCCGAAGCACACTTAAACTTCAGCGGAATTCCGAGAACAATGGAAGAGTTCTGAAGCATTTTTAAAAGTCAGCAGAATACCGAGAACAATGGAAGAGTTGTGAAGCATTTTTAAAAGTCAGCGGAATTCCGAGAACACTGGAAAAGTTCCGAAGCATTTTTAAACTTCAGCGGAATTTGGAGAACAATCGAAGAGTTCCGAAGCAATTTTAAAAGTCAGCGGAATTCCGAGAACAATGGAAGAGTTGTGAAGCATTTTTAAACGTCAGCGGAATTCTGAGAACAATGGAAGAGTTCCGAAGCATTTTTAAACGTCAGCGGAATTCCGAGAACAATGGAAGAGTTCCGAAGCATTTTTAAACTTCAGCAGAATTCCGAGAACAATGGAAGAGTTCCGAAGCATTCTTAAACTTCAGCGGAATTCCGAGAAAAATGGAACAGTTTTGAAGCAAATTTAAGCGTCAGCGGAATTCCGACAGCAATGGAAGAGTTCCGAAGCATTTTTAGAAGTCAGCAGAATTCTGAGAACAATAGAAGAGTTGTGAAGCATTTTTAAGCGTCAGCGGAATTCCGAGAACAATGGAAGAATTCCGAAGCATTTTTAAACTTCAAAACTTCAGAAGAATTCCGAGAACAATAGAAGGGTACCAAAACATGTTTAAACTTCACCGGAATTCCGAGAACACTGGAAGAGTTCCGAAGCATTTTTAAACTTCAGCGGAATTTGGAGAACAATCGAAGAGTTCCGAAGCATTTTTAAAAGTCAGCGGAATTCCGAGAACAATGGAAGAGTTGTGAAGCATTTTTAAACGTCAGCGGAATTCCAAGAACAATGGAAGAGTTCCGAAGCATTTTTAAACGTCAGCGGAATTCCGAGAACAATGGAAGAGTTCTGAAGCCTTTTTAAATGTCAGCGGAATTCCGAGAACAATGGAAGACTTCTGAAGCATTTTTAAATGTCAGCGGAATTCTGAGAACAATGGAAGAGTTCCGAAGCATTTTTAAAAGTCAGCGGAATTCGGAGAACAATGGAAGAGTTCCGAAGCATTTTTAAAAGTCAGCAGAATTCCGAGAACAATAGAAGGGTACCAAAGCATTTTTAAACGTCAGCGTAATTTTGAAAACAATGGAAGATTTCCGAAGCATTTTTAAACGTCAGCGGAATTCTGCGAACACTGGAAGAGTTCCGAAGCATTTTTAAACTTCAGCGGAATTTGGAGAACAATCGAAGAGTTCCGAAGCATTTTTAAAAGTCAGCGGAATTCCGAGAACAATGCAAGAGTTGTGAAGCATTTTTAAGCGTCAGCGGAATTCCGGGAACAATGGAAGAGTTCCGAAGCATTTTTAAACTTCAGCAGAATTCTGAGAACAATGGAAGAGTTCCGAAGCATTCTTAAACTTCAGCGGAATTCCGAGGACAATGGAAGAGTTCCGAAGCATTTTTAAATGTCAGCGGAATTCCGAGAACAATAGAAGAGTTGTGAAGCATTTTTAAGCGTCAGCGGAATTCTGAGAACAATGGAAGAGTTCCGAAGCATTTTTAAACTTCAGCAGAATTCTGAGAACAATGGAAGAGTTCTGAAGCATTCTTAAACTTCAGCGGAATTCCGAGAACAATGGAACAGTTTTGAAGCAATTTTAAGCGTCAGCGGAATTCCGACAACAATGGAAGAGTTCCGAAGCATTTTTAAAAGTCAGCGGAATTCTGAGAACAATAGAAGAGTTGTGAAGCATTTTTAAGCGTCAGCGGAATTCCGAGAACAATGGAAGAATTCCGAAGCATTTTTAAACTTCAAAACTTCAGAAGAATTCCGAGAACAATGGAAGAGTTCTGAAGCATTTTTAAGCGTCAGCGTAATTTTGAAAACAATGGAAGATTTCCGAAGCATTTTTAAACGTCAGCGGAATTCTGCAAACACTGGAAGAGTTCCGAAGCATTTTTAAACTTCAGCGGAATTTGGAGAACAATCGAAGCGTTCCGAAGCATTTTTAAAAGTCAGCGGAATTTCGAGAACACTGGAAGAGTTCCGAAGCATTTTTAAACTTCAGCGGAATTTGGAGAACAATCGAAGAGTTCCGAAGCATTTTTAAAAGTCAGCGGAATTCCGAGAACAATGGAAGAGTTGTGAAGCATTTTTAAACGTCAGCAGAATACCAGAACAATGGAAGAGTTCCGAAGCATTTTTAAATGTCAGCGGAATTCCGAGAACAATGGAAGAGTTCTGAAGCATTTTTAAACGTCAGCGGATTTTGAAAACAATGGAAGATTTCCGAAGCATTTTTAAACGTCAGCGGAATTCTGTGAACACTGGAAGAGTTCCGAAGCATTTTTAAACTTCAGCGGAATTTGGAGAACAATCGAAGAGTTCCGAAGCAATTTTAAAAGTCAGCGGAATTCCGAGAACAATGGAAGAGTTGTGAAGCATTTTTAAACGTCAGTGGAATTCCAAGAACAAAGGAAGAGTTCCGAAGCATTTTTAAACGTCAGCGGAATTCCGAGAACAATGGAAGAGTTCTGAAGGCTTTTTAAATGTCAGCGGAATTCCGAGAACAATGGAAGAGTTCCGAAGCATTTTTAAATGTCAGCGGAATTCTGAGAACAATTGAAGAGTTCCGAAGCATTTTTAAACTTCAGCAGAATTCCGAGAACAATGGAAGAGTTCCGAAGCATTCTTAAACTTCAGCGGAATTCCGAGAACAATGGAAGAGTTCCGAAGCATTTTTAAATGTCAGCGGAATTCCGAGAACAATAGAAGAGTTGTGAAGCATTTTTAAGCGTCAGCGGAATTTCGAGAACAATGGAAGAGTTCCGAAGCATTTTTAAAAGTCAGTGGAATTCTGAGAACAATAGAAGAGTTGTGAAGCATTTTTAAGCGTCAGCGGAATTCCGAGAACAATGGAAGAATTCCGAAGCATTTTTAAACTTCAAAACTTCAGCAGAATTCCGAGAACAATGGAAGAGTTGAGAAGCATTCTTAAACTTCAGCGGAATTCCGAGAACAATGGAAGAGTTCCGAAGCATTTTTAAAAGTCAGCGGAATTCCGAGAACAATAGAAGAGTTCCGAAGCATTTTTAAACTTCAGCAGAATTCCTGGATCAATGGAAGAGTTCCGAAGCATTTTTAAAAGTCAGCAGAATTCCGAGAACAATAGAAGGGTACCAAAGCATGTTTAAACTTCAGCGGAATTCTGAGAACAATGTTAGAGTTCCGAAGCATTTTTAAACTTCACCGGAATTCCGAGAACAATGGAAGAGTTCCGAAGCATTTTTAAACATCAGCGGAATTCCGAGAACAATGGAAGAGTTCTGAAGCATTTTTAAACATCAGCGGAATTTTGAAAACAATGGAAGATTTCCGAAGCATTTTTAAACGTCAGCGGAATTCTGCGAACACTGGAAGAGTTCCGAAGCATTTTTAAACTTCAGCGGAATTTAGAGAACAATCGAAGAGTTCCGAAGCATTTTTAAAAGTCAGCGGAATTCCGAGAACACTGGAAGAGTTCCGAAGCATTTTTAAACTTCAGCGGAATTTGGAGAACAATCGAAGAGTTCCGAAGCATTTTTAAAAGTCAGCGGAATTCCGAGAACAATGGAAGAGTTGTGAAGCATTTTTAAAAGTCAGCGGAATTCCGAGAACAATGGAAGAGTTCCGAAGCATTTTTAAACGTCAGCGGAATTCCGAGAACAATGGAAGAGTTCTGAAGCCTTTTTAAATGTCAGCGGAATTCCGAGAACAATGGAAGAGTTGTGAAGCATTTTTAAAAGTCAGCGGAATTCCGAGAACACTGGAAGAGTTCCGAAGCACACTTAAACTTCAGCGGAATTCCGAGAACAATGGAAGAGTTCTGAAGCATTTTTAAAAGTCAGCAGAATACCGAGAACAATGGAAGAGTTGTGAAGCATTTTTAAAAGTCAGCGGAATTCCGAGAACACTGGAAAAGTTCCGAAGCATTTTTAAACTTCAGCGGAATTTGGAGAACAATCGAAGAGTTCCGAAGCAATTTTAAAAGTCAGCGGAATTCCGAGAACAATGGAAGAGTTGTGAAGCATTTTTAAACGTCAGCGGAATTCCGAGAACAATGGAAGAGTTCCGAAGCATTTTTAAACGTCAGCGGAATTCCGAGAACAATGGAAGAGTTCCGAAGCATTTTTAAACTTCAGCAGAATTCCGAGAACAATGGAAGAGTTCAGAAGCATTTTTAAAAGTCAGCGGAATACCGAGAACAATGGAAGAGTTGTGAAGCATTTTTAAGCATCAGCGGAATTCCGAGAACAATGGAAGAGTTCCGAAGCATTTTTAAACTTCAGAAGAATTCTGAGAACAATGGAAGAGTTCCGAAGCATTCTTAAACTTCAGCGGAATTCCGAGAACAATGGAAGAGTTCCGAACCATTTTTAAATGTCAGCGGAATTCCGAGAACAATAGAAGAGTTGTGAAGCATTTTTAAGCGTCAGCGGAATTTCGAGAACAATGGAAGAGTTCCAAAGCATTTTTAAAAGTCAGTGGAATTCTGAGAACAATAGAAGAGTTGTGAAGCATTTTTAAGCGTCAGCGGAATTCCGAGAACAATGGAAGAGTTCTGAAGCATTTTTAAACATCAGCGGAATTTTGAAAACAATGGAAGATTTCCGAAGCATTTTTAAACGTCAGCGGAATTCTGCGAACACTGGAAGAGTTCCGAAGCATTTTTAAACTTCAGCGGAATTTAGAGAACAATCGAAGAGTTCCGAAGCATTTTTAAAAGTCAGCGGAATTCCGAGAACACTGGAAGAGTTCCGAAGCATTTTTAAACTTCAGCGGAATTTGGAGAACAATCGAAGAGTTCCGAAGCATTTTTAAAAGTCAGCGGAATTCCGAGAACAATGGAAGAGTTGTGAAGCATTTTTAAAAGTCAGCGGAATTCCGAGAACAATGGAAGAGTTCCGAAGCATTTTTAAACGTCAGCGGAATTCCGAGAACAATGGAAGAGTTCTGAAGCCTTTTTAAATGTCAGCGGAATTCCGAGAACAATGGAAGAGTTGTGAAGCATTTTTAAAAGTCAGCGGAATTCCGAGAACACTGGAAGAGTTCCGAAGCATACTTAAACTTCAGCGGAATTCCGAGAACAATGGAAGAGTTCTGAAGCATTTTTAAAAGTCAGCAGAATACCGAGAACAATGGAAGAGTTGTGAAGCATTTTTAAAAGTCAGCGGAATTCCGAGAACACTGGAAAAGTTCCGAAGCATTTTTAAACTTCAGCGGAATTTGGAGAACAATCGAAGAGTTCCGAAGCAATTTTAAAAGTCAGCGGAATTCCGAGAACAATGGAAGAGTTGTGAAGCATTTTTAAACGTCAGCGGAATTCCGAGAACAATGGAAGAGTTCCGAAGCATTTTTAAACGTCAGCGGAATTCCGAGAACAATGGAAGAGTTCCGAAGCATTTTTAAACTTCAGCAGAATTCCGAGAACAATGGAAGAGTTCCGAAGCATTCTTAAACTTCAGCGGAATTCCGAGAAAAATGGAACAGTTTTGAAGCAAATTTAAGCGTCAGCGGAATTCCGACAGCAATGGAAGAGTTCCGAAGCATTTTTAGAAGTCAGCAGAATTCTGAGAACAATAGAAGAGTTGTGAAGCATTTTTAAGCGTCAGCGGAATTCCGAGAACAATGGAAGAATTCCGAAGCATTTTTAAACTTCAAAACTTCAGAAGAATTCCGAGAACAATAGAAGGGTACCAAAGCATGTTTAAACTTCACCGGAATTCCGAGAACACTGGAAGAGTTCCGAAGCATTTTTAAACTTCAGCGGAATTTGGAGAACAATCGAAGAGTTCCGAAGCATTTTTAAAAGTCAGCGGAATTCCGAGAACAATGGAAGAGTTGTGAAGCATTTTTAAACGTCAGCGGAATTCCGAGAACAATGGAAGAGTTCCGAAGCATTTTTAAACGTCAGCGGAATTCCGAGAACAATGGAAGAGTTCTGAAGCCTTTTTAAATGTCAGCGGAATTCCGAGAACAATGGAAGACTTCTGAAGCATTTTTAAATGTCAGCGGAATTCTGAGAACAATGGAAGAGTTCCGAAGCATTTTTAAAAGTCAGCGGAATTCGGAGAACAATGGAAGAGTTCCGAAGCATTTTTAAAAGTCAGCAGAATTCCGAGAACAATAGAAGGGTACCAAAGCATTTTTAAACGTCAGCGTAATTTTGAAAACAATGGAAGATTTCCGAAGCATTTTTAAACGTCAGCGGAATTCTGCGAACACTGGAAGAGTTCCGAAGCATTTTTAAACTTCAGCGGAATTTGGAGAACAATCGAAGAGTTCCGAAGCATTTTTAAAAGTCAGCGGAATTTCGAGAACAATGGAAGAGTTGTGAAGCATTTTTAAGCGTCAGCGGAATTCCGGGAACAATGGAAGAGTTCCGAAGCATTTTTAATCTTCAGCAGAATTCTGAGAACAATGGAAGAGTTCCGAAGCATTCTTAAACTTCAGCGGAATTCCGAGGACAATGGAAGAGTTCCGAAGCATTTTTAAATGTCAGCGGAATTCCGAGAACAATAGAAGAGTTGTGAAGCATTTTTAAGCGTCAGCGGAATTCTGAGAACAATGGAAGAGTTCCGAAGCATTTTTAAACTTCAGCAGAATTCTGAGAACAATGGAAGAGTTCTGAAGCATTCTTAAACTTCAGCGGAATTCCGAGAACAATGGAACAGTTTTGAAGCAATTTTAAGCGTCAGCGGAATTCCGACAACAATGGAAGAGTTCCGAAGCATTTTTAAAAGTCAGCGGAAATCTGAGAACAATAGAAGAGTTGTGAAGCATTTTTAAGCGTCAGCGGAATTCCGAGAACAATGGAAGAATTCCGAAGCATTTTTAAACTTCAAAACTTCAGAAGAATTCCGAGAACAATGGAAGAGTTCTGAAGCATTTTTAAGCGTCAGCGTAATTTTGAAAACAATGGAAGATTTCCGAAGCATTTTTAAACGTCAGCGGAATTCTGCAAACACTGGAAGAGTTCCGAAGCATTTTTAAACTTCAGCGGAATTTGGAGAACAATCGAAGCGTTCCGAAGCATTTTTAAAAGTCAGCGGAATTTCGAGAACACTGGAAGAGTTCCGAAGCATTTTTAAACTTCAGCGGAATTTGGAGAACAATCGAAGAGTTCCGAAGCATTTTTAAAAGTCAGCGGAATTCCGAGAACAATGGAAGAGTTGTGAAGCATTTTTAAACGTCAGCAGAATACCAGAACAATGGAAGAGTTCCGAAGCATTTTTAAATGTCAGCGGAATTCCGAGAACAATGGAAGAGTTCTGAAGCATTTTTAAACGTCAGCGGATTTTGAAAACAATGGAAGATTTCCGAAGCATTTTTAAACGTCAGCGGAATTCTGTGAACACTGGAAGAGTTCCGAAGCATTTTTAAACTTCAGCGGAATTTGGAGAACAATCGAAGAGTTCCGAAGCAATTTTAAAAGTCAGCGGAATTCCGAGAACAATGGAAGAGTTGTGAAGCATTTTTAAACGTCAGTGGAATTCCAAGAACAAAGGAAGAGTTCCGAAGCATTTTTAAATGTCAGCGGAATTCTGAGAACAATTGAAGAGTTCCGAAGCATTTTTAAACTTCAGCAGAATTCGGAGAACAATGGAAGAGTTCCGAAGCATACTTAAACTTCAGCGGAATTCCGAGAACAATGGAAGAGTTCAGAAGCATTTTTAAAAGTCAGCGGAATACCGAGAACAATAGAAGAGTTGTGAAGCATTTTTAAGCGTCAGCGGAATTTCGAGAACAATGGAAGAGTTCCGAAGCATTTTTAAAAGTCAGTGGAATTCTGAGAACAATAGAAGAGTTGTGAAGCATTTTTAAGCGTCAGCGGAATTCCGAGAACAATGGAAGAATTCCGAAGCATTTTTAAACTTCAAAACTTCAGCAGAATTCCGAGAACAATGGAAGAGTTGAGAATCATTCTTAAACTTCAGCGGAATTCCGAGAACAATGGAAGAGTTCCGAAGCATTTTTAAAAGTCAGCGGAATTCCGAGAACAATAGAAGAGTTCCGAAGCATTTTTAAACTTCAGCAGAATTCCTGGATCAATGGAAGAGTTCCGAAGCATTTTTAAAAGTCAGCAGAATTCCGAGAACAATAGAAGGGTACCAAAGCATGTTTAAACTTCAGCGGAATTCTGAGAACAATGTAAGAGTTCCGAAGCATTTTTAAACTTCACCGGAATTCCGAGAACAATGGAAGAGTTCCGAAGCATTTTTAAACATCAGCGGAATTCCGAGAACAATGGAAGAGTTCTGAAGCATTTTTAAACATCAGCGGAATTTTGAAAACAATGGAAGATTTCCGAAGCATTTTTAAACGTCAGCGGAATTCTGCGAACACTGGAAGAGTTCCGAAGCATTTTTAAACTTCAGCGGAATTTAGAGAGCAATCGAAGAGTTCCGAAGCATTTTTAAAAGTCAGCGGAATTCCGAGAACACTGGAAGAGTTCCGAAGCATTTTTAAACTTCAGCGGAATTTGGAGAACAATCGAAGAGTTCCGAAGCATTTTTAAAAGTCAGCGGAATTCCGAGAACAATGGAAGAGTTGTGAAGCATTTTTAAACGTCAGCGGAATTCCGAGAACAATGGAAGAGTTCCGAAGCATTTTTAAACGTCAGCGGAATTCCGAGAACA
Organism: Phyllobates terribilis; assembly: GCF_046119375.1. Taxonomy (NCBI): domain Eukaryota; kingdom Metazoa; phylum Chordata; class Amphibia; order Anura; family Dendrobatidae; genus Phyllobates; species Phyllobates terribilis. Next base: position 7,771,733 of record NW_027362788.1, on the reverse strand, counting down.
ATGGAAGAGTTCTGAAGCCTTTTTAAATGTCAGCGGAATTCCGAGAACAATGGAAGAGTTGTGAAGCATTTTTAAAAGTCAGCGGAATTCCGAGAACACTGGAAGAGTTCCGAAGCATACTTAAACTTCAGCGGAATTCCGAGAACAATGGAAGAGTTCTGAAGCATTTTTAAAAGTCAGCAGAATACCGAGAACAATGGAAGAGTTGTGAAGCATTTTTAAAAGTCAGCGGAATTCCGAGAACACTGGAAAAGTTCCGAAGCATTTTTAAACTTCAGCGGAATTTGGAGAACAATCGAAGAGTTCCGAAGCAATTTTAAAAGTCAGCGGAATTCCGAGAACAATGGAAGAGTTGTGAAGCATTTTTAAACGTCAGCGGAATTCCGAGAACAATGGAAGAGTTCCGAAGCATTTTTAAACGTCAGCGGAATTCCGAGAACAATGGAAGAGTTCCGAAGCATTTTTAAACTTCAGCAGAATTCCGAGAACAATGGAAGAGTTCCGAAGCATTCTTAAACTTCAGCGGAATTCCGAGAAAAATGGAACAGTTTTGAAGCAATTTTAAGCGTCAGCGGAATTCCGACAGCAATGGAAGAGTTCCGAAGCATTTTTAGAAGTCAGCAGAATTCTGAGAACAATAGAAGAGTTGTGAAGCATTTTTAAGCGTCAGCGGAATTCCGAGAACAATGGAAGAATTCCGAAGCATTTTTAAACTTCAAAACTTCAGAAGAATTCCGAGAAAAATAGAAGGGTACCAAAGCATGTTTAAACTTCACCGGAATTCCGAGAACACTGGAAGAGTTCCGAAGCATTTTTAAACTTCAGCGGAATTTGGAGAACAATCGAAGAGTTCCGAAGCATTTTTAAAAGTCAGCGGAATTCCGAGAACAATGGAAGAGTTGTGAAGCATTTTTAAACGTCAGCGGAATTCCGAGAACAATGGAAGAGTTCCGAAGCATTTTTAAACGTCAGCGGAATTCCGAGAACAATGGAAGAGTTCTGAAGCCTTTTTAAATGTCAGCGGAATTCCGAGAACAATGGAAGACTTCTGAAGCATTTTTAAATGTCAGCGGAATTCTGAGAACAATGGAAGAGTTCCGAAGCATTTTTAAACTTCAGCAGAATTCCGAGAACAATGGAAGAGTTCCGAAGCATACTTAAACTTCAGCGGAATTCCGAGAACAATGGAAGAGTTCTGAAGCATTTTTAAAAGTCAGCGGAATACCGAGAACAATGGAAGAGTTGTGAAGCATTTTTAAAAGTCAGCGGAATTCCGAGAACAATGGAAGAGTTGTGAAGCATTTTTAAACGTCAGTGGAATTCCAAGAACAATGGAAGAGTTCCGAAGCATTTTTAAATGTCAGCAGAATTCTGAGAACAATGGAAGAGTTCCGAAGCATTTTTAAACTTCAGCAGAATTCCGAGAACAATGGAAGAGTTCCGAAGCATACTTAAACTTCAGCGGAATTCCGAGAACAATGGAAGAGTTCAGAAGCATTTTTAAAAGTCAGCGGAATTCCGAGAACAATGGAAGAGTTGTGAAGCATTTTTAAACGTCAGCGGAATTCCGAGAACAATGGAAGAGTTCCGAAGCATTTTTAAACTTCAGCAGAATTCCGAGAACAATGGAACAGTTTTGAAGCAATTTTAAGCGTCAGCGGAATTCCGACAGCAATGGAAGAGTTCCGAAGCATTTTTAAAAGTCAGCAGAATTCTGAGAACAATAGAAGAGTTGTGAAGCATTTTTAATCGTCAGCGGAATTCCGAGAACAATGGAAGAATTCCGAAGCATTTTTAAACTTCAAAACTTCAGAAGAATTCCAAGAACAATGGAAGAGTTCCGAAGCATTCTTAAACTTCAGCGGAATTCCGAGAACAATGGAATAGTTCCGAAGCATTTTTAAAAGTCAGCGGAATTCCGAGAACAATGGAAGAGTTCCGTAGCATTTTTAAACATCAGAAGAATTCCTGGATCAATGGAAGTGTTCCGAAGCATTTTTAAACTTCACCGGAATTCCGAGAACAATAGAAGAGTTCCGAAGCATTTTTAAACGTCAGGGGAATTCCGAGAACAATGGAAGAGTTCTGAAGCATTTTTAAACGTCAGCGGAATTTTGAAAACAATGGAAGATTTCCGAAGCATTTTTAAACGTCAGCGGATTTCTGTGAACACTGGAAGAGTTCCGAAGCATTTTTAAACTTCAGCGGAATTTGGAGAACAATCGGAGAGTTCCGAAGCATTTTTAAAAGTCAGCGGAATTCCGAGAACAATGGAAGAGTTGTAAAGCATATTTAAAAGTCAGCGGAATTCCGAGAACAATGGAAGAGTTGTGAAGCATTTTTAAAAGTCAGCGGAATTCCGAGAACAATGGAAGAGTTGTGAAGCATTTTTAAACGTCAGCGGAATTCCGAGAACAATGGAAGAGTTCTGAAGCCTTTTTAAATGTCAGCGGAATTCAGAGAACAATGGAAGAGTTCCGAAGCATTTTTAAATGTCAGCGGAATTCTGAGAACAATGGAAGAGTTCCGAAGCATTTTTAAACTTCAGCAGAATTCCGAGAACAATGGAAGAGTTCCGAAGCATACTTAAACTTCAGCGGAATTCCGAGAACAATGGAAGAGTTCTGAAGCATTTTTAAAAGTCAGCGGAATACCGAGAACAATGGAAGAGTTGTGAAGCATTTTTAAACATCAGCGGAATACCAGAACAATGGAAGAGTTCCGAAGCATTTTTAAATGTCAGCGGAATTCCGAGAGCAATGGAAGAGTTCTGAAGCATTTTTAAACGTCAGCGGATTTTGAAAACAATGGAAGATTTCCGAAGCATTTTTAAACTTCAGCGGAATTTGGAGAACAATCGAAGAGTTCCGAAGCAATTTTAAAAGTCAGCGGAATTCCGAGAACAATGGAAGAGTTGTGAAGCATTTTTAAACGTCAGTGGAATTCCAAGAACAAAGCAAGAGTTCCGAAGCATTTTTAAACGTCAGCGGAATTCCGAGAACAATGGAAGAGTTCCGAAGCATTTTTAAACTTCAGAAGAATTCTGAGAACAATGGAAGAGTTCCGAAGCATTCTTAAACTTCAGCAGAATTCCGAGAACAATGGAAGAGTTTCGAAGCATTTTTAAAAGTAAGCGGAATTCCGAGAACAATAGAAGAGTTGTGAAGCAATTTTAAGCGTCAGCGGAATTCTGAGAACAATGGAAGCGTTCAGAAGCATTTTTAAAAGTCAGCGGAATACCGAGAACAATGGAAGAGTTGTGAAGCATTTTTAAGCATCAGCGGAATTCCGAGAACAATGGAAGAGTTCCGAAGCATTTTTAAACTTCAGCAGAATTCCGAGAACAATGGAAGAGTTCCGAAGCATTCTTAAACTTCAGCGGAATTCCGAGAACAATGGAAGAGTTCCGAAGCATTTTTAAATGTCAGCGGAATTCCGAGAACAATAGAAGAGTTGTGAAGCATTTTTAAGCGTCAGCGGAATTTCGAGAACAATGGAAGAGTTCCGAAGCATTTTTAAACTTCAGCAGAATTCTGAGAGCAATGGAAGAGTTCTGAAGCATTCTTAAACTTCAGCGGAATTCCGAGAACAATGGAAGAGTTTTGAAGCAATTTTAAGCGTCAGCGGAATTCCGACAACAATGGAAGAGTTCCGAAGCATTTTTAAACTTCAGCAGAATTTCTGGATCAATGGAAGAGTTCCGAAACATTTTTAAAAGTCAGCAGAACTCCGAGAACAATAAAAGGGTACCAAAGCATGTTTAAACTTCAGCGGAATTCTGAGAACAATGTAAGAGTTCCGAAGCATTTTTAAACTTCACCGGAATTCCGAGAACAATGGAAGAGTTCCGAAGCATTTTTAAACGTCAGCGGAATTCCGAGAACAATGGAAGAGTTCTGAAGCATTTTTAAACGTCAGCGGAATTTTGAAAACAATGGAAGATTTCCGAAGCATTTTTAAACGTCAGCGGAATTCTGCGAACACTGGAAGAATTCCGAAGCATTTTTAAACTTCAGCGGAATTTGGAGAACAATCGAAGAGTTCCGAAGCATTTTTAAAAGTCAGCGGAATTCCGAGAACAATGGAAGAGTTGTGAAGCATTTTTAAACGTCAGCGGAATACCAGAACAATGGAAGAGTTCCGAAGCATTTTTAAATGTCAGCGGAATTCCGAGAACAATGGAAGAGTTCTGAAGCATTTTTAAACGTCAGCGGATTTTGAAAACAATGGAAGATTTCCGAAGCATTTTTAAACGTCAGCGGAATTCTGCGAACACTGGAAGAGTTCCGAAGCATTTTTAAACTTCAGCGGAATTTGGAGAACAATCGAAGAGTTCCGAAGCAATTTTAAAAGTCAGCGGAATTCCGAGAACAATGGAAGAGTTGTGAAGCATTTTTAAACGTCAGTGGAATTCCAAGAACAAAGGAAGAGTTCCGAAGCATTTTTAAACGTCAGCGGATTTTGAAAACAATGGAAGATTTCCGAAGCATTTTTAAACGTCAGCGGAATTTGGAGAACAATCGAAGAGTTCCGAAGCATTTTTAAACTTCAACAGAATTTGGAGAACAATCGAAGAGTTCCGAAGCAATTTTAAAAGTCAGCGGAATTCCGAGAACAATGGAAGAGTTGTGAAGCATTTTTAAACGTCAGTGGAATTCCAAGAACAATGGAAGAGTTCCGAAGCATTTTTAAATGTCAGCGGAATTCCGAGAACAATAGAAGAGTTCCGAAGCATTTTTAAACTTCAGCGGAATTTTGAAAACAATGGAAGATTTCCGAAGCATTTTTAAACGTCAGCGGAATTCTGCGAACACTGGAAGAGTTCCGAAGCATTTTTAAACGTCAGCAGAATTCCGAGAACAATAGAAGGGTACCAAAGCATGTTTAAACTTCAGCGGAATTCTGAGAACAATGTAAGAGTTCCGAAGCATTTTTAAACTTCACCGGAATTCCGAGAACAATGGAAGAGTTCCGAAGCATTTTTAAACGTCAGCGGAATTCCGAGAACAATGGAAGAGTTCTGAAGCATTTTTAAACATCAGCGGAATTTTGAAAACAATGGAAGATTTCCGAAGCATTTTTAAACGTCAGCGGAATTCTGCGAACACTGGAAGAGTTCCGAAGCATTTTTAAACGTCAGCGGAATTCCGAGAACAATGGAAGAGTTCCGAAGCATTTTTAAACTTCACCGGAATTCCGAGAACAATGGAAGAGTTCCGAAGCATTTTTAAACGTCAGCGGAATTCCGAGAACAATGGAAGAGTTCTGAAGCATTTTTAAACATCAGCGGAATTTTGAAAACAATGGAAGAGTTCTGAAGCATTTTTAAACATCAGCGGAATTTTGAAAACAATGGAAGATTTCCGAAGCATTTTTAAACGTCAGCGGAATTCTGCGAACACTGGAAGAGTTCCGAAGCATTTTTAAACTTCAGCGGAATTTGGAGAACAATCGAAGAGTTCCGAAGCATTTTTAAAAGTCAGCGGAATTCCGAGAACACTGGAAGAGTTCCGAAGCATTTTTAAACTTCAGCGGAATTTGGAGAACAATCGAAGAGTTCCGAAGCATTTTTAAAACTCAGCGGAATTCCGAGAACAATGGAAGAGTTGTGAAGCATTTTTAAACGTCAGCGGAATTCCGAGAACAATGGAAGAGTTCCGAAGCATTTTTAAACTTCAGCAGAATTCCTGGATCAATGGAAGAGTTCCGAAACATTTTTAAAAGTCAGCAGAACTCCGAGAACAATAGAAGGGTACCAAAGCATGTTTAAACTTCAGCGGAATTCTGAGAACAATGTAAGAGTTCCGAAGCATTTTTAAACTTCACCGGAATTTGGAGAACAATCGAAGAGTTCCGAAGCATTTTTAAAAGTCAGCGGAATTCCGAGAACACTGGAAGAATTCCGAAGCATTTTTAAACTTCAGCGGAATTTGGAGAACAATCGAAGAGTTCCGAAGCATTTTTAAAAGTCAGCGGAATTCCGAGAACAATGGAAGAGTTGAGAAGCATTTTTAAACGTCAGCGGAATACCAGAACAATGGAAGAGTTCCGAAGCATTTTTAAATGTCAGCGGAATTCCGAGAACAATGTAAGAGTTCTGAAGCATTTTTAAACGTCAGCGGATTTTGAAAACAATGGAAGATTTCTGAATCATTTTTAAACGTCAGCGGAATTCTGCGAACACTGGAAGAGTTCCGAAGCATTTTTAAACTTCAGCAGAATTCTGAGAACAATGGAAGAGTTCTGAAGCATTCTTAAACTTCAGTGGAATTCCGAGAACAATGGAACAGTTTTGAAGCAATTTTAAGCGTCAGCGGAATTCCGACAACAATGGAAGAGTTCCGAAGCATTTTTAAAAGTCAGCGGAATTCTGAGAACAATAGAAGAGTTGTGAAGCATTTTTAAGCGTCAGCGGAATTCCGAGAACAATGGAAGAATTCCGAAACATTTTTAAACTTCAAAACTTCAGAAGAATTCCGAGAACAATGGAAGAGTTCCGAAGCATTTTTAAAGGTCAGCGGAATTCCGAGAACAATGGAAGAGTTGTGAAGCATTTTTAAACATCAGCAGAATTCCTGGATCAATGGAAGAGTTCCGAATCATTTTTAAAAGTCAGCAGAATTCCGAGAACAATAGAAGGGTACCAAAGCATGTTTAAACTTCAGCGGAATTCCGAGAACAATGTAAGAGTTCCGAAGCATTTTTAAACTTCACCAGAATTCCGAGAACAATGGAAGAGTTCAAAAGCATTTTTAAACGTCAGCGGAATTCCGAGAACAATGGAAGAGTTCCGAAGCATTTTTAAACTTCACCGGAATTCCGAGAACAATGGAAGAGTTCCGAAGCATTTTTAAACGTCAGCGGAATTCCGAGAACAATGGAAGAGTTCTGAAGCATTTTTAAACATCAGCGGAATTTTGAAAACAATGGAAGATTTCCGAAGCATTTTTAAACGTCAGCGGAATTCTGCGAACACTGGAAGAGTTCCGAAGCATTTTTAAACTTCAGCGGAATTTGGAGAACAATCGAAGAGTTCTGAAGCATTTTTAAAAGTCAGCGGAATTCCGAGAACAATGGAAGAGTTGTGAAGCATTTTTAAACGTCAGCGGAATTCCGAGAACAATGGAAGAGTTCCGAAGCATTTTTAAACTTCAGCAGAATTCCTGGATCAATGTAAGAGTTCCGAAACATTTTTAAAAGTCAGCACAACTCCGAGAACAATAGAAGGGTACCAAAGCATGTTTAAACTTCAGCGGAATTCTGAGAACAATGTAAGAGTTCCGAAGCATTTTTAAACTTCACCGGAATTCCGAGAACAATGGAAGAGTTCTGAAGCATTTTTAAACGTCAGCGGAATTTTGAAAACAATGGAAGATTTCCGAAGCATTTTTAAACGTCAGCGGAATTCCGAGAACAATGGAAGAGTTCTGAAGCATTTTTAAACTTCAGCGGAATTTGGAGAACAATCGAAGAGTTCTGAAGCATTTTTAAAAGTCAGCGGAATTCTGAGAACAATAGAAGAGTTGTGAAGCATTTTTAAGCGTCAGCGGAATTCCGAGAACAATGGAAGAATTCCGAAGCATTTTTAAACTTCAAAACTTCAGAAGAATTCCGAGAACAATGAAAGAGTTCCGAAGCATTCTTAAACTTCAGCGGAATTCCGAGAACAATGGAAGAGTTCCGAAGCATTTTTAAAGGTCAGCGGAATTCCGAGAACAATGGAAGAGTTCCGAAGCATTTTTAAACATCAGCAGAATTCCTGGATCAATGGAAGAGTTCCGAATCATTTTTAAAAGTCAGCAGAACTCCGAGAACAATAGAAGGGTACCAAAGCATGTTTAAACTTCAGCGGAATTCTGAGAACAATGTAAGAGTTCCGAAGCATTTTTAAACTTCACCGGAATTCCGAGAACAATGGAAGAGTTCCGAAGCATTTTTAAACGTCAGCGGAATTCCGAGAACAATGGAAGAGTTCTGAAGCATTTTTAAACGTCAGCGGAATTTTGAAAACAATGGAAGATTTCCGAAGCATTTTTAAATGTCAGCGGAATTCTGCGAACACTGGAAGAATTCCGAAGCATTTTTAAACTTCAGCGGAATTTGGAGAACAATCGAAGAGTTCCGAAGCATTTTTAAAAGTCAGCGGAATTCCGAGAACAATGGAAGAGTTGTGAAGCATTTTTAAACGTCAGCGGAATACCAGAACAATGGAAGAGTTCCGAAGCATTTTTAAATGTCAGCGGAATTCCGAGAACAATGGAAGAGTTCTGAAGCATTTTTAAACGTCAGCGGATTTTGAAAACAATGGAAGATTTCCGAAGCATTTTTAAACGTCAGCGGAATTCTGCGAACACTGGAAGAGTTCCGAAGCATTTTTAAACTTCAGCGGAATTTGGAGAACAATCGAAGAGTTCCGAAGCAATTTTAAAAGTCAGCGGAATTCCGAGAACAATGGAAGAGTTGTGAAGCATTTTTAAACGTCAGTGGAATTCCAAGAACAAAGGAAGAGTTCCGAAGCATTTTTAAACGTCAGCGGATTTTGAAAACAATGGAAGATTTCCGAAGCATTTTTAAACGTCAGCGGAATTTGGAGAACAATCGAAGAGTTCCGAAGCATTTTTAAACTTCAACAGAATTTGGAGAACAATGGAAGAGTTCCGAAGCAATTTTAAAAGTCAGCGGAATTCCGAGAACAATGGAAGAGTTGTGAAGCATTTTTAAACGTCAGTGGAATTCCAAGAACAATGGAAGAGTTCCGAAGCATTTTTAAATGTCAGCGGAATTCCGAGAACAATAGAAGAGTTCCGAAGCATTTTTAAACTTCAGCAGAATTCCTGGATCAATGGAAGAGTTCCGAAGCATTTTTAAACGTCAGCGGAATTCCGAGAACAATGGAAGAGTTCCGAAGCATTTTTAAACTTCACCGGAATTCCGAAAACAATGGAAGAGTTCCGAAGCATTTTTAAACGTCAGCGGAATTCCGAGAACAATGGAAGAGTTCCGAAGCATTTTTAAACTTCAGCGGAATTTGGAGAACAATCGAAGAGTTCCGAAGCATTTTTAAACTTCACCGGAATTCCGAGAACAATGGAAGAGTTCCGAAGCATTTTTAAACGTCAGCGGAATTCCGAGAACAATGGAAGAGTTCTGAAGCATTTTTAAACATCAGCGGAATTTTGAAAACAATGGAAGATTTCCGAAGCATTTTTAAACGTCAGCGGAATTCTGCGAACACTGGAAGAGTTCCGAAGCATTTTTAAACTTCAGCGGAATTTGGAGAACAATCGAAGAGTTCCGAAGCATTTTTAAAAGTCAGCGGAATTCCGAGAACACTGGAAGAGTTCCGAAGCATTTTTAAACTTCAGCGGAATTTGGAGAACAATCGAAGAGTTCCGAAGCATTTTTAAAAATCAGCGGAATTCCGAGAACAATTTAAGAGTTGTGAAGCATTTTTAAACGTCAGCGGAATTCCGAGAACAATGGAAGAGTTCCGAAGCATTTTTAAACTTCAGCAGAATTCCTGGATCAATGGAAGAGTTCCGAAACATTTTTAAAAGTCAGCAGAACTCCGAGAACAATAGAAGGGTACCAAAGCATGTTTAAACTTCAGCGGAATTCTGAGAACAATGTAAGAGTTCCGAAGCATTTTTAAAAGTCAGCGGAATTCCGAGAACACTGGAAGAATTCCGAAGCATTTTTAAACTTCAGCGGAATTTGGAGAACAATCGAAGAGTTCCGAAGCATTTTTAAAAGTCAGCGGAATTCCGAGAACAATGGAAGAGTTGAGAAGCATTTTTAAACGTCAGCGGAATACCAGAACAATGGAAGAGTTCCGAAGCATTTTTAAATGTCAGCGGAATTCCGAGAACAATGGAAGAGTTCTGAAGCATTTTTAAACGTCAGCGGATTTTTGAAAACAATGGAAGATTTCTGAATCATTTTTAAACGTCAGCGGAATTCTGCGAACACTGGAAGAGTTCCGAAGCATTTTTAAACTTCAGCAGAATTCTGAGAACAATGGAAGAGTTCTGAAGCATTCTTAAACTTCAGTGGAATTCCGAGAACAATGGAACAGTTTTGAAGCAATTTTAAGCGTCAGCGGAATTCCGACAACAATGGAAGAGTTCCGAAGCATTTTTAAAAGTCAGCGGAATTCTGAGAACAATAGAAGAGTTGTGAAGCATTTTTAAGCGTCAGCGGAATTCCGAGAACAATGGAAGAATTCCGAAACATTTTTAAACTTCAAAACTTCAGAAGAATTCCGAGAACAATGGAAGAGTTCCGAAGCATTCTTAAACTTCAGCGGAATTCCGAGAACAATGGAAGAGTTTCGAAGCATTTTTAAAGGTCAGCGGAATTCCGAGAACAATGGAAGAGTTCCGAAGCATTTTTAAACATCAGCAGAATTCCTGGATCAATGGAAGAGTTCCGAATCATTTTTAAAAGTCAGCAGAATTTCGAGAACAATAGAAGGGTACCAAAGCATGTTTAAACTTCACCGGAATTCCGAGAACAATGTAAGAGTTCCGAAGCATTTTTAAACTTCACCAGAATTCCGAGAACAATGGAAGAGTTCAAAAGCATTTTTAAACGTCAGCGGAATTCCGAGAACAATGGAAGAGTTCCGAAGCATTTTTAAACTTCACCGGAATTCCGAGAACAATGGAAGAGTTCCGAAGCATTTTTAAACGTCAGCGGAATTCCGAGAACAATGGAAGAGTTCTGAAGCATTTTTAAACATCAGCGGAATTTTGAAAACAATGGAAGATTTCCGAAGCATTTTTAAACGTCAGCAGAATTCTGCGAACACTGGAAGAGTTCCGAAGCATTTTTAAACTTCAGCGGAATTTGGAGAACAATCGAAGAGTTCTGAAGCATTTTTAAAAGTCAGCGGAATTCCGAGAACAATGGAAGAGTTGTGAAGCATTTTTAAACGTCAGTGGAATTCCGAGAACAATGGAAGAGTTCCGAAGCATTTTTAAACTTCAGCAGAATTCCTGGATCAATGTAAGAGTTCCGAAACATTTTTAAAAGTCAGCACAACTCCGAGAACAATAGAAGGGTACCAAAGCATGTTTAAACTTCAGCGGAATTCTGAGAACAATGTAAGAGTTCCGAAGCATTTTTAAACTTCACCGGAATTCCGAGAACAATGGAAGAGTTCCGAAGCATTTTTAAACGTCAGCGGAATTCCGAGAACAATGGAAGAGTTCTGAAGCATTTTTAAACGTCAGCGGAATTTTGAAAACAATGGAAGATTTCCGAAGCATTTTTAAACGTCAGCGGAATTCCGAGAACAATTTAAGAGTTCTGAAGCATTTTTAAACTTCAGCGGAATTTGGAGAACAATCGAAGAGTTCTGAAGCATTTTTAAAAGTCAGCGGAATTCTGAGAACAATAGAAGAGTTGTGAAGCATTTTTAAGCGTCAGCGGAATTCCGAGAACAATGGAAGAATTCCGAAGCATTTTTAAACTTCAAAACTTCAGAAGAATTCCGAGAACAATGAAAGAGTTCCGAAGCATTCTTAAACTTCAGCGGAATTCCGAGAACAATGGAAGAGTTCCGAAGCATTTTTAAAGGTCAGCGGAATTCCGAGAACAATGGAAGAGTTCCGAAGCATTTTTAAACATCAGCAGAATTCCTGGATCAATGGAAGAGTTCCGAATCATTTTTAAAAGTCAGCAGAACTCCGAGAACAATAGAAGGGTACCAAAGCATGTTTAAACTTCAGCGGAATTCTGAGAACAATGTAAGAGTTCCGAAGCATTTTTAAACTTCACCGGAATTCCGAGAACAATGGAAGAGTTCCGAAGCATTTTTAAACGTCAGCGGAATTCCGAGAACAATGGAAGAGTTCTGAAGCATTTTTAAACGTCAGCGGAATTTTGAAAACAATGGAAGATTTCCGAAGCATTTTTAAATGTCAGCGGAATTCTGCGAACACTGGAAGAATTCCGAAGCATTTTTAAACTTCAGCGGAATTTGGAGAACAATCGAAGAGTTCCGAAGCATTTTTAAAAGTCAGCGGAATTCCGAGAACAATGGAAGAGTTGTGAAGCATTTTTAAACGTCAGCGGAATACCAGAACAATGGAAGAGTTCCGAAGCATTTTTAAATGTCAGCGGAATTCCGAGAACAATGGAAGAGTTCTGAAGCATTTTTAAACGTCAGCGGATTTTGAAAACAATGGAAGATTTCCGAAGCATTTTTAAACGTCAGCGGAATTCTGCGAACACTGGAAGAGTTCCGAAGCATTTTTAAACTTCAGCGGAATTTGGAGAACAATCGAAGAGTTCCGAAGCAATTTTAAAAGTCAGCGGAATTCCGAGAACAATGGAAGAGTTGTGAAGCATTTTTAAACGTCAGTGGAATTCCAAGAACAAAGGAAGAGTTCCGAAGCATTTTTAAACGTCAGCGGATTTTGAAAACAATGGAAGATTTCCGAAGCATTTTTAAACGTCAGCGGAATTTGGAGAACAATCGAAGAGTTCCGAAGCATTTTTAAACTTCAACAGAATTTGGAGAACAATCGAAGAGTTCCGAAGCAATTTTAAAAGTCAGCGGAATTCCGAGAACAATGGAAGAGTTGTGAAGCATTTTTAAACGTCAGTGGAATTCCAAGAACAATGGAAGAGTTCCGAAGCATTTTTAAATGTCAGCGGAATTCCGAGAACAATAGAAGAGTTCCGAAGCATTTTTAAACTTCAGCAGAATTCCTGGATCAATGGAAGAGTTCCGAAGCATTTTTAAACGTCAGCGGAATTCCGAGAACAATGGAAGCGTTCCGAAGCATTTTTAAACTTCACCGGAATTCCGAGAACAATGGAAGAGTTCCGAAGCATTTTTAAACGTCAGCGGAATTCCGAGAACAATGGAAGAGTTCTGAAGCATTTTTAAACATCAGCGGAATTTTGAAAACAATGGAAGATTTCCGAAGCATTTTTAAACGTCAGCGGAATTCTGCGAACACTGGAAGAGTTCCGAAGCATTTTTAAACTTCAGCGGAATTTGGAGAACAATCGAAGAGTTCCGAAGCATTTTTAAAAGTCAGCGGAATTCCGAGAACACTGGAAGAGTTCCGAAGCATTTTTAAACTTCAGCGGAATTTGGAGAACAATCGAAGAGTTCCGAAGCATTTTTAAAAATCAGCGGAATTCCGAGAACAATTTAAGAGTTGTGAAGCATTTTTAAACGTCAGCGGAATTCCGAGAACAATGGAAGAGTTCCGAAGCATTTTTAAACTTCAGCAGAATTCCTGGATCAATGGAAGAGTTCCGAAACATTTTTAAAAGTCAGCAGAACTCCGAGAACAATAGAAGGGTACCAAAGCATGTTTAAACTTCAGCGGAATTCTGAGAACAATGTAAGAGTTCCGAAGCATTTTTAAAAGTCAGCGGAATTCCGAGAACACTGGAAGAATTCCGAAGCATTTTTAAACTTCAGCGGAATTTGGAGAACAATCGAAGAGTTCCGAAGCATTTTTAAAAGTCAGCGGAATTCCGAGAACAATGGAAGAGTTGAGAAGCATTTTTAAACGTCAGCGGAATACCAGAACAATGGAAGAGTTCCGAAGCATTTTTAAATGTCAGCGGAATTCCGAGAACAATGGAAGAGTTCTGAAGCATTTTTAAACGTCAGCGGATTTTTGAAAACAATGGAAGATTTCTGAATCATTTTTAAACGTCAGCGGAATTCTGCGAACACTGGAAGAGTTCCGAAGCATTTTTAAACGTCAGCGGAATTCCGAGAACAATGGAAGAGTTCTGAAGCATTTTTAAACATCAGCGGAATTTTGAAAACAATGGAAGATTTCCGAAGCATTTTTAAACGTCAGCAGAATTCTGCGAACACTGGAAGAGTTCCGAAGCATTTTTAAACTTCAGCGGAATTTGGAGAACAATCGAAGAGTTCTGAAGCATTTTTAAAAGTCAGCGGAATTCCGAGAACAATGGAAGAGTTGTGAAGCATTTTTAAACGTCAGTGGAATTCCGAGAACAATGGAAGAGTTCCGAAGCATTTTTAAACTTCAGCAGAATTCCTGGATCAATGTAAGAGTTCCGAAACATTTTTAAAAGTCAGCACAACTCCGAGAACAATAGAAGGGTACCAAAGCATGTTTAAACTTCAGCGGAATTCTGAGAACAATGTAAGAGTTCCGAAGCATTTTTAAACTTCACCGGAATTCCGAGAACAATGGAAGAGTTCCGAAGCATTTTTAAACGTCAGCGGAATTCCGAGAACAATGGAAGAGTTCTGAAGCATTTTTAAACGTCAGCGGAATTTTGAAAACAATGGAAGATTTCCGAAGCATTTTTAAACGTCAGCGGAATTCCGAGAACAATTTAAGAGTTCTGAAGCATTTTTAAACTTCAGCGGAATTTGGAGAACAATCGAAGAGTTCTGAAGCATTTTTAAAAGTCAGCGGAATTCTGAGAACAATAGAAGAGTTGTGAAGCATTTTTAAGCGTCAGCGGAATTCCGAGAACAATGGAAGAATTCCGAAGCATTTTTAAACTTCAAAACTTCAGAAGAATTCCGAGAACAATGAAAGAGTTCCGAAGCATTCTTAAACTTCAGCGGAATTCCGAGAACAATGGAAGAGTTCCGAAGCATTTTTAAAGGTCAGCGGAATTCCGAGAACAATGGAAGAGTTCCGAAGCATTTTTAAACATCAGCAGAATTCCTGGATCAATGGAAGAGTTCCGAATCATTTTTAAAAGTCAGCAGAACTCCGAGAACAATAGAAGGGTACCAAAGCATGTTTAAACTTCAGCGGAATTCTGAGAACAATGTAAGAGTTCCGAAGCATTTTTAAACTTCACCGGAATTCCGAGAACAATGGAAGAGTTCCGAAGCATTTTTAAACGTCAGCGGAATTCCGAGAACAATGGAAGAGTTCTGAAGCATTTTTAAACGTCAGCGGAATTTTGAAAACAATGGAAGATTTCCGAAGCATTTTTAAATGTCAGCGGAATTCTGCGAACACTGGAAGAATTCCGAAGCATTTTTAAACTTCAGCGGAATTTGGAGAACAATCGAAGAGTTCCGAAGCATTTTTAAAAGTCAGCGGAATTCCGAGAACAATGGAAGAGTTGTGAAGCATTTTTAAACGTCAGCGGAATACCAGAACAATGGAAGAGTTCCGAAGCATTTTTAAATGTCAGCGGAATTCCGAGAACAATGGAAGAGTTCTGAAGCATTTTTAAACGTCAGCGGATTTTGAAAACAATGGAAGATTTCCGAAGCATTTTTAAACGTCAGCGGAATTCTGCGAACACTGGAAGAGTTCCGAAGCATTTTTAAACTTCAGCGGAATTTGGAGAACAATCGAAGAGTTCCGAAGCAATTTTAAAAGTCAGCGGAATTCCGAGAACAATGGAAGAGTTGTGAAGCATTTTTAAACGTCAGTGGAATTCCAAGAACAAAGGAAGAGTTCCGAAGCATTTTTAAACGTCAGCGGATTTTGAAAACAATGGAAGATTTCCGAAGCATTTTTAAACGTCAGCGGAATTTGGAGAACAATCGAAGAGTTCCGAAGCATTTTTAAACTTCAACAGAATTTGGAGAACAATCGAAGAGTTCCGAAGCAATTTTAAAAGTCAGCGGAATTCCGAGAACAATGGAAGAGTTGTGAAGCATTTTTAAACGTCAGTGGAATTCCAAGAACAATGGAAGAGTTCCGAAGCATTTTTAAATGTCAGCGGAATTCCGAGAACAATAGAAGAGTTCCGAAGCATTTTTAAACTTCAGCAGAATTCCTGGATCAATGGAAGAGTTCCGAAGCATTTTTAAACGTCAGCGGAATTCCGAGAACAATGGAAGCGTTCCGAAGCATTTTTAAACTTCACCGGAATTCCGAGAACAATGGAAGAGTTCCGAAGCATTTTTAAACGTCAGCGGAATTCCGAGAACAATGGAAGAGTTCTGAAGCATTTTTAAACATCAGCGGAATTTTGAAAACAATGGAAGATTTCCGAAGCATTTTTAAACGTCAGCGGAATTCTGCGAACACTGGAAGAGTTCCGAAGCATTTTTAAACTTCAGCGGAATTTGGAGAACAATCGAAGAGTTCCGAAGCATTTTTAAAAGTCAGCGGAATTCCGAGAACACTGGAAGAGTTCCGAAGCATTTTTAAACTTCAGCGGAATTTGGAGAACAATCGAAGAGTTCCGAAGCATTTTTAAAAATCAGCGGAATTCCGAGAACAATTTAAGAGTTGTGAAGCATTTTTAAACGTCAGCGGAATTCCGAGAACAATGGAAGAGTTCCGAAGCATTTTTAAACTTCAGCAGAATTCCTGGATCAATGGAAGAGTTCCGAAACATTTTTAAAAGTCAGCAGAACTCCGAGAACAATAGAAGGGTACCAAAGCATGTTTAAACTTCAGCGGAATTCTGAGAACAATGTAAGAGTTCCGAAGCATTTTTAAAAGTCAGCGGAATTCCGAGAACACTGGAAGAATTCCGAAGCATTTTTAAACTTCAGCGGAATTTGGAGAACAATCGAAGAGTTCCGAAGCATTTTTAAAAGTCAGCGGAATTCCGAGAACAATGGAAGAGTTGAGAAGCATTTTTAAACGTCAGCGGAATACCAGAACAATGGAAGAGTTCCGAAGCATTTTTAAATGTCAGCGGAATTCCGAGAACAATGGAAGAGTTCTGAAGCATTTTTAAACGTCAGCGGATTTTTGAAAACAATGGAAGATTTCTGAATCATTTTTAAACGTCAGCGGAATTCTGCGAACACTGGAAGAGTTCCGAAGCATTTTTAAACTTCAGCAGAATTCTGAGAACAATGGAAGAGTTCTGAAGCATTCTTAAACTTCAGTGGAATTCCGAGAACAATGGAACAGTTTTGAAGCAATTTTAAGCGTCAGCGGAATTCCGACAACAATGGAAGAGTTCCGAAGCATTTTTAAAAGTCAGCGGAATTCTGAGAACAATAGAAGAGTTGTGAAGCATTTTTAAGCGTCAGCGGAATTCCGAGAACAATGGAAGAATTCCGAAACATTTTTAAACTTCAAAACTTCAGAAGAATTCCGAGAACAATGGAAGAGTTCCGAAGCATTCTTAAACTTCAGCGGAATTCCGAGAACAATGGAAGAGTTCCGAAGCATTTTTAAACATCAGCAGAATTCCTGGATCAATGGAAGAGTTCCGAATCATTTTTAAAAGTCAGCAGAATTCCGAGAACAATAGAAGGGTACCAAAGCATGTTTAAACTTCAGCGGAATTCCGAGAACAATGTAAGAGTTCCGAAGCATTTTTAAACTTCACCAGAATTCCGAGAACAATGGAAGAGTTCAAAAGCATTTTTAAACGTCAGCGGAATTCCGAGAACAATGGAAGAGTTCCGAAGCATTTTTAAACTTCACCGGAATTCCGAGAACAATGGAAGAGTTCCGAAGCATTTTTAAACGTCAGCGGAATTCCGAGAACAATGGAAGAGTTCTGAAGCATTTTTAAACATCAGCGGAATTTTGAAAACAATGGAAGATTTCCGAAGCATTTTTAAACGTCAGCAGAATTCTGCGAACACTGGAAGAGTTCCGAAGCATTTTTAAACTTCAGCGGAATTTGGAGAACAATCGAAGAGTTCTGAAGCATTTTTAAAAGTCAGCGGAATTCCGAGAACAATGGAAGAGTTGTGAAGCATTTTTAAACGTCAGCGGAATTCCGAGAACAATGGAAGAGTTCCGAAGCATTTTTAAACTTCAGCAGAATTCCTGGATCAATGTAAGAGTTCCGAAACATTTTTAAAAGTCAGCACAACTCCGAGAACAATAGAAGGGTACCAAAGCATGTTTAAACTTCAGCGGAATTCTGAGAACAATGTAAGAGTTCCGAAGCATTTTTAAACTTCACCGGAATTCCGAGAACAATGGAAGAGTTCCGAAGCATTTTTAAACGTCAGCGGAATTCCGAGAACAATGGAAGAGTTCTGAAGCATTTTTAAACGTCAGCGGAATTTTGAAAACAATGGAAGATTTCCGAAGCATTTTTAAACGTCAGCGGAATTCCGAGAACAATGGAAGAGTTCTGAAGCATTTTTAAAAGTCAGCGGAATTCCGAGAACAATGGAAGAGTTGTGAAGCATTTTTAAACGTCAGCAGAATTCTGCGAACACTGGAAGAGTTCCGAAGCATTTTTAAACTTCAGCGGAATTTGGAGAACAATCGAAGAGTTCTGAAGCATTTTTAAAAGTCAGCGGAATTCCGAGAACAATGGAAGAGTTGTGAAGCATTTTTAAACGTCAGCGGAATTCCGAGAACAATGGAAGAGTTCCGAAGCATTTTTAAACTTCAGCAGAATTCCTGGATCAATGTAAGAGTTCCGAAACATTTTTAAAAGTCAGCACAACTCCGAGAACAATAGAAGGGTACCAAAGCATGTTTAAACTTCAGCGGAATTCTGAGAACAATGTAAGAGTTCCGAAGCATTTTTAAACTTCACCGGAATTCCGAGAACAATGGAAGAGTTCTGAAGCATTTTTAAACGTCAGCGGAATTTTGAAAACAATGGAAGATTTCCGAAGCATTTTTAAACGTCAGCGGAATTCCGAGAACAATGGAAGAGTTCTGAAGCATTTTTAAACTTCAGCGGAATTTGGAGAACAATCGAAGAGTTCTGAAGCATTTTTAAAAGTCAGCGGAATTCTGAGAACAATAGAAGAGTTGTGAAGCATTTTTAAGCGTCAGCGGAATTCCGAGAACAATGGAAGAATTCCGAAGCATTTTTAAACTTCAAAACTTCAGAAGAATTCCGAGAACAATGAAAGAGTTCCGAAGCATTCTTAAACTTCAGCGGAATTCCGAGAACAATGGAAGAGTTCCGAAGCATTTTTAAAGGTCAGCGGAATTCCGAGAACAATGGAAGAGTTCCGAAGCATTTTTAAACATCAGCAGAATTCCTGGATCAATGGAAGAGTTCCGAATCATTTTTAAAAGTCAGCAGAACTCCGAGAACAATAGAAGGGTACCAAAGCATGTTTAAACTTCAGCGGAATTCTGAGAACAATGTAAGAGTTCCGAAGCATTTTTAAACTTCACCGGAATTCCGAGAACAATGGAAGAGTTCCGAAGCATTTTTAAACGTCAGCGGAATTCCGAGAACAATGGAAGAGTTCTGAAGCATTTTTAAACGTCAGCGGAATTTTGAAAACAATGGAAGATTTCCGAAGCATTTTTAAATGTCAGCGGAATTCTGCGAACACTGGAAGAATTCCGAAGCATTTTTAAACTTCAGCGGAATTTGGAGAACAATCGAAGAGTTCCGAAGCATTTTTAAAAGTCAGCGGAATTCCGAGAACAATGGAAGAGTTGTGAAGCATTTTTAAACGTCAGCGGAATACCAGAACAATGGAAGAGTTCCGAAGCATTTTTAAATGTCAGCGGAATTCCGAGAACAATGGAAGAGTTCTGAAGCATTTTTAAACGTCAGCGGATTTTGAAAACAATGGAAGATTTCCGAAGCATTTTTAAACGTCAGCGGAATTCTGCGAACACTGGAAGAGTTCCGAAGCATTTTTAAACTTCAGCGGAATTTGGAGAACAATCGAAGAGTTCCGAAGCAATTTTAAAAGTCAGCGGAATTCCGAGAACAATGGAAGAGTTGTGAAGCATTTTTAAACGTCAGTGGAATTCCAAGAACAAAGGAAGAGTTCCGAAGCATTTTTAAACGTCAGCGGATTTTGAAAACAATGGAAGATTTCCGAAGCATTTTTAAACGTCAGCGGAATTTGGAGAACAATCGAAGAGTTCCGAAGCATTTTTAAACTTCAACAGAATTTGGAGAACAATCGAAGAGTTCCGAAGCAATTTTAAAAGTCAGCGGAATTCCGAGAACAATGGAAGAGTTGTGAAGCATTTTTAAACGTCAGTGGAATTCCAAGAACAATGGAAGAGTTCCGAAGCATTTTTAAATGTCAGCGGAATTCCGAGAACAATAGAAGAGTTCCGAAGCATTTTTAAACTTCAGCAGAATTCCTGGATCAATGGAAGAGTTCCGAAGCATTTTTAAACGTCAGCGGAATTCCGAGAACAATGGAAGAGTTCCGAAGCATTTTTAAACTTCACCGGAATTCCGAGAACAATGGAAGAGTTCCGAAGCATTTTTAAACGTCAGCGGAATTCCGAGAACAATGGAAGAGTTCCGAAGCATTTTTAAACTTCAGCGGAATTTGGAGAACAATCGAAGAGTTCCGAAGCATTTTTAAACTTCACCGGAATTCCGAGAACAATGGAAGAGTTCCGAAGCATTTTTAAACGTCAGCGGAATTCCGAGAACAATGGAAGAGTTCTGAAGCATTTTTAAACATCAGCGGAATTTTGAAAACAATGGAAGATTTCCGAAGCATTTTTAAACGTCAGCGGAATTCTGCGAACACTGGAAGAGTTCCGAAGCATTTTTAAACTTCAGCGGAATTTGGAGAACAATCGAAGAGTTCCGAAGCATTTTTAAAAGTCAGCGGAATTCCGAGAACACTGGAAGAGTTCCGAAGCATTTTTAAACTTCAGCGGAATTTGGAGAACAATCGAAGAGTTCCGAAGCATTTTTAAAAATCAGCGGAATTCCGAGAACAATTTAAGAGTTGTGAAGCATTTTTAAACGTCAGCGGAATTCCGAGAACAATGGAAGAGTTCCGAAGCATTTTTAAACTTCAGCAGAATTCCTGGATCAATGGAAGAGTTCCGAAACATTTTTAAAAGTCAGCAGAACTCCGAGAACAATAGAAGGGTACCAAAGCATGTTTAAACTTCAGCGGAATTCTGAGAACAATGTAAGAGTTCCGAAGCATTTTTAAAAGTCAGCGGAATTCCGAGAACACTGGAAGAATTCCGAAGCATTTTTAAACTTCAGCGGAATTTGGAGAACAATCGAAGAGTTCCGAAGCATTTTTAAAAGTCAGCGGAATTCCGAGAACAATGGAAGAGTTGAGAAGCATTTTTAAACGTCAGCGGAATACCAGAACAATGGAAGAGTTCCGAAGCATTTTTAAATGTCAGCGGAATTCCGAGAACAATGGAAGAGTTCTGAAGCATTTTTAAACGTCAGCGGATTTTTGAAAACAATGGAAGATTTCTGAATCATTTTTAAACGTCAGCGGAATTCTGCGAACACTGGAAGAGTTCCGAAGCATTTTTAAACTTCAGCAGAATTCTGAGAACAATGGAAGAGTTCTGAAGCATTCTTAAACTTCAGTGGAATTCCGAGAACAATGGAACAGTTTTGAAGCAATTTTAAGCGTCAGCGGAATTCCGACAACAATGGAAGAGTTCCGAAGCATTTTTAAAAGTCAGCGGAATTCTGAGAACAATAGAAGAGTTGTGAAGCATTTTTAAGCGTCAGCGGAATTCCGAGAACAATGGAAGAATTCCGAAACATTTTTAAACTTCAAAACTTCAGAAGAATTCCGAGAACAATGGAAGAGTTCCGAAGCATTCTTAAACTTCAGCGGAATTCCGAGAACAATGGAAGAGTTTCGAAGCATTTTTAAAGGTCAGCGGAATTCCGAGAACAATGGAAGAGTTCCGAAGCATTTTTAAACATCAGCAGAATTCCTGGATCAATGGAAGAGTTCCGAATCATTTTTAAAAGTCAGCAGAATTCCGAGAACAATAGAAGGGTACCAAAGCATGTTTAAACTTCACCGGAATTCCGAGAACAATGTAAGAGTTCCGAAGCATTTTTAAACTTCACCAGAATTCCGAGAACAATGGAAGAGTTCAAAAGCATTTTTAAACGTCAGCGGAATTCCGAGAACAATGGAAGAGTTCCGAAGCATTTTTAAACTTCACCGGAATTCCGAGAACAATGGAAGAGTTCCGAAGCATTTTTAAACGTCAGCGGAATTCCGAGAACAATGGAAGAGTTCTGAAGCATTTTTAAACATCAGCGGAATTTTGAAAACAATGGAAGATTTCCGAAGCATTTTTAAACGTCAGCAGAATTCTGCGAACACTGGAAGAGTTCCGAAGCATTTTTAAACTTCAGCGGAATTTGGAGAACAATCGAAGAGTTCTGAAGCATTTTTAAAAGTCAGCGGAATTCCGAGAACAATGGAAGAGTTGTGAAGCATTTTTAAACGTCAGCGGAATTCCGAGAACAATGGAAGAGTTCCGAAGCATTTTTAAACTTCAGCAGAATTCCTGGATCAATGTAAGAGTTCCGAAACATTTTTAAAAGTCAGCACAACTCCGAGAACAATAGAAGGGTACCAAAGCATGTTTAAACTTCAGCGGAATTCTGAGAACAATGTAAGAGTTCCGAAGCATTTTTAAACTTCACCGGAATTCCGAGAACAATGGAAGAGTTCCGAAGCATTTTTAAACGTCAGCGGAATTCCGAGAACAATGGAAGAGTTCTGAAGCATTTTTAAACGTCAGCGGAATTTTGAAAACAATGGAAGATTTCCGAAGCATTTTTAAACGTCAGCGGAATTCCGAGAACAATTTAAGAGTTCTGAAGCATTTTTAAACTTCAGCGGAATTTGGAGAACAATCGAAGAGTTCTGAAGCATTTTTAAAAGTCAGCGGAATTCTGAGAACAATAGAAGAGTTGTGAAGCATTTTTAAGCGTCAGCGGAATTCCGAGAACAATGGAAGAATTCCGAAGCATTTTTAAACTTCAAAACTTCAGAAGAATTCCGAGAACAATGAAAGAGTTCCGAAGCATTCTTAAACTTCAGCGGAATTCCGAGAACAATGGAAGAGTTCCGAAGCATTTTTAAAGGTCAGCGGAATTCCGAGAACAATGGAAGAGTTCCGAAGCATTTTTAAACATCAGCAGAATTCCTGGATCAATGGAAGAGTTCCGAATCATTTTTAAAAGTCAGCAGAACTCCGAGAACAATAGAAGGGTACCAAAGCATGTTTAAACTTCAGCGGAATTCTGAGAACAATGTAAGAGTTCCGAAGCATTTTTAAACTTCACCGGAATTCCGAGAACAATGGAAGAGTTCCGAAGCATTTTTAAACGTCAGCGGAATTCCGAGAACAATGGAAGAGTTCTGAAGCATTTTTAAACGTCAGCGGAATTTTGAAAACAATGGAAGATTTCCGAAGCATTTTTAAATGTCAGCGGAATTCTGCGAACACTGGAAGAATTCCGAAGCATTTTTAAACTTCAGCGGAATTTGGAGAACAATCGAAGAGTTCCGAAGCATTTTTAAAAGTCAGCGGAATTCCGAGAACAATGGAAGAGTTGTGAAGCATTTTTAAACGTCAGCGGAATACCAGAACAATGGAAGAGTTCCGAAGCATTTTTAAACGTCAGCGGATTTTGAAAACAATGGAAGATTTCCGAAGCATTTTTAAACGTCAGCGGAATTTGGAGAACAATCGAAGAGTTCCGAAGCATTTTTAAACTTCAACAGAATTTGGAGAACAATCGAAGAGTTCCGAAGCAATTTTAAAAGTCAGCGGAATTCCGAGAACAATGGAAGAGTTGTGAAGCATTTTTAAACGTCAGTGGAATTCCAAGAACAATGGAAAAGTTCCGAAGCATTTTTAAATGTCAGCGGAATTCCGAGAACAATAGAAGAGTTCCGAAGCATTTTTAAACTTCAGCAGAATTCCTGGATCAATGGAAGAGTTCCGAAGCATTTTTAAACGTCAGCGGAATTCCGAGAACAATGGAAGCGTTCCGAAGCATTTTTAAACTTCACCGGAATTCCGAGAACAATGGAAGAGTTCCGAAGCATTTTTAAACGTCAGCGGAATTCCGAGAACAATGGAAGAGTTCTGAAGCATTTTTAAACATCAGCGGAATTTTGAAAACAATGGAAGATTTCCGAAGCATTTTTAAACGTCAGCGGAATTCTGCGAACACTGGAAGAGTTCCGAAGCATTTTTAAACTTCAGCGGAATTTGGAGAACAATCGAAGAGTTCCGAAGCATTTTTAAAAGTCAGCGGAATTCCGAGAACACTGGAAGAGTTCCGAAGCATTTTTAAACTTCAGCGGAATTTGGAGAACAATCGAAGAGTTCCGAAGCATTTTTAAAAATCAGCGGAATTCCGAGAACAATTTAAGAGTTGTGAAGCATTTTTAAACGTCAGCGGAATTCCGAGAACAATGGAAGAGTTCCGAAGCATTTTTAAACTTCAGCAGAATTCCTGGATCAATGGAAGAGTTCCGAAACATTTTTAAAAGTCAGCAGAACTCCGAGAACAATAGAAGGGTACCAAAGCATGTTTAAACTTCAGCGGAATTCTGAGAACAATGTAAGAGTTCCGAAGCATTTTTAAAAGTCAGCGGAATTCCGAGAACACTGGAAGAATTCCGAAGCATTTTTAAACTTCAGCGGAATTTGGAGAACAATCGAAGAGTTCCGAAGCATTTTTAAAAGTCAGCGGAATTCCGAGAACAATGGAAGAGTTGAGAAGCATTTTTAAACGTCAGCGGAATACCAGAACAATGGAAGAGTTCCGAAGCATTTTTAAATGTCAGCGGAATTCCGAGAACAATGGAAGAGTTCTGAAGCATTTTTAAACGTCAGCGGATTTTTGAAAACAATGGAAGATTTCTGAATCATTTTTAAACGTCAGCGGAATTCTGCGAACACTGGAAGAGTTCCGAAGCATTTTTAAACTTCAGCAGAATTCTGAGAACAATGGAAGAGTTCTGAAGCATTCTTAAACTTCAGTGGAATTCCGAGAACAATGGAACAGTTTTGAAGCAATTTTAAGCGTCAGCGGAATTCCGACAACAATGGAAGAGTTCCGAAGCATTTTTAAAAGTCAGCGGAATTCTGAGAACAATAGAAGAGTTGTGAAGCATTTTTAAGCGTCAGCGGAATTCCGAGAACAATGGAAGAATTCCGAAACATTTTTAAACTTCAAAACTTCAGAAGAATTCCGAGAACAATGGAAGAGTTCCGAAGCATTCTTAAACTTCAGCGGAATTCCGAGAACAATGGAAGAGTTCCGAAGCATTTTTAAACATCAGCAGAATTCCTGGATCAATGGAAGAGTTCCGAATCATTTTTAAAAGTCAGCAGAATTCCGAGAACAATAGAAGGGTACCAAAGCATGTTTAAACTTCAGCGGAATTCCGAGAACAATGTAAGAGTTCCGAAGCATTTTTAAACTTCACCAGAATTCCGAGAACAATGGAAGAGTTCAAAAGCATTTTTAAACGTCAGCGGAATTCCGAGAACAATGGAAGAGTTCCGAAGCATTTTTAAACTTCACCGGAATTCCGAGAACAATGGAAGAGTTCCGAAGCATTTTTAAACTTCACCGGAATTCCGAGAACAATGGAAGAGTTCCGAAGCATTTTTAAACGTCAGCGGAATTCCGAGAACAATGGAAGAGTTCTGAAGCATTTTTAAACATCAGCGGAATTTTGAAAACAATGGAAGATTTCCGAAGCATTTTTAAACGTCAGCAGAATTCTGCAAACACTGGAAGAGTTCCGAAGCATTTTTAAACTTCAGCGGAATTTGGAGAACAATCGAAGAGTTCTGAAGCATTTTTAAAAGTCAGCGGAATTCCGAGAACAATGGAAGAGTTGTGAAGCATTTTTAAACGTCAGCGGAATTCCGAGAACAATGGAAGAGTTCCGAAGCATTTTTAAACTTCAGCAGAATTCCTGGATCAATGTAAGAGTTCCGAAACATTTTTAAAAGTCAGCACAACTCCGAGAACAATAGAAGGGTACCAAAGCATGTTTAAACTTCAGCGGAATTCTGAGAACAATGTAAGAGTTCCGAAGCATTTTTAAACTTCACCGGAATTCCGAGAACAATGGAAGAGTTCCGAAGCATTTTTAAACGTCAGCGGAATTCCGAGAACAATGGAAGAGTTCTGAAGCATTTTTAAACGTCAGCGGATTTTGAAAACAATGGAAGATTTCCGAAGCATTTTTAAACGTCAGCGGAATTCTGCGAACACTGGAAGAGTTCCGAAGCATTTTTAAACTTCAGCGGAATTTGGAGAACAATCGAAGAGTTCCGAAGCATTTTTAAAAGTCAGCGGAATTCCGAGAACAATGGAAGAGTTGTGAAGCATTTTTAAACGTCAGCGGAATACCAGAACAATGGAAGAGTTCCGAAGCATTTTTAAATGTCAGCGGAATTCCGAGAACAATGGAAGAGTTCTGAAGCATTTTTAAACGTCAGCGGATTTTGAAAACAATGGAAGATTTCCGAAGCATTTTTAAACGTCAGCGGAATTCTGCGAACACTGGAAGAGTTCCGAAGCATTTTTAAACTTCAGCGGAATTTGGAGAACAATCGAAGAGTTCCGAAGCAATTTTAAAAGTCAGCGGAATTCCGAGAACAATGGAAGAGTTGTGAAGCATTTTTAAACGTCAGTGGAATTCCAAGAACAAAGGAAGAGTTCCGAAGCATTTTTAAACGTCAGCGGATTTTGAAAACAATGGAAGATTTCCGAAGCATTTTTAAACGTCAGCGGAATTTGGAGAACAATCGAAGAGTTCCGAAGCATTTTTAAACTTCAACAGAATTTGGAGAACAATCGAAGAGTTCCGAAGCAATTTTAAAAGTCAGCGGATTTCCGAGAACAATGGAAGAGTTGTGAAGCATTTTTAAACGTCAGTGGAATTCCAAGAACAATGGAAGAGTTCCGAAGCATTTTTAAATGTCAGCGGAATTCCGAGAACAATAGAAGAGTTCCGAAGCATTTTTAAACTTCAGCAGAATTCCTGGATCAATGGAAGAGTTCCGAAGCATTTTTAAACGTCAGCGGAATTCCGAGAACAATGGAAGAGTTCCGAAGCATTTTTAAACTTCACCGGAATTCCGAGAACAATGGAAGAGTTCCGAAGCATTTTTAAACGTCAGCGGAATTCCGAGAACAATGGAAGAGTTCTGAAGCATTTTTAAACATCAGCGGAATTTTGAAAACAATGGAAGATTTCCGAAGCATTTTTAAATGTCAGCGGAATTCTGCGAACACTGGAAGAGTTCCGAAGCATTTTTAAACTTCAGCGGAATTTGGAGAACAATCGAAGAGTTCCGAAGCATTTTTAAAAGTCAGCGGAATTCCGAGAACACTGGAAGAGTTCCGAAGCATTTTTAAACTTCAGCGGAATTTGGAGAACAATCGAAGAGTTCCGAAGCATTTTTAAAAATCAGCGGAATTCCGAGAACAATTTAAGAGTTGTGAAGCATTTTTAAACGTCAGCGGAATTCCGAGAACAATGGAAGAGTTCCGAAGCATTTTTAAACTTCAACAGAATTCCTGGATCAATGGAAGAGTTCCGAAACATTTTTAAAAGTCAGCAGAACTCCGAGAACAATAGAAGGGTACCAAAGCATGTTTAAACTTCAGCGGAATTCTGAGAACAATGTAAGAGTTCCGAAGCATTTTTAAAAGTCAGCGGAATTCCGAGAACACTGGAAGAATTCCGAAGCATTTTTAAACTTCAGCGGAATTTGGAGAACAATCGAAGAGTTCCGAAGCATTTTTAAAAGTCAGCGGAATTCCGAGAACAATGGAAGAGTTGAGAAGCATTTTTAAACGTCAGCGGAATACCAGAACAATGGAAGAGTTCCGAAGCATTTTTAAATGTCAGCGGAATTCCGAGAACAATGGAAGAGTTCTGAAGCATTTTTAAACGTCAGCGGATTTTTGAAAACAATGGAAGATTTCTGAATCATTTTTAAACGTCAGCGGAATTCTGCGAACACTGGAAGAGTTCCGAAGCATTTTTAAACTTCAGCAGAATTCTGAGAACAATGGAAGAGTTCTGAAGCATTCTTAAACTTCAGTGGAATTCCGAGAACAATTGAACAGTTTTGAAGCAATTTTAAGCGTCAGCGGAATTCCGACAACAATGGAAGAGCTCCGAAGCATTTTTAAAAGTCAGCGGAATTCTGAGAACAATAGAAGAGTTGTGAAGCATTTTTAAGCGTCAGCGGAATTCCGAGAACAATGGAAGAATTCCGAAACATTTTTAAACTTCAAAACTTCAGAAGAATTCCGAGAACAATGGAAGAGTTCCGAAGCATTCTTAAACTTCAGCGGAATTCCGAGAACAATGGAAGAGTTTCGAAGCATTTTTAAAGGTCAGCGGAATTCCGAGAACAATGGAAGAGTTCCGAAGCATTTTTAAACATCAGCAGAATTCCTGGATCAATGGAAGAGTTCCGAATCATTTTTAAAAGTCAGCAGAATTCCGAGAACAATAGAAGGGTACCAAAGCATGTTTAAACTTCAGCGGAATTCCGAGAACAATGTAAGAGTTCCGAAGCATTTTTAAACTTCACCAGAATTCCGAGAACAATGGAAGAGTTCAAAAGCATTTTTAAACGTCAGCGGAATTCCGAGAACAATGGAAGAGTTCCGAAGCATTTTTAAACTTCACCGGAATTCCGAGAACAATGGAAGAGTTCCGAAGCATTTTTAAACGTCAGCGGAATTCCGAGAACAATGGAAGAGTTCTGAAGCATTTTTAAACATCAGCGGAATTTTGAAAACAATGGAAGATTTCCGAAGCATTTTTAAACGTCAGCAGAATTCTGCGAACACTGGAAGAGTTCCGAAGCATTTTTAAACTTCAGCGGAATTTGGAGAACAATCGAAGAGTTCTGAAGCATTTTTAAAAGTCAGCGGAATTCCGAGAACAATGGAAGAGTTGTGAAGCATTTTTAAACGTCAGCGGAATTCCGAGAACAATGGAAGAGTTCCGAAGCATTTTTAAACTTCAGCAGAATTCCTGGATCAATGGAAGAGTTCCGAAACATTTTTAAAAGTCAGCACAACTCCGAGAACAATAGAAGGGTACCAAAGCATGTTTAAACTTCAGCGGAATTCTGAGAACAATGTAAGAGTTCCGAAGCATTTTTAAACTTCACCGGAATTCCGAGAACAATGGAAGAGTTCCGAAGCATTTTTAAACGTCAGCGGAATTCCGAGAACAATGGAAGAGTTCTGAAGCATTTTTAAACGTCAGCGGAATTTTGAAAACAATGGAAGAGTTCTGAAGCATTTTTAAACTTCAGCGGAATTTGGAGAACAATCGAAGAGTTCTGAAGCATTTTTAAAAGTCAGCGGAATTCTGAGAACAATAGAAGAGTTGTGAAGCATTTTTAAGCGTCAGCGGAATTCCGAGAACAATGGAAGAATTCCGAAGCATTTTTAAACTTCAAAACTTCAGAAGAATTCCGAGAACAATGAAAGAGTTCCGAAGCATTCTTAAACTTCAGCGGAATTCCGAGAACAATGGAAGAGTTCCGAAGCATTTTTAAAGGTCAGCGGAATTCCGAGAACAATGGAAGAGTTCCGAAGCATTTTTAAACATCAGCAGAATTCCTGGATCAATGGAAGAGTTCCGAATCATTTTTAAAAGTCAGCAGAACTCCGAGAACAATAGAAGGGTACCAAAGCATGTTTAAACTTCAGCGGAATTCTGAGAACAATGTAAGAGTTCCGAAGCATTTTTAAACTTCACCGGAATTCCGAGAACAATGGAAGAGTTCCGAAGCATTTTTAAACGTCAGCGGAATTCCGAGAACAATGGAAGAGTTCTGAAGCATTTTTAAACATCAGCGGAATTTTGAAAACAATGGAAGATTTCCGAAGCATTTTTAAACGTCAGCGGAATTCTGCGAACACTGGAAGAGTTCCGAAGCATTTTTAAACTTCAGCGGAATTTGGAGAACAATCGAAGAGTTCTGAAGCATTTTTAAAAGTCAGCGGAATTCCGAGAACAATGGAAGAGTTGTGAAGCATTTTTAAACGTCAGCGGAATTCCGAGAACAATGGAAGAGTTCCGAAGCATTTTTAAACTTCAGCAGAATTCCTGGATCAATGTAAGAGTTCCGAAACATTTTTAAAAGTCAGCACAACTCCGAGAACAATAGAAGGGTACCAAAGCATGTTTAAACTTCAGCGGAATTCTGAGAACAATGTAAGAGTTCCGAAGCATTTTTAAACTTCACCGGAATTCCGAGAACAATGGAAGAGTTCCGAAGCATTTTTAAACGTCAGCGGAATTCCGAGAACAATGGAAGAGTTCTGAAGCATTTTTAAACGTCAGCGGAATTTTGAAAACAATGGAAGATTTCCGAAGCATTTTTAAACGTCAGCGGAATTCCGAGAACAATGGAAGAGTTCTGAAGCATTTTTAAACTTCAGCGGAATTTGGAGAACAATCGAAGAGTTCTGAAGCATTTTTAAAAGTCAGCGGAATTCTGAGAACAATAGAAGAGTTGTGAAGCATTTTTAAGCGTCAGCGGAATTCCGAGAACAATGGAAGAATTCCGAAGCATTTTTAAACTTCAAAACTTCAGAAGAATTCCGAGAACAATGAAAGAGTTCCGAAGCATTCTTAAACTTCAGCGGAATTCCGAGAACAATGGAAGAGTTCCGAAGCATTTTTAAAGGTCAGCGGAATTCCGAGAACAATGGAAGAGTTCCGAAGCATTTTTAAACATCAGCAGAATTCCTGGATCAATGGAAGAGTTCCGAATCATTTTTAAAAGTCAGCAGAACTCCGAGAACAATAGAAGGGTACCAAAGCATGTTTAAACTTCAGCGGAATTCTGAGAACAATGTAAGAGTTCCGAAGCATTTTTAAACTTCACCGGAATTCCGAGAACAATGGAAGAGTTCCGAAGCATTTTTAAACGTCAGCGGAATTCCGAGAACAATGGAAGAGTTCTGAAGCATTTTTAAACGTCAGCGGAATTTTGAAAACAATGGAAGATTTCCGAAGCATTTTTAAATGTCAGCGGAATTCTGCGAACACTGGAAGAATTCCGAAGCATTTTTAAACTTCAGCGGAATTTGGAGAACAATCGAAGAGTTCCGAAGCATTTTTAAAAGTCAGCGGAATTCCGAGAACAATGGAAGAGTTGTGAAGCATTTTTAAACGTCAGCGGAATACCAGAACAATGGAAGAGTTCCGAAGCATTTTTAAATGTCAGCGGAATTCCGAGAACAATGGAAGAGTTCTGAAGCATTTTTAAACGTCAGCGGATTTTGAAAACAATGGAAGATTTCCGAAGCATTTTTAAACGTCAGCGGAATTCTGCGAACACTGGAAGAGTTCCGAAGCATTTTTAAACTTCAGCGGAATTTGGAGAACAATCGAAGAGTTCCGAAGCAATTTTAAAAGTCAGCGGAATTCCGAGAACAATGGAAGAGTTGTGAAGCATTTTTAAATGTCAGTGGAATTCCAAGAACAAAGGAAGAGTTCCGAAGCATTTTTAAACGTCAGCGGATTTTGAAAACAATGGAAGATTTCCGAAGCATTTTTAAACGTCAGCGGAATTTGGAGAACAATCGAAGAGTTCCGAAGCATTTTTAAACTTCAACAGAATTTGGAGAACAATCGAAGAGTTCCGAAGCAATTTTAAAAGTCAGCGGAATTCCGAGAACAATGGAAGAGTTGTGAAGCATTTTTAAACGTCAGTGGAATTCCAAGAACAATGGAAGAGTTCCGAAGCATTTTTAAATGTCAGCGGAATTCCGAGAACAATAGAAGAGTTCCGAAGCATTTTTAAACTTCAGCAGAATTCCTGGATCAATGGAAGAGTTCCGAAGCATTTTTAAACGTCAGCGGAATTCCGAGAACAATGGAAGAGTTCCGAAGCATTTTTAAACTTCACCGGAATTCCGAGAACAATGGAAGAGTTCCGAAGCATTTTTAAACGTCAGCGGAATTCCGAGAACAATGGAAGAGTTCTGAAGCATTTTTAAACATCAGCGGAATTTTGAAAACAATGGAAGATTTCCGAAGCATTTTTAAACGTCAGCGGAATTCTGCGAACACTGGAAGAGTTCCGAAGCATTTTTAAACTTCAGCGGAATTTGGAGAACAATCGAAGAGTTCCGAAGCATTTTTAAAAGTCAGCGGAATTCCGAGAACACTGGAAGAGTTCCGAAGCATTTTTAAACTTCAGCGGAATTTGGAGAACAATCGAAGAGTTCCGAAGCATTTTTAAAAATCAGCGGAATTCCGAGAACAATTTAAGAGTTGTGAAGCATTTTTAAACGTCAGCGGAATTCCGAGAACAATGGAAGAGTTCCGAAGCATTTTTAAACTTCAGCAGAATTCCTGGATCAATGGAAGAGTTCCGAAACATTTTTAAAAGTCAGCAGAACTCCGAGAACAATAGAAGGGTACCAAAGCATGTTTAAACTTCAGCGGAATTCTGAGAACAATGTAAGAGTTCCGAAGCATTTTTAAAAGTCAGCGGAATTCCGAGAACACTGGAAGAATTCCGAAGCATTTTTAAACTTCAGCGGAATTTGGAGAACAATCGAAGAGTTCCGAAGCATTTTTAAAAGTCAGCGGAATTCCGAGAACACTGGAAGAGTTCCGAAGCATTTTTAAACTTCAGCGGAATTTGGAGAACAATCGAAGAGTTCCGAAGCATTTTTAAAAATCAGCGGAATTCCGAGAACAATTTAAGAGTTGTGAAGCATTTTTAAACGTCAGCGGAATTCCGAGAACAATGGAAGAGTTTCGAAGCATTTTTAAACTTCAGCAGAATTCCTGGATCAATGGAAGAGTTCCGAAACATTTTTAAACTTCAGCGGAATTTGGAGAACAATGGAAGAGTTCCGAAGCATTTTTAAACATCAGCAGAATTCCTGGATCAATGGAAGAGTTCCGAATCATTTTTAAAAGTCAGCAGAACTCCGAGAACAATAGAAGGGTACCAAAGCATGTTTAAACTTCAGCGGAATTCTGAGAACAATGTAAGAGTTCCGAAGCATTTTTAAAAGTCAGCGGAATTCCGAGAACACTGGAAGAATTCCGAAGCATTTTTAAACTTCAGCGGAATTTGGAGAACAATCGAAGAGTTCCGAAGCATTTTTAAAAGTCAGCGGAATTCCGAGAACAATGGAAGAGTTGAGAAGCATTTTTAAACGTCAGCGGAATACCAGAACAATGGAAGAGTTCCGAAGCATTTTTAAATGTCAGCGGAATTCCGAGAACAATGGAAGAGTTCTGAAGCATTTTTAAACGTCAGCGGATTTTTGAAAACAATGGAAGATTTCTGAATCATTTTTAAACGTCAGCGGAATACCAGAACATTGGAAGAGTTCCGAAGCATTTTTAAACTTCAGCAGAATTCTGAGAACAATGGAAGAGTTCTGAAGCATTCTTAAACTTCAGTGGAATTCCGAGAACAATGGAACAGTTTTGAAGCAATTTTAAGCGTCAGCGGAATTCCGACAACAATGGAAGAGTTCCGAAGCATTTTTAAAAGTCAGCGGAATTCTGAGAACACTGGAAGAGTTCCGAAGCATTTTTAAACTTCAGCGGAATTTGGAGAACAATCAAAGAGTTCCGAAGCATTTTTAAAAGTCAGCGGAATTCCGAGAACAATGGAAGAGTTGTGAAGCATTTTTAAACGTCAGCGGAATTCCGAGAACAATGGAAGAGTTCCGAAGCATTTTTAAACGTCAGCGGAATTCCGAGAACAATGGAAGGGTTCTGAAGCCTTTTTAAATGTCAGCGGAATTCCGAGAACAATGGAAGACTTCTGAAGCATTTTTAAATGTCAGCGGAATTCTGAGAACAATGGAAGAGTTCCGAAGCATTTTTAAACTTCAGCAGAATTCCGAGAACAATGGAAGAGTTCCGAAGCATACTTAAACTTCAGCGGAATTCCGAGAACAAAGGAAGAATTCTGAAGCATTTTTAAAAGTCAGCAGAATACCGAGAACAATGGAAGAGTTGTGAAGCATTTTTAAACGTCAGCGGAATTCCAGAACAATGGAAGAGTTCCGAAGCATTTTTAAATGTCAGCGGAATTCCGAGAACAATGGAAGAGTTCTGAAGCATTTTTAAACGTCAGCGGAATTTGGAGAACAATCGAAGAGTTCCGAAGCATTTTTAAACTTCAACAGAATTTGGAGAACAATTGAAGAGTTCCGAAGCAATTTTAAAAGTCAGCGGAATTCCGAGAACAATGGAAGAGTTGTGAAGCATTTTTAAGCGTCAGTGGAATTCCAAGAACAATGGAAGAGTTCCGAAGCATTTTTAAATGTCAGCGGAATTCTGAGAACAATGGAAGAGTTCCGAAGCATTTTTAAACTTCAGCAGAATTCCGAGAACAATGGAAGAGTTCCGAAGCATTTTTAAAAGTCAGCGGAATTCCGAGAACACTGGAAGAGTTTCGAAGCATTTTTAAACTTCAGCGGAATTTGGAGAACAATCGAAGAGTTCCGAAGCATTTTTAAAAGTCAGCGGAATTCCGAGAACAATGGAAGCTTTGTGAAGCATTTTTAAACGTCAGCGGAATTCCGAGAACAATGGAAGAGTTCCGAAGCATTTTTAAACGTCAGCGGAATTCCGAGAACAATGGAAGAGTTCTGAAGCCTTTTTAAATGTCAGCGGAATGCCGAGAACAATGGAATAGTTGTGAAGTATTTTTAAGCATCAGCGGAATTCCGAGAACAATGGAAGAGTTCCGAAGCATTTTTAAACTTCAGCAGAATTCTGAGAACAATGGAAGAGTTCCGAAGCATTCTTAAACTTCAGCGGAATTCCGAGAACAATGGAAGAGTTTCGAAGCATTTTTAAAAGTCAGCGGAATTCCGAGAACAATAGAAGAGTTGTGAAGCAATTTTAAGCGTCAGCGGAATTCCGAGAACAATGGAAGAGTTCCGAAGCATTTTGAAACGTCAGCGGAATTCCGAGAACAATGGAAGAGTTCCGAAGCATTTTGAAAAGTCAGTGGAATTCTGAGAACAATAGAAGAGTTGTGAAGCATTTTTAAGCGTCAGCGGAATTCCGAGAACAATGGAAGAATTCCGAAGCATTTTTAAACGTCAGCGGAATTCTGCGAACACTAGAAGAGTTCCGAAGCATTTTTAAACTTCAGCGGAATTTGGAAAACAATCGAAGAGTTCCGAAGCATTTTTAAAAGTCAGCGGAATTCCGAGAACAATGGAAGTGTTCTGAAGCATTTTTAAACATCAGCGGAATTTTGAAAACAATGGAAGATTTCCGAAGCATTTTTAAACGTCAGCGGAATTCCGAGAACAATGGAAGAGTTCCGAAGCATTTTTAAATGTCAACGGAATTCCGAGAACAATAGAAGAGTTGTGAAGCATTTTTAAGCGTCAGCGATATTCCGAGAACAATGGAAGAGTTCCGAAGCATTTTTAAACTTCAGCAGAATTCTGAGAACAATGGAAGAGTTCTGAAGCATTCTTAAACTTCAGCGGAATTCCGAGAACAATGGAAGAGTGTTGAAGCAATTTTAAGCGTCAGCGGAATTCCGACAACAATGGAAGAGTTCCGAAGCATTTTTAAAAGTAAGCGGAATTCTGAGAACAACAGAAGAGTTGTGAAGCATTTTTAAGCGTCAGCGGAATTCCGAGAACAATGGAAGAATTCCGAAGCATTTTTAAACTTCAAAACTTCAGCAGAATTCCAAGAACAATGGAAGAGTTTCAAAGCATTCTTAAACTTCAGCGGAATTCCGAGAGCAATGGAAGAGTTCCGAAGCATTTTTAAAAGTCAGCGGAATTCCGAGAACAATAGAAGAGTTCAGAAGCATTTTTAAACTTCAGCAGAATTCCTGGATCAATGGAAGAGTTCCGAAGCATTTTTAAAAGTCAGCAGAATTCCGAGAACAATAGAAGGGTACCAAAGCATGTTTAAACTTCAGCGGAATTCTGAGAACAATGTAAGAGTTCCGAAGCATTTTTAAACTTCACCGGAATTCCGAGAACAATGGAAGAGTTCCGAAGCATTTTTAAACGTCAGCGGAATTCCAGAACAATGGAAGAGTTCCGAAGCATTTTTAAACTTCAGCAGAATTCCGAGAACAATGGAAGAGTTCCGAAGCATTTTTAAACTTCAGCAGAATTCCGAGAACAATGGAAGAGTTCCGAAGCATTCTTAAACTTCAGCGGAATTCCGAAAACAATGGAAGAGTTCCGAATCATTTTTAAATGTCAGCGGAATTCCGAGAACAATAGAAGAGTTGTGAAGCATTTTTAAGCGTCAGCGGAATTCCAACAACAATGGAAGAGTTCCGAAGCATTTTTAAAAGTCAGCGGAATTCTGAGAACAATAGAAGAGTTGTGAAGCATTTTTAAGCGTCAGCGGAATTCCGAGAACAATGGAAGAATTCCGAAGCATTTTAAAACTTCAAAACTTTAGCAGAATTCCGAGAACAATGGAAGAGTTCCGAAGCATTCTTAAACTTCACCGCAATTCCGAGAACAATGGAAGAGTTCCGAAGCATTTTTAAACGTCAGCGGAATTCCGAGAACAATGGAAGAGTTCTGAAGCATTTTTAAACGTCAGCGGAATTTTGAAAACAATGGAAGATTTCCGAAGCATTTTTAAACGTCAGCGGAATTCTGCGAACACTGGAAGAGTTCCGAAGCATTTTTAAACTTCAGCAGAATTTGGAGAACAATCGAAGAGTTCCGAAGCATTTTTAAAAGTCAGCGGAATTCCGAGAACAATTTAAGAGTTCTGAAGCATTTTTAAACATCAGCGGAATTTTGAAAACAATGGAAGATTTCCGAAGCATTTTTAAAAGTCAGCGGAATTCTGAGAACAATAGAAGAGTTGTGAAGCATTTTTAAGCGTCAGCGAAATTCCGAGAACAATGGAAGAGTTCCGAAGCATTCTTAAACTTCAGCGGAATTCCGAGAACAATGGAAGAGTTCCGAAGCATTTTTAAAAGTCAGCGGAATTCCGAGAACAATAGAAGATTTCAGAAGCATTTTTAAACTTCAGCAGAATTCCTGGATCAATGGAAGAGTTCCGAAGCATTTTTAAAATTCAGCAGAATTCCGAGAACAATAGAAGGGTACCAAAGCATGTTTAAACTTCAGCGGAATTCTGAGAACAATGTAAGAGTTCCGAAGCATTTTTAAACTTCACCGGAATTCCGAGAACAATGGAAGAGTTCCGAAGCATTTTTAAACGTCAGCGGAATTTTGAAAACAATGGAAGATTTCCGAAGCATTTTTAAACTTCAGCAGAATTCCGAGAACAATGGAAGAGTTCCGAAGCATACTTAAACTTCAGCGGAATTCCGAGAACAATGGAAGAATTCTGAATCATTTTTAAAAGCCAGCGGAATACCGAGAACAATGGAAGAGTTGTGAAGCATTTTTAAAAGTCAGCGGAATTCCAGAACAATGGAAGAGTTCCGAAGCATTTTTAAAAGTCAGCGGAATTCCGAGAACAATTTAAGAGTTCTGAAGCATTTTTAAACATCAGCGGAATTTTGAAAACAATGGAAGATTTCCGAAGCATTTTTAAAAGTCAGCGGAATTCTGAGAACAATAGAAGAGTTGTGAAGCATTTTTAAGCGTCAGCGGAATTCCGAGAACAATGGAAGAGTTCCGAAGCATTCTTAAACTTCAGCGGAATTCCGAGAACAATGGAAGAGTTCCGAAGCATTTTTAAAAGACAGCGGAATTCCGAGAACAATAGAAGAGTTCAGAAGCATTTTTAAACTTCAGCAGAATTCCTGGATCAATGGAAGAGTTCCGAAGCATTTTTAAAAGTCAGCAGAATTCCTAGAACAATAGAAGGGTACCAAAGCATGTTTAAACTTCAGCGGAATTCTGAGAACAATGTAAGAGTTCCGAAGCATTTTTAAACTTCACCGGAATTCCGAGAACAATGGAAGAGTTCCGAAGCATTTTTAAACGTCAGCGGAATTCCAGAACAATGGAAGAGTTCCGAAGCATTTTTAAACTTCAGCAGAATTCCGAGAACAATGGAAGAGTTCCGAAGCATTTTTAAACTTCAGCAGAATTCCGAGAACAATGGAAGAGTTCCGAAGCATACTTAAACTTCAGCGGAATTCCGAGAACAATGGAAGAATTCTGAAGCATTTTTAAAAGTCAGCGGAATACCCAGAACAATGGAAGAGTTGTGTAGCATTTTTAAACGTCAGCGGAATTCCAGAACAATGGAAGAGTTCCGAAGCATTTTTAAATGTCAGCGGAATTCCGAGAACAATGGAAGAGTTCTGAAGCATTTTTAAACGTCAGCGGATTTTGAAAACAATGGAAGATTTCCGAAGCATTTTTAAACGTCAGCGGAATTTGGAGAACAATCGAAGAGTTCCGTAGCATTTTTAAACTTCAACGGAATTTGGAGAACAATCGAAGAGTTCCGAAGCAATTTTAAGCGTCAGCGGAATTCCGAGAACAATGGAAGAGTTCCGAAGCATTTTGAAACGTCAGCGGAATTCCGAGAACAATGGAAGAGTTCCGAAGCATTTTGAAAAGTCAGTGGAATTCTGAGAACAATAGAAGAGTTGTGAAGCATTTTTAAGCGTCAGCGGAATTCCGAGAACAATGGAAGAATTCCGAAGCATTTTTAAACGTCAGCGGAATTCTGCGAACACTAGAAGAGTTCCGAAGCATTTTTAAACTTCAGCGGAATTTGGAAAACAATCGAAGAGTTCCGAAGCATTTTTAAAAGTCAGCGGAATTCCGAGAACAATGGAAGTGTTCTGAAGCATTTTTAAACATCAGCGGAATTTTGAAAACAATGGAAGATTTCCGAAGCATTTTTAAACGTCAGCGGAATTCCGAGAACAATGGAAGAGTTCCGAAGCATTTTTAAATGTCAACGGAATTCCGAGAACAATAGAAGAGTTGTGAAGCATTTTTAAGCGTCAGCGATATTCCGAGAACAATGGAAGAGTTCCGAAGCATTTTTAAACTTCAGCAGAATTCTGAGAACAATGGAAGAGTTCTGAAGCATTCTTAAACTTCAGCGGAATTCCGAGAACAATGGAAGAGTGTTGAAGCAATTTTAAGCGTCAGCGGAATTCCGACAACAATGGAAGAGTTCCGAAGCATTTTTAAAAGTAAGCGGAATTCTGAGAACAACAGAAGAGTTGTGAAGCATTTTTAAGCGTCAGCGGAATTCCGAGAACAATGGAAGAATTCCGAAGCATTTTTAAACTTCAAAACTTCAGCAGAATTCCAAGAACAATGGAACAGTTTCAAAGCATTCTTAAACTTCAGCGGAATTCCGAGAGCAATGGAAGAGTTCCGAAGCATTTTTAAAAGTCAGCGGAATTCCGAGAACAATAGAAGAGTTCAGAAGCATTTTTAAACTTCAGCAGAATTCCTGGATCAATGGAAGAGTTCCGAAGCATTTTTAAAAGTCAGCAGAATTCCGAGAACAATAGAAGGGTACCAAAGCATGTTTAAACTTCAGCGGAATTCTGAGAACAATGTAAGAGTTCCGAAGCATTTTTAAACTTCACCGGAATTCCGAGAACAATGGAAGAGTTCCGAAGCATTTTTAAACGTCAGCGGAATTCCAGAACAATGGAAGAGTTCCGAAGCATTTTTAAACTTCAGCAGAATTCCGAGAACAATGGAAGAGTTCCGAAGCATTTTTAAACTTCAGCAGAATTCCGAGAACAATGGAAGAGTTCCGAAGCATTCTTAAACTTCAGCGGAATTCCGAAAACAATGGAAGAGTTCCGAATCATTTTTAAATGTCAGCGGAATTCCGAGAACAATAGAAGAGTTGTGAAGCATTTTTAAGCGTCAGCGGAATTCCAACAACAATGGAAGAGTTCCGAAGCATTTTTAAAAGTCAGCGGAATTCTGAGAACAATAGAAGAGTTGTGAAGCATTTTTAAGCGTCAGCGGAATTCCGAGAACAATGGAAGAATTCCGAAGCATTTTAAAACTTCAAAACTTTAGCAGAATTCCGAGAACAATGGAAGAGTTCCGAAGCATTCTTAAACTTCACCGCAATTCCGAGAACAATGGAAGAGTTCCGAAGCATTTTTAAACTTCAGCAGAATTTGGAGAACAATCGAAGAGTTCCGAAGCATTTTTAAAAGTCAGCGGAATTCCGAGAACAATTTAAGAGTTCTGAAGCATTTTTAAACATCAGCGGAATTTTGAAAACAATGGAAGATTTCCGAAGCATTTTTAAAAGTCAGCGGAATTCTGAGAACAATAGAAGAGTTGTGAAGCATTTTTAAGCGTCAGCGGAATTCCGAGAACAATGGAAGAGTTCCGAAGCATTCTTAAACTTCAGCGGAATTCCGAGAACAATGGAAGAGTTCCGAAGCATTTTTAAAAGTCAGCGGAATTCCGAGAACAATAGAAGATTTCAGAAGCATTTTTAAACTTCAGCAGAATTCCTGGATCAATGGAAGAGTTCCGAAGCATTTTTAAAATTCAGCAGAATTCCGAGAACAATAGAAGGGTACCAAAGCATGTTTAAACTTCAGCGGAATTCTGAGAACAATGTAAGAGTTCCGAAGCATTTTTAAACTTCACCGGAATTCCGAGAACAATGGAAGAGTTCCGAAGCATTTTTAAACGTCAGCGGAATTTTGAAAACAATGGAAGATTTCCGAAGCATTTTTAAACTTCAGCAGAATTCCGAGAACAATGGAAGAGTTCCGAAGCATACTTAAACTTCAGCGGAATTCCGAGAACAATGGAAGAATTCTGAATCATTTTTAAAAGCCAGCGGAATACCGAGAACAATGGAAGAGTTGTGAAGCATTTTTAAAAGTCAGCGGAATTCCAGAACAATGGAAGAGTTCCGAAGCATTTTTAAAAGTCAGCGGAATTCCGAGAACAATTTAAGAGTTCTGAAGCATTTTTAAACATCAGCGGAATTTTGAAAACAATGGAAGATTTCCGAAGCATTTTTAAAAGTCAGCGGAATTCTGAGAACAATAGAAGAGTTGTGAAGCATTTTTAAGCGTCAGCGGAATTCCGAGAACAATGGAAGAGTTCCGAAGCATTCTTAAACTTCAGCGGAATTCCGAGAACAATGGAAGAGTTCCGAAGCATTTTTAAAAGACAGCGGAATTCCGAGAACAATAGAAGAGTTCAGAAGCATTTTTAAACTTCAGCAGAATTCCTGGATCAATGGAAGAGTTCCGAAGCATTTTTAAAAGTCAGCAGAATTCCTAGAACAATAGAAGGGTACCAAAGCATGTTTAAACTTCAGCGGAATTCTGAGAACAATGTAAGAGTTCCGAAGCATTTTTAAACTTCACCGGAATTCCGAGAACAATGGAAGAGTTCCGAAGCATTTTTAAACGTCAGCGGAATTCCAGAACAATGGAAGAGTTCCGAAGCATTTTTAAACTTCAGCAGAATTCCGAGAACAATGGAAGAGTTCCGAAGCATTTTTAAACTTCAGCAGAATTCCGAGAACAATGGAAGAGTTCCGAAGCATACTTAAACTTCAGCGGAATTCCGAGAACAATGGAAGAATTCTGAAGCATTTTTAAAAGTCAGCGGAATACCCAGAACAATGGAAGAGTTGTGTAGCATTTTTAAACGTCAGCGGAATTCCAGAACAATGGAAGAGTTCCGAAGCATTTTTAAATGTCAGCGGAATTCCGAGAACAATGGAAGAGTTCTGAAGCATTTTTAAACGTCAGCGGATTTTGAAAACAATGGAAGATTTCCGAAGCATTTTTAAACGTCAGCGGAATTTGGAGAACAATCGAAGAGTTCCGTAGCATTTTTAAACTTCAACGGAATTTGGAGAACAATCGAAGAGTTCCGAAGCAATTTTAAAAGTCAGCGGAATTCCGAGAACAATGGAAGAGTTGTGAAGCATTTTTAAACGTCAGTGGAATTCCAAGAACAATGGAAGTGTTCCGAAGCATTTTTAAATGTCAGCGGAATTCTGAGAAAAATGGAAGAGTTCCGAAGCATTTTTAAACTTCACCAGAATTCCGAGAACAATGGAAGAGTTCCGAAGCATACTTAAACTTCAGCGGAATTCCGAGAAAAATGGAAGAGTTCAGAAGCATTTTTAAAAGTCAGCGGAATTCCGAGAACAATGGAAGAGTTGTGAAGCATTTTTAAACATCAGCGGAATTCCGAGAACAATGGAAGAGTTCCGAAGCATTTTTAAACGTCAGCGGAATTCCAAGAACAATGGAAGAGTTCTGAAGCCTTTTTAAATGTCAGCGGAATTCCGAGAACAATGGAAGAGTTCCGAAGCATTTTTAAATGTCAGCGGAATTCCGAGAACAATAGAAGAGTTGTGAAGCAGTTTTAAGCGTCAGCGTAATTCCGAGAACAATGGAAGAGTTCCGAAGCATTTTGAAACTTCAGCAGAATTCCGAGAACAATGGAAGAGTTCCGAAGCATTTTTAAACTTCAGCAGAATTCCGAGAACAATGGAAGAGTTCCGAAGCATTCTTAAACTTCAGCGGATTTCCGAAAACAATGGAAGAGTTCCGAATCATTTTTAAATGTCAGCGGAATTCCGAGAACAATAGAAGAGTTGTGAAGCATTTTTAAGCGTCAGCGGAATTCCGAGAACAATGGAAGAGTTCCGAAGCATTCTTAAACTTCAGCGGAATTCCGAGAACAATAGAAGAGTTCAGAAGTATTTTTAAACTTCAGCAGAATTCCTGGATCAATGGAAGAGTTCCGAAGCATTTTTAAAAGTCAGCAGAATTCCGAGAACAATAGAAGGGTAACAAAGCATGTTTAAACTTCACCGGAATTCTGAGAACAATGTAAGAGTTCCGAAGCATTTTTAAACTTCACCGGAATTCCGAGAACAATGGAAGAGTTCCGAAGCATTTTTAAACGTCAGCGGATTTTGAAAACAATGGAAGATTTCCGAAGCATTTTTAAACTTCAGCAGAATTCCTGGATCAATGGAAGAGTTCCGAAGCATTTTTAAAAGTCAGCAGAATTCCGAGAACAATAGAAGGGTACCAAAGCATGTTTAAACTTCAGCGGAATTCTGAGAACAATGTAAGAGTTCCGAAGCATTTTTAAACTTCACCGGAATTCCGAGAACAATGGAAGAGTTCTGAAGCATTTTTAAACGTCAGCGGAATTTTGAAAACAATGGAAGATTTCCGAAGCATTTTTAAACGTCAGCAGAATTCTGCGAACACTGGAAGAGTTCCGAAGCATTTTTAAACTCCAGCGGAATTTGGAGAACAATCGAAGAGTTCCGAAGCATTTTTAAAAGTCAGCGGAATTCCGAGAACACTGGAAGAGTTCCGAAGCATTTTTAAACTTCAGCGGAATTTGGAGAACAATCAAAGAGTTCCGAAGCATTTTTAAAAGTCAGCGGAATTCCGAGAACAATGGAAGAGTTGTGAAGCATTTTTAAACGTCAGCGGAATTCCGAGAACAATGGAAGAGTTCTGAAGCATTTTTAAACGTCAGCGGAATTCCGAGAACAATGGAAGGGTTCTGAAGCCTTTTTAAATGTCAGCGGAATTCCGAGAACAATGGAAGACTTCTGAAGCATTTTTAAATGTCAGCGGAATTCTGAGAACAATGGAAGAGTTCCGAAGCATTTTTAAACTTCAGCAGAATTCCGAGAACAATGGAAGAGTTCCTAAGCATACTTAAACTTCAGCGGAATTCCGAGAACAAAGGAAGAATTCTGAAGCATTTTTAAAAGTCAGCAGAATACCGAGAACAATGGAAGAGTTGTGAAGCATTTTTAAACGTCAGCGGAATTCCAGAACAATGGAAGAGTTCCGAAGCATTTTTAAATGTCAGCGGAATTCCGAGAACAATGGAAGAGTTCTGAAGCATTTTTAAACGTCAGCGGAATTTGGAGAACAATCGAAGAGTTCCGAAGCATTTTTAAACTTCAACAGAATTTGGAGAACAATTGAAGAGTTCCGAAGCAATTTTAAAAGTCAGCGGAATTCCGAGAACAATGGAAGAGTTGTGAAGCATTTTTAAGCGTCAGTGGAATTCCAAGAACAATGGAAGAGTTCCGAAGCATTTTTAAATGTCAGCGGAATTCTGAGAACAATGGAAGAGTTCCGAAGCATTTTTAAACTTCAGCAGAATTCCGAGAACAATGGAAGAGTTCCGAAGCATTTTTAAAAGTCAGCGGAATTCCGAGAACACTGGAAGAGTTTCGAAGCATTTTTAAACTTCAGCGGAATTTGGAGAACAATCGAAGAGTTCCGAAGCATTTTTAAAAGTCAGCGGAATTCCGAGAACAATGGAAGCTTTGTGAAGCATTTTTAAACGTCAGCGGAATTCCGAGAACAATGGAAGAGTTCCGAAGCATTTTTAAACGTCAGCGGAATTCCGAGAACAATGGAAGAGTTCTGAAGCCTTTTTAAATGTCAGCGGAATGCCGAGAACAATGGAATAGTTGTGAAGCATTTTTAAGCATCAGCGGAATTCCGAGAAAAATGGAAGAGTTCCGAAGCATTTTTAAACTTCAGCAGAATTCTGAGAACAATGGAAGAGTTCCGAAGCATTCTTAAACTTCAGCGGAATTCCGAGAACAATGGAAGAGTTTCGAAGCATTTTTAAAAGTCAGCGGAATTCCGAGAACAATAGAAGAGTTGTGAAGCAATTTTAAGCGTCAGCGGAATTCCGAGAACAATGGAAGAGTTCCGAAGCATTTTGAAACGTCAGCGGAATTCCGAGAACAATGGAAGAGTTCTGAAGCATTTTTAAAAGTCAGTGGAATTCTGAGAACAATAGAAGAGTTGTGAAGCATTTTTAAGCGTCAGCGGAATTCCGAGAACAATGGAAGAATTCCGAAGCATTTTTAAACGTCAGCGGAATTCTGCGAACACTAGAAGAGTTCCGAAGCATTTTTAAACTTCAGCGGAATTTGGAAAACAATCGAAGAGTTCCGAAGCATTTTTAAAAGTCAGCGGAATTCCGAGAACAATGGAAGTGTTCTGAAGCATTTTTAAACATCAGCGGAATTTTGAAAACAATGGAAGATTTCCGAAGCATTTTTAAACGTCAGCGGAATTCCGAGAACAATGGAAGAGTTCCGAAGCATTTTTAAATGTCAACGGAATTCCGAGAACAATAGAAGAGTTGTGAAGCATTTTTAAGCGTCAGCGATATTCCGAGAACAATGGAAGAG
This sequence comes from Phyllobates terribilis, assembly GCF_046119375.1. NCBI lineage: Eukaryota > Metazoa > Chordata > Amphibia > Anura > Dendrobatidae > Phyllobates > Phyllobates terribilis. Next base: position 7,726,933 of record NW_027362788.1, on the reverse strand, counting down.
TTCCGAAGCATTTTTAAACTTCAGCAGAATTCTGAGAACAATGGAAGAGTTCTGAAGCATTCTTAAACTTCAGCGGAATTCCGAGAACAATGGAAGAGTTTTGAAGCAATTTTAAGCGTCAGCGGAATTCCGACAACAATGGAAGAGTTCCGAAGCATTTTTAAAAGTAAGCGGAATTCTGAGAACAACAGAAGAGTTGTGAAGCATTTTTAAGCGTCAGCGGAATTCCGAGAACAATGGAAGAATTCCGAAGCATTTTTAAACTTCAAAACTTCAGCAGAATTCCAAGAACAATGGAAGAGTTTCAAAGCATTCTTAAACTTCAGCGGAATTCCGAGAGCAATGGAAGAGTTCCGAAGCATTTTTAAAAGTCAGCGGAATTCCGAGAACAATGGAAGAGTTGTGAAGCATTTTTAAACGTCAGTGGAATTCCAAGAACAATGGAAGAGTTCCGAAGCATTTTTAAATGTCAGCGGAATTCTGAGAAAAATGGAAGAGTTCCGAAGCATTTTTAAACTTCACCAGAATTCCGAGAACAATGGAAGAGTTCCGAAGCATACTTAAACTTCAGCGGAATTCCGAGAAAAATGGAAGAGTTCAGAAGCATTTTTAAAAGTCAGCGGAATTCCGAGAACAATGGAAGAGTTGTGAAGCATTTTTAAACATCAGCGGAATTCCGAGAACAATGGAAGAGTTCCGAAGCATTTTTAAACGTCAGCGGAATTCCAAGAACAATGGAAGAGTTCTGAAGCCTTTTTAAATGTCAGCGGAATTCCGAGAACAATGGAAGAGTTCCGAAGCATTTTTAAATGTCAGCGGAATTCCGAGAACAATAGAAGAGTTGTGAAGCAGTTTTAAGCGTCAGCGTAATTCCGAGAACAATGGAAGAGTTCCGAAGCATTTTGAAACTTCAGCAGAATTCCGAGAACAATGGAAGAGTTCCGAAGCATTTTTAAACTTCAGCAGAATTCCGAGAACAATGGAAGAGTTCCGAAGCATTCTTAAACTTCAGCGGATTTCCGAAAACAATGGAAGAGTTCCGAATCATTTTTAAATGTCAGCGGAATTCCGAGAACAATAGAAGAGTTGTGAAGCATTTTTAAGCGTCAGCGGAATTCCGAGAACAATGGAAGAGTTCCGAAGCATTCTTAAACTTCAGCGGAATTCCGAGAACAATAGAAGAGTTCAGAAGCATTTTTAAACTTCAGCAGAATTCCTGGATCAATGGAAGAGTTCCGAAGCATTTTTAAAAGTCAGCAGAATTCCGAGAACAATAGAAGGGTAACAAAGCATGTTTAAACTTCACCGGAATTCTGAGAACAATGTAAGAGTTCCGAAGCATTTTTAAACTTCACCGGAATTCCGAGAACAATGGAAGAGTTCCGAAGCATTTTTAAACGTCAGCGGATTTTGAAAACAATGGAAGATTTCCGAAGCATTTTTAAACTTCAGCAGAATTCCTGGATCAATGGAAGAGTTCTGAAGCATTTTTAAAAGTCAGCAGAATTCCGAGAACAATAGAAGGGTACCAAAGCATGTTTAAACTTCAGCGGAATTCTGAGAACAATGTAAGAGTTCCGAAGCATTTTTAAACTTCACCGGAATTCCGAGAACAATGGAAGAGTTCTGAAGCATTTTTAAACGTCAGCGGAATTTTGAAAACAATGGAAGATTTCCGAAGCATTTTTAAACGTCAGCAGAATTCTGCGAACACTGGAAGAGTTCCGAAGCATTTTTAAACTTCAGCGGAATTTGGAGAACAATCGAAGAGTTCCGAAGCATTTTTAAAAGTCAGCGGAATTCCGAGAACACTGGAAGAGTTCCGAAGCATTTTTAAACTTCAGCGGAATTTGGAGAACAATCAAAGAGTTCCGAAGCATTTTTAAAAGTCAGCGGAATTCCGAGAACAATGGAAGAGTTGTGAAGCATTTTTAAACGTCAGCGGAATTCCGAGAACAATGGAAGAGTTCCGAAGCATTTTTAAACGTCAGCGGAATTCCGAGAACAATGGAAGGGTTCTGAAGCCTTTTTAAATGTCAGCGGAATTCTGAGAACAATGGAAGAGTTCCGAAGCATTTTTAAACTTCAGCAGAATTCCGAGAACAATGGAAGAGTTCCGAAGCATACTTAAACTTCAGCGGAATTCCGAGAACAAAGGAAGAATTCTGAAGCATTTTTAAAAGTCAGCAGAATACCGAGAACAATGGAAGAGTTGTGAAGCATTTTTAAACGTCAGCGGAATTCCAGAACAATGGAAGAGTTCCGAAGCATTTTTAAATGTCAGCGGAATTCCGAGAACAATGGAAGAGTTCTGAAGCATTTTTAAACGTCAGCGGAATTTGGAGAACAATCGAAGAGTTCCGAAGCATTTTTAAACTTCAACAGAATTTGGAGAACAATTGAAGAGTTCCGAAGCAATTTTAAAAGTCAGCGGAATTCCGAGAACAATGGAAGAGTTGTGAAGCATTTTTAAGCGTCAGTGGAATTCCAAGAACAATGGAAGAGTTCCGATGCATTTTTAAATGTCAGCGGAATTCTGAGAACAATGGAAGAGTTCCGAAGCATTTTTAAACTTCAGCAGAATTCCGAGAACAATGGAAGAGTTCCGAAGCATTTTTAAAAGTCAGTGGAATTCTGAGAACAATAGAAGAGTTGTGAAGCATTTTTAAGCGTCAGCGGAATTCCGAGAACAATGGAAGAATTCCGAAGCATTTTTAAACGTCAGCGGAATTCTGCGAACACTAGAAGAGTTCCGAAGCATTTTTAAACTTCAGCGGAATTTGGAAAACAATCGAAGAGTTCCGAAGCATTTTTAAAAGTCAGCGGAATTCCGAGAACAATGGAAGTGTTCTGAAGCATTTTTAAACATCAGCGGAATTTTGAAAACAATGGAAGATTTCCGAAGCATTTTTAAACGTCAGCGGAATTCCGAGAACAATGGAAGAGTTCCGAAGCATTTTTAAATGTCAACGGAATTCCGAGAACAATAGAAGAGTTGTGAAGCATTTTTAAGCGTCAGCGATATTCCGAGAACAATGGAAGAGTTCCGAAGCATTTTTAAACTTCAGCAGAATTCTGAGAACAATGGAAGAGTTCTGAAGCATTCTTAAACTTCAGCGGAATTCCGAGAACAATGGAAGAGTTTTGAAGCAATTTTAAGCGTCAGCGGAATTCCGACAACAATGGAAGAGTTCCGAAGCATTTTTAAAAGTAAGCGGAATTCTGAGAACAACAGAAGAGTTGTGAAGCATTTTTAAGCGTCAGCGGAATTCCGAGAACAATGGAAGAATTCCGAAGCATTTTTAAACTTCAAAACTTCAGCAGAATTCCAAGAACAATGGAAGAGTTTCAAAGCATTCTTAAACTTCAGCGGAATTCCGAGAGCAATGGAAGAGTTCCGAAGCATTTTTAAAAGTCAGCGGAATTCCGAGAACAATAGAAGAGTTCAGAAGCATTTTTAAACTTCAGCAGAATTCCTGGATCAATGGAAGAGTTCCGAAGCATTTTTAAAAGTCAGCAGAATTCCGAGAACAATAGAAGGGTACCAAAGCATGTTTAAACTTCAGCGGAATTCTGAGAACAATGTAAGAGTTCCGAAGCATTTTTAAACTTCACCGGAATTCCGAGAACAATGGAAGAGTTCCGAAGCATTTTTAAACGTCAGCGGAATTCCAGAACAATGGAAGAGTTCCGAAGCATTTTTAAACTTCAGCAGCATTCCGAGAACAATGGAAGAGTTCCGAAGCATTTTTAAACTTCAGCAGAATTCCGAGAACAATGGAAGAGTTCCGAAGCATACTTAAACTTCAGCGGAATTCCGAGAACAATGGAAGAATTCTGAAGCATTTTTAAAAGTCAGCGGAATACCGAGAACAATGGAAGAGTTGTGTAGCATTTTTAAACGTCAGCGGAATTCCAGAACAATGGAAGAGTTCCGAAGCATTTTTAAATGTCAGCGGAATTCCGAGAACAATGGAAGAGTTCTGAAGCATTTTTAAACGTCAGCGGATTTTGAAAACAATGGAAGATTTCCGAAGCATTTTTAAACGTCAGCGGAATTTGGAGAACAATCGAAGAGTTCCGAAGCATTTTTAAACTTCAACGGAATTTGGAGAACAATCGAAGAGTTCCGAAGCAATTTTAAAAGTCAGCGGAATTCCGAGAACAATGGAAGAGTTGTGAAGCATTTTTAAACGTCAGTGGAATTCCAAGAACAATGGAAGAGTTCCGAAGCATTTTTAAATGTCAGCGGAATTCTGAGAAAAATGGAAGAGTTCCGAAGCATTTTTAAACTTCACCAGAATTCCGAGAACAATGGAAGAGTTCCGAAGCATACTTAAACTTCAGCGGAATTCCGAGAACAATGGAAGAGTTCAGAAGCATTTTTAAAAGTCAGCGGAATTCCGAGAACAATGGAAGAGTTGTGAAGCATTTTTAAACATCAGCGGAATTCCGAGAACAATGGAAGAGTTCCGAAGCATTTTTAAACGTCAGCGGAATTCCAAGAACAATGGAAGAGTTCTGAAGCCTTTTTAAATGTCAGCGGAATTCCGAGAACAATGGAAGAGTTCCGAAGCATTTTTAAATGTCAGCGGAATTCCGAGAACAATAGAAGAGTTGTGAAGCAGTTTTAAGCGTCAGCGTAATTCCGAGAACAATGGAAGAGTTCCGAAGCATTCTTAAACTTCAGCGGAATTCCGAAAACAATGGAAGAGTTCCGAATCATTTTTAAATGTCAGCGGAATTCCGAGAACAATAGAAGAGTTGTGAAGCATTTTTAAGCGTCAGCGGAATTCCGAGAACAATGGAAGAGTTCCGAAGCATTCTTAAACTTCAGCGGAATTCCGAGAACAATAGAAGAGTTCAGAAGCATTTTTAAACTTCAGCAGAATTCCTGGATCAATGGAAGAGTTCCGAAGCATTTTTAAAAGTCAGCAGAATTCCGAGAACAATAGAAGGGTACCAAAGCATGTTTAAACTTCACCGGAATTCTGAGAACAATGTAAGAGTTCCGAAGCATTTTTAAACTTCACCGGAATTCCGAGAACAATGGAAGAGTTCCGAAGCATTTTTAAACGTCAGCGGAATTTTGAAAACAATGGAAGATTTCCGAAGCATTTTTAAACTTCAGCAGAATTCCTGGATCAATGGAAGAGTTCCGAAGCATTTTTAAAAGTCAGCAGAATTCCGAGAACAATAGAAGGGTACCAAAGCATGTTTAAACTTCAGCGGAATTCTGAGAACAATGTAAGAGTTCCGAAGCATTTTTAAACTTCACCGGAATTCCGAGAACAATGGAAGAGTTCTGAAGCATTTTTAAACGTCAGCGGAATTTTGAAAACAATGGAAGATTTCCGAAGCATTTTTAAACGTCAGCAGAATTCTGCGAACACTGGAAGAGTTCCGAAGCATTTTTAAACTTCAGCGGAATTTGGAGAACAATCGAAGAGTTCCGAAGCATTTTTAAAAGTCAGCGGAATTCCGAGAACACTGGAAGAGTTCCGAAGCATTTTTAAACTTCAGCGGAATTTGGAGAACAATCAAAGAGTTCCGAAGCATTTTTAAAAGTCAGCGGAATTCCGAGAACAATGGAAGAGTTGTGAAGCATTTTTAAACGTCAGCGGAATTCCGAGAACAATGGAAGAGTTCCGAAGCATTTTTAAACGTCAGCGGAATTCCGAGAACAATGGAAGGGTTCTGAAGCCTTTTTAAATGTCAGCGGAATTCCGAGAACAATGGAAGACTTCTGAAGCATTTTTAAATGTCAGCGGAATTCTGAGAACAATGGAAGAGTTCCGAAGCATTTTTAAACTTCAGCAGAATTCCGAGAACAATGGAAGAGTTCCGAAACATACTTAAACTTCAGCGGAATTCCGAGAACAAAGGAAGAATTCTGAAGCATTTTTAAAAGTCAGCGGAATACCGTGAACAATGGAAGAGTTGTGAAGCATTTTTAAACGTCAGCGGAATTCCAGAACAATGGAAGAGTTCCGAAGCATTTTTAAATGTCAGCGGAATTCCGAGAACAATGGAAGAGTTCTGAAGCATTTTTAAACGTCAGCGGAATTTGGAGAACAATCGAAGAGTTCCGAAGCATTTTTAAACTTCAACAGAATTTGGAGAACAATCGAAGAGTTCCGAAGCAATTTTAAACGTCAGCGGAATTCCGAGAACAATGGAAGAGTTGTGAAGCATTTTTAAACGTCAGTGGAATTCCAAGAACAATGGAAGAGTTCCGAAGCATTTTTAAAAGTCAGCGGAATTCCGAGAACACTGGAAAAGTTCCGAAGCATTTTTAAACGTCAGCGGAATTCCGAGAACAATGGAAGCTTTGTGAAGCATTTTTAAACGTCAGCGGAATTCCGAGAACAATGGAAGAGTTCCGAAGCATTTTTAAACGTCAGCGGAATTCCAGAACAATGGAAGAGTTCCGAAGCATTTTTAAATGTCAGCGGAATTCCGAGAACAATGGAAGAGTTCTGAAGCATTTTTAAACGTCAGCGGAATTTGGAGAACAATCGAAGAGTTCCGAAGCATTTTTAAACTTCAACAGAATTTGGAGAACAATCGAAGAGTTCCGAAGCAATTTTAAACGTCAGCGGAATTCCGAGAACAATGGAAGAGTTGTGAAGCATTTTTAAACGTCAGTGGAATTCCAAGAACAATGGAAGAGTTCCGAAGCATTTTTAAATGTCAGCGGAATTCCGAGAACAATGGAAGAGTTCCGAAGCATTTTTAAAAGTCAGCGGAATTCCGAGAACACTGGAAAAGTTCCGAAGCATTTTTAAACGTCAGCGGAATTCCGAGAACAATGGAAGCTTTGTGAAGCATTTTTAAACGTCAGCGGAATTCCGAGAACAATGGAAGAGTTCCGAAGCATTTTTAAACGTCAGCGGAATTCCGAGAACAATGGAAGAGTTCTGAAGCCTTTTTAAATGTCAGCGGAATGCCGAGAACAATGGAATAGTTGTGAAGCATTTTTAAGCATCAGCGGAATTCCGAGAACAATGGAAGAGTTCCGAAGCATTTTTAAACTTCAGCAGAATTCTGAGAACAATGGAAGAGTTCCGAAGCATTCTTAAACTTCAGCGGAATTCCGAGAACAATGGAAGAGTTTCGAAGCATTTTTAAAAGTCAGCAGAATTCCGAGAACAATAGAAGAGTTGTGAAGCAATTTTAAGCGTCAGCGGAATTCCGAGAACAATGGAAGAGTTCCGAAGCATTTTGAAACGTCAGCGGAATTCCGAGAACAATGGAAGAGTTCTGAAGCATTTTTAAAAGTCAGTGGAATTCTGAGAACAATAGAAGAGTTGTGAAGCATTTTTAAGCGTCAGCGGAATTCCGAGAACAATGGAAGAATTCCGAAGCATTTTTAAACGTCAGCGGAATTCTGCGAACACTAGAAGAGTTCCGAAGCATTTTTAAACTTCAGCGGAATTTGGAAAACAATCGAAGAGTTCCGAAGCATTTTTAAAAGTCAGCGGAATTCCGAGAACAATGGAAGAGTTCTGAAGCATTTTTAAACATCAGCGGAATTTTGAAAACAATGGAAGATTTCCGAAGCTTTTTTAAACGTCAGCGGAATTCCGAGAACAATGGAAGAGTTCCGAAGCATTTTTAAATGTCAACGGAATTCCGAGAACAATAGAAGAGTTGTGAAGCATTTTTAAGCGTCAGCGATATTCCGAGAACAATGGAAGAGTTCCGAAGCATTTTTAAACTTCAGCAGAATTCTGAGAACAATGGAAGAGTTCTGAAGCATTCTTAAACTTCAGCGGAATTCCGAGAACAATGGAAGAGTTTTGAAGCAATTTTAAGCGTCAGCGGAATTCCGACAACAATGGAAGAGTTCCGAAGCATTTTTAAAAGTAAGCGGAATTCTGAGAACAATAGAAGAGTTGTGAAGCATTTTTAAGCATCAGCGGAATTCCGAGAACAATGGAAGAATTCCGAAGCATTTTTAAACTTCAAAACTTCAGCAGAATTCCAAGAACAATGGAAGAGTTTCGAAGCATTCTTAAACTAGAGCGGAATTCCGAGAGCAGTGGAAGAGTTCCGAAGCATTTTTAAAAGTCAGCGGAATTCCGAGAACAATAGAAGAGTTCCGAAGCATTTTTAAACTTCAGAAGAATTCCTGGATCAATGGAAGAGTTCCGAAGCATTTTTAAAAGTCAGCAGAATTTCGAGAACAATAGAAGGGTACCAAAGCATGTTTAAACTTCAGTGGAATTCTGAGAACAATGTAAGAATTCCGAAGCATTTTTAAACTTCAACGGAATTCCGAGAACAATGGAAGAGTTCCGAAGCATTTTTAAACGTCAGCGGAATTCCGAGAACAATGGAAGAGTTCTGAATCATTTTTAAACGTCAGCGGAATTTTGAAAACAATGGAAGATTTCCGAAGCATTTTTAAACGTCAGCGGAATTCCGAGAACACTGGAAGAGTTCCGAAGCATTTTTAAAAGTCAGCGGAATTCCGAGAACAATGGAAGCTTTGTGAAGCATTTTTAAACGTCAGCGGAATTCCGAGAACAATGGAAGAGTTCCGAAGCATTTTTAAACGTCAGCGGAATTCCGAGAACAATGGAAGAGTTCTGAAGCCTTTTTAAATGTCAGCGGAATTCCGAGAACAATGGAAGAGTTGTGAAGCATTTTTAAGCATCAGCGGAATTCCGAGAACAATGGAAGAGTTCCGAAGCATTTTTAAACTTCAGCAGAATTCTGAGAACAATGGAAGAGTTCCGAAGCATTCTTAAACTTCAGCGGAATTCCGAGAACAATGGAAGAGTTTCGAAGCATTTTTAAAAGTCAGCGGAATTCCGAGAACAATAGAAGAGTTGTGAAGCAATTTTAAGCGTCAGCGGAATTCCGAGAACAATGGAAGAATTCCGAAGCATTTTTAAACTTCAAAACTTCAGCGGAATTCCGAGAACAATGGAAGAGTTCCGAAGCATTTTTAAAAGTCAGCGGAATTCCGAGAACAATGGAAGAGTTCCGAAGCATTTTTAAACGTCAGCGGAATTCTGCGAACACTGGAAGAGTTCCGAAGCATTTTTAAACTTCAGCAGAATTTGGAGAACAATCGAAGAGTTCCGAAGCATTTTTAAAAGTCAGCGGAATTCCGAGAACAATTTAAGAGTTCTGAAGCATTTTTAAACATCAGCGGAATTTTGAAAACAATGGAAGATTTCCGAAGCATTTTTAAACATCAGCGGAATTCCGAGAACAATGGAAGAGTTCCGAAGCATTTTTAAACGTCAGCGGAATTCCAAGAACAATGGAAGAGTTCTGAAGCCTTTTTAAATGTCAGCGGAATTCCGAGAACAATGGAAGAGTTCCGAAGCATTTTTAAATGTCAGCGGAATTCCGAGAACAATAGAAGAGTTGTGAAGCATTTTTAAGCGTCAGCGGAATTCCGAGAACAATGGAAGAGTTCCGAAGCATTCTTAAACTTTAGCGGAATTCCGAGAACAATAGAAGAGTTCAGAAGCATTTTTAAACTTCAGCAGAATTCCTGGATCAATGGAAGAGTTCCGAAGCATTTTTAAAAGTCAGCAGAATTCCGAGAACAATAGAAGGGTACCAAAGCATGTTTAAACTTCACCGGAATTCTGAGAACAATGTAAGAGTTCCGAAGCATTTTTAAACTTCACCGGAATTCCGAGAACAATGGAAGAGTTCCGAAGCATTTTTAAACGTCAGCGGAATTTTGAAAACAATGGAAGATTTCCGAAGCATTTTTAAACGTCAGCAGAATTCTGCGAACACTGGAAGAGTTCCGAAGCATTTTTAAACTTCAGCGGAATTTGGAGAACAATCGAAGAGTTCCGAAGCATTTTTAAACGTCAGCGGAATTCCGAGAACACTGGAAGAGTTCCGAAGCATTTTTAAACTTCAGCGGAATTTGGAGAACAATCAAAGAGTTCCGAAGCATTTTTAAAAGTCAGCGGAATTCCGAGAACAATGGAAGAGTTGTGAAGCATTTTTAAACGTCAGCGGAATTCCGAGAACAATGGAAGAGTTCCGAAGCATTTTTAAACGTCAGCGGAATTCCGAGAACAATGGAAGGGTTCTGAAGCCTTTTTAAATGTCAGCGGAATTCCGAGAACAATGGAAGACTTCTGAAGCATTTTTAAATGTCAGCGGAATTCTGAGAACAATGGAAGAGTTCCGAAGCATTTTTAAACTTCAGCAGAATTCCGAGAACAATGGAAGAGTTCCGAAACATTTTTAAACGTCAGCGGAATTCTGCGAACACTAGAAGAGTTCCGAAGCATTTTTAAACTTCAGCGGAATTTGGAAAACAATCGAAGAGTTCCGAAGCATTTTTAAAAGTCAGCGGAATTCCGAGAACAATGGAAGTGTTCTGAAGCATTTTTAAAAGTCAGCGGAATTCCGAGAACAATAGAAGAGTTCCGAAGCATTTTTAAACTTCAGAAGAATTCCTGGATCAATGGAAGAGTTCCGAAGCATTTTTAAAAGTCAGCAGAATTTCGAGAACAATAGAAGGGTACCAAAGCATGTTTAAACTTCAGTGGAATTCTGAGAACAATGTAAGAATTCCGAAGCATTTTTAAACTTCAACGGAATTCCGAGAACAATGGAAGAGTTCCGAAGCATTTTTAAACGTCAGCGGAATTCCGAGAACAATGGAAGAGTTCTGAATCATTTTTAAACGTCAGCGGAATTTTGAAAACAATGGAAGATTTCCGAAGCATTTTTAAACGTCAGCGGAATTCTGCGAACACTGGAAGACTTCCGAAGCATTTTTAAACTTCAGCGGAATTTGGAGAACAATCAAAGAGTTCTGAAGCATTTTTAAAAGTCAGCGGAATTCCGAGAACACTGGAAGAGTTCCGAAGCATTTTTAAAAGTCAGCGGAATTCCGAGAACAATGGAAGCTTTGTGAAGCATTTTTAAACGTCAGCGGAATTCCGAGAACAATGGAAGAGTTCCGAAGCATTTTTAAACGTCAGCGGAATTCCGAGAACAATGGAAGAGTTCTGAAGCCTTTTTAAATGTCAGCGGAATTCCGAGAACAATGGAAGAGTTGTGAAGCATTTTTAAGCATCAGCGGAATTCCGAGAACAATGGAAGAGTTCCGAAGCATTTTTAAATGTCAGCGGAATTCTGAGAACAATGGAAGAGTTCCGAAGCATTTTTAAACTTCAGCAGAATTCCGAGAACAATGGAAGAGTTCCGAAACATTTTTAAACGTCAGCGGAATTCTGCGAACACTAGAAGAGTTCCGAAGCATTTTTAAACTTCAGCGGAATTTGGAAAACAATCGAAGAGTTCCGAAGCATTTTTAAAAGTCAGCGGAATTCCGAGAACAATGGAAGTGTTCTGAAGCATTTTTAAAAGTCAGCGGAATTCCGAGAACAATAGAAGAGTTCCGAAGCATTTTTAAACTTCAGAAGAATTCCTGGATCAATGGAAGAGTTCCGAAGCATTTTTAAAAGTCAGCAGAATTTCGAGAACAATAGAAGGGTACCAAAGCATGTTTAAACTTCAGTGGAATTCTGAGAACAATGTAAGAATTCCGAAGCATTTTTAAACTTCAACGGAATTCCGAGAACAATGGAAGAGTTCCGAAGCATTTTTAAACGTCAGCGGAATTCCGAGAACAATGGAAGAGTTCTGAATCATTTTTAAACGTCAGCGGAATTTTGAAAACAATGGAAGATTTCCGAAGCATTTTTAAACGTCAGCGGAATTCTGCGAACACTGGAAGACTTCCGAAGCATTTTTAAACTTCAGCGGAATTTGGAGAACAATCAAAGAGTTCTGAAGCATTTTTAAAAGTCAGCGGAATTCCGAGAACACTGGAAGAGTTCCGAAGCATTTTTAAAAGTCAGCGGAATTCCGAGAACAATGGAAGCTTTGTGAAGCATTTTTAAACGTCAGCGGAATTCCGAGAACAATGGAAGAGTTCCGAAGCATTTTTAAACGTCAGCGGAATTCCGAGAACAATGGAAGAGTTCTGAAGCCTTTTTAAATGTCAGCGGAATTCCGAGAACAATGGAAGAGTTGTGAAGCATTTTTAAGCATCAGCGGAATTCCGAGAACAATGGAAGAGTTCCGAAGCATTTTTAAACTTCAGCAGAATTCTGAGAACAATGGAAGAGTTCCGAAGCATTCTTAAACTTCAGCGGAATTCCGAGAACAATGGAAGAGTTTCGAAGCATTTTTAAAAGTCAGCGGAATTCCGAGAACAATAGAAGAGTTGTGAAGCAATTTTAAGCGTCAGCGGAATTCCGAGAACAATGGAAGAGTTCCGAAGCATTCTTAAACTTCAGCGGAATTCCGAGAACAATAGAAGAGTTCAGAAGCATTTTTAAACTTCAGCAGAATTCCTGGATCAATGGAAGAGTTCCGAAGCATTTTTAAAAGTCAGCAGAATTCCGAGAACAATAGAAGGGTACCAAAGCATGTTTAAACTTCACCGGAATTCTGAGAACAATGTAAGAGTTCCGAAGCATTTTTAAACTTCACCGGAATTCCGAGAACAATGGAAGAGTTCCGAAGCATTTTTAAACGTCAGCGGAATTTTGAAAACAATGGAAGATTTCCGAAGCATTTTTAAACTTCAGCAGAATTCCTGGATCAATGGAAGAGTTCCGAAGCATTTTTAAAAGTCAGCAGAATTCCGAGAACAATAGAAGGGTACCAAAGCATGTTTAAACTTCAGCGGAATTCTGAGAACAATGTAAGAGTTCCGAAGCATTTTTAAACTTCACCGGAATTCCGAGAACAATGGAAGAGTTCTGAAGCATTTTTAAACGTCAGCGGAATTTTGAAAACAATGGAAGATTTCCGAAGCATTTTTAAACGTCAGCAGAATTCTGCGAACACTGGAAGAGTTCCGAAGCATTTTTAAACTTCAGCGGAATTTGGAGAACAATCGAAGAGTTCCGAAGCATTTTTAAAAGTCAGCGGAATTCCGAGAACACTGGAAGAGTTCCGAAGCATTTTTAAACTTCAGCGGAATTTGGAGAACAATCAAAGAGTTCCGAAGCATTTTTAAAAGTCAGCGGAATTCCGAGAACAATGGAAGAGTTGTGAAGCATTTTTAAACGTCAGCGGAATTCCGAGAACAATGGAAGAGTTCCGAAGCATTTTTAAACGTCAGCGGAATTCCGAGAACAATGGAAGGGTTCTGAAGCCTTTTTAAATGTCAGCGGAATTCCGAGAACAATGGAAGACTTCTGAAGCATTTTTAAATGTCAGCGGAATTCTGAGAACAATGGAAGAGTTCCGAAGCATTTTTAAACTTCAGCAGAATTCCGAGAACAATGGAAGAGTTCCGAAACATACTTAAACTTCAGCGGAATTCCGAGAACAAAGGAAGAATTCTGAAGCATTTTTAAAAGTCAGCGGAATACCGTGAACAATGGAAGAGTTGTGAAGCATTTTTAAACGTCAGCGGAATTCCAGAACAATGGAAGAGTTCCGAAGCATTTTTAAATGTCAGCGGAATTCCGAGAACAATGGAAGAGTTCTGAAGCATTTTTAAACGTCAGCGGAATTTGGAGAACAATCGAAGAGTTCCGAAGCATTTTTAAACTTCAACAGAATTTGGAGAACAATCGAAGAGTTCCGAAGCAATTTTAAACGTCAGCGGAATTCCGAGAACAATGGAAGAGTTGTGAAGCATTTTTAAACGTCAGTGGAATTCCAAGAACAATGGAAGAGTTCCGAAGCATTTTTAAAAGTCAGCGGAATTCCGAGAACACTGGAAAAGTTCCGAAGCATTTTTAAACGTCAGCGGAATTCCGAGAACAATGGAAGCTTTGTGAAGCATTTTTAAACGTCAGCGGAATTCCGAGAACAATGGAAGAGTTCCGAAGCATTTTTAAACGTCAGCGGAATTCCAGAACAATGGAAGAGTTCCGAAGCATTTTTAAATGTCAGCGGAATTCCGAGAACAATGGAAGAGTTCTGAAGCATTTTTAAATGTCAGCGGAATTTGGAGAACAATCGAAGAGTTCCGAAGCATTTTTAAACTTCAACAGAATTTGGAGAACAATCGAAGAGTTCCGAAGCAATTTTAAACGTCAGCGGAATTCCGAGAACAATGGAAGAGTTGTGAAGCATTTTTAAACGTCAGTGGAATTCCAAGAACAATGGAAGAGTTCCGAAGCATTTTTAAATGTCAGCGGAATTCCGAGAACAATGGAAGAGTTCCGAAGCATTTTTAAAAGTCAGCGGAATTCCGAGAACACTGGAAAAGTTCCGAAGCATTTTTAAACGTCAGCGGAATTCCGAGAACAATGGAAGCTTTGTGAAGCATTTTTAAACGTCAGCGGAATTCCGAGAACAATGGAAGAGTTCCGAAGCATTTTTAAACGTCAGCGGAATTCCGAGAACAATGGAAGAGTTCTGAAGCCTTTTTAAATGTCAGCGGAATGCCGAGAACAATGGAATAGTTGTGAAGCATTTTTAAGCATCAGCGGAATTCCGAGAACAATGGAAGAGTTCCGAAGCATTTTTAAACTTCAGCAGAATTCTGAGAACAATGGAAGAGTTCCGAAGCATTCTTAAACTTCAGCGGAATTCCGAGAACAATGGAAGAGTTTCGAAGCATTTTTAAAAGTCAGCAGAATTCCGAGAACAATAGAAGAGTTGTGAAGCAATTTTAAGCGTCAGCGGAATTCCGAGAACAATGGAAGAGTTCCGAAGCATTTTGAAACGTCAGCGGAATTCCGAGAACAATGGAAGAGTTCTGAAGCATTTTTAAAAGTCAGTGGAATTCTGAGAACAATAGAAGAGTTGTGAAGCATTTTTAAGCGTCAGCGGAATTCCGAGAACAATGGAAGAATTCCGAAGCATTTTTAAACGTCAGCGGAATTCTGCGAACACTAGAAGAGTTCCGAAGCATTTTTAAACTTCAGCGGAATTTGGAAAACAATCGAAGAGTTCCGAAGCATTTTTAAAAGTCAGCGGAATTCCGAGAACAATGGAAGAGTTCTGAAGCATTTTTAAACATCAGCGGAATTTTGAAAACAATGGAAGATTTCCGAAGCTTTTTTAAACGTCAGCGGAATTCCGAGAACAATGGAAGAGTTCCGAAGCATTTTTAAATGTCAACGGAATTCCGAGAACAATAGAAGAGTTGTGAAGCATTTTTAAGCGTCAGCGATATTCCGAGAACAATGGAAGAGTTCCGAAGCATTTTTAAACTTCAGCAGAATTCTGAGAACAATGGAAGAGTTCTGAAGCATTCTTAAACTTCAGCGGAATTCCGAGAACAATGGAAGAGTTTTGAAGCAATTTTAAGCGTCAGCGGAATTCCGACAACAATGGAAGAGTTCCGAAGCATTTTTAAAAGTAAGCGGAATTCTGAGAACAATAGAAGAGTTGTGAAGCATTTTTAAGCATCAGCGGAATTCCGAGAACAATGGAAGAATTCCGAAGCATTTTTAAACTTCAAAACTTCAGCAGAATTCCAAGAACAATGGAAGAGTTTCGAAGCATTCTTAAACTAGAGCGGAATTCCGAGAGCAGTGGAAGAGTTCCGAAGCATTTTTAAAAGTCAGCGGAATTCCGAGAACAATAGAAGAGTTCCGAAGCATTTTTAAACTTCAGAAGAATTCCTGGATCAATGGAAGAGTTCCGAAGCATTTTTAAAAGTCAGCAGAATTTCGAGAACAATAGAAGGGTACCAAAGCATGTTTAAACTTCAGTGGAATTCTGAGAACAATGTAAGAATTCCGAAGCATTTTTAAACTTCAACGGAATTCCGAGAACAATGGAAGAGTTCCGAAGCATTTTTAAACGTCAGCGGAATTCCGAGAACAATGGAAGAGTTCTGAATCATTTTTAAACGTCAGCGGAATTTTGAAAACAATGGAAGATTTCCGAAGCATTTTTAAACGTCAGCGGAATTCTGCGAACACTGGAAGACTTCCGAAGCATTTTTAAACTTCAGCGGAATTTGGAGAACAATCAAAGAGTTCTGAAGCATTTTTAAAAGTCAGCGGAATTCCGAGAACACTGGAAGAGTTCCGAAGCATTTTTAAAAGTCAGCGGAATTCCGAGAACAATGGAAGCTTTGTGAAGCATTTTTAAACGTCAGCGGAATTCCGAGAACAATGGAAGAGTTCCGAAGCATTTTTAAACGTCAGCGGAATTCCGAGAACAATGGAAGAGTTCTGAAGCCTTTTTAAATGTCAGCGGAATTCCGAGAACAATGGAAGAGTTGTGAAGCATTTTTAAGCATCAGCGGAATTCCGAGAACAATGGAAGAGTTCCGAAGCATTTTTAAACTTCAGCAGAATTCTGAGAACAATGGAAGAGTTCCGAAGCATTCTTAAACTTCAGCGGAATTCCGAGAACAATGGAAGAGTTTCGAAGCATTTTTAAAAGTCAGCGGAATTCCGAGAACAATAGAAGAGTTGTGAAGCAATTTTAAGCGTCAGCGGAATTCCGAGAACAATGGAAGAATTCCGAAGCATTTTTAAACTTCAAAACTTCAGCGGAATTCCGAGAACAATGGAAGAGTTCCGAAGCATTTTTAAAAGTCAGCGGAATTCCGAGAACAATGGAAGAGTTCCGAAGCATTTTTAAACGTCAGCGGAATTCTGCGAACACTGGAAGAGTTCCGAAGCATTTTTAAACTTCAGCAGAATTTGGAGAACAATCGAAGAGTTCCGAAGCATTTTTAAAAGTCAGCGGAATTCCGAGAACAATTTAAGAGTTCTGAAGCATTTTTAAACATCAGCGGAATTTTGAAAACAATGGAAGATTTCCGAAGCATTTTTAAACATCAGCGGAATTCCGAGAACAATGGAAGAGTTCCGAAGCATTTTTAAACGTCAGCGGAATTCCAAGAACAATGGAAGAGTTCTGAAGCCTTTTTAAATGTCAGCGGAATTCCGAGAACAATGGAAGAGTTCCGAAGCATTTTTAAATGTCAGCGGAATTCCGAGAACAATAGAAGAGTTGTGAAGCATTTTTAAGCGTCAGCGGAATTCCGAGAACAATGGAAGAGTTCCGAAGCATTCTTAAACTTTAGCGGAATTCCGAGAACAATAGAAGAGTTCAGAAGCATTTTTAAACTTCAGCAGAATTCCTGGATCAATGGAAGAGTTCCGAAGCATTTTTAAAAGTCAGCAGAATTCCGAGAACAATAGAAGGGTACCAAAGCATGTTTAAACTTCACCGGAATTCTGAGAACAATGTAAGAGTTCCGAAGCATTTTTAAACTTCACCGGAATTCCGAGAACAATGGAAGAGTTCCGAAGCATTTTTAAACGTCAGCGGAATTTTGAAAACAATGGAAGATTTCCGAAGCATTTTTAAACGTCAGCAGAATTCTGCGAACACTGGAAGAGTTCCGAAGCATTTTTAAACTTCAGCGGAATTTGGAGAACAATCGAAGAGTTCCGAAGCATTTTTAAACGTCAGCGGAATTCCGAGAACACTGGAAGAGTTCCGAAGCATTTTTAAACTTCAGCGGAATTTGGAGAACAATCAAAGAGTTCCGAAGCATTTTTAAAAGTCAGCGGAATTCCGAGAACAATGGAAGAGTTGTGAAGCATTTTTAAACGTCAGCGGAATTCCGAGAACAATGGAAGAGTTCCGAAGCATTTTTAAACGTCAGCGGAATTCCGAGAACAATGGAAGGGTTCTGAAGCCTTTTTAAATGTCAGCGGAATTCCGAGAACAATGGAAGACTTCTGAAGCATTTTTAAATGTCAGCGGAATTCTGAGAACAATGGAAGAGTTCCGAAGCATTTTTAAACTTCAGCAGAATTCCGAGAACAATGGAAGAGTTCCGAAACATTTTTAAACGTCAGCGGAATTCTGCGAACACTAGAAGAGTTCCGAAGCATTTTTAAACTTCAGCGGAATTCCGAGAACAATGGAAGTGTTCTGAAGCATTTTTAAAAGTCAGCGGAATTCCGAGAACAATAGAAGAGTTCCGAAGCATTTTTAAACTTCAGAAGAATTCCTGGATCAATGGAAGAGTTCCGAAGCATTTTTAAAAGTCAGCAGAATTTCGAGAACAATAGAAGGGTACCAAAGCATGTTTAAACTTCAGTGGAATTCTGAGAACAATGTAAGAATTCCGAAGCATTTTTAAACTTCAACGGAATTCCGAGAACAATGGAAGAGTTCCGAAGCATTTTTAAACGTCAGCGGAATTCCGAGAACAATGGAAGAGTTCTGAATCATTTTTAAACGTCAGCGGAATTTTGAAAACAATGGAAGATTTCCGAAGCATTTTTAAACGTCAGCGGAATTCTGCGAACACTGGAAGACTTCCGAAGCATTTTTAAACTTCAGCGGAATTTGGAGAACAATCAAAGAGTTCTGAAGCATTTTTAAAAGTCAGCGGAATTCCGAGAACACTGGAAGAGTTCCGAAGCATTTTTAAAAGTCAGCGGAATTCCGAGAACAATGGAAGCTTTGTGAAGCATTTTTAAACGTCAGCGGAATTCCGAGAACAATGGAA
This sequence comes from Phyllobates terribilis, assembly GCF_046119375.1. Taxonomy (NCBI): domain Eukaryota; kingdom Metazoa; phylum Chordata; class Amphibia; order Anura; family Dendrobatidae; genus Phyllobates; species Phyllobates terribilis. The sequence continues at coordinate 7,708,473 of NW_027362788.1, read as the reverse complement.
GAGTTCCGAAGCATTTTTAAACGTCAGCGGAATTCCGAGAACAATGGAAGAGTTCTGAAGCCTTTTTAAATGTCAGCGGAATTCCGAGAACAATGGAAGAGTTGTGAAGCATTTTTAAGCATCAGCGGAATTCCGAGAACAATGGAAGAGTTCCGAAGCATTTTTAAACTTCAGCAGAATTCTGAGAACAATGGAAGAGTTCCGAAGCATTCTTAAACTTCAGCGGAATTCCGAGAACAATGGAAGAGTTTCGAAGCATTTTTAAAAGTCAGCGGAATTCCGAGAACAATAGAAGAGTTGTGAAGCAATTTTAAGCGTCAGCGGAATTCCGAGAACAATGGAAGAATTCCGAAGCATTTTTAAACTTCAAAACTTCAGCGGAATTCCGAGAACAATGGAAGAGTTCCGAAGCATTTTTAAAAGTCAGCGGAATTCCGAGAACAATGGAAGAGTTCCGAAGCATTTTTAAACGTCAGCGGAATTCTGCGAACACTGGAAGAGTTCCGAAGCATTTTTAAACTTCAGCAGAATTTGGAGAACAATCGAAGAGTTCCGAAGCATTTTTAAAAGTCAGCGGAATTCCGAGAACAATTTAAGAGTTCTGAAGCATTTTTAAACATCAGCGGAATTTTGAAAACAATGGAAGATTTCCGAAGCATTTTTAAACATCAGCGGAATTCCGAGAACAATGGAAGAGTTCCGAAGCATTTTTAAACGTCAGCGGAATTCCAAGAACAATGGAAGAGTTCTGAAGCCTTTTTAAATGTCAGCGGAATTCCGAGAACAATGGAAGTGTTCTGAAGCATTTTTAAAAGTCAGCGGAATTCCGAGAACAATAGAAGAGTTCCGAAGCATTTTTAAACTTCAGAAGAATTCCTGGATCAATGGAAGAGTTCCGAAGCATTTTTAAAAGTCAGCAGAATTTCGAGAACAATAGAAGGGTACCAAAGCATGTTTAAACTTCAGTGGAATTCTGAGAACAATGTAAGAATTCCGAAGCATTTTTAAACTTCAACGGAATTCCGAGAACAATGGAAGAGTTCCGAAGCATTTTTAAACGTCAGCGGAATTCCGAGAACAATGGAAGAGTTCTGAATCATTTTTAAACGTCAGCGGAATTTTGAAAACAATGGAAGATTTCCGAAGCATTTTTAAACGTCAGCGGAATTCTGCGAACACTGGAAGACTTCCGAAGCATTTTTAAACTTCAGCGGAATTTGGAGAACAATCAAAGAGTTCTGAAGCATTTTTAAAAGTCAGCGGAATTCCGAGAACACTGGAAGAGTTCCGAAGCATTTTTAAAAGTCAGCGGAATTCCGAGAACAATGGAAGCTTTGTGAAGCATTTTTAAACGTCAGCGGAATTCCGAGAACAATGGAAGAGTTCCGAAGCATTTTTAAACGTCAGCGGAATTCCGAGAACAATGGAAGAGTTCTGAAGCCTTTTTAAATGTCAGCGGAATTCCGAGAACAATGGAAGAGTTGTGAAGCATTTTTAAGCATCAGCGGAATTCCGAGAACAATGGAAGAGTTCCGAAGCATTTTTAAACTTCAGCAGAATTCTGAGAACAATGGAAGAGTTCCGAAGCATTCTTAAACTTCAGCGGAATTCCGAGAACAATGGAAGAGTTTCGAAGCATTTTTAAAAGTCAGCGGAATTCCGAGAACAATAGAAGAGTTGTGAAGCAATTTTAAGCGTCAGCGGAATTCCGAGAACAATGGAAGAATTCCGAAGCATTTTTAAACTTCAAAACTTCAGCGGAATTCCGAGAACAATGGAAGAGTTCCGAAGCATTTTTAAAAGTCAGCGGAATTCCGAGAACAATGGAAGAGTTCCGAAGCATTTTTAAACGTCAGCGGAATTCTGCGAACACTGGAAGAGTTCCGAAGCATTTTTAAACTTCAGCAGAATTTGGAGAACAATCGAAGAGTTCCGAAGCATTTTTAAAAGTCAGCGGAATTCCGAGAACAATTTAAGAGTTCTGAAGCATTTTTAAACATCAGCGGAATTTTGAAAACAATGGAAGATTTCCAAAGCATTTTTAAACATCAGCGGAATTCCGAGAACAATGGAAGAGTTCCGAAGCATTTTTAAACGTCAGCGGAATTCCAAGAACAATGGAAGAGTTCTGAAGCCTTTTTAAATGTCAGCGGAATTCCGAGAACAATGGAAGAGTTCCGAAGCATTTTTAAATGTCAGCGGAATTCCGAGAACAATAGAAGAGTTGTGAAGCATTTTTAAGCGTCAGCGGAATTCCGAGAACAATGGAAGAGTTCCGAAGCATTCTTAAACTTTAGCGGAATTCCGAGAACAATAGAAGAGTTCAGAAGCATTTTTAAACTTCAGCAGAATTCCTGGATCAATGGAAGAGTTCCGAAGCATTTTTAAAAGTCAGCAGAATTCCGAGAACAATAGAAGGGTACCAAAGCATGTTTAAACTTCACCGGAATTCTGAGAACAATGTAAGAGTTCCGAAGCATTTTTAAACTTCACCGGAATTCCGAGAACAATGGAAGAGTTCCGAAGCATTTTTAAACGTCAGCGGAATTTTGAAAACAATGGAAGATTTCCGAAGCATTTTTAAACGTCAGCAGAATTCTGCGAACACTGGAAGAGTTCCGAAGCATTTTTAAACTTCAGCGGAATTTGGAGAACAATCGAAGAGTTCCGAAGCATTTTTAAACGTCAGCGGAATTCCGAGAACACTGGAAGAGTTCCGAAGCATTTTTAAACTTCAGCGGAATTTGGAGAACAATCAAAGAGTTCCGAAGCATTTTTAAAAGTCAGCGGAATTCCGAGAACAATGGAAGAGTTGTGAAGCATTTTTAAACGTCAGCGGAATTCCGAGAACAATGGAAGAGTTCCGAAGCATTTTTAAACGTCAGCGGAATTCCGAGAACAATGGAAGGGTTCTGAAGCCTTTTTAAATGTCAGCGGAATTCCGAGAACAATGGAAGACTTCTGAAGCATTTTTAAATGTCAGCGGAATTCTGAGAACAATGGAAGAGTTCCGAAGCATTTTTAAACTTCAGCAGAATTCCGAGAACAATGGAAGAGTTCCGAAACATTTTTAAACGTCAGCGGAATTCTGCGAACACTAGAAGAGTTCCGAAGCATTTTTAAACTTCAGCGGAATTTGGAAAACAATCGAAGAGTTCCGAAGCATTTTTAAAAGTCAGCGGAATTCCGAGAACAATGGAAGTGTTCTGAAGCATTTTTAAACATCAGCGGAATTTTGAAAACAATGGAAGATTTCCGAAGCATTTTTAAACGTCAGCGGAATTCCGAGAACAATGGAAGAGTTCCGAAGCATTTTTAAATGTCAACGGAATTCCGAGAACAATAGAAGAGTTGTGAAGCATTTTTAAGCGTCAGCGATATTCCGAGAACAATGGAAGAGTTCCGAAGCATTTTTAAACTTCAGCAGAATTCTGAGAACAATGGAAGAGTTCTGAAGCATTCTTAAACTTCAGCGGAATTCCGAGAACAATGGAAGAGCTTTGAAGCAATTTTAAGCGTCAGCGGAATTCCGACAACAATGGAAGAGTTCCGAAGCATTTTTAAAAGTAAGCGGAATTCTGAGAACAACAGAAGAGTTGTGAAGCATTTTTAAGCGTCAGCGGAATTCCGAGAACAATGGAAGAATTCCGAAGCATTTTTAAACTTCAAAACTTCAGCAGAATTCCAAGAACAATGGAAGAGTTTCAAAGCATTCTTAAACTTCAGCGGAATTCCGAGAGCAATGGAAGAGTTCCGAAGCATTTTTAAAAGTCAGCGGAATTCCGAGAACAATAGAAGAGTTCAGAAGCATTTTTAAACTTTAGCAGAATTCCTGGATCAATGGAAGAGTTCCGAAGCATTTTTAAAAGTCAGCAGAATTCCGAGAACAATAGAAGGGTACCAAAGCATGTTTAAACTTCAGCGGAATTCTGAGAACAATGTAAGAGTTCCGAAGCATTTTTAAACTTCACCGGAATTCCGAGAACAATGGAAGAGTTCCGAAGCATTTTTAAACGTCAGCGGAATTCCAGAACAATGGAAGAGTTCCGAAGCATTTTTAAACTTCAGCAGAATTCCGAGAACAATGGAAGAGTTCCGAAGCATTTTTAAACTTCAGCAGAATTCCGAGAACAATGGAAGAGTTCCGAAGCATACTTATACTTCAGCGGAATTCCGAGAACAATGGAAGAATTCTGAAGCATTTTTAAAAGTCAGCGGAATACCGAGAACAATGGAAGAGTTGTGTAGCATTTTTAAACGTCAGCGGAATTCCAGAACAATGGAAGAGTTCCGAAGCATTTTTAAATGTCAGCGGAATTCCGAGAACAATGGAAGAGTTCTGAAGCATTTTTAAACGTCAGCGGATTTTGAAAACAATGGAAGATTTCCGAAGCATTTTTAAACGTCAGCGGAATTTGGAGAACAATCGAAGAGTTCCGAAGCATTTTTAAACTTCAACGGAATTTGGAGAACAATCGAAGAGTTCCGAAGCAATTTTAAAAGTCAGCGGAATTCCGAGAACAATGGAAGAGTTGTGAAGCATTTTTAAACGTCAGTGGAATTCCAAGAACAATGGAAGAGTTCCGAAGCATTTTTAAATGTCAGCGGAATTCTGAGAAAAATGGAAGAGTTCCGAAGCATTTTTAAACTTCACCAGAATTCCGAGAACAATGGAAGAGTTCCGAAGCATACTTAAACTTCAGCGGAATTCCGAGAACAATGGAAGAGTTCAGAAGCATTTTTAAAAGTCAGCGGAATTCCGAGAACAATGGAAGAGTTGTGAAGCATTTTTAAACATCAGCGGAATTCCGAGAACAATGGAAGAGTTCCGAAGCATTTTTAAACGTCAGCGGAATTCCAAGAACAATGGAAGAGTTCTGAAGCCTTTTTAAATGTCAGCGGAATTCCGAGAACAATGGAAGAGTTCCGAAGCATTTTTAAATGTCAGCGTAATTCCGAGAACAATAGAAGAGTTGTGAAGCAGTTTTAAGCGTCAGCGTAATTCCGAGAACAATGGAAGAGTTCCGAAGCATTCTTAAACTTCAGCGGAATTCCGAAAACAATGGAAGAGTTCCGAATCATTTTTAAATGTCAGCGGAATTCCGACAACAATAGAAGAGTTGTGAAGCATTTTTAAGCGTCAGCGGAATTCCGAGAACAATGGAAGAGTTCCGAAGCATTCTTAAACTTCAGCGGAATTCCGAGAACAATAGAAGAGTTCAGAAGCATTTTTAAACTTCAGCAGAATTCCTGGATCAATGGAAGAGTTCCGAAGCATTTTTAAAAGTCAGCAGAATTCCGAGAACAATAGAAGGGTACCAAAGCATGTTTAAACTTCACCGGAATTCTGAGAACAATGTAAGAGTTCCGAAGCATTTTTAAACTTCACCGGAATTCCGAGAACAATGGAAGAGTTCCGAAGCATTTTTAAACGTCAGCGGAATTTTGAAAACAATGGAAGATTTCCGAAGCATTTTTAAACTTCAGCAGAATTCCTGGATCAATGGAAGAGTTCCGAAGCATTTTTAAAAGTCAGCAGAATTCCGAGAACAATAGAAGGGTACCAAAGCATGTTTAAACTTCAGCGGAATTCTGAGAACAATGTAAGAGTTCCGAAGCATTTTTAAACTTCACCGGAATTCCGAGAACAATGGAAGAGTTCTTAAGCATTTTTAAACGTCAGCGGAATTTTGAAAACAATGGAAGATTTCCGAAGCATTTTTAAATGTCAGCAGAATTCTGCGAACACTGGAAGAGTTCCGAAGCATTTTTAAACTTCAGCGGAATTTGGAGAACAATCGAAGAGTTCCGAAGCATTTTTAAAAGTCAGCGGAATTCCGAGAACACTGGAAGAGTTCCGAAGCATTTTTAAACTTCAGCGGAATTTGGAGAACAATCAAAGAGTTCCGAAGCATTTTTAAAAGTCAGCGGAATTCCGAGAACAATGGAAGAGTTGTGAAGCATTTTTAAACGTCAGCGGAATTCCGAGAACAATGGAAGAGTTCCGAAGCATTTTTAAACGTCAGCGGAATTCCGAGAACAATGGAAGGGTTCTGAAGCCTTTTTAAATGTCAGCGGAATTCCGAGAACAATGGAAGACTTCTGAAGCATTTTTAAATGTCAGCGGAATTCTGAGAACAATGGAAGAGTTCCGAAGCATTTTTAAACTTCAGCAGAATTCCGAGAACAATGGAAGAGTTCCGAAACATACTTAAACTTCAGCGGAATTCCGAGAACAAAGGAAGAATTCTGAAGCATTTTTAAAAGTTAGCGGAATACCGTGAACAATGGAAGAGTTGTGAAGCATTTTTAAACGTCAGCGGAATTCCAGAACAATGGAAGAGTTCCGAAGCATTTTTAAATGTCAGCGGAATTCCGAGAACAATGGAAGAGTTCTGAAGCATTTTTAAACGTCAGCGGAATTTGGAGAACAATCGAAGAGTTCCGAAGCATTTTTAAACTTCAACAGAATTTGGAGAACAATCGAAGAGTTCCGAAGCAATTTTAAACGTCAGCGGAATTCCGAGAACAATGGAAGAGTTGTGAAGCATTTTTAAACGTCAGTGGAATTCCAAGAACAATGGAAGAGTTCCGAAGCATTTTTAAATGTCAGCGGAATTCCGAGAACAATGGAAGAGTTCCGAAGCATTTTTAAAAGTCAGCGGAATTCCGAGAACACTGGAAGAGTTCCGAAGCATTTTTAAACTTCAGCGGAATTTGGAGAACAATCGAAGAGTTCCGAAGCATTTTTAAAAGTCAGCGGAATTCCGAGAACAATGGAAGCTTTGTGAAGCATTTTTAAACGTCAGCGGAATTCCGAGAACAATGGAAGAGTTCCGAAGCATTTTTAAACGTCAGCGGAATTCCGAGAACAATGGAAGAGTTCTGAAGCCTTTTTAAATGTCAGCGGAATGCCGAGAACAATGGAATAGTTGTGAAGCATTTTTAAGCATCAGCGGAATTCCGAGAACAATGGAAGAGTTCCGAAGCATTTTTAAACTTCAGCAGAATTCTGAGAACAATGGAAGAGTTCCGAAGCATTCTTAAACTTCAGCGGAATTCCGAGAACAATGGAAGAGTTTGGAAGCATTTTTAAAAGTCAGCGGAATTCCGAGAACAATAGAAGAGTTGTGAAGCAATTTTAAGCGTCAGCGGAATTCCGAGAACAATGGAAGAGTTCCGAAGCATTTTGAAACGTCAGCGGAATTCCGAGAACAATGGAAGAGTTCTGAAGCATTTTTAAAAGTCAGTGGAATTCTGAGAACAATAGAAGAGTTGTGAAGCATTTTTAAGCGTCAGCGGAATTCCGAGAACAATGGAAGAATTCCGAAGCATTTTTAAACGTCAGCGGAATTCTGCGAACACTAGAAGAGTTCCGAAGCATTTTTAAACTTCAGCGGAATTTGGAAAACAATCGAAGAGTTCCGAAGCATTTTTAAAAGTCAGCGGAATTCCGAGAACAATGGAAGAGTTCTGAAGCATTTTTAAACATCAGCGGAATTTTGAAAACAATGGAAGATTTCCGAAGCTTTTTTAAACGTCAGCGGAATTCCGAGAACAATGGAAGAGTTCCGAAGCATTTTTAAATGTCAACGGAATTCCGAGAACAATAGAAGAGTTGTGAAGCATTTTTAAGCGTCAGCGATATTCCGAGAACAATGGAAGAGTTCCGAAGCATTTTTAAACTTCAGCAGAATTCTGAGAACAATGGAAGAGTTCTGAAGCATTCTTAAACTTCAGCGGAATTCCGAGAACAATGGAAGAGTTTTGAAGCAATTTTAAGCGTCAGCGGAATTCCGACAACAATGGAAGAGTTCCGAAGCATTTTTAAAAGTAAGCGGAATTCTGAGAACAATAGAAGAGTTGTGAAGCATTTTTAAGCATCAGCGGAATTCCGAGAACAATGGAAGAATTCCGAAGCATTTTTAAACTTCAAAACTTCAGCAGAATTCCAAGAACAATGGAAGAGTTTCGAAGCATTCTTAAACTAGAGCGGAATTCCGAGAGCAGTGGAAGAGTTCCGAAGCATTTTTAAAAGTCAGCGGAATTCCGAGAACAATAGAAGAGTTCCGAAGCATTTTTAAACTTCAGAAGAATTCCTGGATCAATGGAAGAGTTCCGAAGCATTTTTAAAAGTCAGCAGAATTTCGAGAACAATAGAAGGGTACCAAAGCATGTTTAAACTTCAGTGGAATTCTGAGAACAATGTAAGAATTCCGAAGCATTTTTAAACTTCAACGGAATTCCGAGAACAATGGAAGAGTTCCGAAGCATTTTTAAACGTCAGCGGAATTCCGAGAACAATGGAAGAGTTCTGAATCATTTTTAAACGTCAGCGGAATTTTGAAAACAATGGAAGATTTCCGAAGCATTTTTAAACGTCAGCGGAATTCTGCGAACACTGGAAGACTTCCGAAGCATTTTTAAACTTCAGCGGAATTTGGAGAACAATCAAAGAGTTCTGAAGCATTTTTAAAAGTCAGCGGAATTCCGAGAACACTGGAAGAGTTCCGAAGCATTTTTAAAAGTCAGCGGAATTCCGAGAACAATGGAAGCTTTGTGAAGCATTTTTAAACGTCAGCGGAATTCCGAGAACAATGGAAGAGTTCCGAAGCATTTTTAAACGTCAGCGGAATTCCGAGAACAATGGAAGAGTTCTGAAGCCTTTTTAAATGTCAGCGGAATTCCGAGAACAATGGAAGAGTTGTGAAGCATTTTTAAGCATCAGCGGAATTCCGAGAACAATGGAAGAGTTCCGAAGCATTTTTAAACTTCAGCAGAATTCTGAGAACAATGGAAGAGTTCCGAAGCATTCTTAAACTTCAGCGGAATTCCGAGAACAATGGAAGAGTTTCGAAGCATTTTTAAAAGTCAGCGGAATTCCGAGAACAATAGAAGAGTTGTGAAGCAATTTTAAGCGTCAGCGGAATTCCGAGAACAATGGAAGAATTCCGAAGCATTTTTAAACTTCAAAACTTCAGCGGAATTCCGAGAACAATGGAAGAGTTCCGAAGCATTTTTAAAAGTCAGCGGAATTCCGAGAACAATGGAAGAGTTCCGAAGCATTTTTAAAAGTCAGCGGAATTCCGAGAACAATGGAAGAGTTCCGAAGCATTTTTAAACTTCAGCAGAATTCCGAGAACAATGGAAGAGTTCCGAAACATTTTTAAACGTCAGCGGAATTCTGCGAACACTAGAAGAGTTCCGAAGCATTTTTAAACTTCAGCGGAATTTGGAAAACAATCGAAGAGTTCCGAAGCATTTTTAAAAGTCAGCGGAATTCCGAGAACAATAGAAGTGTTCTGAAGCATTTTTAAACATCAGCGGAATTTTGAAAACAATGGAAGATTTCCGAAGCATTTTTAAACGTCAGCGGAATTCCGAGAACAATGGAAGAGTTCCGAAGCATTTTTAAATGTCAACGGAATTCCGAGAACAATAGAAGAGTTGTGAAGTATTTTTAAGCGTCAGCGATATTCCGAGAACAATGGAAGAGTTCCGAAGCATTTTTAAACTTCAGCAGAATTCTGAGAACAATGGAAGAGTTCTGAAGCATTCTTAAACTTCAGCGGAATTCCGAGAACAATGGAAGAGTTTTGAAGCAATTTTAAGCGTCAGCGGAATTCCGACAACAATGGAAGAGTTCCGAAGCATTTTTAAAAGTAAGCGGAATTCTGAGAACAACAGAAGAGTTGTGAAGCATTTTTAAGCGTCAGCGGAATTCCGAGAACAATGGAAGAATTCCGAAGCATTTTTAAACTTCAAAACTTCAGCAGAATTCCAAGAACAATGGAAGAGTTTCAAAGCATTCTTAAACTTCAGCGGAATTCCGAGAGCAATGGAAGAGTTCCGAAGCATTTTTAAAAGTCAGCGGAATTCCGAGAACAATAGAAGAGTTCAGAAGCATTTTTAAACTTCAGCAGAATTCCTGGATCAATGGAAGAGTTCCGAAGCATTTTTAAAAGTCAGCAGAATTCCGAGAACAATAGAAGGGTACCAAAGCATGTTTAAACTTCAGCGGAATTCTGAGAACAATGTAAGAGTTCCGAAGCATTTTTAAACTTCACCGGAATTCCGAGAACAATGGAAGAGTTCCGAAGCATTTTTAAACGTCAGCGGAATTCCAGAACAATGGAAGAGTTCCGAAGCATTTTTAAACTTCAGCAGAATTCCGAGAACAATGGAAGAGTTCCGAAGCATTTTTAAACTTCAGCAGAATTCCGAGAACAATGGAAGAGTTCCGAAGCATACTTAAACTTCAGCGGAATTCCGAGAACAATGGAAGAATTCTGAAGCATTTTTAAAAGTCAGCGGAATACCGAGAACAATGGAAGAGTTGTGTAGCATTTTTAAACGTCAGCGGAATTCCAGAACAATGGAAGAGTTCCGAAGCATTTTTAAATGTCAGCGGAATTCCGAGAACAATGGAAGAGTTCTGAAGCATTTTTAAACGTCAGCGGATTTTGAAAACAATGGAAGATTTCCGAAGCATTTTTAAACGTCAGCGGAATTTGGAGAACAATCGAAGAGTTCCGAAGCATTTTTAAACTTCAACGGAATTTGGAGAACAATCGAAGAGTTCCGAAGCAATTTTAAAAGTCAGCGGAATTCCGAGAACAATGGAAGAGTTGTGAAGCATTTTTAAACGTCAGTGGAATTCCAAGAACAATGGAAGAGTTCCGAAGCATTTTTAAATGTCAGCGGAATTCTGATAAAAATGGAAGAGTTCCGAAGCATTTTTAAACTTCACCAGAATTCCGAGAACAATGGAAGAGTTCCGAAGCATACTTAAACTTCAGCGGAATTCCGAGAACAATGGAAGAGTTCAGAAGCATTTTTAAAAGTCAGCGGAATTCCGAGAACAATGGAAGAGTTGTGAAGCATTTTTAAACATCAGCTGAATTCCGAGAACAATGGAAGAGTTCCGAAGCATTTTTAAACGTCAGCGGAATTCCAAGAACAATGGAAGAGTTCTGAAGCCTTTTTAAATGTCAGCGGAATTCCGAGAACAATGGAAGAGTTCCGAAGCATTTTTAAATGTCAGCGTAATTCCGAGAACAATAGAAGAGTTGTGAAGCAGTTTTAAGCGTCAGCGTAATTCCGAGAACAATGGAAGAGTTCCGAAGCATTCTTAAACTTCAGCGGAATTCCGAAAACAATGGAAGAGTTCCGAATCATTTTTAAATGTCAGCGGAATTCCGACAACAATAGAAGAGTTCAGAAGCATTTTTAAACTTCAGCAGAATTCCTGGATCAATGGAAGAGTTCCAAAGCATTTTTAAAAGTCAGCAGAATTCCGAGAACAATAGAAGGGTACCAAAGCATGTTTAAACTTCACCGGAATTCTGAGAACAATGTAAGAGTTCCGAAGCATTTTTAAACTTCACCGGAATTCCGAGAACAATGGAAGAGTTCCGAAGCATTTTTAAACGTCAGCGGAATTTTGAAAACAATGGAAGATTTCCGAAGCATTTTTAAACTTCAGCAGAATTCCTGGATCAATGGAAGAGTTCCGAAGCATTTTTAAAAGTCAGCAGAATTCCGAGAACAATAGAAGGGTACCAAAGCATGTTTAAACTTCAGCGGAATTCTGAGAACAATGTAAGAGTTCCGAAGCATTTTTAAACTTCACCGGAATTCCGAGAACAATGGAAGAGTTCTTAAGCATTTTTAAACGTCAGCGGAATTTTGAAAACAATGGAAGATTTCCGAAGCATTTTTAAACGTCAGCAGAATTCTGCGAACACTGGAAGAGTTCCGAAGCATTTTTAAACTTCAGCGGAATTTGGAGAACAATCGAAGAGTTCCGAAGCATTTTTAAAAGTCAGCGGAATTCCGAGAACACTGGAAGAGTTCCGAAGCATTTTTAAACTTCAGCGGAATTTGGAGAACAATCAAAGAGTTCCGAAGCATTTTTAAAAGTCAGCGGAATTCCGAGAACAATGGAAGAGTTGTGAAGCATTTTTAAACGTCAGCGGAATTCCGAGAACAATGGAAGAGTTCCGAAGCATTTTTAAACGTCAGCGGAATTCCGAGAACAATGGAAGGGTTCTGAAGCCTTTTTAAATGTCAGCGGAATTCCGAGAACAATGGAAGACTTCTGAAGCATTTTTAAATGTCAGCGGAATTCTGAGAACAATGGAAGAGTTCCGAAGCATTTTTAAACTTCAGCAGAATTCCGAGAACAATGGAAGAGTTCCGAAACATACTTAAACTTCAGCGGAATTCCGAGAACAAAGGAAGAATTCTGAAGCATTTTTAAAAGTCAGCGGAATACCGTGAACAATGGAAGAGTTGTGAAGCATTTTTAAACGTCAGCGGAATTCCAGAACAATGGAAGAGTTCCGAAGCATTTTTAAATGTCAGCGGAATTCCGAGAACAATGGAAGAGTTCTGAAGCATTTTTAAACGTCAGCGGAATTTGGAGAACAATCGAAGAGTTCCGAAGCATTTTTAAACTTCAACAGAATTTGGAGAACAATCGAAGAGTTCCGAAGCAATTTTAAACGTCAGCGGAATTCCGAGAACAATGGAAGAGTTGTGAAGCATTTTTAAACGTCAGTGGAATTCCAAGAACAATGGAAGAGTTCCGAAGCATTTTTAAATGTCAGCGGAATTCCGAGAACAATGGAAGAGTTCCGAAGCATTTTTAAAAGTCAGCGGAATTCCGAGAACACTGGAAGAGTTCCGAAGCATTTTTAAACTTCAGCGGAATTTGGAGAACAATCGAAGAGTTCCGAAGCATTTTTAAAAGTCAGCGGAATTCCGAGAACAATGGAAGCTTTGTGAAGCATTTTTAAACGTCAGCGGAATTCCGAGAACAATGGAAGAGTTCCGAAGCATTTTTAAACGTCAGCGGAATTCCGAGAACAATGGAAGAGTTCTGAAGCCTTTTTAAATGTCAGCGGAATGCCGAGAACAATGGAATAGTTGTGAAGCATTTTTAAGCATCAGCGGAATTCCGAGAACAATGGAAGAGTTCCGAAGCATTTTTAAACTTCAGCAGAATTCTGAGAACAATGGAAGAGTTCCGAAGCATTCTTAAACTTCAGCGGAATTCCGAGAACAATGGAAGAGTTTGGAAGCATTTTTAAAAGTCAGCGGAATTCCGAGAACAATAGAAGCGTTGTGAAGCAATTTTAAGCGTCAGCGGAATTCCGAGAACAATGGAAGAATTCCGAAGCATTTTTAAACGTCAGCGGAATTCTGCGAACACTAGAAGAGTTCCGAAGCATTTTTAAACTTCAGCGGAATTTGGAAAACAATCGAAGAGTTCCGAAGCATTTTTAAAAGTCAGCGGAATTCCGAGAACAATGGAAGAGTTCTGAAGCATTTTTAAACATCAGCGGAATTTTGAAAACAATGGAAGATTTCCGAAGCTTTTTTAAACGTCAGCGGAATTCCGAGAACAATGGAAGAGTTCCGAAGCATTTTTAAATGTCAACGGAATTCCGAGAACAATAGAAGAGTTGTGAAGCATTTTTAAGCGTCAGCGATATTCCGAGAACAATGGAAGAGTTCCGAAGCATTTTTAAACTTCAGCAGAATTCTGAGAACAATGGAAGAGTTCTGAAGCATTCTTAAACTTCAGCGGAATTCCGAGAACAATGGAAGAGTTTTGAAGCAATTTTAAGCGTCAGCGGAATTCCGACAACAATGGAAGAGTTCCGAAGCATTTTTAAAAGTAAGCGGAATTCTGAGAACAATAGAAGAGTTGTGAAGCATTTTTAAGCATCAGCGGAATTCCGAGAACAATGGAAGAATTCCGAAGCATTTTTAAACTTCAAAACTTCAGCAGAATTCCAAGAACAATGGAAGAGTTTCGAAGCATTCTTAAACTAGAGCGGAATTCCGAGAGCAGTGGAAGAGTTCCGAAGCATTTTTAAAAGTCAGCGGAATTCCGAGAACAATAGAAGAGTTCCGAAGCATTTTTAAACTTCAGAAGAATTCCTGGATCAATGGAAGAGTTCCGAAGCATTTTTAAAAGTCAGCAGAATTTCGAGAACAATAGAAGGGTACCAAAGCATGTTTAAACTTCAGTGGAATTCTGAGAACAATGTAAGAATTCCGAAGCATTTTTAAACTTCAACGGAATTCCGAGAACAATGGAAGAGTTCCGAAGCATTTTTAAACGTCAGCGGAATTCCGAGAACAATGGAAGAGTTCTGAATCATTTTTAAACGTCAGCGGAATTTTGAAAACAATGGAAGATTTCCGAAGCATTTTTAAACGTCAGCGGAATTCTGCGAACATTGGAAGACTTCCGAAGCATTTTTAAACTTCAGCGGAATTTGGAGAACAATCAAAGAGTTCTGAAGCATTTTTAAAAGTCAGCGGAATTCCGAGAACACTGGAAGAGTTCCGAAGCATTTTTAAAAGTCAGCGGAATTCCGAGAACAATGGAAGCTTTGTGAAGCATTTTTAAACGTCAGCGGAATTCCGAGAACAATGGAAGAGTTCCGAAGCATTTTTAAACGTCAGCGGAATTCCGAGAACAATGGAAGAGTTCTGAAGCCTTTTTAAATGTCAGCGGAATTCCGAGAACAATGGAAGAGTTGTGAAGCATTTTTAAGCATCAGCGGAATTCCGAGAACAATGGAAGAGTTCCGAAGCATTTTTAAACTTCAGCAGAATTCTGAGAACAATGGAAGAGTTCCGAAGCATTCTTAAACTTCAGCGGAATTCCGAGAACAATGGAAGAGTTTCGAAGCATTTTTAAAAGTCAGCGGAATTCCGAGAACAATAGAAGAGTTGTGAAGCAATTTTAAGCGTCAGCGGAATTCCGAGAACAATGGAAGAATTCCGAAGCATTTTTAAACTTCAAAACTTCAGCGGAATTCCGAGAACAATGGAAGAGTTCCGAAGCATTTTTAAAAGTCAGCGGAATTCCGAGAACAATGGAAGAGTTCCGAAGCATTTTTAAACGTCAGCGGAATTCTGCGAACACTGGAAGAGTTCCGAAGCATTTTTAAACTTCAGCAGAATTTGGAGAACAATCGAAGAGTTCCGAAGCATTTTTAAAAGTCAGCGGAATTCCGAGAACAATTTAAGAGTTCTGAAGCATTTTTAAACATCAGCGGAATTTTGAAAACAATGGAAGATTTCCGAAGCATTTTTAAACATCAGCGGAATTCCGAGAACAATGGAAGAGTTCCGAAGCATTTTTAAACGTCAGCGGAATTCCAAGAACAATGGAAGAGTTCTGAAGCCTTTTTAAATGTCAGCGGAATTCCGAGAACAATGGAAGAGTTCCGAAGCATTTTTAAATGTCAGCGGAATTCCGAGAACAATAGAAGAGTTGTGAAGCATTTTTAAGCGTCAGCGGAATTCCGAGAACAATGGAAGAGTTCCGAAGCATTCTTAAACTTTAGCGGAATTCCGAGAACAATAGAAGAGTTCAGAAGCATTTTTAAACTTCAGCAGAATTCCTGGATCAATGGAAGAGTTCCGAAGCATTTTTAAAAGTCAGCAGAATTCCGAGAACAATAGAAGGGTACCAAAGCATGTTTAAACTTCACCGGAATTCTGAGAACAATGTAAGAGTTCCGAAGCATTTTTAAACTTCACCGGAATTCCGAGAACAATGGAAGAGTTCCGAAGCATTTTTAAACGTCAGCGGAATTTTGAAAACAATGGAAGATTTCCGAAGCATTTTTAAACGTCAGCAGAATTCTGCGAACACTGGAAGAGTTCCGAAGCATTTTTAAACTTCAGCGGAATTTGGAGAACAATCGAAGAGTTCCGAAGCATTTTTAAACGTCAGCGGAATTCCGAGAACACTGGAAGAGTTCCGAAGCATTTTTAAACTTCAGCGGAATTTGGAGAACAATCAAAGAGTTCCGAAGCATTTTTAAAAGTCAGCGGAATTCCGAGAACAATGGAAGAGTTGTGAAGCATTTTTAAACGTCAGCGGAATTCCGAGAACAATGGAAGAGTTCCGAAGCATTTTTAAACGTCAGCGGAATTCCGAGAACAATGGAAGGGTTCTGAAGCCTTTTTAAATGTCAGCGGAATTCCGAGAACAATGGAAGACTTCTGAAGCATTTTTAAATGTCAGCGGAATTCTGAGAACAATGGAAGAGTTCCGAAGCATTTTTAAACTTCAGCAGAATTCCGAGAACAATGGAAGAGTTCCGAAACATTTTTAAACGTCAGCGGAATTCTGCGAACACTAGAAGAGTTCCGAAGCATTTTTAAACTTCAGCGGAATTTGGAAAACAATCGAAGAGTTCCGAAGCATTTTTAAAAGTCAGCGGAATTCCGAGAACAATGGAAGTGTTCTGAAGCATTTTTAAACATCAGCGGAATTTTGAAAACAATGGAAGATTTCCGAAGCATTTTTAAACGTCATCGGAATTCCGAGAACAATGCAAGAGTTCCGAAGCATTTTTAAATGTCAACGGAATTCCGAGAACAATAGAAGAGTTGTGAAGCATTTTTAAGCGTCAGCGATATTCCGAGAACAATGGAAGAGTTCCGAAGCATTTTTAAACTTCAGCAGAATTCTGAGAACAATGGAAGAGTTCTGAAGCATTCTTAAACTTCAGCGGAATTCCGAGAACAATGGAAGAGTTTTGAAGCAATTTTAAGCGTCAGCGGAATTCCGACAACAATGGAAGAGTTCCGAAGCATTTTTAAAAGTAAGCGGAATTCTGAGAACAACAGAAGAGTTGTGAAGCATTTTTAAGCGTCAGCGGAATTCCGAGAACAATGGAAGAATTCCGAAGCATTTTTAAACTTCAAAACTTCAGCAGAATTCCAAGAACAATGGAAGAGTTTCAAAGCATTCTTAAACTTCAGCGGAATTCCGAGAGCAATGGAAGAGTTCCGAAGCATTTTTAAAAGTCAGCGGAATTCCGAGAACAATAGAAGAGTTCAGAAGCATTTTTAAACTTCAGCAGAATTCCTGGATCAATGGAAGAGTTCCGAAGCATTTTTAAAAGTCAGCAGAATTCCGAGAACAATAGAAGGGTACCAAAGCATGTTTAAACTTCAGCGGAATTCTGAGAACAATGTAAGAGTTCCGAAGCATTTTTAAACTTCACCGGAATTCCGAGAACAATGGAAGAGTTCCGAAGCATTTTTAAACGTCAGCGGAATTCCAGAACAATGGAAGAGTTCCGAAGCATTTTTAAACTTCAGCAGAATTCCGAGAACAACGGAAGAGTTCCGAAGCATTTTTAAACTTCAGCAGAATTCCGAGAACAATGGAAGAGTTCCGAAGCATACTTAAACTTCAGCGGAATTCCGAGAACAATGGAAGAATTCTGAAGCATTTTTAAAAGTCAGCGGAATACCGAGAACAATGGAAGAGTTGTGTAGCATTTTTAAACGTCAGCGGAATTCCAGAACAATGGAAGAGTTCCGAAGCATTTTTAAATGTCAGCGGAATTCCGAGAACAATGGAAGAGTTCTGAAGCATTTTTAAACGTCAGCGGATTTTGAAAACAATGGAAGATTTCCGAAGCATTTTTAAACGTCAGCGGAATTTGGAGAACAATCGAAGAGTTCCGAAGCATTTTTAAACTTCAACGGAATTTGGAGAACAATCGAAGAGTTCCGAAGCAATTTTAAAAGTCAGCGGAATTCCGAGAACAATGGAAGAGTTGTGAAGCATTTTTAAACGTCAGTGGAATTCCAAGAACAATGGAAGAGTTCCGAAGCATTTTTAAATGTCAGCGGAATTCTGAGAAAAATGGAAGAGTTCCGAAGCATTTTTAAACTTCACCAGAATTCCGAGAACAATGGAAGAGTTCCGAAGCATACTTAAACTTCAGCGGAATTCCGAGAACAATGGAAGAGTTCAGAAGCATTTTTAAAAGTCAGCGGAATTCCGAGAACAATGGAAGAGTTGTGAAGCATTTTTAAACATCAGCGGAATTCCGAGAACAATGGAAGAGTTCCGAAGCATTTTTAAACGTCAGCGGAATTCCAAGAACAATGGAAGAGTTCTGAAGCCTTTTTAAATGTCAGCGGAATTCCGAGAACAATGGAAGAGTTCCGAAGCATTTTTAAATGTCAGCGGAATTCCGAGAACAATAGAAGAGTTGTGAAGCAGTTTTAAGCGTCAGCGTAATTCCGAGAACAATGGAAGAGTTCCGAAGCATTCTTAAACTTCAGCGGAATTCCGAAAACAATGGAAGAGTTCCGAATCATTTTTAAATGTCAGCGGAATTCCGACAACAATAGAAGAGTTGTGAAGCATTTTTAAGCGTCAGCGGAATTCCGAGAACAATGGAAGAGTTCCGAAGCATTCTTAAACTTCAGCGGAATTCCGAGAACAATAGAAGAGTTCAGAAGCATTTTTAAACTTCAGCAGAATTCCTGGATCAATGGAAGAGTTCCGAAGCATTTTTAAAAGTCAGCAGAATTCCGAGAACAATAGAAGGGTACCAAAGCATGTTTAAACTTCACCGGAATTCTGAGAACAATGTAAGAGTTCCGAAGCATTTTTAAACTTCACCGGAATTCCGAGAACAATGGAAGAGTTCCGAAGCATTTTTAAACGTCAGCGGAATTTT
Organism: Phyllobates terribilis; assembly: GCF_046119375.1. Classification (NCBI taxonomy): domain Eukaryota; kingdom Metazoa; phylum Chordata; class Amphibia; order Anura; family Dendrobatidae; genus Phyllobates; species Phyllobates terribilis. The sequence continues at coordinate 7,689,952 of NW_027362788.1, read as the reverse complement.
GAAAACAATGGAAGATTTCCGAAGCATTTTTAAACTTCAGCAGAATTCCTGGATCAATGGAAGAGTTCCGAAGCATTTTTAAAAGTCAGCAGAATTCCGAGAACAATAGAAGGGTACCAAAGCATGTTTAAACTTCAGCGGAATTCTGAGAACAATGTAAGAGTTCCGAAGCATTTTTAAACTTCACCGGAATTCCGAGAACAATGGAAGAGTTCTTAAGCATTTTTAAACGTCAGCGGAATTTTGAAAACAATGGAAGATTTCCGAAGCATTTTTAAACGTCAGCAGAATTCTGCGAACACTGGAAGAGTTCCGAAGCATTTTTAAACTTCAGCGGAATTTGGAGAACAATCAAAGAGTTCCGAAGCATTTTTAAAAGTCAGCGGAATTCCGAGAACAATGGAAGAGTTGTGAAGCATTTTTAAACGTCAGCGGAATTCCGAGAACAATGGAAGAGTTCCGAAGCATTTTTAAACGTCAGCGGAATTCCGAGAACAATGGAAGGGTTCTGAAGCCTTTTTAAATGTCAGCGGAATTCCGAGAACAATGGAAGACTTCTGAAGCATTTTTAAATGTCAGCGGAATTCTGAGAACAATGGAAGAGTTCCGAAGCATTTTTAAACTTCAGCAGAATTCCGAGAACAATGGAAGAGTTCCGAAACATACTTAAACTTCAGCGGAATTCCGAGAACAAAGGAAGAATTCTGAAGCATTTTTAAAAGTCAGCGGAATACCGTGAACAATGGAAGAGTTGTGAAGCATTTTTAAACGTCAGCGGAATTCCAGAACAATGGAAGAGTTCCGAAGCATTTTTAAATGTCAGCGGAATTCCGAGAACAATGGAAGAGTTGTGAAGCATTTTTAAACGTCAGTGGAATTCCAAGAACAATGGAAGAGTTCCGAAGCATTTTTAAATGTCAGCGGAATTCCGAGAACAATGGAAGAGTTCCGAAGCATTTTTAAAAGTCAGCGGAATTCCGAGAACACTGGAAGAGTTCCGAAGCATTTTTAAACTTCAGCGGAATTTGGAGAACAATCGAAGAGTTCCGAAGCATTTTTAAAAGTCAGCGGAATTCCGAGAACAATGGAAGCTTTGTGAAGCATTTTTAAACGTCAGCGGAATTCCGAGAACAATGGAAGAGTTCCGAAGCATTTTTAAACGTCAGCGGAATTCCGAGAACAATGGAAGTGTTCTGAAGCCTTTTTAAATGTCAGCGGAATGCCGAGAACAATGGAATAGTTGTGAAGCATTTTTAAGCATCAGCGGAATTCCGAGAACAATGAAAGAGTTCCGAAGCATTTTTAAACTTCAGCAGAATTCTGAGAACAATGGAAGAGTTCCGAAGCATTCTTAAACTTCAGCGGAATTCCGAGAACAATGGAAGAGTTTGGAAGCATTTTTAAAAGTCAGCGGAATTCCGAGAACAATAGAAGAGTTGTGAAGCAATTTTAAGCGTCAGCGGAATTCCGAGAACAATGGAAGAGTTCCGAAGCATTTTGAAACGTCAGCGGAATTCCGAGAACAATGGAAGAGTTCTGAAGCATTTTTAAAAGTCAGTGGAATTCTGAGAACAATAGAAGAGTTGTGAAGCATTTTTAAGCGTCAGCGGAATTCCGAGAACAATGGAAGAATTCCGAAGCATTTTTAAACGTCAGCGGAATTCTGCGAACACTAGAAGAGTTCCGAAGCATTTTTAAACTTCAGCGGAATTTGGAAAACAATCGAAGAGTTCCGAAGCATTTTTAAAAGTCAGCGGAATTCCGAGAACAATGGAAGAGTTCTGAAGCATTTTTAAACATCAGCGGAATTTTGAAAACAATGGAAGATTTCCGAAGCTTTTTTAAACGTCAGCGGAATTCCGAGAACAATGGAAGAGTTCCGAAGCATTTTTAAATGTCAACGGAATTCCGAGAACAATAGAAGAGTTGTGAAGCATTTTTAAGCGTCAGCGATATTCCGAGAACAATGGAAGAGTTCCGAAGCATTTTTAAACTTCAGCAGAATTCTGAGAACAATGGAAGAGTTCTGAAGCATTCTTAAACTTCAGCGGAATTCCGAGAACAATGGAAGAGTTTTGAAGCAATTTTAAGCGTCAGCGGAATTCCGACAACAATGGAAGAGTTCCGAAGCATTTTTAAAAGTAAGCGGAATTCTGAGAACAATAGAAGAGTTGTGAAGCATTTTTAAGCATCAGCGGAATTCCGAGAACAATGGAAGAATTCCGAAGCATTTTTAAACTTCAAAACTTCAGCAGAATTCCAAGAACAATGGAAGAGTTTCGAAGCATTCTTAAACTAGAGCGGAATTCCGAGAGCAGTGGAAGAGTTCCGAAGCATTTTTAAAAGTCAGCGGAATTCCGAGAACAATAGAAGAGTTCCGAAGCATTTTTAAACTTCAGAAGAATTCCTGGATCAATGGAAGAGTTCCGAAGCATTTTTAAAAGTCAGCAGAATTTCGAGAACAATAGAAGGGTACCAAAGCATGTTTAAACTTCAGTGGAATTCTGAGAACAATGTAAGAATTCCGAAGCATTTTTAAACTTCAACGGAATTCCGAGAACAATGGAAGAGTTCCGAAGCATTTTTAAACGTCAGCGGAATTCCGAGAACAATGGAAGAGTTCTGAATCATTTTTAAACGTCAGCGGAATTTTGAAAACAATGGAAGATTTCCGAAGCATTTTTAAACGTCAGCGGAATTCTGCGAACACTGGAAGACTTCCGAAGCATTTTTAAACTTCAGCGGAATTTGGAGAACAATCAAAGAGTTCTGAAGCATTTTTAAAAGTCAGCGGAATTCCGAGAACACTGGAAGAGTTCCGAAGCATTTTTAAAAGTCAGCGGAATTCCGAGAACAATGGAAGCTTTGTGAAGCATTTTTAAACGTCAGCGGAATTCCGAGAACAATGGAAGAGTTCCAAAGCATTTTTAAACGTCAGCGGAATTCCGAGAACAATGGAAGAGTTCTGAAGCCTTTTTAAATGTCAGCGGAATTCCGAGAACAATGGAAGAGTTGTGAAGCATTTTTAAGCATCAGCGGAATTCCGAGAACAATGGAAGAGTTCCGAAGCATTTTTAAACTTCAGCAGAATTCTGAGAACAATGGAAGAGTTCCGAAGCATTCTTAAACTTCAGCGGAATTCCGAGAACAATGGAAGAGTTTCGAAGCATTTTTAAAAGTCAGCGGAATTCCGAGAACAATAGAAGAGTTGTGAAGCAATATTAAGCGTCAGCGGAATTCCGAGAACAATGGAAGAATTCCGAAGCATTTTTAAACTTCAAAACTTCAGCGGAATTCCGAGAACAATGGAAGAGTTCCGAAGCATTTTTAAAAGTCAGCGGAATTCCGAGAACAATGGAAGAGTTCCGAAGCATTTTTAAACGTCAGCGGAATTCTGCGAACACTGGAAGAGTTCCGAAGCATTTTTAAACTTCAGCAGAATTTGGAGAACAATCGAAGAGTTCCGAAGCATTTTTAAAAGTCAGCGGAATTCCGAGAACAATTTAAGAGTTCTGAAGCATTTTTAAACATCAGCGGAATTTTGAAAACAATGGAAGATTTCCGAAGCATTTTTAAAAGTCAGCGGAATTCTGAGAACAATAGAAGAGTTGTGAAGCATTTTTAAGCGTCAGCGGAATTCCGAGAACAATGGAAGAGTTCCGAAGCATTCTTAAACTTCAGCGGAATTCCGAGAACAATGGAAGAGTTGTGAAGCATTTTTAAACGTCAGTGGAATTCCAAGAACAATGGAAGAGTTCCGAAGCATTTTTAAATGTCAGCGGAATTCTGAGAAAAATGGAAGAGTTCCGAAGCATTTTTAAACTTCACCAGAATTCCGAGAACAATGGAAGAGTTCCGAAGCATACTTAAACTTCAGCGGAATTCCGAGAACAATGGAAGAGTTCAGAAGCATTTTTAAAAGTCAGCGGAATTCCGAGAACAATGGAAGAGTTGTGAAGCATTTTTAAACATCAGCGGAATTCCGAGAACAATGGAAGAGTTCCGAAGCATTTTTAAACGTCAGCGGAATTCCAAGAACAATGGAAGAGTTCTGAAGCCTTTTTAAATGTCAGTGGAATTCCGAGAACAATGGAAGAGTTCCGAAGCATTTTTAAATGTCAGCGGAATTCCGAGAACAATAGAAGAGTTGTGAAGCATTTTTAAGCGTCAGCGGAATTCCGAGAACAATGGAAGAGTTCCGAAGCATTCTTAAACTTTAGCGGAATTCCTAGAACAATAGAAGAGTTCAGAAGCATTTTTAAACTTCAGCAGAATTCCTGGATCAATGGAAGAGTTCCGAAGCATTTTTAAAAGTCAGCAGAATTCCGAGAACAATAGAAGGGTACCAAAGCATGTTTAAACTTCAGCGGAATTCTGAGAACAATGTAAGAGTTCCGAAGCATTTTTAAACTTCACCGGAATTCCGAGAACAATGGAAGAGTTCTGAAGCATTTTTAAACGTCAGCGGAATTTTGAAAACAATGGAAGATTTCCGAAGCATTTTTAAACGTCAGCAGAATTCTGCGAACACTGGAAGAGTTCCGAAGCATTTTTAAACTTCAGCGGAATTTGGAGAACAATCGAAGAGTTCCGAAGCATTTTTAAACGTCAGCGGAATTCCGAGAACACTGGAAGAGTTCCGAAGCATTTTTAAACTTCAGCGGAATTTGGAGAACAATCAAAGAGTTCCGAAGCATTTTTAAAAGTCAGCGGAATTCCGAGAACAATGGAAGAGTTGTGAAGCATTTTTAAACGTCAGCGGAATTCCGAGAACAATGGAAGAGTTCCGAAGCATTTTTAAACGTCAGCGGAATTCCGAGAACAATGGAAGGGTTCTGAAGCCTTTTTAAATGTCAGCGGAATTCCGAGAACAATGGAAGACTTCTGAAGCATTTTTAAATGTCAGCGGAATTCTGAGAACAATGGAAGAGTTCCGAAGCATTTTTAAACTTCAGCAGAATTCCGAGAACAATGGAAGAGTTCCGAAACATACTTAAACTTCAGCGGAATTTGGAGAACAATCGAAGAGTTCCGAAGCATTTTTAAAAGTCAGCGGAATTCCGAGAACAATGGAAGCTTTGTGAAGCATTTTTAAACGTCAGCGGAATTCCGAGAACAATGGAAGAGTTCTGAAGCCTTTTTAAATGTCAGCGGAATGCCGAGAACAATGGAATAGTTGTGAAGCATTTTTAAGCATCAGCGGAATTCCGAGAACAATGGAAGAGTTCCGAAGCATTTTTAAACTTCAGCAGAATTCTGAGAACAATGGAAGAGTTCCGAAGCATTCTTAAACTTCAGCGGAATTCCGAGAACAATGGAAGAGTTTCGAAGCATTTTTAAAAGTCAGCGGAATTCCGAGAACAATAGAAGAGTTGTGAAGCAATTTTAAGCGTCAGCGGAATTCCGAGAACAATGGAAGAGTTCCGAAGCATTTTGAAACGTCAGCGGAATTCCGAGAACAATGGAAGAGTTCTGAAGCATTTTTAAAAGTCAGTGGAATTCTGAGAACAATAGAAGAGTTGTGAAGCATTTTTAAGCGTCAGCGGAATTCCGAGAACAATGGAAGAATTCCGAAGCATTTTTAAACGTCAGCGGAATTCTGCGAACACTAGAAGAGTTCCGAAGCATTTTTAAACTTCAGCGGAATTTGGAAAACAATCGAAGAGTTCCGAAGCATTTTTAAAAGTCAGCGGAATTCCGAGAACAATGGAAGAGTTCCGAAGCATTTTTAAATGTCAACGGAATTCCGAGAACAATAGAAGAGTTGTGAAGCATTTTTAAGCGTCAGCGATATTCCGAGAACAATGGAAGAGTTCCGAAGCATTTTTAAACTTCAGCAGAATTCTGAGAACAATGGAAGAGTTCTGAAGCATTCTTAAACTTCAGCGGAATTCCAAGAACAATGGAAGAGTTTTGAAGCAATTTTAAGCGTCAGCGGAATTCCGACAACAATGGAAGAGTTCCGAAGCATTTTTAAACGTCAGCGGAATTCCGAGAACAATGGAAGAGTTCTGAAGCATTTTTAAAAGTCAGCGGAATTCTGAGAAAAATAGAAGAGTTGTGAAGCATTTTTAAGCATCAGCGGAATTCCGAGAACAATGGAAGAATTCCGAAGCATTTTTAAACTTCAAAACTTCAGCAGAATTCCAAGAACAATGGAAGAGTTTCGAAGCATTCTTAAACTAGAGCGGAATTCCGAGAGCAGTGGAAGAGTTCCGAAGCATTTTTAAAAGTCAGCGGAATTCCGAGAACAATAGAAGAGTTCCGAAGCATTTTTAAACTTCAGAAGAATTCCTGGATCAATGGAAGAGTTCCGAAGCATTTTTAAAAGTCAGCAGAATTTCGAGAACAATAGAAGGGTACCAAAGCATGTTTAAACTTCAGTGGAATTCTGAGAACAATGTAAGAATTCCGAAGCATTTTTAATCTTCAACGGAATTCCGAGAACAATGGAAGAGTTCCGAAGCATTTTTAAACGTCAGCGGAATTCCGAGAACAATGGAAGAGTTCTGAATCATTTTTAAACGTCAGCGGAATTTTGAAAACAATGGAAGATTTCCGAAGCATTTTTAAACGTCAGCGGAATTCTGCGAACACTGGAAGACTTCCGAAGCATTTTTAAACTTCAGCGGAATTTGGAGAACAATCAAAGAGTTCTGAAGCATTTTTAAAAGTCAGCGGAATTTTGAAAACAATGGAAGATTTCCGAAGCATTTTTAAACGTCAGCGGAATTCTGCGAACACTGGAAGACTTCCGAAGCATTTTTAAACTTCAGCGGAATTTGGAGAACAATCAAAGAGTTCTGAAGCATTTTTAAAAGTCAGCGGAATTCCGAGAACACTGGAAGAGTTCCGAAGCATTTTTAAACTTCAGCGGAATTTGGAGAACAATCAAATAGTTCCGAAGCATTTTTAAAAGTCAGCGGAATTCCGAGAACAATGGAAGCTTTGTGAAGCATTTTTAAACGTCAGCGGAATTCCGAGAACAATGGAAGAGTTCTGAAGCCTTTTTAAATGTCAGCGGAATTTCGAGAACAATGGAAGAGTTGTGAAGCATTTTTAAGCATCAGCGGAATTCCGAGAACAATGGAAGAGTTCCGAAGCATTTTTAAACTTCAGCAGAATTCTGAGAACAATGGAAGAGTTCCGAAGCATTCTTAAACTTCAGCGGAATTCCGAGAACAATGGAAGAGTTTCGAAGCATTTTTAAAAGTCAGCGGAATTCCGAGAACAATAGAAGAGTTGTGAAGCAATTTTAAGCGTCAGCGGAATTCCGAGAACAATGGAAGAATTCCGAAGCATTTTTAAACTTCAAAACTTCAGCGGAATTCCGAGAACAATGGAAGAGTTCCGAAGCATTTTTAAAAGTCAGCGGAATTCCGAGAACAATGGAAGAGTTCCGAAGCATTTTTAAACGTCAGCGGAATTCTGCGAACACTGGAAGAGTTCCGAAGCATTTTTAAACTTCAGCAGAATTTGGAGAACAATCGAAGAGTTCCGAAGCATTTTTAAAAGTCAGCGGAATTCCGAGAACAATTTAAGAGTTCTGAAGCATTTTTAAACATCAGCGGAATTTTGAAAACAATGGAAGATTTCCGAAGCATTTTTAAAAGTCAGCGGAATTCTGAGAACAATAGAAGAGTTGTGAAGCATTTTTAAGCGTCAGCGGAATTCCGAGAACAATGGAAGAGTTCCGAAGCATTCTTAAACTTCAGCGGAATTCCGAGAACAATGGAAGAGTTCCGAAGCATTTTTAAAAGTCAGCGGAATTCCGAGAACAATAGAAGAGTTCAGAAGCATTTTTAAAAGTCAGCAGAATTTCGAGAACAATAGAAGGGTACCAAAGCATGTTTAAACTTCAGCGGAATTCTGAGAACAAAGTAAGAGTTCCGAAGCATTTTTAAACTTCACCGGAATTCCGAGAACAATGGAAGAGTTCCGAAGCATTTTTAAACGTCAGCGGAATTTTGAAAACAATGGAAGATTTCCGAAGCATTTTTAAACTTCAGCAGAATTCCGAGAACAATGGAAGAGTTCCGAAGCATACTTAAACTTCAGCGGAATTCCGAGAACAATGGAAGAATTCTGAAGCATTTTTAAAAATCAGCGGAATACCGAGAACAATGGAAGAGTTGTGTAGCATTTTTAAACGTCAGCGGAATTCCAGAACAATGGAAGAGTTCCGAAGCATTTTTAAATGTCAGCGGAATTCCGAGAACAATGGAAGAGTTCTGAAGCATTTTTAAACGTCAGCGGATTTTGAAAACAATGGAAGATTTCCGAAGCATTTTTAAACGTCAGCGGAATTTGGAGAACAATCGAAGAGTTCCGAAGCATTTTTAAACTTCAACGGAATTTGGAGAACAATCGAAGAGTTCCGAAGCAATTTTAAAAGTCAGCGGAATTCCGAGAACAATGGAAGAGTTGTGAAGCATTTTTAAACGTCAGTGGAATTCCAAGAACAATGGAAGAGTTCCGAAGCATTTTTAAACATCAGCGGAATTCCGAGAACAATGGAAGAGTTCCGAAGCATTTTTAAACGTCAGCGGAATTCCGAGAACAATGGAAGAGTTGTGAAGCATTTTTAAACATCAGCGGAATTCCGAGAACAATGGAAGAGTTCCGAAGCATTTTTAAACGTCAGCGGAATTCCAAGAACAATGGAAGAGTTCTGAAGCCTTTTTAAATGTCAGCGGAATTCCGAGAACAATGGAAGAGTTCCGAAGCATTTTTAAATGTCAGCGGAATTCCGAGAACAATAGAAGAGTTGTGAAGCAGTTTTAAGCGTCAGCGTAATTCCGAGAACAATGGAAGAGTTCCGAAGCATTTTGAAACTTCAGCAGAATTCCGAGAACAATGGAAGAGTTCCGAAGCATTTTTAAACTTCAGCAGAATTCCGAGAACAATGGAAGAGTTCCGAAGCATTCTTAAACTTCAGCGGAATTCCGAAAACAATGGAAGAGTTCCGAATCATTTTTAAATGTCAGCGGAATTCCGAGAACAATAGAAGAGTTGTGAAGCATTTTTAAGCGTCAGCGGAATTCCGAGAAGAATGGAAGAGTTCCGAAGCATTCTTAAACTTCAGCGGAATTCCGAGAACAATAGAAGAGTTCAGAAGCATTTTTAAACTTCAGCAGAATTCCTGGATCAATGGAAGAGTTCCGAAGCATTTTTAAAAGTCAGCAGAATTCCGAGAACAATAGAAGGGTACCAAAGCATGTTTAAACTTCACCGGAATTCTGAGAACAATGTAAGAGTTCCGAAGCATTTTTAAACTTCACCGGAATTCCGAGAACAATGGAAGAGTTCCGAAGCATTTTTAAACGTCAGCGGAATTTTGAAAACAATGGAAGATTTCCGAAGCATTTTTAAACTTCAGCAGAATTCCTGGATCAATGGAAGAGTTCCGAAGCATTTTTAAAAGTCAGCAGAATTCCGAGAACAATAGAAGGGTACCAAAGCATGTTTAAACTTCAGCGGAATTCTGAGAACAATGTAAGAGTTCCGAAGCATTTTTAAACTTCACCGGAATTCCGAGAACAATGGAAGAGTTCTGAAGCATTTTTAAACGTCAGCGGAATTTTGAAAACAATGGAAGATTTCCGAAGCATTTTTAAACGTCAGCAGAATTCTGCGAACACTGGAAGAGTTCCGAAGAATTTTTAAACTTCAGCGGAATTTGGAGAACAATCGAAGAGTTCCGAAGCATTTTTAAAAGTCAGCGGAATTCCGAGAACACTGGAGGAGTTCCGAAGCATTTTTAAACTTCAGCGGAATTTGGAGAACAATCAAAGAGTTCCGAAGCATTTTTAAAAGTCAGCGGAATTCCGAGAACAATGGAAGAGTTGTGAAGCATTTTTAAACGTCAGCGGAATTCCGAGAACAATGGAAGAGTTCCGAAGCATTTTTAAACGTCAGCGGAATTCCGAGAACAATGGAAGGGTTCTGAAGCCTTTTTAAATGTCAGCGGAATTCCGAGAACAATGGAAGACTTCTGAAGCATTTTTAAATGTCAGCGGAATTCTGAGAACAATGGAAGAGTTCCGAAGCATTTTTAAACTTCAGCAGAATTCCGAGAACAATGGAAGAGTTCCGAAGCATACTTAAACTTCAGCGGAATTCCGAGAACAAAGGAAGAATTCTGAAGCATTTTTAAAAGTCAGCGGAATACCGAGAACAATGGAAGAGTTGTGAAGCATTTTTAAACGTCAGCGGAATTCCAGAACAATCGAAGAGTTCCGAAGCATTTTTAAACTTCAACAGAATTTGGAGAACAATCGAAGAGTTCCGAAGCAATTTTAAAAGTCAGCGGAATTCCGAGAACAATGGAAGAGTTGTGAAGCATTTTTAAACGTCAGTGGAATTCCAAGAACAATGGAAGAGTTCCGAAGCATTTTTAAATGTCAGCGGAATTCTGAGAACAATGGAAGAGTTCCGAAGCATTTTTAAACTTCAGCAGAATTCCGAGAACAATGGAAGAGTTCCGAAGCATTTTTAAAAGTCAGCGGAATTCCGAGAACAATGGAAGAGTTCCGAAGCATTCTTAAACTTCAGCGGAATTTGGAGAACAATCGAAGAGTTCCGAAGCATTTTTAAAAGTCAGCGGAATTCCGAGAACAATGGAAGCTTTGTGAAGCATTTTTAAACGTCAGCGGAATTCCGAGAACAATGGAAGAGTTCCAAAGCATTTTTAAACGTCAGCGGAATTCCGAGAACAATGGAAGAGTTCTGAAGCCTTTTTAAATGTCAGCGGAATGCCGAGAACAATGGAATAGTTGTGAAGCATTTTTAAGCATCAGCGGAATTCCGAGAACAATGGAAGAGTTCCGAAGCATTTTTAAACTTCAGCAGAATTCTGAGAACAATGGAAGAGTTCCGAAGCATTCTTAAACTTCAGCGGAATTCCGAGAACAATGGAAGAGTTTCGAAGCATTTTTAAAAGTCAGCGGAATTCCGAGAACAATAGAAGAGTTGTGAAGCAATTTTAAGCGTCAGCGGAATTCCGAGAACAATGGAAGAGTTCCGAAGCATTTTAAAACGTCAGCGGAATTCCGAGAACAATGGAAGAGTTCTGAAGCATTTTTAAAAGTCAGCGGAATTCTGAGAACAATAGAAGAGTTGTGAAGCATTTTTAAGCGTCAGCGGAATTCCGAGAACAATGGAAGAATTCCGAAGCATTTTTAAACGTCAGCGGAATTCTGCGAACACTAGAAGAGTTCCGAAGCATTTTTAAACTTCAGCGGAATTTGGAAAACAATCGAAGAGTTCCGAAGCATTTTTAAAAGTCAGCGGAATTCCGAGAACAATGGAAGAGTTCTGAAGCATTTTTAAACATCAGCGGAATTTTGAAAACAATGGAAGATTTCCGAAGCATTTTTAAACGTCAGCGGAATTCCGAGAACAATGGAAGAGTTCCGAAGCATTTTTAAATGTCAACGGAATTCCGAGAACAATAGAAGAGTTGTGAAGCATTTTTAAGCGTCAGCGGAATTCCGAGAACAATGGAAGAGTTCCGAAGCATTTTTAAACTTCAGCAGAATTCTGAGAACAATGGAAGAGTTCCGAAGCATTCTTAAACTTCAGCGGAATTCCGAGAACAATGGAAGAGTTTCGAAGCATTTTTAAAAGTCAGCGGAATTCCGAGAACAATAGAAGAGTTGTGCAGCAATTTTAAGCGTCAGCGGAATTCCGAGAACAATGGAAGAGTTCCGAAGCATTTTGAAACGTCAGCGGAATTCCGAGAACAATGGAAGAGTTCTGAATCATTTTTAAAAGTCAGCGGAATTCTGAGAACAATAGAAGAGTTGTGAAGCATTTTTAAGCGTCAGCGGAATTCCGAGAACAATGGAAGAATTCCGAAGCATTTTTAAACGTCAGCGGAATTCTGCGAACACTAGAAGAGTTCCGAAGCATTTTTAAACTTCAGCGGAATTTGGAAAACAATCGAAGAGTTCCGAAGCATTTTTAAAAGTCAGCGGAATTCCGAGAACAATGGAAGAGTTCTGAAGCATTTTTAAACATCAGCGGAATTTTGAAAACAATGGAAGATTTCCGAAGCATTTTTAAACGTCAGCGGAATTCCGAGAACAATGGAAGAGTTCCGAAGCATTTTTAAATGTCAACGGAATTCCGAGAACAATAGAAGAGTTGTGAAGCATTTTTAAGCGTCAGCGATATTCCGAGAACAATGGAAGAGTTCCGAAGCATTTTTAAACTTCAGCAGAATTCTGAGAACAATGGAAGAGTTCTGAAGCATTCTTAAACTTCAGCGGAATTCCGAGAACAATGGAAGAGTTTTGAAGCAATTTTAAGAGTCAGCGGAATTCCGACAACAATGGAAGAGTTCCGAAGCATTTTTAAAAGTAAGCGGAATTCTGAGAACAATAGATGAGTTGTGAAGCATTTTTAAGCGTCAGCGGAATTCCGAGAACAATGGAAGAATTCCGAAGCATTTTTAAACTTCAAAACTTCAGCAGAATTCCAAGAACAATGGAAGAGTTTCGAAGCATTCTTAAACTTCAGCGGAATTCCGAGAGCAATGGAAGAGTTCCGAAGCATTTTTAAAAGTCAGCGGAATTCCGAGAACAATAGAAGAGTTCCGAAGCATTTTTAAACTTCAGAAGAATTCCTGTATCAATGGAAGAGTTCCGAAGCATTTTTAAAAGTCAGCAGAATTTCGAGAACAATAGAAGGGTACCAAAGCATGTTTAAACTTCAGTGGAATTCTGAGAACAATGTAAGAATTCCGAAGCATTTTTAAACTTCACCGGAATTCCGAGAACAATGGAAGAGTTCCGAAGCATTTTTAAAAGTCAGCGGAATTCCGAGAACAATGGAAGAGTTCTGAATCATTTTTAAACGTCAGCGGAATTTTGAAAACAATGGAAGATTTCCGAAGCATTTTTAAACGTCAGCGGAATTCTGCGAACACTGGAAGACTTCCGAAGCTTTTTTAAACTTCAGCGGAATTTGGAGAACAATCGAAGAGTTCTGAATCATTTTTAAAAGTCAGCGGAATTCCGAGAACACTGGAAGAGTTCCGAAGCATTTTTAAACTTCAGCGGAATTTGGAGAACAATCGAATAGTTCCGAACCATTTTTAAAAGTCAGCGGAATTCCGAGAACAATAGAAGAGTTGTGAAGCAATTTTAAGCGTCAGCGGAATTCCGAGAACAATGGAAGAATTCCGAAGCATTTTTAAACTTCAAAACTTCAGCGGAATTCCGAGAACAATGGAAGAGTTCCGAAGCATTTTTAAAAGTCAGCGGAATTCCGAGAACAATGGAAGAGTTCCGAAGCATTTTTAAACGTCAGCGGAATTCTGCGAACACTGGAAGAGTTCCGAAGCATTTTTACACTTCAGCAGAATTTGGAGAACAATCGAAGAGTTCCGAAGCATTTTTAAAAGTCAGCGGAATTCCGAGAACAATTTAAGAGTTCTGAAGCATTTTTAAACATCAGCGGAATTTTGAAAACAATGGAAGATTTCCGAAGCATTTTTAAAAGTCAGCAGAATTCCGAGAACAATAGAAGGGTACCAAAGCATGTTTAAACTTCAGCGGAATTCTGAGAACAATGTAAGAGTTCCGAAGCATTTTTAAACTTCACCGGAATTACGAGAACAATTTAAGAGTTCTGAAGCATTTTTAAACATCAGCGGAATTTTGAAAACAATGGAAGATTTCCGAAGCATTTTTAAAAGTCAGCGGAATTCTGAGAACAATAGAAGAGTTGTGAAGCATTTTTAAGCGTCAGCGGAATTCCGAGAACAATGGAAGAGTTCCGAAGCATTCTTAAACTTCAGCGGAATTCCGAGAACAATGGAAGAGTTCCGAAGCATTCTTAAACTTCAGCGGAATTCCGAGAACAATGGAAGAGTTCCGAAGCATTCTTAAACTTCAGCGGAATTCCGAGAACAATGGAAGAGTTCCGAAGCATTTTTAAAAGTCAGCGGAATTCCGAGAACAATAGAAGAGTTCAGAAGCATTTTTAAACTTCAGCAGAATTCCTGGATCAATGGAAGAGTTCCGAAGCATTTTTAAAAGTCAGCAGAATTCCGAGAACAATAGAAGGGTACCAAAGCATGTTTAAACTTCAGCGGAATTCTGAGAACAATGTAAGAGTTCCGAAGCATTTTTAAACTTCACCGGAATTCCGAGAACAATGGAAGAGTTCCGAAGCATTTTTAAACGTCAGCGGAATTTTGAAAACAATGGAAGATTTCCGAAGCATTTTTAAACTTCAGCAGAATTCCGAGAACAATGGAAGAGTTCCGAAGCATACTTAAACTTCAGCGGAATTCCGAGAACAATGGAAGAATTCTGAAGCATTTTTAAAAGTCAGCGGAATACCGAGAACAATGGAAGAGTTGTGAAGCATTTTTAAAAGTCAGCGGAATTCCAGAACAATGGAAGAGTTCCGAAGCATTTTTAAAAGTCAGCGGAATTCCGAGAACAATTTAAGAGTTCTGAAGCATTTTTAAACATCAGCGGAATTTTGAAAACAATGGAAGATTTCCGAAGCATTTTTAAAAGTCAGCGGAATTCTGAGAACAATAGAAGAGTTGTGAAGCATTTTTAAGCGTCAGCGGAATTCCGAGAACAATGGAAGAGTTCCGAAGCATTCTTAAACTTCAGCGGAATTCCGAGAACAATGGAAGAGTTCCGAAGCAATTTTAAAAGTCAGCGGAATTCCGAGAACAATAGAAGAGTTCAGAAGCATTTTTAAACTTCAGCAGAATTCCTGGATCAATGGAAGAGTTCCGAAGCATTTTTAAAAGTCAGCAGAATTCCGAGAACAATAGAAGGGTACCAAAGCATGTTTAAACTTCAGCGGAATTCTGAGAACAATGTAAGAGTTCCGAAGCATTTTTAAACTTCACCGGAATTCCGAGAACAATGGAAGAGTTCCGAAGCATTTTTAAACGTCAGCGGAATTTTGAAAACAATGGAAGATTTCCGAAGCATTTTTAAACTTCAGCAGAATTCCGAGAACAATGGAAGAGTTCCGAAGCATACTTAAACTTCAGCGGAATTCCGAGAACAATGGAAGAATTCTGAAGCATTTTTAAAAGTCAGCGGAATACCGAGAACAATGGAAGAGTTGTGAAGCATTTTTAAAAGTCAGCGGAATTCCAGAACAATGGAAGAGTTCCGAAGCATTTTTAAAAGTCAGCGGAATTCCGAGAACAATTTAAGAGTTCTGAAGCATTTTTAAACATCAGCGGAATTTTGAAAACAATGGAAGATTTCCGAAGCATTTTTAAAAGTCAGCGGAATTCTGAGAACAATAGAAGAGTTGTGAAGCATTTTTAAGCGTCAGCGGAATTCCGAGAACAATGGAAGAGTTCCGAAGCATTCTTAAACTTCAGCGGAATTCCGAGAACAATGGAAGAGTTCCGAAGCAATTTTAAAAGTCAGCGGAATTCCGAGAACAATAGAAGAGTTCAGAAGCATTTTTAAACTTCAGCAGAATTCCTGGATCAATGGAAGAGTTCCGAAGCATTTTTAAAAGTCAGCAGAATTCCGAGAACAATAGAAGGGTACCAAAGCATGTTTAAACTTCAGCGGAATTCTGAGAACAATGTAAGAGTTCCGAAGCATTTTTAAACTTCACCGGAATTCCGAGAACAATGGAAGAGTTCCGAAGCATTTTTAAACGTCAGCGGAATTTTGAAAACAATGGAAGATTTCCGAAGCATTTTTAAACTTCAGCAGAATTCCGAGAACAATGGAAGAGTTCCGAAGCATACTTAAACTTCAGCGGAATTCCGAGAACAATGGAAGAATTCTGAAGCATTTTTAAAAGTCAGCGGAATACCGAGAACAATGGAAGAGTTGTGTAGCATTTTTAAACGTCAGCGGAATTCCAGAACAATGGAAGAGTTCCGAAGCATTTTTAAATGTCAGCGGAATTCCGAGAACAATGGAAGAGTTCTGAAGCATTTTTAAACGTCAGCGGATTTTGAAAACAATGGAAGATTTCCGAAGCATTTTTAAACGTCAGCGGAATTTGGAGAACAATCGAAGAGTTCCGAAGCATTTTTAAACTTCAACGGAATTTGGAGAACAATCGAAGAGTTCCGAAGCAATTTTAAAAGTCAGCGGAATTCCGAGAACAATGGAAGAGTTGTGAAGCATTTTTAAACGTCAGTGGAATTCCAAGAACAATGGAAGAGTTCCGAAGCATTTTTAAATGTCAGCGGAATTCTGAGAAAAATGGAAGAGTTCCGAAGCATTTTTAAACTTCACCAGAATTCCGAGAACAATGGAAGAGTTCCGAAGCATACTTAAACTTCAGCGGAATTCCGAGAACAATGGAAGAGTTCAGAAGCATTTTTAAAAGTCAGCGGAATTCCGAGAACAATGGAAGAGTTGTGAAGCATTTTTAAACATCAGCGGAATTCCGAGAACAATGGAAGAGTTCCGAAGCATTTTTAAACGTCAGCGGAATTCCAAGAACAATGGAAGAGTTCTGAAGCCTTTTTAAATGTCAGCGGAATTCCGAGAACAATGGAAGAGTTCCGAAGCATTTTTAAATGTCAGCGGAATTCCGAGAACAATAGAAGAGTTGTGAAGCAGTTTTAAGCGTCAGCGTAATTCCGAGAACAATGGAAGAGTTCCAAAGCATTTTGAAACTTCAGCAGAATTCCGAGAACAATGGAAGAGTTCCGAAGCATTTTTAAACTTCAGCAGAATTCCGAGAACAATGGAAGAGTTCCGAAGCATTCTTAAACTTCAGCGGAATTCCGAAAACAATGGAAGAGTTCCGAATCATTTTTAAATGTCAGCGGAATTCCGAGAACAATAGAAGAGTTGTGAAGCATTTTTAAGCGTCAGCGGAATTCCGAGAACAATGGAAGAGTTCCGAAGCATTCTTAAACTTCAGCGGAATTCCGAGAACAATAGAAGGGTACCAAAGCATGTTTAAACTTCAGCGGAATTCTGAGAACAATGTAAGAGTTCCGAAGCATTTTTAAACTTCACCGGAATTCCGAGAACAATGGAAGAGTTTCGAAGCATTTTTAAAAGTCAGCGGAATTCCGAGAACAATAGAAGAGTTGTGAAGCAATTTTAAGCGTCAGCGGAATTCCGAGAACAATGGAAGAGTTCCGAAGCATTTTGAAACGTCAGCGGAATTCCGAGAACAATGGAAGAGTTCTGAAGCATTTTTAAAAGACAGCGGAATTCTGAGAACAATAGAAGAGTTGTGAAGCATTTTTAAGCGTCAGCGGAATTCCGAGAACAATGGAAGAATTCCGAAGCATTTTTAAACGTCAGCGGAATTCTGCGAACACTAGAAGAGTTCCGAAGCATTTTTAAACTTCAGCGGAATTTGGAAAACAATCGAAGAGTTTCGAAGCATTTTTAAAAGTCAGCGGAATTCCGAGAACAATGGAAAAGTTCTGAAGCATTTTTAAACATCAGCGGAATTTTGAAAACAATGGAAGATTTCCGAAGCATTTTTAAACGTCAGCGGAATTCCGAGAACAATGGAAGAGTTCCGAAGCATTTTTAAATGTCAACGGAATTCCGAGAACAATAGAAGAGTTGTGAAGCATTTTTAAGCGTCAGCGATATTCCGAGAACAATGGAAGAGTTCCGAAGCATTTTTAAACTTCAGCAGAATTCTGAGAACAATGGAAGAGTTCTGAAGCATTCTTAAACTTCAGCGGAATTCCGAGAACAATGGAAGAGTTGTGAAGCATTTTTAAGCGTCAGCGGAATTCCGAGAACAATGGAAGAATTCCGAAGCATTTTTAAACTTCAAAACTTCAGCAGAATTCCAAGAACAATGGAAGAGTTTCGAAGCATTCTTAAACTTCAGCGGAATTCCGAGAGCAATGGAAGAGTTCCGAAGCATTTTTAAAAGTCAGCGGAATTCCGAGAACAATAGAAGAGTTCCGAAGCATTTTTAAACTTCAGAAGAATTCCTGGATCAATGGAAGAGTTCCGAACCATTTTTAAAAGTCAGCAGAATTTCGAGAACAATAGAAGGGTACCAAAGCATGTTTAAACTTCAGTGGTATTCTGAGAACAATGTAAGAATTCCGAAGCATTTTTAAACTTCACCGGAATTCCGAGAACAATGGAAGAGTTCCGAAGCATTTTTAAACGTCAGCGGAATTCCGAGAACAATGGAAGAGTTCTGAATCATTTTTAAACGTCAGCGGAATTTTGAAAACAATGGAAGATTTCCGAAGCATTTTTAAACGTCAGCGGAATTCTGAGAACAATGGAAGAGTTCCGAAGCATTTTTAAACTTCAGCGGAATTTGGAGAACAATCGAAGAGTTCTGAAGCATTTTTAAAAGTCAGCGGAATTCCGAGAACACTGGAAGAGTTCCGAAGCATTTTTAAACTTCAGCGGAATTTGGAGAACAATCGAATAGTTCCGAAGCATTTTTAAAAGTCAGCGGAATTCCGAGAACAATTTAAGAGTTCTGAAGCATTTTTAAACATCAGCGGAATTTTGAAAACAATGGAAGATTTCCGAAGCATTTTTAAAAGTCAGCGGAATTCTGAGAACACTAGAAGAGTTGTGAAGCATTTTTAAGCATCAGCGGAATTCCGAGAACAATGGAAGAGTTCCGAAGCATTCTTAAACTTCAGCGGAATTCCGAGAACAATGGAAGAGTTCCGAAGCATTTTTAAAAGTCAGCGGAATTCCGAGAACAATAGAAGAGTTCAGAAGCATTTTTAAACTTCAGCAGAATTCCTGGATCAATGGAAGAGTTCCGAAGCATTTTTAAAAGTCAGCAGAATTCCGAGAACAATAGAAGGGTACCAAAGCATGTTTAAACTTCAGCGGAATTCTGAGAACAATGTAAGAGTTCCGAAGCATTTTTAAACTTCACCGGAATTCCGAGAACAATGGAAGAGTTCCGAAGCATTTTTAAACGTCAGCGGAATTTTGAAAACAATGGAAGATTTCCGAAGCATTTTTAAACTTCAGCAGAATTCCGAGAACAATGGAAGAGTTCCGAAGCATTTTTAAATGTCAGCGGAATTCCGAGAACAATAGAAGAGTTGTGAAGCAGTTTTAAGCGTCAGCGTAATTCCGAGAACAATGGAAGAGTTCCAAAGCATTTTGAAACTTCAGCAGAATTCCGAGAACAATGGAAGAGTTCCGAAGCATTTTTAAACTTCAGCAGAATTCCGAGAACAATGGAAGAGTTCCGAAGCATTCTTAAACTTCAGCGGAATTCCGAAAACAATGGAAGAGTTCCGAATCATTTTTAAATGTCAGCGGAATTCCGAGAACAATAGAAGAGTTGTGAAGCATTTTTAAGCGTCAGCGGAATTCCGAGAACAATGGAAGAGTTCCGAAGCATTCTTAAACTTCAGCGGAATTCCGAGAACAATAGAAGGGTACCAAAGCATGTTTAAACTTCAGCGGAATTCTGAGAACAATGTAAGAGTTCCGAAGCATTTTTAAACTTCACCGGAATTCCGAGAACAATGGAAGAGTTCTGAAGCATTCTTAAACTTCAGCGGAATTCCGAGAACAATGGAAGAGTTTCGAAGCATTTTTAAAAGTCAGCGGAATTCCGAGAACAATAGAAGAGTTGTGAAGCAATTTTAAGCGTCAGCGGAATTCCGAGAACAATGGAAGAGTTCCGAAGCATTTTGAAACGTCAGCGGAATTCCGAGAACAATGGAAGAGTTCTGAAGCATTTTTAAAAGACAGCGGAATTCTGAGAACAATAGAAGAGTTGTGAAGCATTTTTAAGCGTCAGCGGAATTCCGAGAACAATGGAAGAATTCCGAAGCATTTTTAAACGTCAGCGGAATTCTGCGAACACTAGAAGAGTTCCGAAGCATTTTTAAACTTCAGCGGAATTTGGAAAACAATCGAAGAGTTTCGAAGCATTTTTAAAAGTCAGCGGAATTCCGAGAACAATGGAAAAGTTCTGAAGCATTTTTAAACATCAGCGGAATTTTGAAAACAATGGAAGATTTCCGAAGCATTTTTAAACGTCAGCGGAATTCCGAGAACAATGGAAGAGTTCCGAAGCATTTTTAAATGTCAACGGAATTCCGAGAACAATAGAAGAGTTGTGAAGCATTTTTAAGCGTCAGCGATATTCCGAGAACAATGGAAGAGTTCCGAAGCATTTTTAAACTTCAGCAGAATTCTGAGAACAATGGAAGAGTTCTGAAGCATTCTTAAACTTCAGCGGAATTCCGAGAACAATGGAAGAGTTGTGAAGCATTTTTAAGCGTCAGCGGAATTCCGAGAACAATGGAAGAATTCCGAAGCATTTTTAAACTTCAAAACTTCAGCAGAATTCCAAGAACAATGGAAGAGTTTCGAAGCATTCTTAAACTTCAGCGGAATTCCGAGAGCAATGGAAGAGTTCCGAAGCATTTTTAAAAGTCAGCGGAATTCCGAGAACAATAGAAGAGTTCCGAAGCATTTTTAAACTTCAGAAGAATTCCTGGATCAATGGAAGAGTTCCGAAGCATTTTTAAAAGTCAGCAGAATTTCGAGAACAATAGAAGGGTACCAAAGCATGTTTAAACTTCAGTGGTATTCTGAGAACAATGTAAGAATTCCGAAGCATTTTTAAACTTCACCGGAATTCCGAGAACAATGGAAGAGTTCCGAAGCATTTTTAAACGTCAGCGGAATTCCGAGAACAATGGAAGAGTTCTGAATCATTTTTAAACGTCAGCGGAATTTTGAAAACAATGGAAGATTTCCGAAGCATTTTTAAACGTCAGCGGAATTCTGAGAACAATGGAAGAGTTCCGAAGCATTTTTAAACTTCAGCGGAATTTGGAGAACAATCGAAGAGTTCTGAAGCATTTTTAAAAGTCAGCGGAATTCCGAGAACACTGGAAGAGTTCCGAAGCATTTTTAAACTTCAGCGGAATTTGGAGAACAATCGAATAGTTCCGAAGCATTTTTAAAAGTCAGCGGAATTCCGAGAACAATGGAAGCTTTGTGAAGCATTTTTAAACGTCAGCGGAATTCCGAGAACAATGGAAGAGTTCCGAAGCATTTTTAAACGTCAGCGGAATTCCGAGAACAATGGAAGAGTTCTGAAGCCTTTTTAAATGTCAGCGGAATTCCGAGAACAATGGAAGAGTTGTGAAGCATTTTTAAGCATCAGCGGAATTCCGAGAACAATGGAAGAGTTCCGAAGCATTTTTAAACTTCAGCAGAATTCTGAGAACAATGGAAGAGTTCCGAAGCATTCTTAAACTTCAGCGGAATTCCGAGAACAATGGAAGAGTTTCGAAGCATTATTAAAAGTCAGCGGAATTCCGAGAACAATAGAAGAGTTGTGAAGCAATTTTAAGCGTCAGCGGAATTCCGAGAACAATGGAAGAATTCCGAAGCATTTTTAAACTTCAAAACTTCAGCGGAATTCCGAGAACAATGGAAGAGTTCCGAAGCATTTTTAAAAGTCAGCGGAATTCCGAGAACAATGGAAGAGTTCCGAAGCATTTTTAAACGTCAGCGGAATTCTGCGAACACTGGAAGAGTTCCGAAGCATTTTTAAACTTCAGCAGGATTTGGAGAACAATCGAAGAGTTCCGAAGCATTTTTAAAAGTCAGCGGAATTCCGAGAACAATTTAAGAGTTCTGAAGCATTTTTAAACATCAGCGGAATTTTGAAAACAATGGAAGATTTCCGAAGCATTTTTAAAAGTCAGCGGAATTCTGAGAACACTAGAAGAGTTGTGAAGCATTTTTAAGCATCAGCGGAATTCCGAGAACAATGGAAGAGTTCCGAAGCATTCTTAAACTTCAGCGGAATTCCGAGAACAATGGAAGAGTTCCGAAGCATTTTTAAAAGTCAGCGGAATTCCGAGAACAATAGAAGAGTTCAGAAGCATTTTTAAACTTCAGCAGAATTCCTGGATCAATGGAAGAGTTCCGAAGCATTTTTAAAAGTCAGCAGAATTCCGAGAACAATAGAAGGGTACCAAAGCATGTTTAAACTTCAGCGGAATTCTGAGAACAATGTAAGAGTTCCGAAGCATTTTTAAACTTCACCGGAATTCCGAGAACAATGGAAGAGTTCCGAAGCATTTTTAAACGTCAGCGGAATTTTGAAAACAATGGAAGATTTCCGAAGCATTTTTAAACTTCAGCAGAATTCCGAGAACAATGGAAGAGTTCCGAAGCATACTTAAACTTCAGCGGAATTCCGAGAACAATGGAAGAATTCTGAAGCATTTTTAAAAGTCAGCGGAATACCGATGACAATGGAAGAGTTGTGAAGCATTTTTAAAAGTCAGCGGAATTCCAGAACAATGGAAGAGTTCCGAAGCATTTTTAAAAGTCAGCGGAATTCCGAGAACAATTTAAGAGTTCTGAAGCATTTTTAAACATCAGCGGAATTTTGAAAACAATGGAAGATTTCCAAAGCATTTTTAAAAGTCAGCGGAATTCTGAGAACAATAGAAGAGTTGTGAAGCATTTTTAAGCGTCAGCGGAATTCTGAGAACAATGGAAGAGTTCCGAAGCATTCTTAAACTTCAGCGGAATTCCGAGAACAATGGAAGAGTTCCGAAGCATTTTTAAAATTCAGCGGAATTCCGAGAACAATAGAAGAGTTCAGAAGCATTTTTAAACTTCAGCAGAATTCCTGGATCAATGGAAGAGTTCCGAAGCATTTTTAAAAGTCAGCAGAATTCCGAGAACAATAGAAGGGTACCAAAGCATGTTTAAACTTCAGCGGAATTCTGAGAACAATGTAAGAGTTCCGAAGCATTTTTAAACTTCACCGGAATTCCGAGAACAATGGAAGAGTTCCGAAGCATTTTTAAACGTCAGCGGAATTTTGAAAACAATGGAAGATTTCCGAAGCATTTTTAAACTTCAGCAGAATTCCGAGAACAATGGAAGAGTTCCGAAGCATACTGAAACTTCAGCGGAATTCCGAGAACAATGGAAGAATTCTGAAGCATTTTTAAAAGTCAGCGGAATACCGAGAACAATGGAAGAGTTGTGTAGCATTTTTAAACGTCAGCGGAATTCCAGAACAATGGAAGAGTTCCGAAGCATTTTTAAATGTCAGCGGAATTCCGAGAACAATGGAAGAGTTCTGAAGCATTTTTAAACGTCAGCGGATTTTGAAAACAATGGAAGATTTCCGAAGCATTTTTAAACGTCAGCGGAATTTGGAGAACAATCGAAGAGTTCCGAAGCATTTTTAAACTTCAACGGAATTTGGAGAACAATCGAAGAGTTCCGAAGCAATTTTAAAAGTCAGCGGAATTCTGAGAAAAATGGAAGAGTTCCGAAGCATTTTTAAATGTCAGCGGAATTCTGAGAAAAATGGAAGAGTTCCGAAGCATTTTTAAACTTCACCAGAATTCCGAGAACAATGGAAGAGTTCCGAAGCATACTTAAACTTCAGCGGAATTCCGAGAACAATGGAAGAGTTCAGAAGCATTTTTAAAAGTCAGCGGAATTCCGAGAACAATGGAAGAGTTGTGAAGCATTTTTAAACATCAGCGGAATTCCGAGAACAATGGAAGAGTTCCGAAGCATTTTTAAACGTCAGCGGAATTCCAAGAACAATGGAAGAGTTCTGAAGCCTTTTTAAATGTCAGCGGAATTCCGAGAACAATGGAAGAGTTCCGAAGCATTTTTAAATGTCAGCGGAATTCCGAGAACAATAGAAGAGTTGTGAAGCAGTTTTAAGCGTCAGCGTAATTCCGAGAACAATGGAAGAGTTCCGAAGCATTTTGAAACTTCAGCAGAATTCCGAGAACAATGGAAGAGTTCCGAAGCATTTTTAAACTTCAGCAGAATTCCGAGAACAATGGAAGAGTTCCGAAGCATTCTTAAACTTCAGCGGAATTCCGAAAACAATGAAAGAGTTCCGAATCATTTTTAAATGTCAGCGGAATTCCGAGAACAATAGAAGAGTTGTGAAGCATTTTTAAGCGTCAGCGGAATTCCGAGAACAATGGAAGAGTTCCGAAGCATTCTTAAACTTCAGCGGAATTCCGAGAACAATAGAAGAGTTCAGAAGCATTTTTAAACTTCAGCAGAATTCCTGGATCAATGGAAGAGTTCCGAAGCATTTTTAAAAGTCAGCAGAATTCCGAGAACAATAGAAGGGTACCAAAGCATGTTTAAACTTCACCGGAATTCTGAGAACAAAGTAAGAGTTCCGAAGCATTTTTAAACTTCACCGGAATTCCGAGAACAATGGAAGAGTTCCGAAGCATTTTTAAACGTCAGCGGAATTTTGAAAACAATGGAAGATTTCCGAAGCATTTTTAAACTTCAGCAGAATTCCTGGATCAATGGAAGAGTTCCGAAGCATTTTTAAAAGTCAGCAGAATTCCGAGAACAATAGAAGGGTACCAAAGCATGTTTAAACTTCAGCGGAATTCTGAGAACAATGTAAGAGTTCCGAAGCATTTTTAAACTTCACCGGAATTCCGAGAACAATGGAAGAGTTCTGAAGCATTCTTAAACTTCAGCGGAATTCCGAGAACAATGGAAGAGTTTCGAAGCATTTTTAAAAGTCAGCGGAATTCCGAGAACAATAGAAGAGTTGTGAAGCAATTTTAAGCGTCAGCGGAATTCCGAGAACAATGGAAGAGTTCCGAAGCATTTTGAAACGTCAGCGGAATTCCGAGAACAATGGAAGAGTTCTGAAGCATTTTTAAAAGACAGCGGAATTCTGAGAACAATAGAAGAGTTGTGAAGCATTTTTAAGCGTCAGCGGAATTCCGAGAACAATGGAAGAATTCCGAAGCATTTTTAAACGTCAGCGGAATTTTGAAAACAATGGAAGATTTCCGAAGCTTTTTTAAACGTCAGCGGAATTCCGAGAACAATGGAAGAGTTCCGAAGCATTTTTAAATGTCAACGGAATTCCGAGAACAATAGAAGAGTTGTGAAGCATTTTTAAGCGTCAGCGATATTCCGAGAACAATGTAAGAGTTCCGAAGCATTTTTAAACTTCAGCAGAATTCTGAGAACAATGGAAGAGTTCTGAAGCATACTTAAACTTCAGCGGAATTCCGAGAACAATGGAAGAGTTGTGAAGCATTTTTAAGCGTCAGCGGAATTCCGAGAACAATGGAAGAATTCCGAAGCATTTTTAAACTTCAAAACTTCAGCAGAATTCCAAGAACAATGGAAGAGTTTCGAAGCATTCTTAAACTTCAGCGGAATTCCGAGAGCAATGGAAGAGTTCCGAAGCATTTTTAAAAGTCAGCGGAATTCCGAGAACAATAGAAGAGTTCCGAAGCATTTTTAAACTTCAGAAGAATTCCTGGATCAATGGAAGAGTTCCGAAGCATTTTTAAAAGTCAGCAGAATTTCGAGAACAATAGAAGGGTACCAAAGCATGTTTAAACTTCAGTGGTATTCTGAGAACAATGTAAGAATTCCGAAGCATTTTTAAACTTCACCGGAATTCCGAGAACAATGGAAGAGTTCCGAAGCATTTTTAAACGTCAGCGGAATTCCGAGAACAATGGAAGAGTTCTGAATCATTTTTAAACGTCAGCGGAATTTTGAAAACAATGGAAGATTTCCGAAGCATTTTTAAACGTCAGCGGAATTCTGAGAACAATGGAAGAGTTCCGAAGCATTTTTAAACTTCAGCGGAATTTGGAGAACAATCGAAGAGTTCTGAAGCATTTTTAAAAGTCAGCGGAATTCCGAGAACACTGGAAGAGTTCCGAAGCATTTTTAAACTTCAGCGGAATTTGGAGAACAATCGAATAGTTCCGAAGCATTTTTAA
Organism: Phyllobates terribilis; assembly: GCF_046119375.1. NCBI lineage: Eukaryota > Metazoa > Chordata > Amphibia > Anura > Dendrobatidae > Phyllobates > Phyllobates terribilis. The sequence continues at coordinate 7,664,223 of NW_027362788.1, read as the reverse complement.
AAGTCAGCGGAATTCCGAGAACAATGGAAGCTTTGTGAAGCATTTTTAAACGTCAGCGGAATTCCGAGAACAATGGAAGAGTTCCGAAGCATTTTTAAACGTCAGCGGAATTCCGAGAACAATGGAAGAGTTCTGAAGCCTTTTTAAATGTCAGCGGAATTCCGAGAACAATGGAAGAGTTGTGAAGCATTTTTAAGCATCAGCGGAATTCCGAGAACAATGGAAGAGTTCCGAAGCATTTTTAAACTTCAGCAGAATTCTGAGAACAATGGAAGAGTTCCGAAGCATTCTTAAACTTCAGCGGAATTCCGAGAACAATGGAAGAGTTTCGAAGCATTATTAAAAGTCAGCGGAATTCCGAGAACAATAGAAGAGTTGTGAAGCAATTTTAAGCGTCAGCGGAATTCCGAGAACAATGGAAGAATTCCGAAGCATTTTTAAACTTCAAAACTTCAGCGGAATTCCGAGAACAATGGAAGAGTTCCGAAGCATTTTTAAAAGTCAGCGGAATTCCGAGAACAATGGAAGAGTTCCGAAGCATTTTTAAACGTCAGCGGAATTCTGCGAACACTGGAAGAGTTCCGAAGCATTTTTAAACTTCAGCAGGATTTGGAGAACAATCGAAGAGTTCCGAAGCATTTTTAAAAGTCAGCGGAATTCCGAGAAAAATTTAAGAGTTCTGAAGCATTTTTAAACATCAGCGGAATTTTGAAAACAATGGAAGATTTCCGAAGCATTTTTAAAAGTCAGCGGAATTCTGAGAACACTAGAAGAGTTGTGAAGCATTTTTAAGCATCAGCGGAATTCCGAGAACAATGGAAGAGTTCCGAAGCATTCTTAAACTTCAGCGGAATTCCGAGAACAATGGAAGAGTTCCGAAGCATTTTTAAAAGTCAGCAGAATTCCGAGAACAATAGAAGAGTTCAGAAGCATTTTTAAACTTCAGCAGAATTCCTGGATCAATGGAAGCGTTCCGAAGCATTTTTAAAAGTCAGCAGAATTCCGAGAACAATAGAAGGGTACCAAAGCATGTTTAAACTTCAGCGGAATTCTGAGAACAATGTAAGAGTTCCGAAGCATTTTTAAACTTCACCGGAATTCCGAGAACAATGGAAGAGTTCCGAAGCATTTTTAAACGTCAGCGGAATTTTGAAAACAATGGAAGATTTCCGAAGCATTTTTAAACTTCAGCAGAATTCCGAGAACAATGGAAGAGTTCCGAAGCATACTTAAACTTCAGCGGAATTCCGAGAACAATGGAAGAATTCTGAAGCATTTTTAAAAGTCAGCGGAATACCGATGACAATGGAAGAGTTGTGAAGCATTTTTAAAAGTCAGCGGAATTCCAGAACAATGGAAGAGTTCCGAAGCATTTTTAAAAGTCAGCGGAATTCCGAGAACAATTTAAGAGTTCTGAAGCATTTTTAAACATCAGCGGAATTTTGAAAACAATGGAAGATTTCCAAAGCATTTTTAAAAGTCAGCGGAATTCTGAGAACAATAGAAGAGTTGTGAAGCATTTTTAAGCGTCAGCGGAATTCTGAGAACAATGGAAGAGTTCCGAAGCATTCTTAAACTTCAGCGGAATTCCGAGAACAATGGAAGAGTTCCGAAGCATTTTTAAAATTCAGCGGAATTCCGAGAACAATAGAAGAGTTCAGAAGCATTTTTAAACTTCAGCAGAATTCCTGGATCAATGGAAGAGTTCCGAAGCATTTTTAAAAGTCAGCAGAATTCCGAGAACAATAGAAGGGTACCAAAGCATGTTTAAACTTCAGCGGAATTCTGAGAACAATGTAAGAGTTCCGAAGCATTTTTAAACTTCACCGGAATTCCGAGAACAATGGAAGAGTTCCGAAGCATTTTTAAACGTCAGCGGAATTTTGAAAACAATGGAAGATTTCCGAAGCATTTTTAAACTTCAGCAGAATTCCGAGAACAATGGAAGAGTTCCGAAGCATACTTAAACTTCAGCGGAATTCCGAGAACAATGGAAGAATTCTGAAGCATTTTTAAAAGTCAGCGGAATACCGAGAACAATGGAAGAGTTGTGTAGCATTTTTAAACGTCAGCGGAATTCCAGAACAATGGAAGAGTTCCGAAGCATTTTTAAATGTCAGCGGAATTCCGAGAACAATGGAAGAGTTCTGAAGCATTTTTAAACGTCAGCGGATTTTGAAAACAATGGAAGATTTCCGAAGCATTTTTAAACGTCAGCGGAATTTGGAGAACAATCGAAGAGTTCCGAAGCATTTTTAAACTTCAACGGAATTTGGAGAACAATCGAAGAGTTCCGAAGCAATTTTAAAAGTCAGCGGAATTCTGAGAAAAATGGAAGAGTTCCGAAGCATTTTTAAATGTCAGCGGAATTCTGAGAAAAATGGAAGAGTTCCGAAGCATTTTTAAACTTCACCAGAATTCCGAGAACAATGGAAGAGTTCCGAAGCATACTTAAACTTCAGCGGAATTCCGAGAACAATGGAAGAGTTCAGAAGCATTTTTAAAAGTCAGCGGAATTCCGAGAACAATGGAAGAGTTGTGAAGCATTTTTAAACATCAGCGGAATTCCGAGAACAATGGAAGAGTTCCGAAGCATTTTTAAACGTCAGCGGAATTCCAAGAACAATGGAAGAGTTCTGAAGCCTTTTTAAATGTCAGCGGAATTCCGAGAACAATGGAAGAGTTCCGAAGCATTTTTAAATGTCAGCGGAATTCCGAGAACAATAGAAGAGTTGTGAAGCAGTTTTAAGCGTCAGCGTAATTCCGAGAACAATGGAAGAGTTCCGAAGCATTTTGAAACTTCAGCAGAATTCCGAGAACAATGGAAGAGTTCCGAAGCATTTTTAAACTTCAGCAGAATTCCGAGAACAATGGAAGAGTTCCGAAGCATTCTTAAACTTCAGCGGAATTCCGAAAACAATGAAAGAGTTCCGAATCATTTTTAAATGTCAGCGGAATTCCGAGAACAATAGAAGAGTTGTGAAGCATTTTTAAGCGTCAGCGGAATTCCGAGAACAATGGAAGAGTTCCGAAGCATTCTTAAACTTCAGCGGAATTCCGAGAACAATAGAAGAGTTCAGAAGCATTTTTAAACTTCAGCAGAATTCCTGGATCAATGGAAGAGTTCCGAAGCATTTTTAAAAGTCAGCAGAATTCCGAGAACAATAGAAGGGTACCAAAGCATGTTTAAACTTCACCGGAATTCTGAGAACAAAGTAAGAGTTCCGAAGCATTTTTAAACTTCACCGGAATTCCGAGAACAATGGAAGAGTTCCGAAGCATTTTTAAACGTCAGCGGAATTTTGAAAACAATGGAAGATTTCCGAAGCATTTTTAAACTTCAGCAGAATTCCTGGATCAATGGAAGAGTTCCGAAGCATTTTTAAAAGTCAGCAGAATTCCGAGAACAATAGAAGGGTACCAAAGCATGTTTAAACTTCAGCGGAATTCTGAGAACAATGTAAGAGTTCCGAAGCATTTTTAAACTTCACCGGAATTCCGAGAACAATGGAAGAGTTCTGAAGCATTTTTAAACGTCAGCGGAATTTTGAAAACAATGGAAGATTTCCGAAGCATTTTTAAACGTCAGCAGAATTCTGCGAACACTGGAAGAGTTCCGAAGCATTTTTAAACTTCAGCGGAATTTGGAGAACAATCGAAGAGTTCCGAAGCATTTTTAAAAGTCAGCGGAATTCCGAGAACACTGGAGGAGTTCCGAAGCATTTTTAAACTTCAGCGGAATTTGGAGAACAATCAAAGAGTTCCGAAGCATTTTTAAAAGTCAGCGGAATTCCGAGAACAATGGAAGAGTTGTGAAGCATTTTTAAACTTCAGCGGAATTCCGAGAACAATGGAAGAGTTCCGAAGCATTTTTAAACGTCAGCGGAATTCCGAGAACAATGGAAGGGTTCTGAAGCCTTTTTAAATGTCAGCGGAATTCCGAGAACAATGGAAGACTTCTGAAGCATTTTTAAATGTCAGCGGAATTCTGAGAACAATGGAAGAGTTCCGAAGCATTTTTAAACTTCAGCAGAATTCCGAGAACAATGGAAGAGTTCTGAAGCATTTTTAAACGTCAGCGGAATTTGGAGAACAATCGAAGAGTTCCGAAGCATTTTTAAACTTCAACAGAATTTGGAGAACAATCGAAGAGTTCCGAAGCAATTTTAAAAGTCAGCGGAATTCCGAGAACAATGGAAGAGTTGTGAAGCATTTTTAAACGTCAGTGGAATTCCAAGAACAATGGAAGAGTTCCGAAGCATTTTTAAATGTCAGCGGAATTCTGAGAACAATGGAAGAGTTCCGAAGCATTTTTAAACTTCAGCAGAATTCCGAGAACAATGGAAGAGTTCCGAAGCATTTTTAAAAGTCAGCGGAATTCCGAGAACACTGGAAGAGTTCCGAAGCATTTTTAAACTTCAGCGGAATTTGGAGAACAATCGAAGAGTTCCGAAGCATTTTTAAAAGTCAGCGGAATTCCGAGAACAATGGAAGCTTTGTGAAGCATTTTTAAACGTCAGCGGAATTCCGAGAACAATGGAAGAGTTCCGAAGCATTTTTAAACGTCAGCGGAATTCCGAGAACAATGGAAGAGTTCTGAAGCCTTTTTAAATGTCAGCGGAATGCCGAGAACAATGGAATAGTTGTGAAGCATTTTTAAGCATCAGCGGAATTCCGAGAACAATGGAAGAGTTCCGAAGCATTTTTAAACTTCAGCGGAATTTGGAGAACAATCGAAGAGTTCCGAAGCATTTTTAAAAGTCAGCGGAATTCCGAGAACACTGGAGGAGTTCCGAAGCATTTTTAAACTTCAGCGGAATTTGGAGAACAATCAAAGAGTTCCGAAGCATTTTTAAAAGTCAGCGGAATTCCGAGAACAATGGAAGAGTTGTGAAGCATTTTTAAACGTCAGCGGAATTCCGAGAACAATGGAAGAGTTCCGAAGCATTTTTAAACGTCAGCGGAATTCCGAGAACAATGGAAGACTTCTGAAGCATTTTTAAATGTCAGCGGAATTCTGAGAACAATGGAAGAGTTCCGAAGCATTTTTAAACTTCAGCAGAATTCCGAGAACAATGGAAGAGTTCTGAAGCATTTTTAAACGTCAGCGGAATTTGGAGAACAATCGAAGAGTTCCGAAGCATTTTTAAACTTCAACAGAATTTGGAGAACAATCGAAGAGTTCCGAAGCAATTTTAAAAGTCAGCGGAATTCCGAGAACAATGGAAGAGTTGTGAAGCATTTTTAAACGTCAGTGGAATTCCAAGAACAATGGAAGAGTTCCGAAGCATTTTTAAATGTCAGCGGAATTCTGAGAACAATGGAAGAGTTCCGAAGCATTTTTAAACTTCAGCAGAATTCCGAGAACAATGGAAGAGTTCCGAAGCATTTTTAAAAGTCAGCGGAATTCCGAGAACACTGGAAGAGTTCCGAAGCATTTTTAAACTTCAGCGGAATTTGGAGAACAATCGAAGAGTTCCGAAGCATTTTTAAAAGTCAGCGGAATTCCGAGAACAATGGAAGCTTTGTGAAGCATTTTTAAACGTCAGCGGAATTCCGAGAACAATGGAAGAGTTCCGAAGCATTTTTAAACGTCAGCGGAATTCCGAGAACAATGGAAGAGTTCTGAAGCCTTTTTAAATGTCAGCGGAATGCCGAGAACAATGGAATAGTTGTGAAGCATTTTTAAGCATCAGCGGAATTCCGAGAACAATGGAAGAGTTTCGAAGCATTTTTAAACTTCAGCAGAATTCTGAGAACAATGGAAGAGTTCCGAAGCATTCTTAAACTTCAGCGGAATTCCGAGAACAATGGAAGAGTTTCGAAGCATTTTTAAAAGTCAGCGGAATTCCGAGAACAATAGAAGAGTTGTAAAGCAATTTTAAGCGTCAGCGGAATTCCGAGAACAATGGAAGAGTTCCGAAGCATTTTGAAACGTCAGCGGAATTCCGAGAACAATGGAAGAGTTCTGAAGCATTTTTAAAAGTCAGCGGAATTCTGAGAACAATAGAAGAGTTGTGAAGCATTTTTAAGCGTCAGCGGAATTCCGAGAACAATGGAAGAATTCCGAAGCATTTTTAAACGTCAGCGGAATTCTGCGAACAATGGAAGAGTTCCGAAGCATTTTTAAACTTCAGCGGAATTTGGAAAACAATCGAAGAGTTCCGAAGCATTTTTAAAAGTCAGCGGAATTCCGAGAACAATGGAAGAGTTCTGAAGCATTTTTAAACATCAGCGGAATTTTGAAAACAATGGAAGATTTCCGAAGCATTTTTAAACGTCAGCGGAATTCCGAGAACAATGGAAGAGTTCCGAAGCATTTTTAAATGTCAACGGAATTCCGAGAACAATAGAAGAGTTGTGAAGCATTTTTAAGCGTCAGCGATATTCCGAGAACAATGGAAGAGTTCCGAAGCATTTTTAAACTTCAGCAGAATTCTGAGAACAATGGAAGAGTTCTGAAGCATTCTTAAACTTCAGCGGAATTCCGAGAACAATGGAAGAGTTTTGAAGCAATTTTAAGCGTCAGCGGAATTCCGACAACAATGGAAGAGTTCCGAAGCATTTTTAAAAGTAAGCGGAATTCTGAGAACAATAGAAGAGTTGTGAAGCATTTTTAAGCGTCAGCGGAATTCCGAGAACAATGGAAGAATTCCGAAGCATTTTTAAACTTCAAAACTTCAGCAGAATTCCAAGAACAATGGAAGAGTTTCGAAGCATTCTTAAACTTCAGCGGAATTCCGAGAGCAATGGAAGAGTTCCGATGCATTTTTAAAAGTCAGCGGAATTCCGAGAACAATAGAAGAGTTCCGAAGCATTTTTAAACTTCAGAAGAATTCCTGGATCAATGGAAGAGTTCCGAAGCATTTTTAAAAGTCAGCCGATTTTCTAGAACAATAGAAGGGTACCAAAGCATGTTTAAACTTCAGTGGAATTCTGAGAACAATGTAAGAATTCCGAAGCATTTTTAAACTTCACCGGAATTCCGAGAACAATGGAAGAGTTCCGAAGCATTTTTAAACGTCAGCGGAATTCCGAGAACAATGGAAGAGTTCTGAATCATTTTTAAACGTCAGCGGAATTTTGAAAACAATGGAAGATTTCCGAAGCATTTTTAAACGTCAGCGGAATTCTGCGAACACTGGAAGACTTCCGAAGCATTTTTAAACTTCAGCGGAATTTGGAGAACAATCGAAGAGTTCTGAAGCATTTTTAAAAGTCAGCGGAATTCCGAGAACACTGGAAGAGTTCCGAAGCATTTTTAAACTTCAGCGGAATTTGGAGAACAATCGAATAGTTCCGAAGCATTTTTAAAAGTCAGCGGAATTCCGAGAACAATGGAAGCTTTGTGAAGCATTTTTAAACGTCAGCGGAATTCCGAGAACAATGGAAGAGTTCCGAAGCATTTTTAAACGTCAGCGGAATTCCGAGAACAATGGAAGAGTTCTGAAGCCTTTTAAATGTCAGCGGAATTCCGAGAACAATGGAAGAGTTGTGAAGCATTTTTAAGCATCAGCGGAATTCCGAGAACAATGGAAGAGTTCCGAAGCATTTTTAAACTTCAGCAGAATTCTGAGAACAATGGAAGAGTTCCGAAGCATTCTTAAACTTCAGCGGAATTTGGAGAACAATCGAATAGTTCCGAAGCATTTTTAAAAGTCAGCGGAATTCCGAGAACAATGGAAGCTTTGTGAAGCATTTTTAAACGTCAGCGGAATTCCGAGAACAATGGAAGAGTTCCGAAGCATTTTTAAACGTCAGCGGAATTCCGAGAACAATGGAAGAGTTCTGAAGCCTTTTTAAATGTCAGCGGAATTCCGAGAACAATGGAAGAGTTGTGAAGCAATTTTAAGCGTCAGCGGAATTCCGAGAACAATGGAAGAATTCCGAAGCATTTTTAAACTTCAAAACTTCAGCGGAATTCCGAGAACAATGGAAGAGTTCCGAAGCATTTTTAAAAGTCAGCGGAATTCCGAGAACAATTTAAGAGTTCTGAAGCATTTTTAAACATCAGCGGAATTTTGAAAACAATGGAAGATTTCCGAAGCATTTTTAAAAGTCAGCGGAATTCTGAGAACAATAGAAGAGTTGTGAAGCATTTTTAAGCGTCAGCGGAATTCCGAGAACAATGGAAGAGTTCCGAAGCATTCTTAAACTTCAGCGGAATTCCGAGAACAATGGAAGAGTTCCGAAGCATTTTTAAAAGTCAGCGGAATTCCGAGAACAATAGAAGAGTTCAGAAGCATTTTTAAACTTCAGCAGAATTCCTGGATCAATGGAAGAGTTCCGAAGCATTTTTAAAAGTCAGCAGAATTCCGAGAACAATAGAAGGGTACCAAAGCATGTTTAAACTTCAGCGGAATTCTGAGAACAATGTAAGAGTTCCGAAGCATTTTTAAACTTCACCGGAATTCCGAGAACAATGGAAGAGTTCCGAAGCATTTTTAAACGTCAGCGGAATTTTGAAAACAATGGAAGATTTCCGAAGCATTTTTAAAAGTCAGCGGAATTCTGAGAACAATAGAAGAGTTGTGAAGCATTTTTAAGCGTCAGCGGAATTCTGAGAACAATGGAAGAGTTCCGAAGCATTCTTAAACTTCAGCGGAATTCCGAGAACAATGGAAGAGTTCCGAAGCATTTTTAAAATTCAGCGGAATTCCGAGAACAATAGAAGAGTTCAGAAGCATTTTTAAACTTCAGCAGAATTCCTGGATCAATGGAAGAGTTCCGAAGCATTTTTAAAAGTCAGCAGAATTCCGAGAACAATAGAAGGGTACCAAAGCATGTTTAAACTTCAGCGGAATTCTGAGAACAATGTAAGAGTTCCGAAGCATTTTTAAACTTCACCGGAATTCCGAGAACAATGGAAGAGTTCCGAAGCATTTTTAAACGTCAGCGGAATTTTGAAAACAATGGAAGATTTCCGAAGCATTTTTAAACTTCAGCAGAATTCCGAGAACAATGGAAGAGTTCCGAAGCATACTTAAACTTCAGCGGAATTCCGAGAACAATGGAAGAATTCTGAAGCATTTTTAAAAGTCAGCGGAATACCGAGAACAATGGAAGAGTTGTGTAGCATTTTTAAACGTCAGCGGAATTCCAGAACAATGGAAGAGTTCCGAAGCATTTTTAAATGTCAGCGGAATTCCGAGAACAATGGAAGAGTTCTGAAGCATTTTTAAACGTCAGCGGATTTTGAAAACAATGGAAGATTTCCGAAGCATTTTTAAACGTCAGCGGAATTTGGAGAACAATCGAAGAGTTCCGAAGCATTTTTAAACTTCAACGGAATTTGGAGAACAATCGAAGAGTTCCGAAGCAATTTTAAAAGTCAGCGGAATTCTGAGAAAAATGGAAGAGTTCCGAAGCATTTTTAAATGTCAGCGGAATTCTGAGAAAAATGGAAGAGTTCCGAAGCATTTTTAAACTTCACCAGAATTCCGAGAACAATGGAAGAGTTCCGAAGCATACTTAAACTTCAGCGGAATTCCGAGAACAATGGAAGAGTTCAGAAGCATTTTTAAAAGTCAGCGGAATTCCGAGAACAATGGAAGAGTTGTGAAGCATTTTTAAACATCAGCGGAATTCCGAGAACAATGGAAGAGTTCCGAAGCATTTTTAAACGTCAGCGGAATTCCAAGAACAATGGAAGAGTTCTGAAGCCTTTTTAAATGTCAGCGGAATTCCGAGAACAATGGAAGAGTTCCGAAGCATTTTTAAATGTCAGCGGAATTCCGAGAACAATAGAAGAGTTGTGAAGCAGTTTTAAGCGTCAGCGTAATTCCGAGAACAATGGAAGAGTTCCGAAGCATTTTGAAACTTCAGCAGAATTCCGAGAACAATGGAAGAGTTCCGAAGCATTTTTAAACTTCAGCAGAATTCCGAGAACAATGGAAGAGTTCCGAAGCATTCTTAAACTTCAGCGGAATTCCGAAAACAATGAAAGAGTTCCGAATCATTTTTAAATGTCAGCGGAATTCCGAGAACAATAGAAGAGTTGTGAAGCATTTTTAAGCGTCAGCGGAATTCCGAGAACAATGGAAGAGTTCCGAAGCATTCTTAAACTTCAGCGGAATTCCGAGAACAATAGAAGAGTTCAGAAGCATTTTTAAACTTCAGCAGAATTCCTGGATCAATGGAAGAGTTCCGAAGCATTTTTAAAAGTCAGCAGAATTCCGAGAACAATAGAAGGGTACCAAAGCATGTTTAAACTTCACCGGAATTCTGAGAACAAAGTAAGAGTTCCGAAGCATTTTTAAACTTCACCGGAATTCCGAGAACAATGGAAGAGTTCCGAAGCATTTTTAAACGTCAGCGGAATTTTGAAAACAATGGAAGATTTCCGAAGCATTTTTAAACTTCAGCAGAATTCCTGGATCAATGGAAGAGTTCCGAAGCATTTTTAAAAGTCAGCAGAATTCCGAGAACAATAGAAGGGTACCAAAGCATGTTTAAACTTCAGCGGAATTCTGAGAACAATGTAAGAGTTCCGAAGCATTTTTAAACTTCACCGGAATTCCGAGAACAATGGAAGAGTTCTGAAGCATTTTTAAACGTCAGCGGAATTTTGAAAACAATGGAAGATTTCCGAAGCATTTTTAAACGTCAGCAGAATTCTGCGAACACTGGAAGAGTTCCGAAGCATTTTTAAACTTCAGCGGAATTTGGAGAACAATCGAAGAGTTCCGAAGCATTTTTAAAAGTCAGCGGAATTCCGAGAACACTGGAGGAGTTCCGAAGCATTTTTAAACTTCAGCGGAATTTGGAGAACAATCAAAGAGTTCCGAAGCATTTTTAAAAGTCAGCGGAATTCCGAGAACAATGGAAGAGTTGTGAAGCATTTTTAAACTTCAGCGGAATTCCGAGAACAATGGAAGAGTTCCGAAGCATTTTTAAACGTCAGCGGAATTCCGAGAACAATGGAAGGGTTCTGAAGCCTTTTTAAATGTCAGCGGAATTCCGAGAACAATGGAAGACTTCTGAAGCATTTTTAAATGTCAGCGGAATTCTGAGAACAATGGAAGAGTTCCGAAGCATTTTTAAACTTCAGCAGAATTCCGAGAACAATGGAAGAGTTCTGAAGCATTTTTAAACGTCAGCGGAATTTGGAGAACAATCGAAGAGTTCCGAAGCATTTTTAAACTTCAACAGAATTTGGAGAACAATCGAAGAGTTCCGAAGCAATTTTAAAAGTCAGCGGAATTCCGAGAACAATGGAAGAGTTGTGAAGCATTTTTAAACGTCAGTGGAATTCCAAGAACAATGGAAGAGTTCCGAAGCATTTTTAAATGTCAGCGGAATTCTGAGAACAATGGAAGAGTTCCGAAGCATTTTTAAACTTCAGCAGAATTCCGAGAACAATGGAAGAGTTCCGAAGCATTTTTAAAAGTCAGCGGAATTCCGAGAACACTGGAAGAGTTCCGAAGCATTTTTAAACTTCAGCGGAATTTGGAGAACAATCGAAGAGTTCCGAAGCATTTTTAAAAGTCAGCGGAATTCCGAGAACAATGGAAGCTTTGTGAAGCATTTTTAAACGTCAGCGGAATTCCGAGAACAATGGAAGAGTTCCGAAGCATTTTTAAACGTCAGCGGAATTCCGAGAACAATGGAAGAGTTCTGAAGCCTTTTTAAATGTCAGCGGAATGCCGAGAACAATGGAATAGTTGTGAAGCATTTTTAAGCATCAGCGGAATTCCGAGAACAATGGAAGAGTTCCGAAGCATTTTTAAACTTCAGCGGAATTTGGAGAACAATCGAAGAGTTCCGAAGCATTTTTAAAAGTCAGCGGAATTCCGAGAACACTGGAGGAGTTCCGAAGCATTTTTAAACTTCAGCGGAATTTGGAGAACAATCAAAGAGTTCCGAAGCATTTTTAAAAGTCAGCGGAATTCCGAGAACAATGGAAGAGTTGTGAAGCATTTTTAAACGTCAGCGGAATTCCGAGAACAATGGAAGAGTTCCGAAGCATTTTTAAACGTCAGCGGAATTCCGAGAACAATGGAAGACTTCTGAAGCATTTTTAAATGTCAGCGGAATTTTGAAAACAATGGAAGAGTTCCGAAGCATTTTTAAACTTCAGCGGAATTTGGAGAACAATCGAAGAGTTCCGAAGCATTTTTAAACTTCAACAGAATTTGGAGAACAATCGAAGAGTTCCGAAGCAATTTTAAAAGTCAGCGGAATTCCGAGAACAATGGAAGAGTTGTGAAGCATTTTTAAACGTCAGTGGAATTCCAAGAACAATGGAAGAGTTCCGAAGCATTTTTAAATGTCAGCGGAATTCTGAGAACAATGGAAGAGTTCCGAAGCATTTTTAAACTTCAGCAGAATTCCGAGAACAATGGAAGAGTTCCGAAGCATTTTTAAAAGTCAGCGGAATTCCGAGAACACTGGAAGAGTTCCGAAGCATTTTTAAACTTCAGCGGAATTTGGAGAACAATCGAAGAGTTCCGAAGCATTTTTAAAAGTCAGCGGAATTCCGAGAACAATGGAAGCTTTGTGAAGCATTTTTAAACGTCAGCGGAATTCCGAGAACAATGGAAGAGTTCCGAAGCATTTTTAAACGTCAGCGGAATTCCGAGAACAATGGAAGAGTTCTGAAGCCTTTTTAAATGTCAGCGGAATGCCGAGAACAATGGAATAGTTGTGAAGCATTTTTAAGCATCAGCGGAATTCCGAGAACAATGGAAGAGTTTCGAAGCATTTTTAAACTTCAGCAGAATTCTGAGAACAATGGAAGAGTTCCGAAGCATTCTTAAACTTCAGCGGAATTCCGAGAACAATGGAAGAGTTTCGAAGCATTTTTAAAAGTCAGCGGAATTCCGAGAACAATAGAAGAGTTGTAAAGCAATTTTAAGCGTCAGCGGAATTCCGAGAACAATGGAAGAGTTCCGAAGCATTTTGAAACGTCAGCGGAATTCCGAGAACAATGGAAGAGTTCTGAAGCATTTTTAAAAGTCAGCGGAATTCTGAGAACAATAGAAGAGTTGTGAAGCATTTTTAAGCGTCAGCGGAATTCCGAGAACAATGGAAGAATTCCGAAGCATTTTTAAACGTCAGCGGAATTCTGCGAACAATGGAAGAGTTCCGAAGCATTTTTAAACTTCAGCGGAATTTGGAAAACAATCGAAGAGTTCCGAAGCATTTTTAAAAGTCAGCGGAATTCCGAGAACAATGGAAGAGTTCTGAAGCATTTTTAAACATCAGCGGAATTTTGAAAACAATGGAAGATTTCCGAAGCATTTTTAAACGTCAGCGGAATTCCGAGAACAATGGAAGAGTTCCGAAGCATTTTTAAATGTCAACGGAATTCCGAGAACAATAGAAGAGTTGTGAAGCATTTTTAAGCGTCAGCGATATTCCGAGAACAATGGAAGAGTTCCGAAGCATTTTTAAACTTCAGCAGAATTCTGAGAACAATGGAAGAGTTCTGAAGCATTCTTAAACTTCAGCGGAATTCCGAGAACAATGGAAGAGTTTTGAAGCAATTTTAAGCGTCAGCGGAATTCCGACAACAATGGAAGAGTTCCGAAGCATTTTTAAAAGTAAGCGGAATTCTGAGAACAATAGAAGAGTTGTGAAGCATTTTTAAGCGTCAGCGGAATTCCGAGAACAATGGAAGAATTCCGAAGCATTTTTAAACTTCAAAACTTCAGCAGAATTCCAAGAACAATGGAAGAGTTTCGAAGCATTCTTAAACTTCAGCGGAATTCCGAGAGCAATGGAAGAGTTCCGATGCATTTTTAAAAGTCAGCGGAATTCCGAGAACAATAGAAGAGTTCCGAAGCATTTTTAAACTTCAGAAGAATTCCTGGATCAATGGAAGAGTTCCGAAGCATTTTTAAAAGTCAGCCGATTTTCTAGAACAATAGAAGGGTACCAAAGCATGTTTAAACTTCAGTGGAATTCTGAGAACAATGTAAGAATTCCGAAGCATTTTTAAACTTCACCGGAATTCCGAGAACAATGGAAGAGTTCCGAAGCATTTTTAAACGTCAGCGGAATTCCGAGAACAATGGAAGAGTTCTGAATCATTTTTAAACGTCAGCGGAATTTTGAAAACAATGGAAGATTTCCGAAGCATTTTTAAACGTCAGCGGAATTCTGCGAACACTGGAAGACTTCCGAAGCATTTTTAAACTTCAGCGGAATTTGGAGAACAATCGAAGAGTTCTGAAGCATTTTTAAAAGTCAGCGGAATTCCGAGAACACTGGAAGAGTTCCGAAGCATTTTTAAACTTCAGCGGAATTTGGAGAACAATCGAATAGTTCCGAAGCATTTTTAAAAGTCAGCGGAATTCCGAGAACAATGGAAGCTTTGTGAAGCATTTTTAAACGTCAGCGGAATTCCGAGAACAATGGAAGAGTTCCGAAGCATTTTTAAACGTCAGCGGAATTCCGAGAACAATGGAAGAGTTCTGAAGCCTTTTAAATGTCAGCGGAATTCCGAGAACAATGGAAGAGTTGTGAAGCATTTTTAAGCATCAGCGGAATTCCGAGAACAATGGAAGAGTTCCGAAGCATTTTTAAACTTCAGCAGAATTCTGAGAACAATGGAAGAGTTCCGAAGCATTCTTAAACTTCAGCGGAATTTGGAGAACAATCGAATAGTTCCGAAGCATTTTTAAAAGTCAGCGGAATTCCGAGAACAATGGAAGCTTTGTGAAGCATTTTTAAACGTCAGCGGAATTCCGAGAACAATGGAAGAGTTCCGAAGCATTTTTAAACGTCAGCGGAATTCCGAGAACAATGGAAGAGTTCTGAAGCCTTTTTAAATGTCAGCGGAATTCCGAGAACAATGGAAGAGTTGTGAAGCAATTTTAAGCGTCAGCGGAATTCCGAGAACAATGGAAGAATTCCGAAGCATTTTTAAACTTCAAAACTTCAGCGGAATTCCGAGAACAATGGAAGAGTTCCGAAGCATTTTTAAAAGTCAGCGGAATTCCGAGAACAATTTAAGAGTTCTGAAGCATTTTTAAACATCAGCGGAATTTTGAAAACAATGGAAGATTTCCGAAGCATTTTTAAAAGTCAGCGGAATTCTGAGAACAATAGAAGAGTTGTGAAGCATTTTTAAGCGTCAGCGGAATTCCGAGAACAATGGAAGAGTTCCGAAGCATTCTTAAACTTCAGCGGAATTCCGAGAACAATGGAAGAGTTCCGAAGCATTTTTAAAAGTCAGCGGAATTCCGAGAACAATAGAAGAGTTCAGAAGCATTTTTAAACTTCAGCAGAATTCCTGGATCAATGGAAGAGTTCCGAAGCATTTTTAAAAGTCAGCAGAATTCCGAGAACAATAGAAGGGTACCAAAGCATGTTTAAACTTCAGCGGAATTCTGAGAACAATGTAAGAGTTCCGAAGCATTTTTAAACTTCACCGGAATTCCGAGAACAATGGAAGAGTTCCGAAGCATTTTTAAACGTCAGCGGAATTTTGAAAACAATGGAAGATTTCCGAAGCATTTTTAAAAGTCAGCGGAATTCTGAGAACAATAGAAGAGTTGTGAAGCATTTTTAAGCGTCAGCGGAATTCTGAGAACAATGGAAGAGTTCCGAAGCATTCTTAAACTTCAGCGGAATTCCGAGAACAATGGAAGAGTTCCGAAGCATTTTTAAAATTCAGCGGAATTCCGAGAACAATAGAAGAGTTCAGAAGCATTTTTAAACTTCAGCAGAATTCCTGGATCAATGGAAGAGTTCCGAAGCATTTTTAAAAGTCAGCAGAATTCCGAGAACAATAGAAGGGTACCAAAGCATGTTTAAACTTCAGCGGAATTCTGAGAACAATGTAAGAGTTCCGAAGCATTTTTAAACTTCACCGGAATTCCGAGAACAATGGAAGAGTTCCGAAGCATTTTTAAACGTCAGCGGAATTTTGAAAACAATGGAAGATTTCCGAAGCATTTTTAAACTTCAGCAGAATTCCGAGAACAATGGAAGAGTTCCGAAGCATACTTAAACTTCAGCGGAATTCCGAGAACAATGGAAGAATTCTGAAGCATTTTTAAAAGTCAGCGGAATACCGAGAACAATGGAAGAGTTGTGTAGCATTTTTAAACGTCAGCGGAATTCCAGAACAATGGAAGAGTTCCGAAGCATTTTTAAATGTCAGCGGAATTCCGAGAACAATGGAAGAGTTCTGAAGCATTTTTAAACGTCAGCGGATTTTGAAAACAATGGAAGATTTCCGAAGCATTTTTAAACGTCAGCGGAATTTGGAGAACAATCGAAGAGTTCCGAAGCATTTTTAAACTTCAACGGAATTTGGAGAACAATCGAAGAGTTCCGAAGCAATTTTAAAAGTCAGCGGAATTCTGAGAAAAATGGAAGAGTTCCGAAGCATTTTTAAATGTCAGCGGAATTCTGAGAAAAATGGAAGAGTTCCGAAGCATTTTTAAACTTCACCAGAATTCCGAGAACAATGGAAGAGTTCCGAAGCATACTTAAACTTCAGCGGAATTCCGAGAACAATGGAAGAGTTCAGAAGCATTTTTAAAAGTCAGCGGAATTCCGAGAACAATGGAAGAGTTGTGAAGCATTTTTAAACATCAGCGGAATTCCGAGAACAATGGAAGAGTTCCGAAGCATTTTTAAACGTCAGCGGAATTCCAAGAACAATGGAAGAGTTCTGAAGCCTTTTTAAATGTCAGCGGAATTCCGAGAACAATGGAAGAGTTCCGAAGCATTTTTAAATGTCAGCGGAATTCCGAGAACAATAGAAGAGTTGTGAAGCAGTTTTAAGCGTCAGCGTAATTCCGAGAACAATGGAAGAGTTCCGAAGCATTTTGAAACTTCAGCAGAATTCCGAGAACAATGGAAGAGTTCCGAAGCATTTTTAAACTTCAGCAGAATTCCGAGAACAATGGAAGAGTTCCGAAGCATTCTTAAACTTCAGCGGAATTCCGAAAACAATGAAAGAGTTCCGAATCATTTTTAAATGTCAGCGGAATTCCGAGAACAATAGAAGAGTTGTGAAGCATTTTTAAGCGTCAGCGGAATTCCGAGAACAATGGAAGAGTTCCGAAGCATTCTTAAACTTCAGCGGAATTCCGAGAACAATAGAAGAGTTCAGAAGCATTTTTAAACTTCAGCAGAATTCCTGGATCAATGGAAGAGTTCCGAAGCATTTTTAAAAGTCAGCAGAATTCCGAGAACAATAGAAGGGTACCAAAGCATGTTTAAACTTCACCGGAATTCTGAGAACAAAGTAAGAGTTCCGAAGCATTTTTAAACTTCACCGGAATTCCGAGAACAATGGAAGAGTTCCGAAGCATTTTTAAACGTCAGCGGAATTTTGAAAACAATGGAAGATTTCCGAAGCATTTTTAAACTTCAGCAGAATTCCTGGATCAATGGAAGAGTTCCGAAGCATTTTTAAAAGTCAGCAGAATTCCGAGAACAATAGAAGGGTACCAAAGCATGTTTAAACTTCAGCGGAATTCTGAGAACAATGTAAGAGTTCCGAAGCATTTTTAAACTTCACCGGAATTCCGAGAACAATGGAAGAGTTCTGAAGCATTTTTAAACGTCAGCGGAATTTTGAAAACAATGGAAGATTTCCGAAGCATTTTTAAACGTCAGCAGAATTCTGCGAACACTGGAAGAGTTCCGAAGCATTTTTAAACTTCAGCGGAATTTGGAGAACAATCGAAGAGTTCCGAAGCATTTTTAAAAGTCAGCGGAATTCCGAGAACACTGGAGGAGTTCCGAAGCATTTTTAAACTTCAGCGGAATTTGGAGAACAATCAAAGAGTTCCGAAGCATTTTTAAAAGTCAGCGGAATTCCGAGAACAATGGAAGAGTTGTGAAGCATTTTTAAACTTCAGCGGAATTCCGAGAACAATGGAAGAGTTCCGAAGCATTTTTAAACGTCAGCGGAATTCCGAGAACAATGGAAGGGTTCTGAAGCCTTTTTAAATGTCAGCGGAATTCCGAGAACAATGGAAGACTTCTGAAGCATTTTTAAATGTCAGCGGAATTCTGAGAACAATGGAAGAGTTCCGAAGCATTTTTAAACTTCAGCAGAATTCCGAGAACAATGGAAGAGTTCTGAAGCATTTTTAAACGTCAGCGGAATTTGGAGAACAATCGAAGAGTTCCGAAGCATTTTTAAACTTCAACAGAATTTGGAGAACAATCGAAGAGTTCCGAAGCAATTTTAAAAGTCAGCGGAATTCCGAGAACAATGGAAGAGTTGTGAAGCATTTTTAAACGTCAGTGGAATTCCAAGAACAATGGAAGAGTTCCGAAGCATTTTTAAATGTCAGCGGAATTCTGAGAACAATGGAAGAGTTCCGAAGCATTTTTAAACTTCAGCAGAATTCCGAGAACAATGGAAGAGTTCCGAAGCATTTTTAAAAGTCAGCGGAATTCCGAGAACACTGGAAGAGTTCCGAAGCATTTTTAAACTTCAGCGGAATTTGGAGAACAATCGAAGAGTTCCGAAGCATTTTTAAAAGTCAGCGGAATTCCGAGAACAATGGAAGCTTTGTGAAGCATTTTTAAACGTCAGCGGAATTCCGAGAACAATGGAAGAGTTCCGAAGCATTTTTAAACGTCAGCGGAATTCCGAGAACAATGGAAGAGTTCTGAAGCCTTTTTAAATGTCAGCGGAATGCCGAGAACAATGGAATAGTTGTGAAGCATTTTTAAGCATCAGCGGAATTCCGAGAACAATGGAAGAGTTCCGAAGCATTTTTAAACTTCAGCGGAATTTGGAGAACAATCGAAGAGTTCCGAAGCATTTTTAAAAGTCAGCGGAATTCCGAGAACACTGGAGGAGTTCCGAAGCATTTTTAAACTTCAGCGGAATTTGGAGAACAATCAAAGAGTTCCGAAGCATTTTTAAAAGTCAGCGGAATTCCGAGAACAATGGAAGAGTTGTGAAGCATTTTTAAACGTCAGCGGAATTCCGAGAACAATGGAAGAGTTCCGAAGCATTTTTAAACGTCAGCGGAATTCCGAGAACAATGGAAGACTTCTGAAGCATTTTTAAATGTCAGCGGAATTCTGAGAACAATGGAAGAGTTCCGAAGCATTTTTAAACTTCAGCAGAATTCCGAGAACAATGGAAGAGTTCTGAAGCATTTTTAAACGTCAGCGGAATTTGGAGAACAATCGAAGAGTTCCGAAGCATTTTTAAACTTCAACAGAATTTGGAGAACAATCGAAGAGTTCCGAAGCAATTTTAAAAGTCAGCGGAATTCCGAGAACAATGGAAGAGTTGTGAAGCATTTTTAAACGTCAGTGGAATTCCAAGAACAATGGAAGAGTTCCGAAGCATTTTTAAATGTCAGCGGAATTCTGAGAACAATGGAAGAGTTCCGAAGCATTTTTAAACTTCAGCAGAATTCCGAGAACAATGGAAGAGTTCCGAAGCATTTTTAAAAGTCAGCGGAATTCCGAGAACACTGGAAGAGTTCCGAAGCATTTTTAAACTTCAGCGGAATTTGGAGAACAATCGAAGAGTTCCGAAGCATTTTTAAAAGTCAGCGGAATTCCGAGAACAATGGAAGCTTTGTGAAGCATTTTTAAACGTCAGCGGAATTCCGAGAACAATGGAAGAGTTCCGAAGCATTTTTAAACGTCAGCGGAATTCCGAGAACAATGGAAGAGTTCTGAAGCCTTTTTAAATGTCAGCGGAATGCCGAGAACAATGGAATAGTTGTGAAGCATTTTTAAGCATCAGCGGAATTCCGAGAACAATGGAAGAGTTTCGAAGCATTTTTAAACTTCAGCAGAATTCTGAGAACAATGGAAGAGTTCCGAAGCATTCTTAAACTTCAGCGGAATTCCGAGAACAATGGAAGAGTTTCGAAGCATTTTTAAAAGTCAGCGGAATTCCGAGAACAATAGAAGAGTTGTAAAGCAATTTTAAGCGTCAGCGGAATTCCGAGAACAATGGAAGAGTTCCGAAGCATTTTGAAACGTCAGCGGAATTCCGAGAACAATGGAAGAGTTCTGAAGCATTTTTAAAAGTCAGCGGAATTCTGAGAACAATAGAAGAGTTGTGAAGCATTTTTAAGCGTCAGCGGAATTCCGAGAACAATGGAAGAATTCCGAAGCATTTTTAAACGTCAGCGGAATTCTGCGAACAATGGAAGAGTTCCGAAGCATTTTTAAACTTCAGCGGAATTTGGAAAACAATCGAAGAGTTCCGAAGCATTTTTAAAAGTCAGCGGAATTCCGAGAACAATGGAAGAGTTCTGAAGCATTTTTAAACATCAGCGGAATTTTGAAAACAATGGAAGATTTCCGAAGCATTTTTAAACGTCAGCGGAATTCCGAGAACAATGGAAGAGTTCCGAAGCATTTTTAAATGTCAACGGAATTCCGAGAACAATAGAAGAGTTGTGAAGCATTTTTAAGCGTCAGCGATATTCCGAGAACAATGGAAGAGTTCCGAAGCATTTTTAAACTTCAGCAGAATTCTGAGAACAATGGAAGAGTTCTGAAGCATTCTTAAACTTCAGCGGAATTCCGAGAACAATGGAAGAGTTTTGAAGCAATTTTAAGCGTCAGCGGAATTCCGACAACAATGGAAGAGTTCCGAAGCATTTTTAAAAGTAAGCGGAATTCTGAGAACAATAGAAGAGTTGTGAAGCATTTTTAAGCGTCAGCGGAATTCCGAGAACAATGGAAGAATTCCGAAGCATTTTTAAACTTCAAAACTTCAGCAGAATTCCAAGAACAATGGAAGAGTTTCGAAGCATTCTTAAACTTCAGCGGAATTCCGAGAGCAATGGAAGAGTTCCGATGCATTTTTAAAAGTCAGCGGAATTCCGAGAACAATAGAAGAGTTCCGAAGCATTTTTAAACTTCAGAAGAATTCCTGGATCAATGGAAGAGTTCCGAAGCATTTTTAAAAGTCAGCCGATTTTCTAGAACAATAGAAGGGTACCAAAGCATGTTTAAACTTCAGTGGAATTCTGAGAACAATGTAAGAATTCCGAAGCATTTTTAAACTTCACCGGAATTCCGAGAACAATGGAAGAGTTCCGAAGCATTTTTAAACGTCAGCGGAATTCCGAGAACAATGGAAGAGTTCTGAATCATTTTTAAACGTCAGCGGAATTTTGAAAACAATGGAAGATTTCCGAAGCATTTTTAAACGTCAGCGGAATTCTGCGAACACTGGAAGACTTCCGAAGCATTTTTAAACTTCAGCGGAATTTGGAGAACAATCGAAGAGTTCTGAAGCATTTTTAAAAGTCAGCGGAATTCCGAGAACACTGGAAGAGTTCCGAAGCATTTTTAAACTTCAGCGGAATTTGGAGAACAATCGAATAGTTCCGAAGCATTTTTAAAAGTCAGCGGAATTCCGAGAACAATGGAAGCTTTGTGAAGCATTTTTAAACGTCAGCGGAATTCCGAGAACAATGGAAGAGTTCCGAAGCATTTTTAAACGTCAGCGGAATTCCGAGAACAATGGAAGAGTTCTGAAGCCTTTTAAATGTCAGCGGAATTCCGAGAACAATGGAAGAGTTGTGAAGCATTTTTAAGCATCAGCGGAATTCCGAGAACAATGGAAGAGTTCCGAAGCATTTTTAAACTTCAGCAGAATTCTGAGAACAATGGAAGAGTTCCGAAGCATTCTTAAACTTCAGCGGAATTTGGAGAACAATCGAATAGTTCCGAAGCATTTTTAAAAGTCAGCGGAATTCCGAGAACAATGGAAGCTTTGTGAAGCATTTTTAAACGTCAGCGGAATTCCGAGAACAATGGAAGAGTTCCGAAGCATTTTTAAACGTCAGCGGAATTCCGAGAACAATGGAAGAGTTCTGAAGCCTTTTTAAATGTCAGCGGAATTCCGAGAACAATGGAAGAGTTGTGAAGCAATTTTAAGCGTCAGCGGAATTCCGAGAACAATGGAAGAATTCCGAAGCATTTTTAAACTTCAAAACTTCAGCGGAATTCCGAGAACAATGGAAGAGTTCCGAAGCATTTTTAAAAGTCAGCGGAATTCCGAGAACAATTTAAGAGTTCTGAAGCATTTTTAAACATCAGCGGAATTTTGAAAACAATGGAAGATTTCCGAAGCATTTTTAAAAGTCAGCGGAATTCTGAGAACAATAGAAGAGTTGTGAAGCATTTTTAAGCGTCAGCGGAATTCCGAGAACAATGGAAGAGTTCCGAAGCATTCTTAAACTTCAGCGGAATTCCGAGAACAATGGAAGAGTTCCGAAGCATTTTTAAAAGTCAGCGGAATTCCGAGAACAATAGAAGAGTTCAGAAGCATTTTTAAACTTCAGCAGAATTCCTGGATCAATGGAAGAGTTCCGAAGCATTTTTAAAAGTCAGCAGAATTCCGAGAACAATAGAAGGGTACCAAAGCATGTTTAAACTTCAGCGGAATTCTGAGAACAATGAAAGAGTTCCGAAGCATTTTTAAACTTCACCGGAATTCCGAGAACAATGGAAGAGTTCCGAAGCATTTTTAAACGTCAGCGGAATTTTGAAAACAATGGAAAATTTCCGAAGCATTTTTAAACTTCAGCAGAATTCCGAGAACAATGGAAGAGTTCCGAAGCATACTTAAACTTCAGCGGAATTCCGAGAACAATGGAAGAATTCTGAAGCATTTTTAAAAGTCAGCGGAATACCGAGAACAATGGAAGAGTTGTGAAGCATTTTTAAAAGTCAGCGGAATTCCAGAACAATGGAAGAGTTCCGAAGCATTTTTAAAAGTCAGCGGAATTCCGAGAACAATTTAAGAGTTCTGAAGCATTTTTAAACATCAGCGGAATTTTGAAAACAATGGAAGATTTCCGAAGCATTTTTAAAAGTCAGCGGAATTCTGAGAACAATAGAAGAGTTGTGAAGCATTTTTAAGCGTCAGCGGAATTCCGAGAACAATGGAAGAGTTCCGAAGCATTCTTAAACTTCAGCGGAATTCCGAGAACAATGGAAGAGTTCCGAAGCATTTTTAAAAGTCAGCGGAATTCCAAGAACAATAGAAGAGTTCAGAAGCATTTTTAAACTTCAGCAGAATTCCTGGATCAATGGAAGAGTTCCGAAGCATTTTTAAAAGTCAGCAGAATTCCGAGAACAATAGAAGGGTACCAAAGCATGTTTAAACTTCAGCGGAATTCTGAGAACAATGTAAGAGTTCCGAAGCATTTTTAAACTTCACCGGAATTCCGAGAACAATTGAAGAGTTCCGAAGCATTTTTAAACGTCAGCGGAATTTTGAAAACAATGGAAGAGTTCCGAAGCATACTTAAACTTCAGCGGAATTCCGAGAACAATGGAAGAATTCTGAAGCATTTTTAAAAGTCAGCGGAATACCGAGAACAATGGAAGAGTTGTGTAGCATTTTTAAACGTCAGCGGAATTCCAGAACAATGGAAGAGTTCCGAAGCATTTTTAAATGTCAGCGGAATTCCGAGAACAATGGAAGAGTTCTGAAGCATTTTTAAACGTCAGCGGATTTTGAAAACAATGGAAGATTTCCGAAGCATTTTTAAACGTCAGCGGAATTTGGAGAACAATCGAAGAGTTCCGAAGCATTTTTAAACTTCAACGGAATTTGGAGAACAATCGAAGAGTTCCGAAGCAATTTTAAAAGTCAGCGGAATTCTGAGAAAAATGGAAGAGTTCCGAAGCATTTTTAAATGTCAGCGGAATTCTGAGAAAAATGGAAGAGTTCCGAAGCATTTTTAAACTTCACCAGAATTCCGAGAACAATGGAAGAGTTCCGAAGCATACTTAAACTTCAGCGGAATTCCGAGAACAATGGAAGAGTTCAGAAGCATTTTTAAAAGTCAGCGGAATTCCGAGAACAATGGAAGAGTTGTGAAGCATTTTTAAACATCAGCGGAATTCCGAGAACAATGGAAGAGTTCCGAAGCATTTTTAAACGTCAGCGGAATTCCAAGAACAATGGAAGAGTTCTGAAGCCTTTTTAAATGTCAGCGGAATTCCGAGAACAATGGAAGAGTTCCGAAGCATTTTTAAAAGTAAGCGGAATTCTGAGAACAATAGAAGAGTTGTGAAGCATTTTTAAGCGTCAGCGGAATTCCGAGAACAATGGAAGAATTCCGAAGCATTTTTAAACTTCAAAACTTCAGCAGAATTCCAAGAACAATGGAAGAGTTTCGAAGCATTCTTAAACTTCAGCGGAATTCCGAGAGCAATGGAAGAGTTCCGATGCATTTTTAAAAGTCAGCGGAATTCCGAGAACAATAGAAGAGTTCCGAAGCATTTTTAAACTTCAGAAGAATTCCTGGATCAATGGAAGAGTTCCGAAGCATTTTTAAAAGTCAACCGATTTTCTAGAACAATAGAAGGGTACCAAAGCATGTTTAAACTTCAGTGGAATTCTGAGAACAATGTAAGAATTCCGAAGCATTTTTAAACTTCACCGGAATTCCGAGAACAATGGAAGAGTTCCGAAGCATTTTTAAACGTCAGCGGAATTCCGAGAACAATGGAAGAGTTCTGAATCATTTTTAAACGTCAGCGGAATTTTGAAAACAATGGAAGATTTCCGAAGCATTTTTAAACGTCAGCGGAATTCTGCGAACACTGGAAGACTTCCGAAGCATTTTTAAACTTCAGCGGAATTTGGAGAACAATCGAAGAGTTCTGAAGCATTTTTAAAAGTCAGCGGAATTCCGAGAACACTGGAAGAGTTCCGAAGCATTTTTAAACTTCAGCGGAATTTGGAGAACAATCGAATAGTTCCGAAGCATTTTTAAAAGTCAGCGGAATTCCGAGAACAATGGAAGCTTTGTGAAGCATTTTTAAACGTCAGCGGAATTCCGAGAACAATGGAAGAGTTCCGAAGCATTTTTAAACGTCAGCGGAATTCCGAGAACAATGGAAGAGTTCTGAAGCCTTTTAAATGTCAGCGGAATTCCGAGAACAATGGAAGAGTTGTGAAGCATTTTTAAGCATCAGCGGAATTCCGAGAACAATGGAAGAGTTCCGAAGCATTTTTAAACTTCAGCAGAATTCTGAGAACAATGGAAGAGTTCCGAAGCATTCTTAAACTTCAGCGGAATTTGGAGAACAATCGAATAGTTCCGAAGCATTTTTAAAAGTCAGCGGAATTCCGAGAACAATGGAAGCTTTGTGAAGCATTTTTAAACGTCAGCGGAATTCCGAGAACAATGGAAGAGTTCCGAAGCATTTTTAAACGTCAGCGGAATTCCGAGAACAATGGAAGAGTTCTGAAGCCTTTTTAAATGTCAGCGGAATTCCGAGAACAATGGAAGAGTTGTGAAGCAATTTTAAGCGTCAGCGGAATTCCGAGAACAATGGAAGAATTCCGAAGCATTTTTAAACTTCAAAACTTCAGCGGAATTCCGAGAACAATGGAAGAGTTCCGAAGCATTTTTAAAAGTCAGCGGAATTCCGAGAACAATTTAAGAGTTCTGAAGCATTTTTAAACATCAGCGGAATTTTGAAAACAATGGAAGATTTCCGAAGCATTTTTAAAAGTCAGCGGAATTCTGAGAACAATAGAAGAGTTGTGAAGCATTTTTAAGCGTCAGCGGAATTCCGAGAACAATGGAAGAGTTCCGAAGCATTCTTAAACTTCAGCGGAATTCCGAGAACAATGGAAGAGTTCCGAAGCATTTTTAAAAGTCAGCGGAATTCCGAGAACAATAGAAGAGTTCAGAAGCATTTTTAAACTTCAGCAGAATTCCTGGATCAATGGAAGAGTTCCGAAGCATTTTTAAAAGTCAGCAGAATTCCGAGAACAATAGAAGGGTACCAAAGCATGTTTAAACTTCAGCGGAATTCTGAGAACAATGTAAGAGTTCCGAAGCATTTTTAAACTTCACCGGAATTCCGAGAACAATGGAAGAGTTCCGAAGCATTTTTAAACGTCAGCGGAATTTTGAAAACAATGGAAGATTTCCGAAGCATTTTTAAACTTCAGCAGAATTCCGAGAACAATGGAAGAGTTCCGAAGCATACTTAAACTTCAGCGGAATTCCGAGAACAATGGAAGAATTCTGAAGCATTTTTAAAAGTCAGCGGAATACCGAGAACAATGGAAGAGTTGTGAAGCATTTTTAAAAGTCAGCGGAATTCCAGAACAATGGAAGAGTTCCGAAGCATTTTTAAAAGTCAGCGGAATTCCGAGAACAATTTAAGAGTTCTGAAGCATTTTTAAACATCAGCGGAATTTTGAAAACAATGGAAGATTTCCGAAGCATTTTTAAAAGTCAGCGGAATTCTGAGAACAATAGAAGAGTTGTGAAGCATTTTTAAGCGTCAGCGGAATTCCGAGAACAATGGAAGAGTTCCGAAGCATTCTTAAACTTCAGCGGAATTCCGAGAACAATGGAAGAGTTCCGAAGCATTTTTAAAAGTCAGCGGAATTCCAAGAACAATAGAAGAGTTCAGAAGCATTTTTAAACTTCAGCAGAATTCCTGGATCAATGGAAGAGTTCCGAAGCATTTTTAAAAGTCAGCAGAATTCCGAGAACAATAGAAGGGTACCAAAGCATGTTTAAACTTCAGCGGAATTCTGAGAACAATGTAAGAGTTCCGAAGCATTTTTAAACTTCACCGGAATTCCGAGAACAATTGAAGAGTTCCGAAGCATTTTTAAACGTCAGCGGAATTTTGAAAACAATGGAAGATTTCCGAAGCATTTTTAAACTTCAGCAGAATTCCGAGAACAATGGAAGAGTTCCGAAGCATACTTAAACTTCAGCGGAATTCCGAGAACAATGGAAGAATTCTGAAGCATTTTTAAAAGTCAGCGGAATACCGAGAACAATGGAAGAGTTGTGTAGCATTTTTAAACGTCAGCGGAATTCCAGAACAATGGAAGAGTTCCGAAGCATTTTTAAATGTCAGCGGAATTCCGAGAACAATGGAAGAGTTCTGAAGCATTTTTAAACGTCAGCGGATTTTGAAAACAATGGAAGATTTCCGAAGCATTTTTAAACGTCAGCGGAATTTGGAGAACAATCGAAGAGTTCCGAAGCATTTTTAAACTTCAACGGAATTTGGAGAACAATCGAAGAGTTCCGAAGCAATTTTAAAAGTCAGCGGAATTCTGAGAAAAATGGAAGAGTTCCGAAGCATTTTTAAATGTCAGCGGAATTCTGAGAAAAATGGAAGAGTTCCGAAGCATTTTTAAACTTCACCAGAATTCCGAGAACAATGGAAGAGTTCCGAAGCATACTTAAACTTCAGCGGAATTCCGAGAACAATGGAAGAGTTCAGAAGCATTTTTAAAAGTCAGCGGAATTCCGAGAACAATGGAAGAGTTGTGAAGCATTTTTAAACATCAGCGGAATTCCGAGAACAATGGAAGAGTTCCGAAGCATTTTTAAACGTCAGCGGAATTCCAAGAACAATGGAAGAGTTCTGAAGCCTTTTTAAATGTCAGCGGAATTCCGAGAACAATGGAAGAGTTCCGAAGCATTTTTAAAAGTAAGCGGAATTCTGAGAACAATAGAAGAGTTGTGAAGCATTTTTAAGCGTCAGCGGAATTCCGAGAACAATGGAAGAATTCCGAAGCATTTTTAAACTTCAAAACTTCAGCAGAATTCCAAGAACAATGGAAGAGTTTCGAAGCATTCTTAAACTTCAGCGGAATTCCGAGAGCAATGGAAGAGTTCCGATGCATTTTTAAAAGTCAGCGGAATTCCGAGAACAATAGAAGAGTTCCGAAGCATTTTTAAACTTCAGAAGAATTCCTGGATCAATGGAAGAGTTCCGAAGCATTTTTAAAAGTCAACCGATTTTCTAGAACAATAGAAGGGTACCAAAGCATGTTTAAACTTCAGTGGAATTCTGAGAACAATGTAAGAATTCCGAAGCATTTTTAAACTTCACCGGAATTCCGAGAACAATGGAAGAGTTCCGAAGCATTTTTAAACGTCAGCGGAATTCCGAGAACAATGGAAGAGTTCTGAATCATTTTTAAACGTCAGCGGAATTTTGAAAACAATGGAAGATTTCCGAAGCATTTTTAAACGTCAGCGGAATTCTGCGAACACTGGAAGACTTCCGAAGCATTTTTAAACTTCAGCGGAATTTGGAGAACAATCGAAGAGTTCTGAAGCATTTTTAAAAGTCAGCGGAATTCCGAGAACACTGGAAGAGTTCCGAAGCATTTTTAAACTTCAGCGGAATTTGGAGAACAATCGAATAGTTCCGAAGCATTTTTAAAAGTCAGCGGAATTCCGAGAACAATGGAAGCTTTGTGAAGCATTTTTAAACGTCAGCGGAATTCCGAGAACAATGGAAGAGTTCCGAAGCATTTTTAAACGTCAGCGGAATTCCGAGAACAATGGAAGAGTTCTGAAGCCTTTTAAATGTCAGCGGAATTCCGAGAACAATGGAAGAGTTGTGAAGCATTTTTAAGCATCAGCGGAATTCCGAGAACAATGGAAGAGTTCCGAAGCATTTTTAAACTTCAGCAGAATTCTGAGAACAATGGAAGAGTTCCGAAGCATTCTTAAACTTCAGCGGAATTTGGAGAACAATCGAATAGTTCCGAAGCATTTTTAAAAGTCAGCGGAATTCCGAGAACAATGGAAGCTTTGTGAAGCATTTTTAAACGTCAGCGGAATTCCGAGAACAATGGAAGAGTTCCGAAGCATTTTTAAACGTCAGCGGAATTCCGAGAACAATGGAAGAGTTCTGAAGCCTTTTTAAATGTCAGCGGAATTCCGAGAACAATGGAAGAGTTGTGAAGCAATTTTAAGCGTCAGCGGAATTCCGAGAACAATGGAAGAATTCCGAAGCATTTTTAAACTTCAAAACTTCAGCGGAATTCCGAGAACAATGGAAGAGTTCCGAAGCATTTTTAAAAGTCAGCGGAATTCCGAGAACAATTTAAGAGTTCTGAAGCATTTTTAAACATCAGCGGAATTTTGAAAACAATGGAAGATTTCCGAAGCATTTTTAAAAGTCAGCGGAATTCTGAGAACAATAGAAGAGTTGTGAAGCATTTTTAAGCGTCAGCGGAATTCCGAGAACAATGGAAGAGTTCCGAAGCATTCTTAAACTTCAGCGGAATTCCGAGAACAATGGAAGAGTTCCGAAGCATTTTTAAAAGTCAGCGGAATTCCGAGAACAATAGAAGAGTTCAGAAGCATTTTTAAACTTCAGCAGAATTCCTGGATCAATGGAAGAGTTCCGAAGCATTTTTAAAAGTCAGCAGAATTCCGAGAACAATAGAAGGGTACCAAAGCATGTTTAAACTTCAGCGGAATTCTGAGAACAATGTAAGAGTTCCGAAGCATTTTTAAACTTCACCGGAATTCCGAGAACAATGGAAGAGTTCCGAAGCATTTTTAAACGTCAGCGGAATTTTGAAAACAATGGAAGATTTCCGAAGCATTTTTAAACTTCAGCAGAATTCCGAGAACAATGGAAGAGTTCCGAAGCATACTTAAACTTCAGCGGAATTCCGAGAACAATGGAAGAATTCTGAAGCATTTTTAAAAGTCAGCGGAATACCGAGAACAATGGAAGAGTTGTGAAGCATTTTTAAAAGTCAGCGGAATTCCAGAACAATGGAAGAGTTCCGAAGCATTTTTAAAAGTCAGCGGAATTCCGAGAACAATTTAAGAGTTCTGAAGCATTTTTAAACATCAGCGGAATTTTGAAAACAATGGAAGATTTCCGAAGCATTTTTAAAAGTCAGCGGAATTCTGAGAACAATAGAAGAGTTGTGAAGCATTTTTAAGCGTCAGCGGAATTCCGAGAACAATGGAAGAGTTCCGAAGCATTCTTAAACTTCAGCGGAATTCCGAGAACAATGGAAGAGTTCCGAAGCATTTTTAAAAGTCAGCGGAATTCCAAGAACAATAGAAGAGTTCAGAAGCATTTTTAAACTTCAGCAGAATTCCTGGATCAATGGAAGAGTTCCGAAGCATTTTTAAAAGTCAGCAGAATTCCGAGAACAATAGAAGGGTACCAAAGCATGCTTAAACTTCAGCGGAATTCTGAGAACAATGTAAGAGTTCCGAAGCATTTTTAAACTTCACCGGAATTCCGAGAACAATTGAAGAGTTCCGAAGCATTTTTAAACGTCAGCGGAATTTTGAAAACAATGGAAGATTTCCGAAGCATTTTTAAACTTCAGCAGAATTCCGAGAACAATGGAAGAGTTCCGAAGCATACTTAAACTTCAGCGGAATTCCGAGAACAATGGAAGAATTCTGAAGCATTTTTAAAAGTCAGCGGAATACCGAGAACAATGGAAGAGTTGTGTAGCATTTTTAAACGTCAGCGGAATTCCAGAACAATGGAAGAGTTCCGAAGCATTTTTAAATGTCAGCGGAATTCCGAGAACAATGGAAGAGTTCTGAAGCATTTTTAAACGTCAGCGGATTTTGAAAACAATGGAAGATTTCCGAAGCATTTTTAAACGTCAGCGGAATTTGGAGAACAATCGAAGAGTTCCGAAGCATTTTTAAACTTCAACGGAATTTGGAGAACAATCGAAGAGTTCCGAAGCAATTTTAAAAGTCAGCGGAATTCTGAGAAAAATGGAAGAGTTCCGAAGCATTTTTAAATGTCAGCGGAATTCTGAGAAAAATGGAAGAGTTCCGAAGCATTTTTAAACTTCACCAGAATTCCGAGAACAATGGAAGAGTTCCGAAGCATACTTAAACTTCAGCGGAATTCCGAGAACAATGGAAGAGTTCAGAAGCATTTTTAAAAGTCAGCGGAATTCCGAGAACAATGGAAGAGTTGTGAAGCATTTTTAAACATCAGCGGAATTCCGAGAACAATGGAAGAGTTCCGAAGCATTTTTAAACGTCAGCGGAATTCCAAGAACAATGGAAGAGTTCTGAAGCCTTTTTAAATGTCAGCGGAATTCCGAGAACAATGGAAGAGTTCCGAAGCATTTTTAAATGTCAGCGGAATTCCGAGAACAATAGAAGAGTTGTGAAGCAGTTTTAAGCGTCAGCGTAATTCCGAGAACAATGGAAGAGTTCCGAAGCATTTTGAAACTTCAGCAGAATTCCGAGAACAATGGAAGAGTTCCGAAGCATTTTTAAACTTCAGCAGAATTCCGAGAACAATGGAAGAGTTCCGAAGCATTCTTAAACTTCAGCGGAATTCCGAAAACAATGGAAGAGTTCCGAATCATTTTTAAATGTCAGCGGAATTCCGAGAACAATAGAAGAGTTGTGAAGCATTTTTAAGCGTCAGCGGAATTCCGAGAACAATGGAAGAGTTCCGAAGCATTCTTAAACTTCAGCGGAATTCCGAGAACAATAGAAGAGTTCAGAAGCATTTTTAAACTTCAGCAGAATTCCTGGATCAATGGAAGAGTTCCGAAGCATTTTTAAAAGTCAGCAGAATTCCGAGAACAATAGAAGGGTACCAAAGAATGTTTAAACTTCACCGGAATTCTGAGAACAATGTAAGAGTTCCGAAGCATTTTTAAACTTCACCGGAATTCCGAGAACAATGGAAGAGTTCCGAAGCATTTTTAAACGTCAGCGGAATTTTGAAAACAATGGAAGATTTCCGAAGCATTTTTAAACTTCAGCAGAATTCCTGGATCAATGGAAGAGTTCCGAAGCATTTTTAAAAGTCAGCAGAATTCCGAGAACAATAGAAGGGTACCAAAGCATGTTTAAACTTCAGCGGAATTCTGAGAACAATGTAAGAGTTCCGAAGCATTTTTAAACTTCACCGGAATTCCGAGAACAATGGAAGAGTTCTGAAGCATTTTTAAACGTCAGCGGAATTTTGAAAACAATGGAAGATTTCCGAAGCATTTTTAAACGTCAGCAGAATTCTGCGAACACTGGAAGAGTTCCGAAGCATTTTTAAACTTCAGCGGAATTTGGAGAACAATCGAAGAGTTCCGAAGCATTTTTAAAAGTCAGCGGAATTCCGAGAACACTGGAGGAGTTCCGAAGCATTTTTAAACTTCAGCGGAATTTGGAGAACAATCAAAGAGTTCCGAAGCATTTTTAAAAGTCAGCGGAATTCCGAGAACAATGGAAGAGTTGTGAAGCATTTTTAAACGTCAGCGGAATTCCGAGAACAATGGAAGAGTTCCGAAGCATTTTTAAACGTCAGCGGAATTCCGAGAACAATGGAAGGGTTCTGAAGCCTTTTTAAATGTCAGCGGAATTCCGAGAACAATGGAAGACTTCTGAAGCATTTTTAAATGTCAGCGGAATTCTGAGAACAATGGAAGAGTTCCGAAGCATTTTTAAACTTCAGCAGAATTCCGAGAACAATGGAAGAGTTCCGAAGCATACTTAAACTTCAGCGGAATTCCGAGAACAAAGGAAGAATTCTGAAGCATTTTTAAAAGTCAGCGGAAAACCTAGAACAATGGAAGAGTTGTGAAGCATTTTTAAACGTCAGCGGAATTCCAGAACAATGGAAGAGTTCCGAAGCATTTTTAAATGTCAGCGGAATTCCGAGAACAATGGAAGAGTTCTGAAGCATTTTTAAACGTCAGCGGAATTTGGAGAACAATCGAAGAGTTCCGAAGCATTTTTAAACTTCAACAGAATTTGGAGAACAATCGAAGAGTTCCGAAGCAATTTTAAAAGTCAGCGGAATTCCGAGAACAATGGAAGAGTTGTGAAGCATTTTTAAACGTCAGTGGAATTCCAAGAACAATGGAAGAGTTCCGAAGCATTTTTAAATGTCAGCGGAATTCTGAGAACAATGGAAGAGTTCCGAAGCATTTTTAAACTTCAGCAGAATTCCGAGAACAATGGAAGAGTTCCGAAGCATTTTTAAAAGTCAGCGGAATTCCGAGAACACTGGAAGAGTTCCGAAGCATTTTTAAACTTCAGCGGAATTTGGAGAACAATCGAAGAGTTCCGAAGCATTTTTAAAAGTCAGCGTAATTCCGAGAACAATGGAAGCTTTGTGAAGCATTTTTAAACGTCAGCGGAATTCCGAGAACAATGGAAGAGTTCCGAAGCATTTTTAAACGTCAGCGGAATTCCGAGAACAATGGAAGAGTTCTGAAGCCTTTTTAAATGTCAGCGGAATGCCGAGAACAATGGAATAGTTGTGAAGCATTTTTAAGCATCAGCGGAATTCCGAGAACAATGGAAGAGTTCCGAAGCATTTTTAAACTTCAGCAGAATTCTGAGAACAATGGAAGAGTTCCGAAGCATTCTTAAACTTCAGCGGAATTCCGAGAACAATGGAAGAGTTTCAAAGCATTTTTAAAAGTCAGCGGAATTCCAAGAACAATAGAAGAGTTGTGAAGCAATTTTAAGCGTCAGCGGAATTCCGAGAACAATGGAAGAGTTCCGAAGCATTTTGAAACGTCAGCGGAATTCCGAGAACAATGGAAGAGTTCTGAAGCATTTTTAAAAGTCAGCGGAATTCTGAGAACAATAGAAGAGTTGTGAAGCATTTTTAAGCGTCAGCGGAATTCCGAGAACAATGGAAGAATTCCGAAGCATTTTTAAACGTCAGCGGAATTCTGCGAACAATGGAAGAGTTCCGAAGCATTTTTAAACTTCAGCGGAATTTGGAAAACAATCGCAGAGTTCCGAAGCATTTTTAAAAGTCAGCGGAATTCCGAGAACAATGGAAGAGTTCTGAAGCATTTTTAAACATCAGCGGAATTTTGAAAACAATGGAAGATTTCCGAAGCATTTTTAAACGTCAGCGGAATTCCGAGAACAATTGAAGAGTTCCGAAGCATTTTTAAATGTCAACGGAATTCCGAGAACAATAGAAGAGTTGTGAAGCATTTTTAAGCGTCAGCGATATTCCGAGAACAATGGAAGAGTTCCGAAGCATTTTTAAACTTCAGCAGAATTCTGAGAACAATGGAAGAGTTCTGAAGCATTCTTAAACTTCAGCGGAATTCCGAGAACAATGGAAGAGTTTTGAAGCAATTTTAAGCGTCAGCGGAATTCCAACAACAATGGAAGAGTTCCGAAGCATTTTTAAAAGTAAGCGGAATTCTGAGAACAATAGAAGAGTTGTGAAGCATTTTTAAGCGTCAGCGGAATTCCGAGAACAATGGAAGAATTCCGAAGCATTTTTAAACTTCAAAACTTCAGCAGAATTCCAAGAACAATGGAAGAGTTTCGAAGCATTCTTAAACTTCAGCGGAATTCCGAGAGCAATGGAAGAGTTCCGAAGCATTTTTAAAAGTCAGCGGAATTCCGAGAACAATAGAAGAGTTCCGAAGCATTTTTAAACTTCAGAAGAATTCCTGGATCAATGGAAGAGTTCCGAAGCATTTTTAAAAGTCAGCAGAATTTCGAGAACAATAGAAGGGTACCAAAGCATGTTTAAACTTCAGTGGAATTCTGAGAACAATGTAAGAATTCCGAAGCATTTTTAAACTTCACCGGAATTCCGAGAACAATGGAAGAGTTCCGAAGCATTTTTAAACGTCAGCGGAATTCCGAGAACAATGGAAGAGTTCTGAATCATTTTTAAACGTCAGCGGAATTTTGAAAACAATGGAAGATTTCCGAAGCATTTTTAAACGTCAGCGGAATTCCGAGAACAATGGAAGAGTTCCGAAGCATTTTTAAACGTCAGCGGAATTCCGAGAACAATGGAAGAGTTTCGAAGCATTTTTAAAAGTCAGCGGAATTCCGAGAACAATAGAAGAGTTGTGAAGCAATTTTAAGCGTCAGCGGAATTCCGAGAACAATGGAAGAGTTCCGAAGCATTTTGAAACGTCAGCGGAATTCCGAGAACAATGGAAGAGTTCTGAAGCATTTTTAAAAGTCAGCGGAATTCTGAGAACAATAGAAGAGTTGTGAAGCATTTTTAAGCGTCAGCGGAATTCCGAGAACAATGGAAGAATTCCGAAGCATTTTTAAACGTCAGCGGAATTCTGCGATCAATGGAAGAGTTCCGAAGCATTTTTAAACTTCAGCGGAATTTGGAAAACAATCGCAGAGTTCCGAAGCATTTTTAAAAGTCAGCGGAATTCCGAGAACAATGGAAGAGTTCTGAAGCATTTTTAAACATCAGCGGAATTTTGAAAACAATGGAAGATTTCTGAAGCATTTTTAAACGTCAGCGGAATTCCGAGAACAATTGAAGAGTTCCGAAGCATTTTTAAATGTCAACGGAATTCCGAGAACAATAGAAGAGTTGTGAAGCATTTTTAAGCGTCAGCGATATTCCGAGAACAATGGAAGAGTTCCGAAGCATTTTTAAACTTCAGCAGAATTCTGAGAACAATGGAAGAGTTCTGAAGCATTCTTAAACTTCAGCGGAATTCCGAGAACAATGGAAGAGTTTTGAAGCAATTTTAAGCGTCAGCGGAATTCCAACAACAATGGAAGAGTTCCGAAGCATTTTTAAAAGTAAGCGGAATTCTGAGAACAATAGAAGAGTTGTGAAGCATTTTTAAGCGTCAGCGGAATTCCGAGAACAATGGAAGAATTCCGAAGCATTTTTAAACTTCAAAACTTCAGCAGAATTCCAAGAACAATGGAAGAGTTTCGAAGCATTCTTAAACTTCAGCGGAATTCCGAGAGCAATGGAAGAGTTCCGAAGCATTTTTAAAAGTCAGCGGAATTCCGAGAACAATAGAAGAGTTCCGAAGCATTTTTAAACTTCAGAAGAATTCCTGGATCAATGGAAGAGTTCCGAAGCATTTTTAAAAGTCAGCAGAATTTCGAGAACAATAGAAGGGTACCAAAGCATGTTTAAACTTCAGTGGAATTCTGAGAACAATGTAAGAATTCCGAAGCATTTTTAAACTTCACCGGAATTCCGAGAACAATGGAAGAGTTCCGAAGCATTTTTAAACGTCAGCGGAATTCCGAGAACAATGGAAGAGTTCTGAATCATTTTTAAACGTCAGCGGAATTTTGAAAACAATGGAAGATTTCCGAAGCATTTTTAAACGTCAGCGGAATTCCGAGAACAATGGAAGAGTTCCGAAGCATTTTTAAACGTCAGCGGAATTCCGAGAACAATTGAAGAGTTCTGAAGCCTTTTTAAATGTCAGCGGAATTCCGAGAACAATGGAAGAGTTGTGAAGCATTTTTAAACGTCAGTGGAATTCCAAGAACAATGGAAGAGTTCCAAAGCATTTTTAAATGTCAGCGGAATTCTGAGAACAATGGAAGAGTTCCGAAGCATTTTTAAACTTCAGCAGAATTCCGAGAACAATGGAAGAGTTCCGAAGCATTTTTAAAAGTCAGCGGAATTCCGAGAACACTGGAAGAGTTCCGAAGCATTTTTAAACTTCAGCGGAATTTGGAGAACAATCGAAGAGTTCCGAATCATTTTTAAAAGTCAGCGGAATTCCGAGAACAATGGAAGCTTTGTGAAGCATTTTTAAACGTCAGCGGAATTCCGAGAACAATGGAAGAGTTCCGAAGCATTTTTAAACTTCAGCAGAATTCTGAGAACAATGGAAGAGTTCCGAAGCATTCTTAAACTTCAGCGGAATTCCGAGAACAATGGAAGAGTTTCGAAGCATTTTTAAAAGTCAGCGGAATTCCGAGAACAATAGAAGAGTTGTGAAGCAATTTTAAGCGTCAGCGGAATTCCGAGAACAATGGAAGAATTCCGAAGCATTTTTAAACTTCAAAACTTCAGCGGAATTCCGAGAACAATGGAAGAGTTCCGAAGCATTTTTAAAAGTCAGCGGAATTCCGAGAACAATGGAAGAGTTCCGAAGCATTTTTAAACGTCAGCGGAATTCTGCGAACACTGGAAGAGTTCCAAAGCATTTTTAAGCTTCAGCGGAATTTGAAGAACAATCGAAGTGTTCCGAAGCATTTTTAAAAGTCAGCGGAATTCCGAGAACAATGGAAGAGTTCTGAAGCATTTTTAAACATCAGCGGAATTTTGAAAACAATGGAAGATTTCCGAAGCATTTTTAAACGTCAGCGGAATTCCGAGAACAATGGAAGAGTTCCGAAGCATTTTTAAATGTCAGCGGAATTCCGAGAACAATAGAAGAGTTGTGAAGCATTTTTAAGCGTCAGCGGAATTCCGAGAACAATGGAAGAGTTCCGAAGCATTTTTAAAATTCAGCAGAATTCTGAGAACAATGGAAGAGTTCTGAAGCATTCTTAAACTTCAGCGGAATTCCGAGAACAACGGAAGAGTTTTGAAGCAATTTTAAGCGTCAGCGGAATTCCGACAACAATGGAAGAGTTCCGAAGCATTTTTAAAAGTAAGCGGAATTCTGAGAACAATAGAAGAGTTGTGAAGCATTTTTAAGCGTCAGCGGAATTCCGAGAACAATGGAAGAATTCCGAAGCATTTTTAAACTTCAAAACTTCAGCAGAATTCCAAGAACAATGGAAGAGTTTCGAAGCATTCTTAAACTTCAGCGGAATTCCGAGAACAAAGGAAGAGTTCCGAAGCATTTTTAAACTTCAGCGGAATTTGGAGAACAATCAAAGAGTTCCGAAGCATTTTTAAAAGTCAGCGGAATTCCGAGAACAATGGAAGAGTTGTGAAGCATTTTTAAACGTCAGCGGAATTCCGAGAACAATGGAAGAGTTCCGAAGCCTTTTTAAACGTCAGCGGAATTCCGAGAACAATGGAAGAGTTCTGAAGCCTTTTTAAATGTCAGCGGAATTCCGAGAACAATGGAAGACTTCTGAAGCATTTTTAAATGTCAGAGGAATTCTGAGAACAATGGAAGAGTTCCGAAGCATTTTTAAACGTCAGCGGATTTTGAAAACAATGGAAGATTTCCGAAGCATTTTTAAACTTCAGCAGAATTCCGAGAACAATGGAAGAGTTCCGAAGCATACTTAAACTTCAGCGGAATTCCGAGAACAATGGAAGAATTCTGAAGCATTTTTAAAAGTCAGCGGAATTCCGAGAACAATGGAAGAGTTGTGAAGCATTTTTAAACGTCAGTGGAATTCCAAGAACAATGGAAGAGTTCCAAAGCATTTTTAAATGTCAGCGGAATTCTGAGAACAATGGAAGAGTTCCGAAGCATTTTTAAACTTCAGCAGAATTCCGAGAACAATGGAAGAGTTCCGAAGCATTTTTAAAAGTCAGCGGAATTCCGAGAACACTGGAAGAGTTCCGAAGCATTTTTAAACTTCAGCGGAATTTGGAGAACAATCGAAGAGTTCCGAATCATTTTTAAAAGTCAGCGGAATTCCGAGAACAATGGAAGCTTTGTGAAGCATTTTTAAACGTCAGCGGAATTCCGAGAACAATGGAAGAGTTCCGAAGCATTTTTAAACGTCAGCGGAATTCCGAGAACAATGGAAGAGTTCTGAAGCCTTTTTAAATGTCAGCGGAATGCCGAGAACAATGGAAGAGTTGTGAAGCATTTTTAAGCATCAGCGGAATTCCGAGAACAATGGAAGAGTTCCGAAGCATTTTTAAACTTCAGCAGAATTCTTAGAACAATGGAAGAGTTCCGAAGCATTCTTAAACTTCAGCGGAATTCCGAGAACAATGGAAGAGTTTCGAAGCATTTTTAAAAGTCAGCGGAATTCCGAGAACAATAGAAGAGTTGTGAAGCAATTTTAAGCGTCAGCGGAATTCCGAGAACAATGGAAGAGTTCCGAAGCATTTTTAAACTTCAGCGGAATTCCGAGAACAATGGAAGAGTTCTGAAGCATTTTTAAAAGTCAGCGGAATTCTGAGAACAATAGAAGAGTTGTGAAGCATTTTTAAGCGTCAGCGGAATTCCGAGAACAATGGAAGAATTCCGAAGCATTTTTAAACGTCAGTGGAATTCTGCGAACACTAGAAGAGTTCCGAAGCATTTTTAAACTTCAGCGGAATTTGGAGAACAATCGAAGAGTTCCGAAGCATTTTTAAAAGTCAGCGGAATTCCGAGAACAATGGAAGAGTTCTGAAGCCTTTTTAAATGTCAGCGGAATGCCGAGAACAATGGAATAGTTGTGAAGCATTTTTAAGCATCAGCGGAATTCCGAGATCAATGGAAGAGTTCCGAAGCATTTTTAAACTTCAGCAGAATTCTGAGAACAATGGAAGAGTTCCGAAGCATTTTTAAAAGTCAGCGGAATTCCGAGAACAATGGAAGATTTCCGAAGCATTTTTAAACGTCAGCGGAATTCCGAGAACAATGGAAGAGTTCCGAAGCATTTCTAAATGTCAACGGAATTCCGAGAACAATAGAAGAGTTGTGAAGCATTTTTAAGCGTCAGCGATATTCCGAGAACAATAGAAGAGTTCCGAAGCATTTTTAAAAGTCAGCAGAATTTCGAGAACAATAGAAGGGTACCAAAGCATGTTTAAACTTCAGTGGAATTCTGAGAACAATGTAAGAGTTCCGAAGCATTTTTAAACTTCACCGGAATTCCGAGAACAATGGAAGAGTTCCGAAGCATTTTTAAACGTCAGCGGAATTCCGAGAACAATGGAAGAGTTCTGAATCATTTTTAAACGTCAGCGGAATTTTGAAAACGATGGAAGATTTCCGAAGCATTTTTAAACGTCAGCGGAATTCTGCGAACACTGGAAGACTTCCGAAGCATTTTTAAACTTCAGCGGAATTTGGAGAACAATCGAAGTGTTCTGAAGCATTTTTAAAAGTCAGCGGAATTCCGAGAACACTGGAAGAGTTCCGAAGCATTTTTAAACTTCAGCGGAATTTGGAGAACAATCGAATAGTTCCGAAGCATTTTTAAAAGTCAGCGGAATTCCGAGAAGAATGGAAGCTTTGTGAAGCATTTTTAAACGTCAGCGGAATTCCGAGAACAATTGAAGAGTTCTGAAGCCTTTTTAAATGTCAGCGGAATTCCGAGAACAATGGAAGAGTTGTGAAGCATTTTTAAACGTCAGTGGAATTCCAAGAACAATGGAAGAGTTCCAAAGCATTTTTAAATGTCAGCGGAATTCTGAGAACAATGGAAGAGTTCCGAAGCATTTTTAAACTTCAGCAGAATTCCGAGAACAATGGAAGAGTTCCGAAGCATTTTTAAAAGTCAGCGGAATTCCGAGAACACTGGAAGAGTTCCGAAGCATTTTTAAACTTCAGCGGAATTTGGAGAACAATCGAAGAGTTCCGAATCATTTTTAAAAGTCAGCGGAATTCCGAGAACAATGGAAGCTTTGTGAAGCATTTTTAAACGTCAGCGGAATTCCGAGAACAATGGAAGAGTTCCGAAGCATTTTTAAACTTCAGCAGAATTCTGAGAACAATGGAAGAGTTCCGAAGCATTCTTAAACTTCAGCGGAATTCCGAGAACAATGGAAGAGTTTCGAAGCATTTTTAAAAGTCAGCGGAATTCCGAGAACAATAGAAGAGTTGTGAAGCAATTTTAAGCGTCAGCGGAATTCCGAGAACAATGGAAGAATTCCGAAGCATTTTTAAACTTCAAAACTTCAGCGGAATTCCGAGAACAATGGAAGAGTTCCGAAGCATTTTTAAAAGTCAGCGGAATTCCGAGAACAATGGAAGAGTTCCGAAGCATTTTTAAACGTCAGCGGAATTCTGCGAACACTGGAAGAGTTCCAAAGCATTTTTAAACTTCAGCGGAATTTGGAGAACAATCGAAGAGTACCGAAGCATTTTTAAAAGTCAGCGGAATTCCGAGAACAATGGAAGAGTTCTGAAGCATTTTTAAACATCAGCGGAATTTTGAAAACAATGGAAGATTTCCGAAGCATTTTTAAACGTCAGCGGAATTCCGAGAACAATGGAAGAGTTCCGAAGCATTTTTAAATGTCAGCGGAATTCCGAGAACAATAGAAGAGTTGTGAAGCATTTTTAAGCGTCAGCGGAATTCCGAGAACAATGGAAGAGTTCCGAAGCATTTTTAAAATTCAGCAGAATTCTGAGAACAATGGAAGAGTTCTGAAGCATTCTTAAACTTCAGCGGAATTCCGAGAACAATGGAAGAGTTTTGAAGCAATTTTAAGCGTCAGCGGAATTCCGACAACAATGGAAGAGTTCCGAAGCATTTTTAAAAGTAAGCGGAATTCTGAGAACAATAGAAGAGTTGTGAAGCATTTTTAAGCGTCAGCGGAATTGCGAGAACAATGGACGAATTCCGAAGCATTTTTAAACTTCAAAACTTCAGCAGAATTCCAAGAACAATGGAAGAGTTTCGAAGCATTCTTAAACTTCAGCGGAATTCCGAGAACAAAGGAAGAGTTCCGAAGCATTTTTAAACTTCAGCGGAATTTGGAGAACAATCAAAGAGTTCCGAAGCATTTTTAAAAGTCAGCGGAATTCCGAGAACAATGGAAGGGTTGTGAAGCATTTTCAAACGTCAGCGGAATTCCGAGAACAATGGAAGAGTTCCGAAGCCTTTTTAAACGTCAGCGGAATTCCGAGAACAATGGAAGAGTTCTGAAGCCTTTTTAAATGTCAGCGGAATTCCGAGAACAATGGAAGACTTCTGAAGCATTTTTAAATGTCAGAGGAATTCTGAGAACAATGGAAGAGTTCCGAAGCATTGTTAAACTTCAGCAGAATTCCGAGAACAATGGAAGAGTTCCGAAGCATACTTAAACTTCAGCGGAATTCCGAGAACAATGGAAGAATTCTGAAGCATTTTTAAAAGTCAGCGGAATACCGAGAACAATGGAAGAGTTGTGAAGCATTTTTAAACGTCAGCGGAATTCCAGAACAATGGAAGAGTTCCGAAGCATTTTTAAATGTCAGCGGAATTCCGAGAACAATGGAAGAGTTCTGAAGCATTTTTAAACGTCAGCGGATTTTGAAAACAATGGAAGATTTCCGAAGCATTTTTAAACGTCAGCGGAATTTGGAGAACAATCGAAGAGTTCCGAAGCATTTTTAAACTTCAACGGAATTTGGAGAACAATCGAAGAGTTCCGAAGCAATTTTAAAAGTCATCGGAATTCCGAGAACAATGGAAGAGTTGTGAAGCATTTTTAAACGTCAGTGGAATTCCAAGAACAATGGAAGAGTTCCGAAGCATTTTTAAATGTCAGCGGAATTCTGAGAACAATGGAAGAGTTCCGAAGCATTTTTAAACTTCAGCAGAATTCCGAGAATAATGGAAGAGTTCCGAAGCATTTTTAAAAGTCAGCGGAATTCCGAGAACACTGGAAGAGTTCCGAAGCATTTTTAAACTTCAGCGGAATTTGGAGAACAATCGAAGAGTTCCGAAGCATTTTTAAAGTCAGCGGAATTCCGAGAACAATGGAAGCTTTGTGAAGCATTTTTAAACGTCAGCGGAATTCCGAGAACAATGGAAGAGTTCCGAAGCATTTTTAAACGTCAGCGGAATTCCGAGAACAATGGAAGAGTTCTGAAGCCTTTTTAAATGTCAGCGGAATGCCGAGAACAATGGGAGAGTTGTGAAGCATTTTTAAGCATCAGCGGAATTCCGAGAACAATGGAAGAGTTCCGAAGCATTTTTAAACTTCAGCAGAATTCTGAGAACAATGGAAGAGTTCCGAAGCATTCTTAAACTTCAGCGGAATTCCGAGAACAATGGAAGAGTTTCGAAGCATTTTTAAAAGTCAGCGGAATTCCGAGAACAATAGAAGAGTTGTGAAGCAATTTTAAGCGTCAGCGGAATTCCGAGAACAATGGAAGAGTTCCGAAGCATTTTTAAACGTCAGCGGAATTCCGAGAACAATGGAAGAGTTCTGAAGCATTTTTAAAAGTCAGCGGAATTCTGAGAACAATAGAAGAGTTGTGAAGCATTTTAAAGCGTCAGCGGAATTCCGAGAACAATGGAAGAACTCCGAAGCATTTTTAAACGTCAGCGGAATTCTGCGAACACTAGAAGAGTTCCGAAGCATTTTTAAACTTCAGCGGAATTTGTAGAACAATCGAAGAGTTCCGAAGCATTTTTAAAAGTCAGCGGAATTCCGAGAACAATGGAAGAGTTTTGAAGCAATTTTAAGCGTCAGCGGAATTCCGACAACAATGGAAGAGTTCCGAAGCATTTTTAAAAGTAAGCGGAATTCTGAGAACAATAGAAGAGTTGTGAAGCATTTTTAAGCGTCAGCGGAATTCCGAGAACAATGGAAGAATTCCAAAGCATTTTTAAACTTCAAAACTTCAGCAGAATTCCAAGAACAATGGAAGAGTTTCGAAGCATTCTTAAACTTCAGCGGAATTCCGAGAGCAATGGAAGAGTTCCGAAGCATTTTTAAAAGTCAGCGGAATTCCGAGAACAATAGAAGAGTTCCGAAGCATTTTTAAACTTCAGCAGAATTCCTGGATCAATGGAAGAGTTCCGAAGCATTTTTAAAAGTCAGCAGAATTCCGAGAACAATAGAAGGGTACCAAAGCATGTTTAAACTTCAGTGGAATTCTGAGAACAATGTAAGAGTTCCGAAGCATTTTTAAACTTCACCGGAATTCCGAGAACAATGGAAGAGTTCTGAATCATTTTTAAGCGTCAGCGGAATTTTGAAAACAATGGAAGATTTCCGAAGCATTGTTAAACGTCAGCGGAATTCTGCGAACACTGGAAGACTTCCGAAGCATTTTTAAACTTCAGCGGAATTTGGAGAACAATCAAAGAGTTCTGAAGCATTTTTAAAAGTCAGCGGAATTCCGAGAACACTGGAAGAGTTCCGAAGCATTTTTAAACTTCAACGGAATTTGGAGAACAATCGAATAGTTCCGAAGCATTTTTAAAAGTCAGCGGAATTCCGAGAACAATGGAAGCTTTGTGAAGCATTTTTAAACGTCAGCGGAATTCCGAGAACAATGGAAGAGTTCCGAAGCATTTTTAAACGTCAGCGGAATTCCGAGAACAATGGAAGAGTTCTGAAGCCTTTTTAAATGTCAGCGGAATTCCGAGAACAATGGAAGAGTTGTGAAGCATTTTTAAGCATCAGCGGAATTCCGAGAACAATGGAAGAGTTCCGAAGCATTTTTAAACGTCAGCGGAATTCCGAGAACAATGGAAGAGTTCTGAAGCATTTTTAAAAGTCAGCGGAATTCTGAGAACAATAGAAGAGTTGTGAAGCATTTTTAAGCGTCAGCGGAATTCCGAGAACAATGGAAGAATTCCGAAGCATTTTTAAACTTCAAAACTTCAGCGGAATTCCGAGAACAATGGAAGAGTTCCGAAGCATTTTTAAAAGTCAGCGGAATTCCGAGAACAATGGAAGAGTTCCGAAGCATTTTTAAACGTCAGCGGAATTCTGCAAACACTGGAAGAGTTCCGAAGCATTTTTAAACTTCAGCGGAATTTGGAGAACAATCGAAGAGTTCTGAAGCATTTTTAAACATCAGCGGAATTTTGAAAACAATGGAAGATTTCCGAAGCATTTTTAAACGTCAGCGGAATTCCGAGAACAATGGAAGAGTTCCGAAGCATTTTTAAATGTCAGCGGAATTCCGAGAACAATAGAAGAGTTGTGAAGCATTTTTAAGCGTCAGCGGAATTCCGAGAGCAATAGAAGAGTTCCGAAGCATTTTTAAAATTCAGCAGAATTCTGAGAACAATGGAAGAGTTCTGAAGCATTCTTAAACTTCAGCGGAATTCCGCGAACAATGGAAGAGTTTTGAAGCAATTTTAAGCGTCAGCGGAATTCCGACAACAATGGAAGAGTTCCGAAGCATTTTTAAAAGTAAGCGGAATTCTGAGAACAATAGAAGAGTTGTGAAGCATTTTTAAGCGTCAGCGGAATTCCGAGAACAATGGACGAATTCCGAAGCATTTTTAAATTTCAAAACTTCAGCAGAATTCCAAGAACAATAGAAGAGTTTCGAAGCATTCTTAAACTTCAGCGGAATTTCGAGAACAAAGGAAGAGTTCCGAAGCATTTTTAAAAGTCAGCGGAATTCCGAGAACAATAGAAGAGTTCCGAAGCATTTTTAAACTTCAGCAGAATTCCTGGATCAATGGAAGAGTTCCGAAGCATTTTTAAAAGTCAGCAGAATTCCGAGAACAATAGAAGGGTACCAAAGCATGTTTAAACTTCAGCGGAATTCTGAGAACAATATAAGAGTTCCGAAGCATTTTTAAACTTCACCGGAATTCCGAGAACAATGGAAGAGTTCCGAAGCATTTTTAAACATCAGCGGAATTCCGAGAACAATGGAAGAGTTCTGAATCATTTTTAAACATCA
Organism: Phyllobates terribilis; assembly: GCF_046119375.1. Classification (NCBI taxonomy): domain Eukaryota; kingdom Metazoa; phylum Chordata; class Amphibia; order Anura; family Dendrobatidae; genus Phyllobates; species Phyllobates terribilis. The sequence goes on along the minus strand of NW_027362788.1, from coordinate 7,619,297 downwards.
GCAGAATTTTGAAAACAATGGAAGATTTCCGAAGCATTTTTAAACTTCAGCGGAATTTGGAGAACAATCGAAGAGTTCCGAAGCATTTTTAAAAGTCAGCGGAATTCCGAGAACACTGGAAGAGTTCCGAAGCATTTTTAAACTTCAGCGGAATTTGGAGAACAATCGAAGAGTTCCGAAGCATTTTTAAAAGTCAGCGGAATTCCGAGAACAATGGAAGCTTTGTGAAGCATTTTTAAACGTCAGCGGAATTCCGAGAACAATGGAAGAGTTCCGAAGCATTTTTAAACGTCAGCGGAATTCCGAGAACAATGGAAGAGTTCTAAAGCCTTTTTAAATGTCAGCGGAATTCCGAGAACAATGGAAGAGTTCCGAAGCATTTTTAAATGTCAGCGGAATTCTGAGAACAATGGAAGAGTTCCAAAGCATTTTTAAACTTCAGCAGAATTCCGAGAACAATGGAAGAGTTCCGAAGCATACTTAAACTTCAGCAGAATTCCGAGAACAATGGGAGAGTTCCGAAGCATTTTTAAACTTCAAAACTTCAGCAGAATTCCGAGAACAATGGAAGAGTTCCGAAGCATTCTTAAACTTCAGCGGAATTCCGAGAACAATGGAAGAGTTCCGAAGCATTTTTAAAAGTCAGCGGAATTCCGAGAACAATGGAAGAGTTCCGAAGCATTTTTAAAAGTCAGCAGAATTCCGAGAACAATAGAAGGGTACCAAAGCATGTTTAAACTTCAGCGGAATTCTGAGAACAATGTAAGAGTTCCGAAGCATTTTTAAACTTCACCGGAATTCCGAGAACAATGGAAGAGTTCCGAAGCATTTTTAAACGTCAGCGGAATTCCGAGAACAATGGAAGAGTTCTGAAGCATTTTTAAACGTCAGCGGAATTTTGAAAACAATGGAAGATTTCCGAAGCATTTTTAAACGTCAGCGGAGTTCTGCGAACACTGGAAGAGTTCCGAAGCATTTTTACACTTCAGCGGAATTTGGAGAACAATCGAAGAGTTCCGAAGCATTTTTAAAAGTCAGCGGAATTCCGAGAACACTGGAAGAGTTCCGAAGCATTTTTAAACTTCACCGGAATTTGGAGAACAATCGAAGAGTTCCGAAGCATTTTTAAAAGTCAGCGGAATTCCGAGAACAATGGAAGCTTTGTGAAGCATTTTTAAACGTCAGCGGAATTCCGAGAACAATGGAAGAGTTCCGGAGCATTTTTAAACGTCAGCGGAATTCCGAGAACAATGGAAGAGTTCTGAAGCCTTTTTAAATGTCAGCGGAATTCTGAGAACAATGGAAGAGTTCCGAAGCATTTTTAAATGTCAGCGGAATTCTGAGAACAGTGGAAGAGTTCCGAAGCATTTTTAAACTTCAGCAGAATTCCGAGAACAATGGAAGAGTTCCGAAGCATACTTAAACTTCAGCGGAATTCCGAGAACAATGGAAGAGTTTCGAAGCATTTTTAAAAGTCAGCGGAATTCCGAGAACAATAGAAGAGTTGTGAAGCAATTTTAAGCGTCAGCGGAATTCCGAGAACAATGGAAGAGTTCCGAAGCATTTTTAAACGTCAGCGGAATTCCGAGAACAATGGAAGAGTTCTGAAGCATTTTTAAAAGTCAGCGGAATTCTGAGAACAATAGAAGAGTTGTGAAGCATTTTAAAGCGTCAGCGGAATTCCGAGAACAATGGAAGAACTCCGAAGCATTTTTAAACGTCAGCGGAATTCTGCGAACACTAGAAGAGTTCCGAAGCATTTTTAAACTTCAGCGTAATTTGTAGAACAATCGAAGAGTTCCGAAGCATTTTTAAAAGTCAGCGGAATTCCGAGAACAATGGAAGAGTTCTGAAGCATTTTTAAACATCAGCGGAATTTTGAAAACAATGGAAGATTTCCGAAGCATTTTTAAACGTCAGCGGAATTCCGAGAACAATGGAAGAGTTCCGAAGCATTTTTAAATGTCAACGGAATTCCGAGAACAATAGAAGAGTTGTGAAGCATTTTTAAGCGTCAGCGATATTCCGAGAACAATGGAAGAGTTCCGAAGCATTTTTAAACTTCAGCAGAAATCTGAGAACAGTGGAAGAGTTCTGAAGCATTCTTAAACTTCAGCGGAATTCCGAGAACAATGGAAGAGTTTTGAAGCAATTTTAAGCGTCAGCGGAATTCCGACAACAATGGAAGAGTTCCGAAGCATTTTTAAAAGTAAGCGGAATTCTGAGAACAATAGAAGAGTTGTGAAGCATTTTTAAGCGTCAGCGGAATTCCGAGAACAATGGAAGAATTCCGAAGCATTTTTAAACTTCAAAACTTCAGCAGAATTCCAAGAACAATGGAAGAGTTTCGAAGCATTCTTAAACTTCAGCGGAATTCCGAGAGCAATGGAAGAGTTCCGAAGCATTTTTAAAAGTCAGCGGAATTCCGAGAACAATAGAAGAGTTCCGAAGCATTTTTTAACTTCAGCAGAATTCCTGGATCAATGGAAGAGTTCCGAAGCATTTTTAAAAGTCAGCAGAATTCCGAGAACAATAGAAGGGTACCAAAGCATGTTTAAACTTCAGTGGAATTCTGAGAACAATGTAAGAGTTCCGAAGCATTTTTAAACTTCACCGGAATTCCGAGAACAATGGAAGAGTTCTGAATCATTTTTAAGCGTCAGCGGAATTTTGAAAACAATGGAAGATTTCCGAAGCATTGTTAAACGTCAGCGGAATTCTGCGAACACTGGAAGACTTCCGAAGCATTTTTAAACTTCAGCGGAATTTGGAGAACAATCAAAGAGTTCTGAAGCATTTTTAAAAGTCAGCGGAATTCCGAGAACACTGGAAGAGTTCCGAAGCATTTTTAAACTTCAACGGAATTTGGAGAACAATCGAATAGTTCCGAAGCATTTTTAAAAGTCAGCGGAATTCCGAGAACAATGGAAGCTTTGTGAAGCATTTTTAAACGTCAGCGGAATTCCGAGAACAATGGAAGAGTTCCGAAGCATTTTTAAACGTCAGCGGAATTCCGAGAACAATGGAAGAGTTCTGAAGCCTTTTTAAATGTCAGCGGAATTCCGAGAACAATGGAAGAGTTGTGAAGCATTTTTAAGCATCAGCGGAATTCCGAGAACAATGGAAGAGTTCCGAAGCATTTTTAAACGTCAGCGGAATTCCGAGAACAATGGAAGAGTTCTGAAGCATTTTTAAAAGTCAGCGGAATTCTGAGAACAATAGAAGAGTTGTGAAGCATTTTTAAGCGTCAGCGGAATTCCGAGAACAATGGAAGAATTCCGAAGCATTTTTAAACTTCAAAACTTCAGCGGAATTCCGAGAACAATGGAAGAGTTCCGAAGCATTTTTAAAAGTCAGCGGAATTCCGAGAACAATGGAAGAGTTCCGAAGCATTTTTAAACGTCAGCGGAATTCTGCAAACACTGGAAGAGTTCCGAAGCATTTTTAAACTTCAGCGGAATTTGGAGAACAATCGAAGAGTTCTGAAGCATTTTTAAACATCAGCGGAATTTTGAAAACAATGGAAGATTTCCGAAGCATTTTTAAACGTCAGCGGAATTCCGAGAACAATGGAAGAGTTCCGAAGCATTTTTAAATGTCAGCGGAATTCCGAGAACAATAGAAGAGTTGTGAAGCATTTTTAAGCGTCAGCGGAATTCCGAGAGCAATGGAAGAGTTCCGAAGCATTTTTAAAATTCAGCAGAATTCTGAGAACAATGGAAGAGTTCTGAAGCATTCTTAAACTTCAGCGGAATTCCGCGAACAATGGAAGAGTTTTGAAGCAATTTTAAGCGTCAGCGGAATTCCGACAACAATGGAAGAGTTCCGAAGCATTTTTAAAAGTAAGCGGAATTCTGAGAACAATAGAAGAGTTGTGAAGCATTTTTAAGCATCAGCGGAATTCCGAGAACAATGGACGAATTCCGAAGCATTTTTAAATTTCAAAACTTCAGCAGAATTCCAAGAACAATAGAAGAGTTTCGAAGCATTCTTAAACTTCAGCGGAATTTCGAGAACAAAGGAAGAGTTCCGAAGCATTTTTAAAAGTCAGCGGAATTCCGAGAACAATAGAAGAGTTCCGAAGCATTTTTAAACTTCAGCAGAATTCCTGGATCAATGGAAGAGTTCCGAAGCATTTTTAAAAGTCAGCAGAATTCCGAGAACAATAGAAGGGTACCAAAGCATGTTTAAACTTCAGCGGAATTCTGAGAACAATATAAGAGTTCCGAAGCATTTTTAAACTTCACCGGAATTCCGAGAACAATGGAAGAGTTCCGAAGCATTTTTAAACATCAGCGGAATTCCGAGAACAATGGAAGAGTTCTGAATCATTTTTAAACATCAGCAGAATTTTGAAAACAATGGAAGATTTCCGAAGCATTTTTAAACTTCAGCGGAATTTGGAGAACAATCGAAGAGTTCCGAAGCATTTTTAAAAGTCAGCGGAATTCCGAGAACACTGGAAGAGTTCCGAAGCATTTTTAAACTTCAGCGGAATTTGGAGAACAATCGAAGAGTTCCGAAGCATTTTTAAAAGTCAGCGGAATTCCGAGAACAATGGAAGCTTTGTGAAGCATTTTTAAACGTCAGCGGAATTCCGAGAACAATGGAAGAGTTCCGAAGCATTTTTAAACATCAGCGGAATTCCGAGAACAATGGAAGAGTTCTAAAGCCTTTTTAAATGTCAGCGGAATTCCGAGAACAATGGAAGAGTTCCGAAGCATTTTTAAATGTCAGCGGAATTCTGAGAACAATGGAAGAGTTCCAAAGCATTTTTAAACTTCAGCAGAATTCCGAGAACAATGGAAGAGTTCCGAAGCATACTTAAACTTCAGCAGAATTCCGAGAACAATGGGAGAGTTCCGAAGCATTTTTAAACTTCAAAACTTCAGCAGAATTCCGAGAACAATGGAAGAGTTCCGAAGCATTCTTAAACTTCAGCGGAATTCCGAGAACAATGGAAGAGTTCCGAAGCATTTTTAAAAGTCAGCGGAATTCCGAGAACAATGGAAGAGTTCCGAAGCATTTTTAAAAGTCAGCAGAATTCCGAGAACAATAGAAGGGTACCAAAGCATGTTTAAACTTCAGCGGAATTCTGAGAACAATGTAAGAGTTCCGAAGCATTTTTAAACTTCACCGGAATTCCGAGAACAATGGAAGAGTTCCGAAGCATTTTTAAACGTCAGCGGAATTCCGAGAACAATGGAAGAGTTCTGAAGCATTTTTAAACGTCAGCGGAATTTTGAAAACAATGGAAGATTTCCGAAGCATTTTTAAACGTCAGCGGAGTTCTGCGAACACTGGAAGAGTTCCGAAGCATTTTTAAACTTCAGCGGAATTTGGAGAACAATCGAAGAGTTCCGAAGCATTTTTAAAAGTCAGCGGAATTCCGAGAACACTGGAAGAGTTCCGAAGCATTTTTAAACTTCACCGGAATTTGGAGAACAATCGAAGAGTTCCGAAGCATTTTTAAAAGTCAGCGGAATTCCGAGAACAATGGAAGCTTTGTGAAGCATTTTTAAACGTCAGCGGAATTCCGAGAACAATGGAAGAGTTCCGGAGCATTTTTAAACGTCAGCGGAATTCCGAGAACAATGGAAGAGTTCTGAAGCCTTTTTAAATGTCAGCGGAATTCTGAGAACAATGGAAGAGTTCCGAAGCATTTTTAAATGTCAGCGGAATTCTGAGAACAGTGGAAGAGTTCCGAAGCATTTTTAAACTTCAGCAGAATTCCGAGAACAATGGAAGAGTTCCGAAGCATACTTAAACTTCAGCAGAATTCCGAGAACAATGGAAGAGTTCTGAAGCATTCTCAAACTTCAGCGGAATTCCGAGAACAATGGAAGAGTTCTGAAGCATTTTTAAACATCAGCGGAATTTTGAAAACAATGGAAGATTTCCGAAGCATTTTTAAACGTCAGCGGAATTCCGAGAACAATGGAAGAGTTCCGAAGCATATTTAAATGTCAACGGAATTCCGAGAACAATAGAAGAGTTGTGAAGCATTTTTAAGCGTCAGCGATATTCCGAGAACAATGGAAGAGTTCCGAAGCATTTTTAAACTTCAGCAGAATTCTGAGAACAATGGAAGAGTTCTGAAGCATTCTTAAACTTCAGCGGAATTCCGAGAACAATGGAAGAGTTTTGAAGCAATTTTAAGCGTCAGCGGAATTCCGACAACAATGGAAGAGTTCCGAAGCATTTTTAAAAGTAAGCGGAATTCTGAGAACAATAGAAGAGTTGTGAAGCATTTTTAAGCATCAGCGGAATTCCGAGAACAATGGAAGAATTCCGAAGCATTTTTAAACTTCAAAACTTCAGCAGAATTCCAAGAACAATGGAAGAGTTTCGAAGCATTCTTAAACTTCAGCGGAATTCCGAGAGCAATGGAAGAGTTCCGAAGCATTTTTAAAAGTCAGCGGAATTCCGAGAACAATAGAAGAGTTCCGAAGTATTTTTAAACTTCAGCAGAATTCCTGGATCAATGGAAGAGTTCCGAAGCATTTTTAAAAGTCAGCAGAATTCCGAGAACAATAGAAGGGTACCAAAGCATGTTTAAACTTCAGCGGAATTCTGAGAACAATGTAAGAGTTCCGAAGCATTTTTAAACGTCAGCGGAATTCCGAGAACAATGGAAGAGTTCTGAATCATTTTTAAACGTCAGCGGAATTTTGAAAACAATGGAAGAGTTCCGAAGCATTTTTAAACGTCAGCGGAATTCCGAGAACAATGGAAGAGTTTCGAAGCATTTTTAAAAGTCAGCGGAATTCCGAGAACAATAGAAGAGTTGTGAAGCAATTTTAAGCGTCAGCGGAATTCCGAGAACAATGGAAGAGTTCCGAAGCATTTTTAAACGTCAGCGGAATTCCGAGAACAATGGAAGAGTTCTGAAGCATTTTTAAAAGTCAGCGGAATTCTGAGAACAATAGAAGAGTTGTGAAGCATTTTTAAGCGTCAGCGGAATTCCGAGAACAATGGAAGAGTTCTGAAGCATTTTTAAACATCAGCGGAATTTTGAAAACAATGGAAGATTTCCGAAGCATTTTTAAACGTAAGAGGAATTCCGAGAACAATGGAAGAGTTCCGAAGCATTTTTAAATGTCAACGGAATTCCGAGAACAATAGAAGAGTTGTGAAGCATTTTTAAGCGTCAGCGATATTCCGAGAACAATGGAAGAGTTCCGAAGCATTTTTAAACTTCAGCAGAATTCTGAGAACAGTGGAAGAGTTCTGAAGCATTCTTAAACTTCAGCGGAATTCCGAGAACAATGGAAGAGTTTTGAAGCAATTTTAAGCGTCAGCGGAATTCCGACAACAATGGAAGAGTTCCGAAGCATTTTTAAAAGTAAGCGGAATTCTGAGAACAATAGAAGAGTTGTGAAGCATTTTTAAGCGTCAGCGGATTTCCCAGAACAATGGAAGAATTCCGAAGCATTTTTAAACTTCAAAACTTCAGCAGAATTCCAAGAACAATGGAAGAGTTTCGAAGCATTCTTAAACTTCAGCGGAATTCCGAGAGCAATGGAAGAGTTCCGAAGCATTTTTAAAAGTCAGCGGAATTCCGAGAACAATAGAAGAGTTCCGAAGCATTTTTAAACTTCAGCAGAATTCCTGGATCAATGGAAGAGTTCCGAAGCATTTTTAAAAGTCAGCAGAATTCCGAGAACAATAGAAGGGTACCAAAGCATGTTTAAACTTCAGTGGAATTCTGAGAACAATGTAAGAGTTCCGAAGCATTTTTAAACTTCACCGGAATTCCGAGAACAATGGAAGAGTTCCGAAGCATTTTTAAACATCAGCGGAATTCCGAGAACAATGGAAGAGTTCTGAATCATTTTTAAACGTCAGCGGAATTTTGAAAACAATGGAAGATTTCCGAAGCATTTTTAAACGTCAGCGGAATTCTGCGAACACTGGAAGACTTCCGAAGCATTTTTAAACTTCAGCGGAATTTGGAGAACAATCGAAGAGTTCTGAAGCATTTTTAAAAGTCAGCGGAATTCCGAGAACACTGGAAGAGTTCCGAAGCATTTTTAAACTTCAGCGGAATTTGGAGAACAATCGAATAGTTCCGAAGCATTTTTAAAAGTCAGCGGAATTCCGAGAACAATGGAAGCTTTGTGAAGCATTTTTAAACGTCAGCGGAATTCCGAGAACAATGGAAGAGTTCCGAAGCATTTTTAAACGTCAGCGGAATTCCGAGAACAATGGAAGAGTTCTGAAGCCTTTTTAAATGTCAGCGGAATTCCGAGAACAATGGAAGAGTTGTGAAGCATTTTTAAGCATCAGCGGAATTCCGAGAACAATGGAAGAGTTCCGAAGCATTTTTAAACTTCAGCAGAATTCTGAGAACAATGGAAGAGTTCCGAAGCATTCTTAAACTTCAGCGGAATTCCGAGAACAATGGAAGAGTTTCGAAGCATTTTTAAAAGTCAGCGGAATTCCGAGAACAATAGAAGAGTTGTGAAGCCATTTTAAGCTTCAGCGGAATTCCGAGAACAATGGAAGAGTTCCGAAGCATTTTTAAACGTCAGCGGAATTCCGAGAACAATGGAAGAGTTCTGAAGCATTTTTAAAAGTCAGCGGAATTCTGAGAACAATAGAAGAGTTGTGAAGCATTTTTAAGCGTCAGCGGAATTCCGAGAACAATGGAAGAATTCCGAAGCATTTTTAAACTTCAAAACTTCAGCGGAATTCCGAGAACAATGGAAGAGTTCCGAAGCATTTTTAAAAGTCAGCGGAATTCCGAGAACAATGGAAGAGTTCCGAAGCATTTTTAAACGTCAGCGGAATTCTGCGAACACTGGAAGAGTTCCGAAGCATTTTTAAACTTCAGCGGAATTTGGAGAACGATCGAAGAGTTCCGAAGCATTTTTAAACATCAGCGGAATTTTGAAAACAATGGAAGATTTTCAAAGCATTTTTAAACGTCAGCGGAATTCCGAGAACAATGGAAGAGTTCCGAAGCATTTTTAAATGTCAGCGGAATTCCGAGAACAATAGAAGAGTTGTGAAGCATTTTTAAGTGTCAGCGGAATTCCGAGAGCAATGGAAGAGTTCCGAAGCATTTTTAAAATTCAGCAGAATTCTGAGAACAATGGAAGAGTTCTGAAGCATTCTTAAACTTCAGCGGAATTCCGAGAACAATGGAAGAGTTTTGAAGCAATTTTAAGCGTCAGCGGAATTCCGACAACAATGGAAGAGTTCCGAAGCATTTTTAAAAGTAAGCGGAATTCTGAGAACAATAGAAGAGTTGTGAAGCATTTTTAAGCATCAGCGGAATTCCGAGAACAATGGACGAATTCCGAAGCATTTTTAAACTTCAAAACTTCAGCAGAATTCCAAGAACAATGGAAGAGTTTCGAAGCATTCTTAAACTTCAGCGGAATTCCGAGAACAAAGGAAGAGTTCCGAAGCATTTTTAAAAGTCAGCGGAATTCCGAGAACAATAGAAGAGTTCCGAAGCATTTTTAAACTTCAGCAGAATTCCTGGATCAATGGAAGAGTTCCGAAGCATTTTTAAAAGTCAGCAGATATCCGAGAACAATAGAAGGGTACCAAAGCATGTTTAAACTTCAGCGGAATTCTGAGAACAATGTAAGAGTTCCGAAGAATTTTTAAACTTCACCGGAATTCCGAGAACAATGGAAGAGTTCCGAAGCATTTTTAAACGTCAGCGGAATTCCGAGAACAATGCAAGAGTTCTGAATCATTTTTAAACGTCAGCGGAATTTTGAAAACAATGGAAGAGTTCCGAAGCATTTTTAAACATTAGCGGAATTCCGAGAACAATGGAAGAGTTCTGAATAATTTTTAAACGTCAGCGGAATTTTGAAAACAATGGAAGAGTTCCGAAGCATTTTTAAACTTCAGCGGAATTTGGAGAACAATCGAAGAGTTCCGAAGCATTTTTAAAAGTCAGCGGAATTCCGAGAACACTGGAAGAGTTCCGAAGCATTTTTAAACTTCAGCGGAATTTGGAGAACAATCGAAGAGTTCCGAAGCATTTTTAAAAGTCAGCGGAATTCCGAGAACAATGGAAGCTTTGTGAAGCATTTTTAAACGTCAGCGGAATTCCGAGAACAATCGAAGAGTTCCGAAGCATTTTTAAAAGTCAGCGGAATTCCGAGAACAATGGAAGAGTTCCGAAGCATACTTAAACTTCAGCAGAATTCCGAGAACAATGGAAGAGTTCCGAAGCATTCTTAAACTTCAGCGGAATTCCGAGAACAATGGAAGAGTTCCGAAGCATTTTTAAAAGTCAGCGGAATTCCGAGAACAATGGAAGAGTTCCGAAGCATTTTTAAAAGTCAGCAGAATTCCGAGAACAATAGAACGGTACCAAAGCATGTTTAAACTTCAGCGGAATTCTGAGAACAATGTAAGAGTTCCGAAGCATTTTTAAACTTCACCGGAATTCCGAGAACAATGGAAGAGTTCCGAAGCATTTTTAAACGTCAGCGGAATTCCGAGAACAATGGAAGAGTTCTGAAGCATTTTTAAACGTCAGCGGAATTTTGAAAACAATGGAAGATTTCCGAAGCATTTTTAAACGTCAGCGGAGTTCTGCGAACACTGGAAGAGTTCCGAAGCATTTTTAAACTTCAGCGGAATTTGGAGAACAATCGAAGAGTTCCGAAGCATTTTTAAACGTCAGCGGAATTCCGAGAACAATGCAAGAGTTCTGAATCATTTTTAAACGTCAGCGGAATTTTGAAAACAATGGAAGAGTTCCGAAGCATTTTTAAACATCAGCGGAATTCCGAGAACAATGGAAGAGTTCTGAATCATTTTTAAACGTCAGCGGAATTTTGAAAACAATGGAAGAGTTCCGAAGCATTTTTAAACTTCAGCGGAATTTGGAGAACAATCGAAGAGTTCCGAAGCATTTTTAAAAGTCAGCGGAATTCCGAGAACACTGGAAGAGTTCCGAAGCATTTTTAAACTTCAGCGGAATTTGGAGAACAATCGAAGAGTTCCGAAGCATTTTTAAAAGTCAGCGGAATTCCGAGAACAATGGAAGCTTTGTGAAGCATTTTTAAACGTCAGTGGAATTCCGAGAACAATGGAAGAGTTCCAAAGCATTTTTAAACGTCAGCGGAATTCCGAGAACAATGGAAGAGTTCTAAAGCCTTTTTAAATGTCAGCGGAATTCCGAGAACAATGGAAGAGTTCCGAAGCATTTTTAAATGTCAGCGGAATTCTGAGAACAATGGAAGAGTTCCGAAGCATTTTTAAACTTCAGCAGAATTCCGAGAACAATGGAAGAGTTCCGAAGCATACTTAAACTTCAGCAGAATTCCGAGAACAATGGAAGAGTTCCGAAGCATTCTTAAACTTCAGCGGAATTCCGAGAACAATGGAAGAGTTCCGAAGCATTTTTAAAAGTCAGCGGAATTCCGAGAACAATGGAAGAGTTCCGAAGCATTTTTAAACTTCACCGGAATTCCGAGAACAATGGAAGAGTTCCGAAGCATTTTTAAACGTCAGCGGAATTCCGAGAACAATGGAAGAGTTCTGAAGCATTTTTAAACGTCAGCGGAATTTTGAAAACAATGGAAGATTTCCGAAGCATTTTTAAACGTCAGCGGAGTTCTGCGAACACTGGAAGAGTTCCGAAGCATTTTTAAACTTCAGCGGAATTTGGAGAACAATCGAAGAGTTCCGAAGCATTTTTAAACGTCAGCGGAATTCCGAGAACAATGCAAGAGTTCTGAATCATTTTTAAACGTCAGCGGAATTTTGAAAACAATGGAAGAGTTCCGAAGCATTTTTAAACATCAGCGGAATTCCGAGAACAATGGAAGAGTTCTGAATCATTTTTAAACGTCAGCGGAATTTTGAAAACAATGGAAGAGTTCCGAAGCATTTTTAAACTTCAGCGGAATTTGGAGAACAATCGAAGAGTTCCGAAGCATTTTTAAAAGTCAGCGGAATTCCGAGAACACTGGAAGAGTTCCGAAGCATTTTTAAACTTCAGCGGAATTTGGAGAACAATCGAAGAGTTCCGAAGCATTTTTAAAAGTCAGCGGAATTCCGAGAACAATGGAAGCTTTGTGAAGCATTTTTAAACGTCAGCGGAATTCCGAGAACAATGGAAGAGTTCCAAAGCATTTTTAAACGTCAGCGGAATTCCGAGAACAATGGAAGAGTTCTAAAGCCTTTTTAAATGTCAGCGGAATTCCGAGAACAATGGAAGAGTTCCGAAGCATTTTTAAATGTCAGCGGAATTCTGAGAACAATGGAAGAGTTCCGAAGCATTTTTAAACTTCAGCAGAATTCCGAGAACAATGGAAGAGTTCCGAAGCATACTTAAACTTCAGCAGAATTCCGAGAACAATGGAAGAGTTCCGAAGCATTCTTAAACTTCAGCGGAATTCCGAGAACAATGGAAGAGTTCCGAAGCATTTTTAAAAGTCAGCGGAATTCCGAGAACAATGGAAGAGTTCCGAAGCATTTTTAAAAGTCAGCAGAATTCCGAGAACAATAGAACGGTACCAAAGCATGTTTAAACTTCAGCGGAATTCTGAGAACAATGTAAGAGTTCCGAAGCATTTTTAAACTTCACCGGAATTCCGAGAACAATGGAAGAGTTCCGAAGCATTTTTAAACGTCAGCGGAATTCCGAGAACAATGGAAGAGTTCTGAAGCATTTTTAAACGTCAGCGGAATTTTGAAAACAATGGAAGATTTCCGAAGCATTTTTAAACGTCAACGGAGTTCTGCGAACACTGGAAGAGTTCCGAAGCATTTTTAAACTTCAGCGGAATTTGGAGAACAATCGAAGAGTTCCGAAGCATTTTTAAACGTCAGCGGAATTCCGAGAACAATGGAAGAGTTCTGAAGCATTTTTAAACGTCAGCGGAATTTTGAAAACAATGGAAGATTTCCGAAGCATTTTTAAACGTCAGCGGAGTTCTGCGAACACTGGAAGAGTTCCGAAGCATTTTTAAACTTCAGCGGAATTTGGAGAACAATCGAAGAGTTCCGAAGCATTTTTAAAAGTCAGCGGAATTCCGAGAACACTGGAAGAGTTCCGAAGCATTTTTAAACTTCACCGGAATTTGGAGAACAATCGAAGAGTTCCGAAGCATTTTTAAAAGTCAGCGGAATTCCGAGAACAATGGAAGCTTTGTGAAGCATTTTTAAACGTCAGCGGAATTCCGAGAACAATGGAAGAGTTCCGGAGCATTTTTAAACGTCAGCGGAATTCCGAGAACAATGGAAGAGTTCTGAAGCCTTTTTAAATGTCAGCGGAATTCTGAGAACAATGGAAGAGTTCCGAAGCATTTTTAAATGTCAGCGGAATTCTGAGAACAGTGGAAGAGTTCCGAAGCATTTTTAAACTTCAGCAGAATTCCGAGAACAATGGAAGAGTTCTGAAGCATTTTTTAAAGTCAGCGGAATAACGAGAACAATGGAAGAGTTGTGAAGCATTTTTAAACGTCAGCGGAATTCCAGAACAATGGAAGAGTTCTGAAGCATTTTTAAATGTCAGCGGAATTCCGAGAACAATGGAAGAGTTCTGAAGCATTTTTAAACGTCAGCGGATTTTGAAAACAATGGAAGATTTCCGAAGCATTTTTAAACGTCAGCGGAATTCTGTGAACACTGGAAGAGTTCCGAAGCATTTTTAAACTTCAGCGGAATTTGGAGAACAATCGAAGAGTTCCGAATCAATTTTAAAAGTCAGCGGAATTCCGAGAACAATGGAAGAGTTTTGAAGCATTTTTAAGCGTCAGCGATATTCCGAGAACAATGGAAGAGTTCCGAAGCATTTTTAAACTTCAGCAGAATTCTGAGAACAATGGAAGAGTTCTGAAGCATTCTCAAACTTCAGCGGAATTCCGAGAACAATGGAAGAGTTCTGAAGCATTTTTAAACATCAGCGGAATTTTGAAAACAATGGAAGATTTCCGAAGCATTTTTAAACGTCAGCGGAATTCCGAGAACAATGGAAGAGTTCCGAAGCATTTTTAAATGTCAACGGAATTCCGAGAACAATAGAAGAGTTGTGAAGCATTTTTAAGCGTCAGCGATATTCCGAGAACAATGGAAGAGTTTCGAAGCATTTTTAAAAGTCAGCGGAATTCCGAGAACAACAGAAGAGTTGTGAAGCAATTTTAAGCGTCAGCGGAATTCCGAGAACAATGGAAGAGTTCCGAAGCATTTTTAAACGTAAGCGGAATTCCGAGAACAATGGAAGAGTTCTGAAGCATTTTTAAAAGTCAGCGGAATTCTGAGAACAATAGAAGAGTTGTGAAGCATTTTTAAGCGTCAGCGGAATTCCGAGAACAATGGAAGAGTTCTGAAGCATTTTTAAACATCAGCGGAATTTTGAAAACAATGGAAGATTTCCGAAGCATTTTTAAACGTAAGAGGAATTCCGAGAACAATGGAAGAGTTCCGAAGCATTTTTAAATGTCAACGGAATTCCGAGAACAATAGAAGAGTTGTGAAGCATTTTTAAGCGTCAGCGATATTCCGAGAACAATGGAAGAGTTCCGAAGCATTTTTAAACTTCAGCAGAATTCTGAGAACAGTGGAAGAGTTCTGAAGCATTCTTAAACTTCAGCGGAATTCCGAGAACAATGGAAGAGTTTTGAAGCAATTTTAAGCGTCAGCGGAATTCCGACAACAATGGAAGAGTTCCGAAGCATTTTTAAAAGTAAGCGGAATTCTGAGAACAATAGAAGAGTTGTGAAGCATTTTTAAGCGTCAGCGGATTTCCCAGAACAATGGAAGAATTCCGAAGCATTTTTAAAGTTCAAAACTTCAGCAGAATTCCAAGAACAATGGAAGAGTTTCGAAGCATTCTTAAACTTCAGCGGAATTCCGAGAGCAATGGAAGAGTTCCGAAGCATTTTTAAAAGTCAGCGGAATTCCGAGAACAATAGAAGAGTTCCGAAGCATTTTTAAACTTCAGCAGAATTCCTGGATCAATGGAAGAGTTCCGAAGCATTTTTAAAAGTCAGCAGAATTCCGAGAACAATAGAAGGGTACCAAAGCATGTTTAAACTTCAGTGGAATTCTGAGAACAATGTAAGAGTTCCGAAGCATTTTTAAACTTCACCGGAATTCCGAGAACAATGGAAGAGTTCCGAAGCATTTTTAAACGTCAGCGGAATTCCGAGAACAATGGAAGAGTTCTGAATCATTTTTAAACGTCAGCGGAATTTTGAAAACAATGGAAGATTTCCGAAGCATTTTTAAACGTCAGCGGAATTCTGCGAACACTGGAAGACTTCCGAAGCATTTTTAAACTTCAGCGGAATTTGGAGAACAATCGAAGAGTTCTGAAGCATTTTTAAAAGTCAGAGGAATTCCGAGAACACTGGAAGAGTTCCGAAGCATTTTTAAACTTCAGCGGAATTTGGAGAACAATCGAATAGTTCCGAAGCATTTTTAAAAGTCAGCGGAATTCCGAGAACAATGGAAGCTTTGTGAAGCATTTTTAAACGTCAGCGGAATTCCGAGAACAATGGAAGAGTTCCGAAGCATTTTTAAACGTCAGCGGAATTCCGAGAACAATGGAAGAGTTCTGAAGCCTTTTTAAATGTCAGCGGAATTCCGAGAACAATGGAAGAGTTGTGAAGCATTTTTAAGCATCAGCGGAATTCCGAGAACAATGGAAGAGTTCCGAAGCATTCTTAAACTTCAGCGGAATTCCGAGAACAATGGAAGAGTTTCGAAGCATTTTTAAAAGTCAGCGGAATTCCGTGAACAATAGAAGAGTTTTGAAGCAATTTTAAGCTTCAGCGGAATTCCGAGAACAATGGAAGAGTTCCGAAGCATTTTTAAACGTCAGCG
Organism: Phyllobates terribilis; assembly: GCF_046119375.1. Classification (NCBI taxonomy): domain Eukaryota; kingdom Metazoa; phylum Chordata; class Amphibia; order Anura; family Dendrobatidae; genus Phyllobates; species Phyllobates terribilis. Next base: position 7,603,487 of record NW_027362788.1, on the reverse strand, counting down.
GAATTCCGAGAACAATGGAAGAGTTCTGAAGCATTTTTAAAAGTCAGCGGAATTCTGAGAACAATAGAAGAGTTGTGAAGCATTTTTAAGCGTCAGCGGAATTCCGAGAACAATGGAAGAATTCCGAAGCATTTTTAAACTTCAAAACTTCAGCGGAATTCCGAGAACAATGGAAGAGTTCCGAAGCATTTTTAAAAGTCAGCGGAATTCCGAGAACAATGGAAGAGTTCCGAAGCATTTTTAAACGTCAGCGGAATTCTGCGAACACTGGAAGAGTTCCGAAGCATTTTTAAACTTCAGCGGAATTTGGAGAACGATCGAAGAGTTCCGAAGCATTTTTAAACATCAGCGGAATTTTGAAAACAATGGAAGATTTTCAAAGCATTTTTAAACGTCAGCGGAATTCCGAGAACAATGGAAGAGTTCCGAAGCATTTTTAAATGTCAGCGGAATTCCGAGAACAATAGAAGAGTTGTGAAGCATTTTTAAGTGTCAGCGGAATTCCGAGAGCAATGGAAGAGTTCCGAAGCATTTTTAAAATTCAGCAGAATTCTGAGAACAATGGAAGAGTTCTGAAGCATTCTTAAACTTCAGCGGAATTCCGAGAACAATGGAAGAGTTTTGAAGCAATTTTAAGCGTCAGCGGAATTCCGACAACAATGGAAGAGTTCCGAAGCATTTTTAAAAGTAAGCGGAATTCTGAGAACAATAGAAGAGTTGTGAAGCATTTTTAAGCATCAGCGGAATTCCGAGAACAATGGACGAATTCCGAAGCATTTTTAAACTTCAAAACTTCAGCAGAATTCCAAGAACAATGGAAGAGTTTCGAAGCATTCTTAAACTTCAGCGGAATTCCGAGAACAAAGGAAGAGTTCCGAAGCATTTTTAAAAGTCAGCGGAATTCCGAGAACAATAGAAGAGTTCCGAAGCATTTTTAAACTTCAGCAGAATTCCTGGATCAATGGAAGAGTTCCGAAGCATTTTTAAAAGTCAGCAGAATTCCGAGAACAATAGAAGGGTACCAAAGCATGTTTAAACTTCAGCGGAATTCTGAGAACAATGTAAGAGTTCCGAAGAATTTTTAAACTTCACCGGAATTCCGAGAACAATGGAAGAGTTCCGAAGCATTTTTAAACGTCAGCGGAATTCCGAGAACAATGCAAGAGTTCTGAATCATTTTTAAACGTCAGCGGAATTTTGAAAACAATGGAAGAGTTCCGAAGCATTTTTAAACATCAGCGGAATTCCGAGAACAATGGAAGAGTTCTGAATCATTTTTAAACGTCAGCGGAATTTTGAAAACAATGGAAGAGTTCCGAAGCATTTTTAAACTTCAGCGGAATTTGGAGAACAATCGAAGAGTTCCGAAGCATTTTTAAAAGTCAGCGGAATTCCGAGAACACTGGAAGAGTTCCGAAGCATTTTTAAACTTCAGCGGAATTTGGAGAACAATCGAAGAGTTCCGAAGCATTTTTAAAAGTCAGCGGAATTCCGAGAACAATGGAAGCTTTGTGAAGCATTTTTAAACGTCAGCGGAATTCCGAGAACAATGGAAGAGTTCCAAAGCATTTTTAAACGTCAGCGGAATTCCGAGAACAATGGAAGAGTTCTAAAGCCTTTTTAAATGTCAGCGGAATTCCGAGAACAATGGAAGAGTTCCGAAGCATTTTTAAATGTCAGCGGAATTCTGAGAACAATGGAAGAGTTCCGAAGCATTTTTAAACTTCAGCAGAATTCCGAGAACAATGGAAGAGTTCCGAAGCATACTTAAACTTCAGCAGAATTCCGAGAACAATGGAAGAGTTCCGAAGCATTCTTAAACTTCAGCGGAATTCCGAGAACAATGGAAGAGTTCCGAAGCATTTTTAAAAGTCAGCGGAATTCCGAGAACAATGGAAGAGTTCCGAAGCATTTTTAAAAGTCAGCAGAATTCCGAGAACAATAGAACGGTACCAAAGCATGTTTAAACTTCAGCGGAATTCTGAGAACAATGTAAGAGTTCCGAAGCATTTTTAAACTTCACCGGAATTCCGAGAACAATGGAAGAGTTCCGAAGCATTTTTAAACGTCAGCGGAATTCCGAGAACAATGGAAGAGTTCTGAAGCATTTTTAAACGTCAGCGGAATTTTGAAAACAATGGAAGATTTCCGAAGCATTTTTAAACGTCAGCGGAGTTCTGCGAACACTGGAAGAGTTCCGAAGCATTTTTAAACTTCAGCGGAATTTGGAGAACAATCGAAGAGTTCCGAAGCATTTTTAAAAGTCAGCGGAATTCCGAGAACACTAGAAGAGTTCCAAAGCATTTTTAAACTTCAGCGGAATTTGGAGAACAATCGAAGAGTTCCTAAGCATTTTTAAAAGTCAGCGGAATTCCGAGAACAATGGAAGCTTTGTGAAGCATTTTTAAACGTCAGCGGAATTCCGAGAACAATGGAAGAGTTCCGAAGCATTTTTAAACGTCAGCGGAATTCCGAGAACAATGGAAGGGTTCTGAAGCCTTTTTAAATGTCAGCGGAATTCCGAGAACAATGGAAGAGTTCCGAACTATTTTTAAATGTCAGCGGAATTCTGAGAACAGTGGAAGAGTTCCGAAGCATTTTTAAACTTCAGCAGAATTCCGAGAACAATGGAAGAGTTCCAAAGCATTTTTAAACGTCAGCGGAATTCCGAGAACAATGGAAGAGTTCCGAAGCATTTTTAAATGTCAGCGGAATTCCGAGAACAATAGAAGAGTTGTGAAGCATTTTTAAGTGTCAGCGGAATTCCGAGAGCAATGGAAGAGTTCCGAAGCATTTTTAAAATTCAGCAGAATTCTGAGAACAATAGAAGAGTTCTGAAGCATTCTTAAACTTCAGCGGAATTCCGAGAAAAATGGAAGAGTTTTGAAGCAATTTTAAGCGTCAGCGGAATTCCGACAACAATGGAAGAGTTCCGAAGCATTTTTAAAAGTAAGCGGAATTCTGAGAACAATAGAAGAGTTGTGAAGCATTTTTAAGCGTCAGCGGAATTCCGAGAACAATGGACGAATTCCGAAGCATTTTTAAACTTCAAAACTTCAGCAGAATTCCAAGAACAATGGAAGAGTTTCGAAGCATTCTTAAACTTCAGTGGAATTCAGAAAACAAAGGAAGAGTTCCGAAGCATTTTTAAAAGTCAGTGGAATTCCGAGAACAATAGAAGAGTTCCGAAGCATTTTTAAACTTCAGCAGAATTCCTGGATCAATGGAAGAGTTCCGAAGCATTTTTAAAAGTCAGCAGAATTCCGAGAACAATAGAAGGGTACCAAAGCATGTTTAAACTTCAGCGGAATTCTGAGAACAATGGAAGAGTTCCGAAGCATTTTTAAACGTCAGCGGAATTCCGAGAACAATGCAAGAGTTCTGAATCATTTTTAAACGTCAGCGGAATTCCGAGAACAATGGAAGAGTTCTGAATCATTTTTAAACGTCAGCGGAATTTTGAAAACAATGGAAGAGTTCCGAATCATTTTTAAACTTCAGCGGAATTTGGAGAACAATCGAAGAGTTCCGAAGCATTTTTAAAAGTCAGCGGAATTCCGAGAACAATGGAAGCTTTGTGAAGCATTTTTAAACGTCAGCGGAATTCCGAGAACAATGGAAGAGTTCTAAAGCCTTTTTAAATGTCAGCGGAATTCCGAGAACAATGGAAGAGTTCCAAAGCATTTTTAAATGTCAGCGGAATTCTGAGAACAATGGAAGAGTTCCGAAGCATTTTTAAACTTCAGCAGAATTCCGAGAACAATGGAAGAGTTCCGAAGCATACTTAAACTTCAGCAGAATTCCGAGAACAATGGAAGAGTTCCGAAGCATTCTTAAACTTCAGCGGAATTCCGAGAACAATGGAAGAGTTCCGAAGCATTTTTAAAAGTCAGCGGAATTCCGAGAACAATGGAAGAGTTCCGAAGCATTTTTAAAAGTCAGCAGAATTCCGAGAATAGAAGGGTACCAAAGCATGTTTAAACTTCAGCGGAATTCTGAGAACAATGTAAGAGTTCCGAAGCATTTTTAAACTTCACCGGAATTCCGAGAACAATGGAAGAGTTCCGAAGCATTTTTAAACGTCAGCGGAATTCCGAGAACAATGGAAGAGTTCTGAAGCATTTTTAAACGTCAGCGGAATTTTGAAAACAATGGAAGATTTCCAAAGCATTTTTAAACGTCAGCGGAGTTCTGCGAACACTGGAAGAGTTCCGAAGCATTTTTAAACTTCAGCGGAATTTGGAGAACAATCGAAGAGTTCCGAAGCATTTTTAAAAGTCAGCGGAATTCTGAGAACAATAGAAGAGTTGTGAAGCATTTTTAAGCGTCAGCGGAATTCCGAGAACAATGGAAGAGTTCTGAAGCATTTTTAAACATCAGCGGAATTTTGAAAACAATGGAAGATTTCCGAAGCATTTTTAAACGTAAGAGGAATTCCGAGAACAATGGAAGAGTTCCGAAGCATTTTTAAATGTCAACGGAATTCCGAGAACAATAGAAGAGTTGTGAAGCATTTTTAAGCGTCAGCGATATTCCGAGAACAATGGAAGAGTTCCGAAGCATTTTTAAACTTCAGCAGAATTCTGAGAACAGTGGAAGAGTTCTGAAGCATTCTTAAACTTCAGCGGAATTCCGAGAACAATGGAAGAGTTTTGAAGCAATTTTAAGCGTCAGCGGAATTCCGACAACAATGGAAGAGTTCCGAAGCATTTTTAAAAGTAAGCGGAATTCTGAGAACAATAGAAGAGTTGTGAAGCATTTTTAAGCGTCAGCGGATTTCCCAGAACAATGGAAGAATTCCGAAGCATTTTTAAACTTCAAAACTTCAGCAGAATTCCAAGAACAATGGAAGAGTTTCGAAGCATTCTTAAACTTCAGCGGAATTCCGAGAGCAATGGAAGAGTTCCGAAGCATTTTTAAAAGTCAGCGGAATTCCGAGAACAATAGAAGAGTTCCGAAGCATTTTTAAACTTCAGCAGAATTCCTGGATCAATGGAAGAGTTCCGAAGCATTTTTAAAAGTCAGCAGAATTCCGAGAACAATGGAAGAGTTCTGAATCATTTTTAAACGTCAGCGGAATTCCGAGAACAATGGAAGACTTCTGAAGCATTTTTAAATGTCAGCGGAATTCTGAGAACAATGGAAGAGTTCCGAAGCATTTTTAAACTTCAGCAGAATTCCGAGAACAATGGAAGAGTTCTGAAGCATTTTTAAACGTCAGCGGAATTTGGAGAACAATCGAAGAGTTCCGAAGCATTTTTAAACTTCAACAGAATTTGGAGAACAATCGAAGAGTTCCGAAGCAATTTTAAAAGTCAGCGGAATTCCGAGAACAATGGAAGAGTTCTGAATCATTTTTAAACGTCAGCGGAATTTTGAAAACAATGGAAGATTTCCGAAGCATTTTTAAACGTCAGCGGAATTCTGCGAACACTGGAAGACTTCCGAAGCATTTTTAAACTTCAGCGGAATTTGGAGAACAATCGAAGAGTTCTGAAGCATTTTTAAAAGTCAGAGGAATTCCGAGAACACTGGAAGAGTTCCGAAGCATTTTTAAACTTCAGCGGAATTTGGAGAACAATCGAATAGTTCCGAAGCATTTTTAAAAGTCAGCGGAATTCCGAGAACAATGGAAGCTTTGTGAAGCATTTTTAAACGTCAGCGGAATTCCGAGAACAATGGAAGAGTTCCGAAGCATTTTTAAACGTCAGCGGAATTCCGAGAACAATGGAAGAGTTCTGAAGCCTTTTTAAATGTCAGCGGAATTCCGAGAACAATGGAAGAGTTGTGAAGCATTTTTAAGCATCAGCGGAATTCCGAGAACAATGGAAGAGTTCCGAAGCATTCTTAAACTTCAGCGGAATTCCGAGAACAATGGAAGAGTTTCGAAGCATTTTTAAAAGTCAGCGGAATTCCGTGAACAATAGAAGAGTTTTGAAGCAATTTTAAGCTTCAGCGGAATTCCGAGAACAATGGAAGAGTTCCGAAGCATTTTTAAACGTCAGCGGAATTCCGAGAACAATGGAAGAGTTCTGAAGCATTTTTAAAAGTCAGCGGAATTCTGAGAACAATAGAAGAGTTGTGAAGCATTTTTAAGCGTCAGCGGAATTCCGAGAACAATGGAAGAATTCCGAAGCATTTTTAAACTTCAAAACTTCAGCGGAATTCCGAGAACAATGGAAGAGTTCCGAAGCATTTTTAAAAGTCAGCGGAATTCCGAGAACAATGGAAGAGTTCCGAAGCATTTTTAAACGTCAGCGGAATTCTGCGAACACTGGAAGAGTTCCGAAGCATTTTTAAACTTCAGCGGAATTTGGAGAACGATCGAAGAGTTCCGAAGCATTTTTAAACATCAGCGGAATTTTGAAAACAATGGAAGATTTTCAAAGCATTTTTAAACGTCAGCGGAATTCCGAGAACAATGGAAGAGTTCCGAAGCATTTTTAAATGTCAGCGGAATTCCGAGAACAATAGAAGAGTTGTGAAGCATTTTTAAGTGTCAGCGGAATTCCGAGAGCAATGGAAGAGTTCCGAAGCATTTTTAAAATTCAGCAGAATTCTGAGAACAATGGAAGAGTTCTGAAGCATTCTTAAACTTCAGCGGAATTCCGAGAACAATGGAAGAGTTTTGAAGCAATTTTAAGCGTCAGCGGAATTCCGACAACAATGGAAGAGTTCCGAAGCATTTTTAAAAGTAAGCGGAATTCTGAGAACAATAGAAGAGTTGTGAAGCATTTTTAAGCATCAGCGGAATTCCGAGAACAATGGACGAATTCCGAAGCATTTTTAAACTTCAAAACTTCAGCAGAATTCCAAGAACAATGGAAGAGTTTCGAAGCATTCTTAAACTTCAGCGGAATTCCGAGAACAAAGGAAGAGTTCCGAAGCATTTTTAAAAGTCAGCGGAATTCCGAGAACAATAGAAGAGTTCCGAAGCATTTTTAAACTTCAGCAGAATTCCTGGATCAATGGAAGAGTTCCGAAGCATTTTTAAAAGTCAGCAGAATTCCGAGAACAATAGAAGGGTACCAAAGCATGTTTAAACTTCAGCGGAATTCTGAGAACAATGTAAGAGTTCCGAAGAATTTTTAAACTTCACCGGAATTCCGAGAACAATGGAAGAGTTCCGAAGCATTTTTAAACGTCAGCGGAATTCCGAGAACAATGCAAGAGTTCTGAATCATTTTTAAACGTCAGCGGAATTTTGAAAACAATGGAAGAGTTCCGAAGCATTTTTAAACATCAGCGGAATTCCGAGAACAATGGAAGAGTTCTGAATCATTTTTAAACGTCAGCGGAATTTTGAAAACAATGGAAGAGTTCCGAAGCATTTTTAAACTTCAGCGGAATTTGGAGAACAATCGAAGAGTTCCGAAGCATTTTTAAAAGTCAGCGGAATTCCGAGAACACTGGAAGAGTTCCGAAGCATTTTTAAACTTCAGCGGAATTTGGAGAACAATCGAAGAGTTCCGAAGCATTTTTAAAAGTCAGCGGAATTCCGAGAACAATGGAAGCTTTGTGAAGCATTTTTAAACGTCAGCGGAATTCCGAGAACAATGGAAGAGTTCCAAAGCATTTTTAAACGTCAGCGGAATTCCGAGAACAATGGAAGAGTTCTAAAGCCTTTTTAAATGTCAGCGGAATTCCGAGAACAATGGAAGAGTTCCGAAGCATTTTTAAATGTCAGCGGAATTCTGAGAACAATGGAAGAGTTCCGAAGCATTTTTAAACTTCAGCAGAATTCCGAGAACAATGGAAGAGTTCCGAAGCATACTTAAACTTCAGCAGAATTCCGAGAACAATGGAAGAGTTCCGAAGCATTCTTAAACTTCAGCGGAATTCCGAGAACAATGGAAGAGTTCCGAAGCATTTTTAAAAGTCAGCGGAATTCCGAGAACAATGGAAGAGTTCCGAAGCATTTTTAAAAGTCAGCAGAATTCCGAGAACAATAGAACGGTACCAAAGCATGTTTAAACTTCAGCGGAATTCTGAGAACAATGTAAGAGTTCCGAAGCATTTTTAAACTTCACCGGAATTCCGAGAACAATGGAAGAGTTCCGAAGCATTTTTAAACGTCAGCGGAATTCCGAGAACAATGGAAGAGTTCTGAAGCATTTTTAAACGTCAGCGGAATTTTGAAAACAATGGAAGATTTCCGAAGCATTTTTAAACGTCAGCGGAGTTCTGCGAACACTGGAAGAGTTCCGAAGCATTTTTAAACTTCAGCGGAATTTGGAGAACAATCGAAGAGTTCCGAAGCATTTTTAAAAGTCAGCGGAATTCCGAGAACACTAGAAGAGTTCCAAAGCATTTTTAAACTTCAGCGGAATTTGGAGAACAATCGAAGAGTTCCTAAGCATTTTTAAAAGTCAGCGGAATTCCGAGAACAATGGAAGCTTTGTGAAGCATTTTTAAACGTCAGCGGAATTCCGAGAACAATGGAAGAGTTCCGAAGCATTTTTAAACGTCAGCGGAATTCCGAGAACAATGGAAGAGTTCTGAAGCCTTTTTAAATGTCAGCGGAATTCCGAGAACAATGGAAGAGTTCCGAACTATTTTTAAATGTCAGCGGAATTCTGAGAACAGTGGAAGAGTTCCGAAGCATTTTTAAACTTCAGCAGAATTCCGAGAACAATGGAAGAGTTCCAAAGCATTTTTAAACGTCAGCGGAATTCCGAGAACAATGGAAGAGTTCCGAAGCATTTTTAAATGTCAGCGGAATTCCGAGAACAATAGAAGAGTTGTGAAGCATTTTTAAGTGTCAGCGGAATTCCGAGAGCAATGGAAGAGTTCCGAAGCATTTTTAAAATTCAGCAGAATTCTGAGAACAATGGAAGAGTTCTGAAGCATTCTTAAACTTCAGCGGAATTCCGAGAACAATGGAAGAGTTTTGAAGCAATTTTAAGCGTCAGCGGAATTCCGACAACAATGGAAGAGTTCCGAAGCATTTTTAAAAGTAAGCGGAATTCTGAGAACAATAGAAGAGTTGTGAAGCATTTTTAAGCGTCAGCGGAATTCCGAGAACAATGGACGAATTCCGAAGCATTTTTAAACTTCAAAACTTCAGCAGAATTCCAAGAACAATGGAAGAGTTTCGAAGCATTCTTAAACTTCAGTGGAATTCAGAAAACAAAGGAAGAGTTCCGAAGCATTTTTAAAAGTCAGTGGAATTCCGAGAACAATAGAAGAGTTCCGAAGCATTTTTAAACTTCAGCAGAATTCCTGGATCAATGGAAGAGTTCCGAAGCATTTTTAAAAGTCAGCAGAATTCCGAGAACAATAGAAGGGTACCAAAGCATGTTTAAACTTCAGCGGAATTCTGAGAACAATGGAAGAGTTCCGAAGCATTTTTAAACGTCAGCGGAATTCCGAGAACAATGCAAGAGTTCTGAATCATTTTTAAACGTCAGCGGAATTCCGAGAACAATGGAAGAGTTCTGAATCATTTTTAAACGTCAGCGGAATTTTGAAAACAATGGAAGAGTTCCGAATCATTTTTAAACTTCAGCGGAATTTGGAGAACAATCGAAGAGTTCCGAAGCATTTTTAAAAGTCAGCGGAATTCCGAGAACAATGGAAGCTTTGTGAAGCATTTTTAAACGTCAGCGGAATTCCGAGAACAATGGAAGAGTTCTAAAGCCTTTTTAAATGTCAGCGGAATTCCGAGAACAATGGAAGAGTTCCAAAGCATTTTTAAATGTCAGCGGAATTCTGAGAACAATGGAAGAGTTCCGAAGCATTTTTAAACTTCAGCAGAATTCCGAGAACAATGGAAGAGTTCCGAAGCATACTTAAACTTCAGCAGAATTCCGAGAACAATGGAAGAGTTCCGAAGCATTCTTAAACTTCAGCGGAATTCCGAGAACAATGGAAGAGTTCCGAAGCATTTTTAAAAGTCAGCGGAATTCCGAGAACAATGGAAGAGTTCCGAAGCATTTTTAAAAGTCAGCAGAATTCCGAGAATAGAAGGGTACCAAAGCATGTTTAAACTTCAGCGGAATTCTGAGAACAATGTAAGAGTTCCGAAGCATTTTTAAACTTCACCGGAATTCCGAGAACAATGGAAGAGTTCCGAAGCATTTTTAAACGTCAGCGGAATTCCGAGAACAATGGAAGAGTTCTGAAGCATTTTTAAACGTCAGCGGAATTTTGAAAACAATGGAAGATTTCCAAAGCATTTTTAAACGTCAGCGGAGTTCTGCGAACACTGGAAGAGTTCCGAAGCATTTTTAAACTTCAGCGGAATTTGGAGAACAATCGAAGAGTTCCGAAGCATTTTTAAACTTCAGCGGAATTTGGAGAACAATCGAAGAGTTCCGAAGCATTTTTAAAAGTCAGCGGAATTCCGAGAACAATGGAAGAGTTCTGAAGCCTTTTTAAATGTCAGCGGAATTCCGAGAACAATGGAAGAGTTCTGAAGCATTTTTAAAAGTCAGCGGAATTCTGAGAACAATAGAAGAGTTGTGAAGCAATTTTAAGCGTCAGCGGAATTCCGAGAACAATGGAAGAGTTCCGAAGCATTTTTAAATGTCAGCGGAATTCCGAGAACAATGGAAGAGTTCTGAAGCATTTTTAAAAGTCAGCGGAATTCTGAGAACAATAGAAGAGTTGTGAAGCAATTTTAAGCGTCAGCGGAATTCCGAGAACAATGGAAGAGTTCCGAAGCATTTTTAAATGTCAGCGGAATTCCGAGAACAATGGACGAATTCCGAAGCATTTTTAAACTTCAAAACTTCAGCAGAATTCCAAGAACAATGGAAGAGTTTCGAAGCATTCTTAAACTTCAGCGGAATTCCGAGAACAAAGGAAGAGTTCCGAAGCATTTTTAAAAGTCAGCGGAATTCCGAGAACAATAGAAGAGTTCCGAAGCATTTTTAAACTTCAGCAGAATTCCTGGATCAATGGAAGAGTTCCGAAGCATTTTTAAAAGTCAGCAGAATTCCGAGAACAATAGAAGGGTACCAAAGCATGTTTAAACTTCAGCGGAATTCTGAGAACAATGTAAGAGTTCCGAAGCATTTTTAAACTTCAGCAGAATTCCTGGATCAATGGAAGAGTTCCGAAGCATTTTTAAATGTCAGCGGAATTCCGAGAACAATGGAAGAGTTCTGAATCATTTTTAAATGTCAGCGGAATTTTGAAAACAATGGAAGAGTTCCGAAGCATTTTTAAACTTCAGCGGAATTTGGAGAACAATCGAAGAGTTCCGAAGCATTTTTAAAAGTCAGCGGAATTCCGAGAACACTGGAAGAGTTCCGAAGCATTTTTAAACTTCAGCGGAATTTGGAGAACAATCGAAGAGTTCCGAAGCATTTTTAAAAGTCAGCGGAATTCCGAGAACAATGGTAGCTTTGTGAAGCATTTTTAAACATCAGCGGAATTCCGAGAACAATGGAAGAGTTCCGAAGCATTTTTAAACGTCAGCGGAATTCCGAGAACAATGGAAGAGTTCTAAAGCCTTTTTAAATGTCAGCGGAATTCTGAGAGCAATGGAAGAGTTCCGAAGCATACTTAAACTTCAGCAGAATTCCGAGAACAATGGGAGAGTTCCGAAGCATTTTTAAACTTCACCGGAATTCCGAGAACAATGGAAGAGTTCCGAAGCATTTTTAAACGTCAGCGGAATTCCGAGAACAATTGAAGAGTTCTGAAGCATTTTTAAACGTCAGCGGAATTTTGAAAACAATGGAAGATTTCCGAAGCATTTTTAAACGTCAGCGGAGTTCTGCGAACGCTGGAAGAGTTCCGAAGCATTTTTAAACTTCAGCGGAATTTGGAGAACAATCGAAGAGTTCCGAAGCATTTTTAAAAGTCAGCGGAATTCCGAGAACACTGGAAGAGTTCCGAAGCATTTTGAAACGTCAGCGGAATTCCGGGAACAATGGAAGTGTTCTGAAGCATTTTTAAATGTCAGCGGAATTCCGAGAACAATGGAAGAGTTCCGAAGCATTTTTAAATGTCAGCGGAATTCTGAGAACAGTGGAAGAGTTCCGAAGCATTTTTAAACTTTAGCAGAATTCCGAGAACAATGGAAGAGTTCCGAAGCATACTTAAACTTCAGCAGAATTCCGAGAACAATGGAAGAGTTCTGAAGCATTTTTTAAAGTCAGCGGAATAACGAGAACAATGGAAGAGTTGTGAAGCATTTTTAAACGTCAGCGGAATTCCAGAACAATGGAAGAGTTCCGAAGCATTTTTAAACTTCAGCGGAATTTGGAGAACAATCGAAGAGTTCCGAAGCATTTTTAAAAGTCAGCGGAATTCCGAGAACAATGGAAGAGTTCTGAAGCCTTTTTAAATGTCAGCGGAATTCCGAGAACAATGGAAGAGTTCTGAAGCATTTTTAAAAGTCAGCGGAATTCTGAGAACAATAGAAGAGTTGTGAAGCAATTTTAAGCGTCAGCGGAATTCCGAGAACAATGGAAGAGTTCCGAAGCATTTTTAAATGTCAGCGGAATTCCGAGAACAATGGAAGAGTTCTGAAGCATTTTTAAAAGTCAGCGGAATTCTGAGAACAATAGAAGAGTTGTGAAGGATTTTTAAGCGTCAGCGGAATTCCGAGAACAATGGACGAATTCCGAAGCATTTTTAAACTTCAAAACTTCAGCAGAATTCCAAGAACAATGGAAGAGTTTCGAAGCATTCTTAAACTTCAGCGGAATTCCGAGAACAAAGGAAGAGTTCCGAAGCATTTTTAAAAGTCAGCGGAATTCCGAGAACAATGGAAGCTTTGTGAAGCATTTTTAAACGTCAGCGGAATTCCGAGAACAATGGAAGAGTTCTAAAGCCTTTTTAAATGTCAGCGGAATTCCGAGAACAATGGAAGAGTTCCAAAGCATTTTTAAATGTCAGCGGAATTCTGAGAACAATGGAAGAGTTCCGAAGCATTTTTAAACTTCAGCAGAATTCCGAGAACAATGGAAGAGTTCCGAAGCATACTTAAACTTCAGCAGAATTCCGAGAACAATGGAAGAGTTCCGAAGCATTCTTAAACTTCAGCGGAATTCCGAGAACAATGGAAGAGTTCCGAAGCATTTTTAAAAGTCAGCGGAATTCCGAGAACAATGGAAGAGTTCCGAAGCATTTTTAAAAGTCAGCAGAATTCCGAGAATAGAAGGGTACCAAAGCATGTTTAAACTTCAGCGGAATTCTGAGAACAATGTAAGAGTTCCGAAGCATTTTTAAACTTCACCGGAATTCCGAGAACAATGGAAGAGTTCCGAAGCATTTTTAAACGTCAGCGGAATTCCGAGAACAATGGAAGAGTTCTGAAGCATTTTTAAACGTCAGCGGAATTTTGAAAACAATGGAAGATTTCCAAAGCATTTTTAAACGTCAGCGGAGTTCTGCGAACACTGGAAGAGTTCCGAAGCATTTTTAAACTTCAGCGGAATTTGGAGAACAATCGAAGAGTTCCGAAGCATTTTTAAACTTCAGCGGAATTTGGAGAACAATCGAAGAGTTCCGAAGCATTTTTAAAAGTCAGCGGAATTCCGAGAACAATGGAAGAGTTCTGAAGCCTTTTTAAATGTCAGCGGAATTCCGAGAACAATGGAAGAGTTCTGAAGCATTTTTAAAAGTCAGCGGAATTCTGAGAACAATAGAAGAGTTGTGAAGCAATTTTAAGCGTCAGCGGAATTCCGAGAACAATGGAAGAGTTCCGAAGCATTTTTAAATGTCAGCGGAATTCCGAGAACAATGGAAGAGTTCTGAAGCATTTTTAAAAGTCAGCGGAATTCTGAGAACAATAGAAGAGTTGTGAAGGATTTTTAAGCGTCAGCGGAATTCCGAGAACAATGGACGAATTCCGAAGCATTTTTAAACTTCAAAACTTCAGCAGAATTCCAAGAACAATGGAAGAGTTTCGAAGCATTCTTAAACTTCAGCGGAATTCCGAGAACAAAGGAAGAGTTCCGAAGCATTTTTAAAAGTCAGCGGAATTCCGAGAACAATAGAAGAGTTCCGAAGCATTTTTAAACTTCAGCAGAATTCCTGGATCAATGGAAGAGTTCCGAAGCATTTTTAAAAGTCAGCAGAATTCCGAGAACAATAGAAGGGTACCAAAGCATGTTTAAACTTCAGCGGAATTCTGAGAACAATGTAAGAGTTCCGAAGCATTTTTAAACTTCAGCAGAATTCCTGGATCAATGGAAGAGTTCCGAAGCATTTTTAAATGTCAGCGGAATTCCGAGAACAATGGAAGAGTTCTGAATCATTTTTAAATGTCAGCGGAATTTTGAAAACAATGGAAGAGTTCCGAAGCATTTTTAAACTTCAGCGGAATTTGGAGAACAATCGAAGAGTTCCGAAGCATTTTTAAAAGTCAGCGGAATTCCGAGAACACTGGAAGAGTTCCGAAGCATTTTTAAACTTCAGCGGAATTTGGAGAACAATCGAAGAGTTCCGAAGCATTTTTAAAAGTCAGCGGAATTCCGAGAACAATGGTAGCTTTGTGAAGCATTTTTAAACATCAGCGGAATTCCGAGAACAATGGAAGAGTTCCGAAGCATTTTTAAACGTCAGCGGAATTCCGAGAACAATGGAAGAGTTCTAAAGCCTTTTTAAATGTCAGCGGAATTCTGAGAGCAATGGAAGAGTTCCGAAGCATACTTAAACTTCAGCAGAATTCCGAGAACAATGGGAGAGTTCCGAAGCATTTTTAAACTTCACCGGAATTCCGAGAACAATGGAAGAGTTCCGAAGCATTTTTAAACGTCAGCGGAATTCCGAGAACAATTGAAGAGTTCTGAAGCATTTTTAAACGTCAGCGGAATTTTGAAAACAATGGAAGATTTCCGAAGCATTTTTAAACGTCAGCGGAGTTCTGCGAACGCTGGAAGAGTTCCGAAGCATTTTTAAACTTCAGCGGAATTTGGAGAACAATCGAAGAGTTCCGAAGCATTTTTAAAAGTCAGCGGAATTCCGAGAACACTGGAAGAGTTCCGAAGCATTTTGAAACGTCAGCGGAATTCCGGGAACAATGGAAGTGTTCTGAAGCATTTTTAAATGTCAGCGGAATTCCGAGAACAATGGAAGAGTTCCGAAGCATTTTTAAATGTCAGCGGAATTCTGAGAACAGTGGAAGAGTTCCGAAGCATTTTTAAACTTTAGCAGAATTCCGAGAACAATGGAAGAGTTCCGAAGCATACTTAAACTTCAGCAGAATTCCGAGAACAATGGAAGAGTTCTGAAGCATTTTTTAAAGTCAGCGGAATAACGAGAACAATGGAAGAGTTGTGAAGCATTTTTAAACGTCAGCGGAATTCCAGAACAATGGAAGAGTTCCGAAGCATTTTTAAACTTCAGCGGAATTTGGAGAACAATCGAAGAGTTCCGAAGCATTTTTAAAAGTCAGCGGAATTCCGAGAACAATGGAAGAGTTCTGAAGCCTTTTTAAATGTCAGCGGAATTCCGAGAACAATGGAAGAGTTCTGAAGCATTTTTAAAAGTCAGCGGAATTCTGAGAACAATAGAAGAGTTGTGAAGCAATTTTAAGCGTCAGCGGAATTCCGAGAACAATGGAAGAGTTCCGAAGCATTTTTAAATGTCAGCGGAATTCCGAGAACAATGGAAGAGTTCTGAAGCATTTTTAAAAGTCAGCGGAATTCTGAGAACAATAGAAGAGTTGTGAAGGATTTTTAAGCGTCAGCGGAATTCCGAGAACAATGGACGAATTCCGAAGCATTTTTAAACTTCAAAACTTCAGCAGAATTCCAAGAACAATGGAAGAGTTTCGAAGCATTCTTAAACTTCAGCGGAATTCCGAGAACAAAGGAAGAGTTCCGAAGCATTTTTAAAAGTCAGCGGAATTCCGAGAACAATAGAAGAGTTCCGAAGCATTTTTAAACTTCAGCAGAATTCCTGGATCAATGGAAGAGTTCCGAAGCATTTTTAAAAGTCAGCAGAATTCCGAGAACAATAGAAGGGTACCAAAGCATGTTTAAACTTCAGCGGAATTCTGAGAACAATGTAAGAGTTCCGAAGCATTTTTAAACTTCAGCAGAATTCCTGGATCAATGGAAGAGTTCCGAAGCATTTTTAAATGTCAGCGGAATTCCGAGAACAATGGAAGAGTTCTGAATCATTTTTAAACGTCAGCGGAATTTTGAAAACAATGGAAGAGTTCCGAAGCATTTTTAAACTTCAGCGGAATTTGGAGAACAATCGAAGAGTTCCGAAGCATTTTTAAAAGTCAGCGGAATTCCGAGAACACTGGAAGAGTTCCGAAGCATTTTTAAACTTCAGCGGAATTTGGAGAACAATCGAAGAGTTCCGAAGCATTTTTAAAAGTCAGCGGAATTCCGAGAACAATGGTAGCTTTGTGAAGCATTTTTAAACATCAGCGGAATTCCGAGAACAATGGAAGAGTTCCGAAGCATTTTTAAACGTCAGCGGAATTCCGAGAACAATGGAAGAGTTCTAAAGCCTTTTTAAATGTCAGCGGAATTCTGAGAACAGTGGAAGAGTTCCGAAGCATTTTTAAACTTTAGCAGAATTCCGAGAACAATGGAAGAGTTCCGAAGCATTCTTAAACTTCAGCGGAATTCCGAGAACAATGGAAGAGTTTTGAAGCAATTTTAAGCGTCAGCGGAATTCCGAAAACAATGGAAGAGTTCCGAAGCATTTTTAAACGTCAGCGGAATTCCGAGAACAAAGGAAGAGTTCTGAAGCATTTTTAAAAGTCAGCGGAATTCTGAGAACAATAGAAGAGTTGTGAAGCATTTTTAAGCGTCAGCGGAATTCCGAGAACAATGGAAGAATTCCGAAGCATTTTTAAACTTCAAAACTTCAGCAGAATTCCGAGAACAATGGTAGAATTCCGAAGCATTCTTAAACTTCAGCAGAATTACGAGCACAATGGAAGAGTTCCGAAGCATTCTTAAACTTCAGCGGAATTCCGAGAACAATGGAAGAGTTTTGAAGCAATTTTAAGCGTCAGTGGAATTCCGAGAACAATGGAAGAGTTCCGAAGCATTTTTAAACGTCAGCGGAATTCCGAGAACAATGGAAGAGTTCTGAAGCATTTTTAAACTTCACCAGAATTCCGAGAACAATGGAAGAGTTCTGAAGCATTTTTAAACATCAGCGGAATTTTGAAAACAATCGAAGAGTTCCGAAGCATTTTTAAAAGTCAGCGGAATTCCGTGAACAATGGAAGAGTTGTGAAGCATTTTTAAGCGTCAGCGGAATTCCGAGAACAATGGAAGAGTTCCGAAGCATTTTTAAACTTCAGCAGAATTCCGAGAACAATGAAAGAGTTCCGAAGCATTCTTAAACTTCAGCGGAATTCCGAGAACAATGGAAGAGTTCCGAAGCATTTTTAAAAGTCAGCAGAATTCCGAGAACAATGGAAGAGTTCCGAAGCATTTTTAAAAGTCAGCAGTATTCCGAGAACAATAGAAGGGTACCAAAGCATGTTTAAACTTCAGCGGAATTCTGAGAACAATGTAAGAGTTCCGAAGCATTTTTAAACTTCACCGGAATTCCGAGAACAATGGAAGAGTCTCGAAGCATTTTTAAACGTCAGCGGAATTCCGAGAACAATGGAAGAGTTCTGAAGCATTTTTAAACGTCAGCGGAATTTTGAAAACAATGGAAGATTTCCGAAGCATTTTTAAACGTCAGCGGAATTCTCTGAACACTGGAAGAGTTCCGAAGCATTTTTAAATGTCAGCGGAATTCCGAGAACAATGGAAGAGTTCCGAAGCATTTTTAAACTTCAGCAGAATTCCGAGAACAATGGAAGAGTTCCGAAGCATTCTTAAACTTCAGCAGAATTCCGAGAACAATGGAAGAGTTCCGAAGCATTCTTAAACTTCAGCAGAATTCCGAGAACAATGGAAGAGTTCCGAAGCATTTTTAAATGTCAGCGGAATTCCGAGAACAATAGAAGAGTTGTGAAGCATTTTTAAGCGTCAGCGGAATACTGAGAACAATGGAAGAATTCCGAAGCATTTTTAAACTTCAAAACTTCAGCAGAATTCCGAGAACAATGGAAGAGTTCCGAAGCATTCTTAAACTTCAGCGGAATTCCGAGAACAATTGAAGAGTTTTGAAGCAATTTTAAGCGTCAGCGGAATTCCGAGAACAATGGAAGAGTTCCGAAGCATTTTTAAACGTCAGCGGAATTCCGAGAACAATGGAAGAGTTCTGAAGCTTTTTTAAAAGTCAGCGGAATTCTGAGAAAAATAGAAGAGTTGTGAAGCATTTTTAAGTGTCAGCGGAATTCCGAGAACAATGGAAGAATTCCGAAGCATTTTTAAACTTCAAAACTTCAGCAGAATTCCGAGAACAATGGAAGAATTCCGAAGCATTCTTAAACTTCAGCGGAATTCCGAGAACAATGGAAGAGTTCCGAAGCATTTTCAAAAGTCAGCGGAATTCCGAGAACAATGGAAGAGTTCCGAAGCATTTTTACACTTCAGCAGAATTCCTGGAACAATGGAAGAGTTCTGAAGCATTTTTCAAAGTCAGCAGAATTCCGAGAACCATAGAAGGGTACCAAAGCATGTTTAAACTTCACCGGAATTCCGAGAACAATGGAAGAGTTCCGAAGCATTTTTAAACATCAGCGGAATTCCGAGAACAATGGAAGAGTTCTGAAGCATTTTTAAACGTCAGCGGAATTCCGAGAACAATAGAAGAGTTGTGAAGCATTTTTAAGCGTCAGCGGAATTCTGAGAACAATGGAAGAATTCCGAAGCATTTTTAAACATCAGCGGAATTCCGAGAACAATGGAAGAGTTCTGAAGCATTTTTAAACGTCAGCGGAATTCCGAGAACAATAGAAGAGTTGTGAAGCATTTTTAAGCGTCAGCGGAATTCTGAGAACAATGGAAGAATTCCGAAGCATTTTTAAACTTCAAAACTTCAGCAGAATTCCGAGAACAATGGAAGAGTTCCGAAGCATTCTTAAACTTCAGCGGAATTCCGAGAACAATGGAAGAGTTTTGAAGCAATTTTAAGCGTCAGCGGAATTCCGAGAACAATGGAAGAGTTCCGAAGCATTTTTAAACATCAGCGGAATTCCGAGAACAATGGAAGAGTTCTGAAGCATTTTTAAACGTCAGCGGAATTCCGAGAACAATAGAAGAGTTGTGAAGCATTTTTAAGCGTCAGCGGAATTCTGAGAACAATGGAAGAATTCCGAAGCATTTTTAAACTTCAAAACTTCAGCAGAATTCCGAGAACAATGGAAGAGTTCCGAAGCATTCTTAAACTTCAGCGGAATTCCGAGAACAATGGAAGAGTTTTGAAGCAATTTTAAGCGTCAGCGGAATTCCGAGAACAATGGAAGAGTTCCGAAGCATTTTTAAACGTCAGCGAAATTCCGAGAACAATGGAAGAGTTCTGAAGCATTTTTAAAAGTCAGCGGAATTCTGAGAACAATAGAAGAGTTGTGAAGCATTTTTAAGCGTCAGCGGAATTCTGAGCACAATGGAAGAATTCCGAAGCATTTTTAAACTTCAAAACTTCAGCGGAATTCCGAGAACAATGGAAGAGTTTTGAAGCAATTTTAAGTTTCAGCGGAATTACGAGAACAATGGAAGAGTTCCGAAGCATTTTTAAACGTCAGCGGAATTCCGAGAACAATGGAAGAGTTCTGAAGCATTTTTAAAAGTCAGCGGAATTCTGAGAAAAATAGAAGAGTTGTGAAGCATTTTTAAGCGTCAGCGGAATTCCGAGAACAATGGAAGAATTCCGAAGCATTTTTAAACTTCAAAACTTCAGCAGAATTCCGAGAACAATGGAAGAATTCCAAAGCATTTTTAAAAGTCAGCGGAATTCCGAGAACAATGGAAGAGTTCCGAAGCATTTTTAAAAGTCAGCGGAATTCCGAGAACAATGGAAGAGTTCCGAAGCATTTTTAAACTTCAGCAGAAGTCCTGGCACAATGGAAGAGTTCTGAACCATTTTTAAAAGTCAGCAGAATTCCGAGAACAATAGTAGGGTACCAAAGCATGTTAAAACTTCAGCGGAATTCTGAGAACAATGTAAGAGTTCCGAAGCATTTTTAAACTTCACCGGAATTCCGAGAACAATGGAAGAGTTCTGAAGCATTTTTAAACGTCAGCGGAATTTTGAAAACAATCGAAGAGTTCCAAAGCATTTTTAAAAGTCAGCGGAATTCCGTGAACAATGGAAGAGTTGTGAAGCATTTTTAAGCGTCACCGGAAATCCGAGAACAATGGAAGAATTCCGAAGCATTTTTAAACTTCAAAACTTCAGCAGAATTCCGAGAACAATGGAAGAGTTCCGAAGCATTCTTAAACTTCAGCGGAATTCCGAGAACAATGGAAGAGTTTTGAAGCAATTTTAAGCGTCAGCGGAATTCCGAGAACAATGGAAAAGTTCTGAAGCATTTTTAAATGTCAGCGGAATTCCGGGAACAATAGAAGAGTTGTGAAGCATTTTTAAGCGTCAGCGGAATTCTGAGAACAATGGAAGAATTCCGAAGCATTTTTAAACTTCAAAACTTCAGCAGAATTCCGAGAACAATGGAAGAGTTCCGAAGCATTCTTAAACTTCAGCGGAATTCCGAGAACAATGGAAGAGTTTTGAAGCAATTTTAAGCGTCAGCGGAATTCCGAGAACAATGGAAGAGTTCTGAAGCATTTTTAAACTTCAAAACTTCAGCAGAATTCCGAGAACAATGGAAGAATTCCGAAGCATTTTTAAACTTCAGCAGAATTCCGAGAACAATGGAAGAGTTCCGAAGCATTCTTAAACTTCAGCAGAATTCCGAGAACAATGGAAGAGTTCCGAAGCATTTTTAAACGTCAACGGAATTCCGAGAACAATGGAAGAGTTCTGAAGCATTTTTAAAAGTCAGCGGAATTCTGAGAAAAATAGAAGAGTTGTGAAGCATTTTTAAGCGTGAGCGGAATTCCGAGAACAATGGAAGAATTCCGAAGCATTTTTAAACTTCAAAACTTCAGCAGAATTCCGAAAGCAATGGAAGAATTCCGAAGCATTCTTAAACTTCAGCGGAATTCCGAGAACAATGGAAGAGTTCCGAAGCATTTTTAAAAGTCAGCGGAATTCCGAGAACAATGGAAGAGTTTTGAAGCAATTTTAAGCGTCAGCGGAATTCCGAGAACAATGGAAGAGTTCCGAAGCATTTTTAAACGTCAGCGGAATTCCGAGAACAATGGAAGAGTTCTGAAGCATTTTTAAACTTCAAAACTTCAGCAGAATTCCGAGAACAATGGAAGAATTCCGAAGCATTTTTAAACTTCAGCAGAATTCCGAGAACAATGGAAGAGTTCCGAAGCATTCTTAAACTTCAGCAGAATTCCGAGAACAATGGAAGAGTTCCGAAGCATTTTTAAACGTCAACGGAATTCCGAGAACAATGGAAGAGTTC
The DNA here is from genome assembly GCF_046119375.1 of Phyllobates terribilis. NCBI lineage: Eukaryota > Metazoa > Chordata > Amphibia > Anura > Dendrobatidae > Phyllobates > Phyllobates terribilis. The sequence goes on along the minus strand of NW_027362788.1, from coordinate 7,582,120 downwards.
TGAAGCATTTTTAAAAGTCAGCGGAATTCTGAGAAAAATAGAAGAGTTGTGAAGCATTTTTAAGCGTGAGCGGAATTCCGAGAACAAGGGAAGAATTCCGAAGCATTTTTAAACTTCAAAACTTCAGCAGAATTCCGAAAGCAATGGAAGAATTCCGAAGCATTCTTAAACTTCAGCGGAATTCCGAGAACAATGGAAGAGTTCCGAAGCATTTTTAAAAGTCAGCGGAATTCCGAGAACAATGGAAGAGTTCCGAAGCATTTTTACACTTCAGCAGAATTCCTGGAACAATGGAAGAGTTCTGAAGCATTTTTCAAAGTCAGCAGAATTCCGAGTACAATAGAAGGGTACCAAAGCATGTTTAAACTTCAGCGGAATTCTGAGAACAATGTAAGAGTTCCGAAGCATTTTTAAACTTCACCGGAATTCCAAGAACAATGGAAGAGTTCCGAAGCATTTTTAAACATCAGCGGAATTCCGAGAACAATGGAAGAGTTCTGAAGCATTTTTAAACGTCAGCGGAATTCCGAGAACAATGGAAGAATTCCGAAGCATTCTTAAACTTCAGCAGAATTCCGAGAACAATGGAAGAGTTCCGAAGCATTCTTAAACTTCAGCGGAATTCCGAGAACAAAGGAAGAGTTCTGAAGCATTTTTAAAAGTCAGCGGAATTCTGAGAACAATAGAAGAGTTGTGAAGCATTTTTAAGCGTCAGAAGAATTCCGAGAACAATGGAAGAATTCCGAAGCATTTTTAAACTTCAAAACTTCAGCAGAATTCCGAGAACAATGGTAGAATTCCGAAGCATTCTTAAACTTCAGCAGAATTACGAGCACAATGGAAGAGTTCCGAAGCATTCTTAAACTTCAGCGGAATTCCGAGAACAATGGAAGAGTTTTGAAGCAATTTTAAGCGTCAGCGGAATTCCGAAAACAATGGAAGAGTTCCGAAGCATTTTTAAACGTCAGCGGAATTCCGAGAACAAAGGAAGAGTTCTGAAGCATTTTTAAAAGTCAGCGGAATTCTGAGAACAATAGAAGAGTTGTGAAGCATTTTTAAGCGTCAGCGGAATTCCGAGAACAATGGAAGAATTCCGAAGCATTTTTAAACTTCAAAACTTCAGCAGAATTCCGAGAACAATGGTAGAATTCCGAAGCATTCTTAAACTTCAGCAGAATTACGAGCACAATGGAAGAGTTCCGAAGCATTCTTAAACTTCAGCGGAATTCCGAGAACAATGGAAGAGTTTTGAAGCAATTTTAAGCGTCAGTGGAATTCCGAGAACAATGGAAGAGTTCCGAAGCATTTTTAAACGTCAGCGGAATTCCGAGAACAATGGAAGAGTTCTGAAGCATTTTTAAAAGTCAGCGGAATTCTGAGAAAAATAGAAGAGTTTTGAAGCAATTTTAAGCGTCAGCGGAATTCCGAGAACAATGGAAGAGTTCCGAAGCATTTTTAAACGTCAGCGGAATTCCGAGAACAATGGAAGAGTTCTGAAGCATTTTTAAAAGTCAGCGGAATTCTGAGAAAAATAGAAGAGTTGTGAAGCATTTTTAAGCGTCAGCGGAATTCCGAGAACAATGGAAGAATTCCGAAGCATTTTTATACTTCAAAACTTCAGCAGAATTCCGAGAACAATGGAAGAATTCCAAAGCATTCTGAAACTTCAGCCGAATTCCGAGAACAATGGAAGAGTTCCAAAGCATTTTTAAAAGTCAGCGGAATTCCGAGAACAATGGAAGAGTTCCGAAGCATTTTTAAAAGTCTGCGGAATTCCGAGAACAATGGAAGAGTTCCGAAGCATTTTTAAACTTCAGCAGAATTCCTGGCACAATGGAAGAGTTCTGAAGCATTTTTAAAAGTCAGCAGAATTCCGAGAACAATAGAAGGGTACCAAAGCATGCTTAAACTTCAGCGGAATTCTGAGAACAATGTAAGAGTTCCGAAGCATTTTTAAACTTCACCAGAATTCCGAGAACAATGGAAGAGTTCTGAAGCATTTTTAAACATCAGCGGAATTTTGAAAACAATCGAAGAGTTCCGAAGCATTTTTAAAAGTCAGCGGAATTCCGTGAACAATGCAAGAGTTGTGAAGCATTTTTAAGCGTCAGCGGAATTCCGAGAACAATGGAAGAGTTCCGAAGCATTTTTAAACTTCAGCAGAATTCCGAGAACAATGAAAGAGTTCCGAAGCATTCTTAAACTTCAGCGGAATTCCGAGAACAATGGAAGAGTTCCGAAGCATTTTTAAAAGTCAGCAGAATTCCGAGAACAATGGAAGAGTTCCGAAGCATTTTTAAAAGTCAGCAGTATTCCGAGAACAATAGAAGGGTACCAAAGCATGTTTAAACTTCAGCGGAATTCTGAGAACAATGTAAGAGTTCCGAAGCATTTTTAAACTTCAAAACTTCAGCAGAATTCCGAGAACAATGGAAGAGTTCCGAAGCATTCTTAAACTTCAGCGGAATTCCGAGAACAAAGGAAGAGTTCTGAAGCATTTTTAAAAGTCAGCGGAATTCTGAGAACAATAGAAGAGTTGTGAAGCATTTTTAAGCGTCAGAAGAATTCCGAGAACAATGGAAGAATTCCGAAGCATTTTTAAACTTCAAAACTTCAGCAGAATTCCGAGAACAATGGTAGAATTCCGAAGCATTCTTAAACTTCAGCAGAATTACGAGCACAATGGAAGAGTTCCGAAGCATTCTTAAACTTCAGCGGAATTCCGAGAACAATGGAAGAGTTTTGAAGCAATTTTAAGCGTCAGCGGAATTCCGAAAACAATGGAAGAGTTCCGAAGCATTTTTAAACGTCAGCGGAATTCCGAGAACAAAGGAAGAGTTCTGAAGCATTTTTAAAAGTCAGCGGAATTCTGAGAACAATAGAAGAGTTGTGAAGCATTTTTAAGCGTCAGCGGAATTCCGAGAACAATGGAAGAATTCCGAAGCATTTTTAAACTTCAAAACTTCAGCAGAATTCCGAGAACAATGGTAGAATTCCGAAGCATTCTTAAACTTCAGCAGAATTACGAGCACAATGGAAGAGTTCCGAAGCATTCTTAAACTTCAGCGGAATTCCGAGAACAATGGAAGAGTTTTGAAGCAATTTTAAGCGTCAGTGGAATTCCGAGAACAATGGAAGAGTTCCGAAGCATTTTTAAACGTCAGCGGAATTCCGAGAACAATGGAAGAGTTCTGAAGCATTTTTAAAAGTCAGCGGAATTCTGAGAAAAATAGAAGAGTTTTGAAGCAATTTTAAGCGTCAGCGGAATTCCGAGAACAATGGAAGAGTTCCGAAGCATTTTTAAACGTCAGCGGAATTCCGAGAACAATGGAAGAGTTCTGAAGCATTTTTAAAAGTCAGCGGAATTCTGAGAAAAATAGAAGAGTTGTGAAGCATTTTTAAGCGTCAGCGGAATTCCGAGAACAATGGAAGAATTCCGAAGCATTTTTATACTTCAAAACTTCAGCAGAATTCCGAGAACAATGGAAGAATTCCAAAGCATTCTGAAACTTCAGCCGAATTCCGAGAACAATGGAAGAGTTCCAAAGCATTTTTAAAAGTCAGCGGAATTCCGAGAACAATGGAAGAGTTCCGAAGCATTTTTAAAAGTCTGCGGAATTCCGAGAACAATAGAAGGGTACCAAAGCATGCTTAAACTTCAGCGGAATTCTGAGAACAATGTAAGAGTTCCGAAGCATTTTTAAACTTCACCAGAATTCCGAGAACAATGGAAGAGTTCTGAAGCATTTTTAAACATCAGCGGAATTTTGAAAACAATCGAAGAGTTCCGAAGCATTTTTAAAAGTCAGCGGAATTCCGTGAACAATGGAAGAGTTGTGAAGCATTTTTAAGCGTCAGCGGAATTCCGAGAACAATGGAAGAGTTCCGAAGCATTTTTAAACTTCAGCAGAATTCCGAGAACAATGAAAGAGTTCCGAAGCATTCTTAAACTTCAGCGGAATTCCGAGAACAATGGAAGAGTTCCGAAGCATTTTTAAAAGTCAGCAGAATTCCGAGAACAATGGAAGAGTTCCGAAGCATTTTTAAAAGTCAGCAGTATTCCGAGAACAATAGAAGGGTACCAAAGCATGTTTAAACTTCAGCGGAATTCTGAGAACAATGTAAGAGTTCCGAAGCATTTTTAAACTTCACCGGAATTCCGAGAACAATGGAAGAGTCTCGAAGCATTTTTAAATGTCAGCGGAATTCCGAGAACAATGGAAGAGTTCTGAAGCATTTTTAAACGTCAGCGGAATTTTGAAAACAATGGAAGATTTCCGAAGCATTTTTAAACGTCAGCGGAATTCTCTGAACACTGGAAGAGTTCCGAAGCATTTTTAAACTTCAGCAGAATTCCGAGAACAATGGAATAGTTCCGAAGCATTCTTAAACTTCAGCAGAATTCCGAGAACAATGGAAGAGTTCCGAAGCATTCTTAAACTTCAGCAGAATTCCGAGAACAATGGAAGAGTTCCGAAGCATTTTTAAATGTCAGCGGAATTCCGAGAACAATAGAAGAGTTGTGAAGCATTTTTAAGCGTCAGCGGAATTCTGAGAACAATGGAAGAATTCCGAAGCATTTTTAAACTTCAAAACTTCAGCAGAATTCCGAGAACAATGGAAGAGTTCCGAAGCATTCTTAAACTTCAGCGGAATTCCGAGAACAATTGAAGAGTTTTGAAGCAATTTTAAGCGTCAGCGGAATTCCGAGAACAATGGAAGAGTTCCGAAGCATTTTTAAACGTCAGCGGAATTCCGAGAACAATGGAAGAGTTCTGAAGCTTTTTTAAAAGTCAGCGGAATTCTGAGAAAAATAGAAGAGTTGTGAAGCATTTTTAAGTGTCAGCGGAATTCCGAGAACAATGGAAGAATTCCGAAGCATTTTTAAACTTCAAAACTTCAGCAGAATTCCGAGAACAATGGAAGAATTCCGAAGCATTCTTAAACTTCAGCGGAATTCCGAGAACAATGGAAGAGTTCCGAAGCATTTTCAAAAGTCAGCGGAATTCCGAGAACAATGGAAGAGTTCCGAAGCATTTTTACACTTCAGCAGAATTCCTGGAACAATGGAAGAGTTCTGAAGCATTTTTCAAAGTCAGCAGAATTCCGAGAACCATAGAAGGGTACCAAAGCATGTTTAAACTTCACCGGAATTCCGAGAACAATGGAAGAGTTCCGAAGCATTTTTAAACATCAGCGGAATTCCGAGAACAATGGAAGAGTTCTGAAGCATTTTTAAACGTCAGCGGAATTCCGAGAACAATAGAAGAGTTGTGAAGCATTTTTAAGCGTCAGCGGAATTCTGAGAACAATGGAAGAATTCCGAAGCATTTTTAAACTTCAAAACTTCAGCAGAATTCCGAGAACAATGGAAGAGTTCCGAAGCATTCTTAAACTTCAGCGGAATTCCGAGAACAATGGAAGAGTTTTGAAGCAATTTTAAGCGTCAGCGGAATTCCGAGAACAATGGAAGAGTTCCGAAGCATTTTTAAACGTCAGCGAAATTCCGAGAACAATGGAAGAGTTCTGAAGCATTTTTAAAAGTCAGCGGAATTCTGAGAACAATAGAAGAGTTGTGAAGCATTTTTAAGCGTCAGCGGAATTCTGAGCACAATGGAAGAATTCCGAAGCATTTTTAAACTTCAAAACTTCAGCGGAATTCCGAGAACAATGGAAGAGTTATGAAGCAATTTTAAGTTTCAGCGGAATTACGAGAACAATGGAAGAGTTCCGAAGCATTTTTAAACGTCAGCGGAATTCCGAGAACAATGGAAGAGTTCTGAAGCATTTTTAAAAGTCAGCGGAATTCTGAGAAAAATAGAAGAGTTGTGAAGCATTTTTAAGCGTCAGCGGAATTCCGAGAACAATGGAAGAATTCCGAAGCATTCTTAAACTTCAGCGGAATTCCGAGAACAATGGAAGAGTTCCGAAGCATTTTCAAAAGTCAGCGGAATTCCGAGAACAATGGAAGAGTTCCGAAGCATTTTTACACTTCAGCAGAATTCCTGGAACAATGGAAGAGTTCTGAAGCATTTTTCAAAGTCAGCAGAATTCCGAGAACCATAGAAGGGTACCAAAGCATGTTTAAACTTCACCGGAATTCCGAGAACAATGGAAGAGTTCCGAAGCATTTTTAAACATCAGCGGAATTCCGAGAACAATGGAAGAGTTCTGAAGCATTTTTAAACGTCAGCGGAATTCCGAGAACAATAGAAGAGTTGTGAAGCATTTTTAAGCGTCAGCGGAATTCTGAGAACAATGGAAGAATTCCGAAGCATTTTTAAACTTCAAAACTTCAGCAGAATTCCGAGAACAATGGAAGAGTTCCGAAGCATTCTTAAACTTCAGCGGAATTCCGAGAACAATGGAAGAGTTTTGAAGCAATTTTAAGCGTCAGCGGAATTCCGAGAACAATGGAAGAGTTCCGAAGCATTTTTAAACGTCAGCGAAATTCCGAGAACAATGGAAGAGTTCTGAAGCATTTTTAAAAGTCAGCGGAATTCTGAGAACAATAGAAGAGTTGTGAAGCATTTTTAAGCGTCAGCGGAATTCTGAGCACAATGGAAGAATTCCGAAGCATTTTTAAACTTCAAAACTTCAGCGGAATTCCGAGAACAATGGAAGAGTTATGAAGCAATTTTAAGTTTCAGCGGAATTACGAGAACAATGGAAGAGTTCCGAAGCATTTTTAAACGTCAGCGGAATTCCGAGAACAATGGAAGAGTTCTGAAGCATTTTTAAAAGTCAGCGGAATTCTGAGAAAAATAGAAGAGTTGTGAAGCATTTTTAAGCGTCAGCGGAATTCTGAGAACAATGGAAGAATTCCGAAGCATTTTTAAACTTCAAAACTTCAGCAGAATTCCGAGAACAATGGAAGAATTCCAAAGCATTTTTAAAAGTCAGCGGAATTCCGAGAACAATGGAAGAGTTCCGAAGCATTTTTAAAAGTCAGCGGAATTCCGAGAACAATGGAAGAGTTCCGAAGCATTTTTAAACTTCAGCAGAAGTCCTGGCACAATGGAAGAGTTCTGAACCATTTTTAAAAGTCAGCAGAATTCCGAGAACAATAGTAGGGTACCAAAGCATGTTAAAACTTCAGCGGAATTCTGAGAACAATGTAAGAGTTCCGAAGCATTTTTAAACTTCACCGGAATTCCGAGAACAATGGAAGAGTTCTGAAGCATTTTTAAACGTCAGCGGAATTTTGAAAACAATCGAAGAGTTCCAAAGCATTTTTAAAAGTCAGCGGAATTCCGTGAACAATGGAAGAGTTGTGAAGCATTTTTAAGCGTCAGCGGAATTCTGAGAACAATGGAAGAATTCCGAAGCATTTTTAAACTTCAAAACTTCAGCAGAATTCCGAGAACAATGGAAGAGTTCCGAAGCATTCTTAAACTTCAGCGGAATTCCGAGAACAATGGAAGAGTTTTGAAGCAATTTTAAGCGTCAGCGGAATTCCGAGAACAATGGAAGAGTTCCGAAGCATTTTTAAACGTCAGCGAAATTCCGAGAACAATGGAAGAGTTCTGAAGCATTTTTAAAAGTCAGCGGAATTCTGAGAACAATAGAAGAGTTGTGAAGCATTTTTAAGCGTCAGCGGAATTCTGAGCACAATGGAAGAATTCCGAAGCATTTTTAAACTTCAAAACTTCAGCGGAATTCCGAGAACAATGGAAGAGTTATGAAGCAATTTTAAGTTTCAGCGGAATTACGAGAACAATGGAAGAGTTCCGAAGCATTTTTAAACGTCAGCGGAATTCCGAGAACAATGGAAGAGTTCTGAAGCATTTTTAAAAGTCAGCGGAATTCTGAGAAAAATAGAAGAGTTGTGAAGCATTTTTAAGCGTCAGCGGAATTCCGAGAACAATGGAAGAATTCCGAAGCATTCTTAAACTTCAGCGGAATTCCGAGAACAATGGAAGAGTTCCGAAGCATTTTCAAAAGTCAGCGGAATTCCGAGAACAATGGAAGAGTTCCGAAGCATTTTTACACTTCAGCAGAATTCCTGGAACAATGGAAGAGTTCTGAAGCATTTTTCAAAGTCAGCAGAATTCCGAGAACCATAGAAGGGTACCAAAGCATGTTTAAACTTCACCGGAATTCCGAGAACAATGGAAGAGTTCCGAAGCATTTTTAAACATCAGCGGAATTCCGAGAACAATGGAAGAGTTCTGAAGCATTTTTAAACGTCAGCGGAATTCCGAGAACAATAGAAGAGTTGTGAAGCATTTTTAAGCGTCAGCGGAATTCTGAGAACAATGGAAGAATTCCGAAGCATTTTTAAACTTCAAAACTTCAGCAGAATTCCGAGAACAATGGAAGAGTTCCGAAGCATTCTTAAACTTCAGCGGAATTCCGAGAACAATGGAAGAGTTTTGAAGCAATTTTAAGCGTCAGCGGAATTCCGAGAACAATGGAAGAGTTCCGAAGCATTTTTAAACGTCAGCGAAATTCCGAGAACAATGGAAGAGTTCTGAAGCATTTTTAAAAGTCAGCGGAATTCTGAGAACAATAGAAGAGTTGTGAAGCATTTTTAAGCGTCAGCGGAATTCTGAGCACAATGGAAGAATTCCGAAGCATTTTTAAACTTCAAAACTTCAGCGGAATTCCGAGAACAATGGAAGAGTTATGAAGCAATTTTAAGTTTCAGCGGAATTACGAGAACAATGGAAGAGTTCCGAAGCATTTTTAAACGTCAGCGGAATTCCGAGAACAATGGAAGAGTTCTGAAGCATTTTTAAAAGTCAGCGGAATTCTGAGAAAAATAGAAGAGTTGTGAAGCATTTTTAAGCGTCAGCGGAATTCTGAGAACAATGGAAGAATTCCGAAGCATTTTTAAACTTCAAAACTTCAGCAGAATTCCGAGAACAATGGAAGAATTCCAAAGCATTTTTAAAAGTCAGCGGAATTCCGAGAACAATGGAAGAGTTCCGAAGCATTTTTAAAAGTCAGCGGAATTCCGAGAACAATGGAAGAGTTCCGAAGCATTTTTAAACTTCAGCAGAAGTCCTGGCACAATGGAAGAGTTCTGAACCATTTTTAAAAGTCAGCAGAATTCCGAGAACAATAGTAGGGTACCAAAGCATGTTAAAACTTCAGCGGAATTCTGAGAACAATGTAAGAGTTCCGAAGCATTTTTAAACTTCACCGGAATTCCGAGAACAATGGAAGAGTTCTGAAGCATTTTTAAACGTCAGCGGAATTTTGAAAACAATCGAAGAGTTCCAAAGCATTTTTAAAAGTCAGCGGAATTCCGTGAACAATGGAAGAGTTGTGAAGCATTTTTAAGCGTCACCGGAAATCCGAGAACAATGGAAGAATTCCGAAGCATTTTTAAACTTCAAAACTTCAGCAGAATTCCGAGAACAATGGAAGAGTTCCGAAGCATTCTTAAACTTCAGCGGAATTCCGAGAACAATGGAAGAGTTTTGAAGCAATTTTAAGCGTCAGCGGAATTCCGAGAACAATGGAAAAGTTCTGAAGCATTTTTAAATGTCAGCGGAATTCCGGGAACAATAGAAGAGTTGTGAAGCATTTTTAAGCGTCAGCGGAATTCTGAGAACAATGGAAGAATTCCGAAGCATTTTTAAACTTCAAAACTTCAGCAGAATTCCGAGAATAATGGAAGAGTTCCGAAGCATTCTTAAACTTCAGCGGAATTCCGAGAACAATGGAAGAGTTTTGAAGCAATTTTAAGCGTCAGCGGAATTCCGAGAACAATGGAAGAGTTCCGAAGCATTTTTAAACGTCAGCGGAATTCCGAGAACAATGGAAGAGTTCTGAAGCATTTTTAAACTTCAAAACTTCAGCAGAATTCCGAGAACAATGGAAGAATTCCGAAGCATTTTTAAACTTCAGCAGAATTCCGAGAACAATGGAAGAGTTCCGAAGCATTCTTAAACTTCAGCAGAATTCCGAGAACAATGGAAGAGTTCCGAAGCATTTTTAAACATCAACGGAATTCCGAGAACAATGGAAGAGTTCTGAAGCATTTTTAAAAGTCAGCGGAATTCTGAGAAAAATAGAAGAGTTGTGAAGCATTTTTAAGCGTGAGCGGAATTCCGAGAACAATGGAAGAATTCCGAAGCATTTTTAAACTTCAAAACTTCAGCAGAATTCCGAAAGCAATGGAAGAATTCCGAAGCATTCTTAAACTTCAGCGGAATTCCGAGAACAATGGAAGAGTTCCGAAGCATTTTTAAAAGTCAGCGGAATTCCGAGAACAATGGAAGAGTTTTGAAGCAATTTTAAGCGTCAGCGGAATTCCGAGAACAATGGAAGAGTTCCGAAGCATTTTTAAACGTCAGCGGAATTCCGAGAACAATGGAAGAGTTCTGAAGCATTTTTAAACTTCAAAACTTCAGCAGAATTCCGAGAACAATGGAAGAATTCCGAAGCATTTTTAAACTTCAGCAGAATTCCGAGAACAATGGAAGAGTTCCGAAGCATTCTTAAACTTCAGCAGAATTCCGAGAACAATGGAAGAGTTCCGAAGCATTTTTAAACGTCAACGGAATTCCGAGAACAATGGAAGAGTTCTGAAGCATTTTTAAAAGTCAGCGGAATTCTGAGAAAAATAGAAGAGTTGTGAAGCATTTTTAAGCGTGAGCGGAATTCCGAGAACAATGGAAGAATTCCGAAGCATTTTTAAACTTCAAAACTTCAGCAGAATTCCGAAAGCAATGGAAGAATTCCGAAGCATTCTTAAACTTCAGCGGAATTCCGAGAACAATGGAAGAGTTCCGAAGCATTTTTAAAAGTCAGCGGAATTCCGAGAACAATGGAAGAGTTCCGAAGCATTTTTACACTTCAGCAGAATTCCTGGAACAATGGAAGAGTTCTGAAGCATTTTTCAAAGTCAGCAGAATTCCGAGAACAATAGAAGGGTACCAAAGCATGTTTAAACTTCAGCGGAATTCTGAGAACAATGTAAGAGTTCCGAAGCATTTTTAAACTTCACCGGAATTCCGAGAACAATGGAAGAGTTCCGAAGCATTTTTAAACATCAGCGGAATTCCGAGAACAATGGAAGAGTTCTGAAGCATTTTTAAACGTCAGCGGAATTCCGAGAACAATAGAAGAGTTGTGAAGCATTTTTAAGCGTCAGCGGAATTCTGAGAACAATGGAAGAATTCCGAAGCATTTTTAAACTTCAAAACTTCAGCAGAATTCCGAGAACAATGGAAGAGTTCCGAAGCATTCTTAAACTTCAGCGGAATTCCGAGAACAAAGGAAGAGTTCTGAAGCATTTTTAAAAGTCAGCGGAATTCTGAGAACAATAGAAGAGTTGTGAAGCATTTTTAAGCGTCAGAAGAATTCCGAGAACAATGGAAGAATTCCGAAGCATTTTTAAACTTCAAAACTTCAGCAGAATTCCGAGAACAATGGTAGAATTCCGAAGCATTCTTAAACTTCAGCAGAATTACGAGCACAATGGAAGAGTTCCGAAGCATTCTTAAACTTCAGCGGAATTCCGAGAACAATGGAAGAGTTTTGAAGCAATTTTAAGCGTCAGCGGAATTCCGAAAACAATGGAAGAGTTCCGAAGCATTTTTAAACGTCAGCGGAATTCCGAGAACAAAGGAAGAGTTCTGAAGCATTTTTAAAAGTCAGCGGAATTCTGAGAACAATAGAAGAGTTGTGAAGCATTTTTAAGCGTCAGCGGAATTCCGAGAACAATGGAAGAATTCCGAAGCATTTTTAAACTTCAAAACTTCAGCAGAATTCCGAGAACAATGGTAGAATTCCGAAGCATTCTTAAACTTCAGCAGAATTACGAGCACAATGGAAGAGTTCCGAAGCATTCTTAAACTTCAGCGGAATTCCGAGAACAATGGAAGAGTTTTGAAGCAATTTTAAGCGTCAGTGGAATTCCGAGAACAATGGAAGAGTTCCGAAGCATTTTTAAACGTCAGCGGAATTCCGAGAACAATGGAAGAGTTCTGAAGCATTTTTAAAAGTCAGCGGAATTCTGAGAAAAATAGAAGAGTTTTGAAGCAATTTTAAGCGTCAGCGGAATTCCGAGAACAATGGAAGAGTTCCGAAGCATTTTTAAACGTCAGCGGAATTCCGAGAACAATGGAAGAGTTCTGAAGCATTTTTAAAAGTCAGCGGAATTCTGAGAAAAATAGAAGAGTTGTGAAGCATTTTTAAGCGTCAGCGGAATTCCGAGAACAATGGAAGAATTCCGAAGCATTTTTATACTTCAAAACTTCAGCAGAATTCCGAGAACAATGGAAGAATTCCAAAGCATTCTGAAACTTCAGCCGAATTCCGAGAACAATGGAAGAGTTCCAAAGCATTTTTAAAAGTCAGCGGAATTCCGAGAACAATGGAAGAGTTCCGAAGCATTTTTAAAAGTCTGCGGAATTCCGAGAACAATGGAAGAGTTCCGAAGCATTTTTAAACTTCAGCAGAATTCCTGGCACAATGGAAGAGTTCTGAAGCATTTTTAAAAGTCAGCAGAATTCCGAGAACAATAGAAGGGTACCAAAGCATGCTTAAACTTCAGCGGAATTCTGAGAACAATGTAAGAGTTCCGAAGCATTTTTAAACTTCACCAGAATTCCGAGAACAATGGAAGAGTTCTGAAGCATTTTTAAACATCAGCGGAATTTTGAAAACAATCGAAGAGTTCCGAAGCATTTTTAAAAGTCAGCGGAATTCCGTGAACAATGGAAGAGTTGTGAAGCATTTTTAAGCGTCAGCGGAATTCCGAGAACAATGGAAGAGTTCCGAAGCATTTTTAAACTTCAGCAGAATTCCGAGAACAATGAAAGAGTTCCGAAGCATTCTTAAACTTCAGCGGAATTCCGAGAACAATGGAAGAGTTCCGAAGCATTTTTAAAAGTCAGCAGAATTCCGAGAACAATGGAAGAGTTCCGAAGCATTTTTAAAAGTCAGCAGTATTCCGAGAACAATAGAAGGGTACCAAAGCATGTTTAAACTTCAGCGGAATTCTGAGAACAATGTAAGAGTTCCGAAGCATTTTTAAACTTCACCGGAATTCCGAGAACAATGGAAGAGTCTCGAAGCATTTTTAAATGTCAGCGGAATTCCGAGAACAATGGAAGAGTTCTGAAGCATTTTTAAACGTCAGCGGAATTTTGAAAACAATGGAAGATTTCCGAAGCATTTTTAAACGTCAGCGGAATTCTCTGAACACTGGAAGAGTTCCGAAGCATTTTTAAACTTCAGCAGAATTCCGAGAACAATGGAATAGTTCCGAAGCATTCTTAAACTTCAGCAGAATTCCGAGAACAATGGAAGAGTTCCGAAGCATTCTTAAACTTCAGCAGAATTCCGAGAACAATGGAAGAGTTCCGAAGCATTTTTAAATGTCAGCGGAATTCCGAGAACAATAGAAGAGTTGTGAAGCATTTTTAAGCGTCAGCGGAATTCTGAGAACAATGGAAGAATTCCGAAGCATTTTTAAACTTCAAAACTTCAGCAGAATTCCGAGAACAATGGAAGAGTTCCGAAGCATTCTTAAACTTCAGCGGAATTCCGAGAACAATTGAAGAGTTTTGAAGCAATTTTAAGCGTCAGCGGAATTCCGAGAACAATGGAAGAGTTCCGAAGCATTTTTAAACGTCAGCGGAATTCCGAGAACAATGGAAGAGTTCTGAAGCTTTTTTAAAAGTCAGCGGAATTCTGAGAAAAATAGAAGAGTTGTGAAGCATTTTTAAGTGTCAGCGGAATTCCGAGAACAATGGAAGAATTCCGAAGCATTTTTAAACTTCAAAACTTCAGCAGAATTCCGAGAACAATGGAAGAATTCCGAAGCATTCTTAAACTTCAGCGGAATTCCGAGAACAATGGAAGAGTTCCGAAGCATTTTCAAAAGTCAGCGGAATTCCGAGAACAATGGAAGAGTTCCGAAGCATTTTTACACTTCAGCAGAATTCCTGGAACAATGGAAGAGTTCTGAAGCATTTTTCAAAGTCAGCAGAATTCCGAGAACCATAGAAGGGTACCAAAGCATGTTTAAACTTCACCGGAATTCCGAGAACAATTGAAGAGTTCCGAAGCATTTTTAAACATCAGCGGAATTCCGAGAACAATGGAAGAGTTCTGAAGCATTTTTAAACGTCAGCGGAATTCCGAGAACAATAGAAGAGTTGTGAAGCATTTTTAAGCGTCAGCGGAATTCTGAGAACAATGGAAGAATTCCGAAGCATTTTTAAACTTCAAAACTTCAGCAGAATTCCGAGAACAATGGAAGAGTTCCGAAGCATTCTTAAACTTCAGCGGAATTCCGAGAACAATGGAAGAGTTTTGAAGCAATTTTAAGCGTCAGCGGAATTCCGAGAACAATGGAAGAGTTCCGAAGCATTTTTAAACGTCAGCGAAATTCCGAGAACAATGGAAGAGTTCTGAAGCATTTTTAAAAGTCAGCGGAATTCTGAGAACAATAGAAGAGTTGTGAAGCATTTTTAAGCGTCAGCGGAATTCTGAGCACAATGGAAGAATTCCGAAGCATTTTTAAACTTCAAAACTTCAGCGGAATTCCGAGAACAATGGAAGAGTTATGAAGCAATTTTAAGTTTCAGCGGAATTACGAGAACAATGGAAGAGTTCCGAAGCATTTTTAAACGTCAGCGGAATTCCGAGAACAATGGAAGAGTTCTGAAGCATTTTTAAAAGTCAGCGGAATTCTGAGAAAAAGAGAAGAGTTGTGAAGCATTTTTAAGCGTCAGCGGAATTCCGAGAACAATGGAAGAATTCCGAAGCATTCTTAAACTTCAGCGGAATTCCGAGAACAATGGAAGAGTTCCGAAGCATTTTCAAAAGTCAGCGGAATTCCGAGAACAATGGAAGAGTTCCGAAGCATTTTTACACTTCAGCAGAATTCCTGGAACAATGGAAGAGTTCTGAAGCATTTTTCAAAGTCAGCAGAATTCCGAGAACCATAGAAGGGTACCAAAGCATGTTTAAACTTCACCGGAATTCCGAGAACAATGGAAGAGTTCCGAAGCATTTTTAAACATCAGCGGAATTCCGAGAACAATGGAAGAGTTCTGAAGCATTTTTAAACGTCAGCGGAATTCCGAGAACAATAGAAGAGTTGTGAAGCATTTTTAAGCGTCAGCGGAATTCTGAGAACAATGGAAGAATTCCGAAGCATTTTTAAACTTCAAAACTTCAGCAGAATTCCGAGAACAATGGAAGAGTTCCGAAGCATTCTTAAACTTCAGCGGAATTCCGAGAACAATGGAAGAGTTTTGAAGCAATTTTAAGCGTCAGCGGAATTCCGAGAACAATGGAAGAGTTCCGAAGCATTTTTAAACGTCAGCGAAATTCCGAGAACAATGGAAGAGTTCTGAAGCATTTTTAAAAGTCAGCGGAATTCTGAGAACAATAGAAGAGTTGTGAAGCATTTTTAAGCGTCAGCGGAATTCTGAGCACAATGGAAGAATTCCGAAGCATTTTTAAACTTCAAAACTTCAGCGGAATTCCGAGAACAATGGAAGAGTTATGAAGCAATTTTAAGTTTCAGCGGAATTACGAGAACAATGGAAGAGTTCCGAAGCATTTTTAAACGTCAGCGGAATTCCGAGAACAATGGAAGAGTTCTGAAGCATTTTTAAAAGTCAGCGGAATTCTGAGAAAAATAGAAGAGTTGTGAAGCATTTTTAAGCGTCAGCGGAATTCCGAGAACAATGGAAGAATTCCGAAGCATTTTTAAACTTCAAAACTTCAGCAGAATTCCGAGAACAATGGAAGAATTCCAAAGCATTTTTAAAAGTCAGCGGAATTCCGAGAACAATGGAAGAGTTCCGAAGCATTTTTAAAAGTCAGCGGAATTCCGAGAACAATGGAAGAGTTCCGAAGCATTTTTAAACTTCAGCAGAAGTCCTGGCACAATGGAAGAGTTCTGAACCATTTTTAAAAGTCAGCAGAATTCCGAGAACAATAGTAGGGTACCAAAGCATGTTAAAACTTCAGCGGAATTCTGAGAACAATGTAAGAGTTCCGAAGCATTTTTAAACTTCACCGGAATTCCGAGAACAATGGAAGAGTTCTGAAGCATTTTTAAACGTCAGCGGAATTTTGAAAACAATCGAAGAGTTCCAAAGCATTTTTAAAAGTCAGCGGAATTCCGTGAACAATGGAAGAGTTGTGAAGCATTTTTAAGCGTCACCGGAAATCCGAGAACAATGGAAGAATTCCGAAGCATTTTTAAACTTCAAAACTTCAGCAGAATTCCGAGAACAATGGAAGAGTTCCGAAGCATTCTTAAACTTCAGCGGAATTCCGAGAACAATGGAAGAGTTTTGAAGCAATTTTAAGCGTCAGCGGAATTCCGAGAACAATGGAAAAGTTCTGAAGCATTTTTAAATGTCAGCGGAATTCCGGGAACAATAGAAGAGTTGTGAAGCATTTTTAAGCGTCAGCGGAATTCTGAGAACAATGGAAGAATTCCGAAGCATTTTTAAACTTCAAAACTTCAGCAGAATTCCGAGAACAATGGAAGAGTTCCGAAGCATTCTTAAACTTCAGCGGAATTCCGAGAACAATGGAAGAGTTTTGAAGCAATTTTAAGCGTCAGCGGAATTCCGAGAACAATGGAAGAGTTCCGAAGCATTTTTAAACGTCAGCGGAATTCCGAGAACAATGGAAGAGTTCTGAAGCATTTTTAAACTTCAAAACTTCAGCAGAATTCCGAGAACAATGGAAGAGTTCCGAAGCATTCTTAAACTTCAGCGGAATTCCGAGAACAAAGGAAGAGTTCTGAAGCATTTTTAAAAGTCAGCGGAATTCTGAGAACAATAGAAGAGTTGTGAAGCATTTTTAAGCGTCAGAAGAATTCCGAGAACAATGGAAGAATTCCGAAGCATTTTTAAACTTCAAAACTTCAGCAGAATTCCGAGAACAATGGTAGAATTCCGAAGCATTCTTAAACTTCAGCAGAATTACGAGCACAATGGAAGAGTTCCGAAGCATTCTTAAACTTCAGCGGAATTCCGAGAACAATGGAAGAGTTTTGAAGCAATTTTAAGCGTCAGCGGAATTCCGAAAACAATGGAAGAGTTCCGAAGCATTTTTAAACGTCAGCGGAATTCCGAGAACAAAGGAAGAGTTCTGAAGCATTTTTAAAAGTCAGCGGAATTCTGAGAACAATAGAAGAGTTGTGAAGCATTTTTAAGCGTCAGCGGAATTCCGAGAACAATGGAAGAATTCCGAAGCATTTTTAAACTTCAAAACTTCAGCAGAATTCCGAGAACAATGGTAGAATTCCGAAGCATTCTTAAACTTCAGCAGAATTACGAGCACAATGGAAGAGTTCCGAAGCATTCTTAAACTTCAGCGGAATTCCGAGAACAATGGAAGAGTTTTGAAGCAATTTTAAGCGTCAGTGGAATTCCGAGAACAATGGAAGAGTTCCGAAGCATTTTTAAACGTCAGCGGAATTCCGAGAACAATGGAAGAGTTCTGAAGCATTTTTAAAAGTCAGCGGAATTCTGAGAAAAATAGAAGAGTTTTGAAGCAATTTTAAGCGTCAGCGGAATTCCGAGAACAATGGAAGAGTTCCGAAGCATTTTTAAACGTCAGCGGAATTCCGAGAACAATGGAAGAGTTCTGAAGCATTTTTAAAAGTCAGCGGAATTCTGAGAAAAATAGAAGAGTTGTGAAGCATTTTTAAGCGTCAGCGGAATTCCGAGAACAATGGAAGAATTCCGAAGCATTTTTATACTTCAAAACTTCAGCAGAATTCCGAGAACAATGGAAGAATTCCAAAGCATTCTGAAACTTCAGCCGAATTCCGAGAACAATGGAAGAGTTCCAAAGCATTTTTAAAAGTCAGCGGAATTCCGAGAACAATGGAAGAGTTCCGAAGCATTTTTAAAAGTCTGCGGAATTCCGAGAACAATGGAAGAGTTCCGAAGCATTTTTAAACTTCAGCAGAATTCCTGGCACAATGGAAGAGTTCTGAAGCATTTTTAAAAGTCAGCAGAATTCCGAGAACAATAGAAGGGTACCAAAGCATGCTTAAACTTCAGCGGAATTCTGAGAACAATGTAAGAGTTCCGAAGCATTTTTAAACTTCACCAGAATTCCGAGAACAATGGAAGAGTTCTGAAGCATTTTTAAACATCAGCGAATTTTGAAAACAATCGAAGAGTTCCGAAGCATTTTTAAAAGTCAGCGGAATTCCGTGAACAATGGAAGAGTTGTGAAGCATTTTTAAGCGTCAGCGGAATTCCGAGAACAATGGAAGAGTTCCGAAGCATTTTTAAACTTCAGCAGAATTCCGAGAACAATGAAAGAGTTCCGAAGCATTCTTAAACTTCAGCGGAATTCCGAGAACAATGGAAGAGTTCCGAAGCATTTTTAAAAGTCAGCAGAATTCCGAGAACAATGGAAGAGTTCCGAAGCATTTTTAAAAGTCAGCAGTATTCCGAGAACAATAGAAGGGTACCAAAGCATGTTTAAACTTCAGCGGAATTCTGAGAACAATGTAAGAGTTCCGAAGCATTTTTAAACTTCACCGGAATTCCGAGAACAATGGAAGAGTCTCGAAGCATTTTTAAATGTCAGCGGAATTCCGAGAACAATGGAAGAGTTCTGAAGCATTTTTAAACGTCAGCGGAATTTTGAAAACAATGGAAGATTTCCGAAGCATTTTTAAACGTCAGCGGAATTCTCTGAACACTGGAAGAGTTCCGAAGCATTTTTAAACTTCAGCAGAATTCCGAGAACAATGGAATAGTTCCGAAGCATTCTTAAACTTCAGCAGAATTCCGAGAACAATGGAAGAGTTCCGAAGCATTCTTAAACTTCAGCAGAATTCCGAGAACAATGGAAGAGTTCCGAAGCATTTTTAAATGTCAGCGGAATTCCGAGAACAATAGAAGAGTTGTGAAGCATTTTTAAGCGTCAGCGGAATTCTGAGAACAATGGAAGAATTCCGAAGCATTTTTAAACTTCAAAACTTCAGCAGAATTCCGAGAACAATGGAAGAGTTCCGAAGCATTCTTAAACTTCAGCGGAATTCCGAGAACAATTGAAGAGTTTTGAAGCAATTTTAAGCGTCAGCGGAATTCCGAGAACAATGGAAGAGTTCCGAAGCATTTTTAAACGTCAGCGGAATTCCGAGAACAATGGAAGAGTTCTGAAGCTTTTTTAAAAGTCAGCGGAATTCTGAGAAAAATAGAAGAGTTGTGAAGCATTTTTAAGTGTCAGCGGAATTCCGAGAACAATGGAAGAATTCCGAAGCATTTTTAAACTTCAAAACTTCAGCAGAATTCCGAGAACAATGGAAGAATTCCGAAGCATTCTTAAACTTCAGCGGAATTCCGAGAACAATGGAAGAGTTCCGAAGCATTTTCAAAAGTCAGCGGAATTCCGAGAACAATGGAAGAGTTCCGAAGCATTTTTACACTTCAGCAGAATTCCTGGAACAATGGAAGAGTTCTGAAGCATTTTTCAAAGTCAGCAGAATTCCGAGAACCATAGAAGGGTACCAAAGCATGTTTAAACTTCACCGGAATTCCGAGAACAATGGAAGAGTTCCGAAGCATTTTTAAACATCAGCGGAATTCCGAGAACAATGGAAGAGTTCTGAAGCATTTTTAAACGTCAGCGGAATTCCGAGAACAATAGAAGAGTTGTGAAGCATTTTTAAGCGTCAGCGGAATTCTGAGAACAATGGAAGAATTCCAAAGCATTTTTAAACTTCAAAACTTCAGCAGAATTCCGAGAACAATGGAAGAGTTCCGAAGCATTCTTAAACTTCAGCGGAATTCCGAGAACAATGGAAGAGTTTTGAAGCAATTTTAAGCGTCAGCGGAATTCCGAGAACAATGGAAGAGTTCCGAAGCATTTTTAAACGTCAGCGAAATTCCGAGAACAATGGAAGAGTTCTGAAGCATTTTTAAAAGTCAGCGGAATTCTGAGAACAATAGAAGAGTTGTGAAGCATTTTTAAGCGTCAGCGGAATTCTGAGCACAATGGAAGAATTCCGAAGCATTTTTAAACTTCAAAACTTCAGCGGAATTCCGAGAACAATGGAAGAGTTATGAAGCAATTTTAAGTTTCAGCGGAATTACGAGAACAATGGAAGAGTTCCGAAGCATTTTTAAACGTCAGCGGAATTCCGAGAACAATGGAAGAGTTCTGAAGCATTTTTAAAAGTCAGCGGAATTCTGAGAAAAATAGAAGAGTTGTGAAGCATTTTTAAGCGTCAGCGGAATTCCGAGAACAATGGAAGAATTCCGAAGCATTCTTAAACTTCAGCGGAATTCCGAGAACAATGGAAGAGTTCCGAAGCATTTTCAAAAGTCAGCGGAATTCCGAGAACAATGGAAGAGTTCCGAAGCATTTTTACACTTCAGCAGAATTCCTGGAACAATGGAAGAGTTCTGAAGCATTTTTCAAAGTCAGCAGAATTCCGAGAACCATAGAAGGGTACCAAAGCATGTTTAAACTTCACCGGAATTCCGAGAACAATGGAAGAGTTCCGAAGCATTTTTAAACATCAGCGGAATTCCGAGAACAATGGAAGAGTTCTGAAGCATTTTTAAACGTCAGCGGAATTCCGAGAACAATGGAAGAGTTCCGAAGCATTTTTAAACATCAGCGGAATTCTGAGCACAATGGAAGAATTCCGAAGCATTTTTAAACTTCAAAACTTCAGCGGAATTCCGAGAACAATGGAAGAGTTATGAAGCAATTTTAAGTTTCAGCGGAATTACGAGAACAATGGAAGAGTTCTGAAGCATTTTTAAAAGTCAGCGGAATTCTGAGAAAAATAGAAGAGTTGTGAAGCATTTTTAAGCGTCAGCGGAATTCCGAGAACAATGGAAGAATTCCGAAGCATTTTTAAACTTCAAAACTTCAGCAGAATTCCGAGAACAATGGAAGAATTCCAAAGCATTTTTAAAAGTCAGCGGAATTCCGAGAACAATGGAAGAGTTCCGAAGCATTTTTAAAAGTCAGCGGAATTCCGAGAACAATGGAAGAGTTCCGAAGCATTTTTAAACTTCAGCAGAAGTCCTGGCACAATGGAAGAGTTCTGAACCATTTTTAAAAGTCAGCAGAATTCCGAGAACAATAGTAGGGTACCAAAGCATGTTAAAACTTCAGCGGAATTCTGAGAACAATGTAAGAGTTCCGAAGCATTTTTAAACTTCACCGGAATTCCGAGAACAATGGAAGAGTTCTGAAGCATTTTTAAACGTCAGCGGAATTTTGAAAACAATCGAAGAGTTCCAAAGCATTTTTAAAAGTCAGCGGAATTCCGTGAACAATGGAAGAGTTGTGAAGCATTTTTAAGCGTCACCGGAAATCCGAGAACAATGGAAGAATTCCGAAGCATTTTTAAACTTCAAAACTTCAGCAGAATTCCGAGAACAATGGAAGAGTTCCGAAGCATTCTTAAACTTCAGCGGAATTCCGAGAACAATGGAAGAGTTTTGAAGCAATTTTAAGCGTCAGCGGAATTCCGAGAACAATGGAAAAGTTCTGAAGCATTTTTAAATGTCAGCGGAATTCCGGGAACAATAGAAGAGTTGTGAAGCATTTTTAAGCGTCAGCGGAATTCTGAGAACAATGGAAGAATTCCGAAGCATTTTTAAACTTCAAAACTTCAGCAGAATTCCGAGAACAATGGAAGAGTTCCGAAGCATTCTTAAACTTCAGCGGAATTCCGAGAACAATGGAAGAGTTTTGAAGCAATTTTAAGCGTCAGCGGAATTCCGAGAACAATGGAAGAGTTCCGAAGCATTTTTAAACGTCAGCGGAATTCCGAGAACAATGGAAGAGTTCTGAAGCATTTTTAAACTTCAAAACTTCAGCAGAATTCCGAGAACAATGGAAGAATTCCGAAGCATTTTTAAACTTCAGCAGAATTCCGAGAACAATGGAAGAGTTCCGAAGCATTCTTAAACTTCAGCAGAATTCCGAGAACAATGGAAGAGTTCCGAAGCATTTTTAAACGTCAACGGAATTCCGAGAACAATGGAAGAGTTCTGAAGCATTTTTAAAAGTCAGCGGAATTCTGAGAAAAATAGAAGAGTTGTGAAGCATTTTTAAGCGTGAGCGGAATTCCGAGAACAATGGAAGAATTCCGAAGCATTTTTAAACTTCAAAACTTCAGCAGAATTCCGAAAGCAATGGAAGAATTCCGAAGCATTCTTAAACTTCAGCGGAATTCCGAGAACAATGGAAGAGTTCCGAAGCATTTTTAAAAGTCAGCGGAATTCCGAGAACAATGGAAGAGTTTTGAAGCAATTTTAAGCGTCAGCGGAATTCCGAGAACAATGGAAGAGTTCCGAAGCATTTTTAAACGTCAGCGGAATTCCGAGAACAATGGAAGAGTTCTGAAGCATTTTTAAACTTCAAAACTTCAGCAGAATTCCGAGAACAATGGAAGAATTCCGAAGCATTTTTAAACTTCAGCAGAATTCCGAGAACAATGGAAGAGTTCCGAAGCATTCTTAAACTTCAGCAGAATTCCGAGAACAATGGAAGAGTTCCGAAGCATTTTTAAACGTCAACGGAATTCCGAGAACAATGGAAGAGTTCTGAAGCATTTTTAAAAGTCAGCGGAATTCTGAGAAAAATAGAAGAGTTGTGAAGCATTTTTAAGCGTGAGCGGAATTCCGAGAACAATGGAAGAATTCCGAAGCATTTTTAAACTTCAAAACTTCAGCAGAATTCCGAAAGCAATGGAAGAATTCCGAAGCATTCTTAAACTTCAGCGGAATTCCGAGAACAATGGAAGAGTTCCGAAGCATTTTTAAAAGTCAGCGGAATTCCGAGAACAATGGAAGAGTTCCGAAGCATTTTTACACTTCAGCAGAATTCCTGGAACAATGGAAGAGTTCTGAAGCATTTTTCAAAGTCAGCAGAATTCCGAGAACAATAGAAGGGTACCAAAGCATGTTTAAACTTCAGCGGAATTCTGAGAACAATGTAAGAGTTCCGAAGCATTTTTAAACTTCACCGGAATTCCGAGAACAATGGAAGAGTTCCGAAGCATTTTTAAACATCAGCGGAATTCCGAGAACAATGGAAGAGTTCTGAAGCATTTTTAAACGTCAGCGGAATTCCGAGAACAATAGAAGAGTTGTGAAGCATTTTTAAGCGTCAGCGGAATTCTGAGAACAATGGAAGAATTCCGAAGCATTTTTAAACTTCAAAACTTCAGCAGAATTCCGAGAACAATGGAAGAGTTCCGAAGCATTCTTAAACTTCAGCGGAATTCCGAGAACAAAGGAAGAGTTCTGAAGCATTTTTAAAAGTCAGCGGAATTCTGAGAACAATAGAAGAGTTGTGAAGCATTTTTAAGCGTCAGAAGAATTCCGAGAACAATGGAAGAATTCCGAAGCATTTTTAAACTTCAAAACTTCAGCAGAATTCCGAGAACAATGGTAGAATTCCGAAGCATTCTTAAACTTCAGCAGAATTACGAGCACAATGGAAGAGTTCCGAAGCATTCTTAAACTTCAGCGGAATTCCGAGAACAATGGAAGAGTTTTGAAGCAATTTTAAGCGTCAGCGGAATTCCGAAAACAATGGAAGAGTTCCGAAGCATTTTTAAACGTCAGCGGAATTCCGAGAACAAAGGAAGAGTTCTGAAGCATTTTTAAAAGTCAGCGGAATTCTGAGAACAATAGAAGAGTTGTGAAGCATTTTTAAGCGTCAGCGGAATTCCGAGAACAATGGAAGAATTCCGAAGCATTTTTAAACTTCAAAACTTCAGCAGAATTCCGAGAACAATGGTAGAATTCCGAAGCATTCTTAAACTTCAGCAGAATTACGAGCACAATGGAAGAGTTCCGAAGCATTCTTAAACTTCAGCGGAATTCCGAGAACAATGGAAGAGTTTTGAAGCAATTTTAAGCGTCAGTGGAATTCCGAGAACAATGGAAGAGTTCCGAAGCATTTTTAAACGTCAGCGGAATTCCGAGAACAATGGAAGAGTTCTGAAGCATTTTTAAAAGTCAGCGGAATTCTGAGAAAAATAGAAGAGTTGTAAAGCATTTTTAAGCGTCAGCGGAATTCCGAGAACAATGGAAGAATTCCGAAGCATTTTTAAACTTCAAAACTTCAGCAGAATTCCGAGAACAATGGAAGAATTCCGAAGCATTCTTAAACTTCAGCGGAATTGCGAGAACAATGGAAGAGTTCCGAAGCATTTTTAAAAGTCAACGGAATTCCGAGAACAATGGAAGAGTTCCGAAGCATTTTTAAATGTCAGCGGAATTCCGAGAACAATGGAAGAGTTCCGAAGCATTTTTAAACTTCAGCAGAATTCCTGGCACAATGGAAGAGTTCTGAAGCATTTTTAAAAGTCAGCATAATTCCGAAAACAATAGAAGGGTACCAAAGCATGTTTAAACTTCAGCGGAATTCTGAGAACAATGTAAGAGTTCCGAAGCATTTTTAAACTTCACCGGAATTCCGAGAACAATGGAAGAGTTCTGAAGCATTTTTAAACGTCAGCGGAATTTTGAAAACAATCGAAGAGTTCCAAAGCATTTTTAAAAGTCAGCGGAATTCCGTGAACAATGGAAGAGTTGTGAAGCATTTTTAAGCGTTAGCGGAATTCCGAGAACAATGGAAAAGTTCTGAAGCATTTTTAAATGTCAGCGGAATTCCGGGAACAATAGAAGAGTTGTGAAGCATTTTTAAGCGTCAGCGGAATTCTGAGAACAATGGAAGAATTCCGAAGCATTTTTAAACTTCAAAACTTCAGCAGAATTCCGAGAACAATGGAAGAGTTCCGAAGCATTCTTAAACTTCAGCGGAATTCCGAGAACAATGGAAGAGTTTTGAAGCAATTTTAAGCGTCAGCGGAATTCCGAGAACAATGGAAGAGTTCCGAAGCATTTTTAAACGTCAGCGGAATTCCGAGAACAATGGAAGAGTTCTGAAGCATTTTTAAACTTCAAAACTTCAGCAGAATTCCGAGAACAATGGAAGAATTCCGAAGCATTTTTAAACTTCAGCAGAATTCCGAGAACAATGGAAGAGTTCCGAAGCATTCTTAAACTTCAGCAGAATTCCGAGAACAATGGAAGAGTTCCGAAGCATTTTTAAACGTCAACGGAATTCCGAGAACAATGGAAGAGTTCTGAAGCATTTTTAAAAGTCAGCGGAATTCTGAGAAAAATAGAAGAGTTGTGAAGCATTTTTAAGCGTGAGCGGAATTCCGAGAACAATGGAAGAATTCCGAAGCATTTTTAAACTTCAAAACTTCAGCAGAATTCCGAAAGCAATGGAAGAATTCCGAAGCATTCTTAAACTTCAGCGGAATTCCGAGAACAATGGAAGAGTTCCGAAGCATTTTTAAAAGTCAGCGGAATTCCGAGAACAATGGAAGAGTTTTGAAGCAATTTTAAGCGTCAGCGGAATTCCGAGAACAATGGAAGAGTTCCGAAGCATTTTTAAACGTCAGCGGAATTCCGAGAACAATGGAAGAGTTCTGAAGCATTTTTAAACTTCAAAACTTCAGCAGAATTCCGAGAACAATGGAAGAATTCCGAAGCATTTTTAAACTTCAGCAGAATTCCGAGAACAATGGAAGAGTTCCGAAGCATTCTTAAACTTCAGCAGAATTCCGAGAACAATGGAAGAGTTCCGAAGCATTTTTAAACGTCAACGGAATTCCGAGAACAATGGAAGAGTTCTGAAGCATTTTTAAAAGTCAGCGGAATTCTGAGAAAAATAGAAGAGTTGTGAAGCATTTTTAAGCGTGAGCGGAATTCCGAGAACAATGGAAGAATTCCGAAGCATTTTTAAACTTCAAAACTTCAGCAGAATTCCGAAAGCAATGGAAGAATTCCGAAGCATTCTTAAACTTCAGCGGAATTCCGAGAACAATGGAAGAGTTCCGAAGCATTTTTAAAAGTCAGCGGAATTCCGAGAACAATGGAAGAGTTCCGAAGCATTTTTACACTTCAGCAGAATTCCTGGAACAATGGAAGAGTTCTGAAGCATTTTTCAAAGTCAGCAGAATTCCGAGAACAATAGAAGGGTACCAAAGCATGTTTAAACTTCAGCGGAATTCTGAGAACAATGTAAGAGTTCCGAAGCATTTTTAAACTTCACCGGAATTCCGAGAACAATGGAAGAGTTCCGAAGCATTTTTAAACATCAGCGGAATTCCGAGAACAATGGAAGAGTTCTGAAGCATTTTTAAACGTCAGCGGAATTCCGAGAACAATAGAAGAGTTGTGAAGCATTTTTAAGCGTCAGCGGAATTCTGAGAACAATGGAAGAATTCCGAAGCATTTTTAAACTTCAAAACTTCAGCAGAATTCCGAGAACAATGGAAGAGTTCCGAAGCATTCTTAAACTTCAGCGGAATTCCGAGAACAAAGGAAGAGTTCTGAAGCATTTTTAAAAGTCAGCGGAATTCTGAGAACAATAGAAGAGTTGTGAAGCATTTTTAAGCGTCAGAAGAATTCCGAGAACAATGGAAGAATTCCGAAGCATTTTTAAACTTCAAAACTTCAGCAGAATTCCGAGAACAATGGTAGAATTCCGAAGCATTCTTAAACTTCAGCAGAATTACGAGCACAATGGAAGAGTTCCGAAGCATTCTTAAACTTCAGCGGAATTCCGAGAACAATGGAAGAGTTTTGAAGCAATTTTAAGCGTCAGCGGAATTCCGAAAACAATGGAAGAGTTCCGAAGCATTTTTAAACGTCAGCGGAATTCCGAGAACAAAGGAAGAGTTCTGAAGCATTTTTAAAAGTCAGCGGAATTCTGAGAACAATAGAAGAGTTGTGAAGCATTTTTAAGCGTCAGCGGAATTCCGAGAACAATGGAAGAATTCCGAAGCATTTTTAAACTTCAAAACTTCAGCAGAATTCCGAGAACAATGGTAGAATTCCGAAGCATTCTTAAACTTCAGCAGAATTACGAGCACAATGGAAGAGTTCCGAAGCATTCTTAAACTTCAGCGGAATTCCGAGAACAATGGAAGAGTTTTGAAGCAATTTTAAGCGTCAGTGGAATTCCGAGAACAATGGAAGAGTTCCGAAGCATTTTTAAACGTCAGCGGAATTCCGAGAACAATGGAAGAGTTCTGAAGCATTTTTAAAAGTCAGCGGAATTCTGAGAAAAATAGAAGAGTTGTAAAGCATTTTTAAGCGTCAGCGGAATTCCGAGAACAATGGAAGAATTCCGAAGCATTTTTAAACTTCAAAACTTCAGCAGAATTCCGAGAACAATGGAAGAATTCCGAAGCATTCTTAAACTTCAGCGGAATTGCGAGAACAATGGAAGAGTTCCGAAGCATTTTTAAAAGTCAACGGAATTCCGAGAACAATGGAAGAGTTCCGAAGCATTTTTAAATGTCAGCGGAATTCCGAGAACAATGGAAGAGTTCCGAAGCATTTTTAAACTTCAGCAGAATTCCTGGCACAATGGAAGAGTTCTGAAGCATTTTTAAAAGTCAGCATAATTCCGAAAACAATAGAAGGGTACCAAAGCATGTTTAAACTTCAGCGGAATTCTGAGAACAATGTAAGAGTTCCGAAGCATTTTTAAACTTCACCGGAATTCCGAGAACAATGGAAGAGTTCTGAAGCATTTTTAAACGTCAGCGGAATTTTGAAAACAATCGAAGAGTTCCAAAGCATTTTTAAAAGTCAGCGGAATTCCGTGAACAATGGAAGAGTTGTGAAGCATTTTTAAGCGTTAGCGGAATTCCGAGAACAATGGAAGAGTTGTGAAGCTATTTTAAACGTCAGCGGAATTCCGAGAACAATGGAAGAGTTCCGAAGCATTTTTAAACGTCAGCAGAATTCCGAGAACAATGGAAGTGTTCCGAAGCATTTTTAAACGTCAGCGGAATTCCGAGAACAATGGAAGAGTTCTGAAGCATTTTTAAAAGTCAGCGGAATTCTGAGAAAAATAGAAGAGTTGTGAAGCATTTTTAAGCGTCAGCGGAATTCCGAGAACAATGGAAGAATTCCAAAGCATTTTTAAACTTCAAAACTTCAGCAGAATTCCGAGAACAATGGAAGAATTCCGAAGCATTCTTAAACTTCAGCGGAATTCCGAGAACAATGGAAGAGTTCCGAAGCATTTTTAAAAGTCAGCGGAATTCCGAGAACAATGGAAGAGTTCCGAAGCATTTTTAAAAGTCAGCGGAATTCCGAGAACAATGGAAGAGTTCCGAAGCATTTTTAAACTTCAGCAGAATTCCTGGCACAATGGAAGAGTTCTGAAGCATTTTTAAAAGTCAGCAGAATTCCGAGAACAATAGAAGGGTACCAAAGCATGTTTAAACTTCAGCGGAATTCTGAGAACAATGTAACAGTTCCGAAGCATTTTTAAACTTCACCGGAATTCCGAGAACAATGGAAGAGTTCCGAAGCATTTTTAAACGTCAGCGGAATTGCGAGAACAATGGAAGAGTTCCGAAGCATTTTTAAACGTCAGCAGAATTCCGAGAACAATGGAATAGTTCCGAAGCATTTTTAAACGTCAGCGGAATTCCGAGAACAATGGAAGAGTTCTGAAGCATTTTTAAACTTCAAAACTTCAGCAGAATTACGAGAACAATGGAAGAATTCCGAAGCATTTTTAAACTTCAGCAGAATTCCGAGAACAATGGAAGAGTTCCGAAGCATTCTTAAACTTCAGCAGAATTCCGAGAACAATGGAAGAGTTCCGAAGCATTTTTAAACGTCAACGGAATTCCGAGAACAATGGAAGAGTTCTGAAGCATTTTTAAAAGTCAGCGGAATTCTGAGAAAAATAGAAGAGTTGTGAAGCATTTTTAAGCGTGAGCGGAATTCCGAGAACAATGGAAGAATTCCGAAGCATTTTTAAACTTCAAAACTTCAGCAGAATTCCGAAAGCAATGGAAGAATTCCGAAGCATTCTTAAACTTCAGCGGAATTCCGAGAACAATGGAAGAGTTCCGAAGCATTTTTAAAAGTCAGCGGAATTCCGAGAACAATGGAAGAGTTTTGAAGCAATTTTAAGCGTCAGCGGAATTCCGAGAACAATGGAAGAGTTCCGAAGCATTTTTAAACGTCAGCGGAATTCCGAGAACAATGGAAGAGTTCTGAAGCATTTTTAAACTTCAAAACTTCAGCAGAATTCCGAGAACAATGGAAGAATTCCGAAGCATTTTTAAACTTCAGCAGAATTCCGAGAACAATGGAAGAGTTCCGAAGCATTCTTAAACTTCAGCAGAATTCCGAGAACAATGGAAGAGTTCCGAAGCATTTTTAAACGTCAACGGAATTCCGAGAACAATGGAAGAGTTCTGAAGCATTTTTAAAAGTCAGCGGAATTCTGAGAAAAATAGAAGAGTTGTGAAGCATTTTTAAGCGTGAGCGGAATTCCGAGAACAATGGAAGAATTCCGAAGCATTTTTAAACTTCAAAACTTCAGCAGAATTCCGAAAGCAATGGAAGAATTCCGAAGCATTCTTAAACTTCAGCGGAATTCCGAGAACAATGGAAGAGTTCCGAAGCATTTTTAAAAGTCAGCGGAATTCCGAGAACAATGGAAGAGTTCCGAAGCATTTTTACACTTCAGCAGAATTCCTGGAACAATGGAAGAGTTCTGAAGCATTTTTCAAAGTCAGCAGAATTCCGAGAACAATAGAAGGGTACCAAAGCATGTTTAAACTTCAGCGGAATTCTGAGAACAATGTAAGAGTTCCGAAGCATTTTTAAACTTCACCGGAATTCCGAGAACAATGGAAGAGTTCCGAAGCATTTTTAAACATCAGCGGAATTCCGAGAACAATGGAAGAGTTCTGAAGCATTTTTAAACGTCAGCGGAATTCCGAGAACAATAGAAGAGTTGTGAAGCATTTTTAAGCGTCAGCGGAATTCTGAGAACAATGGAAGAATTCCGAAGCATTTTTAAACTTCAAAACTTCAGCAGAATTCCGAGAACAATGGAAGAGTTCCGAAGCATTCTTAAACTTCAGCGGAATTCCGAGAACAAAGGAAGAGTTCTGAAGCATTTTTAAAAGTCAGCGGAATTCTGAGAACAATAGAAGAGTTGTGAAGCATTTTTAAGCGTCAGAAGAATTCCGAGAACAATGGAAGAATTCCGAAGCATTTTTAAACTTCAAAACTTCAGCAGAATTCCGAGAACAATGGTAGAATTCCGAAGCATTCTTAAACTTCAGCAGAATTACGAGCACAATGGAAGAGTTCCGAAGCATTCTTAAACTTCAGCGGAATTCCGAGAACAATGGAAGAGTTTTGAAGCAATTTTAAGCGTCAGCGGAATTCCGAAAACAATGGAAGAGTTCCGAAGCATTTTTAAACGTCAGCGGAATTCCGAGAACAAAGGAAGAGTTCTGAAGCATTTTTAAAAGTCAGCGTAATTCTGAGAACAATAGAAGAGTTGTGAAGCATTTTTAAGCGTCAGCGGAATTCCGAGAACAATGGAAGAATTCCGAAGCATTTTTAAACTTCAAAACTTCAGCAGAATTCCGAGAACAATGGTAGAATTCCGAAGCATTCTTAAACTTCAGCAGAATTACGAGCACAATGGAAGAGTTCCGAAGCATTCTTAAACTTCAGCGGAATTCCGAGAACAATGGAAGAGTTTTGAAGCAATTTTAAGCGTCAGTGGAATTCCGAGAACAATGGAAGAGTTCCGAAGCATTTTTAAACGTCAGCGGAATTCCGAGAACAATGGAAGAGTTCTGAAGCATTTTTAAAAGTCAGCGGAATTCTGAGAAAAATAGAAGAGTTGTAAAGCATTTTTAAGCGTCAGCGGAATTCCGAGAACAATGGAAGAATTCCGAAGCATTTTTAAACTTCAAAACTTCAGCAGAATTCCGAGAACAATGGAAGAATTCCGAAGCATTCTTAAACTTCAGCGGAATTGCGAGAACAATGGAAGAGTTCCGAAGCATTTTTAAAAGTCAACGGAATTCCGAGAACAATGGAAGAGTTCCGAAGCATTTTTAAATGTCAGCGGAATTCCGAGAACAATGGAAGAGTTCCGAAGCATTTTTAAACTTCAGCAGAATTCCTGGCACAATGGAAGAGTTCTGAAGCATTTTTAAAAGTCAGCATAATTCCGAAAACAATAGAAGGGTACCAAAGCATGTTTAAACTTCAGCGGAATTCTGAGAACAATGTAAGAGTTCCGAAGCATTTTTAAACTTCACCGGAATTCCGAGAACAATGGAAGAGTTCTGAAGCATTTTTAAACGTCAGCGGAATTTTGAAAACAATCGAAGAGTTCCAAAGCATTTTTAAAAGTCAGCGGAATTCCGTGAACAATGGAAGAGTTGTGAAGCTATTTTAAACGTCAGCGGAATTCCGAGAACAATGGAAGAGTTCCGAAGCATTTTTAAACGTCAGCAGAATTCCGAGAACAATGGAAGTGTTCCGAAGCATTTTTAAACGTCAGCGGAATTCCGAGAACAATGGAAGAGTTCTGAAGCATTTTTAAAAGTCAGCGGAATTCTGAGAAAAATAGAAGAGTTGTGAAGCATTTTTAAGCGTCAGCGGAATTCCGAGAACAATGGAAGAATTCCAAAGCATTTTTAAACTTCAAAACTTCAGCAGAATTCCGAGAACAATGGAAGAATTCCGAAGCATTCTTAAACTTCAGCGGAATTCCGAGAACAATGGAAGAGTTCCGAAGCATTTTTAAAAGTCAGCGGAATTCCGAGAACAATGGAAGAGTTCCGAAGCATTTTTAAAAGTCAGCGGAATTCCGAGAACAATGGAAGAGTTCCGAAGCATTTTTAAACTTCAGCAGAATTCCTGGCACAATGGAAGAGTTCTGAAGCATTTTTAAAAGTCAGCAGAATTCCGAGAACAATAGAAGGGTACCAAAGCATGTTTAAACTTCAGCGGAATTCTGAGAACAATGTAAGAGTTCCGAAGCATTTTTAAACTTCACCGGAATTCCGAGAACAATGGAAGAGTTCCGAAGCATTTTTAAACGTCAGCGGAATTCCGAGAACAATGGAAGAGTTCCGAAGCATTTTTAAACGTCAGCAGAATTCCGAGAACAATGGAATAGTTCCGAAGCATTTTTAAAAGTCAGCGGAATTCCGAGAACAATGGAAGAGTTCCGAAGCATTTTTACACTTCAGCAGAATTCCTGGAACAATGGAAGAGTTCTGAAGCATTTTTCAAAGTCAGCAGAATTCCGAGAACAATAGAAGGGTACCAAAGCATGTTTAAACTTCAGCGGAATTCTGAGAACAATGTAAGAGTTCCGAAGCATTTTTAAACTTCACCGGAATTCCGAGAACAATGGAAGAGTTCCGAAGCATTTTTAAACATCAGCGGAATTCCGAGAACAATGGAAGAGTTCTGAAGCATTTTTAAACGTCAGCGGAATTCCGAGAACAATAGAAGAGTTGTGAAGCATTTTTAAGCGTCAGCGGAATTCTGAGAACAATGGAAGAATTCCGAAGCATTTTTAAACTTCAAAACTTCAGCAGAATTCCGAGAACAATGGAAGAGTTCCGAAGCTTTCTTAAACTTCAGCGGAATTCCGAGAACAATGGAAGAGTTTTGAAGCAATTTTAAGCGTCAGCGGAATTCCGAGAACAATGGAAGAGTTCTGAAGCATTTTTAAAAGTCAGCGGAATTCTGAGAACAATAGAAGAGTTGTGAAGCATTTTTAAGCGTCAGCGGAATTCTGAGCACAATGGAAGAATTCCGAAGCATTTTTAAACTTCAAAACTTCAGCGGAATTCCGAGAACAATGGAAGAGTTATGAAGCAATTTTAAGTTTCAGCGGAATTACGAGAACAATGGAAGAGTTCCGAAGCATTTTTAAACGTCAGCGGAATTCCGAGAACAATGGAAGAGTTCTGAAGCATTTTTAAAAGTCAGCGGAATTCTGAGAAAAATAGAAGAGTTGTGAAGCATTTTTAAGCGTCAGCGGAATTCCGAGAACAATGGAAGAATTCCGAAGCATTTTTAAACTTCAAAACTTCAGCAGAATTCCGAGAACAATGGAAGAATTCCAAAGCATTTTTAAAAGTCAGCGGAATTCCGAGAACAATGGAAGAGTTCCGAAGCATTTTTAAAAGTCAGCGGAATTCCGAGAACAATGGAAGAGTTCCGAAGCATTTTTAAACTTCAGCAGAAGTCCTGGCACAATGGAAGAGTTCTGAACCATTTTTAAAAGTCAGCAGAATTCCGAGAACAATAGTAGGGTACCAAAGCATGTTAAAACTTCAGCGGAATTCTGAGAACAATGTAAGAGTTCCGAAGCATTTTTAAACTTCACCGGAATTCCGAGAACAATGGAAGAGTTCTGAAGCATTTTTAAACGTCAGCGGAATTTTGAAAACAATCGAAGAGTTCCAAAGCATTTTTAAAAGTCAGCGGAATTCCGTGAACAATGGAAGAGTTGTGAAGCATTTTTAAGCGTCACCGGAAATCCGAGAACAATGGAAGAATTCCGAAGCATTTTTAAACTTCAAAACTTCAGCAGAATTCCGAGAACAATGGAAGAGTTCCGAAGCATTCTTAAACTTCAGCGGAATTCCGAGAACAATGGAAGAGTTTTGAAGCAATTTTAAGCGTCAGCGGAATTCCGAGAACAATGGAAAAGTTCTGAAGCATTTTTAAATGTCAGCGGAATTCCGGGAACAATAGAAGAGTTGTGAAGCATTTTTAAGCGTCAGCGGAATTCTGAGAACAATGGAAGAATTCCGAAGCATTTTTAAACTTCAAAACTTCAGCAGAATTCCGAGAACAATGGAAGAGTTCCGAAGCATTCTTAAACTTCAGCGGAATTCCGAGAACAATGGAAGAGTTTTGAAGCAATTTTAAGCGTCAGCGGAATTCCGAGAACAATGGAAGAGTTCCGAAGCATTTTTAAACGTCAGCGGAATTCCGAGAACAATGGAAGAGTTCTGAAGCATTTTTAAACTTCAAAACTTCAGCAGAATTCCGAGAACAATGGAAGAGTTCCGAAGCATTCTTAAACTTCAGCGGAATTCCGAGAACAAAGGAAGAGTTCTGAAGCATTTTTAAAAGTCAGCGGAATTCTGAGAACAATAGAAGAGTTGTGAAGCATTTTTAAGCGTCAGAAGAATTCCGAGAACAATGGAAGAATTCCGAAGCATTTTTAAACTTCAAAACTTCAGCAGAATTCCGAGAACAATGGTAGAATTCCGAAGCATTCTTAAACTTCAGCAGAATTACGAGCACAATGGAAGAGTTCCGAAGCATTCTTAAACTTCAGCGGAATTCCGAGAACAATGGAAGAGTTTTGAAGCAATTTTAAGCGTCAGCGGAATTCCGAAAACAATGGAAGAGTTCCGAAGCATTTTTAAACGTCAGCGGAATTCCGAGAACAAAGGAAGAGTTCTGAAGCATTTTTAAAAGTCAGCGGAATTCTGAGAACAATAGAAGAGTTGTGAAGCATTTTTAAGCGTCAGCGGAATTCCGAGAACAATGGAAGAATTCCGAAGCATTTTTAAACTTCAAAACTTCAGCAGAATTCCGAGAACAATGGTAGAATTCCGAAGCATTCTTAAACTTCAGCAGAATTACGAGCACAATGGAAGAGTTCCGAAGCATTCTTAAACTTCAGCGGAATTCCGAGAACAATGGAAGAGTTTTGAAGCAATTTTAAGCGTCAGTGGAATTCCGAGAACAATGGAAGAGTTCCGAAGCATTTTTAAACGTCAGCGGAATTCCGAGAACAATGGAAGAGTTCTGAAGCATTTTTAAAAGTCAGCGGAATTCTGAGAAAAATAGAAGAGTTTTGAAGCAATTTTAAGCGTCAGCGGAATTCCGAGAACAATGGAAGAGTTCCGAAGCATTTTTAAACGTCAGCGGAATTCCGAGAACAATGGAAGAGTTCTGAAGCATTTTTAAAAGTCAGCGGAATTCTGAGAAAAATAGAAGAGTTGTGAAGCATTTTTAAGCGTCAGCGGAATTCCGAGAACAATGGAAGAATTCCGAAGCATTTTTATACTTCAAAACTTCAGCAGAATTCCGAGAACAATGGAAGAATTCCAAAGCATTCTGAAACTTCAGCCGAATTCCGAGAACAATGGAAGAGTTCCAAAGCATTTTTAAAAGTCAGCGGAATTCCGAGAACAATGGAAGAGTTCCGAAGCATTTTTAAAAGTCTGCGGAATTCCGAGAACAATGGAAGAGTTCCGAAGCATTTTTAAACTTCAGCAGAATTCCTGGCACAATGGAAGAGTTCTGAAGCATTTTTAAAAGTCAGCAGAATTCCGAGAACAATAGAAGGGTACCAAAGCATGCTTAAACTTCAGCGGAATTCTGAGAACAATGTAAGAGTTCCGATGCATTTTTAAACTTCACCAGAATTCCGAGAACAATGGAAGAGTTCTGAAGCATTTTTAAACATCAGCGAATTTTGAAAACAATCGAAGAGTTCCGAAGCATTTTTAAAAGTCAGCGGAATTCCGTGAACAATGGAAGAGTTGTGAAGCATTTTTAAGCGTCAGCGGAATTCCGAGAACAATGGAAGAGTTCCGAAGCATTTTTAAAAGTCAGCAGTATTCCGAGAACAATAGAAGGGTACCAAAGCATGTTTAAACTTCAGCGGAATTCTGAGAACAATGTAAGAGTTCCGAAGCATTTTTAAACTTCACCGGAATTCCGAGAACAATGGAAGAGTCTCGAAGCATTTTTAAATGTCAGCGGAATTCCGAGAACAATGGAAGAGTTCTGAAGCATTTTTAAACGTCAGCGGAATTTTGAAAACAATGGAAGATTTCCGAAGCATTTTTAAACGTCAGCGGAATTCTCTGAACACTGGAAGAGTTCCGAAGCATTTTTAAACTTCAGCAGAATTCCGAGAACAATGGAATAGTTCCGAAGCATTCTTAAACTTCAGCAGAATTCCGAGAACAATGGAAGAGTTCCGAAGCATTCTTAAACTTCAGCAGAATTCCGAGAACAATGGAAGAGTTCCGAAGCATTTTTAAATGTCAGCGGAATTCCGAGAACAATAGAAGAGTTGTGAAGCATTTTTAAGCGTCAGCGGAATTCTGAGAACAATGGAAGAATTCCGAAGCATTTTTAAACTTCAAAACTTCAGCAGAATTCCGAGAACAATGGAAGAGTTCCGAAGCATTCTTAAACTTCAGCGGAATTCCGAGAACAATTGAAGAGTTTTGAAGCAATTTTAAGCGTCAGCGGAATTCCGAGAACAATGGAAGAGTTCCGAAGCATTTTTAAACGTCAGCGGAATTCCGAGAACAATGGAAGAGTTCTGAAGCTTTTTTAAAAGTCAGCGGAATTCTGAGAAAAATAGAAGAGTTGTGAAGCATTTTTAAGTGTCAGCGGAATTCCGAGAACAATGGAAGAATTCCGAAGCATTTTTAAACTTCAAAACTTCAGCAGAATTCCGAGAACAATGGAAGAATTCCGAAGCATTCTTAAACTTCAGCGGAATTCCGAGAACAATGGAAGAGTTCCGAAGCATTTTCAAAAGTCAGCGGAATTCCGAGAACAATGGAAGAGTTCCGAAGCATTTTTACACTTCAGCAGAATTCCTGGAACAATGGAAGAGTTCTGAAGCATTTTTCAAAGTCAGCAGAATTCCGAGAACCATAGAAGGGTACCAAAGCATGTTTAAACTTCACCGGAATTCCGAGAACAATGGAAGAGTTCCGAAGCATTTTTAAACATCAGCGGAATTCCGAGAACAATGGAAGAGTTCTGAAGCATTTTTAAACGTCAGCGGAATTCCGAGAACAATAGAAGAGTTGTGAAGCATTTTTAAGCGTCAGCGGAATTCTGAGAACAATGGAAGAATTCCAAAGCATTTTTAAACTTCAAAACTTCAGCAGAATTCCGAGAACAATGGAAGAGTTCCGAAGCATTCTTAAACTTCAGCGGAATTCCGAGAACAATGGAAGAGTTTTGAAGCAATTTTAAGCGTCAGCGGAATTCCGAGAACAATGGAAGAGTTCCGAAGCATTTTTAAACGTCAGCGAAATTCCGAGAACAATGGAAGAGTTCTGAAGCATTTTTAAAAGTCAGCGGAATTCTGAGAACAATAGAAGAGTTGTGAAGCATTTTTAAGCGTCAGCGGAATTCTGAGCACAATGGAAGAATTCCGAAGCATTTTTAAACTTCAAAACTTCAGCGGAATTCCGAGAACAATGGAAGAGTTATGAAGCAATTTTAAGTTTCAGCGGAATTACGAGAACAATGGAAGAGTTCCGAAGCATTTTTAAACGTCAGCGGAATTCCGAGAACAATGGAAGAGTTCTGAAGCATTTTTAAAAGTCAGCGGAATTCTGAGAAAAATAGAAGAGTTGTGAAGCATTTTTAAGCGTCAGCGGAATTCCGAGAACAATGGAAGAATTCCGAAGCATTCTTAAACTTCAGCGGAATTCCGAGAACAATGGAAGAGTTCCGAAGCATTTTCAAAAGTCAGCGGAATTCCGAGAACAATGGAAGAGTTCCGAAGCATTTTTACACTTCAGCAGAATTCCTGGAACAATGGAAGAGTTCTGAAGCATTTTTCAAAGTCAGCAGAATTCCGAGAACCATAGAAGGGTACCAAAGCATGTTTAAACTTCACCGGAATTCCGAGAACAATGGAAGAGTTCCGAAGCATTTTTAAACATCAGCGGAATTCCGAGAACAATGGAAGAGTTCTGAAGCATTTTTAAACGTCAGCGGAATTCCGAGAACAATGGAAGAGTTCCGAAGCATTTTTAAACATCAGCGGAATTCTGAGCACAATGGAAGAATTCCGAAGCATTTTTAAACTTCAAAACTTCAGCGGAATTCCGAGAACAATGGAAGAGTTATGAAGCAATTTTAAGTTTCAGCGGAATTACGAGAACAATGGAAGAGTTCTGAAGCATTTTTAAAAGTCAGCGGAATTCTGAGAAAAATAGAAGAGTTGTGAAGCATTTTTAAGCGTCAGCGGAATTCCGAGAACAATGGAAGAATTCCGAAGCATTTTTAAACTTCAAAACTTCAGCAGAATTCCGAGAACAATGGAAGAATTCCAAAGCATTTTTAAAAGTCAGCGGAATTCCGAGAACAATGGAAGAGTTCCGAAGCATTTTTAAAAGTCAGCGGAATTCCGAGAACAATGGAAGAGTTCCGAAGCATTTTTAAACTTCAGCAGAAGTCCTGGCACAATGGAAGAGTTCTGAACCATTTTTAAAAGTCAGCAGAATTCCGAGAACAATAGTAGGGTACCAAAGCATGTTAAAACTTCAGCGGAATTCTGAGAACAATGTAAGAGTTCCGAAGCATTTTTAAACTTCACCGGAATTCCGAGAACAATGGAAGAGTTCTGAAGCATTTTTAAACGTCAGCGGAATTTTGAAAACAATCGAAGAGTTCCAAAGCATTTTTAAAAGTCAGCGGAATTCCGTGAACAATGGAAGAGTTGTGAAGCATTTTTAAGCGTCACCGGAAATCCGAGAACAATGGAAGAATTCCGAAGCATTTTTAAACTTCAAAACTTCAGCAGAATTCCGAGAACAATGGAAGAGTTCCGAAGCATTCTTAAACTTCAGCGGAATTCCGAGAACAATGGAAGAGTTTTGAAGCAATTTTAAGCGTCAGCGGAATTCCGAGAACAATGGAAAAGTTCTGAAGCATTTTTAAATGTCAGCGGAATTCCGGGAACAATAGAAGAGTTGTGAAGCATTTTTAAGCGTCAGCGGAATTCTGAGAACAATGGAAGAATTCCGAAGCATTTTTAAACTTCAAAACTTCAGCAGAATTCCGAGAACAATGGAAGAGTTCCGAAGCATTCTTAAACTTCAGCGGAATTCCGAGAACAATGGAAGAGTTTTGAAGCAATTTTAAGCGTCAGCGGAATTCCGAGAACAATGGAAGAGTTCCGAAGCATTTTTAAACGTCAGCGGAATTCCGAGAACAATGGAAGAGTTCTGAAGCATTTTTAAACTTCAAAACTTCAGCAGAATTCCGAGAACAATGGAAGAATTCCGAAGCATTTTTAAACTTCAGCAGAATTCCGAGAACAATGGAAGAGTTCCGAAGCATTCTTAAACTTCAGCAGAATTCCGAGAACAATGGAAGAGTTCCGAAGCATTTTTAAACGTCAACGGAATTCCGAGAACAATGGAAGAGTTCTGAAGCATTTTTAAAAGTCAGCGGAATTCTGAGAAAAATAGAAGAGTTGTGAAGCA
Source organism: Phyllobates terribilis (assembly GCF_046119375.1). Taxonomy (NCBI): domain Eukaryota; kingdom Metazoa; phylum Chordata; class Amphibia; order Anura; family Dendrobatidae; genus Phyllobates; species Phyllobates terribilis. The sequence goes on along the minus strand of NW_027362788.1, from coordinate 7,543,029 downwards.
TTTTTAAGCGTGAGCGGAATTCCGAGAACAATGGAAGAATTCCGAAGCATTTTTAAACTTCAAAACTTCAGCAGAATTCCGAAAGCAATGGAAGAATTCCGAAGCATTCTTAAACTTCAGCGGAATTCCGAGAACAATGGAAGAGTTCCGAAGCATTTTTAAAAGTCAGCGGAATTCCGAGAACAATGGAAGAGTTTTGAAGCAATTTTAAGCGTCAGCGGAATTCCGAGAACAATGGAAGAGTTCCGAAGCATTTTTAAACGTCAGCGGAATTCCGAGAACAATGGAAGAGTTCTGAAGCATTTTTAAACTTCAAAACTTCAGCAGAATTCCGAGAACAATGGAAGAATTCCGAAGCATTTTTAAACTTCAGCAGAATTCCGAGAACAATGGAAGAGTTCCGAAGCATTCTTAAACTTCAGCAGAATTCCGAGAACAATGGAAGAGTTCCGAAGCATTTTTAAACGTCAACGGAATTCCGAGAACAATGGAAGAGTTCTGAAGCATTTTTAAAAGTCAGCGGAATTCTGAGAAAAATAGAAGAGTTGTGAAGCATTTTTAAGCGTGAGCGGAATTCCGAGAACAATGGAAGAATTCCGAAGCATTTTTAAACTTCAAAACTTCAGCAGAATTCCGAAAGCAATGGAAGAATTCCGAAGCATTCTTAAACTTCAGCGGAATTCCGAGAACAATGGAAGAGTTCCGAAGCATTTTTAAAAGTCAGCGGAATTCCGAGAACAATGGAAGAGTTCCGAAGCATTTTTACACTTCAGCAGAATTCCTGGAACAATGGAAGAGTTCTGAAGCATTTTTCAAAGTCAGCAGAATTCCGAGAACAATAGAAGGGTACCAAAGCATGTTTAAACTTCAGCGGAATTCTGAGAACAATGTAAGAGTTCCGAAGCATTATTAAACTTCACCGGAATTCCGAGAACAATGGAAGAGTTCCGAAGCATTTTTAAACATCAGCGGAATTCCGAGAACAATGGAAGAGTTCTGAAGCATTTTTAAACGTCAGCGGAATTCCGAGAACAATAGAAGAGTTGTGAAGCATTTTTAAGCGTCAGCGGAATTCTGAGAACAATGGAAGAATTCCGAAGCATTTTTAAACTTCAAAACTTCAGCAGAATTCCGAGAACAATGGAAGAGTTCCGAAGCATTCTTAAACTTCAGCGGAATTCCGAGAACAAAGGAAGAGTTCTGAAGCATTTTTAAAAGTCAGCGGAATTCTGAGAACAATAGAAGAGTTGTGAAGCATTTTTAAGCGTCAGAAGAATTCCGAGAACAATGGAAGAATTCCGAAGCATTTTTAAACTTCAAAACTTCAGCAGAATTCCGAGAACAATGGTAGAATTCCGAAGCATTCTTAAACTTCAGCAGAATTACGAGCACAATGGAAGAGTTCCGAAGCATTCTTAAACTTCAGCGGAATTCCGAGAACAATGGAAGAGTTTTGAAGCAATTTTAAGCGTCAGCGGAATTCCGAAAACAATGGAAGAGTTCCGAAGCATTTTTAAACGTCAGCGGAATTCCGAGAACAAAGGAAGAGTTCTGAAGCATTTTTAAAAGTCAGCGGAATTCTGAGAACAATAGAAGAGTTGTGAAGCATTTTTAAGCGTCAGCGGAATTCCGAGAACAATGGAAGAATTCCGAAGCATTTTTAAACTTCAAAACTTCAGCAGAATTCCGAGAACAATGGTAGAATTCCGAAGCATTCTTAAACTTCAGCAGAATTACGAGCACAATGGAAGAGTTCCGAAGCATTCTTAAACTTCAGCGGAATTCCGAGAACAATGGAAGAGTTTTGAAGCAATTTTAAGCGTCAGTGGAATTCCGAGAACAATGGAAGAGTTCCGAAGCATTTTTAAACGTCAGCGGAATTCCGAGAACAATGGAAGAGTTCTGAAGCATTTTTAAAAGTCAGCGGAATTCTGAGAAAAATAGAAGAGTTGTAAAGCATTTTTAAGCGTCAGCGGAATTCCGAGAACAATGGAAGAATTCCGAAGCATTTTTAAACTTCAAAACTTCAGCAGAATTCCGAGAACAATGGAAGAATTCCGAAGCATTCTTAAACTTCAGCGGAATTGCGAGAACAATGGAAGAGTTCCGAAGCATTTTTAAAAGTCAACGGAATTCCGAGAACAATGGAAGAGTTCCGAAGCATTTTTAAATGTCAGCGGAATTCCGAGAACAATGGAAGAGTTCCGAAGCATTTTTAAACTTCAGCAGAATTCCTGGCACAATGGAAGAGTTCTGAAGCATTTTTAAAAGTCAGCATAATTCCGAAAACAATAGAAGGGTACCAAAGCATGTTTAAACTTCAGCGGAATTCTGAGAACAATGTAAGAGTTCCGAAGCATTTTTAAACTTCACCGGAATTCCGAGAACAATGGAAGAGTTCTGAAGCATTTTTAAACGTCAGCGGAATTTTGAAAACAATCGAAGAGTTCCAAAGCATTTTTAAAAGTCAGCGGAATTCCGTGAACAATGGAAGAGTTGTGAAGCTATTTTAAACGTCAGCGGAATTCCGAGAACAATGGAAGAGTTCCGAAGCATTTTTAAACGTCAGCAGAATTCCGAGAACAATGGAAGAATTCCAAAGCATTTTTAAACTTCAAAACTTCAGCAGAATTCCGAGAACAATGGAAGAATTCCGAAGCATTCTTAAACTTCAGCGGAATTCCGAGAACAATGGAAGAGTTCCGAAGCATTTTTAAAAGTCAGCGGAATTCCGAGAACAATGGAAGAGTTCCGAAGCATTTTTAAAAGTCAGCGGAATTCCGAGAACAATGGAAGAGTTCCGAAGCATTTTTAAACTTCAGCAGAATTCCTGGCACAATGGAAGAGTTCTGAAGCATTTTTAAAAGTCAGCAGAATTCCGAGAACAATAGAAGGGTACCAAAGCATGTTTAAACTTCAGCGGAATTCTGAGAACAATGTAACAGTTCCGAAGCATTTTTAAACTTCACCGGAATTCCGAGAACAATGGAAGAGTTCCGAAGCATTTTTAAACGTCAGCGGAATTCCGAGAACAATGGAAGAGTTCCGAAGCATTTTTAAACGTCAGCAGAATTCCGAGAACAATGGAATAGTTCCGAAGCATTTTTAAACGTCAGCGGAATTCCGAGAACAATGGAAGAGTTCTGAAGCATTTTTAAACTTCAAAACTTCAGCAGAATTACGAGAACAATGGAAGAATTCCGAAGCATTTTTAAACTTCAGCAGAATTCCGAGAACAATGGAAGAGTTCCGAAGCATTCTTAAACTTCAGCAGAATTCCGAGAACAATGGAAGAGTTCCGAAGCATTTTTAAACGTCAACGGAATTCCGAGAACAATGGAAGAGTTCTGAAGCATTTTTAAAAGTCAGCGGAATTCTGAGAAAAATAGAAGAGTTGTGAAGCATTTTTAAGCGTGAGCGGAATTCCGAGAACAATGGAAGAATTCCGAAGCATTTTTAAACTTCAAAACTTCAGCAGAATTCCGAAAGCAATGGAAGAATTCCGAAGCATTCTTAAACTTCAGCGGAATTCCGAGAACAATGGAAGAGTTCCGAAGCATTTTTAAAAGTCAGCGGAATTCCGAGAACAATGGAAGAGTTTTGAAGCAATTTTAAGCGTCAGCGGAATTCCGAGAACAATGGAAGAGTTCCGAAGCATTTTTAAACGTCAGCGGAATTCCGAGAACAATGGAAGAGTTCTGAAGCATTTTTAAACTTCAAAACTTCAGCAGAATTCCGAGAACAATGGAAGAATTCCGAAGCATTTTTAAACTTCAGCAGAATTCCGAGAACAATGGAAGAGTTCCGAAGCATTCTTAAACTTCAGCAGAATTCCGAGAACAATGGAAGAGTTCCGAAGCATTTTTAAACGTCAACGGAATTCCGAGAACAATGGAAGAGTTCTGAAGCATTTTTAAAAGTCAGCGGAATTCTGAGAAAAATAGAAGAGTTGTGAAGCATTTTTAAGCGTGAGCGGAATTCCGAGAACAATGGAAGAATTCCGAAGCATTTTTAAACTTCAAAACTTCAGCAGAATTCCGAAAGCAATGGAAGAATTCCGAAGCATTCTTAAACTTCAGCGGAATTCCGAGAACAATGGAAGAGTTCCGAAGCATTTTTAAAAGTCAGCGGAATTCCGAGAACAATGGAAGAGTTCCGAAGCATTTTTACACTTCAGCAGAATTCCTGGAACAATGGAAGAGTTCTGAAGCATTTTTCAAAGTCAGCAGAATTCCGAGAACAATAGAAGGGTACCAAAGCATGTTTAAACTTCAGCGGAATTCTGAGAACAATGTAAGAGTTCCGAAGCATTTTTAAACTTCACCGGAATTCCGAGAACAATGGAAGAGTTCCGAAGCATTTTTAAACATCAGCGGAATTCCGAGAACAATGGAAGAGTTCTGAAGCATTTTTAAACGTCAGCGGAATTCCGAGAACAATAGAAGAGTTGTGAAGCATTTTTAAGCGTCAGCGGAATTCTGAGAACAATGGAAGAATTCCGAAGCATTTTTAAACTTCAAAACTTCAGCAGAATTCCGAGAACAATGGAAGAGTTCCGAAGCATTCTTAAACTTCAGCGGAATTCCGAGAACAAAGGAAGAGTTCTGAAGCATTTTTAAAAGTCAGCGGAATTCTGAGAACAATAGAAGAGTTGTGAAGCATTTTTAAGCGTCAGAAGAATTCCGAGAACAATGGAAGAATTCCGAAGCATTTTTAAACTTCAAAACTTCAGCAGAATTCCGAGAACAATGGTAGAATTCCGAAGCATTCTTAAACTTCAGCAGAATTACGAGCACAATGGAAGAGTTCCGAAGCATTCTTAAACTTCAGCGGAATTCCGAGAACAATGGAAGAGTTTTGAAGCAATTTTAAGCGTCAGCGGAATTCCGAAAACAATGGAAGAGTTCCAAAGCATTTTTAAACGTCAGCGGAATTCCGAGAACAAAGGAAGAGTTCTGAAGCATTTTTAAAAGTCAGCGGAATTCTGAGAACAATAGAAGAGTTGTGAAGCATTTTTAAGCGTCAGCGGAATTCCGAGAACAATGGAAGAATTCCGAAGCATTTTTAAACTTCAAAACTTCAGCAGAATTCCGAGAACAATGGTAGAATTCCGAAGCATTCTTAAACTTCAGCAGAATTACGAGCACAATGGAAGAGTTCCGAAGCATTCTTAAACTTCAGCGGAATTCCGAGAACAATGGAAGAGTTTTGAAGCAATTTTAAGCGTCAGTGGAATTCCGAGAACAATGGAAGAGTTCCGAAGCATTTTTAAACGTCAGCGGAATTCCGAGAACAATGGAAGAGTTCTGAAGCATTTTTAAAAGTCAGCGGAATTCTGAGAAAAATAGAAGAGTTGTAAAGCATTTTTAAGCGTCAGCGGAATTCCGAGAACAATGGAAGAATTCCGAAGCATTTTTAAACTTCAAAACTTCAGCAGAATTCCGAGAACAATGGAAGAATTCCGAAGCATTCTTAAACTTCAGCGGAATTGCGAGAACAATGGAAGAGTTCCGAAGCATTTTTAAAAGTCAACGGAATTCCGAGAACAATGGAAGAGTTCCGAAGCATTTTTAAATGTCAGCGGAATTCCGAGAACAATGGAAGAGTTCCGAAGCATTTTTAAACTTCAGCAGAATTCCTGGCACAATGGAAGAGTTCTGAAGCATTTTTAAAAGTCAGCATAATTCCGAAAACAATAGAAGGGTACCAAAGCATGTTTAAACTTCAGCGGAATTCTGAGAACAATGTAAGAGTTCCGAAGCATTTTTAAACTTCACCGGAATTCCGAGAACAATGGAAGAGTTCTGAAGCATTTTTAAACGTCAGCGGAATTTTGAAAACAATCGAAGAGTTCCAAAGCATTTTTAAAAGTCAGCGGAATTCCGTGAACAATGGAAGAGTTGTGAAGCATTTTTAAGCGTTAGCGGAATTCCGAGAACAATGGAAGAGTTGTGAAGCTATTTTAAACGTCAGCGGAATTCCGAGAACAATGGAAGAGTTCCGAAGCATTTTTAAACGTCAGCAGAATTCCGAGAACAATGGAAGTGTTCCGAAGCATTTTTAAACGTCAGCGGAATTCCGAGAACAATGGAAGAGTTCTGAAGCATTTTTAAAAGTCAGCGGAATTCTGAGAAAAATAGAAGAGTTGTGAAGCATTTTTAAGCGTCAGCGGAATTCCGAGAACAATGGAAGAATTCCAAAGCATTTTTAAACTTCAAAACTTCAGCAGAATTCCGAGAACAATGGAAGAATTCCGAAGCATTCTTAAACTTCAGCGGAATTCCGAGAACAATGGAAGAGTTCCGAAGCATTTTTAAAAGTCAGCGGAATTCCGAGAACAATGGAAGAGTTCCGAAGCATTTTTAAAAGTCAGCGGAATTCCGAGAACAATGGAAGAGTTCCGAAGCATTTTTAAACTTCAGCAGAATTCCTGGCACAATGGAAGAGTTCTGAAGCATTTTTAAAAGTCAGCAGAATTCCGAGAACAATAGAAGGGTACCAAAGCATGTTTAAACTTCAGCGGAATTCTGAGAACAATGTAAGAGTTCCGAAGCATTTTTAAACTTCACCGGAATTCCGAGAACAATGGAAGAGTTCCGAAGCATTTTTAAACGTCAGCGGAATTCCGAGAACAATGGAAGAGTTCCGAAGCATTTTTAAACGTCAGCAGAATTCCGAGAACAATGGAATAGTTCCGAAGCATTTTTAAAAGTCAGCGGAATTCCGAGAACAATGGAAGAGTTCCGAAGCATTTTTACACTTCAGCAGAATTCCTGGAACAATGGAAGAGTTCTGAAGCATTTTTCAAAGTCAGCAGAATTCCGAGAACAATAGAAGGGTACCAAAGCATGTTTAAACTTCAGCGGAATTCTGAGAACAATGTAAGAGTTCCGAAGCATTTTTAAACTTCACCGGAATTCCGAGAACAATGGAAGAGTTCCGAAGCATTTTTAAACATCAGCGGAATTCCGAGAACAATGGAAGAGTTCTGAAGCATTTTTAAACGTCAGCGGAATTCCGAGAACAATAGAAGAGTTGTGAAGCATTTTTAAGCGTCAGCGGAATTCTGAGAACAATGGAAGAATTCCGAAGCATTTTTAAACTTCAAAACTTCAGCAGAATTCCGAGAACAATGGAAGAGTTCCGAAGCTTTCTTAAACTTCAGCGGAATTCCGAGAACAATGGAAGAGTTTTGAAGCAATTTTAAGCGTCAGCGGAATTCCGAGAACAATGGAAGAGTTCCGAAGCATTTTTAAACGTCAGCGGAATTCCGAGAACAATGGAAGAGTTCTGAAGCATTTTTAAAAGTCAGCGGAATTCTGAGAAAAATAGAAGAGTTGTGAAGCATTTTTAAGCGTCAGCGGAATTCCGAGAACAATGGAAGAATTCCGAAGCATTTTTAAACTTCAAAACTTCAGCAGAATTCCGAGAACAATGGAAGAATTCCAAAGCATTCTTAAACTTCAGCGGAATTCCGAGAACAATGGAAGAGTTCCAAAGCATTTTTAAAAGTCAGCGGAATTCCGAGAACAATGGAAGAGTTCCGAAGCATTTTTAAAAGTCTGCGGAATTCCGAGAACAATGGAAGAGTTCCGAAGCATTTTTAAACTTCAGCAGAATTCCTGGCACAATGGAAGAGTTCTGAAGCATTTTTAAAAGTCAGCAGAATTCCGAGAACAATAGAAGGGTACCAAAGCATGCTTAAACTTCAGCGGAATTCTGAGAACAATGTAAGAGTTCCGAAGCATTTTTAAACTTCACCAGAATTCCGAGAACAATGGAAGAGTTCTGAAGCATTTTTAAACATCAGTGGAATTTTGAAAACAATCGAAGAGTTCCGAAGCATTTTTAAAAGTCAGTGGAATTCCGTGAACAATGGAAGAGTTGTGAAGCATTTTTAAGCGTCAGCGGAATTCCGAGAACAATGGAAGAGTTCCGAAGCATTTTTAAACTTCAGCAGAATTCCGAGAACAATGAAAGAGTTCCGAAGCATTCTTAAACTTCAGCGGAATTCCGAGAACAATGGAAGAGTTCCGAAGCATTTTTAAAAGTCAGCAGAATTCCGAGAACAATGGAAGAGTTCCGAAGCATTTTTAAAAGTCAGCAGTATTCCGAGAACAATAGAAGGGTACCAAAGCATGTTTAAACTTCAGCGGAATTCTGAGAACAATGTAAGAGTTCCGAAGCATTTTTAAACTTCACCGGAATTCCGAGAACAATGGAAGAGTCTCGAAGCATTTTTAAACGTCAGCGGAATTCCGAGAACAATGGAAGAGTTCTGAAGCATTTTTAAACGTCAGCGGAATTTTGAAAACAATGGAAGATTTCCGAAGCATTTTTAAACGTCAGCGGAATTCTCTGAACACTGGAAGAGTTCCGAAGCATTTTTAAATGTCAGCGGAATTCCGAGAACAATGGAAGAGATCCGAAGCATTTTTAAACTTCAGCAGAATTCCGAGAACAATGGAAGAGTTCCGAAGCATTCTTAAACTTCAGCAGAATTCCGAGAACAATGGAAGAGTTCCGAAGCATTCTTAAACTTCAGCAGAATTCCGAGAACAATGGAAGAGTTCCGAAGCATTTTTAAATGTCAGCGGAATTCCGAGAACAATAGAAGAGTTGTGAAGCATTTTTAAGCGTCAGCGGAATTCTGAGAACAATGGAAGAATTCCGAAGCATTTTTAAACTTCAAAACTTCAGCAGAATTCCGAGAACAATGGAAGAGTTCCGAAGCATTCTTAAACTTCAGCGGAATTCCGAGAACAATTGAAGAGTTTTGAAGCAATTTTAAGCGTCAGCGGAATTCCGAGAACAATGGAAGAGTTCCGAAGCATATTTAAACGTCAGCGGAATTCCGAGAACAATGGAAGAGTTCTGAAGCTTTTTTAAAAGTCAGCGGAATTCTGAGAAAAATAGAAGAGTTGTGAAGCATTTTTAAGTGTCAGCGGAATTCCGAGAACAATGGAAGAATTCCGAAGCATTTTTAAACTTCAAAACTTCAGCAGAATTCCGAGAACAGTGGAAGAATTCCGAAGCATTCTTAAACTTCAGCGGAATTCCGAGAACAATGGAAGAGTTCCGAAGCATTTTCAAAAGTCAGCGGAATTCCGAGAACAATGGAAGAGTTCCGAAGCATTTTTACACTTCAGCAGAATTCCTGGAACAATGGAAGAGTTCTGAAGCATTTTTCAAAGTCAGCAGAATTCCGAGAACCATAGAAGGGTACCAAAGCATGTTTAAACTTCACCGGAATTCCGAGAACAATGGAAGAGTTCCGAAGCATTTTTAAACATCAGCGGAATTCCGAGAACAATGGAAGAGTTCTGAAGCATTTTTAAACGTCAGCGGAATTCCGAGAACAATAGAAGAGTTGTGAAGCATTTTTAAGCGTCAGCGGAATTCTGAGAACAATGGAAGAATTCCAAAGCATTTTTAAACTTCAAAACTTCAGCAGAATTCCGAGAACAATGGAAGAGTTCCGAAGCATTCTTAAACTTCAGCGGAATTCCGAGAACAATGGAAGAGTTTTGAAGCAATTTTAAGCGTCAGCGGAATTCCGAGAACAATGGAAGAGTTCCGAAGCATTTTTAAACGTCAGCGGAATTCCGAGAACAATGGAAGAGTTCTGAAGCATTTTTAAAAGTCAGCGGAATTCTGAGAACAATAGAAGAGTTGTGAAGCATTTTTAAGCGTCAGCGGAATTCCGAGAACAATGGAAGAATTCCGAAGCATTTTTAAACTTCAGCAGAATTCCGAGAACAATGGAAGAGTTCCGAAGCATTCATAAACTTCAGCGGAATTCCGAGAGCAATGGAAGAGTTCCGAAGCATTTTTAAATGTCAGCGGAATTCCGAGAACAATAGAAGAGTTGTGAAGCATTTTTAAGCGTCAGCGGAATTCTGAGCACAATGGAAGAATTCCGAAGCATTTTTAAACTTCAAAACTTCAGCGGAATTCCGAGAACAATGGAAGAGTTCCGAAGCATTTTTAAAAGTCAGCGGAATTCCGAGAACAATGGAAGAGTTCTGAAACATTTTTAAAAGTCAGCGGAATTCTGAGAAAAATAGAAGAGTTGTGAAGCATTTTTAAGCGTCAGCGGAATTCCGAGAACAATGGAAGAATTCCGAAGCATTTTTAAACTTCAAAACTTCAGCAGAATTCCGAGAACAATGGAAGAATTCCAAAGCATTTTTAAAAGTCAGCGGAATTCCGAGAACAATGGAAGAGTTCCGAAGCATTTTTAAAAGTCAGCGGAATTCCGAGAACAATGGAAGAGTTCCGAAGCATTTTTAAACTTCAGCAGAAGTCCTGGCACAATGGAAGAGTTCTGAACCATTTTTAAAAGTCAGCAGAATTCCGAGAACAATAGTAGGGTACCAAAGCATGTTAAAACTTCAGCGGAATTCTGAGAACAATGTAAGAGTTCCGAAGCATTTTTAAACTTCACCGGAATTCCGAGAACAATGGAAGAGTTCTGAAGCATTTTTAAACGTCAGCGGAATTTTGAAAACAATCGAAGAGTTCCAAAGCATTTTTAAAAGTCAGCGGAATTCCGTTAACAATGGAAGAGTTGTGAAGCATTTTTAAGCGTCACCGGAAATCCGAGAACAATGGAAGAATTCCGAAGCATTTTTAAACTTCAAAACTTCAGCAGAATTCCGAGAACAATGGAAGAGTTCCGAAGCATTCTTAAACTTCAGCGGAATTCCGAGAACAATGGAAGAGTTTTGAAGCAATTTTAAGCGTCAGCGGAATTCCGAGAACAATGGAAAAGTTCTGAAGCATTTTTAAATGTCAGCGGAATTCCGGGAACAATAGAAGAGTTGTGAAGCATTTTTAAGCGTCAGCGGAATTCTGAGAACAATGGAAGAATTCCGAAGCATTTTTAAACTTCAAAACTTCAGCAGAATTCCGAGAACAATGGAAGAGTTCCGAAGCATTCTTAAACTTCAGCGGAATTCCGAGAACAATGGAAGAGTTTTGAAGCAATTTTAAGCGTCAGCGGAATTCCGAGAACAATGGAAGAGTTCCGAAGCATTTTTAAACGTCAGCGGAATTCCGAGAACAATGGAAGAGTTCTGAAGCATTTTTAAACTTCAAAACTTCAGCAGAATTCCGAGAACAATGGAAGAATTCCGAAGCATTTTTAAACTTCAGCAGAATTCCGAGAACAATGGAAGAGTTCCGAAGCATTCTTAAACTTCAGCAGAATTCCGAGAACAATGGAAGAGTTCCGAAGCATTTTTAAACGTCAACGGAATTCCGAGAACAATGGAAGAGTTCTGAAGCATTTTTAAAAGTCAGCGGAATTCTGAGAAAAATAGAAGAGTTGTGAAGCATTTTTAAGCGTGAGCGGAATTCCGAGAACAATGGAAGAATTCCAAAGCATTTTTAAACTTCAAAACTTCAGCAGAATTCCGAAAGCAATGGAAGAATTCCGAAGCATTCTTAAACTTCAGCGGAATTCCGAGAACAATGGAAGAGTTCCGAAGCATTTTTAAAAGTCAGCGGAATTCCGAGAACAATGGAAGAGTTCCGAAGCATTTTTACACTTCAGCAGAATTCCTGGAACAATGGAAGAGTTCTGAAGCATTTTTCAAAGTCAGCAGAATTCCGAGAACAATAGAAGGGTACCAAAGCATGTTTAAACTTCAGCGGAATTCTGAGAACAATGTAAGAGTTCCGAAGCATTTTTAAATGTCAGCGGAATTCCGAGAACAATGGAAGAGTTCCGAAGCATTTTTAAACTTCAGCAGAATTCCGAGAACAATGGAAGAGTTCCGAAGCATTCTTAAACTTCAGCAGAATTCCGAGAACAATGGAAGAGTTCCGAAGCATTCTTAAACTTCAGCAGAATTCCGAGAACAATGGAAGAGTTCCGAAGCATTTTTAAATGTCAGCGGAATTCCGAGAACAATAGAAGAGTTGTGAAGCATTTTTAAGCGTCAGCGGAATTCTGAGAACAATGGAAGAATTCCGAAGCATTTTTAAACTTCAAAACTTCAGCAGAATTCCGAGAACAATGGAAGAGTTCCGAAGCATTCTTAAACTTCAGCGGAATTCCGAGAACAATTGAAGAGTTTTGAAGCAATTTTAAGCGTCAGCGGAATTCCGAGAACAATGGAAGAGTTCCGAAGCATTTTTAAACGTCAGCGGAATTCCGAGAACAATGGAAGAGTTCTGAAGCTTTTTTAAAAGTCAGCGGAATTCTGAGAAAAATAGAAGAGTTGTGAAGCATTTTTAAGTGTCAGCGGAATTCCGAGAACAATGGAAGAATTCCGAAGCATTTTTAAACTTCAAAACTTCAGCAGAATTCCGAGAACAATGGAAGAATTCCGAAGCATTCTTAAACTTCAGCGGAATTCCGAGAACAATGGAAGAGTTCCGAAGCATTTTCAAAAGTCAGCGGAATTCCGAGAACAATGGAAGAGTTCCGAAGCATTTTTACACTTCAGCAGAATTCCTGGAACAATGGAAGGGTTCTGAAGCATTTTTCAAAGTCAGCAGAATTCCGAGAACCATAGAAGGGTACCAAAGCATGTTTAAACTTCACCGGAATTCCGAGAACAATGGAAGAGTTCCGAAGCATTTTTAAACATCAGCGGAATTCCGAGAACAATGGAAGAGTTCTGAAGCATTTTTAAACGTCAGCGGAATTCCGAGAACAATAGAAGAGTTGTGAAGCATTTTTAAGCGTCAGCGGAATTCTGAGAACAATGGAAGAATTCCGAAGCATTTTTAAACTTCAAAACTTCATCAGAATTCCGAGAACAATGGAAGAGTTCCGAAGCATTCTTAAACTTCAGCGGAATTCCCAGAACAATGGAAGAGTTTTGAAGCAATTTTAAGCGTCAGCGGAATTCCGAGAACAATGGAAGAGTTCCGAAGCATTTTTAAACGTCAGCGAAATTCCGAGAACAATGGAAGAGTTCTGAAGCATTTTTAAAAGTCAGCGGAATTCTGAGAACAATAGAAGAGTTGTGAAGCATTTTTAAGCGTCAGCGGAATTCTGAGCACAATGGAAGAATTCCGAAGCATTTTTAAACTTCAAAACTTCAGCGGAATTCCGAGAACAATGGAAGAGTTATGAAGCAATTTTAAGTTTCAGCGGAATTACGAGAACAATGGAAGAGTTCCGAAGCATTTTTAAACGTCAGCGGAATTCCGAGAACAATGGAAGAGTTCTGAAGCATTTTTAAAAGTCAGCGGAATTCTGAGAAAAATAGAAGAGTTGTGAAGCATTTTTAAGCGTCAGCGGAATTCCGAGAACAATGGAAGAATTCCGAAGCATTTTTAAACTTCAAAACTTCAGCAGAATTCCGAGAACAATGGAAGAATTCCAAAGCATTTTTAAAAGTCAGCGGAATTCCGAGAACAATGGAAGAGTTCCGAAGCATTTTTAAAAGTCAGCGGAATTCCGAGAACAATGGAAGAGTTCCGAAGCATTTTTAAACTTCAGCAGAAGTCCTGGCACAATGGAAGAGTTCTGAACCATTTTTAAAAGTCAGCAGAATTCCGAGAACAATAGTAGGGTACCAAAGCATGTTAAAACTTCAGCGGAATTCTGAGAACAATGTAAGAGTTCCGAAGCATTTTTAAACTTCACCGGAATTCCGAGAACAATGGAAGAGTTCTGAAGCATTTTTAAACGTCAGCGGAATTTTGAAAACAATCGAAGAGTTCCAAAGCATTTTTAAAAGTCAGCGGAATTCCGTGAACAATGGAAGAGTTGTGAAGCATTTTTAAGCGTCACCGGAAATCCGAGAACAATGGAAGAATTCCGAAGCATTTTTAAACTTCAAAACTTCAGCAGAATTCCGAGAACAATGGAAGAGTTCCGAAGCATTCTTAAACTTCAGCGGAATTCCGAGAACAATGGAAGAGTTTTGAAGCAATTTTAAGCGTCAGCGGAATTCCGAGAACAATGGAAAAGTTCTGAAGCATTTTTAAATGTCAGCGGAATTCCGGGAACAATAGAAGAGTTGTGAAGCATTTTTAAGCGTCAGCGGAATTCTGAGAACAATGGAAGAATTCCGAAGCATTTTTAAACTTCAAAACTTCAGCAGAATTCCGAGAACAATGGAAGAGTTCCGAAGCATTCTTAAACTTCAGCGGAATTCCGAGAACAATGGAAGAGTTTTGAAGCAATTTTAAGCGTCAGCGGAATTCCGAGAACAATGGAAGAGTTCCGAAGCATTTTTAAACGTCAGCGGAATTCCGAGAACAATGGAAGAGTTCTGAAGCATTTTTAAACTTCAAAACTTCAGCAGAATTCCGAGAACAATGGAAGAATTCCGAAGCATTTTTAAACTTCAGCAGAATTCCGAGAACAATGGAAGAGTTCCGAAGCATTCTTAAACTTCAGCAGAATTCCGAGAACAATGGAAGAGTTCCGAAGCATTTTTAAACGTCAACGGAATTCCGAGAACAATGGAAGAGTTCTGAAGCATTTTTAAAAGTCAGCGGAATTCTGAGAAAAATAGAAGAGTTGTGAAGCATTTTTAAGCGTGAGCGGAATTCCGAGAACAATGGAAGAATTCCGAAGCATTTTTAAACTTCAAAACTTCAGCAGAATTCCGAAAGCAATGGAAGAATTCCGAAGCATTCTTAAACTTCAGCGGAATTCCGAGAACAATGGAAGAGTTCCGAAGCATTTTTAAAAGTCAGCGGAATTCCGAGAACAATGGAAGAGTTTTGAAGCAATTTTAAGCGTCAGCGGAATTCCGAGAACAATGGAAGAGTTCCGAAGCATTTTTAAACGTCAGCGGAATTCCGAGAACAATGGAAGAGTTCTGAAGCATTTTTAAACTTCAAAACTTCAGCAGAATTCCGAGAACAATGGAAGAATTCCGAAGCATTTTTAAACTTCAGCAGAATTCCGAGAACAATGGAAGAGTTCCGAAGCATTCTTAAACTTCAGCAGAATTCCGAGAACAATGGAAGAGTTCCGAAGCATTTTTAAACGTCAACGGAATTCCGAGAACAATGGAAGAGTTCTGAAGCATTTTTAAAAGTCAGCGGAATTCTGAGAAAAATAGAAGAGTTGTGAAGCATTTTTAAGCGTGAGCGGAATTCCGAGAACAATGGAAGAATTCCGAAGCATTTTTAAACTTCAAAACTTCAGCAGAATTCCGAAAGCAATGGAAGAATTCCGAAGCATTCTTAAACTTCAGCGGAATTCTGAGAACAATGTAAGAGTTCCGAAGCATTTTTAAACTTCACCGGAATTCCGAGAACAATGGAAGAGTTCTGAAGCATTTTTAAACGTCAGCGGAATTTTGAAAACAATCGAAGAGTTCCAAAGCATTTTTAAAAGTCAGCGGAATTCCGTGAACAATGGAAGAGTTGTGAAGCATTTTTAAGCGTTAGCGGAATTCCGAGAACAATGGAAGAGTTGTGAAGCTATTTTAAACGTCAGCGGAATTCCGAGAACAATGGAAGAGTTCCGAAGCATTTTTAAACGTCAGCAGAATTCCGAGAACAATGGAAGTGTTCCGAAGCATTTTTAAACGTCAGCGGAATTCCGAGAACAATGGAAGAGTTCTGAAGCATTTTTAAAAGTCAGCGGAATTCTGAGAAAAATAGAAGAGTTGTGAAGCATTTTTAAGCGTCAGCGGAATTCCGAGAACAATGGAAGAATTCCAAAGCATTTTTAAACTTCAAAACTTCAGCAGAATTCCGAGAACAATGGAAGAATTCCGAAGCATTCTTAAACTTCAGCGGAATTCCGAGAACAATGGAAGAGTTCCGAAGCATTTTTAAAAGTCAGCGGAATTCCGAGAACAATGGAAGAGTTCCGAAGCATTTTTAAAAGTCAGCGGAATTCCGAGAACAATGGAAGAGTTCCGAAGCATTTTTAAACTTCAGCAGAATTCCTGGCACAATGGAAGAGTTCTGAAGCATTTTTAAAAGTCAGCAGAATTCCGAGAACAATAGAAGGGTACCAAAGCATGTTTAAACTTCAGCGGAATTCTGAGAACAATGTAAGAGTTCCGAAGCATTTTTAAACTTCACCGGAATTCCGAGAACAATGGAAGAGTTCCAAAGCATTTTTAAACGTCAGCGGATTTCCGAGAACAATGGAAGAGTTCCGAAGCATTTTTAAACGTCAGCAGAATTCCGAGAACAATGGAAGAGTTCCGAAGCATTTTTAAAAGTCAGCGGAATTCCGAGAACAATGGAAGAGTTCCGAAGCATTTTTACACTTCAGCAGAATTCCTGGAACAATGGAAGAGTTCTGAAGCATTTTTCAAAGTCAGCAGAATTCCGAGAACAATAGAAGGGTACCAAAGCATGTTTAAACTTCAGCGGAATTCTGAGAACAATGTAAGAGTTCCGAAGCATTTTTAAACTTCACCGGAATTCCGAGAACAATGGAAGAGTTCCGAAGCATTTTTAAACATCAGCGGAATTCCGAGAACAATGGAAGAGTTCTGAAGCATTTTTAAACGTCAGCGGAATTCCGAGAACAATAGAAGAGTTGTGAAGCATTTTTAAGCGTCAGCGGAATTCTGAGAACAATGGAAGAATTCCGAAGCATTTTTAAACTTCAAAACTTCAGCAGAATTCCGAGAACAATGGAAGAGTTCCGAAGCATTCTTAAACTTCAGCGGAATTCCGAGAACAATGGAAGAGTTTTGAAGCAATTTTAAGCGTCAGCGGAATTCCGAGAACAATGGAAGAGTTCCGAAGCATTTTTAAACGTCAGCGGAATTCCGAGAACAATGGAAGAGTTCTGAAGCATTTTTAAAAGTCAGCGGAATTCTGAGAAAAATAGAAGAGTTGTGAAGCATTTTTAAGCGTCAGCGGAATTCCGAGAACAATGGAAGAATTCCGAAGCATTTTTAAACTTCAAAACTTCAGCAGAATTCCGAGAACAATGGAAGAATTCCAAAGCATTCTTAAACTTCAGCGGAATTCCGAGAACAATGGAAGAGTTCCAAAGCATTTTTAAAAGTCAGCGGAATTCCGAGAACAATGGAAGAGTTCCGAAGCATTTTTAAAAGTCTGCGGAATTCCGAGAACAATGGAAGAGTTCCGAAGCATTTTTAAACTTCAGCAGAATTCCTGGCACAATGGAAGAGTTCTGAAGCATTTTTAAAAGTCAGCAGAATTCCGAGAACAATAGAAGTGTACCAAAGCATGCTTAAACTTCAGCGGAATTCTGAGAACAATGTAAGAGTTCCGAAGCATTTTTAAACTTCACCAGAATTCCGAGAACAATGGAAGAGTTCTGAAGCATTTTTAAACATCAGTGGAATTTTGAAAACAATCGAAGAGTTCCGAAGCATTTTTAAAAGTCAGTGGAATTCCGTGAACAATGGAAGAGTTGTGAAGCATTTTTAAGCGTCAGCGGAATTCCGAGAACAATGGAAGAGTTCCGAAGCATTTTTAAACTTCAGCAGAATTCCGAGAACAATGAAAGAGTTCCGAAGCATTCTTAAACTTCAGCGGAATTCCGAGAACAATGGAAGAGTTCCGAAGCATTTTTAAAAGTCAGCAGAATTCCGAGAACAATGGAAGAGTTCCGAAGCATTTTTAAAAGTCAGCAGTATTCCGAGAACAATAGAAGGGTACCAAAGCATGTTTAAACTTCAGCGGAATTCTGAGAACAATGTAAGAGTTCCGAAGCATTTTTAAACTTCACCGGAATTCCGAGAACAATGGAAGAGTCTCGAAGCATTTTTAAACGTCAGCGGAATTCCGAGAACAATGGAAGAGTTCTGAAGCATTTTTAAACGTCAGCGGAATTTTGAAAACAATGGAAGATTTCCGAAGCATTTTTAAACGTCAGCGGAATTCTCTGAACACTGGAAGAGTTCCGAAGCATTTTTAAATGTCAGCGGAATTCCGAGAACAATGGAAGAGATCCGAAGCATTTTTAAACTTCAGCAGAATTCCGAGAACAATGGAAGAGTTCCGAAGCATTCTTAAACTTCAGCAGAATTCCGAGAACAATGGAAGAGTTCCGAAGCATTCTTAAACTTCAGCAGAATTCCGAGAACAATGGAAGAGTTCCGAAGCATTTTTAAATGTCAGCGGAATTCCGAGAACAATAGAAGAGTTGTGAAGCATTTTTAAGCGTCAGCGGAATTCTGAGAACAATGGAAGAATTCCGAAGCATTTTTAAACTTCAAAACTTCAGCAGAATTCCGAGAACAATGGAAGAGTTCCGAAGCATTCTTAAACTTCAGCGGAATTCCGAGAACAATTGAAGAGTTTTGAAGCAATTTTAAGCGTCAGCGGAATTCCGAGAACAATGGAAGAGTTCCGAAGCATATTTAAACGTTAGCGGAATTCCGAGAACAATGGAAGAGTTCTGAAGCTTTTTTAAAAGTCAGCGGAATTCTGAGAAAAATAGAAGAGTTGTGAAGCATTTTTAAGTGTCAGCGGAATTCCGAGAACAATGGAAGAATTCCGAAGCATTTTTAAACTTCAAAACTTCAGCAGAATTCCGAGAACAGTGGAAGAATTCCGAAGCATTCTTAAACTTCAGCGGAATTCCGAGAACAATGGAAGAGTTCCGAAGCATTTTCAAAAGTCAGCGGGATTCCGAGAACAATGGAAGAGTTCCGAAGCATTTTTACACTTCAGCAGAATTCCTGGAACAATGGAAGAGTTCTGAAGCATTTTTCAAAGTCAGCAGAATTCCGAGAACCATAGAAGGGTACCAAAGCATGTTTAAACTTCACCGGAATTCCGAGAACAATGGAAGAGTTCCGAAGCATTTTTAAACATCAGCGGAATTCCGAGAACAATGGAAGAGTTCTTAAGCATTTTTAAACGTCAGCGGAATTCCGAGAACAATAGAAGAGTTGTGAAGCATTTTTAAGCGTCAGCGGAATTCTGAGAACAATGGAAGAATTCCAAAGCATTTTTAAACTTCAAAACTTCAGCAGAATTCCGAGAACAATGGAAGAGTTCCGAAGCATTCTTAAACTTCAGCGGAATTCCGAGAACAATGGAAGAGTTTTGAAGCAATTTTAAGCGTCAGCGGAATTCCGAGAACAATGGAAGAGTTCCGAAGCATTTTTAAACGTCAGCGGAATTCCGAGAACAATGGAAGAGTTCTGAAGCATTTTTAAAAGTCAGCGGAATTCTGAGAACAATAGAAGAGTTGTGAAGCATTTTTAAGCGTCAGCGGAATTCCGAGAACAATGGAAGAATTCCGAAGCATTTTTAAACTTCAGCAGAATTCCGAGAACAATGGAAGAGTTCCGAAGCATTCATAAACTTCAGCGGAATTCCGAGAGCAATGGAAGAGTTCCGAAGCATTTTTAAATGTCAGCGGAATTCCGAGAACAATAGAAGAGTTGTGAAGCATTTTTAAGCGTCAGCGGAATTCTGAGCACAATGGAAGAATTCCGAAGCATTTTTAAACTTCAAAACTTCAGCGGAATTCCGAGAACAATGGAAGAGTTTTGAAGCAATTTTAAGTTTCAGCGGAATTCCGAGAACAATGGAAGAGTTCCGAAGCATTTTTAAAAGTCAGCGGAATTCCGAGAACAATGGAAGAGTTCTGAAGCATTTTTAAAAGTCAGCGGAATTCTGAGAAAAATAGAAGAGTTGTGAAGCATTTTTAAGCGTCAGCGGAATTCCGAGAACAATGGAAGAATTCCGAAGCATTTTTAAACTTCAAAACTTCAGCAGAATTCCGAGAACAATGGAAGAATTCCAAAGCATTTTTAAAAGTCAGCGGAATTCCGAGAACAATGGAAGAGTTCCGAAGCATTTTTAAAAGTCAGCGGAATTCCGAGAACAATGGAAGAGTTCCGAAGCATTTTTAAACTTCAGCAGAAGTCCTGGCACAATGGAAGAGTTCTGAACCATTTTTAAAAGTCAGCAGAATTCCGAGAACAATAGTAGGGTACCAAAGCATGTTAAAACTTCAGCGGAATTCTGAGAACAATGTAAGAGTTCCGAAGCATTTTTAAACTTCACCGGAATTCCGAGAACAATGGAAGAGTTCTGAAGCATTTTTAAACGTCAGCGGAATTTTGAAAACAATCGAAGAGTTCCAAAGCATTTTTAAAAGTCAGCGGAATTCCGTTAACAATGGAAGAGTTGTGAAGCATTTTTAAGCGTCACCGGAAATCCGAGAACAATGGAAGAATTCCGAAGCATTTTTAAACTTCAAAACTTCAGCAGAATTCCGAGAACAATGGAAGAGTTCCGAAGCATTCTTAAACTTCAGCGGAATTCCGAGAACAATGGAAGAGTTTTGAAGCAATTTTAAGCGTCAGCGGAATTCCGAGAACAATGGAAAAGTTCTGAAGCATTTTTAAATGTCAGCGGAATTCCGGGAACAATAGAAGAGTTGTGAAGCATTTTTAAGCGTCAGCGGAATTCTGAGAACAATGGAAGAATTCCGAAGCATTTTTAAACTTCAAAACTTCAGCAGAATTCCGAGAACAATGGAAGAGTTCCGAAGCATTCTTAAACTTCAGCGGAATTCCGAGAACAATGGAAGAGTTTTGAAGCAATTTTAAGCGTCAGCGGAATTCCGAGAACAATGGAAGAGTTCCGAAGCATTTTTAAACGTCAGCGGAATTCCGAGAACAATGGAAGAGTTCTGAAGCATTTTTAAACTTCAAAACTTCAGCAGAATTCCGAGAACAATGGAAGAATTCCGAAGCATTTTTAAACTTCAGCAGAATTCCGAGAACAATGGAAGAGTTCCGAAGCATTCTTAAACTTCAGCAGAATTCCGAGAACAATGGAAGAGTTCCGAAGCATTTTTAAACGTCAACGGAATTCCGAGAACAATGGAAGAGTTCTGAAGCATTTTTAAAAGTCAGCGGAATTCTGAGAAAAATAGAAGAGTTGTGAAGCATTTTTAAGCGTGAGCGGAATTCCGAGAACAATGGAAGAATTCCGAAGCATTTTTAAACTTCAAAACTTCAGCAGAATTCCGAAAGCAATGGAAGAATTCCGAAGCATTCTTAAACTTCAGCGGAATTCCGAGAACAATGGAAGAGTTCCGAAGCATTTTTAAAAGTCAGCGGAATTCCGAGAACAATGGAAGAGTTCCGAAGCATTTTTACACTTCAGCAGAATTCCTGGAACAATGGAAGAGTTCTGAAGCATTTTTCAAAGTCAGCAGAATTCCGAGAACAATAGAAGGGTACCAAAGCATGTTTAAACTTCAGCGGAATTCTGAGAACAATGTAAGAGTTCCGAAGCATTTTTAAACATCACCGGAATTCCGAGAACAATGGAAGAGTTCCGAAGCATTTTTAAACATCAGCGGAATTCCGAGAACAATGGAAGAGTTCTGAAGCATTTTTAAACGTCAGCGGAATTCCGAGAACAATAGAAGAGTTGTGAAGCATTTTTAAGCGTCAGCGGAATTCTGAGAACAATGGAAGAATTCCGAAGCATTTTTAAACTTCAAAACTTCAGCAGAATTCCGAGAACAATGGAAGAGTTCCGAAGCATTCTTAAACTTCAGCGGAATTCCGAGAGCAAAGGAAGAGTTCTGAAGCATTTTTAAAAGTCAGCGGAATTCTGAGAACAATAGAAGAGTTGTGAAGCATTTTTAAACGTCAGAAGAATTCCGAGAACAATGGAAGAATTCCGAAGCATTTTTAAACTTCAAAACTTCAGCAGAATTCCGAGAACAATGGTAGAATTCCGAAGCATTCTTAAACTTCAGCAGAATTACGAGCACAATGGAAGAGTTCCGAAGCATTCTTAAACTTCAGCGGAATTCCGAGAACAATGGAAGAGTTTTGAAGCAATTTTAAGCGTCAGCGGAATTCCGAAAACAATGGAAGAGTTCCGAAGCATTTTTAAACGTCAGCGGAATTCCGAGAACAAAGGAAGAGTTCTGAAGCATTTTTAAAAGTCAGCGGAATTCTGAGAACAATAGAAGAGTTGTGAAGCATTTTTAAGCGTCAGCGGAATTCCGAGAACAATGGAAGAATTCCGAAGCATTTTTAAACTTCAAAACTTCAGCAGAATTCCGAGAACAATGGTAGAATTCCGAAGCATTCTTAAACTTCAGCAGAATTACGAGCACAATGGAAGAGTTCCGAAGCATTCTTAAACTTCAGCGGAATTCCGAGAACAATGGAAGAGTTTTGAAGCAATTTTAAGCGTCAGTGGAATTCCGAGAACAATGGAAGAGTTCCGAAGCATTTTTAAACGTCAGCGGAATTCCGAGAACAATGGAAGAGTTCTGAAGCATTTTTAAAAGTCAGCGGAATTCTGAGAAAAATAGAAGAGTTGTAAAGCATTTTTAAGCGTCAGCGGAATTCCGAGAACAATGGAAGAATTCCGAAGCATTTTTAAACTTCAAAACTTCAGCAGAATTCCGAGAACAATGGAAGAATTCCGAAGCATTCTTAAACTTCAGCGGAATTGCGAGAACAATGGAAGAGTTCCGAAGCATTTTTAAAAGTCAACGGAATTCCGAGAACAATGGAAGAGTTCCGAAGCATTTTTAAATGTCAGCGGAATTCCGAGAACAATGGAAGAGTTCCGAAGCATTTTTAAACTTCAGCAGAATTCCTGGCACAATGGAAGAGTTCTGAAGCATTTTTAAAAGTCAGCATAATTCCGAAAACAATAGAAGGGTACCAAAGCATGTTTAAACTTCAGCGGAATTCTGAGAACAATGTAAGAGTTCCGAAGCATTTTTAAACTTCACCGGAATTCCGAGAACAATGGAAGAGTTCTGAAGCATTTTTAAACGTCAGCGGAATTTTGAAAACAATCGAAGAGTTCCAAAGCATTTTTAAAAGTCAGCGGAATTCCGTGAACAATGGAAGAGTTGTGAAGCATTTTTAAGCGTTAGCGGAATTCCGAGAACAATGGAAGAGTTCCGAAGCATTTTTAAACTTCAGCAGAATTCCGAGAACAATGAAAGAGTTCCGAAGCATTCTTAAATTTCAGCAGAATTCCGGGAACAATGGAAGAGTTCCGAAGCATTTTTTAAAGTCAGCGGAATTCCGAGAACAATGTAAGAGTTCCGAAGCATTTTTAAAAGTCAGCAGAATTCCGAGAACAATAGAAGGGTACCAAAGCATGTTTAAACTTCAGCGGAATTCTGAGAACAATGTAAGAGTTCCGTAGAATTTTTAAACTTCACCGGAATTCCGAGAACAATGGAAGAGTCCCGAAGCATTTTTAAACGTCAGCGGAATTCCGAGAATAATGGAAGAGTTCTGAAGCATTTTTAAACGTCAGCGGAATTTTGAAAACAATGGAAGATTTCCGAAGCATTTTTAAACGTCAGCGGAATTCTGCGAACACTGGAAGAGTTCCGAAGCATTTTTAAATGTCAGCGGAATTCCGAGAACAATGGAAGAGTTGTGAAGCTATTTTAAACGTCAGCGGAATTCCGAGAACAATGGAAGAGTTCCGAAGCATTTTTAAACGTCAGCAGAATTCCGAGAACAATGGAAGAGTTCCGAAGCATTTTTAAACTTCAGCAGAATTCCGAGAACAATGGAAGAGTTCTGAAGCCTTTTTAAATGTCAGCGGAATTCCGAGAACAATGGAAGAGTTCCGAAGCATTTTTAAACGTCAGCGGAATTCCGAGAACATTGGAAGAGTTCTGAAGCATTTTTAAAAGTCAGCGGAATTCTGAGAAAAATAGAAGAGTTGTGAAGCATTTTTAAGCGTCAGCGGAATTCCGAGAACAATGGAAGAATTCCAAAGCATTTTTAAACTTCAAAAATTCAGCAGAATTCCGAGAACAATGGAAGAATTCCGAAGCATTCTTAAACTTCAGCGGAATTCCGAGAACAATGGAAGAGTTCCGAAGCATTTTTAAAAGTCAGCGGAATTCCGAGAACAATGGAAGAGTTCCGAAGCATTTTTAAACTTCAGCAGAATTCCTGGCACAATGGAAGAGTTCTGAAGCATTTTTAAAAGTCAGCAGAATTCCGAGAACAATAGAAGGGTACCAAAGCATGTTTAAACTTCAGCGGAATTCTGAGAACAATGTAAGAGTTCCGAAGCATTTTTAAACTTCACCGGAATTCCGAGAACAATGGAAGAGTTCCGAAGCATTTTTAAACGTCAGCGGAATTCCGAGAACAATGGAAGAGTTCCGAAGCATTTTTAAACGTCAGCAGAATTCCGAGAACAATGGAAGAGTTCCGAAGCATTTTTAAAAGTCAGCGGAATTCCGAGAACAATGGAAGAGTTCCGAAGCATTTTTACACTTCAGCAGAATTCCTGGAACAATGGAAGAGTTCTGAAGCATTTTTCAAAGTCAGCAGAATTCCGAGAACAATAGAAGGGTACCAAAGCATGTTTAAACTTCAGCGGAATTCTGAGAACAATGTAAGAGTTCCGAAGCATTTTTAAACTTCACCGGAATTCCGAGAACAATGGAAGAGTTCCGAAGCATTTTTAAACATCAGCGGAATTCCGAGAACAATGGAAGAGTTCTGAAGCATTTTTAAACGTCAGCGGAATTCCGAGAACAATAGAAGAGTTGTGAAGCATTTTTAAGCGTCAGCGGAATTCTGAGAACAATGGAAGAATTCCGAAGCATTTTTAAACTTCAAAACTTCAGCAGAATTCCGAGAACAATGGAAGAGTTCCGAAGCATTCTTAAACTTCAGCGGAATTCCGAGAACAATGGAAGAGTTTGGAAGCAATTTTAAGCGTCAGCGGAATTCCGAGAACAATGGAAGAGTTCCGAAGCATTTTTAAACGTCAGCGGAATTCCGAGAACAATGGAAGAGTTCTGAAGCATTTTTAAAAGTCAGCGGAATTCTGAGAAAAATAGAAGAGTTGTGAAGCATTTTTAAGTTTCAGCGGAATTCCGAGAACAATGGAAGAATTCCGAAGCATTTTTAAACTTCAAAACTTCAGCAGAATTCCGAGAACAATGGAAGAATTCCAAAACATTCTTAAACTTCAGCGGAATTCCGAGAACAATGGAAGAGTTCCAAAGCATTTTTAAAAGTCAGCGGAATTCCGAGAACAATGGAAGAGTTCCGAAGCATTTTTAAAAGTCTGCGGAATTCCGAGAACAATGGAAGAGTTCCGAAGCATTTTTAAACTTCAGCAGAATTCCTGGCACAATGGAAGAGTTCTGAAGCATTTTTAAAAGTCAGCAGAATTCCGAGAACAATAGAAGGGTACCAAAGCATGCTTAAACTTCAGCGGAATTCTGAGAACAATGTAAGAGTTCCGAAGCATTTTTAAACTTCACCAGAATTCCGAGAACAATGGAAGAGTTCTGAAGCATTTTTAAACATCAGCGGAATTTTGAAAACAATCGAAGAGTTCCGAAGCATTTTTAAAAGTCAGCGGAATTCCGTGAACAATGGAAGAGTTGTGAAGCATTTTTAAGCGTCAGCGGAATTCCGAGAACAATGGAAGAGTTCCGAAGCATTTTTAAACTTCAGCAGAATTCCGAGAACAATGAAAGAGTTCCGAAGCATTCTTAAACTTCAGCGGAATTCCGAGAACAATGGAAGAGTTCCGAAGCATTTTTAAAAGTCAGCAGAATTCCGAGAACAATGGAAGAGTTCCGAAGCATTTTTAAAAGTCAGCAGTATTCCGAGAACAATAGAAGGGTACCAAAGCATGTTTAAACTTCAGCGGAATTCTGAGAACAATGTAAGAGTTCCGAAGCATTTTTAAACTTCACCGGAATTCCGAGAACAATGGAAGAGTCTCGAAGCATTTTTAAACGTCAGCGGAATTCCGAGAACAATGGAAGAGTTCTGAAGCATTTTTAAACGTCAGCGGAATTTTGAAAACAATGGAAGATTTCCGAAGCATTTTTAAACGTCAGCGGAATTCTCTGAACACTGGAAGAGTTCCGAAGCATTTTTAAATGTCAGCGGAATTCCGAGAACAATGGAAGAGTTCCGAAGCATTTTTAAACTTCAGCAGAATTCCGAGAACAATGGAAGAGTTCCGAAGCATTCTTAAACTTCAGCAGAATTCCGAGAACAATGGAAGAGTTCCGAAGCATTTTTAAATGTCAGCGGAATTCCGAGAACAATAGAAGAGTTGTGAAGCATTTTTTGAGCGTCAGCGGAATTCTGAGAACAATGGAAGAATTCCGAAGCATTTTTAAACTTCAAAACTTCAGCAGAATTCCGAGAACAATGGAAGAGTTCCGAAGCATTCTTAAACTTCAGCGGAATTCCGAGAACAATTGAAGAGTTTTGAAGCAATTTTAAGCGTCAGCGGAATTCCGAGAACAATGGAAGAGTTCCGAAGCATTTTTAAACGTCAGCGGAATTCCGAGAACAATGGAAGAGTTCTGAAGCTTTTTTAAAAGTCAGCGGAATTCTGAGAAAAATAGAAGAGTTGTGAAGCATTTTTAAGTGTCAGCGGAATTCCGAGAACAATGGAAGAATTCCGAAGCATTTTTAAACTTCAAAACTTCAGCAGAATTCCGAGAACAATGGAAGAGTTCCGAAGCATTCTTAAACTTCAGCGGAATTCCGAGAACAATGGAAGAGTTTTGAAGCAATTTTAAGCGTCAGCGGAATTCCGAGAACAATGGAAGAGTTCCGAAGCATTTTTAAACGTCAGCGGAATTCCGAGAACAATGGAAGAGTTCTGAAGCATTTTTAAAAGTCAGCGGAATTCTGAGAAAAATAGAAGAGTTGTGAAGCATTTTTAAGTTTCAGCGGAATTCCGAGAACAATGGAAGAATTCCGAAGCATTTTTAAACTTCAAAACTTCAGCAGAATTCCGAGAACAATGGAAGAATTCCAAAACATTCTTAAACTTCAGCGGAATTCCGAGAACAATGGAAGAGTTCCAAAGCATTTTTAAAAGTCAGCGGAATTCCGAGAACAATGGAAGAGTTCCGAAGCATTTTTAAAAGTCTGCGGAATTCCGAGAACAATGGAAGAGTTCCGAAGCATTTTTAAACTTCAGCAGAATTCCTGGCACAATGGAAGAGTTCTGAAGCATTTTTAAAAGTCAGCAGAATTCCGAGAACAATAGAAGGGTACCAAAGCATGCTTAAACTTCAGCGGAATTCTGAGAACAATGTAAGAGTTCCGAAGCATTTTTAAACTTCACCAGAATTCCGAGAACAATGGAAGAGTTCTGAAGCATTTTTAAACATCAGCGGAATTTTGAAAACAATCGAAGAGTTCCGAAGCATTTTTAAAAGTCAGCGGAATTCCGTGAACAATGGAAGAGTTGTGAAGCATTTTTAAGCGTCAGCGGAATTCCGAGAACAATGGAAGAGTTCCGAAGCATTTTTAAACTTCAGCAGAATTCCGAGAACAATGAAAGAGTTCCGAAGCATTCTTAAACTTCAGCGGAATTCCGAGAACAATGGAAGAGTTCCGAAGCATTTTTAAAAGTCAGCAGAATTCCGAGAACAATGGAAGAGTTCCGAAGCATTTTTAAAAGTCAGCAGTATTCCGAGAACAATAGAAGGGTACCAAAGCATGTTTAAACTTCAGCGGAATTCTGAGAACAATGTAAGAGTTCCGAAGCATTTTTAAACTTCACCGGAATTCCGAGAACAATGGAAGAGTCTCGAAGCATTTTTAAACGTCAGCGGAATTCCGAGAACAATGGAAGAGTTCTGAAGCATTTTTAAACTTCAGCGGAATTTTGAAAACAATGGAAGATTTCCGAAGCATTTTTAAACGTCAGCGGAATTCTCTGAACACTGGAAGAGTTCCGAAGCATTTTTAAATGTCAGCGGAATTCCGAGAACAATGGAAGAGTTCCGAAGCATTTTTAAACTTCAGCAGAATTCCGAGAACAATGGAAGAGTTCCGAAGCATTCTTAAACTTCAGCAGAATTCCGAGAACAATGGAAGAGTTCCGAAGCATTTTTAAATGTCAGCGGAATTCCGAGAACAATAGAAGAGTTGTGAAGCATTTTTAAGCGTCAGCGGAATTCTGAGAACAATGGAAGAATTCCGAAGCATTTTTAAACTTCAAAACTTCAGCAGAATTCCGAGAACAATGGAAGAGTTCCGAAGCATTCTTAAACTTCAGCGGAATTCCGAGAACAATTGAAGAGTTTTGAAGCAATTTTAAGCGTCAGCGGAATTCCGAGAACAATGGAAGAGTTCCGAAGCATTTTTAAACGTCAGCGGAATTCCGAGAACAATGGAAGAGTTCTGAAGCTTTTTTAAAAGTCAGCGGAATTCTGAGAAAAATAGAAGAGTTGTGAAGCATTTTTAAGTGTCAGCGGAATTCCGAGAACAATGGAAGAATTCCGAAGCATTTTTAAACTTCAAAACTTCAGCAGAATTCCGAGAACAATGGAAGAATTCCGAAGCATTCTTAAACTTCAGCGGAATTCCGAGAACAATGGAAGAGTTCCGAAGCATTTTCAAAAGTCAGCGGAATTCCGAGAACAATGGAAAAGTTCCGAAGCATTTTTACACTTCAGCAGAATTCCTGGAACAATGGAAGAGTTCTGAAGCATTTTTCAAAGTCAGCAGAATTCCGAGAACCATAGAAGGGTACCAAAGCATGTTTAAACTTCACCGGAATTCCGAGAACAATGGAAGAGTTCCGAAGCATTTTTAAACATCAGCGGAATTCCGAGAACAATGGAAGAGTTCTGAAGCATTTTTAAACGTCAGCGGAATTCCGAGAACAATAGAAGAGTTGTGAAGCATTTTTAAGCGTCAGCGGAATTCTGAGAACAATGGAAGAATTCCAAAGCATTTTTAAACTTCAAAACTTCAGCAGAATTCCGAGAACAATGGAAGAGTTCCGAAGCATTCTTAAACTTCAGCGGAATTCCGAGAACAATGGAAGAGTTTTGAAGCAATTTTAAGCGTCAGCGGAATTCCGAGAACAATGGAAGAGTTCCGAAGCATTTTTAAACGTCAGCGGAATTCCGAGAACAATGGAAGAGTTCTGAAGCATTTTTAAAAGTCAGCGGAATTCTGAGAACAATAGAAGAGTTGTGAAGCATTTTTAAGCGTCAGCGGAATTCCGAGAACAATGGAAGAATTCCGAAGCATTTTTAAACTTCAGCAGAATTCCGAGAACAATGGAAGAGTTCCGAAGCATTCATAAACTTCAGCGGAATTCCGAGAGCAATGGAAGAGTTCCGAAGCATTTTTAAATGTCAGCGGAATTCCGAGAACAATAGAAGAGTTGTGAAGCATTTTTAAGCGTCAGCGGAATTCTGAGCACAATGGAAGAATTCCGAAGCATTTTTAAACTTCAAAACTTCAGCGGAATTCCGAGAACAATGGAAGAGTTTTGAAGCAATTTTAAGTTTCAGCGGAATTCCGAGAACAATGGAAGAGTTCCGAAGCATTTTTAAACGTCAGCGGAATTCCGAGAACAAGGGAAGAATTCCAAAACATTCTTAAACTTCAGCGGAATTCCGAGAACAATGGAAGAGTTCCAAAGCATTTTTAAAAGTCAGCGGAATTCCGAGAACAATGGAAGAGTTCCGAAGCATTTTTAAAAGTCTGCGGAATTCCGAGAACAATGGAAGAGTTCCGAAGCATTTTTAAACTTCAGCAGAATTCCTGGCACAATGGAAGAGTTCTGAAGCATTTTTAAAAGTCAGCAGAATTCCGAGAACAATAGAAGGGTACCAAAGCATGCTTAAACTTCAGCGGAATTCTGAGAACAATGTAAGAGTTCCGAAGCATTTTTAAACTTCACCAGAATTCCGAGAACAATGGAAGAGTTCTGAAGCATTTTTAAACATCAGCGGAATTTTGAAAACAATCGAAGAGTTCCGAAGCATTTTTAAAAGTCAGCGGAATTCCGTGAACAATGGAAGAGTTGTGAAGCATTTTTAAGCGTCAGCGGAATTCCGAGAACAATGGAAGAGTTCCGAAGCATTTTTAAACTTCAGCAGAATTCCGAGAACAATGAAAGAGTTCCGAAGCATTCTTAAACTTCAGCGGAATTCCGAGAACAATGGAAGAGTTCCGAAGCATTTTTAAAAGTCAGCAGAATTCCGAGAACAATGGAAGAGTTCCGAAGCATTTTTAAAAGTCAGCAGTATTCCGAGAACAATAGAAGGGTACCAAAGCATGTTTAAACTTCAGCGGAATTCTGAGAACAATGTAAGAGTTCCGAAGCATTTTTAAACTTCACCGGAATTCCGAGAACAATGGAAGAGTCTCGAAGCATTTTTAAACGTCAGCGGAATTCCGAGAACAATGGAAGAGTTCTGAAGCATTTTTAAACGTCAGCGGAATTTTGAAAACAATGGAAGATTTCCGAAGCATTTTTAAACGTCAGCGGAATTCTCTGAACACTGGAAGAGTTCCGAAGCATTTTTAAATGTCAGCGGAATTCCGAGAACAATGGAAGAGTTCCGAAGCATTTTTAAACTTCAGCAGAATTCCGAGAACAATGGAAGAGTTCCGAAGCATTCTTAAACTTCAGCAGAATTCCGAGAACAATGGAAGAGTTCCGAAGCATTTTTAAATGTCAGCGGAATTCCGAGAACAATAGAAGAGTTGTGAAGCATTTTTTGAGCGTCAGCGGAATTCTGAGAACAATGGAAGAATTCCGAAGCATTTTTAAACTTCAAAACTTCAGCAGAATTCCGAGAACAATGGAAGAGTTCCGAAGCATTCTTAAACTTCAGCGGAATTCCGAGAACAATTGAAGAGTTTTGAAGCAATTTTAAGCGTCAGCGGAATTCCGAGAACAATGGAAGAGTTCCGAAGCATTTTTAAACGTCAGCGGAATTCCGAGAACAATGGAAGAGTTCTGAAGCTTTTTTAAAAGTCAGCGGAATTCTGAGAAAAATAGAAGAGTTGTGAAGCATTTTTAAGTGTCAGCGGAATTCCGAGAACAATGGAAGAATTCCGAAGCATTTTTAAACTTCAAAACTTCAGCAGAATTCCGAGAACAATGGAAGAGTTCCGAAGCATTCTTAAACTTCAGCGGAATTCCGAGAACAATGGAAGAGTTTTGAAGCAATTTTAAGCGTCAGCGGAATTCCGAGAACAATGGAAGAGTTCCGAAGCATTTTTAAACGTCAGCGGAATTCCGAGAACAATGGAAGAGTTCTGAAGCATTTTTAAAAGTCAGCGGAATTCTGAGAAAAATAGAAGAGTTGTGAAGCATTTTTAAGTTTCAGCGGAATTCCGAGAACAATGGAAGAATTCCGAAGCATTTTTAAACTTCAAAACTTCAGCAGAATTCCGAGAACAATGGAAGAATTCCAAAACATTCTTAAACTTCAGCGGAATTCCGAGAACAATGGAAGAGTTCCAAAGCATTTTTAAAAGTCAGCGGAATTCCGAGAACAATGGAAGAGTTCCGAAGCATTTTTAAAAGTCTGCGGAATTCCGAGAACAATGGAAGAGTTCCGAAGCATTTTTAAACTTCAGCAGAATTCCTGGCACAATGGAAGAGTTCTGAAGCATTTTTAAAAGTCAGCAGAATTCCGAGAACAATAGAAGGGTACCAAAGCATGCTTAAACTTCAGCGGAATTCTGAGAACAATGTAAGAGTTCCGAAGCATTTTTAAACTTCACCAGAATTCCGAGAACAATGGAAGAGTTCTGAAGCATTTTTAAACATCAGCGGAATTTTGAAAACAATCGAAGAGTTCCGAAGCATTTTTAAAAGTCAGCGGAATTCCGTGAACAATGGAAGAGTTGTGAAGCATTTTTAAGCGTCAGCGGAATTCCGAGAACAATGGAAGAGTTCCGAAGCATTTTTAAACTTCAGCAGAATTCCGAGAACAATGAAAGAGTTCCGAAGCATTCTTAAACTTCAGCGGAATTCCGAGAACAATGGAAGAGTTCCGAAGCATTTTTAAAAGTCAGCAGAATTCCGAGAACAATGGAAGAGTTCCGAAGCATTTTTAAAAGTCAGCAGTATTCCGAGAACAATAGAAGGGTACCAAAGCATGTTTAAACTTCAGCGGAATTCTGAGAACAATGTAAGAGTTCCGAAGCATTTTTAAACTTCACCGGAATTCCGAGAACAATGGAAGAGTCTCGAAGCATTTTTAAACGTCAGCGGAATTCCGAGAACAATGGAAGAGTTCTGAAGCATTTTTAAACTTCAGCGGAATTTTGAAAACAATGGAAGATTTCCGAAGCATTTTTAAACGTCAGCGGAATTCTCTGAACACTGGAAGAGTTCCGAAGCATTTTTAAATGTCAGCGGAATTCCGAGAACAATGGAAGAGTTCCGAAGCATTTTTAAACTTCAGCAGAATTCCGAGAACAATGGAAGAGTTCCGAAGCATTCTTAAACTTCAGCAGAATTCCGAGAACAATGGAAGAGTTCCGAAGCATTTTTAAATGTCAGCGGAATTCCGAGAACAATAGAAGAGTTGTGAAGCATTTTTAAGCGTCAGCGGAATTCTGAGAACAATGGAAGAATTCCGAAGCATTTTTAAACTTCAAAACTTCAGCAGAATTCCGAGAACAATGGAAGAGTTCCGAAGCATTCTTAAACTTCAGCGGAATTCCGAGAACAATTGAAGAGTTTTGAAGCAATTTTAAGCGTCAGCGGAATTCCGAGAACAATGGAAGAGTTCCGAAGCATTTTTAAACGTCAGCGGAATTCCGAGAACAATGGAAGAGTTCTGAAGCTTTTTTAAAAGTCAGCGGAATTCTGAGAAAAATAGAAGAGTTGTGAAGCATTTTTAAGTGTCAGCGGAATTCCGAGAACAATGGAAGAATTCCGAAGCATTTTTAAACTTCAAAACTTCAGCAGAATTCCGAGAACAATGGAAGAATTCCGAAGCATTCTTAAACTTCAGCGGAATTCCGAGAACAATGGAAGAGTTCCGAAGCATTTTCAAAAGTCAGCGGAATTCCGAGAACAATGGAAAAGTTCCGAAGCATTTTTACACTTCAGCAGAATTCCTGGAACAATGGAAGAGTTCTGAAGCATTTTTCAAAGTCAGCAGAATTCCGAGAACCATAGAAGGGTACCAAAGCATGTTTAAACTTCACCGGAATTCCGAGAACAATGGAAGAGTTCCGAAGCATTTTTAAACATCAGCGGAATTCCGAGAACAATGGAAGAGTTCTGAAGCATTTTTAAACGTCAGCGGAATTCCGAGAACAATAGAAGAGTTGTGAAGCATTTTTAAGCGTCAGCGGAATTCTGAGAACAATGGAAGAATTCCAAAGCATTTTTAAACTTCAAAACTTCAGCAGAATTCCGAGAACAATGGAAGAGTTCCGAAGCATTCTTAAACTTCAGCGGAATTCCGAGAACAATGGAAGAGTTTTGAAGCAATTTTAAGCGTCAGCGGAATTCCGAGAACAATGGAAGAGTTCCGAAGCATTTTTAAACGTCAGCGGAATTCCGAGAACAATGGAAGAGTTCTGAAGCATTTTTAAAAGTCAGCGGAATTCTGAGAACAATAGAAGAGTTGTGAAGCATTTTTAAGCGTCAGCGGAATTCCGAGAACAATGGAAGAATTCCGAAGCATTTTTAAACTTCAGCAGAATTCCGAGAACAATGGAAGAGTTCCGAAGCATTCATAAACTTCAGCGGAATTCCGAGAGCAATGGAAGAGTTCCGAAGCATTTTTAAATGTCAGCGGAATTCCGAGAACAATAGAAGAGTTGTGAAGCATTTTTAAGCGTCAGCGGAATTCTGAGCACAATGGAAGAATTCCGAAGCATTTTTAAACTTCAAAACTTCAGCGGAATTCCGAGAACAATGGAAGAGTTTTGAAGCAATTTTAAGTTTCAGCGGAATTCCGAGAACAATGGAAGAGTTCCGAAGCATTTTTAAACGTCAGCGGAATTCCGAGAACAAGGGAAGAGTTCTGAAGCATTTTTAAAAGTCAGCGGAATTCTGAGAAAAATAGAAGAGTTGTGAAGCATTTTTAAGCGTCAGCGGAATTCCGAGAACAATGGAAGAATTCCGAAGCATTTTTAAACTTCAAAACTTCAGCAGAATTCCGAGAACAATGGAAGAATTCCGAAGCATTCTTAAACTTCAGCGGAATTCCGAGAACAATGGAAGAGTTCCGAAGCATTTTCAAAGGTCAGCGGAATTCCGAGAACAATGGAAAAGTTCCGAAGCATTTTTACACTTCAGCAGAATTCCTGGAACAATGGAAGAGTTCTGAAGCATTTTTCAAAGTCAGCAGAATTCCGAGAACCATAGAAGGGTACCAAAGCATGTTTAAACTTCACCGGAATTCCGAGAACAATGGAAGAGTTCCGAAGCATTTTTAAACATCAGCGGAATTCCGAGAACAATGGAAGAGTTCTGAAGCATTTTTAAACGTCAGCGGAATTCCGAGAATAATAGAAGAGTTGTGAAGCATTTTTAAGCGTCAGCGGAATTCTGAGAACAATGGAAGAATTCCAAAGCATTTTTAAACTTCAAAACTTCAGCAGAATTCCGAGAACAATGGAAGAGTTCCGAAGCATTCTTAAACTTCAGCGGAATTCCGAGAACAATGGAAGAGTTTTGAAGCAATTTTAAGCGTCAGCGGAATTCCGAGAACAATGGAAGAGTTCCGAAGCATTTTTAAACGTCAGCGGAATTCCGAGAACAATGGAAGAGTTCTGAAGCATTTTTAAAAGTCAGCGGAATTCTGAGAACAATAGAAGAGTTGTGAAGCATTTTTAAGCGTCAGCGGAATTCCGAGAACAATGGAAGAATTCCGAAGCATTTTTAAACTTCAGCAGAATTCCGAGAACAATGGAAGAGTTCCGAAGCATTCATAAACTTCAGCGGAATTCCGAGAGCAATGGAAGAGTTCCGAAGCATTTTTAAATGTCAGCGGAATTCCGAGAACAATAGAAGAGTTGTGAAGCATTTTTAAGCGTCAGCGGAATTCTGAGCACAATGGAAGAATTCCGAAGCATTTTTAAACTTCAAAACTTCAGCAGAATTCCGAGAACAATGGAAGAATTCCAAAGCATTTTTAAAAGTCAGCGGAATTCCGAGAACAATGGAAGAGTTCCGAAGCATTTTTAAAAGTCAGCGGAATTCCGAGAACAATGGAAGAGTTCCGAAGCATTTTTAAACTTCATCAGAAGTCCTGGCACAATGGAAGAGTTCTGAACCACTTTTAAAAGTCAGCAGAATTCCGAGAACAATAGTAGGGTACCAAAGCATGTTAAAACTTCAGCGGAATTCTGAGAACAATGTAAGAGTTCCGAAGCATTTTTAAACTTCACCGGAATTCCGAGAACAATGGAAGAGTTCTGAAGCATTTTTAAACGTCAGCGGAATTTTGAAAACAATCGAAGAGTTCCAAAGCATTTTTAAAAGTCAGCGGAATTCCGTGAACAATGGAAGAGTTGTGAAGCATTTTTAAGCGTCACCGGAAATCCGAGAACAATGGAAGAATTCCGAAGCATTTTTAAACTTCAAAACTTCAGCAGAATTCCGAGAACAATGGAAGAGTTCCGAAGCATTCTTAAACTTCAGCGGAATTCCGAGAACAATGGAAGAGTTTTGAAGCAATTTTAAGCGTCAGCGGAATTCCGAGAACAATGGAAAAGTTCTGAAGCATTTTTAAATGTCAGCGGAATTCCGGGAACAATAGAAGAGTTGTGAAGCATTTTTAAGCGTCAGCGGAATTCTGAGAACAATGGAAGAATTCCGAAGCATTTTTAAACTTCAAAACTTCAGCAGAATTCCGAGAACAATGGAAGAGTTCCGAAGCATTCTTAAACTTCAGCGGAATTCCGAGAACAATGGAAGAGTTTTGAAGCAATTTTAAGCGTCAGCGGAATTCCGAGAACAATGGAAGAGTTCCGAAGCATTTTTAAACGTCAGCGGAATTCCGAGAACAATGGAAGATTTCTGAAGCATTTTTAAACTTCAAAACTTCAGCAGAATTCCGAGAACAATGGAAGAATTCCGAAGCATTTTTAAACTTCAGCAGAATTCCGAGAACAATGGAAGAGTTCCGAAGCATTCTTAAACTTCAGCAGAATTCCGAGAACAATGGAAGAGTTCCGAAGCATTTTTAAACGTCAACGGAATTCCGAGAACAATGGAAGAGTTCTGAAGCATTTTTAAAAGTCAGCGGAATTCTGAGAAAAATAGAAGAGTTGTGAAGCATTTTTAAGCGTGAGCGGAATTCCGAGAACAATGGAAGAATTCCGAAGCATTTTTAAACTTCAAAACTTCAGCAGAATTCCGAAAGCAATGGAAGAATTCCGAAGCATTCTTAAACTTCAGCGGAATTCCGAGAACAATGGAAGAGTTCCGAAGCATTTTTAAAAGTCAGCGGAATTCCGAGAACAATGGAAGAGTTCCGAAGCATTTTTACACTTCAGCAGAATTCCTGGAACAATGGAAGAGTTCTGAAGCATTTTTCAAAGTCAGCAGAATTCCGAGAACAATAGAAGGGTACCAAAGCATGTTTAAACTTCAGCGGAATTCTGAGAACAATGTAAGAGTTCCGAAGCATTTTTAAACTTCACCGGAATTCCGAGAACAATGGAAGAGTTCCGAAGCATTTTTAAACATCAGCGGAATTCCGAGAACAATGGAAGAGTTCTGAAGCATTTTTAAACGTCAGCGGAATTCCGAGAACAATAGAAGAGTTGTGAAGCATTTTTAAGCGTCAGCGGAATTCTGAGAACAATGGAAGAATTCCGAAGCATTTTTAAACTTCAAAACTTCAGCAGAATTCCGAGAACAATGGAAGAGTTCCGAAGCATTCTTAAACTTCAGCGGAATTCCGAGAACAAAGGAAGAGTTCTGAAGCATTTTTAAAAGTCAGCGGAATTCTGAGAACAATAGAAGAGTTGTGAAGCATTTTTAAGCGTCAGAAGAATTCCGAGAACAATGGAAGAATTCCGAAGCATTTTTAAACTTCAAAACTTCAGCAGAATTCCGAGAACAATGGTAGAATTCCGAAGCATTCTTAAACTTCAGCAGAATTACGAGCACAATGGAAGAGTTCCGAAGCATTCTTAAACTTCAGCGGAATTCCGAGAACAATGGAAGAGTTTTGAAGCATTTTTACACTTCAGCAGAATTCCTGGAACAATGGAAGAGTTCTGAAGCATTTTTCAAAGTC
This sequence comes from Phyllobates terribilis, assembly GCF_046119375.1. Taxonomy (NCBI): domain Eukaryota; kingdom Metazoa; phylum Chordata; class Amphibia; order Anura; family Dendrobatidae; genus Phyllobates; species Phyllobates terribilis. The sequence goes on along the minus strand of NW_027362788.1, from coordinate 7,506,107 downwards.
AGCAGAATTCCGAGAACCATAGAAGGGTACCAAAGCATGTTTAAACTTCACCGGAATTCCGAGAACAATGGAAGAGTTCCGAAGCATTTTTAAACATCAGCGGAATTCCGAGAACAATGGAAGAGTTCTGAAGCATTTTTAAACGTCAGCGGAATTCCGAGAACAATAGAAGAGTTGTGAAGCATTTTTAAGCGTCAGCGGAATTCTGAGAACAATGGAAGAATTCCAAAGCATTTTTAAACTTCAAAACTTCAGCAGAATTCCGAGAACAATGGAAGAGTTCCGAAGCATTCTTAAACTTCAGCGGAATTCCGAGAACAATGGAAGAGTTTTGAAGCAATTTTAAGCGTCAGCGGAATTCCGAGAACAATGGAAGAGTTCCGAAGCATTTTTAAACGTCAGCGGAATTCCGAGAACAATGGAAGAGTTCTGAAGCATTTTTAAAAGTCAGCGGAATTCTGAGAACAATAGAAGAGTTGTGAAGCATTTTTAAGCGTCAGCGGAATTCCGAGAACAATGGAAGAATTCCGAAGCATTTTTAAACTTCAGCAGAATTCCGAGAACAATGGAAGAGTTCCGAAGCATTCATAAACTTCAGCGGAATTCCGAGAGCAATGGAAGAGTTCCGAAGCATTTTTAAATGTCAGCGGAATTCCGAGAACAATAGAAGAGTTGTGAAGCATTTTTAAGCGTCAGCGGAATTCTGAGCACAATGGAAGAATTCCGAAGCATTTTTAAACTTCAAAACTTCAGCGGAATTCCGAGAACAATGGAAGAGTTTTGAAGCAATTTTAAGTTTCAGCGGAATTCCGAGAACAATGGAAGAGTTCCGAAGCATTTTTAAACGTCAGCGGAATTCCGAGAACAATGGAAGAGTTCTGAAGCATTTTTAAAAGTCAGCGGAATTCTGAGAAAAATAGAAGAGTTGTGAAGCATTTTTAAGCGTCAGCGGAATTCCGAGAACAATGGAAGAATTCCGAAGCATTTTTAAACTTCAAAACTTCAGCAGAATTCCGAGAACAATGGAAGAATTCCAAAGCATTTTTAAAAGTCAGCGGAATTCCGAGAACAATGGAAGAGTTCCGAAGCATTTTTAAAAGTCAGCGGAATTCCGAGAACAATGGAAGAGTTCCGAAGCATTTTTAAACTTCAGCAGAAGTCCTGGCACAATGGAAGAGTTCTGAACCATTTTTAAAAGTCAGCAGAATTCCGAGAACAATAGTAGGGTACCAAAGCATGTTAAAACTTCAGCGGAATTCTGAGAACAATGTAAGAGTTCCGAAGCATTTTTAAACTTCACCGGAATTCCGAGAACAATGGAAGAGTTCTGAAGCATTTTTAAACGTCAGCGGAATTTTGAAAACAATCGAAGAGTTCCAAAGCATTTTTAAAAGTCAGCGGAATTCCGTGAACAATGGAAGAGTTGTGAAGCATTTTTAAGCGTCACCGGAAATCCGAGAACAATGGAAGAATTCCGAAGCATTTTTAAACTTCAAAACTTCAGCAGAATTCCGAGAACAATGGAAGAGTTCCGAAGCATTCTTAAACTTCAGCGGAATTCCGAGAACAATGGAAGAGTTTTGAAGCAATTTTAAGCGTCAGCGGAATTCCGAGAACAATGGAAAAGTTCTGAAGCATTTTTAAATGTCAGCGGAATTCCGGGAACAATAGAAGAGTTGTGAAGCATTTTTAAGCGTCAGCGGAATTCTGAGAACAATGGAAGAATTCCGAAGCATTTTTAAACTTCAAAACTTCAGCAGAATTCCGAGAACAATGGAAGAGTTCCGAAGCATTCTTAAACTTCAGCGGAATTCCGAGAACAATGGAAGAGTTTTGAAGCAATTTTAAGCGTCAGCGGAATTCCGAGAACAATGGAAGAGTTCCGAAGCATTTTTAAACGTCAGCGGAATTCCGAGAACAATGGAAGAGTTCTGAAGCTTTTTTAAAAGTCAGCGGAATTCTGAGAAAAATAGAAGAGTTGTGAAGCATTTTTAAGTGTCAGCGGAATTCCGAGAACAATGGAAGAATTCCGAAGCATTTTTAAACTTCAAAACTTCAGCAGAATTCCGAGAACAATGGAAGAATTCCGAAGCATTCTTAAACTTCAGCGGAATTCCGAGAACAATGGAAGAGTTCCGAAGCATTTTCAAAAGTCAGCGGAATTCCGAGAACAATGGAAAAGTTCCGAAGCATTTTTACACTTCAGCAGAATTCCTGGAACAATGGAAGAGTTCTGAAGCATTTTTCAAAGTCAGCAGAATTCCGAGAACCATAGAAGGGTACCAAAGCATGTTTAAACTTCACCGGAATTCCGAGAACAATGGAAGAGTTCCGAAGCATTTTTAAACATCAGCGGAATTCCGAGAACAATGGAAGAGTTCTGAAGCATTTTTAAACGTCAGCGGAATTCCGAGAACAATAGAAGAGTTGTGAAGCATTTTTAAGCGTCAGCGGAATTCTGAGAACAATGGAAGAATTCCAAAGCATTTTTAAACTTCAAAACTTCAGCAGAATTCCGAGAACAATGGAAGAGTTCCGAAGCATTCTTAAACTTCAGCGGAATTCCGAGAACAATGGAAGAGTTTTGAAGCAATTTTAAGCGTCAGCGGAATTCCGAGAACAATGGAAGAGTTCCGAAGCATTTTTAAACGTCAGCGGAATTCCGAGAACAATGGAAGAGTTCTGAAGCATTTTTAAAAGTCAGCGGAATTCTGAGAACAATAGAAGAGTTGTGAAGCATTTTTAAGCGTCAGCGGAATTCCGAGAACAATGGAAGAATTCCGAAGCATTTTTAAACTTCAGCAGAATTCCGAGAACAATGGAAGAGTTCCGAAGCATTCATAAACTTCAGCGGAATTCCGAGAGCAATGGAAGAGTTCCGAAGCATTTTTAAATGTCAGCGGAATTCCGAGAACAATAGAAGAGTTGTGAAGCATTTTTAAGCGTCAGCGGAATTCTGAGCACAATGGAAGAATTCCGAAGCATTTTTAAACTTCAAAACTTCAGCGGAATTCCGAGAACAATGGAAGAGTTTTGAAGCAATTTTAAGTTTCAGCGGAATTCCGAGAACAATGGAAGAGTTCCGAAGCATTTTTAAACGTCAGCGGAATTCCGAGAACAAGGGAAGAGTTCTGAAGCATTTTTAAAAGTCAGCGGAATTCTGAGAAAAATAGAAGAGTTGTGAAGCATTTTTAAGCGTCAGCGGAATTCCGAGAACAATGGAAGAATTCCGAAGCATTTTTAAACTTCAAAACTTCAGCAGAATTCCGAGAACAATGGAAGAATTCCGAAGCATTCTTAAACTTCAGCGGAATTCCGAGAACAATGGAAGAGTTCCGAAGCATTTTCAAAGGTCAGCGGAATTCCGAGAACAATGGAAAAGTTCCGAAGCATTTTTACACTTCAGCAGAATTCCTGGAACAATGGAAGAGTTCTGAAGCATTTTTCAAAGTCAGCAGAATTCCGAGAACCATAGAAGGGTACCAAAGCATGTTTAAACTTCACCGGAATTCCGAGAACAATGGAAGAGTTCCGAAGCATTTTTAAACATCAGCGGAATTCCGAGAACAATGGAAGAGTTCTGAAGCATTTTTAAACGTCAGCGGAATTCCGAGAATAATAGAAGAGTTGTGAAGCATTTTTAAGCGTCAGCGGAATTCTGAGAACAATGGAAGAATTCCAAAGCATTTTTAAACTTCAAAACTTCAGCAGAATTCCGAGAACAATGGAAGAGTTCCGAAGCATTCTTAAACTTCAGCGGAATTCCGAGAACAATGGAAGAGTTTTGAAGCAATTTTAAGCGTCAGCGGAATTCCGAGAACAATGGAAGAGTTCCGAAGCATTTTTAAACGTCAGCGGAATTCCGAGAACAATGGAAGAGTTCTGAAGCATTTTTAAAAGTCAGCGGAATTCTGAGAACAATAGAAGAGTTGTGAAGCATTTTTAAGCGTCAGCGGAATTCCGAGAACAATGGAAGAATTCCGAAGCATTTTTAAACTTCAGCAGAATTCCGAGAACAATGGAAGAGTTCCGAAGCATTCATAAACTTCAGCGGAATTCCGAGAGCAATGGAAGAGTTCCGAAGCATTTTTAAATGTCAGCGGAATTCCGAGAACAATAGAAGAGTTGTGAAGCATTTTTAAGCGTCAGCGGAATTCTGAGCACAATGGAAGAATTCCGAAGCATTTTTAAACTTCAAAACTTCAGCAGAATTCCGAGAACAATGGAAGAATTCCAAAGCATTTTTAAAAGTCAGCGGAATTCCGAGAACAATGGAAGAGTTCCGAAGCATTTTTAAAAGTCAGCGGAATTCCGAGAACAATGGAAGAGTTCCGAAGCATTTTTAAACTTCATCAGAAGTCCTGGCACAATGGAAGAGTTCTGAACCATTTTTAAAAGTCAGCAGAATTCCGAGAACAATAGTAGGGTACCAAAGCATGTTAAAACTTCAGCGGAATTCTGAGAACAATGTAAGAGTTCCGAAGCATTTTTAAACTTCACCGGAATTCCGAGAACAATGGAAGAGTTCTGAAGCATTTTTAAACGTCAGCGGAATTTTGAAAACAATCGAAGAGTTCCAAAGCATTTTTAAAAGTCAGCGGAATTCCGTGAACAATGGAAGAGTTGTGAAGCATTTTTAAGCGTCACCGGAAATCCGAGAACAATGGAAGAATTCCGAAGCATTTTTAAACTTCAAAACTTCAGCAGAATTCCGAGAACAATGGAAGAGTTCCGAAGCATTCTTAAACTTCAGCGGAATTCCGAGAACAATGGAAGAGTTTTGAAGCAATTTTAAGCGTCAGCGGAATTCCGAGAACAATGGAAAAGTTCTGAAGCATTTTTAAATGTCAGCGGAATTCCGGGAACAATAGAAGAGTTGTGAAGCATTTTTAAGCGTCAGCGGAATTCTGAGAACAATGGAAGAATTCCGAAGCATTTTTAAACTTCAAAACTTCAGCAGAATTCCGAGAACAATGGAAGAGTTCCGAAGCATTCTTAAACTTCAGCGGAATTCCGAGAACAATGGAAGAGTTTTGAAGCAATTTTAAGCGTCAGCGGAATTCCGAGAACAATGGAAAAGTTCTGAAGCATTTTTAAATGTCAGCGGAATTCCGGGAACAATAGAAGAGTTGTGAAGCATTTTTAAGCGTCAGCGGAATTCTGAGAACAATGGAAGAATTCCGAAGCATTTTTAAACTTCAAAACTTCAGCAGAATTCCGAGAACAATGGAAGAGTTCCGAAGCATTCTTAAACTTCAGCGGAATTCCGAGAACAATGGAAGAGTTTTGAAGCAATTTTAAGCGTCAGCGGAATTCCGAGAACAATGGAAGAGTTCCGAAGCATTTTTAAACGTCAGCGGAATTCCGAGAACAATGGAAGATTTCTGAAGCATTTTTAAACTTCAAAACTTCAGCAGAATTCCGAGAACAATGGAAGAATTCCGAAGCATTTTTAAACTTCAGCAGAATTCCGAGAACAATGGAAGAGTTCCGAAGCATTCTTAAACTTCAGCAGAATTCCGAGAACAATGGAAGAGTTCCGAAGCATTTTTAAACGTCAATGGAATTCCGAGAACAATGGAAGAGTTCTGAAGCATTTTTAAAAGTCAGCGGAATTCTGAGAAAAATAGAAGAGTTGTGAAGCATTTTTAAGCGTGAGCGGAATTCCGAGAACAATGGAAGAATTCCGAAGCATTTTTAAACTTCAAAACTTCAGCAGAATTCCGAGAACAATGGAAGAGTTCCGAAGCATTCTTAAACTTCAGCGGAATTCCGAGAACAAAGGAAGAGTTCTGAAGCATTTTTAAAAGTCAGCGGAATTCTGAGAACAATAGAAGAGTTGTGAAGCATTTTTAAGCGTCAGAAGAATTCCGAGAACAATGGAAGAATTCCGAAGCATTTTTAAACTTCAAAACTTCAGCAGAATTCCGAGAACAATGGTAGAATTCCGAAGCATTCTTAAACTTCAGCAGAATTACGAGCACAATGGAAGAGTTCCGAAGCATTCTTAAACTTCAGCGGAATTCCGAGAACAATGGAAGAGTTTTGAAGCATTTTTACACTTCAGCAGAATTCCTGGAACAATGGAAGAGTTCTGAAGCATTTTTCAAAGTCAGCAGAATTCCGAGAACCATAGAAGGGTACCAAAGCATGTTTAAACTTCACCGGAATTCCGAGAACAATGGAAGAGTTCCGAAGCATTTTTAAACATCAGCGGAATTCCGAGAACAATGGAAGAGTTCTGAAGCATTTTTAAACGTCAGCGGAATTCCGAGAACAATAGAAGAGTTGTGAAGCATTTTTAAGCGTCAGCGGAATTCTGAGAACAATGGAAGAATTCCAAAGCATTTTTAAACTTCAAAACTTCAGCAGAATTCCGAGAACAATGGAAGAGTTCCGAAGCATTCTTAAACTTCAGCGGAATTCCGAGAACAATGGAAGAGTTTTGAAGCAATTTTAAGCGTCAGCGGAATTCCGAGAACAATGGAAGAGTTCCGAAGCATTTTTAAACGTCAGCGGAATTCCGAGAACAATGGAAGAGTTCTGAAGCATTTTTAAAAGTCAGCGGAATTCTGAGAACAATAGAAGAGTTGTGAAGCATTTTTAAGCGTCAGCGGAATTCCGAGAACAATGGAAGAATTCCGAAGCATTTTTAAACTTCAGCAGAATTCCGAGAACAATGGAAGAGTTCCGAAGCATTCATAAACTTCAGCGGAATTCCGAGAGCAATGGAAGAGTTCCGAAGCATTTTTAAATGTCAGCGGAATTCCGAGAACAATAGAAGAGTTGTGAAGCATTTTTAAGCGTCAGCGGAATTCTGAGCACAATGGAAGAATTCCGAAGCATTTTTAAACTTCAAAACTTCAGCGGAATTCCGAGAACAATGGAAGAGTTTTGAAGCAATTTTAAGTTTCAGCGGAATTCCGAGAACAATGGAAGAGTTCCGAAGCATTTTTAAACGTCAGCGGAATTCCGAGAACAATGGAAGAGTTCTGAAGCATTTTTAAAAGTCAGCGGAATTCTGAGAAAAATAGAAGAGTTGTGAAGCATTTTTAAGCGTCAGCGGAATTCCGAGAACAATGGAAGAATTCCGAAGCATTTTTAAACTTCAAAACTTCAGCAGAATTCCGAGAACAATGGAAGAATTCCAAAGCATTTTTAAAAGTCAGCGGAATTCCGAGAACAATGGAAGAGTTCCGAAGCATTTTTAAAAGTCAGCGGAATTCCGAGAACAATGGAAGAGTTCCGAAGCATTTTTAAACTTCAGCAGAAGTCCTGGCACAATGGAAGAGTTCTGAACCATTTTTAAAAGTCAGCAGAATTCCGAGAACAATAGTAGGGTACCAAAGCATGTTAAAACTTCAGCGGAATTCTGAGAACAATGTAAGAGTTCCGAAGCATTTTTAAACTTCACCGGAATTCCGAGAACAATGGAAGAGTTCTGAAGCATTTTTAAACGTCAGCGGAATTTTGAAAACAATCGAAGAGTTCCAAAGCATTTTTAAAAGTCAGCGGAATTCCGTGAACAATGGAAGAGTTGTGAAGCATTTTTAAGCGTCACCGGAAATCCGAGAACAATGGAAGAATTCCGAAGCATTTTTAAACTTCAAAACTTCAGCAGAATTCCGAGAACAATGGAAGAGTTCCGAAGCATTCTTAAACTTCAGCGGAATTCCGAGAACAATGGAAGAGTTTTGAAGCAATTTTAAGCGTCAGCGGAATTCCGAGAACAATGGAAAAGTTCTGAAGCATTTTTAAATGTCAGCGGAATTCCGGGAACAATAGAAGAGTTGTGAAGCATTTTTAAGCGTCAGCGGAATTCTGAGAACAATGGAAGAATTCCGAAGCATTTTTAAACTTCAAAACTTCAGCAGAATTCCGAGAACAATGGAAGAGTTCCGAAGCATTCTTAAACTTCAGCGGAATTCCGAGAACAATGGAAGAGTTTTGAAGCAATTTTAAGCGTCAGCGGAATTCCGAGAACAATGGAAGAGTTCCGAAGCATTTTTAAACGTCAGCGGAATTCCGAGAACAATGGAAGAGTTCTGAAGCTTTTTTAAAAGTCAGCGGAATTCTGAGAAAAATAGAAGAGTTGTGAAGCATTTTTAAGTGTCAGCGGAATTCCGAGAACAATGGAAGAATTCCGAAGCATTTTTAAACTTCAAAACTTCAGCAGAATTCCGAGAACAATGGAAGAATTCCGAAGCATTCTTAAACTTCAGCGGAATTCCGAGAACAATGGAAGAGTTCCGAAGCATTTTCAAAAGTCAGCGGAATTCCGAGAACAATGGAAAAGTTCCGAAGCATTTTTACACTTCAGCAGAATTCCTGGAACAATGGAAGAGTTCTGAAGCATTTTTCAAAGTCAGCAGAATTCCGAGAACCATAGAAGGGTACCAAAGCATGTTTAAACTTCACCGGAATTCCGAGAACAATGGAAGAGTTCCGAAGCATTTTTAAACATCAGCGGAATTCCGAGAACAATGGAAGAGTTCTGAAGCATTTTTAAACGTCAGCGGAATTCCGAGAACAATAGAAGAGTTGTGAAGCATTTTTAAGCGTCAGCGGAATTCTGAGAACAATGGAAGAATTCCAAAGCATTTTTAAACTTCAAAACTTCAGCAGAATTCCGAGAACAATGGAAGAGTTCCGAAGCATTCTTAAACTTCAGCGGAATTCCGAGAACAATGGAAGAGTTTTGAAGCAATTTTAAGCGTCAGCGGAATTCCGAGAACAATGGAAGAGTTCCGAAGCATTTTTAAACGTCAGCGGAATTCCGAGAACAATGGAAGAGTTCTGAAGCATTTTTAAAAGTCAGCGGAATTCTGAGAACAATAGAAGAGTTGTGAAGCATTTTTAAGCGTCAGCGGAATTCCGAGAACAATGGAAGAATTCCGAAGCATTTTTAAACTTCAGCAGAATTCCGAGAACAATGGAAGAGTTCCGAAGCATTCATAAACTTCAGCGGAATTCCGAGAGCAATGGAAGAGTTCCGAAGCATTTTTAAATGTCAGCGGAATTCCGAGAACAATAGAAGAGTTGTGAAGCATTTTTAAGCGTCAGCGGAATTCTGAGCACAATGGAAGAATTCCGAAGCATTTTTAAACTTCAAAACTTCAGCGGAATTCCGAGAACAATGGAAGAGTTTTGAAGCAATTTTAAGTTTCAGCGGAATTCCGAGAACAATGGAAGAGTTCCGAAGCATTTTTAAACGTCAGCGGAATTCCGAGAACAAGGGAAGAGTTCTGAAGCATTTTTAAAAGTCAGCGGAATTCTGAGAAAAATAGAAGAGTTGTGAAGCATTTTTAAGCGTCAGCGGAATTCCGAGAACAATGGAAGAATTCCGAAGCATTTTTAAACTTCAAAACTTCAGCAGAATTCCGAGAACAATGGAAGAATTCCGAAGCATTCTTAAACTTCAGCGGAATTCCGAGAACAATGGAAGAGTTCCGAAGCATTTTCAAAGGTCAGCGGAATTCCGAGAACAATGGAAAAGTTCCGAAGCATTTTTACACTTCAGCAGAATTCCTGGAACAATGGAAGAGTTCTGAAGCATTTTTCAAAGTCAGCAGAATTCCGAGAACCATAGAAGGGTACCAAAGCATGTTTAAACTTCACCGGAATTCCGAGAACAATGGAAGAGTTCCGAAGCATTTTTAAACATCAGCGGAATTCCGAGAACAATGGAAGAGTTCTGAAGCATTTTTAAACGTCAGCGGAATTCCGAGAATAATAGAAGAGTTGTGAAGCATTTTTAAGCGTCAGCGGAATTCTGAGAACAATGGAAGAATTCCAAAGCATTTTTAAACTTCAAAACTTCAGCAGAATTCCGAGAACAATGGAAGAGTTCCGAAGCATTCTTAAACTTCAGCGGAATTCCGAGAACAATGGAAGAGTTTTGAAGCAATTTTAAGCGTCAGCGGAATTCCGAGAACAATGGAAGAGTTCCGAAGCATTTTTAAACGTCAGCGGAATTCCGAGAACAATGGAAGAGTTCTGAAGCATTTTTAAAAGTCAGCGGAATTCTGAGAACAATAGAAGAGTTGTGAAGCATTTTTAAGCGTCAGCGGAATTCCGAGAACAATGGAAGAATTCCGAAGCATTTTTAAACTTCAGCAGAATTCCGAGAACAATGGAAGAGTTCCGAAGCATTCATAAACTTCAGCGGAATTCCGAGAGCAATGGAAGAGTTCCGAAGCATTTTTAAATGTCAGCGGAATTCCGAGAACAATAGAAGAGTTGTGAAGCATTTTTAAGCGTCAGCGGAATTCTGAGCACAATGGAAGAATTCCGAAGCATTTTTAAACTTCAAAACTTCAGCAGAATTCCGAGAACAATGGAAGAATTCCAAAGCATTTTTAAAAGTCAGCGGAATTCCGAGAACAATGGAAGAGTTCCGAAGCATTTTTAAAAGTCAGCGGAATTCCGAGAACAATGGAAGAGTTCCGAAGCATTTTTAAACTTCATCAGAAGTCCTGGCACAATGGAAGAGTTCTGAACCATTTTTAAAAGTCAGCAGAATTCCGAGAACAATAGTAGGGTACCAAAGCATGTTAAAACTTCAGCGGAATTCTGAGAACAATGTAAGAGTTCCGAAGCATTTTTAAACTTCACCGGAATTCCGAGAACAATGGAAGAGTTCTGAAGCATTTTTAAACGTCAGCGGAATTTTGAAAACAATCGAAGAGTTCCAAAGCATTTTTAAAAGTCAGCGGAATTCCGTGAACAATGGAAGAGTTGTGAAGCATTTTTAAGCGTCACCGGAAATCCGAGAACAATGGAAGAATTCCGAAGCATTTTTAAACTTCAAAACTTCAGCAGAATTCCGAGAACAATGGAAGAGTTCCGAAGCATTCTTAAACTTCAGCGGAATTCCGAGAACAATGGAAGAGTTTTGAAGCAATTTTAAGCGTCAGCGGAATTCCGAGAACAATGGAAAAGTTCTGAAGCATTTTTAAATGTCAGCGGAATTCCGGGAACAATAGAAGAGTTGTGAAGCATTTTTAAGCGTCAGCGGAATTCTGAGAACAATGGAAGAATTCCGAAGCATTTTTAAACTTCAAAACTTCAGCAGAATTCCGAGAACAATGGAAGAGTTCCGAAGCATTCTTAAACTTCAGCGGAATTCCGAGAACAATGGAAGAGTTTTGAAGCAATTTTAAGCGTCAGCGGAATTCCGAGAACAATGGAAAAGTTCTGAAGCATTTTTAAATGTCAGCGGAATTCCGGGAACAATAGAAGAGTTGTGAAGCATTTTTAAGCGTCAGCGGAATTCTGAGAACAATGGAAGAATTCCGAAGCATTTTTAAACTTCAAAACTTCAGCAGAATTCCGAGAACAATGGAAGAGTTCCGAAGCATTCTTAAACTTCAGCGGAATTCCGAGAACAATGGAAGAGTTTTGAAGCAATTTTAAGCGTCAGCGGAATTCCGAGAACAATGGAAGAGTTCCGAAGCATTTTTAAACGTCAGCGGAATTCCGAGAACAATGGAAGATTTCTGAAGCATTTTTAAACTTCAAAACTTCAGCAGAATTCCGAGAACAATGGAAGAATTCCGAAGCATTTTTAAACTTCAGCAGAATTCCGAGAACAATGGAAGAGTTCCGAAGCATTCTTAAACTTCAGCAGAATTCCGAGAACAATGGAAGAGTTCCGAAGCATTTTTAAACGTCAATGGAATTCCGAGAACAATGGAAGAGTTCTGAAGCATTTTTAAAAGTCAGCGGAATTCTGAGAAAAATAGAAGAGTTGTGAAGCATTTTTAAGCGTGAGCGGAATTCCGAGAACAATGGAAGAATTCCGAAGCATTTTTAAACTTCAAAACTTCAGCAGAATTCCGAAAGCAATGGAAGAATTCCGAAGCATTCTTAAACTTCAGCGGAATTCCGAGAACAATGGAAGAGTTCCGAAGCATTTTTAAAAGTCAGCGGAATTCCGAGAACAATGGAAGAGTTCCGAAGCATTTTTACACTTCAGCAGAATTCCTGGAACAATGGAAGAGTTCTGAAGCATTTTTCAAAGTCAGCAGAATTCCGAGAACAATAGAAGGGTACCAAAGCATGTTTAAACTTCAGCGGAAATCTGAGAACAATGTAAGAGTTCCGAAGCATTTTTAAACTTCACCGGAATTCCGAGAACAATGGAAGAGTTCCGAAGCATTTTTAAACATCAGCGGAATTCCGAGAACAATGGAAGAGTTCTGAAGCATTTTTAAACGTCAGCGGAATTCCGAGAACAATAGAAGAGTTGTGAAGCATTTTTAAGCGTCAGCGGAATTCTGAGAACAATGGAAGAATTCCGAAGCATTTTTAAACTTCAAAACTTCAGCAGAATTCCGAGAACAATGGAAGAGTTCCGAAGCATTCTTAAACTTCAGCGGAATTCCGAGAACAAAGGAAGAGTTCTGAAGCATTTTTAAAAGTCAGCGGAATTCTGAGAACAATAGAAGAGTTGTGAAGCATTTTTAAGCGTCAGAAGAATTCCGAGAACAATGGAAGAATTCCGAAGCATTTTTAAACTTCAAAACTTCAGCAGAATTCCGAGAACAATGGTAGAATTCCGAAGCATTCTTAAACTTCAGCAGAATTACGAGCACAATGGAAGAGTTCCGAAGCATTCTTAAACTTCAGCGGAATTCCGAGAACAATGGAAGAGTTTTGAAGCATTTTTACACTTCAGCAGAATTCCTGGAACAATGGAAGAGTTCTGAAGCATTTTTCAAAGTCAGCAGAATTCCGAGAACCATAGAAGGGTACCAAAGCATGTTTAAACTTCACCGGAATTCCGAGAACAATGGAAGAGTTCCGAAGCATTTTTAAACATCAGCGGAATTCCGAGAACAATGGAAGAGTTCTGAAGCATTTTTAAACGTCAGCGGAATTCCGAGAACAATAGAAGAGTTGTGAAGCATTTTTAAGCGTCAGCGGAATTCTGAGAACAATGGAAGAATTCCAAAGCATTTTTAAACTTCAAAACTTCAGCAGAATTCCGAGAACAATGGAAGAGTTCCGAAGCATTCTTAAACTTCAGCGGAATTCCGAGAACAATGGAAGAGTTTTGAAGCAATTTTAAGCGTCAGCGGAATTCCGAGAACAATGGAAGAGTTCCGAAGCATTTTTAAACGTCAGCGGAATTCCGAGAACAATGGAAGAGTTCTGAAGCATTTTTAAAAGTCAGCGGAATTCTGAGAACAATAGAAGAGTTGTGAAGCATTTTTAAGCGTCAGCGGAATTCCGAGAACAATGGAAGAATTCCGAAGCATTTTTAAACTTCAGCAGAATTCCGAGAACAATGGAAGAGTTCCGAAGCATTCATAAACTTCAGCGGAATTCCGAGAGCAATGGAAGAGTTCCGAAGCATTTTTAAATGTCAGCGGAATTCCGAGAACAATAGAAGAGTTGTGAAGCATTTTTAAGCGTCAGCGGAATTCTGAGCACAATGGAAGAATTCCGAAGCATTTTTAAACTTCAAAACTTCAGCGGAATTCCGAGAACAATGGAAGAGTTTTGAAGCAATTTTAAGTTTCAGCGGAATTCCGAGAACAATGGAAGAGTTCCGAAGCATTTTTAAACGTCAGCGGAATTCCGAGAACAATGGAAGAGTTCTGAAGCATTTTTAAAAGTCAGCGGAATTCTGAGAAAAATAGAAGAGTTGTGAAGCATTTTTAAGCGTCAGCGGAATTCCGAGAACAATGGAAGAATTCCGAAGCATTTTTAAACTTCAAAACTTCAGCAGAATTCCGAGAACAATGGAAGAATTCCAAAGCATTTTTAAAAGTCAGCGGAATTCCGAGAACAATGGAAGAGTTCCGAAGCATTTTTAAAAGTCAGCGGAATTCCGAGAACAATGGAAGAGTTCCGAAGCATTTTTAAACTTCAGCAGAAGTCCTGGCACAATGGAAGAGTTCTGAACCATTTTTAAAAGTCAGCAGAATTCCGAGAACAATAGTAGGGTACCAAAGCATGTTAAAACTTCAGCGGAATTCTGAGAACAATGTAAGAGTTCCGAAGCATTTTTAAACTTCACCGGAATTCCGAGAACAATGGAAGAGTTCTGAAGCATTTTTAAACGTCAGCGGAATTTTGAAAACAATCGAAGAGTTCCAAAGCATTTTTAAAAGTCAGCGGAATTCCGTGAACAATGGAAGAGTTGTGAAGCATTTTTAAGCGTCACCGGAAATCCGAGAACAATGGAAGAATTCCGAAGCATTTTTAAACTTCAAAACTTCAGCAGAATTCCGAGAACAATGGAAGAGTTCCGAAGCATTCTTAAACTTCAGCGGAATTCCGAGAACAATGGAAGAGTTTTGAAGCAATTTTAAGCGTCAGCGGAATTCCGAGAACAATGGAAAAGTTCTGAAGCATTTTTAAATGTCAGCGGAATTCCGGGAACAATAGAAGAGTTGTGAAGCATTTTTAAGCGTCAGCGGAATTCTGAGAACAATGGAAGAATTCCGAAGCATTTTTAAACTTCAAAACTTCAGCAGAATTCCGAGAACAATGGAAGAGTTCCGAAGCATTCTTAAACTTCAGCGGAATTCCGAGAACAATGGAAGAGTTTTGAAGCAATTTTAAGCGTCAGCGGAATTCCGAGAACAATGGAAGAGTTCCGAAGCATTTTTAAACGTCAGCGGAATTCCGAGAACAATGGAAGAGTTCTGAAGCATTTTTAAACTTCAAAACTTCAGCAGAATTCCGAGAACAATGGAAGAATTCCGAAGCATTTTTAAACTTCAGCAGAATTCCGAGAACAATGGAAGAGTTCCGAAGCATTCTTAAACTTCAGCAGAATTCCGAGAACAATGGAAGAGTTCCGAAGCATTTTTAAACGTCAACGGAATTCCGAGAACAATGGAAGAGTTCTGAAGCATTTTTAAAAGTCAGCGGAATTCTGAGAAAAATAGAAGAGTTGTGAAGCATTTTTAAGCGTGAGCGGAATTCCGAGAACAATGGAAGAATTCCGAAGCATTTTTAAACTTCAAAACTTCAGCAGAATTCCGAAAGCAATGGAAGAATTCCGAAGCATTCTTAAACTTCAGCGGAATTCCGAGAACAATGGAAGAGTTCCGAAGCATTTTTAAAAGTCAGCGGAATTCCGAGAACAATGGAAGAGTTCCGAAGCATTTTTACACTTCAGCAGAATTCCTGGAACAATGGAAGAGTTCTGAAGCATTTTTCAAAGTCAGCAGAATTCCGAGAACAATAGAAGGGTACCAAAGCATGTTTAAACTTCAGCGGAATTCTGAGAACAATGTAAGAGTTCCGAAGCATTTTTAAACTTCACCGGAATTCCGAGAACAATGGAAG
Organism: Phyllobates terribilis; assembly: GCF_046119375.1. Taxonomy (NCBI): domain Eukaryota; kingdom Metazoa; phylum Chordata; class Amphibia; order Anura; family Dendrobatidae; genus Phyllobates; species Phyllobates terribilis. The sequence goes on along the minus strand of NW_027362788.1, from coordinate 7,490,801 downwards.
AGTTCCGAAGCATTTTTAAACATCAGCGGAATTCCGAGAACAATGGAAGAGTTCTGAAGCATTTTTAAACGTCAGCGGAATTCCGAGAACAATAGAAGAGTTGTGAAGCATTTTTAAGCGTCAGCGGAATTCTGAGAACAATGGAAGAATTCCGAAGCATTTTTAAACTTCAAAACTTCAGCAGAATTCCGAGAACAATGGAAGAGTTCCGAAGCATTCTTAAACTTCAGCGGAATTCCGAGAACAAAGGAAGAGTTCTGAAGCATTTTTAAAAGTCAGCGGAATTCTGAGAACAATAGAAGAGTTGTGAAGCATTTTTAAGCGTCAGAAGAATTCCGAGAACAATGGAAGAATTCCGAAGCATTTTTAAACTTCAAAACTTCAGCAGAATTCCGAGAACAATGGTAGAATTCCGAAGCATTCTTAAACTTCAGCAGAATTACGAGCACAATGGAAGAGTTCCGAAGCATTCTTAAACTTCAGCGGAATTCCGAGAACAATGGAAGAGTTTTGAAGCAATTTTAAGCGTCAGCGGAATTCCGAAAACAATGGAAGAGTTCCGAAGCATTTTTAAACTTCAGCAGAAGTCCTGGCACAATGGAAGAGTTCTGAACCATTTTTAAAAGTCAGCAGAATTCCGAGAACAATAGTAGGGTACCAAAGCATGTTAAAACTTCAGCGGAATTCTGAGAACAATGTAAGAGTTCCGAAGCATTTTTAAACTTCACCGGAATTCCGAGAACAATGGAAGAGTTCTGAAGCATTTTTAAACGTCAGCGGAATTTTGAAAACAATCGAAGAGTTCCAAAGCATTTTTAAAAGTCAGCGGAATTCCGTGAACAATGGAAGAGTTGTGAAGCATTTTTAAGCGTCACCGGAAATCCGAGAACAATGGAAGAATTCCGAAGCATTTTTAAACTTCAAAACTTCAGCAGAATTCCGAGAACAATGGAAGAGTTCCGAAGCATTCTTAAACTTCAGCGGAATTCCGAGAACAATGGAAGAGTTTTGAAGCAATTTTAAGCGTCAGCGGAATTCCGAGAACAATGGAAAAGTTCTGAAGCATTTTTAAATGTCAGCGGAATTCCGGGAACAATAGAAGAGTTGTGAAGCATTTTTAAGCGTCAGCGGAATTCTGAGAACAATGGAAGAATTCCGAAGCATTTTTAAACTTCAAAACTTCAGCAGAATTCCGAGAACAATGGAAGAGTTCCGAAGCATTCTTAAACTTCAGCGGAATTCCGAGAACAATGGAAGAGTTTTGAAGCAATTTTAAGCGTCAGCGGAATTCCGAGAACAATGGAAGAGTTCCGAAGCATTTTTAAACGTCAGCGGAATTCCGAGAACAATGGAAGAGTTCTGAAGCATTTTTAAACTTCAAAACTTCAGCAGAATTCCGAGAACAATGGAAGAATTCCGAAGCATTTTTAAACTTCAGCAGAATTCCGAGAACAATGGAAGAGTTCCGAAGCATTCTTAAACTTCAGCAGAATTCCGAGAACAATGGAAGAGTTCCGAAGCATTTTTAAACGTCAACGGAATTCCGAGAACAATGGAAGAGTTCTGAAGCATTTTTAAAAGTCAGCGGAATTCTGAGAAAAATAGAAGAGTTGTGAAGCATTTTTAAGCGTGAGCGGAATTCCGAGAACAATGGAAGAATTCCGAAGCATTTTTAAACTTCAAAACTTCAGCAGAATTCCGAAAGCAATGGAAGAATTCCGAAGCATTCTTAAACTTCAGCGGAATTCCGAGAACAATGGAAGAGTTCCGAAGCATTTTTAAAAGTCAGCGGAATTCCGAGAACAATGGAAGAGTTCCGAAGCATTTTTACACTTCAGCAGAATTCCTGGAACAATGGAAGAGTTCTGAAGCATTTTTCAAAGTCAGCAGAATTCCGAGAACAATAGAAGGGTACCAAAGCATGTTTAAACTTCAGCGGAATTCTGAGAACAATGTAAGAGTTCCGAAGCATTTTTAAACTTCACCGGAATTCCGAGAACAATGGAAGAGTTCCGAAGCATTTTTAAACATCAGCGGAATTCCGAGAACAATGGAAGAGTTCTGAAGCATTTTTAAACGTCAGCGGAATTCCGAGAACAATAGAAGAGTTGTGAAGCATTTTTAAGCGTCAGCGGAATTCTGAGAACAATGGAAGAATTCCGAAGCATTTTTAAACTTCAAAACTTCAGCAGAATTCCGAGAACAATGGAAGAGTTCCGAAGCATTCTTAAACTTCAGCGGAATTCCGAGAACAAAGGAAGAGTTCTGAAGCATTTTTAAAAGTCAGCGGAATTCTGAGAACAATAGAAGAGTTGTGAAGCATTTTTAAGCGTCAGAAGAATTCCGAGAACAATGGAAGAATTCCGAAGCATTTTTAAACTTCAAAACTTCAGCAGAATTCCGAGAACAATGGTAGAATTCCGAAGCATTCTTAAACTTCAGCAGAATTACGAGCACAATGGAAGAGTTCCGAAGCATTCTTAAACTTCAGCGGAATTCCGAGAACAATGGAAGAGTTTTGAAGCAATTTTAAGCGTCAGCGGAATTCCGAAAACAATGGAAGAGTTCCGAAGCATTTTTAAACGTCAGCGGAATTCCGAGAACAAAGGAAGAGTTCTGAAGCATTTTTAAAAGTCAGCGGAATTCTGAGAACAATAGAAGAGTTGTGAAGCATTTTTTAGCGTCAGCGGAATTCCGAGAACAATGGAAGAATTCCGAAGCATTTTTAAACTTCAAAACTTCAGCAGAATTCCGAGAACAATGGTAGAATTCCAAAGCATTCTTAAACTTCAGCAGAATTACGAGCACAATGGAAGAGTTCCGAAGCATTCTTAAACTTCAGCGGAATTCCGAGAACAATGGAAGAGTTTTGAAGCAATTTTAAGCGTCAGTGGAATTCCGAGAACAATGGAAGAGTTCCGAAGCATTTTTAAACGTCAGCGGAATTCCGAGAACAATGGAAGAGTTCTGAAGCATTTTTAAAAGTCAGCGGAATTCTGAGAAAAATAGAAGAGTTGTAAAGCATTTTTAAGCGTCAGCGGAATTCCGAGAACAATGGAAGAATTCCGAAGCATTTTTAAACTTCAAAACTTCAGCAGAATTCCGAGAACAATGGAAGAATTCCGAAGCATTCTTAAACTTCAGCGGAATTGCGAGAACAATGGAAGAGTTCCGAAGCATTTTTAAAAGTCAACGGAATTCCGAGAACAATGGAAGAGTTCCGAAGCATTTTTAAATGTCAGCGGAATTCCGAGAACAATGGAAGAGTTCCGAAGCATTTTTAAACTTCAGCAGAATTCCTGGCACAATGGAAGAGTTCTGAAGCATTTTTAAAAGTCAGCATAATTCCGAAAACAATAGAAGGGTACCAAAGCATGTTTAAACTTCAGCGGAATTCTGAGAACAATGTAAGAGTTCCGAAGCATTTTTAAACTTCACCGGAATTCCGAGAACAATGGAAGAGTTCTGAAGCATTTTTAAACGTCAGCGGAATTTTGAAAACAATCGAAGAGTTCCAAAGCATTTTTAAAAGTCAGCGGAATTCCGTGAACAATGGAAGAGTTGTGAAGCATTTTTAAGCGTTAGCGGAATTCCGAGACAATGGAAGAGTTCCGAAGCATTTTTAAACTTCAGCAGAATTCCGAGAACAATGAAAGAGTTCCGAAGCATTCTTAAATTTCAGCAGAATTCCGGGAACAATGGAAGAGTTCCGAAGCATTTTTAAAAGTCAGCGGAATTCCGAGAACAATGTAAGAGTTCCGAAGCATTTTTAAAAGTCAGCAGAATTCCGAGAACAATAGAAGGGTACCAAAGCATGTTTAAACTTCAGCGGAATTCTGAGAACAATGTAAGAGTTCCGAAGAATTTTTAAACTTCACCGGAATTCCGAGAACAATTCAAGAGTCCCGAAGCATTTTTAAACGTCAGCGGAATTCCGAGAATAATGGAAGAGTTCTGAAGCATTTTTAAACGTCAGCGGAATTTTGAAAACAATGGAAGATTTCCGAAGCATTTTTAAACGTCAGCGGAATTCTGCGAACACTGGAAGAGTTCCGAAGCATTTTTAAATGTCAGCGGAATTCCGAGAACAATGGAAGAGTTGTGAAGCTATTTTAAACGTCAGCGGAATTCCGAGAACAATGGAAGAGTTCCGAAGCATTTTTAAACGTCAGCAGAATTCCGAGAACAATGGAAGAGTTCCGAAGCATTTTTAAACTTCAGCAGAATTCCGAGAACAATGGAAGAGTTCTGAAGCCTTTTTAAATGTCAGCGGAATTCCGAGAACAATGGAAGAGTTCCGAAGCATTTTTAAACGTCAGCGGAATTCCGAGAACAATGGAAGAGTTCTGAAGCATTTTTAAAAGTCAGCGGAATTCTGAGAAAAATAGAAGAGTTGTGAAGCATTTTTAAGCGTCAGCGGAATTCCGAGAACAATGGAAGAATTCCAAAGCATTTTTAAACTTCAAAATTTCAGCAGAATTCCGAGAACAATGGAAGAATTCCGAAGCATTCTTAAACTTCAGCGGAATTCCGAGAACAATGGAAGAGTTCCGAAGCATTTTTAAAAGTCAGCGGAATTCCGAGAACAATGGAAGAGTTCCGAAGCATTTTTAAAAGTCAGCGGAATTCCGAGAACAATGGAAGAGTTCCGAAGCATTTTTAAACTTCAGCAGAATTCCTGGCACAATGGAAGAGTTCTGAAGCATTTTTAAAAGTCAGCGGAATTCCGAGAACAATAGAAGGGTACCAAAGCATGTTTAAACTTCAGCGGAATTCTGAGAACAATGTAAGAGTTCCGAAGCATTTTTAAACTTCACCGGAATTCCGAGAACAATGGAAGAGTTCCGAAGCATTTTTAAACGTCAGCGGAATTCCGAGAACAATGGAAGAGTTCCGAAGCATTTTTAAACGTCAGCAGAATTCCGAGAACAATGGAAGAGTTCCGAAGCATTTTTAAACTTCAGCAGAATTCCGAGAACAATGGAAGAGTTCTGAAGCCTTTTTAAATGTCAGCGGAATTCCGAGAACAATGGAAGAGTTCCGAAGCATTTTTAAACGTCAGCGGAATTCCGAGAACAATGGAAGAGTTCTGAAGCATTTGTAAAAGTCAGCAGAATTCTGAGAAAAATAGAAGAGTTCTGAAGCATTTTTAAGCGTCAGCGGAATTAAGAGAACAATGGAAGAATTCCGAAGCATTTTTAAACTTCAAAACTTCAGCAGAATTCCGAGAACAATGGAAGAATTTCGAAGCATTCTTAAACTTCAGCGGAATTCCGAGAACAATGGAAGAGTTCCGAAGCATTTTTAAATGTCAGCGGAATTCCGAGAACAATAGAAGAGTTGTGAAGCATTTTTAAGCGTCAGCGGAATTCTGAGCACAATGGAAGAATTCCGAAGCATTTTTAAACTTCAAAACTTCAGCGGAATTCCGAGAACAATGGAAGAGTTTTGAAGCAATTTTAAGTTTCAGCGGAATTCCGAGAACAATGGAAGAGTTCCGAAGCATTTTTAAACGTCAGCGGAATTCCGAGAACAATGGAAGAGTTCTGAAGCATTTTTAAAAGTCAGCGGAATTCTGAGAAAAATAGAAGAGTTGTGAAGCATTTTTAAGCGTCAGCGGAATTCCGAGAACAATGGAAGAATTCCGAAGCATTTTTAAACTTCAAAACTTCAGCAGAATTCCGAGAACAATGGAAGAATTCCAAAGCATTTTTAAAAGTCAGCGGAATTCCGAGAACAATGGAAGAGTTCCGAAGCATTTTTAAAAGTCAGCGGAATTCCGAGAACAATGGAAGAGTTACGAAGCATTTTTAAACTTCAGCAGAAGTCCTGGCACAATGGAAGAGTTCTGAACCATTTTTAAAAGTCAGCAGAATTCCGAGAACAATAGTAGGGTACCAAAGCATGTTAAAACTTCAGCGGAATTCTGAGAACAATGTAAGAGTTCCGAAGCATTTTTAAACTTCACCGGAATTCCGAGAACAATGGAAGAGTTCTGAAGCATTTTTAAACGTCAGCGGAATTTTGAAAACAATCGAAGAGTTCCAAAGCATTTTTAAAAGTCAGCGGAATTCCGTGAACAATGGAAGAGTTGTGAAGCATTTTTAAGCGTCACCGGAAATCCGAGAACAATGGAAGAATTCCGAAGCATTTTTAAACTTCAAAACTTCAGCAGAATTCCGAGAACAATGGAAGAGTTCCGAAGCATTCTTAAACTTCAGCGGAATTCCGAGAACAATGGAAGAGTTTTGAAGCAATTTTAAGCGTCAGCGGAATTCCGAGAACAATGGAAAAGTTCTGAAGCATTTTTAAATGTCAGCGGAATTCCGGGAACAATAGAAGAGTTGTGAAGCATTTTTAAGCGTCAGCGGAATTCTGAGAACAATGGAAGAATTCCGAAGCATTTTTAAACTTCAAAACTTCAGCAGAATTCCGAGAACAATGGAAGAGTTCCGAAGCATTCTTAAACTTCAGCGGAATTCCGAGAACAATGGAAGAGTTTTGAAGCAATTTTAAGCGTCAGCGGAATTCCGAGAACAATGGAAGAGTTCCGAAGCATTTTTAAACGTCAGCGGAATTCCGAGAACAATGGAAGAGTTCTGAAGCATTTTTAAACTTCAAAACTTCAGCAGAATTCCGAGAACAATGGAAGAATTCCGAAGCATTTTTAAACTTCAGCAGAATTCCGAGAACAATGGAAGAGTTCCGAAGCATTCTTAAACTTCAGCAGAATGCCGAGAACAATGGAAGAGTTCCGAAGCATTTTTAAACGTCAACGGAATTCCGAGAACAATGGAAGAGTTCTGAAGCATTTTTAAAAGTCAGCGGAATTCTGAGAAAAATAGAAGAGTTGTGAAGCATTTTTAAGCGTGAGCGGAATTCCGAGAACAATGGAAGAATTCCGAAGCATTTTTAAACTTCAAAACTTCAGCAGAATTCCGAAAGCAATGGAAGAATTCCGAAGCATTCTTAAACTTCAGCGGAATTCCGAGAACAATGGAAGAGTTCCGAAGCATTTTTAAAAGTCAGCGGAATTCCGAGAACAATGGAAGAGTTCCGAAGCATTTTTACACTTCAGCAGAATTCCTGGAACAATGGAAGAGTTCTGAAGCATTTTTCAAAGTCAGCAGAATTCCGAGAACAATAGAAGGGTACCAAAGCATGTTTAAACTTCAGCGGAATTCTGAGAACAATGTAAGAGTTCCGAAGCATTTTTAAACTTCACCGGAATTCCGAGAACAATGGAAGAGTTCCGAAGCATTTTTAAACATCAGCGGAATTCCGAGAACAATGGAAGAGTTCTGAAGCATTTTTAAACGTCAGCGGAATTCCGAGAACAATAGAAGAGTTGTGAAGCATTTTTAAGCGTCAGCGGAATTCTGAGAACAATGGAAGAATTCCGAAGCATTTTTAAACTTCAAAACTTCAGCAGAATTCCGAGAACAATGGAAGAGTTCCGAAGCATTCTTAAACTTCAGCGGAATTCCGAGAACAAAGGAAGAGTTCTGAAGCATTTTTAAAAGTCAGCGGAATTCTGAGAACAATAGAAGAGTTGTGAAGCATTTTTAAGCGTCAGAAGAATTCCGAGAACAATGGAAGAATTCCGAAGCATTTTTAAACTTCAAAACTTCAGCAGAATTCCGAGAACAATGGTAGAATTCCGAAGCATTCTTAAACTTCAGCAGAATTACGAGCACAATGGAAGAGTTCCGAAGCATTCTTAAACTTCAGCGGAAATCCGAGAACAATGGAAGAGTTTTGAAGCAATTTTAAGCGTCAGCGGAATTCCGAAAACAATGGAAGAGTTCCGAAGCATTTTTAAACGTCAGCGGAATTCCGAGAACAAAGGAAGAGTTCTGAAGCATTTTTAAAAGTCAGCGGAATTCTGAGAACAATAGAAGAGTTGTGAAGCATTTTTAAGCGTCAGCGGAATTCCGAGAACAATGGAAGAATTCCGAAGCATTTTTAAACTTCAAAACTTCAGCAGAATTCCGAGAACAATGGTAGAATTCCGAAGCATTCTTAAACTTCAGCAGAATTACGAGCACAATGGAAGAGTTCCGAAGCATTCTTAAACTTCAGCGGAATTCCGAGAACAATGGAAGAGTTATGAAGCAATTTTAAGTTTCAGCGGAATTACGAGAACAATGGAAGAGTTCCGAAGCATTTTTAAACGTCAGCGGAATTCCGAGAACAATGGAAGAGTTCTGAAGCATTTTTAAAAGTCAGCGGAATTCTGAGAAAAATAGAAGAGTTGTGAAGCATTTTTAAGCGTCAGCGGAATTCCGAGAACAATGGAAGAATTCCGAAGCATTTTTAAACTTCAAAACTTCAGCAGAATTCCGAGAACAATGGAAGAATTCCAAAGCATTTTTAAAAGTCAGCGGAATTCCGAGAACAATGGAAGAGTTCCGAAGCATTTTTAAAAGTCAGCGGAATTCCGAGAACAATGGAAGAGTTCCGAAGCATTTTTAAACTTCAGCAGAAGTCCTGGCACAATGGAAGAGTTCTGAACCATTTTTAAAAGTCAGCAGAATTCCGAGAACAATAGTAGGGTACCAAAGCATGTTAAAACTTCAGCGGAATTCTGAGAACAATGTAAGAGTTCCGAAGCATTTTTAAACTTCACCGGAATTCCGAGAACAATGGAAGAGTTCTGAAGCATTTTTAAACGTCAGCGGAATTTTGAAAACAATCGAAGAGTTCCAAAGCATTTTTAAAAGTCAGCGGAATTCCGTGAACAATGGAAGAGTTGTGAAGCATTTTTAAGCGTCACCGGAAATCCGAGAACAATGGAAGAATTCCGAAGCATTTTTAAACTTCAAAACTTCAGCAGAATTCCGAGAACAATGGAAGAGTTCCGAAGCATTCTTAAACTTCAGCGGAATTCCGAGAACAATGGAAGAGTTTTGAAGCAATTTTAAGCGTCAGCGGAATTCCGAGAACAATGGAAAAGTTCTGAAGCATTTTTAAATGTCAGCGGAATTCCGGGAACAATAGAAGAGTTGTGAAGCATTTTTAAGCGTCAGCGGAATTCTGAGAACAATGGAAGAATTCCGAAGCATTTTTAAACTTCAAAACTTCAGCAGAATTCCGAGAACAATGGAAGAGTTCCGAAGCATTCTTAAACTTCAGCGGAATTCCGAGAACAATGGAAGAGTTTTGAAGCAATTTTAAGCGTCAGCGGAATTCCGAGAACAAAGGAAGAGTTCCGAAGCATTTTTAAACGTCAGCGGAATTCCGAGAACAATGGAAGAGTTCTGAAGCATTTTTAAACTTCAAAACTTCAGCAGAATTCCGAGAACAATGGAAGAATTCCGAAGCATTTTTAAACTTCAGCAGAATTCCGAGAACAATGGAAGAGTTCCGAAGCATTCTTAAACTTCAGCAGAATGCCGAGAACAATGGAAGAGTTCCGAAGCATTTTTAAACGTCAACGGAATTCCGAGAACAATGGAAGAGTTCTGAAGCATTTTTAAAAGTCAGCGGAATTCTGAGAAAAATAGAAGAGTTGTGAAGCATTTTTAAGCGTGAGCGGAATTCCGAGAACAATGGAAGAATTCCGAAGCATTTTTAAACTTCAAAACTTCAGCAGAATTCCGAAAGCAATGGAAGAATTCCGAAGCATTCTTAAACTTCAGCGGAATTCCGAGAACAATGGAAGAGTTCCGAAGCATTTTTAAAAGTCAGCGGAATTCCGAGAACAATGGAAGAGTTCCGAAGCATTTTTACACTTCAGCAGAATTCCTGGAACAATGGAAGAGTTCTGAAGCATTTTTCAAAGTCAGCAGAATTCCGAGAACAATAGAAGGGTACCAAAGCATGTTTAAACTTCAGCGGAATTCTGAGAACAATGTAAGAGTTCCGAAGCATTTTTAAACTTCACCGGAATTCCGAGAACAATGGAAGAGTTCCGAAGCATTTTTAAACATCAGCGGAATTCCGAGAACAATGGAAGAGTTCTGAAGCATTTTTAAACGTCAGCGGAATTCCGAGAACAATAGAAGAGTTGTGAAGCATTTTTAAGCGTCAGCGGAATTCTGAGAACAATGGAAGAATTCCGAAGCATTTTTAAACTTCAAAACTTCAGCAGAATTCCGAGAACAATGGAAGAGTTCCGAAGCATTCTTAAACTTCAGCGGAATTCCGAGAACAAAGGAAGAGTTCTGAAGCATTTTTAAAAGTCAGCGGAATTCTGAGAACAATAGAAGAGTTGTGAAGCATTTTTAAGCGTCAGAAGAATTCCGAGAACAATGGAAGAATTCCGAAGCATTTTTAAACTTCAAAACTTCAGCAGAATTCCGAGAACAATGGTAGAATTCCGAAGCATTCTTAAACTTCAGCAGAATTACGAGCACAATGGAAGAGTTCCGAAGCATTCTTAAACTTCAGCGGAATTCCGAGAACAATGGAAGAGTTTTGAAGCAATTTTAAGCGTCAGCGGAATTCCGAAAACAATGGAAGAGTTCCGAAGCATTTTTAAACGTCAGCGGAATTCCGAGAACAAAGGAAGAGTTCTGAAGCATTTTTAAAAGTCAGCGGAATTCTGAGAACAATAGAAGAGTTGTGAAGCATTTTTAAGCGTCAGCGGAATTCCGAGAACAATGGAAGAATTCCGAAGCATTTTTAAACTTCAAAACTTCAGCAGAATTCCGAGAACAATGGTAGAATTCCGAAGCATTCTTAAACTTCAGCAGAATTACGAGCACAATGGAAGAGTTCCGAAGCATTCTTAAACTTCAGCGGAATTCCGAGAACAATGGAAGAGTTTTGAAGCAATTTTAAGCGTCAGTGGAATTCCGAGAACAATGGAAGAGTTCCGAAGCATTTTTAAACGTCAGCGGAATTCCGAGAACAATGGAAGAGTTCTGAAGCATTTTTAAAAGTCAGCGGAATTCTGAGAAAAATAGAAGAGTTGTAAAGCATTTTTAAGCGTCAGCGGAATTCCGAGAACAATGGAAGAATTCCGAAGCATTTTTAAACTTCAAAACTTCAGCAGAATTCCGAGAACAATGGAAGAATTCCGAAGCATTCTTAAACTTCAGCGGAATTGCGAGAACAATGTAAGAGTTCCGAAGCATTTTTAAAAGTCAACGGAATTCCGAGAACAATGGAAGAGTTCCGAAGCATTTTTAAATGTCAGCGGAATTCCGAGAACAATGGAAGAGTTCCGAAGCATTTTTAAACTTCAGCAGAATTCCTGGCACAATGGAAGAGTTCTGAAGCATTTTTAAAAGTCAGCATAATTCCGAAAACAATAGAAGGGTACCAAAGCATGTTTAAACTTCAGCGGAATTCTGAGAACAATGTAAGAGTTCCGAAGCATTTTTAAACTTCACCGGAATTCCGAGAACAATGGAAGAGTTCTGAAGCATTTTTAAACGTCAGCGGAATTTTGAAAACAATCGAAGAGTTCCAAAGCATTTTTAAAAGTCAGCGGAATTCCGTGAACAATGGAAGAGTTGTGAAGCATTTTTAAGCGTTAGCGGAATTCCGAGACAATGGAAGAGTTCCGAAGCATTTTTAAACTTCAGCAGAATTCCGAGAACAATGAAAGAGTTCCGAAGCATTCTTAAATTTCAGCAGAATTCCGGGAACAATGGAAGAGTTCCGAAGCATTTTTAAAAGTCAGCGGAATTCCGAGAACAATGTAAGAGTTCCGAAGCATTTTTAAAAGTCAGCAGAATTCCGAGAACAATAGAAGGGTACCAAAGCATGTTTAAACTTCAGCGGAATTCTGAGAACAATGTAAGAGTTCCGAAGAATTTTTAAACTTCACCGGAATTCCGAGAACAATTCAAGAGTCCCGAAGCATTTTTAAACGTCAGCGGAATTCCGAGAATAATGGAAGAGTTCTGAAGCATTTTTAAACGTCAGCGGAATTTTGAAAACAATGGAAGATTTCCGAAGCATTTTTAAACGTCAGCGGAATTCTGCGAACACTGGAAGAGTTCCGAAGCATTTTTAAATGTCAGCGGAATTCCGAGAACAATGGAAGAGTTGTGAAGCTATTTTAAACGTCAGCGGAATTCCGAGAACAATGGAAGAGTTCCGAAGCATTTTTAAACGTCAGCAGAATTCCGAGAACAATGGAAGAGTTCCGAAGCATTTTTAAACTTCAGCAGAATTCCGAGAACAATGGAAGAGTTCTGAAGCCTTTTTAAATGTCAGCGGAATTCCGAGAACAATGGAAGAGTTCCGAAGCATTTTTAAACGTCAGCGGAATTCCGAGAACAATGGAAGAGTTCTGAAGCATTTTTAAAAGTCAGCGGAATTCTGAGAAAAATAGAAGAGTTGTGAAGCATTTTTAAGCGTCAGCGGAATTCCGAGAACAATGGAAGAATTCCAAAGCATTTTTAAACTTCAAAATTTCAGCAGAATTCCGAGAACAATGGAAGAATTCCGAAGCATTCTTAAACTTCAGCGGAATTCCGAGAACAATGGAAGAGTTCCGAAGCATTTTTAAAAGTCAGCGGAATTCCGAGAACAATGGAAGAGTTCCGAAGCATTTTTAAAAGTCAGCGGAATTCCGAGAACAATGGAAGAGTTCCGAAGCATTTTTAAACTTCAGCAGAATTCCTGGCACAAAGGAAGAGTTCTGAAGCATTTTTAAAAGTCAGCGGAATTCCGAGAACAATAGAAGGGTACCAAAGCATGTTTAAACTTCAGCGGAATTCTGAGAACAATGTAAGAGTTCCGAAGCATTTTTAAACTTCACCGGAATTCCGAGAACAATGGAAGAGTTCCGAAGCATTTTTAAACGTCAGCGGAATTCCGAGAACAATGGAAGAGTTCCGAAGCATTTTTAAACGTCAGCAGAATTCCGAGAACAATGGAAGAGTTCCGAAGCATTTTTAAACTTCAGCAGAATTCCGAGAACAATGGAAGAGTTCTGAAGCCTTTTTAAATGTCAGCGGAATTCCGAGAACAATGGAAGAGTTCCGAAGCATTTTTAAACGTCAGCGGAATTCCGAGAACAATGGAAGAGTTCTGAAGCATTTGTAAAAGTCAGCAGAATTCTGAGAAAAATAGAAGAGTTCTGAAGCATTTTTAAGCGTCAGCGGAATTAAGAGAACAATGGAAGAATTCCGAAGCATTTTTAAACTTCAAAACTTCAGCAGAATTCCGAGAACAATGGAAGAATTTCGAAGCATTCTTAAACTTCAGCGGAATTCCGAGAACAATGGAAGAGTTCCGAAGCATTTTTAAATGTCAGCGGAATTCCGAGAACAATAGAAGAGTTGTGAAGCATTTTTAAGCGTCAGCGGAATTCTGAGCACAATGGAAGAATTCCGAAGCATTTTTAAACTTCAAAACTTCAGCGGAATTCCGAGAACAATGGAAGAGTTTTGAAGCAATTTTAAGCGTCAGCGGAATTCCGAGAACAATGGAAAAGTTCTGAAGCATTTTTAAATGTCAGCGGAATTCCGAGAACAATAGAAGAGTTGTGAAGCATTTTTAAGCGTCAGCGGAATTCTGAGAACAATGGAAGAATTCCGAAGCATTTTTAAACTTCAAAACTTCAGCAGAATTCCGAGAACAATGGAAGAGTTCCGAAGCATTCTTAAACTTCAGCGGAATTCCGAGAACAATGGAAGAGTTTTGAAGCAATTTTAAGCGTCAGCGGAATTCCGAGAACAATGGAAGAGTTCCGAAGCATTTTTAAACGTCAGCGGAATTCCGAGAACAATGGAAGAGTTCTGAAGCATTTTTAAACTTCAAAACTTCAGCAGAATTCCGAGAACAATGGAAGAATTCCGAAGCATTTTTAAACTTCAGCAGAATTCCGAGAACAATGGAAGAGTTCCGAAGCATTCTTAAACTTCAGCAGAATTCCGAGAACAATGGAAGAGTTCCGAAGCATTTTTAAACGTCAACGGAATTCCGAGAACAATGGAAGAGTTCTGAAGCATTTTTAAAAGTCAGCGGAATTCTGAGAAAAATAGAAGAGTTGTGAAGCATTTTTAAGCGTGAGCGGAATTCCGAGAACAATGGAAGAATTCCGAAGCATTTTTAAACTTCAAAACTTCAGCAGAATTCCGAAAGCAATGGAAGAATTCCGAAGCATTCTTAAACTTCAGCGGAATTCCGAGAACAATGGAAGAGTTCCGAAGCATTTTTAAAAGTCAGCGGAATTCCGAGAACAATGGAAGAGTTCCGAAGCATTTTTACACTTCAGCAGAATTCCTGGAACAATGGAAGAGTTCTGAAGCATTTTTCAAAGTCAGCAGAATTCCGAGAACAATAGAAGGGTACCAAAGCATGTTTAAACTTCAGCGGAATTCTGAGAACAATGTAGGAGTTCCGAAGCATTTTTAAACTTCACCGGAATTCCGAGAACAATGGAAGAGTTCCGAAGCATTTTTAAACATCAGCGGAATTCCGAGAACAATGGAAGAGTTCTGAAGCATTTTTAAACGTCAGCGGAATTCCGAGAACAATAGAAGAGTTGTGAAGCATTTTTAAGCGTCAGCGGAATTCTGAGAACAATGGAAGAATTAAGAAGCATTTTTAAACTTCAAAACTTCAGCAGAATTCCGAGAACAATGGAAGAGTTCCGAAGCATTCTTAAAGTTCAGCGGAATTCCGAGAACAAAGGAAGAGTTCTGAAGCATTTTTAAAAGTCAGCGGAATTCTGAGAACAATAGAAGAGTTGTGAAGCATTTTTAAGCGTCAGAAGAATTCCGAGAACAATGGAAGAATTCCGAAGCATTTTTAAACTTCAAAACTTCAGCAGAATTCCGAGAACAATGGTAGAATTCCGAAGCATTCTTAAACTTCAGCAGAATTACGAGCACAATGGAAGAGTTCCGAAGCATTCTTAAACTTCAGCGGAATTCCGAGAACAATGGAAGAGTTTTGAAGCAATTTTAAGCGTCAGCGGAATTCCGAAAACAATGGAAGAGTTCCGAAGCATTTTTAAACGTCAGCGGAATTCCGAGAACAAAGGAAGAGTTCTGAAGCATTTTTAAAAGTCAGCGGAATTCTGAGAACAATAGAAGAGTTGTGAAGCATTTTTAAGCGTCAGCGGAATTCCGAGAACAATGGAAGAATTCCGAAGCATTTTTAAACTTCAAAACTTCAGCAGAATTCCGAGAACAATGGTAGAATTCCGAAGCATTCTTAAACTTCAGCAGAATTACGAGCACAATGGAAGAGTTCCGAAGCATTATTAAACTTCAGCGGAATTCCGAGAACAATGGAAGAGTTTTGAAGCAATTTTAAGCGTCAGCGGAATTCCGAGAACAATGGAAGAGTTCCGAAGCATTTTTAAACGTCAGCGGAATTCTGAGAACAATGGAAGAGTTCTGAAGCATTTTTAAAAGTCAGCAGAATTCTGAGAAAAATAGAAGAGTTGTGAAGCATTTTTAAGCGTCAGCGGAATTCCGAGAACAATGGAAGAATTCCGAAGCATTTTTACACTTCAGCAGAATTCCTGGAACAATGGAAAAGTTCTGAAGCATTTTTCAAAGTCAGCAGAATTCCGAGAACAATAGAAGGGTACCAAAGCATGTTTAAACTTCAGCGGAATTCTGAGAACAATGTAAGAGTTCCAAAGCATTTTTAAACTTCACCGGAATTCCGAGAACAATGGAAGAGTTCTGAAGCATTTTTAAACGTCAACGGAATTCCGAGAACAATAGAAGAGTTGTGAAGCATTTTTAAGCGTCAGCGGAATTCTGAGAACAATGGAAGAATTTCGAAGCATTTTTAAACTTCAAAACTTCAGCAGAATTCCGAGAACAATGGAAGAGTTCCGAAGCATTCTTAAACTTCAGCGGAATTCCGAGAACAATGGAAGAGTTTTGAAGCAATTTTAAGCGTCAGCGGAATTCCGAGAACAATGGAAGAGTTCCGAAGCATTTTTAAACGTCAGCGGAATTCCGAGAACAAAGGAAGAGTTCTGAAGCATTTTTAAAAGTCAGCGGAATTCTGAGAACAATAGAAGAGTTGTGAAGCATTTTTAAGCGTCAGCGGAATTCCGAGAACAATGGAAGAATTCCGAAGCATTTTTAAACTTCAAAACTTCAGCAGAATTCCGAGAACAATGGTAGAATTCCGAAGCATTCTTAAACTTCAGCAGAATTACGAGCACAATGGAAGAGTTCCGAAGCATTCTTAAACTTCAGCGGAATTCCGAGAACAATGGAAGAGTTTTGAAGCAATTTTAAGCGTCAGTGGAATTCCGAGAACAATGGAAGAGTTCCGAAGCATTTTTAAACTTCACCGGAATTCCGAGAACAATGGAAGAGTTCCGAAGCATTTTTAAACGTCAGCGGAATTCCGAGAACAATGGAAGAGTTCCGAAGCATTTTTAAACTTCAGCAGAATTCCGAGAACAATGGAAGAGTTCTGAAGCCTTTTTAAATGTCAGCGGAATTCCGAGAACAATGGAAGAGTTCCGAAGCATTTTTAAACGTCAGCGGAATTCCGAGAACAATGGAAGAGTTCTGAAGCATTTGTAAAAGTCAGCAGAATTCTGAGAAAAATAGAAGAGTTCTGAAGCATTTTTAAGCGTCAGCGGAATTAAGAGAACAATGGAAGAATTCCGAAGCATTTTTAAACTTCAAAACTTCAGCAGAATTCCGAGAACAATGGAAGAATTTCGAAGCATTCTTAAACTTCAGCGGAATTCCGAGAACAATGGAAGAGTTCCGAAGCATTTTTAAATGTCAGCGGAATTCCGAGAACAATAGAAGAGTTGTGAAGCATTTTTAAGCGTCAGCGGAATTCTGAGCACAATGGAAGAATTCCGAAGCATTTTTAAACTTCAAAACTTCAGCGGAATTCCGAGAACAATGGAAGAGTTTTGAAGCAATTTTAAGTTTCAGCGGAATTCCGAGAACAATGGAAGAGTTCCGAAGCATTTTTAAACGTCAGCGGAATTCCGAGAACAATGGAAGAGTTCTGAAGCATTTTTAAAAGTCAGCGGAATTCTGAGAAAAATAGAAGAGTTGTGAAGCATTTTTAAGCGTCAGCGGAATTCCGAGAACAATGGAAGAATTCCGAAGCATTTTTAAACTTCAAAACTTCAGCAGAATTCCGAGAACAATGGAAGAATTCCAAAGCATTTTTAAAAGTCAGCGGAATTCCGAGAACAATGGAAGAGTTCCGAAGCATTTTTAAAAGTCAGCGGAATTCCGAGAACAATGGAAGAGTTCCGAAGCATTTTTAAACTTCAGCAGAAGTCCTGGCACAATGGAAGAGTTCTGAACCATTTTTAAAAGTCAGCAGAATTCCGAGAACAATAGTAGGGTACCAAAGCATGTTAGAACTTCAGCGGAATTCTGAGAACAATGTAAGAGTTCCGAAGCATTTTTAAACTTCACCGGAATTCCGAGAACAATGGAAGAGTTCTGAAGCATTTTTAAACGTCAGCGGAATTTTGAAAACAATCGAAGAGTTCCAAAGCATTTTTAAAAGTCAGCGGAATTCCGTGAACAATGGAAGAGTTGTGAAGCATTTTTAAGCGTCACCGTAAATCCGAGAACAATGGAAGAATTCCGAAGCATTTTTAAACTTCAAAACTTCAGCAGAATTCCGAGAACAATGGAAGAGTTCCGAAGCATTCTTAAACTTCAGCGGAATTCCGAGAACAATGGAAGAGTTTTGAAGCAATTTTAAGCGTCAGCGGAATTCCGAGAACAATGGAAAAGTTCTGAAGCATTTTTAAATGTCAGCGGAATTCCGAGAACAATAGAAGAGTTGTGAAGCATTTTTAAGCGTCAGCGGAATTCTGAGAACAATGGAAGAATTCCGAAGCATTTTTAAACTTCAAAACTTCAGCAGAATTCCGAGAACAATGGAAGAGTTCCGAAGCATTCTTAAACTTCAGCGGAATTCCGAGAACAATGGAAGAGTTTTGAAGCAATTTTAAGCGTCAGCGGAATTCCGAGAACAATGGAAGAGTTCCGAAGCATTTTTAAACGTCAGCGGAATTCCGAGAACAATGGAAGAGTTCTGAAGCATTTTTAAACTTCAAAACTTCAGCAGAATTCCGAGAACAATGGAAGAATTCCGAAGCATTTTTAAACTTCAGCAGAATTCCGAGAACAATGGAAGAGTTCCGAAGCATTCTTAAACTTCAGCAGAATTCCGAGAACAATGGAAGAGTTCCGAAGCATTTTTAAACGTCAACGGAATTCCGAGAACAATGGAAGAGTTCTGAAGCATTTTTAAAAGTCAGCGGAATTCTGAGAAAAATAGAAGAGTTGTGAAGCATTTTTAAGCGTGAGCGGAATTCCGAGAACAATGGAAGAATTCCGAAGCATTTTTAAACTTCAAAACTTCAGCAGAATTCCGAAAGCAATGGAAGAATTCCGAAGCATTCTTAAACTTCAGCGGAATTCCGAGAACAATGGAAGAGTTCCGAAGCATTTTTAAAAGTCAGCGGAATTCCGAGAACAATGGAAGAGTTCCGAAGCATTTTTACACTTCAGCAGAATTCCTGGAACAATGGAAGAGTTCTGAAGCATTTTTCAAAGTCAGCAGAATTCCGAGAACAATAGAAGGGTACCAAAGCATGTTTAAACTTCAGCGGAATTCTGAGAACAATGTAGGAGTTCCGAAGCATTTTTAAACTTCACCGGAATTCCGAGAACAATGGAAGAGTTCCGAAGCATTTTTAAACATCAGCGGAATTCCGAGAACAATGGAAGAGTTCTGAAGCATTTTTAAACGTCAGCGGAATTCCGAGAACAATAGAAGAGTTGTGAAGCATTTTTAAGCGTCAGCGGAATTCTGAGAAAAATGGAAGAATTCCGAAGCATTTTTAAACTTCAAAACTTCAGCAGAATTCCGAGAACAATGGAAGAGTTCCGAAGCATTCTTAAACTTCAGCGGAATTCCGAGAACAAAGGAAGAGTTCTGAAGCATTTTTAAAAGTCAGCGGAATTCTGAGAACAATAGAAGAGTTGTGAAGCATTTTTAAGCGTCAGAAGAATTCCGAGAACAATGGAAGAATTCCGAAGCATTTTTAAACTTCAAAACTTCAGCAGAATTCCGAGAACAATGGTAGAATTCCGAAGCATTCTTAAACTTCAGCAGAATTACGAGCACAATGGAAGAGTTCCGAAGCATTCTTAAACTTCAGCGGAATTCCGAGAACAATGGAAGAGTTTTGAAGCAATTTTAAGCGTCAGCGGAATTCCGAAAACAATGGAAGAGTTCCGAAGCATTTTTAAACGTCAGCGGAATTCCGAGAACAAAGGAAGAGTTCTGAAGCATTTTTAAAAGTCAGCGGAATTCTGAGAACAATAGAAGAGTTGTGAAGCATTTTTAAGCGTCAGCGGAATTCCGAGAACAATGGAAGAATTCCGAAGCATTTTTAAACTTCAAAACTTCAGCAGAATTCCGAGAACAATGGTAGAATTCCGAAGCATTCTTAAACTTTAGCAGAATTACAAGCACAATGGAAGAGTTCCGAAGCATTATTAAACTTCAGCGGAATTCCGAGAACAATGGAAGAGTTTTGAAGCAATTTTAAGCGTCAGCGGAATTCCGAGAACAATGGAAGAGTTCCGAAGCATTTTTAAACGTCAGCGGAATTCTGAGAACAATGGAAGAGTTCTGAAGCATTTTTAAAAGTCAGCAGAATTCTGAGAAAAATAGAAGAGTTGTGAAGCATTTTTAAGCGTCAGCGGAATTCCGAGAACAATGGAAGAATTCCGAAGCATTTTTACACTTCAGCAGAATTCCTGGAACAATGGAAAAGTTCTGAAGCATTTTTCAAAGTCAGCAGAATTCCGAGAACAATAGAAGGGTACCAAAGCATGTTTAAACTTCAGCGGAATTCTGAGAACAATGTAAGAGTTCCAAAGCATTTTTAAACTTCACCGGAATTCCGAGAACAATGGAAGAGTTCTGAAGCATTTTTAAACGTCAACGGAATTCCGAGAACAATAGAAGAGTTGTGAAGCATTTTTAAGCGTCAGCGGAATTCTGAGAACAATGGAAGAATTTCGAAGCATTTTTAAACTTCAAAACTTCAGCAGAATTCCGAGAACAATGGAAGAGTTCCGAAGCATTCTTAAACTTCAGCGGAATTCCGAGAACAATGGAAGAGTTTTGAAGCAATTTTAAGCGTCAGCGGAATTCCGAGAACAATGGAAGAGTTCCGAAGCATTTTTAAACGTCAGCGGAATTCCGAGAACAAAGGAAGAGTTCTGAAGCATTTTTAAAAGTCAGCGGAATTCTGAGAACAATAGAAGAGTTGTGAAGCATTTTTAAGCGTCAGCGGAATTCCGAGAACAATGGAAGAATTCCGAAGCATTTTTAAACTTCAAAACTTCAGCAGAATTCCGAGAACAATGGTAGAATTCCGAAGCATTCTTAAACTTCAGCAGAATTACGAGCACAATGGAAGAGTTCCGAAGCATTCTTAAACTTCAGCGGAATTGCGAGAACAATGGAAGAGTTCCGAAGCATTTTTAAAAGTCAACGGAATTCCGAGAACAATGGAAGAGTTCCGAAGCATTTTTAAATGTCAGCGGAATTCCGAGAACAATGGAAGAGTTCCGAAGCATTTTTAAACTTCAGCAGAATTCCTGGCACAATGGAAGAGTTCTGAAGCATTTTTAAAAGTCAGCATAATTCCGAAAACAATAGAAGGGTACCAAAGCATGTTTAAACTTCAGCGGAATTCTGAGAACAATGTAAGGGTTCCGAAGCATTTTTAAACTTCACCGGAATTCCGAGAACAATGGAAGAGTTCTGAAGCATTTTTAAACGTCAGCGGAATTTTGAAAACAATCGAAGAGTTCCAAAGCATTTTTAAAAGTCAGCGGAATTCCGTGAACAATGGAAGAGTTGTGAAGCATTTTTAAGCGTTAGCGGAATTCCGAGAACAATGGAAGAGTTCCGAAGCATTTTTAAACTTCAGCAGAATTCCGAGAACAATGAAAGAGTTCCGAAGCATTCTTAAACTTCAGCAGAATTCCGAGAACAATGTAAGAGTTCCGAAGCATTTTTAAACTTCACCGGAATTCCGAGAACAATGGAAGGGTACCAAAGCATGTTTAAACTTCAGCGGAATTCTGAGAACAATGTAAGAGTTCCGAAGAATTTTTAAACTTCACCGGAATTCCGAGAACAATGGAAGAGTCCCGAAGCATTTTTAAACGTCAGCGGAATTCCGAGAATAATGGAAGAGTTCTGAAGCATTTTTAAACGTCAGCGGAATTTTGAAAACAATGGAAGATTTCCGAAGCATTTTTAAACGTCAGCGGAATTCTGCGAACACTGGAAGAGTTCCGAAGCATTTTTAAATGTCAGCGGAATTCCGAGAACAATGGAAGAGTTGTGAAGCTATTTTAAACGTCAGCGGAATTCCGAGAACAATGGAAGAGTTCCGAAGCATTTTTAAACGTCAGCAGAATTCCGAGAACAATGGAAGAGTTCCGAAGCATTTTTAAACTTCAGCGGAATTCCGAGAACAATGGAAGAGTTTTGAAGCAATTTTAAGCGTCAGCGGAATTCCGAAAACAATGGAAGAGTTCCGAAGCATTTTTAAACGTCAGCGGAATTCCGAGAACAAAGGAAGAGTTCTGAAGCATTTTTAAAAGTCAGCGGAATTCTGAGAACAATAGAAGAGTTGTGAAGCATTTTTAAGCGTCAGCGGAATTCCGAGAACAATGGAAGAATTCCGAAGCATTTTTAAACTTCAAAACTTCAGCAGAATTCCGAGAACAATGGTAGAATTCCGAAGCATTCTTAAACTTCAGCAGAATTACAAGCACAATGGAAGAGTTCCGAAGCATTATTAAACTTCAGCGGAATTCCGAGAACAATGGAAGAGTTTTGAAGCAATTTTAAGCGTCAGCGGAATTCCGAGAACAATGGAAGAGTTCCGAAGCATTTTTAAACGTCAGCGGAATTCTGAGAACAATGGAAGAGTTCTGAAGCATTTTTAAAAGTCAGCAGAATTCTGAGAAAAATAGAAGAGTTGTGAAGCATTTTTAAGCGTCAGCGGAATTCCGAGAACAATGGAAGAATTCCGAAGCATTTTTACACTTCAGCAGAATTCCTGGAACAATGGAAAAGTTCTGAAGCATTTTTCAAAGTCAGCAGAATTCCGAGAACAATAGAAGGGTACCAAAGCATGTTTAAACTTCAGCGGAATTCTGAGAACAATGTAAGAGTTCCAAAGCATTTTTAAACTTCACCGGAATTCCGAGAACAATGGAAGAGTTCTGAAGCATTTTTAAACGTCAACGGAATTCCGAGAACAATAGAAGAGTTGTGAAGCATTTTTAAGCGTCAGCGGAATTCTGAGAACAATGGAAGAATTTCGAAGCATTTTTAAACTTCAAAACTTCAGCAGAATTCCGAGAACAATGGAAGAGTTCCGAAGCATTCTTAAACTTCAGCGGAATTCCGAGAACAATGGAAGAGTTTTGAAGCAATTTTAAGCGTCAGCGGAATTCCGAGAACAATGGAAGAGTTCCGAAGCATTTTTAAACGTCAGCGGAATTCCGAGAACAAAGGAAGAGTTCTGAAGCATTTTTAAAAGTCAGCGGAATTCTGAGAACAATAGAAGAGTTGTGAAGCATTTTTAAGCGTCAGCGGAATTCCGAGAACAATGGAAGAATTCCGAAGCATTTTTAAACTTCAAAACTTCAGCAGAATTCCGAGAACAATGGTAGAATTCCGAAGCATTCTTAAACTTCAGCAGAATTACGAGCACAATGGAAGAGTTCCGAAGCATTCTTAAACTTCAGCGGAATTCCGAGAACAATGGAAGAGTTTTGAAGCAATTTTAAGCGTCAGTGGAATTCCGAGAACAATGGAAGAGTTCCGAAGCATTTTTAAACGTCAGCGGAATTCCGAGAACAATGGAAGAGTTCTGAAGCATTTTTAAAAGTCAGCGGAATTCTGAGAAAAATAGAAGAGTTGTAAAGCATTTTTAAGCGTCAGCGGAATTCCGAGAACAATGGAAGAATTCCGAAGCATTTTTAAACTTCAAAACGTCAGCAGAATTCCGAGAACAATGGAAGAATTCCGAAGCATTCTTAAACTTCAGCGGAATTGCGAGAACAATGGAAGAGTTCCGAAGCATTTTTAAAAGTCAACGGAATTCCGAGAACAATGGAAGAGTTCCGAAGCATTTTTAAATGTCAGCGGAATTCCGAGAACAATGGAAGAGTTCCGAAGCATTTTTAAACTTCAGCAGAATTCCTGGCACAATGGAAGAGTTCTGAAGCATTTTTAAAAGTCAGCATAATTCCGAAAACAATAGAAGGGTACCAAAGCATGTTTAAACTTCAGCGGAATTCTGAGAACAATGTAAGAGTTCCGAAGCATTTTTAAACTTCACCGGAATTCCGAGAACAATGGAAGAGTTCCGAAGCATTTTTAAACGTCAGCGGAATTCCGAGAACAATGGAAGAGTTCCGAAGCATTTTTAAACCTCAGCAGAATTCCGAGAACAATGGAAGAGTTCCGAAGCATTTTTAAACCTCAGCAGAATTCCGAGAACAATGGAAGAGTTCTGAAGCCTTTTTAAATGTCAGCGGAATTCCGAGAACAATGGAAGAGTTCCGAAGCATTTTTAAACGTCAGCGGAATTCCGAGAACAATGGAAGAGTTCTGAAGCATTTGTAAAAGTCAGCAGAATTCTGAGAAAAATAGAAGAGTTCTGAAGCATTTTTAAGCGTCAGCGGAATTAAGAGAACAATGGAAGAATTCCGAAGCATTTTTAAACTTCAAAACTTCAGCAGAATTCCGAAAGCAATGGAAGAATTCCGAAGCATTCTTAAACTTCAGCGGAATTCCGAGAACAATGGAAGAGTTCCGAAGCATTTTTAAAAGTCAGCGGAATTCCGAGAACAATGGAAGAGTTCCGAAGCATTTTTACACTTCAGCAGAATTCCTGGAACAATGGAAGAGTTCTGAAGCATTTTTCAAAGTCAGCAGAATTCCGAGAACAATAGAAGGGTACCAAAGCATGTTTAAACTTCAGCGGAATTCTGAGAACAATGTAAGAGTTCCGAAGCATTTTTAAACTTCACCGGAATTCCGAGAACAATGGAAGAGTTCCGAAGCATTTTTAAACATCAGCGGAATTCCGAGAACAATGGAAGAGTTCTGAAGCATTTTTAAACGTCAGCGGAATTCCGAGAACAATAGAAGAGTTGTGAAGCATTTTTAAGCGTCAGCGGAATTCTGAGAACAATGGAAGAATTCCGAAGCATTTTTAAACTTCAAAACTTCAGCAGAATTCCGAGAACAATGGAAGAGTTCCGAAGCATTCTTAAACTTCAGCGGAATTCCGAGAACAAAGGAAGAGTTCTGAAGCATTTTTAAAAGTCAGCGGAATTCTGAGAACAATAGAAGAGTTGTGAAGCATTTTTAAGCGTCAGAAGAATTCCGAGAACAATGGAAGAATTCCGAAGCATTTTTAAACTTCAAAACTTCAGCAGAATTCCGAGAACAATGGTAGAATTCCGAAGCATTCTTAAACTTCAGCAGAATTACGAGCACAATGGAAGAGTTCCGAAGCATTCTTAAACTTCAGCGGAATTCCGAGAACAATGGAAGAGTTTTGAAGCAATTTTAAGCGTCAGCGGAATTCCGAAAACAATGGAAGAGTTCCGAAGCATTTTTAAACGTCAGCGGAATTCCGAGAACAAAGGAAGAGTTCTGAAGCATTTTTAAAAGTCAGCGGAATTCTGAGAACAATAGAAGAGTTGTGAAGCATTTTTAAGCGTCAGCGGAATTCCGAGAACAATGGAAGAATTCCGAAGCATTTTTAAACTTCAAAACTTCAGCAGAATTCCGAGAACAATGGTAGAATTCCGAAGCATTCTTAAACTTCAGCAGAATTACGAGCACAATGGAAGAGTTCCGAAGCATTCTTAAACTTCAGCGGAATTCCGAGAACAATGGAAGAGTTTTGAAGCAATTTTAAGCGTCAGTGGAATTCCGAGAACAATGGAAGAGTTCCGAAGCATTTTTAAACGTCAGCGGAATTCCGAGAACAATGGAAGAGTTCTGAAGCATTTTTAAAAGTCAGCGGAATTCTGAGAAAAATAGAAGAGTTGTAAAGCATTTTTAAGCGTCAGCGGAATTCCGAGAACAATGGAAGAATTCCGAAGCATTTTTAAACTTCAAAACTTCAGCAGAATTCCGAGAACAATGGAAGAATTCCGAAGCATTCTTAAACTTCAGCGGAATTGCGAGAACAATGGAAGAGTTCCGAAGCATTTTTAAAAGTCAACGGAATTCCGAGAACAATGGAAGAGTTCCGAAGCATTTTTAAATGTCAGCGGAATTCCGAGAACAATGGAAGAGTTCCGAAGCATTTTTAAACTTCAGCAGAATTCCTGGCACAATGGAAGAGTTCTGAAGCATTTTTAAAAGTCAGCATAATTCCGAAAACAATAGAAGGGTACCAAAGCATGTTTAAACTTCAGCGGAATTCTGAGAACAATGTAAGAGTTCCGAAGCATTTTTAAACTTCACCGGAATTCCGAGAACAATGGAAGAGTTCTGAAGCATTTTTAAACGTCAGCGGAATTTTGAAAACAATCGAAGAGTTCCAAAGCATTTTTAAAAGTCAGCGGAATTCCGTGAACAATGGAAGAGTTGTGAAGCATTTTTAAGCGTTAGCGGAATTCCGAGAACAATGGAAGAGTTCCGAAGCATTTTTAAACTTCAGCAGAATTCCGAGAACAATGAAAGAGTTCCGAAGCATTCTTAAATTTCAGCAGAATTCCGGGAACAATGGAAGAGTTCCGAAGCATTTTTAAAATTCAGCGGAATTCCGAGAACAATGTAAGAGTTCCGAAGCATTTTTAAAAGTCAGCAGAATTCCGAGAACAATAGAAGGGTACCAAAGCATGTTTAAACTTCAGCGGAATTCTGAGAACAATGTAAGAGTTCCGAAGAATTTTTAAACTTCACCGGAATTCCGAGAACAATGGAAGAGTCCCGAAGCATTTTTAAACGTCAGCGGAATTCCGAGAATAATGGAAGAGTTCTGAAGCATTTTTAAACGTCAGCGGAATTTTGAAAACAATGGAAGATTTCCGAAGCATTTTTAAACGTCAGCGGAATTCTGCGAACACTGGAAGAGTTCCGAAGCATTTTTAAATGTCAGCGGAATTCCGAGAACAATGGAAGAGTTGTGAAGCTATTTTAAACGTCAGCGGAATTCCGAGAACAATGGAAGAGTTCCGAAGCATTTTTAAACGTCAGCAGAATTCCGAGAACAATGGAAGAGTTCCGAAGCATTTTTAAACTTCAGCAGAATTCCGAGAACAATGGAAGAGTTCTGAAGCCTTTTTAAATGTCAGCGGAATTCCGAGAACAATGGAAGAGTTCCGAAGCATTTTTAAACGTCAGCGGAATTCCGAGAACAATGGAAGAGTTCTGAAGCATTTTTAAAAGTCAGCGGAATTCTGAGAAAAATAGAAGAGTTGTGAAGCATTTTTAAGCGTCAGCGGAATTCCGAGAACAATGGAAGAATTCCAAAGCATTTTTAAACTTCAAAATTTCAGCAGAATTCCGAGAACAATGGAAGAATTCCGAAGCATTCTTAAACTTCAGCGGAATTCCGAGAACAATGGAAGAGTTCCGAAGCATTTTTAAAAGTCAGCGGAATTCCGAGAACAATGGAAGAGTTCCGAAGCATTTTTAAAAGTCAGCGGAATTCCGAGAACAATGGAAGAGTTCCGAAGCATTTTTAAACTTCAGCAGTATTCCTGGCACAATGGAAGAGTTCTGAAGCATTTTTAAAAGTCAGCGGAATTCCGAGAACAATAGAAGGGTACCAAAGCATGTTTAAACTTCAGCGGAATTCTGAGAACAATGTAAGAGTTCCGAAGCATTTTTAAACTTCACCGGAATTCCGAGAACAATGGAAGAGTTCCGAAGCATTTTTAAACGTCAGCGGAATTCCGAGAACAATGGAAGAGTTCCGAAGCATTTTTAAACGTCAGCAGAATTCCGAGAACAATGGAAGAGTTCCGAAGCATTTTTAAACTTCAGCAGAATTCCGAGAACAATGGAAGAGTTCTGAAGCCTTTTTAAATGTCAGCGGAATTCCGAGAACAATGGAAGAGTTCCGAAGCATTTTTAAACGTCAGCGGAATTCCGAGAACAATGGAAGAGTTCTGAAGCATTTGTAAAAGTCAGCAGAATTCTGAGAAAAATAGAAGAGTTCTGAAGCATTTTTAAGCGTCAGCGGAATTAAGAGAACAATGGAAGAATTCCGAAGCATTTTTAAACTTCAAAACTTCAGCAGAATTCCGAGAACAATGGAAGAATTTCGAAGCATTCTTAAACTTCAGCGGAATTCCGAGAACAATGGAAGAGTTCCGAAGCATTTTTAAATGTCAGCGGAATTCCGAGAACAATAGAAGAGTTGTGAAGCATTTTTAAGCGTCAGCGGAATTCTGAGCACAATGGAAGAATTCCGAAGCATTTTTAAACTTCAAAACTTCAGCGGAATTCCGAGAACAATGGAAGAGTTTTGAAGCAATTTTAAGTTTCAGCGGAATTCCGAGAACAATGGAAGAGTTCCGAAGCATTTTTAAACGTCAGCGGAATTCCGAGAACAATGGAAGAGTTCTGAAGCATTTTTAAAAGTCAGCGGAATTCTGAGTAAAATAGAAGAGTTGTGAAGCATTTTTAAGCGTCAGCGGAATTCCGAGAACAATGGAAGAATTCCGAAGCATTTTTAAACTTCAAAACTTCAGCAGAATTCCGAGAACAATGGAAGAATTCCAAAGCATTTTTAAAAGTCAGCGGAATTCCGAGAACAATGGAAGAGTTCCGAAGCATTTTTAAAAGTCAGCGGAATTCCGAGAACAATGGAAGAGTTCCGAAGCATTTTTAAACTTCAGCAGAAGTCCTGGCACAATGGAAGAGTTCTGAACCATTTTTAAAAGTCAGCAGAATTCCGAGAACAATAGTAGGGTACCAAAGCATGTTAAAACTTCAGCGGAATTCTGAGAACAATGTAAGAGTTCCGAAGCATTTTTAAACTTCACCGGAATTCCGAGAACAATGGAAGAGTTCTGAAGCATTTTTAAACGTCAGCGGAATTTTGAAAACAATCGAAGAGTTCCAAAGCATTTTTAAAAGTCAGCGGAATTCCGTGAACAATGGAAGAGTTGTGAAGCATTTTTAAGCGTCACCGGAAATCCGAGAACAATGGAAGAATTCCGAAGCATTTTTAAACTTCAAAACTTCAGCAGAATTCCGAGAACAATGGAAGAGTTCCGAAGCATTCTTAAACTTCAGCGGAATTCCGAGAACAATGGAAGAGTTTTGAAGCAATTTTAAGCGTCAGCGGAATTCCGAGAACAATGGAAAAGTTCTGAAGCATTTTTAAATGTCAGCGGAATTCCGAGAACAATAGAAGAGTTGTGAAGCATTTTTAAGCGTCAGCGGAATTCTGAGAACAATGGAAGAATTCCGAAGCATTTTTAAACTTCAAAACTTCAGCAGAATTCCGAGAACAATGGAAGAGTTCCGAAGCATTCTTAAACTTCAGCGGAATTCCGAGAACAATGGAAGAGTTTTGAAGCAATTTTAAGCGTCAGCGGAATTCCGAGAACAATGGAAGAGTTCCGAAGCATTTTTAAACGTCAGCGGAATTCCGAGAACAATGGAAGAGTTCTGAAGCATTTTTAAACTTCAAAACTTCAGCAGAATTCCGAGAACAATGGAAGAATTCCGAAGCATTTTTAAACTTCAGCAGAATTCCGAGAACAATGGAAGAGTTCCGAAGCATTCTTAAACTTCAGCAGAATTCCGAGAACAATGGAAGAGTTCCGAAGCATTTTTAAACGTCAACGGAATTCCGAGAACAATGGAAGAGTTCTGAAGCATTTTTAAAAGTCAGCGGAATTCTGAGAAAAATAGAAGAGTTGTGAAGCATTTTTAAGCGTGAGCGGAATTCCGAGAACAATGGAAGAATTCCGAAGCATTTTTAAACTTCAAAACTTCAGCAGAATTCCGAAAGCAATGGAAGAATTCCGAAGCATTCTTAAACTTCAGCGGAATTCCGAGAACAATGGAAGAGTTCCGAAGCATTTTTAAAAGTCAGCGGAATTCCGAGAACAATGGAAGAGTTCCGAAGCATTTTTACACTTCAGCAGAATTCCTGGAACAATGGAAGAGTTCTGAAGCATTTTTCAAAGTCAGCAGAATTCCGAGAACAATAGAAGGGTACCAAAGCATGTTTAAACTTCAGCGGAATTCTGAGAACAATGTAGGAGTTCCGAAGCATTTTTAAACTTCACCGGAATTCCGAGAACAATGGAAGAGTTCCGAAGCATTTTTAAACATCAGCGGAATTCCGAGAACAATGGAAGAGTTCTGAAGCATTTTTAAACGTCAGCGGAATTCCGAGAACAATGGAAGAGTTCTGAAGCATTTTTAAACTTCAAAACTTCAGCAGAATTCCGAGAACAATGGAAGAATTCCGAAGCATTTTTAAACTTCAGCAGAATTCCGAGAACAATGGAAGAGTTCCGAAGCATTCTTAAACTTCAGCAGAATTCCGAGAACAATGGAAGAGTTCCGAAGCATTTTTAAACGTCAACGGAATTCCGAGAACAATGGAAGAGTTCTGAAGCATTTTTAAACGTCAGCGGAATTCCGAGAACAATAGAAGAGTTGTGAAGCATTTTTAAGCGTCAGCGGAATTCTGAGAACAATGGAAGAATTCCGAAGCATTTTTAAACTTCAAAACTTCAGCAGAATTCCGAGAACAATGGAAGAGTTCCGAAGCATTCTTAAACTTCAGCGGAATTCCGAGAACAAAGGAAGAGTTCTGAAGCATTTTTAAAAGTCAGCGGAATTCTGAGAACAATAGAAGAGTTGTGAAGCATTTTTAAGCGTCAGAAGAATTCCGAGAACAATGGAAGAATTCCGAAGCATTTTTAAACTTCAAAACTTCAGCAGAATTCCGAGAACAATGGTAGAATTCCGAAGCATTCTTAAACTTCAGCAGAATTGCGAGCACAATGGAAGAGTTCCGAAGCATTCTTAAACTTCAGCGGAATTCCGAGAACAATGGAAGAGTTTTGAAGCAATTTTAAGCGTCAGCGGAATTCCGAAAACAATGGAAGAGTTCCGAAGCATTTTTAAACGTCAGCGGAATTCCGAGAACAAAGGAAGAGTTCTGAAGCATTTTTAAAAGTCAGCGGAATTCTGAGAACAATAGAAGAGTTGTGAAGCATTTTTAAGCGTCAGCGGAATTCCGAGAACAATGGAAGAATTCCGAAGCATTTTTAAACTTCAAAACTTCAGCAGAATTCCGAGAACAATGGTAGAATTCCGAAGCATTCTTAAACTTCAGCAGAATTACGAGCACAATGGAAGAGTTCCGAAGCATTATTAAACTTCAGCGGAATTCCGAGAACAATGGAAGAGTTTTGAAGCAATTTTAAGCGTCAGCGGAATTCCGAGAACAATGGAAGAGTTCCGAAGCATTTTTAAACGTCAGCGGAATTCTGAGAACAATGGAAGAGTTCTGAAGCATTTTTAAAAGTCAGCAGAATTCTGAGAAAAATAGAAGAGTTGTGAAGCATTTTTAAGCGTCAGCGGAATTCCGAGAACAATGGAAGAATTCCGAAGCATTTTTACACTTCAGCAGAATTCCTGGAACAATGGAAAAGTTCTGAAGCATTTTTCAAAGTCAGCAGAATTCCGAGAACAATAGAAGGGTACCAAAGCATGTTTAAACTTCAGCGGAATTCTGAGAACAATGTAAGAGTTCCAAAGCATTTTTAAACTTCACCGGAATTCCGAGAACAATGGAAGAGTTCTGAAGCATTTTTAAACGTCAACGGAATTCCGAGAACAATAGAAGAGTTGTGAAGCATTTTTAAGCGTCAGCGGAATTCTGAGAACAATGGAAGAATTTCGAAGCATTTTTAAACTTCAAAACTTCAGCAGAATTCCGAGAACAATGGAAGAGTTCCGAAGCATTCTTAAACTTCAGCGGAATTCCGAGAACAATGGAAGAGTTTTGAAGCAATTTTAAGCGTCAGCGGAATTCCGAGAACAATGGAAGAGTTCCGAAGCATTTTTAAACGTCAGCGGAATTCCGAGAACAAAGGAAGAGTTCTGAAGCATTTTTAAAAGTCAGCGGAATTCTGAGAACAATAGAAGAGTTGTGAAGCATTTTTAAGCGTCAGCGGAATTCCGAGAACAATGGAAGAATTCCGAAGCATTTTTAAACTTCAAAACTTCAGCAGAATTCCGAGAACAATGGTAGAATTCCGAAGCATTCTTAAACTTCAGCAGAATTACGAGCACAATGGAAGAGTTCCGAAGCATTCTTAAACTTCAGCGGAATTCCGAGAACAATGGAAGAGTTTTGAAGCAATTTTAAGCGTCAGTGGAATTCCGAGAACAATGGAAGAGTTCCGAAGCATTTTTAAACGTCAGCGGAATTCCGAGAACAATGGAAGAGTTCTGAAGCATTTTTAAAAGTCAGCGGAATTCTGAGAAAAATAGAAGAGTTGTAAAGCATTTTTAAGCGTCAGCGGAATTCCGAGAACAATGGAAGAATTCCGAAGCATTTTTAAACTTCAAAACGTCAGCAGAATTCCGAGAACAATGGAAGAATTCCGAAGCATTCTTAAACTTCAGCGGAATTGCGAGAACAATGGAAGAGTTCCGAAGCATTTTTAAAAGTCAACGGAATTCCGAGAACAATGGAAGAGTTCCGAAGCATTTTTAAATGTCAGCGGAATTCCGAGAACAATGGAAGAGTTCCGAAGCATTTTTAAACTTCAGCAGAATTCCTGGCACAATGGAAGAGTTCTGAAGCATTTTTAAAAGTCAGCATAATTCCGAAAACAATAGAAGGGTACCAAAGCATGTTTAAACTTCAGCGGAATTCTGAGAACAATGTAAGGGTTCCGAAGCATTTTTAAACTTCACCGGAATTCCGAGAACAATGGAAGAGTTCTGAAGCATTTTTAAACGTCAGCGGAATTTTGAAAACAATCGAAGAGTTCCAAAGCATTTTTAAAAGTCAGCGGAATTCCGTGAACAATGGAAGAGTTGTGAAGCATTTTTAAGCGTTAGCGGAATTCCGAGAACAATGGAAGAGTTCCGAAGCATTTTTAAACTTCAGCAGAATTCCGAGAACAATGAAAGAGTTCCGAAGCATTCTTAAACTTCAGCAGAATTCCGAGAACAATGTAAGAGTTCCGAAGCATTTTTAAACTTCACCGGAATTCCGAGAACAATGGAAGGGTACCAAAGCATGTTTAAACTTCAGCGGAATTCTGAGAACAATGTAAGAGTTCCGAAGAATTTTTAAACTTCACCGGAATTCCGAGAACAATGGAAGAGTCCCGAAGCATTTTTAAACGTCAGCGGAATTCCGAGAATAATGGAAGAGTTCTGAAGCATTTTTAAACGTCAGCGGAATTTTGAAAACAATGGAAGATTTCCGAAGCATTTTTAAACGTCAGCGGAATTCTGCGAACACTGGAAGAGTTCCGAAGCATTTTTAAATGTCAGCGGAATTCCGAGAACAATGGAAGAGTTGTGAAGCTATTTTAAACGTCAGCGGAATTCCGAGAACAATGGAAGAGTTCCGAAGCATTTTTAAACGTCAGCAGAATTCCGAGAACAATGGAAGAGTTCCGAAGCATTTTTAAACTTCAGCAGAATTCCGAGAACAATGGAAGAGTTCTGAAGCCTTTTTAAATGTCAGCGGAATTCCGAGAACAATGGAAGAGTTCCGAAGCATTTTTAAACGTCAGCGGAATTCCGAGAATAATGGAAGAGTTCTGAAGCATTTTTAAAAGTCAGCGGAATTCTGAGAAAAATAGAAGAGTTGTGAAGCATTTTTAAGCGTCAGCGGAATTCCGAGAACAATGGAAGAATTCCAAAGCATTTTTAAACTTCAAAACTTCAGCAGAATTCCGAGAACAATGGAAGAATTCCGAAGCATTCTTAAACTTCAGCGGAATTCCGAGAACAATGGAAGAGTTCCGAAGCATTTTTAAAAGTCAGCGGAATTCCGAGAACAATGGAAGAGTTCCGAAGCATTTTTAAAAGTCAGCGGAATTCCGAGAACAATGGAAGAGTTCCGAAGCATTTTTAAACTTCAGCAGAATTCCTGGCACAATGGAAGAGTTCTGAAGCATTTTTAAAAGTCAGCAGAATTCCGAGAACAATAGAAGGGTACCAAAGCATGTTTAAACTTCAGCGGAATTCTGAGAACAATGTAAGAGTTCCGAAGCATTTTTAAACTTCACCGGAATTCCGAGAACAATGGAAGAGTTCCGAAGCATTTTTAAACGTCAGCGGAATTCCGAGAACAATGGAAGAGTTCCGAAGCATTTTTAAACCTCAGCAGAATTCCGAGAACAATGGAAGAGTTCCGAAGCATTTTTAAACCTCAGCAGAATTCCGAGAACAATGGAAGAGTTCTGAAGCCTTTTTAAATGTCAGCGGAATTCCGAGAACAATGGAAGAGTTCCGAAGCATTTTTAAACGTCAGCGGAATTCCGAGAACAATGGAAGAGTTCTGAAGCATTTGTAAAAGTCAGCAGAATTCTGAGAAAAATAGAAGAGTTCTGAAGCATTTTTAAGCGTCAGCGGAATTAAGAGAACAATGGAAGAATTCCGAAGCATTTTTAAACTTCAAAACTTCAGCAGAATTCCGAAAGCAATGGAAGAATTCCGAAGCATTCTTAAACTTCAGCGGAATTCCGAGAACAATGGAAGAGTTCCGAAGCATTTTTAAAAGTCAGCGGAATTCCGAGAACAATGGAAGAGTTCCGAAGCATTTTTACACTTCAGCAGAATTCCTGGAACAATGGAAGAGTTCTGAAGCATTTTTCAAAGTCAGCAGAATTCCGAGAACAATAGAAGGGTACCAAAGCATGTTTAAACTTCAGCGGAATTCTGAGAACAATGTAAGAGTTCCAAAGCATTTTTAAACTTCACCGGAATTCCGAGAACAATGGAAGAGTTCCGAAGCATTTTTAAACATCAGCGGAATTCCGAGAACAATGGAAGAGTTCTGAAGCATTTTTAAACGTCAGCGGAATTCCGAGAACAATAGAAGAGTTGTGAAGCATTTTTAAGCGTCAGCGGAATTCTGAGAACAATGGAAGAATTCCGAAGCATTTTTAAACTTCAAAACTTCAGCAGAATTCCGAGAACAATGGAAGAGTTCCGAAGCATTCTTAAACTTCAGCGGAATTCCGAGAACAAAGGAAGAGTTCTGAAGCATTTTTAAAAGTCAGCGGAATTCTGAGAACAATAGAAGAGTTGTGAAGCATTTTTAAGCGTCAGAAGAATTCCGAGAACAATGGAAGAATTCCGAAGCATTTTTAAACTTCAAAACTTCAGCAGAATTCCGAGAACAATGGTAGAATTCCGAAGCATTCTTAAACTTCAGCAGAATTACGAGCACAATGGAAGAGTTCCGAAGCATTCTTAAACTTCAGCGGAATTCCGAGAACAATGGAAGAGTTTTGAAGCAATTTTAAGCGTCAGCGGAATTCCGAAAACAATGGAAGAGTTCCGAAGCATTTTTAAACGTCAGCGGAATTCCGAGAACAAAGGAAGAGTTCTGAAGCATTTTTAAAAGTCAGCGGAATTCTGAGAACAATAGAAGAGTTGTGAAGCATTTTTAAGCGTCAGCGGAATTCCGAGAACAATGGAAGAATTCCGAAGCATTTTTAAACTTCAAAACTTCAGCAGAATTCCGAGAACAATGGTAGAATTCCGAAGCATTCTTAAACTTCAGCAGAATTACGAGCACAATGGAAGAGTTCCGAAGCATTCTTAAACTTCAGCGGAATTCCGAGAACAATGGAAGAGTTTTGAAGCAATTTTAAGCGTCAGTGGAATTCCGAGAACAATGGAAGAGTTCCGAAGCATTTTTAAACGTCAGCGGAATTCCGAGAACAATGGAAGAGTTCTGAAGCATTTTTAAAAGTCAGCGGAATTCTGAGAAAAATAGAAGAGTTGTAAAGCATTTTTAAGCGTCAGCGGAATTCCGAGAACAATGGAAGAATTCCGAAGCATTTTTAAACTTCAAAACTTCAGCAGAATTCCGAGAACAATGGAAGAATTCCGAAGCATTCTTAAACTTCAGCGGAATTGCGAGAACAATGGAAGAGTTCCGAAGCATTTTTAAAAGTCAACGGAATTCCGAGAACAATGGAAGAGTTCCGAAGCATTTTTAAATGTCAGCGGAATTCCGAGAACAATGGAAGAGTTCCGAAGCATTTTTAAACTTCAGCAGATTTCCTGGCACAATGGAAGAGTTCTGAAGCATTTTTAAAAGTCAGCATAATTCCGAAAACAATAGAAGGGTACCAAAGCATGTTTAAACTTCAGCGGAATTCTGAGAACAATGTAAGAGTTCCGAAGCATTTTTAAACTTCACCGGAATTCCGAGAACAATGGAAGAGTTCTGAAGCATTTTTAAACGTCAGCGGAATTTTGAAAACAATCGAAGAGTTCCAAAGCATTTTTAAAAGTCAGCGGAATTCCGTGAACAATGGAAGAGTTGTGAAGCATTTTTAAGCGTTAGCGGAATTCCGAGAACAATGGAAGAGTTCCGAAGCATTTTTAAACTTCAGCAGAATTCCGAGAACAATGAAAGAGTTCCGAAGCATTCTTAAATTTCAGCAGAATTCCGGGAACAATGGAAGAGTTCCGAAGCATTTTTAAAATTCAGCGGAATTCCGAGAACAATGTAAGAGTTCCGAAGCATTTTTAAAAGTCAGCAGAATTCCGAGAACAATAGAAGGGTACCAAAGCATGTTTAAACTTCAGCGGAATTCTGAGAACAATGTAAGAGTTCCGAAGAATTTTTAAACTTCACCGGAATTCCGAGAACAATGGAAGAGTCCCGAAGCATTTTTAAACGTCAGCGGAATTCCGAGAATAATGGAAGAGTTCTGAAGCATTTTTAAACGTCAGCGGAATTTTGAAAACAATGGAAGATTTCCGAAGCATTTTTAAACGTCAGCGGAATTCTGCGAACACTGGAAGAGTTCCGAAGCATTTTTAAATGTCAGCGGAATTCCGAGAACAATGGAAGAGTTGTGAAGCTATTTTAAACGTCAGCGGAATTCCGAGAACAATGGAAGAGTTCCGAAGCATTTTTAAACGTCAGCAGAATTCCGAGAACAATGGAAGAGTTCCGAAGCATTTTTAAACTTCAGCAGAATTCCGAGAACAATGGAAGAGTTCTGAAGCCTTTTTAAATGTCAGCGGAATTCCGAGAACAATGGAAGAGTTCCGAAGCATTTTTAAACGTCAGCGGAATTCCGAGAACAATGGAAGAGTTCTGAAGCATTTTTAAAAGTCAGCGGAATTCTGAGAAAAATAGAAGAGTTGTGAAGCATTTTTAAGCGTCAGCGGAATTCCGAGAACAATGGAAGAATTCCAAAGCATTTTTAAACTTCAAAATTTCAGCAGAATTCCGAGAACAATGGAAGAATTCCGAAGCATTCTTAAACTTCAGCGGAATTCCGAGAACAATGGAAGAGTTCCGAAGCATTTTTAAAAGTCAGCGGAATTCCGAGAACAATGGAAGAGTTCCGAAGCATTTTTAAAAGTCAGCGGAATTCCGAGAACAATGGAAGAGTTCCGAAGCATTTTTAAACTTCAGCAGAATTCCTGGCACAATGGAAGAGTTCTGAAGCATTTTTAAAAGTCAGCGGAATTCCGAGAACAATAGAAGGGTACCAAAGCATGTTTAAACTTCAGCGGAATTCTGAGAACAATGTAAGAGTTCCGAAGCATTTTTAAACGTCAGCGGAATTCCGAGAACAATGGAAGAGTTCCGAAGCATTTTTAAACGTCAGCAGAATTCCGAGAACAATGGAAGAGTTCCGAAGCATTTTTAAACTTCAGCAGAATTCCGAGAACAATGGAAGAGTTCTGAAGCCTTTTTAAATGTCAGCGGAATTCCGAGAACAATGGAAGAGTTCCGAAGCATTTTTAAACGTCAGCGGAATTCCGAGAACAATGGAAGAGTTCTGAAGCATTTGTAAAAGTCAGCAGAATTCTGAGAAAAATAGAAGAGTTCTGAAGCATTTTTAAGCGTCAGCGGAATTAAGAGAACAATGGAAGAATTCCGAAGCATTTTTAAACTTCAAAACTTCAGCAGAATTCCGAGAAAAATGGAAGAATTTCGAAGCATTCTTAAACTTCAGCGGAATTCCGAGAACAATGGAAGAGTTCCGAAGCATTTTTAAATGTCAGCGGAATTCCGAGAACAATAGAAGAGTTGTGAAGCATTTTTAAGCGTCAGCGGAATTCTGAGCACAATGGAAGAATTCCGAAGCATTTTTAAACTTCAAAACTTCAGCGGAATTCCGAGAACAATGGAAGAGTTTTGAAGCAATTTTAAGTTTCAGCGGAATTCCGAGAACAATGGAAGAGTTCCGAAGCATTTTTAAACGTCAGCGGAATTCCGAGAACAATGGAAGAGTTCCGAAGCATTTTTAAACGTCAGCAGAATTCCGAGAACAATGGAAGAGTTCCGAAGCATTTTTAAACTTCAGCAGAATTCCGAGAACAATGGAAGAGTTCTGAAGCCTTTTTAAATGTCAGCGGAATTCCGAGAACAATGGAAGAGTTCCGAAGCATTTTTAAACGTCAGCAGAATTCCGAGAACAATGGAAGAGTTCTGAAGCATTTGTAAAAGTCAGCAGAATTCTGAGAAAAATAGAAGAGTTCTGAAGCATTTTTAAGCGTCAGCGGAATTAAGAGAACAATGGAAGAATTCCGAAGCATTTTTAAACTTCAAAACTTCAGCAGAATTCCGAGAACAATGGAAGAATTTCGAAGCATTCTTAAACTTCAGCGGAATTCCGAGAACAATGGAAGAGTTCCGAAGCATTTTTAAATGTCAGCGGAATTCCGAGAACAATAGAAGAGTTGTGAAGCATTTTTAAGCGTCAGCGGAATTCTGAGCACAATGGAAGAATTCCGAAGCATTTTTAAACTTCAAAACTTCAGCGGAATTCCGAGAACAATGGAAGAGTTTTGAAGCAATTTTAAGTTTCAGCGGAATTCCGAGAACAATGGAAGAGTTCCGAAGCATTTTTAAACGTCAGCGGAATTCCGAGAACAATGGAAGAGTTCTGAAGCATTTTTAAAAGTCAGCGGAATTCTGAGAAAAATAGAAGAGTTGTGAAGCATTTTTAAGCGTCAGCGGAATTCCGAGAACAATGGAAGAATTCCGAAGCATTTTTAAACTTCAAAACTTCAGCAGAATTCCGAGAACAATGGAAGAATTCCAAAGCATTTTTAAAAGTCAGCGGAATTCCGAGAACAATGGAAGAGTTCCGAAGCATTTTTAAAAGTCAGCGGAATTCCGAGAACAATGGAAGAGTTCCGAAGCATTTTTAAACTTCAGCAGAAGTCCTGGCACAATGGAAGAGTTCTGAACCATTTTTAAAAGTCAGCAGAATTCCGAGAACAATAGTAGGGTACCAAAGCATGTTAAAACTTCAGCGGAATTCTGAGAACAATGTAAGAGTTCCGAAGCATTTTTAAACTTCACCGGAATTCCGAGAACAATGGAAGAGTTCTGAAGCATTTTTAAACGTCAGCGGAATTTTGAAAACAATCGAAGAGTTCCAAAGCATTTTTAAAAGTCAGCGGAATTCCGTGAACAATGGAAGAGTTGTGAAGCATTTTTAAGCGTCACCGGAAATCCGAGAACAATGGAAGAATTCCGAAGCATTTTTAAACTTCAAAACTTCAGCAGAATTCCGAGAACAATGGAAGAGTTCCGAAGCATTCTTAAACTTCAGCGGAATTCCGAGAACAATGGAAGAGTTTTGAAGCAATTTTAAGCGTCAGCGGAATTCCGAGAACAATGGAAAAGTTCTGAAGCATTTTTAAATGTCAGCGGAATTCCGAGAACAATAGAAGAGTTGTGAAGCATTTTTAAGCGTCAGCGGAATTCTGAGAACAATGGAAGAATTCCGAAGCATTTTTAAACTTCAAAACTTCAGCAGAATTCCGAGAACAATGGAAGAGTTCCGAAGCATTCTTAAACTTCAGCGGAATTCCGAGAACAATGGAAGAGTTTTGAAGCAATTTTAAGCGTCAGCGGAATTCCGAGAACAATGGAAGAGTTCCGAAGCATTTTTAAACGTCAGCGGAATTCCGAGAACAATGGAAGAGTTCTGAAGCATTTTTAAACTTCAAAACTTCAGCAGAATTCCGAGAACAATGGAAGAATTCCGAAGCATTTTTAAACTTCAGCAGAATTCCGAGAACAATGGAAGAGTTCCGAAGCATTCTTAAACTTCAGCAGAATTCCGAGAACAATGGAAGAGTTCCGAAGCATTTTTAAACGTCAACGGAATTCCGAGAACAATGGAAGAGTTCTGAAGCATTTTTAAAAGTCAGCGGAATTCTGAGAAAAATAGAAGAGTTGTGAAGCATTTTTAAGCGTGAGCGGAATTCCGAGAACAATGGAAGAATTCCGAAGCATTTTTAAACTTCAAAACTTCAGCAGAATTCCGAAAGCAATGGAAGAATTCCGAAGCATTCTTAAACTTCAGCGGAATTCCGAGAACAATGGAAGAGTTCCGAAGCATTTTTAAAAGTCAGCGGAATTCCGAGAACAATGGAAGAGTTCCGAAGCATTTTTACACTTCAGCAGAATTCCTGGAACAATGGAAGAGTTCTGAAGCATTTTTCAAAGTCAGCAGAATTCCGAGAACAATAGAAGGGTACCAAAGCATGTTTAAACTTCAGCGGAATTCTGAGAACAATGTAGGAGTTCCGAAGCATTTTTAAACTTCACCGGAATTCCGAGAACAATGGAAGAGTTCCGAAGCATTTTTAAACATCAGCGGAATTCCGAGAACAATGGAAGAGTTCTGAAGCATTTTTAAACGTCAGCGGAATTCCGAGAACAATGGAAGAGTTCTGAAGCATTTTTAAACTTCAAAACTTCAGCAGAATTCCGAGAACAATGGAAGAATTCCGAAGCATTTTTAAACTTCAGCAGAATTCCGAGAACAATGGAAGAGTTCCGAAGCATTCTTAAACTTCAGCAGAATTCCGAGAACAATGGAAGAGTTCCGAAGCATTTTTAAACGTCAACGGAATTCCGAGAACAATGGAAGAGTTCTGAAGCATTTTTAAAAGTCAGCGGAATTCTGAGAAAAATAGAAGAGTTGTGAAGCATTTTTAAGCGTGAGCGGAATTCCGAGAACAATGGAAGAATTCCGAAGCATTTTTAAACTTCAAAACTTCAGCAGAATTCCGAAAGCAATGGAAGAATTCCGAAGCATTCTTAAACTTCAGCGGAATTCCGAGAACAATGGAAGAGTTCCGAAGCATTTTTAAAAGTCAGCGGAATTCCGAGAACAATGGAAGAGTTCCGAAGCATTTTTACACTTCAGCAGAATTCCTGGAACAATGGAAGAGTTCTGAAGCATTTTTCAAAGTCAGCAGAATTCCGAGAACAATAGAAGGGTACCAAAGCATGTTTAAACTTCAGCGGAATTCTGAGAACAATGTAGGAGTTCCGAAGCATTTTTAAACTTCACCGGAATTCCGAGAACAATGGAAGAGTTCCGAAGCATTTTTAAACATCAGCGGAATTCCGAGAACAATGGAAGAGTTCTGAAGCATTTTTAAACGTCAGCGGAATTCCGAGAACAATGGAAGAGTTCTGAAGCATTTTTAAACTTCAAAACTTCAGCAGAATTCCGAGAACAATGGAAGAATTCCGAAGCATTTTTAAACTTCAGCAGAATTCCGAGAACAATGGAAGAGTTCCGAAGCATTCTTAAACTTCAGCAGAATTCCGAGAACAATGGAAGAGTTCCGAAGCATTTTTAAACGTCAACGGAATTCCGAGAACAATGGAAGAGTTCTGAAGCATTTTTAAAAGTCAGCGGAATTCTGAGAAAAATAGAAGAGTTGTGAAGCATTTTTAAGCGTGAGCGGAATTCCGAGAACAATGGAAGAATTCCGAAGCATTTTTAAACTTCAAAACTTCAGCAGAATTCCGAAAGCAATGGAAGAATTCCGAAGCATTCTTAAACTTCAGCGGAATTCCGAGAACAATGGAAGAGTTCCGAAGCATTTTTAAAAGTCAGCGGAATTCCGAGAACAATGGAAGAGTTCCGAAGCATTTTTACACTTCAGCAGAATTCCTGGAACAATGGAAGAGTTCTGAAGCATTTTTCAAAGTCAGCAGAATTCCGAGAACAATAGAAGGGTACCAAAGCATGTTTAAACTTCAGCGGAATTCTGAGAACAATGTAGGAGTTCCGAAGCATTTTTAAACTTCACCGGAATTCCGAGAACAATGGAAGAGTTCCGAAGCATTTTTAAACATCAGCGGAATTCCGAGAACAATGGAAGAGTTCTGAAGCATTTTTAAACGTCAGCGGAATTCCGAGAACAATAGAAGAGTTGTGAAGCATTTTTAAGCGTCAGCGGAATTCTGAGAACAATGGAAGAATTCCGAAGCATTTTTAAACTTCAAAACTTCAGCAGAATTCCGAGAACAATGGAAGAGTTCCGAAGCATTCTTAAACTTCAGCGGAATTCCGAGAACAAAGGAAGAGTTCTGAAGCATTTTTAAAAGTCAGCGGAATTCTGAGAACAATAGAAGAGTTGTGAAGCATTTTTAAGCGTCAGAAGAATTCCGAGAACAATGGAAGAATTCCGAAGCATTTTTAAACTTCAAAACTTCAGCAGAATTCCGAGAACAATGGTAGAATTCCGAAGCATTCTTAAACTTCAGCAGAATTACGAGCACAATGGAAGAGTTCCGAGGCATTCTTAAACTTCAGCGGAATTCCGAGAACAATGGAAGAGTTTTGAAGCAATTTTAAGCGTCAGCGGAATTCCGAAAACAATGGAAGAGTTCCGAAGCATTTTTAAAAGTCAGCGGAATTCCGAGAACAAAGGAAGAGTTCTGAAGCATTTTTAAAAGTCAGCGGAATTCTGAGAACAATAGAAGAGTTGTGAAGCATTTTTAAGCGTCAGCGGAATTCCGAGAACAATGGAAGAATTCCGAAGCATTTTTAAACTTCAAAACTTCAGCAGAATTCCGAGAACAATGGTAGAATTCCGAAGCATTCTTAAACTTCAGCAGAATTACGAGCACAATGGAAGAGTTCCGAAGCATTATTAAACTTCAGCGGAATTCCGAGAACAATGGAAGAGTTTTGAAGCAATTTTAAGCGTCAGCGGAATTCCGAGAACAATGGAAGAGTTCCGAAGCATTTTTAAACGTCAGCGGAATTCTGAGAACAATGGAAGAGTTCTGAAGCATTTTTAAAAGTCAGCAGAATTCTGAGAAAAATAGAAGAGTTGTGAAGCATTTTTAAGCGTCAGCGGAATTCCGAGAACAATGGAAGAATTCCGAAGCATTTTTACACTTCAGCAGAATTCCTGGAACAATGGAAAAGTTCTGAAGCATTTTTCAAAGTCAGCAGAATTCCGAGAACAATAGAAGGGTACCAAAGCATGTTTAAACTTCAGCGGAATTCTGAGAACAATGTAAGAGTTCCAAAGCATTTTTAAACTTCACCGGAATTCCGAGAACAATGGAAGAGTTCTGAAGCATTTTTAAACGTCAACGGAATTCCGAGAACAATAGAAGAGTTGTGAAGCATTTTTAAGCGTCAGCGGAATTCTGAGAACAATGGAAGAATTTCGAAGCATTTTTAAACTTCAAAACTTCAGCAGAATTCCGAGAACAATGGAAGAGTTCCGAAGCATTCTTAAACTTCAGCGGAATTCCGAGAACAATGGAAGAGTTTTGAAGCAATTTTAAGCGTCAGCGGAATTCCGAGAACAATGGAAGAGTTCCGAAGCATTTTTAAACGTCAGCGGAATTCCGAGAACAAAGGAAGAGTTCTGAAGCATTTTTAAAAGTCAGCGGAATTCTGAGAACAATAGAAGAGTTGTGAAGCATTTTTAAGCGTCAGCGGAATTCCGAGAACAATGGAAGAATTCCGAAGCATTTTTAAACTTCAAAACTTCAGCAGAATTCCGAGAACAATGGTAGAATTCCGAAGCATTCTTAAACTTCAGCAGAATTACGAGCACAATGGAAGAGTTCCGAAGCATTCTTAAACTTCAGCGGAATTCCGAGAACAATGGAAGAGTTTTGAAGCAATTTTAAGCGTCAGTGGAATTCCGAGAACAATGGAAGAGTTCCGAAGCATTTTTAAACGTCAGCGGAATTCCGAGAACAATGGAAGAGTTCTGAAGCATTTTTAAAAGTCAGCGGAATTCTGAGAAAAATAGAAGAGTTGTAAAGAATTTTTAAGCGTCAGCGGAATTCCGAGAACAATGGAAGAATTCCGAAGCATTTTTAAACTTCAAAACTTCAGCAGAATTCCGAGAACAATGGAAGAATTCCGAAGCATTCTTAAACTTCAGCGGAATTGCGAGAACAATGGAAGAGTTCCGAAGCATTTTTAAAAGTCAACGGAATTCCGAGAACAATGGAAGAGTTCCGAAGCATTTTTAAATGTCAGCGGAATTCCGAGAACAATGGAAGAGTTCCGAAGCATTTTTAAACTTCAGCAGAATTCCTGGCACAATGGAAGAGTTCTGAAGCATTTTTAAAAGTCAGCATAATTCCGAAAACAATAGAAGGGTACCAAAGCATGTTTAAACTTCAGCGGAATTCTGAGAACAATGTAAGGGTTCCGAA
This sequence comes from Phyllobates terribilis, assembly GCF_046119375.1. NCBI lineage: Eukaryota > Metazoa > Chordata > Amphibia > Anura > Dendrobatidae > Phyllobates > Phyllobates terribilis. The sequence goes on along the minus strand of NW_027362788.1, from coordinate 7,447,144 downwards.
GCATTTTTAAACTTCACCGGAATTCCGAGAACAATGGAAGAGTTCTGAAGCATTTTTAAACGTCAGCGGAATTTTGAAAACAATCGAAGAGTTCCAAAGCATTTTTAAAAGTCAGCGGAATTCCGTGAACAATGGAAGAGTTGTGAAGCATTTTTAAGCGTTAGCGGAATTCCGAGAACAATGGAAGAGTTCCGAAGCATTTTTAAACTTCAGCAGAATTCCGAGAACAATGAAAGAGTTCCGAAGCATTCTTAAACTTCAGCAGAATTCCGAGAACAATGTAAGAGTTCCGAAGCATTTTTAAAAGTCAGCAGAATTCTGAGAACAATAGAAGGGTACCAAAGCATGTTTAAACTTCAGCGGAATTCTGAGAACAATGTAAGAGTTCCGAAGAATTTTTAAACTTCACCGGAATTCCGAGAACAATGGAAGAGTCCCGAAGCATTTTTAAACGTCAGCGGAATTCCGAGAATAATGGAAGAGTTCTGAAGCATTTTTAAACGTCAGCGGAATTTTGAAAACAATGGAAGATTTCCGAAGCATTTTTAAACGTCAGCGGAATTCCGAGAACAATGGAAGAGTTGTGAAGCTATTTTAAACGTCAGCGGAATTCCGAGAACAATGGAAGAGTTCCGAAGCATTTTTAAACGTCAGCAGAATTCCGAGAACAATGGAAGAGTTCCGAAGCATTTTTAAACTTCAGCAGAATTCCGAGAACAATGGAAGAGTTCTGAAGCCTTTTTAAATGTCAGCGGAATTCCGAGAACAATGGAAGAGTTCCGAAGCATTTTTAAACGTCAGCGGAATTCCGAAAATAATGGAAGAGTTCTGAAGCATTTTTAAAAGTCAGCGGAATTCTGAGAAAAATAGAAGAGTTGTGAAGCATTTTTAAGCGTCAGCGGAATTCCGAGAACAATGGAAGAATTCCAAAGCATTTTTAAACTTCAAAACTTCAGCAGAATTCCGAGAACAATGGAAGAATTCCGAAGCATTCTTAAACTTCAGCGGAATTCCGAGAACAATGGAAGAGTTCCGAAGCATTTTTAAAAGTCAGCGGAATTCCGAGAACAATGGAAGAGTTCCGAAGCATTTTTAAAAGTCAGCGGAATTCCGAGAACAATGGAAGAGTTCCGAAGCATTTTTAAACTTCAGCAGAATTCCTGGCACAATGGAAGAGTTCTGAAGCATTTTTAAAAGTCAGCAGAATTCCGAGAACAATAGAAGGGTACCAAAGCATGTTTAAACTTCAGCGGAATTCTGAGAACAATGTAAGAGTTCCGAAGCATTTTTAAACTTCACCGGAATTCCGAGAACAATGGAAGAGTTCCGAAGCATTTTTAAACGTCAGCGGAATTCCGAGAACAATGGAAGAGTTCCGAAGCATTTTTAAACCTCAGCAGAATTCCGAGAACAATGGAAGAGTTCCGAAGCATTTTTAAACCTCAGCAGAATTCCGAGAACAATGGAAGAGTTCTGAAGCCTTTTTAAATGTCAGCGGAATTCCGAGAACAATGGAAGAGTTCCGAAGCATTTTTAAACGTCAGCGGAATTCCGAGAACAATGGAAGAGTTCTGAAGCATTTGTAAAAGTCAGCAGAATTCTGAGAAAAATAGAAGAGTTCTGAAGCATTTTTAAGCGTCAGCGGAATTAAGAGAACAATGGAAGAATTCCGAAGCATTTTTAAACTTCAAAACTTCAGCAGAATTCCGAGAACAATGGAAGAATTTCGAAGCATTCTTAAACTTCAGCGGAATTCCGAGAACAATGGAAGAGTTCCGAAGCATTTTTAAAAGTCAGCGGAATTCCGAGAACAATGGAAGAGTTGTGAAGCATTTTTAAGCGTCAGCGGAATTCCGAGAACAATGGAAGAATTCCAAAGCATTTTTAAACTTCAAAATTTCAGCAGAATTCCGAGAACAATGGAAGAATTCCGAAGCATTCTTAAACTTCAGCGGAATTCCGAGAACAATGGAAGAGTTCCGAAGCATTTTTAAAAGTCAGCGGAATTCCGAGAACAATGGAAGAGTTCCGAAGCATTTTTAAAAGTCAGCGGAATTCCGAGAACAATGGAAGAGTTCCGAAGCATTTTTAAACTTCAGCAGAATTCCTGGCACAATGGAAGAGTTCTGAAGCATTTTTAAAAGTCAGCGGAATTCCGAGAACAATAGAAGGGTACCAAAGCATGTTTAAACTTCAGCGGAATTCTGAGAACAATGTAAGAGTTCCGAAGCATTTTTAAACGTCAGCGGAATTCCGAGAACAATGGAAGAGTTCCGAAGCATTTTTAAACGTCAGCAGAATTCCGAGAACAATGGAAGAGTTCCGAAGCATTTTTAAACTTCAGCAGAATTCCGAGAACAATGGAAGAGTTCTGAAGCCTTTTTAAATGTCAGCGGAATTCCGAGAACAATGGAAGAGTTCCGAAGCATTTTTAAACGTCAGCGGAATTCCGAGAACAATGGAAGAGTTCTGAAGCATTTGTAAAAGTCAGCAGAATTCTGAGAAAAATAGAAGAGTTCTGAAGCATTTTTAAGCGTCAGCGGAATTAAGAGAACAATGGAAGAATTCCGAAGCATTTTTAAACTTCAAAACTTCAGCAGAATTCCGAGAAAAATGGAAGAATTTCGAAGCATTCTTAAACTTCAGCGGAATTCCGAGAACAATGGAAGAGTTCCGAAGCATTTTTAAATGTCAGCGGAATTCCGAGAACAATAGAAGAGTTGTGAAGCATTTTTAAGCGTCAGCGGAATTCTGAGCACAATGGAAGAATTCCGAAGCATTTTTAAACTTCAAAACTTCAGCGGAATTCCGAGAACAATGGAAGAGTTTTGAAGCAATTTTAAGTTTCAGCGGAATTCCGAGAACAATGGAAGAGTTCCGAAGCATTTTTAAACGTCAGCGGAATTCCGAGAACAATGGAAGAGTTCCGAAGCATTTTTAAACGTCAGCAGAATTCCGAGAACAATGGAAGAGTTCCGAAGCATTTTTAAACTTCAGCAGAATTCCGAGAACAATGGAAGAGTTCTGAAGCCTTTTTAAATGTCAGCGGAATTCCGAGAACAATGGAAGAGTTCCGAAGCATTTTTAAACGTCAGCAGAATTCCGAGAACAATGGAAGAGTTCTGAAGCATTTGTAAAAGTCAGCAGAATTCTGAGAAAAATAGAAGAGTTCTGAAGCATTTTTAAGCGTCAGCGGAATTAAGAGAACAATGGAAGAATTCCGAAGCATTTTTAAACTTCAAAACTTCAGCAGAATTCCGAGAACAATGGAAGAATTTCGAAGCATTCTTAAACTTCAGCGGAATTCCGAGAACAATGGAAGAGTTCCGAAGCATTTTTAAATGTCAGCGGAATTCCGAGAACAATAGAAGAGTTGTGAAGCATTTTTAAGCGTCAGCGGAATTCTGAGCACAATGGAAGAATTCCGAAGCATTTTTAAACTTCAAAACTTCAGCGGAATTCCGAGAACAATGGAAGAGTTTTGAAGCAATTTTAAGTTTCAGCGGAATTCCGAGAACAATGGAAGAGTTCCGAAGCATTTTTAAACGTCAGCGGAATTCCGAGAACAATGGAAGAGTTCTGAAGCATTTTTAAAAGTCAGCGGAATTCTGAGAAAAATAGAAGAGTTGTGAAGCATTTTTAAGCGTCAGCGGAATTCCGAGAACAATGGAAGAATTCCGAAGCATTTTTAAACTTCAAAACTTCAGCAGAATTCCGAGAACAATGGAAGAATTCCAAAGCATTTTTAAAAGTCAGCGGAATTCCGAGAACAATGGAAGAGTTCCGAAGCATTTTTAAAAGTCAGCGGAATTCCGAGAACAATGGAAGAGTTCCGAAGCATTTTTAAACTTCAGCAGAAGTCCTGGCACAATGGAAGAGTTCTGAACCATTTTTAAAAGTCAGCAGAATTCCGAGAACAATAGTAGGGTACCAAAGCATGTTAAAACTTCAGCGGAATTCTGAGAACAATGTAAGAGTTCCGAAGCATTTTTAAACTTCACCGGAATTCCGAGAACAATGGAAGAGTTCTGAAGCATTTTTAAACGTCAGCGGAATTTTGAAAACAATCGAAGAGTTCCAAAGCATTTTTAAAAGTCAGCGGAATTCCGTGAACAATGGAAGAGTTGTGAAGCATTTTTAAGCGTCACCGGAAATCCGAGAACAATGGAAGAATTCCGAAGCATTTTTAAACTTCAAAACTTCAGCAGAATTCCGAGAACAATGGAAGAGTTCCGAAGCATTCTTAAACTTCAGCGGAATTCCGAGAACAATGGAAGAGTTTTGAAGCAATTTTAAGCGTCAGCGGAATTCCGAGAACAATGGAAAAGTTCTGAAGCATTTTTAAATGTCAGCGGAATTCCGAGAACAATAGAAGAGTTGTGAAGCATTTTTAAGCGTCAGCGGAATTCTGAGAACAATGGAAGAATTCCGAAGCATTTTTAAACTTCAAAACTTCAGCAGAATTCCGAGAACAATGGAAGAGTTCCGAAGCATTCTTAAACTTCAGCGGAATTCCGAGAACAATGGAAGAGTTTTGAAGCAATTTTAAGCGTCAGCGGAATTCCGAGAACAATGGAAGAGTTCCGAAGCATTTTTAAACGTCAGCGGAATTCCGAGAACAATGGAAGAGTTCTGAAGCATTTTTAAACTTCAAAACTTCAGCAGAATTCCGAGAACAATGGAAGAATTCCGAAGCATTTTTAAACTTCAGCAGAATTCCGAGAACAATGGAAGAGTTCCGAAGCATTCTTAAACTTCAGCAGAATTCCGAGAACAATGGAAGAGTTCCGAAGCATTTTTAAACGTCAACGGAATTCCGAGAACAATGGAAGAGTTCTGAAGCATTTTTAAAAGTCAGCGGAATTCTGAGAAAAATAGAAGAGTTGTGAAGCATTTTTAAGCGTGAGCGGAATTCCGAGAACAATGGAAGAATTCCGAAGCATTTTTAAACTTCAAAACTTCAGCAGAATTCCGAAAGCAATGGAAGAATTCCGAAGCATTCTTAAACTTCAGCGGAATTCCGAGAACAATGGAAGAGTTCCGAAGCATTTTTAAAAGTCAGCGGAATTCCGAGAACAATGGAAGAGTTCCGAAGCATTTTTACACTTCAGCAGAATTCCTGGAACAATGGAAGAGTTCTGAAGCATTTTTCAAAGTCAGCAGAATTCCGAGAACAATAGAAGGGTACCAAAGCATGTTTAAACTTCAGCGGAATTCTGAGAACAATGTAGGAGTTCCGAAGCATTTTTAAACTTCACCGGAATTCCGAGAACAATGGAAGAGTTCCGAAGCATTTTTAAACATCAGCGGAATTCCGAGAACAATGGAAGAGTTCTGAAGCATTTTTAAACGTCAGCGGAATTCCGAGAACAATGGAAGAGTTCTGAAGCATTTTTAAACTTCAAAACTTCAGCAGAATTCCGAGAACAATGGAAGAATTCCGAAGCATTTTTAAACTTCAGCAGAATTCCGAGAACAATGGAAGAGTTCCGAAGCATTCTTAAACTTCAGCAGAATTCCGAGAACAATGGAAGAGTTCCGAAGCATTTTTAAACGTCAACGGAATTCCGAGAACAATGGAAGAGTTCTGAAGCATTTTTAAAAGTCAGCGGAATTCTGAGAAAAATAGAAGAGTTGTGAAGCATTTTTAAGCGTGAGCGGAATTCCGAGAACAATGGAAGAATTCCGAAGCATTTTTAAACTTCAAAACTTCAGCAGAATTCCGAAAGCAATGGAAGAATTCCGAAGCATTCTTAAACTTCAGCGGAATTCCGAGAACAATGGAAGAGTTCCGAAGCATTTTTAAAAGTCAGCGGAATTCCGAGAACAATGGAAGAGTTCCGAAGCATTTTTACACTTCAGCAGAATTCCTGGAACAATGGAAGAGTTCTGAAGCATTTTTCAAAGTCAGCAGAATTCCGAGAACAATAGAAGGGTACCAAAGCATGTTTAAACTTCAGCGGAATTCTGAGAACAATGTAGGAGTTCCGAAGCATTTTTAAACTTCACCGGAATTCCGAGAACAATGGAAGAGTTCCGAAGCATTTTTAAACATCAGCGGAATTCCGAGAACAATGGAAGAGTTCTGAAGCATTTTTAAACGTCAGCGGAATTCCGAGAACAATGGAAGAGTTCTGAAGCATTTTTAAACTTCAAAACTTCAGCAGAATTCCGAGAACAATGGAAGAATTCCGAAGCATTTTTAAACTTCAGCAGAATTCCGAGAACAATGGAAGAGTTCCGAAGCATTCTTAAACTTCAGCAGAATTCCGAGAACAATGGAAGAGTTCCGAAGCATTTTTAAACGTCAACGGAATTCCGAGAACAATGGAAGAGTTCTGAAGCATTTTTAAAAGTCAGCGGAATTCTGAGAAAAATAGAAGAGTTGTGAAGCATTTTTAAGCGTGAGCGGAATTCCGAGAACAATGGAAGAATTCCGAAGCATTTTTAAACTTCAAAACTTCAGCAGAATTCCGAAAGCAATGGAAGAATTCCGAAGCATTCTTAAACTTCAGCGGAATTCCGAGAACAATGGAAGAGTTCCGAAGCATTTTTAAAAGTCAGCGGAATTCCGAGAACAATGGAAGAGTTCCGAAGCATTTTTACACTTCAGCAGAATTCCTGGAACAATGGAAGAGTTCTGAAGCATTTTTCAAAGTCAGCAGAATTCCGAGAACAATAGAAGGGTACCAAAGCATGTTTAAACTTCAGCGGAATTCTGAGAACAATGTAGGAGTTCCGAAGCATTTTTAAACTTCACCGGAATTCCGAGAACAATGGAAGAGTTCCGAAGCATTTTTAAACATCAGCGGAATTCCGAGAACAATGGAAGAGTTCTGAAGCATTTTTAAACGTCAGCGGAATTCCGAGAACAATAGAAGAGTTGTGAAGCATTTTTAAGCGTCAGCGGAATTCTGAGAACAATGGAAGAATTCCGAAGCATTTTTAAACTTCAAAACTTCAGCAGAATTCCGAGAACAATGGAAGAGTTCCGAAGCATTCTTAAACTTCAGCGGAATTCCGAGAACAAAGGAAGAGTTCTGAAGCATTTTTAAAAGTCAGCGGAATTCTGAGAACAATAGAAGAGTTGTGAAGCATTTTTAAGCGTCAGAAGAATTCCGAGAACAATGGAAGAATTCCGAAGCATTTTTAAACTTCAAAACTTCAGCAGAATTCCGAGAACAATGGTAGAATTCCGAAGCATTCTTAAACTTCAGCAGAATTACGAGCACAATGGAAGAGTTCCGAAGCATTCTTAAACTTCAGCGGAATTCCGAGAACAATGGAAGAGTTTTGAAGCAATTTTAAGCGTCAGCGGAATTCCGAAAACAATGGAAGAGTTCCGAAGCATTTTTAAAAGTCAGCGGAATTCCGAGAACAAAGGAAGAGTTCTGAAGCATTTTTAAAAGTCAGCGGAATTCTGAGAACAATAGAAGAGTTGTGAAGCATTTTTAAGCGTCAGCGGAATTCCGAGAACAATGGAAGAATTCCGAAGCATTTTTAAACTTCAAAACTTCAGCAGAATTCCGAGAACAATGGTAGAATTCCGAAGCATTCTTAAACTTCAGCAGAATTACGAGCACAATGGAAGAGTTCCGAAGCATTATTAAACTTCAGCGGAATTCCGAGAACAATGGAAGAGTTTTGAAGCAATTTTAAGCGTCAGCGGAATTCCGAGAACAATGGAAGAGTTCCGAAGCATTTTTAAACGTCAGCGGAATTCTGAGAACAATGGAAGAGTTCTGAAGCATTTTTAAAAGTCAGCAGAATTCTGAGAAAAATAGAAGAGTTGTGAAGCATTTTTAAGCGTCAGCGGAATTCCGAGAACAATGGAAGAATTCCGAAGCATTTTTACACTTCAGCAGAATTCCTGGAACAATGGAAAAGTTCTGAAGCATTTTTCAAAGTCAGCAGAATTCCGAGAACAATAGAAGGGTACCAAAGCATGTTTAAACTTCAGCGGAATTCTGAGAACAATGTAAGAGTTCCAAAGCATTTTTAAACTTCACCGGAATTCCGAGAACAATGGAAGAGTTCTGAAGCATTTTTAAACGTCAACGGAATTCCGAGAACAATAGAAGAGTTGTGAAGCATTTTTAAGCGTCAGCGGAATTCTGAGAACAATGGAAGAATTTCGAAGCATTTTTAAACTTCAAAACTTCAGCAGAATTCCGAGAACAATGGAAGAGTTCCGAAGCATTCTTAAACTTCAGCGGAATTCCGAGAACAATGGAAGAGTTTTGAAGCAATTTTAAGCGTCAGCGGAATTCCGAGAACAATGGAAGAGTTCCGAAGCATTTTTAAACGTCAGCGGAATTCCGAGAACAAAGGAAGAGTTCTGAAGCATTTTTAAAAGTCAGCGGAATTCTGAGAACAATAGAAGAGTTGTGAAGCATTTTTAAGCGTCAGCGGAATTCCGAGAACAATGGAAGAATTCCGAAGCATTTTTAAACTTCAAAACTTCAGCAGAATTCCGAGAACAATGGTAGAATTCCGAAGCATTCTTAAACTTCAGCAGAATTACGAGCACAATGGAAGAGTTCCGAAGCATTCTTAAACTTCAGCGGAATTCCGAGAACAATGGAAGAGTTTTGAAGCAATTTTAAGCGTCAGTGGAATTCCGAGAACAATGGAAGAGTTCCGAAGCATTTTTAAACGTCAGCGGAATTCCGAGAACAATGGAAGAGTTCTGAAGCATTTTTAAAAGTCAGCGGAATTCTGAGAAAAATAGAAGAGTTGTAAAGAATTTTTAAGCGTCAGCGGAATTCCGAGAACAATGGAAGAATTCCGAAGCATTTTTAAACTTCAAAACTTCAGCAGAATTCCGAGAACAATGGAAGAATTCCGAAGCATTCTTAAACTTCAGCGGAATTGCGAGAACAATGGAAGAGTTCCGAAGCATTTTTAAAAGTCAACGGAATTCCGAGAACAATGGAAGAGTTCCGAAGCATTTTTAAATGTCAGCGGAATTCCGAGAACAATGGAAGAGTTCCGAAGCATTTTTAAACTTCAGCAGAATTCCTGGCACAATGGAAGAGTTCTGAAGCATTTTTAAAAGTCAGCATAATTCCGAAAACAATAGAAGGGTACCAAAGCATGTTTAAACTTCAGCGGAATTCTGAGAACAATGTAAGGGTTCCGAAGCATTTTTAAACTTCACCGGAATTCCGAGAACAATGGAAGAGTTCTGAAGCATTTTTAAACGTCAGCGGAATTTTGAAAACAATCGAAGAGTTCCAAAGCATTTTTAAAAGTCAGCGGAATTCCGTGAACAATGGAAGAGTTGTGAAGCATTTTTAAGCGTTAGCGGAATTCCGAGAACAATGGAAGAGTTCCGAAGCATTTTTAAACTTCAGCAGAATTCCGAGAACAATGAAAGAGTTCCGAAGCATTCTTAAACTTCAGCAGAATTCCGAGAACAATGTAAGAGTTCCGAAGCATTTTTAAAAGTCAGCAGAATTCTGAGAACAATAGAAGGGTACCAAAGCATGTTTAAACTTCAGCGGAATTCTGAGAACAATGTAAGAGTTCCGAAGAATTTTTAAACTTCACCGGAATTCCGAGAACAATGGAAGAGTCCCGAAGCATTTTTAAACGTCAGCGGAATTCCGAGAATAATGGAAGAGTTCTGAAGCATTTTTAAACGTCAGCGGAATTTTGAAAACAATGGAAGATTTCCGAAGCATTTTTAAACGTCAGCGGAATTCCGAGAACAATGGAAGAGTTGTGAAGCTATTTTAAACGTCAGCGGAATTCCGAGAACAATGGAAGAGTTCCGAAGCATTTTTAAACGTCAGCAGAATTCCGAGAACAATGGAAGAGTTCCGAAGCATTTTTAAACTTCAGCAGAATTCCGAGAACAATGGAAGAGTTCTGAAGCCTTTTTAAATGTCAGCGGAATTCCGAGAACAATGGAAGAGTTCCGAAGCATTTTTAAACGTCAGCGGAATTCCGAAAATAATGGAAGAGTTCTGAAGCATTTTTAAAAGTCAGCGGAATTCTGAGAAAAATAGAAGAGTTGTGAAGCATTTTTAAGCGTCAGCGGAATTCCGAGAACAATGGAAGAATTCCAAAGCATTTTTAAACTTCAAAACTTCAGCAGAATTCCGAGAACAATGGAAGAATTCCGAAGCATTCTTAAACTTCAGCGGAATTCCGAGAACAATGGAAGAGTTCCGAAGCATTTTTAAAAGTCAGCGGAATTCCGAGAACAATGGAAGAGTTCCGAAGCATTTTTAAAAGTCAGCGGAATTCCGAGAACAATGGAAGAGTTCCGAAGCATTTTTAAACTTCAGCAGAATTCCTGGCACAATGGAAGAGTTCTGAAGCATTTTTAAAAGTCAGCAGAATTCCGAGAACAATAGAAGGGTACCAAAGCATGTTTAAACTTCAGCGGAATTCTGAGAACAATGTAAGAGTTCCGAAGCATTTTTAAACTTCACCGGAATTCCGAGAACAATGGAAGAGTTCCGAAGCATTTTTAAACGTCAGCGGAATTCCGAGAACAATGGAAGAGTTCCGAAGCATTTTTAAACCTCAGCAGAATTCCGAGAACAATGGAAGAGTTCCGAAGCATTTTTAAACCTCAGCAGAATTCCGAGAACAATGGAAGAGTTCTGAAGCCTTTTTAAATGTCAGCGGAATTCCGAGAACAATGGAAGAGTTCCGAAGCATTTTTAAACGTCAGCGGAATTCCGAGAACAATGGAAGAGTTCTGAAGCATTTGTAAAAGTCAGCAGAATTCTGAGAAAAATAGAAGAGTTCTGAAGCATTTTTAAGCGTCAGCGGAATTAAGAGAACAATGGAAGAATTCCGAAGCATTTTTAAACTTCAAAACTTCAGCAGAATTCCGAGAACAATGGAAGAATTTCGAAGCATTCTTAAACTTCAGCGGAATTCCGAGAACAATGGAAGAGTTCCGAAGCATTTTTAAAAGTCAGCGGAATTCCGAGAACAATGGAAGAGTTCCGAAGCATTTTTAAAAGTCAGCGGAATTCCGAGAACAATGGAAGAGTTCCGAAGCATTTTTAAACTTCAGCAGAATTCCTGGCACAATGGAAGAGTTCTGAAGCATTTTTAAAAGTCAGCATAATTCCGAAAACAATAGAAGGGTACCAAAGCATGTTTAAACTTCAGCGGAATTCTGAGAACAATGTAAGGGTTCCGAAGCATTTTTAAACTTCACCGGAATTCCGAGAACAATGGAAGAGTTCTGAAGCATTTTTAAACGTCAGCGGAATTTTGAAAACAATCGAAGAGTTCCAAAGCATTTTTAAAAGTCAGCGGAATTCCGTGAACAATGGAAGAGTTGTGAAGCATTTTTAAGCGTTAGCGGAATTCCGAGAACAATGGAAGAGTTCCGAAGCATTTTTAAACTTCAGCAGAATTCCGAGAACAATGAAAGAGTTCCGAAGCATTCTTAAACTTCAGCAGAATTCCGAGAACAATGTAAGAGTTCCGAAGCATTTTTAAAAGTCAGCAGAATTCCGAGAACAATAGAAGGGTACCAAAGCATGTTTAAACTTCAGCGGAATTCTGAGAACAATGTAAGAGTTCCGAAGAATTTTTAAACTTCACCGGAATTCCGAGAACAATGGAAGAGTCCCGAAGCATTTTTAAACGTCAGCGGAATTCCGAGAATAATGGAAGAGTTCTGAAGCATTTTTAAACGTCAGCGGAATTTTGAAAACAATGGAAGATTTCCGAAGCATTTTTAAACGTCAGCGGAATTCTGCGAACACTGGAAGAGTTCCGAAGCATTTTTAAATGTCAGCGGAATTCCGAGAACAATGGAAGAGTTGTGAAGCTATTTTAAAAGTCAGCGGAATTCCGAGAACAATGGAAGAGTTCCGAAGCATTTTTAAACTTCAGCAGAATTCCTGGCACAATGGAAGAGTTCTGAAGCATTTTTAAAAGTCAGCAGAATTCCGAGAACAATAGAAGGGTACCAAAGCATGTTTAAACTTCAGCGGAATTCTGAGAACAATGTAAGAGTTCCGAAGCATTTTTAAACTTCACCGGAATTCCGAGAACAATGGAAGAGTTCCGAAGCATTTTTAAACGTCAGCGGAATTCCGAGAACAATGGAAGAGTTCCGAAGCATTTTTAAACCTCAGCAGAATTCCGAGAACAATGGAAGAGTTCCGAAGCATTTTTAAACCTCAGCGGAATTCCGAGAACAATGGAAGAGTTCTGAAGCCTTTTTAAATGTCAGCGGAATTCCGAGAACAATGGAAGAGTTCCGAAGCATTTTTAAACGTCAGCGGAATTCCGAGAACAATGGAAGAGTTCTGAAGCATTTGTAAAAGTCAGCAGAATTCTGAGAAAAATAGAAGAGTTCTGAAGCATTTTTAAGCGTCAGCGGAATTAAGAGAACAATGGAAGAATTCCGAAGCATTTTTAAACTTCAAAACTTCAGCAGAATTCCGAGAACAATGGAAGAATTTCGAAGCATTCTTAAACTTCAGCGGAATTCCGAGAACAATGGAAGAGTTCCGAAGCATTTTTAAAAGTCAGCGGAATTCCGAGAACAATGGAAGAGTTCCGAAGCATTTTTAAAAGTCAGCGGAATTCCGAGAACAATGGAAGAGTTCCGAAGCATTTTTAAACTTCAGCAGAATTCCTGGCACAATGGAAGAGTTCTGAAGCATTTTTAAAAGTCAGCATAATTCCGAAAACAATAGAAGGGTACCAAAGCATGTTTAAACTTCAGCGGAATTCTGAGAACAATGTAAGGGTTCCGAAGCATTTTTAAACTTCACCGGAATTCCGAGAACAATGGAAGAGTTCTGAAGCATTTTTAAACGTCAGCGGAATTTTGAAAACAATCGAAGAGTTCCAAAGCATTTTTAAAAGTCAGCGGAATTCCGTGAACAATGGAAGAGTTGTGAAGCATTTTTAAGCGTTAGCGGAATTCCGAGAACAATGGAAGAGTTCCGAAGCATTTTTAAACTTCAGCAGAATTCCGAGAACAATGAAAGAGTTCCGAAGCATTCTTAAACTTCAGCAGAATTCCGAGAACAATGTAAGAGTTCCGAAGCATTTTTAAAAGTCAGCAGAATTCCGAGAACAATAGAAGGGTACCAAAGCATGTTTAAACTTCAGCGGAATTCTGAGAACAATGTAAGAGTTCCGAAGAATTTTTAAACTTCACCGGAATTCCGAGAACAATGGAAGAGTCCCGAAGCATTTTTAAACGTCAGCGGAATTCCGAGAATAATGGAAGAGTTCTGAAGCATTTTTAAACGTCAGCGGAATTTTGAAAACAATGGAAGATTTCCGAAGCATTTTTAAACGTCAGCGGAATTCTGCGAACACTGGAAGAGTTCCGAAGCATTTTTAAATGTCAGCGGAATTCCGAGAACAATGGAAGAGTTGTGAAGCTATTTTAAAAGTCAGCGGAATTCCGAGAACAATGGAAGAGTTCCGAAGCATTTTTAAACTTCAGCAGAATTCCTGGCACAATGGAAGAGTTCTGAAGCATTTTTAAAAGTCAGCAGAATTCCGAGAACAATAGAAGGGTACCAAAGCATGTTTAAACTTCAGCGGAATTCTGAGAACAATGTAAGAGTTCCGAAGCATTTTTAAACTTCACCGGAATTCCGAGAACAATGGAAGAGTTCCGAAGCATTTTTAAACGTCAGCGGAATTCCGAGAACAATGGAAGAGTTCCGAAGCATTTTTAAACCTCAGCAGAATTCCGAGAACAATGGAAGAGTTCCGAAGCATTTTTAAACCTCAGCAGAATTCCGAGAACAATGGAAGAGTTCTGAAGCCTTTTTAAATGACAGCGGAATTCCGAGAACAATGGAAGAGTTCCGAAGCATTTTTAAACGTCAGCGGAATTCCGAGAACAATGGAAGAGTTCTGAAGCATTTGTAAAAGTCAGCAGAATACTGAGAAAAATAGAAGAGTTCTGAAGCATTTTTAAGCGTCAGCGGAATTAAGAGAACAATGGAAGAATTCCGAAGCATTTTTAAACTTCAAAACTTCAGCAGAATTCCGAGAACAATGGAAGAATTTCGAAGCATTCTTAAACTTCAGCGGAATTCCGAGAACAATGGAAGAGTTCCGAAGCATTTTTAAAAGTCAGCGGAATTCCGAGAACAATGGAAGAGTTCCGAAGCATTTTTAAAAGTCAGCGGAATTCCGAGAACAATGGAAGAGTTCCGAAGCATTTTTAAACTTCAGCAGAATTCCTGGCACAATGGAAGAGTTCTGAAGCATTTTTAAAAGTCAGCAGAATTCCGAGAACAATAGAAGGGTACCAAAGCATGTTTAAACTTCAGCGGAATTCTGAGAACAATGTAAGAGTTCCGAAGCATTTTTAAACTTCACCGGAATTCCGAGAACAATGGAAGAGTTCCGAAGCATTTTTAAACGTCAGCGGAATACCGAGAACAATGGAAGAGTTCTGAAGCATTTTTAAAAGTCAGCGGAATTCTGAGAACAATAGAAGAGTTGTGAAGCATTTTTAAGCGTCAGCGGAATTCCGAGAACAATGGAAGAATTCCGAAGCATTTTTAAACTTCAAAACTTCAGCAGAATTCCGAGAACAATGGAAGAATTCCGAAGCATTTTTAAACTTCAAAACTTCAGCAGAATTCCGAGAACAATGGAAGAGTTCCGAAGCATTCTTAAACTTCAGCGGAATTCCGAGAACAATGGAAGAGTTTTGAAGCAATTTTAAGCGTCAGCGGAATTCCGAGAACAATGGAAGAGTTCCGAAGCATTTTTAAACGTCAGCGGAATTCCGAGAACAAAGGAAGAGTTCTGAAGCATTTTTAAAAGTCAGCGGAATTCTGAGAACAATAGAAGAGTTGTGAAGCATTTTTAAGCGTCAGCGGAATTCCGAGAACAATGGAAGAATTCCGAAGCATTTTTAAACTTCAAAACTTCAGCAGAATTCCGAGAACAATGGTAGAATTCCGAAGCATTCTTAAACTTCAGCAGAATTACGAGCACAATGGAAGAGTTCCGAAGCATTCTTAAACTTCAGCGGAATTCCGAGAACAATGGAAGAGTTTTGAAGCAATTTTAAGCGTCAGTGGAATTCCGAGAACAATGGAAGAGTTCCGAAGCATTTTTAAACGTCAGCGGAATTCCGAGAACAATGGAAGAGTTCTGAAGCATTTTTAAAAGTCAGCGGAATTCTGAGAAAAATAGAAGAGTTGTAAAGAATTTTTAAGCGTCAGCGGAATTCCGAGAACAATGGAAGAATTCCGAAGCATTTTTAAACTTCAAAACTTCAGCAGAATTCCGAGAACAATGGAAGAATTCCGAAGCATTCTTAAACTTCAGCGGAATTGCGAGAACAATGGAAGAGTTCCGAAGCATTTTTAAAAGTCAACGGAATTCCGAGAACAATGGAAGAGTTCCGAAGCATTTTTAAATGTCAGCGGAATTCCGAGAACAATGGAAGAGTTCCGAAGCATTTTTAAACTTCAGCAGAATTCCTGGCACAATGGAAGAGTTCTGAAGCATTTTTAAAAGTCAGCATAATTCCGAAAACAATAGAAGGGTACCAAAGCATGTTTAAACTTCAGCGGAATTCTGAGAACAATGTAAGGGTTCCGAAGCATTTTTAAACTTCACCGGAATTCCGAGAACAATGGAAGAGTTCTGAAGCATTTTTAAACGTCAGCGGAATTTTGAAAACAATCGAAGAGTTCCAAAGCATTTTTAAAAGTCAGCGGAATTCCGTGAACAATGGAAGAGTTGTGAAGCATTTTTAAGCGTTAGCGGAATTCCGAGAACAATGGAAGAGTTCCGAAGCATTTTTAAACTTCAGCAGAATTCCGAGAACAATGAAAGAGTTCCGAAGCATTCTTAAACTTCAGCAGAATTCCGAGAACAATGTAAGAGTTCCGAAGCATTTTTAAAAGTCAGCAGAATTCCGAGAACAATAGAAGGGTACCAAAGCATGTTTAAACTTCAGCGGAATTCTGAGAACAATGTAAGAGTTCCGAAGAATTTTTAAACTTCACCGGAATTCCGAGAACAATGGAAGAGTCCCGAAGCATTTTTAAACGTCAGCGGAATTCCGAGAATAATGGAAGAGTTCTGAAGCATTTTTAAACGTCAGCGGAATTTTGAAAACAATGGAAGATTTCCGAAGCATTTTTAAACGTCAGCGGAATTCTGCGAACACTGGAAGAGTTCCGAAGCATTTTTAAATGTCAGCGGAATTCCGAGAACAATGGAAGAGTTGTGAAGCTATTTTAAACGTCAGCGGAATTCCGAGAACAATGGAAGAGTTCCGAAGCATTTTTAAACGTCAGCAGAATTCCGAGAACAATGGAAGAGTTCCGAAGCATTTTTAAACTTCAGCAGAATTCCGAGAACAATGGAAGAGTTCTGAAGCCTTTTTAAATGTCAGCGGAATTCCGAGAACAATGGAAGAGTTCCGAAGCATTTTTAAACGTCAGCGGAATTCCGAGAATAATGGAAGAGTTCTGAAGCATTTTTAAAAGTCAGCGGAATTCTGAGAAAAATAGAAGAGTTGTGAAGCATTTTTAAGCGTCAGCGGAATTCCGAGAACAATGGAAGAATTCCAAAGCATTTTTAAACTTCAAAACTTCAGCAGAATTCCGAGAACAATGGAAGAATTCCGAAGCATTCTTAAACTTCAGCGGAATTCCGAGAACAATGGAAGAGTTCCGAAGCATTTTTAAAAGTCAGCGGAATTCCGAGAACAATGGAAGAGTTCCGAAGCATTTTTAAAAGTCAGCGGAATTCCGAGAACAATGGAAGAGTTCCGAAGCATTTTTAAACTTCAGCAGAATTCCTGGCACAATGGAAGAGTTCTGAAGCATTTTTAAAAGTCAGCAGAATTCCGAGAACAATAGAAGGGTACCAAAGCATGTTTAAACTTCAGCGGAATTCTGAGAACAATGTAAGAGTTCCGAAGCATTTTTAAACTTCACCGGAATTCCGAGAACAATGGAAGAGTTCCGAAGCATTTTTAAACGTCAGCGGAATTCCGAGAACAATGGAAGAGTTCCGAAGCATTTTTAAACCTCAGCAGAATTCCGAGAACAATGGAAGAGTTCCGAAGCATTTTTAAACCTCAGCAGAATTCCGAGAACAATGGAAGAGTTCTGAAGCCTTTTTAAATGTCAGCGGAATTCCGAGAACAATGGAAGAGTTCCGAAGCATTTTTAAACGTCATTGGAATTCCGAGAACAATGGAAGTGTTCTGAAGCATTTGTAAAAGTCAGCAGAATTCTGAGAAAAATAGAAGAGTTCTGAAGCATTTTTAAGCGTCAGCGGAATTAAGAGAACAATGGAAGAATTCCGAAGCATTTTTAAACTTCAAAACTTCAGCAGAATTCCGAGAACAATGGAAGAATTTCGAAGCATTCTTAAACTTCAGCGGAATTCCGAGAACAATGGAAGAGTTCCGAAGCATTTTTAAAAGTCAGCGGAATTCCGAGAACAATGGAAGAGTTCCGAAGCATTTTTAAAAGTCAGCGGAATTCCGAGAACAATGGAAGAGTTCCGAAGCATTTTTAAACTTCAGCAGAATTCCTGGCACAATGGAAGAGTTCTGAAGCATTTTTAAAAGTCAGCATAATTCCGAAAACAATAGAAGGGTACCAAAGCATGTTTAAACTTCAGCGGAATTCTGAGAACAATGTAAGGGTTCCGAAGCATTTTTAAACTTCACCGGAATTCCGAGAACAATGGAAGAGTTCTGAAGCATTTTTAAACGTCAGCGGAATTTTGAAAACAATCGAAGAGTTCCAAAGCATTTTTAAAAGTCAGCGGAATTCCGTGAACAATGGAAGAGTTGTGAAGCATTTTTAAGCGTTAGCGGAATTCCGAGAACAATGGAAGAGTTCCGAAGCATTTTTAAACTTCAGCAGAATTCCAAGAACAATGAAAGAGTTCCGAAGCATTCTTAAACTTCAGCAGAATTCCGAGAACAATGTAAGAGTTCCGAAGCATTTTTAAAAGTCAGCAGAATTCCGAGAACAATAGAAGGGTACCAAAGCATGTTTAAACTTCAGCGGAATTCTGAGAACAATGTAAGAGTTCCGAAGAATTTTTAAACTTCACCGGAATTCCGAGAACAATGGAAGAGTCCCGAAGCATTTTTAAACGTCAGCGGAATTCCGAGAATAATGGAAGAGTTCTGAAGCATTTTTAAACGTCAGCGGAATTTTGAAAACAATGGAAGATTTCCGAAGCATTTTTAAACGTCAGCGGAATTCTGCGAACACTGGAAGAGTTCCGAAGCATTTTTAAATGTCAGCGGAATTCCGAGAACAATGGAAGAGTTGTGAAGCTATTTTAAAAGTCAGCGGAATTCCGAGAACAATGGAAGAGTTCCGAAGCATTTTTAAACTTCAGCAGAATTCCTGGCACAATGGAAGAGTTCTGAAGCATTTTTAAAAGTCAGCAGAATTCCGAGAACAATAGAAGGGTACCAAAGCATGTTTAAACTTCAGCGGAATTCTGAGAACAATGTAAGAGTTCCGAAGCATTTTTAAACTTCACCGGAATTCCGAAAACAATGGAAGAGTTCCGAAGCATTTTTAAACGTCAGCGGAATTCCGAGAACAATGGAAGAGTTCCGAAGCATTTTTAAACCTCAGCAGAATTCCGAGAACAATGGAAGAGTTCCGAAGCATTTTTAAACCTCAGCAGAATTCCGAGAACAATGGAAGAGTTCTGAAGCCTTTTTAAATGACAGCGGAATTCCGAGAACAATGGAAGAGTTCCGAAGCATTTTTAAACGTCAGCGGAATTCCGAGAACAATGGAAGAGTTCTGAAGCATTTGTAAAAGTCAGCAGAATACTGAGAAAAATAGAAGAGTTCTGAAGCATTTTTAAGCGTCAGCGGAATTAAGAGAACAATGGAAGAATTCCGAAGCATTTTTAAACTTCAAAACTTCAGCAGAATTCCGAGAACAATGGAAGAATTTCGAAGCATTCTTAAACTTCAGCGGAATTCCGAGAACAATGGAAGAGTTCCGAAGCATTTTTAAAAGTCAGCGGAATTCCGAGAACAATGGAAGAGTTCCGAAGCATTTTTAAAAGTCAGCGGAATTCCGAGAACAATGGAAGAGTTCCGAAGCATTTTTAAACTTCAGCAGAATTCCTGGCACAATGGAAGAGTTCTGAAGCATTTTTAAAAGTCAGCAGAATTCCGAGAACAATAGAAGGGTACCAAAGCATGTTTAAACTTCAGCGGAATTCTGAGAACAATGTAAGAGTTCCGAAGCATTTTTAAACTTCACCGGAATTCCGAGAACAATGGAAGAGTTCCGAAGCATTTTTAAACGTCAGCGGAATACCGAGAACAATGGAAGAGTTCTGAAGCATTTTTAAAAGTCAGCGGAATTCTGAGAACAATAGAAGAGTTGTGAAGCATTTTTAAGCGTCAGCGGAATTCCGAGAACAATGGAAGAATTCCGAAGCATTTTTAAACTTCAAAACTTCAGCAGAATTCCGAGAACAATGGAAGAATTCCGAAGCATTTTTAAACTTCAAAACTTCAGCAGAATTCCGAGAACAATGGAAGAGTTCCGAAGCATTCTTAAACTTCAGCAGAATTCCGAGAACAATGGAAGAGTTTTGAAGCAATTTTAAGCGTCAGCGGAATTCCGAGAACAATGGAAGAGTTCCGAAGCATTTTTTAACGTCAGCGGAATTCTGCGAACACTGGAAGAGTTCCGAAGCATTTTTAAATGTCAGCGGAATTCCGAGAACAATGGAAGAGTTGTGAAGCATTTTTAAACGTCAGCGGAATTCCGAGAACAATGGAAGAGTTCCGAAGCATTTTTAAACGTCAGCAGAATTCCGAGAACAATGGAAGAGTTCCGAAGCATTTTTAAAAGTCAGCGGAATTCCGAGAACAATGGAAGAGTTCCGAAGCATTTTTAAACTTCAGCAGAATTCCTGGCACAATGGAAGAGTTCTGAAGCATTTTTAAAAGTCAGCAGAATTCCGAGAACAATAGAAGGGTACCAAAGCATGTTTAAACTTCAGCGGAATTCTGAGAACAATGTAAGAGTTCCGAAGCATTTTTAAACTTCACCGGAAATCCGAGAACAATGGAAGAGTTCTGAAGCATTTTTAAACGTCAGCTGAATACCGAGAACAATGGAAGAATTCCGAAGCATTTTTAAACTTCAAAACTTCAGCAGAATTCCGAGAACAATGGAAGAGTTCCGAAGCATTCTTAAACTTCAGCGGAATTCCGAGAACAATGGAAGAGTTTTGAAGCAATTTTAAGCGTCAGCGGAATTCCGAGAACAATGGAAGAGTTCCGAAGCATTTTTAAACGTCAGCGGAATTCCGAGAACAATGGAAGAGTTCTGAAGCATTTTTAAAAGTCAGCGGAATTCTGAGAAAAATAGAAGAGTTGTGAAGCATTTTTAAGCGTCATCGGAATTCCGAGAACAATAGAAGAATTCCGAAGCATTTTTAAACTTCAAAACTTCAGCAGAATTCTGAGAACAATGGAAGAATTCCGAAGCATTCTTAAACTTCAGCGGAATTCCGATAACAATGGAAGAGTTTTGAAGCAATTTTAAGCGTCAGCGGAATTCCGAGAACAATGGAAGAGTTCCGAAGCATTTTTAAACGTCAGCGGAATTCCGAGAACAATGGAAGAGTTCCGAAGCATTTTTAAAAGTCAGCGGAATTCCGAGAACAATGGAAGAGTTCCGAAGCATTTTTAAACTTCAGCAGAATTCCTGGCACAATGGAAGAGTTCTGAAGCATTTTTAAAAGTCAGCATAATTCCGAAAACAATAGAAGGGTACCAAAGCATGTTTAAACTTCAGCGGAATTCTGAGAACAATGTAAGGGTTCCGAAGCATTTTTAAACTTCACCGGAATTCCGAGAACAATGGAAGAGTTCTGAAGCATTTTTAAACGTCAGCGGAATTTTGAAAACAATCGAAGAGTTCCAAAGCATTTTTAAAAGTCAGCGGAATTCCGTGAACAATGGAAGAGTTGTGAAGCATTTTTAAGCGTTAGCGGAATTCCGAGAACAATGGAAGAGTTCCGAAGCATTTTTAAACTTCAGCAGAATTCCGAGAACAATGAAAGAGTTCCGAAGCATTCTTAAACTTCAGCAGAATTCCGAGAACAATGTAAGAGTTCCGAAGCATTTTTAAAAGTCAGCAGAATTCCGAGAACAATAGAAGGGTACCAAAGCATGTTTAAACTTCAGCGGAATTCTGAGAACAATGTAAGAGTTCCGAAGAATTTTTAAACTTCACCGGAATTCCGAGAACAATGGAAGAGTCCCGAAGCATTTTTAAACGTCAGCGGAATTCCGAGAATAATGGAAGAGTTCTGAAGCATTTTTAAACGTCAGCGGAATTTTGAAAACAATGGAAGATTTCCGAAGCATTTTTAAACGTCAGCGGAATTCTGCGAACACTGGAAGAGTTCCGAAGCATTTTTAAATGTCAGCGGAATTCCGAGAACAATGGAAGAGTTGTGAAGCTATTTTAAAAGTCAGCGGAATTCCGAGAACAATGGAAGAGTTCCGAAGCATTTTTAAACTTCAGCAGAATTCCTGGCACAATGGAAGAGTTCTGAAGCATTTTTAAAAGTCAGCAGAATTCCGAGAACAATAGAAGGGTACCAAAGCATGTTTAAACTTCAGCGGAATTCTGAGAACAATGTAAGAGTTCCGAAGCATTTTTAAACTTCACCGGAATTCCGAGAACAATGGAAGAGTTCCGAAGCATTTTTAAACGTCAGCGGAATTCCGAGAACAATGGAAGAGTTCCGAAGCATTTTTAAACCTCAGCAGAATTCCGAGAACAATGGAAGAGTTCCGAAGCATTTTTAAACCTCAGCAGAATTCCGAGAACAATGGAAGAGTTCTGAAGCCTTTTTAAATGACAGCGGAATTCCGAGAACAATGGAAGAGTTCCGAAGCATTTTTAAACGTCAGCGGAATTCCGAGAACAATGGAAGAGTTCTGAAGCATTTGTAAAAGTCAGCAGAATTCTGAGAAAAATAGAAGAGTTCTGAAGCATTTTTAAGCGTCAGCGGAATTAAGAGAACAATGGAAGAATTCCGAAGCATTTTTAAACTTCAAAACTTCAGCAGAATTCCGAGAACAATGGAAGAATTTCGAAGCATTCTTAAACTTCAGCGGAATTCCGAGAACAATGGAAGAGTTCCGAAGCATTTTTAAAAGTCAGCGGAATTCCGAGAACAATGGAAGAGTTCCGAAGCATTTTTAAAAGTCAGCGGAATTCCGAGAACAATGGAAGAGTTCCGAAGCATTTTTAAACTTCAGCAGAATTCCTGGCACAATGGAAGAGTTCTGAAGCATTTTTAAAAGTCAGCAGAATTCCGAGAACAATAGAAGGGTACCAAAGCATGTTTAAACTTCAGCGGAATTCTGAGAACAATGTAAGAGTTCCGAAGCATTTTTAAACTTCACCGGAATTCCGAGAACAATGGAAGAGTTCCGAAGCATTTTTAAACGTCAGCGGAATACCGAGAACAATGGAAGAGTTCTGAAGCATTTTTAAAAGTCAGCGGAATTCTGAGAACAATAGAAGAGTTGTGAAGCATTTTTAAGCGTCAGCGGAATTCCGAGAACAATGGAAGAATTCCGAAGCATTTTTAAACTTCAAAACTTCAGCAGAATTCCGAGAACAATGGAAGAATTCCGAAGCATTTTTAAACTTCAAAACTTCAGCAGAATTCCGAGAACAATGGAAGAGTTCCGAAGCATTCTTAAACTTCAGCAGAATTCCGAGAACAATGGAAGAGTTTTGAAGCAATTTTAAGCGTCAGCGGAATTTCGAGAACAATGGAAGAGTTCCGAAGCATTTTTTAACGTCAGCGGAATTCTGCGAACACTGGAAGAGTTCCGAAGCATTTTTAAATGTCAGCGGAATTCCGAGAACAATGGAAGAGTTGTGAAGCATTTTTAAACGTCAGCGGAATTCCGAGAACAATGGAAGAGTTCCGAAGCATTTTTAAACGTCAGCAGAATTCCGAGAACAATGGAAGAGTTCCGAAGCATTTTTAAAAGTCAGCGGAATTCCGAGAACAATGGAAGAGTTCCGAAGCATTTTTAAACTTCAGCAGAATTCCTGGCACAATGGAAGAGTTCTGAAGCATTTTTAAAAGTCAGCAGAATTCCGAGAACAATAGAAGGGTACCAAAGCATGTTTAAACTTCAGCGGAATTCTGAGAACAATGTAAGAGTTCCGAAGCATTTTTAAACTTCACCGGAAATCCGAGAACAATGGAAGAGTTCTGAAGCATTTTTAAACGTCAGCTGAATACCGAGAACAATGGAAGAATTCCGAAGCATTTTTAAACTTCAAAACTTCAGCAGAATTCCGAGAACAATGGAAGAGTTCCGAAGCATTCTTAAACTTCAGCGGAATTCCGAGAACAATGGAAGAGTTTTGAAGCAATTTTAAGCGTCAGCGGAATTCCGAGAACAATGGAAGAGTTCCGAAGCATTTTTAAACGTCAGCGGAATTCCGAGAACAATGGAAGAGTTCTGAAGCATTTTTAAAAGTCAGCGGAATTCTGAGAAAAATAGAAGAGTTGTGAAGCATTTTTAAGCGTCATCGGAATTCCGAGAACAATAGAAGAATTCCGAAGCATTTTTAAACTTCAAAACTTCAGCAGAATTCTGAGAACAATGGAAGAATTCCGAAGCATTCTTAAACTTCAGCGGAATTCCGAGAACAATGGAAGAGTTTTGAAGCAATTTTAAGCGTCAGCGGAATTCCGAGAACAATGGAAGAGTTCCGAAGCATTTTTAAACGTCAGCGGAATTCTGCGAACACTGGAAGAGTTCCGAAGCATTTTTAAATGTCAGCGGAATTCCGAGAACAATGGAAGAGTTGTGAAGCATTTTTAAACGTCAGCGGAATTCCGAGAACAATGGAAGAGTTCCGAAGCATTTTTAAACGTCAGCAGAATTCCGAGAACAATGGAAGAGTTCTGAAGCCTTTTTAAATGTCAGCGGAATTCCGAGAACAATGGAAGAGTTCCGAAGCATTTTTAAACGTCAGCGGAATTCCGAGAACAATGGAAGAGTTCTGAAGCATTTGTAAAAGTCAGCGGAATTCTGAGAAAAATAGAAGAGTTGTGAAGCATTTTTAAGCGTCAGCGGAATTCCGAGAACAATGGAAGAATTCCGAAGCATTTTTAAACTTCAAAACTTCAGCAGAATTCCGAGAACAATGGAAGAATTTCGAAGCATTCTTAAACTTCAGCGGAATTCCGAGAACAATGGAAGAGTTCCGAAGCATTTTTAAAAGTCAGCGGAATTCCGAGAACAATGGAAGAGTTCCGAAGCATTTTTAAAAGTCAGCGGAATTCCGAGAACAATGGAAGAGTTCCGAAGCATTTTTAAACTTCAGCAGAATTCCTGGCACAATGGAAGAGTTCTGAAGCATTTTTAAAAGTCAGCATAATTCCGAAAACAATAGAAGGGTACCAAAGCATGTTTAAACTTCAGCGGAATTCTGAGAACAATGTAAGGGTTCCGAAGCATTTTTAAACTTCACCGGAATTCCGAGAACAATGGAAGAGTTCTGAAGCATTTTTAAACGTCAGCGGAATTTTGAAAACAATCGAAGAGTTCCAAAGCATTTTTAAAAGTCAGCGGAATTCCGTGAACAATGGAAGAGTTGTGAAGCATTTTTAAGCGTTAGCGGAATTCCGAGAACAATGGAAGAGTTCCGAAGCATTTTTAAACTTCAGCAGAATTCCAAGAACAATGAAAGAGTTCCGAAGCATTCTTAAACTTCAGCAGAATTCCGAGAACAATGTAAGAGTTCCGAAGCATTTTTAAAAGTCAGCAGAATTCCGAGAACAATAGAAGGGTACCAAAGCATGTTTAAACTTCAGCGGAATTCTGAGAACAATGTAAGAGTTCCGAAGAATTTTTAAACTTCACCGGAATTCCGAGAACAATGGAAGAGTCCCGAAGCATTTTTAAACGTCAGCGGAATTCCGAGAATAATGGAAGAGTTCTGAAGCATTTTTAAACGTCAGCGGAATTTTGAAAACAATGGAAGATTTCCGAAGCATTTTTAAACGTCAGCGGAATTCTGCGAACACTGGAAGAGTTCCGAAGCATTTTTAAATGTCAGCGGAATTCCGAGAACAATGGAAGAGTTGTGAAGCTATTTTAAAAGTCAGCGGAATTCCGAGAACAATGGAAGAGTTCCGAAGCATTTTTAAACTTCAGCAGAATTCCTGGCACAATGGAAGAGTTCTGAAGCATTTTTAAAAGTCAGCAGAATTCCGAGAACAATAGAAGGGTACCAAAGCATGTTTAAACTTCAGCGGAATTCTGAGAACAATGTAAGAGTTCCGAAGCATTTTTAAACTTCACCGGAATTCCGAAAACAATGGAAGAGTTCCGAAGCATTTTTAAACGTCAGCGGAATTCCGAGAACAATGGAAGAGTTCCGAAGCATTTTTAAACCTCAGCAGAATTCCGAGAACAATGGAAGAGTTCCGAAGCATTTTTAAACCTCAGCAGAATTCCGAGAACAATGGAAGAGTTCTGAAGCCTTTTTAAATGACAGCGGAATTCCGAGAACAATGGAAGAGTTCCGAAGCATTTTTAAACGTCAGCAGAATTCCGAGAACAATGGAAGAGTTCTGAAGCATTTGTAAAAGTCAGCAGAATACTGAGAAAAATAGAAGAGTTCTGAAGCATTTTTAAGCGTCAGCGGAATTAAGAGAACAATGGAAGAATTCCGAAGCATTTTTAAACTTCAAAACTTCAGCAGAATTCCGAGAACAATGGAAGAATTCCGAAGCATTTTTAAACTTCAAAACTTCAGCAGAATTCCGAGAACAATGGAAGAGTTCCGAAGCATTCTTAAACTTCAGCAGAATTCCGAGAACAATGGAAGAGTTTTGAAGCAATTTTAAGCGTCAGCGGAATTTCGAGAACAATGGAAGAGTTCCGAAGCATTTTTTAACGTCAGCGGAATTCTGCGAACACTGGAAGAGTTCCGAAGCATTTTTAAATGTCAGCGGAATTCCGAGAACAATGGAAGAGTTGTGAAGCATTTTTAAACGTCAGCGGAATTCCGAGAACAATGGAAGAGTTCCGAAGCATTTTTAAACGTCAGCAGAATTCCGAGAACAATGGAAGAGTTCCGAAGCATTTTTAAAAGTCAGCGGAATTCCGAGAACAATGGAAGAGTTCCGAAGCATTTTTAAACTTCAGCAGAATTCCTGGCACAATGGAAGAGTTCTGAAGCATTTTTAAAAGTCAGCAGAATTCCGAGAACAATAGAAGGGTACCAAAGCATGTTTAAACTTCAGCGGAATTCTGAGAACAATGTAAGAGTTCCGAAGCATTTTTAAACTTCACCGGAAATCCGAGAACAATGGAAGAGTTCTGAAGCATTTTTAAACGTCAGCTGAATACCGAGAACAATGGAAGAATTCCGAAGCATTTTTAAACTTCAAAACTTCAGCAGAATTCCGAGAACAATGGAAGAGTTCCGAAGCATTCTTAAACTTCAGCGGAATTCCGAGAACAATGGAAGAGTTTTGAAGCAATTTTAAGCGTCAGCGGAATTCCGAGAACAATGGAAGAGTTCCGAAGCATTTTTAAACGTCAGCGGAATTCCGAGAACAATGGAAGAGTTCTGAAGCATTTTTAAAAGTCAGCGGAATTCTGAGAAAAATAGAAGAGTTGTGAAGCATTTTTAAGCGTCATCGGAATTCCGAGAACAATAGAAGAATTCCGAAGCATTTTTAAACTTCAAAACTTCAGCAGAATTCTGAGAACAATGGAAGAATTCCGAAGCATTCTTAAACTTCAGCGGAATTCCGAGAACAATGGAAGAGTTTTGAAGCAATTTTAAGCGTCAGCGGAATTCCGAGAACAATGGAAGAGTTCCGAAGCATTTTTAAACGTCAGCGGAATTCTGCGAACACTGGAAGAGTTCCGAAGCATTTTTAAATGTCAGCGGAATTCCGAGAACAATGGAAGAGTTGTGAAGCATTTTTAAACGTCAGCGGAATTCCGAGAACAATGGAAGAGTTCCGAAGCATTTTTAAACGTCAGCAGAATTCCGAGAACAATGGAAGAGTTCCGAAGCATTTTTAAACTTCAGCAGAATTCCGAGAACAATGGAAGAGTTCTGAAGCCTTTTTAAATGTCAGCGGAATTCCGAGAACAATGGAAGAGTTCCGAAGCATTTTTAAACGTCAGCGGAATTCTGCGAACACTGGAAGAGTTCCGAAGCATTTTTAAATGTCAGCGGAATTCCGAGAACAATGGAAGAGTTCCGAAGCATTTTTAAATGTCAGCGGAATTCCGAGAACAATGGAAGAGTTCTGAAGCATTTGTAAAAGTCAGCGGAATTCTGAGAAAAATAGAAGAGTTGTGAAGCATTTTTAAGCGTCAGCGGAATTCCGAGAACAATGGAAGAATTCCGAAGCATTTTTAAACTTCAAAACTTCAGCAGAATTCCGAGAACAATGGAAGAATTTCGAAGCATTCTTAAACTTCAGCGGAATTCCGAGAACAATGGAAGAGTTCCGAAGCATTTTTAAAAGTCAGCGGAATTCCGAGAACAATGGAAGAGTTGCGAAGCATTTTTAAAAGTCAGCGGAATTCCGAGAACAATGGAAGAGTTCCGAAGCATTTTTAAACTTCAGCAGAATTCCTGGCACAATGGAAGAGTTCTGAAGCATTTTTAAAAGTCAGCAGAATTCCGAGAACAAAAGAAGGGTACCAAAGCATGTTTAAACTTCAGAGGTATTCTGAGAACAATGTAAGAGTTCCGAAGCATTTTTAAACTTCACCGGAAATCCGAGAACAATGGAAGAGTTCCGAAGCATTTTTAAACGTCAGCGGAATACCGAGAACAATGGAAGAGTTGTGAAGCATTTTTAAACTTCAGCAGAATTCCGAGAACAATGGCAGAGTTCTGAAGCATTTTTCAAAGTCAGCAGAATTCCGAGAACAATAGTAGGGTACCAAAGCATGTTTAAACTTCAGCGGAATTCTGAGAACAATGTAAGAGTTCCGAAGCATTTTTAAACTTCACCGGAATTCCGAGAACAATGGAAGAGTTCCGAAGCATTTTTAAACATCAGCGGAATTCCGAGAACAATGGAAGAGTTCTGAAGCATTTTTAAACGTCAGCGGAATTCCGAGAACAATAGAAGAGTTGTGAAGCATTTTTAAGCGTCAGCGGAATTCTGAGAACAATGGAAGAATTCCGAAGCATTTTTAAACTTCAAAACTTCAGCAGAATTCCGAGAACAATGGAAGAGTTCCGAAGCATTCTTAAACTTCAGCGGAATTCCGAGAACAATGGAAGAGTTTTGAAGCAATTTTAAGCGTCAGCGGAATTCCGAGAACAATGGAAAAGTTCCGAAGCATTTTTAAACGTCAGCGGAATTCCGAGAACAAAGGAAGAGTTCTGAAGCATTTTTAAAAGTCAGCGGAATTCTGAGAACAATAGAAGAGTTGTGAAGCATTTTTAAGCGTCAGCGGAATTCCGAGAACAATGGAAGAATTCCGAAGCATTTTTAAACTTCAAAACTTCAGCAGAATTCCGAGAACAATGGTAGAATTCCGAAACATTCTTAAACTTCAGCAGAATTACGAGCACAATGGAAGAGTTCCGAAGCATTCTTAAACTTCAGCGGAATTCCGAGAACAATGGAAGAGTTTTGAAGCAATTTTAAGCGTCAGCGGAATTCCGAGAACAATGGAACAGTTCCGAAGCATTTTTAAACGTCAGCGGAATTCCGAGAACAATGGAAGAGTTCTGAAGCATTTTTAAAAGTCAGCGGAATTCTGAGAAAAATAGAAGAGCTGTGAAGCATTTTTAAGCGTCAGCGGAATTCCGAGAACAATGGAAGAATTCCGAAGCATTTTTACACTTCAGCAGAATTCCTGGAACAATGGAAGAGTTCTGAAGCATTTTTAAAAGTCAGCAGAATTCCGAGAACAATAGAAGGGTACCAAAGCATGTTTAAACTTCAGCGGAATTCTGAGAACAATGTAAGAGTTCCGAAGCATTTTTAAACTTCACCGGAATTCCGAGAACAATGGAAGAGTTCCGAAGCATTTTTAAACATCAGCGGAATTCCGAGAACAATGGAAGAGTTCTGAAGCATTTTTAAACGTCAGCGGAATTCCGAGAACAATAGAAGAGTTGTGAAGCATTTTTAAGCGTCAGCGGAATTCTGAGAACAATGTAAGAGTTCCGAAGCATTTTTAAACTTCACCGGAATTCCGAGAACAATGGAAGAGTTCCGAAGCATTTTTAAACGTCAGCGGAATTCCGAGAACAATGGAAGAGTTCCGAAGCATTTTTAAACCTCAGCAGAATTCCGAGAACAATGGAAGAGTTCCGAAGCATTTTTAAACCTCAGCAGAATTCCGAGAACAATGGAAGAGTTCTGAAGCCTTTTTAAATGTCAGCGGAATTCCGAGAACAATGGAAGAGTTCCGAAGCATTTTTAAACGTCAGCGGAATTCCGAGAACAATGGAAGAGTTCTGAAGCATTTGTAAAAGTCAGCAGAATTCTGAGAAAAATAGAAGAGTTCTGAAGCATTTTTAAGCGTCAGCGGAATTAAGAGAACAATGGAAGAATTCCGAAGCATTTTTAAACTTCAAAACTTCAGCAGAATTCCGAGAACAATGGAAGAATTTCGAAGCATTCTTAAACTTCAGCGGAATTCCGAGAACAATGGAAGAGTTCCGAAGCATTTTTAAAAGTCAGCGGAATTCCGAGAACAATGGAAGAGTTCCGAAGCATTTTTAAAAGTCAGCGGAATTCCGAGAACAATGGAAGAGTTCCGAAGCATTTTTAAACTTCAGCAGAATTCCTGGCACAATGGAAGAGTTCTGAAGCATTTTTAAAAGTCAGCATAATTCCGAAAACAATAGAAGGGTACCAAAGCATGTTTAAACTTCAGCGGAATTCTGAGAACAATGTAAGGGTTCCGAAGCATTTTTAAACTTCACCGGAATTCCGAGAACAATGGAAGAGTTCTGAAGCATTTTTAAACGTCAGCGGAATTTTGAAAACAATCGAAGAGTTCCAAAGCATTTTTAAAAGTCAGCGGAATTCCGTGAACAATGGAAGAGTTGTGAAGCATTTTTAAGCGTTAGCGGAATTCCGAGAACAATGGAAGAGTTCCGAAGCATTTTTAAACTTCAGCAGAATTCCGAGAACAATGAAAGAGTTCCGAAGCATTCTTAAACTTCAGCAGAATTCCGAGAACAATGTAAGAGTTCCGAAGCATTTTTAAAAGTCAGCAGAATTCCGAGAACAATAGAAGGGTACCAAAGCATGTTTAAACTTCAGCGGAATTCTGAGAACAATGTAAGAGTTCCGAAGAATTTTTAAACTTCACCGGAATTCCGAGAACAATGGAAGAGTCCCGAAGCATTTTTAAACGTCAGCGGAATTCCGAGAATAATGGAAGAGTTCTGAAGCATTTTTAAACGTCAGCGGAATTTTGAAAACAATGGAAGATTTCCGAAGCATTTTTAAACGTCAGCGGAATTCTGCGAACACTGGAAGAGTTCCGAAGCATTTTTAAATGTCAGCGGAATTCCGAGAACAATGGAAGAGTTGTGAAGCTATTTTAAAAGTCAGCGGAATTCCGAGAACAATGGAAGAGTTCCGAAGCATTTTTAAACTTCAGCAGAATTCCTGGCACAATGGAAGAGTTCTGAAGCATTTTTAAAAGTCAGCAGAATTCCGAGAACAATAGAAGGGTACCAAAGCATGTTTAAACTTCAGCGGAATTCTGAGAACAATGTAAGAGTTCCGAAGCATTTTTAAACTTCACCGGAATTCCGAGAACAATGGAAGAGTTCCGAAGCATTTTTAAACGTCAGCGGAATTCCGAGAACAATGGAAGAGTTCCGAAGCATTTTTAAACCTCAGCAGAATTCCGAGAACAATGGAAGAGTTCCGAAGCATTTTTAAACCTCAGCAGAATTCCGAGAACAATGGAAGAGTTCTGAAGCCTTTTTAAATGTCAGCGGAATTCCGAGAACAATGGAAGAGTTCCGAAGCATTTTTAAACGTCAGCGGAATTCCGAGAACAATGGAAGAGTTCTGAAGCATTTGTAAAAGTCAGCAGAATTCTGAGAAAAATAGAAGAGTTCTGAAGCATTTTTAAGCGTCAGCGGAATTAAGAGAACAATGGAAGAATTCCGAAGCATTTTTAAACTTCAAAACTTCAGCAGAATTCCGAGAACAATGGAAGAATTTCGAAGCATTCTTAAACTTCAGCGGAATTCCGAGAACAATGGAAGAGTTCCGAAGCATTTTTAAAAGTCAGCGGAATTCCGAGAACAATGGAAGAGTTCCGAAGCATTTTTAAAAGTCAGCGGAATTCCGAGAACAATGGAAGAGTTCCGAAGCATTTTTAAACTTCAGCAGAATTCCTGGCACAATGGAAGAGTTCTGAAGCATTTTTAAAAGTCAGCAGAATTCCGAGAACAATAGAAGGGTACCAAAGCATGTTTAAACTTCAGCGGAATTCTGAGAACAATGTAAGAGTTCCGAAGCATTTTTAAACTTCACCGGAATTCCGAGAACAATGGAAGAGTTCCGAAGCATTTTTAAACGTCAGCGGAATACCGAGAACAATGGAAGAGTTCTGAAGCATTTTTAAAAGTCAGCGGAATTCTGAGAACAATAGAAGAGTTGTGAAGCATTTTTAAGCGTCAGCGGAATTCCGAGAACAATGGAAGAATTCCGAAGCATTTTTAAACTTCAAAACTTCAGCAGAATTCCGAGAACAATGGAAGAATTCCGAAGCATTTTTAAACTTCAAAACTTCAGCAGAATTCCGAGAACAATGGAAGAGTTCCGAAGCATTCTTAAACTTCAGCAGAATTCCGAGAACAATGGAAGAGTTTTGAAGCAATTTTAAGCGTCAGCGGAATTCCGAGAACAATGGAAGAGTTCCGAAGCATTTTTTAACGTCAGCGGAATTCTGCGAACACTGGAAGAGTTCCGAAGCATTTTTAAATGTCAGCGGAATTCCGAGAACAATGGAAGAGTTGTGAAGCATTTTTAAACGTCAGCGGAATTCCGAGAACAATGGAAGAGTTCCGAAGCATTTTTAAACGTCAGCAGAATTCCGAGAACAATGGAAGAGTTCCGAAGCATTTTTAAAAGTCAGCGGAATTCCGAGAACAATGGAAGAGTTCCGAAGCATTTTTAAACTTCAGCAGAATTCCTGGCACAATGGAAGAGTTCTGAAGCATTTTTAAAAGTCAGCTGAATTCCGAGAACAATAGAAGGGTACCAAAGCATGTTTAAACTTCAGCGGAATTCTGAGAACAATGTAAGAGTTCCGAAGCATTTTTAAACTTCACCGGAAATCCGAGAACAATGGAAGAGTTCTGAAGCATTTTTAAACGTCAGCGGAATACCGAGAACAATGGAAGAATTCCGAAGCATTTTTAAACTTCAAAACTTCAGCAGAATTCCGAGAACAATGGAAGAGTTCCGAAGCATTCTTAAACTTCAGCGGAATTCCGAGAACAATGGAAGAGTTTTGAAGCAATTTTAAGCGTCAGCGGAATTCCGAGAACAATGGAAAAGTTCCGAAGCATTTTTAAACGTCAGCGGAATTCCGAGAACAAAGGAAGAGTTCTGAAGCATTTTTAAAAGTCAGCGGAATTCTGAGAACAATAGAAGAGTTGTGAAGCATTTTTAAGCGTCAGCGGAATTCCGAGAACAATGGAAGAATTCCGAAGCATTTTTAAACTTCAAAACTTCAGCAGAATTCCGAGAACAATGGTAGAATTCCGAAACATTCTTAAACTTCAGCAGAATTACGAGCACAATGGAAGAGTTCCGAAGCATTCTTAAACTTCAGCGGAATTCCGAGAACAATGGAAGAGTTTTGAAGCAATTTTAAGCGTCAGCGGAATTCCGAGAACAATGGAACAGTTCCGAAGCATTTTTAAACGTCAGCGGAATTCCGAGAACAATGGAAGAGTTCTGAAGCATTTTTAAAAGTCAGCGGAATTCTGAGAAAAATAGAAGAGCTGTGAAGCATTTTTAAGCGTCAGCGGAATTCCGAGAACAATGGAAGAATTCCGAAGCATTTTTACACTTCAGCAGAATTCCTGGAACAATGGAAGAGTTCTGAAGCATTTTTAAAAGTCAGCAGAATTCCGAGAACAATAGAAGGGTACCAAAGCATGTTTAAACTTCAGCGGAATTCTGAGAACAATGTAAGAGTTCCGAAGCATTTTTAAACTTCACCGGAATTCCGAGAACAATGGAAGAGTTCCGAAGCATTTTTAAACATCAGCGGAATTCCGAGAACAATGGAAGAGTTCTGAAGCATTTTTAAACGTCAGCGGAATTCCGAGAACAATAGAAGAGTTGTGAAGCATTTTTAAGCGTCAGCGGAATTCTGAGAACAATGTAAGAGTTCCGAAGCATTTTTAAACTTCACCGGAATTCCGAGAACAATGGAAGAGTTCCGAAGCATTTTTAAACGTCAGCGGAATTCCGAGAACAATGGAAGAGTTCCGAAGCATTTTTAAACCTCAGCAGAATTCCGAGAACAATGGAAGAGTTCCGAAGCATTTTTAAACCTCAGCAGAATTCCGAGAACAATGGAAGAGTTCTGAAGCCTTTTTAAATGTCAGCGGAATTCCGAGAACAATGGAAGAGTTCCGAAGCATTTTTAAACGTCAGCGGAATTCCGAGAACAATGGAAGAGTTCTGAAGCATTTGTAAAAGTCAGCAGAATTCTGAGAAAAATAGAAGAGTTCTGAAGCATTTTTAAGCGTCAGCGGAATTAAGAGAACAATGGAAGAATTCCGAAGCATTTTTAAACTTCAAAACTTCAGCAGAATTCCGAGAACAATGGAAGAATTTCGAAGCATTCTTAAACTTCAGCGGAATTCCGAGAACAATGGAAGAGTTCCGAAGCATTTTTAAAAGTCAGCGGAATTCCGAGAACAATGGAAGAGTTCCGAAGCATTTTTAAAAGTCAGCGGAATTCCGAGAACAATGGAAGAGTTCCGAAGCATTTTTAAACTTCAGCAGAATTCCTGGCACAATGGAAGAGTTCTGAAGCATTTTTAAAAGTCAGCATAATTCCGAAAACAATAGAAGGGTACCAAAGCATGTTTAAACTTCAGCGGAATTCTGAGAACAATGTAAGGGTTCCGAAGCATTTTTAAACTTCACCGGAATTCCGAGAACAATGGAAGAGTTCTGAAGCATTTTTAAACGTCAGCGGAATTTTGAAAACAATCGAAGAGTTCCAAAGCATTTTTAAAAGTCAGCGGAATTCCGTGAACAATGGAAGAGTTGTGAAGCATTTTTAAGCGTTAGCGGAATTCCGAGAACAATGGAAGAGTTCCGAAGCATTTTTAAACTTCAGCAGAATTCCGAGAACAATGAAAGAGTTCCGAAGCATTCTTAAACTTCAGCAGAATTCCGAGAACAATGTAAGAGTTCCGAAGCATTTTTAAAAGTCAGCAGAATTCCGAGAACAATAGAAGGGTACCAAAGCATGTTTAAACTTCAGCGGAATTCTGAGAACAATGTAAGAGTTCCGAAGAATTTTTAAACTTCACCGGAATTCCGAGAACAATGGAAGAGTCCCGAAGCATTTTTAAACGTCAGCGGAATTCCGAGAATAATGGAAGAGTTCTGAAGCATTTTTAAACGTCAGCGGAATTTTGAAAACAATGGAAGATTTCCGAAGCATTTTTAAACGTCAGCGGAATTCTGCGAACACTGGAAGAGTTCCGAAGCATTTTTAAATGTCAGCGGAATTCCGAGAACAATGGAAGAGTTGTGAAGCTATTTTAAAAGTCAGCGGAATTCCGAGAACAATGGAAGAGTTCCGAAGCATTTTTAAACTTCAGCAGAATTCCTGGCACAATGGAAGAGTTCTGAAGCATTTTTAAAAGTCAGCAGAATTCCGAGAACAATAGAAGGGTACCAAAGCATGTTTAAACTTCAGCGGAATTCTGAGAACAATGTAAGAGTTCCGAAGCATTTTTAAACTTCACCGGAATTCCGAGAACAATGGAAGAGTTCCGAAGCATTTTTAAACGTCAGCGGAATTCCGAGAACAATGGAAGAGTTCCGAAGCATTTTTAAACCTCAGCAGAATTCCGAGAACAATGGAAGAGTTCCGAAGCATTTTTAAACCTCAGCAGAATTCCGAGAACAATGGAAGAGTTCTGAAGCCTTTTTAAATGTCAGCGGAATTCCGAGAACAATGGAAGAGTTCCGAAGCATTTTTAAACGTCAGCGGAATTCCGAGAACAATGGAAGAGTTCTGAAGCATTTGTAAAAGTCAGCAGAATTCTGAGAAAAATAGAAGAGTTCCGAAGCATTTTTAAAAGTCAGCGGAATTCCGAGAACAATGGAAGAGTTCCGAAGCATTTTTAAACTTCAGCAGAATTCCTGGCACAATGGAAGAGTTCTGAAGCATTTTTAAAAGTCAGCAGAATTCCGAGAACAATAGAAGGGTACCAAAGCATGTTTAAACTTCAGCGGAATTCTGAGAACAATGTAAGAGTTCCGAAGCATTTTTAAACTTCACCGGAATTCCGAGAACAATGGAAGAGTTCCGAAGCATTTTTAAACGTCAGCGGAATACCGAGAACAATGGAAGAGTTCTGAAGCATTTTTAAAAGTCAGCGGAATTCTGAGAACAATAGAAGAGTTGTGAAGCATTTTTAAGCGTCAGCGGAATTCCGAGAACAATGGAAGAATTCCGAAGCATTTTTAAACTTCAAAACTTCAGCAGAATTCCGAGAACAATGGAAGAATTCCGAAGCATTTTTAAACTTCAAAACTTCAGCAGAATTCCGAGAACAATGGAAGAGTTCCGAAGCATTCTTAAACTTCAGCAGAATTCCGAGAACAATGGAAGAGTTTTGAAGCAATTTTAAGCGTCAGCGGAATTCCGAGAACAATGGAAGAGTTCCGAAGCATTTTTTAACGTCAGCGGAATTCTGCGAACACTGGAAGAGTTCCGAAGCATTTTTAAATGTCAGCGGAATTCCGAGAACAATGGAAGAGTTGTGAAGCATTTTTAAACGTCAGCGGAATTCCGAGAACAATGGAAGAGTTCCGAAGCATTTTTAAACGTCAGCAGAATTCCGAGAACAATGGAAGAGTTCCGAAGCATTTTTAAAAGTCAGCGGAATTCCGAGAACAATGGAAGAGTTCCGAAGCATTTTTAAACTTCAGCAGAATTCCTGGCACAATGGAAGAGTTCTGAAGCATTTTTAAAAGTCAGCTGAATTCCGAGAACAATAGAAGGGTACCAAAGCATGTTTAAACTTCAGCGGAATTCTGAGAACAATGTAAGAGTTCCGAAGCATTTTTAAACTTCACCGGAAATCCGAGAACAATGGAAGAGTTCTGAAGCATTTTTAAACGTCAGCGGAATACCGAGAACAATGGAAGAATTCCGAAGCATTTTTAAACTTCAAAACTTCAGCAGAATTCCGAGAACAATGGAAGAGTTCCGAAGCATTCTTAAACTTCAGCGGAATTCCGAGAACAATGGAAGAGTTTTGAAGCAATTTTAAGCGTCAGCGGAATTCCGAGAACAATGGAAAAGTTCCGAAGCATTTTTAAACGTCAGCGGAATTCCGAGAACAAAGGAAGAGTTCTGAAGCATTTTTAAAAGTCAGCGGAATTCTGAGAACAATAGAAGAGTTGTGAAGCATTTTTAAGCGTCAGCGGAATTCCGAGAACAATGGAAGAATTCCGAACCATTTTTAAACTTCAAAACTTCAGCAGAATTCCGAGAACAATGGTAGAATTCCGAAACATTCTTAAACTTCAGCAGAATTACGAGCACAATGGAAGAGTTCCGAAGCATTCTTAAACTTCAGCGGAATTCCGAGAACAATGGAAGAGTTTTGAAGCAATTTTAAGCGTCAGCGGAATTCCGAGAACAATGGAACAGTTCCGAAGCATTTTTAAACGTCAGCGGAATTCCGAGAACAATGGAAGAGTTCTGAAGCATTTTTAAAAGTCAGCGGAATTCTGAGAAAAATAGAAGAGCTTTGAAGCATTTTTAAGCGTCAGCGGAATTCCGAGAACAATGGAAGAATTCCGAAGCATTTTTACACTTCAGCAGAATTCCTGGAACAATGGAAGAGTTCTGAAGCATTTTTAAAAGTCAGCAGAATTCCGAGAACAATAGAAGGGTACCAAAGCATGTTTAAACTTCAGCGGAATTCTGAGAACAATGTAAGAGTTCCGAAGCATTTTTAAACTTCACCGGAATTCCGAGAACAATGGAAGAGTTCCGAAGCATTTTTAAACATCAGCGGAATTCCGAGAACAATGGAAGAGTTCTGAAGCATTTTTAAACGTCAGCGGAATTCCGAGAACAATAGAAGAGTTGTGAAGCATTTTTAAGCGTCAGCGGAATTCTGAGAACAATGTAAGAGTTCCGAAGCATTTTTAAACTTCACCGGAATTCCGAGAACAATGGAAGAGTTCCGAAGCATTTTTAAACGTCAGCGGAATTCCGAGAACAATGGAAGAGTTCCGAAGCATTTTTAAACCTCAGCAGAATTCCGAGAACAATGGAAGAGTTCCGAAGCATTTTTAAACCTCAGCAGAATTCCGAGAACAATGGAAGAGTTCTGAAGCCTTTTTAAATGTCAGCGGAATTCCGAGAACAATGGAAGAGTTCCGAAGCATTTTTAAACGTCAGCGGAATTCCGAGAACAATGGAAGAGTTCTGAAGCATTTGTAAAAGTCAGCAGAATTCTGAGAAAAATAGAAGAGTTCTGAAGCATTTTTAAGCGTCAGCGGAATTAAGAGAACAATGGAAGAATTCCGAAGCATTTTTAAACTTCAAAACTTCAGCAGAATTCCGAGAACAATGGAAGAATTTCGAAGCATTCTTAAACTTCAGCGGAATTCCGAGAACAATGGAAGAGTTCCGAAGCATTTTTAAAAGTCAGCGGAATTCCGAGAACAATGGAAGAGTTCCGAAGCATTTTTAAAAGTCAGCGGAATTCCGAGAACAATGGAAGAGTTCCGAAGCATTTTTAAACTTCAGCAGAATTCCTGGCACAATGGAAGAGTTCTGAAGCATTTTTAAAAGTCAGCATAATTCCGAAAACAATAGAAGGGTACCAAAGCATGTTTAAACTTCAGCGGAATTCTGAGAACAATGTAAGGGTTCCGAAGCATTTTTAAACTTCACCGGAATTCCGAGAACAATGGAAGAGTTCTGAAGCATTTTTAAACGTCAGCGGAATTCCGAGAACAATAGAAGAGTTGTGAAGCATTTTTAAGCGTCAGCGGAATTCTGAGAACAATGTAAGAGTTCCGAAGCATTTTTAAACTTCACCGGAATTCCGAGAACAATGGAAGAGTTCCGAAGCATTTTTAAACGTCAGCGGAATTCCGAGAACAATGGAAGAGTTCCGAAGCATTTTTAAACCTCAGCAGAATTCCGAGAACAATGGAAGAGTTCCGAAGCATTTTTAAACCTCAGCAGAATTCCGAGAACAATGGAAGAGTTCTGAAGCCTTTTTAAATGTCAGCGGAATTCCGAGAACAATGGAAGAGTTCCGAAGCATTTTTAAACGTCAGCGGAATTCCGAGAACAATGGAAGAGTTCTGAAGCATTTGTAAAAGTCAGCAGAATTCTGAGAAAAATAGAAGAGTTCTGAAGCATTTTTAAGCGTCAGCAGAATTAAGAGAACAATGGAAGAATTCCGAAGCATTATTAAACTTCAAAACTTCAGCAGAATTCCGAGAACAATGGAAGAATTTCGAAGCATTCTTAAACTTCAGCGGAATTCCGAGAACAATGGAAGAGTTCCGAAGCATTTTTAAAAGTCAGCGGAATTCCGAGAACAATGGAAGAGTTCCGAAGCATTTTTAAAAGTCAGCGGAATTCCGAGAACAATGGAAGAGTTCCGAAGCATTTTTAAACTTCAGCAGAATTCCTGGCACAATGGAAGAGTTCTGAAGCATTTTTAAAAGTCAGCATAATTCCGAAAACAATAGAAGGGTACCAAAGCATGTTTAAACTTCAGCGGAATTCTGAGAACAATGTAAGGGTTCCGAAGCATTTTTAAACTTCACCGGAATTCCGAGAACAATGGAAGAGTTCTGAAGCATTTTTAAACGTCAGCGGAATTTTGAAAACAATCGAAGAGTTCCAAAGCATTTTTAAAAGTCAGCGGAATTCCGTGAACAATGGAAGAGTTGTGAAGCATTTTTAAGCGTTAGCGGAATTCCGAGAACAATGGAAGAGTTCCGAAGCATTTTTAAACTTCAGCAGAATTCCGAGAACAATGAAAGAGTTCCGAAGCATTCTTAAACTTCAGCAGAATTCCGAGAACAATGTAAGAGTTCCGAAGCATTTTTAAAAGTCAGCAGAATTCCGAGAACAATAGAAGGGTACCAAAGCATGTTTAAACTTCAGCGGAATTCTGAGAACAATGTAAGAGTTCCGAAGAATTTTTAAACTTCACCGGAATTCCGAGAACAATGGAAGAGTCCCGAAGCATTTTTAAACGTCAGCGGAATTCCGAGAATAATGGAAGAGTTCTGAAGCATTTTTAAACGTCAGCGGAATTTTGAAAACAATGGAAGATTTCCGAAGCATTTTTAAACGTCAGCGGAATTCTGCGAACACTGGAAGAGTTCCGAAGCATTTTTAAATGTCAGCGGAATTCCGAGAACAATGGAAGATTTGTGAAGCTATTTTAAAAGTCAGCGGAATTCCGAGAACAATGGAAGAGTTCCGAAGCATTTTTAAACGTCAGCGGAATTCCGAGAACAATGGAAGAGTTCCGAAGCATTTTTAAACCTCAGCAGAATTCCGAGAACAATGGAAGAGTTCCGAAGCATTTTTAAACCTCAGCAGAATTCCGAGAACAATGGAAGAGTTCTGAAGCCTTTTTAAATGTCAGCGGAATTCCGAGAACAATGGAAGAGTTCCGAAGCATTTTTAAACGTCAGCGGAATTCCGAGAACAATGGAAGAGTTCTGAAGCATTTGTAAAAGTCAGCAGAATTCTGAGAAAAATAGAAGAGTTCTGAAGCATTTTTAAGCGTCAGCGGAATTAAGAGAACAATGGAAGAATTCCGAAGCATTTTTAAACTTCAAAACTTCAGCAGAATTCCGAGAACAATGGAAGAATTTCGAAGCATTCTTAAACTTCAGCGGAATTCCGAGAACAATGGAAGAGTTCCGAAGCATTTTTAAAAGTCAGCGGAATTCCGAGAACAATGGAAGAGTTCCGAAGCATTTTTAAAAGTCAGCGGAATTCCGAGAACAATGGAAGAGTTCCGAAGCATTTTTAAACTTCAGCAGAATTCCTGGCACAATGGAAGAGTTCTGAAGCATTTTTAAAAGTCAGCAGAATTCCGAGAACAATAGAAGGGTACCAAAGCATGTTTAAACTTCAGCGGAATTCTGAGAACAATGTAAGAGTTCCGAAGCATTTTTAAACTTCACCGGAATTCCGAGAACAATGGAAGAGTTCCGAAGCATTTTTAAACGTCAGCGGAATACCGAGAACAATGGAAGAGTTCTGAAGCATTTTTAAAAGTCAGCGGAATTCTGAGAACAATAGAAGAGTTGTGAAGCATTTTTAAGCGTCAGCGGAATTCCGAGAACAATGGAAGAATTCCGAAGCATTTTTAAACTTCAAAACTTCAGCAGAATTCCGAGAACAATGGAAGAATTCCGAAGCATTTTTAAACTTCAAAACTTCAGCAGAATTCCGAGAACAATGGAAGAGTTCCGAAGCATTCTTAAACTTCAGCAGAATTCCGAGAACAATGGAAGAGTTTTGAAGCAATTTTAAGCGTCAGCGGAATTCCGAGAACAATGGAAGAGTTCCGAAGCATTTTTTAACGTCAGCGGAATTCTGCGAACACTGGAAGAGTTCCGAAGCATTTTTAAATGTCAGCGGAATTCCGAGAACAATGGAAGAGTTGTGAAGCATTTTTAAACGTCAGCGGAATTCCGAGAACAATGGAAGAGTTCCGAAGCATTTTTAAACGTCAGCAGAATTCCGAGAACAATGGAAGAGTTCCGAAGCATTTTTAAAAGTCAGCGGAATTCCGAGAACAATGGAAGAGTTCCGAAGCATTTTTAAACTTCAGCAGAATTCCTGGCACAATGGAAGAGTTCTGAAGCATTTTTAAAAGTCAGCTGAATTCCGAGAACAATAGAAGGGTACCAAAGCATGTTTAAACTTCAGCGGAATTCTGAGAACAATGTAAGAGTTCCGAAGCATTTTTAAACTTCACCGGAAATCCGAGAACAATGGAAGAGTTCTGAAGCATTTTTAAACGTCAGCGGAATACCGAGAACAATGGAAGAATTCCGAAGCATTTTTAAACTTCAAAACTTCAGCAGAATTCCGAGAACAATGGAAGAGTTCCGAAGCATTCTTAAACTTCAGCGGAATTCCGAGAACAATGGAAGAGTTTTGAAGCAATTTTAAGCGTCAGCGGAATTCCGAGAACAATGGAAAAGTTCCGAAGCATTTTTAAACGTCAGCGGAATTCCGAGAACAAAGGAAGAGTTCTGAAGCATTTTTAAAAGTCAGCGGAATTCTGAGAACAATAGAAGAGTTGTGAAGCATTTTTAAGCGTCAGCGGAATTCCGAGAACAATGGAAGAATTCCGAACCATTTTTAAACTTCAAAACTTCAGCAGAATTCCGAGAACAATGGTAGAATTCCGAAACATTCTTAAACTTCAGCAGAATTACGAGCACAATGGAAGAGTTCCGAAGCATTCTTAAACTTCAGCGGAATTCCGAGAACAATGGAAGAGTTTTGAAGCAATTTTAAGCGTCAGCGGAATTCCGAGAACAATGGAACAGTTCCGAAGCATTTTTAAACGTCAGCGGAATTCCGAGAACAATGGAAGAGTTCTGAAGCATTTTTAAAAGTCAGCGGAATTCTGAGAAAAATAGAAGAGCTGTGAAGCATTTTTAAGCGTCAGCGGAATTCCGAGAACAATGGAAGAATTCCGAAGCATTTTTACACATCA
The DNA here is from genome assembly GCF_046119375.1 of Phyllobates terribilis. Classification (NCBI taxonomy): domain Eukaryota; kingdom Metazoa; phylum Chordata; class Amphibia; order Anura; family Dendrobatidae; genus Phyllobates; species Phyllobates terribilis. Next base: position 7,405,130 of record NW_027362788.1, on the reverse strand, counting down.
GCAGAATTCCTGGAACAATGGAAGAGTTCTGAAGCATTTTTAAAAGTCAGCAGAATTCCGAGAACAATAGAAGGGTACCAAAGCATGTTTAAACTTCAGCGGAATTCTGAGAACAATGTAAGAGTTCCGAAGCATTTTTAAACTTCACCGGAATTCCGAGAACAATGGAAGAGTTCCGAAGCATTTTTAAACATCAGCGGAATTCCGAGAACAATGGAAGAGTTCTGAAGCATTTTTAAACGTCAGCGGAATTCCGAGAACAATAGAAGAGTTGTGAAGCATTTTTAAGCGTCAGCGGAATTCTGAGAACAATGTAAGAGTTCCGAAGCATTTTTAAACTTCACCGGAATTCCGAGAACAATGGAAGAGTTCCGAAGCATTTTTAAACGTCAGCGGAATTCCGAGAACAATGGAAGAGTTCCGAAGCATTTTTAAACCTCAGCAGAATTCCGAGAACAATGGAAGAGTTCCGAAGCATTTTTAAACCTCAGCAGAATTCCGAGAACAATGGAAGAGTTCTGAAGCCTTTTTAAATGTCAGCGGAATTCCGAGAACAATGGAAGAGTTCCGAAGCATTTTTAAACGTCAGCGGAATTCCGAGAACAATGGAAGAGTTCTGAAGCATTTGTAAAAGTCAGCAGAATTCTGAGAAAAATAGAAGAGTTCTGAAGCATTTTTAAGCGTCAGCGGAATTAAGAGAACAATGGAAGAATTCCGAAGCATTTTTAAACTTCAAAACTTCAGCAGAATTCCGAGAACAATGGAAGAATTTCGAAGCATTCTTAAACTTCAGCGGAATTCCGAGAACAATGGAAGAGTTCCGAAGCATTTTTAAAAGTCAGCGGAATTCCGAGAACAATGGAAGAGTTCCGAAGCATTTTTAAAAGTCAGCGGAATTCCGAGAACAATGGAAGAGTTCCGAAGCATTTTTAAACTTCAGCAGAATTCCTGGCACAATGGAAGAGTTCTGAAGCATTTTTAAAAGTCAGCATAATTCCGAAAACAATAGAAGGGTACCAAAGCATGTTTAAACTTCAGCGGAATTCTGAGAACAATGTAAGGGTTCCGAAGCATTTTTAAACTTCACCGGAATTCCGAGAACAATGGAAGAGTTCTGAAGCATTTTTAAACGTCAGCGGAATTCCGAGAACAATAGAAGAGTTGTGAAGCATTTTTAAGCGTCAGCGGAATTCTGAGAACAATGTAAGAGTTCCGAAGCATTTTTAAACTTCACCGGAATTCCGAGAACAATGGAAGAGTTCCGAAGCATTTTTAAACGTCAGCGGAATTCCGAGAACAATGGAAGAGTTCCGAAGCATTTTTAAACCTCAGCAGAATTCCGAGAACAATGGAAGAGTTCCGAAGCATTTTTAAACCTCAGCAGAATTCCGAGAACAATGGAAGAGTTCTGAAGCCTTTTTAAATGTCAGCGGAATTCCGAGAACAATGGAAGAGTTCCGAAGCATTTTTAAACGTCAGCGGAATTCCGAGAACAATGGAAGAGTTCTGAAGCATTTGTAAAAGTCAGCAGAATTCTGAGAAAAATAGAAGAGTTCTGAAGCATTTTTAAGCGTCAGCAGAATTAAGAGAACAATGGAAGAATTCCGAAGCATTATTAAACTTCAAAACTTCAGCAGAATTCCGAGAACAATGGAAGAATTTCGAAGCATTCTTAAACTTCAGCGGAATTCCGAGAACAATGGAAGAGTTCCGAAGCATTTTTAAAAGTCAGCGGAATTCCGAGAACAATGGAAGAGTTCCGAAGCATTTTTAAAAGTCAGCGGAATTCCGAGAACAATGGAAGAGTTCCGAAGCATTTTTAAACTTCAGCAGAATTCCTGGCACAATGGAAGAGTTCTGAAGCATTTTTAAAAGTCAGCATAATTCCGAAAACAATAGAAGGGTACCAAAGCATGTTTAAACTTCAGCGGAATTCTGAGAACAATGTAAGGGTTCCGAAGCATTTTTAAACTTCACCGGAATTCCGAGAACAATGGAAGAGTTCTGAAGCATTTTTAAACGTCAGCGGAATTTTGAAAACAATCGAAGAGTTCCAAAGCATTTTTAAAAGTCAGCGGAATTCCGTGAACAATGGAAGAGTTGTGAAGCATTTTTAAGCGTTAGCGGAATTCCGAGAACAATGGAAGAGTTCCGAAGCATTTTTAAACTTCAGCAGAATTCCGAGAACAATGAAAGAGTTCCGAAGCATTCTTAAACTTCAGCAGAATTCCGAGAACAATGTAAGAGTTCCGAAGCATTTTTAAAAGTCAGCAGAATTCCGAGAACAATAGAAGGGTACCAAAGCATGTTTAAACTTCAGCGGAATTCTGAGAACAATGTAAGAGTTCCGAAGAATTTTTAAACTTCACCGGAATTCCGAGAACAATGGAAGAGTCCCGAAGCATTTTTAAACGTCAGCGGAATTCCGAGAATAATGGAAGAGTTCTGAAGCATTTTTAAACGTCAGCGGAATTTTGAAAACAATGGAAGATTTCCGAAGCATTTTTAAACGTCAGCGGAATTCTGCGAACACTGGAAGAGTTCCGAAGCATTTTTAAATGTCAGCGGAATTCCGAGAACAATGGAAGAGTTGTGAAGCTATTTTAAAAGTCAGCGGAATTCCGAGAACAATGGAAGAGTTCCGAAGCATTTTTAAACTTCAGCAGAATTCCTGGCACAATGGAAGAGTTCTGAAGCATTTTTAAAAGTCAGCAGAATTCCGAGAACAATAGAAGGGTACCAAAGCATGTTTAAACTTCAGCGGAATTCTGAGAACAATGTAAGAGTTCCGAAGCATTTTTAAACTTCACCGGAATTCCGAGAACAATGGAAGAGTTCCGAAGCATTTTTAAACGTCAGCGGAATTCCGAGAACAATGGAAGAGTTCCGAAGCATTTTTAAACCTCAGCAGAATTCCGAGAACAATGGAAGAGTTCCGAAGCATTTTTAAACCTCAGCAGAATTCCGAGAACAATGGAAGAGTTCTGAAGCCTTTTTAAATGTCAGCGGAATTCCGAGAACAATGGAAGAGTTCCGAAGCATTTTTAAACGTCAGCGGAATTCCGAGAACAATGGAAGAGTTCTGAAGCATTTGTAAAAGTCAGCAGAATTCTGAGAAAAATAGAAGAGTTCTGAAGCATTTTTAAGCGTCAGCGGAATTAAGAGAACAATGGAAGAATTCCGAAGCATTTTTAAACTTCAAAACTTCAGCAGAATTCCGAGAACAATGGAAGAATTTCGAAGCATTCTTAAACTTCAGCGGAATTCCGAGAACAATGGAAGAGTTCCGAAGCATTTTTAAACTTCACCAGAATTCCGAGAACAATGGAAGAGTTCTGAAGCATTTTTAAACATCAGCGGAATTTTGAAAACAATCGAAGAGTTCCGAAGCATTTTTAAAAGTCAGCGGAATTCCGTGAACAATGGAAGAGTTGTGAAGCATTTTTAAGCGTCAGCGGAATTCCGAGAACAATGGAAGAGTTCCGAAGCATTTTTAAACTTCAGCAGAATTCCGAGAACAATGAAAGAGTTCCGAAGCATTCTTAAACTTCAGCGGAATTCCGAGAACAATGGAAGAGTTCCGAAGCATTTTTAAAAGTCAGCAGAATTCCGAGAACAATGGAAGAGTTCCGAAGCATTTTTAAAAGTCAGCAGTATTCCGAGAACAATAGAAGGGTACCAAAGCATGTTTAAACTTCAGCGGAATTCTGAGAACAATGTAAGAGTTCCGAAGCATTTTTAAACTTCACCGGAATTCCGAGAACAATGGAAGAGTTCCGAAGCATTTTTAAACGTCAGCGGAATACCGAGAACAATGGAAGAGTTCTGAAGCATTTTTAAAAGTCAGCGGAATTCTGAGAACAATAGAAGAGTTGTGAAGCATTTTTAAGCGTCAGCGGAATTCCGAGAACAATGGAAGAATTCCGAAGCATTTTTAAACTTCAAAACTTCAGCAGAATTCCGAGAACAATGGAAGTATTCCGAAGCATTTTTAAACTTCAAAACTTCAGCAGAATTCCGAGAACAATGGAAGAGTTCCGAAGCATTCTTAAACTTCAGCAGAATTCCGAGAACAATGGAAGAGTTCCGAAGCATTTTTTAACGTCAGCGGAATTCTGCGAACACTGGAAGAGTTCCGAAGCATTTTTAAATGTCAGCGGAATTCCGAGAACAATGGAAGAGTTGTGAAGCATTTTTAAACGTCAGCGGAATTCCGAGAACAATGGAAGAGTTCCGAAGCATTTTTAAACGTCAGCAGATTTCCGAGAACAATGGAAGAGTTCCGAAGCATTTTTAAAAGTCAGCGGAATTCCGAGAACAATGGAAGAGTTCCGAAGCATTTTTAAACTTCAGCAGAATTCCTGGCACAATGGAAGAGTTCTGAAGCATTTTTAAAAGTCAGCAGAATTCCGAGAACAATAGAAGGGTACCAAAGCATGTTTAAACTTCAGCGGAATTCTGAGAACAATGTAAGAGTTCCGAAGCATTTTTAAACTTCACCGGAAATCCGAGAACAATGGAAGAGTTCTGAAGCATTTTTAAACGTCAGCGGAATACCGAGAACAATGGAAGAATTCCGAAGCATTTTTAAACTTCAAAACTTCAGCAGAATTCCGAGAACAATGGAAGAGTTCCGAAGCATTCTTAAACTTCAGCGGAATTCCGAGAACAATGGAAGAGTTTTGAAGCAATTTTAAGCGTCAGCGGAATTCCGAGAACAATGGAAAAGTTCCGAAGCATTTTTAAACGTCAGCGGAATTCCGAGAACAAAGGAAGAGTTCTGAAGCATTTTTAAAAGTCAGCGGAATTCTGAGAACAATAGAAGAGTTGTGAAGCATTTTTAAGCGTCAGCGGAATTCCGAGAACAATGGAAGAATTCCGAAGCATTTTTAAACTTCAAAACTTCAGCAGAATTCCGAGAACAATGGTAGAATTCCGAAACATTCTTAAACTTCAGCAGAATTACGAGCACAATGGAAGAGTTCCGAAGCATTCTTAAACTTCAGCGGAATTCCGAGAACAATGGAAGAGTTTTGAAGCAATTTTAAGCGTCAGCGGAATTCCGAGAACAATGGAACAGTTCCGAAGCATTTTTAAACGTCAGCGGAATTCCGAGAACAATGGAAGAGTTCTGAAGCATTTTTAAAAGTCAGCGGAATTCTGAGAAAAATAGAAGAGCTGTGAAGCATTTTTAAGCGTCAGCGGAATTCCGAGAACAATGGAAGAATTCTGAAGCATTTTTACACTTCAGCAGAATTCCTGGAACAATGGAAGAGTTCTGAAGCATTTTTAAAAGTCAGCAGAATTCCGAGAACAATAGAAGGGTACCAAAGCATGTTTAAACTTCAGCGGAATTCTGAGAACAATGTAAGAGTTCCGAAGCATTTTTAAACTTCACCGGAATTCCGAGAACAATGGAAGAGTTCCGAAGCATTTTTAAACATCAGCGGAATTCCGAGAACAATGGAAGAGTTCTGAAGCATTTTTAAACGTCAGCGGAATTCCGAGAACAATAGAAGAGTTGTGAAGCATTTTTAAGCGTCAGCGGAATTCTGAGAACAATGTAAGAGTTCCGAAGCATTTTTAAACTTCACCGGAATTCCGAGAACAATGGAAGAGTTCCGAAGCATTTTTAAACGTCAGCGGAATTCCGAGAACAATGGAAGAGTTCCGAAGCATTTTTAAACCTCAGCAGAATTCCGAGAACAATGGAAGAGTTCCGAAGCATTTTTAAACCTCAGCAGAATTCCGAGAACAATGGAAGAGTTCTGAAGCCTTTTTAAATGTCAGCGGAATTCCGAGAACAATGGAAGAGTTCCGAAGCATTTTTAAACGTCAGCGGAATTCCGAGAACAATGGAAGAGTTCTGAAGCATTTGTAAAAGTCAGCAGAATTCTGAGAAAAATAGAAGAGTTCTGAAGCATTTTTAAGCGTCAGCGGAATTAAGAGAACAATGGAAGAATTCCGAAGCATTTTTAAACTTCAAAACTTCAGCAGAATTCCGAGAACAATGGAAGAATTTCGAAGCATTCTTAAACTTCAGCGGAATTCCGAGAACAATGGAAGAGTTCCGAAGCATTTTTAAAAGTCAGCGGAATTCCGAGAACAATGGAAGAGTTCCGAAGCATTTTTAAAAGTCAGCGGAATTCCGAGAACAATGGAAGAGTTCCGAAGCATTTTTAAACTTCAGCAGAATTCCTGGCACAATGGAAGAGTTCTGAAGCATTTTTAAAAGTCAGCATAATTCCGAAAACAATAGAAGGGTACCAAAGCATGTTTAAACTTCAGCGGAATTCTGAGAACAATGTAAGGGTTCCGAAGCATTTTTAAACTTCACCGGAATTCCGAGAACAATGGAAGAGTTCTGAAGCATTTTTAAACGTCAGCGGAATTTTGAAAACAATCGAAGAGTTCCAAAGCATTTTTAAAAGTCAGCGGAATTCCGTGAACAATGGAAGAGTTGTGAAGCATTTTTAAGCATTAGCGGAATTCCGAGAACAATGGAAGAGTTCCGAAGCATTTTTAAACTTCAGCAGAATTCCGAGAACAATGAAAGAGTTCCGAAGCATTCTTAAACTTCAGCAGAATTCCGAGAACAATGTAAGAGTTCCGAAGCATTTTTAAAAGTCAGCAGAATTCCGAGAACAATAGAAGGGTACCAAAGCATGTTTAAACTTCAGCGGAATTCTGAGAACAATGTAAGAGTTCCGAAGAATTTTTAAACTTCACCGGAATTCCGAGAACAATGGAAGAGTCCCGAAGCATTTTTAAACGTCAGCGGAATTCCGAGAATAATGGAAGAGTTCTGAAGCATTTTTAAACGTCAGCGGAATTTTGAAAACAATGGAAGATTTCCGAAGCATTTTTAAACGTCAGCGGAATTCTGCGAACACTGGAAGAGTTCCGAAGCATTTTTAAATGTCAGCGGAATTCCGAGAACAATGGAAGAGTTGTGAAGCTATTTTAAAAGTCAGCGGAATTCCGAGAACAATGGAAGAGTTCCGAAGCATTTTTAAACTTCAGCAGAATTCCTGGCACAATGGAAGAGTTCTGAAGCATTTTTAAAAGTCAGCAGAATTCCGAGAACAATAGAAGGGTACCAAAGCATGTTTAAACTTCAGCGGAATTCTGAGAACAATGTAAGAGTTCCGAAGCATTTTTAAACTTCACCGGAATTCCGAGAACAATGGAAGAGTTCCGAAGCATTTTTAAACGTCAGCGGAATTCCGAGAACAATGGAAGAGTTCCGAAGCATTTTTAAACCTCAGCAGAATTCCGAGAACAATGGAAGAGTTCCGAAGCATTTTTAAACCTCAGCAGAATTCCGAGAACAATGGAAGAGTTCTGAAGCCTTTTTAAATGTCAGCGGAATTCCGAGAACAATGGAAGAGTTCCGAAGCATTTTTAAACGTCAGCGGAATTCCGAGAACAATGGAAGAGTTCTGAAGCATTTGTAAAAGTCAGCAGAATTCTGAGAAAAATAGAAGAGTTCTGAAGCATTTTTAAGCGTCAGCGGAATTAAGAGAACAATGGAAGAATTCCGAAGCATTTTTAAACTTCAAAACTTCAGCAGAATTCCGAGAACAATGGAAGAATTTCGAAGCATTCTTAAACTTCAGCGGAATTCCGAGAACAATGGAAGAGTTCCGAAGCATTTTTAAAAGTCAGCGGAATTCCGAGAACAATGGAAGAGTTCCGAAGCATTTTTAAAAGTCAGCGGAATTCCGAGAACAATGGAAGAGTTCCGAAGCATTTTTAAACTTCAGCAGAATTCCTGGCACAATGGAAGAGTTCTGAAGCATTTTTAAAAGTCAGCAGAATTCCGAGAACAATAGAAGGGTACCAAAGCATGTTTAAACTTCAGCGGAATTCTGAGAACAATGTAAGAGTTCCGAAGCATTTTTAAACTTCACCGGAATTCCGAGAACAATGGAAGAGTTCCGAAGCATTTTTAAACGTCAGCGGAATACCGAGAACAATGGAAGAGTTCTGAAGCATTTTTAAAAGTCAGCGGAATTCTGAGAACAATAGAAGAGTTGTGAAGCATTTTTAAGCGTCAGCGGAATTCCGAGAACAATGGAAGAATTCCGAAGCATTTTTAAACTTCAAAACTTCAGCAGAATTCCGAGAACAATGGAAGAGTTCCGAAGCATTCTTAAACTTCAGCAGAATTCCGAGAACAATGGAAGAGTTTTGAAGCAATTTTAAGCGTCAGCGGAATTCCGAGAACAATGGAAGAGTTCCGAAGCATTTTTTAACGTCAGCGGAATTCTGCGAACACTGGAAGAGTTCCGAAGCATTTTTAAATGTCAGCGGAATTCCGAGAACAATGGAAGAGTTGTGAAGCATTTTTAAACGTCAGCGGAATTCCGAGAACAATGGAAGAGTTCCGAAGCATTTTTAAACGTCAGCAGAATTCCGAGAACAATGGAAGAGTTCCGAAGCATTTTTAAAAGTCAGCGGAATTCCGAGAACAATGGAAGAGTTCCGAAGCATTTTTAAACTTCAGCAGAATTCCTGGCACAATGGAAGAGTTCTGAAGCATTTTTAAAAGTCAGCAGAATTCCGAGAACAATAGAAGGGTACCAAAGCATGTTTAAACTTCAGCGGAATTCTGAGAACAATGTAAGAGTTCCGAAGCATTTTTAAACTTCACCGGAAATCCGAGAACAATGGAAGAGTTCTGAAGCATTTTTAAACGTCAGCGGAATACCGAGAACAATGGAAGAATTCCGAAGCATTTTTAAACTTCAAAACTTCAGCAGAATTCCGAGAACGATGGAAGAGTTCCGAAGCATTCTTAAACTTCAGCGGAATTCCGAGAACAATGGAAGAGTTTTGAAGCAATTTTAAGCGTCAGCGGAATTCCGAGAACAATGGAAAAGTTCCGAAGCATTTTTAAACGTCAGCGGAATTCCGAGAACAAAGGAAGAGTTCTGAAGCATTTTTAAAAGTCAGCGGAATTCTGAGAACAATAGAAGAGTTGTGAAGCATTTTTAAGCGTCAGCGGAATTCCGAGAACAATGGAAGAATTCCGAAGCATTTTTAAACTTCAAAACTTCAGCAGAATTCCGAGAACAATGGTAGAATTCCGAAACATTCTTAAACTTCAGCAGAATTACGAGCACAATGGAAGAGTTCCGAAGCATTCTTAAACTTCAGCGGAATTCCGAGAACAATGGAAGAGTTTTGAAGCAATTTTAAGCGTCAGCGGAATTCCGAGAACAATGGAACAGTTCCGAAGCATTTTTAAACGTCAGCGGAATTCCGAGAACAATGGAAGAGTTCTGAAGCATTTTTAAAAGTCAGCGGAATTCTGAGAAAAATAGAAGAGCTGTGAAGCATTTTTAAGCGTCAGCGGAATTCCGAGAACAATGGAAGAATTCCGAAGCATTTTTACACTTCAGCAGAATTCCTGGAACAATGGAAGAGTTCTGAAGCATTTTTAAAAGTCAGCAGAATTCCGAGAACAATAGAAGGGTACCAAAGCATGTTTAAACTTCAGCGGAATTCTGAGAACAATGTAAGAGTTCCGAAGCATTTTTAAACCTCAGCAGAATTCCGAGAACAATGGAAGAGTTCTGAAGCCTTTTTAAATGTCAGCGGAATTCCGAGAACAATGGAAGAGTTCCGAAGCATTTTTAAACGTCAGCGGAATTCCGAGAACAATGGAAGAGTTCTGAAGCATTTGTAAAAGTCAGCAGAATTCTGAGAAAAATAGAAGAGTTCTGAAGCATTTTTAAGCGTCAGCGGAATTAAGAGAACAATGGAAGAATTCCGAAGCATTTTTAAACTTCAAAACTTCAGCAGAATTCCGAGAACAATGGAAGAATTTCGAAGCATTCTTAAACTTCAGCGGAATTCCGAGAACAATGGAAGAGTTCCGAAGCATTTTTAAAAGTCAGCGGAATTCCGAGAACAATGGAAGAGTTCCGAAGCATTTTTAAAAGTCAGCGGAATTCCGAGAACAATGGAAGAGTTCCGAAGCATTTTTAAACTTCAGCAGAATTCCTGGCACAATGGAAGAGTTCTGAAGCATTTTTAAAAGTCAGCATAATTCCGAAAACAATAGAAGGGTACCAAAGCATGTTTAAACTTCAGCGGAATTCTGAGAACAATGTAAGGGTTCCGAAGCATTTTTAAACTTCACCGGAATTCCGAGAACAATGGAAGAGTTCTGAAGCATTTTTAAACGTCAGCGGAATTTTGAAAACAATCGAAGAGTTCCAAAGCATTTTTAAAAGTCAGCGGAATTCCGTGAACAATGGAAGAGTTGTGAAGCATTTTTAAGCGTTAGCGGAATTCCGAGAACAATGGAAGAGTTCCGAAGCATTTTTAAACTTCAGCAGAATTCCGAGAACAATGAAAGAGTTCCGAAGCATTCTTAAACTTCAGCAGAATTCCGAGAACAATGTAAGAGTTCCGAAGCATTTTTAAAAGTCAGCAGAATTCCGAGAACAATAGAAGGGTACCAAAGCATGTTTAAACTTCAGCGGAATTCTGAGAACAATGTAAGAGTTCCGAAGAATTTTTAAACTTCACCGGAATTCCGAGAACAATGGAAGAGTCCCGAAGCATTTTTAAACGTCAGCGGAATTCCGAGAATAATGGAAGAGTTCTGAAGCATTTTTAAACGTCAGCGGAATTTTGAAAACAATGGAAGATTTCCGAAGCATTTTTAAACGTCAGCGGAATTCTGCGAACACTGGAAGAGTTCCGAAGCATTTTTAAATGTCAGCGGAATTCCGAGAACAATGGAAGAGTTGTGAAGCTATTTTAAAAGTCAGCGGAATTCCGAGAACAATGGAAGAGTTCCGAAGCATTTTTAAACTTCAGCAGAATTCCTGGCACAATGGAAGAGTTCTGAAGCATTTTTAAAAGTCAGCAGAATTCCGAGAACAATAGAAGGGTACCAAAGCATGTTTAAACTTCAGCGGAATTCTGAGAACAATGTAAGAGTTCCGAAGCATTTTTAAACTTCACCGGAATTCCGAGAACAATGGAAGAGTTCCGAAGCATTTTTAAACGTCAGCGGAATTCCGAGAACAATGGAAGAGTTCCGAAGCATTTTTAAACCTCAGCAGAATTCCGAGAACAATGGAAGAGTTCCGAAGCATTTTTAAACCTCAGCAGAATTCCGAGAACAATGGAAGAGTTCTGAAGCCTTTTTAAATGTCAGCGGAATTCCGAGAACAATGGAAGAGTTCCGAAGCATTTTTAAACGTCAGCGGAATTCCGAGAACAATGGAAGAGTTCTGAAGCATTTGTAAAAGTCAGCAGAATTCTGAGAAAAATAGAAGAGTTCTGAAGCATTTTTAAGCGTCAGCGGAATTAAGAGAACAATGGAAGAATTCCGAAGCATTTTTAAACTTCAAAACTTCAGCAGAATTCCGAGAACAATGGAAGAATTTCGAAGCATTCTTAAACTTCAGCGGAATTCCGAGAACAATGGAAGAGTTCCGAAGCATTTTTAAAAGTCAGCGGAATTCCGAGAACAATGGAAGAGTTCCGAAGCATTTTTAAAAGTCAGCGGAATTCCGAGAACAATAGAAGGGTACCAAAGCATGTTTAAACTTCAGCGGAATTCTGAGAACAATGTAAGAGTTCCGAAGCATTTTTAAACTTCACCGGAATTCCGAGAACAATGGAAGAGTTCCGAAGCATTTTTAAACGTCAGCGGAATTCCGAGAACAATGGAAGAGTTCCGAAGCATTTTTAAACCTCAGCAGAATTCCGAGAACAATGGAAGAGTTCCGAAGCATTTTTAAACCTCAGCAGAATTCCGAGAACAATGGAAGAGTTCTGAAGCCTTTTTAAATGTCAGCGGAATTCCGAGAACAATGGAAGAGTTCCGAAGCATTTTTAAACGTCAGCGGAATTCCGAGAACAATGGAAGAGTTCTGAAGCATTTGTAAAAGTCAGCAGAATTCTGAGAAAAATAGAAGAGTTCTGAAGCATTTTTAAGCGTCAGCGGAATTAAGAGAACAATGGAAGAATTCCGAAGCATTTTTAAACTTCAAAACTTCAGCAGAATTCCGAGAACAATGGAAGAATTTCGAAGCATTCTTAAACTTCAGCGGAATTCCGAGAACAATGGAAGAGTTCCGAAGCATTTTTAAAAGTCAGCGGAATTCCGAGAACAATGGAAGAGTTCCGAAGCATTTTTAAAAGTCAGCGGAATTCCGAGAACAATGGAAGAGTTCCGAAGCATTTTTAAACTTCAGCAGAATTCCTGGCACAATGGAAGAGTTCTGAAGCATTTTTAAAAGTCAGCAGAATTCCGAGAACAATAGAAGGGTACCAAAGCATGTTTAAACTTCAGCGGAATTCTGAGAACAATGTAAGAGTTCCGAAGCATTTTTAAACTTCACCGGAATTCCGAGAACAATGGAAGAGTTCCGAAGCATTTTTAAACGTCAGCGGAATACCGAGAACAATGGAAGAGTTCTGAAGCATTTTTAAAAGTCAGCGGAATTCTGAGAACAATAGAAGAGTTGTGAAGCATTTTTAAGCGTCAGCGGAATTCCGAGAACAATGGAAGAATTCCGAAGCATTTTTAAACTTCAAAACTTCAGCAGAATTCCGAGAACAATGGAAGAGTTCCGAAGCATTCTTAAACTTCAGCAGAATTCCGAGAACAATGGAAGAGTTTTGAAGCAATTTTAAGCGTCAGCGGAATTCCGAGAACAATGGAAGAGTTCCGAAGCATTTTTTAACGTCAGCGGAATTCTGCGAACACTGGAAGAGTTCCGAAGCATTTTTAAATGTCAGCGGAATTCCGAGAACAATGGAAGAGTTGTGAAGCATTTTTAAACGTCAGCGGAATTCCGAGAACAATGGAAGAGTTCCGAAGCATTTTTAAACGTCAGCAGAATTCCGAGAACAATGGAAGAGTTCCGAAGCATTTTTAAAAGTCAGCGGAATTCCGAGAACAATGGAAGAGTTCCGAAGCATTTTTAAACTTCAGCAGAATTCCTGGCACAATGGAAGAGTTCTGAAGCATTTTTAAAAGTCAGCAGAATTCCGAGAACAATAGAAGGGTACCAAAGCATGTTTAAACTTCAGCGGAATTCTGAGAACAATGTAAGAGTTCCGAAGCATTTTTAAACTTCACCGGAAATCCGAGAACAATGGAAGAGTTCTGAAGCATTTTTAAACGTCAGCGGAATACCGAGAACAATGGAAGAATTCCGAAGCATTTTTAAACTTCAAAACTTCAGCAGAATTCCGAGAACAATGGAAGAGTTCCGAAGCATTCTTAAACTTCAGCGGAATTCCGAGAACAATGGAAGAGTTTTGAAGCAATTTTAAGCGTCAGCGGAATTCCGAGAACAATGGAAAAGTTCCGAAGCATTTTTAAACGTCAGCGGAATTCCGAGAACAAAGGAAGAGTTCTGAAGCATTTTTAAAAGTCAGCGGAATTCTGAGAACAATAGAAGAGTTGTGAAGCATTTTTAAGCGTCAGCGGAATTCCGAGAACAATGGAAGAATTCCGAAGCATTTTTAAACTTCAAAACTTCAGCAGAATTCCGAGAACAATGGTAGAATTCCGAAACATTCTTAAACTTCAGCAGAATTACGAGCACAATGGAAGAGTTCCGAAGCATTCTTAAACTTCAGCGGAATTCCGAGAACAATGGAAGAGTTTTGAAGCAATTTTAAGCGTCAGCGGAATTCCGAGAACAATGGAACAGTTCCGAAGCATTTTTAAACGTCAGCGGAATTCCGAGAACAATGGAAGAGTTCTGAAGCATTTTTAAAAGTCAGCGGAATTCTGAGAAAAATAGAAGAGCTGTGAAGCATTTTTAAGCGTCAGCGGAATTCCGAGAACAATGGAAGAATTCCGAAGCATTTTTACACTTCAGCAGAATTCCTGGAACAATGGAAGAGTTCTGAAGCATTTTTAAAAGTCAGCAGAATTCCGAGAACAATAGAAGGGTACCAAAGCATGTTTAAACTTCAGCGGAATTCTGAGAACAATGTAAGAGTTCCGAAGCATTTTTAAACCTCAGCAGAATTCCGAGAACAATGGAAGAGTTCTGAAGCCTTTTTAAATGTCAGCGGAATTCCGAGAACAATGGAAGAGTTCCGAAGCATTTTTAAACGTCAGCGGAATTCCGAGAACAATGGAAGAGTTCTGAAGCATTTGTAAAAGTCAGCAGAATTCTGAGAAAAATAGAAGAGTTCTGAAGCATTTTTAAGCGTCAGCGGAATTAAGAGAACAATGGAAGAATTCCGAAGCATTTTTAAACTTCAAAACTTCAGCAGAATTCCGAGAACAATGGAAGAATTTCGAAGCATTCTTAAACTTCAGCGGAATTCCGAGAACAATGGAAGAGTTCCGAAGCATTTTTAAAAGTCAGCGGAATTCCGAGAACAATGGAAGAGTTCCGAAGCATTTTTAAAAGTCAGCGGAATTCCGAGAACAATGGAAGAGTTCCGAAGCATTTTTAAACTTCAGCAGAATTCCTGGCACAATGGAAGAGTTCTGAAGCATTTTTAAAAGTCAGCATAATTCCGAAAACAATAGAAGGGTACCAAAGCATGTTTAAACTTCAGCGGAATTCTGAGAACAATGTAAGGGTTCCGAAGCATTTTTAAACTTCACCGGAATTCCGAGAACAATGGAAGAGTTCTGAAGCATTTTTAAACGTCAGCGGAATTTTGAAAACAATCGAAGAGTTCCAAAGCATTTTTAAAAGTCAGCGGAATTCCGTGAACAATGGAAGAGTTGTGAAGCATTTTTAAGCGTTAGCGGAATTCCGAGAACAATGGAAGAGTTCCGAAGCATTTTTAAACTTCAGCAGAATTCCGAGAACAATGAAAGAGTTCCGAAGCATTCTTAAACTTCAGCAGAATTCCGAGAACAATGTAAGAGTTCCGAAGCATTTTTAAAAGTCAGCAGAATTCCGAGAACAATAGAAGGGTACCAAAGCATGTTTAAACTTCAGCGGAATTCTGAGAACAATGTAAGAGTTCCGAAGAATTTTTAAACTTCACCGGAATTCCGAGAACAATGGAAGAGTCCCGAAGCATTTTTAAACGTCAGCGGAATTCCGAGAATAATGGAAGAGTTCTGAAGCATTTTTAAACGTCAGCGGAATTTTGAAAACAATGGAAGATTTCCGAAGCATTTTTAAACGTCAGCGGAATTCTGCGAACACTGGAAGAGTTCCGAAGCATTTTTAAATGTCAGCGGAATTCCGAGAACAATGGAAGAGTTGTGAAGCTATTTTAAAAGTCAGCGGAATTCCGAGAACAATGGAAGAGTTCCGAAGCATTTTTAAACTTCAGCAGAATTCCTGGCACAATGGAAGAGTTCTGAAGCATTTTTAAAAGTCAGCAGAATTCCGAGAACAATAGAAGGGTACCAAAGCATGTTTAAACTTCAGCGGAATTCTGAGAACAATGTAAGAGTTCCGAAGCATTTTTAAACTTCACCGGAATTCCGAGAACAATGGAAGAGTTCCGAAGCATTTTTAAACGTCAGCGGAATTCCGAGAACAATGGAAGAGTTCCGAAGCATTTTTAAACCTCAGCAGAATTCCGAGAACAATGGAAGAGTTCCGAAGCATTTTTAAACCTCAGCAGAATTCCGAGAACAATGGAAGAGTTCTGAAGCCTTTTTAAATGTCAGCGGAATTCCGAGAACAATGGAAGAGTTCCGAAGCATTTTTAAACGTCAGCGGAATTCCGAGAACAATGGAAGAGTTCTGAAGCATTTGTAAAAGTCAGCAGAATTCTGAGAAAAATAGAAGAGTTCTGAAGCATTTTTAAGCGTCAGCGGAATTAAGAGAACAATGGAAGAATTCCGAAGCATTTTTAAACTTCAAAACTTCAGCAGAATTCCGAGAACAATGGAAGAATTTCGAAGCATTCTTAAACTTCAGCGGAATTCCGAGAACAATGGAAGAGTTCCGAAGCATTTTTAAAAGTCAGCGGAATTCCGAGAACAATGGAAGAGTTCCGAAGCATTTTTAAAAGTCAGCGGAATTCCGAGAACAATAGAAGGGTACCAAAGCATGTTTAAACTTCAGCGGAATTCTGAGAACAATGTAAGAGTTCCGAAGCATTTTTAAACTTCACCGGAATTCCGAGAACAATGGAAGAGTTCCGAAGCATTTTTAAACGTCAGCGGAATTCCGAGAACAATGGAAGAGTTCCGAAGCATTTTTAAACCTCAGCAGAATTCCGAGAACAATGGAAGAGTTCCGAAGCATTTTTAAACCTCAGCAGAATTCCGAGAACAATGGAAGAGTTCTGAAGCCTTTTTAAATGTCAGCGGAATTCCGAGAACAATGGAAGAGTTCCGAAGCATTTTTAAACGTCAGCGGAATTCCGAGAACAATGGAAGAGTTCTGAAGCATTTGTAAAAGTCAGCAGAATTCTGAGAAAAATAGAAGAGTTCTGAAGCATTTTTAAGCGTCAGCGGAATTAAGAGAACAATGGAAGAATTCCGAAGCATTTTTAAACTTCAAAACTTCAGCAGAATTCCGAGAACAATGGAAGAATTTCGAAGCATTCTTAAACTTCAGCGGAATTCCGAGAACAATGGAAGAGTTCCGAAGCATTTTTAAAAGTCAGCGGAATTCCGAGAACAATGGAAGAGTTCCGAAGCATTTTTAAAAGTCAGCGGAATTCCGAGAACAATGGAAGAGTTCCGAAGCATTTTTAAACTTCAGCAGAATTCCTGGCACAATGGAAGAGTTCTGAAGCATTTTTAAAAGTCAGCAGAATTCCGAGAACAATAGAAGGGTACCAAAGCATGTTTAAACTTCAGCGGAATTCTGAGAACAATGTAAGAGTTCCGAAGCATTTTTAAACTTCACCGGAATTCCGAGAACAATGGAAGAGTTCCGAAGCATTTTTAAACGTCAGCGGAATACCGAGAACAATGGAAGAGTTCTGAAGCATTTTTAAAAGTCAGCGGAATTCTGAGAACAATAGAAGAGTTGTGAAGCATTTTTAAGCGTCAGCGGAATTCCGAGAACAATGGAAGAATTCCGAAGCATTTTTAAACTTCAAAACTTCAGCAGAATTCCGAGAACAATGGAAGAATTCCGAAGCATTTTTAAACTTCAAAACTTCAGCAGAATTCCGAGAACAATGGAAGAGTTCCGAAGCATTCTTAAACTTCAGCAGAATTCCGAGAACAATGGAAGAGTTTTGAAGCAATTTTAAGCGTCAGCGGAATTCCAAGAACAATGGAAGAGTTCCGAAGCATTTTTTAACGTCAGCGGAATTCTGCGAACACTGGAAGAGTTCCGAAGCATTTTTAAATGTCAGCGGAATTCCGAGAACAATGGAAGAGTTGTGAAGCATTTTTAAACGTCAGCGGAATTCCGAGAACAATGGAAGAGTTCCGAAGCATTTTTAAACGTCAGCAGAATTCCGAGAACAATGGAAGAGTTCCGAAGCATTTTTAAAAGTCAGCGGAATTCCGAGAACAATGGAAGAGTTCCGAAGCATTTTTAAACTTCAGCAGAATTCCTGGCACAATGGAAGAGTTCTGAAGCATTTTTAAAAGTCAGCAGAATTCCGAGAACAATAGAAGGGTACCAAAGCATGTTTAAACTTCAGCGGAATTCTGAGAACAATGTAAGAGTTCCGAAGCATTTTTAAACTTCACCGGAAATCCGAGAACAATGGAAGAGTTCTGAAGCATTTTTAAACGTCAGCGGAATACCGAGAACAATGGAAGAATTCCGAAGCATTTTTAAACTTCAAAACTTCAGCAGAATTCCGAGAACAATGGAAGAGTTCCGAAGCATTCTTAAACTTCAGCGGAATTCCGAGAACAATGGAAGAGTTTTGAAGCAATTTTAAGCGTCAGCAGAATTCCGAGAACAATGGAAGAGTTCCGAAGCATTTTTAAACGTCAGCGGAATTCCGAGAACAATGGAAGAGTTCTGAAGCATTTTTAAAAGTCAGCGGAATTCTGAGAAAAATAGAAGAGTTGTGAAGCATTTTTAAGCGTCATCGGAATTCCGAGAACAATAGAAGAATTCCGAAGCATTTTTAAACTTCAAAACTTCAGCAGAATTCTGAGAACAATGGAAGAATTCCGAAGCATTCTTAAACTTCAGCGGAATTCCGAGAACAATGGAAGAGTTTTGAAGCAATTTTAAGCGTCAGCGGAATTCCGAGAACAATAGAAGAATTCCGAAGCATTTTTAAACTTCAAAACTTCAGCAGAATTCCGAGAACAATGGAAGAATTTCGAAGCATTCTTAAACTTCAGCGGAATTCCGAGAACAATGGAAGAGTTCCGAAGCATTTTTAAAAGTCAGCGGAATTCCGAGAACAATGGAAGAGTTCCGAAGCATTTTTAAAAGTCAGCGGAATTCCGAGAACAATGGAAGAGTTCCGAAGCATTTTTAAACTTCAGCAGAATTCCTGGCACAATGGAAGAGTTCTGAAGCATTTTTAAAAGTCAGCATAATTCCGAAAACAATAGAAGGGTACCAAAGCATGTTTAAACTTCAGCGGAATTCTGAGAACAATGTAAGGGTTCCGAAGCATTTTTAAACTTCACCGGAATTCCGAGAACAATGGAAGAGTTCTGAAGCATTTTTAAACGTCAGCGGAATTTTGAAAACAATCGAAGAGTTCCAAAGCATTTTTAAAAGTCAGCGGAATTCCGTGAACAATGGAAGAGTTGTGAAGCATTTTTAAGCGTTAGCGGAATTCCGAGAACAATGGAAGAGTTCCGAAGCATTTTTAAACTTCAGCAGAATTCCGAGAACAATGAAAGAGTTCCGAAGCATTCTTAAACTTCAGCAGAATTCCGAGAACAATGTAAGAGTTCCGAAGCATTTTTAAAAGTCAGCAGAATTCCGAGAACAATAGAAGGGTACCAAAGCATGTTTAAACTTCAGCGGAATTCTGAGAACAATGTAAGAGTTCCGAAGAATTTTTAAACTTCACCGGAATTCCGAGAACAATGGAAGAGTCCCGAAGCATTTTTAAACGTCAGCGGAATTCCGAGAATAATGGAAGAGTTCTGAAGCATTTTTAAACGTCAGCGGAATTTTGAAAACAATGGAAGATTTCCGAAGCATTTTTAAACGTCAGCGGAATTCTGCGAACACTGGAAGAGTTCCGAAGCATTTTTAAATGTCAGCGGAATTCCGAGAACAATGGAAGAGTTGTGAAGCTATTTTAAAAGTCAGCGGAATTCCGAGAACAATGGAAGAGTTCCGAAGCATTTTTAAACTTCAGCAGAATTCCTGGCACAATGGAAGAGTTCTGAAGCATTTTTAAAAGTCAGCAGAATTCCGAGAACAATAGAAGGGTACCAAAGCATGTTTAAACTTCAGCGGAATTCTGAGAACAATGTAAGAGTTCCGAAGCATTTTTAAACTTCACCGGAATTCCGAGAACAATGGAAGAGTTCCGAAGCATTTTTAAACGTCAGCGGAATTCCGAGAACAATGGAAGAGTTCCGAAGCATTTTTAAACCTCAGCAGAATTCCGAGAACAATGGAAGAGTTCCGAAGCATTTTTAAACCTCAGCAGAATTCCGAGAACAATGGAAGAGTTCTGAAGCCTTTTTAAATGTCAGCGGAATTCCGAGAACAATGGAAGAGTTCCGAAGCATTTTTAAACGTCAGCGGAATTCCGAGAACAATGGAAGAGTTCTGAAGCATTTGTAAAAGTCAGCAGAATTCTGAGAAAAATAGAAGAGTTCTGAAGCATTTTTAAGCGTCAGCGGAATTAAGAGAACAATGGAAGAATTCCGAAGCATTTTTAAACTTCAAAACTTCAGCAGAATTCCGAGAACAATGGAAGAATTTCGAAGCATTCTTAAACTTCAGCGGAATTCCGAGAACAATGGAAGAGTTCCGAAGCATTTTTAAAAGTCAGCGGAATTCCGAGAACAATGGAAGAGTTCCGAAGCATTTTTAAAAGTCAGCGGAATTCCGAGAACAATGGAAGAGTTCCGAAGCATTTTTAAACTTCAGCAGAATTCCTGGCACAATGGAAGAGTTCTGAAGCATTTTTAAAAGTCAGCAGAATTCCGAGAACAATAGAAGGGTACCAAAGCATGTTTAAACTTCAGCGGAATTCTGAGAACAATGTAAGAGTTCCGAAGCATTTTTAAACTTCACCGGAATTCCGAGAACAATGGAAGAGTTCCGAAGCATTTTTAAACGTCAGCGGAATACCGAGAACAATGGAAGAGTTCTGAAGCATTTTTAAAAGTCAGCGGAATTCTGAGAACAATAGAAGAGTTGTGAAGCATTTTTAAGCGTCAGCGGAATTCCGAGAACAATGGAAGAATTCCGAAGCATTTTTAAACTTCAAAAC
Source organism: Phyllobates terribilis (assembly GCF_046119375.1). Classification (NCBI taxonomy): domain Eukaryota; kingdom Metazoa; phylum Chordata; class Amphibia; order Anura; family Dendrobatidae; genus Phyllobates; species Phyllobates terribilis. Next base: position 7,384,820 of record NW_027362788.1, on the reverse strand, counting down.
TTCAGCAGAATTCCGAGAACAATGGAAGAATTCCGAAGCATTTTTAAACTTCAAAACTTCAGCAGAATTCCGAGAACAATGGAAGAGTTCCGAAGCATTCTTAAACTTCAGCAGAATTCCGAGAACAATGGAAGAGTTTTGAAGCAATTTTAAGCGTCAGCGGAATTCCAAGAACAATGGAAGAGTTCCGAAGCATTTTTTAACGTCAGCGGAATTCTGCGAACACTGGAAGAGTTCCGAAGCATTTTTAAATGTCAGCGGAATTCCGAGAACAATGGAAGAGTTGTGAAGCATTTTTAAACGTCAGCGGAATTCCGAGAACAATGGAAGAGTTCCGAAGCATTTTTAAACGTCAGCAGAATTCCGAGAACAATGGAAGAGTTCCGAAGCATTTTTAAAAGTCAGCGGAATTCCGAGAACAATGGAAGAGTTCCGAAGCATTTTTAAACTTCAGCAGAATTCCTGGCACAATGGAAGAGTTCTGAAGCATTTTTAAAAGTCAGCAGAATTCCGAGAACAATAGAAGGGTACCAAAGCATGTTTAAACTTCAGCGGAATTCTGAGAACAATGTAAGAGTTCCGAAGCATTTTTAAACTTCACCGGAAATCCGAGAACAATGGAAGAGTTCTGAAGCATTTTTAAACGTCAGCGGAATACCGAGAACAATGGAAGAATTCCGAAGCATTTTTAAACTTCAAAACTTCAGCAGAATTCCGAGAACAATGGAAGAGTTCCGAAGCATTCTTAAACTTCAGCGGAATTCCGAGAACAATGGAAGAGTTTTGAAGCAATTTTAAGCGTCAGCGGAATTCCGAGAACAATGGAAGAGTTCCGAAGCATTTTTAAACGTCAGCGGAATTCCGAGAACAATGGAAGAGTTCTGAAGCATTTTTAAAAGTCAGCGGAATTCTGAGAAAAATTGAAGAGTTGTGAAGCATTTTTAAGCGTCATCGGAATTCCGAGAACAATAGAAGAATTCCGAAGCATTTTTAAACTTCAAAACTTCAGCAGAATTCTGAGAACAATGGAAGAATTCCGAAGCATTCTTAAACTTCAGCGGAATTCCGAGAACAATGGAAGAGTTTTGAAGCAATTTTAAGCGTCAGCGGAATTCCGAGAACAATGGAAGAGTTCCGAAGCATTTTTAAACGTCAGCGGAATTCTGCGAACACTGGAAGAGTTCTGAAGCATTTTTAAATGTCAGCGGAATTCCGAGAACAATGGAAGAGTTTTGAAGCAATTTTAAGCGTCAGCGGAATTCCGAGAACAATGGAACAGTTCCGAAGCATTTTTAAACGTCAGCGGAATTCCGAGAACAATGGAAGAGTTCTGAAGCATTTTTAAAAGTCAGCGGAATTCTGAGAAAAATAGAAGAGCTGTGAAGCATTTTTAAGCGTCAGCGGAATTCCGAGAACAATGGAAGAATTCCGAAGCATTTTTACACTTCAGCAGAATTCCTGGAACAATGGAAGAGTTCTGAAGCATTTTTAAACTTCACCGGAATTCCGAGAACAATGGAAGAGTTCCGAAGCATTTTTAAACGTCAGCGGAATTCCGAGAACAATGGAAGAGTTCCGAAGCATTTTTAAACCTCAGCAGAATTCCGAGAACAATGGAAGAGTTCCGAAGCATTTTTAAACCTCAGCAGAATTCCGAGAACAATGGAAGAGTTCTGAAGCCTTTTTAAATGTCAGCGGAATTCCGAGAACAATGGAAGAGTTCCGAAGCATTTTTAAACGTCAGCGGAATTCCGAGAACAATGGAAGAGTTCTGAAGCATTTGTAAAAGTCAGCAGAATTCTGAGAAAAATAGAAGAGTTCTGAAGCATTTTTAAGCGTCAGCGGAATTAAGAGAACAATGGAAGAATTCCGAAGCATTTTTAAACTTCAAAACTTCAGCAGAATTCCGAGAACAATGGAAGAATTTCGAAGCATTCTTAAACTTCAGCGGAATTCCGAGAACAATGGAAGAGTTCCGAAGCATTTTTAAAAGTCAGCGGAATTCCGAGAACAATGGAAGAGTTCCGAAGCATTTTTAAAAGTCAGCGGAATTCCGAGAACAATGGAAGAGTTCCGAAGCATTTTTAAACTTCAGCAGAATTCCTGGCACAATGGAAGAGTTCTGAAGCATTTTTAAAAGTCAGCATAATTCCGAAAACAATAGAAGGGTACCAAAGCATGTTTAAACTTCAGCGGAATTCTGAGAACAATGTAAGGGTTCCGAAGCATTTTTAAACTTCACCGGAATTCCGAGAACAATGGAAGAGTTCTGAAGCATTTTTAAACGTCAGCGGAATTTTGAAAACAATCGAAGAGTTCCAAAGCATTTTTAAAAGTCAGCGGAATTCCGTGAACAATGGAAGAGTTGTGAAGCATTTTTAAGCGTTAGCGGAATTCCGAGAACAATGGAAGAGTTCCGAAGCATTTTTAAACTTCAGCAGAATTCCGAGAACAATGAAAGAGTTCCGAAGCATTCTTAAACTTCAGCAGAATTCCGAGAACAATGTAAGAGTTCCGAAGCATTTTTAAAAGTCAGCAGAATTCCGAGAACAATAGAAGGGTACCAAAGCATGTTTAAACTTCAGCGGAATTCTGAGAACAATGTAAGAGTTCCGAAGAATTTTTAAACTTCACCGGAATTCCGAGAACAATGGAAGAGTCCCGAAGCATTTTTAAACGTCAGCGGAATTCCGAGAATAATGGAAGAGTTCTGAAGCATTTTTAAACGTCAGCGGAATTTTGAAAACAATGGAAGATTTCCGAAGCATTTTTAAACGTCAGCGGAATTCTGCGAACACTGGAAGAGTTCCGAAGCATTTTTAAATGTCAGCGGAATTCCGAGAACAATGGAAGAGTTGTGAAGCTATTTTAAAAGTCAGCGGAATTCCGAGAACAATGGAAGAGTTCCGAAGCATTTTTAAACTTCAGCAGAATTCCTGGCACAATGGAAGAGTTCTGAAGCATTTTTAAAAGTCAGCAGAATTCCGAGAACAATAGAAGGGTACCAAAGCATGTTTAAACTTCAGCGGAATTCTGAGAACAATGTAAGAGTTCCGAAGCATTTTTAAACTTCACCGGAATTCCGAGAACAATGGAAGAGTTCCGAAGCATTTTTAAACGTCAGCGGAATTCCGAGAACAATGGAAGAGTTCCGAAGCATTTTTAAACCTCAGCAGAATTCCGAGAACAATGGAAGAGTTCCGAAGCATTTTTAAACCTCAGCAGAATTCCGAGAACAATGGAAGAGTTCTGAAGCCTTTTTAAATGTCAGCGGAATTCCGAGAACAATGGAAGAGTTCCGAAGCATTTTTAAACGTCAGCGGAATTCCGAGAACAATGGAAGAGTTCTGAAGCATTTGTAAAAGTCAGCAGAATTCTGAGAAAAATAGAAGAGTTCTGAAGCATTTTTAAGCGTCAGCGGAATTAAGAGAACAATGGAAGAATTCCGAAGCATTTTTAAACTTCAAAACTTCAGCAGAATTCCGAGAACAATGGAAGAATTTCGAAGCATTCTTAAACTTCAGCGGAATTCCGAGAACAATGGAAGAGTTCCGAAGCATTTTTAAAAGTCAGCGGAATTCCGAGAACAATGGAAGAGTTCCGAAGCATTTTTAAAAGTCAGCGGAATTCCGAGAACAATGGAAGAGTTCCGAAGCATTTTTAAACTTCAGCAGAATTCCTGGCACAATGGAAGAGTTCTGAAGCATTTTTAAAAGTCAGCATAATTCCGAAAACAATAGAAGGGTACCAAAGCATGTTTAAACTTCAGCGGAATTCTGAGAACAATGTAAGGGTTCCGAAGCATTTTTAAACTTCACCGGAATTCCGAGAACAATGGAAGAGTTCTGAAGCATTTTTAAACGTCAGCGGAATTTTGAAAACAATCGAAGAGTTCCAAAGCATTTTTAAAAGTCAGCGGAATTCCGTGAACAATGGAAGAGTTGTGAAGCATTTTTAAGCGTTAGCGGAATTCCGAGAACAATGGAAGAGTTCCGAAGCATTTTTAAACTTCAGCAGAATTCCGAGAACAATGAAAGAGTTCCGAAGCATTCTTAAACTTCAGCAGAATTCCGAGAACAATGTAAGAGTTCCGAAGCATTTTTAAAAGTCAGCAGAATTCCGAGAACAATAGAAGGGTACCAAAGCATGTTTAAACTTCAGCGGAATTCTGAGAACAATGTAAGAGTTCCGAAGAATTTTTAAACTTCACCGGAATTCCGAGAACAATGGAAGAGTCCCGAAGCATTTTTAAACGTCAGCGGAATTCCGAGAATAATGGAAGAGTTCTGAAGCATTTTTAAACGTCAGCGGAATTTTGAAAACAATGGAAGATTTCCGAAGCATTTTTAAACGTCAGCGGAATTCTGCGAACACTGGAAGAGTTTCGAAGCATTTTTAAATGTCAGCGGAATTCCGAGAACAATGGAAGAGTTGTGAAGCTATTTTAAAAGTCAGCGGAATTCCGAGAACAATGGAAGAGTTCCGAAGCATTTTTAAACTTCAGCAGAATTCCTGGCACAATGGAAGAGTTCTGAAGCATTTTTAAAAGTCAGCAGAATTCCGAGAACAATAGAAGGGTACCAAAGCATGTTTAAACTTCAGCGGAATTCTGAGAACAATGTAAGAGTTCCGAAGCATTTTTAAACTTCACCGGAATTCCGAGAACAATGGAAGAGTTCCGAAGCATTTTTAAACGTCAGCGGAATTCCGAGAACAATGGAAGAGTTCCGAAGCATTTTTAAACCTCAGCAGAATTCCGAGAACAATGGAAGAGTTCCGAAGCATTTTTAAACCTCAGCAGAATTCCGAGAACAATGGAAGAGTTCTGAAGCCTTTTTAAATGTCAGCGGAATTCCGAGAACAATGGAAGAGTTCCGAAGCATTTTTAAACGTCAGCGGAATTCCGAGAACAATGGAAGAGTTCTGAAGCATTTGTAAAAGTCAGCAGAATTCTGAGAAAAATAGAAGAGTTCTGAAGCATTTTTAAGCGTCAGCGGAATTAAGAGAACAATGGAAGAATTCCGAAGCATTTTTAAACTTCAAAACTTCAGCAGAATTCCGAGAACAATGGAAGAATTTCGAAGCATTCTTAAACTTCAGCGGAATTCCGAGAACAATGGAAGAGTTCCGAAGCATTTTTAAAAGTCAGCGGAATTCCGAGAACAATGGAAGAGTTCCGAAGCATTTTTAAAAGTCAGCGGAATTCCGAGAACAATGGAAGAGTTCCGAAGCATTTTTAAACTTCAGCAGAATTCCTGGCACAATGGAAGAGTTCTGAAGCATTTTTAAAAGTCAGCAGAATTCCGAGAACAATAGAAGGGTACCAAAGCATGTTTAAACTTCAGCGGAATTCTGAGAACAATGTAAGAGTTCCGAAGCATTTTTAAACTTCACCGGAATTCCGAGAACAATGGAAGAGTTCCGAAGCATTTTTAAACGTCACTGGAATACCGAGAACAATGGAAGAGTTCTGAAGCATTTTTAAAAGTCAGCGGAATTCTGAGAACAATAGAAGAGTTGTGAAGCATTTTTAAGCGTCAGCGGAATTCCGAGAACAATGGAAGAATTCCGAAGCATTTTTAAACTTCAAAACTTCAGCAGAATTCCGAGAACAATGGAAGAATTCCGAAGCATTTTTAAACTTCAAAACTTCAGCAGAATTCCGAGAACAATGGAAGAGTTCCGAAGCATTCTTAAACTTCAGCAGAATTCCGAGAACAATGGAAGAGTTTTGAAGCAATTTTAAGCGTCAGCAGAATTCCGAGAACAATGGAAGAGTTCCGAAGCATTTTTTAACGTCAGCGGAATTCTGCGAACACTGGAAGAGTTCCGAAGCATTTTTAAATGTCAGCGGAATTCCGAGAACAATGGAAGAGTTGTGAAGCATTTTTAAACGTCAGCGGAATTCCGAGAACAATGGAAGAGTTCCGAAGCATTTTTAAACGTCAGCAGAATTCCGAGAACAATGGAAGAGTTCCGAAGCATTTTTAAAAGTCAGCGGAAATCCGAGAACAATGGAAGAGTTCCGAAGCATTTTTAAACTTCAGCAGAATTCCTGGCACAATGGAAGAGTTCTGAAGCATTTTTAAAAGTCAGCAGAATTCCGAGAACAATAGAAGGGTACCAAAGCATGTTTAAACTTCAGCGGAATTCTGAGAACAATGTAAGAGTTCCGAAGCATTTTTAAACTTCACCGGAATTCCGAGAACAATGGAAGAGTTCCGAAGCATTTTTAAACGTCAGCGGAATTCCGAGAACAATGGAAGAGTTCCGAAGCATTTTTAAACCTCAGCAGAATTCCGAGAACAATGGAAGAGTTCCGAAGCATTTTTAAACCTCAGCAGAATTCCGAGAACAATGGAAGAGTTCTGAAGCCTTTTTAAATGTCAGCGGAATTCCGAGAACAATGGAAGAGTTCCGTAGCATTTTTAAACGTCAGCGGAATTCCGAGAACAATGGAAGAGTTCTGAAGCCTTTTTAAATGTCAGCGGAATTCCGAGAACAATGGAAGAGTTCCGTAGCATTTTTAAACGTCAGCGGAATTCCGAGAACAATGGAAGAGTTCTGAAGCATTTGTAAAAGTCAGCAGAATTCTGAGAAAAATAGAAGAGTTCTGAAGCATTTTTAAGCGTCAGCGGAATTAAGAGAACAATGGAAGAATTCCGAAGCATTTTTAAACTTCAAAACTTCAGCAGAATTCCGAGAACAATGGAAGAATTTCGAAGCATTCTTAAACTTCAGCGGAATTCCGAGAACAATGGAAGAGTTCCGAAGCATTTTTAAAAGTCAGCGGAATTCCGAGAACAATGGAAGAGTTCCGAAGCATTTTTAAAAGTCAGCGGAATTCCGAGAACAATGGAAGAGTTCCGAAGCATTTTTAAACTTCAGCAGAATTCCTGGCACAATGGAAGAGTTCTGAAGCATTTTTAAAAGTCAGCAGAATTCCGAGAACAATAGAAGGGTACCAAAGCATGTTTAAACTTCAGCGGAATTCTGAGAACAATGTAAGAGTTCCGAAGCATTTTTAAACTTCACCGGAATTCCGAGAACAATGGAAGAGTTCCGAAGCATTTTTAAACGTCAGCGGAATACCGAGAACAATGGAAGAGTTCTGAAGCATTTTTAAAAGTCAGCGGAATTCTGAGAACAATAGAAGAGTTGTGAAGCATTTTTAAGCGTCAGCGGAATTCCGAGAACAATGGAAGAATTCCGAAGCATTTTTAAACTTCAAAACTTCAGCAGAATTCCGAGAACAATGGAAGAATTCCGAAGCATTTTTAAACTTCAAAACTTCAGCAGAATTCCGAGAACAATGGAAGAGTTCCGAAGCATTCTTAAACTTCAGCAGAATTCCGAGAACAATGGAAGAGTTTTGAAGCAATTTTAAGCGTCAGCGGAATTCCAAGAACAATGGAAGAGTTCCGAAGCATTTTTTAACGTCAGCGGAATTCTGCGAACACTGGAAGAGTTCCGAAGCATTTTTAAATGTCAGCGGAATTCCGAGAACAATGGAAGAGTTGTGAAGCATTTTTAAACGTCAGCGGAATTCCGAGAACAATGGAAGAGTTCCGAAGCATTTTTAAACGTCAGCAGAATTCCGAGAACAATGGAAGAGTTCCGAAGCATTTTTAAAAGTCAGCGGAATTCCGAGAACAATGGAAGAGTTCCGAAGCATTTTTAAACTTCAGCAGAATTCCTGGCACAATGGAAGAGTTCTGAAGCATTTTTAAAAGTCAGCAGAATTCCGAGAACAATAGAAGGGTACCAAAGCATGTTTAAACTTCAGCGGAATTCTGAGAACAATGTAAGAGTTCCGAAGCATTTTTAAACTTCACCGGAAATCCGAGAACAATGGAAGAGTTCTGAAGCATTTTTAAACGTCAGCGGAATACCGAGAACAATGGAAGAATTCCGAAGCATTTTTAAACTTCAAAACTTCAGCAGAATTCCGAGAACAATGGAAGAGTTCCGAAGCATTCTTAAACTTCAGCGGAATTCCGAGAACAATGGAAGAGTTTTGAAGCAATTTTAAGCGTCAGCGGAATTCCGAGAACAATGGAAGAGTTCCGAAGCATTTTTAAACGTCAGCGGAATTCCGAGAACAATGGAAGAGTTCTGAAGCATTTTTAAAAGTCAGCGGAATTCTGAGAAAAATAGAAGAGTTGTGAAGCATTTTTAAGCGTCATCGGAATTCCGAGAACAATAGAAGAATTCCGAAGCATTTTTAAACTTCAAAACTTCAGCAGAATTCTGAGAACAATGGAAGAATTCCGAAGCATTCTTAAACTTCAGCGGAATTCCGAGAACAATGGAAGAGTTTTGAAGCAATTTTAAGCGTCAGCGGAATTCCGAGAACAATGGAAGAGTTCCGAAGCATTTTTAAACGTCAGCGGAATTCTGCGAACACTGGAAGAGTTCCGAAGCATTTTTAAATGTCAGCGGAATTCCGAGAACAATGGAAGAGTTGTGAAGCATTTTTAAACGTCAGCGGAATTCCGAGAACAATGGAAGAGTTCCGAAGCATTTTTAAACGTCAGCAGAATTCCGAGAACAATGGAAGAGTTCCGAAGCATTTTTAAACTTCAGCAGAATTCCGAGAACAATGGAAGAGTTCTGAAGCCTTTTTAAATGTCAGCGGAATTCCGAGAACAATGGAAGAGTTCCGAAGCATTTTTAAACGTCAGCGGAATTCCGAGAACAATGGAAGAGTTCTGAAGCATTTGTAAAAGTCAGCGGAATTCTGAGAACAATAGAAGAGTTGTGAAGCATTTTTAAGCGTCAGCGGAATTCCGAGAACAATGGAAGAATTCCGAAGCATTTTTAAACTTCAAAACTTCAGCAGAATTCCGAGAACAATGGTAGAATTCCGAAACATTCTTAAACTTCAGCAGAATTACGAGCACAATGGAAGAGTTCCGAAGCATTCTTAAACTTCAGCGGAATTCCGAGAACAATGGAAGAGTTCTGAAGCATTTTTAAAAGTCAGCGGAATTCTGAGAAAAATAGAAGAGCTGTGAAGCATTTTTAAGCGTCAGCGGAATTCCGAGAACAATGGAAGAATTCCGAAGCATTTTTACACTTCAGCAGAATTCCTGGAACAATGGAAGAGTTCTGAAGCATTTTTAAAAGTCAGCAGAATTCCGAGAACAATAGAAGGGTACCAAAGCATGTTTAAACTTCAGCGGAATTCTGAGAACAATGTAAGAGTTCCGAAGCATTTTTAAACTTCACCGGAATTCCGAGAACAATGGAAGAGTTCCGAAGCATTTTTAAACATCAGCGGAATTCCGAGAACAATGGAAGAGTTCTGAAGCATTTTTAAACGTCAGCGGAATTCCGAGAACAATAGAAGAGTTGTGAAGCATTTTTAAGCGTCAGCGGAATTCTGAGAACAATGTAAGAGTTCCGAAGCATTTTTAAACTTCACCGGAATTCCGAGAACAATGGAAGAGTTCCGAAGCATTTTTAAACGTCAGCGGAATTCCGAGAACAATGGAAGAGTTCCGAAGCATTTTTAAACCTCAGCAGAATTCCGAGAACAATGGAAGAGTTCCGAAGCATTTTTAAACCTCAGCAGAATTCCGAGAACAATGGAAGAGTTCTGAAGCCTTTTTAAATGTCAGCGGAATTCCGAGAACAATGGAAGAGTTCCGAAGCATTTTTAAACGTCAGCGGAATTCCGAGAACAATGGAAGAGTTCTGAAGCATTTGTAAAAGTCAGCAGAATTCTGAGAAAAATAGAAGAGTTCTGAAGCATTTTTAAGCGTCAGCGGAATTAAGAGAACAATGGAAGAATTCCGAAGCATTTTTAAACTTCAAAACTTCAGCAGAATTCCGAGAACAATGGAAGAATTTCGAAGCATTCTTAAACTTCAGCGGAATTCCGAGAACAATGGAAGAGTTCTGAAGCATTTTTAAAAGTCAGCATAATTCCGAAAACAATAGAAGGGTACCAAAGCATGTTTAAACTTCAGCGGAATTCTGAGAACAATGTAAGGGTTCCGAAGCATTTTTAAACTTCACCGGAATTCCGAGAACAATGGAAGAGTTCTGAAGCATTTTTAAACGTCAGCGGAATTTTGAAAACAATCGAAGAGTTCCAAAGCATTTTTAAAAGTCAGCGGAATTCCGTGAACAATGGAAGAGTTGTGAAGCATTTTTAAGCGTTAGCGGAATTCCGAGAACAATGGAAGAGTTCCGAAGCATTTTTAAACTTCAGCAGAATTCCGAGAACAATGAAAGAGTTCCGAAGCATTCTTAAACTTCAGCAGAATTCCGAGAACAATGTAAGAGTTCCGAAGCATTTTTAAAAGTCAGCAGAATTCCGAGAACAATAGAAGGGTACCAAAGCATGTTTAAACTTCAGCGGAATTCTGAGAACAATGTAAGAGTTCCGAAGAATTTTTAAACTTCACCGGAATTCCGAGAACAATGGAAGAGTCCCGAAGCATTTTTAAACGTCAGCGGAATTCCGAGAATAATGGAAGAGTTCTGAAGCATTTTTAAACGTCAGCGGAATTTTGAAAACAATGGAAGATTTCCGAAGCATTTTTAAACGTCAGCGGAATTCTGCGAACACTGGAAGAGTTCCGAAGCATTTTTAAATGTCAGCGGAATTCCGAGAACAATGGAAGAGTTGTGAAGCTATTTTAAAAGTCAGCGGAATTCCGAGAACAATGGAAGAGTTCCGAAGCATTTTTAAACTTCAGCAGAATTCCTGGCACAATGGAAGAGTTCTGAAGCATTTTTAAAAGTCAGCAGAATTCCGAGAACAATAGAAGGGTACCAAAGCATGTTTAAACTTCAGCGGAATTCTGAGAACAATGTAAGAGTTCCGAAGCATTTTTAAACTTCACCGGAATTCCGAGAACAATGGAAGAGTTCCGAAGCATTTTTAAACGTCAGCGGAATTCCGAGAACAATGGAAGAGTTCCGAAGCATTTTTAAACCTCAGCAGAATTCCGAGAACAATGGAAGAGTTCCGAAGCATTTTTAAACCTCAGCAGAATTCCGAGAACAATGGAAGAGTTCTGAAGCCTTTTTAAATGTCAGCGGAATTCCGAGAACAATGGAAGAGTTCCGAAGCATTTTTAAACGTCAGCGGAATTCCGAGAACAATGGAAGAGTTCTGAAGCATTTGTAAAAGTCAGCAGAATTCTGAGAAAAATAGAAGAGTTCTGAAGCATTTTTAAGCGTCAGCGGAATTAAGAGAACAATGGAAGAATTCCGAAGCATTTTTAAACTTCAAAACTTCAGCAGAATTCCGAGAACAATGGAAGAATTTCGAAGCATTCTTAAACTTCAGCGGAATTCCGAGAACAATGGAAGAGTTCCGAAGCATTTTTAAAAGTCAGCGGAATTCCGAGAACAATGGAAGAGTTCCGAAGCATTTTTAAAAGTCAGCGGAATTCCGAGAACAATGGAAGAGTTCCGAAGCATTTTTAAACTTCAGCAGAATTCCTGGCACAATGGAAGAGTTCTGAAGCATTTTTAAAAGTCAGCAGAATTCCGAGAACAATAGAAGGGTACCAAAGCATGTTTAAACTTCAGCGGAATTCTGAGAACAATGTAAGAGTTCCGAAGCATTTTTAAACTTCACCGGAATTCCGAGAACAATGGAAGAGTTCCGAAGCATTTTTAAACGTCAGCGGAATACCGAGAACAATGGAAGAGTTCTGAAGCATTTTTAAAAGTCAGCGGAATTCTGAGAACAATAGAAGAGTTGTGAAGCATTTTTAAGCGTCAGCGGAATTCCGAGAACAATGGAAGAATTCCGAAGCATTTTTAAACTTCAAAACTTCAGCAGAATTCCGAGAACAATGGAAGAATTCCGAAGCATTTTTAAACTTCAAAACTTCAGCAGAATTCCGAGAACAATGGAAGAGTTCCGAAGCATTCTTAAACTTCAGCAGAATTCCGAGAACAATGGAAGAGTTTTGAAGCAATTTTAAGCGTCAGCGGAATTCCGAGAACAATGGAAGAGTTCCGAAGCATTTTTTAACGTCAGCGGAATTCTGCGAACACTGGAAGAGTTCCGAAGCATTTTTAAATGTCAGCGGAATTCCGAGAACAATGGAAGAGTTGTGAAGCATTTTTAAACGTCAGCGGAATTCCGAGAACAATGGAAGAGTTCCGAAGCATTTTTAAACGTCAGCAGAATTCCGAGAACAATGGAAGAGTTCCGAAGCATTTTTAAAAGTCAGCGGAATTCCGAGAACAATGGAAGAGTTCCGAAGCATTTTTAAACTTCAGCAGAATTCCTGGCACAATGGAAGAGTTCTGAAGCATTTTTAAAAGTCAGCAGAATTCCGAGAACAATAGAAGGGTACCAAAGCATGTTTAAACTTCAGCGGAATTCTGAGAACAATGTAAGAGTTCCGAAGCATTTTTAAACTTCACCGGAAATCCGAGAACAATGGAAGAGTTCTGAAGCATTTTTAAACGTCAGCGGAATACCGAGAACAATGGAAGAATTCCGAAGCATTTTTAAACTTCAAAACTTCAGCAGAATTCCGAGAACAATGGAAGAGTTCCGAAGAATTCTTAAACTTCAGCGGAATTCCGAGAACAATGGAAGAGTTTTGAAGCAATTTTAAGCGTCAGCGGAATTCCGAGAACAATGGAAAAGTTCCGAAGCATTTTTAAACGTCAGCGGAATTCCGAGAACAATGGAAGAATTCCGAAGCATTTTTAAACTTCAAAACTTCAGCAGAATTCCGAGAACAATGGTAGAATTCCGAAACATTCTTAAACTTCAGCAGAATTACGAGCACAATGGAAGAGTTCCGAAGCATTCTTAAACTTCAGCGGAATTCCGAGAACAATGGAAGAGTTTTGAAGCAATTTTAAGCGTCAGCGGAATTCCGAGAACAATTGAACTGTTCCGAAGCATTTTTAAACGTCAGCGGAATTCCGAGAACAATGGAAGAGTTCTGAAGCATTTTTAAAAGTCAGCGGAATTCTGAGAAAAATAGAAGAGCTGTGAAGCATTTTTAAGCGTCAGCGGAATTCCGAGAACAATGGAAGAATTCCGAAGCATTTTTACACTTCAGCAGAATTCCTGGAACAATGGAAGAGTTCTGAAGCATTTTTAAAAGTCAGCAGAATTCCGAGAACAATAGAAGGGTACCAAAGCATGTTTAAACTTCAGCGGAATTCTGAGAACAATGTAAGAGTTCCGAAGCATTTTTAAACTTCACCGGAATTCCGAGAACAATGGAAGAGTTCCGAAGCATTTTTAAACATCAGCGGAATTCCGAGAACAATGGAAGAGTTCTGAAGCATTTTTAAACGTCAGCGGAATTCCGAGAACAATAGAAGAGTTGTGAAGCATTTTTAAGCGTCAGCGGAATTCTGAGAACAATGTAAGAGTTCCGAAGCATTTTTAAACTTCACCGGAATTCCGAGAACAATGGAAGAGTTCCGAAGCATTTTTAAACGTCAGCGGAATTCCGAGAACAATGGAAGAGTTCCGAAGCATTTTTAAACCTCAGCAGAATTCCGAGAACAATGGAAGAGTTCTGAAGCATTTTTAAACGTCAGCGGAATTCCGAGAACAATAGAAGAGTTGTGAAGCATTTTTAAGCGTCAGCGGAATTCTGAGAACAATGTAAGAGTTCCGAAGCATTTTTAAACTTCACCGGAATTCCGAGAACAATGGAAGAGTTCCGAAGCATTTTTAAACGTCAGCGGAATTCCGAGAACAATGGAAGAGTTCCGAAGCATTTTTAAACCTCAGCAGAATTCCGAGAACAATGGAAGAGTTCCGAAGCATTTTTAAACCTCAGCAGAATTCCGAGAACAATGGAAGAGTTCTGAAGCCTTTTTAAATGTCAGCGGAATTCCGAGAACAATGGAAGAGTTCCGAAGCATTTTTAAACGTCAGCGGAATTCCGAGAACAATGGAAGAGTTCTGAAGCATTTGTAAAAGTCAGCAGAATTCTGAGAAAAATAGAAGAGTTCTGAAGCATTTTTAAGCGTAAGCGGAATTAAGAGAACAATGGAAGAATTCCGAAGCATTTTTAAACTTCAAAACTTCAGCAGAATTCCGAGAACAATGGAAGAATTTCGAAGCATTCTTAAACTTCAGCGGAATTCCGAGAACAATGGAAGAGTTCCGAAGCATTTTTAAAAGTCAGCGGAATTCCGAGAACAATGGAAGAGTTCCGAAGCATTTTTAAAAGTCAGCGGAATTCCGAGAACAATGGAAGAGTTCCGAAGCATTTTTAAACTTCAGCAGAATTCCTGGCACAATGGAAGAGTTCTGAAGCATTTTTAAAAGTCAGCATAATTCCGAAAACAATAGAAGGGTACCAAAGCATGTTTAAACTTCAGCGGAATTCTGAGAACAATGTAAGGGTTCCGAAGCATTTTTAAACTTCACCGGAATTCCGAGAACAATGGAAGAGTTCTGAAGCATTTTTAAACATCAGCGGAATTTTGAAAACAATCGAAGAGTTCCAAAGCATTTTTAAAAGTCAGCGGAATTCCGTGAACAATGGAAGAGTTGTGAAGCATTTTTAAACGTCAGCGGAATTCCGAGAATAATGGAAGAGTTCTGAAGCATTTTTAAACGTCAGCGGAATTTTGAAAACAATGGAAGATTTCCGAAGCATTTTTAAACGTCAGCGGAATTCTGCGAACACTGGAAGAGTTCCGAAGCATTTTTAAATGTCAGCGGAATTCCGAGAACAATGGAAGAGTTGTGAAGCTATTTTAAAAGTCAGCGGAATTCCGAGAACAATGGAAGAGTTCCGAAGCATTTTTAAACTTCAGCAGAATTCCTGGCACAATGGAAGAGTTCTGAAGCATTTTTAAAAGTCAGCAGAATTCCGAGAACAATAGAAGGGTACCAAAGCATGTTTAAACTTCAGCGGAATTCTGAGAACAATGTAAGAGTTCCGAAGCATTTTTAAACTTCACCGGAATTCCGAGAACAATGGAAGAGTTCCGAAGCATTTTTAAACGTCAGCGGAATTCCGAGAACAATGGAAGAGTTCCGAAGCATTTTTAAACCTCAGCAGAATTCCGAGAACAATGGAAGAGTTCCGAAGCATTTTTAAACCTCAGCAGAATTCCGAGAACAATGGAAGAGTTCTGAAGCCTTTTTAAATGTCAGCGGAATTCCGAGAACAATGGAAGAGTTCCGAAGCATTTTTAAACGTCAGCGGAATTCCGAGAACAATGGAAGAGTTCTGAAGCATTTGTAAAAGTCAGCAGAATTCTGAGAAAAATAGAAGAGTTCTGAAGCATTTTTAAGCGTCAGCGGAATTAAGAGAACAATGGAAGAATTCCGAAGCATTTTTAAACTTCAAAACTTCAGCAGAATTCCGAGAACAATGGAAGAATTTCGAAGCATTCTTAAACTTCAGCGGAATTCCGAGAACAATGGAAGAGTTCCGAAGCATTTTTAAAAGTCAGCGGAATTCCGAGAACAATGGAAGAGTTCCGAAGCATTTTTAAAAGTCAGCGGAATTCCGAGAACAATGGAAGAGTTCCGAAGCATTTTTAAACTTCAGCAGAATTCCTGGCACAATGGAAGAGTTCTGAAGCATTTTTAAAAGTCAGCAGAATTCCGAGAACAATAGAAGGGTACCAAAGCATGTTTAAACTTCAGCGGAATTCTGAGAACAATGTAAGAGTTCCGAAGCATTTTTAAACTTCACCGGAATTCCGAGAACAATGGAAGAGTTCCGAAGCATTTTTAAACGTCAGCGGAATACCGAGAACAATGGAAGAGTTCTGAAGCATTTTTAAAAGTCAGCGGAATTCTGAGAACAATAGAAGAGTTGTGAAGCATTTTTAAGCGTCAGCGGAATTCCGAGAACAATGGAAGAATTCCGAAGCATTTTTAAACTTCAAAACTTCAGCAGAATTCCGAGAACAATGGAAGAGTTCCGAAGCATTCTTAAACTTCAGCAGAATTCCGAGAACAATGGAAGAGTTTTGAAGCAATTTTAAGCGTCAGCGGAATTCCGAGAACAATGGAAGAGTTCCGAAGCATTTTTTAACGTCAGCGGAATTCTGCGAACACTGGAAGAGTTCCGAAGCATTTTTAAATGTCAGCGGAATTCCGAGAACAATGGAAGAGTTGTGAAGCATTTTTAAACGTCAGCGGAATTCCGAGAACAATGGAAGAGTTCCGAAGCATTTTTAAACGTCAGCAGAATTCCGAGAACAATGGAAGAGTTCCGAAGCATTTTTAAAAGTCAGCGGAATTCCGAGAACAATGGAAGAGTTCCGAAGCATTTTTAAACGTCAGCAGAATTCCGAGAACAATGGAAGAGTTCCGAAGCATTTTTAAAAGTCAGCGGAATTCCGAGAACAATGGAAGAGTTCCGAAGCATTTTTAAACTTCAGCAGAATTCCTGGCACAATGGAAGAGTTCTGAAGCATTTTTAAAAGTCAGCAGAATTCCGAGAACAATAGAAGGGTAACAAAGCATGTTTAAACTTCAGCGGAATTCTGAGAACAATGTAAGAGTTCCGAAGCATTTTTAAACTTCACCGGAATACCGAGAACAATGGAAGAGTTCCGAAGCATTT
The DNA here is from genome assembly GCF_046119375.1 of Phyllobates terribilis. Lineage (NCBI taxonomy): Eukaryota > Metazoa > Chordata > Amphibia > Anura > Dendrobatidae > Phyllobates > Phyllobates terribilis. The sequence goes on along the minus strand of NW_027362788.1, from coordinate 7,368,276 downwards.
TTAAACGTCAGCGGAATTCCGAGAACAATGGAAGAGTTCTGAAGCATTTGTAAAAGTCAGCGGAATTCTGAGAAAAATAGAAGAGTTGTGAAGCATTTTTAAGCGTCAGCGGAATTAAGAGAACAATGGAAGAATTCCGAAGCATTTTTAAACTTCAAAACTTCAGCAGAATTCCGAGAACAATGGAAGAATTTCGAAGCATTCTTAAACTTCAGCGGAATTCCGAGAACAATGGAAGAGTTCCGAAGCATTTTTAAAAGTCAGCGGAATTCCGAGAACAATGGAAGAGTTCCGAAGCATTTTTAAAAGTCAGCGGAATTCCGAGAACAATGGAAGAGTTCCGAAGCATTTTTAAACTTCAGCAGAATTCCTGGCACAATGGAAGAGTTCTGAAGCATTTTTAAAAGTCAGCAGAATTCCGAGAACAATAGAAGGGTACCAAAGCATGTTTAAACTTCAGCGGAATTCTGCGAACAATGTAAGAGTTCCGAAGCATTTTTAAACTTCACCGGAAATCCGAGAACAATGGAAGAGTTCCGAAGCATTTTTAAACGTCAGCGGAATACCGAGAACAATGGAAGAGTTCTGAAGCATTTTTAAACGTCAGCGGAATTCCGAGAACAATGGAAGAATTCCGAAGCATTTTTAAACTTCAAAACTTCAGCAGAATTCCGAGAACAATGGAAGAATTCCGAAGCATCTTTAAACTTCAAAACTTCAGCAGAATTCCGAGAACAATGGAAGAGTTCCGAGGCATTCTTAAACTTCAGCGGAATTCCGAGAACAATGGAAGAGTTTTGAAGCAATTTTAAGCGTCAGCGGAATTCCGAGAACAATGGAAGAGTTCCGAAGCATTTTTAAACGTCAGCGGAATTCTGCGAACACTGGAAGAGTTCCGAAGCATTTTTAAATGTCAGCGGAATTCCGAGAACAATGGAAGAGTTGTGAAGCATTTTTAAACGTCAGCGGAATTCCGAGAACAATGGAAGAGTTCCAAAGCATGTTTAAACTTCAGCGGAATTCTGAGAACAATGTAAGAGTTCCGAAGCATTTTTAAACTTCACCGGAAATCCGAGAACAATGGAAGAGTTCCGAAGCATTTTTAAACGTCAGCGGAATACCGAGAACAATGGAAGAGTTCTGAAGCATTTTTAAGCGTCAGTGGAATTCTGAGCACAATGGAAGAATTAAGAAGCATTTTTAAACTTCAAAACTTCAGCAGAATTCCGAGAACAATGGAAGAGTTCCGAAGCATTCTTAAACTTCAGCGGAATTCCGAGAACAATGGAAGAGTTTTGAAGCAATTTTAAGCGTCAGCGGAATTCCGAGAACAATGGAAGAGTTCCGAAGCATTTTAAAACGTCAGCGGAATTCCGAGAACAATGGAAGAGTTCTGAAGCATTTTTAAAAGTCAGCGGAATTCTGAGAAAAATAGAAGAGTTGTGAAGCATTTTTAAGCGTCAGCGGAATTCCGGGAACAATGGAAGAGTTCCGAAGCATTTTTAAAAGTCAGCGGAATTCCGAGAACAATGGAAGAGTTCCGAAGCATTTTTAAACATCAGCGGAATTCCGAGAACAATGGAAGAGTTCTGAAGCATTTTTAAACGTCAGCGGAATTCCGAGAACAATAGAAGAGTTGTGAAGCATTTTTAAGCGTCAGCGGAATTCTGAGAACAATGGAAGAATTCCGAAGCATTTTTAAACTTCAAAACTTCAGCGGAATTCCGAGAACAATGGAAGAGTTTTAAAGCAATTTTAAGTGTCAGCAGAATTCCGAGAACAATGGAAGAGTTCCGAAGCATTTTTAAACGTCAGCGGAATTCTGCGAACACTGGAAGAGTTCCGAAGCATTTTTAAATGTCAGCGGAATTCCGAGAACAATGGAAGAGTTGTGAAGCATTTTTAAACGTCAGCGGAATTCCGAGAACAATGGAAGAGTTCCGAAGCATTTTTAAACTTCAGCAGAATTCCGAGAACAATGGAAGAGTTCTGAAGCCTTTTTAAATGTCAGCGGAATTCCGAGAACAATGGAAGAGTTCCGAAGCATTTTTAAACGTCAGCGGAATTCCGAGAACAATGGAAGAGTTCTGAAGCATTTGTAAAAGTCAGCGGAATTCTGAGAAAAATAGAAGAGTTGTGAAGCATTTTTAAGCGTCAGCGGAATTCCGAGAACAATGGAAGAATTCCGAAGCATTTTTAAACTTCAAAACTTCAGCAGAATTCCGAGAACAATGGAAGAATTTCGAAGCATTCTTAAACTTCAGCGGAATTCCGAGAACAATGGAAGAGTTCCGAAGCATTTTTAAAAGTCAGCGGAATTCCGAGAACAATGGAAGAGTTCCGAAGCATTTTTAAAAGTCAGCGGAATTCCGAGAACAATGGAAGAGTTCCGAAGCATTTTTAAACTTCAGCAGAATTACTGGCACAATGGAAGAGTTCTGAAGCATTTTTAAAAGTCAGCAGAATTCCGAGAACAATAGAAGGGTACCAAAGCATGTTTAAACTTCAGCGGAATTCTGAGAACAATGTAAGAGTTCCGAAGCATTTTTAAACTTCACCGGAAATCCGAGAACAAGGGAAGAGTTCCGAAGCATTTTTAAACGTCAGCGGAATACCGAGAACAATGGAAGAGTTCTGAAGCATTTTTAAGCATCAGCGGAATTCTGAGCACAATGGAAGAGTTCCGAAGCATTTTTAAACGTCAGCGGAATTCTGCGAACACTGGAAGAGTTCCGAAGCATTTTTAAATGTCAGCGGAATTCCGAGAACAATAGAAGAGTTGTCAAGCATTTTTAAGCGTCAGCGGAATTCTGAGAACAATGGAAGAATTCCGAAGCATTTTTAAACTTCAAAACTTCAGCAGAATTCCGAGAACAATGGAAGAGTTCCGAAGCATTCTTAAACTTCAGCGGAATTCCGAGAACAATGGAAGAGTTTTGAAGCAATTTTAAGCGTCAGCGGAATTCCGAGAACAATGAAAGAGTTCCGAAGCATTTTTAAACGTCAGCGGAATTCCGAGAACAATGGAAGAGTTCTGAAGCATTTTTAAAAGTCAGCGGAATTCTGAGAACAATAGAAGAGTTGTGAAGCATTTTTAAGCGTCAGCGGAATTCCGAGAACAATGGAAGAATTCCGAAGTATTTTTAAACTTCAAAACTTCAGCAGAATTCCGAGAACAATGGAAGAATTCCGAAGCATTTTTAAACTTCAGCAGAATTCCGAGAACAATGGAAGAGTTCCGAAGCATTTTTAAAAGTCAGCGGAATTCCGAGAACAATGGAAGAGTTCCGAAGCATTTTTACACTTCAGCAGAATTCCTGGAACAATGGAAGAGTTCTGAAGCATTTTTCAAAGTCAGCAGAATTCCGAGAACAATAGTAGGGTACCAAAGCATGTTTAAACTTCAGCGGAATTCTGAGAACAATGTAAGAGTTCCGAAGCATTTTTAAACTTCACCGGAATTCCGAGAACAATGGAAGAGTTCCGAAGCATTTTTAAACATCAGCGGAATTCCGAGAACAATGGAAGAGTTCTGAAGCATTTTTAAACGTCAGCGGAATTCCGAGAACAATATAAGAGTTGTGAAGCATTTTTAAGCGTCAGCGGAATTCTGAGAACAATGGAAGAATTCCGAAGCATTTTTAAACTTCAAAACTTCAGCAGAATTCCGAGAACAATGGAAGAGTTCCGAAGCATTCTTAAACTTCAGCGGAATTCCGAGAACAATGGAAGAGTTTTGAAGCAATTTTAAGCGTCAGCGGAATTCCGAGAACAATGGAAAAGTTCCGAAGCATTTTTAAACGTCAGCGGAATTCCGAGAACAAAGGAAGAGTTCTGAAGCATTTTTAAAAGTCAGCGGAATTCTGAGAACAATAGAAGAGTTGTGAAGCATTTTTAAGCGTCAGCGGAATTCCGAGAACAATGGAAGAATTCCGAAGCATTTTTAAACTTCAAAACTTCAGCAGAATTCCGAGAACAATGGTAGAATTCCGAAACATTCTTAAACTTCAGCAGAATTACGAGCACAATGGAAGAGTTCCGAAGCATTCTTAAACTTCAGCGGAATTCCGAGAACAATGGAAGAGTTTTGAAGCAATTTTAAGCGTCAGCGGAATTCCGAGAACAATGGAACAGTTCCGAAGCATTTTTAAACGTCAGCGGAATTCCGAGAACAATGGAAGAGTTCTGAAGCATTTTTAAAAGTCAGCGGAATTCTGAGAAAAATAGAAGAGCTGTGAAGCATTTTTAAGCGTCAGCGGAATTCCGAGAACAATGGAAGAATTCCGAAGCATTTTTACACTTCAGCAGAATTCCTGGAACAATGGAAGAGTTCTGAAGCATTTTTAAAAGTCAGCAGAATTCCGAGAACAATAGAAGGGTACCAAAGCATGTTTAAACTTCAGCGGAATTCTGAGAACAATGTAAGAGTTCCGAAGCATTTTTAAACTTCACCGGAATTCCGAGAACAATGGAAGAGTTCCGAAGCATTTTTAAACATCAGCGGAATTCCGAGAACAATGGAAGAGTTCTGAAGCATTTTTAAACGTCAGCGGAATTCCGAGAACAATAGAAGAGTTGTGAAGCATTTTTAAGCGTCAGCGGAATTCTGAGAACAATGGAAGAATTCCGAAGCATTTTTAAACTTCAAAACTTCAGCAGAATTCCGAGAACAATGGAAGAGTTCCGAAGCATTCTTAAACTTCAGCGGATTCCGAGAACAATGGAAGAGTTTTGAAGCAATTTTAAGCGTCAGCGGAATTCCGAGAACAATGGAAGAGTTCCGAAGCATTTTTAAACGTCAGCGGAATTCCGAGAACAAAGGAAGAGTTCTGAAGCATTTTTAAAAGTCAGCGGAATTCTGAGAGCAATAGAAGAGTTGTGAAGCATTTTTAAGCGTCAGCGGAATTCCGAGAACAATGGAAGAATTCCGAAGCATTTTTAAACTTCAAAACTTCAGCAGAATTCCGAGAACAATGGTAGAATTCCGAAGCATTCTTAAACTTCAGCAGAATTACGCGCACAATTGAAGAGTTCCAAAGCATTCTTAAACTTCAGCGGAATTCCGAGAACAATGGAAGAGTTTTAAAGCAATTTTAAGCGTCAGCGGAATTCCGAGAACAATGGAAGTGTTCCGAAGCATTTTTAAACGTCAGCGGAATTCCGAGAACAATGGAAGAGTTCTGAAGCATTTTTAAAAGACAGCGGAATTCTGAGAAAAATAGAAGAGTTGTGAAGCATTTTTAAGCGTCAGCGGAATTCCGAGAACAATGGAAGAATTCCGAAGCATTTTTAAACTTCAAAACTTCAGCAGAATTCCGAGAACAACGGAAGAATTCCGAAGCATTCTTAAACTTCAGCGGAATTCCGAGAACAATGGAAGAGTTCCGAAGCATTTTTAAATGTCAGCGGAATTCCGAGAACAATGGAAGAGTTCCGAAGCATTTTTAAACTTCAGCAGAATTCCTGGCACAATGGAAGAGTTCTGAAGCATTTTTAAAAGTCAGCAGAATTCTGAAAACAATAGAAGGGTACCAAAGCATGTTTAAACTTCAGCGGAATTCTGAGAACAATGTAAGAGTTCCGAAGCATTTTTAAACTTCACCGGAATTCCGAGAACAATGGAAGAGTTCCGAAGCATTTTTAAACTTCAGCAGAATTCCGAGAACAATGAAAGAGTTCCGAAGCATTCTTAAACTTCAGCAGAATTCCGGGAACAATGGAAGAGTTCCGAAGCATTTTTAAAAGTCAGCAGAATTCCGAGAACAATAGAAGGGTACCAAAGCATGTTTAAACTTCAGCGGAATTCTGAGAACAATGTAAGAGTTCCGAAGCATTTTTAAACTTCACCGGAATTCCAAGAACAATGGAAGAGTCCCGAAGCATTTTTAAACGTCAGCGGAATTCCGAGAATAATGGAAGAGTTCTGAAGCATTTTTAAACGTCAGCGGAATTTTGAAAACAATGGAAGATTTCCGAAGCATTTTTAAACGTCAGCGGAATTCTGCGAACACTGGAAGAGTTCCGAAGCATTTTTAAATGTCAGCGGAATTCCGAGAACAATGGAAGAGTTGTGAAGCTATTTTAAACGTCAGCGGTATTCCGAGAACAATGGAAGAGTTCCGAAGCATTTTTAAACGTCAGCAGAATTCCGAGAACAATGGAAGAGTTCCGAAGCATTTTTAAACTTCAGCAGAATTCCGAGAACAATGGAAGAGTTCTGAAGCCTTTTTAAATGTCAGCGGAATTCCGAGAACAATGGAAGAGTTCCGAAGCATTTTTAAATGTCAGCGGAATTCTGAGAAAAATAGAAGAGTTGTGAAGCATTTTTAAGCGTCAGCGGAATTCCGAGAACAATGGAAGAATTCCAAAGCATTTTTAAACTTCAAAACTTCAGCAGAATTCCGAGAACAATGGAAGAATTCCGAAGCATTCTTAAACTTCAGCGGAATTCCGAGAAAAATGGAAGAGTTCCGAAGCATTTTTAAAAGTCAGCGGAATTCCGAGAACAATGGAAGAGTTCCGAAGCATTTTTAAAAGTCAGCGGAATTCCGAGAACAATGGAAGAGTTCCGAAGCATTTTTAAACTTCAGCAGAATTCCTGGCACAATGGAAGAGTTCTGAAGCATTTTTAAAAGTCAGCAGAATTCCGAGAACAATAGAAGGGTACCAAAGCATGTTTAAACTTCAGCGGAATTCTGCGAACAATGTAAGAGTTCCGAAGCATTTTTAAACTTCACCGGAAATCCGAGAACAATGGAAGAGTTCCGAAGCATTTTTAAACGTCAGCGGAATACCGAGAACAATGGAAGAGTTCTGAAGCATTTTTAAACGTCAGCGGAATTCCGAGAACAATGGAAGAATTCCGAAGCATTTTTAAACTTCAAAACTTCAGCAGAATTCCGAGAACAATGGAAGAATTCCGAAGCATCTTTAAACTTCAAAACTTCAGCAGAATTCCGAGAACAATGGAAGAGTTCCGAGGCATTCTTAAACTTCAGCGGAATTCCGAGAACAATGGAAGAGTTTTGAAGCAATTTTAAGCGTCAGCGGAATTCCGAGAACAATGGAAGAGTTCCGAAGCATTTTTAAACGTCAGCGGAATTCTGCGAACACTGGAAGAGTTCCGAAGCATTTTTAAATGTCAGCGGAATTCCGAGAACAATGGAAGAGTTGTGAAGCATTTTTAAACGTCAGCGGAATTCCGAGAACAATGGAAGAGTTCCAAAGCATTTTTAAACGTCAGCAGAATTCCGAGAACAATGGAAGAGTTCCGAAGCATTTTTAAACTTCAGCAGAATTCCGAGAACAATGGAAGAGTTCTGAAGCCTTTTTAAATGTCAGCGGAATTCCGAGAACAATGGAAGAGTTCTGAAGCATTTGTAAAAGTCAGCGGAATTCTGAGAAAAATAGAAGAGTTGTGAAGCATTTTTAAGCGTCAGCGGAATTCCGAGAACAATGGAAGAATTCCGAAGCATTTTTAAACTTCAAAGCTTCAGCAGAATTCCGAGAACAATAGAAGAGTTGTGAAGCATTTTTAAGCGTCAGCGGAATTCCGAGAACAATGGAAGAATTCCGAAGCATTTTTAAACTTCAAAACTTCAGCAGAATTCCGAGAACAATGGTAGAATTCCGAAACATTCTTAAACTTCAGCAGAATTACGAGCACAATGGAAGAGTTCCGAAGCATTCTTAAACTTCAGCGGAATTCCGAGAACAATGGAAGAGTTTTGAAGCAATTTTAAGCGTCAGCGGAATTCCGAGAACAATGGAACAGTTCCGAAGCATTTTTAAACGTCAGCGGAATTCCGAGAACAATGGAAGAGTTCTGAAGCATTTTTAAAAGTCAGCGGAATTCTGAGAAAAATAGAAGAGCTGTGAAGCATTTTTAAGCGTCAGCGGAATTCCGAGAACAATGGAAGAATTCCGAAGCATTTTTACACTTCAGCAGAATTCCTGGAACAATGGAAGAGTTCTGAAGCATTTTTAAAAGTCAGCAGAATTCCGAGAACAATAGAAGGGTACCAAAGCATGTTTAAACTTCAGCGGAATTCTGAGAACAATGTAAGAGTTCCGAAGCATTTTTAAACTTCACCGGAATTCCGAGAACAATGGAAGAGTTCCGAAGCATTTTTAAACATCAGCGGAATTCCGAGAACAATGGAAGAGTTCTGAAGCATTTTTAAACGTCAGCGGAATTCCGAGAACAATAGAAGAGTTGTGAAGCATTTTTAAGCGTCAGCGGAATTCTGAGAACAATGGAAGAATTCCGAAGCATTTTTAAACTTCAAAACTTCAGCAGAATTCCGAGAACAATGGAAGAGTTCCGAAGCATTCTTAAACTTCAGCGGATTCCGAGAACAATGGAAGAGTTTTGAAGCAATTTTAAGCGTCAGCGGAATTCCGAGAACAATGGAAGAGTTCCGAAGCATTTTTAAACGTCAGCGGAATTCCGAGAACAAAGGAAGAGTTCTGAAGCATTTTTAAAAGTCAGCGGAATTCTGAGAGCAATAGAAGAGTTGTGAAGCATTTTTAAGCGTCAGCGGAATTCCGAGAACAATGGAAGAATTCCGAAGCATTTTTAAACTTCAAAACTTCAGCAGAATTCCGAGAACAATGGTAGAATTCCGAAGCATTCTTAAACTTCAGCAGAATTACGCGCACAATTGAAGAGTTCCAAAGCATTCTTAAACTTCAGCGGAATTCCGAGAACAATGGAAGAGTTTTAAAGCAATTTTAAGCGTCAGCGGAATTCCGAGAACAATGGAAGTGTTCCGAAGCATTTTTAAACGTCAGCGGAATTCCGAGAACAATGGAAGAGTTCTGAAGCATTTTTAAAAGACAGCGGAATTCTGAGAAAAATAGAAGAGTTGTGAAGCATTTTTAAGCGTCAGCGGAATTCCGAGAACAATGGAAGAATTCCGAAGCATTTTTAAACTTCAAAACTTCAGCAGAATTCCGAGAACAACGGAAGAATTCCGAAGCATTCTTAAACTTCAGCGGAATTCCGAGAACAATGGAAGAGTTCCGAAGCATTTTTAAATGTCAGCGGAATTCCGAGAACAATGGAAGAGTTCCGAAGCATTTTTAAACTTCAGCAGAATTCCTGGCACAATGGAAGAGTTCTGAAGCATTTTTAAAAGTCAGCAGAATTCTGAAAACAATAGAAGGGTACCAAAGCATGTTTAAACTTCAGCGGAATTCTGAGAACAATGTAAGAGTTCCGAAGCATTTTTAAACTTCACCGGAATTCCGAGAACAATGGAAGAGTTCCGAAGCATTTTTAAACTTCAGCAGAATTCCGAGAACAATGAAAGAGTTCCGAAGCATTCTTAAACTTCAGCAGAATTCCGGGAACAATGGAAGAGTTCCGAAGCATTTTTAAAAGTCAGCAGAATTCCGAGAACAATAGAAGGGTACCAAAGCATGTTTAAACTTCAGCGGAATTCTGAGAACAATGTAAGAGTTCCGAAGCATTTTTAAACTTCACCGGAATTCCAAGAACAATGGAAGAGTCCCGAAGCATTTTTAAACGTCAGCGGAATTCCGAGAATAATGGAAGAGTTCTGAAGCATTTTTAAACGTCAGCGGAATTTTGAAAACAATGGAAGATTTCCGAAGCATTTTTAAACGTCAGCGGAATTCTGCGAACACTGGAAGAGTTCCGAAGCATTTTTAAATGTCAGCGGAATTCCGAGAACAATGGAAGAGTTGTGAAGCTATTTTAAACGTCAGCGGTATTCCGAGAACAATGGAAGAGTTCCGAAGCATTTTTAAACGTCAGCAGAATTCCGAGAACAATGGAAGAGTTCCGAAGCATTTTTAAACTTCAGCAGAATTCCGAGAACAATGGAAGAGTTCTGAAGCCTTTTTAAATGTCAGCGGAATTCCGAGAACAATGGAAGAGTTCCGAAGCATTTTTAAATGTCAGCGGAATTCTGAGAAAAATAGAAGAGTTGTGAAGCATTTTTAAGCGTCAGCGGAATTCCGAGAACAATGGAAGAATTCCAAAGCATTTTTAAACTTCAAAACTTCAGCAGAATTCCGAGAACAATGGAAGAATTCCGAAGCATTCTTAAACTTCAGCGGAATTCCGAGAAAAATGGAAGAGTTCCGAAGCATTTTTAAAAGTCAGCGGAATTCCGAGAACAATGGAAGAGTTCCGAAGCATTTTTAAAAGTCAGCGGAATTCCGAGAACAATGGAAGAGTTCCGAAGCATTTTTAAACTTCAGCAGAATTCCTGGCACAATGGAAGAGTTCTGAAGCATTTTTAAAAGTCAGCAGAATTCCGAGAACAATAGAAGGGTACCAAAGCATGTTTAAACTTCAGCGGAATTCTGCGAACAATGTAAGAGTTCCGAAGCATTTTTAAACTTCACCGGAAATCCGAGAACAATGGAAGAGTTCCGAAGCATTTTTAAACGTCAGCGGAATACCGAGAACAATGGAAGAGTTCTGAAGCATTTTTAAACGTCAGCGGAATTCCGAGAACAATGGAAGAATTCCGAAGCATTTTTAAACTTCAAAACTTCAGCAGAATTCCGAGAACAATGGAAGAATTCCGAAGCATCTTTAAACTTCAAAACTTCAGCAGAATTCCGAGAACAATGGAAGAGTTCCGAGGCATTCTTAAACTTCAGCGGAATTCCGAGAACAATGGAAGAGTTTTGAAGCAATTTTAAGCGTCAGCGGAATTCCGAGAACAATGGAAGAGTTCCGAAGCATTTTTAAACGTCAGCGGAATTCTGCGAACACTGGAAGAGTTCCGAAGCATTTTTAAATGTCAGCGGAATTCCGAGAACAATGGAAGAGTTGTGAAGCATTTTTAAACGTCAGCGGAATTCCGAGAACAATGGAAGAGTTCCAAAGCATTTTTAAACGTCAGCAGAATTCCGAGAACAATGGAAGAGTTCCGAAGCATTTTTAAACTTCAGCAGAATTCCGAGAACAATGGAAGAGTTCTGAAGCCTTTTTAAATGTCAGCGGAATTCCGAGAACAATGGAAGAGTTCTGAAGCATTTGTAAAAGTCAGCGGAATTCTGAGAAAAATAGAAGAGTTGTGAAGCATTTTTAAGCGTCAGCGGAATTCCGAGAACAATGGAAGAATTCCGAAGCATTTTTAAACTTCAAAGCTTCAGCAGAATTCCGAGAACAATGGAAGAATTTCGAAGCATTCTTAAACTTCAGCGGAATTCCGAGAACAATGGAAGAGTTCCGAAGCATTTTTAAAAGTCAGCGGAATTCCGAGAACAATGGAAGAGTTCCGAAGCATTTTTAAAAGTCAGCGGAATTCCGAGAACATTGGAAGAGTTCCGAAGCATTTTTAAACTTCAGCAGAATTCCTGGCACAATGGAAGAGTTCTGAAGCATTTTTAAAAGTCAGCAGAATTCCGAGAACAATAGAAGGGTACCAAAGCATGTTTAAACTTCAGCGGAATTCTGAGAACAATGTAAGAGTTCCGAAGCATTTTTAAACTTCACCGGAAATCCGAGAACAATGGAAGAGTTCCGAAGCATTTTTAAACGTCAGCGGAATACCGAGAACAATGGAAGAGTTCTGAAGCATTTTTAAGCGTCAGTGGAATTCTGAGCACAATGGAAGAATTAAGAAGCATTTTTAAACTTCAAAACTTCAGCAGAATTCCGAGAACAATGGAAGAGTTCCGAAGCATTCTTAAACTTCAGCGGAATTCCGAGAACAATGGAAGAGTTTTGAAGCAATTTTAAGCGTCAGCGGAATTCCGAGAACAATGGAAGAGTTCCGAAGCATTTTAAAACGTCAGCGGAATTCCGAGAACAATGGAAGAGTTCTGAAGCATTTTTAAAAGTCAGCGGAATTCTGAGAAAAATAGAAGAGTTGTGAAGCATTTTTAAGCGTCAGCGGAATTCCGGGAACAATGGAAGAGTTCCGAAGCATTTTTAAAAGTCAGCGGAATTCCGAGAACAATGGAAGAGTTCCGAAGCATTTTTAAACATCAGCGGAATTCCGAGAACAATGGAAGAGTTCTGAAGCATTTTTAAACGTCAGCGGAATTCCGAGAACAATAGAAGAGTTGTGAAGCATTTTTAAGCGTCAGCGGAATTCTGAGAACAATGGAAGAATTCCGAAGCATTTTTAAACTTCAAAACTTCAGCGGAATTCCGAGAACAATGAAAGAGTTCCGAAGCATTTTTAAACGTCAGCGGAATTCCGAGAACAATGGAAGAGTTCTGAAGCATTTTTAAAAGTCAGCGGAATTCTGAGAACAATAGAAGAGTTGTGAAGCATTTTTAAGCGTCAGCGGAATTCCGAGAACAATGGAAGAATTCCGAAGTATTTTTAAACTTCAAAACTTCAGCAGAATTCCGAGAACAATGGAAGAATTCCGAAGCATTTTTAAACTTCAGCAGAATTCCGAGAACAATGGAAGAGTTCCGAAGCATTTTTAAAAGTCAGCGGAATTCCGAGAACAATGGAAGAGTTCCGAAGCATTTTTACACTTCAGCAGAATTCCTGGAACAATGGAAGAGTTCTGAAGCATTTTTCAAAGTCAGCAGAATTCCGAGAACAATAGTAGGGTACCAAAGCATGTTTAAACTTCAGCGGAATTCTGAGAACAATGTAAGAGTTCCGAAGCATTTTTAAACTTCACCGGAATTCCGAGAACAATGGAAGAGTTCCGAAGCATTTTTAAACATCAGCGGAATTCCGAGAACAATGGAAGAGTTCTGAAGCATTTTTAAACGTCAGCGGAATTCCGAGAACAATATAAGAGTTGTGAAGCATTTTTAAGCGTCAGCGGAATTCTGAGAACAATGGAAGAATTCCGAAGCATTTTTAAACTTCAAAACTTCAGCAGAATTCCGAGAACAATGGAAGAGTTCCGAAGCATTCTTAAACTTCAGCGGAATTCCGAGAACAATGGAAGAGTTTTGAAGCAATTTTAAGCGTCAGCGGAATTCCGAGAACAATGGAAAAGTTCCGAAGCATTTTTAAACGTCAGCGGAATTCCGAGAACAAAGGAAGAGTTCTGAAGCATTTTTAAAAGTCAGCGGAATTCTGAGAACAATAGAAGAGTTGTGAAGCATTTTTAAGCGTCAGCGGAATTCCGAGAACAATGGAAGAATTCCGAAGCATTTTTAAACTTCAAAACTTCAGCAGAATTCCGAGAACAATGGTAGAATTCCGAAACATTCTTAAACTTCAGCAGAATTACGAGCACAATGGAAGAGTTCCGAAGCATTCTTAAACTTCAGCGGAATTCCGAGAACAATGGAAGAGTTTTGAAGCAATTTTAAGCGTCAGCGGAATTCCGAGAACAATGGAACAGTTCCGAAGCATTTTTAAACGTCAGCGGAATTCCGAGAACAATGGAAGAGTTCTGAAGCATTTTTAAAAGTCAGCGGAATTCTGAGAAAAATAGAAGAGCTGTGAAGCATTTTTAAGCGTCAGCGGAATTCCGAGAACAATGGAAGAATTCCGAAGCATTTTTACACTTCAGCAGAATTCCTGGAACAATGGAAGAGTTCTGAAGCATTTTTAAAAGTCAGCAGAATTCCGAGAACAATAGAAGGGTACCAAAGCATGTTTAAACTTCAGCGGAATTCTGAGAACAATGTAAGAGTTCCGAAGCATTTTTAAACTTCACCGGAATTCCGAGAACAATGGAAGAGTTCCGAAGCATTTTTAAACATCAGCGGAATTCCGAGAACAATGGAAGAGTTCTGAAGCATTTTTAAACGTCAGCGGAATTCCGAGAACAATAGAAGAGTTGTGAAGCATTTTTAAGCGTCAGCGGAATTCTGAGAACAATGGAAGAATTCCGAAGCATTTTTAAACTTCAAAACTTCAGCAGAATTCCGAGAACAATGGAAGAGTTCCGAAGCATTCTTAAACTTCAGCGGATTCCGAGAACAATGGAAGAGTTTTGAAGCAATTTTAAGCGTCAGCGGAATTCCGAGAACAATGGAAGAGTTCCGAAGCATTTTTAAACGTCAGCGGAATTCCGAGAACAAAGGAAGAGTTCTGAAGCATTTTTAAAAGTCAGCGGAATTCTGAGAGCAATAGAAGAGTTGTGAAGCATTTTTAAGCATCAGCGGAATTCCGAGAACAATGGAAGAATTCCGAAGCATTTTTAAACTTCAAAACTTCAGCAGAATTCCGAGAACAATGGTAGAATTCCGAAGCATTCTTAAACTTCAGCAGAATTACGCGCACAATTGAAGAGTTCCAAAGCATTCTTAAACTTCAGCGGAATTCCGAGAACAATGGAAGAGTTTTAAAGCAATTTTAAGCGTCAGCGGAATTCCGAGAACAATGGAAGTGTTCCGAAGCATTTTTAAACGTCAGCGGAATTCCGAGAACAATGGAAGAGTTCTGAAGCATTTTTAAAAGACAGCGGAATTCTGAGAAAAATAGAAGAGTTGTGAAGCATTTTTAAGCGTCAGCGGAATTCCGAGAACAATGGAAGAATTCCGAAGCATTTTTAAACTTCAAAACTTCAGCAGAATTCCGAGAACAACGGAAGAATTCCGAAGCATTCTTAAACTTCAGCGGAATTCCGAGAACAATGGAAGAGTTCCGAAGCATTTTTAAATGTCAGCGGAATTCCGAGAACAATGGAAGAGTTCCGAAGCATTTTTAAACTTCAGCAGAATTCCTGGCACAATGGAAGAGTTCTGAAGCATTTTTAAAAGTCAGCAGAATTCTGAAAACAATAGAAGGGTACCAAAGCATGTTTAAACTTCAGCGGAATTCTGAGAACAATGTAAGAGTTCCGAAGCATTTTTAAACTTCACCGGAATTCCGAGAACAATGGAAGAGTTCCGAAGCATTTTTAAACTTCAGCAGAATTCCGAGAACAATGAAAGAGTTCCGAAGCATTCTTAAACTTCAGCAGAATTCCGGGAACAATGGAAGAGTTCCGAAGCATTTTTAAAAGTCAGCAGAATTCCGAGAACAATAGAAGGGTACCAAAGCATGTTTAAACTTCAGCGGAATTCTGAGAACAATGTAAGAGTTCCGAAGCATTTTTAAACTTCACCGGAATTCCAAGAACAATGGAAGAGTCCCGAAGCATTTTTAAACGTCAGCGGAATTCCGAGAATAATGGAAGAGTTCTGAAGCATTTTTAAACGTCAGCGGAATTTTGAAAACAATGGAAGATTTCCGAAGCATTTTTAAACGTCAGCGGAATTCTGCGAACACTGGAAGAGTTCCGAAGCATTTTTAAATGTCAGCGGAATTCCGAGAACAATGGAAGAGTTGTGAAGCTATTTTAAACGTCAGCGGTATTCCGAGAACAATGGAAGAGTTCCGAAGCATTTTTAAACGTCAGCAGAATTCCGAGAACAATGGAAGAGTTCCGAAGCATTTTTAAACTTCAGCAGAATTCCGAGAACAATGGAAGAGTTCTGAAGCCTTTTTAAATGTCAGCGGAATTCCGAGAACAATGGAAGAGTTCCGAAGCATTTTTAAATGTCAGCGGAATTCTGAGAAAAATAGAAGAGTTGTGAAGCATTTTTAAGCGTCAGCGGAATTCCGAGAACAATGGAAGAATTCCAAAGCATTTTTAAACTTCAAAACTTCAGCAGAATTCCGAGAACAATGGAAGAATTCCGAAGCATTCTTAAACTTCAGCGGAATTCCGAGAAAAATGGAAGAGTTCCGAAGCATTTTTAAAAGTCAGCGGAATTCCGAGAACAATGGAAGAGTTCCGAAGCATTTTTAAAAGTCAGCGGAATTCCGAGAACAATGGAAGAGTTCCGAAGCATTTTTAAACTTCAGCAGAATTCCTGGCACAATGGAAGAGTTCTGAAGCATTTTTAAAAGTCAGCAGAATTCCGAGAACAATAGAAGGGTACCAAAGCATGTTTAAACTTCAGCAGAATTCTGAGAACAATGTAAGAGTTCCGAAGCATTTTTAAACTTCACCGGAATTCCGAGAACAATGGAAGAGTTTTGAAGCATTTTTAAACTTCAGCGGAATTCTGCGAACAATGGAAGAGTTCCGAAGCATTTTTAAACTTCACCGGAAATCCGAGAACAATGGAAGAGTTCCGAAGCATTTTTAAACGTCAGCAGAATACCGAGAACAATGGAAGAGTTCTGAAGCATTTTTAAACGTCAGCGGAATTCCGAGAACAATGGAAGAATTCCGAAGCATTTTTAAACTTCAAAACTTCAGCAGAATTCCGAGAACAATGGAAGAATTCCGAAGCATCTTTAAACTTCAAAACTTCAGCAGAATTCCGAGAACAATGGAAGAGTTCCGAGGCATTCTTAAACTTCAGCGGAATTCCGAGAACAATGGAAGAGTTTTGAAGCAATTTTAAGCGTCAGCGGAATTCCGAGAACAATGGAAGAGTTCCGAAGCATTTTTAAACGTCAGCGGAATTCTGCGAACACTGGAAGAGTTCCGAAGCATTTTTAAATGTCAGCGGAATTCCGAGAACAATGGAAGAGTTGTGAAGCATTTTTAAACGTCAGCGGAATTCCGAGAACAATGGAAGAGTTCCAAAGCATTTTTAAACGTCAGCAGAATTCCGAGAACAATGGAAGAGTTCCGAAGCATTTTTAAACTTCAGCAGAATTCCGAGAACAATGGAAGAGTTCTGAAGCCTTTTTAAATGTCAGCGGAATTCCGAGAACAATGGAAGAGTTCTGAAGCATTTGTAAAAGTCAGCGGAATTCTGAGAAAAATAGAAGAGTTGTGAAGCATTTTTAAGCGTCAGCGGAATTCCGAGAACAATGGAAGAATTCCGAAGCATTTTTAAACTTCAAAGCTTCAGCAGAATTCCGAGAACAATGGAAGAATTTCGAAGCATTCTTAAACTTCAGCGGAATTCCGAGAACAATGGAAGAGTTCCGAAGCATTTTTAAAAGTCAGCGGAATTCCGAGAACAATGGAAGAGTTCCGAAGCATTTTTAAAAGTCAGCGGAATTCCGAGAACATTGGAAGAGTTCCGAAGCATTTTTAAACTTCAGCAGAATTCCTGGCACAATGGAAGAGTTCTGAAGCATTTTTAAAAGTCAGCAGAATTCCGAGAACAATAGAAGGGTACCAAAGCATGTTTAAACTTCAGCGGAATTCTGAGAACAATGTAAGAGTTCCGAAGCATTTTTAAACTTCACCGGAAATCCGAGAACAATGGAAGAGTTCCGAAGCATTTTTAAACGTCAGCGGAATACCGAGAACAATGGAAGAGTTCTGAAGCATTTTTAAGCGTCAGTGGAATTCTGAGCACAATGGAAGAATTCCGAAGCATTTTTAAACTTCAAAACTTCAGCAGAATTCCGAGAACAATGGAAGAGTTCCGAAGCATTCTTAAACTTCAGCGGAATTCCGAGAACAATGGAAGAGTTTTGAAGCAATTTTAAGCGTCAGCGGAATTCCGAGAACAATGGAAGAGTTCCGAAGCATTTTAAAACGTCAGCGGAATTCCGAGAACAATGGAAGAGTTCTGAAGCATTTTTAAAAGTCAGCGGAATTCTGAGAAAAATAGAAGAGTTGTGAAGCATTTTTAAGCGTCAGCGGAATTCCGAGAACAATGGAAGAGTTCCGAAGCATTTTTAAAAGTCAGCGGAATTCCGAGAACAATGGAAGAGTTCCGAAGCATTTTTAAACATCAGCGGAATTCCGAGAACAATGGAAGAGTTCTGAAGCATTTTTAAACGTCAGCGGAATTCCGAGAACAATAGAAGAGTTGTGAAGCATTTTTAAGCGTCAGCAGAATTCTGAGAACAATGGAAGAATTCCGAAGCATTTTTAAACTTCAAAACTTCAGCGGAATTCCGAGAACAATGGAAGAGTTTTAAAGCAATTTTAAGTGTCAGCAGAATTCCGAGAACAATGGAAGAGTTCCGAAGCATTTTTAAACGTCAGCGGAATTCTGCGAACACTGGAAGAGTTCCGAAGCATTTTTAAATGTCAGCGGAATTCCGAGAACAATGGAAGAGTTGTGAAGCATTTTTAAACGTCAGCGGAATTCCGAGAACAATGGAAGAGTTCCGAAGCATTTTTAAACTTCAGCAGAATTCCGAGAACAATGGAAGAGTTCTGAAGCCTTTTTAAATGTCAGCGGAATTCCGAGAACAATGGAAGAGTTCCGAAGCATTTTTAAACGTCAGCGGAATTCCGAGAACAATGGAAGAGTTCTGAAGCATTTGTAAAAGTCAGCGGAATTCTGAGAAAAATAGAAGAGTTGTGAAGCATTTTTAAGCGTCAGCGGAATTCCGAGAACAATGGAAGAATTCCGAAGCATTTTTAAACTTCAAAACTTCAGCAGAATTCCGAGAACAATGGAAGAATTTCGAAGCATTCTTAAACTTCAGCGGAATTCCGAGAACAATGGAAGAGTTCCGAAGCATTTTTAAAAGTCAGCGGAATTCCGAGAACAATGGAAGAGTTCCGAAGCATTTTTAAAAGTCAGCGGAATTCCGAGAACAATGGAAGAGTTCCGAAGCATTTTTAAACTTCAGCAGAATTACTGGCACAATGGAAGAGTTCTGAAGCATTTTTAAAAGTCAGCAGAATTCCGAGAACAATAGAAGGGTACCAAAGCATGTTTAAACTTCAGCGGAATTCTGAGAACAATGTAAGAGTTCCGAAGCATTTTTAAACTTCACCGGAAATCCGAGAACAAGGGAAGAGTTCCGAAGCATTTTTAAACGTCAGCGGAATACCGAGAACAATGGAAGAGTTCTGAAGCATTTTTAAGCGTCAGCGGAATTCTGAGCACAATGGAAGAGTTCCGAAGCATTTTTAAACGTCAGCGGAATTCTGCGAACACTGGAAGAGTTCCGAAGCATTTTTAAATGTCAGCGGAATTCCGAGAACAATAGAAGAGTTGTCAAGCATTTTTAAGCGTCAGCGGAATTCTGAGAACAATGGAAGAATTCCGAAGCATTTTTAAACTTCAAAACTTCAGCAGAATTCCGAGAACAATGGAAGAGTTCCGAAGCATTCTTAAACTTCAGCGGAATTCCGAGAACAATGGAAGAGTTTTGAAGCAATTTTAAGCGTCAGCGGAATTCCGAGAACAATGAAAGAGTTCCGAAGCATTTTTAAACGTCAGCGGAATTCCGAGAACAATGGAAGAGTTCTGAAGCATTTTTAAAAGTCAGCGGAATTCTGAGAACAATAGAAGAGTTGTGAAGCATTTTTAAGCGTCAGCGGAATTCCGAGAACAATGGAAGAATTCCGAAGTATTTTTACACTTCAGCAGAATTCCTGGAACAATGGAAGAGTTCTGAAGCATTTTTAAACTTCACCGGAATTCCGAGAACAATGGAAGAGTTCCGAAGCATTTTTAAACATCAGCGGAATTCCGAGAACAATGGAAGAGTTCTGAAGCATTTTTAAACGTCAGCGGAATTCCGAGAACAATAGAAGAGTTGTGAAGCATTTTTAAGCGTCAGCGGAATTCTGAGAACAATGGAAGAATTCCGAAGCATTTTTAAACTTCAAAACTTCAGCAGAATTCCGAGAACAATGGAAGAGTTCCGAAGCATTCTTAAACTTCAGCGGATTCCGAGAACAATGGAAGAGTTTTGAAGCAATTTTAAGCGTCAGCGGAATTCCGAGAACAATGGAAGAGTTCCGAAGCATTTTTAAACGTCAGCGGAATTCCGAGAACAAAGGAAGAGTTCTGAAGCATTTTTAAAAGTCAGCGGAATTCTGAGAGCAATAGAAGAGTTGTGAAGCATTTTTAAGCGTCAGCGGAATTCCGAGAACAATGGAAGAATTCCGAAGCATTTTTAAACTTCAAAACTTCAGCAGAATTCCGAGAACAATGGTAGAATTCCGAAGCATTCTTAAACTTCAGCAGAATTACGCGCACAATTGAAGAGTTCCAAAGCATTCTTAAACTTCAGCGGAATTCCGAGAACAATGGAAGAGTTTTAAAGCAATTTTAAGCGTCAGCGGAATTCCGAGAACAATGGAAGTGTTCCGAAGCATTTTTAAACGTCAGCGGAATTCCGAGAACAATGGAAGAGTTCTGAAGCATTTTTAAAAGACAGCGGAATTCTGAGAAAAATAGAAGAGTTGTGAAGCATTTTTAAGCGTCAGCGGAATTCCGAGAACAATGGAAGAATTCCGAAGCATTTTTAAACTTCAAAACTTCAGCAGAATTCCGAGAACAACGGAAGAATTCCGAAGCATTCTTAAACTTCAGCGGAATTCCGAGAACAATGGAAGAGTTCCGAAGCATTTTTAAATGTCAGCGGAATTCCGAGAACAATGGAAGAGTTCCGAAGCATTTTTAAACTTCAGCAGAATTCCTGGCACAATGGAAGAGTTCTGAAGCATTTTTAAAAGTCAGCAGAATTCTGAAAACAATAGAAGGGTACCAAAGCATGTTTAAACTTCAGCGGAATTCTGAGAACAATGTAAGAGTTCCGAAGCATTTTTAAACTTCACCGGAATTCCGAGAACAATGGAAGAGTTCCGAAGCATTTTTAAACTTCAGCAGAATTCCGAGAACAATGAAAGAGTTCCGAAGCATTCTTAAACTTCAGCAGAATTCCGGGAACAATGGAAGAGTTCCGAAGCATTTTTAAAAGTCAGCAGAATTCCGAGAACAATAGAAGGGTACCAAAGCATGTTTAAACTTCAGCGGAATTCTGAGAACAATGTAAGAGTTCCGAAGCATTTTTAAACTTCACCGGAATTCCAAGAACAATGGAAGAGTCCCGAAGCATTTTTAAACGTCAGCGGAATTCCGAGAATAATGGAAGAGTTCTGAAGCATTTTTAAACGTCAGCGGAATTTTGAAAACAATGGAAGATTTCCGAAGCATTTTTAAACGTCAGCGGAATTCTGCGAACACTGGAAGAGTTCCGAAGCATTTTTAAATGTCAGCGGAATTCCGAGAACAATGGAAGAGTTGTGAAGCTATTTTAAACGTCAGCGGTATTCCGAGAACAATGGAAGAGTTCCGAAGCATTTTTAAACGTCAGCAGAATTCCGAGAACAATGGAAGAGTTCCGAAGCATTTTTAAACTTCAGCAGAATTCCGAGAACAATGGAAGAGTTCTGAAGCCTTTTTAAATGTCAGCGGAATTCCGAGAACAATGGAAGAGTTCCGAAGCATTTTTAAATGTCAGCGGAATTCTGAGAAAAATAGAAGAGTTGTGAAGCATTTTTAAGCGTCAGCGGAATTCCGAGAACAATGGAAGAATTCCAAAGCATTTTTAAACTTCAAAACTTCAGCAGAATTCCGAGAACAATGGAAGAATTCCGAAGCATTCTTAAACTTCAGCGGAATTCCGAGAAAAATGGAAGAGTTCCGAAGCATTTTTAAAAGTCAGCGGAATTCCGAGAACAATGGAAGAGTTCCGAAGCATTTTTAAAAGTCAGCGGAATTCCGAGAACAATGGAAGAGTTCCGAAGCATTTTTAAACTTCAGCAGAATTCCTGGCACAATGGAAGAGTTCTGAAGCATTTTTAAAAGTCAGCAGAATTCCGAGAACAATAGAAGGGTACCAAAGCATGTTTAAACTTCAGCAGAATTCTGAGAACAATGTAAGAGTTCCGAAGCATTTTTAAACTTCACCGGAATTCCGAGAACAATGGAAGAGTTTTGAAGCATTTTTAAACTTCAGCGGAATTCTGCGAACAATGGAAGAGTTCCGAAGCATTTTTAAACTTCACCGGAAATCCGAGAACAATGGAAGAGTTCCGAAGCATTTTTAAACGTCAGCAGAATACCGAGAACAATGGAAGAGTTCTGAAGCATTTTTAAACGTCAGCGGAATTCCGAGAACAATGGAAGAATTCCGAAGCATTTTTAAACTTCAAAACTTCAGCAGAATTCCGAGAACAATGGAAGAATTCCGAAGCATCTTTAAACTTCAAAACTTCAGCAGAATTCCGAGAACAATGGAAGAGTTCCGAGGCATTCTTAAACTTCAGCGGAATTCCGAGAACAATGGAAGAGTTTTGAAGCAATTTTAAGCGTCAGCGGAATTCCGAGAACAATGGAAGAGTTCCGAAGCATTTTTAAACGTCAGCGGAATTCTGCGAACACTGGAAGAGTTCCGAAGCATTTTTAAATGTCAGCGGAATTCCGAGAACAATGGAAGAGTTGTGAAGCATTTTTAAACGTCAGCGGAATTCCGAGAACAATGGAAGAGTTCCAAAGCATTTTTAAACGTCAGCAGAATTCCGAGAACAATGGAAGAGTTCCGAAGCATTTTTAAACTTCAGCAGAATTCCGAGAACAATGGAAGAGTTCTGAAGCCTTTTTAAATGTCAGCGGAATTCCGAGAACAATGGAAGAGTTCTGAAGCATTTGTAAAAGTCAGCGGAATTCTGAGAAAAATAGAAGAGTTGTGAAGCATTTTTAAGCGTCAGCGGAATTCCGAGAACAATGGAAGAATTCCGAAGCATTTTTAAACTTCAAAGCTTCAGCAGAATTCCGAGAACAATGGAAGAGTTGTGAAGCATTTTTAAACGTCAGCGGAATTCCGAGAACAATGGAAGAGTTCCAAAGCATTTTTAAACGTCAGCAGAATTCCGAGAACAATGGAAGAGTTCCGAAGCATTTTTAAACTTCAGCAGAATTCCGAGAACAATGGAAGAGTTCTGAAGCCTTTTTAAATGTCAGCGGAATTCCGAGAACAATGGAAGAGTTCTGAAGCATTTGTAAAAGTCAGCGGAATTCTGAGAAAAATAGAAGAGTTGTGAAGCATTTTTAAGCGTCAGCGGAATTCCGAGAACAATGGAAGAATTCCGAAGCATTTTTAAACTTCAAAGCTTCAGCAGAATTCCGAGAACAATGGAAGAATTTCGAAGCATTCTTAAACTTCAGCGGAATTCCGAGAACAATGGAAGAGTTCCGAAGCATTTTTAAAAGTCAGCGGAATTCCGAGAACAATGGAAGAGTTCCGAAGCATTTTTAAAAGTCAGCGGAATTCCGAGAACATTGGAAGAGTTCCGAAGCATTTTTAAACTTCAGCAGAATTCCTGGCACAATGGAAGAGTTCTGAAGCATTTTTAAAAGTCAGCAGAATTCCGAGAACAATAGAAGGGTACCAAAGCATGTTTAAACTTCAGCGGAATTCTGAGAACAATGTAAGAGTTCCGAAGCATTTTTAAACTTCACCGGAAATCCGAGAACAATGGAAGAGTTCCGAAGCATTTTTAAACGTCAGCGGAATACCGAGAACAATGGAAGAGTTCTGAAGCATTTTTAAGCGTCAGTGGAATTCTGAGCACAATGGAAGAATTCCGAAGCATTTTTAAACTTCAAAACTTCAGCAGAATTCCGAGAACAATGGAAGAGTTCCGAAGCATTCTTAAACTTCAGCGGAATTCCGAGAACAATGGAAGAGTTTTGAAGCAATTTTAAGCGTCAGCGGAATTCCGAGAACAATGGAAGAGTTCCGAAGCATTTTAAAACGTCAGCGGAATTCCGAGAACAATGGAAGAGTTCTGAAGCATTTTTAAAAGTCAGCGGAATTCTGAGAAAAATAGAAGAGTTGTGAAGCATTTTTAAGCGTCAGCGGAATTCCGAGAACAATGGAAGAGTTCCGAAGCATTTTTAAAAGTCAGCGGAATTCCGAGAACAATGGAAGAGTTCCGAAGCATTTTTAAACTTCAGCGGAATTCCGAGAACAATGGAAGAGTTCTGAAGCATTTTTAAACGTCAGCGGAATTCCGAGAACAATAGAAGAGTTGTGAAGCATTTTTAAGCGTCAGCAGAATTCTGAGAACAATGGAAGAATTCCGAAGCATTTTTAAACTTCAAAACTTCAGCGGAATTCCGAGAACAATGGAAGAGTTTTAAAGCAATTTTAAGTGTCAGCAGAATTCCGAGAACAATGGAAGAGTTCCGAAGCATTTTTAAACGTCAGCGGAATTCTGCGAACACTGGAAGAGTTCCGAAGCATTTTTAAATGTCAGCGGAATTCCGAGAACAATGGAAGAGTTGTGAAGCATTTTTAAACGTCAGCGGAATTCCGAGAACAATGGAAGAGTTCCGAAGCATTTTTAAACTTCAGCAGAATTCCGAGAACAATGGAAGAGTTCTGAAGCCTTTTTAAATGTCAGCGGAATTCCGAGAACAATGGAAGAGTTCCGAAGCATTTTTAAACGTCAGCGGAATTCCGAGAACAATGGAAGAGTTCTGAAGCATTTGTAAAAGTCAGCGGAATTCTGAGAAAAATAGAAGAGTTGTGAAGCATTTTTAAGCGTCAGCGGAATTCCGAGAACAATGGAAGAATTCCGAAGCATTTTTAAACTTCAAAACTTCAGCAGAATTCCGAGAACAATGGAAGAATTTCGAAGCATTCTTAAACTTCAGCGGAATTCCGAGAACAATGGAAGAGTTCCGAAGCATTTTTAAAAGTCAGCGGAATTCCGAGAACAATGGAAGAGTTCCGAAGCATTTTTAAAAGTCAGCGGAATTCCGAGAACAATGGAAGAGTTCCGAAGCATTTTTAAACTTCAGCAGAATTACTGGCACAATGGAAGAGTTCTGAAGCATTTTTAAAAGTCAGCAGAATTCCGAGAACAATAGAAGGGTACCAAAGCATGTTTAAACTTCAGCGGAATTCTGAGAACAATGTAAGAGTTCCGAAGCATTTTTAAACTTCACCGGAAATCCGAGAACAAGGGAAGAGTTCCGAAGCATTTTTAAACGTCAGCGGAATACCGAGAACAATGGAAGAGTTCTGAAGCATTTTTAAGCGTCAGCGGAATTCTGAGCACAATGGAAGAGTTCCGAAGCATTTTTAAACGTCAGCGGAATTCTGAGAACAATGGAAGAATTCCGAAGCATTTTTAAACTTCAAAACTTCAGCAGAATTCCGAGAACAATGGAAGAGTTCCGAAGCATTCTTAAACTTCAGCGGAATTCCGAGAACAATGGAAGAGTTTTGAAGCAATTTTAAGCGTCAGCGGAATTCCGAGAACAATGAAAGAGTTCCGAAGCATTTTTAAACGTCAGCGGAATTCCGAGAACAATGGAAGAGTTCTGAAGCATTTTTAAAAGTCAGCGGAATTCTGAGAACAATAGAAGAGTTGTGAAGCATTTTTAAGCGTCAGCGGAATTCCGAGAACAATGGAAGAATTCCGAAGTATTTTTACACTTCAGCAGAATTCCTGGAACAATGGAAGAGTTCTGAAGCATTTTTCAAAGTCAGCAGAATTCCGAGAACAATAGTAGGGTACCAAAGCATGTTTAAACTTCAGCGGAATTCTGAGAACAATGTAAGAGTTCCGAAGCATTTTTAAACTTCACCGGAATTCCGAGAACAATGGAAGAGTTCCGAAGCATTTTTAAACATCAGCGGAATTCCGAGAACAATGGAAGAGTTCTGAAGCATTTTTAAACGTCAGCGGAATTCCGAGAACAATAGAAGAGTTGTGAAGCATTTTTAAGCGTCAGCGGAATTCTGAGAACAATGGAAGAATTCCGAAGCATTTTTAAACTTCAAAACTTCAGCAGAATTCCGAGAACAATGGAAGAGTTCCGAAGCATTCTTAAACTTCAGCGGAATTCCGAGAACAATGGAAGAGTTTTGAAGCAATTTTAAGCGTCAGCGGAATTCCGAGAACAATGGAAAAGTTCCGAAGCATTTTTAAACGTCAGCGGAATTCCGAGAACAAAGGAAGAGTTCTGAAGCATTTTTAAAAGTCAGCGGAATTCTGAGAACAATAGAAGAGTTGTGAAGCATTTTTAAGCGTCAGCGGAATTCCGAGAACAATGGAAGAATTCCGAAGCATTTTTAAACTTCAAAACTTCAGCAGAATTCCGAGAACAATGGTAGAATTCCGAAACATTCTTAAACTTCAGCAGAATTACGAGCACAATGGAAGAGTTCCGAAGCATTCTTAAACTTCAGCGGAATTCCGAGAACAATGGAAGAGTTTTGAAGCAATTTTAAGCGTCAGCGGAATTCCGAGAACAATGGAACAGTTCCGAAGCATTTTTAAACGTCAGCGGAATTCCGAGAACAATGGAAGAGTTCTGAAGCATTTTTAAAAGTCAGCGGAATTCTGAGAAAAATGGAAGAGCTGTGAAGCATTTTTAAGCGTCAGCGGAATTCCGAGAACAATGGAAGAATTCCGAAGCATTTTTACACTTCAGCAGAATTCCTGGAACAATGGAAGAGTTCTGAAGCATTTTTAAAAGTCAGCAGAATTCCGAGAACAATAGAAGGGTACCAAAGCATGTTTAAACTTCAGCGGAATTCTGAGAACAATGTAAGAGTTCCGAAGCATTTTTAAACTTCACCGGAATTCCGAGAACAATGGAAGAGTTCCGAAGCATTTTTAAACATCAGCGGAATTCCGAGAACAATGGAAGAGTTCTGAAGCATTTTTAAACGTCAGCGGAATTCCGAGAACAATAGAAGAGTTGTGAAGCATTTTTAAGCGTCAGCGGAATTCTGAGAACAATGGAAGAATTCCGAAGCATTTTTAAACTTCAAAACTTCAGCAGAATTCCGAGAACAATGGAAGAGTTCCGAAGCATTCTTAAACTTCAGCGGATTCCGAGAACAATGGAAGAGTTTTGAAGCAATTTTAAGCGTCAGCGGAATTCCGAGAACAATGGAAGAGTTCCGAAGCATTTTTAAACGTCAGCGGAATTCCGAGAACAAAGGAAGAGTTCTGAAGCATTTTTAAAAGTCAGCGGAATTCTGAGAGCAATAGAAGAGTTGTGAAGCATTTTTAAGCGTCAGCGGAATTCCGAGAACAATGGAAGAATTCCGAAGCATTTTTAAACTTCAAAACTTCAGCAGAATTCCGAGAACAATGGTAGAATTCCGAAGCATTCTTAAACTTCAGCAGAATTACGCGCACAATTGAAGAGTTCCAAAGCATTCTTAAACTTCAGCGGAATTCCGAGAACAATGGAAGAGTTTTAAAGCAATTTTAAGCGTCAGCGGAATTCCGAGAACAATGGAAGTGTTCCGAAGCATTTTTAAACGTCAGCGGAATTCCGAGAACAATGGAAGAGTTCTGAAGCATTTTTAAAAGACAGCGGAATTCTGAGAAAAATAGAAGAGTTGTGAAGCATTTTTAAGCGTCAGCGGAATTCCGAGAACAATGGAAGAATTCCGAAGCATTTTTAAACTTCAAAACTTCAGCAGAATTCCGAGAACAACGGAAGAATTCCGAAGCATTCTTAAACTTCAGCGGAATTCCGAGAACAATGGAAGAGTTCCGAAGCATTTTTAAATGTCAGCGGAATTCCGAGAACAATGGAAGAGTTCCGAAGCATTTTTAAACTTCAGCAGAATTCCTGGCACAATGGAAGAGTTCTGAAGCATTTTTAAAAGTCAGCAGAATTCTGAAAACAATAGAAGGGTACCAAAGCATGTTTAAACTTCAGCGGAATTCTGAGAACAAGGTAAGAGTTCCGAAGCATTTTTAAACTTCACCGGAATTCCGAGAACAATGGAAGAGTTCCGAAGCATTTTTAAACTTCAGCAGAATTCCGAGAACAATGAAAGAGTTCCGAAGCATTCTTAAACTTCAGCAGAATTCCGGGAACAATGGAAGAGTTCCGAAGCATTTTTAAAAGTCAGCAGAATTCCGAGAACAATAGAAGGGTACCAAAGCATGTTTAAACTTCAGCGGAATTCTGAGAACAATGTAAGAGTTCCGAAGCATTTTTAAACTTCACCGGAATTCCAAGAACAATGGAAGAATCCCGAAGCATTTTTAAACGTCAGCGGAATTCCGAGAATAATGGAAGAGTTCTGAAGCATTTTTAAACGTCAGCGGAATTTTGAAAACAATGGAAGATTTCCGAAGCATTTTTAAACGTCAGCGGAATTCTGCGAACACTGGAAGAGTTCCGAAGCATTTTTAAATGTCAGCGGAATTCCGAGAACAATGGAAGAGTTGTGAAGCTATTTTAAACGTCAGCGGTATTCCGAGAACAATGGAAGAGTTCCGAAGCATTTTTAAACGTCAGCAGAATTCCGAGAACAATGGAAGAGTTCCGAAGCATTTTTAAACTTCAGCAGAATTCCGAGAACAATGGAAGAGTTCTGAAGCCTTTTTAAATGTCAGCGGAATTCCGAGAACAATGGAAGAGTTCCGAAGCATTTTTAAATGTCAGCGGAATTCCGAGAACAATGGAAGAGTTCTGAAGCATTTTTAAAAGTCAGCGGAATTCTGAGAAAAATAGAAGAGTTGTGAAGCATTTTTAAGCGTCAGCGGAATTCCGAGAACAATGGAAGAATTCCAAAGCATTTTTAAACTTCAAAACTTCAGCAGAATTCCGAGAACAATGGAAGAATTCCGAAGCATTCTTAAACTTCAGCGGAATTCCGAGAAAAATGGAAGAGTTCCGAAGCATTTTTAAAAGTCAGCGGAATTCCGAGAACAATGGAAGAGTTCCGAAGCATTTTTAAAAGTCAGCGGAATTCCGAGAACAATGGAAGAGTTCCGAAGCATTTTTAAACTTCAGCAGAATTCCTGGCACAATGGAAGAGTTCTGAAGCATTTTTAAAAGTCAGCAGAATTCCGAGAACAATAGAAGGGTACCAAAGCATGTTTAAACTTCAGCAGAATTCTGAGAACAATGGAAGAGTTCCAAAGCATTTTTAAACGTCAGCAGAATTCCGAGAACAATGGAAGAGTTCCGAAGCATTTTTAAACTTCAGCAGAATTCCGAGAACAATGGAAGAGTTCTGAAGCCTTTTTAAATGTCAGCGGAATTCCGAGAACAATGGAAGAGTTCTGAAGCATTTGTAAAAGTCAGCGGAATTCTGAGAACAATGTAAGAGTTCCGAAGCATTTTTAAACTTCACCGGAAATCCGAGAACAATGGAAGAGTTCCGAAGCATTTTTAAACGTCAGCGGAATACCGAGAACAATGGAAGAGTTCTGAAGCATTTTTAAGCGTCAGTGGAATTCTGAGCACAATGGAAGAATTCCGAAGCATTTTTAAACTTCAAAACTTCAGCAGAATTCCGAGAACAATGGAAGAGTTCCGAAGCATTCTTAAACTTCAGCGGAATTCCGAGAACAATGGAAGAGTTTTGAAGCAATTTTAAGCGTCAGCGGAATTCCGAGAACAATGGAAGAGTTCCGAAGCATTTTAAAACGTCAGCGGAATTCCGAGAACAATGGAAGAGTTCTGAAGCATTTTTAAAAGTCAGCGGAATTCTGAGAAAAATAGAAGAGTTGTGAAGCATTTTTAAGCGTCAGCGGAATTCCGAGAACAATGGAAGAGTTCCGAAGCATTTTTAAAAGTCAGCGGAATTCCGAGAACAATGGAAGAGTTCCGAAGCATTTTTAAACATCAGCGGAATTCCGAGAACAATGGAAGAGTTCTGAAGCATTTTTAAACGTCAGCGGAATTCCGAGAACAATAGAAGAGTTGTGAAGCATTTTTAAGCGTCAGCGGAATTCTGAGAACAATGGAAGAATTCCGAAGCATTTTTAAACTTCAAAATTTCAGCGGAATTCCGAGAACAATGGAAGAGTTTTAAAGCAATTTTAAGTGTCAGCAGAATTCCGAGAACAATGGAAGAGTTCCGAAGCATTTTTAAACGTCAGCGGAATTCTGCGAACACTGGAAGAGTTCCGAAGCATTTTTAAATGTCAGCGGAATTCCGAGAACAATGGAAGAGTTGTGAAGCATTTTTAAACGTCAGCGGAATTCCGAGAACAATGGAAGAGTTCCGAAGCATTTTTAAACTTCAGCAGAATTCCGAGAACAATGGAAGAGTTCTGAAGCCTTTTTAAATGTCAGCGGAATTCCGAGAACAATGGAAGAGTTCCGAAGCATTTTTAAACGTCAGCGGAATTCCGAGAACAATGGAAGAGTTCTGAAGCATTTGTAAAAGTCAGCGGAATTCTGAGAAAAATAGAAGAGTTGTGAAGCATTTTTAAGCGTCAGCGGAATTCCGAGAACAATGGAAGAATTCCGAAGCATTTTTAAACTTCAAAACTTCAGCAGAATTCCGAGAACAATGGAAGAATTTCGAAGCATTCTTAAACTTCAGCGGAATTCCGAGAACAATGGAAGAGTTCCGATGCATTTTTAAAAGTCAGCGGAATTCCGAGAACAATGGAAGAGTTCCGAAGCATTTTTAAAAGTCAGCGGAATTCCGAGAACAATGGAAGAGTTCCGAAGCATTTTTAAACTTCAGCAGAATTACTGGCACAATGGAAGAGTTCTGAAGCATTTTTAAAAGTCAGCAGAATTCCGAGAACAATAGAAGGGTACCAAAGCATGTTTAAACTTCAGCGGAATTCTGAGAACAATGTAAGAGTTCCGAAGCATTTTTAAACTTCACCGGAAATCCGAGAACAAGGGAAGAGTTCCGAAGCATTTTTAAACGTCAGCGGAATACCGAGAACAATGGAAGAGTTCTGAAGCATTTTTAAGCGTCAGCGGAATTCTGAGCACAATGGAAGAGTTCCGAAGCATTTTTAAACGTCAGCGGAATTCTGCGAACACTGGAAGAGTTCCGAAGCATTTTTAAATGTCAGCAGAATTCCGAGAACAATGGAAGAGTTGTGAAGCATTTTTAAACGTCAGCGGAATTCCGAGAACAATGGAAGAGTTCCGAAGCATTTTTAAACGTCAGCAGAATTCCGAGAACAATGGAAGAGTTCCGAAGCATTTTTAAACTTCAGCAGAATTCCGAGAACAATGGAAGAGTTCTGAAGCCTTTTTAAATGTCAGCGGAATTCCGAGAACAATGGAAGAGTTCCGAAGCATTTTTAAACGTCAGCGGAATTCCGAGAACAATGGAAGAGTTCTGAAGCATTTGTAAAAGTCAGCGGAATTCTGAGAAAAATAGAAGAGTTGTGAAGCATTTTTAAGCGTCAGCGGAATTCCGAGAACAATGGAAGAATTCCGAAGCCTTTTTAAACTTCAAAACTTCAGCAGAATTCCGAGAACAATGGAAGAATTTCAAAGCATTCTTAAACTTCAGCGGAATTCCGAGAACAATGGAAGAGTTCCGAAGCATTTTTAAAAGTCAGCGGAATTCCGAGAACAATGGAAGAGTTCCGAAACATTTTTAAAAGTCAGCGGAATTCCGAGAACAATGGAAGAGTTCCGAAGCATTTTTAAACTTCAGCAGAATTCCTGGCACAATGGAAGAGTTCTGAAGCATTTTTAAAAGTCAGCAGAATTCCGAGAACAATAGAAGGGTACCAAAGCATGTTTAAACTTCAGCGGAATTCTGAGAACAATGTAAGAGTTCCGAAGCATTTTTAAACTTCACCGGAAATCCGAGAACAATGGAAGTGTTCCGAAGCATTTTTAAACGTCAGCGGAATACCGAGAACAATGGAAGAGTTCTGAAGCATTTTTAAGCGTCAGCGGAATTCTGAGCACAATGGAAGAATTCCGAAGCATTTTTAAACTTCAATACTTCAGCAGAATTCCGAGAACAATGGAAGAGTTCCGAAGCATTCTTAAAATTCAGCGGAATTCCGAGAACAGTGGAAGAGTTTTGAAGCAATTTTAAGCGTCAGCGGAATTCCGAGAACAATGGAAGAGTTCCGAAGCATTTTTAAACGTCAGCGGAATTCCGAGAACAATGGAAGAGTTCTGAAGCATTTTTAAAAGTCAGCGGAATTCTGAGAAAAATAGAAGAGTTGTGAAGCATTTTTAAGCGTCAGCGGAATTCCGAGAACAATGAAAGAATTCCGAAGCATTTTTAAACTTCAAAACTTCAGCAGAATTCCGAGAACAATGGAAGAGTTCTGAAGCATTTTTAAAAGTCAGCGGAATTCTGAGAAAAATAGAAGAGTTGTGAAGCATTTTTAAGCGTCAGCGGAATTCCGAGAACAATGGAAGAATTCCGAAGCATTTTTAAACTTCAAAACTTCAGCAGAATTCCGAGAACAATGGAAGAGTTCCGAAGCATTTTTAAAAGTCAGCGGAATTCCGAGAACAATGGAAGAGTTCTGAAGCATTTTTAAAACTCAGCAGAATTCCGAGAACAATAGAAGGGTACCAAAGCATGTTTAAACTTCAGCGGAATTCTGAGAACAATGTAAGAGTTCCGAAGCATTTTTAAACTTCACCGGAATTCCGAGAACAATGGAAGAGTTCCGAAGCATTTTTAAACGTCAGCGGAATTCCGAGAACAATGGAAGAGTTCCGAAGCATTTTTAAACGTCAGCAGAATTCCGAGAACAATGGAAGAGTTCCGAAGCATTTTTAAACTTCAGCAGAATTCCGAGAACAATGGAAGAGTTCTGAAGCCTTTTTAAATGTCAGCGGAATTCCGAGAACAATGGAAGAGTTCCGAAGCATTTTTAAACGTCAGCGGAATTCCGAGAACAATGGAAGAGTTCTGAAGCATTTGTAAAAGTCAACGGAATTCTGAGAAAAATAGAAGAGTTGTGAAGCATTTTTAAGCGTCAGCGGAATTCCGAGAACAATGGAAGAATTCCGAAGCATTTTTAAACTTCAAAACTTCAGCAGAATTCCGAGAACAATGGAAGAATTTCGAAGCATTCTTAAACTTCAGCGGAATTCCGAGAACAATGGAAGAGTTCCGAAGCATTTTTAAAAGTCAGCGGAATTCCGAGAACAATGGAAGAGTTCCGAAGCATTTTTAAAAGTCAGCGGAATTCCGAGAACAATGGAAGAGTTCCGAAGCATTTTTAAACTTCAGCAGAATTCCTGGCACAATGGAAGAGATCTGAAGCATTTTTAAAGGTCAGAAGAATTCCGAGAACAATAGAAGGGTACCAAAGCATGTTTAAACTTCAGCGGAATTCTGAGAACAATGGAAGAGTTCCGAAGCATTTTTAAACGTCAGCGGAATACCGAGAACAATGGAAGAGTTCTGAAGCATTTTTTAAAGTCAGCGGAATTCCGAGAACAATGGAAGAGTTCCGAAGCATTTTTAAACGTCAGCGGAATACCGAGAACAATGGAAGAGTTCCGAAGCATTTTTAAAAGTCAGCGGAATTCCGAGAACAATGGAAGAGTTCCGAAGCATTTTTAAAAGTCAGCGGAATTCCGAGAACAATGGAAGAGTTCCGAAGCATTTTTAAACTTCAGCAGAATTCCTGGCACAATGGAAGAGTTCTGAAGCATTTTTAAAAGTCAGCAGAATTCCGAGAACAATAGAAGGGTACCAAAGCATGTTTAAACTTCAGCGGAATTCTGCGAACAATGTAAGAGTTCCGAAGCATTTTTAAACTTCACCGGAAATCCGAGAACAATGGAAGAGTTCCGAAGCATTTTTAAACGTCAGCGGAATACCGAGAACAATGGAAGAGTTCTGAAGCATTTTTAAACGTCAGCGGAATTCCGAGAACAATGGAAGAATTCCGAAGCATTTTTAAACTTCAAAACTTCAGCAGAATTCCGAGAACAATGGAAGAATTCCGAAGCATCTTTAAACTTCAAAACTTCAGCAGAATTCCGAGAACAATGGAAGAGTTCCGAGGCATTCTTAAACTTCAGCGGAATTCCGAGAACAATGGAAGAGTTTTGAAGCAATTTTAAGCGTCAGCGGAATTCCGAGAACAATGGAAGAGTTCCGAAGCATTTTTAAACGTCAGCGGAATTCTGCGAACACTGGAAGAGTTCCGAAGCATTTTTAAATGTCAGCGGAATTCCGAGAACAATGGAAGAGTTGTGAAGCATTTTTAAACGTCAGCGGAATTCCGAGAACAATGGAAGAGTTCCAAAGCATTTTTAAACGTCAGCAGAATTCCGAGAACAATGGAAGAGTTCCGAAGCATTTTTAAACTTCAGCAGAATTCCGAGAACAATGGAAGAGTTCTGAAGCCTTTTTAAATGTCAGCGGAATTCCGAGAACAATGGAAGAGTTCTGAAGCATTTGTAAAAGTCAGCGGAATTCTGAGAAAAATAGAAGAGTTGTGAAGCATTTTTAAGCGTCAGCGGAATTCCGAGAACAATGGAAGAATTCCGAAGCATTTTTAAACTTCAAAGCTTCAGCAGAATTCCGAGAACAATGGAAGAATTTCGAAGCATTCTTAAACTTCAGCGGAATTCCGAGAACAATGGAAGAGTTCCGAAGCAT
This sequence comes from Phyllobates terribilis, assembly GCF_046119375.1. Lineage (NCBI taxonomy): Eukaryota > Metazoa > Chordata > Amphibia > Anura > Dendrobatidae > Phyllobates > Phyllobates terribilis. The sequence goes on along the minus strand of NW_027362788.1, from coordinate 7,334,305 downwards.
TTTTAAAAGTCAGCGGAATTCCGAGAACAATGGAAGAGTTCCGAAGCATTTTTAAACTTCAGCAGAATTCCTGGCACAATGGAAGAGTTCTGAAGCATTTTTAAAAGTCAGCAGAATTCCGAGAACAATAGAAGGGTACCAAAGCATGTTTAAACTTCAGCGGAATTCTGAGAACAATGTAAGAGTTCCGAAGCATTTTTAAACTTCACCGGAATTCCGAGAACAATGGAAGAGTTCCGAAGCATTTTTAAACGTCAGCGGAATACCGAGAACAATGGAAGAGTTCTGAAGCATTTTTTAAAGTCAGCGGAATTCCGAGAACAATGGAAGAGTTCCGAAGCATTTTTAAACGTCAGCGGAATACCGAGAACAATGGAAGAGTTCCGAAGCATTTTTAAAAGTCAGCGGAATTCCGAGAACAATGGAAGAGTTCCGAAGCATTTTTAAAAGTCAGCGGAATTCCGAGAACAATGGAAGAGTTCCGAAGCATTTTTAAACTTCAGCAGAATTCCTGGCACAATGGAAGAGTTCTGAAGCATTTTTAAAAGTCAGCAGAATTCCGAGAACAATAGAAGGGTACCAAAGCATGTTTAAACTTCAGCGGAATTCTGCGAACAATGTAAGAGTTCCGAAGCATTTTTAAACTTCACCGGAAATCCGAGAACAATGGAAGAGTTCCGAAGCATTTTTAAACGTCAGCGGAATACCGAGAACAATGGAAGAGTTCTGAAGCATTTTTAAACGTCAGCGGAATTCCGAGAACAATGGAAGAATTCCGAAGCATTTTTAAACTTCAAAACTTCAGCAGAATTCCGAGAACAATGGAAGAATTCCGAAGCATCTTTAAACTTCAAAACTTCAGCAGAATTCCGAGAACAATGGAAGAGTTCCGAGGCATTCTTAAACTTCAGCGGAATTCCGAGAACAATGGAAGAGTTTTGAAGCAATTTTAAGCGTCAGCGGAATTCCGAGAACAATGGAAGAGTTCCGAAGCATTTTTAAACGTCAGCGGAATTCTGCGAACACTGGAAGAGTTCCGAAGCATTTTTAAATGTCAGCGGAATTCCGAGAACAATGGAAGAGTTGTGAAGCATTTTTAAACGTCAGCGGAATTCCGAGAACAATGGAAGAGTTCCAAAGCATTTTTAAACGTCAGCAGAATTCCGAGAACAATGGAAGAGTTCCGAAGCATTTTTAAACTTCAGCAGAATTCCGAGAACAATGGAAGAGTTCTGAAGCCTTTTTAAATGTCAGCGGAATTCCGAGAACAATGGAAGAGTTCTGAAGCATTTTGTAAAAGTCAGCGGAATTCTGAGAAAAATAGAAGAGTTGTGAAGCATTTTTAAGCGTCAGCGGAATTCCGAGAACAATGGAAGAATTCCGAAGCATTTTTAAACTTCAAAGCTTCAGCAGAATTCCGAGAACAATGGAAGAATTTCGAAGCATTCTTAAACTTCAGCGGAATTCCGAGAACAATGGAAGAGTTCCGAAGCATTTTTAAAAGTCAGCGGAATTCCGAGAACAATGGAAGAGTTCCGAAGCATTTTTAAAAGTCAGCGGAATTCCGAGAACATTGGAAGAGTTCCGAAGCATTTTTAAACTTCAGCAGAATTCCTGGCACAATGGAAGAGTTCTGAAGCATTTTTAAAAGTCAGCAGAATTCCGAGAACAATAGAAGGGTACCAAAGCATGTTTAAACTTCAGCGGAATTCTGAGAACAATGTAAGAGTTCCGAAGCATTTTTAAACTTCACCGGAAATCCGAGAACAATGGAAGAGTTCCGAAGCATTTTTAAACGTCAGCGGAATACCGAGAACAATGGAAGAGTTCTGAAGCATTTTTAAGCGTCAGTGGAATTCTGAGCACAATGGAAGAATTCCGAAGCATTTTTAAACTTCAAAACTTCAGCAGAATTCCGAGAACAATGGAAGAGTTCCGAAGCATTCTTAAACTTCAGCGGAATTCCGAGAACAATGGAAGAGTTTTGAAGCAATTTTAAGCGTCAGCGGAATTCCGAGAACAATGGAAGAGTTCCGAAGCATTTTAAAACGTCAGCGGAATTCCGAGAACAATGGAAGAGTTCTGAAGCATTTTTAAAAGTCAGCGGAATTCTGAGAAAAATAGAAGAGTTGTGAAGCATTTTTAAGCGTCAGCGGAATTCCGAGAACAATGGAAGAGTTCCGAAGCATTTTTAAAAGTCAGCGGAATTCCGAGAACAATGGAAGAGTTCCGAAGCATTTTTAAACATCAGCGGAATTCCGAGAACAATGGAAGAGTTCTGAAGCATTTTTAAACGTCAGCGGAATTCCGAGAACAATAGAAGAGTTGTGAAGCATTTTTAAGCGTCAGCGGAATTCTGAGAACATTGGAAGAATTCCGAAGCATTTTTAAACTTCAAAACTTCAGCGGAATTCCGAGAACAATGGAAGAGTTTTAAAGCAATTTTAAGTGTCAGCAGAATTCCGAGAACAATGGAAGAGTTCTGAAGCATTTGTAAAAGTCAGCGGAATTCTGAGAAAAATAGAAGAGTTGTGAAGCATTTTTAAGCGTCAGCGGAATTCCGAGAACAATGGAAGAATTCCGAAGCATTTTTAAACTTCAAAACTTCAGCAGAATTCCGAGAACAATGGAAGAATTTCGAAGCATTCTTAAACTTCAGCGGAATTCCGAGAACAATGGAAGAGTTCCGAAGCATTTTTAAAAGTCAGCGGAATTCCGAGAACAATGGAAGAGTTCCGAAGCATTTTTAAAAGTCAGCGGAATTCCGAGAACAATGGAAGAGTTCCGAAGCATTTTTAAACTTCAGCAGAATTACTGGCACAATGGAAGAGTTCTGAAGCATTTTTAAAAGTCAGCAGAATTCCGAGAACAATAGAAGGGTACCAAAGCATGTTTAAACTTCAGCGGAATTCTGAGAACAATGTAAGAGTTCCGAAGCATTTTTAAACTTCACCGGAAATCCGAGAACAAGGGAAGAGTTCCGAAGCATTTTTAAACGTCAGCGGAATACCGAGAACAATGGAAGAGTTCTGAAGCATTTTTAAGCGTCAGCGGAATTCTGAGCACAATGGAAGAGTTCCGAAGCATTTTTAAACGTCAGCGGAATTCTGCGAACACTGGAAGAGTTCCGAAGCATTTTTAAATGTCAGCGGAATTCCGAGAACAATGGAAGAGTTGTGAAGCATTTTTAAACGTCAGCGGAATTCCGAGAACAATGGAAGAGTTCCGAAGCATTTTTAAACGTCAGCAGAATTCCGAGAACAATGGAAGAGTTCCGAAGCATTTTTAAACTTCAGCAGAATTCCGAGAACAATGGAAGAGTTCTGAAGCCTTTTTAAATGTCAGCGGAATTCCGAGAACAATGGAAGAGTTCCGAAGCATTTTTAAACGTCAGCGGAATTCCGAGAACAATGGAAGAGTTCTGAAGCATTTGTAAAAGTCAGCGGAATTCTGAGAAAAATAGAAGAGTTGTGAAGCATTTTTAAGCGTCAGCGGAATTCCGAGAACAATGGAAGAATTCCAAAGCCTTTTTAAACTTCAAAACTTCAGCAGAATTCCGAGAACAATGGAAGAATTTCGAAGCATTCTTAAACTTCAGCGGAATTCCGAGAACAATGGAAGAGTTCCGAAGCATTTTTAAAAGTCAGCGGAATTCCGAGAACAATGGAAGAGTTCCGAAACATTTTTAAAAGTCAGCGGAATTCCGAGAACAATGGAAGAGTTCCGAAGCATTTTTAAACTTCAGCAGAATTCCTGGCACAATGGAAGAGTTCTGAAGCATTTTTAAAAGTCAGCAGAATTCCGAGAACAATAGAAGGGTACCAAAGCATGTTTAAACTTCAGCGGAATTCTGAGAACAATGTAAGAGTTCCGAAGCATTTTTAAACTTTACCGGAAATCCGAGAACAATGGAAGTGTTCCGAAGCATTTTTAAACGTCAGCGGAATACCGAGAACAATGGAAGAGTTCTGAAGCATTTTTAAGCGTCAGCGGAATTCTGAGCACAACGGAAGAATTCCGAAGCATTTTTAAACTTCAAAACTTCAGCAGAATTCCGAGAACAATGGAAGAGTTCCGAAGCATTCTTAAAATTCAGCGGAATTCCGAGAACAGTGGAAGAGTTTTGAAGCAATTTTAAGCGTCAGCGGAATTCCGAGAACAATGGAAGAGTTCCGAAGCATTTTTAAACGTCAGCGGAATTCCGAGAACAATGGAAGAGTTCTGAAGCATTTTTAAAAGTCAGCGGAATTCTGAGAAAAATAGAAGAGTTGTGAAGCATTTTTAAGCGTCAGCGGAATTCCGAGAACAATGAAAGAATTCCGAAGCATTTTTAAACTTCAAAACTTCAGCAGAATTCCGAGAACAATGGAAGAGTTCTGAAGCATTTTTAAAAGTCAGCGGAATTCTGAGAAAAATAGAAGAGTTGTGAAGCATTTTTAAGCGTCAGCGGAATTCCGAGAACAATGAAAGAATTCCGAAGCATTTTTAAACTTCAAAACTTCAGCAGAATTCCGAGAACAATGGAAGATTTCTGAAGCATTTTTAAAAGTCAGCGGAATTCTGAGAAAAATAGAAGAGTTGTGAAGCATTTTTAAGCGTCAGCGGAATTCCGAGAACAATGGAAGAATTCCGAAGCATTTTTAAACTTCAAAACTTCAGCAGAATTCCGAGAACAATGGAAGAATTCCGAAGCATTTTTAAACTTCAGCGGAATTCCGAGAACAATGGAAGAGTTCCGAAGCATTTCTAAAAGTCAGCGGAATTCCGAGAACAATGGAAGAGTTCCGAAGCATTTTTAAAAGTCAGCGGAATTCCGAGAACAATGGAAGAGTTCCGAAGCATTTTTAAACTTCAGCAGAATTCCTGGCACAATGGAAGAGTTCTGAAGCATTTTTAAAACTCAGCAGAATTCCGAGAACAATAGAAGGGTACCATAGCATGTTTAAACTTCAGCGGAATTCTGAGAACAATGTAAGAGTTCCGAAGCATTTTTAAACTTCACCGGAATTCCGAGAACAATGGAAGAGTTCCGAAGCATTTTTAAACGTCAGCGGAATTCCGAGAACAATGGAAGAGTTCCGAAGCATTTTTAAACGTCAGCAGAATTCCGAGAACAATGGAAGAGTTCCGAAGCATTTTTAAACTTCAGCAGAATTCCGAGAACAATGGAAGAGTTCTGAAGCCTTTTTAAATGTCAGCGGAATTCCGAGAACAATGGAAGAGTTCCGAAGCATTTTTAAACGTCAGCGGAATTCCGAGAACAATGGAAGAGTTCTGAAGCATTTGTAAAAGTCAACGGAATTCTGAGAAAAATAGAAGAGTTGTGAAGCATTTTTAAGCGTCAGCGGAATTCCGAGAACAATGGAAGAATTCCGAAGCATTTTTAAACTTCAAAACTTCAGCAGAATTCCGAGAACAATGGAAGAATTTCGAAGCATTCTTAAACTTCAGCGGAATTCCGAGAACAATGGAAGAGTTCCGAAGCATTTTTAAAAGTCAGCGGAATTCCGAGAACAATGGAAGAGTTCCGAAGCATTTTTAAATGTCAGCGGAATTCCGAGAACAATGGAAGAGTTCCGAAGCATTTTTAAACATCAGCGGAATTCCGAGAACAATGGAAGAGTTCCGAAGCATTTTTAAAAGTCAGCGGAATTCCGAGAACAATGGAAGAGTTGTGAAGCATTTTTAAACATCAGCGGAATTCCGAGAACAATGGAAGAGTTCCGAAGCATTTTTAAACGTCAGCGGAATTCCAAGAACAATGGAAGAGTTCTGAAGCCTTTTTAAATGTCAGCGGAAATCCGAGAACAATGGAAGAGTTCCGAAGCATTTTTAAACTTCATCAGAATTCCGAGAACAATGGAAGAGTTCCGAAGCATTTTTAAATGTCAGCGGAATTCCGAGAACAATGGAAGAGTTGTGAAGCATTTTTAAACGTCAGCGGAATTCCGAGAACAATGGAAGAGTTCCAAAGCATTTTTAAACGTCAGCAGAATTCCGAGAACAATGGAAGAGTTCCGAAGCATTTTTAAACTTCAGCAGAATTCCGAGAACAATGGAAGAGTTCTGAAGCCTTTTTAAATGTCAGCGGAATTCCGAGAACAATGGAAGAGTTCCGAAGCATTTTTAAACGTCAGCGGAATTCCGAGAACAATGGAAGAGTTCTGAAGCATTTGTAAAAGTCAGCGGAATTCTGAGAAAAATAGAAGAGTTGTGAAGCATTTTTAAGCGTCAGCGGAATTCCGAGAACAATGGAAGAATTCCGAAGCCTTTTTAAACTTCAAAACTTCAGCAGAATTCCGAGAACAATGGAAGAATTTCGAAGCATTCTTAAACTTCAGCGGAATTCCGAGAACAATGGAAGAGTTCCGAAGCATTTTTAAAAGTCAGCGGAATTCCGAGAACAATGGAAGAGTTCCGAAACATTTTTAAAAGTCAGCGGAATTCCGAGAACAATGGAAGAGTTCCGAAGCATTTTTAAACTTCAGCAGAATTCCTGGCACAATGGAAGAGTTCTGAAGCATTTTTAAAAGTCAGCAGAATTCCGAGAACAATAGAAGGGTACCAAAGCATGTTTAAACTTCAGCGGAATTCTGAGAACAATGTAAGAGTTCCGAAGCATTTTTAAACTTCACCGGAAATCCGAGAACAATGGAAGTGTTCCGAAGCATTTTTAAACGTCAGCGGAATACCGAGAACAATGGAAGAGTTCTGAAGCATTTTTAAGCGTCAGCGGAATTCTGAGCACAACGGAAGAATTCCGAAGCATTTTTAAACTTCAAAACTTCAGCAGAATTCCGAGAACAATGGAAGAGTTCCGAAGCATTCTTAAAATTCAGCGGAATTCCGAGAACAGTGGAAGAGTTTTGAAGCAATTTTAAGCGTCAGCGGAATTCCGAGAACAATGGAAGAGTTCCGAAGCATTTTTAAACGTCAGCGGAATTCCGAGAACAATGGAAGAGTTCTGAAGCATTTTTAAAAGTCAGCGGAATTCTGAGAAAAATAGAAGAGTTGTGAAGCATTTTTAAGCGTCAGCGGAATTCCGAGAACAATGAAAGAATTCCGAAGCATTTTTAAACTTCAAAACTTCAGCAGAATTCCGAGAACAATGGAAGAGTTCTGAAGCATTTTTAAAAGTCAGCGGAATTCTGAGAAAAATAGAAGAGTTGTGAAGCATTTTTAAGCGTCAGCGGAATTCCGAGAACAATGAAAGAATTCCGAAGCATTTTTAAACTTCAAAACTTCAGCAGAATTCCGAGAACAATGGAAGAGTTCTGAAGCATTTTTAAAAGTCAGCGGAATTCTGAGAAAAATAGAAGAGTTGTGAAGCATTTTTAAGCGTCAGCGGAATTCCGAGAACAATGGAAGAATTCCGAAGCATTTTTAAACTTCAAAACTTCAGCAGAATTCCGAGAACAATGGAAGAATTCCAAAGCATTTTTAAACTTCAGCGGAATTCCGAGAACAATGGAAGAGTTCCGAAGCATTTCTAAAAGTCAGCGGAATTCCGAGAACAATGGAAGAGTTCCGAAGCATTTTTAAAAGTCAGCGGAATTCCGAGAACAATGGAAGAGTTCCGAAGCATTTTTAAACTTCAGCAGAATTCCTGGCACAATGGAAGAGTTCTGAAGCATTTTTAAAACTCAGCAGAATTCCGAGAACAATAGAAGGGTACCATAGCATGTTTAAACTTCAGCGGAATTCTGAGAACAATGTAAGAGTTCCGAAGCATTTTTAAACTTCACCGGAATTCCGAGAACAATGGAAGAGTTCCGAAGCATTTTTAAACGTCAGCGGAATTCCGAGAACAATGGAAGAGTTCCGAAGCATTTTTAAACGTCAGCAGAATTCCGAGAACAATGGAAGAGTTCCGAAGCATTTTTAAACTTCAGCAGAATTCCGAGAACAATGGAAGAGTTCTGAAGCCTTTTTAAATGTCAGCGGAATTCCGAGAACAATGGAAGAGTTCCGAAGCATTTTTAAACGTCAGCGGAATTCCGAGAACAATGGAAGAGTTCTGAAGCATTTGTAAAAGTCAACGGAATTCTGAGAAAAATAGAAGAGTTGTGAAGCATTTTTAAGCGTCAGCGGAATTCCGAGAACAATGGAAGAATTCCGAAGCATTTTTAAACTTCAAAACTTCAGCAGAATTCCGAGAACAATGGAAGAATTTCGAAGCATTCTTAAACTTCAGCGGAATTCCGAGAACAATGGAAGAGTTCCGAAGCATTTTTAAAAGTCAGCGGAATTCCGAGAACAATGGAAGAGTTCCGAAGCATTTTTAAATGTCAGCGGAATTCCGAGAACAATGGAAGAGTTCCGAAGCATTTTTAAACATCAGCGGAATTCCGAGAACAATGGAAGAGTTCCGAAGCATTTTTAAAAGTCAGCGGAATTCCGAGAACAATGGAAGAGTTGTGAAGCATTTTTAAACATCAGCGGAATTCCGAGAACAATGGAAGAGTTCCGAAGCATTTTTAAACGTCAGCGGAATTCCAAGAACAATGGAAGAGTTCTGAAGCCTTTTTAAATGTCAGCGGAAATCCGAGAACAATGGAAGAGTTCCGAAGCATTTTTAAACTTCATCAGAATTCCGAGAACAATGGAAGAGTTCCGAAGCATTCTTAAACTTCAGCGGAATTCCGAAAACAATGGAAGAGTTCCGAAGCATTTTTAAATGTCAGCGGAATTCCGAGAACAATAGAAGAGTTGTGAAGCAGTTTTAAGCGTCAGCGTAATTCCGAGAACAATGGAAGATTTCCGAAGCATTTTTAAACTTCAGCAGAATTCCGAGAACAATGGAAGAGTTCCGAAGCATTCTTAAACTTCAGCGGAATTCCGAAAACAATGGAAGAGTTCCGAATCATTTTTAAATGTCAGCGGAATTCCGAGAACAATAGAAGAGTTGTGAAGCATTTTTAAGCGTCAGCGGAATTCCGACAACAATGGAAGAGTTCCGAAGCATTTTTAAAAGTCAGCGGAATTCTGAGAACAATAGAAGAGTTGTGAAGCATTTTTAAGCGTCAGCGGAATTCCGAGAACAATGGAAGAATTCCGAAGCATTTTAAAACTTCAAAACTTTAGCAGAATTCCGAGAACAATGGAAGAGTTCCGAAGCATTCTTAAACTTCACCGCAATTCCGAGAACAATGGAAGAGTTCCGAAGCATTTTTAAACGTCAGCGGAATTCCGAGAACAATGGAAGAGTTCTGAAGCATTTTTAAAAGTCAGCGGAATTCCGAGAACAATTTAAGAGTTCTGAAGCATTTTTAAACATCAGCGGAATTTTGAAAACAATGGAAGATTTCCGAAGCATTTTTAAAAGTCAGCGGAATTCTGAGAACAATAGAAGAGTTGTGAAGCATTTTTAAGCGTCAGCGGAATTGCGAGAACAATGGAAGAGTTCCGAAGCATTCTTAAACTTCAGCGGAATTCCGAGAACAATGGAAGAGTTCCGAAGCATTTTTAAAAGTCAGCGGAATTCCGAGAACAATAGAAGAGTTCAGAAGCATTTTTAAACTTCAGCAGAATTCCTGGATCAATGGAAGAGTTCCGAAGCATTTTTAAAAGTCAGCAGAATTCCGAGAACAATAGAAGGGTACCAAAGCATGTTTAAACTTCAGCGGAATTCTGAGAACAATGTAAGAGTTCCGAAGCATTTTTAAACTTCACCGGAATTCCGAGAACAATGGAAGAGTTCCGAAGCATTTTTAAACGTCAGCGGAATTCCAGAACAATGGAAGAGTTCCGAAGCATTTTTAAACTTCAGCAGAATTCCGAGAACAATGGAAGAGTTCCGAAGCATTTTTAAACTTCAGCAGAATTCCGAGAACAATGGAAGAGTTCCGAAGCATACTTAAACTTCAGCGGAATTCCGAGAACAATGGAAGAATTCTGAAGCATTTTTAAAAATCAGCGGAATACCGAGAACAATGGAAGAGTTGTGTAGCATTCTTAAACTTCAGCGGAATTCCGAGAACAATGGAAGAGTTCCGAAGCATTTTTAAAAGTCAGCGGAATTCCGAGAACAATGGAAGAGTTCCGAAGCATTTTTAAAAGTCAGCGGAATTCCGAGAACAATGGAAGAGTTCCGAAGCATTTTTAAACTTCAGCAGAATTCCTGGCACAATGGAAGAGATCTGAAGCATTTTTAAAGGTCAGCAGAATTCCGAGAACAATAGAAGGGTACCAAAGCATGTTTAAACTTCAGCGGAATTCTGAGAACAATGGAAGAGTTCCGAAGCATTTTTAAACGTCAGCGGAATACCGAGAACAATGGAAGAGTTCTGAAGCATTTTTAAAAGTCAGCGGAATTCTGAGAACAATAGAAGAGTTGTGAAGCATTTTTAAGCGTCAGCGGAATTCCGAGAACAATGGAAGAATTCCGAAGCATTTTTAAACTTCAAAACTTCAGCAGAATTCCGAGAACAATGGAAGAGTTCCGAAGCATTCTTAAACTTCAGCGGAATTCCGAGAACAATGGAAGAGTTTTGAAGCAATTTTAAGCGTCAGCGGAATTCCGAGAACAATGGAAGAGTTCCGAAGCATTTTTAAACGTCAGCAGAATTCCGAGAACAATGGAAGAGTTCCGAAGCATTTTTAAACTTCAGCAGAATTCCGAGAACAATGGAAGAGTTCTGAAGCCTTTTTAAATGTCAGCGGAATTCCGAGAACAATGGAAGAGTTGTGAAGCATTTTTAAACGTCAGTGGGATTCCAAGAACAATGGAAGAGTTCCGAAGCATTTTTAAATGTCAGCGGAATTCTGAGAACAATGGAAGAGTTCCGAAGCATTTTTAAACTTCAGCAGAATTCCGAGAACAATGGAAGAGTTCCGAAGCATACTTAAACTTAAGCGGAATTCCGAGAACAATGGAAGAGTTCAGAAGCATTTTTAAAAGTCAGCGGAATTCCGAGAACAATGGAAGAGTTCCGAAGCATTTTTAAACGTCAGCGGAATTCCAAGAACAATGGAAGAGTTCTGAAGCCTTTTTAAATGTCAGCGGAATTCCGAGAACAATGGAAGAGTTCCGAAGCATTTTTAAACTTCATCAGAATTCCGAGAACAATGGAAGAGTTCCAAAGCATTCTTAAACTTCAGCGGAATTCCGAAAACAATGGAAGAGTTCCGAAGCATTTTTAAATGTCAGCGGAATTCCGAGAACAATAGAAGAGTTGTGAAGCAGTTTTAAGCGTCAGCGTAATTCCGAGAACAATGGAAGAGTTCCGAAGCATTTTTAAACTTCAGCAGAATTCCGAGAACAATGAAAGAGTTCCGAAGCATTCTTAAACTTCAGCGGAATTCCGAAAACAATGGAAGAGTTCCGAATCATTTTTAAATGTCAGCGGAATTCCGAGAACAATAGAAGAGTTGTGAAGCATTTTTAAGCGTCAGCGGAATTCCGACAACAATGGAAGAGTTCCGAAGCATTTTTAAAAGTCAGCGGAATTCTGAGAACAATAGAAGAGTTGTGAAGCATTTTTAAGCGTCAGCGGAATTCCGAGAACAATGGAAAAATTCCGAAGCATTTTAAAACTTCAAAACTTTAGCAGAATTCCGAGAACAATGGAAGAGTTCCGAAGCATTCTTAAACTTCACCGCAATTCCGAGAACAATGGAAGAGTTCCGAAGCATTTTTAAACGTCAGCGGAATTCCGAGAACAATGGAAGAGTTCTGAAGCATTTTTAAAAGTCAGCGGAATTCCGAGAACAATTTAAGAGTTCTGAAGCATTTTTAAACATCAGCGGAATTTTGAAAACAATGGAAGATTTCCGAAGCATTTTTAAAAGTCAGCGGAATTCCGAGAACAATTTAAGAGTTCTGAAGCATTTTTAAACATCAGCGGAATTTTGAAAACAATGGAAGATTTCCGAAGCATTTTTAAAAGTCAGCGGAATTCTGAGAACAATAGAAGAGTTGTGAAGCATTCTTAAGCGTCAGCGGAATTCCGAGAACAATGGAAGAGTTCCGAAGCATTCTTAAACTTCAGCGGAATTCCGAGAACAATGGAAGAGTTCCGAAGCATTTTTAAAAGTCAGCGGAATTCCGAGAACAATAGAAGAGTTCAGAAGCATTTTTAAACTTCAGCAGAATTCCTGGATCAATGGAAGAGTTCCGAAGCATTTTTAAAAGTCAGCAGAATTCCGAGAACAATAGAAGTGTACCAAAGCATGTTTAAACTTCAGCGGAATTCTGAGAACAATGTAAGAGTTCCGAAGCATTTTTAAACTTCACCGGAATTCCGAGAACAATGGAAGAGTTCCGAAGCATTTTTAAACGTCAGCGGAATTCCAGAACAATGGAAGAGTTCCGAAGCATTTTTAAACTTCAGCAGAATTCCGAGAACAATGGAAGAGTTCCGAAGCATTTTTAAACTTCAGCAGAATTCCGAGAACAATGGAAGAGTTCCGAAGCATACTTAAACTTCAGCGGAATTCCGAGAACAATGGAAGAATTCTGAAGCATTTTTAAAAGTCAGCGGAATACCGAGAACAATGGAAGAGTTGTGTAGCATTTTTAAACGTCAGCGGAATTCCAGAACAATGGAAGAGTTCCGAAGCATTTTTAAATGTCAGCGGAATTCCGAGAACAATGGAAGAGTTCTGAAGCATTTTTAAACGTCAGCGGATTTTGAAAACAATGGAAGATTTCCGAAGCATTTTTAAACGTCAGCGGAATTTGGAGAACAATCGAAGAGTTCCGAAGCATTTTTAAACTTCAACGGAATTTGGAGAACAATCGAAGAGTTCCGAAGCAATTTTAAAAGTCAGCGGAATTCCGAGAACAATGGAAGAGTTGTGAAGCATTTTTAAACGTCAGTGGAATTCCAAGAACAATGGAAGAGTTCCGAAGCATTTTTAAATGTCAGCGGAATTCTGAGAAAAATGGAAGAGTTCCGAAGCATTTTTAAACTTCACCAGAATTCCGAGAACAATGGAAGAGTTCCGAAGCATACTTAAACTTCAGCGGAATTCCGAGAACAATGGAAGAGTTCAGAAGCATTTTTAAAAGTCAGCGGAATTCCGAGAACAATGGAAGAGTTGTGAAGCATTTTTAAACATCAGCGGAATTCCGAGAACAATGGAAGAGTTCCGAAGCATTTTTAAACGTCAGCGGAATTCCAAGAACAATGGAAGAGTTCTGAAGCCTTTTTAAATGTCAGCGGAATTCCGAGAACAATGGAAGAGTTCCGAAGCATTTTTAAATGTCAGCGGAATTCCGAGAACAATAGAAGAGTTGTGAAGCAGTTTTAAGCGTCAGCGTAATTCCGAGAACAATGGAAGATTTCCGAAGCATTTTGAAACTTCAGCAGAATTCCGAGAACAATGGAAGAGTTCCGAAGCATTTTTAAACTTCAGCAGAATTCCGAGAACAATGGAAGAGTTCCGAAGCATTCTTAAACTTCAGCGGAATTCCGAAAACAATGGAAGAGTTCCGAATCATTTTTAAATGTCAGCGGAATTCCGAGAACAATAGAAGAGTTGTGAAGCATTTTTAAGCGTCAGCGGAATTCCGAGAACAATGGAAGAGTTCCGAAGCATTCTTAAACTTCAGCGGAATTCCGAGAACAATAGAAGAGTTCAGAAGCATTTTTAAACTTCAGCAGAATTCCTGGATCAATGGAAGAGTTCCGAAGCATTTTTAAAAGTCAGCAGAATTCCGAGAACAATAGAAGGGTACCAAAGCATGTTTAAACTTCACCGGAATTCTGAGAACAATGTAAGAGTTCCGAAGCATTTTTAAACTTCACCGGAATTCCGAGAACAATGGAAGAGTTCCGAAGCATTTTTAAACGTCAGCGGAATTTTGAAAACAATGGAAGATTTCCGAAGCATTTTTAAACTTCAGCAGAATTCCTGGATCAATGGAAGAGTTCCGAAGCATTTTTAAAAGTCAGCAGAATTCCGAGAACAATAGAAGGGTACCAAAGCATGTTTAAACTTCAGCGGAATTCTGAGAACAATGTAAGAGTTCCGAAGCATTTTTAAACTTCACCGGAATTCCGAGAACAATGGAAGAGTTCTGAAGCATTTTTAAACGTCAGCGGAATTTTGAAAACAATGGAAGATTTCCGAAGCATTTTTAAACGTCAGCAGAATTCTGCGAACACTGGAAGAGTTCCGAAGCATTTTTAAACTTCAGCGGAATTTGGAGAACAATCGAAGAGTTCCGAAGCATTTTTAAAAGTCAGCGGAATTCCGAGAACACTGGAAGAGTTCCGAAGCATTTTTAAACTTCAGCGGAATTTGGAGAACAATCAAAGAGTTCCGAAGCATTTTTAAAAGTCAGCGGAATTCCGAGAACAATGGAAGAGTTGTGAAGCATTTTTAAACGTCAGCGGAATTCCGAGAACAATGGAAGAGTTCCGAAGCATTTTTAAACGTCAGCGGAATTCCGAGAACAATGGAAGGGTTCTGAAGCCTTTTTAAATGTCAGCGGAATTCCGAGAACAATGGAAGACTTCTGAAGCATTTTTAAATGTCAGCGGAATTCTGAGAACAATGGAAGAGTTCCGAAGCATTTTTAAACTTCAGCAGAATTCCGAGAACAATGGAAGAGTTCCGAAGCATACTTAAACTTCAGCGGAATTCCAAGAACAAAGGAAGAATTCTGAAGCATTTTTAAAAGTCAGCAGAATACCGAGAACAATGGAAGAGTTGTGAAGCATTTTTAAACGTCAGCGGAATTCCAGAACAATGGAAGAGTTCCGAAGCATTTTTAAATGTCAGCGGAATTCCGAGAACAATGGAAGAGTTCTGAAGCATTTTTAAACGTCAGCGGAATTTGGAGAACAATCGAAGAGTTCCGAAGCATTTTTAAACTTCAACAGAATTTGGAGAACAATCGAAGAGTTCCGAAGCAATTTTAAAAGTCAGCGGAATTCCGAGAACAATGGAAGAGTTGTGAAGCATTTTTAAACTTCAGCAGAATTCCTGGCACAATGGAAGAGTTCTGAAGCATTTTTAAAAGTCAGCAGAATTCCGAGAACAATAGAAGGGTACCAAAGCATGTTTAAACTTCAGCGGAATTCTGAGAACAATGTAAGAGTTCCGAAGCATTTTTAAACTTCACCGGAAATCCGAGAACAAGGGAAGAGTTCCGAAGCATTTTTAAACGTCAGCGGAATACCGAGAACAATGGAAGAGTTCTGAAGCATTTTTAAGCGTCAGCGGAATTCTGAGCACAATGGAAGAGTTCCGAAGCATTTTTAAACGTCAGCGGAATTCTGCGAACACTGGAAGAGTTCCGAAGCATTTTTAAATGTCAGCGGAATTCCGAGAACAATGGAAGAGTTGTGAAGCATTTTTAAACGTCAGCGGAATTCCGAGAACAATGGAAGAGTTCCGAAGCATTTTTAAACGTCAGCAGAATTCCGAGAACAATGGAAGAGTTCCGAAGCATTTTTAAACTTCAGCAGAATTCCGAGAACAATGGAAGAGTTCTGAAGCCTTTTTAAATGTCAGCGGAATTCCGAGAACAATGGAAGGGTTCCGAAGCATTTTTAAACGTCAGCGGAATTCCGAGAACAATGGAAGAGTTCTGAAGCATTTGTAAAAGTCAGCGGAATTCTGAGAAAAATAGAATAGTTGTGAAGCATTTTTAAGCGTCAGCGGAATTCCAAGAACAATGGAAGAATTCCGAAGCCTTTTTAAACTTCAAAACTTCAGCAGAATTCCGAGAACAATGGAAGAATTTCGAAGCATTCTTAAACTTCAGCGGAATTCCGAGAACAATGGAAGAGTTCCGAAGCATTTTTAAAAGTCAGCGGAATTCCGAGAACAATGGAAGAGTTCCGAAACATTTTTAAAAGTCAGCGGAATTCCGAGAACAATGGAAGAGTTCCGAAGCATTTTTAAACTTCAGCAGAATTCCTGGCATAATGGAAGAGTTCTGAAGCATTTTTAAAAGTCAGCAGAATTCCGAGAACAATAGAAGGGTACCAAAGCATGTTTAAACTTCAGCGGAATTCTGAGAACAATGTAAGAGTTCCGAAGCATTTTTAAACTTCACCGGAAATCCGAGAACAATGGAAGTGTTCCGAAGCATTTTTAAACGTCAGCGGAATACCGAGAACAATGGAAGAGTTCTGAAGCATTTTTAAGCGTCAGCGGAATTCTGAGCACAATGGAAGAATTCCGAAGCATTTTTAAACTTCAAAACTTCAGCAGAATTCCGAGAACAATGGAAGAGTTCCGAAGCATTCTTAAACTTCAGCGGAATTCCGAGAACAATGGAAGAGTTTTGAAGCAATTTTAAGCGTCAGCGGAATTCCGAGAACAATGGAAGAGTTCCGAAGCATTTTTAAACGTCAGCGGAATTCCGAGAACAATGGAAGAGTTCTGAAGCATTTTTAAAAGTCAGCGGAATTCTGAGAAAAATAGAAGAGTTGTGAAGCATTTTTAAGCGTCAGCGGAATTCCGAGAACAATGGAAGAATTCCGAAGCATTTTTAAACTTCAAAACTTCAGCAGAATTCCGAGAACAATGGAAGAGTTCTGAAGCATTTTTAAAAGTCAGCGGAATTCTGAGAAAAATAGAAGAGTTGTGAAGCATTTTTAAGCGTCAGCGGAATTCCGAGAACAATGGAAGAATTCCGAAGCATTTTTAAACTTCAAAACTTCAGCAGAATTCCGAGAACAATGGAAGAATTCCGAAGCATTTTTAAACTTCAGCGGAATTCCGAGAACATTGGAAGAGTTCCGAAGCATTTCTAAAAGTCAGCGGAATTCCGAGAACAATGGAAGAGTTCCGAAGCATTTTTAAAAGTCAGCGGAATTCCGAGAACAATGGAAGAGTTCCGAAGCATTTTTAAACTTCAGCAGAATTCCTGGCACAATGGAAGAGTTCTGAAGCATTTTTAAAAGTCAGCAGAATTCCGAGAACAATAGAAGGGTACCAAAGCATGTTTAAACTTCAGCGGAATTCTGAGAACAATGTAAGAGTTCCGAAGCATTTTTAAACTTCACCGGAAATCCGAGAACAATGGAAGTGTTCCGAAGCATTTTTAAACGTCAGCGGAATACCGAGAACAATGGAAGAGTTCTGAAGCATTTTTAAGCGTCAGCGGAATTCTGAGCACAATGGAAGAATTCCGAAGCATTTTTAAACTTCAAAACTTCAGCAGAATTCCGAGAACAATGGAAGAGTTCCGAAGCATTCTTAAACTTCAGCGGAATTCCGAGAACAATGGAAGAGTTTTGAAGCAATTTTAAGCGTCAGCGGAATTCCGAGAACAATGGAAGAGTTCCGAAGCATTTTTAAACGTCAGCGGAATTCCGAGAACAATGGAAGAGTTCTGAAGCATTTTTAAAAGTCAGCGGAATTCTGAGAAAAATAGAAGAGTTGTGAAGCATTTTTAAGCGTCAGCGGAATTCCGAGAACAATGGAAGAATTCCGAAGCATTTTTAAACTTCAAAACTTCAGCAGAATTCCGAGAACAATGGAAGAGTTCTGAAGCATTTTTAAAAGTCAGCGGAATTCTGAGAAAAATAGAAGAGTTGTGAAGCATTTTTAAGCGTCAGCGGAATTCCGAGAACAATGGAAGAATTCCGAAGCATTTTTAAACTTCAAAACTTCAGCAGAATTCCGAGAACAATGGAAGAATTCCGAAGCATTTTTAAACTTCAGCGGAATTCCGAGAACATTGGAAGAGTTCCGAAGCATTTCTAAAAGTCAGCGGAATTCCGAGAACAATGGAAGAGTTCCGAAGCATTTTTAAAAGTCAGCGGAATTCCGAGAACAATGGAAGAGTTCCGAAGCATTTTTAAACTTCAGCAGAATTCCTGGCACAATGGAAGAGTTCTGAAGCATTTTTAAAAGTCAGCAGAATTCCGAGAACAATAGAAGGGTACCAAAGCATGTTTAAACTTCAGCGGAATTCTGAGAACAATGTAAGAGTTCCGAAGCATTTTTAAACTTCACCGGAATTCCGAGAACAATGGAAGAGTTCCGAAGCATTTTTAAACGTCAGCGGAATTCCGAGAACAATGGAAGAGTTCCGAAGCATTTTTAAACGTCAGCAGAATTCCGAGAACAATGGAAGAGTTCCGAAGCATTTTTAAACTTCAGCAGAATTCCGAGAACAATGGAAGAGTTCTGAAGCCTTTTTAAATGTCAGCGGAATTCCGAGAACAATGGAAGAGTTCCGAAGCATTTTTAAACGTCAGCGGAATTCCGAGAACAATGGAAGAGTTCTGAAGCATTTGTAAAAGTCAGCGGAATTCTGAGAAAAATAGAAGAGTTGTGAAGCATTTTTAAGCGTCAGCGGAATTCCGAGAACAATGGAAGAATTCCGAAGCATTTTTAAACTTCAAAACTTCAGCAGAATTCCGAGAACAATGGAAGAATTTCGAAGCATTCTTAAACTTCAGCGGAATTCCGAGAACAATGGAAGAGTTCCGAAGCATTTTTAAAAGTCAGCGGAATTCCGAGAACAATGGAAGAGTTCCGAAGCATTTTTAAAAGTCAGCGGAATTCCGAGAACAATGGAAGAGTTCCGAAGCATTTTTAAACTTCAGCAGAATTCCTGGCACAATGGAAGAGATCTGAAGCATTTTTAAAGGTCAGCAGAATTCCGAGAACAATAGAAGGGTACCAAAGCATGTTTAAACTTCAGCGGAATTCTGAGAACAATGGAAGAGTTCCGAAGCATTTTTAAACGTCAGCGGAATACCGAGAACAATGGAAGAGTTCTGAAGCATTTTTAAAAGTCAGCGGAATTCTGAGAACAATAGAAGAGTTGTGAAGCATTTTTAAGCGTCAGCGGAATTCCGAGAACAATGGAAGAATTCCGAAGTATTTTTAAACTACAAAACTTCAGCAGAATTCCGAGAATAATGGAAGAATTCCGAAGCATTTTTAAACTTCAAAACTTCAGCAGAATTCCGAGAACAATGGAAGAGTTCCGAAGCATTCTTAAACTTCAGCGGAATTCCGAGAACAATGGAAGAGTTTTGAAGCAATTTTAAGCGTCAGCGGAATTCCGAGAACAATGGAAGAGTTCCGAAGCATTTTTAAACGTCAGCAGAATTCCGAGAACAATGGAAGAGTTCCGAAGCATTTTTAAACTTCAGCAGAATTCCGAGAACAATGGAAGAGTTCTGAAGCCTTTTTAAATGTCAGCGGAATTCCGAGCACAATGGAAGAGTTGTGAAGCATTTTTAAACGTCAGTGGAATTCCAAGAACAATGGAAGAGTTCCGAAGCATTTTTAAATGTCAGCGGAATTCTGAGAACAATGGAAGAGTTCCGAAGCATTTTTAAACTTCAGCAGAATTCCGAGAACAATGGAAGAGTTCCGAAGCATACTTAAACTTAAGCGGAATTCCGAGAACAATGGAAGAGTTCAGAAGCATTTTTAAAAGTCAGCGGAATTCCGAGAACAATGGAAGACAAGAGTTGTGAAGCATTTTTAAACATCAGCGGAATTCCGAGAACAATGGAAGAGTTCCGAAGCATTTTTAAACGTCAGCGGAATTCCAAGAACAATGGAAGAGTTCTGAAGCCTTTTTAAATGTCAGCGGAATTCCGAGAACAATGGAAGAGTTCCGAAGCAATTTTAAACTTCATCAGAATTCCGAGAACAATGGAAGAGTTCCGAAGCATTCTTAAACTTCAGCGGAATTCCGAAAACAATGGAAGAGTTCCGAAGCATTTTTAAATGTCAGCGGAATTCCGAGAACAATAGAAGAGTTGTGAAGCAGTTTTAAGCGTCAGCGTAATTCCGAGAACAATGGAAGAGTTCCGAAGCATTTTTAAACTTCAGCAGAATTCCGAGAACAATGGAAGAGTTCCGAAGCATTCTTAAACTTCAGCGGAATTCCGAAAACAATGGAAGAGTTCCGAATCATTTTTAAATGTCAGCGGAATTCCGAGAACAATAGAAGAGTTGTGAAGCATTTTTAAGCGTCAGCGGAATTCCAACAACAATGGAAGAGTTCCGAAGCATTTTTAAAAGTCAGCGGAATTCTGAGAACAATAGAAGAGTTGTGAAGCATTTTTAAGCGTCAGCGGAATTCCGAGAACAATGGAAGAATTCCGAAGCATTTTAAAACTTCAAAACTTTAGCAGAATTCCGAGAACAATGGAAGAGTTCCGAAGCATTCTTAAACTTCACCGCAATTCCGAGAACAATGGAAGAGTTCCGAAGCATTTTTAAACGTCAGCGGAATTCCGAGAACAATGGAAGAGTTCTGAAGCATTTTTAAACGTCAGCGGAATTTTGAAAACAATGGAAGATTTCCGAAGCATTTTTAAACGTCAGCGGAATTCTGCGAACACTGGAAGAGTTCCGAAGCATTTTTAAACTTCAGCAGAATTTGGAGAACAATCAAAGAGTTCCGAAGCATTTTTAAAAGTCAGCGGAATTCCGAGAACAATTTAAGAGTTCTGAAGCATTTTTAAACATCAGCGGAATTTTGAAAACAATGGAAGATTTCCGAAGCATTTTTAAAAGTCAGCGGAATTCTGAGAACAATAGAAGAGTTGTGAAGCATTTTTAAGCGTCAGCGGAATTCCGAGAACAATGGAAGAGTTCCGAAGCATTCTTAAACTTCAGCGGAATTCCGAGAACAATGGAAGAGTTCCGAAGCATTTTTAAAAGTCAGCGGAATTCCGAGAACAATAGAAGATTTCAGAAGCATTTTTAAACTTCAGCAGAATTCCTGGATCAATGGAAGAGTTCCGAAGCATTTTTAAAATTCAGCAGAATTCCGAGAACAATAGAAGGGTACCAAAGCATGTTTAAACTTCAGCGGAATTCTGAGAACAATGTAAGAGTTCCGAAGCATTTTTAAACTTCACCGGAATTCCGAGAACAATGGAAGAGTTCCGAAGCATTTTTAAACGTCAGCGGAATTTTGAAAACAATGGAAGATTTCCGAAGCATTTTTAAACTTCAGCAGAATTCCGAGAACAATGGAAGAGTTCCGAAGCATACTTAAACTTCAGCGGAATTCCGAGAACAATGGAAGAATTCTGAATCATTTTTAAAAGCCAGCGGAATACCGAGAACAATGGAAGAGTTGTGAAGCATTTTTAAAAGTCAGCGGAATTCCAGAACAATGGAAGAGTTCCGAAGCATTTTTAAAAGTCAGCGGAATTCCGAGAACAATTTAAGAGTTCTGAAGCATTTTTAAACATCAGCGGAATTTTGAAAACAATGGAAGATTTCCGAAGCATTTTTAAAAGTCAGCGGAATTCTGAGAACAATAGAAGAGTTGTGAAGCATTTTTAAGCGTCAGCGGAATTCCGAGAACAATGGAAGAGTTCCGAAGCATTCTTAAACTTCAGCGGAATTCCGAGAACAATGGAAGAGTTCCGAAGCATTTTTAAAAGACAGCGGAATTCCGAGAACAATAGAAGAGTTCAGAAGCAT
This sequence comes from Phyllobates terribilis, assembly GCF_046119375.1. Lineage (NCBI taxonomy): Eukaryota > Metazoa > Chordata > Amphibia > Anura > Dendrobatidae > Phyllobates > Phyllobates terribilis. The sequence goes on along the minus strand of NW_027362788.1, from coordinate 7,312,930 downwards.
TTTTAAACTTCAGCAGAATTCCTGGATCAATGGAAGAGTTCCGAAGCATTTTTAAAAGTCAGCAGAATTCCGAGAACAATAGAAGGGTACCAAAGCATGTTTAAACTTCAGCGGAATTCTGAGAACAATGTAAGAGTTCCGAAGCATTTTTAAACTTCACCGGAATTCCGAGAACAATGGAAGAGTTCCGAAGCATTTTTAAACGTCAGCGGAATTCCAGAACAATGGAAGAGTTCCGAAGCATTTTTAAACTTCAGCAGAATTCCGAGAACAATGGAAGAGTTCCGAAGCATTTTTAAACTTCAGCAGAATTCCGAGAACAATGGAAGAGTTCCGAAGCATACTTAAACTTCAGCGGAATTCCGAGAACAATGGAAGAATTCTGAAGCATTTTTAAAAGTCAGCGGAATTCCGAGAACAATGGAAGAGTTCCGAAGCATTTTTAAACTTCAACGGAATTTGGAGAACAATCGAAGAGTTCCGAAGCAATTTTAAAAGTCAGCGGAATTCCGAGAACAATGGAAGAGTTGTGAAGCATTTTTAAACGTCAGTGGAATTCCAAGAACAATGGAAGTGTTCCGAAGCATTTTTAAATGTCAGCGGAATTCTGAGAAAAATGGAAGAGTTCCGAAGCATTTTTAAACTTCACCAGAATTCCGAGAACAATGGAAGAGTTCCGAAGCATACTTAAACTTCAGCGGAATTCCGAGAAAAATGGAAGAGTTCAGAAGCATTTTTAAAAGTCAGCGGAATTCCGAGAACAATGGAAGAGTTGTGAAGCATTTTTAAACATCAGCGGAATTCCGAGAACAATGGAAGAGTTCCGAAGCATTTTTAAACATCAGCGGAATTCCAAGAACAATGGAAGAGTTCTGAAGCCTTTTTAAATGTCAGCGGAATTCCGAGAACAATGGAAGAGTTCCGAAGCATTTTTAAATGTCAGCGGAATTCCGAGAACAATAGAAGAGTTGTGAAGCAGTTTTAAGCGTCAGCGTAATTCCGAGAACAATGGAAGAGTTCCGAAGCATTTTGAAACTTCAGCAGAATTCCGAGAACAATGGAAGAGTTCCGAAGCATTTTTAAACTTCAGCAGAATTCCGAGAACAATGGAAGAGTTCCGAAGCATTCTTAAACTTCAGCGGATTTCCGAAAACAATGGAAGAGTTCCGAATCATTTTTAAATGTCAGCGGAATTCCGAGAACAATAGAAGAGTTGTGAAGCATTTTTAAGCGTCAGCGGAATTCCGAGAACAATGGAAGAGTTCCGAAGCATTCTTAAACTTCAGCGGAATTCCGAGAACAATAGAAGAGTTCAGAAGCATTTTTAAACTTCAGCAGAATTCCTGGATCAATGGAAGAGTTCCGAAGCATTTTTAAAATTCAGCAGAATTCCGAGAACAATAGAAGGGTAACAAAGCATGTTTAAACTTCACCGGAATTCTGAGAACAATGTAAGAGTTCCGAAGCATTTTTAAACTTCACCGGAATTCCGAGAACAATGGAAGAGTTCCGAAGCATTTTTAAACGTCAGCGGATTTTGAAAACAATGGAAGATTTCCGAAGCATTTTTAAACTTCAGCAGAATTCCTGGATCAATGGAAGAGTTCCGAAGCATTTTTAAAAGTCAGCAGAATTCCGAGAACAATAGAAGGGTACCAAAGCATGTTTAAACTTCAGCGGAATTCTGAGAACAATGTAAGAGTTCCGAAGCATTTTTAAACTTCACCGGAATTCCGAGAACAATGGAAGAGTTCTGAAGCATTTTTAAACGTCAGCGGAATTTTGAAAACAATGGAAGATTTCCGAAGCATTTTTAAACGTCAGCAGAATTCTGCGAACACTGGAAGAGTTCCGAAGCATTTTTAAACTTCAGCGGAATTTGGAGAACAATCGAAGAGTTCCGAAGCATTTTTAAAAGTCAGCGGAATTCCGAGAACACTGGAAGAGTTCCGAAGCATTTTTAAACTTCAGCGGAATTTGGAGAACAATCAAAGAGTTCCGAAGCATTTTTAAAAGTCAGCGGAATTCCGAGAACAATGGAAGAGTTGTGAAGCATTTTTAAACGTCAGCGGAATTCCGAGAACAATGGAAGAGTTCCGAAGCATTTTTAAACGTCAGCGGAATTCCGAGAACAATGGAAGGGTTCTGAAGCCTTTTTAAATGTCAGCGGAATTCCGAGAACAATGGAAGACTTCTGAAGCATTTTTAAATGTCAGCGGAATTCTGAGAACAATGGAAGAGTTCCGAAGCATTTTTAAACTTCAGCAGAATTCCGAGAACAATGGAAGAGTTCCGAAGCATACTTAAACTTCAGCGGAATTCCGAGAACAAAGGAAGAATTCTGAAGCATTTTTAAAAGTCAGCAGAATACCGAGAACAATGGAAGAGTTGTGAAGCATTTTTAAACGTCAGCGGAATTCCAGAACAATGGAAGAGTTCCGAAGCATTTTTAAATGTCAGCGGAATTCCGAGAACAATGGAAGAGTTCTGAAGCATTTTTAAACGTCAGCGGAATTTGGAGAACAATCGAAGAGATCCGAAGCATTTTTAAACTTCAACAGAATTTGGAGAACAATTGAAGAGTTCCGAAGCAATTTTAAAAGTCAGCGGAATTCCGAGAACAATGGAAGAGTTGTGAAGCATTTTTAAGCGTCAGTGGAATTCCAAGAACAATGGAAGAGTTCCGATGCATTTTTAAATGTCAGCGGAATTCTGAGAACAATGGAAGAGTTCCGAAGCATTTTTAAACTTCAGCAGAATTCCGAGAACAATGGAAGAGTTCCGAAGCATTTTTAAAAGTCAGCGGAATTCCGAGAACACTGGAAGAGTTTCGAAGCATTTTTAAACTTCAGCGGAATTTGGAGATCAATCGAAGAGTTCCGAAGCATTTTTAAAAGTCAGCGGAATTCCGAGAACAATGGAAGCTTTGTGAAGCATTTTTAAACGTCAGCGGAATTCCGAGAACAATGGAAGAGTTCCGAAGCATTTTTAAACGTCAGCGGAATTCCGAGAACAATGGAAGAGTTCTGAAGCCTTTTTAAATGTCAGCGGAATGCCGAGAACAATGGAATAGTTGTGAAGCATTTTTAAGCATCAGCGGAATTCCGAGAACAATGGAAGAGTTCCGAAGCATTTTTAAACTTCAGCAGAATTCTGAGAACAATGGAAGAGTTCCGAAGCATTCTTAAACTTCAGCGGAATTCCGAGAACAATGGAAGAGTTTCGAAGCATTTTTAAAAGTCAGCGGAATTCCGAGAACAATAGAAGAGTTGTGAAGCAATTTTAAGCGTCAGCGGAATTCCGAGAACAATGGAAGAGTTCCGAAGCATTTTGAAACGTCAGCGGAATTCCGAGAACAATGGAAGAGTTCTGAAGCATTTTTAAAAGTCAGTGGAATTCTGAGAACAATAGAAGAGTTGTGAAGCATTTTTAAGCGTCAGCGGAATTCCGAGAACAATGGAAGAATTCCGAAGCATTTTTAAACGTCAGCGGAATTCTGCGAACACTAGAAGAGTTCCGAAGCATTTTTAAACTTCAGCGGAATTTGGAAAACAATCGAAGAGTTCCGAAGCATTTTTAAAAGTCAGCGGAATTCCGAGAACAATGGAAGTGTTCTGAAGCATTTTTAAACATCAGCGGAATTTTGAAAACAATGGAAGATTTCTGAAGCATTTTTAAACGTCAGCGGAATTCCGAGAACAATGGAAGAGTTGTGAAGCATTTTTAAGCGTCAGCGATATTCCGAGAACAATGGAAGAGTTCCGAAGCATTTTTAAACTTCAGCAGAATTCTGAGAACAATGGAAGAGTTCTGAAGCATTCTTAAACTTCAGCGGAATTCCGAGAACAATGGAAGAGTTTTGAAGCAATTTTAAGCGTCAGCGGAATTCCGACAACAATGGAAGAGTTCCGAAGCATTTTTAAAAGTAAGCGGAATTCTGAGAACAACAGAAGAGTTGTGAAGCATTTTTAAGCGTCAGCGGAATTCCGAGAACAATGGAAGAATTCCGAAGCATTTTTAAACTTCAAAACTTCAGCAGAATTCCAAGAACAATGGAAGAGTTTCAAAGCATTCTTAAACTTCAGCGGAATTCCGAGAGCAATGGAAGAGTTCCGAAGCATTTTTAAAAGTCAGCGGAATTTCGAGAACAATAGAAGAGTTCAGAAGCATTTTTAAACTTCAGCAGAATTCCTGGATCAATGGAAGAGTTCCGAAGCATTTTTAAAAGTCAGCAGAATTCCGAGAACAATAGAAGGGTACCAAAGCATGTTTAAACTTCAGCGGAATTCTGAGAACAATGTAAGAGTTCCGAAGCATTTTTAAACTTCACCGGAATTCCGAGAACAATGGAAGAGTTCCGAAGCATTTTTAAACGTCAGCGGAATTCCAGAACAATGGAAGAGTTCCGAAGCATTTTTAAACTTCAGCAGAATTCCGAGAACAATGGAAGAGTTCCGAAGCATTTTTAAACTTCAGCAGAATTCCGAGAACAATGGAAGAGTTCCGAAGCATACTTAAACTTCAGCGGAATTCCGAGAACAATGGAAGAATTCTGAAGCATTTTTAAAAGTCAGCGGAATACCGAGAACAATGGAAGAGTTGTGTAGCATTTTTAAACGTCAGCGGAATTCCAGAACAATGGAAGAGTTCCGAAGCATTTTTAAATGTCAGCGGAATTCCGAGAACAATGGAAGAGTTCTGAAGCATTTTTAAACGTCAGCGGATTTTGAAAACAATGGAAGATTTCCGAAGCATTTTTAAACGTCAGCGGAATTTGGAGAACAATCGAAGAGTTCCGAAGCATTTTTAAACTTCAACGGAATTTGGAGAACAATCGAAGAGTTCCGAAGCAATTTTAAAAGTCAGCGAAATTCCGAGAACAATGGAAGAGTTGTGAAGCATTTTTAAACGTCAGTGGAATTCCAAGAACAATGGAAGAGTTCCGAAGCATTTTTAAATGTCAGCGGAATTCTGAGAAAAATGGAAGAGTTCCGAAGCATTTTTAAACTTCACCAGAATTCCGAGAACAATGGAAGAGTTCCGAAGCATACTTAAACTTCAGCGGAATTCCGAGAACAATGGAAGAGTTCAGAAGCATTTTTAAAAGTCAGCGGAATTCCGAGAACAATGGAAGAGTTGTGAAGCATTTTTAAACATCAGCGGAATTCCGAGAACAATGGAAGAATTCTGAAGCATTTTTAAAAGTCAGCGGAATTCCGAGAACAATGGAAGAGTTCCGAAGCATTTTTAAACTTCAACGGAATTTGGAGAACAATCGAAGAGTTCCGAAGCAATTTTAAAAGTCAGCGGAATTCCGAGAACAATGGAAGAGTTGTGAAGCATTTTTAAACGTCAGTGGAATTCCAAGAACAATGGAAGTGTTCCGAAGCATTTTTAAATGTCAGCGGAATTCTGAGAAAAATGGAAGAGTTCCGAAGCATTTTTAAACTTCACCAGAATTCCGAGAACAATGGAAGAGTTCCGAAGCATACTTAAACTTCAGCGGAATTCCGAGAAAAATGGAAGAGTTCAGAAGCATTTTTAAAAGTCAGCGGAATTCCGAGAACAATGGAAGAGTTGTGAAGCATTTTTAAACATCAGCGGAATTCCGAGAACAATGGAAGAGTTCCGAAGCATTTTTAAACGTCAGCGGAATTCCAAGAACAATGGAAGAGTTCTGAAGCCTTTTTAAATGTCAGCGGAATTCCGAGAACAATGGAAGAGTTCCGAAGCATTTTTAAATGTCAGCGGAATTCCGAGAACAATAGAAGAGTTGTGAAGCAGTTTTAAGCGTCAGCGTAATTCCGAGAACAATGGAAGAGTTCCGAAGCATTTTGAAACTTCAGCAGAATTCCGAGAACAATGGAAGAGTTCCGAAGCATTTTTAAACTTCAGCAGAATTCCGAGAACAATGGAAGAGTTCCGAAGCATTCTTAAACTTCAGCGGATTTCCGAAAACAATGGAAGAGTTCCGAATCATTTTTAAATGTCAGCGGAATTCCGAGAACAATAGAAGAGTTGTGAAGCATTTTTAAGCGTCAGCGGAATTCCGAGAACAATGGAAGAGTTCCGAAGCATTCTTAAACTTCAGCGGAATTCCGAGAACAATAGAAGAGTTCAGAAGCATTTTTAAACTTCAGCAGAATTCCTGGATCAATGGAAGAGTTCCGAAGCATTTTTAAAATTCAGCAGAATTCCGAGAACAATAGAAGGGTAACAAAGCATGTTTAAACTTCACCGGAATTCTGAGAACAATGTAAGAGTTCCGAAGCATTTTTAAACTTCACCGGAATTCCGAGAACAATGGAAGAGTTCCGAAGCATTTTTAAACGTCAGCGGATTTTGAAAACAATGGAAGATTTCCGAAGCATTTTTAAACTTCAGCAGAATTCCTGGATCAATGGAAGAGTTCCGAAGCATTTTTAAAAGTCAGCAGAATTCCGAGAACAATAGAAGGGTACCAAAGCATGTTTAAACTTCAGCGGAATTCTGAGAACAATGTAAGAGTTCCGAAGCATTTTTAAACTTCACCGGAATTCCGAGAACAATGGAAGAGTTCTGAAGCATTTTTAAACGTCAGCGGAATTTTGAAAACAATGGAAGATTTCCGAAGCATTTTTAAACGTCAGCAGAATTCTGCGAACACTGGAAGAGTTCCGAAGCATTTTTAAACTTCAGCGGAATTTGGAGAACAATCGAAGAGTTCCGAAGCATTTTTAAAAGTCAGCGGAATTCCGAGAACACTGGAAGAGTTCCGAAGCATTTTTAAACTTCAGCGGAATTTGGAGAACAATCAAAGAGTTCCGAAGCATTTTTAAAAGTCAGCGGAATTCCGAGAACAATGGAAGAGTTGTGAAGCATTTTTAAACGTCAGCGGAATTCCGAGAACAATGGAAGAGTTCCGAAGCATTTTTAAACGTCAGCGGAATTCCGAGAACAATGGAAGGGTTCTGAAGCCTTTTTAAATGTCAGCGGAATTCCGAGAACAATGGAAGACTTCTGAAGCATTTTTAAATGTCAGCGGAATTCTGAGAACAATGGAAGAGTTCCGAAGCATTTTTAAACTTCAGCAGAATTCCGAGAACAATGGAAGAGTTCCGAAGCATACTTAAACTTCAGCGGAATTCCGAGAACAAAGGAAGAATTCTGAAGCATTTTTAAAAGTCAGCAGAATACCGAGAACAATGGAAGAGTTGTGAAGCATTTTTAAACGTCAGCGGAATTCCAGAACAATGGAAGAGTTCCGAAGCATTTTTAAATGTCAGCGGAATTCCGAGAACAATGGAAGAGTTCTGAAGCATTTTTAAACGTCAGCGGAATTTGGAGAACAATCGAAGAGATCCGAAGCATTTTTAAACTTCAACAGAATTTGGAGAACAATTGAAGAGTTCCGAAGCAATTTTAAAAGTCAGCGGAATTCCGAGAACAATGGAAGAGTTGTGAAGCATTTTTAAGCGTCAGTGGAATTCCAAGAACAATGGAAGAGTTCCGATGCATTTTTAAATGTCAGCGGAATTCTGAGAACAATGGAAGAGTTCCGAAGCATTTTTAAACTTCAGCAGAATTCCGAGAACAATGGAAGAGTTCCGAAGCATTTTTAAAAGTCAGCGGAATTCCGAGAACACTGGAAGAGTTTCGAAGCATTTTTAAACTTCAGCGGAATTTGGAGATCAATCGAAGAGTTCCGAAGCATTTTTAAAAGTCAGCGGAATTCCGAGAACAATGGAAGCTTTGTGAAGCATTTTTAAACGTCAGCGGAATTCCGAGAACAATGGAAGAGTTCCGAAGCATTTTTAAACGTCAGCGGAATTCCGAGAACAATGGAAGAGTTCTGAAGCCTTTTTAAATGTCAGCGGAATGCCGAGAACAATGGAATAGTTGTGAAGCATTTTTAAGCATCAGCGGAATTCCGAGAACAATGGAAGAGTTCCGAAGCATTTTTAAACTTCAGCAGAATTCTGAGAACAATGGAAGAGTTCCGAAGCATTCTTAAACTTCAGCGGAATTCCGAGAACAATGGAAGAGTTTCGAAGCATTTTTAAAAGTCAGCGGAATTCCGAGAACAATAGAAGAGTTGTGAAGCAATTTTAAGCGTCAGCGGAATTCCGAGAACAATGGAAGAGTTCCGAAGCATTTTGAAACGTCAGCGGAATTCCGAGAACAATGGAAGAGTTCTGAAGCATTTTTAAAAGTCAGTGGAATTCTGAGAACAATAGAAGAGTTGTGAAGCATTTTTAAGCGTCAGCGGAATTCCGAGAACAATGGAAGAATTCCGAAGCATTTTTAAACGTCAGCGGAATTCTGCGAACACTAGAAGAGTTCCGAAGCATTTTTAAACTTCAGCGGAATTTGGAAAACAATCGAAGAGTTCCGAAGCATTTTTAAAAGTCAGCGGAATTCCGAGAACAATGCAAGTGTTCTGAAGCATTTTTAAACATCAGCGGAATTTTGAAAACAATGGAAGATTTCCGAAGCATTTTTAAACGTCAGCGGAATTCCGAGAACAATGGAAGAGTTCCGAAGCATTTTTAAATGTCAACGGAATTCCGAGAACAATAGAAGAGTTGTGAAGCATTTTTAAGCGTCAGCGATATTCCGAGAACAATGGAAGAGTTCCGAAGCATTTTTAAACTTCAGCAGAATTCTGAGAACAATGGAAGAGTTCTGAAGCATTCTTAAACTTCAGCGGAATTCCGAGAACAATGGAAGAGTTTTGAAGCAATTTTAAGCGTCAGCGGAATTCCGACAACAATGGAAGAGTTCCGAAGCATTTTTAAAAGTAAGCGGAATTCTGAGAACAACAGAAGAGTTGTGAAGCATTTTTAAGCGTCAGCGGAATTCCGAGAACAATGGAAGAATTCCGAAGCATTTTTAAACTTCAAAACTTCAGCAGAATTCCAAGAACAATGGAAGAGTTTCAAAGCATTCTTAAACTTCAGCGGAATTCCGAGAGCAATGGAAGAGTTCCGAAGCATTTTTAAAAGTCAGCGGAATTCCGAGAACAATAGAAGAGTTCAGAAGCATTTTTAAACTTCAGCAGAATTCCTGGATCAATGGAAGAGTTCCGAAGCATTTTTAAAAGTCAGCAGAATTCCGAGAACAATAGAAGGGTACCAAAGCATGTTTAAACTTCAGCGGAATTCTGAGAACAATGTAAGAGTTCCGAAGCATTTTTAAACTTCACCGGAATTCCGAGAACAATGGAAGAGTTCCGAAGCATTTTTAAACGTCAGCGGAATTCCAGAACAATGGAAGAGTTCCGAAGCATTTTTAAACTTCAGCAGAATTCCGAGAACAATGGAAGAGTTCCGAAGCATTTTTAAACTTCAGCAGAATTCCGAGAACAATGGAAGAGTTCCGAAGCATACTTAAACTTCAGCGGAATTCCGAGAACAATGGAAGAATTCTGAAGCATTTTTAAAAGTCAGCGGAATACCGAGAACAATGGAAGAGTTGTGTAGCATTTTTAAACGTCAGCGGAATTCCAGAACAATGGAAGAGTTCCGAAGCATTTTTAAATGTCAGCGGAATTCCGAGAACAATGGAAGAGTTCTGAAGCATTTTTAAACGTCAGCGGATTTTGAAAACAATGGAAGATTTCCGAAGCATTTTTAAACGTCAGCGGAATTTGGAGAACAATCGAAGAGTTCCGAAGCATTTTTAAACTTCAACGGAATTTGGAGAACAATCGAAGAGTTCCGAAGCAATTTTAAAAGTCAGCGGAATTCCGAGAACAATGGAAGAGTTGTGAAGCATTTTTAAACGTCAGTGGAATTCCAAGAACAATGGAAGAGTTCCGAAGCATTTTTAAATGTCAGCGGAATTCTGAGAAAAATGGAAGAGTTCCGAAGCATTTTTAAACTTCACCAGAATTCCGAGAACAATGGAAGAGTTCCGAAGCATACTTAAACTTCAGCGGAATTCCGAGAACAATGGAAGAGTTCAGAAGCATTTTTAAAAGTCAGCGGAATTCCGAGAACAATGGAAGAGTTGTGAAGCATTTTTAAACATCAGCGGAATTCCGAGAACAATGGAAGAGTTCCGAAGCATTTTTAAACGTCAGCGGAATTCCAAGAACAATGGAAGAGTTCTGAAGCCTTTTTAAATGTCAGCGGAATTCCGAGAACAATGGAAGAGTTCCGAAGCATTTTTAAATGTCAGCGGAATTCCGAGAACAATAGAAGAGTTGTGAAGCAGTTTTAAGCGTCAGCGTAATTCCGAGAACAATGGAAGAGTTCCGAAGCATTCTTAAACTTCAGCGGAATTCCGAAAACAATGGAAGAGTTCCGAATCATTTTTAAATGTCAGCGGAATTCCGAGAACAATAGAAGAGTTGTGAAGCATTTTTAAGCGTCAGCGGAATTCCGAGAACAATGGAAGAGTTCCGAAGCATTCTTAAACTTCAGCGGAATTCCGAGAACAATAGAAGAGTTCAGAAGCATTTTTAAACTTCAGCAGAATTCCTGGATCAATGGAAGAGTTCCGAAGCATTTTTAAAAGTCAGCAGAATTCCGAGAACAATAGAAGGGTACCAAAGCATGTTTAAACTTCAGCGGAATTCTGAGAACAATGTAAGAGTTCCGAAGCATTTTTAAACTTCACCGGAATTCCGAGAACAATGGAAGAGTTCTGAAGCATTTTTAAACGTCAGCGGAATTTTGAAAACAATGGAAGATTTCCGAAGCATTTTTAAACGTCAGCAGAATTCTGCGAACACTGGAAGAGTTCCGAAGCATTTTTAAACTTCAGCGGAATTTGGAGAACAATCGAAGAGTTCCGAAGCATTTTTAAAAGTCAGCGGAATTCCGAGAACACTGGAAGAGTTCCGAAGCATTTTTAAACTTCAGCGGAATTTGGAGAACAATCAAAGAGTTCCGAAGCATTTTTAAAAGTCAGCGGAATTCCGAGAACAATGGAAGAGTTGTGAAGCATTTTTAAACGTCAGCGGAATTCCGAGAACAATGGAAGAGTTCGAAGCATTTTTAAACGTCAGCGGAATTCCGAGAACAATGGAAGGGTTCTGAAGCCTTTTTAAATGTCAGCGGAATTCCGAGAACAATGGAAGACTTCTGAAGCATTTTTAAATGTCAGCGGGATTCTGAGAACAATGGAAGAGTTCCGAAGCATTTTTAAACTTCAGCAGAATTCCGAGAACAATGGAAGAGTTCCGAAACATACTTAAACTTCAGCGGAATTCCGAGAACAAAGGAAGAATTCTGAAGCATTTTTAAAAGTCAGCGGAATACCGTGAACAATGGAAGAGTTGTGAAGCATTTTTAAACGTCAGCGGAATTCCAGAACAATGGAAGAGTTCCGAAGCATTTTTAAATGTCAGCGGAATTCCGAGAACAATGGAAGAGTTCTGAAGCATTTTTAAACGTCAGCGGAATTTGGAGAACAATCGAAGAGTTCCGAAGCATTTTTAAACTTCAACAGAATTTGGAGAACAATCGAAGAGTTCCGAAGCAATTTTAAACGTCAGCGGAATTCCGAGAACAATGGAAGAGTTGTGAAGCATTTTTAAACGTCAGTGGAATTCCAAGAACAATGGAAGAGTTCCGAAGCATTTTTAAATGTCAGCGGAATTCCGAGAACAATGGAAGAGTTCCGAAGCATTTTTAAAAGTCAGCGGAATTCCGAGAACACTGGAAGAGTTCCGAAGCATTTTTAAACTTCAGCGGAATTTGGAGAACAATCGAAGAGTTCCGAAGCATTTTTAAAAGTCAGCGGAATTCCGAGAACAATGGAAGCTTTGTGAAGCATTTTTAAACGTCAGCGGAATTCCGAGAACAATGGAAGAGTTCCGAAGCATTTTTAAACGTCAGCGGAATTCCGAGAACAATGGAAGAGTTCTGAAGCCTTTTTAAATGTCAGCGGAATGCCGAGAACAATGGAATAGTTGTGAAGCATTTTTAAGCATCAGCGGAATTCCGAGAACAATGGAAGAGTTCCGAAGCATTTTTAAACTTCAGCAGAATTCTGAGAACAATGGAAGAGTTCCGAAGCATTCTTAAACTTCAGCGGAATTCCGAGAACAATGGAAGAGTTTGGAAGCATTTTTAAAAGTCAGCGGAATTCCGAGAACAATAGAAGAGTTGTGAAGCAATTTTAAGCGTCAGCGGAATTCCGAGAACAATGGAAGAGTTCCGAAGCATTTTGAAACGTCAGCGGAATTCCGAGAACAATGGAAGAGTTCTGAAGCATTTTTAAAAGTCAGTGGAATTCTGAGAACAATAGAAGAGTTGTGAAGCATTTTTAAGCGTCAGCGGAATTCCGAGAACAATGGAAGAATTCCGAAGCATTTTTAAACGTCAGCGGAATTCTGCGAACACTAGAAGAGTTCCGAAGCATTTTTAAACTTCAGCGGAATTTGGAAAACAATCGAAGAGTTCCGAAGCATTTTTAAAAGTCAGCGGAATTCCGAGAACAATGGAAGAGTTCTGAAGCATTTTTAAACATCAGCGGAATTTTGAAAACAATGGAAGATTTCCGAAGCTTTTTTAAACGTCAGCGGAATTCCGAGAACAATGGAAGAGTTCCGAAGCATTTTTAAATGTCAACGGAATTCCGAGAACAATAGAAGAGTTGTGAAGCATTTTTAAGCGTCAGCGATATTCCGAGAACAATGGAAGAGTTCCGAAGCATTTTTAAACTTCAGCAGAATTCTGAGAACAATGGAAGAGTTCTGAAGCATTCTTAAACTTCAGCGGAATTCCGAGAACAATGGAAGAGTTTTGAAGCAATTTTAAGCGTCAGCGGAATTCCGACAACAATGGAAGAGTTCCGAAGCATTTTTAAAAGTAAGCGGAATTCTGAGAACAATAGAAGAGTTGTGAAGCATTTTTAAGCATCAGCGGAATTCCGAGAACAATGGAAGAATTCCGAAGCATTTTTAAACTTCAAAACTTCAGCAGAATTCCAAGAACAATGGAAGAGTTTCGAAGCATTCTTAAACTAGAGCGGAATTCCGAGAGCAGTGGAAGAGTTCCGAAGCATTTTTAAAAGTCAGCGGAATTCCGAGAACAATAGAAGAGTTCCGAAGCATTTTTAAACTTCAGAAGAATTCCTGGATCAATGGAAGAGTTCCGAAGCATTTTTAAAAGTCAGCAGAATTTCGAGAACAATAGAAGGGTACCAAAGCATGTTTAAACTTCAGTGGAATTCTGAGAACAATGTAAGAATTCCGAAGCATTTTTAAACTTCAACGGAATTCCGAGAACAATGGAAGAGTTCCGAAGCATTTTTAAACGTCAGCGGAATTCCGAGAACAATGGAAGAGTTCTGAATCATTTTTAAACGTCAGCGGAATTTTGAAAACAATGGAAGATTTCCGAAGCATTTTTAAACGTCAGCGGAATTCTGCGAACACTGGAAGACTTCCGAAGCATTTTTAAACTTCAGCGGAATTTGGAGAACAATCAAAGAGTTCTGAAGCATTTTTAAAAGTCAGCGGAATTCCGAGAACACTGGAAGAGTTCCGAAGCATTTTTAAAAGTCAGCGGAATTCCGAGAACAATGGAAGCTTTGTGAAGCATTTTTAAACGTCAGCGGAATTCCGAGAACAATGGAAGAGTTCCGAAGCATTTTTAAACGTCAGCGGAATTCCGAGAACAATGGAAGAGTTCTGAAGCCTTTTTAAATGTCAGCGGAATTCCGAGAACAATGGAAGAGTTGTGAAGCATTTTTAAGCATCAGCGGAATTCCGAGAACAATGGAAGAGTTCCGAAGCATTTTTAAACTTCAGCAGAATTCTGAGAACAATGGAAGAGTTCCGAAGCATTCTTAAACTTCAGCGGAATTCCGAGAACAATGGAAGAGTTGTGAAGCATTTTTAAGCATCAGCGGAATTCCGAGAACAATAGAAGAGTTGTGAAGCAATTTTAAGCGTCAGCGGAATTCCGAGAACAATGGAAGAATTCCGAAGCATTTTTAAACTTCAAAACTTCAGCGGAATTCCGAGAACAATGGAAGAGTTCCGAAGCATTTTTAAAAGTCAGCGGAATTCCGAGAACAATGGAAGAGTTCCGAAGCATTTTTAAACGTCAGCGGAATTCTGCGAACACTGGAAGAGTTCCGAAGCATTTTTAAACTTCAGCAGAATTTGGAGAACAATCGAAGAGTTCCGAAGCATTTTTAAAAGTCAGCGGAATTCCGAGAACAATTTAAGAGTTCTGAAGCATTTTTAAACATCAGCGGAATTTTGAAAACAATGGAAGATTTCCGAAGCATTTTTAAAAGTCAGCGGAATTCTGAGAACAATAGAAGAGTTGTGAAGCATTTTTAAGCGTCAGCGGAATTCCGAGAACAATGGAAGAGTTCCGAAGCATTCTTAAACTTCAGCGGAATTCCGAGAACAATGGAAGAGTTGTGAAGCATTTTTAAACGTCAGTGGAATTCCAAGAACAATGGAAGAGTTCCGAAGCATTTTTAAATGTCAGCGGAATTCTGAGAAAAATGGAAGAGTTCCGAAGCATTTTTAAACTTCACCAGAATTCCGAGAACAATGGAAGAGTTCCGAAGCATACTTAAACTTCAGCGGAATTCCGAGAACAATGGAAGAGTTCAGAAGCATTTTTAAAAGTCAGCGGAATTCCGAGAACAATGGAAGAGTTGTGAAGCATTTTTAAACATCAGCGGAATTCCGAGAACAATGGAAGAGTTCCGAAGCATTTTTAAACGTCAGCGGAATTCCAAGAACAATGGAAGAGTTCTGAAGCCTTTTTAAATGTCAGCGGAATTCCGAGAACAATGGAAGAGTTCCGAAGCATTTTTAAATGTCAGCGGAATTCCGAGAACAATAGAAGAGTTGTGAAGCATTTTTAAGCGTCAGCGGAATTCCGAGAACAATGGAAGAGTTCCGAAGCATTCTTAAACTTTAGCGGAATTCCGAGAACAATAGAAGAGTTCAGAAGCATTTTTAAACTTCAGCAGAATTCCTGGATCAATGGAAGAGTTCCGAAGCATTTTTAAAAGTCAGCAGAATTCCGAGAACAATAGAAGGGTACCAAAGCATGTTTAAACTTCACCGGAATTCTGAGAACAATGTAAGAGTTCCGAAGCATTTTTAAACTTCACCGGAATTCCGAGAACAATGGAAGAGTTCCGAAGCATTTTTAAACGTCAGCGGAATTTTGAAAACAATGGAAGATTTCCGAAGCATTTTTAAACTTCAGCAGAATTCCTGGATCAATGGAAGAGTTCCGAAGCATTTTTAAAAGTCAGCAGAATTCCGAGAACAATAGAAGGGTACCAAAGCATGTTTAAACTTCAGCGGAATTCTGAGAACAATGTAAGAGTTCCGAAGCATTTTTAAACTTCACCGGAATTCCGAGAACAATGGAAGAGTTCTGAAGCATTTTTAAACGTCAGCGGAATTTTGAAAACAATGGAAGATTTCCGAAGCATTTTTAAACGTCAGCAGAATTCTGCGAACACTGGAAGAGTTCCGAAGCATTTTTAAACTTCAGCGGAATTTGGAGAACAATCGAAGAGTTCCGAAGCATTTTTAAACGTCAGCGGAATTCCGAGAACACTGGAAGAGTTCCGAAGCATTTTTAAACTTCAGCGGAATTTGGAGAACAATCAAAGAGTTCCGAAGCATTTTTAAAAGTCAGCGGAATTCCGAGAACAATGGAAGAGTTGTGAAGCATTTTTAAACGTCAGCGGAATTCCGAGAACAATGGAAGAGTTCCGAAGCATTTTTAAACGTCAGCGGAATTCCGAGAACAATGGAAGGGTTCTGAAGCCTTTTTAAATGTCAGCGGAATTCCGAGAACAATGGAAGACTTCTGAAGCATTTTTAAATGTCAGCGGAATTCTGAGAACAATGGAAGAGTTCCGAAGCATTTTTAAACTTCAGCAGAATTCCGAGAACAATGGAAGAGTTCCGAAACATACTTAAACTTCAGCGGAATTCCGAGAACAAAGGAAGAATTCTGAAGCATTTTTAAAAGTCAGCGGAATACCGTGAACAATGGAAGAGTTGTGAAGCATTTTTAAACGTCAGCGGAATTCCAGAACAATGGAAGAGTTCCGAAGCATTTTTAAATGTCAGCGGAATTCCGAGAACAATGGAAGAGTTCTGAAGCATTTTTAAACGTCAGCGGAATTTGGAGAACAATCGAAGAGTTCCGAAGCATTTTTAAACTTCAACAGAATTTGGAGAACAATCGAAGAGTTCCGAAGCAATTTTAAAAGTCAGCGGAATTCCGAGAACAATGGAAGAGTTGTGAAGCATTTTTAAACGTCAGTGGAATTCCAAGAACAATGGAAGAGTTCCGAAGCATTTTTAAATGTCAGCGGAATTCCGAGAACAATGGAAGAGTTCCGAAGCATTTTTAAAAGTCAGCGGAATTCCGAGAACACTGGAAGAGTTCCGAAGCATTTTTAAACTTCAGCGGAATTTGGAGAACAATCGAAGAGTTCCGAAGCATTTTTAAAAGTCAGCGGAATTCCGAGAACAATGGAAGCTTTGTGAAGCATTTTTAAACGTCAGCGGAATTCCGAGAACAATGGAAGAGTTCCGAAGCATTTTTAAACGTCAGCGGAATTCCGAGATCAATGGAAGAGTTCTGAAGCCTTTTTAAATGTCAGCGGAATGCCGAGAACAATGGAATAGTTGTGAAGCATTTTTAAGCATCAGCGGAATTCCGAGAACAATGGAAGAGTTCCGAAGCATTTTTAAACTTCAGCAGAATTCTGAGAACAATGGAAGAGTTCCGAAGCATTCTTAAACTTCAGCGGAATTCCGAGAACAATGGAAGAGTTTCGAAGCATTTTTAAAAGTCAGCGGAATTCCGAGAACAATAGAAGAGTTGTGAAGCAATTTTAAGCGTCAGCGGAATTCCGAGAACAATGGAAGAGTTCCGAAGCATTTTGAAACGTCAGCGGAATTCCGAGAACAATGGAAGAGTTCTGAAGCATTTTTAAAAGTCAGTGGAATTCTGAGAACAATAGAAGAGTTGTGAAGCATTTTTAAGCGTCAGCGGAATTCCGAGAACAATGGAAGAATTCCGAAGCATTTTTAAACGTCAGCGGAATTCTGCGAACACTAGAAGAGTTCCGAAGCATTTTTAAACTTCAGCGGAATTTGGAAAACAATCGAAGAGTTCCGAAGCATTTTTAAAAGTCAGCGGAATTCCGAGAACAATGGAAGAGTTCCGAAGCATTTTTAAATGTCAACGGAATTCCGAGAACAATAGAAGAGTTGTGAAGCATTTTTAAGCGTCAGCGATATTCCGAGAACAATGGAAGAGTTCCGAAGCATTTTTAAACTTCAGCAGAATTCTGAGAACAATGGAAGAGTTCTGAAGCATTCTTAAACTTCAGCGGAATTCCGAGAACAATGGAAGAGTTTTGAAGCAATTTTAAGCGTCAGCGGAATTCCGACAACAATGGAAGAGTTCCGAAGCATTTTTAAATGTCAGCGGAATTCCGAGAACAATGGAAGAGTTCTGAAGCATTTTTAAAAGTCAGCGGAATTCTGAGAAAAATAGAAGAGTTGTGAAGCATTTTTAAGCATCAGCGGAATTCCGAGAACAATGGAAGAATTCCGAAGCATTTTTAAACTTCAAAACTTCAGCAGAATTCCAAGAACAATGGAAGAGTTTCGAAGCATTCTTAAACTAGAGCGGAATTCCGAGAGCAGTGGAAGAGTTCCGAAGCATTTTTAAAAGTCAGCGGAATTCCGAGAACAATAGAAGAGTTCCGAAGCATTTTTAAACTTCAGAAGAATTCCTGGATCAATGGAAGAGTTCCGAAGCATTTTTAAAAGTCAGCAGAATTTCGAGAACAATAGAAGGGTACCAAAGCATGTTTAAACTTCAGTGGAATTCTGAGAACAATGTAAGAATTCCGAAGCATTTTTAATCTTCAACGGAATTCCGAGAACAATGGAAGAGTTCCGAAGCATTTTTAAACGTCAGCGGAATTCCGAGAACAATGGAAGAGTTCTGAATCATTTTTAAACGTCAGCGGAATTTTGAAAACAATGGAAGATTTCCGAAGCATTTTTAAACGACAGCGGAATTCTGCGAACACTGGAAGACTTCCGAAGCATTTTTAAACTTCAGCGGAATTTGGAGAACAATCAAAGAGTTCTGAAGCATTTTTAAAAGTCAGCGGAATTTTGAAAACAATGGAAGATTTCCGAAGCATTTTTAAACGTCAGCGGAATTCTGCGAACACTGGAAGACTTCCGAAGCATTTTTAAACTTCAGCGGAATTTGGAGAACAATCAAAGAGTTCTGAAGCATTTTTAAAAGTCAGCGGAATTCCGAGAACACTGGAAGAGTTCCGAAGCATTTTTAAACTTCAGCGGAATTTGGAGAACAATCAAATAGTTCCGAAGCATTTTTAAAAGTCAGCGGAATTCCGAGAACAATGGAAGCTTTGTGAAGCATTTTTAAACGTCAGCGGAATTCCGAGAACAATGGAAGAGTTCTGAAGCCTTTTTAAATGTCAGCGGAATTTCGAGAACAATGGAAGAGTTGTGAAGCATTTTTAAGCATCAGCGGAATTCCGAGAACAATGGAAGAGTTCCGAAGCATTTTTAAACTTCAGCAGAATTCTGAGAACAATGGAAGAGTTCCGAAGCATTCTTAAACTTCAGCGGAATTCCGAGAACAATGGAAGAGTTTCGAAGCATTTTTAAAAGTCAGCGGAATTCCGAGAACAATAGAAGAGTTGTGAAGCAATTTTAAGCGTCAGCGGAATTCCGAGAACAATGGAAGAATTCCGAAGCATTTTTAAACTTCAAAACTTCAGCGGAATTCCGAGAACAATGGAAGAGTTCCGAAGCATTTTTAAAAGTCAGCGGAATTCCGAGAACAATGGAAGAGTTCCGAAGCATTTTTAAACGTCAGCGGAATTCTGCGAACACTGGAAGAGTTCCGAAGCATTTTTAAACTTCAGCAGAATTTGGAGAACAATCGAAGAGTTCCGAAGCATTTTTAAAAGTCAGCGGAATTCCGAGAACAATTTAAGAGTTCTGAAGCATTTTTAAACATCAGCGGAATTTTGAAAACAATGGAAGATTTCCGAAGCATTTTTAAAAGTCAGCGGAATTCTGAGAACAATAGAAGAGTTGTGAAGCATTTTTAAGCGTCAGCGGAATTCCGAGAACAATGGAAGAGTTCCGAAGCATTCTTAAACTTCAGCGGAATTCCGAGAACAATGGAAGAGTTCCGAAGCATTTTTAAAAGTCAGCGGAATTCCGAGAACAATAGAAGAGTTCAGAAGCATTTTTAAACTTCAGCAGAATTCCTGGATCAATGGAAGAGTTCTGAAGCATTTTTAAAAGTCAGCAGAATTCCGAGAACAATAGAAGGGTACCAAAGCATGTTTAAACTTCAGCGGAATTCTGAGAACAAAGTAAGAGTTCCGAAGCATTTTTAAACTTCACCGGAATTCCGAGAACAATGGAAGAGTTCCGAAGCATTTTTAAACGTCAGCGGAATTTTGAAAATAATGGAAGATTTCCGAAGCATTTTTAAACTTCAGCAGAATTCCGAGAACAATGGAAGAGTTCCGAAGCATACTTAAACTTCAGCGGAATTCCGAGAACAATGGAAGAATTCTGAAGCATTTTTAAAAGTCAGCGGAATACCGAGAAAAATGGAAGAGTTGTGTAGCATTTTTAAACGTCAGCGGAATTCCAGAACAATGGAAGAGTTCCGAAGCATTTTTAAATGTCAGCGGAATTCCGAGAACAATGGAAGAGTTCTGAAGCATTTTTAAACGTCAGCGGATTTTGAAAACAATGGAAGATTTCCGAAGCATTTTTAAACGTCAGCGGAATTTGGAGAACAATCGAAGAGTTCCGAAGCATTTTTAAACTTCAACGGAATTTGGAGAACAATCGAAGAGTTCCGAAGCAATTTTAAAAGTCAGCGGAATTCCGAGAACAATGGAAGAGTTGTGAAGCATTTTTAAACGTCAGTGGAATTCCAAGAACAATGGAAGAGTTCCGAAGCATTTTTAAACATCAGCGGAATTCCGAAAACAATGGAAGAGTTCCGAAGCATTTTTAAACGTCAGCGGAATTCCGAGAACAATGGAAGAGTTGTGAAGCATTTTTAAACATCAGCGGAATTCCGAGAACAATGGAAGAGTTCCGAAGCATTTTTAAACGTCAGCGGAATTCCAAGAACAATGGAAGAGTTCTGAAGCCTTTTTAAATGTCAGCGGAATTCCGAGAACAATGGAAGAGTTCCGAAGCATTTTTAAATGTCAGCGGAATTCCGAGAACAATAGAAGAGTTGTGAAGCAGTTTTAAGCGTCAGCGTAATTCCGAGAACAATGGAAGAGTTCCGAAGCATTTTGAAACTTCAGCAGAATTCCGAGAACAATGGAAGAGTTCCGAAGCATTTTTAAACTTCAGCAGAATTCCGAGAACAATGGAAGAGTTCCGAAGCATTCTTAAACTTCAGCGGAATTCCGAAAACAATGGAAGAGTTCCGAATCATTTTTAAATGTCAGCGGAATTCCGAGAACAATAGAAGAGTTGTGAAGCATTTTTAAGCGTCAGCGGAATTCCGAGAAGAATGGAAGAGTTCCGAAGCATTCTTAAACTTCAGCGGAATTCCGAGAACAATAGAAGAGTTCAGAAGCATTTTTAAACTTCAGCAGAATTCCTGGATCAATGGAAGAGTTCCGAAGCATTTTTAAAAGTCAGCAGAATTCCGAGAACAATAGAAGGGTACCAAAGCATGTTTAAACTTCACCGGAATTCTGAGAACAATGTAAGAGTTCCGAAGCATTTTTAAACTTCACCGGAATTCCGAGAACAATGGAAGAGTTCCGAAGCATTTTTAAACGTCAGCGGAATTTTGAAAACAATGGAAGATTTCCGAAGCATTTTTAAACTTCAGCAGAATTCCTGGATCAATGGAAGAGTTCCGAAGCATTTTTAAAAGTCAGCAGAATTCCGAGAACAATAGAAGGGTACCAAAGCATGTTTAAACTTCAGCGGAATTCTGAGAACAATGTAAGAGTTCCGAAGCATTTTTAAACTTCACCGGAATTCCGAGAACAATGGAAGAGTTCTGAAGCATTTTTAAACGTCAGCGGAATTTTGAAAACAATGGAAGATTTCCGAAGCATTTTTAAACGTCAGCAGAATTCTGCGAACACTGGAAGAGTTCCGAAGAATTTTTAAACTTCAGCGGAATTTGGAGAACAATCGAAGAGTTCCGAAGCATTTTTAAAAGTCAGCGGAATTCCGAGAACACTGGAGGAGTTCCGAAGCATTTTTAAACTTCAGCGGAATTTGGAGAACAATCAAAGAGTTCCGAAGCATTTTTAAAAGTCAGCGGAATTCCGAGAACAATGGAAGAGTTGTGAAGCATTTTTAAACGTCAGCGGAATTCCAAGAACAATGGAAGAGTTCCGAAGCATTTTTAAACGTCAGCGGAATTCCGAGAACAATGGAAGGGTTCTGAAGCCTTTTTAAATGTCAGCGGAATTCCGAGAACAATGGAAGACTTCTGAAGCATTTTTAAATGTCAACGGAATTCTGAGAACAATGGAAGAGTTCCGAAGCATTTTTAAACTTCAGCAGAATTCCGAGAACAATGGAAGAGTTCCGAAGCATACTTAAACTTCAGCGGAATTCCGAGAACAAAGGAAGAATTCTGAAGCATTTTTAAAAGTCAGCGGAATACCGAGAACAATGGAAGAGTTGTGAAGCATTTTTAAACGTCAGCGGAATTCCAGAACAATCGAAGAGTTCCGAAGCATTTTTAAACTTCAACAGAATTTGGAGAACAATCGAAGAGTTCCGAAGCAATTTTAAAAGTCAGCGGAATTCCGAGAACAATGGAAGAGTTGTGAAGCATTTTTAAACGTCAGTGGAATTCCAAGAACAATGGAAGAGTTCCGAAGCATTTTTAAATGTCAGCGGAATTCTGAGAACAATGGAAGAGTTCCGAAGCATTTTTAAACTTCAGCAGAATTCCGAGAACAATGGAAGAGTTCCGAAGCATTTTTAAAAGTCAGCGGAATTCCGAGAACAATGGAAGAGTTCCGAAGCATTCTTAAACTTCAGCGGAATTTGGAGAACAATCGAAGAGTTCCGAAGCATTTTTAAAAGTCAGCGGAATTCCGAGAACAATGGAAGCTTTGTGAAGCATTTTTAAACGTCAGCGGAATTCCGAGAACAATGGAAGAGTTCCAAAGCATTTTTAAACGTCAGCGGAATTCCGAGAACAATGGAAGAGTTCTGAAGCCTTTTTAAATGTCAGCGGAATGCCGAGAACAATGGAATAGTTGTGAAGCATTTTTAAGCATCAGCGGAATTCCGAGAACAATGGAAGAGTTCCGAAGCATTTTTAAACTTCAGCAGAATTCTGAGAACAATGGAAGAGTTCCGAAGCATTCTTAAACTTCAGCGGAATTCCGAGAACAATTGAAGAGTTTCGAAGCATTTTTAAAAGTCAGCGGAATTCCGAGAACAATAGAAGAGTTGTGAAGCAATTTTAAGCGTCAGCGGAATTCCGAGAACAATGGAAGAGTTCCGAAGCATTTTGAAACGTCAGCGGAATTCCGAGAACAATGGAAGAGTTCTGAAGCATTTTTAAAAGTCAGCGGAATTCTGAGAACAATAGAAGAGTTGTGAAGCATTTTTAAGCGTCAGCGGAATTCCGAGAACAATGGAAGAATTCCGAAGCATTTTTAAACGTCAGCGGAATTCTGCGAACACTAGAAGAGTTCCGAAGCATTTTTAAACTTCAGCGGAATTTGGAAAACAATCGAAGAGTTCCGAAGCATTTTTAAAAGTCAGCGGAATTCCGAGAACAATGGAAGAGTTCTGAAGCATTTTTAAACATCAGCGGAATTTTGAAAACAATGGAAGATTTCCGAAGCATTTTTAAACGTCAGCGGAATTCCGAGAACAATGGAAGAGTTCCGAAGCATTTTTAAATGTCAACGGAATTCCGAGAACAATAGAAGAGTTGTGAAGCATTTTTAAGCATCAGCGGAATTCCGAGAACAATGGAAGAGTTCCGAAGCATTTTTAAACTTCAGCAGAATTCTGAGAACAATGGAAGAGTTCCGAAGCATTCTTAAACTTCAGCGGAATTCCGAGAACAATGGAAGAGTTTCGAAGCATTTTTAAAAGTCAGCGGAATTCCGAGAACAATAGAAGAGTTGTGAAGCAATTTTAAGCGTCAGCGGAATTCCGAGAACAATGGAAGAGTTCCGAAGCATTTTGAAACGTCAGCGGAATTCCGAGAACAATGGAAGAGTTCTGAATCATTTTTAAAAGTCAGCGGAATTCTGAGAACAATAGAAGAGTTGTGAAGCATTTTTAAGCGTCAGCGGAATTCCGAGAACAATGGAAGAATTCCGAAGCATTTTTAAACGTCAGCGGAATTCTGCGAACACTAGAAGAGTTCCGAAGCATTTTTAAACTTCAGCGGAATTTGGAAAACAATCGAAGAGTTCCGAAGCATTTTTAAAAGTCAGCGGAATTCCGAGAACAATGGAAGAGTTCTGAAGCATTTTTAAACATCAGCGGAATTTTGAAAACAATGGAAGATTTCCGAAGCATTTTTAAACGTCAGCGGAATTCCGAGAACAATGGAAGAGTTCCGAAGCATTTTTAAATGTCAACGGAATTCCGAGAACAAAAGAAGAGTTGTGAAGCATTTTTAAGCGTCAGCGATATTCCGAGAACAATGGAAGAGTTCCGAAGCATTTTTAAACTTCAGCAGAATTCTGAGAACAATGGAAGAGTTCTGAAGCATTCTTAAACTTCAGCGGAATTCCGAGAACAATGGAAGAGTTTTGAAGCAATTTTAAGAGTCAGCGGAATTCCGACAACAATGGAAGAGTTCCGAAGCATTTTTAAAAGTAAGCGGAATTCTGAGAACAATAGAAGAGTTGTGAAGCATTTTTAAGCATCAGCGGAATTCCGAGAACAATGGAAGAATTCCGAAGCATTTTTAAACTTCAAAACTTCAGCAGAATTCCAAGAACAATGGAAGAGTTTCGAAGCATTCTTAAACTAGAGCGGAATTCCGAGAGCAGTGGAAGAGTTCCGAAGCATTTTTAAAAGTCAGCGGAATTCCGAGAACAATAGAAGAGTTCCGAAGCATTTTTAAACTTCAGAAGAATTCCTGGATCAATGGAAGAGTTCCGAAGCATTTTTAAAAGTCAGCAGAATTTCGAGAACAATAGAAGGGTACCAAAGCATGTTTAAACTTCAGTGGAATTCTGAGAACAATGTAAGAATTCCGAAGCATTTTTAATCTTCAACGGAATTCCGAGAACAATGGAAGAGTTCCGAAGCATTTTTAAACGTCAGCGGAATTCCGAGAACAATGGAAGAGTTCTGAATCATTTTTAAACGTCAGCGGAATTTTGAAAACAATGGAAGATTTCCGAAGCATTTTTAAACGTCAGCGGAATTCTGCGAACACTGGAAGACTTCCGAAGCATTTTTAAACTTCAGCGGAATTTGGAGAACAATCAAAGAGTTCTGAAGCATTTTTAAAAGTCAGCGGAATTCCGAGAACACTGGAAGAGTTCCGAAGCATTTTTAAACTTCAGCGGAATTTGGAGAACAATCAAATAGTTCCGAAGCATTTTTAAAAGTCAGCGGAATTCCGAGAACAATGGAAGCTTTGTGAAGCATTTTTAAACGTCAGCGGAATTCCGAGAACAATGGAAGAGTTCTGAAGCCTTTTTAAATGTCAGCGGAATTTCGAGAACAATGGAAGAGTTGTGAAGCATTTTTAAGCATCAGCGGAATTCCGAGAACAATGGAAGAGTTCCGAAGCATTTTTAAACTTCAGCAGAATTCTGAGAACAATGGAAGAGTTCCGAAGCATTCTTAAACTTCAGCGGAATTCCGAGAACAATGGAAGAGTTTCGAAGCATTTTTAAAAGTCAGCGGAATTCCGAGAACAATAGAAGAGTTGTGAAGCAATTTTAAGCGTCAGCGGAATTCCGAGAACAATGGAAGAATTCCGAAGCATTTTTAAACTTCAAAACTTCAGCGGAATTCCGAGAACAATGGAAGAGTTCCGAAGCATTTTTAAAAGTCAGCGGAATTCCGAGAACAATGGAAGAGTTCCGAAGCATTTTTAAACGTCAGCGGAATTCTGCGAACACTGGAAGAGTTCCGAAGCATTTTTAAACTTCAGCAGAATTTGGAGAACAATCGAAGAGTTCCGAAGCATTTTTAAAAGTCAGCGGAATTCCGAGAACAATTTAAGAGTTCTGAAGCATTTTTAAACATCAGCGGAATTTTGAAAACAATGGAAGATTTCCGAAGCATTTTTAAAAGTCAGCGGAATTCTGAGAACAATAGAAGAGTTGTGAAGCATTTTTAAGCGTCAGCGGAATTCCGAGAACAATGGAAGAGTTCCGAAGCATTCTTAAACTTCAGCGGAATTCCGAGAACAATGGAAGAGTTCCGAAGCATTTTTAAAAGTCAGCGGAATTCCGAGAACAATAGAAGAGTTCAGAAGCATTTTTAAACTTCAGCAGAATTCCTGGATCAATGGAAGAGTTCTGAAGCATTTTTAAAAGTCAGCAGAATTCCGAGAACAATAGAAGGGTACCAAAGCATGTTTAAACTTCAGCGGAATTCTGAGAACAAAGTAAGAGTTCCGAAGCATTTTTAAACTTCACCGGAATTCCGAGAACAATGGAAGAGTTCCGAAGCATTTTTAAACGTCAGCGGAATTTTGAAAACAATGGAAGATTTCCGAAGCATTTTTAAACTTCAGCAGAATTCCGAGAACAATGGAAGAGTTCCGAAGCATACTTAAACTTCAGCGGAATTCCGAGAACAATGGAAGAATTCTGAAGCATTTTTAAAAGTCAGCGGAATACCGAGAAAAATGGAAGAGTTGTGTAGCATTTTTAAACGTCAGCGGAATTCCAGAACAATGGAAGAGTTCCGAAGCATTTTTAAATGTCAGCGGAATTCCGAGAACAATGGAAGAGTTCTGAAGCATTTTTAAACGTCAGCGGATTTTGAAAACAATGGAAGATTTCCGAAGCATTTTTAAACGTCAGCGGAATTTGGAGAACAATCGAAGAGTTCCGAAGCATTTTTAAACTTCAACGGAATTTGGAGAACAATCGAAGAGTTCCGAAGCAATTTTAAAAGTCAGCGGAATTCCGAGAACAATGGAAGAGTTGTGAAGCATTTTTAAACGTCAGTGGAATTCCAAGAACAATGGAAGAGTTCCGAAGCATTTTTAAACATCAGCGGAATTCCGAAAACAATGGAAGAGTTCCGAAGCATTTTTAAACGTCAGCGGAATTCCGAGAACAATGGAAGAGTTGTGAAGCATTTTTAAACATCAGCGGAATTCCGAGAACAATGGAAGAGTTCCGAAGCATTTTTAAACGTCAGCGGAATTCCAAGAACAATGGAAGAGTTCTGAAGCCTTTTTAAATGTCAGCGGAATTCCGAGAACAATGGAAGAGTTCCGAAGCATTTTTAAATGTCAGCGGAATTCCGAGAACAATAGAAGAGTTGTGAAGCAGTTTTAAGCGTCAGCGTAATTCCGAGAACAATGGAAGAGTTCCGAAGCATTTTGAAACTTCAGCAGAATTCCGAGAACAATGGAAGAGTTCCGAAGCATTTTTAAACTTCAGCAGAATTCCGAGAACAATGGAAGAGTTCCGAAGCATTCTTAAACTTCAGCGGAATTCCGAAAACAATGGAAGAGTTCCGAATCATTTTTAAATGTCAGCGGAATTCCGAGAACAATAGAAGAGTTGTGAAGCATTTTTAAGCGTCAGCGGAATTCCGAGAAGAATGGAAGAGTTCCGAAGCATTCTTAAACTTCAGCGGAATTCCGAGAACAATAGAAGAGTTCAGAAGCATTTTTAAACTTCAGCAGAATTCCTGGATCAATGGAAGAGTTCCGAAGCATTTTTAAAAGTCAGCAGAATTCCGAGAACAATAGAAGGGTACCAAAGCATGTTTAAACTTCACCGGAATTCTGAGAACAATGTAAGAGTTCCGAAGCATTTTTAAACTTCACCGGAATTCCGAGAACAATGGAAGAGTTCCGAAGCATTTTTAAACGTCAGCGGAATTTTGAAAACAATGGAAGATTTCCGAAGCATTTTTAAACTTCAGCAGAATTCCTGGATCAATGGAAGAGTTCCGAAGCATTTTTAAAAGTCAGCAGAATTCCGAGAACAATAGAAGGGTACCAAAGCATGTTTAAACTTCAGCGGAATTCTGAGAACAATGTAAGAGTTCCGAAGCATTTTTAAACTTCACCGGAATTCCGAGAACAATGGAAGAGTTCTGAAGCATTTTTAAACGTCCGCGGAATTTTGAAAACAATGGAAGATTTCCGAAGCATTTTTAAACGTCAGCAGAATTCTGCGAACACTGGAAGAGTTCCGAAGAATTTTTAAACTTCAGCGGAATTTGGAGAACAATCGAAGAGTTCCGAAGCATTTTTAAAAGTCAGCGGAATTCCGAGAACACTGGAGGAGTTCCGAAGCATTTTTAAACTTAAGCGGAATTTGGAGAACAATCAAAGAGTTCCGAAGCATTTTTAAAAGTCAGCGGAATTCCGAGAACAATGGAAGAGTTGTGAAGCATTTTTAAACGTCAGCGGAATTCCAAGAACAATGGAAGAGTTCCGAAGCATTTTTAAACGTCAGCGGAATTCCGAGAACAATGGAAGGGTTCTGAAGCCTTTTTAAATGTCAGCGGAATTCCGAGAACAATGGAAGACTTCTGAAGCATTTTTAAATGTCAACGGAATTCTGAGAACAATGGAAGAGTTCCGAAGCATTTTTAAACTTCAGCAGAATTCCGAGAACAATGGAAGAGTTCCGAAGCATACTTAAACTTCAGCGGAATTCCGAGAACAAAGGAAGAATTCTGAAGCATTTTTAAAAGTCAGCGGAATACCGAGAACAATGGAAGAGTTGTGAAGCATTTTTAAACGTCAGCGGAATTCCAGAACAATCGAAGAGTTCCGAAGCATTTTTAAACTTCAACAGAATTTGGAGAACAATCGAAGAGTTCCGAAGCAATTTTAAAAGTCAGCGGAATTCCGAGAACAATGGAAGAGTTGTGAAGCATTTTTAAACGTCAGTGGAATTCCAAGAACAATGGAAGAGTTCCGAAGCATTTTTAAATGTCAGCGGAATTCTGAGAACAATGGAAGAGTTCCGAAGCATTTTTAAACTTCAGCAGAATTCCGAGAACAATGGAAGAGTTCCGAAGCATTTTTAAAAGTCAGCGGAATTCCGAGAACAATGGAAGAGTTCCGAAGCATTCTTAAACTTCAGCGGAATTTGGAGAACAATCGAAGAGTTCCGAAGCATTTTTAAAAGTCAGCGGAATTCCGAGAACAATGGAAGCTTTGTGAAGCATTTTTAAACGTCAGCGGAATTCCGAGAACAATGGAAGAGTTCCAAAGCATTTTTAAACGTCAGCGGAATTCTGAGAACAATGGAAGAGTTCTGAAGCCTTTTTAAATGTCAGCGGAATGCCGAGAACAATGGAATAGTTGTGAAGCATTTTTAAGCATCAGCGGAATTCCGAGAACAATGGAAGAGTTCCGAAGCATTTTTAAACTTCAGCAGAATTCTGAGAACAATGGAAGAGTTCCGAAGCATTCTTAAACTTCAGCGGAATTCCGAGAACAATGGAAGAGTTTCGAAGCATTTTTAAAAGTCAGCGGAATTCCGAGAACAATAGAAGAGTTGTGAAGCAATTTTAAGCGTCAGCGGAATTCCGAGAACAATGGAAGAGTTCCGAAGCATTTTGAAACGTCAGCGGAATTCCGAGAACAATGGAAGAGTTCTGAAGCATTTTTAAAAGTCAGCGGAATTCTGAGAACAATAGAAGAGTTGTGAAGCATTTTTAAGCGTCAGCGGAATTCCGAGAACAATGGAAGAATTCCGAAGCATTTTTAAACGTCAGCGGAATTCTGCGAACACTAGAAGAGTTCCGAAGCATTTTTAAACTTCAGCGGAATTTGGAAAACAATCGAAGAGTTCCGAAGCATTTTTAAAAGTCAGCGGAATTCCGAGAACAATGGAAGAGTTCTGAAGCATTTTTAAACATCAGCGGAATTTTGAAAACAATGGAAGATTTCCGAAGCATTTTTAAACGTCAGCGGAATTCCGAGAACAATGGAAGAGTTCCGAAGCATTTTTAAATGTCAACGGAATTCCGAGAACAATAGAAGAGTTGTGAAGCATTTTTAAGCATCAGCGGAATTCCGAGAACAATGGAAGAGTTCCGAAGCATTTTTAAACTTCAGCAGAATTCTGAGAACAATGGAAGAGTTCCGAAGCATTCTTAAACTTCAGCGGAATTCCGAGAACAATGGAAGAGTTTCGAAGCATTTTTAAAAGTCAGCGGAATTCCGAGAACAATAGAAGAGTTGTGAAGCAATTTTAAGCGTCAGCGGAATTCCGAGAACAATGGAAGAGTTCCGAAGCATTTTGAAACGTCAGCGGAATTCCGAGAACAATGGAAGAGTTCTGAATCATTTTTAAAAGTCAGCGGAATTCTGAGAACAATAGAAGAGTTGTGAAGCATTTTTAAGCGTCAGCGGAATTCCGAGAACAATGGAAGAATTCCGAAGCATTTTTAAACGTCAGCGGAATTCTGCGAACACTAGAAGAGTTCCGAAGCATTTTTAAACTTCAGCGGAATTTGGAAAACAATCGAAGAGTTCCGAAGCATTTTTAAAAGTCAGCGGAATTCCGAGAACAATGGAAGAGTTCTGAAGCATTTTTAAACATCAGCGGAATTTTGAAAACAATGGAAGATTTCCGAAGCATTTTTAAACGTCAGCGGAATTCCGAGAACAATGGAAGAGTTCCGAAGCATTTTTAAATGTCAACGGAATTCCGAGAACAATAGAAGAGTTGTGAAGCATTTTTAAGCGTCAGCGATATTCCGAGAACAATGGAAGAGTTCCGAAGCATTTTTAAACTTCAGCAGAATTCTGAGAACAATGGAAGAGTTCTGAAGCATTCTTAAACTTCAGCGGAATTCCGAGAACAATGGAAGAGTTTTGAAGCAATTTTAAGAGTCAGCGGAATTCCGACAACAATGGAAGAGTTCCGAAGCATTTTTAAAAGTAAGCGGAATTCTGAGAACAATAGAAGAGTTGTGAAGCATTTTTAAGCATCAGCGGAATTCCGAGAACAATGGAAGAATTCCGAAGCATTTTTAAACTTCAAAACTTCAGCAGAATTCCAAGAACAATGGAAGAGTTTCGAAGCATTCTTAAACTAGAGCGGAATTCCGAGAGCAGTGGAAGAGTTCCGAAGCATTTTTAAAAGTCAGCGGAATTCCGAGAACAATAGAAGAGTTCCGAAGCATTTTTAAACTTCAGAAGAATTCCTGGATCAATGGAAGAGTTCCGAAGCATTTTTAAAAGTCAGCAGAATTTCGAGAACAATAGAAGGGTACCAAAGCATGTTTAAACTTCAGTGGAATTCTGAGAACAATGTAAGAATTCCGAAGCATTTTTAATCTTCAACGGAATTCCGAGAACAATGGAAGAGTTCCGAAGCATTTTTAAACGTCAGCGGAATTCCGAGAACAATGGAAGAGTTCTGAATCATTTTTAAACGTCAGCGGAATTTTGAAAACAATGGAAGATTTCCGAAGCATTTTTAAACGACAGCGGAATTCTGCGAACACTGGAAGACTTCCGAAGCATTTTTAAACTTCAGCGGAATTTGGAGAACAATCAAAGAGTTCTGAAGCATTTTTAAAAGTCAGCGGAATTTTGAAAACAATGGAAGATTTCCGAAGCATTTTTAAACGTCAGCGGAATTCTGCGAACACTGGAAGACTTCCGAAGCATTTTTAAACTTCAGCGGAATTTGGAGAACAATCAAAGAGTTCTGAAGCATTTTTAAAAGTCAGCGGAATTCCGAGAACACTGGAAGAGTTCCGAAGCATTTTTAAACTTCAGCGGAATTTGGAGAACAATCAAATAGTTCCGAAGCATTTTTAAAAGTCAGCGGAATTCCGAGAACAATGGAAGCTTTGTGAAGCATTTTTAAACGTCAGCGGAATTCCGAGAACAATGGAAGAGTTCTGAAGCCTTTTTAAATGTCAGCGGAATTTCGAGAACAATGGAAGAGTTGTGAAGCATTTTTAAGCATCAGCGGAATTCCGAGAACAATGGAAGAGTTCCGAAGCATTTTTAAACTTCAGCAGAATTCTGAGAACAATGGAAGAGTTCCGAAGCATTCTTAAACTTCAGCGGAATTCCGAGAACAATGGAAGAGTTTCGAAGCATTTTTAAAAGTCAG
The DNA here is from genome assembly GCF_046119375.1 of Phyllobates terribilis. Taxonomy (NCBI): domain Eukaryota; kingdom Metazoa; phylum Chordata; class Amphibia; order Anura; family Dendrobatidae; genus Phyllobates; species Phyllobates terribilis. The sequence continues at coordinate 7,281,652 of NW_027362788.1, read as the reverse complement.
CGGAATTCCGAGAACAATAGAAGAGTTGTGAAGCAATTTTAAGCGTCAGCGGAATTCCGAGAACAATGGAAGAATTCCGAAGCATTTTTAAACTTCAAAACTTCAGCGGAATTCCGAGAACAATGGAAGAGTTCCGAAGCATTTTTAAAAGTCAGCGGAATTCCGAGAACAATGGAAGAGTTCCGAAGCATTTTTAAACGTCAGCGGAATTCTGCGAACACTGGAAGAGTTCCGAAGCATTTTTAAACTTCAGCAGAATTTGGAGAACAATCGAAGAGTTCCGAAGCATTTTTAAAAGTCAGCGGAATTCCGAGAACAATTTAAGAGTTCTGAAGCATTTTTAAACATCAGCGGAATTTTGAAAACAATGGAAGATTTCCGAAGCATTTTTAAAAGTCAGCGGAATTCTGAGAACAATAGAAGAGTTGTGAAGCATTTTTAAGCGTCAGCGGAATTCCGAGAACAATGGAAGAGTTCCGAAGCATTCTTAAACTTCAGCGGAATTCCTGGATCAATGGAAGAGTTCTGAAGCATTTTTAAAAGTCAGCAGAATTCCGAGAACAATAGAAGGGTACCAAAGCATGTTTAAACTTCAGCGGAATTCTGAGAACAAAGTAAGAGTTCCGAAGCATTTTTAAACTTCACCGGAATTCCGAGAACAATGGAAGAGTTCCGAAGCATTTTTAAACGTCAGCGGAATTTTGAAAATAATGGAAGATTTCCGAAGCATTTTTAAACTTCAGCAGAATTCCGAGAACAATGGAAGAGTTCCGAAGCATACTTAAACTTCAGCGGAATTCCGAGAACAATGGAAGAATTCTGAAGCATTTTTAAAAGTCAGCGGAATACCGAGAAAAATGGAAGAGTTGTGTAGCATTTTTAAACGTCAGCGGAATTCCAGAACAATGGAAGAGTTCCGAAGCATTTTTAAATGTCAGCGGAATTCCGAGAACAATGGAAGAGTTCTGAAGCATTTTTAAACGTCAGCGGATTTTGAAAACAATGGAAGATTTCCGAAGCATTTTTAAACGTCAGCGGAATTTGGAGAACAATCGAAGAGTTCCGAAGCATTTTTAAACTTCAACGGAATTTGGAGAACAATCGAAGAGTTCCGAAGCAATTTTAAAAGTCAGCGGAATTCCGAGAACAATGGAAGAGTTGTGAAGCATTTTTAAACGTCAGTGGAATTCCAAGAACAATGGAAGAGTTCCGAAGCATTTTTAAACATCAGCGGAATTCCGAAAACAATGGAAGAGTTCCGAAGCATTTTTAAACGTCAGCGGAATTCCGAGAACAATGGAAGAGTTGTGAAGCATTTTTAAACATCAGCGGAATTCCGAGAACAATGGAAGAGTTCCGAAGCATTTTTAAACGTCAGCGGAATTCCAAGAACAATGGAAGAGTTCTGAAGCCTTTTTAAATGTCAGCGGAATTCCGAGAACAATGGAAGAGTTCCGAAGCATTTTTAAATGTCAGCGGAATTCCGAGAACAATAGAAGAGTTGTGAAGCAGTTTTAAGCGTCAGCGTAATTCCGAGAACAATGGAAGAGTTCCGAAGCATTTTGAAACTTCAGCAGAATTCCGAGAACAATGGAAGAGTTCCGAAGCATTTTTAAACTTCAGCAGAATTCCGAGAACAATGGAAGAGTTCCGAAGCATTCTTAAACTTCAGCGGAATTCCGAAAACAATGGAAGAGTTCCGAATCATTTTTAAATGTCAGCGGAATTCCGAGAACAATAGAAGAGTTGTGAAGCATTTTTAAGCGTCAGCGGAATTCCGAGAAGAATGGAAGAGTTCCGAAGCATTCTTAAACTTCAGCGGAATTCCGAGAACAATAGAAGAGTTCAGAAGCATTTTTAAACTTCAGCAGAATTCCTGGATCAATGGAAGAGTTCCGAAGCATTTTTAAAAGTCAGCAGAATTCCGAGAACAATAGAAGGGTACCAAAGCATGTTTAAACTTCACCGGAATTCTGAGAACAATGTAAGAGTTCCGAAGCATTTTTAAACTTCACCGGAATTCCGAGAACAATGGAAGAGTTCCGAAGCATTTTTAAACGTCAGCGGAATTTTGAAAACAATGGAAGATTTCCGAAGCATTTTTAAACTTCAGCAGAATTCCTGGATCAATGGAAGAGTTCCGAAGCATTTTTAAAAGTCAGCAGAATTCCGAGAACAATAGAAGGGTACCAAAGCATGTTTAAACTTCAGCGGAATTCTGAGAACAATGTAAGAGTTCCGAAGCATTTTTAAACTTCACCGGAATTCCGAGAACAATGGAAGAGTTCTGAAGCATTTTTAAACGTCAGCGGAATTTTGAAAACAATGGAAGATTTCCGAAGCATTTTTAAACGTCAGCAGAATTCTGCGAACACTGGAAGAGTTCCGAAGAATTTTTAAACTTCAGCGGAATTTGGAGAACAATCGAAGAGTTCCGAAGCATTTTTAAAAGTCAGCGGAATTCCGAGAACACTGGAGGAGTTCCGAAGCATTTTTAAACTTCAGCGGAATTTGGAGAACAATCAAAGAGTTCCGAAGCATTTTTAAAAGTCAGCGGAATTCCGAGAACAATGGAAGAGTTGTGAAGCATTTTTAAACGTCAGCGGAATTCCGAGAACAATGGAAGAGTTCCGAAGCATTTTTAAACGTCAGCGGAATTCCGAGAACAATGGAAGGGTTCTGAAGCCTTTTTAAATGTCAGCGGAATTCCGAGAACAATGGAAGACTTCTGAAGCATTTTTAAATGTCAACGGAATTCTGAGAACAATGGAAGAGTTCCGAAGCATTTTTAAACTTCAGCAGAATTCCGAGAACAATGGAAGAGTTCCGAAGCATACTTAAACTTCAGCGGAATTCCGAGAACAAAGGAAGAATTCTGAAGCATTTTTAAAAGTCAGCGGAATACCGAGAACAATGGAAGAGTTGTGAAGCATTTTTAAACGTCAGCGGAATTCCAGAACAATCGAAGAGTTCCGAAGCATTTTTAAACTTCAACAGAATTTGGAGAACAATCGAAGAGTTCCGAAGCAATTTTAAAAGTCAGCGGAATTCCGAGAACAATGGAAGAGTTGTGAAGCATTTTTAAACGTCAGTGGAATTCCAAGAACAATGGAAGAGTTCCGAAGCATTTTTAAATGTCAGCGGAATTCTGAGAACAATGGAAGAGTTCCGAAGCATTTTTAAACTTCAGCAGAATTCCGAGAACAATGGAAGAGTTCCGAAGCATTTTTAAAAGTCAGCGGAATTCCGAGAACAATGGAAGAGTTCCGAAGCATTCTTAAACTTCAGCGGAATTTGGAGAACAATCGAAGAGTTCCGAAGCATTTTTAAAAGTCAGCGGAATTCCGAGAACAATGGAAGCTTTGTGAAGCATTTTTAAACGTCAGCGGAATTCCGAGAACAATGGAAGAGTTCCAAAGCATTTTTAAACGTCAGCGGAATTCCGAGAACAATGGAAGAGTTCTGAAGCCTTTTTAAATGTCAGCGGAATGCCGAGAACAATGGAATAGTTGTGAAGCATTTTTAAGCATCAGCGGAATTCCGAGAACAATGGAAGAGTTCCGAAGCATTTTTAAACTTCAGCAGAATTCTGAGAACAATGGAAGAGTTCCGAAGCATTCTTAAACTTCAGCGGAATTCCGAGAACAATGGAAGAGTTTCGAAGCATTTTTAAAAGTCAGCGGAATTCCGAGAACAATAGAAGAGTTGTGAAGCAATTTTAAGCGTCAGCGGAATTCCGAGAACAATGGAAGAGTTCCGAAGCATTTTGAAACGTCAGCGGAATTCCGAGAACAATGGAAGAGTTCTGAAGCATTTTTAAAAGTCAGCGGAATTCTGAGAACAATAGAAGAGTTGTGAAGCATTTTTAAGCGTCAGCGGAATTCCGAGAACAATGGAAGAATTCCGAAGCATTTTTAAACGTCAGCGGAATTCTGCGAACACTAGAAGAGTTCCGAAGCATTTTTAAACTTCAGCGGAATTTGGAAAACAATCGAAGAGTTCCGAAGCATTTTTAAAAGTCAGCGGAATTCCGAGAACAATGGAAGAGTTCTGAAGCATTTTTAAACATCAGCGGAATTTTGAAAACAATGGAAGATTTCCGAAGCATTTTTAAACGTCAGCGGAATTCCGAGAACAATGGAAGAGTTCCGAAGCATTTTTAAATGTCAACGGAATTCCGAGAACAATAGAAGAGTTGTGAAGCATTTTTAAGCATCAGCGGAATTCCGAGAACAATGGAAGAGTTCCGAAGCATTTTTAAACTTCAGCAGAATTCTGAGAACAATGGAAGAGTTCCGAAGCATTCTTAAACTTCAGCGGAATTCCGAGAACAATGGAAGAGTTTCGAAGCATTTTTAAAAGTCAGCGGAATTCCGAGAACAATAGAAGAGTTGTGAAGCAATTTTAAGCGTCAGCGGAATTCCGAGAACAATGGAAGAGTTCCGAAGCATTTTGAAACGTCAGCGGAATTCCGAGAACAATGGAAGAGTTCTGAATCATTTTTAAAAGTCAGCGGAATTCTGAGAACAATAGAAGAGTTGTGAAGCATTTTTAAGCGTCAGCGGAATTCCGAGAACAATGGAAGAATTCCGAAGCATTTTTAAACGTCAGCGGAATTCTGCGAACACTAGAAGAGTTCCGAAGCATTTTTAAACTTCAGCGGAATTTGGAAAACAATCGAAGAGTTCCGAAGCATTTTTAAAAGTCAGCGGAATTCCGAGAACAATGGAAGAGTTCTGAAGCATTTTTAAACATCAGCGGAATTTTGAAAACAATGGAAGATTTCCGAAGCATTTTTAAACGTCAGCGGAATTCCGAGAACAATGGAAGAGTTCCGAAGCATTTTTAAATGTCAACGGAATTCCGAGAACAATAGAAGAGTTGTGAAGCATTTTTAAGCGTCAGCGATATTCCGAGAACAATGGAAGAGTTCCGAAGCATTTTTAAACTTCAGCAGAATTCTGAGAACAATGGAAGAGTTCTGAAGCATTCTTAAACTTCAGCGGAATTCCGAGAACAATGGAAGAGTTTTGAAGCAATTTTAAGAGTCAGCGGAATTCCGACAACAATGGAAGAGTTCCGAAGCATTTTTAAAAGTAAGCGGAATTCTGAGAACAATAGAAGAGTTGTGAAGCATTTTTAAGCGTCAGCGGAATTCCGAGAACAATGGAAGAATTCCGAAGCATTTTTAAACTTCAAAACTTCAGCAGAATTCCAAGAACAATGGAAGAGTTTCGAAGCATTCTTAAACTTCAGCGGAATTCCGAGAGCAATGGAAGAGTTCCGAAGCATTTTTAAAAGTCAGCGGAATTCCGAGAACAATAGAAGAGTTCCGAAGCATTTTTAAACTTCAGAAGAATTCCTGTATCAATGGAAGAGTTCCGAAGCATTTTTAAAAGTCAGCAGAATTTCGAGAACAATAGAAGGGTACCAAAGCATGTTTAAACTTCAGTGGAATTCTGAGAACAATGTAAGAATTCCGAAGCATTTTTAAACTTCACCGGAATTCCGAGAACAATGGAAGAGTTCCGAAGCATTTTTAAACGTCAGCGGAATTCCGAGAACAATGGAAGAGTTCTGAATCATTTTTAAACGTCAGCGGAATTTTGAAAACAATGGAAGATTTCCGAAGCATTTTTAAACGTCAGCGGAATTCCGAGAACAATGGAAGAGTTCTGAATCATTTTTAAAAGTCAGCGGAATTCCGAGAACACTGGAAGAGTTCCGAAGCATTTTTAAACTTCAGCGGAATTTGGAGAACAATCGAATAGTTCCGAAGCATTTTTAAAAGTCAGCGGAATTCCGAGAACAATGGAAGAGTTCCGAAGCATTTTTAAACGTCAGCGGAATTCCGAGAACAATGGAAGAGTTCTGAAGCCTTTTTAAATGTCAGCGGAATTCCGAGAACAATGGAAGAGTTGTGAAGCATTTTTAAGCATCAGCGGAATTTCGAGAACAATGGAAGAGTTCCGAAGCATTTTTAAACTTCAGCAGAATTCTGAGAATAATAGAAGAGTTCCGAAGCATTCTTAAACTTCAGCGGAATTCCGAGAACAATGGAAGAATTCCGAAGCATTTTTAAACTTCAAAACTTCAGCGGAATTCCGAGAACAATGGAAGAGTTCCGAAGCATTTTTAAAAGTCAGCGGAATTCCGAGAACAATGGAAGAGTTCCGAAACATTTTTAAACGTCAGCGGAATTCTGCGAACACTGGAAGAGTTCCGAAGCATTTTTACACTTCAGCAGAATTTGGAGAACAATCGAAGAGTTCCGAAGCATTTTTAAAAGTCAGCGGAATTCCGAGAACAATTTAAGAGTTCTGAAGCATTTTTAAACATCAGCGGAATTTTGAAAACAATGGAAGATTTCCGAAGCATTTTTAAAAGTCAGCAGAATTCCGAGAACAATAGAAGGGTACCAAAGCATGTTTAAACTTCAGCGGAATTCTGAGAACAATGTAAGAGTTCCGAAGCATTTTTAAACTTCACCGGAATTACGAGAACAATTTAAGAGTTCTGAAGCATTTTTAAACATCAGCGGAATTTTGAAAACAATGGAAGATTTCCGAAGCATTTTTAAAAGTCAGCGGAATTCTGAGAACAATAGAAGAGTTGTGAAGCATTTTTAAGCGTCAGCGGAATTCCGAGAACAATGGAAGAGTTCCGAAGCATTCTTAAACTTCAGCGGAATTCCGAGAACAATGGAAGAGTTCCGAAGCATTCTTAAACTTCAGCGGAATTCCGAGAACAATGGAAGAGTTCCGAAGCATTCTTAAACTTCAGCGGAATTCCGAGAACAATGGAAGAGTTCCGAAGCATTTTTAAAAGTCAGCGGAATTCCGAGAACAATAGAAGAGTTCAGAAGCATTTTTAAACTTCAGCAGAATTCCTGGATCAATGGAAGAGTTCCGAAGCATTTTTAAAAGTCAGCAGAATTCCGAGAACAATAGAAGGGTACCAAAGCATGTTTAAACTTCAGCGGAATTCTGAGAACAATGTAAGAGTTCCGAAGCATTTTTAAACTTCACCGGAATTCCGAGAACAATGGAAGAGTTCCGAAGCATTTTTAAACGTCAGCGGAATTTTGAAAACAATGGAAGATTTCCGAAGCATTTTTAAACTTCAGCAGAATTCCGAGAACAATGGAAGAGTTCCGAAGCATACTTAAACTTCAGCGGAATTCCGAGAACAATGGAAGAATTCTGAAGCATTTTTAAAAGTCAGCGGAATACCGAGAACAATGGAAGAGTTGTGAAGCATTTTTAAAAGTCAGCGGAATTCCAGAACAATGGAAGAGTTCCGAAGCATTTTTAAAAGTCAGCGGAATTCCGAGAACAATTTAAGAGTTCTGAAGCATTTTTAAACATCAGCGGAATTTTGAAAACAATGGAAGATTTCCGAAGCATTTTTAAAAGTCAGCGGAATTCTGAGAACAATAGAAGAGTTGTGAAGCATTTTTAAGCGTCAGCGGAATTCCGAGAACAATGGAAGAGTTCCGAAGCATTCTTAAACTTCAGCGGAATTCCGAGAACAATGGAAGAGTTCCGAAGCAATTTTAAAAGTCAGCGGAATTCCGAGAACAATAGAAGAGTTCAGAAGCATTTTTAAACTTCAGCAGAATTCCTGGATCAATGGAAGAGTTCCGAAGCATTTTTAAAAGTCAGCAGAATTCCGAGAACAATAGAAGGGTACCAAAGCATGTTTAAACTTCAGCGGAATTCTGAGAACAATGTAAGAGTTCCGAAGCATTTTTAAACTTCACCGGAATTCCGAGAACAATGGAAGAGTTCCGAAGCATTTTTAAACGTCAGCGGAATTTTGAAAACAATGGAAGATTTCCGAAGCATTTTTAAACTTCAGCAGAATTCCGAGAACAATGGAAGAGTTCCGAAGCATACTTAAACTTCAGCGGAATTCCGAGAACAATGGAAGAATTCTGAAGCATTTTTAAAAGTCAGCGGAATACCGAGAACAATGGAAGAGTTGTGTAGCATTTTTAAACGTCAGCGGAATTCCAGAACAATGGAAGAGTTCCGAAGCATTTTTAAATGTCAGCGGAATTCCGAGAACAATGGAAGAGTTCTGAAGCATTTTTAAACGTCAGCGGATTTTGAAAACAATGGAAGATTTCCGAAGCATTTTTAAACGTCAGCGGAATTTGGAGAACAATCGAAGAGTTCCGAAGCATTTTTAAACTTCAACGGAATTTGGAGAACAATCGAAGAGTTCCGAAGCAATTTTAAAAGTCAGCGGAATTCCGAGAACAATGGAAGAGTTGTGAAGCATTTTTAAACGTCAGTGGAATTCCAAGAACAATGGAAGAGTTCCGAAGCATTTTTAAATGTCAGCGGAATTCTGAGAAAAATGGAAGAGTTCCGAAGCATTTTTAAACTTCACCAGAATTCCGAGAACAATGGAAGAGTTCCGAAGCATACTTAAACTTCAGCGGAATTCCGAGAACAATGGAAGAGTTGTGAAGCATTTTTAAACATCAGCGGAATTCCGAGAACAATGGAAGAGTTCCGAAGCATTTTTAAACGTCAGCGGAATTCCAAGAACAATGGAAGAGTTCTGAAGCCTTTTTAAATGTCAGCGGAATTCCGAGAACAATGGAAGAGTTCCGAAGCATTTTTAAATGTCAGCGGAATTCCGAGAACAATAGAAGAGTTGTGAAGCAGTTTTAAGCGTCAGCGTAATTCCGAGAACAATGGAAGAGTTCCAAAGCATTTTGAAACTTCAGCAGAATTCCGAGAACAATGGAAGAGTTCCGAAGCATTTTTAAACTTCAGCAGAATTCCGAGAACAATGGAAGAGTTCCGAAGCATTCTTAAACTTCAGCGGAATTCCGAAAACAATGGAAGAGTTCCGAATCATTTTTAAATGTCAGCGGAATTCCGAGAACAATAGAAGAGTTGTGAAGCATTTTTAAGCGTCAGCGGAATTCCGAGAACAATGGAAGAGTTCCGAAGCATTCTTAAACTTCAGCGGAATTCCGAGAACAATAGAAGGGTACCAAAGCATGTTTAAACTTCAGCGGAATTCTGAGAACAATGTAAGAGTTCCGAAGCATTTTTAAACTTCACCGGAATTCCGAGAACAATGGAAGAGTTCTGAAGCATTCTTAAACTTCAGCGGAATTCCGAGAACAATGGAAGAGTTTCGAAGCATTTTTAAAAGTCAGCGGAATTCCGAGAACAATAGAAGAGTTGTGAAGCAATTTTAAGCGTCAGCGGAATTCCGAGAACAATGGAAGAGTTCCGAAGCATTTTGAAACGTCAGCGGAATTCCGAGAACAATGGAAGAGTTCTGAAGCATTTTTAAAAGACAGCGGAATTCTGAGAACAATAGAAGAGTTGTGAAGCATTTTTAAGCATCAGCGGAATTCCGAGAACAATGGAAGAATTCCGAAGCATTTTTAAACGTCAGCGGAATTCTGCGAACACTAGAAGAATTCCGAAGCATTTTTAAACTTCAGCGGAATTTGGAAAACAATCGAAGAGTTTCGAAGCATTTTTAAAAGTCAGCGGAATTCCGAGAACAATGGAAAAGTTCTGAAGCATTTTTAAACATCAGCGGAATTTTGAAAACAATGGAAGATTTCCGAAGCATTTTTAAACGTCAGCGGAATTCCGAGAACAATGGAAGAGTTCCGAAGCATTTTTAAATGTCAACGGAATTCCGAGAACAATAGAAGAGTTGTGAAGCATTTTTAAGCGTCAGCGATATTCCGAGAACAATGGAAGAGTTCCGAAGCATTTTTAAACTTCAGCAGAATTCTGAGAACAATGGAAGAGTTCTGAAGCATTCTTAAACTTCAGCGGAATTCCGAGAACAATGGAAGAGTTGTGAAGCATTTTTAAGCGTCAGCGGAATTCCGAGAACAATGGAAGAATTCCGAAGCATTTTTAAACTTCAAAACTTCAGCAGAATTCCAAGAACAATGGAAGAGTTTCGAAGCATTCTTAAACTTCAGCGGAATTCCGAGAGCAATGGAAGAGTTCCGAAGCATTTTTAAAAGTCAGCGGAATTCCGAGAACAATAGAAGAGTTCCGAAGCATTTTTAAACTTCAGAAGAATTCCTGGATCAATGGAAGAGTTCCGAAGCATTTTTAAAAGTCAGCAGAATTTCGAGAACAATAGAAGGGTACCAAAGCATGTTTAAACTTCAGTGGTATTCTGAGAACAATGTAAGAATTCCGAAGCATTTTTAAACTTCACCGGAATTCCGAGAACAATGGAAGAGTTCCGAAGCATTTTTAAACGTCAGCGGAATTCCGAGAACAATGGAAGAGTTCTGAATCATTTTTAAACGTCAGCGGAATTTTGAAAACAATGGAAGATTTCCGAAGCATTTTTAAACGTCAGCGGAATTCTGAGAACAATGGAAGAGTTCCGAAGCATTTTTAAACTTCAGCGGAATTTGGAGAACAATCGAAGAGTTCTGAAGCATTTTTAAAAGTCAGCGGAATTCCGAGAACACTGGAAGAGTTCCGAAGCATTTTTAAACTTCAGCGGAATTTGGAGAACAATCGAATAGTTCCGAAGCATTTTTAAAAGTCAGCGGAATTCCGAGAACAATGGAAGCTTTGTGAAGCATTTTTAAACGTCAGCGGAATTCCGAGAACAATGGAAGAGTTCCGAAGCATTTTTAAACGTCAGCGGAATTCCGAGAACAATGGAAGAGTTCTGAAGCCTTTTTAAATGTCAGCGGAATTCCGAGAACAATGGAAGAGTTGTGAAGCATTTTTAAGCATCAGCGGAATTCCGAGAACAATGGAAGAGTTCCGAAGCATTTTTAAACTTCAGCAGAATTCTGAGAACAATGGAAGAGTTCCGAAGCATTCTTAAACTTCAGCGGAATTCCGAGAACAATGGAAGAGTTTCGAAGCATTATTAAAAGTCAGCGGAATTCCGAGAACAATAGAAGAGTTGTGAAGCAATTTTAAGCGTCAGCGGAATTCCGAGAACAATGGAAGAATTCCGAAGCATTTTTAAACTTCAAAACTTCAGCGGAATTCCGAGAACAATGGAAGAGTTCCGAAGCATTTTTAAAAGTCAGCGGAATTCCGAGAACAATGGAAGAGTTCCGAAGCATTTTTAAACGTCAGCGGAATTCTGCGAACACTGGAAGAGTTCCGAAGCATTTTTAAACTTCAGCAGGATTTGGAGAACAATCGAAGAGTTCCGAAGCATTTTTAAAAGTCAGCGGAATTCCGAGAACAATTTAAGAGTTCTGAAGCATTTTTAAACATCAGCGGAATTTTGAAAACAATGGAAGATTTCCGAAGCATTTTTAAAAGTCAGCGGAATTCTGAGAACAATAGAAGAGTTGTGAAGCATTTTTAAGCGTCAGCGGAATTCCGAGAACAATGGAAGAGTTCCGAAGCATTCTTAAACTTCAGCGGAATTCCGAGAACAATGGAAGAGTTCCGAAGCATTTTTAAAAGTCAGCGGAATTCCGAGAACAATAGAAGAGTTCAGAAGCATTTTTAAACTTCAGCAGAATTCCTGGATCAATGGAAGAGTTCCGAAGCATTTTTAAAAGTCAGCAGAATTCCGAGAACAATAGAAGGGTACCAAAGCATGTTTAAACTTCAGCGGAATTCTGAGAACAATGTAAGAGTTCCGAAGCATTTTTAAACTTCACCGGAATTCCGAGAACAATGGAAGAGTTCCGAAGCATTTTTAAACGTCAGCGGAATTTTGAAAACAATGGAAGATTTCCGAAGCATTTTTAAACTTCAGCAGAATTCCGAGAACAATGGAAGAGTTCCGAAGCATACTTAAACTTCAGCGGAATTCCGAGAACAATGGAAGAATTCTGAAGCATTTTTAAAAGTCAGCGGAATACCGAGAACAATGGAAGAGTTGTGAAGCATTTTTAAAAGTCAGCGGAATTCCAGAACAATGGAAGAGTTCCGAAGCATTTTTAAAAGTCAGCGGAATTCCGAGAACAATTTAAGAGTTCTGAAGCATTTTTAAACATCAGCGGAATTTTGAAAACAATGGAAGATTTCCGAAGCATTTTTAAAAGTCAGCGGAATTCTGAGAACAATAGAAGAGTTGTGAAGCATTTTTAAGCGTCAGCGGAATTCCGAGAACAATGGAAGAGTTCCGAAGCATTCTTAAACTTCAGCGGAATTCCGAGAACAATGGAAGAGTTCCGAAGCATTTTTAAAAGTCAGCGGAATTCCGAGAACAATAGAAGAGTTCAGAAGCATTTTTAAACTTCAGCAGAATTCCTGGATCAATGGAAGAGTTCCGAAGCATTTTTAAAAGTCAGCAGAATTCCGAGAACAATAGAAGGGTACCAAAGCATGTTTAAACTTCAGCGGAATTCTGAGAACAATGTAAGAGTTCCGAAGCATTTTTAAACTTCACCGGAATTCCGAGAACAATGGAAGAGTTCCGAAGATTTTTAAACGTCAGCGGAATTTTGAAAACAATGGAAGATTTCCGAAGCATTTTTAAACTTCAGCAGAATTCCGAGAACAATGGAAGAGTTCCGAAGCATACTTAAACTTCAGCGGAATTCCGAGAACAATGGAAGAATTCTGAAGCATTTTTAAAAGTCAGCGGAATACCGAGAACAATGGAAGAGTTGTGAAGCATTTTTAAAAGTCAGCGGAATTCCAGAACAATGGAAGAGTTCCGAAGCATTTTTAAAAGTCAGCGGAATTCCGAGAACAATTTAAGAGTTCTGAAGCATTTTTAAACATCAGCGGAATTTTGAAAACAATGGAAGATTTCCGAAGCATTTTTAAAAGTCAGCGGAATTCTGAGAACATTAGAAGAGTTGTGAAGCATTTTTAAGCGTCAGCGGAATTCCGAGAACAATGGAAGAGTTCCGAAGCATTCTTAAACTTCAGCGGAATTCCGAGAACAATGGAAGAGTTCCGAAGCATTTTTAAAATTCAGCGGAATTCCGAGAACAATAGAAGAGTTCAGAAGCATTTTTAAACTTCAGCAGAATTCCTGGATCAATGGAAGAGTTCCGAAGCATTTTTAAAAGTCAGCAGAATTCCGAGAACAATAGAAGGGTACCAAAGCATGTTTAAACTTCAGCGGAATTCTGAGAACAATGTAAGAGTTCCGAAGCATTTTTAAACTTCACCGGAATTCCGAGAACAATGGAAGAGTTCCGAAGCATTTTTAAACGTCAGCGGAATTTTGAAAACAATGGAAGATTTCCGAAGCATTTTTAAACTTCAGCAGAATTCCGAGAACAATGGAAGAGTTCCGAAGCATACTTAAACTTCAGCGGAATTCCGAGAACAATGGAAGAATTCTGAAGCATTTTTAAAAGTCAGCGGAATACCGAGAACAATGGAAGAGTTGTGTAGCATTTTTAAACGTCAGCGGAATTCCAGAACAATGGAAGAGTTCCGAAGCATTTTTAAATGTCAGCGGAATTCCGAGAACAATGGAAGAGTTCTGAAGCATTTTTAAACGTCAGCGGATTTTGAAAACAATGGAAGATTTCCGAAGCATTTTTAAACGTCAGCGGAATTTGGAGAACAATCGAAGAGTTCCGAAGCATTTTTAAACTTCAACGGAATTTGGAGAACAATCGAAGAGTTCCGAAGCAATTTTAAAAGTCAGCGGAATTCTGAGAAAAATGGAAGAGTTCCGAAGCATTTTTAAATGTCAGCGGAATTCTGAGAAAAATGGAAGAGTTCCGAAGCATTTTTAAACTTCACCAGAATTCCGAGAACAATGGAAGAGTTCCGAAGCATACTTAAACTTCAGCGGAATTCCGAGAACAATGGAAGAGTTCAGAAGCATTTTTAAAAGTCAGCGGAATTCCGAGAACAATGGAAGAGTTGTGAAGCATTTTTAAACATCAGCGGAATTCCGAGAACAATGGAAGAGTTCCGAAGCATTTTTAAACGTCAGCGGAATTCCAAGAACAATGGAAGAGTTCTGAAGCCTTTTTAAATGTCAGCGGAATTCCGAGAACAATGGAAGAGTTCCGAAGCATTTTTAAATGTCAGCGGAATTCCGAGAACAATAGAAGAGTTGTGAAGCATTTTTAAGCGTCAGCGGAATTCCGAGAACAATGGAAGAATTCCGAAGCATTTTTAAACGTCAGCGGAATTCTGCGAACACTAGAAGAGTTCCGAAGCATTTTTAAACTTCAGCGGAATTTGGAAAACAATCGAAGAGTTCCGAAGCATTTTTAAAAGTCAGAGGAATTCCGAGAACAATGGAAGAGTTCTGAAGCATTTTTAAACATCAGCGGAATTTTGAAAACAATGGAAGATTTCCGAAGCATTTTTAAACGTCAGCGGAATTCCGAGAACAATGGAAGAGTTCCGAAGCATTTTTAAATGTCAACGGAATTCCGAGAACAATAGAAGAGTTGTGAAGCATTTTTAAGCGTCAGCGATATTCCGAGAACAATGGAAGAGTTCCGAAGCATTTTTAAACTTCAGCAGAATTCTGAGAACAATGGAAGAGTTCTGAAGCATTCTTAAACTTCAGCGGAATTCCGAGAACAATGGAAGAGTTTTGAAGCAATTTTAAGAGTCAGCGGAATTCCGACAACAATGGAAGAGTTCCGAAGCATTTTTAAAAGTAAGCGGAATTCTGAGAACAATAGAAGAGTTGTGAAGCATTTTTAAGCGTCAGCGGAATTCCGAGAACAATGGAAGAATTCCGAAGCATTTTTAAACTTCAAAACTTCAGCAGAATTCCAAGAACAATGGAAGAGTTTCGAAGCATTCTTAAACTTCAGCGGAATTCCGAGAGCAATGGAAGAGTTCCGAAGCATTTTTAAAAGTCAGCGGAATTCCGAGAACAATAGAAGAGTTCCGAAGCATTTTTAAACTTCAGAAGAATTCCTGTATCAATGGAAGAGTTCCGAAGCATTTTTAAAAGTCAGCAGAATTTCGAGAACAATAGAAGGGTACCAAAGCATGTTTAAACTTCAGTGGAATTCTGAGAACAATGTAAGAATTCCGAAGCATTTTTAAACTTCACCGGAATTCCGAGAACAATGGAAGAGTTCCGAAGCAATTTTAAAAGTCAGCGGAATTCCGAGAACAATAGAAGAGTTCAGAAGCATTTTTAAACTTCAGCAGAATTCCTGGATCAATGGAAGAGTTCCGAAGCATTTTTAAAAGTCAGCAGAATTCCGAGAACAATAGAAGGGTACCAAAGCATGTTTAAACTTCAGCGGAATTCTGAGAACAATGTAAGAGTTCCGAAGCATTTTTAAACTTCACCGGAATTCCGAGAACAATGGAAGAGTTCCGAAGCATTTTTAAACGTCAGCGGAATTTTGAAAACAATGGAAGATTTCCGAAGCATTTTTAAACTTCAGCAGAATTCCGAGAACAATGGAAGAGTTCCGAAGCATACTTAAACTTCAGCGGAATTCCGAGAACAATGGAAGAATTCTGAAGCATTTTTAAAAGTCAGCGGAATACCGAGAACAATGGAAGAGTTGTGTAGCATTTTTAAACGTCAGCGGAATTCCAGAACAATGGAAGAGTTCCGAAGCATTTTTAAATGTCAGCGGAATTCCGAGAACAATGGAAGAGTTCTGAAGCATTTTTAAACGTCAGCGGATTTTGAAAACAATGGAAGATTTCCGAAGCATTTTTAAACTTCAACGGAATTTGGAGAACAATCGAAGAGTTCCGAAGCAATTTTAAAAGTCAGCGGAATTCCGAGAACAATGGAAGAGTTGTGAAGCATTTTTAAACGTCAGTGGAATTCCAAGAACAATGGAAGAGTTCCGAAGCATTTTTAAATGTCAGCGGAATTCTGAGAAAAATGGAAGAGTTCCGAAGCATTTTTAAACTTCACCAGAATTCCGAGAACAATGGAAGAGTTCCGAAGCATACTTAAACTTCAGCGGAATTCCGAGAACAATGGAAGAGTTCAGAAGCATTTTTAAAAGTCAGCGGAATTCCGAGAACAATGGAAGAGTTGTGAAGCATTTTTAAACATCAGCGGAATTCCGAGAACAATGGAAGAGTTCCGAAGCATTTTTAAACGTCAGCGGAATTCCAAGAACAATGGAAGAGTTCTGAAGCCTTTTTAAATGTCAGCGGAATTCCGAGAACAATGGAAGAGTTCCGAAGCATTTTTAAATGTCAGCGGAATTCCGAGAACAATAGAAGAGTTGTGAAGCAGTTTTAAGCGTCAGCGTAATTCCGAGAACAATGGAAGAGTTCCAAAGCATTTTGAAACTTCAGCAGAATTCCGAGAACAATGGAAGAGTTCCGAAGCATTTTTAAACTTCAGCAGAATTCCGAGAACAATGGAAGAGTTCCGAAGCATTCTTAAA
Organism: Phyllobates terribilis; assembly: GCF_046119375.1. Taxonomy (NCBI): domain Eukaryota; kingdom Metazoa; phylum Chordata; class Amphibia; order Anura; family Dendrobatidae; genus Phyllobates; species Phyllobates terribilis. Next base: position 7,265,355 of record NW_027362788.1, on the reverse strand, counting down.
CTTCAGCGGAATTCCGAGAACAATGGAAGAGTTTCGAAGCATTATTAAAAGTCAGCGGAATTCCGAGAACAATAGAAGAGTTGTGAAGCAATTTTAAGCGTCAGCGGAATTCCGAGAACAATGGAAGAATTCCGAAGCATTTTTAAACTTCAAAACTTCAGCGGAATTCCGAGAACAATGGAAGAGTTCCGAAGCATTTTTAAAAGTCAGCGGAATTCCGAGAACAATGGAAGAGTTCCGAAGCATTTTTAAACGTCAGCGGAATTCTGCGAACACTGGAAGAGTTCCGAAGCATTTTTAAACTTCAGCAGGATTTGGAGAACAATCGAAGAGTTCCGAAGCATTTTTAAAAGTCAGCGGAATTCCGAGAACAATTTAAGAGTTCTGAAGCATTTTTAAACATCAGCGGAATTTTGAAAACAATGGAAGATTTCCGAAGCATTTTTAAAAGTCAGCGGAATTCTGAGAACAATAGAAGAGTTGTGAAGCATTTTTAAGCGTCAGCGGAATTCCGAGAACAATGGAAGAGTTCCGAAGCATTCTTAAACTTCAGCGGAATTCCGAGAACAATGGAAGAGTTCCGAAGCATTTTTAAAAGTCAGCGGAATTCCGAGAACAATAGAAGAGTTCAGAAGCATTTTTAAACTTCAGCAGAATTCCTGGATCAATGGAAGAGTTCCGAAGCATTTTTAAAAGTCAGCAGAATTCCGAGAACAATAGAAGGGTACCAAAGCATGTTTAAACTTCAGCGGAATTCTGAGAACAATGTAAGAGTTCCGAAGCATTTTTAAACTTCACCGGAATTCCGAGAACAATGGAAGAGTTCCGAAGCATTTTTAAACGTCAGCGGAATTTTGAAAACAATGGAAGATTTCCGAAGCATTTTTAAACTTCAGCAGAATTCCGAGAACAATGGAAGAGTTCCGAAGCATACTTAAACTTCAGCGGAATTCCGAGAACAATGGAAGAATTCTGAAGCATTTTTAAAAGTCAGCGGAATACCGAGAACAATGGAAGAGTTGTGAAGCATTTTTAAAAGTCAGCGGAATTCCAGAACAATGGAAGAGTTCCGAAGCATTTTTAAAAGTCAGCGGAATTCCGAGAACAATTTAAGAGTTCTGAAGCATTTTTAAACATCAGCGGAATTTTGAAAACAATGGAAGATTTCCGAAGCATTTTTAAAAGTCAGCGGAATTCTGAGAACAATAGAAGAGTTGTGAAGCATTTTTAAGCGTCAGCGGAATTCCGAGAACAATGGAAGAGTTCCGAAGCATTCTTAAACTTCAGCGGAATTCCGAGAACAATGGAAGAGTTCCGAAGCATTTTTAAAAGTCAGCGGAATTCCGAGAACAATAGAAGAGTTCAGAAGCATTTTTAAACTTCAGCAGAATTCCTGGATCAATGGAAGAGTTCCGAAGCATTTTTAAAAGTCAGCAGAATTCCGAGAACAATAGAAGGGTACCAAAGCATGTTTAAACTTCAGCGGAATTCTGAGAACAATGTAAGAGTTCCGAAGCATTTTTAAACTTCACCGGAATTCCGAGAACAATGGAAGAGTTCCGAAGCATTTTTAAACGTCAGCGGAATTTTGAAAACAATGGAAGATTTCCGAAGCATTTTTAAACTTCAGCAGAATTCCGAGAACAATGGAAGAGTTCCGAAGCATACTTAAACTTCAGCGGAATTCCGAGAACAATGGAAGAATTCTGAAGCATTTTTAAAAGTCAGCGGAATACCGAGAACAATGGAAGAGTTGTGAAGCATTTTTAAAAGTCAGCGGAATTCCAGAACAATGGAAGAGTTCCGAAGCATTTTTAAAAGTCAGCGGAATTCCGAGAACAATTTAAGAGTTCTGAAGCATTTTTAAACATCAGCGGAATTTTGAAAACAATGGAAGATTTCCGAAGCATTTTTAAAAGTCAGCGGAATTCTGAGAACAATAGAAGAGTTGTGAAGCATTTTTAAGCGTCAGCGGAATTCCGAGAACAATGGAAGAGTTCCGAAGCATTCTTAAACTTCAGCGGAATTCCGAGAACAATGGAAGAGTTCCGAAGCATTTTTAAAATTCAGCGGAATTCCGAGAACAATAGAAGAGTTCAGAAGCATTTTTAAACTTCAGCAGAATTCCTGGATCAATGGAAGAGTTCCGAAGCATTTTTAAAAGTCAGCAGAATTCCGAGAACAATAGAAGGGTACCAAAGCATGTTTAAACTTCAGCGGAATTCTGAGAACAATGTAAGAGTTCCGAAGCATTTTTAAACTTCACCGGAATTCCGAGAACAATGGAAGAGTTCCGAAGCATTTTTAAACGTCAGCGGAATTTTGAAAACAATGGAAGATTTCCGAAGCATTTTTAAACTTCAGCAGAATTCCGAGAACAATGGAAGAGTTCCGAAGCATACTTAAACTTCAGCGGAATTCCGAGAACAATGGAAGAATTCTGAAGCATTTTTAAAAGTCAGCGGAATACCGAGAACAATGGAAGAGTTGTGTAGCATTTTTAAACGTCAGCGGAATTCCAGAACAATGGAAGAGTTCCGAAGCATTTTTAAATGTCAGCGGAATTCCGAGAACAATGGAAGAGTTCTGAAGCATTTTTAAACGTCAGCGGATTTTGAAAACAATGGAAGATTTCCGAAGCATTTTTAAACGTCAGCGGAATTTGGAGAACAATCGAAGAGTTCCGAAGCATTTTTAAACTTCAACGGAATTTGGAGAACAATCGAAGAGTTCCGAAGCAATTTTAAAAGTCAGCGGAATTCTGAGAAAAATGGAAGAGTTCCGAAGCATTTTTAAACTTCACCAGAATTCCGAGAACAATGGAAGAGTTCCGAAGCATACTTAAACTTCAGCGGAATTCCGAGAACAATGGAAGAGTTCAGAAGCATTTTTAAAAGTCAGCGGAATTCCGAGAACAATGGAAGAGTTGTGAAGCATTTTTAAACATCAGCGGAATTCCGAGAACAATGGAAGAGTTCCGAAGCATTTTTAAACGTCAGCGGAATTCCAAGAACAATGGAAGAGTTCTGAAGCCTTTTTAAATGTCAGCGGAATTCCGAGAACAATGGAAGAGTTCCGAAGCATTTTTAAATGTCAGCGGAATTCCGAGAACAATAGAAGAGTTGTGAAGCATTTTTAAGCGTCAGCGGAATTCCGAGAACAATGGAAGAATTCCGAAGCATTTTTGAACGTCAGCGGAATTCTGCGAACACTAGAAGAGTTCCGAAGCATTTTTAAACTTCAGCGGAATTTGGAAAACAATCGAAGAGTTCCGAAGCATTTTTAAAAGTCAGCGGAATTCCGAGAACAATGGAAGAGTTCTGAAGCATTTTTAAACATCAGCGGAATTTTGAAAACAATGGAAGATTTCCGAAGCATTTTTAAACGTCAGCGGAATTCCGAGAACAATGGAAGAGTTCCGAAGCATTTTTAAATGTCAACGGAATTCCGAGAACAATAGAAGAGTTGTGAAGCATTTTTAAGCGTCAGCGATATTCCGAGAACAATGGAAGAGTTCCGAAGCATTTTTAAACTTCAGCAGAATTCTGAGAACAATGGAAGAGTTCTGAAGCATTCTTAAACTTCAGCGGAATTCCGAGAACAATGGAAGAGTTTTGAAGCAATTTTAAGAGTCAGCGGAATTCCGACAACAATGGAAGAGTTCCGAAGCATTTTTAAAAGTAAGCGGAATTCTGAGAACAATAGAAGAGTTGTGAAGCATTTTTAAGCGTCAGCGGAATTCCGAGAACAATGGAAGAATTCCGAAGCATTTTTAAACTTCAAAACTTCAGCAGAATTCCAAGAACAATGGAAGAGTTTCGAAGCATTCTTAAACTTCAGCGGAATTCCGAGAGCAATGGAAGAGTTCCGAAGCATTTTTAAAAGTCAGCGGAATTCCGAGAACAATAGAAGAGTTCCGAAGCATTTTTAAACTTCAGAAGAATTCCTGTATCAATGGAAGAGTTCCGAAGCATTTTTAAAAGTCAGCAGAATTTCGAGAACAATAGAAGGGTACCAAAGCATGTTTAAACTTCAGTGGAATTCTGAGAACAATGTAAGAATTCCGAAGCATTTTTAAACTTCACCGGAATTCCGAGAACAATGGAAGAGTTCCGAAGCATTTTTAAACGTCAGCGGAATTCCGAGAACAATGGAAGAGTTCTGAATCATTTTTAAACGTCAGCGGAATTTTGAAAACAATGGAAGATTTCCGAAGCATTTTTAAACGTCAGCGGAATTCTGCGAACACTGGAAGACTTCCGAAGCTTTTTTAAACTTCAGCGGAATTTGGAGAACAATCGAAGAGTTCTGAATCATTTTTAAAAGTCAGCGGAATTCCGAGAACACTGGAAGAGTTCCGAAGCATTTTTAAACTTCAGCGGAATTTGGAGAACAATCGAATAGTTCCGAAGCATTTTTAAAAGTCAGCGGAATTCCGAGAACAATGGAAGAGTTCCGAAGCATTTTTAAACGTCAGCGGAATTCCGAGAACAATGGAAGAGTTCTGAAGCCTTTTTAAATGTCAGCGGAATTCCGAGAACAATGGAAGAGTTGTGAAGCATTTTTAAGCATCAGCGGAATTTCGAGAACAATGGAAGAGTTCCGAAGCATTTTTAAACTTCAGCAGAATTCTGAGAATAATAGAAGAGTTCCGAAGCATTCTTAAACTTCAGCGGAATTCCGAGAACAATGGAAGAGTTTCGAAGCATTATTAAAAGTCAGCGGAATTCCGAGAACAATAGAAGAGTTGTGAAGCAATTTTAAGCGTCAGCGGAATTCCGAGAACAATGGAAGAATTCCGAAGCATTTTTAAACTTCAAAACTTCAGCGGAATTCCGAGAACAATGGAAGAGTTCCGAAGCATTTTTAAAAGTCAGCGGAATTCCGAGAACAATGGAAGAGTTCCGAAGCATTTTTAAACGTCAGCGGAATTCTGCGAACACTGGAAGAGTTCCGAAGCATTTTTACACTTCAGCAGAATTTGGAGAACAATCGAAGAGTTCCGAAGCATTTTTAAAAGTCAGCGGAATTCCGAGAACAATTTAAGAGTTCTGAAGCATTTTTAAACATCAGCGGAATTTTGAAAACAATGGAAGATTTCCGAAGCATTTTTTAAAGTCAGCAGAATTCCGAGAACAATAGAAGGGTACCAAAGCATGTTTAAACTTCAGCGGAATTCTGAGAACAATGTAAGAGTTCCGAAGCATTTTTAAACTTCACCGGAATTACGAGAACAATTTAAGAGTTCTGAAGCATTTTTAAACATCAGCGGAATTTTGAAAACAATGGAAGATTTCCGAAGCATTTTTAAAAGTCAGCGGAATTCTGAGAACAATAGAAGAGTTGTGAAGCATTTTTAAGCGTCAGCGGAATTCCGAGAACAATGGAAGAGTTCCGAAGCATTCTTAAACTTCAGCGGAATTCCGAGAACAATGGAAGAGTTCCGAAGCATTCTTAAACTTCAGCGGAATTCCGAGAACAATGGAAGAGTTCCGAAGCATTCTTAAACTTCAGCGGAATTCCGAGAACAATGGAAGAGTTCCGAAGCATTTTTAAAAGTCAGCGGAATTCCGAGAACAATAGAAGAGTTCAGAAGCATTTTTAAACTTCAGCAGAATTCCTGGATCAATGGAAGAGTTCCGAAGCATTTTTAAAAGTCAGCAGAATTCCGAGAACAATAGAAGGGTACCAAAGCATGTTTAAACTTCAGCGGAATTCTGAGAACAATGTAAGAGTTCCGAAGCATTTTTAAACTTCACCGGAATTCCGAGAACAATGGAAGAGTTCCGAAGCATTTTTAAACGTCAGCGGAATTTTGAAAACAATGGAAGATTTCCGAAGCGTTTTTAAACTTCAGCAGAATTCCGAGAACAATGGAAGAGTTCCGAAGCATACTTAAACTTCAGCGGAATTCCGAGAACAATGGAAGAATTCTGAAGCATTTTTAAAAGTCAGCGGAATACCGAGAACAATGGAAGAGTTGTGAAGCATTTTTAAAAGTCAGCGGAATTCCAGAACAATGGAAGAGTTCCGAAGCATTTTTAAAAGTCAGCGGAATTCCGAGAACAATTTAAGAGTTCTGAAGCATTTTTAAACATCAGCGGAATTTTGAAAACAATGGAAGATTTCCGAAGCATTTTTAAAAGTCAGCGGAATTCTGAGAACAATAGAAGAGTTGTGAAGCATTTTTAAGCGTCAGCGGAATTCCGAGAACAATGGAAGAGTTCCGAAGCATTCTTAAACTTCAGCGGAATTCCGAGAACAATGGAAGAGTTCCGAAGCAATTTTAAAAGTCAGCGGAATTCCGAGAACAATAGAAGAGTTCAGAAGCATTTTTAAACTTCAGCAGAATTCCTGGATCAATGGAAGAGTTCCGAAGCATTTTTAAAAGTCAGCAGAATTCCGAGAACAATAGAAGGGTACCAAAGCATGTTTAAACTTCAGCGGAATTCTGAGAACAATGTAAGAGTTCCGAAGCATTTTTAAACTTCACCGGAATTCCGAGAACAATGGAAGAGTTCCGAAGCATTTTTAAACGTCAGCGGAATTTTGAAAACAATGGAAGATTTCCGAAGCATTTTTAAACTTCAGCAGAATTCCGAGAACAATGGAAGAGTTCCGAAGCATACTTAAACTTCAGCGGAATTCCGAGAACAATGGAAGAATTCTGAAGCATTTTTAAAAGTCAGCGGAATACCGAGAACAATGGAAGAGTTGTGTAGCATTTTTAAACGTCAGCGGAATTCCAGAACAATGGAAGAGTTCCGAAGCATTTTTAAATGTCAGCGGAATTCCGAGAACAATGGAAGAGTTCTGAAGCATTTTTAAACGTCAGCGGATTTTGAAAACAATGGAAGATTTCCGAAGCATTTTTAAACGTCAGCGGAATTTGGAGAACAATCGAAGAGTTCCGAAGCATTTTTAAACTTCAACGGAATTTGGAGAACAATCGAAGAGTTCCGAAGCAATTTTAAAAGTCAGCGGAATTCCGAGAACAATGGAAGAGTTGTGAAGCATTTTTAAACGTCAGTGGAATTCCAAGAACAATGGAAGAGTTCCGAAGCATTTTTAAATGTCAGCGGAATTCTGAGAAAAATGGAAGAGTTCCGAAGCATTTTTAAACTTCACCAGAATTCCGAGAACAATGGAAGAGTTCCGAAGCATACTTAAACTTCAGCGGAATTCCGAGAACAATGGAAGAGTTCAGAAGCATTTTTAAAAGTCAGCGGAATTCCGAGAACAATGGAAGAGTTGTGAAGCATTTTTAAACATCAGCGGAATTCCGAGAACAATGGAAGAGTTCCGAAGCATTTTTAAACGTCAGCGGAATTCCAAGAACAATGGAAGAGTTCTGAAGCCTTTTTAAATGTCAGCGGAATTCCGAGAACAATGGAAGAGTTCCGAAGCATTTTTAAATGTCAGCGGAATTCCGAGAACAATAGAAGAGTTGTTAAGCAGTTTTAAGCGTCAGCGTAATTCCGAGAACAATGGAAGAGTTCCAAAGCATTTTGAAACTTCAGCAGAATTCCGAGAACAATGGAAGAGTTCCGAAGCATTTTTAAACGTCAGCGGAATTCCGAGAACAATGGAAGAGTTCTGAATCATTTTTAAACGTCAGCGGAATTTTGAAAACAATGGAAGATTTCCGAAGCATTTTTAAACGTCAGCGGAATTCCGAGAACAATGGAAGAGTTCTGAAGCCTTTTTAAATGTCAGCGGAATTCCGAGAACAATGGAAGAGTTGTGAAGCATTTTTAAGCATCAGCGGAATTTCGAGAACAATGGAAGAGTTCCGAAGCATTTTTAAACTTCAGCAGAATTCTGAGAATAATAGAAGAGTTCCGAAGCATTCTTAAACTTCAGCGGAATTCCGAGAACAATGGAAGAGTTTCGAAGCATTATTAAAAGTCAGCGGAATTCCGAGAACAATAGAAGAGTTGTGAAGCAATTTTAAGCGTCAGCGGAATTCCGAGAACAATGGAAGAATTCCGAAGCATTTTTAAACTTCAAAACTTCAGCGGAATTCCGAGAACAATGGAAGAGTTCCGAAGCATTTTTAAAAGTCAGCGGAATTCCGAGAACAATGGAAGAGTTCCGAAGCATTTTTAAACGTCAGCGGAATTCTGCGAACACTGGAAGAGTTCCGAAGCATTTTTACACTTCAGCAGAATTTGGAGAACAATCGAAGAGTTCCGAAGCATTTTTAAAAGTCAGCGGAATTCCGAGAACAATTTAAGAGTTCTGAAGCATTTTTAAACATCAGCGGAATTTTGAAAACAATGGAAGATTTCCGAAGCATTTTTTAAAGTCAGCAGAATTCCGAGAACAATAGAAGGGTACCAAAGCATGTTTAAACTTCAGCGGAATTCTGAGAACAATGTAAGAGTTCCGAAGCATTTTTAAACTTCACCGGAATTACGAGAACAATTTAAGAGTTCTGAAGCATTTTTAAACATCAGCGGAATTTTGAAAACAATGGAAGATTTCCGAAGCATTTTTAAAAGTCAGCGGAATTCTGAGAACAATAGAAGAGTTGTGAAGCATTTTTAAGCGTCAGCGGAATTCCGAGAACAATGGAAGAGTTCCGAAGCATTCTTAAACTTCAGCGGAATTCCGAGAACAATGGAAGAGTTCCGAAGCATTCTTAAACTTCAGCGGAATTCCGAGAACAATGGAAGAGTTCCGAAGCATTCTTAAACTTCAGCGGAATTCCGAGAACAATGGAAGAGTTCCGAAGCATTTTTAAAAGTCAGCGGAATTCCGAGAACAATAGAAGAGTTCAGAAGCATTTTTAAACTTCAGCAGAATTCCTGGATCAATGGAAGAGTTCCGAAGCATTTTTAAAAGTCAGCAGAATTCCGAGAACAATAGAAGGGTACCAAAGCATGTTTAAACTTCAGCGGAATTCTGAGAACAATGTAAGAGTTCCGAAGCATTTTTAAACTTCACCGGAATTCCGAGAACAATGGAAGAGTTCCGAAGCATTTTTAAACGTCAGCGGAATTTTGAAAACAATGGAAGATTTCCGAAGCATTTTTAAACTTCAGCAGAATTCCGAGAACAATGGAAGAGTTCCGAAGCATACTTAAACTTCAGCGGAATTCCGAGAACAATGGAAGAATTCTGAAGCATTTTTAAAAGTCAGCGGAATACCGAGAACAATGGAAGAGTTGTGAAGCATTTTTAAAAGTCAGCGGAATTCCAGAACAATGGAAGAGTTCCGAAGCATTTTTAAAAGTCAGCGGAATTCCGAGAACAATTTAAGAGTTCTGAAGCATTTTTAAACATCAGCGGAATTTTGAAAACAATGGAAGATTTCCGAAGCATTTTTAAAAGTCAGCGGAATTCTGAGAACAATAGAAGAGTTGTGAAGCATTTTTAAGCGTCAGCGGAATTCCGAGAACAATGGAAGAGTTCCGAAGCATTCTTAAACTTCAGCGGAATTCCGAGAACAATGGAAGAGTTCCGAAGCAATTTTAAAAGTCAGCGGAATTCCGAGAACAATAGAAGAGTTCAGAAGCATTTTTAAACTTCAGCAGAATTCCTGGATCAATGGAAGAGTTCCGAAGCATTTTTAAAAGTCAGCAGAATTCCGAGAACAATAGAAGGGTACCAAAGCATGTTTAAACTTCAGCGGAATTCTGAGAACAATGTAAGAGTTCCGAAGCATTTTTAAACTTCACCGGAATTCCGAGAACAATGGAAGAGTTCCGAAGCATTTTTAAACGTCAGCGGAATTTTGAAAACAATGGAAGATTTCCGAAGCATTTTTAAACTTCAGCAGAATTCCGAGAACAATGGAAGAGTTCCGAAGCATACTTAAACTTCAGCGGAATTCCGAGAACAATGGAAGAATTCTGAAGCATTTTTAAAAGTCAGCGGAATACCGAGAACAATGGAAGAGTTGTGAAGCATTTTTAAAAGTCAGCGGAATTCCAGAACAATGGAAGAGTTCCGAAGCATTTTTAAAAGTCAGCGGAATTCCGAGAACAATTTAAGAGTTCTGAAGCATTTTTAAACATCAGCGGAATTTTGAAAACAATGGAAGATTTCCGAAGCATTTTTAAAAGTCAGCGGAATTCTGAGAACAATAGAAGAGTTGTGAAGCATTTTTAAGCGTCAGCGGAATTCCGAGAACAATGGAAGAGTTCCGAAGCATTCTTAAACTTCAGCGGAATTCCGAGAACAATGGAAGAGTTCCGAAGCATTTTTAAAAGTCAGCGGAATTCCAAGAACAATAGAAGAGTTCAGAAGCATTTTTAAACTTCAGCAGAATTCCTGGATCAATGGAAGAGTTCCGAAGCATTTTTAAAAGTCAGCAGAATTCCGAGAACAATAGAAGGGTACCAAAGCATGTTTAAACTTCAGCGGAATTCTGAGAACAATGTAAGAGTTCCGAAGCATTTTTAAACTTCACCGGAATTCCGAGAACAATTGAAGAGTTCCGAAGCATTTTTAAACGTCAGCGGAATTTTGAAAACAATGGAAGATTTCCGAAGCATTTTTAAACTTCAGCAGAATTCCTGGATCAATGGAAGAGTTCCGAAGCATTTTTAAAAGTCAGCAGAATTCCGAGAACAATAGAAGGGTACCAAAGCATGTTTAAACTTCAGCGGAATTCTGAGAACAATGTAAGAGTTCCGAAGCATTTTTAAACTTCACCGGAATTCCGAGAACAATGGAAGAGTTCCGAAGCATTTTTAAACGTCAGCGGAATTTTGAAAACAATGGAAGATTTCCGAAGCATTTTTAAACTTCAGCAGAATTCCGAGAACAATGGAAGAGTTCCGAAGCATACTTAAACTTCAGCGGAATTCCGAGAACAATGGAAGAATTCTGAAGCATTTTTAAAAGTCAGCGGAATACCGAGAACAATGGAAGAGTTGTGTAGCATTTTTAAACGTCAGCGGAATTCCAGAACAATGGAAGAGTTCCGAAGCATTTTTAAATGTCAGCGGAATTCCGAGAACAATGGAAGAGTTCTGAAGCATTTTTAAACGTCAGCGGATTTTGAAAACAATGGAAGATTTCCGAAGCATTTTTAAACGTCAGCGGAATTTGGAGAACAATCGAAGAGTTCCGAAGCATTTTTAAACTTCAACGGAATTTGGAGAACAATCGAAGAGTTCCGAAGCAATTTTAAAAGTCAGCGGAATTCTGAGAAAAATGGAAGAGTTCCGAAGCATTTTTAAATGTCAGCGGAATTCTGAGAAAAATGGAAGAGTTCCGAAGCATTTTTAAACTTCACCAGAATTCCGAGAACAATGGAAGAGTTCCGAAGCATACTTAAACTTCAGCGGAATTCCGAGAACAATGGAAGAGTTCAGAAGCATTTTTAAAAGTCAGCGGAATTCCGAGAACAATGGAAGAGTTGTGAAGCATTTTTAAACATCAGCGGAATTCCGAGAACAATGGAAGAGTTCCGAAGCATTTTTAAACGTCAGCGGAATTCCAAGAACAATGGAAGAGTTCTGAAGCCTTTTTAAATGTCAGCGGAATTCCGAGAACAATGGAAGAGTTCCGAAGCATTTTTAAATGTCAGCGGAATTCCGAGAACAATAGAAGAGTTGTGAAGCATTTTTAAGCGTCAGCGGAATTCCGAGAACAATGGAAGAATTCCGAAGCATTTTTAAACGTCAGCGGAATTCTGCGAACACTAGAAGAGTTCCGAAGCATTTTTAAACTTCAGCGGAATTTGGAAAACAATCGAAGAGTTCCGAAGCATTTTTAAAAGTCAGAGGAATTCCGAGAACAATGGAAGAGTTCTGAAGCATTTTTAAACATCAGCGGAATTTTGAAAACAATGGAAGATTTCCGAAGCATTTTTAAACGTCAGCGGAATTCCGAGAACAATGGAAGAGTTCCGAAGCATTTTTAAATGTCAACGGAATTCCGAGAACAATAGAAGAGTTGTGAAGCATTTTTAAGCGTCAGCGATATTCCGAGAACAATGGAAGAGTTCCGAAGCATTTTTAAACTTCAGCAGAATTCTGAGAACAATGGAAGAGTTCTGAAGCATTCTTAAACTTCAGCGGAATTCCAAGAACAATGGAAGAGTTTTGAAGCAATTTTAAGAGTCAGCGGAATTCCGACAACAATGGAAGAGTTCCGAAGCATTTTTAAAAGTAAGCGGAATTCTGAGAACAATAGAAGAGTTGTGAAGCATTTTTAAGCGTCAGCGGAATTCCGAGAACAATGGAAGAATTCCGAAGCATTTTTAAACTTCAAAACTTCAGCAGAATTCCAAGAACAATGGAAGAGTTTCGAAGCATTCTTAAACTTCAGCGGAATTCCGAGAGCAATGGAAGAGTTCCGAAGCATTTTTAAAAGTCAGCGGAATTCCGAGAACAATAGAAGAGTTCCGAAGCATTTTTAAACTTCAGAAGAATTCCTGTATCAATGGAAGAGTTCCGAAGCATTTTTAAAAGTCAGCAGAATTTCGAGAACAATAGAAGGGTACCAAAGCATGTTTAAACTTCAGTGGAATTCTGAGAACAATGTAAGAATTCCGAAGCATTTTTAAACTTCACCGGAATTCCGAGAACAATGGAAGAGTTCCGAAGCAATTTTAAAAGTCAGCGGAATTCCGAGAACAATAGAAGAGTTCAGAAGCATTTTTAAACTTCAGCAGAATTCCTGGATCAATGGAAGAGTTCCGAAGCATTTTTAAAAGTCAGCAGAATTCCGAGAACAATAGAAGGGTACCAAAGCATGTTTAAACTTCAGCGGAATTCTGAGAACAATGTAAGAGTTCCGAAGCATTTTTAAACTTCACCGGAATTCCGAGAACAATGGAAGAGTTCCGAAGCATTTTTAAACGTCAGCGGAATTTTGAAAACAATGGAAGATTTCCGAAGCATTTTTAAACTTCAGCAGAATTCCGAGAACAATGGAAGAGTTCCGAAGCATACTTAAACTTCAGCGGAATTCCGAGAACAATGGAAGAATTCTGAAGCATTTTTAAAAGTCAGCGGAATACCGAGAACAATGGAAGAGTTGTGTAGCATTTTTAAACGTCAGCGGAATTCCAGAACAATGGAAGAGTTCCGAAGCATTTTTAAATGTCAGCGGAATTCCGAGAACAATGGAAGAGTTCTGAAGCATTTTTAAACGTCAGCGGATTTTGAAAACAATGGAAGATTTCCGAAGCATTTTTAAACGTCAGCGGAATTTGGAGAACAATCGAAGAGTTCCGAAGCATTTTTAAACTTCAACGGAATTTGGAGAACAATCGAAGAGTTCCGAAGCAATTTTAAAAGTCAGCGGAATTCCGAGAACAATGGAAGAGTTGTGAAGCATTTTTAAACGTCAGTGGAATTCCAAGAACAATGGAAGAGTTCCGAAGCATTTTTAAATGTCAGCGGAATTCTGAGAAAAATGGAAGAGTTCCGAAGCATTTTTAAACTTCACCAGAATTCCGAGAACAATGGAAGAGTTCCGAAGCATACTTAAACTTCAGCGGAATTCCGAGAACAATGGAAGAGTTCAGAAGCATTTTTAAAAGTCAGCGGAATTCCGAGAACAATGGAAGAGTTGTGAAGCATTTTTAAACATCAGCGGAATTCCGAGAACAATGGAAGAGTTCCGAAGCATTTTTAAACGTCAGCGGAATTCCAAGAACAATGGAAGAGTTCTGAAGCCTTTTTAAATGTCAGCGGAATTCCGAGAACAATGGAAGAGTTCCGAAGCATTTTTAAATGTCAGCGGAATTCCGAGAACAATAGAAGAGTTGTGAAGCAGTTTTAAGCGTCAGCGTAATTCCGAGAACAATGGAAGAGTTCCAAAGCATTTTGAAACTTCAGCAGAATTCCGAGAACAATGGAAGAGTTCCGAAGCATTTTTAAACTTCAGCAGAATTCCGAGAACAATGGAAGAGTTCCGAAGCATTCTTAAACTTCAGCGGAATTCCGAGAACAATGGAAGAGTTTCGAAGCATTATTAAAAGTCAGCGGAATTCCGAGAACAATAGAAGAGTTGTGAAGCAATTTTAAGCGTCAGCGGAATTCCGAGAACAATGGAAGAATTCCGAAGCATTTTTAAACTTCAAAACTTCAGCGGAATTCCGAGAACAATGGAAGAGTTCCGAAGCATTTTTAAAAGTCAGCGGAATTCCGAGAACAATGGAAGAGTTCCGAAGCATTTTTAAACGTCAGCGGAATTCTGCGAACACTGGAAGAGTTCCGAAGCATTTTTAAACTTCAGCAGGATTTGGAGAACAATCGAAGAGTTCCGAAGCATTTTTAAAAGTCAGCGGAATTCCGAGAACAATTTAAGAGTTCTGAAGCATTTTTAAACATCAGCGGAATTTTGAAAACAATGGAAGATTTCCGAAGCATTTTTAAAAGTCAGCGGAATTCTGAGAACAATAGAAGAGTTGTGAAGCATTTTTAAGCGTCAGCGGAATTCCGAGAACAATGGAAGAGTTCCGAAGCATTCTTAAACTTCAGCGGAATTCCGAGAACAATGGAAGAGTTCCGAAGCATTTTTAAAAGTCAGCGGAATTCCGAGAACAATAGAAGAGTTCAGAAGCATTTTTAAACTTCAGCAGAATTCCTGGATCAATGGAAGAGTTCCGAAGCATTTTTAAAAGTCAGCAGAATTCCGAGAACAATAGAAGGGTACCAAAGCATGTTTAAACTTCAGCGGAATTCTGAGAACAATGTAAGAGTTCCGAAGCATTTTTAAACTTCACCGGAATTCCGAGAACAATGGAAGAGTTCCGAAGCATTTTTAAACGTCAGCGGAATTTTGAAAACAATGGAAGATTTCCGAAGCATTTTTAAACTTCAGCAGAATTCCGAGAACAATGGAAGAGTTCCGAAGCATACTTAAACTTCAGCGGAATTCCGAGAACAATGGAAGAATTCTGAAGCATTTTTAAAAGTCAGCGGAATACCGAGAACAATGGAAGAGTTCAGAAGCATTTTTAAACTTCAGCAGAATTCCTGGATCAATGGAAGAGTTCCGAAGCATTTTTAAAAGTCAGCAGAATTCCGAGAACAATAGAAGGGTACCAAAGCATGTTTAAACTTCAGCGGAATTCTGAGAACAATGTAAGAGTTCCGAAGCATTTTTAAACTTCACCGGAATTCCGAGAACAATGGAAGAGTTCCGAAGCATTTTTAAACGTCAGCGGAATTTTGAAAACAATGGAAGATTTCCGAAGCATTTTTAAACTTCAGCAGAATTCCGAGAACAATGGAAGAGTTCCGAAGCATACTTAAACTTCAGCGGAATTCCGAGAACAATGGAAGAATTCTGAAGCATTTTTAAAAGTCAGCGGAATACCGAGAACAATGGAAGAGTTGTGAAGCATTTTTAAAAGTCAGCGGAATTCCAGAACAATGGAAGAGTTCCGAAGCATTTTTAAAAGTCAGCGGAATTCCGAGAACAATTTAAGAGTTCTGAAGCATTTTTAAACATCAGCGGAATTTTGAAAACAATGGAAGATTTCCGAAGCATTTTTAAAAGTCAGCGGAATTCTGAGAACAATAGAAGAGTTGTGAAGCATTTTTAAGCGTCAGCGGAATTCCGAGAACAATGGAAGAGTTCCGAAGCATTCTTAAACTTCAGCGGAATTCCGAGAACAATGGAAGAGTTCCGAAGCATTTTTAAAAGTCAGCGGAATTCCGAGAACAATAGAAGAGTTCAGAAGCATTTTTAAACTTCAGCAGAATTCCTGGATCAATGGAAGAGTTCCGAAGCATTTTTAAAAGTCAGCAGAATTCCGAGAACAATAGAAGGGTACCAAAGCATGTTTAAACTTCAGCGGAATTCTGAGAACAATGTAAGAGTTCCGAAGCATTTTTAAACTTCACCGGAATTCCGAGAACAATGGAAGAGTTCCGAAGCATTTTTAAACGTCAGCGGAATTTTGAAAACAATGGAAGATTTCCGAAGCATTTTTAAACTTCAGCAGAATTCCGAGAACAATGGAAGAGTTCCGAAGCATACTTAAACTTCAGCGGAATTCCGAGAACAATGGAAGAATTCTGAAGCATTTTTAAAAGTCAGCGGAATACCGAGAACAATGGAAGAGTTGTGAAGCATTTTTAAAAGTCAGCGGAATTCCAGAACAATGGAAGAGTTCCGAAGCATTTTTAAAAGTCAGCGGAATTCCGAGAACAATTTAAGAGTTCTGAAGCATTTTTAAACATCAGCGGAATTTTGAAAACAATGGAAGATTTCCGAAGCATTTTTAAAAGTCAGCGGAATTCTGAGAACAATAGAAGAGTTGTGAAGCATTTTTAAGCGTCAGCGGAATTCCGAGAACAATGGAAGAGTTCCGAAGCATTCTTAAACTTCAGCGGAATTCCGAGAACAATGGAAGAGTTCCGAAGCATTTTTAAAATTCAGCGGAATTCCGAGAACAATAGAAGAGTTCAGAAGCATTTTTAAACTTCAGCAGAATTCCTGGATCAATGGAAGAGTTCCGAAGCATTTTTAAAAGTCAGCAGAATTCCGAGAACAATAGAAGGGTACCAAAGCATGTTTAAACTTCAGCGGAATTCTGAGAACAATGTAAGAGTTCCGAAGCATTTTTAAACTTCACCGGAATTCCGAGAACAATGGAAGAGTTCCGAAGCATTTTTAAACGTCAGCGGAATTTTGAAAACAATGGAAGATTTCCGAAGCATTTTTAAACTTCAGCAGAATTCCGAGAACAATGGAAGAGTTCCGAAGCATACTTAAACTTCAGCGGAATTCCGAGAACAATGGAAGAATTCTGAAGCATTTTTAAAAGTCAGCGGAATACCGAGAACAATGGAAGAGTTGTGTAGCATTTTTAAACGTCAGCGGAATTCCAGAACAATGGAAGAGTTCCGAAGCATTTTTAAATGTCAGCGGAATTCCGAGAACAATGGAAGAGTTCTGAAGCATTTTTAAACGTCAGCGGATTTTGAAAACAATGGAAGATTTCCGAAGCATTTTTAAACGTCAGCGGAATTTGGAGAACAATCGAAGAGTTCCGAAGCATTTTTAAACTTCAACGGAATTTGGAGAACAATCGAAGAGTTCCGAAGCAATTTTAAAAGTCAGCGGAATTCTGAGAAAAATGGAAGAGTTCCGAAGCATTTTTAAACTTCACCAGAATTCCGAGAACAATGGAAGAGTTCCGAAGCATACTTAAACTTCAGCGGAATTCCGAGAACAATGGAAGAGTTCAGAAGCATTTTTAAAAGTCAGCGGAATTCCGAGAACAATGGAAGAGTTGTGAAGCATTTTTAAACATCAGCGGAATTCCGAGAACAATGGAAGAGTTCCGAAGCATTTTTAAACGTCAGCGGAATTCCAAGAACAATGGAAGAGTTCTGAAGCCTTTTTAAATGTCAGCGGAATTCCGAGAACAATGGAAGAGTTCCGAAGCATTTTTAAATGTCAGCGGAATTCCGAGAACAATAGAAGAGTTGTGAAGCATTTTTAAGCGTCAGCGGAATTCCGAGAACAATGGAAGAATTCCGAAGCATTTTTAAACGTCAGCGGAATTCTGCGAACACTAGAAGAGTTCCGAAGCATTTTTAAACTTCAGCGGAATTTGGAAAACAATCGAAGAGTTCCGAAGCATTTTTAAAAGTCAGCGGAATTCCGAGAACAATGGAAGAGTTCTGAAGCATTTTTAAACATCAGCGGAATTTTGAAAACAATGGAAGATTTCCGAAGCATTTTTAAACGTCAGCGGAATTCCGAGAACAATGGAAGAGTTCCGAAGCATTTTTAAATGTCAACGGAATTCCGAGAACAATAGAAGAGTTGTGAAGCATTTTTAAGCGTCAGCGATATTCCGAGAACAATGGAAGAGTTCCGAAGCATTTTTAAACTTCAGCAGAATTCTGAGAACAATGGAAGAGTTCTGAAGCATTCTTAAACTTCAGCGGAATTCCGAGAACAATGGAAGAGTTTTGAAGCAATTTTAAGAGTCAGCGGAATTCCGACAACAATGGAAGAGTTCCGAAGCATTTTTAAAAGTAAGCGGAATTCTGAGAACAATAGAAGAGTTGTGAAGCATTTTTAAGCGTCAGCGGAATTCCGAGAACAATGGAAGAATTCCGAAGCATTTTTAAACTTCAAAACTTCAGCAGAATTCCAAGAACAATGGAAGAGTTTCGAAGCATTCTTAAACTTCAGCGGAATTCCGAGAGCAATGGAAGAGTTCCGAAGCATTTTTAAAAGTCAGCGGAATTCCGAGAACAATAGAAGAGTTCCGAAGCATTTTTAAACTTCAGAAGAATTCCTGTATCAATGGAAGAGTTCCGAAGCATTTTTAAAAGTCAGCAGAATTTCGAGAACAATAGAAGGGTACCAAAGCATGTTTAAACTTCAGTGGAATTCTGAGAACAATGTAAGAATTCCGAAGCATTTTTAAACTTCACCGGAATTCCGAGAACAATGGAAGAGTTCCGAAGCATTTTTAAACGTCAGCGGAATTCCGAGAACAATGGAAGAGTTCTGAATCATTTTTAAACGTCAGCGGAATTTTGAAAACAATGGAAGATTTCCGAAGCATTTTTAAACGTCAGCGGAATTCTGCGAACACTGGAAGACTTCCGAAGCTTTTTTAAACTTCAGCGGAATTTGGAGAACAATCGAAGAGTTCTGAATCATTTTTAAAAGTCAGCGGAATTCCGAGAACACTGGAAGAGTTCCGAAGCATTTTTAAACTTCAGCGGAATTTGGAGAACAATCGAATAGTTCCGAAGCATTTTTAAAAGTCAGCGGAATTCCGAGAACAATGGAAGAGTTCCGAAGCATTTTTAAACGTCAGCGGAATTCCGAGAACAATGGAAGAGTTCTGAAGCCTTTTTAAATGTCAGCGGAATTCCGAGAACAATGGAAGAGTTGTGAAGCATTTTTAAGCATCAGCGGAATTTCGAGAACAATGGAAGAGTTCCGAAGCATTTTTAAACTTCAGCAGAATTCTGAGAATAATAGAAGAGTTCCGAAGCATTCTTAAACTTCAGCGGAATTCCGAGAACAATGGAAGAGTTTCGAAGCATTATTAAAAGTCAGCGGAATTCCGAGAACAATAGAAGAGTTGTGAAGCAATTTTAAGCGTCAGCGGAATTCCGAGAACAATGGAAGAATTCCGAAGCATTTTTAAACTTCAAAACTTCAGCGGAATTCCGAGAACAATGGAAGAGTTCCGAAGCATTTTTAAAAGTCAGCGGAATTCCGAGAACAATGGAAGAGTTCCGAAGCATTTTTAAACGTCAGCGGAATTCTGCGAACACTGGAAGAGTTCCGAAGCATTTTTACACTTCAGCAGAATTTGGAGAACAATCGAAGAGTTCCGAAGCATTTTTAAAAGTCAGCGGAATTCCGAGAACAATTTAAGAGTTCTGAAGCATTTTTAAACATCAGCGGAATTTTGAAAACAATGGAAGATTTCCGAAGCATTTTTTAAAGTCAGCAGAATTCCGAGAACAATAGAAGGGTACCAAAGCATGTTTAAACTTCAGCGGAATTCTGAGAACAATGTAAGAGTTCCGAAGCATTTTTAAACTTCACCGGAATTACGAGAACAATTTAAGAGTTCTGAAGCATTTTTAAACATCAGCGGAATTTTGAAAACAATGGAAGATTTCCGAAGCATTTTTAAAAGTCAGCGGAATTCTGAGAACAATAGAAGAGTTGTGAAGCATTTTTAAGCGTCAGCGGAATTCCGAGAACAATGGAAGAGTTCCGAAGCATTCTTAAACTTCAGCGGAATTCCGAGAACAATGGAAGAGTTCCGAAGCATTCTTAAACTTCAGCGGAATTCCGAGAACAATGGAAGAGTTCCGAAGCATTCTTAAACTTCAGCGGAATTCCGAGAACAATGGAAGAGTTCCGAAGCATTTTTAAAAGTCAGCGGAATTCCGAGAACAATAGAAGAGTTCAGAAGCATTTTTAAACTTCAGCAGAATTCCTGGATCAATGGAAGAGTTCCGAAGCATTTTTAAAAGTCAGCAGAATTCCGAGAACAATAGAAGGGTACCAAAGCATGTTTAAACTTCAGCGGAATTCTGAGAACAATGTAAGAGTTCCGAAGCATTTTTAAACTTCACCGGAATTCCGAGAACAATGGAAGAGTTCCGAAGCATTTTTAAACGTCAGCGGAATTTTGAAAACAATGGAAGATTTCCGAAGCGTTTTTAAACTTCAGCAGAATTCCGAGAACAATGGAAGAGTTCCGAAGCATACTTAAACTTCAGCGGAATTCCGAGAACAATGGAAGAATTCTGAAGCATTTTTAAAAGTCAGCGGAATACCGAGAACAATGGAAGAGTTGTGAAGCATTTTTAAAAGTCAGCGGAATTCCAGAACAATGGAAGAGTTCCGAAGCATTTTTAAAAGTCAGCGGAATTCCGAGAACAATTTAAGAGTTCTGAAGCATTTTTAAACATCAGCGGAATTTTGAAAACAATGGAAGATTTCCGAAGCATTTTTAAAAGTCAGCGGAATTCTGAGAACAATAGAAGAGTTGTGAAGCATTTTTAAGCGTCAGCGGAATTCCGAGAACAATGGAAGAGTTCCGAAGCATTCTTAAACTTCAGCGGAATTCCGAGAACAATGGAAGAGTTCCGAAGCAATTTTAAAAGTCAGCGGAATTCCGAGAACAATAGAAGAGTTCAGAAGCATTTTTAAACTTCAGCAGAATTCCTGGATCAATGGAAGAGTTCCGAAGCATTTTTAAAAGTCAGCAGAATTCCGAGAACAATAGAAGGGTACCAAAGCATGTTTAAACTTCAGCGGAATTCTGAGAACAATGTAAGAGTTCCGAAGCATTTTTAAACTTCACCGGAATTCCGAGAACAATGGAAGAGTTCCGAAGCATTTTTAAACGTCAGCGGAATTTTGAAAACAATGGAAGATTTCCGAAGCATTTTTAAACTTCAGCAGAATTCCGAGAACAATGGAAGAGTTCCGAAGCATACTTAAACTTCAGCGGAATTCCGAGAACAATGGAAGAATTCTGAAGCATTTTTAAAAGTCAGCGGAATACCGAGAACAATGGAAGAGTTGTGTAGCATTTTTAAACGTCAGCGGAATTCCAGAACAATGGAAGAGTTCCGAAGCATTTTTAAATGTCAGCGGAATTCCGAGAACAATGGAAGAGTTCTGAAGCATTTTTAAACGTCAGCGGATTTTGAAAACAATGGAAGATTTCCGAAGCATTTTTAAACGTCAGCGGAATTTGGAGAACAATCGAAGAGTTCCGAAGCATTTTTAAACTTCAACGGAATTTGGAGAACAATCGAAGAGTTCCGAAGCAATTTTAAAAGTCAGCGGAATTCCGAGAACAATGGAAGAGTTGTGAAGCATTTTTAAACGTCAGTGGAATTCCAAGAACAATGGAAGAGTTCCGAAGCATTTTTAAATGTCAGCGGAATTCTGAGAAAAATGGAAGAGTTCCGAAGCATTTTTAAACTTCACCAGAATTCCGAGAACAATGGAAGAGTTCCGAAGCATACTTAAACTTCAGCGGAATTCCGAGAACAATGGAAGAGTTCAGAAGCATTTTTAAAAGTCAGCGGAATTCCGAGAACAATGGAAGAGTTGTGAAGCATTTTTAAACATCAGCGGAATTCCGAGAACAATGGAAGAGTTCCGAAGCATTTTTAAACGTCAGCGGAATTCCAAGAACAATGGAAGAGTTCTGAAGCCTTTTTAAATGTCAGCGGAATTCCGAGAACAATGGAAGAGTTCCGAAGCATTTTTAAATGTCAGCGGAATTCCGAGAACAATAGAAGAGTTGTGAAGCAGTTTTAAGCGTCAGCGTAATTCCGAGAACAATGGAAGAGTTCCAAAGCATTTTGAAACTTCAGCAGAATTCCGAGAACAATGGAAGAGTTCCGAAGCATTTTTAAACGTCAGCGGAATTCCGAGAACAATGGAAGAGTTCTGAATCATTTTTAAACGTCAGCGGAATTTTGAAAACAATGGAAGATTTCCGAAGCATTTTTAAACGTCAGCGGAATTCTGCGAACACTGGAAGACTTCCGAAGCTTTTTTAAACTTCAGCGGAATTTGGAGAACAATCGAAGAGTTCTGAATCATTTTTAAAAGTCAGCGGAATTCCGAGAACACTGGAAGAGTTCCGAAGCATTTTTAAACTTCAGCGGAATTTGGAGAACAATCGAATAGTTCCGAAGCATTTTTAAAAGTCAGCGGAATTCCGAGAACAATGGAAGAGTTCCGAAGCATTTTTAAACGTCAGCGGAATTCCGAGAACAATGGAAGAGTTCTGAAGCCTTTTTAAATGTCAGCGGAATTCCGAGAACAATGGAAGAGTTGTGAAGCATTTTTAAGCATCAGCGGAATTTCGAGAACAATGGAAGAGTTCCGAAGCATTTTTAAACTTCAGCAGAATTCTGAGAATAATAGAAGAGTTCCGAAGCATTCTTAAACTTCAGCGGAATTCCGAGAACAATGGAAGAGTTTCGAAGCATTATTAAAAGTCAGCGGAATTCCGAGAACAATAGAAGAGTTGTGAAGCAATTTTAAGCGTCAGCGGAATTCCGAGAACAATGGAAGAATTCCGAAGCATTTTTAAACTTCAAAACTTCAGCGGAATTCCGAGAACAATGGAAGAGTTCCGAAGCATTTTTAAAAGTCAGCGGAATTCCGAGAACAATGGAAGAGTTCCGAAGCATTTTTAAACGTCAGCGGAATTCTGCGAACACTGGAAGAGTTCCGAAGCATTTTTACACTTCAGCAGAATTTGGAGAACAATCGAAGAGTTCCGAAGCATTTTTAAAAGTCAGCGGAATTCCGAGAACAATTTAAGAGTTCTGAAGCATTTTTAAACATCAGCGGAATTTTGAAAACAATGGAAGATTTCCGAAGCATTTTTTAAAGTCAGCAGAATTCCGAGAACAATAGAAGGGTACCAAAGCATGTTTAAACTTCAGCGGAATTCTGAGAACAATGTAAGAGTTCCGAAGCATTTTTAAACTTCACCGGAATTACGAGAACAATTTAAGAGTTCTGAAGCATTTTTAAACATCAGCGGAATTTTGAAAACAATGGAAGATTTCCGAAGCATTTTTAAAAGTCAGCGGAATTCTGAGAACAATAGAAGAGTTGTGAAGCATTTTTAAGCGTCAGCGGAATTCCGAGAACAATGGAAGAGTTCCGAAGCATTCTTAAACTTCAGCGGAATTCCGAGAACAATGGAAGAGTTCCGAAGCATTCTTAAACTTCAGCGGAATTCCGAGAACAATGGAAGAGTTCCGAAGCATTCTTAAACTTCAGCGGAATTCCGAGAACAATGGAAGAGTTCCGAAGCATTTTTAAAAGTCAGCGGAATTCCGAGAACAATAGAAGAGTTCAGAAGCATTTTTAAACTTCAGCAGAATTCCTGGATCAATGGAAGAGTTCCGAAGCATTTTTAAAAGTCAGCAGAATTCCGAGAACAATAGAAGGGTACCAAAGCATGTTTAAACTTCAGCGGAATTCTGAGAACAATGTAAGAGTTCCGAAGCATTTTTAAACTTCACCGGAATTCCGAGAACAATGGAAGAGTTCCGAAGCATTTTTAAACGTCAGCGGAATTTTGAAAACAATGGAAGATTTCCGAAGCATTTTTAAACTTCAGCAGAATTCCGAGAACAATGGAAGAGTTCCGAAGCATACTTAAACTTCAGCGGAATTCCGAGAACAATGGAAGAATTCTGAAGCATTTTTAAAAGTCAGCGGAATACCGAGAACAATGGAAGAGTTGTGAAGCATTTTTAAAAGTCAGCGGAATTCCAGAACAATGGAAGAGTTCCGAAGCATTTTTAAAAGTCAGCGGAATTCCGAGAACAATTTAAGAGTTCTGAAGCATTTTTAAACATCAGCGGAATTTTGAAAACAATGGAAGATTTCCGAAGCATTTTTAAAAGTCAGCGGAATTCTGAGAACAATAGAAGAGTTGTGAAGCATTTTTAAGCGTCAGCGGAATTCCGAGAACAATGGAAGAGTTCCGAAGCATTCTTAAACTTCAGCGGAATTCCGAGAACAATGGAAGAGTTCCGAAGCAATTTTAAAAGTCAGCGGAATTCCGAGAACAATAGAAGAGTTCAGAAGCATTTTTAAACTTCAGCAGAATTCCTGGATCAATGGAAGAGTTCCGAAGCATTTTTAAAAGTCAGCAGAATTCCGAGAACAATAGAAGGGTACCAAAGCATGTTTAAACTTCAGCGGAATTCTGAGAACAATGTAAGAGTTCCGAAGCATTTTTAAACTTCACCGGAATTCCGAGAACAATGGAAGAGTTCCGAAGCATTTTTAAACGTCAGCGGAATTTTGAAAACAATGGAAGATTTCCGAAGCATTTTTAAACTTCAGCAGAATTCCGAGAACAATGGAAGAGTTCCGAAGCATACTTAAACTTCAGCGGAATTCCGAGAACAATGGAAGAATTCTGAAGCATTTTTAAAAGTCAGCGGAATACCGAGAACAATGGAAGAGTTGTGTAGCATTTTTAAACGTCAGCGGAATTCCAGAACAATGGAAGAGTTCCGAAGCATTTTTAAATGTCAGCGGAATTCCGAGAACAATGGAAGAGTTCTGAAGCATTTTTAAACGTCAGCGGATTTTGAAAACAATGGAAGATTTCGGAAGCATTTTTAAACGTCAGCGGAATTTGGAGAACAATCGAAGAGTTCCGAAGCATTTTTAAACTTCAACGGAATTTGGAGAACAATCGAAGAGTTCCGAAGCAATTTTAAAAGTCAGCGGAATTCCGAGAACAATGGAAGAGTTGTGAAGCATTTTTAAACGTCAGTGGAATTCCAAGAACAATGGAAGAGTTCCGAAGCATTTTTAAATGTCAGCGGAATTCTGAGAAAAATGGAAGAGTTCCGAAGCATTTTTAAACTTCACCAGAATTCCGAGAACAATGGAAGAGTTCCGAAGCATACTTAAACTTCAGCGGAATTCCGAGAACAATGGAAGAGTTCAGAAGCATTTTTAAAAGTCAGCGGAATTCCGAGAACAATGGAAGAGTTGTGAAGCATTTTTAAACATCAGCGGAATTCCGAGAACAATGGAAGAGTTCCGAAGCATTTTTAAACGTCAGAGGAATTCCAAGAACAATGGAAGAGTTCTGAAGCCTTTTTAAATGTCAGCGGAATTCCGAGAACAATGGAAGAGTTCCGAAGCATTTTTAAATGTCAGCGGAATTCCGAGAACAATAGAAGAGTTGTGAAGCAGTTTTAAGCGTCAGCGTAATTCCCAGAACAATGGAAGAGTTCCAAAGCATTTTGAAACTTCAGCAGAATTCCGAGAACAATGGAAGAGTTCCGAAGCATTTTTAAACTTCAGCAGAATTCCGAGAACAATGGAAGAGTTCCGAAGCATTCTTAAACTTCAGCGGAATTCCGAAAACAATGGAAGAGTTCCGAATCATTTTTAAATGTCAGCGGAATTCCGAGAACAATAGAAGAGTTGTGAAGCATTTTTAAGCGTCAGCGGAATTCCGAGAACAATGGAAGAGTTCCGAAGCATTCTTAAACTTCAGCGGAATTCCGAGAACAATGTAAGAGTTCCGAAGCATTTTTAAACTTCACCGGAATTCCGAGAACAATGGAAGAGTTCTGAAGCATTCTTAAACTTCAGCGGAATTCCGAGAACAATGGAAGAGTTTCGAAGCATTTTTAAAAGTCAGCGGAATTCCGAGAACAATAGAAGAGTTGTGAAGCAATTTTAAGCGTCAGCGGAATTCCGAGAACAATGGAAGAGTTCCGAAGCATTTTGAAACGTCAGCGGAATTCCGAGAACAATGGAAGAGTTCTGAAGCATTTTTAAAAGACAGCGGAATTCTGAGAACAATAGAAGAGTTGTGAAGCATTTTTAAGCGTCAGCGGAATTCCGAGAACAATGGAAGAATTCCGAAGCATTTTTAAACGTCAGCGGAATTCTGCGAACACTAGAAGAGTTCCGAAGCATTTTTAAACTTCAGCGGAATTTGGAAAACAATCGAAGAGTTTCGAAGCATTTTTAAAAGTCAGCGGAATTCCGAGAACAATGGAAAAGTTCTGAAGCATTTTTAAACATCAGCGGAATTTTGAAAACAATGGAAGATTTCCGAAGCATTTTTAAACGTCAGCGGAATTCCGAGAACAATGGAAGAGTTCCGAAGCATTTTTAAATGTCAACGGAATTCCGAGAACAATAGAAGAGTTGTGAAGCATTTTTAAGCGTCAGCGATATTCCGAGAACAATGGAAGAGTTCCGAAGCATTTTTAAACTTCAGCAGAATTCTGAGAACAATGGAAGAGTTCTGAAGCATTCTTAAACTTCAGCGGAATTCCGAGAACAATGGAAGAGTTGTGAAGCATTTTTAAGCATCAGCGGAATTCCGAGAACAATGGAAGAATTCCGAAGCATTTTTAAACTTCAAAACTTCAGCAGAATTCCAAGAACAATGGAAGAGTTTCGAAGCATTCTTAAACTTCAGCGGAATTCCGAGAGCAATGGAAGAGTTCCGAAGCATTTTTAAAAGTCAGCGGAATTCCGAGAACAATAGAAGAGTTCCGAAGCATTTTTAAACTTCAGAAGAATTCCTGGATCAATGGAAGAGTTCCGAAGCATTTTTAAAAGTCAGCGGAATTCCGAGAACAATAGAAGAGTTGTGAAGCAATTTTAAGCGTCAGCGGAATTCCGAGAACAATGGAAGAATTCCGAAGCATTTTTAAACTTCAAAACTTCAGCGGAATTCCGAGAACAATGGAAGAGTTCCGAAGCATTTTTAAAAGTCAGCGGAATTCCGAGAACAATGGAAGAGTTCCGAAGCATTTTTAAACGTCAGCGGAATTCTGCGAACACTGGAAGAGTTCCGAAGCATTTTTACACTTCAGCAGAATTTGGAGAACAATCGAAGAGTTCCGAAGCATTTTTAAAAGTCAGCGGAATTCCGAGAACAATTTAAGAGTTCTGAAGCATTTTTAAACATCAGCGGAATTTTGAAAACAATGGAAGATTTCCGAAGCATTTTTTAAAGTCAGCAGAATTCCGAGAACAATAGAAGGGTACCAAAGCATGTTTAAACTTCAGCGGAATTCTGAGAACAATGTAAGAGTTCCGAAGCATTTTTAAACTTCACCGGAATTACGAGAACAATTTAAGAGTTCTGAAGCATTTTTAAACATCAGCGGAATTTTGAAAACAATGGAAGATTTCCGAAGCATTTTTAAAAGTCAGCGGAATTCTGAGAACAATAGAAGAGTTGTGAAGCATTTTTAAGCGTCAGCGGAATTCCGAGAACAATGGAAGAGTTCCGAAGCATTCTTAAACTTCAGCGGAATTCCGAGAACAATGGAAGAGTTCCGAAGCATTCTTAAACTTCAGCGGAATTCCGAGAACAATGGAAGAGTTCCGAAGCATTCTTAAACTTCAGCGGAATTCCGAGAACAATGGAAGAGTTCCGAAGCATTTTTAAAAGTCAGCGGAATTCCGAGAACAATAGAAGAGTTCAGAAGCATTTTTAAACTTCAGCAGAATTCCTGGATCAATGGAAGAGTTCCGAAGCATTTTTAAAAGTCAGCAGAATTCCGAGAACAATAGAAGGGTACCAAAGCATGTTTAAACTTCAGCGGAATTCTGAGAACAATGTAAGAGTTCCGAAGCATTTTTAAACTTCACCGGAATTCCGAGAACAATGGAAGAGTTCCGAAGCATTTTTAAACGTCAGCGGAATTTTGAAAACAATGGAAGATTTCCGAAGCATTTTTAAACTTCAGCAGAATTCCGAGAACAATGGAAGAGTTCCGAAGCATACTTAAACTTCAGCGGAATTCCGAGAACAATGGAAGAATTCTGAAGCATTTTTAAAAGTCAGCGGAATACCGAGAACAATGGAAGAGTTGTGAAGCATTTTTAAAAGTCAGCGGAATTCCAGAACAATGGAAGAGTTCCGAAGCATTTTTAAAAGTCAGCGGAATTCCGAGAACAATTTAAGAGTTCTGAAGCATTTTTAAACATCAGCGGAATTTTGAAAACAATGGAAGATTTCCGAAGCATTTTTAAAAGTCAGCGGAATTCTGAGAACAATAGAAGAGTTGTGAAGCATTTTTAAGCGTCAGCGGAATTCCGAGAACAATGGAAGAGTTCCGAAGCATTCTTAAACTTCAGCGGAATTCCGAGAACAATGGAAGAGTTCCGAAGCAATTTTAAAAGTCAGCGGAATTCCGAGAACAATAGAAGAGTTCAGAAGCATTTTTAAACTTCAGCAGAATTCCTGGATCAATGGAAGAGTTCCGAAGCATTTTTAAAAGTCAGCAGAATTCCGAGAACAATAGAAGGGTACCAAAGCATGTTTAAACTTCAGCGGAATTCTGAGAACAATGTAAGAGTTCCGAAGCATTTTTAAACTTCACCGGAATTCCGAGAACAATGGAAGAGTTCCGAAGCATTTTTAAACGTCAGCGGAATTTTGAAAACAATGGAAGATTTCCGAAGCATTTTTAAACTTCAGCAGAATTCCGAGAACAATGGAAGAGTTCCGAAGCATACTTAAACTTCAGCGGAATTCCGAGAACAATGGAAGAATTCTGAAGCATTTTTAAAAGTCAGCGGAATACCGAGAACAATGGAAGAGTTGTGTAGCATTTTTAAACGTCAGCGGAATTCCAGAACAATGGAAGAGTTCCGAAGCATTTTTAAATGTCAGCGGAATTCCGAGAACAATGGAAGAGTTCTGAAGCATTTTTAAACGTCAGCGGATTTTGAAAACAATGGAAGATTTCGGAAGCATTTTTAAACGTCAGCGGAATTTGGAGAACAATCGAAGAGTTCCGAAGCATTTTTAAACTTCAACGGAATTTGGAGAACAATCGAAGAGTTCCGAAGCAATTTTAAAAGTCAGCGGAATTCCGAGAACAATGGAAGAGTTGTGAAGCATTTTTAAACGTCAGTGGAATTCCAAGAACAATGGAAGAGTTCCGAAGCATTTTTAAATGTCAGCGGAATTCTGAGAAAAATGGAAGAGTTCCGAAGCATTTTTAAACTTCACCAGAATTCCGAGAACAATGGAAGAGTTCCGAAGCATACTTAAACTTCAGCGGAATTCCGAGAACAATGGAAGAGTTCAGAAGCATTTTTAAAAGTCAGCGGAATTCCGAGAACAATGGAAGAGTTGTGAAGCATTTTTAAACATCAGCGGAATTCCGAGAACAATGGAAGAGTTCCGAAGCATTTTTAAACGTCAGCGGAATTCCAAGAACAATGGAAGAGTTCTGAAGCCTTTTTAAATGTCAGCGGAATTCCGAGAACAATGGAAGAGTTCCGAAGCATTTTTAAATGTCAGCGGAATTCCGAGAACAATAGAAGAGTTGTGAAGCAGTTTTAAGCGTCAGCGTAATTCCGAGAACAATGGAAGAGTTCCAAAGCATTTTGAAACTTCAGCAGAATTCCGAGAACAATGGAAGAGTTCCGAAGCATTTTTAAACTTCAGCAGAATTCCGAGAACAATGGAAGAGTTCCGAAGCATTCTTAAACTTCAGCGGAATTCCGAAAACAATGGAAGAGTTCCGAATCATTTTTAAATGTCAGCGGAATTCCGAGAACAATAGAAGAGTTGTGAAGCATTTTTAAGCGTCAGCGGAATTCCGAGAACAATGGAAGAGTTCCGAAGCATTCTTAAACTTCAGCGGAATTCCGAGAACAATGTAAGAGTTCCGAAGCATTTTTAAACTTCACCGGAATTCCGAGAACAATGGAAGAGTTCTGAAGCATTCTTAAACTTCAGCGGAATTCCGAGAACAATGGAAGAGTTTCGAAGCATTTTTAAAAGTCAGCGGAATTCCGAGAACAATAGAAGAGTTGTGAAGCAATTTTAAGCGTCAGCGGAATTCCGAGAACAATGGAAGAGTTCCGAAGCATTTTGAAACGTCAGCAGAATTCCGAGAACAATGGAAGAGTTCTGAAGCATTTTTAAAAGACAGCGGAATTCTGAGAACAATAGAAGAGTTGTGAAGCATTTTTAAGCGTCAGCGGAATTCCGAGAACAATGGAAGAATTCCGAAGCATTTTTAAACGTCAGCGGAATTCTGCGAACACTAGAAGAGTTCCGAAGCATTTTTAAACTTCAGCGGAATTTGGAAAACAATCGAAGAGTTTCGAAGCATTTTTAAAAGTCAGCGGAATTCCGAGAACAATGGAAAAGTTCTGAAGCATTTTTAAACATCAGCGGAATTTTGAAAACAATGGAAGATTTCCGAAGCATTTTTAAACGTCAGCGGAATTCCGAGAACAATGGAAGAGTTCCGAAGCATTTTTAAATGTCAACGGAATTCCGAGAACAATAGAAGAGTTGTGAAGCATTTTTAAGCGTCAGCGATATTCCGAGAACAATGGAAGAGTTCCGAAGCATTTTTAAACTTCAGCAGAATTCTGAGAACAATGGAAGAGTTCTGAAGCATTCTTAAACTTCAGCGGAATTCCGAGAACAATGGAAGAGTTGTGAAGCATTTTTAAGCATCAGCGGAATTCCGAGAACAATGGAAGAATTCCGAAGCATTTTTAAACTTCAAAACTTCAGCAGAATTCCAAGAACAATGGAAGAGTTTCGAAGCATTCTTAAACTTCAGCGGAATTCCGAGAGCAATGGAAGAGTTCCGAAGCATTTTTAAAAGTCAGCGGAATTCCGAGAACAATAGAAGAGTTCCGAAGCATTTTTAAACTTCAGAAGAATTCCTGGATCAATGGAAGAGTTCCGAAG
This sequence comes from Phyllobates terribilis, assembly GCF_046119375.1. Classification (NCBI taxonomy): domain Eukaryota; kingdom Metazoa; phylum Chordata; class Amphibia; order Anura; family Dendrobatidae; genus Phyllobates; species Phyllobates terribilis. The sequence goes on along the minus strand of NW_027362788.1, from coordinate 7,234,670 downwards.
CATTTTTAAAAGTCAGCAGAATTTCGAGAACAATAGAAGGGTACCAAAGCATGTTTAAACTTCAGTGGTATTCTGAGAACAATGTAAGAATTCCGAAGCATTTTTAAACTTCACCGGAATTCCGAGAACAATGGAAGAGTTCCGAAGCATTTTTAAACGTCAGCGGAATTCCGAGAACAATGGAAGAGTTCTGAATCATTTTTAAACGTCAGCGGAATTTTGAAAACAATGGAAGATTTCCGAAGCATTTTTAAACGTCAGCGGAATTCTGAGAACAATGGAAGAGTTCCGAAGCATTTTTAAACTTCAGCGGAATTTGGAGAACAATCGAAGAGTTCTGAAGCATTTTTAAAAGTCAGCGGAATTCCGAGAACACTGGAAGAGTTCCGAAGCATTTTTAAACTTCAGCGGAATTTGGAGAACAATCGAATAGTTCCGAAGCATTTTTAAAAGTCAGCGGAATTCCGAGAACAATGGAAGCTTTGTGAAGCATTTTTAAACGTCAGCGGAATTCCGAGAACAATGGAAGAGTTCCGAAGCATTTTTAAACGTCAGCGGAATTCCGAGAACAATGGAAGAGTTCTGAAGCCTTTTTAAATGTCAGCGGAATTCCGAGAACAATGGAAGAGTTGTGAAGCATTTTTAAGCATCAGCGGAATTCCGAGAACAATGGAAGAGTTCCGAAGCATTTTTAAACTTCAGCAGAATTCTGAGAACAATGGAAGAGTTCCGAAGCATTCTTAAACTTCAGCGGAATTCCGAGAACAATGGAAGAGTTTCGAAGCATTATTAAAAGTCAGCGGAATTCCGAGAACAATAGAAGAGTTGTGAAGCAATTTTAAGCGTCAGCGGAATTCCGAGAACAATGGAAGAATTCCGAAGCATTTTTAAACTTCAAAACTTCAGCGGAATTCCGAGAACAATGGAAGAGTTCCGAAGCATTTTTAAAAGTCAGCGGAATTCCGAGAACAATGGAAGAGTTCCGAAGCATTTTTAAACGTCAGCGGAATTCTGCGAACACTGGAAGAGTTCCGAAGCATTTTTAAACTTCAGCAGGATTTGGAGAACAATCGAAGAGTTCCGAAGCATTTTTAAAAGTCAGCGGAATTCCGAGAACAATTTAAGAGTTCTGAAGCATTTTTAAACATCAGCGGAATTTTGAAAACAATGGAAGATTTCCGAAGCATTTTTAAAAGTCAGCGGAATTCTGAGAACAATAGAAGAGTTGTGAAGCATTTTTAAGCGTCAGCGGAATTCCGAGAACAATGGAAGAGTTCCGAAGCATTCTTAAACTTCAGCGGAATTCCGAGAACAATGGAAGAGTTCCGAAGCATTTTTAAAAGTCAGCGGAATTCCGAGAACAATAGAAGAGTTCAGAAGCATTTTTAAACTTCAGCAGAATTCCTGGATCAATGGAAGAGTTCCGAAGCATTTTTAAAAGTCAGCAGAATTCCGAGAACAATAGAAGGGTACCAAAGCATGTTTAAACTTCAGCGGAATTCTGAGAACAATGTAAGAGTTCCGAAGCATTTTTAAACTTCACCGGAATTCCGAGAACAATGGAAGAGTTCCGAAGCATTTTTAAACGTCAGCGGAATTTTGAAAACAATGGAAGATTTCCGAAGCATTTTTAAACTTCAGCAGAATTCCGAGAACAATGGAAGAGTTCCGAAGCATACTTAAACTTCAGCGGAATTCCGAGAACAATGGAAGAATTCTGAAGCATTTTTAAAAGTCAGCGGAATACCGAGAACAATGGAAGAGTTGTGAAGCATTTTTAAAAGTCAGCGGAATTCCAGAACAATGGAAGAGTTCCGAAGCATTTTTAAAAGTCAGCGGAATTCCGAGAACAATTTAAGAGTTCTGAAGCATTTTTAAACATCAGCGGAATTTTGAAAACAATGGAAGATTTCCGAAGCATTTTTAAAAGTCAGCGGAATTCTGAGAACAATAGAAGAGTTGTGAAGCATTTTTAAGCGTCAGCGGAATTCCGAGAACAATGGAAGAGTTCCGAAGCATTCTTAAACTTCAGCGGAATTCCGAGAACAATGGAAGAGTTCCGAAGCATTTTTAAAAGTCAGCGGAATTCCGAGAACAATAGAAGAGTTCAGAAGCATTTTTAAACTTCAGCAGAATTCCTGGATCAATGGAAGAGTTCCGAAGCATTTTTAAAAGTCAGCAGAATTCCGAGAACAATAGAAGGGTACCAAAGCATGTTTAAACTTCAGCGGAATTCTGAGAACAATGGAAGAGTTCCGAAGCATACTTAAACTTCAGCGGAATTCCGAGAACAATGGAAGAATTCTGAAGCATTTTTAAAAGTCAGCGGAATACCGAGAACAATGGAAGAGTTGTGAAGCATTTTTAAAAGTCAGCGGAATTCCAGAACAATGGAAGAGTTCCGAAGCATTTTTAAAAGTCAGCGGAATTCCGAGAACAATTTAAGAGTTCTGAAGCATTTTTAAACATCAGCGGAATTTTGAAAACAATGGAAGATTTCCGAAGCATTTTTAAAAGTCAGCGGAATTCTGAGAACAATAGAAGAGTTGTGAAGCATTTTTAAGCGTCAGCGGAATTCCGAGAACAATGGAAGAGTTCCGAAGCATTCTTAAACTTCAGCGGAATTCCGAGAACAATGGAAGAGTTCCGAAGCATTTTTAAAATTCAGCGGAATTCCGAGAACAATAGAAGAGTTCAGAAGCATTTTTAAACTTCAGCAGAATTCCTGGATCAATGGAAGAGTTCCGAAGCATTTTTAAAAGTCAGCAGAATTCCGAGAACAATAGAAGGGTACCAAAGCATGTTTAAACTTCAGCGGAATTCTGAGAACAATGTAAGAGTTCCGAAGCATTTTTAAACTTCACCGGAATTCCGAGAACAATGGAAGAGTTCCGAAGCATTTTTAAACGTCAGCGGAATTTTGAAAACAATGGAAGATTTCCGAAGCATTTTTAAACTTCAGCAGAATTCCGAGAACAATGGAAGAGTTCCGAAGCATACTTAAACTTCAGCGGAATTCCGAGAACAATGGAAGAATTCTGAAGCATTTTTAAAAGTCAGCGGAATACCGAGAACAATGGAAGAGTTGTGTAGCATTTTTAAACGTCAGCGGAATTCCAGAACAATGGAAGAGTTCCGAAGCATTTTTAAATGTCAGCGGAATTCCGAGAACAATGGAAGAGTTCTGAAGCATTTTTAAACGTCAGCGGATTTTGAAAACAATGGAAGATTTCCGAAGCATTTTTAAACGTCAGCGGAATTTGGAGAACAATCGAAGAGTTCCGAAGCATTTTTAAACTTCAACGGAATTTGGAGAACAATCGAAGAGTTCCGAAGCAATTTTAAAAGTCAGCGGAATTCTGAGAAAAATGGAAGAGTTCCGAAGCATTTTTAAATGTCAGCGGAATTCTGAGAAAAATGGAAGAGTTCCGAAGCATTTTTAAACTTCACCAGAATTCCGAGAACAATGGAAGAGTTCCGAAGCATACTTAAACTTCAGCGGAATTCCGAGAACAATGGAAGAGTTCAGAAGCATTTTTAAAAGTCAGCGGAATTCCGAGAACAATGGAAGAGTTGTGAAGCATTTTTAAACATCAGCGGAATTCCGAGAACAATGGAAGAGTTCCGAAGCATTTTTAAACGTCAGCGGAATTCCAAGAACAATGGAAGAGTTCTGAAGCCTTTTTAAATGTCAGCGGAATTCCGAGAACAATGGAAGAGTTCCGAAGCATTTTTAAATGTCAGCGGAATTCCGAGAACAATAGAAGAGTTGTGAAGCAGTTTTAAGCGTCAGCGTAATTCCGAGAACAATGGAAGAGTTCCGAAGCATTTTGAAACTTCAGCAGAATTCCGAGAACAATGGAAGAGTTCCGAAGCATTTTTAAACTTCAGCAGAATTCCGAGAACAATGGAAGAGTTCCGAAGCATTTTTAAACTTCACCAGAATTCCGAGAACAATGGAAGAGTTCCGAAGCATACTTAAACTTCAGCGGAATTCCGAGAACAATGGAAGAGTTCAGAAGCATTTTTAAAAGTCAGCGGAATTCCGAGAACAATGGAAGAGTTGTGAAGCATTTTTAAACATCAGCGGAATTCCGAGAACAATGGAAGAGTTCCGAAGCATTTTTAAACGTCAGCGGAATTCCAAGAACAATGGAAGAGTTCTGAAGCCTTTTTAAATGTCAGCGGAATTCCGAGAACAATGGAAGAGTTCCGAAGCATTTTTAAATGTCAGCGGAATTCCGAGAACAATAGAAGAGTTGTGAAGCAGTTTTAAGCGTCAGCGTAATTCCGAGAACAATGGAAGAGTTCCAAAGCATTTTGAAACTTCAGCAGAATTCCGAGAACAATGGAAGAGTTCCGAAGCATTTTTAAACTTCAGCAGAATTCCGAGAACAATGGAAGAGTTCCGAAGCATTCTTAAACTTCAGCGGAATTCCGAAAACAATGGAAGAGTTCCGAATCATTTTTAAATGTCAGCGGAATTCCGAGAACAATAGAAGAGTTGTGAAGCATTTTTAAGCGTCAGCGGAATTCCGAGAACAATGGAAGAGTTCCGAAGCATTCTTAAACTTCAGCGGAATTCCGAGAACAATGTAAGAGTTCCGAAGCATTTTTAAACTTCACCGGAATTCCGAGAACAATGGAAGAGTTCTGAAGCATTCTTAAACTTCAGCGGAATTCCGAGAACAATGGAAGAGTTTCGAAGCATTTTTAAAAGTCAGCGGAATTCCGAGAACAATAGAAGAGTTGTGAAGCAATTTTAAGCGTCAGCGGAATTCCGAGAACAATGGAAGAGTTCCGAAGCATTTTGAAACGTCAGCAGAATTCCGAGAACAATGGAAGAGTTCTGAAGCATTTTTAAAAGACAGCGGAATTCTGAGAACAATAGAAGAGTTGTGAAGCATTTTTAAGCGTCAGCGGAATTCCGAGAACAATGGAAGAATTCCGAAGCATTTTTAAACGTCAGCGGAATTCTGCGAACACTAGAAGAGTTCCGAAGCATTTTTAAACTTCAGCGGAATTTGGAAAACAATCGAAGAGTTTCGAAGCATTTTTAAAAGTCAGCGGAATTCCGAGAACAATGGAAAAGTTCTGAAGCATTTTTAAACATCAGCGGAATTTTGAAAACAATGGAAGATTTCCGAAGCATTTTTAAACGTCAGCGGAATTCCGAGAACAATGGAAGAGTTCCGAAGCATTTTTAAATGTCAACGGAATTCCGAGAACAATAGAAGAGTTGTGAAGCATTTTTAAGCGTCAGCGATATTCCGAGAACAATGGAAGAGTTCCGAAGCATTTTTAAACTTCAGCAGAATTCTGAGAACAATGGAAGAGTTCTGAAGCATTCTTAAACTTCAGCGGAATTCCGAGAACAATGGAAGAGTTGTGAAGCATTTTTAAGCATCAGCGGAATTCCGAGAACAATGGAAGAATTCCGAAGCATTTTTAAACTTCAAAACTTCAGCAGAATTCCAAGAACAATGGAAGAGTTTCGAAGCATTCTTAAACTTCAGCGGAATTCCGAGAGCAATGGAAGAGTTCCGAAGCATTTTTAAAAGTCAGCGGAATTCCGAGAACAATAGAAGAGTTCCGAAGCATTTTTAAACTTCAGAAGAATTCCTGGATCAATGGAAGAGTTCCGAAGCATTTTTAAAAGTCAGCAGAATTTCGAGAACAATAGAAGGGTACCAAAGCATGTTTAAACTTCAGTGGTATTCTGAGAACAATGTAAGAATTCCGAAGCATTTTTAAACTTCACCGGAATTCCGAGAACAATGGAAGAGTTCCGAAGCATTTTTAAACGTCAGCGGAATTCCGAGAACAATGGAAGAGTTCTGAATCATTTTTAAACGTCAGCGGAATTTTGAAAACAATGGAAGATTTCCGAAGCATTTTTAAACGTCAGCGGAATTCTGAGAACAATGGAAGAGTTCCGAAGCATTTTTAAACTTCAGCGGAATTTGGAGAACAATCGAAGAGTTCTGAAGCATTTTTAAAAGTCAGCGGAATTCCGAGAACACTGGAAGAGTTCCGAAGCATTTTTAAACTTCAGCGGAATTTGGAGAACAATCGAATAGTTCCGAAGCATTTTTAAAAGTCAGCGGAATTCCGAGAACAATGGAAGCTTTGTGAAGCATTTTTAAACGTCAGCGGAATTCCGAGAACAATGGAAGAGTTCCGAAGCATTTTTAAACGTCAGCGGAATTCCGAGAACAATGGAAGAGTTCTGAAGCCTTTTTAAATGTCAGCGGAATTCCGAGAACAATGGAAGAGTTGTGAAGCATTTTTAAGCATCAGCGGAATTCCGAGAACAATGGAAGAGTTCCGAAGCATTTTTAAACTTCAGCAGAATTCTGAGAACAATGGAAGAGTTCCGAAGCATTCTTAAACTTCAGCGGAATTCCGAGAACAATGGAAGAGTTTCGAAGCATTATTAAAAGTCAGCGGAATTCCGAGAACAATAGAAGAGTTGTGAAGCAATTTTAAGCGTCAGCGGAATTCCGAGAACAATGGAAGAATTCCGAAGCATTTTTAAACTTCAAAACTTCAGCGGAATTCCGAGAACAATGGAAGAGTTCCGAAGCATTTTTAAAAGTCAGCGGAATTCCGAGAACAATGGAAGAGTTCCGAAGCATTTTTAAACGTCAGCGGAATTCTGCGAACACTGGAAGAGTTCCGAAGCATTTTTAAACTTCAGCAGGATTTGGAGAACAATCGAAGAGTTCCGAAGCATTTTTAAAAGTCAGCGGAATTCCGAGAACAATTTAAGAGTTCTGAAGCATTTTTAAACATCAGCGGAATTTTGAAAACAATGGAAGATTTCCGAAGCATTTTTAAAAGTCAGCGGAATTCTGAGAACAATAGAAGAGTTGTGAAGCATTTTTAAGCGTCAGCGGAATTCCGAGAACAATGGAAGAGTTCCGAAGCATTCTTAAACTTCAGCGGAATTCCGAGAACAATGGAAGAGTTCCGAAGCATTTTTAAAAGTCAGCGGAATTCCGAGAACAATAGAAGAGTTCAGAAGCATTTTTAAACTTCAGCAGAATTCCTGGATCAATGGAAGAGTTCCGAAGCATTTTTAAAAGTCAGCAGAATTCCGAGAACAATAGAAGGGTACCAAAGCATGATTAAACTTCAGCGGAATTCTGAGAACAATGTAAGAGTTCCGAAGCATTTTTAAACTTCACCGGAATTCCGAGAACAATGGAAGAGTTCCGAAGCATTTTTAAACGTCAGCGGAATTTTGAAAACAATGGAAGATTTCCGAAGCATTTTTAAACTTCAGCAGAATTCCGAGAACAATGGAAGAGTTCCGAAGCATACTTAAACTTCAGCGGAATTCCGAGAACAATGGAAGAATTCTGAAGCATTTTTAAAAGTCAGCGGAATACCGAGAACAATGGAAGAGTTGTGAAGCATTTTTAAAAGTCAGCGGAATTCCAGAACAATGGAAGAGTTCCGAAGCATTTTTAAAAGTCAGCGGAATTCCGAGAACAATTTAAGAGTTCTGAAGCATTTTTAAACATCAGCGGAATTTTGAAAACAATGGAAGATTTCCGAAGCATTTTTAAAAGTCAGCGGAATTCTGAGAACAATAGAAGAGTTGTGAAGCATTTTTAAGCGTCAGCGGAATTCCGAGAACAATGGAAGAGTTCCGAAGCATTCTTAAACTTCAGCGGAATTCCGAGAACAATGGAAGAGTTCCGAAGCATTTTTAAAAGTCAGCGGAATTCCGAGAAAAATAGAAGAGTTCAGAAGCATTTTTAAACTTCAGCAGAATTCCTGGATCAATGGAAGAGTTCCGAAGCATTTTTAAAAGTCAGCAGAATTCCGAGAACAATAGAAGGGTACCAAAGCATGTTTAAACTTCAGCGGAATTCTGAGAACAATGGAAGAGTTCCGAAGCATACTTAAACTTCAGCGGAATTCCGAGAACAATGGAAGAATTCTGAAGCATTTTTAAAAGTCAGCGGAATACCGAGAACAATGGAAGAGTTGTGAAGCATTTTTAAAAGTCAGCGGAATTCCAGAACAATGGAAGAGTTCCGAAGCATTTTTAAAAGTCAGCGGAATTCCGAGAACAATTTAAGAGTTCTGAAGCATTTTTAAACATCAGCGGAATTTTGAAAACAATGGAAGATTTCCGAAGCATTTTTAAAAGTCAGCGGAATTCTGAGAACAATAGAAGAGTTGTGAAGCATTTTTAAGCGTCAGCGGAATTCCGAGAACAATGGAAGAGTTCCGAAGCATTCTTAAACTTCAGCGGAATTCCGAGAACAATGGAAGAGTTCCGAAGCATTTTTAAAATTCAGCGGAATTCCGAGAACAATAGAAGAGTTCAGAAGCATTTTTAAACTTCAGCAGAATTCCTGGATCAATGGAAGAGTTCCGAAGCATTTTTAAAAGTCAGCAGAATTCCGAGAACAATAGAAGGGTACCAAAGCATGTTTAAACTTCAGCGGAATTCTGAGAACAATGTAAGAGTTCCGAAGCATTTTTAAACTTCACCGGAATTCCGAGAACAATGGAAGAGTTCCGAAGCATTTTTAAACGTCAGCGGAATTTTGAAAACAATGGAAGATTTCCGAAGCATTTTTAAACTTCAGCAGAATTCCGAGAACAATGGAAGAGTTCCGAAGCATACTTAAACTTCAGCGGAATTCCGAGAACAATGGAAGAATTCTGAAGCATTTTTAAAAGTCAGCGGAATACCGAGAACAATGGAAGAGTTGTGTAGCATTTTTAAACGTCAGCGGAATTCCAGAACAATGGAAGAGTTCCGAAGCATTTTTAAATGTCAGCGGAATTCCGAGAACAATGGAAGAGTTCTGAAGCATTTTTAAACGTCAGCGGATTTTGAAAACAATGGAAGATTTCCGAAGCATTTTTAAACGTCAGCGGAATTTGGAGAACAATCGAAGAGTTCCGAAGCATTTTTAAACTTCAACGGAATTTGGAGAACAATCGAAGAGTTCCGAAGCAATTTTAAAAGTCAGCGGAATTCTGAGAAAAATGGAAGAGTTCCGAAGCATTTTTAAATGTCAGCGGAATTCTGAGAAAAATGGAAGAGTTCCGAAGCATTTTTAAACTTCACCAGAATTCCGAGAACAATGGAAGAGTTCCGAAGCATACTTAAACTTCAGCGGAATTCCGAGAACAATGGAAGAGTTCAGAAGCATTTTTAAAAGTCAGCGGAATTCCGAGAACAATGGAAGAGTTGTGAAGCATTTTTAAACATCAGCGGAATTCCGAGAACAATGGAAGAGTTCCGAAGCATTTTTAAACGTCAGCGGAATTCCAAGAACAATGGAAGAGTTCTGAAGCCTTTTTAAATGTCAGCGGAATTCCGAGAACAATGGAAGAGTTCCGAAGCATTTTTAAATGTCAGCGGAATTCCGAGAACAATAGAAGAGTTGTGAAGCAGTTTTAAGCGTCAGCGTAATTCCGAGAACAATGGAAGAGTTCCGAAGCATTTTGAAACTTCAGCAGAATTCCGAGAACAATGGAAGAGTTCCGAAGCATTTTTAAACTTCAGCAGAATTCCGAGAACAATGGAAGAGTTCCGAAGCATTCTTAAACTTCAGCGGAATTCCGAAAACAATGAAAGAGTTCCGAATCATTTTTAAATGTCAGCGGAATTCCGAGAACAATAGAAGAGTTGTGAAGCATTTTTAAGCGTCAGCGGAATTCCGAGAACAATGGAAGAGTTCCGAAGCATTCTTAAACTTCAGCGGAATTCCGAGAACAATAGAAGAGTTCAGAAGCATTTTTAAACTTCAGCAGAATTCCTGGATCAATGGAAGAGTTCCGAAGCATTTTTAAAAGTCAGCAGAATTCCGAGAACAATAGAAGGGTACCAAAGCATGTTTAAACTTCACCGGAATTCTGAGAACAAAGTAAGAGTTCCGAAGCATTTTTAAACTTCACCGGAATTCCGAGAACAATGGAAGAGTTCCGAAGCATTTTTAAACGTCAGCGGAATTTTGAAAACAATGGAAGATTTCCGAAGCATTTTTAAACTTCAGCAGAATTCCTGGATCAATGGAAGAGTTCCGAAGCATTTTTAAAAGTCAGCAGAATTCCGAGAACAATAGAAGGGTACCAAAGCATGTTTAAACTTCAGCGGAATTCTGAGAACAATGTAAGAGTTACGAAGCATTTTTAAACTTCACCGGAATTCCGAGAACAATGGAAGAGTTCTGAAGCATTTTTAAACGTCAGCGGAATTTTGAAAACAATGGAAGATTTCCGAAGCATTTTTAAACGTCAGCAGAATTCTGCGAACACTGGAAGAGTTCCGAAGCATTTTTAAACTTCAGCGGAATTTGGAGAACAATCGAAGAGTTCCGAAGCATTTTTAAAAGTCAGCGGAATTCCGAGAACACTGGAGGAGTTCCGAAGCATTTTTAAACTTCAGCGGAATTTGGAGAACAATCAAAGAGTTCCGAAGCATTTTTAAAAGTCAGCGGAATTCCGAGAACAATGGAAGAGTTGTGAAGCATTTTTAAACTTCAGCGGAATTCCGAGAACAATGGAAGAGTTCCGAAGCATTTTTAAACGTCAGCGGAATTCCGAGAACAATGGAAGGGTTCTGAAGCCTTTTTAAATGTCAGCGGAATTCCGAGAACAATGGAAGACTTCTGAAGCATTTTTAAATGTCAGCGGAATTCTGAGAACAATGGAAGAGTTCCGAAGCATTTTTAAACTTCAGCAGAATTCCGAGAACAATGGAAGAGTTCTGAAGCATTTTTAAACGTCAGCGGAATTTGGAGAACAATCGAAGAGTTCCGAAGCATTTTTAAACTTCAACAGAATTTGGAGAACAATCGAAGAGTTCCGAAGCAATTTTAAAAGTCAGCGGAATTCCGAGAACAATGGAAGAGTTGTGAAGCATTTTTAAACGTCAGTGGAATTCCAAGAACAATGGAAGAGTTCCGAAGCATTTTTAAATGTCAGCGGAATTCTGAGAACAATGGAAGAGTTCCGAAGCATTTTTAAACTTCAGCAGAATTCCGAGAACAATGGAAGAGTTCCGAAGCATTTTTAAAAGTCAGCGGAATTCCGAGAACACTGGAAGAGTTCCGAAGCATTTTTAAACTTCAGCGGAATTTGGAGAACAATCGAAGAGTTCCGAAGCATTTTTAAAAGTCAGCGGAATTCCGAGAACAATGGAAGCTTTGTGAAGCATTTTTAAACGTCAGCGGAATTCCGAGAACAATGGAAGAGTTCCGAAGCATTTTTAAACGTCAGCGGAATTCCGAAAACAATGGAAGAGTTCTGAAGCCTTTTTAAATGTCAGCGGAATGCCGAGAACAATGGAATAGTTGTGAAGCATTTTTAAGCATCAGCGGAATTCCGAGAACAATGGAAGAGTTCCGAAGCATTTTTAAACTTCAGCGGAATTTGGAGAACAATCGAAGAGTTCCGAAGCATTTTTAAAAGTCAGCGGAATTCCGAGAACACTGGAGGAGTTCCGAAGCATTTTTAAACTTCAGCGGAATTTGGAGAACAATCAAAGAGTTCCGAAGCATTCTTAAAAGTCAGCGGAATTCCGAGAACAATGGAAGAGTTGTGAAGCATTTTTAAACGTCAGCGGAATTCCGAGAACAATGGAAGACTTCTGAAGCATTTTTAAATGTCAGCGGAATTCTGAGAACAATGGAAGAGTTCCGAAGCATTTTTAAACTTCAGCAGAATTCCGAGAACAATGGAAGAGTTCTGAAGCATTTTTAAACGTCAGCGGAATTTGGAGAACAATCGAAGAGTTCCGAAGCATTTTTAAACTTCAACAGAATTTGGAGAACAATCGAAGAGTTCCGAAGCAATTTTAAAAGTCAGCGGAATTCCGAGAACAATGGAAGAGTTGTGAAGCATTTTTAAACGTCAGTGGAATTCCAAGAACAATGTAAGAGTTCCGAAGCATTTTTAAATGTCAGCGGAATTCTGAGAACAATGGAAGAGTTCCGAAGCATTTTTAAACTTCAGCAGAATTCCGAGAACAATGGAAGAGTTCCGAAGCATTTTTAAAAGTCAGCGGAATTCCGAGAACACTGGAAGAGTTCCGAAGCATTTTTAAACTTCAGCGGAATTTGGAGAACAATCGAAGAGTTCCGAAGCATTTTTAAAAGTCAGCGGAATTCCGAGAACAATGGAAGCTTTGTGAAGCATTTTTAAACGTCAGCGGAATTCCGAGAACAATGGAAGAGTTCCGAAGCATTTTTAAACGTCAGCGGAATTCCGAGAACAATGGAAGAGTTCTGAAGCCTTTTTAAATGTCAGCGGAATGCCGAGAACAATGGAATAGTTGTGAAGCATTTTTAAGCATCAGCGGAATTCCGAGAACAATGGAAGAGTTTCGAAGCATTTTTAAACTTCAGCAGAATTCTGAGAACAATGGAAGAGTTCCGAAGCATTCTTAAACTTCAGCGGAATTCCGAGAACAATGGAAGAGTTTCGAAGCATTTTTAAAAGTCAGCGGAATTCCGAGAACAATAGAAGAGTTGTAAAGCAATTTTAAGCGTCAGCGGAATTCCGAGAACAATGGAAGAGTTCCGAAGCATTTTGAAACGTCAGCGGAATTCCGAGAACAATGGAAGAGTTCTGAAGCATTTTTAAAAGTCAGCGGAATTCTGAGAACAATAGAAGAGTTGTGAAGCATTTTTAATCGTCAGCGGAATTCCGAGAACAATGGAAGAATTCCGAAGCATTTTTAAACGTCAGCGGAATTCTGCGAACAATGGAAGAGTTCCGAAGCATTTTTAAACTTCAGCGGAATTTGGAAAACAATCGAAGAGTTCCGAAGCATTTTTAAAAGTCAGCGGAATTCCGAGAACAATGGAAGAGTTCTGAAGCATTTTTAAACATCAGCGGAATTTTGAAAACAATGGAAGATTTCCGAAGCATTTTTAAACGTCAGCGGAATTCCGAGAACAATGGAAGAGTTCCGAAGCATTTTTAAATGTCAACGGAATTCCGAGAACAATAGAAGAGTTGTGAAGCATTTTTAAGCGTCAGCGATATTCCGAGAACAATGGAAGAGTTCCGAAGCATTTTTAAACTTCAGCAGAATTCTGAGAACAATGGAAGAGTTCTGAAGCATTCTTAAACTTCAGCGGAATTCCGAGAACAATGGAAGAGTTTTGAAGCAATTTTAAGCGTCAGCGGAATTCCGACAACAATGGAAGAGTTCCGAAGCATTTTTAAAAGTAAGCGGAATTCTGAGAACAATAGAAGAGTTGTGAAGCATTTTTAAGCGTCAGCGGAATTCCGAGAACAATGGAAGAATTCCGAAGCATTTTTAAACTTCAAAACTTCAGCAGAATTCCAAGAACAATGGAAGAGTTTCGAAGCATTCTTAAACTTCAGCGGAATTCCGAGAGCAATGGAAGTGTTCCGATGCATTTTTAAAAGTCAGCGGAATTCCGAGAACAATAGAAGAGTTCCGAAGCATTTTTAAACTTCAGAAGAATTCCTGGATCAATGGAAGAGTTCCGAAGCATTTTTAAAAGTCAGCCGATTTTCTAGAACAATAGAAGGGTACCAAAGCATGTTTAAACTTCAGTGGAATTCTGAGAACAATGTAAGAATTCCGAAGCATTTTTAAACTTCACCGGAATTCCGAGAACAATGGAAGAGTTCCGAAGCATTTTTAAACGTCAGCGGAATTCCGAGAACAATGGAAGAGTTCTGAATCATTTTTAAACGTCAGCGGAATTTTGAAAACAATGGAAGATTTCCGAAGCATTTTTAAACGTCAGCGGAATTCTGCGAACACTGGAAGACTTCCGAAGCATTTTTAAACTTCAGCGGAATTTGGAGAACAATCGAAGAGTTCTGAAGCATTTTTAAAAGTCAGCGGAATTCCGAGAACACTGGAAGAGTTCCGAAGCATTTTTAAACTTCAGCGGAATTTGGAGAACAATCGAATAGTTCCGAAGCATTTTTAAAAGTCAGCGGAATTCCGAGAACAATGGAAGCTTTGTGAAGCATTTTTAAACGTCAGCGGAATTCCGAGAACAATGGAAGAGTTCCGAAGCATTTTTAAACGTCAGCGGAATTCCGAGAACAATGGAAGAGTTCTGAAGCCTTTTTAAATGTCAGCGGAATTCCGAGAACAATGGAAGAGTTGTGAAGCATTTTTAAGCATCAGCGGAATTCCGAGAACAATGGAAGAGTTCCGAAGCATTTTTAAACTTCAGCAGAATTCTGAGAACAATGGAAGAGTTCCGAAGCATTCTTAAACTTCAGCGGAATTTGGAGAACAATCGAATAGTTCCGAAGCATTTTTAAAAGTCAGCGGAATTCCGAGAACAATGGAAGCTTTGTGAAGCATTTTTAAACGTCAGCGGAATTCCGAGAACAATGGAAGAGTTCCGAAGCATTTTTAAACGTCAGCGGAATTCCGAGAACAATGGAAGAGTTCTGAAGCCTTTTTAAATGTCAGCGGAATTCCGAGAACAATGGAAGAGTTGTGAAGCAATTTTAAGCGTCAGCGGAATTCCGAGAACAATGGAAGAATTCCGAAGCATTTTTAAACTTCAAAACTTCAGCGGAATTCCGAGAACAATGGAAGAGTTCCGAAGCATTTTTAAAAGTCAGCGGAATTCCGAGAACAATGGAAGAGTTCCGAAGCATTTTTAAAAGTCAGCGGAATTCCGAGAACAATTTAAGAGTTCTGAAGCATTTTTAAACATCAGCGGAATTTTGAAAACAATGGAAGATTTCCGAAGCATTTTTAAAAGTCAGCGGAATTCTGAGAACAATAGAAGAGTTGTGAAGCATTTTTAAGCGTCAGCGGAATTCCGAGAACAATGGAAGAGTTCCGAAGCATTCTTAAACTTCAGCGGAATTCCGAGAACAATGGAAGAGTTCCGAAGCATTTTTAAAAGTCAGCGGAATTCCGAGAACAATAGAAGAGTTCAGAAGCATTTTTAAACTTCAGCAGAATTCCTGGATCAATGGAAGAGTTCCGAAGCATTTTTAAAAGTCAGCAGAATTCCGAGAACAATAGAAGGGTACCAAAGCATGTTTAAACTTCAGCGGAATTCTGAGAACAATGTAAGAGTTCCGAAGCATTTTTAAACTTCACCGGAATTCCGAGAACAATGGAAGAGTTCCGAAGCATTTTTAAACGTCAGCGGAATTTTGAAAACAATGGAAGATTTCCGAAGCATTTTTAAACTTCAGCAGAATTCCGAGAACAATGGAAGAGTTCCGAAGCATACTTAAACTTCAGCGGAATTCCGAGAACAATGGAAGAATTCTGAAGCATTTTTAAAAGTCAGCGGAATACCGAGAACAATGGAAGAGTTGTGAAGCATTTTTAAAAGTCAGCGGAATTCCAGAACAATGGAAGAGTTCCGAAGCATTTTTAAAAGTCAGCGGAATTCCGAGAACAATTTAAGAGTTCTGAAGCATTTTTAAACATCAGCGGAATTTTGAAAACAATGGAAGATTTCCGAAGCATTTTTAAAAGTCAGCGGAATTCTGAGAACAATAGAAGAGTTGTGAAGCATTTTTAAGCGTCAGCGGAATTCCGAGAACAATGGAAGAGTTCCGAAGCATTCTTAAACTTCAGCGGAATTCCGAGAACAATGGAAGAGTTCCGAAGCATTTTTAAAAGTCAGCGGAATTCCAAGAACAATAGAAGAGTTCAGAAGCATTTTTAAACTTCAGCAGAATTCCTGGATCAATGGAAGAGTTCCGAAGCATTTTTAAAAGTCAGCAGAATTCCGAGAACAATAGAAGGGTACCAAAGCATGTTTAAACTTCAGCGGAATTCTGAGAACAATGTAAGAGTTCCGAAGCATTTTTAAACTTCACCGGAATTCCGAGAACAATTGAAGAGTTCCGAAGCATTTTTAAACGTCAGCGGAATTTTGAAAACAATGGAAGATTTCCGAAGCATTTTTAAACTTCAGCAGAATTCCGAGAACAATGGAAGAGTTCCGAAGCATACTTAAACTTCAGCGGAATTCCGAGAACAATGGAAGAATTCTGAAGCATTTTTAAAAGTCAGCGGAATACCGAGAACAATGGAAGAGTTGTGTAGCATTTTTAAACGTCAGCGGAATTCCAGAACAATGGAAGAGTTCCGAAGCATTTTTAAATGTCAGCGGAATTCCGAGAACAATGGAAGAGTTCTGAAGCATTTTTAAACGTCAGCGGATTTTGAAAACAATGGAAGATTTCCGAAGCATTTTTAAACGTCAGCGGAATTTGGAGAACAATCGAAGAGTTCCGAAGCATTTTTAAACTTCAACGGAATTTGGAGAACAATCGAAGAGTTCCGAAGCAATTTTAAAAGTCAGCGGAATTCTGAGAAAAATGGAAGAGTTCCGAAGCATTTTTAAATGTCAGCGGAATTCTGAGAAAAATGGAAGAGTTCCGAAGCATTTTTAAACTTCACCAGAATTCCGAGAACAATGGAAGAGTTCCGAAGCATACTTAAACTTCAGCGGAATTCCGAGAACAATTGAAGAGTTCAGAAGCATTTTTAAAAGTCAGCGGAATTCCGAGAACAATGGAAGAGTTGTGAAGCATTTTTAAACATCAGCGGAATTCCGAGAACAATGGAAGAGTTCCGAAGCATTTTTAAACGTCAGCGGAATTCCAAGAACAATGGAAGAGTTCTGAAGCCTTTTTAAATGTCAGCGGAATTCCGAGAACAATGGAAGAGTTCCGAATCATTTTTAAATGTCAGCGGAATTCCGAGAACAATAGAAGAGTTGTGAAGCATTTTTAAGCGTCAGCGGAATTCCGAGAACAATGGAAAAGTTCCGAAGCATTCTTAAACTTCAGCGGAATTCCGAGAACAATAGAAGAGTTCAGAAGCATTTTTAAACTTCAGCAGAATTCCTGGATCAATGGAAGAGTTCCGAAGCATTTTTAAAAGTCAGCAGAATTCCGAGAACAATAGAAGGGTACCAAAGAATGTTTAAACTTCACCGGAATTCTGAGAACAATGTAAGAGTTCCGAAGCATTTTTAAACTTCACCGGAATTCCGAGAACAATGGAAGAGTTCCGAAGCATTTTTAAACGTCAGCGGAATTTTGAAAACAATGGAAGATTTCCGAAGCATTTTTAAACTTCAGCAGAATTCCTGGATCAATGGAAGAGTTCCGAAGCATTTTTAAAAGTCAGCAGAATTCCGAGAACAATAGAAGGGTACCAAAGCATGTTTAAACTTCAGCGGAATTCTGAGAACAATGTAAGAGTTCCGAAGCATTTTTAAACTTCACCGGAATTCCGAGAACAATGGAAGAGTTCTGAAGCCTTTTTAAATGTCAGCGGAATTCCGAGAACAATGGAAGACTTCTGAAGCATTTTTAAATGTCAGCGGAATTCTGAGAACAATGGAAGAGTTCCGAAGCATTTTTAAACTTCAGCAGAATTCCGAGAACAATGGAAGAGTTCCGAAGCATACTTAAACTTCAGCGGAATTCCGAGAACAAAGGAAGAATTCTGAAGCATTTTTAAAAGTCAGCGGAAAACCGAGAACAATGGAAGAGTTGTGAAGCATTTTTAAACGTCAGCGGAATTCCAGAACAATGGAAGAGTTCCGAAGCATTTTTAAATGTCAGCGGAATTCCGAGAACAATGGAAGAGTTCTGAAGCATTTTTAAACGTCAGCGGAATTTGGAGAACAATCGAAGAGTTCCGAAGCATTTTTAAACTTCAACAGAATTTGGAGAACAATCGAAGAGTTCCGAAGCAATTTTAAAAGTCAGCGGAATTCCGAGAACAATGGAAGAGTTGTGAAGAATTTTTAAACGTCAGTGGAATTCCAAGAACAATGGAAGAGTTCCGAAGCATTTTTAAATGTCAGCGGAATTCTGAGAACAATGGAAGAGTTCCGAAGCATTTTTAAACTTCAGCAGAATTCCGAGAACAATGGAAGAGTTCCGAAGCATTTTTAAAAGTCAGCGGAATTCCGAGAACACTGGAAGAGTTCCGAAGCATTTTTAAACTTCAGCGGAATTTGGAGAACAATCGAAGAGTTCCGAAGCATTTTTAAAAGTCAGCGGAATTCCGAGAACAATGGAAGCTTTGTGAAGCATTTTTAAACGTCAGCGGAATTCCGAGAACAATGGAAGAGTTCCGAAGCATTTTTAAACGTCAGCGGAATTCCGAGAACAATGGAAGAGTTCTGAAGCCTTTTTAAATGTCAGCGGAATGCCGAGAACAATGGAATAGTTGTGAAGCATTTTTAAGCATCAGCGGAATTCCGAGAACAATGGAAGAGTTCCGAAGCATTTTTAAACTTCAGCAGAATTCTGAGAACAATGGAAGAGTTCCGAAGCATTCTTAAACTTCAGCGGAATTCCGAGAACAATGGAAGAGTTTCGAAGCATTTTTAAAAGTCAGCGGAATTCCGAGAACAATAGAAGAGTTGTGAAGCAATTTTAAGCGTCAGCGGAATTCCGAGAACAATGGAAGAGTTCCGAAGCATTTTGAAACGTCAGCGGAATTCCGAGAACAATGGAAGAGTTCTGAAGCATTTTTAAAAGTCAGCGGAATTCTGAGAACAATAGAAGAGTTGTGAAGCATTTTTAAGCGTCAGCGGAATTCCGAGAACAATGGAAGAATTCCGAAGCATTTTTAAACGTCAGCGGAATTCTGCGAACAATGGAAGAGTTCCGAAGCATTTTTAAACTTCAGCGGAATTTGGAAAACAATCGCAGAGTTCCGAAGCATTTTTAAAAGTCAGCGGAATTCCGAGAACAATGGAAGAGTTCTGAAGCATTTTTAAACATCAGCGGAATTTTGAAAACAATGGAAGATTTCCGAAGCATTTTTAAACGTCAGCGGAATTCCGAGAACAATTGAAGAGTTCCGAAGCATTTTTAAATGTCAACGGAATTCCGAGAACAATAGAAGAGTTGTGAAGCATTTTTAAGCGTCAGCGATATTCCGAGAACAATGGAAGAGTTCCGAAGCATTTTTAAACTTCAGCAGAATTCTGAGAACAATGGAAGAGTTCTGAAGCATTCTTAAACTTCAGCGGAATTCCGAGAACAATGGAAGAGTTTTGAAGCAATTTTAAGCGTCAGCGGAATTCCAACAACAATGGAAGAGTTCCGAAGCATTTTTAAAAGTAAGCGGAATTCTGAGAACAATAGAAGAGTTGTGAAGCATTTTTAAGCGTCAGCGGAATTCCGAGAACAATGGAAGAATTCCGAAGCATTTTTAAACGTCAGCGGAATTCCGAGAACAATGGAAGAGTTCCGAAGCATTTTTAAACGTCAGCGGAATTCCGAGAACAATGGAAGAGTTTCGAAGCATTTTTAAAAGTCAGCGGAATTCCGAGAACAATAGAAGAGTTGTGAAGCAATTTTAAGCGTCAGCGGAATTCCGAGAACAATGGAAGAGTTCCGAAGCATTTTGAAACGTCAGCGGAATTCCGAGAACAATGGAAGAGTTCTGAAGCATTTTTAAAAGTCAGCGGAATTCTGAGAACAATAGAAGAGTTGTGAAGCATTTTTAAGCGTCAGCGGAATTCCGAGAACAATGGAAGAATTCCGAAGCATTTTTAAACGTCAGCGGAATTCTGCGAACAATGGAAGAGTTCCGAAGCATTTTTAAACTTCAGCGGAATTTGGAAAACAATCGCAGAGTTCCGAAGCATTTTTAAAAGTCAGCGGAATTCCGAGAACAATGGAAGAGTTCTGAAGCATTTTTAAACATCAGCGGAATTTTGAAAACAATGGAAGATTTCTGAAGCATTTTTAAACGTCAGCGGAATTCCGAGAACAATTGAAGAGTTCCGAAGCATTTTTAAATGTCAACGGAATTCCGAGAACAATAGAAGAGTTGTGAAGCATTTTTAAGCGTCAGCGATATTCCGAGAACAATGGAAGAGTTCCGAAGCATTTTTAAACTTCAGCAGAATTCTGAGAACAATGGAAGAGTTCTGAAGCATTCTTAAACTTCAGCGGAATTCCGAGAACAATGGAAGAGTTTTGAAGCAATTTTAAGCGTCAGCGGAATTCCAACAACAATGGAAGAGTTCCGAAGCATTTTTAAAAGTAAGCGGAATTCTGAGAACAATAGAAGAGTTGTGAAGCATTTTTAAGCGTCAGCGGAATTCCGAGAACAATGGAAGAATTCCGAAGCATTTTTAAACTTCAAAACTTCAGCAGAATTCCAAGAACAATGGAAGAGTTTCGAAGCATTCTTAAACTTCAGCGGAATTCCGAGAGCAATGGAAGAGTTCCGAAGCATTTTTAAAAGTCAGCGGAATTCCGAGAACAATAGAAGAGTTCCGAAGCATTTTTAAACTTCAGAAGAATTCCTGGATCAATGGAAGAGTTCCGAAGCATTTTTAAAAGTCAGCAGAATTTCGAGAACAATAGAAGGGTACCAAAGCATGTTTAAACTTCAGTGGAATTCTGAGAACAATGTAAGAATTCCGAAGCATTTTTAAACTTCACCGGAATTCCGAGAACAATGGAAGAGTTCCGAAGCATTTTTAAACGTCAGCGGAATTCCGAGAACAATGGAAGAGTTCTGAATCATTTTTAAACGTCAGCGGAATTTTGAAAACAATGGAAGATTTCCGAAGCATTTTTAAACTTCAGCAGAATTCCGAGAACAATGGAAGAGTTCCGAAGCATACTTAAACTTCAGCGGAATTCCGAGAACAATGGAAGAATTCTGAAGCATTTTTAAAAGTCAGCGGAATTCCGAGAACAATGGAAGAGTTCCGAAGCATTTTTAAAAGTCAGCGGAATTCCGAGAACAATGGAAGAGTTCCAAAGCATTTTTAAATGTCAGCGGAATTCTGAGAACAATGGAAGAGTTCCGAAGCATTTTTAAACTTCAGCAGAATTCCGAGAACAATGGAAGAGTTCCGAAGCATTTTTAAAAGTCAGCGGAATTCCGAGACCACTGGAAGAGTTCCGAAGCATTTTTAAACTTCAGCGGAATTTGGAGAACAATCGAAGAGTTCCGAATCATTTTTAAAAGTCAGCGGAATTCCGAGAACAATGGAAGCTTTGTGAAGCATTTTTAAACGTCAGCGGAATTCCGAGAACAATGGAAGAGTGCCGAAGCATTTTTAAACGTCAGCGGAATTCCGAGAACAATGGAAGAGTTCTGAAGCCTTTTTAAATGTCAGCGGAATGCCGAGAACAATGGAAGAGTTGTGAAGCATTTTTAAGCATCAGCGGAATTCCGAGAACAATGGAAGAGTTCCGAAGCATTTTTAAACTTCAGCAGAATTCTTAGAACAATGGAAGAGTTCCGAAGCATGCTTAAACTTCAGCGGAATTCCGAGAACAATGGAAGAGTTTCGAAGCATTTTTAAAAGTCAGCGGAATTCCGAGAACAATAGAAGAGTTGTGAAGCAATTTTAAGCGTCAGCGGAATTCCGAGAACAATGGAAGAGTTCCGAAGCATTTTTAAACTTCAGCAGAATTCCGAGAACAATGGAAGAGTTCTGAAGCATTTTTAAAAGTCAGCGGAATTCTGAGAACAATAGAAGAGTTGTGAAGCATTTTTAAGCGTCAGCGGAATTCCGAGAACAATGGAAGAATTCCGAAGCATTTTTAAACGTCAGCGGAATTCTGCGAACACTAGAAGAGTTCCGAAGCATTTTTAAACTTCAGCGGAATTTGGAGAACAATCGAAGAGTTCCGAAGCATTTTTAAAAGTCAGCGGAATTCCGAGAACAATGGAAGAGTTCTGAAGCCTTTTTAAATGTCAGCGGAATGCCGAGAACAATGGAATAGTTGTGAAGCATTTTTAAGCATCAGCGGAATTCCGAGATCAATGGAAGAGTTCCGAAGCATTTTTAAACTTCAGCAGAATTCTGAGAACAATGGAAGAGTTCTGAAGCATTTTTAAAAGTCAGCGGAATTCCGAGAACAATGGAAGATTTCCGAAGCATTTTTAAACGTCAGCGGAATTCCGAGAACAATGGAAGAGTTCCGAAGCATTTCTAAATGTCAACGGAATTCCAAGAACAATAGAAGAGTTGTGAAGCATTTTTAAGCGTCAGCGATATTCCGAGAACAATGGAAGAGTTCCGAAGCATTTTTAAAAGTCAGCAGAATTTCGAGAACAATAGAAGGGTACCAAAGCATGCTTAAACTTCAGTGGAATTCTGAGAACAATGTAAGAGTTCCGAAGCATTTTTAAACTTCACCGGAATTCCGAGAACAATGGAAGAGTTCCGAAGCATTTTTAAACGTCAGCGGAATTCCGAGAACAATGGAAGATTTCCGAAGCATTTTTAAACGTCAGCGGAATTCTGCGAACACTGGAAGACTTCCGAAGCATTTTTAAACTTCAGCGGAATTTGGAGAACAATCGAAGTGTTCTGAAGCATTTTTAAAAGTCAGCGGAATTCCGAGAACACTGGAAGAGTTCCGAAGCATTTTTAAACTTCAGCGGAATTTGGAGAACAATCGAATAGTTCCGAAGCATTTTTAAAAGTCAGCGGAATTCCGAGAACAATGGAAGCTTTGTGAAGCATTTTTAAACGTCAGCGGAATTCCGAGAACAATGGAAGAGTTCCGAAGCATTTTTAAATGTCAGCGGAATTCCGAGATCAATGGAAGAGTTCTGAAGCCTTTTTAAATGTCAGCGGAATTCCGAGAACAATGGAAGAGTTGTGAAGGATTTTTAAGCATCAGCGGAATTCCGAGAACAATGGAAGAGTTCCGAAGCATTTTTAAACTTCAGCAGAATTCTGAGAACAATGGAAGAGTTCCGAAGCATTCTTAAACTTCAGCGGAATTCCGAGAACAATGGAAGAGTTTCGAACCATTTTTAAAAGTCAGCGGAATTCCGAGAACAATAGAAGAGTTGTGAAGCAATTTTAAGCGTCAGCGGAATTCCGAGAACAATGGAAGAATTCCGAAGCATTTTTAAACTTCAAAACTTCAGCGGAATTCCGAGAACAATGGAAGAGTTCCGAAGCATTTTTAAAAGTCAGCGGAATTCCGAGAACAATGGAAGAGTTCCGAAGCATTTTTAAACGTCAGCGGAATTCTGCGAACACTGGAAGAGTTCCAAAGCATTTTTAAACTTCAGCGCAATTTGGAGAACAATCGAAGAGTACCGAAGCATTTTTAAAAGTCAGCGGAATTCCGAGAACAATGGAAGAGTTCCGAAGCATTTTTAAACATCAGCGGAATTTTGAAAACAATGGAAGATTTCCGAAGCATTTTTAAATGTCAGCGGAATTCCGAGAACAATGGAAGAGTTCCGAAGCATTTTTAAATGTCAGCGGAATTCCGAGAACAATAGAAGAGTTGTGAAGCATTTTTAAGCGTCAGCGGAATTCCGAGAACAATGGAAGAGTTCCGAAGCATTTTTAAAATTCAGCAGAATTCTGAGAACAATGGAAGAGTTCTGAAGCATTCTTAAACTTCAGCGGAATTCCGAGAACAATGGAAGAGTTTTGAAGCAATTTTAAGCGTCAGCGGAATTCCGACAACAATGGAAGAGTTCCGAAGCATTTTTAAAAGTAAGCGGAATTCTGAGAACAATAGAAGAGTTGTGAAGCATTTTTAAGCGTCAGCGGAATTGCGAGAACAATGGACGAATTCCGAAGCATTTTTAAACTTCAAAACTTCAGCAGAATTCCAAGAACAATGGAAGAGTTTCGAAGCATTCTTAAACTTCAGCGGAATTCCGAGAACAAAGGAAGAGTTCCGAAGCATTTTTAAACTTCAGCGGAATTTGGAGAACAATCAAAGAGTTCCGAAGCATTTTTAAAAGTCAGCGGAATTCCGAGAACAATGGAAGGGTTGTGAAGCATTTTCAAACGTCAGCGGAATTCCGAGAACAATGGAAGAGTTCCGAAGCCTTTTTAAACGTCAGCGGAATTCCGAGAACAATGGAAGAGTTCTGAAGCCTTTTTAAATGTCAGCGGAATTCCGAGAACAATGGAAGACTTCTGAAGCATTTTTAAATGTCAGAGGAATTCTGAGAACAATGGAAGAGTTCCGAAGCATTTTTAAACTTCAGCAGAATTCCGAGAACAATGGAAGAGTTCCGAAGCATACTTAAACTTCAGCGGAATTCCGAGAACAATGGAAGAATTCTGAAGCATTTTTAAAAGTCAGCGGAATACCGAGAACAATGGAAGAGTTGTGAAGCATTTTTAAACGTCAGCGGAATTCCAGAACAATGGAAGAGTTCCGAAGCATTTTTAAATGTCAGCGGAATTCCGAGAACAATGGAAGAGTTCTGAAGCATTTTTAAACGTCAGCGGATTTTGAAAACAATGGAAGATTTCCGAAGCATTTTTAAACGTCAGCGGAATTTGGAGAACAATCGAAGAGTTCCGAAGCATTTTTAAACTTCAACGGAATTTGGAGAACAATCGAAGAGTTCCGAAGCAATTTTAAAAGTCAGCGGAATTCCGAGAACAATGGAAGAGTTGTGAAGCATTTTTAAACGTCAGTGGAATTCCAAGAACAATGGAAGAGTTCCGAAGCATTTTTAAATGTCAGCGGAATTCTGAGAACAATGGAAGAGTTCCGAAGCATTTTTAAACTTCAGCAGAATTCCGAGAACAATGGAAGAGTTCCGAAGCATTTTTAAAAGTCAGCGGAATTCCGAGAACACTGGAAGAGTTCCGAAGCATTTTTAAACTTCAGCGGAATTTGGAGAACAATCGAAGAGTTCCGAAGCATTTTTAAAAGTCAGCGGAATTCCGAGAACAATGGAAGCTTTGTGAAGCATTTTTAAACGTCAGCGGAATTCCGAGAACAATGGAAGAGTTCCGAAGCATTTTTAAACGTCAGCGGAATTCCGAGAACAATGGAAGAGTTCTGAAGCCTTTTTAAATGTCAGCGGAATTCCGAGAACAATGGAAGAGTTCCGAAGCATTTTTAAACTTCAGCAGAATTCTGAGAACAATGGAAGAGTTCCGAAGCATTCTTAAACTTCAGCGGAATTCCGAGAACAATGGAAGAGTTTCGAAGCATTTTTAAAAGTCAGCGGAATTCCGAGAACAATAGAAGAGTTGTGAAGCAATTTTAAGCGTCAGCGGAATTCCGAGAACAATGGAAGAGTTCCGAAGCATTTTTAAACGTCAGCGGAATTCCGAGAACAATGGAAGAGTTCTGAAGCATTTTTAAAAGTCAGCGGAATTCTGAGAACAATAGAAGAGTTGTGAAGCATTTTAAAGCGTCAGCGGAATTCCGAGAACAATGGAAGAACTCCGAAGCATTTTTAAACGTCAGCGGAATTCTGCGAACACTAGAAGAGTTCCGAAGCATTTTTAAACTTCAGCGGAATTTGGAGAACAATCGAAGAGTTCCGAAGCATTTTTAAAAGTCAGCGGAATTCCGAGAACAATGGAAGAGTTCTGAAGCATTTTTAAACATCAGCGGAATTTTGAAAACAATGGAAGATTTCCGAAGCATTTTTAAACGTCAGCGGAATTCCGAGAACAATGGAAGAGTTCCGAAGCATTTTTAAATGTCAACGGAATTCCGAGAACAATAGAAGAGTTGTGAAGCATTTTTAAGCGTCAGCGATATTCCGAGAACAATGGAAGAGTTCCGAAGCATTTTTAAACTTCAGCAGAAATCTGAGAACAGTGGAAGAGTTCTGAAGCATTCTTAAACTTCAGCGGAATTCCGAGAACAATGGAAGAGTTTTGAAGCAATTTTAAGTGTCAGCGGAATTCCGACAACAATGGAAGAGTTCCGAAGCATTTTTAAAAGTAAGCGGAATTCTGAGAACAATAGAAGAGTTGTGAAGCATTTTTAAGCGTCAGCGGAATTCCGAGAACAATGGAAGAATTCCGAAGCATTTTTAAACTTCAGCGGAATTCCGAGAACAATGGAAGAGTTTCGAAGCATTTTTAAAAGTCAGCGGAATTCCGAGAACAATAGAAGAGTTGTGAAGCAATTTTAAGCGTCAGCGGAATTCCGAGAACAATGGAAGAGTTCCGAAGCATTTTTAAACGTCAGCGGAATTCCGAGAACAATGGAAGAGTTCTGAAGCATTTTTAAAAGTCAGCGGAATTCTGAGAACAATAGAAGAGTTGTGAAGCATTTTTAAGCGTCAGCGGAATTCCGAGAACAATGGAAGAATTCCGAAGCATTTTTAAACTTCAAAACTTCAGCGGAATTCCGAGAACAATGGAAGAGTTCCGAAGCATTTTTAAAAGTCAGCGGAATTCCGAGAACAATGGAAGAGTTCCGAAGCATTTTTAAACGTCAGCGGAATTCTGCAAACACTGGAAGAGTTCCGAAGCATTTTTAAACTTCAGCGGAATTTGGAGAACAATCGAAGAGTTCTGAAGCATTTTTAAACATCAGCGGAATTTTGAAAACAATGGAAGATTTCCGAAGCATTTTTAAACGTCAGCGGAATTCCGAGAACAATGGAAGAGTTCCGAAGCATTTTTAAATGTCAGCGGAATTCCGAGAACAATAGAAGAGTTGTGAAGCATTTTTAAGCGTCAGCGGAATTCCGAGAGCAATGGAAGAGTTCCGAAGCATTTTTAAAATTCAGCAGAATTCTGAGAACAATGGAAGAGTTCTGAAGCATTCTTAAACTTCAGCGGAATTCCGCGAACAATGGAAGAGTTTTGAAGCAATTTTAAGCGTCAGCGGAATTCCGACAACAATGGAAGAGTTCCGAAGCATTTTTAAAAGTAAGCGGAATTCTGAGAACAATAGAAGAGTTGTGAAGCATTTTTAAGCGTCAGCGGAATTCCGAGAACAATGGACGAATTCCGAAGCATTTTTAAATTTCAAAACTTCAGCAGAATTCCAAGAACAATAGAAGAGTTTCGAAGCATTCTTAAACTTCAGCGGAATTTCGAGAACAAAGGAAGAGTTCCGAAGCATTTTTAAAAGTCAGCGGAATTCCGAGAACAATAGAAGAGTTCCGAAGCATTTTTAAACTTCAGCAGAATTCCTGGATCAATGGAAGAGTTCCGAAGCATTTTTAAAAGTCAGCAGAATTCCGAGAACAATAGAAGGGTACCAAAGCATGTTTAAACTTCAGCGGAATTCTGAGAACAATATAAGAGTTCCGAAGCATTTTTAAACTTCACCGGAATTCCGAGAACAATGGAAGAGTTCCGAAGCATTTTTAAACATCAGCGGAATTCCGAGAACAATGGAAGAGTTCTGAATCATTTTTAAACATCAGCAGAATTTTGAAAACAATGGAAGATTTCCGAAGCATTTTTAAACTTCAGCGGAATTTGGAGAACAATCGAAGAGTTCCGAAGCATTTTTAAAAGTCAGCGGAATTCCGAGAACACTGGAAGAGTTCCGAAGCATTTTTAAACTTCAGCGGAATTTGGAGAACAATCGAAGAGTTCCGAAGCATTTTTAAAAGTCAGCGGAATTCCGAGAACAATGGAAGCTTTGTGAAGCATTTTTAAACGTCAGCGGAATTCCGAGAACAATGGAAGAGTTCCGAAGCATTTTTAAACGTCAGCGGAATTCCGAGAACAATGGAAGAGTTCTAAAGCCTTTTTAAATGTCAGCGGAATTCCGAGAACAATGGAAGAGTTCCGAAGCATTTTTAAATGTCAGCGGAATTCTGAGAACAATGGAAGAGTTCCAAAGCATTTTTAAACTTCAGCAGAATTCCGAGAACAATGGAAGAGTTCCGAAGCATACTTAAACTTCAGCAGAATTCCGAGAACAATGGGAGAGTTCCGAAGCATTTTTAAACTTCAAAACTTCAGCAGAATTCCGAGAACAATTAAAGAGTTCCGAAGCATTCTTAAACTTCAGCGGAATTCCGAGAACAATGGAAGAGTTCCGAAGCATTTTTAAAAGTCAGCGGAATTCCGAGAACAATGGAAGAGTTCCGAAGCATTTTTAAACGTCAGCGGAATTCCGAGAACAATGGAAGAGTTCCGAAGCATTTTTAAACGTCAGCGGAATTCCGAGAACAATGGAAGAGTTCTGAAGCATTTTTAAACGTCAGCGGAATTTTGAAAACAATGGAAGATTTCCGAAGCATTTTTAAACGTCAGCGGAGTTCTGCGAACACTGGAAGAGTTCCGAAGCATTTTTAAACTTCAGCGGAATTTGGAGAACAATCGAAGAGTTCCGAAGCATTTTTAAAAGTCAGCGGAATTCCGAGAACACTGGAAGAGTTCCGAAGCATTTTTAAACTTCACCGGAATTTGGAGAACAATCGAAGAGTTCCGAAGCATTTTTAAAAGTCAGCGGAATTCCGAGAACAATGGAAGCTTTGTGAAGCATTTTTAAACGTCAGCGGAATTCCGAGAACAATGGAAGAGTTCCGGAGCATTTTTAAACGTCAGCGGAATTCCGAGAACAATGGAAGAGTTCTGAAGCCTTTTTAAATGTCAGCGGAATTCTGAGAACAATGGAAGAGTTCCGAAGCATTTTTAAATGTCAGCGGAATTCTGAGAACAGTGGAAGAGTTCCGAAGCATTTTTAAACTTCAGCAGAATTCCGAGAACAATGGAAGAGTTCCGAAGCATACTTAAACTTCAGCAGAATTCCGAGAACAATGGAAGAGTTCTGAAGCATTTTTTAAAGTCAGCGGAATAACGAGAACAATGGAAGAGTTGTGAAGCATTTTTAAACGTCAGCGGAATTCCAGAACAATGGAAGAGTTCTGAAGCATTTTTAAATGTCAGCGGAATTCCGAGAACAATGGAAGAGTTCTGAAGCATTTTTAAACGTCAGCGGATTTTGAAAACAATGGAAGATTTCCGAAGCATTTTTAAACGTCAGCGGAATTCTGTGAACACTGGAAGAGTTCCGAAGCATTTTTAAACTTCAGCGGAATTTGGAGAACAATCGAAGAGTTCCGAATCAATTTTAAAAGTCAGCGGAATTCCGAGAACAATGGAAGAGTTTTGAAGCATTTTTAAGCGTCAGCGATATTCCGAGAACAATGGAAGAGTTCCGAAGCATTTTTAAACTTCAGCAGAATTCTGAGAACAATGGAAGAGTTCTGAAGCATTCTCAAACTTCAGCGGAATTCCGAGAACAATGGAAGAGTTCTGAAGCATTTTTAAACATCAGCGGAATTTTGAAAACAATGGAAGATTTCCGAAGCATTTTTAAACGTCAGCGGAATTCCGAGAACAATGGAAGAGTTCCGAAGCATATTTAAATGTCAACGGAATTCCGAGAACAATAGAAGAGTTGTGAAGCATTTTTAAGCGTCAGCGATATTCCGAGAACAATGGAAGAGTTCTGAAGCATTCTTAAACTTCAGCGGAATTCCGAGAACAATGGAAGAGTTTTGAAGCAATTTTAAGCGTCAGCGGAATTCCGACAACAATGGAAGAGTTCCGAAGCATTTTTAAAAGTAAGCGGAATTCTGAGAACAATAGAAGAGTTGTGAAGCATTTTTAAGCATCAGCGGAATTCCGAGAACAATGGAAGAATTCCGAAGCATTTTTAAACTTCAAAACTTCAGCAGAATTCCAAGAACAATGGAAGAGTTTCGAAGCATTCTTAAACTTCAGCGGAATTCCGAGAGCAATGGAAGAGTTCCGAAGCATTTTTAAAAGTCAGCGGAATTCCGAGAACAATGGAAGAGTTTCGAAGCATTTTTAAAAGTCAGCGGAATTCCGAGAACAATAGAAGAGTTGTGAAGCAATTTTAAGCGTCAGCGGAATTCCGAGAACAATGGAAGAGTTCCGAAGCATTTTTAAACGTCAGCGGAATTCCGAGAACAATGGAAGAGTTCTGAAGCATTTTTAAAAGTCAGCGGAATTCTGAGAACAATAGAAGAGTTGTGAAGCATTTTTAAGCGTCAGCGGAATTCCGAGAACAATGGAAGAGTTCTGAAGCATTTTTAAACATCAGCGGAATTTTGAAAACAATGGAAGATTTCCGAAGCATTTTTAAACGTAAGAGGAATTCCGAGAACAATGGAAGAGTTCCGAAGCATTTTTAAATGTCAACGGAATTCCGAGAACAATAGAAGAGTTGTGAAGCATTTTTAAGCGTCAGCGATATTCCGAGAACAATGGAAGAGTTCCGAAGCATTTTTAAACTTCAGCAGAATTCTGAGAACAGTGGAAGAGTTCTGAAGCATTCTTAAACTTCAGCGGAATTCCGAGAACAATGGAAGAGTTTTGAAGCAATTTTAAGCGTCAGCGGAATTCCGACAACAATGGAAGAGTTCCGAAGCATTTTTAAAAGTAAGCGGAATTCTGAGAACAATAGAAGAGTTGTGAAGCATTTTTAAGCGTCAGCGGATTTCCCAGAACAATGGAAGAATTCCGAAGCATTTTTAAACTTCAAAACTTCAGCAGAATTCCAAGAACAATGGAAGAGTTTCGAAGCATTCTTAAACTTCAGCGGAATTCCGAGAGCAATGGAAGAGTTCCGAAGCATTTTTAAAAGTCAGCGGAATTCCGAGAACAATAGAAGAGTTCAGAAGCATTTTTAAACTTCAGCAGAATTCCTGGATCAATGGAAGAGTTCCGAAGCATTTTTAAAAGTCAGCAGAATTCCGAGAACAATAGAAGGGTACCAAAGCATGTTTAAACTTCAGTGGAATTCTGAGAACAATGTAAGAGTTCCGAAGCATTTTTAAACTTCACCGGAATTCCGAGAACAATGGAAGAGTTCCGAAGCATTTTTAAACGTCAGCGGAATTCCGAGAACAATGGAAGAGTTCTGAATCATTTTTAAACGTCAGCGGAATTTTGAAAACAATGGAAGATTTCCGAAGCATTTTTAAACGTCAGCGGAATTCTGCGAACACTGGAAGACTTCCGAAGCATTTTTAAACTTCAGCGGAATTTGGAGAACAATCGAAGAGTTCTGAAGCATTTTTAAAAGTCAGCGGAATTCCGAGAACACTGGTAGAGTTCCGAAGCATTTTTAAACTTCAGCGGAATTTGGAGAACAATCGAATAGTTCCGAAGCATTTTTAAAAGTCAGCGGAATTCCGAGAACAATGGAAGCTTTGTGAAGCATTTTTAAACGTCAGCGGAATTCCGAGAACAATGGAAGAGTTCCGAAGCATTTTTAAACGTCAGCGGAATTCCGAGAACAATGGAAGAGTTCTGAAGCCTTTTTAAATGTCAGCGGAATTCCGAGAACAATGGAAGAGTTGTGAAGCATTTTTAAGCATCAGCGGAATTCCGAGAACAATGGAAGAGTTCCGAAGCATTTTTAAACTTCAGCAGAATTCTGAGAACAATGGAAGAGTTCCGAAGCATTCTTAAACTTCAGCGGAATTCCGAGAACAATGGAAGAGTTTCGAAGCATTTTTAAAAGTCAGCGGAATTCCGAGAACAATAGAAGAGTTGTGAAGCAATTTTAAGCTTCAGCGGAATTCCGAGAACAATGGAAGAGTTCCGAAGCATTTTTAAACGTCAGCGGAATTCCGAGAACAATGGAAGAGTTCTGAAGCATTTTTAAAAGTCAGCGGAATTCTGAGAACAATAGAAGAGTTGTGAAGCATTTTTAAGCGTCAGCGGAATTCCGAGAACAATGGAAGAATTCCGAAGCATTTTTAAACTTCAAAACTTCAGCGGAATTCCGAGAAAAATGGAAGAGTTCCGAAGCATTTTTAAAAGTCAGCGGAATTCCGAGAACAATGGAAGAGTTCCGAAGCATTTTTAAACGTCAGCGGAATTCTGCGAACACTGGAAGAGTTCCGAAGCATTTTTAAACTTCAGCGGAATTTGGAGAACGATCGAAGAGTTCCGAAGCATTTTTAAACATCAGCGGAATTTTGAAAACAATGGAAGATTTTCAAAGCATTTTTAAACGTCAGCGGAATTCCGAGAACAATGGAAGAGTTCCGAAGCATTTTTAAATGTCAGCGGAATTCCGAGAACAATAGAAGAGTTGTGAAGCATTTTTAAGTGTCAGCGGAATTCCGAGAGCAATGGAAGAGTTCCGAAGCATTTTTAAAATTCAGCAGAATTCTGAGAACAATGGAAGAGTTCTGAAGCATTCTTAAACTTCAGCGGAATTCCGAGAACAATGGAAGAGTTTTGAAGCAATTTTAAGCGTCAGCGGAATTCCGACAACAATGGAAGAGTTCCGAAGCATTTTTAAAAGTAAGCGGAATTCTGAGAACAATAGAAGAGTTGTGAAGCATTTTTAAGCATCAGCGGAATTCCGAGAACAATGGACGAATTCCGAAGCATTTTTAAACTTCAAAACTTCAGCAGAATTCCAAGAACAATGGAAGAGTTTCGAAGCATTCTTAAACTTCAGCGGAATTCCGAGAACAAAGGAAGAGTTCCGAAGCATTTTTAAAAGTCAGCGGAATTCCGAGAACAATAGAAGAGTTCCGAAGCATTTTTAAACTTCAGCAGAATTCCTGGATCAATGGAAGAGTTCCGAAGCATTTTTAAAAGTCAGCAGAATTCCGAGAACAATAGAAGGGTACCAAAGCATGTTTAAACTTCAGCGGAATTCTGAGAACAATGTAAGAGTTCCGAAGAATTTTTAAACTTCACCGGAATTCCGAGAACAATGGAAGAGTTCCGAAGCATTTTTAAACGTCAGCGGAATTCCGAGAACAATGCAAGAGTTCTGAATCATTTTTAAACGTCAGCGGAATTTTGAAAACAATGGAAGAGTTCCGAAGCATTTTTAAACATCAGCGGAATTCCGAGAACAATGGAAGAGTTCTGAATCATTTTTAAACGTCAGCGGAATTTTGAAAACAATGGAAGAGTTCCGAAGCATTTTTAAACTTCAGCGGAATTTGGAGATCAATCGAAGAGTTCCGAAGCATTTTTAAAAGTCAGCGGAATTCCGAGAACACTGGAAGAGTTCCGAAGCATTTTTAAACTTCAGCGGAATTTGGAGAACAATCGAAGAGTTCCGAAGCATTTTTAAAAGTCAGCGGAATTCCGAGAACAATGGAAGCTTTGTGAAGCATTTTTAAACGTCAGCGGAATTCCGAGAACAATGGAAGAGTTCCAAAGCATTTTTAAACGTCAGCGGAATTCCGAGAACAATGGAAGAGTTCTAAAGCCTTTTTAAATGTCAGCGGAATTCCGAGAACAATGGAAGAGTTCCGAAGCATTTTTAAATGTCAGCGGAATTCTGAGAACAATGGAAGAGTTCCGAAGCATTT
Source organism: Phyllobates terribilis (assembly GCF_046119375.1). Classification (NCBI taxonomy): domain Eukaryota; kingdom Metazoa; phylum Chordata; class Amphibia; order Anura; family Dendrobatidae; genus Phyllobates; species Phyllobates terribilis. The sequence goes on along the minus strand of NW_027362788.1, from coordinate 7,201,633 downwards.
TTAAACTTCAGCAGAATTCCGAGAACAATGGAAGAGTTCCGAAGCATACTTAAACTTCAGCAGAATTCCGAGAACAATGGAAGAGTTCCGAAGCATTCTTAAACTTCAGCGGAATTCCGAGAACAATGGAAGAGTTCCGAAGCATTTTTAAAAGTCAGCGGAATTCCGAGAACAATGGAAGAGTTCCGAAGCATTTTTAAAAGTCAGCAGAATTCCGAGAACAATAGAACGGTACCAAAGCATGTTTAAACTTCAGCGGAATTCTGAGAACAATGTAAGAGTTCCGAAGCATTTTTAAACGTCAGCGGAATTCCGAGAACAATGCAAGAGTTCTGAATCATTTTTAAACGTCAGCGGAATTTTGAAAACAATGGAAGAGTTCCGAAGCATTTTTAAACATCAGCGGAATTCCGAGAACAATGGAAGAGTTCTGAATCATTTTTAAACGTCAGCGGAATTTTGAAAACAATGGAAGAGTTCCGAAGCATTTTTAAACTTCAGCGGAATTTGGAGAACAATCGAAGAGTTCCGAAGCATTTTTAAAAGTCAGCGGAATTCCGAGAACACTGGAAGAGTTCCGAAGCATTTTTAAACTTCAGCGGAATTTGGAGAACAATCGAAGAGTTCCGAAGCATTTTTAAAAGTCAGCGGAATTCCGAGAACAATGGAAGCTTTGTGAAGCATTTTTAAACGTCAGCGGAATTCCGAGAACAATGGAAGAGTTCCAAAGCATTTTTAAACGTCAGCGGAATTCCGAGAACAATGGAAGAGTTCTAAAGCCTTTTTAAATGTCAGCGGAATTCCGAGAACAATGGAAGAGTTCCGAAGCATTTTTAAATGTCAGCGGAATTCTGAGAACAATGGAAGAGTTCCGAAGCATTTTTAAACTTCAGCAGAATTCCGAGAACAATGGAAGAGTTCCGAAGCATACTTAAACTTCAGCAGAATTCCGAGAACAATGGAAGAGTTCCGAAGCATTCTTAAACTTCAGCGGAATTCCGAGAACAATGGAAGAGTTCCGAAGCATTTTTAAAAGTCAGCGGAATTCCGAGAACAATGGAAGAGTTCCGAAGCATTTTTAAACGTCAGCGAAATTCCGAGAACAATGGAAGAGTTCTGAAGCATTTTTAAAAGTCAGCGGAATTCTGAGAACAATAGAAGAGTTGTGAAGCATTTTTAAGCGTCAGCGGAATTCCGAGAACAATGGAAGAATTCCGAAGCATTTTTAAACTTCAAAACTTCAGCGGAATTCCGAGAACAATGGAAGAGTTCCGAAGCATTTTTAAAAGTCAGCGGAATTCCGAGAACAATGGAAGAGTTCCGAAGCATTTTTAAACGTCAGCGGAATTCTGCGAACACTGGAAGAGTTCCGAAGCATTTTTAAACTTCAGCGGAATTTGGAGAACGATCGAAGAGTTCCGAAGCATTTTTAAACATCAGCGGAATTTTGAAAACAATGGAAGATTTTCAAAGCATTTTTAAACGTCAGCGGAATTCCGAGAACAATGGAAGAGTTCCGAAGCATTTTTAAATGTCAGCGGAATTCCGAGAACAATAGAAGAGTTGTGAAGCATTTTTAAGTGTCAGCGGAATTCCGAGAGGAATGGAAGAGTTCCGAAGCATTTTTAAAATTCAGCAGAATTCTGAGAACAATGGAAGAGTTCTGAAGCATTCTTAAACTTCAGCGGAATTCCGAGAACAATGGAAGAGTTTTGAAGCAATTTTAAGCGTCAGCGGAATTCCGAGAACAATGGAAGAGATCCGAAGCATTTTTAAAAGTAAGCGGAATTCTGAGAACAATAGAAGAGTTGTGAAGCATTTTTAAGCATCAGCGGAATTCCGAGAACAATGGACGAATTCCGAAGCATTTTTAAACTTCAAAACTTCAGCAGAATTCCAAGAACAATGGAAGAGTTTCGAAGCATTCTTAAACTTCAGCGGAATTCCGAGAACAAAGGAAGAGTTCCGAAGCATTTTTAAAAGTCAGCGGAATTCCGAGAACAATAGAAGAGTTCCGAAGCATTTTTAAACTTCAGCAGAATTCCTGGATCAATGGAAGAGTTCCGAAGCATTTTTAAAAGTCAGCAGAATTCCGAGAACAATAGAAGGGTACCAAAGCATGTTTAAACTTCAGCGGAATTCTGAGAACAATGTAAGAGTTCCGAAGAATTTTTAAACTTCACCGGAATTCCGAGAACAATGGAAGAGTTCCGAAGCATTTTTAAACGTCAGCGGAATTCCGAGAACAATGCAAGAGTTCTGAATCATTTTTAAACGTCAGCGGAATTTTGAAAACAATGGAAGAGTTCCGAAGCATTTTTAAACATCAGCGGAATTCCGAGAACAATGGAAGAGTTCTGAATCATTTTTAAACGTCAGCGGAATTTTGAAAACAATGGAAGAGTTCCGAAGCATTTTTAAACTTCAGCGGAATTTGGAGATCAATCGAAGAGTTCCGAAGCATTTTTAAAAGTCAGCGGAATTCCGAGAACACTGGAAGAGTTCCGAAGCATTTTTAAACTTCAGCGGAATTCTGAGAACAATGGAAGAGTTCTAAAGCCTTTTTAAATGTCAGCGGAATTCCGAGAACAATGGAAGAGTTCCGAAGCATTTTTAAATGTCAGCGGAATTCTGAGAACAATGGAAGAGTTCCGAAGCATTTTTAAACTTCAGCAGAATTCCGAGAACAATGGAAGAGTTCCGAAGCATACTTAAACTTCAGCAGAATTCCGAGAACAATGGAAGAGTTCCGAAGCATTCTTAAACTTCAGCGGAATTCCGAGAACAATGGAAGAGTTCCGAAGCATTTTTAAAAGTCAGCGGAATTCCGAGAACAATGGAAGAGTTCCGAAGCATTTTTAAAAGTCAGCAGAATTCCGAGAACAATAGAACGGTACCAAAGCATGTTTAAACTTCAGCGGAATTCTGAGAACAATGTAAGAGTTCCGAAGCATTTTTAAACTTCACCGGAATTCCGAGAACAATGGAAGAGTTCCGAAGCATTTTTAAACGTCAGCGGAATTCCGAGAACAATGGAAGAGTTCTGAAGCATTTTTAAACGTCAGCGGAATTTTGAAAACAATGGAAGATTTCCGAAGCATTTTTAAACGTCAGCGGAGTTCTGCGAACACTGGAAGAGTTCCGAAGCATTTTTAAACTTCAGCGGAATTTGGAGAACAATCGAAGAGTTCCGAAGCATTTTTAAACGTCAGCGGAATTCCGAGAACAATGCAAGAGTTCTGAATCATTTTTAAACGTCAGCGGAATTTTGAAAACAATGGAAGAGTTCCGAAGCATTTTTAAACATCAGCGGAATTCCGAGAACAATGGAAGAGTTCTGAATCATTTTTAAACGTCAGCGGAATTTTGAAAACAATGGAAGAGTTCCGAAGCATTTTTAAACTTCAGCGGAATTTGGAGAACAATCGAAGAGTTCCGAAGCATTTTTAAAAGTCAGCGGAATTCCGAGAACACTGGAAGAGTTCCGAAGCATTTTTAAACTTCAGCGGAATTTGGAGAACAATCGAAGAGTTCCGAAGCATTTTTAAAAGTCAGCGGAATTCCGAGAACAATGGAAGCTTTGTGAAGCATTTTTAAACGTCAGCGGAATTCCGAGAACAATGGAAGAGTTCCAAAGCATTTTTAAACGTCAGCGGAATTCCGAGAACAATGGAAGAGTTCTAAAGCCTTTTTAAATGTCAGCGGAATTCCGAGAACAATGGAAGAGTTCCGAAGCATTTTTAAATGTCAGCGGAATTCTGAGAACAATGGAAGAGTTCCGAAGCATTTTTAAACTTCAGCAGAATTCCGAGAACAATGGAAGAGTTCCGAAGCATACTTAAACTTCAGCAGAATTCCGAGAACAATGGAAGAGTTCCGAAGCATTCTTAAACTTCAGCGGAATTCCGAGAACAATGGAAGAGTTCCGAAGCATTTTTAAAAGTCAGCGGAATTCCGAGAACAATGGAAGAGTTCCGAAGCATTTTTAAAAGTCAGCAGAATTCCGAGAACAATAGAACGGTACCAAAGCATGTTTAAACTTCAGCGGAATTCTGAGAACAATGTAAGAGTTCCGAAGCATTTTTAAACTTCACCGGAATTCCGAGAACAATGGAAGAGTTCCGAAGCATTTTTAAACGTCAGCGGAATTCCGAGAACAATGGAAGAGTTCTGAAGCATTTTTAAACGTCAGCGGAATTTTGAAAACAATGGAAGATTTCCGAAGCATTTTTAAACGTCAGCGGAGTTCTGCGAACACTGGAAGAGTTCCGAAGCATTTTTAAACTTCAGCGGAATTTGGAGAACAATCGAAGAGTTCCGAAGCATTTTTAAACGTCAGCGGAATTCCGAGAACAATGGAAGAGTTCTGAAGCATTTTTAAACGTCAGCGGAATTTTGAAAACAATGGAAGATTTCCGAAGCATTTTTAAACGTCAGCGGAGTTCTGCGAACACTGGAAGAGTTCCGAAGCATTTTTAAACTTCAGCGGAATTTGGAGAACAATCGAAGAGTTCCGAAGCATTTTTAAAAGTCAGCGGAATTCCGAGAACACTGGAAGAGTTCCGAAGCATTTTTAAACTTCACCGGAATTTGGAGAACAATCGAAGAGTTCCGAAGCATTTTTAAAAGTCAGCGGAATTCCGAGAACAATGGAAGCTTTGTGAAGCATTTTTAAACGTCAGCGGAATTCCGAGAACAATGGAAGAGTTCCGGAGCATTTTTAAACGTCAGCGGAATTCCGAGAACAATGGAAGAGTTCTGAAGCCTTTTTAAATGTCAGCGGAATTCTGAGAACAATGGAAGAGTTCCGAAGCATTTTTAAATGTCAGCGGAATTCTGAGAACAGTGGAAGAGTTCCGAAGCATTTTTAAACTTCAGCAGAATTCCGAGAACAATGGAAGAGTTCCGAAGCATACTTAAACTTCAGCAGAATTCCGAGAACAATGGAAGAGTTCTGAAGCATTTTTTAAAGTCAGCGGAATAACGAGAACAATGGAAGAGTTGTGAAGCATTTTTAAACGTCAGCGGAATTCCAGAACAATGGAAGAGTTCTGAAGCATTTTTAAATGTCAGCGGAATTCCGAGAACAATGGAAGAGTTCTGAAGCATTTTTAAACGTCAGCGGATTTTGAAAACAATGGAAGATTTCCGAAGCATTTTTAAACGTCAGCGGAATTCTGTGAACACTGGAAGAGTTCCGAAGCATTTTTAAACTTCAGCGGAATTTGGAGAACAATCGAAGAGTTCCGAATCAATTTTAAAAGTCAGCGGAATTCCGAGAACAATAGAAGAGTTGTGAAGCAATTTTAAGCGTCAGCGGAATTCCGAGAACAATGGAAGAGTTCCGAAGCATTTTTAAACGTCAGCGGAATTCCGAGAACAATGGAAGAGTTCTGAAGCATTTTTAAAAGTCAGCGGAATTCTGAGAACAATAGAAGAGTTGTGAAGCATTTTTAAGCGTCAGCGGAATTCCGAGAACAATGGAAGAGTTCTGAAGCATTTTTAAACATCAGCGGAATTTTGAAAACAATGGAAGATTTCCGAAGCATTTTTAAACGTAAGAGGAATTCCGAGAACAATGGAAGAGTTCCGAAGCATTTTTAAATGTCAACGGAATTCCGAGAACAATAGAAGAGTTGTGAAGCATTTTTAAGCGTCAGCGATATTCCGAGAACAATGGAAGAGTTCCGAAGCATTTTTAAACTTCAGCAGAATTCTGAGAACAGTGGAAGAGTTCTGAAGCATTCTTAAACTTCAGCGGAATTCCGAGAACAATGGAAGAGTTTTGAAGCAATTTTAAGCGTCAGCGGAATTCCGACAACAATGGAAGAGTTCCGAAGCATTTTTAAAAGTAAGCGGAATTCTGAGAACAATAGAAGAGTTGTGAAGCATTTTTAAGCGTCAGCGGATTTCCCAGAACAATGGAAGAATTCCGAAGCATTTTTAAACTTCAAAACTTCAGCAGAATTCCAAGAACAATGGAAGAGTTTCGAAGCATTCTTAAACTTCAGCGGAATTCCGAGAGCAATGGAAGAGTTCCGAAGCATTTTTAAAAGTCAGCGGAATTCCGAGAACAATAGAAGAGTTCCGAAGCATTTTTAAACTTCAGCAGAATTCCTGGATCAATGGAAGAGTTCCGAAGCATTTTTAAAAGTCAGCAGAATTCCGAGAACAATAGAAGGGTACCAAAGCATGTTTAAACTTCAGTGGAATTCTGAGAACAATGTAAGAGTTCCGAAGCATTTTTAAACTTCACCGGAATTCCGAGAACAATGGAAGAGTTCCGAAGCATTTTTAAACGTCAGCGGAATTCCGAGAACAATGGAAGAGTTCCGAAGCATACTTAAACTTCAGCAGAATTCCGAGAACAATGGAAGAGTTCTGAAGCATTTTTTAAAGTCAGCGGAATAACGAGAACAATGGAAGAGTTGTGAAGCATTTTTAAACGTCAGCGGAATTCCAGAACAATGGAAGAGTTCTGAAGCATTTTTAAATGTCAGCGGAATTCCGAGAACAATGGAAGAGTTCTGAAGCATTTTTAAACGTCAGCGGATTTTGAAAACAATGGAAGATTTCCGAAGCATTTTTAAACGTCAGCGGAATTCTGTGAACACTGGAAGAGTTCCGAAGCATTTTTAAACTTCAGCGGAATTTGGAGAACAATCGAAGAGTTCCGAATCAATTTTAAAAGTCAGCGGAATTCCGAGAACAATAGAAGAGTTGTGAAGCAATTTTAAGCGTCAGCGGAATTCCGAGAACAATGGAAGAGTTCCGAAGCATTTTTAAACGTCAGCGGAATTCCGAGAACAATGGAAGAGTTCTGAAGCATTTTTAAAAGTCAGCGGAATTCTGAGAACAATAGAAGAGTTGTGAAGCATTTTTAAGCGTCAGCGGAATTCCGAGAACAATGGAAGAGTTCTGAAGCATTTTTAAACATCAGCGGAATTTTGAAAACAATGGAAGATTTCCGAAGCATTTTTAAACGTAAGAGGAATTCCGAGAACAATGGAAGAGTTCCGAAGCATTTTTAAATGTCAACGGAATTTCGAGAACAATAGAAGAGTTGTGAAGCATTTTTAAGCGTCAGCGATAATCCGAGAACAATGGAAGAGTTCCGAAGCATTTTTAAACTTCAGCAGAATTCTGAGAACAGTGGAAGAGTTCTGAAGCATTCTTAAACTTCAGCGGAATTCCGAGAACAATGGAAGAGTTTTGAAGCAATTTTAAGCGTCAGCGGAATTCCGACAACAATGGAAGAGTTCCGAAGCATTTTTAAAAGTAAGCGGAATTCTGAGAACAATAGAAGAGTTGTGAAGCATTTTTAAGCGTCAGCGGATTTCCCAGAACAATGGAAGAATTCCGAAGCATTTTTAAACTTCAAAACTTCAGCAGAATTCCAAGAACAATGGAAGAGTTTCGAAGCATTCTTAAACTTCAGCGGAATTCCGAGAGCAATGGAAGAGTTCCGAAGCATTTTTAAAAGTCAGCGGAATTCCGAGAACAATAGAAGAGTTCCGAAGCATTTTTAAACTTCAGCAGAATTCCTGGATCAATGGAAGAGTTCCGAAGCATTTTTAAAAGTCAGCAGAATTCCGAGAACAATAGAAGGGTACCAAAGCATGTTTAAACTTCAGTGGAATTCTGAGAACAATGTAAGAGTTCCGAAGCATTTTTAAACTTCACCGGAATTCCGAGAACAATGGAAGAGTTCCGAAGCATTTTTAAACGTCAGCGGAATTCCGAGAACAATGGAAGAGTTCTGAATCATTTTTAAACGTCAGCGGAATTTTGAAAACAATGGAAGATTTCCGAAGCATTTTTAAACGTCAGCGGAATTCTGCGAACACTGGAAGACTTCCGAAGCATTTTTAAACTTCAGCGGAATTTGGAGAACAATCGAAGAGTTCTGAAGCATTTTTAAAAGTCAGAGGAATTCCGAGAACACTGGAAGAGTTCCCAAGCATTTTTAAACTTCAGCGGAATTTGGAGAACAATCGAATAGTTCCGAAGCATTTTTAAAAGTCAGCGGAATTCCGAGAACAATGGAAGCTTTGTGAAGCATTTTTAAACGTCAGCGGAATTCCGAGAACAATGGAAGAGTTCCGAAGCATTTTTAAACGTCAGCGGAATTCCGAGAACAATGGAAGAGTTCTGAAGCCTTTTTAAATGTCAGCGGAATTCCGAGAACAATGGAAGAGTTGTGAAGCATTTTTAAGCATCAGCGGAATTCCGAGAACAATGGAAGAGTTCCGAAGCATTCTTAAACTTCAGCGGAATTCCGAGAACAATGGAAGAGTTTCGAAGCATTTTTAAAAGTCAGCGGAATTCCGTGAACAATAGAAGAGTTTTGAAGCAATTTTAAGCTTCAGCGGAATTCCGAGAACAATGGAAGAGTTCCGAAGCATTTTTAAACGTCAGCGGAATTCCGAGAACAATGGAAGAGTTCTGAAGCATTTTTAAAAGTCAGCGGAATTCTGAGAACAATAGAAGAGTTGTGAAGCATTTTTAAGCGTCAGCGGAATTCCGAGAACAATGGAAGAATTCCGAAGCATTTTTAAACTTCAAAACTTCAGCGGAATTCCGAGAACAATGGAAGAGTTCCGAAGCATTTTTAAAAGTCAGCGGAATTCCGAGAACAATGGAAGAGTTCCGAAGCATTTTTAAACGTCAGCGGAATTCTGCGAACACTGGAAGAGTTCCGAAGCATTTTTAAACTTCAGCGGAATTTGGAGAACGATCGAAGAGTTCCGAAGCATTTTTAAACATCAGCGGAATTTTGAAAACAATGGAAGATTTTCAAAGCATTTTTAAACGTCAGCGGAATTCCGAGAACAATGGAAGAGTTCCGAAGCATTTTTAAATGTCAGCGGAATTCCGAGAGCAATGGAAGAGTTCCGAAGCATTTTTAAAATTCAGCAGAATTCTGAGAACAATGGAAGAGTTCTGAAGCATTCTTAAACTTCAGCGGAATTCCGAGAACAATGGAAGAGTTTTGAAGCAATTTTAAGCGTCAGCGGAATTCCGACAACAATGGAAGAGTTCCGAAGCATTTTTAAAAGTAAGCGGAATTCTGAGAACAATAGAAGAGTTGTGAAGCATTTTTAAGCATCAGCGGAATTCCGAGAACAATGGACGAATTCCGAAGCATTTTTAAACTTCAAAACTTCAGCAGAATTCCAAGAACAATGGAAGAGTTTCGAAGCATTCTTAAACTTCAGCGGAATTCCGAGAACAAAGGAAGAGTTCCGAAGCATTTTTAAAAGTCAGCGGAATTCCGAGAACAATAGAAGAGTTCCGAAGCATTTTTAAACTTCAGCAGAATTCCTGGATCAATGGAAGAGTTCCGAAGCATTTTTAAAAGTCAGCAGAATTCCGAGAACAATAGAAGGGTACCAAAGCATGTTTAAACTTCAGCGGAATTCTGAGAACAATGTAAGAGTTCCGAAGAATTTTTAAACTTCACCGGAATTCCGAGAACAATGGAAGAGTTCCGAAGCATTTTTAAACGTCAGCGGAATTCCGAGAACAATGCAAGAGTTCTGAATCATTTTTAAACGTCAGCGGAATTTTGAAAACAATGGAAGAGTTCCGAAGCATTTTTAAACATCAGCGGAATTCCGAGAACAATGGAAGAGTTCTGAATCATTTTTAAACGTCAGCGGAATTTTGAAAACAATGGAAGAGTTCCGAAGCATTTTTAAACTTCAGCGGAATTTGGAGAACAATCGAAGAGTTCCGAAGCATTTTTAAAAGTCAGCGGAATTCCGAGAACACTGGAAGAGTTCCGAAGCATTTTTAAACTTCAGCGGAATTTGGAGAACAATCGAAGAGTTCCGAAGCATTTTTAAAAGTCAGCGGAATTCCGAGAACAATGGAAGCTTTGTGAAGCATTTTTAAACGTCAGCGGAATTCCGAGAACAATGGAAGAGTTCCAAAGCATTTTTAAACGTCAGCGGAATTCCGAGAACAATGGAAGAGTTCTAAAGCCTTTTTAAATGTCAGCGGAATTCCGAGAACAATGGAAGAGTTCCGAAGCATTTTTAAATGTCAGCGGAATTCTGAGAACAATGGAAGAGTTCCGAAGCATTTTTAAACTTCACCGGAATTCCGAGAACAATGGAAGAGTTCCGAAGCATTTTTAAACGTCAGCGGAATTCCGAGAACAATGGAAGAGTTCTGAAGCATTTTTAAACGTCAGCGGAATTTTGAAAACAATGGAAGATTTCCGAAGCATTTTTAAACGTCAGCGGAGTTCTGCGAACACTGGAAGAGTTCCGAAGCATTTTTAAACTTCAGCGGAATTTGGAGAACAATCGAAGAGTTCCGAAGCATTTTTAAAAGTCAGCGGAATTCCGAGAACACTGGAAGAGTTCCGAAGCATTTTTAAACTTCAGCGGAATTTGGAGAACAATCGAAGAGTTCCTAAGCATTTTTAAAAGTCAGCGGAATTCCGAGAACAATGGAAGCTTTGTGAAGCATTTTTAAACGTCAGCGGAATTCCGAGAACAATGGAAGAGTTCCGAAGCATTTTTAAACGTCAGCGGAATTCCGAGAACAATGGAAGAGTTCTGAAGCCTTTTTAAATGTCAGCGGAATTCCGAGAACAATGGAAGAGTTCCGAACTATTTTTAAATGTCAGCGGAATTCTGAGAACAGTGGAAGAGTTCCGAAGCATTTTTAAACTTCAGCAGAATTCCGAGAACAATGGAAGAGTTCCAAAGCATTTTTAAACGTCAGCGGAATTCCGAGAACAATGGAAGAGTTCCGAAGCATTTTTAAATGTCAGCGGAATTCCGAGAACAATAGAAGAGTTGTGAAGCATTTTTAAGTGTCAGCGGAATTCCGAGAGCAATGGAAGAGTTCCGAAGCATTTTTAAAATTCAGCAGAAATCTGAGAACAATGGAAGAGTTCTGAAGCATTCTTAAACTTCAGCGGAATTCCGAGAACAATGGAAGAGTTTTGAAGCAATTTTAAGCGTCAGCGGAATTCCGACAACAATGGAAGAGTTCCGAAGCATTTTTAAAAGTAAGCGGAATTCTGAGAACAATAGAAGAGTTGTGAAGCATTTTTAAGCGTCAGCGGAATTCCGAGAACAATGGACGAATTCCGAAGCATTTTTAAACTTCAAAACTTCAGCAGAATTCCAAGAACAATGGAAGAGTTTCGAAGCATTCTTAAACTTCAGCGGAATTCCGAGAACAAAGGAAGAGTTCCGAAGCATTTTTAAAAGTCAGCGGAATTCCGAGAACAATAGAAGAGTTCCGAAGCATTTTTAAACTTCAGCAGAATTCCTGGATCAATGGAAGAGTTCCGAAGCATTTTTAAAAGTCAGCAGAATTCCGAGAACAATAGAAGGGTACCAAAGCATGTTTAAACTTCAGCGGAATTCTGAGAACAATGTAAGAGTTCCGAAGAATTTTTAAACTTCACCGGAATTCCGAGAACAATGGAAGAGTTCCGAAGCATTTTTAAACGTCAGCGGAATTCCGAGAACAATGCAAGAGTTCTGAATCATTTTTAAACGTCAGCGGAATTTTGAAAACAATGGAAGAGTTCCGAAGCATTTTTAAACATCAGCGGAATTCCGAGAACAATGGAAGAGTTCTGAATCATTTTTAAACGTCAGCGGAATTTTGAAAACAATGGAAGAGTTCCGAAGCATTTTTAAACTTCAGCGGAATTTGGAGAACAATCGAAGAGTTCCGAAGCATTTTTAAAAGTCAGCGGAATTCCGAGAACACTGGAAGAGTTCCGAAGCATTTTTAAACTTCAGCGGAATTTGGAGAACAATCGAAGAGTTCCGAAGCATTTTTAAAAGTCAGCGGAATTCCGAGAACAATGGAAGCTTTGTGAAGCATTTTTAAACGTCAGCGGAATTCCGAGAACAATGGAAGAGTTCCAAAGCATTTTTAAACGTCAGCGGAATTCCGAGAACAATGGAAGAGTTCTAAAGCCTTTTTAAATGTCAGCGGAATTCCGAGAACAATGGAAGAGTTCCGAAGCATTTTTAAATGTCAGCGGAATTCTGAGAACAATGGAAGAGTTCCGAAGCATTTTTAAACTTCAGCAGAATTCCGAGAACAATGGAAGAGTTCCGAAGCATACTTAAACTTCAGCAGAATTCCGAGAACAATGGAAGAGTTCCGAAGCATTCTTAAACTTCAGCGGAATTCCGAGAACAATGGAAGAGTTCCGAAGCATTTTTAAAAGTCAGCGGAATTCCGAGAACAATGGAAGAGTTCCGAAGCATTTTTAAAAGTCAGCAGAATTCCGAGAACAATAGAACGGTACCAAAGCATGTTTAAACTTCAGCGGAATTCTGAGAACAATGTAAGAGTTCCGAAGCATTTTTAAACTTCACCGGAATTCCGAGAACAATGGAAGAGTTCCGAAGCATTTTTAAACGTCAGCGGAATTCCGAGAACAATGGAAGAGTTCTGAAGCATTTTTAAACGTCAGCGGAATTTTGAAAACAATGGAAGATTTCCGAAGCATTTTTAAACGTCAGCGGAGTTCTGCGAACACTGGAAGAGTTCCGAAGCATTTTTAAACTTCAGCGGAATTTGGAGAACAATCGAAGAGTTCCGAAGCATTTTTAAAAGTCAGCGGAATTCCGAGAACACTGGAAGAGTTCCGAAGCATTTTTAAACTTCAGCGGAATTTGGAGAACAATCGAAGAGTTCCTAAGCATTTTTAAAAGTCAGCGGAATTCCGAGAACAATGGAAGCTTTGTGAAGCATTTTTAAACGTCAGCGGAATTCCGAGAACAATGGAAGAGTTCCGAAGCATTTTTAAACGTCAGCGGAATTCCGAGAACAATGGAAGAGTTCTGAAGCCTTTTTAAATGTCAGCGGAATTCCGAGAACAATGGAAGAGTTCCGAACTATTTTTAAATGTCAGCGGAATTCTGAGAACAGTGGAAGAGTTCCGAAGCATTTTTAAACTTCAGCAGAATTCCGAGAACAATGGAAGAGTTCCAAAGCATTTTTAAACGTCAGCGGAATTCCGAGAACAATGGAAGAGTTCCGAAGCATTTTTAAATGTCAGCGGAATTCCGAGAACAATAGAAGAGTTGTGAAGCATTTTTAAGTGTCAGCGGAATTCCGAGAGCAATGGAAGAGTTCCGAAGCATTTTTAAAATTCAGCAGAATTCTGAGAACAATGGAAGAGTTCTGAAGCATTCTTAAACTTCAGCGGAATTCCGAGAACAATGGAAGAGTTTTGAAGCAATTTTAAGCGTCAGCGGAATTCCGACAACAATGGAAGAGTTCCGAAGCATTTTTAAAAGTAAGCAGAATTCTGAGAACAATAGAAGAGTTGTGAAGCATTTTTAAGCGTCAGCGGAATTCCGAGAACAATGGACGAATTCCGAAGCATTTTTAAACTTCAAAACTTCAGCAGAATTCCAAGAACAATGGAAGAGTTTCGAAGCATTCTTAAACTTCAGTGGAATTCCGAAAACAAAGGAAGAGTTCCGAAGCATTTTTAAAAGTCAGTGGAATTCCGAGAACAATAGAAGAGTTCCGAAGCATTTTTAAACTTCAGCAGAATTCCTGGATCAATGGAAGAGTTCCGAAGCATTTTTAAAAGTCAGCAGAATTCCGAGAACAATAGAAGGGTACCAAAGCATGTTTAAACTTCAGTGGAATTCTGAGAAAAATGTAAGAGTTCCGAAGCATTTTTAAACTTCACCGGAATTCCGAGAACAATGGAAGAGTTCCGAAGCATTTTTAAACGTCAGCGGAATTCCGAGAACAATGCAAGAGTTCTGAATCATTTTTAAACGTCAGCGGAATTCCGAGAACAATGGAAGAGTTCTGAATCATTTTTAAACGTCAGCGGAATTTTGAAAACAATGGAAGAGTTCCGAATCATTTTTAAACTTCAGCGGAATTTGGAGAACAATCGAAGAGTTCCGAAGCATTTTTAAAAGTCAGCGGAATTCCGAGAACAATGGAAGCTTTGTGAAGCATTTTTAAACGTCAGCGGAATTCCGAGAACAATGGAAGAGTTCTAAAGCCTTTTTAAATGTCAGCGGAATTCCGAGAACAATGGAAGAGTTCCAAAGCATTTTTAAATGTCAGCGGAATTCTGAGAACAATGGAAGAGTTCCGAAGCATTTTTAAACTTCAGCAGAATTCCGAGAACAATGGAAGAGTTCCGAAGCATACTTAAACTTCAGCAGAATTCCGAGAACAATGGAAGAGTTCCGAAGCATTCTTAAACTTCAGCGGAATTCCGAGAACAATGGAAGAGTTCCGAAGCATTTTTAAAAGTCAGCGGAATTCCGAGAACAATGGAAGAGTTCCGAAGCATTTTTAAAAGTCAGCAGAATTCCGAGAACAATAGAAGGGTACCAAAGCATGTTTAAACTTCAGCGGAATTCTGAGAACAATGTAAGAGTTCCGAAGCATTTTTAAACTTCACCGGAATTCCGAGAACAATGGAAGAGTTCCGAAGCATTTTTAAACGTCAGCGGAATTCCGAGAACAATGGAAGAGTTCTGAAGCATTTTTAAACGTCAGCGGAATTTTGAAAACAATGGAAGATTTCCAAAGCATTTTTAAACGTCAGCGGAGTTCTGCGAACACTGGAAGAGTTCCGAAGCATTTTTAAACTTCAGCGGAATTTGGAGAACAATCGAAGAGTTCCGAAGCATTTTTAAACTTCAGCGGAATTTGGAGAACAATCGAAGAGTTCCGAAGCATTTTTAAAAGTCAGCGGAATTCCGAGAACAATGGAAGAGTTCTGAAGCCTTTTTAAATGTCAGCGGAATTCCGAGAACAATGGAAGAGTTCTGAAGCATTTTTAAAAGTCAGCGGAATTCTGAGAACAATAGAAGAGTTGTGAAGCAATTTTAAGCGTCAGCGGAATTCCGAGAACAATGGAAGAGTTCCGAAGCATTTTTAAATGTCAGCGGAATTCCGAGAACAATGGAAGAGTTCTGAAGCATTTTTAAAAGTCAGCGGAATTCTGAGAACAATAGAAGAGTTGTGAAGGATTTTTAAGCGTCAGCGGAATTCCGAGAACAATGGACGAATTCCGAAGCATTTTTAAACTTCAAAACTTCAGCAGAATTCCAAGAACAATAGAAGAGTTTCGAAGCATTCTTAAACTTCAGCGGAATTCCGAGAACAAAGGAAGAGTTCCGAAGCATTTTTAAAAGTCAGCGGAATTCCGAGAACAATAGAAGAGTTCCGAAGCATTTTTAAACTTCAGCAGAATTCCTGGATCAATGGAAGAGTTCCGAAGCATTTTTAAAAGTCAGCAGAATTCCGAGAACAATAGAAGGGTACCAAAGCATGTTTAAACTTCAGCGGAATTCTGAGAACAATGTAAGAGTTCCGAAGCATTTTTAAACTTCACCGGAATTCCGAGAACAATGGAAGAGTTCCGAAGCATTTTTAAACGTCAGCGGAATTCCGAGAACAATGCAAGAGTTCTGAATCATTTTTAAACGTCAGCGGAATTTTGAAAACAATGGAAGAGTTCCGAAGCATTTTTAAATGTCAGCGGAATTCCGAGAACAATGGAAGAGTTCTGAATCATTTTTAAACGTCAGCGGAATTTTGAAAACAATGGAAGAGTTCCGAAGCATTTTTAAACTTCAGCGGAATTTGGAGAACAATCGAAGAGTTCCGAAGCATTTTTAAAAGTCAGCGGAATTCCGAGAACACTGGAAGAGTTCCGAAGCATTTTTAAACTTCAGCGGAATTTGGAGAACAATCGAAGAGTTCCGAAGCATTTTTAAAAGTCAGCGGAATTCCGAGAACAATGGTAGCTTTGTGAAGCATTTTTAAACATCAGCGGAATTCCGAGAACAATGGAAGAGTTCCGAAGCATTTTTAAACGTCAGCGGAATTCCGAGAACAATGGAAGAGTTCTAAAGCCTTTTTAAATGTCAGCGGAATTCTGAGAACAATGGAAGAGTTCCGAAGCATTTTTAAACTTCAGCAGAATTCCGAGAACAATGGAAGAGTTCCGAAGCATACTTAAACTTCAGCAGAATTCCGAGAACAATGGGAGAGTTCCGAAGCATTTTTAAACTTCACCGGAATTCCGAGAACAATGGAAGAGTTCCGAAGCATTTTTAAACGTCAGCGGAATTCCGAGAACAATTGAAGAGTTCTGAAGCATTTTTAAACGTCAGCGGAATTTTGAAAACAATGGAAGATTTCCGAAGCATTTTTAAACGTCAGCGGAGTTCTGCGAACGCTGGAAGAGTTCCGAAGCATTTTTAAACTTCAGCGGAATTTGGAGAACAATCGAAGAGTTCCGAAGCATTTTTAAAAGTCAGCGGAATTCCGAGAACACTGGAAGAGTTCCGAAGCATTTTGAAACGTCAGCGGAATTCCGGGAACAATGGAAGTGTTCTGAAGCCTTTTTAAATGTCAGCGGAATTCCGAGAACAATGGAAGAGTTCCGAAGCATTTTTAAATGTCAGCGGAATTCTGAGAACAGTGGAAGAGTTCCCAAGCATTTTTAAACTTTAGCAGAATTCCGAGAACAATGGAAGAGTTCCGAAGCATACTTAAACTTCAGCAGAATTCCGAGAACAATGGAAGAGTTCTGAAGCATTTTTTAAAGTCAGCGGAATAACGAGAACAATGGAAGAGTTGTGAAGCTTTTTTAAATGTCAGCGGAATTCCGAGAACAATGGAAGTGTTCTGAAGCCTTTTTAAACGTCAGCGGAATTCCAGAACAATGGAAGAGTTCTGAAGCATTTTTAAATGTCAGCGGAATTCCGAGAACAATGGAAGAGTTCTGAAGCATTTTTAAACGTCAGCGGATTTTGAAAACAATGGAAGATTTCCGACGCATTTTTAAACGTCAGCGGAATTCTGTGAACACTGGAAGAGTTCCGAAGCATTTTTAAACTTCAGCGGAATTTGGAGAACAATCGAAGAGTTCCGAATCAATTTTAAAAGTCAGCGGAATTCCGAGAACAATGGAAAGGTTGTGAAGCATTTTTAAACGTCAGTGGAATTCCAAGAACAACGGAAGAGTTCCGAAGCATTTTTAAACGTCAGCGGAATTCCGAGAACAATGGAAGAGTTCCGAAGCATTTTTAAATGTAAGCGGAATTCTGAGAACAATGGAAGAGTTCTGAAGCATTTTTAAAAGTCAGCGGAATTCTGAGAACAATAGAAGAGTTGTGAAGCATTTTTAAGCGTCAGCGGAATTCCGAGAACAATGGAAGAATTCCGAAGCATTTTTAAACGTCAGCGGAATTACGAGAACAATGGAAGAGTTCCGAAGCATTTTTAAACTTCAGCGGAATTTGGAGAACAATCGAAGAGTTCCGAAGCATTTTTAAAAGTCAGCGGAATTCCGAGAACAATGGAAGAGTTCTGAAGCATTTTTTAAAGTCAGCGGAATAACGAGAACAATGGAAGAGTTGTGAAGCATTTTTAAACGTCAGCGGAATTCCAGAACAATGGAAGAGTTCTGAAGCATTTTTAAATGTCAGCGGAATTCCGAGAACAATGGAAGAGTTCTGAAGCATTTTTAAACGTCAGCGGATTTTGAAAACAATGGAAGATTTCCGACGCATTTTTAAACGTCAGCGGAATTCTGTGAACACTGGAAGAGTTCCGAAGCATTTTTAAACTTCAGCGGAATTTGGAGAACAATCGAAGAGTTCCGAATCAATTTTAAAAGTCAGCGGAATTCCGAGAACAATGGAAAGGTTGTGAAGCATTTTTAAACGTCAGTGGAATTCCAAGAACAACGGAAGAGTTCCGAAGCATTTTTAAACGTCAGCGGAATTCCGAGAACAATTGAAGAGTTCTGAAGCATTTTTAAACGTCAGCGGAATTTTGAAAACAATGGAAGATTTCCGAAGCATTTTTAAACGTCAGCGGAATTCTGAGAACAATAGAAGAGTTGTGAAGCAATTTTAAGCGTCAGCGGAATTCCGAGAACAATGGAAGAGTTCCGAAGCATTTTTAAATGTCAGCGGAATTCCGAGAACAATGGAAGAGTTCTGAAGCATTTTTAAAAGTCAGCGGAATTCTGAGAACAATAGAAGAGTTGTGAAGGATTTTTAAGCGTCAGCGGAATTCCGAGAACAATGGACGAATTCCGAAGCATTTTTAAACTTCAAAACTTCAGCAGAATTCCAAGAACAATAGAAGAGTTTCGAAGCATTCTTAAACTTCAGCGGAATTCCGAGAACAAAGGAAGAGTTCCGAAGCATTTTTAAAAGTCAGCGGAATTCCGAGAACAATAGAAGAGTTCCGAAGCATTTTTAAACTTCAGCAGAATTCCTGGATCAATGGAAGAGTTCCGAAGCATTTTTAAAAGTCAGCAGAATTCCGAGAACAATAGAAGGGTACCAAAGCATGTTTAAACTTCAGCGGAATTCTGAGAACAATGTAAGAGTTCCGAAGCATTTTTAAACTTCACCGGAATTCCGAGAACAATGGAAGAGTTCCGAAGCATTTTTAAACGTCAGCGGAATTCCGAGAACAATGCAAGAGTTCTGAATCATTTTTAAACGTCAGCGGAATTTTGAAAACAATGGAAGAGTTCCGAAGCATTTTTAAATGTCAGCGGAATTCCGAGAACAATGGAAGAGTTCTGAATCATTTTTAAACGTCAGCGGAATTTTGAAAACAATGGAAGAGTTCCGAAGCATTTTTAAACTTCAGCGGAATTTGGAGAACAATCGAAGAGTTCCGAAGCATTTTTAAAAGTCAGCGGAATTCCGAGAACACTGGAAGAGTTCCGAAGCATTTTTAAACTTCAGCGGAATTTGGAGAACAATCGAAGAGTTCCGAAGCATTTTTAAAAGTCAGCGGAATTCCGAGAACAATGGTAGCTTTGTGAAGCATTTTTAAACATCAGCGGAATTCCGAGAACAATGGAAGAGTTCCGAAGCATTTTTAAACGTCAGCGGAATTCCGAGAACAATGGAAGAGTTCTAAAGCCTTTTTAAATGTCAGCGGAATTCTGAGAACAATGGAAGAGTTCCGAAGCATTTTTAAACTTCAGCAGAATTCCGAGAACAATGGAAGAGTTCCGAAGCATACTTAAACTTCAGCAGAATTCCGAGAACAATGGGAGAGTTCCGAAGCATTTTTAAACTTCACCGGAATTCCGAGAACAATGGAAGAGTTCCGAAGCATTTTTAAACGTCAGCGGAATTCCGAGAACAATTGAAGAGTTCTGAAGCATTTTTAAACGTCAGCGGAATTTTGAAAACAATGGAAGATTTCCGAAGCATTTTTAAACGTCAGCGGAGTTCTGCGAACGCTGGAAGAGTTCCGAAGCATTTTTAAACTTCAGCGGAATTTGGAGAACAATCGAAGAGTTCCGAAGCATTTTTAAAAGTCAGCGGAATTCCGAGAACACTGGAAGAGTTCCGAAGCATTTTGAAACGTCAGCGGAATTCCGGGAACAATGGAAGTGTTCTGAAGCCTTTTTAAATGTCAGCGGAATTCCGAGAACAATGGAAGAGTTCCGAAGCATTTTTAAATGTCAGCGGAATTCTGAGAACAGTGGAAGAGTTCCCAAGCATTTTTAAACTTTAGCAGAATTCCGAGAACAATGGAAGAGTTCCGAAGCATACTTAAACTTCAGCAGAATTCCGAGAACAATGGAAGAGTTCTGAAGCATTTTTTAAAGTCAGCGGAATAACGAGAACAATGGAAGAGTTGTGAAGCTTTTTTAAATGTCAGCGGAATTCCGAGAACAATGGAAGTGTTCTGAAGCCTTTTTAAACGTCAGCGGAATTCCAGAACAATGGAAGAGTTCTGAAGCATTTTTAAATGTCAGCGGAATTCCGAGAACAATGGAAGAGTTCTGAAGCATTTTTAAACGTCAGCGGATTTTGAAAACAATGGAAGATTTCCGACGCATTTTTAAACGTCAGCGGAATTCTGTGAACACTGGAAGAGTTCCGAAGCATTTTTAAACTTCAGCGGAATTTGGAGAACAATCGAAGAGTTCCGAATCAATTTTAAAAGTCAGCGGAATTCCGAGAACAATGGAAAGGTTGTGAAGCATTTTTAAACGTCAGTGGAATTCCAAGAACAACGGAAGAGTTCCGAAGCATTTTTAAACGTCAGCGGAATTCCGAGAACAATGGAAGAGTTCCGAAGCATTTTTAAATGTAAGCGGAATTCTGAGAACAATGGAAGAGTTCTGAAGCATTTTTAAAAGTCAGCGGAATTCTGAGAACAATAGAAGAGTTGTGAAGCATTTTTAAGCGTCAGCGGAATTCCGAGAACAATGGAAGAATTCCGAAGCATTTTTAAACGTCAGCGGAATTACGAGAACAATGGAAGAGTTCCGAAGCATTTTTAAACTTCAGCGGAATTTGGAGAACAATCGAAGAGTTCCGAAGCATTTTTAAAAGTCAGCGGAATTCCGAGAACAATGGAAGAGTTCTGAAGCATTTTTTAAAGTCAGCGGAATAACGAGAACAATGGAAGAGTTGTGAAGCATTTTTAAACGTCAGCGGAATTCCAGAACAATGGAAGAGTTCTGAAGCATTTTTAAATGTCAGCGGAATTCCGAGAACAATGGAAGAGTTCTGAAGCATTTTTAAACGTCAGCGGATTTTGAAAACAATGGAAGATTTCCGACGCATTTTTAAACGTCAGCGGAATTCTGTGAACACTGGAAGATTTCCGAAGCATTTTTAAACTTCAGCGGAATTTGGAGAACAATCGAAGAGTTCCGAATCAATTTTAAAAGTCAGCGGAATTCCGAGAACAATGGAAAGGTTGTGAAGCATTTTTAAACGTCAGTGGAATTCCAAGAACAACGGAAGAGTTCCGAAGCATTTTTAAACGTCAGCGGAATTCCGAGAACAATTGAAGAGTTCTGAAGCATTTTTAAACGTCAGCGGAATTTTGAAAACAATGGAAGATTTCCGAAGCATTTTTAAACGTCAGCGGAGTTCTGCGAACGCTGGAAGAGTTCCGAAGCATTTTTAAACTTCAGCGGAATTTGGAGAACAATCGAAGAGTTCCGAAGCATTTTTAAAAGTCAGCGGAATTCCGAGAACAATGGTAGCTTTGTGAAGCATTTTTAAACATCAGCGGAATTCCGAGAACAATGGAAGAGTTCCGAAGCATTTTTAAACGTCAGCGGAATTCCGAGAACAATGGAAGAGTTCTAAAGCCTTTTTAAATGTCAGCGGAATTCTGAGAACAATGGAAGAGTTCCGAAGCATTTTTAAACTTCAGCAGAATTCCGAGAACAATGGAAGAGTTCCGAAGCATACTTAAACTTCAGCAGAATTCCGAGAACAATGGGAGAGTTCCGAAGCATTTTTAAACTTCACCGGAATTCCGAGAACAATGGAAGAGTTCCGAAGCATTTTTAAACGTCAGCGGAATTCCGAGAACAATTGAAGAGTTCTGAAGCATTTTTAAACGTCAGCGGAATTTTGAAAACAATGGAAGATTTCCGAAGCATTTTTAAACGTCAGCGGAGTTCTGCGAACGCTGGAAGAGTTCCGAAGCATTTTTAAACTTCAGCGGAATTTGGAGAACAATCGAAGAGTTCCGAAGCATTTTTAAAAGTCAGCGGAATTCCGAGAACACTGGAAGAGTTCCGAAGCATTTTGAAACGTCAGCGGAATTCCGGGAACAATGGAAGTGTTCTGAAGCCTTTTTAAATGTCAGCGGAATTCCGAGAACAATGGAAGAGTTCCGAAGCATTTTTAAATGTCAGCGGAATTCTGAGAACAGTGGAAGAGTTCCGAAGCATTTTTAAACTTTAGCAGAATTCCGAGAACAATGGAAGAGTTCCGAAGCATACTTAAACTTCAGCAGAATTCCGAGAACAATGGAAGAGTTCTGAAGCATTTTTTAAAGTCAGCGGAATAACGAGAACAATGGAAGAGTTGTGAAGCATTTTTAAACGTCAGCGGAATTCCAGAACAATGGAAGAGTTGTGAAGCATTTTTAAATGTCAGCGGAATTCCGAGAACAATGGAAGAGTTCTGAAGCATTTTTAAACGTCAGCGGATTTTGAAAACAATGGAAGATTTCCGACGCATTTTTAAACGTCAGCGGAATTCTGTGAACACTGGAAGAGTTCCGAAGCATTTTTAAACTTCAGCGGAATTTGGAGAACAATCGAAGAGTTCCGAATCAATTTTAAAAGTCAGCGGAATTCCGAGAACAATGGAAAGGTTGTGAAGCATTTTTAAACGTCAGTGGAATTCCAAGAACAACGGAAGAGTTCCGAAGCATTTTTAAACGTCAGCGGAATTCCGAGAACAATGGAAGAGTTCCGAAGCATTTTTAAATGTAAGCGGAATTCTGAGAACAATGGAAGAGTTCTGAAGCATTTTTAAAAGTCAGCGGAATTCTGAGAACAATAGAAGAGTTGTGAAGCATTTTTAAGCGTCAGCGGAATTCCGAGAACAATGGAAGAATTCCGAAGCATTTTTAAACGTCAGCGGAATTACGAGAACAATGGAAGAGTTCCGAAGCATTTTTAAACTTCAGCGGAATTTGGAGAACAATCGAAGAGTTCCGAAGCATTTTTAAACGTCAGCGGAATTCCAGAACAATGGAAGAGTTCTGAAGCATTTTTAAATGTCAGCGGAATTCCGAGAACAATGGAAGAGTTCTGAAGCATTTTTAAACGTCAGCGGATTTTGAAAACAATGGAAGATTTCCGACGCATTTTTAAACGTCAGCGGAATTCTGTGAACACTGGAAGAGTTCCGAAGCATTTTTAAACTTCAGCGGAATTTGGAGAACAATCGAAGAGTTCCGAATCAATTTTAAAAGTCAGCGGAATTCCGAGAACAATGGAAAGGTTGTGAAGCATTTTTAAACGTCAGTGGAATTCCAAGAACAACGGAAGAGTTCCGAAGCATTTTTAAACGTCAGCGGAATTCCGAGAACAATTGAAGAGTTCTGAAGCATTTTTAAACGTCAGCGGAATTTTGAAAACAATGGAAGATTTCCGAAGCATTTTTAAACGTCAGCGGAGTTCTGCGAACGCTGGAAGAGTTCCGAAGCATTTTTAAACTTCAGCGGAATTTGGAGAACAATCGAAGAGTTCCGAAGCATTTTTAAAAGTCAGCGGAATTCCGAGAACACTGGAAGAGTTCCGAAGCATTTTGAAACGTCAGCGGAATTCCGGGAACAATGGAAGTGTTCTGAAGCCTTTTTAAATGTCAGCGGAATTCCGAGAACAATGGAAGAGTTCCGAAGCATTTTTAAATGTCAGCAGAATTCTGAGAACAGTGGAAGAGTTCCGAAGCATTTTTAAACTTTAGCAGAATTCCGAGAACAATGGAAGAGTTCCGAAGCATACTTAAACTTCAGCAGAATTCCGAGAACAATGGAAGAGTTCTGAAGCATTTTTTAAAGTCAGCGGAATAACGAGAACAATGGAAGAGTTGTGAAGCATTTTTAAACGTCAGCGGAATTCCAGAACAATGGAAGAGTTCTGAAGCATTTTTAAATGTCAGCGGAATTCCGAGAACAATGGAAGAGTTCTGAAGCATTTTTAAACGTCAGCGGATTTTGAAAACAATGGAAGATTTCCGACGCATTTTTAAACGTCAGCGGAATTCTGTGAACACTGGAAGAGTTCCGAAGCATTTTTAAACTTCAGCGGAATTTGGAGAACAATCGAAGAGTTCCGAATCAATTTTAAAAGTCAGCGGAATTCCGAGAACAATGGAAAGGTTGTGAAGCATTTTTAAACGTCAGTGGAATTCCAAGAACAACGGAAGAGTTCCGAAGCATTTTTAAACGTCAGCGGAATTCCGAGAACAATGGAAGAGTTCCGAAGCATTTTTAAATGTAAGCGGAATTCTGAGAACAATGGAAGAGTTCTGAAGCATTTTTAAAAGTCAGCGGAATTCTGAGAACAATAGAAGAGTTGTGAAGCATTTTTAAGCGTCAGCGGAATTCCGAGAACAATGGAAGAATTCCGAAGCATTTTTAAACGTCAGCGGAATTACGAGAACAATGGAAGAGTTCCGAAGCATTTTTAAACTTCAGCGGAATTTGGAGAACAATCGAAGAGTTCCGAAGCATTTTTAAAAGTCAGCGGAATTCCGAGAACACTGGAAGAGTTCCGAAGCATTTTGAAACGTCAGCAGAATTCCGGGAACAATGGAAGTGTTCTGAAGCCTTTTTAAATGTCAGCGGAATTCCGAGAACACTGGAAGAGTTCCGAAGCATTTTTAAACTTCAGCGGAATTTGGAGAACAATCGAAGAGTTCCGAATCAATTTTAAAAGTCAGCGGAATTCCGAGAACAATGGAAAGGTTGTGAAGCATTTTTAAACGTCAGTGGAATTCCAAGAACAACGGAAGAGTTCCGAAGCATACTTAAACTTCAGCAGAATTCCGAGAACAATGGGAGAGTTCCGAAGCATTTTTAAACTTCAAAACTTCAGCAGAATTCCGAGAACAATGGAAGAGTTCCGAAGCATTCTTAAACTTCAGCGGAATTCCGAGAACAATGGAAGAGTTCCGAAGCATTTTTAAAAGTCAGCGGAATTCAGAGAACAATGGAAGAGTTCCGAAGCATTTTTAAAAGTCAGCAGAATTCCGAGAACAATAGAAGGGTACCAAAGCATGTTTAAACTTCAGCGGAATTCTGAGAACAATGTAAGAGTTCCGAAGCATTTTTAAACTTCACCGGAATTCCGAGAACAATGGAAGAGTTCCGAAGCATTTTTAAACGTCAGCGGAATTCCGAGAACAATGGAAGAGGTCTGAAGCATTTTTAAACGTCAGCGGAATTTTGAAAACAATGGAAGATTTCCGAAGCATTTTTAAACGTCAGCGGAGTTCTGCGAACACTGGAAGAGTTCCGAAGCATTTTTAAACTTCAGCGGAATTTGGAGAACAATCGAAGAGTTCCGAAGCATTTTTAAAAGTCAGCGGAATTCCGAGAACACTGGAAGAGTTCCGAAGCATTTTTAAACTTCAGCGGAATTTGGAGAACAATCGAAGAGTTCCGAAGCATTTTTAAAAGTCAGCGGAATTCCGAGAACAATGGAAGAGTTCCGAAGCATTTTTAAAAGTCAGCAGAATTCCGAGAACAATAGAAGGGTACCAAAGCATGTTTAAACTTCAGCGGAATTCTGAGAACAATGTAAGAGTTCCGAAGCATTTTTAAACTTCACCGGAATTCCGAGAACAATGGAAGAGTTCCGAAGCATTTTTAAACGTCAGCGGAATTCCGAGAACAATGGAAGAGGTCTGAAGCATTTTTAAACGTCAGCGGAATTTTGAAAACAATGGAAGATTTCCGAAGCATTTTTAAACGTCAGCGGATTTCTGCGAACACTGGAAGAGTTCCGAAGCATTTTTAAACTTCAGCGGAATTTGTAGAACAATCGAAGAGTTCCGAAGCATTTTTAAAAGTCAGCGGAATTCCGAGAACACTGGAAGAGTTCCGAAGCATTTTTAAACTTCAGCGGAATTTGGAGAACAATCGAAGAGTTCCGAAGCATTTTTAAAAGTCAGCGGAATTCCGAGAACAATGGAAGCTTTGTGAAGCATTTTTAAACGTCAGCGGAATTCCGAGAACAATGGAAGAGTTCCGAAGCATTTTTAAACGTCAGCGGAATTCCGAGAACAATGGAAGAGTTCTGAAGCCTTTTTAAATGTCAGCGGAATTCCGAGAACAATGGAAGAGTTCCGAAGCATTTTTAAATGTCAGCGGAATTCTGAGAACAGTGGAAGAGTTCCGAAGCATTTTAAAACTTCAGCAGAATTCCGAGAACAATGGAAGGGTTCCGAAGCATACTTAAACTTCAGCAGAATTCCGAGAACAATGCAAGAGTTCTGAAGCATTTTTTAAAGTCAGCGGAATAACGAGAACAATGGAAGAGTTGTGAAGCATTTTTAAACGTCAGCGGAATTCCAGAACAATGGAAGAGTTCTGAAGCATTTTTAAATGTCAGCGGAATTCCGAGAACAATGGAAGAGTTCTGAAGCATTTTTAAACGTCAGCGGATTTTGAAAACAATGGAAGATTTCCGAAGCATTTTTAAACGTCAGCGGAATTCTGTGAACACTGGAAGAGTTCCGAAGCATTTTTAAACTTCAGCGGAATTTGGAGAACAATCGAAGAGTTCCGAATCAATTTTAAAAGTCAGCGGAATTCCGAGAACAATGGAAAGGTTGTGAAGCATTTTTAAACGTCAGTGGAATTCCAAGAACAATGGAAGAGTTCCGAAGCATTTTTAAACGTCAGCGGAATTCCGAGAACAATGGAAGAGTTCCGAAGCATTTTTAAATGTAAGCGGAATTCTGAGAACAATGGAAGAGTTCTGAAGCATTCTTAAACTTCAGCGGAATTCCGAGAACAATGGAAGAGTTTTGAAGCAATTTTAAGCGTCAGCGGAATTCCGACAACAATGGAAGAGTTCCGAAGCATTTTTAAAAGTAAGCGGAATTCTGAGAACAATAGAAGAGTTGTGAAGCATTTTTAAGCGTCAGCGGAATTCCGAGAACAATGGAAGAATTCCGAAGCATTTTTAAACTTCAAAACTTCAGCAGAATTCCAAGAACAATGGAAGAGTTTCGAAGCATTCTTAAACTTCAGCGGAATTCCGAGAGCAATGGAAGAGTTCCGAAGCATTTTTAAAAGTCAGCGGAATTCCGAGAACAATAGAAGAGTTCCGAAGCATTTTTAAACTTCAGCAGAATTCCTGGATCAATGGAAGAGTTCCGAAGCATTTTTAAAAGTCAGCAGAATTCCGAGAACAATAGAAGGGTACGAAAGCATGTTTAAACTTCAGTGGAATTCTGAGAACAATGTAAGAGTTCCGAAGCATTTTTAAACTTCACCGGAATTCCGAGAACAATGGAAGAGTTCCGAAGCATTTTTAAACGTCAGCGGAATTCCAAGAACAATGGAAGAGTTCTGAATCATTTTTAAACGTCAGCGGAATTTTGAAAACAATGGAAGATTTCAGAAGCATTTTTAAACGTCAGCGGAATTCTGCGAACACTGGAAGACTTCCGAAGCATTTTTAAACTTCAGCGGAATTTGGAGAACAATCGAAGAGATCTGAAGCATTTTTAAAAGTCAGCGGAATTCCGAGAACACTGGAAGAGTTCCGAAGCATTTTTAAACTTCAGCGGAATTTGGAGAACAATCGAATAGTTCCGAAGAATTTTTAAAAGTCAGCGGAATTCCGAGAACAATGGAAGCTTTGTGAAGCATTTTTAAACGTCAGCGGAATTCCGAGAACAATGGAAGAGTTCCGAAGCATTTTTAAACGTCAGCGGAATTCCGAGAACAATGGACGAGTTCTGAAGCCTTTTTAAATGTCAGCGGAATTCCGAGAACAATGAAAGAGTTCTGAAGCATTTTTAAAAGTCAGCGGAATTCTGAGAACAATAGAAGAGTTGTGAAGCAATTTTAAGCGTCAGCGGAATTCCGAGAACAATGGAAGAGTTCCGAAGCATTTTTAAACGTCAGCGGAATTTTGAAAACAATGGAAGAGTTCCGAAGCATTTTTAAACTTCAGCGGAATTTGGAGAACAATCGAAGAGTTCCGAAGCATTTTTAAAAGTCAGCGGAATTCCGAGAACAATGGAAGCTTTGTGAAGCATTTTTAAACGTCAGCGGAATTCCGAGAACAATGGAAGAGTTCTAAAGCCTTTTTAAATGTCAGCGGAATTCCGAGAACAATGGAAGAGTTCCAAAGCATTTTTAAATGTCAGCGGAATTCTGAGAACAATGGAAGAGTTCCGAAGCATTTTTAAACTTCAGCAGAATTCCGAGAACAATGGAAGAGTTCCGAAGCATACTTAAACTTCAGCAGAATTCCGAGAACAATGGAAGAGTTCCGAAGCATTCTTAAACTTCAGCGGAATTCCGAGAACAATGGAAGAGTTCCGAAGCATTTTTAAAAGTCAGCGGAATTCCGAGAACAATGGAAGAGTTCCGAAGCATTTTTAAAAGTCAGCAGAATTCCGAGAACAATAGAAGGGTACCAAAGCATGTTTAAACTTCAGCGGAATTCTGAGAACAATGTAAGAGTTCCGAAGCATTTTTAAACTTCACCGGAATTCCGAGAACAATGGAAGAGTTCCGAAGCATTTTTAAACGTCAGCGGAATTCCGAGAACAATGGAAGAGTTCTGAAGCATTTTTAAACGTCAGCGGAATTTTGAAAACAATGGAAGATTTCCAAAGCATTTTTAAACGTCAGCGGAGTTCTGCGAACACTGGAAGAGTTCCGAAGCATTTTTAAACTTCAGCGGAATTTGGAGAACAATCGAAGAGTTCCGAAGCATTTTTAAACTTCAGCGGAATTTGGAGAACAATCGAAGAGTTCCGAAGCATTTTTAAAAGTCAGCGGAATTCCGAGAACAATGGAAGAGTTCTGAAGCCTTTTTAAATGTCAGCGGAATTCCGAGAACAATGGAAGAGTTCTGAAGCATTTTTAAAAGTCAGCGGAATTCTGAGAACAATAGAGGAGTTGTGAAGCAATTTTAAGCGTCAGCGGAATTCCGAGAACAATGGAAGAGTTCCGAAGCATTTTTAAATGTCAGCGGAATTCCGAGAACAATGGAAGAGTTCTGAAGCATTTTTAAAAGTCAGTGGAATTCTGAGAACAATAGAAGAGTTGTGAAGGATTTTTAAGCGTCAGCGGAATTCCGAGAACAATGGACGAATTCCGAAGCATTTTTAAACTTCAAAACTTCAGCAGAATTCCAAGAACAATGGAAGAGTTTCGAAGCATTCTTAAACTTCAGCGGAATTCCGAGAACAAAGGAAGAGTTCCGAAGCATTTTTAAAAGTCAGCGGAATTCCGAGAACAATAGAAGAGTTCCGAAGCATTTTTAAACTTCAGCAGAATTCCTGGATCAATGGAAGAGTTCCGAAGCATTTTTAAAAGTCAGCAGAATTCCGAGAACAATAGAAGGGTACCAAAGCATGTTTAAACTTCAGCGGAATTCTGAGAACAATGTAAGAGTTCCGAAGCATTTTTAAACTTCACCGGAATTCCGAGAACAATGGAAGAGTTCCGAAGCATTTTTAAACGTCAGCGGAATTCCGAGAACAATGCAAGAGTTCTGAATCATTTTTAAACGTCAGCGGAATTTTGAAAACAATGGAAGAGTTCCAAAGCATTTTTAAATGTCAGCGGAATTCCGAGAACAATGGAAGAGTTCTGAATCATTTTTAAACGTCAGCGGAATTTTGAAAACAATGGAAGAGTTCCAAAGCATTTTTAAATGTCAGCGGAATTCCGAGAACAATGGAAGAGTTCTGAAGCATTTTTAAAAGTCAGTGGAATTCTGAGAACAATAGAAGAGTTGTGAAGGATTTTTAAGCGTCAGCGGAATTCCGAGAACAATGGACGAATTCCGAAGCATTTTTAAACTTCAAAACTTCAGCAGAATTCCAAGAACAATGGAAGAGTTTCGAAGCATTCTTAAACTTCAGCGGAATTCCGAGAACAAAGGAAGAGTTCCGAAGCATTTTTAAAAGTCAGCGGAATTCCGAGAACAATAGAAGAGTTCCGAAGCATTTTTAAACTTCAGCAGAATTCCTGGATCAATGGAAGAGTTCCGAAGCATTTTTAAAAGTCAGCAGAATTCCGAGAACAATAGAAGGGTACCAAAGCATGTTTAAACTTCAGCGGAATTCTGAGAACAATGTAAGAGTTCCGAAGCATTTTTAAACTTCACCGGAATTCCGAGAACAATGGAAGAGTTCCGAAGCATTTGTAAACGTCAGCGGAATTCCGAGAACAATGCAAGAGTTCTGAATCATTTTTAAACGTCAGCGGAATTTTGAAAACAATGGAAGAGTTCCGAAGCATTTTTAAATGTCAGCGGAATTCCGAGAACAATGGAAGAGTTCTGAATCATTTTTAAACGTCAGCGGAATTTTGAAAACAATGGAAGAGTTCCGAAGCATTTTAAAAAGTCAGCGGAATTCCGAGAACACTGGAAGAGTTCCGAAGCATTTTTAAACTTCAGCGGAATTTGGAGAACAATCGAAGAGTTCCGAAGCATTTTTAAAAGTCAGCGGAATTCCGAGAACAATGGAAGCTTTGTGAAGCATTTTTAAACGTCAGCGGAATTCCGAGAACAATGGAAGAGTTCCGAAGCATTTTGAAACGTCAGCGGAATTCCGAGAACAATGGAAGAGTTCTGAAGCATTTTTAAACGTCAGCGGAATTTTGAAAACAATGGAAGATTTCCGAAGCATTTTTAAACGTCAGCGGAGTTCTGCGAACGCTGGAAGAGTTCCGAAGCATTTTTAAACTTCAGCGGAATTTGGAGAACAATCGAAGAGTTCCGAAGCATTTTTAAAAGTCAGCGGAATTCCGAGAACACTGGAAGAGTTCCGAAGCATTTTTAAACTTCAGCGGAATTTGGAGAACAATCGAAGAGTTCCGAAGCATTTTTAAACTTCAAAACTTCAGCAGAATTCCAAGAACAATGGAAGAGTTTCGAAGCATTCTTAAACTTCAGCGGAATTCCGAGAGCAATGGAAGAGTTCCGAAGCATTTTTAAAAGTCAGCGGAATTCCGAGAACAATAGAAGAGTTCCGAAGCATTTTTAAACTTCAGCAGAATTCCTGGATCAATGGAAGAGTTCCGAAGCATTTTTAAAAGTCAGCAGAATTCCGAGAACAATAGAAGGGTACGAAAGCATGTTTAAACTTCAGTGGAATTCTGAGAACAATGTAAGAGTTCCGAAGCATTTTTAAACTTCACCGGAATTCCGAGAACAATGGAAGAGTTCCGAAGCATTTTTAAACGTCAGCGGAATTCCAAGAACAATGGAAGAGTTCTGAATCATTTTTAAACGTCAGCGGAATTTTGAAAACAATGGAAGATTTCAGAAGCATTTTTAAACGTCAGCGGAATTCTGCGAACACTGGAAGACTTCCGAAGCATTTTTAAACTTCAGCGGAATTTGGAGAACAATCGAAGAGATCTGAAGCATTTTTAAAAGTCAGCGGAATTCCGAGAACACTGGAAGAGTTCCGAAGCATTTTTAAACTTCAGCGGAATTTGGAGAACAATCGAATAGTTCCGAAGAATTTTTAAAAGTCAGCGGAATTCCGAGAACAATGGAAGCTTTGTGAAGCATTTTTAAACGTCAGCGGAATTCCGAGAACAATGGAAGAGTTCCGAAGCATTTTTAAACGTCAGCGGAATTCCGAGAACAATGGACGAGTTCTGAAGCCTTTTTAAATGTCAGCGGAATTCCGAGAACAATGAAAGAGTTCTGAAGCATTTTTAAAAGTCAGCGGAATTCTGAGAACAATAGAAGAGTTGTGAAGCAATTTTAAGCGTCAGCGGAATTCCGAGAACAATGGAAGAGTTCCGAAGCATTTTTAAACGTCAGCGGAATTTTGAAAACAATGGAAGAGTTCCGAAGCATTTTTAAACTTCAGCGGAATTTGGAGAACAATCGAAGAGTTCCGAAGCATTTTTAAAAGTCAGCGGAATTCCGAGAACAATGGAAGCTTTGTGAAGCATTTTTAAACGTCAGCGGAATTCCGAGAACAATGGAAGAGTTCTAAAGCCTTTTTAAATGTCAGCGGAATTCCGAGAACAATGGAAGAGTTCCAAAGCATTTTTAAATGTCAGCGGAATTCTGAGAACAATGGAAGAGTTCCGAAGCATTTTTAAACTTCAGCAGAATTCCGAGAACAATGGAAGAGTTCCGAAGCATACTTAAACTTCAGCAGAATTCCGAGAACAATGGAAGAGTTCCGAAGCATTCTTAAACTTCAGCGGAATTCCGAGAACAATGGAAGAGTTCCGAAGCATTTTTAAAAGTCAGCGGAATTCCGAGAACAATGGAAGAGTTCCGAAGCATTTTTAAAAGTCAGCAGAATTCCGAGAACAATAGAAGGGTACCAAAGCATGTTTAAACTTCAGCGGAATTCTGAGAACAATGTAAGAGTTCCGAAGCATTTTTAAACTTCACCGGAATTCCGAGAACAATGGAAGAGTTCCGAAGCATTTTTAAACGTCAGCGGAATTCCGAGAACAATGGAAGAGTTCTGAAGCATTTTTAAACGTCAGCGGAATTTTGAAAACAATGGAAGATTTCCAAAGCATTTTTAAACGTCAGCGGAGTTCTGCGAACACTGGAAGAGTTCCGAAGCATTTTTAAACTTCAGCGGAATTTGGAGAACAATCGAAGAGTTCCGAAGCATTTTTAAACTTCAGCGGAATTTGGAGAACAATCGAAGAGTTCCGAAGCATTTTTAAAAGTCAGCGGAATTCCGAGAACAATGGAAGAGTTCTGAAGCCTTTTTAAATGTCAGCGGAATTCCGAGAACAATGGAAGAGTTCTGAAGCATTTTTAAAAGTCAGCGGAATTCTGAGAACAATAGAGGAGTTGTGAAGCAATTTTAAGCGTCAGCGGAATTCCGAGAACAATGGAAGAGTTCCGAAGCATTTTTAAATGTCAGCGGAATTCCGAGAACAATGGAAGAGTTCTGAAGCATTTTTAAAAGTCAGTGGAATTCTGAGAACAATAGAAGAGTTGTGAAGGATTTTTAAACGTCAGCGGAATTCCGAGAACAATGGACGAATTCCGAAGCATTTTTAAACTTCAAAACTTCAGCAGAATTCCAAGAACAATGGAAGAGTTTCGAAGCATTCTTAAACTTCAGCGGAATTCCGAGAACAAAGGAAGAGTTCCGAAGCATTTTTAAAAGTCAGCGGAATTCCGAGAACAATAGAAGAGTTCCGAAGCATTTTTAAAAGTCAGCGGAATTCCGAGAACAATGGAAGAGTTCTGAAGCCTTTTTAAATGTCAGCGGAATTCCGAGAACAATGGAAGAGTTCTGAAGCATTTTTAAAAGTCAGCGGAATTCTGAGAACAATAGAGGAGTTGTGAAGCAATTTTAAGCGTCAGCGGAATTCCGAGAACAATGGAAGAGTTCCGAAGCATTTTTAAATGTCAGCGGAATTCCGAGAACAATGGAAGAGTTCTGAAGCATTTTTAAAAGTCAGTGGAATTCTGAGAACAATAGAAGAGTTGTGAAGGATTTTTAAGCGTCAGCGGAATTCCGAGAACAATGGACGAATTCCGAAGCATTTTTAAACTTCAAAACTTCAGCAGAATTCCAAGAACAATGGAAGAGTTTCGAAGCATTCTTAAACTTCAGCGGAATTCCGAGAACAAAGGAAGAGTTCCGAAGCATTTTTAAAAGTCAGCGGAATTCCGAGAACAATAGAAGAGTTCCGAAGCAT
This sequence comes from Phyllobates terribilis, assembly GCF_046119375.1. Taxonomy (NCBI): domain Eukaryota; kingdom Metazoa; phylum Chordata; class Amphibia; order Anura; family Dendrobatidae; genus Phyllobates; species Phyllobates terribilis. The sequence continues at coordinate 7,168,444 of NW_027362788.1, read as the reverse complement.
TTTTAAACTTCAGCAGAATTCCTGGATCAATGGAAGAGTTCCGAAGCATTTTTAAAAGTCAGCAGAATTCCGAGAACAATAGAAGGGTACCAAAGCATGTTTAAACTTCAGCGGAATTCTGAGAACAATGTAAGAGTTCCGAAGCATTTTTAAACTTCACCGGAATTCCGAGAACAATGGAAGAGTTCCGAAGCATTTTTAAACGTCAGCGGAATTCCGAGAACAATGCAAGAGTTCTGAATCATTTTTAAACGTCAGCGGAATTTTGAAAACAATGGAAGAGTTCCAAAGCATTTTTAAATGTCAGCGGAATTCCGAGAACAATGGAAGAGTTCTGAATCATTTTTAAACGTCAGCGGAATTTTGAAAACAATGGAAGAGTTCCAAAGCATTTTTAAATGTCAGCGGAATTCCGAGAACAATGGAAGAGTTCTGAAGCATTTTTAAAAGTCAGTGGAATTCTGAGAACAATAGAAGAGTTGTGAAGGATTTTTAAGCGTCAGCGGAATTCCGAGAACAATGGACGAATTCCGAAGCATTTTTAAACTTCAAAACTTCAGCAGAATTCCAAGAACAATGGAAGAGTTTCGAAGCATTCTTAAACTTCAGCGGAATTCCGAGAACAAAGGAAGAGTTCCGAAGCATTTTTAAAAGTCAGCGGAATTCCGAGAACAATAGAAGAGTTGCGAAGCATTTTTAAACTTCAGCAGAATTCCTGGATCAATGGAAGAGTTCCGAAGCATTTTTAAAAGTCAGCAGAATTCCGAGAACAATAGAAGGGTACCAAAGCATGTTTAAACTTCAGCGGAATTCTGAGAACAATGTAAGAGTTCCGAAGCATTTTTAAACTTCACCGGAATTCCGAGAACAATGGAAGAGTTCCGAAGCATTTTTAAATGTCAGCGGAATTCCGAGAACAATGGAAGAGTTCTGAAGCATTTTTAAAAGTCAGTGGAATTCTGAGAACAATAGAAGAGTTGTGAAGGATTTTTAAGCGTCAGCGGAATTCCGAGAACAATGGACGAATTCCGAAGCATTTTTAAACTTCAAAACTTCAGCAGAATTCCAAGAACAATGGAAGAGTTTCGAAGCATTCTTAAACTTCAGCGGAATTCCGAGAACAAAGGAAGAGTTCCGAAGCATTTTTAAAAGTCAGCGGAATTCCGAGAACAATAGAAGAGTTCCGAAGCATTTTTAAACTTCAGCAGAATTCCTGGATCAATGGAAGAGTTCCGAAGCATTTTTAAAAGTCAGCAGAATTCCGAGAACAATAGAAGGGTACCAAAGCATGTTTAAACTTCAGCGGAATTCTTAGAACAATGTAAGAGTTCCGAAGCATTTTTAAACTTCACCGGAATTCCGAGAACAATGGAAGAGTTCCGAAGCATTTTTAAACGTCAGCGGAATTCCGAGAACAATGCAAGAGTTCTGAATCATTTTTAAACGTCAGCGGAATTTTGAAAACAATGGAAGAGTTCCAAAGCATTTTTAAATGTCAGCGGAATTCCGAGAACAATGGAAGAGTTCTGAATCATTTTTAAACGTCAGCGGAATTTTGAAAACAATGGAAGAGTTCCAAAGCATTTTTAAATGTCAGCGGAATTCCGAGAACAATGGAAGAGTTCTGAAGCATTTTTAAAAGTCAGTGGAATTCTGAGAACAATAGAAGAGTTGTGAAGGATTTTTAAGCGTCAGCGGAATTCCGAGAACAATGGACGAATTCCGAAGCATTTTTAAACTTCAAAACTTCAGCAGAATTCCAAGAACAATGGAAGAGTTTCGAAGCATTCTTAAACTTCAGCGGAATTCCGAGAACAAAGGAAGAGTTCCGAAGCATTTTTAAAAGTCAGCGGAATTCCGAGAACAATAGAAGAGTTCCGAAGCATTTTTAAACTTCAGCAGAATTCCTGGATCAATGGAAGAGTTCCGAAGCATTTTTAAAAGTCAGCAGAATTCCGAGAACAATAGAAGGGTACCAAAGCATGTTTAAACTTCAGCGGAATTCTGAGAACAATGTAAGAGTTCCGAAGCATTTTTAAACTTCACCGGAATTCCGAGAACAATGGAAGAGTTCCGAAGCATTTGTAAACGTCAGCGGAATTCCGAGAACAATGCAAGAGTTCTGAATCATTTTTAAACGTCAGCGGAATTTTGAAAACAATGGAAGAGTTCCGAAGCATTTTTAAATGTCAGCGGAATTCCGAGAACAATGGAAGAGTTCTGAATCATTTTTAAACGTCAGCGGAATTTTGAAAACAATGGAAGAGTTCCGAAGCATTTTAAAAAGTCAGCGGAATTCCGAGAACACTGGAAGAGTTCCGAAGCATTTTTAAACTTCAGCGGAATTTGGAGAACAATCGAAGAGTTCCGAAGCATTTTTAAAAGTCAGCGGAATTCCGAGAACAATGGAAGCTTTGTGAAGCATTTTTAAACGTCAGCGGAATTCCGAGAACAATGGAAGAGTTCCGAAGCATTTTGAAACGTCAGCGGAATTCCGAGAACAATGGAAGAGTTCTGAAGCATTTTTAAACGTCAGCGGAATTTTGAAAACAATGGAAGATTTCCGAAGCATTTTTAAACGTCAGCGGAGTTCTGCGAACGCTGGAAGAGTTCCGAAGCATTTTTAAACTTCAGCGGAATTTGGAGAACAATCGAAGAGTTCCGAAGCATTTTTAAAAGTCAGCGGAATTCCGAGAACACTGGAAGAGTTCCGAAGCATTTTTAAACTTCAGCGGAATTTGGAGAACAATCGAAGAGTTCCGAAGCATTTTTAAACTTCAAAACTTCAGCAGAATTCCAAGAACAATGGAAGAGTTTCGAAGCATTCTTAAACTTCAGCGGAATTCCGAGAGCAATGGAAGAGTTCCGAAGCATTTTTAAAAGTCAGCGGAATTCCGAGAACAATAGAAGAGTTCCGAAGCATTTTTAAACTTCAGCAGAATTCCTGGATCAATGGAAGAGTTCCGAAGCATTTTTAAAAGTCAGCAGAATTCCGAGAACAATAGAAGGGTACGAAAGCATGTTTAAACTTCAGTGGAATTCTGAGAACAATGTAAGAGTTCCGAAGCATTTTTAAACTTCACCGGAATTCCGAGAACAATGGAAGAGTTCCGAAGCATTTTTAAACGTCAGCGGAATTCCAAGAACAATGGAAGAGTTCTGAATCATTTTTAAACGTCAGCGGAATTTTGAAAACAATGGAAGATTTCAGAAGCATTTTTAAACGTCAGCGGAATTCTGCGAACACTGGAAGACTTCCGAAGCATTTTTAAACTTCAGCGGAATTTGGAGAACAATCGAAGAGATCTGAAGCATTTTTAAAAGTCAGCGGAATTCCGAGAACACTGGAAGAGTTCCGAAGCATTTTTAAACTTCAGCGGAATTTGGAGAACAATCGAATAGTTCCGAAGAATTTTTAAAAGTCAGCGGAATTCCGAGAACAATGGAAGCTTTGTGAAGCATTTTTAAACGTCAGCGGAATTCCGAGAACAATGGAAGAGTTCCGAAGCATTTTTAAACGTCAGCGGAATTCCGAGAACAATGGACGAGTTCTGAAGCCTTTTTAAATGTCAGCGGAATTCCGAGAACAATGAAAGAGTTCTGAAGCATTTTTAAAAGTCAGCGGAATTCTGAGAACAATAGAAGAGTTGTGAAGCAATTTTAAGCGTCAGCGGAATTCCGAGAACAATGGAAGAGTTCCGAAGCATTTTTAAACGTCAGCGGAATTTTGAAAACAATGGAAGAGTTCCGAAGCATTTTTAAACTTCAGCGGAATTTGGAGAACAATCGAAGAGTTCCGAAGCATTTTTAAAAGTCAGCGGAATTCCGAGAACAATGGAAGCTTTGTGAAGCATTTTTAAACGTCAGCGGAATTCCGAGAACAATGGAAGAGTTCTAAAGCCTTTTTAAATGTCAGCGGAATTCCGAGAACAATGGAAGAGTTCCAAAGCATTTTTAAATGTCAGCGGAATTCTGAGAACAATGGAAGAGTTCCGAAGCATTTTTAAACTTCAGCAGAATTCCGAGAACAATGGAAGAGTTCCGAAGCATACTTAAACTTCAGCAGAATTCCGAGAACAATGGAAGAGTTCCGAAGCATTCTTAAACTTCAGCGGAATTCCGAGAACAATGGAAGAGTTCCGAAGCATTTTTAAAAGTCAGCGGAATTCCGAGAACAATGGAAGAGTTCCGAAGCATTTTTAAAAGTCAGCAGAATTCCGAGAACAATAGAAGGGTACCAAAGCATGTTTAAACTTCAGCGGAATTCTGAGAACAATGTAAGAGTTCCGAAGCATTTTTAAACTTCACCGGAATTCCGAGAACAATGGAAGAGTTCCGAAGCATTTTTAAACGTCAGCGGAATTCCGAGAACAATGGAAGAGTTCTGAAGCATTTTTAAACGTCAGCGGAATTTTGAAAACAATGGAAGATTTCCAAAGCATTTTTAAACGTCAGCGGAGTTCTGCGAACACTGGAAGAGTTCCGAAGCATTTTTAAACTTCAGCGGAATTTGGAGAACAATCGAAGAGTTCCGAAGCATTTTTAAACTTCAGCGGAATTTGGAGAACAATCGAAGAGTTCCGAAGCATTTTTAAAAGTCAGCGGAATTCCGAGAACAATGGAAGAGTTCTGAAGCCTTTTTAAATGTCAGCGGAATTCCGAGAACAATGGAAGAGTTCTGAAGCATTTTTAAAAGTCAGCGGAATTCTGAGAACAATAGAGGAGTTGTGAAGCAATTTTAAGCGTCAGCGGAATTCCGAGAACAATGGAAGAGTTCCGAAGCATTTTTAAATGTCAGCGGAATTCCGAGAACAATGGAAGAGTTCTGAAGCATTTTTAAAAGTCAGTGGAATTCTGAGAACAATAGAAGAGTTGTGAAGGATTTTTAAGCGTCAGCGGAATTCCGAGAACAATGGACGAATTCCGAAGCATTTTTAAACTTCAAAACTTCAGCAGAATTCCAAGAACAATGGAAGAGTTTCGAAGCATTCTTAAACTTCAGCGGAATTCCGAGAACAAAGGAAGAGTTCCGAAGCATTTTTAAAAGTCAGCGGAATTCCGAGAACAATAGAAGAGTTCCGAAGCATTTTTAAACTTCAGCAGAATTCCTGGATCAATGGAAGAGTTCCGAAGCATTTTTAAAAGTCAGCAGAATTCCGAGAACAATAGAAGGGTACCAAAGCATGTTTAAACTTCAGCGGAATTCTTAGAACAATGTAAGAGTTCCGAAGCATTTTTAAACTTCACCGGAATTCCGAGAACAATGGAAGAGTTCCGAAGCATTTTTAAACGTCAGCGGAATTCCGAGAACAATGCAAGAGTTCTGAATCATTTTTAAACGTCAGCGGAATTTTGAAAACAATGGAAGAGTTCCAAAGCATTTTTAAATGTCAGCGGAATTCCGAGAACAATGGAAGAGTTCTGAATCATTTTTAAACGTCAGCGGAATTTTGAAAACAATGGAAGAGTTCCAAAGCATTTTTAAATGTCAGCGGAATTCCGAGAACAATGGAAGAGTTCTGAAGCATTTTTAAAAGTCAGTGGAATTCTGAGAACAATAGAAGAGTTGTGAAGGATTTTTAAGCGTCAGCGGAATTCCGAGAACAATGGACGAATTCCGAAGCATTTTTAAACTTCAAAACTTCAGCAGAATTCCAAGAACAATGGAAGAGTTTCGAAGCATTCTTAAACTTCAGCGGAATTCCGAGAACAAAGGAAGAGTTCCGAAGCATTTTTAAAAGTCAGCGGAATTCCGAGAACAATAGAAGAGTTCCGAAGCATTTTTAAACTTCAGCAGAATTCCTGGATCAATGGAAGAGTTCCGAAGCATTTTTAAAAGTCAGCAGAATTCCGAGAACAATAGAAGGGTACCAAAGCATGTTTAAACTTCAGCGGAATTCTGAGAACAATGTAAGAGTTCCGAAGCATTTTTAAACTTCACCGGAATTCCGAGAACAATGGAAGAGTTCCGAAGCATTTGTAAACGTCAGCGGAATTCCGAGAACAATGCAAGAGTTCTGAATCATTTTTAAACGTCAGCGGAATTTTGAAAACAATGGAAGAGTTCCGAAGCATTTTTAAATGTCAGCGGAATTCCGAGAACAATGGAAGAGTTCTGAATCATTTTTAAACGTCAGCGGAATTTTGAAAACAATGGAAGAGTTCCGAAGCATTTTAAAAAGTCAGCGGAATTCCGAGAACACTGGAAGAGTTCCGAAGCATTTTTAAACTTCAGCGGAATTTGGAGAACAATCGAAGAGTTCCGAAGCATTTTTAAAAGTCAGCGGAATTCCGAGAACAATGGAAGCTTTGTGAAGCATTTTTAAACGTCAGCGGAATTCCGAGAACAATGGAAGAGTTCCGAAGCATTTTGAAACGTCAGCGGAATTCCGAGAACAATGGAAGAGTTCTGAAGCATTTTTAAACGTCAGCGGAATTTTGAAAACAATGGAAGATTTCCGAAGCATTTTTAAACGTCAGCGGAGTTCTGCGAACGCTGGAAGAGTTCCGAAGCATTTTTAAACTTCAGCGGAATTTGGAGAACAATCGAAGAGTTCCGAAGCATTTTTAAAAGTCAGCGGAATTCCGAGAACACTGGAAGAGTTCCGAAGCATTTTTAAACTTCAGCGGAATTTGGAGAACAATCGAAGAGTTCCGAAGCATTTTTAAAAGTCAGCGGAATTCCGAGAACAATGGAAGCTTTGTGAAGCATTTTTAAACGTCAGCGGAATTCCGAGAACAATGGAAGAGTTCCGAAGCATTTTGAAACGTCAGCGGAATTCCGAGAACAATGGAAGTGTTCTGAAGCCTTTTTAAATTTCAGCGGAATTCCGAGAACAATGGAAGAGTTCCGAAGCATTTTTAAATGTCAGCGGAATTCTGAGAACAGTGGAAGAGTTCCGAAGCATTTTTAAACTTTAGCAGAATTCCGAGAACAATGGAAGAGTTCCGAAGCATACTTAAACTTCAGCAGAATTCCGAGAACAATGGAAGAGTTCTGAAGCATTTTTTAAAGTCAGCGGAATAACGAGAACAATGGAAGAGTTGTGAAGCATTTTTAAACGTCAGCGGAATTCCAGAACAATGGAAGAGTTCTGAAGCATTTTTAAATGTCAGCGGAATTCCGAGAACAATGGAAGAGTTCTGAAGCATTTTTAAACGTCAGCGGATTTTGAAAACAATGGAAGATTTCCGAAGCATTATTAAACGTCAGCGGAATTCTGTGAACACTGGAAGAGTTCCGAAGCATTTTTAAACTTCAGCGGAATTTGGAGAACAATCGAAGAGTTCCGAATCAATTTTAAAAGTCAGCGGAATTCCGAGAACAATGGAAAGGTTGTGAAGCATTTTTAAACGTCAGTGGAATTCCAAGAACAATGGAAGAGTTCCGAAGCATTTTTAAACGTCAGCGGAATTCCGAGAACAATGGAAGAGTTCCGAAGCATTTTTAAATGTAAGCGGAATTCTGAGAACAATGGAAGAGTTCTGAAGCATTCTTAAACTTCAGCGGAATTCCGAGAACAATGGAAGAGTTTTGAAGCAATTTTAAGCGTCAGCGGAATTCCGACAACAATGGAAGAGTTCCGAAGCATTTTTAAAAGTAAGCGGAATTCTGAGAACAATAGAAGAGTTGTGAAGCATTTTTAAGCGTCAGCGGAATTCCGAGAACAATGGAAGAATTCCGAAGCATTTTTAAACTTCAAAACTTCAGCAGAATTCCAAGAACAATGGAAGAGTTTCGAAGCATTCTTAAACTTCAGCGGAATTCCGAGAGCAATGGAAGAGTTCCGAAGCATTTTTAAAAGTCAGCGGAATTCCGAGAACAATAGAAGAGTTCCGAAGCATTTTTAAACTTCAGCAGAATTCCTGGATCAATGGAAGAGTTCCGAAGCATTTTTAAAAGTCAGCAGAATTCCGAGAACAATAGAAGGGTACGAAAGCATGTTTAAACTTCAGTGGAATTCTGAGAACAATGTAAGAGTTCCGAAGCATTTTTAAACTTCACCGGAATTCCGAGAACAATGGAAGAGTTCCGAAGCATTTTTAAACGTCAGCGGAATTCCAAGAACAATGGAAGAGTTCTGAATCATTTTTAAACGTCAGCGGAATTTTGAAAACAATGGAAGATTTCAGAAGCATTTTTAAACGTCAGCGGAATTCTGCGAACACTGGAAGACTTCCGAAGCATTTTTAAACTTCAGCGGAATTTGGAGAACAATCGAAGAGATCTGAAGCATTTTTAAAAGTCAGCGGAATTCCGAGAACACTGGAAGAGTTCCGAAGCATTTTTAAACTTCAGCGGAATTTGGAGAACAATCGAATAGTTCCGAAGAATTTTTAAAAGTCAGCGGAATTCCGAGAACAATGGAAGCTTTGTGAAGCATTTTTAAACGTCAGTGGAATTCCGAGAACAATGGAAGAGTTCCGATGCATTTTTAAACGTCAGCGGAATTCCGAGAACAATGGAAGAGTTCTGAAGCCTTTTTAAATGTCAGCGGAATTCCGAGAACAATGAAAGAGTTCTGAAGCATTTTTAAAAGTCAGCGGAATTCTGAGAACAATAGAAGAGTTGTGAAGCAATTTTAAGCGTCAGCGGAATTCCGAGAACAATGGAAGAGTTCCGAAGCATTTTTAAACGTCAGCGGAATTTTGAAAACAATGGAAGAGTTCCGAAGCATTTTTAAACTTCAGCGGAATTTGGAGAACAATCGAAGAGTTCCGAAGCATTTTTAAAAGTCAGCGGAATTCCGAGAACAATGGAAGCTTTGTGAAGCATTTTTAAACGTCAGCGGAATTCCGAGAACAATGGAAGAGTTCTAAAGCCTTTTTAAATGTCAGCGGAATTCCGAGAACAATGGAAGAGTTCCAAAGCATTTTTAAATGTCAGCGGAATTCTGAGAACAATGGAAGAGTTCCGAAGCATTTTTAAACTTCAGCAGAATTCCGAGAACAATGGAAGAATTCCGAAGCATACTTAAACTTCAGCAGAATTCCGAGAACAATGGAAGAGTTCCGAAGCATTCTTAAACTTCAGCGGAATTCCGAGAACAATGGAAGAGTTCCGAAGCATTATTAAAAGTCAGCGGAATTCCGAGAACAATGGAAGAGTTCCGAAGCATTTTTAAAAGTCAGCAGAATTCCGAGAACAATAGAAGGGTACCAAAGCATGTTTAAACTTCAGCGGAATTCTGAGAACAATGTAAGAGTTCCGAAGCATTTTTAAACTTCACCGGAATTCCGAGAACAATGGAAGAGTTCCGAAGCATTTTTAAACGTCAGCGGAATTCCGAGAACAATGGAAGAGTTCTGAAGCATTTTTAAACGTCAGCGGAATTTTGAAAACAATGGAAGATTTCCAAAGCATTTTTAAACGTCAGCGGAGTTCTGCGAACACTGGAAGAGTTCCGAAGCATTTTTAAACTTCAGCGGAATTTGGAGAACAATCGAAGAGTTCCGAAGCATTTTTAAACTTCAGCGGAATTTGGAGAACAATCGAAGAGTTCCGAAGCATTTTTAAAAGTCAGCGGAATTCCGAGAACAATGGAAGAGTTCTGAAGCCTTTTTAAATGTCAGCGGAATTCCGAGAACAATGGAAGAGTTCTGAAGCATTTTTAAAAGTCAGCGGAATTCTGAGAACAATAGAAGAGTTGTGAAGCAATTTTAAGCGTCAGCGGAATTCCGAGAACAATGGAAGAGTTCCGAAGCATTTTTAAATGTCAGCGGAATTCCGAGAACAATGGAAGAGTTCTGAAGCATTTTTAAAAGTCAGTGGAATTCTGAGAACAATAGAAGAGTTGTGAAGGATTTTTAAGCGTCAGCGGAATTCCGAGAACAATGGACGAATTCCGAAGCATTTTTAAACTTCAAAACTTCAGCAGAATTCCAAGAACAATGGAAGAGTTTCGAAGCATTCTTAAACTTCAGCGGAATTCCGAGAACAAAGGAAGAGTTCCGAAGCATTTTTAAAAGTCAGCGGAATTCCGAGAACAATAGAAGAGTTCCGAAGCATTTTTAAACTTCAGCAGAATTCCTGGATCAATGGAAGAGTTCCGAAGCATTTTTAAAAGTCAGCAGAATTCCGAGAACAATAGAAGGGTACCAAAGCATGTTTAAACTTCAGCGGAATTCTGAGAACAATGTAAGAGTTCCGAAGCATTTTTAAACTTCACCGGAATTCCGAGAACAATGGAAGAGTTCCGAAGCATTTTTAAACGTCAGCGGAATTCCGAGAACAATGCAAGAGTTCTGAATCATTTTTAAACGTCAGCGGAATTTTGAAAACAATGGAAGAGTTCCGAAGCATTTTTAAATGTCAGCGGAATTCCGAGAACAATGGAAGAGTTCTGAATCATTTTTAAACGTCAGCGGAATTTTGAAAACAATGGAAGAGTTCCGAAGCATTTTTAAAAGTCAGCGGAATTCCGAGAACACTGGAAGAGTTCCGAAGCATTTTTAAACTTCAGCGGAATTTGGAGAACAATCGAAGAGTTCCGAAGCATTTTTAAAAGTCAGCGGAATTCCGAGAACAATGGAAGCTTTGTGAAGCATTTTTAAACGTCAGCGGAATTCCGAGAACAATGGAAGAGTTCGGAAGCATTTTGAAACGTCAGCGGAATTCCGAGAACAATGGAAGAGTTCTGAAGCATTTTTAAACGTCAGCGGAATTTTGAAAACAATGGAAGATTTCCGAAGCATTTTTAAACGTCAGCGGAGTTCTGCGAACGCTGGAAGAGTTCCGAAGCATTTTTAAACTTCAGCGGAATTTGGAGAACAATCGAAGAGTTCCGAAGCATTTTTAAAAGTCAGCGGAATTCCGAGAACACTGGAAGAGTTCCGAAGCATTTTTAAACTTCAGCGGAATTTGGAGAACAATCGAAGAGTTCCGAAGCATTTTTAAAAGTCAGCGGAATTCCGAGAACAATGGAAGCTTTGTGAAGCATTTTTAAACGTCAGCGGAATTCCGAGAACAATGGAAGAGTTCCGAAGCATTTTGAAACGTCAGCGGAATTCCGAGAACAATGGAAGTGTTCTGAAGCCTTTTTAAATGTCAGCGGAATTCCGAGAACAATGGAAGAGTTCCGAAGCATTTTTAAACTTTAGCAGAATTCCGAGAACAATGGAAGAGTTCCGAAGCATACTTAAACTTCAGCAGAATTCCGAGAACAATGGAAGAGTTCTGAAGCATTTTTTAAAGTCAGCGGAATAACGAGAACAATGGAAGAGTTGTGAAGCATTTTTAAACGTCAGCGGAATTCCAGAACAATGGAAGAGTTCTGAAGCATTTTTAAATGTCAGCGGAATTCTGTGAACACTGGAAGAGTTCCGAAGCATTTTTAAACTTCAGCGGAATTTGGAGAACAATCGAAGAGTTCCGAATCAATTTTAAAAGTCAGCGGAATTCCGAGAACAATGGAAAGGTTGTGAAGCATTTTTAAACGTCAGTGGAATTCCAAGAACAACGGAAGAGTTCCGAAGCATTTTTAAACGTCAGCGGAATTCCGAGAACAATGGAAGAGTTCTGAATCATTTTTAAACGTCAGCGGAATTTTGAAAACAATGGAAGAGTTCCAAAGCATTTTTAAATGTCAGCGGAATTCCGAGAACAATGGAAGAGTTCTGAATCATTTTTAAACGTCAGCGGAATTTTGAAAACAATGGAAGAGTTCCAAAGCATTTTTAAATGTCAGCGGAATTCCGAGAACAATGGAAGAGTTCTGAAGCATTTTTAAAAGTCAGTGGAATTCTGAGAACAATAGAAGAGTTGTGAAGGATTTTTAAGCGTCAGCGGAATTCCGAGAACAATGGACGAATTCCGAAGCATTTTTAAACTTCAAAACTTCAGCAGAATTCCAAGAACAATGGAAGAGTTTCGAAGCATTCTTAAACTTCAGCGGAATTCCGAGAACAAAGGAAGAGTTCCGAAGCATTTTTAAAAGTCAGCGGAATTCCGAGAACAATAGAAGAGTTCCGAAGCATTTTTAAACTTCAGCAGAATTCCTGGATCAATGGAAGAGTTCCGAAGCATTTTTAAAAGTCAGCAGAATTCCGAGAACAATAGAAGGGTACCAAAGCATGTTTAAACTTCAGCGGAATTCTGAGAACAATGTAAGAGTTCCGAAGCATTTTTAAACTTCACCGGAATTCCGAGAACAATGGAAGAGTTCCGAAGCATTTGTAAACGTCAGCGGAATTCCGAGAACAATGCAAGAGTTCTGAATCATTTTTAAACGTCAGCGGAATTTTGAAAACAATGGAAGAGTTCCGAAGCATTTTTAAATGTCAGCGGAATTCCGAGAACAATGGAAGAGTTCTGAATCATTTTTAAACGTCAGCGGAATTTTGAAAACAATGGAAGAGTTCCGAAGCATTTTAAAAAGTCAGCGGAATTCCGAGAACACTGGAAGAGTTCCGAAGCATTTTTAAACTTCAGCGGAATTTGGAGAACAATCGAAGAGTTCCGAAGCATTTTTAAAAGTCAGCGGAATTCCGAGAACAATGGAAGCTTTGTGAAGCATTTTTAAACGTCAGCGGAATTCCGAGAACAATGGAAGAGTTCCGAAGCATTTTGAAACGTCAGCGGAATTCCGAGAACAATGGAAGAGTTCTGAAGCATTTTTAAACGTCAGCGGAATTTTGAAAACAATGGAAGATTTCCGAAGCATTTTTAAACGTCAGCGGAGTTCTGCGAACGCTGGAAGAGTTCCGAAGCATTTTTAAACTTCAGCGGAATTTGGAGAACAATCGAAGAGTTCCGAAGCATTTTTAAAAGTCAGCGGAATTCCGAGAACACTGGAAGAGTTCCGAAGCATTTTTAAACTTCAGCGGAATTTGGAGAACAATCGAAGAGTTCCGAAGCATTTTTAAAAGTCAGCGGAATTCCGAGAACAATGGAAGCTTTGTGAAGCATTTTTAAACGTCAGCGGAATTCCGAGAACAATGGAAGAGTTCCGAAGCATTTTGAAACGTCAGCGGAATTCCGAGAACAATGGAAGTGTTCTGAAGCCTTTTTAAATTTCAGCGGAATTCCGAGAACAATGGAAGAGTTCCGAAGCATTTTTAAATGTCAGCGGAATTCTGAGAACAGTGGAAGAGTTCCGAAGCATTTTTAAACTTTAGCAGAATTCCGAGAACAATGGAAGAGTTCCGAAGCATACTTAAACTTCAGCAGAATTCCGAGAACAATGGAAGAGTTCTGAAGCATTTTTTAAAGTCAGCGGAATAACGAGAACAATGGAAGAGTTGTGAAGCATTTTTAAACGTCAGCGGAATTCCAGAACAATGGAAGAGTTCTGAAGCATTTTTAAATGTCAGCGGAATTCCGAGAACAATGGAAGAGTTCTGAAGCATTTTTAAACGTCAGCGGATTTTGAAAACAATGGAAGATTTCCGAAGCATTATTAAACGTCAGCGGAATTCTGTGAACACTGGAAGAGTTCCGAAGCATTTTTAAACTTCAGCGGAATTTGGAGAACAATCGAAGAGTTCCGAATCAATTTTAAAAGTCAGCGGAATTCCGAGAACAATGGAAAGGTTGTGAAGCATTTTTAAACGTCAGTGGAATTCCAAGAACAATGGAAGAGTTCCGAAGCATTTTTAAACGTCAGCGGAATTCCGAGAACAATGGAAGAGTTCCGAAGCATTTTTAAATGTAAGCGGAATTCTGAGAACAATGGAAGAGTTCTGAAGCATTCTTAAACTTCAGCGGAATTCCGAGAACAATGGAAGAGTTTTGAAGCAATTTTAAGCGTCAGCGGAATTCCGACAACAATGGAAGAGTTCCGAAGCATTTTTAAAAGTAAGCGGAATTCTGAGAACAATAGAAGAGTTGTGAAGCATTTTTAAGCGTCAGCGGAATTCCGAGAACAATGGAAGAATTCCGAAGCATTTTTAAACTTCAAAACTTCAGCAGAATTCCAAGAACAATGGAAGAGTTTCGAAGCATTCTTAAACTTCAGCGGAATTCCGAGAGCAATGGAAGAGTTCCGAAGCATTTTTAAAAGTCAGCGGAATTCCGAGAACAATAGAAGAGTTCCGAAGCATTTTTAAACTTCAGCAGAATTCCTGGATCAATGGAAGAGTTCCGAAGCATTTTTAAAAGTCAGCAGAATTCCGAGAACAATAGAAGGGTACGAAAGCATGTTTAAACTTCAGTGGAATTCTGAGAACAATGTAAGAGTTCCGAAGCATTTTTAAACTTCACCGGAATTCCGAGAACAATGGAAGAGTTCCGAAGCATTTTTAAACGTCAGCGGAATTCCAAGAACAATGGAAGAGTTCTGAATCATTTTTAAACGTCAGCGGAATTTTGAAAACAATGGAAGATTTCAGAAGCATTTTTAAACGTCAGCGGAATTCTGCGAACACTGGAAGACTTCCGAAGCATTTTTAAACTTCAGCGGAATTTGGAGAACAATCGAAGAGATCTGAAGCATTTTTAAAAGTCAGCGGAATTCCGAGAACACTGGAAGAGTTCCGAAGCATTTTTAAACTTCAGCGGAATTTGGAGAACAATCGAATAGTTCCGAAGAATTTTTAAAAGTCAGCGGAATTCCGAGAACAATGGAAGCTTTGTGAAGCATTTTTAAACGTCAGTGGAATTCCGAGAACAATGGAAGAGTTCCGATGCATTTTTAAACGTCAGCGGAATTCCGAGAACAATGGAAGAGTTCTGAAGCCTTTTTAAATGTCAGCGGAATTCCGAGAACAATGAAAGAGTTCTGAAGCATTTTTAAAAGTCAGCGGAATTCTGAGAACAATAGAAGAGTTGTGAAGCAATTTTAAGCGTCAGCGGAATTCCGAGAACAATGGAAGAGTTCCGAAGCATTTTTAAACGTCAGCGGAATTTTGAAAACAATGGAAGAGTTCCGAAGCATTTTTAAACTTCAGCGGAATTTGGAGAACAATCGAAGAGTTCCGAAGCATTTTTAAAAGTCAGCGGAATTCCGAGAACAATGGAAGCTTTGTGAAGCATTTTTAAACGTCAGCGGAATTCCGAGAACAATGGAAGAGTTCTAAAGCCTTTTTAAATGTCAGCGGAATTCCGAGAACAATGGAAGAGTTCCAAAGCATTTTTAAATGTCAGCGGAATTCTGAGAACAATGGAAGAGTTCCGAAGCATTTTTAAACTTCAGCAGAATTCCGAGAACAATGGAAGAATTCCGAAGCATACTTAAACTTCAGCAGAATTCCGAGAACAATGGAAGAGTTCCGAAGCATTCTTAAACTTCAGCGGAATTCCGAGAACAATGGAAGAGTTCCGAAGCATTATTAAAAGTCAGCGGAATTCCGAGAACAATGGAAGAGTTCCGAAGCATTTTTAAAAGTCAGCAGAATTCCGAGAACAATAGAAGGGTACCAAAGCATGTTTAAACTTCAGCGGAATTCTGAGAACAATGTAAGAGTTCCGAAGCATTTTTAAACTTCACCGGAATTCCGAGAACAATGGAAGAGTTCCGAAGCATTTTTAAACGTCAGCGGAATTCCGAGAACAATGGAAGAGTTCTGAAGCATTTTTAAACGTCAGCGGAATTTTGAAAACAATGGAAGATTTCCAAAGCATTTTTAAACGTCAGCGGAGTTCTGCGAACACTGGAAGAGTTCCGAAGCATTTTTAAACTTCAGCGGAATTTGGAGAACAATCGAAGAGTTCCGAAGCATTTTTAAACTTCAGCGGAATTTGGAGAACAATCGAAGAGTTCCGAAGCATTTTTAAAAGTCAGCGGAATTCCGAGAACAATGGAAGAGTTCTGAAGCCTTTTTAAATGTCAGCGGAATTCCGAGAACAATGGAAGAGTTCTGAAGCATTTTTAAAAGTCAGCGGAATTCTGAGAACAATAGAAGAGTTGTGAAGCAATTTTAAGCGTCAGCGGAATTCCGAGAACAATGGAAGAGTTCCGAAGCATTTTTAAATGTCAGCGGAATTCCGAGAACAATGGAAGAGTTCTGAAGCATTTTTAAAAGTCAGTGGAATTCTGAGAACAATAGAAGAGTTGTGAAGGATTTTTAAGCGTCAGCGGAATTCCGAGAACAATGGACGAATTCCGAAGCATTTTTAAACTTCAAAACTTCAGCAGAATTCCAAGAACAATGGAAGAGTTTCGAAGCATTCTTAAACTTCAGCGGAATTCCGAGAACAAAGGAAGAGTTCCGAAGCATTTTTAAAAGTCAGCGGAATTCCGAGAACAATAGAAGAGTTCCGAAGCATTTTTAAACTTCAGCAGAATTCCTGGATCAATGGAAGAGTTCCGAAGCATTTTTAAAAGTCAGCAGAATTCCGAGAACAATAGAAGGGTACCAAAGCATGTTTAAACTTCAGCGGAATTCTGAGAACAATGTAAGAGTTCCGAAGCATTTTTAAACTTCACCGGAATTCCGAGAACAATGGAAGAGTTCCGAAGCATTTTTAAACGTCAGCGGAATTCCGAGAACAATGCAAGAGTTCTGAATCATTTTTAAACGTCAGCGGAATTTTGAAAACAATGGAAGAGTTCCGAAGCATTTTTAAATGTCAGCGGAATTCCGAGAACAATGGAAGAGTTCTGAATCATTTTTAAACGTCAGCGGAATTTTGAAAACAATGGAAGAGTTCCGAAGCATTTTTAAAAGTCAGCGGAATTCCGAGAACACTGGAAGAGTTCCGAAGCATTTTTAAACTTCAGCGGAATTTGGAGAACAATCGAAGAGTTCCGAAGCATTTTTAAAAGTCAGCGGAATTCCGAGAACAATGGAAGCTTTGTGAAGCATTTTTAAACGTCAGCGGAATTCCGAGAACAATGGAAGAGTTCGGAAGCATTTTGAAACGTCAGCGGAATTCCGAGAACAATGGAAGAGTTCTGAAGCATTTTTAAACGTCAGCGGAATTTTGAAAACAATGGAAGATTTCCGAAGCATTTTTAAACGTCAGCGGAGTTCTGCGAACGCTGGAAGAGTTCCGAAGCATTTTTAAACTTCAGCGGAATTTGGAGAACAATCGAAGAGTTCCGAAGCATTTTTAAAAGTCAGCGGAATTCCGAGAACACTGGAAGAGTTCCGAAGCATTTTTAAACTTCAGCGGAATTTGGAGAACAATCGAAGAGTTCCGAAGCATTTTTAAAAGTCAGCGGAATTCCGAGAACAATGGAAGCTTTGTGAAGCATTTTTAAACGTCAGCGGAATTCCGAGAACAATGGAAGAGTTCCGAAGCATTTTGAAACGTCAGCGGAATTCCGAGAACAATGGAAGTGTTCTGAAGCCTTTTTAAATGTCAGCGGAATTCCGAGAACAATGGAAGAGTTCCGAAGCATTTTTAAACTTTAGCAGAATTCCGAGAACAATGGAAGAGTTCCGAAGCATACTTAAACTTCAGCAGAATTCCGAGAACAATGGAAGAGTTCTGAAGCATTTTTTAAAGTCAGCGGAATAACGAGAACAATGGAAGAGTTGTGAAGCATTTTTAAACGTCAGCGGAATTCCAGAACAATGGAAGAGTTCTGAAGCATTTTTAAATGTCAGCGGAATTCCGAGAACAATGGAAGAGTTCTGAAGCATTTTTAAACGTCAGCGGATTTTGAAAACAATGGAAGATTTCCGAAGCATTTTTAAACGTCAGCGGAATTCTGTGAACACTGGAAGAGTTCCGAAGCATTTTTAAACTTCAGCGGAATTTGGAGAACAATCGAAGAGTTCCGAATCAATTTTAAAAGTCAGCGGAATTCCGAGAACAATGGAAAGGTTGTGAAGCATTTTTAAACGTCAGTGGAATTCCAAGAACAACGGAAGAGTTCCGAAGCATTTTTAAACGTCAGCGGAATTCCGAGAACAATGGAAGAGTTCCGAAGCATTTTTAAATGTAAGCGGAATTCTGAGAACAATGGAAGAGTTCTGAAGCATTTTTAAAAGTCAGCAGAATTCTGAGAACAATAGAAGAGTTGTGAAGCATTTTTAAGCGTCAGCGGAATTCAGAGAACAATGGAAGAATTCCGAAGCATTTTTAAACGTCAGCGGAATTACGAGAACAATGGAAGAGTTCCGAAGCATTTTTAAACTTCAGCGGAATTTGGAGAACAATCGAAGAGTTCCGAAGCATTTTTAAAAGTCAGCGGAATTCCGAGAACAATGGAAGCTTTGTGAAGCATTTTTAAACGTCAGCGGAATTCCGAGAACAATGGAAGAGTTCCGAAGCATTTTTAAACGTCAGCGGAATTCCGAGAACAATGGAAGAGTTCTAAAGCCTTTTTAAATGTCAGCGGAATTCCGAGAACAATGGAAGAGTTCCGAAGCATTTTTAAATGTCAGCGGAATTCTGAGAACAATGGAAGAGTTCCGAAGCATTTTTAAACTTCAGCAGAATTCCGAGAACAATGGAAGAGTTCTGAAGCATACTTAAACTTCAGCAGAATTCCGAGAACAATGGGAGAGTTCCGAAGCATTTTTAAACTTCAAAACTTCAGCAGAATTCCGAGAACAATGGAAGAGTTCCGAAGCATTCTTAAACTTCAGCGGAATTCTGAGAACAGTGGAAGAGTTCTGAAGCATTTTTTAAAGTCAGCGGAATAACGAGAACAATGGAAGAGTTGTGAAGCATTTTTAAACGTCAGCGGAATTCCAGAACAATGGAAGAGTTCTGAAGCATTTTTAAATGTCAGCGGAATTCCGAGAACAATGGAAGAGTTCTGAAGCATTTTTAAACGTCAGCGGATTTTGAAAACAATGGAAGATTTCCGAAGCATTTTTAAACATCAGCGGAATTCTGTGAACACTGGAAGTGTTCCGAAGCATTTTTAAACTTCAGCGGAATTTGGAGAACAATCGAAGAGTTCCGAATCAATTTTAAAAGTCAGCGGAATTCCGAGAACAATGGAAAGGTTGTGAAGCATTTTTAAACGTCAGTGGAATTCCAAGAACAATGGAAGAGTTCCGAAGCATTTTTAAACGTCAGCGGAATTCCGAGAACAATGGAAGAGTTCCGAAGCATTTTTAAATGTAAGCGGAATTCTGAGAACAATGGAAGAGTTCTGAAGCATTCTTAAACTTCAGCGGAATTCCGAGAACAATGGAAGAGTTTTGAAGCAATTTTAAGCGTCAGCGGAATTCCGACAACAATGGAAGAGTTCCGAAGCATTTTTAAAAGTAAATGGAATTCTGAGAACAATAGAAGAGTTGTGAAGCATTTTTAAGCGTCAGCGGAATTCCGAGAACAATGGAAGAATTCCGAAGCATTTTTAAACTTCAAAACTTCAGCAGAATTCCAAGAACAATGGAAGAGTTTCGAAGCATTCTTAAACTACAGCGGAATTCCGAGAGCAATGGAAGAGTTCCGAAGCATTTTTAAAAGTCAGCGGAATTCCGAGAACAATAGAAGAGTTCCGAAGCATTTTTAAACTTCAGCAGAATTCCTGGATCAATGGAAGAGTTCCGAAGCATTTTTAAAAGTCAGCTGAATTCCGAGAACAATAGAAGGGTACGAAAGCATGTTTAAACTTCAGTGGAATTCTGAGAAAAATGTAAGAGTTCCGAAGCATTTTTAAACTTCACCGGAATTCCGAGAACAATGGAAGAGTTCCGAAGCATTTTTAAACGTCAGCGGAATTCCAAGAACAATGGAAGAGTTCTGAATCATTTTTAAACGTCAGCGGAATTTTGAAAACAATGGAAGATTTCAGAAGCATTTTTAAACGTCAGCGGAATTCTGCGAACACTGGAAGACTTCCGAAGCATTTTTAAACTTCAGCGGAATTTGGAGAACAATCGAAGAGATCTGAAGCATTTTTAAATGTCAGCGGAATTCCGAGAACACTGGAAGAGTTCCGAAGCATTTTTAAACTTCAGCGGAATTTGGAGAACAATCGAATAGTTCCGAAGAATTTTTAAACGTCAGCGGAATTCCGAGAACAATGGAAGAGTTCTGAAGCCTTTTTAAATGTCAGCGGAATTCCGAGAACAATGAAAGAGTTCTGAAGCATTTTTAAAAGTCAGCGGAATTCTGAGAACAATAGAAGAGTTGTGAAGCAATTTTAAGCGTCAGCGGAATTCCGAGAACAATGGAAGAGTTCCGAAGCATTTTTAAACGTCAGCGGAATTCCGAGAACAATGGAAGAGTTCTGAAGCATTTTTAAAAGTCAGCGGAATTCTGAGAACAATAGAAGAGTTGTGAAGGATTTTTAAGCGTCAGCGGAATTCCGAGAACAATGGACGAATTCCGAAGCATTTTTAAACTTCAAAACTTCAGCAGAATTCCAAGAACAATGGAAGAGTTTCGAAGCATTCTTAAACTTCAGCGGAATTCCGAGAACAAAGGAAGAGTTCCGAAGCATTTTTAAAAGTCAGCGGAATTCCGAGAACAATAGAAGAGTTCCGAAGCATTTTTAAACTTCAGCAGAATTCCTGGATCAATGGAAGAGTTCCGAAGCATTTTTAAAAGTCAGCAGAATTCCGAGAACAATAGAAGGGTACCAAAGCATGTTTAAACTTCAGCGGAATTCTGAGAACAATGTAAGAGTTCCGAAGCATTTTTAAACTTCACCGGAATTCCGAGAACAATGGAAGAGTTCCGAAGCATTTTTAAACGTCAGCGGAATTCCGAGAACAATGCAACAGTTCTGAATCATTTTTAAACGTCAGCGGAATTTTGAAAACAATGGAAGAGTTCCGAAGCATTTTTAAACGTCAGCGGAATTCCGAGAACAATGGAAGAGTTCTGAATCATTTTTAAACGTCAGCGGAATTTTGAAAACAATGGAAGAGTTCCGAAGCATTTTTAAACTTCAGCGGAATTTCGAGAACAATCGAAGAGTTCCGAAGCATTTTTAAAAGTCAGCGGAATTCCGAGAACACTGGAAGAGTTCCGAAGCATTTTTAAACTTCAGCGGAATTTGGAGAACAATCGAAGAGTTCCGAAGCATTTTTAAAAGTCAGCGGAATTCCGAGAACAATGGTAGCTTTGTGAAGCATTTTTAAACGTCAGCGGAATTCCGAGAACAATGGAAGAGTTCCGAAGCATTTTTAAACGTCAGCGGAATTCCGAGAACAATGGAAGAGTTCTAAAGCCTTTTTAAATGTCAGCGGAATTCCGAGAACAATGGAAGAGTTCCGAAGCATTTTTAAATGTCAGCGGAATTCTGAGAACAATGGAAGAGTTCCGAAGCATTTTTAAACTTCAGCAGAATTCCGAGAACAATGGAAGAGTTCCGAAGCATACTTAAACTTCAGCAGAATTCCGAGAACAATGGGAGAGTTCCGAAGCATTTTTAAACTTCAAAACTTCAGCAGAATTCCGAGAACAATGGAAGAGTTCCGAAGCATTCTTAAACTTCAGCGGAATTCCGAGAACAATGGAAGAGTTCCGAAGCATTTTTAAAAGTCAGCGGAATTCCGAGAACAATGGAAGAGTTCCGAAGCATTTTTAAAAGTCAGCGGAATTCCGAGAACAATGGAAGAGTTCCGAAGCATTTTTAAAAGTCAGCAGAATTCCGAGAACAATAGAAGGGTACCAAAGCATGTTTAAACTTCAGCGGAATTCTGAGAACAATGTAAGAGTTCTGAAGCATTTTTAAACGTCAGCGGATTTTGAAAACAATGGAAGATTTCCGAAGCATTTTTAAACATCAGCGGAATTCTGTGAACACTGGAAGTGTTCCGAAGCATTTTTAAACTTCAGCGGAATTTGGAGAACAATCGAAGAGTTCCGAATCAATTTTAAAAGTCAGCGGAATTCCGAGAACAATGGAAAGGTTGTGAAGCATTTTTAAACGTCAGTGGAATTCCAAGAACAATGGAAGAGTTCCGAAGCATTTTTAAACGTCAGCGGAATTCCGAGAACAATGGAAGAGTTCCGAAGCATTTTTAAATGTAAGCGGAATTCTGAGAACAATGGAAGAGTTCTGAAGCATTCTTAAACTTCAGCGGAATTCCGAGAACAATGGAAGAGTTTTGAAGCAATTTTAAGCGTCAGCGGAATTCCGACAACAATGGAAGAGTTCCGAAGCATTTTTAAAAGTAAATGGAATTCTGAGAACAATAGAAGAGTTGTGAAGCATTTTTAAGCGTCAGCGGAATTCCGAGAACAATGGAAGAATTCCGAAGCATTTTTAAACTTCAAAACTTCAGCAGAATTCCAAGAACAATGGAAGAGTTTCGAAGCATTCTTAAACTACAGCGGAATTCCGAGAGCAATGGAAGAGTTCCGAAGCATTTTTAAAAGTCAGCGGAATTCCGAGAACAATAGAAGAGTTCCGAAGCATTTTTAAACTTCAGCAGAATTCCTGGATCAATGGAAGAGTTCCGAAGCATTTTTAAAAGTCAGCTGAATTCCGAGAACAATAGAAGGGTACGAAAGCATGTTTAAACTTCAGTGGAATTCTGAGAAAAATGTAAGAGTTCCGAAGCATTTTTAAACTTCACCGGAATTCCGAGAACAATGGAAGAGTTCCGAAGCATTTTTAAACGTCAGCGGAATTCCAAGAACAATGGAAGAGTTCTGAATCATTTTTAAACGTCAGCGGAATTTTGAAAACAATGGAAGATTTCAGAAGCATTTTTAAACGTCAGCGGAATTCTGCGAACACTGGAAGACTTCCGAAGCATTTTTAAACTTCAGCGGAATTTGGAGAACAATCGAAGAGATCTGAAGCATTTTTAAATGTCAGCGGAATTCCGAGAACACTGGAAGAGTTCCGAAGCATTTTTAAACTTCAGCGGAATTTGGAGAACAATCGAATAGTTCCGAAGAATTTTTAAACGTCAGCGGAATTCCGAGAACAATGGAAGAGTTCTGAAGCCTTTTTAAATGTCAGCGGAATTCCGAGAACAATGAAAGAGTTCTGAAGCATTTTTAAAAGTCAGCGGAATTCTGAGAACAATAGAAGAGTTGTGAAGCAATTTTAAGCGTCAGCGGAATTCCGAGAACAATGGAAGAGTTCCGAAGCATTTTTAAACGTCAGCGGAATTCCGAGAACAATGGAAGAGTTCTGAAGCATTTTTAAAAGTCAGCGGAATTCTGAGAACAATAGAAGAGTTGTGAAGGATTTTTAAGCGTCAGCGGAATTCCGAGAACAATGGACGAATTCCGAAGCATTTTTAAACTTCAAAACTTCAGCAGAATTCCAAGAACAATGGAAGAGTTTCGAAGCATTCTTAAACTTCAGCGGAATTCCGAGAACAAAGGAAGAGTTCCGAAGCATTTTTAAAAGTCAGCGGAATTCCGAGAACAATAGAAGAGTTCCGAAGCATTTTTAAACTTCAGCAGAATTCCTGGATCAATGGAAGAGTTCCGAAGCATTTTTAAAAGTCAGCAGAATTCCGAGAACAATAGAAGGGTACCAAAGCATGTTTAAACTTCAGCGGAATTCTGAGAACAATGTAAGAGTTCCGAAGCATTTTTAAACTTCACCGGAATTCCGAGAACAATGGAAGAGTTCCGAAGCATTTTTAAACGTCAGCGGAATTCCGAGAACAATGCAACAGTTCTGAATCATTTTTAAACGTCAGCGGAATTTTGAAAACAATGGAAGAGTTCCGAAGCATTTTTAAACGTCAGCGGAATTCCGAGAACAATGGAAGAGTTCTGAATCATTTTTAAACGTCAGCGGAATTTTGAAAACAATGGAAGAGTTCCGAAGCATTTTTAAACTTCAGCGGAATTTCGAGAACAATCGAAGAGTTCCGAAGCATTTTTAAAAGTCAGCGGAATTCCGAGAACACTGGAAGAGTTCCGAAGCATTTTTAAACTTCAGCGGAATTTGGAGAACAATCGAAGAGTTCCGAAGCATTTTTAAAAGTCAGCGGAATTCCGAGAACAATGGAAGCTTTGTGAAGCATTTTTAAACGTCAGCGGAATTCCGAGAACAATGGAAGAGTTCCGAAGCATTTTTAAACGTCAGCGGAATTCCGAGAACAATGGAAGAGTTCTAAAGCCTTTTTAAATGTCAGCGGAATTCCGAGAACAATGGAAGAGTTCCGAAGCATTTTTAAATGTCAGCGGAATTCTGAGAACAATGGAAGAGTTCCGAAGCATTTTTAAACTTCAGCAGAATTCCGAGAACAATGGAAGAGTTCCGAAGCATACTTAAACTTCAGCAGAATTCCGAGAACAATGGGAGAGTTCCGAAGCATTTTTAAACTTCAAAACTTCAGCAGAATTCCGAGAACAATGGAAGAGTTCCGAAGCATTCTTAAACTTCAGCGGAATTCCGAGAACAATGGAAGAGTTCCGAAGCATTTTTAAAAGTCAGCGGAATTCCGAGAACAATGGAAGAGTTCCGAAGCATTTTTAAAAGTCAGCGGAATTCCGAGAACAATGGAAGAGTTCCGAAGCATTTTTAAAAGTCAGCAGAATTCCGAGAACAATAGAAGGGTACCAAAGCATGTTTAAACTTCAGCGGAATTCTGAGAACAATGTAAGAGTTCCGAAGCATTTTTAAACTTCACCGGAATTCCGAGAACAATGGAAGAGTTCCGAAGCATTTTTAAACTTCACCGGAATTCCGAGAACAATGGAAGAGTTCCGAAGCATTTTTAAACGTCAGCGGAATTCCGAGAACAATGGAAGAGGTCTGAAGCATTTTTAAACGTCAGCGGAATTTTGAAAACAATGGAAGATTTCCGAAGCATTTTTAAACGTCAGCGGAGTTCTGCGAACACTGGAAGAGTTCCGAAGCATTTTTAAAAGTCAGCGGAATTCCGAGAACACTGGAAGAGTTCCGAAGCATTTTTAAACTTCAGCGGAATTTGGAGAACAATCGAAGAGTTCCGAAGCATTTTTAAAAGTCAGCGGAATTCCGAGAACAATGGAAGCTTTGTGAAGCATTTTTAAACGTCAGCGGAATTCCGAGAACAATGGAAGAGTTCCGAAGCATTTTTAAACGTCAGCGGAATTCCGAGAACAATGGAAGAGTTCTGAAGCCTTTTTAAATGTCAGCGGAATTCCGAGAACAATGGAAGAGTTCCGAAGCATTTTTAAATGTCAGCGGAATTCTGAGAACAGTGGAAGAGTTCCGAAGCATTTTTAAACTTCAGCGGAATTCCGAGAACAATGGAAGAGTTCTGAAGCATTTTTAAACGTCAGCGGATTTTGAAAACAATGGAAGATTTCCGAAGCATTTTTAAACGTCAGCGGAATTCTGTGATCACTGGAAGTGTTCCGAAGCATTTTTAAACTTCAGCGGAATTTGGAGAACAATCGAAGAGTTCCGAATCAATTTTAAAAGTCAGCGGAATTCCGAGAACAATGGAAAGGTTGTGAAGCATTTTTAAACGTCAGTGGAATTCCAAGAACAATGGAAGAGTTCCGAAGCATTTTTAAATGTCAGCGGAATTCCGAGAACAATGGAAGAGTTCTGAAGCATTTTTAAAAGTCAGTGGAATTCTGAGAACAATAGAAGAGTTGTGAAGGATTTTTAAGCGTCAGCGGAATTCCGAGAACAATGGACGAATTCCGAATCATTTTTAAACTTCAAAACTTCAGCAGAATTCCAAGAACAATGGAAGAGTTTCGAAGCATTCTTAAACTTCAGCGGAATTCCGAGAACAAAGGAAGAGTTCCGAAGCATTTTTAAAAGTCAGCGGAATTCCGAGAACAATAGAAGAGTTCCGAAGCATTTTTAAACTTCAGCAGAATTCCTGGATCAATGGAAGAGTTCCGAAGTATTTTTAAAAGTCAGCAGAATTCCGAGAACAATAGAAGGGTACCAAAGCATGTTTAAACTTCAGCGGAATTCTGAGAACAATGTAAGAGTTCCGAAGCATTTTTAAACTTCACCGGAATTCCGAGAACAATGGAAGAGTTCCGAAGCATTTTTAAACGTCAGCGGAATTCCGAGAACAATGCAAGAGTTCTGAATCATTTTTAAACGTCAGCGGAATTTTGAAAACAATGGAAGAGTTCCGAAGCATTTTTAAATGTCAGCGGAATTCCGAGAACAATGGAAGAGTTCTGAATCATTTTTAAACGTCAGCGGAATTTTGAAAACAATGGAAGAGTTCCGAAGCATTTTTAAAAGTCAGCGGAATTCCGAGAGCACTGGAAGAGTTCCGAAGCATTTTTAAACTTCAGCGGAATTTGGAGAACAATCGAAGAGTTCCGAAGCATTTTTAAAAGTCAGCGGAATTCCGAGAACAATGGAAGCTTTGTGAAGCATTTTTAAACGTCAGCGGAATTCCGAGAACAATGGAAGAGTTCCGAAGCATTTTGAAACGTCAGCGGAATTCCGAGAACAATGGAAGAGTTCTGAAGCATTTTTAAACGTCAGCGGAATTTTGAAAACAATGGAAGATTTCCGAAGCATTTTTAAACGTCAGCGGAGTTCTGCGAACGCTGGAAGAGTTCCGAAGCATTTTTAAACTTCAGCGGAATTTGGAGAACAATCGAAGAGTTCCGAAGCATTTTTAAAAGTCAGCGGAATTCCGAGAACACTGGAAGAGTTCCGAAGCATTTTTAAACTTCAGCGGAATTTGGAGAACAATCGAAGAGTTCCGAAGCATTTTTAAAAGTCAGCGGAATTCCGAGAACAATGGAAGCTTTGTGAAGCATTTTTAAACGTCAGCGGAATTCCGAGAACAATGGAAGAGTTCCGAAGCATTTTGAAACGTCAGCGGAATTCCGAGAACAATGGAAGTGTTCTGAAGCCTTTTTAAATGTCAGCGGAATTCCGAGAACAATGGAAGAGTTCCGAAGCATTTTTAAACTTTAGCAGAATTCCGAGAACAATGGAAGAGTTCCGAAGCATACTTAAACTTCAGCAGAATTCCGAGAACAATGGAAGAGTTCTGAAGCATTTTTTAAAGTCAGCGGAATAACGAGAACAATGGAAGAGTTGTGAAGCATTTTTAAACGTCAGCGGAATTCCAGAACAATGGAAGAGTTCTGAAGCATTTTTAAATGTCAGCGGAATTCCGAGAACAATGGAAGAGTTCTGAAGCATTTTTAAACGTCAGCGGATTTTGAAAACAATGGAAGATTTCCGAAGCATTTTTAAACTTCAGCGGAATTTGGAGAACAATCGAAGAGTTCCGAATCAATTTTAAAAGTCAGCGGAATTCCGAGAACAATGGAAAGGTTGTGAAGCATTTTTAAACGTCAGTGGAATTCCAAGAACAACGGAAGAGTTCCGAAGCATTTTTAAACGTCAGCGGAATTCCGAGAACAATGGAAGAGTTCCGAAGCATTTTTAAATGTAAGCGGAATTCTGAGAACAATGGAAGAGTTCTGAAGCATTTTTAAAAGTCAGCGGAATTCTGAGAACAATAGAAGAGTTGTGAAGCATTTTTAAGCGTCAGCGGAATTCAGAGAACAATGGAAGAATTCCGAAGCATTTTTAAACGTCAGCGGAATTACGAGAACAATGGAAGAGTTCCGAAGCATTTTTAAACTTCAGCGGAATTTGGAGAACAATCGAAGAGTTCCGAAGCATTTTTAAAAGTCAGCGGAATTCCGAGAACAATGGAAGCTTTGTGAAGCATTTTTAAACGTCAGCGGAATTCCGAGAACAATGGAAGAGTTCCGAAGCATTTTTAAACGTCAGCGGAATTCCGAGAACAATGGAAGAGTTCTAAAGCCTTTTTAAATGTCAGCGGAATTCCGAGAACAATGGAAGAGTTCCGAAGCATTTTTAAATGTCAGCGGAATTCTGAGAAAAATGGAAGAGTTCCGAAGCATTTTTAAACTTCAGCAGAATTCCGAGAACAATGGAAGAGTTCCGAAGCATACTTAAACTTCAGCAGAATTCCGAGAACAATGGGAGAGTTCCGAAGCATTTTTAAACTTCAAAACTTCAGCAGAATTCCGAGAACAATGGAAGAGTTCCGAAGCATTCTTAAACTTCAGCGGAATTCTGAGAACAGTGGAAGAGTTCTGAAGCATTTTTTAAAGTCAGCGGAATAACGAGAACAATGGAAGAGTTGTGAAGCATTTTTAAACGTCAGCGGAATTCCAGAACAATGGAAGAGTTCTGAAGCATTTTTAAATGTCAGCGGAATTCCGAGAACAATGGAAGAGTTCTGAAGAATTTTTAAACGTCAGCGGATTTTGAAAACAATGGAAGATTTCCGAAGCATTTTTAAACATCAGCGGAATTCTGTGAACACTGGAAGTGTTCCGAAGCATTTTTAAACTTCAGCGGAATTTGGAGAACAATCGAAGAGTTCCGAATCAATTTTAAAAGTCAGCGGAATTCCGAGAACAATGGAAAGGTTGTGAAGCATTTTTAAACGTCAGTGGAATTCCAAGAACAATGGAAGAGTTCCGAAGCATTTTTAAACGTCAGCGGAATTCCGAGAACAATGGAAGAGTTCCGAAGCATTTTTAAATGTAAGCGGAATTCTGAGAACAATGGAAGAGTTCTGAAGCATTCTTAAACTTCAGCGGAATTCCGAGAACAATGGAAGAGTTTTGAAGCAATTTTAAGCGTCAGCGGAATTCCGACAAAAATGGAAGAGTTCCGAAGCATTTTTAAAAGTAAGCGGAATTCTGAGAACAATAGAAGAGTTGTGAAGCATTTTTAAGCGTCAGCGGAATTCCGAGAACAATGGAAGAATTCCGAAGCATTTTTAAACTTCAAAACTTCAGCAGAATTCCAAGAACAATGGAAGAGTTTCGAAGCATTCTTAAACTTCAGCGGAATTCCGAGAGCAATGGAAGAGTTCCGAAGCATTTTTAAAAGTCAGCGGAATTCCGAGAACAATAGAAGAGTTCCGAAGCATTTTTAAACTTCAGCAGAATTCCTGGATCAATGGAAGAGTTCCGAAGCATTTTTAAAAGTCAGCTGAATTCCGAGAACAATAGAAGGGTACGAAAGCATGTTTAAACTTCAGTGGAATTCTGAGAAAAATGTAAGAGTTCCGAAGCATTTTTAAACTTCACCGGAATTCCGAGAACAATGGAAGAGTTCCGAAGCATTTTTAAACGTCAGCGGAATTCCAAGAACAATGGAAGAGTTCTGAATCATTTTTAAACGTCAGCGGAATTTTGAAAACAATGGAAGATTTCAGAAGCATTTTTAAACGTCAGCGGAATTCTGCGAACACTGGAAGACTTCCGAAGCATTTTTAAACTTCAGCGGAATTTGGAGAACAATCGAAGAGATCTGAAGCATTTTTAAAAGTCAGCGGAATTCCGAGAACACTGGAAGAGTTCCGAAGCATTTTTAAACTTCAGCGGAATTTGGAGAACAATCGAATAGTTCCGAAGAATTTTTAAACGTCAGCGGAATTCCGAGAACAATGGAAGAGTTCTGAAGCCTTTTTAAATGTCAGCGGAATTCCGAGAACAATGAAAGAGTTCTGAAGCATTTTTAAAAGTCAGCGGAATTCTGAGAACAATAGAAGAGTTGTGAAGCAATTTTAAGCGTCAGCGGAATTCCGAGAACAATGGAAGAGTTCCGAAGCATTTTTAAACGTCAGCGGAATTCCGAGAACAATGGAAGAGTTCTGAAGCATTTTTAAAAGTCAGCGGAATTCTGAGAACAATAGAAGAGTTGTGAAGGATTTTTAAGCGTCAGCGGAATTCCGAGAACAATGGACGAATTCCGAAGCATTTTTAAACTTCAAAACTTCAGCAGAATTCCAAGAACAATGGAAGAGTTTCGAAGCATTCTTAAACTTCAGCGGAATTCCGAGAACAAAGGAAGAGTTCCGAAGCATTTTTAAAAGTCAGCGGAATTCCGAGAACAATAGAAGAGTTCCGAAGCATTTTTAAACTTCAGCAGAATTCCTGGATCAATGGAAGAGTTCCGAAGCATTTTTAAAAGTCAGCAGAATTCCGAGAACAATAGAAGGGTACCAAAGCATGTTTAAACTTCAGCGGAATTCTGAGAACAATGTAAGAGTTCCGAAGCATTTTTAAACTTCACCGGAATTCCGAGAACAATGGAAGAGTTCCGAAGCATTTTTAAACGTCAGCGGAATTCCGAGAACAATGCAACAGTTCTGAATCATTTTTAAACGTCAGCGGAATTTTGAAAACAATGGAAGAGTTCCGAAGCATTTTTAAACGTCAGCGGAATTCCGAGAACAATGGAAGAGTTCTGAATCATTTTTAAACGTCAGCGGAATTTTGAAAACAATGGAAGAGTTCCGAAGCATTTTTAAACTTCAGCGGAATTTCGAGAACAATCGAAGAGTTCCGAAGCATTTTTAAAAGTCAGCGGAATTCCGAGAACACTGGAAGAGTTCCGAAGCATTTTTAAACTTCAGCGGAATTTGGAGAACAATCGAAGAGTTCCGAAGCATTTTTAAAAGTCAGCGGAATTCCGAGAACAATGGAAGCTTTGTGAAGCATTTTTAAACGTCAGCGGAATTCCGAGAACAATGGAAGAGTTCCGAAGCATTTTTAAACGTCAGCGGAATTCCGAGAACAATGGAAGAGTTCTAAAGCCTTTTTAAATGTCAGCGGAATTCCGAGAACAATGGAAGAGTTCCGAAGCATTTTTAAATGTCAGCGGAATTCTGAGAACAATGGAAGAGTTCCGAAGCATTTTTAAACTTCAGCAGAATTCCGAGAACAATGGAAGAGTTCCGAAGCATACTTAAACTTCAGCAGAATTCCGAGAACAATGGGAGAGTTCCGAAGCATTTTTAAACTTCAAAACTTCAGCAGAATTCCGAGAACAATGGAAGAGTTCCGAAGCATTCTTAAACTTCAGCGGAATTCCGAGAACAATGGAAGAGTTCCGAAGCATTTTTAAAAGTCAGCGGAATTCCGAGAACAATGGAAGAGTTCCGAAGCATTTTTAAAAGTCAGCGGAATTCCGAGAACAATGGAAGAGTTCCGAAGCATTTTTAAAAGTCAGCAGAATTCCGAGAACAATAGAAGGGTACCAAAGCATGTTTAAACTTCAGCGGAATTCTGAGAACAATGTAAGAGTTCCGAAGCATTTTTAAACTTCACCGGAATTCCGAGAACAATGGAAGAGTTCCGAAGCATTTTTAAACGTCAGCGGAATTCCGAGAACAATGGAAGAGGTCTGAAGCATTTTTAAACGTCAGCGGAATTTTGAAAACAATGGAAGATTTCCGAAGCATTTTTAAACGTCAGCGGAGTTCTGCGAACACTGGAAGAGTTCCGAAGCATTTTTAAACTTCAGCGGAATTTGGAGAACAATCGAAGAGTTCCGAAGCATTTTTAAAAGTCAGCGGAATTCCGAGAACACTGGAAGAGTTCCGAAGCATTTTTAAACTTCAGCGGAATTTGGAGAACAATCGAAGAGTTCCGAAGCATTTTTAAAAGTCAGCGGAATTCCGAGAACAATGGAAGCTTTGTGAAGCATTTTTAAACGTCAGCGGAATTCCGAGAACAATGGAAGAGTTCCGAAGCATTTTTAAACGTCAGCGGAATTCCGAGAACAATGGAAGAGTTCTGAAGCCTTTTTAAATGTCAGCGGAATTCCGAGAACAATGGAAGAGTTCCGAAGCATTTTTAAATGTCAGCGGAATTCTGAGAACAGTGGAAGAGTTCCGAAGCATTTTTAAACTTCAGCAGAATTCCGAGAACAATGGAAGAGTTCCGAAGCATACTTAAACTTCAGCAGAATTCCGAGAACAATGCAAGAGTTCTGAAGCATTTTTTAAAGTCAGCGGAATAACGAGAACAATGGAAGAGTTGTGAAGCATTTTTAAACGTCAGCGGAATTCCAGAACAATGGAAGAGTTCTGAAGCATTTTTAAACGTCAGCGGATTTTGAAAACAATGGAAGATTTCCGAAGCATTTTTAAACGTCAGCGGAATTCTGTGAACACTGGAAGTGTTCCGAAGCATTTTTAAACTTCAGCGGAATTTGGAGAACAATCGAAGAGTTCCGAATCAATTTTAAAAGTCAGCGGAATTCCGAGAACAATGGAAAGGTTGTGAAGCATTTTTAAACGTCAGTGGAATTCCAAGAACAATGGAAGAGTTCCGAAGCATTTTTAAATGTCAGCGGAATTCCGAGAACAATGGAAGAGTTCTGAAGCATTTTTAAAAGTCAGTGGAATTCTGAGAACAATAGAAGAGTTGTGAAGGATTTTTAAGCGTCAGCGGAATTCCGAGAACAATGGACGAATTCCGAAGCATTTTTAAACTTCAAAACTTCAGCAGAATTCCAAGAACAATGGAAGAGTTTCGAAGCATTCTTAAACTTCAGCGGAATTCCGAGAACAAAGGAAGAGTTCCGAAGCATTTTTAAAAGTCAGCGGAATTCCGAGAACAATAGAAGAGTTCCGAAGCATTTTTAAACTTCAGCAGAATTCCTGGATCAATGGAAGAGTTCCGAAGTATTTTTAAAAGTCAGCAGAATTCCGAGAACAATAGAAGGGTACCAAAGCATGTTTAAACTTCAGCGGAATTCTGAGAACAATGTAAGAGTTCCGAAGCATTTTTAAACTTCACCGGAATTCCGAGAACAATGGAAGAGTTCCGAAGCATTTTTAAACGTCAGCGGAATTCCGAGAACAATGGAAGCTTTGTGAAGCATTTTTAAACGTCAGCGGAATTCCGAGAACAATGGAAGAGTTCCGAAGCATTTTGAAACGTCAGCGGAATTCCGAGAACAATGGAAGAGTTCTGAAGCATTTTTAAACGTCAGCGGAATTTTGAAAACAATGGAAGATTTCCGAAGCATTTTTAAACGTCAGCGGAGTTCTGCGAACGCTGGAAGAGTTCCGAAGCATTTTTAAACTTCAGCGGAATTTGGAGAACAATCGAAGAGTTCCGAAGCATTTTTAAAAGTCAGCGGAATTCCGAGAACACTGGAAGAGTTCCGAAGCATTTTTAAACTTCAGCGGAATTTGGAGAACAATCGAAGAGTTCCGAAGCATTTTTAAAAGTCAGCGGAATTCCGAGAACAATGGAAGCTTTGTGAAGCATTTTTAAACGTCAGCGGAATTCCGAGAACAATGGAAGAGTTCCGAAGCATTTTGAAACGTCAGCGGAATTCCGAGAACAATGGAAGTGTTCTGAAGCCTTTTTAAATGTCAGCGGAATTCCGAGAACAATGGAAGAGTTCTGAAGCATTTTTAAACGTCAGCGGATTTTGAAAACAATGGAAGATTTCCGAAGCATTTTTAAACTTCAGCGGAATTTGGAGAACAATCGAAGAGTTCCGAATCAATTTTAAAAGTCAGCGGAATTCCGAGAACAATGGAAAGGTTGTGAAGCATTTTTAAACGTCAGTGGAATTCCAAGAACAACGGAAGAGTTCCGAAGCATTTTTAAACGTCAGCGGAATTCCGAGAACAATGGAAGAGTTCCGAAGCATTTTTAAATGTAAGCGGAATTCTGAGAACAATGGAAGAGTTCTGAAGCATTTTTAAAAGTCAGCGGAATTCTGAGAACAATAGAAGAGTTGTGAAGCATTTTTAAGCGTCAGCGGAATTCAGAGAACAATGGAAGAATTCCGAAGCATTTTTAAACGTCAGCGGAATTACGAGAACAATGGAAGAGTTCCGAAGCATTTTTAAACTTCAGCGGAATTTGGAGAACAATCGAAGAGTTCCGAAGCATTTTTAAAAGTCAGCGGAATTCCGAGAACAATGGAAGCTTTGTGAAGCATTTTTAAACGTCAGCGGAATTCCGAGAACAATGGAAGAGTTCCGAAGCATTTTTAAACGTCAGCGGAATTCCGAGAACAATGGAAGAGTTCTAAAGCCTTTTTAAATGTCAGCGGAATTCCGAGAACAATGGAAGAGTTCCGAAGCATTTTTAAATGTCAGCGGAATTCTGAGAAAAATGGAAGAGTTCCGAAGCATTTTTAAACTTCAGCAGAATTCCGAGAACAATGGAAGAGTTCCGAAGCATACTTAAACTTCAGCAGAATTCCGAGAACAATGGGAGAGTTCCGAAGCATTTTTAAACTTCAAAACTTCAGCAGAATTCCGAGAACAATGGAAGAGTTCCGAAGCATTCTTAAACTTCAGCGGAATTCTGAGAACAGTGGAAGAGTTCTGAAGCATTTTTTAAAGTCAGCGGAATAACGAGAACAATGGAAGAGTTGTGAAGCATTTTTAAACGTCAGCGGAATTCCAGAACAATGGAAGAGTTCTGAAGCATTTTTAAATGTCAGCGGAATTCCGAGAACAATGGAAGAGTTCTGAAGAATTTTTAAACGTCAGCGGATTTTGAAAACAATGGAAGATTTCCGAAGCATTTTTAAACATCAGCGGAATTCTGTGAACACTGGAAGTGTTCCGAAGCATTTTTAAACTTCAGCGGAATTTGGAGAACAATCGAAGAGTTCCGAATCAATTTTAAAAGTCAGCGGAATTCCGAGAACAATGGAAAGGTTGTGAAGCATTTTTAAACGTCAGTGGAATTCCAAGAACAATGGAAGAGTTCCGAAGCATTTTTAAACGTCAGCGGAATTCCGAGAACAATGGAAGAGTTCCGAAGCATTTTTAAATGTAAGCGGAATTCTGAGAACAATGGAAGAGTTCTGAAGCATTCTTAAACTTCAGCGGAATTCCGAGAACAATGGAAGAGTTTTGAAGCAATTTTAAGCGTCAGCGGAATTCCGACAAAAATGGAAGAGTTCCGAAGCATTTTTAAAAGTAAGCGGAATTCTGAGAACAATAGAAGAGTTGTGAAGCATTTTTAAGCGTCAGCGGAATTCCGAGAACAATGGAAGAATTCCGAAGCATTTTTAAACTTCAAAACTTCAGCAGAATTCCAAGAACAATGGAAGAGTTTCGAAGCATTCTTAAACTTCAGCGGAATTCCGAGAGCAATGGAAGAGTTCCGAAGCATTTTTAAAAGTCAGCGGAATTCCGAGAACAATAGAAGAGTTCCGAAGCATTTTTAAACTTCAGCAGAATTCCTGGATCAATGGAAGAGTTCCGAAGCATTTTTAAAAGTCAGCTGAATTCCGAGAACAATAGAAGGGTACGAAAGCATGTTTAAACTTCAGTGGAATTCTGAGAAAAATGTAAGAGTTCCGAAGCATTTTTAAACTTCACCGGAATTCCGAGAACAATGGAAGAGTTCCGAAGCATTTTTAAACGTCAGCGGAATTCCAAGAACAATGGAAGAGTTCTGAATCATTTTTAAACGTCAGCGGAATTTTGAAAACAATGGAAGATTTCAGAAGCATTTTTAAACGTCAGCGGAATTCTGCGAACACTGGAAGACTTCCGAAGCATTTTTAAACTTCAGCGGAATTTGGAGAACAATCGAAGAGATCTGAAGCATTTTTAAAAGTCAGCGGAATTCCGAGAACACTGGAAGAGTTCCGAAGCATTTTTAAACTTCAGCGGAATTTGGAGAACAATCGAATAGTTCCGAAGAATTTTTAAACGTCAGCGGAATTCCGAGAACAATGGAAGAGTTCTGAAGCCTTTTTAAATGTCAGCGGAATTCCGAGAACAATGAAAGAGTTCTGAAGCATTTTTAAAAGTCAGCGGAATTCTGAGAACAATAGAAGAGTTGTGAAGCAATTTTAAGCGTCAGCGGAATTCCGAGAACAATGGAAGAGTTCCGAAGCATTTTTAAACGTCAGCGGAATTCCGAGAACAATGGAAGAGTTCTGAAGCATTTTTAAAAGTCAGCGGAATTCTGAGAACAATAGAAGAGTTGTGAAGGATTTTTAAGCGTCAGCGGAATTCCGAGAACAATGGACGAATTCCGAAGCATTTTTAAACTTCAAAACTTCAGCAGAATTCCAAGAACAATGGAAGAGTTTCGAAGCATTCTTAAACTTCAGCGGAATTCCGAGAACAAAGGAAGAGTTCCGAAGCATTTTTAAAAGTCAGCGGAATTCCGAGAACAATAGAAGAGTTCCGAAGCATTTTTAAACTTCAGCAGAATTCCTGGATCAATGGAAGAGTTCCGAAGCATTTTTAAAAGTCAGCAGAATTCCGAGAACAATAGAAGGGTACCAAAGCATGTTTAAACTTCAGCGGAATTCTGAGAACAATGTAAGAGTTCCGAAGCATTTTTAAACTTCACCGGAATTCCGAGAACAATGGAAGAGTTCCGAAGCATTTTTAAACGTCAGCGGAATTCCGAGAACAATGCAACAGTTCTGAATCATTTTTAAACGTCAGCGGAATTTTGAAAACAATGGAAGAGTTCCGAAGCATTTTTAAACGTCAGCGGAATTCCGAGAACAATGGAAGAGTTCTGAATCATTTTTAAACGTCAGCGGAATTTTGAAAACAATGGAAGAGTTCCGAAGCATTTTTAAACTTCAGCGGAATTTCGAGAACAATCGAAGAGTTCCGAAGCATTTTTAAAAGTCAGCGGAATTCCGAGAACACTGGAAGAGTTCCGAAGCATTTTTAAACTTCAGCGGAATTTGGAGAACAATCGAAGAGTTCCGAAGCATTTTTAAAAGTCAGCGGAATTCCGAGAACAATGGAAGCTTTGTGAAGCATTTTTAAACGTCAGCGGAATTCCGAGAACAATGGAAGAGTTCCGAAGCATTTTTAAACGTCAGCGGAATTCCGAGAACAATGGAAGAGTTCTAAAGCCTTTTTAAATGTCAGCGGAATTCCGAGAACAATGGAAGAGTTCCGAAGCATTTTTAAATGTCAGCGGAATTCTGAGAACAATGGAAGAGTTCCGAAGCATTTTTAAACTTCAGCAGAATTCCGAGAACAATGGAAGAGTTCCGAAGCATACTTAAACTTCAGCAGAATTCCGAGAACAATGGGAGAGTTCCGAAGCATTTTTAAACTTCAAAACTTCAGCAGAATTCCGAGAACAATGGAAGAGTTCCGAAGCATTCTTAAACTTCAGCGGAATTCCGAGAACAATGGAAGAGTTCCGAAGCATTTTTAAAAGTCAGCGGAATTCCGAGAACAATGGAAGAGTTCCGAAGCATTTTTAAAAGTCAGCGGAATTCCGAGAACAATGGAAGAGTTCCGAAGCATTTTTAAAAGTCAGCAGAATTCCGAGAACAATAGAAGGGTACCAAAGCATGTTTAAACTTCAGCGGAATTCTGAGAACAATGTAAGAGTTCCGAAGCATTTTTAAACTTCACCGGAATTCCGAGAACAATGGAAGAGTTCCGAAGCATTTTTAAACGTCAGCGGAATTCCGAGAACAATGGAAGAGGTCTGAAGCATTTTTAAACGTCAGCGGAATTTTGAAAACAATGGAAGATTTCCGAAGCATTTTTAAACGTCAGCGGAGTTCTGCGAACACTGGAAGAGTTCCGAAGCATTTTTAAACTTCAGCGGAATTTGGAGAACAATCGAAGAGTTCCGAAGCATTTTTAAAAGTCAGCGGAATTCCGAGAACACTGGAAGAGTTCCGAAGCATTTTTAAACTTCAGCGGAATTTGGAGAACAATCGAAGAGTTCCGAAGCATTTTTAAAAGTCAGCGGAATTCCGAGAACAATGGAAGCTTTGTGAAGCATTTTTAAACGTCAGCGGAATTCCGAGAACAATGGAAGAGTTCCGAAGCATTTTTAAACGTCAGCGGAATTCCGAGAACAATGGAAGAGTTCTGAAGCCTTTTTAAATGTCAGCGGAATTCCGAGAACAATGGAAGAGTTCCGAAGCATTTTTAAATGTCAGCGGAATTCTGAGAACAGTGGAAGAGTTCCGAAGCATTTTTAAACTTCAGCAGAATTCCGAGAACAATGGAAGAGTTCCGAAGCATACTTAAACTTCAGCAGAATTCCGAGAACAATGCAAGAGTTCTGAAGCATTTTTTAAAGTCAGCGGAATAACGAGAACAATGGAAGAGTTGTGAAGCATTTTTAAACGTCAGCGGAATTCCAGAACAATGGAAGAGTTCTGAAGCATTTTTAAATGTCAGCGGAATTCCGAGAACAATGGAAGAGTTCTGAAGCATTTTTAAACGTCAGCGGATTTTGAAAACAATGGAAGATTTCCGAAGCATTTTTAAACGTCAGCGGAATTCTGTGAACACTGGAAGTGTTCCGAAGCATTTTTAAACTTCAGCGGAATTTGCAGAACAATCGAAGAGTTCCGAATCAATTTTAAAAGTCAGCGGAATTCCGAGAACAATGGAAAGGTTGTGAAGCATTTTTAAACGTCAGTGGAATTCCAAGAACAATGGAAGAGTTCCGAAGCATTTTTAAATGTCAGCGGAATTCCGAGAACAATGGAAGAGTTCTGAAGCATTTTTAAAAGTCAGTGGAATTCTGAGAACAATAGAAGAGTTGTGAAGGATTTTTAAGCGTCAGCGGAATTCCGAGAACAATGGACGAATTCCGAAGCATTTTTAAACTTCAAAACTTCAGCAGAATTCCAAGAACAATGGAAGAGTTTCGAAGCATTCTTAAACTTCAGCGGAATTCCGAGAACAAAGGAAGAGTTCCGAAGCATTTTTAAAAGTCAGCGGAATTCCGAGAACAATAGAAGAGTTCCGAAGCATTTTTAAACTTCAGCAGAATTCCTGGATCAATGGAAGAGTTCCGAAGTATTTTTAAAAGTCAGCAGAATTCCGAGAACAATAGAAGGGTACCAAAGCATGTTTAAACTTCAGCGGAATTCTGAGAACAATGTAAGAGTTCCGAAGCATTTTTAAACTTCACCGGAATTCCGAGAACAATGGAAGAGTTCCGAAGCATTTTTAAACGTCAGCGGAATTCCGAGAACAATGCAAGAGTTCTGAATCATTTTTAAACGTCAGCGGAATTTTGAAAACAATGGAAGAGTTCCGAAGCATTTTTAAATGTCAGCGGAATTCCGAGAACAATGGAAGAGTTCTGAATCATTTTTAAACGTCAGCGGAATTTTGAAAACAATGGAAGAGTTCCGAAGCATTTTTAAAAGTCAGCGGAATTCCGAGAGCACTGGAAGAGTTCCGAAGCATTTTTAAACTTCAGCGGAATTTGGAGAACAATCGAAGAGTTCCGAAGCATTTTTAAAAGTCAGCGGAATTCCGAGAACAATGGAAGCTTTGTGAAGCATTTTTAAACGTCAGCGGAATTCCGAGAACAATGGAAGAGTTCCGAAGCATTTTGAAACGTCAGCGGAATTCCGAGAACAATGGAAGAGTTCTGAAGCATTTTTAAACGTCAGCGGAATTTTGAAAACAATGGAAGATTTCCGAAGCATTTTTAAACGTCAGCGGAGTTCTGCGAACGCTGGAAGAGTTCCGAAGCATTTTTAAACTTCAGCGGAATTTGGAGAACAATCGAAGAGTTCCGAAGCATTTTTAAAAGTCAGCGGAATTCCGAGAACACTGGAAGAGTTCCGAAGCATTTTTAAACTTCAGCGGAATTTGGAGAACAATCGAAGAGTTCCGAAGCATTTTTAAAAGTCAGCGGAATTCCGAGAACAATGGAAGCTTTGTGAAGCATTTTTAAACGTCAGCGGAATTCCGAGAACAATGGAAGAGTTCCGAAGCATTTTGAAACGTCAGCGGAATTCCGAGAACAATGGAAGTGTTCTGAAGCCTTTTTAAATGTCAGCGGAATTCCGAGAACAATGGAAGAGTTCCGAAGCATTTTTAAACTTTAGCAGAATTCCGAGAACAATGGAAGAGTTCCGAAGCATACTTAAACTTCAGCAGAATTCCGAGAACAATGGAAGAGTTCTGAAGCATTTTTTAAAGTCAGCGGAATAACGAGAACAATGGAAGAGTTGTGAAGCATTTTTAAACGTCAGCGGAATTCCAGAACAATGGAAGAGTTCTGAAGCATTTTTAAATGTCAGCGGAATTCCGAGAACAATGGAAGAGTTCTGAAGCATTTTTAAACGTCAGCGGATTTTGAAAACAATGGAAGATTTCCGAAGCATTTTTAAACGTCAGCGGAATTCTGTGAACACTGGAAGAGTTCCGAAGCATTTTTAAACTTCAGCGGAATTTGGAGAACAATCGAAGAGTTCCGAATCAATTTTAAAAGTCAGCGGAATTCCGAGAACAATGGAAAGGTTGTGAAGCATTTTTAAACGTCAGTGGAATTCCAAGAACAACGGAAGAGTTCCGAAGCATTTTTAAACGTCAGCGGAATTCCGAGAACAATGGAAGAGTTCCGAAGCATTTTTAAATGTAAGCGGAATTCTGAGAACAATGGAAGAGTTCTGAAGCATTTTTAAAAGTCAGCGGAATTCTGAGAACAATAGAAGAGTTGTGAAGCATTTTTAAGCGTCAGCGGAATTCAGAGAACAATGGAAGAATTCCGAAGCATTTTTAAACGTCAGCGGAATTACGAGAACAATGGAAGAGTTCCGAAGCATTTTTAAACTTCAGCGGAATTTGGAGAACAATCGAAGAGTTCCGAAGCATTTTTAAACTTCAAAACTTCAGCAGAATTCCGAGAACAATGGAAGAGTTCCGAAGCATTCTTAAACTTCAGCGGAATTCTGAGAACAGTGGAAGAGTTCTGAAGCATTTTTTAAAGTCAGCGGAATAACGAGAACAATGGAAGAGTTGTGAAGCATTTTTAAACGTCAGCGGAATTCCAGAACAATGGAAGAGTTCTGAAGCATTTTTAAATGTCAGCGGAATTCCGAGAACAATGGAAGAGTTCTGAAGCATTTTTAAACGTCAGCGGATTTTGAAAACAATGGAAGATTTCCGAAGCATTTTTAAACATCAGCGGAATTCTGTGAACACTGGAAGTGTTCCGAAGCATTTTTAAACTTCAGCGGAATTTGGAGAACAATCGAAGAGTTCCGAATCAATTTTAAAAGTCAGCGGAATTCCGAGAACAATGGAAAGGTTGTGAAGCATTTTTAAACGTCAGTGGAATTCCAAGAACAATGGAAGAGTTCCGAAGCATTTTTAAACGTCAGCGGAATTCCGAGAACAATGGAAGAGTTCCGAAGCATTTTTAAATGTAAGCGGAATTCTGAGAACAATGGAAGAGTTCTGAAGCATTCTTAAACTTCAGCGGAATTCCGAGAACAATGGAAGAGTTTTGAAGCAATTTTAAGCGTCAGCGGAATTCCGACAACAATGGAAGAGTTCCGAAGCATTTTTAAAAGTAAGCGGAATTCTGAGAACAATAGAAGAGTTGTGAAGCATTTTTAAGCGTCAGCGGAATTCCGAGAACAATGGAAGAATTCCGAAGCATTTTTAAACTTCAAAACTTCAGCAGAATTCCAAGAACAATGGAAGAGTTTCGAAGCATTCTTAAACTTCAGCGGAATTCCGAGAGCAATGGAAGAGTTCCGAAGCATTTTTAAAAGTCAGCGGAATTCCGAGAACAATAGAAGAGTTCCGAAGCATTTTTAAACTTCAGCAGAATTCCTGGATCAATGGAAGAGTTCCGAAGCATTTTTAAAAGTCAGCTGAATTCCGAGAACAATAGAAGGGTACGAAAGCATGTTTAAACTTCAGTGGAATTCTGAGAAAAATGTAAGAGTTCCGAAGCATTTTTAAACTTCACCGGAATTCCGAGAACAATGGAAGAGTTCCGAAGCATTTTTAAACGTCAGCGGAATTCCAAGAACAATGGAAGAGTTCTGAATCATTTTTAAACGTCAGCGGAATTTTGAAAACAATGGAAGATTTCAGAAGCATTTTTAAACGTCAGCGGAATTCTGCGAACACTGGAAGACTTCCGAAGCATTTTTAAACTTCAGCGGAATTTGGAGAACAATCGAAGAGATCTGAAGCATTTTTAAAAGTCAGCGGAATTCCGAGAACACTGGAAGAGTTCCGAAGCATTTTTAAACTTCAGCGGAATTTGGAGAACAATCGAATAGTTCCGAAGAATTTTTAAACGTCAGCGGAATTCCGAGAACAATGGAAGAGTTCTGAAGCCTTTTTAAATGTCAGCGGAATTCCGAGAACAATGAAAGAGTTCTGAAGCATTTTTAAAAGTCAGCGGAATTCTGAGAACAATAGAAGAGTTGTGAAGCAATTTTAAGCGTCAGCGGAATTCCGAGAACAATGGAAGAGTTCCGAAGCATTTTTAAACGTCAGCGGAATTCCGAGAACAATGGAAGAGTTCTGAAGCATTTTTAAAAGTCAGCGGAATTCTGAGAACAATAGAAGAGTTGTGAAGGATTTTTAAGCGTCAGCGGAATTCCGAGAACAATGGACGAATTCCGAAGCATTTTTAAACTTCAAAACTTCAGCAGAATTCCAAGAACAATGGAAGAGTTTCGAAGCATTCTTAAACTTCAGCGGAATTCCGAGAACAAAGGAAGAGTTCCGAAGCATTTTTAAAAGTCAGCGGAATTCCGAGAACAATAGAAGAGTTCCGAAGCATTTTTAAACTTCAGCAGAATTCCTGGATCAATGGAAGAGTTCCGAAGCATTTTTAAAAGTCAGCAGAATTCCGAGAACAATAGAAGGGTACCAAAGCATGTTTAAACTTCAGCGGAATTCTGAGAACAATGTAAGAGTTCCGAAGCATTTTTAAACTTCACCGGAATTCCGAGAACAATGGAAGAGTTCCGAAGCATTTTTAAACGTCAGCGGAATTCCGAGAACAATGCAACAGTTCTGAATCATTTTTAAACGTCAGCGGAATTTTGAAAACAATGGAAGAGTTCCGAAGCATTTTTAAACGTCAGCGGAATTCCGAGAACAATGGAAGAGTTCTGAATCATTTTTAAACGTCAGCGGAATTTTGAAAACAATGGAAGAGTTCCGAAGCATTTTTAAACTTCAGCGGAATTTCGAGAACAATCGAAGAGTTCCGAAGCATTTTTAAAAGTCAGCGGAATTCCGAGAACACTGGAAGAGTTCCGAAGCATTTTTAAACTTCAGCGGAATTTGGAGAACAATCGAAGAGTTCCGAAGCATTTTTAAAAGTCAGCGGAATTCCGAGAACAATGGAAGAGTTCTAAAGCCTTTTTAAATGTCAGCGGAATTCCGAGAACAATGGAAGAGTTCCGAAGCATTTTTAAATGTCAGCGGAATTCTGAGAACAATGGAAGAGTTCCGAAGCATTTTTAAACTTCAGCAGAATTCCGAGAACAATGGAAGAGTTCCGAAGCATACTTAAACTTCAGCAGAATTCCGAGAACAATGGGAGAGTTCCGAAGCATTTTTAAACTTCAAAACTTCAGCAGAATTCCGAGAACAATGGAAGAGTTCCGAAGCATTCTTAAACTTCAGCGGAATTCCGAGAACAATGGAAGAGTTCCGAAGCATTTTTAAAAGTCAGCGGAATTCCGAGAACAATGGAAGAGTTCCGAAGCATTTTTAAAAGTCAGCGGAATTCCGAGAACAATGGAAGAGTTCCGAAGCATTTTTAAAAGTCAGCAGAATTCCGAGAACAATAGAAGGGTACCAAAGCATGTTTAAACTTCAGCGGAATTCTGAGAACAATGTAAGAGTTCCGAAGCATTTTTAAACTTCACCGGAATTCCGAGAACAATGGAAGAGTTCCGAAGCATTTTTAAACGTCAGCGGAATTCCAAGAACAATGGAAGAGGTCTGAAGCATTTTTAAACGTCAGCGGAGTTCTGCGAACACTGGAAGAGTTCCGAAGCATTTTTAAACTTCAGCGGAATTTGGAGAACAATCGAAGAGTTCCGGAGCATTTTTAAAAGTCAGCGGAATTCCGAGAACACTGGAAGAGTTCCGAAGCATTTTTAAACTTCAGCGGAATTTGGAGAACAAACGAAGAGTTCCGAAGCATTTTTAAAAGTCAGCGGAATTCCGAGAACAATGGAAGCTTTGTGAAGCATTTTTAAACGTCAGCGGAATTCCGAGAACAATGGAAGAGTTCCGAAGCATTTTTAAACGTCAGCGGAATTCCGAGAACAATGGAAGAGTTCTGAAGCCTTTTTAAATGTCAGCGGAATTCCGAGAACAATGGAAGAGTTCCGAAGCATTTTTAAATGTCAGCGGAATTCTGAGAACAGTGGAAGAGTTCCGAAGCATTTTTAAACTTCAGCAGAATTCCGAGA
This sequence comes from Phyllobates terribilis, assembly GCF_046119375.1. Taxonomy (NCBI): domain Eukaryota; kingdom Metazoa; phylum Chordata; class Amphibia; order Anura; family Dendrobatidae; genus Phyllobates; species Phyllobates terribilis. The sequence goes on along the minus strand of NW_027362788.1, from coordinate 7,124,717 downwards.
ACAATGGAAGAGTTCCGAAGCATACTTAAACTTCAGCAGAATTCCGAGAACAATGCAAGAGTTCTGAAGCATTTTTTAAAGTCAGCGGAATAACGAGAACAATGGAAGAGTTGTGAAGCATTTTTAAACGTCAGCGGAATTCCAGAACAATGGAAGAGTTCTGAAGCATTTTTAAATGTCAGCGGAATTCCGAGAACAATGGAAGAGTTCTGAAGCATTTTTAAACGTCAGCGGATTTTGAAAACAATGGAAGATTTCCGAAGCATTTTTAAACGTCAGCGGAATTCTGTGAACACTGGAAGTGTTCCGAAGCATTTTTAAACTTCAGCGGAATTTGGAGAACAATCGAAGAGTTCCGAATCAATTTTAAAAGTCAGCGGAATTCCGAGAACAATGGAAAGGTTGTGAAGCATTTTTAAACGTCAGTGGAATTCCAAGAACAATGGAAGAGTTCCGAAGCATTTTTAAATGTCAGCGGAATTCCGAGAACAATGGAAGAGTTCTGAAGCATTTTTAAAAGTCAGTGGAATTCTGAGAACAATAGAAGAGTTGTGAAGGATTTTTAAGCGTCAGCGGAATTCCGAGAACAATGGACGAATTCCGAAGCATTTTTAAACTTCAAAACTTCAGCAGAATTCCAAGAACAATGGAAGAGTTTCGAAGCATTCTTAAACTTCAGCGGAATTCCGAGAACAAAGGAAGAGTTCCGAAGCATTTTTAAAAGTCAGCGGAATTCCGAGAACAATAGAAGAGTTCCGAAGCATTTTTAAACTTCAGCAGAATTCCTGGATCAATGGAAGAGTTCCGAAGTATTTTTAAAAGTCAGCAGAATTCCGAGAACAATAGAAGGGTACCAAAGCATGTTTAAACTTCAGCGGAATTCTGAGAACAATGTAAGAGTTCCGAAGCATTTTTAAACTTCACCGGAATTCCGAGAACAATGGAAGAGTTCCGAAGCATTTTTAAACGTCAGCGGAATTCCGAGAACAATGCAAGAGTTCTGAATCATTTTTAAACGTCAGCGGAATTTTGAAAACAATGGAAGAGTTCCGAAGCATTTTTAAATGTCAGCGGAATTCCGAGAACAATGGAAGAGTTCTGAATCATTTTTAAACGTCAGCGGAATTTTGAAAACAATGGAAGAGTTCCGAAGCATTTTTAAAAGTCAGCGGAATTCCGAGAGCACTGGAAGAGTTCCGAAGCATTTTTAAACTTCAGCGGAATTTGGAGAACAATCGAAGAGTTCCGAAGCATTTTTAAAAGTCAGCGGAATTCCGAGAACAATGGAAGCTTTGTGAAGCATTTTTAAACGTCAGCGGAATTCCGAGAACAATGGAAGAGTTCCGAAGCATTTTGAAACGTCAGCGGAATTCCGAGAACAATGGAAGAGTTCTGAAGCATTTTTAAACGTCAGCGGAATTTTGAAAACAATGGAAGATTTCCGAAGCATTTTTAAACGTCAGCGGAGTTCTGCGAACGCTGGAAGAGTTCCGAAGCATTTTTAAACTTCAGCGGAATTTGGAGAACAATCGAAGAGTTCCGAAGCATTTTTAAAAGTCAGCGGAATTCCGAGAACACTGGAAGAGTTCCGAAGCATTTTTAAACTTCAGCGGAATTTGGAGAACAATCGAAGAGTTCCGAAGCATTTTTAAAAGTCAGCGGAATTCCGAGAACAATGGAAGCTTTGTGAAGCATTTTTAAACGTCAGCGGAATTCCGAGAACAATGGAAGAGTTCCGAAGCATTTTGAAACGTCAGCGGAATTCCGAGAACAATGGAAGTGTTCTGAAGCCTTTTTAAATGTCAGCGGAATTCCGAGAACAATGGAAGAGTTCCGAAGCATTTTTAAACTTTAGCAGAATTCCGAGAACAATGGAAGAGTTCCGAAGCATACTTAAACTTCAGCAGAATTCCGAGAACAATGGAAGAGTTCTGAAGCATTTTTTAAAGTCAGCGGAATAACGAGAACAATGGAAGAGTTGTGAAGCATTTTTAAACGTCAGCGGAATTCCAGAACAATGGAAGAGTTCTGAAGCATTTTTAAATGTCAGCGGAATTCCGAGAAAAATGGAAGAGTTCTGAAGCATTTTTAAACGTCAGCGGATTTTGAAAACAATGGAAGATTTCCGAAGCATTTTTAAACGTCAGCGGAATTCTGTGAACAATGGAAGAGTTCCGAAGCATTTTTAAACTTCAGCGGAATTTGGAGAACAATCGAAGAGTTCCGAATCAATTTTAAAAGTCAGCGGAATTCCGAGAACAATGGAAAGGTTGTGAAGCATTTTTAAACGTCAGTGGAATTCCAAGAACAACGGAAGAGTTCCGAAGCATTTTTAAACGTCAGCGGAATTCCGAGAACAATGGAAGAGTTCCGAAGCATTTTTAAATGTAAGCGGAATTCTGAGAACAATGGAAGAGTTCTGAAGCATTTTTAAAAGTCAGCGGAATTCTGAGAACAATAGAAGAGTTGTGAAGCATTTTTAAGCGTCAGCGGAATTCAGAGAACAATGGAAGAATTCCGAAGCATTTTTAAACGTCAGCGGAATTACGAGAACAATGGAAGAGTTCCGAAGCATTTTTAAACTTCAGCGGAATTTGGAGAACAATCGAAGAGTTCCGAAGCATTTTTAAAAGTCAGCGGAATTCCGAGAACAATGGAAGCTTTGTGAAGCATTTTTAAATGTCAGCGGAATTCCGAGAACAATGGAAGAGTTCCGAAGCATTTTTAAACGTCAGCGGAATTCCGAGAACAATGGAAGAGTTCTAAAGCCTTTTTAAATGTCAGCGGAATTCCGAGAACAATGGAAGAGTTCCGAAGCATTTTTAAATGTCAGCGGAATTCTGAGAACAATGGAAGAGTTCCGAAGCACTTTTAAACTTCAGCAGAATTCCGAGAACAATGGAAGAGTTCCGAAGCATACTTAAACTTCAGCAGAATTCCGAGAACAATGGGAGAGTTCCGAAGCATTTTTAAACTTCAAAACTTCAGCAGAATTCCGAGAACAATGGAAGAGTTCCGAAGCATTCTTAAACTTCAGCGGAATTCTGAGAACAGTGGAAGAGTTCTGAAGCATTTTTTAAAGTCAGCGGAATAACGAGAACAATGGAAGAGTTGTGAAGCATTTTTAAACGTCAGCGGAATTCCAGAACAATGGAAGAGTTCTGAAGCATTTTTAAATGTCAGCGGAATTCCGAGAACAATGGAAGAGTTCTGAAGCATTTTTAAACGTCAGCGGATTTTTAAAACAATGGAAGATTTCCGAAGCATTTTTAAACATCAGCGGAATTCTGTGAACACTGGAAGTGTTCCGAAGCATTTTTAAACTTCAGCGGAATTTGGAGAACAATCGAAGAGTTCCGAATCAATTTTAAAAGTCAGCGGAATTCCGAGAACAATGGAAAGGTTGTGAAGCATTTTTAAACGTCAGTGGAATTCCAAGAACAATGGAAGAGTTCCGAAGCATTTTTAAACGTCAGCGGAATTCCGAGAACAATGGAAGAGTTCCGAAGCATTTTTAAATGTAAGCGGAATTCTGAGAACAATGGAAGAGTTCTGAAGCATTCTTAAACTTCAGCGGAATTCCGAGAACAATGGAAGAGTTTTGAAGCAATTTTAAGCGTCAGCGGAATTCCGACAACAATGGAAGAGTTCCGAAGCATTTTTAAAAGTAAGCGGAATTCTGAGAACAATAGAAGAGTTGTGAAGCATTTTTAAGCGTCAGCGGAATTCCGAGAACAATGGAAGAATTCCGAAGCATTTTTAAACTTCAAAACTTCAGCAGAATTCCAAGAACAATGGAAGAGTTTCGAAGCATTCTTAAACTTCAGCGGAATTCCGAGAGCAATGGAAGAGTTCCGAAGCATTTTTAAAAGTCAGCGGAATTCCGAGAACAATAGAAGAGTTCCGAAGCATTTTTAAACTTCAGCAGAATTCCTGGATCAATGGAAGAGTTCCGAAGCATTTTTAAAAGTCAGCTGAATTCCGAGAACAATAGAAGGGTACGAAAGCATGTTTAAACTTCAGTGGAATTCTGAGAAAAATGTAAGAGTTCCGAAGCATTTTTAAACTTCACCGGAATTCCGAGAACAATGGAAGAGTTCCGAAGCATTTTTAAACGTCAGCGGAATTCCAAGAACAATGGAAGAGTTCTGAATCATTTTTAAACGTCAGCGGAATTTTGAAAACAATGGAAGATTTCAGAAGCATTTTTAAACGTCAGCGGAATTCTGCGAACACTGGAAGACTTCCGAAGCATTTTTAAACTTCAGCGGAATTTGCAGAACAATCGAAGAGATCTGAAGCATTTTTAAAAGTCAGCGGAATTCCGAGAACACTGGAAGAGTTCCGAAGCATTTTTAAACTTCAGCGGAATTTGGAGAACAATCGAATAGTTCCGAAGAATTTTTAAACGTCAGCGGAATTCCGAGAACAATGGAAGAGTTCTGAAGCCTTTTTAAATGTCAGCGGAATTCCGAGAACAATGAAAGAGTTCTGAAGCATTTTTAAAAGTCAGCGGAATTCTGAGAACAATAGAAGAGTTGTGAAGCAATTTTAAGCGTCAGCGGAATTCCGAGAACAATGGAAGAGTTCCGAAGCATTTTTAAACGTCAGCGGAATTCCGAGAACAATGGAAGAGTTCTGAAGCATTTTTAAAAGTCAGCAGAATTCTGAGAACAATAGAAGAGTTGTGAAGGATTTTTAAGCGTCAGCGGAATTCCGAGAACAATTGACGAATTCCGAAGCATTTTTAAACTTCAAAACTTCAGCAGAATTCCAAGAACAATGGAAGAGTTTCGAAGCATTCTTAAACTTCAGCGGAATTCCGAGAACAAAGGAAGAGTTCCGAAGCATTTTTAAAAGTCAGCGGAATTCCGAGAACAATAGAAGAGTTCCGAAGCATTTTTAAACTTCAGCAGAATTCCTGGATCAATGGAAGAGTTCCGAAGCATTTTTAAAAGTCAGCAGAATTCCGAGAACAATAGAAGGGTACCAAAGCATGTTTAAACTTCAGCGGAATTCTGAGAACAATGTAAGAGTTCCGAAGCATTTTTAAACTTCACCGGAATTCCGAGAACAATGGAAGAGTTCCGAAGCATTTTTAAATGTAAGCGGAATTCCGAGAACAATGCAACAGTTCTGAATCATTTTTAAACGTCAGCGGAATTTTGAAAACAATGGAAGAGTTCCGAAGCATTTTTAAACGTCAGCGGAATTCCGAGAACAATGGAAGAGTTCCGAAGCATTTTTAAACGTCAGCGGAATTCCGAGAACAATGGAAGAGTTCCGAAGCATTTTTAAATGTCAGCGGAATTCTGAGAACAATGGAAGAGTTCCGAAGCATTTTTAAACTTCAGCAGAATTCCGAGAACAATGGAAGAGTTCCGAAGCATACTTAAACTTCAGCAGAATTCCGAGAACAATGGGAGAGTTCCGAAGCATTTTTAAACTTCAAAACTTCAGCAGAATTCCGAGAACAATGGAAGAGTTCCGAAGCATTCTTAAACTTCAGCGGAATTCCGAGAACAATGGAAGAGTTCCGAAGCATTTTTAAACTTCAGCAGAATTCCGAGAACAATGGAAGAGTTCCGAAGCATTTTTAAAAGTCAGCAGAATTCCGAGAACAATAGAAGGGTACCAAAGCATGTTTAAACTTCAGCGGAATTCTGAGAACAATGTAAGAGTTCCGAAGCATTTTTAAACTTCACCGGAATTCCGAGAACAATGGAAGAGTTCCGAAGCATTTTTAAACGTCAGCGGAATTCCGAGAACAATGGAAGAGTTCTGAAGCCTTTTTAAATGTCAGCGGAATTCCGAGAACAATGGAAGAGTTCCGAAGCATTTTTAAATGTCAGCGGAATTCTGAGAACAGTGGAAGAGTTCCGAAGCATTTTTAAACTTCAGCAGAATTCCGAGAACAATGGAAGAGTTCCGAAGCATACTTAAACTTCAGCAGAATTCCGAGAACAATGGAAGAGTTCTGAAGCATTTTTTAACGTCAGCGGAATTCCAGAACAATGGAAGAGTTCTGAAGCATTTTTAAATGTCAGCGGAATTCCGAGAACAATGGAAGAGTTCTGAAGCATTTTTAAACGTCAGCGGATTTTGAAAACAATGGAAGATTTCCGAAGCATTTTTAAACATCAGCGGAATTTGGAGAACAATCGAAGAGTTCCGAATCAATTTTAAAAGTCAGCGGAATTCCGAGAACAATGGAAAGGTTGTGAAGCATTTTTAAACGTCAGTGGAATTCCAAGAACAACGGAAGAGTTCCGAAGCATTTTTAAACGTCAGCGGAATTCCGAGAACAATTGAAGAGTTCCGAAGCATTTTTAAATGTAAGCGGAATTCTGAGAACAATGGAAGAGTTCTGAAGCATTTTTAAAAGTCAGCGGAATTCTGAGAACAATAGAAGAGTTGTGAAGCATTTTTAAGCGTCAGCGGAATTCCGAGAACAATGGAAGAATTCCGAAGCATTTTTAATCGTCAGCGGAATTCTGCGAACACTAGAAGAGTTCCGAAGCATTTTTAAACTTCAGCGGAATTTGGAGAACAATCGAAGAGTTCCGAAGCATTTTTAAAAGTCAGCGGAATTCCGAGAACAATGGAAGAGTTCTGAAGCATTCTTAAACTTCAGCGGAATTCCGAGAACAATGGAAGAGTTTTGAAGCAATTTTAAGCGTCAGCGGAATTCCGACAACAATGGAAGAGTTCCGAAGCATTTTTAAAAGTAAGCGGAATTCTGAGAACAATAGAAGAGTTGTGAAGCATTTTTAAGCGTCAGCGGAATTCCGAGAACAATGGAAGAATTCCGAAGCATTTTTAAACTTCAAAACTTCAGCAGAATTCCAAGAACAATGGAAGAGTTTCGAAGCATTCTTAAACTTCAGCGGAATTCCGAGAGCAATGGAAGAGTTCCGAAGCATTTTTAAAAGTCAGCGGAATTCTGAGAACAATAGAAGAGTTCCGAAGCATTTTTAAACTTCAGCAGAATTCCTGGATCAATGGAAGAGTTCCGAAGCATTTTTAAAAGTCAACAGAATTCCGAGAACAATAGAAGGGTACCAAAGCATGTTTAAACTTCAGTGGAATTCTGAGAACAATGTAAGAGTTCCGAAGCATTTTTAAACTTCACCGGAATTCCGAGAACAATGGAAGAGTTCCGAAGCATTTTTAAACGTCAGCGGAATTCCGAGAACAATGGAAGAGTTCTGAATCATTTTTAAACGTCAGCGGAATTTTGAAAACAATGGAAGATTTCAGAAGCATTTTTAAACGTCAGCGGAATTCTGCGAACACTGGAAGACTTCCGAAGCATTTTTAAACTTCAGCGGAATTTGCAGAACAATCGAAGAGATCTGAAGCATTTTTAAAAGTCAGCGGAATTCCGAGAACACTGGAAGAGTTCCGAAGCATTTTTAAACTTCAGCGGAATTTGGAGAACAATCGAATAGTTCCGAAGAATTTTTAAACGTCAGCGGAATTCCGAGAACAATGGAAGAGTTCTGAAGCCTTTTTAAATGTCAGCGGAATTCCGAGAACAATGAAAGAGTTCTGAAGCATTTTTAAAAGTCAGCGGAATTCTGAGAACAATAGAAGAGTTGTGAAGCAATTTTAAGCGTCAGCGGAATTCCGAGAACAATGGAAGAGTTCCGAAGCATTTTTAAACGTCAGCGGAATTCCGAGAACAATGGAAGAGTTCTGAAGCATTTTTAAAAGTCAGCAGAATTCTGAGAACAATAGAAGAGTTGTGAAGGATTTTTAAGCGTCAGCGGAATTCCGAGAACAATTGACGAATTCCGAAGCATTTTTAAACTTCAAAACTTCAGCAGAATTCCAAGAACAATGGAAGAGTTTCGAAGCATTCTTAAACTTCAGCGGAATTCCGAGAACAAAGGAAGAGTTCCGAAGCATTTTTAAAAGTCAGCGGAATTCCGAGAACAATAGAAGAGTTCCGAAGCATTTTTAAACTTCAGCAGAATTCCTGGATCAATGGAAGAGTTCCGAAGCATTTTTAAAAGTCAGCAGAATTCCGAGAACAATAGAAGGGTACCAAAGCATGTTTAAACTTCAGCGGAATTCTGAGAACAATGTAAGAGTTCCGAAGCATTTTTAAACTTCACCGGAATTCCGAGAACAATGGAAGAGTTCCGAAGCATTTTTAAATGTAAGCGGAATTCCGAGAACAATGCAACAGTTCTGAATCATTTTTAAACGTCAGCGGAATTTTGAAAACAATGGAAGAGTTCCGAAGCATTTTTAAACGTCAGCGGAATTCCGAGAACAATGGAAGAGTTCCGAAGCATTTTTAAACGTCAGCGGAATTCCGAGAACAATGGAAGAGTTCCGAAGCATTTTTAAATGTCAGCGGAATTCTGAGAACAATGGAAGAGTTCCGAAGCATTTTTAAACTTCAGCAGAATTCCGAGAACAATGGAAGAGTTCCGAAGCATACTTAAACTTCAGCAGAATTCCGAGAACAATGGGAGAGTTCCGAAGCATTTTTAAACTTCAAAACTTCAGCAGAATTCCGAGAACAATGGAAGAGTTCCGAAGCATTCTTAAACTTCAGCGGAATTCCGAGAACAATGGAAGAGTTCCGAAGCATTTTTAAACTTCAGCAGAATTCCGAGAACAATGGAAGAGTTCCGAAGCATTTTTAAAAGTCAGCAGAATTCCGAGAACAATAGAAGGGTACCAAAGCATGTTTAAACTTCAGCGGAATTCTGAGAACAATGTAAGAGTTCCGAAGCATTTTTAAACTTCACCGGAATTCCGAGAACAATGGAAGAGTTCCGAAGCATTTTTAAACGTCAGCGGAATTCCGAGAACAATGGAAGAGTTCTGAAGCCTTTTTAAATGTCAGCGGAATTCCGAGAACAATGGAAGAGTTCCGAAGCATTTTTAAATGTCAGCGGAATTCTGAGAACAGTGGAAGAGTTCCGAAGCATTTTTAAACTTCAGCAGAATTCCGAGAACAATGGAAGAGTTCCGAAGCATACTTAAACTTCAGCAGAATTCCGAGAACAATGGAAGAGTTCTGAAGCATTTTTTAACGTCAGCGGAATTCCAGAACAATGGAAGAGTTCTGAAGCATTTTTAAATGTCAGCGGAATTCCGAGAACAATGGAAGAGTTCTGAAGCATTTTTAAACGTCAGCGGATTTTGAAAACAATGGAAGATTTCCGAAGCATTTTTAAACATCAGCGGAATTTGGAGAACAATCGAAGAGTTCCGAATCAATTTTAAAAGTCAGCGGAATTCCGAGAACAATGGAAAGGTTGTGAAGCATTTTTAAACGTCAGTGGAATTCCAAGAACAACGGAAGAGTTCCGAAGCATTTTTAAACGTCAGCGGAATTCCGAGAACAATTGAAGAGTTCCGAAGCATTTTTAAATGTAAGCGGAATTCTGAGAACAATGGAAGAGTTCTGAAGCATTTTTAAAAGTCAGCGGAATTCTGAGAACAATAGAAGAGTTGTGAAGCATTTTTAAGCGTCAGCGGAATTCCGAGAACAATGGAAGAATTCCGAAGCATTTTTAATCGTCAGCGGAATTCTGCGAACACTAGAAGAGTTCCGAAGCATTTTTAAACTTCAGCGGAATTTGGAGAACAATCGAAGAGTTCCGAAGCATTTTTAAAAGTCAGCGGAATTCCGAGAACAATGGAAGAGTTCTGAAGCATTCTTAAACTTCAGCGGAATTCCGAGAACAATGGAAGAGTTTTGAAGCAATTTTAAGCGTCAGCGGAATTCCGACAACAATGGAAGAGTTCCGAAGCATTTTTAAAAGTAAGCGGAATTCTGAGAACAATAGAAGAGTTGTGAAGCATTTTTAAGCGTCAGCGGAATTCCGAGAACAATGGAAGAATTCCGAAGCATTTTTAAACTTCAAAACTTCAGCAGAATTCCAAGAACAATGGAAGAGTTTCGAAGCATTCTTAAACTTCAGCGGAATTCCGAGAGCAATGGAAGAGTTCCGAAGCATTTTTAAAAGTCAGCGGAATTCTGAGAACAATAGAAGAGTTCCGAAGCATTTTTAAACTTCAGCAGAATTCCTGGATCAATGGAAGAGTTCCGAAGCATTTTTAAAAGTCAACAGAATTCCGAGAACAATAGAAGGGTACCAAAGCATGTTTAAACTTCAGTGGAATTCTGAGAACAATGTAAGAGTTCCGAAGCATTTTTAAACTTCACCGGAATTCCGAGAACAATGGAAGAGTTCCGAAGCATTTTTAAACGTCAGCGGAATTCCGAGAACAATGGAAGAGTTCTGAATCATTTTTAAACGTCAGCGGAATTTTGAAAACAATGGAAGATTTCCGAAGCATTTTTAAACGTCAGCGGAATTCTGCGAACACTGGAAGACTTCCGAAGCATTTTTAAACTTCAGCGGAATTTGGAGAACAATCGAAGAGTTCTGAAGCATTTTTAAAAGTCAGCGGAATTCCGAGAACACTGGAAGAGTTCCGAAGCATTTTTAAACTTCAGCGGAATTTGGAGAACAATCGAATAGTTCCGAAGAATTTTTAAAAGTCAGCGGAATTCCGAGAACAATGGAAGAGTTCTGAAGTATTTTTAAAAGTCAGCGGAATTCTGAGAACAATAGAAGAGTTGTGAAGCAATTTTAAGCGTCAGCGGAATTCCGAGAACAATGGAAGAGTTCCGAAGCATTTTTAAACGTCAGCGGAATTCCGAGAACAATGGAAGAGTTCTGAAGCATTTTTAAAAGTCAGCGGAATTCTGAGAACAATAGAAGAGTTGTGAAGGATTTTTAAGCGTCAGCGGAATTCCGAGAACTATGGACGAATTCCGAAGCATTTTTAAACTTCAAAACTTCAGCAGAATTCCAAGAACAATGGAAGAGTTTCGAAGCATTCTTAAACTTCAGCGGAATTCCGAGAACAAAGGAAGAGTTCCGAAGCATTTTTAAAAGTCAGCGGAATTCCGAGAACAATAGAAGAGTTCCGAAGCATTTTTAAACTTCAGCAGAATTCCTGGATCAATGGAAGAGTTCCGAAGCATTTTTAAAAGTCAGCAGAATTCCGAGAACAATAGAAGGGTACCAAAGCATGTTTAAACTTCAGCGGAATTCTGAGAACAATGTAAGAGTTCCGAAGCATTTTTAAACTTCACCGGAATTCCGAGAACAATGGAAGAGTTCCGAAGCATTTTTAAACGTCAGCGGAATTCCGAGAACAATGCAAGAGTTCTGAATCATTTTTAAACATCAGCGGAATTTTGAAAACAATGGAAGAGTTCCGAAGCATTTTTAAACGTCAGCGGAATTCCGAGAACAATGGAAGAGTTCTGAATCATTTTTAAACGTCAGCGGAATTTTGAAAACAATGGAAGAGTTCCGAAGCATTTTTAAACTTCAGCGGAATTTCGAGAACAATCGAAGAGTTCCGAAGCATTTTTAAAAGTCAGCGGAATTCCGAGAACACTGGAAGAGTTCCGAAGCATTTTTAAACTTCAGCGGAATTTGGAGAACAATCGAAGAGTTCCGAAGCATTTTTAAAAGTCAGCGGAATTCCGAGAACACTGGAAGAGTTCCGAAGCATTTTTAAACTTCAGCGGAATTTGGAGAACAATCGAAGAGTTCCGAAGCATTTTTAAAAGTCAGCGGAATTCCGAGAACAGTGGAAGCTTTGTGAAGCATTTTTAAACGTCAGCGGAATTCCGAGAACAATGGAAGAGTTCCGAAGCATTTTTAAACGTCAGCGGAATTCCGAGAACAATGGAAGAGTTCTGAAGCCTTTTTAAATGTCAGCGGAATTCCGAGAACAATGGAAGAGTTCCGAAGCATTTTTAAATGTCAGCGGAATTCTGAGAACAGTGGAAGAGTTCCGAAGCATTTTTAAACTTCAGCAGAATTCCGAGAACAATGGAAGAGTTCCGAAGCATACTTAAACTTCAGCAGAATTCCGAGAACAATGGAAGAGTTCTGAAGCATTTTTTAAAGTCAGCGGAATAACGAGAACAATGGAAGAGTTGTTAAGCATTTTTAAACGTCAGCGGAATTCCAGAACAATGGAAGAGTTCTGAAGCATTTTTAAATGTCAGCGGAATTCCGAGAACAATGGAAGAGTTCTGAAGCATTTTTAAACGTCAGCGGATTTTGAAAACAATGGAAGATTTCCGAAGCATTTTTAAACGTCAGCGGAATTCTGTGAACACTGGAAGAGTTCCGAAGCATTTTTAAACTTCAGCGGAATTTGGAGAACAATCGAAGAGTTCCGAATCAATTTTAAAAGTCAGCGGAATTCCGAGAACAATGGAAAGGTTGTGAAGCATTTTTAAACGTCAGTGGAATTCCAAGAACAACGGAAGAGTTCCGAAGCATTTTTAAACGTCAGCGGAATTCCGAGAACAATGGAAGAGTTCCGAAGCATTTTTAAATGTCAGCGGAATTCTGAGAACAATGGAAGAGTTCCGAAGCATTTTTAAACTTCAGCAGAATTCCGAGAACAATGGAAGAGTTCCGAAGCATACTTAAACTTCAGCAGAATTCCGAGAACAATGGAAGAGTTCCGAAGCATTTTTAAACTTCAAAACTTCAGCAGAATTCCGAGAACAATGGAAGAGTTCCGAAGCATTCTTAAACTTCAGCGGAATTCCGAGAACAATGGAAGAGTTCCGAAGCATTTTTAAAAGTCAGCGGAATTCCGAGAACAATGGAAGAGTTCCGAAGCATTTTTAAAAGTCAGCAGAATTCCGAGAACAATAGAAGGGTAACAAAGCATGTTTAAACTTCAGCGGAATTCTGAGAACAATGTAAGAGTTCCGAAGAATTTTTAAACTTCACCGGAATTCCGAGAACAATGGAAGAGTTCCGAAGCATTTTTAAACGTCAGCGGAATTCCGAGAACAATGGAAGAGTTCTGAAGCATTTTTAAACGTCAGCGGAATTTTGAAAACAATGGAAGATTTCCGAAGCATTTTTAAACTTCAGCGGAGTTCTGCGAACACTGGAAGAGTTCCGAAGCATTTTTAAACTTCAGCGGAATTTGGAGAACAATCGAAGAGTTCCGAAGCATTTTTAAAAGTCAGCGGAATTCCGAGAACAATGGAAGCTTTGTGAAGCATTTTTAAACGTCAGCGGAATTCCGAGAACAATGGAAGAGTTCCGAAGCATTTTTAAACGTCAGCGGAATTCCGAGAACAATGGAAGAGTTCTGAAGCCTTTTTAAATGTCAGCGGAATTCCGAGAACAATGGAAGAGTTCCGAAGCATTTTTAAATGTCAGCGGAATTCTGAGAACAGTGGAAGAGTTCCGAAGCATTTTTAAACTTCAGCCGAATTCCGAGAACAATGGAAGAGTTCTGAAGCATTTTTTAAAGTCAGCGGAATAACGAGAACAATGGAAGAGTTGTGAAGCATTTTTAAACGTCAGCGGAATTCCAGAACAATGGAAGAGTTCTGAAGCATTTTTAAATGTCAGCGGAATTCCGAGAACAATGGAAGAGTTCTGAAGCATTTTTAAACGTCAGCGGAATTTTGAAAACAATGGAAGATTTCCGAAGCATTTTTAAACGTCAGCGGAATTCTGTGAACACTGGAAGAGTTCCGAAGCATTTTTAAACTTCAGCGGAATTTGGAGAACAATCGAAGAGTTCCGAAGCATTTTTAAAAGTCAGCGGAATTCCGAGAACAATGGAAGCTTTGTGAAGCATTTTTAAACGTCAGCGGAATTCCGAGAACAATGGAAGAGTTCCGAAGCATTTTTAAACGTCAGTGGAATTCCAAGAACAACGGAAGAGTTCCGAAGCATTTTTAAACATCAGCGAAATTCCGAGAACAATGGAAGAGTTCCGAAGCATTTTTAAATGTAAGCGGAATTCTGAGAACAATGGAAGAGTTCTGAAGCATTTTTAAAAGTCAGCGGAATTCTGAGAACAATAGAAGAGTTGTGAAGCATTTTTAAGCGTCAGCGGAATTCCGAGAACAATGGAAGAATTCCGAAGCATTTTTAAACGTCAGCGGAATTCTGCGAACACTAGAAGAGTTCCGAAGCATTTTTAAACTTCAGCGGAATTTGGAGAACAATCGAAGAGTTCTGAAGCATTTTTAAACGTCAGCGGAATTCCGAGAACAATGGAAGAGTTCCGAAGCATTTTTAAACGTCAACGGAATTCCGAGAACAATAGAAGAGTTGTGAAGCATTTTTAAGCGTCAGCGATATTCCGAGAACAATGTAAGAGTTCCGAAGCATTTTTAAACTTCAGCAGAATTCTGCGAACAATGGAAGAGTTCTGAAGCATTTTTAAATGTCAGCGGAATTCCGAGAACAATGGAAGAGTTCTGAAGCATTTTTAAACGTCAGCGGATTTTGAAAACAATGGAAGATTTCCGAAGCATTTTTAAACATCAGCGGAATTCTGTGAACACTGGAAGAGTTCCGAAGCATTTTTAAACTTCAGCGGAATTTCGAGAACAATCGAAGAGTTCCGAATCAATTTTAAAAGTCAGCGGAATTCCGAGAACAATGGAAAGGTTGTGAAGCATTTTTAAACGTCAGTGGAATTCCAAGAACAACGGAAGAGTTCCGAAGCATTTTTAAACGTCAGCGGAATTCCGAGAACAATTGAAGAGTTCCGAAGCATTTTTAAATGTAAGCGGAATTCTGAGAACAATGGAAGAGTTCTGAAGCATTTTTAAAAGTCAGCGGAATTCTGAGAACAATAGAAGAGTTGTGAAGCATTTTTAAGCGTCAGCGGAATTCCGAGAACAATGGAAGAATTCCGAAGCATTTTTAATCGTCAGCGGAATTCTGCGAACACTAGAAGAGTTCCGAAGCATTTTTAAACTTCAGCGGAATTTGGAGAACAATCGAAGAGTTCCGAAGCATTTTTAAAAGTCAGCGGAATTCCGAGAACAATGGAAGAGTTCTGAAGCATTCTTAAACTTCAGCGGAATTCCGAGAACAATGGAAGAGTTTTGAAGCAATTTTAAGCGTCAGCGGAATTCCGACAACAATGGAAGAGTTCCGAAGCATTTTTAAAAGTAAGCGGAATTCTGAGAACAATAGAAGAGTTGTGAAGCATTTTTAAGCGTCAGCGATATTCCCAGAACAATGTAAGAGTTCCGAAGCATTTTTAAACTTCAGCAGAATTCTGCGAACAATGGAAGAGTTCTGAAGCATTTTTAAATGTCAGCGGAATTCCGAGAACAATGGAAGAGTTCTGAAGCATTTTTAAACGTCAGCGGATTTTGAAAACAATGGAAGATTTCCGAAGCATTTTTAAACATCAGCGGAATTCTGTGAACACTGGAAGAGTTCCGAAGCATTTTTAAACTTCAGCGGAATTTCGAGAACAATCGAAGAGTTCCGAATCAATTTTAAAAGTCAGCGGAATTCCGAGAACAATGGAAAGGTTGTGAAGCATTTTTAAACGTCAGCGGAATTCCGAGAACAATGGAAGAGTTCCGAAGCATTTTTAAACGTCAGCGGAATTCCAAGAACAATGGAAGAGTTCTGAATCATTTTTAAACGTCAGCGGAATTTTGAAAACAATGGAAGATTTCAGAAGCATTTTTAAACGTCAGCGGAATTCTGCGAACACTGGAAGACTTCCGAAGCATTTTTAAACTTCAGCGGAATTTGCAGAACAATCGAAGAGATCTGAAGCATTTTTAAAAGTCAGCGGAATTCCGAGAACACTGGAAGAGTTCCGAAGCATTTTTAAACTTCAGCGGAATTTGGAGAACAATCGAATAGTTCCGAAGAATTTTTAAACGTCAGCGGAATTCCGAGAACAATGGAAGAGTTCTGAAGCCTTTTTAAATGTCAGCGGAATTCCGAGAACAATGAAAGAGTTCTGAAGCATTTTTAAAAGTCAGCGGAATTCTGAGAACAATAGAAGAGTTGTGAAGCAATTTTAAGCGTCAGCGGAATTCCGAGAACAATGGAAGAGTTCCGAAGCATTTTTAAACGTCAGCGGAATTCCGAGAACAATGGAAGAGTTCTGAAGCATTTTTAAAAGTCAGCGGAATTCTGAGAACAATAGAAGAGTTGTGAAGGATTTTTAAGCGTCAGCGGAATTCCGAGAACAATTGACGAATTCCGAAGCATTTTTAAACTTCAAAACTTCAGCAGAATTCCAAGAACAATGGAAGAGTTTCGAAGCATTCTTAAACTTCAGCGGAATTCCGAGAACAAAGGAAGAGTTCCGAAGCATTTTTAAAAGTCAGCGGAATTCCGAGAACAATAGAAGAGTTCCGAAGCATTTTTAAACTTCAGCAGAATTCCTGGATCAATGGAAGAGTTCCGAAGCATTTTTAAAAGTCAGCAGAATTCCGAGAACAATAGAAGGGTACCAAAGCATGTTTAAACTTCAGCGGAATTCTGAGAACAATGTAAGAGTTCCGAAGCATTTTTAAACTTCACCGGAATTCCGAGAACAATGGAAGAGTTCCGAAGCATTTTTAAATGTAAGCGGAATTCCGAGAACAATGCAACAGTTCTGAATCATTTTTAAACGTCAGCGGAATTTTGAAAACAATGGAAGAGTTCCGAAGCATTTTTAAACGTCAGCGGAATTCCGAGAACAATGGAAGAGTTCCGAAGCATTTTTAAACGTCAGCGGAATTCCGAGAACAATGGAAGAGTTCCGAAGCATTTTTAAATGTCAGCGGAATTCTGAGAACAATGGAAGAGTTCCGAAGCATTTTTAAACTTCAGCAGAATTCCGAGAACAATGGAAGAGTTCCGAAGCATACTTAAACTTCAGCAGAATTCCGAGAACAATGGGAGAGTTCCGAAGCATTTTTAAACTTCAAAACTTCAGCAGAATTCCGAGAACAATGGAAGAGTTCCGAAGCATTCTTAAACTTCAGCGGAATTCCGAGAACAATGGAAGAGTTCCGAAGCATTTTTAAACTTCAGCAGAATTCCGAGAACAATGGAAGAGTTCCGAAGCATTTTTAAAAGTCAGCAGAATTCCGAGAACAATAGAAGGGTACCAAAGCATGTTTAAACTTCAGCGGAATTCTGAGAACAATGTAAGAGTTCCGAAGCATTTTTAAACTTCACCGGAATTCCGAGAACAATGGAAGAGTTCCGAAGCATTTTTAAACGTCAGCGGAATTCCGAGAACAATGGAAGAGTTCTGAAGCCTTTTTAAATGTCAGCGGAATTCCGAGAACAATGGAAGAGTTCCGAAGCATTTTTAAATGTCAGCGGAATTCTGAGAACAGTGGAAGAGTTCCGAAGCATTTTTAAACTTCAGCAGAATTCCGAGAACAATGGAAGAGTTCCGAAGCATACTTAAACTTCAGCAGAATTCCGAGAACAATGGAAGAGTTCTGAAGCATTTTTTAACGTCAGCGGAATTCCAGAACAATGGAAGAGTTCTGAAGCATTTTTAAATGTCAGCGGAATTCCGAGAACAATGGAAGAGTTCTGAAGCATTTTTAAACGTCAGCGGATTTTGAAAACAATGGAAGATTTCCGAAGCATTTTTAAACATCAGCGGAATTTGGAGAACAATCGAAGAGTTCCGAATCAATTTTAAAAGTCAGCGGAATTCCGAGAACAATGGAAAGGTTGTGAAGCATTTTTAAACGTCAGTGGAATTCCAAGAACAACGGAAGAGTTCCGAAGCATTTTTAAACGTCAGCGGAATTCCGAGAACAATTGAAGAGTTCCGAAGCATTTTTAAATGTAAGCGGAATTCTGAGAACAATGGAAGAGTTCTGAAGCATTTTTAAAAGTCAGCGGAATTCTGAGAACAATAGAAGAGTTGTGAAGCATTTTTAAGCGTCAGCGGAATTCCGAGAACAATGGAAGAATTCCGAAGCATTTTTAATCGTCAGCGGAATTCTGCGAACACTAGAAGAGTTCCGAAGCATTTTTAAACTTCAGCGGAATTTGGAGAACAATCGAAGAGTTCCGAAGCATTTTTAAAAGTCAGCGGAATTCCGAGAACAATGGAAGAGTTCTGAAGCATTCTTAAACTTCAGCGGAATTCCGAGAACAATGGAAGAGTTTTGAAGCAATTTTAAGCGTCAGCGGAATTCCGACAACAATGGAAGAGTTCCGAAGCATTTTTAAAAGTAAGCGGAATTCTGAGAACAATAGAAGAGTTGTGAAGCATTTTTAAGCGTCAGCGGAATTCCGAGAACAATGGAAGAATTCCGAAGCATTTTTAAACTTCAAAACTTCAGCAGAATTCCAAGAACAATGGAAGAGTTTCGAAGCATTCTTAAACTTCAGCGGAATTCCGAGAGCAATGGAAGAGTTCCGAAGCATTTTTAAAAGTCAGCGGAATTCTGAGAACAATAGAAGAGTTCCGAAGCATTTTTAAACTTCAGCAGAATTCCTGGATCAATGGAAGAGTTCCGAAGCATTTTTAAAAGTCAACAGAATTCCGAGAACAATAGAAGGGTACCAAAGCATGTTTAAACTTCAGTGGAATTCTGAGAACAATGTAAGAGTTCCGAAGCATTTTTAAACTTCACCGGAATTCCGAGAACAATGGAAGAGTTCCGAAGCATTTTTAAACGTCAGCGGAATTCCGAGAACAATGGAAGAGTTCTGAATCATTTTTAAACGTCAGCGGAATTTTGAAAACAATGGAAGATTTCCGAAGCATTTTTAAACGTCAGCGGAATTCTGCGAACACTGGAAGACTTCCGAAGCATTTTTAAACTTCAGCGGAATTTGGAGAACAATCGAAGAGTTCTGAAGCATTTTTAAAAGTCAGCGGAATTCCGAGAACACTGGAAGAGTTCCGAAGCATTTTTAAACTTCAGCGGAATTTGGAGAACAATCGAATAGTTCCGAAGAATTTTTAAAAGTCAGCGGAATTCCGAGAACAATGGAAGAGTTCTGAAGTATTTTTAAAAGTCAGCGGAATTCTGAGAACAATAGAAGAGTTGTGAAGCAATTTTAAGCGTCAGCGGAATTCCGAGAACAATGGAAGAGTTCCGAAGCATTTTTAAACGTCAGCGGAATTCCGAGAACAATGGAAGAGTTCTGAAGCATTTTTAAAAGTCAGCGGAATTCTGAGAACAATAGAAGAGTTGTGAAGGATTTTTAAGCGTCAGCGGAATTCCGAGAACTATGGACGAATTCCGAAGCATTTTTAAACTTCAAAACTTCAGCAGAATTCCAAGAACAATGGAAGAGTTTCGAAGCATTCTTAAACTTCAGCGGAATTCCGAGAACAAAGGAAGAGTTCCGAAGCATTTTTAAAAGTCAGCGGAATTCCGAGAACAATAGAAGAGTTCCGAAGCATTTTTAAACTTCAGCAGAATTCCTGGATCAATGGAAGAGTTCCGAAGCATTTTTAAAAGTCAGCAGAATTCCGAGAACAATAGAAGGGTACCAAAGCATGTTTAAACTTCAGCGGAATTCTGAGAACAATGTAAGAGTTCCGAAGCATTTTTAAACTTCACCGGAATTCCGAGAACAATGGAAGAGTTCCGAAGCATTTTTAAACGTCAGCGGAATTCCGAGAACAATGCAAGAGTTCTGAATCATTTTTAAACATCAGCGGAATTTTGAAAACAATGGAAGAGTTCCGAAGCATTTTTAAACGTCAGCGGAATTCCGAGAACAATGGAAGAGTTCTGAATCATTTTTAAACGTCAGCGGAATTTTGAAAACAATGGAAGAGTTCCGAAGCATTTTTAAACTTCAGCGGAATTTCGAGAACAATCGAAGAGTTCCGAAGCATTTTTAAAAGTCAGCGGAATTCCGAGAACACTGGAAGAGTTCCGAAGCATTTTTAAACTTCAGCGGAATTTGGAGAACAATCGAAGAGTTCCGAAGCATTTTTAAAAGTCAGCGGAATTCCGAGAACACTGGAAGAGTTCCGAAGCATTTTTAAACTTCAGCGGAATTTGGAGAACAATCGAAGAGTTCCGAAGCATTTTTAAAAGTCAGCGGAATTCCGAGAACAGTGGAAGCTTTGTGAAGCATTTTTAAACGTCAGCGGAATTCCGAGAACAATGGAAGAGTTCCGAAGCATTTTTAAACGTCAGCGGAATTCCGAGAACAATGGAAGAGTTCTGAAGCCTTTTTAAATGTCAGCGGAATTCCGAGAACAATGGAAGAGTTCCGAAGCATTTTTAAATGTCAGCGGAATTCTGAGAACAGTGGAAGAGTTCCGAAGCATTTTTAAACTTCAGCAGAATTCCGAGAACAATGGAAGAGTTCCGAAGCATACTTAAACTTCAGCAGAATTCCGAGAACAATGGAAGAGTTCTGAAGCATTTTTTAAAGTCAGCGGAATAACGAGAACAATGGAAGAGTTGTTAAGCATTTTTAAACGTCAGCGGAATTCCAGAACAATGGAAGAGTTCTGAAGCATTTTTAAATGTCAGCGGAATTCCGAGAACAATGGAAGAGTTCTGAAGCATTTTTAAACGTCAGCGGATTTTGAAAACAATGGAAGATTTCCGAAGCATTTTTAAACGTCAGCGGAATTCTGTGAACACTGGAAGAGTTCCGAAGCATTTTTAAACTTCAGCGGAATTTGGAGAACAATCGAAGAGTTCCGAATCAATTTTAAAAGTCAGCGGAATTCCGAGAACAATGGAAAGGTTGTGAAGCATTTTTAAACGTCAGTGGAATTCCAAGAACAACGGAAGAGTTCCGAAGCATTTTTAAACGTCAGCGGAATTCCGAGAACAATGGAAGAGTTCCGAAGCATTTTTAAATGTCAGCGGAATTCTGAGAACAATGGAAGAGTTCCGAAGCATTTTTAAACTTCAGCAGAATTCCGAGAACAATGGAAGAGTTCCGAAGCATACTTAAACTTCAGCAGAATTCCGAGAACAATGGAAGAGTTCCGAAGCATTTTTAAACTTCAAAACTTCAGCAGAATTCCGAGAACAATGGAAGAGTTCCGAAGCATTCTTAAACTTCAGCGGAATTCCGAGAACAATGGAAGAGTTCCGAAGCATTTTTAAAAGTCAGCGGAATTCCGAGAACAATGGAAGAGTTCCGAAGCATTTTTAAAAGTCAGCAGAATTCCGAGAACAATAGAAGGGTAACAAAGCATGTTTAAACTTCAGCGGAATTCTGAGAACAATGTAAGAGTTCCGAAGAATTTTTAAACTTCACCGGAATTCCGAGAACAATGGAAGAGTTCCGAAGCATTTTTAAACGTCAGCGGAATTCCGAGAACAATGGAAGAGTTCTGAAGCATTTTTAAACGTCAGCGGAATTTTGAAAACAATGGAAGATTTCCGAAGCATTTTTAAACTTCAGCGGAGTTCTGCGAACACTGGAAGAGTTCCGAAGCATTTTTAAACTTCAGCGGAATTTGGAGAACAATCGAAGAGTTCCGAAGCATTTTTAAAAGTCAGCGGAATTCCGAGAACAATGGAAGCTTTGTGAAGCATTTTTAAACGTCAGCGGAATTCCGAGAACAATGGAAGAGTTCCGAAGCATTTTTAAACGTCAGCGGAATTCCGAGAACAATGGAAGAGTTCTGAAGCCTTTTTAAATGTCAGCGGAATTCCGAGAACAATGGAAGAGTTCCGAAGCATTTTTAAATGTCAGCGGAATTCTGAGAACAGTGGAAGAGTTCCGAAGCATTTTTAAACTTCAGCCGAATTCCGAGAACAATGGAAGAGTTCTGAAGCATTTTTTAAAGTCAGCGGAATAACGAGAACAATGGAAGAGTTGTGAAGCATTTTTAAACGTCAGCGGAATTCCAGAACAATGGAAGAGTTCTGAAGCATTTTTAAATGTCAGCGGAATTCCGAGAACAATGGAAGAGTTCTGAAGCATTTTTAAACGTCAGCGGAATTTTGAAAACAATGGAAGATTTCCGAAGCATTTTTAAACGTCAGCGGAATTCTGTGAACACTGGAAGAGTTCCGAAGCATTTTTAAACTTCAGCGGAATTTGGAGAACAATCGAAGAGTTCCGAAGCATTTTTAAAAGTCAGCGGAATTCCGAGAACAATGGAAGCTTTGTGAAGCATTTTTAAACGTCAGCGGAATTCCGAGAACAATGGAAGAGTTCCGAAGCATTTTTAAACGTCAGTGGAATTCCAAGAACAACGGAAGAGTTCCGAAGCATTTTTAAACATCAGCGAAATTCCGAGAACAATGGAAGAGTTCCGAAGCATTTTTAAATGTAAGCGGAATTCTGAGAACAATGGAAGAGTTCTGAAGCATTTTTAAAAGTCAGCGGAATTCTGAGAACAATAGAAGAGTTGTGAAGCATTTTTAAGCGTCAGCGGAATTCCGAGAACAATGGAAGAATTCCGAAGCATTTTTAAACGTCAGCGGAATTCTGCGAACACTAGAAGAGTTCCGAAGCATTTTTAAACTTCAGCGGAATTTGGAGAACAATCGAAGAGTTCTGAAGCATTTTTAAACGTCAGCGGAATTCCGAGAACAATGGAAGAGTTCCGAAGCATTTTTAAACGTCAACGGAATTCCGAGAACAATAGAAGAGTTGTGAAGCATTTTTAAGCGTCAGCGATATTCCGAGAACAATGTAAGAGTTCCGAAGCATTTTTAAACTTCAGCAGAATTCTGCGAACAATGGAAGAGTTCTGAAGCATTTTTAAATGTCAGCGGAATTCCGAGAACAATGGAAGAGTTCTGAAGCATTTTTAAACGTCAGCGGATTTTGAAAACAATGGAAGATTTCCGAAGCATTTTTAAACATCAGCGGAATTCTGTGAACACTGGAAGAGTTCCGAAGCATTTTTAAACTTCAGCGGAATTTCGAGAACAATCGAAGAGTTCCGAATCAATTTTAAAAGTCAGCGGAATTCCGAGAACAATGGAAAGGTTGTGAAGCATTTTTAAACGTCAGTGGAATTCCAAGAACAACGGAAGAGTTCCGAAGCATTTTTAAACGTCAGCGGAATTCCGAGAACAATTGAAGAGTTCCGAAGCATTTTTAAATGTAAGCGGAATTCTGAGAACAATGGAAGAGTTCTGAAGCATTTTTAAAAGTCAGCGGAATTCTGAGAACAATAGAAGAGTTGTGAAGCATTTTTAAGCGTCAGCGGAATTCCGAGAACAATGGAAGAATTCCGAAGCATTTTTAATCGTCAGCGGAATTCTGCGAACACTAGAAGAGTTCCGAAGCATTTTTAAACTTCAGCGGAATTTGGAGAACAATCGAAGAGTTCCGAAGCATTTTTAAAAGTCAGCGGAATTCCGAGAACAATGGAAGAGTTCTGAAGCATTCTTAAACTTCAGCGGAATTCCGAGAACAATGGAAGAGTTTTGAAGCAATTTTAAGCGTCAGCGGAATTCCGACAACAATGGAAGAGTTCCGAAGCATTTTTAAAAGTAAGCGGAATTCTGAGAACAATAGAAGAGTTGTGAAGCATTTTTAAGCGTCAGCGATATTCCCAGAACAATGTAAGAGTTCCGAAGCATTTTTAAACTTCAGCAGAATTCTGCGAACAATGGAAGAGTTCTGAAGCATTTTTAAATGTCAGCGGAATTCCGAGAACAATGGAAGAGTTCTGAAGCATTTTTAAACGTCAGCGGATTTTGAAAACAATGGAAGATTTCCGAAGCATTTTTAAACATCAGCGGAATTCTGTGAACACTGGAAGAGTTCCGAAGCATTTTTAAACTTCAGCGGAATTTCGAGAACAATCGAAGAGTTCCGAATCAATTTTAAAAGTCAGCGGAATTCCGAGAACAATGGAAAGGTTGTGAAGCATTTTTAAACGTCAGTGGAATTCCAAGAACAACGGAAGAGTTCCGAAGCATTTTTAAACGTCAGCGGAATTCCGAGAACAATTGAAGAGTTCCGAAGCATTTTTAAATGTAAGCGGAATTCTGAGAACAATGGAAGAGTTCTGAAGCATTTTTAAAAGTCAGCGGAATTCTGAGAACAATAGAAGAGTTGTGAAGCATTTTTAAGCGTCAGCGGAATTCCGAGAACAATGGAAGAATTCCGAAGCATTTTTAATCGTCAGCGGAATTCTGCGAACACTAGAAGAGTTCCGAAGCATTTTTAAACTTCAGCGGAATTTGGAGAACAATCGAAGAGTTCCGAAGCATTTTTAAAAGTCAGCGGAATTCCGAGAACAATGGAAGAGTTCTGAAGCATTCTTAAACTTCAGCGGAATTCCGAGAACAATGGAAGAGTTTTGAAGCAATTTTAAGCGTCAGCGGAATTCCGACAACAATGGAAGAGTTCCGAAGCATTTTTAAAAGTAAGCGGAATTCTGAGAACAATAGAAGAGTTGTGAAGCATTTTTAAGCGTCAGCGGAATGTCGAGAACAATGGAAGAATTCCGAAGCATTTTTAAACTTCAAAACTTCAGCAGAATTCCAAGAACAATGGAAGAGTTTCGAAGCATTCTTAAACTTCACCGTAATTCCGAGAACAATGGAAGAGTTCCGAAGCATTTTTAAACGTCAGCGGAATTCCGAGAACAATGGAAGAGTTCTGAATCATTTTTAAACGTCAGCGGAATTTTGAAAACAATGGAAGATTTCCGAAGCATTTTTAAACGTCAGCGGAATTCTGCGAACACTGGAAGACTTCCGAAGCATTTTTAAACTTCAGCGGAATTTGGAGAACAATCGAAGAGTTCTGAAGCATTTTTAAAAGTCAGCGGAATTCCGAGAACACTGGAAGAGTTCCGAAGCATTTTTAAACTTCAGCGGAATTTGGAGAACAATCGAATAGTTCCGAAGAATTTTTAAAAGTCAGCGGAATTCCGAGAACAATGGACGAATTCCGAAGCATTTTTAAACTTCAAAACTTCAGCAGAATTCCAAGAACAATGGAAGAGTTTCGAAGCATTCTTAAACTTCAGCGGAATTCCGAGAACAAAGGAAGAGTTCCGAAGCATTTTTAAAAGTCAGCGGAATTCCGAGAACAATAGAAGAGTTCCGAAGCATTTTTAAACTTCAGCAGAATTCCTGGATCAATGGAAGAGTTCCGAAGCATTTTTAAAAGTCAGCAGAATTCCGAGAACAATAGAAGGGTACCAAAGCATGTTTAAACTTCAGCGGAATTCTGAGAACAATGTAAGAGTTCCGAAGCATTTTTAAACTTCACCGGAATTCCGAGAACAATGGAAGAGTTCCGAAGCATTTTTAAACGTCAGCGGAATTCCGAGAACAATGCAAGAGTTCTGAATCATTTTTAAACATCAGCGGAATTTTGAAAACAATGGAAGAGTTCCGAAGCATTTTTAAACGTCAGCGGAATTCCGAGAACAATGGAAGAGTTCTGAATCATTTTTAAACGTCAGCGGAATTTTGAAAACAATGGAAGAGTTCCGAAGCATTTTTAAACTTCAGCGGAATTTCGAGAACAATCGAAGAGTTCCGAAGCATTTTTAAAAGTCAGCGGAATTCCGAGAACACTGGAAGAGTTCCGAAGCATTTTTAAACTTCAGCGGAATTTGGAGAACAATCGAAGAGTTCCGAAGCATTTTTAAAAGTCAGCGGAATTCCGAGAACACTGGAAGAGTTCCGAAGCATTTTTAAACTTCAGCGGAATTTGGAGAACAATCGAAGAGTTCCGAAGCATTTTTAAAAGTCAGCGGAATTCCGAGAACAATGGAAGCTTTGTGAAGCATTTTTAAACGTCAGTGGAATTCCAAGAACAACGGAAGAGTTCCGAAGCATTTTTAAACGTCAGCGGAATTCCGAGAACAATTGAAGAGTTCCGAAGCATTTTTAAATGTAAGCGGAATTCTGAGAACAATGGAAGAGTTCTGAAGCATTTTTAAAAGTCAGCGGAATTCTGAGAACAATTGAAGAGTTGTGAAGCATTTTTAAGCGTCAGCGGAATTCCGAGAACAATGGAAGAATTCCGAAGCATTTTTAATCGTCAGCGGAATTCTGCGAACACTAGAAGAGTTCCGAAGCATTTTTAAACTTCAGCGGAATTTGGAGAACAATCGAAGAGTTCCGAAGCATTTTTAAAAGTCAGCGGAATTCCGAGAACAATGGAAGAGTTCTGAAGCATTCTTAAACTTCAGCGGAATTCCGAGAACAATGGAAGAGTTTTGAAGCAATTTTAAGCGTCAGCGGAATTCCGACAACAATGGAAGAGTTCCGAAGCATTTTTAAAAGTAAGCGGAATTCTGAGAACAATAGAAGAGTTGTGAAGCATTTTTAAGCGTCAGCGGAATTCCGAGAACAATGGAAGAATTCCGAAGCATTTTTAAACTTCAAAACTTCAGCAGAATTCCAAGAACAATGGAAGAGTTTCGAAGCATTCTTAAACTTCAGCGGAATTCCGAGAGCAATGGAAGAGTTCCGAAGCATTTTTAAAAGTCAGCGGAATTCTGAGAACAATAGAAGAGTTCCGAAGCATTTTTAAACTTCAGCAGAATTCCTGGATCAATGGAAGAGTTCCGAAGCATTTTTAAAAGTCAACAGAATTCCGAGAACAATAGAAGGGTACCAAAGCATGTTTAAACTTCAGTGGAATTCTGAGAACAATGTAAGAGTTCCGAAGCATTTTTAAACGTCAGCGGAATTCCGAGAACAATGGAAGAGTTCTGAATCATTTTTAAACGTCAGCGGAATTTTGAAAACAATGGAAGATTTCCGAAGCATTTTTAAACGTCAGCGGAATTCTGCGAACACTGGAAGACTTCCGAAGCATTTTTAAACTTCAGCGGAATTTGGAGAACAATCGAAGAGTTCTGAAGCATTTTTAAAAGTCAGCGGAATTCCGAGAACACTGGAAGAGTTCCGAAGCATTTTTAAACTTCAGCGGAATTTGGAGAACAATCGAATAGTTCCGAAGAATTTTTAAAAGTCAGCGGAATTCCGAGAACAATGGACGAATTCCGAAGCATTTTTAAACTTCAAAACTTCAGCAGAATTCCAAGAACAATGGAAGAGTTTCGAAGCATTCTTAAACTTCAGCGGAATTCCGAGAACAAAGGAAGAGTTCCGAAGCATTTTTAAAAGTCAGCGGAATTCCGAGAACAATAGAAGAGTTCCGAAGCATTTTTAAACTTCAGCAGAATTCCTGGATCAATGGAAGAGTTCCGAAGCATTTTTAAAAGTCAGCAGAATTCCGAGAACAATAGAAGGGTACCAAAGCATGTTTAAACTTCAGCGGAATTCTGAGAACAATGTAAGAGTTCCGAAGCATTTTTAAACTTCAAAACTTCAGCAGAATTCCGAGAACAATGGAAGAGTTCCGAAGCATTCTTAAACTTCAGCGGAATTCCGAGAACAATGGAAGAGTTCCGAAGCATTTTTAAAAGTCAGCGGAATTCCGAGAACAATGGAAGAGTTCCGAAGCATTTTTAAAAGTCAGCAGAATTCCGAGAACAATAGAAGGGTAACAAAGCATGTTTAAACTTCAGCGGAATTCTGAGAACAATGTAAGAGTTCCGAAGAATTTTTAAACTTCACCGGAATTCCGAGAACAATGGAAGAGTTCCGAAGCATTTTTAAACGTCAGCGGAATTCCGAGAACAATGGAAGAGTTCTGAAGCATTTTTAAACGTCAGCGGAATTTTGAAAACAATGGAAGATTTCCGAAGCATTTTTAAACTTCAGCGGAGTTCTGCGAACACTGGAAGAGTTCCGAAGCATTTTTAAACTTCAGCGGAATTTGGAGAACAATCGAAGAGTTCCGAAGCATTTTTAAAAGTCAGCGGAATTCCGAGAACAATGGAAGCTTTGTGAAGCATTTTTAAACGTCAGCGGAATTCCGAGAACAATGGAAGAGTTCCGAAGCATTTTTAAACGTCAGCGGAATTCCGAGAACAATGGAAGAGTTCTGAAGCCTTTTTAAATGTCAGCGGAATTCCGAGAACAATGGAAGAGTTCCGAAGCATTTTTAAATGTCAGCGGAATTCTGAGAACAGTGGAAGAGTTCCGAAGCATTTTTAAACTTCAGCCGAATTCCGAGAACAATGGAAGAGTTCCGAAGCATACTTAAACTTCAGCAGAATTCCGAGAACAATGGAAGAGTTCTGAAGCATTTTTTAAAGTCAGCGGAATAACGAGAACAATGGAAGAGTTGTGAAGCATTTTTAAACGTCAGCGGAATTCCAGAACAATGGAAGAGTTCTGAAGCATTTTTAAATGTCAGCGGAATTCCGAGAACAATGGAAGAGTTCTGAAGCATTTTTAAACGTCAGCGGAATTTTGAAAACAATGGAAGATTTCCGAAGCATTTTTAAACGTCAGCGGAATTCTGTGAACACTGGAAGAGTTCCGAAGCATTTTTAAACTTCAGCGGAATTTGGAGAACAATCGAAGAGTTCCGAAGCATTTTT
The DNA here is from genome assembly GCF_046119375.1 of Phyllobates terribilis. Lineage (NCBI taxonomy): Eukaryota > Metazoa > Chordata > Amphibia > Anura > Dendrobatidae > Phyllobates > Phyllobates terribilis. The sequence goes on along the minus strand of NW_027362788.1, from coordinate 7,096,517 downwards.
AAAAGTCAGCGGAATTCCGAGAACAATGGAAGCTTTGTGAAGCATTTTTAAACGTCAGCGGAATTCCGAGAACAATGGAAGAGTTCCGAAGCATTTTTAAACGTCAGTGGAATTCCAAGAACAACGGAAGAGTTCCGAAGCATTTTTAAACATCAGCGAAATTCCGAGAACAATGGAAGAGTTCCGAAGCATTTTTAAATGTAAGCGGAATTCTGAGAACAATGGAAGAGTTCTGAAGCATTTTTAAAAGTCAGCGGAATTCTGAGAACAATAGAAGAGTTGTGAAGCATTTTTAAGCGTCAGCGGAATTCCGAGAACAATGGAAGAATTCCGAAGCATTTTTAAACGTCAGCGGAATTCTGCGAACACTAGAAGAGTTCCGAAGCATTTTTAAACTTCAGCGGAATTTGGAGAACAATCGAAGAGTTCTGAAGCATTTTTAAACGTCAGCGGAATTCCGAGAACAATGGAAGAGTTCCGAAGCATTTTTAAACGTCAACGGAATTCCGAGAACAATAGAAGAGTTGTGAAGCATTTTTAAGCGTCAGCGATATTCCGAGAACAATGTAAGAGTTCCGAAGCATTTTTAAACTTCAGCAGAATTCTGCGAACAATGGAAGAGTTCTGAAGCATTTTTAAATGTCAGCGGAATTCCGAGAACAATGGAAGAGTTCTGAAGCATTTTTAAACGTCAGCGGATTTTGAAAACAATGGAAGATTTCCGAAGCATTTTTAAACATCAGAGGAATTCTGTGAACACTGGAAGAGTTCCGAAGCATTTTTAAACTTCAGCGGAATTTCGAGAACAATCGAAGAGTTCCGAATCAATTTTAAAAGTCAGCGGAATTCCGAGAACAATGGAAAGGTTGTGAAGCATTTTTAAACGTCAGTGGAATTCCAAGAACAACGGAAGAGTTCCGAAGCATTTTTAAACGTCAGCGGAATTCCGAGAACAATTGAAGAGTTCCGAAGCATTTTTAAATGTAAGCGGAATTCTGAGAACAATGGAAGAGTTCTGAAGCATTTTTAAAAGTCAGCGGAATTCTGAGAACAATAGAAGAGTTGTGAAGCATTTTTAAGCGTCAGCGGAATTCCGAGAACAATGGAAGAATTCCGAAGCATTTTTAATCGTCAGCGGAATTCTGCGAACACTAGAAGAGTTCCGAAGCATTTTTAAACTTCAGCGGAATTTGGAGAACAATCGAAGAGTTCCGAAGCATTTTTAAAAGTCAGCGGAATTCCGAGAACAATGGAAGAGTTCTGAAGCATTCTTAAACTTCAGCGGAATTCCGAGAACAATGGAAGAGTTTTGAAGCAATTTTAAGCGTCAGCGGAATTCCGACAACAATGGAAGAGTTCCGAAGCATTTTTAAAAGTAAGCGGAATTCTGAGAACAATAGAAGAGTTGTGAAGCATTTTTAAGCGTCAGCGGAATTCCGAGAACAATGGAAGAATTCCGAAGCATTTTTAAACTTCAAAACTTCAGCAGAATTCCAAGAACAATGGAAGAGTTTCGAAGCATTCTTAAACTTCACCGTAATTCCGAGAACAATGGAAGAGTTCCGAAGCATTTTTAAACGTCAGCGGAATTCCGAGAACAATGGAAGAGTTCTGAATCATTTTTAAACGTCAGCGGAATTTTGAAAACAATGGAAGATTTCCGAAGCATTTTTAAACGTCAGCGGAATTCTGCGAACACTGGAAGACTTCCGAAGCATTTTTAAACTTCAGCGGAATTTGGAGAACAATCGAAGAGTTCTGAAGCATTTTTAAAAGTCAGCGGAATTCCGAGAACAATAGAAGAGTTCCGAAGCATTTTTAAACTTCAGCAGAATTCCTGGATCAATGGAAGAGTTCCGAAGCATTTTTAAAAGTCAGCAGAATTCCGAGAACAATAGAAGGGTACCAAAGCATGTTTAAACTTCAGCGGAATTCTGAGAACAATGTAAGAGTTCCGAAGCATTTTTAAACTTCACCGGAATTCCGAGAACAATGGAAGAGTTCCGAAGCATTTTTAAACGTCAGCGGAATTCCGAGAACAATGCAAGAGTTCTGAATCATTTTTAAACATCAGCGGAATTTTGAAAACAATGGAAGAGTTCCGAAGCATTTTTAAACGTCAGCGGAATTCCGAGAACAATGGAAGAGTTCTGAATCATTTTTAAACGTCAGCGGAATTTTGAAAACAATGGAAGAGTTCCGAAGCATTTTTAAACTTCAGCGGAATTTCGAGAACAATCGAAGAGTTCCGAAGCATTTTTAAAAGTCAGCGGAATTCCGAGAACACTGGAAGAGTTCCGAAGCATTTTTAAACTTCAGCGGAATTTGGAGAACAATCGAAGAGTTCCGAAGCATTTTTAAAAGTCAGCGGAATTCCGAGAACACTGGAAGAGTTCCGAAGCATTTTTAAACTTCAGCGGAATTTGGAGAACAATCGAAGAGTTCCGAAGCATTTTTAAAAGTCAGCGGAATTCCGAGAACAATGGAAGCTTTGTGAAGCATTTTTAAACGTCAGTGGAATTCCAAGAACAACGGAAGAGTTCCGAAGCATTTTTAAACGTCAGCGGAATTCCGAGAACAATTGAAGAGTTCCGAAGCATTTTTAAATGTAAGCGGAATTCTGAGAACAATGGAAGAGTTCTGAAGCATTTTTAAAAGTCAGCGGAATTCTGAGAACAATAGAAGAGTTGTGAAGCATTTTTAAGCGTCAGCGGAATTCCGAGAACAATGGAAGAATTCCGAAGCATTTTTAATCGTCAGCGGAATTCTGCGAACACTAGAAGAGTTCCGAAGCATTTTTAAACTTCAGCGGAATTTGGAGAACAATCGAAGAGTTCCGAAGCATTTTTAAAAGTCAGCGGAATTCCGAGAACAATGGAAGAGTTCTGAAGCATTCTTAAACTTCAGCGGAATTCCGAGAACAATGGAAGAGTTTTGAAGCAATTTTAAGCGTCAGCGGAATTCCGACAACAATGGAAGAGTTCCGAAGCATTTTTAAAAGTAAGCGGAATTCTGAGAACAATAGAAGAGTTGTGAAGCATTTTTAAGCGTCAGCGGAATTCCGAGAACAATGGAAGAATTCCGAAGCATTTTTAAACTTCAAAACTTCAGCAGAATTCCAAGAACAATGGAAGAGTTTCGAAGCATTCTTAAACTTCAGCGGAATTCCGAGAGCAATGGAAGAGTTCCGAAGCATTTTTAAAAGTCAGCGGAATTCTGAGAACAATAGAAGAGTTCCGAAGCATTTTTAAACTTCAGCAGAATTCCTGGATCAATGGAAGAGTTCCGAAGCATTTTTAAAAGTCAACAGAATTCCGAGAACAATAGAAGGGTACCAAAGCATGTTTAAACTTCAGTGGAATTCTGAGAACAATGTAAGAGTTCCGAAGCATTTTTAAACTTCACCGTAATTCCGAGAACAATGGAAGAGTTCCGAAGCATTTTTAAACGTCAGCGGAATTCCGAGAACAATGGAAGAGTTCTGAATCATTTTTAAACGTCAGCGGAATTTTGAAAACAATGGAAGATTTCCGAAGCATTTTTAAACGTCAGCGGAATTCTGCGAACACTGGAAGACTTCCGAAGCATTTTTAAACTTCAGCGGAATTTGGAGAACAATCGAAGAGTTCTGAAGCATTTTTAAAAGTCAGCGGAATTCCGAGAACACTGGAAGAGTTCCGAAGCATTTTTAAACTTCAGCGGAATTTGGAGAACAATCGAATAGTTCCGAAGAATTTTTAAAAGTCAGCGGAATTCCGAGAACAATAGAAGAGTTCCGAAGCATTTTTAAACTTCAGCAGAATTCCTGGATCAATGGAAGAGTTCCGAAGCATTTTTAAAAGTCAGCAGAATTCCGAGAACAATAGAAGGGTACCAAAGCATGTTTAAACTTCAGCGGAATTCTGAGAACAATGTAAGAGTTCCGAAGCATTTTTAAACTTCACCGGAATTCCGAGAACAATGGAAGAGTTCCGAAGCATTTTTAAACGTCAGCGGAATTCCGAGAACAATGCAAGAGTTCTGAATCATTTTTAAACATCAGCGGAATTTTGAAAACAATGGAAGAGTTCCGAAGCATTTTTAAACGTCAGCGGAATTCCGAGAACAATGGAAGAGTTCTGAATCATTTTTAAACGTCAGCGGAATTTTGAAAACAATGGAAGAGTTCCGAAGCATTTTTAAACTTCAGCGGAATTTCGAGAACAATCGAAGAGTTCCGAAGCATTTTTAAAAGTCAGCGGAATTCCGAGAACACTGGAAGAGTTCCGAAGCATTTTTAAACTTCAGCGGAATTTGGAGAACAATCGAAGAGTTCCGAAGCATTTTTAAAAGTCAGCGGAATTCCGAGAACACTGGAAGAGTTCCGAAGCATTTTTAAACTTCAGCGGAATTTGGAGAACAATCGAAGAGTTCCGAAGCATTTTTAAAAGTCAGCGGAATTCCGAGAACAATGGAAGCTTTGTGAAGCATTTTTAAACGTCAGCGGAATTCCGAGAACAATGGAAGAGTTCCGAAGCATTTTTAAACGTCAGCGGAATTCCGAGAACAATGGAAGAGTTCTGAATCATTTTTAAACGTCAGCGGAATTTTGAAAACAATGGAAGATTTCCGAAGCATTTTTAAACGTCAGCGGAATTCTGCGAACACTGGAAGACTTCCGAAGCATTTTTAAACTTCAGCGGAATTTGGAGAACAATCGAAGAGTTCTGAAGCATTTTTAAAAGTCAGCGGAATTCCGAGAACACTGGAAGAGTTCCGAAGCATTTTTAAACTTCAGCGGAATTTGGAGAACAATCGAATAGTTCCGAAGAATTTTTAAAAGTCAGCGGAATTCCGAGAACAATGGACGAATTCCGAAGCATTTTTAAACTTCAAAACTTCAGCAGAATTCCAAGAACAATGGAAGAGTTTCGAAGCATTCTTAAACTTCAGCGGAATTCCGAGAACAAAGGAAGAGTTCCGAAGCATTTTTAAAAGTCAGCGGAATTCCGAGAACAATAGAAGAGTTCCGAAGCATTTTTAAACTTCAGCAGAATTCCTGGATCAATGGAAGAGTTCCGAAGCATTTTTAAAAGTCAGCAGAATTCCGAGAACAATAGAAGGGTACCAAAGCATGTTTAAACTTCAGCGGAATTCTGAGAACAATGTAAGAGTTCCGAAGCATTTTTAAACTTCACCGGAATTCCGAGAACAATGGAAGAGTTCCGAAGCATTTTTAAACGTCAGCGGAATTTTGAGAACAATGCAAGAGTTCTGAATCATTTTTAAACATCAGCGGAATTTTGAAAACAATGGAAGAGTTCCGAAGCATTTTTAAACGTCAGCGGAATTCCGAGAACAATGGAAGAGTTCTGAATCATTTTTAAACGTCAGCGGAATTTTGAAAACAATGGAAGAGTTCCGAATCATTTTTAAACTTCAGCGGAATTTCGAGAACAATCAAAGAGTTCCGAAGCATTTTTAAAAGTCAGCGGAATTCCGAGAACACTGGAAGAGTTCCGAAGCATTTTTAAACTTCAGCGGAATTTCGAGAACAATCGAAGAGTTCCGAAGCATTTTTAAAAGTCAGCGGAATTCCGAGAACACTGGAAGAGTTCCGAAGCATTTTTAAACTTCAGCGGAATTTGGAGAACAATCGAAGAGTTCCGAAGCATTTTTAAAAGTCAGCGGAATTCCGAGAACAATGGAAGCTTTGTGAAGCATTTTTAAACGTCAGCGGAATTCCGAGAACAATGGAAGAGTTCCGAAGCATTTTTAAACGTCAGCGGAATTCCGAGAACAATGGAAGAGTTCTGAAGCCTTTTTAAATGTCAGCGGAATTCCGAGAACAATGGAAGAGTTCCGAAGCATTTTTAAATGTCAGCGGAATTCTGAGAACAGTGGAAGAGTTCCGAAGCATTTTTAAACTTCAGCAGAATTCCGAGAACAATGGAAGAGTTCCGAAGCATACTTAAACTTCAGCAGAATTCCGAGAACAATGGAAGAGTTCTGAAGCATTTTTTAAAGTCAGCGGAATAACGAGAACAATGGAAGAGTTGTGAAGCATTTTTAAACGTCAGCGGAATTCCAGAACAATGGAAGAGTTCTGAAGCATTTTTAAATGTCAGCGGAATTCCGAGAACAATGGAAGAGTTCTGAAGCATTTTTAAACGTCAGCGGATTTTGAAAACAATGGAAGATTTCCGAAGCATTTTTAAACGTCAGCGGAATTCTGTGAACACTGGAAGAGTTCCGAAGCATTTTTAAACTTCAGCGGAATTTGGAGAACAATCGAAGAGTTCCGAATCAATTTTAAAAGTCAGCGGAATTCCGAGAACAATGGAAAGGTTGTGAAGCATTTTTAAACGTCAGTGGAATTCCAAGAACAACGGAAGAGTTCCGAAGCATTTTTAAACGTCAGCGGAATTCCGAGAACAATGGAAGAGTTCCGAAGCATTTTTAAATGTCAGCGGAATTCTGAGAACAATGGAAGAGTTCCGAAGCATTTTTAAACTTCAGCAGAATTCCGAGAACAATGGAAGAGTTCCGAAGCATACTTAAACTTCAGCAGAATTCCGAGAACAATGGAAGAGTTCCGAAGCATTTTTAAACTTCAAAACTTCAGCAGAATTCCGAGAACAATGGAAGAGTTCCGAAGCATTCTTAAACTTCAGCGGAATTCCGAGAACAATGGAAGAGTTCCGAAGCATTTTTAAAAGTCAGCGGAATTCCGAGAACAATGGAAGAGTTCCGAAGCATTTTTAAAAGTCAGCAGAATTCCGAGAACAATAGAAGGGTAACAAAGCATGTTTAAACTTCAGCGGAATTCTGAGAACAATGTAAGAGTTCCGAAGAATTTTTAAACTTCACCGGAATTCCGAGAACAATGGAAGAGTTCCGAAGCATTTTTAAACGTCAGCGGAATTCCGAGAACAATGGAAGAGTTCTGAAGCATTTTTAAATGTCAGCGGAATTCCGAGAACAATGGAAGAGTTCCGAAGCATTTTTAAATGTCAGCGGAATTCTGAGAACAGTGGAAGAGTTCCGAAGCATTTTTAAACTTCAGCAGAATTCCGAGAACAATGGAAGAGTTCCGAAGCATACTTAAACTTCAGCAGAATTCCGAGAACAATGGAAGAGTTCTGAAGCATTTTTTAAAGTCAGCGGAATAACGAGAACAATGGAAGAGTTGTGAAGCATTTTTAAACGTCAGCGGAATTCCAGAACAATGGAAGAGTTCTGAAGCATTTTTAAATGTCAGCGGAATTCCGAGAACAATGGAAGAGTTCTGAAGCATTTTTAAACGTCAGCGGAATTTTGAAAACAATGGAAGATTTCCGAAGCATTTTTAAACGTCAGCGGAATTCTGTGAACACTGGAAGAGTTCCGAAGCATTTTTAAACTTCAGCGGAATTTGGAGAACAATCGAAGAGTTCCGAATCAATTTTAAAAGTCAGCGGAATTCCGAGAACAATGGAAGAGTTCTGAAGCATTTTTAAACGTCAGTGGAATTCCAAGAACAACGGAAGAGTTTCGAAGCATTTTTAAACATCAGCGGAATTCCGAGAACAATGGAAGAGTTCCGAAGCATTTTTAAATGTAAGAGGAATTCTGAGAACAATGGAAGAGTTCTGAAGCATTTTTAAAAGTCAGCGGAATTCTGAGAACAATAGAAGAGTTGTGAAGCATTTTTAAGCGTCAGCGGAATTCCGAGAACAATGGAAGAATTCCGAAGCATTTTTAAACGTCAGCGGAATTCTGCGAACACTAGAAGAGTTCCGAAGCATTTTTAAACTTCAGCGGAATTTGGAGAACAATCGAAGAGTTCTGAAGCATTTTTAAACATCAGCGGAATTTTGAAAACAATGGAAGATTTCCGAAGCATTTTTAAACGTCAGCGGAATTCCGAGAACAATGGAAGAGTTCCGAAGCATTTTTAAACGTCAACGGAATTCCGAGAACAATAGAAGAGTTGTGAAGCATTTTTAAGCGTCAGCGATATTCCGAGAACAATTTAAGAGTTCCGAAGCATTTTTAAACTTCAGCAGAATTCTGCGAACAATGGAAGAGTTCTGAAGCATTCTTAAACTTCAGCGGAATTCCGAGAACAATGGAGGAGTTTTGAAGCAATTTTAAGCGTCAGCGGAATTCCGACAACAAAGGAAGAGTTCCAAAGCATTTTTAAAAGTAAGCGGAATTCTGAGAACAATAGAAGAGTTGTGAAGCATTTTTAAGCGTCAGCGGAATTCCGAGAACAATGGAAGAATTCCGAAGCATTTTTAAACTTCAAAACTTCAGCAGAATTCCAAGAACAATGGAAGAGTTTCGAAGCATTCTTAAACTTCAGCGGAATTCCGAGAGCAATGGAAGAGTTCCGAAGCATTTTTAAACTTCAGCAGAATTCCTGGATCAATGGAAGAGTTCTGAAGCATTTTTAAAAGTCAGCAGAATTCCGAGAACAATAGAAGGGTACCAAAGCATGTTTAAACTTCAGTGGAATTCTGAGAACAATGTAAGAGTTCCGAAGCATTTTTAAACTTCACCGGAATTCCGAGAACAATGGAAGAGTTCCGAAGCATTTTTAAACGTCAGCGCAATTCCGAGAACAATGGAAGAGTTCTGAATCATTTTTAAACGTCAGCGGAATTTTGAAAACAATGGAAGATTTCCGAAGCATTTTTAAACGTCAGCGGAATTCTGCGAACACTGGAAGACTTCCGAAGCATTTTTAAACTTCAGCGGAATTTGGAGAACAATCGAAGAGTTCTGAAGCATTTTTAAAAGTCAGCGGAATTCCGAGAACAATGGAAGCTTTGTGAAGCATTTTTAAACGTCAGCGGAATTCCGAGAACAATGGAAGAGTTCCGAAGCATTTTTAAACGTCAGCGGAATTCCGAGAACAATGGAAGAGTTCTGAAGCCTTTTTAAATGTCAGCGGAATTCCGAGAACAATGGAAGAGTTCTGAAGCATTTTTAAAAGTCAGCGGAATTCTGAGAACAATAGAAGAGTTGTGAAGCAATTTTAAGCGTCAGCGGAATTCCGAGAACAATGGAAGAGTTCCGAAGCATTTTTAAACGTCAGCGGAATTCCGAGAACAATGGAAGAGTTCTGAAGCATTTTTAAACTTCAAAACTTCAGCGGAATTCCGAGAACAATGGAAGAGTTCCGAAGCATTTTTAAAAGTCAGCGGAATTCCGAGAACAATGGAAGAGTTCCGAAGCATTTTTAAACTTCAAAACTTCAGCGGAATTCCGAGAACAATGGAAGAGTTCCGAAGCATTTTTAAAAGTCAGCGGAATTCCGAGAACAATGGAAGAGTTCCGAAGCATTTTTAAACGTCAGCGGAATTCTGCGAACACTGGAAGAGTTCCGAAGCATTTTTAAACTTCAGCGGAATTTGGAGAACAATCGAAGAGTTCCGAAGCATTTTTAAAAGTCAGCGGAATTCCGAGAACAATGGAAGAGTTCTGAAGCATTTTTAAAAGTCAGCGGAATTCTGAGAACAATAGAAGAGTTGTGAAGCAATTTTAAGCATCAGCGGAATTCCGAGAACAATGGAAGAGTTCCGAAGCATTTTTAAACGTCAGCGGAATTCCGAGAACAATGGAAGAGTTCTGAAGCATTTTTAAAAGTCAGCGGAATTCCGAGAACAATAGAAGAGTTGTGAAGCATTTTTAAGCATCAGCGGAATTCCGAGAACAATGGAAGAGTTCCGAAGCATTTTTAAACGTCAGCGGAATTCCGAGAACAATGGAAGAGTTCTGAAGCATTTTTAAACGTCAGTGGAATTCCAAGAACAACGGAAGAGTTCCGAAGCATTTTTAAACATCAGCGGAATTCCGAGAACAATGGAAGAGTTCCGAAGCATTTTTAAATGTAAGAGGAATTCTGAGAACAATGGAAGAGTTCTGAAGCATTTTTAAAAGTCAGCGGAATTCTGAGAACAATAGAAGAGTTGTGAAGCATTTTTAAGCGTCAGCGGAATTCCGAGAACAATGGAAGAATTCCGAAGCATTTTTAAACGTCAGCGGAATTCTGCGAACACTAGAAGAGTTCCGAAGCATTTTTAAACTTCAGCGGAATTTGGAGAACAATCGAAGAGTTCCGAAGCATTTTTAAAAGTCAGCGGAATTCCGAGAACAATGGAAGCTTTGTGAAGCATTTTTAAACGTCAGCGGAATTCCGAGAACAATGGAAGAGTTCCGAAGCATTTTTAAACGTCAGCGGAATTCCGAGAACAATGGAAGAGTTCTGAATCATTTTTAAACGTCAGCGGAATTTTGAAAACAATGGAAGATTTCCGAAGCATTTTTAAACGTCAGCGGAATTCTGCGAACACTGGAAGACTTCCGAAGCATTTTTAAACTTCAGCGGAATTTGGAGAACAATCGAAGAGTTCTGAAGCATTTTTAAAAGTCAGCGGAATTCCGAGAACACTGGAAGAGTTCCGAAGCATTTTTAAACTTCAGCGGAATTTGGAGAACAATCGAATAGTTCCGAAGAATTTTTAAAAGTCAGCGGAATTCCGAGAACAATGGACGAATTCCGAAGCATTTTTAAACTTCAAAACTTCAGCAGAATTCCAAGAACAATGGAAGAGTTTCGAAGCATTCTTAAACTTCAGCGGAATTCCGAGAACAAAGGAAGAGTTCCGAAGCATTTTTAAAAGTCAGCGGAATTCCGAGAACAATAGAAGAGTTCCGAAGCATTTTTAAACTTCAGCAGAATTCCTGGATCAATGGAAGAGTTCCGAAGCATTTTTAAAAGTCAGCAGAATTCCGAGAACAATAGAAGGGTACCAAAGCATGTTTAAACTTCAGCGGAATTCTGAGAACAATGTAAGAGTTCCGAAGCATTTTTAAACTTCACCGGAATTCCGAGAACAATGGAAGAGTTCCGAAGCATTTTTAAACGTCAGCGGAATTTTGAGAACAATGCAAGAGTTCTGAATCATTTTTAAACATCAGCGGAATTTTGAAAACAATGGAAGAGTTCCGAAGCATTTTTAAACGTCAGCGGAATTCCGAGAACAATGGAAGAGTTCTGAATCATTTTTAAACGTCAGCGGAATTTTGAAAACAATGGAAGAGTTCCGAATCATTTTTAAACTTCAGCGGAATTTCGAGAACAATCAAAGAGTTCCGAAGCATTTTTAAAAGTCAGCGGAATTCCGAGAACACTGGAAGAGTTCCGAAGCATTTTTAAACTTCAGCGGAATTTCGAGAACAATCGAAGAGTTCCGAAGCATTTTTAAAAGTCAGCGGAATTCCGAGAACACTGGAAGAGTTCCGAAGCATTTTTAAACTTCAGCGGAATTTGGAGAACAATCGAAGAGTTCCGAAGCATTTTTAAAAGTCAGCGGAATTCCGAGAACAATGGAAGCTTTGTGAAGCATTTTTAAACGTCAGCGGAATTCCGAGAACAATGGAAGAGTTCCGAAGCATTTTTAAACGTCAGCGGAATTCCGAGAACAATGGAAGAGTTCTGAAGCCTTTTTAAATGTCAGCGGAATTCCGAGAACAATGGAAGAGTTCCGAAGCATTTTTAAATGTCAGCGGAATTCTGAGAACAGTGGAAGAGTTCCGAAGCATTTTTAAACTTCAGCAGAATTCCGAGAACAATGGAAGAGTTCCGAAGCATACTTAAACTTCAGCAGAATTCCGAGAACAATGGAAGAGTTCTGAAGCATTTTTTAAAGTCAGCGGAATAACGAGAACAATGGAAGAGTTGTGAAGCATTTTTAAACGTCAGCGGAATTCCAGAACAATGGAAGAGTTCTGAAGCATTTTTAAATGTCAGCGGAATTCCGAGAACAATGGAAGAGTTCTGAAGCATTTTTAAACGTCAGCGGATTTTGAAAACAATGGAAGATTTCCGAAGCATTTTTAAACGTCAGCGGAATTCTGTGAACACTGGAAGAGTTCCGAAGCATTTTTAAACTTCAGCGGAATTTGGAGAACAATCGAAGAGTTCCGAATCAATTTTAAAAGTCAGCGGAATTCCGAGAACAATGGAAAGGTTGTGAAGCATTTTTAAACGTCAGTGGAATTCCAAGAACAACGGAAGAGTTCCGAAGCATTTTTAAACGTCAGCGGAATTCCGAGAACAATGGAAGAGTTCCGAAGCATTTTTAAATGTCAGCGGAATTCTGAGAACAATGGAAGAGTTCCGAAGCATTTTTAAACTTCAGCAGAATTCCGAGAACAATGGAAGAGTTCCGAAGCATACTTAAACTTCAGCAGAATTCCGAGAACAATGGAAGAGTTCCGAAGCATTTTTAAACTTCAAAACTTCAGCAGAATTCCGAGAACAATGGAAGAGTTCCGAAGCATTCTTAAACTTCAGCGGAATTCCGAGAACAATGGAAGAGTTCCGAAGCATTTTTAAAAGTCAGCGGAATTCCGAGAACAATGGAAGAGTTCCGAAGCATTTTTAAAAGTCAGCAGAATTCCGAGAACAATAGAAGGGTAACAAAGCATGTTTAAACTTCAGCGGAATTCTGAGAACAATGTAAGAGTTCCGAAGAATTTTTAAACTTCACCGGAATTCCGAGAACAATGGAAGAGTTCCGAAGCATTTTTAAACGTCAGCGGAATTCCGAGAACAATGGAAGAGTTCTGAAGCATTTTTAAATGTCAGCGGAATTCCGAGAACAATGGAAGAGTTCCGAAGCATTTTTAAATGTCAGCGGAATTCTGAGAACAGTGGAAGAGTTCCGAAGCATTTTTAAACTTCAGCAGAATTCCGAGAACAATGGAAGAGTTCCGAAGCATACTTAAACTTCAGCAGAATTCCGAGAACAATGGAAGAGTTCTGAAGCATTTTTTAAAGTCAGCGGAATAACGAGAACAATGGAAGAGTTGTGAAGCATTTTTAAACGTCAGCGGAATTCCAGAACAATGGAAGAGTTCTGAAGCATTTTTAAATGTCAGCGGAATTCCGAGAACAATGGAAGAGTTCTGAAGCATTTTTAAACGTCAGCGGAATTTTGAAAACAATGGAAGATTTCCGAAGCATTTTTAAACGTCAGCGGAATTCTGTGAACACTGGAAGAGTTCCGAAGCATTTTTAAACTTCAGCGGAATTTGGAGAACAATCGAAGAGTTCCGAATCAATTTTAAAAGTCAGCGGAATTCCGAGAACAATGGAAGAGTTCTGAAGCATTTTTAAACGTCAGTGGAATTCCAAGAACAACGGAAGAGTTCCGAAGCATTTTTAAACATCAGCGGAATTCCGAGAACAATGGAAGAGTTCCGAAGCATTTTTAAATGTAAGAGGAATTCTGAGAACAATGGAAGAGTTCTGAAGCATTTTTAAAAGTCAGCGGAATTCTGAGAACAATAGAAGAGTTGTGAAGCATTTTTAAGCGTCAGCGGAATTCCGAGAACAATGGAAGAATTCCGAAGCATTTTTAAACGTCAGCGGAATTCTGCGAACACTAGAAGAGTTCCGAAACATTTTTAAACTTCAGCGGAATTTGGAGAACAATCGAAGAGTTCTGAAGCATTTTTAAACATCAGCGGAATTTTGAAAACAATGGAAGATTTCCGAAGCATTTTTAAACGTCAGCGGAATTCCGAGAACAATGGAAGAGTTCCGAAGCATTTTTAAACGTCAACGGAATTCCGAGAACAATAGAAGAGTTGTGAAGCATTTTTAAGCGTCAGCGATATTCCGAGAACAATTTAAGAGTTCCGAAGCATTTTTAAACTTCAGCAGAATTCTGCGAACAATGGAAGAGTTCTGAAGCATTCTTAAACTTCAGCGGAATTCCGAGAACAATGGAGGAGTTTTGAAGCAATTTTAAGCGTCAGCGGAATTCCGACAACAAAGGAAGAGTTCCAAAGCATTTTTAAAAGTAAGCGGAATTCTGAGAACAATAGAAGAGTTGTGAAGCATTTTTAAGCGTCAGCGGAATTCCGAGAACAATGGAAGAATTCCGAAGCATTTTTAAACTTCAAAACTTCAGCAGAATTCCAAGAACAATGGAAGAGTTTCGAAGCATTCTTAAACTTCAGCGGAATTCCGAGAGCAATGGAAGAGTTCCGAAGCATTTTTAAACTTCAGCAGAATTCCTGGATCAATGGAAGAGTTCTGAAGCATTTTTAAAAGTCAGCAGAATTCCGAGAACAATAGAAGGGTACCAAAGCATGTTTAAACTTCAGTGGAATTCTGAGAACAATGTAAGAGTTCCGAAGCATTTTTAAACTTCACCGGAATTCCGAGAACAATGGAAGAGTTCCGAAGCATTTTTAAACGTCAGCGCAATTCCGAGAACAATGGAAGAGTTCTGAATCATTTTTAAACGTCAGCGGAATTTTGAAAACAATGGAAGATTTCCGAAGCATTTTTAAACGTCAGCGGAATTCTGCGAACACTGGAAGACTTCCGAAGCATTTTTAAACTTCAGCGGAATTTGGAGAACAATCGAAGAGTTCTGAAGCATTTTTAAAAGTCAGCGGAATTCCGAGAACAATGGAAGCTTTGTGAAGCATTTTTAAACGTCAGCGGAATTCCGAGAACAATGGAAGAGTTCCGAAGCATTTTTAAACGTCAGCGGAATTCCGAGAACAATGGAAGAGTTCTGAAGCCTTTTTAAATGTCAGCGGAATTCCGAGAACAATGGAAGAGTTCTGAAGCATTTTTAAAAGTCAGCGGAATTCTGAGAACAATAGAAGAGTTGTGAAGCTATTTTAAGCGTCAGCGGAATTCCGAGAACAATGGAAGAGTTCCGAAGCATTTTTAAACGTCAGCGGAATTCCGAGAACAATGGAAGAGTTCTGAAGCATTTTTAAACTTCAAAACTTCAGCGGAATTCCGAGAACAATGGAAGAGTTCCGAAGCATTTTTAAAAGTCAGCGGAATTCCGAGAACAATGGAAGAGTTCCGAAGCATTTTTAAACTTCAAAACTTCAGCGGAATTCCGAGAACAATGGAAGAGTTCCGAAGCATTTTTAAAAGTCAGCGGAATTCCGAGAACAATGGAAGAGTTCCGAAGCATTTTTAAACGTCAGCGGAATTCTGCGAACACTGGAAGAGTTCCGAAGCATTTTTAAACTTCAGCGGAATTTGGAGAACAATCGAAGAGTTCCGAAGCATTTTTAAAAGTCAGCGGAATTCCGAGAACAATGGAAGAGTTCTGAAGCATTTTTAAAAGTCAGCGGAATTCTGAGAACAATAGAAGAGTTGTGAAGCAATTTTAAGCATCAGCGGAATTCCGAGAACAATGGAAGAGTTCCGAAGCATTTTTAAACGTCAGCGGAATTCCGAGAACAATGGAAGAGTTCTGAAGCATTTTTAAAAGTCAGCGGAATTCCGAGAACAATAGAAGAGTTGTGAAGCATTTTTAAGCATCAGCGGAATTCCGAGAACAATGGAAGAGTTCCGAAGCATTTTTAAACGTCAGCGGAATTCCGAGAACAATGGAAGAGTTCTGAAGCATTTTTAAACGTCAGTGGAATTCCAAGAACAACGGAAGAGTTCCGAAGCATTTTTAAACATCAGCGGAATTCCGAGAACAATGGAAGAGTTCCGAAGCATTTTTAAATGTAAGAGGAATTCTGAGAACAATGGAAGAGTTCTGAAGCATTTTTAAAAGTCAGCGGAATTCTGAGAACAATAGAAGAGTTGTGAAGCATTTTTAAGCGTCAGCGGAATTCCGAGAACAATGGAAGAATTCCGAAGCATTTTTAAACGTCAGCGGAATTCTGCGAACACTAGAAGAGTTCCGAAGCATTTTTAAACTTCAGCGGAATTTGGAGAACAATCGAAGAGTTCTGAAGCATTTTTAAACATCAGCGGAATTTTGAAAACAATGGAAGATTTCCGAAGCATTTTTAAACGTCAGCGGAATTCCGAGAACAATGGAAGAGTTCCGAAGCATTTTTAAACGTCAACGGAATTCCGAGAACAATAGAAGAGTTGTGAAGCATTTTTAAGCGTCAGCGATATTCCGAGAACAATGTAAGAGTTCCGAAGCATTTTTAAACTTCAGCAGAATTCTGCGAACAATGGAAGAGTTCTGAAGCATTCTTAAACTTCAGCGGAATTCCGAGAACAATGGAGGAGTTTTGAAGCAATTTTAAGCGTCAGCGGAATTCCGACAACAAAGGAAGAGTTCCAAAGCATTTTTAAAAGTAAGCGGAATTCTGAGAACAATAGAAGAGTTGTGAAGCATTTTTAAGCGTCAGCGGAATTCCGAGAACAATGGAAGAATTCCGAAGCATTTTTAAACTTCAAAACTTCAGCAGAATTCCAAGAACAATGGAAGAGTTTCGAAGCATTCTTAAACTTCAGCGGAATTCCGAGAGCAATGGAAGAGTTCCGAAGCATTTTTAAAAGTCAGCGGAATTCCGAGAACAATAGAAGAGTTCCGAAGCATTTTTAAACTTCAGCAGAATTCCTGGATCAATGGAAGAGTTCTGAAGCATTTTTAAAAGTCAGCAGAATTCCGAGAACAATAGAAGGGTACCAAAGCATGTTTAAACTTCAGTGGAATTCTGAGAACAATGTAAGAGTTCCGAAGCATTTTTAAACTTCACCGGAATTCCGAGAACAATGGAAGCTTTGTGAAGCATTTTTAAACGTCAGCGGAATTCCGAGAACAATGGAAGAGTTCCGAAGCATTTTTAAACGTCAGCGGAATTCCGAGAACAATGGAAGAGTTCTGAAGCCTTTTTAAATGTCAGCGGAATTCCGAGAACAATGGAAGAGTTCTGAAGCATTTTTAAAAGTCAGCGGAATTCTGAGAACAATAGAAGAGTTGTGAAGCAATTTTAAGCGTCAGCGGAATTCCGAGAACAATGGAAGAGTTCCGAAGCATTTTTAAACTTCACCGGAATTCCGAGAACAATGGAAGCTTTGTGAAGCATTTTTAAACGTCAGCGGAATTCCGAGAACAATGGAAGAGTTCCGAAGCATTTTTAAACGTCAGCGGAATTCCGAGAACAATGGAAGAGTTCTGAAGCCTTTTTAAATGTCAGCGGAATTCCGAGAACAATGGAAGAGTTCTGAAGCATTTTTAAAAGTCAGCGGAATTCTGAGAACAATAGAAGAGTTGTGAAGCAATTTTAAGCGTCAGCGGAATTCCGAGAACAATGGAAGAGTTCCGAAGCATTTTTAAACGTCAGCGGAATTCCGAGAACAATGGAAGAGTTCTGAAGCATTTTTAAACTTCAAAACTTCAGCGGAATTCCGAGAACAATGGAAGAGTTCCGAAGCATTTTTAAAAGTCAGCGGAATTCCGAGAACAATGGAAGAGTTCCGAAGCATTTTTAAACTTCAAAACTTCAGCGGAATTCCGAGAACAATGGAAGAGTTCCGAAGCATTTTTAAAAGTCAGCGGAATTCCGAGAACAATGGAAGAGTTCCGAAGCATTTTTAAACGTCAGCGGAATTCTGCGAACACTGGAAGAGTTCCGAAGCATTTTTAAACTTCAGCGGAATTTGGAGAACAATCGAAGAGTTCCGAAGCATTTTTAAAAGTCAGCGGAATTCCGAGAACAATGGAAAGGTTGTGAAGCATTTTTAAACGTCAGTGGAATTCCAAGAACAACGGAAGAGTTCCGAAGCATTTTTAAACGTCAGCGGAATTCCGAGAACAATGGAAGAGTTCCGAAGCATTTTTAAATGTCAGCGGAATTCTGAGAACAATGGAAGAGTTCCGAAGCATTTTTAAACTTCAGCAGAATTCCGAGAACAATGGAAGAGTTCCGAAGCATACTTAAACTTCAGCAGAATTCCGAGAACAATGGAAGAGTTCCGAAGCATTTTTAAACTTCAAAACTTCAGCAGAATTCCGAGAACAATGGAAGAGTTCCGAAGCATTCTTAAACTTCAGCGGAATTCCGAGAACAATGGAAGAGTTCCGAAGCATTTTTAAAAGTCAGCGGAATTCCGAGAACAATGGAAGAGTTCCGAAGCATTTTTAAAAGTCAGCAGAATTCCGAGAACAATAGAAGGGTAACAAAGCATGTTTAAACTTCAGCGGAATTCTGAGAACAATGTAAGAGTTCCGAAGAATTTTTAAACTTCACCGGAATTCCGAGAACAATGGAAGAGTTCCGAAGCATTTTTAAACGTCAGCGGAATTCCGAGAACAATGGAAGAGTTCTGAAGCATTTTTAAATGTCAGCGGAATTCCGAGAACAATGGAAGAGTTCCGAAGCATTTTTAAATGTCAGCGGAATTCTGAGAACAGTGGAAGAGTTCCGAAGCATTTTTAAACTTCAGCAGAATTCCGAGAACAATGGAAGAGTTCCGAAGCATACTTAAACTTCAGCAGAATTCCGAGAACAATGGAAGAGTTCTGAAGCATTTTTTAAAGTCAGCGGAATAACGAGAACAATGGAAGAGTTGTGAAGCATTTTTAAACGTCAGCGGAATTCCAGAACAATGGAAGAGTTCTGAAGCATTTTTAAATGTCAGCGGAATTCCGAGAACAATGGAAGAGTTCTGAAGCATTTTTAAACGTCAGCGGAATTTTGAAAACAATGGAAGATTTCCGAAGCATTTTTAAACGTCAGCGGAATTCTGTGAACACTGGAAGAGTTCCGAAGCATTTTTAAACTTCAGCGGAATTTGGAGAACAATCGAAGAGTTCCGAATCAATTTTAAAAGTCAGCGGAATTCCGAGAACAATGGAAGAGTTCTGAAGCATTTTTAAACGTCAGTGGAATTCCAAGAACAACGGAAGAGTTCCGAAGCATTTTTAAACATCAGCGGAATTCCGAGAACAATGGAAGAGTTCCGAAGCATTTTTAAATGTAAGAGGAATTCTGAGAACAATGGAAGAGTTCTGAAGCATTTTTAAAAGTCAGCGGAATTCTGAGAACAATAGAAGAGTTGTGAAGCATTTTTAAGCGTCAGCGGAATTCCGAGAACAATGGAAGAATTCCGAAGCATTTTTAAACGTCAGCGGAATTCTGCGAACACTAGAAGAGTTCCGAAGCATTTTTAAACTTCAGCGGAATTTGGAGAACAATCGAAGAGTTCTGAAGCATTTTTAAACATCAGCGGAATTTTGAAAACAATGGAAGATTTCCGAAGCATTTTTAAACGTCAGCGGAATTCCGAGAACAATGGAAGAGTTCCGAAGCATTTTTAAACGTCAACGGAATTCCGAGAACAATAGAAGAGTTGTGAAGCATTTTTAAGCGTCAGCGATATTCCGAGAACAATTTAAGAGTTCCGAAGCATTTTTAAACTTCAGCAGAATTCTGCGAACAATGGAAGAGTTCTGAAGCATTCTTAAACTTCAGCGGAATTCCGAGAACAATGGAGGAGTTTTGAAGCAATTTTAAGCGTCAGCGGAATTCCGACAACAAAGGAAGAGTTCCAAAGCATTTTTAAAAGTAAGCGGAATTCTGAGAACAATAGAAGAGTTGTGAAGCATTTTTAAGCGTCAGCGGAATTCCGAGAACAATGGAAGAATTCCGAAGCATTTTTAAACTTCAAAACTTCAGCAGAATTCCAAGAACAATGGAAGAGTTTCGAAGCATTCTTAAACTTCAGCGGAATTCCGAGAGCAATGGAAGAGTTCCGAAGCATTTTTAAACTTCAGCAGAATTCCTGGATCAATGGAAGAGTTCTGAAGCATTTTTAAAAGTCAGCAGAATTCCGAGAACAATAGAAGGGTACCAAAGCATGTTTAAACTTCAGTGGAATTCTGAGAACAATGTAAGAGTTCCGAAGCATTTTTAAACTTCACCGGAATTCCGAGAACAATGGAAGAGTTCCGAAGCATTTTTAAACGTCAGCGCAATTCCGAGAACAATGGAAGAGTTCTGAATCATTTTTAAACGTCAGCGGAATTTTGAAAACAATGGAAGATTTCCGAAGCATTTTTAAACGTCAGCGGAATTCTGCGAACACTGGAAGACTTCCGAAGCATTTTTAAACTTCAGCGGAATTTGGAGAACAATCGAAGAGTTCTGAAGCATTTTTAAAAGTCAGCGGAATTCCGAGAACAATGGAAGCTTTGTGAAGCATTTTTAAACGTCAGCGGAATTCCGAGAACAATGGAAGAGTTCCGAAGCATTTTTAAACGTCAGCGGAATTCCGAGAACAATGGAAGAGTTCTGAAGCCTTTTTAAATGTCAGCGGAATTCCGAGAACAATGGAAGAGTTCTGAAGCATTTTTAAAAGTCAGCGGAATTCTGAGAACAATAGAAGAGTTGTGAAGCAATTTTAAGCGTCAGCGGAATTCCGAGAACAATGGAAGAGTTCCGAAGCATTTTTAAACGTCAGCGGAATTCCGAGAACAATGGAAGAGTTCTGAAGCATTTTTAAACTTCAAAACTTCAGCGGAATTCCGAGAACAATGGAAGAGTTCCGAAGCATTTTTAAAAGTCAGCGGAATTCCGAGAACAATGGAAGAGTTCCGAAGCATTTTTAAACTTCAAAACTTCAGCGGAATTCCGAGAACAATGGAAGAGTTCCGAAGCATTTTTAAAAGTCAGCGGAATTCCGAGAACAATGGAAGAGTTCCGAAGCATTTTTAAACGTCAGCGGAATTCTGCGAACACTGGAAGAGTTCCGAAGCATTTTTAAACTTCAGCGGAATTTGGAGAACAATCGAAGAGTTCCGAAGCATTTTTAAAAGTCAGCGGAATTCCGAGAACAATGGAAGAGTTCTGAAGCATTTTTAAAAGTCAGCGGAATTCTGAGAACAATAGAAGAGTTGTGAAGCAATTTTAAGCATCAGCGGAATTCCGAGAACAATGGAAGAGTTCCGAAGCATTTTTAAACGTCAGCGGAATTCCGAGAACAATGGAAGAGTTCTGAAGCATTTTTAAAAGTCAGCGGAATTCCGAGAACAATAGAAGAGTTGTGAAGCATTTTTAAGCATCAGCGGAATTCCGAGAACAATGGAAGAATTCCGAAGCATTTTTAAACTTCAAAACTTCAGCAGAATTCCAAGAACAATGGAAGAGTTTCGAAGCATTCTTAAACTTCAGCGGAATTCCGAGAGCAATGGAAGAGTTCCGAAGCATTTTTAAAAGTCAGCGGAATTCCGATAACAATAGAAGAGTTCCGAAGCATTTTTAAACTTCAGCAGAATTCCTGGATCAATGGAAGAGTTCTGAAGCATTTTTAAAAGTCAGCAGAATTCCGAGAACAATAGAAGGGTACCAAAGCATGTTTAAACTTCAGTGGAATTCTGAGAACAATGTAAGAGTTCCGAAGCATTTTTAAACTTCACCGGAATTCCGAGAACAATGGAAGAGTTCCGAAGCATTTTTAAAAGTCAGCGGAATTCCGAGAACAATGGAAGAGTTCTGAATCATTTTTAAACGTCAGCGGAATTTTGAAAACAATGGAAGATTTCCGAAGCATTTTTAAACTTCAGCGGAATTTGGAGAACAATCGAAGAGTTCTGAAGCATTTTTAAAAGTCAGCGGAATTCCGAGAACACTGGAAGAGTTCCGAAGCATTTTTAAACTTCAGCGGAATTTGGAGAACAATCGAATAGTTCCAAAGCATTTTTAAAAGTCAGCGGAATTCCGAGAACAATGGAAGAGTTCCGAAGCATTTTTAAACGTCAGCGGAATTCCGAGAACAATGGAAGAGTTCTGAAACATTTTTAAAAGTCAGCGGAATTCTGAGAACAATAGAAGAGTTGTGAAGGATTTTTAAGCGTCAGCGGAATTCCGAGAACAATGGAAGAATTCCGAAGCATTTTTAAACTTCAAAACTTCAGCGGAATTCCGAGAACAATGGAAGAGTTCCGAAGCATTTTTAAAAGTCAGCGGAATTCCGAGAACAATGGAAGAGTTCCGAAGCATTTTTAAACTTCAGCGGAATTTGGAGAACAATCGAAGAGTTCCGAAGCATTTTTAAAAGTCAGCGGAATTCCGAGAACAATGGAAGAGTTCTGAAGCATTTTTAAAAGTCAGCGGAATTCTGAGAACAATAGAAGAGTTGTGAAGCAATTTTAAGCATCAGCGGAATTCCGAGAACAATGGAAGAGTTCCGAAGCATTCTTAAACTTCAGCGGAATTCCGAGAGCAATGGAAGAGTTCCGAAGCATTTTTAAAAGTCAGCGGAATTCCGATAACAATAGAAGAGTTCCGAAGCATTTTTAAACTTCAGCAGAATTCCTGGATCAATGGAAGAGTTCTGAAGCATTTTTAAAAGTCAGCAGAATTCCGAGAACAATAGAAGGGTACCAAAGCATGTTTAAACTTCAGTGGAATTCTGAGAACAATGTAAGAGTTCCGAAGCATTTTTAAACTTCACCGGAATTCCGAGAACAATGGAAGAGTTCCGAAGCATTTTTAAAAGTCAGCGGAATTCCGAGAACAATGGAAGAGTTCTGAATCATTTTTAAACGTCAGCGGAATTTTGAAAACAATGGAAGATTTCCGAAGCATTTTTAAACTTCAGCGGAATTTGGAGAACAATCGAAGAGTTCTGAAGCATTTTTAAAAGTCAGCGGAATTCCGAGAACACTGGAAGAGTTCCGAAGCATTTTTAAACTTCAGCGGAATTTGGAGAACAATCGAATAGTTCCAAAGCATTTTTAAAAGTCAGCGGAATTCCGAGAACAATGGAAGAGTTCCGAAGCATTTTTAAACGTCAGCGGAATTCCGAGAACAATGGAAGAGTTCTGAAACATTTTTAAAAGTCAGCGGAATTCTGAGAACAATAGAAGAGTTGTGAAGGATTTTTAAGCGTCAGCGGAATTCCGAGAACAATGGAAGAATTCCGAAGCATTTTTAAACTTCAAAACTTCAGCGGAATTCCGAGAACAATGGAAGAGTTCCGAAGCATTTTTAAAAGTCAGCGGAATTCCGAGAACAATGGAAGAGTTCCGAAGCATTTTTAAACTTCAGCGGAATTTGGAGAACAATCGAAGAGTTCCGAAGCATTTTTAAAAGTCAGCGGAATTCCGAGAACAATGGAAGAGTTCTGAAGCATTTTTAAAAGTCAGCGGAATTCTGAGAACAATAGAAGAGTTGTGAAGCAATTTTAAGCATCAGCGGAATTCCGAGAACAATGGAAGAGTTCCGAAGCATTTTTAAACGTCAGCGGAATTCCGAGAACAATGGAAGAGTTCTGAAGCATTTTTAAAAGTCAGCGGAATTCTGAGAACAATAGAAGAGTTGTGAAGGATTTTTAAGCGTCAGCGGAATTCCGAGAACAATGGAAGAATTCCGAAGCATTTTTAAACTTCAAAACTTCAGCGGAATTCCGAGAACAATGGAAGAGTTCCGAAGCATTTTTAAAAGTCAGTGGAATTCCGAGAACAATGGAAGAGTTCCGAAGCATTTTTAAACGTCAGCGGAATTCTGCGAACACTGGAAGAGTTCCGAAGCATTTTTAAACTTCAGCGGAATTTTGAAAACAATGGAAGATTTCCGAAGCATTTTTAAACGTCAGCGGAATTCCGAGAACAATGGAAGAGTTCCGAAGCATTTTTAAATGTCAGCGGAATTCCGAGAACAATAGAAGAGTTGTGAAGCATTTTTAAGCGTCAGCGGAATTCCGAGAACAATGGAAGAGTTCCGAAGCATTTTTAAATGTCAGCGGATTTTGAAAACAATGGAAGATTTCCGAAGCATTTTTAAACGTCAGCGGAATTCTGTGAACACTGGAAGAGTTCCGAAGCATTTTTAAACTTCAGCGGAATTTGGAGAACAATCAAAGAGTTCCGAATCAATTTTAAAAGTCAGCGGAATTCCGAGAACAATGGAAAGGTTGTGAAGCATTTTTAAACGTCAGTGGAATTCCAAGAACAACGGAAGAGTACCGAAGCATTTTTAAACGTCAGCGGAATTCCGAGAACAATGGAAGAGTTCCGAAGCATTTTTAAATGTCAGCGGAATTCTGAGAACAATGGAAGAGTTCCGAAGCATTTTTAAACTTCAGCAGAATTCCGAGAACAATGGAAGAGTTCCGAAGCATACTTAAACTTCAGCAGAATTCCGAGAACAATGGAAGAGTTCCGAAGCATTTTTAAACTTCAAAACTTCAGCAGAATTCCGAGAACAATGGAAGAGTTCCGAAGCATTCTTAAACTTCAGCGGAATTCCGAGAACAATGGAAGAGTTCCGAAGCATTTTTAAAAGTCAGCGGAATTCCGAGAACAATGGAAGAGTTCCGAAGCATTTTTAAAAGTCAGCAGAATTCCGAGAACAATAGAAGGGTAACAAAGCATGTTTAAACTTCAGCGGAATTCTGAGAACAATGTAAGAGTTCCGAAGAATTTTTAAACTTCACCGGAATTCTGAGAACAGTGGAAGAGTTCCGAAGCATTTTTAAACTTCAGCAGAATTCCGAGAACAATGGAAGAGTTCCGAAGCATACTTAAACTTCAGCAGAATTCCGAGAACAATGGAAGAGTTCTGAAGCATTTTTTAAAGTCAGCGGAATAACGAGAACAATGGAAGAGTTGTGAAGCATTTTTAAACGTCAGCGGAATTCCAGAACAATGGAAGAGTTCTGAAGCATTTTTAAATGTCAGCGGAATTCCGAGAACAATGGAAGAGTTCTGAAGCATTTTTAAACGTCAGCGGAATTTTGAAAACAATGGAAGATTTCCGAAGCATTTTTAAACGTCAGCGGAATTCTGTGAACACTGGAAGAGTTCCGAAGCATTTTTAAACTTCAGCGGAATTTGGAGAACAATCGAAGAGTTCCGAATCAATTTTAAAAGTCAGCGGAATTCCGAGAACAATGGAAGAGTTCTGAAGCATTTTTAAACGTCAGTGGAATTCCAAGAACAACGGAAGAGTTCCGAAGCATTTTTAAACATCAGCGGAATTCCGAGAACAATGGAAGAGTTCCGAAGCATTTTTAAATGTAAGAGGAATTCTGAGAACAATGGAAGAGTTCTGAAGCATTTTTAAAAGTCAGCGGAATTCTGAGAACAATAGAAGAGTTGTGAAGCATTTTTAAGCGTCAGCGGAATTCCGAGAACAATGGAAGAATGCCGAAGCATTTTTAAACGTCAGCGGAATTCTGCGAACACTAGAAGAGTTCCGAAGCATTTTTAAACTTCAGCGGAATTTGGAGAACAATCGAAGAGTTCTGAAGCATTTTTAAACATCAGCGGAATTTTGAAAACAATGGAAGATTTCCGAAGCATTTTTAAACGTCAGCGGAATTCCGAGAACAATGGAAGAGTTCCGAAGCATTTTTA
The DNA here is from genome assembly GCF_046119375.1 of Phyllobates terribilis. Taxonomy (NCBI): domain Eukaryota; kingdom Metazoa; phylum Chordata; class Amphibia; order Anura; family Dendrobatidae; genus Phyllobates; species Phyllobates terribilis. The sequence continues at coordinate 7,071,393 of NW_027362788.1, read as the reverse complement.
AACGTCAACGGAATTCCGAGAACAATAGAAGAGTTGTGAAGCATTTTTAAGCGTCAGCGATATTCCGAGAACAATGTAAGAGTTCCGAAGCATTTTTAAACTTCAGCAGAATTCTGCGAACAATGGAAGAGTTCTGAAGCATTCTTAAACTTCAGCGGAATTCCGAGAACAATGGAAGAGTTTTGAAGCAATTTTAAGCGTCAGCGGAATTCCGACAACAAAGGAAGAGTTCCAAAGCATTTTTAAAAGTAAGCGGAATTCTGAGAACAATAGAAGAGTTGTGAAGCATTTTTAAGCGTCAGCGGAATTCCGAGAACAATGGAAGAATTCCGAAGCATTTTTAAACTTCAAAACTTCAGCAGAATTCCAAGAACAATGGAAGAGTTTCGAAGCATTCTTAAACTTCAGCGGAATTCCGAGAGCAATGGAAGAGTTCCGAAGCATTTTTAAAAGTCAGCGGAATTCCGAGAACAATAGAAGAGTTCCGAAGCATTTTTAAACTTCAGCAGAATTCCTGGATCAATGGAAGAGTTCTGAAGCATTTTTAAAAGTCAGCAGAATTCCGAGAACAATAGAAGGGTACCAAAGCATGTTTAAACTTCAGTGGAATTCTGAGAACAATGTAAGAGTTCCGAAGCATTTTTAAACTTCACCGGAATTCCGTGAACAATGGAAGAATTCCAAAGCATTTTTAAACTTCAAAACTTCAGCAGAATTCCAAGAACAATGGAAGAGTTTCGAAGCATTCTTAAACTTCAGCGGAATTCCGAGAGCAATGGAAGAGTTCCGAAGCATTTTTAAAAGTCAGCGGAATTCCGAGAACAATAGAAGAGTTCCGAAGCATTTTTAAACTTCAGCAGAATTCCTGGATCAATGGAAGAGTTCTGAAGCATTTTTAAAAGTCAGCAGAATTCCGAGAACAATAGAAGGGTACCAAAGCATGTTTAAACTTCAGTGGAATTCTGAGAACAATGTAAGAGTTCCGAAGCATTTTTAAACTTCACCGGAATTCCGAGAACAATGGAAGAGTTCCGAAGCATTTTTAAACGTCAGCGGAATTCCGAGAACAATGGAAGAGTTCTGAATCCTTTTTAAATGTCAGCGGAATTCCGAGAACAATGGAAGAGTTCTGAAGCATTTTTAAAAGTCAGCGGAATTCTGAGAACAATAGAAGAGTTGTGAAGCAATTTTAAGCGTCAGCGGAATTCCGAGAACAATGGAAGAGTTCCGAAGCATTTTTAAACGTCAGCGGAATTCCGAGAACAATGGAAGAGTTCTGAAGCATTTTTAAAAGTCAGCGGAATTCTGAGAACAATAGAAGAGTTGTGAAGGATTTTTAAGCGTCAGCAGAATTCCGAGAACAATGGAAGAATTCCGAAGCATTTTTAAACTTCAAAACTTCAGCGGAATTCCGAGAACAATGGAAGAGTTCCGAAGCATTTTTAAAAGTCAGCGGAATTCCGAGAACAATGGAAGAGTTCCGAAGCATTTTTAAACGTCAGCGGAATTCTGCGAACACTGGAAGAGTTCCGAAGCATTTTTAAACTTCAGCGGAATTTGGAGAACAATCGAAGAGTTCCGAAGCATTTTTAAAAGTCAGCGGAATTCCGAGAACAATGGAAGAGTTCTGAAGCATTTTTAAAAGTCAGCGGAATTCTGAGAACAATAGAAGAGTTGTGAAGCAATTTTAAGCATCAGCGGAATTCCGAGAACAATGGAAGAGTTCCGAAGCATTTTTAAACGTCAGCGGAATTCCGAGAACAATGGAAGAGTTCTGAAGCATTTTTAAAAGTCAGCGGAATTCCGAGAACAATAGAAGAGTTGTGAAGCATTTTTAAGCATCAGCGGAATTCCGAGAACAATGGAAGAATTCCGAAGCATTTTTAAACTTCAAAACTTCAGCAGAATTCCAAGAACAATGGAAGAGTTTCGAAGCATTCTTAAACTTCAGCGGAATTCCGAGAGCAATGGAAGAGTTCCGAAGCATTTTTAAAAGTCAGCGGAATTCCGATAACAATAGAAGAGTTCCGAAGCATTTTTAAACTTCAGCAGAATTCCTGGATCAATGGAAGAGTTCTGAAGCATTTTTAAAAGTCAGCAGAATTCCGAGAACAATAGAAGGGTACCAAAGCATGTTTAAACTTCAGTGGAATTCTGAGAACAATGTAAGAGTTCCGAAGCATTTTTAAACTTCACCGGAATTCCGAGAACAATGGAAGAGTTCCGAAGCATTTTTAAAAGTCAGCGGAATTCCGAGAACAATGGAAGAGTTCTGAATCATTTTTAAACGTCAGCGGAATTTTGAAAACAATGGAAGATTTCCGAAGCATTTTTAAACTTCAGCGGAATTTGGAGAACAATCGAAGAGTTCTGAAGCATTTTTAAAAGTCAGCGGAATTCCGAGAACACTGGAAGAGTTCCGAAGCATTTTTAAACTTCAGCGGAATTTGGAGAACAATCGAATAGTTCCAAAGCATTTTTAAAAGTCAGCGGAATTCCGAGAACAATGGAAGAGTTCCGAAGCATTTTTAAACGTCAGCGGAATTCCGAGAACAATGGAAGAGTTCTGAAACATTTTTAAAAGTCAGCGGAATTCTGAGAACAATAGAAGAGTTGTGAAGGATTTTTAAGCGTCAGCAGAATTCCTAGAACAATGGAAGAATTCCGAAGCATTTTTAAACTTCAAAACTTCAGCGGAATTCCGAGAACAATGGAAGAGTTCCGAAGCATTTTTAAAAGTCAGCGGAATTCCGAGAACAATGGAAGAGTTCCGAAGCATTTTTAAACGTCAGCGGAATTCTGCGAACACTGGAAGAGTTCCGAAGCATTTTTAAACTTCAGCGGAATTTGGAGAACAATCGAAGAGTTCCGAAGCATTTTTAAAAGTCAGCGGAATTCCGAGAACAATGGAAGAGTTCTGAAGCATTTTTAAAAGTCAGCGGAATTCTGAGAACAATAGAAGAGTTGTGAAGCAATTTTAAGCATCAGCGGAATTCCGAGAACAATGGAAGAGTTCCGAAGCATTTTTAAACGTCAGCGGAATTCCGAGAACAATGGAAGAGTTCTGAAGCATTTTTAAAAGTCAGCGGAATTCCGAGAACAATAGAAGAGTTGTGAAGCATTTTTAAGCATCAGCGGAATTCCGAGAACAATGGAAGAATTCCGAAGCATTTTTAAACTTCAAAACTTCAGCAGAATTCCAAGAACAATGGAAGAGTTTCGAAGCATTCTTAAACTTCAGCGGAATTCCGAGAGCAATGGAAGAGTTCCGAAGCATTTTTAAAAGTCAGCGGAATTCCGATAACAATAGAAGAGTTCCGAAGCATTTTTAAACTTCAGCAGAATTCCTGGATCAATGGAAGAGTTCTGAAGCATTTTTAAAAGTCAGCAGAATTCCGAGAACAATAGAAGGGTACCAAAGCATGTTTAAACTTCAGTGGAATTCTGAGAACAATGTAAGAGTTCCGAAGCATTTTTAAAAGTCAGCGGAATTCCGAGAACAATGGAAGAGTTCCGAAGCATTTTTAAAAGTCAGCGGAATTCCGAGAACAATGGAAGAGTTCTGAATCATTTTTAAACGTCAGCGGAATTTTGAAAACAATGGAAGATTTCCGAAGCATTTTTAAACTTCAGCGGAATTTGGAGAACAATCGAATAGTTCCAAAGCATTTTTAAAAGTCAGCGGAATTCCGAGAACAATGGAAGCTTTGTGAAGCATTTTTAAACGTCAGCGGAATTCCGAGAACAATGGAAGAGTTCTGAAGCATTTTTAAACGTCAGCGGAATTCCGAGAACAATGGAAGAGTTCTGAAGCCTTTTTAAATGTCAGCGGAATTCCGAGAACAATGGAAGAGTTCTGAAGCATTTTTAAAAGTCAGCGGAATTCTGAGAACAATAGATGAGTTGTGAAGCAATTTTAAGCGTCAGCGGAATTCCGAGAACAATGGAAGAGTTCCGAAGCATTTTTAAACGTCAGCGGAATTCCGAGAACAATGGAAGAGTTCTGAAACATTTTTAAAAGTCAGCGGAATTCTGAGAACAATAGAAGAGTTGTGAAGGATTTTTAAGCGTCAGCGGAATTCCGAGAACAATGGAAGAATTCCGAAGCATTTTTAAACTTCAAAACTTCAGCGGAATTCCGAGAACAATGGAAGAGTTCCGAAGCATTTTTAAAAGTCAGCGGAATTCCGAGAACAATGGAAGAGTTCCGAAGCATTTTTAAACTTCAGCGGAATTTGGAGAACAATCGAAGAGTTCCGAAGCATTTTTAAAAGTCAGCGGAATTCCGAGAACAATGGAAGAGTTCTGAAGCATTTTTAAAAGTCAGCGGAATTCTGAGAACAATAGAAGAGTTGTGAAGGATTTTTAAGCGTCAGCGGAATTCCGAGAACAATGGAAGAATTCCGAACCATTTTTAAACTTCAAAACTTCAGCGGAATTCCGAGAACAATGGAAGAGTTCCGAAGCATTTTTAAAAGTCAGTGGAATTCCGAGAACAATGGAAGAGTTCCGAAGCATTTTTAAACGTCAGCGGAATTCTGCGAACACTGGAAGAGTTCCGAAGCATTTTTAAACTTCAGCGGAATTTGGAGAACAATCGAAGAGTTCCGAAGCATTTTTAAAAGTCAACGGAATTCCGAGAACAATGGAAGAGTTCTGAAGCATTTTTAAACATCAGCGGAATTTTGAAAACAATGGAAGATTTCCGAAGCATTTTTAAATGTCAGCGGAATTCCGAGAACAATGGAAGAGTTCCGAAGCATTTTTAAATGTCAGCGGAATTCCGAGAACAATAGAAGAGTTGTGAAGCATTTTTAAGCGTCAGCGGAATTCCGAGAACAATGGAAGAGTTCCGAAGCATTTTTAAAATTCAGCAGAATTCTGAGAACAATGGAAGAGTTCTGAAGCATTCTTAAACTTCAGCGGAATTCCGACAACAATGGAAGAGTTCCGAAGCATTTTTAAAAGTAAGCGGAATTCTGAGAACAATAGAAGAGTTGTGAAGCATTTTTAAGCGTCAGCGGAATTCCGAGAACAATGGACGAATTCCGAACCATTTTTAAACTTCAAAACTTCAGCAGAATTCCAAGAACAATGGAAGAGTTTCGAAGCATTCTTAAACTTCAGCGGAATTCCGAGAACAAAGGAAGAGTTTCGAAGCATTTTTAAAAGTCAGCGGAATTCCGAGAACAATAGAAGAGTTCCGGAGCATTTTTAAACTTCAGCAGAATTCCTGGATCAATGGAAGAGTTCCGAAGCATTTTTAAAAGTCAGCAGAATTCCGAGAACAATAGAAGGGTACCAAAGCATGTTTAAACTTCAGCAGAATTCCTGGATCAATGGAAGAGTTCCGAAGCATTTTTAAACGTCAGCGGAATTCCGAGAACAATGGAAGAGTTCTGAATCATTTTTAAACGTCAGCGGAATTTTGAAAACAATGGAAGAGTTCCGAAGCATTTTTAAACGTCAGCGGAATTCCGAGAACAATGGAAGAGTTCTGAATCATTTTTAAACGTCAGCGGAATTTTGAAAACAATGGTAGAGTTTCGAAGCATTTTTAAACTTCAGCGGAATTTGGAGAACAATCGAAGAGTTCCGAAGCATTTTTAAAAGTCAGCGGAATTCCGAGAACACTGGAAGAGTTCCGAAGCATTTTTAAACTTCAGCTGAATTTGGAGAACAATCGAAGAGTTCCGAAGCATTTTTAAAAGTCAGCGGAATTCCGAGAACAATGGAAGCTTTGTGAAGCATTTTTAAACGTCAGCGGAATTCCGGGAACAATGGAAGAGTTCCGAAGCATTTTTAAACGTCAGCGGAATTCCGAGAACAATGGAAGAGTTCTAAAGCCTTTTTAAATGTCAGCGGAATTCCGAGAACAATGGAAGAGTTCCGAAGCATTTTTAAACTTCAGCAGAATTCCGAGAACAATGGAAGAGTTCCGAAGCATACTTAAACTTCAGCAGAATTCCGAGAACAATGGAAGAGTTCCGAAGCATTTTTAAACTTCAAAACTTCAGCAGAATTCCGAAAACAATGGAAGAGTTCCGAAGCATTCTTAAACTTCAGTGGAATTCCGAGAACAATGGAAGAGTTCCGAAGCATTTTTAAAAGTCAGCGGAATTCCGGGAACAATGGAAGAGTTCCGAAGCATTTTTAAAAGTCAGCAGAATTCCGAGAACAATAGAAGGGTACCAAAGCATGTTTAAACTTCAGCGGAATTCTGAGAACAATGTAAAAGTTCCGAAGCATTTTTAAACTTCACTGGAATTCCGAGAACAATGGAAGAGTTCCGAAGCATTTTTAAACGTCAGCGGAATTCCGAGAACAATGGAAGAGTTCTGAAGCATTTTTAAACGTCAGCGGAATTTTGAAAACAATGGAAGATTTCCGAAGCATTTTTAAACGTCAGCGGAGTTCTGCGAACACTGGAAGAGTTCCGAAGCATTTTTAAACTTCAGCGGAATTTGGAGAACAATCGAAGAGTTCCGAAGCATTTTTAAAAGTCAGCGGAATTCCGAGAACACAGGAAGAGTTCCGAAGCATTTTTAAACTTCAGCGGAATTTGGAGAACAATCGAAGAGTTCCGAAGCATTTTTAAAAGTCAGCGGAATTCCGAGAACAATGGAAGCTTTGTGAAGCATTTTTAAACGTCAGCGGAATTCCGAGAACAATGGAAGAGTTCCGAAGCATTTTTAAACGTCAGCGGAATTCCGAGAACAATGGAAGAGTTCTGAAGCCTTTTTAAATGTCAGCGGAATTCCGAGAACAATGGAAGAGTTCTGAAGCATTTTTAAAAGTCAGCGGAATTCTGAGAACAATAGAAGAGTTGTGAAGCAATTTTAAGCGTCAGCGGAATTCCGAGAACAATGGAAGAGTTCCGAAGCATTTTTAAACGTCAGTGGAATTCCGAGAACAATGGAAGAGTTCTGAAGCATTTTTAAAAGTCAGCAGAATTCTGTGAACAATAGAAGAGTTGTGAAGCATTTTTAAGCGTCAGCGGAATTCCGAGAACAATGGAAGAATTCCGAAACATTTTTAAACTTCAAAACTTCAGCGGAATTCCGAGAACAATGGAAGAGTTCCGAAGCATTTTTAAAAGTCAGCGGAATTCCGAGAACAATGGAAGAGTTCCGAAGCATTTTTAAACGTCAGCGGAATTCTGCGAACACTGGAAGAGTTCCGAAGCATTTTTAAACTTCAGCGGAATTTGGAGAACAATCGAAGAGTTCCGAAGCATTTTTAAAAGTCAGCAGAATTCCGAGAACAATGGAAGAGTTCTGAAGCATTTTTAAACATCAGCGGAATTTTGAAAACAATGGAAGATTTCCGAAGCATTTTTAAACGTCAGCAGAATTCCGAGAACAATAGAAGAGTTGTGAAGCATTTTTAAGCGTCAGCGGAATTCCGAGAACAATGGAAGAGTTCCGAAGCATTTTTAAAAGTCAGCGGAATTCTGCGAACACTGGAAGACTTCCGAAGCATTTTTAAACTTCAGCGGAATTTGGAGAACAATCGAAGAGTTCTGAAGCATTTTTAAAAGTCAGCGGAATTCCGAGAACACTGGAAGAGTTCCGAAGCATTTTTAAACTTCAGCGGAATTTGGAGAACAATCGAATAGTTCCAAAGCATTTTTAAAAGTCAGCGGAATTCCGAGAACAATGGAAGCTTTGTGAAGCATTTTTAAACGTCAGCGGAATTTGGAGAACAATCGAATAGTTCCAAAGCATTTTTAAAAGTCAGCGGAATTCCGAGAACAATGGAAGCTTTGTGAAGCATTTTTAAACGTCAGCGGAATTCCGAGAACAATGGAAGAGTTCTGAAGCCTTTTTAAATTTCAGCGGAATTCCGAGAACAATGGAAGAGTTCTGAAGCATTTTTAAAAGTCAGCGGAATTCTGAGAACAATAGATGAGTTGTGAAGCAATTTTAAGCGTCAGCGGAATTCCGAGAACAATGGAAGAGTTCCGAAGCATTTTTAAACGTCAGCGGAATTCCGAGAACAATGGAAGAGTTCTGAAACATTTTTAAAAGTCAGCGGAATTCTGAGAACAATAGAAGAGTTGTGAAGGATTTTTAAGCGTCAGCGGAATTCCGAGAACAATGGAAGAATTCCGAAGCATTTTTAAACTTCAAAACTTCAGCGGAATTCCGAGAACAATGGAAGAGTTCCGAAGCATTTTTAAAAGTCAGCGGAATTCCGAGAACAATGGAAGAGTTCCGAAGCATTTTTAAACTTCAGCGGAATTTGGAGAACAATCGAAGAGTTCCGAAGCATTTTTAAAAGTCAGCGGAATTCCGAGAACAATGGAAGAGTTCTGAAGCATTTTTAAAAGTCAGCGGAATTCTGAGAACAATAGAAGAGTTGTGAAGCAATTTTAAGCATCAGCGGAATTCCGAGAACAATGGAAGAGTTCCGAAGCATTTTTAAACGTCAGCGGAATTCCGAGAACAATGGAAGAGTTCTGAAGCATTTTTAAAAGTCAGCGGAATTCTGAGAACAATAGAAGAGTTGTGAAGGATTTTTAAGCGTCAGCGGAATTCCGAGAACAATGGAAGAATTCCGAAGCATTTTTAAACTTCAAAACTTCAGCGGAATTCCGAGAACAATGGAAGAGTTCCGAAGCATTTTTAAAAGTCAGTGGAATTCCGAGAACAATGGAAGAGTTCCGAAGCATTTTTAAACGTCAGCGGAATTCTGCGAACACTGGAAGAGTTCCGAAGCATTTTTAAACTTCAGCGGAATTTGGAGAACAATCGAAGAGTTCCGAAGCATTTTTAAAAGTCAACGGAATTCCGAGAACAATGGAAGAGTTCTGAAGCATTTTTAAACATCAGCGGAATTTTGAAAACAATGGAAGATTTCCGAAGCATTTTTAAACGTCAGCGGAATTCCGAGAACAATGGAAGAGTTCCGAAGCATTTTTAAATGTCAGCGGAATTCCGAGAACAATAGAAGAGTTGTGAAGCATTTTTAAGCGTCAGCGGAATTCCGAGAACAATGGAAGAGTTCCGAAGCATTTTTAAAATTCAGCAGAATTCTGAGAACAATGGAAGAGTTCTGAAGCATTCTTAAACTTCAGCGGAATTCCGAGAACAATGGAAGAGTTTTGAAGCAATTTTAAGCGTCAGCGGAATTCCGACAACAATGGAAGAGTTCCGAAGCATTTTTAAAAGTAAGCGGAATTCTGAGAACAATAGAAGAGTTGTGAAGCATTTTTAAGCGTCAGCGGAATTCCGAGAACAATGGACGAATTCCGAAGCATTTTTAAACTTCAAAACTTCAGCAGAATTCCAAGAACAATGGAAGAGTTTCGAAGCATTCTTAAACTTCAGCGGAATTCCGAGAACAAAGGAAGAGTTTCGAAGCATTTTTAAAAGTCAGCGGAATTCCGAGAACAATAGAAGAGTTCCGGAGCATTTTTAAACTTCAGCAGAATTCCTGGATCAATGGAAGAGTTCCGAAGCATTTTTAAAAGTCAGCAGAATTCCGAGAACAATAGAAGGGTACCAAAGCATGTTTAAACTTCAGCAGAATTCCTGGATCAATGGAAGAGTTCCGAAGCATTTTTAAACGTCAGCGGAATTCCGAGAACAATGGAAGAGTTCTGAATCATTTTTAAACGTCAGCGGAATTTTGAAAACAATGGAAGAGTTCCGAAGCATTTTTAAACGTCAGCGGAATTCCGAGAACAATGGAAGAGTTCTGAATCATTTTTAAACGTCAGCGGAATTTTGAAAACAATGGTAGAGTTTCGAAGCATTTTTAAACTTCAGCGGAATTTGGAGAACAATCGAAGAGTTCCGAAGCATTTTTAAAAGTCAGCGGAATTCCGAGAACACTGGAAGAGTTCCGAAGCATTTTTAAACTTCAGCTGAATTTGGAGAACAATCGAAGAGTTCCGAAGCATTTTTAAAAGTCAGCGGAATTCCGAGAACAATGGAAGCTTTGTGAAGCATTTTTAAACGTCAGCGGAATTCCGGGAACAATGGAAGAGTTCCGAAGCATTTTTAAACGTCAGCGGAATTCCGAGAACAATGGAAGAGTTCTAAAGCCTTTTTAAATGTCAGCGGAATTCCGAGAACAATGGAAGAGTTCCGAAGCATTTTTAAACTTCAGCAGAATTCCGAGAACAATGGAAGAGTTCCGAAGCATACTTAAACTTCAGCAGAATTCCGAGAACAATGGAAGAGTTCCGAAGCATTTTTAAACTTCAAAACTTCAGCAGAATTCCGAAAACAATGGAAGAGTTCCGAAGCATTCTTAAACTTCAGTGGAATTCCGAGAACAATGGAAGAGTTCCGAAGCATTTTTAAAAGTCAGCGGAATTCCGGGAACAATGGAAGAGTTCCGAAGCATTTTTAAAAGTCAGCAGAATTCCGAGAACAATAGAAGGGTACCAAAGCATGTTTAAACTTCAGCGGAATTCTGAGAACAATGTAAAAGTTCCGAAGCATTTTTAAACTTCACTGGAATTCCGAGAACAATGGAAGAGTTCCGAAGCATTTTTAAACGTCAGCGGAATTCCGAGAACAATGGAAGAGTTCTGAAGCATTTTTAAACGTCAGCGGAATTTTGAAAACAATGGAAGATTTCCGAAGCATTTTTAAACGTCAGCGGAGTTCTGCGAACACTGGAAGAGTTCCGAAGCATTTTTAAACTTCAGCGGAATTTGGAGAACAATCGAAGAGTTCCGAAGCATTTTTAAAAGTCAGCGGAATTCCGAGAACACAGGAAGAGTTCCGAAGCATTTTTAAACTTCAGCGGAATTTGGAGAACAATCGAAGAGTTCCGAAGCATTTTTAAAAGTCAGCGGAATTCCGAGAACAATGGAAGCTTTGTGAAGCATTTTTAAACGTCAGCGGAATTCCGAGAACAATGGAAGAGTTCCGAAGCATTTTTAAACGTCAGCGGAATTCCGAGAACAATGGAAGAGTTCTGAAGCCTTTTTAAATGTCAGCGGAATTCCGAGAACAATGGAAGAGTTCTGAAGCATTTTTAAAAGTCAGCGGAATTCTGAGAACAATAGAAGAGTTGTGAAGCAATTTTAAGCGTCAGCGGAATTCCGAGAACAATGGAAGAGTTCCGAAGCATTTTTAAACGTCAGTGGAATTCCGAGAACAATGGAAGAGTTCTGAAGCATTTTTAAAAGTCAGCAGAATTCTGAGAACAATAGAAGAGTTGTGAAGCATTTTTAAGCGTCAGCGGAATTCCGAGAACAATGGAAGAATTCCGAAACATTTTTAAACTTCAAAACTTCAGCGGAATTCCGAGAACAATGGAAGAGTTCCGAAGCATTTTTAAAAGTCAGCGGAATTCCGAGAACAATGGAAGAGTTCCGAAGCATTTTTAAACGTCAGCGGAATTCTGCGAACACTGGAAGAGTTCCGAAGCATTTTTAAACTTCAGCGGAATTTGGAGAACAATCGAAGAGTTCCGAAGCATTTTTAAAAGTCAGCAGAATTCCGAGAACAATGGAAGAGTTCTGAAGCATTTTTAAACATCAGCGGAATTTTGAAAACAATGGAAGATTTTCGAAGCATTTTTAAACGTCAGCAGAATTCCGAGAACAATAGAAGAGTTGTGAAGCATTTTTAAGCGTCAGCGGAATTCCGAGAACAATGGAAGAGTTCCGAAGCATTTTTAAAAGTCAGCGGAATTCTGCGAACACTGGAAGACTTCCGAAGCATTTTTAAACTTCAGCGGAATTTGGAGAACAATCGAAGAGTTCTGAAGCATTTTTAAAAGTCAGCGGAATTCCGAGAACACTGGAAGAGTTCCGAAGCATTTTTAAACTTCAGCGGAATTTGGAGAACAATCGAATAGTTCCAAAGCATTTTTAAAAGTCAGCGGAATTCCGAGAACAATGGAAGCTTTGTGAAGCATTTTTAAACGTCAGCGGAATTCGGAGAACAATGGAAGAGTTCCGAAGCATTTTTAAACGTCAGCGGAATTCCGAGAACAATGGAAGAGTTCTGAAGCCTTTTTAAATTTCAGCGGAATTCCGAGAACAATGGAAGAGTTCTGAAGCATTTTTAAAAGTCAGCGGAATTCTGAGAACAATAGATGAGTTGTGAAGCAATTTTAAGCGTCAGCGGAATTCCGAGAACAATGGAAGAGTTCCGAAGCATTTTTAAACGTCAGCGGAATTCCGAGAACAATGGAAGAGTTCTGAAACATTTTTAAAAGTCAGCGGAATTCTGAGAACAATAGAAGAGTTGTGAAGGATTTTTAAGCGTCAGCGGAATTCCGAGAACAATGGAAGAATTCCGAAGCATTTTTAAACTTCAAAACTTCAGCGGAATTCCGAGAACAATGGAAGAGTTCCGAAGCATTTTTAAAAGTCAGCGGAATTCCGAGAACAATGGAAGAGTTCCGAAGCATTTTTAAACTTCAGCGGAATTTGGAGAACAATCGAAGAGTTCCGAAGCATTTTTAAAAGTCAGCGGAATTCCGAGAACAATGGAAGAGTTCTGAAGCATTTTTAAAAGTCAGCGGAATTCTGAGAACAATAGAAGAGTTGTGAAGCAATTTTAAGCATCAGCGGAATTCCGAGAACAATGGAAGAGTTCCGAAGCATTTTTAAACGTCAGCGGAATTCCGAGAACAATGGAAGAGTTCTGAAGCATTTTTAAAAGTCAGCGGAATTCTGAGAACAATAGAAGAGTTGTGAAGGATTTTTAAGCGTCAGCGGAATTCCGAGAACAATGGAAGAATTCCGAAGCATTTTTAAACTTCAAAACTTCAGCGGAATTCCGAGAACAATGGAAGAGTTCCGAAGCATTTTTAAAAGTCAGTGGAATTCCGAGAACAATGGATGAGTTCCGAAGCATTTTTAAACGTCAGCGGAATTCTGCGAACACTGGAAGAGTTCCGAAGCATTTTTAAACTTCAGCGGAATTTGGAGAACAATCGAAGAGTTCCGAAGCATTTTTAAAAGTCAACGGAATTCCGAGAACAATGGAAGAGTTCTGAAGCATTTTTAAACATCAGCGGAATTTTGAAAACAATGGAAGATTTCCGAAGCATTTTTAAACGTCAGCGGAATTCCGAGAACAATGGAAGAGTTCCGAAGCATTTTTAAATGTCAGCGGAATTCCGAGAACAATAGAAGAGTTGTGAAGCATTTTTAAGCGTCAGCGGAATTCCGAGAACAATGGAAGAGTTCCGAAGCATTTTTAAAATTCAGCAGAATTCTGAGAACAATGGAAGAGTTCTGAAGCATTCTTAAACTTCAGCGGAATTCCGAGAACAATGGAAGAGTTTTGAAGCAATTTTAAAAGTAAGCGGAATTCTGAGAACAATAGAAGAGTTGTGAAGCATTTTTAAGCGTCAGCGGAATTCCGAGAACAAAAGAAGAGTTTCGAAGCATTTTTAAAAGTCAGGGGAATTCCGAGAACAATAGAAGAGTTCCGGAGCATTTTTAAACTTCAGCAGAATTCCTGGATCAATGGAAGAGTTCCGAAGCATTTTTAAAAGTCAGCAGAATTCCGAGAACAATAGAAGGGTACCAAAGCATGTTTAAACTTCAGCAGAATTCCTGGATCAATGGAAGAGTTCCGAAGCATTTTTAAACGTCAGCGGAATTCCGAGAACAATGGAAGAGTTCTGAATCATTTTTAAACGTCAGCGGAATTTTGAAAACAATGGAAGAGTTCCGAAGCATTTTTAAACGTCAGCGGAATTCCGAGAACAATGGAAGAGTTCTGAATCATTTTTAAACGTCAGCGGAATTTTGAAAACAATGGTAGAGTTTCGAAGCATTTTTAAACTTCAGCGAAATTTGGAGAACAATCGAAGAGTTCCGAAGCATTTTTAAAAGTCAGCGGAATTCCGAGAACACTGGAAGAGTTCCGAAGCATTTTTAAACTTCAGCTGAATTTGGAGAACAATCGAAGAGTTCCGAAGCATTTTTAAAAGTCAGCGGAATTCCGAGAACAATGGAAGCTTTGTGAAGCATTTTTAAACGTCAGCGGAATTCCGGGAACAATGGAAGAGTTCCGAAGCATTTTTAAACGTCAGCGGAATTCCGAGAACAATGGAAGAGTTCTAAAGCCTTTTTAAATGTCAGCGGAATTCCGAGAACAATGGAAGAGTTCCGAAGCATTTTTAAACTTCAGCAGAATTCCGAGAACAATGGAAGAGTTCCGAAGCATACTTAAACTTCAGCAGAATTCCGAGAACAATGGAAGAGTTCCGAAGCATTTTTAAACTTCAAAACTTCAGCAGAATTCCGAAAACAATGGAAGAGTTCCGAAGCATTCTTAAACTTCAGTGGAATTCCGAGAACAATGGAAGAGTTCCGAAGCATTTTTAAAAGTCAGCGGAATTCCGAGAACAATGAAAGAGTTCCGAAGCATTTTTAAAAGTCAGCAGAATTCCGAGAACAATAGAAGGGTACCAAACAATGTTTAAACTTCAGCGGAATTCTGAGAACAATGTAAAAGTTCCGAAGCATTTTTAAACTTCACTGGAATTCCGAGAACAATGGAAGAGTTCCGAAGCATTTTTAAACGTCAGCGGAATTCCGAGAACAATGGAAGAGTTCTGAAGCATTTTTAAACGTCAGCGGAATTTTGAAAACAATGGAAGATTTCCGAAGCATTTTTAAACGTCAGCGGAGTTCTGCGAACACTGGAAGAGTTCCGAAGCATTTTTAAACTTCAGCGGAATTTGGAGAACAATCGAAGAGTTCCGAAGCATTTTTAAAAGCCAGCGGAATTCCGAGAACACAGGAAGAGTTCCGAAGCATTTTTAAACTTCAGCGGAATTTGGAGAACAATCGAAGAGTTCCGAAGCTTTTTTAAAAGTCAGCGGAATTCCGAGAACAATGGAAGCTTTGTGAAGCATTTTTAAACGTCAGCGGAATTCCGAGAACAATGGAAGAGTTCTGAAGCCTTTTTAAATGTCAGCGGAATTCCGAGAACAATGGAAGAGTTCTGAAGCATTTTTAAAAGTCAGCGGAATTCTGAGAACAATAGAAGAGTTGTGAAGCAATTTTAAACGTCAGCGGAATTCTGCGAACACTGGAAGAGTTCCGAAGCATTTTTAAACGTCAGCGGAATTCCGAGAACAATAGAAGAGTTGTGAAGCATTTTTAAGCGTCAGCGGAATTCCGAGAACAATGGAAGAGTTCCGAAGCATTTTTAAAATTCAGCAGAATTCTGAGAACAATGGAAGAGTTCTGAAGCATTCTTAAACTTCAGCGGAATTCCGAGAACAATGGAAGAGTTTTGAAGCAATTTTAAGCGTCAGCGGAATTCCGACAACAATGGAAGAGTTCCGAAGCATTTTTAAAAGTACGCGGAATTCTGAGAACAATAGAAGAGTTGTGAAGCATTTTTAAGCGTCAGCGGAATTCCGAGAACAATGGACGAATTCCGAAGCATTTTTAAACTTCAAAACTTCAGCAGAATTCCAAGAACAATGGAAGAGTTTCGAAGCATTCTTAAACTTCAGCGGAATTCCGAGAACAAAGGAAGAGTTCCGAAGCATTTTTAAAAGTCAGCGGAATTCCGAGAACAATAGAAGAGTTCCGGAGCATTTTTAAACTTCAGCAGAATTCCTGGATCAATGGAAGAGTTCCGAAGCATTTTTAAAAGTCAGCAGAATTCCGAGAACAATAGAAGGGTACCAAAGCATGTTTAAACTTCAGCGGAATTCTGAGAACAATGTAAGAGTTCCGAAGCATTTTTAAACTTCACCGGAATTCCGAGAACAATGGAAGAGTTCCGAAGCATTTTTAAACGTCAGCGGAATTCCGAGAACAATGGAAGAGTTCCGAAGCATTTTTAAAAGTCAGCGGAATTCCGAGAACAATGGAAGAGTTCCGAAGCATTTTTAAACGTCAGCGGAATTCTGCGAACACTGGAAGAGTTCCGAAGCATTTTTAAACTTCAGCGGAATTTGGAGAACAATCGAAGAGTTCCGAAGCATTTTTAAAAGTCAGCAGAATTCCGAGAACAATGGAAGAGTTCTGAAGCATTTTTAAACATCAGCGGAATTTTGAAAACAATGGAAGATTTCCGAAGCATTTTTAAACGTCAGCGGAATTCCGAGAACAATAGAAGAGTTGTGAAGCATTTTTAAGCGTCAGCGGAATTCCGAGAACAATGGAAGAGTTCCGAAGCATTTTTAAAATTCAGCAGAATTCTGAGAACAATGGAAGAGTTCTGAAGCATTCTTAAACTTCAGCGGAATTCCGAGAACAATGGAAGAGTTTTGAAGCAATTTTAAGCGTCAGCGGAATTCCGACAACAATGGAAGAGTTCCGAAGCATTTTTAAAAGTAAGCGGAATTCTGAGAACAATAGAAGAGTTGTGAAGCATTTTTAAGCGTCAGCGGAATTCCGAGAACAATGGACGAATTCCGAAGCATTTTTAAACTTCAAAACTTCAGCAGAATTCCAAGAACAATGGAAGAGTTTCGAAGCATTCTTAAACTTCAGCGGAATTCCGAGAACAAAGGAAGAGTTCCGAAGCATTTTTAAAAGTCAGCGGAATTCCGAGAACAATAGAAGAGTTCCGGAGCATTTTTAAACTTCAGCAGAATTCCTGGATCAATGGAAGAGTTCCGAAGCATTTTTAAAAGTCAGCAGAATTCCGAGAACAATAGAAGGGTACCAAAGCATGTTTAAACTTCAGCGGAATTCTGAGAACAATGTAAGAGTTCCGAAGCATTTTTAAACTTCACCGGAATTCCGAGAACAATGGAAGAGTTCCGAAGCATTTTTAAACGTCAGCGGAATTCCGAGAACAATGGAAGAGTTCTGAATCATTTTTAAACGTCAGCGGAATTTTGAAAACAATGGAAGAGTTCCGAAGCATTTTTAAACGTCAGCGGAATTCCGAGAACAATGGAAGAGTTCTGAATCATTTTTAAACGTCAGCGGAATTTTGAAAACAATGGAAGAGTTCCGAAGCATTTTTAAACTTCAGCGGAATTTGGAGAACAATCGAAGAGTTCCGAAGCATTTTTAAAAGTCAGCGGAATTCCGAGAACACTGGAAGAGTTCCGAAGCATTTTTAAACTTCAGCGGAATTTGGAGAACAATCGAAGAGTTCCGAAGCATTTTTAAAAGTCAGCGGAATTCCGAGAACAATGGAAGCTTTGTGAAGCATTTTTAAACGTCAGCGGAATTCCGAGAACAATGGAAGAGTTCCGAAGCATTTTTAAACGTCAGCGGAATTCCGTGAACAATGGAAGAGTTCTAAAGCCTTTTTAAATGTCAGCGGAATTCCGAGAACAATGGAAGAGTTCCGAAGCATTTTTAAATGTCAGCGGAATTCTGAGAACAATGGAAGAGTTCTGAAGCATTTTTAAACTTCAGCAGAATTCCGAGAACAATGGAAGAGTTCCGAAGCATACTTAAACTTCAGCAGAATTCCGAGAACAATGGAAGAGTTCCAAAGCATTTTTAAACTTCAGCAGAATTCCTGGATCAATGGAAGAGTTCCGAAGCATTTTTAAAAGTCAGCAGAATTCCGAGAACAATAGAAGGGTACCAAAGCATGTTTAAACTTCAGCGGAATTCTGAGAACAATGTAAGAGTTCCGAAGCATTTTTAAACGTCAGCGGAATTCCGAGAACAATGGAAGAGTTCTAAATTCTTTTTAAATGTCAGCGGAATTCCGAGAACAATGGAAGAGTTCCGAAGCATTTTTAAACGTCAGCGGAATTCCGAGAACAATGGAAGAGTTCTAAAGCCTTTTTAAATGTCAGCGGAATTCCGAGAACAATGGAAGAGTTCTGAAGCATTTTTAAATGTCAGCGGAATTCTGAGAACAATGGAAGAGTTCCGAAGCATTTTTAAACTTCAGCAGAATTCCGAGAACAATGGAAGAGTTCCGAAGCATACTTAAACTTCAGCAGAATTCCGAGAACAATGGAAGAGTTCCGAAGCATTTTTAAACTTCAAAACTTCAGCAGAATTCCGAGAACAATGGAAGAGTTCCGAAGCATTCTTAAACTTCAGCGGAATTCCGAGAACAATGGAAGAGTTCCGAAGCATTTTTAAACTTCAGCAGAATTCCGAGAACAATGGAAGAGTTCCGAAGCATTTTTAAATGTCAGCGGAATTCTGAGAACAATGGAAGAGTTCCGAAGCATTTTTAAACTTCAGCAGAATTCCGAGAACAATGGAAGAGTTCCGAAGCATACTTAAACTTCAGCAGAATTCCGAGAACAATGGAAGAGTTCCGAAGCATTTTTAAACTTCAAAACTTCAGCAGAATTCCGAGAACAATGGAAGAGTTCCGAAGCATTCTTAAACTTCAGCGGAATTCCGAGAACAATGGAAGAGTTCCGAAGCATTTTTAAAAGTCAGCGGAATTCCGAGAACAATGGAAGAGTTCTGAAGCATTTTTAAACATCAGCGGAATTTTGAAAACAATGGAAGATTTCCGAAGCATTTTTAAACGTCAGCGGAATTCCGAGAACAATGGAAGAGTTCCGAAGCATTTTTAAATGTCAGCGGAATTCCGAGAACAATAGAAGAGTTGTGAAGCAATTTTAAGCGTCAGCGGAATTCCGACAACAATGGAAGAGTTCCGAAGCATTTTTAAAAGTAAGCGGAATTCTGAGAACAATAGAAGAGTTGTGAAGCATTTTTAAGCGTCAGCGGAATTCCGAGAACAATGGACGAATTCCGAAGCATTTTTAAACTTCAAAACTTCAGCAGAATTCCAAGAACAATGGAAGAGTTTCGAAACATTCTTTAACTTCAGCGGAATTCCGAGAACAAAGGAAGAGTTCCGAAGCATTTTTAAAAGTCAGCGGAATTCCGAGAGCAATAGAAGAGTTCCGGAGCATTTTTAAACTTCAGCAGAATTCCTGGATCAATGGAAGAGTTCCGAAGCATTTTTAAAAGTCAGCAGAATTCCGAGAACAATAGAAGGGTACCAAAGCATGTTTAAACTTCAGCGGAATTCTGAGAACAATGTAAGAGTTCCGAAGCATTTTTAAACTTCACCGGAATTCCGAGAACAATGGAAGAGTTCCGAAGCATTTTTAAACGTCAGCGGAATTCCGAGAACAATGGAAGAGTTCTGAATCATTTTTAAACGTCAGCGGAATTTTGAAAACAATGGAAGAGTTCCGAAGCATTTTTAAACGTCAGCGGAATTCCGAGAACAATGGAAGAGTTCTGAATCATTTTTAAACGTCAGCGGAATTTTGAAAACAATGGAAGAGTTCCGAAGCATTTTTAAACTTCAGCGGAATTTGGAGAACAATCGAAGAGTTCCGAAGCATTTTTAAAAGTCAGCGGAATTCCGAGAACACTGGAAGAGTTCCGAAGCATTTTTAAACTTCAGCGGAATTTGGAGAACAATCGAAGAGTTCCGAAGCATTTTTAAAAGTCAGCGGAATTCCGAGAACAATGGAAGCTTTGTGAAGCATTTTTAAACGTCAGCGGAATTCCGAGAACAATGGAAGAGTTCCGAAGCATTTTTAAACGTCAGCGGAATTCCGAGAACAATGGAAGAGTTCTTAAGCCTTTTTAAATGTCAGCGGAATTCCGAGAACAATGGAAGAGTTCCGAAGCATTTTTAAATGTCAGCGGAATTCTGAGAACAATGGAAGAGTTCCGAAGCATTTTTAAACTTCAGCAGAATTCTAGAACAATGGAAGAGTTCCGAAGCATACTTAAACTTCAGCAGAATTCCGAGAACAATGGAAGAGTTTTGAAGCAATTTTAAGCGTCAGCGGAATTCCGACAACAATGGAAGAGTTCCGAAGCATTTTTAAAAGTAAGCGGAATTCTGAGAACAATAGAAGAGTTGTGAAGCATTTTTAAGCGTCAGCGGAATTCCGAGAACAATGGACGAATTCCGAAGCATTTTTAAACTTCAAAACTTCAGCAGAATTCCAAGAACAATGGAAGAGTTTCGAAGCATTCTTAAACTTCAGCGGAATTCCGAGAACAAAGGAAGAGTTCCGAAGCATTTTTAAAAGTCAGCGGAATTCCGAGAACAATAGAAGAGTTCCGGAGCATTTTTAAACTTCAGCAGAATTCCTGGATCAATGGAAGAGTTCCGAAGCATTTTTAAAAGTCAGCAGAATTCCGAGAACAATAGAAGGGTACCAAAGCATGTTTAAACTTCAGCGGAATTCTGAGAACAATGTAAGAGTTCCGAAGCATTTTTAAACTTCACCGGAATTCCGAGAACAATGGAAGAGTTCCGAAGCATTTTTAAACGTCAGCGGAATTCCGAGAACAATGGAAGAGTTCTGAATCATTTTTAAACGTCAGCGGAATTTTGAAAACAATGGAAGAGTTCCGAAGCATTTTTAAACGTCAGCGGAATTCCGAGAACAATGGAAGAGTTCTGAATCATTTTTAAACGTCAGCGGAATTTTGAAAACAATGGAAGAGTTCCGAAGCATTTTTAAACTTCAGCGGAATTTGGAGAACAATCGAAGAGTTCCGAAGCATTTTTAAAAGTCAGCGGAATTCCGAGAACACTGGAAGAGTTCCGAAGCATTTTTAAACTTCAGCGGAATTTGGAGAACAATCGAAGAGTTCCGAAGCATTTTTAAAAGTCAGCGGAATTCCGAGAACAATGGAAGCTTTGTGAAGCATTTTTAAACGTCAGCGGAATTCCGAGAACAATGGAAGAGTTCCGAAGCATTTTTAAACGTCAGCGGAATTCCGTGAACAATGGAAGAGTTCTAAAGCCTTTTTAAATGTCAGCGGAATTCCGAGAACAATGGAAGAGTTCCGAAGCATTTTTAAATGTCAGCGGAATTCTGAGAACAATGGAAGAGTTCTGAAGCATTTTTAAACTTCAGCAGAATTCCGAGAACAATGGAAGAGTTCCGAAGCATACTTAAACTTCAGCAGAATTCCGAGAACAATGGAAGAGTTCCGAAGCATTTTTAAACTTCAGCAGAATTCCTGGATCAATGGAAGAGTTCCGAAGCATTTTTAAAAGTCAGCAGAATTCCGAGAACAATAGAAGGGTACCAAAGCATGTTTAAACTTCAGCGGAATTCTGAGAACAATGTAAGAGTTCCGAAGCATTTTTAAACGTCAGCGGAATTCCGAGAACAATGGAAGAGTTCTAAATTCTTTTTAAATGTCAGCGGAATTCCGAGAACAATGGAAGAGTTCCGAAGCATTTTTAAACGTCAGCGGAATTCCGAGAACAATGGAAGAGTTCTAAAGCCTTTTTAAATGTCAGCGGAATTCCGAGAACAATGGAAGAGTTCTGAAGCATTTTTAAATGTCAGCGGAATTCTGAGAACAATGGAAGAGTTCCGAAGCATTTTTAAACTTCAGCAGAATTCCGAGAACAATGGAAGAGTTCCGAAGCATACTTAAACTTCAGCAGAATTCCGAGAACAATGGAAGAGTTCCGAAGCATTCTTAAACTTCAGCGGAATTCCGAGAACAATGGAAGAGTTCCGAAGCATTTTTAAACTTCAGCAGAATTCCGAGAACAATGGAAGAGTTCCGAAGCATTTTTAAATGTCAGCGGAATTCTGAGAACAATGGAAGAGTTCCGAAGCATTTTTAAACTTCAGCAGAATTCCGAGAACAATGGAAGAGTTCCGAAGCATACTTAAACTTCAGCAGAATTCCGAGAACAATGGAAGAGTTCCGAAGCATTTTTAAACTTCAAAACTTCAGCAGAATTCCGAGAACAATGGAAGAGTTCCGAAGCATTCTTAAACTTCAGCGGAATTCCGAGAACAATGGAAGAGTTCCGAAGCATTTTTAAAAGTCAGCGGAATTCCGAGAACAATGGAAGAGTTCTGAAGCATTTTTAAACATCAGCGGAATTTTGAAAACAATGGAAGATTTCCGAAGCATTTTTAAACGTCAGCGGAATTCCGAGAACAATGGAAGAGTTCCGAAGCATTTTTAAATGTCAGCGGAATTCCGAGAACAATAGAAGAGTTGTGAAGCAATTTTAAGCGTCAGCGGAATTCCGACAACAATGGAAGAGTTCCGAAGCATTTTTAAAAGTAAGCGGAATTCTGAGAACAATAGAAGAGTTGTGAAGCATTTTTAAGCGTCAGCGGAATTCCGAGAACAATGGACGAATTCCGAAGCATTTTTAAACTTCAAAACTTCAGCAGAATTCCAAGAACAATGGAAGAGTTTCGAAACATTCTTTAACTTCAGCGGAATTCCGAGAACAAAGGAAGAGTTCCGAAGCATTTTTAAAAGTCAGCGGAATTCCGAGAGCAATAGAAGAGTTCCGGAGCATTTTTAAACTTCAGCAGAATTCCTGGATCAATGGAAGAGTTCCGAAGCATTTTTAAAAGTCAGCAGAATTCCGAGAACAATAGAAGGGTACCAAAGCATGTTTAAACTTCAGCGGAATTCTGAGAACAATGTAAGAGTTCCGAAGCATTTTTAAACTTCACCGGAATTCCGAGAACAATGGAAGAGTTCCGAAGCATTTTTAAACGTCAGCGGAATTCCGAGAACAATGGAAGAGTTCTGAATCATTTTTAAACGTCAGCGGAATTTTGAAAACAATGGAAGAGTTCCGAAGCATTTTTAAACGTCAGCGGAATTCCGAGAACAATGGAAGAGTTCTGAATCATTTTTAAACGTCAGCGGAATTTTGAAAACAATGGAAGAGTTCCGAAGCATTTTTAAACTTCAGCGGAATTTGGAGAACAATCGAAGAGTTCCGAAGCATTTTTAAAAGTCAGCGGAATTCCGAGAACACTGGAAGAGTTCCGAAGCATTTTTAAACTTCAGCGGAATTTGGAGAACAATCGAAGAGTTCCGAAGCATTTTTAAAAGTCAGCGGAATTCCGAGAACAATGGAAGCTTTGTGAAGCATTTTTAAACGTCAGCGGAATTCCGAGAACAATGGAAGAGTTCCGAAGCATTTTTAAACGTCAGCGGAATTCCGAGAACAATGGAAGAGTTCTTAAGCCTTTTTAAATGTCAGCGGAATTCCGAGAACAATGGAAGAGTTCCGAAGCATTTTTAAATGTCAGCGGAATTCTGAGAACAATGGAAGAGTTCCGAAGCATTTTTAAACTTCAGCAGAATTCTAGAACAATGGAAGAGTTCCGAAGCATACTTAAACTTCAGCAGAATTCCGAGAACAATGGAAGAGTTCCGAAGCATTTTTAAACTTCAAATCTTCAGCAGAATTCCAAGAACAATGGAAGAGTTCCGAAGCATTCTTAAACTTCAGCGGAATTCCGAGAACAATGGAAGAGTTCCGAAGCATTTTTAAAAGTCAGCGGAATTCCGAGAACAATGGAAGAGTTCCGAAGCATTTTTAAAAGTCAGCAGAATTCCGAGAACAATAGAAGGGTACCAAAGCATGTTTAAACTTCAGCGGAATTCTGAGAACAATGTAAGAGTTCCGAAGCATTTTTAAACTTCACCGGAATTCCGAGAACAATGGAAGAGTTCCGAAGCATTTTTAAACGTCAGCGGAATTCCGAGAACAATGGAAGAGTTCTGAAGCATTTTTAAACGTCAGCGGAATTTTGAAAACAATGGAAGATTTCCGAAGCATTTTTAAACGTCAGCGGAGTTCTGCGAACACTGGAAGAGTTCCGAAGCATTTTTAAACTTCAGCGGAATTTGGAGAACAATCGAAGAGTTCCAAAGCATTTTTAAAAGTCAGCGGAATTCCGAGAACACTGGAAGAGTTCCGAAGCATTTTTAAACTTCAGCGGAATTTGGAGAACAATCGAAGAGTTCCGAAGCATTTTTAAAAGTCAGCGGAATTCCGAGAACAATGGAAGCTTTGTGAAGCATTTTTAAACGTCAGCGGAATTCCGAGAACAATGGAAGAGTTCCGAAGCATTTTTAAATGTCAGCGGAATTCTGAGAACAGTGGAAGAGTTCCGAAGCATTTTTAAACTTCAGCAGAATTCCGAGAACAATGGAAGAGTTCCGAAGCATACTTAAACTTCAGCAGAATTCCGAGAACAATGGAAGAGTTCTGAAGCATTTTTTAAAGTCAGCGGAATAACGAGAACAATGGAAGAGTTGTGAAGCATTTTTAAACGTCAGCGGAATTCCAGAACAATGGAAGAGTTCTGAAGCATTTTTAAATGTCAGCGGAATTCCGAAAACAATGGAAGAGTTCCGAAGCATTTTTAAAAGTCAGCGGAATTCCAAGAACAATGGAAGAGTTCTGAAGCATTTTTAAACATCAGCGGAATTTTGAAAACAATGGAAGATTTCCGAAGCATTTTTAAAATTCAGCAGAATTCTGAGAACAATGGAAGAGTTCTGAAGCATTCTTAAACTTCAGCGGAATTCCGAGAACAATGGAAGAGTTTTGAAGCAATTTTAAGCGTCAGCGGAATTCCGACAACAATGGAAGAGTTCCGAAGCATTTTTAAAAGTAAGCGGAATTCTGAGAACAATAGAAGAGTTGTGAAGCATTTTTAAGCGTCAGCGGAATTCCGAGAACAATGGACGAATTCCGAAGCATTTTTAAACTTCAAAACTTCAGCAGAATTCCAAGAACAATGGAAGAGTTTCGAAGCATTCTTAAACTTCAGCAGAATTCCTGGATCAATGGAAGAGTTCCGAAGCATTTTTAAAAGTCAGCAGAATTCCGAGAACAATAGAAGGGTACCAAAGCATGTTTAAACTTCAGCGGAATTCTGAGAACAATGTAAGAGTTCCGAAGCATTTTTAAACTTCACCGGAATTCCGAGAACAATGGAAGAGTTCCGAAGCATTTTTAAACGTCAGCGGAATTCCGAGAACAATGGAAGAGTTCTGAATCATTTTTAAACGTCAGCGGAATTTTGAAAACAATGGAAGAGTTCGGAAGCATTTTTAAACGTCAGCGGAATTCCGAGAACAATGGAAGAGTTCTGAATCATTTTTAAACGTCAGCGGAATTTTGAAAACAATGGAAGAGTTCCGAAGCATTTTTAAACTTCAGCGGAATTTGGAGAACAATCGAAGAGTTCCGAAGCATTTTTAAAAGTCAGCGGAATTCCGAGAACACTGGAAGAGTTCCGAAGCATTTTTAAACTTCAGCGGAATTTGGAGAACAATCGAAGAGTTCCGAAGCATTTTTAAAAGTCAGCGGAATTCCGAGAACAATGGAAGAGTTCCGAAGCATTTTTAAATGTCAGCGGAATTCCGAGAACAATGGAAGAGTTCCGAAGCATTTTTAAATGTCAGCGGAATTCTGAGAACAATGGAAGAGTTCCGAAGCATTTTTAAACTTCAGCAGAATTCCGAGAACAATGGAAGAGTTCCGAAGCATACTTAAACTTCAGCAGAATTCCGAGAACAATGGAAGAGTTCCGAAGCATTTTTAAAAGTCAGCGGAATTCCGAGAACAATGGAAGAGTTCCGAAGCATTTTTAAACTTCAGCAGAATTCCGAGAACAATGGAAGAGTTCCGAAGCATACTTAAACTTCAGCAGAATTCCGAGAACAATGGAAGAGTTCCGAAGCATTTTTAAAAGTCAGCGGAATTCCGAGAACAATGGAAGAGTTCTGAAGCATTTTTAAACATCAGCGGAATTTTGAAAACAATGGAAGATTTCCGAAGCATTTTTAAACGTCAGCGGAATTCCGAGAACAATGGAAGAGTTCCGAAGCATTTTTAAATGTCAGCGGAATTCCGAGAACAATAGAAGAGTTGTGAAGCAATTTTAAGCGTCAGCGGAATTCCGACAACAATGGAAGAGTTCCGAAGCATTTTTAAAAGTAAGCGGAATTCTGAGAACAATAGAAGAGTTGTGAAGCATTTTTAAGCGTCAGCGGAATTCCGAGAACAATGGACGAATTCCGAAGCATTTTTAAACTTCAAAACTTCAGCAGAATTCCAAGAACAATGGAAGAGTTTCGAAGCATTCTTAAACTTCAGCAGAATTCCTGGATCAATGGAAGAGTTCCGAAGCATTTTTAAAAGTCAGCAGAATTCCGAGAACAATAGAAGGGTACCAAAGCATGTTTAAACTTCAGCGGAATTCTGAGAACAATGTAAGAGTTCCGAAGCATTTTTAAACTTCACCGGAATTCCGAGAACAATGGAAGAGTTCCGAAGCATTTTTAAACGTCAGCGGAATTCCGAGAACAATGGAAGAGTTCTGAATCATTTTTAAACGTCAGCGGAATTTTGAAAACAATGGAAGAGTTCCGAAGCATTTTTAAACGTCAGCGGAATTCCGAGAACAATGGAAGAGTTCTGAATCATTTTTAAATGTCAGCGGAATTTTGAAAACAATGGAAGAGTTCCGAAGCATTTTTAAACTTCAGCGGAATTTGGAGAACAATCGAAGAGTTCCGAAGCATTTTTAAAAGTCAGCGGAATTCCGAGAACACTGGAAGAGTTCCGAAGCATTTTTAAACTTCAGCGGAATTTGGAGAACAATCGAAGAGTTCCGAAGCATTTTTAAAAGTCAGCGGAATTCCGAGAACAATGGAAGAGTTCCGAAGCATTTTTAAATGTCAGCGGAATTCCGAGAACAATGGAAGAGTTCCGAAGCATTTTTAAATGTCAGCGGAATTCTGAGAACAATGGAAGAGTTCCGAAGCATTTTTAAACTTCAGCAGAATTCCGAGAACAATGGAAGAGTTCCGAAGCATACTTAAACTTCAGCAGAATTCCGAGAACAATGGAAGAGTTCCGAAGCATTTTTAAACTTCAAAACTTCAGCAGAATTCCGAGAACAATGGAAGAGTTCCGAAGCATTCTTAAACTTCAGCGGAATTCCGAGAACAATGGAAGAGTTCCGAAGCATTTTTAAAAGTCAGCGGAATTCCGAGAACAATGGAAGAGTTCTGAAGCATTTTTAAACATCAGCGGAATTTTGAAAACAATGGAAGATTTCCGAAGCATTTTTAAACGTCAGCGGAATTCCGAGAACAATGGAAGAGTTCCGAAGCATTTTTAAATGTCAGCGGAATTCCGAGAACAATAGAAGAGTTGTGAAGCAATTTTAAGCGTCAGCGGAATTCCGACAACAATGGAAGAGTTCCGAAGCATTTTTAAAAGTAAGCGGAATTCTGAGAACAATAAAAGAGTTGTGAAGCATTTTTAAGCGTCAGCGGAATTCCGAGAACAATGGACGAATTCCGAAGCATTTTTAAACTTCAAAACTTCAGCAGAATTCCAAGAACAATGGAAGAGTTTCGAAGCATTCTTAAACTTCAGCGGAATTCCGAGAACAAAGGAAGAGTTCCGAAGCATTTTTAAAAGTCAGCGGAATTCCGAGAACAATAGAAGAGTTCCGGAGCATTTTTAAACTTCAGCAGAATTCCTGGATCAATGGAAGAGTTCCGAAGCATTTTTAAAAGTCAGCAGAATTCCGAGAACAATAGAAGGGTACCAAAGCATGTTTAAACTTCAGCGGAATTCTGAGAACAATGTAAGAGTTCCGAAGCTTTTTTAAACTTCACCGGAATTCCGAGAACAATGGAAGAGTTCCGAAGCATTTTTAAACGTCAGCGGAATTCCGAGAACAATGGAAGAGTTCTTAAGCCTTTTTAAATGTCAGCGGAATTCCGAGAACAATGGAAGAGTTCCGAAGCATTTTTAAATGTCAGCGGAATTCTGAGAACAATGGAAGAGTTCCGAAGCATTTTTAAACTTCAGCAGAATTCTAGAACAATGGAAGAGTTCCGAAGCATACTTAAACTTCAGCAGAATTCCGAGAACAATGGAAGAGTTCCGAAGCATTTTTAAACTTCAAATCTTCAGCAGAATTCCGAGAACAATGGAAGAGTTCCGAAGCATTCTTAAACTTCAGCGGAATTCCGAGAACAATGGAAGAGTTCCGAAGCATTCTTAAACTTCAGCGGAATTCCGAGAACAATGGAAGAGTTCCGAAGCATTTTTAAAAGTCAGCGGAATTCCGAGAACAATGGAAGAGTTCCGAAGCATTTTTAAACGTCAGCGGAATTTTGAAAACAATGGAAGATTTCCGAAGCATTTTTAAACGTCAGCGGAGTTCTGCGAACACTGGAAGAGTTCCGAAGCATTTTTAAACTTCAGCGGAATTTGGAGAACAATCGAAGAGTTCCGAAGCATTTTTAAAAGTCAGCGGAATTCCGAGAACACTGGAAGAGTTCCGAAGCATTTTTAAACTTCAGCGGAATTTGGAGAACAATTGAAGAGTTCCGAAGCATTTTTAAAAGTCAGCGGAATTCCGAGAACAATGGAAGCTTTGTGAAGCATTTTTAAACGTCAGCGGAATTCCGAGAACAATGGAAGAGTTCCGAAGCATTTTTAAACGTCAGCGGAATTCCGAGAACAATGGAAGAGTTCTGAAGCCTTTTTAAATGTCAGCGGAATTCCGAGAACAATGGAAGAGTTCCGAAGCATTTTTAAATGTCAGCGGAATTCTGAGAACAGTGGAAGAGTTCCGAAGCATTTTTAAACTTCAGCAGAATTCCGAGAACAATGGAAGAGTTCCGAAGCATACTTAAACTTCAGCAGAATTCCGAGAACAATGGAAGAGTTCTGAAGCATTTTTTAAAGTCAGCGGAATAACGAGAACAATGGAAGAGTTGTGAAGCATTTTTAAACGTCAGCGGAATTCCAGAACAATGGAAGAGTTCTGAAGCATTTTTAAATGTCAGCGGAATTCCGAAAACAATGGAAGAGTTCCGAAGCATTTTTAAAAGTCAGCGGAATTCCAAGAACAATGGAAGAGTTCTGAAGCATTTTTAAACATCAGCGGAATTTTGAAAACAATGGAAGATTTCCGAAGCATTTTTAAACGTCAGCGGAATTCCGAGAACAATGGAAGAGTTCCGAAGCATTTTTAAAAGTCAGCGGAATTCCAAGAACAATGGAAGAGTTTCGAAACATTCTTTAACTTCAGCGGAATTCCGAGAACAAAGGAAGAGTTCCGAAGCATTTTTAAAAGTCAGCGGAATTCCGAGAGCAATAGAAGAGTTCCGGAGCATTTTTAAACTTCAGCAGAATTCCTGGATCAATGGAAGAGTTCCGAAGCATTTTTAAAAGTCAGCAGAATTCCGAGAACAATAGAAGGGTACCAAAGCATGTTTAAACTTCAGCGGAATTCTGAGAACAATGTAAGAGTTCCGAAGCATTTTTAAACTTCACCGGAATTCCGAGAACAATGGAAGAGTTCCGAAGCATTTTTAAACGTCAGCGGAATTCCGAGAACAATGGGAGAGTTCTGAATCATTTTTAAACGTCAGCGGAATTTTGAAAACAATGGAAGAGTTCCGAAG
Organism: Phyllobates terribilis; assembly: GCF_046119375.1. NCBI lineage: Eukaryota > Metazoa > Chordata > Amphibia > Anura > Dendrobatidae > Phyllobates > Phyllobates terribilis. The sequence goes on along the minus strand of NW_027362788.1, from coordinate 7,042,232 downwards.
CATTTTTAAACGTCAGCGGAATTCCGAGAACAATGGAAGAGTTCTGAATCATTTTTAAACGTCAGCGGAATTTTGAAAACAATGGAAGAGTTCCGAAGCATTTTTAAACTTCAGCGGAATTTGGAGAACAATCGAAGAGTTCCGAAGCATTTTTAAAAGTCAGCGGAATTCCGAGAACACTGGAAGAGTTCCGAAGCATTTTTAAACTTCAGCGGAATTTGGAGAACAATCGAAGAGTTCCGAAGCATTTTTAAAAGTCAGCGGAATTCCGAGAACAATGGAAGCTTTGTGAAGCATTTTTAAACGTCAGCGGAATTCCGAGAACAATGGAAGAGTTCCGAAGCATTTTTAAACGTCAGCGGAATTCCGAGAACAATGGAAGAGTTCTTAAGCCTTTTTAAATGTCAGCGGAATTCCGAGAACAATGGAAGAGTTCCGAAGCATTTTTAAATGTCAGCGGAATTCTGAGAACAATGGAAGAGTTCCGAAGCATTTTTAAACTTCAGCAGAATTCTAGAACAATGGAAGAGTTCCGAAGCATACTTAAACTTCAGCAGAATTCCGAGAACAATGGAAGAGTTCCGAAGCATTTTTAAACTTCAAATCTTCAGCAGAATTCCAAGAACAATGGAAGAGTTCCGAAGCATTCTTAAACTTCAGCGGAATTCCGATAACAATGGAAGAGTTCCGAAGCATTTTTAAAAGTCAGCGGAATTCCGAGAACAATGGAAGAGTTCCGAAGCATTTTTAAAAGTCATCAGAATTCCGAGAACAATAGAAGGGTACCAAAGCATGTTTAAACTTCAGCGGAATTCTGAGAACAATGTAAGAGTTCCGAAGCATTTTTAAACTTCACCGGAATTCCGAGAACAATGGAAGAGTTCCGAAGCATTTTTAAACGTCAGCGGAATTCCGAGAACAATGGAAGAGTTCTGAAGCATTTTTAAACGTCAGCGGAATTTTGAAAACAATGGAAGATTTCCGAAGCATTTTTAAACGTCAGCGGAGTTCTGCGAACACTGGAAGAGTTCCGAAGCATTTTTAAACTTCAGCGGAATTTGGAGAACAATCGAAGAGTTCCAAAGCATTTTTAAAAGTCAGCGGAATTCCGAGAACACTGGAAGAGTTCCGAAGCATTTTTAAACTTCAGCGGAATTTGGAGAACAATCGAAGAGTTCCGAAGCATTTTTAAAAGTCTGCGGAATTCCGAGAACAATGGAAGCTTTGTGAAGCATTTTTAAACGTCAGCGGAATTCCGAGAACAATGGAAGAGTTCCGAAGCATTTTTAAATGTCAGCGGAATTCTGAGAACAGTGGAAGAGTTCCGAAGCATTTTTAAACTTCAGCAGAATTCCGAGAACAATGGAAGAGTTCCGAAGCATACTTAAACTTCAGCAGAATTCCGAGAACAATGGAAGAGTTCTGAAGCATTTTTTAAAGTCAGCGGAATAACGAGAACAATGGAAGAGTTGTGAAGCATTTTTAAACGTCAGCGGAATTCCAGAACAATGGAAGAGTTCTGAAGCATTTTTAAATGTCAGCGGAATTCCGAAAACAATGGAAGAGTTCCGAAGCATTTTTAAAAGTCAGCGGAATTCCAAGAACAATGGAAGAGTTCTGAAGCATTTTTAAACATCAGCGGAATTTTGAAAACAATGGAAGATTTCCGAAGCATTTTTAAAATTCAGCAGAATTCTGAGAACAATGGAAGAGTTCTGAAGCATTCTTAAACTTCAGCGGAATTCCGAGAACAATGGAAGAGTTTTGAGCAATTTTAAGCGTCAGCGGAATTCCGACAACAATGGAAGAGTTCCGAAGCATTTTTAAAAGTAAGCGGAATTCTGAGAACAATAGAAGAGTTGTGAAGCATTTTTAAGCGTCAGCGGAATTCCGAGAACAGTGGACGAATTCCGAAGCATTTTTAAACTTCAAAACTTCAGCAGAATTCCAAGAACAATGGAAGAGTTTCGAAGCATTCTTAAACTTCAGCAGAATTCCTGGATCAATGGAAGAGTTCCGAAGCATTTTTAAAAGTCAGCAGAATTCCGAGAACAATAGAAGGGTACCAAAGCATGTTTAAACTTCAGCGGAATTCTGAGAACAATGTAAGAGTTCCGAAGCATTTTTAAACTTCACCGGAATTCCGAGAACAATGGAAGAGTTCCGAAGCATTTTTAAACGTCAGCGGAATTCCGAGAACAATGGAAGAGTTCTGAATCATTTTTAAACGTCAGCGGAATTTTGAAAACAATGGAAGAGTTCGGAAGCATTTTTAAACGTCAGCGGAATTCCGAGAACAATGGAAGAGTTCTGAATCATTTTTAAACGTCAGCGGAATTTTGAAAACAATGGAAGAGTTCCGAAGCATTTTTAAACTTCAGCGGAATTTGGAGAACAATCGAAGAGTTCCGAAGCATTTTTAAAAGTCAGCGGAATTCCGAGAACACTGGAAGAGTTCCGAAGCATTTTTAAACTTCAGCGGAATTTGGAGAACAATCGAAGAGTTCCGAAGCATTTTTAAAAGTCAGCGGAATTCCAAGAACAATGGAAGAGTTCCGAAGCATTTTTAAATGTCAGCGGAATTCCGAGAACAATGGAAGAGTTCCGAAGCATTTTTAAATGTCAGCGGAATTCTGAGAACAATGGAAGAGTTCCGAAGCATTTTTAAACTTCAGCAGAATTCCGAGAACAATGGAAGAGTTCCGAAGCATACTTAAACTTCAGCAGAATTCCGAGAACAATGGAAGAGTTCCGAAGCATTTTTAAACTTCAAAACTTCAGCAGAATTCCGAGAACAATGGAAGAGTTCCGAAGCATTCTTAAACTTCAGCGGAATTCCGAGAACAATGGAAGAGTTCCGAAGCATTTTTAAAAGTCAGCGGAATTCCGAGAACAATGGAAGAGTTCTGAAGCATTTTTAAACATCAGCGGAATTTTGAAAACAATGGAAGATTTCCGAAGCATTTTTAAACGTCAGCGGAATTCCGAGAACAATGGAAGAGTTCCGAAGCATTTTTAAATGTCAGCGGAATTCCGAGAACAATAGAAGAGTTGTGAAGCAATTTTAAGCGTCAGCGGAATTCCGACAACAATGGAAGAGTTCCGAAGCATTTTTAAAGTAAGCGGAATTCTGAGAACAATAGAAGAGTTGTGAAGCATTTTTAAGCGTCAGCGGAATTCCGAGAACAATGGACGAATTCCGAAGCATTTTTAAACTTCAAAACTTCAGCAGAATTCCAAGAACAATGGAAGAGTTTCGAAGCATTCTTAAACTTCAGCGGAATTCCGAGAACAAAGGAAGAGTTCCGAAGCATTTTTAAAAGTCAGCGGAATTCCGAGAACAATAGAAGAGTTCCGGAGCATTTTTAAACTTCAGCAGAATTCCTGGATCAATGGAAGAGTTCCGAAGCATTTTTAAAAGTCAGCAGAATTCCGAGAACAATAGAAGGGTACCAAAGCATGTTTAAACTTCAGCGGAATTCTGAGAACAATGTAAGAGTTCCGAAGCTTTTTTAAACTTCACCGGAATTCCGAGAACAATGGAAGAGTTCCGAAGCATTTTTAAACGTCAGCGGAATTCCGAGGACAATGGAAGAGTTCTTAAGCCTTTTTAAATGTCAGCGGAATTCCGAGAACAATGGAAGAGTTCCGAAGCATTTTTAAATGTCAGCGGAATTCTGAGAACAATGGAAGAGTTCCGAAGCATTTTTAAACTTCAGCAGAATTCTAGAACAATGGAAGAGTTCCGAAGCATACTTAAACTTCAGCAGAATTCCGAGAACAATGGAAGAGTTCCGAAGCATTTTTAAACTTCAAATCTTCAGCAGAATTCCGAGAACAATGGAAGAGTTCCGAAGCATTCTTAAACTTCAGCGGAATTCCGAGAACAATGGAAGAGTTCCGAAGCATTCTTAAACTTCAGCGATATTCCGAGAACAATGGAAGAGTTCCGAAGCATTTTTAAAAGTCAGCGGAATTCCGAGAACAATGGAAGAGTTCCGAAGCATTTTTAAACGTCAGCGGAATTTTGAAAACAATGGAAGATTTCCGAAGCATTTTTAAACGTCAGCGGAGTTCTGCGAACACTGGAAGAGTTCCGAAGCATTTTTAAACTTCAGCGGAATTTGGAGAACAATCGAAGAGTTCCGAAGCATTTTTAAAAGTCAGCGGAATTCCGAGAACACTGGAAGAGTTCCGAAGCATTTTTAAACTTCAGCGGAATTTGGAGAACAATCGAAGAGTTCCGAAGCATTTTTAAAAGTCAGCGGAATTCCGAGAACAATGGAAGCTTTGTGAAGCATTTTTAAACGTCAGCGGAATTCCGAGAACAATGGAAGAGTTCCGAAGCATTTTTAAACGTCAGCGGAATTCCGAGAACAATGGAAGAGTTCTGAAGCCTTTTTAAATGTCAGCGGAATTCCGAGAACAATGGAAGAGTTCCGAAGCATTTTTAAATGTCAGCGGAATTCTGAGAACAGTGGAAGAGTTCCGAAGCATTTTTAAACTTCAGCAGAATTCCGAGAACAATGGAAGAGTTCCGAAGCACACTTAAACTTCAGCAGAATTCCGAGAACAATGGAAGAGTTCTGAAGCATTTTTTAAAGTCAGCGGAATAACGAGAACAATGGAAGAGTTGTGAAGCATTTTTAAACGTCAGCGGAATTCCAGAACAATGGAAGAGTTCTGAAGCATTTTTAAATGTCAGCGGAATTCCGAAAACAATGGAAGAGTTCCGAAGCATTTTTAAAAGTCAGCGGAATTCCAAGAACAATGGAAGAGTTCTGAAGCATTTTTAAACATCAGCGGAATTTTGAAAACAATGGAAGATTTCCGAAGCATTTTTAAACGTCAGCGGAATTCCGAGAACAATGGAAGAGTTCCGAAGCATTTTTAAATGTCAGCGGAATTCCGAGAACAATAGAAGAGTTGTGAAGCATTTTTAAGCGTCAGCGGAATTCCGAGAACAATGGAAGAGTTCCGAAGCATTTTTAAAATTCAGCAGAATTCTGAGAACAATGGAAGAGTTCTGAAGCATTCTTAAACTTCAGCGGAATTCCGAGAACAATGGAAGAGTTTTGAAGCAATTTTAAGCGTCAGCGGAATTCCGACAACAATGGAAGAGTTCCGAAGCATTTTTAAAAGTAAGCGGAATTCTGAGAACAATAGAAGAGTTGTGAAGCATTTTTAAGCGTCAGCGGAATTCCGAGAACAATGGACGAATTCCGAAGCATTTTTAAACTTCAAAACTTCAGCAGAATTCCAAGAACAATGGAAGAGTTTCGAAGCATTCTTAAACTTCAGCAGAATTCCTGGATCAATGGAAGAGTTCCGAAGCATTTTTAAAAGTCAGCAGAATTCCGAGAACAATAGAAGGGTACCAAAGCATGTTTAAACTTCAGCGGAATTCTGAGAACAATGTAAGAGTTCCGAAGCATTTTTAAACTTCACCGGAATTCCGAGAACAATGGAAGAGTTCCGAAGCATTTTTAAACGTCAGCGGAATTCCGAGAACAATGGAAGAGTTCTGAATCATTTTTAAACGTCAGCGGAATTTTGAAAACAATGGAAGAGTTCGGAAGCATTTTTAAACGTCAGCGGAATTCCGAGAACAATGGAAGAGTTCTGAATCATTTTTAAACGTCAGCGGAATTTTGAAAACAATGGAAGAGTTCCGAAGCATTTTTAAACTTCAGCGGAATTTGGAGAACAATCGAAGAGTTCCGAAGCATTTTTAAAAGTCAGCGGAATTCCGAGAACACTGGAAGAGTTCCGAAGCATTTTTAAACTTCAGCGGAATTTGGAGAACAATCGAAGAGTTCCGAAGCATTTTTAAAAGTCAGCGGAATTCCGAGAACAATGGAAGAGTTCCGAAGCATTTTTAAATGTCAGCGGAATTCCGAGAACAATGGAAGAGTTCCGAAGCATTTTTAAATGTCAGCGGAATTCTGAGAACAATGGAAGAGTTCCGAAGCATTTTTAAACTTCAGCAGAATTCCGAGAACAATGGAAGAGTTCCGAAGCATACTTAAACTTCAGCAGAATTCCGAGAACAATGGAAGAGTTCCGAAGCATTTTTAAACTTCAAAACTTCAGCAGAATTCCGAGAACAATGGAAGAGTTCCGAAGCATTCTTAAACTTCAGCGGAATTCCGAGAACAATGGAAGAGTTCCGAAGCATTTTTAAAAGTCAGCGGAATTCCGAGAACAATGGAAGAGTTCTGAAGCATTTTTAAACATCAGCGGAATTTTGAAAACAATGGAAGATTTCCGAAGCATTTTTAAACGTCAGCGGAATTCCGAGAACAATGGAAGAGTTCCGAAGCATTTTTAAATGTCAGCGGAATTCCGAGAACAATAGAAGAGTTGTGAAGCAATTTTAAGCGTCAGCGGAATTCCGACAACAATGGAAGAGTTCCGAAGCATTTTTAAAGTAAGCGGAATTCTGAGAACAATAGAAGAGTTGTGAAGCATTTTTAAGCGTCAGCGGAATTCCGAGAACAATGGACGAATTCCGAAGCATTTTTAAACTTCAAAACTTCAGCAGAATTCCAAGAACAATGGAAGAGTTTCGAAGCATTCTTAAACTTCAGCGGAATTCCGAGAACAAAGGAAGAGTTCCGAAGCATTTTTAAAAGTCAGCGGAATTCCGAGAACAATAGAAGAGTTCCGGAGCATTTTTAAACTTCAGCAGAATTCCTGGATCAATGGAAGAGTTCCGAAGCATTTTTAAAAGTCAGCAGAATTCCGAGAACAATAGAAGGGTACCAAAGCATGTTTAAACTTCAGCGGAATTCTGAGAACAATGTAAGAGTTCCGAAGCTTTTTTAAACTTCACCGGAATTCCGAGAACAATGGAAGAGTTCCGAAGCATTTTTAAACGTCAGCGGAATTCCGAGGACAATGGAAGAGTTCTTAAGCCTTTTTAAATGTCAGCGGAATTCCGAGAACAATGGAAGAGTTCCGAAGCATTTTTAAATGTCAGCGGAATTCTGAGAACAATGGAAGAGTTCCGAAGCATTTTTAAATTTCAGCAGAATTCTAGAACAATGGAAGAGTTCCGAAGCATACTTAAACTTCAGCAGAATTCCGAGAACAATGGAAGAGTTCCGAAGCATTTTTAAACTTCAAATCTTCAGCAGAATTCCGAGAACAATGGAAGAGTTCCGAAGCATTCTTAAACTTCAGCGGAATTCCGAGAACAATGGAAGAGTTCCGAAGCATTCTTAAACTTCAGCGGAATTCCGAGAACAATGGAAGAGTTCCGAAGCATTTTTAAAAGTCAGCGGAATTCCGAGAACAATGGAAGAGTTCCGAAGCATTTTTAAACGTCAGCGGAATTTTGAAAACAATGGAAGATTTCCGAAGCATTTTTAAACGTCAGCGGAGTTCTGCGAACACTGGAAGAGTTCCGAAGCATTTTTAAACTTCAGCGGAATTTGGAGAACAATCGAAGAGTTCCGAAGCATTTTTAAAAGTCAGCGGAATTCCGAGAACACTGGAAGAGTTCCGAAGCATTTTTAAACTTCAGCGGAATTTGGAGAACAATCGAAGAGTTCCGAAGCATTTTTAAAAGTCAGCGGAATTCCGAGAACAATGGAAGCTTTGTGAAGCATTTTTAAACGTCAGCGGAATTCCGAGAACAATGGAAGAGTTCCGAAGCATTTTTAAACGTCAGCGGAATTCCGAGAACAATGGAAGAGTTCTGAAGCCTTTTTAAATGTCAGCGGAATTCCGAGAACAATGGAAGAGTTCCGAAGCATTTTTAAATGTCAGCGGAATTCTGAGAACAGTGGAAGAGTTCCGAAGCATTTTTAAACTTCAGCAGAATTCCGAGAACAATGGAAGAGTTCCGAAGCACACTTAAACTTCAGCAGAATTCCGAGAACAATGGAAGAGTTCTGAAGCATTTTTTAAAGTCAGCGGAATAACGAGAACAATGGAAGAGTTGTGAAGCATTTTTAAACGTCAGCGGAATTCCAGAACAATGGAAGAGTTCTGAAGCATTTTTAAATGTCAGCGGAATTCCGAAAACAATGGAAGAGTTCCGAAGCATTTTTAAAAGTCAGCGGAATTCCAAGAACAATGGAAGAGTTCTGAAGCATTTTTAAACATCAGCGGAATTTTGAAAACAATGGAAGATTTCCGAAGCATTTTTAAACGTCAGCGGAATTCCGAGAACAATGGAAGAGTTCCGAAGCATTTTTAAATGTCAGCGGAATTCCGAGAACAATAGAAGAGTTGTGAAGCATTTTTAAGCGTCAGCGGAATTCCGAGAACAATGGAAGAGTTCCGAAGCATTTTTAAAATTCAGCAGAATTCTGAGAACAATGGAAGAGTTCTGAAGCAATCTTAAACTTCAGCGGAATTCCGAGAACAATGGAAGAGTTTTGAAGCAATTTTAAGCGTCAGCGGAATTCCGACAACAATGGAAGAGTTCCGAAGCATTTTTAAAAGTAAGCGGAATTCTGAGAACAATAGAAGAGTTGTGAAGCATTTTTAAGCGTCAGCGGAATTCCGAGAACAATGGACGAATTCCGAAGCATTTTTAAACTTCAAAACTTCAGCAGAATTCCAAGAACAATGGAAGAGTTTCGAAGCATTCTTAAACTTCAGCGGAATTCCGAGAACAAAGGAAGAGTTTCGAAGCATTTTTAAAAGTCAGCGGAATTCCGAGAACAATAGAAGAGTTCCGGAGCATTTTTAAACTTCAGCAGAATTCCTGGATCAATGGAAGAGTTCCGAAGCATTTTTAAAAGTCAGCAGAATTCCGAGAACAATAGAAGGGTACCAAAGCATGTTTAAACTTCAGCGGAATTCTGAGAACAATGTAAGAGTTCCGAAGCATTTTTAAACTTCACCGGAATTGCGAGAACAATGGAAGAGTTCCGAAGCATTTTTAAACGTCAGCGGAATTTTGAAAACAATGGAAGAGTTTCGAAGCATTTTTAAACGTCAGCGGAATTCCGAGAACAATGGAAGAGTTCTGAATCATTTTTAAACGTCAGCGGAATTTTGAAAACAATGGAAGAGTTCCGAAGCATTTTTAAACTTCAGCGGAATTTGGAGAACAATCGAAGAGTTCCGAAGCATTTTTAAAAGTCAGCGGAATTCCGAGAACAATGGACGCTTTGTGAAGCATTTTTAAACGTCAGCGGAATTCCGGGAACAATGGAAGAGTTCCGAAGCATTTTTAAACGTCAGCGGAATTCCGATAACAATGGAAGGGTTCTAAAGCCTTTTTAAATGTCAGCGGAATTCCGAGAACAATGGAAGAGTTCCGAAGCATTTTTAAATGTCAGCGGAATTCTGAGAACAATGGAAGAGTTCCGAAGCATTTTTAAACTTCAGCAGAATTCCGAGAACAATGGAAGAGTTCCGAAGCATACTTAAACTTCAGCAGAATTCCGAGAACAATGGAAGAGTTCCGAAGCATTTTTAAACTTCAAAACTTCAGCAGAATTCCGAGAACAATGGAAGAGTTCCGAAGCATTCTTAAACTTCAGCGGAATTCCGAGAACAATGGAAGAGTTCCGAAGCATTTTTAAAAGTCAGCGGAATTCCGAGAACAATGGAAGAGTTCCGAAGCATTTTTAAAAGTCAGCAGAATTCCGAGAACAATGGAAGAGTTCCGAAGCATTTTTAAAAGTCAGCGGAATTCCGAGAACAATGGAAGAGTTCCGAAGCATTTTTAAACGTCAGCGGAATTTTGAAAACAATGGAAGATTTCCGAAGCATTTTTAAACGTCAGCGGAGTTCTGCGAACACTGGAAGAGTTCCGAAGCATTTTTAAACTTCAGCGGAATTTGGAGAACAATCGAAGAGTTCCGAAGCATTTTTAAAAGTCAGCGGAATTCCGAGAACAATGGAAGCTTTGTGAAGCATTTTTAAACGTCAGCGGAATTCCGAGAACAATGGAAGAGTTCCGAAGCATTTTTAAACGTCAGCGGAATTCCGAGAACAATGGAAGAGTTCTGAAGCCTTTTTAAATGTCAGTGGAATTCCGAGAACAATGGAAGCGTTCTGAAGCATTTTTAAAAGTCAGCGGAATTCTGAGAACAATAGAAGAGTTGTGAAGCAATTTTAAGCGTCAGCGGAATTCCGAGAACAATGGAAGAGTTCTGAAGCATTTTTAAACGTCAGTGGAATTCCGAGAACAATGGAAGAGTTCTGAAGCATTTTTAAAAGTCAGCGGAATTCTGAGAACAATAGTAGAGTTGTGAAGCATTTTTAAGCGTCAGCGGAATTCCGAGAACAATGGAAGAATTCCGAACCATTTTTAAACTTCAAAACTTCAGCGGAATTCCGAGAACAATGGAAGAGTTCCGAAGCATTTTTAAAAGTCAGCGGAATTCCGAGAACAATGGAAGAGTTCCGAAGCATTTTTAAACGTCAGCGGAATTCTGCGAACACTGGAAGAGTTCCGAAGCATTTTTAAACTTCAGCGGAATTTGGAGAACAATCGAAGAGTTCCGAAGCATTTTTAAAAGTCAGCAGAATTCCGAGAACAATGGAAGAGTTCTGAAGCATTTTTAAACATCAGCGGAATTTTGAAAACAATGGAAGATTTCCGAAGCATTTTTAAACGTCAGCGGAATTCCGAGAACAATAGAAGAGTTGTGAAGCAATTTTAAGCGTCAGCGGAATTCCGAGAACAATGGAAGAGTTGCGAAGCATTTTTAAAATTCAGCAGAATTCTGAGAACAATGGAAGAGTTCTGAAGCATTCTTAAACTTCAGCGGAATTCCGAGAACAATGGAAGAGTTTTGAAGCAATTTTAAGCGTCAGCGGATTTCCGACAACAATGGAAGAGTTCCGAAGCATTTTTAAAAGTAAGCGGAATTCTGAGAACAATAGAAGAGTTGTGAAGCATTTTTAAGCGTCAGCGGAATTCCGAGAACAATGGAAGAGTTCCGAAGCATTTTTAAACTTCAAAACTTCAGCAGAATTCCAAGAACAATGGAAGAGTTTCGAAGCATTCTTAAACTTCAGCGGAATTCCGAGAACAAAGGAAGAGTTCCGAAGCATTTTTAAAAGTCAGCGGAATTCCGAGAACAATAGAAGAGTTCCGGAGCATTTTTAAACTTCAGCAGAATTCCTGGATCAATGGAAGAGTTCCGAAGCATTTTTAAAAGTCAGCAGAATTCCGAGAACAATAGAAGGGTACCAAAGCATGTTTAAACTTCAGCGGAATTCTGAGAACAATGTAAGAGTTCCGAAGCATTTTTAAACTTCACCGGAATTCCGAGGACAATGGAAGAGTTCCGAAGCATTTTTAAACGTCAGCGGAATTCCGAGAACAATGGAAGAGTTCTGAATCATTTTTAAACGGCAGCGGAATTTTGAAAACAATGGAAGAGTTCCGAAGCATTTTTAAACGTCAGCGGAATTCCGAGAACAATGGAAGAGTTCTGAATCATTTTTAAACGTCAGCGGAATTTGGAGAACAATCGAAGAGTTCCGAAGCATTTTTAAAAGTCAGCGGAATTCCGAGAACAATGGAAGCTTTGTGAAGCATTTTTAAACGTCAGCGGAATTCCGAGAACAATGGAAGAGTTCCGAAGCATTTTTAAACTTCAGCAGAATTCCGAGAACAATGGAAGAGTTCCGAAGCATTCTTAAACTTCAGCGGAATTCCGAGAACAATGGAAGAGTTCCGAAGCATTTTTAAAAGTCAGCGGAATTCCGAGAACAATGGAAGAGTTCCGAAGCATTTTTAAAAGTCAGCAGAATTCCGAGAACAATAGAAGGGTACCAAAGCATGTTTAAACTTCAGCGGAATTCTGAGAACAATGTAAGAGTTCCGAAGCATTTTTAAACTTCACTGGAATTCCGAGAACAATGGAAGAGTTCCGAAGCATTTTTAAACGTCAGCGGAATTCCGAGAACAATGGAAGAGTTCTGAAGCATTTTTAAACGTCAGCGGAATTTTGAAAACAATGGAAGATTTCCGAAGCATTTTTAAACGTCAGCGGAGTTCTGCGAACACTGGAAGAGTTCCGAAGCATTTTTAAACTTCAGCGGAATTTGGAGAACAATCGAAGAGTTCCGAAGCATTTTTAAAAGTCAGCGGAATTCCGAGAACACTGGAAGAGTTCCGAAGCATTTTTAAACTTCAGCGGAATTTGGAGAACAATCGAAGAGTTCCGAAGCATTTTTAAAAGTCAGCGGAATTCCGAGAACAATGGAAGCTTTGTGAAGCATTTTTAAACGTCAGCGGAATTCCGAGAACAATGGAAGAGTTCCGAAGCATTTTTAAACTTCAGCAGAATTCCGAGAACAATGGAAGAGTTCCGAAGCATTCTTAAACTTCAGCGGAATTCCGAGAACAATGGAAGAGTTCCGAAGCATTTTTAAAAGTCAGCGGAATTCCGAGAACAATGGAAGAGTTCCGAAGCATTTTTAAAAGTCAGCAGAATTCCGAGAACAATAGAAGGGTACCAAAGCATGTTTAAACTTCAGCGGAATTCTGAGAACAATGTAAGAGTTCCGAAGCATTTTTAAACTTCACTGGAATTCCGAGAACAATGGAAGAGTTCCGAAGCATTTTTAAACGTCAGCGGAATTCCGAGAACAATGGAAGAGTTCTGAAGCATTTTTAAACGTCAGCGGAATTTTGAAAACAATGGAAGATTTCCGAAGCATTTTTAAACGTCAGCGGAGTTCTGCGAACACTGGAAGAGTTCCGAAGCATTTTTAAACTTCAGCGGAATTTGGAGAACAATCGAAGAGTTCCGAAGCATTTTTAAAAGTCAGCGGAATTCCGAGAACACTGGAAGAGTTCCGAAGCATTTTTAAACTTCAGCGGAATTTGGAGAACAATCGAAGAGTTCCGAAGCATTTTTAAAAGTCAGCGGAATTCCGAGAACAATGGAAGCTTTGTGAAGCATTTTTAAACGTCAGCGGAATTCCGAGAACAATGGAAGAGTTCCGAAGCATTTTTAAACGTCAGCGGAATTCCGAGAACAATGGAAGAGTTCTGAAGCCTTTTTAAATGTCAGTGGAATTCCGAGAACAATGGAAGAGTTCTGAAGCATTTTTAAAAGTCAGCGGAATTCTGAGAACAATAGAAGAGTTGTGAAGCAATTTTAAGCGTCAGCGGAATTCCGAGAACAATGGAAGAGTTCTGAAGCATTTTTAAACGTCAGTGGAATTCCGAGAACAATGGAAGAGTTCTGAAGCATTTTTAAAAGTCAGCGGAATTCTGAGAACAATAGAAGAGTTGTGAAGCATTTTTAAGCGTCAGCGGAATTCCGAGAACAATGGAAGAATTCCGAACCATTTTTAAACTTCAAAACTTCAGCGGAATTCCGAGAACAATGGAAGAGTTCCGAAGCATTTTTAAAAGTCAGCGGAATTCCGAGAACAATGGAAGAGTTCCGAAGCATTTTTAAACGTCAGCGGAATTCTGCGAACACTGGAAGAGTTCCGAAGCATTTTTAAACTTCAGCGGAATTTGGAGAACAATCGAAGAGTTCCGAAGCATTTTTAAAAGTCAGCAGAATTCCGAGAACAATGGAAGAGTTCTGAAGCATTTTTAAACATCAGCGGAATTTTGAAAACAATGGAAGATTTCCGAAGCATTTTTAAACGTCAGCGGAATTCCGAGAACAATAGAAGAGTTGTGAAGCAATTTTAAGCGTCAGCGGAATTCCGAGAACAATGGAAGAGTTCCGAAGCATTTTTAAAATTCAGCAGAATTCTGAGAACAATGGAAGAGTTCTGAAGCATTCTTAAACTTCAGCGGAATTCCGAGAACAATGGAAGAGTTTTGAAGCAATTTTAAGCGTCAGCGGATTTCCGACAACAATGGAAGAGTTCCGAAGCATTTTTAAAAGTAAGCGGAATTCTGAGAACAATAGAAGAGTTGTGAAGCATTTTTAAGCGTCAGCGGAATTCCGAGAACAATGGAAGAGTTCCGAAGCATTTTTAAACTTCAAAACTTCAGCAGAATTCCAAGAACAATGGAAGAGTTTCGAAGCATTCTTAAACTTCAGCGGAATTCCGAGAACAAAGGAAGAGTTCTGAAGCATTTTTAAACTTCAGCAGAATTCCGAGAACAATGGAAGAGTTCCGAAGCATTTTTAAACTTCAGCAGAATTCCGAGAACAATGGAAGAGTTCCGAAGCATTCTTAAACTTCAGCGGAATTCCGAGAACAATGGAAGAGTTCCGAAGCATTTTTAAAAGTCAGCGGAATTCCGAGAACAATGGAAGAGTTCCGAAGCATTTTTAAAAGTCAGCAGAATTCCGAGAACAATAGAAGGGTACCAAAGCATGTTTAAACTTCAGCGGAATTCTGAGAACAATGTAAGAGTTCCGAAGCATTTTTAAACTTCACTGGAATTCCGAGAACAATGGAAGAGTTCCGAAGCATTTTTAAACGTCAGCGGAATTCCGAGAACAATGGAAGAGTTCTGAAGCATTTTTAAACGTCAGCGGAATTTTGAAAACAATGGAAGATTTCCGAAGCATTTTTAAACGTCAGCGGAGTTCTGCGAACACTGGAAGAGTTCCGAAGCATTTTTAAACTTCAGCGGAATTTGGAGAACAATCGAAGAGTTCCGAAGCATTTTTAAAAGTCAGCGGAATTCCGAGAACACTGGAAGAGTTCCGAAGCATTTTTAAACTTCAGCGGAATTTGGAGAACAATCGAAGAGTTCCGAAGCATTTTTAAAAGTCAGCGGAATTCCGAGAACAATGGAAGCTTTGTGAAGCATTTTTAAACGTCAGCGGAATTCCGAGAACAATGGAAGAGTTCCGAAGCATTTTTAAACTTCAGCAGAATTCCGAGAACAATGGAAGAGTTCCGAAGCATTCTTAAACTTCAGCGGAATTCCGAGAACAATGGAAGAGTTCCGAAGCATTTTTAAAAGTCAGCGGAATTCCGAGAACAATGGAAGAGTTCCGAAGCATTTTTAAAAGTCAGCAGAATTCCGAGAACAATAGAAGGGTACCAAAGCATGTTTAAACTTCAGCGGAATTCTGAGAACAATGTAAGAGTTCCGAAGCATTTTTAAACTTCACTGGAATTCCGAGAACAATGGAAGAGTTCTGAAGCATTTTTAAACGTCAGCGGAATTCCGAGAACAATGGAAGAGTTCTGAAGCATTTTTAAACGTCAGCGGAATTTTGAAAACAATGGAAGATTTCCGAAGCATTTTTAAACGTCAGCGGAGTTCTGCGAACACTGGAAGAGTTCCGAAGCATTTTTAAACTTCAGCGGAATTTGGAGAACAATCGAAGAGTTCCGAAGCATTTTTAAAAGTCAGCGGAATTCCGAGAACACTGGAAGAGTTCCGAAGCATTTTTAAACTTCAGCGGAATTTGGAGAACAATCGAAGAGTTCCGAAGCATTTTTAAAAGTCAGCGGAATTCCGAGAACAATGGAAGCTTTGTGAAGCATTTTTAAACGTCAGCGGAATTCCGAGAACAATGGAAGAGTTCCGAAGCATTTTTAAACGTCAGCGGAATTCCGAGAACAATGGAAGAGTTCTGAAGCCTTTTTAAATGTCAGTTGAATTCCGAGAACAATGGAAGAGTTCTGAAGCATTTTTAAAAGTCAGCGGAATTCTGAGAACAATAGAAGAGTTGTGAAGCAATTTTAAGCGTCAGCGGAATTCCGAGAACAATGGAAGAGTTCTGAAGCATTTTTAAACGTCAGTGGAATTCCGAGAACAATGGAAGAGTTCTGAAGCATTTTTAAAAGTCAGCGGAATTCTGAGAACAATAGAAGAGTTGTGAAGCATTTTTAAGCGTCAGCGGAATTCCGAGAACAATGGAAGAATTCCGAACCATTTTTAAACTTCAAAACTTCAGCGGAATTCCGAGAACAATGGAAGAGTTCCGAAGCATTTTTAAAAGTCAGCGGAATTCCGAGAACAATGGAAGAGTTCCGAAGCATTTTTAAACGTCAGCGGAATTCTGCGAACACTGGAAGAGCTCCGAAGCATTTTTAAACTTCAGCGGAATTTGGAGAACAATCGAAGAGTTCCGAAGCATTTTTAAAAGTCAGCAGAATTCCGAGAACAATGGAAGAGTTCTGAAGCATTTTTAAACATCAGCGGAATTTTGAAAACAATGGAAGATTTCCGAAGCATTTTTAAACGTCAGCGGAATTCCGAGAACAATAGAAGAGTTGTGAAGCAATTTTAAGCGTCAGCGGAATTCCGAGAACAATGGAAGAGTTCCGAAGCATTTTTAAAATTCAGCAGAATTCTGAGAACAATGGAAGAGTTCTGAAGCATTCTTAAACTTCAGCGGAATTCCGAGAACAATGGAAGAGTTTTGAAGCAATTTTAAGCGTCAGCGGATTTCCGACAACAATGGAAGAGTTCCGAAGCATTTTTAAAAGTAAGCGGAATTCTGAGAACAATAGAAGAGTTGTGAAGCATTTTTAAGCGTCAGCGGAATTCCGAGAACAATGGAAGAGTTCCGAAGCATTTTTAAACTTCAAAACTTCAGCAGAATTCCAAGAACAATGGAAGAGTTTCGAAGCATTCTTAAACTTCAGCGGAATTCCGAGAACAAAGGAAGAGTTCCGAAGCATTTTTAAAAGTCAGCGGAATTCCGAGAACAATAGAAGAGTTCCGGAGCATTTTTAAACTTCAGCAGAATTCCTGGATCAATGGAAGAGTTCCGAAGCATTTTTAAAAGTCAGCAGAATTCCGAGAACAATAGAAGGGTACCAAAGCATGTTTAAACTTCAGCGGAATTCTGAGAACAATGTAAGAGTTCCGAAGCATTTTTAAACTTCACCGGAATTCCGAGGACAATGGAAGAGTTCCGAAGCATTTTTAAACGTCAGCGGAATTCCGAGAACAATGGAAGAGTTCTGAATCATTTTTAAACGGCAGCGGAATTTTGAAAACAATGGAAGAGTTCCGAAGCATTTTTAAACGTCAGCGGAATTCCGAGAACAATGGAAGAGTTCTGAATCATTTTTAAACGTCAGCGGAATTTGGAGAACAATCGAAGAGTTCCGAAGCATTTTTAAAAGTCAGCGGAATTCCGAGAACAATGGAAGCTTTGTGAAGCATTTTTAAACGTCAGCGGAATTCCGAGAACAATGGAAGAGTTCCGAAGCATTTTTAAACTTCAGCAGAATTCCGAGAACAATGGAAGAGTTCCGAAGCATTCTTAAACTTCAGCGGAATTCCGAGAACAATGGAAGAGTTCCGAAGCATTTTTAAAAGTCAGCGGAATTCCGAGAACAATGGAAGAGTTCCGAAGCATTTTTAAAAGTCAGCAGAATTCCGAGAACAATAGAAGGGTACCAAAGCATGTTTAAACTTCAGCGGAATTCTGAGAACAATGTAAGAGTTCCGAAGCATTTTTAAACTTCACTGGAATTCCGAGAACAATGGAAGAGTTCCGAAGCATTTTTAAACGTCAGCGGAATTCCGAGAACAATGGAAGAGTTCTGAAGCATTTTTAAACGTCAGCGGAATTTTGAAAACAATGGAAGATTTCCGAAGCATTTTTAAACGTCAGCGGAGTTCTGCGAACACTGGAAGAGTTCCGAAGCATTTTTAAACTTCAGCGGAATTTGGAGAACAATCGAAGAGTTCCGAAGCATTTTTAAAAGTCAGCGGAATTCCGAGAACACTGGAAGAGTTCCGAAGCATTTTTAAACTTCAGCGGAATTTGGAGAACAATCGAAGAGTTCCGAAGCATTTTTAAAAGTCAGCGGAATTCCGAGAACAATGGAAGCTTTGTGAAGCATTTTTAAACGTCAGCGGAATTCCGAGAACAATGGAAGAGTTCCGAAGCATTTTTAAACTTCAGCAGAATTCCGAGAACAATGGAAGAGTTCCGAAGCATTCTTAAACTTCAGCGGAATTCCGAGAACAATGGAAGAGTTCCGAAGCATTTTTAAAAGTCAGCGGAATTCCGAGAACAATGGAAGAGTTCCGAAGCATTTTTAAAAGTCAGCAGAATTCCGAGAACAATAGAAGGGTACCAAAGCATGTTTAAACTTCAGCGGAATTCTGAGAACAATGTAAGAGTTCCGAAGCATTTTTAAACTTCACTGGAATTCCGAGAACAATGGAAGAGTTCCGAAGCATTTTTAAACGTCAGCGGAATTCCGAGAACAATGGAAGAGTTCTGAAGCATTTTTAAACGTCAGCGGAATTTTGAAAACAATGGAAGATTTCCGAAGCATTTTTAAACGTCAGCGGAGTTCTGCGAACACTGGAAGAGTTCCGAAGCATTTTTAAACTTCAGCGGAATTTGGAGAACAATCGAAGAGTTCCGAAGCATTTTTAAAAGTCAGCGGAATTCCGAGAACACTGGAAGAGTTCCGAAGCATTTTTAAACTTCAGCGGAATTTGGAGAACAATCGAAGAGTTCCGAAGCATTTTTAAAA
The DNA here is from genome assembly GCF_046119375.1 of Phyllobates terribilis. Taxonomy (NCBI): domain Eukaryota; kingdom Metazoa; phylum Chordata; class Amphibia; order Anura; family Dendrobatidae; genus Phyllobates; species Phyllobates terribilis. The sequence goes on along the minus strand of NW_027362788.1, from coordinate 7,023,866 downwards.
GTCAGCGGAATTCCGAGAACAATGGAAGCTTTGTGAAGCATTTTTAAACGTCAGCGGAATTCCGAGAACAATGGAAGAGTTCCGAAGCATTTTTAAACGTCAGCGGAATTCCGAGAACAATGGAAGAGTTCTGAAGCCTTTTTAAATGTCAGTGGAATTCCGAGAACAATGGAAGAGTTCTGAAGCATTTTTAAAAGTCAGCGGAATTCTGAGAACAATAGAAGAGTTGTGAAGCAATTTTAAGCGTCAGCGGAATTCCGAGAACAATGGAAGAGTTCTGAAGCATTTTTAAACGTCAGTGGAATTCCGAGAACAATGGAAGAGTTCTGAAGCATTTTTAAAAGTCAGCGGAATTCTGAGAACAATAGAAGAGTTGTGAAGCATTTTTAAGCGTCTGCGGAATTCCGAGAACAATGGAAGAATTCCGAACCATTTTTAAACTTCAAAACTTCAGCGGAATTCCGAGAACAATGGAAGAGTTCCGAAGCATTTTTAAAAGTCAGCGGAATTCCGAGAACAATGGAAGAGTTCCGAAGCATTTTTAAACGTCAGCGGAATTCTGCGAACACTGGAAGAGTTCCGAAGCATTTTTAAACTTCAGCGGAATTTGGAGAACAATCGAAGAGTTCCGAAGCATTTTTAAAAGTCAGCAGAATTCCGAGAACAATGGAAGAGTTCTGAAGCATTTTTAAACATCAGCGGAATTTTGAAAACAATGGAAGATTTCCGAAGCATTTTTAAACGTCAGCGGAATTCCGAGAACAATAGAAGAGTTGTGAAGCAATTTTAAGCGTCAGCGGAATTCCGAGAACAATGGAAGAGTTCCGAAGCATTTTTAAAATTCAGCAGAATTCTGAGAACAATGGAAGAGTTCTGAAGCATTCTTAAACTTCAGCGGAATTCCGAGAACAATGGAAGAGTTTTGAAGCAATTTTAAGCGTCAGCGGATTTCCGACAACAATGGAAGAGTTCCGAAGCATTTTTAAAAGTAAGCGGAATTCTGAGAACAATAGAAGAGTTGTGAAGCATTTTTAAGCGTCAGCGGAATTCCGAGAACAATGGAAGAGTTCCGAAGCATTTTTAAACTTCAAAACTTCAGCAGAATTCCAAGAACAATGGAAGAGTTTCGAAGCATTCTTAAACTTCAGCGGAATTCCGAGAACAAAGGAAGAGTTCCGAAGCATTTTTAAAAGTCAGCGGAATTCCGAGAACAATAGAAGAGTTCCGGAGCATTTTTAAACTTCAGCAGAATTCCTGGATCAATGGAAGAGTTCCGAAGCATTTTTAAAAGTCAGCAGAATTCCGAGAACAATAGAAGGGTACCAAAGCATGTTTAAACTTCAGCGGAATTCTGAGAACAATGTAAGAGTTCCGAAGCATTTTTAAACTTCACCGGAATTCCGAGGACAATGGAAGAGTTCCGAAGCATTTTTAAACGTCAGCGGAATTCCGAGAACAATGGAAGAGTTCTGAATCATTTTTAAACGGCAGCGGAATTTTGAAAACAATGGAAGAGTTCCGAAGCATTTTTAAACGTCAGCGGAATTCCGAGAACAATGGAAGAGTTCTGAATCATTTTTAAACGTCAGCGGAATTTTGAAAACAATGGAAGATTTCCGAAGCATTTTTAAACGTCAGCGGAATTTGGAGAACAATCGAAGAGTTCCGAAGCATTTTTAAAAGTCAGCGGAATTCCGAGAACACTGGAAGAGTTCCGAAGCATTTTTAAACTTCAGCGGAATTTGGAGAACAATCGAAGAGTACCGAAGCATTTTTAAAAGTCAGCGGAATTCCGAGAACAATGGAAGCTTTGTGAAGCATTTTTAAACGTCAGCGGAATTCCGAGAACAATGGAAGAGTTCCGAAGCATTTTTAAATGTCAGCGGAATTCTGAGAACAATGGAAGAGTTCCGAAGCATTTTTAAACTTCAGCAGAATTCCGAGAACAATGGAAGAGTTCCGAAGCATACTTAAACTTCAGCAGAATTCCGAGAACAATGGAAGAGTTCCGAAGCATTTTTAAACGTCAGCGGAATTCCGAGAACAATGGAAGAGTTCTGAAGCATTTTTAAACGTCAGCGGAATTTTGAAAACAATGGAAGATTTCCGAAGCATTTTTAAACGTCAGCGGAGTTCTGCGAACACTGGAAGAGTTCCGAAGCATTTTTAAACTTCAGCGGAATTTGGAGAACAATCGAAGAGTTCCGAAGCATTTTTAAAAGTCAGCGGAATTCCGAGAACACTGGAAGAGTTCCGAAGCATTTTTAAACTTCAGCGGAATTTGGAGAACAATCGAAGAGTTCCGAAGCATTTTTAAAAGTCAGCGGAATTCCGAGAACAATGGAAGCTTTGTGAAGCATTTTTAAACGTCAGCGGAATTCCGAGAACAATGGAAGAGTTCCGAAGCATTTTTAAACGTCAGCGGAATTCCGAGAACAATGGAAGAGTTCTGAAGCCTTTTTAAATGTCAGTGGAATTCCGAGAACAATGGAAGAGTTCTGAAGCATTTTTAAAAGTCAGCGGAATTCTGAGAACAATAGAAGAGTTGTGAAGCAATTTTAAGCGTCAGCGGAATTCCGAGAACAATGGAAGAGTTCTGAAGCATTTTTAAACGTCAGTGGAATTCCGAGAACAATGGAAGAGTTCTGAAGCATTTTTAAAAGTCAGCGGAATTCTGAGAACAATAGAAGAGTTGTGAAGCATTTTTAAGCGTCAGCGGAATTCCGAGAACAATGGAAGAATTCCGAACCATTTTTAAACTTCAAAACTTCAGCGGAATTCCGAGAACAATGGAAGAGTTCCGAAGCATTTTTAAAAGTCAGCGGAATTCCGAGAACAATGGAAGAGTTCCGAAGCATTTTTAAACGTCAGCGGAATTCTGCGAACACTGGAAGAGTTCCGAAGCATTTTTAAACTTCAGCGGAATTTGGAGAACAATCGAAGAGTTCCGAAGCATTTTTAAAAGTCAGCAGAATTCCGAGAACAATGGAAGAGTTCTGAAGCATTTTTAAACATCAGCGGAATTTTGAATACAATGGAAGATTTCCGAAGCATTTTTAAACGTCAGCGGAATTCCGAGAACAATAGAAGAGTTGTGAAGCAATTTTAAGCGTCAGCGGAATTCCGAGAACAATGGAAGAGTTCCGAAGCATTTTTAAAATTCAGCAGAATTCTGAGAACAATGGAAGAGTTCTGAAGCATTCTTAAACTTCAGCGGAATTCCGAGAACAATGGAAGAGTTTTGAAGCAATTTTAAGCGTCAGCGGATTTCCGACAACAATGGAAGAGTTCCGAAGCATTTTTAAAAGTAAGCGGAATTCTGAGAACAATAGAAGAGTTGTGAAGCATTTTTAAGCATCAGCGGAATTCCGAGAACAATGGAAGAGTTCCGAAGCATTTTTAAACTTCAAAACTTCAGCAGAATTCCAAGAACAATGGAAGAGTTTCGAAGCATTCTTAAACTTCAGCGGAATTCCGAGAACAAAGGAAGAGTTCCGAAGCATTTTTAAAAGTCAGCGGAATTCCGAGAACAATAGAAGAGTTCCGGAGCATTTTTAAACTTCAGCAGAATTCCTGGATCAATGGAAGAGTTCCGAAGCATTTTTAAAAGTCAGCAGAATTCCGAGAACAATAGAAGGGTACCAAAGCATGTTTAAACTTCAGCGGAATTCTGAGAACAATGTAAGAGTTCCGAAGCATTTTTAAACTTCACCGGAATTCCGAGGACAATGGAAGAGTTCCGAAGCATTTTTAAACGTCAGCGGAATTCCGAGAACAATGGAAGAGTTCTGAATCATTTTTAAACGGCAGCGGAATTTTGAAAACAATGGAAGAGTTCCGAAGCATTTTTAAACGTCAGCGGAATTCCGAGAACAATGGAAGAGTTCTGAATCATTTTTAAACGTCAGCTGCATTTTGAAAACAATGGAAGATTTCCGAAGCATTTTTAAACGTCAGCGGAATTTGGAGAACAATCGAAGAGTTCCGAAGCATTTTTAAAAGTCAGCGGAATTCCGAGAACACTGGAAGAGTTCCGAAGCATTTTTAAACTTCAGCGGAATTTGGAGAACAATCGAAGAGTACCGAAGCATTTTTAAAAGTCAGCGGAATTCCGAGAACAATGGAAGCTTTGTGAAGCATTTTTAAACGTCAGCGGAATTCCGAGAACAATGGAAGAGTTCCGAAGCATTTTTAAATGTCAGCGGAATTCTGAGAACAATGGAAGAGTTCCGAAGCATTTTTAAACTTCAGCAGAATTCCGAGAACAATGGAAGAGTTCCGAAGCATACTTAAACTTCAGCAGAATTCCGAGAACAATGGAAGAGTTCCGAAGCATTTTTAAACTTCAAAACTTCAGCAGAATTCCGAGAACAATGGAAGAGTTCCGAAGCATTCTTAAACTTCAGCGGAATTCCGAGAACAATGGAAGAGTTCTGAAGCATTTTTAAACATCAGCGGAATTTTGAAAACAATGGAAGATTTCCGAAGCATTTTTAAACGTCAGCGGAATTCCGAGAACAATGGAAGAGTTCCGAAGCATTTTTAAATGTCAGCGGAATTCCGAGAACAATAGAAGAGTTGTGAAGCAATTTTAAGCGTCAGCGGAATTCCGACAACAATGGAAGAGTTCCGAAGCATTTTTAAAAGTAAGCGGAATTCTGAGAACAATAGAAGAGTTGTGAAGCATTTTTAAGCGTCAGCGGAATTCCGAGAACAATGGACGAATTCCGAAGCATTTTTAAACTTCAAAACTTCAGCAGAATTCCAAGAACAATGGAAGAGTTTCGAAGCATTCTTAAACTTCAGCGGAATTCCGAGAACAAAGGAAGAGTTCCGAAGCATTTTTAAAAGTCAGCGGAATTCCGAGAACAATAGAAGAGTTCCGGAGCATTTTTAAACTTCAGCAGAATTCCTGGATCAATGGAAGAGTTCCGAAGCATTTTTAAAAGTCAGCAGAATTCCGAGAACAATAGAAGGGTACCAAAGCATGTTTAAATTTCAGCGGAATTCTGAGAACAATGTAAGAGTTCCGAAGCATTTTTAAACTTCACTGGAATTCCGAGAACAATGGAAGAGTTCCGAAGCATTTTTAAACGTCAGCGGAATTCCGAGAACAATGGAAGAGTTCTGAAGCATTTTTAAACGTCAGCGGAATTTTGAAAACAATGGAAGATTTCCGAAGCATTTTTAAACGTCAGCGGAGTTCTGCGAACACTGGAAGAGTTCCGAAGCATTTTTAAACTTCAGCGGAATTTGGAAAACAATCGAAGAGTTCCGAAGCATTTTTAAAAGTCAGCGGAATTCCGAGAACACTGGAAGAGTTCCGAAGCATTTTTAAACTTCAGCGGAATTTGGAGAACAATCGAAGAGTTCCGAAGCATTTTTAAAAGTCAGCGGAATTCCGAGAACAATGGAAGCTTTGTGAAGCATTTTTAAACGTCAGCGGAATTCCGAGAACAATGGAAGAGTTCCGAAGCATTTTTAAACGTCAGCGGAATTCCGAGAACAATGGAAGAGTTCTGAAGCCTTTTTAAATGTCAGCGGAATTCCGAGAACAATGGAAGAGTTCTGAAGCATTTTTAAAAGTCAGCGGAATTCTGAGAACAATAGAAGAGTTGTGAAGCAATTTTAAGCGTCAGCGGAATTCCGAGAACAATGGAAGAGTTCTGAAGCATTTTTAAACGTCAGTGGAATTCCGAGAACAATGGAAGAGTTCTGAAGCATTTTTAAAAGTCAGCGGAATTCTGAGAACAATAGAAGAGTTGTGAAGCATTTTTAAGCGTCAGCGGAATTCCGAGAACAATGGAAGAATTCCGAACCATTTTTAAACTTCAAAACTTCAGCGGAATTCCGAGAACAATGGAAGAGTTCCGAAGCATTTTTAAAAGTCAGCGGAATTCCGAGAACAATGGAAGAGTTCCGAAGCAATTTTAAACGTCAGCGGAATTCTGCGAACACTGGAAGAGTTCCGAAGCATTTTTAAACTTCAGCGGAATTTGGAGAACAATCGAAGAGTTCCGAAGCATTTTTAAAAGTCAGCGGAATTCCGAGAACAATGGAAGCTTTGTGAAGCATTTTTAAACGTCAGCGGAATTCCGAGAACAATGGAAGAGTTCCGAAGCATTTTTAAACGTCAGCGGAATTCCGAGAACAATGGAAGAGTTCTGAAGCCTTTTTAAATGTCAGCGGAATTCCGAGAACAATGGAAGAGTTCCGAAGCATTTTTAAATGTCAGCGGAATTCTGAGAACAGTGGAAGAGTTCCGAAGCATTTTTAAACTTCAGCAGAAATCCGAGAACAATGGAAGAGTTCCGAAGCATACTTAAACTTCAGCAGAATTCCGAGAACAATGGAAGAGTTCTGAAGCATTTTTTAAAGTCAGCGGAATAACGAGAACAATGGAAGAGTTGTGAAGCATTTTTAAACGTCAGCGGAATTCCAGAACAATGGAAGAGTTCTGAAGCATTTTTAAATGTCAGCGGAATTCTGAAAACAATGGAAGAGTTCTGAAGCATTTTTAAACGTCAGCGGATTTTGAAAACAATGGAAGATTTCCGAAGCATTTTAAACGTCAGCGGAATTCTGTGAACACTGGAAGAGTTCCGAAGCATTTTTAAACTTCAGCGGAATTTGGAGAACAATCGAAGAGTTCCGAATCAATTTTAAAAGTCAGCGGAATTCCGAGAACAATGGAAGAGTTGTGAAGCATTTTTAAACGTCAGTGGAATTCCAAGAACAATGGAAGAGTTCCGAAGCATTTTTAAACGTCAGCGGAATTCCGAGAACAATGGAAGAGTTCCGAAGCATTTTTAAATGTAAGCGGAATTCTGAGAACAATGGAAGAGTTCCGAAGCATTTTTAAACTTCAGCAGAATTCCGAGAACAATGGAAGAGTTCCGAAGCATACCTAAACTTCAGCGGAATTCCGAGAACAATGGAAGAGTTTCGAAGCATTTTTAAAAGTCAGCGGAATTCCGAGAACAATAGAAGAGTTGTGAAGCAATTTTAAGAGTCAGCGGAATTCCGAGAACAATGGAAGAGTTCCGAAGCATTTTTAAACGTCAGCGGAATTCCGAGAACAATGGAAGAGTTCCGAAGCATTTTTAAACTTCAGCGGAATTTGGAGAACAATCGAAGAGTTCCAAAGCATTTTTAAAAGTCAGCGGAATTCCGAGAACAATGGAAGCTTTGTGAAGCATTTTTAAACGTCAGCGGAATTCCGAGAACAATGGAAGAGTTGTGAAGCATTTTTAAACGTCAGCGGAATTCCAGAACAATGGAAGAGTTCTGAAGCCTTTTTAAATATCAGCGGAATTCTGAGAACAATGGAAGAGTTCCGAAGCATTTTTAAAATTCAGCAGAATTCCGAGAACAATGGAAGAGTTCCGAAGCATACTTAAACTTCAGCAGAATTCCGAGAACACTGGAAGAGTTCCGAAGAATTTTTAAACTTCAGCGGAATTTGGAGAACAATCGAAGAGTTCCGAAGCATTTTTAAAAGTCAGCGGAATTCCGAGAACAATGGAAGCTTTGTGAAGCATTTTTAAACGTCAGCGGAATTCCGAGAACAATGGAAGAGTTCCGAAGCATTTTTAAATGTCAGCGGAATTCTGAGAACAGTGGAAGAGTTCCGAAGCATTTTTAAACTTCAGCAGAATTCCGAGAACAATGGAAGAGTTCCGAAGCATACTTAAACTTCAGCAGAATTCCGAGAACAATGGAAGAGTTCTGAAGCATTTTTTAAAGTCAGCGGAATAACGAGAACAATGGAAGAGTTCTGAAGCATTTTTAAATGTCAGCGGAATTCCGAGAACAATGGAAGAGTTCTGAAGCATTTTTAAACGTCAGCGGATTTTGAAAACAATGGAAGATTTCCGAAGCATTTTTAAACGTCAGCGGAATTCCGAGAACAATGGAAGAGTTCCGAAGCATTTTTAAATGTAAGCGGAATTCTGAGAACAATGGAAGAGTTCCGAAGCATTTTTAAACTTCAGCAGAATTCCGAGAACAATGGAAGAGTTCCGAAGCATACCTAAACTTCAGCGGAATTCCGAGAACAATGGAAGAGTTTCGAAGCATTTTTAAAAGTCAGCGGAATTCCGAGAACAATAGAAGAGTTGTGAAGCAATTTTAAGAGTCAGCGGAATTCCGAGAACAATGGAAGAGTTCCGAAGCATTTTTAAATGTCAGCGGAATTCCGAGAACAATGGAAGAGTTCCGAAGCATTTTTAAACTTCAGCGGAATTTGGAGAACAATCGAAGAGTTCCGAAGCATTTTTAAAAGTCAGCAGAATTCCGAGAACAATGGAAGAGTTCCGAAGCATACTTAAACTTCAGCAGAATTCCGAGAACAATGGAAGAGTTCTGAAGCATTTTTTAAAGTCAGCGGAATAACGAGAACAATGGAAGAGTTGTGAAGCATTTTTAAACGTCAGCGGAATTCCAGAACAATGGAAGAGTTCCGAAGCATTTTTAAATGTCAGCGGAATTCCGAGAACAATGGAAGAGTTCTGAAGCATTTTTAAACGTCAGCGGATTTTGAAAACAATGGAAGATTTCCGAAGCATTTTTAAACGTCAGCGGAATTCTGTGAACACTGGAAGAGTTCCGAAGCATTTTTAAACTTCAGCGGAATTTGGAGAACAATCGAAGAGTTCCGAATCAATTTTAAAAGTCAGCGGAATTCCGAGAACAATGGAAGAGTTGTGAAGCATTTTTAAACGTCAGTAGAATTCCAAGAACAATGGAAGAGTTCCGAAGCATTTTTAAACGTCAGCAGAATTCCGAGAACAATGGAAGAGTTCCGAAGCATACTTAAACTTCAGCGGAATTCCGAGAACAATGGAAGAGTTTCGAAGCATTTTTAAAAGTCAGCGGAATTCCGAGAACAATAGAAGAGTTCTGAAGCCTTTTTAAATGTCAGCGGAATTCCGAGAACAATGGAAGAGTTCCGAAGCATTTTTAAATGTCAGCGGAATTCTGAGAACAGTGGAAGAGTTCCGAAGCATTTTTAAACTTCAGCAGAACTCCGAGAACAATGGAAGAGTTCCGAAGCATACTTAAACTTCAGCAGAATTCCGAGAACAATGGAAGAGTTCTGAAGCATTTTTTAAAGTCAGCGGAATTCCGAGAACAATGGAAGAGTTCTGAAGCCTTTTTAAATGTCAGCGGAATTCCGAGAACAATGGAAGAGTTCCGAAGCATTTTTAAATGTCAGCGGAATTCTGAGAACAGTGGAAGAGTTCCGAAGCATTTTTAAACTTCAGCAGAATTCCGAGAACAATGGAAGAGTTCCGAAGCATACTTAAACTTCAGCAGAATTCCGAGAACAATGGAAGAGTTCTGAAGCATTTTTAAATGTCAGCGGAATTCTGAAAACAATGGAAGAGTTCTGAAGCATTTTTAAACATCAGCGGATTTTGAAAACAATGGAAGAGTTCAGAAGCATTTTTAAACTTCAGCAGAATTCCGAGAACAATGGAAGAGTTCCGAAGCATACCTAAACTTCAGCGGAATTCCGAGAACAATGGAAGAGTTTCGAAGCATTTTTAAAAGTCAGCGGAATTCCGAGAACAATAGAAGAGTTGTGAAGCAATTTTAAGAGTCAGCGGAATTCCGAGAACAATGGAAGAGTTCCAAAGCATTTTTAAATGTCAGCGGAATTCCGAGAACAATGGAAGAGTTCCGAAGCATTTTTAAACTTCAGCGGAATTTGGAGAACAATCGAAGAGTTCCGAAGCATTTTTAAAAGTCAGCGGAATTCCGAGAACAATGGAAGCTTTGTGAAGCATTTTTAAACGTCAGCGGAATTCCGAGAACAATGGAAGAGTTCCGAAGCATTTTTAAACGTCAGCGGAATTCCGAGAACAATGGAAGAGTTCTGAAGCCTTTTTAAATGTCAGCGGAATTCCGAGAACAATGGAAGAGTTCCGAAGCATTTTTAAATGTCAGCGGAATTCTGAGAACAATGGAAGAGTTCCGAAGCATTTTTAAACTTCAGCAGAATTCCGAGAACAATGGAAGAGTTCCGAAGCATACTTAAACTTCAGCAGAATTCCGAGAACAATGGAAGAGTTCTGAAGCATTTTTTAAAGTCAGCGGAATTCCGAGAACAATGGAAGAGTTCTGAAGCCTTTTTAAATGTCAGCGGAATTCCGAGAACAATGGAAGAGTTCCGAAGCATTTTTAAATGTCAGCGGAATTCTGAGAACAGTGGAAGAGTTCCGAAGCATTTTTAAACTTCAGCAGAATTCCGAGAACAATGGAAGAGTTCCGAAGCATACTTAAACTTCAGCAGAATTCCGAGAACAATGGAAGAGTTCTGAAGCATTTTTAAATGTCAGCGGAATTCTGAAAACAATGGAAGAGTTCTGAAGCATTTTTAAACATCAGCGGATTTTGAAAACAATGGAAGAGTTCCGAAGCATTTTTAAACTTCAGCAGAATTCCGAGAACAATGGAAGAGTTCCGAAGCATACCTAAACTTCAGCGGAATTCCGAGAACAATGGAAGAGTTTCGAAGCATTTTTAAAAGTCAGCGGAATTCCGAGAACAATAGAAGAGTTGTGAAGCAATTTTAAGAGTCAGCGGAATTCCGAGAACAATGGAAGAGTTCCAAAGCATTTTTAAATGTCAGCGGAATTCCGAGAACAATGGAAGAGTTCCGAAGCATTTTTAAACTTCAGCGGAATTTGGAGAACAATCGAAGAGTTCCGAAGCATTTTTAAAAGTCAGCGGAATTCCGAGAACAATGGAAGCTTTGTGAAGCATTTTTAAACGTCAGCGGAATTCCGAGAACAATGGAAGAGTTCCGAAGCATTTTTAAACGTCAGCGGAATTACGAGAACAATGGAAGAGTTCTGAAGCCTTTTTAAATGTCAGCGGAATTCCGAGAACAATGGAAGAGTTCCGAAGCATTTTTAAATGTCAGCGGAATTCTGAGAACAATGGAAGAGTTCCGAAGCATTTTTAAACTTCAGCAGAATTCCGAGAACAATGGAAGAGTTCCGAAGCATACTTAAACTTCAGCAGAATTCCGAGAAGAATGGAAGAGTTCTGAAGCATTTTTTAAAGTCAGCGGAATAACGAGAACAATGGAAGAGTTGTGAAGCATTTTTAAACGTCAGCGGAATTCCAGAACAATGGAAGAGTTCTGAAGCATTTTTAAATGTCAGCGGAATTCCGAGAACAATGGAAGAGTTCTGAAGCATTTTTAAACGTCAGCGGATTTTGAAAACAATGGAAGATTTCCGAAGCATTTTTAAACGTCAGCGGAATTCTGTGAACACTGGAAGAGTTCCGAAGCATTTTTAAACTTCAGCGGAATTTGGAGAACAATCGAAGAGTTCCGAATCAATTTTAAAAGTCAGCGGAATTCCGAGAACAATGGAAGAGTTGTGAAGCATTTTTAAACGTCAGTAGAATTCCAAGAACAATGGAAGAGTTCCGAAGCATTTTTAAACGTCAGCGGAATTCCGAGAACAATGGAAGAGTTCCGAAGCATTTTTAAATGTAAGCGGAATTCTGAGAACAATGGAAGAGTTCCGAAGCATTTTTAAACTTCAGCAGAATTCCGAGAACAATGGAAGAGTTCCGAAGCATACTTAAACTTCAGCGGAATTCCGAGAACAATGGAAGAGTTTCGAAGCATTTTTAAAAGTCAGCGGAATTCCGAGAACAATGGAAGAGTTCCGAAGCATTTTTAAACGTCAGCGGAATTCCGAGAACAATGGAAGAGTTCTGAAGCCTTTTTAAATGTCAGCGGAATTCCGAGAACAATGGAAGAGTTCCGAAGCATTTTTAAATGTCAGCGGAATTCTGAGAACAGTGGAAGAGTTCCGAAGCATTTTTAAACTTCAGCAGAATTCCGAGAACAATGGAAGAGTTCCGAAGCATACTTAAACTTCAGCAGAATTCCGAGAACAATGGAAGAGTTCTGAAGCATTTTTTAAAGTCAGCGGAATTCCGAGAACAATGGAAGAGTTCTGAAGCCTTTTTAAATGTCAGCGGAATTCCGAGAACAATGGAAGAGTTCCGAAGCATTTTTAAATGTCAGCGGAATTCTGAGAACAGTGGAAGAGTTCCGAAGCATTTTTAAACTTCAGCAGAATTCCGAGAACAATGGAAGAGTTCCGAAGCATACTTAAACTTCAGCAGAATTCCGAGAACAATGGAAGAGTTCTGAAGCATTTTTAAATGTCAGCGGAATTCTGAAAACAATGGAAGAGTTCTGAAGCATTTTTAAACATCAGCGGATTTTGAAAACAATGGAAGAGTTCCGAAGCATTTTTAAACTTCAGCAGAATTCCGAGAACAATGGAAGAGTTCCGAAGCATACCTAAACTTCAGCGGAATTCCGAGAACAATGGAAGAGTTTCGAAGCATTTTTAAAAGTCAGCGGAATTCCGAGAACAATAGAAGAGTTGTGAAGCAATTTTAAGAGTCAGCGGAATTCCGAGAACAATGGAAGAGTTCCGAAGCATTTTTAAATGTCAGCGGAATTCCGAGAACAATGGAAGAGTTCCGAAGCATTTTTAAACTTCAGCGGAATTTGGAGAACAATCGAAGAGTTCCGAAGCATTTTTAAAAGTCAGCGGAATTCCGAGAACAATGGAAGCTTTGTGAAGCATTTTTAAACGTCAGCGGAATTCCGAGAACAATGGAAGAGTTCCGAAGCATTTTTAAACGTCAGCGGAATTCCGAGAACAATGGAAGAGTTCTGAAGCCTTTTTAAATGTCAGCGAAATTCCGAGAACAATGGAAGAGTTCCGAAGCATTTTTAAATGTCAGCGGAATTCTGAGAACAATGGAAGAGTTCCGAAGCATTTTTAAACTTCAGCAGAATTCCGAGAACAATGGAAGAGTTCCGAAGCATACTTAAACTTCAGCAGAATTCCGAGAACAATGGAAGAGTTCTGAAGCATTTTTTAAAGTCAGCGGAATAACGAGAACAATGGAAGAGTTGTGAAGCATTTTTAAACGTCAGCGGAATTCCAGAACAATGGAAGAGTTCCGAAGCATTTTTAAATGTCAGCGGAATTCCGAGAACAATGGAAGAGTTCTGAAGCATTTTTAAACGTCAGCGGATTTTGAAAACAATGGAAGATTTCCGAAGCATTTTTAAACGTCAGCGGAATTCTGTGAACACTGGAAGAGTTCCGAAGCATTTTTAAACTTCAGCGGAATTTGGAGAACAATCGAAGAGTTCCGAATCAATTTTAAAAGTCAGCGGAATTCCGAGAACAATGGAAGAGTTGTGAAGCATTTTTAAACGTCAGTAGAATTCCAAGAACAATGGAAGAGTTCCGAAGCATTTTTAAACGTCAGCGGAATTCCGAGAACAATGGAAGAGTTCCGAAGCATTTTTAAATGTAAGCGGAATTCTGAGAACAATGGAAGAGTTCCGAAGCATTTTTAAACTTCAGCAGAATTCCGAGAACAATGGAAGAGTTCCGAAGCATACTTAAACTTCAGCGGAATTCCGAGAACAATGGAAGAGTTTCAAAGCATTTTTAAAAGTCAGCGGAATTCCGAGAACAATAGAAGAGTTGTGAAGCAATTTTAAGAGTCAGCGGAATTCGAGAACAATGGAAGAGTTCCGAAGCATTTTTAAAAGTCAGCGGAATTCCGAGAACAATGGAAGAGTTCCGAAGCATTTTTAAACGTCAGCGGAATTCCGAGAACAATGGAAGAGTTCTGAAGCATTTTTTAAAGTCAGCGGAATTCCGAGAACAATGGAAGAGTTCTGAAGCCTTTTTAAATGTCAGCGGAATTCCGAGAACAATGGAAGAGTTCCGAAGCATTTTTAAAAGTCAGCGGAATTCCGAGAACACTGGAAGAGTTCCGAAGCATTTTTAAACTTCAGCGGAATTTGGAGAACAATCGAAGAGTTCCGAAGCATTTTTAAAAGTCAGCGGAATTCCGAGAACAATGGAAGCTTTGTGAAGCATTTTTAAACGTCAGTGGAATTCCGAGAACAATGGAAGAGTTCTGAAGCATTTTTAAAAGTCAGCGGAATTCTGAGAACAATAGAAGAGTTGTGAAGCATTTTTAAGCGTCAGCGGAATTCCGAGAACAATGGAAGAATTCCGAACCATTTTTAAACTTCAAAACTTCAGCGGAATTCCGAGAACAATGGAAGAGTTCCGAAGCATTTTTAAAAGTCAGCGGAATTCCGAGAACAATGGAAGAGTTCCGAAGCATTTTTAAACGTCAGCGGAATTCTGCGAACACTGGAAGAGTTCTGAAGCATTTTTAAACTTCAGCGGAATTTGGAGAACAATCGAAGAGTTCCGAAGCAATTTTAAAAGTCAGCAGAATTCCGAGAACAATGGAAGAGTTCTGAAGCATTTTTAAACATCAGCGGAATTTTGAAAACAATGGAAGATTTCCGAAGCATTTTTAAACGTCAGCGGAATTCCGAGAACAATAGAAGAGTTGTGAAGCATTTTTAAGCGTCAGCGGAATTCCGAGAACAATGGAAGAGTTCCGAAGCATTTTTAAAATTCAGCAGAATTCTGAGAACAATGGAAGAGTTCTGAAGCATTCTTAAACTTCAGCGGAATTCCGAGAACAATGGAAGAGTTTTGAAGCAATTTTAAGCGTCAGCGGATTTCCGACAACAATGGAAGAGTTCCGAAGCATTTTTAAAAGTAAGCGGAATTCTGAGAACAATAGAAGAGTTGTGAAGCATTTTTAAGCGTCAGCGGAATTCCGAGAACAATGGAAGAGTTCCGAAGCATTTTTAAACTTCAAAACTTCAGCAGAATTCCAAGAACAATGGAAGAGTTTCGAAGCATTCTTAAACTTCAGCGGAATTCCGAGAACAAAGGAAGAGTTCCGAAGCATTTTTAAAAGTCAGCGGAATTCCGAGAACAATAGAAGAGTTCCGGAGCATTTTTAAACTTCAGCAGAATTCCTGGATCAATGGAAGAGTTCCGAAGCATTTTTAAAAGTCAGCAGAATTCCGAGAACAATAGAAGGGTACCAAAGCATGTTTAAACTTCAGCGGAATTCTGAGAACAATGTAAGAGTTCCGAAGCATTTTTAAACTTCACCGGAATTCCGAGGACAATGGAAGAGTTCCGAAGCATTTTTAAACGTCAGCGGAATTCCGAGAACAATGGAAGAGTTCTGAATCATTTTTAAACGGCAGCGGAATTTTGAAAACAATGGAAGAGTTCCGAAGCATTTTTAAACGTCAGCGGAATTCCGAGAACAATGGAAGAGTTCTGAATCATTTTTAAACGTCAGCGGAATTTTGAAAACAATGGAAGAGTTCCGAAGCATTTTTAAACTTCAGCGGAATTTGGAGAACAATCGAAGAGTTCCGAAGCATTTTTAAAAGTCAGCGGAATTCCGAGAACACTGGAAGAGTTCCGAAGCATTTTTAAACTTCAGCGGAATTTGGAGAACAATCGAAGAGTACCGAAGCATTTTTAAAAGTCAGCGGAATTCCGAGAACAATGGAAGCTTTGTGAAGCATTTTTAAACGTCAGCGGAATTCCGAGAACAATGGAAGAGTTCCGAAGCATTTTTAAATGTCAGCGGAATTCTGAGAACAATGGAAGAGTTCCGAAGCATTTTTAAACTTCAGCAGAATTCCGAGAACAATGGAAGAGTTCCGAAGCATACTTAAACTTCAGCAGAATTCCGAGAACAATGGAAGAGTTCCGAAGCATTTTTAAACTTCAAAACTTCAGCAGAATTCCGAGAACAATGGAAGAGTTCCGAAGCATTCTTAAACTTCAGCGGAATTCCGAGAACAATGTAAGAGTTCCGAAGCATTTTTAAAAGTCAGCGGAATTCCGAGAACAATGGAAGAGTTCTGAAGCATTTTTAAACATCAGCGGAATTTTGAAAACAATGGAAGATTTCCGAAGCATTTTTAAACGTCAGCGGAATTCCGAGAACAATGGAAGAGTTCCGAAGCATTTTTAAATGTCAGCGGAATTCCGAGAACAATAGAAGAGTTGTGAAGCAATTTTAAGCGTCAGCGGAATTCCGACAACAATGGAAGAGTTCCGAAGCATTTTTAAAAGTAAGCGGAATTCTGAGAACAATAGAAGAGTTGTGAAGCATTTTTAAGCGTCAGCGGAATTCCGAGAACAATGGACGAATTCCGAAGCATTTTTAAACTTCAAAACTTCAGCAGAATTCCAAGAACAATGGAAGAGTTTCGAAGCATTCTTAAACTTCAGCGGAATTCCGAGAACAAAGGAAGAGTTCCGAAGCATTTTTAAAAGTCAGCGGAATTCCGAGAACAATAGAAGAGTTCCGGAGCATTTTTAAACTTCAGCAGAATTCCTGGATCAATGGAAGAGTTCCGAAGCATTTTTAAAAGTCAGCAGAATTCCGAGAACAATAGAAGGGTACCAAAGCATGTTTAAACTTCAGCGGAATTCTGAGAACAATGTAAGAGTTCCGAAGCATTTTTAAACTTCACCGGAATTCCGAGAACAATGGAAGAGTTCCGAAGCATTTTTAAACGTCAGCGGAATTCCGAGAACAATGGAAGAGTTCTGAAGCATTTTTAAACGTCAGCGGAATTTTGAAAACAATGGAAGATTTCCGAAGCATTTTTAAACGTCAGCGGAGTTCTGCGAACACTGGAAGAGTTCCGAAGCATTTTTAAACTTCAGCGGAATTTGGAGAACAATCGAAGAGTTCCGAAGCATTTTTAAAAGTCAGCGGAATTCCGAGAACACTGGAAGAGTTCCGAAGCATTTTTAAACTTCAGCGGAATTTGGAGAACAATCGAAGAGTTCCGAAGCATTTTTAAAAGTCAGCGGAATTCCGAGAACAATGGAAGCTTTGTGAAGCATTTTTAAACGTCAGCGGAATTCCGAGAACAATGGAAGAGTTCCGAAGCATTTTTAAACGTCAGCGGAATTCCGAGAACAATGGAAGAGTTCTGAAGCCTTTTTAAATGTCAGCGGAATTCCGAGAACAATGGAAGAGTTCTGAAGCATTTTTAAAAGTCAGCGGAATTCTGAGAACAATAGAAGAGTTGTGAAGCAATTTTAAGCGTCAGCGGAATTCCGAGAACAATGGAAGAGTTCTGAAGCATTTTTAAACGTCAGTGGAATTCCGAGAACAATGGAAGAGTTCCGAAGCATTTTTAAACTTCAGCGGAATTTGGAGAACAATCGAAGAGTTCCGAAGCATTTTTAAAAGTCAGCAGAATTCCGAGAACAATGGAAGAGTTCTGAAGCATTTTTAAACATCAGCGGAATTTTGAAAACAATGGAAGATTTCCGAAGCATTTTTAAACGTCAGCGGAATTCCGAGAACAATAGAAGAGTTGTGAAGCATTTTTAAGCGTCAGCGGAATTCCGAGAACAATGGAAGAGTTCCGAAGCATTTTTAAAATTCAGCAGAATTCTGAGAACAATGGAAGAGTTCTGAAGCATTCTTAAACTTCAGCGGAATTCCGAGAACAATGGAAGAGTTTTGAAACAATTTTAAGCGTCAGCGGAATTCCGACAACAATGGAAGAGTTCCGAAGCATTTTTAAAAGTAAGCGGAATTCTGAGAACAATAGAAGAGTTGTGAAGCATTTTTAAGCGTCAGCGGAATTCCGAGAACAATGGACGAATTCCGAAGCATTTTTAAACTTCAAAACTTCAGCAGAATTCCAAGAACAATGGAAGAGTTTCGAAGCATTCTTAAACTTCAGCGGAATTCCGAGAACAAAGGAAGAGTTCCGAAGCATTTTTAAAAGTCAGCGGAATTCCGAGAACAATAGAAGAGTTCCGGAGCATTTTTAAACTTCAGCAGAATTCCGAGAACAATGGAAGAGTTCTGAATCATTTTTAAACGGCAGCGGAATTTTGAAAACAATGGAAGAGTTCCGAAGCATTTTTAAACGTCAGCGGAATTCCGAGAACAATGGAAGAGTTCTGAATCATTTTTAAACGTCAGCGGAATTTTGAAAACAATGGAAGAGTTCCGAAGCATTTTTAAACTTCAGCGGAATTTGGAGAACAATCGAAGAGTTCCGAAGCATTTTTAAAAGTCAGCGGAATTCCGAGAACACTGGAAGAGTTCCGAAGCATTTTTAAACTTCAGCGGAATTTGGAGAACAATCGAAGAGTTCCGAAGCATTTTTAAAAGTCAGCGGAATTCCGAGAACACTGGAAGAGTTCCGAAGCATTTTTAAACTTCAGCAGAATTCCGAGAACAATAGAAGGGTACCAAAGCATGTTTAAACTTCAGCGGAATTCTGAGAACAATGTAAGAGTTCCGAAGCATTTTTAAACTTCACCGGAATTCCGAGAACAATGGAAGAGTTCCGAAGCATTTTTAAACGTCAGCGGAATTCCGAGAACAATGGAAGAGTTCTGAATCATTTTTAAACGTCAGCGGAATTTTGAAAACAATGGAAGAATTCCGAAGCATTTTTAAACGTCAGCGGAATTCCGAGAACAATGGAAGAGTTCTGAATGATTTTTAAACGTCAGCGGAATTTTGAAAACAATGGAAGAGTTCCGAAGCATTTTTAAACTTCAGCGGAATTTGGAGAACAATCGAAGAGTTCCGAAGCATTTTTAAAAGTCAGCGGAATTCCGAGAACACTGGAAGAGTTCCGAAGCATTTTTAAACTTCAGCGGAATTTGGAGAACAATCGAAGAGTTCCGAAGCATTTTTAAATGTCAGCGGAATTCTAGAACAATGGAAGAGTTCCGAAGCATACTTAAACTTCAGCAGAATTTCGAGAACAATGGAAGAGTTCCGAAGCATTTTTAAACTTCAAAACTTCAGCTGAATTCCGAGAACAATGGAAGAGTTCCGAAGCATTTTTAAAAGTCAGCGGAATTCCGAGAACAATGGAAGAGTTCCGAAGCATTTTTAAAAGTCAGCGGAATTCCGAGAACAATGGAAGAGTTCCGAAGCATTTTTAAAAGTCAGCGGAATTCCGAGAACAATGGAAGAGTTCTGAAGCATTTTTAAACGTCAGCGGAATTTTGAAAACAATGGAAGATTTCCGAAGCATTTTTAAACGTCAGCGGAGTTCTGCGAACACTGGAAGAGTTCCGAAGCATTTTTAAACTTCAGCGGAATTTGGAGAACAATCGAAGAGTTCCAAAGCATTTTTAAAAGTCAGCGGAATTCCGAGAACACTGGAAGAGTTCCGAAGCATTTTTAAACTTCAGCGGAATTTGGAGAACAATCGAAGAGTTCCGAAGCATTTTTAAAAGTCAGCGGAATTCCGAGAACAATGGAAGCTTTGTGAAGCATTTTTAAACGTCAGCGGAATTCCGAGAACAATGGAAGAGTTCCGAAGCATTTTTAAACGTCAGCGGAATTCCGAGAACAATGGAAGAGTTCTGAAGCCTTTTTAAATGTCAGCGGAATTCCGAGAACAATGGAAGAGTTCCGAAGCATTTTTAAATGTCAGGGGAATTCTGAGAACAGTGGAAGAGTTCCGAAGCATTTTTAAACTTCAGCAGAATTCCGAGAACAATGGAAGAGTTCCGAAGCATACTTAAACTTCAGCAGAATTCCGAGAACAATGGAAGAGTTCTGAAGCATTTTTTAAAGTCAGCGGAATAACGAGAACAATGGAAGAGTTGTGAAGCATTTTTAAACGTCAGCGGAATTCCAGAACAATGGAAGAGTTCTGAAGCATTTTTAAATGTCAGCGGAATTCTGAAAACAATGGAAGAGTTCTGAAGCATTTTTAAACGTCAGCGGATTTTGAAAACAATGGAAGATTTCCGAAGCATTTTTAAACGTCAGCGGAATTCTGTGAACACTGGAAGAGTTCCGAAGCATTTTTAAACTTCAGCGGAATTTGGAGAACAATCGAAGAGTTCCGAATCAATTTTAAAAGTCAGCGGAATTCCGAGAACAATGGAAGAGTTGTGAAGCATTTTTAAACGTCAGTGGAATTCCAAGAACAATGGAAGAGTTCCGAAGCATTTTTAAACGTCAGCGGAATTCCGAGAACAATGGAAGAGTTCCGAAGCATTTTTAAATGTAAGCGGAATTCTGAGAACAATGGAAGAGATCCGGAGCATTTTTAAACTTCAGCAGAATTCCGAGAACAATGGAAGAGTTCCGAAGCATTTTTAAAAGTCAGCGGAATTCCGAGAACAATAGAAGAGTTGTGAAGCAATTTTAAGAGTCAGCGGAATTCCGAGAACAATGGAAGAGTTCCGAAGCATTTTTAAACGTCAGCGGAATTCCGAGAACAATGGAAGAGTTCCGAAGCATTTTTAAACTTCAGCGGAATTTGGAGAACAATCGAAGAGTTCCAAAGCATTTTTAAAAGTCAGCGGAATTCCGAGAACAATGGAAGCTTTGTGAAGCATTTTTAAACGTCAGCGGAATTCCGAGAACAATGGAAGAGTTGTGAAGCATTTTTAAACGTCAGCGGAATTCCAGAACAATGGAAGAGTTCTGAAGCCTTTTTAAATATCAGCGGAATTCTGAGAACAATGGAAGAGTTCCGAAGCATACTTAAACTTCAGCAGAATTCCGAGAACACTGGAAGAGTTCCGAAGCATTTTTAAACTTCAGCGGAATTTGGAGAACAATCGAAGAGTTCCGAAGCATTTTTAAAAGTCAGCGGAATTCCGAGAACAATGGAAGCTTTGTGAAGCATTTTTAAACGTCAGCGGAATTCCGAGAACAATGGAAGAGTTCCGAAGCATTTTTAAATGTCAGCGGAATTCTGAGAACAGTGGAAGAGTTCCGAAGCATTTTTAAACTTCAGCAGAATTCCGAGAACAATGGAAGAGTTCCGAAGCATACTTAAACTTCAGCAGAATTCCGAGAACAATGGAAGAGTTCTGAAGCATTTTTTAAAGTCAGCGGAATAACGAGAACAATGGAAGAGTTCTGAAGCATTTTTAAATGTCAGCGGAATTCCGAGAACAATGGAAGAGTTCTGAAGCATTTTTAAACGTCAGCGGATTTTGAAAACAATGGAAGATTTCCGAAGCATTTTTAAACGTCAGCGGAATTCCGAGAACAATGGAAGAGTTCCGAAGCATTTTTAAATGTAAGCGGAATTCTGAGAACAATGGAAGAGTTCCGAAGCATTTTTAAACTTCAGCAGAATTCCGAGAACAATGGAAGAGTTCCGAAGCATACCTAAACTTCAGCGGAATTCCGAGAACAATGGAAGAGTTTCGAAGCATTTTTAAAAGTCAGCGGAATTCCGAGAACAATAGAAGAGTTGTGAAGCAATTTTAAGAGTCAGCGGAATTCCGAGAACAATGGAAGAGTTCCGAAGCATTTTTAAATGTCAGCGGAATTCCGAGAACAATGGAAGAGTTCCGAAGCATTTTTAAACTTCAGCGGAATTTGGAGAACAATCGAAGAGTTCCGAAGCATTTTTAAAAGTCAGCGGAATTCCGAGAACAATGGAAGCTTTGTGAAGCATTTTTAAACGTCAGCGGAATTCCGAGAACAATGGAAGAGTTCCAAAGCATTTTTAAACGTCAGCGGAATTCCGAGAACAATGGAAGAGTTCTGAAGCCTTTTTAAATGTCAGCGGAATTCCGAGAACAATGGAAGAGTTCCGAAGCATTTTTAAATGTCAGCGGAATTCTGAGAACAATGGAAGAGTTCCGAAGCATTTTTAAACTTCAGCAGAATTCCGAGAACAATGGAAGAGTTCCGAAGCATACTTAAACTTCAGCAGAATTCCGAGAACAATGGAAGAGTTCTGAAGCATTTTTTAAAGTCAGCGGAATAACGAGAACAATGGAAGAGTTGTGAAGCATTTTTAAACGTCAGCGGAATTCCAGAACAATGGAAGAGTTCCGAAGCATTTTTAAATGTCAGCGGAATTCCGATAACAATGGAAGAGTTCTGAAGCATTTTTAAACGTCAGCGGATTTTGAAAACAATGGAAGATTTCCAAAGCATTTTTAAACGTCAGCGGAATTCTGTGAACACTGGAAGAGTTCCGAAGCATTTTTAAACTTCAGCGGAATTTGGAGAACAATCGAAGAGTTCCGAATCAATTTTAAAAGTCAGCGGAATTCCGAGAACAATGGAAGAGTTGTGAAGCATTTTTAAACGTCAGTAGAATTCCAAGAACAATGGAAGAGTTCCGAAGCATTTTTAAACGTCAGCGGAATTCCGAGAACAATGGAAGAGTTCCGAAGCATTTTTAAACGTCAGCGGAATTCTGAGAACAATGGAAGAGTTCCGAAGCATTTTTAAACTTCAGCAGAATTCCGAGAACAATGGAAGAGTTCCGAAGCATACTTAAACTTCAGCGGAATTCCGAGAACAATGGAAGAGTTTCGAAGCATTTTTAAATGTCAGCGGAATTCCGAGAACAATAGAAGAGTTGTGAAGCAATTTTAAGAGTCAGCGGAATTCGAGAACAATGGAAGAGTTCCGAAGCATTTTTAAAACTCAGCGGAATTCCGAGAACAATGGAAGAGTTCCGAAGCATTTTTAAACATCAGCGGAATTCCGAGAACAATGGAAGAGTTCTGAAGCCTTTTTAAATGTCAGCGGAATTCCGAGAACAATGGAAGAGTTCCGAAGCATTTTTAAATGTCAGCGGAATTCTGAGAACAGTGGAAGAGTTCCGAAGCATTTTTAAACTTCAGCAGAATTCCGAGAACAATGGAAGAGTTCCGAAGCATACTTAAACTTCAGCAGAATTCCGAGAACAATGGAAGAGTTCTGAAGCATTTTTTAAAGCCGGCGGAATTCCGAGAACAATGGAAGAGTTCTGAAGCCTTTTTAAATGTCAGCGGAATTCCGAGAACAATGGAAGAGTTCCGAAGCATTTTTAAAAGTCAGCGGAATTCCGAGAACAATAGAAGAGTTGTGAAGCAATTTTAAGAGTCAGCGGAATTCCGAGAACAATGGAAGAGTTCCGAAGCATTTTTAAATGTCAGCGGAATTCCGAGAACAATGGAAGAGTTCCGAAGCATTTTTAAACTTCAGCGGAATTTGGAGAACAATCGAAGAGTTCCGAAGCATTTTTAAAAGTTAGCGGAATTCCGAGAACAATGGAAGCTTTGTGAAGCATTTTTAAACGTCAGCGGAATTCCGAGAACAATGGAAGAGTTCCGAAGCATTTTTAAACGTCAGCGGAATTCCGAGAACAATGGAAGAGTTCTGAAGCCTTTTTAAATGTCAGCGGAATTCCGAGAACAATGGAAGAGTTCCGAAGCATTTTTAAATGTCAGCGGAATTCTGAGAACAATGGAAGAGTTCCGAAGCATTTTTAAACTTCAGCAGAATTCCGAGAACAATGGAAGAGTTCCGAAGCATACTTAAACTTCAGCAGAATTCCGAGAACAATGGAAGAGTTCTGAAGCATTTTTTAAAGTCAGCGGAATAACGAGAACAATGGAAGAGTTGTGAAGCATTTTTAAACGTCAGCGGAATTCCAGATCAATGGAAGAGTTCCGAAGCATTTTTAAATGTCAGCGGAATTCCGAGAACAATGGAAGAGTTCTGAAGCATTTTTAAACGTCAGCGGATTTTGAAAACAATGGAAGATTTCCGAAGCATTTTTAAACGTCAGCGGAATTCTGTGAACACTGGAAGAGTTCCGAAGCATTTTTAAACTTCAGCGGAATTTGGAGAACAATCGAAGAGTTCCGAATTAATTTTAAAAGTCAGCGGAATTCCGAGAACAATGGAAGAGTTGTGAAGCATTTTTAAACGTCAGTAGAATTCCAAGAACAATGGAAGAGTTCCGAAGCATTTTTAAATGTAAGCGGAATTCTGAGAACAATGGAAGAGTTCCGAAGCATTTTTAAACTTCAGCAGAATTCCGAGAACAATGGAAGAGTTCCGAAGCATACTTAAACTTCAGCGGAATTCCGAGAACAATGGAAGAGTTTCGAAGCATTTTTAAAAGTCAGCGGAATTCCGAGAACAATAGAAGAGTTGTGAAGCAATTTTAAGAGTCAGCGGAATTCGAGAACAATGGAAGAGTTCCGAAGCATTTTTAAAAGTCAGCGGAATTCCGAGAACAATGGAAGAGTTCCGAAGCATTTTTAAACGTCAGCGGAATTGCGAGAACAATGGAAGAGTTCTGAAGCCTTTTTAAATGTCAGCGGAATTCCGAGAACAATGGAAGAGTTCCGAAGCATTTTTAAATGTCAGCGGAATTCTGAGAACAGTGGAAGAGTTCCGGAGCATTTTTAAACTTCAGCAGAATTCCGAGAACAATGGAAGAGTTCCGAAGCATACCTAAACTTCAGCGGAATTCCGAGAACAATGGAAGAGTTTCGAAGCATTTTTAAAAGTCAGCGGAATTCCGAGAACAATAGAAGAGTTGTGAAGCAATTTTAAGAGTCAGCGGAATTCCGAGAACAATGGAAGAGTTCCGAAGCATTTTTAAACGTCAGCGGAATTCCGAGAACAATGGAAGAGTTCCGAAGCATTTTTAAACTTCAGCGGAATTTGGAGAACAATCGAAGAGTTCCAAAGCATTTTTAAAAGTCAGCGGAATTCCGAGAACAATGGAAGCTTTGTGAAGCATTTTTAAACGTCAGCGGAATTCCGAGAACAATGGAAGAGTTGTGAAGCATTTTTAAACGTCAGCGGAATTCCAGAACAATGGAAGAGTTCTGAAGCCTTTTTAAATATCAGCGGAATTCTGAGAACAATGGAAGAGTTCCGAAGCATACTTAAACTTCAGCAGAATTCCGAGAACACTGGAAGAGTTCCGAAGCATTTTTAAACTTCAGCGGAATTTGGAGAACAATCGAAGAGTTCCGAAGCATTTTTAAAAGTCAACGGAATTCCGAGAACAATGGAAGCTTTGTGAAGCATTTTTAAACGTCAGCGGAATTCCGAGAACAATGGAAGAGTTCCGAAGCATTTTTAAATGTCAGCGGAATTCTGAGAACAGTGGAAGAGTTCCGAAGCATTTTTAAACTTCAGCAGAATTCCGAGAACAATGGAAGAGTTCCGAAGCATACTTAAACTTCAGCAGAATTCCGAGAACAATGGAAGAGTTCTGAAGCATTTTTTAAAGTCAGCGGAATAACGAGAACAATGGAAGAGTTCTGAAGCATTTTTAAATGTCAGCGGAATTCCGAGAACAATGGAAGAGTTCTGAAGCATTTTTAAACGTCAGCGGATTTTGAAAACAATGGAAGATTTCCGAAGCATTTTTAAACGTCAGCGGAATTCCGAGAACAATGGAAGAGTTCCGAAGCATTTTTAAATGTAAGCGGAATTCTGAGAACAATGGAAGAGTTCCGAAGCATTTTTAAACTTCAGCAGAATTCCGAGAACAATGGAAGAGTTCCGAAGCATACCTAAACTTCAGCGGAATTCCGAGAACAATGGAAGAGTTTCGAAGCATTTTTAAAAGTCAGCGGAATTCCGAGAACAATAGAAGAGTTGTGAAGCAATTTTAAGAGTCAGCGGAATTCCGAGAACAATGGAAGAGTTCCGAAGCATTTTTAAATGTCAGCGGAATTCCGAGAACAATGGAAGAGTTCCGAAGCATTTTTAAACTTCAGCGGAATTTGGAGAACAATCGAAGAGTTCCGAAGCATTTTTAAAAGTCAGCGGAATTCCGAGAACAATGGAAGCTTTGTGAAGCATTTTTAAACGTCAGCGGAATTCCGAGAACAATGGAAGAGTTCCAAAGCATTTTTAAACGTCAGCGGAATTCCGAGAACAATGGAAGAGTTCTGAAGCCTTTTTAAATGTCAGCGGAATTCCGAGAACAATGGAAGAGTTCCGAAGCATTTTTAAATGTCAGCGGAATTCTGAGAACAATGGAAGAGTTC
This sequence comes from Phyllobates terribilis, assembly GCF_046119375.1. Classification (NCBI taxonomy): domain Eukaryota; kingdom Metazoa; phylum Chordata; class Amphibia; order Anura; family Dendrobatidae; genus Phyllobates; species Phyllobates terribilis. Next base: position 6,998,130 of record NW_027362788.1, on the reverse strand, counting down.
CGAAGCATTTTTAAACTTCAGCAGAATTCCGAGAACAATGGAAGAGTTCCGAAGCATACTTAAACTTCAGCAGAATTCCGAGAACAATGGAAGAGTTCTGAAGCATTTTTTAAAGTCAGCGGAATAACGAGAACAATGGAAGAGTTGTGAAGCATTTTTAAACGTCAGCGGAATTCCAGAACAATGGAAGAGTTCCGAAGCATTTTTAAATGTCAGCGGAATTCCGAGAACAATGGAAGAGTTCTGAAGCATTTTTAAACGTCAGCGGATTTTGAAAACAATGGAAGATTTCCGAAGCATTTTTAAACGTCAGCGGAATTCTGTGAACACTGGAAGAGTTCCGAAGCATTTTTAAACTTCAGCGGAATTTGGAGAACAATCGAAGAGTTCCGAATCAATTTTAAAAGTCAGCGGAATTCCGAGAACAATGGAAGAGTTGTGAAGCATTTTTAAACGTCAGTAGAATTCCAAGAACAATGGAAGAGTTCCGAAGCATTTTTAAACGTCAGCGGAATTCCGAGAACAATGGAAGAGTTCCGAAGCATTTTTAAACGTCAGCGGAATTCTGAGAACAATGGAAGAGTTCCGAAGCATTTTTAAACTTCAGCAGAATTCCGAGAACAATGGAAGAGTTCCGAAGCATACTTAAACTTCAGCGGAATTCCGAGAACAATGGAAGAGTTTCGAAGCATTTTTAAAAGTCAGCGGAATTCCGAGAACAATAGAAGAGTTGTGAAGCAATTTTAAGAGTCAGCGGAATTCGAGAACAATGGAAGAGTTCCGAAGCATTTTTAAAACTCAGCGGAATTCCGAGAACAATGGAAGAGTTCCGAAGCATTTTTAAACGTCAGCGGAATTCCGAGAACAATGGAAGAGTTCTGAAGCCTTTTTAAATGTCAGCGGAATTCCGAGAACAATGGAAGAGTTCCGAAGCATTTTTAAATGTCAGCGGAATTCTGAGAACAGTGGAAGAGTTCCGAAGCATTTTTAAACTTCAGCAGAATTCCGAGAACAATGGAAGAGTTCCGAAGCATACTTAAACTTCAGCAGAATTCCGAGAACAATGGAAGAGTTCTGAAGCATTTTTTAAAGCCGGCGGAATTCCGAGAACAATGGAAGAGTTCTGAAGCCTTTTTAAATGTCAGCGGAATTCCGAGAACAATGGAAGAGTTCCGAAGCATTTTTAAATGTCAGCGGAATTCTGAGAACAGTGGAAGAGTTCCGAAGCATTTTTAAACTTCAGCAGAATTCCGAGAACAATGGAAGAGTTCCGAAGCATACTTAAACTTCAGCAGAATTCCGACAACAATGGAAGAGTTCTGAAGCATTTTTAAATGTCAGCGGAATTCTGAAAACAATGGAAGAGTTCTGAAGCATTTTTAAACATCAGCGGATTTTGAAAACAATGGAAGAGTTCCGAAGCATTTTTAAACTTCAGCAGAATTCCGAGAACAATGGAAGAGTTCCGAAGCATACCTAAACTTCAGCGGAATTCCGAGAACAATGGAAGAGTTTCGAAGCATTTTTAAAAGTCAGCGGAATTCCGAGAACAATAGAAGAGTTGTGAAGCAATTTTAAGAGTCAGCGGAATTCCGAGAACAATGGAAGAGTTCCGAAGCATTTTTAAATGTCAGCGGAATTCCGAGAACAATGGAAGAGTTCCGAAGCATTTTTAAACTTCAGCGGAATTTGGAGAACAATCGAAGAGTTCCGAAGCATTTTTAAAAGTCAGCGGAATTCCGAGAACAATGGAAGCTTTGTGAAGCATTTTTAAACGTCAGCGGAATTCCGAGAACAATGGAAGAGTTCCGAAGCATTTTTAAACGTCAGCGGAATTCCGAGAACAATGGAAGAGTTCTGAAGCCTTTTTAAATGTCAGCGGAATTCCGAGAACAATGGAAGAGTTCCGAAGCATTTTTAAATGTCAGCGGAATTCTGAGAACAATGGAAGAGTTCCGAAGCATTTTTAAACTTCAGCAGAATTCCGAGAACAATGGAAGAGTTCCGAAGCATACTTAAACTTCAGCAGAATTCCGAGAACAATGGAAGAGTTCTGAAGCATTTTTTAAAGTCAGCGGAATAACGAGAACAATGGAAGAGTTGTGAAGCATTTTTAAACGTCAGCGGAATTCCAGAACAATGGAAGAGTTCCGAAGCATTTTTAAACGTCAGCGGAATTCTGTGATCACTGGAAGAGTTCCGAAGCATTTTTAAACTTCAGCGGAATTTGGAGAACAATCGAAGAGTTCCGAATCAATTTTAAAAGTCAGCGGAATTCCGAGAACAATGGAAGAGTTGTGAAGCATTTTTAAACGTCAGTAGAATTCCAAGAACAATGGAAGAGTTCCGAAGCATTTTTAAACGTCAGCGGAATTCCGAGAACAATGGAAGAGTTCCAAAGCATTTTTAAATGTAAGCGGAATTCTGAGAACAATGGAAGAGTTCCGAAGCATTTTTAAACTTCAGCAGAATTCCGAGAACAATGGAAGAGTTCCGAAGCATACTTAAACTTCAGCGGAATTCCGAGAACAATGGAAGAGTTTCGAAGCATTTTTAAAAGTCAGCGGAATTCCGAGAACAATAGAAGAGTTGTGAAGCAATTTTAAGAGTCAGCGGAATTCGAGAACAATGGAAGAGTTCCGAAGCATTTTTAAAAGTCAGCGGAATTCCGAGAACAATGGAAGAGTTCCGAAGCATTTTTAAACGTCAGCGGAATTCCGAGAACAATGGAAGAGTTCTGAAGCCTTTTTAAATGTCAGCGGAATTCCGAGAACAATGGAAGAGTTCCGAAGCATTTTTAAATGTCAGCGGAATTCTGAGAACAGTGGAAGAGTTCCGAAGCATTTTTAAACTTCAGCAGAATTCCGAGAACAATGGAAGAGTTCCGAAGCATACTTAAACTTCAGCAGAATTCCGAGAACAATGGAAGAGTTCTGAAGCATTTTTTAAAGTCAGCGGAATTCCGAGAACAATGGAAGAGTTCTGAAGCCTTTTGAAATGTCAGCGGAATTCCGAGAACAATGGAAGAGTTCCGAAGCATTTTTAAATGTCAGCGGAATTCTGAGAACAGTGGAAGAGTTCCGAAGCATTTTTAAACTTCAGCAGAATTCCGAGAACAATGGAAGAGTTCCGAAGCATACTTAAACTTCAGCAGAATTCCGAGAACAATGGAAGAGTTCTGAAGCATTTTTAAATGTCAGCGGAATTCTGAAAACAATGGAAGAGTTCTGAAGCATTTTTAAACATCAGCGGATTTTGAAAACAATGGAAGATTTCCGAAGCATTTTTAAACTTCAGCAGAATTCCGAGAACAATGGAAGAGTTCCGAAGCATACCTAAACTTCAGCGGAATTCCGAGAACAATGGAAGAGTTTCGAAGCATTTTTAAAAGTCAGCGGAATTCCGAGAACAATAGAAGAGTTGTGAAGCAATTTTAAGAGTCAGCGGAATTCCGAGAACAATGGAAGAGTTCCGAAGCATTTTTAAATGTCAGCGGAATTCCGAGAACAATGGAAGAGTTCCGAAGCATTTTTAAACTTCAGCGGAATTTGGAGAACAATCGAAGAGTTCCGAAGCATTTTTAAAAGTCAGCGGAATTCCGAGAACAATGGAAGCTTTGTGAAGCATTTTTAAACGTCAGCGGAATTCCGAGAACAATGGAAGAGTTCCGAAGCATACTTAAACTTCAGCGGAATTCCGAGAACAATGGAAGAGTTTCGAAGCATTTTTAAAAGTCAGCGGAATTCCGAGAACAATGGAAGAGTTCCGAAGCATTTTTAAACTTCAGCAGAATTCCGAGAACAATGGAAGAGTTCCGAAGCATACTTAAACTTCAGCGGAATTCCGAGAACAATGGAAGAGTTTCGAAGCATTTTTAAAAGTCAGCGGAATTCCGAGAACAATAGAAGAGTTGTGAAGCAATTTTAAGAGTCAGCGGAATTCGAGAACAATGGAAGAGTTCCGAAGCATTTTTAAACGTCAGCGGAATTCCGAGAACAATGGAAGAGTTCCGAAGCATTTTTAAACTTCAGCGGAATTTGGAGAACAATCGAAGAGTTCCGAAGCATTTTTAAAAGTCAGCGGAATTCCGAGAACAATGGAAGCATTGTGAAGCATTTCTCAACGTCAGCGGAATTCCGAGAACAATGGAAGAGTTCCGAAGCATTTTTAAACGTCAGCGGAATTCCGAGAACAATGGAAGAGTTCTGAAGCCTTTTTAAATGTCAGCGGAATTCCGAGAACAATGGAAGAGTTCCGAAGCATTTTTAAATGTCAGCGGAATTCTGAGAACAATGGAAGAGTTCCGAAGCATTTTTAAACTTCAGCAGAATTCCGAGAACAATGGAAGAGATCCGAAGCATACTTAAACTTCAGCAGAATTCCGAGAACAATGGAAGAGTTCTGAAGCATTTTTTAAAGTCAGCGGAATAACGAGAACAATGGAAGAGTTGTGAAGCATTTTTAAACGTCAGCGGAATTCCAGAACAATGGAAGAGTTCCGAAGCATTTTTAAATGTCAGCGGAATTCCGAGAACAATGGAAGAGTTCTGAAGCATTTTTAAACGTCAGCGGATTTTGAAAACAATGGAAGATTTCCGAAGCATTTTTAAACGTCAGCGGAATTCTGTGAACACTGGAAGAGTTCCGAAGCATTTTTAAACTTCAGCGGAATTTGGAGAACAATCGAAGAGTTCCGAATCAATTTTAAAAGTCAGCGGAATTCTGAGAACAATGGAAGAGTTGTGAAGCATTTTTTAACGTCAGTGGAATTCCAAGAACAATGGAAGAGTTCCGAAGCATTTTTAAACGTCAGCGGAATTCCGAGAACAATGGAAGAGTTCCGAAGCATTTTTAAATGTAAGCGGAATTCTGAGAACAATGGAAGAGTTCCGAAGCATTTTTAAACTTCAGCAGAATTCCGAGAACAATGGAAGAGTTCCGAAGCATACTTAAACTTCAGCGGAATTCCGAGAACAATGGAAGAGTTTCGAAGCATTTTTAAAAGTCAGCGGAATTCCGAGAACAATAGAAGAGTTGTGAAGCAATTTTAAGAGTCAGCGGAATTCCGAGAACAATGGAAGAGTTCCGAAGCATTTTTAAAAGTCAGCGGAATTCCGAGAACAATTTAAGAGTTCTGAAGCATTTTTAAACATCAGCGGAATTTTGAAAACAATGGAAGATTTCCGAAGCATTTTTAAAAGTCAGCGGAATTCTGAGAACAATAGAAGAGTTGTGAAGCATTTTTAAGCGTCAGCGGAATTCCGAGAACAATGGAAGAGTTCCGAAGCATTCTTAAACTTCAGCGGAATTCCGAGAACAATGGAAGAGTTCCGAAGCATTTTTAAAAGTCAGCAGAATTCCGAGAACAATAGAAGAGTTCAGAAGCATTTTTAAACTTCAGCAGAATTCCTGGATCAATGGAAGAGTTCCGAAGCATTTTTAAAAGTCAGCAGAATTCCGAGAACAATAGAAGGGTACCAAAGCATGTTTAAACTTCAGCGGAATTCTGAGAACAATGTAAGAGTTCCGAAGCATTTTTAAACTTCACCGGAATTCCGAGAACAATGGAAGAGTTCCGAAGCATTTTTAAACGTCAGCGGAATTTTGAAAACAATGGAAGATTTCCGAAGCATTTTTAAACTTCAGCAGAATTCCTGGATCAATGGAAGAGTTCCGAAGCATTTTTAAAAGTCAGCAGAATTCCGAGAACAATAGAAGGGTACCAAAGCATGTTTAAACTTCAGCGGAATTCTGAGAACAATGTAAGAGTTCCGAAGCATTTTTAAACTTCACCGGAATTCCGAGAACAATGGAAGAGTTCTGAAGCATTTTTAAACGTCAGTGGAATTTTGAAAACAATGGAAGATTTCCGAAGCATTTTTAAACGTCAGCAGAATTCTGCGAACACTGGAAGAGTTCCGAAGCATTTTTAAACTTCAGCGGAATTTGGAGAACAATCGAAGAGTTCCGAAGCATTTTTAAAAGTCAGCGGAATTCCGAGAACACTGGAAGAGTTCCGAAGCATTTTTAAACTTCAGCGGAATTCCGAGAACAATCAAAGAGTTCCGAAGCATTTTTAAAAGTCAGCGGAATTCCGAGAACAATGGAAGAGTTGTGAAGCATTTTTAAACGTCAGCGGAATTCTGAGAACAGTGGAAGAGTTCCGAAGCATTTTTAAACTTCAGCAGAATTCCGAGAACAATGGAAGAGTTCCGAAGCATTTTTAAAAGTCAGCGGAATTCCGAGAACAATGGAAGAGTTCCGAAGCATTTTTAAACGTCAGCGGAATTCCGAGAACAATGGAAGAGTTCTGAAGCCTTTTTAAATGTCAGCGGAATTCCGAGAACAATGGAAGAGTTCTGAAGCATTTTTAAATGTCAGCGGAATTCTGAGAACAGTGGAAGAGTTCACGAAGCATTTTTAAACTTCAGCAGAATTCCGAGAACAATGGAAGAGTTCCGAAGCATACTTAAACTTCAGCAGAATTCCGAGAACAATGGAAGAGTTCTGAAGCATTTTTTAAATTCAGCGGAATTCCAAGAACAATGGAAGAGTTCTGAAGCCTTTTTAAATGTCAGCGGAATTCCGAGAACAATGGAAGAGTTCCGAAGCATTTTTAAATGTCAGCGGAATTCTGAGAACAGTGGAAGAGTTCCGAAGCATTTTTAAACTTCAGCAGAATTCCGAGAACAATGGAAGAGTTTCGAAGCATTTTTAAAAGTCAGCGGAATTCCGAGAACAATAGAAGAGTTGTGAAGCAATTTTAAGAGTCAGCGGAATTCCGAGAACAATGGAAGAGTTCCGAAGCATTTTTAAATGTCAGCGGAATTCCGAGAACAATGGAAGAGTTCCGAAGCATTTTTAAACTTCAGCGGAATTTGGAGAACAATCGAAGAGTTCCGAAGCATTTTTAAAAGTCAGCGGAATTCCGAGAACAATGGAAGCTTTGTGAAGCATTTTTAAACGTCAGCGGAATTCCGAGAACAATGGAAGAGTTCCGTAGCATTTTTAAACGTCAGCGGAATTCCGAGAACAATGGAAGAGTTCTGAAGCCTTTTTAAATGTCAGCGGAATTCCGAGAACAATGGAAGAGTTCCGAAGCATTTTTAAATGTCAGCGGAATTCTGAGAACAATGGAAGAGTTCCGAAGCATTTTTAAACTTCAGCAGAATTCCGAGAACAATGGAAGAGTTCCGAAGCATACTTAAACTTCAGCAGAATTCCGAGAACAATGGAAGAGTTCTGAAGCATTTTTTAAAGTCAGCGGAATAACGAGAACAATGGAAGAGTTGTGAAGCATTTTTAAACGTCAGCGGAATTCCAGAACAATGGAAGAGTTCCGAAGCATTTTTAAACTTCAGCGGAATTTGGAGAACAATCGAAGAGTTCCGAATCAATTTTAAAAGTCAGCGGAATTCCGAGAACAATGGAAGAGTTGTGAAGCATTTTTAAACGTCAGTAGAATTCCAAGAACAATGGAAGAGTTCCGAAGCATTTTTAAACGTCAGCGGAATTCCGAGAACAATGGAAGAGTTCCAAAGCATTTTTAAATGTAAGCGGAATTCTGAGAACAATGGAAGAGTTCCGAAGCATTTTTAAACTTCAGCAGAATTCCGAGAACAATGGAAGAGTTCCGAAGCATACTTAAACTTCAGCGGAATTCCGAGAACAATGGAAGAGTTTCGAAGCATTTTTAAAAGTCAGCGGAATTCCGAGAACAATAGAAGAGTTGTGAAGCAATTTTAAGAGTCAGCGGAATTCGAGAACAATGGAAGAGTTCCGAAGCATTTTTAAAAGTCAGCGGAATTCCGAGAACAATGGAAGAGTTCCGAAGCATTTTTAAACGTCAGCGGAATTCCGAGAACAATGGAAGAGTTCTGAAGCCTTTTTAAATGTCAGCGGAATTCCGAGAACAATGGAAGAGTTCCGAAGCATTTTTAAATGTCAGCGGAATTCTGAGAACAGTGGAAGAGTTCCGAAGCATTTTTAAACTTCAGCAGAATTCCGAGAACAATGGAAGAGTTCCGAAGCATACTTAAACTTCAGCAGAATTCCGAGAACAATGGAAGAGTTCTGAAGCATTTTTTAAAGTCAGCGGAATTCCGAGAACAATGGAAGAGTTCTGAAGCCTTTTTAAATGTCAGCGGAATTCCGAGAACAATGGAAGAGTTCCGAAGCATTTTTAAATGTCAGCGGAATTCTGAGAACAGTGGAAGAGTTCCGAAGCATTTTTAAACTTCAGCAGAATTCCGAGAACAATGGAAGAGTTCCGAAGCATACTTAAACTTCAGCAGAATTCCGAGAACAATGGAAGAGTTCTGAAGCATTTTTAAATGTCAGCGGAATTCTGAAAACAATGGAAGAGTTCTGAAGCATTTTTAAACATCAGCGGATTTTGAAAACAATGGAAGATTTCCGAAGCATTTTTAAACTTCAGCAGAATTCCGAGAACAATGGAAGAGTTCCGAAGCATACCTAAACTTCAGCGGAATTCCGAGAACAATGGAAGAGTTTCGAAGCATTTTTAAAAGTCAGCGGAATTCCGAGAACAATAGAAGAGTTGTGAAGCAATTTTAAGAGTCAGCGGAATTCCGAGAACAATGGAAGAGTTCCGAAGCATTTTTAAATGTCAGCGGAATTCCGAGAACAATGGAAGAGTTCCGAAGCATTTTTAAACTTCAGCGGAATTTGGAGAACAATCGAAGAGTTCCGAAGCATTTTTAAAAGTCAGCGGAATTCCGAGAACAATGGAAGCTTTGTGAAGCATTTTTAAACGTCAGCGGAATTCCGAGAACAATGGAAGAGTTCCGAAGCATTTTTAAACTTCAGCAGAATTCCGAGAACAATGGAAGAGTTCCGAAGCATACTTAAACTTCAGCGGAATTCCGAGAACAATGGAAGAGTTTCGAAGCATTTTTAAAAGTCAGCGGAATTCCGAGAACAATAGAAGAGTTGTGAAGCAATTTTAAGAGTCAGCGGAATTCGAGAACAATGGAAGAGTTCCGAAGCATTTTTAAACGTCAGCGGAATTCCGAGAACAATGGAAGAGTTCCGAAGCATTTTTAAACTTCAGCGGAATTTGGAGAACAATCGAAGAGTTCCGAAGCATTTTTAAAAGTCAGCGGAATTCCGAGAACAATGGAAGCATTGTGAAGCATTTCTCAACGTCAGCGGAATTCCGAGAACAATGGAAGAGTTCCGAAGCATTTTTAAACGTCAGCGGAATTCCGAGAACAATGGAAGAGTTCTGAAGCCTTTTTAAATGTCAGCGGAATTCCGAGAACAATGGAAGAGTTCCGAAGCATTTTTAAATGTCAGCGGAATTCTGAGAACAATGGAAGAGTTCCGAAGCATTTTTAAACTTCAGCAGAATTCCGAGAACAATGGAAGAGATCCGAAGCATACTTAAACTTCAGCAGAATTCCGAGAACAATGGAAGAGTTCTGAAGCATTTTTTAAAGTCAGCGGAATAACGAGAACAATGGAAGAGTTGTGAAGCATTTTTAAACGTCAGCGGAATTCCAGAACAATGGAAGAGTTCCGAAGCATTTTTAAATGTCAGCGGAATTCCGAGAACAATGGAAGAGTTCTGAAGCATTTTTAAACGTCAGCGGATTTTGAAAACAATGGAAGATTTCCGAAGCATTTTTAAACGTCAGCGGAATTCTGTGAACACTGGAAGAGTTCCGAAGCATTTTTAAACTTCAGCGGAATTTGGAGAACAATCGAAGAGTTCCGAATCAATTTTAAAAGTCAGCGGAATTCTGAGAACAATGGAAGAGTTGTGAAGCATTTTTTAACGTCAGTGGAATTCCAAGAACAATGGAAGAGTTCCGAAGCATTTTTAAACGTCAGCGGAATTCCGAGAACAATGGAAGAGTTCCGAAGCATTTTTAAATGTAAGCGGAATTCTGAGAACAATGGAAGAGTTCCGAAGCATTTTTAAACTTCAGCAGAATTCCGAGAACAATGGAAGAGTTCCGAAGCATACTTAAACTTCAGCGGAATTCCGAGAACAATGGAAGAGTTTCGAAGCATTTTTAAAAGTCAGCGGAATTCCGAGAACAATAGAAGAGTTGTGAAGCAATTTTAAGAGTCAGCGGAATTCCGAGAACAATGGAAGAGTTCCGAAGCATTTTTAAAAGTCAGCGGAATTCCGAGAACAATTTAAGAGTTCTGAAGCATTTTTAAACATCAGCGGAATTTTGAAAACAATGGAAGATTTCCGAAGCATTTTTAAAAGTCAGCGGAATTCTGAGAACAATAGAAGAGTTGTGAAGCATTTTTAAGCGTCAGCGGAATTCCGAGAACAATGGAAGAGTTCCGAAGCATTCTTAAACTTCAGCGGAATTCCGAGAACAATGGAAGAGTTCCGAAGCATTTTTAAAAGTCAGCAGAATTCCGAGAACAATAGAAGAGTTCAGAAGCATTTTTAAACTTCAGCAGAATTCCTGGATCAATGGAAGAGTTCCGAAGCATTTTTAAAAGTCAGCAGAATTCCGAGAACAATAGAAGGGTACCAAAGCATGTTTAAACTTCAGCGGAATTCTGAGAACAATGTAAGAGTTCCGAAGCATTTTTAAACTTCACCGGAATTCCGAGAACAATGGAAGAGTTCCGAAGCATTTTTAAACGTCAGCGGAATTTTGAAAACAATGGAAGATTTCCGAAGCATTTTTAAACTTCAGCAGAATTCCTGGATCAATGGAAGAGTTCCGAAGCATTTTTAAAAGTCAGCAGAATTCCGAGAACAATAGAAGGGTACCAAAGCATGTTTAAACTTCAGCGGAATTCTGAGAACAATGTAAGAGTTCCGAAGCATTTTTAAACTTCACCGGAATTCCGAGAACAATGGAAGAGTTCTGAAGCATTTTTAAACGTCAGTGGAATTTTGAAAACAATGGAAGATTTCCGAAGCATTTTTAAACGTCAGCAGAATTCTGCGAACACTGGAAGAGTTCCGAAGCATTTTTAAACTTCAGCGGAATTTGGAGAACAATCGAAGAGTTCCGAAGCATTTTTAAAAGTCAGCGGAATTCCGAGAACACTGGAAGAGTTCCGAAGCATTTTTAAACTTCAGCGGAATTCCGAGAACAATCAAAGAGTTCCGAAGCATTTTTAAAAGTCAGCGGAATTCCGAGAACAATGGAAGAGTTGTGAAGCATTTTTAAACGTCAGCGGAATTCTGAGAACAGTGGAAGAGTTCCGAAGCATTTTTAAACTTCAGCAGAATTCCGAGAACAATGGAAGAGTTCCGAAGCATTTTTAAAAGTCAGCGGAATTCCGAGAACAATGGAAGAGTTCCGAAGCATTTTTAAACGTCAGCGGAATTCCGAGAACAATGGAAGAGTTCTGAAGCCTTTTTAAATGTCAGCGGAATTCCGAGAACAATGGAAGAGTTCCGAAGCATTTTTAAATGTCAGCGGAATTCTGAGAACAGTGGAAGAGTTCCGAAGCATTTTTAAACTTCAGCAGAATTCCGAGAACAATGGAAGAGTTCCGAAGCATACTTAAACTTCAGCAGAATTCCGAGAACAATGGAAGAGTTCTGAAGCATTTTTTAAATTCAGCGGAATTCCGAGAACAATGGAAGAGTTCTGAAGCCTTTTTAAATGTCAGCGGAATTCCGAGAACAATGGAAGAGTTCCGAAGCATTTTTAAATGTCAGCGGAATTCTGAGAACAGTGGAAGAGTTCCGAAGCATTTTTAAACTTCAGCAGAATTCCGAGAACAATGGAAGAGTTCCGAAGCATACTTAAACTTCAGCAGAATTCCGAGAACAATGGAAGAGTTCTGAAGCATTTTTAAATGTCAGCGGAATTCTGAAAACAATGGAAGAGTTCTGAAGCATTTTTAAACATCAGCGGATTTTGAAAACAATGGAAGAGTTCCGAAGCATTTTTAAACTTCAGCAGAATTCCGAGAACAATGGAAGAGTTCCGAAGCATACCTAAACTTCAGCGGAATTCCGAGAACAATGGAAGAGTTTCGAAGCATTTTTAAAAGTCAGCGGAATTCCGAGAACAATAGAAGAGTTGTGAAGCAATTTTAAGAGTCAGCGGAATTCCGAGAACAATGGAAGAGTTCCGAAGCATTTTTAAATGTCAGCGGAATTCCGAGAACAATGGAAGAGTTCCGAAGCATTTTTAAACTTCAGCGGAATTTGGAGAACAATCGAAGAGTTCCGAAGCATTTTTAAAAGTCAGCGGAATTCCGAGAACAATGGAAGCTTTGTGAAGCATTTTTAAACGTCAGCGGAATTCCGAGAACAATGGAAGAGTTCCGAAGCATTTTTAAACTTCAGCAGAATTCCGAGAACAATGGAAGAGTTCCGAAGCATACTTAAACTTCAGCGGAATTCCGAGAACAATGGAAGAGTTTCGAAGCATTTTTAAAAGTCAGCGGAATTCCGAGAACAATAGAAGAGTTGTGAATCAATTTTAAGAGTCAGCGGAATTCGAGAACAATGGAAGAGTTCCGAAGCATTTTTAAACGTCAGCGGAATTCCGAGAACAATGGAAGAGTTCCGAAGCATTTTTAAACTTCAGCGGAATTTGGAGAACAATCGAAGAGTTCCGAAGCATTTTTAAAAGTCAGCGGAATTCCGAGAACAATGGAAGCTTTGTGAAGCATTTTTCAACGTCAGCGGAATTCCGAGAACAATGGAAGAGTTCCGAAGCATTTTTAAACGTCAGCGGAATTCCGAGAACAATGGAAGAGTTCTGAAGCCTTTTTAAATGTCAGCGCAATTCCGAGAACAATGGAAGAGTTCCGAAGCATTTTTAAATGTCAGCGGAATTCTGAGAACAATGGAAGAGTTCCGAAGCATTTTTAAACTTCAGCAGAATTCCGAGAACAATGGAAGAGATCCGAAGCATACTTAAACTTCAGCAGAATTCCGAGAACAATGGAAGAGTTCTGAAGCATTTTTTAAAGTCAGCGGAATAACGAGAACAATGGAAGAGTTGTGAAGCATTTTTAAACGTCAGCGGAATTCCAGAACAATGGAAGAGTTCCGAAGCATTTTTAAATGTCAGCGGAATTCCGAGAACAATGGAAGAGTTCTGAAGCATTTTTAAACGTCAGCGGATTTTGAAAACAATGGAAGCTTTCCGAAGCATTTTTAAACGTCAGCGGAATTCTGTGAACACTGGAAGAGTTCCGAAGCATTTTTAAACTTCAGCGGAATTTGGAGAACAATCGAAGAGTTCCGAATCAATTTTAAAAGTCAGCGGAATTCTGAGAACAATGGAAGAGTTGTGAAGCATTTTTTAACGTCAGTGGAATTCCAAGAACAATGGAAGAGTTCCGAAGCATTTTTAAACGTCAGCGGAATTCCGAGAACTATGGAAGAGTTCCGAAGCATTTTTAAATGTAAGCGGAATTCTGAGAACAATGGAAGAGTTCCGAAGCATTTTTAAACTTCAGCAGAATTCCGAGAACAATGGAAGAGTTCCGAAGCATACTTAAACTTCAGCGGAATTCCGAGAACAATGGAAGAGTTTCGAAGCATTTTTAAAAGTCAGCGGAATTCCGAGAACAATAGAAGAGTTGTGAAGCAATTTTAAGAGTCAGCGGAATTCCGAGAACAATGGAAGAGTTCCGAAGCATTTTTAAAAGTCAGCGGAATTCCGAGAACAATTTAAGAGTTCTGAAGCATTTTTAAACATCAGCGGAATTTTGAAAACAATGGAAGATTTCCGAAGCATTTTTAAAAGTCAGCGGAATTCTGAGAACAATAGAAGAGTTGTGAAGCATTTTTAAGCGTCAGCGGAATTCCGAGAACAATGGAAGAGTTCCGAAGCATTCTTAAACTTCAGCGGAATTCCGAGAACAATGGAAGAGTTCCGAAGCATTTTTAAAAGTCAGCAGAATTCCGAGAACAATAGAAGAGTTCAGAAGCATTTTTAAACTTCAGCAGAATTCCTGGATCAATGGAAGAGTTCCGAAGCATTTTTAAAAGTCAGCAGAATTCCGAGAACAATAGAAGGGTACCAAAGCATGTTTAAACTTCAGCGGAATTCTGAGAACAATGTAAGAGTTCCGAAGCATTTTTAAACTTCACCGGAATTCCGAGAACAATGGAAGAGTTCCGAAGCATTTTTAAACGTCAGCGGAATTTTGAAAACAATGGAAGATTTCCGAAGCATTTTTAAACTTCAGCAGAATTCTGCGAACACTGGAAGAGTTCCGAAGCATTTTTAAACTTCAGCGGAATTTGGAGAACAATCGAAGAGTTCCGAAGCATTTTTAAAAGTCAGCGGAATTCCGAGAACACTGGAAGAGTTCCGAAGCATTTTTAAACTTCAGCGGAATTTGGAGAACAATCAAAGAGTTCCGAAGCATTTTTAAAAGTCAGCGGAACTCCGAGAACAATGGAAGAGTTGTGAAGCATTTTTAAACGTCAGCGGAATTCCGAGAACAATGGAAGAGTTCCGAAGCATTTTTAAACGTCAGCGGAATTCCGATAACAATGGAAGAGTTCTGAAGCCTTTTTAAATGTCAGCGGAATTCCGAGAACAATGGAAGACTTCTGAAGCATTTTTAAATGTCAGCGGAATTCTGAGAACAATGGAAGAGTTCCGAAGCATTTTTAAACTTCAGCGGAATTTGGAGAACAATCAAAGAGTTCCGAAGCATTTTTAAAAGTCAGCGGAATTCCGAGAACAATGGAAGAGTTGTGAAGCATTTTTAAACGTCAGCGGAATTCCGAGAACAATGGAAGAGTTCCGAAGCATTTTTAAACGTCAGCGGAATTCCGAGAACAATGGAAGAGCTCTGAAGCCTTTTTAAATGTCAGCGGAATTCCGAGAGCAATGGAAGACTTCTGAAGCATTTTTAAATGTCAGCAGAATTCTGAGAACAATGGAAGAGTTCCGAAGCATTTTTAAACTTCAGCAGAATTCCGAGAACAATGGAATAGTTCCGAAGTATACTTAAACTTCAGCGGAATTCCGAGAACAATGGAAGAATTCTGAAGCATTTTTAAAAGTCAGCGGAATACTGAGAACAATGGAAGAGTTGTGAAGCATTTTTAAACGTCAGCGGAATTCCAGAACAATGGAAGAGTTCCGAAGCATTTTTAAATGTCAGCGGAATTCCGAGAACAATGGAAGAGTTCTGAAGCATTTTTAAACGTCAGCGGATTTTGAAAACAATGGAAGATTTCCGAAGCATTTTTAAACGTCAGCGGAATTTGGAGAACAATCGAAGAGTTCCGAAGCATTTTTAAACTTCAACGGAATTTGGAGAACAATCGAAGAGTTCCGAAGCAATTTTAAAAGTCAGCGGAATTCCGAGAACAATGGAAGAGTTGTGAAGCATTTTTAAACGTCAGTGGAATTCCAAGAACAATGGAAGAGTTCCGAAGCATTTTTAAACTTCAACGGAATTTGGAGAACAATCGAAGAGTTCCGAAGCAATTTTAAAAGTCAGCGGAATTCCGAGAACAATGGAAGAGTTGTGAAGCATTTTTAAACGTCAGTGGAATTCCAAGAACAATGGAAGAGTTCCGAAGCATTTTTAAATGTCAGCGGAATTCTGAGAACAATGGAAGAGTTCCGAAGCATTTTTAAACTTCAGCAGAATTCCGAGAACAATGGAAGAGTTCCGAAGCATACTTAAACTTCAGCGGAATTCCGAGAACAATGGAAGAGTTCAGAAGCATTTTTAAAAGTCAGCGGAATTCCGAGAACAATGGAAGAGTTGTGAAGCATTTTTAAACGTCAGCGGAATTCCGAGAACAATGGAAGAGTTCCGAAGCATTTTTAAACGTCAGCGGAATTCCGAGAACAATGGAAGAGCTCTGAAGCCTTTTTAAATGTCAGCGGAATTCCGAGAGCAATGGAAGACTTCTGAAGCATTTTTAAATGTCAGCGGAATTCTGAGAACAATGGAAGAGTTCCGAAGCATTTTTAAACTTCAGCAGAATTCCGAGAACAATGGAATAGTTCCGAAGTATACTTAAACTTCAGCGGAATTCCGAGAACAATGGAAGAATTCTGAAGCATTTTTAAAAGTCAGCGGAATACTGAGAACAATGGAAGAGTTGTGAAGCATTTTTAAACGTCAGCGGAATTCCAGAACAATGGAAGAGTTCCGAAGCATTTTTAAATGTCAGCGGAATTCCGAGAACAATGGAAGAGTTCTGAAGCATTTTTAAACGTCAGCGGATTTTGAAAACAATGGAAGATTTCCGAAGCATTTTTAAACGTCAGCGGAATTTGGAGAACAATCGAAGAGTTCCGAAGCATTTTTAAACTTCAACGGAATTTGGAGAACAATCGAAGAGTTCCGAAGCAATTTTAAAAGTCAGCGGAATTCCGAGAACAATGGAAGAGTTGTGAAGCATTTTTAAACGTCAGTGGAATTCCAAGAACAATGGAAGAGTTCCGAAGCATTTTTAAATGTCAGCGGAATTCTGAGAACAATGGAAGAGTTCCGAAGCATTTTTAAACTTCAGCAGAATTCCGAGAACAATGGAAGAGATCCGAAGCATACTTAAACTTCAGCAGAATTCCGAGAACAATGGAAGAGTTCTGAAGCATTTTTTAAAGTCAGCGGAATAACGAGAACAATGGAAGAGTTGTGAAGCATTTTTAAACGTCAGCGGAATTCCAGAACAATGGAAGAGTTCCGAAGCATTTTTAAATGTCAGCGGAATTCCGAGAACAATGGAAGAGTTCTGAAGCATTTTTAAACGTCAGCGGATTTTGAAAACAATGGAAGATTTCCGAAGCATTTTTAAACGTCAGCGGAATTCTGTGAACACTGGAAGAGTTCCGAAGCATTTTTAAACTTCAGCGGAATTTGGAGAACAATCGAAGAGTTCCGAATCAATTTTAAAAGTCAGCGGAATTCTGAGAACAATGGAAGAGTTGTGAAGCATTTTTTAACGTCAGTGGAATTCCAAGAACAATGGAAGAGTTCCGAAGCATTTTTAAACGTCAGCGGAATTCCGAGAACAATGGAAGAGTTCCGAAGCATTTTTAAATGTAAGCGGAATTCTGAGAACAATGGAAGAGTTCCGAAGCATTTTTAAACTTCAGCAGAATTCCGAGAACAATGGAAGAGTTCCGAAGCATACTTAAACTTCAGCGGAATTCCGAGAACAATGGAAGAGTTTCGAAGCATTTTTAAAAGTCAGCGGAATTCCGAGAACAATAGAAGAGTTGTGAAGCAATTTTAAGAGTCAGCGGAATTCCGAGAACAATGGAAGAGTTCCGAAGCATTTTTAAAAGTCAGCGGAATTCCGAGAACAATTTAAGAGTTCTGAAGCATTTTTAAACATCAGCGGAATTTTGAAAACAATGGAAGATTTCCGAAGCATTTTTAAAAGTCAGCGGAATTCTGAGAACAATAGAAGAGTTGTGAAGCATTTTTAAGCGTCAGCGGAATTCCGAGAACAATGGAAGAGTTCCGAAGCATTCTTAAACTTCAGCGGAATTCCGAGAACAATGGAAGAGTTCCGAAGCATTTTTAAAAGTCAGCAGAATTCCGAGAACAATAGAAGAGTTCAGAAGCATTTTTAAACTTCAGCAGAATTCCTGGATCAATGGAAGAGTTCCGAAGCATTTTTAAAAGTCAGCAGAATTCCGAGAACAATAGAAGGGTACCAAAGCATTTTTAAACGTCAGCGGAATTCCGAGAACAATGGAAGAGTTCTGAAGCCTTTTTAAATGTCAGCGGAATTCCGAGAACAATGGAAGACTTCTGAAGCATTTTTAAATGTCAGCGGAATTCTGAGAACAATGGAAGAGTTCCGAAGCATTTTTAAACTTCAGCGGAATTTGGAGAACAATCAAAGCGTTCCGAAGCATTTTTAAAAGTCAGCGGAATTCCGAGAACAATGGAAGAGTTGTGAAGCATTTTTAAACGTCAGCGGAATTCCGAGAACAATGGAAGAGTTCCGAAGCATTTTTAAACGTCAGCGGAATTCCGAGAACAATGGAAGAGCTCTGAAGCCTTTTTAAATGTCAGCGGAATTCCGAGAGCAATGGAAGACTTCTGAAGCATTTTTAAATGTCAGCGGAATTCTGAGAACAATGGAAGAGTTCCGAAGCATTTTTAAACTTCAGCAGAATTCCGAGAACAATGGAATAGTTCCGAAGTATACTTAAACTTCAGCGGAATTCCGAGAACAATGGAAGAATTCTGAAGCATTTTTAAAAGTCAGCGGAATACTGAGAACAATGGAAGAGTTGTGAAGCATTTTTAAACGTCAGCGGAATTCCAGAACAATGGAAGAGTTCCGAAGCATTTTTAAATGTCAGCGGAATTCCGAGAACAATGGAAGAGTTCTGAAGCATTTTTAAACGTCAGCGGATTTTGAAAACAATGGAAGATTTCCGAAGCATTTTTAAACGTCAGCGGAATTTGGAGAACAATCGAAGAGTTCCGAAGCATTTTTAAACTTCAACGGAATTTGGAGAACAATCGAAGAGTTCCGAAGCAATTTTAAAAGTCAGCGGAATTCCGAGAACAATGGAAGAGTTTTGAAGCATTTTTAAACGTCAGTGGAATTCCAAGAACAATGGAAGAGTTCCGAAGCATTTTTAAATGTCAGCGGAATTCTGAGAACAATGGAAGAGTTCCGAAGCATTTTTAAACTTCAGCAGAATTCCGAGAACAATGGAAGAGTTCCGAAGCATACTTAAACTTCAGCGGAATTCCGAGAACAATGGAAGAGTTGTGAAGCATTTTTAAACGTCAGCGGAATTCCGAGAACAATGGAAGAGTTCCGAAGCATTTTTAAACGTCAGCGGAATTCCAAGAACAATGGAAGAGTTCTGAAGCATTTTTAAACTTCAGCGGAATTTGGAGAACAATCAAAGAGTTCCGAAGCATTTTTAAAAGTCAGCGGAATTCCGAGAACAATGGAAGAGTTGTGAAGCATTTTTAAACGTCAGCGGAATTCCGAGAACAATGGAAGAGTTCCGAAGCATTTTTAAACGTCAGCGGAATTCCGAGAACAATGGAAGAGTTCTGAAGCCTTTTTAAATGTCAGCGGAATTCCGAGAACAATGGAAGACTTCTGAAGCATTTTTAAATGTCAGCGGAATTCTGAGAACAATGGAAGAGTTCCGAAGCATTTTTAAACTTCAGCGGAATTTGGAGAACAATCAAAGAGTTCCGAAGCATTTTTAAAAGTCAGCGGAATTCCGAGAACAATGGAAGAGTTGTGAAGCATTTTTAAACGTCAGCGGAATTCCAGAACAATGGAAGAGTTCCGAAGCATTTTTAAATGTCAGCGGAATTCCGAGAACAATGGAAGAGTTCTGAAGCATTTTTAAACGTCAGCGGATTTTGAAAACAATGGAAGATTTCCGAAGCATTTTTAAACGTCAGCGGAATTTGGAGAACAATCGAAGAGTTCCGAAGCATTTTTAAACTTCAACGGAATTTGGAGAACAATCGAAGAGTTCCGAAGCAATTTTAAAAGTCAGCGGAATTCCAAGAACAATGGAAGAGTTCCGAAGCATTTTTAAATGTCAGCGGAATTCTGAGAACAATGGAAGAGTTCCGAAGCATTTTTAAACTTCAGCAGAATTCCGAGAACAATGGAAGAGTTCCGAAGCATACTTAAACTTCAGCGGAATTCCGAGAACAATGGAAGAGTTGTGAAGCATTTTTAAACGTCAGCGGAATTCCGAGAACAATGGAAGAGTTCCGAAGCATTTTTAAACGTCAGCGGAATTCCAAGAACAATGGAAGAGTTCTGAAGCCTTTTTAAATGTCAGCGTAATTCCGAGAACAATGGAAGAGTTCTGAAGCCTTTTTAAATGTCAGCGTAATTCCGAGAACAATGGAAGAGTTCCGAAGCATTTTTAAACTTCAGCAGAATTCCGAGAACACTGGAAGAGTTCCGAAGCATTTTTAAACTTCAGCGGAATTTGGAGAACAATCAAAGAGTTCCGAAGCTTTTTTAAAAGTCAGCGGAATTCCGAGAACAATGGAAGAGTTGTGAAGCATTTTTAAACGTCAGCGGAATTCCGAGAACAATGGAAGAGTTCCGAAGCATTTTTAAACGTCAGCGGAATTCCGAGAACAATGGAAGAGTTCTGAAGCCTTTTTAAATGTCAGCGGAATTCCGAGAACAATGGAAGAGTTCCGAAGCATTTTTTAACGTCAGCGGAATTTGGAGAACAATCGAAGAGTTCCGAAGCATTTTTAAAAGTCAGCGGAATTCCGAGAACAATGGAAGCTTTGTGAAGCATTTTTAAACGTCAGCGGAATTCCGAGAACAATGGAAGAGTTCCGAAGCATTTTTAAACGTCAGCGGAATTCCGAGAACAATGGAAGAGTTCTGAAGCCTTTTTAAATGTCAGCGGAATTCCGAGAACAATGGAAGAGTTCCGAAGCATTTTTAAATGTCAGCGGAATTCTGAGAACAATGGAAGAGTTCCGAAGCATTTTTAAACTTCAGCAGAATTCCGAGAACAATGGAAGAGTTCCGAAGCATACTTAAACTTCAGCAGAATTCCGAGAACAATGGAAGAGTTCTGAAGCATTTTTTAAAGTCAGCGGAATAACGAGAACAATGGAAGAGTTGTGAAGCATTTTTAAACGTCAGCGGAATTCCAGAACAATGGAAGAGTTCCGAAGCATTTTTAAACGTCAGCGGAATTCTGTGAACACTGGAAGAGTTCCGAAGCATTTTTAAACTTCAGCGGAATTTGGAGAACAATCGAAGAGTTCCGAATCAATTTTAAAAGTCAGCGGAATTCCGAGAACAATGGAAGAGTTGTGAAGCATTTTTAAACGTCAGTAGAATTCCAAGAACAATGGAAGAGTTCCGAAGCATTTTTAAACGTCAGCGGAATTCCGAGAACAATGGAAGAGTTCCAAAGCATTTTTAAATGTAAGCGGAATTCTGAGAACAATGGAAGAGTTTCGAAGCATTTTTAAAAGTCAGCGGAATTCCGAGAACAATAGAAGAGTTGTGAAGCAATTTTAAGAGTCAGCGGAATTCGAGAACAATGGAAGAGTTCCGAAGCATTTTTAAAAGTCAGCGGAATTCCGAGAACAATGGAAGAGTTCCGAAGCATTTTTAAACGTCAGCGGAATTCCGAGAACAATGGAAGAGTTCTGAAGCCTTTTTAAATGTCAGCGGAATTCCGAGAACAATGGAAGAGTTCCGAAGCATTTTTAAATGTCAGCGGAATTCTGAGAACAGTGGAAGAGTTCCGAAGCATTTTTAAACTTCAGCAGAATTCCGAGAACAATGGAAGAGTTCCGAAGCATACTTAAACTTCAGCAGAATTCCGAGAACAATGGAAGAGTTCTGAAGCATTTTTTAAAGTCAGCGGAATTCCGAGAACAATGGAAGAGTTCTGAAGCCTTTTTAAATGTCAGCGGAATTCCGAGAACAATGGAAGAGTTCCGAAGCATTTTTAAATGTCAGCGGAATTCTGAGAACAGTGGAAGAGTTCCGAAGCATTTTTAAACTTCAGCAGAATTCCGAGAACAATGGAAGAGTTCCGAAGCATACTTAAACTTCAGCAGAATTCCGAGAACAATGGAAGAGTTCTGAAGCATTTTTAAATGTCAGCGGAATTCTGAAAACAATGGAAGAGTTCTGAAGCATTTTTAAACATCAGCGGATTTTGAAAACAATGGAAGAGTTCCGAAGCATTTTTAAACTTCAGCAGAATTCCGAGAACAATGGAAGAGTTCCGAAGCATACCTAAACTTCAGCGGAATTCCGAGAACAATGGAAGAGTTTCGAAGCATTTTTAAAAGTCAGTGGAATTCCGAGAACAATAGAAGAGTTGTGAAGCAATTTTAAGAGTCAGCGGAATTCCGAGAACAATGGAAGAGTTCCGAAGCATTTTTAAATGTCAGCGGAATTCCGAGAACAATGGAAGAGTTCCGAAGCATTTTTAAACTTCAGCGGAATTTGGAGAACAATCGAAGAGTTCCGAAGCATTTTTAAAAGTCAGCGGAATTCCGAGAACAATGGAAGCTTTGTGAAGCATTTTTAAACGTCAGCGGAATTCCGAGAACAATGGAAGAGTTCCGAAGCATTTTTAAACTTCAGCAGAATTCCGAGAACAATGGAAGAGTTCCGAAGCATTTTTAAAAGTCAGCGGAATTCCGAGAACAATGGAAGAGTTGTGAAGCATTTTTAAACGTCAGCGGAATTCCGAGAACAATGGAAGAGTTCCGAAGCATTTTTAAACGTCAGCGGAATTCCGAGAACAATGGAAGAGCTCTGAAGCCTTTTTAAATGTCAGCGGAATTCCGAGAGCAATGGAAGACTTCTGAAGCATTTTTAAATGTCAGCGGAATTCTGAGAACAATGGAAGAGTTCCGAAGCATTTTTAAACTTCAGCAGAATTCCGAGAACAATGGAATAGTTCCGAAGTATACTTAAACTTCAGCGGAATTCCGAGAACAATGGAAGAATTCTGAAGCATTTTTAAAAGTCAGCGGAATACTGAGAACAATGGAAGAGTTGTGAAGCATTTTTAAACGTCAGCGGAATTCCAGAACAATGGAAGAGTTCCGAAGCATTTTTAAATGTCAGCGGAATTCCGAGAACAATGGAAGAGTTCTGAAGCATTTTTAAACGTCAGCGGATTTTGAAAACAATGGAAGATTTCCGAAGCATTTTTAAACGTCAGCGGAATTTGGAGAACAATCGAAGAGTTCCGAAGCATTTTTAAACTTCAACGGAATTTGGAGAACAATCGAAGAGTTCCGAAGCAATTTTAAAAGTCAGCGGAATTCCGAGAACAATGGAAGAGTTGTGAAGCATTTTTAAACGTCAGTGGAATTCCAAGAACAATGGAAGAGTTCCGAAGCATTTTTAAATGTCAGCGGAATTCTGAGAACAATGGAAGAGTTCCGAAGCATTTTTAAACTTCAGCAGAATTCCGAGAACAATGGAAGAGATCCGAAGCATACTTAAACTTCAGCAGAATTCCGAGAACAATGGAAGAGTTCTGAAGCATTTTTTAAAGTCAGCGGAATAACGAGAACAATGGAAGAGTTGTGAAGCATTTTTAAACGTCAGCGGAATTCCAGAACAATGGAAGAGTTCCGAAGCATTTTTAAATGTCAGCGGAATTCCGAGAACAATGGAAGAGTTCTGAAGCATTTTTAAACGTCAGCGGATTTTGAAAACAATGGAAGATTTCCGAAGCATTTTTAAACGTCAGCGGAATTCTGTGAACACTGGAAGAGTTCCGAAGCATTTTTAAACTTCAGCGGAATTTGGAGAACAATCGAAGAGTTCCGAATCAATTTTAAAAGTCAGCGGAATTCTGAGAACAATGGAAGAGTTGTGAAGCATTTTTTAACGTCAGTGGAATTCCAAGAACAATGGAAGAGTTCCGAAGCATTTTTAAACGTCAGCGGAATTCCGAGAACAATGGAAGAGTTCCGAAGCATTTTTAAATGTAAGCGGAATTCTGAGAACAATGGAAGAGTTCCGAAGCATTTTTAAACTTCAGCAGAATTCCGAGAACAATGGAAGAGTTCCGAAGCATACTTAAACTTCAGCGGAATTCCGAGAACAATGGAAGAGTTTCGAAGCATTTTTAAAAGTCAGCGGAATTCCGAGAACAATAGAAGAGTTGTGAAGCAATTTTAAGAGTCAGCGGAATTCCGAGAACAATGGAAGAGTTCCGAAGCATTTTTAAAAGTCAGCGGAATTCCGAGAACAATTTAAGAGTTCTGAAGCATTTTTAAACATCAGCGGAATTTTGAAAACAATGGAAGATTTCCGAAGCATTTTTAAAAGTCAGCGGAATTCTGAGAACAATAGAAGAGTTGTGAAGCATTTTTAAGCGTCAGCGGAATTCCGAGAACAATGGAAGAGTTCCGAAGCATTCTTAAACTTCAGCGGAATTCCGAGAACAATGGAAGAGTTCCGAAGCATTTTTAAAAGTCAGCAGAATTCCGAGAACAATAGAAGAGTTCAGAAGCATTTTTAAACTTCAGCAGAATTCCTGGATCAATGGAAGAGTTCCGAAGCATTTTTAAAAGTCAGCAGAATTCCGAGAACAATAGAAGGGTACCAAAGCATGTTTAAACTTCAGCGGAATTCTGAGAACAATGTAAGAGTTCCGAAGCATTTTTAAACTTCACCGGAATTCCGAGAACAATGGAAGAGTTCCGAAGCATTTTTAAACGTCAGCGGAATTTTGAAAACAATGGAAGATTTCCGAAGCATTTTTAAACTTCAGCAGGATTCCTGGATCAATGGAAGAGTTCCGAAGCATTTTTAAAAGTCAGCAGAATTCCGAGAACAATAGAAGGGTACCAAAGCATGTTTAAACTTCAGCGGAATTCTGAGAACAATGTAAGAGTTCCGAAGCATTTTTAAACTTCACCGGAATTCCGAGAACAATGGAAGAGTTCTGAAGCATTTTTAAACGTCAGTGGAATTTTGAAAACAATGGAAGATTTCCGAAGCATTTTTAAACGTCAGCAGAATTCTGCGAACACTGGAAGAGTTCCGAAGCATTTTTAAACTTCAGCGGAATTTGGAGAACAATCGAAGAGTTCCGAAGCATTTTTAAAAGTCAGCGGAATTCCGAGAACACTGGAAGAGTTCCGAAGCATTTTTAAACTTCAGCGGAATTTGGAGAACAATCAAAGAGTTCCGAAGCATTTTTAAAAGTCAGCGGAATTCCGAGAACAATGGAAGAGTTGTGAAGCATTTTTAAACGTCAGCGGAATTCCGAGAACAATGGAAGAGTTCCGAAGCATTTTTAAACGTCAGCGGAATTCCGAGAACAATGGAAGAGTTCTGAAGCCTTTTTAAATGTCAGCGGAATTCCGAGAACAATGGAAGACTTCTGAAGCATTTTTAAATGTCAGCGGAATTCTGAGAACAATGGAAGAGTTCCGAAGCATTTTTAAACTTCAGCGGAATTTGGAGAACAATCAAAGAGTTCCGAAGCATTTTTAAAAGTCAGCGGAATTCCGAGAACAATGGAAGAGTTGTGAAGCATTTTTAAACGTCAGCGGAATTCCGAGAACAATGGAAGAGTTCCGAAGCATTTTTAAACGTCAGCGGAATTCCGAGAACAATGGAAGAGCTCTGAAGCCTTTTTAAATGTCAGCGGAATTCCGAGAGCAATGGAAGACTTCTGAAGCATTTTTAAATGTCAGCGGAATTCTGAGAACAATGGAAGAGTTCCGAAGCATTTTTAAACTTCAGCAGAATTCCGAGAACAATGGAATAGTTCCGAAGTATACTTAAACTTCAGCGGAATTCCGAGAACAATGGAAGAATTCTGAAGCATTTTTAAAAGTCAGCGGAATACTGAGAACAATGGAAGAGTTGTGAAGCATTTTTAAACGTCAGCGGAATTCCAGAACAATGGAAGAGTTCCGAAGCATTTTTAAATGTCAGCGGAATTCCGAGAACAATGGAAGAGTTCTGAAGCATTTTTAAACGTCAGCGGATTTTGAAAACAATGGAAGATTTCCGAAGCATTTTTAAACGTCAGCGGAATTTGGAGAACAGTCGAAGAGTTCCGAAGCATTTTTAAACTTCAACGGAATTTGGAGAACAATCGAAGAGTTCCGAAGCAATTTTAAAAGTCAGCGGAATTCCGAGAACAATGGAAGAGTTGTGAAGCATTTTTAAACGTCAGTGGAATTCCAAGAACAATGGAAGAGTTCCGAAGCATTTTTAAATGTCAGCGGAATTCTGAGAACAATGGAAGAGTTCCGAAGCATTTTTAAACTTCAGCAGAATTCCGAGAACAATGGAAGAGTTCCGAAGCATACTTAAACTTCAGCGGAATTCCGAGAACAATGGAAGAGTTGTGAAGCATTTTTAAACGTCAGCGGAATTCCGAGAACAATGGAAGAGTTCCGAAGCATTTTTAAACGTCAGCGGAATTCCAAGAACAATGGAAGAGTTCTGAAGCCTTTTTAAATGTCAGCGTAATTCCGAGAACAATGGAAGAGTTCTGAAGCCTTTTTAAATGTCAGCGTAATTCCGAGAACAATGGAAGAGTTCCGAAGCATTTTTAAACTTCAGCAGAATTCCGAGAACACTGGAAGAGTTCCGAAGCATTTTTAAACTTCAGCGGAATTTGGAGAACAATCAAAGAGTTCCGAAGCATTTTTAAAAGTCAGCGGAATTCCGAGAACAATGGAAGAGTTGTGAAGCATTTTTATACGTCAGCGGAATTCCGAGAACAATGGAAGAGTTCCGAAGCATTTTTAAACGTCAGCGGAATTCCGAGAACAATGGAAGAGTTCTGAAGCCTTTTTAAATGTCAGCGGAATTCCGAGAACAATGGAAGAGTTCCGAAGCATTTTTTAACGTCAGCGGAATTTGGAGAACAATCGAAGAGTTCCGAAGCATTTTTAAAAGTCAGCGGAATTCCGAGAACAATGGAAGCTTTGTGAAGCATTTTTAAACGTCAGCGGAATTCCGAGAACAATGGAAGAGTTCCGAAGCATTTTTAAACGTCAGCGGAATTCCGAGAACAATGGAAGAGTTCTGAAGCCTTTTTAAATGTCAGCGGAATTCCGAGAACAATGGAAGAGTTCCGAAGCATTTTTAAATGTCAGCGGAATTCTGAGAACAATGGAAGAGTTCCGAAGCATTTTTAAACTTCAGCAGAATTCCGAGAACAATGGAAGAGTTCCGAAGCATACTTAAACTTCAGCAGAATTCCGAGAACAATGGAAGAGTTCTGAAGCATTTTTTAAAGTCAGCGGAATAACGAGAACAATGGAAGAGTTGTGAAGCATTTTTAAACGTCAGCGGAATTCCAGAACAATGGAAGAGTTCCGAAGCATTTTTAAACGTCAGCGGAATTCTGTGAACACTGGAAGAGTTCCGAAGCATTTTTAAACTTCAGCGGAATTTGGAGAACAATCGAAGAGTTCCGAATCAATTTTAAAAGTCAGCGGAATTCCGAGAACAATGGAAGAGTTGTGAAGCATTTTTAAACGTCAGTAGAATTCCAAGAACAATGGAAGAGTTCCGAAGCATTTTTAAACGTCAGCGGAATTCCGAGAACAATGGAAGAGTTCCAAAGCATTTTTAAATGTAAGCGGAATTCTGAGAACAATGGAAGAGTTCCGAAGCATTTTTAAACTTCAGCAGAATTCCGAGAACAATGGAAGAGTTCCGAAGCATACTTAAACTTCAGCGGAATTCCGAGAACAATGGAAGAGTTTCGAAGCATTTTTAAAAGTCAGCGGAATTCCGAGAACAATAGAAGAGTTGTGAAGCAATTTTAAGAGTCAGCGGAATTCGAGAACAATGGAAGAGTTCCGAAGCATTTTTAAAAGTCAGCGGAATTCCGAGAACAATGGAAGAGTTCCGAAGCATTTTTAAACGTCAGCGGAATTCCGAGAACAATGGAAGAGTTCTGAAGCCTTTTTAAATGTCAGCGGAATTCCGAGAACAATGGAAGAGTTCCGAAGCATTTTTAAATGTCAGCGGAATTCTGAGAACAGTGGAAGAGTTCCGAAGCATTTTTAAACTTCAGCAGAATTCCGAGAACAATGGAAGAGTTCCGAAGCATACTTAAACTTCAGCAGAATTCCGAGAACAATGGAAGAGTTCTGAAGCATTTTTTAAAGTCAGCGGAATTCCGAGAACAATGGAAGAGTTCTGAAGCCTTTTTAAATGTCAGCGGAATTCCGAGAACAATGGAAGAGTTCCGAAGCATTTTTAAATGTCAGCGGAATTCTGAGAACAGTGGAAGAGTTCCGAAGCATTTTTAAACTTCAGCAGAATTCCGAGAACAATGGAAGAGTTCCGAAGCATACTTAAACTTCAGCAGAATTCCGAGAACAATGGAAGAGTTCTGAAGCATTTTTAAATGTCAGCGGAATTCTGAAAACAATGGAAGAGTTCTGAAGCATTTTTAAACATCAGCGGATTTTGAAAACAATGGAAGAGTTCCGAAGCATTTTTAAACTTCAGCAGAATTCCGAGAACAATGGAAGAGTTCCGAAGCATACCTAAACTTCAGCGGAATTCCGAGAACAATGGAAGAGTTTCGAAGCATTTTTAAAAGTCAGTGGAATTCCGAGAACAATAGAAGAGTTGTGAAGCAATTTTAAGAGTCAGCGGAATTCCGAGAACAATGGAAGAGTTCCGAAGCATTTTTAAATGTCAGCGGAATTCCGAGAACAATGGAAGAGTTCCGAAGCATTTTTAAACTTCAGCGGAATTTGGAGAACAATCGAAGAGTTCCGAAGCATTTTTAAAAGTCAGCGGAATTCCGAGAACAATGGAAGCTTTGTGAAGCATTTTTAAACGTCAGCGGAATTCCGAGAACAATGGAAGAGTTCCGAAGCATTTTTAAACTTCAGCAGAATTCCGAGAACAATGGAAGAGTTCCGAAGCATACTTAAACTTCAGCGGAATTCCGAGAACAATGGAAGAGTTTCGAAGCATTTTTAAAAGTCAGCGGAATTCCGAGAACAATAGAAGAGTTGTGAAGCAATTTTAAGAGTCAGCGGAATTCGAGAACAATGGAAGAGTTCCGAAGCATTTTTAAACGTCAGCGGAATTCCGAGAACAATGGAAGAGTTCCGAAGCATTTTTAAACTTCAGCGGAATTTGGAGAACAATCGAAGAGTTCCGAAGCATTTTTAAAAGTCAGCGGAATTCCGAGAACAATGGAAGCTTTGTGAAGCATTTTTCAACGTCAGCGGAATTCCGAGAACAATGGAAGAGTTCCGAAGCATTTTTAAACGTCAGCGGAATTCCGAGAACAATGGAAGAGTTCTGAAGCCTTTTTAAATGTCAGCGGAATTCCGAGAACAATGGAAGAGTTCCGAAGCATTTTTAAATGTCAGCGGAATTCTGAGAACAATGGAAGAGTTCCGAAGCATTTTTAAACTTCAGCAGAATTCCGAGAACAATGGAAGAGATCCGAAGCATACTTAAACTTCAGCAGAATTCCGAGAACAATGGAAGAGTTCTGAAGCATTTTTTAAAGTCAGCGGAATAACGAGAACAATGGAAGAGTTGTGAAGCATTTTTAAACGTCAGCGGAATTCCAGAACAATGGAAGAGTTCCGAAGCATTTTTAAATGTCAGCGGAATTCCGAGAACAATGGAAGAGTTCTGAAGCATTTTTAAACGTCAGCGGATTTTGAAAACAATGGAAGATTTCCGAAGCATTTTTAAACGTCAGCGGAATTCTGTGAACACTGGAAGAGTTCCGAAGCATTTTTAAACTTCAGCGGAATTTGGAGAACAATCGAAGAGTTCCGAATCAATTTTAAAAGTCAGCGGAATTCTGAGAACAATGGAAGAGTTGTGAAGCATTTTTTAACGTCAGTGGAATTCCAAGAACAATGGAAGAGTTCCGAAGCATTTTTAAACGTCAGCGGAATTCCGAGAACAATGGAAGAGTTCCGAAGCATTTTTAAATGTAAGCGGAATTCTGAGAACAATGCAAGAGTTCCGAAGCATTTTTAAACTTCAGCAGAATTCCGAGAACAATGGAAGAGTTCCGAAGCATACTTAAACTTCAGCGGAATTCCGAGAACAATGGAAGAGTTTCGAAGCATTTTTAAAAGTCAGCGGAATTCCGAGAACAATAGAAGAGTTGTGAAGCAATTTTAAGAGTCAGCGGAATTCCGAGAACAATGGAAGAGTTCCGAAGCATTTTTAAAAGTCAGCGGAATTCCGAGAACAATTTAAGAGTTCTGAAGCATTTTTAAACATCAGCGGAATTTTGAAAACAATGGAAGATTTCCGAAGCATTTTTAAACGTCAGCGGAATTCTGAGAACAATAGAAGAGTTGTGTAGCATTTTTAAGCGTCAGCGGAATTCCGAGAACAATGGAAGAGTTCCGAAGCATTCTTAAACTTCAGCGGAATTCCGAGAACAATGGAAGAGTTCCGAAGCATTTTTAAAAGTCAGCAGAATTCCGAGAACAATAGAAGAGTTCAGAAGCATTTTTAAACTTCAGCTGAATTCCTGGATCAATGGAAGAGTTCCGAAGCATTTTTAAAAGTCAGCAGAATTCCGAGAACAATAGAAGGGTACCAAAGCATGTTTAAACTTCAGCGGAATTCTGAGAACAATGTAAGAGTTCCGAAGCATTTTTAAACTTCACCGGAATTCCGAGAACAATGGAAGAGTTCCGAAGCATTTTTAAACGTCAGCGGAATTTTGAAAACAATGGAAGATTTCCGAAGCATTTTTAAACTTCAGCAGAATTCCTGGATCAATGGAAGAGTTCCGAAGCATTTTTAAAAGTCAGCAGAATTCCGAGAACAATAGAAGGGTACCAAAGCATGTTTAAACTTCAGCGGAATTCTGAGAACAATGTAAGAGTTCCGAAGCATTTTTAAACTTCACCGGAATTCCGAGAACAATGGAAGAGTTCTGAAGCATTTTTAAACGTCAGTGGAATTTTGAAAACAATGGAAGATTTCCGAAGCATTTTTAAACGTCAGCAGAATTCTGCGAACACTGGAAGAGTTCCGAAGCATTTTTAAACTTCAGCGGAATTTGGAGAACAATCGAAGAGTTCCGAAGCATTTTTAAAAGTCAGCGGAATTCCGAGAACACTGGAAGAGTTCCGAAGCATTTTTAAACTTCAGCGGAATTTGGAGAACAATCAAAGAGTTCCGAAGCATTTTTAAAAGTCAGCGGAATTCCGAGAACAATGGAAGAGTTGTGAAGCATTTTTAAACGTCAGCGGAATTCCGAGAACAATGGAAGAGTTCCGAAGCATTTTTAAACGTCAGCGGAATTCCGAGAACAATGGAAGAGTTCTGAAGCCTTTTTAAATGTCAGCGGAATTCCGAGAACAATGGAAGACTTCTGAAGCATTTTTAAATGTCAGCGGAATTCTGAGAACAATGGAAGAGTTCCGAAGCATTTTTAAACTTCAGCGGAATTTGGAGAACAATCAAAGAGTTCCGAAGCATTTTTAAAAGTCAGCGGAATTCCGAGAACAATGGAAGAGTTGTGAAGCATTTTTAAACGTCAGCGGAATTCCGAGAACAATGGAAGAGTTCCGAAGCATTTTTAAACGTCAGCGGAATTCCGAGAACAATGGAAGAGCTCTGAAGCCTTTTTAAATGTCAGCGGAATTCCGAGAGCAATGGAAGACTTCTGAAGCATTTTTAAATGTCAGCGGAATTCTGAGAACAATGGAAGAGTTCCGAAGCATTTTTAAACTTCAGCAGAATTCCGAGAACAATGGAATAGTTCCGAAGTATACTTAAACTTCAGCGGAATTCCGAGAACAATGGAAGAATTCTGAAGCATTTTTAAAAGTCAGCGGAATACTGAGAACAATGGAAGAGTTGTGAAGCATTTTTAAACGTCAGCGGAATTCCAGAACAATGGAAGAGTTCCGAAGCATTTTTAAATGTCAGCGGAATTCCGAGAACAATGGAAGAGTTCTGAAGCATTTTTAAACGTCAGCGGATTTTGAAAACAATGGAAGATTTCCGAAGCATTTTTAAACGTCAGCGGAATTTGGAGAACAATCGAAGAGTTCCGAAGCATTTTTAAACTTCAACGGAATTTGGAGAACAATCGAAGAGTTCCGAAGCAATTTTAAAAGTCAGCGGAATTCCGAGAACAATGGAAGAGTTGTGAAGCATTTTTAAACGTCAGTGGAATTCCAAGAACAATGGAAGAGTTCCGAAGCATTTTTAAATGTCAGCGGAATTCTGAGAACAATGGAAGAGTTCCGAAGCATTTTTAAACTTCAGCAGAATTCCGAGAACAATGGAAGAGTTCCGAAGCATACTTAAACTTCAGCGGAATTCCGAGAACAATGGAAGAGTTGTGAAGCATTTTTAAACGTCAGCGGAATTCCGAGAACAATGGAAGAGTTCCGAAGCATTTTTAAACGTCAGCGGAATTCCAAGAACAATGGAAGAGTTCTGAAGCCTTTTTAAATGTCAGCGTAATTCCGAGAACAATGGAAGAGTTCTGAAGCCTTTTTAAATGTCAGCGTAATTCCGAGAACAATGGAAGAGTTCCGAAGCATTTTTAAACTTCAGCAGAATTCCGAGAACACTGGAAGAGTTCCGAAGCATTTTTAAACTTCAGCGGAATTTGGAGAACAATCAAAGAGTTCCGAAGCATTTTTAAAAGTCAGCGGAATTCCGAGAACAATGGAAGAGTTGTGAAGCATTTTTATACGTCAGCGGAATTCCGAGAACAATGGAAGAGTTCCGAAGCATTTTTAAACGTCAGCGGAATTCCGAGAACAATGGAAGAGTTCTGAAGCCTTTTTAAATGTCAGCGGAATTCCGAGAACAATGGAAGAGTTCCGAAGCATTTTTTAACGTCAGCGGAATTTGGAGAACAATCGAAGAGTTCCGAAGCATTTTTAAAAGTCAGCGGAATTCCGAGAACAATGGAAGCTTTGTGAAGCATTTTTAAACGTCAGCGGAATTCCGAGAACAATGGAAGAGTTCCGAAGCATTTTTAAACGTCAGCGGAATTCCGAGAACAATGGAAGAGTTCTGAAGCCTTTTTAAATGTCAGCGGAATTCCGAGAACAATGGAAGAGTTCCGAAGCATTTTTAAATGTCAGCGGAATTCTGAGAACAATGGAAGAGTTCCGAAGCATTTTTAAACTTCAGCAGAATTCCGAGAACAATGGAAGAGTTCCGAAGCATACTTAAACTTCAGCAGAATTCCGAGAACAATGGAAGAGTTCTGAAGCATTTTTTAAAGTCAGCGGAATAACGAGAACAATGGAAGAGTTGTGAAGCATTTTTAAACGTCAGCGGAATTCCAGAACAATGGAAGAGTTCCGAAGCATTTTTAAACGTCAGCGGAATTCTGTGAACACTGGAAGAGTTCCGAAGCATTTTTAAACTTCAGCGGAATTTGGAGAACAATCGAAGAGTTCCGAATCAATTTTAAAAGTCAGCGGAATTCCGAGAACAATGGAAGAGTTGTGAAGCATTTTTAAACGTCAGTAGAATTCCAAGAACAATGGAAGAGTTCCGAAGCATTTTTAAACGTCAGCGGAATTCCGAGAACAATGGAAGAGTTCCAAAGCATTTTTAAATGTAAGCGGAATTCTGAGAACAATGGAAGAGTTCCGAAGCATTTTTAAACTTCAGCAGAATTCCGAGAACAATGGAAGAGTTCCGAAGCATACTTAAACTTCAGCGGAATTCCGAGAACAATGGAAGAGTTTCGAAGCATTTTTAAAAGTCAGCGGAATTCCGAGAACAATAGAAGAGTTGTGAAGCAATTTTAAGAGTCAGCGGAATTCGAGAACAATGGAAGAGTTCCGAAGCATTTTTAAAAGTCAGCGGAATTCCGAGAACAATGGAAGAGTTCCGAAGCATTTTTAAACGTCAGCGGAATTCCGAGAACAATGGAAGAGTTCTGAAGCCTTTTTAAATGTCAGCGGAATTCCGAGAACAATGGAAGAGTTCCGAAGCATTTTTAAATGTCAGCGGAATTCTGAGAACAGTGGAAGAGTTCCGAAGCATTTTTAAACTTCAGCAGAATTCCGAGAACAATGGAAGAGTTCCGAAGCATACTTAAACTTCAGCAGAATTCCGAGAACAATGGAAGAGTTCTGAAGCATTTTTTAAAGTCAGCGGAATTCCGAGAACAATGGAAGAGTTCTGAAGCCTTTTTAAATGTCAGCGGAATTCCGAGAACAATGGAAGAGTTCCGAAGCATTTTTAAATGTCAGCGGAATTCTGAGAACAGTGGAAGAGTTCCGAAGCATTTTTAAACTTCAGCAGAATTCCGAGAACAATGGAAGAGTTCCGAAGCATACTTAAACTTCAGCAGAATTCCGAGAACAATGGAAGAGTTCTGAAGCATTTTTAAATGTCAGCGGAATTCTGAAAACAATGGAAGAGTTCTGAAGCATTTTTAAACATCAGCGGATTTTGAAAACAATGGAAGAGTTCCGAAGCATTTTTAAACTTCAGCAGAATTCCGAGAACAATGGAAGAGTTCCGAAGCATACCTAAACTTCAGCGGAATTCCGAGAACAATGGAAGAGTTTCGAAGCATTTTTAAAAGTCAGTGGAATTCCGAGAACAATAGAAGAGTTGTGAAGCAATTTTAAGAGTCAGCGGAATTCCGAGAACAATGGAAGAGTTCCGAAGCATTTTTAAATGTCAGCGGAATTCCGAGAACAATGGAAGAGTTCCGAAGCATTTTTAAACTTCAGCGGAATTTGGAGAACAATCGAAGAGTTCCGAAGCATTTTTAAAAGTCAGCGGAATTCCGAGAACAATGGAAGCTTTGTGAAGCATTTTTAAACGTCAGCGGAATTCCGAGAACAATGGAAGAGTTCCGAAGCATTTTTAAACTTCAGCAGAATTCCGAGAACAATGGAAGAGTTCCGAAGCATACTTAAACTTCAGCGGAATTCCGAGAACAATGGAAGAGTTTCGAAGCATTTTTAAAAGTCAGCGGAATTCCGAGAACAATAGAAGAGTTGTGAAGCAATTTTAAGAGTCAGCGGAATTCGAGAACAATGGAAGAGTTCCGAAGCATTTTTAAACGTCAGCGGAATTCCGAGAACAATGGAAGAGTTCCGAAGCATTTTTAAACTTCAGCGGAATTTGGAGAACAATCGAAGAGTTCCGAAGCATTTTTAAAAGTCAGCGGAATTCCGAGAACAATGGAAGAGTTCCGAAGCATTTTTAAACGTCAGCGGAATTCCGAGAACAATGGAAGAGTTCTGAAGCCTTTTTAAATGTCAGCGGAATTCCGAGAACAATGGAAGAGTTCCGAAGCATTTTTAAATGTCAGCGGAATTCTGAGAACAATGGAAGAGTTCCGAAGCATTTTTAAACTTCAGCAGAATTCCGAGAACAATGGAAGAGATCCGAAGCATACTTAAACTTCAGCAGAATTCCGAGAACAATGGAAGAGTTCTGAAGCATTTTTTAAAGTCAGCGGAATAACGAGAACAATGGAAGAGTTGTGAAGCATTTTTAAACGTCAGCGGAATTCCAGAACAATGGAAGAGTTCCGAAGCATTTTTAAATGTCAGCGGAATTCCGAGAACAATGGAAGAGTTCTGAAGCATTTTTAAACGTCAGCGGATTTTGAAAACAATGGAAGATTTCCGAAGCATTTTTAAACGTCAGCGGAATTCTGTGAACACTGGAAGAGTTCCGAAGCATTTTTAAACTTCAGCGGAATTTGGAGAACAATCGAAGAGTTCCGAATCAATTTTAAAAGTCAGCGGAATTCTGAGAACAATGGAAGAGTTGTGAAGCATTTTTTAACGTCAGTGGAATTCCAAGAACAATGGAAGAGTTCCGAAGCATTTTTAAACGTCAGCGGAATTCCGAGAACAATGGAAGAGTTCCGAAGCATTTTTAAATGTAAGCGGAATTCTGAGAACAATGCAAGAGTTCCGAAGCATTTTTAAACTTCAGCAGAATTCCGAGAACAATGGAAGAGTTCCGAAGCATACTTAAACTTCAGCGGAATTCCGAGAACAATGGAAGAGTTTCGAAGCATTTTTAAAAGTCAGCGGAATTCCGAGAACAATAGAAGAGTTGTGAAGCAATTTTAAGAGTCAGCGGAATTCCGAGAACAATGGAAGAGTTCCGAAGCATTTTTAAAAGTCAGCGGAATTCCGAGAACAATTTAAGAGTTCTGAAGCATTTTTAAACATCAGCGGAATTTTGAAAACAATGGAAGATTTCCGAAGCATTTTTAAACGTCAGCGGAATTCTGAGAACAATAGAAGAGTTGTGTAGCATTTTTAAGCGTCAGCGGAATTCCGAGAACAATGGAAGAGTTCCGAAGCATTCTTAAACTTCAGCGGAATTCCGAGAACAATGGAAGAGTTCCGAAGCATTTTTAAAAGTCAGCAGAATTCCGAGAACAATAGAAGAGTTCAGAAGCATTTTTAAACTTCAGCTGAATTCCTGGATCAATGGAAGAGTTCCGAAGCATTTTTAAAAGTCAGCAGAATTCCGAGAACAATAGAAGGGTACCAAAGCATGTTTAAACTTCAGCGGAATTCTGAGAACAATGTAAGAGTTCCGAAGCATTTTTAAACTTCACCGGAATTCCGAGAACAATGGAAGAGTTCCGAAGCATTTTTAAACGTCAGCGGAATTTTGAAAACAATGGAAGATTTCCAAAGCATTTTTAAACTTCAGCAGAATTCCTGGATCAATGGAAGAGTTCCGAAGCATTTTTAAAAGTCAGCAGAATTCCGAGAACAATAGAAGGGTACCAAAGCATGTTTAAACTTCAGCGGAATTCTGAGAACAATGTAAGAGTTCCGAAGCATTTTTAAACTTCACCGGAATTCCGAGAACAATGGAAGAGTTCTGAAGCATTTTTAAACGTCAGTGGAATTTTGAAAACAATGGAAGATTTCCGAAGCATTTTTAAATGTCAGCAGAATTCTGCGAACACTGGAAGAGTTCCGAAGCATTTTTAAACTTCAGCGGAATTTGGAGAACAATCGAAGAGTTCCGAAGCATTTTTAAAAGTCAGCGGAATTCCGAGAACACTGGAAGAGTTCCGAAGCATTTTTAAACTTCAGCGGAATTTGGAGAACAATCAAAGAGTTCCGAAGCATTTTTAAAAGTCAGCGGAATTCCGAGAACAATGGAAGAGTTGTGAAGCATTTTTAAACGTCAGCGGAATTCCGAGAACAATGGAAGAGTTCCGAAGCATTTTTAAACGTCAGCGGAATTCCGAGAACAATGGAAGAGTTCTGAAGCCTTTTTAAATGTCAGCGGAATTCCGAGAACAATGGAAGACTTCTGAAGCATTTTTAAATGTCAGCGGAATTCTGAGAACAATGGAAGAGTTCCGAAGCATTTTTAAACTTCAGCGGAATTTGGAGAACAATCAAAGAGTTCCGAAGCATTTTTAAAAGTCAGCGGAATTCCGAGAACAATGGAAGAGTTGTGAAGCATTTTTAAACGTCAGCGGAATTCCGAGAACAATGGAAGAGTTCCGAAGCATTTTTAAACGTCAGCGGAATTCCGAGAACAATGGAAGAGCTCTGAAGCCTTTTTAAATGTCAGCGGAATTCCGAGAGCAATGGAAGACTTCTGAAGCATTTTTAAATGTCAGCGGAATTCTGAGAACAATGGAAGAGTTCCGAAGCATTTTTAAACTTCAGCAGAATTCCGAGAACAATGGAATAGTTCCGAAGTATACTTAAACTTCAGCGGAATTCCGAGAACAATGGAAGAATTCTGAAGCATTTTTAAAAGTCAGCGGAATACTGAGAACAATGGAAGAGTTGTGAAGCATTTTTAAACGTCAGCGGAATTCCAGAACAATGGAAGAGTTCCGAAGCATTTTTAAATGTCAGCGGAATTCCGAGAACAATGGAAGAGTTCTGAAGCATTTTTAAACGTCAGCGGATTTTGAAAACAATGGAAGATTTCCGAAGCATTTTTAAACGTCAGCGGAATTTGGAGAACAATCGAAGAGTTCCGAAGCATTTTTAAACTTCAACGGAATTTGGAGAACAATCGAAGAGTTCCGAAGCAATTTTAAAAGTCAGCGGAATTCCGAGAACAATGGAAGAGTTGTGAAGCATTTTTAAACGTCAGTGGAATTCCAAGAACAATGGAAGAGTTCCGAAGCATTTTTAAATGTCAGCGGAATTCTGAGAACAATGGAAGAGTTCCGAAGCATTTTTAAACTTCAGCAGAATTCCGAGAACAATGGAAGAGTTCCGAAGCATACTTAAACTTCAGCGGAATTCCGAGAACAATGGAAGAGTTCAGAAGCATTTTTAAAAGTCAGCGGAATTCCGAGAACAATGGAAGAGTTGTGAAGCATTTTTAAACGTCAGCGGAATTCCGAGAACAATGGAAGAGTTCCGAAGCATTTTTAAACGTCAGCGGAATTCCAAGAACAATGGAAGAGTTCTGAAGCCTTTTTAAATGTCAGCGTAATTCCGAGAACAATGGAAGAGTTCTGAAGCCTTTTTAAATGTCAGCGTAATTCCGAGAACAATGGAAGAGTTCCGAAGCATTTTTAAACTTCAGCAGAATTCCGAGAACACTGGAAGAGTTCCGAAGCATTTTTAAACTTCAGCGGAATTTGGAGAACAATCAAAGAGTTCCGAAGCATTTTTAAAAGTCAGTGGAATTCCGAGAACAATGGAAGAGTTGTGAAGCATTTTTAAACGTCAGCGGAATTCCGAGAACAATGGAAGAGTTCCGAAGCATTTTTAAACGTCAGCGGAATTCCGAGAACAATGGAAGAGTTCTGAAGCCTTTTTAAATGTCAGCGGAATTCCGAGAACAATGGAAGAGTTCCGAAGCATTTTTTAACTTCAGCGGAATTTGGAGAACAATCGAAGAGTTCCGAAGCATTTTTAAAAGTCAGCGGAATTCCGAGAACAATGGAAGCTTTGTGAAGCATTTTTAAACGTCAGCGGAATTCCGAGAACAATGGAAGAGTTCCGAAGCATTTTTAAACGTCAGCGGAATTCCGAGAACAATGGAAGAGTTCTGAAGCCTTTTTAAATGTCAGCGGAATTCCGAGAACAATGGAAGAGTTCCGAAGCATTTTTAAATGTCAGCGGAATTCTGAGAACAATGGAAGAGTTCCGAAGCATTTTTAAACTTCAGCAGAATTCCGAGAACAATGGAAGAGTTCCGAAGCATACTTAAACTTCAGCAGAATTCCGAGAACAATGGAAGAGTTCTGAAGCATTTTTTAAAGTCAGCGGAATAACGAGAACAATGGAAGAGTTGTGAAGCATTTTTAAACGTCAGCGGAATTCCAGAACAATGGAAGAGTTCCGAAGCATTTTTAAACGTCAGCGGAATTCTGTGAACACTGGAAGAGTTCCGAAGCATTTTTAAACTTCAGCGGAATTTGGAGAACAATCGAAGAGTTCCGAATCAATTTTAAAAGTCAGCGGAATTCCGAGAACAATGGAAGAGTTGTGAAGCATTTTTAAACGTCAGTAGAATTCCAAGAACAATGGAAGAGTTCCGAAGCATTTTTAAACGTCAGCGGAATTCCGAGAACAATGGAAGAGTTCCAAAGCATTTTTAAATGTAAGCGGAATTCTGAGAACAATGGAAGAGTTCCGAAGCATTTTTAAACTTCAGCAGAATTCCGAGAACAATGGAAGAGTTCCGAAGCATACTTAAACTTCAGCGGAATTCCGAGAACAATGGAAGAGTTTCGAAGCATTTTTAAAAGTCAGCGGAATTCCGAGAACAATAGAAGAGTTGTGAAGCAATTTTAAGAGTCAGCGGAATTCGAGAACAATGGAAGAGTTCCGAAGCATTTTTAAAAGTCAGCGGAATTCCGAGAACAATGGAAGAGTTCCGAAGCATTTTTAAACGTCAGCGGAATTCCGAGAACAATGGAAGAGTTCTGAAGCCTTTTTAAATGTCAGCGGAATTCCGAGAACAATGGAAGAGTTCCGAAGCATTTTTAAATGTCAGCGGAATTCTGAGAACAGTGGAAGAGTTCCGAAGCATTTTTAAACTTCAGCAGAATTCCGAGAACAATGGAAGAGTTCCAAAGCATACTTAAACTTCAGCAGAATTCCGAGAACAATGGAAGAGTTCTGAAGCATTTTTTAAAGTCAGCGGAATTCCGAGAACAATGGAAGAGTTCTGAAGCCTTTTTAAATGTCAGCGGAATTCCGAGAACAATGGAAGAGTTCCGAAGCATTTTTAAATGTCAGCGGAATTCTGAGAACAGTGGAAGAGTTCCGAAGCATTTTTAAACTTCAGCAGAATTCCGAGAACAATGGAAGAGTTCCGAAGCATACTTAAACTTCAGCAGAATTCCGAGAACAATGGAAGAGTTCTGAAGCATTTTTAAATGTCAGCGGAATTCTGAAAACAATGGAAGAGTTCTGAAGCATTTTTAAACATCAGCGGATTTTGAAAACAATGGAAGAGTTCCGAAGCATTTTTAAACTTCAGCAGAATTCCGAGAACAATGGAAGAGTTCCGAAGCATACCTAAACTTCAGCGGAATTCCGAGAACAATGGAAGAGTTTCGAAGCATTTTTAAAAGTCAGCGGAATTCCGAGAACAATAGAAGAGTTGTGAAGCAATTTTAAGAGTCAGCGGAATTCCGAGAACAATGGAAGAGTTCCGAAGCATTTTTAAATGTCAGCGGAATTCCGAGAACAATGGAAGAGTTCCGAAGCATTTTTAAACTTCAGCGGAATTTGGAGAACAATCGAAGAGTTCCGAAGCATTTTTAAAAGTCAGCGGAATTCCGAGAACAATGGAAGCTTTGTGAAGCATATTTAAACGTCAGCGGAATTCCGAGAACAATGGAAGAGTTCCGAAGCATTTTTAAACTACAGCAGAATTCCGAGAACAATGGAAGAGTTCCGAAAGCATACTTAAACTTCAGCGGAATTCCGAGAACAATGGAAGAGTTTCGAAGCATTTTTAAAAGTCAGCGGAATTCCGAGAACAATAGAAGAGTTGTGAAGCAATTTTAAGAGTCAGCGGAATTCGAGAACAATGGAAGAGTTCCGAAGCATTTTTAAACGTCAGCGGAATTCCGAGAACAATGGAAGAGTTCCGAAGCATTTTTAAACTTCAGCGGAATTTGGAGAACAATCGAAGAGTTCCGAAGCATTTTTAAAAGTCAGCGGAATTCCGAGAACAATGGAAGCTTTGTGAAGCATTTTTCAACGTCAGCGGAATTCCGAGAACAATGGAAGAGTTTCGAAGCATTTTTAAACGTCAGCGGAATTCCGAGAACAATGGAAGAGTTCTGAAGCCTTTTTAAATGTCAGCGGAATTCCGAGAACAATGGAAGAGTTCCGAAGCATTTTTAAATGTCAGCGGAATTCTGAGAACAATGGAAGAGTTCCGAAGCATTTTTAAACTTCAGCAGAATTCCGAGAACAATGGAAGAGATCCGAAGCATACTTAAACTTCAGCAGAATTCCGAGAACAATGGAAGAGTTCTGAAGCATTTTTTAAAGTCAGCGGAATAACGAGAACAATGGAAGAGTTGTGAAGCATTTTTAAACGTCAGCGGAATTCCAGAACAATGGAAGAGTTCCGAAGCATTTTTAAATGTCAGCGGAATTCCGAGAACAATGGAAGAGTTCTGAAGCATTTTTAAACGTCAGCGGATTTTGAAAACAATGGAAGATTTCCGAAGCATTTTTAAACGTCAGCGGAATTCTGTGAACACTGGAAGAGTTCCGAAGCATTTTTAAACTTCAGCGGAATTTGGAGAACAATCGAAGAGTTCCGAATCAATTTTAAAAGTCAGCGGAATTCTGAGAACAATGGAAGAGTTGTGAAGCATTTTTTAACGTCAGTGGAATTCCAAGAACAATGGAAGAGTTCCGAAGCATTTTTAAACGTCAGCGGAATTCCGAGAACAATGGAAGAGTTCCGAAGCATTTTTAAATGTAAGCGGAATTCTGAGAACAATGGAAGAGTTCCGAAGCATTTTTAAACTTCAGCAGAATTCCGAGAACAATGGAAGAGTTCCGAAGCATACTTAAACTTCAGCGGAATTCCGAGAACAATGGAAGAGTTTCGAAGCATTTTTAAAAGTCAGCGGAATTCCGAGAACAATAGAAGAGTTGTGAAGCAATTTTAAGAGTCAGCGGAATTCCGAGAACAATGGAAGAGTTCCGAAGCATTTTTAAAAGTCAGCGGAATTCCGAGAACAATTTAAGAGTTCTGAAGCATTTTTAAACATCAGCGGAATTTTGAAAACAATGGAAGATTTCCGAAGCATTTTTAAAAGTCAGCGGAATTCTGAGAACAATAGAAGAGTTGTGAAGCATTTTTAAGCGTCAGCGGAATTCCGAGAACAATGGAAGAGTTCCGAAGCATTCTTAAACTTCAGCGGAATTCAAAGAACAATGGAAGAGTTCCGAAGCATTTTTAAAAGTCAGCAGAATTCCGAGAACAATAGAAGAGTTCAGAAGCATTTTTAAACTTCAGCAGAATTCCTGGATCAATGGAAGAGTTCCGAAGCATTTTTAAAAGTCAGCAGAATTCCGAGAACAATAGAAGGGTACCAAAGCATGTTTAAACTTCAGCGGAATTCTGAGAACAATGTAAGAGTTCCGAAGCATACCTAAACTTCAGCGGAATTCCGAGAACAATGGAAGAGTTTCGAAGCATTTTTAAAAGTCAGCGGAATTCCGAGAACAATAGAAGAGTTGTGAAGCAATTTTAAGAGTCAGCGGAATTCCGAGAACAATGGAAGAGTTCCGAAGCATTTTTAAATGTCAGCGGAATTCCGAGAACAATGGAAGAGTTCCGAAGCATTTTTAAACTTCAGCGGAATTTGGAGAACAATCGAAGAGTTCCGAAGCATTTTTAAAAGTCAGCGGAATTCCGAGAACAATGGAAGCTTTGTGAAGCATATTTAAACGTCAGCGGAATTCCGAGAACAATGGAAGAGTTCCGAAGCATTTTTAAACTACAGCAGAATTCCGAGAACAATGGAAGAGTTCCGAAGCATACTTAAACTTCAGCGGAATTCCGAGAACAATGGAAGAGTTTCGAAGCATTTTTAAAAGTCAGCGGAATTCCGAGAACAATAGAAGAGTTGTGAAGCAATTTTAAGAGTCAGCGGAATTCGAGAACAATGGAAGAGTTCCGAAGCATTTTTAAACGTCAGCGGAATTCCGAGAACAATGGAAGAGTTCCGAAGCATTTTTAAACTTCAGCGGAATTTGGAGAACAATCGAAGAGTTCCGAAGCATTTTTAAAAGTCAGCGGAATTCCGAGAACAATGGAAGCTTTGTGAAGCATTTTTCAACGTCAGCGGAATTCCGAGAACAATGGAAGAGTTCCGAAGCATTTTTAAACGTCAGCGGAATTCCGAGAACAATGGAAGAGTTCTGAAGCCTTTTTAAATGTCAGCGGAATTCCGAGAACAATGGAAGAGTTCCGAAGCATTTTTAAATGTCAGCGGAATTCTGAGAACAATGGAAGAGTTCCGAAGCATTTTTAAACTTCAGCAGAATTCCGAGAACAATGGAAGAGATCCGAAGCATACTTAAACTTCAGCAGAATTCCGAGAACAATGGAAGAGTTCTGAAGCATTTTTTAAAGTCAGCGGAATAACGAGAACAATGGAAGAGTTGTGAAGCATTTTTAAACGTCAGCGGAATTCCAGAACAATGGAAGAGTT
Source organism: Phyllobates terribilis (assembly GCF_046119375.1). Lineage (NCBI taxonomy): Eukaryota > Metazoa > Chordata > Amphibia > Anura > Dendrobatidae > Phyllobates > Phyllobates terribilis. The sequence goes on along the minus strand of NW_027362788.1, from coordinate 6,955,072 downwards.
CCGAAGCATTTTTAAATGTCAGCGGAATTCCGAGAACAATGGAAGAGTTCTGAAGCATTTTTAAACGTCAGCGGATTTTGAAAACAATGGAAGATTTCCGAAGCATTTTTAAACGTCAGCGGAATTCTGTGAACACTGGAAGAGTTCCGAAGCATTTTTAAACTTCAGCGGAATTTGGAGAACAATCGAAGAGTTCCGAATCAATTTTAAAAGTCAGCGGAATTCTGAGAACAATGGAAGAGTTGTGAAGCATTTTTTAACGTCAGTGGAATTCCAAGAACAATGGAAGAGTTCCGAAGCATTTTTAAACGTCAGCGGAATTCCGAGAACAATGGAAGAGTTCCGAAGCATTTTTAAATGTAAGCGGAATTCTGAGAACAATGGAAGAGTTCCGAAGCATTTTTAAACTTCAGCAGAATTCCGAGAACAATGGAAGAGTTCCGAAGCATACTTAAACTTCAGCGGAATTCCGAGAACAATGGAAGAGTTTCGAAGCATTTTTAAAAGTCAGCGGAATTCCGAGAACAATAGAAGAGTTGTGAAGCAATTTTAAGAGTCAGCGGAATTCCGAGAACAATGGAAGAGTTCCGAAGCATTTTTAAAAGTCAGCGGAATTCCGAGAACAATTTAAGAGTTCTGAAGCATTTTTAAACATCAGCGGAATTTTGAAAACAATGGAAGATTTCCGAAGCATTTTTAAAAGTCAGCGGAATTCTGAGAACAATAGAAGAGTTGTGAAGCATTTTTAAGCGTCAGCGGAATTCCGAGAACAATGGAAGAGTTCCGAAGCATTCTTAAACTTCAGCGGAATTCAAAGAACAATGGAAGAGTTCCGAAGCATTTTTAAAAGTCAGCAGAATTCCGAGAACAATAGAAGAGTTCAGAAGCATTTTTAAACTTCAGCAGAATTCCTGGATCAATGGAAGAGTTCCGAAGCATTTTTAAAAGTCAGCAGAATTCCGAGAACAATAGAAGGGTACCAAAGCATGTTTAAACTTCAGCGGAATTCTGAGAACAATGTAAGAGTTCCGAAGCATTTTTAAACTTCACCGGAATTCCGAGAACAATGGAAGAGTTCCGAAGCATTTTTAAACGTCAGCGGAATTTTGAAAACAATGGAAGATTTCCGAAGCATTTTTAAACTTCAGCAGAATTCCTGGATCAATGGAAGAGTTCCGAAGCATTTTTAAAAGTCAGCAGAATTCCGAGAACAATAGAAGGGTACCAAAGCATGTTTAAACTTCAGCGGAATTCTGAGAACAATGTAAGAGTTCCGAAGCATTTTTAAACTTCACCGGAATTCCGAGAACAATGGAAGAGTTCTGAAGCATTTTTAAACGTCAGTGGAATTTTGAAAACAATGGAAGATTTCCGAAGCATTTTTAAACGTCAGCAGAATTCTGCGAACACTGGAAGAGTTCCGAAGCATTTTTAAACTTCAGCGGAATTTGGAGAACAATCGAAGAGTTCCGAAGCATTTTTAAAAGTCAGCGGAATTCCGAGAACACTGGAAGAGTTCCGAAGCATTTTTAAACTTCAGCGGAATTTGGAGAACAATCAAAGAGTTCCGAAGCATTTTTAAAAGTCAGCGGAATTCCGAGAACAATGGAAGAGTTGTGAAGCATTTTTAAACGTCAGCGGAATTCCGAGAACAATGGAAGAGTTCCGAAGCATTTTTAAACGTCAGCGGAATTCCGAGAACAATGGAAGAGTTCTGAAGCCTTTTTAAATGTCAGCGGAATTCCGAGAACAATGGAAGACTTCTGAAGCATTTTTAAATGTCAGCGGAATTCTGAGAACAATGGAAGAGTTCCGAAGCATTTTTAAACTTCAGCGGAATTTGGAGAACAATCAAAGAGTTCCGAAGCATTTTTAAAAGTCAGCGGAATTCCGAGAACAATGGAAGAGTTGTGAAGCATTTTTAAACGTCAGCGGAATTCCGAGAACAATGGAAGAGTTCCGAAGCATTTTTAAACGTCAGCGGAATTCCGAGAACAATGGAAGAGCTCTGAAGCCTTTTTAAATGTCAGCGGAATTCCGAGAGCAATGGAAGACTTCTGAAGCATTTTTAAATGTCAGCGGAATTCTGAGAACAATGGAAGAGTTCCGAAGCATTTTTAAACTTCAGCAGAATTCCGACAACAATGGAATAGTTCCGAAGTATACTTAAACTTCAGCGGAATTCCGAGAACAATGGAAGAATTCTGAAGCATTTTTAAAAGTCAGCGGAATACTGAGAACAATGGAAGAGTTGTGAAGCATTTTTAAACGTCAGCGGAATTCCAGAACAATGGAAGAGTTCCGAAGCATTTTTAAATGTCAGCGGAATTCCGAGAACAATGGAAGAGTTCTGAAGCATTTTTAAACGTCAGCGGATTTTGAAAACAATGGAAGATTTCCGAAGCATTTTTAAACGTCAGCGGAATTTGGAGAACATTCGAAGAGTTCCGAAGCATTTTTAAACTTCAACGGAATTTGGAGAACAATCGAAGAGTTCCGAAGCAATTTTAAAAGTCAGCGGAATTCCGAGAACAATGGAAGAGTTGTGAAGCATTTTTAAACGTCAGTGGAATTCCAAGAACAATGGAAGAGTTCCGAAGCATTTTTAAATGTCAGCGGAATTCTGAGAACAATGGAAGAGTTCCGAAGCATTTTTAAACTTCAGCAGAATTCCGAGAACAATGGAAGAGTTCCGAAGCATACTTAAACTTCAGCGGAATTCCGAGAACAATGGAAGAGTTCAGAAGCATTTTTAAAAGTCAGCGGAATTCCGAGAACAATGGAAGAGTTGTGAAGCATTTTTAAACGTCAGCGGAATTCCGAGAACAATGGAAGAGTTCCGAAGCATTTTTAAACGTCAGCGGAATTTGGAGAACAATCGAAGAGTTCCGAAGCATTTTTAAACTTCAACGGAATTTGGAGAACAATCGAAGAGTTCCGAAGCAATTTTAAAAGTCAGCGGAATTCCGAGAACAATGGAAGAGTTGTGAAGCATTTTTAAACGTCAGTGGAATTCCAAGAACAATGGAAGAGTTCCGAAGCATTTTTAAATGTCAGCGGAATTCTGAGAACAATGGAAGAGTTCCGAAGCATTTTTAAACTTCAGCAGAATTCCGAGAACAATGGAAGAGTTCCGAAGCATACTTAAACTTCAGCGGAATTCCGAGAACAATGGAAGAGTTCAGAAGCATTTTTAAAAGTCAGCGGAATTCCGAGAACAATGGAAGAGTTGTGAAGCATTTTTAAACGTCAGCGGAATTCCGAGAACAATGGAAGAGTTCCGAAGCATTTTTAAACGTCAGCGGAATTCCAAGAACAATGGAAGAGTTCTGAAGCCTTTTTAAATGTCAGCGTAATTCCGAGAACAATGGAAGAGTTCTGAAGCCTTTTTAAATGTCAGCGTAATTCCGAGAACAATGGAAGAGTTCCGAAGCATTTTTAAACTTCAGCAGAATTCCGAGAACACTGGAAGAGTTCCGAAGCATTTTTAAACTTCAGCGGAATTTGGAGAACAATCAAAGAGTTCCGAAGCATTTTTAAAAGTCAGCGGAATTCCGAGAACAATGGAAGAGTTCCGAAGCATTTTTAAACTTCAGCAGAATTCCGAGAACAATGGAAGAGTTCCGAAGCATTCTTAAACTTCAGCGGAATTCCGAAAACAATGGAAGAGTTCCGAAGCATTTTTAAACGTCAGCGGAATTCCGAGAACAATGGAAGAGCTCTGAAGCCTTTTTAAATGTCAGCGGAATTCCGAGAGCAATGGAAGACTTCTGAAGCATTTTTAAATGTCAGCGGAATTCTGAGAACAATGGAAGAGTTCCGAAGCATTTTTAAACTTCAGCAGAATTCCGAGAACAATGGAATAGTTCCGAAGTATACTTAAACTTCAGCGGAATTCCGAGAACAATGGAAGAATTCTGAAGCATTTTTAAAAGTCAGCGGAATACTGAGAACAATGGAAGAGTTGTGAAGCATTTTTAAACGTCAGCGGAATTCCAGAACAATGGAAGAGTTCCGAAGCATTTTTAAATGTCAGCGGAATTCCGAGAACAATGGAAGAGTTCTGAAGCATTTTTAAACGTCAGCGGATTTTGAAAACAATGGAAGATTTCCGAAGCATTTTTAAACGTCAGCGGAATTTGGAGAACAATCGAAGAGTTCCGAAGCATTTTTAAACTTCAACGGAATTTGGAGAACAATCGAAGAGTTCCGAAGCAATTTTAAAAGTCAGCGGAATTCCGAGAACAATGGAAGAGTTGTGAAGCATTTTTAAACGTCAGTGGAATTCCAAGAACAATGGAAGAGTTCCGAAGCATTTTTAAATGTCAGCGGAATTCTGAGAACAATGGAAGAGTTCCGAAGCATTTTTAAACTTCAGCAGAATTCCGAGAACAATGGAAGAGTTCCGAAGCATACTTAAACTTCAGCGGAATTCCGAGAACAATGGAAGAGTTCAGAAGCATTTTTAAAAGTCAGCGGAATTCCGAGAACAATAGAAGAGTTCCGAAGCATACTTAAACTTCAGCGGAATTCCGAGAACAATGGAAGAGTTCCGAAGCATTTTTAAACTTCAGCGGAATTTGGAGAACAATCAAAGAGTTCCGAAGCATTTTTAAAAGTCAGCGGAATTCCGAGAACAATGGAAGAGTTGTGAAGCATTTTTAAACGTCAGCGGAATTCCGAGAACAATGGAAGAGTTCCGAAGCATTTTTAAACGTCAGCGGAATTCCGAGAACAATGGAAGAGTTCTGAAGCCTTTTTAAATGTCAGCGGAATTCCGAGAACAATGGAAGAGTTCCGAAGCATTTTTAAACTTCAGCGGAATTTGGAGAACAATCGAAGAGTTCCGAAGCATTTTTAAACTTCAGCGGAATTTGGAGAACAATCGAAGAGTTCCGAAGCATTTTTAAAAGTCAGCGGAATTCCGAGAACAATGGAAGCTTTGTGAAGCATTTTTAAACGTCAGCGGAATTCCGAGAACAATGGAAGAGTTCCGAAGCATTTTTAAACGTCAGCGGAATTCCGAGAACAATGGAAGAGTTCTGAAGCCTTTTTAAATGTCAGCGGAATTCCGAGAACAATGGAAGAGTTCCGAAGCATTTTTAAATGTCAGCGGAATTCTGAGAACAATGGAAGAGTTCCGAAGCATTTTTAAACTTCAGCAGAATTCCGAGAACAATGGAAGAGTTCCGAAGCATACTTAAACTTCAGCAGAATTCCGAGAACAATGGAAGAGTTCTGAAGCATTTTTTAAAGTCAGCGGAATAACGAGAACAATGGAAGAGTTGTGAAGCATTTTTAAACGTCAGCGGAATTCCAGAACAATGGAAGAGTTCCGAAGCATTTTTAAACGTCAGCGGAATTCTGTGAACACTGGAAGAGTTCCGAAGCATTTTTAAACTTCAGCGGAATTTGGAGAACAATCGAAGAGTTCCGAATCAATTTTAAAAGTCAGCGGAATTCCGAGAACAATGGAAGAGTTGTGAAGCATTTTTAAACGTCAGTAGAATTCCAAGAACAATGGAAGAGTTCCGAAGCATTTTTAAACGTCAGCGGAATTCCGAGAACAATGGAAGAGTTCCAAATCATTTTTAAATGTAAGCGGAATTCTGAGAACAATGGAAGAGTTCCGAAGCATTTTTAAACTTCAGCAGAATTCCGAGAACAATGGAAGAGTTCCGAAGCATACTTAAACTTCAGCGGAATTCCGAGAACAATGGAAGAGTTTCGAAGCATTTTTAAAAGTCAGCGGAATTCCGAGAACAATAGAAGAGTTGTGAAGCAATTTTAAGAGTCAGCGGAATTCGAGAACAATGGAAGAGTTCCGAAGCATTTTTAAAAGTCAGCGGAATTCCGAGAACAATGGAAGAGTTCCGAAGCATTTTTAAACGTCAGCGGAATTCCGAGAACAATGGAAGAGTTCTGAAGCCTTTTTAAATGTCAGCGGAATTCCGAGAACAATGGAAGAGTTCCGAAGCATTTTTAAATGTCAGCGGAATTCTGAGAACAGTGGAAGAGTTCCGAAGCATTTTTAAACTTCAGCAGAATTCCGAGAACAATGGAAGAGTTCCGAAGCATACTTAAACTTCAGCAGAATTCCGAGAACAATGGAAGAGTTCTGAAGCATTTTTTAAAGTCAGCGGAATTCCGAGAACAATGGAAGAGTTCTGAAGCCTTTTTAAATGTCAGCGGAATTCCGAGAACAATGGAAGAGTTCCGAAGCATTTTTAAATGTCAGCGGAATTCTGAGAACAGTGGAAGAGTTCCGAAGCATTTTTAAACTTCAGCAGAATTCCGAGAACAATGGAAGAGTTCCGAAGCATACTTAAACTTCAGCAGAATTCCGAGAACAATGGAAGAGTTCTGAAGCATTTTTAAATGTCAGCGGAATTCTGAAAACAATGGAAGAGTTCTGAAGCATTTTTAAACATCAGCGGATTTTGAAAACAATGGAAGAGTTCCGAAGCATTTTTAAACTTCAGCAGAATTCCGAGAACAATGGAAGAGTTCCGAAGCATACCTAAACTTCAGCGGAATTCCGAGAACAATGGAAGAGTTTCGAAGCATTTTTAAAAGTCAGCGGAATTCCGAGAACAATAGAAGAGTTGTGAAGCAATTTTAAGAGTCAGCGGAATTCCGAGAACAATGGAAGAGTTCCGAAGCATTTTTAAATGTCAGCGGAATTCCGAGAACAATGGAAGAGTTCCGAAGCATTTTTAAACTTCAGCGGAATTTGGAGAACAATCGAAGAGTTCCGAAGCATTTTTAAAAGTCAGCGGAATTCCGAGAACAATGGAAGCTTTGTGAAGCATTTTTAAACGTCAGCGGAATTCCGAGAACAATGGAAGAGTTCCGAAGCATTTTTAAACTTCAGCAGAATTCCGAGAACAATGGAAGAGTTCCGAAGCATACTTAAACTTCAGCGGAATTCCGAGAACAATGGAAGAGTTTCGAAGCATTTTTAAAAGTCAGCGGAATTCCGAGAACAATAGAAGAGTTGTGAAGCAATTTTAAGAGTCAGCGGAATTCGAGAACAATGGAAGAGTTCCGAAGCATTTTTAAACGTCAGCGGAATTCCGAGAACAATGGAAGAGTTCCGAAGCATTTTTAAACTTCAGCGGAATTTGGAGAACAATCGAAGAGTTCCGAAGCATTTTTAAAAGTCAGCGGAATTCCGAGAACAATGGAAGCTTTGTGAAGCATTTTTCAACGTCAGCGGAATTCCGAGAACAATGGAAGAGTTCCGAAGCATTTTTAAACGTCAGCGGAATTCCGAGAACAATGGAAGAGTTCTGAAGCCTTTTTAAATGTCAGCGGAATTCCGAGAACAATGGAAGAGTTCCGAAGCATTTTTAAATGTCAGCGGAATTCTGAGAACAATGGAAGAGTTCCGAAGCATTTTTAAACTTCAGCAGAATTCCGAGAACAATGGAAGAGATCCGAAGCATACTTAAACTTCAGCAGAATTCCGAGAACAATGGAAGAGTTCTGAAGCATTTTTTAAAGTCAGCGGAATAACGAGAACAATGGAAGAGTTGTGAAGCATTTTTAAACGTCAGCGGAATTCCAGAACAATGGAAGAGTTCCGAAGCATTTTTACATGTCAGCGGAATTCCGAGAACAATGGAAGAGTTCTGAAGCATTTTTAAACGTCAGCGGATTTTGAAAACAATGGAAGATTTCCGAAGCATTTTTAAACGTCAGCGGAATTCTGTGAACACTGGAAGAGTTCCGAAGCATTTTTAAACTTCAGCGGAATTTGGAGAACAATCGAAGAGTTCCGAATCAATTTTAAAAGTCAGCGGAATTCTGAGAACAATGGAAGAGTTGTGAAGCATTTTTTAACGTCAGTGGAATTCCAAGAACAATGGAAGAGTTCCGAAGCATTTTTAAAAGTCAGCGGAATTCCGAGAACAATTTAAGAGTTCTGAAGCATTTTTAAACATCAGCGGAATTTTGAAAACAATGGAAGATTTCCGAAGCATTTTTAAAAGTCAGCGGAATTCTGAGAACAATAGAAGAGTTGTGAAGCATTTTTAAGCGTCAGCGGAATTCCGAGAACAATGGAAGAGTTCCGAAGCATTCGTAAACTTCAGCGGAATTCAAAGAACAATGGAAGAGTTCCGAAGCATTTTTAAAAGTCAGCAGAATTCCGAGAACAATAGAAGAGTTCAGAAGCATTTTTAAACTTCAGCAGAATTCCTGGATCAATGGAAGAGTTCCGAAGCATTTTTAAAAGTCAGCAGAATTCCGAGAACAATAGAAGGGTACCAAAGCATGTTTAAACTTCAGCGGAATTCTGAGAACAATGTAAGAGTTCCGAAGCATTTTTAAACTTCACCGGAATTCCGAGAACAATGGAAGAGTTCCGAAGCATTTTTAAACGTCAGCGGAATTTTGAAAACAATGGAAGATTTCCGAAGCATTTTTAAACTTCAGCAGAATTCCTGGATCAATGGAAGAGTTCCGAAGCATTTTTAAAAGTCAGCAGAATTCCGAGAACAATAGAAGGGTACCAAAGCATGTTTAAACTTCAGCGGAATTCTGAGAACAATGGAAGAGTTCCGAAGCATTTTTAAACGTCAGCGGAATTCCGAGAACAATGGAAGAGTTCTGAAGCCTTTTTAAATGTCAGCGGAATTCCGAGAACAATGGAAGAGTTCCGAAGCATTTTTAAATGTCAGCGGAATTCTGAGAACAATGGAAGAGTTCCGAAGCATTTTTAAACTTCAGCAGAATTCCGAGAACAATGGAAGAGTTCCGAAGCATACTTAAACTTCAGCAGAATTCCGAGAACAATGGAAGAGTTCTGAAGCATTTTTTAAAGTCAGCGGAATAACGAGAACAATGGAAGAGTTGTGAAGCATTTTTAAACGTCAGCGGAATTCCAGAACAATGGAAGAGTTCCGAAGCATTTTTAAACGTCAGCGGAATTCTGTGAACACTGGAAGAGTTCCGAAGCATTTTTAAACTTCAGCGGAATTTGGAGAACAATCGAAGAGTTCCGAATCAATTTTAAAAGTCAGCGGAATTCCGAGAACAATGGAAGAGTTGTGAAGCATTTTTAAACGTCAGTAGAATTCCAAGAACAATGGAAGAGTTCCGAAGCATTTTTAAACGTCAGCGGAATTCCGAGAACAATGGAAGAGTTCCAAATCATTTTTAAATGTAAGCGGAATTCTGAGAACAATGGAAGAGTTCCGAAGCATTTTTAAACTTCAGCAGAATTCCGAGAACAATGGAAGAGTTCCGAAGCATACTTAAACTTCAGCGGAATTCCGAGAACAATGGAAGAGTTTCGAAGCATTTTTAAAAGTCAGCGGAATTCCGAGAACAATAGAAGAGTTGTGAAGCAATTTTAAGAGTCAGCGGAATTCGAGAACAATGGAAGAGTTCCGAAGCATTTTTAAAAGTCAGCGGAATTCCGAGAACAATGGAAGAGTTCCGAAGCATTTTTAAACGTCAGCGGAATTCCGAGAACAATGGAAGAGTTCTGAAGCCTTTTTAAATGTCAGCGGAATTCCGAGAACAATGGAAGAGTTCCGAAGCATTTTTAAATGTCAGCGGAATTCTGAGAACAGTGGAAGAGTTCCGAAGCATTTTTAAACTTCAGCAGAATTCCGAGAACAATGGAAGAGTTCCGAAGCATACTTAAACTTCAGCAGAATTCCGAGAACAATGGAAGAGTTCTGAAGCATTTTTTAAAGTCAGCGGAATTCCGAGAACAATGGAAGAGTTCTGAAGCCTTTTTAAATGTCAGCGGAATTCCGAGAACAATGGAAGAGTTCCGAAGCATTTTTAAATGTCAGCGGAATTCTGAGAACAGTGGAAGAGTTCCGAAGCATTTTTAAACTTCAGCAGAATTCCGAGAACAATGGAAGAGTTCCGAAGCATACTTAAACTTCAGCAGAATTCCGAGAACAATGGAAGAGTTCTGAAGCATTTTTAAATGTCAGCGGAATTCTGAAAACAATGGAAGAGTTCTGAAGCATTTTTAAACATCAGCGGATTTTGAAAACAATGGAAGAGTTCCGAAGCATTTTTAAACTTCAGCAGAATTCCGAGAACAATGGAAGAGTTCCGAAGCATACCTAAACTTCAGCGGAATTCCGAGAACAATGGAAGAGTTTCGAAGCATTTTTAAAAGTCAGCGGAATTCCGAGAACAATAGAAGAGTTGTGAAGCAATTTTAAGAGTCAGCGGAATTCCGAGAACAATGGAAGAGTTCCGAAGCATTTTTAAATGTCAGCGGAATTCCGAGAACAATGGAAGAGTTCCGAAGCATTTTTAAACTTCAGCGGAATTTGGAGAACAATCGAAGAGTTCCGAAGCATTTTTAAAAGTCAGCGGAATTCCGAGAACAATGGAAGCTTTGTGAAGCATTTTTAAACGTCAGCGGAATTCCGAGAACAATGGAAGAGTTCCGAAGCATTTTTAAACTTCAGCAGAATTCCGAGAACAATGGAAGAGTTCCGAAGCATACTTAAACTTCAGCGGAATTCCGAGAACAATGGAAGAGTTTCGAAGCATTTTTAAAAGTCAGCGGAATTCCGAGAACAATAGAAGAGTTGTGAAGCAATTTTAAGAGTCAGCGGAATTCGAGAACAATGGAAGAGTTCCGAAGCATTTTTAAACGTCAGCGGAATTCCGAGAACAATGGAAGAGTTCCGAAGCATTTTTAAACTTCAGCGGAATTTGGAGAACAATCGAAGAGTTCCGAAGCATTTTTAAAAGTCAGCGGAATTCCGAGAACAATGGAAGCTTTGTGAAGCATTTTTCAACGTCAGCGGAATTCCGAGAACAATGGAAGAGTTCCGAAGCATTTTTAAACGTCAGCGGAATTCCGAGAACAATGGAAGAGTTCTGAAGCCTTTTTAAATGTCAGCGGAATTCCGAGAACAATGGAAGAGTTCCGAAGCATTTTTAAATGTCAGCGGAATTCTGAGAACAATGGAAGAGTTCCGAAGCATTTTTAAACTTCAGCAGAATTCCGAGAACAATGGAAGAGATCCGAAGCATACTTAAACTTCAGCAGAATTCCGAGAACAATGGAAGAGTTCTGAAGCATTTTTTAAAGTCAGCGGAATAACGAGAACAATGGAAGAGTTGTGAAGCATTTTTAAACGTCAGCGGAATTCCAGAACAATGGAAGAGTTCCGAAGCATTTTTACATGTCAGCGGAATTCCGAGAACAATGGAAGAGTTCTGAAGCATTTTTAAACGTCAGCGGATTTTGAAAACAATGGAAGATTTCCGAAGCATTTTTAAACGTCAGCGGAATTCTGTGAACACTGGAAGAGTTCCGAAGCATTTTTAAACTTCAGCGGAATTTGGAGAACAATCGAAGAGTTCCGAATCAATTTTAAAAGTCAGCGGAATTCTGAGAACAATGGAAGAGTTGTGAAGCATTTTTTAACGTCAGTGGAATTCCAAGAACAATGGAAGAGTTCCGAAGCATTTTTAAAAGTCAGCGGAATTCCGAGAACAATTTAAGAGTTCTGAAGCATTTTTAAACATCAGCGGAATTTTGAAAACAATGGAAGATTTCCGAAGCATTTTTAAAAGTCAGCGGAATTCTGAGAACAATAGAAGAGTTGTGAAGCATTTTTAAGCGTCAGCGGAATTCCGAGAACAATGGAAGAGTTCCGAAGCATTCGTAAACTTCAGCGGAATTCAAAGAACAATGGAAGAGTTCCGAAGCATTTTTAAAAGTCAGCAGAATTCCGAGAACAATAGAAGAGTTCAGAAGCATTTTTAAACTTCAGCAGAATTCCTGGATCAATGGAAGAGTTCCGAAGCATTTTTAAAAGTCAGCAGAATTCCGAGAACAATAGAAGGGTACCAAAGCATGTTTAAACTTCAGCGGAATTCTGAGAACAATGTAAGAGTTCCGAAGCATTTTTAAACTTCACCGGAATTCCGAGAACAATGGAAGAGTTCCGAAGCATTTTTAAACGTCAGCGGAATTTTGAAAACAATGGAAGATTTCCGAAGCATTTTTAAACTTCAGCAGAATTCCTGGATCAATGGAAGAGTTCCGAAGCATTTTTAAAAGTCAGCAGAATTCCGAGAACAATAGAAGGGTACCAAAGCATGTTTAAACTTCAGCGGAATTCTGAGAACAATGGAAGAGTTCCGAAGCATTTTTAAACGTCAGCGGAATTCCGAGAACAATGGAAGAGTTCTGAAGCCTTTTTAAATGTCAGCGGAATTCCGAGAACAATGGAAGAGTTCCGAAGCATTTTTAAATGTCAGCGGAATTCTGAGAACAATGGAAGAGTTCCGAAGCATTTTTAAACTTCAGCAGAATTCCGAGAACAATGGAAGAGTTCCGAAGCATACTTAAACTTCAGCAGAATTCCGAGAACAATGGAAGAGTTCTGAAGCATTTTTTAAAGTCAGCGGAATAACGAGAACAATGGAAGAGTTGTGAAGCATTTTTAAACGTCAGCGGAATTCCAGAACAATGGAAGAGTTCCGAAGCATTTTTAAACGTCAGCGGAATTCTGTGAACACTGGAAGAGTTCCGAAGCATTTTTAAACTTCAGCGGAATTTGGAGAACAATCGAAGAGTTCCGAATCAATTTTAAAAGTCAGCGGAATTCCGAGAACAATGGAAGAGTTGTGAAGCATTTTTAAACGTCAGTAGAATTCCAAGAACAATGGAAGAGTTCCGAAGCATTTTTAAACGTCAGCGGAATTCCGAGAACAATGGAAGAGTTCCAAATCATTTTTAAATGTAAGCGGAATTCTGAGAACAATGGAAGAGTTCCGAAGCATTTTTAAACTTCAGCAGAATTCCGAGAACAATGGAAGAGTTCCGAAGCATACTTAAACTTCAGCGGAATTCCGAGAACAATGGAAGAGTTTCGAAGCATTTTTAAAAGTCAGCGGAATTCCGAGAACAATAGAAGAGTTGTGAAGCAATTTTAAGAGTCAGCGGAATTCAAGAACAATGGAAGAGTTCCGAAGCATTTTTAAAAGTCAGCGGAATTCCGAGAACAATGGAAGAGTTCCGAAGCATTTTTAAACGTCAGCGGAATTCCGAGAACAATGGAAGAGTTCTGAAGCCTTTTTAAATGTCAGCGGAATTCCGAGAACAATGGAAGAGTTCCGAAGCATTTTTAAATGTCAGCGGAATTCTGAGAACAGTGGAAGAGTTCCGAAGCATTTTTAAACTTCAGCAGAATTCCGAGAACAATGGAAGAGTTCCGAAGCATACTTAAACTTCAGCAGAATTCCGAGAACAATGGAAGAGTTCTGAAGCATTTTTAAATGTCAGCGGAATTCTGAAAACAATGGAAGAGTTCTGAAGCATTTTTAAACATCAGCGGATTTTGAAAACAATGGAAGAGTTCCGAAGCATTTTTAAACTTCAGCAGAATTCCGAGAACAATGGAAGAGTTCCGAAGCATACCTAAACTTCAGCGGAATTCCGAGAACAATGGAAGAGTTTCGAAGCATTTTTAAAAGTCAGCGGAATTCCGAGAACAATAGAAGAGTTGTGAAGCAATTTTAAGAGTCAGCGGAATTCCGAGAACAATGGAAGAGTTCCGAAGCATTTTTAAATGTCAGCGGAATTCCGAGAACAATGGAAGAGTTCCGAAGCATTTTTAAACTTCAGCGGAATTTGGAGAACAATCGAAGAGTTCCGAAGCATTTTTAAAAGTCAGCGGAATTCCGAGAACAATGGAAGCTTTGTGAAGCATTTTTAAACGTCAGCGGAATTCCGAGAACAATGGAAGAGTTCCGAAGCATTTTTAAACTTCAGCAGAATTCCGAGAACAATGGAAGAGTTCCGAAGCATACTTAAACTTCAGCGGAATTCCGAGAACAATGGAAGAGTTTCGAAGCATTTTTAAAAGTCAGCGGAATTCCGAGAACAATAGAAGAGTTGTGAAGCAATTTTAAGAGTCAGCGGAATTCGAGAACAATGGAAGAGTTCCGAAGCATTTTTAAACGTCAGCGGAATTCCGAGAACAATGGAAGAGTTCCGAAGCATTTTTAAACTTCAGCGGAATTTGGAGAACAATCGAAGAGTTCCGAAGCATTTTTAAAAGTCAGCGGAATTCCGAGAACAATGGAAGCTTTGTGAAGCATTTTTCAACGTCAGCGGAATTCCGAGAACAATGGAAGAGTTCCGAAGCATTTTTAAACGTCAGCGGAATTCCGAGAACAATGGAAGAGTTCTGAAGCCTTTTTAAATGTCAGCGGAATTCCGAGAACAATGGAAGAGTTCCGAAGCATTTTTAAATGTCAGCGGAATTCTGAGAACAATGGAAGAGTTCCGAAGCATTTTTAAACTTCAGCAGAATTCCGAGAACAATGGAAGAGATCCGAAGCATACTTAAACTTCAGCAGAATTCCGAGAACAATGGAAGAGTTCTGAAGCATTTTTTAAAGTCAGCGGAATAACGAGAACAATGGAAGAGTTGTGAAGCATTTTTAAACGTCAGCGGAATTCCAGAACAATGGAAGAGTTCCGAAGCATTTTTACATGTCAGCGGAATTCCGAGAACAATGGAAGAGTTCTGAAGCATTTTTAAACGTCAGCGGATTTTGAAAACAATGGAAGATTTCCGAAGCATTTTTAAACGTCAGCGGAATTCTGTGAACACTGGAAGAGTTCCGAAGCATTTTTAAACTTCAGCGGAATTTGGAGAACAATCGAAGAGTTCCGAATCAATTTTAAAAGTCAGCGGAATTCTGAGAACAATGGAAGAGTTGTGAAGCATTTTTTAACGTCAGTGGAATTCCAAGAACAATGGAAGAGTTCCGAAGCATTTTTAAAAGTCAGCGGAATTCCGAGAACAATTTAAGAGTTCTGAAGCATTTTTAAACATCAGCGGAATTTTGAAAACAATGGAAGATTTCCGAAGCATTTTTAAAAGTCAGCGGAATTCTGAGAACAATAGAAGAGTTGTGAAGCATTTTTAAGCGTCAGCGGAATTCCGAGAACAATGGAAGAGTTCCGAAGCATTCTTAAACTTCAGCGGAATTCAAAGAACAATGGAAGAGTTCCGAAGCATTTTTAAAAGTCAGCAGAATTCCGAGAACAATAGAAGAGTTCAGAAGCATTTTTAAACTTCAGCAGAATTCCTGGATCAATGGAAGAGTTCCGAAGCATTTTTAAAAGTCAGCAGAATTCCGAGAACAATAGAAGGGTACCAAAGCATGTTTAAACTTCAGCGGAATTCTGAGAACAATGTAAGAGTTCCGAAGCATTTTTAAACTTCACCGGAATTCCGAGAACAATGGAAGAGTTCTGAAGCATTTTTAAACGTCAGTGGAATTTTGAAAACAATGGAAGATTTCCGAAGCATTTTTAAACGTCAGCAGAATTCTGCGAACACTGGAAG
The DNA here is from genome assembly GCF_046119375.1 of Phyllobates terribilis. NCBI lineage: Eukaryota > Metazoa > Chordata > Amphibia > Anura > Dendrobatidae > Phyllobates > Phyllobates terribilis. The sequence continues at coordinate 6,939,713 of NW_027362788.1, read as the reverse complement.
AGTTCCGAAGCATTTTTAAACTTCAGCGGAATTTGGAGAACAATCGAAGAGTTCCGAAGCATTTTTAAAAGTCAGCGGAATTCCGAGAACACTGGAAGAGTTCCGAAGCATTTTTAAACGTCAGCGGAATTTGGAGAACAATCAAAGAGTTCCGAAGCATTTTTAAAAGTCAGCGGAATTCCGAGAACAATGGAAGAGTTGTGAAGCATTTTTAAACGTCAGCGGAATTCCGAGAACAATGGAAGAGTTCCGAAGCATTTTTAAACGTCAGCGGAATTCCGAGAACAATGGAAGAGTTCTGAAGCCTTTTTAAATGTCAGCGGAATTCCGAGAACAATGGAAGACTTCTGAAGCATTTTTAAATGTCAGCGGAATTCTGAGAACAATGGAAGAGTTCCGAAGCATTTTTAAACTTCAGCGGAATTTGGAGAACAATCAAAGAGTTCCGAAGCATTTTTAAAAGTCAGCGGAATTCCGAGAACAATGGAAGAGTTGTGAAGCATTTTTAAACGTCAGCGGAATTCCGAGAACAATGGAAGAGTTCCGAAGCATTTTTAAACGTCAGCGGAATTCCGAGAACAATGGAAGAGCTCTGAAGCCTTTTTAAATGTCAGCGGAATTCCGAGAGCAATGGAAGACTTCTGAAGCATTTTTAAATGTCAGCGGAATTCTGAGAACAATGGAAGAGTTCCGAAGCATTTTTAAACTTCAGCAGAATTCCGAGAACAATGGAATAGTTCCGAAGTATACTTAAACTTCAGCGGAATTCCGAGAACAATGGAAGAATTCTGAAGCATTTTTAAAAGTCAGCGGAATACTGAGAACAATGGAAGAGTTGTGAAGCATTTTTAAACGTCAGCGGAATTCCAGAACAATGGAAGAGTTCCGAAGCATTTTTAAATGTCAGCGGAATTCCGAGAACAATGGAAGAGTTCTGAAGCATTTTTAAACGTCAGCGGATTTTGAAAACAATGGAAGATTTCCGAAGCATTTTTAAACGTCAGCGGAATTTGGAGAACAATCGAAGAGTTCCGAAGCATTTTTAAACTTCAACGGAATTTGGAGAACAATCGAAGAGTTCCGAAGCAATTTTAAAAGTCAGCGGAATTCCGAGAACAATGGAAGAGTTGTGAAGCATTTTTAAACGTCAGTGGAATTCCAAGAACAATGGAAGAGTTCCGAAGCATTTTTAAATGTCAGCGGAATTCTGAGAACAATGGAAGAGTTCCGAAGCATTTTTAAACTTCAGCAGAATTCCGAGAACAATGGAAGAGTTCCAAAGCATACTTAAACTTCAGCGGAATTCCGAGAACAATGGAAGAGTTCAGAAGCATTTTTAAAAGTCAGCGGAATTCCGAGAACAATGGAAGAGTTGTGAAGCATTTTTAAACGTCAGCGGAATTCCGAGAACAATGGAAGAGTTCCGAAGCATTTTTAAATGTCAGCGGAATTCCAAGAACAATGGAAGAGTTCTGAAGCCTTTTTAAATGTCAGCGTAATTCCGAGAACAATGGAAGAGTTCTGAAGCCTTTTTAAATGTCAGCGTAATTCCGAGAACAATGGAAGAGTTCCGAAGCATTTTTAAACTTCAGCAGAATTCCGAGAACACTGGAAGAGTTCCGAAGCATTTTTAAACTTCAGCGGAATTTGGAGAACAATCAAAGAGTTCCGAAGCATTTTTAAAAGTCAGCGGAATTCCGAGAACAATGGAAGAGTTGTGAAGCATTTTTAAACGTCAGCGGAATTCCGAGAACAATGGAAGAGTTCCGAAGCATTTTTAAACGTCAGCGGAATTCCGAGAACAATGGAAGAGTTCTGAAGCCTTTTTAAATGTCAGCGGAATTCCGAGAACAATGGAAGACTTCTGAAGCATTTTTAAATGTCAGCGGAATTCTGAGAACAATGGAAGAGTTCCGAAGCATTTTTAAACTTCAGCGGAATTTGGAGAACAATCAAAGAGTTCCGAAGCATTTTTAAAAGTCAGCGGAATTCCGAGAACAATGGAAGAGTTGTGAAGCATTTTTAAACGTCAGCGGAATTCCGAGAACAATGGAAGAGTTCCGAAGCATTTTTAAACGTCAGCGGAATTCCGAGAACAATGGAAGAGCTCTGAAGCCTTTTTAAATGTCAGCGGAATTCCGAGAGCAATGGAAGACTTCTGAAGCATTTTTAAATGTCAGCGGAATTCTGAGAACAATGGAAGAGTTCCGAAGCATTTTTAAACTTCAGCAGAATTCCGAGAACAATGGAATAGTTCCGAAGTATACTTAAACTTCAGCGGAATTCCGAGAACAATGGAAGAATTCTGAAGCATTTTTAAAAGTCAGCGGAATACTGAGAACAATGGAAGAGTTGTGAAGCATTTTTAAACGTCAGCGGAATTCCAGAACAATGGAAGAGTTCCGAAGCATTTTTAAATGTCAGCGGAATTCCGAGAACAATGGAAGAGTTCTGAAGCATTTTTAAACGTCAGCGGATTTTGAAAACAATGGAAGATTTCCGAAGCATTTTTAAACGTCAGCGGAATTTGGAGAACAATCGAAGAGTTCCGAAGCATTTTTAAACTTCAACGGAATTTGGAGAACAATCGAAGAGTTCCGAAGCAATTTTAAAAGTAAGCGGAATTCCGAGAACAATGGAAGAGTTGTGAAGCATTTTTAAACGTCAGTGGAATTCCAAGAACAATGGAAGAGTTCCGAAGCATTTTTAAATGTCAGCGGAATTCTGAGAACAATGGAAGAGTTCCGAAGCATTTTTAAACTTCAGCAGAATTCCGAGAACAATGGAAGAGTTGCGAAGCATACTTAAACTTCAGCGGAATTCCGAGAACAATGGAAGAGTTCAGAAGCATTTTTAAAAGTCAGCGGAATTCCGAGAACAATGGAAGAGTTGTGAAGCATTTTTAAACGTCAGCGGAATTCCGAGAACAATGGAAGAGTTCCGAAGCATTTTTAAACGTCAGCGGAATTCCAAGAACAATGGAAGAGTTCTGAAGCCTTTTTAAATGTCAGCGTAATTCCGAGAACAATGGAAGAGTTCCGAAGCATTTTTAAACTTCAGCAGAATTCCGAGAACAATGGAAGAGTTCCGAAGCATTCTTAAACTTCAGCGGAATTCCGAAAACAATGGAAGAGTTCCGAAGCATTTTTAAATGTCAGCGGAATTCCGAGAACAATAGAATAGTTGTGAAGCATTTTTAAGCGTCAGCGGAATTCCGAGAACAATGGAAGAGTTCCGAAGCATTTTTAAACTTCAGCAGAATTCCGAGAACAATGGAAGAGTTCCGAAGCATACTTAAACTTCAGCGGAATTCCGAGAACAATGGAAGAGTTTCGAAGCATTTTTAAAAGTCAGCGGAATTCCGAGAACAATAGAAGAGTTGTGAAGCAATTTTAAGAGTCAGCGGAATTCGAGAACAATGGAAGAGTTCCGAAGCATTTTTAAACGTCAGCGGAATTCCGAGAACAATGGAAGAGTTCCGAAGCATTTTTAAACTTCAGCGGAATTTGGAGAACAATCGAAGAGTTCCGAAGCATTTTTAAAAGTCAGCGGAATTCCGAGAACAATGGAAGCTTTGTGAAGCATTTTTCAACGTCAGCGGAATTCCGAGAACAATGGAAGAGTTCCGAAGCATTTTTAAACTTCAGCGGAATTTGGAGAACAATCGAAGAGTTCCGAAGCATTTTTAAAAGTCAGCGGAATTCCGAGAACAATGGAAGCTTTGTGAAGCATTTTTCAACGTCAGCGGAATTCCGAGAACAATGGAAGAGTTCCGAAGCATTTTTAAACGTCAGCGGAATTCCGAGAACAATGGAAGAGTTCTGAAGCCTTTTTAAATGTCAGCGGAATTCCGAGAACAATGGAAGAGTTCCGAAGCATTTTTAAATGTCAGCGGAATTCTGAGAACAATGGAAGAGTTCCGAAGCATTTTTAAACTTCAGCAGAATTCCGAGAACAATGGAAGAGATCCGAAGCATACTTAAACTTCAGCAGAATTCCGAGAACAATGGAAGAGTTCTGAAGCATTTTTTAAAGTCAGCGGAATAACGAGAACAATGGAAGAGTTGTGAAGCATTTTTAAACGTCAGCGGAATTCCAGAACAATGGAAGAGTTCCGAAGCATTTTTACATGTCAGCGGAATTCCGAGAACAATGGAAGAGTTCTGAAGCATTTTTAAACGTCAGCGGATTTTGAAAACAATGGAAGATTTCCGAAGCATTTTTAAACGTCAGCGGAATTCTGTGAACACTGGAAGAGTTCCGAAGCATTTTTAAACTTCAGCGGAATTTGGAGAACAATCGAAGAGTTCCGAATCAATTTTAAAAGTCAGCGGAATTCTGAGAACAATGGAAGAGTTGTGAAGCATTTTTTAACGTCAGTGGAATTCCAAGAACAATGGAAGAGTTCCGAAGCATTTTTAAAAGTCAGCGGAATTCCGAGAACAATTTAAGAGTTCTGAAGCATTTTTAAACATCAGCGGAATTTTGAAAACAATGGAAGATTTCCGAAGCATTTTTAAAAGTCAGCGGAATTCTGAGAACAATAGAAGAGTTGTGAAGCATTTTTAAGCGTCAGCGGAATTCCGAGAACAATGGAAGAGTTCCGAAGCATTCTTAAACTTCAGCGGAATTCAAAGAACAATGGAAGAGTTCCGAAGCATTTTTAAAAGTCAGCAGAATTCCGAGAACAATAGAAGAGTTCAGAAGCATTTTTAAACTTCAGCAGAATTCCTGGATCAATGGAAGAGTTCCGAAGCATTTTTAAAAGTCAGCAGAATTCCGAGAACAATAGAAGGGTACCAAAGCATGTTTAAACTTCAGCGGAATTCTGAGAACAATGTAAGAGTTCCGAAGCATTTTTAAACTTCACCGGAATTCCGAGAACAATGGAAGAGTTCTGAAGCATTTTTAAACGTCAGTGGAATTTTGAAAACAATGGAAGATTTCCGAAGCATTTTTAAACGTCAGCAGAATTCTGCGAACACTGGAAGAGTTCCGAAGCATTTTTAAACTTCAGCGGAATTTGGAGAACAATCGAAGAGTTCCGAAGCATTTTTAAAAGTCAGCGGAATTCCGAGAACACTGGAAGAGTTCCGAAGCATTTTTAAACGTCAGCGGAATTTGGAGAACAATCAAAGAGTTCCGAAGCATTTTTAAAAGTCAGCGGAATTCCGAGAACAATGGAAGAGTTGTGAAGCATTTTTAAACGTCAGCGGAATTCCGAGAACAATGGAAGAGTTCCGAAGCATTTTTAAACGTCAGCGGAATTCCGAGAACAATGGAAGAGTTCTGAAGCCTTTTTAAATGTCAGCGGAATTCCGAGAACAATGGAAGACTTCTGAAGCATTTTTAAATGTCAGCGGAATTCTGAGAACAATGGAAGAGTTCCGAAGCATTTTTAAACTTCAGCGGAATTTGGAGAACAATCAAAGAGTTCCGAAGCATTTTTAAAAGTCAGCGGAATTCCGAGAACAATGGAAGAGTTGTGAAGCATTTTTAAACGTCAGCGGAATTCCGAGAACAATGGAAGAGTTCCGAAGCATTTTTAAACGTCAGCGGAATTCCGAGAACAATGGAAGAGCTCTGAAGCCTTTTTAAATGTCAGCGGAATTCCGAGAGCAATGGAAGACTTCTGAAGCATTTTTAAATGTCAGCGGAATTCTGAGAACAATGGAAGAGTTCCGAAGCATTTTTAAACTTCAGCAGAATTCCGAGAACAATGGAATAGTTCCGAAGTATACTTAAACTTCAGCGGAATTCCGAGAACAATGGAAGAATTCTGAAGCATTTTTAAAAGTCAGCGGAATACTGAGAACAATGGAAGAGTTGTGAAGCATTTTTAAACGTCAGCGGAATTCCAGAACAATGGAAGAGTTCCGAAGCATTTTTAAATGTCAGCGGAATTCCGAGAACAATGGAAGAGTTCTGAAGCATTTTTAAACGTCAGCGGATTTTGAAAACAATGGAAGATTTCCGAAGCATTTTTAAACGTCAGCGGAATTTGGAGAACAATCGAAGAGTTCCGAAGCATTTTTAAACTTCAACGGAATTTGGAGAACAATCGAAGAGTTCCGAAGCAATTTTAAAAGTCAGCGGAATTCCGAGAACAATGGAAGAGTTGTGAAGCATTTTTAAACGTCAGTGGAATTCCAAGAACAATGGAAGAGTTCCGAAGCATTTTTAAATGTCAGCGGAATTCTGAGAACAATGGAAGAGTTCCGAAGCATTTTTAAACTTCAGCAGAATTCCGAGAACAATGGAAGAGTTCCAAAGCATACTTAAACTTCAGCGGAATTCCGAGAACAATGGAAGAGTTCAGAAGCATTTTTAAAAGTCAGCGGAATTCCGAGAACAATGGAAGAGTTGTGAAGCATTTTTAAACGTCAGCGGAATTCCGAGAACAATGGAAGAGTTCCGAAGCATTTTTAAATGTCAGCGGAATTCCAAGAACAATGGAAGAGTTCTGAAGCCTTTTTAAATGTCAGCGTAATTCCGAGAACAATGGAAGAGTTCTGAAGCCTTTTTAAATGTCAGCGTAATTCCGAGAACAATGGAAGAGTTCCGAAGCATTTTTAAACTTCAGCAGAATTCCGAGAACACTGGAAGAGTTCCGAAGCATTTTTAAACTTCAGCGGAATTTGGAGAACAATCAAAGAGTTCCGAAGCATTTTTAAAAGTCAGCGGAATTCCGAGAACAATGGAAGAGTTGTGAAGCATTTTTAAACGTCAGCGGAATTCCGAGAACAATGGAAGAGTTCCGAAGCATTTTTAAACGTCAGCGGAATTCCGAGAACAATGGAAGAGTTCTGAAGCCTTTTTAAATGTCAGCGGAATTCCGAGAACAATGGAAGACTTCTGAAGCATTTTTAAATGTCAGCGGAATTCTGAGAACAATGGAAGAGTTCCGAAGCATTTTTAAACTTCAGCGGAATTTGGAGAACAATCAAAGAGTTCCGAAGCATTTTTAAAAGTCAGCGGAATTCCGAGAACAATGGAAGAGTTGTGAAGCATTTTTAAACGTCAGCGGAATTCCGAGAACAATGGAAGAGTTCCGAAGCATTTTTAAACGTCAGCGGAATTCCGAGAACAATGGAAGAGCTCTGAAGCCTTTTTAAATGTCAGCGGAATTCCGAGAGCAATGGAAGACTTCTGAAGCATTTTTAAATGTCAGCGGAATTCTGAGAACAATGGAAGAGTTCCGAAGCATTTTTAAACTTCAGCAGAATTCCGAGAACAATGGAATAGTTCCGAAGTATACTTAAACTTCAGCGGAATTCCGAGAACAATGGAAGAATTCTGAAGCATTTTTAAAAGTCAGCGGAATACTGAGAACAATGGAAGAGTTGTGAAGCATTTTTAAACGTCAGCGGAATTCCAGAACAATGGAAGAGTTCCGAAGCATTTTTAAATGTCAGCGGAATTCCGAGAACAATGGAAGAGTTCTGAAGCATTTTTAAACGTCAGCGGATTTTGAAAACAATGGAAGATTTCCGAAGCATTTTTAAACGTCAGCGGAATTTGGAGAACAATCGAAGAGTTCCGAAGCATTTTTAAACTTCAACGGAATTTGGAGAACAATCGAAGAGTTCCGAAGCAATTTTAAAAGTAAGCGGAATTCCGAGAACAATGGAAGAGTTGTGAAGCATTTTTAAACGTCAGTGGAATTCCAAGAACAATGGAAGAGTTCCGAAGCATTTTTAAATGTCAGCGGAATTCTGAGAACAATGGAAGAGTTCCGAAGCATTTTTAAACTTCAGCAGAATTCCGAGAACAATGGAAGAGTTGCGAAGCATACTTAAACTTCAGCGGAATTCCGAGAACAATGGAAGAGTTCAGAAGCATTTTTAAAAGTCAGCGGAATTCCGAGAACAATGGAAGAGTTGTGAAGCATTTTTAAACGTCAGCGGAATTCCGAGAACAATGGAAGAGTTCCGAAGCATTTTTAAACGTCAGCGGAATTCCAAGAACAATGGAAGAGTTCTGAAGCCTTTTTAAATGTCAGCGTAATTCCGAGAACAATGGAAGAGTTCCGAAGCATTTTTAAACTTCAGCAGAATTCCGAGAACAATGGAAGAGTTCCGAAGCATTCTTAAACTTCAGCGGAATTCCGAAAACAATGGAAGAGTTCCGAAGCATTTTTAAATGTCAGCGGAATTCCGAGAACAATAGAATAGTTGTGAAGCATTTTTAAGCGTCAGCGGAATTCCGAGAACAATGGAAGAGTTCCGAAGCATTTTTAAACTTCAGCAGAATTCCGAGAACAATGGAAGAGTTCCGAAGCATACTTAAACTTCAGCGGAATTCCGAGAACAATGGAAGAGTTTCGAAGCATTTTTAAAAGTCAGCGGAATTCCGAGAACAATAGAAGAGTTGTGAAGCAATTTTAAGAGTCAGCGGAATTCGAGAACAATGGAAGAGTTCCGAAGCATTTTTAAACGTCAGCGGAATTCCGAGAACAATGGAAGAGTTCCGAAGCATTTTTAAACTTCAGCGGAATTTGGAGAACAATCGAAGAGTTCCGAAGCATTTTTAAAAGTCAGCGGAATTCCGAGAACAATGGAAGCTTTGTGAAGCATTTTTCAACGTCAGCGGAATTCCGAGAACAATGGAAGAGTTCCGAAGCATTTTTAAACGTCAGCGGAATTCCGAGAACAATGGAAGAGTTCTGAAGCCTTTTTAAATGTCAGCGGAATTCCGAGAACAATGGAAGAGTTCCGAAGCATTTTTAAATGTCAGCGGAATTCTGAGAACAATGGAAGAGTTCCGAAGCATTTTTAAACTTCAGCAGAATTCCGAGAACAATGGAAGAGATCCGAAGCATACTTAAACTTCAGCAGAATTCCGAGAACAATGGAAGAGTTCTGAAGCATTTTTTAAAGTCAGCGGAATAACGAGAACAATGGAAGAGTTGTGAAGCATTTTTAAACGTCAGCGGAATTCCAGAACAATGGAAGAGTTCCGAAGCATTTTTAAATGTCAGCGGAATTCCGAGAACAATGGAAGAGTTCTGAAGCATTTTTAAACGTCAGCGGATTTTGAAAACAATGGAAGATTTCCGAAGCATTTTTAAACGTCAGCGGAATTCTGTGAACACTGGAAGAGTTCCGAAGCATTTTTAAACTTCAGCGGAATTTGGAGAACAATCGAAGAGTTCCGAATCAATTTTAAAAGTCAGCGGAATTCTGAGAACAATGGAAGAGTTGTGAAGCATTTTTTAACGTCAGTGGAATTCCAAGAACAATGGAAGAGTTCCGAAGCATTTTTAAACGTCAGCGGAATTCCGAGAACAATGGAAGAGTTCCGAAGCATTTTTAAATGTAAGCGGAATTCTAAGAACAATGGAAGAGTTCCGAAGCATTTTTAAACTTCAGCAGAATTCCGAGAACAATGGAAGAGTTCCGAAGCATACTTAAACTTCAGCGGAATTCCGAGAACAATGGAAGAGTTTCGAAGCATTTTTAAAAGTCAGCGGAATTCCGAGAACAATAGAAGAGTTGTGAAGCAATTTTAAGAGTCAGCGGAATTCCGAGAACAATGGAAGAGTTCCGAAGCATTTTTAAAAGTCAGCGGAATTCCAAGAACAATTTAAGAGTTCTGAAGCATTTTTAAACATCAGCGGAATTTTGAAAACAATGGAAGATTTCCGAAGCATTTTTAAAAGTCAGCGGAATTCTGAGAACAATAGAAGAGTTGTGAAGCATTTTTAAGCGTCAGCGGAATTCCGAGAACAATGGAAGAGTTCCGAAGCATTCTTAAACTTCAGCGGAATTCAAAGAACAATGGAAGAGTTCCGAAGCATTTTTAAAAGTCAGCAGAATTCCGAGAACAATAGAAGAGTTCAGAAGCATTTTTAAACTTCAGCAGAATTCCTGGATCAATTGAAGAGTTCCGAAGCATTTTTAAAAGTCAGCAGAATTCCAAGAACAATAGAAGGGTACCAAAGCATGTTTAAACTTCAGCGGAATTCTGAGAACAATGTAAGAGTTCCGAAGCATTTTTAAACTTCACCGGAATTCCGAGAACAATGGAAGAGTTCCGAAGCATTTTTAAACGTCAGCGGAATTTTGAAAACAATGGAAGATTTCCGAAGCATTTTTAAACTTCAGCAGAATTCCTGGATCAATGGAAGAGTTCCGAAGCATTTTTAAAAGTCAGCAGAATTCCGAGAACAATAGAAGGGTACCAAAGCATGTTTAAACTTCAGCGGAATTCTGAGAACAATGTAAGAGTTCCGAAGCATTTTTAAACTTCACCGGAATTCCGAGAACAATGGAAGAGTTCTGAAGCATTTTTAAACGTCAGTGGAATTTTGAAAACAATGGAAGATTTCCGAAGCATTTTTAAACGTCAGCAGAATTCTGCGAACACTGGAAGAGTTCCGAAGCATTTTTAAACTTCAGCGGAATTTGGAGAACAATCGAAGAGTTCCGAAGCATTTTTAAAAGTCAGCGGAATTCCGAGAACACTGGAAGAGTTCCGAAGCATTTTTAAACGTCAGCGGAATTTGGAGAACAATCAAAGAGTTCCGAAGCATTTTTAAAAGTCAGCGGAATTCCGAGAACAATGGAAGAGTTGTGAAGCATTTTTAAACGTCAGCGGAATTCCGAGAACAATGGAAGAGTTCCGAAGCATTTTTAAACGTCAGCGGAATTCCGAGAACAATGGAAGAGTTCTGAAGCCTTTTTAAATGTCAGCGGAATTCCGAGAACAATGGAAGACTTCTGAAGCATTTTTAAATGTCAGCGGAATTCTGAGAACAATGGAAGAGTTCCGAAGCATTTTTAAACTTCAGCGGAATTTGGAGAACAATCAAAGAGTTCCGAAGCATTTTTAAAAGTCAGCGGAATTCCGAGAACAATGGAAGAGTTGTGAAGCATTTTTAAACGTCAGCGGAATTCCGAGAACAATGGAAGAGTTCCGAAGCATTTTTAAACGTCAGCGGAATTCCGAGAACAATGGAAGAGCTCTGAAGCCTTTTTAAATGTCAGCGGAATTCCGAGAGCAATGGAAGACTTCTGAAGCATTTTTAAATGTCAGCGGAATTCTGAGAACAATGGAAGAGTTCCGAAGCATTTTTAAACTTCAGCAGAATTCCGAGAACAATGGAATAGTTCCGAAGTATACTTAAACTTCAGCGGAATTCCGAGAACAATGGAAGAATTCTGAAGCATTTTTAAAAGTCAGCGGAATACTGAGAACAATGGAAGAGTTGTGAAGCATTTTTAAACGTCAGCGGAATTCCAGAACAATGGAAGAGTTCCGAAGCATTTTTAAATGTCAGCGGAATTCCGAGAACAATGGAAGAGTTCTGAAGCATTTTTAAACGTCAGCGGATTTTGAAAACAATGGAAGATTTCCGAAGCATTTTTAAACGTCAGCGGAATTTGGAGAACAATCGAAGAGTTCCGAAGCATTTTTAAACTTCAACGGAATTTGGAGAACAATCGAAGAGTTCCGAAGCAATTTTAAAAGTAAGCGGAATTCCGAGAACAATGGAAGAGTTGTGAAGCATTTTTAAACGTCAGTGGAATTCCAAGAACAATGGAAGAGTTCCGAAGCATTTTTAAATGTCAGCGGAATTCTGAGAACAATGGAAGAGTTCCGAAGCATTTTTAAACTTCAGCAGAATTCCGAGAACAATGGAAGAGTTCCGAAGCATACTTAAACTTCAGCGGAATTCCGAGAACAATGGAAGAGTTCAGAAGCATTTTTAAAAGTCAGCGGAATTCCGAGAACAATGGAAGAGTTGTGAAGCATTTTTAAACGTCAGCGGAATTCCGAGAACAATGGAAGAGTTCCGAAGCATTTTTAAACGTCAGCGGAATTCCAAGAACAATGGAAGAGTTCTGAAGCCTTTTTAAATGTCAGCGTAATTCCGAGAACAATGGAAGAGTTCTGAAGCCTTTTTAAATGTCAGCGTAATTCCGAGAACAATGGAAGAGTTCCGAAGCATTTTTAAACTTCAGCAGAATTCCGAGAACACTGGAAGAGTTCCGAAGCATTTTTAAACTTCAGCGGAATTTGGAGAACAATCAAAGAGTTCCGAAGCATTTTTAAAAGTCAGCGGAATTCCGAGAACAATGGAAGAGTTGTGAAGCATTTTTAAACGTCAGCGGAATTCCGAGAACAATGGAAGAGTTCCGAAGCATTTTTAAACGTCAGCGGAATTCCGAGAACAATGGAAGAGTTCTGAAGCCTTTTTAAATGTCAGCGGAATTCCGAGAACAATGGAAGACTTCTGAAGCATTTTTAAATGTCAGCGGAATTCTGAGAACAATGGAAGAGTTCCGAAGCATTTTTAAACTTCAGCGGAATTTGGAGAACAATCAAAGAGTTCCGAAGCATTTTTAAAAGTCAGCGGAATTCCGAGAACAATGGAAGAGTTGTGAAGCATTTTTAAACGTCAGCGGAATTCCGAGAACAATGGAAGAGTTCCGAAGCATTTTTAAACGTCAGCGGAATTCCGAGAACAATGGAAGAGCTCTGAAGCCTTTTTAAATGTCAGCGGAATTCTGAGAACAATGGAAGAGTTCCGAAGCATTTTTAAACTTCAGCAGAATTCCGAGAACAATGGAATAGTTCCGAAGTATACTTAAACTTCAGCGGAATTCCGAGAACAATGGAAGAATTCTGAAGCATTTTTAAAAGTCAGCGGAATACTGAGAACAATGGAAGAGTTGTGAAGCATTTTTAAACGTCAGCGGAATTCCAGAACAATGGAAGAGTTCCGAAGCATTTTTAAATGTCAGCGGAATTCCGAGAACAATGGAAGAGTTCTGAAGCATTTTTAAACGTCAGCGGATTTTGAAAACAATGGAAGATTTCCGAAGCATTTTTAAACGTCAGCGGAATTTGGAGAACAATCGAAGAGTTCCGAAGCATTTTTAAACTTCAACGGAATTTGGAGAACAATCGAAGAGTTCCGAAGCAATTTTAAAAGTAAGCGGAATTCCGAGAACAATGGAAGAGTTGTGAAGCATTTTTAAACGTCAGTGGAATTCCAAGAACAATGGAAGAGTTCCGAAGCATTTTTAAATGTCAGCGGAATTCTGAGAACAATGGAAGAGTTCCGAAGCATTTTTAAACTTCAGCAGAATTCCGAGAACAATGGAAGAGTTGCGAAGCATACTTAAACTTCAGCGGAATTCCGAGAACAATGGAAGAGTTCAGAAGCATTTTTAAAAGTCAGCGGAATTCCGAGAACAATGGAAGAGTTGTGAAGCATTTTTAAACGTCAGCGGAATTCCGAGAACAATGGAAGAGTTCCGAAGCATTTTTAAACGTCAGCGGAATTCCAAGAACAATGGAAGAGTTCTGAAGCCTTTTTAAATGTCAGCGTAATTCCGAGAACAATGGAAGAGTTCCGAAGCATTTTTAAACTTCAGCAGAATTCCGAGAACAATGGAAGAGTTCCGAAGCATTCTTAAACTTCAGCGGAATTCCGAAAACAATGGAAGAGTTCCGAAGCATTTTTAAATGTCAGCGGAATTCCGAGAACAATAGAATAGTTGTGAAGCATTTTTAAGCGTCAGCGGAATTCCGAGAACAATGGAAGAGTTCCGAAGCATTTTTAAACTTCAGCAGAATTCCGAGAACAATGGAAGAGTTCCGAAGCATACTTAAACTTCAGCGGAATTCCGAGAACAATGGAAGAGTTTCGAAGCATTTTTAAAAGTCAGCGGAATTCCGAGAACAATAGAAGAGTTGTGAAGCAATTTTAAGAGTCAGCGGAATTCGAGAACAATGGAAGAGTTCCGAAGCATTTTTAAACGTCAGCGGAATTCCGAGAACAATGGAAGAGTTCCGAAGCATTTTTAAACTTCAGCGGAATTTGGAGAACAATCGAAGAGTTCCGAAGCATTTTTAAAAGTCAGCGGAATTCCGAGAACAATGGAAGCTTTGTGAAGCATTTTTCAACGTCAGCGGAATTCCGAGAACAATGGAAGAGTTCCGAAGCATTTTTAAACGTCAGCGGAATTCCGAGAACAATGGAAGAGTTCTGAAGCCTTTTTAAATGTCAGCGGAATTCCGAGAACAATGGAAGAGTTCCGAAGCATTTTTAAATGTCAGCGGAATTCTGAGAACAATGGAAGAGTTCCGAAGCATTTTTAAACTTCAGCAGAATTCCGAGAACAATGGAAGAGATCCGAAGCATACTTAAACTTCAGCAGAATTCCGAGAACAATGGAAGAGTTCTGAAGCATTTTTTAAAGTCAGCGGAATAACGAGAACAATGGAAGAGTTGTGAAGCATTTTTAAACGTCAGCGGAATTCCAGAACAATGGAAGAGTTCCGAAGCATTTTTAAATGTCAGCGGAATTCCGAGAACAATGGAAGAGTTCTGAAGCATTTTTAAACGTCAGCGGATTTTGAAAACAATGGAAGATTTCCAAAGCATTTTTAAACGTCAGCGGAATTCTGTGAACACTGGAAGAGTTCCGAAGCATTTTTAAACTTCAGCGGAATTTGGAGAACAATCGAAGAGTTCCGAATCAATTTTAAAAGTCAGCGGAATTCTGAGAACAATGGAAGAGTTGTGAAGCATTTTTTAACGTCAGTGGAATTCCAAGAACAATGGAAGAGTTCCGAAGCATTTTTAAACGTCAGCGGAATTCCGAGAACAATGGAAGAGTTCCGAAGCATTTTTAAATGTAAGCGGAATTCTGAGAACAATGGAAGAGTTCCGAAGCATTTTTAAACTTCAGCAGAATTCCGAGAACAATGGAAGAGTTCCGAAGCATACTTAAACTTCAGCGGAATTCCGAGAACAATGGAAGAGTTTCGAAGCATTTTTAAAAGTCAGCGGAATTCCGAGAACAATAGAAGAGTTGTGAAGCAATTTTAAGAGTCAGCGGAATTCCGAGAACAATGGAAGAGTTCCGAAGCATTTTTAAAAGTCAGCGGAATTCCGAGAACAATTTAAGAGTTCTGAAGCATTTTTAAACATCAGCGGAATTTTGAAAACAATGGAAGATTTCCGAAGCATTTTTAAAAGTCAGCGGAATTCTGAGAACAATAGAAGAGTTGTGAAGCATTTTTAAGCGTCAGCGGAATTCCGAGAACAATGGAAGAGTTCCGAAGCATTCTTAAACTTCAGCGGAATTCAAAGAACAATGGAAGAGTTCCGAAGCATTTTTAAAAGTCAGCAGAATTCCGAGAACAATAGAAGAGTTCAGAAGCATTTTTAAACTTCAGCAGAATTCCTGGATCAATGGAAGAGTTCCGAAGCATTTTTAAAAGTCAGCAGAATTCCGAGAACAATAGAAGGGTACCAAAGCATGTTTAAACTTCAGCGGAATTCTGAGAACAATGTAAGAGTTCCGAAGCATTTTTAAACTTCACCGGAATTCCGAGAACAATGGAAGAGTTCCGAAGCATTTTTAAACGTCAGCGGAATTTTGAAAACAATGGAAGATTTCCGAAGCATTTTTAAACTTCAGCAGAATTCCTGGATCAATGGAAGAGTTCCGAAGCATTTTTAAAAGTCAGCAGAATTCCGAGAACAATAGAAGGGTACCAAAGCATGTTTAAACTTCAGCGGAATTCTGAGAACAATGTAAGAGTTCCGAAGCATTTTTAAACTTCACCGGAATTCCGAGAACAATGGAAGAGTTCTGAAGCATTTTTAAACGTCAGTGGAATTTTGAAAACAATGGAAGATTTCCGAAGCATTTTTAAACGTCAGCAGAATTCTGCGAACACTGGAAGAGTTCCGAAGCATTTTTAAACTTCAGCGGAATTTGGAGAACAATCGAAGAGTTCCGAAGCATTTTTAAAAGTCAGCGGAATTCCGAGAACACTGGAAGAGTTCCGAAGCATTTTTAAACTTCAGCGGAATTTGGAGAACAATCAAAGAGTTCCGAAGCATTTTTAAAAGTCAGCGGAATTCCGAGAACAATGGAAGAGTTGTGAAGCATTTTTAAACGTCAGCGGAATTCCGAGAAGAATGGAAGAGTTCCGAAGCATTTTTAAACGTCAGCGGAATTCCGAGAACAATGGAAGAGTTCTGAAGCCTTTTTAAATGTCAGCGGAATTCCGAGAACAATGGAAGACTTCTGAAGCATTTTTAAATGTCAGCGGAATTCTGAGAACAATGGAAGAGTTCCGAAGCATTTTTAAACTTCAGCGGAATTTGGAGAACAATCAAAGAGTTCCGAAGCATTTTTAAAAGTCAGCGGAATTCCGAGAACAATGGAAGAGTTGTGAAGCATTTTTAAACGTCAGCGGAATTCCGAGAACAATGGAAGAGTTCCGAAGCATTTTTAAACGTCAGCGGAATTCCGAGAACAATGGAAGAGCTCTGAAGCCTTTTTAAATGTCAGCGGAATTCCGAGAGCAATGGAAGACTTCTGAAGCATTTTTAAATGTCAGCGGAATTCTGAGAACAATGGAAGAGTTCCGAAGCATTTTTAAACTTCAGCAGAATTCCGAGAACAATGGAATAGTTCCGAAGTATACTTAAACTTCAGCGGAATTCCGAGAAAAATGGAAGAATTCTGAAGCATTTTTAAAAGTCAGCGGAATACTGAGAACAATGGAAGAGTTGTGAAGCATTTTTAAACGTCAGCGGAATTCCAGAACAATGGAAGAGTTCCGAAGCATTTTTAAACTTCAGCAGAATTCCGAGAACAATGGAAGAGTTCCGAAGCATTTTTAAATGTCAGCGGAATTCCGAGAACAATAGAATAGTTGTGAAGCATTTTTAAGCGTCAGCGGAATTCCGAGAACAATGGAAGAGTTCCGAAGCATTTTTAAACTTCAGCAGAATTCCGAGAACAATGGAAGAGTTCCGAAGCATACTTAAACTTCAGCGGAATTCCGAGAACAATGGAAGAGTTTCGAAGCATTTTTAAAAGTCAGCGGAATTCCGAGAAAAATAGAAGAGTTGTGAAGCAATTTTAAGAGTCAGCGGAATTCGAGAACAATGGAAGAGTTCCGAAGCATTTTTAATCGTCAGCGGAATTCCGAGAACAATGGAAGAGTTCCGAAGCATTTTTAAACTTCAGCGGAATTTGGAGAACAATCGAAGAGTTCCGAAGCATTTTTAAAAGTCAGCGGAATTCCGAGAACAATGGAAGCTTTGTGAAGCATTTTTCAACGTCAGCGGAATTCCGAGAACAATGGAAGAGTTCCGAAGCATTTTTAAACGTCAGCGGAATTCCGAGAACAATGGAAGAGTTCTGAAGCCTTTTTAAATGTCAGCGGAATTCCGAGAACAATGGAAGAGTTCCGAAGCATTTTTAAATGTCAGCGGAATTCTGAGAACAATGGAAGAGTTCCGAAGCATTTTTAAACTTCAGCAGAATTCCGAGAACAATGGAAGAGATCCGAAGCATACTTAAACTTCAGCAGAATTCCGAGAACAATGGAAGAGTTCTGAAGCATTTTTTAAAGTCAGCGGAATAACGAGAACAATGGAAGAGTTGTGAAGCATTTTTAAACGTCAGCGGAATTCCAGAACAATGGAAGAGTTCCGAAGCATTTTTAAATGTCAGCGGAATTCCGAGAACAATGGAAGAGTTCTGAAGCATTTTTAAACGTCAGCGGATTTTGAAAACAATGGAAGATTTCCGAAGCATTTTTAAACGTCAGCGGAATTCTGTGAACACTGGAAGAGTTCCGAAGCATTTTTAAACTTCAGCGGAATTTGGAGAACAATCGAAGAGTTCCGAATCAATTTTAAAAGTCAGCGGAATTCTGAGAACAATGGAAGAGTTGTGAAGCATTTTTTAACGTCAGTGGAATTCCAAGAACAATGGAAGAGTTCCGAAGCATTTTTAAACGTCAGCGGAATTCCGAGAACAATGGAAGAGTTCCGAAGCATTTTTAAATGTAAGCGGAATTCTGAGAACAATGGAAGAGTTCCGAAGCATTTTTAAACTTCAGCAGAATTCCGAGAACAATGGAAGAGTTCCGAAGCATACTTAAACTTCAGCGGAATTCCGAGAACAATGGAAGAGTTTCGAAGCATTTTTAAAAGTCAGCGGAATTCCGAGAACAATAGAAGAGTTGTGAAGCAATTTTAAGAGTCAGCGGAATTCCGAGAACAATGGAAGAGTTCCGAAGCATTTTTAAAAGTCAGCGGAATTCCGAGAACAATTTAAGAGTTCTGAAGCATTTTTAAACATCAGCGGAATTTTGAAAACAATGGAAGATTTCCGAAGCATTTTTAAAAGTCAGCGGAATTCTGAGAACAATAGAAGAGTTGTGAAGCATTTTTAAGCGTCAGCGGAATTCCGAGAACAATGGAAGAGTTCCGAAGCATTCTTAAACTTCAGCGGAATTCAAAGAACAATGGAAGAGTTCCGAAGCATTTTTAAAAGTCAGCAGAATTCCGAGAACAATAGAAGAGTTCAGAAGCATTTTTAAACTTCAGCAGAATTCCTGGATCAATGGAAGAGTTCCGAAGCATTTTTAAAAGTCAGCAGAATTCCGAGAACAATAGAAGGGTACCAAAGCATGTTTAAACTTCAGCGGAATTCTGAGAACAATGTAAGAGTTCCGAAGCATTTTTAAACTTCACCGGAATTCCGAGAACAATGGAAGAGTTCCGAAGCATTTTTAAACGTCAGCGGAATTTTGAAAACAATGGAAGATTTCCGAAGCATTTTTAAACTTCAGCAGAATTCCTGGATCAATGGAAGAGTTCCGAAGCATTTTTAAAAGTCAGCAGAATTCCGAGAACAATAGAAGGGTACCAAAGCATGTTTAAACTTCAGCGGAATTCTGAGAACAATGTAAGAGTTCCGAAGCATTTTTAAACTTCACCGGAATTCCGAGAACAATGGAAGAGTTCTGAAGCATTTTTAAACGTCAGTGGAATTTTGAAAACAATGGAAGATTTCCGAAGCATTTTTAAACGTCAGCAGAATTCTGCGAACACTGGAAGAGTTCCGAAGCATTTTTAAACTTCAGCGGAATTTGGAGAACAATCGAAGAGTTCCGAAGCATTTTTAAAAGTCAGCGGAATTCCGAGAACACTGGAAGAGTTCCGAAGCATTTTTAAACTTCAGCGGAATTTGGAGAACAATCAAAGAGTTCCGAAGCATTTTTAAAAGTCAGCGGAATTCCGAGAACAATGGAAGAGTTGTGAAGCATTTTTAAACGTCAGCGGAATTCCGAGAACAATGGAAGAGTTCCGAAGCATTTTTAAACGTCAGCGGAATTCCGAGAACAATGGAAGAGTTCTGAAGCCTTTTTAAATGTCAGCGGAATTCCGAGAACAATGGAAGACTTCTGAAGCATTTTTAAATGTCAGCGGAATTCTGAGAACAATGGAAGAGTTCCGAAGCATTTTTAAACTTCAGCGGAATTTGGAGAACAATCAAAGAGTTCCGAAGCATTTTTAAAAGTCAGCGGAATTCCGAGAACAATGGAAGAGTTGTGAAGCATTTTTAAACGTCAGCGGAATTCCGAGAACAATGGAAGAGTTCCGAAGCATTTTTAAACGTCAGCGGAATTCCGAGAACAATGGAAGAGCTCTGAAGCCTTTTTAAATGTCAGCGGAATTCCGAGAGCAATGGAAGACTTCTGAAGCATTTTTAAATGTCAGCGGAATTCTGAGAACAATGGAAGAGTTCCGAAGCATTTTTAAACTTCAGCAGAATTCCGAGAACAATGGAATAGTTCCGAAGTATACTTAAACTTCAGCGGAATTCCGAGAACAATGGAAGAATTCTGAAGCATTTTTAAAAGTCAGCGGAATACTGAGAACAATGGAAGAGTTGTGAAGCATTTTTAAACGTCAGCGGAATTCCAGAACAATGGAAGAGTTCCGAAGCATTTTTAAACTTCAGCAGAATTCCGAGAACAATGGAAGAGTTCCGAAGCATTCTTAAACTTCAGCGGAATTCCGAAAACAATGGAAGAGTTCCGAAGCATTTTTAAATGTCAGCGGAATTCCGAGAACAATAGAATAGTTGTGAAGCATTTTTAAGCGTCAGCGGAATTCCGAGAACAATGGAAGAGTTCCGAAGCATTTTTAAACTTCAGCAGAATTCCGAGAACAATGGAAGAGTTCCGAAGCATACTTAAACTTCAGCGGAATTCCGAGAACAATGGAAGAGTTTCGAAGCATTTTTAAAAGTCAGCGGAATTCCGAGAACAATAGAAGAGTTGTGAAGCAATTTTAAGAGTCAGCGGAATTCGAGAACAATGGAAGAGTTCCGAAGCATTTTTAAACGTCAGCGGAATTCCGAGAACAATGGAAGAGTTCCGAAGCATTTTTAAACTTCAGCGGAATTTGGAGAACAATCGAAGAGTTCCGAAGCATTTTTAAAAGTCAGCGGAATTCCGAGAACAATGGAAGCTTTGTGAAGCATTTTTCAACGTCAGCGGAATTCCGAGAACAATGGAAGAGTTCCGAAGCATTTTTAAACGTCAGCGGAATTCCGAGAACAATGGAAGAGTTCCGAAGCATTTTTAAACTTCAGCAGAATTCCGAGAACAATGGAAGAGATCCGAAGCATACTTAAACTTCAGCAGAATTCCGAGAACAATGGAAGAGTTCTGAAGCATTTTTTAAAGTCAGCGGAATAACGAGAACAATGGAAGAGTTGTGAAGCATTTTTAAACGTCAGCGGAATTCCAGAACAATGGAAGAGTTCCGAAGCATTTTTAAATGTCAGCGGAATTCCGAGAACAATGGAAGAGTTCTGAAGCATTTTTAAACGTCAGCGGATTTTGAAAACAATGGAAGATTTCCGAAGCATTTTTAAACGTCAGCGGAATTCTGTGAACACTGGAAGAGTTCCGAAGCATTTTTAAACTTCAGCGGAATTTGGAGAACAATCGAAGAGTTCCGAATCAATTTTAAAAGTCAGCGGAATTCTGAGAACAATGGAAGAGTTGTGAAGCATTTTTTAACGTCAGTGGAATTCCAAGAACAATGGAAGAGTTCCGAAGCATTTTTAAACGTCAGCGGAATTCCGAGAACAATGGAAGAGTTCCGAAGCATTTTTAAATGTAAGCGGAATTCTGAGAACAATGGAAGAGTTCCGAAGCATTTTTAAACTTCAGCAGAATTCCGAGAACAATGGAAGAGTTCCGAAGCATACTTAAACTTCAGCGGAATTCCGAGAACAATGGAAGAGTTTCGAAGCATTTTTAAAAGTCAGCGGAATTCCGAGAACAATAGAAGAGTTGTGAAGCAATTTTAAGAGTCAGCGGAATTCCGAGAACAATGGAAGAGTTCCGAAGCATTTTTAAAAGTCAGCGGAATTCCGAGAACAATTTAAGAGTTCTGAAGCATTTTTAAACATCAGCGGAATTTTGAAAACAATGGAAGATTTCCGAAGCATTTTTAAAAGTCAGCGGAATTCTGAGAACAATAGAAGAGTTGTGAAGCATTTTTAAGCGTCAGCGGAATTCCGAGAACAATGGAAGAGTTCCGAAGCATTCTTAAACTTCAGCGGAATTCAAAGAACAATGGAAGAGTTCCGAAGCATTTTTAAAAGTCAGCAGAATTCCGAGAACAATAGAAGAGTTCAGAAGCATTTTTAAACTTCAGCAGAATTCCTGGATCAATGGAAGAGTTCCGAAGCATTTTTAAAAGTCAGCAGAATTACGAGAACAATAGAAGGGTACCAAAGCATGTTTAAACTTCAGCGGAATTCTGAGAACAATGTAAGAGTTCCGAAGCATTTTTAAACTTCACCGGAATTCCGAGAACAATGGAAGAGTTCCGAAGCATTTTTAAACGTCAGCGGAATTTTGAAAACAATGGAAGATTTCCGAAGCATTTTTAAACTTCAGCAGAATTCCTGGATCAATGGAAGAGTTCCGAAGCATTTTTAAAAGTCAGCAGAATTCCGAGAACAATAGAAGGGTACCAAAGCATGTTTAAACTTCAGCGGAATTCTGAGAACAATGTAAGAGTTCCGAAGCATTTTTAAACTTCACCGGAATTCCGAGAACAATGGAAGAGTTCTGAAGCATTTTTAAACGTCAGTGGAATTTTGAAAACAATGGAAGATTTCCGAAGCATTTTTAAACGTCAGCAGAATTCTGCGAACACTGGAAGAGTTCCGAAGCATTTTTAAACTTCAGCGGAATTTGGAGAACAATCGAAGAGTTCCGAAGCATTTTTAAAAGTCAGCGGAATTCCGAGAACACTGGAAGAGTTCCGAAGCATTTTTAAACTTCAGCGGAATTTGGAGAACAATCAAAGAGTTCCGAAGCATTTTTAAAAGTCAGCGGAATTCCGAGAACAATGGAAGAGTTGTGAAGCATTTTTAAACGTCAGCGGAATTCCGAGAACAATGGAAGAGTTCCGAAGCATTTTTAAACGTCAGCGGAATTCCGAGAACAATGGAAGAGTTCTGAAGCCTTTTTAAATGTCAGCGGAATTCCGAGAACAATGGAAGACTTCTGAAGCATTTTTAAATGTCAGCGGAATTCTGAGAACAATGGAAGAGTTCCGAAGCATTTTTAAACTTCAGCGGAATTTGGAGAACAATCAAAGAGTTCCGAAGCATTTTTAAAAGTCAGCGGAATTCCGAGAACAATGGAAGAGTTGTGAAGCATTTTTAAACGTCAGCGGAATTCCGAGAACAATGGAAGAGTTCCGAAGCATTTTTAAACGTCAGCGGAATTCCGAGAACAATGGAAGAGTTCTGAAGCCTTTTTAAATGTCAGCGGAATTCCGAGAACAATGGAAGACTTCTGAAGCATTTTTAAACGTCAGCGGAATTCCGAGAACAATGGAAGAGTTCCGAAGCATTTTTAAACGTCAGCGGAATTCCGAGAACAATGGAAGAGCTCTGAAGCCTTTTTAAATGTCAGCGGAATTCCGAGAGCAATGGAAGACTTCTGAAGCATTTTTAAATGTCAGCGGAATTCTGAGAACAATGGAAGAGTTCCGAAGCATTTTTAAACTTCAGCAGAATTCCGAGAACAATGGAATAGTTCCGAAGTATACTTAAACTTCAGCGGAATTCCGAGAACAATGGAAGAATTCTGAAGCATTTTTAAAAGTCAGCGGAATACTGAGAACAATGGAAGAGTTGTGAAGCATTTTTAAACGTCAGCGGAATTCCAGAACAATGGAAGAGTTCCGAAGCATTTTTAAATGTCAGCGGAATTCCGAGAACAATGGAAGAGTTCTGAAGCATTTTTAAACGTCAGCGGATTTTGAAAACAATGGAAGATTTCCGAAGCATTTTTAAACGTCAGCGGAATTTGGAGAACAATCGAAGAGTTCCGAAGCATTTTTAAACTTCAACGGAATTTGGAGAACAATCGAAGAGTTCCGAAGCAATTTTAAAAGTAAGCGGAATTCCGAGAACAATGGAAGAGTTGTGAAGCATTTTTAAACGTCAGTGGAATTCCAAGAACAATGGAAGAGTTCCGAAGCATTTTTAAATGTCAGCGGAATTCTGAGAACAATGGAAGAGTTCCGAAGCATTTTTAAACTTCAGCAGAATTCCGAGAACAATGGAAGAGTTCCGAAGCATACTTAAACTTCAGCGGAATTCCGAGAACAATGGAAGAGTTCAGAAGCATTTTTAAAAGTCAGCGGAATTCCGAGAACAATGGAAGAGTTGTGAAGCATTTTTAAACGTCAGCGGAATTCCGAGAACAATGGAAGAGTTCCGAAGCATTTTTAAACGTCAGCGGAATTCCAAGAACAATGGAAGAGTTCTGAAGCCTTTTTAAATGTCAGCGTAATTCCGAGAACAATGGAAGAGTTCCGAAGCATTTTTAAACTTCAGCAGAATTCCGAGAACAATGGAAGAGTTCCGAAGCATTCTTAAACTTCAGCGGAATTCCGAAAACAATGGAAGAGTTCCGAAGCATTTTTAAATGTCAGCGGAATTCCGAGAACAATAGAATAGTTGTGAAGCATTTTTAAGCGTCAGCGGAATTCCGAGAACAATGGAAGAGTTCCGAAGCATTTTTAAACTTCAGCAGAATTCCGAGAACAATGGAAGAGTTCCGAAGCATTTTTAAACTTCAGCAGAATTCCGAGAACAATGGAAGAGTTCCGAAGCATTCTTAAACTTCAGCGGAATTCCGAAAACAATGGAAGAGTTCCGAATCATTTTTAAATGTCAGCGGAATTCCGAGAACAATAGAAGAGTTGTGAAGCATTTTTAAGCGTCAGCGGAATTCCGACAACAATGGAAGAGTTCCGAAGCATTTTTAAAAGTCAGCGGAATTCTGAGAACAATAGAAGAGTTGTGAAGCATTTTTAAGCGTCAGCGGAATTCCGAGAACAATGGAAGAATTCCGAAGCATTTTTAAACTTCAAAACTTCAGCAGAATTCCGAGAACAATGGAAGAGTTCCGAAGCATTCTTAAACTTCACCGCAATTCCGAGAACAATGGAAGAGTTCCGAAGCATTTTTAAACGTCAGCGGAATTCCGAGAACAATGGAAGAGTTCTGAAGCATTTTTAAACGTCAGCGGAATTTTGAAAACAATGGAAGAATTCCGAAGCATTTTTAAACGTCAGCGGAATTCTGCGAACACTGGAAGAGTTCCGAAGCATTTTTAAAAGTCAGCGGAATTCTGAGAACAATAGAAGAGTTGTGAAGCATTTTTAAGCGTCAGCGGAATTCCGAGAACAATGGAAGAGTTCCGAAGCATTCTTAAACTTCAGCGGAATTCCGAGAACAATGGAAGAGTTCCGAAGCATTTTTAAAAGTCAGCGGAATTCCGAGAACAATAGAAGAGTTCAGAAGCATTTTTAAACTTCAGCAGAATTCCTGGATCAATGGAAGAGTTACGAAGCATTTTTAAAAGTCAGCAGAATTCCGAGAAAAATAGAAGGGTACCAAAGCATTTTTAAACTTCAGCGGAATTTGGAGAACAATCAAAGAGTTCCGAAGCATTTTTAAAAGTCAGCGGAATTCCGAGAACAATGGAAGAGTTGTGAAGCATTTTTAAACGTCAGCGGAATTCCGAGAATAATGGAAGAGTTCCGAAGCATTTTTAAACGTCAGCGGAATTTTGAAAACAATGGAAGAGTTCCGAAGCATTTTTAAACTTCAGCAGAATTCCGAGAACAATGGAATAGTTCCGAAGTATACTTAAACTTCAGCGGAATTCCGAGAACAATGGAAGAATTCTGAAGCATTTTTAAAAGTCAGCGGAATACTGAGAACAATGGAAGAGTTGTGAAGCATTTTTAAACGTCAGCGGAATTCCAGAACAATGGAAGAGTTCCGAAGCATTTTTAAATGTCAGCGGAATTCCGAGAACAATGGAAGAGTTCTGAAGCATTTTTAAACGTCAGCGGATTTTGAAAACAATGGAAGATTTCCGAAGCATTTTTAAACGTCAGCGGAATTTGGAGAACAATCGAAGAGTTCCGAAGCATTTTTAAACTTCAACGGAATTTTGAGAACAATCGAAGAGTTCCGAAGCAATTTTAAAAGTAAGCGGAATTCCGAGAACAATGGAAGAGTTGTGAAGCATTTTTAAACGTCAGTGGAATTCCAAGAACAATGGAAGAGTTCCGAAGCATTTTTAAATGTCAGCGGAATTCTGAGAACAATGGAAGAGTTCCGAAGCATTTTTAAACTTCAGCAGAATTCCGAGAACAATGGAAGAGTTCCGAAGCATACTTAAACTTCAGCGGAATTCCGAGAACAATGGAAGAGTTCAGAAGCATTTTTAAAAGTCAGCGGAATTCCGAGAACAATGGAAGAGTTGTGAAGCATTTTTAAACGTCAGCGGAATTCCGAGAACAATGGAAGAGTTCCGAAGCATTTTTAAACGTCAGCGGAATTCCAAGAACAATGGAAGAGTTCTGAAGCCTTTTTAAATGTCAGCGTAATTCCGAGAACAATGGAAGAGTTCCGAAGCATTTTTAAACTTCAGCAGAATTCCGAGAACAATGGAAGAGTTCCGAAGCATTCTTAAACTTCAGCGGAATTCCGAAAACAATGGAAGAGTTCCGAAGCATTTTTAAATGTCAGCGGAATTCCGAGAACAATAGAATAGTTGTGAAGCATTTTTAAGCGTCAGCGGAATTCCGAGAACAATGGAAGAGTTCCGAAGCATTTTTAAACTTCAGCAGAATTCCGAGAACAATGGAAGAGTTCCGAAGCATTTTTAAACTTCAGCAGAATTCCGAGAACAATGGAAGAGTTCCGAAGCATTCTTAAACTTCAGCGGAATTCCGAAAACAATGGAAGAGTTCCGAATCATTTTTAAATGTCAGCGGAATTCCGAGAACAATAGAAGAGTTGTGAAGCATTTTTAAGCGTCAGCGGAATTCCGACAACAATGGAAGAGTTCCGAAGCATTTTTAAAAGTCAGCGGAATTCTGAGAACAATAGAAGAGTTGTGAAGCATTTTTAAGCGTCAGCGGAATTCCGAGAACAATGGAAGAATTCCGAAGCATTTTTAAACTTCAAAACTTCAGCAGAATTCCGAGAACAATGGAAGAGTTCCGAAGCATTCTTAAACTTCACCGCAATTCCGAGAACAATGGAAGAGTTCCGAAGCATTTTTAAACGTCAGCGGAATTCCGAGAACAATGGAAGAGTTCTGAAGCATTTTTAAACGTCAGCGGAATTTTGAAAACAATGGAAGAATTCCGAAGCATTTTTAAACGTCAGCGGAATTCTGCGAACACTGGAAGAGTTCCGAAGCATTTTTAAAAGTCAGCGGAATTCTGAGAACAATAGAAGAGTTGTGAAGCATTTTTAAGCGTCAGCGGAATTCCGAGAACAATGGAAGAGTTCCGAAGCATTCTTAAACTTCAGCGGAATTCCGAGAACAATGGAAGAGTTCCGAAGCATTTTTAAAAGTCAGCGGAATTCCGAGAACAATAGAAGAGTTCAGAAGCATTTTTAAACTTCAGCAGAATTCCTGGATCAATGGAAGAGTTACGAAGCATTTTTAAAAGTCAGCAGAATTCCGAGAAAAATAGAAGGGTACCAAAGCATTTTTAAACTTCAGCGGAATTTGGAGAACAATCAAAGAGTTCCGAAGCATTTTTAAAAGTCAGCGGAATTCCGAGAACAATGGAAGAGTTGTGAAGCATTTTTAAACGTCAGCGGAATTCCGAGAATAATGGAAGAGTTCCGAAGCATTTTTAAACGTCAGCGGAATTTTGAAAACAATGGAAGATTTCCGAAGCATTTTTAAACTTCAGCAGAATTCCTGGATCAATGGAATTCCGAGAACAATGGAAGAGTTCTGAAGCCTTTTTAAATGTCAGCGGAATTCCGAGAACAATGGAAGACTTCTGAAGCATTTTTAAATGTCAGCGGAATTCTGAGAACAATGGAAGAGTTCTGAAGCATTTTTAAGCGTCAGCGGATTTTGAAAACAATGGAAGATTTCCGAAGCATTTTTAAACGTCAGCGGAATTTGGAGAACAATCGAAGAGTTCCGAAGCATTTTTAAACTTCAACGGAATTTGGAGAACAATCGAAGAGTTCCGAAGCAATTTTAAAAGTCAGCGGAATTCCGAGAACAATGGAAGAGTTGTGAAGCATTTTTAAACGTCAGTGGAATTCCAAGAACAATGGAAGAGTTCCGAAGCATTTTTAAATGTCAGCGGAATTCTGAGAACAATGGAAGAGTTCCGAAGCATTTTTAAACTTCAGCAGAATTCCGAGAACAATGGAAGAGTTCCGAAGCATACTTAAACTTCAGCGGAATTCCGAGAACAATGGAAGAGTTCAGAAGCATTTTTAAAAGTCAGCGGAATTCCGAGAACAATGGAAGAGTTGTGAAGCATTTTTAAACGTCAGCGGAATTCCGAGAACAATGGAAGAGTTCCGAAGCATTTTTAAACGTCAGCGGAATTGCAAGAACAATGGAAGAGTTCTGAAGCCTTTTTAAATGTCAGCGTAATTCCGAGAACAATGGAAGAGTTCTGAAGCCTTTTTAAATGTCAGCGTAATTCCGAGAACAATGGAAGAGTTCCGAAGCATTTTTAAACTTCAGCAGAATTCCGAGAACACTGGAAGAGTTCCGAAGCATTTTTAAAAGTCAGCGGAATTCCGAGAACAATGGAAGAGTTGTGAAGCATTTTTAAACGTCAGCGGAATTCCGAGAACAATGGAAGAGTTCCGAAGCATTTTTAAACGTCAGCGGAATTCCGAGAACAATGGAAGAGTTCTGAAGCCTTTTTAAATGTCAGCGGAATTCCGAGAACAATGGAAGACTTCTGAAGCATTTTTAAATGTCAGCGGAATTCTGAGAACAATGGAAGAGTTCCGAAGCATTTTTAAACTTCAGCGGAATTTGGAGAACAATCAAAGAGTTCCGAAGCATTTTTAAAAGTCAGCGGAATTCCGAGAACAATGGAAGAGTTGTGAAGCATTTTTAAACGTCATCGGAATTCCCAGAACAATGGAAGAGTTCCGAAGCATTTTTAAATGTCAGCGGAATTCCGAGAACAATGGAAGAGTTCTGAAGCATTTTTAAACGTCAGCGGATTTTGAAAACAATGGAAGATTTCCGAAGCATTTTTAAACGTCAGCGGAATTTGGAGAACAATCGAAGAGTTCCGAAGCATTTTTAAACTTCAACGGAATTTGGAGAACAATCGAAGAGTTCCGAAGCAATTTTAAAAGTAAGCGGAATTCCGAGAACAATGGAAGAGTTGTGAAGCATTTTTAAACGTCAGTGGAATTCCAAGAACAATGGAAGAGTTCCGAAGCATTTTTAAATGTCAGCGGAATTCTGAGAACAATGGAAGAGTTCCGAAGCATTTTTAAACTTCAGCAGAATTCCGAGAACAATGGAAGAGTTCCGAAGCATACTTAAACTTCAGCGGAATTCCGAGAACAATGGAAGAGTTCAGAAGCATTTTTAAAAGTCAGCGGAATTCCGAGAACAATGGAAGAGTTGTGAAGCATTTTTAAACGTCAGCGGAATTCCGAGAACAATGGAAGAGTTCCGAAGCATTTTTAAACGTCAGCGGAATTCCAAGAACAATGGAAGAGTTCTGAAGCCTTTTTAAATGTCAGCGTAATTCCGAGAACAATGGAAGAGTTCCGAAGCATTTTTAAACTTCAGCAGAATTCCGAGAACAATGGAAGAGTTCCGAAGCATTCTTAAACTTCAGCGGAATTCCGAAAACAATGGAAGAGTTCCGAAGCATTTTTAAATGTCAGCGGAATTCCGAGAACAATAGAATAGTTGTGAAGCATTTTTAAGCGTCAGCGGAATTCCGAGAACAATGGAAGAGTTCCGAAGCATTTTTAAACTTCAGCAGAATTCCGAGAACAATGGAAGAGTTCCGAAGCATTTTTAAACTTCAGCAGAATTCCGAGAACAATGGAAGAGTTCCGAAGCATTCTTAAACTTCAGCGGAATTCCGAAAACAATGGAAGAGTTCCGAATCATTTTTAAATGTCAGCGGAATTCCGAGAACAATAGAAGAGTTGTGAAGCATTTTTAAGCGTCAGCGGAATTCCGACAACAATGGAAGAGTTCCGAAGCATTTTTAAAAGTCAGCGGAATTCTGAGAACAATAGAAGAGTTGTGAAGCATTTTTAAGCGTCAGCGGAATTCCGAGAACAATGGAAGAATTCCGAAGCATTTTTAAACTTCAAAACTTCAGCAGAATTCCGAGAACAATGGAAGAGTTCCGAAGCATTCTTAAACTTCACCGCAATTCCGAGAACAATGGAAGAGTTCCGAAGCATTTTTAAACGTCAGCGGAATTCCGAGAACAATGGAAGAGTTCTGAAGCATTTTTAAACGTCAGCGGAATTTTGAAAACAATGGAAGAATTCCGAAGCATTTTTAAACGTCAGCGGAATTCTGCGAACACTGGAAGAGTTCCGAAGCATTTTTAAAAGTCAGCGGAATTCTGAGAACAATAGAAGAGTTGTGAAGCATTTTTAAGCGTCAGCGGAATTCCGAGAACAATGGAAGAGTTCCGAAGCCTTCTTAAACTTCAGCGGAATTCCGAGAACAATGGAAGAGTTCCGAAGCATTTTTAAAAGTCAGCGGAATTCCGAGAACAATAGAAGAGTTCAGAAGCATTTTTAAACTTCAGCAGAATTCCTGGATCAATGGAAGAGTTACGAAGCATTTTTAAAAGTCAGCAGAATTCCGAGAACAATAGAAGGGTACCAAAGCATGTTTAAACTTCACCGGAATTCCGAGAACAATGGAAGAGTTCCGAAGCATTTTTAAACGTCAGCGGAATTTTGAAAACAATGGAAGATTTCCGAAGCATTTTTAAACTTCAGCAGAATTCCTGGATCAATGGAAGAGTTCCGAAGCATTTTTAAAAGTCAGCAGAATTCCGAGAACAATAGAAGGGTACCAAAGCATGTTTAAACTTCAGAGGAATTCTGAGAACAATGTAAGAGTTCCGAAGCATTTTTAAACTTCACCGGAATTCCGAGAACAATGGAAGAGTTCTGAAGCATTTTTAAACGTCAGTGGAATTTTGAAAACAATGGAAGATTTCCGAAGCATTTTTAAATGTCAGCAGAATTCTGCGAACACTGGAAGAGTTCCGAAGCATTTTTAAACTTCAGCGGAATTTGGAGAACAATCGAAGAGTTCCGAAGCATTTTTAAAAGTCAGCGGAATTCCGAGAACACTGGAAGAGTTCCGAAGCATTTTTAAACTTCAGCGGAATTTGGAGAACAATCAAAGAGTTCCGAAGCATTTTTAAAAGTCAGCGGAATTCCGAGAACAATGGAAGAGTTGTGAAGCATTTTTAAACGTCAGCGGAATTCCGAGAATAATGGAAGAGTTCCGAAGCATTTTTAAACGTCAGCGGAATTCCGAGAACAATGGAAGAGTTCTGAAGCCTTTTTAAATGTCAGCGGAATTCCGAGAACAATGGAAGACTTCTGAAGCATTTTTAAATGTCAGCGGAATTCTGAGAACAATGGAAGAGTTCTGAAGCATTTTTAAACGTCAGCGGATTTTGAAAACAATGGAAGATTTCCGAAGCATTTTTAAACGTCAGCGGAATTTGGAGAACAATCGAAGAGTTCCGAAGCATTTTTAAACTTCAACGGAATTTGGAGAACAATCGAAGAGTTCCGAAGCAATTTTAAAAGTCAGCGGAATTCCGAGAACAATGGAAGAGTTGTGAAGCATTTTTAAACGTCAGTGGAATTCCAAGAACAATGGAAGAGTTCCGAAGCATTTTTAAATGTCAGCGGAATTCTGAGAACAATGGAAGAGTTCCGAAGCATTTTTAAACTTCAGCAGAATTCCGAGAACAATGGAAGAGTTCCGAAGCATACTTAAACTTCAGCGGAATTCCGAGAACAATGGAAGAGTTCAGAAGCATTTTTAAAAGTCAGCGGAATTCCGAGAACAATGGAAGAGTTGTGAAACATTTTTAAACGTCAGTGGAATTCCGAGAACAATGGAAGAGTTCCGAAGCATTTTTAAACGTCAGCGGAATTCCAAGAACAATGGAAGAGTTCTGAAGCCTTTTTAAATGTCAGCGTAATTCCGAGAACAATGGAAGAGTTCCGAAGCATTTTTAAACTTCAGCAGAATTCCGAGAACAATGGAAGAGTTCCGAAGCATTCTTAAACTTCAGCGGAATTCCGAAAACAATGGAAGAGTTCCGAAGCATTTTTAAATGTCAGCGGAATTCCGAGAACAATAGAAGAGTTGTGAAGCATTTTTAAGCGTCAGCGGAATTCCGAGAACAATGGAAGTGTTCCGAAGCATTTTTAAATTTCAGCAGAATTCCGAGAACAATGGAAGAGTTCCGAAGCATTTTTAAACTTCAGCAGAATTCCGAGAACAATGGAAGAGTTCCGAAGCATTCTTAAACTTCAGCGGAATTCCGAAAACAATGGAAGAGTTCCGAATCATTTTTAAATGTCAGCGGAATTCCGAGAACAATAGAAGAGTTGTGAAGCATTTTTAAGCGTCAGCGGAATTCCGACAACAATGGAAGAGTTCCGAAGCATTTTTAAACGTCAGCGGAATTCCGAGAACAATGGAAGAGTTCTGAAGCCTTTTTAAATGTCAGCGGAATTCCGAGAACAATGGAAGACTTCTGAAGCATTTTTAAATGTCAGCGGAATTCTGAGAACAATGGAAGAGTTCCGAAGCATTTTTAAACTTCAGCGGAATTTGGAGAACAATCAAAGAGTTCCGAAGCATTTTTAAAAGTCAGCGGAATTCCGAGAACAATGGAAGAGTTGTGAAGCATTTTTAAACGTCAGCGGAATTCCGAGAACAATGGAAGAGTTCCGAAGCATTTTTAAACGTCAGCGGAATTCCGAGAACAATGGAAGAGCTCTGAAGCCTTTTTAAATGTCAGCGGAATTCCGAGAGCAATGGAAGACTTCTGAAGCATTTTTAAATGTCAGCGGAATTCTGAGAACAATGGAAGAGTTCCGAAGCATTTTTAAACTTCAGCAGAATTCCGAGAACAATGGAATAGTTCCGAAGTATACTTAAACTTCAGCGGAATTCCGAGAACAATGGAAGAATTCTGAAGCATTTTTAAAAGTCAGCGGAATACTGAGAACAATGGAAGAGTTGTGAAGCATTTTTAAACGTCAGCGGAATTCCAGAACAATGGAAGAGTTCCGAAGCATTTTTAAATGTCAGCGGAATTCCGAGAACAATGGAAGAGTTCTGAAGCATTTTTAAACGTCAGCGGATTTTGAAAACAATGGAAGATTTCCGAAGCATTTTTAAACGTCAGCGGAATTTGGAGAACAATCGAAGAGTTCCGAAGCATTTTTAAACTTCAACGGAATTTGGAGAACAATCGAAGAGTTCCGAAGCATTTTTAAAAGTAAGCGGAATTCCGAGAACAATGGAAGAGTTGTGAAGCATTTTTAAACGTCAGTGGAATTCCAAGAACAATGGAAGAGTTCCGAAGCATACTTAAACTTCAGCGGAATTCCGAGAACAATGGAAGAGTTCAGAAGCATTTTTAAAAGTCAGCGGAATTCCGAGAACAATGGAAGAGTTGTGAAGCATTTTTAAACGTCAGCGGAATTCCGAGAACAATGGAAGAGTTCCGAAGCATTTTTAAACGTCAGCGGAATTCCAAGAACAATGGAAGAGTTCTGAAGCCTTTTTAAATGTCAGCGTAATTCCGAGAACAATGGAAGAGTTCCGAAGCATTTTTAAACTTCAGCAGAATTCCGAGAACAATGGAAGAGTTCCGAAGCATTCTTAAACTTCAGCGGAATTCCGAAAACAATGGAAGAGTTCCGAAGCATTTTTAAATGTCAGCGGAATTCCGAGAACAATAGAATAGTTGTGAAGCATTTTTAAGCGTCAGCGGAATTCCGAGAACAATGGAAGAGTTCCGAAGCATTTTTAAACTTCAGCAGAATTCCGAGAACAATGGAAGAGTTCCGAAGCATACTTAAACTTCAGCGGAATTCCGAGAACAATGGAAGAGTTTCGAAGCATTTTTAAAAGTCAGCGGAATTCCGAGAACAATAGAAGAGTTGTGAAGCAATTTTAAGAGTCAGCGGAATTCGAGAACAATGGAAGAGTTCCGAAGCATTTTTAAACGTCAGCGGAATTCCGAGAACAATGGAAGAGTTCCGAAGCATTTTTAAACTTCAGCGGAATTTGGAGAACAATCGAAGAGTTCCGAAGCATTTTTAAAAGTCAGCGGAATTCCGAGAACAATGGAAGAGTTCCGAAGCATTTTTAAACGTCAGCGGAATTCCAAGAACAATGGAAGAGTTCTGAAGCCTTTTTAAATGTCAGCGTAATTCCGAGAACAATGGAAGAGTTCCGAAGCATTTTTAAACTTCAGCAGAATTCCGAGAACAATGGAAGAGTTCCGAAGCATTCTTAAACTTCAGCGGAATTCCGAAAACAATGGAAGAGTTCCGAAGCATTTTTAAATGTCAGCGGAATTCCGAGAACAATGGAAGAGTTCAGAAGCATTTTTAAAAGTCAGCGGAATTCCGAGAACAATGGAAGAGTTGTGAAACATTTTTAAACGTCAGTGGAATTCCGAGAACAATGGAAGAGTTCCGAAGCATTTTTAAACGTCAGCGGAATTCCAAGAACAATGGAAGAGTTCTGAAGCCTTTTTAAATGTCAGCGTAATTCCGAGAACAATGGAAGAGTTCCGAAGCATTTTTAAACTTCAGCAGAATTCCGAGAACAATGGAAGAGTTCCGAAGCATTCTTAAACTTCAGCGGAATTCCGAAAACAATGGAAGAGTTCCGAAGCATTTTTAAATGTCAGCGGAATTCCGAGAACAATAGAAGAGTTGTGAAGCATTTTTAAGCGTCAGCGGAATTCCGAGAACAATGGAAGAGTTCCGAAGCATTTTTAAATTTCAGCAGAATTCCGAGAACAATGGAAGAGTTCCGAAGCATTTTTAAACTTCAGCAGAATTCCGAGAACAATGGAAGAGTTCCGAAGCATTCTTAAACTTCAGCGGAATTCCGAAAACAATGGAAGAGTTCCGAATCATTTTTAAATGTCAGCGGAATTCCGAGAACAATAGAAGAGTTGTGAAGCATTTTTAAGCGTCAGCGGAATTCCGACAACAATGGAAGAGTTCCGAAGCATTTTTAAACGTCAGCGGAATTCCGAGAACAATGGAAGAGTTCTGAAGCCTTTTTAAATGTCAGCGGAATTCCGAGAACAATGGAAGACTTCTGAAGCATTTTTAAATGTCAGCGGAATTCTGAGAACAATGGAAGAGTTCCGAAGCATTTTTAAACTTCAGCGGAATTTGGAGAACAATCAAAGAGTTCCGAAGCATTTTTAAAAGTCAGCGGAATTCCGAGAACAATGGAAGAGTTGTGAAGCATTTTTAAACGTCAGCGGAATTCCGAGAACAATGGAAGAGTTCCGAAGCATTTTTAAACGTCAGCGGAATTCCGAGAACAATGGAAGAGCTCTGAAGCCTTTTTAAATGTCAGCGGAATTCCGAGAGCAATGGAAGACTTCTGAAGCATTTTTAAATGTCAGCGGAATTCTGAGAACAATGGAAGAGTTCCGAAGCATTTTTAAACTTCAGCAGAATTCCGAGAACAATGGAATAGTTCCGAAGTATACTTAAACTTCAGCGGAATTCCGAGAACAATGGAAGAATTCTGAAGCATTTTTAAAAGTCAGCGGAATACTGAGAACAATGGAAGAGTTGTGAAGCATTTTTAAACGTCAGCGGAATTCCAGAACAATGGAAGAGTTCCGAAGCATTTTTAAATGTCAGCGGAATTCCGAGAACAATGGAAGAGTTCTGAAGCATTTTTAAACGTCAGCGGATTTTGAAAACAATGGAAGATTTCCGAAGCATTTTTAAACGTCAGCGGAATTTGGAGAACAATCGAAGAGTTCCGAAACATTTTTAAACTTCAACGGAATTTGGAGAACAATCGAAGAGTTCCGAAGCATTTTTAAAAGTAAGCGGAATTCCGAGAACAATGGAAGAGTTGTGAAGCATTTTTAAACGTCAGTGGAATTCCAAGAACAATGGAAGAGTTCCGAAGCATACTTAAACTTCAGCGGAATTCCGAGAACAATGGAAGAGTTCAGAAGCATTTTTAAAAGTCAGCGGAATTCCGAGAACAATGGAAGAGTTGTGAAGCATTTTTAAACGTCAGCGGAATTCCGAGAACAATGGAAGAGTTCCGAAGCATTTTTAAACGTCAGCGGAATTCCAAGAACAATGGAAGAGTTCTGAAGCCTTTTTAAATGTCAGCGTAATTCCGAGAACAATGGAAGAGTTCCGAAGCATTTTTAAACTTCAGCAGAATTCCGAGAACAATGGAAGAGTTCCGAAGCATTCTTAAACTTCAGCGGAATTCCGAAAACAATGGAAGAGTTCCGAAGCATTTTTAAATGTCAGCGGAATTCCGAGAACAATAGAATAGTTGTGAAGCATTTTTAAGCGTCAGCGGAATTCCGAGAACAATGGAAGAGTTCCGAAGCATTTTTAAACTTCAGCAGAATTCCGAGAACAATGGAAGAGTTCCGAAGCATACTTAAACTTCAGCGGAATTCCGAGAACAATGGAAGAGTTTCGAAGCATTTTTAAAAGTCAGCGGAATTCCGAGAACAATAGAAGAGTTGTGAAGCAATTTTAAGAGTCAGCGGAATTCGAGAACAATGGAAGAGTTCCGAAGCATTTTTAAACGTCAGCGGAATTCCGAGAACAATGGAAGAGTTCCGAAGCATTTTTAAACTTCAGCGGAATTTGGAGAACAATCGAAGAGTTCCGAAGCATTTTTAAAAGTCAGCGGAATTCCGAGAACAATGGAAGAGTTCCGAAGCATTTTTAAACGTCAGCGGAATTCCAAGAACAATGGAAGAGTTCTGAAGCCTTTTTAAATGTCAGCGTAATTCCGAGAACAATGGAAGAGTTCCGAAGCATTTTTAAACTTCAGCAGAATTCCGAGAACAATGGAAGAGTTCC
This sequence comes from Phyllobates terribilis, assembly GCF_046119375.1. Taxonomy (NCBI): domain Eukaryota; kingdom Metazoa; phylum Chordata; class Amphibia; order Anura; family Dendrobatidae; genus Phyllobates; species Phyllobates terribilis. The sequence continues at coordinate 6,903,399 of NW_027362788.1, read as the reverse complement.
GAAGCATTCTTAAACTTCAGCGGAATTCCGAAAACAATGGAAGAGTTCCGAAGCATTTTTAAATGTCAGCGGAATTCCGAGAACAATAGAAGAGTTGTGAATCATTTTTAAGCGTCAGCGGAATTCCGAGAACAATGGAAGAGTTCCGAAGCATTTTTAAATTTCAGCAGAATTCCGAGAACAATGGAAGAGTTCCGAAGCATTTTTAAACTTCAGCAGAATTCCGAGAACAATGGAAGAGTTCCGAAGCATTCTTAAACTTCAGCGGAATTCCGAAAACAATGGAAGAGTTCCGAATCATTTTTAAATGTCAGCGGAATTCCGAGAACAATAGAAGAGTTGTGAAGCATTTTTAAGCGTCAGCGGAATTCCGACAACAATGGAAGAGTTCCGAAGCATTTTTAAACGTCAGCGGAATTCCGAGAACAATGGAAGAGTTCTGAAGCCTTTTTAAATGTCAGCGGAATTCCGAGAACAATGGAAGACTTCTGAAGCATTTTTAAATGTCAGCGGAATTCTGAGAACAATGGAAGAGTTCCGAAGCATTTTTAAACTTCAGCGGAATTTGGAGAACAATCAAAGAGTTCCGAAGCATTTTAAAAGTCAGCGGAATTCCGAGAACAATGGAAGAGTTGTGAAGCATTTTTAAACGTCAGCGGAATTCCGAGAACAATGGAAGAGTTCCGAAGCATTTTTAAACGTCAGCGGAATTCCGAGAACAATGGAAGAGCTCTGAAGCCTTTTTAAATGTCAGCGGAATTCCGAGAGCAATGGAAGACTTCTGAAGCATTTTTAAATGTCAGCGGAATTCTGAGAACAATGGAAGAGTTCCGAAGCATTTTTAAACTTCAGCAGAATTCCGAGAACAATGGAATAGTTCCGAAGTATACTTAAACTTCAGCGGAATTCCGAGAACAATGGAAGAATTCTGAAGCATTTTTAAAAGTCAGCGGAATACTGAGAACAATGGAAGAGTTGTGAAGCATTTTTAAACGTCAGCGGAATTCCAGAACAATGGAAGAGTTCCGAAGTATACTTAAACTTCAGCGGAATTCCGAGAACAATGGAAGAGTTGTGAAGCATTTTTAAACGTCAGTGGAATTCCAAGAACAATGGAAGAGTTCCGAAGCATTTTTAAATGTCAGCGGAATTCTGAGAACAATGGAAGAGTTCCGAAGCATTTTTAAACTTCAGCAGAATTCCGAGAACAATGGAAGAGTTCCGAAGCATACTTAAACTTCAGCGGAATTCCGAGAACAATGGAAGAGTTCAGAAGCATTTTTAAAAGTCAGCGGAATTCCGAGAACAATGGAAGAGTTGTGAAGCATTTTTAAACGTCAGCGGAATTCCGAGAACAATGGAAGAGTTCCGAAGCATTTTTAAACGTCAGCGGAATTCCAAGAACAATGGAAGAGTTCTGAAGCCTTTTTAAATGTCAGCGTAATTCCGAGAACAATGGAAGAGTTCCGAAGCATTTTTAAACTTCAGCAGAATTCCGAGAACAATGGAAGAGTTCCGAAGCATTCTTAAACTTCAGCGGAATTCCGAAAACAATGGAAGAGTTCCGAAGCATTTTTAAATGTCAGCGGAATTCCGAGAACAATAGAATAGTTGTGAAGCATTTTTAAGCGTCAGCGGAATTCCGAGAACAATGGAAGAGTTCCGAAGCATTTTTAAACTTCAGCAGAATTCCGAGAACAATGGAAGAGTTCCGAAGCATACTTAAACTTCAGCGGAATTCCGAGAACAATGGAAGAGTTTCGAAGCATTTTTAAAAGTCAGCGGAATTCCGAGAACAATAGAAGAGTTGTGAAGCAATTTTAAGAGTCAGCGGAATTCGAGAACAATGGAAGAGTTCCGAAGCATTTTTAAACGTCAGCGGAATTCCGAGAACAATGGAAGAGTTCCGAAGCATTTTTAAACTTCAGCGGAATTTGGAGAACAATCGAAGAGTTCCGAAGCATTTTTAAAAGTCAGCGGAATTCCGAGAACAATGGAAGCTTTGTGAAGCATTTTTCAACGTCAGCGGAATTCCGAGAACAATGGAAGAGTTCCGAAGCATTTTTAAACGTCAGCGGAATTCCGAGAACAATGGAAGAGTTCTGAAGCCTTTTTAAATGTCAGCGGAATTCCGAGAACAATGGAAGAGTTCCGAAGCATTTTTAAATGTCAGCGGAATTCTGAGAACAATGGAAGAGTTCCGAAGCATTTTTAAACTTCAGCAGAATTCCGAGAACAATGGAAGAGATCCGAAGCATACTTAAACTTCAGCAGAATTCCGAGAACAATGGAAGAGTTCTGAAGCATTTTTTAAAGTCAGCGGAATAACGAGAACAATGGAAGAGTTGTGAAGCATTTTTAAACGTCAGCGGAATTCCAGAACAATGGAAGAGTTCCGAAGCATTTTTAAATGTCAGCGGAATTCCGAGAACAATGGAAGAGTTCTGAAGCATTTTTAAACGTCAGCGGATTTTGAAAACAATGGAAGATTTCCGAAGCATTTTTAAACGTCAGCGGAATTCTGTGAACACTGGAAGAGTTCCGAAGCATTTTTAAACTTCAGCGGAATTTGGAGAACAATCGAAGAGTTCCGAATCAATTTTAAAAGTCAGCGGAATTCTGAGAACAATGGAAGAGTTGTGAAGCATTTTTTAACGTCAGTGGAATTCCAAGAACAATGGAAGAGTTCCGAAGCATTTTTAAACGTCAGCGGAATTCCGAGAACAATGGAAGAGTTCCGAAGCATTTTTAAATGTAAGCGGAATTCTGAGAACAATGGAAGAGTTCCGAAGCATTTTTAAACTTCAGCAGAATTCCGAGAACAATGGAAGAGTTCCGAAGCATACTTAAACTTCAGCGGAATTCCGAGAACAATATAAGAGTTTCGAAGCATTTTTAAAAGTCAGCGGAATTCCGAGAACAATAGAAGAGTTGTGAAGCAATTTTAAGAGTCAGCGGAATTCCGAGAACAATGGAAGAGTTCCGAAGCATTTTTAAAAGTCAGCGGAATTCCGAGAACAATTTAAGAGTTCTGAAGCATTTTTAAACATCAGCGGAATTTTGAAAACAATGGAAGATTTCCGAAGCATTTTTAAAAGTCAGCGGAATTCTGAGAACAATAGAAGAGTTGTGAAGCATTTTTAAGCGTCAGCGGAATTCCGAGAACAATGGAAGAGTTCCGAAGCATTCTTAAACTTCAGCGGAATTCAAAGAACAATGGAAGAGTTCCGAAGCATTTTTAAAAGTCAGCAGAATTCCGAGAACAATAGAAGAGTTCAGAAGCATTTTTAAACTTCAGCAGAATTCCTGGATCAATGGAAGAGTTCCGAAGCATTTTTAAAAGTCAGCAGAATTCCGAGAACAATAGAAGGGTACCAAAGCATGTTTAAACTTCAGCGGAATTCTGAGAACAATGTAAGAGTTCCGAAGCATTTTTAAACTTCACCGGAATTCCGAGAACAATGGAAGAGTTCCGAAGCATTTTTAAACGTCAGCGGAATTTTGAAAACAATGGAAGATTTCCGAAGCATTTTTAAACTTCAGCAGAATTCCTGGATCAATGGAAGAGTTCCGAAGCATTTTTAAAAGTCAGCAGAATTCCGAGAACAATAGAAGGGTACCAAAGCATGTTTAAACTTCAGCGGAATTCTGAGAACAATGTAAGAGTTCCGAAGCATTTTTAAACTTCACCGGAATTCCGAGAACAATGGAAGAGTTCTGAAGCATTTTTAAACGTCAGTGGAATTTTGAAAACAATGGAAGATTTCCGAAGCATTTTTAAACGTCAGCAGAATTCTGCGAACACTGGAAGAGTTCCGAAGCATTTTTAAACTTCAGCGGAATTTGGAGAACAATCGAAGAGTTCCGAAGCATTTTTAAAAGTCAGCGGAATTCCGAGAACACTGGAAGAGTTCCGAAGCATTTTTAAACTTCAGCGGAATTTGGAGAACAATCAAAGAGTTCCGAAGCATTTTTAAAAGTCAGCGGAATTCCGAGAACAATGGAAGAGTTGTGAAGCATTTTTAAACGTCAGCGGAATTCCGAGAACAATGGAAGAGTTCCGAAGCATTTTTAAACGTCAGCGGAATTCCGAGAACAATGGAAGAGTTCTGAAGCCTTTTTAAATGTCAGCGGAATTCCGAGAACAATGGAAGACTTCTGAAGCATTTTTAAATGTCAGCGGAATTCTGAGAACAATGGAAGAGTTCCGAAGCATTTTTAAACTTCAGCGGAATTTGGAGAACAATCAAAGAGTTCCGAAGCATTTTTAAAAGTCAGCGGAATTCCGAGAACAATGGAAGAGTTGTGAAGCATTTTTAAACGTCAGCGGAATTCCGAGAACAATGGAAGAGTTCCGAAGCATTTTTAAACGTCAGCGGAATTCCGAGAACAATGGAAGAGCTCTGAAGCCTTTTTAAATGTCAGCGGAATTCCGAGAGCAATGGAAGACTTCTGAAGCATTTTTAAATGTCAGCGGAATTCTGAGAACAATGGAAGAGTTCCGAAGCATTTTTAAACTTCAGCAGAATTCCGAGAACAATGGAATAGTTCCGAAGTATACTTAAACTTCAGCGGAATTCCGAGAACAATGGAAGAATTCTGAAGCATTTTTAAAAGTCAGCGGAATACTGAGAACAATGGAAGAGTTGTGAAGCATTTTTAAACGTCAGCGGAATTCCAGAACAATGGAAGAGTTCCGAAGCATTTTTAAATGTCAGCGGAATTCCGAGAACAATGGAAGAGTTCTGAAGCATTTTTAAACGTCAGCGGATTTTGAAAACAATGGAAGATTTCCGAAGCATTTTTAAACGTCAGCGGAATTTGGAGAACAATCGAAGAGTTCCGAAGCATTTTTAAACTTCAACGGAATTTGGAGAACAATCGAAGAGTTCCGAAGCAATTTTAAAAGTAAGCGGAATTCCGAGAACAATGGAAGAGTTGTGAAGCATTTTTAAACGTCAGTGGAATTCCAAGAACAATGGAAGAGTTCCGAAGCATTTTTAAATGTCAGCGGAATTCTGAGAACAATGGAAGAGTTCCGAAGCATTTTTAAACTTCAGCAGAATTCCGAGAACAATGGAAGAGTTCCGAAGCATACTTAAACTTCAGCGGAATTCCGAGAACAATGGAAGAGTTCAGAAGCATTTTTAAAAGTCAGCGGAATTCCGAGAACAATGGAAGAGTTGTGAAGCATTTTTAAACGTCAGCGGAATTCCGAGAACAATGGAAGAGTTCCGAAGCATTTTTAAACGTCAGCGGAATTCCAAGAACAATGGAAGAGTTCTGAAGCCTTTTTAAATGTCAGCGTAATTCCGAGAACAATGGAAGAGTTCCGAAGCATTTTTAAACTTCAGCAGAATTCCGAGAACAATGGAAGAGTTCCGAAGCATTCTTAAACTTCAGCGGAATTCCGAAAACAATGGAAGAGTTCCGAAGCATTTTTAAATGTCAGCGGAATTCCGAGAACAATAGAATAGTTGTGAAGCATTTTTAAGCGTCAGCGGAATTCCGAGAACAATGGAAGAGTTCCGAAGCATTTTTAAACTTCAGCAGAATTCCGAGAACAATGGAAGAGTTCCGAAGCATACTTAAACTTCAGCGGAATTCCGAGAACAATGGAAGAGTTTCGAAGCATTTTTAAAAGTCAGCGGAATTCCGAGAACAATAGAAGAGTTGTGAAGCAATTTTAAGAGTCAGCGGAATTCGAGAACAATGGAAGAGTTCCGAAGCATTTTTAAACGTCAGCGGAATTCCGAGAACAATGGAAGAGTTGTGAAGCATTTTTAAACGTCAGTGGAATTCCAAGAACAATGGAAGAGTTCCGAAGCATTTTTAAATGTCAGCGGAATTCTGAGAACAATGGAAGAGTTCCGAAGCATTTTTAAACTTCAGCAGAATTCCGAGAACAATGGAAGAGTTCCGAAGCATACTTAAACTTCAGCGGAATTCCGAGAACAATGGAAGAGTTCAGAAGCATTTTTAAAAGTCAGCGGAATTCCGAGAACAATGGAAGAGTTGTGAAGCATTTTTAAACGTCAGCGGAATTCCGAGAACAATGGAAGAGTTCCGAAGCATTTTTAAACGTCAGCGGAATTCCAAGAACAATGGAAGAGTTCTGAAGCCTTTTTAAATGTCAGCGTAATTCCGAGAACAATGGAAGAGTTCCGAAGCATTTTTAAACTTCAGCAGAATTCCGAGAACAATGGAAGAGTTCCGAAGCATTCTTAAACTTCAGCGGAATTCCGAAAACAATGGAAGAGTTCCGAAGCATTTTTAAATGTCAGCGGAATTCCGAGAACAATAGAATAGTTGTGAAGCATTTTTAAGCGTCAGCGGAATTCCGAGAACAATGGAAGAGTTCCGAAGCATTTTTAAACTTCAGCAGAATTCCGAGAACAATGGAAGAGTTCCGAAGCATACTTAAACTTCAGCGGAATTCCGAGAACAATGGAAGAGTTTCGAAGCATTTTTAAAAGTCAGCGGAATTCCGAGAACAATAGAAGAGTTGTGAAGCAATTTTAAGAGTCAGCGGAATTCGAGAACAATGGAAGAGTTCCGAAGCATTTTTAAACGTCAGCGGAATTCCGAGAACAATGGAAGAGTTCCGAAGCATTTTTAAACTTCAGCGGAATTTGGAGAACAATCGAAGAGTTCCGAAGCATTTTTAAAAGTCAGCGGAATTCCGAGAACAATGGAAGCTTTGTGAAGCATTTTTCAACGTCAGCGGAATTCCGAGAACAATGGAAGAGTTCCGAAGCATTTTTAAACGTCAGCGGAATTCCGAGAACAATGGAAGAGTTCTGAAGCCTTTTTAAATGTCAGCGGAATTCCGAGAACAATGGAAGAGTTCCGAAGCATTTTTAAATGTCAGCGGAATTCTGAGAACAATGGAAGAGTTCCGAAGCATTTTTAAACTTCAGCAGAATTCCGAGAACAATGGAAGAGATCCGAAGCATACTTAAACTTCAGCAGAATTCCGAGAACAATGGAAGAGTTCTGAAGCATTTTTTAAAGTCAGCGGAATAACGAGAACAATGGAAGAGTTGTGAAGCATTTTTAAACGTCAGCGGAATTCCAGAACAATGGAAGAGTTCCGAAGCATTTTTAAATGTCAGCGGAATTCCGAGAACAATGGAAGAGTTCTGAAGCATTTTTAAACGTCAGCGGATTTTGAAAACAATGGAAGATTTCCGAAGCATTTTTAAACGTCAGCGGAATTCTGTGAACACTGGAAGAGTTCCGAAGCATTTTTAAACTTCAGCGGAATTTGGAGAACAATCGAAGAGTTCCGAATCAATTTTAAAAGTCAGCGGAATTCTGAGAACAATGGAAGAGTTGTGAAGCATTTTTTAACGTCAGTGGAATTCCAAGAACAATGGAAGAGTTCCGAAGCATTTTTAAACGTCAGCGGAATTCCGAGAACAATGGAAGAGTTCCGAAGCATTTTTAAATGTAAGCGGAATTCTGAGAACAATGGAAGAGTTCCGAAGCATTTTTAAACTTCAGCAGAATTCCGAGAACAATGGAAGAGTTCCGAAGCATACTTAAACTTCAGCGGAATTCCGAGAACAATATAAGAGTTTCGAAGCATTTTTAAAAGTCAGCGGAATTCCGAGAACAATAGAAGAGTTGTGAAGCAATTTTAAGAGTCAGCGGAATTCCGAGAACAATGGAAGAGTTCCGAAGCATTTTTAAAAGTCAGCGGAATTCCGAGAACAATTTAAGAGTTCTGAAGCATTTTTAAACATCAGCGGAATTTTGAAAACAATGGAAGATTTCCGAAGCATTTTTAAAAGTCAGCGGAATTCTGAGAACAATAGAAGAGTTGTGAAGCATTTTTAAGCGTCAGCGGAATTCCGAGAACAATGGAAGAGTTCCGAAGCATTCTTAAACTTCAGCGGAATTCAAAGAACAATGGAAGAGTTCCGAAGCATTTTTAAAAGTCAGCAGAATTCCGAGAACAATAGAAGAGTTCAGAAGCATTTTTAAACTTCAGCAGAATTCCTGGATCAATGGAAGAGTTCCGAAGCATTTTTAAAAGTCAGCAGAATTCCGAGAACAATAGAAGGGTACCAAAGCATGTTTAAACTTCAGCGGAATTCTGAGAACAATGTAAGAGTTCCGAAGCATTTTTAAACTTCACCGGAATTCCGAGAACAATGGAAGAGTTCCGAAGCATTTTTAAACGTCAGCGGAATTTTGAAAACAATGGAAGATTTCCGAAGCATTTTTAAACTTCAGCAGAATTCCTGGATCAATGGAAGAGTTCCGAAGCATTTTTAAAAGTCAGCAGAATTCCGAGAACAATAGAAGGGTACCAAAGCATGTTTAAACTTCAGCGGAATTCTGAGAACAATGTAAGAGTTCCGAAGCATTTTTAAACTTCACCGGAATTCCGAGAACAATGGAAGAGTTCTGAAGCATTTTTAAACGTCAGTGGAATTTTGAAAACAATGGAAGATTTCCGAAGCATTTTTAAACGTCAGCAGAATTCTGCGAACACTGGAAGAGTTCCGAAGCATTTTTAAACTTCAGCGGAATTTGGAGAACAATCGAAGAGTTCCGAAGCATTTTTAAAAGTCAGCGGAATTCCGAGAACACTGGAAGAGTTCCGAAGCATTTTTAAACTTCAGCGGAATTTGGAGAACAATCAAAGAGTTCCGAAGCATTTTTAAAAGTCAGCGGAATTCCGAGAACAATGGAAGAGTTGTGAAGCATTTTTAAACGTCAGCGGAATTCCGAGAACAATGGAAGAGTTCCGAAGCATTTTTAAACGTCAGCGGAATTCCGAGAACAATGGAAGAGTTCTGAAGCCTTTTTAAATGTCAGCGGAATTCCGAGAACAATGGAAGACTTCTGAAGCATTTTTAAATGTCAGCGGAATTCTGAGAACAATGGAAGAGTTCCGAAGCATTTTTAAACTTCAGCGGAATTTGGAGAACAATCAAAGAGTTCCGAAGCATTTTTAAAAGTCAGCGGAATTCCGAGAACAATGGAAGAGTTGTGAAGCATTTTTAAACGTCAGCGGAATTCCGAGAACAATGGAAGAGTTCCGAAGCATTTTTAAACGTCAGCGGAATTCCGAGAACAATGGAAGAGCTCTGAAGCCTTTTTAAATGTCAGCGGAATTCCGAGAGCAATGGAAGACTTCTGAAGCATTTTTAAATGTCAGCGGAATTCTGAGAACAATGGAAGAGTTCCGAAGCATTTTTAAACTTCAGCAGAATTCCGAGAACAATGGAATAGTTCCGAAGTATACTTAAACTTCAGCGGAATTCCGAGAACAATGGAAGAATTCTGAAGCATTTTTAAAAGTCAGCGGAATACTGAGAACAATGGAAGAGTTGTGAAGCATTTTTAAACGTCAGCGGAATTCCAGAACAATGGAAGAGTTCCGAAGCATTTTTAAATGTCAGCGGAATTCCGAGAACAATGGAAGAGTTCTGAAGCATTTTTAAACGTCAGCGGATTTTGAAAACAATGGAAGATTTCCGAAGCATTTTTAAACGTCAGCGGAATTTGGAGAACAATCGAAGAGTTCCGAAGCATTTTTAAACTTCAACGGAATTTGGAGAACAATCGAAGAGTTCCGAAGCAATTTTAAAAGTAAGCGGAATTCCGAGAACAATGGAAGAGTTGTGAAGCATTTTTAAACGTCAGTGGAATTCCAAGAACAATGGAAGAGTTCCGAAGCATTTTTAAATGTCAGCGGAATTCTGAGAACAATGGAAGAGTTCCGAAGCATTTTTAAACTTCAGCAGAATTCCGAGAACAATGGAAGAGTTCCGAAGCATACTTAAACTTCAGCGGAATTCCGAGAACAATGGAAGAGTTCAGAAGCATTTTTAAAAGTCAGCGGAATTCCGAGAACAATGGAAGAGTTGTGAAGCATTTTTAAACGTCAGCGGAATTCCGAGAACAATGGAAGAGTTCCGAAGCATTTTTAAACGTCAGCGGAATTCCAAGAACAATGGAAGAGTTCTGAAGCCTTTTTAAATGTCAGCGTAATTCCGAGAACAATGGAAGAGTTCCGAAGCATTTTTAAACTTCAGCAGAATTCCGAGAACAATGGAAGAGTTCCGAAGCATTCTTAAACTTCAGCGGAATTCCGAAAACAATGGAAGAGTTCCGAAGCATTTTTAAATGTCAGCGGAATTCCGAGAACAATAGAATAGTTGTGAAGCATTTTTAAGCGTCAGCGGAATTCCGAGAACAATGGAAGAGTTCCGAAGCATTTTTAAACTTCAGCAGAATTCCGAGAACAATGGAAGAGTTCCGAAGCATACTTAAACTTCAGCGGAATTCCGAGAACAATGGAAGAGTTTCGAAGCATTTTTAAAAGTCAGCGGAATTCCGAGAACAATAGAAGAGTTGTGAAGCAATTTTAAGAGTCAGCGGAATTCGAGAACAATGGAAGAGTTCCGAAGCATTTTTAAACGTCAGCGGAATTCCGAGAACAATGGAAGAGTTCCGAAGCATTTTTAAACTTCAGCGGAATTTGGAGAACAATCGAAGAGTTCCGAAGCATTTTTAAAAGTCAGCGGAATTCCGAGAACAATGGAAGCTTTGTGAAGCATTTTTCAACGTCAGCGGAATTCCGAGAACAATGGAAGAGTTCCGAAGCATTTTTAAACGTCAGCGGAATTCCGAGAACAATGGAAGAGTTCTGAAGCCTTTTTAAATGTCAGCGGAATTCCGAGAACAATGGAAGAGTTCCGAAGCATTTTTAAATGTCAGCGGAATTCTGAGAACAATGGAAGAGTTCCGAAGCATTTTTAAACTTCAGCAGAATTCCGAGAACAATGGAAGAGATCCGAAGCATACTTAAACTTCAGCAGAATTCCGAGAACAATGGAAGAGTTCTGAAGCATTTTTTAAAGTCAGCGGAATAACGAGAACAATGGAAGAGTTGTGAAGCATTTTTAAACGTCAGCGGAATTCCAGAACAATGGAAGAGTTCCGAAGCATTTTTAAATGTCAGCGGAATTCCGAGAACAATGGAAGAGTTCTGAAGCATTTTTAAACGTCAGCGGAATTCTGTGAACACTGGAAGAGTTCCGAAGCATTTTTAAACTTCAGCGGAATTTGGAGAACAATCGAAGAGTTCCGAATCAATTTTAAAAGTCAGCGGAATTCTGAGAACAATGGAAGAGTTGTGAAGCATTTTTTAACGTCAGTGGAATTCCAAGAACAATGGAAGAGTTCCGAAGCATTTTTAAACGTCAGCGGAATTCCGAGAACAATGGAAGAGTTCCGAAGCATTTTTAAATGTAAGCGGAATTCTGAGAACAATGGAAGAGTTCCGAAGCATTTTTAAACTTCAGCAGAATTCCGAGAACAATGGAAGAGTTCCGAAGCATACTTAAACTTCAGCGGAATTCCGAGAACAATATAAGAGTTTCGAAGCATTTTTAAAAGTCAGCGGAATTCCGAGAACAATAGAAGAGTTGTGAAGCAATTTTAAGAGTCAGCGGAATTCCGAGAACAATGGAAGAGTTCCGAAGCATTTTTAAAAGTCAGCGGAATTCCGAGAACAATTTAAGAGTTCTGAAGCATTTTTAAACATCAGCGGAATTTTGAAAACAATGGAAGATTTCCGAAGCATTTTTAAAAGTCAGCGGAATTCTGAGAACAATAGAAGAGTTGTGAAGCATTTTTAAGCGTCAGCGGAATTCCGAGAACAATGGAAGAGTTCCGAAGCATTCTTAAACTTCAGCGGAATTCAATGAACAATGGAAGAGTTCCGAAGCATTTTTAAAAGTCAGCAGAATTCCGAGAACAATAGAAGAGTTCAGAAGCATTTTTAAACTTCAGCAGAATTCCTGGATCAATGGAAGAGTTCCGAAGCATTTTTAAAAGTCAGCAGAATTCCGAGAACAATAGAAGGGTACCAAAGCATGTTTAAACTTCAGCGGAATTCTGAGAACAATGTAAGAGTTCCGAAGCATTTTTAAACTTCACCGGAATTCCGAGAACAATGGAAGAGTTCCGAAGCATTTTTAAACGTCAGCGGAATTTTGAAAACAATGGAAGATTTCCGAAGCATTTTTAAACTTCAGCAGAATTCCTGGATCAATGGAAGAGTTCCGAAGCATTTTTAAAAGTCAGCAGAATTCCGAGAACAATAGAAGGGTACCAAAGCATGTTTAAACTTCAGCGGAATTCTGAGAACAATGTAAGAGTTCCGAAGCATTTTTAAACTTCACCGGAATTCCGAGAACAATGGAAGAGTTCTGAAGCATTTTTAAACGTCAGTGGAATTTTGAAAACAATGGAAGATTTCCGAAGCATTTTTAAACGTCAGCAGAATTCTGCGAACACTGGAAGAGTTCCGAAGCATTTTTAAACTTCAGCGGAATTTGGAGAACAATCGAAGAGTTCCGAAGCATTTTTAAAAGTCAGCGGAATTCCGAGAACACTGGAAGAGTTCCGAAGCATTTTTAAACTTCAGCGGAATTTGGAGAACAATCAAAGAGTTCCGAAGCATTTTTAAAAGTCAGCGGAATTCCGAGAACAATGGAAGAGTTGTGAAGCATTTTTAAACGTCAGCGGAATTCCGAGAACAATGGAAGAGTTCCGAAGCATTTTTAAACGTCAGCGGAATTCCGAGAACAATGGAAGAGTTCTGAAGCCTTTTTAAATGTCAGCGGAATTCCGAGAACAATGGAAGACTTCTGAAGCATTTTTAAATGTCAGCGGAATTCTGAGAACAATGGAAGAGTTCCGAAGCATTTTTAAACTTCAGCGGAATTTGGAGAACAATCAAAGAGTTCCGAAGCATTTTTAAAAGTCAGCGGAATTCCGAGAACAATGGAAGAGTTGTGAAGCATTTTTAAACGTCAGCGGAATTCCGAGAACAATGGAAGAGTTCCGAAGCATTTTTAAACGTCAGCGGAATTCCGAGAACAATGGAAGAGCTCTGAAGCCTTTTTAAATGTCAGCGGAATTCCGAGAGCAATGGAAGACTTCTGAAGCATTTTTAAATGTCAGCGGAATTCTGAGAACAATGGAAGAGTTCCGAAGCATTTTTAAACTTCAGCAGAATTCCGAGAACAATGGAATAGTTCCGAAGTATACTTAAACTTCAGCGGAATTCCGAGAACAATGGAAGAATTCTGAAGCATTTTTAAAAGTCAGCGGAATACTGAAAACAATGGAAGATTTCCGAAGCATTTTTAAACTTCAGCAGAATTCCTGGATCAATGGAAGAGTTCCGAAGCATTTTTAAAAGTCAGCAGAATTCCGAGAACAATAGAAGGGTACCAAAGCATGTTTAAACTTCAGCGGAATTCTGAGAACAATGTAAGAGTTCCGAAGCATTTTTAAACTTCACCGGAATTCCGAGAACAATGGAAGAGTTCTGAAGCATTTTTAAACGTCAGTGGAATTTTGAAAACAATGGAAGATTTCCGAAGCATTTTTAAACGTCAGCAGAATTCTGCGAACACTGGAAGAGTTCCGAAGCATTTTTAAACTTCAGCGGAATTTGGAGAACAATCGAAGAGTTCCGAAGCATTTTTAAAAGTCAGCGGAATTCCGAGAACACTGGAAGAGTTCCGAAGCATTTTTAAACTTCAGCGGAATTTGGAGAACAATCAAAGAGTTCCGAAGCATTTTTAAAAGTCAGCGGAATTCCGAGAACAATGGAAGAGTTGTGAAGCATTTTTAAACGTCAGCGGAATTCCGAGAACAATGGAAGAGTTCCGAAGCATTTTTAAACGTCAGCGGAATTCCGAGAACAATGGAAGAGTTCTGAAGCCTTTTTAAATGTCAGCGGAATTCCGAGAACAATGGAAGACTTCTGAAGCATTTTTAAATGTCAGCGGAATTCTGAGAACAATGGAAGAGTTCCGAAGCATTTTTAAACTTCAGCGGAATTTGGAGAACAATCAAAGAGTTCCGAAGCATTTTTAAAAGTCAGCGGAATTCCGAGAACAATGGAAGAGTTGTGAAGCATTTTTAAACGTCAGCGGAATTCCGAGAACAATGGAAGAGTTCCGAAGCATTTTTAAACGTCAGCGGAATTCCGAGAACAATGGAAGAGCTCTGAAGCCTTTTTAAATGTCAGCGGAATTCCGAGAGCAATGGAAGACTTCTGAAGCATTTTTAAATGTCAGCGGAATTCTGAGAACAATGGAAGAGTTCCGAAGCATTTTTAAACTTCAGCAGAATTCCGAGAACAATGGAATAGTTCCGAAGTATACTTAAACTTCAGCGGAATTCCGAGAACAATGGAAGAATTCTGAAGCATTTTTAAAAGTCAGCGGAATACTGAGAACAATGGAAGAGTTGTGAAGCATTTTTAAACGTCAGCGGAATTCCGAGAACAATGGAAGAGTTCCGAAGCATTTTTAAATGTCAGCGGAATTCCGAGAACAATAGAATAGTTGTGAAGCATTTTTAAGCGTCAGCGGAATTCCGAGAACAATGGAAGAGTTCCGAAGCATTTTTAAACTTCAGCAGAATTCCGAGAACAATGGAAGAGTTCCGAAGCATACTTAAACTTCAGCGGAATTCCGAGAACAATGGAAGAGTTTCGAAGCATTTTTAAAAGTCAGCGGAATTCCGAGAACAATAGAAGAGTTGTGAAGCAATTTTAAGAGTCAGCGGAATTCGAGAACAATGGAAGAGTTCCGAAGCATTTTTAAACGTCAGTGGAATTCCGAGAACAATGGAAGAGTTCCGAAGCATTTTTAAACTTCAGCGGAATTTGGAGAACAATCGAAGAGTTCCGAAGCATTTTTAAAAGTCAGCGGAATTCCGAGAACAATGGAAGCTTTGTGAAGCATTTTTCAACGTCAGCGGAATTCCGAGAACAATGGAAGAGTTCCGAAGCATTTTTAAACGTCAGCGGAATTCCGAGAACAATGGAAGAGTTCTGAAGCCTTTTTAAATGTCAGCGGAATTCCGAGAACAATGGAAGAGTTCCGAAGCATTTTTAAATGTCAGCGGAATTCTGAGAACAATGGAAGAGTTCCGAAGCATTTTTAAACTTCAGCAGAATTCCGAGAACAATGGAAGAGATCCGAAGCATACTTAAACTTCAGCAGAATTCCGAGAACAATGGAAGAGTTCTGAAGCATTTTTTAAAGTCAGCGGAATAACGAGAACAATGGAAGAGTTGTGAAGCATTTTTAAACGTCAGCGGAATTCCAGAACAATGGAAGAGTTCCGAAGCATTTTTAAATGTCAGCGGAATTCCGAGAACAATGGAAGAGTTCTGAAGCATTTTTAAACGTCAGCGGAATTCTGTGAACACTGGAAGAGTTCCGAAGCATTTTTAAACTTCAGCGGAATTTGGAGAACAATCGAAGAGTTCCGAATCAATTTTAAAAGTCAGCGGAATTCTGAGAACAATGGAAGAGTTGTGAAGCATTTTTTAACGTCAGTGGAATTCCAAGAACAATGGAAGAGTTCCGAAGCATTTTTAAACGTCAGCGGAATTCCGAGAACAATGGAAGAGTTCCGAAGCATTTTTAAATGTAAGCGGAATTCTGAGAACAATGGAAGAGTTCCGAAGCATTTTTAAACTTCAGCAGAATTCCGAGAACAATGGAAGAGTTCCGAAGCATACTTAAACTTCAGCGGAATTCCGAGAACAATATAAGAGTTTCGAAGCATTTTTAAAAGTCAGCGGAATTCCGAGAACAATAGAAGAGTTGTGAAGCAATTTTAAGAGTCAGCGGAATTCCGAGAACAATGGAAGAGTTCCGAAGCATTTTTAAAAGTCAGCGGAATTCCGAGAACAATTTAAGAGTTCTGAAGCATTTTTAAACATCAGCGGAATTTTGAAAACAATGGAAGATTTCCGAAGCATTTTTAAAAGTCAGCGGAATTCTGAGAACAATAGAAGAGTTGTGAAGCATTTTTAAGCGTCAGCGGAATTCCGAGAACAATGGAAGAGTTCCGAAGCATTCTTAAACTTCAGCGGAATTCAATGAACAATGGAAGAGTTCCGAAGCATTTTTAAAAGTCAGCAGAATTCCGAGAACAATAGAAGAGTTCAGAAGCATTTTTAAACTTCAGCAGAATTCCTGGATCAATGGAAGAGTTCCGAAGCATTTTTAAAAGTCAGCAGAATTCCGAGAACAATAGAAGGGTACCAAAGCATGTTTAAACTTCAGCGGAATTCTGAGAACAATGTAAGAGTTCCGAAGCATTTTTAAACTTCACCGGAATTCCGAGAACAATGGAAGAGTTCCGAAGCATTTTTAAACGTCAGCGGAATTTTGAAAACAATGGAAGATTTCCGAAGCATTTTTAAACTTCAGCAGAATTCCTGGATCAATGGAAGAGTTCCGAAGCATTTTTAAAAGTCAGCAGAATTCCGAGAACAATAGAAGGGTACCAAAGCATGTTTAAACTTCAGCGGAATTCTGAGAACAATGTAAGAGTTCCGAAGCATTTTTAAACTTCACCGGAATTCCGAGAACAATGGAAGAGTTCTGAAGCATTTTTAAACGTCAGTGGAATTTTGAAAACAATGGAAGATTTCCGAAGCATTTTTAAACGTCAGCAGAATTCTGCGAACACTGGAAGAGTTCCGAAGCATTTTTAAACTTCAGCGGAATTTGGAGAACAATCGAAGAGTTCCGAAGCATTTTTAAAAGTCAGCGGAATTCCGAGAACACTGGAAGAGTTCCGAAGCATTTTTAAACTTCAGCGGAATTTGGAGAACAATCAAAGAGTTCCGAAGCATTTTTAAAAGTCAGCGGAATTCCGAGAACAATGGAAGAGTTGTGAAGCATTTTTAAACGTCAGCGGAATTCCGAGAACAATGGAAGAGTTCCGAAGCATTTTTAAACGTCAGCGGAATTCCGAGAACAATGGAAGAGTTCTGAAGCCTTTTTAAATGTCAGCGGAATTCCGAGAACAATGGAAGACTTCTGAAGCATTTTTAAATGTCAGCGGAATTCTGAGAACAATGGAAGAGTTCCGAAGCATTTTTAAACTTCAGCGGAATTTGGAGAACAATCAAAGAGTTCCGAAGCATTTTTAAAAGTCAGCGGAATTCCGAGAACAATGGAAGAGTTGTGAAGCATTTTTAAACGTCAGCGGAATTCCGAGAACAATGGAAGAGTTCCGAAGCATTTTTAAACGTCAGCGGAATTCCGAGAACAATGGAAGAGCTCTGAAGCCTTTTTAAATGTCAGCGGAATTCCGAGAGCAATGGAAGACTTCTGAAGCATTTTTAAATGTCAGCGGAATTCTGAGAACAATGGAAGAGTTCCGAAGCATTTTTAAACTTCAGCAGAATTCCGAGAACAATGGAATAGTTCCGAAGTATACTTAAACTTCAGCGGAATTCCGAGAACAATGGAAGAATTCTGAAGCATTTTTAAAAGTCAGCGGAATACTGAGAACAATGGAAGAGTTGTGAAGCATTTTTAAACGTCAGCGGAATTCCAGAACAATGGAAGAGTTCCGAAGCATTTTTAAATGTCAGCGGAATTCCGAGAACAATGGAAGAGTTCTGAAGCATTTTTAAACGTCAGCGGATTTTGAAAACAATGGAAGATTTCCAAAGCATTTTTAAACGTCAGCGGAATTTGGAGAACAATCGAAGAGTTCCGAAGCATTTTTAAACTTCAACGGAATTTGGAGAACAATCGAAGAGTTCCGAAGCAATTTTAAAAGTCAGCGGAATTCCGAGAACAATGGAAGAGTTGTGAAGCATTTTTAAACGTCAGTGGAATTCCAAGAACAATGGAAGAGTTCCGAAGCATTTTTAAATGTCAGCGGAATTCTGAGAACAATGGAAGAGTTCCGAAGCATTTTTAAACTTCAGCAGAATTCCGAGAACAATGGAAGAGTTCCGAAGCATACTTAAACTTCAGCGGAATTCCGAGAACAATGGAAGAGTTCAGAATCATTTTTAAAAGTCAGCGGAATTCCGAGAACAATGGAAGAGTTGTGAAGCATTTTTAAACGTCAGCGGAATTCCGAGAACAATGGAAGAGTTCCGAAGCATTTTTAAACGTCAGCGGAATTCCAAGAACAATGGAAGAGTTCTGAAGCCTTTTTAAATGTCAGCGTAATTCCGAGAACAATGGAAGAGTTCTGAAGCCTTTTTAAATGTCAGCGTAATTCCGAGAACAATGGAAGAGTTCCGAAGCATTTTTAAACTTCAGCAGAATTCCGAGAACACTGGAAGAGTTCCGAAGCATTTTTAAAAGTCAGCGGAATTCCGAGAACAATGGAAGAGTTGTGAAGCATTTTTAAACGTCAGCGGAATTCCGAGAACAATGGAAGAGTTCCGAAGCATTTTTAAACGTCAGCGGAATTCCGAGAACAATGGAAGAGTTCTGAAGCCTTTTTAAATGTCAGCGGAATTCCGAGAACAATGGAAGACTTCTGAAGCATTTTTAAATGTCAGCGGAATTCTGAGAACAATGGAAGAGTTCCGAAGCATTTTTAAACTTCAGCGGAATTTGGAGAACAATCAAAGAGTTCCGAATCATTTTTAAAAGTCAGCGGAATTCCGAGAACAATGGAAGAGTTGTGAAGCATTTTTAAACGTCAGCGGAATTCCGAGAACAATGGAAGAGTTCCGAAGCATTTTTAAACGTCAGCGGAATTCCGAGAACAATGGAAGAGCTCTGAAGCCTTTTTAAATGTCAGCGGAATTCCGAGAGCAATGGAAGACTTCTGAAGCATTTTTAAATGTCAGCGGAATTCTGAGAACAATGGAAGAGTTCCGAAGCATTTTTAAACTTCAGCAGAATTCCGAGAACAATGGAATAGTTCCGAAGTATACTTAAACTTCAGCGGAATTCCGAGAACAATGGAAGAATTCTGAAGCATTTTTAAAAGTCAGCGGAATACTGAGAACAATGGAAGAGTTGTGAAGCATTTTTAAACGTCAGCGGAATTCCAGAACAATGGAAGAGTTCCGAAGCATTTTTAAATGTCAGCGGAATTCCGAGAACAATGGAAGAGTTCTGAAGCATTTTTAAACGTCAGCGGATTTTGAAAACAATGGAAGATTTCCGAAGCATTTTTAAACGTCAGCGGAATTTGGAGAACAATCGAAGAGTTCCGAAGCATTTTTAAACTTCAACGGAATTTGGAGAACAATCGAAGAGTTCCGAAGCAATTTTAAAAGTCAGCGGAATTCCGAGAACAATGGAAGAGTTGTGAAGCATTTTTAAACGTCAGTGGAATTCCAAGAACAATGGAAGAGTTCCGAAGCATTTTTAAATGTCAGCGGAATTCTGAGAACAATGGAAGAGTTCCGAAGCATTTTTAAACTTCAGCAGAATTCCGAGAACAATGGAAGAGTTCCGAAGCATACTTAAACTTCAGCGGAATTCCGAGAACAATGGAAGAGTTCAGAAGCATTTTTAAAAGTCAGCGGAATTCCGAGAACAATGGAAGAGTTGTGAAGCATTTTTAAACGTCAGCGGAATTCCGAGAACAATGGAAGAGTTCCGAAGCATTTTTAAACGTCAGCGGAATTCCAAGAACAATGGAAGAGTTCTGAAGCCTTTTTAAATGTCAGCGTAATTCCGAGAACAATGGAAGAGTTCTGAAGCCTTTTTAAATGTCAGCGTAATTCCGAGAACAATGGAAGAGTTCCGAAGCATTTTTAAACTTCAGCAGAATTCCGAGAACACTGGAAGAGTTCCGAAGCATTTTTAAAAGTCAGCGGAATTCCGAGAACAATGGAAGAGTTGTGAAGCATTTTTAAACGTCAGCGGAATTCCGAGAACAATGGAAGAGTTCCGAAGCATTTTTAAACGTCAGCGGAATTCCGAGAACAATGGAAGAGTTATGAAGCCTTTTTAAATGTCAGCGGAATTCCGAGAACAATGGAAGACTTCTGAAGCATTTTTAAATGTCAGCGGAATTCTGAGAACAATGGAAGAGTTCCGAAGCATTTTTAAACTTCAGCGGAATTTGGAGAACAATCAAAGAGTTCCGAAGCATTTTTAAAAGTCAGCGGAATTCCGAGAACAATGGAAGAGTTGTGAAGCATTTTTAAACGTCAGCGGAATTCCGAGAACAATGGAAGAGTTCCGAAGCATTTTTAAACGTCAGCGGAATTCCAAGAACAATGGAAGAGTTCTGAAGCCTTTTTAAATGTCAGCGTAATTCCGAGAACAATGGAAGAGTTCCGAAGCATTTTTAAACTTCAGCAGAATTCCGAGAACAATGGAAGAGTTCCGAAGCATTCTTAAACTTCAGCGGAATTCCGAAAACAATGGAAGAGTTCCGAATCATTTTTAAATGTCAGCGGAATTCCGAGAACAATAGAAGAGTTGTGAAGCATTTTTAAGCGTCAGCGGAATTCCGACAACAATGGAAGAGTTCCGAAGCATTTTTAAAAGTCAGCGGAATTCCGAGAACAATGGAAGAGTTCCGAAGCATACTTAAACTTCAGCGGAATTCCGAGAACAATGGAAGAGTTTCGAAGCATTTTTAAAAGTCAGCGGAATTCCGAGAACAATAGAAGAGTTGTGAAGCAATTTTAAGAGTCAGCGGAATTCGAGAACAATGGAAGAGTTCCGAAGCATTTTTAAACGTCAGCGGAATTCCGAGAACAATGGAAGAGTTCCGAAGCATTTTTAAACTTCAGCGGAATTTGGAGAACAATCGAAGAGTTCCGAAGCATTTTTAAAAGTCAGCGGAATTCCGAGAACAATGGAAGAGTTCCGAAGCATTTTTAAACGTCAGCGGAATTCCAAGAACAATGGAAGAGTTCTGAAGCCTTTTTAAATGTCAGCGTAATTCCGAGAACAATGGAAGAGTTCCGAAGCATTTTTAAACTTCAGCAGAATTCCGAGAACAATGGAAGAGTTCCGAAGCATTCTTAAACTTCAGCGGAATTCCGAAAACAATGGAAGAGTTCCGAAGCATTTTTAAATGTCAGCGGAATTCCGAGAACAATAGAAGAGTTGTGAAGCATTTTTAAGCGTCAGCGGAATTCCGAGAACAATGGAAGAGTTCCGAAGCATTTTTAAATTTCAGCAGAATTCCGAGAACAATGGAAGAGTTCCGAAGCATTTTTAAACTTCAGCAGAATTCCGAGAACAATGGAAGAGTTCCGAAGCATTCTTAAACTTCAGCGGAATTCCGAAAACAATGGAAGAGTTCCGAATCATTTTTAAATGTCAGCGGAATTCCGAGAACAATAGAAGAGTTGTGAAGCATTTTTAAGCGTCAGCGGAATTCCGACAACAATGGAAGAGTTCCGAAGCATTTTTAAACGTCAGCGGAATTCCGAGAACAATGGAAGAGTTCTGAAGCCTTTTTAAATGTCAGCGGAATTCCGAGAACAATGGAAGACTTCTGAAGCATTTTTAAATGTCAGCGGAATTCTGAGAACAATGGAAGAGTTCCGAAGCATTTTTAAACTTCAGCGGAATTTGGAGAACAATCAAAGAGTTCCGAAGCATTTTTAAAAGTCAGCGGAATTCCGAGAACAATGGAAGAGTTGTGAAGCATTTTTAAACGTCAGCGGAATTCCGAGAACAATGGAAGAGTTCCGAAGCATTTTTAAATGTAAGCGGAATTCTGAGAACAATGGAAGAGTTCCGAAGCATTTTTAAACTTCAGCAGAATTCCGAGAACAATGGAAGAGTTCCGAAGCATACTTAAACTTCAGCGGAATTCCGAGAACAATGGAAGAGTTTCGAAGCATTTTTAAAAGTCAGCGGAATTCCGAGAACAATAGAAGAGTTGTGAAGCAATTTTAAGAGTCAGCGGAATTCCGAGAACAATGGAAGAGTTCCGAAGCATTTTTAAACGTCAGCGGAATTCTGCGAACACTGGAAGAGTTCCGAAGCATTTTTAAACTTCAGCAGAATTTGGAGAACAATGGAAGAGTTCCGAAGCATTTTTAAAAGTCAGCGGAATTCCGAGAACAATTTAAGAGTTCTGAAGCATTTTTAAACATCAGCGGAATTTTGAAAACAATGGAAGATTTCTGAAGCATTTTTAAAAGTCAGCGGAATTCTGAGAACAATAGAAGAGTTGTGAAGCATTTTTAAGCGTCAGCGGAATTCCGAGAACAATGGAAGAATTCCGAAGCATTTTTAAACTTCAAAACTTCAGCGGAATTCCGAGAACAATGGAAGAGTTCCGAAGGATTTTTAAACGTCAGCGGAATTCCGAGAATAATGGAAGAGTTCCGAAGCATTTTTAAACGTCAGCGGAATTCCGAGAACAATGGAAGAGTTCTGAAGCCTTTTTAAATGTCAGCTTAATTCCGAGAACAATGGAAGACTTCTGAAGCATTTTTAAATGTCAGCGGAATTCTGAGAACAATGGAAGAGTTCTGAAGCATTTTTAAACGTCAGCGGATTTTGAAAACAATGGAAGATTTCCGAAGCATTTTTAAACGTCAGCGGAATTTGGAGAACAATCGAAGAGTTCCGAAGCATTTTTAAACTTCAACGGAATTTGGAGAACAATCGAAGAGTTCCGAAGCAATTTTAAAAGTCAGCGGAATTCCGAGAACAATGGAAGAGTTGTGAAGCATTTTTAAACGTCAGTGGAATTCCAAGAACAATGGAAGAGTTCCGAAGCATTTTTAAATGTCAGCGGAATTCTGAGAACAATGGAAGAGTTCCGAAGCATTTTTAAACTTCAGCAGAATTCCGAGAACAATGGAAGAGTTCCGAAGCATACTTAAACTTCAGCGGAATTCCGAGAACAATGGAAGAGTTCAGAAGCATTTTTAAAAGTCAGCGGAATTCCGAGAACAATGGAAGAGTTGTGAAACATTTTTAAACGTCAGTGGAATTCCGAGAACAATGGAAGAGTTCCGAAGCATTTTTAAACGTCAGCGGAATTCCAAGAACAATGGAAGAGTTCTGAAGCCTTTTTAAATGTCAGCGTAATTCCGAGAACAATGGAAGAGTTCCGAAGCATTTTTAAACTTCAGCAGAATTCCGAGAACAATGGAAGAGTTCCGAAGCATTCTTAAACTTCAGCGGAATTCCGAAAACAATGGAAGAGTTCCGAAGCATTTTTAAATGTCAGCGGAATTCCGAGAACAATAGAAGAGTTGTGAAGCATTTTTAAGCGTCAGCGGAATTCCGAGAACAATGGAAGAGTTCCGAAGCATTTTTAAATTTCAGCAGAATTCCGAGAACAATGGAAGAGTTCCGAAGCATTTTTAAACTTCAGCAGAATTCCGAGAACAATGGAAGAGTTCCGAAGCATTCTTAAACTTCAGCGGAATTCCGAAAACAATGGAAGAGTTCCGAATCATTTTTAAATGTCAGCGGAATTCCGAGAACAATAGAAGAGTTGTGAAGCATTTTTAAGCGTCAGCGGAATTCCGACAACAATGGAAGAGTTCCGAAGCATTTTTAAACGTCAGCGGAATTCCGAGAACAATGGAAGAGTTCTGAAGCCTTTTTAAATGTCAGCGGAATTCCGAGAACAATGGAAGACTTCTGAAGCATTTTTAAATGTCAGCGGAATTCTGAGAACAATGGAAGAGTTCCGAAGCATTTTTAAACTTCAGCGGAATTTGGAGAACAATCAAAGAGTTCCGAAGCATTTTTAAAAGTCAGCGGAATTCCGAGAACAATGGAAGAGTTGTGAAGCATTTTTAAACGTCAGCGGAATTCCGAGAACAATGGAAGAGTTCCGAAGCATTTTTAAACGTCAGCGGAATTCCGAGAACAATGGAAGAGCTCTGAAGCCTTTTTAAATGTCAGCGGAATTCCGAGAGCAATGGAAGACTTCTGAAGCATTTTTAAATGTCAGCGGAATTCTGAGAACAATGGAAGAGTTCCGAAGCATTTTTAAACTTCAGCAGAATTCCGAGAACAATGGAATAGTTCCGAAGTATACTTAAACTTCAGCGGAATTCCGAGAACAATGGAAGAATTCTGAAGCATTTTTAAAAGTCAGCGGAATACTGAGAACAATGGAAGAGTTGTGAAGCATTTTTAAACGTCAGCGGAATTCCAGAACAATGGAAGAGTTCCGAAGCATTTTTAAACTTCAGCAGAATTCCGAGAACAATGGAAGAGTTCCGAAGCATACTTAAACTTCAGCGGAATTCCGAGAACAATGGAAGAGTTCAGAAGCATTTTTAAAAGTCAGCGGAATTCCGAGAACAATGGAAGAGTTGTGAAGCATTTTTAAACGTCAGCGGAATTCCGAGAACAATGGAAGAGTTCCGAAGCATTTTTAAACGTCAGCGGAATTCCAAGAACAATGGAAGAGTTCTGAAGCCTTTTTAAATGTCAGCGTAATTCCGAGAACAATGGAAGAGTTCTGAAGCCTTTTTAAATGTCAGCGTAATTCCGAGAACAATGGAAGAGTTCCGAAGCATTTTTAAACTTCAGCAGAATTCCGAGAACACTGGAAGAGTTCCGAAGCATTTTTAAAAGTCAGCGGAATTCCGAGAACAATGGAAGAGTTGTGAAGCATTTTTAAACGTCAGCGGAATTCCGAGAACAATGGAAGAGTTCCGAAGCATTTTTAAACGTCAGCGGAATTCCGAGAACAATGGAAGAGTTCTGAAGCCTTTTTAAATGTCAGCGGAATTCCGAGAACAATGGAAGACTTCTGAAGCATTTTTAAATGTCAGCGGAATTCTGAGAACAATGGAAGAGTTCCGAAGCATTTTTAAACTTCAGCGGAATTTGGAGAACAATCAAAGAGTTCCGAAGCATTTTTAAAAGTCAGCGGAATTCCGAGAACAATGGAAGAGTTGTGAAGCATTTTTAAACGTCAGCGGAATTCCGAGAACAATGGAAGAGTTCCGAAGCATTTTTAAACGTCAGCGGAATTCCAAGAACAATGGAAGAGTTCTGAAGCCTTTTTAAATGTCAGCGTAATTCCGAGAACAATGGAAGAGTTCCGAAGCATTTTTAAACTTCAGCAGAATTCCGAGAACAATGGAAGAGTTCCGAAGCATTCTTAAACTTCAGCGGAATTCCGAAAACAATGGAAGAGTTCCGAATCATTTTTAAATGTCAGCGGAATTCCGAGAACAATAGAAGAGTTGTGAAGCATTTTTAAGCGTCAGCGGAATTCCGACAACAATGGAAGAGTTCCGAAGCATTTTTAAAAGTCAGCGGAATTCCGAGAACAATGGAAGAGTTCCGAAGCATACTTAAACTTCAGCGGAATTCCGAGAACAATGGAAGAGTTTCGAAGCATTTTTAAAAGTCAGCGGAATTCCGAGAACAATAGAAGAGTTGTGAAGCAATTTTAAGAGTCAGCGGAATTCGAGAACAATGGAAGAGTTCCGAAGCATTTTTAAACGTCAGCGGAATTCCGAGAACAATGGAAGAGTTCCGAAGCATTTTTAAACTTCAGCGGAATTTGGAGAACAATCGAAGAGTTCCGAAGCATTTTTAAAAGTCAGCGGAATTCCGAGAACAATGGAAGAGTTCCGAAGCATTTTTAAACGTCAGCGGAATTCCAAGAACAATGGAAGAGTTCTGAAGCCTTTTTAAATGTCAGCGTAATTCCGAGAACAATGGAAGAGTTCCGAAGCATTTTTAAACTTCAGCAGAATTCCGAGAACAATGAAAGAGTTCCGAAGCATTCTTAAACTTCAGCGGAATTCCGAAAACAATGGAAGAGTTCCGAAGCATTTTTAAATGTCAGCGGAATTCCGAGAACAATAGAAGAGTTGTGAAGCATTTTTAAGCGTCAGCGGAATTCCGAGAACAATGGAAGAGTTCCGAAGCATTTTTAAATTTCAGCAGAATTCCGAGAACAATGGAAGAGTTCCGAAGCATTTTTAAACTTCAGCAGAATTCCGAGAACAATGGAAGAGTTCCGAAGCATTCTTAAACTTCAGCGGAATTCCGAAAACAATGGAAGAGTTCCGAATCATTTTTAAATGTCAGCGGAATTCCGAGAACAATAGAAGAGTTGTGAAGCATTTTTAAGCGTCAGCGGAATTCCGACAACAATGGAAGAGTTCCGAAGCATTTTTAAACGTCAGCGGAATTCCGAGAACAATGGAAGAGTTCTGAAGCCTTTTTAAATGTCAGCGGAATTCCGAGAACAATGGAAGACTTCTGAAGCATTTTTAAATGTCAGCGGAATTCTGAGAACAATGGAAGAGTTCCGAAGCATTTTTAAACTTCAGCGGAATTTGGAGAACAATCAAAGAGTTCCGAAGCATTTTTAAAAGTCAGCGGAATTCCGAGAACAATGGAAGAGTTGTGAAGCATTTTTAAACGTCAGCGGAATTCCGAGAACAATGGAAGAGTTCCGA
This sequence comes from Phyllobates terribilis, assembly GCF_046119375.1. NCBI lineage: Eukaryota > Metazoa > Chordata > Amphibia > Anura > Dendrobatidae > Phyllobates > Phyllobates terribilis. The sequence goes on along the minus strand of NW_027362788.1, from coordinate 6,877,199 downwards.
AGCATTTTTAAATGTAAGCGGAATTCTGAGAACAATGGAAGAGTTCCGAAGCATTTTTAAACTTCAGCAGAATTCCGAGAACAATGGAAGAGTTCCGAAGCATACTTAAACTTCAGCGGAATTCCGAGAACAATGGAAGAGTTTCGAAGCATTTTTAAAAGTCAGCGGAATTCCGAGAACAATAGAAGAGTTGTGAAGCAATTTTAAGAGTCAGCGGAATTCCGAGAACAATGGAAGAGTTCCGAAGCATTTTTAAACGTCAGCGGAATTCTGCGAACACTGGAAGAGTTCCGAAGCATTTTTAAACTTCAGCAGAATTTGGAGAACAATGGAAGAGTTCCGAAGCATTTTTAAAAGTCAGCGGAATTCCGAGAACAATTTAAGAGTTCTGAAGCATTTTTAAACATCAGCGGAATTTTGAAAACAATGGAAGATTTCTGAAGCATTTTTAAAAGTCAGCGGAATTCTGAGAACAATAGAAGAGTTGTGAAGCATTTTTAAGCGTCAGCGGAATTCCGAGAACAATGGAAGAATTCCGAAGCATTTTTAAACTTCAAAACTTCAGCGGAATTCCGAGAACAATGGAAGAGTTCCGAAGGATTTTTAAACGTCAGCGGAATTCCGAGAATAATGGAAGAGTTCCGAAGCATTTTTAAACGTCAGCGGAATTCCGAGAACAATGGAAGAGTTCTGAAGCCTTTTTAAATGTCAGCTTAATTCCGAGAACAATGGAAGACTTCTGAAGCATTTTTAAATGTCAGCGGAATTCTGAGAACAATGGAAGAGTTCTGAAGCATTTTTAAACGTCAGCGGATTTTGAAAACAATGGAAGATTTCCGAAGCATTTTTAAACGTCAGCGGAATTTGGAGAACAATCGAAGAGTTCCGAAGCATTTTTAAACTTCAACGGAATTTGGAGAACAATCGAAGAGTTCCGAAGCAATTTTAAAAGTCAGCGGAATTCCGAGAACAATGGAAGAGTTGTGAAGCATTTTTAAACGTCAGTGGAATTCCAAGAACAATGGAAGAGTTCCGAAGCATTTTTAAATGTCAGCGGAATTCTGAGAACAATGGAAGAGTTCCGAAGCATTTTTAAACTTCAGCAGAATTCCGAGAACAATGGAAGAGTTCCGAAGCATACTTAAACTTCAGCGGAATTCCGAGAACAATGGAAGAGTTCAGAAGCATTTTTAAAAGTCAGCGGAATTCCGAGAACAATGGAAGAGTTGTGAAACATTTTTAAACGTCAGTGGAATTCCGAGAACAATGGAAGAGTTCCGAAGCATTTTTAAACGTCAGCGGAATTCCAAGAACAATGGAAGAGTTCTGAAGCCTTTTTAAATGTCAGCGTAATTCCGAGAACAATGGAAGAGTTCCGAAGCATTTTTAAACTTCAGCAGAATTCCGAGAACAATGGAAGAGTTCCGAAGCATTCTTAAACTTCAGCGGAATTCCGAAAACAATGGAAGAGTTCCGAAGCATTTTTAAATGTCAGCGGAATTCCGAGAACAATAGAAGAGTTGTGAAGCATTTTTAAGCGTCAGCGGAATTCCGAGAACAATGGAAGAGTTCCGAAGCATTTTTAAATTTCAGCAGAATTCCGAGAACAATGGAAGAGTTCCGAAGCATTTTTAAACTTCAGCAGAATTCCGAGAACAATGGAAGAGTTCCGAAGCATTCTTAAACTTCAGCGGAATTCCGAAAACAATGGAAGAGTTCCGAATCATTTTTAAATGTCAGCGGAATTCCGAGAACAATAGAAGAGTTGTGAAGCATTTTTAAGCGTCAGCGGAATTCCGACAACAATGGAAGAGTTCCGAAGCATTTTTAAACGTCAGCGGAATTCCGAGAACAATGGAAGAGTTCTGAAGCCTTTTTAAATGTCAGCGGAATTCCGAGAACAATGGAAGACTTCTGAAGCATTTTTAAATGTCAGCGGAATTCTGAGAACAATGGAAGAGTTCCGAAGCATTTTTAAACTTCAGCGGAATTTGGAGAACAATCAAAGAGTTCCGAAGCATTTTTAAAAGTCAGCGGAATTCCGAGAACAATGGAAGAGTTGTGAAGCATTTTTAAACGTCAGCGGAATTCCGAGAACAATGGAAGAGTTCCGAAGCATTTTTAAACGTCAGCGGAATTCCGAGAACAATGGAAGAGCTCTGAAGCCTTTTTAAATGTCAGCGGAATTCCGAGAGCAATGGAAGACTTCTGAAGCATTTTTAAATGTCAGCGGAATTCTGAGAACAATGGAAGAGTTCCGAAGCATTTTTAAACTTCAGCAGAATTCCGAGAACAATGGAATAGTTCCGAAGTATACTTAAACTTCAGCGGAATTCCGAGAACAATGGAAGAATTCTGAAGCATTTTTAAAAGTCAGCGGAATACTGAGAACAATGGAAGAGTTGTGAAGCATTTTTAAACGTCAGCGGAATTCCAGAACAATGGAAGAGTTCCGAAGCATTTTTAAATGTCAGCGGAATTCCGAGAACAATGGAAGAGTTCTGAAGCATTTTTAAACGTCAGCGGATTTTGAAAACAATGGAAGATTTCCGAAGCATTTTTAAACGTCAGCGGAATTTGGAGAACAATCGAAGAGTTCCGAAGCATTTTTAAACTTCAACGGAATTTGGAGAACAATCGAAGAGTTCCGAAGCAATTTTAAAAGTCAGCGGAATTCCGAGAACAATGGAAGAGTTGTGAAGCATTTTTAAACGTCAGTGGAATTCCAAGAACAATGGAAGAGTTCCGAAGCATTTTTAAATGTCAGCGGAATTCTGAGAACAATGGAAGAGTTCCGAAGCATTTTTAAACTTCAGCAGAATTCCGAGAACAATGGAAGAGTTCCGAAGCATACTTAAACTTCAGCGGAATTCCGAGAACAATGGAAGAGTTCAGAAGCATTTTTAAAAGTCAGCGGAATTCCGAGAACAATGGAAGAGTTGTGAAGCATTTTTAAACGTCAGCGGAATTCCGAGAACAATGGAAGAGTTCCGAAGCATTTTTAAACGTCAGCGGAATTCCAAGAACAATGGAAGAGTTCTGAAGCCTTTTTAAATGTCAGCGTAATTCCGAGAACAATGGAAGAGTTCTGAAGCCTTTTTAAATGTCAGCGTAATTCCGAGAACAATGGAAGAGTTCCGAAGCATTTTTAAACTTCAGCAGAATTCCGAGAACACTGGAAGAGTTCCGAAGCATTTTTAAAAGTCAGCGGAATTCCGAGAACAATGGAAGAGTTGTGAAGCATTTTTAAACGTCAGCGGAATTCCGAGAACAATGGAAGAGTTCCGAAGCATTTTTAAACGTCAGCGGAATTCCGAGAACAATGGAAGAGTTCTGAAGCCTTTTTAAATGTCAGCGGAATTCCGAGAACAATGGAAGACTTCTGAAGCATTTTTAAATGTCAGCGGAATTCTGAGAACAATGGAAGAGTTCCGAAGCATTTTTAAACTTCAGCGGAATTTGGAGAACAATCAAAGAGTTCCGAAGCATTTTTAAAAGTCAGCGGAATTCCGAGAACAATGGAAGAGTTGTGAAGCATTTTTAAACGTCAGCGGAATTCCCAGAACAATGGAAGAGTTCCGAAGCATTTTTAAACGTCAGCGGAATTCCGAGAACAATGGAAGAGCTCTGAAGCCTTTTTAAATGTCAGCGGAATTCCGAGAGCAATGGAAGACTTCTGAAGCATTTTTAAATGTCAGCGGAATTCTGAGAACAATGGAAGAGTTCCGAAGCATTTTTAAACTTCAGCAGAATTCCGAGAACAATGGAATAGTTCCGAAGTATACTTAAACTTCAGCGGAATTCCGAGAACAATGGAAGAATTCTGAAGCATTTTTAAAAGTCAGCGGAATACTGAGAACAATGGAAGAGTTGTGAAGCATTTTTAAACGTCAGCGGAATTCCAGAACAATGGAAGAGTTCCGAAGCATTTTTAAATGTCAGCGGAATTCCGAGAACAATGGAAGAGTTCTGAAGCATTTTTAAACGTCAGCGGATTTTGAAAACAATGGAAGATTTCCGAAGCATTTTTAAACGTCAGCGGAATTTGGAGAACAATCGAAGAGTTCCGAAGCATTTTTAAACTTCAACGGAATTTGGAGAACAATCGAAGAGTTCCGAAGCAATTTTAAAAGTAAGCGGAATTCCGAGAACAATGGAAGAGTTGTGAAGCATTTTTAAACGTCAGTGGAATTCCAAGAACAATGGAAGTGTTCCGAAGCATTTTTAAATGTCAGCGGAATTCTGAGAACAATGGAAGAGTTCCGAAGCATTTTTAAACTTCAGCAGAATTCCGAGAACAATGGAAGAGTTCCGAAGCATACTTAAACTTCAGCGGAATTCCGAGAACAATGGAAGAGTTCAGAAGCATTTTTAAAAGTCAGCGGAATTCCGAGAACAATGGAAGAGTTGTGAAGCATTTTTAAACGTCAGCGGAATTCCGAGAACAATGGAAGAGTTCCGAAGCATTTTTAAACGTCAGCGGAATTCCAAGAACAATGGAAGAGTTCTGAAGCCTTTTTAAATGTCAGCGTAATTCCGAGAACAATGGAAGAGTTCCGAAGCATTTTTAAACTTCAGCAGAATTCCGAGAACAATGGAAGAGTTCCGAAGCATTCTTAAACTTCAGCGGAATTCCGAAAACAATGGAAGAGTTCCGAATCATTTTTAAATGTCAGCGGAATTCCGAGAACAATAGAAGAGTTGTGAAGCATTTTTAAGCGTCAGCGGAATTCCGACAACAATGGAAGAGTTCCGAAGCATTTTTAAAAGTCAGCGGAATTCTGAGAACAATAGAAGAGTTGTGAAGCATTTTTAAGCGTCAGCGGAATTCCGAGAACAATGGAAGAATTCCGAAGCATTTTTAAACTTCAAAACTTCAGCAGAATTCCGAGAACAATGGAAGAGTTCCGAAGCATTCTTAAACTTCACCGCAATTCCGAGAACAATGGAAGAGTTCCGAAGCATTTTTAAACGTCAGCGGAATTCCGAGAACAATGGAAGAGTTCTGAAGCATTTTTAAACGTCAGCGGAATTTTGAAAACAATGGAAGAATTCCGAAGCATTTTTAAACGTCAGCGGAATTCTGCGAACACTGGAAGAGTTCCGAAGCATTTTTAAAAGTCAGCGGAATTCTGAGAACAATAGAAGAGTTGTGAAGCATTTTTAAGCGTCAGCGGAATTCCGAGAACAATGGAAGAGTTCCGAAGCATTCTTAAACTTCAGCGGAATTCCGAGAACAATAGAAGAGTTCAGAAGCATTTTTAAACTTCAGCAGAATTCCTGGATCAATGGAAGAGTTACGAAGCATTTTTAAAAGTCAGCAGAATTCCGAGAACAATAGAAGGGTACCAAAGCATGTTTAAACTTCACCGGAATTCCGAGAACAATGGAAGAGTTCCGAAGCATTTTTAAACGTCAGCGGAATTTTGAAAACAATGGAAGATTTCCGAAGCATTTTTAAACTTCAGCAGAATTCCTGGATCAATGGAAGAGTTCCGAAGCATTTTTAAAAGTCAGCAGAATTCCGAGAACAATAGAAGGGTACCAAAGCATGTTTAAACTTCAGAGGAATTCTGAGAACAATGTAAGAGTTCCGAAGCATTTTTAAACTTCACCGGAATTCCGAGAACAATGGAAGAGTTCTGAAGCATTTTTAAACGTCAGTGGAATTTTGAAAACAATGGAAGATTTCCGAAGCATTTTTAAATGTCAGCAGAATTCTGCGAACACTGGAAGAGTTCCGAAGCATTTTTAAACTTCAGCGGAATTTGGAGAACAATCGAAGAGTTCCGAAGCATTTTTAAAAGTCAGCGGAATTCCGAGAACACTGGAAGAGTTCCGAAGCATTTTTAAACTTCAGCGGAATTTGGAGAACAATCAAAGAGTTCCGAAGCATTTTTAAAAGTCAGCGGAATTCCGAGAACAATGGAAGAGTTGTGAAGCATTTTTAAACGTCAGCGGAATTCCGAGAATAATGGAAGAGTTCCGAAGCATTTTTAAACGTCAGCGGAATTCCGAGAACAATGGAAGAGTTCTGAAGCCTTTTTAAATGTCAGCGGAATTCCGAGAACAATGGAAGACTTCTGAAGCATTTTTAAATGTCAGCGGAATTCTGAGAACAATGGAAGAGTTCTGAAGCATTTTTAAACGTCAGCGGATTTTGAAAACAATGGAAGATTTCCGAAGCATTTTTAAACGTCAGCGGAATTTGGAGAACAATCGAAGAGTTCCGAAGCATTTTTAAACTTCAACGGAATTTGGAGAACAATCGAAGAGTTCCGAAGCAATTTTAAAAGTCAGCGGAATTCCGAGAACAATGGAAGAGTTGTGAAGCATTTTTAAACGTCAGTGGAATTCCAAGAACAATGGAAGAGTTCCGAAGCATTTTTAAATGTCAGCGGAATTCTGAGAACAATGGAAGAGTTCCGAAGCATTTTTAAACTTCAGCAGAATTCCGAGAACAATGGAAGAGTTCCGAAGCATACTTAAACTTCAGCGGAATTCCGAGAACAATGGAAGAGTTCAGAAGCATTTTTAAAAGTCAGCGGAATTCCGAGAACAATGGAAGAGTTGTGAAACATTTTTAAACGTCAGTGGAATTCCGAGAACAATGGAAGAGTTCCGAAGCATTTTTAAACGTCAGCGGAATTCCAAGAACAATGGAAGAGTTCTGAAGCCTTTTTAAATGTCAGCGTAATTCCGAGAACAATGGAAGAGTTCCGAAGCATTTTTAAACTTCAGCAGAATTCCGAGAACAATGGAAGAGTTCCGAAGCATTCTTAAACTTCAGCGGAATTCCGAAAACAATGGAAGAGTTCCGAAGCATTTTTAAATGTCAGCGGAATTCCGAGAACAATAGAAGAGTTGTGAAGCATTTTTAAGCGTCAGCGGAATTCCGAGAACAATGGAAGAGTTCCGAAGCATTTTTAAATTTCAGCAGAATTCCGAGAACAATGGAAGAGTTCCGAAGCATTTTTAAACTTCAGCAGAATTCCGAGAACAATGGAAGAGTTCCGAAGCATTCTTAAACTTCAGCGGAATTCCGAAAACAATGGAAGAGTTCCGAATCATTTTTAAATGTCAGCGGAATTCCGAGAACAATAGAAGAGTTGTGAAGCATTTTTAAGCGTCAGCGGAATTCCGACAACAATGGAAGAGTTCCGAAGCATTTTTAAACGTCAGCGGAATTCCGAGAACAATGGAAGAGTTCTGAAGCCTTTTTAAATGTCAGCGGAATTCCGAGAACAATGGAAGACTTCTGAAGCATTTTTAAATGTCAGCGGAATTCTGAGAACAATGGAAGAGTTCCGAAGCATTTTTAAACTTCAGCGGAATTTGGAGAACAATCAAAGAGTTCCGAAGCATTTTTAAAAGTCAGCGGAATTCCGAGAACAATGGAAGAGTTGTGAAGCATTTTTAAACGTCAGCGGAATTCCGAGAACAATGGAAGAGTTCCGAAGCATTTTTAAACGTCAGCGGAATTCCGAGAACAATGGAAGAGCTCTGAAGCCTTTTTAAATGTCAGCGGAATTCCGAGAGCAATGGAAGACTTCTGAAGCATTTTTAAATGTCAGCGGAATTCTGAGAACAATGGAAGAGTTCCGAAGCATTTTTAAAAGTCAGCGGAATTCCGAGAACAATGGAAGCTTTGTGAAGCATTTTTAAACGTCAGCGGAATTCCGAGAACAATGGAAGAGTTCCGAAGCATTTTTAAACTTCAGCAGAATTCCGAGAACAATGGAAGAGTTCCGAAGCATACTTAAACTTCAGCGGAATTCCGAGAACAATGGAAGAGTTTCGAAGCATTTTTAAAAGTCAGCGGAATTCCGAGAACAATAGAAGAGTTGTGAAGCAATTTTAAGAGTCAGCGGAATTCGAGAACAATGGAAGAGTTCCGAAGCATTTTTAAACGTCAGCGGAATTCCGAGAACAATGGAAGAGTTCCGAAGCATTTTTAAACTTCAGCGGAATTTGGAGAACAATGGAAGAGTTCAGAAGCATTTTTAAAAGTCAGCGGAATTCCGAGAACAATGGAAGCTTTGTGAAGCATTTTTCAACGTCAGCGGAATTCCGAGAACAATGGAAGAGTTCCGAAGCATTTTTAAACGTCAGCGGAATTCCGAGAACAATGGAAGAGTTCTGAAGCCTTTTTAAATGTCAGCGGAATTCCGAGAACAATGGAAGAGTTCCGAAGCATTTTTAAATGTCAGCGGAATTCTGAGAACAATGGAAGAGTTCCGAAGCATTTTTAAACTTCAGCAGAATTCCGAGAACAATGGAAGAGATCCGAAGCATACTTAAACTTCAGCAGAATTCCGAGAACAATGGAAGAGTTCTGAAGCATTTTTTAAAGTCAGCGGAATAACGAGAACAATGGAAGAGTTGTGAAGCATTTTTAAACTTCAAAACTTCAGCAGAATTCCGAGAACAATGGAAGAGTTCCGAAGCATTTTTAAACGTCAGCGGAATTCCGAGAACAATGGAAGAGTTCTGAAGCATTTTTAAACGTCAGCGGAATTTTGAAAACAATGGAAGATTTCCGAAGCATTTTTAAACGTCAGCGGAATTCTGCGAACACTGGAAGAGTTCCGAAGCATTTTTAAAAGTCAGCGGAATTCTGAGAACAATAGAAGAGTTGTGAAGCATTTTTAAGCGTCAGCGGAATTCCGAGAACGATGGAAGAGTTCGGAAGCATTCTTAAACTTCAGCGGAATTCCGAGAACAATGGAAGAGTTCCGAAGCATTTTTAAAAGTCAGCGGAATTCCGAGAACAATAGAAGAGTTCAGAAGCATTTTTAAACTTCAGCAGAATTCCTGGATCAATGGAAGAGTTCCGAAGCATTTTTAAAAGTCAGCGGAATTCCGAGAACAATGGAAGCTTTGTGAAGCATTTTTCAACGTCAGCGGAATTCCGAGAACAATGGAAGAGTTCCGAAGCATTTTTAAACGTCAGCGGAATTCCGAGAACAATGGAAGAGTTCTGAAGACTTTTTAAATGTCAGCGGAATTCCGAGAACAATGGAAGAGTTCCGAAGCATTTTTAAATGTCAGCAGAATTCTGAGAACAATGGAAGAGTTCCGAAGCATTTTTAAACTTCAGCAGATTTCCGAGGACAATGGAAGAGATCCGAAGCATACTTAAACTTCAGCAGAATTCCGAGAACAATGGAAGAGTTCTGAAGCATTTTTTAAAGTCAGCGGAATAACGAGAACAATGGAAGAGTTGTGAAGCATTTTTAAACGTCAGCGGAATTCCAGAACAATGGAAGAGTTCCGAAGCATTTTTAAATGTCAGCGGAATTCCGAGAACAATGGAAGAGTTCTGAAGCATTTTTAAACGTCAGCGGATTTTGAAAACAATGGAAGATTTCCGAAGCATTTTTAAACGTCAGCGGAATTCTGTGAACACTGGAAGAGTTCCGAAGCATTTTTAAACTTCAGCGGAATTTGGAGAACAATCGAAGAGTTCCGAATCAATTTTAAAAGTCAGCGGAATTCTGAGAACAATGGAAGAGTTGTGAAGCATTTTTTAACGTCAGTGGAATTCCAAGAACAATGGAAGAGTTCCGAAGCATTTTTAAACGTCAGCGGAATTCCGAGAACAATGGAAGAGTTCCGAAGCATTTTTAAATGTAAGCGGAATTCTGAGAACAATGGAAGAGTTCCGAAGCATTTTTAAACTTCAGCAGAATTCCGAGAACAATGGAAGAGTTCCGAAGCATACTTAAACTTCAGCGGAATTCCGAGAACAATGGAAGAGTTTCGAAGCATTTTTAAAAGTCAGCAGAATTCCGAGAACAATAGAAGAGTTGTGAAGCAATTTTAAGAGTCAGCGGAATTCCGAGAACAATGGAAGAGTTCCGAAGCATTTTTAAACGTCAGCGGAATTCTGCGAACACTGGAAGAGTTCCGAAGCATTTTTAAACTTCAGCAGAATTTGGAGAACAATGGAAGAGTTCCGAAGCATTTTTAAAAGTCAGCGGAATTCCGAGAACAATTTAAGAGTTCTGAAGCATTTTTAAACATCAGCGGAATTTTGAAAACAATGGAAGATTTCTGAAGCATTTTTAAAAGTCAGCGGAATTCTGAGAACAATAGAAGAGTTGTGAAGCATTTTTAAGCGTCAGCGGAATTCCGAGAACAATGGAAGAATTCCGAAGCATTTTTAAACTTCAAAACTTCAGCGGAATTCCGAGAACAATGGAAGAGTTCCGAAGGATTTTTAAACTTCACCGGAATTCCGAGAACAATGGAAGAGTTCCGAAGCATTTTTAAACTTCAGCGGAATTTGGAGAACAATCAAAGAGTTCCGAAGCATTTTTAAAAGTCAGCGGAATTCCGAGAACAATGGAAGAGTTGTGAAGCATTTTTAAACGTCAGCGGAATTCCGAGAACAATGGAAGAGTTCCGAAGCATTTTTAAACGTCAGCGGAATTCCGAGAACAATGGAAGAGTTCTGAAGCCTTTTTAAATGTCAGCGGAAATCCGAGAACAATGGAAGACTTCTGAAGCATTTTTAAATGTCAGCGGAATTCTGAGAACAATGGAAGAGTTCCGAAGCATTTTTAAACTTCAGCGGAATTTGGAGAACAATCAAAGAGTTCCGAAGCATTTTTAAAAGTCAGCGGAATTCCGAGAACAATGGAAGAGTTGTGAAGCATTTTTAAAAGTCAGCGGAATTCCGAGAACAATGGAAGAGTTCCGAAGCATTTTTAAACGTCAGCGGAATTCCGAGAACAACGGAAGAGCTCTGAAGCCTTTTTAAATGTCAGCGGAATTCCGAGAACAATGGAAGACTTCTGAAGCATTTTTAAATGTCAGCGGAATTCTGAGAACAATGGAAGAGTTCCGAAGCATTTTTAAACTTCAGCAGAATTCCGAGAACAATGGAAGAGTTCCGAAGCATACTTAAACTTCAGCGGAATTCCGAGAACAATGGAAGAATTCTGAAGCATTTTTAAAAGTCAGCGGAATACTGAGAACAATGGAAGAGTTGTGAAGCATTTTTAAGCGTCAGCGGAATTCCAGAACAATGGAAGAGTTCCGAAGCATTTTTAAATGTCAGCGGAATTCCGAGAACAATGGAAGAGTTCTGAAGCATTTTTAAACGTCAGCGGATTTTGAAAACAATGGTAGATTTCCGAAGCATTTTTAAACGTCAGCGGAATTCTGAGAACAATGGAAGAGTTCCGAAGCATTTTTAAACTTCACCGGAATTCCGAGAACAATGGAAGAGTTGTGAAGCATTTTTAAACGTCAGTGGAATTCCAAGAACAATGGAAGAGTTCCGAAGCATTTTTAAATGTCAGCGGAATTCTGAGAACAATGGAAGAGTTCCGAAGCATTTTTAAACTTCAGCAGAATTCCGAGAACAATGGAAGAGTTCCGAAGCATACTTAAACTTCAGCGGAATTCCGAGAACAATGGAAGAGTTCAGAAGCATTTTTAAAAGTCAGCGGAATTCCGAGAACAATGGAAGAGTTGTGAAGCATTTTTAAACGTCAGCGGAATTCCGAGAACAATGGAAGAGTTCCGAAGCATTTTTAAACGTCAGCGGAATTCCAAGAACAATGGAAGAGTTCTGAAGCCTTTTTAAATGTCAGCGTAATTCCGAGAACAATGGAAGAGTTCCGAAGCATTTTTAAACTTCAGCAGAATTCCGAGAACAATGGAAGAGTTCCGAAGCATTCTTAAACTTCAGCGGAATTCCGAAAACAATGGAAGAGTTCCGAAGCATTTTTAAATGTCAGCGGAATTCCGAGAACAATAGAAGAGTTGTGAAGCATTTTTAAGCGTCAGCGGAATTCCGAGAACAATGGAAGAGTTCCGAAGCATTTTTAAACTTCAGCGGAATTCCGAGAACAATGGAAGAGTTCCGAAGCATTTTTAAACTTCAGCAGAATTCCGAGAACAATGGAAGAGTTCCGAAGCATTCATAAACTTCAGCGGAATTCCGAAAACAATGGAAGAGTTCCGAATCATTTTTAAATGTCAGTGGAATTCCGAGAACAATAGAAGAGTTGTGAAGCATTTTTAAGCGTCAGCGGAATTCCGACAACAATGGAAGAGTTCCGAAGCATTTTTAAAAGTCAGCGGAATTCTGAGAAAAATAGAAGAGTTGTGAAGCATTTTTAAGCGTCAGCGGAATTCCGACAACAATGGAAGAGTTCCGAAGCATTTTTAAAAGTCAGCGGAATTCTGAGAACAATAGAAGAGTTGTGAAGCATTTTTAAGCGTCAGCGGAATTCCGAGAACAATGGAAGAATTCCGAAGCATTTTTAAACTTCAAAACTTCAGCAGAATTCCGAGAACAATGGAAGAGTTCCGAAGCATTCTTATACTTCACCGCAATTCCGAGAACAATGGAAGAGTTCCGAAGCATTTTTAAACGTCAGCGGAATTCCGAGAACAATGGAAGAGTTCTGAAGCATTTTTAAACGTCAGCGGAATTTTGAAAACAATGGAAGAATTCCGAAGCATTTTTAAACGTCAGCGGAATTCTGCGAACACTGGAAGAGTTCCGAAGCATTTTTAAAAGTCAGCGGAATTCTGAGAACAATAGAAGAGTTGTGAAGCATTTTTAAGCGTCAGCGGAATTCCGAGAACAATGGAAGAGTTCCGAAGCATTCTTAAACTTCAGCGGAATTCCGAGAACAATGGAAGAGTTCAGAAGCATTTTTAAACTTCAGCAGAATTCCTGGATCAATGGAAGAGTTCCGAAGCATTTTTAAAAGTCAGCAGAATTCCGAGAACAATAGAAGGGTACCAAAGCATGTTTAAACTTCACCGGAATTCCGAGAACAATGGAAGAGTTCCGAAGCATTTTTAAACGTCAGCGGAATTTTGAAAACAATGGAAGATTTCCGAAGCATTTTTAAACTTCAGCAGAATTCCTGGATCAATGGAAGAGTTCTGAAGCATTTTTAAAAGTCAGCAGAATTCCGAGAACAATAGAAGGGTACCAAAGCATGTTTAAACTTCAGAGGAATTCTGAGAACAATGTAAGAGTTCCGAAGCATTTTTAAACTTCACCGGAATTCCGAGAACAATGGAAGAGTTCTGAAGCATTTTTAAACGTCAGTGGAATTTTGAAAACAATGGAAGATTTCCGAAGCATTTTTAAACGTCAGCAGAATTCTGCGAACACTGGAAGAGTTCCGAAGCATTTTTAAACTTCAGCGGAATTTGGAGAACAATCGAAGAGTTCCGAAGCATTTTTAAAAGTCAGCGGAATTCCGAGAACACTGGAAGAGTTGTGAAGCATTTTTAAACGTCAGCGGAATTCCGAGAACAATGGAAGAGTTCCGAAGCATTTTTAAACGTCAGCGGAATTCCGAGAACAATGGAAGAGTTCTGAAGCCTTTTTAAATGTCAGCGGAAATCCGAGAACAATGGAAGACTTCTGAAGCATTTTTAAATGTCAGCGGAATTCTGAGAACAATGGAAGAGTTCCGAAGCATTTTTAAACTTCAGCGGAATTTGGAGAACAATCAAAGAGTTCCGAAACATTTTTAAAAGTCAGCGGAATTCCGAGAACAATGGAAGAGTTGTGAAGCATTTTTAAAAGTCAGCGGAATTCCGAGAACAATGGAAGAGTTCCGAAGCATTTTTAAACGTCAGCGGAATTCCGAGAACAACGGAAGAGCTCTGAAGCCTTTTTAAATGTCAGCGGAATTCCGAGAACAATGGAAGACTTCTGAAGCATTTTTAAATGTCAGCGGAATTCTGAGAACAATGGAAGAGTTCCGAAGCATTTTTAAACTTCAGCAGAATTCCGAGAACAATGGAAGAGTTCCGAAGCATACTTAAACTTCAGCGGAATTCCGAGAACAATGGAAGAATTCTGAAGCATTTTTAAAAGTCAGCGGAATACTGAGAACAATGGAAGAGTTGTGAAGCATTTTTAAACGTCAGCGGAATTCCAGAACAATGGAAGAGTTCCGAAGCATTTTTAAATGTCAGCGGAATTCCGAGAACAATGGAAGAGTTCTGAAGCATTTTTAAACGTCAGCGGATTTTGAAAACAATGGAAGATTTCCGAAGCATTTTTAAACGTCAGCGGAATTTGGAGAACAATCGAAGAGTTCCGAAGCATTTTTAAACTTCAACGGAATTTGGAGAACAATCGAAGAGTTCCGAAGCAATTTTAAAAGTCAGCGGAATTCCGAGAACAATGGAAGAGTTGTGAAGCATTTTTAAACGTCAGTGGAATTCCAAGAACAATGGAAGAGTTCCGAAGCATTTTTAAATGTCAGAGGAATTCTGAGAACAATGGAAGAGTTCCGAAGCATTTTTAAACTTCAGCAGAATTCCGAGAACAATGGAAGAGTTCCGAAGCATACTTAAACTTCAGCGGAATTCCGAGAACAATGGAAGAGTTCAGAAGCATTTTTAAAAGTCAGCGGAATTCCGAGAACAATGGAAGAGTTGTGAAGCATTTTTAAACGTCAGCGGAATTCCGAGAACAATGGAAGAGTTCCGAAGCATTTTTAAACGTCAGCGGAATTCCAAGAACAATGGAAGAGTTCTGAAGCCTTTTTAAATGTCAGCGTAATTCCGAGAACAATGGAAGAGTTCCGAAGCATTTTTAAACTTCAGCAGAATTCCGAGAACAATGGAAGAGTTCCGAAGCATTCTTAAACTTCAGCGGAATTCCGAAAACAATGGAAGAGTTCCGAATCATTTTTAAATGTCAGCGGAATTCCGAGAACAATAGAAGAGTTGTGAAGCATTTTTAAGCGTCAGCGGAATTCCGACAACAATGGAAGAGTTCCGAAGCATTTTTAAACGTCAGCGGAATTCCAGAACAATGGAAGAGTTCCGAAGCATTTTTAAATGTCAGCGGAATTCCGAGAACAATGGAAGAGTTCTGAAGCATTTTTAAACGTCAGCGGATTTTGAAAACAATGGTAGATTTCCGAAGCATTTTTAAACGTCAGCGGAATTCTGAGAACAATGGAAGAGTTCCGAAGCATTTTTAAACTTCAGCGGAATTCCGAGAACAATGGAAGTGTTGTGAAGCATTTTTAAACGTCAGTGGAATTCCAAGAACAATGGAAGAGTTCCGAAGCATTTTTAAATGTCAGCGGAATTCTGAGAACAATGGAAGAGTTCCGAAGCATTTTTAAACTTCAGCAGAATTCCGAGAACAATGGAAGAGTTCCGAAGCATACTTAAACTTCAGCGGAATTCCGAGAACAATGGAAGAGTTCAGAAGCATTTTTAAAAGTCAGCGGAATTCCGAGAACAATGGAAGAGTTGTGAAGCATTTTTAAACGTCAGCGGAATTCCGAGAACAATGGAAGAGTTCCGAAGCATTTTTAAACGTCAGCGGAATTCCAAGAACAATGGAAGAGTTCTGAAGCCTTTTTAAATGTCAGCGTAATTCCGAGAACAATGGAAGAGTTCCGAAGCATTTTTAAACTTCAGCAGAATTCCGAGAACAATGGAAGAGTTCCGAAGCATTCTTAAACTTCAGCGGAATTCCGAAAACAATGGAAGAGTTCCGAAGCATTTTTAAATGTCAGCGGAATTCCGAGAACAATAGAAGAGTTGTGAAGCATTTTTAAGCGTCAGCGGAATTCCGAGAACAATGGAAGAGTTCCGAAGCATTTTTAAACTTCAGCGGAATTCCGAGAACAATGGAAGAGTTCCGAAGCATTTTTAAACTTCAGCAGAATTCCGAGAACAATGGAAGAGTTCCGAAGCATTCATAAACTTCAGCGGAATTCCGAAAACAATGGAAGAGTTCCGAATCATTTTTAAATGTCAGTGGAATTCCGAGAACAATAGAAGAGTTGTGAAGCATTTTTAAGCGTCAGCGGAATTCCGACAACAATGGAAGAGTTCCGAAGCATTTTTAAAAGTCAGCGGAATTCTGAGAAAAATAGAAGAGTTGTGAAGCATTTTTAAGCGTCAGCGGAATTCCGACAACAATGGAAGAGTTCCGAAGCATTTTTAAAAGTCAGCGGAATTCTGAGAACAATAGAAGAGTTGTGAAGCATTTTTAAGCGTCAGCGGAATTCCGAGAACAATGGAAGAATTCCGAAGCATTTTTAAACTTCAAAACTTCAGCAGAATTCCGAGAACAATGGAAGAGTTCCGAAGCATTCTTAAACTTCACCGCAATTCCGAGAACAATGGAAGAGTTCCGAAGCATTTTTAAACGTCAGCGGAATTCCGAGAACAATGGAAGAGTTCTGAAGCATTTTTAAACGTCAGCGGAATTTTGAAAACAATGGAAGAATTCCGAAGCATTTTTAAACGTCAGCGGAATTCTGCGAACACTGGAAGAGTTCCGAAGCATTTTTAAAAGTCAGCGGAATTCTGAGAACAATAGAAGAGTTGTGAAGCATTTTTAAGCGTCAGCGGAATTCCGAGAACAATGGAAGAGTTCCGAAGCATTCTTAAACTTCAGCGGAATTCCGAGAACAATGGAAGAGTTCAGAAGCATTTTTAAACTTCAGCAGAATTCCTGGATCAATGGAAGAGTTCCGAAGCATTTTTAAAAGTCAGCAGAATTCCGAGAACAATAGAAGGGTACCAAAGCATGTTTAAACTTCACCGGAATTCCGAGAACAATGGAAGAGTTCCGAAGCATTTTTAAACGTCAGCGGAATTTTGAAAACAATGGAAGATTTCCGAAGCATTTTTAAACTTCAGCAGAATTCCTGGATCAATGGAAGAGTTCTGAAGCATTTTTAAAAGTCAGCAGAATTCCGAGAACAATAGAAGGGTACCAAAGCATGTTTAAACTTCAGAGGAATTCTGAGAACAATGTAAGAGTTCCGAAGCATTTTTAAACTTCACCGGAATTCCGAGAACAATGGAAGAGTTCTGAAGCATTTTTAAACGTCAGTGGAATTTTGAAAACAATGGAAGATTTCCGAAGCATTTTTAAACGTCAGCAGAATTCTGCGAACACTGGAAGAGTTCCGAAGCATTTTTAAACTTCAGCGGAATTTGGAGAACAATCGAAGAGTTTCGAAGCATTTTTAAAAGTCAGCGGAATTCCGAGAACACTGGAAGAGTTCCGAAGCATTTTTAAACTTCAGCGGAATTTGGAGAACAATCAAAGAGTTCCGAAGCATTTTTAAAAGTCAGCGGAATACCGAGATCAATGGAAGAGTTGTGAAGCATTTTTAAACGTCAGCGGAATTCCGAGAATAATGGAAGAGTTCCGAAGCATTTTTAAACGTCAGCGGAATTCCGAGAACAATGGAAGAGTTCTGAAGCCTTTTTAAATGTCAGCGGAATTCCGAGAACAATGGAAGACTTCTGAAGCATTTTTAAATGTCAGCGGAATTCTGAGAACAATATAAGAGTTCCGAAGCATTTTTAAACTTCAGCGGAATTTGGAGAACAATCAAAGAGTTCCGAAGCATTTTTAAAAGTCAGCGGAATTCCGAGAACAATGGAAGAGTTGTGAAGCATTTTTAAACGTCAGCGGAATTCCGAGAACAATGGAAGAGTTCCGAAGCATTTTTAAACGTCAGCAGAATTCCGAGAACAATGGAAGAGTTCCGAAGCATACTTAAACTTCAGCGGAATTCCGAGAACAATGGAAGAATTCTGAAGCATTTTTAAAAGTCAGCGGAATACTGAGAACAATGGAAGAGTTGTGAAGCATTTTTAAAAGTCAGCGGAATTCCAGAACAATGGAAGAGTTCCGAAGCATTTTTAAATGTCAGCGGAACTCCGAGAACAATGGAAGAGTTCTGAAGCATTTTTATACGTCAGCGGATTTTGAAAACAATGGAAGATTTCCTAAGCATTTTTAAACGTCAGCGGAATTTGGAGAACAATCGAAGAGTTCCGAAGCATTTTTAAACTTCAACGGAATTTGGAGAACAATCGAAGAGTTCCGAAGCAATTTTAAAAGTCAGCGGAATTCCGAGAACAATGGAAGAGTTGTGAAGCATTTTTAAACGTCAGTGGAATTCCAAGAACAATGGAAGAGTTCCGAAGCATTTTTAAATGTCAGAGGAATTCTGAGAACAATGGAAGAGTTCCGAAGCATTTTTAAACTTCAGCAGAATTCCGAGAACAATGGAAGAGTTCCGAAGCATACTTAAACTTCAGCGGAATTCCGAGAACAATGGAAGAGTTCAGAAGCATTTTTAAAAGTCAGCGGAATTCCGAGAACAATGGAAGAGTTGTGAAGCATTTTTAAACGTCAGTGGAATTCCGAGAACAATGGAAGAGTTCCGAAGCATTTTTAAACGTCAGCGGAATTCCAAGAACAATGGAAGAGTTCTGAAGCCTTTTTAAATGTCAGCGTAATTCCGAGAACAATGGAAGAGTTCCGAAGCATTTTTAAACTTCAGCAGAATTCCGAGAACAATGGAAGAGTTCCGAAGCATTCTTAAACTTCAGCGGAATTCCGAAAACAATGGAAGAGTTCCGAATCATTTTTAAATGTCAGCGGAATTCCGAGAACAATAGAAGAGTTGTGAAGCATTTTTAAGCGTCAGCGGAATTCCGACAACAATGGAAGAGTTCCGAAGCATTTTTAAACGTCAGCGGAATTCCAGAACAATGGAAGAGTTCCGAAGCATTTTTAAATGTCAGCGGAATTCCGAGAACAATGGAAGAGTTCTGAAGCATTTTTAAACGTCAGCGGATTTTGAAAACAATGGTAGATTTCCGAAGCATTTTTAAACGTCAGCGGAATTCTGAGAACAATGGAAGAGTTCCGAAGCATTTTTAAACTTCAGCGGAATTCCGAGAACAATGGAAGTGTTGTGAAGCATTTTTAAACGTCAGTGGAATTCCAAGAACAATGGAAGAGTTCCGAAGCATTTTTAAATGTCAGCGGAATTCTGAGAACAATGGAAGAGTTCCGAAGCATTTTTAAACTTCAGCAGAATTCCGAGAACAATGGAAGAGTTCCGAAGCATACTTAAACTTCAGCGGAATTCCGAGAACAATGGAAGAGTTCAGAAGCATTTTTAAAAGTCAGCGGAATTCCGAGAACAATGGAAGAGTTGTGAAGCATTTTTAAACGTCAGCGGAATTCCGAGAACAATGGAAGAGTTCCGAAGCATTTTTAAACGTCAGCGGAATTCCAAGAACAATGGAAGAGTTCTGAAGCCTTTTTAAATGTCAGCGTAATTCCGAGAACAATGGAAGAGTTCCGAAGCATTTTTAAACTTCAGCAGAATTCCGAGAACAATGGAAGAGTTCCGAAGCATTCTTAAACTTCAGCGGAATTCCGAAAACAATGGAAGAGTTCCGAAGCATTTTTAAATGTCAGCGGAATTCCGAGAACAATAGAAGAGTTGTGAAGCATTTTTAAGCGTCAGCGGAATTCCGAGAACAATGGAAGAGTTCCGAAGCATTTTTAAACTTCAGCGGAATTCCGAGAACAATGGAAGAGTTCCGAAGCATTTTTAAACTTCAGCAGAATTCCGAGAACAATGGAAGAGTTCCGAAGCATTCATAAACTTCAGCGGAATTCCGAAAACAATGGAAGAGTTCCGAATCATTTTTAAATGTCAGTGGAATTCCGAGAACAATAGAAGAGTTGTGAAGCATTTTTAAGCGTCAGCGGAATTCCGACAACAATGGAAGAGTTCCGAAGCATTTTTAAAAGTCAGCGGAATTCTGAGAAAAATAGAAGAGTTGTGAAGCATTTTTAAGCGTCAGCGGAATTCCGACAACAATGGAAGAGTTCCGAAGCATTTTTAAAAGTCAGCGGAATTCTGAGAACAATAGAAGAGTTGTGAAGCATTTTTAAGCGTCAGCGGAATTCCGAGAACAATGGAAGAATTCCGAAGCATTTTTAAACTTCAAAACTTCAGCAGAATTCCGAGAACAATGGAAGAGTTCCGAAGCATTCTTAAACTTCACCGCAATTCCGAGAACAATGGAAGAGTTCCGAAGCATTTTTAAACGTCAGCGGAATTCCGAGAACAATGGAAGAGTTCTGAAGCATTTTTAAACGTCAGCGGAATTTTGAAAACAATGGAAGAATTCCGAAGCATTTTTAAACGTCAGCGGAATTCTGCGAACACTGGAAGAGTTCCGAAGCATTTTTAAAAGTCAGCGGAATTCTGAGAACAATAGAAGAGTTGTGAAGCATTTTTAAGCGTCAGCGGAATTCCGAGAACAATGGAAGAGTTCCGAAGCATTCTTAAACTTCAGCGGAATTCCGAGAACAATGGAAGAGTTCAGAAGCATTTTTAAACTTCAGCAGAATTCCTGGATCAATGGAAGAGTTCCGAAGCATTTTTAAAAGTCAGCAGAATTCCGAGAACAATAGAAGGGTACCAAAGCATGTTTAAACTTCACCGGAATTCCGAGAACAATGGAAGAGTTCCGAAGCATTTTTAAACGTCAGCGGAATTTTGAAAACAATGGAAGATTTCCGAAGCATTTTTAAACTTCAGCAGAATTCCTGGATCAATGGAAGAGTTCTGAAGCATTTTTAAAAGTCAGCAGAATTCCGAGAACAATAGAAGGGTACCAAAGCATGTTTAAACTTCAGAGGAATTCTGAGAACAATGTAAGAGTTCCGAAGCATTTTTAAACTTCACCGGAATTCCGAGAACAATGGAAGAGTTCTGAAGCATTTTTAAACGTCAGTGGAATTTTGAAAACAATGGAAGATTTCCGAAGCATTTTTAAACGTCAGCAGAATTCTGCGAACACTGGAAGAGTTCCGAAGCATTTTTAAACTTCAGCGGAATTTGGAGAACAATCGAAGAGTTTCGAAGCATTTTTAAAAGTCAGCGGAATTCCGAGAACACTGGAAGAGTTCCGAAGCATTTTTAAACTTCAGCGGAATTTGGAGAACAATCAAAGAGTTCCGAAGCATTTTTAAAAGTCAGCGGAATACCGAGATCAATGGAAGAGTTGTGAAGCATTTTTAAACGTCAGCGGAATTCCGAGAATAATGGAAGAGTTCCGAAGCATTTTTAAACGTCAGCGGAATTCCGAGAACAATGGAAGAGTTCTGAAGCCTTTTTAAATGTCAGCGGAATTCCGAGAACAATGGAAGACTTCTGAAGCATTTTTAAATGTCAGCGGAATTCTGAGAACAATATAAGAGTTCCGAAGCATTTTTAAACTTCAGCGGAATTTGGAGAACAATCAAAGAGTTCCGAAGCATTTTTAAAAGTCAGCGGAATTCCGAGAACAATGGAAGAGTTGTGAAGCATTTTTAAACGTCAGCGGAATTCCGAGAACAATGGAAGAGTTCCGAAGCATTTTTAAACGTCAGCGGAATTCCGAGAACAATGGAAGAGCTCTGAAGCCTTTTTAAATGTCAGCGGAATTCCGAGAACAATGGAAGACTTCTGAAGCATTTTTAAATGTCAGCGGAATTCTGAGAACAATGGAAGAGTTCCGAAGCATTTTTAAACTTCAGCAGAATTCCGAGAACAATGGAAGAGTTCCGAAGCATACTTAAACTTCAGCGGAATTCCGAGAACAATGGAAGAATTCTGAAGCATTTTTAAAAGTCAGCGGAATACTGAGAACAATGGAAGAGTTGTGAAGCATTTTTAAAAGTCAGCGGAATTCCAGAACAATGGAAGAGTTCCGAAGCATTTTTAAATGTCAGCGGAACTCCGAGAACAATGGAAGAGTTCTGAAGCATTTTTATACGTCAGCGGATTTTGAAAACAATGGAAGATTTCCTAAGCATTTTTAAACGTCAGCGGAATTTGGAGAACAATCGAAGAGTTCCGAAGCATTTTTAAACTTCAACGGAATTTGGAGAACAATCGAAGAGTTCCGAAGCAATTTTAAAAGTCAGCGGAATTCCGAGAACAATGGAAGAGTTGTGAAGCATTTTTAAACGTCAGTGGAATTCCAAGAACAATGGAAGAGTTCCGAAGCATTTTTAAATGTCAGCGGAATTCTGAGAACAATGGAAGAGTTCCGAAGCATTTTTAAACTTCAGCAGAATTCCGAGAACAATGGAAGAGTTCCGAAGCATACTTAAACTTCAGCGGAATTCCGAGAACAATGGAAGAGTTCAGAAGCATTTTTAAAAGTCAGCGGAATTCCGAGAACAATGGAAGAGTTGTGAAACATTTTTAAACGTCAGCGGAATTCCGAGAACAATGGAAGAGTTCCGAAGCATTTTTAAACGTCAGCGGAATTCCAAGAACAATGGAAGAGTTCTGAAGCCTTTTTAAATGTCAGCGTAATTCCGAGAACAATGGAAGAGTTCCGAAGCATTTTTAAACTTCAGCAGAATTCCGAGAACAATGGAAGAGTTCCGAAGCATTCTTAAACTTCAGCGGAATTCCGAAAACAATGGAAGAGTTCCGAAGCATTTTTAAATGTCAGCGGAATTCCGAGAACAATAGAAGAGTTGTGAAGCATTTTTAAGCGTCAGCGGAATTCCGAGAACAATGGAAGAGTTCCGAAGCATTTTTAAACTTCAGCAGAATTCCGAGAACAATGGAAGAGTTCCGAAGCATTTTTAAACTTCAGCAGAATTCCGAGAACAATGGAAGAGTTCCGAAGCATTCTTAAACTTCAGCGGAATTCCGAAAACAATGGAAGAGTTCCGAATCATTTTTAAATGTCAGCGGAATTCCGAGAACAATAGAAGAGTTGTGAAGCATTTTTAAGCGTCAGCGGAATTCCGACAACAATGGAAGAGTTCCGAAGCATTTTTAAAAGTCAGCGGAATTCTGAGAACAATAGAAGAGTTGTGAAGCATTTTTAAGCGTCAGCGGAATTCCGAGAACAATGGAAGAATTCCGAAGCATTTTTAAACTTCAAAACTTCAGCAGAATTCCGAGAACAATGGAAGAGTTCCGAAGCATTTTTAAACGTCAGCGGAATTCCGAGAACAATGGAAGAGTTCTGAAGCATTTTTAAACGTCAGCGGAATTTTGAAAACAATGGAAGATTTCCGAAGCATTTTTAAACGTCAGCGGAATTCTGCGAACACTGGAAGAGTTCCGAAGCATTTTTAAAAGTCAGCGGAATTCTGAGAACAATAGAAGAGTTGTGAAGCATTTTTAAGCGTCAGCAGAATTCCGAGAACAATGGAAGAGTTCGGAAGCATTCTTAAACTTCAGCGGAATTCCGAGAACAATGGAAGAGTTCCGAAGCATTTTTAAAAGTCAGCAGAATTCCGAGAACAATAGAAGAGTTCAGAAGCATTTTTAAACTTCAGCAGAATTCCTGGATCAATGGAAGAGTTCCGAAGCATTTTTAAAAGTCAGCGGAATTCCGAGAACAATGGAAGCTTTGTGAAGCATTTTTCAACGTCAGCGGAATTCCGAGAACAATGGAAGAGTTCCGAAGCATTTTTAAACGTCAGCGGAATTCCGAGAACAATGGAAGAGTTCTGAAGACTTTTTAAATGTCAGCGGAATTCCGAGAACAATGGAAGAGTTCCGAAGCATTTTTAAATGTCAGCAGAATTCTGAGAACAATGGAAGAGTTCCGAAGCATTTTTAAACTTCAGCAGATTTCCGAGAACAATGGAAGAGATCCGAAGCATACTTAAACTTCAGCAGAATTCCGAGAACAATGGAAGAGTTCTGAAGCATTTTTTAAAGTCAGCGGAATAACGAGAACAATGGAAGAGTTGTGAAGCATTTTCAAACGTCAGCGGAATTCCAGAACAATGGAAGAGTTCCGAAGCATTTTTAAATGTCAGCGGAATTCCGAGAACAATGGAAGAGTTCTGAAGCATTTTTAAACGTCAGCGGATTTTGAAAACAATGGAAGATTTCCGAAGCATTTTTAAACGTCAGCGGAATTCTGTGAACACTGGAAGAGTTCCGAAGCATTTTTAAACTTCAGCGGAATTTGGAGAACAATCGAAGAGTTCCGAATCAATTTTAAAAGTCAGCGGAATTCTGAGAACAATGGAAGAGTTGTGAAGCATTTTTTAACGTCAGTGGAATTTCAAGAACAATGGAAGAGTTCCGAAGCATTTTTAAACGTCAGCGGAATTCCGAGAACAATGGAAGAGTTCCGAAGCATTTTTAAATGTAAGCGGAATTCTGAGAACAATGGAAGAGTTCTGAAGCATTTTTAAACGTCAGCGGAATTTTGAAAACAATGGAAGAATTCCGAAGCATTTTTAAACGTCAGCGGAATTCTGCGAACACTGGAAGAGTTCCGAAGCATTTTTAAAAGTCAGCGGAATTCTGAGAACAATAGAAGAGTTGTGAAGCATTTTTAAGCGTCAGCGGAATTCCGAGAACAATGGAAGAGTTCCGAAGCATTCTTAAACTTCAGCGGAATTCCGAGAACAATGGAAGAGTTCAGAAGCATTTTTAAACTTCAGCAGAATTCCTGGATCAATGGAAGAGTTCCGAAGCATTTTTAAAAGTCAGCAGAATTCCGAGAACAATAGAAGGGTACCAAAGCATGTTTAAACTTCACCGGAATTCCGAGAACAATGGAAGAGTTCCGAAGCATTTTTAAACGTCAGCGGAATTTTGAAAACAATGGAAGATTTCCGAAGCATTTTTAAACTTCAGCAGAATTCCTGGATCAATGGAAGAGTTCTGAAGCATTTTTAAAAGTCAGCAGAATTCCGAGAACAATAGAAGGGTACCAAAGCATGTTTAAACTTCAGAGGAATTCTGAGAACAATGTAAGAGTTCCGAAGCATTTTTAAACTTCACCGGAATTCCGAGAACAATGGAAGAGTTCTGAAGCATTTTTAAACGTCAGTGGAATTTTGAAAACAATGGAAGATTTCCGAAGCATTTTTAAACGTCAGCAGAATTCTGCGAACACTGGAAGAGTTCCGAAGCATTTTTAAACTTCAGCGGAATTTGGAGAACAATCGAAGAGTTTCGAAGCATTTTTAAAAGTCAGCGGAATTACGAGAACACTGGAAGAGTTCCGAAGCATTTTTAAACTTCAGCGGAATTTGGAGAACAATCAAAGAGTTCCGAAGCATTTTTAAAAGTCAGCGGAATACCGAGATCAATGGAAGAGTTGTGAAGCATTTTTAAACGTCAGCGGAATTCCGAGAATAATGGAAGAGTTCCGAAGCATTTTTAAACGTCAGCGGAATTCCGAGAACAATGGAAGAGTTCTGAAGCCTTTTTAAATGTCAGCGGAATTCCGAGAACAATGGAAGACTTCTGAAGCATTTTTAAATGTCAGCGGAATTCTGAGAACAATGGAAGAGTTCCGAAGCATTTTTAAACTTCAGCGGAATTTGGAGAACAATCAAAGAGTTCCGAAGCATTTTTAAAAGTCAGCGGAATTCCGAGAACAATGGAAGAGTTGTGAAGCATTTTTAAACGTCAGCGGAATTCCGAGAACAATGGAAGAGTTCCGAAGCATTTTTAAACGTCAGCGGAATTCCGAGAACAATGGAAGAGCTCTGAAGCCTTTTTAAATGTCAGCGGAATTCCGAGAACAATGGAAGACTTCTGAAGCATTTTTAAATGTCAGCGGAATTCTGAGAACAATGGAAGAGTTCCGAAGCATTTTTGAACTTCAGCAGAATTCCGAGAACAATGGAAGAGTTCCGAAGCATACTTAAACTTCAGCGGAATTCCGAGAACAATGGAAGAATTCTGAAGCATTTTTAAAAGTCAGCGGAATACTGAGAACAATGGAAGAGTTGTGAAGCATTTTTAAAAGTCAGCGGAATTCCAGAACAATGGAAGAGTTCCGAAGCATTTTTAAATGTCAGCGGAACTCCGAGAACAATGGAAGAGTTCTGAAGCATTTTTATACGTCAGCGGATTTTGAAAACAATGGAAGATTTCCTAAGCATTTTTAAACGTCAGCGGAATTTGGAGAACAATCGAAGAGTTCCGAAGCATTTTTAAACTTCAACGGAATTTGGAGAACAATCGAAGAGTTCCGAAGCAATTTTAAAAGTCAGCGGAATTCCGAGAACAATGGAAGAGTTGTGAAGCATTTTTAAACGTCAGTGGAATTCCAAGAACAATGGAAGAGTTCCGAAGCATTTTTAAATGTCAGCGGAATTCTGAGAACAATGGAAGAGTTCCGAAGCATTTTTAAACTTCAGCAGAATTCCGAGAACAATGGAAGAGTTCCGAAGCATACTTAAACTTCAGCGGAATTCCGAGAACAATGGAAGAGTTCAGAAGCATTTTTAAAAGTCAGCGGAATTCCGAGAACAATGGAAGAGTTGTGAAACATTTTTAAACGTCAGCGGAATTCCGAGAACAATGGAAGAGTTCCGAAGCATTTTTAAACGTCAGCGGAATTCCAAGAACAATGGAAGAGTTCTGAAGCCTTTTTAAATGTCAGCGTAATTCCGAGAACAATGGAAGAGTTCCGAAGCATTTTTAAACTTCAGCAGAATTCCGAGAACAATGGAAGAGTTCCGAAGCATTCTTAAACTTCAGCGGAATTCCGAAAACAATGGAAGAGTTCCGAAGCATTTTTAAATGTCAGCGGAATTCCGAGAACAATAGAAGAGTTGTGAAGCATTTTTAAGCGTCAGCGGAATTCCGAGAACAATGGAAGAGTTCCGAAGCATTTTTAAACTTCAGCAGAATTCCGAGAACAATGGAAGAGTTCCGAAGCATTTTTAAACTTCAGCAGAATTCCGAGAACAATGGAAGAGTTCCGAAGCATTCTTAAACTTCAGCGGAATTCCGAAAACAATGGAAGAGTTCCGAATCATTTTTAAATGTCAGCGGAATTCCGAGAACAATAGAAGAGTTGTGAAGCATTTTTAAGCGTCAGCGGAATTCCGACAACAATGGAAGAGTTCCGAAGCATTTTTAAAAGTCAGCGGAATTCTGAGAACAATAGAAGAGTTGTGAAGCATTTTTAAGCGTCAGCGGAATTCCGAGAACAATGGAAGAATTCCGAAGCATTTTTAAACTTCAAAACTTCAGCAGAATTCCGAGAACAATGGAAGAGTTCCGAAGCATTTTTAAACGTCAGCGGAATTCCGAGAACAATGGAAGAGTTCTGAAGCATTTTTAAACGTCAGCGGAATTTTGAAAACAATGGAAGATTTCCGAAGCATTTTTAAACGTCAGCGGAATTCTGCGAACACTGGAAGAGTTCCGAAGCATTTTTAAAAGTCAGCGGAATTCTGAGAACAATAGAAGAGTTGTGAAGCATTTTTAAGCGTCAGCAGAATTCCGAGAACAATGGAAGAGTTCGGAAGCATTCTTAAACTTCAGCGGAATTCCGAGAACAATGGAAGAGTTCCGAAGCATTTTTAAAAGTCAGCAGAATTCCGAGAACAATAGAAGAGTTCAGAAGCATTTTTAAACTTCAGCAGAATTCCTGGATCAATGGAAGAGTTCCGAAGCATTTTTAAAAGTCAGCGGAATTCCGAGAACAATGGAAGCTTTGTGAAGCATTTTTCAACGTCAGCGGAATTCCGAGAACAATGGAAGAGTTCCGAAGCATTTTTAAACGTCAGCGGAATTCCGAGAACAATGGAAGAGTTCTGAAGACTTTTTAAATGTCAGCGGAATTCCGAGAACAATGGAAGAGTTCCGAAGCATTTTTAAATGTCAGCAGAATTCTGAGAACAATGGAAGAGTTCCGAAGCATTTTTAAACTTCAGCAGATTTCCGAGAACAATGGAAGAGATCCGAAGCATACTTAAACTTCAGCAGAATTCCGAGAACAATGGAAGAGTTCTGAAGCATTTTTTAAAGTCAGCGGAATAACGAGAACAATGGAAGAGTTGTGAAGCATTTTCAAACGTCAGCGGAATTCCAGAACAATGGAAGAGTTCCGAAGCATTTTTAAATGTCAGCGGAATTCCGAGAACAATGGAAGAGTTCTGAAGCATTTTTAAACGTCAGCGGATTTTGAAAACAATGGAAGATTTCCGAAGCATTTTTAAACGTCAGCGGAATTCTGTGAACACTGGAAGAGTTCCGAAGCATTTTTAAACTTCAGCGGAATTTGGAGAACAATCGAAGAGTTCCGAATCAATTTTAAAAGTCAGCGGAATTCTGAGAACAATGGAAGAGTTGTGAAGCATTTTTTAACGTCAGTGGAATTTCAAGAACAATGGAAGAGTTCCGAAGCATTTTTAAACGTCAGCGGAATTCCGAGAACAATGGAAGAGTTCCGAAGCATTTTTAAATGTAAGCGGAATTCTGAGAACAATGGAAGAGTTCCGAAGCATTTTTAAACTTCAGCAGAATTCCGAGAACAATGGAAGAGTTCCGAAGCATACTTAAACTTCAGCGGAATTCCGAGAACAATGGAAGAGTTTCGAAGCATTTTTAAAAGTCAGCGGAATTCCGAGAACAATAGAAGAGTTGTGAAGCAATTTTAAGAGTCAGCGGAATTCCGAGAACAATGGAAGAGTTCCGAAGCATTTTTAAACGTCAGCGGAATTCTGCGAACACTGGAAGAGTTCCAAAGCATTTTTAAACTTCAGCAGAATTTGGAGAACAATGGAAGAGTTCCGAAGCATTTTTAAAAGTCAGCGGAATTCCGAGAACAATTTAAGAGTTCTGAAGCATTTTTAAACATCAGCGGAATTTTGAAAACAATGGAAGATTTCCGAAGCATTTTTAAAAGTCAGCGGAATTCTGAGAACAATAGAAGAGTTGTGAAGCATTTTTAAGCGTCAGCGGAATTCCGAGAACAATGGAAGAATTCCGAAGCATTTTTAAACTTCAAAACTTCAGCGGAATTCCGAGAACAATGGAAGAGTTCCGAAGGATTTTTAAACGTCAGCGGAATTCCGAGAACAATGGAAGAGTTCCGAAGCATTTTTAAACTTCAGCGGAATTTGGAGAACAATCAAAGAGTTCCGAAGCATTTTTAAAAGTCAGCGGAATTCCGAGAACAATGGAAGAGTTGTGAAGCATTTTTAAACGTCAGCGGAATTCCGAGAACAATGGAAGAGTTCCGAAGCATTTTTAAACGTCAGCGGAATTCCGAGAACAATGGAAGAGTTCTGAAGCCTTTTTAAATGTCAGCGGAATTCCGAGAACAATGGAAGACTTCTGAAGCATTTTTAAATGTCAGCGGAATTCTGAGAACAATGGAAGAGTTCCGAAGCATTTTTAAACTTCAACGGAATTTGGAGAACAATCGAAGAGTTCCGAAGCAATTTTAAAAGTCAGCGGAATTCCGAGAACAATGGAAGAGTTGTGAAGCATTTTTAAACGTCAGTGGAATTCCAAGAACAATGGAAGAGTTCCGAAGCATTTTTAAATGTCAGCGGAATTCTGAGAACAATGGAAGAGTTCCGAAGCATTTTTAAACTTCAGCAGAATTCCGAGAACAATGGAAGAGTTCCGAAGCATACTTAAACTTCAGCGGAATTCCGAGAACAATGGAAGAGTTCAGAAGCATTTTTAAAAGTCAGCGGAATTCCGAGAACAATGGAAGAGTTGTGAAGCATTTTTAAACGTCAGCGGAATTCCGAGAACAATGGAAGAGTTCCGAAGCATTTTTAAACGTCAGCGGAATTCCAATAACAATGGAAGAGTTCTGAAGCCTTTTTAAATGTCAGCGTAATTCCGAGAACAATGGAAGAGTTCCGAAGCATTTTTAAACTTCAGCAGAATTCCGAGAACAATGGAAGAGTTCCGAAGCATTCTTAAACTTCAGCGGAATTCCGAAAACAATGGAAGAGTTCCGAAGCATTTTTAAATGTCAGCGGAATTCCGAGAACAATAGAAGAGTTGTGAAGCATTTTTAAGCGTCAGCGGAATTCCGAGAACAATGGAAGAGTTCCGAACCATTTTTAAACTTCAGCGGAATTCCGAGAACAATGGAAGAGTTCCGAAGCATTCTTAAACTTCAGCGGAATTCCGAAAACAATGGAAGAGTTCCGAAGCATTTTTAAATGTCAGCGGAATTCCGAGAACAATAGAAGAGTTGTGAAGCATTTTTAAGCGTCAGCGGAATTCCGAGAACAATGGAAGAGTTCCGAACCATTTTTAAACTTCAGCGGAATTCCGAGAACAATGGAAGAGTTCCGAAGCATTTTTAAACTTCAGCAGAATTCCGAGAACAATGGAAGAGTTCCGAAGCATTCTTAAACTTCAGCGGAATTCCGAAAACAATGGAAGAGTTCCGAATCATTTTTAAATGTCAGCGGAATTCCGAGAACAATAGAAGAGTTGTGAAGCATTTTTAAGCGTCAGCGGAATTCCGACAACAATGGAAGAGTTCCGAAGCATTTTTAAACGTCAGCGGAATTCCAGAACAATGGAAGAGTTCCGAAGCATTTTTAAATGTCAGCGGAATTCCGAGAACAATGGAAGAGTTCTGAAGCATTTTTAAACGTCAGCGGATTTTGAAAACAATGGAAGATTTCCGAAGCATTTTTAAACGTCAGCGGAATTTGGAGAACAATCAAAGAGTTCCGAAGCATTTTTAAACTTCAACGGAATTTGGAGAACAATCGAAGAGTTCCGAAGCAATTTTAAAAGTCAGCGGAATTCCGAGAACAATGGAAGAGTTGTGAAGCATTTTTAAACGTCAGTGGAATTCCAAGAACAATGGAAGAGTTCCGAAGCATTTTTAAATGTCAGCGGAATTCTGAGAACAATGGAAGAGTTCCGAAGCATTTTTAAACTTCAGCAGAATTCCGAGAACAATGGAAGAGTTCCGAAGCATACTTAAACTTCAGCGGAATTCCGAGAACAATGGAAGAGTTCAGAAGCATTTTTAAAAGTCAGCGGAATTCCGAGAACAATGGAAGAGTTTTGAAGCATTTTTAAACGTCAGCGGAATTCCGAGAACAATGGAAGAGTTCCGAAGCATTTTTAAACGTCAGCGGAATTCCAAGAACAATGGAAGAGTTCTGAAGCCTTTTTAAATGTCAGCGTAATTCCGAGAACAATGGAAGAGTTCCGAAGCATTTTTAAACTTCAGCAGAATTCCGAGAACAATGGAAGAGTTCCGAAGCATTCTTAAACTTCAGCGGAATTCCGAAAACAATGGAAGAGTTCCGAAGCATTTTTAAATGTCAGCGGAATTCCGAGAACAATAGAAGAGTTGTGAAGCATTTTTAAGCGTCAGCGGAATTCCGAGAACAATGGAAGAGTTCTGAAGCATTTTTAAACTTCAGCGGATTTCCGAGAACAATGGAAGAGTTCCGAAGCATTTTTAAACTTCAGCAGAATTCCGAGAACAATGGAAGAGTTCCGAAGCATACTTAAACTTCAGCGGAATTCCGAGAACAATGGAAGAGTTTCGAAGCATTTTTAAAAGTCAGCGGAATTCCGAGAACAATAGAAGAGTTGTGAAGCAATTTTAAGAGTCAGCGGAATTCCGAGAACAATGGAAGAGTTCCGAAGCATTTTTAAACGTCAGCGGAATTCTGCGAACACTGGAAGAGTTCCGAAGCATTTTTAAACTTCAGCAGAATTTGGAGAACAATGGAAGAGTTCCGAAGCATTTTTAAAAGTCAGCGGAATTCCGAGAACAATTTAAGAGTTCTGAAGCATTTTTAAACATCAGCGGAATTTTGAAAACAATGGAAGATTTCCGAAGCATTTTTAAAAGTCAGCGGAATTCTGAGAACAATAGAAGAGTTGTGAAGCATTTTTAAGCGTCAGCGGAATTCCGAGAACAATGGAAGAATTCCGAAGCATTTTTAAACTTCAAAACTTCAGCGGAATTCCGAGAACAATGGAAGAGTTCCGAAGGATTTTTAAACTTCACCGGAATTCCGAGAACAATGGAAGAGTTCCGAAGCATTTTTAAACTTCAGCGGAATTTGGAGAACAATCAAAGAGTTCCGAAGCATTTTTAAAAGTCAGCGGAATTCCGAGAACAATGGAAGAGTTGTGAAGCATTTTTAAACGTCAGCGGAATTCCGAGAACAATGGAAGAGTTCCGAAGCATTTTTAAACGTCAGCGGAATTCCGAGAACAATGGAAGAGTTCTGAAGCCTTTTTAAATGTCAGCGGAATTCCGAGAACAATGGAAGACTTCTGAAGCATTTTTAAATGTCAGCGGAATTCTGAGAACAATGGAAGAGTTCCGAAGCATTTTTAAACTTCAACGGAATTTGGAGAACAATCGAAGAGTTCCGAAGCAATTTTAAAAGTCAGCGGAATTCCGAGAACAATGGAAGAGTTGTGAAGCATTTTTAAACGTCAGTGGAATTCCAAGAACAATGGAAGAGTTCCGAAGCATTTTTAAATGTCAGCGGAATTCTGAGAACAATGGAAGAGTTCCGAAGCATTTTTAAACTTCAGCAGAATTCCGAGAACAATGGAAGAGTTCCGAAGCATACTTAAACTTCAGCGGAATTCCGAGAACAATGGAAGAGTTCAGAAGCATTTTTAAAAGTCAGCGGAATTCCGAGAACAATGGAAGAGTTGTGAAGCATTTTTAAACGTCAGCGGAATTCCGAGAACAATGGAAGAGTTCCGAAGCATTTTTAAACGTCAGCGGAATTCCAAGAACAATGGAAGAGTTCTGAAGCCTTTTTAAATGTCAGCGTAATTCCGAGAACAATGGAAGAGTTCCGAAGCATTTTTAAACTTCAGCAGAATTCCGAGAACAATGGAAGAGTTCCGAAGCATTCTTAAACTTCAGCGGAATTCCGAAAACAATGGAAGAGTTCCGAAGCATTTTTAAATGTCAGCGGAATTCCGAGAACAATAGAAGAGTTGTGAAGCATTTTTAAGCGTCAGCGGAATTCCGAGAACAATGGAAGAGTTCCGAACCATTTTTAAACTTCAGCGGAATTCCGAGAACAATGGAAGAGTTCCGAAGCATTTTTAAACTTCAGCAGAATTCCGAGAACAATGGAAGAGTTCCGAAGCATTCTTAAACTTCAGCGGAATTCCGAAAACAATGGAAGAGTTCCGAATCATTTTTAAATGTCAGCGGAATTCCGAGAACAATAGAAGAGTTGTGAAGCATTTTTAAGCGTCAGCGGAATTCCGACAACAATGGAAGAGTTCCGAAGCATTTTTAAACGTCAGCGGAATTCCAGAACAATGGAAGAGTTCCGAAGCATTTTTAAATGTCAGCGGAATTCCGAGAACAATGGAAGAGTTCTGAAGCATTTTTAAACGTCAGCGGATTTTGAAAACAATGGAAGATTTCCGATGCATTTTTAAACGTCAGCGGAATTTGGAGAACAATCAAAGAGTTCCGAAGCATTTTTAAACTTCAACGGAATTTGGAGAACAATCGAAGAGTTCCGAAGCAATTTTAAAAGTCAGCGGAATTCCGAGAACAATGGAAGAGTTGTGAAGCATTTTTAAACGTCAGTGGAATTCCAAGAACAATGGAAGAGTTCCGAAGCATTTTTAAATGTCAGCGGAATTCTGAGAACAATGGAAGAGTTCCGAAGCATTTTTAAACTTCAGCAGAATTCCGAGAACAATGGAAGAGTTCCGAAGCATACTTAAACTTCAGCGGAATTCCGAGAACAATGGAAGAGTTCAGAAGCATTTTTAAAAGTCAGCGGAATTCCGAGAACAATGGAAGAGTTGTGAAGCATTTTTAAACGTCAGCGGAATTCCGAGAACAATGGAAGAGTTCCGAAGCATTTTTAAACGTCAGCGGAATTCCAAGAACAATGGAAGAGTTCTGAAGCCTTTTTAAATGTCAGCGTAATTCCGAGAACAATGGAAGAGTTCCGAAGCATTTTTAAACTTCAGCAGAATTCCGAGAACAATGGAAGAGTTCCGAAGCATTCTTAAACTTCAGCGGAATTACGAAAACAATGGAAGAGTTCCGAATCATTTTTAAATGTCAGCGGAATTCCGAGAACAATAGAAGAGTTGTGAAGCATTTTTAAGCGTCAGCGGAATTCCGACAACAATGGAAGAGTTCCGAAGCATTTTTAAAAGTCAGCGGAATTCTGAGAACAATAGAAGAGTTGTGAAGCATTTTTAAGCGTCAGCGGAATTCCGAGAACAATGGAAGAATTCCGAAGCATTTTTAAACTTCAAAACTTCAGCAGAATTCCGAGAACAATGGAAGAGTTCCGAAGCATTCTTAAACTTCACCGCAATTCCGAGAACAATGGAAGAGTTCCGAAGCATTTTTAAACGTCAGCGGAATTCCGAGAACAATGGAAGAGTTCTGAAGCATTTTTAAACGTCAGCGGAATTTTGAAAACAATGGAAGATTTCCGAAGCATTTTTAAACGTCAGCGGAATTCTGCGAACACTGGAAGAGTTCCGAAGCATTTTTAAAAGTCAGCGGAATTCTGAGAACAATAGAAGAGTTGTGAAGCATTTTTAAGCGTCAGCGGAATTCCGAGAACAATGGAAGAGTTCCGAAGCATTCTTAAACTTCAGCGGAATTCCGAGAACAAGGGAAGAGTTCCGAAGCATTTTTAAAAGTCAGCGGAATTCCGAGAACAATAGAAGAGTTCAGAAGCATTTTTAAACTTCAGCAGAATTCCTGGATCAATGGAAGAGTTCCGAAGCATTTTTAAAAGTCAGCAGAATTCCGAGAACAATAGAAGGGTACCAAAGCATGTTTAAACTTCACCGGAATTCCGAGAACAATGGAAGAGTTCCGAAGCATTTTTAAACGTCAGCGGAATTTTGAAAACAATGGAAGATTTCCGAAGCATTTTTAAACTTCAGCAGAATTCCTGGATCAATGGAAGAGTTCCGAAGCATTTTTAAAAGTCAGCAGAATTCCGAGAACAATAGAAGAGTACCAAAGCATGTTTAAACTTCAGAGGAATTCTGAGAACAATGTAAGAGTTCCGAAGCATTTTTAAACTTCACCGGAATTCCGAGAACAATGGAAGAGTTCTGAAGCATTTTTAAACGTCAGTGGAATTTTGAAAACAATGGAAGATTTCCGAAGCATTTTTAAACGTCAGCAGAATTCTGCGAACACTGGAAGAGTTCCGAAGCATTTTTAAACTTCAGCGGAATTTGGAGAACAATCGAAGAGTTCCGAAGCATTTTTAAAAGTCAGCGGAATTCCGAGAACACTGGAAGAGTTCCGAAGCATTTTTAAACTTCAGCGGAATTTGGAGAACAATCAAAGAGTTCCGAAGCATTTTTAAAAGTCAGCGGAATTCCGAGAACAATGGAAGAGTTGTGAAGCATTTTTAAACGTCAGCGGAATTCCGAGAACAATGGAAGAGTTCCGAAGCATTTTTAAACGTCAGCGGAATTCCGAGAACAATGGAAGAGTTCTGAAGCCTTTTTAAATGTCAGCGGAATTCCGAGAACAATGGAAGACTTCTGAAGCATTTTTAAATGTCAGCGGAATTCTGAGAACAATGGAAGAGTTCCGAAGCATTTTTAAACTTCAGCAGAATTTGGAGAACAATCAAAGAGTTCCGAAGCATTTTTAAAAGTCAGCGGAATTCCGAGAACAATGGAAGAGTTGTGAAGCATTTTTAAACGTCAGCGGAATTCCGAGAACAATGGAAGAGTTCCGAAGCATTTTTAAACGTCAGCGGAATTCCGAGAACAATGGAAGAGCTCTGAAGCCTTTTTAAATGTCAGCGGAATTCCGAGAACAATGGAAGACTTCTGAAGCATTTTTAAAAGTCAGCGGAATACTGAGAACAATGGAAGAGTTGTGAAGCATTTTTAAACGTCAGCGGAATTCCAGAACAATGGAAGAGTTCCGAAGCATTTTTAAATGTCAGCGGAATTCCGAGAACAATGGAAGAGTTCTGAAGCATTTTTAAACGTCAGCGGATTTTGAAAACAATGGAAGATTTCCGAAGCATTTTTAAACGTCAGCGGAATTTGGAGAACAATCGAAGAGTTCCAAAGCATTTTTAAACTTCAACGGAATTTGGAGAACAATCGAAGAGTTTCGAAGCAATTTTAAAAGTCAGCGGAATTCCGAGAACAATGGAAGAGTTGTGAAGCATTTTTAAACGTCAGTGGAATTCCAAGAACAATGGAAGAGTTCCGAAGCATTTTTAAATGTCAGCGGAATTCTGAGAACAATGGAAGAGTTCCGAAGCATTTTTAAACTTCAACAGAATTCCGAGAACAATGGAAGAGTTCCGAAGCATACTTAAACTTCAGCGGAATTCCGAGAACAATGGAAGAGTTCAGAAGCATTTTTAAAAGTCAGCGGAATTCCGAGAAAAATGGAAGAGTTGTGAAGCATTTTTAAACGTCAGCGGAATTCCGAGAACAATGGAAGAGTTCCGAAGCATTTTTAAACGTCAGCGGAATTCCAAGAACAATGGAAGAGTTCTGAAGCCTTTTTAAATGTCAGCGTAATTCCGAGAACAATGGAAGAGTTCCGAAGCATTTTTAAACTTCAGCAGAATTCCGAGAACAATGGAAGAGTTCCGAAGCATTCTTAAACTTCAGCGGAATTCCGAAAACAATGGAAGAGTTCCGAAGCATTTTTAAATGTCAGCGGAATTCCGAGAACAATAGAAGAGTTGTGAAGCATTTTTAAGCGTCAGCGGAATTCCGAGAACAATGGAAGAGTTCCGAAGCATTTTTAAACTTCAGCAGAATTCCGAGAACAATGGAAGAGTTCCGAAGCATTTTTAAACTTCAGCAGAATTCCGAGAACAATGGAAGAGTTCCGAAGCATTCTTAAACTTCAGCGGAATTCCGAAAACAATGGAAGAGTTCCGAATCATTTTTAAATGTCAGCGGAATTCCGAGAACAATAGAAGAGTTGTGAAGCATTTTTAAACGTCAGTGGAATTCCAAGAACAATGGAAGAGTTCCGAAGCATTTTTAAATGTCAGCGGAATTCTGAGAACAATGGAAGAGTTCCGAAGCATTTTTAAACTTCAGCAGAATTCCGAGAACAATGGAAGAGTTCCGAAGCATACTTAAACTTCAGCGGAATTCCGAGAACAATGGAAGTGTTCAGAAGCATTTTTAAAAGTCAGCGGAATTCCGAGAACAATGGAAGAGTTGTGAAGCATTTTTAAACGTCAGCGGAATTCCGAGAACAATGGAAGAGTTCCGAAGCATTTTTAAACGTCAGCGGAATTCCAAGAACAATGGAACAGTTCTGAAGCCTTTTTAAATGTCAGCGTAATTCCGAGAACAATGGAAGAGTTCCGAAGCATTTTTAAACTTCAGCAGAATTCCGAGAACAATGGAAGAGTTCCGAAGCATTCTTAAACTTCAGCGGAATTCCGAAAACAATGGAAGAGTTCCGAAGCATTTTTAAATGTCAGCGGAATTCCGAGAACAATAGAAGAGTTGTGAAGCATTTTTAAGCGTCAGCGGAATTCCGAGAACAATGGAAGAGTTCCGAAGCATTTTTAAACTTCAGCAGAATTCCGAGAACAATGGAAGAGTTCCGAAGCATTTTTAAACTTCAGCAGAATTCCGAGAACAATGGAAGAGTTCCGAAGCATTCTTAAACTTCAGCGGAATTCCGAAAAAAATGGAAGAGTTCCGAATCATTTTTAAATGTCAGCGGAATTCCGAGAACAATAGAAGAGTTGTGAAGCATTTTTAAGCGTCAGCGGAATTCCGACAACAATGGAAGAGTTCCGAAGCATTTTTAAAAATCAGCGGAATTCTGAGAACAATAGAAGAGTTGTGAAGCATTTTTAAGCGTCAGCGGAATTCCGAGAACAATGGAAGAATTCCGAAGCATTTTTAAACTTCAAAACTTCAGCAGAATTCCGAGAACAATGGAAGAGTTCCGAAGCATTCTTAAACTTCACCGCAATTCCGAGAACAATGGAAGAGTTCCGAAGCATTTTTAAACGTCAGCGGAATTCCGAGAACAATGGAAGAGTTCTGAAGCATTTTTAAACGTCAGCGGAATTTTGAAAACAATGGAAGAATTCCGAAGCATTTTTAAACTTCAGCAGAATTCCGAGAACAATGGAAGAGTTCCGAAGCATTCTTAAACTTCAGCGGAATTCCGAAAACAATGGAAGAGTTCCGAATCATTTTTAAATGTCAGCGGAATTCCGAGAACAATAGAAGAGTTGTGAAGCATTTTTAAACGTCAGTGGAATTCCAAGAACAATGGAAGAGTTCCGAAGCATTTTTAAATGTCAGCGGAATTCTGAGAACAATGGAAGAGTTCCGAAGCATTTTTAAACTTCAGCAGAATTCCGAGAACAATGGAAGAGTTCCGAAGCATACTTAAACTTCAGCGGAATTCCGAGAACAATGGAAGTGTTCAGAAGCATTTTTAAAAGTCAGCGGAATTCCGAGAACAATGGAAGAGTTGTGAAGCATTTTTAAACGTCAGCGGAATTCCGAGAACAATGGAAGAGTTCCGAAGCATTTTTAAACGTCAGCGGAATTCCAAGAACAATGGAACAGTTCTGAAGCCTTTTTAAATGTCAGCGTAATTCCGAGAACAATGGAAGAGTTCCGAAGCATTTTTAAACTTCAGCAGAATTCCGAGAACAATGGAAGAGTTCCGAAGCATTCTTAAACTTCAGCGGAATTCCGAAAACAATGGAAGAGTTCCGAAGCATTTTTAAATGTCAGCGGAATTCCGAGAACAATAGAAGAGTTGTGAAGCATTTTTAAGCGTCAGCGGAATTCCGAGAACAATGGAAGAGTTCCGAAGCATTTTTAAACTTCAGCAGAATTCCGAGAACAATGGAAGAGTTCCGAAGCATTTTTAAACTTCAGCAGAATTCCGAGAACAATGGAAGAGTTCCGAAGCATTCTTAAACTTCAGCGGAATTCCGAAAAAAATGGAAGAGTTCCGAATCATTTTTAAATGTCAGCGGAATTCCGAGAACAATAGAAGAGTTGTGAAGCATTTTTAAGCGTCAGCGGAATTCCGACAACAATGGAAGAGTTCCGAAGCATTTTTAAAAATCAGCGGAATTCTGAGAACAATAGAAGAGTTGTGAAGCATTTTTAAGCGTCAGCGGAATTCCGAGAACAATGGAAGAATTCCGAAGCATTTTTAAACTTCAAAACTTCAGCAGAATTCCGAGAACAATGGAAGAGTTCCGAAGCATTCTTAAACTTCACCGCAATTCCGAGAACAATGGAAGAGTTCCGAAGCATTTTTAAACGTCAGCGGAATTCCGAGAACAATGGAAGAGTTCTGAAGCATTTTTAAACGTCAGCGGAATTTTGAAAACAATGGAAGATTTCCAAAGCATTTTTAAACGTCAGCGGAATTCTGCGAACACTGGAAGAGTTCCGAAGCATTTTTAAAAGTCAGCGGAATTCTGAGAACAATAGAAGAGTTGTGAAGCATTTTTAAGCGTCAGCGGAATTCCGACAACAATGGAAGAGTTCCGAAGCATTTTTAAATGTAAGCGGAATTCTGAGAACAATGGAAGAGTTCCGAAGCATTTTTAAACTTCAGCAGAATTCCGAGAACAATGGAAGAGTTCCGAAGCATACTTAAACTTCAGCGGAATTCCGAGAACAATGGAAGAGTTTCGAAGCATTTTTAAAAGTCAGCGGAATTCCGAGAACAATAGAAGAGTTGTGAAGCAATTTTAAGAGTCAGCGGAATTCCGAGAACAATGGAAGAGTTCCGAAGCATTTTTAAACGTCAGCGGAATTCTGCGAACACTGGAAGAGTTCCAAAGCATTTTTAAACTTCAGCAGAATTTGGAGAACAATGGAAGAGTTCCGAAGCATTTTTAAAAGTCAGCGGAATTCCGAGAACAATTTAAGAGTTCTGAAGCATTTTTAAACATCAGCGGAATTTTGAAAACAATGGAAGATTTCCGAAGCATTTTTAAAAGTCAGCGGAATTCTGAGAACAATAGAAGAGTTGTGAAGCATTTTTAAGCGTCAGCGGAATTCCGAGAACAATGGAAGAATTCCGAAGCATTTTTAAACTTCAAAACTTCAGCGGAATTCCGAGAACAATGGAAGAGTTCCGAAGGATTTTTAAACTTCACCGGAATTCCGAGAACAATGGAAGAGTTCCGAAGCATTTTTAAACTTCAGCGGAATTTGGAGAACAATCAAAGAGTTCCGAAGCATTTTTAAAAGTCAGCGGAATTCCGAGAACAATGGAAGAGTTGTGAAGCATTTTTAAACGTCAGCGGAATTCCGAGAACAATGGAAGAGTTCCGAAGCATTTTTAAACGTCAGCGGAATTCCGAGAACAATGGAAGAGTTCTGAAGCCTTTTTAAATGTCAGCGGAATTCCGAGAACAATGGAAGACTTCTGAAGCATTTTTAAATGTCAGCGGAATTCTGAGAACAATGGAAGAGTTCCGAAGCATTTTTAAACTTCAACGGAATTTGGAGAACAATCGAAGAGTTCCGAAGCAATTTTAAAAGTCAGCGGAATTCCGAGAACAATGGAAGAGTTGTGAAGCATTTTTAAACGTCAGTGGAATTCCAAGAACAATGGAAGAGTTCCGAAGCATTTTTAAATGTCAGCGGAATTCTGAGAACAATGGAAGAGTTCCGAAGCATTTTTAAACTTCAGCAGAATTCCGAGAACAATGGAAGAGTTCCGAAGCATACTTAAACTTCAGCGGAATTCCGAGAACAATGGAAGAGTTCAGAAGCATTTTTAAAAGTCAGCGGAATTCCGAGAACAATGGAAGAGTTGTGAAGCATTTTTAAACGTCAGCGGAATTCCGAGAACAATGGAAGAGTTCCGAAGCATTTTTAAACGTCAGCGGAATTCCAATAACAATGGAAGAGTTCTGAAGCCTTTTTAAATGTCAGCGTAATTCCGAGAACAATGGAAGAGTTCCGAAGCATTTTTAAACTTCAGCAGAATTCCGAGAACAATGGAAGAGTTCCGAAGCATTCTTAAACTTCAGCGGAATTCCGAAAACAATGGAAGAGTTCCGAAGCATTTTTAAATGTCAGCGGAATTCCGAGAACAATAGAAGAGTTGTGAAGCATTTTTAAGCGTCAGCGGAATTCCGAGAACAATGGAAGAGTTCCGAACCATTTTTAAACTTCAGCGGAATTCCGAGAACAATGGAAGAGTTCCGAAGCATTCTTAAACTTCAGCGGAATTCCGAAAACAATGGAAGAGTTCCGAAGCATTTTTAAATGTCAGCGGAATTCCGAGAACAATAGAAGAGTTGTGAAGCATTTTTAAGCGTCAGCGGAATTCCGAGAACAATGGAAGAGTTCCGAACCATTTTTAAACTTCAGCGGAATTCCGAGAACAATGGAAGAGTTCCGAAGCATTTTTAAACTTCAGCAGAATTCCGAGAACAATGGAAGAGTTCCGAAGCATTCTTAAACTTCAGCGGAATTCCGAAAACAATGGAAGAGTTCCGAATCATTTTTAAATGTCAGCGGAATTCCGAGAACAATAGAAGAGTTGTGAAGCATTTTTAAGCGTCAGCGGAATTCCGACAACAATGGAAGAGTTCCGAAGCATTTTTAAACGTCAGCGGAATTCCAGAACAATGGAAGAGTTCCGAAGCATTTTTAAATGTCAGCGGAATTCCGAGAACAATGGAAGAGTTCTGAAGCATTTTTAAACGTCAGCGGATTTTGAAAACAATGGAAGATTTCCGAAGCATTTTTAAACGTCAGCGGAATTTGGAGAACAATCAAAGAGTTCCGAAGCATTTTTAAACTTCAACGGAATTTGGAGAACAATCGAAGAGTTCCGAAGCAATTTTAAAAGTCAGCGGAATTCCGAGAACAATGGAAGAGTTGTGAAGCATTTTTAAACGTCAGTGGAATTCCAAGAACAATGGAAGAGTTCCGAAGCATTTTTAAATGTCAGCGGAATTCTGAGAACAATGGAAGAGTTCCGAAGCATTTTTAAACTTCAGCAGAATTCCGAGAACAATGGAAGAGTTCCGAAGCATACTTAAACTTCAGCGGAATTCCGAGAACAATGGAAGAGTTCAGAAGCATTTTTAAAAGTCAGCGGAATTCCGAGAACAATGGAAGAGTTTTGAAGCATTTTTAAACGTCAGCGGAATTCCGAGAACAATGGAAGAGTTCCGAAGCATTTTTAAACGTCAGCGGAATTCCAAGAACAATGGAAGAGTTCTGAAGCCTTTTTAAATGTCAGCGTAATTCCGAGAACAATGGAAGAGTTCCGAAGCATTTTTAAACTTCAGCAGAATTCCGAGAACAATGGAAGAGTTCCGAAGCATTCTTAAACTTCAGCGGAATTCCGAAAACAATGGAAGAGTTCCGAAGCATTTTTAAATGTCAGCGGAATTCCGAGAACAATAGAAGAGTTGTGAAGCATTTTTAAGCGTCAGCGGAATTCCGAGAACAATGGAAGAGTTCTGAAGCATTTTTAAACTTCAGCGGATTTCCGAGAACAATGGAAGAGTTCCGAAACATTTTTAAACTTCAGCAGAATTCCGAGAACAATGGAAGAGTTCCGAAGCATACTTAAACTTCAGCGGAATTCCGAGAACAATGGAAGAGTTTCGAAGCATTTTTAAAAGTCAGCGGAATTCCGAGAACAATAGAAGAGTTGTGAAGCAATTTTAAGAGTCAGCGGAATTCCGAGAACAATGGAAGAGTTCCGAAGCATTTTTAAACGTCAGCGGAATTCTGCGAACACTGGAAGAGTTCCGAAGCATTTTTAAACTTCAGCAGAATTTGGAGAACAATGGAAGAGTTCCGAAGCATTTTTAAAAGTCAGCGGAATTCCGAGAACAATTTAAGAGTTCTGAAGCATTTTTAAACATCAGCGGAATTTTGAAAACAATGGAAGATTTCCGAAGCATTTTTAAAAGTCAGCGGAATTCTGAGAACAATAGAAGAGTTGTGAAGCATTTTTAAGCGTCAGCGGAATTCCGAGAACAATGGAAGAATTCCGAAGCATTTTTAAACTTCAAAACTTCAGCGGAATTCCGAGAACAATGGAAGAGTTCCGAAGGATTTTTAAACTTCACCGGAATTCCGAGAACAATGGAAGAGTTCCGAAGCATTTTTAAACTTCAGCGGAATTTGGAGAACAATCAAAGAGTTCCGAAGCATTTTTAAAAGTCAGCGGAATTCCGAGAACAATGGAAGAGTTGTGAAGCATTTTTAAACGTCAGCGGAATTCCGAGAACAATGGAAGAGTTCCGAAGCATTTTTAAACGTCAGCGGAATTCCGAGAACAATGGAAGAGTTCTGAAGCCTTTTTAAATGTCAGCGGAATTCCGAGAACAATGGAAGACTTCTGAAGCATTTTTAAATGTCAGCGGAATTCTGAGAACAATGGAAGAGTTCCGAAGCATTTTTAAACTTCAACGGAATTTGGAGAACAATCGAAGAGTTCCGAAGCAATTTTAAAAGTCAGCGGAATTCCGAGAACAATGGAAGAGTTGTGAAGCATTTTTAAACGTCAGTGGAATTCCAAGAACAATGGAAGAGTTCCGAAGCATTTTTAAATGTCAGCGGAATTCTGAGAACAATGGAAGAGTTCCGAAGCATTTTTAAACTTCAGCAGAATTCCGAGAACAATGGAAGAGTTCCGAAGCATACTTAAACTTCAGCGGAATTCCGAGAACAATGGAAGAGTTCAGAAGCATTTTTAAAAGTCAGCGGAATTCCGAGAACAATGGAAGAGTTGTGAAGCATTTTTAAACGTCAGCGGAATTCCGAGAACAATGGAAGAGTTCCGAAGCATTTTTAAACGTCAGCGGAATTCCAAGAACAATGGAAGAGTTCTGAAGCCTTTTTAAATGTCAGCGTAATTCCGAGAACAATGGAAGAGTTCCGAAGCATTTTTAAACTTCAGCAGAATTCCGAGA
Source organism: Phyllobates terribilis (assembly GCF_046119375.1). Lineage (NCBI taxonomy): Eukaryota > Metazoa > Chordata > Amphibia > Anura > Dendrobatidae > Phyllobates > Phyllobates terribilis. Next base: position 6,833,710 of record NW_027362788.1, on the reverse strand, counting down.
ACAATGGAAGAGTTCCGAAGCATTCTTAAACTTCAGCGGAATTCCGAAAACAATGGAAGAGTTCCGAAGCATTTTTAAATGTCAGCGGAATTCCGAGAACAATAGAAGAGTTGTGAAGCATTTTTAAGCGTCAGCGGAATTCCGAGAACAATGGAAGAGTTCCGAACCATTTTTAAACTTCAGCGGAATTCCGAGAACAATGGAAGAGTTCCGAAGCATTTTTAAACTTCAGCAGAATTCCGAGAACAATGGAAGAGTTCCGAAGCATTCTTAAACTTCAGCGGAATTCCGAAAACAATGGAAGAGTTCCGAATCATTTTTAAATGTCAGCGGAATTCCGAGAACAATAGAAGAGTTGTGAAGCATTTTTAAGCGTCAGCGGAATTCCGACAACAATGGAAGAGTTCCGAAGCATTTTTAAACGTCAGCGGAATTCCAGAACAATGGAAGAGTTCCGAAGCATTTTTAAATGTCAGCGGAATTCCGAGAACAATGGAAGAGTTCTGAAGCATTTTTAAACGTCAGCGGATTTTGAAAACAATGGAAGATTTCCGAAGCATTTTTAAACGTCAGCGGAATTTGGAGAACAATCAAAGAGTTCCGAAGCATTTTTAAACTTCAACGGAATTTGGAGAACAATCGAAGAGTTCCGAAGCAATTTTAAAAGTCAGCGGAATTCCGAGAACAATGGAAGAGTTGTGAAGCATTTTTAAACGTCAGTGGAATTCCAAGAACAATGGAAGAGTTCCGAAGCATTTTTAAATGTCAGCGGAATTCTGAGAACAATGGAAGAGTTCCGAAGCATTTTTAAACTTCAGCAGAATTCCGAGAACAATGGAAGAGTTCCGAAGCATACTTAAACTTCAGCGGAATTCCGAGAACAATGGAAGAGTTCAGAAGCATTTTTAAAAGTCAGCGGAATTCCGAGAACAATGGAAGAGTTGTGAAGCATTTTTAAACGTCAGCGGAATTCCGAGAACAATGGAAGAGTTCCGAAGCATTTTTAAACGTCAGCGGAATTCCAAGAACAATGGAAGAGTTCTGAAGCCTTTTTAAATGTCAGCGTAATTCCGAGAACAATGGAAGAGTTCCGAAGCATTTTTAAACTTCAGCAGAATTCCGAGAACAATGGAAGAGTTCCGAAGCATTCTTAAACTTCAGCGGAATTACGAAAACAATGGAAGAGTTCCGAATCATTTTTAAATGTCAGCGGAATTCCGAGAACAATAGAAGAGTTGTGAAGCATTTTTAAGCGTCAGCGGAATTCCGACAACAATGGAAGAGTTCCGAAGCATTTTTAAAAGTCAGCGGAATTCTGAGAACAATAGAAGAGTTGTGAAGCATTTTTAAGCGTCAGCGGAATTCCGAGAACAATGGAAGAATTCCGAAGCATTTTTAAACTTCAAAACTTCAGCAGAATTCCGAGAACAATGGAAGAGTTCCGAAGCATTCTTAAACTTCACCGCAATTCCGAGAACAATGGAAGAGTTCCGAAGCATTTTTAAACGTCAGCGGAATTCCGAGAACAATGGAAGAGTTCTGAAGCATTTTTAAACGTCAGCGGAATTTTGAAAACAATGGAAGATTTCCGAAGCATTTTTAAACGTCAGCGGAATTCTGCGAACACTGGAAGAGTTCCGAAGCATTTTTAAAAGTCAGCGGAATTCTGAGAACAATAGAAGAGTTGTGAAGCATTTTTAAGCGTCAGCGGAATTCCGAGAACAATGGAAGAGTTCCGAAGCATTCTTAAACTTCAGCGGAATTCCGAGAACAAGGGAAGAGTTCCGAAGCATTTTTAAAAGTCAGCGGAATTCCGAGAACAATAGAAGAGTTCAGAAGCATTTTTAAACTTCAGCAGAATTCCTGGATCAATGGAAGAGTTCCGAAGCATTTTTAAAAGTCAGCAGAATTCCGAGAACAATAGAAGAGTACCAAAGCATGTTTAAACTTCAGAGGAATTCTGAGAACAATGTAAGAGTTCCGAAGCATTTTTAAACTTCACCGGAATTCCGAGAACAATGGAAGAGTTCTGAAGCATTTTTAAACGTCAGTGGAATTTTGAAAACAATGGAAGATTTCCGAAGCATTTTTAAACGTCAGCAGAATTCTGCGAACACTGGAAGAGTTCCGAAGCATTTTTAAACTTCAGCGGAATTTGGAGAACAATCGAAGAGTTCCGAAGCATTTTTAAAAGTCAGCGGAATTCCGAGAACACTGGAAGAGTTCCGAAGCATTTTTAAACTTCAGCGGAATTTGGAGAACAATCAAAGAGTTCCGAAGCATTTTTAAAAGTCAGCGGAATTCCGAGAACAATGGAAGAGTTGTGAAGCATTTTTAAACGTCAGCGGAATTCCGAGAACAATGGAAGAGTTCCGAAGCATTTTTAAACGTCAGCGGAATTCCGAGAACAATGGAAGAGTTCTGAAGCCTTTTTAAATGTCAGCGGAATTCCGAGAACAATGGAAGACTTCTGAAGCATTTTTAAATGTCAGCGGAATTCTGAGAACAATGGAAGAGTTCCGAAGCATTTTTAAACTTCAGCAGAATTTGGAGAACAATCAAAGAGTTCCGAAGCATTTTTAAAAGTCAGCGGAATTCCGAGAACAATGGAAGAGTTGTGAAGCATTTTTAAACGTCAGCGGAATTCCGAGAACAATGGAAGAGTTCCGAAGCATTTTTAAACGTCAGCGGAATTCCGAGAACAATGGAAGAGCTCTGAAGCCTTTTTAAATGTCAGCGGAATTCCGAGAACAATGGAAGACTTCTGAAGCATTTTTAAAAGTCAGCGGAATACTGAGAACAATGGAAGAGTTGTGAAGCATTTTTAAACGTCAGCGGAATTCCAGAACAATGGAAGAGTTCCGAAGCATTTTTAAATGTCAGCGGAATTCCGAGAACAATGGAAGAGTTCTGAAGCATTTTTAAACGTCAGCGGATTTTGAAAACAATGGAAGATTTCCGAAGCATTTTTAAACGTCAGCGGAATTTGGAGAACAATCGAAGAGTTCCAAAGCATTTTTAAACTTCAACGGAATTTGGAGAACAATCGAAGAGTTTCGAAGCAATTTTAAAAGTCAGCGGAATTCCGAGAACAATGGAAGAGTTGTGAAGCATTTTTAAACGTCAGTGGAATTCCAAGAACAATGGAAGAGTTCCGAAGCATTTTTAAATGTCAGCGGAATTCTGAGAACAATGGAAGAGTTCCGAAGCATTTTTAAACTTCAACAGAATTCCGAGAACAATGGAAGAGTTCCGAAGCATATTTAAACTTCAGCGGAATTCCGAGAACAATGGAAGAGTTCAGAAGCATTTTTAAAAGTCAGCGGAATTCCGAGAAAAATGGAAGAGTTGTGAAGCATTTTTAAACGTCAGCGGAATTCCGAGAACAATGGAAGAGTTCCGAAGCATTTTTAAACTTCAGCGGAATTCCAAGAACAATGGAAGAGTTCTGAAGCCTTTTTAAATGTCAGCGTAATTCCGAGAACAATGGAAGAGTTCCGAAGCATTTTTAAACTTCAGCAGAATTCCGAGAACAATGGAAGAGTTCCGAAGCATTCTTAAACTTCAGCGGAATTCCGAAAACAATGGAAGAGTTCCGAAGCATTTTTAAATGTCAGCGGAATTCCGAGAACAATAGAAGAGTTGTGAAGCATTTTTAAGCGTCAGCGGAATTCCGAGAACAATGGAAGAGTTCCGAAGCATTTTTAAACTTCAGCAGAATTCCGAGAACAATGGAAGAGTTCCGAAGCATTTTTAAACTTCAGCAGAATTCCGAGAACAATGGAAGAGTTCCGAAGCATTCTTAAACTTCAGCGGAATTCCGAAAACAATGGAAGAGTTCCGAATCATTTTTAAATGTCAGCGGAATTCCGAGAACAATAGAAGAGTTGTGAAGCATTTTTAAACGTCAGTGGAATTCCAAGAACAATGGAAGAGTTCCGAAGCATTTTTAAATGTCAGCGGAATTCTGAGAACAATGGAAGAGTTCCGAAGCATTTTTAAACTTCAGCAGAATTCCGAGAACAATGGAAGAGTTCCGAAGCATACTTAAACTTCAGCGGAATTCCGAGAACAATGGAAGTGTTCAGAAGCATTTTTAAAAGTCAGCGGAATTCCGAGAACAATGGAAGAGTTGTGAAGCATTTTTAAACGTCAGCGGAATTCCGAGAACAATGGAAGAGTTCCGAAGCATTTTTAAACGTCAGCGGAATTCCAAGAACAATGGAACAGTTCTGAAGCCTTTTTAAATGTCAGCGTAATTCCGAGAACAATGGAAGAGTTCCGAAGCATTTTTAAACTTCAGCAGAATTCCGAGAACAATGGAAGAGTTCCGAAGCATTCTTAAACTTCAGCGGAATTCCGAAAACAATGGAAGAGTTCCGAAGCATTTTTAAATGTCAGCGGAATTCCGAGAACAATAGAAGAGTTGTGAAGCATTTTTAAGCGTCAGCGGAATTCCGAGAACAATGGAAGAGTTCCGAAGCATTTTTAAACTTCAGCAGAATTCCGAGAACAATGGAAGAGTTCCGAAGCATTTTTAAACTTCAGCAGAATTCCGAGAACAATGGAAGAGTTCCGAAGCATTCTTAAACTTCAGCGGAATTCCGAAAAAAATGGAAGAGTTCCGAATCATTTTTAAATGTCAGCGGAATTCCGAGAACAATAGAAGAGTTGTGAAGCATTTTTAAGCGTCAGCGGAATTCCGACAACAATGGAAGAGTTCCGAAGCATTTTTAAAAATCAGCGGAATTCTGAGAACAATAGAAGAGTTGTGAAGCATTTTTAAGCGTCAGCGGAATTCCGAGAACAATGGAAGAATTCCGAAGCATTTTTAAACTTCAAAACTTCAGCAGAATTCCGAGAACAATGGAAGAGTTCCGAAGCATTCTTAAACTTCACCGCAATTCCGAGAACAATGGAAGAGTTCCGAAGCATTTTTAAACGTCAGCGGAATTCCGAGAACAATGGAAGAGTTCTGAAGCATTTTTAAACGTCAGCGGAATTTTGAAAACAATGGAAGATTTCCGAAGCATTTTTAAACGTCAGCGGAATTCTGCGAACACTGGAAGAGTTCCGAAGCATTTTTAAAAGTCAGCGGAATTCTGAGAACAATAGAAGAGTTGTGAAGCATTTTTAAGCGTCAGCGGAATTCCGACAACAATGGAAGAGTTCCGAAGCATTTTTAAACGTCAGCGGAATTCCAGAACAATGGAAGAGTTCCGAAGCATTTTTAAATGTCAGCGGAATTCCGAGAACAATGGAAGAGTTCTGAAGCATTTTTAAACGTCAGCGGATTTTGAAAACAATGGAAGATTTCCGAAGCATTTTTAAACGTCAGCGGAATTTGGAGAACAATCGAAGAGTTCCGAAGCATTTTTAAACTTCAACGGAATTTGGAGAACAATCGAAGAGTTCCGAAGCAATTTTAAAAGTCAGCGGAATTCCGAGAACAATGGAAGAGTTGTGAAGCATTTTTAAACGTCAGTGGAATTCCAAGAACAATGGAAGAGTTCCGAAGCATTTTTAAATGTCAGCGGAATTCTGAGAACAATGGAAGAGTTCCGAAGCATTTTTAAACTTCAGCAGAATTCCGAGAACAATGGAAGAGTTCCGAAGCATACTTAAACTTCAGCGGAATTCCGAAAACAATGGAAGAGTTCAGAAGCATTTTTAAAAGTCAGCGGAATTCCGAGAACAATGGAAGAGTTGTGAAGCATTTTTAAACGTCAGCGGAATTCCGAGAACAATGGAAGAGTTCCGAAGCATTTTTAAACGTCAGCGGAATTCCAAGAACAATGGAAGAGTTCTGAAGCCTTTTTAAATGTCAGCGTAATTCCGAGAACAATGGAAGAGTTCCGAAGCATTTTTAAACTTCAGCAGAATTCCGAGAACAATGGAAGAGTTCCGAAGCAATCTTAAACTTCAGCGGAATTCCGAAAACAATGGAAGAGTTCCGAAGCATTTTTAAATGTCAGCGGAATTCCGAGAACAATAGAAGAGTTGTGAAGCATTTTTAAGCGTCAGCGGAATTCCGAGAACAATGGAAGAGTTCCGAAGCATTTTTAAACGTCAGCGGAATTCCGAGAACAATGGAATAGATTTTAAGCAATTTTAAACTTCAGCGGAATTCCGAGAACAATAGAAGAGTTCCGAAGCATTTTCAAACTTCACCCGAATTCTGAGAACAATGGAAGAGTTCCGAAGCATTTTTAAACTTCAGCGGAATTTGGAGAACAATCGGAGAGTTCCGAAGCATTTTTAAAGGTCAGCGGAATTCCGAGAAAAATGGAAGAGTTGTGAAGCATTTTTAAACGTCAGCGGAATTCCGAGAACAATGGAAGAGTTGCAAAGCATTATTAAACGTCAGCGGAATTCCGAGAACAATGTAAGAGTTCCGAAGCATTTTTAAACTTCAGCATAATTCCGAGAACAATGTAAGAGTTCCGAAGCATTTTTAAATTTCAACGGAATTCCGAGAACAATGGAAGAGTCCTGAAGCATTTTAAACTTCAGCTGATTTCCGAGAAATGGAAGAGTTCCGAAGCATTTTGAAACGTCAGCGGAAATTCAAGAACAATGGAAGCGTTCCGAAGCATTTTTAAATGTCAGCTGAATTCCGAGAACAATGAAAGAGTTGCGAAGCATTTTTAAACGTCAGCGGAATTCTGAGAACAATGGAAGAGTTCCGAAACATTTTTAAACATCAGCGGATTTCCTTCAAGAATGAAAGAGTTCGGAAGAATTTTTAAACTTCAGCAGAATTTGTGGAACAATGGAAGAGTTCCAAAGCATTTTTAAACTTCAGCAGAAATCCGGGAACAATGGAAGAGTTTCAAAGCATTTTTAAACTTCAGCAGAATTCGGAGAACAATAGAAGAGTTCCAAAGCATTTTTAAATGTCAGCAGAATTCCGAGAACAATGGAAGAGGTCCGAAGCATTTTTAAATGTCAGCGGAATTCCGAGAAATATGGAAGAGTTCCGAAGCATTTTTAAATGTCAGCAGAATTCCGAGAACAATGGAAGAGTTCCAAAGCATTTTTAAATGTCAGCGGAATTCTGAAAACAATGGAAGAGTTCTGAAGCATTTTTAAACTTCAGCAGAATTCCGAGAACAATGGAAGAGTTCCGAAGCAATCTTAAACTTCAGCGGAATTCCGAGAACAATGGAAGAGTTCCGAAGCATTTTTAAAAGTCAGCGGAATTCCGAGAACAATAGAAGAGTTGTGAAGCATTTTTAAGCGTCAGCGGAATTCCGAGAACAATGGAAGAGTTCCAAAGCATTTTTAAACTTCAGCAGAATTCCGAGAACAATGGAAGAGTTCCAAAGCATTTTTAAACGTCAGCAGAATTCTGAGAACAAATGAAGACTTCCAAAGCATTTTTAAACGTCAGTGGAATTCTGAGAACAATGGAAGAGTTCCGAAGCATTTTTAAATGTCAGCAGAATTCCGAGAACAATGTAAGAGTTCTGAAGCATTTTTAAACTTCAGCAGAATTCCGAGAGCAATGGAAGAGTTCCAAAGAATTTAAAACTTCAGCAGAATTCCAAGAACAATTGAAGGGTTCCGAAGCATTTTTAAACTTCAGCAGAATTCCGAGAACAATGGGAGAGTTTCGAAGCATTTTTAAACTTCAACGGAATTCCGAGAACAATGGAAGAGTTCCGAAGCATTTTTAAACGTCAGCGGGATTCCGAGAACAATGGAAGAGTTGTGAAGCATTTTTAAGCGTCAGCGGAATTCCGAGAACAATGGAAGAGTTCCGAAGCATTTTTAAACTTCAGCAGAATTCCGAGAACAATGGAAGAATTCCGAAGCATTTTTAAACTTCAAAACTTCAGCAGAATTCCGAGAACAATGGAAGAGTTCCGAAGCATTCTTAAACTTCAGCGGAATTCCGAGAGCAATGGAAGAGTTCCGAAGCATTTTTAAAAGTCAGCGGAATTCCGAGAACAAAAGAAGAGCTGTGATGCAATTTTAAGCGTCAGCGGAATTCCGAGAACAATGGAAGAGTTCCGAAGCATTTTTAAACTTCAGCGGAATTCCTGGAACAATGGAAGAGTTCCGAAGCATTTTTAAAAGTCAGCAGAATTCCGAGAATAATAGAAGGGTACCAAAGCATGTTTAAACTTCAGCGGAATTCTGAGAACAATGTAAGAGTTCCGAAGCATTTTTAAACTTCACCGGAATTCCGAGAACAATGGAAGAGTTGTGAAGCATTTTTAAAAGTCAGCGGAATTCCGAGAACAATAGAAGAGTTGTGAAGCATTTTTAAGCGTCAGCGGAATTCCGAGAACAATGGAAGAGTTCCGAAGCATTTTTAAACTTCAACGGAATTTGGAGAACAATCGAAGAGTTCCGAAGCAATTTTAAAAGTCAGCGGAATTCCGAGAACAATGGAAGAGTTGTGAAGCATTTTTAAACGTCAGTGGAATTCCAAGAACAATGGAAGAGTTCCGAAGCATTTTTAAATGTCAGCGGAATTCTGAGAACAATGGAAGAGTTCCGAAGCATTTTTAAACTTCAGCAGAATTCCGAGAACAATGGAAGAGTTCCGAAGCATTCTTAAACTTCAGCGGAATTCCGAAAACAATGGAAGAGTTCCGAAGCATTTTTAAATGTCAGCGGAATTCCGAGAACAATAGAAGAGTTGTGAAGCATTTTTAAGCGTCAGCGGAATTCCGAGAACAATGGAAGAGTTCTGAAGCATTTTTAAACTTCAGCGGATTTCCGAGAACAATGGAAGAGTTCCGAAGCATTTTTAAACTTCAGCAGAATTCCGAGAACAATGGAAGAGTTCCGAAGCATACTTAAACTTCAGCGGAATTCCGAGAACAATGGAAGAGTTTCGAAGCATTTTTAAAAGTCAGCGGAATTCCGAGAACAATAGAAGAGTTGTGAAGCAATTTTAAGAGTCAGCGGAATTCCGAGAACAATGGAAGAGTTCCGAAGCATTTTTAAACGTCAGCGGAATTCTGCGAACACTGGAAGAGTTCCGAAGCATTTTTAAACTTCAGCAGAATTTGGAGAACAATGGAAGAGTTCCGAAGCATTTTTAAAAGTCAGCGGAATTCCGAGAACAATTTAAGAGTTCTGAAGCATTTTTAAACATCAGCGGAATTTTGAAAACAATGGAAGATTTCCGAAGCATTTTTAAAAGTCAGCGGAATTCTGAGAACAATAGAAGAGTTGTGAAGCATTTTTAAGCGTCAGCGGAATTCCGAGAACAATGGAAGAATTCCGAAGCATTTTTAAACTTCAAAACTTCAGCGGAATTCCGAGAACAATGGAAGAGTTCCGAAGGATTTTTAAACTTCACCGGAATTCCGAGAACAATGGAAGAGTTCCGAAGCATTTTTAAACTTCAGCGGAATTTGGAGAACAATCAAAGAGTTCCGAAGCATTTTTAAAAGTCAGCGGAATTCCGAGAACAATGGAAGAGTTGTGAAGCATTTTTAAACGTCAGCGGAATTCCGAGAACAATGGAAGAGTTCCGAAGCATTTTTAAACGTCAGCGGAATTCCGAGAACAATGGAAGAGTTCTGAAGCCTTTTTAAATGTCAGCGGAATTCCGAGAACAATGGAAGACTTCTGAAGCATTTTTAAATGTCAGCGGAATTCTGAGAACAATGGAAGAGTTCCGAAGCATTTTTAAACTTCAGCAGAATTCCGAGAACAATGGAAGAGTTCCGAAGCATACTTAAACTTCAGCGGAATTCCGAGAACAATGGAAGAGTTCAGAAGCATTTTTAAAAGTCAGCGGAATTCCGAGAACAATGGAAGAGTTGTGAAGCATTTTTAAACGTCAGCGGAATTCCGAGAACAATGGAAGAGTTCCGAAGCATTTTTAAACGTCAGCGGAATTCCAAGAACAATGGAAGAGTTCTGAAGCCTTTTTAAATGTCAGCGTAATTCCGAGAACAATGGAAGAGTTCCGAAGCATTTTTAAACTTCAGCAGAATTCCGAGAACAATGGAAGAGTTCCGAAGCATTCTTAAACTTCAGCGGAATTCCGAAAACAATGGAAGAGTTCCGAAGCATTTTTAAATGTCAGCGGAATTCCGAGAACAATAGAAGAGTTGTGAAGCATTTTTAAGCGTCAGCGGAATTCCGAGAACAATGGAAGAGTTCCGAACCATTTTTAAACTTCAGCGGAATTCCGAGAACAATGGAAGAGTTCCGAAGCATTTTTAAACTTCAGCAGAATTCCGAGAACAATGGAAGAGTTCCGAAGCATTCTTAAACTTCAGCGGAATTCCGAAAACAATGGAAGAGTTCCGAAACATTTTTAAACATCAGCGGATTTCCTTCAAGAATGAAAGAGTTCGGAAGAATTTTTAAACTTCAGCAGAATTTGTGGAACAATGGAAGAGTTCCAAAGCATTTTTAAACTTCAGCAGAAATCCGGGAACAATGGAAGAGTTTCAAAGCATTTTTAAACTTCAGCAGAATTCGGAGAACAATAGAAGAGTTCCAAAGCATTTTTAAATGTCAGCAGAATTCCGAGAACAATGGAAGAGGTCCGAAGCATTTTTAAATGTCAGCGGAATTCCGAGAAATATGGAAGAGTTCCGAAGCATTTTTAAATGTCAGCAGAATTCCGAGAACAATGGAAGAGTTCCAAAGCATTTTTAAATGTCAGCGGAATTCTGAAAACAATGGAAGAGTTCTGAAGCATTTTTAAACTTCAGCAGAATTCCGAGAACAATGGAAGAGTTCCGAAGCAATCTTAAACTTCAGCGGAATTCCGAGAACAATGGAAGAGTTCCGAAGCATTTTTAAAAGTCAGCGGAATTCCGAGAACAATAGAAGAGTTGTGAAGCATTTTTAAGCGTCAGCGGAATTCCGAGAACAATGGAAGAGTTCCAAAGCATTTTTAAACTTCAGCAGAATTCCGAGAACAATGGAAGAGTTCCAAAGCATTTTTAAACGTCAGCAGAATTCCGAGAACAAATGAAGACTTCCAAAGCATTTTTAAACGTCAGTGGAATTCTGAGAACAATGGAAGAGTTCCGAAGCATTTTTAAATGTCAGCAGAATTCCGAGAACAATGTAAGAGTTCTGAAGCATTTTTAAACTTCAGCAGAATTCCGAGAGCAATGGAAGAGTTCCAAAGCATTTTAAAACTTCAGCAGAATTCCAAGAACAATTGAAGGGTTCCGAAGCATTTTTAAACTTCAGCAGAATTCCGAGAACAATGGGAGAGTTTCGAAGCATTTTTAAACTTCAACGGAATTCCGAGAACAATGGAAGAGTTCCGAAGCATTTTTAAACGTCAGCGGGATTCCGAGAACAATGGAAGAGTTGTGAAGCATTTTTAAGCGTCAGCGGAATTCCGAGAACAATGGAAGAGTTCCGAAGCATTTTTAAACTTCAGCAGAATTCCGAGAACAATGGAAGAATTCCGAAGCATTTTTAAACTTCAAAACTTCAGCAGAATTCCGAGAACAATGGAAGAGTTCCGAAGCATTCTTAAACTTCAGCGGAATTCCGAGAGCAATGGAAGAGTTCCGAAGCATTTTTAAAAGTCAGCGGAATTCCGAGAACAAAAGAAGAGCTGTGAAGCAATTTTAAGCGTCAGCGGAATTCCGAGAACAATGGAAGAGTTCCGAAGCATTTTTAAACTTCAGCGGAATTCCTGGAACAATGGAAGAGTTCCGAAGCATTTTTAAAAGTCAGCAGAATTCCGAGAATAATAGAAGGGTACCAAAGCATGTTTAAACTTCAGCGGAATTCTGAGAACAATGTAAGAGTTCCGAAGCATTTTTAAACTTCACCGGAATTCCGAGAACAATGGAAGAGTTGTGAAGCATTTTTAAAAGTCAGCGGAATTCCGAGAACAATAGAAGAGTTGTGAAGCATTTTTAAGCGTCAGCGGAATTCCGAGAACAATGGAAGAGTTCCGAAGCATTTTTAAACTTCAACGGAATTTGGAGAACAATCGAAGAGTTCCGAAGCAATTTTAAAAGTCAGCGGAATTCCGAGAACAATGGAAGAGTTGTGAAGCATTTTTAAACGTCAGTGGAATTCCAAGAACAATGGAAGAGTTCCGAAGCATTTTTAAATGTCAGCGGAATTCTGAGAACAATGGAAGAGTTCCGAAGCATTTTTAAACTTCAGCAGAATTCCGAGAACAATGGAAGAGTTCCGAAGCATACTTAAACTTCAGCGGAATTCCGAGAACAATGGAAGAGTTCAGAAGCATTTTTAAAAGTCAGCGGAATTCCGAGAACAATGGAACAGTTGTGAAGCATTTTTAAACGTCAGCGGAATTCCGAGAACAATGGAAGAGTTCCGAAGCATTTTTAAACGTCAGCGGAATTCCAAGAACAATGGAAGAGTTCTGAAGCCTTTTTAAATGTCAGCGTAATTCCGAGAACAATGGAAGAGTTCCGAAGCATTTTTAAACTTCAGCAGAATTCCGAGAACAATGGAAGAGTTCCGAAGCATTCTTAAACTTCAGCGGAATTCCGAAAACAATGGAAGAGTTCCGAAGCATTTTTAAATGTCAGCGGAATTCCGAGAACAATAGAAGAGTTGTGAAGCATTTTTAAGCGTCAGCGGAATTCCGAGAACAATGGAAGAGTTCTGAAGCATTTTTAAACTTCAGCGGATTTCCGAGAACAATGGAAGAGTTCCGAAGCATTTTTAAACTTCAGCAGAATTCCGAGAACAATGGAAGAGTTCCGAAGCATACTTAAACTTCAGCGGAATTCCGAGAACAATGGAAGAGTTTCGAAGCATTTTTAAAAGTCAGCGGAATTCCGAGAACAATAGAAGAGTTGTGAAGCAATTTTAAGAGTCAGCGGAATTCTGCGAACACTGGAAGAGTTCCGAAGCATTTTTAAACTTCAGCAGAATTTGGAGAACAATGGAAGAGTTCCGAAGCATTTTTAAAAGTCAGCGGAATTCCGAGAACAATTTAAGAGTTCTGAAGCATTTTTAAACATCAGCGGAATTTTGAAAACAATGGAAGATTTCCGAAGCATTTTTAAAAGTCAGCGGAATTCTGAGAACAATAGAAGAGTTGTGAAGCATTTTTAAGCGTCAGCGGAATTCCGAGAACAATGGAAGAATTCCGAAGCATTTTTAAACTTCAAAACTTCAGCGGAATTCCGAGAACAATGGAAGAGTTCCGAAGGATTTTTAAACTTCACCGGAATTCCGAGAACAATGGAAGAGTTCCGAAGCATTTTTAAACTTCAGCGGAATTTGGAGAACAATCAAAGAGTTCCGAAGCATTTTTAAAAGTCAGCGGAATTCCGAGAACAATGGAAGAGTTGTGAAGCATTTTTAAACGTCAGCGGAATTCCGAGAACAATGGAAGAGTTCCGAAGCATTTTTAAACGTCAGCGGAATTCCGAGAACAATGGAAGAGTTCTGAAGCCTTTTTAAATGTCAGCAGAATTCCGAGAACAATGGAAGACTTCTGAAGCATTTTTAAATGTCAGCGGAATTCTGAGAACAATGGAAGAGTTCCGAAGCATTTTTAAACTTCAACGGAATTTGGAGAACAATCGAAGAGTTCCGAAGCAATTTTAAAAGTCAGCGGAATTCCGAGAACAATGGAAGAGTTGTGAAGCATTTTTAAACGTCAGTGGAATTCCAAGAACAATGGAAGAGTTCCGAAGCATTTTTAAATGTCAGCGGAATTCTGAGAACAATGGAAGAGTTCCGAAGCATTTTTAAACTTCAGCAGAATTCCGAGAACAATGGAAGAGTTCCGAAGCATACTTAAACTTCAGCGGAATTCCGAGAACAATGGAAGAGTTCAGAAGCATTTTTAAAAGTCAGCGGAATTCCGAGAACAATGGAAGAGTTGTGAAGCATTTTTAAACGTCAGCGGAATTCCGAGAACAATGGAAGAGTTCCGAAGCATTTTTAAACGTCAGCGGAATTCCAAGAACAATGGAAGAGTTCTGAAGCCTTTTTAAATGTCAGCGTAATTCCGAGAACAATGGAAGAGTTCCGAAGCATTTTTAAACTTCAGCAGAATTCCGAGAACAATGGAAGAGTTCCGAAGCATTCTTAAACTTCAGCGGAATTCCGAAAACAATGGAAGAGTTCCGAAGCATTTTTAAATGTCAGCGGAATTCCGAGAACAATAGAAGAGTTGTGAAGCATTTTTAAGCGTCAGCGGAATTCCGAGAACAATGGAAGAGTTCCGAACCATTTTTAAACTTCAGCGGAATTCCGAGAACAATGGAAGAGTTCCGAAGCATTTTTAAACTTCAGCAGAATTCCGAGAACAATGGAAGAGTTCCGAAGCATTCTTAAACTTCAGCGGAATTCCGAAAACAATGGAAGAGTTCCGAATCATTTTTAAATGTCAGCGGAATTCCGAGAACAATAGAAGAGTTGTGAAGCATTTTTAAGCGTCAGCGGAATTCCGACAACAATGGAAGAGTTCCGAAGCATTTTTAAACGTCAGCGGAATTCCAGAACAATGGAAGAGTTCCGAAGCATTTTTAAATGTCAGCGGAATTCCGAGAACAATGGAAGAGTTCTGAAGCATTTTTAAACGTCAGCGGATTTTGAAAACAATGGAAGATTTCCGAAGCATTTTTAAACGTCAGCGGAATTTGGAGAACAATCAAAGAGTTCCGAAGCATTTTTAAACTTCAACGGAATTTGGAGAACAATCGAAGAGTTCCGAAGCAATTTTAAAAGTCAGCGGAATTCCGAGAACAATGGAAGAGTTGTGAAGCATTTTTAAACGTCAGTGGAATTCCAGGAACAATGGAAGAGTTCCGAAGCATTTTTAAATGTCAGCGGAATTCTGAGAACAATGGAAGAGTTCCGAAGCATTTTTAAACTTCAGCAGAATTCCGAGAACAATGGAAGAGTTCCGAAGCATACTTAAACTTCAGCGGAATTCCGAGAACAATGGAAGAGTTCAGAAGCATTTTTAAAAGTCAGCGGAATTCCGAGAACAATGGAAGAGTTGTGAAGCATTTTTAAACGTCAGCGGAATTCCGAGAACAATGGAAGAGTTCCGAAGCATTTTTAAACGTCAGCGGAATTCCAAGAACAATGGAAGAGTTCTGAAGCCTTTTTAAATGTCAGCGTAATTCCGAGAACAATGGAAGAGTTCCGAAGCATTTTTAAACTTCAGCAGAATTCCGAGAACAATGGAAGAGTTCCGAAGCATTCTTAAACTTCAGCGGAATTCCGAAAACAATGGAAGAGTTCCGAAGCATTTTTAAATGTCAGCGGAATTCCGAGAACAATAGAAGAGTTGTGAAGCATTTTTAAGCGTCAGCGGAATTCCGAGAACAATGGAAGAGTTCTGAAGCATTTTTAAACTTCAGCGGATTTCCGAGAACAATGGAAGAGTTCCGAAGCATTTTTAAACTTCAGCAGAATTCCGAGAACAATGGAAAAGTTCCGAAGCATTCTTAAACTTCAGCGGAATTCCGAAAACAATGGAAGAGTTCCGAATCATTTTTAAATGTCAGCGGAATTCCGAGAACAATAGAAGAGTTGTGAAGCATTTTTAAGCGTCAGCGGAATTCCGACAACAATGGAAGAGTTCCGAAGCATTTTTAAAAGTCAGCGGAATTCTGAGAACAATAGAAGAGTTGTGAAGCATTTTTAAGCGTCAGCGGAATTCCGAGAACAATGGAAGAATTCCGAAGCATTTTTAAACTTCAAAACTTCAGCAGAATTCCGAGAACAATGGAAGAGTTCCGAAGCATTCTTAAACTTCACCGCAATTCCGAGAACAATGGAAGAGTTCCGAAGCATTTTTAAACGTCAGCGGAATTCCGAGAACAATGGAAGAGTTCTGAAGCATTTTTAAACGTCAGCGGAATTTTGAAAACAATGGAAGATTTCCGAAGCATTTTTAAACGTCAGCGGAATTCTGCGAACACTGGAAGAGTTCCGAAGCATTTTTAAAAGTCAGCGGAATTCTGAGAACAATAGAAGAGTTGTGAAGCATTTTTAAGCGTCAGCGGAATTCCGAGAACAATGGAAGAGTTCCGAAGCATTCTTAAACTTCAGCGGAATTCCGAGAACAAGGGAAGAGTTCCGAAGCATTTTTAAAAGTCAGCGGAATTCCGAGAACAATAGAAGAGTTCAGAAGGATTTTTAAACTTCAGCAGAATTCCTGGATCAATGGAAGAGTTCCGAAGCATTTTTAAAAGTCAGCAGAATTCCGAGAACAATAGAAGGGTACCAAAGCATGTTTAAACTTCACCGGAATTCCGAGAACAATGGAAGAGTTCCGAAGCATTTTTAAACGTCAGCGGAATTTTGAAAACAATGGAAGATTTCCGAAGCATTTTTAAACTTCAGCAGAATTCCTGGATCAATGGAAGAGTTCCGAAGCATTTTTAAAAGTCAGCAGAATTCCGAGAACAATAGAAGAGTACCAAAGCATGTTTAAACTTCAGAGGAATTCTGAGAACAATGTAAGAGTTCCGAAGCATTTTTAAACTTCACCGGAATTCCGAGAACAATGGAAGAGTTCTGAAGCATTTTTAAACGTCAGTGGAATTTTGAAAACAATGGAAGATTTCCGAAGCATTTTTAATCGTCAGCAGAATTCTGCGAACACTGGAAGAGTTCCGAAGCATTTTTAAACTTCAGCGGAATTTGGAGAACAATCGAAGAGTTCCGAAGCATTTTTAAAAGTCAGCGGAATTCCGAGAACACTGGAAGAGTTCCGAAGCATTTTTAAACTTCAGCGGAATTTGGAGAACAATCAAAGAGTTCCGAAGCATTTTTAAAAGTCAGCGGAATTCCGAGAACAATGGAAGAGTTCCGAAGCATTTTTAAACGTCAGCGGAATTCCGAGAACAATGGAAGAGTTCTGAAGCCTTTTTAAATGTCAGCGGAATTCCGAGAACAATGGAAGACTTCTGAAGCATTTTTAAATGTCAGCGGAATTCTGAGAACAATGGAAGAGTTCCGAAGCATTTTTAAACTTCAGCAGAATTTGGAGAACAATCAAAGAGTTCCGAAGCATTTTTAAAAGTCAGCGGAATTCCGAGAACAATGGAAGAGTTGTGAAGCATTTTTAAACGTCAGCGGAATTCCGAGAACAATGGAAGAGTTCCGAAGCATTTTTAAACGTCAGCGGAATTCCGAGAACAATGGAAGAGCTCTGAAGCCTTTTTAAATGTCAGCGGAATTCCGAGAACAATGGAAGACTTCTGAAGCATTTTTAAATGTCAGCGGAATTCTGAGAACAATGGAAGAGTTCCGAAGCATTTTTAAACTTCAGCAGAATTCCGAGAACAATGGAAGAATTCTGAAGCATTTTTAAAAGTCAGCGGAATACTGAGAACAATGGAAGAGTTGTGAAGCATTTTTAAACGTCAGCGGAATTCCAGAACAATGGAAGAGTTCCGAAGCATTTTTAAATGTCAGCGGAATTCCGAGAACAATGGAAGAGTTCTGAAGCATTTTTAAACGTCAGCGGATTTTGAAAACAATGGAAGATTTCCGAAGCATTTTTAAACGTCAGCGGAATTTGGAGAACAATCGAAGAGTTCCGAAGCATTTTTAAACTTCAACGGAATTTGGAGAACAATCGAAGAGTTTCGAAGCAATTTTAAAAGTCAGCGGAATTCCGAGAACAATGGAAGAGTTGTGAAGCATTTTTAAACGTCAGTGGAATTCCAAGAACAATGGAAGAGTTCCGAAGCATTTTTAAATGTCAGCGGAATTCTGAGAACAATGGAAGAGTTCCGAAGCATTTTTAAACTTCAACAGAATTCCGAGAACAATGGAAGAGTTCCGAAGCATACTTAAACTTCAGCGGAATTCCGAGAACAATGGAAGAGTTCAGAAGCATTTTTAAAAGTCAGCGGAATTCCGAGAACAATGGAAGAGTTGTGAAGCATTTTTAAACGTCAGCGGAATTCCGAGAACAATGGAAGAGTTCCGAAGCATTTTTAAACGTCAGCGGAATTCCAAGAACAATGGAAGAGTTCTGAAGCCTTTTTAAATGTCAGCGTAATTCCGAGAACAATGGAAGAGTTCCGAAGCATTTTTAAACTTCAGCAGAATTCCGAGAACAATGGAAGAGTTCCGAAGCATTCTTAAACTTCAGCGGAATTCCGAAAACAATGGAAGAGTTCCGAAGCATTTTTAAATGTCAGCGGAATTCCGAGAACAATAGAAGAGTTGTGAAGCATTTTTAAGCGTCAGCGGAATTCCGAGAACAATGGAAGAGTTCCGAAGCATTTTTAAACTTCAGCAGAATTCCGAGAACAATGGAAGAGTTCCGAAGCATTTTTAAACTTCAGCAGAATTCCGAGAACAATGGAAGAGTTCCGAAGCATTCTTAAACTTCAGCGGAATTCCGAAAACAATGGAAGAGTTCCGAATCATTTTTAAATGTCAGCGGAATTCCGAGAACAATAGAAGAGTTGTGAAGCATTTTTAAACGTCAGTGGAATTCCAAGAACAATGGAAGAGTTCCGAAGCATTTTTAAATGTCAGCGGAATTCTGAGAACAATGGAAGAGTTCCGAAGCATTTTTAAACTTCAGCAGAATTCCGAGAACAATGGAAGAGTTCCGAAGCATACTTAAACTTCAGCGGAATTCCGAGAACAATGGAAGAGTTCAGAAGCATTTTTAAAAGTCAGCGGAATTCCGAGAACAATGGAAGAGTTGTGAAGCATTTTTAAACGTCAGCGGAATTCCGAGAACAATGGAAGAGTTCCGAAGCATTTTTAAACGTCAGCGGAATTCCAAGAACAATGGAACAGTTCTGAAGCCTTTTTAAATGTCAGCGTAATTCCGAGAACAATGGAAGAGTTCCGAAGCATTTTTAAACTTCAGCAGAATTCCGAGAACAATGGAAGAGTTCCGAAGCATTCTTAAACTTCAGCGGAATTCCGAAAACAATGGAAGAGTTCCGAAGCATTTTTAAATGTCAGCGGAATTCCGAGAACAATAGAAGAGTTGTGAAGCATTTTTAAGCGTCAGCGGAATTCCGAGAACAATGGAAGAGTTCCGAAGCATTTTTAAACTTCAGCAGAATTCCGAGAACAATGGAAGAGTTCCGAAGCATTTTTAAACTTCAGCAGAATTCCGAGAACAATGGAAGAGTTCCGAAGCATTCTTAAACTTCAGCGGAATTCCGAAAAAAATGGAAGAGTTCCGAATCATTTTTAAATGTCAGCGGAATTCCGAGAACAATAGAAGAGTTGTGAAGCATTTTTAAGCGTCAGCGGAATTCTGACAACAATGGAAGAGTTCCGAAGCATTTTTAAACGTCAGCGGAATTCCAGAACAATAGAAGAGTTGTGAAGCATTTTTAAGCGTCAGCGGAATTCCGACAACAATGGAAGAGTTCCGAAGCATTTTTAAACGTCAGCGGAATTCCAGAACAATGGAAGAGTTCCGAAGCATTTTTAAATGTCAGCGGAATTCCGAGAACAATGGAAGAGTTCTGAAGCATTTTTAAACGTCAGCGGATTTTGAAAACAATGGAAGATTTCCGAAGCATTTTTAAACGTCAGCGGAATTTGGAGAACAATCGAAGAGTTCCGAAGCATTTTTAAACTTCAACGGAATTTGGAGAACAATCGAAGAGTTCCGAAGCAATTTTAAAAGTCAGCGGAATTCCGAGAACAATGGAAGAGTTGTGAAGCATTTTTAAACGTCAGTGGAATTCCAAGAACAATGGAAGAGTTCCGAAGCATTTTTAAATGTCAGCGGAATTCTGAGAACAATGGAAGAGTTCCGAAGCATTTTTAAACTTCAGCAGAATTCCGAGAACAATGGAAGAGTTCCGAAGCATACTTAAACTTCTGCGGAATTCCGAAAACAATGGAAGAGTTCAGAAGCATTTTTAAAAGTCAGCGGAATTCCGAGAACAATGGAAGAGTTGTGAAGCATTTTTAAACGTCAGCGGAATTCCGAGAACAATGGAAGAGTTCCGAAGCATTTTTAAACGTCAGCGGAATTCCAAGAACAATGGAAGAGTTCTGAAGCCTTTTTAAATGTCAGCGTAATTCCGAGAACAATGGAAGAGTTCCGAAGCATTTTTAAACTTCAGCAGAATTCCGAGAACAATGGAAGAGTTCCGAAGCAATCTTAAACTTCAGCGGAATTCCGAAAACAATGGAAGAGTTCCGAAGCATTTTTAAATGTCAGCGGAATTCCGAGAACAATAGAAGAGTTGTGAAGCATTTTTAAGCGTCAGCGGAATTCCGAGAACAATGGAAGAGTTCCGAAGCATTTTTAAACTTCAGCGGATTTCCGAGAACAATGGAAGAGTTCCGAAGCATTTTTAAACTTCAGCAGAATTCCGAGAACAATGGAAGAGTTCCGAAGCATTCTTAAACTTCAGCGGAATTCCGAAAACAATGGAAGAGTTCCGAATCATTTTTAAATGTCAGCGGAATTCCGAGAACAATAGAAGAGTTGTGAAGCATTTTTAAGCGTCAGCGGAATTCCGACAACAATGGAAGAGTTCCGAAGCATTTTTAAACTTCAAAACTTCAGCAGAATTCCGAGAACAATGGAAGAGTTCCGAAGCATTCTTAAACTTCACCGCAATTCCGAGAACAATGGAAGAGTTCCGAAGCATTTTTAAACGTCAGCGGAATTCCGAGAACAATGGAAGAGTTCCGAAGCATTTTTAAACTTCAGCAGAATTCCGAGAACAATGGAAGAGTTCCGAAGCATTCTTAAACTTCAGCGGAATTCCGAAAAAAATGGAAGAGTTCCGAATCATTTTTAAATGTCAGCGGAATTCCGAGAACAATAGAAGAGTTGTGAAGCATTTTTAAGCGTCAGCGGAATTCCGACAACAATGGAAGAGTTCCGAAGCATTTTTAAACTTCAAAACTTCAGCAGAATTCCGAGAACAATGGAAGAGTTCCGAAGCATTCTTAAACTTCACCGCAATTCCGAGAACAATGGAAGAGTTCCGAAGCATTTTTAAACGTCAGCGGAATTCCGAGAACAATGGAAGAGTTCTGAAGCATTTTTAAACTTCAG
Source organism: Phyllobates terribilis (assembly GCF_046119375.1). Taxonomy (NCBI): domain Eukaryota; kingdom Metazoa; phylum Chordata; class Amphibia; order Anura; family Dendrobatidae; genus Phyllobates; species Phyllobates terribilis. Next base: position 6,812,745 of record NW_027362788.1, on the reverse strand, counting down.
CAGAATTCCGAGAACAATGGAAGAATTCTGAAGCATTTTTAAAAGTCAGCGGAATACTGAGAACAATGGAAGAGTTGTGAAGCATTTTTAAACGTCAGCGGAATTCCAGAACAATGGAAGAGTTCCGAATCATTTTTAAATGTCAGCGGAATTCCGAGAACAATAGAAGAGTTGTGAAGCATTTTTAAGCGTCAGCGGAATTCCGACAACAATGGAAGAGTTCCGAAGCATTTTTAAAAGTCAGCGGAATTCTGAGAACAATAGAAGAGTTGTGAAGCATTTTTAAGCATCAGCGGAATTCCGAGAACAATGGAAGAATTCCGAAGCATTTTTAAACTTCAAAACTTCAGCAGAATTCCGAGAACAATGGAAGAGTTCCGAAGCATTCTTAAACTTCACCGCAATTCCGAGAACAATGGAAGAGTTCCGAAGCATTTTTAAACGTCAGCGGAATTCCGAGAACAATGGAAGAGTTCTGAAGCATTTTTAAACGTCAGCGGAATTTTGAAAACAATGGAAGATTTCCGAAGCATTTTTAAACGTCAGCGGAATTCTGCGAACACTGGAAGAGTTCCGAAGCATTTTTAAAAGTCAGCGGAATTCTGAGAACAATAGAAGAGTTGTGAAGCATTTTTAAGCGTCAGCGGAATTCCGAGAACAATGGAAGAGTTCCGAAGCATTCTTAAACTTCAGCGGAATTCCGAGAACAAGGGAAGAGTTCCGAAGCATTTTTAAAAGTCAGCGGAATTCCGAGAACAATAGAAGAGTTCAGAAGCATTTTTAAACTTCAGCAGAATTCCTGGATCAATGGAAGAGTTCCGAAGCATTTTTAAAAGTCAGCAGAATTCCGAGAACAATAGAAGGGTACCAAAGCATGTTTAAACTTCACCGGAATTCCGAGAACAATGGAAGAGTTCCGAAGCATTTTTAAACGTCAGCGGAATTTAGAAAACAATGGAAGATTTCCGAAGCATTTTTAAACTTCAGCAGAATTCCTGGATCAATGGAAGAGTTCCGAAGCATTTTTAAAAGTCAGCAGAATTCCGAGAACAATAGAAGGGTACCAAAGCATGTTTAAACTTCAGAGGAATTCTGAGAACAATGTAAGAGTTCCGAAGCATTTTTAAACTTCACCGGAATTCCGAGAACAATGGAAGAGTTCTGAAGCATTTTTAAACGTCAGTGGAATTTTGAAAACAATGGAAGATTTCCGAAGCATTTTTAAACGTCAGCAGAATTCTGCGAACACTGGAAGAGTTCCGAAGCATTTTTAAACTTCAGCGGAATTTGGAGAACAATCGAAGAGTTCCGAAGCATTTTTAAAAGTCAGCGGAATTCCGAGAACACTGGAAGAGTTCCGAAGCATTTTTAAACTTCAGCGGAATTTGGAGAACAATCAAAGAGTTCCGAAGCATTTTTAAAAGTCAGCGGAATTCCGAGAACAATGGAAGAGTTGTGAAGCATTTTTAAACGTCAGCGGAATTCCGAGAACAATGGAAGAGTTCTGAAGCCTTTTTAAATGTCAGCGGAATTCCGAGAACAATGGAAGACTTCTGAAGCATTTTTAAATGTCAGCGGAATTCTGAGAACAATGGAAGAGTTCCGAAGCATTTTTAAACTTCAAAACTTCAGCAGAATTCCGAGAACAATGGAAGAGTTCCGAAGCATTCTTAAACTTCACCGCAATTCCGAGAACAATGGAAGAGTTCCGAAGCATTTTTAAACGTCAGCGGAATTCCGAGAACAATGGAAGAGTTCTGAAGCATTTTTAAACGTCAGCGGAATTTTGAAAACAATGGAAGATTTCCGAAGCATTTTTAAACGTCAGCGGAATTCTGCGAACACTGGAAGAGTTCCGAAGCATTTTTAAAAGTCAGCGGAATTCTGAGAACAATAGAAGAGTTGTGAAGCATTTTTAAGCGTCAGTGGAATTCCGACAACAATGGAAGAGTTCCGAAGCATTTTTAAACGTCAGCGGAATTCCAGAACAATGGAAGAGTTCCGAAGCATTTTTAAATGTCAGCGGAATTCCGAGAACAATGGAAGAGTTCTGAAGCATTTTTAAACGTCAGCGGATTTTGAAAACAATGGAAGATTTCCGAAGCATTTTTAAACGTCAGCGGAATTTGGAGAACAATCGAAGAGTTCCGAAGCATTTTTAAACTTCAACGGAATTTGGAGAACAATCGAAGAGTTCCGAAGCAATTTTAAAAGTCAGCGGAATTCCGAGAACAATGGAAGAGTTGTGAAGCATTTTTAAACGTCAGTGGAATTCCAAGAACAATGGAAGAGTTCCGAAGCATTTTTAAATGTCAGCGGAATTCTGAGAACAATGGAAGAGTTCCGAAGCATTTTTAAACTTCAGCAGAATTCCGAGAACAATGGAAGAGTTCCGAAGCATACTTAAACTTCAGCGGAATTCCGAAAACAATGGAAGAGTTCAGAAGCATTTTTAAAAGTCAGCGGAATTCCGAGAACAATGGAAGAGTTGTGAAGCATTTTTAAACGTCAGCGGAATTCCGAGAACAATGGAAGAGTTCCGAAGCATTTTTAAACGTCAGCGGAATTCCAAGAACAATGGAAGAGTTCTGAAGCCTTTTTAAATGTCAGCGTAATTCCGAGAACAATGGAAGAGTTCCGAAGCATTTTTAAACTTCAGCAGAATTCCGAGAACAATGGAAGAGTTCCGAAGCAATCTTAAACTTCAGCGGAATTCCGAAAACAATGGAAGAGTTCCGAAGCATTTTTAAATGTCAGCGGAATTCCGAGAACAATAGAAGAGTTGTGAAGCATTTTTAAGCGTCAGCGGAATTCCGAGAACAATGGAAGAGTTCCGAAGCATTTTTAAACTTCAGCGGATTTCCGAGAACAATGGAAGAGTTCCGAAGCATTTTTAAACTTCAGCAGAATTCCGAGAACAATGGAAGAGTTCCGAAGCATTCTTAAACTTCAGCGGAATTCCGAAAACAATGGAAGAGTTCCGAATCATTTTTAAATGTCAGCGGAATTCCGAGAACAATAGAAGAGTTGTGAAGCATTTTTAAGCGTCAGCGGAATTCCGACAACAATGGAAGAGTTCCGAAGCATTTTTAAAAGTCAGCGGAATTCTGAGAACAATAGAAGAGTTGTGAAGCATTTTTAAGCGTCAGCGGAATTCCGAGAACAATGGAAGAATTCCGAAGCATTTTTAAACTTCAAAACTTCAGCAGAATTCCGAGAACAATGGAAGAGTTCCGAAGCATTCTTAAACTTCACCGCAATTCCGAGAACAATGGAAGAGTTCCGAAGCATTTTTAAACGTCAGCGGAATTCCGAGAACAATGGAAGAGTTCTGAAGCATTTTTAAACTTCAGCAGAATTCCGAGAACAATGGAAGAATTCTGAAGCATTTTTAAAAGTCAGCGGAATACTGAGAACAATGGAAGAGTTGTGAAGCATTTTTAAACGTCAGCGGAATTCCAGAACAATGGAAGAGTTCCGAATCATTTTTAAATGTCAGCGGAATTCCGAGAACAATAGAAGAGTTGTGAAGCATTTTTAAGCGTCAGCGGAATTCCGACAACAATGGAAGAGTTCCGAAGCATTTTTAAAAGTCAGCGGAATTCTGAGAACAATAGAAGAGTTGTGAAGCATTTTTAAGCATCAGCGGAATTCCGAGAACAATGGAAGAATTCCGAAGCATTTTTAAACTTCAAAACTTCAGCAGAATTCCGAGAACAATGGAAGAGTTCCGAAGCATTCTTAAACTTCACCGCAATTCCGAGAACAATGGAAGAGTTCCGAAGCATTTTTAAACGTCAGCGGAATTCCGAGAACAATGGAAGAGTTCCGAAGCATTTTTAAACTTCAGCAGAATTCCGAGAACAATGGAAGAGTTCCGAAGCATTCTTAAACTTCAGCGGAATTCCGAAAAAAATGGAAGAGTTCCGAATCATTTTTAAATGTCAGCGGAATTCCGAGAACAATAGAAGAGTTGTGAAGCATTTTTAAGCGTCAGCGGAATTCCGACAACAATGGAAGAGTTCCGAAGCATTTTTAAACTTCAAAACTTCAGCAGAATTCCGAGAACAATGGAAGAGTTCCGAAGCATTCTTAAACTTCACCGCAATTCCGAGAACAATGGAAGAGTTCCGAAGCATTTTTAAACGTCAGCGGAATTCCGAGAACAATGGAAGAGTTCTGAAGCATTTTTAAACTTCAGCAGAATTCCGAGAACAATGGAAGAATTCTGAAGCATTTTTAAAAGTCAGCGGAATACTGAGAACAATGGAAGAGTTGTGAAGCATTTTTAAACGTCAGCGGAATTCCAGAACAATGGAAGAGTTCCGAATCATTTTTAAACGTCAGCGGAATTTTGAAAACAATGGAAGATTTCCGAAGCATTTTTAAACGTCAGCGGAATTCTGCGAACACTGGAAGAGTTCCGAAGCATTTTTAAAAGTCAGCGGAATTCTGAGAACAATAGAAGAGTTGTGAAGCATTTTTAAGCGTCAGCGGAATTCCGAGAACAATGGAAGAGTTCCGAAGCATTCTTAAACTTCAGCGGAATTCCGAGAACAAGGGAAGAGTTCCGAAGCATTTTTAAAAGTCAGCGGAATTCCGAGAACAATAGAAGAGTTCAGAAGCATTTTTAAACTTCAGCAGAATTCCTGGATCAATGGAAGAGTTCCGAAGCATTTTTAAAAGTCAGCAGAATTCCGAGAACAATAGAAGGGTACCAAAGCATGTTTAAACTTCACCGGAATTCCGAGAACAATGGAAGAGTTCCGAAGCATTTTTAAACGTCAGCGGAATTTTGAAAACAATGGAAGATTTCCGAAGCATTTTTAAACTTCAGCAGAATTCCTGGATCAATGGAAGAGTTCCGAAGCATTTTTAAAAGTCAGCAGAATTCCGAGAACAATAGAAGGGTACCAAAGCATGTTTAAACTTCAGAGGAATTCTGAGAACAATGTAAGAGTTCCGAAGCATTTTTAAACTTCACCGGAATTCCGAGAACAATGGAAGAGTTCCGAATCATTTTTAAATGTCAGCGGAATTCCGAGAACAATAGAAGAGTTGTGAAGCATTTTTAAGCGTCAGCGGAATTCCGACAACAATGGAAGAATTCCGAAGCATTTTTAAAAGTCAGCGGAATTCTGAGAACAATAGAAGAGTTGTGAAGCATTTTTAAGCGTCAGCGGAATTCCGAGAACAATGGAAGAATTCCGAAGCATTTTTAAACTTCAAAACTTCAGCAGAATTCCGAGAACAATGGAAGAGTTCCGAAGCATTCTTAAACTTCACCGCAATTCCGAGAACAATGGAAGAGTTCCGAAGCATTTTTAAACGTCAGCGGAATTCCGAGAACAATGGAAGAGTTCTGAAGCATTTTTAAACGTCAGCGGAATTTTGAAAACAATGGAAGATTTCCGAAGCATTTTTAAACGTCAGCGGAATTCTGCGAACACTGGAAGAGTTCCGAAGCATTTTTAAAAGTCAGCGGAATTCTGAGAACAATAGAAGAGTTGTGAAGCATTTTTAAGCGTCAGCGGAATTCCGAGAACAATGGAAGAGTTCCGAAGCATTCTTAAACTTCAGCGGAATTCCGAGAACAATCGAAGAGTTCCGAAGCATTTTTAAAAGTCAGCGGAATTCCGAGAACACTGGAAGAGTTCCGAAGCATTTTTAAACTTCAGCGGAATTTGGAGAACAATCGAAGAGTTCCGAAGCATTTTTAAAAGTCAGCGGAATTCCGAGAACACTGGAAGAGTTCCGAAGCATTTTTAAACTTCAGCGGAATTTGGAGAACAATCAAAGAGTTCCGAAGCATTTTTAAAAGTCAGCGGAATTCCGAGAACAATGGAAGAGTTGTGAAGCATTTTTAAACGTCAGCGGAATTCCGAGAACAATGGAAGAGTTCTGAAGCCTTTTTAAATGTCAGCGGAATTCCGAGAACAATGGAAGACTTCTGAAGCATTTTTAAATGTCAGCGGAATTCTGAGAACAATGGAAGAGTTCCGAAGCATTTTTAAACTTCAAAACTTCAGCAGAATTCCGAGAACAATGGAAGAGTTCCGAAGCATTCTTAAACTTCACCGCAATTCCGAGAACAATGGAAGAGTTCCGAAGCATTTTTAAACGTCAGCGGAATTCCGAGAACAATGGAAGAGTTCTGAAGCATTTTTAAACGTCAGCGGAATTTTGAAAACAATGGAAGATTTCCGAAGCATTTTTAAACGTCAGCGGAATTCTGCGAACACTGGAAGAGTTCCGAAGCATTTTTAAAAGTCAGCGGAATTCTGAGAACAATAGAAGAGTTGTGAAGCATTTTTAAGCGTCAGTGGAATTCCGACAACAATGGAAGAGTTCCGAAGCATTTTTAAACGTCAGCGGAATTCCAGAACAATGGAAGAGTTCCGAAGCATTTTTAAATGTCAGCGGAATTCCGAGAACAATGGAAGAGTTCTGAAGCATTTTTAAACGTCAGCGGATTTTGAAAACAATGGAAGATTTCCGAAGCATTTTTAAACGTCAGCGGAATTTGGAGAACAATCGAAGAGTTCCGAAGCATTTTTAAACTTCAACGGAATTTGGAGAACAATCGAAGAGTTCCGAAGCAATTTTAAAAGTCAGCGGAATTCCGAGAACAATGGAAGAGTTGTGAAGCATTTTTAAACGTCAGTGGAATTCCAAGAACAATGGAAGAGTTCCGAAGCATTTTTAAATGTCAGCGGAATTCTGAGAACAATGGAAGAGTTCCGAAGCATTTTTAAACTTCAGCAGAATTCCGAGAACAATGGAAGAGTTCCGAAGCATACTTAAACTTCAGCGGAATTCCGAAAACAATGGAAGAGTTCAGAAGCATTTTTAAAAGTCAGCGGAATTCCGAGAACAATGGAAGAGTTGTGAAGCATTTTTAAACGTCAGCGGAATTCCGAGAACAATGGAAGAGTTCCGAAGCATTTTTAAACGTCAGCGGAATTCCAAGAACAATGGAAGAGTTCTGAAGCCTTTTTAAATGTCAGCGTAATTCCGAGAACAATGGAAGAGTTCCGAAGCATTTTTAAACTTCAGCAGAATTCCGAGAACAATGGAAGAGTTCCGAAGCAATCTTAAACTTCAGCGGAATTCCGAAAACAATGGAAGAGTTCCGAAGCATTTTTAAATGTCAGCGGAATTCCGAGAACAATAGAAGAGTTGTGAAGCATTTTTAAGCGTCAGCGGAATTCCGAGAACAATGGAAGAGTTCCGAAGCATTTTTAAAAGTCAGCGGAATTCTGAGAACAATAGAAGAGTTGTGAAGCATTTTTAAGCGTCAGCGGAATTCCGAGAACAATGGAAGAGTTCCGAAGCATTCTTAAACTTCAGCGGAATTCCGAGAACAAGGGAAGAGTTCCGAAGCATTTTTAAAAGTCAGCGGAATTCCGAGAACAATAGAAGAGTTCAGAAGCATTTTTAAACTTCAGCAGAATTCCTGGATCAATGGAAGAGTTCCGAAGCATTTTTAAAAGTCAGCAGAATTCCGAGAACAATAGAAGGGTACCAAAGCATGTTTAAACTTCACCGGAATTCCGAGAACAATGGAAGAGTTCCGAAGCATTTTTAAACGTCAGCGGAATTTAGAAAACAATGGAAGATTTCCGAAGCATTTTTAAACTTCAGCAGAATTCCTGGATCAATGGAAGAGTTCCGAAGCATTTTTAAAAGTCAGCAGAATTCCGAGAACAATAGAAGGGTACCAAAGCATGTTTAAACTTCAGAGGAATTCTGAGAACAATGTAAGAGTTCCGAAGCATTTTTAAACTTCACCGGAATTCCGAGAACAATGGAAGAGTTCTGAAGCATTTTTAAACGTCAGTGGAATTTTGAAAACAATGGAAGATTTCCGAAGCATTTTTAAACGTCAGCAGAATTCTGCGAACACTGGAAGAGTTCCGAAGCATTTTTAAACTTCAGCGGAATTTGGAGAACAATCGAAGAGTTCCGAAGCATTTTTAAAAGTCAGCGGAATTCCGAGAACACTGGAAGAGTTCCGAAGCATTTTTAAACTTCAGCGGAATTTGGAGAACAATCAAAGAGTTCCGAAGCATTTTTAAAAGTCAGCGGAATTCCGAGAACAATGGAAGAGTTGTGAAGCATTTTTAAACGTCAGCGGAATTCCGAGAACAATGGAAGAGTTCTGAAGCCTTTTTAAATGTCAGCGGAATTCCGAGAACAATGGAAGACTTCTGAAGCATTTTTAAATGTCAGCGGAATTCTGAGAACAATGGAAGAGTTCCGAAGCATTTTTAAACTTCAAAACTTCAGCAGAATTCCGAGAACAATGGAAGAGTTCCGAAGCATTCTTAAACTTCACCGCAATTCCGAGAACAATGGAAGAGTTCCGAAGCATTTTTAAACGTCAGCGGAATTCCGAGAACAATGGAAGAGTTCTGAAGCATTTTTAAACGTCAGCGGAATTTTGAAAACAATGGAAGATTTCCGAAGCATTTTTAAACGTCAGCGGAATTCTGCGAACACTGGAAGAGTTCCGAAGCATTTTTAAAAGTCAGCGGAATTCTGAGAACAATAGAAGAGTTGTGAAGCATTTTTAAGCGTCAGTGGAATTCCGACAACAATGGAAGAGTTCCGAAGCATTTTTAAACGTCAGCGGAATTCCAGAACAATGGAAGAGTTCCGAAGCATTTTTAAATGTCAGCGGAATTCCGAGAACAATGGAAGAGTTCTGAAGCATTTTTAAACGTCAGCGGATTTTGAAAACAATGGAAGATTTCCGAAGCATTTTTAAACGTCAGCGGAATTTGGAGAACAATCGAAGAGTTCCGAAGCATTTTTAAACTTCAACGGAATTTGGAGAACAATCGAAGAGTTCCGAAGCAATTTTAAAAGTCAGCGGAATTCCGAGAACAATGGAAGAGTTGTGAAGCATTTTTAAACGTCAGTGGAATTCCAAGAACAATGGAAGAGTTCCGAAGCATTTTTAAATGTCAGCGGAATTCTGAGAACAATGGAAGAGTTCCGAAGCATTTTTAAACTTCAGCAGAATTCCGAGAACAATGGAAGAGTTCCGAAGCATACTTAAACTTCAGCGGAATTCCGAAAACAATGGAAGAGTTCAGAAGCATTTTTAAAAGTCAGCGGAATTCCGAGAACAATGGAAGAGTTGTGAAGCATTTTTAAACGTCAGCGGAATTCCGAGAACAATGGAAGAGTTCCGAAGCATTTTTAAACGTCAGCGGAATTCCAAGAACAATGGAAGAGTTCTGAAGCCTTTTTAAATGTCAGCGTAATTCCGAGAACAATGGAAGAGTTCCGAAGCATTTTTAAACTTCAGCAGAATTCCGAGAACAATGGAAGAGTTCCGAAGCAATCTTAAACTTCAGCGGAATTCCGAAAACAATGGAAGAGTTCCGAAGCATTTTTAAATGTCAGCGGAATTCCGAGAACAATAGAAGAGTTGTGAAGCATTTTTAAGCGTCAGCGGAATTCCGAGAACAATGGAAGAGTTCCGAAGCATTTTTAAACTTCAGCGGATTTCCGAGAACAATGGAAGAGTTCCGAAGCATTTTTAAACTTCAGCAGAATTCCGAGAACAATGGAAGAGTTCCGAAGCATTCTTAAACTTCAGCGGAATTCCGAAAACAATGGAAGAGTTCCGAATCATTTTTAAATGTCAGCGGAATTCCGAGAACAATAGAAGAGTTGTGAAGCATTTTTAAGCGTCAGCGGAATTCCGACAACAATGGAAGAGTTCCGAAGCATTTTTAAAAGTCAGCGGAATTCTGAGAACAATAGAAGAGTTGTGAAGCATTTTTAAGCGTCAGCGGAATTCCGAGAACAATGGAAGAATTCCGAAGCATTTTTAAACTTCAAAACTTCAGCAGAATTCCGAGAACAATGGAAGAGTTCCGAAGCATTCTTAAACTTCACCGCAATTCCGAGAACAATGGAAGAGTTCCGAAGCATTTTTAAACGTCAGCGGAATTCCGAGAACAATGGAAGAGTTCTGAAGCATTTTTAAACTTCAGCAGAATTCCGAGAACAATGGAAGAATTCTGAAGCATTTTTAAAAGTCAGCGGAATACTGAGAACAATGGAAGAGTTGTGAAGCATTTTTAAACGTCAGCGGAATTCCAGAACAATGGAAGAGTTCCGAATCATTTTTAAATGTCAGCGGAATTCCGAGAACAATAGAAGAGTTGTGAAGCATTTTTAAGCGTCAGCGGAATTCCGACAACAATGGAAGAGTTCCGAAGCATTTTTAAAAGTCAGCGGAATTCTGAGAACAATAGAAGAGTTGTGAAGCATTTTTAAGCATCAGCGGAATTCCGAGAACAATGGAAGAATTCCGAAGCATTTTTAAACTTCAAAACTTCAGCAGAATTCCGAGAACAATGGAAGAGTTCCGAAGCATTCTTAAACTTCACCGCAATTCCGAGAACAATGGAAGAGTTCCGAAGCATTTTTAAACGTCAGCGGAATTCCGAGAACAATGGAAGAGTTCTGAAGCATTTTTAAACGTCAGCGGAATTTTGAAAACAATGGAAGATTTCCGAAGCATTTTTAAACGTCAGCGGAATTCTGCGAACACTGGAAGAGTTCCGAAGCATTTTTAAAAGTCAGCGGAATTCTGAGAACAATAGAAGAGTTGTGAAGCATTTTTAAGCGTCAGCGGAATTCCGAGAACAATGGAAGAGTTCCGAAGCATTCTTAAACTTCAGCGGAATTCCGAGAACAAGGGAAGAGTTCCGAAGCATTTTTAAAAGTCAGCGGAATTCCGAGAACAATAGAAGAGTTCAGAAGCATTTTTAAACTTCAGCAGAATTCCTGGATCAATGGAAGAGTTCCGAAGCATTTTTAAAAGTCAGCAGAATTCCGAGAACAATAGAAGGGTACCAAAGCATGTTTAAACTTCACCGGAATTCCGAGAACAATGGAAGAGTTCCGAAGCATTTTTAAACGTCAGCGGAATTTTGAAAACAATGGAAGATTTCCGAAGCATTTTTAAACTTCAGCAGAATTCCTGGATCAATGGAAGAGTTCCGAAGCATTTTTAAAAGTCAGCAGAATTCCGAGAACAATAGAAGGGTACCAAAGCATGTTTAAACTTCAGAGGAATTCTGAGAACAATGTAAGAGTTCCGAAGCATTTTTAAACTTCACCGGAATTCCGAGAACAATGGAAGAGTTCCGAATCATTTTTAAATGTCAGCGGAATTCCGAGAACAATAGAAGAGTTGTGAAGCATTTTTAAGCGTCAGCGGAATTCCGACAACAATGGAAGAATTCCGAAGCATTTTTAAAAGTCAGCGGAATTCTGAGAACAATAGAAGAGTTGTGAAGCATTTTTAAGCGTCAGCGGAATTCCGAGAACAATGGAAGAATTCCGAAGCATTTTTAAACTTCAAAACTTCAGCAGAATTCCGAGAACAATGGAAGAGTTCCGAAGCATTCTTAAACTTCACCGCAATTCCGAGAACAATGGAAGAGTTCCGAAGCATTTTTAAACGTCAGCGGAATTCCGAGAACAATGGAAGAGTTCTGAAGCATTTTTAAACGTCAGCGGAATTTTGAAAACAATGGAAGATTTCCGAAGCATTTTTAAACGTCAGCGGAATTCTGCGAACACTGGAAGAGTTCCGAAGCATTTTTAAAAGTCAGCGGAATTCTGAGAACAATAGAAGAGTTGTGAAGCATTTTTAAGCGTCAGCGGAATTCCGAGAACAATGGAAGAGTTCCGAAGCATTCTTAAACTTCAGCGGAATTCCGAGAACAATCGAAGAGTTCCGAAGCATTTTTAAAAGTCAGCGGAATTCCGAGAACACTGGAAGAGTTCCGAAGCATTTTTAAACTTCAGCGGAATTTGGAGAACAATCGAAGAGTTCCGAAGCATTTTTAAAAGTCAGCGGAATTCCGAGAACACTGGAAGAGTTCCGAAGCATTTTTAAACTTCAGCGGAATTTGGAGAACAATCAAAGAGTTCCGAAGCATTTTTAAAAGTCAGCGGAATTCCGAGAACAATGGAAGAGTTGTGAAGCATTTTTAAACGTCAGCGGAATTCCGAGAACAATGGAAGAGTTCTGAAGCCTTTTTAAATGTCAGCGGAATTCCGAGAACAATGGAAGACTTCTGAAGCATTTTTAAATGTCAGCGGAATTCTGAGAACAATGGAAGAGTTCCGAAGCATTTTTAAACTTCAAAACTTCAGCAGAATTCCGAGAACAATGGAAGAGTTCCGAAGCATTCTTAAACTTCACCGCAATTCCGAGAACAATGGAAGAGTTCCGAAGCATTTTTAAACGTCAGCGGAATTCCGAGAACAATGGAAGAGTTCTGAAGCATTTTTAAACGTCAGCGGAATTTTGAAAACAATGGAAGATTTCCGAAGCATTTTTAAACGTCAGCGGAATTCTGCGAACACTGGAAGAGTTCCGAAGCATTTTTAAAAGTCAGCGGAATTCTGAGAACAATAGAAGAGTTGTGAAGCATTTTTAAGCGTCAGTGGAATTCCGACAACAATGGAAGAGTTCCGAAGCATTTTTAAACGTCAGCGGAATTCCAGAACAATGGAAGAGTTCCGAAGCATTTTTAAATGTCAGCGGAATTCCGAGAACAATGGAAGAGTTCTGAAGCATTTTTAAACGTCAGCGGATTTTGAAAACAATGGAAGATTTCCGAAGCATTTTTAAACGTCAGCGGAATTTGGAGAACAATCGAAGAGTTCCGAAGCATTTTTAAACTTCAACGGAATTTGGAGAACAATCGAAGAGTTCCGAAGCAATTTTAAAAGTCAGCGGAATTCCGAGAACAATGGAAGAGTTGTGAAGCATTTTTAAACGTCAGTGGAATTCCAAGAACAATGGAAGAGTTCCGAAGCATTTTTAAATGTCAGCGGAATTCTGAGAACAATGGAAGAGTTCCGAAGCATTTTTAAACTTCAGCAGAATTCCGAGAACAATGGAAGAGTTCCGAAGCATACTTAAACTTCAGCGGAATTCCGAAAACAATGGAAGAGTTCAGAAGCATTTTTAAAAGTCAGCGGAATTCCGAGAACAATGGAAGAGTTGTGAAGCATTTTTAAACGTCAGCGGAATTCCGAGAACAATGGAAGAGTTCCGAAGCATTTTTAAACGTCAGCGGAATTCCAAGAACAATGGAAGAGTTCTGAAGCCTTTTTAAATGTCAGCGTAATTCCGAGAACAATGGAAGAGTTCCGAAGCATTTTTAAACTTCAGCAGAATTCCGAGAACAATGGAAGAGTTCCGAAGCAATCTTAAACTTCAGCGGAATTCCGAAAACAATGGAAGAGTTCCGAAGCATTTTTAAATGTCAGCGGAATTCCGAGAACAATAGAAGAGTTGTGAAGCATTTTTAAGCGTCAGCGGAATTCCGAGAACAATGGAAGAGTTCCGAAGCATTTTTAAACTTCAGCGGATTTCCGAGAACAATGGAAGAGTTCCGAAGCATTTTTAAACTTCAGCAGAATTCCGAGAACAATGGAAGAGTTCCGAAGCATTCTTAAACTTCAGCGGAATTCCGAAAACAATGGAAGAGTTCCGAATCATTTTTAAATGTCAGCGGAATTCCGAGAACAATAGAAGAGTTGTGAAGCATTTTTAAGCGTCAGCGGAATTCCGACAACAATGGAAGAGTTCCGAAGCATTTTTAAAAGTCAGCGGAATTCTGAGAACAATAGAAGAGTTGTGAAGCATTTTTAAGCGTCAGCGGAATTCCGAGAACAATGGAAGAATTCCGAAGCATTTTTAAACTTCAAAACTTCAGCAGAATTCCGAGAACAATGGAAGAGTTCCGAAGCATTCTTAAACTTCACCGCAATTCCGAGAACAATGGAAGAGTTCCGAAGCATTTTTAAACGTCAGCGGAATTCCGAGAACAATGGAAGAGTTCTGAAGCATTTTTAAACTTCAGCAGAATTCCGAGAACAATGGAAGAATTCTGAAGCATTTTTAAAAGTCAGCGGAATACTGAGAACAATGGAAGAGTTGTGAAGCATTTTTAAACGTCAGCGGAATTCCAGAACAATGGAAGAGTTCCGAATCATTTTTAAATGTCAGCGGAATTCCGAGAACAATAGAAGAGTTGTGAAGCATTTTTAAGCGTCAGCGGAATTCCGACAACAATGGAAGAGTTCCGAAGCATTTTTAAAAGTCAGCGGAATTCTGAGAACAATAGAAGAGTTGTGAAGCATTTTTAAGCATCAGCGGAATTCCGAGAACAATGGAAGAATTCCGAAGCATTTTTAAACTTCAAAACTTCAGCAGAATTCCGAGAACAATGGAAGAGTTCCGAAGCATTCTTAAACTTCACCGCAATTCCGAGAACAATGGAAGAGTTCCGAAGCATTTTTAAACGTCAGCGGAATTCCGAGAACAATGGAAGAGTTCTGAAGCATTTTTAAACGTCAGCGGAATTTTGAAAACAATGGAAGATTTCCGAAGCATTTTTAAACGTCAGCGGAATTCTGCGAACACTGGAAGAGTTCCGAAGCATTTTTAAAAGTCAGCGGAATTCTGAGAACAATAGAAGAGTTGTGAAGCATTTTTAAGCGTCAGCGGAATTCCGAGAACAATGGAAGAGTTCCGAAGCATTCTTAAACTTCAGCGGAATTCCGAGAACAAGGGAAGAGTTCCGAAGCATTTTTAAAAGTCAGCGGAATTCCGAGAACAATAGAAGAGTTCAGAAGCATTTTTAAACTTCAGCAGAATTCCTGGATCAATGGAAGAGTTCCGAAGCATTTTTAAAAGTCAGCAGAATTCCGAGAACAATAGAAGGGTACCAAAGCATGTTTAAACTTCACCGGAATTCCGAGAACAATGGAAGAGTTCCGAAGCATTTTTAAACGTCAGCGGAATTTTGAAAACAATGGAAGATTTCCGAAGCATTTTTAAACTTCAGCAGAATTCCTGGATCAATGGAAGAGTTCCGAAGCATTTTTAAAAGTCAGCAGAATTCCGAGAACAATAGAAGGGTACCAAAGCATGTTTAAACTTCAGAGGAATTCTGAGAACAATGTAAGAGTTCCGAAGCATTTTTAAACTTCACCGGAATTCCGAGAACAATGGAAGAGTTCCGAATCATTTTTAAATGTCAGCGGAATTCCGAGAACAATAGAAGAGTTGTGAAGCATTTTTAAGCGTCAGCGGAATTCCGACAACAATGGAAGAATTCCGAAGCATTTTTAAAAGTCAGCGGAATTCTGAGAACAATAGAAGAGTTGTGAAGCATTTTTAAGCGTCAGCGGAATTCCGAGAACAATGGAAGAATTCCGAAGCATTTTTAAACTTCAAAACTTCAGCAGAATTCCGAGAACAATGGAAGAGTTCCGAAGCATTCTTAAACTTCACCGCAATTCCGAGAACAATGGAAGAGTTCCGAAGCATTTTTAAACGTCAGCGGAATTCCGAGAACAATGGAAGAGTTCTGAAGCATTTTTAAACGTCAGCGGAATTTTGAAAACAATGGAAGATTTCCGAAGCATTTTTAAACGTCAGCGGAATTCTGCGAACACTGGAAGAGTTCCGAAGCATTTTTAAAAGTCAGCGGAATTCTGAGAACAATAGAAGAGTTGTGAAGCATTTTTAAGCGTCAGCGGAATTCCGAGAACAATGGAAGAGTTCCGAAGCATTCTTAAACTTCAGCGGAATTCCGAGAACAATCGAAGAGTTCCGAAGCATTTTTAAAAGTCAGCGGAATTACGAGAACACTGGAAGAGTTCCGAAGCATTTTTAAACTTCAGCGGAATTTGGAGAACAATCGAAGAGTTCCGAAGCATTTTTAAAAGTCAGCGGAATTCCGAGAACACTGGAAGAGTTCCGAAGCATTTTTAAACTTCAGCGGAATTTGGAGAACAATCAAAGAGTTCCGAAGCATTTTTAAAAGTCAGCGGAATTCCGAGAACAATGGAAGAGTTGTGAAGCATTTTTAAACGTCAGCGGAATTCCGAGAACAATGGAAGAGTTCTGAAGCCTTTTTAAATGTCAGCGGAATTCCGAGAACAATGGAAGACTTCTGAAGCATTTTTAAATGTCAGCGGAATTCTGAGAACAATGGAAGAGTTCCGAAGCATTTTTAAACTTCAAAACTTCAGCAGAATTCCGAGAACAATGGAAGAGTTCCGAAGCATTCTTAAACTTCACCGCAATTCCGAGAACAATGGAAGAGTTCCGAAGCATTTTTAAACGTCAGCGGAATTCCGAGAACAATGGAAGAGTTCTGAAGCATTTTTAAACGTCAGCGGAGTTTTGAAAACAATGGAAGATTTCCGAAGCATTTTTAAACGTCAGCGGAATTCTGCGAACACTGGAAGAGTTCCGAAGCATTTTTAAAAGTCAGCGGAATTCTGAGAACAATAGAAGAGTTGTGAAGCATTTTTAAGCGTCAGTGGAATTCCGACAACAATGGAAGAGTTCCGAAGCATTTTTAAACGTCAGCGGAATTCCAGAACAATGGAAGAGTTCCGAAGCATTTTTAAATGTCAGCGGAATTCCGAGAACAATGGAAGAGTTCTGAAGCATTTTTAAACGTCAGCGGATTTTGAAAACAATGGAAGATTTCCGAAGCATTTTTAAACGTCAGCGGAATTTGGAGAACAATCGAAGAGTTCCGAAGCATTTTTAAACTTCAACGGAATTTGGAGAACAATCGAAGAGTTCCGAAGCAATTTTAAAAGTCAGCGGAATTCCGAGAACAATGGAAGAGTTGTGAAGCATTTTTAAACGTCAGTGGAATTCCAAGAACAATGGAAGAGTTCCGAAGCATTTTTAAATGTCAGCGGAATTCTGAGAACAATGGAAGAGTTCCGAAGCATTTTTAAACTTCAGCAGAATTCCGAGAACAATGGAAGAGTTCCGAAGCATACTTAAACTTCAGCGGAATTCCGAAAACAATGGAAGAGTTCAGAAGCATTTTTAAAAGTCAGCGGAATTCCGAGAACAATGGAAGAGTTGTGAAGCATTTTTAAACGTCAGCGGAATTCCGAGAACAATGGAAGAGTTCCGAAGCATTTTTAAACGTCAGCGGAATTCCAAGAACAATGGAAGAGTTCTGAAGCCTTTTTAAATGTCAGCGTAATTCCGAGAACAATGGAAGAGTTCCGAAGCATTTTTAAACTTCAGCAGAATTCCGAGAACAATGGAAGAGTTCCGAAGCAATCTTAAACTTCAGCGGAATTCCGAAAACAATGGAAGAGTTCCGAAGCATTTTTAAATGTCAGCGGAATTCCGAGAACAATAGAAGAGTTGTGAAGCATTTTTAAGCGTCAGCGGAATTCCGAGAACAATGGAAGAGTTCCGAAGCATTTTTAAACTTCAGCGGATTTCCGAGAACAATGGAAGAGTTCCGAAGCATTTTTAAACTTCAGCAGAATTCCGAGAACAATGGAAGAGTTCCGAAGCATTCTTAAACTTCAGCGGAATTCCGAAAACAATGGAAGAGTTCCGAATCATTTTTAAATGTCAGCGGAATTCCGAGAACAATAGAAGAGTTGTGAAGCATTTTTAAGCGTCAGCGGAATTCCGACAACAATGGAAGAGTTCCGAAGCATTTTTAAAAGTCAGCGGAATTCTGAGAACAATAGAAGAGTTGTGAAGCATTTTTAAGCGTCAGCGGAATTCCGAGAACAATGGAAGAATTCCGAAGCATTTTTAAACTTCAAAACTTCAGCAGAATTCCGAGAACAATGGAAGAGTTCCGAAGCATTCTTAAACTTCACCGCAATTCCGAGAACAATGGAAGAGTTCCGAAGCATTTTTAAACGTCAGCGGAATTCCGAGAACAATGGAAGAGTTCTGAAGCATTTTTAAACTTCAGCAGAATTCCGAGAACAATGGAAGAATTCTGAAGCATTTTTAAAAGTCAGCGGAATACTGAGAACAATGGAAGAGTTGTGAAGCATTTTTAAACGTCAGCGGAATTCCAGAACAATGGAAGAGTTCCGAATCATTTTTAAATGTCAGCGGAATTCCGAGAACAATAGAAGAGTTGTGAAGCATTTTTAAGCGTCAGCGGAATTCCGAGAACAATGGAAGAATTCCGAAGCATTTTTAAACTTCAAAACTTCAGCAGAATTCCGAGAACAATGGAAGAGTTCCGAAGCATTCTTAAACTTCACCGCAATTCCGAGAACAATGGAAGAGTTCCGAAGCATTTTTAAACGTCAGCGGAATTCCGAGAACAATGGAAGAGTTCTGAAGCATTTTTAAACGTCAGCGGAATTTTGAAAACAATGGAAGATTTCCGAAGCATTTTTAAACGTCAGCGGAATTCTGCGAACACTGGAAGAGTTCCGAAGCATTTTTAAAAGTCAGCGGAATTCTGAGAACAATAGAAGAGTTGTGAAGCATTTTTAAGCGTCAGCGGAATTCCGAGAACAATGGAAGAGTTCCGAAGCATTCTTAAACTTCAGCGGAATTCCGAGAACAAGGGAAGAGTTCCGAAGCATTTTTAAAAGTCAGCGGAATTCCGAGAACAATAGAAGAGTTCAGAAGCATTTTTAAACTTCAGCAGAATTCCTGGATCAATGGAAGAGTTCCGAAGCATTTTTAAAAGTCAGCAGAATTCCGAGAACAATAGAAGGGTACCAAAGCATGTTTAAACTTCACCGGAATTCCGAGAACAATGGAAGAGTTCCGAAGCATTTTTAAACGTCAGCGGAATTTTGAAAACAATGGAAGATTTCCGAAGCATTTTTAAACTTCAGCAGAATTCCTGGATCAATGGAAGAGTTCCGAAGCATTTTTAAAAGTCAGCAGAATTCCGAGAACAATAGAAGGGTACCAAAGCATGTTTAAACTTCAGAGGAATTCTGAGAACAATGTAAGAGTTCCGAAGCATTTTTAAACTTCACCGGAATTCCGAGAACAATGGAAGAGTTCCGAATCATTTTTAAATGTCAGCGGAATTCCGAGAACAATAGAAGAGTTGTGAAGCATTTTTAAGCGTCAGCGGAATTCCGACAACAATGGAAGAATTCCGAAGCATTTTTAAAAGTCAGCGGAATTCTGAGAACAATAGAAGAGTTGTGAAGCATTTTTAAGCATCAGCGGAATTCCGAGAACAATGGAAGAATTCCGAAGCATTTTTAAACTTCAAAACTTCAGCAGAATTCCGAGAACAATGGAAGAGTTCCGAAGCATTCTTAAACTTCACCGCAATTCCGAGAACAATGGAAGAGTTCCGAAGCATTTTTAAACGTCAGCGGAATTCCGAGAACAATGGAAGAGTTCTGAAGCATTTTTAAACGTCAGCGGAATTTTGAAAACAATGGAAGATTTCCGAAGCATTTTTAAACGTCAGCGGAATTCTGCGAACACTGGAAGAGTTCCGAAGCATTTTTAAAAGTCAGCGGAATTCTGAGAACAATAGAAGAGTTGTGAAGCATTTTTAAGCGTCAGCGGAATTCCGAGAACAATGGAAGAGTTCCGAAGCATTCTTAAACTTCAGCGGAATTCCGAGAACAAGGGAAGAGTTCCGAAGCATTTTTAAAAGTCAGCGGAATTCCAAGAACAATAGAAGAGTTCAGAAGCATTTTTAAACTTCAGCAGAATTCCTGGATCAATGGAAGAGTTCCGAAGCATTTTTAAAAGTCAGCAGAATTCCGAGAACAATAGAAGGGTACCAAAGCATGTTTAAACTTCACCGGAATTCCGAGAACAATGGAAGAGTTCCGAAGCATTTTTAAACGTCAGCGGAATTTTGAAAACAATGGAAGATTTCCGAAGCATTTTTAAACTTCAGCAGAATTCCTGGATCAATGGAAGAGTTCCGAAGCATTTTTAAAAGTCAGCAGAATTCCGAGAACAATAGAAGGGTACCAAAGCATGTTTAAACTTCAGAGGAATTCTGAGAACAATGTAAGAGTTCCGAAGCATTTTTAAACTTCACCGGAATTCCGAGAACAATGGAAGAGTTCTGAAGCATTTTTAAACGTCAGTGGAATTTTGAAAACAATGGAAGATTTCCGAAGCATTTTTAAACGTCAGCAGAATTCTGCGAACACTGGAAGAGTTCCGAAGCATTTTTAAACTTCAGCGGAATTTGGAGAACAATCGAAGAGTTCCGAAGCATTTTTAAAAGTCAGCGGAATTCCGAGAACACTGGAAGAGTTCCGAAGCATTTTTAAACTTCAGCGGAATTTGGAGAACAATCAAAGAGTTCCGAAGCATTTTTAAACGTCAGCGGAATTCCGAGAACAATGGAAGAGTTGTGAAGCATTTTTAAACGTCAGCGGAATTCCGAGAACAATGGAAGAGTTCCGAAGCATTTTTAAACGTCAGCGGAATTCCAAGAACAATGGAACAGTTCTGAAGCCTTTTTAAATGTCAGCGTAATTCCGAGAACAATGGAAGAGTTCCGAAGCATTTTTAAACTTCAGCAGAATTCCGAGAACAATGGAAGAGTTCCGAAGCATTCTTAAACTTCAGCGGAATTCCGAAAACAATGGAAGAGTTCCGAAGCATTTTTAAATGTCAGCGGAATTCCGAGAACAATAGAAGAGTTGTGAAGCATTTTTAAGCGTCAGCGGAATTCCGAGAACAATGGAAGAGTTCCGAAGCATTTTTAAACTTCAGCAGAATTCCGAGAACAATGGAAGAGTTCCGAAGCATTTTTAAACTTCAGCAGAATTCCGAGAACAATGGAAGAGTTCCGAAGCATTCTTAAACTTCAGCGGAATTCCGAAAAAAATGGAAGAGTTCCGAATCATTTTTAAATGTCAGCGGAATTCCGAGAACAATAGAAGAGTTGTGAAGCATTTTTAAGCGTCAGCGGAATTCCGACAACAATGGAAGAGTTCCGAAGCATTTTTAAAAATCAGCGGAATTCTGAGAACAATAGAAGAGTTGTGAAGCATTTTTAAGCGTCAGCGGAATTCCGAGAACAATGGAAGAATTCCGAAGCATTTTTAAACTTCAAAACTTCAGCAGAATTCCGAGAACAATGGAAGAGTTCCGAAGCATTCTTAAACTTCACCGCAATTCCGAGAACAATGGAAGAGTTCCGAAGCATTTTTAAACGTCAGCGGAATTCCGAGAACAATGGAAGAGTTCTGAAGCATTTTTAAACGTCAGCGGAATTTTGAAAACAATGGAAGATTTCCGAAGCATTTTTAAACGTCAGCGGAATTCTGCGAACACTGGAAGAGTTCCGAAGCATTTTTAAAAGTCAGCGGAATTCTGAGAACAATAGAAGAGTTGTGAAGCATTTTTAAGCGTCAGCGGAATTCCGACAACAATGGAAGAGTTCCGAAGCATTTTTAAACGTCAGCGGAATTCCAGAACAATGGAAGAGTTCCGAAGCATTTTTAAATGTCAGCGGAATTCCGAGAACAATGGAAGAGTTCTGAAGCATTTTTAAACGTCAGCGGATTTTGAAAACAATGGAAGATTTCCGAAGCATTTTTAAACGTCAGCGGAATTTGGAGAACAATCGAAGAGTTCCGAAGCATTTTTAAACTTCAACGGAATTTGGAGAACAATCGAAGAGTTCCGAAGCAATTTTAAAAGTCAGCGGAATTCCGAGAACAATGGAAGAGTTGTGAAGCATTTTTAAACGTCAGTGGAATTCCAAGAACAATGGAAGAGTTCCGAAGCATTTTTAAATGTCAGCGGAATTCTGAGAACAATGGAAGAGTTCCGAAGCATTTTTAAACTTCAGCAGAATTCCGAGAACAATGGAAGAGTTCCGAAGCATACTTAAACTTCAGCGGAATTCCGAAAACAATGGAAGAGTTCAGAAGCATTTTTAAAAGTCAGCGGAATTCCGAGAACAATGGAAGAGTTGTGAAGCATTTTTAAACGTCAGCGGAATTCCGAGAACAATGGAAGAGTTCCGAAGCATTTTTAAACGTCAGCGGAATTCCAAGAACAATGGAAGAGTTCTGAAGCCTTTTTAAATGTCAGCGTAATTCCGAGAACAATGGAAGAGTTCCGAAGCATTTTTAAAAGTCAGCGGAATTCCGAGAACAATGGAAGAGTTGTGAAGCATTTTTAAACGTCAGCGGAATTCCGAGAACAATGGAAGAGTTCCGAAGCATTTTTAAACGTCAGCGGAATTCCAAGAACAATGGAAGAGTTCTGAAGCCTTTTTAAATGTCAGCGTAATTCCGAGAACAATGGAAGAGTTCCGAAGCATTTTTAAACTTCAGCAGAATTCCGAGAACAATGGAAGAGTTCCGAAGCAATCTTAAACTTCAGCGGAATTCCGAAAACAATGGAAGAGTTCCGAAGCATTTTTAAATGTCAGCGGAATTCCGAGAACAATAGAAGAGTTGTGAAGCATTTTTAAGCGTCAGCGGAATTCCGAGAACAATGGAAGAGTTCCGAAGCAATCTTAAACTTCAGCGGAATTCCGAGAACAAGGGAAGAGTTCCGAAGCATTTTTAAAAGTCAGCGGAATTCCGAGAACAATAGAAGAGTTCAGAAGCATTTTTAAACTTCAGCAGAATTCCTGGATCAATGGAAGAGTTCCGAAGCATTTTTAAAAGTCAGCAGAATTCCGAGAACAATAGAAGGGTACCAAAGCATGTTTAAACTTCACCGGAATTCCGAGAACAATGGAAGAGTTCCGAAGCATTTTTAAACGTCAGCGGAATTTTGAAAACAATGGAAGATTTCCGAAGCATTTTTAAACTTCAGCAGAATTCCTGGATCAATGGAAGAGTTCCGAAGCATTTTTAAAAGTCAGCAGAATTCCGAGAACAATAGAAGGGTACCAAAGCATGTTTAAACTTCAGAGGAATTCTGAGAACAATGTAAGAGTTCCGAAGCATTTTTAAACTTCACCGGAATTCCGAGAACAATGGAAGAGTTCCGAATCATTTTTAAATGTCAGCGGAATTCCGAGAACAATAGAAGAGTTGTGAAGCATTTTTAAGCGTCAGCGGAATTCCGACAACAATGGAAGAGTTCCGAAGCATTTTTAAAAGTCAGCGGAATTCTGAGAACAATAGAAGAGTTGTGAAGCATTTTTAAGCGTCAGCGGAATTCCGAGAACAATGGAAGAATTCCGAAGCATTTTTAAACTTCAAAACTTCAGCAGAATTCCGAGAACAATGGAAGAGTTCCGAAGCATTCTTAAACTTCACCGCAATTCCGAGAACAATGGAAGAGTTCCGAAGCATTTTTAAACGTCAGCGGAATTCCGAGAACAATGGAAGAGTTCTGAAGCATTTTTAAACGTCAGCGGAATTTTGAAAACAATGGAAGATTTCCGAAGCATTTTTAAACGTCAGCGGAATTCTGCGAACACTGGAAGAGTTCCGAAGCATTTTTAAAAGTCAGCGGAATTCTGAGAACAATAGAAGAGTTGTGAAGCATTTTTAAGCGTCAGCGGAATTCCGAGAACAATGGAAGAGTTCCGAAGCATTCTTAAACTTCAGCGGAATTCCGAGAACAAGGGAAGAGTTCCGAAGCATTTTTAAAAGTCAGCGGAATTCCGAGAACAATAGAAGAGTTCAGAAGCATTTTTAAACTTCAGCAGAATTCCTGGATCAATGGAAGAGTTCCGAAGCATTTTTAAAAGTCAGCAGAATTCCGAGAACAATAGAAGGGTACCAAAGCATGTTTAAACTTCACCGGAATTCCGAGAACAATGGAAGAGTTCCGAAGCATTTTTAAACGTCAGCGGAATTTTGAAAACAATGGAAGATTTCCGAAGCATTTTTAAACTTCAGCAGAATTCCTGGATCAATGGAAGAGTTCCGAAGCATTTTTAAAAGTCAGCAGAATTCCGAGAACAATAGAAGGGTACCAAAGCATGTTTAAACTTCAGAGGAATTCTGAGAACAATGTAAGAGTTCCGAAGCATTTTTAAACTTCACCGGAATTCCGAGAACAATGGAAGAGTTCTGAAGCATTTTTAAACGTCAGTGGAATTTTGAAAACAATGGAAGATTTCCGAAGCATTTTTAAACGTCAGCAGAATTCTGCGAACACTGGAAGAGTTCCGAAGCATTTTTAAACTTCAGCGGAATTTGGAGAACAATCGAAGAGTTCCGAAGCATTTTTAAAAGTCAGCGGAATTCCGAGAACACTGGAAGAGTTCCGAAGCATTTTTAAACTTCAGCGGAATTTGGAGAACAATCAAAGAGTTCCGAAGCATTTTTAAACGTCAGCGGAATTCCAAGAACAATGGAACAGTTCTGAAGCCTTTTTAAATGTCAGCGTAATTCCGAGAACAATGGAAGAGTTCCGAAGCATTTTTAAACTTCAGCAGAATTCCGAGAACAATGGAAGAGTTCCGAAGCATTTTTAAATGTCAGCGGAATTCCGAGAACAATGGAAGAGTTCTGAAGCATTTTTAAACGTCAGCGGATTTTGAAAACAATGGAAGATTTCCGAAGCATTTTTAAACGTCAGCGGAATTTGGAGAACAATCGAAGAGTTCCGAAGCATTTTTAAACTTCAACGGAATTTGGAGAACAATCGAAGAGTTCCGAAGCAATTTTAAAAGTCAGCGGAATTCCGAGAACAATGGAAGAGTTGTGAAGCATTTTTAAACGTCAGTGGAATTCCAAGAACAATGGAAGAGTTCCGAAGCATTTTTAAATGTCAGCGGAATTCTGAGAACAATGGAAGAGTTCCGAAGCATTTTTAAACTTCAGCAGAATTCCGAGAACAATGGAAGAGTTCCGAAGCATACTTAAACTTCAGCGGAATTCCGAAAACAATGGAAGAGTTCAGAAGCATTTTTAAAAGTCAGCGGAATTCCGAGAACAATGGAAGAGTTGTGAAGCATTTTTAAACGTCAGCGGAATTCCGAGAACAATGGAAGAGTTCCGAAGCATTTTTAAATGTCAGCGGAATTCCGAGAACAATAGAAGAGTTGTGAAGCATTTTTAAGCGTCAGCGGAATTCCGAGAACAATGGAAG
Organism: Phyllobates terribilis; assembly: GCF_046119375.1. NCBI lineage: Eukaryota > Metazoa > Chordata > Amphibia > Anura > Dendrobatidae > Phyllobates > Phyllobates terribilis. The sequence goes on along the minus strand of NW_027362788.1, from coordinate 6,787,877 downwards.
AGTTCCGAAGCAATCTTAAACTTCAGCGGAATTCCGAGAACAAGGGAAGAGTTCCGAAGCATTTTTAAAAGTCAGCGGAATTCCGAGAACAATAGAAGAGTTCAGAAGCATTTTTAAACTTCAGCAGAATTCCTGGATCAATGGAAGAGTTCCGAAGCATTTTTAAAAGTCAGCAGAATTCCGAGAACAATAGAAGGGTACCAAAGCATGTTTAAACTTCACCGGAATTCCGAGAACAATGGAAGAGTTCCGAAGCATTTTTAAACGCCATCGGAATTTTGAAAACAATGGAAGATTTCCGAAGCATTTTTAAACTTCAGCAGAATTCCTGGATCAATGGAAGAGTTCCGAAGCATTTTTAAAAGTCAGCAGAATTCCGAGAACAATAGAAGGGTACCAAAGCATGTTTAAACTTCAGAGGAATTCTGAGAACAATGTAAGAGTTCCGAAGCATTTTTAAACTTCACCGGAATTCCGAGAACAATGGAAGAGTTCCGAATCATTTTTAAATGTCAGCGGAATTCCGAGAACAATAGAAGAGTTGTGAAGCATTTTTAAGCGTCAGCGGAATTCCGACAACAATGGAAGAGTTCCGAAGCATTTTTAAAAGTCAGCGGAATTCTGAGAACAATAGAAGAGTTGTGAAGCATTTTTAAGCGTCAGCGGAATTCCGAGAACAATGGAAGAATTCCGAAGCATTTTTAAACTTCAAAACTTCAGCAGAATTCCGAGAACAATGGAAGAGTTCCGAAGCATTCTTAAACTTCACCGCAATTCCGAGAACAATGGAAGAGTTCCGAAGCATTTTTAAACGTCAGCGGAATTCCGAGAACAATGGAAGAGTTCTGAAGCATTTTTAAACGTCAGCGGAATTTTGAAAACAATGGAAGATTTCCGAAGCATTTTTAAACGTCAGCGGAATTCTGCGAACACTGGAAGAGTTCCGAAGCATTTTTAAAAGTCAGCGGAATTCTGAGAACAATAGAAGAGTTGTGAAGCATTTTTAAGCGTCAGCGGAATTCCGAGAACAATGGAAGAGTTCCGAAGCATTCTTAAACTTCAGCGGAATTCCGAGAACAAGGGAAGAGTTCCGAAGCATTTTTAAAAGTCAGCGGAATTCCGAGAACAATAGAAGAGTTCAGAAGCATTTTTAAACTTCAGCAGAATTCCTGGATCAATGGAAGAGTTCCGAAGCATTTTTAAAAGTCAGCAGAATTCCGAGAACAATAGAAGGGTACCAAAGCATGTTTAAACTTCACCGGAATTCCGAGAACAATGGAAGAGTTCCGAAGCATTTTTAAACGTCAGCGGAATTTTGAAAACAATGGAAGATTTCCGAAGCATTTTTAAACTTCAGCAGAATTCCTGGATCAATGGAAGAGTTCCGAAGCATTTTTAAAAGTCAGCAGAATTCCGAGAACAATAGAAGGGTACCAAAGCATGTTTAAACTTCAGAGGAATTCTGAGAACAATGTAAGAGTTCCGAAGCATTTTTAAACTTCACCGGAATTCCGAGAACAATGGAAGAGTTCTGAAGCATTTTTAAACGTCAGTGGAATTTTGAAAACAATGGAAGATTTCCGAAGCATTTTTAAACGTCAGCAGAATTCTGCGAACACTGGAAGAGTTCCGAAGCATTTTTAAACTTCAGCGGAATTTGGAGAACAATCGAAGAGTTCCGAAGCATTTTTAAAAGTCAGCGGAATTCCGAGAACACTGGAAGAGTTCCGAAGCATTTTTAAACTTCAGCGGAATTTGGAGAACAATCAAAGAGTTCCGAAGCATTTTTAAACGTCAGCGGAATTCCAAGAACAATGGAACAGTTCTGAAGCCTTTTTAAATGTCAGCGTAATTCCGAGAACAATGGAAGAGTTCCGAAGCATTTTTAAACTTCAGCAGAATTCCGAGAACAATGGAAGAGTTCCGAAGCATTTTTAAATGTCAGCGGAATTCCGAGAACAATGGAAGAGTTCTGAAGCATTTTTAAACGTCAGCGGATTTTGAAAACAATGGAAGATTTCCGAAGCATTTTTAAACGTCAGCGGAATTTGGAGAACAATCGAAGAGTTCCGAAGCATTTTTAAACTTCAACGGAATTTGGAGAACAATCGAAGAGTTCCGAAGCAATTTTAAAAGTCAGCGGAATTCCGAGAACAATGGAAGAGTTGTGAAGCATTTTTAAACGTCAGTGGAATTCCAAGAACAATGGAAGAGTTCCGAAGCATTTTTAAATGTCAGCGGAATTCTGAGAACAATGGAAGAGTTCCGAAGCATTTTTAAACTTCAGCAGAATTCCGAGAACAATGGAAGAGTTCCGAAGCATACTTAAACTTCAGCGGAATTCCGAAAACAATGGAAGAGTTCAGAAGCATTTTTAAAAGTCAGCGGAATTCCGAGAACAATGGAAGAGTTGTGAAGCATTTTTAAACGTCAGCGGAATTCCGAGAACAATGGAAGAGTTCCGAAGCATTTTTAAACGTCAGCGGAATTCCAAGAACAATGGAAGAGTTCTGAAGCCTTTTTAAATGTCAGCGTAATTCCGAGAACAATGGAAGAGTTCCGAAGCATTTTTAAACTTCAGCAGAATTCCGAGAACAATGGAAGAGTTCCGAAGCATTTTTAAATGTCAGCGGAATTCCGAGAACAATGGAAGAGTTCTGAAGCATTTTTAAACGTCAGCGGATTTTGAAAACAATGGAAGATTTCCGAAGCATTTTTAAACGTCAGCGGAATTTGGAGAACAATCGAAGAGTTCCGAAGCATTTTTAAACTTCAACGGAATTTGGAGAACAATCGAAGAGTTCCGAAGCAATTTTAAAAGTCAGCGGAATTCCGAGAACAATGGAAGAGTTGTGAAGCATTTTTAAACGTCAGTGGAATTCCAAGAACAATGGAAGAGTTCCGAAGCATTTTTAAATGTCAGCGGAATTCTGAGAACAATGGAAGAGTTCCGAAGCATTTTTAAACTTCAGCAGAATTCCGAGAACAATGGAAGAGTTCCGAAGCATACTTAAACTTCAGCGGAATTCCGAAAACAATGGAAGAGTTCAGAAGCATTTTTAAAAGTCAGCGGAATTCCGAGAACAATGGAAGAGTTGTGAAGCATTTTTAAACGTCAGCGGAATTCCGAGAACAATGGAAGAGTTCCGAAGCATTTTTAAACGTCAGCGGAATTCCAAGAACAATGGAAGAGTTCTGAAGCCTTTTTAAATGTCAGCGTAATTCCGAGAACAATGGAAGAGTTCCGAAGCATTTTTAAAAGTCAGCGGAATTCCGAGAACAATGGAAGAGTTGTGAAGCATTTTTAAACGTCAGCGGAATTCCAAGAACAATGGAAGAGTTCCGAAGCAATCTTAAACTTCAGCGGAATTCCGAAAACAATGGAAGAGTTCCGAAGCATTTTTAAATGTCAGCGGAATTCCGAGAACAATAGAAGAGTTGTGAAGCATTTTTAAGCGTCAGCGGAATTCCGAGAACAATGGAAGAGTTCCGAAGCATTTTTAAACTTCAGCGGATTTCCGAGAACAATGGAAGAGTTCCGAAGCATTTTTAAACTTCAGCAGAATTCCGAGAACAATGGAAGAGTTCCGAAGCATTCTTAAACTTCAGCGGAATTCCGAAAACAATGGAAGAGTTCCGAATCATTTTTAAATGTCAGCGGAATTCCGAGAACAATAGAAGAGTTGTGAAGCATTTTTAAGCGTCAGCGGAATTCCGACAACAATGGAAGAGTTCCGAAGCATTTTTAAAAGTCAGCGGAATTCTGAGAACAATAGAAGAGTTGTGAAGCATTTTTAAGCGTCAGCGGAATTCCGAGAACAATGGAAGAATTCCGAAGCATTTTTAAACTTCAAAACTTCAGCAGAATTCCGAGAACAATGGAAGAGTTCCGAAGCATTCTTAAACTTCACCGCAATTCCGAGAACAATGGAAGAGTTCCGAAGCATTTTTAAACGTCAGCGGAATTCCGAGAACAATGGAAGAGTTCTGAAGCATTTTTAAACTTCAGCAGAATTCCGAGAACAATGGAAGAATTCTGAAGCATTTTTAAAAGTCAGCGGAATACTGAGAACAATGGAAGAGTTGTGAAGCATTTTTAAACGTCAGCGGAATTCCAGAACAATGGAAGAGTTCCGAATCATTTTTAAATGTCAGCGGAATTCCGAGAACAATAGAAGAGTTGTGAAGCATTTTTAAGCGTCAGCGGAATTCCGACAACAATGGAAGAGTTCCGAAGCATTTTTAAAAGTCAGCGGAATTCTGAGAACAATAGAAGAGTTGTGAAGCATTTTTAAGCGTCAGCGGAATTCCGAGAACAATGGAAGAATTCCGAAGCATTTTTAAACTTCAAAACTTCAGCAGAATTCCGAGAACAATGGAAGAGTTCCGAAGCATTCTTAAACTTCACCGCAATTCCGAGAACAATGGAAGAGTTCCGAAGCATTTTTAAACGTCAGCGGAATTCCGAGAACAATGGAAGAGTTCTGAAGCATTTTTAAACGTCAGCGGAATTTTGAAAACAATGGAAGATTTCCGAAGCATTTTTAAACGTCAGCGGAATTCTGCGAACACTGGAAGAGTTCCGAAGCATTTTTAAAAGTCAGCGGAATTCTGAGAACAATAGAAGAGTTGTGAAGCATTTTTAAGCGTCAGCGGAATTCCGAGAACAATGGAAGAGTTCCGAAGCATTCTTAAACTTCAGCGGAATTCCGAGAACAAGGGAAGAGTTCCGAAGCATTTTTAAAAGTCAGCGGAATTCCGAGAACAATAGAAGAGTTCAGAAGCATTTTTAAACTTCAGCAGAATTCCTGGATCAATGGAAGAGTTCCGAAGCATTTTTAAAAGTCAGCAGAATTCCGAGAACAATAGAAGGGTACCAAAGCATGTTTAAACTTCACCGGAATTCCGAGAACAATGGAAGAGTTCCGAAGCATTTTTAAACGTCAGCGGAATTTTGAAAACAATGGAAGATTTCCGAAGCATTTTTAAACTTCAGCAGAATTCCTGGATCAATGGAAGAGTTCCGAAGCATTTTTAAAAGTCAGCAGAATTCCGAGAACAATAGAAGGGTACCAAAGCATGTTTAAACTTCAGAGGAATTCTGAGAACAATGTAAGAGTTCCGAAGCATTTTTAAACTTCACCGGAATTCCGAGAACAATGGAAGAGTTCCGAATCATTTTTAAATGTCAGCGGAATTCCGAGAACAATAGAAGAGTTGTGAAGCATTTTTAAGCGTCAGCGGAATTCCGAGAACAATGGAAGAGTTCTGAAGCATTTTTAAACGTCAGCGGAATTTTGAAAACAATGGAAGATTTCCGAAGCATTTTTAAACGTCAGCGGAATTCTGCGAACACTGGAAGAGTTCCGAAGCATTTTTAAAAGTCAGCGGAATTCTGAGAACAATAGAAGAGTTGTGAAGCATTTTTAAGCGTCAGCGGAATTCCGAGAACAATGGAAGAGTTCCGAAGCATTCTTAAACTTCAGCGGAATTCCGAGAACAAGGGAAGAGTTCCGAAGCATTTTTAAAAGTCAGCGGAATTCCAAGAACAATAGAAGAGTTCAGAAGCATTTTTAAACTTCAGCAGAATTCCTGGATCAATGGAAGAGTTCCGAAGCATTTTTAAAAGTCAGCAGAATTCCGAGAACAATAGAAGGGTACCAAAGCATGTTTAAACTTCACCGGAATTCCGAGAACAATGGAAGAGTTCCGAAGCATTTTTAAACGTCAGCGGAATTTTGAAAACAATGGAAGATTTCCGAAGCATTTTTAAACTTCAGCAGAATTCCTGGATCAATGGAAGAGTTCCGAAGCATTTTTAAAAGTCAGCAGAATTCCGAGAACAATAGAAGGGTACCAAAGCATGTTTAAACTTCAGAGGAATTCTGAGAACAATGTAAGAGTTCCGAAGCATTTTTAAACTTCACCGGAATTCCGAGAACAATGGAAGAGTTCTGAAGCATTTTTAAACGTCAGTGGAATTTTGAAAACAATGGAAGATTTCCGAAGCATTTTTAAACGTCAGCAGAATTCTGCGAACACTGGAAGAGTTCCGAAGCATTTTTAAACTTCAGCGGAATTTGGAGAACAATCGAAGAGTTCCGAAGCATTTTTAAAAGTCAGCGGAATTCCGAGAACACTGGAAGAGTTCCGAAGCATTTTTAAACTTCAGCGGAATTTGGAGAACAATCAAAGAGTTCCGAAGCATTTTTAAAAGTCAGCGGAATTCCGAGAACAATGGAAGAGTTGTGAAGCATTTTTAAACGTCAGCGGAATTCCGAGAACAATGGAAGAGTTCTGAAGCCTTTTTAAATGTCAGCGGAATTCCGAGAACAATGGAAGACTTCTGAAGCATTTTTAAATGTCAGCGGAATTCTGAGAACAATGGAAGAGTTCCGAAGCATTTTTAAACTTCAGCAGAATTTGGAGAACAATCAAAGAGTTCCGAAGCATTTTTAAAAGTCAGCGGAATTCCGAGAACAATGGAAGAGTTGTGAAGCATTTTTAAACGTCAGCGGAATTCCGAGAACAATGGAAGAGTTCCGAAGCATTTTTAAACGTCAGCGGAATTCCGAGAACAATGGAAGAGCTCTGAAGCCTTTTTAAATGTCAGCGGAATTCCGAGAACAATGGAAGACTTCTGAAGCATTTTTAAATGTCAGCGGAATTCTGAGAACAATGGAAGAGTTCCGAAGCATTTTTAAACTTCAGCAGAATTCCGAGAACAATGGAAGAGTTCCGAAGCATTTTTAAACTTCAGCAGAATTCCGAGAACAATGGAAGAGTTCCGAAGCATTCTTAAACGTCAGCGGAATTCCAGAACAATGGAAGAGTTCCGAAGCATTTTTAAATGTCAGCGGAATTCCGAGAACAATGGAAGAGTTCTGAAGCATTTTTAAACATCAGCGGATTTTGAAAACAATGGAAGATTTCCGAAGCATTTTTAAACGTCAGCGGAATTTGGAGAACAATCGAAGAGTTCCGAAGCATTTTTAAACTTCAACGGAATTTGGAGAACAATCGAAGAGTTCCGAAGCAATTTTAAAAGTCAGCGGAATTCCGAGAACAATGGAAGAGTTGTGAAGCATTTTTAAACGTCAGTGGAATTCCAAGAACAATGGAAGAGTTCCGAAGCATTTTTAAATGTCAGCGGAATTCTGAGAACAATGGAAGAGTTCCGAAGCATTTTTAAACTTCAACAGAATTCCGAGAACAATGGAAGAGTTCCGAAGCATACTTAAACTTCAGCGGAATTCCGAGAACAATGGAAGAGTTCAGAAGCATTTTTAAAAGTCAGCGGAATTCCGAGAACAATGGAAGAGTTGTGAAGCATTTTTAAACGTCAGCGGAATTCCGAGAACAATGGAAGAGTTCCGAAGCATTTTTAAACGTCAGCGGAATTCCAAGAACAATGGAAGAGTTCTGAAGCCTTTTTAAATGTCAGCGTAATTCCGAGAACAATGGAAGAGTTCCGAAGCATTTTTAAACTTCAGCAGAATTCCGAGAACAATGGAAGAGTTCCGAAGCATTCTTAAACTTCAGCGGAATTCCGAAAACAATGGAAGAGTTCCGAAGCATTTTTAAATGTCAGCGGAATTCCGAGAACAATAGAAGAGTTGTGAAGCATTTTTAAGCGTCAGCGGAATTCCGAGAACAATGGAAGAGTTCCGAAGCATTTTTAAACTTCAGCAGAATTCCGAGAACAATGGAAGAGTTCCGAAGCATTTTTAAACTTCAGCAGAATTCCGAGAACAATGGAAGAGTTCCGAAGCATTCTTAAACTTCAGCGGAATTCCGAAAAAAATGGAAGAGTTCCGAATCATTTTTAAATGTCAGCGGAATTCCGAGAACAATAGAAGAGTTGTGAAGCATTTTTAAACGTCAGCGGAATTTTGAAAACAATGGAAGATTTCCGAAGCATTTTTAAACGTCAGCGGAATTCTGCGAACACTGGAAGAGTTCCGAAGCATTTTTAAAAGTCAGCAGAATTCTGAGAACAATAGAAGAGTTGTGAAGCATTTTTAAGCGTCAGCGGAATTCCGAGAACAATGGAAGAGTTCCGAAGCATTCTTAAACTTCAGCGGAATTCCGAGAACAATGGAAGAGTTCCGAAGCATTTTTAAAAGTCAGCGGAATTCCGAGAACAATAGAAGAGTTCAGAAGCATTTTTAAACTTCAGCAGAATTCCTGGATCAATGGAAGAGTTCCGAAGCATTTTTAAAAGTCAGCAGAATTCCGAGAACAATAGAAGGGTACCAAAGCATGTTTAAACTTCACCGGAATTCCGAGAACAATGGAAGAGTTCCGAAGCATTTTTAAACGTCAGCGGAATTTTGAAAACAATGGAAGATTTCCGAAGCATTTTTAAACTTCAGCAGAATTCCTGGATCAATGGAAGAGTTCCGAAGCATTTTTAAAAGTCAGCAGAATTCCGAGAACAATAGAAGGGTACCAAAGCATGTTTAAACTTCAGAGGAATTCTGAGAACAATGTAAGAGTTCCGAAGCATTTTTAAACTTCACCGGAATTCCGAGAACAATGGAAGAGTTCTGAAGCATTTTTAAACGTCAGTGGAATTTTGAAAACAATGGAAGATTTCCGAAGCATTTTTAAACGTCAGCAGAATTCTGCGAACACTGGAAGAGTTCCGAAGCATTTTTAAACTTCAGCGGAATTTGGAGAACAATCGAAGAGTTCCGAAGCATTTTTAATAGTCAGCGGAATTCCGAGAACACTGGAAGAGTTCCGAAGCATTTTTAAACTTCAGCGGAATTTGGAGAACAATCAAAGAGTTCCGAAGCATTTTTAAAAGTCAGCGGAATTCCGAGAACAATGGAAGAGTTGTGAAGCATTTTTAAACGTCAGCGGAATTCCGAGAACAATGGAAGAGTTCCGAAGCATTTTTAAACGTCAGCGGAATTCCGAGAACAATGGAAGAGTTCTGAAGCCTTTTTAAATGTCAGCGGAATTCCGAGAACAATGGAAGACTTCTGAAGCATTTTTAAATGTCAGCGGAATTCTGAGAACAATGGAAGAGTTCCGAAGCATTTTTAAACTTCAGCAGAATTTGGAGAACAATCAAAGAGTTCCGAAGCATTTTTAAAAGTCAGCGGAATTCCGAGAACAATGGAAGAGTTGTGAAGCATTTTTAAACGTCAGCGGAATTCCGAGAACAATGGAAGAGTTCCGAAGCATTTTTAAACGTCAGCGGAATTCCGAGAACAATGGAAGAGCTCTGAAGCCTTTTTAAATGTCAGCGGAATTCCGAGAACAATGGAAGACTTCTGAAGCATTTTTAAATGTCAGCGGAATTCTGAGAACAATGGAAGAGTTCCGAAGCATTTTTAAACTTCAGCAGAATTCCGAGAACAATGGAAGAGTTCCGAAGCATTTTTGAAAGTCAGCAGAATTCCGAGAACAATATAAGGGTACCAAAGCATGTTTAAACTTCACCGGAATTCCGAGAACAATGGAAGATTTCCGAAGCATTTTTAAACGTCAGCGGAATTCTGCGAACACTGGAAGAGTTCCGAAGCATTTTTAAAAGTCAGCGGAATTCTGAGAACAATAGAAGAGTTGTGAAGCATTTTTAAGCGTCAGCGGAATTCCGAGAACAATGGAAGAGTTCCGAAGCATTCTTAAACTTCAGCGGAATTCCGAGAACAATGGAAGAGTTCCGAAGCATTTTTAAAAGTTAGCGGAATTCCGAGAACAATAGAAGAGTTCAGAAGCATTTTTAAACTTCAGCAGAATTCCTGGATCAATGGAAGAGTTCCGAAGCATTTTTAAAAGTCAGCAGAATTCCGAGAACAATAGAAGGGTACCAAAGCATGTTTAAACTTCACCGGAATTCCGAGAACAATGGAAGAGTTCCGAAGCATTTTTAAACGTCAGCGGAATTTTGAAAACAATGGAAGATTTCCGAAGCATTTTTAAACTTCAGCAGAATTCCTGGATCAATGGAAGAGTTCCGAAGCATTTTTAAAAGTCAGCAGAATTCCGAGAACAATAGAAGGGTACCAAAGCATGTTTAAACTTCAGAGGAATTCTGAGAACAATGTAAGAGTTCCGAAGCATTTTTAAACTTCACCGGAATTCCGAGAACAATGGAAGAGTTCTGAAGCATTTTTAAACGTCAGTGGAATTTTGAAAACAATGGAAGATTTCCGAAGCATTTTTAAACGTCAGCAGAATTCTGCGAACACTGGAAGAGTTCCGAAGCATTTTTAAACTTCAGCGGAATTTGGAGAACAATCGAAGAGTTCCGAAGCATTTTTAAAAGTCAGCGGAATTCCGAGAACACTGGAAGAGTTCCGAAGCATTTTTAAACTTCAGCGGAATTTGGAGAACAATCAAAGAGTTCCGAAGCATTTTTAAAAGTCAGCGGAATTCCGAGAACAATGGAAGAGTTGTGAAGCATTTTTAAATGTCAGCGGAATTCCGAGAACAATGGAAGAGTTCCGAAGCATTTTTAAACGTCAGCGGAATTCCGAGAACAATGGAAGAGTTCTGAAGCCTTTTTAAATGTCAGCGGAATTCCGAGAACAATGGAAGACTTCTGAAGCATTTTTAAATGTCAGCGGAATTCTGAGAACAATGGAAGAGTTCCGAAGCATTTTTAAACTTCAGCAGAATTTGGAGAACAATCAAAGAGTTCCGAAGCATTTTTAAAAGTCAGCGGAATTCCGAGAACAATGGAAGAGTTGTGAAGCATTTTTAAACGTCAGCGGAATTCCGAGAACAATGGAAGAGTTCCGAAGCATTTTTAAACGTCAGCGGAATTCCGAGAACAATGGAAGAGCTCTGAAGCCTTTTTAAATGTCAGCGGAATTCCGAGAACAATGGAAGACTTCTGAAGCATTTTTAAATGTCAGCGGAATTCTGAGAACAATGGAAGAGTTCCGAAGCATTTTTAAACTTCAGCAGAATTCCGAGAACAATGGAAGAGTTCCGAAGCATACTTAAACTTCAGCGGAATTCCGAGAACAATGGAAGAATTCTGAAGCATTTTTAAAAGTCAGCGGAATACTGAGAACAATGGAAGAGTTGTGAAGCATTTTTAAACGTCAGCGGAATTCCAGAACAATGGAAGAGTTCCGAAGCATTTTTAAATGTCAGCGGAATTCCGAGAACAATGGAAGAGTTCTGAAGCATTTTTAAACGTCAGCGGATTTTGAAAACAATGGAAGATTTCCGAAGCATTTTTAAACGTCAGCGGAATTTGGAGAACAATCGAAGAGTTCCGAAGCATTTTTAAACTTCAACGGAATTTGGAGAACAATCGAAGAGTTCCGAAGCAATTTTAAAAGTCAGCGGAATTCCGAGAACAATGGAAGAGTTGTGAAGCATTTTTAAACGTCAGTGGAATTCCAAGAACAATGGAAGAGTTCCGAAGCATTTTTAAATGTCAGCGGAATTCTGAGAACAATGGAAGAGTTCCGAAGCATTTTTAAACGTCAGCAGAATTCCGAGAACAATGGAAGAGTTCCGAAGCATACTTAAACTTCAGCGGAATTCCGAGAACAATGGAAGAGTTCAGAAGCATTTTTAAAAGTCAGCGGAATTCCGAGAACAATGGAAGAGTTGTGAAGCATTTTTAAACGTCAGCGGAATTCCGAGAACAATGGAAGAGTTCCGAAGCATTTTTAATCGTCAGCGGAATTCCAAGAACAATGGAAGAGTTCTGAAGCTTTTTTAAATGTCAGCGTAATTCCGAGAACAATGGAAGAGTTCCGAAGCATTTTTAAACTTCAGCAGAATTCCGAGAACAATGAAAGAGTTCCGAAGCATTCTTAAACTTCAGCGGAATTCCGAAAACAATGGAAGAGTTCCGAAGCATTTTTAAATGTCAGCGGAATTCCGAGAACAATAGAAGAGTTGTGAAGCATTTTTAAGCGTCAGCGGAATTCCGAGAACTATGGAAGAGTTCAGAAGCATTTTTAAACTTCAGCAGAATTCCGAGAACAATGGAAGAGTTCCGAAGCATTTTTAAACTTCAGCAGAATTCCGAGAACAATGGAAGAGTTCCGAAGCATTCTTAAACTTCAGCGGAATTCCGAAAACAATGGAAGAGTTCCGAATCATTTTTAAATGTCAGCGGAATTCCGAGAACAATAGAAGAGTTGTGAAGCATTTTTAAGCGTCAGCGGAATTCCGACAACAATGGAAGAGTTCCGAAGCATTTTTAAAAGTCAGCGGAATTCTGAGAACAATAGAAGAGTTGTGAAGCATTTTTAAGCGTCAGCGGAACTCCGAGAACAATGGAAGAATTCCGAAGCATTTTTAAACTTCAAAACTTCAGCAGAATTCCGAGAACAATGGAAGAGTTCCGAAGCATTCTTAAACTTCACCGCAATTCCGAGAACAATGGAAGAGTTCCGAAGCATTTTTAAACGTCAGCGGAATTCCGAGAACAATGGAAGAGTTCTGAAGCATTTTTAAACGTCAGCGGAATTTTGAAAACAATGGAAGATTTCCGAAGCATTTTTAAACGTCAGCGGAATTCTGCGAACACTGGAAGAGTTCCGAAGCATTTTTAAAAGTCAGCGGAATTCTGAGAACAATAGAAGAGTTGTGAAGCATTTTTAAGCGTCAGCGGAATTCCGAGAACAATGGAAGAGTTCCGAAGCATTCTTAAACTTCAGCGGAATTCCGAGAACAATGGAAGAGTTCCGAAGCATTTTTAAAAGTCAGCGGAATTCCGAGAACAATAGAAGAGTTCAGAAGCATTTTTAAACTTCAGCAGAATTCCTGGATCAATGGAAGAGTTCCGAAGCATTTTTAAAAGTCAGCGGAATTCCGAGAACAATGGAAGAGTTCTGAAGCCTTTTTAAATGTCAGCGGAATTCCGAGAACAATGGAAGAGTTCTGAAGCCTTTTTAAATGTCAGCGGAATTCCGAGAACAATGGAAGACTTCTGAAGCATTTTTAAATGTCAGCGGAATTCTGAGAACAATGGAAGAGTTCCGAAGCATTTTTAAACTTCAGCAGAATTTGGAGAACAATCAAAGAGTTCCGAAGCATTTTTAAAAGTCAGCGGAATTCCGAGAACAATGGAAGAGTTGTGAAGCATTTTTAAACGTCAGCGGAATTCCGAGAACAATGGAAGAGTTCCGAAGCATTTTTAAACGTCAGCGGAATTCCGAGAACAATGGAAGAGCTCTGAAGCCTTTTTAAATGTCAGCGGAATTCCGAGAACAATGGTAGAGTTCCGAAGCATTTTTAAACGTCAGCGGAATTCCGAGAACAAAGGAAGAGCTCTGAAGCCTTTTTAAATGTCAGCGGAATTCCGAGAACAATGGAAGAATTCTGAAGCATTTTTAAAAGTCAGCGGAATACTGAGAACAATGGAAGAGTTGTGAAGCATTTTTAAACGTCAGCGGAATTCCAGAACAATGGAAGAGTTCCGAAGCATTTTTAAATGTCAGCGGAATTCCGAGAACAATGGAAGAGTTCTGAAGCATTTTTAAACGTCAGCGGATTTTGAAAACAATGGAAGATTTCCGAAGCATTTTTAAACGTCAGCGGAATTTGGAGAACAATCGAAGAGTTCCGAAGCATTTTTAAACTTCAACGGAATTTGGAGAACAATCGAAGAGTTCCGAAGCAATTTTAAAAGTCAGCGGAATTCCGAGAACAATGGAAGAGTTGTGAAGCATTTTTAAACGTCAGTGGAATTCCAAGAACAATGGAAGAGTTCCGAAGCATTTTTAAACTTCAAAACTTCAGCAGAATTCCGAGAACAATAGAAGAGTTGTGAAGCATTTTTAAGCGTCAACGGAATTCCGACAACAATGGAAGAGTTCCGAAGCATTTTTAAAAGTCAGCGGAATTCTGAGAACAATAGAAGAGTTGTGAAGCATTTTTAAGCGTCAGCGGAACTCCGAGAACAATGGAAGAATTCCGAAGCATTTTTAAACTTCAAAACTTCAGCAGAATTCCGAGAACAATGGAAGAGTTCCGAAGCATTCTTAAACTTCACCGCAATTCCGAGAACAATGGAAGAGTTCCGAAGCATTTTTAAACGTCAGCGGAATTCCGAGAACAATGGAAGAGTTCTGAAGCATTTTTAAACGTCAGCGGAATTTTGAAAACAATGGAAGATTTCCGAAGCATTTTTAAACGTCAGCGGAATTCTGCGAACACTGGAAGAGTTCCGAAGCATTTTTAAAAGTCAGCGGAATTCTGAGAACAATAGAAGAGTTGTGAAGCATTTTTAAGCGTCAGCGGAATTCCGAGAACAATGGAAGAGTTCCGAAGCATTCTTAAACTTCAGCGGAATTCCGAGAACAATGGAAGAGTTCCGAAGCATTCTTAAACTTCAGCGGAATTCCGAGAACAATGGAAGAGTTCCCAAGCATTTTTAAAAGTCAGCGGAATTCCGAGAACAATAGAAGAGTTCAGAAGCATTTTTAAACTTCAGCAGAATTCCTGGATCAATGGAAGAGTTCCGAAGCATTTTTAAAAGTCAGCGGAATTCCGAGAACAATGGAAGCTTTGTGAAGCATTTTTCAACGTCAGCGGAATTCCGAGAACAATGGAAGAGTTCCGAAGCATTTTTAAACGTCAGCGGAATTCCGAGAACAATGGAAGAGTTCTGAAGCCTTTTTAAATGTCAGCGGAATTCCGAGAACAATGGAAGAGTTCCGAAGCATTTTTAAATGTCAGCGGAATTCTGAGAACAATGGAAGAGTTCCGAAGCATTTTTAAACTTCAGCAGAATTCCGAGAACAATGGAAGAGATCCGAAGCATACTTAAACTTCAGCAGAATTCCGAGAACAATGGAAGAGTTCTGAAGCATTTTTTAAAGTCAGCGGAATAACGAGAACAATGGAAGAGTTGTGAAGCATTTTTAAACGTCAGCGGAATTCCAGAACAATGGAAGAGTTCCGAAGCATTTTTAAATGTCAGCGGAATTCCGAGAACAATGGAAGAGTTCTGAAGCATTTTTAAACGTCAGCGGATTTTGAAAACAATGGAAGATTTCCGAAGCATTTTTAAACGTCAGCGGAATTCTGTGAACACTGAAAGAGTTCCGAAGCATTTTTAAACTTCAGCGGAATTTGGAGAACAATCGAAGAGTTCCGAATCAATTTTAAAAGTCAGCGGAATTCTGAGAACAATGGAAGAGTTGTGAAGCATTTTTTAACGTCAGTGGAATTCCAAGAACAATGGAAGAGTTCCGAAGCATTTTTAAACGTCAGCGGAATTCCGAGAAGAATGGAAGAGTTCCGAAGCATTTTTAAATGTAAGCGGAATTCTGAGAACAATGGAAGAGTTCCGAAGCATTTTTAAACTTCAGCAGAATTCCGAGAACAATGGAAGAGTTCCGAAGCATACTTAAACTTCAGCGGAATTCCGAGAACAATGGAAGAGTTTCGAAGCATTTTTAAAAGTCAGCGGAATTCCGAGAACAATAGAAGAGTTGTGAAGCAATTTTAAGAGTCAGCGGAATTCCGAGAACAATGGAAGAGTTCCGAAGGATTTTTAAATGTCAGCGGAATTCTGCGAACACTGGAAGAGTTCCGAAGCATTTTTAAACTTCAGCAGAATTTGGAGAACAATGGAAGAGTTCCGAAGCATTTTTAAAAGTCAGCGGAATTCCGAGAACAATTTAAGAGTTCTGAAGCATTTTTAAACATCAGCGGAATTTTGAAAACAATGGAAGATTTCCGAAGCATTTTTAAAAGTCAGCGGAATTCTGAGAACAATAGAAGAGTTGTGAAGCATTTTTAAGCGTCAGCGGAATTCCGAGAACAATGGAAGAATTCCGAAGCATTTTTAAACTTCAAAACTTCAGCGGAATTCCGAGAACAATGGAAGAGTTCCGAAGCATTTTTAAACTTCAGCAGAATTTGCAGAACAATCAAAGAGTTCCGAAGCATTTTTAAAAGTCAGCGGAATTCCGAGAACAATGGAAGAGTTGTGAAGCATTTTTAAACGTCAGCGGAATTCCGAGAAGAATGGAAGAGTTCCGAAGCATTTTTAAACGTCAGCGGAATTCCGAGAACAATGGAAGAGTTCTGAAGCCTTTTTAAATGTCAGCGGAATTCCGAGAACAATGGAAGACTTCTGAAGCATTTTTAAATGTCAGCGGAATTCTGAGAACAATGGAAGAGTTCCGAAGCATTTTTAAACTTCAGCGGAATTTGGAGAACAATCAAAGAGTTCCGAAGCATTTTTAAAAGTCAGCGGAATTCCGAGAACAATGGAAGAGTTGTGAAGCATTTTTAAACGTCAGCGGAATTCCGAGAACAATGGAAGAGTTCCGAAGCATTTTTAAACGTCAGCGGAATTCCGAGAACAATGGAAGAGCTCTGAAGCCTTTTTAAATGTCAGCGGAATTCCGAGAACAATGGAAGACTTCTGAAACATTTTTAAATGTCAGCGGAATTCTGAGAACAATGGAAGAGTTCCGAAGCATTTTTAAACTTCAGCAGAATTCCGAGAACAATGGAAGAGTTCCGAAGCATACTTAAACTTCAGCGGAATTCCGAGAACAATGGAAGAATTCTGAAGCATTTTTAAAAGTCAGCGGAATACTGAGAACAATGGAAGAGTTGTGAAGCATTTTTAAACGTCAGCGGAATTCCAGAACAATGGAAGAGTTCCGAAGCATTTTTAAATGTCAGCGGAATTCCGAGAACAATGGAAGAGTTCCGAAGCATTTTTAAACGTCAGCGGAATTCCGAGAACAATGGAAGAGTTCTGAAGCCTTTTTAAATGTCAGCGGAATTCCGAGAACAATGGAAGAGTTCCGAAGCATTTTTAAATGTCAGTGGAATTCTGAGAACAATGGAAGAGTTCCGAAGCATTTTTAAACTTCAGCAGAATTCCGAGAACAATGGAAGAGATCCAAAGCATACTTAAACTTCAGCAGAATTCCGAGAACAATGGAAGAGTTCTGAAGCATTTTTTAAAGTCAGCAGAATTCTGAGAACAATGAAAGAGTTCCGAAGCATTTTTAAACTTCAGCGGAATTTGGAGAACAATCAAAGAGTTCCGAAGCATTTTTAAAAGTCAGCGGAATTCCGAGAACAATGGAAGAGTTGTGAAGCATTTTTAAACGTCAGCGGAATTCCGAGAAGAATGGAAGAGTTCCGAAGCATTTTTAAACGTCAGCGGAATTCCGAGAACAATGGAAGAGTTCTGAAGCCTTTTTAAATGTCAGCGGAATTCCGAGAACAATGGAAGACTTCTGAAGCATTTTTAAATGTCAGCGGAATTCTGAGAACAATGGAAGAGTTCCGAAGCATTTTTAAACTTCAGCGGAATTTGGAGAACAATCAAAGAGTTCCGAAGCATTTTTAAAAGTCAGCGGAATTCCGAGAACAATGGAAGAGTTGTGAAGCATTTTTAAACGTCAGCGGAATTCCGAGAACAATGGAAGAGTTCCGAAGCATTTTTAAACGTCAGCGGAATTCCGAGAACAATGGAAGAGCTCTGAAGCCTTTTTAAATGTCAGCGGAATTCCGAGAACAATGGAAGACTTCTGAAGCATTTTTAAATGTCAGCGGAATTCTGAGAACAATGGAAGAGTTCCGAAGCATTTTTAAACTTCAGCAGAATTCCGAGAACAATGGAAGAGTTCCGAAGCATACTTAAACTTCAGCGGAATTCCGAGAACAATGGAAGAATTCTGAAGCATTTTTAAAAGTCAGCGGAATACTGAGAACAATGGAAGAGTTGTGAAGCATTTTTAAACGTCAGCGGAATTCCAGAACAATGGAAGAGTTCCGAAGCATTTTTAAATGTCAGCGGAATTCCGAGAACAATGGAAGTGTTCTGAAGCATTTTTAAATGTCAGCGGATTTTGAAAACAATGGAAGATTTCCGAAGCATTTTTAAACGTCAGCGGAATTTGGAGAACAATCGAAGAGTTCCGAAGCATTTTTAAACGTCAGCGGAATTCCAAGAACAATGGAAGAGTTCTGAAGCCTTTTTAAATGTCAGCGTAATTCCGAGAACAATGGAAGAGTTCCGAAGCATTTTTAAACTTCAGCAGAATTCCGAGAACAATGAAAGAGTTCCGAAGCATTCTTAAACTTCAGCGGAATTCCGAAAACAATGGAAGAGTTCCGAAGCATTTTTAAATGTCAGCGGAATTCCGAGAACAATAGAAGAGTTGTGAAGCATTTTTAAGCGTCAGCGGAATTCCGAGAACAATGGAAGAGTTCCGAAGCATTTTTAAACTTCAGCAGAATTCCGAGAACAATGGAAGAGTTCCGAAGCATTTTTAAACTTCAGCAGAATTCCGAGAACAATGGAAGAGTTCCGAAGCATTCTTAAACTTCAGCGGAATTCCGAAAACAATGGAAGAGTTCCGAATCATTTTTAAATGTCAGCGGAATTCCGAGAACAATAGAAGAGTTGTGAAGCATTTTTAAGCGTCAGCGGAATTCCGACAACAATGGAAGAGTTCCGAAGCATTTTTAAAAGTCAGCGGAATTCTGAGAACAATAGAAGAGTTGTGAAGCATTTTTAAGCGTCAGCGGAACTCCGAGAACAATGGAAGAATTCCGAAGCATTTTTAAACTTCAAAACTTCAGCAGAATTCCGAGAACAATGGAAGAGTTCCGAAGCATTCTTAAACTTCACCGCAATTCCGAGAACAATGGAAGAGTTCCGAAGCATTTTTAAACGTCAGCGGAATTCCGAGAACAATGGAAGAGTTCTGAAGCATTTTTAAACGTCAGCGGAATTTTGAAAACAATGGAAGATTTCCGAAGCATTTTTAAACGTCAGCGGAATTCTGCGAACACTGGAAGAGTTCCGAAGCATTTTTAAAAGTCAGCGGAATTCTGAGAACAATAGAAGAGTTGTGAAGCATTTTTAAGCGTCAGCGGAATTCCGAGAACAATGGAAGAGTTCCGAAGCATTCTTAAACTTCAGCGGAATTCCGAGAACAATGGAAGAGTTCCGAAGCATTTTTAAAAGTCAGCGGAATTCCGAGAACAATAGAAGAGTTCAGAAGCATTTTTAAACTTCAGCAGAATTCCTGGATCAATGGAAGAGTTCCGAAGCATTTTTAAAAGTCAGCGGAATTCCGAGAACAATGGAAGCTTTGTGAAGCATTTTTCAACGTCAGCGGAATTCCGAGAACAATGGAAGAGTTCCGAAGCATTTTTAAACGTCAGAGGAATTCCGAGAACAATGGAAGAGTTCTGAAGCCTTTTTAAATGTCAGCGGAATTCCGAGAACAATGGAAGAGTTCCGAAGCATTTTTAAATGTCAGCGGAATTCTGAGAACAATGGAAGAGTTCCGAAGCATTTTTAAACTTCAGCAGAATTCCGAGAACAATGGAAGAGATCCGAAGCATACTTAAACTTCAGCAGAATTCCGAGAACAATGGAAGAGTTCTGAAGCATTTTTTAAAGTCAGCGGAATAACGAGAACAATGGAAGAGTTGTGAAGCATTTTTAAACGTCAGCGGAATTCCAGAACAATGGAAGAGTTCCGAAGCATTTTTAAATGTCAGCGGAATTCCGAGAACAATGGAAGAGTTCTGAAGCATTTTTAAACGTCAGCGGATTTTGAAAACAATGGAAGATTTCCGAAGCATTTTTAAACGTCAGCGGAATTCTGTGAACACTGAAAGAGTTCCGAAGCATTTTTAAACTTCAGCGGAATTTGGAGAACAATCAAAGAGTTCCGAATCAATTTTAAAAGTCAGCGGAATTCTGAGAACAATGGAAGAGTTGTGAAGCATTTTTTAACGTCAGTGGAATTCCAAGAACAATGGAAGAGTTCCGAAGCATTTTTAAACGTCAGCGGAATTCCGAGAACAATGGAAGAGTTCCGAAGCATTTTTAAATGTAAGCGGAATTCTGAGAACAATGGAAGAGTTCCGAAGCATTTTTAAACTTCAGCAGAATTCCGAGAACAATGGAAGAGTTCCGAAGCATACTTAAACTTCAGCGGAATTCCGAGAACAATGGAAGAGTTTCGAAGCATTTTTAAAAGTCAGCGGAATTCCGAGAACAATAGAAGAGTTGTGAAGCAATTTTAAGAGTCAGCGGAATTCCGAGAACAATGGAAGAGTTCCGAAGCATTTTTAAATGTCAGCGGAATTCTGCGAACACTGGAAGAGTTCCGAAGCATTTTTAAACTTCAGCAGAATTTGGAGAACAATGGAAGAGTTCCGAAGCATTTTTAAAAGTCAGCGGAATTCCGAGAACAATGGAAGAGTTGTGAAGCATTTTTAAACGTCAGCGGAATTCCGAGAAGAATGGAAGAGTTCCGAAGCATTTTTAAACGTCAGCGGAATTCCGAGAACAATGGAAGAGTTCTGAAGCCTTTTTAAATGTCAGCGGAATTCCGAGAACAATGGAAGACTTCTGAAGCATTTTTAAATGTCAGCGGAATTCTGAGAACAATGGAAGAGTTCCGAAGCATTTTTAAACTTCAGCGGAATTTGGAGAACAATCAAAGAGTTCCGAAGCATTTTTAAAAGTCAGCGGAATTCCGAGAACAATGGAAGAGTTGTGAAGCATTTTTAAACGTCAGCGGAATTCCGAGAACAATGGAAGAGTTCCGAAGCATTTTTAAACGTCAGCGGAATTCCGAGAACAATGGAAGAGCTCTGAAGCCTTTTTAAATGTCAGCGGAATTCCGAGAACAATGGAAGACTTCTGAAGCATTTTTAAATGTCAGCGGAATTCTGAGAACAATGGAAGAGTTCCGAAGCATTTTTAAACTTCATCAGAATTCCGAGAACAATGGAAGAGTTCCGAAGCATACTTAAACTTCAGCGGAATTCCGAGAACAATGGAAGAATTCTGAAGCATTTTTAATAGTCAGCGGAATACTGAGAACAATGGAAGAGTTGTGAAGCATTTTTAAACGTCAGCGGAATTCCAGAACAATGGAAGAGTTCCGAAGCATTTTTAAATGTCAGCGGAATTCCGAGAACAATGGAAGTGTTCTGAAGCATTTTTAAACGTCAGCGGATTTTGAAAACAATGGAAGATTTCCGAAGCATTTTTAAACGTCAGCGGAATTTGGAGAACAATCGAAGAGTTCCGAAGCATTTTTAAACTTCAACGGAATTTGGAGAACAATCGAAGAGTTCCGAAGCAATTTTAAAAGTCATCGGAATTCCGAGAACAATGGAAGAGTTGTGAAGCATTTTTAAATGTCAGCGGAATTCCGAGAACAATGGAAGAGTTCCGAAGCATTTTTAAACGTCAGCGGAATTCCAAGAACAATGGAAGAGTTCTGAAGCCTTTTTAAATGTCAGCGTAATTCCGAGAACAATGGAAGAGTTGTGAAGCATTTTTAAACGTCAGCGGAATTCCGAGAACAATGGAAGAGTTCCGAAGCATTTTTAAACGTCAGCGGAATTCCAAGAACAATGGAAGAGTTCTGAAGCCTTTTTAAATGTCAGCGTAATTCCGAGAACAATGGAAGAGTTCCGAAGCATTTTTAAACTTCAGCAGAATTCCGAGAACAATGGAAGAGTTCCGAAGCAATCTTAAACTTCAGCGGAAATCCGAAAACAATGGAAGAGTTCCGAATCATTTTTAAATGTCAGCGGAATTCCGAGAACAATAGAAGAGTTGTGAAGCATTTTTAAGCGTCAGCGGAATTCCGACAACAATGGAAGAGTTCCGAAGCATTTTTAAAAGTCAGCGGAATTCTGAGAACAATAGAAGAGTTGTGAAGCATTTTTAAGCGTCAGCGGAATTCCGAGAACAATGGAAGAATTCCGAAGCATTTTTAAACTTCAAAACTTCAGCAGAATTCCGAGAACAATGGAAGAGTTCCGAAGCATTCTTAAACTTCACCGCAATTCCGAGAACAATGGAAGAGTTCCGAAGCATTTTTAAACGTCAGCGGAATTCCGAGAACAATGGAAGAGTTCTGAAGCATTTTTAAACGTCAGCGGAATTTTGAAAACAATGGAAGATTTCCGAAGCATTTTTAAACGTCAGCGGAATTCTGCGAACACTGGAAGAGTTCCAAAGCATTTTTAAAAGTCAGCGGAATTCTGAGAACAATAGAAGAGTTGTGAAGCATTTTTAAGCGTCAGCGGAATTCCGAGAACAATGGAAGAGTTCCGAACCATTCTTAAACTTCAGCGGAATTTCGAGAACAATGGAAGAGTTCCGAAGCATTTTTAAAAGTCAGCGGAATTCCGAGAACAATAGAAGAGTTCAGAAGCATTTTTAAACTTCAGCAGAATTCCTGGACCAATGGAAGAGTTCCGAAGCATTTTTAAAAGTCAGCAGAATTCCGAGAACAATAGAAGGGTACCAAAGCATGTTTAAACTTCACCGGAATTCCGAGAACAATGGAAGAGTTCCGAAGCATTTTTAAACGTCAGCGGAATTTTGAAAACAATGGAAGATTTCCGAAGCATTTTTAAACTTCAGCAGAATTCCTGGATCAATGGAAGAGTTCCGAAGCATTTTTAATAGTCAGCAGAATTCCGAGAACAATAGAAGGGTACCAAAGCATGTTTAAACTTCAGAGGAATTCTGAGAACAATGTAAGAGTTCCGAAGCATTTTTAAACTTCACCGGAATTCCGAGAACAATGGAAGAGTTCTGAAGCATTTTTAAACGTCAGTGGAATTTTGAAAACAATGGAAGATTTCCGAAGCATTTTTAAACGTCAGCAGAATTCTGCGAACACTGGAAGAGTTCCGAAGCATTTTTAAACTTCAGCGGAATTTGGAGAACAATCGAAGAGTTCCGAAGCATTTTTAAAAGTCAGCGGAATTCCGAGAACACTGGAAGAGTTCCGAAGCATTTTTAAACTTCAGCGGAATTTGGAGAACAATCAAAGAGTTCCGAAGCATTTTTAAAAGTCAGCGGAATTCCGAGAACAATGGAAGAGTTGTGAAGCATTTTTAAACGTCAGCGGAATTCCGAGAACAATGGAAGAGTTCCGAAGCATTTTTAAACGTCAGCGGAATTCCGAGAACAATGGAAGAGTTCTGAAGCCTTTTTAAATGTCAGCGGAATTCCGAGAACAATGGAAGACTTCTGAAGCATTTTTAAATGTCAGCGGAATTCTGAGAACAATGGAAGAGTTCCGAAGCATTTTTAAACTTCAGCGGAATTTGGAGAACAGTCAAAGAGTTCCGAAGCATTTTTAAAAGTCAGCGGAATTCCGAGAACAATGGAAGAGTTGTGAAGCATTTTTAAACGTCAGCGGAATTCCGAGAACAATGGAAGAGTTCCGAAGCATTTTTAAACGTCAGCGGAATTCCGAGAACAATGGAAGAGCTCTGAAGCCTTTTTAAATGTCAGCGGAATTCCGAGATCAATGGAAGACTTCTGAAGCATTTTTAAATGTCAGCGGAATTCTGAGAACAATGGAAGAGTTCCGAAGCATTTTTAAACTTCAGCAGAATTCCGAGAACAATGGAAGAGTTCCGAAGCATACTTAAACTTCAGCGGAATTCCGAGAACAATGGAAGAATTCTGAAGCATTTTTAAACATCAGCGGAATTCCAGAACAATGGAAGAGTTCTGAAGCATTTTTAAACGTCAGCGGATTTTGAAAACAATGGAAGATTTCCGAAGCATTTTTAAACGTCAGCGGAATTTGGAGAACAATCGAAGAGTTCCGAAGCATTTTTAAACTTCAACGGAATTTGGAGAACAATCGAAGAGTTCCGAAGCAATTTTAAAAGTCAGCGGAATTCCGAGAACAATGGAAGAGTTGTGAAGCATTTTTAAACGTCAGTGGAATTCCAAGAACAATGGAAGAGTTCCGAAGCATTTTTAAATGTCAGCGGAATTCTGAGAACAATGGAAGAGTTCCGAAGCATTTTTAAACTTCAGCAGAATTCCGAGAACAATGGAAGAAATCCGAAGCATACTTAAACTTCAGCTGAATTCCGAGAACAATGGAAGAGTTCAGAAGCATTTTTAAAAGTCAGCGGAATTCTGAGAACAATGGAAGAGTTGTGAAGCATTTTTAAACGTCAGCGGAATTCCGAGAACAATGGAAGAGTTCCGAAGCATTTTTAAACGTCAGCGGAATTCCAAGAACAATGGAAGAGTTCTGAAGCCTTTTTAAATGTCAGCGTAATTCCGAGAACAATGGAAGAGTTCCGAAGCATTTTTAAACTTCAGCAGAATTCCGAGAACAATGGAAGAGTTCCAAAGCATTCTTAAACTTCAGCGGAATTCCGAAAACAATGGAAGAGTTCCGAAGCATTTTTAAATGTCAGCGGAATTCCGAGAACAATAGAAGAGTTGTGAAGCATTTTTAAGCGTCAGCGGAATTCCGAGAACAATGGAAGAGTTCCAAAGCATTTTTAAACTTCAGCAGAATTCCGAGAACAATGGAAGAGTTCCGAAGCATTTTTAAACTTCAGCAGAATTCCGAGAACAATGGAAGAGTTCCGAAGCATTCTTAAACTTCAGCGGAATTCCGAAAACAATGGAAGAGTTCCGAATCATTTTTAAATGTCAGCGGAATTCCGAGAACAATTGAAGAGTTGTGAAGCATTTTTAAGCGTCAGCGGAATTCCGACAACAATGGAAGAGTTCCGAAGCATTTTTAAAAGTCAGCGGAATTCTGAGAACAATAGAAGAGTTGTGAAGCATTTTTAAGCGTCAGCGGAATTCCGAGAACAATGGAAGAATTCCGAAGCATTTTTAAACTTCAAAACTTCAGCAGAATTCCGAGAACAATGGAAGAGTTCCGAAGCATTTTTAAACGTCAGCGGAATTCCGAGAACAATGGAAGAGTTCTGAAGCATTTTTAAACGTCAGCGGAATTTTGAAAACAATGGAAGATTTCCGAAGCATTTTTAAACGTCAGCGGAATTCTGCGAACACTGGAAGAGTTCCGAAGCATTTTTAAAAGTCAGCGGAATTCTGAGAACAATAGAAGAGTTGTGAAGCATTTTTAAGCGTCAGCGGAATTCCGAGAACAATGGAAGAGTTCCGAAGCATTTTTAAAAGTCAGCGGAATTCCGAGAACAATAGAAGAGTTCAGAAGCATTTTTAAACTTCAGCAGAATTCCTGGATCAATGGAAGAGTTCCGAAGCATTTTTAAAAGTCAGCAGAATTCCGAGAACAATAGAAGGGTACCAAAGCATGTTTAAACTTCACCGGAATTCCGAGAACAATGGAAGAGTTCCGAAGCATTTTTAAACGTCAGCGGAATTTTGAAAACAATGGAAGATTTCCGAAGCATTTTTAAACTTCAGCAGAATTCCTGGATCAATGGAAGAGTTCCGAAGCATTTTTAAAAGTCAGCAGAATTCCGAGAACAATAGAAGGGTACCAAAGCATGTTTAAACTTCAGAGGAATTCTGAGAACAATGTAAGAGTTCCGAAGCATTTTTAAACTTCACCGGAATTCCGAGAACAATGGAAGAGTTCTGAAGCATTTTTAAACGTCAGCGGAATTTTGAAAACAATGGAAGATTTCCGAAGCATTTTTAAACTTCAGCGGAATTTGGAGAACAATCAAAGAGTTCCGAAGCATTTTTAAAAGTCAGCGGAATTCCGAGAACAATGGAAGAGTTGTGAAGCATTTTTAAACGTCAGCGGAATTCCGAGAACAATGGAAGAGTTCCGAAGCATTTTTAAACGTCAGCGGAATTCCGAGAACAATGGAAGAGCTCTGAAGCCTTTTTAAATGTCAGCGGAATTCCGAGAACAATGGAAGACTTCTGAAGCATTTTTAAATGTCAGCGGAATTCTGAGAACAATGGAAGAGTTCCGAAGCATTTTTAAACTTCAGCAGAATTCCGAGAACAATGGAAGAGTTCCGAAGCATACTTAAACTTCAGCGGAATTCCGAGAACAATGGAAGAATTCTGAAGCATTTTTAATAGTCAGCGGAATACTGAGAACAATGGAAGAGTTGTGAAGCATTTTTAAACGTCAGCGGAATTCCAGAACAATGGAAGAGTTCCGAAGCATTTTTAAATGTCAGCGGAATTCCGAGAACAATGGAAGTGTTCTGAAGCATTTTTAAACGTCAGCGGATTTTGAAAACAATGGAAGATTTCCGAAGCATTTTTAAACGTCAGCGGAATTTGGAGAACAATCGAAGAGTTCCGAAGCATTTTTAAACTTCAACGGAATTTGGAGAACAATCGAAGAGTTCCGAAGCAATTTTAAAAGTCATCGGAATTCCGAGAACAATGGAAGAGTTGTGAAGCATTTTTAAATGTCAGCGGAATTCCGAGAACAATGGAAGAGTTCCGAAGCATTTTTAAACGTCAGCGGAATTCCAAGAACAATGGAAGAGTTCTGAAGCCTTTTTAAATGTCAGCGTAATTCCGAGAACAATGGAAGAGTTGTGAAGCATTTTTAAACGTCAGCGGAATTCCGAGAACAATGGAAGAGTTCCGAAGCATTTTTAAACGTCAGCGGAATTCCAAGAACAATGGAAGAGTTCTGAAGCCTTTTTAAATGTCAGCGTAATTCCGAGAACAATGGAAGAGTTCCGAAGCATTTTTAAACTTCAGCAGAATTCCGAGAACAATGGAAGAGTTCCGAAGCAATCTTAAACTTCAGCGGAAATCCGAAAACAATGGAAGAGTTCCGAATCATTTTTAAATGTCAGCGGAATTCCGAGAACAATAGAAGAGTTGTGAAGCATTTTTAAGCGTCAGCGGAATTCCGACAACAATGGAAGAGTTCCGAAGCATTTTTAAAAGTCAGCGGAATTCTGAGAACAATAGAAGAGTTGTGAAGCATTTTTAAGCGTCAGCGGAATTCCGAGAACAATGGAAGAATTCCGAAGCATTTTTAAACTTCAAAACTTCAGCAGAATTCCGAGAACAATGGAAGAGTTCCGAAGCATTCTTAAACTTCACCGCAATTCCGAGAACAATGGAAGAGTTCCGAAGCATTTTTAAACGTCAGCGGAATTCCGAGAACAATGGAAGAGTTCTGAAGCATTTTTAAACGTCAGCGGAATTTTGAAAACAATGGAAGATTTCCGAAGCATTTTTAAACGTCAGCGGAATTCTGCGAACACTGGAAGAGTTCCGAAGCATTTTTAAAAGTCAGCGGAATTCTGAGAACAATAGAAGAGTTGTGAAGCATTTTTAAGCGTCAGCGGAATTCCGAGAACAATGGAAGAGTTCCGAACCATTCTTAAACTTCAGCGGAATTTCGAGAACAATGGAAGAGTTCCGAAGCATTTTTAAAAGTCAGCGGAATTCCGAGAACAATAGAAGAGTTCAGAAGAATTTTTAAACTTCAGCAGAATTCCTGGATCAATGGAAGAGTTCCGAAGCATTTTTAAAAGTCAGCAGAATTCCGAGAACAATAGAAGGGTACCAAAGCATGTTTAAACTTCACCGGAATTCCGAGAACAATGGAAGAGTTCCGAAGCATTTTTAAACGTCAGCGGAATTTTGAAAACAATGGAAGATTTCCGAAGCATTTTTAAACTTCAGCAGAATTCCTGGATCAATGGAAGAGTTCCGAAGCATTTTTAAATGTCAGCGGAATTCCGAGAACAATTGAAGAGTTGTGAAGCATTTTTAAGCGTCAGCGGAATTCCGACAACAATGGAAGAGTTCCGAAGCATTTTTAAAAGTCAGCGGAATTCTGAGAACAATAGAAGAGTTGTGAAGCATTTTTAAGCGTCAGCGGAATTCCGAGAACAATGGAAGAGTTCCGAAGCATTTTTAAAAGTCAGCGGAATTCCGAGAACAATAGAAGAGTTCAGAAGCATTTTTAAACTTCAGCAGAATTCCTGGATCAATGGAAGAGTTCCGAAGCATTTTTAAAAGTCAGCAGAATTCCGAGAACAATAGAAGGGTACCAAAGCATGTTTAAACTTCACCGGAATTCCGAGAACAATGGAAGAGTTCCGAAGCATTTTTAAACGTCAGCGGAATTTTGAAAACAATGGAAGATTTCCGAAGCATTTTTAAACTTCAGCAGAATTCCTGGATCAATGGAAGAGTTCCGAAGCATTTTTAAAAGTCAGCAGAATTCCGAGAACAATAGAAGGGTACCAAAGCATGTTTAAACTTCAGAGGAATTCTGAGAACAATGTAAGAGTTCCGAAGCATTTTTAAACTTCACCGGAATTCCGAGAACAATGGAAGAGTTCTGAAGCATTTTTAAACGTCAGCGGAATTTTGAAAACAATGGAAGATTTCCGAAGCATTTTTAAACTTCAGCGGAATTTGGAGAACAATCAAAGAGTTCCGAAGCATTTTTAAAAGTCAGCGGAATTCCGAGAACAATGGAAGAGTTGTGAAGCATTTTTAAACGTCAGCGGAATTCCGAGAACAATGGAAGAGTTCCGAAGCATTTTTAAACGTCAGCGGAATTCCGAGAACAATGGAAGAGCTCTGAAGCCTTTTTAAATGTCAGCGGAATTCCGAGAACAATGGAAGACTTCTGAAGCATTTTTAAATGTCAGCGGAATTCTGAGAACAATGGAAGAGTTCCGAAGCATTTTTAAACTTCAGCAGAATTCCGAGAACAATGGAAGAGTTCCGAAGCATACTTAAACTTCAGCGGAATTCCGAGAACAATGGAAGAATTCTGAAGCATTTTTAATAGTCAGCGGAATACTGAGAACAATGGAAGAGTTGTGAAGCATTTTTAAACGTCAGCAGAATTCCTGGATCAATGGAAGAGTTCCGAAGCATTTTTAATAGTCAGCAGAATTCCGAGAACAATAGAAGGGTACCAAAGCATGTTTAAACTTCAGAGGAATTCTGAGAACAATGTAAGAGTTCCGAAGCATTTTTAAACTTCACCGGAATTCCGAGAACAATGGAAGAGTTCTGAAGCATTTTTAAACGTCAGTGGAATTTTGAAAACAATGGAAGATTTCCGAAGCATTTTTAAACGTCAGCAGAATTCTGCGAACACTGGAAGAGTTCCGAAGCATTTTTAAACTTCAGCGGAATTTGGAGAACAATCGAAGAGTTCCGAAGCATTTTTAAAAGTCAGCGGAATTCCGAGAACACTGGAAGAGTTCCGAAGCATTTTTAAACTTCAGCGGAATTTGGAGAACAATCAAAGAGTTCCGAAGCATTTTTAAAAGTCAGCGGAATTCCGAGAACAATGGAAGAGTTGTGAAGCATTTTTAAACGTCAGCGGAATTCCGAGAACAATGGAAGAGTTCCGAAGCATTTTTAAACGTCAGCGGAATTCCGAGAACAATGGAAGAGTTCTGAAGCCTTTTTAAATGTCAGCGGAATTCCGAGAACAATGGAAGACTTCTGAAGCATTTTTAAATGTCAGCGGAATTCTGAGAACAATGGAAGAGTTCCGAAGCATTTTTAAACTTCAGCGGAATTTGGAGAACAGTCAAAGAGTTCCGAAGCATTTTTAAAAGTCAGCGGAATTCCGAGAACAATGGAAGAGTTGTGAAGCATTTTTAAACGTCAGCGGAATTCCGAGAACAATGGAAGAGTTCCGAAGCATTTTTAAACTTCAGCAGAATTCCGAGAACAATGGAAGAGTTCCGAAGCATACTTAAACTTCAGCGGAATTCCGAGAACAATGGAAGAGTTGTGAAGCATTTTTAAACGTCAGTGGAATTCCAAGAACAATGGAAGAGTTCCGAAGCATTTTTAAACGTCAGTGGAATTCCAAGAACAATGGAAGAGTTCCGAAGCATTTTTAAATGTCAGCGGAATTCTGAGAACAATGGAAGAGTTCCGAAGCATTTTTAAACTTCAGCAGAATTCCGAGAACAATGGAAGAGTTCCGAAGCATACTTAAACTTCAGCGGAATTCCGAGAACAATGGAAGAATTCTGAAGCATTTTTAAACGTCAGCGGAATTCCAGAACAATGGAAGAGTTCTGAAGCATTTTTAAACGTCAGCGGATTTTGAAAACAATGGAAGATTTCCGAAGCATTTTTAAACGTCAGCGGAATTTGGAGAACAATCGAAGAGTTCCGAAGCATTTTTAAACTTCAACGGAATTTGGAGAACAATCGAAGAGTTCCGAAGCAATTTTAAAAGTCAGCGGAATTCCGAGAACAATGGAAGAGTTGTGAAGCATTTTTAAACGTCAGTGGAATTCCAAGAACAATGGAAGAGTTCCGAAGCATTTTTAAATGTCAGCGGAATTCTGAGAACAATGGAAGAGTTCCGAAGCATTTTTAAACTTCAGCAGAATTCCGAGAACAATGGAAGAGTTCCGAAGCATACTTAAACTTCAGCGGAATTCCGAGAACAATGGAAGAGTTGTGAAGCATTTTTAAACGTCAGTGGAATTCCAAGAACAATGGAAGAGTTCCGAAGCATTTTTAAATGTCAGCGGAATTCCGAGATCAATGGAAGACTTCTGAAGCATTTTTAAATGTCAGCGGAATTCTGAGAACAATGGAAGAGTTCCGAAGCATTTTTAAACTTCAGCAGAATTCCGAGAACAATGGAAGAGTTCCGAAGCATACTTAAACTTCAGCGGAATTCCGAGAACAATGGAAGAATTCTGAAGCATTTTTAAACGTCAGCGGAATTCCAGAACAATGGAAGAGTTCTGAAGCATTTTTAAACGTCAGCGGATTTTGAAAACAATGGAAGATTTCCGAAGCATTTTTAAACGTCAGCGGAATTTGGAGAACAATCGAAGAGTTCCGAAGCATTTTTAAACTTCAACGGAATTTGGAGAACAATCGAAGAGTTCCGAAGCAATTTTAAAAGTCAGCGGAATTCCGAGAACAATGGAAGAGTTGTGAAGCATTTTTAAACGTCAGTGGAATTCCAAGAACAATGGAAGAGTTCCGAAGCATTTTTAAATGTCAGCGGAATTCTGAGAACAATGGAAGAGTTCCGAAGCATTTTTAAACTTCAGCAGAATTCCGAGAACAATGGAAGAGTTCCGAAGCATACTTAAACTTCAGCGGAATTCCGAGAACAATGGAAGAGTTCAGAAGCATTTTTAAAAGTCAGCGGAATTCTGAGAACAATGGAAGAGTTGTGAAGCATTTTTAAACGTCAGCGGAATTCCGAGAACAATGGAAGAGTTCCGAAGCATTTTTAAACGTCAGCGGAATTCCAAGAACAATGGAAGAGTTCTGAAGCCTTTTTAAATGTCAGCGTAATTCCGAGAACAATGGAAGAGTTCCGAAGCATTTTTAAACTTCAGCAGAATTCCGAGAACAATGGAAGAGTTCCAAAGCATTCTTAAACTTCAGCGGAATTCCGAAAACAATGGAAGAGTTCCGAAGCATTTTTAAATGTCAGCGGAATTCCGAGAACAATAGAAGAGTTGTGAAGCATTTTTAAGCGTCAGCGGAATTCCGAGAACAATGGAAGAGTTCCAAAGCATTTTTAAACTTCAGCAGAATTCCGAGAACAATGGAAGAGTTCCGAAGCATTTTTAAACTTCAGCAGAATTCCGAGAACAATGGAAGAGTTCCGAAGCATTCTTAAACTTCAGCGGAATTCCGAAAACAATGGAAGAGTTCCGAATCATTTTTAAATGTCAGCGGAATTCCGAGAACAATTGAAGAGTTGTGAAGCATTTTTAAGCGTCAGCGGAATTCCGACAACAATGGAAGAGTTCCGAAGCATTTTTAAAAGTCAGCGGAATTCTGAGAACAATAGAAGAGTTGTGAAGCATTTTTAAGCGTCAGCGGAATTCCGAGAACAATGGAAGAATTCCGAAGCATTTTTAAACTTCAAAACTTCAGCAGAATTCCGAGAACAATGGAAGAGTTCCGAAGCATTTTTAAACGTCAGCGGAATTCCGAGAACAATGGAAGAGTTCTGAAGCATTTTTAAACGTCAGCGGAATTTTGAAAACAATGGAAGATTTCCGAAGCATTTTTAAACGTCAGCGGAATTCTGCGAACACTGGAAGAGTTCCGAAGCATTTTTAAAAGACAGCGGAATTCTGAGAACAATAGAAGAGTTGTGAAGCATTTTTAAGCGTCAGCGGAATTCCGAGAACAATGGAAGAGTTCCGAAGCATTTTTAAAAGTCAGCGGAATTCCGAGAACAATAGAAGAGTTCAGAAGCATTTTTAAACTTCAGCAGAATTCCTGGATCAATGGAAGAGTTCCGAAGCATTTTTAAAAGTCAGCAGAATTCCGAGAACAATAGAAGGGTACCAAAGCATGTTTAAACTTCACCGGAATTCCGAGAACAATGGAAGAGTTCCGAAGCATTTTTAAACGTCAGCGGAA
The DNA here is from genome assembly GCF_046119375.1 of Phyllobates terribilis. Taxonomy (NCBI): domain Eukaryota; kingdom Metazoa; phylum Chordata; class Amphibia; order Anura; family Dendrobatidae; genus Phyllobates; species Phyllobates terribilis. The sequence goes on along the minus strand of NW_027362788.1, from coordinate 6,755,779 downwards.
TTTTGAAAACAATGGAAGATTTCCGAAGCATTTTTAAACTTCAGCAGAATTCCTGGATCAATGGAAGAGTTCCGAAGCATTTTTAAAAGTCAGCAGAATTCCGAGAACAATAGAAGGGTACCAAAGCATGTTTAAACTTCAGAGGAATTCTGAGAACAATGTAAGAGTTCCGAAGCATTTTTAAACTTCACCGGAATTCCGAGAACAATGGAAGAGTTCTGAAGCATTTTTAAACGTCAGCGGAATTTTGAAAACAATGGAAGATTTCCGAAGCATTTTTAAACTTCAGCGGAATTTGGAGAACAATCGAAGAGTTCCGAAGCATTTTTAAAAGTCAGCGGAATTCCGAGAACACTGGAAGAGTTCCGAAGCATTTTTAAACTTCAGCGGAATTTGGAGAACGATCAAAGAGTTCCGAAGCATTTTTAAAAGTCAGCGGAATTCCGAGAACAATGGAAGAGTTGTGAAGCATTTTTAAACGTCAGCGGAATTCCGAGAACAATGGAAGAGTTCCGAAGCATTTTTAAACGTCAGCGGAATTCCGAGAACAATGGAAGAGTTCTGAAGCCTTTTTAAATGTCAGCGGAATTCCGAAAACAATGGAAGACTTCTGAAGCATTTTTAAATGTCAGCGGAATTCTGAGAACAATGGAAGAGTTCCGAAGCATTTTTAAACTTCAGCAGAATTCCGAGAACAATGGAAGAGTTCCGAAGCATACTTAAACTTCAGCGGAATTCCGAGAACAATGGAAGAATTCTGAAGCATTTTTAAAAGTCAGCGGAATACCGAGAACAATGGAAGAGTTGTGAAGCATTTTTAAACATCAGCGGAATTCCAGAACAATGGAAGAGTTCCGAAGCATTTTTAAATGTCAGCGGAATTCCGAGAACAATGGCAGAGTTCTGAAGCATTTTTAAACGTCAGCGGATTTTGAAAACAATGGAAGATTTCCGAAGCATTTTTAAACGTCAGCGGAATTTGGAGAACAATCGAAGAGTTCCGAAGCAATTTTAAAAGTTAGCGGAATTCCGAGAACAATGGAAGAGTTGTGAAGCATTTTTAAACGTCAGTGGAATTCCAAGAACAATGGAAGAGTTCCGAAGCATTTTTAAATGTCAGCGGAATTTCGAGAACAATGGAAGAGTTGTGAAGCATTTTTAAACGTCAGTGGAATTCCAAGAACAATGGAAGAGTTCCGAAGCATTTTTAAATGTCAGCGGAATTCTGAGAACAATGGAAGAGTTCCGAAGCATTTTTAAACTTCAGCAGAATTCCGAGAACAATGGAAGAGTTCCGAAGCATTCTTAAACTTCAGCGGAATTCCGAAAACAATGGAAGAGTTCCGAAGCATTTTTAAATGTCAGCGGAATTCCGAGAACAATAGAAGAGTTGTGAAGCATTTTTAAGCGTCAGCGGAATTCCGAGAACAATGGAAGAGTTCCGAAGCATTTTTAAACTTCAGCAGAATTCCGAGAACAATGGAAGAGTTCCGAAGCATTTTTAAACTTCAGCAGAATTCCGAGAACAATGGAAGAGTTCCGAAGCATTCTTAAACTTCAGCGGAATTCCGAAAACAATGGAAGAGTTCCGAATCATTTTTAAATGTCAGCGGAATTCCGAGAACAATAGAAGAGTTGTGAAGCATTTTTAAGCGTCAGCGGAATTCCGACAACAATGGAAGAGTTCCGAAGCATTTTTAAAAGTCAGCGGAATTCTGAGAACAATAGAAGAGTTGTGAAGCATTTTTAAGCGTCAGCAGAATTCCGAGAACAATGGAAGAATTCCGAAGCATTTTTAAACTTCAAAACTTCAGCAGAATTCCGAGAACAATGGAAGAGTTCCGAAGCATTCTTAAACTTCAGCGGAATTCCGAGAACAATGGAAGAGTTCCGAAGCATTTTTAAAAGTCAGCGGAATTCCGAGAACAATGGAAGAGTTCCGAAGCATTCTTAAACTTCAGCGGAATTCTGAGAACAATGGAAGAGTTCCGAAGCATTTTTAAAAGTCAGCGGAATTCCGAAAACAATGGAAGAGTTCCGAAGCATTTTTAAAAGTCAGCAGAATTCCGAGAACAATAGAAGGGTACCAAAGCATGTTTAAACTTCAGCGGAATTCTGAGAACATTGTAAGAGTTCCGAAGCATTCTTAAACTTCAGCGGAATTCCGAGAACAATGGAAGAGTTCCGAAGCATTTTTAAAAGTCAGCGGAATTCCGAGAACAATGGAAGAGTTCCGAAGCATTTTTAAACGTCAGCGGAATTTTGAAAACAATGAAAGATTTCCGAAGCATTTTTAAACTTCAGCAGAATTCCTGGATCAATGGAAGAGTTCCGAAGCATTATTAAAAGTCAGCAGAATTCCGAGAACAATAAAAGGGTACCAAAGCATGTTTAAACTTCAGCGGAATTCTGAGAACAATGTAAGAGTTCCGAAGCATTTTTAAACTTCACCGGAATTCCGAGAACAATGGAAGAGTTCTGAAGCATTTTTAAACGTCAGCGGAATTTTGAAAACAATGGAAGATTTCCGAAGCATTTTTAAACGTCAGCAGAATTCTGCGAACACTGGAAGAGTTCCGAAGCATTTTTAAACTTCAGCGGAATTTGGAGAACAATCGAAGAGTTCCGAAGCATTTTTAAAAGTCATCAGAATTCCGAGAACACTGGAAGAGTTCCGAAGCATTTTTAAACTTCAGCGGAATTTGGAGAACAATCAAAGAGTTCCGAAGCTTTTTTAAAAGTCAGCGGAATTCCGAGAACAATGGAAGAGTTGTGAAGCATTTTTAAACGTCAGCGGAATTCCGAGAACAATGGAAGAGTTCCGAAGCATTTTTAAACGTCAGCGGAATTCCGAGAACAATGGAAGAGTTCTGAAGCCTTTTTAAATGTCAGCGGAATTCCGAGAACAATGGAAGACTTCTGAAGCATTTTTAAATGTCAGCGGAATTCTGAGAACAATGGAAGAGTTCCGAAGCATTTTTAAACTTCAGCGGAATTTGGAGAACAGTCAAAGAGTTCCGAAGCATTTTTAAAAGTCAGCGGAATTCCGAGAACAATGGAAGAGTTGTGAAGCATTTTTAAACGTCAGCGGAATTCCGAGAACAATGGAAGAGTTCCGAAGCATTTTTAAACGTCAGCGGAATTCCGAGAACAATGGAAGAGCTCTGAAGCCTTTTTAAATGTCAGCGGAATTCCGAGATCAATGGAAGACTTCTGAAGCATTTTTAAATGTCAGCGGAATTCTGAGAACAATGGAAGAGTTCCGAAGCATTTTTAAACTTCAGCAGAATTCCGAGAACAATGGAAGAGTTCCGAAGCATACTTAAACTTCAGCGGAATTCCGAGAACAATGGAAGAATTCTGAAGCATTTTTAAACGTCAGCGGAATTCCAGAACAATGGAAGAGTTCTGAAGCATTTTTAAACGTCAGCGGATTTTGAAAACAATGGAAGATTTCCGAAGCATTTTTAAACGTCAGCGGAATTTGGAGAACAATCGAAGAGTTCCGAAGCATTTTTAAACTTCAACGGAATTTGGAGAACAATCGAAGAGTTCCGAAGCAATTTTAAAAGTCAGCGGAATTCCGAGAACAATGGAAGAGTTGTGAAGCATTTTTAAACGTCAGTGGAATTCCAAGAACAATGGAAGAGTTCCGAAGCATTTTTAAATGTCAGCGGAATTCTGAGAACAATGGAAGAGTTCCGAAGCATTTTTAAACTTCAGCAGAATTCCGAGAACAATGGAAGAGTTCCGAAGCATACTTAAACTTCAGCGGAATTCCGAGAACAATGGAAGAGTTGTGAAGCATTTTTAAACGTCAGTGGAATTCCAAGAACAATGGAAGAGTTCCGAAGCATTTTTAAATGTCAGCGGAATTCCGAGATCAATGGAAGACTTCTGAAGCATTTTTAAATGTCAGCGGAATTCTGAGAACAATGGAAGAGTTCCGAAGCATTTTTAAACTTCAGCAGAATTCCGAGAACAATGGAAGAGTTCCGAAGCATACTTAAACTTCAGCGGAATTCCGAGAACAATGGAAGAATTCTGAAGCATTTTTAAACGTCAGCGGAATTCCAGAACAATGGAAGAGTTCTGAAGCATTTTTAAACGTCAGCGGATTTTGAAAACAATGGAAGATTTCCGAAGCATTTTTAAACGTCAGCGGAATTTGGAGAACAATCGAAGAGTTCCAAAGCATTTTTAAACTTCAACGGAATTTGGAGAACAATCGAAGAGTTCCGAAGCAATTTTAAAAGTCAGCGGAATTCCGAGAACAATGGAAGAGTTGTGAAGCATTTTTAAACGTCAGTGGAATTCCAAGAACAATGGAAGAGTTCTGAAGCCTTTTTAAATGTCAGCGTAATTCCGAGAACAATGGAAGAGTTGTGAAGCATTTTTAAACGTCAGCGGAATTCCGAGAACAATGGAAGAGTTCCGAAGCATTTTTAAACGTCAGCGGAATTCCAAGAACAATGGAAGAGTTCTGAAGCCTTTTTAAATGTCAGCGGAATTCCGAGAACAATGGAAGAGTTCCGAAGCATTTTTAAACGTCAGCGGAATTCCAAGAACAATGGAAGAGTTCTGAAGCCTTTTTAAATGTCAGCGTAATTCCGAGAACAATGGAAGAGTTGTGAAGCATTTTTAAACGTCAGCGGAATTCCGAGAACAATGGAAGAGTTCCGAAGCATTTTTAAACGTCAGCGGAATTCCAAGAACAATGGAAGAGTTCTGAAGCCTTTTTAAATGTCAGCGTAATTCCGAGAACAATGGAAGAGTTCCGAAGCATTTTTAAACTTCAGCAGAATTCCGAGAACAATGGAAGAGTTCCGAAGCAATCTTAAACTTCAGCGGAAATCCGAAAACAATGGAAGAGTTCCGAATCATTTTTAAATGTCAGCGGAATTCCGAGAACAATAGAAGAGTTGTGAAGCATTTTTAAGCGTCAGCGGAATTCCGACAACAATGGAAGAGTTCCGAAGCATTTTTAAAAGTCAGCGGAATTCTGAGAACAATAGAAGAGTTGTGAAGCATTTTTAAGCGTCAGCGGAATTCCGAGAACAATGGAAGAATTCCGAAGCATTTTTAAACTTCAAAACTTCAGCAGAATTCCGAGAACAATGGAAGAGTTCCGAAGCATTCTTAAACTTCACCGCAATTCCGAGAACAATGGAAGAGTTCCGAAGCATTTTTAAACGTCAGCGGAATTCCGAGAACAATGGAAGAGTTCTGAAGCATTTTTAAACGTCAGCGGAATTTTGAAAACAATGGAAGATTTCCGAAGCATTTTTAAACGTCAGCGGAATTCTGCGAACACTGGAAGAGTTCCGAAGCATTTTTAAAAGTCAGCGGAATTCTGAGAACAATAGAAGAGTTGTGAAGCATTTTTAAGCGTCAGCGGAATTCCGAGAACAATGGAAGAGTTCCGAACCATTCTTAAACTTCAGCGGAATTTCGAGAACAATGGAAGAGTTCCGAAGCATTTTTAAAAGTCAGCGGAATTCCGAGAACAATAGAAGAGTTCAGAAGCATTTTTAAACTTCAGCAGAATTCCTGGATCAATGGAAGAGTTCCGAAGCATTTTTAAAAGTCAGCAGAATTCCGAGAACAATAGAAGGGTACCAAAGCATGTTTAAACTTCACCGGAATTCCGAGAACAATGGAAGAGTTCCGAAGCATTTTTAAACGTCAGCGGAATTTTGAAAACAATGGAAGATTTCCGAAGCATTTTTAAACTTCAGCAGAATTCCTGGATCAATGGAAGAGTTCCGAAGCATTTTTAATAGTCAGCAGAATTCCGAGAACAATAGAAGGGTACCAAAGCATGTTTAAACTTCAGAGGAATTCTGAGAACAATGTAAGAGTTCCGAAGCATTTTTAAACTTCACCGGAATTCCGAGAACAATGGAAGAGTTCTGAAGCATTTTTAAACGTCAGTGGAATTTTGAAAACAATGGAAGATTTCCGAAGCATTTTTAAACGTCAGCAGAATTCTGCGAACACTGGAAGAGTTCCGAAGCATTTTTAAACTTCAGCGGAATTTGGAGAACAATCGAAGAGTTCCGAAGCATTTTTAAAAGTCAGCGGAATTCCGAGAACACTGGAAGAGTTCCGAAGCATTTTTAAACTTCAGCGGAATTTGGAGAACAATCAAAGAGTTCCGAAGCATTTTTAAAAGTCAGCGGAATTCCGAGAACAATGGAAGAGTTGTGAAGCATTTTTAAACGTCAGCGGAATTCCGAGAACAATGGAAGAGTTCCGAAGCATTTTTAAACGTCAGCGGAATTCCGAGAACAATGGAAGAGTTCTGAAGCCTTTTTAAATGTCAGCGGAATTCCGAGAACAATGGAAGACTTCTGAAGCATTTTTAAATGTCAGCGGAATTCTGAGAACAATGGAAGAGTTCCGAAGCATTTTTAAACTTCAGCGGAATTTGGAGAACAGTCAAAGAGTTCCGAAGCATTTTTAAAAGTCAGCGGAATTCCGAGAACAATGGAAGAGTTGTGAAGCATTTTTAAACGTCAGCGGAATTCCGAGAACAATGGAAGAGTTCCGAAGCATTTTTAAACGTCAGCGGAATTCCGAGAACAATGGAAGAGCTCTGAAGCCTTTTTAAATGTCAGCGGAATTCCGAGATCAATGGAAGACTTCTGAAGCATTTTTAAATGTCAGCGGAATTCTGAGAACAATGGAAGAGTTCCGAAGCATTTTTAAACTTCAGCAGAATTCCGAGAACAATGGAAGAGTTCCGAAGCATACTTAAACTTCAGCGGAATTCCGAGAACAATGGAAGAATTCTGAAGCATTTTTAAACATCAGCGGAATTCCAGAACAATGGAAGAGTTCTGAAGCATTTTTAAACGTCAGCGGATTTTGAAAACAATGGAAGATTTCCGAAGCATTTTTAAACGTCAGCGGAATTTGGAGAACAATCGAAGAGTTCCGAAGCATTTTTAAACTTCAACGGAATTTGGAGAACAATCGAAGAGTTCCGAAGCAATTTTAAAAGTCAGCGGAATTCCGAGAACAATGGAAGAGTTGTGAAGCATTTTTAAACGTCAGTGGAATTCCAAGAACAATGGAAGAGTTCCGAAGCATTTTTAAATGTCAGCGGAATTCTGAGAACAATGGAAGAGTTCCGAAGCATTTTTAAACTTCAGCAGAATTCCGAGAACAATGGAAGAAATCCGAAGCATACTTAAACTTCAGCTGAATTCCGAGAACAATGGAAGAGTTCAGAAGCATTTTTAAAAGTCAGCGGAATTCTGAGAACAATGGAAGAGTTGTGAAGCATTTTTAAACGTCAGCGGAATTCCGAGAACAATGGAAGAGTTCCGAAGCATTTTTAAACGTCAGCGGAATTCCAAGAACAATGGAAGAGTTCTGAAGCCTTTTTAAATGTCAGCGTAATTCCGAGAACAATGGAAGAGTTCCGAAGCATTTTTAAACTTCAGCAGAATTCCGAGAACAATGGAAGAGTTCCAAAGCATTCTTAAACTTCAGCGGAATTCCGAAAACAATGGAAGAGTTCCGAAGCATTTTTAAATGTCAGCGGAATTCCGAGAACAATAGAAGAGTTGTGAAGCATTTTTAAGCGTCAGCGGAATTCCGAGAACAATGGAAGAGTTCCAAAGCATTTTTAAACTTCAGCAGAATTCCGAGAACAATGGAAGAGTTCCGAAGCATTTTTAAACTTCAGCAGAATTCCGAGAACAATGGAAGAGTTCCGAAGCATTCTTAAACTTCAGCGGAATTCCGAAAACAATGGAAGAGTTCCGAATCATTTTTAAATGTCAGCGGAATTCCGAGAACAATTGAAGAGTTGTGAAGCATTTTTAAGCGTCAGCGGAATTCCGACAACAATGGAAGAGTTCCGAAGCATTTTTAAAAGTCAGCGGAATTCTGAGAACAATAGAAGAGTTGTGAAGCATTTTTAAGCGTCAGCGGAATTCCGAGAACAATGGAAGAATTCCGAAGCATTTTTAAACTTCAAAACTTCAGCAGAATTCCGAGAACAATGGAAGAGTTCCGAAGCATTTTTAAACGTCAGCGGAATTCCGAGAACAATGGAAGAGTTCTGAAGCATTTTTAAACGTCAGCGGAATTTTGAAAACAATGGAAGATTTCCGAAGCATTTTTAAACGTCAGCGGAATTCTGCGAACACTGGAAGAGTTCCGAAGCATTTTTAAAAGTCAGCGGAATTCTGAGAACAATAGAAGAGTTGTGAAGCATTTTTAAGCGTCAGCGGAATTCCGAGAACAATGGAAGAGTTCCGAAGCATTTTTAAAAGTCAGCGGAATTCCGAGAACAATAGAAGAGTTCAGAAGCATTTTTAAACTTCAGCAGAATTCCTGGATCAATGGAAGAGTTCCGAAGCATTTTTAAAAGTCAGCAGAATTCCGAGAACAATAGAAGGGTACCAAAGCATGTTTAAACTTCACCGGAATTCCGAGAACAATGGAAGAGTTCCGAAGCATTTTTAAACGTCAGCGGAATTTTGAAAACAATGGAAGATTTCCGAAGCATTTTTAAACTTCAGCAGAATTCCTGGATCAATGGAAGAGTTCCGAAGCATTTTTAAAAGTCAGCAGAATTCCGAGAACAATAGAAGGGTACCAAAGCATGTTTAAACTTCAGAGGAATTCTGAGAACAATGTAAGAGTTCCGAAGCATTTTTAAACTTCACCGGAATTCCGAGAACAATGGAAGAGTTCTGAAGCATTTTTAAACGTCAGCGGAATTTTGAAAACAATGGAAGATTTCCGAAGCATTTTTAAACTTCAGCGGAATTTGGAGAACAATCAAAGAGTTCCGAAGCATTTTTAAAAGTCAGCGGAATTCCGAGAACAATGGAAGAGTTGTGAAGCATTTTTAAACGTCAGCGGAATTCCGAGAACAATGGAAGAGTTCCGAAGCATTTTTAAACGTCAGCGGAATTCCGAGAACAATGGAAGAGCTCTGAAGCCTTTTTAAATGTCAGCGGAATTCCGAGAACAATGGAAGACTTCTGAAGCATTTTTAAATGTCAGCGGAATTCTGAGAACAATGGAAGAGTTCCGAAGCATTTTTAAACTTCAGCAGAATTCCGAGAACAATGGAAGAGTTCCGAAGCATACTTAAACTTCAGCGGAATTCCGAGAACAATGGAAGAATTCTGAAGCATTTTTAATAGTCAGCGGAATACTGAGAACAATGGAAGAGTTGTGAAGCATTTTTAAACGTCAGCGGAATTCCAGAACAATGGAAGAGTTCCGAAGCATTTTTAAATGTCAGCGGAATTCCGAGAACAATGGAAGTGTTCTGAAGCATTTTTAAACGTCAGCGGATTTTGAAAACAATGGAAGATTTCCGAAGCATTTTTAAACGTCAGCGGAATTTGGAGAACAATCGAAGAGTTCCGAAGCTTTTTTAAACTTCAACGGAATTTGGAGAACAATCGAAGAGTTCCGAAGCAATTTTAAAAGTCATCGGAATTCCGAGAACAATGGAAGAGTTGTGAAGCATTTTTAAATGTCAGCGGAATTCCGAGAACAATGGAAGAGTTCCGAAGCATTTTTAAACGTCAGCGGAATTCCAAGAACAATGGAAGAGTTCTGAAGCCTTTTTAAATGTCAGCGTAATTCCGAGAACAATGGAAGAGTTGTGAAGCATTTTTAAACGTCAGCGGAATTCCGAGAACAATGGAAGAGTTCCGAAGCATTTTTAAACGTCAGCGGAATTCCAAGAACAATGGAAGAGTTCTGAAGCCTTTTTAAATGTCAGCGTAATTCCGAGAACAATGGAAGAGTTCCGAAGCATTTTTAAACTTCAGCAGAATTCCGAGAACAATGGAAGAGTTCCGAAGCAATCTTAAACTTCAGCGGAAATCCGAAAACAATGGAAGAGTTCCGAATCATTTTTAAATGTCAGCGGAATTCCGAGAACAATAGAAGAGTTGTGAAGCATTTTTAAGCGTCAGCGGAATTCCGACAACAATGGAAGAGTTCCGAAGCATTTTTAAAAGTCAGCGGAATTCTGAGAACAATAGAAGAGTTGTGAAGCATTTTTAAGCGTCAGCGGAATTCCGAGAACAATGGAAGAATTCCGAAGCATTTTTAAACTTCAAAACTTCAGCAGAATTCCGAGAACAATGGAAGAGTTCCGAAGCATTCTTAAACTTCACCGCAATTCCGAGAACAATGGAAGAGTTCCGAAGCATTTTTAAACGTCAGCGGAATTCCGAGAACAATGGAAGAGTTCTGAAGCATTTTTAAACGTCAGCGGAATTTTGAAAACAATGGAAGATTTCCGAAGCATTTTTAAACGTCAGCGGAATTCTGCGAACACTGGAAGAGTTCCGAAGCATTTTTAAAAGTCAGCGGAATTCTGAGAACAATAGAAGAGTTGTGAAGCATTTTTAAGCGTCAGCGGAATTCCGAGAACAATGGAAGAGTTCCGAACCATTCTTAAACTTCAGCGGAATTTCGAGAACAATGGAAGAGTTCCGAAGCATTTTTAAAAGTCAGCGGAATTCCGAGAACAATAGAAGAGTTCAGAAGAATTTTTAAACTTCAGCAGAATTCCTGGATCAATGGAAGAGTTCCGAAGCATTTTTAAAAGTCAGCAGAATTCCGAGAACAATAGAAGGGTACCAAAGCATGTTTAAACTTCACCGGAATTCCGAGAACAATGGAAGAGTTCCGAAGCATTTTTAAACGTCAGCGGAATTTTGAAAACAATGGAAGATTTCCGAAGCATTTTTAAACTTCAGCAGAATTCCTGGATCAATGGAAGAGTTCCGAAGCATTTTTAAATGTCAGCGGAATTCCGAGAACAATTGAAGAGTTGTGAAGCATTTTTAAGCGTCAGCGGAATTCCGACAACAATGGAAGAGTTCCGAAGCATTTTTAAAAGTCAGCGGAATTCTGAGAACAATAGAAGAGTTGTGAAGCATTTTTAAGCGTCAGCGGAATTCCGAGAACAATGGAAGAGTTCCGAAGCATTTTTAAAAGTCAGCGGAATTCCGAGAACAATAGAAGAGTTCAGAAGCATTTTTAAACTTCAGCAGAATTCCTGGATCAATGGAAGAGTTCCGAAGCATTTTTAAAAGTCAGCAGAATTCCGAGAACAATAGAAGGGTACCAAAGCATGTTTAAACTTCACCGGAATTCCGAGAACAATGGAAGAGTTCCGAAGCATTTTTAAACGTCAGCGGAATTTTGAAAACAATGGAAGATTTCCGAAGCATTTTTAAACTTCAGCAGAATTCCTGGATCAATGGAAGAGTTCCGAAGCATTTTTAAAAGTCAGCAGAATTCCGAGAACAATAGAAGGGTACCAAAGCATGTTTAAACTTCAGAGGAATTCTGAGAACAATGTAAGAGTTCCGAAGCATTTTTAAACTTCACCGGAATTCCGAGAACAATGGAAGAGTTCTGAAGCATTTTTAAACGTCAGCGGAATTTTGAAAACAATGGAAGATTTCCGAAGCATTTTTAAACTTCAGCGGAATTTGGAGAACAATCAAAGAGTTCCGAAGCATTTTTAAAAGTCAGCGGAATTCCGAGAACAATGGAAGAGTTGTGAAGCATTTTTAAACGTCAGCGGAATTCCGAGAACAATGGAAGAGTTCCGAAGCATTTTTAAACGTCAGCGGAATTCCGAGAACAATGGAAGAGCTCTGAAGCCTTTTTAAATGTCAGCGGAATTCCGAGAACAATGGAAGACTTCTGAAGCATTTTTAAATGTCAGCGGAATTCTGAGAACAATGGAAGAGTTCCGAAGCATTTTTAAACTTCAGCAGAATTCCGAGAACAATGGAAGAGTTCCGAAGCATACTTAAACTTCAGCGGAATTCCGAGAACAATGGAAGAATTCTGAAGCATTTTTAATAGTCAGCGGAATACTGAGAACAATGGAAGAGTTGTGAAGCATTTTTAAACGTCAGCAGAATTCCTGGATCAATGGAAGAGTTCCGAAGCATTTTTAATAGTCAGCAGAATTCCGAGAACAATAGAAGGGTACCAAAGCATGTTTAAACTTCAGAGGAATTCTGAGAACAATGTAAGAGTTCCGAAGCATTTTTAAACTTCACCGGAATTCCGAGAACAATGGAAGAGTTCTGAAGCATTTTTAAACGTCAGTGGAATTTTGAAAACAATGGAAGATTTCCGAAGCATTTTTAAACGTCAGCAGAATTCTGCGAACACTGGAAGAGTTCCGAAGCATTTTTAAACTTCAGCGGAATTTGGAGAACAATCGAAGAGTTCCGAAGCATTTTTAAAAGTCAGCGGAATTCCGAGAACACTGGAAGAGTTCCGAAGCATTTTTAAACTTCAGCGGAATTTGGAGAACAATCAAAGAGTTCCGAAGCATTTTTAAAAGTCAGCGGAATTCCGAGAACAATGGAAGAGTTGTGAAGCATTTTTAAACGTCAGCGGAATTCCGAGAACAATGGAAGAGTTCCGAAGCATTTTTAAACGTCAGCGGAATTCCGAGAACAATGGAAGAGTTCTGAAGCCTTTTTAAATGTCAGCGGAATTCCGAGAACAATGGAAGACTTCTGAAGCATTTTTAAATGTCAGCGGAATTCTGAGAACAATGGAAGAGTTCCGAAGCATTTTTAAACTTCAGCGGAATTTGGAGAACAGTCAAAGAGTTCCGAAGCATTTTTAAAAGTCAGCGGAATTCCGAGAACAATGGAAGAGTTGTGAAGCATTTTTAAACGTCAGCGGAATTCCGAGAACAATGGAAGAGTTCCGAAGCATTTTTAAACGTCAGCGGAATTCCGAGAACAATGGAAGAGCTCTGAAGCCTTTTTAAATGTCAGCGGAATTCCGAGATCAATGGAAGACTTCTGAAGCATTTTTAAATGTCAGCGGAATTCTGAGAACAATGGAAGAGTTCCGAAGCATTTTTAAACTTCAGCAGAATTCCGAGAACAATGGAAGAGTTCCGAAGCATACTTAAACTTCAGCGGAATTCCGAGAACAATGGAAGAATTCTGAAGCATTTTTAAACGTCAGCGGAATTCCAGAACAATGGAAGAGTTCTGAAGCATTTTTAAACGTCAGCGGATTTTGAAAACAATGGAAGATTTCCGAAGCATTTTTAAACGTCAGCGGAATTTGGAGAACAATCGAAGAGTTCCGAAGCATTTTTAAACTTCAACGGAATTTGGAGAACAATCGAAGAGTTCCGAAGCAATTTTAAAAGTCAGCGGAATTCCGAGAACAATGGAAGAGTTGTGAAGCATTTTTAAACGTCAGTGGAATTCCAAGAACAATGGAAGAGTTCCGAAGCATTTTTAAATGTCAGCGGAATTCTGAGAACAATGGAAGAGTTCCGAAGCATTTTTAAACTTCAGCAGAATTCCGAGAACAATGGAAGAGTTCCGAAGCATACTTAAACTTCAGCGGAATTCCGAGAACAATGGAAGAGTTGTGAAGCATTTTTAAACGTCAGTGGAATTCCAAGAACAATGGAAGAGTTCCGAAGCATTTTTAAATGTCAGCGGAATTCCGAGATCAATGGAAGACTTCTGAAGCATTTTTAAATGTCAGCGGAATTCTGAGAACAATGGAAGAGTTCCGAAGCATTTTTAAACTTCAGCAGAATTCCGAGAACAATGGAAGAGTTCCGAAGCATACTTAAACTTCAGCGGAATTCCGAGAACAATGGAAGAATTCTGAAGCATTTTTAAACGTCAGCGGAATTCCAGAACAATGGAAGAGTTCTGAAGCATTTTTAAACGTCAGCGGATTTTGAAAACAATGGAAGATTTCCGAAGCATTTTTAAACGTCAGCGGAATTTGGAGAACAATCGAAGAGTTCCGAAGCATTTTTAAACTTCAACGGAATTTGGAGAACAATCGAAGAGTTCCGAAGCAATTTTAAAAGTCAGCGGAATTCCGAGAACAATGGAAGAGTTGTGAAGCATTTTTAAACGTCAGTGGAATTCCAAGAACAATGGAAGAGTTCCGAAGCATTTTTAAATGTCAGCGGAATTCTGAGAACAATGGAAGAGTTCCGAAGCATTTTTAAACTTCAGCAGAATTCCGAGAACAATGGAAGAGTTCCGAAGCATACTTAAACTTCAGCGGAATTCCGAGAACAATGGAAGAGTTCAGAAGCATTTTTAAAAGTCAGCGGAATTCTGAGAACAATGGAAGAGTTGTGAAGCATTTTTAAACGTCAGCGGAATTCCGAGAACAATGGAAGAGTTCCGAAGCATTTTTAAACGTCAGCGGAATTCCAAGAACAATGGAAGAGTTCTGAAGCCTTTTTAAATGTCAGCGTAATTCCGAGAACAATGGAAGAGTTCCGAAGCATTTTTAAACTTCAGCAGAATTCCGAGAACAATGGAAGAGTTCCAAAGCATTCTTAAACTTCAGCGGAATTCCGAAAACAATGGAAGAGTTCCGAAGCATTTTTAAATGTCAGCGGAATTCCGAGAACAATAGAAGAGTTGTGAAGCATTTTTAAGCGTCAGCGGAATTCCGAGAACAATGGAAGAGTTCCAAAGCATTTTTAAACTTCAGCAGAATTCCGAGAACAATGGAAGAGTTCCGAAGCATTTTTAAACTTCAGCAGAATTCCGAGAACAATGGAAGAGTTCCGAAGCATTCTTAAACTTCAGCGGAATTCCGAAAACAATGGAAGAGTTCCGAATCATTTTTAAATGTCAGCGGAATTCCGAGAACAATTGAAGAGTTGTGAAGCATTTTTAAGCGTCAGCGGAATTCCGACAACAATGGAAGAGTTCCGAAGCATTTTTAAAAGTCAGCGGAATTCTGAGAACAATAGAAGAGTTGTGAAGCATTTTTAAGCGTCAGCGGAATTCCGAGAACAATGGAAGAATTCCGAAGCATTTTTAAACTTCAAAACTTCAGCAGAATTCCGAGAACAATGGAAGAGTTCCGAAGCATTTTTAAACGTCAGCGGAATTCCGAGAACAATGGAAGAGTTCTGAAGCATTTTTAAACGTCAGCGGAATTTTGAAAACAATGGAAGATTTCCGAAGCATTTTTAAACGTCAGCGGAATTCTGCGAACACTGGAAGAGTTCCGAAGCATTTTTAAAAGACAGCGGAATTCTGAGAACAATAGAAGAGTTGTGAAGCATTTTTAAGCGTCAGCGGAATTCCGAGAACAATGGAAGAGTTCCGAAGCATTTTTAAAAGTCAGCGGAATTCCGAGAACAATAGAAGAGTTCAGAAGCATTTTTAAACTTCAGCAGAATTCCTGGATCAATGGAAGAGTTCCGAAGCATTTTTAAAAGTCAGCAGAATTCCGAGAACAATAGAAGGGTACCAAAGCATGTTTAAACTTCACCGGAATTCCGAGAACAATGGAAGAGTTCCGAAGCATTTTTAAACGTCAGCGGAATTTTGAAAACAATGGAAGATTTCCGAAGCATTTTTAAACTTCAGCAGAATTCCTGGATCAATGGAAGAGTTCCGAAGCATTTTTAAAAGTCAGCAGAATTCCGAGAACAATAGAAGGGTACCAAAGCATGTTTAAACTTCAGAGGAATTCTGAGAACAATGTAAGAGTTCCGAAGCATTTTTAAACTTCACCGGAATTCCGAGAACAATGGAAGAGTTCTGAAGCATTTTTAAACGTCAGCGGAATTTTGAAAACAATGGAAGATTTCCGAAGCATTTTTAAACTTCAGCGGAATTTGGAGAACAATCGAAGAGTTCCGAAGCATTTTTAAAAGTCAGCGGAATTCCGAGAACACTGGAAGAGTTCCGAAGCATTTTTAAACTTCAGCGGAATTTGGAGAACGATCAAAGAGTTCCGAAGCATTTTTAAAAGTCAGCGGAATTCCGAGAACAATGGAAGAGTTGTGAAGCATTTTTAAACGTCAGCGGAATTCCGAGAACAATGGAAGAGTTCCGAAGCATTTTTAAACGTCAGCGGAATTCCGAGAACAATGGAAGAGTTCTGAAGCCTTTTTAAATGTCAGCGGAATTCCGAAAACAATGGAAGACTTCTGAAGCATTTTTAAATGTCAGCGGAATTCTGAGAACAATGGAAGAGTTCCGAAGCATTTTTAAACTTCAGCAGAATTCCGAGAACAATGGAAGAGTTCCGAAGCATACTTAAACTTCAGCGGAATTCCGAGAACAATGGAAGAATTCTGAAGCATTTTTAAAAGTCAGCGGAATACCGAGAACAATGGAAGAGTTGTGAAGCATTTTTAAACATCAGCGGAATTCCAGAACAATGGAAGAGTTCCGAAGCATTTTTAAATGTCAGCGGAATTCCGAGAACAATGGCAGAGTTCTGAAGCATTTTTAAACGTCAGCGGATTTTGAAAACAATGGAAGATTTCCGAAGCATTTTTAAACGTCAGCGGAATTTGGAGAACAATCGAAGAGTTCCGAAGCAATTTTAAAAGTTAGCGGAATTCCGAGAACAATGGAAGAGTTGTGAAGCATTTTTAAACGTCAGTGGAATTCCAAGAACAATGGAAGAGTTCCGAAGCATTTTTAAATGTCAGCGGAATTTCGAGAACAATGGAAGAGTTGTGAAGCATTTTTAAACGTCAGTGGAATTCCAAGAACAATGGAAGAGTTCCGAAGCATTTTTAAATGTCAGCGGAATTCTGAGAACAATGGAAGAGTTCCGAAGCATTTTTAAACTTCAGCAGAATTCCGAGAACAATGGAAGAGTTCCGAAGCATTCTTAAACTTCAGCGGAATTCCGAAAACAATGGAAGAGTTCCGAAGCATTTTTAAATGTCAGCGGAATTCCGAGAACAATAGAAGAGTTGTGAAGCATTTTTAAGCGTCAGCGGAATTCCGAGAACAATGGAAGAGTTCCGAAGCATTTTTAAACTTCAGCAGAATTCCGAGAACAATGGAAGAGTTCCGAAGCATTTTTAAACTTCAGCAGAATTCCGAGAACAATGGAAGAGTTCCGAAGCATTCTTAAACTTCAGCGGAATTCCGAAAACAATGGAAGAGTTCCGAATCATTTTTAAATGTCAGCGGAATTCCGAGAACAATAGAAGAGTTGTGAAGCATTTTTAAGCGTCAGCGGAATTCCGACAACAATGGAAGAGTTCCGAAGCATTTTTAAAAGTCAGCGGAATTCTGAGAACAATAGAAGAGTTGTGAAGCATTTTTAAGCGTCAGCAGAATTCCGAGAACAATGGAAGAATTCCGAAGCATTTTTAAACTTCAAAACTTCAGCAGAATTCCGAGAACAATGGAAGAGTTCCGAAGCATTCTTAAACTTCAGCGGAATTCCGAGAACAATGGAAGAGTTCCGAAGCATTTTTAAAAGTCAGCGGAATTCCGAGAACAATGGAAGAGTTCCGAAGCATTCTTAAACTTCAGCGGAATTCTGAGAACAATGGAAGAGTTCCGAAGCATTTTTAAAAGTCAGCGGAATTCCGAAAACAATGGAAGAGTTCCGAAGCATTTTTAAAAGTCAGCAGAATTCCGAGAACAATAGAAGGGTACCAAAGCATGTTTAAACTTCAGCGGAATTCTGAGAACATTGTAAGAGTTCCGAAGCATTCTTAAACTTCAGCGGAATTCCGAGAACAATGGAAGAGTTCCGAAGCATTTTTAAAAGTCAGCGGAATTCCGAGAACAATGGAAGAGTTCCGAAGCATTTTTAAACGTCAGCGGAATTTTGAAAACAATGAAAGATTTCCGAAGCATTTTTAAACTTCAGCAGAATTCCTGGATCAATGGAAGAGTTCCGAAGCATTATTAAAAGTCAGCAGAATTCCGAGAACAATAAAAGGGTACCAAAGCATGTTTAAACTTCAGCGGAATTCTGAGAACAATGTAAGAGTTCCGAAGCATTTTTAAACTTCACCGGAATTCCGAGAACAATGGAAGAGTTCTGAAGCATTTTTAAACGTCAGCGGAATTTTGAAAACAATGGAAGATTTCCGAAGCATTTTTAAACGTCAGCAGAATTCTGCGAACACTGGAAGAGTTCCGAAGCATTTTTAAACTTCAGCGGAATTTGGAGAACAATCGAAGAGTTCCGAAGCATTTTTAAAAGTCATCAGAATTCCGAGAACACTGGAAGAGTTCCGAAGCATTTTTAAACTTCAGCGGAATTTGGAGAACAATCAAAGAGTTCCGAAGCTTTTTTAAAAGTCAGCGGAATTCCGAGAACAATGGAAGAGTTGTGAAGCATTTTTAAACGTCAGCGGAATTCCGAGAACAATGGAAGAGTTCCGAAGCATTTTTAAACGTCAGCGGAATTCCGAGAACAATGGAAGAGTTCTGAAGCCTTTTTAAATGTCAGCGGAATTCCGAGAACAATGGAAGACTTCTGAAGCATTTTTAAATGTCAGCGGAATTCTGAGAACAATGGAAGAGTTCCGAAGCATTTTTAAACTTCAGCGGAATTTGGAGAACAGTCAAAGAGTTCCGAAGCATTTTTAAAAGTCAGCGGAATTCCGAGAACAATGGAAGAGTTGTGAAGCATTTTTAAACGTCAGCGGAATTCCGAGAACAATGGAAGAGTTCCGAAGCATTTTTAAACGTCAGCGGAATTCCGAGAACAATGGAAGAGCTCTGAAGCCTTTTTAAATGTCAGCGGAATTCCGAGATCAATGGAAGACTTCTGAAGCATTTTTAAATGTCAGCGGAATTCTGAGAACAATGGAAGAGTTCCGAAGCATTTTTAAACTTCAGCAGAATTCCGAGAACAATGGAAGAGTTCCGAAGCATACTTAAACTTCAGCGGAATTCCGAGAACAATGGAAGAATTCTGAAGCATTTTTAAACGTCAGCGGAATTCCAGAACAATGGAAGAGTTCTGAAGCATTTTTAAACGTCAGCGGATTTTGAAAACAATGGAAGATTTCCGAAGCATTTTTAAACGTCAGCGGAATTTGGAGAACAATCGAAGAGTTCCGAAGCATTTTTAAACTTCAACGGAATTTGGAGAACAATCGAAGAGTTCCGAAGCAATTTTAAAAGTCAGCGGAATTCCGAGAACAATGGAAGAGTTGTGAAGCATTTTTAAACGTCAGTGGAATTCCAAGAACAATGGAAGAGTTCCGAAGCATTTTTAAATGTCAGCGGAATTCTGAGAACAATGGAAGAGTTCCGAAGCATTTTTAAACTTCAGCAGAATTCCGAGAACAATGGAAGAGTTCCGAAGCATACTTAAACTTCAGCGGAATTCCGAGAACAATGGAAGAGTTGTGAAGCATTTTTAAACGTCAGTGGAATTCCAAGAACAATGGAAGAGTTCCGAAGCATTTTTAAATGTCAGCGGAATTCCGAGATCAATGGAAGACTTCTGAAGCATTTTTAAATGTCAGCGGAATTCTGAGAACAATGGAAGAGTTCCGAAGCATTTTTAAACTTCAGCAGAATTCCGAGAACAATGGAAGAGTTCCGAAGCATACTTAAACTTCAGCGGAATTCCGAGAACAATGGAAGAATTCTGAAGCATTTTTAAACGTCAGCGGAATTCCAGAACAATGGAAGAGTTCTGAAGCATTTTTAAACGTCAGCGGATTTTGAAAACAATGGAAGATTTCCGAAGCATTTTTAAACGTCAGCGGAATTTGGAGAACAATCGAAGAGTTCCGAAGCATTTTTAAACTTCAACGGAATTTGGAGAACAATCGAAGAGTTCCGAAGCAATTTTAAAAGTCAGCGGAATTCCGAGAACAATGGAAGAGTTGTGAAGCATTTTTAAACGTCAGTGGAATTCCAAGAACAATGGAAGAGTTCCGAAGCATTTTTAAATGTCAGCGGAATTCTGAGAACAATGGAAGAGTTCCGAAGCATTTTTAAACTTCAGCAGAATTCCGAGAACAATGGAAGAGTTCCGAAGCATACTTAAACTTCAGCGGAATTCCGAGAACAATGGAAGAGTTCAGAAGCATTTTTAAAAGTCAGCGGAATTCTGAGAACAATGGAAGAGTTGTGAAGCATTTTTAAACGTCAGCGGAATTCCGAGAACAATGGAAGAGTTCCGAAGCATTTTTAAACGTCAGCGGAATTCCAAGAACAATGGAAGAGTTCTGAAGCCTTTTTAAATGTCAGCGTAATTCCGAGAACAATGGAAGAGTTCCGAAGCATTTTTAAACTTCAGCAGAATTCCGAGAACAATGGAAGAGTTCCAAAGCATTCTTAAACTTCAGCGGAATTCCGAAAACAATGGAAGAGTTCCGAAGCATTTTTAAATGTCAGCGGAATTCCGAGAACAATAGAAGAGTTGTGAAGCATTTTTAAGCGTCAGCGGAATTCCGAGAACAATGGAAGAGTTCCAAAGCATTTTTAAACTTCAGCAGAATTCCGAGAACAATGGAAGAGTTCCGAAGCATTTTTAAACTTCAGCAGAATTCCGAGAACAATGGAAGAGTTCCGAAGCATTCTTAAACTTCAGCGGAATTCCGAAAACAATGGAAGAGTTCCGAATCATTTTTAAATGTCAGCGGAATTCCGAGAACAATTGAAGAGTTGTGAAGCATTTTTAAGCGTCAGCGGAATTCCGACAACAATGGAAGAGTTCCGAAGCATTTTTAAAAGTCAGCGGAATTCTGAGAACAATAGAAGAGTTGTGAAGCATTTTTAAGCGTCAGCGGAATTCCGAGAACAATGGAAGAATTCCGAAGCATTTTTAAACTTCAAAACTTCAGCAGAATTCCGAGAACAATGGAAGAGTTCCGAAGCATTTTTAAACGTCAGCGGAATTCCGAGAACAATGGAAGAGTTCTGAAGCATTTTTAAACGTCAGCGGAATTTTGAAAACAATGGAAGATTTCCGAAGCATTTTTAAACGTCAGCGGAATTCTGCGAACACTGGAAGAGTTCCGAAGCATTTTTAAAAGACAGCGGAATTCTGAGAACAATAGAAGAGTTGTGAAGCATTTTTAAGCGTCAGCGGAATTCCGAGAACAATGGAAGAGTTCCGAAGCATTTTTAAAAGTCAGCGGAATTCCGAGAACAATAGAAGAGTTCAGAAGCATTTTTAAACTTCAGCAGAATTCCTGGATCAATGGAAGAGTTCCGAAGCATTTTTAAAAGTCAGCAGAATTCCGAGAACAATAGAAGGGTACCAAAGCATGTTTAAACTTCACCGGAATTCCGAGAACAATGGAAGAGTTCCGAAGCATTTTTAAACGTCAGCGGAATTTTGAAAACAATGGAAGATTTCCGAAGCATTTTTAAACTTCAGCAGAATTCCTGGATCAATGGAAGAGTTCCGAAGCATTTTTAAAAGTCAGCAGAATTCCGAGAACAATAGAAGGGTACCAAAGCATGTTTAAACTTCAGAGGAATTCTGAGAACAATGTAAGAGTTCCGAAGCATTTTTAAACTTCACCGGAATTCCGAGAACAATGGAAGAGTTCTGAAGCATCTTTAAACGTCAGCGGAATTTTGAAAACAATGGAAGATTTCCGAAGCATTTTTAAACTTCAGCGGAATTTGGAGAACAATCGAAGAGTTCCGAAGCATTTTTAAAAGTCAGCGGAATTCCGAGAACACTGGAAGAGTTCCGAAGCATTTTTAAACTTCAGCGGAATTTGGAGAACGATCAAAGAGTTCCGAAGCATTTTTAAAAGTCAGCGGAATTCCGAGAACAATGGAAGAGTTGTGAAGCATTTTTAAACGTCAGCGGAATTCCGAGAACAATGGAAGAGTTCCGAAGCATTTTTAAACGTCAGCGGAATTCCGAGAACAATGGAAGAGTTCTGAAGCCTTTTTAAATGTCAGCGGAATTCCGAAAACAATGGAAGACTTCTGAAGCATTTTTAAATGTCAGCGGAATTCTGAGAACAATGGAAGAGTTCCGAAGCATTTTTAAACTTCAGCAGAATTCCGAGAACAATGGAAGAGTTCCGAAGCATACTTAAACTTCAGCGGAATTCCGAGAACAATGGAAGAATTCTGAAGCATTTTTAAAAGTCAGCGGAATACCGAGAACAATGGAAGAGTTGTGAAGCATTTTTAAACATCAGCGGAATTCCAGAACAATGGAAGAGTTCCGAAGCATTTTTAAATGTCAGCGGAATTTCGAGAACAATGGCAGAGTTCTGAAGCATTTTTAAACGTCAGCGGATTTTGAAAACAATGGAAGATTTCCGAAGCATTTTTAAACGTCAGCGGAATTTGGAGAACAATCGAAGAGTTCCGAAGCAATTTTAAAAGTTAGCGGAATTCCGAGAACAATGGAAGAGTTGTGAAGCATTTTTAAACGTCAGTGGAATTCCAAGAACAATGGAAGAGTTCCGAAGCATTTTTAAATGTCAGCGGAATTTCGAGAACAATGGAAGAGTTGTGAAGCATTTTTAAACGTCAGTGGAATTCCAAGAACAATGGAAGAGTTCCGAAGCATTTTTAAATGTCAGCGGAATTCTGAGAACAATGGAAGAGTTCCGAAGCATTTTTAAACTTCAGCAGAATTCCGAGAACAATGGAAGAGTTCCGAAGCATTCTTAAACTTCAGCGGAATTCCGAAAACAATGGAAGAGTTCCGAAGCATTTTTAAATGTCAGCGGAATTCCGAGAACAATAGAAGAGTTGTGAAGCATTTTTAAGCGTCAGCGGAATTCCGAGAACAATGGAAGAGTTCCGAAGCATTTTTAAACTTCAGCAGAATTCCGAGAACAATGGAAGAGTTCCGAAGCATTTTTAAACTTCAGCAGAATTCCGAGAACAATGGAAGAGTTCCGAAGCATTCTTAAACTTCAGCGGAATTCCGAAAACAATGGAAGAGTTCCGAATCATTTTTATATGTCAGCGGAATTCCGAGAACAATAGAAGAGTTGTGAAGCATTTTTAAGCGTCAGCGGAATTCCGACAACAATGGAAGAGTTCCGAAGCATTTTTAAAAGTCAGCGGAATTCTGAGAACAATAGAAGAGTTGTGAAGCATTTTTAAGCGTCAGCAGAATTCCGAGAACAATGGAAGAATTCCGAAGCATTTTTAAACTTCAAAACTTCAGCAGAATTCCGAGAACAATGGAAGAGTTCCGAAGCATTCTTAAACTTCAGCGGAATTCCGAGAACAATGGAAGAGTTCCGAAGCATTTTTAAAAGTCAGCGGAATTCCGAGAACAATGGAAGAGTTCCGAAGCATTCTTAAACTTCAGCGGAATTCTGAGAACAATGGAAGAGTTCCGAAGCATTTTTAAAAGTCAGCGGAATTCCGAAAACAATGGAAGAGTTCCGAAGCATTTTTAAAAGTCAGCAGAATTCCGAGAACAATAGAAGGGTACCAAAGCATGTTTAAACTTCAGCGGAATTCTGAGAACATTGTAAGAGTTCCGAAGCATTCTTAAACTTCAGCGGAATTCCGAGAACAATGGAAGAGTTCCGAAGCATTTTTAAAAGTCAGCGGAATTCCGAGAACAATGGAAGAGTTCCGAAGCATTTTTAAACGTCAGCGGAATTTTGAAAACAATGAAAGATTTCCGAAGCATTTTTAAACTTCAGCAGAATTCCTGGATCAATGGAAGAGTTCCGAAGCATTATTAAAAGTCAGCAGAATTCCGAGAACAATAAAAGGGTACCAAAGCATGTTTAAACTTCAGCGGAATTCTGAGAACAATGTAAGAGTTCCGAAGCATTTTTAAACTTCACCGGAATTCCGAGAACAATGGAAGAGTTCTGAAGCATTTTTAAACGTCAGCGGAATTTTGAAAACAATGGAAGATTTCCGAAGCATTTTTAAACGTCAGCAGAATTCTGCGAACACTGGAAGAGTTCCGAAGCATTTTTAAACTTCAGCGGAATTTGGAGAACAATCGAAGAGTTCCGAAGCATTTTTAAAAGTCAGCGGAATTCCGAGAACACTGGAAGAGTTCCGAAGCATTTTTAAACTTCAGCGGAATTTGGAGAACAATCAAAGAGTTCCGAAGCTTTTTTAAAAGTCAGCGGAATTCCGAGAACAATGGAAGAGTTGTGAAGCATTTTTAAACGTCAGCGGAATTCCGAGAACAATGGAAGAGTTCCGAAGCATTTTTAAACGTCAGCGGAATTCCGAGAACAATGGAAGAGTTCTGAAGCCTTTTTAAATGTCAGCGGAATTCCGAGAACAATGGAAGACTTCTGAAGCATTTTTAAATGTCAGCGGAATTCTGAGAACAATGGAAGAGTTCCGAAGCATTTTTAAACTTCAGCAGAATTCCGAGAACAATGGAAGAGTTCCGAAGCATACTTAAACTTCAGCGGAATTCCGAGAACAATGGAAGAATTCTGAAGCATTTTTAAAAGTCAGCGGAATACCGAGAACAATGGAAGAGTTGTGAAGCATTTTTAAACGTCAGCGGAATTCCAGAACAATGGAAGAGTTCCGAAGCATTTTTAAATGTCAGCGGAATTCCGAGAACAATGGAAGAGTTCTGAAGCATTTTTAAACGTCATCGGATTTTGAAAACAATGGAAGATTTCCGAAGCATTTTTAAACGTCAGCGGAATTTGGAGAACAATCGAAGAGTTCCGAAGCAATTTTAAAAGTCAGCGGAATTCCGAGAACAATGGAAGAGTTGTGAAGCATTTTTAAACGTCAGTGGAATTCCAAGAACAATGGAAGAGTTCCGAAGCATTTTTAAATGTCAGCGGAATTCTGAGAACAATGGAAGAGTTCCGAAGCATTTTTAAACTTCAGCAGAATTCCGAGAACAATGGAAGAGTTCCGAAGCATACTTAAACTTCAGCGGAATTCCGAGAACAATGGAAGAGTTCAGAAGCATTTTTAAAAGTCAGCGGAATTCCGAGAACAATGGAAGAGTTGTGAAGCATTTTTAAACGTCAGCGGAATTCCGAGAACAATGGAAGAGTTCCGAAGCATTTTTAAACGTCAGCGGAATTCCAAGAACAATGGAAGAGTTCTGAAGCCTTTTTAAATGTCAGCGTAATTCCGAGAACAATGGAAGAGTTCCGAAGCATTTTTAAACTTCAGCAGAATTCCGAGAACAATGGAAGAGTTCCGAAGCATTATTAAATGTCAGCGGAATTCTGAGAACAATGGAAGAGTTGTGAAGCATTTTTAAGCGTCAGCGGAATTCCGAGAACAATGGAAGAGTTCCGAAGCATTTTTAAAAGTCAGCGGAATTCCGAGAACAATAGAAGAGTTCAGAAGCATTTTTAAACTTCAGCAGAATTCCTGGATCAATGGAAGAGTTCCGAAGCATTTTTAAAAGTCAGCAGAATTCCGAGAACAATAGAAGGGTACCAAAGCATGTTTAAACTTCACCGGAATTCCGAGAACAATGGAAGAGTTCCGAAGCATTTTTAAACGTCAGCGGAATTTTGAAAACAATGGAAGATTTCCGAAGCATTTTTAAACTTCAGCAGAATTCCTGGATCAATGGAAGAGTTCCGAAGCATTTTTAAAAGTCAGCAGAATTCCGAGAACAATAGAAGGGTACCAAAGCATGTTTAAACTTCAGAGGAATTCTGAGAACAATGTAAGAGTTCCGAAGCATTTTTAAACTTCACCGGAATTCCGAGAACAATGGAAGAGTTCTGAAGCATCTTTAAACGTCAGCGGAATTTTGAAAACAATGGAAGATTTCCGAAGCATTTTTAAACTTCAGCGGAATTTGGAGAACAATCGAAGAGTTCCGAAGCATTTTTAAAAGTCAGCGGAATTCCGAGAACACTGGAAGAGTTCCGAAGCATTTTTAAACTTCAGCGGAATTTGGAGAACGATCAAAGAGTTCCGAAGCATTTTTAAAAGTCAGCGGAATTCCGAGAACAATGGAAGAGTTGTGAAGCATTTTTAAACGTCAGCGGAATTCCGAGAACAATGGAAGAGTTCCGAAGCATTTTTAAACGTCAGCGGAATTCCGAGAACAATGGAAGAGTTCTGAAGCCTTTTTAAATGTCAGCGGAATTCCGAAAACAATGGAAGACTTCTGAAGCATTTTTAAATGTCAGCGGAATTCTGAGAACAATGGAAGAGTTCCGAAGCATTTTTAAACTTCAGCAGAATTCCGAGAACAATGGAAGAGTTCCGAAGCATACTTAAACTTCAGCGGAATTCCGAGAACAATGGAAGAATTCTGAAGCATTTTTAAAAGTCAGCGGAATACCGAGAACAATGGAAGAGTTGTGAAGCATTTTTAAACATCAGCGGAATTCCAGAACAATGGAAGAGTTCCGAAGCATTTTTAAATGTCAGCGGAATTTCGAGAACAATGGCAGAGTTCTGAAGCATTTTTAAACGTCAGCGGATTTTGAAAACAATGGAAGATTTCCGAAGCATTTTTAAACGTCAGCGGAATTTGGAGAACAATCGAAGAGTTCCGAAGCAATTTTAAAAGTTAGCGGAATTCCGAGAACAATGGAAGAGTTGTGAAGCATTTTTAAACGTCAGTGGAATTCCAAGAACAATGGAAGAGTTCCGAAGCATTTTTAAATGTCAGCGGAATTTCGAGAACAATGGAAGAGTTGTGAAGCATTTTTAAACGTCAGTGGAATTCCAAGAACAATGGAAGAGTTCCGAAGCATTTTTAAATGTCAGCGGAATTCTGAGAACAATGGAAGAGTTCCGAAGCATTTTTAAACTTCAGCAGAATTCCGAGAACAATGGAAGAGTTCCGAAGCATTCTTAAACTTCAGCGGAATTCCGAAAACAATGGAAGAGTTCCGAAGCATTTTTAAATGTCAGCGGAATTCCGAGAACAATAGAAGAGTTGTGAAGCATTTTTAAGCGTCAGCGGAATTCCGAGAACAATGGAAGAGTTCCGAAGCATTTTTAAACTTCAGCAGAATTCCGAGAACAATGGAAGAGTTCCGAAGCATTTTTAAACTTCAGCAGAATTCCGAGAACAATGGAAGAGTTCCGAAGCATTCTTAAACTTCAGCGGAATTCCGAAAACAATGGAAGAGTTCCGAATCATTTTTATATGTCAGCGGAATTCCGAGAACAATAGAAGAGTTGTGAAGCATTTTTAAGCGTCAGCGGAATTCCGACAACAATGGAAGAGTTCCGAAGCATTTTTAAAAGTCAGCGGAATTCTGAGAACAATAGAAGAGTTGTGAAGCATTTTTAAGCGTCAGCAGAATTCCGAGAACAATGGAAGAATTCCGAAGCATTTTTAAACTTCAAAACTTCAGCAGAATTCCGAGAACAATGGAAGAGTTCCGAAGCATTCTTAAACTTCAGCGGAATTCCGAGAACAATGGAAGAGTTCCGAAGCATTTTTAAAAGTCAGCGGAATTCCGAGAACAATGGAAGAGTTCCGAAGCATTCTTAAACTTCAGCGGAATTCTGAGAACAATGGAAGAGTTCCGAAGCATTTTTAAAAGTCAGCGGAATTCCGAAAACAATGGAAGAGTTCCGAAGCATTTTTAAAAGTCAGCAGAATTCCGAGAACAATAGAAGGGTACCAAAGCATGTTTAAACTTCAGCGGAATTCTGAGAACATTGTAAGAGTTCCGAAGCATTCTTAAACTTCAGCGGAATTCCGAGAACAATGGAAGAGTTCCGAAGCATTTTTAAAAGTCAGCGGAATTCCGAGAACAATGGAAGAGTTCCGAAGCATTTTTAAACGTCAGCGGAATTTTGAAAACAATGAAAGATTTCCGAAGCATTTTTAAACTTCAGCAGAATTCCTGGATCAATGGAAGAGTTCCGAAGCATTATTAAAAGTCAGCAGAATTCCGAGAACAATAAAAGGGTACCAAAGCATGTTTAAACTTCAGCGGAATTCTGAGAACAATGTAAGAGTTCCGAAGCATTTTTAAACTTCACCGGAATTCCGAGAACAATGGAAGAGTTCTGAAGCATTTTTAAACGTCAGCGGAATTTTGAAAACAATGGAAGATTTCCGAAGCATTTTTAAACGTCAGCAGAATTCTGCGAACACTGGAAGAGTTCCGAAGCATTTTTAAACTTCAGCGGAATTTGGAGAACAATCGAAGAGTTCCGAAGCATTTTTAAAAGTCAGCGGAATTCCGAGAACACTGGAAGAGTTCCGAAGCATTTTTAAACTTCAGCGGAATTTGGAGAACAATCAAAGAGTTCCGAAGCTTTTTTAAAAGTCAGCGGAATTCCGAGAACAATGGAAGAGTTGTGAAGCATTTTTAAACGTCAGCGGAATTCCGAGAACAATGGAAGAGTTCCGAAGCATTTTTAAACGTCAGCGGAATTCCGAGAACAATGGAAGAGTTCTGAAGCCTTTTTAAATGTCAGCGGAATTCCGAGAACAATGGAAGACTTCTGAAGCATTTTTAAATGTCAGCGGAATTCTGAGAACAATGGAAGAGTTCCGAAGCATTTTTAAACTTCAGCAGAATTCCGAGAACAATGGAAGAGTTCCGAAGCATACTTAAACTTCAGCGGAATTCCGAGAACAATGGAAGAATTCTGAAGCATTTTTAAAAGTCAGCGGAATACCGAGAACAATGGAAGAGTTGTGAAGCATTTTTAAACGTCAGCGGAATTCCAGAACAATGGAAGAGTTCCGAAGCATTTTTAAATGTCAGCGGAATTCCGAGAACAATGGAAGAGTTCTGAAGCATTTTTAAACGTCATCGGATTTTGAAAACAATGGAAGATTTCCGAAGCATTTTTAAACGTCAGCGGAATTTGGAGAACAATCGAAGAGTTCCGAAGCAATTTTAAAAGTCAGCGGAATTCCGAGAACAATGGAAGAGTTGTGAAGCATTTTTAAACGTCAGTGGAATTCCAAGAACAATGGAAGAGTTCCGAAGCATTTTTAAATGTCAGCGGAATTCTGAGAACAATGGAAGAGTTCCGAAGCATTTTTAAACTTCAGCAGAATTCCGAGAACAATGGAAGAGTTCCGAAGCATACTTAAACTTCAGCGGAATTCCGAGAACAATGGAAGAGTTCAGAAGCATTTTTAAAAGTCAGCGGAATTCCGAGAACAATGGAAGAGTTGTGAAGCATTTTTAAACGTCAGCGGAATTCCGAGAACAATGGAAGAGTTCCGAAGCATTTTTAAACGTCAGCGGAATTCCAAGAACAATGGAAGAGTTCTGAAGCCTTTTTAAATGTCAGCGTAATTCCGAGAACAATGGAAGAGTTCCGAAGCATTTTTAAACTTCAGCAGAATTCCGAGAACAATGGAAGAGTTCCGAAGCATTCTTAAACTTCAGCGGAATTCCGAAAACAATGGAAGAGTTCCGAAGCATTTTTAAATGTCAGCGGAATTCCGAGAACAATAGAAGAGTTGTGAAGCATTTTTAAGCGTCAGCGGAATTCCGAGAACAATGGAAGAGTTCCAAAGCATTTTTAAACTTCAGCAGAATTCCGAGAACAATGGAAGAGTTCCGAAGCATTTTTAAACTTCAGCAGAATTCCGAGAACAATGGAAGAGTTCCGAAGCATTCTTAAACTTCAGCGGAATTCCGAAAACAATGGAAGAGTTCCGAATCATTTTTAAATGTCAGCGGAATTCCGAGAACAATTGAAGAGTTGTGAAGCATTTTTAAGCGTCAGCGGAATTCCGACAACAATGGAAGAGTTCCGAAGCATTTTTAAAAGTCAGCGGAATTCTGAGAACAATAGAAGAGTTGTGAAGCATTTTTAAGCGTCAGCGGAATTCCGAGAACAATGGAAGAATTCCGAAGCATTTTTAAACTTCAAAACTTCAGCAGAATTCCGAGAACAATGGAAGAGTTCCGAAGCATTCTTAAACTTCACCGCAATTCCGAGAACAATGGAAGAGTTCCGAAGCATTTTTAAACGTCAGCGGAATTCCGAGAACAATGGAAGAGTTCTGAAGCATTTTTAAACGTCAGCGGAATTTTGAAAACAATGGAAGATTTCCGAAGCATTTTTAAACGTCAGCGGAATTCTGCGAACACTGGAAGAGTTCCGAAGCATTTTAAAAAGTCAGCGGAATTCTGAGAACAATAGAAGAGTTGTGAAGCATTTTTAAGCGTCAGCGGAATTCCGAGAACAATGGAAGAGTTCCGAAGCATTCTTAAACTTCAGCGGAATTCCGAGAACAATGGAAGAGTTCCGAAGCATTTTTAAAAGTCAGCGGAATTCCGAGAACAATAGAAGAGTTCAGAAGCATTTTTAAACTTCAGCAGAATTCCTGGATCAATGGAAGAGTTCCGAAGCATTTTTAAAAGTCAGCAGAATTCCGAGAACAATAGAAGGGTACCAAAGCATGTTTAAACTTCAGAGGAATTCTGAGAACAATGTAAGAGTTCCGAAGCATTTTTAAACTTCACCGGAATTCCGAGAACAATGGAAGAGTTCTGAAGCATTTTTAAACGTCAGCGGAATTTTGAAAACAATGGAAGATTTCCGAAGCATTTTTAAACTTCAGCGGAATTTGGAGAACAATCGAAGAGTTCCGAAGCATTTTTAAAAGTCAGCGGAATTCCGAGAACACTGGAAGAGTTCCGAAGCATTTTTAAACTTCAGCGGAATTTGGAGAACGATCAAAGAGTTCCGAAGCATTTTTAAAAGTCAGCGGAATTCCGAGAACAATGGAAGAGTTGTGAAGCATTTTTAAACGTCAGCGGAATTCCGAGAACAATGGAAGAGTTCCGAAGCATTTTTAAACGTCAGCGGAATTCCGAGAACAATGGAAGAGTTCTGAAGCCTTTTTAAATGTCAGCGGAATTCCGAAAACAATGGAAGACTTCTGAAGCATTTTTAAATGTCAGCGGAATTCTGAGAACAATGGAAGAGTTCCGAAGCATTTTTAAACTTCAGCAGAATTCCGAGAACAATGGAAGAGTTCCGAAGCATACTTAAACTTCAGCGGAATTCCGAGAACAATGGAAGAATTCTGAAGCATTTTTAAAAGTCAGCGGAATACCGAGAACAATGGAAGAGTTCTGAAGCATTTTTAAACGTCAGCGGATTTGGAAAACAATGGAAGATTTCCGAAGCATTTTTAAACGTCAGCGGAATTTGGAGAACAATCGAAGAGTTCCGAAGCAATTTTAAAAGTCAGCGGAATTCCGAGAACAATGGAAGAGTTGTGAAGCATTTTTAAACGTCAGTGGAATTCCAAGAACAATGGAAGAGTTCCGAAGCATTTTTAAATGTCAGCGGAATTTCGAGAACAATGGAAGAGTTGTGAAGCATTTTTAAACGTCAGTGGAATTCCAAGAACAATGGAAGAGTTCCGAAGCATTTTTAAATGTCAGCGGAATTCTGAGAACAATGGAAGAGTTCCGAAGCATTTTTAAATGTCAGCGGAATTCCGAGAACAATAGAAGAGTTGTGAAGCATTTTTAAGCGTCAGCGGAATTCCGAGAACAATGGAAGAGTTCCGAAGCATTTTTAAATGTCAGCGGAATTCCGAGAACAATAGAAGAGTTGTGAAGCATTTTTAAGCGTCAGCGGAATTCCGAGAACAATGGAAGAGTTCCGAAGCATTTTTAAACTTCAGCAGAATTCCGAGAACAATGGAAGAGTTCCGAAGCATTTTTAAACTTCAGCAGAATTCCGAGAACAATGGAAGAGTTCCGAAGCATTCTTAAACTTCAGCGGAATTCCGAAAACAATGGAAGAGTTCCGAATCATTTTTAAATGTCAGCGGAATTCCGAGAACAATAGAAGAGTTGTGAAGCATTTTTAAGCGTCAGCGGAATTCCGACAACAATGGAAGAGTTCCGAAGCATTTTTAAAAGTCAGCGGAATTCTGAGAACAATAGAAGAGTTGTGAAGCATTTTTAAGCGTCAGCAGAATTCCGAGAACAATGGAAGAATTCCGAAGCATTTTTAAACTTCAAAACTTCAGCAGAATTCCGAGAACAAAGGAAGAGTTCCGAAGCATTCTTAAACTTCAGCGGAATTCCGAGAACAATGGAAGAGTTCCGAAGCATTTTTAAAAGTCAGCGGAATTCCGAGAACAATGGAAGAGTTACGAAGCATTCTTAAACTTCAGCGGAATTCCGAGTACAATGGAAGAGTTCCGAAGCATTTTTAAAAGTCAGCAGAATTCCGAGAACAATAGAAGGGTACCAAAGCATGTTTAAACTTCAGCGGAATTCTGAGAACAATGTAAGAGTTCCGAAGCATTCTTAAACTTCAGCGGAATTCCGAGAACAATGGAAGAGTTCCGAAGCATTTTTAAAAGTCAGCGGAATTCCGAGAACAATGGAAGAGTTCCGAAGCATTTTTAAACGTCAGCGGAATTTTGAAAACAATGAAAGATTTCCGAAGCATTTTTAAACTTCAGCAGAATTCCTGGATCAATGGAAGAGTTCCGAAGCATTATTAAAAGTCAGCAGAATTCCGAGAACAATAAAAGGGTACCAAAGCATGTTTAAACTTCAGCGGAATTCTGAGAACAATGTAAGAGTTCCGAAGCATTTTTAAACTTCACCGGAATTCCGAGAACAATGGAAGAGTTCTGAAGCATTTTTAAACGTCAGCGAAATTTTGAAAACAATGGAAGATTTCCGAAGCATTTTTAAACGTCAGCAGAATTCTGCGAACACTGGAAGAGTTCCGAAGCATTTTTAAACTTCAGCGGAATTTGGAGAACAATCGAAGAGTTCCGAAGCATTTTTAAAAGTCAGCGGAATTCCGAGAACACTGGAAGAGTTCCGAAGCATTTTTAAACTTCAGCGGAATTTGGAGAACAATCAAAGAGTTCCGAAGCTTTTTTAAAAGTCAGCGGAATTCCGAGAACAATGGAAGAGTTGTGAAGCATTTTTAAACGTCAGCGGAATTCCGAGAACAATGGAAGAGTTCCGAAGCATTTTTAAACGTCAGCGGAATTCCGAGAACAATGGAAGAGTTCTGAAGCCTTTTTAAATGTCAGCGGAATTCAGAGAACAATGGAAGACTTCTGAAGCATTTTTAAATGTCAGCGGAATTCTGAGAACAATGGAAGAGTTCCGAAGAATTTTTAAACTTCAGCAGAATTCCGAGAACAATGGAAGAGTTCCGAAGCATTTTTAAAAGTCAGCAGAATTCCGAGAACAATAGAAGGGTACCAAAGCATGTTTAAACTTCAGCGGAATTCTGAGAACAATGTAAGAGTTCCGAAGCATTCTTAAACTTCAGCGGAATTCCGAGAACAATGGAAGAGTTCCGAAGCATTTTTAAAAGTCAGCGGAATTCCGAGAACAATGGAAGAGTTCCGAAGCATTTTTAAACGTCAGCGGAATTTTGAAAACAATGAAAGATTTCCGAAGCATTTTTAAACTTCAGCAGAATTCCTGGATCAATGGAAGAGTTCCGAAGCATTATTAAAAGTCAGCAGAATTCCGAGAACAATAAAAGGGTACCAAAGCATGTTTAAACTTCAGCGGAATTCTGAGAACAATGTAAGAGTTCCGAAGCATTTTTAAACTTCACCGGAATTCCGAGAACAATGGAAGAGTTCTGAAGCATTTTTAAACGTCAGCGGAATTTTGAAAACAATGGAAGATTTCCGAAGCATTTTTAAACGTCAGCAGAATTCTGCGAACACTGGAAGAGTTCCGAAGCATTTTTAAACTTCAGCGGAATTTGGAGAACAATCGAAGAGTTCCGAAGCATTTTTAAAAGTCAGCGGAATTCCGAGAACACTGGAAGAGTTCCGAAGCATTTTTAAACTTCAGCGGAATTTGGAGAACAATCAAAGAGTTCCGAAGCTTTTTTAAAAGTCAGCGGAATTCCGAGAACAATGGAAGAGTTGTGAAGCATTTTTAAACGTCAGCGGAATTCCGAGAACAATGGAAGAGTTCCGAAGCATTTTTAAACGTCAGCGGAATTCCGAGAACAATGGAAGAGTTCCGAAGCATTTTTAAACGTCAGCGGAATTCCGAGAACAATGGAAGAGTTCTGAAGCCTTTTTAAATGTCAGCGGAATTCCGAGAACAATGGAAGACTTCTGAAGCATTTTTAAATGTCAGCGGAATTCTGAGAACAATGGAAGAGTTCCGAAACATTTTTAAACTTCAGCAGAATTCCGAGAACAATGGAAGAGTTCCGAAGCATACTTAAACTTCAGCGGAATTCCGAGAACAATGGAAGAATTCTGAAGCATTTTTAAAAGTCAGCGGAATACCGAGAACAATGGAAGAGTTGTGAAGCATTTTTAAACGTCAGCGGAATTCCAGAACAATGGAAGAGTTCCGAAGCATTTTTAAATGTCAGCGGAATTCCGAGAACAATGGAAGAGTTCTGAAGCATTTTTAAACGTCATCGGATTTTGAAAACAATGGAAGATTTCCGAAGCATTTTTAAACGTCAGCGGAATTTGGAGAACAATCGAAGAGTTCCGAAGCAATTTTAAAAGTCAGCGGAATTCCGAGAACAATGGAAGAGTTGTGAAGCATTTTTAAACGTCAGTGGAATTCCAAGAACAATGGAAGAGTTCCGAAGCATTTTTAAATGTCAGCGGAATTCCGAGAACAATAGAAGAGTTGTGAAGCATTTTTAAGCGTCAGCGGAATTCCGAGAACAATGGAAGAGTTCCGAAGCATTTTTAAACTTCAGCAGAATTCCGAGAACAATGGAAGAATTCCGAAGCATTTTTAAACTTCAGCAGAATTCCGAGAACAATGGAAGAGTTCCGAAGCATTCTTAAACTTCAGCGGAATTCCGAAAACAATGGAAGAGTTCCGAATCATTTTTAAATGTCAGCGGAATTCCGAGAACAATAGAAGAGTTGTGAAGCATTTTTAAGCGTCAGCGGAATTCCGACAACAATGGAAGGGTTCCGAAGTATTTTTAAAAGTCAGCGGAATTCTGAGAACAATAGAAGAGTTGTGAAGCATTTTTAAGCGTCAGCGGAATTCCGAGAACAATGGAAGAATTCCGAAGCATTTTTAAACTTCAAAACTTCAGCAGAATTCCGAGAACAATGGAAGAGTTCCGAAGCATTCTTAAACTTCAGCGGAATTCCGAGAACAATGGAAGAGTTCCGAAGCATTTTTAAAAGTCAGCGGAATTCCGAGAACAATGGAAGAGTTCCGAAGCATTTTTAAAAGTCAGCGGAATTCCGAGAACAATGGAAGAGTTCCGAAGCATTTTTAAAAGTCAGCAGAATTCCGAGAACAATAGAAGGGTACCAAAGCATGTTTAAACTTCAGCGGAATTCTGAGAACAATGGAAGAGTTCTGAAGCATTTTTTAAAGTCAGCAGAATAACGAGAACAATGGAAGAGTTGTGAAGCATTTTTAAACGTCAGTGGAATTCCAAGAACAATGGAAGAGTACTGAAGCATTTTTAAACGTCAGCGGAATTCCGAGAACAATGGAAGAGTTCCGAAGCATTTTTAAATGTAAGCGGAATTCTGAGAACAATGGAAGAGTTCCGAAGCATTTTTAAACTTCAGCAGAATTCCGAGAACAATGGAAGAGTTCCGAAGCATACTTAAACTTCAGCGGAATTCCGAGAACAATGGAAGAGTTTCGAAGCATTTTTAAAAGTCAGCGGAATTCCGAGAACAATAGAAGAGTTGTGAAGCAATTTTAAGAGTCAGCGGAATTCCGAGAACAATGGAAGAGTTCCGAAGCATTTTTAAACGTCAGCGGAATTCCGAGAACAATGGAAGAGTTCCGAAGCATTTTTAAACTTCAGCGGAATTTGGAGAACAATCGAAGAGTTCCGAAGCATTTTTAAAAGTCAGCGGAATTCCGAGAACAATGGAAGCTTTGTGAAGCATTTTTAAACGTCAGCGGAATTCCGAGAACAATGGAAGAGTTCCGAAGCATTTTTAAACGTCAGCGGAATTCCGAGAACAATGGAAGAGTTCTGAAGCCTTTTTAAATGTCAGCGGAATTCCGAGAACAATGGAAAAGTTCCGAAGCATTTTTAAATGTCAGCGGAATTCTGAGAACAATGGAAGAGTTTCGAAGCATTTTTAAAAGTCAGCGGAATTCCGAGAACAATAGAAGAGTTGTGAAGCAATTTTAAGAGTCAGCGGAATTCCGAGAAAAATGGAAGAGTTCCGAAGCATTTTTAAACGTCAGCGGAATTCCGAGAACAATGGAAGAGTTCTGAAGCATTTTTAAAAGTCAGCGGAATTCTGAGAACAATAGAAGAGTTGTGAAGCATTTTTAAGCGTCAGCGGAATTCCGAGAACAATGGAAGAATTCCGAAGCATTTTTAAACTTCAAAACTTCAGCGGAATTCTTAGAACAATGGAAGAGTTCCAAAGCATTTTTAAAAGTCAGCAGAATTCCAAGAACAATAGAAGGGTACCAAAGCATGTTTAAACTTCAGCGGAATTCTGAGAACAATGTAAGCGTTCCGAAGCATTTTAAAACTTCACCGCAATTCCGAGAACAATGGAAGAGTTCCGAAGCATTTTTAAACGTCAGCGGAATTCCGAGAACAATGGAAGAGTTCCGAAGCATTTTTAAACGTCAGCGGAATTCCGAGAACAATGGAAGAGTTCCGAAGCATTTTTAAACGTCAGCGGAATTCCGAGAACAATGGAAGAGTTCTGAAGCCTTTTTAAATGTCAGCGGAATTCCGAGAACAATGGAAGACTTCTGAAGCATTTTTAAATGTCAGCGGAATTCTGAGAACAATGGAAGAGTTCCGAAGCATTTTTAAACTTCAGCAGAATTCCGAGAACAATGGAAGAGTTCCGAAGAATACTTAAACTTCAGCGGAATTCCGAGAACAATGGAAGAATTCTGAAGCATTTTTAAAAGTCAGCGGAATACCGAGAACAATGGAAGAGTTGTGAAGCATTTTTAAACGTCAGCGGAATTCCAGAACAATGGAAGAGTTCCGAAGCATTTTTAAATGTCAGCGGAATTCCGAGAACAATGGAAGAGTTCTGAAGCATTTTTAAACGTCATCGGATTTTGAAAACAATGGAAGATTTCCGAAGCATTTTTAAACGTCAGCGGAATTTGGAGAACAATCGAAGAGTTCCGAAGCAATTTTAAAAGTCAGCGGAATTCCGAGAACAATGGAAGAGTTGTGAAGCATTTTTAAACGTCAGTGGAATTCCAAGAACAATGGAAGAGTTCCGAAGCATTTTTAAATGTCAGCGGAATTCCGAGAACAATAGAAGAGTTGTGAAGCATTTTTAAGCGTCAGCGGAATTCCGAGAACAATGGAAGAGTTCCGAAGCATTTTTAAACTTCAGCAGAATTCCGAGAACAATGGAAGAGTTCCGAAGCATTTTTAAACTTCAGCAGAATTCCGAGAACAATGGAAGAGTTCCGAAGCATTCTTAAACTTCAGCGGAATTCCGAAAACAATGGAAGAGTTCCGAATCATTTTTAAATGTCAGCGGAATTCCGAGAACAATAGAAGAGTTGTGAAGCATTTTTAAGCGTCAGCGGAATTCCGACAACAATGGAAGGGTTCCGAAGCATTTTTAAAAGTCAGCGGAATTCTGAGAACAATAGAAGAGTTGTGAAGCATTTTTAAGCGTCAGCGGAATTCCGAGAACAATGGAAGAATTCCGAAGCATTTTTAAACTTCAAAACTTCAGCAGAATTCCGAGAACAATGGAAGAGTTCCGAAGCATTCTTAAACTTCAGCGGAATTCCGAGAACAATGGAAGAGTTCCGAAGCATTTTTAAAAGTCAGCGGAATTCCGAGAACAATGGAAGAGTTCCGAAGCATTCTTAAACTTCAGCGGAATTCCGAGAACAATGGAAGAGTTCCGAAGCATTTTTAAAAGTCAGCGGAATTCCGAGAACAATGGAAGAGTTCCGAAGCATTCTTAAACTTCAGCGGAATTCCGAGTACAATGGAAGAGTTCCGAAGCATTTTTAAAAGTCAGCGGAATTCCGAGAACAATGGAAGAGTTCCGAAGCATTTTTAAAAGTCAGCAGAATTCCGAGAACAATAGAAGGGTACCAAAGCATGTTTAAACTTCAGCGGAATTCTGAGAACAATGGAAGAGTTCTGAAGCATTTTTTAAAGTCAGCAGAATAACGAGAACAATGGAAGAGTTGTGAAGCATTTTTAAACGTCAGTGGAATTCCAAGAACAATGGAAGAGTACTGAAGCATTTTTAAACGTCAGCGGAATTCCGAGAACAATGGAAGAGTTCCGAAGCATTTTTAAATGTAAGCGGAATTCTGAGAACAATGGAAGAGTTCCGAAGCATTTTTAAACTTCAGCAGAATTCCGAGAACAATGGAAGAGTTCCGAAGCATACTTAAACTTCAGCGGAATTCCGAGAACAATGGAAGAGTTTCGAAGCATTTTTAAAAGTCAGCGGAATTCCGAGAACAATAGAAGAGTTGTGAAGCAATTTTAAGAGTCAGCGGAATTCCGAGAACAATGGAAGAGTTCCGAAGCATTTTTAAACGTCAGCGGAATTCCGAGAACAATGGAAGAGTTCCGAAGCATTTTTAAACTTCAGCGGAATTTGGAGAACAATCGAAGAGTTCCGAAGCATTTTTAAAAGTCAGCGGAATTCCGAGAACAATGGAAGCTTTGTGAAGCATTTTTAAACGTCAGCGGAATTCCGAGAACAATGGAAGAGTTCCGAAGCATTTTTAAACGTCAGCGGAATTCCGAGAACAATGGAAGAGTTCTGAAGCCTTTTTAAATGTCAGCGGAATTCCGAGAACAATGGAAAAGTTCCGAAGCATTTTTAAATGTCAGCGGAATTCTGAGAACAATGGAAGAGTTTCGAAGCATTTTTAAAAGTCAGCGGAATTCCGAGAACAATAGAAGAGTTGTGAAGCAATTTTAAGAGTCAGCGGAATTCCGAGAAAAATGGAAGAGTTCCGAAGCATTTTTAAACGTCAGCGGAATTCCGAGAACAATGGAAGAGTTCTGAAGCATTTTTAAAAGTCAGCGGAATTCTGAGAACAATAGAAGAGTTGTGAAGCATTTTTAAGCGTCAGCGGAATTCCGAGAACAATGGAAGAATTCCGAAGCATTTTTAAACTTCAAAACTTCAGCGGAATTCTTAGAACAATGGAAGAGTTCCAAAGCATTTTTAAAAGTCAGCAGAATTCCAAGAACAATAGAAGGGTACCAAAGCATGTTTAAACTTCAGCGGAATTCTGAGAACAATGTAAGCGTTCCGAAGCATTTTAAAACTTCACCGCAATTCCGAGAACAATGGAAGAGTTCCGAAGCATTTTTAAACGTCAGCGGAATTCCGAGAACAATGGAAGAGTTCCGAAGCATTTTTAAACGTCAGCGGAATTCCGAGAACAATGGAAGAGTTCCGAAGCATTTTTAAACGTCAGCGGAATTCCGAGAACAATGGAAGAGTTCTGAAGCCTTTTTAAATGTCAGCGGAATTCCGAGAACAATGGAAGACTTCTGAAGCATTTTTAAATGTCAGCGGAATTCTGAGAACAATGGAAGAGTTCCGAAGCATTTTTAAACTTCAGCAGAATTCCGAGAACAATGGAAGAGTTCCGAAGAATACTTAAACTTCAGCGGAATTCCGAGAACAATGGAAGAATTCTGAAGCATTTTTAAAAGTCAGCGGAATACCGAGAACAATGGAAGAGTTGTGAAGCATTTTTAAACGTCAGCGGAATTCCAGAACAATGGAAGAGTTCCGAAGCATTTTTAAATGTCAGCGGAATTCCGAGAACAATGGAAGAGTTCTGAAGCATTTTTAAACGTCATCGGATTTTGAAAACAATGGAAGATTTCCGAAGCATTTTTAAACGTCAGCGGAATTTGGAGAACAATCGAAGAGTTCCGAAGCAATTTTAAAAGTCAGCGGAATTCCGAGAACAATGGAAGAGTTGTGAAGCATTTTTAAACGTCAGTGGAATTCCAAGAACAATGGAAGAGTTCCGAAGCATTTTTAAATGTCAGCGGAATTCCGAGAACAATAGAAGAGTTGTGAAGCATTTTTAAGCGTCAGCGGAATTCCGAGAACAATGGAAGAGTTCCGAAGCATTTTTAAACTTCAGCAGAATTCCGAGAACAATGGAAGAGTTCCGAAGCATTTTTAAACTTCAGCAGAATTCCGAGAACAATGGAAGAGTTCCGAAGCATTCTTAAACTTCAGCGGAATTCCGAAAACAATGGAAGAGTTCCGAATCATTTTTAAATGTCAGCGGAATTCCGAGAACAATAGAAGAGTTGTGAAGCATTTTTAAGCGTCAGCGGAATTCCGACAACAATGGAAGGGTTCCGAAGCATTTTTAAAAGTCAGCGGAATTCTGAGAACAATAGAAGAGTTGTGAAGCATTTTTAAGCGTCAGCGGAATTCCGAGAACAATGGAAGAATTCCGAAGCATTTTTAAACTTCAAAACTTCAGCAGAATTCCGAGAACAATGGAAGAGTTCCGAAGCATTCTTAAACTTCAGCGGAATTCCGAGAACAATGGAAGAGTTCCGAAGCATTTTTAAAAGTCAGCGGAATTCCGAGAACAATGGAAGAGTTCCGAAGCATTCTTAAACTTCAGCGGAATTCCGAGTACAATGGAAGAGTTCCGAAGCATTTTTAAAAGTCAGCGGAATTCCGAGAACAATGGAAGAGTTCCGAAGCATTTTTAAAAGTCAGCAGAATTCCGAGAACAATAGAAGGGTACCAAAGCATGTTTAAACTTCAGCGGAATTCTGAGAACAATGGAAGAGTTCTGAAGCATTTTTTAAAGTCAGCGGAATAACGAGAACAATGGAAGAGTTGTGAAGCATTTTTAAACGTCAGTGGAATTCCAAGAACAATGGAAGAGTACTGAAGCATTTTTAAACGTCAGCGGAATTCCGAGAACAATGGAAGAGTTCCGAAGCATTTTTAAATGTAAGCGGAATTCTGAGAACAATGGAAGAGTTCCGAAGCATTTTTAAACTTCAGCAGAATTCCGAGAACAATGGAAGAGTTCCGAAGCATACTTAAACTTCAGCGGAATTCCGAGAACAATGGAAGAGTTTCGAAGCATTTTTAAAAGTCAGCGGAATTCCGAGAACAATAGAAGAGTTGTGAAGCAATTTTAAGAGTCAGCGGAATTCCGAGAACAATGGAAGAGTTCCGAAGCATTTTTAAACGTCAGCGGAATTCCGAGAACAATGGAAGAGTTCCGAAGCATTTTTAAACTTCAGCGGAATTTGGAGAACAATCGAAGAGTTCCGAAGCATTTTTAAAAGTCAGCGGAATTCCGAGAACAATGGAAGCTTTGTGAAGCATTTTTAAACGTCAGCGGAATTCCGAGAACAATGGAAGAGTTCCGAAGCATTTTTAAACGTCAGCGGAATTCCGAGAACAATGGAAGAGTTCTGAAGCCTTTTTAAATGTCAGCGGAATTCCGAGAACAATGGAAAAGTTCCGAAGCATTTTTAAATGTCAGCGGAATTCTGAGAACAAAGGAAGAGTTTCGAAGCATTTTTAAAAGTCAGCGGAATTCCGAGAACAATAGAAGAGTTGTGAAGCAATTTTAAGAGTCAGCGGAATTCCGAGAAAAATGGAAGAGTTCCGAAGCATTTTTAAACGTCAGCGGAATTCCGAGAACAATGGAAGAGTTCTGAAGCATTTTTAAAAGTCAGCGGAATTCTGAGAACAATAGAAGAGTTGTGAAGCATTTTTAAGCGTCAGCGGAATTCCGAGAACAATGGAAGAATTCCGAAGCATTTTTAAACGTCAGCGGAATTCCTAGAACAATGGAAGAGTTCCGAAGCATTTTTAAACGTCAGCGGAATTCCGAGAACAATGGAAGAGTTCCGAAGCATTTTTAAATGTAAGCGGAATTCTGAGAACAATGGAAGAGTTCCGAAGCATTTTTAAACTTCAGCAGAATTCCGAGAACAATGGAAGAGTTCCGAAGCATACTTAAACTTCAGCGGAATTCCGAGAACAATGGAAGAGTTTCGAAGCATTTTTAAACGTCAGCGGAATTCCGAGAACAATGGAAGAGTTCCGAAGCATTTTTAAATGTAAGCGGAATTCTGAGAACAATGGAAGAGTTCCGAAGCATTTTTAAACTTCAGCAGAATTCCGAGAACAATGGAAGAGTTCCGAAGCATACTTAAACTTCAGCGGAATTCCGAGAACAATGGAAGAGTTCCGAAGCATTTTTAAACTTCAGCGGAATTTGGAGAACAATCGAAGAGTTCCGAAGCATTTTTAAAAGTCAGCGGAATTCCGAGAACAATGGAAGCTTTGTGAAGCATTTTTAAACGTCAGCGGAATTCTGAGAATAATGGAAGAGTTCCGAAGCATTTTTAAACGTCAGCGGAATTCCGAGAACAATGGAAGAGTTCTGAAGCCTTTTTAAATGTCAGCGGAATTCCGAGAACAATGGAAAAGTTCCGAAGCATTTTTAAATGTCAGCGGAATTCTGAGAACAATGGAAGAGTTCCGAAGCATTTTTAAACTTCAGCAGAATTCCGAGAACAATGGAAGAGTTACGAAGCATCCTTAATCTTCAGCGGAATTCCGAGAACAATGGAAGAGTTGTGAAGCATTTTTAAACGTCAGCGGAATTCCGAGAACAATGGAAGAGTTCTGAAGCATTTTTAAACGTCAGCGGAATTTTGAAAACAATGGAAGATTTCCGAAGCATTTTTAAACGTCAGCGGAATTCTGCGAACACATGAAGAGTTCCGAAGCATTTTTAAACTTCAGCGGAATTTGGAGAACAATCGAAGAGTTCCGAAGCATTTTTAAAAGTCAGCGGAATTCCGAGAACAATGGAAGCTTTGTGAAGCATTTTTAAACGTCAGCGGAATTCCGAGAACAATGGAAGAGTTCCGAAGCATTTTTAAACGTCAGCGGAATTCCGAGAACAATGGAAGAGTTCTGAAGCCTTTTTAAATGTCAGCGGAATTCCGAGAACAATGGAAGAGTTCCGAAGCATTTTTAAATGTCAGCGGAATTCTGAGAACAATGGAAGAGTTCCGAAGCATTTTTAAACTTCAGCAGAATTCCGAGAACAATCGAAGAGTTCCGAAGCATACTTAAACTTCAGCAGAATTCCGAGAACAATGGAAGAGTTGTGAAGCATTTTTTAAAGTCAGCGGAATAACGAGAACAATGGAAGAGTTGTGAAGTATTTTTAAACGTCAGTGGAATTCCAAGAACAATGGAAGAGTTCCGAAGCATTTTTAAACGTCAGCGGAATTCCGAGAACAATGGAAGAGTTCCGAAGCATTTTTAAATGTAAGCGGAATTCTGAGAACAATGGAAGAGTTCCGAAGCATTTTTAAACTTCAGCAGAATTCCGAGAACAATGGAAGAGTTCCGAAGCATACTTAAACTTCAGCGGAATTCCGAGAACAATGGAAGAGTTTCGAAGCATTTTTAAAAGTCAGCGGAATTCCGAGAACAATAGAAGAGTTGTGAAGCAATTTTAAGAGTCAGCGGAATTCCGAGCACAATGTAAGAGTTCCGAAGCATTTTTAAACGTCAGCGGAATTCCGAGAACAATGGAAGAGTTCCGAAGCATTTTTAAACTTCAGCGGAATTTGGAGAACAATCGAAGAGTTCCGAAGCATTTTTAAATGTCAGCGGAATTCCGAGAACAATGGAAGCTTTGAGAAGCATTTTTAAACGTCAGCGGAATTCCGAGAACAATGGAAGAGTTCCGAAG
Organism: Phyllobates terribilis; assembly: GCF_046119375.1. Classification (NCBI taxonomy): domain Eukaryota; kingdom Metazoa; phylum Chordata; class Amphibia; order Anura; family Dendrobatidae; genus Phyllobates; species Phyllobates terribilis. The sequence continues at coordinate 6,712,440 of NW_027362788.1, read as the reverse complement.
CATTTTTAAACGTCAGCGGAATTCCGAGAACAATGGAAGAGTTCTGAAGCCTTTTTAAATGTCAGCGGAATTCCGAGAACAATGGAAAAGTTCCGAAGCATTTTTAAATGTCAGCGGAATTCTGAGAACAATGGAAGAGTTCCGAAGCATTTTTAAACTTCAGCAGAATTCCGAGAACAATGGAAGAGTTCCGAAGCATACTTAATCTTCAGCGGATTTCCGAGAACAATGGAAGAGTTTCGAAGCATTTTTAAAAGTCAGCGGAATTCTGAGAACAATGGAAGAGTTCCGAAGCATTTTTAAACTTCAGCAGAATTCCGAGAACAATGGAAGAGTTCCGAAGCATTCTTAAACTTCAGCGGAATTCCGAGAACAATGGAAGAGTTCCGAAGCATTTTTAAAAGTCAGCGGAATTCCGAGAACAATGGAAGAGTTCCGAAGCATTCTTAAACTTCAGCGGAATTCCGAGTACAATGGAAGAGTTCCGAAGCATTTTTAAAAGTCAGCGGAATTCCGAGAACAATGGAAGAGTTCCGAAGCATTTTTAAAAGTCAGCAGAATTCCGAGAACAATAGAAGGGTACCAAAGCATGTTTAAACTTCAGCGGAATTCTGAGAACAATGGAAGAGTTCTGAAGCATTTTTTAAAGTCAGCGGAATAACGAGAACAATGGAAGAGTTGTGAAGCATTTTTAAACGTCAGTGGAATTCCAAGAACAATGGAAGAGTACTGAAGCATTTTTAAACGTCAGCGGAATTCCGAGAACAATGGAAGCTTTGTGAAGCATTTTTAAACGTCAGCGGAATTCCGAGAACAATGGAAGAGTTCCGAAGCATTTTTAAACGTCAGCGGAATTCCGAGAACAATGGAAGAGTTCTGAAGCCTTTTTAAATGTCAGCGGAATTCCGAGAACAATGGAAGAGTTCCGAAGCATTTTTAAATGTCAGCGGAATTCTGAGAACAATGGAAGAGTTCCGAAGCATTTTTAAACTTCAGCAGAATTCCGAGAACAATCGAAGAGTTCCGAAGCATACTTAAACTTCAGCAGAATTCCGAGAACAATGGAAGAGTTCTGAAGCATTTTTTAAAGTCAGCGGAATAACGAGAACAATGGAAGAGTTGTGAAGTATTTTTAAACGTCAGTGGAATTCCAAGAACAATGGAAGAGTTCCGAAGCATTTTTAAATGTCAGCGGAATTCCGAGAACAATGGAAAAGTTCCGAAGCATTTTTAAATGTCAGCGGAATTCTGAGAACAATGGAAGAGTTCCGAAGCATTTTTAAACTTCAGCAGAATTCCGAGAACAATGGAAGAGTTACGAAGCATCCTTAATCTTCAGCGGAATTCCGAGAACAATGGAAGAGTTGTGAAGCATTTTTAAACGTCAGCGGAATTCCGAGAACAATGGAAGAGTTCTGAAGCATTTTTAAACGTCAGCGGAATTCCGAGAACAATGGAAGAGTTCTGAAGCCTTTTTAAATGTCAGCGGAATTCCGAGAACAATGGAAGAGTTCCGAAGCATTTTTAAATGTCAGCGGAATTCTGAGAACAATGGAAGAGTTCCGAAGCATTTTTAAACTTCAGCAGAATTCCGAGAACAATCGAAGAGTTCCGAAGCATACTTAAACTTCAGCAGAATTCCGAGAACAATGGAAGAGTTCTGAAGCATTTTTTAAAGTCAGCGGAATAACGAGAACAATGGAAGAGTTGTGAAGTATTTTTAAACGTCAGTGGAATTCCAAGAACAATGGAAGAGTTCCGAAGCATTTTTAAATGTCAGCGGAATTCCGAGAACAATGGAAAAGTTCCGAAGCATTTTTAAATGTCAGCGGAATTCTGAGAACAATGGAAGAGTTCCGAAGCATTTTTAAACTTCAGCAGAATTCCGAGAACAATGGAAGAGTTACGAAGCATCCTTAATCTTCAGCGGAATTCCGAGAACAATGGAAGAGTTGTGAAGCATTTTTAAACGTCAGCGGAATTCCGAGAACAATGGAAGAGTTCTGAAGCATTTTTAAACGTCAGCGGAATTTTGAAAACAATGGAAGATTTCCGAAGCATTTTTAAACGTCAGCGGAATTCTGCGAACACTGGAAGAGTTCCGAAGCATTTTTAAACTTCAGCGGAATTTGGAGAACAATCGAAGAGTTCCGAAGCATTTTTAAAAGTCAGCGGAATTCCGAGAACAATGGAAGCTTTGTGAAGCATTTTTAAACGTCAGCGGAATTCCGAGAACAATGGAAGAGTTCCGAAGCATTTTTAAACGTCAGCGGAATTCCGAGAACAATGGAAGAGTTCTGAAGCCTTTTTAAATGTCAGCGGAATTCCGAGAACAATGGAAGAGTTCCGAAGCATTTTTAAATGTCAGCGGAATTCTGAGAACAATGGAAGAGTTCCGAAGCATTTTTAAACTTCAGCAGAATTCCGAGAACAATCGAAGAGTTCCGAAGCATACTTAAACTTCAGCAGAATTCCGAGAACAATGGAAGAGTTCTGAAGCATTTTTTAAAGTCAGCGGAATAACGAGAACAATGGAAGAGTTGTGAAGTATTTTTAAACGTCAGTGGAATTCCAAGAACAATGGAAGAGTTCCGAAGCATTTTTAAACGTCAGCGGAATTCCGAGAACAATGGAAGAGTTCCGAAGCATTTTTAAATGTAAGCGGAATTCTGAGAACAATGGAAGAGTTCCGAAGCATTTTTAAACTTCAGCAGAATTCCGAGAACAATGGAAGAGTTCCGAAGCATACTTAAACTTCAGCGGAATTCCGAGAACAATGGAAGAGTTTCGAAGCATTTTTAAAAGTCAGCGGAATTCCGAGAACAATAGAAGAGTTGTGAAGCAATTTTAAGAGTCAGCGGAATTCCGAGAACAATGGAAGAGTTCCGAAGCATTTTTAAATGTAAGCGGAATTCTGAGAACAATGGAAGAGTTCCGAAGCATTTTTAAACTTCAGCAGAATTCCGAGAACAATGGAAGAGTTCCGAAGCATACTTAAACTTCAGCGGAATTCCGAGAACAATGGAAGAGTTTCGAAGCATTTTTAAAAGTCAGCGGAATTCCGAGAACAATAGAAGAGTTGTGAAGCAATTTTAAGAGTCAGCGGAATTCCGAGAACAATGGAAGAGTTCCGAAGCATTTTTAAACGTCAGCGGAATTCCCAGAACAATGGAAGAGTTGTGAAGCATTTTTAAACGTCAGCGGAATTCCGAGAACAATGGAAGAGTTCTGAAGCATTTTTAAACGTCAGCGGAATTTTGAAAACAATGGAAGATTTCCGAAGCATTTTTAAACGTCAGCGGAATTCTGCGAACACTGGAAGAGTTCCGAAGCATTTTTAAACTTCAGCGGAATTTGGAGAACAATCGAAGAGTTCCGAAGCATTTTTAAATGTCAGCGGAATTCCGAGAACAATGGAAGCTTTGTGAAGCATTTTTAAACGTCAGCGGAATTCCGAGAACAATGGAAGAGTTCCGAAGCATTTTTAAACGTCAGCGGAATTCCGAGAACAATGGAAGAGTTCTGAAGCCTTTTTAAATGTCAGCGGAATTCCGAGAACAATGGAAAAGTTCCGAAGCATTTTTAAATGTCAGCGGAATTCTGAGAACAAAGGAAGAGTTTCGAAGCATTTTTAAAAGTCAGCGGAATTGCGAGAACAATAGAAGAGTTGTGAAGCAATTTTAAGAGTCAGCGGAATTCCGAGAAAAATGGAAGAGTTCCGAAGCATTTTTAAACGTCAGCGGAATTCCGAGAACAATGGAAGAGTTCTGAAGCATTTTTAAAAGTCAGCGGAATTCTGAGAACAATAGAAGAGTTGTGAAGCATTTTTAAGCGTCAGCGGAATTCCGAGAACAATGGAAGAATTCCGAAGCATTTTTAAACGTCAGCGGAATTCCTAGAACAATGGAAGAGTTCCGAAGCATTTTTAAACGTCAGCGGAATTCCGAGAACAATGGAAGAGTTCCGAAGCATTTTTAAATGTAAGCGGAATTCTGAGAACAATGGAAGAGTTCCGAAGCATTTTTAAACTTCAGCAGAATTCCGAGAACAATGGAAGAGTTCCGAAGCATACTTAAACTTCAGCGGAATTCCGAGAACAATGGAAGAGTTCCGAAGCATTTTTAAATGTAAGCGGAATTCTGAGAACAATGGAAGAGTTCCGAAGCATTTTTAAACTTCAGCAGAATTCCGAGAACAATGGAAGAGTTCCGAAGCATACTTAAACTTCAGCGGAATTCCGAGAACAATGGAAGAGTTCCGAAGCATTTTTAAACTTCAGCGGAATTTGGAGAACAATCGAAGAGTTCCGAAGCATTTTTAAAAGTCAGCGGAATTCCGAGAACAATGGAAGCTTTGTGAAGCATTTTTAAACGTCAGCGGAATTCTGAGAATAATGGAAGAGTTCCGAAGCATTTTTAAACGTCAGCGGAATTCCGAGAACAATGGAAGAGTTCTGAAGCCTTTTTAAATGTCAGCGGAATTCCGAGAACAATGGAAAAGTTCCGAAGCATTTTTAAATGTCAGCGGAATTCTGAGAACAATGGAAGAGTTCCGAAGCATTTTTAAACTTCAGCAGAATTCCGAGAACAATGGAAGAGTTACGAAGCATCCTTAATCTTCAGCGGAATTCCGAGAACAATGGAAGAGTTGTGAAGCATTTTTAAACGTCAGCGGAATTCCGAGAACAATGGAAGAGTTCTGAAGCATTTTTAAACGTCAGCGGAATTTTGAAAACAATGGAAGATTTCCGAAGCATTTTTAAACGTCAGCGGAATTCTGCGAACACTGGAAGAGTTCCGAAGCATTTTTAAACTTCAGCGGAATTTGGAGAACAATCGAAGAGTTCCGAAGCATTTTTAAAAGTCAGCGGAATTCCGAGAACAATGGAAGCTTTGTGAAGCATTTTTAAACGTCAGCGGAATTCCGAGAACAATGGAAGAGTTCCGAAGCATTTTTAAACGTCAGCGGAATTCCGAGAACAATGGAAGAGTTCTGAAGCCTTTTTAAATGTCAGCGGAATTCCGAGAACAATGGAAGAGTTCCGAAGCATTTTTAAATGTCAGCGGAATTCTGAGAACAATGGAAGAGTTCCGAAGCATTTTTAAACTTCAGCAGAATTCCGAGAACAATCGAAGAGTTCCGAAGCATACTTAAACTTCAGCAGAATTCCGAGAACAATGGAAGAGTTCTGAAGCATTTTTTAAAGTCAGCGGAATAACGAGAACAATGGAAGAGTTGTGAAGTATTTTTAAACGTCAGTGGAATTCCAAGAACAATGGAAGAGTTCCGAAGCATTTTTAAACGTCAGCGGAATTCCGAGAACAATGGAAGAGTTCCGAAGCATTTTTAAATGTAAGCGGAATTCTGAGAACAATGGAAGAGTTCCGAAGCATTTTTAAACTTCAGCAGAATTCCGAGAACAATGGAAGAGTTCCGAAGCATACTTAAACTTCAGCGGAATTCCGAGAACAATGGAAGAGTTTCGAAGCATTTTTAAAAGTCAGCGGAATTCCGAGAACAATAGAAGAGTTGTGAAGCAATTTTAAGAGTCAGCGGAATTCCGAGAACAATGGAAGAGTTCCGAAGCATTTTTAAATGTAAGCGGAATTCTGAGAACAATGGAAGAGTTCCGAAGCATTTTTAAACTTCAGCAGAATTCCGAGAACAATGCAAGAGTTCCGAAGCATACTTAAACTTCAGCGGAATTCCGAGAACAATGGAAGAGTTTCGAAGCATTTTTAAAAGTCAGCGGAATTCCGAGAACAATAGAAGAGTTGTGAAGCAATTTTAAGAGTCAGCGGAATTCCGAGAACAATGGAAGAGTTCCGAAGCATTTTTAAACGTCAGCGGAATTCCGAGAACAATGGAAGAGTTCCGAAGCATTTTTAAACTTCAGCGGAATTTGGAGAACAATCGAAGAGTTCCGAAGCATTTTTAAAAGTCAGCGGAATTCCGAGAACAATGGAAGCTTTGTGAAGCATTTTTAAACGTCAGCGGAATTCCGAGAACAATGGAAGAGTTCCGAAGCATTTTTAAACGTCAGCGGAATTCCGAGAACAATGGAAGAGTTCTGAAGCCTTTTTAAATGTCAGCGGAATTCCGAGAACAATGGAAAAGTTCCGAAGCATTTTTAAATGTCAGCGGAATTCTGAGAACAAAGGAAGAGTTTCGAAGCATTTTTAAAAGTCAGCGGAATTGCGAGAACAATAGAAGAGTTGTGAAGCAATTTTAAGAGTCAGCGGAATTCCGAGAAAAATGGAAGAGTTCCGAAGCATTTTTAAACGTCAGCGGAATTCCGAGAACAATGGAAGAGTTCTGAAGCATTTTTAAAAGTCAGCGGAATTCTGAGAACAATAGAAGAGTTGTGAAGCATTTTTAAGCGTCAGCGGAATTCCGAGAACAATGGAAGAATTCCGAAGCATTTTTAAACGTCAGCGGAATTCCTAGAACAATGGAAGAGTTCCGAAGCATTTTTAAACGTCAGCGGAATTCCGAGAACAATGGAAGAGTTCCGAAGCATTTTTAAATGTAAGCGGAATTCTGAGAACAATGGAAGAGTTCCGAAGCATTTTTAAACTTCAGCAGAATTCCGAGAACAATGGAAGAGTTCCGAAGCATACTTAAACTTCAGCGGAATTCCGAGAACAATGGAAGAGTTCCGAAGCATTTTTAAATGTCAGCGGAATTCTGAGAACAATGGAAGAGTTCCGAAGCATTTTTAAACTTCAGCAGAATTCCGAGAACAATGGAAGAGTTACGAAGCAACCTTAATCTTCAGCGGAATTCCGAGAACAATGGAAGAGTTGTGAAGCATTTTTAAACGTCAGCGGAATTCCGAGAACAATGGAAGAGTTCTGAAGCATTTTTAAACGTCAGCGGAATTTTGAAAACAATGGAAGATTTCCGAAGCATTTTTAAACGTCAGAGGAATTCTGCGAACACTGGAAGAGTTCCGAAGCATTTTTAAACTTCAGCGGAATTTGGAGAACAATCGAAGAGTTCCGAAGCATTTTTAAAAGTCAGCGGAATTCCGAGAACAATGGAAGCTTTGTGAAGCATTTTTAAACGTCAGCGGAATTCCGAGAACAATGGAAGAGTTCCGAAGCATTTTTAAACGTCAGCGGAATTCCGAGAACAATGGAAGAGTTCTGAAGCCTTTTTAAATGTCAGCGGAATTCCGAGAACAATGGAAGAGTTCCGAAGCATTTTTAAATGTCAGCGGAATTCTGAGAACAATGGAAGAGTTCCGAAGCATTTTTAAACTTCAGCAGAATTCCGAGAACAATCGAAGAGTTCCGAAGCATACTTAAACTTCAGCAGAATTCCGAGAACAATGGAAGAGTTCTGAAGCATTTTTTAAAGTCAGCGGAATAACGAGAACAATGGAAGAGTTGTGAAGTATTTTTAAACGTCAGTGGAATTCCAAGAACAATGGAAGAGTTCCGAAGCATTTTTAAACGTCAGCGGAATTCCGAGAACAATGGAAGAGTTCCGAAGCATTTTTAAATGTAAGCGGAATTCTGAGAACAATGGAAGAGTTCCGAAGCATTTTTAAACTTCAGCAGAATTCCGAGAACAATGGAAGAGTTCCGAAGCATACTTAAACTTCAGCGGAATTCCGAGAACAATGGAAGAGTTTCGAAGCATTTTTAAAAGTCAGCGGAATTCCGAGAACAATAGAAGAGTTGTGAAGCAATTTTAAGAGTCAGCGGAATTCCGAGAACAATGGAAGAGTTCCGAAGCATTTTTAAACGTCAGCGGAATTCCGAGAACAATGGAAGAGTTCCGAAGCATTTTTAAACTTCAGCGGAATTTGGAGAACAATCGAAGAGTTCCGAAGCATTTTTAAATGTCAGCGGAATTCCGAGAACAATGGAAGCTTTGAGAAGCATTTTTAAACGTCAGCGGAATTCCGAGAACAATGGAAGAGTTCCGAAGCATTTTTAAACGTCAGCGGAATTCCGAGAACAATGGAAGAGTTCTGAAGCCTTTTTAAATGTCAGCGGAATTCCGAGAACAATGGAAAAGTTCCGAAGCATTTTTAAATGTCAGCGGAATTCTGAGAACAATGGAAGAGTTCCGAAGCATTTTTAAACTTCAGCAGAATTCCGAGAACAATGGAAGAGTTCCGAAGCATACTTAATCTTCAGCGGATTTCCGAGAACAATGGAAGAGTTTCGAAGCATTTTTAAAAGTCAGCGGAATTCCGAGAACAATAGAAGAGTTGTGAAGCAATTTTAAGAGTCAGCGGAATTCCGAGAACAATGGAAGAGTTCCGAAGCATTTTTAAACGTCAGCGGAATTCCGAGAACAATGGAAGAGTTCTGAAGCATTTTTAAAAGTCAGCGGAATTCTGAGAACAAGAGAAGAGTTGTGAAGCATTTTTAAGCGTCAGCGGAATTCCGAGAACAATGGAAGAATTCCGAAGCATTTTTAAACTTCAAAACTTCAGCGGAATTCTTAGAACAATGGAAGAGTTCCAAAGCATTTTTAAAAGTCAGCAGAATTCCGAGAACAAAAGAAGGGTACCAAAGCATGTTTAAACTTCAGCGGAATTCTGAGAACAATGTAAGCGTTCCGAAGCATTTTTAAACTTCACCGCAATTCCGAGAACAATGGAAGAGTTCCGAAGCATTTTTAAACGTCAGCGGAATTCCGAGAACAATGGAAGAGTTCCGAAGCATTTTTAAACGTCAGCGGAATTCCGAGAACAATGGAAGAGTTCCGAAGCATTTTTAAATGTAAGCGGAATTCTGAGAACAATGGAAGAGTTCCGAAGCATTTTTAAACTTCAGCAGAATTCCGAGAACAATGGAAGAGTTCCGAAGCATACTTAAACTTTAGCGGAATTCCGAGAACAATGGAAGAGTTTCGAAGCATTTTTAAAAGTCAGCGGAATTCCGAGAACAATAGAAGAGTTGTGAAGCAATTTTAAGAGTCAGCGGAATTCCGAGAACAATGGAAGATTTCCGAAGCATTTTTAAACGTCAGCGGAATTCCGAGAACAATGGAAGAGTTCCGAAGCATTTTTAAACTTCAGCGGAATTTGGAGAACAATCGAAGAGTTCCGAAGCATTTTTAAAAGTCAGCGGAATTCCGAGAACAATAGAAGAGTTGTGAAGCATTTTTAAGCGTCAGCGGAATTCCGAGAACAATGGAAGAGTTCCGAAGCATTTTTAAACTTCAGCAGAATTCCGAGAACAATGGAAGAGTTCCGAAGCATTTTTAAACTTCAGCAGAATTCCGAGAACAATGGAAGAGTTCCGAAGCATTCTTAAACTTCAGCGGAATTCCGAAAACAATGGAAGAGTTCCGAATCATTTTTAAATGTCAGCGGAATTCCGAGAAAAATAGAAGAGTTGTGAAGCATTTTTAAGCGTCAGCGGAATTCCGACAACAATGGAAGAGTTCCGAAGCATTTTTAAAAGTCAGCGGAATTCTGAGAACAATAGAAGAGTTGTGAAGCATTTTTAAGCGTCAGCGGAATTCCGAGAACAATGGAAGAATTCCGAAGCATTTTTAAACTTCAAAACTTCAGCAGAATTCCGAGAACAATGGAAGAGTTCCGAAGCATTCTTAAACTTCAGCGGAATTCCGAGAACAATGGAAGAGTTCCGAAGCATTTTTAAAAGTCAGCGGAATTCCGAGAACAATGGAAGAGTTCCGAAGCATTCTTAAACTTCAGCGGAATTCCGAGTACAATGGAAGAGTTCCGAAGCATTTTTAAAAGTCAGCGGAATTCCGAGAACAATGGAAGAGTTCCGAAGCATTTTTAAAAGTCAGCAGAATTCCGAGAACAATAGAAGGGTACCAAAGCATGTTTAAACTTCAGCGGAATTCTGAGAACAATGGAAGAGTTCTGAAGCATTATTTAAAGTCAGCGGAATAACGAGAATAATGGAAGAGTTGTGAAGCATTTTTAAACGTCAGTGGAATTCCAAGAACAATGGAAGAGTACTGAAGCATTTTTAAACGTCAGCGGAATTCCGAGAACAATGGAAGAGTTCCGAAGCATTTTTAAACTTCAGCGGAATTTGGAGAACAATCGAAGAGTTCCGAAGCATTTTTAAAAGTCAGCGGAATTCCGAGAACAATGGAAGCTTTGTGAAGCATTTTTAAACGTCAGCGGAATTCCGAGAACAATGGAAGAGTTCCGAAGCATTTTTAAACGTCAGCGGAATTCCGAGAACAATGGAAGAGTTCTGAAGCCTTTTTAAATGTCAGCGGAATTCCGAGAACAATGGAAAAGTTCCGAAGCATTTTTAAATGTCAGCGGAATTCTGAGAACAAAGGAAGAGTTTCGAAGCATTTTTAAAAGTCAGCGGAATTGCGAGAACAATAGAAGAGTTGTGAAGCAATTTTAAGAGTCAGCGGAATTCCGAGAAAAATGGAAGAGTTCCGAAGCATTTTTAAACGTCAGCGGAATTCCGAGAACAATGGAAGAGTTCTGAAGCATTTTTAAAAGTCAGCGGAATTCTGAGAACAATAGAAGAGTTGTGAAGCATTTTTAAGCGTCAGCGGAATTCCGAGAACAATGGAAGAATTCCGAAGCATTTTTAAACGTCAGCGGAATTCCTAGAACAATGGAAGAGTTCCGAAGCATTTTTAAACGTCAGCGGAATTCCGAGAACAATGGAAGAGTTCCGAAGCATTTTTAAATGTAAGCGGAATTCTGAGAACAATGGAAGAGTTCCGAAGCATTTTTAAACTTCAGCAGAATTCCGAGAACAATGGAAGAGTTCCGAAGCATACTTAAACTTCAGCGGAATTCCGAGAACAATGGAAGAGTTCCGAAGCATTTTTAAATGTAAGCGGAATTCTGAGAACAATGGAAGAGTTCCGAAGCATTTTTAAACTTCAGCAGAATTCCGAGAACAATGGAAGAGTTCCGAAGCATACTTAAACTTCAGCGGAATTCCGAGAACAATGGAAGAGTTCCGAAGCATTTTTAAACTTCAGCGGAATTTGGAGAACAATCGAAGAGTTCCGAAGCATTTTTAAAAGTCAGCGGAATTCCGAGAACAATGGAAGCTTTGTGAAGCATTTTTAAACGTCAGCGGAATTCTGAGAATAATGGAAGAGTTCCGAAGCATTTTTAAACGTCAGCGGAATTCCGAGAACAATGGAAGAGTTCTGAAGCCTTTTTAAATGTCAGCGGAATTCCGAGAACAATGGAAAAGTTCCGAAGCATTTTTAAATGTCAGCGGAATTCTGAGAACAATGGAAGAGTTCCGAAGCATTTTTAAACTTCAGCAGAATTCCGAGAACAATGGAAGAGTTACGAAGCAACCTTAATCTTCAGCGGAATTCCGAGAACAATGGAAGAGTTGTGAAGCATTTTTAAACGTCAGCGGAATTCCGAGAACAATGGAAGAGTTCTGAAGCATTTTTAAACGTCAGCGGAATTTTGAAAACAATGGAAGATTTCCGAAGCATTTTTAAACGTCAGCGGAATTCTGCGAACACTGGAAGAGTTCCGAAGCATTTTTAAACTTCAGCGGAATTTGGAGAACAATCGAAGAGTTCCGAAGCATTTTTAAAAGTCAGCGGAATTCCGAGAACAATGGAAGCTTTGTGAAGCATTTTTAAACGTCAGCGGAATTCCGAGAACAATGGAAGAGTTCCGAAGCATTTTTAAACGTCAGCGGAATTCCGAGAACAATGGAAGAGTTCTGAAGCCTTTTTAAATGTCAGCGGAATTCCGAGAACAATGGAAGAGTTCCGAAGCATTTTTAAATGTCAGCGGAATTCTGAGAACAATGGAAGAGTTCCGAAGCATTTTTAAACTTCAGCAGAATTCCGAGAACAATCGAAGAGTTCCGAAGCATACTTAAACTTCAGCAGAATTCCGAGAACAATGGAAGAGTTCTGAAGCATTTTTTAAAGTCAGCGGAATAACGAGAACAATGGAAGAGTTGTGAAGTATTTTTAAACGTCAGTGGAATTCCAAGAACAATGGAAGAGTTCCGAAGCATTTTTAAACGTCAGCGGAATTCCGAGAACAATGGAAGAGTTCCGAAGCATTTTTAAATGTAAGCGGAATTCTGAGAACAATGGAAGAGTTCCGAAGCATTTTTAAACTTCAGCAGAATTCCGAGAACAATGGAAGAGTTCCGAAGCATACTTAAACTTCAGCGGAATTCCGAGAACAATGGAAGAGTTTCGAAGCATTTTTAAAAGTCAGCGGAATTCCGAGAACAATAGAAGAGTTGTGAAGCAATTTTAAGAGTCAGCGGAATTCCGAGAACAATGGAAGAGTTCCGAAGCATTTTTAAACGTCAGCGGAATTCCGAGAACAATGGAAGAGTTCCGAAGCATTTTTAAACTTCAGCGGAATTTGGAGAACAATCGAAGAGTTCCGAAGCATTTTTAAATGTCAGCGGAATTCCGAGAACAATGGAAGCTTTGAGAAGCATTTTTAAACGTCAGCGGAATTCCGAGAACAATGGAAGAGTTCCGAAGCATTTTTAAACGTCAGCGGAATTCCGAGAACAATGGAAGAGTTCTGAAGCCTTTTTAAATGTCAGCGGAATTCCGAGAACAATGGAAAAGTTCCGAAGCATTTTTAAATGTCAGCGGAATTCTGAGAACAATGGAAGAGTTCCGAAGCATTTTTAAACTTCAGCAGAATTCCGAGAACAATGGAAGAGTTCCGAAGCATACTTAATCTTCAGCGGATTTCCGAGAACAATGGAAGAGTTTCGAAGCATTTTTAAAAGTCAGCGGAATTCCGAGAACAATAGAAGAGTTGTGAAGCAATTTTAAGAGTCAGCGGAATTCCGAGAACAATGGAAGAGTTCCGAAGCATTTTTAAACGTCAGCGGAATTCCGAGAACAATGGAAGAGTTCTGAAGCATTTTTAAAAGTCAGCGGAATTCTGAGAACAAGAGAAGAGTTGTGAAGCATTTTTAAGCGTCAGCGGAATTCCGAGAACAATGGAAGAATTCCGAAGCATTTTTAAACTTCAAAACTTCAGCGGAATTCTTAGAACAATGGAAGAGTTCCAAAGCATTTTTAAAAGTCAGCAGAATTCCGAGAACAAAAGAAGGGTACCAAAGCATGTTTAAACTTCAGCGGAATTCTGAGAACAATGTAAGCGTTCCGAAGCATTTTTAAACTTCACCGCAATTCCGAGAACAATGGAAGAGTTCCGAAGCATTTTTAAACGTCAGCGGAATTCCGAGAACAATGGAAGAGTTCCGAAGCATTTTTAAACGTCAGCGGAATTCCGAGAACAATGGAAGAGTTCCGAAGCATTTTTAAATGTAAGCGGAATTCTGAGAACAATGGAAGAGTTCCGAAGCATTTTTAAACTTCAGCAGAATTCCGAGAACAATGGAAGAGTTCCGAAGCATACTTAAACTTTAGCGGAATTCCGAGAACAATGGAAGAGTTTCGAAGCATTTTTAAAAGTCAGCGGAATTCCGAGAACAATAGAAGAGTTGTGAAGCAATTTTAAGAGTCAGCGGAATTCCGAGAACAATGGAAGATTTCCGAAGCATTTTTAAACGTCAGCGGAATTCCGAGAACAATGGAAGAGTTCCGAAGCATTTTTAAACTTCAGCGGAATTTGGAGAACAATCGAAGAGTTCCGAAGCATTTTTAAAAGTCAGCGGAATTCCGAGAACAATAGAAGAGTTGTGAAGCATTTTTAAGCGTCAGCGGAATTCCGAGAACAATGGAAGAGTTCCGAAGCATTTTTAAACTTCAGCAGAATTCCGAGAACAATGGAAGAGTTCCGAAGCATTTTTAAACTTCAGCAGAATTCCGAGAACAATGGAAGAGTTCCGAAGCATTCTTAAACTTCAGCGGAATTCCGAAAACAATGGAAGAGTTCCGAATCATTTTTAAATGTCAGCGGAATTCCGAGAAAAATAGAAGAGTTGTGAAGCATTTTTAAGCGTCAGCGGAATTCCGACAACAATGGAAGAGTTCCGAAGCATTTTTAAAAGTCAGCGGAATTCTGAGAACAATAGAAGAGTTGTGAAGCATTTTTAAGCGTCAGCGGAATTCCGAGAACAATGGAAGAATTCCGAAGCATTTTTAAACTTCAAAACTTCAGCAGAATTCCGAGAACAATGGAAGAGTTCCGAAGCATTCTTAAACTTCAGCGGAATTCCGAGAACAATGGAAGAGTTCCGAAGCATTTTTAAAAGTCAGCGGAATTCCGAGAACAATGGAAGAGTTCCGAAGCATTCTTAAACTTCAGCGGAATTCCGAGTACAATGGAAGAGTTCCGAAGCATTTTTAAAAGTCAGCGGAATTCCGAGAACAATGGAAGAGTTCCGAAGCATTTTTAAAAGTCAGCAGAATTCCGAGAACAATAGAAGGGTACCAAAGCATGTTTAAACTTCAGCGGAATTCTGAGAACAATGGAAGAGTTCTGAAGCATTATTTAAAGTCAGCGGAATAACGAGAATAATGGAAGAGTTGTGAAGCATTTTTAAACGTCAGTGGAATTCCAAGAACAATGGAAGAGTACTGAAGCATTTTTAAACGTCAGCGGAATTCCGAGAACAATGGAAGAGTTCCGAAGCATTTTTAAATGTAAGCGGAATTCTGAGAACAATGGAAGAGTTCCGAAGCATTTTTAAACTTCAGCAGAATTCCGAGAACAATGGAAGAGTTCCGAAGCATACTTAAACTTCAGCGGAATTCCGAGAACAATGGAAGAGTTTCGAAGCATTTTTAAAAGTCAGCGGAATTCCGAGAACAATAGAAGAGTTGTGAAGCAATTTTAAGAGTCAGCGGAATTCCGAGAACAATGGAAGAGTTCCGAAGCATTTTTAAACGTCAGCGGAATTCCGAGAACAATGGAAGAGTTCCGAAGCATTTTTAAACTTCAGCGGAATTTGGAGAACAATCGAAGAGTTCCGAAGCATTTTTAAAAGTCAGCGGAATTCCGAGAACAATGGAAGCTTTGTGAAGCATTTTTAAACGTCAGCGGAATTCCGAGAACAATGGAAGAGTTCCGAAGCATTTTTAAACGTCAGCGGAATTCCGAGAACAATGGAAGAGTTCTGAAGCCTTTTTAAATGTCAGCGGAATTCCGAGAACAATGGAAAAGTTCCGAAGCATTTTTAAATGTCAGCGGAATTCTGAGAACAAAGGAAGAGTTTCGAAGCATTTTTAAAAGTCAGCGGAATTCCGAGAACAATAGAAGAGTTGTGAAGCAATTTTAAGAGTCAGCGGAATTCCGAGAAAAATGGAAGAGTTCCGAAGCATTTTTAAACGTCAGCGGAATTCCGAGAACAATGGAAGAGTTCTGAAGCATTTTTAAAAGTCAGCGGAATTCTGAGAACAATAGAAGAGTTGTGAAGCATTTTTAAGCGTCAGCGGAATTCCGAGAACAATGGAAGAATTCCGAAGCATTTTTAAACGTCAGCGGAATTCCTAGAACAATGGAAGAGTTCCGAAGCATTTTTAAACGTCAGCGGAATTCCGAGAACAATGGAAGAGTTCCGAAGCATTTTTAAATGTAAGCGGAATTCTGAGAACAATGGAAGAGTTCCGAAGCATTTTTAAACTTCAGCAGAATTCCGAGAACAATGGAAGAGTTCCGAAGCATACTTAAACTTCAGCGGAATTCCGAGAACAATGGAAGAGTTCCGAAGCATTTTTAAATGTAAGCGGAATTCTGAGAACAATGGAAGAGTTCCGAAGCATTTTTAAACTTCAGCAGAATTCCGAGAACAATGGAAGAGTTCCGAAGCATACTTAAACTTCAGCGGAATTCCGAGAACAATGGAAGAGTTCCGAAGCATTTTTAAACTTCAGCGGAATTTGGAGAACAATCGAAGAGTTCCGAAGCATTTTTAAAAGTCAGCGGAATTCCGAGAACAATGGAAGCTTTGTGAAGCATTTTTAAACATCAGCGGAATTCTGAGAATAATGGAAGAGTTCCGAAGCATTTTTAAACGTCAGCGGAATTCCGAGAACAATGGAAGAGTTCTGAAGCCTTTTTAAATGTCAGCGGAATTCCGAGAACAATGGAAAAGTTCCGAAGCATTTTTAAATGTCAGCGGAATTCTGAGAACAATGGAAGAGTTCCGAAGCATTTTTAAACTTCAGCAGAATTCCGAGAACAATGGAAGAGTTACGAAGCATCCTTAATCTTCAGCGGAATTCCGAGAACAATGGAAGAGTTGTGAAGCATTTTTAAACGTCAGCGGAATTCCGAGAACAATGGAAGAGTTCTGAAGCATTTTTAAACGTCAGCGGAATTTTGAAAACAATGGAAGATTTCCGAAGCATTTTTAAACGTCAGCGGTATTCTGCGAACACTGGAAGAGTTCCGAAGCATTTTTAAACTTCAGCGGAATTTGGAGAACAATCGAAGAGTTCCGAAGCATTTTTAAAAGTCAGCGGAATTCCGAGAACAATGGAAGCTTTGTGAAGCATTTTTAAACGTCAGCGGAATTCCGAGAACAATGGAAGAGTTCCGAAGCATTTTTAAACGTCAGCGGAATTCCGAGAACAATGGAAGAGTTCTGAAGCCTTTTTAAATGTCAGCGGAATTCCGAGAACAATGGAAGAGTTCCGAAGCATTTTTAAATGTCAGCGGAATTCTGAGAACAATGGAAGAGTTCCGAAGCATTTTTAAACTTCAGCAGAATTCCGAGAACAATCGAAGAGTTCCGAAGCATACTTAAACTTCAGCAGAATTCCGAGAACAATGGAAGAGTTCTGAAGCATTTTTTAAAGTCAGCGGAATAACGAGAACAATGGAAGAGTTGTGAAGTATTTTTAAACGTCAGTGGAATTCCAAGAACAATGGAAGAGTTCCGAAGCATTTTTAAACGTCAGCGGAATTCCGAGAACAATGGAAGAGTTCCGAAGCATTTTTAAATGTAAGCGGAATTCTGAGAACAATGGAAGAGTTCCGAAGCATTTTTAAACTTCAGCAGAATTCCGAGAACAATGGAAGAGTTCCGAAGCATACTTAAACTTCAGCGGAATTCCGAGAACAATGGAAGAGTTTCGAAGCATTTTTAAAAGTCAGCGGAATTCCGAGAACAATAGAAGAGTTGTGAAGCAATTTTAAGAGTCAGCGGAATTCCGAGAACAATGGAAGAGTTCCGAAGCATTTTTAAACGTCAGCGGAATTCCGAGAACAATGGAAGAGTTCCGAAGCATTTTTAAACTTCAGCGGAATTTGGAGAACAATCGAAGAGTTCCGAAGCATTTTTAAATGTCAGCGGAATTCCGAGAACAATGGAAGCTTTGAGAAGCATTTTTAAACGTCAGCGGAATTCCGAGAACAATGGAAGAGTTCCGAAGCATTTTTAAACGTCAGCGGAATTCCGAGAACAATGGAAGAGTTCTGAAGCCTTTTTAAATGTCAGCGGAATTCCGAGAACAATGGAAAAGTTCCGAAGCATTTTTAAATGTCAGCGGAATTCTGAGAACAATGGAAGAGTTCCGAAGCATTTTTAAACTTCAGCAGAATTCCGAGAACAATGGACGAGTTCCGAAGCATACTTAATCTTCAGCGGATTTCCGAGAACAATGGAAGAGTTTCGAAGCATTTTTAAAAGTCAGCGGAATTCCGAGAACAATAGAAGAGTTGTGAAGCAATTTTAAGAGTCAGCGGAATTCC
This sequence comes from Phyllobates terribilis, assembly GCF_046119375.1. Classification (NCBI taxonomy): domain Eukaryota; kingdom Metazoa; phylum Chordata; class Amphibia; order Anura; family Dendrobatidae; genus Phyllobates; species Phyllobates terribilis. The sequence continues at coordinate 6,694,841 of NW_027362788.1, read as the reverse complement.
GAGAACAATGGAAGAGTTCCGAAGCATTTTTAAACGTCAGCGGAATTCCGAGAACAATGGAAGAGTTCTGAAGCATTTTTAAAAGTCAGCGGAATTCTGAGAACAAGAGAAGAGTTGTGAAGCATTTTTAAGCGTCAGCGGAATTCCGAGAACAATGGAAGAATTCCGAAGCATTTTTAAACTTCAAAACTTCAGCGGAATTCTTAGAACAATGGAAGAGTTCCAAAGCATTTTTAAAAGTCAGCAGAATTCCGAGAACAAAAGAAGGGTACCAAAGCATGTTTAAACTTCAGCGGAATTCTGAGAACAATGTAAGCGTTCCGAAGCATTTTTAAACGTCAGCGGAATTCCGAGAACAATGGAAGAGTTCCGAAGCATTTTTAAATGTAAGCGGAATTCTGAGAACAATGGAAGAGTTCCGAAGCATTTTTAAACTTCAGCAGAATTCCGAGAACAATGGAAGAGTTCCGAAGCATACTTAAACTTTAGCGGAATTCCGAGAACAATGGAAGAGTTTCGAAGCATTTTTAAAAGTCAGCGGAATTCCGAGAACAATAGAAGAGTTGTGAAGCAATTTTAAGAGTCAGCGGAATTCCGAGAACAATGGAAGATTTCCGAAGCATTTTTAAACGTCAGCGGAATTCCGAGAACAATGGAAGAGTTCCGAAGCATTTTTAAACTTCAGCGGAATTTGGAGAACAATCGAAGAGTTCCGAAGCATTTTTAAAAGTCAGCGGAATTCCGAGAACAATAGAAGAGTTGTGAAGCATTTTTAAGCGTCAGCGGAATTCCGAGAACAATGGAAGAGTTCCGAAGCATTTTTAAACTTCAGCAGAATTCCGAGAACAATGGAAGAGTTCCGAAGCATTTTTAAACTTCAGCAGAATTCCGAGAACAATGGAAGAGTTCCGAAGCATTCTTAAACTTCAGCGGAATTCCGAAAACAATGGAAGAGTTCCGAATCATTTTTAAATGTCAGCGGAATTCCGAGAACAATAGAAGAGTTGTGAAGCATTTTTAAGCGTCAGCGGAATTCCGACAACAATGGAAGAGTTCCGAAGCATTTTTAAAAGTCAGCGGAATTCTGAGAACAATAGAAGAGTTGTGAAGCATTTTTAAGCGTCAGCGGAATTCCGAGAACAATGGAAGAATTCCGAAGCATTTTTAAACTTCAAAACTTCAGCAGAATTCCGAGAACAATGGAAGAGTTCCGAAGCATTCTTAAACTTCAGCGGAATTCCGAGAACAATGGAAGAGTTCCGAAGCATTTTTAAAAGTCAGCGGAATTCCGAGAACAATGGAAGAGTTCCGAAGCATTCTTAAACTTCAGCGGAATTCCGAGTACAATGGAAGAGTTCCGAAGCATTTTTAAAAGTCAGCGGAATTCCGAGAACAATGGAAGAGTTCCGAAGCATTTTTAAAAGTCAGCAGAATTCCGAGAACAATAGAAGGGTACCAAAGCATGTTTAAACTTCAGCGGAATTCTGAGAACAATGGAAGAGTTCTGAAGCATTTTTTAAAGTCAGCGGAATAACGAGAACAATGGAAGAGTTGTGAAGCATTTTTAAACGTCAGTGGAATTCCAAGAACAATGGAAGAGTACTGAAGCATTTTTAAACGTCAGCGGAATTCCGAGAACAATGGAAGAGTTCCGAAGCATTTTTAAATGTAAGCGGAATTCTGAGAACAATGGAAGAGTTCCGAAGCATTTTTAAACTTCAGCAGAATTCCGAGAACAATGGAAGAGTTCCGAAGCATACTTAAACTTCAGCGGAATTCCGAGAACAATGGAAGAGTTTCGAAGCATTTTTAAAAGTCAGCGGAATTCCGAGAACAATAGAAGAGTTGTGAAGCAATTTTAAGAGTCAGCGGAATTCCGAGAACAATGGAAGAGTTCCGAAGCATTTTTAAACGTCAGCGGAATTCCGAGAACAATGGAAGAGTTCCGAAGCATTTTTAAACTTCAGCGGAATTTGGAGAACAATCGAAGAGTTCCGAAGCATTTTTAAAAGTCAGCGGAATTCCGAGAACAATGGAAGCTTTGTGAAGCATTTTTAAACGTCAGCGGAATTCCGAGAACAATGGAAGAGTTCCGAAGCATTTTTAAACGTCAGCGGAATTCCGAGAACAATGGAAGAGTTCTGAAGCCTTTTTAAATGTCAGCGGAATTCCGAGAACAATGGAAAAGTTCCGAAGCATTTTTAAATGTCAGCGGAATTCTGAGAACAAAGGAAGAGTTTCGAAGCATTTTTAAAAGTCAGCGGAATTCCGAGAACAATAGAAGAGTTGTGAAGCAATTTTAAGAGTCAGCGGAATTCCGAGAAAAATGGAAGAGTTCCGAAGCATTTTTAAACGTCAGCGGAATTCCGAGAACAATGGAAGAGTTCTGAAGCATTTTTAAAAGTCAGCGGAATTCTGAGAACAATAGAAGAGTTGTGAAGCATTTTTAAGCGTCAGCGGAATTCCGAGAACAATGGAAGAATTCCGAAGCATTTTTAAACGTCAGCGGAATTCCTAGAACAATGGAAGAGTTCCGAAGCATTTTTAAACGTCAGCGGAATTCCGAGAACAATGGAAGAGTTCCGAAGCATTTTTAAATGTAAGCGGAATTCTGAGAACAATGGAAGAGTTCCGAAGCATTTTTAAACTTCAGCAGAATTCCGAGAACAATGGAAGAGTTCCGAAGCATACTTAAACTTCAGCGGAATTCCGAGAACAATGGAAGAGTTCCGAAGCATTTTTAAATGTAAGCGGAATTCTGAGAACAATGGAAGAGTTCCGAAGCATTTTTAAACTTCAGCAGAATTCCGAGAACAATGGAAGAGTTCCGAAGCATACTTAAACTTCAGCGGAATTCCGAGAACAATGGAAGAGTTCCGAAGCATTTTTAAACTTCAGCGGAATTTGGAGAACAATCGAAGAGTTCCGAAGCATTTTTAAAAGTCAGCGGAATTCCGAGAACACTGGAAGAGTTCCGAAGCATTTTTAAACTTCAGCGGAATTTGGAGAACAATCAAAGAGTTCCGAAGCTTTTTTAAAAGTCAGCGGAATTCCGAGAACAATGGAAGAGTTGTGAAGCATTTTTAAACGTCAGCGGAATTCCGAGAACAATGGAAGAGTTCCGAAGCATTTTTAAACGTCAGCGGAATTCCGAGAACAATGGAAGAGTTCTGAAGCCTTTTTAAATGTCAGCGGAATTCCGAGAACAATGGAAGACTTCTGAAGCATTTTTAAATGTCAGCGGAATTCTGAGAACAATGGAAGAGTTCCGAAGAATTTTTAAACTTCAGCAGAATTCCGAGAACAATGGAAGAGTTCCGAAGCATTTTTAAAAGTCAGCAGAATTCCGAGAACAATAGAAGGGTACCAAAGCATGTTTAAACTTCAGCGGAATTCTGAGAACAATGTAAGAGTTCCGAAGCATTCTTAAACTTCAGCGGAATTCCGAGAACAATGGAAGAGTTCCGAAGCATTTTTAAAAGTCAGCGGAATTCCGAGAACAATGGAAGAGTTCCGAAGCATTTTTAAACGTCAGCGGAATTTTGAAAACAATGAAAGATTTCCGAAGCATTTTTAAACTTCAGCAGAATTCCTGGATCAATGGAAGAGTTCCGAAGCATTATTAAAAGTCAGCAGAATTCCGAGAACAATAAAAGGGTACCAAAGCATGTTTAAACTTCAGCGGAATTCTGAGAACAATGTAAGAGTTCCGAAGCATTTTTAAACTTCACCGGAATTCCGAGAACAATGGAAGAGTTCTGAAGCATTTTTAAACGTCAGCGGAATTTTGAAAACAATGGAAGATTTCCGAAGCATTTTTAAACGTCAGCAGAATTCTGCGAACACTGGAAGAGTTCCGAAGCATTTTTAAACTTCAGCGGAATTTGGAGAACAATCGAAGAGTTCCGAAGCATTTTTAAAAGTCAGCGGAATTCCGAGAACACTGGAAGAGTTCCGAAGCATTTTTAAACTTCAGCGGAATTTGGAGAACAATCAAAGAGTTCCGAAGCTTTTTTAAAAGTCAGCGGAATTCCGAGAACAATGGAAGAGTTCCGAAGCATTTTTAAACGTCAGCGGAATTCCGAGAACAATGGAAGAGTTCCGAAGCATTTTTAAACGTCAGCGGAATTCCGAGAACAATGGAAGAGTTGTGAAGCATTTTTAAACGTCAGCGGAATTCCGAGAACAATGGAAGAGTTCCGAAGCATTTTTAAACGTCAGCGGAATTCCGAGAACAATGGAAGAGTTCCGAAGCATTTTTAAACGTCAGCGGAATTCCGAGAACAATGGAAGAGTTCTGAAGCCTTTTTAAATGTCAGCGGAATTCCGAGAACAATGGAAGACTTCTGAAGCATTTTTAAATGTCAGCGGAATTCTGAGAACAATGGAAGAGTTCCGAAGCATTTTTAAACTTCAGCAGAATTCCGAGAACAATGGAAGAGTTCCGAAGCATACTTAAACTTCAGCGGAATTCCGAGAACAATGGAAGAATTCTGAAGCATTTTTAAAAGTCAGCGGAATACCGAGAACAATGGAAGAGTTGTGAAGCATTTTTAAACGTCAGCGGAATTCCAGAACAATGGAAGAGTTCCGAAGCATTTTTAAATGTCAGCGGAATTCCGAGAACAATGGAAGAGTTCTGAAGCATTTTTAAACGTCATCGGATTTTGAAAACAATGGAAGATTTCCGAAGCATTTTTAAACGTCAGCGGAATTTGGAGAACAATCGAAGAGTTCCGAAGCAATTTTAAAAGTCAGCGGAATTCCGAGAACAATGGAAGAGTTGTGAAGCATTTTTAAACGTCAGTGGAATTCCAAGAACAATGGAAGAGTTCCGAAGCATTTTTAAATGTCAGCGGAATTCCGAGAACAATAGAAGAGTTGTGAAGCATTTTTAAGCGTCAGCGGAATTCCGAGAACAATGGAAGAGTTCCGAAGCATTTTTAAACTTCAGCAGAATTCCGAGAACAATGGAAGAGTTCCGAAGCATTTTTAAACTTCAGCAGAATTCCGAGAACAATGGAAGAGTTCCGAAGCATTCTTAAACTTCAGCGGAATTCCGAAAACAATGGAAGAGTTCCGAATCATTTTTAAATGTCAGCGGAATTCCGAGAACAATAGAAGAGTTGTGAAGCATTTTTAAGCGTCAGCGGAATTCCGACAATAATGGAAGGGTTCCGAAGCATTTTTAAAAGTCAGCGGAATTCTGAGAACAATAGAAGAGTTGTGAAGCATTTTTAAGCGTCAGCGGAATTCCGAGAACAATGGAAGAATTCCGAAGCATTTTTAAACTTCAAAACTTCAGCAGAATTCCGAGAACAATGGAAGAGTTCCGAAGCATTCTTAAACTTCAGCGGAATTCCGAGAACAATGGAAGAGTTCCGAAGCATTTTTAAAAGTCAGCGGAATTCCGAGAACAATGGAAGAGTTCCGAAGCATTCTTAAACTTCAGCGGAATTCCGAGTACAATGGAAGAGTTCCGAAGCATTTTTAAAAGTCAGCGGAATTCCGAGAACAATGGAAGAGTTCCGAAGCATTTTTAAAAGTCAGCAGAATTCCGAGAACAATAGAAGGGTACCAAAGCATGTTTAAACTTCAGCGGAATTCTGAGAACAATGGAAGAGTTCTGAAGCATTTTTTAAAGTCAGCAGAATAACGAGAACAATGGAAGAGTTGTGAAGCATTTTTAAACATCAGTGGAATTCCAAGAACAATGGAAGAGTACTGAAGCATTTTTAAATGTCAGCGGAATTCCGAGAACAATGGAAGAGTTCCGAAGCATTTTTAAATGTAAGCGGAATTCTGAGAACAATGGAAGAGTTCCGAAGCATTTTTAAACTTCAGCAGAATTCCGAGAACAATGGAAGAGTTCCGAAGCATACTTAAACTTCAGCGGAATTCCGAGAACAATGGAAGAGTTTCGAAGCATTTTTAAAAGTCAGCGGAATTCCGAGAACAATAGAAGAGTTGTGAAGCAATTTTAAGAGTCAGCGGAATTCCGAGAACAATGGAAGAGTTCCGAAGCATTTTTAAACGTCAGCGGAATTCCGAGAACAATGGAAGAGTTCCGAAGCATTTTTAAACTTCAGCGGAATTTGGAGAACAATCGAAGAGTTCCGAAGCATTTTTAAAAGTCAGCGGAATTCCGAGAACAATGGAAGCTTTGTGAAGCATTTTTAAACGTCAGCGGAATTCCGAGAACAATGGAAGAGTTCCGAAGCATTTTTAAACGTCAGCGGAATTCCGAGAACAATGGAAGAGTTCTGAAGCCTTTTTAAATGTCAGCGGAATTCCGAGAACAATGGAAAAGTTCCGAAGCATTTTTAAATGTCAGCGGAATTCTGAGAACAATGGAAGAGTTTCGAAGCATTTTTAAAAGTCAGCGGAATTCCGAGAACAATAGAAGAGTTGTGAAGCAATTTTAAGAGTCAGCGGAATTCCGAGAAAAATGGAAGAGTTCCGAAGCATTTTTAAACGTCAGCGGAATTCCGAGAACAATGGAAGAGTTCTAAAGCATTTTTAAAAGTCAGCGGAATTCTGAGAACAATAGAAGAGTTGTGAAGCATTTTTAAGCGTCAGCGGAATTCCGAGAACAATGGAAGAATTCCGAAGCATTTTTAAACTTCAAAACTTCAGCGGAATTCTTAGAACAATGGAAGAGTTCCAAAGCATTTTTAAAAGTCAGCAGAATTCCAAGAACAATAGAAGGGTACCAAAGCATGTTTAAACTTCAGCGGAATTCTGAGAACAATGTAAGCGTTCCGAAGCATTTTTAAACTTCACCGCAATTCCGAGAACAATGGAAGAGTTCCGAAGCATTTTTAAACGTCAGCGGAATTCCGAGAACAATGGAAGAGTTCCGAAGCATTTTTAAACGTCAGCGGAATTCCGAGAACAATGGAAGAGTTCCGAAGCATTTTTAAACGTCAGCGGAATTCCGAGAACAATGGAAGAGTTCTGAAGCCTTTTTAAATGTCAGCGGAATTCCGAGAACAATGGAAGACTTCTGAAGCATTTTTAAATGTCAGCGGAATTCTGAGAACAATGGAAGAGTTCCGAAGCATTTTTAAACTTCAGCAGAATTCCGAGAACAATGGAAGAGTTCCGAAGAATACTTAAACTTCAGCGGAATTCCGAGAACAATGGAAGAATTCTGAAGCATTTTTAAAAGTCAGCGGAATACCGAGAACAATGGAAGAGTTGTGAAGCATTTTTAAACGTCAGCGGAATTCCAGAACAATGGAAGAGTTCCGAAGCATTTTTAAATGTCAGCGGAATTCCGAGAACAATGGAAGAGTTCTGAAGCATTTTTAAACGTCATCGGATTTTGAAAACAATGGAAGATTTCCGAAGCATTTTTAAACGTCAGCGGAATTTGGAGAACAATCGAAGAGTTCCGAAGCAATTTTAAACGTCAGCGGAATTCCGAGAACAATGGAAGAGTTGTGAAGCATTTTTAAACGTCAGTGGAATTCCAAGAACAATGGAAGAGTTCCGAAGCATTTTTAAATGTCAGCGGAATTCCGAGAACAATAGAAGAGTTGTGAAGCATTTTTAAGCGTCAGCGGAATTCCGAGAACAATGGAAGAGTTCCGAAGCATTTTTAAACTTCAGCAGAATTTGGAGAACAATCGAAGAGTTCCGAAGCATTTTTAAAAGTCAGCGGAATTCCGAGAACAATGGAAGCTTTGTGAAGCATTTTTAAACGTCAGCGGAATTCCGAGAACAATGGAAGAGTTCCGAAGCATTTTTAAACGTCAGCGGAATTCCGAGAACAATGGAAGAGTTCTGAAGCCTTTTTAAATGTCAGCGGAATTCCGAGAACAATGGAAAAGTTCCAAAGCATTTTTAAATGTCAGCGGAATTCTGAGAACAAAGGAAGAGTTTCGAAGCATTTTTAAAAGTCAGCGGAATTCCGAGAACAATAGAAGAGTTGTGAAGCAATTTTAAGAGTCAGCGGAATTCCGAGAAAAATGGAAGAGTTCCGAAGCATTTTTAAACGTCAGCGGAATTCCGAGAACAATGGAAGAGTTCTGAAGCATTTTTAAAAGTCAGCGGAATTCTGAGAACAATAGAAGAGTTGTGAAGCATTTTTAAGCGTCAGCGGAATTCCGAGAACAATGGAAGAATTCCGAAGCATTTTTAAACGTCAGCGGAATTCCTAGAACAATGGAAGAGTTCCGAAGCATTTTTAAACGTCAGCGGAATTCCGAGAACAATGGAAGAGTTCCGAAGCATTTTTAAATGTAAGCGGAATTCTGAGAACAATGGAAGAGTTCCGAAGCATTTTTAAACTTCAGCAGAATTCCGAGAACAATGGAAGAGTTCCGAAGCATACTTAAACTTCAGCGGAATTCCGAGAACAATGGAAGAGTTCCGAAGCATTTTTAAATGTAAGCGGAATTCTGAGAACAATGGAAGAGTTCCGAAGCATTTTTAAACTTCAGCAGAATTCCGAGAACAATGGAAGAGTTCCGAAGCATACTTAAACTTCAGCGGAATTCCGAGAACAATGGAAGAGTTCCGAAGCATTTTTAAACTTCAGCGGAATTTGGAGAACAATCGAAGAGTTCCGAAGCATTTTTAAAAGTCAGCGGAATTCCGAGAACACTGGAAGAGTTCCGAAGCATTTTTAAACTTCAGCGGAATTTGGAGAACAATCAAAGAGTTCCGAAGCTTTTTTAAAAGTCAGCGGAATTCCGAGAACAATGGAAGAGTTGTGAAGCATTTTTAAACGTCAGCGGAATTCCGAGAACAATGGAAGAGTTCCGAAGCATTTTTAAACGTCAGCGGAATTCCGAGAACAATGGAAGAGTTCTGAAGCCTTTTTAAATGTCAGCGGAATTCCGAGAACAATGGAAGACTTCTGAAGCATTTTTAAATGTCAGCGGAATTCCGAGAACAATGGAAGAGTTCCGAAGCATTTTTAAACTTCAGCGGAATTTGGAGAACAATCGAAGAGTTCCGAAGCATTTTTAAAAGTCAGCGGAATTCCGAGAACAATGGAAGCTTTGTGAAGCATTTTTAAACGTCAGCGGAATTCCGAGAACAATGGAAGAGTTCCGAAGCATTTTTAAACGTCAGCGGAATTCCGAGAACAATGGAAGAGTTCTGAAGCCTTTTTAAATGTCAGCGGAATTCCGAGAACAATGGAAAAGTTCCGAAGCATTTTTAAATGTCAGCGGAATTCTGAGAACAATGGAAGAGTTTCGAAGCATTTTTAAAAGTCAGCGGAATTCCGAGAACAATAGAAGAGTTGTGAAGCAATTTTAAGAGTCAGCGGAATTCCGAGAAAAATGGAAGAGTTCCGAAGCATTTTTAAACGTCAGCGGAATTCCGAGAACAATGGAAGAGTTCTAAAGCATTTTTAAAAGTCAGCGGAATTCTGAGAACAATAGAAGAGTTGTGAAGCATTTTTAAGCGTCAGCGGAATTCCGAGAACAATGGAAGAATTCCGAAGCATTTTTAAACTTCAAAACTTCAGCGGAATTCTTAGAACAATGGAAGAGTTCCAAAGCATTTTTAAAAGTCAGCAGAATTCCAAGAACAATAGAAGGGTACCAAAGCATGTTTAAACTTCAGCGGAATTCTGAGAACAATGTAAGCGTTCCGAAGCATTTTTAAACTTCACCGCAATTCCGAGAACAATGGAAGAGTTCCGAAGCATTTTTAAACGTCAGCGGAATTCCGAGAACAATGGAAGAGTTCCGAAGCATTTTTAAACGTCAGCGGAATTCCGAGAACAATGGAAGAGTTCCGAAGCATTTTTAAACGTCAGCGGAATTCCGAGAACAATGGAAGAGTTCTGAAGCCTTTTTAAATGTCAGCGGAATTCCGAGAACAATGGAAGACTTCTGAAGCATTTTTAAATGTCAGCGGAATTCTGAGAACAATGGAAGAGTTCCGAAGCATTTTTAAACTTCAGCAGAATTCCGAGAACAATGGAAGAGTTCCGAAGAATACTTAAACTTCAGCGGAATTCCGAGAACAATGGAAGAATTCTGAAGCATTTTTAAAAGTCAGCGGAATACCGAGAACAATGGAAGAGTTGTGAAGCATTTTTAAACGTCAGCGGAATTCCAGAACAATGGAAGAGTTCCGAAGCATTTTTAAATGTCAGCGGAATTCCGAGAACAATGGAAGAGTTCTGAAGCATTTTTAAACGTCATCGGATTTTGAAAACAATGGAAGATTTCCGAAGCATTTTTAAACGTCAGCGGAATTTGGAGAACAATCGAAGAGTTCCGAAGCAATTTTAAACGTCAGCGGAATTCCGAGAACAATGGAAGAGTTGTGAAGCATTTTTAAACGTCAGTGGAATTCCAAGAACAATGGAAGAGTTCCGAAGCATTTTTAAATGTCAGCGGAATTCCGAGAACAATAGAAGAGTTGTGAAGCATTTTTAAGCGTCAGCGGAATTCCGAGAACAATGGAAGAGTTCCGAAGCATTTTTAAACTTCAGCAGAATTTGGAGAACAATCGAAGAGTTCCGAAGCATTTTTAAAAGTCAGCGGAATTCCGAGAACAATGGAAGCTTTGTGAAGCATTTTTAAACGTCAGCGGAATTCCGAGAACAATGGAAGAGTTCCGAAGCATTTTTAAACGTCAGCGGAATTCCGAGAACAATGGAAGAGTTCTGAAGCCTTTTTAAATGTCAGCGGAATTCCGAGAACAATGGAAAAGTTCCGAAGCATTTTTAAATGTCAGCGGAATTCTGAGAACAAAGGAAGAGTTTCGAAGCATTTTTAAAAGTCAGCGGAATTCCGAGAACAATAGAAGAGTTGTGAAGCAATTTTAAGAGTCAGCGGAATTCCGAGAAAAATGGAAGAGTTCCGAAGCATTTTTAAACGTCAGCGGAATTCCGAGAACAATGGAAGAGTTCTGAAGCATTTTTAAAAGTCAGCGGAATTCTGAGAACAATAGAAGAGTTGTGAAGCATTTTTAAGCGTCAGCGGAATTCCGAGAACAATGGAAGAATTCCGAAGCATTTTTAAACGTCAGCGGAATTCCTAGAACAATGGAAGAGTTCCGAAGCATTTTTAAACGTCAGCGGAATTCCGAGAACAATGGAAGAGTTCCGAAGCATTTTTAAATGTAAGCGGAATTCTGAGAACAATGGAAGAGTTCCGAAGCATTTTTAAACTTCAGCAGAATTCCGAGAACAATGGAAGAGTTCCGAAGCATACTTAAACTTCAGCGGAATTCCGAGAACAATGGAAGAGTTCCGAAGCATTTTTAAATGTAAGCGGAATTCTGAGAACAATGGAAGAGTTCCGAAGCATTTTTAAACTTCAGCAGAATTCCGAGAACAATGGAAGAGTTCCGAAGCATACTTAAACTTCAGCGGAATTCCGAGAACAATGGAAGAGTTCCGAAGCATTTTTAAACTTCAGCGGAATTTGGAGAACAATCGAAGAGTTCCGAAGCATTTTTAAAAGTCAGCGGAATTCCGAGAACACTGGAAGAGTTCCGAAGCATTTTTAAACTTCAGCGGAATTTGGAGAACAATCAAAGAGTTCCGAAGCTTTTTTAAAAGTCAGCGGAATTCCGAGAACAATGGAAGAGTTGTGAAGCATTTTTAAACGTCAGCGGAATTCCGAGAACAATGGAAGAGTTCCGAAGCATTTTTAAACGTCAGCGGAATTCCGAGAACAATGGAAGAGTTCTGAAGCCTTTTTAAATGTCAGCGGAATTCCGAGAACAATGGAAGACTTCTGAAGCATTTTTAAATGTCAGCGGAATTCTGAGAACAATGGAAGAGTTCCGAAGAATTTTTAAACTTCAGCAGAATTCCGAGAACAATGGAAGAGTTCCGAAGCATTTTTAAAAGTCAGCAGAATTCCGAGAACAATAGAAGGGTACCAAAGCATGTTTAAACTTCAGCGGAATTCTGAGAACAATGTAAGAGTTCCGAAGCATTCTTAAACTTCAGCGGAATTCCGAGAACAATGGAAGAGTTCCGAAGCATTTTTAAACGTCAGCGGAATTTTGAAAACAATGAAAGATTTCCGAAGCATTTTTAAACTTCAGCAGAATTCCTGGATCAATGGAAGAGTTCCGAAGCATTATTAAAAGTCAGCAGAATTCCGAGAACAATAAAAGGGTACCAAAGCATGTTTAAACTTCAGCGGAATTCTGAGAACAATGTAAGAGTTCCGAAGCATTTTTAAACTTCACCGGAATTCCGAGAACAATGGAAGAGTTCTGAAGCATTTTTAAACGTCAGCGGAATTTTGAAAACAATGGAAGATTTCCGAAGCATTTTTAAACGTCAGCAGAATTCTGCGAACACTGGAAGAGTTCCGAAGCATTTTTAAACTTCAGCGGAATTTGGAGAACAATCGAAGAGTTCCGAAGCATTTTTAAAAGTCAGCGGAATTCCGAGAACACTGGAAGAGTTCCGAAGCATTTTTAAACTTCAGCGGAATTTGGAGAACAATCAAAGAGTTCCGAAGCTTTTTTAAAAGTCAGCGGAATTCCGAGAACAATGGAAGAGTTCCGAAGCATTTTTAAACGTCAGCGGAATTCCGAGAACAATGGAAGAGTTCCGAAGCATTTTTAAGCGTCAGCGGAATTCCGAGAACAATGGAAGAATTCCGAAGCATTTTTAAACTTCAAAACTTCAGCGGAATTCTTAGAACAATGGAAGAGTTCCAAAGCATTTTTAAAAGTCAGCAGAATTCCAAGAACAATAGAAGGGTACCAAAGCATGTTTAAACTTCAGCGGAATTCTGAGAACAATGTAAGCGTTCCGAAGCATTTTTAAACTTCACCGCAATTCCGAGAACAATGGAAGAGTTCCGAAGCATTTTTAAACGTCAGCGGAATTCCGAGAACAATGGAAGAGTTCCGAATCATTTTTAAACGTCAGCGGAATTCCGAGAACAATGGAAGAGTTCCGAAGCATTTTTAAACGTCAGCGGAGTTCCGAGAACAATGGAAGAGTTCTGAAGCCTTTTTAAATGTCAGCGGAATTCCGAGAACAATGGAAGACTTCTGAAGCATTTTTAAATGTCAGCGGAATTCTGAGAACAATGGAAGAGTTCCGAAGCATTTTTAAACTTCAGCAGAATTCCGAGAACAATGGAAGAGTTCCGAAGCATACTTAAACTTCAGCGGAATTCCGAGAACAATGGAAGAATTCTGAAGCATTTTTAAAAGTCAGCGGAATACCGAGAACAATGGAAGAGTTGTGAAGCATTTTTAAACGTCAGCGGAATTCCAGAACAATGGAAGAGTTCCGAAGCATTTTTAAATGTCAGCGGAATTCCGAGAACAATGGAAGAGTTCTGAAGCATTTTGAAACGTCATCGGATTTTGAAAACAATGGAAGATTTCCGAAGCATTTTTAAACGTCAGCGGAATTTGGAGAACAATCGAAGAGTTCCGAAGCAATTTTAAAAGTCAGCGGAATTCCGAGAACAATGGAAGAGTTGTGAAGCATTTTTAAACGTCAGTGGAATTCCAAGAACAATGGAAGAGTTCCGAAGCATTTTTAAATGTCAGCGGAATTCCGAGAACAATAGAAGAGTTGTGAAGCATTTTTAAGCGTCAGCGGAATTCCGAGAACAATGGAAGAGTTCCGAAGCATTTTTAAACTTCAGCAGAATTCCGAGAACAATGGAAGAGTTCCGAAGCATTTTTAAACTTCAGCAGAATTCCGAGAACAATGGAAGAGTTCCGAAGCATTCTTAAACTTCAGCGGAATTCCGAAAACAATGGAAGAGTTCCGAATCATTTTTAAATGTCAGCGGAATTCCGAGAACAATAGAAGAGTTGTGAAGCATTTTTAAGCGTCAGCGGAATTCCGACAACAATGGAAGAGTTCCGAAGCATTTTTAAAAGTCAGCGGAATTCTGAGAACAATAGAAGAGTTGTGAAGCATTTTTAAGCGTCAGCGGAATTCCGAGAACAATGGAAGAATTCCGAAGCATTTTTAAACTTCAAAACTTCAGCAGAATTCCGAGAACAATGGAAGAGTTCCGAAGCATTCTTAAACTTCAGCGGAATTCCGAGAACAATGGAAGAGTTCCGAAGCATTTTTAAAAGTCAGCGGAATTCCGAGAACAATGGAAGAGTTCCGAAGCATTCTTAAACTTCAGCGGAATTCCGAGTACAATGGAAGAGTTCCGAAGCATTTTTAAAAGTCAGCGGAATTCCGAGAACAATGGAAGAGTTCCGAAGCATTTTTAAAAGTCAGCAGAATTCCGAGAACAATAGAAGGGTACCAAAGCATGTTTAAACTTCAGCGGAATTCTGAGAACAATGGAAGAGTTCTGAAGCATTTTTTAAAGTCAGCGGAATAACGAGAACAATGGAAGAGTTGTGAAGCATTTTTAAACGTCAGTGGAATTCCAAGAACAATGGAAGAGTACTGAAGCATTTTTAAACGTCAGCGGAATTCCGAGAACAATGGAAGAGTTCCGAAGCATTTTTAAATGTAAGCGGAATTCTGAGAACAATGGAAGAGTTCCGAAGCATTTTTAAACTTCAGCAGAATTCCGAGAACAATGGAAGAGTTCCGAAGCATACTTAAACTTCAGCGGAATTCCGAGAACAATGGAAGAGTTTCGAAGCATTTTTAAAAGTCAGCGGAATTCCGAGAACAATAGAAGAGTTGTGAAGCAATTTTAAGAGTCAGCGGAATTCCGAGAACAATGGAAGAGTTCCGAAGCATTTTTAAACGTCAGCGGAATTCCGAGAACAATGGAAGAGTTCCGAAGCATTTTTAAACTTCAGCGGAATTTGGAGAACAATCGAAGAGTTCCGAAGCATTTTTAAAAGTCAGCGGAATTCCGAGAACAATGGAAGCTTTGTGAAGCATTTTTAAACGTCAGCGGAATTCCGAGAACAATGGAAGAGTTCCGAAGCATTTTTAAACGTCAGCGGAATTCCGAGAACAATGGAAGAGTTCTGAAGCCTTTTTAAATGTCAGCGGAATTCCGAGAACAATGGAAAAGTTCCGAAGCATTTTTAAATGTCAGCGGAATTCTGAGAACAAAGGAAGAGTTTCGAAGCATTTTTAAAAGTCAGCGGAATTCCGAGAACAATAGAAGAGTTGTGAAGCAATTTTAAGAGTCAGCGGAATTCCGAGAAAAATGGAAGAGTTCCGAAGCATTTTTAAACGTCAGCGGAATTCCGAGAACAATGGAAGAGTTCTGAAGCATTTTTAAAAGTCAGCGGAATTCTGAGAACAATAGAAGAGTTGTGAAGCATTTTTAAGCGTCAGCGGAATTCCGAGAACAATGGAAGAATTCCGAAGCATTTTTAAACGTCAGCGGAATTCCTAGAACAATGGAAGAGTTCCGAAGCATTTTTAAACGTCAGCGGAATTCCGAGAACAATGGAAGAGTTCCGAAGCATTTTTAAATGTAAGCGGAATTCTGAGAACAATGGAAGAGTTCCGAAGCATTTTTAAACTTCAGCAGAATTCCGAGAACAATGGAAGAGTTCCGAAGCATACTTAAACTTCAGCGGAATTCCGAGAACAATGGAAGAGTTTCGAAGCATTTTTAAACGTCAGCGGAATTCCGAGAACAATGGAAGAGTTCCGAAGCATTTTTAAATGTAAGCGGAATTCTGAGAACAATGGAAGAGTTCCGAAGCATTTTTAAACTTCAGCAGAATTCCGAGAACAATGGAAGAGTTCCGAAGCATACTTAAACTTCAGCGGAATTCCGAGAACAATGGAAGAGTTCCGAAGCATTTTTAAACTTCAGCGGAATTTGGAGAACAATCGAAGAGTTCCGAAGCATTTTTAAAAGTCAGCGGAATTCCGAGAACAATGGAAGCTTTGTGAAGCATTTTTAAACGTCAGCGGAATTCTGAGAATAATGGAAGAGTTCCGAAGCATTTTTAAACGTCAGCGGAATTCCGAGAACAATGGAAGAGTTCTGAAGCCTTTTTAAATGTCAGCGGAATTCCGAGAACAATGGAAAAGTTCCGAAGCATTTTTAAATGTCAGCGGAATTCTGAGAACAATGGAAGAGTTCCGAAGCATTTTTAAACTTCAGCAGAATTCCGAGAACAATGGAAGAGTTACGAAGCATCCTTAATCTTCAGCGGAATTCCGAGAACAATGGAAGAGTTGTGAAGCATTTTTAAACGTCAGCGGAATTCCGAGAACAATGGAAGAGTTCTGAAGCATTTTTAAAAGTCAGCGGAATTCTGAGAACAATAGAAGAGTTATGAAGCATTTTTAAGCGTCAGCGGAATTCCGAGAACAATGGAAGAATTCCGAAGCATTTTTAAACTTCAAAACTTCAGCGGAATTCTTAGAACAATGGAAGAGTTCCAAAGCATTTTTAAAAGTCAGCAGAATTCCAAGAACAATAGAAGGGTACCAAAGCATGTTTAAACTTCAGCGGAATTCTGAGAACAATGTAAGCGTTCCGAAGCATTTTTAAACTTCACCGCAATTCCGAGAACAATGGAAGAGTTCCGAAGCATTTTTAAACGTCAGCGGAATTCCGAGAACAATGGAAGAGTTCCGAAGCATTTTTAAACGTCAGCGGAATTCCGAGAACAATGGAAGAGTTCCGAAGCATTTTTAAACGTCAGCGGAATTCCGAGAACAATGGAAGAGTTCTGAAGCCTTTTTAAATGTCAGCGGAATTCCGAGAACAATGGAAGACTTCAGAAGCATTTTTAAATGTCAGCGGAATTCTGAGAACAATGGAAGAGTTCCGAAGCATTTTTAAACTTCAGCAGAATTCCGAGAACAATGGAAGAGTTCCGAAGAATACTTAAACTTCAGCGGAATTCCGAGAACAATGGAAGAATTCTGAAGCATTTTTAAAAGTCAGCGGAATACCGAGAACAATGGAAGAGTTGTGAAGCATTTTTAAACGTCAGCGGAATTCCAGAACAATGGAAGAGTTCCGAAGCATTTTTAAATGTCAGCGGAATTCCGAGAACAATGGAAGAGTTCTGAAGCATTTTTAAACGTCATCGGATTTTGAAAACAATGGAAGATTTCCGAAGCATTTTTAAACGTCAGCGGAATTTGGAGAACAATCGAAGAGTTCCGAAGCAATTTTAAACGTCAGCGGAATTCCGAGAACAATGGAAGAGTTGTGAAGCATTTTTAAACGTCAGTGGAATTCCAAGAACAATGGAAGAGTTCCGAAGCATTTTTAAATGTCAGCGGAATTCCGAGAACAATAGAAGAGTTGTGAAGCATTTTTAAGCGTCAGCGGAATTCCGAGAACAATGGAAGAGTTCCGAAGCATTTTTAAACTTCAGCAGAATTCCGAGAACAATGGAAGAGTTCCGAAGCATTTTTAAACTTCAGCAGAATTCCGAGAACAATGGAAGAGTTCCGAAGCATTCTTAAACTTCAGCGGAATTCCGAAAACAATGGAAGAGTTCCGAATCATTTTTAAATGTCAGCGGAATTCCGAGAACAATAGAAGAGTTGTGAAGCATTTTTAAGCGTCAGCGGAATTCCGACAACAATGGAAGGGTTCCGAAGCATTTTTAAAAGTCAGCGGAATTCTGAGAACAATAGAAGAGTTGTGAAGCATTTTTAAGCGTCAGCGGAATTCCGAGAACAATGGAAGAATTCCGAAGCATTTTTAAACTTCAAAACTTCAGCAGAATTCCGAGAACAATGGAAGAGTTCCAAAGCATTCTTAAACTTCAGCGGAATTCCGAGAACAATGGAAGAGTTCCGAAGCATTTTTAAAAGTCAGCGGAATTCCGAGAACAATGGAAGAGTTCCGAAGCATTCTTAAACTTCAGCGGAATTCCGAGTACAATGGAAGAGTTCCGAAGCATTTTTAAAAGTCAGCGGAATTCCGAGAACAATGGAAGAGTTCCGAAGCATTTTTAAAAGTCAGCAGAATTCCGAGAACAATAGAAGGGTACCAAAGCATGTTTAAACTTCAGCGGAATTCTGAGAACAATGGAAGAGTTCTGAAGCATTTTTTAAAGTCAGCGGAATAACGAGAACAATGGAAGAGTTGTGAAGCATTTTTAAACGTCAGTGGAATTCCAAGAACAATGGAAGAGTACTGAAGCATTTTTAAACGTCAGCGGAATTCCGAGAACAATGGAAGAGTTCCGAAGCATTTTTAAATGTAAGCGGAATTCTGAGAACAATGGAAGAGTTCCGAAGCATTTTTAAACTTCAGCAGAATTCCGAGAACAATGGAAGAGTTCCGAAGCATACTTAAACTTCAGCGGAATTCCGAGAACAATGGAAGAGTTTCGAAGCATTTTTAAAAGTCAGCGGAATTCCGAGAACAATAGAAGAGTTGTGAAGCAATTTTAAGAGTCAGCGGAATTCCGAGAACAATGGAAGAGTTCCGAAGCATTTTTAAACGTCAGCGGAATTCCGAGAACAATGGAAGAGTTCTGAAGCCTTTTTAAATGTCAGCGGAATTCCGAGAACAATGGAAAAGTTCCGAAGCATTTTTAAATGTCAGCGGAATTCTGAGAACAATGGAAGAGTTTCGAAGCATTTTTAAAAGTCAGCGGAATTCCGAGAACAATAGAAGAGTTGTGAAGCAATTTTAAGAGTCAGCGGAATTCCGAGAAAAATGGAAGAGTTCCGAAGCATTTTTAAACGTCAGCGGAATTCCGAGAACAATGGAAGAGTTCTGAAGCATTTTTAAAAGTCAGCGGAATTCTGAGAACAATAGAAGAGTTGTGAAGCATTTTTAAGCGTCAGCGGAATTCCGAGAACAATGGAAGAATTCCGAAGCATTTTTAAACGTCAGCGGAATTCCTAGAACAATGGAAGAGTTCCGAAGCATTTTTAAACGTCAGCGGAATTCCGAGAACAATGGAAGAGTTCCGAAGCATTTATAAATGTAAGCGGAATTCTGAGAACAATGGAAGAGTTCCGAAGCATTTTTAAACTTCAGCAGAATTCCGAGAACAATGGAAGAGTTCCGAAGCATACTTAAACTTCAGCGGAATTCCGAGAACAATGGAAGAGTTTCGAAGCATTTTTAAACGTCAGCGGAATTCCGAGAACAATGGAAGAGTTCCGAAGCATTTTTAAATGTAAGCGGAATTCTGAGAACAATGGAAGAGTTCCGAAGCATTTTTAAACTTCAGCAGAATTCCGAGAACAATGGAAGAGTTCCGAAGCATACTTAAACTTCAGCGGAATTCCGAGAACAATGGAAGAGTTCCGAAGCATTTTTAAACTTCAGCGGAATTTGGAGAACAATCGAAGAGTTCCGAAGCATTTTTAAAAGTCAGCGGAATTCCGAGAACAATGGAAGCTTTGTGAAGCATTTTTAAACGTCAGCGGAATTCTGAGAATAATGGAAGAGTTCCGAAGCATTTTTAAACGTCAGCGGAATTCCGAGAACAATGGAAGAGTTCTGAAGCCTTTTTAAATGTCAGCGGAATTCCGAGAACAATGGAAAAGTTCCGAAGCATTTTTAAATGTCAGCGGAATTCTGAGAACAATGGAAGAGTTCCGAAGCATTTTTAAACTTCAGCAGAATTCCGAGAACAATGGAAGAGTTACGAAGCATCCTTAATCTTCAGCGGAATTCCGAGAACAATGGAAGAGTTGTGAAGCATTTTTAAACGTCAGCGGAATTCCGAGAACAATGGAAGAGTTCTGAAGCATTTTTAAAAGTCAGCGGAATTCTGAGAACAATAGAAGAGTTGTGAAGCATTTTTAAGCGTCAGCGGAATTCCGAGAACAATGGAAGAATTCCGAAGCATTTTTAAACTTCAAAACTTCAGCGGAATTCTTAGAACAATGGAAGAGTTCCAAAGCATTTTTAAAAGTCAGCAGAATTCCAAGAACAATAGAAGGGTACCAAAGCATGTTTAAACTTCAGCGGAATTCTGAGAACAATGTAAGCGTTCCGAAGCATTTTTAAACTTCACCGCAATTCCGAGAACAATGGAAGAGTTCCGAAGCATTTTTAAACGTCAGCGGAATTCCGAGAACAATGGAAGAGTTCCGAAGCATTTTTAAACGTCAGCGGAATTCCGAGAACAATGGAAGAGTTCCGAAGCATTTTTAAACGTCAGCGGAATTCCGAGAACAATGGAAGAGTTCTGAAGCCTTTTTAAATGTCAGCGGAATTCCGAGAACAATGGAAGACTTCTGAAGCATTTTTAAATGTCAGCGGAATTCTGAGAACAATGGAAGAGTTCCGAAGCATTTTTAAACTTCAGCAGAATTCCGAGAACAATGGAAGAGTTCCGAAGAATACTTAAACTTCAGCGGAATTCCGAGAACAATGGAAGAATTCTGAAGCATTTTTAAAAGTCAGCGGAATACCGAGAACAATGGAAGAGTTGTGAAGCATTTTTAAACGTCAGCGGAATTCCAGAACAATGGAAGAGTTCCGAAGCATTTTTAAATGTCAGCGGAATTCCGAGAACAATGGAAGAGTTCTGAAGCATTTTTAAACGTCATCGGATTTTGAAAACAATGGAAGATTTCCGAAGCATTTTTAAACGTCAGCGGAATTTGGAGAACAATCGAAGAGTTCCGAAGCAATTTTAAACGTCAGCGGAATTCCGAGAACAATGGAAGAGTTGTGAAGCATTTTTAAACGTCAGTGGAATTCCAAGAACAATGGAAGAGTTCCGAAGCATTTTTAAATGTCAGCGGAATTCCGAGAACAATAGAAGAGTTGTGAAGCATTTTTAAGCGTCAGCGGAATTCCGAGAACAATGGAAGAGTTCCGAAGCATTTTTAAACTTCAGCAGAATTCCGAGAACAATGGAAGAGTTCCGAAGCATTTTTAAACTTCAGCAGAATTCCGAGAACAATGGAAGAGTTCCGAAGCATTCTTAAACTTCAGCGGAATTCCGAAAACAATGGAAGAGTTCCGAATCATTTTTAAATGTCAGCGGAATTCCGAGAACAATAGAAGAGTTGTGAAGCATTTTTAAGCGTCAGCGGAATTCCGACAACAATGGAAGGGTTCCGAAGCATTTTTAAAAGTCAGCGGAATTCTGAGAACAATAGAAGAGTTGTGAAGCATTTTTAAGCGTCAGCGGAATTCCGAGAACAATGGAAGAATTCCGAAGCATTTTTAAACTTCAAAACTTCAGCAGAATTCCGAGAACAATGGAAGAGTTCCGAAGCATTCTTAAACTTCAGCGGAATTCCGAGAACAATGGAAGAGTTCCGAAGCATTTTTAAAAGTCAGCGGAATTCCGAGAACAATGGAAGAGTTCCGAAGCATTCTTAAACTTCAGCGGAATTCCGAGTACAATGGAAGAGTTCCGAAGCATTTTTAAAAGTCAGCGGAATTCCGAGAACAATGGAAGAGTTCCGAAGCATTTTTAAAAGTCAGCAGAATTCCGAGAACAATAGAAGGGTACCAAAGCATGTTTAAACTTCAGCGGAATTCTGAGAACAATGGAAGAGTTCTGAAGCATTTTTTAAAGTCAGCGGAATAACGAGAACAATGGAAGAGTTGTGAAGCATTTTTAAACGTCAGTGGAATTCCAAGAACAATGGAAGAGTACTGAAGCATTTTTAAACGTCAGCGGAATTCCGAGAACAATGGAAGAGTTCCGAAGCATTTTTAAATGTAAGCGGAATTCTGAGAACAATGGAAGAGTTCCGAAGCATTTTTAAACTTCAGCAGAATTCCGAGAACAATGGAAGAGTTCCGAAGCATACTTAAACTTCAGCGGAATTCCGAGAACAATGGAAGAGTTTCGAAGCATTTTTAAAAGTCAGCGGAATTCCGAGAACAATAGAAGAGTTGTGAAGCAATTTTAAGAGTCAGCGGAATTCCGAGAACAATGGAAGAGTTCCGAAGCATTTTTAAACGTCAGCGGAATTCCGAGAACAATGGAAGAGTTCCGAAGCATTTTTAAACTTCAGCGGAATTTGGAGAACAATCGAAGAGTTCCGAAGCATTTTTAAAAGTCAGCGGAATTCCGAGAACAATGGAAGCTTTGTGAAGCATTTTTAAACGTCAGCGGAATTCCGAGAACAATGGAAGAGTTCCGAAGCATTTTTAAACGTCAGCGGAATTCCGAGAACAATGGAAGAGTTCTGAAGCCTTTTTAAATGTCAGCGGAATTCCGAGAACAATGGAAAAGTTCCGAAGCATTTTTAAATGTCAGCGGAATTCTGAGAACAATGGAAGAGTTTCGAAGCATTTTTAAAAGTCAGCGGAATTCCGAGAACAATAGAAGAGTTGTGAAGCAATTTTAAGAGTCAGCGGAATTCCGAGAAAAATGGAAGAGTTCCGAAGCATTTTTAAACGTCAGCGGAATTCCGAGAACAATGGAAGAGTTCTGAAGCATTTTTAAAAGTCAGCGGAATTCTGAGAACAATAGAAGAGTTGTGAAGCATTTTTAAGCGTCAGCGGAATTCCGAGAACAATGGAAGAATTCCGAAGCATTTTTAAACTTCAAAACTTCAGCGGAATTCTTAGAACAATGGAAGAGTTCCAAAGCATTTTTAAAAGTCAGCAGAATTCCAAGAACAATAGAAGGGTACCAAAGCATGTTTAAACTTCAGCGGAATTCTGAGAACAATGTAAGCGTTCCGAAGCATTTTTAAACTTCACCGCAATTCCGAGAACAATGGAAGAGTTCCGAAGCATTTTTAAACGTCAGCGGAATTCCGAGAACAATGGAAGAGTTCCGAAGCATTTTTAAACGTCAGCGGAATTCCGAGAACAATGGAAGAGTTCCGAAGCATTTTTAAACGTCAGCGGAATTCCGAGAACAATGGAAGAGTTCTGAAGCCTTTTTAAATGTCAGCGGAATTCCGAGAACAATGGAAGACTTCTGAAGCATTTTTAAATGTCAGCGGAATTCTGAGAACAATGGAAGAGTTCCGAAGCATTTTTAAACTTCAGCAGAATTCCGAGAACAATGGAAGAGTTCCGAAGCATACTTAAACTTCAGCGGAATTCCGAGAACAATGGAAGAATTCTGAAGCATTTTTAAAAGTCAGCGGAATACCGAGAACAATGGAAGAGTTGTGAAGCATTTTTAAACGTCAGCGGAATTCCAGAACAATGGAAGAGTTCCGAAGCATTTTTAAATGTCAGCGGAATTCCGAGAACAATGGAAGAGTTCTGAAGCATTTTGAAACGTCATCGGATTTTGAAAACAATGGAAGATTTCCGAAGCATTTTTAAACGTCAGCGGAATTTGGAGAACAATCGAAGAGTTCCGAAGCAATTTTAAAAGTCAGCGGAATTCCGAGAACAATGGAAGAGTTGTGAAGCATTTTTAAACGTCAGTGGAATTCCAAGAACAATGGAAGAGTTCCGAAGCATTTTTAAATGTCAGCGGAATTCCGAGAACAATAGAAGAGTTCCGAAGCATTTTTAAGCGTCAGCGGAATTCCGAGAACAATGGAAGAGTTCCGAAGCATTTTTAAACTTCAGCAGAATTCCGAGAACAATGGAAGAGTTCCGAAGCATTTTTAAACTTCAGCAGAATTCCGAGAACAATGGAAGAGTTCCGAAGCATTCTTAAACTTCAGCGGAATTCCGAAAACAATGGAAGAGTTCCGAATCATTTTTAAATGTCAGCGGAATTCCGAGAACAATAGAAGAGTTGTGAAGCATTTTTAAGCGTCAGCGGAATTCCGACAACAATGGAAGAGTTCCGAAGCATTTTTAAAAGTCAGCGGAATTCTGAGAACAATAGAAGAGTTGTGAAGCATTTTTAAGCGTCAGCGGAATTCCGAGAACAATGGAAGAATTCCGAAGCATTTTTAAACTTCAGCAGAATTCCGAGAACAATGGAAGAGTTACGAAGCATCCTTAATCTTCAGCGGAATTCCGAGAACAATGGAAGAGTTGTGAAGCATTTTTAAACGTCAGCGGAATTCCGAGAACAATGGAAGAGTTCTGAAGCATTTTTAAAAGTCAGCGGAATTCTGAGAACAATAGAAGAGTTGTGAAGCATTTTTAAGCGTCAGCGGAATTCCGAGAACAATGGAAGAATTCCGAAGCATTTTTAAACTTCAAAACTTCAGCGGAATTCTTAGAACAATGGAAGAGTTCCAAAGCATTTTTAAAAGTCAGCAGAATTCCAAGAACAATAGAAGGGTACCAAAGCATGTTTAAACTTCAGCGGAATTCTGAGAACAATGTAAGCGTTCCGAAGCATTTTTAAACTTCACCGCAATTCCGAGAACAATGGAAGAGTTCCGAAGCATTTTTAAACGTCAGCGGAATTCCGAGAACAATGGAAGAGTTCCGAAGCATTTTTAAACGTCAGCGGAATTCCGAGAACAATGGAAGAGTTCCGAAGCATTTTTAAACGTCAGCGGAATTCCGAGAACAATGGAAGAGTTCTGAAGCCTTTTTAAATGTCAGCGGAATTCCGAGAACAATGGAAGACTTCTGAAGCATTTTTAAATGTCAGCGGAATTCTGAGAACAATGGAAGAGTTCCGAAGCATTTTTAAACTTCAGCAGAATTCCGAGAACAATGGAAGAGTTCCGAAGAATACTTAAACTTCAGCGGAATTCCGAGAACAATGGAAGAATTCTGAAGCATTTTTAAAAGTCAGCGGAATACCGAGAACAATGGAAGAGTTGTGAAGCATTTTTAAACGTCAGCGGAATTCCAGAACAATGGAAGAGTTCCGAAGCATTTTTAAATGTCAGCGGAATTCCGAGAACAATGGAAGAGTTCTGAAGCATTTTTAAACGTCATCGGATTTTGAAAACAATGGAAGATTTCCGAAGCATTTTTAAACGTCAGCGGAATTTGGAGAACAATCGAAGAGTTCCGAAGCAATTTTAAACGTCAGCGGAATTCCGAGAACAATGGAAGAGTTGTGAAGCATTTTTAAACGTCAGTGGAATTCCAAGAACAATGGAAGAGTTCCGAAGCATTTTTAAATGTCAGCGGAATTCCGAGAACAATAGAAGAGTTGTGAAGCATTTTTAAGCGTCAGCGGAATTCCGAGAACAATGGAAGAGTTCCGAAGCATTTTTAAACTTCAGCAGAATTCCGAGAACAATGGAAGAGTTCCGAAGCATTTTTAAACTTCAGCAGAATTCCGAGAACAATGGAAGAGTTCCGAAGCATTCTTAAACTTCAGCGGAATTCCGAAAACAATGGAAGAGTTCCGAATCATTTTTAAATGTCAGCGGAATTCCGAGAACAATAGAAGAGTTGTGAAGCATTTTTAAGCGTCAGCGGAATTCCGACAACAATGGAAGGGTTCCGAAGCATTTTTAAAAGTCAGCGGAATTCTGAGAACAATAGAAGAGTTGTGAAGCATTTTTAAGCGTCAGCGGAATTCCGAGAACAATGGAAGAATTCCGAAGCATTTTTAAACTTCAAAACTTCAGCAGAATTCCGAGAACAATGGAAGAGTTCCGAAGCATTCTTAAACTTCAGCGGAATTCCGAGAACAATGGAAGAGTTCCGAAGCATTTTTAAAAGTCAGCGGAATTCCGAGAACAATGGAAGAGTTCCGAAGCATTCTTAAACTTCAGCGGAATTCCGAGTACAATGGAAGAGTTCCGAAGCATTTTTAAAAGTCAGCGGAATTCCGAGAACAATGGAAGAGTTCCGAAGCATTTTTAAAAGTCAGCAGAATTCCGAGAACAATAGAAGGGTACCAAAGCATGTTTAAACTTCAGCGGAATTCTGAGAACAATGGAAGAGTTCTGAAGCATTTTTTAAAGTCAGCGGAATAACGAGAACAATGGAAGAGTTGTGAAGCATTTTTAAACGTCAGTGGAATTCCAAGAACAATGGAAGAGTACTGAAGCATTTTTAAACGTCAGCGGAATTCCGAGAACAATGGAAGAGTTCCGAAGCATTTTTAAATGTAAGCGGAATTCTGAGAACAATGGAAGAGTTCCGAAGCATTTTTAAACTTCAGCAGAATTCCGAGAACAATGGAAGAGTTCCGAAGCATACTTAAACTTCAGCGGAATTCCGAGAACAATGGAAGAGTTTCGAAGCATTTTTAAAAGTCAGCGGAATTCCGAGAACAATAGAAGAGTTGTGAAGCAATTTTAAGAGTCAGCGGAATTCCGAGAACAATGGAAGAGTTCCGAAGCATTTTTAAACGTCAGCGGAATTCCGAGAACAATGGAAGAGTTCCGAAGCATTTTTAAACTTCAGCGGAATTTGGAGAACAATCGAAGAGTTCCGAAGCATTTTTAAAAGTCAGCGGAATTCCGAGAACAATGGAAGCTTTGTGAAGCATTTTTAAACGTCAGCGGAATTCCGAGAACAATGGAAGAGTTCCGAAGCATTTTTAAACGTCAGCGGAATTCCGAGAACAATGGAAGAGTTCTGAAGCCTTTTTAAATGTCAGCGGAATTCCGAGAACAATGGAAAAGTTCCGAAGCATTTTTAAATGTCAGCGGAATTCTGAGAACAATGGAAGAGTTTCGAAGCATTTTTAAAAGTCAGCGGAATTCCGAGAACAATAGAAGTGTTGTGAAGCAATTTTAAGAGTCAGCGGAATTCCGAGAAAAATGGAAGAGTTCCGAAGCATTTTTAAACGTCAGCGGAATTCCGAGAACAATGGAAGAGTTCTGAAGCATTTTTAAAAGTCAGCGGAATTCTGAGAACAATAGAAGAGTTGTGAAGCATTTTTAAGCGTCAGCGGAATTCCGAGAACAATGGAAGAATTCCGAAGCATTTTTAAACTTCAAAACTTCAGCGGAATTCTTAGAACAATGGAAGAGTTCCAAAGCATTTTTAAAAGTCAGCAGAATTCCAAGAACAATAGAAGGGTACCAAAGCATGTTTAAACTTCAGCGGAATTCTGAGAACAATGTAAGCGTTCCGAAGCATTTTTAAACTTCACCGCAATTCCGAGAACAATGGAAGAGTTCCGAAGCATTTTTAAACGTCAGCGGAATTCCGAGAACAATGGAAGAGTTCCGAAGCATTTTTAAACGTCAGCGGAATTCCGAGAACAATGGAAGAGTTCCGAAGCATTTTTAAACGTCAGCGGAATTCCGAGAACAATGGAAGAGTTCTGAAGCCTTTTTAAATGTCAGCGGAATTCCGAGAACAATGGAAGACTTCTGAAGCATTTTTAAATGTCAGCGGAATTCTGAGAACAATGGAAGAGTTCCGAAGCATTTTTAAACTTCAGCAGAATTCCGAGAACAATGGAAGAGTTCCGAAGAATACTTAAACTTCAGCGGAATTCCGAGAACAATGGAAGAATTCTGAAGCATTTTTAAAAGTCAGCGGAATACCGAGAACAATGGAAGAGTTGTGAAGCATTTTTAAACGTCAGCGGAATTCCAGAACAATGGAAGAGTTCCGAAGCATTTTTAAATGTCAGCGGAATTCCGAGAACAATGGAAGAGTTCTGAAGCATTTTTAAACGTCATCGGATTTTGAAAACAATGGAAGATTTCCGAAGCATTTTTAAACGTCAGCGGAATTTGGAGAACAATCGAAGAGTTCCGAAGCAATTTTAAACGTCAGCGGAATTCCGAGAACAATGGAAGAGTTGTGAAGCATTTTTAAACGTCAGTGGAATTCCAAGAACAATGGAAGAGTTCCGAAGCATTTTTAAATGTCAGCGGAATTCCGAGAACAATAGAAGAGTTGTGAAGCATTTTTAAGCGTCAGCGGAATTCCGAGAACAATGGAAGAGTTCCGAAGCATTTTTAAACTTCAGCAGAATTCCGAGAACAATGGAAGAGTTCCGAAGCATTTTTAAACTTCAGCAGAATTCCGAGAACAATGGAAGAGTTCCGAAGCATTCTTAAACTTCAGCGGAATTCCGAAAACAATGGAAGAGTTCCGAATCATTTTTAAATGTCAGCGGAATTCCGAGAACAATAGAAGAGTTGTGAAGCATTTTTAAGCGTCAGCGGAATTCCGACAACAATGGAAGGGTTCCGAAGCATTTTTAAAAGTCAGCGGAATTCTGAGAACAATAGAAGAGTTGTGAAGCATTTTTAAGCGTCAGCGGAATTCCGAGAACAATGGAAGAATTCCGAAGCATTTTTAAACTTCAAAACTTCAGCAGAATTCCGAGAACAATGGAAGAGTTCCGAAGCATTCTTAAACTTCAGCGGAATTCCGAGAACAATGGAAGAGTTCCGAAGCATTTTTAAAAGTCAGCGGAATTCCGAGAACAATGGAAGAGTTCCGAAGCATTCTTAAACTTCAGCGGAATTCCGAGTACAATGGAAGAGTTCCGAAGCATTTTTAAAAGTCAGCGGAATTCCGAGAACAATGGAAGAGTTCCGAAGCATTTTTAAAAGTCAGCAGAATTCCGAGAACAATAGAAGGGTACCAAAGCATGTTTAAACTTCAGCGGAATTCTGAGAACAATGGAAGAGTTCTGAAGCATTTTTTAAAGTCAGCGGAATAACGAGAACAATGGAAGAGTTGTGAAGCATTTTTAAACGTCAGTGGAATTCCAAGAACAATGGAAGAGTACTGAAGCATTTTTAAACGTCAGCGGAATTCCGAGAACAATGGAAGAGTTCCGAAGCATTTTTAAATGTAAGCGGAATTCTGAGAACAATGGAAGAGTTCCGAAGCATTTTTAAACTTCAGCAGAATTCCGAGAACAATGGAAGAGTTCCGAAGCATACTTAAACTTCAGCGGAATTCCGAGAACAATGGAAGAGTTTCGAAGCATTTTTAAAAGTCAGCGGAATTCCGAGAACAATAGAAGAGTTGTGAAGCAATTTTAAGAGTCAGCGGAATTCCGAGAACAATGGAAGAGTTCCGAAGCATTTTTAAACGTCAGCGGAATTCCGAGAACAATGGAAGAGTTCCGAAGCATTTTTAAACTTCAGCGGAATTTGGAGAACAATCGAAGAGTTCCGAAGCATTTTTAAAAGTCAGCGGAATTCCGAGAACAATGGAAGCTTTGTGAAGCATTTTTAAACGTCAGCGGAATTCCGAGAACAATGGAAGAGTTCCGAAGCATTTTTAAACGTCAGCGGAATTCCGAGAACAATGGAAGAGTTCTGAAGCCTTTTTAAATGTCAGCGGAATTCCGAGAACAATGGAAAAGTTCCGAAGCATTTTTAAATGTCAGCGGAATTCTGAGAACAATGGAAGAGTTTCGAAGCATTTTTAAAAGTCAGCGGAATTCCGAGAACAATAGAAGAGTTGTGAAGCAATTTTAAGAGTCAGCGGAATTCCGAGAAAAATGGAAGAGTTCCGAAGCATTTTTAAACGTCAGCGGAATTCCGAGAACAATGGAAGAGTTCTGAAGCATTTTTAAAAGTCAGCGGAATTCTGAGAACAATAGAAGAGTTGTGAAGCATTTTTAAGCGTCAGCGGAATTCCGAGAACAATGGAAGAATTCCGAAGCATTTTTAAACTTCAAAACTTCAGCGGAATTCTTAGAACAATGGAAGAGTTCCAAAGCATTTTTAAAAGTCAGCAGAATTCCAAGAACAATAGAAGGGTACCAAAGCATGTTTAAACTTCAGCGGAATTCTGAGAACAATGTAAGCGTTCCGAAGCATTTTTAAACTTCACCGCAATTCCGAGAACAATGGAAGAGTTCCGAAGCATTTTTAAACGTCAGCGGAATTCCGAGAACAATGGAAGAGTTCCGAAGCATTTTTAAACGTCAGCGGAATTCCGAGAACAATGGAAGAGTTCCGAAGCATTTTTAAACGTCAGCGGAATTCCGAGAACAATGGAAGAGTTCTGAAGCCTTTTTAAATGTCAGCGGAATTCCGAGAACAATGGAAGACTTCTGAAGCATTTTTAAATGTCAGCGGAATTCTGAGAACAATGGAAGAGTTCCGAAGCATTTTTAAACTTCAGCAGAATTCCGAGAACAATGGAAGAGTTCCGAAGCATACTTAAACTTCAGCGGAATTCCGAGAACAATGGAAGAATTCTGAAGCATTTTTAAAAGTCAGCGGAATACCGAGAACAATGGAAGAGTTGTGAAGCATTTTTAAACGTCAGCGGAATTCCAGAACAATGGAAGAGTTCCGAAGCATTTTTAAATGTCAGCGGAATTCCGAGAACAATGGAAGAGTTCTGAAGCATTTTGAAACGTCATCGGATTTTGAAAACAATGGAAGATTTCCGAAGCATTTTTAAACGTCAGCGGAATTTGGAGAACAATCGAAGAGTTCCGAAGCAATTTTAAAAGTCAGCGGAATTCCGAGAACAATGGAAGAGTTGTGAAGCATTTTTAAACGTCAGTGGAATTCCAAGAACAATGGAAGAGTTCCGAAGCATTTTTAAATGTCAGCGGAATTCCGAGAACAATAGAAGAGTTCCGAAGCATTTTTAAGCGTCAGCGGAATTCCGAGAACAATGGAAGAGTTCCGAAGCATTTTTAAACTTCAGCAGAATTCCGAGAACAATGGAAGAGTTCCGAAGCATTTTTAAACTTCAGCAGAATTCCGAGAACAATGGAAGAGTTCCGAAGCATTCTTAAACTTCAGCGGAATTCCGAAAACAATGGAAGAGTTCCGAATCATTTTTAAATGTCAGCGGAATTCCGAGAACAATAGAAGAGTTGTGAAGCATTTTTAAGCGTCAGCGGAATTCCGACAACAATGGAAGAGTTCCGAAGCATTTTTAAAAGTCAGCGGAATTCTGAGAACAATAGAAGAGTTGTGAAGCATTTTTAAGCGTCAGCGGAATTCCGAGAACAATGGAAGAATTCCGAAGCATTTTTAAACTTCAGCAGAATTCCGAGAACAATGGAAGAGTTACGAAGCATCCTTAATCTTCAGCGGAATTCCGAGAACAATGGAAGAGTTGTGAAGCATTTTTAAACGTCAGCGGAATTCCGAGAACAATGGAAGAGTTCTGAAGCATTTTTAAAAGTCAGCGGAATTCTGAGAACAATAGAAGAGTTGTGAAGCATTTTTAAGCGTCAGCGGAATTCCGAGAACAATGGAAGAATTCCGAAGCATTTTTAAACTTCAAAACTTCAGCGGAATTCTTAGAACAATGGAAGAGTTCCAAAGCATTTTTAAAAGTCAGCAGAATTCCAAGAACAATAGAAGGGTACCAAAGCATGTTTAAACTTCAGCGGAATTCTGAGAACAATGTAAGCGTTCCGAAGCATTTTTAAACTTCACCGCAATTCCGAGAACAATGGAAGAGTTCCGAAGCATTTTTAAACGTCAGCGGAATTCCGAGAACAATGGAAGAGTTCCGAAGCATTTTTAAACGTCAGCGGAATTCCGAGAACAATGGAAGAGTTCCGAAGCATTTTTAAACGTCAGCGGAATTCCGAGAACAATGGAAGAGTTCTGAAGCCTTTTTAAATGTCAGCGGAATTCCGAGAACAATGGAAGACTTCTGAAGCATTTTTAAATGTCAGCGGAATTCTGAGAACAATGGAAGAGTTCCGAAGCATTTTTAAACTTCAGCAGAATTCCGAGAACAATGGAAGAGTTCCGAAGAATACTTAAACTTCAGCGGAATTCCGAGAACAATGGAAGAATTCTGAAGCATTTTTAAAAGTCAGCGGAATACCGAGAACAATGGAAGAGTTGTGAAGCATTTTTAAACGTCAGCGGAATTCCAGAACAATGGAAGAGTTCCGAAGCATTTTTAAATGTCAGCGGAATTCCGAGAACAATGGAAGAGTTCTGAAGCATTTTTAAACGTCATCGGATTTTGAAAACAATGGAAGATTTCCGAAGCATTTTTAAACGTCAGCGGAATTTGGAGAACAATCGAAGAGTTCCGAAGCAATTTTAAACGTCAGCGGAATTCCGAGAACAATGGAAGAGTTGTGAAGCATTTTTAAACGTCAGTGGAATTCCAAGAACAATGGAAGAGTTCCGAAGCATTTTTAAATGTCAGCGGAATTCCGAGAACAATAGAAGAGTTGTGAAGCATTTTTAAGCGTCAGCGGAATTCCGAGAACAATGGAAGAGTTCCGAAGCATTTTTAAACTTCAGCAGAATTCCGAGAACAATGGAAGAGTTCCGAAGCATTTTTAAACTTCAGCAGAATTCCGAGAACAATGGAAGAGTTCCGAAGCATTCTTAAACTTCAGCGGAATTCCGAAAACAATGGAAGAGTTCCGAATCATTTTTAAATGTCAGCGGAATTCCGAGAACAATAGAAGAGTTGTGAAGCATTTTTAAGCGTCAGCGGAATTCCGACAACAATGGAAGGGTTCCGAAGCATTTTTAAAAGTCAGCGGAATTCTGAGAACAATAGAAGAGTTGTGAAGCATTTTTAAGCGTCAGCGGAATTCCGAGAACAATGGAAGAATTCCGAAGCATTTTTAAACTTCAAAACTTCAGCAGAATTCCGAGAACAATGGAAGAGTTCCGAAGCATTCTTAAACTTCAGCGGAATTCCGAGAACAATGGAAGAGTTCCGAAGCATTTTTAAAAGTCAGCGGAATTCCGAGAACAATGGAAGAGTTCCGAAGCATTCTTAAACTTCAGCGGAATTCCGAGTACAATGGAAGAGTTCCGAAGCATTTTTAAAAGTCAGCGGAATTCCGAGAACAATGGAAGAGTTCCGAAGCATTTTTAAAAGTCAGCAGAATTCCGAGAACAATAGAAGGGTACCAAAGCATGTTTAAACTTCAGCGGAATTCTGAGAACAATGGAAGAGTTCTGAAGCATTTTTTAAAGTCAGCGGAATAACGAGAACAATGGAAGAGTTGTGAAGCATTTTTAAACGTCAGTGGAATTCCAAGAACAATGGAAGAGTACTGAAGCATTTTTAAACGTCAGCGGAATTCCGAGAACAATGGAAGAGTTCCGAAGCATTTTTAAATGTAAGCGGAATTCTGAGAACAATGGAAGAGTTCCGAAGCATTTTTAAACTTCAGCAGAATTCCGAGAACAATGGAAGAGTTCCGAAGCATACTTAAACTTCAGCGGAATTCCGAGAACAATGGAAGAGTTTCGAAGCATTTTTAAAAGTCAGCGGAATTCCGAGAACAATAGAAGAGTTGTGAAGCAATTTTAAGAGTCAGCGGAATTCCGAGAACAATGGAAGAGTTCCGAAGCATTTTTAAACGTCAGCGGAATTCCGAGAACAATGGAAGAGTTCCGAAGCATTTTTAAACTTCAGCGGAATTTGGAGAACAATCGAAGAGTTCCGAAGCATTTTTAAAAGTCAGCGGAATTCCGAGAACAATGGAAGCTTTGTGAAGCATTTTTAAACGTCAGCGGAATTCCGAGAACAATGGAAGAGTTCCGAAGCATTTTTAAACGTCAGCGGAATTCCGAGAACAATGGAAGAGTTCTGAAGCCTTTTTAAATGTCAGCGGAATTCCGAGAACAATGGAAAAGTTCCGAAGCATTTTTAAATGTCAGCGGAATTCTGAGAACAATGGAAGAGTTTTGAAGCATTTTTAAAAGTCAGCGGAATTCCGAGAACAATAGAAGTGTTGTGAAGCAATTTTAAGAGTCAGCGGAATTCCGAGAAAAATGGAAGAGTTCCGAAGCATTTTTAAACGTCAGCGGAATTCCGAGAACAATGGAAGAGTTCTGAAGCATTTTTAAAAGTCAGCGGAATTCTGAGAACAATAGAAGAGTTGTGAAGCATTTTTAAGCGTCAGCGGAATTCCGAGAACAATGGAAGAATTCCGAAGCATTTTTAAACTTCAAAACTTCAGCGGAATTCTTAGAACAATGGAAGAGTTCCAAAGCATTTTTAAAAGTCAGCAGAATTCCAAGAACAATAGAAGGGTACCAAAGCATGTTTAAACTTCAGCGGAATTCTGAGAACAATGTAAGCGTTCCGAAGCATTTTTAAACTTCACCGCAATTCCGAGAACAATGGAAGAGTTCCGAAGCATTTTTAAACGTCAGCGGAATTCCGAGAACAATGGAAGAGTTCCGAAGCATTTTTAAACGTCAGCGGAATTCCGAGAACAATGGAAGAGTTCCGAAGCATTTTTAAACGTCAGCGGAATTCCGAGAACAATGGAAGAGTTCTGAAGCCTTTTTAAATGTCAGCGGAATTCCGAGAACAATGGAAGACTTCTGAAGCATTTTTAAATGTCAGCGGAATTCTGAGAACAATGGAAGAGTTCCGAAGCATTTTTAAACTTCAGCAGAATTCCGAGAACAATGGAAGAGTTCCGAAGCATACTTAAACTTCAGCGGAATTCCGAGAACAATGGAAGAATTCTGAAGCATTTTTAAAAGTCAGCGGAATACCGAGAACAATGGAAGAGTTGTGAAGCATTTTTAAACGTCAGCGGAATTCCAGAACAATGGAAGAGTTCCGAAGCATTTTTAAATGTCAGCGGAATTCCGAGAACAATGGAAGAGTTCTGAAGCATTTTGAAACGTCATCGGATTTTGAAAACAATGGAAGATTTCCGAAGCATTTTTAAACGTCAGCGGAATTTGGAGAACAATCGAAGAGTTCCGAAGCAATTTTAAAAGTCAGCGGAATTCCGAGAACAATGGAAGAGTTGTGAAGCATTTTTAAACGTCAGTGGAATTCCAAGAACAATGGAAGAGTTCCGAAGCATTTTTAAATGTCAGCGGAATTCCGAGAACAATAGAAGAGTTGTGAAGCATTTTTAAGCGTCAGCGGAATTCCGAGAACAATGGAAGAGTTCCGAAGCATTTTTAAACTTCAGCAGAATTCCGAGAACAATGGAAGAGTTCCGAAGCATTTTTAAACTTCAGCAGAATTCCGAGAACAATGGAAGAGTTCCGAAGCATTCTTAAACTTCAGCGGAATTCCGAAAACAATGGAAGAGTTCCGAATCATTTTTAAATGTCAGCGGAATTCCGAGAACAATAGAAGAGTTGTGAAGCATTTTTAAGCGTCAGCGGAATTCCGACAACAATGGAAGAGTTCCGAAGCATTTTTAAAAGTCAGCGGAATTCTGAGAACAATAGAAGAGTTGTGAAGCATTTTTAAGCGTCAGCGGAATTCCGAGAACAATGGAAGAATTCCGAAGCATTTTTAAACTTCAAAACTTCAGCGGAATTCTTAGAACAATGGAAGAGTTCCAAAGCATTTTTAAAAGTCAGCAGAATTCCAAGAACAATAGAAGGGTACCAAAGCATGTTTAAACTTCAGCGGAATTCTGAGAACAATGTAAGCGTTCCGAAGCATTTTTAAACTTCACCGCAATTCCGAGAACAATGGAAGAGTTCCGAAGCATTTTTAAACGTCAGCGGAATTCCGAGAACAATGGAAGAGTTCCGAAGCATTTTTAAACGTCAGCGGAATTCCGAGAACAATGGAAGAGTTCCGAAGCATTTTTAAACGTCAGCGGAATTCCGAGAACAATGGAAGAGTTCTGAAGCCTTTTTAAATGTCAGCGGAATTCCGAGAACAATGGAAGACTTCTGAAGCATTTTTAAATGTCAGCGGAATTCTGAGAACAATGGAAGAGTTCCGAAGCATTTTTAAACTTCAGCAGAATTCCGAGAACAATGGAAGAGTTCCGAAGCATACTTAAACTTCAGCGGAATTCCGAGAACAATGGAAGAATTCTGAAGCATTTTTAAAAGTCAGCGGAATACCGAGAACAATGGAAGAGTTGTGAAGCATTTTTAAACGTCAGCGGAATTCCAGAACAATGGAAGAGTTCCGAAGCATTTTTAAATGTCAGCGGAATTCCGAGAACAATGGAAGAGTTCTGAAGCATTTTGAAACGTCATCGGATTTTGAAAACAATGGAAGATTTCCGAAGCATTTTTAAACGTCAGCGGAATTTGGAGAACAATCGAAGAGTTCCGAAGCAATTTTAAAAGTCAGCGGAATTCCGAGAACAATGGAAGAGTTGTGAAGCATTTTTAAACGTCAGTGGAATTCCAAGAACAATGGAAGAGTTCCGAAGCATTTTTAAATGTCAGCGGAATTCCGAGAACAATAGAAGAGTTGTGAAGCATTTTTAAGCGTCAGCGGAATTCCGAGAACAATGGAAGAGTTCCGAAGCATTTTTAAACTTCAGCAGAATTCCGAGAACAATGGAAGAGTTCCGAAGCATTTTTAAACTTCAGCAGAATTCCGAGAACAATGGAAGAGTTCCGAAGCATTCTTAAACTTCAGCGGAATTCCGAAAACAATGGAAGAGTTCCGAATCATTTTTAAATGTCAGCGGAATTCCGAGAACAATAGAAGAGTTGTGAAGCATTTTTAAGCGTCAGCGGAATTCCGACAACAATGGAAGAGTTCCGAAGCATTTTTAAAAGTCAGCGGAATTCTGAGAACAATAGAAGAGTTGTGAAGCATTTTTAAGCGTCAGCGGAATTCCGAGAACAATGGAAGAATTCCGAAGCATTTTTAAACTTCAAAACTTCAGCAGAATTCCGAGAACAATGGAAGAGTTCCGAAGCATTCTTAAACTTCAGCGGAATTCCGAGAACAATGGAAGAGTTCCGAAGCATTTTTAAAAGTCAGCGGAATTCCGAGAACAATGGAAGAGTTCCGAAGCATTCTTAAACTTCAGCGGAATTCCGAGTACAATGGAAGAGTTCCGAAGCATTTTTAAAAGTCAGCGGAATTCCGAGAACAATGGAAGAGTTCCGAAGCATTTTTAAAAGTCAGCAGAATTCCGAGAACAATAGAAGGGTACCAAAGCATGTTTAAACTTCAGTGGAATTCTGAGAACAATGGAAGAGTTCTGAAGCATTTTTTAAAGTCAGCGGAATAACGAGAACAATGGAAGAGTTGTGAAGCATTTTTAAACGTCAGTGGAATTCCAAGAACAATGGAAGAGTACTGAAGCATTTTTAAACGTCAGCGGAATTCCGAGAACAATGGAAGAGTTCCGAAGCATTTTTAAATGTAAGCGGAATTCTGAGAACAATGGAAGAGTTCCGAAGCATTTTTAAACTTCAGCAGAATTCCGAGAACAATGGAAGAGTTCCGAAGCATACTTAAACTTCAGCGGAATTCCGAGAACAATGGAAGAGTTTCGAAGCATTTTTAAAAGTCAGCGGAATTCCGAGAACAATAGAAGAGTTGTGAAGCAATTTTAAGAGTCAGCGGAATTCCGAGAACAATGGAAGAGTTCCGAAGCATTTTTAAACGTCAGCGGAATTCCGAGAACAATGGAAGAGTTCCGAAGCATTTTTAAACGTCAGCGGAATTCCGAGAACAATGGAAGAGTTCTGAAGCCTTTTTAAATGTCAGCGGAATTCCGAGAACAATGGAAGAGTTCTGAAGCCTTTTTAAATGTCAGCGGAATTCCGAGAACAATGGAAGAGTTCCGAAGCATTTTTAAACGTCAGCGGAATTCCGAGAACAATGGAAGAGTTCCGAAGCATTTTTAAACTTCAGCGGAATTTGGAGAACAATCGAAGAGTTCCGAAGCATTTTTAAAAGTCAGCGGAATTCCGAGAACAATGGAAGCTTTGTGAAGCATTTTTAAACGTCAGCGGAATTCCGAGAACAATGGAAGAGTTCCGAAGCATTTTTAAACGTCAGCGGAATTCCGAGAACAATGGAAGAGTTCTGAAGCCTTTTTAAATGTCAGCGGAATTCCGAGAACAATGGAAAAGTTCCGAAGCATTTTTAAATGTCAGCGGAATTCTGAGAACAAAGGAAGAGTTTCGAAGCATTTTTAAAAGTCAGCGGAATTCCGAGAACAATGGAAGCTTTGTGAAGCATTTTTAAACGTCAGCGGAATTCCGAGAACAATGGAAGAGTTCCGAAGCATTTTTAAACGTCAGCGGAATTCCGAGAACAATGGAAGAGTTCTGAAGCCTTTTTAAATGTCAGCGGAATTCCGAGAACAATGGAAAAGTTCCGAAGCATTTTTAAATGTCAGCGGAATTCTGAGAACAAAGGAAGAGTTTCGAAGCATTTTTAAAAGTCAGCGGAATTCCGAGAACAATAGAAGAGTTGTGAAGCAATTTTAAAAGTCAGCGGAATTCTGAGAACAATAGAAGAGTTGTGAAGCATTTTTAAGCGTCAGCGGAATTCCGAGAACAATGGAAGAATTCCGAAGCATTTTTAAACGTCAGCGGAATTCCTAGAACAATGGAAGAGTTCCGAAGCATTTTTAAACGTCAGCGGAATTCCGAGAACAATGGAAGAGTTCCGAAGCATTTTTAAATGTAAGCGGAATTCTGAGAACAATGGAAGAGTTCCGAAGCATTTTTAAACTTCAGCAGAATTCCGAGAACAATGGAAGAGTTCCGAAGCATACTTAAACTTCAGCGGAATTCCGAGAACAATGGAAGAGTTTCGAAGCATTTTTAAACGTCAGCGGAATTCCGAGAACAATGGAAGAGTTCCGAAGCATTTTTAAATGTAAGCGGAATTCTGAGAACAATGGAAGAGTTCCGAAGCATTTTTAAACTTCAGCAGAATTCCGAGAACAATGGAAGAGTTCCGAAGCATACTTAAACTTCAGCGGAATTCCGAGAACAATGGAAGAGTTCCGAAGCATTTTTAAACTTCAGCGGAATTTGGAGAACAATCGAAGAGTTCCGAAGCATTTTTAAAAGTCAGCGGAATTCCGAGAACAATGGAAGCTTTGTGAAGCATTTTTAAACGTCAGCGGAATTCTGAGAATAATGGAAGAGTTCCGAAGCATTTTTAAACGTCAGCGGAATTCCGAGAACAATGGAAGAGTTCTGAAGCCTTTTTAAATGTCAGCGGAATTCCGAGAACAATGGAAAAGTTCCGAAGCATTTTTAAATGTCAGCGGAATTCTGAGAACAATGGAAGAGTTCCGAAGCATTTTTAAACTTCAGCAGAATTCCGAGAACAATGGAAGAGTTACGAAGCATCCTTAATCTTCAGCGGAATTCCGAGAACAATGGAAGAGTTGTGAAGCATTTTTAAACGTCAGCGGAATTCCGAGAACAATGGAAGAGTTCTGAAGCATTTTTAAACGTCAGCGGAATTTTGAAAACAATGGAAGATTTCCGAAGCATTTTTAAACGTCAGCGGAATTCTGCGAACACTGGAAGAGTTCCGAAGCATTTTTAAACTTCAGCGGAATTTGGAGAACAATCGAAGAGTTCCGAAGCATTTTTAAAAGTCAGCGGAATTCCGAGAACAATGGAAGCTTTGTGAAGCATTTTTAAACGTCAGCGGAATTCCGAGAACAATGGAAGAGTTCCGAAGCATTTTTAAACGTCAGCGGAATTCCGAGAACAATGGAAGAGTTCTGAAGCCTTTTTAAATGTCAGCGGAATTCCGAGAACAATGGAAGAGTTCCGAAGCATTTTTAAATGTCAGCGGAATTCTGAGAACAATGGAAGAGTTCCGAAGCATTTTTAAACTTCAGCAGAATTCCGAGAACAATCGAAGAGTTCCGAAGCATACTTAAACTTCAGCAGAATTCCGAGAACAATGGAAGAGTTCTGAAGCATTTTTTAAAGTCAGCGGAATAACGAGAACAATGGAAGAGTTGTGAAGTATTTTTAAACGTCAGTGGAATTCCAAGAACAATGGAAGAGTTCCGAAGCATTTTTAAACGTCAGCGGAATTCCGAGAACAATGGAAGAGTTCCGAAGCATTTTTAAATGTAAGCGGAATTCTGAGAACAATGGAAGAGTTCCGAAGCATTTTTAAACTTCAGCAGAATTCCGAGAACAATGGAAGAGTTCCGAAGCATACTTAAACTTCAGCGGAATTCCGAGAACAATGGAAGAGTTTCGAAGCATTTTTAAAAGTCAGCGGAATTCCGAGAACAATAGAAGAGTTGTGAAGCAATTTTAAGAGTCAGCGGAATTCCGAGAACAATGGAAGAGTTCCGAAGCATTTTTAAACGTCAGCGGAATTCCGAGAACAATGGAAGAGTTCCGAAGCATTTTTAAACTTCAGCGGAATTTGGAGAACAATCGAAGAGTTCCGAAGCATTTTTAAATGTCAGCGGAATTCCGAGAACAATGGAAGCTTTGAGAAGCATTTTTAAACGTCAGCGGAATTCCGAGAACAATGGAAGAGTTCCGAAGCATTTTTAAACGTCAGCGGAATTCCGAGAACAATGGAAGAGTTCTGAAGCCTTTTTAAATGTCAGCGGAATTCCGAGAACAATGGAAAAGTTCCGAAGCATTTTTAAATGTCAGCGGAATTCTGAGAACAATGGAAGAGTTCCGAAGCATTTTTAAACTTCAGCAGAATTCCGAGAACAATGGAAGAGTTCCGAAGCATACTTAATCTTCAGCGGATTTCCGAGAACAATGGAAGAGTTTCGAAGCATTTTTAAAAGTCAGCGGAATTCCGAGAACAATAGAAGAGTTGTGAAGCAATTTTAAGAGTCAGCGGAATTCCGAGAACAATGGAAGAGTTCCGAAGCATTTTTAAACGTCAGCGGAATTCCGAGAACAATGGAAGAGTTCTGAAGCATTTTTAAAAGTCAGCGGAATTCTGAGAACAAGAGAAGAGTTGTGAAGCATTTTTAAGCGTCAGCGGAATTCCGAGAACAATGGAAGAATTCCGAAGCATTTTTAAACTTCAAAACTTCAGCGGAATTCTTAGAACAATGGAAGAGTTCCAAAGCATTTTTAAAAGTCAGCAGAATTCCGAGAACAAAAGAAGGGTACCAAAGCATGTTTAAACTTCAGCGGAATTCTGAGAACAATGTAAGCGTTCCGAAGCATTTTTAAACTTCACCGCAATTCCGAGAACAATGGAAGAGTTCCGAAGCATTTTTAAACGTCAGCGGAATTCCGAGAACAATGGAAGAGTTCCGAAGCATTTTTAAACGTCAGCGGAATTCCGAGAACAATGGAAGAGTTCCGAAGCATTTTTAAATGTAAGCGGAATTCTGAGAACAATGGAAGAGTTCCGAAGCATTTTTAAACTTCAGCAGAATTCCGAGAACAATGGAAGAGTTCCGAAGCATACTTAAACTTTAGCGGAATTCCGAGAACAATGGAAGAGTTTCGAAGCATTTTTAAAAGTCAGCGGAATTCCGAGAACAATAGAAGAGTTGTGAAGCAATTTTAAGAGTCAGCGGAATTCCGAGAACAATGGAAGATTTCCGAAGCATTTTTAAACGTCAGCGGAATTCCGAGAACAATGGAAGAGTTCCGAAGCATTTTTAAACTTCAGCGGAATTTGGAGAACAATCGAAGAGTTCCGAAGCATTTTTAAAAGTCAGCGGAATTCCGAGAACAAAAGAAGAGTTGTGAAGCATTTTTAAGCGTCAGCGGAATTCCGAGAACAATGGAAGAGTTCCGAAGCATTTTTAAACTTCAGCAGAATTCCGAGAACAATGGAAGAGTTCCGAAGCATTTTTAAACTTCAGCAGAATTCCGAGAACAATGGAAGAGTTCCGAAGCATTCTTAAACTTCAGCGGAATTCCGAAAACAATGGAAGAGTTCCGAATCATTTTTAAATGTCAGCGGAATTCCGAGAACAATAGAAGAGTTGTGAAGCATTTTTAAGCGTCAGCGGAATTCCGACAACAATGGAAGAGTTCCGAAGCATTTTTAAAAGTCAGCGGAATTCTGAGAACAATAGAAGAGTTGTGAAGCATTTTTAAGCGTCAGCGGAATTCCGAGAACAATGGAAGAATTCCGAAGCATTTTTAAACTTCAAAACTTCAGCAGAATTCCGAGAACAATGGAAGAGTTCCGAAGCATTCTTAAACTTCAGCGGAATTCCGAGAACAATGGAAGAGTTCCGAAGCATTTTTAAAAGTCAGCGGAATTCCGAGAACAATGGAAGAGTTCCGAAGCATTCTTAAACTTCAGCGGAATTCCGAGTACAATGGAAGAGTTCCGAAGCATTTTTAAAAGTCAGCGGAATTCCGAGAACAATGGAAGAGTTCCGAAGCATTTTTAAAAGTCAGCAGAATTCCGAGAACAATAGAAGGGTACCAAAGCATGTTTAAACTTCAGCGGAATTCTGAGAACAATGGAAGAGTTCTGAAGCATTTTTTAAAGTCAGCGGAATAACGAGAACAATGGAAGAGTTGTGAAGCATTTTTAAACGTCAGTGGAATTCCAAGAACAATGGAAGAGTACTGAAGCATTTTTAAACGTCAGCGGAATTCCGAGAACAATGGAAGAGTTCCGAAGCATTTTTAAATGTAAGCGGAATTCTGAGAACAATGGAAGAGTTCCGAAGCATTTTTAAACTTCAGCAGAATTCCGAGAACAATGGAAGAGTTCCGAAGCATACTTAAACTTCAGCGGAATTCCGAGAACAATGGAAGAGTTTCGAAGCATTTTTAAAAGTCAGCGGAATTCCGAGAACAATAGAAGAGTTGTGAAGCAATTTTAAGAGTCAGCGGAATTCCGAGAACAATGGAAGAGTTCCGAAGCATTTTTAAACGTCAGCGGAATTCCCAGAACAATGGAAGAGTTCCGAAGCATTTTTAAACTTCAGCGGAATTTGGAGAACAATCGAAGAGTTCCGAAGCATTTTTAAAAGTCAGCGGAATTCCGAGAACAATGGAAGCTTTGTGAAGCATTTTTAAACGTCAGCGGAATTCCGAGAACAATGGAAGAGTTCCGAAGCATTTTTAAACGTCAGCGGAATTCCGAGAACAATGGAAGAGTTCTGAAGCCTTTTTAAATGTCAGCGGAATTCCGAGAACAATGGAAAAGTTCCGAAGCATTTTTAAATGTCAGCGGAATTCTGAGAACAAAGGAAGAGTTTCGAAGCATTTTTAAAAGTCAGCGGAATTGCGAGAACAATAGAAGAGTTGTGAAGCAATTTTAAGAGTCAGCGGAATTCCGAGAAAAATGGAAGAGTTCCGAAGCATTTTTAAACGTCAGCGGAATTCCGAGAACAATGGAAGAGTTCTGAAGCATTTTTAAAAGTCAGCGGAATTCTGAGAACAATAGAAGAGTTGTGAAGCATTTTTAAGCGTCAGCGGAATTCCGAGAACAATGGAAGAATTCCGAAGCATTTTTAAACGTCAGCGGAATTCCTAGAACAATGGAAGAGTTCCGAAGCATTTTTAAACGTCAGCGGAATTCCGAGAACAATGGAAGAGTTCCGAAGCATTTTTAAATGTAAGCGGAATTCTGAGAACAATGGAAGAGTTCCGAAGCATTTTTAAACTTCAGCAGAATTCCGAGAACAATGGAAGAGTTCCGAAGCATACTTAAACTTCAGCGGAATTCCGAGAACAATGGAAGAGTTCTGAAGCATTTTTAAATGTAAGCGGAATTCTGAGAACAATGGAAGAGTTCCGCAGCATTTTTAAACTTCAGCAGAATTCCGAGAACAATGGAAGAGTTCCG
This sequence comes from Phyllobates terribilis, assembly GCF_046119375.1. Taxonomy (NCBI): domain Eukaryota; kingdom Metazoa; phylum Chordata; class Amphibia; order Anura; family Dendrobatidae; genus Phyllobates; species Phyllobates terribilis. The sequence continues at coordinate 6,651,828 of NW_027362788.1, read as the reverse complement.
AAGCATACTTAAACTTCAGCGGAATTCCGAGAACAATGGAAGAGTTCCGAAGCATTTTTAAACTTCAGCGGAATTTGGAGAACAATCGAAGAGTTCCGAAGCATTTTTAAAAGTCAGCGGAATTCCGAGAACAATGGAAGCTTTGTGAAGCATTTTTAAACGTCAGCGGAATTCTGAGAATAATGGAAGAGTTCCGAAGCATTTTTAAACGTCAGCGGAATTCCGAGAACAATGGAAGAGTTCTGAAGCCTTTTTAAATGTCAGCGGAATTCCGAGAACAATGGAAAAGTTCCGAAGCATTTTTAAATGTCAGCGGAATTCTGAGAACAATGGAAGAGTTCCGAAGCATTTTTAAACTTCAGCAGAATTCCGAGAACAATGGAAGAGTTACGAAGCATCCTTAATCTTCAGCGGAATTCCGAGAACAATGGAAGAGTTGTGAAGCATTTTTAAACGTCAGCGGAATTCCGAGAACAATGGAAGAGTTCTGAAGCATTTTTAAACGTCAGCGGAATTTTGAAAACAATGGAAGATTTCCGAAGCATTTTTAAACGTCAGCGGAATTCTGCGAACACTGGAAGAGTTCCGAAGCATTTTTAAACTTCAGCGGAATTTGGAGAACAATCGAAGAGTTCCGAAGCATTTTTAAAAGTCAGCGGAATTCCGAGAACAATGGAAGCTTTGTGAAGCATTTTTAAACGTCAGCGGAATTCCGAGAACAATGGAAGAGTTCCGAAGCATTTTTAAACGTCAGCGGAATTCCGAGAACAATGGAAGAGTTCTGAAGCCTTTTTAAATGTCAGCGGAATTCCGAGAACAATGGAAGAGTTCCGAAGCATTTTTAAATGTCAGCGGAATTCTGAGAACAATGGAAGAGTTCCGAAGCATTTTTAAACTTCAGCAGAATTCCGAGAACAATCGAAGAGTTCCGAAGCATACTTAAACTTCAGCAGAATTCCGAGAACAATGGAAGAGTTCTGAAGCATTTTTTAAAGTCAGCGGAATAACGAGAACAATGGAAGAGTTGTGAAGTATTTTTAAACGTCAGTGGAATTCCGAGAACAATGGAAGAGTTCCGAAGCATTTTTAAATGTAAGCGGAATTCTGAGAACAATGGAAGAGTTCCGAAGCATTTTTAAACTTCAGCAGAATTCCGAGAACAATGGAAGAGTTCCGAAGCATACTTAAACTTCAGCGGAATTCCGAGAACAATGGAAGAGTTTCGAAGCATTTTTAAAAGTCAGCGGAATTCCGAGAACAATAGAAGAGTTGTGAAGCAATTTTAAGAGTCAGCGGAATTCCGAGAACAATGGAAGAGTTCCGAAGCATTTTTAAATGTCAGCGGAATTCCGAGAACAATGGAAGAGTTCCGAAGCATTTTTAAATGTCAGCGGAATTCTGAGAACAATGGAAGAGTTCCGAAGCATTTTTAAACTTCAGCAGAATTCCGAGAACAATCGAAGAGTTCCGAAGCATACTTAAACTTCAGCAGAATTCCGAGAACAATGGAAGAGTTCCGAAGCATTTTTAAACTTCAGCGGAATTTGGAGAACAATCGAAGAGTTCCGAAGCATTTTTAAATGTCAGCGGAATTCCGAGAACAATGGAAGAGTTCCGAAGCATTTTTAAATGTCAGCGGAATTCTGAGAACAATGGAAGAGTTCCGAAGCATTTTTAAACGTCAGCGGAATTCCGAGAACAATGGAAGAGTTCCGAAGCATTTTTAAACGTCAGCGGAATTCCGAGAACAATGGAAGAGTTCTGAAGCCTTTTTAAATGTCAGCGGAATTCCGAGAACAATGGAAAAGTTCCGAAGCATTTTTAAATGTCAGCGGAATTCTGAGAACAATGGAAGAGTTCCGAAGCATTTTTAAACTTCAGCAGAATTCCGAGAACAATGGAAGAGTTCCGAAGCATACTTAATCTTCAGCGGATTTCCGAGAACAATGGAAGAGTTTCGAAGCATTTTTAAAAGTCAGCGGAATTCCGAGAACAATAGAAGAGTTGTGAAGCAATTTTAAGAGTCAGCGGAATTCCGAGAACAATGGAAGAGTTCCGAAGCATTTTTAAACGTCAGCGGAATTCCGAGAACAATGGAAGAGTTCTGAAGCATTTTTAAAAGTCAGCGGAATTCTGAGAACAAGAGAAGAGTTGTGAAGCATTTTTAAGCGTCAGCGGAATTCCGAGAACAATGGAAGAATTCCGAAGCATTTTTAAACTTCAAAACTTCAGCGGAATTCTTAGAACAATGGAAGAGTTCCAAAGCATTTTTAAAAGTCAGCAGAATTCCGAGAACAAAAGAAGGGTACCAAAGCATGTTTAAACTTCAGCGGAATTCTGAGAACAATGTAAGCGTTCCGAAGCATTTTTAAACTTCACCGCAATTCCGAGAACAATGGAAGAGTTCCGAAGCATTTTTAAACGTCAGCGGAATTCCGAGAACAATGGAAGAGTTCCGAAGCATTTTTAAACGTCAGCGGAATTCCGAGAACAATGGAAGAGTTCCGAAGCATTTTTAAATGTAAGCGGAATTCTGAGAACAATGGAAGAGTTCCGAAGCATTTTTAAACTTCAGCAGAATTCCGAGAACAATGGAAGAGTTCCGAAGCATACTTAAACTTTAGCGGAATTCCGAGAACAATGGAAGAGTTTCGAAGCATTTTTAAAAGTCAGCGGAATTCCGAGAACAATAGAAGAGTTGTGAAGCAATTTTAAGAGTCAGCGGAATTCCGAGAACAATGGAAGATTTCCGAAGCATTTTTAAACGTCAGCGGAATTCCGAGAACAATGGAAGAGTTCCGAAGCATTTTTAAACTTCAGCGGAATTTGGAGAACAATCGAAGAGTTCCGAAGCATTTTTAAAAGTCAGCGGAATTCCGAGAACAAAAGAAGAGTTGTGAAGCATTTTTAAGCGTCAGCGGAATTCCGAGAACAATGGAAGAGTTCCGAAGCATTTTTAAACTTCAGCAGAATTCCGAGAACAATGGAAGAGTTCCGAAGCATTTTTAAACTTCAGCAGAATTCCGAGAACAATGGAAGAGTTCCGAAGCATTCTTAAACTTCAGCGGAATTCCGAAAACAATGGAAGAGTTCCGAATCATTTTTAATTGTCAGCGGAATTCCGAGAACAATAGAAGAGTTGTGAAGCATTTTTAAGCGTCAGCGGAATTCCGACAACAATGGAAGAGTTCCGAAGCATTTTTAAAAGTCAGCGGAATTCTGAGAACAATAGAAGAGTTGTGAAGCATTTTTAAGCGTCAGCGGAATTCCGAGAACAATGGAAGAATTCCGAAGCATTTTTAAACTTCAAAACTTCAGCAGAATTCCGAGAACAATGGAAGAGTTCCGAAGCATTCTTAAACTTCAGCGGAATTCCGAGAACAATGGAAGAGTTCCGAAGCATTTTTAAAAGTCAGCGGAATTCCGAGAACAATGGAAGAGTTCCGAAGCATTCTTAAACTTCAGCGGAATTCCGAGTACAATGGAAGAGTTCCGAAGCATTTTTAAAAGTCAGCGGAATTCCGAGAACAATGGAAGAGTTCCGAAGCATTTTTAAAAGTCAGCAGAATTCCGAGAACAATAGAAGGGTACCAAAGCATGTTTAAACTTCAGCGGAATTCTGAGAACAATGGAAGAGTTCTGAAGCATTTTTTAAAGTCAGCGGAATAACGAGAACAATGGAAGAGTTGTGAAGCATTTTTAAACGTCAGTGGAATTCCAAGAACAATGGAAGAGTACTGAAGCATTTTTAAACGTCAGCGGAATTCCGAGAACAATGGAAGAGTTCCGAAGCATTTTTAAATGTAAGCGGAATTCTGAGAACAATGGAAGAGTTCCGAAGCATTTTTAAACTTCAGCAGAATTCCGAGAACAATGGAAGAGTTCCGAAGCATACTTAAACTTCAGCGGAATTCCGAGAACAATGGAAGAGTTTCGAAGCATTTTTAAAAGTCAGCGGAATTCCGAGAACAATAGAAGAGTTGTGAAGCAATTTTAAGAGTCAGCGGAATTCCGAGAACAATGGAAGAGTTCCGAAGCATTTTTAAACGTCAGCGGAATTCCCAGAACAATGGAAGAGTTCCGAAGCATTTTTAAACTTCAGCGGAATTTGGAGAACAATCGAAGAGTTCCGAAGCATTTTTAAAAGTCAGCGGAATTCCGAGAACAATGGAAGCTTTGTGAAGCATTTTTAAACGTCAGCGGAATTCCGAGAACAATGGAAGAGTTCCGAAGCATTTTTAAACGTCAGCGGAATTCCGAGAACAATGGAAGAGTTCTGAAGCCTTTTTAAATGTCAGCGGAATTCCGAGAACAATGGAAAAGTTCCGAAGCATTTTTAAATGTCAGCGGAATTCTGAGAACAAAGGAAGAGTTTCGAAGCATTTTTAAAAGTCAGCGGAATTCCGAGAACAATAGAAGAGTTGTGAAGCAATTTTAAGAGTCAGCGGAATTCCGAGAAAAATGGAAGAGTTCCGAAGCATTTTTAAACGTCAGCGGAATTCCGAGAACAATGGAAGAGTTCTGAAGCATTTTTAAAAGTCAGCGGAATTCTGAGAACAATAGAAGAGTTGTGAAGCATTTTTAAGCGTCAGCGGAATTCCGAGAACAATGGAAGAATTCCGAAGCATTTTTAAACGTCAGCGGAATTCCTAGAACAATGGAAGAGTTCCGAAGCATTTTTAAACGTCAGCGGAATTCCGAGAACAATGGAAGAGTTCCGAAGCATTTTTAAATGTAAGCGGAATTCTGAGAACAATGGAAGAGTTCCGAAGCATTTTTAAACTTCAGCAGAATTCCGAGAACAATGGAAGAGTTCCGAAGCATACTTAAACTTCAGCGGAATTCCGAGAACAATGGAAGAGTTCCGAAGCATTTTTAAATGTAAGCGGAATTCTGAGAACAATGGAAGAGTTCCGCAGCATTTTTAAACTTCAGCAGAATTCCGAGAACAATGGAAGAGTTCCGAAGCATACTTAAACTTCAGCGGAATTCCGAGAACAATGGAAGAGTTCCGAAGCATTTTTAAACTTCAGCGGAATTTGGAGAACAATCGAAGAGTTCCGAAGCATTTTTAAAAGTCAGCGGAATTCCGAGAACAATGGAAGCTTTGTGAAGCATTTTTAAACGTCAGCGGAATTCTGAGAATAATGGAAGAGTTCCGAAGCATTTTTAAACGTCAGCGGAATTCCGAGAACAATGGAAGAGTTCTGAAGCCTTTTTAAATGTCAGCGGAATTCCGAGAACAATGGAAAAGTTCCGAAGCATTTTTAAATGTCAGCGGAATTCTGAGAACAATGGAAGAGTTCCGAAGCATTTTTAAACTTCAGCAGAATTCCGAGAACAATGGAAGAGTTACGAAGCATCCTTAATCTTCAGCGGAATTCCGAGAACAATGGAAGAGTTGTGAAGCATTTTTAAACGTCAGCGGAATTCCGAGAACAATGGAAGAGTTCTGAAGCATTTTTAAACGTCAGCGGAATTTTGAAAACAATGGAAGATTTCCGAAGCATTTTTAAACGTCAGCGGAATTCTGCGAACACTGGAAGAGTTCCGAAGCATTTTTAAACTTCAGCGGAATTCCGAGAACAATGGAAGAGTTCTGAAGCATTTTTAAAAGTCAGCGGAATTCTGAGAACAATAGAAGAGTTGTGAAGCATTTTTAAGCGTCAGCGGAATTCCGAGAACAATGGAAGAGTTCCGAAGCATTTTTAAACGTCAGCGGAATTCCGAGAACAATAGAAGAGTTCCGAAGCATTTTTAAATGTAAGCGGAATTCTGAGAACAATGGAAGAGTTCCGAAGCATTTTTAAACTTCAGCAGAATTCCGAGAACAATGGAAAAGTTCCGAAGCATTTTTAAATGTCAGCGGAATTCTGAGAACACTGGAAGATTTCCGAAGCATTTTTAAACGTCAGCGGAATTCTGCGAACACTGGAAGAGTTCCGAAGCATTTTTAAACTTCAGCGGAATTCCGAGAACAATGGAAGAGTTCTGAAGCATTTTTAAAAGTCAGCGGAATTCTGAGAACAATAGAAGAGTTGTGAAGCATTTTTAAACGTCAGCGGAATTCCTAGAACAATGGAAGAGTTCCGAAGCATTTTTAAACGTCAGCGGAATTCCGAGAACAATAGAAGAGTTCCGAAGCATTTTTAAATGTAAGCGGAATTCTGAGAACAATGGAAGAGTTCCGAAGCATTTTTAAACTTCAGCAGAATTCCGAGAACAATGGAAAAGTTCCGAAGCATTTTTAAATGTCAGCGGAATTCTGAGAACAATGGAAGAGTTCCGAAGCATTTTTAAACTTCAGCAGAATTCCGAGAACAATGGAAGAGTTACGAAGCATCATTAATCTTCAGCGGAATTCCGAGAACAATGGAAGAGTTGTGAAGCATTTTTAAACGTCAGCGGAATTCCGAGAACAATGGAAGAGTTCTGAAGCATTTTTAAACGTCAGCGGAATTTTGAAAACAATGGAAGATTTCCGAAGCATTTTTAAATGTCAGCGGAATTCTGAGAACAATGGAAGAGTTCTGAAGCCTTTTTAAATGTCAGCGGAATTCCGAGAACAATGGAAAAGTTCCGAAGCATTTTTAAATGTCAGCGGAATTCTGAGAACAATGGAAGAGTTCCGAAGCATTTTTAAACTTCAGCAGAATTCCGAGAACAATGGAAGAGTTACGAAGCATCCTTAATCTTCAGCGGAATTCCGAGAACAATGGAAGAGTTGTGAAGCATTTTTAAACGTCAGCGGAATTCCGAGAACAATGGAAGAGTTCTGAAGCATTTTTAAACGTCAGCGGAATTTTGAAAACAATGGAAGATTTCCGAAGCATTTTTAAACGTCAGCGGAATTCTGCGAACACTGGAAGAGTTCCGAAGCATTTTTAAACTTCAGCGGAATTTGGAGAACAATCGAAGAGTTCCGAAGCATTTTTAAAAGTCAGCGGAATTCCGAGAACAATGGAGGCTTTGTGAAGCATTTTTAAACGTCAGCGGAATTCCGAGAACAATGGAAGAGTTCCGAAGCATTTTTAAACGTCAGCGGAATTCCGAGAACAATGGAAGAGTTCTGAAGCCTTTTTAAATGTCAGCGGAATTCCGAGAACAATGGAAGAGTTCCGAAGCATTTTTAAATGTCAGCGGAATTCTGAGAACAATGGAAGAGTTCCGAAGCATTTTTAAACTTCAGCAGAATTCCGAGAACAATCGAAGAGTTCCGAAGCATACTTAAACTTCAGCAGAATTCCGAGAACAATGGAAGAGTTCTGAAGCATTTTTTAAAGTCAGCGGAATAACGAGAACAATGGAAGAGTTGTGAAGTATTTTTAAACGTCAGTGGAATTCCAAGAACAATGGAAGAGTTCCGAAGCATTTTTAAACGTCAGCGGAATTCCGAGAACAATGGAAGAGTTCCGAAGCATTTTTAAATGTAAGCGGAATTCTGAGAACAATGGAAGAGTTCCGAAGCATTTTTAAACTTCAGCAGAATTCCGAGAACAATGGAAGAGTTCCGAAGCATACTTAAACTTCAGCGGAATTCCGAGAACAATGGAAGAGTTTCGAAGCATTTTTAAAAGTCAGCGGAATTCCGAGAACAATAGAAGAGTTGTGAAGCAATTTTAAGAGTCAGCGGAATTCCGAGAACAATGGAAGAGTTCCGAAGCATTTTTAAACGTCAGCGGAATTCCGAGAACAATGGAAGAGTTCCGAAGCATTTTTAAACTTCAGCGGAATTTGGAGAACAATCGAAGAGTTCCGAAGCATTTTTAAATGTCAGCGGAATTCCGAGAACAATGGAAGCTTTGAGAAGCATTTTTAAACGTCAGCGGAATTCCGAGAACAATGGAAGAGTTCCGAAGCATTTTTAAACGTCAGCGGAATTCCGAGAACAATGGAAGAGTTCTGAAGCCTTTTTAAATGTCAGCGGAATTCCGAGAACAATGGAAAAGTTCCGAAGCATTTTTAAATGTCAGCGGAATTCTGAGAACAATGGAAGAGTTCCGAAGCATTTTTAAACTTCAGCAGAATTCCGAGAACAATGGAAGAGTTCCGAAGCATACTTAATCTTCAGCGGATTTCCGAGAACAATGGAAGAGTTTCGAAGCATTTTTAAAAGTCAGCGGAATTCCGAGAACAATAGAAGAGTTGTGAAGCAATTTTAAGAGTCAGCGGAATTCCGAGAACAATGGAAGATTTCCGAAGCATTTTTAAACGTCAGCGGAATTCCGAGAACAATGGAAGAGTTCCGAAGCATTTTTAAACGTCAGCGGAATTCCGAGAACAATGGAAGAGTTCTGAAGCATTTTTAAAAGTCAGCGGAATTCTGAGAACAAGAGAAGAGTTGTGAAGCATTTTTAAGCGTCAGCGGAATTCCGAGAACAATGGAAGAATTCCGAAGCATTTTTAAACTTCAAAACTTCAGCGGAATTCTTAGAACAATGGAAGAGTTCCAAAGCATTTTTAAAAGTCAGCAGAATTCCGAGAACAAAAGAAGGGTACCAAAGCATGTTTAAACTTCAGCGGAATTCTGAGAACAATGTAAGCGTTCCGAAGCATTTTTAAACTTCAGCAGAATTCCGAGAACAATGGAAGAGTTCCGAAGCATACTTAAACTTTAGCGGAATTCCGAGAACAATGGAAGAGTTTCGAAGCATTTTTAAAAGTCAGCGGAATTCCGAGAACAATAGAAGAGTTGTGAAGCAATTTTAAGAGTCAGCGGAATTCCGAGAACAATGGAAGATTTCCGAAGCATTTTTAAACGTCAGCGGAATTCCGAGAACAATGGAAGAGTTCCGAAGCATTTTTAAACTTCAGCGGAATTTGGAGAACAATCGAAGAGTTCCGAAGCATTTTTAAAAGTCAGCGGAATTCCGAGAACAATAGAAGAGTTGTGAAGCATTTTTAAGCGTCAGCGGAATTCCGAGAACAATGGAAGAGTTCCGAAGCATTTTTAAACTTCAGCAGAATTCCGAGAACAATGGAAGAGTTCCGAAGCATTTTTAAACTTCAGCAGAATTCCGAGAACAATGGAAGAGTTCCGAAGCATTTTTAAATGTCAGCGGAATTCCGAGAACAATAGAAGAGTTGTGAAGCATTTTTAAGCGTCAGCGGAATTCCGACAACAATGGAAGAGTTCCGAAGCATTTTTAAAAGTCAGCGGAATTCTGAGAACAATAGAAGAGTTGTGAAGCATTTTTAAGCGTCAGCGGAATTCCGAGAACAATGGAAGAATTCCGAAGCATTTTTAAACTTCAAAACTTCAGCAGAATTCCGAGAACAATGGAAGAGTTCCGAAGCATTCTTAAACTTCAGCGGAATTCCGAGAACAATGGAAGAGTTCCGAAGCATTTTTAAAAGTCAGCGGAATTCCGAGAACAATGGAAGAGTTCCGAAGCATTCTTAAACTTCAGCGGAATTCCGAGTACAATGGAAGAGTTCCGAAGCATTTTTAAAAGTCAGCGGAATTCCGAGAACAATGGAAGAGTTCCGAAGCATTTTTAAAAGTCAGCAGAATTCCGAGAACAATAGAAGGGTACCAAAGCATGTTTAAACTTCAGCGGAATTCTGAGAACAATGGAAGAGTTCTGAAGCATTTTTTAAAGTCAGCGGAATAACGAGAACAATGGAAGAGTTGTGAAGCATTTTTAAACGTCAGTGGAATTCCAAGAACAATGGAAGAGTACTGAAGCATTTTTAAACGTCAGCGGAATTCCGAGAACAATGGAAGAGTTCCGAAGCATTTTTAAATGTAAGCGGAATTCTGAGAACAATGGAAGAGTTCCGAAGCATTTTTAAACTTCAGCAGAATTCTGAGAACAATGGAAGAGTTCCGAAGCATACTTAAACTTCAGCGGAATTCCGAGAACAATGGAAGAGTTTCGAAGCATTTTTAAAAGTCAGCGGAATTCCGAGAACAATAGAAGAGTTGTGAAGCAATTTTAAGAGTCAGCGGAATTCCGAGAACAATGGAAGAGTTCCGAAGCATTTTTAAACGTCAGCGGAATTCCGAGAACAATGGAAGAGTTCCGAAGCATTTTTAAACTTCAGCGGAATTTGGAGAACAATCGAAGAGTTCCGAAGCATTTTTAAAAGTCAGCGGAATTCCGAGAACAATGGAAGCTTTGTGAAGCATTTTTAAACGTCAGCGGAATTCCGAGAACAATGGAAGAGTTCCGAAGCATTTTTAAACGTCAGCGGAATTCCGAGAACAATGGAAGAGTTCTGAAGCCTTTTTAAATGTCAGCGGAATTCCGAGAACAATGGAAAAGTTCCGAAGCATTTTTAAATGTCAGCGGAATTCTGAGAACAAAGGAAGAGTTTCGAAGCATTTTTAAAAGTCAGCGGAATTCCGAGAACAATAGAAGAGTTGTGAAGCAATTTTAAGAGTCAGCGGAATTCCGAGAAAAATGGAAGAGTTCCGAAGCATTTTTAAACGTCAGCGGAATTCCGAGAACAATGGAAGAGTTCTGAAGCATTTTTAAAAGTCAGCGGAATTCTGAGAACAATAGAAGAGTTGTGAAGCATTTTTAAGCGTCAGCGGAATTCCGAGAACAATGGAAGAATTCCGAAGCATTTTTAAACGTCAGCGGAATTCCTAGAACAATGGAAGAGTTCCGAAGCATTTTTAAACGTCAGCGGAATTCCGAGAACAATGGAAGAGTTCCGAAGCATTTTTAAATGTAAGCGGAATTCTGAGAACAATGGAAGAGTTCCGAAGCATTTTTAAATGTAAGCGGAATTCTGAGAACAATGGAAGAGTTCCGAAGCATTTTTAAACTTCAGCAGAATTCCGAGAACAATGGAAAAGTTCCGAAGCATTTTTAAATGTCAGCGGAATTCTGAGAACAATGGAAGAGTTCCGAAGCATTTTTAAACTTCAGCAGAATTCCGAGAACAATGGAAGAGTTACGAAGCATCCTTAATCTTCAGCGGAATTCCGAGAACAATGGAAGAGTTGTGAAGCATTTTTAAACGTCAGCGGAATTCCGAGAACAATGGAAGAGTTCTGAAGCATTTTTAAACGTCAGCGGAATTTTGAAAACAATGGAAGATTTCCGAAGCATTTTTAAACGTCAGCGGAATTCTGCGAACACTGGAAGAGTTCCGAAGCATTTTTAAACTTCAGCGGAATTTGGAGAACAATCGAAGAGTTCCGAAGCATTTTTAAAAGTCAGCGGAATTCCGAGAACAATGGAAGCTTTGTGAAGCATTTTTAAACGTCAGCGGAATTCCGAGAACAATGGAAGAGTTCCGAAGCATTTTTAAACGTCAGCGGAATTCCGAGAACAATGGAAGAGTTCTGAAGCCTTTTTAAATGTCAGCGGAATTCCGAGAACAATGGAAGAGTTCCGAAGCATTTTTAAATGTCAGCGGAATTCCGAGAACAATGGAAGAGTTCTGAAGCATTTTTTAAAGTCAGCGGAATAACGAGAACAATGGAAGAGTTGTGAAGTATTTTTAAACGTCAGTGGAATTCCAAGAACAATGGAAGAGTTCCGAAGCATTTTTAAACGTCAGCGGAATTCCGAGAACAATGGAAGAGTTCCGAAGCATTTTTAAATGTAAGCGGAATTCTGAGAACAATGGAAGAGTTCCGAAGCATTTTTAAACTTCAGCAGAATTCCGAGAACAATGGAAGAGTTCCGAAGCATACTTAAACTTCAGCGGAATTCCGAGAACAATGGAAGAGTTCCGAAGCATTTTTAAATGTAAGCGGAATTCTGAGAACAATGGAAGAGTTCCGAAGCATTTTTAAACTTCAGCAGAATTCCGAGAACAATGGAAGAGTTTCGAAGCATTTTTAAAAGTCAGCGGAATTCCGAGAACAATAGAAGAGTTGTGAAGCAATTTTAAGAGTCAGCGGAATTCCGAGAACAATGGAAGAGTTCCGAAGCATTTTTAAACGTCAGCGGAATTCCGAGAACAATGGAAGAGTTCCGAAGCATTTTTAAACTTCAGCGGAATTTGGAGAACAATCGAAGAGTTCCGAAGCATTTTTAAATGTCAGCGGAATTCCGAGAACAATGGAAGCTTTGAGAAGCATTTTTAAACGTCAGCGGAATTCCGAGAACAATGGAAGAGTTCCGAAGCATTTTTAAACGTCAGCGGAATTCCGAGAACAATGGAAGAGTTCTGAAGCCTTTTTAAATGTCAGCGGAATTCCGAGAACAATGGAAAAGTTCCGAAGCATTTTTAAATGTCAGCGGAATTCTGAGAACAATGGAAGAGTTCCGAAGCATTTTTAAACTTCAGCAGAATTCCGAGAACAATGGAAGAGTTCCGAAGCATACTTAATCTTCAGCGGATTTCCGAGAACAATGGAAGAGTTTCGAAGCATTTTTAAAAGTCAGCGGAATTCCGAGAACAATAGAAGAGTTGTGAAGCAATTTTAAGAGTCAGCGGAATTCCGAGAACAATGGAAGAGTTCCGAAGCATTTTTAAACGTCAGCGGAATTCCGAGAACAATGGAAGAGTTCTGAAGCATTTTTAAAAGTCAGCGGAATTCTGAGAACAAGAGAAGAGTTGTGAAGCATTTTTAAGCGTCAGCGGAATTCCGAGAACAATGGAAGAATTCCGAAGCATTTTTAAACTTCAAAACTTCAGCGGAATTCTTAGAACAATGGAAGAGTTCCAAAGCATTTTTAAAAGTCAGCAGAATTCCGAGAACAAAAGAAGGGTACCAAAGCATGTTTAAACTTCAGCGGAATTCTGAGAACAATGTAAGCGTTCCGAAGCATTTTTAAACTTCAGCAGAATTCCGAGAACAATGGAAGAGTTCCGAAGCATACTTAAACTTTAGCGGAATTCCGAGAACAATGGAAGAGTTTCGAAGCATTTTTAAAAGTCAGCGGAATTCCGAGAACAATAGAAGAGTTGTGAAGCAATTTTAAGAGTCAGCGGAATTCCGAGAACAATGGAAGATTTCCGAAGCATTTTTAAACGTCAGCGGAATTCCGAGAACAATGGAAGAGTTCCGAAGCATTTTTAAACGTCAGCGGAATTCCGAGAACAATGGAAGAGTTCTGAAGCATTTTTAAAAGTCAGCGGAATTCTGAGAACAAGAGAAGAGTTGTGAAGCATTTTTAAGCGTCAGCGGAATTCCGAGAACAATGGAAGAATTCCGAAGCATTTTTAAACTTCAAAACTTCAGCGGAATTCTTAGAACAATGGAAGAGTTCCAAAGCATTTTTAAAAGTCAGCAGAATTCCGAGAACAAAAGAAGGGTACCAAAGCATGTTTAAACTTCAGCGGAATTCTGAGAACAATGTAAGCGTTCCGAAGCATTTTTAAACTTCAGCAGAATTCCGAGAACAATGGAAGAGTTCCGAAGCATACTTAAACTTTAGCGGAATTCCGAGAACAATGGAAGAGTTTCGAAGCATTTTTAAAAGTCAGCGGAATTCCGAGAACAATAGAAGAGTTGTGAAGCAATTTTAAGAGTCAGCGGAATTCCGAGAACAATGGAAGATTTCCGAAGCATTTTTAAACGTCAGCGGAATTCCGAGAACAATGGAAGAGTTCCGAAGCATTTTTAAACTTCAGCGGAATTTGGAGAACAATCGAAGAGTTCCGAAGCATTTTTAAAAGTCAGCGGAATTCCGAGAACAATAGAAGAGTTGTGAAGCATTTTTAAGCGTCAGCGGAATTCCGAGAACAATGGAAGAGTTCCGAAGCATTTTTAAACTTCAGCAGAATTCCGAGAACAATGGAAGAGTTCCGAAGCATTTTTAAACTTCAGCAGAATTCCGAGAACAATGGAAGAGTTCCGAAGCATTCTTAAACTTCAGCGGAATTCCGAAAACAATGGAAGAGTTCCGAATCATTTTTAAATGTCAGCGGAATTCCGAGAACAATAGAAGAGTTGTGAAGCATTTTTAAGCGTCAGCGGAATTCCGACAACAATGGAAGAGTTCCGAAGCATTTTTAAAAGTCAGCGGAATTCTGAGAACAATAGAAGAGTTGTGAAGCATTTTTAAGCGTCAGCGGAATTCCGAGAACAATGGAAGAATTCCGAAGCATTTTTAAACTTCAAAACTTCAGCAGAATTCCGAGAACAATGGAAGAGTTCCGAAGCATTCTTAAACTTCAGCGGAATTCCGAGAACAATGGAAGAGTTCCGAAGCATTTTTAAAAGTCAGCGGAATTCCGAGAACAATGGAAGAGTTCCGAAGCATTCTTAAACTTCAGCGGAATTCCGAGTACAATGGAAGAGTTCCGAAGCATTTTTAAAAGTCAGCGGAATTCCGAGAACAATGGAAGAGTTCCGAAGCATTTTTAAAAGTCAGCAGAATTCCGAGAACAATAGAAGGGTACCAAAGCATGTTTAAACTTCAGCGGAATTCTGAGAACAATGGAAGAGTTCTGAAGCATTTTTTAAAGTCAGCGGAATAACGAGAACAATGGAAGAGTTGTGAAGCATTTTTAAACGTCAGTGGAATTCCAAGAACAATGGAAGAGTACTGAAGCATTTTTAAACGTCAGCGGAATTCCGAGAACAATGGAAGAGTTCCGAAGCATTTTTAAATGTAAGCGGAATTCTGAGAACAATGGAAGAGTTCCGAAGCATTTTTAAACTTCAGCAGAATTCCGAGAACAATGGAAGAGTTCCGAAGCATACTTAAACTTCAGCGGAATTCCGAGAACAATGGAAGAGTTTCGAAGCATTTTTAAAAGTCAGCGGAATTCCGAGAACAATAGAAGAGTTGTGAAGCAATTTTAAGAGTCAGCGGAATTCCGAGAACAATGGAAGAGTTCCGAAGCATTTTTAAACTTCAGCAGAATTCCGAGAACAATGGAAGAGTTCCGAAGCATACTTAAACTTTAGCGGAATTCCGAGAACAATGGAAGAGTTTCGAAGCATTTTTAAAAGTCAGCGGAATTCCGAGAACAATAGAAGAGTTGTGAAGCAATTTTAAGAGTCAGCGGAATTCCGAGAACAATGGAAGATTTCCGAAGCATTTTTAAACGTCAGCGGAATTCCGAGAACAATGGAAGAGTTCCGAAGCATTTTTAAACGTCAGCGGAATTCCGAGAACAATGGAAGAGTTCTGAAGCATTTTTAAAAGTCAGCGGAATTCTGAGAACAAGAGAAGAGTTGTGAAGCATTTTTAAGCGTCAGCGGAATTCCGAGAACAATGGAAGAATTCCGAAGCATTTTTAAACTTCAAAACTTCAGCGGAATTCTTAGAACAATGGAAGAGTTCCAAAGCATTTTTAAAAGTCAGCAGAATTCCGAGAACAAAAGAAGGGTACCAAAGCATGTTTAAACTTCAGCGGAATTCTGAGAACAATGTAAGCGTTCCGAAGCATTTTTAAACTTCAGCAGAATTCCGAGAACAATGGAAGAGTTCCGAAGCATACTTAAACTTTAGCGGAATTCCGAGAACAATGGAAGAGTTTCGAAGCATTTTTAAAAGTCAGCGGAATTCCGAGAACAATAGAAGAGTTGTGAAGCAATTTTAAGAGTCAGCGGAATTCCGAGAACAATGGAAGATTTCCGAAGCATTTTTAAACGTCAGCGGAATTCCGAGAACAATGGAAGAGTTCCGAAGCATTTTTAAACTTCAGCGGAATTTGGAGAACAATCGAAGAGTTCCGAAGCATTTTTAAAAGTCAGCGGAATTCCGAGAACAATAGAAGAGTTGTGAAGCATTTTTAAGCGTCAGCGGAATTCCGAGAACAATGGAAGAGTTCCGAAGCATTTTTAAACTTCAGCAGAATTCCGAGAACAATGGAAGAGTTCCGAAGCATTTTTAAACTTCAGCAGAATTCCGAGAACAATGGAAGAGTTCCGAAGCATTCTTAAACTTCAGCGGAATTCCGAAAACAATGGAAGAGTTCCGAATCATTTTTAAATGTCAGCGGAATTCCGAGAACAATAGAAGAGTTGTGAAGCATTTTTAAGCGTCAGCGGAATTCCGACAACAATGGAAGAGTTCCGAAGCATTTTTAAAAGTCAGCGGAATTCTGAGAACAATAGAAGAGTTGTGAAGCATTTTTAAGCGTCAGCGGAATTCCGAGAACAATGGAAGAATTCCGAAGCATTTTTAAACTTCAAAACTTCAGCAGAATTCCGAGAACAATGGAAGAGTTCCGAAGCATTCTTAAACTTCAGCGGAATTCCGAGAACAATGGAAGAGTTCCGAAGCATTTTTAAAAGTCAGCGGAATTCCGAGAACAATGGAAGAGTTCCGAAGCATTCTTAAACTTCAGCGGAATTCCGAGTACAATGGAAGAGTTCCGAAGCATTTTTAAAAGTCAGCGGAATTCCGAGAACAATGGAAGAGTTCCGAAGCATTTTTAAAAGTCAGCAGAATTCCGAGAACAATAGAAGGGTACCAAAGCATGTTTAAACTTCAGCGGAATTCTGAGAACAATGGAAGAGTTCTGAAGCATTTTTTAAAGTCAGCGGAATAACGAGAACAATGGAAGAGTTGTGAAGCATTTTTAAACGTCAGTGGAATTCCAAGAACAATGGAAGAGTACTGAAGCATTTTTAAACGTCAGCGGAATTCCGAGAACAATGGAAGAGTTCCGAAGCATTTTTAAATGTAAGCGGAATTCTGAGAACAATGGAAGAGTTCCGAAGCATTTTTAAACTTCAGCAGAATTCCGAGAACAATGGAAGAGTTCCGAAGCATACTTAAACTTCAGCGGAATTCCGAGAACAATGGAAGAGTTTCGAAGCATTTTTAAAAGTCAGCGGAATTCCGAGAACAATAGAAGAGTTGTGAAGCAATTTTAAGAGTCAGCGGAATTCCGAGAACAATGGAAGAGTTCCGAAGCATTTTTAAACGTCAGCGGAATTCCGAGAACAATGGAAGAGTTCCGAAGCATTTTTAAACTTCAGCGGAATTTGGAGAACAATCGAAGAGTTCCGAAGCATTTTTAAAAGTCAGCGGAATTCCGAGAACAATGGAAGCTTTGTGAAGCATTTTTAAACGTCAGCGGAATTCCGAGAACAATGGAAGAGTTCCGAAGCATTTTTAAACGTCAGCGGAATTCCGAGAACAATGGAAGAGTTCTGAAGCCTTTTTAAATGTCAGCGGAATTCCGAGAACAATGGAAAAGTTCCGAAGCATTTTTAAATGTCAGCGGAATTCTGAGAACAAAGGAAGAGTTTCGAAGCATTTTTAAAAGTCAGCGGAATTCCGAGAACAATAGAAGAGTTGTGAAGCAATTTTAAGAGTCAGCGGAATTCCGAGAAAAATGGAAGAGTTCCGAAGCATTTTTAAACGTCAGCGGAATTCCGAGAACAATGGAAGAGTTCTGAAGCATTTTTAAAAGTCAGCGGAATTCTGAGAACAATAGAAGAGTTGTGAAGCATTTTTAAGCGTCAGCGGAATTCCGAGAACAATGGAAGAATTCCGAAGCATTTTTAAACGTCAGCGGAATTCCTAGAACAATGGAAGAGTTCCGAAGCATTTTTAAACGTCAGCGGAATTCCGAGAACAATGGAAGAGTTCCGAAGCATTTTTAAATGTAAGCGGAATTCTGAGAACAATGGAAGAGTTCCGAAGCATTTTTAAATGTAAGCGGAATTCTGAGAACAATGGAAGAGTTCCGAAGCATTTTTAAACTTCAGCAGAATTCCGAGAACAATGGAAAAGTTCCGAAGCATTTTTAAATGTCAGCGGAATTCTGAGAACAATGGAAGAGTTCCGAAGCATTTTTAAACTTCAGCAGAATTCCGAGAACAATGGAAGAGTTACGAAGCATCCTTAATCTTCAGCGGAATTCCGAGAACAATGGAAGAGTTGTGAAGCATTTTTAAACGTCAGCGGAATTCCGAGAACAATGGAAGAGTTCTGAAGCATTTTTAAACGTCAGCGGAATTTTGAAAACAATGGAAGATTTCCGAAGCATTTTTAAACGTCAGCGGAATTCTGCGAACACTGGAAGAGTTCCGAAGCATTTTTAAACTTCAGCGGAATTTGGAGAACAATCGAAGAGTTCCGAAGCATTTTTAAAAGTCAGCGGAATTCCGAGAACAATGGAAGCTTTGTGAAGCATTTTTAAACGTCAGCGGAATTCCGAGAACAATGGAAGAGTTCCGAAGCATTTTTAAACGTCAGCGGAATTCCGAGAACAATGGAAGAGTTCTGAAGCCTTTTTAAATGTCAGCGGAATTCCGAGAACAATGGAAGAGTTCCGAAGCATTTTTAAATGTCAGCGGAATTCCGAGAACAATGGAAGAGTTCTGAAGCATTTTTTAAAGTCAGCGGAATAACGAGAACAATGGAAGAGTTGTGAAGTATTTTTAAACGTCAGTGGAATTCCAAGAACAATGGAAGAGTTCCGAAGCATTTTTAAACGTCAGCGGAATTCCGAGAACAATGGAAGAGTTCCGAAGCATTTTTAAATGTAAGCGGAATTCTGAGAACAATGGAAGAGTTCCGAAGCATTTTTAAACTTCAGCAGAATTCCGAGAACAATGGAAGAGTTCCGAAGCATACTTAAACTTCAGCGGAATTCCGAGAACAATGGAAGAGTTCCGAAGCATTTTTAAATGTAAGCGGAATTCTGAGAACAATGGAAGAGTTCCGAAGCATTTTTAAACTTCAGCAGAATTCCGAGAACAATGGAAGAGTTTCGAAGCATTTTTAAAAGTCAGCGGAATTCCGAGAACAATAGAAGAGTTGTGAAGCAATTTTAAGAGTCAGCGGAATTCCGAGAACAATGGAAGAGTTCCGAAGCATTTTTAAACGTCAGCGGAATTCCGAGAACAATGGAAGAGTTCCGAAGCATTTTTAAACTTCAGCGGAATTTGGAGAACAATCGAAGAGTTCCGAAGCATTTTTAAATGTCAGCGGAATTCCGAGAACAATGGAAGCTTTGAGAAGCATTTTTAAACGTCAGCGGAATTCCGAGAACAATGGAAGAGTTCCGAAGCATTTTTAAACGTCAGCGGAATTCCGAGAACAATGGAAGAGTTCTGAAGCCTTTTTAAATGTCAGCGGAATTCCGAGAACAATGGAAAAGTTCCGAAGCATTTTTAAATGTCAGCGGAATTCTGAGAACAATGGAAGAGTTCCGAAGCATTTTTAAACTTCAGCAGAATTCCGAGAACAATGGAAGAGTTCCGAAGCATACTTAATCTTCAGCGGATTTCCGAGAACAATGGAAGAGTTTCGAAGCATTTTTAAAAGTCAGCGGAATTCCGAGAACAATAGAAGAGTTGTGAAGCAATTTTAAGAGTCAGCGGAATTCCGAGAACAATGGAAGAGTTCCGAAGCATTTTTAAACGTCAGCGGAATTCCGAGAACAATGGAAGAGTTCTGAAGCATTTTTAAAAGTCAGCGGAATTCTGAGAACAAGAGAAGAGTTGTGAAGCATTTTTAAGCGTCAGCGGAATTCCGAGAACAATGGAAGAATTCCGAAGCATTTTTAAACTTCAAAACTTCAGCGGAATTCTTAGAACAATGGAAGAGTTCCAAAGCATTTTTAAAAGTCAGCAGAATTCCGAGAACAAAAGAAGGGTACCAAAGCATGTTTAAACTTCAGCGGAATTCTGAGAACAATGTAAGCGTTCCGAAGCATTTTTAAACTTCAGCAGAATTCCGAGAACAATGGAAGAGTTCCGAAGCATACTTAAACTTTAGCGGAATTCCGAGAACAATGGAAGAGTTTCGAAGCATTTTTAAAAGTCAGCGGAATTCCGAGAACAATAGAAGAGTTGTGAAGCAATTTTAAGAGTCAGCGGAATTCCGAGAACAATGGAAGATTTCCGAAGCATTTTTAAACGTCAGCGGAATTCCGAGAACAATGGAAGAGTTCCGAAGCATTTTTAAACGTCAGCGGAATTCCGAGAACAATGGAAGAGTTCTGAAGCATTTTTAAAAGTCAGCGGAATTCTGAGAACAAGAGAAGAGTTGTGAAGCATTTTTAAGCGTCAGCGGAATTCCGAGAACAATGGAAGAATTCCGAAGCATTTTTAAACTTCAAAACTTCAGCGGAATTCTTAGAACAATGGAAGAGTTCCAAAGCATTTTTAAAAGTCAGCAGAATTCCGAGAACAAAAGAAGGGTACCAAAGCATGTTTAAACTTCAGCGGAATTCTGAGAACAATGTAAGCGTTCCGAAGCATTTTTAAACTTCAGCAGAATTCCGAGAACAATGGAAGAGTTCCGAAGCATACTTAAACTTTAGCGGAATTCCGAGAACAATGGAAGAGTTTCGAAGCATTTTTAAAAGTCAGCGGAATTCCGAGAACAATAGAAGAGTTGTGAAGCAATTTTAAGAGTCAGCGGAATTCCGAGAACAATGGAAGATTTCCGAAGCATTTTTAAACGTCAGCGGAATTCCGAGAACAATGGAAGAGTTCCGAAGCATTTTTAAACTTCAGCGGAATTTGGAGAACAATCGAAGAGTTCCGAAGCATTTTTAAAAGTCAGCGGAATTCCGAGAACAATAGAAGAGTTGTGAAGCATTTTTAAGCGTCAGCGGAATTCCGAGAACAATGGAAGAGTTCCGAAGCATTTTTAAACTTCAGCAGAATTCCGAGAACAATGGAAGAGTTCCGAAGCATTTTTAAACTTCAGCAGAATTCCGAGAACAATGGAAGAGTTCCGAAGCATTCTTAAACTTCAGCGGAATTCCGAAAACAATGGAAGAGTTCCGAATCATTTTTAAATGTCAGCGGAATTCCGAGAACAATAGAAGAGTTGTGAAGCATTTTTAAGCGTCAGCGGAATTCCGACAACAATGGAAGAGTTCCGAAGCATTTTTAAAAGTCAGCGGAATTCTGAGAACAATAGAAGAGTTGTGAAGCATTTTTAAGCGTCAGCGGAATTCCGAGAACAATGGAAGAATTCCGAAGCATTTTTAAACTTCAAAACTTCAGCAGAATTCCGAGAACAATGGAAGAGTTCCGAAGCATTCTTAAACTTCAGCGGAATTCCGAGAACAATGGAAGAGTTCCGAAGCATTTTTAAAAGTCAGCGGAATTCCGAGAACAATGGAAGAGTTCCGAAGCATTCTTAAACTTCAGCGGAATTCCGAGTACAATGGAAGAGTTCCGAAGCATTTTTAAAAGTCAGCGGAATTCCGAGAACAATGGAAGAGTTCCGAAGCATTTTTAAAAGTCAGCAGAATTCCGAGAACAATAGAAGGGTACCAAAGCATGTTTAAACTTCAGCGGAATTCTGAGAACAATGGAAGAGTTCTGAAGCATTTTTTAAAGTCAGCGGAATAACGAGAACAATGGAAGAGTTGTGAAGCATTTTTAAACGTCAGTGGAATTCCAAGAACAATGGAAGAGTACTGAAGCATTTTTAAACGTCAGCGGAATTCCGAGAACAATGGAAGAGTTCCGAAGCATTTTTAAATGTAAGCGGAATTCTGAGAACAATGGAAGAGTTCCGAAGCATTTTTAAACTTCAGCAGAATTCCGAGAACAATGGAAGAGTTCCGAAGCATACTTAAACTTCAGCGGAATTCCGAGAACAATGGAAGAGTTTCGAAGCATTTTTAAAAGTCAGCGGAATTCCGAGAACAATAGAAGAGTTGTGAAGCAATTTTAAGAGTCAGCGGAATTCCGAGAACAATGGAAGAGTTCCGAAGCATTTTTAAACGTCAGCGGAATTCCGAGAACAATGGAAGAGTTCCGAAGCATTTTTAAACTTCAGCGGAATTTGGAGAACAATCGAAGAGTTCCGAAGCATTTTTAAAAGTCAGCGGAATTCCGAGAACAATGGAAGCTTTGTGAAGCATTTTTAAACGTCAGCGGAATTCCGAGAACAATGGAAGAGTTCCGAAGCATTTTTAAACGTCAGCGGAATTCCGAGAACAATGGAAGAGTTCTGAAGCCTTTTTAAATGTCAGCGGAATTCCGAGAACAATGGAAAAGTTCCGAAGCATTTTTAAATGTCAGCGGAATTCTGAGAACAAAGGAAGAGTTTCGAAGCATTTTTAAAAGTCAGCGGAATTCCGAGAACAATAGAAGAGTTGTGAAGCAATTTTAAGAGTCAGCGGAATTCCGAGAAAAATGGAAGAGTTCCGAAGCATTTTTAAACGTCAGCGGAATTCCGAGAACAATGGAAGAGTTCTGAAGCATTTTTAAAAGTCAGCGGAATTCTGAGAACAATAGAAGAGTTGTGAAGCATTTTTAAGCGTCAGCGGAATTCCGAGAACAATGGAAGAATTCCGAAGCATTTTTAAACGTCAGCGGAATTCCTAGAACAATGGAAGAGTTCCGAAGCATTTTTAAACGTCAGCGGAATTCCGAGAACAATGGAAGAGTTCCGAAGCATTTTTAAATGTAAGCGGAATTCTGAGAACAATGGAAGAGTTCCGAAGCATTTTTAAACTTCAGCAGAATTCCGAGAACAATGGAAGAGTTCCGAAGCATACTTAAACTTCAGCGGAATTCCGAGAACAATGGAAGAGTTCCGAAGCATTTTTAAATGTAAGCGGAATTCTGAGAACAATGGAAGAGTTCCGAAGCATTTTTAAACTTCAGCAGAATTCCGAGAACAATGGAAGAGTTCCGAAGCATACTTAAACTTCAGCGGAATTCCGAGAACAATGGAAGAGTTCCGAAGCATTTTTAAACTTCAGCGGAATTTGGAGAACAATCGAAGAGTTCCGAAGCATTTTTAAAAGTCAGCGGAATTCCGAGAACAATGGAAGCTTTGTGAAGCATTTTTAAACGTCAGCGGAATTCTGAGAATAATGGAAGAGTTCCGAAGCATTTTTAAACGTCAGCGGAATTCCGAGAACAATGGAAGAGTTCTGAAGCCTTTTTAAATGTCAGCGGAATTCCGAGAACAATGGAGAAGTTCCGAAGCATTTTTAAATGTCAGCGGAATTCTGAGAACAATGGAAGAGTTCCGAAGCATTTTTAAACTTCAGCAGAATTCCGAGAACAATGGAAGAGTTACGAAGCATCCTTAATCTTCAGCGGAATTCCGAGAACAATGGAAGAGTTGTGAAGCATTTTTAAACGTCAGCGGAATTCCGAGAACAATGGAAGAGTTCTGAAGCATTTTTAAACGTCAGCGGAATTTTGAAAACAATGGAAGATTTCCGAAGCATTTTTAAACGTCAGCGGAATTCTGCGAACACTGGAAGAGTTCCGAAGCATTTTTAAACTTCAGCGGAATTTGGAGAACAATCGAAGAGTTCCGAAGCATTTTTAAAAGTCAGCGGAATTCCGAGAACAATGGAAGCTTTGTGAAGCATTTTTAAACGTCAGCGGAATTCCGAGAACAATGGAAGAGTTCCGAAGCATTTTTAAACGTCAGCGGAATTCCGAGAACAATGGAAGAGTTCTGAAGCCTTTTTAAATGTCAGCGGAATTCCGAGAACAATGGAAGAGTTCCGAAGCATTTTTAAATGTCAGCGGAATTCTGAGAACAATGGAAGAGTTCCGAAGCATTTTTAAACTTCAGCAGAATTCCGAGAACAATCGAAGAGTTCCGAAGCATACTTAAACTTCAGCAGAATTCCGAGAACAATGGAAGAGTTCTGAAGCATTTTTTAAAGTCAGCGGAATAACGAGAACAATGGAAGAGTTGTGAATTATTTTTAAACGTCAGTGGAATTCCAAGAACAATGGAAGAGTTCCGAAGCATTTTTAAACGTCAGCGGAATTCCGAGAACAATGGAAGAGTTCCGAAGCATTTTTAAATGTAAGCGGAATTCTGAGAACAATGGAAGAGTTCCGAAGCATTTTTAAACTTCAGCAGAATTCCGAGAACAATGGAAGAGTTCCGAAGCATACTTAAACTTCAGCGGAATTCCGAGAACAATGGAAGAGTTTCGAAGCATTTTTAAAAGTCAGCGGAATTCCGAGAACAATAGAAGAGTTGTGAAGCAATTTTAAGAGTCAGCGGAATTCCGAGAACAATGGAAGAGTTCCGAAGCATTTTTAAACGTCAGCGGAATTCCGAGAACAATGGAAGAGTTCCGAAGCATTTTTAAACTTCAGCGGAATTTGGAGAACAATCGAAGAGTTCCGAAGCATTTTTAAATGTCAGCGGAATTCCGAGAACAATGGAAGCTTTGAGAAGCATTTTTAAACGTCAGCGGAATTCCGAGAACAATGGAAGAGTTCCGAAGCATTTTTAAACGTCAGCGGAATTCCGAGAACAATGGAAGAGTTCTGAAGCATTTTTAAAAGTCAGCGGAATTCTGAGAACAAGAGAAGAGTTGTGAAGCATTTTTAAGCGTCAGCGGAATTCCGAGAACAATGGAAGAATTCCGAAGCATTTTTAAACTTCAAAACTTCAGCGGAATTCTTAGAACAATGGAAGAGTTCCAAAGCATTTTTAAAAGTCAGCAGAATTCCGAGAACAAAAGAAGGGTACCAAAGCATGTTTAAACTTCAGCGGAATTCTGAGAACAATGTAAGCGTTCCGAAGCATTTTTAAACTTCACCGCAATTCCGAGAACAATGGAAGAGTTCCGAAGCATTTTTAAACGTCAGCGGAATTCCGAGAACAATGGAAGAGTTCCGAAGCATTTTTAAACGTCAGCGGAATTCCGAGAACAATGGAAGAGTTCCGAAGCATTTTTAAATGTAAGCGGAATTCTGAGAACAATGGAAGAGTTCCGAAGCATTTTTAAACTTCAGCAGAATTCCGAGAACAATGGAAGAGTTCCGAAGCATACTTAAACTTTAGCGGAATTCCGAGAACAATGGAAGAGTTTCGAAGCATTTTTAAAAGTCAGCGGAATTCCGAGAACAATAGAAGAGTTGTGAAGCAATTTTAAGAGTCAGCGGAATTCCGAGAACAATGGAAGATTTCCGAAGCATTTTTAAACGTCAGCGGAATTCCGAGAACAATGGAAGAGTTCCGAAGCATTTTTAAACTTCAGCGGAATTTGGAGAACAATCGAAGAGTTCCGAAGCATTTTTAAAAGTCAGCGGAATTCCGAGAACAATGGAAGCTTTGTGAAGCATTTTTAAACGTCAGCGGAATTCCGAGATCAATGGAAGAGTTCTGAAGCATTTTTAAACGTCAGCGGAATTCCGAGAACAATGGAAGAGTTCTGAAGCCTTTTTAAATGTAAGCGGAATTCTGAGAACAATGGAAGAGTTCCGAAGCATTTTTAAACTTCAGCAGAATTCCGAGAACAATGGAAGAGTTCCGAAGCATACTTAAACTTCAGCGGAATTCCGAGAACAATGGAAGAGTTTCGAAGCATTTTTAAACGTCAGCGGAATTCCGAGAACAATGGAAGAGTTCCGAAGCATTTTTAAATGTAAGCGGAATTCTGAGAACAATGGAAGAGTTCCGAAGCATTTTTAAACTTCAGCAGAATTCCGAGAACAATGGAAGAGTTCCGAAGCATACTTAAACTTCAGCGGAATTCCGAGAACAATGGAAGAGTTCCGAAGCATTTTTAAACTTCAGCGGAATTTGGAGAACAATCGAAGAGTTCCGAAGCATTTTTAAAAGTCAGCGGAATTCCGAGAACAATGGAAGCTTTGTGAAGCATTTTTAAACGTCAGCGGAATTCTGAGAATAATGGAAGAGTTCCGAAGCATTTTTAAACGTCAGCGGAATTCCGAGAACAATGGAAGAGTTCTGAAGCCTTTTTAAATGTCAGCGGAATTCCGAGAACAATGGAAAAGTTCCGAAGCATTTTTAAATGTCAGCGGAATTCTGAGAACAATGGAAGAGTTCCGAAGCATTTTTAAACTTCAGCAGAATTCCGAGAACAATGGAAGAGTTACGAAGCATCCTTAATCTTCAGCGGAATTCCGAGAACAATGGAAGAGTTGTGAAGCATTTTTAAACGTCAGCGGAATTCCGAGAACAATGGAAGAGTTCTGAAGCATTTTTAAACGTCAGCGGAATTTTGAAAACAATGGAAGATTTCCGAAGCATTTTTAAACGTCAGCGGAATTCTGCGAACACTGGAAGAGTTCCGAAGCATTTTTAAACTTCAGCGGAATTTGGAGAACAATCGAAGAGTTCCGAAGCATTTTTAAAAGTCAGCGGAATTCCGAGAACAATGGAAGCTTTGTGAAGCATTTTTAAACGTCAGCGGAATTCCGAGAACAATGGAAGAGTTCCGAAGCATTTTTAAACGTCAGCGGAATTCCGAGAACAATGGAAGAGTTCTGAAGCCTTTTTAAATGTCAGCGGAATTCCGAGAACAATGGAAGAGTTCCGAAGCATTTTTAAATGTCAGCGGAATTCTGAGAACAATGGAAGAGTTCCGAAGCATTTTTAAACTTCAGCAGAATTCCGAGAACAATCGAAGAGTTCCGAAGCATACTTAAACTTCAGCAGAATTCCGAGAACAATGGAAGAGTTCTGAAGCATTTTTTAAAGTCAGCGGAATAACGAGAACAATGGAAGAGTTGTGAAGTATTTTTAAACGTCAGTGGAATTCCAAGAACAATGGAAGAGTTCCGAAGCATTTTTAAACGTCAGCGGAATTCCGAGAACAATGGAAGAGTTCCGAAGCATTTTTAAACTTCAGTGGAATTTGGAGAACAATCGAAGAGTTCCGAAGCATTTTTAAATGTAAGCGGAATTCTGAGAACAATGGAAGAGTTCCGAAGCATTTTTAAACTTCAGCAGAATTCCGAGAACAATGGAAGAGTTCCGAAGCATACTTAAACTTTAGCGGAATTCCGAGAACAATGGAAGAGTTTCGAAGCATTTTTAAAAGTCAGCGGAATTCCGAGAACAATAGAAGAGTTGTGAAGCAATTTTAAGAGTCAGCGGAATTCCGAGAACAATGGAAGATTTCCGAAGCATTTTTAAACCTCAGCGGAATTCCGAGAACAATGGAAGAGTTCCGAAGCATTTTTAAACTTCAGCGGAATTTGGAGAACAATCGAAGAGTTCCGAAGCATTTTTAAAAGTCAGCGGAATTCCGAGAACAATGGAAGCTTTGTGAAGCATTTTTAAACGTCAGCGGAATTCCGAGAACAATGGAAGAGTTCTGAAGCATTTTTAAACGTCAGCGGAATTCCGAGAACAATGGAAGAGTTCTGAAGCCTTTTTAAATGTCAGCGGAATTCCGAGAACAATGGAAAAGTTCCGATGCATTTTTAAATGTCAGCGGAATTCTGAGAACAATGGAAGAGTTCCGAAGCATACTTAAACTTCAGCGGAATTCCGAGAACAATGGAAGAGTTTCGAAGCATTTTTAAAAGTCAGCGGAATTCCGAGAACAATAGAAGAGTTGTGAAGCAATTTTAAGAGTCAGCGGAATTCCGAGAACAATGGAAGAGTTCCGAAGCATTTTTAAACGTCAGCGGAATTCCGAGAACAATGGAAGAGTTCTGAAGCATTTTTAAAAGTCAGCGGAATTCTGAGAACAATAGAAGAGTTGTGAAGCATTTTTAAGCGTCAGCGGAATTCCGAGAACAATGGAAGAGTTCTGAAGCCTTTTTAAATGTCAGCGGAATTCCGAGAACAATGGAAGAGTTCCGAAGCATTTTTAAATGTCAGCGGAATTCTGAGAACAATGGAAGAGTTCCGAAGCATTTTTAAACTTCAGCAGAATTCCGAGAACAATCGAAGAGTTCCGAAGCATACTTAAACTTCAGCAGAATTCCGAGAACAATGGAAGAGTTCTGAAGCATTTTTTAAAGTCAGCGGAATAACGAGAACAATGGAAGAGTTGTGAAGCATTTTTAAACGTCAGTGGAATTCCAAGAACAATGGAAGAGTTCTGAAGCATTTTTAAACGTCAGCGGAATTCCGAGAACAATGGAAGAGTTCCGAAGCATTTTTAAATGTAAGCGGAATTCTGAGAACAATGGAAGAGTTCCGAAGCATTTTTAAACTTCAGCAGAATTCCGAGAACAATGGAAGAGTTCCGAAGCATACTTAAACTTCAGCGGAATTCCGAGAACAATGGAAGAGTTTCGAAGCATTTTTAAAAGTCAGCGGAATTCCGAGAACAATAGAAGAGTTGTGAAGCAATTTTAAGAGTCAGCGGAATTCCAAGAACAATGGAAGAGTTCCGAAGCATTTTTAAACGTCAGCGGAATTCCGAGAACAATGGAAGAGTTCCGAAGCATTTTTAAACTTCAGCGGAATTCCGAGAACAATGGAAGAGTTCCGAAGCATTTTTAAACGTCAGCGGAATTCCGAGAACAATGGAAGAGTTCTGAAGCCTTTTTAAATGTCAGCGGAATTCCGAGAACAATGGAAAAGTTCCGAAGCATTTTTAAATGTCAGCGGAATTCTGAGAACAATGGAAGAGTTCCGAAGCATTTTTAAACTTCAGCAGAATTCCGAGAACAATGGAAGAGTTCCGAAGCATACTTAAACTTCAGCGGAATTCCGAGAACAATGGAAGAGTTTCGAAGCATTTTTAAAAGTCAGCGGAATTCCGAGAACAATAGAAGAGTTGTGAAGCAATTTTAAGAGTCAGCGGAATTCCGAGAACAATGGAAGAGTTCCGAAGCATTTTTAAACGTCAGCGGAATTCCGAGAACAATGGAAGAGTTCTGAAGCATTTTTAAAAGTCAGCGGAATTCTGAGAACAATAGAAGAGTTGTGAAGCATTTTTAAGCGTCAGCGGAATTCCGAGAACAATGGAAGAATTCCGAAGCATTTTTAAACTTCAAAACTTCAGCGGAATTCTTAGAACAATGGAAGAGTTCCAAAGCATTTTTAAAAGTCAGCAGAATTCCAAGAACAATAGAAGGGTACCAAAGCATGTTTAAACTTCAGCGGAATTCTGAGAACAATGTAAGCGTTCCGAAGCATTTTTAAACTTCACCGCAATTCCGAGAACAATGGAAGAGTTCCGAAGCATTTTTAAACGTCAGCGGAATTCCGAGAACAATGGAAGAGTTCCGAAGCATTTTTAAACGTCAGCGGAATTCCGAGAACAATGGAAGAGTTCCGAAGCATTTTTAAATGTAAGCGGAATTCTGAGAACAATGGAAGAGTTCCGAAGCATTTTTAAACTTCAGCAGAATTCCGAGAACAATGGAAGAGTTCCGAAGCATACTTAAACTTCAGCGGAATTCCGAGAACAATGGAAGAGTTTCGAAGCATTTTTAAAAGTCAGCGGAATTCCGAGAACAATAGAAGAGTTGTGAAGCAATTTTAAGAGTCAGCGGAATTCCGAGAACAATGGAAAAGTTCCGAAGCATTTTTAAACGTCAGCGGAATTCCGAGAACAATGGAAGAGTTCCGAAGCATTTTTAAACTTCAGCGGAATTTGGAGAACAATCGAAGAGTTCCGAAGCATTTTTAAAAGTCAGCGGAATTCCGAGAACAATGGAAGCTTTGTGAAGCATTTTTAAACGTCAGCGGAATTCCGAGAACAATGGAAGAGTTCTGAAGCATTTTTAAACGTCAGCGGAATTTTGAAAACAATGGAAGATTTCCGAAGCATTTTTAAACGTCAGCGGAATTCTGCGAACACTGGAAGAGTTCCGAAGCATTTTTAAACTTCAGCGGAATTTGGAGAACAATCGAAGAGTTCCGAAGCATTTTTAAAAGTCAGCGGAATTCCGAGAACAATGGAAGCTTTGTGAAGCATTTTTAAACGTCAGCGGAATTCCGAGAACAATGGAAGAGTTCCGAAGCATTTTTAAACGTCAGCGGAATTCCGAGAACAATGGAAGAGTTCTGAAGCCTTTTTAAATGTCAGCGGAATTCCGAGAACAATGGAAGAGTTCCGAAGCATTTTTAAATGTCAGCGGAATTCTGAGAACAATGGAAGAGTTCCGAAGCATTTTTAAACTTCAGCAGAATTCCGAGAACAATCGAAGAGTTCCGAAGCATTTTTAAATGTCAGCGGAATTCCGAGAACAATGGAAGCTTTGAGAAGCATTTTTAAACGTCAGCGGAATTCCGAGAACAATGGAAGAGTTCCGAAGCATTTTTAAACGTCAGCGGAATTCCGAGAACAATGGAAGAGTTCTGAAGCCTTTTTAAATGTCAGCGGAATTCCGAGAACAATGGAAAAGTTCCGAAGCATTTTTAAATGTCAGCGGAATTCTGAGAACAATGGAAGAGTTCCGAAGCATTTTTAAACTTCAGCAGAATTCCGAGAACAATGGAAGAGTTCCGTAGCATACTTAATCTTCAGCGGATTTCCGAGAACAATGGAAGAGTTGTGAAGCAATTTTAAGAGTCAGCGGAATTCCGAGAACAATGGAAGAGTTCCGAAGCATTTTTAAACGTCAGCGGAATTCCGAGAACAATGGAAGAGTTCTGAAGCATTTTTAAAAGTCAGCGGAATTCTGAGAACAAGAGAAGAGTTGTGAAGCATTTTTAAGCGTCAGCGGAATTCCGAGAACAATGGAAGAATTCCGAAGCATTTTTAAACTTCAAAACTTCAGCGGAATTCTTAGAACAATGGAAGAGTTCCAAAGCATTTTTAAAAGTCAGCAGAATTCCGAGAACAAAAGAAGGGTACCAAAGCATGTTTAAACTTCAGCGGAATTCTGAGAACAATGTAAGCGTTCCGAAGCATTTTTAAACTTCACCGCAATTCCGAGAACAATGGAAGAGTTCCGAAGCATTTTTAAACGTCAGCGGAATTCCGAGAACAATGGAAGAGTTCCGAAGCATTTTTAAACGTCAGCGGAATTCCGAGAACAATGGAAGAGTTCCGAAGCATTTTTAAATGTAAGCGGAATTCTGAGAACAATGGAAGAGTTCCGAAGCATTTTTAAACTTCAGCAGAATTCCGAGAACAATGGAAGAGTTCCGAAGCATACTTAAACTTTAGCGGAATTCCGAGAACAATGGAAGAGTTTCGAAGCATTTTTAAAAGTCAGCGGAATTCCGAGAACAATAGAAGAGTTGTGAAGCAATTTTAAGAGTCAGCGGAATTCCGAGAACAATGGAAGATTTCCGAAGCATTTTTAAACGTCAGCGGAATTCCGAGAACAATGGAAGAGTTCCGAAGCATTTTTAAACTTCAGCGGAATTTGGAGAACAATCGAAGAGTTCCGAAGCATTTTTAAAAGTCAGCGGAATTCCGAGAACAATGGAAGCTTTGTGAAGCATTTTTAAACGTCAGCGGAATTCCGAGATCAATGGAAGAGTTCTGAAGCATTTTTAAACGTCAGCGGAATTCCGAGAACAATGGAAGAGTTCTGAAGCCTTTTTAAATGTAAGCGGAATTCTGAGAACAATGGAAGAGTTCCGAAGCATTTTTAAACTTCAGCAGAATTCCGAGAACAATGGAAGAGTTCCGAAGCATACTTAAACTTCAGCGGAATTCCGAGAACAATGGAAGAGTTTCGAAGCATTTTTAAACGTCAGCGGAATTCCGAGAACAATGGAAGAGTTCCGAAGCATTTTTAAATGTAAGCGGAATTCTGAGAACAATGGAAGAGTTCCGAAGCATTTTTAAACTTCAGCAGAATTCCGAGAACAATGGAAGAGTTCCGAAGCATACTTAAACTTCAGCGGAATTCCGAGAACAATGGAAGAGTTCCGAAGCATTTTTAAACTTCAGCGGAATTTGGAGAACAATCGAAGAGTTCCGAAGCATTTTTAAAAGTCAGCGGAATTCCGAGAACAATGGAAGCTTTGTGAAGCATTTTTAAACGTCAGCGGAATTCTGAGAATAATGGAAGAGTTCCGAAGCATTTTTAAACGTCAGCGGAATTCCGAGAACAATGGAAGAGTTCTGAAGCCTTTTTAAATGTCAGCGGAATTCCGAGAACAATGGAAAAGTTCCGAAGCATTTTTAAATGTCAGCGGAATTCTGAGAACAATGGAAGAGTTCCGAAGCATTTTTAAACTTCAGCAGAATTCCGAGAACAATGGAAGAGTTACGAAGCATCCTTAATCTTCAGCGGAATTCCGAGAACAATGGAAGAGTTGTGAAGCATTTTTAAACGTCAGCGGAATTCCGAGAACAATGGAAGAGTTCTGAAGCATTTTTAAACGTCAGCGGAATTTTGAAAACAATGGAAGATTTCCGAAGCATTTTTAAACGTCAGCGGAATTCTGCGAACACTGGAAGAGTTCCGAAGCATTTTTAAACTTCAGCGGAATTTGGAGAACAATCGAAGAGTTCCGAAGCATTTTTAAAAGTCAGCGGAATTCCGAGAACAATGGAAGCTTTGTGAAGCATTTTTAAACGTCAGCGGAATTCCGAGAACAATGGAAGAGTTCCGAAGCATTTTTAAACGTCAGCGGAATTCCGAGAACAATGGAAGAGTTCTGAAGCCTTTTTAAATGTCAGCGGAATTCCGAGAACAATGGAAGAGTTCCGAAGCATTTTTAAATGTCAGCGGAATTCTGAGAACAATGGAAGAGTTCCGAAGCATTTTTAAACTTCAGCAGAATTCCGAGAACAATCGAAGAGTTCCGAAGCATACTTAAACTTCAGCAGAATTCCGAGAACAATGGAAGAGTTCTGAAGCATTTTTTAAAGTCAGCGGAATAACGAGAACAATGGAAGAGTTGTGAAGTATTTTTAAACGTCAGTGGAATTCCAAGAACAATGGAAGAGTTCCGAAGCATTTTTAAACGTCAGCGGAATTCCGAGAACAATGGAAGAGTTCCGAAGCATTTTTAAACTTCAGTGGAATTTGGAGAACAATCGAAGAGTTCCGAAGCATTTTTAAATGTAAGCGGAATTCTGAGAACAATGGAAGAGTTCCGAAGCATTTTTAAACTTCAGCAGAATTCCGAGAACAATGGAAGAGTTCCGAAGCATACTTAAACTTTAGCGGAATTCCGAGAACAATGGAAGAGTTTCGAAGCATTTTTAAAAGTCAGCGGAATTCCGAGAACAATAGAAGAGTTGTGAAGCAATTTTAAGAGTCAGCGGAATTCCGAGAACAATGGAAGATTTCCGAAGCATTTTTAAACCTCAGCGGAATTCCGAGAACAATGGAAGAGTTCCGAAGCATTTTTAAACTTCAGCGGAATTTGGAGAACAATCGAAGAGTTCCGAAGCATTTTTAAAAGTCAGCGGAATTCCGAGAACAATGGAAGCTTTGTGAAGCATTTTTAAACGTCAGCGGAATTCCGAGAACAATGGAAGAGTTCTGAAGCATTTTTAAACGTCAGCGGAATTCCGAGAACAATGGAAGAGTTCTGAAGCCTTTTTAAATGTCAGCGGAATTCCGAGAACAATGGAAAAGTTCCGATGCATTTTTAAATGTCAGCGGAATTCTGAGAACAATGGAAGAGTTCCGAAGCATACTTAAACTTCAGCGGAATTCCGAGAACAATGGAAGAGTTTCGAAGCATTTTTAAAAGTCAGCGGAATTCCGAGAACAATAGAAGAGTTGTGAAGCAATTTTAAGAGTCAGCGGAATTCCGAGAACAATGGAAGAGTTCCGAAGCATTTTTAAACGTCAGCGGAATTCCGAGAACAATGGAAGAGTTCTGAAGCATTTTTAAAAGTCAGCGGAATTCTGAGAACAATAGAAGAGTTGTGAAGCATTTTTAAGCGTCAGCGGAATTCCGAGAACAATGGAAGAGTTCTGAAGCCTTTTTAAATGTCAGCGGAATTCCGAGAACAATGGAAGAGTTCCGAAGCATTTTTAAATGT
This sequence comes from Phyllobates terribilis, assembly GCF_046119375.1. Taxonomy (NCBI): domain Eukaryota; kingdom Metazoa; phylum Chordata; class Amphibia; order Anura; family Dendrobatidae; genus Phyllobates; species Phyllobates terribilis. The sequence goes on along the minus strand of NW_027362788.1, from coordinate 6,618,372 downwards.
CAGCGGAATTCTGAGAACAATGGAAGAGTTCCGAAGCATTTTTAAACTTCAGCAGAATTCCGAGAACAATCGAAGAGTTCCGAAGCATACTTAAACTTCAGCAGAATTCCGAGAACAATGGAAGAGTTCTGAAGCATTTTTTAAAGTCAGCGGAATAACGAGAACAATGGAAGAGTTGTGAAGCATTTTTAAACGTCAGTGGAATTCCAAGAACAATGGAAGAGTTCTGAAGCATTTTTAAACGTCAGCGGAATTCCGAGAACAATGGAAGAGTTCCGAAGCATTTTTAAATGTAAGCGGAATTCTGAGAACAATGGAAGAGTTCCGAAGCATTTTTAAACTTCAGCAGAATTCCGAGAACAATGGAAGAGTTCCGAAGCATACTTAAACTTCAGCGGAATTCCGAGAACAATGGAAGAGTTTCGAAGCATTTTTAAAAGTCAGCGGAATTCCGAGAACAATAGAAGAGTTGTGAAGCAATTTTAAGAGTCAGCGGAATTCCAAGAACAATGGAAGAGTTCCGAAGCATTTTTAAACGTCAGCGGAATTCCGAGAACAATGGAAGAGTTCCGAAGCATTTTTAAACTTCAGCGGAATTCCGAGAACAATGGAAGAGTTCCGAAGCATTTTTAAACGTCAGCGGAATTCCGAGAACAATGGAAGAGTTCTGAAGCCTTTTTAAATGTCAGCGGAATTCCGAGAACAATGGAAAAGTTCCGAAGCATTTTTAAATGTCAGCGGAATTCTGAGAACAATGGAAGAGTTCCGAAGCATTTTTAAACTTCAGCAGAATTCCGAGAACAATGGAAGAGTTCCGAAGCATACTTAAACTTCAGCGGAATTCCGAGAACAATGGAAGAGTTTCGAAGCATTTTTAAAAGTCAGCGGAATTCCGAGAACAATAGAAGAGTTGTGAAGCAATTTTAAGAGTCAGCGGAATTCCGAGAACAATGGAAGAGTTCCGAAGCATTTTTAAACGTCAGCGGAATTCCGAGAACAATGGAAGAGTTCTGAAGCATTTTTAAAAGTCAGCGGAATTCTGAGAACAATAGAAGAGTTGTGAAGCATTTTTAAGCGTCAGCGGAATTCCGAGAACAATGGAAGAATTCCGAAGCATTTTTAAACTTCAAAACTTCAGCGGAATTCTTAGAACAATGGAAGAGTTCCAAAGCATTTTTAAAAGTCAGCAGAATTCCAAGAACAATAGAAGGGTACCAAAGCATGTTTAAACTTCAGCGGAATTCTGAGAACAATGTAAGCGTTCCGAAGCATTTTTAAACTTCACCGCAATTCCGAGAACAATGGAAGAGTTCCGAAGCATTTTTAAACGTCAGCGGAATTCCGAGAACAATGGAAGAGTTCCGAAGCATTTTTAAACGTCAGCGGAATTCCGAGAACAATGGAAGAGTTCCGAAGCATTTTTAAATGTAAGCGGAATTCTGAGAACAATGGAAGAGTTCCGAAGCATTTTTAAACTTCAGCAGAATTCCGAGAACAATGGAAGAGTTCCGAAGCATACTTAAACTTCAGCGGAATTCCGAGAACAATGGAAGAGTTTCGAAGCATTTTTAAAAGTCAGCGGAATTCCGAGAACAATAGAAGAGTTGTGAAGCAATTTTAAGAGTCAGCGGAATTCCGAGAACAATGGAAAAGTTCCGAAGCATTTTTAAACGTCAGCGGAATTCCGAGAACAATGGAAGAGTTCCGAAGCATTTTTAAACTTCAGCGGAATTTGGAGAACAATCGAAGAGTTCCGAAGCATTTTTAAAAGTCAGCGGAATTCCGAGAACAATGGAAGCTTTGTGAAGCATTTTTAAACGTCAGCGGAATTCCGAGAACAATGGAAGAGTTCTGAAGCATTTTTAAACGTCAGCGGAATTTTGAAAACAATGGAAGATTTCCGAAGCATTTTTAAACGTCAGCGGAATTCTGCGAACACTGGAAGAGTTCCGAAGCATTTTTAAACTTCAGCGGAATTTGGAGAACAATCGAAGAGTTCCGAAGCATTTTTAAAAGTCAGCGGAATTCCGAGAACAATGGAAGCTTTGTGAAGCATTTTTAAACGTCAGCGGAATTCCGAGAACAATGGAAGAGTTCCGAAGCATTTTTAAACGTCAGCGGAATTCCGAGAACAATGGAAGAGTTCTGAAGCCTTTTTAAATGTCAGCGGAATTCCGAGAACAATGGAAGAGTTCCGAAGCATTTTTAAATGTCAGCGGAATTCTGAGAACAATGGAAGAGTTCCGAAGCATTTTTAAACTTCAGCAGAATTCCGAGAACAATCGAAGAGTTCCGAAGCATTTTTAAATGTCAGCGGAATTCCGAGAACAATGGAAGCTTTGAGAAGCATTTTTAAACGTCAGCGGAATTCCGAGAACAATGGAAGAGTTCCGAAGCATTTTTAAACGTCAGCGGAATTCCGAGAACAATGGAAGAGTTCTGAAGCCTTTTTAAATGTCAGCGGAATTCCGAGAACAATAGAAGAGTTGTGAAGCAATTTTAAGAGTCAGCGGAATTCCGAGAACAATGGAAAAGTTCCGAAGCATTTTTAAACGTCAGCGGAATTCCGAGAACAATGGAAGAGTTCCGAAGCATTTTTAAACTTCAGCGGAATTTGGAGAACAATCGAAGAGTTCCGAAGCATTTTTAAAAGTCAGCGGAATTCCGAGAACAATGGAAGCTTTGTGAAGCATTTTTAAACGTCAGCGGAATTCCGAGAACAATGGAAGAGTTCTGAAGCATTTTTAAACGTCAGCGGAATTTTGAAAACAATGGAAGATTTCCGAAGCATTTTTAAACGTCAGCGGAATTCTGCGAACACTGGAAGAGTTCCGAAGCATTTTTAAACTTCAGCGGAATTTGGAGAACAATCGAAGAGTTCCGAAGCATTTTTAAAAGTCAGCGGAATTCCGAGAACAATGGAAGCTTTGTGAAGCATTTTTAAACGTCAGCGGAATTCCGAGAACAATGGAAGAGTTCCGAAGCATTTTTAAACGTCAGCGGAATTCCGAGAACAATGGAAGAGTTCTGAAGCCTTTTTAAATGTCAGCGGAATTCCGAGAACAATGGAAGAGTTCCGAAGCATTTTTAAATGTCAGCGGAATTCTGAGAACAATGGAAGAGTTCCGAAGCATTTTTAAACTTCAGCAGAATTCCGAGAACAATCGAAGAGTTCCGAAGCATTTTTAAATGTCAGCGGAATTCCGAGAACAATGGAAGCTTTGAGAAGCATTTTTAAACGTCAGCGGAATTCCGAGAACAATGGAAGAGTTCCGAAGCATTTTTAAACGTCAGCGGAATTCCGAGAACAATGGAAGAGTTCTGAAGCCTTTTTAAATGTCAGCGGAATTCCGAGAACAATGGAAAAGTTCCGAAGCATTTTTAAATGTCAGCGGAATTCTGAGAACAATGGAAGAGTTCCGAAGCATTTTTAAACTTCAGCAGAATTCCGAGAACAATGGAAGAGTTCCGTAGCATACTTAATCTTCAGCGGATTTCCGAGAACAATGGAAGAGTTGTGAAGCAATTTTAAGAGTCAGCGGAATTCCGAGAACAATGGAAGAGTTCCGAAGCATTTTTAAACGTCAGCGGAATTCCGAGAACAATGGAAGAGTTCTGAAGCATTTTTAAAAGTCAGCGGAATTCTGAGAACAAGAGAAGAGTTGTGAAGCATTTTTAAGCGTCAGCGGAATTCCGAGAACAATGGAAGAATTCCGAAGCATTTTTAAACTTCAAAACTTCAGCGGAATTCTTAGAACAATGGAAGAGTTCCAAAGCATTTTTAAAAGTCAGCAGAATTCCGAGAACAAAAGAAGGGTACCAAAGCATGTTTAAACTTCAGCGGAATTCTGAGAACAATGTAAGCGTTCCGAAGCATTTTTAAACTTCACCGCAATTCCGAGAACAATGGAAGAGTTCCGAAGCATTTTTAAACGTCAGCGGAATTCCGAGAACAATGGAAGAGTTCCGAAGCATTTTTAAACGTCAGCGGAATTCCGAGAACAATGGAAGAGTTCCGAAGCATTTTTAAATGTAAGCGGAATTCTGAGAACAATGGAAGAGTTCCGAAGCATTTTTAAACTTCAGCAGAATTCCGAGAACAATGGAAGAGTTCCGAAGCATACTTAAACTTTAGCGGAATTCCGAGAACAATGGAAGAGTTTCGAAGCATTTTTAAAAGTCAGCGGAATTCCGAGAACAATAGAAGAGTTGTGAAGCAATTTTAAGAGTCAGCGGAATTCCGAGAACAATGGAAGATTTCCGAAGCATTTTTAAACGTCAGCGGAATTCCGAGAACAATGGAAGAGTTCCGAAGCATTTTTAAACTTCAGCGGAATTTGGAGAACAATCGAAGAGTTCCGAAGCATTTTTAAAAGTCAGCGGAATTCCGAGAACAATGGAAGCTTTGTGAAGCATTTTTAAACGTCAGCGGAATTCCGAGATCAATGGAAGAGTTCTGAAGCATTTTTAAACGTCAGCGGAATTCCGAGAACAATGGAAGAGTTCTGAAGCCTTTTTAAATGTAAGCGGAATTCTGAGAACAATGGAAGAGTTCCGAAGCATTTTTAAACTTCAGCAGAATTCCGAGAACAATGGAAGAGTTCCGAAGCATACTTAAACTTCAGCGGAATTCCGAGAACAATGGAAGAGTTTCGAAGCATTTTTAAACGTCAGCGGAATTCCGAGAACAATGGAAGAGTTCCGAAGCATTTTTAAATGTAAGCGGAATTCTGAGAACAATGGAAGAGTTCCGAAGCATTTTTAAACTTCAGCAGAATTCCGAGAACAATGGAAGAGTTCCGAAGCATACTTAAACTTCAGCGGAATTCCGAGAACAATGGAAGAGTTCCGAAGCATTTTTAAACTTCAGCGGAATTTGGAGAACAATCGAAGAGTTCCGAAGCATTTTTAAAAGTCAGCGGAATTCCGAGAACAATGGAAGCTTTGTGAAGCATTTTTAAACGTCAGCGGAATTCTGAGAATAATGGAAGAGTTCCGAAGCATTTTTAAACGTCAGCGGAATTCCGAGAACAATGGAAGAGTTCTGAAGCCTTTTTAAATGTCAGCGGAATTCCGAGAACAATGGAAAAGTTCCGAAGCATTTTTAAATGTCAGCGGAATTCTGAGAACAATGGAAGAGTTCCGAAGCATTTTTAAACTTCAGCAGAATTCCGAGAACAATGGAAGAGTTACGAAGCATCCTTAATCTTCAGCGGAATTCCGAGAACAATGGAAGAGTTGTGAAGCATTTTTAAACGTCAGCGGAATTCCGAGAACAATGGAAGAGTTCTGAAGCATTTTTAAACGTCAGCGGAATTTTGAAAACAATGGAAGATTTCCGAAGCATTTTTAAACGTCAGCGGAATTCTGCGAACACTGGAAGAGTTCCGAAGCATTTTTAAACTTCAGCGGAATTTGGAGAACAATCGAAGAGTTCCGAAGCATTTTTAAAAGTCAGCGGAATTCCGAGAACAATGGAAGCTTTGTGAAGCATTTTTAAACGTCAGCGGAATTCCGAGAACAATGGAAGAGTTCCGAAGCATTTTTAAACGTCAGCGGAATTCCGAGAACAATGGAAGAGTTCTGAAGCCTTTTTAAATGTCAGCGGAATTCCGAGAACAATGGAAGAGTTCCGAAGCATTTTTAAATGTCAGCGGAATTCTGAGAACAATGGAAGAGTTCCGAAGCATTTTTAAACTTCAGCAGAATTCCGAGAACAATCGAAGAGTTCCGAAGCATACTTAAACTTCAGCAGAATTCCGAGAACAATGGAAGAGTTCTGAAGCATTTTTTAAAGTCAGCGGAATAACGAGAACAATGGAAGAGTTGTGAAGTATTTTTAAACGTCAGTGGAATTCCAAGAACAATGGAAGAGTTCCGAAGCATTTTTAAACGTCAGCGGAATTCCGAGAACAATGGAAGAGTTCCGAAGCATTTTTAAACTTCAGTGGAATTTGGAGAACAATCGAAGAGTTCCGAAGCATTTTTAAATGTAAGCGGAATTCTGAGAACAATGGAAGAGTTCCGAAGCATTTTTAAACTTCAGCAGAATTCCGAGAACAATGGAAGAGTTCCGAAGCATACTTAAACTTTAGCGGAATTCCGAGAACAATGGAAGAGTTTCGAAGCATTTTTAAAAGTCAGCGGAATTCCGAGAACAATAGAAGAGTTGTGAAGCAATTTTAAGAGTCAGCGGAATTCCGAGAACAATGGAAGATTTCCGAAGCATTTTTAAACCTCAGCGGAATTCCGAGAACAATGGAAGAGTTCCGAAGCATTTTTAAACTTCAGCGGAATTTGGAGAACAATCGAAGAGTTCCGAAGCATTTTTAAAAGTCAGCGGAATTCCGAGAACAATGGAAGCTTTGTGAAGCATTTTTAAACGTCAGCGGAATTCCGAGAACAATGGAAGAGTTCTGAAGCATTTTTAAACGTCAGCGGAATTCCGAGAACAATGGAAGAGTTCTGAAGCCTTTTTAAATGTCAGCGGAATTCCGAGAACAATGGAAAAGTTCCGATGCATTTTTAAATGTCAGCGGAATTCTGAGAACAATGGAAGAGTTCCGAAGCATACTTAAACTTCAGCGGAATTCCGAGAACAATGGAAGAGTTTCGAAGCATTTTTAAAAGTCAGCGGAATTCCGAGAACAATAGAAGAGTTGTGAAGCAATTTTAAGAGTCAGCGGAATTCCGAGAACAATGGAAGAGTTCCGAAGCATTTTTAAACGTCAGCGGAATTCCGAGAACAATGGAAGAGTTCTGAAGCATTTTTAAAAGTCAGCGGAATTCTGAGAACAATAGAAGAGTTGTGAAGCATTTTTAAGCGTCAGCGGAATTCCGAGAACAATGGAAGAGTTCTGAAGCCTTTTTAAATGTCAGCGGAATTCCGAGAACAATGGAAGAGTTCCGAAGCATTTTTAAATGTCAGCGGAATTCTGAGAACAATGGAAGAGTTCCGAAGCATTTTTAAACTTCAGCAGAATTCCGAGAACAATCGAAGAGTTCCGAAGCATACTTAAACTTCAGCAGAATTCCGAGAACAATGGAAGAGTTCTGAAGCATTTTTTAAAGTCAGCGGAATAACGAGAACAATGGAAGAGTTGTGAAGCATTTTTAAACGTCAGTGGAATTCCAAGAACAATGGAAGAGTTCTGAAGCATTTTTAAACGTCAGCGGAATTCCGAGAACAATGGAAGAGTTCCGAAGCATTTTTAAATGTAAGCGGAATTCTGAGAACAATGGAAGAGTTCCGAAGCATTTTTAAACTTCAGCAGAATTCCGAGAACAATGGAAGAGTTCCGAAGCATACTTAAACTTCAGCGGAATTCCGAGAACAATGGAAGAGTTTCGAAGCATTTTTAAAAGTCAGCGGAATTCCGAGAACAATAGAAGAGTTGTGAAGCAATTTTAAGAGTCAGCGGAATTCCAAGAACAATGGAAGAGTTCCGAAGCATTTTTAAACGTCAGCGGAATTCCGAGAACAATGGAAGAGTTCCGAAGCATTTTTAAACTTCAGCGGAATTCCGAGAACAATGGAAGAGTTCCGAAGCATTTTTAAACGTCAGCGGAATTCCGAGAACAATGGAAGAGTTCTGAAGCCTTTTTAAATGTCAGCGGAATTCCGAGAACAATGGAAAAGTTCCGAAGCATTTTTAAATGTCAGCGGAATTCTGAGAACAATGGAAGAGTTCCGAAGCATTTTTAAACTTCAGCAGAATTCCGAGAACAATGGAAGAGTTCCGAAGCATACTTAAACTTCAGCGGAATTCCGAGAACAATGGAAGAGTTTCGAAGCATTTTTAAAAGTCAGCGGAATTCCGAGAACAATAGAAGAGTTGTGAAGCAATTTTAAGAGTCAGCGGAATTCCGAGAACAATGGAAGAGTTCCGAAGCATTTTTAAACGTCAGCGGAATTCCGAGAACAATGGAAGAGTTCTGAAGCATTTTTAAAAGTCAGCGGAATTCTGAGAACAATAGAAGAGTTGTGAAGCATTTTTAAGCGTCAGCGGAATTCCGAGAACAATGGAAGAATTCCGAAGCATTTTTAAACTTCAAAACTTCAGCGGAATTCTTAGAACAATGGAAGAGTTCCAAAGCATTTTTAAAAGTCAGCAGAATTCCAAGAACAATAGAAGGGTACCAAAGCATGTTTAAACTTCAGCGGAATTCTGAGAACAATGTAAGCGTTCCGAAGCATTTTTAAACTTCACCGCAATTCCGAGAACAATGGAAGAGTTCCGAAGCATTTTTAAACGTCAGCGGAATTCCGAGAACAATGGAAGAGTTCCGAAGCATTTTTAAACGTCAGCGGAATTCCGAGAACAATGGAAGAGTTCCGAAGCATTTTTAAATGTAAGCGGAATTCTGAGAACAATGGAAGAGTTCCGAAGCATTTTTAAACTTCAGCAGAATTCCGAGAACAATGGAAGAGTTCCGAAGCATACTTAAACTTCAGCGGAATTCCGAGAACAATGGAAGAGTTTCGAAGCATTTTTAAAAGTCAGCGGAATTCCGAGAACAATAGAAGAGTTGTGAAGCAATTTTAAGAGTCAGCGGAATTCCGAGAACAATGGAAAAGTTCCGAAGCATTTTTAAACGTCAGCGGAATTCCGAGAACAATGGAAGAGTTCCGAAGCATTTTTAAACTTCAGCGGAATTTGGAGAACAATCGAAGAGTTCCGAAGCATTTTTAAAAGTCAGCGGAATTCCGAGAACAATGGAAGCTTTGTGAAGCATTTTTAAACGTCAGCGGAATTCCGAGAACAATGGAAGAGTTCTGAAGCATTTTTAAACGTCAGCGGAATTTTGAAAACAATGGAAGATTTCCGAAGCATTTTTAAACGTCAGCGGAATTCTGCGAACACTGGAAGAGTTCCGAAGCATTTTTAAACTTCAGCGGAATTTGGAGAACAATCGAAGAGTTCCGAAGCATTTTTAAAAGTCAGCGGAATTCCGAGAACAATGGAAGCTTTGTGAAGCATTTTTAAACGTCAGCGGAATTCCGAGAACAATGGAAGAGTTCCGAAGCATTTTTAAACGTCAGCGGAATTCCGAGAACAATGGAAGAGTTCTGAAGCCTTTTTAAATGTCAGCGGAATTCCGAGAACAATGGAAGAGTTCCGAAGCATTTTTAAATGTCAGCGGAATTCTGAGAACAATGGAAGAGTTCCGAAGCATTTTTAAACTTCAGCAGAATTCCGAGAACAATCGAAGAGTTCCGAAGCATTTTTAAATGTCAGCGGAATTCCGAGAACAATGGAAGCTTTGAGAAGCATTTTTAAACGTCAGCGGAATTCCGAGAACAATGGAAGAGTTCCGAAGCATTTTTAAACGTCAGCGGAATTCCGAGAACAATGGAAGAGTTCTGAAGCCTTTTTAAATGTCAGCGGAATTCCGAGAACAATGGAAAAGTTCCGAAGCATTTTTAAATGTCAGCGGAATTCTGAGAACAATGGAAGAGTTCCGAAGCATTTTTAAACTTCAGCAGAATTCCGAGAACAATGGAAGAGTTCCGAAGCATACTTAATCTTCAGCGGATTTCCGAGAACAATGGAAGAGTTGTGAAGCAATTTTAAGAGTCAGCGGAATTCCGAGAACAATGGAAGAGTTCCGAAGCATTTTTAAACGTCAGCGGAATTCCGAGAACAATGGAAGAGTTCTGAAGCATTTTTAAAAGTCAGCAGAATTCTGAGAACAAGAGAAGAGTTGTGAAGCATTTTTAAGCGTCAGCGGAATTCCGAGAACAATGGAAGAATTCCGAAGCATTTTTAAACTTCAAAACTTCAGCGGAATTCTTAGAACAATGGAAGAGTTCCAAAGCATTTTTAAAAGTCAGCAGAATTCCGAGAACAAAAGAAGGGTACCAAAGCATGTTTAAACTTCAGCGGAATTCTGAGAACAATGTAAGCGTTCCGAAGCATTTTTAAACTTCACCGCAATTCCGAGAACAATGGAAGAGTTCCGAAGCATTTTTAAACGTCAGCGGAATTCCGAGAACAATGGAAGAGTTCCGAAGCATTTTTAAACGTCAGCGGAATTCCGAGAACAATGGAAGAGTTCCGAAGCATTTTTAAATGTAAGCGGAATTCTGAGAACAATGGAAGAGTTCCGAAGCATACTTAAACTTTAGCGGAATTCCGAGAACAATGGAAGAGTTTCGAAGCATTTTTAAAAGTCAGCGGAATTCCGAGAACAATAGAAGAGTTGTGAAGCAATTTTAAGAGTCAGCGGAATTCCGAGAACAATGGAAGATTTCCGAAGCATTTTTAAACGTCAGCGGAATTCCGAGAACAATGGAAGAGTTCCGAAGCATTTTTAAACTTCAGCGGAATTTGGAGAACAATCGAAGAGTTCCGAAGCATTTTTAAAAGTCAGCGGAATTCCGAGAACAATGGAAGCTTTGTGAAGCATTTTTAAACGTCAGCGGAATTCCGAGAACAATGGAAGAGTTCTGAAGCATTTTTAAACGTCAGCGGAATTCCGAGAACAATGGAAGAGTTCTGAAGCCTTTTTAAATGTAAGCGGAATTCTGAGAACAATGGAAGAGTTCCGAAGCATTTTTAAACTTCAGCAGAATTCCGAGAACAATGGAAGAGTTCCGAAGCATACTTAAACTTCAGCGGAATTCCGAGAACAATGGAAGAGTTTCGAAGCATTTTTAAACGTCAGCGGAATTCCGAGAACAATGGAAGAGTTCCGAAGCATTTTTAAATGTAAGCGGAATTCTGAGAACAATGGAAGAGTTCCGAAGCATTTTTAAACTTCAGCAGAATTCCGAGAACAATGGAAGAGTTCCGAAGCATACTTAAACTTCAGCGGAATTCCGAGAACAATGGAAGAGTTCCGAAGCATTTTTAAACTTCAGCGGAATTTGGAGAACAATCGAAGAGTTCCGAAGCATTTTTAAAAGTCAGCGGAATTCCGAGAACAATGGAAGCTTTGTGAAGCATTTTTAAACGTCAGCGGAATTCTGAGAATAATGGAAGAGTTCCGAAGCATTTTTAAACGTCAGCGGAATTCCGAGAACAATGGAAGAGTTCTGAAGCCTTTTTAAATGTCAGCGGAATTCCGAGAACAATGGAAAAGTTCCGAAGCATTTTTAAATGTCAGCGGAATTCTGAGAACAATGGAAGAGTTCCGAAGCATTTTTAAACTTCAGCAGAATTCCGAGAACAATGGAAGAGTTACGAAGCATCCTTAATCTTCAGCGGAATTCCGAGAACAATGGAAGAGTTGTGAAGCATTTTTAAACGTCAGCGGAATTCCGAGAACAATGGAAGAGTTCTGAAGCATTTTTAAACGTCAGCGGAATTTTGAAAACAATGGAAGATTTCCGAAGCATTTTTAAACGTCAGCGGAATTCTGCGAACACTGGAAGAGTTCCGAAGAATTTTTAAACTTCAGCGGAATTTGGAGAACAATCGAAGAGTTCCGAAGCATTTTTAAAAGTCAGCGGAATTCCGAGAACAATGGAAGCTTTGTGAAGCATTTTTAAACGTCAGCGGAATTCCGAGAACAATGGAAGAGTTCCGAAGCATTTTTAAACGTCAGCGGAATTCCGAGAACAATGGAAGAGTTCTGAAGCCTTTTTAAATGTCAGCGGAATTCCGAGAACAATGGAAGAGTTCCGAAGCATTTTTAAATGTCAGCGGAATTCTGAGAACAATGGAAGAGTTCCGAAGCATTTTTAAACTTCAGCAGAATTCCGAGAACAATCGAAGAGTTCCGAAGCATACTTAAACTTCAGCAGAATTCCGAGAACAATGGAAGAGTTCTGAAGCATTTTTTAAAGTCAGCGGAATAACGAGAACAATGGAAGAGTTGTGAAGTATTTTTAAACGTCAGTGGAATTCCAAGAACAATGGAAGAGTTCCGAAGCATTTTTAAACGTCAGCGGAATTCCGAGAACAATGGAAGAGTTCCGAAGCATTTTTAAACTTCAGCGGAATTTGGAGAACAATCGAAGAGTTCCGAAGCATTTTTAAATGTAAGCGGAATTCTGAGAACAATGGAAGAGTTCCGAAGCATTTTTAAACTTCAGCAGAATTCCGAGAACAATGGAAGAGTTTCGAAGCATTTTTAAAAGTCAGCGGAATTCCGAGAACAATAGAAGAGTTGTGAAGCAATTTTAAGAGTCAGCGGAATTCCGAGAACAATGGAAGATTTCTGAAGCATTTTTAAACGTCAGCGGAATTCCGAGAACAATGGAAGAGTTCCGAAGCATTTTTAAACTTCAGCGGAATTTGGAGAACAATCGAAGAGTTCCGAAGCATTTTTAAAAGTCAGCGGAATTCCGAGAACAATGGAAGCTTTGTGAAGCATTTTTAAACGTCAGCGGAATTCCGAGAACAATGGAAGAGTTCTGAAGCATTTTTAAACGTCAGCGGAATTCCGAGAACAATGGAAGAGTTCTGAAGCCTTTTTAAATGTCAGCGGAATTCCGAGAACAATGGAAAAGTTCCGATGCATTTTTAAATGTCAGCGGAATTCTGAGAACAATGGAAGAGTTCCGAAGCATACTTAAACTTCAGCGGAATTCCGAGAACAATGGAAGAGTTTCGAAGCATTTTTAAAAGTCAGCGGAATTCCGAGAACAATGGAAGCTTTGTGAAGCATTTTTAAACGTCAGCGGAATTCCGAGAACAATGGAAGAGTTCTGAAGCATTTTTAAACGTCAGCGGAATTCCGAGAACAATGGAAGAGTTCTGAAGCCTTTTTAAATGTCAGCGGAATTCCGAGAACAATGGAAGAGTTCCGAAGCATTTTTAAATGTCAGCGGAATTCTGAGAACAATGGAAGAGTTCCGAAGCATTTTTAAACTTCAGCAGAATTCCGAGAACAATCGAAGAGTTCCGAAGCATACTTAAACTTCAGCAGAATTCCGAGAACAATGGAAGAGTTCTGAAGCATTTTTTAAAGTCAGCGGAATAACGAGAACAATGGAAGAGTTGTGAAGCATTTTTAAACGTCAGTGGAATTCCAAGAACAATGGAAGAGTTCTGAAGCATTTTTAAACGTCAGCGGAATTCCGAGAACAATGGAAGAGTTCCGAAGCATTTTTAAATGTAAGCGGAATTCTGAGAACAATGGAAGAGTTCCGAAGCATTTTTAAACTTCAGCAGAATTCCGAGAACAATGGAAGAGTTCCGAAGCATACTTAAACTTCAGCGGAATTCCGAGAACAATGGAAGAGTTTCGAAGCATTTTTAAAAGTCAGCGGAATTCCGAGAACAATAGAAGAGTTGTGAAGCAATTTTAAGAGTCAGCGGAATTCCAAGAACAATGGAAGAGTTCCGAAGCATTTTTAAACGTCAGCGGAATTCCGAGAACAATGGAAGAGTTCCGAAGCATTTTTAAACTTCAGCGGAATTCCGAGAACAATGGAAGAGTTCCGAAGCATTTTTAAACGTCAGCGGAATTCCGAGAACAATGGAAGAGTTCTGAAGCCTTTTTAAATGTCAGCGGAATTCCGAGAACAATGGAAAAGTTCCGAAGCATTTTTAAATGTCAGCGGAATTCTGAGAACAATGGAAGAGTTCCGAAGCATTTTTAAACTTCAGCAGAATTCCGAGAACAATGGAAGAGTTCCGAAGCATACTTAAACTTCAGCGGAATTCCGAGAACAATGGAAGAGTTTCGAAGCATTTTTAAAAGTCAGCGGAATTCCGAGAACAATAGAAGAGTTGTGAAGCAATTTTAAGAGTCAGCGGAATTCCGAGAACAATGGAAGAGTTCCGAAGCATTTTTAAACGTCAGCGGAATTCCGAGAACAATGGAAGAGTTCTGAAGCATTTTTAAAAGTCAGCGGAATTCTGAGAACAATAGAAGAGTTGTGAAGCATTTTTAAGCGTCAGCGGAATTCCGAGAACAATGGAAGAATTCCGAAGCATTTTTAAACTTCAAAACTTCAGCGGAATTCTTAGAACAATGGAAGAGTTCCAAAGCATTTTTAAAAGTCAGCAGAATTCCAAGAACAATAGAAGGGTACCAAAGCATGTTTAAACTTCAGCGGAATTCTGAGAACAATGTAAGCGTTCCGAAGCATTTTTAAACTTCACCGCAATTCCGAGAACAATGGAAGAGTTCCGAAGCATTTTTAAACGTCAGCGGAATTCCGAGAACAATGGAAGAGTTCCGAAGCATTTTTAAACGTCAGCGGAATTCCGAGAACAATGGAAGAGTTCCGAAGCATTTTTAAATGTAAGCGGAATTCTGAGAACAATGGAAGAGTTCCGAAGCATTTTTAAACTTCAGCAGAATTCCGAGAACAATGGAAGAGTTCCGAAGCATACTTAAACTTCAGCGGAATTCCGAGAACAATGGAAGAGTTTCGAAGTATTTTTAAAAGTCAGCGGAATTCCGAGAACAATAGAAGAGTTGTGAAGCAATTTTAAGAGTCAGCGGAATTCCGAGAACAATGGAAAAGTTCCGAAGCATTTTTAAACGTCAGCGGAATTCCGAGAACAATGGAAGAGTTCCGAAGCATTTTTAAACTTCAGCGGAATTTGGAGAACAATCGAAGAGTTCCGAAGCATTTTTAAAAGTCAGCGGAATTCCGAGAACAATGGAAGCTTTGTGAAGCATTTTTAAACGTCAGCGGAATTCCGAGAACAATGGAAGAGTTCTGAAGCATTTTTAAACGTCAGCGGAATTTTGAAAACAATGGAAGATTTCCAAAGCATTTTTAAACGTCAGCGGAATTCTGCGAACACTGGAAGAGTTCCGAAGCATTTTTAAACTTCAGCGGAATTTGGAGAACAATCGAAGAGTTCCGAAGCATTTTTAAAAGTCAGCGGAATTCCGAGAACAATGGAAGCTTTGTGAAGCATTTTTAAACGTCAGCGGAATTCCGAGAACAATGGAAGAGTTCCGAAGCATTTTTAAACGTCAGCGGAATTCCGAGAACAATGGAAGAGTTCTGAAGCCTTTTTAAATGTCAGCGGAATTCCGAGAACAATGGAAGAGTTCCGAAGCATTTTTAAATGTCAGCGGAATTCTGAGAACAATGGAAGAGTTCCGAAGCATTTTTAAACTTCAGCAGAATTCCGAGAACAATCGAAGAGTTCCGAAGCATACTTAAACTTCAGCAGAATTCCGAGAACAATGGAAGAGTTCTGAAGCATTTTTTAAAGTCAGCGGAATAACGAGAACAATGGAAGAGTTGTGAAGTATTTTTAAACGTCAGTGGAATTCCAAGAACAATGGAAGAGTTCCGAAGCATTTTTAAACGTCAGCGGAATTCCGAGAACAATGGAAGAGTTCTGAAGCATTTTTAAACGTCAGCGGAATTTTGAAAACAATGGAAGATTTCCGAAGCATTTTTAAACGTCAGCAGAATTCTGCGAACACTGGAAGAGTTCCGAAGCATTTTTAAACTTCAGCGGAATTTGGAGAACAATCGAAGAGTTCCGAAGCATTTTTAAAAGTCAGCGGAATTCCGAGAACACTGGAAGAGTTCCGAAGCATTTTTAAACTTCAGCGGAATTTGGAGAACAATCAAAGAGTTCCGAAGCTTTTTTAAAAGTCAGCGGAATTCCGAGAACAATGGAAGAGTTGTGAAGCATTTTTAAACGTCAGCGGAATTCCGAGAACAATGGAAGAGTTCCGAAGCATTTTTAAACGTCAGCGGAATTCCGAGAACAATGGAAGAGTTCTGAAGCCTTTTTAAATGTCAGCGGAATTCCGAGAACAATGGAAGTCTTCTGAAGCATTTTTAAATGTCAGCGGAATTCTGAGAACAATGGAAGAGTTCCGAAGCATTTTTAAACTTCAGCAGAATTCCGAGAACAATGGAAGAGTTCCGAAGCATACTTAAACTTCAGCGGAATTCCGAGAACAATGGAAGAATTCTGAAGCATTTTTAAAAGTCAGCGGAATACCGAGAACAATGGAAGAGTTGTGAAGCATTTTTAAACGTCAGCGGAATTCCAGAACAATGGAAGAGTTCCGAAGCATTTTTAAATGTCAGCGGAATTCCGAGAACAATGGAAGAGTTCTGAAGCATTTTTAAACGTCATCGGATTTTGAAAACAATGGAAGATTTCCGAAGCATTTTTAAACGTCAGCGGAATTTCGAGAACAATCGAAGAGTTCCGAAGCAATTTTAAAAGTCAGCGGAATTCCGAGAACAATGGAAGAGTTGTGAAGCATTTTTAAACGTCAGTGGAATTCCAAGAACAATGGAAGAGTTCCGAAGCATTTTTAAATGTCAGCGGAATTCCGAGAACAATAGAAGAGTTGTGAAGCATTTTTAAGCGTCAGCGGAATTCCGAGAACAATGGAAGAGTTCCGAAGCATTTTTAAACTTCAGCAGAATTCCGAGAACAATGGAAGAGTTCCGAAGCATTTTTAAACTTCAGCAGAATTCCGAGAACAATGGAAGAGTTCCGAAGCATTCTTAAACTTCAGCGGAATTCCGAAAACAATGGAAGAGTTCCGAATCATTTTTAAATGTCAGCGGAATTCCGAGAACAATAGAAGAGTTGTGAAGCATTTTTAAGCGTCAGCGGAATTCCGACAACAATGGAAGGGTTCCGAAGCATTTTTAAAAGTCAGCGGAATTCTGAGAACAATAGAAGAGTTGTGAAGCATTTTTAAGCGTCAGCGGAATTCCGAGAACAATGGAAGAATTCCGAAGCATTTTTAAACTTCAAAACTTCAGCAGAATTCCGAGAACAATGGAAGAGTTCCGAAGCATTCTTAAACTTCAGCGGAATTCCGAGAACAATGGAAGAGTTCCGAAGCATTTTTAAAAGTCAGCGGAATTCCGAGAACAATGGAAGAGTTCCGAAGCATTCTTAAACTTCAGCGGAATTCCGAGTAGAATGGAAGAGTTCCGAAGCATTTTTAAAAGTCAGCGGAATTCCGAGAACAATGGAAGAGTTCCGAAGCATTTTTAAAAGTCAGCAGAATTCCGAGAACAATAGAAGGGTACCAAAGCATGTTTAAACTTCAGCGGAATTCTGAGAACAATGGAAGAGTTCTGAAGCATTTTTTAAAGTCAGCAGAATAAAGAGAACAATGGAAGAGTTGTGAAGCATTTTTAAACGTCAGTGGAATTCCAAGAACAATGGAAGAGTACTGAAGTATTTTTAAACGTCAGCGGAATTCCGAGAACAATGGAAGAGTTCCGAAGCATTTTTAAATGTAAGCGGAATTCTGAGAACAATGGAAGAGTTCCGAAGCATTTTTAAACTTCAGCAGAATTCCGAGAACAATGGAAGAGTTCCGAAGCATACTTAAACTTCAGCGGAATTCCGAGAACAATGGAAGAGTTTCGAAGCATTTTTAAAAGTCAGCGGAATTCCGAGAACAATAGAAGAGTTCTGAAGCATTTTTAAAAGTCAGCGGAATTCTGAGAACAATAGAAGAGTTGTGAAGCATTTTTAAGCGTCAGCGGAATTCCGAGAACAATGGAAGAGTTCTGAAGCCTTTTTAAATGTCAGCGGAATTCCGAGAACAATGGAAGAGTTCCGAAGCATTTTTAAATGTCAGCGGAATTCTGAGAACAATGGAAGAGTTCCGAAGCATTTTTAAACTTCAGCAGAATTCCGAGAACAATCGAAGAGTTCCGAAGCATACTTAAACTTCAGCAGAATTCCGAGAACAATGGAAGAGTTCTGAAGCATTTTTTAAAGTCAGCGGAATAACGAGAACAATGGAAGAGTTGTGAAGCATTTTTAAACGTCAGTGGAATTCCAAGAACAATGGAAGAGTTCTGAAGCATTTTTAAACGTCAGCGGAATTCCGAGAACAATGGAAGAGTTCCGAAGCATTTTTAAATGTAAGCGGAATTCTGAGAACAATGGAAGAGTTCCGAAGCATTTTTAAACTTCAGCAGAATTCCGAGAACAATGGAAGAGTTCCGAAGCATACTTAAACTTCAGCGGAATTCCGAGAACAATGGAAGAGTTTCGAAGCATTTTTAAAAGTCAGCGGAATTCCGAGAACAATAGAAGAGTTGTGAAGCAATTTTAAGAGTCAGCGGAATTCCAAGAACAATGGAAGAGTTCCGAAGCATTTTTAAACGTCAGCGGAATTCCGAGAACAATGGAAGAGTTCCGAAGCATTTTTAAACTTCAGCGGAATTCCGAGAACAATGGAAGAGTTCCGAAGCATTTTTAAACGTCAGCGGAATTCCGAGAACAATGGAAGAGTTCTGAAGCCTTTTTAAATGTCAGCGGAATTCCGAGAACAATGGAAAAGTTCCGAAGCATTTTTAAATGTCAGCGGAATTCTGAGAACAATGGAAGAGTTCCGAAGCATTTTTAAACTTCAGCAGAATTCCGAGAACAATGGAAGAGTTCCGAAGCATACTTAAACTTCAGCGGAATTCCGAGAACAATGGAAGAGTTTCGAAGCATTTTTAAAAGTCAGCGGAATTCCGAGAACAATAGAAGAGTTGTGAAGCAATTTTAAGAGTCAGCGGAATTCCGAGAACAATGGAAGAGTTCCGAAGCATTTTTAAACGTCAGCGGAATTCCGAGAACAATGGAAGAGTTCTGAAGCATTTTTAAAAGTCAGCGGAATTCTGAGAACAATAGAAGAGTTGTGAAGCATTTTTAAGCGTCAGCGGAATTCCGAGAACAATGGAAGAATTCCGAAGCATTTTTAAACTTCAAAACTTCAGCGGAATTCTTAGAACAATGGAAGAGTTCCAAAGCATTTTTAAAAGTCAGCAGAATTCCAAGAACAATAGAAGGGTACCAAAGCATGTTTAAACTTCAGCGGAATTCTGAGAACAATGTAAGCGTTCCGAAGCATTTTTAAACTTCACCGCAATTCCGAGAACAATGGAAGAGTTCCGAAGCATTTTTAAACGTCAGCGGAATTCCGAGAACAATGGAAGAGTTCCGAAGCATTTTTAAACGTCAGCGGAATTCCGAGAACAATGGAAGAGTTTCGAAGCATTTTTAAAAGTCAGCGGAATTCCGAGAACAATAGAAGAGTTGTGAAGCAATTTTAAGAGTCAGCGGAATTCCGAGAACAATGGAAAAGTTCCGAAGCATTTTTAAACGTCAGCGGAATTCCGAGAACAATGGAAGAGTTCCGAAGCATTTTTAAACTTCAGCGGAATTTGGAGAACAATCGAAGAGTTCCGAAGCATTTTTAAAAGTCAGCGGAATTCCGAGAACAATGGAAGCTTTGTGAAGCATTTTTAAACGTCAGCGGAATTCCGAGAACAATGGAAGAGTTCTGAAGCATTTTTAAACGTCAGCGGAATTTTGAAAACAATGGAAGATTTCCGAAGCATTTTTAAACGTCAGCGGAATTCTGCGAACACTGGAAGAGTTCCGAAGCATTTTTAAACTTCAGCGGAATTTGGAGAACAATCGAAGAGTTCCGAAGCATTTTTAAAAGTCAGCGGAATTCCGAGAACAATGGAAGCTTTGTGAAGCATTTTTAAACGTCAGCGGAATTCCGAGAACAATGGAAGAGTTCCGAAGCATTTTTAAACGTCAGCGGAATTCCGAGAACAATGGAAGAGTTCTGAAGCCTTTTTAAATGTCAGCGGAATTCCGAGAACAATGGAAGAGTTCCGAAGCATTTTTAAATGTCAGCGGAATTCTGAGAACAATGGAAGAGTTCCGAAGCATTTTTAAACTTCAGCAGAATTCCGAGAACAATCGAAGAGTTCCGAAGCATACTTAAACTTCAGCAGAATTCCGAGAACAATGGAAGAGTTCTGAAGCATTTTTTAAAGTCAGCGGAATAACGAGAACAATGGAAGAGTTGTGAAGTATTTTTAAACGTCAGTGGAATTCCAAGAACAATGGAAGAGTTCCGAAGCATTTTTAAACGTCAGCGGAATTCCGAGAACAATGGAAGAGTTCTGAAGCATTTTTAAACGTCAGCGGAATTTTGAAAACAATGGAAGATTTCCGAAGCATTTTTAAACGTCAGCAGAATTCTGCGAACACTGGAAGAGTTCCGAAGCATTTTTAAACTTCAGCGGAATTTGGAGAACAATCGAAGAGTTCCGAAGCATTTTTAAAAGTCAGCGGAATTCCGAGAACACTGGAAGAGTTCCGAAGCATTTTTAAACTTCAGCGGAATTTGGAGAACAATCAAAGAGTTCCGAAGCTTTTTTAAAAGTCAGCGGAATTCCGAGAACAATGGAAGAGTTGTGAAGCATTTTTAAACGTCAGCGGAATTCCGAGAACAATGGAAGAGTTCCGAAGCATTTTTAAACGTCAGCGGAATTCCGAGAACAGTGGAAGAGTTCTGAAGCCTTTTTAAATGTCAGCGGAATTCCGAGAACAATGGAAGTCTTCTGAAGCATTTTTAAATGTCAGCGGAATTCTGAGAACAATGGAAGAGTTCCGAAGCATTTTTAAACTTCAGCAGAATTCCGAGAACAATGGAAGAGTTCCGAAGCATACTTAAACTTCAGCGGAATTCCGAGAACAATGGAAGAATTCTGAAGCATTTTTAAAAGTCAGCGGAATACCGAGAACAATGGAAGAGTTGTGAAGCATTTTTAAACGTCAGCGGAATTCCAGAACAATGGAAGAGTTCCGAAGCATTTTTAAATGTCAGCGGAATTCCGAGAACAATGGAAGAGTTCTGAAGCATTTTTAAACGTCATCGGATTTTGAAAACAATGGAAGATTTCCGAAGCATTTTTAAACGTCAGCGGAATTTCGAGAACAATCGAAGAGTTCCGAAGCAATTTTAAAAGTCAGCGGAATTCCGAGAACAATGGAAGAGTTGTGAAGCATTTTTAAACGTCAGTGGAATTCCAAGAACAATGGAAGAGTTCCGAAGCATTTTTAAATGTCAGCGGAATTCCGAGAACAATAGAAGAGTTGTGAAGCATTTTTAAGCGTCAGCGGAATTCCGAGAACAATGGAAGAGTTCCGAAGCATTTTTAAACTTCAGCAGAATTCCGAGAACAATGGAAGAGTTCCGAAGCATTTTTAAACTTCAGCAGAATTCCGAGAACAATGGAAGAGTTCCGAAGCATTCTTAAACTTCAGCGGAATTCCGAAAACAATGGAAGAGTTCCGAATCATTTTTAAATGTCAGCGGAATTCCGAGAACAATAGAAGAGTTGTGAAGCATTTTTAAGCGTCAGCGGAATTCCGACAACAATGGAAGGGTTCCGAAGCATTTTTAAAAGTCAGCGGAATTCTGAGAACAATAGAAGAGTTGTGAAGCATTTTTAAGCGTCAGCGGAATTCCGAGAACAATGGAAGAATTCCGAAGCATTTTTAAACTTCAAAACTTCAGCAGAATTCCGAGAACAATGGAAGAGTTCCGAAGCATTCTTAAACTTCAGCGGAATTCCGAGAACAATGGAAGAGTTCCGAAGCATTTTTAAAAGTCAGCGGAATTCCGAGAACAATGGAAGAGTTCCGAAGCATTCTTAAACTTCAGCGGAATTCCGAGTACAATGGAAGAGTTCCGAAGCATTTTTAAAAGTCAGCGGAATTCCGAGAACAATGGAAGAGTTCCGAAGCATTTTTAAAAGTCAGCAGAATTCCGAGAACAATAGAAGGGTACCAAAGCATGTTTAAACTTCAGCGGAATTCTGAGAACAATGGAAGAGTTCTGAAGCATTTTTTAAAGTCAGCAGAATAAAGAGAACAATGGAAGAGTTGTGAAGCATTTTTAAACGTCAGTGGAATTCCAAGAACAATGGAAGAGTACTGAAGCATTTTTAAACGTCAGCGGAATTCCGAGAACAATGGAAGAGTTCCGAAGCATTTTTAAATGTAAGCGGAATTCTGAGAACAATGGAAGAGTTCCGAAGCATTTTTAAACTTCAGCAGAATTCCGAGAACAATGGAAGAGTTCCGAAGCATACTTAAACTTCAGCGGAATTCCGAGAACAATGGAAGAGTTTCGAAGCATTTTTAAAAGTCAGCGGAATTCCGAGAACAATAGAAGAGTTGTGAAGCAATTTTAAGAGTCAGCGGAATTCCGAGAACAATGGAAGAGTTCCGAAGCATTTTTAAACGTCAGCGGAATTCCGAGAACAATGGAAGAGTTCCGAAGCATTTTTAAACTTCAGCGGAATTTGGAGAACAATCGAAGAGTTCCGAAGCATTTTTAAAAGTCAGCGGAATTCCGAGAACAATGGAAGCTTTGTGAAGCATTTTTAAACGTCAGCGGAATTCCGAGAACAATGGAAGAGTTCCGAAGCATTTTTAAACGTCAGCGGAATTCCGAGAACAATGGAAGAGTTCTGAAGCCTTTTTAAATGTCAGCGGAATTCCGAGAACAATGGAAAAGTTCCGAAGCATTTTTAAATGTCAGCGGAATTCTGAGAACAATGGAAGAGTTTCGAAGCATTTTTAAAAGTCAGCGGAATTCCGAGAACAATAGAAGAGTTGTGAAGCAATTTTAAGAGTCAGCGGAATTCCGAGAAAAATGGAAGAGTTCCGAAGCATTTTTAAACGTCAGCGGAATTCCGAGAACAATGGAAGAGTTCTGAAGCATTTTTAAAAGTCAGCGGAATTCTGAGAACAATAGAAGAGTTGTGAAGCATTTTTAAGCGTCAGCGGAATTCCGAGAACAATGGAAGAATTCCGAAGCATTTTTAAACTTCAAAACTTCAGCGGAATTCTTAGAACAATGGAAGAGTTCCAAAGCATTTTTAAAAGTCAGCAGAATTCCAAGAACAATAGAAGGGTACCAAAGCATGTTTAAACTTCAGCGGAATTCTGAGAACAATGTAAGCGTTCCGAAGCATTTTTAAACTTCACCGCAATTCCGAGAACAATGGAAGAGTTCTGAAGCATTTTTAAACGTCAGCGGAATTCCGAGAACAATGGAAGAGTTCCGAAGCATTTTTAAACGTCAGCGGAATTCCGAGAACAATGGAAGAGTTCCGAAGCATTTTTAAACGTCAGCGGAATTCCGAGAACAATGGAAGAGTTCTGAAGCCTTTTTAAATGTCAGCGGAATTCCGAGAACAATGGAAGACTTCTGAAGCATTTTTAAATGTCAGCGGAATTCTGAGAACAATGGAAGAGTTCCGAAGCATTTTTAAACTTCAGCAGAATTCCGAGAACAATGGAAGAGTTCCGAAGCATACTTAAACTTCAGCGGAATTCCGAGAACAATGGAAGAATTCTGAAGCATTTTTAAAAGTCAGCGGAATACCGAGAACAATGGAAGAGTTGTGAAGCATTTTTAAACGTCAGCGGAATTCCAGAACAATGGAAGAGTTCCGAAGCATTTTTAAATGTCAGCGGAATTCCGAGAACAATGGAAGAGTTCTGAAGCATTTTTAAACGTCATCGGATTTTGAAAACAATGGAAGATTTCCGAAGCATTTTTAAACGTCAGCGGAATTTGGAGAACAATCGAAGAGTTCCGAAGCAATTTTAAAAGTCAGCGGAATTCCGAGAACAATGGAAGAGTTGTGAAGCATTTTTAAACGTCAGTGGAATTCCAAGAACAATGGAAGAGTTCCGAAGCATTTTTAAATGTCAGCGGAATTCCGAGAACAATAGAAGAGTTGTGAAGCATTTTTAAGCGTCAGCGGAATTCCGAGAACAATGGAAGAGTTCCGAAGCATTTTTAAACTTCAGCAGAATTCCGAGAACAATGGAAGAGTTCCGAAGCATTTTTAAACTTCAGCAGAATTCCGAGAACAATGGAAGAGTTCCGAAGCATTCTTAAACTTCAGCGGAATTCCGAAAACAATGGAAGAGTTCCGAATCATTTTTAAATGTCAGCGGAATTCCGAGAACAATAGAAGAGTTGTGAAGCATTTTTAAGCGTCAGCGGAATTCCGACAACAATGGAAGGGTTCCGAAGCATTTTTAAAAGTCAGCGGAATTCTGAGAACAATAGAAGAGTTGTGAAGCATTTTTAAGCGTCAGCGGAATTCCGAGAACAATGGAAGAATTCCGAAGCATTTTTAAACTTCAAAACTTCAGCAGAATTCCGAGAACAATGGAAGAGTTCCGAAGCATTCTTAAACTTCAGCGGAATTCCGAGAACAATGGAAGAGTTCCGAAGCATTTTTAAAAGTCAGCGGAATTCCGAGAACAATGGAAGAGTTCCGAAGCATTCTTAAACTTCAGCGGAATTCCGAGTACAATGGAAGAGTTCCGAAGCATTTTTAAAAGTCAGCGGAATTCCGAGAACAATGGAAGAGTTCCGAAGCATTTTTAAAAGTCAGCAGAATTCCGAGAACAATAGAAGGGTACCAAAGCATGTTTAAACTTCAGCGGAATTCTGAGAACAATGGAAGAGTTCTGAAGCATTTTTTAAAGTCAGCGGAATAACGAGAACAATGGAAGAGTTGTGAAGCATTTTTAAACGTCAGTGGAATTCCAAGAACAATGGAAGAGTACTGAAGCATTTTTAAACGTCAGCGGAATTCCGAGAACAATGGAAGAGTTCCGAAGCATTTTTAAATGTAAGCGGAATTCTGAGAACAATGGAAGAGTTCCGAAGCATTTTTAAACTTCAGCAGAATTCCGAGAACAATGGAAGAGTTCCGAAGCATACTTAAACTTCAGCGGAATTCCGAGAACAATGGAAGAGTTTCGAAGCATTTTTAAAAGTCAGCGGAATTCCGAGAACAATAGAAGAGTTGTGAAGCAATTTTAAGAGTCAGCGGAATTCCGAGAACAATGGAAGTGTTCCGAAGCATACTTAAACGTCAGCGGAATTCCGAGAACAATGGAAGAGTTCCGAAGCATTTTTAAACTTCAGCGGAATTTGGAGAACAATCGAAGAGTTCCGAAGCATTTTTAAAAGTCAGCGGAATTCCGAGAACAATGGAAGCTTTGTGAAGCATTTTTAAACGTCAGCGGAATTCCGAGAACAATGGAAGAGTTCCGAAGCATTTTTAAACGTCAGCGGAATTCCGAGAACAATGGAAGAGTTCTGAAGCCTTTTTAAATGTCAGCGGAATTCCGAGAACAATGGAAAAGTTCCGAAGCATTTTTAAATGTCAGCGGAATTCTGAGAACAATGGAAGAGTTTCGAAGCATTTTTAAAAGTCAGCGGAATTCCGAGAACAATAGAAGAGTTGTGAAGCAATTTTAAGAGTCAGCGGAATTCCGAGAAAAATGGAAGAGTTCCGAAGCATTTTTAAACGTCAGCGGAATTCCGAGAACAATGGAAGAGTTCTGAAGCATTTTTAAAAGTCAGCGGAATTCTGAGAACAATAGAAGAGTTGTGAAGCATTTTTAAGCGTCAGCGGAATTCCGAGAACAATGGAAGAATTCCGAAGCATTTTTAAACTTCAAAACTTCAGCGGAATTCTTAGAACAATGGAAGAGTTCCAAAGCATTTTTAAAAGTCAGCAGAATTCCAAGAACAATAGAAGGGTACCAAAGCATGTTTAAACTTCAGCGGAATTCTGAGAACAATGTAAGCGTTCCGAAGCATTTTTAAACTTCACCGCAATTCCGAGAACAATGGAAGAGTTCCGAAGCATTTTTAAACGTCAGCGGAATTCCGAGAACAATGGAAGAGTTCCGAAGCATTTTTAAACGTCAGCGGAATTCCGAGAACAATGGAAGAGTTCCGAAGCATTTTTAAACGTCAGCGGAATTCCGAGAACAATGGAAGAGTTCTGAAGCCTTTTTAAATGTCAGCGGAATTCCGAGAACAATGGAAGACTTCTCAAGCATTTTTAAATGTCAGCGGAATTCTGAGAACAATGGAAGAGTTCCGAAGCATTTTTAAACTTCAGCAGAATTCCGAGAACAATGGAAGAGTTCCGAAGCATACTTAAACTTCAGCGGAATTCCGAGAACAATGGAAGAATTCTGAAGCATTTTTAAAAGTCAGCGGAATACCGAGAACAATGGAGGAGTTGTGAAGCATTTTTAAACGTCAGCGGAATTCCAGAACAATGGAAGAGTTCCGAAGCATTTTTAAATGTCAGCGGAATTCCGAGAACAATGGAAGAGTTCTGAAGCATTTTTAAACGTCATCGGATTTTGAAAACAATGGAAGATTTCCGAAGCATTTTTAAATGTCAGCGGAATTTGGAGAACAATCGAAGAGTTCCGAAGCAATTTTAAAAGTCAGCGGAATTCCGAGAACAATGGAAGAGTTGTGAAGCATTTTTAAACGTCAGTGGAATTCCAAGAACAATGGAAGAGTTCCGAAGCATTTTTAAATGTCAGCGGAATTCCGAGAACAATAGAAGAGTTGTGAAGCATTTTTAAGCGTCAGCGGAATTCCGAGAACAATGGAAGAGTTCCGAAGCATTTTTAAACTTCAGCAGAATTCCGAGAACAATGGAAGAGTTCCGAAGCATTTTTAAACTTCAGCAGAATTCCGAGAACAATGGAAGAGTTCCGAAGCATTCTTAAACTTCAGCGGAATTCCGAAAACAATGGAAGAGTTCCGAATCATTTTTAAATGTCAGCGGAATTCCGAGAACAATAGAAGAGTTGTGAAGCATTTTTAAGCGTCAGCGGAATTCCGACAACAATGGAAGAGTTCCGAAGCATTTTTAAAAGTCAGCGGAATTCTGAGAACAATAGAAGAGTTGTGAAGCATTTTTAAGCGTCAGCGGAATTCCGAGAACAATGGAAGAATTCCGAAGCATTTTTAAACTTCAAAACTTCAGCAGAATTCCGAGAACAATGGAAGAGTTCCGAAGCATTCTTAAACTTCAGCGGAATTCCGAGAACAATGGAAGAGTTCCGAAGCATTTTTAAAAGTCAGCGGAATTCCGAGAACAATGGAAGAGTTCCGAAGCATTCTTAAACTTCAGCGGAATTCCGAGTACAATGGAAGAGTTCCGAAGCATTTTTAAAAGTCAGCGGAATTCCGAGAA
The DNA here is from genome assembly GCF_046119375.1 of Phyllobates terribilis. Lineage (NCBI taxonomy): Eukaryota > Metazoa > Chordata > Amphibia > Anura > Dendrobatidae > Phyllobates > Phyllobates terribilis. The sequence goes on along the minus strand of NW_027362788.1, from coordinate 6,591,611 downwards.
CAATGGAAGAGTTCCGAAGCATTTTTAAAAGTCAGCAGAATTCCGAGAACAATAGAAGGGTACCAAAGCATGTTTAAACTTCAGCGGAATTCTGAGAACAATGGAAGAGTTCTGAAGCATTTTTTAAAGTCAGCGGAATAACGAGAACAATGGAAGAGTTGTGAAGCATTTTTAAACGTCAGTGGAATTCCAAGAACAATGGAAGAGTACTGAAGCATTTTTAAACGTCAGCGGAATTCCGAGAACAATGGAAGAGTTCCGAAGCATTTTTAAATGTAAGCGGAATTCTGAGAACAATGGAAGAGTTCCGAAGCATTTTTAAACTTCAGCAGAATTCCGAGAACAATGGAAGAGTTCCGAAGCATACTTAAACTTCAGCGGAATTCCGAGAACAATGGAAGAGTTTCGAAGCATTTTTAAAAGTCAGCGGAATTCCGAGAACAATAGAAGAGTTGTGAAGCAATTTTAAGAGTCAGCGGAATTCCGAGAACAATGGAAGAGTTCCGAAGCATTTTTAAACGTCAGCGGAATTCCGAGAACAATGGAAGAGTTCCGAAGCATTTTTAAACTTCAGCGGAATTTGGAGAACAATCGAAGAGTTCCGAAGCATTTTTAAAAGTCAGCGGAATTCCGAGAATAATGGAAGCTTTGTGAAGCATTTTTAAACGTCAGCGGAATTCCGAGAACAATGGAAGAGTTCCGAAGCATTTTTAAACGTCAGCGGAATTCCGAGAACAATGGAAGAGTTCTGAAGCCTTTTTAAATGTCAGCGGAATTCCGAGAACAATGGAAAAGTTCCGAAGCATTTTTAAATGTCAGCGGAATTCTGAGAACAATGGAAGAGTTTCGAAGCATTTTTAAAAGTCAGCGGAATTCCGAGAACAATAGAAGAGTTGTGAAGCAATTTTAAGAGTCAGCGGAATTCCGAGAACAATGGAAGAGTTCTGAAGCATTTTTTAAAGTCAGCGGAATAACGAGAACAATGGAAGAGTTGTGAAGTATTTTTAAACGTCAGTGGAATTCCAAGAACAATGGAAGAGTTCCGAAGCATTTTTAAACGTCAGCGGAATTCCGAGAACAATGGAAGAGTTCTGAAGCATTTTTAAACGTCAGCGGAATTTTGAAAACAATGGAAGATTTCCGAAGCATTTTTAAACGTCAGCAGAATTCTGCGAACACTGGAAGAGTTCCGAAGCATTTTTAAACTTCAGCGGAATTTGGAGAACAATCGAAGAGTTCCGAAGCATTTTTAAAAGTCAGCGGAATTCCGAGAACACTGGAAGAGTTCCGAAGCATTTTTAAACTTCAGCGGAATTTGGAGAACAATCAAAGAGTTCCGAAGCTTTTTTAAAAGTCAGCGGAATTCCGAGAACAATGGAAGAGTTGTGAAGCATTTTTAAACGTCAGCGGAATTCCGAGAACAATGGAAGAGTTCCGAAGCATTTTTAAACGTCAGCGGAATTCCGAGAACAATGGAAGAGTTCTGAAGCCTTTTTAAATGTCAGCGGAATTCCGAGAACAATGGAAGTCTTCTGAAGCATTTTTAAATGTCAGCGGAATTCTGAGAACAATGGAAGAGTTCCGAAGCATTTTTAAACTTCAGCAGAATTCCGAGAACAATGGAAGAGTTCCGAAGCATACTTAAACTTCAGCGGAATTCCGAGAACAATGGAAGAATTCTGAAGCATTTTTAAAAGTCAGCGGAATACCGAGAACAATGGAAGAGTTGTGAAGCATTTTTAAACGTCAGCGGAATTCCAGAACAATGGAAGAGTTCCGAAGCATTTTTAAATGTCAGCGGAATTCCGAGAACAATGGAAGAGTTCTGAAGCATTTTTAAACGTCATCGGATTTTGAAAACAATGGAAGATTTCCGAAGCATTTTTAAACGTCAGCGGAATTTCGAGAACAATCGAAGAGTTCCGAAGCAATTTTAAAAGTCAGCGGAATTCCGAGAACAATGGAAGAGTTGTGAAGCATTTTTAAACGTCAGTGGAATTCCAAGAACAATGGAAGAGTTCCGAAGCATTTTTAAATGTCAGCGGAATTCCGAGAACAATAGAAGAGTTGTGAAGCATTTTTAAGCGTCAGCGGAATTCCGAGAACAATGGAAGAGTTCCGAAGCATTTTTAAACTTCAGCAGAATTCCGAGAACAATGGAAGAGTTCCGAAGCATTTTTAAACTTCAGCAGAATTCCGAGAACAATGGAAGAGTTCCGAAGCATTCTTAAACTTCAGCGGAATTCCGAAAACAATGGAAGAGTTCCGAATCATTTTTAAATGTCAGCGGAATTCCGAGAACAATAGAAGAGTTGTGAAGCATTTTTAAGCGTCAGCGGAATTCCGACAACAATGGAAGGGTTCCGAAGCATTTTTAAAAGTCAGCGGAATTCTGAGAACAATAGAAGAGTTGTGAAGCATTTTTAAGCGTCAGCGGAATTCCGAGAACAATGGAAGAATTCCGAAGCATTTTTAAACTTCAAAACTTCAGCAGAATTCCGAGAACAATGGAAGAGTTCCGAAGCATTCTTAAACTTCAGCGGAATTCCGAGAACAATGGAAGAGTTTCGAAGCATTTTTAAAAGTCAGCGGAATTCCGAGAACAATGGAAGAGTTCCGAAGCATTCTTAAACTTCAGCGGAATTCCGAGTACAATGGAAGAGTTCCGAAGCATTTTTAAAAGTCAGCGGAATTCCGAGAACAATGGAAGAGTTCCGAAGCATTTTTAAAAGTCAGCAGAATTCCGAGAACAATAGAAGGGTACCAAAGCATGTTTAAACTTCAGCGGAATTCTGAGAACAATGGAAGAGTTCTGAAGCATTTTTTAAAGTCAGCAGAATAAAGAGAACAATGGAAGAGTTGTGAAGCATTTTTAAACGTCAGTGGAATTCCAAGAACAATGGAAGAGTACTGAAGCATTTTTAAACGTCAGCGGAATTCCGAGAACAATGGAAGAGTTCCGAAGCATTTTTAAATGTAAGCGGAATTCTGAGAACAATGGAAGAGTTCCGAAGCATTTTTAAACTTCAGCAGAATTCCGAGAACAATGGAAGAGTTCCGAAGCATACTTAAACTTCAGCGGAATTCCGAGAACAATGGAAGAGTTTCGAAGCATTTTTAAAAGTCAGCGGAATTCCGAGAACAATAGAAGAGTTGTGAAGCAATTTTAAGAGTCAGCGGAATTCCGAGAACAATGGAAGAGTTCCGAAGCATTTTTAAACGTCAGCGGAATTCCGAGAACAATGGAAGAGTTCTGAAGCATTTTTAAAAGTCAGCGGAATTCTGAGAACAATAGAAGAGTTGTGAAGCATTTTTAAGCGTCAGCGGAATTCCGAGAACAATGGAAGAGTTCTGAAGCCTTTTTAAATGTCAGCGGAATTCCGAGAACAATGGAAGAGTTCCGAAGCATTTTTAAATGTCAGCGGAATTCTGAGAACAATGGAAGAGTTCCGAAGCATTTTTAAACTTCAGCAGAATTCCGAGAACAATCGAAGAGTTCCGAAGCATACTTAAACTTCAGCAGAATTCCGAGAACAATGGAAGAGTTCTGAAGCATTTTTTAAAGTCAGCGGAATAACGAGAACAATGGAAGAGTTGTGAAGCATTTTTAAACGTCAGTGGAATTCCAAGAACAATGGAAGAGTTCTGAAGCATTTTTAAACGTCAGCAGAATTCCGAGAACAATGGAAGAGTTCCGAAGCATTTTTAAATGTAAGCGGAATTCTGAGAACAATGGAAGAGTTCCGAAGCATTTTTAAACTTCAGCAGAATTCCGAGAACAATGGAAGAGTTCCGAAGCATACTTAAACTTCAGCGGAATTCCGAGAACAATGGAAGAGTTTCGAAGCATTTTTAAAAGTCAGCGGAATTCCGAGAACAATAGAAGAGTTGTGAAGCAATTTTAAGAGTCAGCGGAATTCCAAGAACAATGGAAGAGTTCCGAAGCATTTTTAAACGTCAGCGGAATTCCGAGAACAATGGAAGAGTTCCGAAGCATTTTTAAACTTCAGCGGAATTCCGAGAACAATGGAAGAGTTCCGAAGCATTTTTAAACGTCAGCGGAATTCCGAGAACAATGGAAGAGTTCTGAAGCCTTTTTAAATGTCAGCGGAATTCCGAGAACAATGGAAAAGTTCCGAAGCATTTTTAAATGTCAGCGGAATTCTGAGAACAATGGAAGAGTTCCGAAGCATTTTTAAACTTCAGCAGAATTCCGAGAACAATGGAAGAGTTCCGAAGCATACTTAAACTTCAGCGGAATTCCGAGAACAATGGAAGAGTTTCGAAGCATTTTTAAAAGTCAGCGGAATTCCGAGAACAATAGAAGAGTTGTGAAGCAATTTTAAGAGTCAGCGGAATTCCGAGAACAATGGAAGAGTTCCGAAGCATTTTTAAACGTCAGCGGAATTCCGAGAACAATGGAAGAGTTCTGAAGCATTTTTAAAAGTCAGCGGAATTCTGAGAACAATAGAAGAGTTGTGAAGCATTTTTAAGCGTCAGCGGAATTCCGAGAACAATGGAAGAATTCCGAAGCATTTTTAAACTTCAAAACTTCAGCGGAATTCTTAGAACAATGGAAGAGTTCCAAAGCATTTTTAAAAGTCAGCAGAATTCCAAGAACAATAGAAGGGTACCAAAGCATGTTTAAACTTCAGCGGAATTCTGAGAACAATGTAAGCGTTCCGAAGCATTTTTAAACTTCACCGCAATTCCGAGAACAATGGAAGAGTTCCGAAGCATTTTTAAACGTCAGCGGAATTCCGAGAACAATGGAAGAGTTCCGAAGCATTTTTAAACGTCAGCGGAATTCCGAGAACAATGGAAGAGTTCCGAAGCATTTTTAAATGTAAGCGGAATTCTGAGAACAATGGAAGAGTTCCGAAGCATTTTTAAACTTCAGCAGAATTCCGAGAACAATGGAAGAGTTCCGAAGCATACTTAAACTTCAGCGGAATTCCGAGAACAATGGAAGAGTTTCGAAGCATTTTTAAAAGTCAGCGGAATTCCGAGAACAATAGAAGAGTTGTGAAGCAATTTTAAGAGTCAGCGGAATTCCGAGAACAATGGAAAAGTTCCGAAGCATTTTTAAACGTCAGCGGAATTCCGAGAACAATGGAAGAGTTCCGAAGCATTTTTAAACTTCAGCGGAATTTGGAGAACAATCGAAGAGTTCCGAAGCATTTTTAAAAGTCAGCGGAATTCCGAGAACAATGGAAGCTTTGTGAAGCATTTTTAAACGTCAGCGGAATTCCGAGAACAATGGAAGAGTTCTGAAGCATTTTTAAACGTCAGCGGAATTTTGAAAACAATGGAAGATTTCCGAAGCATTTTTAAACGTCAGCGGAATTCTGCGAACACTGGAAGAGTTCCGAAGCATTTTTAAACTTCAGCGGAATTTGGAGAACAATCGAAGAGTTCCGAAGCATTTTTAAAAGTCAGCGGAATTCCGAGAACAATGGAAGCTTTGTGAAGCATTTTTAAACGTCAGCGGAATTCCGAGAACAATGGAAGAGTTCCGAAGCATTTTTAAACGTCAGCGGAATTCCGAGAACAATGGAAGAGTTCTGAAGCCTTTTTAAATGTCAGCGGAATTCCGAGAACAATGGAAGAGTTCCGAAGCATTTTTAAATGTCAGCGGAATTCTGAGAACAATGGAAGAGTTCCGAAGCATTTTTAAACTTCAGCAGAATTCCGAGAACAATCGAAGAGTTCCGAAGCATACTTAAACTTCAGCAGAATTCCGAGAACAATGGAAGAGTTCTGAAGCATTTTTTAAAGTCAGCGGAATAACGAGAACAATGGAAGAGTTGTGAAGTATTTTTAAACGTCAGTGGAATTCCAAGAACAATGGAAGAGTTCCGAAGCATTTTTAAACGTCAGCGGAATTCCGAGAACAATGGAAGAGTTCTGAAGCATTTTTAAACGTCAGCGGAATTTTGAAAACAATGGAAGATTTCCGAAGCATTTTTAAACGTCAGCAGAATTCTGCGAACACTGGAAGAGTTCCGAAGCATTTTTAAACTTCAGCGGAATTTGGAGAACAATCAAAGAGTTCCGAAGCTTTTTTAAAAGTCAGCGGAATTCCGAGAACAATGGAAGAGTTGTGAAGCATTTTTAAACGTCAGCGGAATTCCGAGAACAATGGAAGAGTTCCGAAGCATTTTTAAACGTCAGCGGAATTCCGAGAACAATGGAAGAGTTCTGAAGCCTTTTTAAATGTCAGCGGAATTCCGAGAACAATGGAAGTCTTCTGAAGCATTTTTAAATGTCAGCGGAATTCTGAGAACAATGGAAGAGTTCCGAAGCATTTTTAAACTTCAGCAGAATTCCGAGAACAATGGAAGAGTTCCGAAGCATACTTAAACTTCAGCGGAATTCCGAGAACAATGGAAGAATTCTGAAGCATTTTTAAAAGTCAGCGGAATACCGAGAACAATGGAAGAGTTGTGAAGCATTTTTAAACGTCAGCGGAATTCCAGAACAATGGAAGAGTTCCGAAGCATTTTTAAATGTCAGCGGAATTCCGAGAACAATGGAAGAGTTCTGAAGCATTTTTAAACGTCATCGGATTTTGAAAACAATGGAAGATTTCCGAAGCATTTTTAAACGTCAGCGGAATTTCGAGAACAATCGAAGAGTTCCGAAGCAATTTTAAAAGTCAGCGGAATTCCGAGAACAATGGAAGAGTTGTGAAGCATTTTTAAACGTCAGTGGAATTCCAAGAACAATGGAAGAGTTCCGAAGCATTTTTAAATGTCAGCGGAATTCCGAGAACAATAGAAGAGTTGTGAAGCATTTTTAAGCGTCAGCGGAATTCCGAGAACAATGGAAGAGTTCCGAAGCATTTTTAAACTTCAGCAGAATTCCGAGAACAATGGAAGAGTTCCGAAGCATTTTTAAACTTCAGCAGAATTCCGAGAACAATGGAAGAGTTCCGAAGCATTCTTAAACTTCAGCGGAATTCCGAAAACAATGGAAGAGTTCCGAATCATTTTTAAATGTCAGCGGAATTCCGAGAACAATAGAAGAGTTGTGAAGCATTTTTAAGCGTCAGCGGAATTCCGACAACAATGGAAGGGTTCCGAAGCATTTTTAAAAGTCAGCGGAATTCTGAGAACAATAGAAGAGTTGTGAAGCATTTTTAAGCGTCAGCGGAATTCCGAGAACAATGGAAGAATTCCGAAGCATTTTTAAACTTCAAAACTTCAGCAGAATTCCGAGAACAATGGAAGAGTTCCGAAGCATTCTTAAACTTCAGCGGAATTCCGAGAACAATGGAAGAGTTCCGAAGCATTTTTAAAAGTCAGCGGAATTCCGAGAACAATGGAAGAGTTCCGAAGCATTTTTAAACTTCAGCGGAATTCCGAGTACAATGGAAGAGTTCCGAAGCATTTTTAAAAGTCAGCGGAATTCCGAGAACAATGGAAGAGTTCCGAAGCATTTTTAAAAGTCAGCAGAATTCCGAGAACAATAGAAGGGTACCAAAGCATGTTTAAACTTCAGCGGAATTCTGAGAACAATGGAAGAGTTCTGAAGCATTTTTTAAAGTCAGCAGAATAAAGAGAACAATGGAAGAGTTGTGAAGCATTTTTAAACGTCAGTGGAATTCCAAGAACAATGGAAGAGTACTGAAGCATTTTTAAACGTCAGCGGAATTCCGAGAACAATGGAAGAGTTCCGAAGCATTTTTAAATGTAAGCGGAATTCTGAGAACAATGGAAGAGTTCCGAAGCATTTTTAAACTTCAGCAGAATTCCGAGAACAATGGAAGAGTTCCGAAGCATACTTAAACTTCAGCGGAATTCCGAGAACAATGGAAGAGTTTCGAAGCATTTTTAAAAGTCAGCGGAATTCCGAGAACAATAGAAGAGTTGTGAAGCAATTTTAAGAGTCAGCGGAATTCCGAGAACAATGGAAGAGTTCCGAAGCATTTTTAAACGTCAGCGGAATTCCGAGAACAATGGAAGAGTTCCGAAGCATTTTTAAACTTCAGCGGAATTTGGAGAACAATCGAAGAGTTCCGAAGCATTTTTAAAAGTCAGCGGAATTCCGAGAACAATGGAAGCTTTGTGAAGCATTTTTAAACGTCAGCGGAATTCCGAGAACAATGGAAGAGTTCCGAAGCATTTTTAAACGTCAGCGGAATTCCGAGAACAATGGAAGAGTTCTGAAGCCTTTTTAAATGTCAGCGGAATTCCGAGAACAATGGAAAAGTTCCGAAGCATTTTTAAATGTCAGCGGAATTCTGAGAACAATGGAAGAGTTTCGAAGCATTTTTAAAAGTCAGCGGAATTCCGAGAACAATAGAAGAGTTGTGAAGCAATTTTAAGAGTCAGCGGAATTCCGAGAAAAATGGAAGAGTTCCGAAGCATTTTTAAACGTCAGCGGAATTCCGAGAACAATGGAAGAGTTCTGAAGCATTTTTAAAAGTCAGCGGAATTCTGAGAACAATAGAAGAGTTGTGAAGCATTTTTAAGCGTCAGCGGAATTCCGAGAACAATGGAAGAATTCCGAAGCATTTTTAAACTTCAAAACTTCAGCGGAATTCTTAGAACAATGGAAGAGTTCCAAAGCATTTTTAAAAGTCAGCAGAATTCCAAGAACAATAGAAGGGTACCAAAGCATGTTTAAACTTCAGCGGAATTCTGAGAACAATGTAAGCGTTCCGAAGCATTTTTAAACTTCACCGCAATTCCGAGAACAATGGAAGAGTTCTGAAGCATTTTTAAACGTCAGCGGAATTCCGAGAACAATGGAAGAGTTCCGAAGCATTTTTAAACGTCAGCGGAATTCCGAGAACAATGGAAGAGTTCCGAAGCATTTTTAAACGTCAGCGGAATTCCGAGAACAATGGAAGACTTCTGAAGCATTTTTAAATGTCAGCGGAATTCTGAGAACAATGGAAGAGTTCCGAAGCATTTTTAAACTTCAGCAGAATTCCGAGAACAATGGAAGAGTTCCGAAGCATACTTAAACTTCAGCGGAATTCCGAGAACAATGGAAGAATTCTGAAGCATTTTTAAAAGTCAGCGGAATACCGAGAACAATGGAAGAGTTGTGAAGCATTTTTAAACGTCAGCGGAATTCCAGAACAATGGAAGAGTTCCGAAGCATTTTTAAATGTCAGCGGAATTCCGAGAACAATGGAAGAGTTCTGAAGCATTTTTAAACGTCATCGGATTTTGAAAACAATGGAAGATTTCCGAAGCATTTTTAAACGTCAGCGGAATTTGGAGAACAATCGAAGAGTTCCGAAGCAATTTTAAAAGTCAGCGGAATTCCGAGAACAATGGAAGAGTTGTGAAGCATTTTTAAACGTCAGTGGAATTCCAAGAACAATGGAAGAGTTCCGAAGCATTTTTAAATGTCAGCGGAATTCCGAGAACAATAGAAGAGTTGTGAAGCATTTTTAAGCGTCAGCGGAATTCCGAGAACAATGGAAGAGTTCCGAAGCATTTTTAAACTTCAGCAGAATTCCGAGAACAATGGAAGAGTTCCGAAGCATTTTTAAACTTCAGCAGAATTCCGAGAACAATGGAAGAGTTCCGAAGCATTCTTAAACTTCAGTGGAATTCCGAGAACAATGGAAGAGTTCTGAAGCATTTTTAAAAGTCAGCGGAATTCTGAGAACAATAGAAGAGTTGTGAAGCATTTTTAAGCGTCAGCGGAATTCCGAGAACAATGGAAGAATTCCGAAGCATTTTTAAACTTCAAAACTTCAGCGGAATTCTTAGAACAATGGAAGAGTTCCAAAGCATTTTTAAAAGTCAGCAGAATTCCAAGAACAATAGAAGGGTACCAAAGCATGTTTAAACTTCAGCGGAATTCTGAGAACAATGTAAGCGTTCCGAAGCATTTTTAAACTTCACCGCAATTCCGAGAACAATGGAAGAGTTCCGAAGCATTTTTAAACGTCAGCGGAATTCCGAGAACAATGGAAGAGTTCCGAAGCATTTTTAAGCGTCAGCGGAATTCCGAGAACAATGGAAGAGTTCCGAAGCATTTTTAAACTTCAGCAGAATTCCGAGAACAATGGAAGAGTTCCGAAGCATTTTTAAACTTCAGCAGAATTCCGAGAACAATGGAAGAGTTCCGAAGCATTCTTAAACTTCAGCGGAATTCCGAAAACAATGGAAGAGTTCCGAATCATTTTTAAATGTCAGCGGAATTCCGAGAACAATAGAAGAGTTGTGAAGCATTTTTAAGCGTCAGCGGAATTCCGACAACAATGGAAGAGTTCCGAAGCATTTTTAAAAGTCAGCGGAATTCTGAGAACAATAGAAGAGTTGTGAAGCATTTTTAAGCGTCAGCGGAATTCCGAGAACAATGGAAGAATTCCGAAGCATTTTTAAACTTCAAAACTTCAGCAGAATTCCGAGAACAATGGAAGAGTTCCGAAGCATTCTTAAACTTCAGCGGAATTCCGAGAACAATGGAAGAGTTCCGAAGCATTTTTAAAAGTCAGCGGAATTCCGAGAACAATGGAAGAGTTCCGAAGCATTCTTAAACTTCAGCGGAATTCCGAGTACAATGGAAGAGTTCCGAAGCATTTTTAAAAGTCAGCGGAATTCCGAGAACAATGGAAGAGTTCCGAAGCATTTTTAAACTTCAGCGGAATTCCGAGAACAATGGAAGAGTTCCGAAGCATTTTTAAAAGTCAGCGGAATTCCGAGAACAATGGAAGAGTTCCGAAGCATTCTTAAACTTCAGCGGAATTCCGAGTACAATGGAAGAGTTCCGAAGCATTTTTAAAAGTCAGCGGAATTCCGAGAACAATGGAAGAGTTCCGAAGCATTTTTAAACTTCAGCAGAATTCCGAGAACAATGGAAGAGTTCCGAAGCATACTTAAACTTCAGCGGAATTCCGAGAACAATGGAAGAGTTTCGAAGCATTTTTAAAAGTCAGCGGAATTCCGAGAACAATAGAAGAGTTGTGAAGCAATTTTAAGAGTCAGCGGAATTCCGAGAACAATGGAAGAGTTCCGAAGCATACTTAAACGTCAGCGGAATTCCGAGAACAATGGAAGAGTTCCGAAGCATTTTTAAACTTCAGCGGAATTTGGAGAACAATCGAAGAGTTCCGAAGCATTTTTAAAAGTCAGCGGAATTCCGAGAACAATGGAAGCTTTGTGAAGCATTTTTAAACGTCAGCGGAATTCCGAGAACAATGGAAGAGTTCCGAAGCATTTTTAAACGTCAGCGGAATTCCGAGAACAATAGAAGGGTACCAAAGCATGTTTAAACTTCAGCGGAATTCTGAGAACAATGTAAGCGTTCCGAAGCATTTTTAAACTTCACCGCAATTCCGAGAACAATGGAAGAGTTCCGAAGCATTTTTAAACGTCAGCGGAATTCCGAGAACAATGGAAGAGTTCCGAAGCATTTTTAAGCGTCAGCGGAATTCCGAGAACAATGGAAGAGTTCCGAAGCATTTTTAAACTTCAGCAGAATTCCGAGAACAATGGAAGAGTTCCGAAGCATTTTTAAACTTCAGCAGAATTCCGAGAACAATGGAAGAGTTCCGAAGCATTCTTAAACTTCAGCGGAATTCCGAAAACAATGGAAGAGTTCCGAATCATTTTTAAATGTCAGCGGAATTCCGAGAACAATAGAAGAGTTGTGAAGCATTTTTAAGCGTCAGCGGAATTCCGACAACAATGGAAGAGTTCCGAAGCATTTTTAAAAGTCAGCGGAATTCTGAGAACAATAGAAGAGTTGTGAAGCATTTTTAAGCGTCAGCGGAATTCCGAGAACAATGGAAGAATTCCGAAGCATTTTTAAACTTCAAAACTTCAGCAGAATTCCGAGAACAATGGAAGAGTTCCGAAGCATTCTTAAACTTCAGCGGAATTCCGAGAACAATGGAAGAGTTCCGAAGCATTTTTAAAAGTCAGCGGAATTCCGAGAACAATGGAAGAGTTCCGAAGCATTCTTAAACTTCAGCGGAATTCCGAGTACAATGGAAGAGTTCCGAAGCATTTTTAAAAGTCAGCGGAATTCCGAGAACAATGGAAGAGTTCCGAAGCATTTTTAAACTTCAGCGGAATTCCGAGAACAATGGAAGAGTTCCGAAGCATTTTTAAAAGTCAGCGGAATTCCGAGAACAATGGAAGAGTTCCGAAGCATTCTTAAACTTCAGCGGAATTCCGAGTACAATGGAAGAGTTCCGAAGCATTTTTAAAAGTCAGCGGAATTCCGAGAACAATGGAAGAGTTCCGAAGCATTTTTAAACTTCAGCAGAATTCCGAGAACAATGGAAGAGTTCCGAAGCATACTTAAACTTCAGCGGAATTCCGAGAACAATGGAAGAGTTTCGAAGCATTTTTAAAAGTCAGCGGAATTCCGAGAACAATAGAAGAGTTGTGAAGCAATTTTAAGAGTCAGCGGAATTCCGAGAACAATGGAAGAGTTCCGAAGCATACTTAAACGTCAGCGGAATTCCGAGAACAATGGAAGAGTTCCGAAGCATTTTTAAACTTCAGCGGAATTTGGAGAACAATCGAAGAGTTCCGAAGCATTTTTAAAAGTCAGCGGAATTCCGAGAACAATGGAAGCTTTGTGAAGCATTTTTAAACGTCAGCGGAATTCCGAGAACAATGGAAGAGTTCCGAAGCATTTTTAAACGTCAGCGGAATTCCGAGAACAATGGAAGAGTTCTGAAGCCTTTTTAAATGTCAGCGGAATTCCGAGAACAATGGAAAAGTTCCGAAGCATTTTTAAATGTCAGCGGAATTCTGAGAACAATGGAAGAGTTTCGAAGCATTTTTAAAAGTCAGCGGAATTCCGAGAACAATAGAAGAGTTGTGAAGCAATTTTAAGAGTCAGCGGAATTCCGAGAAAAATGGAAGAGTTCCGAAGCATTTTTAAACGTCAGCGGAATTCCGAGAACAATGGAAGAGTTCTGAAGCATTTTTAAAAGTCAGCGGAATTCTGAGAACAATAGAAGAGTTGTGAAGCATTTTTAAGCGTCAGCGGAATTCCGAGAACAATGGAAGAATTCCGAAGCATTTTTAAACTTCAAAACTTCAGCGGAATTCTTAGAACAATGGAAGAGTTCCAAAGCATTTTTAAAAGTCAGCAGAATTCCAAGAACAATAGAAGGGTACCAAAGCATGTTTAAACTTCAGCGGAATTCTGAGAACAATGTAAGCGTTCCGAAGCATTTTTAAACTTCACCGCAATTCCGAGAACAATGGAAGAGTTCCGAAGCATTTTTAAACGTCAGCGGAATTCCGAGAACAATGGAAGAGTTCCGAAGCATTTTTAAGCGTCAGCGGAATTCCGAGAACAATGGAAGAGTTCCGAAGCATTTTTAAACTTCAGCAGAATTCCGAGAACAATGGAAGAGTTCCGAAGCATTTTTAAACTTCAGCAGAATTCCGAGAACAATGGAAGAGTTCCGAAGCATTCTTAAACTTCAGCGGAATTCCGAAAACAATGGAAGAGTTCCGAATCATTTTTAAATGTCAGCGGAATTCCGAGAACAATAGAAGAGTTGTGAAGCATTTTTAAGCGTCAGCGGAATTCCGACAACAATGGAAGAGTTCCGAAGCATTTTTAAAAGTCAGCGGAATTCTGAGAACAATAGAAGAGTTGTGAAGCATTTTTAAGCGTCAGCGGAATTCCGAGAACAATGGAAGAATTCCGAAGCATTTTTAAACTTCAAAACTTCAGCAGAATTCCGAGAACAATGGAAGAGTTCCGAAGCATTCTTAAACTTCAGCGGAATTCCGAGAACAATGGAAGAGTTCCGAAGCATTTTTAAAAGTCAGCGGAATTCCGAGAACAATGGAAGAGTTCCGAAGCATTCTTAAACTTCAGCGGAATTCCGAGTACAATGGAAGAGTTCCGAAGCATTTTTAAAAGTCAGCGGAATTCCGAGAACAATGGAAGAGTTCCGAAGCATTTTTAAAAGTCAGCAGAATTCCGAGAACAATAGAAGGGTACCAAAGCATGTTTAAACTTCAGCGGAATTCTGAGAACAATGGAAGAGTTCTGAAGCATTTTTTAAAGTCAGCGGAATAACGAGAACAATGGAAGAGTTGTGAAGCATTTTTAAACGTCAGTGGAATTCCAAGAACAATGGAAGAGTACTGAAGCATTTTTAAACGTCAGCGGAATTCCGAGAACAATGGAAGAGTTCCGAAGCATTTTTAAATGTAAGCGGAATTCTGAGAACAATGGAAGAGTTCCGAAGCATTTTTAAACTTCAGCAGAATTCCGAGAACAATGGAAGAGTTCCGAAGCATACTTAAACTTCAGCGGAATTTGGAGAACAATCGAAGAGTTCCGAAGCATTTTTAAAAGTCAGCGGAATTCCGAGAACAATGGAAGCTTTGTGAAGCATTTTTAAACGTCAGCGGAATTCCGAGAACAATGGAAGAGTTCCGAAGCATTTTTAAACGTCAGCGGAATTCCGAGAACAATGGAAGAGTTCTGAAGCCTTTTTAAATGTCAGCGGAATTCCGAGAACAATGGAAAAGTTCCGAAGCATTTTTAAATGTCAGCGGAATTCTGAGAACAATGGAAGAGTTTCGAAGCATTTTTAAAAGTCAGCGGAATTCCGAGAACAATAGAAGAGTTGTGAAGCAATTTTAAGAGTCAGCGGAATTCCGAGAAAAATGGAAGAGTTCCGAAGCATTTTTAAACGTCAGCGGAATTCCGAGAACAATGGAAGAGTTCTGAAGCATTTTTAAAAGTCAGCGGAATTCTGAGAACAATAGAAGAGTTGTGAAGCATTTTTAAGCGTCAGCGGAATTCCGAGAACAATGGAAGAATTCCGAAGCATTTTTAAACTTCAAAACTTCAGCGGAATTCTTAGAACAATGGAAGAGTTCCAAAGCATTTTTAAAAGTCAGCAGAATTCCAAGAACAATAGAAGGGTACCAAAGCATGTTTAAACTTCAGCGGAATTCTGAGAACAATGTAAGCGTTCCGAAGCATTTTTAAACTTCACCGCAATTCCGAGAACAATGGAAGAGTTCCGAAGCATTTTTAAACGTCAGCGGAATTCCTAGAACAATGGAAGAGTTCCGAAGCATTTTTAAACGTCAGCGGAATTCCGAGAACAATGGAAGAGTTCCGAAGCATTTTTAAATGTAAGCGGAATTCTGAGAACAATGGAAGAGTTCCGAAGCATTTTTAAACTTCAGCAGAATTCCGAGAACAATGGAAGAGTTCCGAAGCATACTTAAACTTCAGCGGAATTCCGAGAACAATGGAAGAGTTTCGAAGCATTTTTAAAAGTCAGCGGAATTCTGAGAACAATGGAAGAGTTCCGAAGCATTTTTAAACTTCAGCAGAATTCCGAGAACAATGGAAGAGTTCCGAAGCATACTTAAACTTCAGCGGAATTCCGAGAACAATGGAAGAGTTTCGAAGCATTTTTAAAAGTCAGCGGAATTCCGAGAACAATAGAAGAGTTGTGAAGCAATTTTAAGAGTCAGCGGAATTCCGAGAACAATGGAAGAGTTCCGAAGCATTTTTAAACGTCAGCGGAATTCCGAGAACAATGGAAGAGTTCCGAAGCATTTTTAAACTTCAGCGGAATTTGGAGAACAATCGAAGAGTTCCGAAGCATTTTTAAAAGTCAGCGGAATTCCGAGAACAATGGAAGCTTTGTGAAGCATTTTTAAACGTCAGCGGAATTCTGAGAACAATGGAAGAGTTCCGAAGCATTTTTAAACGTCAGCGGAATTCCGAGAACAATGGAAGAGTTCTGAAGCCTTTTTAAATGTCAGCGGAATTCCGAGAACAATGGAAAAGTTCCGAAGCATTTTTAAATGTCAGCGGAATTCTGAGAACAATGGAAGAGTTCCGAAGCATTTTTAAACTTCAGCAGAATTCCGAGAACAATGGAAGAGTTACGAAGCATCCTTAATCTTCAGCGGAATTCCGAGAACAATGGAAGAGTTCCGAAGCATTTTTAAACGTCAGCGGAATTCCGAGAACAATGGAAGAGTTCTGAAGCATTTTTAAACGTCAGCGGAATTTTGAAAACAATGGAAGATTTCCGAAGCATTTTTAAACGTCAGCGGAATTCTGCGAACACTGGAAGAGTTCCGAAGCATTTTTAAACTTCAGCGGAATTTGGAGAACAATCGAAGAGTTCCGAAGCATTTTTAAAAGTCAGCGGAATTCCGAGAACAATGGAAGCTTTGTGAAGCATTTTTAAACGTCAGCGGAATTCCGAGAACAATGGAAGAGTTCCGAAGCATTTATAAATGTCAGCGGAATTCCGAGAACAATGGAAGAGTTCTGAAGCCTTTTTAAATGTCAGCGGAATTCCGAGAACAATGGAAGAGTTCCGAAGCATTTTTAAATGTCAGCGGAATTCTGAGAACAATGGAAGAGTTCCGAAGCATTTTTAAACTTCAGCAGAATTCCGAGAACAATCGAAGAGTTCCGAAGCATACTTAAACTTCAGCAGAATTCCGAGAACAATGGAAGAGTTCTGAAGCATTTTTTAAAGTCAGCGGAATAACGAGAACAATGGAAGAGTTGTGAAGTATTTTTAAACGTCAGTGGAATTCCAAGAACAATGGAAGAGTTCCGAAGCATTTTTAAACGTCAGCGGAATTCCGAGAACAATGGAAGAGTTCCGAAGCATTTTTAAATGTAAGCGGAATTCTGAGAACAATGGAAGAGTTCCGAAGCATTTTTAAACTTCAGCAGAATTCCGAGAACAATGGAAGAGTTCCGAAGCATACTTAAACTTCAGCGGAATTCCGAGAACAATGGAAGAGTTTCGAAGCATTTTTAAAAGTCAGCGGAATTCCGAGAACAATAGAAGAGTTGTGAAGCAATTTTAAGAGTCAGCGGAATTCCGAGAACAATGGAAGAGTTCCGAAGCATTTTTAAACGTCAGCGGAATTCCGAGAACAATGGAAGAGTTCCGAAGCATTTTTAAACTTCAGCGGAATTTGGAGAACAATCGAAGAGTTCCGAAGCATTTTTAAATGTCAGCGGAATTCCGAGAACAATGGAAGCTTTGAGAAGCATTTTTAAACGTCAGCGGAATTCCGAGAACAATGGAAGAGTTCCGAAGCATTTTTAAACGTCAGCGGAATTCCGAGAACAATGGAAGAGTTCTGAAGCCTTTTTAAATGTCAGCGGAATTCCGAGAACAATGGAAAAGTTCCGAAGCATTTTTAAATGTCAGCGGAATTCTGAGAACAATGGAAGAGTTCCGAAGCATTTTTAAACTTCAGCAGAATTCCGAGAACAATGGAAGAGTTCCGAAGCATACTTAATCTTCAGCGGATTTCCGAGAACAATGGAAGAGTTTCGAAGCATTTTTAAAAGTCAGCGGAATTCCGAGAACAATAGAAGAGTTGTGAAGCAATTTTAAGAGTCAGCGGAATTCCGAGAACAATGGAAGAGTTCCGAAGCATTTTTAAACGTCAGCGGAATTCCGAGAACAATGGAAGAGTTCTGAAGCATTTTTAAAAGTCAGCGGAATTCTGAGAACAAGAGAAGAGTTGTGAAGCATTTTTAAGCGTCAGCGGAATTCCGAGAACAATGGAAGAATTCCGAAGCATTTTTAAACTTCAAAACTTCAGCGGAATTCTTAGAACAATGGAAGAGTTCCAAAGCATTTTTAAAAGTCAGCAGAATTCCGAGAACAAAAGAAGGGTACCAAAGCATGTTTAAACTTCAGCGGAATTCTGAGAACAATGTAAGCGTTCCGAAGCATTTTTAAACTTCACCGCAATTCCGAGAACAATGGAAGAGTTCCGAAGCATTTTTAAACGTCTGCGGAATTCCGAGAACAATGGAAGAGTTCCGAAGCATTTTTAAACGTCAGCGGAATTCCGAGAACAATGGAAGAGTTCCGAAGCATTTTTAAATGTAAGCGGAATTCTGAGAACAATGGAAGAGTTCCGAAGCATTTTTAAACTTCAGCAGAATTCCGAGAACAATGGAAGAGTTCCGAAGCATACTTAAACTTTAGCGGAATTCCGAGAACAATGGAAGAGTTTCGAAGCATTTTTAAAAGTCAGCGGAATTCCGAGAACAATAGAAGAGTTGTGAAGCAATTTTAAGAGTCAGCGGAATTCCGAGAACAATGGAAGAGTTCCGAAGCATTTTTAAACGTCAGCGGAATTCCGAGAACAATGGAAGAGTTCCGAAGCATTTTTAAACGTCAGCGGAATTCCGAGAACAATGGAAGAGTTCTGAAGCCTTTTTAAATGTCAGCGGAATTCCGAGAACAATGGAAGACTTCTGAAGCATTTTTAAATGTCAGAGGAATTCTGAGAACAATGGAAGAGTTCCGAAGCATTTTTAAACTTCAGCAGAATTCCGAGAACAATGGAAGAGTTCCGAAGCATACTTAAACTTCAGCGGAATTCCGAGAACAATGGAAGAATTCTGAAGCATTTTTAAAAGTCAGCGGAATACCGAGAACAATGGAAGAGTTGTGAAGCATTTTTAAACGTCAGCGGAATTCCAGAACAATGGAAGAGTTCCGAAGCATTTTTAAATGTCAGCGGAATTCCGAGAACAATGGAAGAGTTCTGAAGCATTTTTAAACGTCATCGGATTTTGAAAACAATGGAAGATTTCCGAAGCATTTTTAAACGTCAGCGGAATTTGGAGAACAATCGAAGAGTTCCGAAGCAATTTTAAAAGTCAGCGGAATTCCGAGAACAATGGAAGAGTTGTGAAGCATTTTTAAACGTCAGTGGAATTCCAAGAACAATGGAAGAGTTCCGAATCATTTTTAAATGTCAGCGGAATTCCGAGAACAATAGAAGAGTTGTGAAGCATTTTTAAGCGTCAGCGGAATTCCGAGAACAATGGAAGAATTCCGAAGCATTTTTAAACTTCAAAACTTCAGCAGAATTCCGAGAACAATGGAAGAGTTCCGAAGCATTCTTAAACTTCAGCGGAATTCCGAGAACAATGGAAGAGTTCCGAAGCATTTTTAAAAGTCAGCGGAATTCCGAGAACAATGGAAGAGTTCCGAAGCATTCTTAAACTTCAGCGGAATTCCGAGTACAATGGAAGAGTTCCGAAGCATTTTTAAAAGTCAGCGGAATTCCGAGAACAATGGAAGAGTTCCGAAGCATTTTTAAAAGTCAGCAGAATTCCGAGAACAATAGAAGGGTACCAAAGCATGTTTAAACTTCAGCGGAATTCTGAGAACAATGGAAGAGTTCTGAAGCATTTTTTAAAGTCAGCGGAATAACGAGAACAATGGAAGAGTTGTGAAGCATTTTTAAACGTCAGTGGAATTCCAAGAACAATGGAAGAGTACTGAAGCATTTTTAAACGTCAGCGGAATTCCGAGAACAATGGAAGAGTTCCGAAGCATTTTTAAATGTAAGCGGAATTCTGAGAACAATGGAAGAGTTCCGAAGCATTTTTAAACTTCAGCAGAATTCCGAGAACAATGGAAGAGTTCCGAAGCATACTTAAACTTCAGCGGAATTCCGAGAACAATGGAAGCTTTGTGAAGCATTTTTAAAAGTCAGCGGAATTCCGAGAACAATGGAAGCTTTGTGAAGCATTTTTAAACGTCAGCGGAATTCCGAGAACAATGGAAGAGTTCCGAAGCATTTTTAAACGTCAGCGGAATTCCGAGAACAATGGAAGAGTTCTGAAGCCTTTTTAAATGTCAGCGGAATTCCGAGAACAATGGAAAAGTTCCGAAGCATTTTTAAATGTCAGCGGAATTCTGAGAACAATGGAAGAGTTTCGAAGCATTTTTAAAAGTCAGCGGAATTCCGAGAACAATAGAAGAGTTGTGAAGCAATTTTAAGAGTCAGCGGAATTCCGAGAAAAATGGAAGAGTTCCGAAGCATTTTTAAACGTCAGCGGAATTCCGAGAACAATGGAAGAGTTCTGAAGCATTTTTAAAAGTCAGCGGAATTCTGAGAACAATAGAAGAGTTGTGAAGCATTTTTAAGCGTCAGCGGAATTCCGAGAACAATGGAAGAATTCCGAAGCATTTTTAAACTTCAAAACTTCAGCGGAATTCTTAGAACAATGGAAGAGTTCCAAAGCATTTTTAAAAGTCAGCAGAATTCCAAGAACAATAGAAGGGTACCAAAGCATGTTTAAACTTCAGCGGAATTCTGAGAACAATGTAAGCGTTCCGAAGCATTTTTAAACTTCACCGCAATTCCGAGAACAATGGAAGAGTTCCGAAGCATTTTTAAACGTCAGCGGAATTCCTAGAACAATGGAAGAGTTCCGAAGCATTTTTAAACGTCAGCGGAATTCCGAGAACAATGGAAGAGTTCCGAAGCATTTTTAAATGTAAGCGGAATTCTGAGAACAATGGAAGAGTTCCGAAGCATTTTTAAACTTCAGCAGAATTCCGAGAACAATGGAAGCTTTGTGAAGCATTTTTAAACGTCAGCGGAATTCCGAGAACAATGGAAGAGTTCTGAAGCATTTTTAAACGTCAGCGGAATTTTGAAAACAATGGAAGATTTCCGAAGCATTTTTAAACGTCAGCGGAATTCTGCGAACACTGGAAGAGTTCCGAAGCATTTTTAAACTTCAGCGGAATTTGGAGAACAATCGAAGAGTTCCGAAGCATTTTTAAAAGTCAGCGGAATTCCGAGAACAATGGAAGCTTTGTGAAGCATTTTTAAACGTCAGCGGAATTCCGAGAACAATGGAAGAGTTCCGAAGCATTTTTAAACGTCAGCGGAATTCCGAGAACAATGGAAGAGTTCTGAAGCCTTTTTAAATGTCAGCGGAATTCCGAGAACAATGGAAGAGTTCCGAAGCATTTTTAAATGTCAGAGGAATTCTGAGAACAATGGAAGAGTTCCGAAGCATTTTTA
Source organism: Phyllobates terribilis (assembly GCF_046119375.1). Taxonomy (NCBI): domain Eukaryota; kingdom Metazoa; phylum Chordata; class Amphibia; order Anura; family Dendrobatidae; genus Phyllobates; species Phyllobates terribilis. Next base: position 6,570,810 of record NW_027362788.1, on the reverse strand, counting down.
AACTTCAGCAGAATTCCGAGAACAATCGAAGAGTTCCGAAGCATACTTAAACTTCAGCAGAATTCCGAGAACAATGGAAGAGTTCTGAAGCATTTTTAAAGTCAGCGGAATAACGAGAACAATGGAAGAGTTGTGAAGTATTTTTAAACGTCAGTGGAATTCCAAGAACAATAGAAGAGTTGTGAAGCAATTTTAAGAGTCACCGGAATTCCGAGAACAATGGAAGAGTTCCGAAGCATTTTTAAATGTAAGCGGATTTCTGAGAACAATGGAAGAGTTCCGAAGCATTTTTAAACTTCAGCAGAATTCCGAGAACAATGGAAGAGTTCCGAAGCATACTTAAACTTCAGCGGAATTCCGAGAACAATGGAAGAGTTTCGAAGCATTTTTAAAAGTCAGCGGAATTCCAAGAACAATAGAAGAGTTGTGAAGCAATTTTAAGAGTCAGCGGAATTCCGAGAACAATGGAAGAGTTCCGAAGCATTTTTAAATGTAAGCGGAATTCTGAGAACAATGGAAGAGTTCCGAAGCATTTTTAAACTTCAGCAGAATTCCGAGAACAATGGAAGAGTTCCGAAGCATACTTAAACTTCAGCGGAATTCCGAGAACAATGGAAGAGTTTCGAAGCATTTTTAAAAGTCAGCGGAATTCCGAGAACAATAGAAGAGTTGTGAAGCAATTTTAAGAGTCAGCGGAATTCCGAGAACAATGGAAGATTTCCGAAGCATTTTTAAACGTCAGCGGAATTCCGAGAACAATGGAAGAGTTCCGAAGCATTTTTAAACTTCAGCGGAATTTGGAGAACAATCGAAGAGTTCCGAAGCATTTTTAAAAGTCAGCGGAATTCCGAGAACAATGGAAGCTTTGTGAAGCATTTTTAAACGTCAGCGGAATTCCGAGAACAATGGAAGAGTTCCGAAGCATTTTTAAACGTCAGCGGAATTCCGAGAACAATGGAAGAGTTCTGAAGCCTTTTTAAATGTCAGCGGAATTCCGAGAACAATGGAAGAGTTCCGAAGCATTTTTAAATGTCAGCGGAATTCTGAGAACAATGGAAGAGTTCCGAAGCATTTTTAAACTTCAGCAGAATTCCGAGAACAATCGAAGAGTTCCGAAGCATACTTAAACTTCAGCAGAATTCCGAGAACAATGGAAGAGTTCTGAAGCATTTTTTAAAGTCAGCGGAATAACGAGAACAATGGAAGAGTTGTGAAGTATTTTTAAACGTCAGTGGAATTCCAAGAACAATGGAAGAGTTCCGAAGCATTTTTAAACGTCAGCGGAATTCCGAGAACAATGGAAGAGTTCCGAAGCATTTTTAAATGTAAGCGGAATTCTGAGAACAATGGAAGAGTTCCGAAGCATTTTTAAACTTCAGCAGAATTCCGAGAACAATGGAAGAGTTCCGAAGCATACTTAAACTTCAGCGGAATTCCGAGAACAATGGAAGAGTTTCGAAGCATTTTTAAAAGTCAGCGGAATTCCGAGAACAATAGAAGAGTTGTGAAGCAATTTTAAGAGTCAGCGGAATTCCGAGAACAATGGAAGAGTTCCGAAGCATTTTTAAACGTCAGCGGAATTCCGAGAACAATGGAAGAGTTCCGAAGCATTTTTAAACTTCAGCAGAATTTGGAGAACAATCGAAGAGTTCCGAAGCATTTTTAAATGTCAGCGGAATTCCGAGAACAATGGAAGCTTTGAGAAGCATTTTTAAACGTCAGCGGAATTCCGAGAACAATGGAAGAGTTCCGAAGCATTTTTAAACGTCAGCGGAATTCCGAGAACAATGGAAGAGTTCTGAAGCCTTTTTAAATGTCAGCGGAATTCCGAGAACAATGGAAAAGTTCCGAAGCATTTTTAAATGTCAGCGGAATTCTGAGAACAATGGAAGAGTTCCGAAGCATTTTTAAACTTCAGCAGAATTCCGAGAACAATGGAAGAGTTCCGAAGCATACTTAATCTTCAGCAGATTTCCGAGAACAATGGAAGAGTTTCGAAGCATTTTTAAAAGTCAGCGGAATTCCGAGAACAATAGAAGAGTTGTGAAGCAATTTTAAGAGTCAGCGGAATTCCGAGAACAATGGAAGAGTTCCGAAGCATTTTTAAACGTCAGCGGAATTCCGAGAACAATGGAAGAGTTCTGAAGCATTTTTAAAAGTCAGCGGAATTCTGAGAACAAGAGAAGAGTTGTGAAGCATTTTTAAGCGTCAGCGGAATTCCGAGAACAATGGAAGAATTCCGAAGCATTTTTAAACTTCAAAACTTCAGCGGAATTCTTAGAACAATGGAAGAGTTCCAAAGCATTTTTAAAAGTCAGCAGAATTCCGAGAACAAAAGAAGGGTACCAAAGCATGTTTAAACTTCAGCGGAATTCTGAGAACAATGTAAGCGTTCCGAAGCATTTTTAAACTTCACCGCAATTCCGAGAACAATGGAAGAGTTCCGAAGCATTTTTAAACGTCAGCGGAATTCCGAGAACAATGGAAGAGTTCCGAAGCATTTTTAAACGTCAGCGGAATTCCGAGAACAATGGAAGAGTTCCGAAGCATTTTTAAATGTAAGCGGAATTCTGAGAACAATGGAAGAGTTCCGAAGCATTTTTAAACTTCAGCAGAATTCCGAGAACAATGGAAGAGTTCCGAAGCATACTTAAACTTTAGCGGAATTCCGAGAACAATGGAAGAGTTTCGAAGCATTTTTAAAAGTCAGCGGAATTCCGAGAACAATAGAAGAGTTGTGAAGCAATTTTAAGAGTCAGCGGAATTCCGAGAACAATGGAAGATTTCCGAAGCATTTTTAAACGTCAGCGGAATTCCGAGAACAATGGAAGAGTTCCGAAGCATTTTTAAACTTCAGCGGAATTTGGAGAACAATCGAAGAGTTCCGAAGCATTTTTAAAAGTCAGCGGAATTCCGAGAACAATGGAAGCTTTGTGAAGCATTTTTAAACGTCAGCGGAATTCCGAGAACAATGGAAGAGTTCCGAAGCATTTTTAAACTTCACCGCAATTCCGAGAACAATGGAAGAGTTCCGAAGCATTTTTAAACGTCAGCGGAATTCTGCGAACACTGGAAGAGTTCCGAAGCATTTTTAAAAGTCAGCGGAATTCCGAGAACAATGGAAGCTTTGTGAAGCATTTTTAAACGTCAGCGGAATTCCGAGAACAATGGAAGAGTTCTGAAGCATTTTTAAACGTCAGCGGAATTTTGAAAACAATGGAAGATTTCCGAAGCATTTTTAAACGTCAGCGGAATTCTGCGAACACTGGAAGAGTTCCGAAGCATTTTTAAACTTCAGCAGAATTCCGAGAACAATGGAAGAGTTCCGAAGCATACTTAAACTTCAGCGGAATTCCGAGAACAATGGAAGAGTTTCGAAGCATTTTTAAAAGTCAGCGGAATTCCGAGAACAATAGAAGAGTTGTGAAGCAATTTTAAGAGTCAGCGGAATTCCGAGAACAATGGAAGAGTTCCGAAGCATTTTTAAATGTAAGCGGATTTCTGAGAACAATGGAAGAGTTCCGAAGCATTTTTAAACTTCAGCAGAATTCCGAGAACAATGGAAGAGTTCCGAAGCATACTTAAACTTCAGCGGAATTCCGAGAACAATGGAAGAGTTTCGAAGCATTTTTAAAAGTCAGCGGAATTCCAAGAACAATAGAAGAGTTGTGAAGCAATTTTAAGAGTCAGCGGAATTCCGAGAACAATGGAAGGGTTCCGAAGCATTTTTAAATGTAAGCGGAATTCTGAGAACAATGGAAGAGTTCCGAAGCATTTTTAAACTTCAGCAGAATTCCGAGAACAATGGAAGAGTTCCGAAGCATACTTAAACTTCAGCGGAATTCCGAGAACAATGGAAGAGTTTCGAAGCATTTTTAAAAGTCAACGGAATTCCGAGAACAATAGAAGAGTTGTGAAGCAATTTTAAGAGTCAGCGGAATTCCGAGAACAATGGAAGATTTCCGAAGCATTTTTAAACGTCAGCGGAATTCCGAGAACAATGGAAGAGTTCCGAAGCATTTTTAAACTTCAGCGGAATTTGGAGAACAATCGAAGAGTTCCGAAGCATTTTTAAAAGTCAGCGGAATTCCGAGAACAATGGAAGCTTTGTGAAGCATTTTTAAACGTCAGCGGAATTCCGAGAACAATGGAAGAGTTCCGAAGCATTTTTAAACGTCAGCGGAATTCCGAGAACAATCTAAGAGTTCTGAAGCCTTTTTAAATGTCAGCGGAATTCCGAGAACAATGGAAGAGTTCCGAAGCATTTTTAAATGTCAGCGGAATTCTGAGAACAATGGAAGAGTTCCGAAGCATTTTTAAACTTCAGCAGAATTCCGAGAACAATCGAAGAGTTCCGAAGCATACTTAAACTTCAGCAGAATTCCGAGAACAATGGAAGAGTTCTGAAGCATTTTTTAAAGTCAGCGGAATAACGAGAACAATGGAAGAGTTGTGAAGTATTTTTAAACGTCAGTGGAATTCCAAGAACAATGGAAGAGTTCCGAAGCATTTTTAAACGTCAGCGGAATTCCGAGAACAATGGAAGAGTTCCGAAGCATTTTTAAATGTAAGCGGAATTCTGAGAACAATGGAAGAGTTCCGAAGCATTTTTAAACTTCAGCAGAATTCCGAGAACAATGGAAGAGTTCCGAAGCATACTTAAACTTCAGCGGAATTCCGAGAACAATGGAAGAGTTTCGAAGCATTTTTAAAAGTCAGCGGAATTCCGAGAACAATAGAAGAGTTGTGAAGCAATTTTAAGAGTCAGCGGAATTCCGAGAACAATGGAAGAGTTCCGAAGCATTTTTAAACGTCAGCGGAATTCCGAGAACAATGGAAGAGTTCCGAAGCATTTTTAAATGTCAGCGGAATTCCGAGAACAATGGAAGCTTTGAGAAGCATTTTTAAACGTCAGCGGAATTCCGAGAACAATGGAAGAGTTCCGAAGCATTTTTAAACGTCAGCGGAATTCCGAGAACAATGGAAGAGTTCTGAAGCCTTTTTAAATGTCAGCGGAATTCCGAGAACAATGGAAAAGTTCCGAAGCATTTTTAAATGTCAGCGGAATTCTGAGAACAATGGAAGAGTTCCGAAGCATTTTTAAACTTCAGCAGAATTCCGAGAACAATGGAAGAGTTCCGAAGCATACTTAATCTTCAGCAGATTTCCGAGAACAATGGAAGAGTTTCGAAGCATTTTTAAAAGTCAGCGGAATTCCGAGAACAATAGAAGAGTTGTGAAGCAATTTTAAGAGTCAGCGGAATTCCGAGAACAATGGAAGAGTTCCGAAGCATTTTTAAACGTCAGCGGAATTCCGAGAACAATGGAAGAGTTCTGAAGCATTTTTAAAAGTCAGCGGAATTCTGAGAACAAGAGAAGAGTTGTGAAGCATTTTTAAGCGTCAGCGGAATTCCGAGAACAATGGAAGAATTCCGAAGCATTTTTAAACTTCAAAACTTCAGCGGAATTATTAGAACAATGGAAGAGTTCCAAAGCATTTTTAAAAGTCAGCAGAATTCCGAGAACAAAAGAAGGGTACCGAAGCATGTTTAAACTTCAGCGGAATTCTGAGAACAATGTAAGCGTTCCGAAGCATTTTTAAACTTCACCGCAATTCCGAGAACAATGGAAGAGTTCCGAAGCATTTTTAAACGTCAGCGGAATTCCGAGAACAATGGAAGAGTTCCGAAGCATTTTTAAACGTCAGCGGAATTCCGAGAACAATGGAAGAGTTCCGAAGCATTTTTAAATGTAAGCGGAATTCTGAGAACAATGGAAGAGTTCCGAAGCATTTTTAAACTTCAGCAGAATTCCGAGAACAATGGAAGAGTTCCGAAGCATACTTAAACTTTAGCGGAATTCCGAGAACAATGGAAGAGTTTCGAAGCATTTTTAAAAGTCAGCGGAATTCCGAGAACAATAGAAGAGTTGTGAAGCAATTTTAAGAGTCAGCGGAATTCCGAGAACAATGGAAGATTTCCGAAGCATTTTTAAACGTCAGCGGAATTCCGAGAACAATGGAAGAGTTCCGAAGCATTTTTAAACTTCAGCGGAATTTGGAGAACAATCGAAGAGTTCCGAAGCATTTTTAAAAGTCAGCGGAATTCCGAGAACAATGGAAGCTTTGTGAAGCATTTTTAAACGTCAGCGGAATTCCGAGAACAATGGAAGAGTTCCGAAGCATTTTTAAACTTCACCGCAATTCCGAGAACAATGGAAGAGTTCCGAAGCATTTTTAAACGTCAGCGGAATTCCGAGAACAATGGAAGAGTTCCGAAGCATTTTTAAACGTCAGCGGAATTCCGAGAACAATGGAAAAGTTCCGAAGCATTTTTAAACGTCAGCGGAATTCCGAGAACAATGGAAGAGTTCCGAAGCATTTTTAAACTTCAGCGGAATTTGGAGAACAATCGAAGAGTTCCGAAGCATTTTTAAAAGTCAGCGGAATTCCGAGAACAATGGAAGCTTTGTGAAGCATTTTTAAACGTCAGCGGAATTCCGAGAACAATGGAAGAGTTCTGAAGCATTTTTAAACGTCAGCGGAATTTTGAAAACAATGGAAGATTTCCGAAGCATTTTTAAACGTCAGCGGAATTCTGCGAACACTGGAAGAGTTCCGAAGCATTTTTAAACTTCAGCGGAATTTGGAGAACAATCGAAGAGTTCCGAAGCATTTTTAAAAGTCAGCGGAATTCCGAGAACAATGGAAGCTTTGTGAAGCATTTTTAAACGTCAGCGGAATTCCGAGAACAATGGAAGAGTTCCGAAGCATTTTTAAACGTCAGCGGAATTCCGAGAACAATGGAAGAGTTCTGAAGCCTTTTTAAATGTCAGCGGAATTCCGAGAACAATGGAAAAGTTCCGAAGCATTTTTAAATGTCAGCGGAATTCTGAGAACAATGGAAGAGTTTCGAAGCATTTTTAAAAGTCAGCGGAATTCCGAGAACAATAGAAGAGTTGTGAAGCAATTTTAAGAGTCAGCGGAATTCCGAGAAAAATGGAAGAGTTCCGAAGCATTTTTAAAAGTCAGCGGAATTCTGAGAACAAGAGAAGAGTTGTGAAGCATTTTTAAGCGTCAGCGGAATTCCGAGAACAATGGAAGAATTCCGAAGCATTTTTAAACTTCAAAACTTCAGCGGAATTCTTAGAACAATGGAAGAGTTCCAAAGCATTTTTAAAAGTCAGCAGAATTCCGAGAACAAAAGAAGGGTACCAAAGCATGTTTAAACTTCAGCGGAATTCTGAGAACAATGTAAGCGTTCCGAAGCATTTTTAAACTTCACCGCAATTCCGAGAACAATGGAAGAGTTCCGAAGCATTTTTAAACGTCAGCGGAATTCCGAGAACAATGGAAGAGTTCCGAAGCATTTTTAAACGTCAGCGGAATTCCGAGAACAATGGAAGAGTTCCGAAGCATTTTTAAATGTAAGCGGAATTCTGAGAACAATGGAAGAGTTCCGAAGCATTTTTAAACTTCAGCAGAATTCCGAGAACAATGGAAGAGTTCCGAAGCATACTTAAACTTTAGCGGAATTCCGAGAACAATGGAAGAGTTTCGAAGCATTTTTAAAAGTCAGCGGAATTCCGAGAACAATAGAAGAGTTGTGAAGCAATTTTAAGAGTCAGCGGAATTCCGAGAACAATGGAAGATTTCCGAAGCATTTTTAAACGTCAGCGGAATTCCGAGAACAATGGAAGAGTTCCGAAGCATTTTTAAACTTCAGCGGAATTTGGAGAACAATCGAAGAGTTCCGAAGCATTTTTAAAAGTCAGCGGAATTCCGAGAACAATGGAAGCTTTGTGAAGCATTTTTAAACGTCAGCGGAATTCCGAGAACAATGGAAGAGTTCCGAAGCATTTTTAAACTTCACCGCAATTCCGAGAACAATGGAAGAGTTCCGAAGCATTTTTAAACGTCAGCGGAATTCTGCGAACACTGGAAGAGTTCCGAAGCATTTTTAAAAGTCAGCGGAATTCCGAGAACAATGGAAGCTTTGTGAAGCATTTTTAAACGTCAGCGGAATTCCGAGAACAATGGAAGAGTTCTGAAGCATTTTTAAACGTCAGCGGAATTTTGAAAACAATGGAAGATTTCCGAAGCATTTTTAAACGTCAGCGGAATTCTGCGAACACTGGAAGAGTTCCGAAGCATTTTTAAACTTCAGCAGAATTCCGAGAACAATGGAAGAGTTCCGAAGCATACTTAAACTTCAGCGGAATTCCGAGAACAATGGAAGAGTTTCGAAGCATTTTTAAAAGTCAGCGGAATTCCGAGAACAATAGAAGAGTTGTGAAGCAATTTTAAGAGTCAGCGGAATTCCGAGAACAATGGAAGAGTTCCGAAGCATTTTTAAATGTAAGCGGATTTCTGAGAACAATGGAAGAGTTCCGAAGCATTTTTAAACTTCAGCAGAATTCCGAGAACAATGGAAGAGTTCCGAAGCATACTTAAACTTCAGCGGAATTCCGAGAACAATGGAAGAGTTTCGAAGCATTTTTAAAAGTCAGCGGAATTCCAAGAACAATAGAAGAGTTGTGAAGCAATTTTAAGAGTCAGCGGAATTCCGAGAACAATGGAAGGGTTCCGAAGCATTTTTAAATGTAAGCGGAATTCTGAGAACAATGGAAGAGTTCCGAAGCATTTTTAAACTTCAGCAGAATTCCGAGAACAATGGAAGAGTTCCGAAGCATACTTAAACTTCAGCGGAATTCCGAGAACAATGGAAGAGTTTCGAAGCATTTTTAAAAGTCAACGGAATTCCGAGAACAATAGAAGAGTTGTGAAGCAATTTTAAGAGTCAGCGGAATTCCGAGAACAATGGAAGATTTCCGAAGCATTTTTAAACGTCAGCGGAATTCCGAGAACAATGGAAGAGTTCCGAAGCATTTTTAAACTTCAGCGGAATTTGGAGAACAATCGAAGAGTTCCGAAGCATTTTTAAAAGTCAGCGGAATTCCGAGAACAATGGAAGCTTTGTGAAGCATTTTTAAACGTCAGCGGAATTCCGAGAACAATGGAAGAGTTCCGAAGCATTTTTAAACGTCAGCGGAATTCCGAGAACAATCTAAGAGTTCTGAAGCCTTTTTAAATGTCAGCGGAATTCCGAGAACAATGGAAGAGTTCCGAAGCATTTTTAAATGTCAGCGGAATTCTGAGAACAATGGAAGAGTTCCGAAGCATTTTTAAACTTCAGCAGAATTCCGAGAACAATCGAAGAGTTCCGAAGCATACTTAAACTTCAGCAGAATTCCGAGAACAATGGAAGAGTTCTGAAGCATTTTTTAAAGTCAGCGGAATAACGAGAACAATGGAAGAGTTGTGAAGTATTTTTAAACGTCAGTGGAATTCCAAGAACAATGGAAGAGTTCCGAAGCATTTTTAAACGTCAGCGGAATTCCGAGAACAATGGAAGAGTTCCGAAGCATTTTTAAATGTAAGCGGAATTCTGAGAACAATGGAAGAGTTCCGAAGCATTTTTAAACTTCAGCAGAATTCCGAGAACAATGGAAGAGTTCCGAAGCATACTTAAACTTCAGCGGAATTCCGAGAACAATGGAAGAGTTTCGAAGCATTTTTAAAAGTCAGCGGAATTCCGAGAACAATAGAAGAGTTGTGAAGCAATTTTAAGAGTCAGCGGAATTCCGAGAACAATGGAAGAGTTCCGAAGCATTTTTAAACGTCAGCGGAATTCCGAGAACAATGGAAGAGTTCCGAAGCATTTTTAAACTTCAGCGGAATTTGGAGAACAATCGAAGAGTTCCGAAGCATTTTTAAATGTCAGCGGAATTCCGAGAACAATGGAAGCTTTGAGAAGCATTTTTAAACGTCAGCGGAATTCCGAGAACAATGGAAGAGTTCCGAAGCATTTTTAAACGTCAGCGGAATTCCGAGAACAATGGAAGAGTTCTGAAGCCTTTTTAAATGTCAGCGGAATTCCGAGAACAATGGAAAAGTTCCGAAGCATTTTTAAATGTCAGCGGAATTCTGAGAACAATGGAAGAGTTCCGAAGCATTTTTAAACTTCAGCAGAATTCCGAGAACAATGGAAGAGTTCCGAAGCATACTTAATCTTCAGCGGATTTCCGAGAACAATGGAAGAGTTTCGAAGCATTTTTAAAAGTCAGCGGAATTCCGAGAACAATAGAAGAGTTGTGAAGCAATTTTAAGAGTCAGCGGAATTCCGAGAACAATGGAAGAGTTCCGAAGCATTTTTAAACGTCAGCGGAATTCCGAGAACAATGGAAGAGTTCTGAAGCATTTTTAAAAGTCAGCGGAATTCTGAGAACAAGAGAAGAGTTGTGAAGCATTTTTAAGCGTCAGCGGAATTCCGAGAACAATGGAAGAATTCCGAAGCATTTTTAAACTTCAAAACTTCAGCGGAATTCTTAGAACAATGGAAGAGTTCCAAAGCATTTTTAAAAGTCAGCAGAATTCCGAGAACAAAAGAAGGGTACCAAAGCATGTTTAAACTTCAGCGGAATTCTGAGAACAATGTAAGCGTTCCGAAGCATTTTTAAACTTCACCGCAATTCCGAGAACAATGGAAGAGTTCCGAAGCATTTTTAAACGTCTGCGGAATTCCGAGAACAATGGAAGAGTTCCGAAGCATTTTTAAACGTCAGCGGAATTCCGAGAACAATGGAAGAGTTCCGAAGCATTTTTAAATGTAAGCGGAATTCTGAGAACAATGGAAGAGTTCCGAAGCATTTTTAAACTTCAGCAGAATTCCGAGAACAATGGAAGAGTTCCGAAGCATACTTAAACTTTAGCGGAATTCCGAGAACAATGGAAGAGTTTCGAAGCATTTTTAAAAGTCAGCGGAATTCCGAGAACAATAGAAGAGTTGTGAAGCAATTTTAAGAGTCAGCGGAATTCCGAGAACAATGGAAGAGTTCCGAAGCATTTTTAAACGTCAGCGGAATTCCGAGAACAATGGAAGAGTTCCGAAGCATTTTTAAACGTCAGCGGAATTCCGAGAACAATGGAAGAGTTCTGAAGCCTTTTTAAATGTCAGCGGAATTCCGAGAACAATGGAAGACTTCTGAAGCATTTTTAAATGTCAGAGGAATTCTGAGAACAATGGAAGAGTTCCGAAGCATTTTTAAACTTCAGCAGAATTCCGAGAACAATGGAAGAGTTCCGAAGCATACTTAAACTTCAGCGGAATTCCGAGAACAATGGAAGAATTCTGAAGCATTTTTAAAAGTCAGCGGAATACCGAGAACAATGGAAGAGTTGTGAAGCATTTTTAAACGTCAGCGGAATTCCAGAACAATGGAAGAGTTCCGAAGCATTTTTAAATGTCAGCGGAATTCCGAGAACAATGGAAGAGTTCTGAAGCATTTTTAAACGTCATCGGATTTTGAAAACAATGGAAGATTTCCGAAGCATTTTTAAACGTCAGCGGAATTTGGAGAACAATCGAAGAGTTCCGAAGCAATTTTAAAAGTCAGCGGAATTCCGAGAACAATGGAAGAGTTGTGAAGCATTTTTAAACGTCAGTGGAATTCCAAGAACAATGGAAGAGTTCCGAATCATTTTTAAATGTCAGCGGAATTCCGAGAACAATAGAAGAGTTGTGAAGCATTTTTAAGCGTCAGCGGAATTCCGAGAACAATGGAAGAATTCCGAAGCATTTTTAAACTTCAAAACTTCAGCAGAATTCCGAGAACAATGGAAGAGTTCCGAAGCATTCTTAAACTTCAGCGGAATTCCGAGAACAATGGAAGAGTTCCGAAGCATTTTTAAAAGTCAGCGGAATTCCGAGAACAATGGAAGAGTTCCGAAGCATTCTTAAACTTCAGCGGAATTCCGAGTACAATGGAAGAGTTCCGAAGCATTTTTAAAAGTCAGCGGAATTCCGAGAACAATGGAAGAGTTCCGAAGCATTTTTAAAAGTCAGCAGAATTCCGAGAACAATAGAAGGGTACCAAAGCATGTTTAAACTTCAGCGGAATTCTGAGAACAATGGAAGAGTTCTGAAGCATTTTTTAAAGTCAGCGGAATAACGAGAACAATGGAAGAGTTGTGAAGCATTTTTAAACGTCAGTGGAATTCCAAGAACAATGGAAGAGTACTGAAGCATTTTTAAACGTCAGCGGAATTCCGAGAACAATGGAAGAGTTCCGAAGCATTTTTAAATGTAAGCGGAATTCTGAGAACAATGGAAGAGTTCCGAAGCATTTTTAAACTTCAGCAGAATTCCGAGAACAATGGAAGAGTTCCGAAGCATACTTAAACTTCAGCGGAATTCCGAGAACAATGGAAGCTTTGTGAAGCATTTTTAAAAGTCAGCGGAATTCCGAGAACAATGGAAGCTTTGTGAAGCATTTTTAAACGTCAGCGGAATTCCGAGAACAATGGAAGAGTTCCGAAGCATTTTTAAACGTCAGCGGAATTCCGAGAACAATGGAAGAGTTCTGAAGCCTTTTTAAATGTCAGCGGAATTCCGAGAACAATGGAAAAGTTCCGAAGCATTTTTAAATGTCAGCGGAATTCTGAGAACAATGGAAGAGTTTCGAAGCATTTTTAAAAGTCAGCGGAATTCCGAGAACAATAGAAGAGTTGTGAAGCAATTTTAAGAGTCAGCGGAATTCCGAGAAAAATGGAAGAGTTCCGAAGCATTTTTAAACGTCAGCGGAATTCCGAGAACAATGGAAGAGTTCTGAAGCATTTTTAAAAGTCAGCGGAATTCTGAGAACAATAGAAGAGTTGTGAAGCATTTTTAAGCGTCAGCGGAATTCCGAGAACAATGGAAGAATTCCGAAGCATTTTTAAACTTCAAAACTTCAGCGGAATTCTTAGAACAATGGAAGAGTTCCAAAGCATTTTTAAAAGTCAGCAGAATTCCAAGAACAATAGAAGGGTACCAAAGCATGTTTAAACTTCAGCGGAATTCTGAGAACAATGTAAGCGTTCCGAAGCATTTTTAAACTTCACCGCAATTCCGAGAACAATGGAAGAGTTCCGAAGCATTTTTAAACGTCAGCGGAATTCCTAGAACAATGGAAGAGTTCCGAAGCATTTTTAAACGTCAGCGGAATTCCGAGAACAATGGAAGAGTTCCGAAGCATTTTTAAATGTAAGCGGAATTCTGAGAACAATGGAAGAGTTCCGAAGCATTTTTAAACTTCAGCAGAATTCCGAGAACAATGGAAGCTTTGTGAAGCATTTTTAAACGTCAGCGGAATTCCGAGAACAATGGAAGAGTTCTGAAGCATTTTTAAACGTCAGCGGAATTTTGAAAACAATGGAAGATTTCCGAAGCATTTTTAAACGTCAGCGGAATTCTGCGAACACTGGAAGAGTTCCGAAGCATTTTTAAACTTCAGCGGAATTTGGAGAACAATCGAAGAGTTCCGAAGCATTTTTAAAAGTCAGCGGAATTCCGAGAACAATGGAAGCTTTGTGAAGCATTTTTAAACGTCAGCGGAATTCCGAGAACAATGGAAGAGTTCCGAAGCATTTTTAAACGTCAGCGGAATTCCGAGAACAATGGAAGAGTTCTGAAGCCTTTTTAAATGTCAGCGGAATTCCGAGAACAATGGAAGAGTTCCGAAGCATTTTTAAATGTCAGAGGAATTCTGAGAACAATGGAAGAGTTCCGAAGCATTTTTAAACTTCAGCAGAATTCCGAGAACAATCGAAGAGTTCCGAAGCATACTTAAACTTCAGCAGAATTCCGAGAACAATGGAAGAGTTCTGAAGCATTTTTAAAGTCAGCGGAATAACGAGAACAATGGAAGAGTTGTGAAGTATTTTTAAACGTCAGTGGAATTCCAAGAACAATAGAAGAGTTGTGAAGCAATTTTAAGAGTCACCGGAATTCCGAGAACAATGGAAGAGTTCCGAAGCATTTTTAAATGTAAGCGGATTTCTGAGAACAATGGAAGAGTTCCGAAGCATTTTTAAACTTCAGCAGAATTCCGAGAACAATGGAAGAGTTCCGAAGCATACTTAAACTTCAGCGGAATTCCGAGAACAATGGAAGAGTTTCGAAGCATTTTTAAAAGTCAGCGGAATTCCAAGAACAATAGAAGAGTTGTGAAGCAATTTTAAGAGTCAGCGGAATTCCGAGAACAATGGAAGAGTTCCGAAGCATTTTTAAATGTAAGCGGAATTCTGAGAACAATGGAAGAGTTCCGAAGCATTTTTAAACTTCAGCAGAATTCCGAGAACAATGGAAGAGTTCCGAAGCATACTTAAACTTCAGCGGAATTCCGAGAACAATGGAAGAGTTTCGAAGCATTTTTAAAAGTCAGCGGAATTCCGAGAACAATAGAAGAGTTGTGAAGCAATTTTAAGAGTCAGCGGAATTCCGAGAACAATGGAAGATTTCCGAAGCATTTTTAAACGTCAGCGGAATTCCGAGAACAATGGAAGAGTTCCGAAGCATTTTTAAACTTCAGCGGAATTTGGAGAACAATCGAAGAGTTCCGAAGCATTTTTAAAAGTCAGCGGAATTCCGAGAACAATGGAAGCTTTGTGAAGCATTTTTAAACGTCAGCGGAATTCCGAGAACAATGGAAGAGTTCCGAAGCATTTTTAAACGTCAGCGGAATTCCGAGAACAATGGAAGAGTTCTGAAGCCTTTTTAAATGTCAGCGGAATTCCGAGAACAATGGAAGAGTTCCGAAGCATTTTTAAATGTCAGCGGAATTCTGAGAACAATGGAAGAGTTCCGAAGCATTTTTAAACTTCAGCAGAATTCCGAGAACAATCGAAGAGTTCCGAAGCATACTTAAACTTCAGCAGAATTCCGAGAACAATGGAAGAGTTCTGAAGCATTTTTTAAAGTCAGCGGAATAACGAGAACAATGGAAGAGTTGTGAAGTATTTTTAAACGTCAGTGGAATTCCAAGAACAATGGAAGAGTTCCGAAGCATTTTTAAACGTCAGCGGAATTCCGAGAACAATGGAAGAGTTCCGAAGCATTTTTAAATGTAAGCGGAATTCTGAGAACAATGGAAGAGTTCCGAAGCATTTTTAAACTTCAGCAGAATTCCGAGAACAATGGAAGAGTTCCGAAGCATACTTAAACTTCAGCGGAATTCCGAGAACAATGGAAGAGTTTCGAAGCATTTTTAAAAGTCAGCGGAATTCCGAGAACAATAGAAGAGTTGTGAAGCAATTTTAAGAGTCAGCGGAATTCCGAGAACAATGGAAGAGTTCCGAAGCATTTTTAAACGTCAGCGGAATTCCGAGAACAATGGAAGAGTTCCGAAGCATTTTTAAACTTCAGCAGAATTTGGAGAACAATCGAAGAGTTCCGAAGCATTTTTAAATGTCAGCGGAATTCCGAGAACAATGGAAGCTTTGAGAAGCATTTTTAAACGTCAGCGGAATTCCGAGAACAATGGAAGAGTTCCGAAGCATTTTTAAACGTCAGCGGAATTCCGAGAACAATGGAAGAGTTCTGAAGCCTTTTTAAATGTCAGCGGAATTCCGAGAACAATGGAAAAGTTCCGAAGCATTTTTAAATGTCAGCGGAATTCTGAGAACAATGGAAGAGTTCCGAAGCATTTTTAAACTTCAGCAGAATTCCGAGAACAATGGAAGAGTTCCGAAGCATACTTAATCTTCAGCAGATTTCCGAGAACAATGGAAGAGTTTCGAAGCATTTTTAAAAGTCAGCGGAATTCCGAGAACAATAGAAGAGTTGTGAAGCAATTTTAAGAGTCAGCGGAATTCCGAGAACAATGGAAGAGTTCCGAAGCATTTTTAAACGTCAGCGGAATTCCGAGAACAATGGAAGAGTTCTGAAGCATTTTTAAAAGTCAGCGGAATTCTGAGAACAAGAGAAGAGTTGTGAAGCATTTTTAAGCGTCAGCGGAATTCCGAGAACAATGGAAGAATTCCGAAGCATTTTTAAATTTCAAAACTTCAGCGGAATTCTTAGAACAATGGAAGAGTTCCAAAGCATTTTTAAAAGTCAGCAGAATTCCGAGAACAAAAGAAGGGTACCAAAGCATGTTTAAACTTCAGCGGAATTCTGAGAACAATGTAAGCGTTCCGAAGCATTTTTAAACTTCACCGCAATTCCGAGAACAATGGAAGAGTTCCGAAGCATTTTTAAACGTCAGCGGAATTCCGAGAACAATGGAAGAGTTCCGAAGCATTTTTAAACGTCAGCGGAATTCCGAGAACAATGGAAGAGTTCCGAAGCATTTTTAAATGTAAGCGGAATTCTGAGAACAATGGAAGAGTTCCGAAGCATTTTTAAACTTCAGCAGAATTCCGAGAACAATGGAAGAGTTCCGAAGCATACTTAAACTTTAGCGGAATTCCGAGAACAATGGAAGAGTTTCGAAGCATTTTTAAAAGTCAGCGGAATTCCGAGAACAATAGAAGAGTTGTGAAGCAATTTTAAGAGTCAGCGGAATTCCGAGAACAATGGAAGATTTCCGAAGCATTTTTAAACGTCAGCGGAATTCCGAGAACAATGGAAGAGTTCCGAAGCATTTTTAAACTTCAGCGGAATTTGGAGAACAATCGAAGAGTTCCGAAGCATTTTTAAAAGTCAGCGGAATTCCGAGAACAATGGAAGCTTTGTGAAGCATTTTTAAACGTCAGCGGAATTCCGAGAACAATGGAAGAGTTCCGAAGCATTTTTAAACTTCACCGCAATTCCGAGAACAATGGAAGAGTTCCGAAGCATTTTTAAACGTCAGCGGAATTCTGCGAACACTGGAAGAGTTCCGAAGCATTTTTAAAAGTCAGCGGAATTCCGAGAACAATGGAAGCTTTGTGAAGCATTTTTAAACGTCAGCGGAATTCCGAGAACAATGGAAGAGTTCTGAAGCATTTTTAAACGTCAGCGGAATTTTGAAAACAATGGAAGATTTCCGAAGCATTTTTAAACGTCAGCGGAATTCTGCGAACACTGGAAGAGTTCCGAAGCATTTTTAAACTTCAGCAGAATTCCGAGAACAATGGAAGAGTTCCGAAGCATACTTAAACTTCAGCGGAATTCCGAGAACAATGGAAGAGTTTCGAAGCATTTTTAAAAGTCAGCGGAATTCCGAGAACAATAGAAGAGTTGTGAAGCAATTTTAAGAGTCAGCGGAATTCCGAGAACAATGGAAGAGTTCCGAAGCATTTTTAAATGTAAGCGGATTTCTGAGAACAATGGAAGAGTTCCGAAGCATTTTTAAACTTCAGCAGAATTCCGAGAACAATGGAAGAGTTCCGAAGCATACTTAAACTTCAGCGGAATTCCGAGAACAATGGAAGAGTTTCGAAGCATTTTTAAAAGTCAGCGGAATTCCAAGAACAATAGAAGAGTTGTGAAGCAATTTTAAGAGTCAGCGGAATTCCGAGAACAATGGAAGGGTTCCGAAGCATTTTTAAATGTAAGCGGAATTCTGAGAACAATGGAAGAGTTCCGAAGCATTTTTAAACTTCAGCAGAATTCCGAGAACAATGGAAGAGTTCCGAAGCATACTTAAACTTCAGCGGAATTCCGAGAACAATGGAAGAGTTTCGAAGCATTTTTAAAAGTCAACGGAATTCCGAGAACAATAGAAGAGTTGTGAAGCAATTTTAAGAGTCAGCGGAATTCCGAGAACAATGGAAGATTTCCGAAGCATTTTTAAACGTCAGCGGAATTCCGAGAACAATGGAAGAGTTCCGAAGCATTTTTAAACTTCAGCGGAATTTGGAGAACAATCGAAGAGTTCCGAAGCATTTTTAAAAGTCAGCGGAATTCCGAGAACAATGGAAGCTTTGTGAAGCATTTTTAAACGTCAGCGGAATTCCGAGAACAATGGAAGAGTTCCGAAGCATTTTTAAACGTCAGCGGAATTCCGAGAACAATCTAAGAGTTCTGAAGCCTTTTTAAATGTCAGCGGAATTCCGAGAACAATGGAAGAGTTCCGAAGCATTTTTAAATGTCAGCGGAATTCTGAGAACAATGGAAGAGTTCCGAAGCATTTTTAAACTTCAGCAGAATTCCGAGAACAATCGAAGAGTTCCGAAGCATACTTAAACTTCAGCAGAATTCCGAGAACAATGGAAGAGTTCTGAAGCATTTTTTAAAGTCAGCGGAATAACGAGAACAATGGAAGAGTTGTGAAGTATTTTTAAACGTCAGTGGAATTCCAAGAACAATGGAAGAGTTCCGAAGCATTTTTAAACGTCAGCGGAATTCCGAGAACAATGGAAGAGTTCCGAAGCATTTTTAAATGTAAGCGGAATTCTGAGAACAATGGAAGAGTTCCGAAGCATTTTTAAACTTCAGCAGAATTCCGAGAACAATGGAAGAGTTCCGAAGCATACTTAAACTTCAGCGGAATTCCGAGAACAATGGAAGAGTTTCGAAGCATTTTTAAAAGTCAGCGGAATTCCGAGAACAATAGAAGAGTTGTGAAGCAATTTTAAGAGTCAGCGGAATTCCGAGAACAATGGAAGAGTTCCGAAGCATTTTTAAACGTCAGCGGAATTCCGAGAACAATGGAAGAGTTCCGAAGCATTTTTAAATGTCAGCGGAATTCCGAGAACAATGGAAGCTTTGAGAAGCATTTTTAAACGTCAGCGGAATTCCGAGAACAATGGAAGAGTTCCGAAGCATTTTTAAACGTCAGCGGAATTCCGAGAACAATGGAAGAGTTCTGAAGCCTTTTTAAATGTCAGCGGAATTCCGAGAACAATGGAAAAGTTCCGAAGCATTTTTAAATGTCAGCGGAATTCTGAGAACAATGGAAGAGTTCCGAAGCATTTTTAAACTTCAGCAGAATTCCGAGAACAATGGAAGAGTTCCGAAGCATACTTAATCTTCAGCAGATTTCCGAGAACAATGGAAGAGTTTCGAAGCATTTTTAAAAGTCAGCGGAATTCCGAGAACAATAGAAGAGTTGTGAAGCAATTTTAAGAGTCAGCGGAATTCCGAGAACAATGGAAGAGTTCCGAAGCATTTTTAAACGTCAGCGGAATTCCGAGAACAATGGAAGAGTTCTGAAGCATTTTTAAAAGTCAGCGGAATTCTGAGAACAAGAGAAGAGTTGTGAAGCATTTTTAAGCGTCAGCGGAATTCCGAGAACAATGGAAGAATTCCGAAGCATTTTTAAACTTCAAAACTTCAGCGGAATTATTAGAACAATGGAAGAGTTCCAAAGCATTTTTAAAAGTCAGCAGAATTCCGAGAACAAAAGAAGGGTACCGAAGCATGTTTAAACTTCAGCGGAATTCTGAGAACAATGTAAGCGTTCCGAAGCATTTTTAAACTTCACCGCAATTCCGAGAACAATGGAAGAGTTCCGAAGCATTTTTAAACGTCAGCGGAATTCCGAGAACAATGGAAGAGTTCCGAAGCATTTTTAAACGTCAGCGGAATTCCGAGAACAATGGAAGAGTTCCGAAGCATTTTTAAATGTAAGCGGAATTCTGAGAACAATGGAAGAGTTCCGAAGCATTTTTAAACTTCAGCAGAATTCCGAGAACAATGGAAGAGTTCCGAAGCATACTTAAACTTTAGCGGAATTCCGAGAACAATGGAAGAGTTTCGAAGCATTTTTAAAAGTCAGCGGAATTCCGAGAACAATAGAAGAGTTGTGAAGCAATTTTAAGAGTCAGCGGAATTCCGAGAACAATGGAAGATTTCCGAAGCATTTTTAAACGTCAGCGGAATTCCGAGAACAATGGAAGAGTTCCGAAGCATTTTTAAACTTCAGCGGAATTTGGAGAACAATCGAAGAGTTCCGAAGCATTTTTAAAAGTCAGCGGAATTCCGAGAACAATGGAAGCTTTGTGAAGCATTTTTAAACGTCAGCGGAATTCCGAGAACAATGGAAGAGTTCCGAAGCATTTTTAAACTTCACCGCAATTCCGAGAACAATGGAAGAGTTCCGAAGCATTTTTAAACGTCAGCGGAATTCCGAGAACAATGGAAGAGTTCCGAAGCATTTTTAAACGTCAGCGGAATTCCGAGAACAATGGAAAAGTTCCGAAGCATTTTTAAACGTCAGCGGAATTCCGAGAACAATGGAAGAGTTCCGAAGCATTTTTAAACTTCAGCGGAATTTGGAGAACAATCGAAGAGTTCCGAAGCATTTTTAAAAGTCAGCGGAATTCCGAGAACAATGGAAGCTTTGTGAAGCATTTTTAAACGTCAGCGGAATTCCGAGAACAATGGAAGAGTTCTGAAGCATTTTTAAACGTCAGCGGAATTTTGAAAACAATGGAAGATTTCCGAAGCATTTTTAAACGTCAGCGGAATTCTGCGAACACTGGAAGAGTTCCGAAGCATTTTTAAACTTCAGCGGAATTTGGAGAACAATCGAAGAGTTCCGAAGCATTTTTAAAAGTCAGCGGAATTCCGAGAACAATGGAAGCTTTGTGAAGCATTTTTAAACGTCAGCGGAATTCCGAGAACAATGGAAGAGTTCCGAAGCATTTTTAAACGTCAGCGGAATTCCGAGAACAATGGAAGAGTTCTGAAGCCTTTTTAAATGTCAGCGGAATTCCGAGAACAATGGAAGAGTTCCGAAGCATTTTTAAATGTCAGCGGAATTCTGAGAACAATGGAAGAGTTCCGAAGCATTTTTAAACTTCAGCAGAATTCCGAGAACAATCGAAGAGTTCCGAAGCATACTTAAACTTCAGCAGAATTCCGAGAACAATGGAAGAGTTGTGAAGCAATTTTAAAGTCAGCGGAATAACGAGAACAATGGAAGAGTTGTGAAGTATTTTTAAACGTCAGTGGAATTCCAAGAACAATAGAAGAGTTGTGAAGCAATTTTAAGAGTCAGCGGAATTCCGAGAACAATGGAAGAGTTCCGAAGCATTTTTAAATGTAAGCGGATTTCTGAGAACAATGGAAGAGTTCCGAAGCATTTTTAAACTTCAGCAGAATTCCGAGAACAATGGAAGAGTTCCGAAGCATACTTAAACTTCAGCGGAATTCCGAGAACAATGGAAGAGTTTCGAAGCATTTTTAAAAGTCAGCGGAATTCCGAGAACAATAGAAGAGTTGTGAAGCAATTTTAAGAGTCAGCGGAATTCCGAGAACAATGGAAGATTTCCGAAGCATTTTTAAACGTCAGCGGAATTCCGAGAACAATGGAAGAGTTCCGAAGCATTTTTAAACTTCAGCGGAATTTGGAGAACAATCGAAGAGTTCCGAAGCATTTTTAAAAGTCAGCGGAATTCCGAGAACAATGGAAGCTTTGTGAAGCATTTTTAAACGTCAGCGGAATTCCGAGAACAATGGAAGAGTTCCGAAGCATTTTTAAACGTCAGCGGAATTCCGAGAACAATGGAAGAGTTCTGAAGCCTTTTTAAATGTCAGCGGAATTCCGAGAACAATGGAAAAGTTCCGATGCATTTTTAAATGTCAGCGGAATTCTGAGAACAATGGAAGAGTTCCGAAGCATACTTAAACTTCAGCGGAATTCCGAGAACAATGGAAGAGTTTCGAAGCATTTTTAAAAGTCAGCGGAATTCCGAGAACAATAGAAGAGTTGTGAAGCAATTTTAAGAGTCAGCGGAATTCCGAGAACAATGGAAGAGTTACGAAGCATTTTTAAACGTCAGCGGAATTCCGAGAACAATGGAAGAGTTCTGAAGCATTTTTAATAGTCAGCGGAATTCTGAGAACAATAGAAGAGTTCCGAAGCATTTTTAAACTTCAGCAGAATTCCGAGAACAATCGAAGAGTTCCGAAGCATACTTAAACTTCAGCAGAATTCCGAGAACAATGGAAGAGTTCTGAAGCATTTTTTAAAGTCAGCGGAATAACAAGAACAATGGAAGAGTTGTGAAGCATTTTTAAACGTCAGTGGAATTCCAAGAACAATGGAAGAGTTCTGAAGCATTTTTAAACGTCAGCGGAATTCCGAGAACAATGGAAGAGTTCCGAAGCATTTTTAAATGTAAGCGGAATTCTGAGAACAATGGAATAGTTCCGAAGCATTTTTAAACTTCAGCAGAATTCCGAGAACAATGGAAGAGTTCCGAAGCATACTTAAACTTCAGCGGAATTCCGAGAACAATGGAAGAGTTTCGAAGCATTTTTAAAAGTCAGCGGAATTCCGAGAACAATAGAAGAGTTGTGAAGCAATTTTAAGAGTCAGCGGAATTCCAAGAACAATGGAAGAGTTCCGAAGCATTTTTAAACGTCAGCGGAATTCCGAGAACAATGGAAGATTTCCGAAGCATTTTTAAACTTCAGCGGAATTCCGAAAACAATGGAAGAGTTCCGAAGCATTTTTAAACGTCAGCGGAATTCCGAGAACAATGGAAGAGTTCTGAAGCCTTTTTAAATGTCAGCGGAATTCCGAGAACAATGGAAAAGTTCCGAAGCATTTTTAAATGTCAGCGGAATTCTGAGAACAATGGAAGAGTTCCGAAGCATTTTTAAACTTCAGCAGAATTCCGAGAACAATGGAAGAGTTCCGAAGCATACTTAAACTTCAGCGGAATTCCGAGAACAATGGAAGAGTTTCGAAGCATTTTTAAAAGTCAGCGGAATTCCGAGAACAATAGAAGAGTTGTGAAGCAATTTTAAGAGTCAGCGGAATTCCGAGAACAATGGAAGAGTTCCGAAGCATTTTTAAACGTCAGCGGAATTCCGAGAACAATGGAAGAGTTCTGAAGCATTTTTAAAAGTCAGCGGAATTCTGAGAACAATAGAAGAGTTGTGAAGCATTTTTAAGCGTCAGCGGAATTCCGAGAACAATGGAAGAGTTCCGAAGCATTTTTAAATGTCAGCGGAATTCTGAGAACAATGGAAGAGTTCCGAAGCATTTTTAAACTTCAGTAGAATTCCGAGAACAATCGAAGAGTTCCGAAGCATACTTAAACTTCAGCAGAATTCCGAGAACAATGGAAGAGTTCTGAAGCATTTTTAAAGTCAGCGGAATAACGAGAACAATGGAAGAGTTGTGAAGTATTTTTAAACGTCAGTGGAATTCCAAGAACAATAGAAGAGTTGTGAAGCAATTTTAAGAGTCAGCGGAATTCCGAGAACAATGGAAGAGTTCCGAAGCATTTTTAAATGTAAGCGGATTTCTGAGAACAATGGAAGAGTTCCGAAGCATTTTTAAACTTCAGCAGAATTCCGAGAACAATGGAAGAGTTCCGAAGCATACTTAAACTTCAGCGGAATTCCGAGAACAATGGAAGAGTTTCGAAGCATTTTTAAAAGTCAGCGGAATTCCGAGAACAATAGAAGAGTTGTGAAGCAATTTTAAGAGTCAGCGGAATTCCGAGAACAATGGAAGATTTCCGAAGCATTTTTAAACGTCAGCGGAATTCCGAGAACAATGGAAGAGTTCCGAAGCATTTTTAAACTTCAGCGGAATTTGGAGAACAATCGAAGAGTTCCGAAGCATTTTTAAAAGTCAGCGGAATTCCGAGAACAATGGAAGCTTTGTGAAGCATTTTTAAACGTCAGCGGAATTCCGAGAACAATGGAAGAGTTCCGAAGCATTTTTAAACGTCAGCGGAATTCCGAGAACAATGGAAGAGTTCTGAAGCCTTTTTAAATGTCAGCGGAATTCCGAGAACAATGGAAAAGTTCCGATGCATTTTTAAATGTCAGCGGAATTCTGAGAACAATGGAAGAGTTCCGAAGCATACTTAAACTTCAGCGGAATTCCGAGAACAATGGAAGAGTTTCGAAGCATTTTTAAAAGTCAGCGGAATTCCGAGAACAATAGAAGAGTTGTGAAGCAATTTTAAGAGTCAGCGGAATTCCGAGAACAATGGAAGAGTTACGAAGCATTTTTAAACGTCAGCGGAATTCCGAGAACAATGGAAGAGTTCTGAAGCATTTTTAAAAGTCAGCGGAATTCTGAGAACAATAGAAGAGTTGTGAAGCATTTTTAAGCGTCAGCGGAATTCCGAGAACAATGGAAGAGTTCTGAAGCCTTTTTAAATGTCAGCGGAATTCCGAGAACAATGGAAGAGTTCCGAAGCATTTTTAAATGTCAGCGGAATTCTGAGAACAATGGAAGAGTTCCGAAGCATTTTTAAACTTCAGCAGAATTCCGAGAACAATCGAAGAGTTCCGAAGCATACTTAAACTTCAGCAGAATTCCGAGAACAATGGAAGAGTTCTGAAGCATTTTTTAAAGTCAGCGGAATAACGAGAACAATGGAAGAGTTGTGAAGCATTTTTAAACGTCAGTGGAATTCCAAGAACAATGGAAGAGTTCTGAAGCATTTTTAAACGTCAGCGGAATTCCGAGAACAATGGAAGAGTTCCGAAGCATTTTTAAATGTAAGCGGAATTCTGAGAACAATGGAATAGTTCCGAAGCATTTTTAAACTTCAGCAGAATTCCGAGAACAATGGAAGAGTTCCGAAGCATACTTAAACTTCAGCGGAATTCCGAGAACAATGGAAGAGTTTCGAAGCATTTTTAAAAGTCAGCGGAATTCCGAGAACAATAGAAGAGTTGTGAAGCAATTTTAAGAGTCAGCGGAATTCCAAGAACAATGGAAGAGTTCCGAAGCATTTTTAAACGTCAGCGGAATTCCGAGAACAATGGAAGATTTCCGAAGCATTTTTAAACTTCAGCGGAATTCCGAGAACAATGGAAGAGTTCCGAAGCATTTTTAAACGTCAGCGGAATTCCGAGAACAATGGAAGAGTTCTGAAGCCTTTTTAAATGTCAGCGGAATTCCGAGAACAATGGAAAAGTTCCGAAGCATTTTTAAATGTCAGCGGAATTCTGAGAACAATGGAAGAGTTCCGAAGCATTTTTAAACTTCAGCAGAATTCCGAGAACAATGGAAGAGTTCCGAAGCATACTTAAACTTCAGCGGAATTCCGAGAACAATGGAAGAGTTTCGAAGCATTTTTAAAAGTCAGCGGAATTCCGAGAACAATAGAAGAGTTGTGAAGCAATTTTAAGAGTCAGCGGAATTCCGAGAACAATGGAAGAGTTCCGAAGCATTTTTAAACGTCAGCGGAATTCCGAGAACAATGGAAGAGTTCTGAAGCATTTTTAAAAGTCAGCGGAATTCTGAGAACAATAGAAGAGTTGTGAAGCATTTTTAAGCGTCAGCGGAATTCCGAGAACAATGGAAGAGTTCCGAAGCATTTTTAAATGTCAGCGGAATTCTGAGAACAATGGAAGAGTTCCGAAGCATTTTTAAACTTCAGCAGAATTCCGAGAACAATCGAAGAGTTCCGAAGCATACTTAAACTTCAGCAGAATTCCGAGAACAATGGAAGAGTTCTGAAGCATTTTTAAAGTCAGCGGAATAACGAGAACAATGGAAGAGTTGTGAAGTATTTTTAAACGTCAGTGGAATTCCAAGAACAATAGAAGAGTTGTGAAGCAATTTTAAGAGTCAGCGGAATTCCGAGAACAATGGAAGAGTTCCGAAGCATTTTTAAATGTAAGCGGATTTCTGAGAACAATGGAAGAGTTCCGAAGCATTTTTAAACTTCAGCAGAATTCCGAGAACAATGGAAGAGTTCCGAAGCATACTTAAACTTCAGCGGAATTCCGAGAACAATGGAAGAGTTTCGAAGCATTTTTAAAAGTCAGCGGAATTCCGAGAACAATAGAAGAGTTGTGAAGCAATTTTAAGAGTCAGCGGAATTCCGAGAACAATGGAAGATTTCCGAAGCATTTTTAAACGTCAGCGGAATTCCGAGAACAATGGAAGAGTTCCGAAGCATTTTTAAACTTCAGCGGAATTTGGAGAACAATCGAAGAGTTCCGAAGCATTTTTAAAAGTCAGCGGAATTCCGAGAACAATGGAAGCTTTGTGAAGCATTTTTAAACGTCAGCGGAATTCCGAGAACAATGGAAGAGTTCCGAAGCATTTTTAAACGTCAGCGGAATTCCGAGAACAATGGAAGAGTTCTGAAGCCTTTTTAAATGTCAGCGGAATTCCGAGAACAATGGAAAAGTTCCGATGCATTTTTAAATGTCAGCGGAATTCTGAGAACAATGGAAGAGTTCCGAAGCATACTTAAACTTCAGCGGAATTCCGAGAACAATGGAAGAGTTTCGAAGCATTTTTAAAAGTCAGCGGAATTCCGAGAACAATAGAAGAGTTGTGAAGCAATTTTAAGAGTCAGCGGAATTCCGAGAACAATGGAAGAGTTACGAAGCATTTTTAAACGTCAGCGGAATTCCGAGAACAATGGAAGAGTTCTGAAGCATTTTTAAAAGTCAGCGGAATTCTGAGAACAATAGAAGAGTTGTGAAGCATTTTTAAGCGTCAGCGGAATTCCGAGAACAATGGAAGAGTTCTGAAGCCTTTTTAAATGTCAGCGGAATTCCGAGAACAATGGAAGAGTTCCGAAGCATTTTTAAATGTCAGCGGAATTCTGAGAACAATGGAAGAGTTCCGAAGCATTTTTAAACTTCAGCAGAATTCCGAGAACAATCGAAGAGTTCCGAAGCATACTTAAACTTCAGCAGAATTCCGAGAACAATGGAAGAGTTCTGAAGCATTTTTTAAAGTCAGCGGAATAACGAGAACAATGGAAGAGTTGTGAAGCATTTTTAAACGTCAGTGGAATTCCAAGAACAATGGAAGAGTTCTGAAGCATTTTTAAACGTCAGCGGAATTCCGAGAACAATGGAAGAGTTCCGAAGCATTTTTAAATGTAAGCGGAATTCTGAGAACAATGGAATAGTTCCGAAGCATTTTTAAACTTCAGCAGAATTCCGAGAACAATGGAAGAGTTCCGAAGCATACTTAAACTTCAGCGGAATTCCGAGAACAATGGAAGAGTTTCGAAGCATTTTTAAAAGTCAGCGGAATTCCGAGAACAATAGAAGAGTTGTGAAGCAATTTTAAGAGTCAGCGGAATTCCAAGAACAATGGAAGAGTTCCGAAGCATTTTTAAACGTCAGCGGAATTCCGAGAACAATGGAAGATTTCCGAAGCATTTTTAAACTTCAGCGGAATTCCGAGAACAATGGAAGAGTTCCGAAGCATTTTTAAACGTCAGCGGAATTCCGAGAACAATGGAAGAGTTCTGAAGCCTTTTTAAATGTCAGCGGAATTCCGAGAACAATGGAAAAGTTCCGAAGCATTTTTAAATGTCAGCGGAATTCTGAGAACAATGGAAGAGTTCCGAAGCATTTTTAAACTTCAGCAGAATTCCGAGAACAATGGAAGAGTTCCGAAGCATACTTAAACTTCAGCGGAATTCCGAGAACAATGGAAGAGTTTCGAAGCATTTTTAAAAGTCAGCGGAATTCCGAGAACAATAGAAGAGTTGTGAAGCAATTTTAAGAGTCAGCGGAATTCCGAGAACAATGGAAGAGTTCCGAAGCATTTTTAAACGTCAGCGGAATTCCGAGAACAATGGAAGAGTTCTGAAGCATTTTTAAAAGTCAGCGGAATTCTGAGAACAATAGAAGAGTTGTGAAGCATTTTTAAGCGTCAGCGGAATTCCGAGAACAATGGAAGAATTCCGAAGCATTTTTAAACTTCAAAACTTCAGCGGAATTCTTAGAACAATGGAAGAGTTCCAAAGCATTTTTAAAAGTCAGCAGAATTCCAAGAACAATAGAAGGGTACCAAAGCATGTTTAAACTTCAGCGGAATTCTGAGAACAATGTAAGCGTTCCGAAGCATTTTTAAACTTCACCGCAATTCCGAGAACAATGGAAGAGTTCCGAAGCATTTTTAAACGTCAGCGGAATTCCGAGAACAATGGAAGAGTTCCGAAGCATTTTTAAACGTCAGCGGAATTCCGAGAACAATGGAAGAGTTCCGAAGCATTTTTAAACTTCAGCGGAATTTGGAGAACAATCGAAGAGTTCCGAAGCATTTTTAAAAGTCAGCGGAATTCCGAGAACAATGGAAGCTTTGTGAAGCATTTTTAAACGTCAGCGGAATTCCGAGAACAATGGAAGAGTTCTGAAGCATTTTTAAACGTCAGCGGAATTTTGAAAACAATGGAAGATTTCCGAAGCATTTTTAAATGTCAGCGGAATTCTGCGAACACTGGAAGAGTTCCGAAGCATTTTTAAACTTCAGCGGAATTTGGAGAACAATCGAAGAGTTCCGAAGCATTTTTAAAAGTCAGCGGAATTCCGAGAACAATGGAAGCTTTGTGAAGCATTTTTAAACGTCAGCGGAATTCCGAGAACAATGGAAGAGTTCCGAAGCATTTTTAAACGTCAGCGGAATTCCGAGAACAATGGAAGAGTTCTGAAGCCTTTTTAAATGTCAGCAGAATTCCGAGAACAATGGAAGAGTTCCGAAGCATTTTTAAATGTCAGCGGAATTCTGAGAACAATGGAAGAGTTCCGAAGCATTTTTAAACTTCAGCAGAATTCCGAGAACAATCGAAGAGTCCCGAAGCATACTTAAACTTCAGCAGAATTCCGAGAACAATGGAAGAGTTCTGAAGCATTTTTTAAAGTCAGCGGAATAACGAGAACAATGGAAGAGTTTTGAAGTATTTTTAAACGTCAGTGGAATTCCAAGAACAATGGAAGAGTTCCGAAGCATTTTTAAACGTCAGCGGAATTCCGAGAACAATGGAAGAGTTCCGAAGCATTTTTAAATGTAAGCGGAATTCTGAGAACAATGGAAGAGTTCCGAAGCATTTTTAAACTTCAGCAGAATTCCGAGAACAATGGAAGAGTTCCGAAGCATACTTAAACTTCAGCGGAATTCCGAGAACAATGGAAGAGTTTCGAAGCATTTTTAAAAGTCAGCGGAATTCCGAGAACAATAGAAGAGTTGTGAAGCAATTTTAAGAGTCAGCGGAATTCCGAGAACAATGGAAGAGTTACGAAGCATTTTTAAACGTCAGCGGAATTCCGAGAACAATGGAAGAGTTCTGAAGCATTTTTAAAAGTCAGCGGAATTCTGAGAACAATAGAAGAGTTGTGAAGCATTTTTAAGCGTCAGCGTAATTCCGAGAACAATGGAAGAGTTCTGAAGCCTTTTTAAATGTCAGCGGAATTCCGAGAACAATGGAAGAGTTCCGAAGCATTTTTAAATGTCAGCGGAATTCTGAGAACAATGGAAGAGTTCCGAAGCATTTTTAAACTTCAGCAGAATTCCGAGAACAATCGAAGAGTTCCGAAGCATACTTAAACTTCAGCAGAATTCCGAGAACAATGGAAGAGTTCTGAAGCATTTTTTAAAGTCAGCGGAATAACGAGAACAATGGAAGAGTTGTGAAGCATTTTTAAACGTCAGTGGAATTCCAAGAACAATGGAAGAGTTCTGAAGCATTTTTAAACGTCAGCGGAATTCCGAGAACAATGGAAGAGTTCCGAAGCATTTTTAAATGTAAGCGGAATTCTGAGAACAATGGAATAGTTCCGAAGCATTTTTAAACTTCAGCAGAATTCCGAGAACAATGGAAGAGTTCCGAAGCATACTTAAACTTCAGCGGAATTCCGAGAACAATGGAAGAGTTTCGAAGCATTTTTAAAAATCAGCGGAATTCCGAGAACAATAGAAGAGTTGTGAAGCAATTTTAAGAGTCAGCGGAATTCCAAGAACAATGGAAGAGTTCCGAAGCATTTTTAAACGTCAGCGGAATTCCGAGAACAATGGAAGAGTTCTGAAGCCTTTTTAAATGTCAGCGGAATTCCGAGAACAATGGAAAAGTTCCGAAGCATTTTTAAATGTCAGCGGAATTCTGAGAACAATGGAAGAGTTCCGAAGCATTTTTAAACTTCAGCAGAATTCCGAGAACAATGGAAGAGTTCCGAAGCATACTTAAACTTCAGCGGAATTCCGAGAACAATGGAAGAGTTTCGAAGCATTTTTAAAAGTCAGCGGAATTCCGAGAACAATAGAAGAGTTGTGAAGCAATTTTAAGAGTCAGCGGAATTCCGAGAACAATGGAAGAGTTCCGAAGCATTTTTAAACGTCAGCGGAATTCCGAGAACAATGGAAGAGTTCTGAAGCATTTTTAAAAGTCAGCGGAATTCTGAGAACAATAGAAGAGTTGTGAAGCATTTTTAAGCGTCAGCGGAATTCCGAGAACAATGGAAGAGTTCCGAAGCATTTTTAAATGTCAGCGGAATTCTGAGAACAATGGAAGAGTTCCGAAGCATTTTTAAACTTCAGCAGAATTCCGAGAACAATCGAAGAGTTCCGAAGCATACTTAAACTTCAGCAGAATTCCGAGAACAATGGAAGAGTTCTGAAGCATTTTTAAAGTCAGCGGAATAACGAGAACAATGGAAGAGTTGTGAAGTATTTTTAAACGTCAGTGGAATTCCAAGAACAATAGAAGAGTTGTGAAGCAATTTTAAGAGTCAGCGGAATTCCGAGAACAATGGAAGAGTTCCGAAGCATTTTTAAACTTCAGCAGAATTCCGAGAACAATGGAAGAGTTCCGAAGCCTACTTAAACTTCAGCGGAATTCCGAGAACAATGGAAGAGTTTCGAAGCATTTTTAAAAGTCAGCGGAATTCCGAGAACAATAGAAGAGTTGTGAAGCAATTTTAAGAGTCAGCGGAATTCCGAGAACAATGGAAGATTTCCGAAGCATTTTTAAACGTCAGCGGAATTCCGAGAACAATGGAAGAGTTCCGAAGCATTTTTAAACTTCAGCGGAATTTGGAGAACAATCGAAGAGTTCCGAAGCATTTTTAAAAGTCAGCGGAATTCCGAGAACAATGGAAGCTTTGTGAAGCATTTTTAAACGTCAGCGGAATTCCGAGAACAATGGAAGAGTTCCGAAGCATTTTTAAACGTCAGCGGAATTCCGAGAACAATGGAAGAGTTCTGAAGCCTTTTTAAATGTCAGCGGAATTCCGAGAACAATGGAAAAGTTCCGATGCATTTTTAAATGTCAGCGGAATTCTGAGAACAATGGAAGAGTTCCGAAGCATACTTAAACTTCAGCGGAATTCCGAGAACAATGGAAGAGTTTCGAAGCATTTTTAAAAGTCAGCGGAATTCCGAGAACAATAGAAGAGTTGTGAAGCAATTTTAAGAGTCAGCGGAATTCCGAGAACAATGGAAGAGTTACGAAGCATTTTTAAACGTCAGCGGAATTCCGAGAACAATGGAAGAGTTCTGAAGCATTTTTAAAAGTCAGCGGAATTCTGAGAACAATAGAAGAGTTGTGAAGCATTTTTAAGCGTCAGCGGAATTCCGAGAACAATGGAAGAGTTCTGAAGCCTTTTTAAATGTCAGCGGAATTCCGAGAACAATGGAAGAGTTCCGAAGCATTTTTAAATGTCAGCGGAATTCTGAGAACAATGGAAGAGTTCCGAAGCATTTTTAAACTTCAGCAGAATTCCGAGAACAATCGAAGAGTTCCGAAGCATACTTAAACTTCAGCAGAATTCCGAGAACAATGGAAGAGTTCTGAAGCATTTTTTAAAGTCAGCGGAATAACGAGAACAATGGAAGAGTTGTGAAGCATTTTTAAACGTCAGTGGAATTCCAAGAACAATGGAAGAGTTCTGAAGCATTTTTAAACGTCAGCGGAATTCCGAGAACAATGGAAGAGTTCCGAAGCATTTTTAAATGTAAGCGGAATTCTGAGAACAATGGAATAGTTCCGAAGCATTTTTAAACTTCAGCAGAATTCCGAGAACAATGGAAGAGTTCCGAAGCATACTTAAACTTCAGCGGAATTCCGAGAACAATGGAAGAGTTTCGAAGCATTTTTAAAAGTCAGCGGAATTCCGAGAACAATAGAAGAGTTGTGAAGCAATTTTAAGAGTCAGCGGAATTCCAAGAACAATGGAAGAGTTCCGAAGCATTTTTAAACGTCAGCGGAATTCCGAGAACAATGGAAGATTTCCAAAGCATTTTTAAACTTCAGCGGAATTCCGAGAACAATGGAAGAGTTCCGAAGCATTTTTAAACGTCAGCGGAATTCCGAGAACAATGGAAGAGTTCTGAAGCCTTTTTAAATGTCAGCGGAATTCCGAGAACAATGGAAAAGTTCCGAAGCATTTTTAAATGTCAGCGGAATTCTGAGAACAATGGAAGAGTTCCGAAGCATTTTTAAACTTCAGCAGAATTCCGAGAACAATGGAAGAGTTCCGAAGCATACTTAAACTTCAGCGGAATTCCGAGAACAATGGAAGAGTTCTGAAGCATTTTTTAAAGTCAGCGGAATAACGAGAACAATGGAAGAGTTGTGAAGTATTTTTAAACGTCAGTGGAATTCCAAGAACAATGGAAGAGTTCCGAAGCATTTTTAAACGTCAGCGGAATTCCGAGAACAATGGAAGAGTTCCGAAGCATTTTTAAATGTAAGCGGAATTCTGAGAACAATGGAAGAGTTCCGAAGCATTTTTAAACTTCAGCAGAATTCCGAGAACAATGGAAGAGTTCCGAAGCATACTTAAACTTCAGCGGAATTCCGAGAACAATGGAAGAGTTTCGAAGCATTTTTAAAAGTCAGCGGAATTCCGAGAACAATAGAAGAGTTGTGAAGCAATTTTAAGAGTCAGCGGAATTCCGAGAACAATGGAAGAGTTACGAAGCATTTTTAAACGTCAGCGGAATTCCGAGAACAATGGAAGAGTTCTGAAGCATTTTTAAAAGTCAGCGGAATTCTGAGAACAATAGAAGAGTTGTGAAGCATTTTTAAGCGTCAGCGTAATTCCGAGAACAATGGAAGAGTTCTGAAGCCTTTTTAAATGTCAGCGGAATTCCGAGAACAATGGAAGAGTTCCGAAGCATTTTTAAATGTCAGCGGAATTCTGAGAACAATGGAAGAGTTCCGAAGCATTTTTAAACTTCAGCAGAATTCCGAGAACAATCGAAGAGTTCCGAAGCATACTTAAACTTCAGCAGAATTCCGAGAACAATGGAAGAGTTCTGAAGCATTTTTTAAAGTCAGCGGAATAACGAGAACAATGGAAGAGTTGTGAAGCATTTTTAAACGTCAGTGGAATTCCAAGAACAATGGAAGAGTTCCGAAGCATTTTTAAACGTCAGCGGAATTCCGAGAACAATGGAAGAGTTCCGAAGCATTTTTAAACTTCAGCGGAATTCCGAGAACAATGGAAGAGTTCCGAAGCATTTTTAAACGTCAGCGGAATTCCGAGAACAATGGAAGAGTTCTGAAGCCTTTTTAAATGTCAGCGGAATTCCGAGAACAATGGAAAAGTTCCGAAGCATTTTTAAATGTCAGCGGAATTCTGAGAACAATGGAAGAGTTCCGAAGCATTTTTAAACTTCAGCAGAATTCCGAGAACAATGGAAGAGTTCCGAAGCATACTTAAACTTCAGCGGAATTCCGAGAACAATGGAAGAGTTTCGAAGCATTTTTAAAAGTCAGCGGAATTCCGAGAACAATAGAAGAGTTGTGAAGCAATTTTAAGAGTCAGCGGAATTCCGAGAACAATGGAAGAGTTCCGAAGCATTTTTAAACGTCAGCGGAATTCCGAGAACAATGGAAGCGTTCTGAAGCATTTTTAAAAGTCAGCGGAATTCTGAGAACAATAGAAGAGTTGTGAAGCATTTTTAAGCGTCAGCGGAATTCCGAGAACAATGGAAGAATTCCGAAGCATTTTTAAACTTCAAAACTTCAGCGGAATTCTTAGAACAATGGAAGAGTTCCAAAGCATTTTTAAAAGTCAGCAGAATTCCAAGA
Source organism: Phyllobates terribilis (assembly GCF_046119375.1). Classification (NCBI taxonomy): domain Eukaryota; kingdom Metazoa; phylum Chordata; class Amphibia; order Anura; family Dendrobatidae; genus Phyllobates; species Phyllobates terribilis. The sequence continues at coordinate 6,537,299 of NW_027362788.1, read as the reverse complement.
ACAATAGAAGGGTACCAAAGCATGTTTAAACTTCAGCGGAATTCTGAGAACAATGTAAGCGTTCCGAAGCATTTTTAAACTTCACCGCAATTCCGAGAACAATGGAAGAGTTCCGAAGCATTTTTAAACGTCAGCGGAATTCCGAGAACAATGGAAGAGTTCCGAAGCATTTTTAAACGTCAGCGGAATTCCGAGAACAATGGAAGAGTTCCGAAGCATTTTTAAACTTCAGCGGAATTTGGAGAACAATCGAAGAGTTCCGAAGCATTTTTAAAAGTCAGCGGAATTCCGAGAACAATGGAAGCTTTGTGAAGCATTATTAAACGTCAGCGGAATTCCGAGAACAATGGAAGAGTTCTGAAGCATTTTTAAACGTCAGCGGAATTTTGAAAACAATGGAAGATTTCCGAAGCATTTTTAAACGTCAGCGGAATTCTGCGAACACTGGAAGAGTTCCGAAGCATTTTTAAACTTCAGCGGAATTTGGAGAACAATCGAAGAGTTCCGAAGCATTTTTAAAAGTCAGCGGAATTCCGAGAACAATGGAAGCTTTGTGAAGCATTTTTAAACGTCAGCGGATTTCCGAGAACAATGGAAGAGTTCCGAAGCATTTTTAAACATCAGCGGAATTCCGAGAACAATGGAAGAGTTCTGAAGCCTTTTTAAATGTCAGCGGAATTCCGAGAACAATGGAAGAGTTCCGAAGCATTTTTAAATGTCAGCGGAATTCTGAGAACAATGGAAGAGTTCCGAAGCATTTTTAAACTTCAGCAGAATTCCGAGAACAATCGAAGAGTTCCGAAGCATACTTAAACTTCAGCAGAATTCCGAGAACAATGGAAGAGTTCTGAAGCATTTTTTAAAGTCAGCGGAATAACGAGAACAATGGAAGAGTTGTGAAGTATTTTTAAACGTCAGTGGAATTCCAAGAACAATGGAAGAGTTCTGAAGCATTTTTAAACGTCAGCGGAATTCCGAGAACAATGGAAGAGTTCCGAAGCATTTTTAAATGTAAGCGGAATTCTGAGAACAATGGAATAGTTCCGAAGCATTTTTAAACTTCAGCAGAATTCCGAGAACAATGGAAGAGTTCCGAAGCATACTTAAACTTCAGCGGAATTCCGAGAACAATGGAAGAGTTTCGAAGCATTTTTAAAAGTCAGCGGAATTCCGAGAACAATAGAAGAGTTGTGAAGCAATTTTAAGAGTCAGCGGAATTCCAAGAACAATGGAAGAGTTCCGAAGCATTTTTAAACGTCAGCGGAATTCCGAGAACAATGGAAGATTTCCAAAGCATTTTTAAACTTCAGCGGAATTCCGAGAACAATGGAAGAGTTCCGAAGCATTTTTAAACGTCAGCGGAATTCCGAGAACAATGGAAGAGTTCTGAAGCCTTTTTAAATGTCAGCGGAATTCCGAGAACAATGGAAAAGTTCCGAAGCATTTTTAAATGTCAGCGGAATTCTGAGAACAATGGAAGAGTTCCGAAGCATTTTTAAACTTCAGCAGAATTCCGAGAACAATGGAAGAGTTCCGAAGCATACTTAAACTTCAGCGGAATTCCGAGAACAATGGAAGAGTTTCGAAGCATTTTTAAAAGTCAGCGGAATTCCGAGAACAATAGAAGAGTTGTGAAGCAATTTTAAGAGTCAGCGGAATTCCGAGAACAATGGAAGAGTTCCGAAGCATTTTTAAACGTCAGCGGAATTCCGAGAACAATGGAAGAGTTCTGAAGCATTTTTAAAAGTCAGCGGAATTCTGAGAACAATAGAAGAGTTGTGAAGCATTTTTAAGCGTCAGCGGAATTCCGAGAACAATGGAAGAATTCCGAAGCATTTTTAAACTTCAAAACTTCAGCGGAATTCTTAGAACAATGGAAGAGTTCCAAAGCATTTTTAAAAGTCAGCAGAATTCCAAGAACAATAGAAGGGTACCAAAGCATGTTTAAACTTCAGCGGAATTCTGAGAACAATGTAAGCGTTCCGAAGCATTTTTAAACTTCACCGCAATTCCGAGAACAATGGAAGAGTTCCGAAGCATTTTTAAACGTCAGCGGAATTCCGAGAACAATGGAAGAGTTCCGAAGCATTTTTAAACGTCAGCGGAATTCCGAGAACAATGGAAGAGTTCCGAAGCATTTTTAAACTTCAGCGGAATTTGGAGAACAATCGAAGAGTTCCGAAGCATTTTTAAAAGTCAGCGGAATTCCGAGAACAATGGAAGCTTTGTGAAGCATTTTTAAACGTCAGCGGAATTCCGAGAACAATGGAAGAGTTCTGAAGCATTTTTAAACGTCAGCGGAATTTTGAAAACAATGGAAGATTTCCGAAGCATTTTTAAATGTCAGCGGAATTCTGCGAACACTGGAAGAGTTCCGAAGCATTTTTAAACTTCAGCGGAATTTGGAGAACAATCGAAGAGTTCCGAAGCATTTTTAAAAGTCAGCGGAATTCCGAGAACAATGGAAGCTTTGTGAAGCATTTTTAAACGTCAGCGGAATTCCGAGAACAATGGAAGAGTTCCGAAGCATTTTTAAACGTCAGCGGAATTCCGAGAACAATGGAAGAGTTCTGAAGCCTTTTTAAATGTCAGCAGAATTCCGAGAACAATGGAAGAGTTCCGAAGCATTTTTAAATGTCAGCGGAATTCTGAGAACAATGGAAGAGTTCCGAAGCATTTTTAAACTTCAGCAGAATTCCGAGAACAATCGAAGAGTCCCGAAGCATACTTAAACTTCAGCAGAATTCCGAGAACAATGGAAGAGTTCTGAAGCATTTTTTAAAGTCAGCGGAATAACGAGAACAATGGAAGAGTTGTGAAGTATTTTTAAACGTCAGTGGAATTCCAAGAACAATGGAAGAGTTCCGAAGCATTTTTAAACGTCAGCGGAATTCCGAGAACAATGGAAGAGTTCCGCAGCATTTTTAAATGTAAGCGGAATTCTGAGAACAATGGAAGAGTTCCGAAGCATTTTTAAACTTCAGCAGAATTCCGAGAACAATGGAAGAGTTCCGAAGCATACTTAAACTTCAGCGGAATTCCGAGAACAATGGAAGAGTTTCGAAGCATTTTTAAAAGTCAGCGGAATTCCGAGAACAATAGAAGAGTTGTGAAGCAATTTTAAGAGTCAGCGGAATTCCGAGAACAATGGAAGAGTTACGAAGCATTTTTAAACGTCAGCGGAATTCCGAGAACAATGGAAGAGTTCTGAAGCATTTTTAAAAGTCAGCGGAATTCTGAGAACAATAGAAGAGTTGTGAAGCATTTTTAAGCGTCAGCGTAATTCCGAGAACAATGGAAGAGTTCTGAAGCCTTTTTAAATGTCAGCGGAATTCCGAGAACAATGGAAGAGTTCCGAAGCATTTTTAAATGTCAGCGGAATTCTGAGAACAATGGAAGAGTTCCGAAGCATTTTTAAACTTCAGCAGAATTCCGAGAACAATCGAAGAGTTCCGAAGCATACTTAAACTTCAGCAGAATTCCGAGAACAATGGAAGAGTTCTGAAGCATTTTTTAAAGTCAGCGGAATAACGAGAACAATGGAAGAGTTGTGAAGCATTTTTAAACGTCAGTGGAATTCCAAGAACAATGGAAGAGTTCTGAAGCATTTTTAAACGTCAGCGGAATTCCGAGAACAATGGAAGAGTTCCGAAGCATTTTTAAATGTAAGCGGAATTCTGAGAACAATGGAATAGTTCCGAAGCATTTTTAAACTTCAGCAGAATTCCGAGAACAATGGAAGAGTTCCGAAGCATACTTAAACTTCAGCGGAATTCCGAGAACAATGGAAGAGTTTCGAAGCATTTTTAAAAATCAGCGGAATTCCGAGAACAATAGAAGAGTTGTGAAGCAATTTTAAGAGTCAGCGGAATTCCAAGAACAATGGAAGAGTTCCGAAGCATTTTTAAACGTCAGCGGAATTCCGAGAACAATGGAAGAGTTCCGAAGCATTTTTAAACTTCAGCGGAATTCCGAGAACAATGGAAGAGTTCCGAAGCATTTTTAAACGTCAGCGGAATTCCGAGAACAATGGAAGAGTTCTGAAGCCTTTTTAAATGTCAGCGGAATTCCGAGAACAATGGAAAAGTTCCGAAGCATTTTTAAATGTCAGCGGAATTCTGAGAACAATGGAAGAGTTCCGAAGCATTTTTAAACTTCAGCAGAATTCCGAGAACAATGGAAGAGTTCCGAAGCATACTTAAACTTCAGCGGAATTCCGAGAACAATGGAAGAGTTTCGAAGCATTTTTAAAAGTCAGCGGAATTCCGAGAACAATAGAAGAGTTGTGAAGCAATTTTAAGAGTCAGCGGAATTCCGAGAACAATGGAAGAGTTCCGAAGCATTTTTAAACGTCAGCGGAATTCCGAGAACAATGGAAGAGTTCTGAAGCATTTTTAAAAGTCAGCGGAATTCTGAGAACAATAGAAGAGTTGTGAAGCATTTTTAAGCGTCAGCGGAATTCCGAGAACAATGGAAGAATTCCGAAGCATTTTTAAACTTCAAAACTTCAGCGGAATTCTTAGAACAATGGAAGAGTTCCAAAGCATTTTTAAAAGTCAGCAGAATTCCAAGAACAATAGAAGGGTACCAAAGCATGTTTAAACTTCAGCGGAATTCTGAGAACAATGTAAGCGTTCCGAAGCATTTTTAAACTTCACCGCAATTCCGAGAACAATGGAAGAGTTCCGAAGCATTTTTAAACGTCAGCGGAATTCCGAGAACAATGGAAGAGTTCCGAAGCATTTTTAAACGTCAGCGGAATTCCGAGAACAATGGAAGAGTTCCGAAGCATTTTTAAACTTCAGCGGAATTTGGAGAACAATCGAAGAGTTCCGAAGCATTTTTAAAAGTCAGCGGAATTCCGAGAACAATGGAAGCTTTGTGAAGCATTATTAAACGTCAGCGGAATTCCGAGAACAATGGAAGAGTTCTGAAGCATTTTTAAACGTCAGCGGAATTTTGAAAACAATGGAAGATTTCCGAAGCATTTTTAAACGTCAGCGGAATTCTGCGAACACTGGAAGAGTTCCGAAGCATTTTTAAACTTCAGCGGAATTTGGAGAACAATCGAAGAGTTCCGAAGCATTTTTAAAAGTCAGCGGAATTCCGAGAACAATGGAAGCTTTGTGAAGCATTTTTAAACGTCAGCGGAATTCCGAGAACAATGGAAGAGTTCCGAAGCATTTTTAAACATCAGCGGAATTCCGAGAACAATGGAAGAGTTCTGAAGCCTTTTTAAATGTCAGCGGAATTCCGAGAACAATGGAAGAGTTCCGAAGCATTTTTAAATGTCAGCGGAATTCTGAGAACAATGGAAGAGTTCCGAAGCATTTTTAAACTTCAGCAGAATTCCGAGAACAATCGAAGAGTTCCGAAGCATACTTAAACTTCAGCAGAATTCCGAGAACAATGGAAGAGTTCTGAAGCATTTTTTAAAGTCAGCGGAATAACGAGAACAATGGAAGAGTTGTGAAGTATTTTTAAACGTCAGTGGAATTCCAAGAACAATGGAAGAGTTCCGAAGCATTTTTAAACGTCAGCGGAATTCCGAGAACAATGGAAGAGTTCCGAAGCATTTTTAAATGTCAGCGGAATTCTGAGAACAATGGAAGAGTTCCGAAGCATTTTTAAACTTCAGCAGAATTCCGAGAACAATCGAAGAGTTCCGAAGCATACTTAAACTTCAGCAGAATTCCGAGAACAATGGAAGAGTTCTGAAGCATTTTTTAAAGTCAGCGGAATAACGAGAACAATGGAAGAGTTGTGAAGCATTTTTAAACGTCAGTGGAATTCCAAGAACAATGGAAGAGTTCTGAAGCATTTTTAAACGTCAGCGGAATTCCGAGAACAATGGAAGAGTTCCGAAGCATTTTTAAATGTAAGCGGAATTCTGAGAACAATGGAATAGTTCCGAAGCATTTTTAAACTTCAGCAGAATTCCGAGAACAATGGAAGAGTTCCGAAGCATACTTAAACTTCAGCGGAATTCCGAGAACAATGGAAGAGTTTCGAAGCATTTTTAAAAATCAGCGGAATTCCGAGAACAATAGAAGAGTTGTGAAGCAATTTTAAGAGTCAGCGGAATTCCAAGAACAATGGAAGAGTTCCGAAGCATTTTTAAACGTCAGCGGAATTCCGAGAACAATGGAAGAGTTCCGAAGCATTTTTAAACTTCAGCGGAATTCCGAGAACAATGGAAGAGTTCCGAAGCATTTTTAAACGTCAGCGGAATTCCGAGAACAATGGAAGAGTTCTGAAGCCTTTTTAAATGTCAGCGGAATTCCGAGAACAATGGAAAAGTTCCGAAGCATTTTTAAATGTCAGCGGAATTCTGAGAACAATGGAAGAGTTCCGAAGCATTTTTAAACTTCAGCAGAATTCCGAGAACAATGGAAGAGTTCCGAAGCATACTTAAACTTCAGCGGAATTCCGAGAACAATGGAAGAGTTTCGAAGCATTTTTAAAAGTCAGCGGAATTCCGAGAACAATAGAAGAGTTGTGAAGCAATTTTAAGAGTCAGCGGAATTCCGAGAACAATGGAAGAGTTCCGAAGCATTTTTAAACGTCAGCGGAATTCCGAGAACAATGGAAGAGTTCTGAAGCATTTTTAAAAGTCAGCGGAATTCTGAGAACAATAGAAGAGTTGTGAAGCATTTTTAAGCGTCAGCGGAATTCCGAGAACAATGGAAGAATTCCGAAGCATTTTTAAACTTCAAAACTTCAGCGGAATTCTTAGAACAATGGAAGAGTTCCAAAGCATTTTTAAAAGTCAGCAGAATTCCAAGAACAATAGAAGGGTACCAAAGCATGTTTAAACTTCAGCGGAATTCTGAGAACAATGTAAGCGTTCCGAAGCATTTTTAAACTTCACCGCAATTCCGAGAACAATGGAAGAGTTCCGAAGCATTTTTAAACGTCAGCGGAATTCCGAGAACAATGGAAGAGTTCCGAAGCATTTTTAAACGTCAGCGGAATTCCGAGAACAATGGAAGAGTTCCGAAGCATTTTTAAACTTCAGCGGAATTTGGAGAACAATCGAAGAGTTCCGAAGCATTTTTAAAAGTCAGCGGAATTCCGAGAACAATGGAAGCTTTGTGAAGCATTATTAAACGTCAGCGGAATTCCGAGAACAATGGAAGAGTTCTGAAGCATTTTTAAACGTCAGCGGAATTTTGAAAACAATGGAAGATTTCCGAAGCATTTTTAAACGTCAGCGGAATTCTGCGAACACTGGAAGAGTTCCGAAGCATTTTTAAACTTCAGCGGAATTTGGAGAACAATCGAAGAGTTCCGAAGCATTTTTAAAAGTCAGCGGAATTCCGAGAACAATGGAAGCTTTGTGAAGCATTTTTAAACGTCAGCGGAATTCCGAGAACAATGGAAGAGTTCCGAAGCATTTTTAAACATCAGCGGAATTCCGAGAACAATGGAAGAGTTCTGAAGCCTTTTTAAATGTCAGCGGAATTCCGAGAACAATGGAAGAGTTCCGAAGCATTTTTAAATGTCAGCGGAATTCTGAGAACAATGGAAGAGTTCCGAAGCATTTTTAAACTTCAGCAGAATTCCGAGAACAATCGAAGAGTTCCGAAGCATACTTAAACTTCAGCAGAATTCCGAGAACAATGGAAGAGTTCTGAAGCATTTTTTAAAGTCAGCGGAATAACGAGAACAATGGAAGAGTTGTGAAGTATTTTTAAACGTCAGTGGAATTCCAAGAACAATGGAAGAGTTCCGAAGCATTTTTAAACGTCAGCGGAATTCCGAGAACAATGGAAGAGTTCCGAAGCATTTTTAAATGTAAGCGGAATTCTGAGAACAATGGAATAGTTCCGAAGCATTTTTAAACTTCAGCAGAATTCCGAGAACAATGGAAGAGTTCCGAAGCATACTTAAACTTCAGCGGAATTCCGAGAACAATGGAAGAGTTTCGAAGCATTTTTAAAAATCAACGGAATTCCGAGAACAATAGAAGAGTTGTGAAGCAATTTTAAGAGTCAGCGGAATTCCAAGAACAATGGAAGAGTTCCGAAGCATTTTTAAACGTCAGCGGAATTCCGAGAACAATGGAAGAGTTCCGAAGCATTTTTAAACTTCAGCGGAATTCCGAGAACAATGGAAGAGTTCCGAAGCATTTTTAAACGTCAGCGGAATTCCGAGAACAATGGAAGAGTTCTGAAGCCTTTTTAAATGTCAGCGGAATTCCGAGAACAATGGAAAAGTTCCGAAGCATTTTTAAATGTCAGCGGAATTCTGAGAACAATGGAAGAGTTCCGAAGCATTTTTAAACTTCAGCAGAATTCCGAGAACAATGGAAGAGTTCCGAAGCATACTTAAACTTCAGCGGAATTCCGAGAACAATGGAAGAGTTTCGAAGCATTTTTAAAAGTCAGCGGAATTCCGAGAACAATAGAAGAGTTGTGAAGCAATTTTAAGAGTCAGCGGAATTCCGAGAACAATGGAAGAGTTCCGAAGCATTTTTAAACGTCAGCGGAATTCCGAGAACAATGGAAGAGTTCTGAAGCATTTTTAAAAGTCAGCGGAATTCTGAGAACAATAGAAGAGTTGTGAAGCATTTTTAAGCGTCAGCGGAATTCCGAGAACAATGGAAGAATTCCGAAGCATTTTTAAACTTCAAAACTTCAGCGGAATTCTTAGAACAATGGAAGAGTTCCAAAGCATTTTTAAAAGTCAGCAGAATTCCAAGAACAATAGAAGGGTACCAAAGCATGTTTAAACTTCAGCGGAATTCTGAGAACAATGTAAGCGTTCCGAAGCATTTTTAAACTTCACCGCAATTCCGAGAACAATGGAAGAGTTCCGAAGCATTTTTAAACGTCAGCGGAATTCCGAGAACAATGGAAGAGTTCCGAAGCATTTTTAAACGTCAGCGGAATTCCGAGAACAATGGAAGAGTTCCGAAGCATTTTTAAACTTCAGCGGAATTTGGAGAACAATCGAAGAGTTCCGAAGCATTTTTAAAAGTCAGCGGAATTCCGAGAACAATGGAAGCTTTGTGAAGCATTATTAAACGTCAGCGGAATTCCGAGAACAATGGAAGAGTTCTGAAGCATTTTTAAACGTCAGCGGAATTTTGAAAACAATGGAAGATTTCCGAAGCATTTTTAAACGTCAGCGGAATTCTGCGAACACTGGAAGAGTTCCGAAGCATTTTTAAACTTCAGCGGAATTTGGAGAACAATCGAAGAGTTCCGAAGCATTTTTAAAAGTCAGCGGAATTCCGAGAACAATGGAAGCTTTGTGAAGCATTTTTAAACGTCAGCGGAATTCCGAGAACAATGGAAGAGTTCCGAAGCATTTTTAAATGTCAGCGGAATTCTGAGAACAATGGAAGAGTTCCGAAGCATTTTTAAACTTCAGCAGAATTCCGAGAACAATCGAAGAGTTCCGAAGCATACTTAAACTTCAGCAGAATTCCGAGAACAATGGAAGAGTTCTGAAGCATTTTTTAAAGTCAGCGGAATAACGAGAACAATGGAAGAGTTGTGAAGTATTTTTAAACGTCAGTGGAATTCCAAGAACAATGGAAGAGTTCCGAAGCATTTTTAAACGTCAGCGGAATTCCGAGAACAATGGAAGAGTTCCGAAGCATTTTTAAATGTAAGCGGAATTCTGAGAACAATGGAAGAGTTCCGAAGCATTTTTAAACTTCAGCAGAATTCCGAGAACAATGGAAGAGTTCCGAAGCATACTTAAACTTCAGCGGAATTCCGAGAACAATGGAAGAGTTTCGAAGCATTTTTAAAAGTCAGCGGAATTCCGAGAACAATAGAAGAGTTGTGAAGCAATTTTAAGAGTCAGCGGAATTCAGAGAACAATGGAACAGTTCCGAAGCATTTTTAAACATCAGCGGAATTCCGAGAACAATGGAAGAGTTCCGAAGCATTTTTAAACTTCAGCGGAATTTGGAGAACAATCGAAGAGTTCCGAAGCATTTTTAAATGTCAGCGGAATTCCGAGAACAATGGAAGCTTTGAGAAGCATTTTTAAACGTCAGCGGAATTCCGAGAACAATGGAAGAGTTCCGAAGCATTTTTAAACGTCAGCGGAATTCCGAGAACAATGGAAGAGTTCTGAAGCCTTTTTAAATGTCAGCGGAATTCCGAGAACAATGGAAAAGTTCCGAAGCATTTTTAAATGTCAGCGGAATTCTGAGAACAATGGAAGAGTTCCGAAGCATTTTTAAACTTCAGCAGAATTCCGAGAACAATGGAAGAGTTCCGAAGCATACTTAAACTTCAGCGGAATTCCGAGAACAATGGAAGAGCTTTGAAGCATTTTTAAAAGTCAGCGGAATTCCGAGAACAATAGAAGAGTTGTGAAGCAATTTTAAGAGTCAGCGGAATTCCGAGAACAATGGAAGAGTTCCGAAGCATTTTTAAACGTCAGCGGAATTCCGAGAACAATGGAAGAGTTCTGAAGCATTTTTAAAAGTCAGCGGAATTCTGAGAACAATAGAAGAGTTGTGAAGCATTTTTAAGCGTCAGCGGAGTTCCGAGAACAATGGAAGAATTCCGAAGCATTTTTAAACTTCAAAACTTCAGCGGAATTCTTAGAACAATGGAAGAGTTCCAAAGCATTTTTAAAAGTCAGCAGAATTCCGAGAACAAAAGAAGGGTACCAAAGCATGTTTAAACTTCAGCGGAATTCTGAGAACAATGTAAGCGTTCCGAAGCATTTTTAAACTTCACCGCAATTCCGAGAACAATGGAAGAGTTCCGAAGCATTTTTAAACGTCAGCGGAATTCCGAGAACAATGGAAGAGTTCCGAAGCATTTTTAAACTTCACCGGAATTCCGAGAACAATGGAAGAGTTCCGAAGCATTTTTAAACTTCAGCGGAATTTGGAGAACAATCGAAGAGTTCCGAAGCATTTTTAAAAGTCAGCGGAATTCCGAGAACAATGGAAGCTTTGTGAAGCATTTTTAAACGTCAGCGGAATTCCGAGAACAATGGAAGAGTTCCGAAGCATTTTTAAACGTCAGCGGAATTCCGAGAACAATGGAAGAGTTCTGAAGCCTTTTTAAATGTCAGCGGAATTCCGAGAACAATGGAAAAGTTCCGATGCATTTTTAAATGTCAGCGGAATTCTGAGAACAATGGAAGAGTTCCGAAGCATACTTAAACTTCAGCGGAATTCCGAGAACAATGGAAGAGTTTCGAAGCATTTTTAAAAGTCAGCGGAATTCCGAGAACAATAGAAGAGTTGTGAAGCAATTTTAAGAGTCAGCGGAATTCCGAGAACAATGGAAGAGTTCCGAAGCATTTTTAAACGTCAGCGGAATTCCGAGAACAATGGAAGAGTTCTGAAGCATTTTTAAAATTCAGCGGAATTCTGAGAACAATAGAAGAGTTGTGAAGCATTTTTAAGCGTCAGCGGAATTCCGAGAACAATGGAAGAGTTCTGAAGCCTTTTTAAATGTCAGCGGAATTCCGAGAACAATGGAAGAGTTCCGAAGCATTTTTAAATGTCAGCGGAATTCTGAGAACAATGGAAGAGTTCCGAAGCATTTTTAAACGTCAGCGGAATTCCGAGAACAATGGAAGAGTTCCGAAGCATTTTTAAACGTCAGCGGAATTCCGAGAACAATGGAAGAGTTCTGAAGCCTTTTTAAATGTCAGCGGAATTCCGAGAACAATGGAAAAGTTCCGAAGCATTTTTAAATGTCAGCGGAATTCTGAGAACAATGGAAGAGTTCCGAAGCATTTTTAAACTTCAGCAGAATTTCGAGAACAATGGAAGAGTTCCGAAGCATACTTAAACTTCAGCGGAATTCCGAGAACAATGGAAGAGTTTCGAAGCATTTTTAAAAGTCAGCGGAATTCCGAGAACAATAGAAGAGTTGTGAAGCAATTTTAAGAGTCAGCGGAATTCCGAGAACAATGGAAGAGTTCCGAAGCATTTTTAAACGTCAGCGGAATTCCGAGAACAATGGAAGAGTTCTGAAGCATTTTTAAAAGTCAGCGGAATTCTGAGAACAATAGAAGAGTTGTGAAGCATTTTTAAGCGTCAGCGGAATTCCGAGTACAATGGAAGAATTCCGAAGCATTTTTAAACTTCAAAACTTCAGCAGAATTCTTAGAACAATGGAAGAGTTCCAAAGCATTTTTAAAAGTCAGCAGAATTCCAAGAACAATAGAAGGGTACCAAAGCATGTTTAAACTTCAGCGGAATTCTGAGAACAATGTAAGCATTCCGAAGCATTTTTAAACTTCACCGCAATTCCGAGAACAATGGAAGAGTTCCGAAGCATTTTTAAACGTCAGCGGAATTCCGAGAACAATGGAAGAGTTCCGAAGCATTTTTAAACTTCAGCAGAATTCCGAGAACAATGGAAGAGTTCCGAAGCATACTTAAACTTCAGCGGAATTCCGAGAACAATGGAAGAGTTTCGAAGCATTTTTAAAAGTCAGCGGAATTCCGAGAACAATAGAAGAGTTGTGAAGCAATTTTAAGAGTCAGCGGAATTCCGAGAACAATGGAAGAGTTCCGAAGCATTTTTAAACGTCAGCGGAATTCCGAGAACAATGGAAGAGTTCTGAAGCATTTTTAAAAGTCAGCGGAATTCTGAGAACAATAGAAGAGTTGTGAAGCATTTTTAAGCGTCAGCGGAGTTCCGAGAACAATGGAAGAATTCCGAAGCATTTTTAAACTTCAAAACTTCAGCGGAATTCTTAGAACAATGGAAGAGTTCCAAAGCATTTTTAAAAGTCAGCAGAATTCCGAGAACAAAAGAAGGGTACCAAAGCATGTTTAAACTTCAGCGGAATTCTGAGAACAATGTAAGCGTTCCGAAGCATTTTTAAACTTCACCGCAATTCCGAGAACAATGGAAGAGTTCCGAAGCATTTTTAAACGTCAGCGGAATTCCGAGAACAATGGAAGAGTTCCGAAGCATTTTTAAACTTCACCGGAATTCCGAGAACAATGGAAGAGTTCCGAAGCATTTTTAAACTTCAGCGGAATTTGGAGAACAATCGAAGAGTTCCGAAGCATTTTTAAAAGTCAGCGGAATTCCGAGAACAATGGAAGCTTTGTGAAGCATTTTTAAACGTCAGCGGAATTCCGAGAACAATGGAAGAGTTCCGAAGCATTTTTAAACGTCAGCGGAATTCCGAGAACAATGGAAAAGTTCCGATGCATTTTTAAATGTCAGCGGAATTCTGAGAACAATGGAAGAGTTCCGAAGCATACTTAAACTTCAGCGGAATTCCGAGAACAATGGAAGAGTTTCGAAGCATTTTTAAAAGTCAGCGGAATTCCGAGAACAATAGAAGAGTTGTGAAGCAATTTTAAGAGTCAGCGGAATTCCGAGAACAATGGAAGTGTTCCGAAGCATTTTTAAACGTCAGCGGAATTCCGAGAACAATGGAAGAGTTCTGAAGCATTTTTAAAAGTCAGCGGAATTCTGAGAACAATAGAAGAGTTGTGAAGCATTTTTAAGCGTCAGCGGAATTCCGAGAACAATGGAAGAGTTCTGAAGCCTTTTTAAATGTCAGCGGAATTCCGAGAACAATGGAAGAGTTCCGAAGCATTTTTAAATGTCAGCGGAATTCTGAGAACAATGGAAGAGTTCCGAAGCATTTTTAAACGTCAGCGGAATTCCGAGAACAATGGAAGAGTTCCGAAGCATTTTTAAACTTCAGCGGAATTCCGAGAACAATGGAAGAGTTCCGAAGCATTTTTAAACGTCAGCGGAATTCCGAGAACAATGGAAGAGTTCTGAAGACTTTTTAAATGTCAGCGGAATTCCGAGAACAATGGAAAAGTTCCGAAGCATTTTTAAATGTCAGCGGAATTCTGAGAACAATGGGAGAGTTCCGAAGCTTTTTAAACTTCAGCAGAATTCCGAGAACAATGGAAGAGTTCCGAAGCATACTTAAACTTCAGCGGAATTCCGAGAACAACGGAAGAGTTTCGAAGCATTTTTAAAAGTCAGCGGAATTCCGAGAACAATAGAAGAGTTGTGAAGCAATTTTAAGAGTCAGCGGAATTCTGAGAACAATGGAAGAGTTCCGAAGCATTTTTAAACGTCAGCGGAATTCCGAGAACAATGGAAGAGTTCTGAAGCATTTTTAAAAGTCAGCGGAATTCTGAGAACAATAGAAGAGTTGTGAAGCATTTTTAAGCGTCAGCGGAATTCCGAGTACAATGGAAGAATTCCGAAGCATTTTTAAACTTCAAAACTTCAGCGGAATTCTTAGAACAATGGAAGAGTTCCAAAGCATTTTTAAAAGTCAGCAGAATTCCAAGAACAATAGAAGGGTACCAAAGCATGCTTAAACTTCAGCGGAATTCTGAGAACAATGTAAGCGTTCCGAAGCATTTTTAAACTTCACCGCAATTCCGAGAACAATGGAAGAGTTCCGAAGCATTTTTAAACGTCAGCGGAATTCCGAGAACAATGGAAGAGTTCCGAAGCATTTTTAAACGTCAGCGGAATTCCGAGAACAATGGAAGAGTTCCGAAGCATTTTTAAATGTAAGCGGAATTCTGAGAACAATGGAAGAGTTCCGAAGCATTTTTAAACTTCAGCAGAATTCCGAGAACAATGGAAGAGTTCCGAAGCATACTTAAACTTCAGCGGAATTCCGAGAACAATGGAAGAGTTTCGAAGCACTTTTAAAAGTCAGCGGAATTCCGAGAACAATAGAAGAGTTGTGAAGCAATTTTAAGAGTCAGCGGAATTCCGAGAACAATGGAAGAGTTCCGAAGCATTTTTAAACGTCAGCGGAATTCCGAGAACAATGGAAGAGTTCCGAAGCATTTTTAAACTTCAGCGGAATTTGGAGAACAATCGAAGAGTTCCGAAGCATTTTTAAAAGTCAGCGGAATTCCGAGAACAATGGAAGCTTTGTGAAGCATTTTTAAACGTCAGCGGAATTCTGAGAACAATGGAAGAGTTCCGAAGCATTTTTAAACGTCAGCGGAATTCCGAGAACAATGGAAGAGTTCTGAAGCCTTTTTAAATGTCAGCGGAATTCCGAGAACAATGGAAAAGTTCCGAAGCATTTTTAAATGTCAGCGGAATTCTGAGAACAATGGAAGAGTTCCGAAGCATTTTTAAACTTCAGCAGAATTCCGAGAACAATCGAAGAGTTCCGAAGCATACTTAAACTTCAGCGGAATTCCGAGAACAATGGAAGAGTTCCGAAGCATTTTTAAACTTCAGCGGAATTTGGAGAACAATCGAAGAGTTCCGAAGCATTTTTAAATGTCAGCGGAATTCCGAGAACAATGGAAGCTTTGAGAAGCATTTTTAAACGTCAGCGGAATTCCGAGAACAATGGAAGAGTTCCGAAGCATTTTTAAACGTCAGCGGAATTCCGAGAACAATGGAAGAGTTCTGAAGCCTTTTTAAATGTCAGCGGAATTCCGAGAACAATGGAAAAGTTCCGAAGCATTTTTAAATGTCAGCGGAATTCTGAGAACAATGGAAGAGTTCCGAAGCATTTTTAAACTTCAGCAGAATTCCGAGAACAATGGAAGAGTTCCGAAGCATCCTTAAACTTCAGCGGAATTCCGAGAACAATGGAAGAGTTTCGAAGCATTTTTAAAAGTCAGCGGAATTCCGAGAACAATAGAAGAGTTGTGAAGCAATTTTAAGAGTCAGCGGAATTCCGAGAACAATGGAAGAGTTCCGAAGCATTTTTAAACGTCAGCGGAATTCCGAGAACAATGGAAGAGTTCTGAAGCATTTTTAAAAGTCAGCGGAATTCTGAGAACAATGGAAGAGTTCCGAAGCATTTTTAAACTTCAGCAGAATTCCGAGAACAATGGAAGAGTTCCGAAGCATACTTAAACTTCAGCGGAATTCCGAGAACAATGGAAGAGTTTCGAAGCATTTTTAAAAGTCAGCGGAATTCCGAGAACAATAGAAGAGTTGTGAAGCAATTTTAAGAGTCAGCGGAATTCCGAGAACAATGGAAGAGTTCCGAAGCATTTTTAAACGTCAGCGGAATTCCGAGAACAATGGAAGAGTTCTGAAGCATTTTTAAAAGTCAGCGGAATTCTGAGAACAATAGAAGAGTTGTGAAGCATTTTTAAGCGTCAGCGGAATTCCGAGTACAATGGAAGAATTCCGAAGCATTTTTAAACTTCAAAACTTCAGCAGAATTCTTAGAACAATGGAAGAGTTCCAAAGCATTTTTAAAAGTCAGCAGAATTCCAAGAACAATAGAAGGGTACCAAAGCATGTTTAAACTTCAGCGGAATTCTGAGAACAATGTAAGCATTCCGAAGCATTTTTAAACTTCACCGCAATTCCGAGAACAATGGAAGAGTTCCGAAGCATTTTTAAACGTCAGCGGAATTCCGAGAACAATGGAAGAGTTCCGAAGCATTTTTAAACTTCAGCAGAATTCCGAGAACAATGGAAGAGTTCCGAAGCATACTTAAACTTCAGCGGAATTCCGAGAACAATGGAAGAGTTTCGAAGCATTTTTAAAAGTCAGCGGAATTCCGAGAACAATAGAAGAGTTGTGAAGCAATTTTAAGAGTCAGCGGAATTCCGAGAACAATGGAAGAGTTCCGAAGCATTTTTAAACGTCAG
The DNA here is from genome assembly GCF_046119375.1 of Phyllobates terribilis. Taxonomy (NCBI): domain Eukaryota; kingdom Metazoa; phylum Chordata; class Amphibia; order Anura; family Dendrobatidae; genus Phyllobates; species Phyllobates terribilis. The sequence goes on along the minus strand of NW_027362788.1, from coordinate 6,520,728 downwards.
CGGAATTCCGAGAACAATGGAAGAGTTCTGAAGCATTTTTAAAAGTCAGCGGAATTCTGAGAACAATAGAAGAGTTGTGAAGCATTTTTAAGCGTCAGCGGAGTTCCGAGAACAATGGAAGAATTCCGAAGCATTTTTAAACTTCAAAACTTCAGCGGAATTCTTAGAACAATGGAAGAGTTCCAAAGCATTTTTAAAAGTCAGCAGAATTCCGAGAACAAAAGAAGGGTACCAAAGCATGTTTAAACTTCAGCGGAATTCTGAGAACAATGTAAGCGTTCCGAAGCATTTTTAAACTTCACCGCAATTCCGAGAACAATGGAAGAGTTCCGAAGCATTTTTAAACGTCAGCGGAATTCCGAGAACAATGGAAGAGTTCCGAAGCATTTTTAAACTTCACCGGAATTCCGAGAACAATGGAAGAGTTCCGAAGCATTTTTAAACTTCAGCGGAATTTGGAGAACAATCGAAGAGTTCCGAAGCATTTTTAAAAGTCAGCGGAATTCCGAGAACAATGGAAGCTTTGTGAAGCATTTTTAAACGTCAGCGGAATTCCGAGAACAATGGAAGAGTTCCGAAGCATTTTTAAACGTCAGCGGAATTCCGAGAACAATGGAAAAGTTCCGATGCATTTTTAAATGTCAGCGGAATTCTGAGAACAATGGAAGAGTTCCGAAGCATACTTAAACTTCAGCGGAATTCCGAGAACAAGGGAAGAGTTTCGAAGCATTTTTAAAAGTCAGCGGAATTCCGAGAACAATAGAAGAGTTGTGAAGCAATTTTAAGAGTCAGCGGAATTCCGAGAACAATGGAAGTGTTCCGAAGCATTTTTAAACGTCAGCGGAATTCCGAGAACAATGGAAGAGTTCTGAAGCATTTTTAAAAGTCAGCGGAATTCTGAGAACAATAGAAGAGTTGTGAAGCATTTTTAAGCGTCAGCGGAATTCCGAGAACAATGGAAGAGTTCTGAAGCCTTTTTAAATGTCAGCGGAATTCCGAGAACAATGGAAGAGTTCCGAAGCATTTTTAAATGTCAGCGGAATTCTGAGAACAATGGAAGAGTTCCGAAGCATTTTTAAACGTCAGCGGAATTCCGAGAACAATGGAAGAGTTCCGAAGCATTTTTAAACTTCAGCGGAATTCCGAGAACAATGGAAGAGTTCCGAAGCATTTTTAAACGTCAGCGGAATTCCGAGAACAATGGAAGAGTTCTGAAGACTTTTTAAATGTCAGCGGAATTCCGAGAACAATGGAAAAGTTCCGAAGCATTTTTAAATGTCAGCGGAATTCTGAGAACAATGGGAGAGTTCCGAAGCTTTTTAAACTTCAGCAGAATTCCGAGAACAATGGAAGAGTTCCGAAGCATACTTAAACTTCAGCGGAATTCCGAGAACAACGGAAGAGTTTCGAAGCATTTTTAAAAGTCAGCGGAATTCCGAGAACAATAGAAGAGTTGTGAAGCAATTTTAAGAGTCAGCGGAATTCTGAGAACAATGGAAGAGTTCCGAAGCATTTTTAAACGTCAGCGGAATTCCGAGAACAATGGAAGAGTTCTGAAGCATTTTTAAAAGTCAGCGGAATTCTGAGAACAATAGAAGAGTTGTGAAGCATTTTTAAGCGTCAGCGGAATTCCGAGTACAATGGAAGAATTCCGAAGCATTTTTAAACTTCAAAACTTCAGCGGAATTCTTAGAACAATGGAAGAGTTCCAAAGCATTTTTAAAAGTCAGCAGAATTCCAAGAACAATAGAAGGGTACCAAAGCATGCTTAAACTTCAGCGGAATTCTGAGAACAATGTAAGCGTTCCGAAGCATTTTTAAACTTCACCGCAATTCCGAGAACAATGGAAGAGTTCCGAAGCATTTTTAAACGTCAGCGGAATTCCGAGAACAATGGAAGAGTTCCGAAGCATTTTTAAACGTCAGCGGAATTCCGAGAACAATGGAAGAGTTCCGAAGCATTTTTAAATGTAAGCGGAATTCTGAGAACAATGGAAGAGTTCCGAAGCATTTTTAAACTTCAGCAGAATTCCGAGAACAATGGAAGAGTTCCGAAGCATACTTAAACTTCAGCGGAATTCCGAGAACAATGGAAGAGTTTCGAAGCACTTTTAAAAGTCAGCGGAATTCCGAGAACAATAGAAGAGTTGTGAAGCAATTTTAAGAGTCAGCGGAATTCCGAGAACAATGGAAGAGTTCCGAAGCATTTTTAAACGTCAGCGGAATTCCGAGAACAATGGAAGAGTTCCGAAGCATTTTTAAACTTCAGCGGAATTTGGAGAACAATCGAAGAGTTCCGAAGCATTTTTAAAAGTCAGCGGAATTCCGAGAACAATGGAAGCTTTGTGAAGCATTTTTAAACGTCAGCGGAATTCTGAGAACAATGGAAGAGTTCCGAAGCATTTTTAAACGTCAGCGGAATTCCGAGAACAATGGAAGAGTTCTGAAGCCTTTTTAAATGTCAGCGGAATTCCGAGAACAATGGAAAAGTTCCGAAGCATTTTTAAATGTCAGCGGAATTCTGAGAACAATGGAAGAGTTCCGAAGCATTTTTAAACTTCAGCAGAATTCCGAGAACAATCGAAGAGTTCCGAAGCATACTTAAACTTCAGCGGAATTCCGAGAACAATGGAAGAGTTCCGAAGCATTTTTAAACTTCAGCGGAATTTGGAGAACAATCGAAGAGTTCCGAAGCATTTTTAAATGTCAGCGGAATTCCGAGAACAATGGAAGCTTTGAGAAGCATTTTTAAACGTCAGCGGAATTCCGAGAACAATGGAAGAGTTCCGAAGCATTTTTAAACGTCAGCGGAATTCCGAGAACAATGGAAGAGTTCTGAAGCCTTTTTAAATGTCAGCGGAATTCCGAGAACAATGGAAAAGTTCCGAAGCATTTTTAAATGTCAGCGGAATTCTGAGAACAATGGAAGAGTTCCGAAGCATTTTTAAACTTCAGCAGAATTCCGAGAACAATGGAAGAGTTCCGAAGCATCCTTAAACTTCAGCGGAATTCCGAGAACAATGGAAGAGTTTCGAAGCATTTTTAAAAGTCAGCGGAATTCCGAGAACAATAGAAGAGTTGTGAAGCAATTTTAAGAGTCAGCGGAATTCCGAGAACAATGGAAGAGTTCCGAAGCATTTTTAAACGTCAGCGGAATTCCGAGAACAATGGAAGAGTTCTGAAGCATTTTTAAAAGTCAGCGGAATTCTGAGAACAATGGAAGAGTTCCGAAGCATTTTTAAACTTCAGCAGAATTCCGAGAACAATGGAAGAGTTCCGAAGCATACTTAAACTTCAGCGGAATTCCGAGAACAATGGAAGAGTTTCGAAGCATTTTTAAAAGTCAGCGGAATTCCGAGAACAATAGAAGAGTTGTGAAGCAATTTTAAGAGTCAGCGGAATTCCGAGAACAATGGAAGAGTTCCGAAGCATTTTTAAACGTCAGCGGAATTCCGAGAGCAATGGAAGAGTTCCGAAGCATTTTTAAACTTCAGCGGAATTTGGAGAACAATCGAAGAGTTCCGAAGCATTTTTAAAAGTCAGCGGAATTCCGAGAACAATGGAAGCTTTGTGAAGCATTTTTAAACGTCAGCGGAATTCTGAGAACAATGGAAGAGTTCCGAAGCATTTTTAAACGTCAGCGGAATTCCGAGAACAATGGAAGAGTTCTGAAGCCTTTTTAAATGTCAGCGGAATTCCGAGAACAATGGAAAAGTTCCGAAGCATTTTTAAATGTCAGCGGAATTCTGAGAACAATGGAAGAGTTCCGAAGCATTTTTAAACTTCAGCAGAATTCGAGAACAATGGAAGAGTTCCGAAGCATCCTTAAACTTCAGCGGAATTCCGAGAACAATGGAAGAGTTCCGAAGCATTTTTAAACGTCAGCGGAATTCCGAGAACAATGGAAGAGTTCTGAAGCATTTTTAAACGTCAGCGGAATTTTGAAAACAATGGAAGATTTCCGAAGCATTTTTAAACGTCAGCGGAATTCTGCGAACACTGGAAGAGTTCCGAAGCATTTTTAAACTTCAGCGGAATTTGGAGAACAATCGAAGAGTTCCGAAGCATTTTTAAAAGTCAGCGGAATTCCGAGAACAATGGAAGCTTTGAGAAGCATTTTTAAACGTCAGCGGAATTCCGAGAACAATGGAAGAGTTCCGAAGCATTTTTAAACGTCAGCGGAATTCCGAGAACAATGGAAGAGTTCTGAAGCCTTTTTAAATGTCAGCGGAATTCCGAGAACAATAGAAGAGTTCCGAAGCATTTTTAAATGTCAGCAGAATTCTGAGAACAATGGAAGAGTTCCGAAGCATTTTTAAACTTCAGCAGAATTCCGAGAACAATCGAAGAGTTCCGAAGCATACTTAAACTTCAGCAGAATTCCGAGAACAATGGAAGAGTTCTGAAGCATTTTTTAAAGTCAGCGGAATAACGAGAACAATGGAAGAGTTGTGAAGTATTTTTAAACGTCAGTGGAATTTCAAGAACAATGGAAGAGTTCCGAAGCATTTTTAAATGTAAGCGGAATTCTGAGAACAATGGAAGAGTTCCGAAGCATTTTTAAACTTCAGCAGAATTCCGAGAACAATGGAAGAGTTCCGAAGCATACTTAAACTTCAGCGGAATTCCGAGAACAATGGAAGAGTTTCGAAGCATTTTTAAAAGTCAGCGGAATTCCGAGAACAATAGAAGAGTTGTGAAGCAATTTTAAGAGTCAGCGGAATTCCGAGAACAATGGAAGAGTTCCGAAGCATTTTTAAACGTCAGCGGAATTCTGAGAACAATGGAAGAGTTCCGAAGCATTTTTAAACTTCAGCGGAATTTGGAGAACAATCGAAGAGTTCCGAAGCATTTTTAAATGTCAGCGGAAATCCGAGAACAATGGAAGCTTTGAGAAGCATTTTTAAACGTCAGCGGAATTCCGAGAACAATGGAAGAGTTCCGAAGCATTTTTAAACGTCAGCGGAATTCCGAGAACAATGGAAGAGTTCTGAAGCCTTTTTAAATGTCAGCGGAATTCCGAGAACAATGGAAAAGTTCCGAAGCATTTTTAAATGTCAGCGGAATTCTGAGAACAATGGAAGAGTTCCGATGCATTTTTAAACTTCAGCAGAATTCCGAGAACAATGGAAGAGTTCCGAAGCATTTTTAAAAGTCAGCGGAATTCCGAGAACAATAGAAGAGTTGTGAAGCAATTTTAAGAGTCAGCAGAATTCCGAGAACAATGGAAGAGTTCCGAAGCATTTTTAAACGTCAGCGGAATTCCGAGAACAATGGAAGAGTTCTGAAGCATTTTTAAAAGTCAGCGGAATTCTGAGAACAATAGAAGAGTTGTGAAGCATTTTTAAGCGTCAGCGGAATTCCGAGAACAATGGAAGAATTCCGAAGCATTTTTAAACTTCAAAACTTCAGCGGAATTCTTAGAACAATGGAAGAGTTCCAAAGCATTTTTAAAAGTCAGCAGAATTCCGAGAACAAAAGAAGGGTACCAAAGCATGTTTAAACTTCAGCGGAATTCTGAGAACAATGTAAGCGTTCCGAAGCATTTTTAAACTTCACCGCAATTCCGAGAACAATGGAAGAGTTCCGAAGCATTTTTAAACGTCAGCGGAATTCCGAGAACAATGGAAGAGTTCCGAAGCATTTTTAAACGTCAGCGGAATTCCGAGAACAATGGAAGAGTTCCGAAGCATTTTTAAATGTAAGCGGAATTCTGAGAACAATGGAAGAGTTCCGAAGCATTTTTAAACTTCAGCAGAATTCCGAGAACAATGGAAGAGTTCCGAAGCATACTTAAACTTCAGCGGAATTCCGAGAACAATGGAAGAGTTTCGAAGCATTTTTAAAAGTCAGCGGAATTCCGAGAACAATAGAAGAGTTGTGAAGCAATTTTAAGAGTCAGCGGAATTCCGAGAACAATGGAAGATTTCCGAAGCATTTTTAAACGTCAGCGGAATTCCGAGAACAATGGAAGAGTTCCGAAGCATTTTTAAACGTCAGCGGAATTCCGAGAACAATGGAAGAGTTCTGAAGCCTTTTTAAATGTCAGCGGAATTCCGAGAACAATGGAAAAGTTCCGAAGCATTTTTAAATGTCAGCGGAATTCTGAGAACAATGGAAGAGTTCCGATGCATTTTTAAACTTCAGCAGAATTCCGAGAACAATGGAAGAGTTCCGAAGCATTTTTAAAAGTCAGCGGAATTCCGAGAACAATAGAAGAGTTGTGAAGCAATTTTAAGAGTCAGCAGAATTCCGAGAACAATGGAAGAGTTCCGAAGCATTTTTAAACGTCAGCGGAATTCCGAGAACAATGGAAGAGTTCTGAAGCATTTTTAAAAGTCAGCGGAATTCTGAGAACAATAGAAGAGTTGTGAAGCATTTTTAAGCGTCAGCGGAATTCCGAGAACAATGGAAGAATTCCGAAGCATTTTTAAACTTCAAAACTTCAGCGGAATTCTTAGAACAATGGAAGAGTTCCAAAGCATTTTTAAAAGTCAGCAGAATTCCGAGAACAAAAGAAGGGTACCAAAGCATGTTTAAACTTCAGCGGAATTCTGAGAACAATGTAAGCGTTCCGAAGCATTTTTAAACTTCACCGCAATTCCGAGAACAATGGAAGAGTTCCGAAGCATTTTTAAACGTCAGCGGAATTCCGAGAACAATGGAAGAGTTCCGAAGCATTTTTAAACGTCAGCGGAATTCCGAGAACAATGGAAGAGTTCCGAAGCATTTTTAAATGTAAGCGGAATTCTGAGAACAATGGAAGAGTTCCGAAGCATTTTTAAACTTCAGCAGAATTCCGAGAACAATGGAAGAGTTCCGAAGCATACTTAAACTTCAGCGGAATTCCGAGAACAATGGAAGAGTTTCGAAGCATTTTTAAAAGTCAGCGGAATTCCGAGAACAATAGAAGAGTTGTGAAGCAATTTTAAGAGTCAGCGGAATTCCGAGAACAATGGAAGATTTCCGAAGCATTTTTAAACGTCAGCGGAATTCCGAGAACAATGGAAGAGTTCCGAAGCATTTTTAAACGTCAGCGGAATTCCGAGAACAATGGAAGAGTTCTGAAGCCTTTTTAAATGTCAGCGGAATTCCGAGAACAATGGAAAAGTTCCGAAGCATTTTTAAATGTCAGCGGAATTCTGAGAACAATGTAAGAGTTCCGATGCATTTTTAAACTTCAGCAGAATTCCGAGAACAATGGAAGAGTTCCGAAGCATTTTTAAAAGTCAGCGGAATTCCGAGAACAATAGAAGAGTTGTGAAGCAATTTTAAGAGTCAGCAGAATTCCGAGAACAATGGAAGAGTTCCGAAGCATTTTTAAACGTCAGCGGAATTCCGAGAACAATGGAAGAGTTCTGAAGCATTTTTAAAAGTCAGCGGAATTCTGAGAACAATAGAAGAGTTGTGAAGCATTTTTAAGCGTCAGCGGAATTCCGAGAACAATGGAAGAATTCCGAAGCATTTTTAAACTTCAAAACTTCAGCGGAATTCTTAGAACAATGGAAGAGTTCCAAAGCATTTTTAAAAGTCAGCAGAATTCCGAGAACAAAAGAAGGGTACCAAAGCATGTTTAAACTTCAGCGGAATTCTGAGAACAATGTAAGCGTTCCGAAGCATTTTTAAACTTCACCGCAATTCCGAGAACAATGGAAGAGTTCCGAAGCATTTTTAAACGTCAGCGGAATTCCGAGAACAATGGAAGAGTTCCGAAGCATTTTTAAACGTCAGCGGAATTCCGAGAACAATGGAAGAGTTCCGAAGCATTTTTAAATGTAAGCGGAATTCTGAGAACAATGGAAGAGTTCCGAAGCATTTTTAAACTTCAGCAGAATTCCGAGAACAATGGAAGAGTTCCGAAGCATACTTAAACTTCAGCGGAATTCCGAGAACAATGGAAGAGTTTCGAAGCATTTTTAAAAGTCAGCGGAATTCCGAGAACAATAGAAGAGTTGTGAAGCAATTTTAAGAGTCAGCGGAATTCCGAGAACAATGGAAGATTTCCGAAGCATTTTTAAACGTCAGCGGAATTCCGAGAACAATGGAAGAGTTCCGAAGCATTTTTAAACGTCAGCGGAATTCCGAGAACAATGGAAGCGTTCTGAAGCCTTTTTAAATGTCAGCGGAATTCCGAGAACAATGGAAAAGTTCCGATGCATTTTTAAATGTCAGCGGAATTCTGAGAACTATGGAAGAGTTCCGAAGCATACTTAAACTTCAGCGGAATTTCGAGAACAATGGAAGAGTTCTGAAGCATTTTTAAAAGTCAGCGGAATTCTGAGAACAATAGAAGAGTTGTGAAGCATTTTTAAGCGTCAGCGGAATTCCGAGAACAATGGAAGAATTCCGAAGCATTTTTAAACTTCAAAACTTCAGCGGAATTCTTAGAACAATGGAAGAGTTCCAAAGCATTTTTAAAAGTCAGCAGAATTCCGAGAACAAAAGAAGGGTACCAAAGCATGTTTAAACTTCAGCGGAATTCTGAGAACAATGTAAGCGTTCCGAAGCATTTTTAAACTTCACCGCAATTCCGAGAACAATGGAAGAGTTCCGAAGCATTTTTAAACGTCAGCGGAATTCCGAGAACAATGGAAGAGTTCCGAAGCATTTTTAAACGTCAGCGGAATTCCGAGAACAATGGAAGAGTTCCGAAGCATTTTTAAATGTAAGCGGAATTCTGAGAACAATGGAAGAGTTCCGAAGCATTTTTAAACTTCAGCAGAATTCCGAGAACAATGGAAGAGTTCCGAAGCATACTTAAACTTCAGCGGAATTCCGAGAACAATGGAAGAGTTTCGAAGCATTTTTAAAAGTCAGCGGAATTCCGAGAACAATAGAAGAGTTGTGAAGCAATTTTAAGAGTCAGCGGAATTCCGAGAACAATGGAAGATTTCCGAAGCATTTTTAAACGTCAGCGGAATTCCGAGAACAATGGAAGAGTTCCGAAGCATTTTTAAATTTCAGCGGAATTTGGAGAACAATCGAAGAGTTCCGAAGCATTTTTAAAAGTCAGCGGAATTCCGAGAACAATGGAAGCTTTGTGAAGCATTTTTAAACGTCAGCGGAATTCCGAGAACAATGGAAGAGTTCCGAAGCATTTTTAAACGTCAGCGGAATTCCGAGAACAATGGAAGCGTTCTGAAGCCTTTTTAAATGTCAGCGGAATTCCGAGAACAATGGAAAAGTTCCGATGCATTTTTAAATGTCAGCGGAATTCTGAGAACTATGGAAGAGTTCCGAAGCATACTTAAACTTCAGCGGAATTCCGAGAACAATGGAAGAGTTTCGAAGCATTTTTAAAAGTCAGCGGAATTCCGAGAACAATAGAAGAGTTGTGAAGCAATTTTAAGAGTCAGCGGAATTCCGAGAACAATGGAAGAGTTCCGAAGCATTTTTAAACGTCAGCGGAATTCCGAGAACAATGGAAGAGTTCTGAAGCATTTTTAAAAGTCAGCGGAATTCTGAGAACAATAGAAGAGTTGTGAAGCGTTTTTAAGCGTCAGCGGAATTCCGAGAACAATGGAAGAGTTCTGAAGCCTTTTTAAATGTCAGCGGAATTCCGAGAACAATGGAAGAGTTCCGAAGCATTTTTAAATGTCAGCGGAATTCTGAGAACAATGGAAGAGTTCCGAAGCATTTTTAAACTTCAGCAGAATTCCGAGAACAATCGAAGAGTTCCGAAGCATACTTAAACTTCAGCAGAATTCCGAGAACAATGGAAGAGTTCTGAAGCATTTTTTAAAGTCAGCGGAATAACGAGAACAATGGAAGAGTTGTGAAGCATTTTTAAACGTCAGTGGAATTCCAAGAACAATGGAAGAGTTCTGAAGCATTTTTAAATGTAAGCGGAATTCTGAGAACAATGGAAGAGTTCCGAAGCATTTTTAAACTTCAGCAGAATTCCGAGAACAATGGAAGAGTTCCGAATCATACTTAAACTTCAGCGGAATTCCGAGAACAATGGAAGAGTTTCGAAGCATTTTTAAAAGTCAGCGGAATTCCGAGAACAATAGAAGAGTTGTGAAGCAATTTTAAGAGTCAGCGGAATTCCGAGAACAATGGAAGAGTTCCGAAGCATTTTTAAACGTCAGCGGAATTCCGAGAACAATGGAAGAGTTCTGAAGCATTTTTAAAAGTCAGCGGAATTCTGAGAACAATAGAAGAGTTGTGAAGCATTTTTAAAAGTCAGCGGAGTTCCGAGAACAATGGAAGAATTCCGAAGCATTTTTAAACTTCAAAACTTCAGCGGAATTCTTAGAACAATGGAAGAGTTCCAAAGCATTTTTAAAAGTCAGCAGAATTCCGAGAACAAAAGAAGGGTACCAAAGCATGTTTAAACTTCAGCGGAATTCTGAGAACAATGTAAGCGTTCCGAAGCATTTTTAAACTTCACCGCAATTCCGAGAACAATGGAAGAGTTCCGAAGCATTTTTAAACGTCAGCGGAATTCCGAGAACAATGGAAGAGTTCCGAAGCATTTTTAAACTTCACCGGAATTCCGAGAACAATGGAAGAGTTCCGAAGCATTTTTAAACTTCAGCGGAATTTGGAGAACAATCGAAGAGTTCCGAAGCATTTTTAAAAGTCAGCGGAATTCCGAGAACAATGGAAGCTTTGTGAAGCATTTTTAAACGTCAGCGGAATTCCGAGAACAATGGAAGAGTTCCGAAGCATTTTTAAACGTCAGCGGAATTCCGAGAACAATGGAAGAGTTCTGAAGCCTTTTTAAATGTCAGCGGAATTCCGAGAACAATGGAAAAGTTCCGAAGCATACTTAAACTTCAGCGGAATTCCGAGAACAATGGAAGAGTTTCGAAGCATTTTTAAAAGTCAGCGGAATTCCGAGAACAATAGAAGAGTTGTGAAGCAATTTTAAGAGTCAGCGGAATTCCGAGAACAATGGAAGAGTTCCGAAGCATTTTTAAACGTCAGCGGAATTCCGAGAACAATGGAAGAGTTCTGAAGCATTTTTAAAAGTCAGCGGAATTCTGAGAACAATAGAAGAGTTGTGAAGCATTTTTAAAAGTCAGCGGAGTTCCGAGAACAATGGAAGAATTCCGAAGCATTTTTAAACTTCAAAACTTCAGCGGAATTCTTAGAACAATGGAAGAGTTCCAAAGCATTTTTAAAAGTCAGCAGAATTCCGAGAACAAAAGAAGGGTACCAAAGCATGTTTAAACTTCAGCGGAATTCTGAGAACAATGTAAGCGTTCCGAAGCATTTTTAAACTTCACCGCAATTCCGAGAACAATGGAAGAGTTCCGAAGCATTTTTAAACGTCAGCGGAATTCCGAGAACAATGGAAGAGTTCCGAAGCATTTTTAAACTTCACCGGAATTCCGAGAACAATGGAAGAGTTCCGAAGCCTTTTTAAATGTCAGCGGAATTCCGAGAACAATGGAAAAGTTCCGAAGCATACTTAAACTTCAGCGGAATTCCGAGAACAATGGAAGAGTTTCGAAGCATTTTTAAAAGTCAGCGGAATTCCGAGAACAATAGAAGAGTTGTGAAGCAATTTTAAGAGTCAGCGGAATTCCGAGAACAATGGAAGAGTTCCGAAGCATTTTTAAACGTCAGCGGAATTCCGAGAACAATGGAAGAGTTCTGAAGCATTTTTAAAAGTCAGCGGAATTCTGAGAACAATAGAAGAGTTGTGAAGCATTTTTAAGCGTCAGCGGAATTCCGAAAACAATGGAAGAGTTCTGAAGCCTTTTTAAATGTCAGCGGAATTCCGAGAACAATGGAAGAGTTCCGAAGCATTTTTAAATGTCAGCGGAATTCCGAGAACAATGGAAAAGTTCCGAAGCATTTTTAAATGTCAGCGGAATTCTGAGAACAATGGAAGAGTTCCGAAGCATTTTTAAACTTCAGCAGAATTTCGAGAACAATGGAAGAGTTCCGAAGCATACTTAAACTTCAGCGGAATTCCGAGAACAATGGAAGAGTTTCGAAGCATTTTTAAAAGTCAGCGGAATTCCGAGAACAATAGAAGAGTTGTGAAGCAATTTTAAGAGTCAGCGGAATTCCGAGAACAATGGAAGAGTTTCGAAGCATTTTTAAACGTCAGCGGAATTCCGAGAACAATGGAAGAGTTCTGAAGCATTTTTAAAAGTCAGCGGAAATCTGAGAACAATAGAAGAGTTGTGAAGCATTTTTAAGCGTCAGCGGAATTCCGAGTACAATGGAAGAATTCCGAAGCATTTTTAAACTTCAAAACTTCAGCGGAATTCTTAGAACAATGGAAGAGTTCCAAAGCATTTTTAAAAGTCAGCAGAATTCCAAGAACAATAGAAGGGTACCAAAGCATGTTTAAACTTCAGCGGAATTCTGAGAACAATGTAAGCATTCCGAAGCATTTTTAAACTTCACCGCAATTCCGAGAACAATGGAAGAGTTCCGAAGCATTTTTAAACGTCAGCGGAATTCCGAGAACAATGGAAGAGTTCCGAAGCATTTTTAAACTTCAGCAGAATTCCGAGAACAATGGAAGAGTTCCGAAGCATACTTAAACTTCAGCGGAATTCCGAGAACAATGGAAGAGTTTCGAAGCATTTTTAAAAGTCAGCGGAATTCCGAGAACAATAGAAGAGTTGTGAAGCAATTTTAAGAGTCAGCGGAATTCCGAGAACAATGGAAGAGTTCCGAAGCATTTTTAAACGTCAGCGGAATTCCGAGAACAATGGAAGAGTTCTGAAGCATTTTTAAAAGTCAGCGGAATTCTGAGAACAATAGAAGAGTTGTGAAGCATTTTTAAGCGTCAGCGGAGTTCCGAGAACAATGGAAGAATTCCGAAGCATTTTTAAACTTCAAAACTTCAGCGGAATTCTTAGAACAATGGAAGAGTTCCAAAGCATTTTTAAAAGTCAGCAGAATTCCGAGAACAAAAGAAGGGTACCAAAGCATGTTTAAACTTCAGCGGAATTCTGAGAACAATGTAAGCGTTCCGAAGCATTTTTAAACTTCACCGCAATTCCGAGAACAATGGAAGAGTTCCGAAGCATTTTTAAACGTCAGCGGAATTTCGAGAACAATGGAAGAGTTCCGAAGCATTTTTAAACTTCACCGGAATTCCGAGAACAATGGAAGAGTTCCGAAGCATTTTTAAACTTCAGCGGAATTTGGAGAACAATCGAAGAGTTCCGAAGCATTTTTAAAAGTCAGTGGAATTCCGAGAACAATGGAAGCTTTGTGAAGCATTTTTAAACGTCAGCGGAATTCCGAGAACAATGGAAGAGTTCCGAAGCATTTTTAAACGTCAGCGGAATTCCGAGAACAATGGAAGAGTTCTGAAGCCTTTTTAAATGTCAGCGGAATTCCGAGAACAATGGAAAAGTTCCGATGCATTTTTAAATGTCAGCGGAATTCTGAGAACAATGGAAGAGTTCCGAAGCATACTTAAACTTCAGCGGAATTCCGAGAACAATGGAAGAGTTTCGAAGCATTTTTAAAAGTCAGCGGAATTCCGAGAACAATAGAAGAGTTGTGAAGCAATTTTAAGAGTCAGCGGAATTCCGAGAACAATGGAAGTGTTCCGAAGCATTTTTAAACGTCAGCGGAATTCCGAGAACAATGGAAGAGTTCTGAAGCATTTTTAAAAGTCAGCGGAATTCTGAGAACAATAGAAGAGTTGTGAAGCATTTTTAAGCGTCAGCGGAATTCCGAGAACAATGGAAGAGTTCTGAAGCCTTTTTAAATGTCAGCGGAATTCCGAGAACAATGGAAGAGTTCCGAAGCATTTTTAAATGTCAGCGGAATTCTGAGAACAATGGAAGAGTTCCGAAGCATTTTTAAACGTCAGCGGAATTCCGAGAACAATGGAAGAGTTCCGAAGCATTTTTAAACTTCAGCGGAATTCCGAGAACAATGGAAGAGTTCCGAAGCATTTTTAAACGTCAGCGGAATTCCGAGAACAATGGAAGAGTTCTGAAGACTTTTTAAATGTCAGCGGAATTCCGAGAACAATGGAAAAGTTCCGAAGCATTTTTAAATGTCAGCGGAATTCTGAGAACAATGGAAGAGTTCCGAAGCTTTTTAAACTTCAGCAGAATTCCGAGAACAATGGAAGAGTTCCGAAGCATACTTAAACTTCAGCGGAATTCCGAGAACAATGGAAGAGTTTCGAAGCATTTTTAAAAGTCAGCGGAATTCCGAGAACAATAGAAGAGTTGTGAAGCAATTTTAAGAGTCAGCGGAATTCTGAGAACAATGGAAGAGTTCCGAAGCATTTTTAAACGTCAGCGGAATTCCGAGAACAATGGAAGAGTTCTGAAGCATTTTTAAAAGTCAGCAGAATTCTGAGAACAATAGAAGAGTTGTGAAGCATTTTTAAGCGTCAGCAGAATTCCGAGTACAATGGAAGAATTCCGAAGCATTTTTAAACTTCAAAACTTCAGCGGAATTCTTAGAACAATGGAAGAGTTCCAAAGCATTTTTAAAAGTCAGCAGAATTCCAAGAACAATAGAAGGGTACCAAAGCATGCTTAAACTTCAGCGGAATTCTGAGAACAATGTAAGCGTTCCGAAGCATTTTTAAACTTCACCGCAATTCCGAGAACAATGGAAGAGTTCCGAAGCATTTTTAAACGTCAGCGGAATTCCGAGAACAATGGAAGAGTTCCGAAGCATTTTTAAACGTCAGCGGAATTCCGAGAACAATGGAAGAGTTCTGAAGCCTTTTTAAATGTCAGCGGAATTCCGAGAACAATGGAAAAGTTCCGATGCATTTTTAAATGTCAGCGGAATTCTGAGAACAATGGAAGAGTTCCGAAGCATACTTAAACTTCAGCGGAATTCCGAGAACAATGGAAGAGTTTCGAAGCATTTTTAAAAGTCAGCGGAATTCCGAGAACAATAGAAGAGTTGTGAAGCAATTTTAAGAGTCAGCGGAATTCCGAGAACAATGGAAGTGTTCCGAAGCATTTTTAAACGTCAGCGGAATTCCGAGAACAATGGAAGAGTTCTGAAGCATTTTTAAAAGTCAGCGGAATTCTGAGAACAATAGAAGAGTTGTGAAGCATTTTTAAGCGTCAGCGGAATTCCGAGAACAATGGAAGAGTTCTGAAGCCTTTTTAAATGTCAGCGGAATTCCGAGAACAATGGAAGAGTTCCGAAGCATTTTTAAATGTCAGCGGAATTCTGAGAACAATGGAAGAGTTCCGAAGCATTTTTAAACGTCAGCGGAATTCCGAGAACAATGGAAGAGTTCCGAAGCATTTTTAAACTTCAGCGGAATTCCGAGAACAATGGAAGAGTTCCGAAGCATTTTTAAACGTCAGCGGAATTCCGAGAACAATGGAAGAGTTCTGAAGACTTTTTAAATGTCAGCGGAATTCCGAGAACAATGGAAAAGTTCCGAAGCATTTTTAAATGTCAGCAGAATTCTGAGAACAATGGAAGAGTTCCGAAGCTTTTTAAACTTCAGCAGAATTCCGAGAACAATGGAAGAGTTCCGAAGCATACTTAAACTTCAGCGGAATTCCGAGAACAATGGAAGAGTTTCGAAGCATTTTTAAAAGTCAGCGGAATTCCGAGAACAATAGAAGAGTTGTGAAGCAATTTTAAGAGTCAGCGGAATTCTGAGAACAATGGAAGAGTTCCGAAGCATTTTTAAACGTCAGCGGAATTCCGAGAACAATGGAAGAGTTCTGAAGCATTTTTAAAAGTCAGCGGAATTCTGAGAACAATAGAAGAGTTGTGAAGCATTTTTAAGCGTCAGCAGAATTCCGAGTACAATGGAAGAATTCCGAAGCATTTTTAAACTTCAAAACTTCAGCGGAATTCTTAGAACAATGGAAGAGTTCCAAAGCATTTTTAAAAGTCAGCAGAATTCCAAGAACAATAGAAGGGTACCAAAGCATGCTTAAACTTCAGCGGAATTCTGAGAACAATGTAAGCGTTCCGAAGCATTTTTAAACTTCACCGCAATTCCGAGAACAATGGAAGAGTTCCGAAGCATTTTTAAACGTCAGCGGAATTCCGAGAACAATGGAAGAGTTCCGAAGCATTTTTAAACGTCAGCGGAATTCCGAGAACAATGGAAGAGTTCCGAAGCATTTTTAAATGTAAGCGGAATTCTGAGAACAATGGAAGAGTTCCGAAGCATTTTTAAACTTCAGCAGAATTCCGAGAACAATGGAAGAGTTCCGAAGCATACTTAAACTTCAGCGGAATTCCGAGAACAATGGAAGAGTTTCGAAGCACTTTTAAAAGTCAGCGGAATTCCGAGAACAATAGAAGAGTTGTGAAGCAATTTTAAGAGTCAGCGGAATTCCGAGAACAATGGAAGAGTTCCGAAGCATTTTTAAACGTCAGCGGAATTCCGAGAACAATGGAAGAGTTCCGAAGCATTTTTAAACTTCAGCGGAATTTGGAGAACAATCGAAGAGTTCCGAAGCATTTTTAAAAGTCAGCGGAATTCCGAGAACAATGGAAGCTTTGTGAAGCATTTTTAAACGTCAGCGGAATTCTGAGAACAATGGAAGAGTTCCGAAGCATTTTTAAACGTCAGCGGAATTCCGAGAACAATGGAAGAGTTCTGAAGCCTTTTTAAATGTCAGCGGAATTCCGAGAACAATGGAAAAGTTCCGAAGCATTTTTAAATGTCAGCGGAATTCTGAGAACAATGGAAGAGTTCCGAAGCATTTTTAAACTTCAGCAGAATTCCGAGAACAATCGAAGAGTTCCGAAGCATTTTTAAACTTCAGCGGAATTTGGAGAACAATCGAAGAGTTCCGAAGCATTTTTAAATGTCAGCGGAATTCCGAGAACAATGGAAGCTTTGAGAAGCATTTTTAAACGTCAGCGGAATTCCGAGAACAATGGAAGAGTTCCGAAGCATTTTTAAACGTCAGCGGAATTCCGAGAACAATGGAAGAGTTCTGAAGCCTTTTTAAATGTCAGCGGAATTCCGAGAACAATGGAAAAGTTCCGAAGCATTTTTAAATGTCAGCGGAATTCTGAGAACAATGGAAGAGTTCCGAAGCATTTTTAAACTTCAGCAGAATTCCGAGAACAATGGAAGAGTTCCGAAGCATCCTTAAACTTCAGCGGAATTCCGAGAACAATGGAAGAGTTTCGAAGCATTTTTAAAAGTCAGCGGAATTCCGAGAACAATAGAAGAGTTGTGAAGCAATTTTAAGAGTCAGCGGAATTCCGAGAACAATGGAAGAGTTCTGAAGCATTTTTAAAAGTCAGCGGAATTCTGAGAACAATGGAAGAGTTCCGAAGCATACTTAAACTTCAGCGGAATTCCGAGAACAATGGAAGAGTTTCGAAGCATTTTTAAAAGTCAGCGGAATTCCGAGAACAATAGAAGAGTTGTGAAGCAATTTTAAGAGTCAGCGGAATTCCGAGAACAATGGAAGAGTTCCGAAGCATTTTTAAACGTCAGCGGAATTCCGAGAACAATGGAAGAGTTCCAAAGCATTTTTAAACGTCAGCGGAATTCCGAGAACAATGGAAGAGTTCTGAAGCCTTTTTAAATGTCAGCGGAATTCCGAGAACAATGGAAAAGTTCCGAAGCATTTTTAAATGTCAGCGGAATTCTGAGAACAATGGAAGAGTTCCGAAGCATTTTTAAACTTCAGCAGAATTCGAGAACAATGGAAGAGTTCCGAAGCATCCTTAAACTTCAGCGGAATTCCGAGAACAATGGAAGAGTTCCGAAGCATTTTTAAACGTCAGCGGAATTCCGAGAACAATGGAAGAGTTCTGAAGCATTTTTAAACGTCAGCGGAATTTTGAAAACAATGGAAGATTTCCGAAGCATTTTTAAACGTCAGCGGAATTCTGCGAACACTGGAAGAGTTCCGAAGCATTTTTAAACTTCAGCGGAATTTGGAGAACAATCGAAGAGTTCCGAAGCATTTTTAAAAGTCAGCGGAATTCCGAGAACAATGGAAGCTTTGAGAAGCATTTTTAAACGTCAGCGGAATTCCGAGAACAATGGAAGAGTTCCGAAGCATTTTTAAACGTCAGCGGAATTCCGAGAACAATGGAAGAGTTCTGAAGCCTTTTTAAATGTCAGCGGAATTCCGAGAACAATGGAAGAGTTCCGAAGCATTTTTAAATGTCAGCAGAATTCTGAGAACAATGGAAGAGTTCCGAAGCATTTTTAAACTTCAGCAGAATTCCGAGAACAATCGAAGAGTTCCGAAGCATACTTAAACTTCAGCAGAATTCCGAGAACAATGGAAGAGTTCTGAAGCATTTTTTAAAGTCAGCGGAATAACGAGAACAATGGAAGAGTTGTGAAGTATTTTTAAACGTCAGTGGAATTTCAAGAACAATGGAAGAGTTCCGAAGCATTTTTAAATGTAAGCGGAATTCTGAGAACAATGGAAGAGTTCCGAAGCATTTTTAAACTTCAGCAGAATTCCGAGAACAATGGAAGAGTTCCGAAGCATACTTAAACTTCAGCGGAATTCCGAGAACAATGGAAGAGTTCCGAAGCATTTTTAAACGTCAGCGGAATTCTGAGAACAATGGAAGAGTTCCGAAGCATTTTTAAACTTCAGCGGAATTTGGAGAACAATCGAAGAGTTCCGAAGCATTTTTAAATGTCAGCGGAAATCCGAGAACAATGGAAGCTTTGAGAAGCATTTTTAAACGTCAGCGGAATTCCGAGAACAATGGAAGAGTTCCGAAGCATTTTTAAACGTCAGCGGAATTCCGAGAACAATGGAAGAGTTCTGAAGCCTTTTTAAATGTCAGCGGAATTCCGAGAACAATGGAAAAGTTCCGAAGCATTTTTAAATGTCAGCGGAATTCTGAGAACAATGGAAGAGTTCCGATGCATTTTTAAACTTCAGCAGAATTCCGAGAACAATGGAAGAGTTCCGAAGCATACTTAATCTTCAGCGGAATTCCGAGAACAATGGAAGAGTTTCGAAGCATTTTTAAAAGTCAGCGGAATTCCGAGAACAATAGAAGAGTTGTGAAGCAATTTTAAGAGTCAGCAGAATTCCGAGAACAATGGAAGAGTTCCGAAGCATTTTTAAACGTCAGCGGAATTCCGAGAACAATGGAAGAGTTCTGAAGCATTTTTAAAAGTCAGCGGAATTCTGAGAACAATAGAAGAGTTGTGAAGCATTTTTAAGCGTCAGCGGAATTCCGAGAACAATGGAAGAATTCCGAAGCATTTTTAAACTTCAAAACTTCAGCGGAATTCTTAGAACAATGGAAGAGTTCCAAAGCATTTTTAAAAGTCAGCAGAATTCCGAGAACAAAAGAAGGGTACCAAAGCATGTTTAAACTTCAGCGGAATTCTGAGAACAATGTAAGCGTTCCGAAGCATTTTTAAACTTCACCGCAATTCCGAGAACAATGGAAGAGTTCCGAAGCATTTTTAAACGTCAGCGGAATTCCGAGAACAATGGAAGAGTTCCGAAGCATTTTTAAACGTCAGCGGAATTCCGAGAACAATGGAAGAGTTCCGAAGCATTTTTAAATGTAAGCGGAATTCTGAGAACAATGGAAGAGTTCCGAAGCATTTTTAAACTTCAGCAGAATTCCGAGAACAATGGAAGAGTTCCGAAGCATACTTAAACTTCAGCGGAATTCCGAGAACAATGGAAGAGTTTCGAAGCATTTTTAAAAGTCAGCGGAATTCCGAGAACAATAGAAGAGTTGTGAAGCAATTTTAAGAGTCAGCGGAATTCCGAGAACAATGGAAGATTTCCGAAGCATTTTTAAACGTCAGCGGAATTCCGAGAACAATGGAAGAGTTCCGAAGCATTTTTAAACTTCAGCGGAATTTGGAGAACAATCGAAGAGTTCCGAAGCATTTTTAAAAGTCAGCGGAATTCCGAGAACAATGGAAGCTTTGTGAAGCATTTTTAAACGTCAGCGGAATTCCGAGAACAATGGAAGAGTTCCGAAGCATTTTTAAACGTCAGCGGAATTCCGAGAACAATGGAAGCGTTCTGAAGCCTTTTTAAATGTCAGCGGAATTCCGAGAACAATGGAAAAGTTCCGATGCATTTTTAAATGTCAGCGGAATTCTGAGAACTATGGAAGAGTTCCGAAGCATACTTAAACTTCAGCGGAATTCCGAGAACAATGGAAGAGTTTCGAAGCATTTTTAAAAGTCAGCGGAATTCCGAGAACAATAGAAGAGTTGTGAAGCAATTTTAAGAGTCAGCGGAATTCCGAGAACAATGGAAGAGTTCCGAAGCATTTTTAAACGTCAGCGGAATTCCGAGAACAATGGAAGAGTTCTGAAGCATTTTTAAAAGTCAGCGGAATTCTGAGAACAATAGAAGAGTTGTGAAGCGTTTTTAAGCGTCAGCGGAATTCCGAGAACAATGGAAGAGTTCCGAAGCATTTTTAAACTTCAGCAGAATTCCGAGAACAATCGAAGAGTTCCGAAGCATAC
This sequence comes from Phyllobates terribilis, assembly GCF_046119375.1. Lineage (NCBI taxonomy): Eukaryota > Metazoa > Chordata > Amphibia > Anura > Dendrobatidae > Phyllobates > Phyllobates terribilis. The sequence continues at coordinate 6,500,354 of NW_027362788.1, read as the reverse complement.
TTAAACTTCAGCAGAATTCCGAGAACAATGGAAGAGTTCTGAAGCATTTTTTAAAGTCAGCGGAATAACGAGAACAATGGAAGAGTTGTGAAGTATTTTTAAACGTCTGTGGAATTTCAAGAACAATGGAAGAGTTCCGAAGCATTTTTAAATGTAAGCGGAATTCTGAGAACAATGGAAGAGTTCCGAAGCATTTTTAAACTTCAGCAGAATTCCGAGAACAATGGAAGAGTTCCGAAGCATACTTAAACTTCAGCGGAATTCCGAGAACAATGAAAGAGTTTCGAAGCATTTTTAAAAGTCAGCGGAATTCCGAGAACAATAGAAGAGTTGTGAAGCAATTTTAAGAGTCAGCGGAATTCCGAGAACAATGGAAGAGTTCCGAAGCATTTTTAAACGTCAGCGGAATTCTGAGAACAATGGAAGAGTTCCGAAGCATTTTTAAACTTCAGCGGAATTTGGAGAACAATCGAAGAGTTCCGAAGCATTTTTAAATGTCAGCGGAAATCCGAGAACAATGGAAGCTTTGAGAAGCATTTTTAAACGTCAGCGGAATTCCGAGAACAATGGAAGAGTTCCGAAGCATTTTTAAACGTCAGCGGAATTCCGAGAACAATGGAAGAGTTCTGAAGCCTTTTTAAATGTCAGCGGAATTCCGAGAACAATGGAAAAGTTCCGAAGCATTTTTAAATGTCAGCGGAATTCTGAGAACAATGGAAGAGTTCCGATGCATTTTTAAACTTCAGCAGAATTCCGAGAACAATGGAAGAGTTCCGAAGCATACTTAATCTTCAGCGGAATTCCGAGAACAATGGAAGAGTTTCGAAGCATTTTTAAAAGTCAGCGGAATTCCGAGAACAATAGAAGAGTTGTGAAGCAATTTTAAGAGTCAGCAGAATTCCGAGAACAATGGAAGAGTTCCGAAGCATTTTTAAACGTCAGCGGAATTCCGAGAACAATGGAAGAGTTCTGAAGCATTTTTAAAAGTCAGCGGAATTCTGAGAACAATAGAAGAGTTGTGAAGCATTTTTAAGCGTCAGCGGAATTCCGAGAACAATGGAAGAATTCCGAAGCATTTTTAAACTTCAAAACTTCAGCGGAATTCTTAGAACAATGGAAGAGTTCCAAAGCATTTTTAAAAGTCAGCAGAATTCCGAGAACAAAAGAAGGGTACCAAAGCATGTTTAAACTTCAGCGGAATTCTGAGAACAATGTAAGCGTTCCGAAGCATTTTTAAACTTCACCGCAATTCCGAGAACAATGTAAGAGTTCCGAAGCATTTTTAAACGTCAGCGGAATTCCGAGAACAATGGAAGAGTTCCGAAGCATTTTTAAACGTCAGCGGAATTCCGAGAACAATGGAAGAGTTCCGAAGCATTTTTAAAAGTAAGCGGAATTCTGAGAACAATGGAAGAGTTTCGAAGCATTTTTAAAAGTCAGCGGAATTCCGAGAACAATAGAAGAGTTGTGAAGCAATTTTAAGAGTCAGCGGAATTCCGAGAACAATGGAAGATTTCCGAAGCATTTTTAAACGTCAGCGGAATTCCGAGAACAATGGAAGAGTTCCGAAGCATTTTTAAACTTCAGCGGAATTTGGAGAACAATCGAAGAGTTCCGAAGCATTTTTAAAAGTCAGCGGAATTCCGAGAACAATGGAAGCTTTGTGAAGCATTTTTAAACGTCAGCGGAATTCCGAGAACAATGGAAGAGTTCCGAAGCATTTTTAAACGTCAGCGGAATTCCGAGAACAATGGAAGCATTCTGAAGCCTTTTTAAATGTCAGCGGAATTCCGAGAACAATGGAAAAGTTCCGATGCATTTTTAAATGTCAGCGGAATTCTGAGAACTATGGAAGAGTTCCGAAGCATACTTAAACTTCAGCGGAATTCCGAGAACAATGGAAGAGTTTCGAAGCATTTTTAAAAGTCAGCGGAATTCCGAGAACAATAGAAGAGTTGTGAAGCAATTTTAAGAGTCAGCGGAATTCCGAGAACAATGGAAGAGTTCCGAAGCATTTTTAAACGTCAGCGGAATTCCGAGAACAATGGAAGAGTTCTGAAGCATTTTTAAAAGTCAGCGGAATTCTGAGAACAATAGAAGAGTTGTGAAGCGTTTTTAAGCGTCAGCGGAATTCCGAGAACAATGGAAGAGTTCTGAAGCCTTTTTAAATGTCAGCGGAATTCCGAGAACAATGGAAGAGTTCCGAAGCATTTTTAAATGTCAGCGGAATTCTGAGAACAATGGAAGAGTTCCGAAGCATTTTTAAACTTCAGCAGAATTCCGAGAACAATCGAAGAGTTCCGAAGCATACTTAAACTTCAGCAGAATTCCGAGAACAATGGAAGAGTTCTGAAGCATTTTTTAAAGTCAGCGGAATAACGAGAACAATGGAAGAGTTGTGAAGCATTTTTAAACGTCAGTGGAATTCCAAGAACAATGGAAGAGTTCTGAAGCATTTTTAAATGTAAGCGGAATTCTGAGAACAATGGAAGAGTTCCGAAGCATTTTTAAACTTCAGCAGAATTCCGAGAACAATGGAAGAGTTCCAAATCATACTTAAACTTCAGCAGAATTCCGAGAACAATGGAAGAGTTTCGAAGCATTTTTAAAAGTCAGCGGAATTCCGAGAACAATAGAAGAGTTGTGAAGCAATTTTAAGAGTCAGCGGAATTCCGAGAACAATGGAAGAGTTCCGAAGCATTTTTAAACGTCAGCGGAATTCCGAGAACAATGGAAGAGTTCCGAAGCATTTTTAAACTTCAGCGGAATTTGGAGAACAATCGAAGAGTTCCGAAGCATTTTTAAAAGTCAGCGGAATTCCGAGAACAATGGAAGCTTTGTGAAGCATTTTTAAACGTCAGCGGAATTCTGAGAACAATGGAAGAGTTCCGAAGCATTTTTAAACGTCAGCGGAATTCCGAGAACAATGGAAGAGTTCTGAAGCCTTTTTAAATGTCAGCGGAATTCCGAGAACAATGGAAAAGTTCCGAAGCATTTTTAAATGTCAGCGGAATTCTGAGAACAATGGAAGAGTTCCGAAGCATTTTTAAACTTCAGCAGAATTCCGAGAACAATCGAAGAGTTCCGAAGCATTTTTAAACTTCAGCGGAATTTGGAGAACAATCGAAGAGTTCCGAAGCATTTTTAAATGTCAGCGGAATTCCGAGAACAATGGAAGCTTTGAGAAGCATTTTTAAACGTCAGCGGAATTCCGAGAACAATGGAAGAGTTCCGAAGCATTTTTAAACGTCAGCGGAATTCCGAGAACAATGGAAGAGTTCTGAAGCCTTTTTAAATGTCAGCGGAATTCCGAGAACAATGGAAAAGTTCCGAAGCATTTTTAAATGTCAGCGGAATTCTGAGAACAATGGAAGAGTTCCGAAGCATTTTTAAACTTCAGCAGAATTCCGAGAACAATGGAAGAGTTCCGAAGCATCCTTAAACTTCAGCGGAATTCCGAGAACAATGGAAGAGTTTCGAAGCATTTTTAAAAGTCAGCGGAATTCCGAGAACAATAGAAGAGTTGTGAAGCAATTTTAAGAGTCAGCGGAATTCCGAGAACAATGGAAGAGTTCTGAAGCATTTTTAAAAGTCAGCGGAATTCTGAGAACAATGGAAGAGTTCCGAAGCATACTTAAACTTCAGCGGAATTCCGAGAACAATGGAAGAGTTTCGAAGCATTTTTAAAAGTCAGCGGAATTCCGAGAACAATAGAAGAGTTGTGAAGCAATTTTAAGAGTCAGCGGAATTCCGAGAACAATGGAAGAGTTCCGAAGCATTTTTAAACGTCAGCGGAATTCCGAGAACAATGGAAGAGTTCCAAAGCATTTTTAAACGTCAGCGGAATTCCGAGAACAATGGAAGAGTTCTGAAGCCTTTTTAAATGTCAGCGGAATTCCGAGAACAATGGAAAAGTTCCGAAGCATTTTTAAATGTCAGCGGAATTCTGAGAACAATGGAAGAGTTCCGAAGCATTTTTAAACTTCAGCAGAATTCGAGAACAATGGAAGAGTTCCGAAGCATCCTTAAACTTCAGCGGAATTCCGAGAACAATGGAAGAGTTCCGAAGCATTTTTAAACGTCAGCGGAATTCCGAGAACAATGGAAGAGTTCTGAAGCATTTTTAAACGTCAGCGGAATTTTGAAAACAATGGAAGATTTCCGAAGCATTTTTAAACGTCAGCGGAATTCTGCGAACACTGGAAGAGTTCCGAAGCATTTTTAAACTTCAGCGGAATTTGGAGAACAATCGAAGAGTTCCGAAGCATTTTTAAAAGTCAGCGGAATTCCGAGAACAATGGAAGCTTTGAGAAGCATTTTTAAACGTCAGCGGAATTCCGAGAACAATGGAAGAGTTCCGAAGCATTTTTAAACGTCAGCGGAATTCCGAGAACAATGGAAGAGTTCTGAAGCCTTTTTAAATGTCAGCGGAATTCCGAGAACAATGGAAGAGTTCCGAAGCATTTTTAAATGTCAGCAGAATTCTGAGAACAATGGAAGAGTTCCGAAGCATTTTTAAACTTCAGCAGAATTCCGAGAACAATCGAAGAGTTCCGAAGCATACTTAAACTTCAGCAGAATTCCGAGAACAATGGAAGAGTTCTGAAGCATTTTTTAAAGTCAGCGGAATAACGAGAACAATGGAAGAGTTGTGAAGTATTTTTAAACGTCAGTGGAATTTCAAGAACAATGGAAGAGTTCCGAAGCATTTTTAAATGTAAGCGGAATTCTGAGAACAATGGAAGAGTTCCGAAGCATTTTTAAACTTCAGCAGAATTCCGAGAACAATGGAAGAGTTCCGAAGCATACTTAAACTTCAGCGGAATTCCGAGAACAATGGAAGAGTTCCGAAGCATTTTTAAACGTCAGCGGAATTCTGAGAACAATGGAAGAGTTCCGAAGCATTTTTAAACTTCAGCGGAATTTGGAGAACAATCGAAGAGTTCCGAAGCATTTTTAAATGTCAGCGGAAATCCGAGAACAATGGAAGCTTTGAGAAGCATTTTTAAACGTCAGCGGAATTCCGAGAACAATGGAAGAGTTCCGAAGCATTTTTAAACGTCAGCGGAATTCCGAGAACAATGGAAGAGTTCTGAAGCCTTTTTAAATGTCAGCGGAATTCCGAGAACAATGGAAAAGTTCCGAAGCATTTTTAAATGTCAGCGGAATTCTGAGAACAATGGAAGAGTTCCGATGCATTTTTAAACTTCAGCAGAATTCCGAGAACAATGGAAGAGTTCCGAAGCATACTTAATCTTCAGCGGAATTCCGAGAACAATGGAAGAGTTTCGAAGCATTTTTAAAAGTCAGCGGAATTCCGAGAACAATAGAAGAGTTGTGAAGCAATTTTAAGAGTCAGCAGAATTCCGAGAACAATGGAAGAGTTCCGAAGCATTTTTAAACGTCAGCGGAATTCCGAGAACAATGGAAGAGTTCTGAAGCATTTTTAAAAGTCAGCGGAATTCTGAGAACAATAGAAGAGTTGTGAAGCATTTTTAAGCGTCAGCGGAATTCCGAGAACAATGGAAGAATTCCGAAGCATTTTTAAACTTCAAAACTTCAGCGGAATTCTTAGAACAATGGAAGAGTTCCAAAGCATTTTTAAAAGTCAGCAGAATTCCGAGAACAAAAGAAGGGTACCAAAGCATGTTTAAACTTCAGCGGAATTCTGAGAACAATGTAAGCGTTCCGAAGCATTTTTAAACTTCACCGCAATTCCGAGAACAATGGAAGAGTTCCGAAGCATTTTTAAACGTCAGCGGAATTCCGAGAACAATGGAAGAGTTCCGAAGCATTTTTAAACGTCAGCGGAATTCCGAGAACAATGGAAGAGTTCCGAAGCATTTTTAAATGTAAGCGGAATTCTGAGAACAATGGAAGAGTTCCGAAGCATTTTTAAACTTCAGCAGAATTCCGAGAACAATGGAAGAGTTCCGAAGCATACTTAAACTTCAGCGGAATTCCGAGAACAATGGAAGAGTTTCGAAGCATTTTTAAAAGTCAGCGGAATTCCGAGAACAATAGAAGAGTTGTGAAGCAATTTTAAGAGTCAGCGGAATTCCGAGAACAATGGAAGATTTCCGAAGCATTTTTAAACGTCAGCGGAATTCCGAGAACAATGGAAGAGTTCCGAAGCATTTTTAAACTTCAGCGGAATTTGGAGAACAATCGAAGAGTTCCGAAGCATTTTTAAAAGTCAGCGGAATTCCGAGAACAATGGAAGCTTTGTGAAGCATTTTTAAACGTCAGCGGAATTCCGAGAACAATGGAAGAGTTCCGAAGCATTTTTAAACGTCAGCGGAATTCCGAGAACAATGGAAGCGTTCTGAAGCCTTTTTAAATGTCAGCGGAATTCCGAGAACAATGGAAAAGTTCCGATGCATTTTTAAATGTCAGCGGAATTCTGAGAACTATGGAAGAGTTCCGAAGCATACTTAAACTTCAGCGGAATTCCGAGAACAATGGAAGAGTTTCGAAGCATTTTTAAAAGTCAGCGGAATTCCGAGAACAATAGAAGAGTTGTGAAGCAATTTTAAGAGTCAGCGGAATTCCGAGAACAATGGAAGAGTTCCGAAGCATTTTTAAACGTCAGCGGAATTCCGAGAACAATGGAAGAGTTCTGAAGCATTTTTAAAAGTCAGCGGAATTCTGAGAACAATAGAAGAGTTGTGAAGCGTTTTTAAGCGTCAGCGGAATTCCGAGAACAATGGAAGAGTTCCGAAGCATTTTTAAACTTCAGCAGAATTCCGAGAACAATCGAAGAGTTCCGAAGCATACTTAAACTTCAGCAGAATTCCGAGAACAATGGAAGAGTTCTGAAGCATTTTTTAAAGTCAGCGGAATAACGAGAACAATGGAAGAGTTGTGAAGTATTTTTAAACGTCTGTGGAATTTCAAGAACAATGGAAGAGTTCCGAAGCATTTTTAAATGTAAGCGGAATTCTGAGAACAATGGAAGAGTTCCGAAGCATTTTTAAACTTCAGCAGAATTCCGAGAACAATGGAAGAGTTCCGAAGCATACTTAAACTTCAGCGGAATTCCGAGAACAATGAAAGAGTTTCGAAGCATTTTTAAAAGTCAGCGGAATTCCGAGAACAATAGAAGAGTTGTGAAGCAATTTTAAGAGTCAGCGGAATTCCGAGAACAATGGAAGAGTTCCGAAGCATTTTTAAACGTCAGCGGAATTCTGAGAACAATGGAAGAGTTCCGAAGCATTTTTAAACTTCAGCGGAATTTGGAGAACAATCGAAGAGTTCCGAAGCATTTTTAAATGTCAGCGGAAATCCGAGAACAATGGAAGCTTTGAGAAGCATTTTTAAACGTCAGCGGAATTCCGAGAACAATGGAAGAGTTCCGAAGCATTTTTAAACGTCAGCGGAATTCCGAGAACAATGGAAGAGTTCTGAAGCCTTTTTAAATGTCAGCGGAATTCCGAGAACAATGGAAAAGTTCCGAAGCATTTTTAAATGTCAGCGGAATTCTGAGAACAATGGAAGAGTTCCGATGCATTTTTAAACTTCAGCAGAATTCCGAGAACAATGGAAGAGTTCCGAAGCATACTTAATCTTCAGCGGAATTCCGAGAACAATGGAAGAGTTTCGAAGCATTTTTAAAAGTCAGCGGAATTCCGAGAACAATAGAAGAGTTGTGAAGCAATTTTAAGAGTCAGCAGAATTCCGAGAACAATGGAAGAGTTCCGAAGCATTTTTAAACGTCAGCGGAATTCCGAGAACAATGGAAGAGTTCTGAAGCATTTTTAAAAGTCAGCGGAATTCTGAGAACAATAGAAGAGTTGTGAAGCATTTTTAAGCGTCAGCGGAATTCCGAGAACAATGGAAGAATTCCGAAGCATTTTTAAACTTCAAAACTTCAGCGGAATTCTTAGAACAATGGAAGAGTTCCAAAGCATTTTTAAAAGTCAGCAGAATTCCGAGAACAAAAGAAGGGTACCAAAGCATGTTTAAACTTCAGCGGAATTCTGAGAACAATGTAAGCGTTCCGAAGCATTTTTAAACTTCACCGCAATTCCGAGAACAATGTAAGAGTTCCGAAGCATTTTTAAACGTCAGCGGAATTCCGAGAACAATGGAAGAGTTCCGAAGCATTTTTAAACGTCAGCGGAATTCCGAGAACAATGGAAGAGTTCCGAAGCATTTTTAAAAGTAAGCGGAATTCTGAGAACAATGGAAGAGTTTCGAAGCATTTTTAAAAGTCAGCGGAATTCCGAGAACAATAGAAGAGTTGTGAAGCAATTTTAAGAGTCAGCGGAATTCCGAGAACAATGGAAGATTTCCGAAGCATTTTTAAACGTCAGCGGAATTCCGAGAACAATGGAAGAGTTCCGAAGCATTTTTAAACTTCAGCGGAATTTGGAGAACAATCGAAGAGTTCCGAAGCATTTTTAAAAGTCAGCGGAATTCCGAGAACAATGGAAGCTTTGTGAAGCATTTTTAAACGTCAGCGGAATTCCGAGAACAATGGAAGAGTTCCGAAGCATTTTTAAACGTCAGCGGAATTCCGAGAACAATGGAAGCATTCTGAAGCCTTTTTAAATGTCAGCGGAATTCCGAGAACAATGGAAAAGTTCCGATGCATTTTTAAATGTCAGCGGAATTCTGAGAACTATGGAAGAGTTCCGAAGCATACTTAAACTTCAGCGGAATTCCGAGAACAATGGAAGAGTTTCGAAGCATTTTTAAAAGTCAGCGGAATTCCGAGAACAATAGAAGAGTTGTGAAGCAATTTTAAGAGTCAGCGGAATTCCGAGAACAATGGAAGAGTTCCGAAGCATTTTTAAACGTCAGCGGAATTCCGAGAACAATGGAAGAGTTCTGAAGCATTTTTAAAAGTCAGCGGAATTCTGAGAACAATAGAAGAGTTGTGAAGCGTTTTTAAGCGTCAGCGGAATTCCGAGAACAATGGAAGAGTTCTGAAGCCTTTTTAAATGTCAGCGGAATTCCGAGAACAATGGAAGAGTTCCGAAGCATTTTTAAATGTCAGCGGAATTCTGAGAACAATGGAAGAGTTCCGAAGCATTTTTAAACTTCAGCAGAATTCCGAGAACAATCGAAGAGTTCCGAAGCATACTTAAACTTCAGCAGAATTCCGAGAACAATGGAAGAGTTCTGAAGCATTTTTTAAAGTCAGCGGAATAACGAGAACAATGGAAGAGTTGTGAAGCATTTTTAAACGTCAGTGGAATTCCAAGAACAATGGAAGAGTTCTGAAGCATTTTTAAATGTAAGCGGAATTCTGAGAACAATGGAAGAGTTCCGAAGCATTTTTAAACTTCAGCAGAATTCCGAGAACAATGGAAGAGTTCCAAATCATACTTAAACTTCAGCAGAATTCCGAGAACAATGGAAGAGTTTCGAAGCATTTTTAAAAGTCAGCGGAATTCCGAGAACAATAGAAGAGTTGTGAAGCAATTTTAAGAGTCAGCGGAATTCCGAGAACAATGGAAGAGTTCCGAAGCATTTTTAAACGTCAGCGGAATTCCGAGAACAATGGAAGAGTTCCGAAGCATTTTTAAACTTCAGCGGAATTTGGAGAACAATCGAAGAGTTCCGAAGCATTTTTAAAAGTCAGCGGAATTCCGAGAACAATGGAAGCTTTGTGAAGCATTTTTAAACGTCAGCGGAATTCCGAGAACAATGGAAGAGTTCCGAAGCATTTTTAAACGTCAGCGGAATTTCGAGAACAATGGAAGAGTTCTGTAGCCTTTTTAAATGTCAGCGGAATTCCGAGAACAATGGAAAAGTTCCGAAGCATTTTTAAATGTCAGCGGAATTCTGAGAACAATGGAAGAGTTCCGAAGCATTTTTAAACTTCAGCAGAATTCCGAGAACAATGGAAGAGTTCCGAAGCATACTTAAACTTCAGCGGAATTCCGAGAACAATGGAAGAGTTTCGAAGCATTTTTAAAAGTCAGCGGAATTCCGAGAACAATAGAAGAGTTGTGAAGCAATTTTAAGAGTCAGCGGAATTCCGAGAACAATGGAAGAGTTCCGAAGCATTTTTAAACGTCAGCGGAATTCCGAGAACAATGGAAGAGTTCTGAAGCATTTTTAAAAGTCAGCGGAATTCTGAGAACAATAGAAGAGTTGTGAAGCATTTTTAAGCGTCAGCGGAATTCCGAGAACAATGGAAGAATTCCGAAGCTTTTTAAACTTCAGCAGAATTCCGAGAACAATGGAAGCGTTCCGAAGCATACTTAAACTTCAGCGGAATTCCGAGAACAATGGAAGAGTTTCGAAGCATTTTTAAAAGTCAGCGGAATTCCGAGAACAATAGAAGAGTTGTGAAGCAATTTTAAGAGTCAGCGGAATTCCGAGAACAATGGAAGAGTTCCGAAGCATTTTTAAACGTCAGCGGAATTCCGAGAACAATGGAAGAGTTCTGAAGCATTTTTAAAAGTCAGCGGAATTCTGAGAACAATAGAAGAGTTGTGAAGCATTTTTAAGCGTCAGCGGAATTCCGAGTACAATGGAAGAATTCCGAAGCATTTTTAAACTTCAAAACTTCAGCGGAATTCTTAGAACAATGGAAGAGTTCCAAAGCATTTTTAAAAGTCAGCAGAATTCCAAGAACAATAGAAGGGTACCAAAGCATGTTTAAACTTCAGCGGAATTCTGAGAACAATGTAAGCGTTCCGAAGCATTTTTAAACTTCACCGCAATTCCGAGAACAATGGAAGAGTTCCGAAGCATTTTTAAACGTCAGCGGAATTCCGAGAACAATGGAAGAGTTCCGAAGCATTTTTAAACGTCAGCGGAATTCCGAGAACAATGGAAGAGTTCCGAAGCATTTTTAAATGTAAGCGGAATTCTGAGAACAATGGAAGAGTTCCGAAGCATTTTTAAACTTCAGCAGAATTCCGAGAACAATGGAAGAGTTCCGAAGCATACTTAAACTTCAGCGGAATTCCGAGAACAATGGAAGAGTTTCGAAGCACTTTTAAAAGTCAGCGGAATTCCGAGAACAATAGAAGAGTTGTGAAGCAATTTTAAGAGTCAGCGGAATTCCGAGAACAATGGAAGAGTTCCGAAGCATTTTTAAACGTCAGCGGAATTCCGAGAACAATGGAAGAGTTCCGAAGCATTTTTAAACTTCAGCGGAATTTGGAGAACAATCGAAGAGTTCCGAAGCATTTTTAAAAGTCAGCGGAATTCCGAGAACAATGGAAGCTTTGTGAAGCATTTTTAAACGTCAGCGGAATTCTGAGAACAATGGAAGAGTTCCGAAGCATTTTTAAACGTCAGCGGAATTCCGAGAACAATGGAAGAGTTCTGAAGCCTTTTTAAATGTCAGCGGAATTCCGAGAACAATGGAAAAGTTCCGAAGCATTTTTAAATGTCAGCGGAATTCTGAGAACAATGGAAGAGTTCTGAAGCATTTTTAAAAGTCAGCGGAATTCTGAGAACAATGGAAGAGTTCCGAAGCATTTTTAAACTTCAGCAGAATTCCGAGAACAATGGAAGAGTTCCGAAGCATACTTAAACTTCAGCGGAATTCCGAGAACAATGGAAGAGTTTCGAAGCATTTTTAAAAGTCAGCGGAATTCCGAGAACAATAGAAGAGTTGTGAAGCAATTTTAAGAGTCAGCGGAATTCTGAGAACAATGGAAGAGTTCCGAAGCATTTTTAAACGTCAGCGGAATTCCGAGAACAATGGAAGAGTTCTGAAGCATTTTTAAAAGTCAGCGGAATTCTGAGAACAATAGAAGAGTTGTGAAGCATTTTTAAGCGTCAGCAGAATTCCGAGTACAATGGAAGAATTCCGAAGCATTTTTAAACTTCAAAACTTCAGCGGAATTCTTAGAACAATGGAAGAGTTCCAAAGCATTTTTAAAAGTCAGCAGAATTCCAAGAACAATAGAAGGGTACCAAAGCATGCTTAAACTTCAGCGGAATTCTGAGAACAATGTAAGCGTTCCGAAGCATTTTTAAACTTCACCGCAATTCCGAGAACAATGGAAGAGTTCCGAAGCATTTTTAAACGTCAGCGGAATTCCGAGAACAATGGAAGAGTTCCGAAGCATTTTTAAACGTCAGCGGAATTCCGAGAACAATGGAAGAGTTCCGAAGCATTTTTAAATGTAAGCGGAATTCTGAGAACAATGGAAGAGTTCCGAAGCATTTTTAAACTTCAGCAGAATTCCGAGAACAATGGAAGAGTTCCGAAGCATACTTAAACTTCAGCGGAATTCCGAGAACAATGGAAGAGTTTCGAAGCACTTTTAAAAGTCAGCGGAATTCCGAGAACAATAGAAGAGTTGTGAAGCAATTTTAAGAGTCAGCGGAATTCCGAGAACAATGGAAGAGTTCCGAAGCATTTTTAAACGTCAGCGGAATTCCGAGAACAATGGAAGAGTTCCGAAGCATTTTTAAACTTCAGCGGAATTTGGAGAACAATCGAAGAGTTCCGAAGCATTTTTAAAAGTCAGCGGAATTCCGAGAACAATGGAAGCTTTGTGAAGCATTTTTAAACGTCAGCGGAATTCTGAGAACAATGGAAGAGTTCCGAAGCATTTTTAAACGTCAGCGGAATTCCGAGAACAATGGAAGAGTTCTGAAGCCTTTTTAAATGTCAGCGGAATTCCGAGAACAATGGAAAAGTTCCGAAGCATTTTTAAATGTCAGCGGAATTCTGAGAACAATGGAAGAGTTCCGAAGCATTTTTAAACTTCAGCAGAATTCCGAGAACAATCGAAGAGTTCCGAAGCATACTTAAACTTCAGCGGAATTCCGAGAACAATGGAAGAGTTCCGAAGCATTTTTAAACTTCAGCGGAATTTGGAGAACAATCGAAGAGTTCCGAAGCATTTTTAAATGTCAGCGGAATTCCGAGAACAATGGAAGCTTTGAGAAGCATTTTTAAACGTCAGTGGAATTCCGAGAACAATGGAAGAGTTCCGAAGCATTTTTAAACGTCAGCGGAATTCCGAGAACAATGGAAGAGTTCTGAAGCCTTTTTAAATGTCAGCGGAATTCCGAGAACAATGGAAAAGTTCCGAAGCATTTTTAAATGTCAGCGGAATTCTGAGAACAATGGAAGAGTTCCGAAGCATTTTTAAACTTCAGCAGAATTCCGAGAACAATGGAAGAGTTCCGAAGCATCCTTAAACTTCAGCGGAATTCCGAGAACAATGGAAGAGTTTCGAAGCATTTTTAAAAGTCAGCGGAATTCCGAGAACAATAGAAGAGTTGTGAAGCAATTTTAAGAGTCAGCGGAATTCCGAGAACAATGGAAGAGTTCCGAAGCATTTTTTAAACGTCAGCGGAATTCCGAGAACAATGGAAGAGTTCTGAAGCATTTTTAAAAGTCAGCGGAATTCTGAGAACAATGGAAGAGTTCCGAAGCATTTTTAAACTTCAGCAGAATTCCGAGAACAATGGAAGAGTTCCGAAGCATACTTAAACTTCAGCGGAATTCCGAGAACAATGGAAGAGTTTCGAAGCATTTTTAAAAGTCAGCGGAATTCCGAGAACAATAGAAGAGTTGTGAAGCAATTTTAAGAGTCAGCGGAATTCCGAGAACAATGGAAGAGTTCCGAAGCATTTTTAAACGTCAGCGGAATTCCGAGAACAATGGAAGAGTTCCGAAGCATTTTTAAACTTCAGCGGAATTTGGAGAACAATCGAAGAGTTCCGAAGCATTTTTAAACGTCAGCGGAATTCCGAGAACAATGGAAGAGTTCTGAAGCCTTTTTAAATGTCAGCGGAATTCCGAGAACAATGGAAAAGTTCCGAAGCATTTTTAAATGTCAGCGGAATTCTGAGAACAATGGAAGAGTTCCGAAGCATTTTTAAACGTCAGCGGAATTCCGAGAACAATGGAAGAGTTCTGAAGCATTTTTAAATGTCAGCGGAATTTTGAAAACAATGGAAGATTTCCGAAGCATTTTTAAACGTCAGCGGAATTCTGCGAACACTGGAAGAGTTCCGAAGCATTTTTAAACTTCAGCGGAATTTGGAGAACAATCGAAGAGTTCCGAAGCATTTTTAAAAGTCAGCGGAATTCCGAGAACAATGGAAGAGTTCTGAAGCCTTTTTAAATGTCAGCGGAATTCCGAGAACAATGGAAGAGTTCTGAAGCCTTTTTAAACGTCAGCGGAATTCCGAGAACAATGGAAGAGTTCTGAAGCCTTTTTAAATGTCAGCGGAATTCCGAGAACAATGGAAAAGTTCCGAAGCATTTTTAAATGTCAGCGGAATTCTGAGAACAATGGAAGAGTTCCGAAGCATTTTTAAACTTCAGCAGAATTCCGAGAACAATCGAAGAGTTCCGAAGCATACTTAAACTTCAGCGGAATTCCGAGAACAATGGAAGAGTTCCGAAGCATTTTTAAACTTCAGCGGAATTTGGAGAACAATCGAAGAGTTCCGAAGCATTTTTAAATGTCAGCGGAATTCCGAGAACAATGGAAGCTTTGAGAAGCATTTTTAAACGTCAGCGGAATTCCGAGAACAATGGAAGAGTTCCGAAGCATTTTTAAACGTCAGCGGAATTCCGAGAACAATGGAAGAGTTCTGAAGCCTTTTTAAATGTCAGCGGAATTCCGAGAACAATGGAAAAGTTCCGAAGCATTTTTAAATGTCAGCGGAATTCTGAGAACAATGGAAGAGTTCCGAAGCATTTTTAAACTTCAGCAGAATTCCGAGAACAATCGAAGAGTTCCGAAGCATACTTAAACTTCAGCGGAATTCCGAGAACAATGGAAGAGTTCCGAAGCATTTTTAAACTTCAGCGGAATTTGGAGAACAATCGAAGAGTTCCGAAGCATTTTTAAATGTCAGCGGAATTCCGAGAACAATGGAAGCTTTGAGAAGCATTTTTAAACGTCAGCGGAATTCCGAGAACAATGGAAGAGTTCCGAAGCATTTTTAAACGTCAGCGGAATTCCGAGAACAATGGAAGAGTTCTGAAGCATTTTTTAAAGTCAGCGGAATAACGAGAACAATGGAAGAGTTGTGAAGCATTTTTAAACGTCAGTGGAATTCCAAGAACAATGGAAGAGTTCTGAAGCATTTTTAAATGTAAGCGGAATTCTGAGAACAATGGAAGAGTTCCGAAGCATTTTTAAACTTCAGCAGAATTCCGAGAACAATGGAAGAGTTCCGAATCATACTTAAACTTCAGCGGAATTCCGAGAACAATGGAAGAGTTTCGAAGCATTTTTAAAAGTCAGCGGAATTCCGAGAACAATAGAAGAGTTGTGAAGCAATTTTAAGAGTCAGCGGAATTCCGAGAACAATGGAAGAGTTCCGAAGCATTTTTAAACGTCAGCGGAATTCCGAGAACAATGGAAGAGTTCCGAAGCATTTTTAAACTTCAGCGGAATTTGGAGAACAATCGAAGAGTTCCGAAGCATTTTTAAAAGTCAGCGGAATTCCGAGAACAATGGAAGCTTTGTGAAGCATTTTTAAACGTCAGCGGAATTCCGAGAACAATGGAAGAGTTCCGAAGCATTTTTAAACGTCAGCGGAATTTCGAGAACAATGGAAGAGTTCTGTAGCCTTTTTAAATGTCAGCGGAATTCCGAGAACAATGGAAAAGTTCCGAAGCATTTTTAAATGTCAGCGGAATTCTGAGAACAATGGAAGAGTTCCGAAGCATTTTTAAACTTCAGCAGAATTCCGAGAACAATGGAAGAGTTCCGAAGCATACTTAAACTTCAGCGGAATTCCGAGAACAATGGAAGAGTTTCGAAGCATTTTTAAAAGTCAGCGGAATTCCGAGAACAATAGAAGAGTTGTGAAGCAATTTTAAGAGTCAGCGGAATTCCGAGAACAATGGAAGAGTTCCGAAGCATTTTTAAACGTCAGCGGAATTCCGAGAACAATGGAAGAGTTCTGAAGCATTTTTAAAAGTCAGCGGAATTCTGAGAACAATAGAAGAGTTGTGAAGCATTTTTAAGCGTCAGCGGAATTCCGAGAACAATGGAAGAATTCCGAAGCTTTTTAAACTTCAGCAGAATTCCGAGAACAATGGAAGCGTTCCGAAGCATACTTAAACTTCAGCGGAATTCCGAGAACAATGGAAGAGTTTCGAAGCATTTTTAAAAGTCAGCGGAATTCCGAGAACAATAGAAGAGTTGTGAAGCAATTTTAAGAGTCAGCGGAATTCCGAGAACAATGGAAGAGTTCCGAAGCATTTTTAAACGTCAGCGGAATTCCGAGAACAATGGAAGAGTTCTGAAGCATTTTTAAAAGTCAGCGGAATTCTGAGAACAATAGAAGAGTTGTGAAGCATTTTTAAGCGTCAGCGGAATTCCGAGTACAATGGAAGAATTCCGAAGCATTTTTAAACTTCAAAACTTCAGCGGAATTCTTAGAACAATGGAAGAGTTCCAAAGCATTTTTAAAAGTCAGCAGAATTCCAAGAACAATAGAAGGGTACCAAAGCATGTTTAAACTTCAGCGGAATTCTGAGAACAATGTAAGCGTTCCGAAGCATTTTTAAACTTCACCGCAATTCCGAGAACAATGGAAGAGTTCCGAAGCATTTTTAAATGTCAGCGGAATTCCGAGAACAATGGAAGAGTTCCGAAGCATTTTTAAACGTCAGCGGAATTCCGAGAACAATGGAAGAGTTCCGAAGCATTTTTAAATGTAAGCGGAATTCTGAGAACAATGGAAGAGTTCCGAAGCATTTTTAAACTTCAGCAGAATTCCGAGAACAATGGAAGAGTTCCGAAGCATACTTAAACTTCAGCGGAATTCCGAGAACAATGGAAGAGTTTCGAAGCACTTTTAAAAGTCAGCGGAATTCCGAGAACAATAGAAGAGTTGTGAAGCAATTTTAAGAGTCAGCGGAATTCCGAGAACAATGGAAGAGTTCCGAAGCATTTTTAAACGTCAGCGGAATTCCGAGAACAATGGAAGAGTTCCGAAGCATTTTTAAACTTCAGCGGAATTTGGAGAACAATCGAAGAGTTCCGAAGCATTTTTAAAAGTCAGCGGAATTCCGAGAACAATGGAAGCTTTGTGAAGCATTTTTAAACGTCAGCGGAATTCTGAGAACAATGGAAGAGTTCCGAAGCATTTTTAAACGTCAGCGGAATTCCGAGAACAATGGAAGAGTTCTGAAGCCTTTTTAAATGTCAGCGGAATTCCGAGAACAATGGAAAAGTTCCGAAGCATTTTTAAATGTCAGCGGAATTCTGAGAACAATGGAAGAGTTCCGAAGCATTTTTAAACTTCAGCAGAATTCCGAGAACAATGGAAGAGTTCCGAAGCATCCTTAAACTTCAGCGGAATTCCGAGAACAATGGAAGAGTTTCGAAGCATTTTTAAAAGTCAGCGGAATTCCGAGAACAATAGAAGAGTTGTGAAGCAATTTTAAGAGTCAGCGGAATTCCGAGAACAATGGAAGAGTTCCGAAGCATTTTTAAACGTCAGCGGAATTCCGAGAACAATGGAAGAGTTCTGAAGCATTTTTAAAAGTCAGCGGAATTCTGAGAACAATGGAAGAGTTCCGAAGCATTTTTAAACTTCAGCAGAATTCCGAGAACAATGGAAGAGTTCCGAAGCATACTTAAACTTCAGCGGAATTCCGAGAACAATGGAAGAGTTTCGAAGCATTTTTAAAAGTCAGCGGAATTCCGAGAACAATAGAAGAGTTGTGAAGCAATTTTAAGAGTCAGCGGAATTCTGAGAACAATGGAAGAGTTCCGAAGCATTTTTAAACGTCAGCGGAATTCCGAGAACAATGGAAGAGTTCTGAAGCATTTTTAAAAGTCAGCGGAATTCTGAGAACAATAGAAGAGTTGTGAAGCATTTTTAAGCGTCAGCAGAATTCCGAGTACAATGGAAGAATTCCGAAGCATTTTTAAACTTCAAAACTTCAGCGGAATTCTTAGAACAATGGAAGAGTTCCAAAGCATTTTTAAAAGTCAGCAGAATTCCAAGAACAATAGAAGGGTACCAAAGCATGCTTAAACTTCAGCGGAATTCTGAGAACAATGTAAGCGTTCCGAAGCATTTTTAAACTTCACCGCAATTCCGAGAACAATGGAAGAGTTCCGAAGCATTTTTAAACGTCAGCGGAATTCCGAGAACAATGGAAGAGTTCCGAAGCATTTTTAAACGTCAGCGGAATTCCGAGAACAATGGAAGAGTTCCGAAGCATTTTTAAATGTAAGCGGAATTCTGAGAACAATGGAAGAGTTCCGAAGCATTTTTAAACTTCAGCAGAATTCCGAGAACAATGGAAGAGTTCCGAAGCATACTTAAACTTCAGCGGAATTCCGAGAACAATGGAAGAGTTTCGAAGCACTTTTAAAAGTCAGCGGAATTCCGAGAACAATAGAAGAGTTGTGAAGCAATTTTAAGAGTCAGCGGAATTCCGAGAACAATGGAAGAGTTCCGAAGCATTTTTAAACGTCAGCGGAATTCCGAGAACAATGGAAGAGTTCCGAAGCATTTTTAAACTTCAGCGGAATTTGGAGAACAATCGAAGAGTTCCGAAGCATTTTTAAAAGTCAGCGGAATTCCGAGAACAATGGAAGCTTTGTGAAGCATTTTTAAACGTCAGCGGAATTCTGAGAACAATGGAAGAGTTCCGAAGCATTTTTAAACGTCAGCGGAATTCCGAGAACAATGGAAGAGTTCTGAAGCCTTTTTAAATGTCAGCGGAATTCCGAGAACAATGGAAAAGTTCCGAAGCATTTTTAAATGTCAGCGGAATTCTGAGAACAATGGAAGAGTTCCGAAGCATTTTTAAACTTCAGCAGAATTCCGAGAACAATCGAAGAGTTCCGAAGCATACTTAAACTTCAGCGGAATTCCGAGAACAATGGAAGAGTTCCGAAGCATTTTTAAACTTCAGCGGAATTTGGAGAACAATCGAAGAGTTCCGAAGCATTTTTAAATGTCAGCGGAATTCCGAGAACAATGGAAGCTTTGAGAAGCATTTTTAAACGTCAGCGGAATTCCGAGAACAATGGAAGAGTTCCGAAGCATTTTTAAACGTCAGCGGAATTCCGAGAACAATGGAAGAGTTCTGAAGCCTTTTTAAATGTCAGCGGAATTCCGAGAACAATGGAAAAGTTCCGAAGCATTTTTAAATGTCAGCGGAATTCTGAGAACAATGGAAGAGTTCCGAAGCATTTTTAAACTTCAGCAGAATTCCGAGAACAATGGAAGAGTTCCGAAGCATCCTTAAACTTCAGCGGAATTCCGAGAACAATGGAAGAGTTTCGAAGCATTTTTAAAAGTCAGCGGAATTCCGAGAACAATAGAAGAGTTGTGAAGCAATTTTAAGAGTCAGCGGAATTCCGAGAACAATGGAAGAGTTCCGAAGCATTTTTTAAACGTCAGCGGAATTCCGAGAACAATGGAAGAGTTCTGAAGCATTTTTAAAAGTCAGCGGAATTCTGAGAACAATGGAAGAGTTCCGAAGCATTTTTAAACTTCAGCAGAATTCCGAGAACAATGGAAGAGTTCCGAAGCATACTTAAACTTCAGCGGAATTCCGAGAACAATGGAAGAGTTTCGAAGCATTTTTAAAAGTCAGCGGAATTCCGAGAACAATAGAAGAGTTGTGAAGCAATTTTAAGAGTCAGCGGAATTCCGAGAACAATGGAAGAGTTCCGAAGCATTTTTAAACGTCATCGGAATTCCGAGAACAATGGAAGAGTTCCGAAGCATTTTTAAACTTCAGCGGAATTTGGAGAACAATCGAAGAGTTCCGAAGCATTTTTAAACGTCAGCGGAATTCCGAGAACAATGGAAGAGTTCTGAAGCCTTTTTAAATGTCAGCGGAATTCCGAGAACAATGGAAAAGTTCCGAAGCATTTTTAAATGTCAGCGGAATTCTGAGAACAATGGAAGAGTTCCGAAGCATTTTTAAACTTCAGCAGAATTCGAGAACAATGGAAGAGTTCCGAAGCATCCTTAAACTTCAGCGGAATTCCGAGAACAATGGAAGAGTTCCGAAGCATTTTTAAACGTCAGCGGAATTCCGAGAACAATGGAAGAGTTCTGAAGCATTTTTAAATGTCAGCGGAATTTTGAAAACAATGGAAGATTTCCGAAGCATTTTTAAACGTCAGCGGAATTCTGCGAACACTGGAAGAGTTCCGAAGCATTTTTAAACTTCAGCGGAATTTGGAGAACAATCGAAGAGTTCCGAAGCATTTTTAAAAGTCAGCGGAATTCCGAGAACAATGGAAGAGTTCTGAAGCCTTTTTAAATGTCAGCGGAATTCCGAGAACAATGGAAGAGTTCTGAAGCCTTTTTAAACGTCAGCGGAATTCCGAGAACAATGGAAGAGTTCTGAAGCCTTTTTAAATGTCAGCGGAATTCCGAGAACAATGGAAAAGTTCCGAAGCATTTTTAAATGTCAGCGGAATTCTGAGAACAATGGAAGAGTTCCGAAGCATTTTTAAACTTCAGCAGAATTCCGAGAACAATCGAAGAGTTCCGAAGCATACTTAAACTTCAGCGGAATTCCGAGAACAATGGAAGAGTTCCGAAGCATTTTTAAACTTCAGCGGAATTTGGAGAACAATCGAAGAGTTCCGAAGCATTTTTAAATGTCAGCGGAATTCCGAGAACAATGGAAGCTTTGAGAAGCATTTTTAAACGTCAGCGGAATTCCGAGAACAATGGAAGAGTTCCGAAGCATTTTTAAACGTCAGCGGAATTCCGAGAACAATGGAAGAGTTCTGAAGCCTTTTTAAATGTCAGCGGAATTCCGAGAACAATGGAAAAGTTCCGAAGCATTTTTAAATGTCAGCGGAATTCTGAGAACAATGGAAGAGTTCCGAAGCATTTTTAAACTTCAGCAGAATTCCGAGAACAATCGAAGAGTTCCGAAGCATACTTAAACTTCAGCGGAATTCCGAGAACAATGGAAGAGTTCCGAAGCATTTTTAAACTTCAGCGGAATTTGGAGAACAATCGAAGAGTTCCGAAGCATTTTTAAATGTCAGCGGAATTCCGAGAACAATGGAAGCTTTGAGAAGCATTTTTAAACGTCAGCGGAATTCCGAGAACAATGGAAGAGTTCCGAAGCATTTTTAAACGTCAGCGGAATTCCGAGAACAATGGAAGAGTTCTGAAGCCTTTTTAAATGTCAGCGGAATTCCGAGAACAATGGAAAAGTTCCGAAGCATTTTTAAATGTCAGCGGAATTCTGAGAACAATGGAAGAGTTCCGAAGCATTTTTAAACTTCAGCAGAATTCCGAGAACAATGGAAGAGTTCCGAAGCATCCTTAAACTTCAGCGGAATTCCGAGAACAATGGAAGAGTTTCGAAGCATTTTTAAAAGTCAGCGGAATTCCGAGAACAATAGAAGAGTTGTGAAGCAATTTTAAGAGTCAGCGGAATTCCGAGAACAATGGAAGAGTTCCGAAGCATTTTTTAAACGTCAGCGGAATTCCGAGAACAATGGAAGAGTTCTGAAGCATTTTTAAAAGTCAGCGGAATTCTGAGAACAATGGAAGAGTTTCGAAGCATTTTTAAACTTCAGCAGAATTCCGAGAACAATGGAAGAGTTCCGAAGCATACTTAAACTTCAGCGGAATTCCGAGAACAATGGAAGAGTTTCGAAGCATTTTTAAAAGTCAGCGGAATTCCGAGAACAATAGAAGAGTTGTGAAGCAATTTTAAGAGTCAGCGGAATTCCGAGAACAATGGAAGAGTTCCGAAGCATTTTTAAACGTCAGCGGAATTCCGAGAACAATGGAAGAGTTCCGAAGCATTTTTAAACTTCAGCGGAATTTGGAGAACAATCGAAGAGTTCCGAAGCATTTTTAAAAGTCAGCGGAATTCCGAGAACAATGGAAGCTTTGTGAAGCATTTTTAAACGTCAGCGGAATTCTGAGAACAATGGAAGAGTTCCGAAGCATTTTTAAACGTCAGCGGAATTCCGAGAACAATGGAAGAGTTCTGAAGCCTTTTTAAATGTCAGCGGAATTCCGAGAACAATGGAAAAGTTCCGAAGCATTTTTAAATGTCAGCGGAATTCTGAGAACAATGGAAGAGTTCCGAAGCATTTTTAAACTTCAGCAGAATTCGAGAACAATGGAAGAGTTCCGAAGCATCCTTAAACTTCAGCGGAATTCCGAGAACAATGGAAGAGTTCCGAAGCATTTTTAAACGTCAGCGGAATTCCGAGAACAATGGAAGAGTTCTGAAGCATTTTTAAACGTCAGCGGAATTTTGAAAACAATGGAAGATTTCCGAAGCATTTTTAAACGTCAGCGGAATTCTGCGAACACTGGAAGAGTTCCGAAGCATTTTTAAACTTCAGCGGAATTTGGAGAACAATCGAAGAGTTCCGAAGCATTTTTAAAAGTCAGCGGAATTCCGAGAACAATGGAAGAGTTCTGAAGCCTTTTTAAATGTCAGCGGAATTCCGAGAACAATGGAAGAGTTCTGAAGCCTTTTTAAACGTCAGCGGAATTCCGAGAACAATGGAAGAGTTCTGAAGCCTTTTTAAATGTCAGCGGAATTCCGAGAACAATGGAAAAGTTCCGAAGCATTTTTAAATGTCAGCGGAATTCTGAGAACAATGGAAGAGTTCCGAAGCATTTTTAAACTTCAGCAGAATTCCGAGAACAATCGAAGAGTTCCGAAGCATACTTAAACTTCAGCGGAATTCCGAGAACAATGGAAGAGTTCCGAAGCATTTTTAAACTTCAGCGGAATTTGGAGAACAATCGAAGAGTTCCGAAGCATTTTTAAATGTCAGCGGAATTCCGAGAACAATGGAAGCTTTGAGAAGCATTTTTAAACGTCAGCGGAATTCCGAGAACAATGGAAGAGTTCCGAAGCATTTTTAAACGTCAGCGGAATTCCGAGAACAATGGAAGAGTTCTGAAGCCTTTTTAAATGTCAGCGGAATTCCGAGAACAATGGAAAAGTTCCGAAGCAT
The DNA here is from genome assembly GCF_046119375.1 of Phyllobates terribilis. Taxonomy (NCBI): domain Eukaryota; kingdom Metazoa; phylum Chordata; class Amphibia; order Anura; family Dendrobatidae; genus Phyllobates; species Phyllobates terribilis. Next base: position 6,477,468 of record NW_027362788.1, on the reverse strand, counting down.
TTTTAAATGTCAGCGGAATTCTGAGAACAATGGAAGAGTTCCGAAGCATTTTTAAACTTCAGCAGAATTCCGAGAACAATGGAAGAGTTCCGAAGCATCCTTAAACTTCAGCGGAATTCCGAGAACAATGGAAGAGTTTCGAAGCATTTTTAAAAGTCAGCGGAATTCCGAGAACAATAGAAGAGTTGTGAAGCAATTTTAAGAGTCAGCGGAATTCCGAGAACAATGGAAGAGTTCCGAAGCATTTTTTAAACGTCAGCGGAATTCCGAGAACAATGGAAGAGTTCTGAAGCATTTTTAAAAGTCAGCGGAATTCTGAGAACAATGGAAGAGTTCCGAAGCATTTTTAAACTTCAGCAGAATTCCGAGAACAATGGAAGAGTTCCGAAGCATACTTAAACTTCAGCGGAATTCCGAGAACAATGGAAGAGTTTCGAAGCATTTTTAAAAGTCAGCGGAATTCCGAGAACAATAGAAGAGTTGTGAAGCAATTTTAAGAGTCAGCGGAATTCCGAGAACAATGGAAGAATTCCGAAGCATTTTTAAACGTCAGCGGAATTCCGAGAACAATGGAAGAGTTCCGAAGCATTTTTAAACTTCAGCGGAATTTGGAGAACAATCGAAGAGTTCCGAAGCATTTTTAAAAGTCAGCGGAATTCCGAGAACAATGGAAGCTTTGTGAAGCATTTTTAAACGTCAGCGGAATTCTGAGAACAATGGAAGAGTTCCGAAGCATTTTTAAACGTCAGCGGAATTCCGAGAACAATGGAAGAGTTCTGAAGCCTTTTTAAATGTCAGCGGAATTCCGAGAACAATGGAAAAGTTCCGAAGCATTTTTAAATGTCAGCGGAATTCTGAGAACAATGGAAGAGTTCCGAAGCATTTTTAAACTTCAGCAGAATTCGAGAACAATGGAAGAGTTCCGAAGCATCCTTAAACTTCAGCGGAATTCCGAGAACAATGGAAGAGTTCCGAAGCATTTTTAAACGTCAGCGGAATTCCGAGAACAATGGAAGAGTTCTGAAGCATTTTTAAACGTCAGCGGAATTTTGAAAACAATGGAAGATTTCCGAAGCATTTTTAAACGTCAGCGGAATTCTGCGAACACTGGAAGAGTTCCGAAGCATTTTTAAACTTCAGCGGAATTTGGAGAACAATCGAAGAGTTCCGAAGCATTTTTAAAAGTCAGCGGAATTCCGAGAACAATGGAAGCTTTGAGAAGCATTTTTAAACGTCAGCGGAATTCCGAGAACAATGGAAGAGTTCCGAAGCATTTTTAAACGTCAGCGGAATTCCGAGAACAATGGAAGAGTTCTGAAGCCTTTTTAAATGTCAGCGGAATTCCGAGAACAATGGAAGAGTTCCGAAGCATTTTTAAATGTCAGCAGAATTCTGAGAACAATGGAAGAGTTCCGAAGCATTTTTAAACTTCAGCAGAATTCCGAGAACAATCGAAGAGTTCCGAAGCATACTTAAACTTCAGCAGAATTCCGAGAACAATGGAAGAGTTCTGAAGCATTTTTTAAAGTCAGCGGAATAACGAGAACAATGGAAGAGTTGTGAAGTATTTTTAAACGTCAGTGGAATTTCAAGAACAATGGAAGAGTTCCGAAGCATTTTTAAATGTAAGCGGAATTCTGAGAACAATGGAAGAGTTCCGAAGCATTTTTAAACTTCAGCAGAATTCCGAGAACAATGGAAGAGTTCCGAAGCATACTTAAACTTCAGCGGAATTCCGAGAACAATGGAAGAGTTTCGAAGCATTTTTAAAAGTCAGCGGAATTCCGAGAACAATAGAAGAGTTGTGAAGCAATTTTAAGAGTCAGCGGAATTCCGAGAACAATGGAAGAGTTCCGAAGCATTTTTAAACGTCAGCGGAATTCTGAGAACAATGGAAGAGTTCCGAAGCATTTTTAAACTTCAGCGGAATTTGGAGAACAATCGAAGAGTTCCGAAGCATTTTTAAATGTCAGCGGAAATCCGAGAACAATGGAAGCTTTGAGAAGCATTTTTAAACGTCAGCGGAATTCCGAGAACAATGGAAGAGTTCCGAAGCATTTTTAAACGTCAGCGGAATTCCGAGAACAATGGAAGAGTTCTGAAGCCTTTTTAAATGTCAGCGGAATTCCGAGAACAATGGAAAAGTTCCGAAGCATTTTTAAATGTCAGCGGAATTCTGAGAACAATGGAAGAGTTCCGATGCATTTTTAAACTTCAGCAGAATTCCGAGAACAATGGAAGAGTTCCGAAGCATACTTAATCTTCAGCGGAATTCCGAGAACAATGGAAGAGTTTCGAAGCATTTTTAAAAGTCAGCGGAATTCCGAGAACAATAGAAGAGTTGTGAAGCAATTTTAAGAGTCAGCAGAATTCCGAGAACAATGGAAGAGTTCCGAAGCATTTTTAAACGTCAGCGGAATTCCGAGAACAATGGAAGAGTTCTGAAGCATTTTTAAAAGTCAGCGGAATTCTGAGAACAATAGAAGAGTTGTGAAGCATTTTTAAGCGTCAGCGGAATTCCGAGAACAATGGAAGAATTCCGAAGCATTTTTAAACTTCAAAACTTCAGCGGAATTCTTAGAACAATGGAAGAGTTCCAAAGCATTTTTAAAAGTCAGCAGAATTCCGAGAACAAAAGAAGGGTACCAAAGCATGTTTAAACTTCAGCGGAATTCTGAGAACAATGTAAGCGTTCCGAAGCATTTTTAAACTTCACCGCAATTCCGAGAACAATGGAAGAGTTCCGAAGCATTTTTAAACGTCAGCGGAATTCCGAGAACAATGGAAGAGTTCCGAAGCATTTTTAAACGTCAGCGGAATTCCGAGAACAATGGAAGAGTTCCGAAGCATTTTTAAATGTAAGCGGAATTCTGAGAACAATGGAAGAGTTCCGAAGCATTTTTAAACTTCAGCAGAATTCCGAGAACAATGGAAGAGTTCCGAAGCATACTTAAACTTCAGCGGAATTCCGAGAACAATGGAAGAGTTTCGAAGCATTTTTAAAAGTCAGCGGAATTCCGAGAACAATAGAAGAGTTGTGAAGCAATTTTAAGAGTCAGCGGAATTCCGAGAACAATGGAAGATTTCCGAAGCATTTTTAAACGTCAGCGGAATTCCGAGAACAATGGAAGAGTTCCGAAGCATTTTTAAACGTCAGCGGAATTCCGAGAACAATGGAAGCGTTCTGAAGCCTTTTTAAATGTCAGCGGAATTCCGAGAACAATGGAAAAGTTCCGATGCATTTTTAAATGTCAGCGGAATTCTGAGAACTATGGAAGAGTTCCGAAGCATACTTAAACTTCAGCGGAATTCCGAGAACAATGGAAGAGTTTCGAAGCATTTTTAAAAGTCAGCGGAATTCCGAGAACAATAGAAGAGTTGTGAAGCAATTTTAAGAGTCAGCGGAATTCCGAGAACAATGGAAGAGTTCCGAAGCATTTTTAAACGTCAGCGGAATTCCGAGAACAATGGAAGAGTTCTGAAGCATTTTTAAAAGTCAGCGGAATTCTGAGAACAATAGAAGAGTTGTGAAGCGTTTTTAAGCGTCAGCGGAATTCCGAGAACAATGGAAGAGTTCCGAAGCATACTTAAACTTCAGCAGAATTCCGAGAACAATGGAAGAGTTCTGAAGCATTTTTTAAAGTCAGCGGAATAACGAGAACAATGGAAGAGTTGTGAAGTATTTTTAAACGTCAGTGGAATTTCAAGAACAATGGAAGAGTTCCGAAGCATTTTTAAATGTAAGCGGAATTCTGAGAACAATGGAAGAGTTCCGAAGCATTTTTAAACTTCAGCAGAATTCCGAGAACAATGGAAGAGTTCCGAAGCATACTTAAACTTCAGCGGAATTCCGAGAACAATGAAAGAGTTTCGAAGCATTTTTAAAAGTCAGCGGAATTCCGAGAACAATAGAAGAGTTGTGAAGCAATTTTAAGAGTCAGCGGAATTCCGAGAACAATGGAAGAGTTCCGAAGCATTTTTAAACGTCAGCGGAATTCTGAGAACAATGGAAGAGTTCCGAAGCATTTTTAAACTTCAGCGGAATTTGGAGAACAATCGAAGAGTTCCGAAGCATTTTTAAATGTCAGCGGAAATCCGAGAACAATGGAAGCTTTGAGAAGCATTTTTAAACGTCAGCGGAATTCCGAGAACAATGGAAGAGTTCCGAAGCATTTTTAAATGTCAGCGGAATTCCGAGAACAATGGAAAAGTTCCGAAGCATTTTTAAATGTCAGCGGAATTCTGAGAACAATGGAAGAGTTCCGATGCATTTTTAAACTTCAGCAGAATTCCGAGAACAATGGAAGAGTTCCGAAGCATACTTAATCTTCAGCGGAATTCCGAGAACAATGGAAGAGTTTCGAAGCATTTTTAAAAGTCAGCGGAATTCCGAGAACAATAGAAGAGTTGTGAAGCAATTTTAAGAGTCAGCAGAATTCCGAGAACAATGGAAGAGTTCCGAAGCATTTTTAAACGTCAGCGGAATTCCGAGAACAATGGAAGAGTTCTGAAGCATTTTTAAAAGTCAGCGGAATTCTGAGAACAATAGAAGAGTTGTGAAGCATTTTTAAGCGTCAGCGGAATTCCGAGAACAATGGAAGAATTCCGAAGCATTTTTAAACTTCAAAACTTCAGCGGAATTCTTAGAACAATGGAAGAGTTCCAAAGCATTTTTAAAAGTCAGCAGAATTCCGAGAACAAAAGAAGGGTACCAAAGCATGTTTAAACTTCAGCGGAATTCTGAGAACAATGTAAGCGTTCCGAAGCATTTTTAAACTTCACCGCAATTCCGAGAACAATGGAAGAGTTCCGAAGCATTTTTAAACGTCAGCGGAATTCCGAGAACAATGGAAGAGTTCCGAAGCATTTTTAAACGTCAGCGGAATTCCGAGAACAATGGAAGAGTTCCGAAGCATTTTTAAATGTAAGCGGAATTCTGAGAACAATGGAAGAGTTCCAAAGCATTTTTAAACTTCAGCAGAATTCCGAGAACAATGGAAGAGTTCCGAAGCATACTTAAACTTCAGCGGAATTCCTAGAACAATGGAAGAGTTTCGAAGCATTTTTAAAAGTCAGCGGAATTCCGAGAACAATAGAAGAGTTGTGAAGCAATTTTAAGAGTCAGCGGAATTCCGAGAACAATGGAAGATTTCCGAAGCATTTTTAAACGTCAGCGGAATTCCGAGAACAATGGAAGAGTTCCGAAGCATTTTTAAACTTCAGCGGAATTTGGAGAACAATCGAAGAGTTCCGAAGCATTTTTAAAAGTCAGCGGAATTTCGAGAACAATGGAAGCTTTGTGAAGCATTTTTAAACGTCAGCGGAATTCCGAGAACAATGGAAGAGTTCCGAAGCATTTTTAAACGTCAGCGGAATTCCGAGAACAATGGAAGCATTCTGAAGCCTTTTTAAATGTCAGCGGAATTCCGAGAACAATGGAAAAGTTCCGATGCATTTTTAAATGTCAGCGGAATTCTGAGAACTATGGAAGAGTTCCGAAGCATACTTAAACTTCAGCGGAATTCCGAGAACAATGGAAGAGTTTCGAAGCATTTTTAAAAGTCAGCGGAATTCCGAGAACAATAGAAGAGTTGTGAAGCAATTTTAAGAGTCAGCGGAATTCCGAGAACAATGGAAGAGTTCCGAAGCATTTTTAAACGTCAGCGGAATTCCGAGAACAATGGAAGAGTTCTGAAGCATTTTTAAAAGTCAGCGGAATTCTGAGAACAATAGAAGAGTTGTGAAGCGTTTTTAAGCGTCAGCGGAATTCCGAGAACAATGGAAGAGTTCTGAAGCCTTTTTAAATGTCAGCGGAATTCCGAGAACAATGGAAGAGTTCCGAAGCATTTTTAAATGTCAGCGGAATTCTGAGAACAATGGAAGAGTTCCGAAGCATTTTTAAACTTCAGCAGAATTCCGAGAACAATCGAAGAGTTCCGAAGCATTTTTTAAAGTCAGCGGAATAACGAGAACAATGGAAGAGTTGTGAAGCATTTTTAAACGTCAGTGGAATTCCAAGAACAATGGAAGAGTTCTGAAGCATTTTTAAATGTAAGCGGAATTCTGAGAACAATGGAAGAGTTCCGAAGCATTTTTAAACTTCAGCAGAATTCCGAGAACAATGGAAGAGTTCCGAATCATACTTAAACTTCAGCGGAATTCCGAGAACAATGGAAGAGTTTCGAAGCATTTTTAAAAGTCAGCGGAATTCCGAGAACAATAGAAGAGTTGTGAAGCAATTTTAAGAGTCAGCGGAATTCCGAGAACAATGGAAGAGTTCCGAAGCATTTTTAAACGTCAGCGGAATTCCGAGAACAATGGAAGAGTTCCGAAGCATTTTTAAACTTCAGCGGAATTTGGAGAACAATCGAAGAGTTCCGAAGCATTTTTAAAAGTCAGCGGAATTCCGATAACAATGGAAGCTTTGTGAAGCATTTTTAAACGTCAGCGGAATTCCGAGAACAATGGAAGAGTTCCGAAGCATTTTTAAACGTCAGCGGAATTTCGAGAACAATGGAAGAGTTCTGTAGCCTTTTTAAATGTCAGCGGAATTCCGAGAACAATGGAAAAGTTCCGAAGCATTTTTAAATGTCAGCGGAATTCTGAGAACAATGGAAGAGTTCCGAAGCATTTTTAAACTTCAGCAGAATTCCGAGAACAATGGAAGAGTTCCGAAGCATACTTAAACTTCAGCGGAATTCCGAGAACAATGGAAGAGTTTCGAAGCATTTTTAAAAGTCAGCGGAATTCCGAGAACAATAGAAGAGTTGTGAAGCAATTTTAAGAGTCAGCGGAATTCCGAGAACAATGGAAGAGTTCCGAAGCATTTTTAAACGTCAGCGGAATTCCGAGAACAATGGAAGAGTTCTGAAGCATTTTTAAAAGTCAGCGGAATTCTGAGAACAATAGAAGAGTTGTGAAGCATTTTTAAGCGTCAGCGGAATTCCGAGAACAATGGAAGAATTCCGAAGCTTTTTAAACTTCAGCAGAATTCCGAGAACAATGGAAGCGTTCCGAAGCATACTTAAACTTCAGCGGAATTCCGAGAACAATGGAAGAGTTTCGAAGCATTTTTAAAAGTCAGCGGAATTCCGAGAACAATAGAAGAGTTGTGAAGCAATTTTAAGAGTCAGCGGAATTCCGAGAACAATGGAAGAGTTCCGAAGCATTTTTAAACGTCAGCGGAATTCCGAGAACAATGGAAGAGTTCTGAAGCATTTTTAAAAGTCAGCGGAATTCTGAGAACAATAGAAGAGTTGTGAAGCATTTTTAAGCGTCAGCGGAATTCCGAGTACAATGGAAGAATTCCGAAGCATTTTTAAACTTCAAAACTTCAGCGGAATTCTTAGAACAATGGAAGAGTTCCAAAGCATTTTTAAAAGTCAGCAGAATTCCAAGAACAATAGAAGGGTACCAAAGCATGTTTAAACTTCAGCGGAATTCTGAGAACAATGTAAGCGTTCCGAAGCATTTTTAAACTTCACCGCAATTCCGAGAACAATGGAAGAGTTCCGAAGCATTTTTAAACGTCAGCGGAATTCCGAGAACAATGGAAGAGTTCCGAAGCATTTTTAAACGTCAGCGGAATTCCGAGAACAATGGAAGAGTTCCGAAGCATTTTTAAATGTAAGCGGAATTCTGAGAACAATGGAAGAGTTCCGAAGCATTTTTAAACTTCAGCAGAATTCCGAGAACAATGGAAGAGTTCCGAAGCATACTTAAACTTCAGCGGAATTCCGAGAACAATGGAAGAGTTTCGAAGCACTTTTAAAAGTCAGCGGAATTCCGAGAACAATAGAAGAGTTGTGAAGCAATTTTAAGAGTCAGCGGAATTCCGAGAACAATGGAAGAGTTCCGAAGCATTTTTAAACGTCAGCGGAATTCCGAGAACAATGGAAGAGTTCCGAAGCATTTTTAAACTTCAGCGGAATTTGGAGAACAATCGAAGAGTTCCGAAGCATTTTTAAAAGTCAGCGGAATTCCGAGAACAATGGAAGCTTTGTGAAGCATTTTTAAACGTCAGCGGAATTCTGAGAACAATGGAAGAGTTCCGAAGCATTTTTAAACGTCAGCGGAATTCCGAGAACAATGGAAGAGTTCTGAAGCCTTTTTAAATGTCAGCGGAATTCCGAGAACAATGGAAAAGTTCCGAAGCATTTTTAAATGTCAGCGGAATTCTGAGAACAATGGAAGAGTTCCGAAGCATTTTTAAACTTCAGCAGAATTCCGAGAACAATGGAAGAGTTCCGAAGCATCCTTAAACTTCAGCGGAATTCCGAGAACAATGGAAGAGTTTCGAAGCATTTTTAAAAGTCAGCGGAATTCCGAGAACAATAGAAGAGTTGTGAAGCAATTTTAAGAGTCAGCGGAATTCCGAGAACAATGGAAGAGTTCCGAAGCATTTTTAAACGTCAGCGGAATTCCGAGAACAATGGAAGAGTTCTGAAGCATTTTTAAAAGTCAGCGGAATTCTGAGAACAATGGAAGAGTTCCGAAGCATTTTTAAACTTCAGCAGAATTCCGAGAACAATGGAAGAGTTCCGAAGCATACTTAAATTTCAGCGGAATTCCGAGAACAATGGAAGAGTTTCGAAGCATTTTTAAAAGTCAGCGGAATTCCGAGAACAATAGAAGAGTTGTGAAGCAATTTTAAGAGTCAGCGGAATTCCGAGAACAATGGAAGAGTTCCGAAGCATTTTTAAACGTCAGCGGAATTCCGAGAACAATGGAAGAGTTCCGAAGCATTTTTAAACTTCAGCGGAATTTGGAGAACAATCGAAGAGTTCCGAAGCATTTTTAAAAGTCAGCGGAATTCCGAGAACAATGGAAGCTTTGTGAAGCATTTTTAAACGTCAGCGGAATTCTGAGAACAATGGAAGAGTTCCGAAGCATTTTTAAACGTCAGCGGAATTCCGAGAACAATGGAAGAGTTTCGAAGCATTTTTAAAAGTCAGCGGAATTCCGAGAACAATAGAAGAGTTGTGAAGCAATTTTAAGAGTCAGCGGAATTCCGAGAACAATCGAAGAGTTCCGAAGCATTTTTAAATGTCAGCGGAATTCCGAGAACAATGGAAGCTTTGAGAAGCATTTTTAAACGTCAGCGGAATTCCGAGAACAATGGAAGAGTTCCGAAGCATTTTTAAACGTCAGCGGAATTCCGAGAACAATGGAAGAGCTCTGAAGCCTTTTTAAATGTCAGCGGAATTCCGAGAACAATGGAAAAGTTCCGAAGCATTTTTAAATGTCAGCGGAATTCTGAGAACAATGGAAGAGTTCCGAAGCATTTTTAAACTTCAGCAGAATTCCGAGAACAATGGAAGAGTTCCGAAGCATTTTTAAACTTCAGCGGAATTTGGAGAACAATCGAAGAGTTCCGAAGCATTTTTAAATGTCAGCGGAAATCCGAGAACAATGGAAGCTTTGAGAAGCATTTTTAAACGTCAGCGGAATTCCGAGAACAATGGAAGAGTTCCGAAGCATTTTTAAATGTCAGCGGAATTCCGAGAACAATGGAAAAGTTCCGAAGCATTTTTAAATGTCAGCGGAATTCTGAGAACAATGGAAGAGTTCCGATGCATTTTTAAACTTCAGCAGAATTCCGAGAACAATGGAAGAGTTCCGAAGCATACTTAATCTTCAGCGGAATTCCGAGAACAATGGAAGAGTTTCGAAGCATTTTTAAAAGTCAGCGGAATTCCGAGAACAATAGAAGAGTTGTGAAGCAATTTTAAGAGTCAGCAGAATTCCGAGAACAATGGAAGAGTTCCGAAGCATTTTTAAACGTCAGCGGAATTCCGAGAACAATGGAAGAGTTCTGAAGCATTTTTAAAAGTCAGCGGAATTCTGAGAACAATAGAAGAGTTGTGAAGCATTTTTAAGCGTCAGCGGAATTCCGAGAACAATGGAAGAATTCCGAAGCATTTTTAAACTTCAAAACTTCAGCGGAATTCTTAGAACAATGGAAGAGTTCCAAAGCATTTTTAAAAGTCAGCAGAATTCCGAGAACAAAAGAAGGGTACCAAAGCATGTTTAAACTTCAGCGGAATTCTGAGAACAATGTAAGCGTTCCGAAGCATTTTTAAACTTCACCGCAATTCCGAGAACAATGGAAGAGTTCCGAAGCATTTTTAAACGTCAGCGGAATTCCGAGAACAATGGAAGAGTTCCGAAGCATTTTTAAACGTCAGCGGAATTCCGAGAACAATGGAAGAGTTCCGAAGCATTTTTAAATGTAAGCGGAATTCTGAGAACAATGGAAGAGTTCCAAAGCATTTTTAAACTTCAGCAGAATTCCGAGAACAATGGAAGAGTTCCGAAGCATACTTAAACTTCAGCGGAATTCCTAGAACAATGGAAGAGTTTCGAAGCATTTTTAAAAGTCAGCGGAATTCCGAGAACAATAGAAGAGTTGTGAAGCAATTTTAAGAGTCAGCGGAATTCCGAGAACAATGGAAGATTTCCGAAGCATTTTTAAACGTCAGCGGAATTCCGAGAACAATGGAAGAGTTCCGAAGCATTTTTAAACTTCAGCGGAATTTGGAGAACAATCGAAGAGTTCCGAAGCATTTTTAAAAGTCAGCGGAATTTCGAGAACAATGGAAGCTTTGTGAAGCATTTTTAAACGTCAGCGGAATTCCGAGAACAATGGAAGAGTTCCGAAGCATTTTTAAACGTCAGCGGAATTCCGAGAACAATGGAAGCATTCTGAAGCCTTTTTAAATGTCAGCGGAATTCCGAGAACAATGGAAAAGTTCCGATGCATTTTTAAATGTCAGCGGAATTCTGAGAACTATGGAAGAGTTCCGAAGCATACTTAAACTTCAGCGGAATTCCGAGAACAATGGAAGAGTTTCGAAGCATTTTTAAAAGTCAGCGGAATTCCGAGAACAATAGAAGAGTTGTGAAGCAATTTTAAGAGTCAGCGGAATTCCGAGAACAATGGAAGAGTTCCGAAGCATTTTTAAACGTCAGCGGAATTCCGAGAACAATGGAAGAGTTCTGAAGCATTTTTAAAAGTCAGCGGAATTCTGAGAACAATAGAAGAGTTGTGAAGCGTTTTTAAGCGTCAGCGGAATTCCGAGAACAATGGAAGAGTTCTGAAGCCTTTTTAAATGTCAGCGGAATTCCGAGAACAATGGAAGAGTTCCGAAGCATTTTTAAATGTCAGCGGAATTCTGAGAACAATGGAAGAGTTCCGAAGCATTTTTAAACTTCAGCAGAATTCCGAGAACAATCGAAGAGTTCCGAAGCATTTTTTAAAGTCAGCGGAATAACGAGAACAATGGAAGAGTTGTGAAGCATTTTTAAACGTCAGTGGAATTCCAAGAACAATGGAAGAGTTCTGAAGCATTTTTAAATGTAAGCGGAATTCTGAGAACAATGGAAGAGTTCCGAAGCATTTTTAAACTTCAGCAGAATTCCGAGAACAATGGAAGAGTTCCGAATCATACTTAAACTTCAGCGGAATTCCGAGAACAATGGAAGAGTTTCGAAGCATTTTTAAAAGTCAGCGGAATTCCGAGAACAATAGAAGAGTTGTGAAGCAATTTTAAGAGTCAGCGGAATTCCGAGAACAATGGAAGAGTTCCGAAGCATTTTTAAACGTCAGCGGAATTCCGAGAACAATGGAAGAGTTCCGAAGCATTTTTAAACTTCAGCGGAATTTGGAGAACAATCGAAGAGTTCCGAAGCATTTTTAAAAGTCAGCGGAATTCCGATAACAATGGAAGCTTTGTGAAGCATTTTTAAACGTCAGCGGAATTCCGAGAACAATGGAAGAGTTCCGAAGCATTTTTAAACGTCAGCGGAATTTCGAGAACAATGGAAGAGTTCTGTAGCCTTTTTAAATGTCAGCGGAATTCCGAGAACAATGGAAAAGTTCCGAAGCATTTTTAAATGTCAGCGGAATTCTGAGAACAATGGAAGAGTTCCGAAGCATTTTTAAACTTCAGCAGAATTCCGAGAACAATGGAAGAGTTCCGAAGCATACTTAAACTTCAGCGGAATTCCGAGAACAATGGAAGAGTTTCGAAGCATTTTTAAAAGTCAGCGGAATTCCGAGAACAATAGAAGAGTTGTGAAGCAATTTTAAGAGTCAGCGGAATTCCGAGAACAATGGAAGAGTTCCGAAGCATTTTTAAACGTCAGCGGAATTCCGAGAACAATGGAAGAGTTCTGAAGCATTTTTAAAAGTCAGCGGAATTCTGAGAACAATAGAAGAGTTGTGAAGCATTTTTAAGCGTCAGCGGAATTCCGAGAACAATGGAAGAATTCCGAAGCTTTTTAAACTTCAGCAGAATTCCGAGAACAATGGAAGCGTTCCGAAGCATACTTAAACTTCAGCGGAATTCCGAGAACAATGGAAGAGTTTCGAAGCATTTTTAAAAGTCAGCGGAATTCCGAGAACAATAGAAGAGTTGTGAAGCAATTTTAAGAGTCAGCGGAATTCCGAGAACAATGGAAGAGTTCCGAAGCATTTTTAAACGTCAGCGGAATTCCGAGAACAATGGAAGAGTTCTGAAGCATTTTTAAAAGTCAGCGGAATTCTGAGAACAATAGAAGAGTTGTGAAGCATTTTTAAGCGTCAGCGGAATTCCGAGTACAATGGAAGAATTCCGAAGCATTTTTAAACTTCAAAACTTCAGCGGAATTCTTAGAACAATGGAAGAGTTCCAAAGCATTTTTAAAAGTCAGCAGAATTCCAAGAACAATAGAAGGGTACCAAAGCATGTTTAAACTTCAGCGGAATTCTGAGAACAATGTAAGCGTTCCGAAGCATTTTTAAACTTCACCGCAATTCCGAGAACAATGGAAGAGTTCCGAAGCATTTTTAAACGTCAGCGGAATTCCGAGAACAATGGAAGAGTTCCGAAGCATTTTTAAACGTCAGCGGAATTCCGAGAACAATGGAAGAGTTCCGAAGCATTTTTAAATGTAAGCGGAATTCTGAGAACAATGGAAGAGTTCCGAAGCATTTTTAAACTTCAGCAGAATTCCGAGAACAATGGAAGAGTTCCGAAGCATACTTAAACTTCAGCGGAATTCCGAGAACAATGGAAGAGTTTCGAAGCACTTTTAAAAGTCAGCGGAATTCCGAGAACAATAGAAGAGTTGTGAAGCAATTTTAAGAGTCAGCGGAATTCCGAGAACAATGGAAGAGTTCCGAAGCATTTTTAAACGTCAGCGGAATTCCGAGAACAATGGAAGAGTTCCGAAGCATTTTTAAACTTCAGCGGAATTTGGAGAACAATCGAAGAGTTCCGAAGCATTTTTAAAAGTCAGCGGAATTCCGAGAACAATGGAAGCTTTGTGAAGCATTTTTAAACGTCAGCGGAATTCTGAGAACAATGGAAGAGTTCCGAAGCATTTTTAAACGTCAGCGGAATTCCGAGAACAATGGAAGAGTTCTGAAGCCTTTTTAAATGTCAGCGGAATTCCGAGAACAATGGAAAAGTTCCGAAGCATTTTTAAATGTCAGCGGAATTCTGAGAACAATGGAAGAGTTCCGAAGCATTTTTAAACTTCAGCAGAATTCCGAGAACAATGGAAGAGTTCCGAAGCATCCTTAAACTTCAGCGGAATTCCGAGAACAATGGAAGAGTTTCGAAGCATTTTTAAAAGTCAGCGGAATTCCGAGAACAATAGAAGAGTTGTGAAGCAATTTTAAGAGTCAGCGGAATTCCGAGAACAATGGAAGAGTTCCGAAGCATTTTTAAACGTCAGCGGAATTCCGAGAACAATGGAAGAGTTCTGAAGCATTTTTAAAAGTCAGCGGAATTCTGAGAACAATGGAAGAGTTCCGAAGCATTTTTAAACTTCAGCAGAATTCCGAGAACAATGGAAGAGTTCCGAAGCATACTTAAATTTCAGCGGAATTCCGAGAACAATGGAAGAGTTTCGAAGCATTTTTAAAAGTCAGCGGAATTCCGAGAACAATAGAAGAGTTGTGAAGCAATTTTAAGAGTCAGCGGAATTCCGAGAACAATGGAAGAGTTCCGAAGCATTTTTAAACGTCAGCGGAATTCCGAGAACAATGGAAGAGTTCCGAAGCATTTTTAAACTTCAGCGGAATTTGGAGAACAATCGAAGAGTTCCGAAGCATTTTTAAAAGTCAGCGGAATTCCGAGAACAATGGAAGCTTTGTGAAGCATTTTTAAACGTCAGCGGAATTCTGAGAACAATGGAAGAGTTCCGAAGCATTTTTAAACGTCAGCGGAATTCCGAGAACAATGGAAGAGTTTCGAAGCATTTTTAAAAGTCAGCGGAATTCCGAGAACAATAGAAGAGTTGTGAAGCAATTTTAAGAGTCAGCGGAATTCCGAGAACAATCGAAGAGTTCCGAAGCATTTTTAAATGTCAGCGGAATTCCGAGAACAATGGAAGCTTTGAGAAGCATTTTTAAACGTCAGCGGAATTCCGAGAACAATGGAAGAGTTCCGAAGCATTTTTAAACGTCAGCGGAATTCCGAGAACAATGGAAGAGCTCTGAAGCCTTTTTAAATGTCAGCGGAATTCCGAGAACAATGGAAAAGTTCCGAAGCATTTTTAAATGTCAGCGGAATTCTGAGAACAATGGAAGAGTTCCGAAGCATTTTTAAACTTCAGCAGAATTCCGAGAACAATGGAAGAGTTCCGAAGCATCCTTAAACTTCAGCGGAATTCCGAGAACAATGGAAGAGTTTCGAAGCATTTTTAAAAGTCAGCGGAATTCCGAGAACAATAGAAGAGTTGTGAAGCAATTTTAAGAGTCAGCGGAATTCCGAGAACAATGGAAGAGTTCCGAAGCATTTTTAAACGTCAGCGGAATTCCGAGAACAATGGAAGAGTTCTGAAGCATTTTTAAAAGTCAGCGGAATTCTGAGAACAATGGAAGAGTTCCGAAGCATTTTTAAACTTCAGCAGAATTCCGAGAACAATGGAAGAGTTCCGAAGCATACTTAAACTTCAGCGGAATTCCGAGAACAATGGAAGAGTTTCGAAGCATTTTTAAAAGTCAGCGGAATTCCGAGAACAATAGAAGAGTTGTGAAGCAATTTTAAGAGTCAGCGGAATTCCGAGAACAATGGAAGAGTTCCGAAGCATTTTTAAACGTCAGCGGAATTCCGAGAACAATGGAAGAGTTCCGAAGCATTTTTAAACTTCAGCGGAATTTGGAGAACAATCGAAGAGTTCCGAAGCATTTTTAAAAGTCAGCGGAATTCCGAGAACAATGGAAGCTTTGTGAAGCATTTTTAAACGTCAGCGGAATTCTGAGAACAATGGAAGAGTTCCGAAGCATTTTTAAACGTCAGCGGAATTCCGAGAACAATGGAAGAGTTTCGAAGCATTTTTAAAAGTCAGCGGAATTCCGAGAACAATAGAAGAGTTGTGAAGCAATTTTAAGAGTCAGCGGAATTCCGAGAACAATGGAAGAGTTCCGAAGCATTTTTAAACGTCAGCGGAATTCCGAGAACAATGGAAGAGTTCCGAAGCATTTTTAAACTTCAGCGGAATTTGGAGAACAATCGAAGAGTTCCGAAGCATTTTTAAAAGTCAGCGGAATTCCGAGAACAATGGAAGCTTTGTGAAGCATTTTTAAACGTCAGCGGAATTCCGAGAACAATGGAAGAGTTCCGAAGCATTTTTAAACGTCAGCGGAATTTCGAGAACAATGGAAGAGTTCTGTAGCCTTTTTAAATGTCAGCGGAATTCCGAGAACAATGGAAAAGTTCCGAAGCATTTTTAAACTTCAGCAGAATTCCGAGAACAATGGAAGAGTTCCGAAGCATACTTAAACTTCAGCGGAATTCCGAGAACAATGGAAGAGTTTCGAAGCATTTTTAAAAGTCAGCGGAATTCCGAGAACAATAGAAGAGTTGTGAAGCAATTTTAAGAGTCAGCGGAATTCCGAGAACAATGGAAGAGTTCCGAAGCATTTTTAAACGTCAGCGGAATTCCGAGAACAATGGAAGAGTTCTGAAGCATTTTTAAAAGTCAGCGGAATTCTGAGAACAATAGAAGAGTTGTGAAGCATTTTTAAGCGTCAGCGGAATTCCGAGAACAATGGAAGAATTCCGAAGCTTTTTAAACTTCAGCAGAATTCCGAGAACAATGGAAGCGTTCCGAAGCATACTTAAACTTCAGCGGAATTCCGAGAACAATGGAAGAGTTTCGAAGCATTTTTAAAAGTCAGCGGAATTCCGAGAACAATAGAAGAGTTGTGAAGCAATTTTAAGAGTCAGCGGAATTCCGAGAACAATGGAAGAGTTCCGAAGCATTTTTAAACGTCAGCGGAATTCCGAGAACAATGGAAGAGTTCTGAAGCATTTTTAAAAGTCAGCGGAATTCTGAGAACAATAGAAGAGTTGTGAAGCATTTTTAAGCGTCAGCGGAATTCCGAGTACAATGGAAGAATTCCGAAGCATTTTTAAACTTCAAAACTTCAGCGGAATTCTTAGAACAATGGAAGAGTTCCAAAGCATTTTTAAAAGTCAGCAGAATTCCAAGAACAATAGAAGGGTACCAAAGCATGTTTAAACTTCAGCGGAATTCTGAGAACAATGTAAGCGTTCCGAAGCATTTTTAAACTTCACCGCAATTCCGAGAACAATGGAAGAGTTCCGAAGCATTTTTAAACGTCAGCGGAATTCCGAGAACAATGGAAGAGTTCCGAAGCATTTTTAAACGTCAGCGGAATTCCGAGAACAATGGAAGAGTTCCGAAGCATTTTTAAATGTAAGCGGAATTCTGAGAACAATGGAAGAGTTCCGAAGCATTTTTAAACTTCAGCAGAATTCCGAGAACAATGGAAGAGTTCCGAAGCATACTTAAACTTCAGCGGAATTCCGAGAACAATGGAAGAGTTTCGAAGCACTTTTAAAAGTCAGCGGAATTCCGAGAACAATAGAAGAGTTGTGAAGCAATTTTAAGAGTCAGCGGAATTCCGAGAACAATGGAAGAGTTCCGAAGCATTTTTAAACGTCAGCGGAATTCCGAGAACAATGGAAGAGTTCCGAAGCATTTTTAAAGTTCAGCGGAATTTGGAGAACAATCGAAGAGTTCCGAAGCATTTTTAAAAGTCAGCGGAATTCCGAGAACAATGGAAGCTTTGTGAAGCATTTTTAAACGTCAGCGGAATTCTGAGAACAATGGAAGAGTTCCGAAGCATTTTTAAACGTCAGCGGAATTCCGAGAACAATGGAAGAGTTCTGAAGCCTTTTTAAATGTCAGCGGAATTCCGAGAACAATGGAAAAGTTCCGAAGCATTTTTAAATGTCAGCGGAATTCTGAGAACAATGGAAGAGTTCCGAAGCATTTTTAAACTTCAGCAGAATTCCGAGAACAATGGAAGAGTTCCGAAGCATCCTTAAACTTCAGCGGAATTCCGAGAACAATGGAAGAGTTTCGAAGCATTTTTAAAAGTCAGCGGAATTCCGAGAACAATAGAAGAGTTGTGAAGCAATTTTAAGAGTCAGCGGAATTCCGAGAACAATGGAAGAGTTCCGAAGCATTTTTAAACGTCAGCGGAATTCCGAGAACAATGGAAGAGTTCTGAAGCATTTTTAAAAGTCAGCGGAATTCTGAGAACAATGGAAGAGTTCCGAAGCATTTTTAAACTTCAGCAGAATTCCGAGAACAATGGAAGAGTTCCGAAGCATACTTAAACTTCAGCGGAATTCCGAGAACAATGGAAGAGTTTCGAAGCATTTTTAAAAGTCAGCGGAATTCCGAGAACAATAGAAGAGTTGTGAAGCAATTTTAAGAGTCAGCGGAATTCCGAGAACAATGGAAGAGTTCCGAAGCATTTTTAAACGTCAGCGGAATTCCGAGAACAATGGAAGAGTTCCGAAGCATTTTAAAACTTCAGCGGAATTTGGAGAACAATCGAAGAGTTCCGAAGCATTTTTAAAAGTCAGCGGAATTCCGAGAACAATGGAAGCTTTGTGAAGCATTTTTAAACGTCAGCGGAATTCTGAGAACAATGGAAGAGTTCCGAAGCATTTTTAAACGTCAGCGGAATTCCGAGAACAATGGAAGAGTTTCGAAGCATTTTTAAAAGTCAGCGGAATTCCGAGAACAATAGAAGAGTTGTGAAGCAATTTTAAGAGTCAGCGGAATTCCGAGAACAATGGAAGAGTTCCGAAGCATTTTTAAACGTCAGCGGAATTCCGAGAACAATGGAAGAGTTCCGAAGCATTTTTAAACTTCAGCGGAATTTGGAGAACAATCGAAGAGTTCCAAAGCATTTTTAAATGTCAGCGGAATTCCGAGAACAATGGAAGCTTTGAGAAGCATTTTTAAACGTCAGCGGAATTCCGAGAACAATGGAAGAGTTCCGAAGCATTTTTAAACGTCAGCGGAATTCCGAGAACAATGGAAGAGTTCTGAAGCCTTTTTAAATGTCAGCGGAATTCCGAGAACAATGGAAAAGTTCCGAAGCATTTTTAAATGTCAGCGGAATTCTGAGAACAATGGAAGAGTTCCGAAGCATTTTTAAACTTCAGCAGAATTCCGAGAACAATGGAAGAGTTCCGAAGCATCCTTAAACTTCAGCGGAATTCCGAGAACAATGGAAGAGTTTCGAAGCATTTTTAAAAGTCAGCGGAATTCCGAGAACAATAGAAGAGTTGTGAAGCAATTTTAAGAGTCAGCGGAATTCCGAGAACAATGGAAGAGTTCCGAAGCATTTTTAAACGTCAGCGGAATTCCGAGAACAATGGAAGAGTTCTGAAGCATTTTTAAAAGTCAGCGGAATTCTGAGAACAATGGAAGAGTTCCGAAGCATTTTTAAACTTCAGCAGAATTCCGAGAACAATGGAAGAGTTCCGAAGCATACTTAAACTTCAGCGGAATTCCGAGAACAATGGAAGAGTTTCGAAGCATTTTTAAAAGTCAGCGGAATTCCGAGAACAATAGAAGAGTTGTGAAGCAATTTTAAGAGTCAGCGGAATTCCGAGAACAATGGAAGAGTTCCGAAGCATTTTTAAACGTCAGCGGAATTCCGAGAACAATGGAAGAGTTCCGAAGCATTTTTAAACTTCAGCGGAATTTGGAGAACAATCGAAGAGTTCCGAAGCATTTTTAAAAGTCAGCGGAATTCCGAGAACAATGGAAGCTTTGTGAAGCATTTTTAAACGTCAGCGGAATTCTGAGAACAATGGAAGAGTTCCGAAGCATTTTTAAACGTCAGCGGAATTCCGAGAACAATGGAAGAGTTTCGAAGCATTTTTAAAAGTCAGCGGAATTCCGAGAACAATAGAAGAGTTGTGAAGCAATTTTAAGAGTCAGCGGAATTCCGAGAACAATGGAAGAGTTCCGAAGCATTTTTAAACGTCAGCGGAATTCCGAGAACAATGGAAGAGTTCCGAAGCATTTTTAAACTTCAGCGGAATTTGGAGAACAATCGAAGAGTTCCGAAGCATTTTTAAAAGTCAGCGGAATTCCGAGAACAATGGAAGCTTTGTGAAGCATTTTTAAACGTCAGCGGAATTCCGAGAACAATGGAAGAGTTCCGAAGCATTTTTAAACGTCAGCGGAATTTCGAGAACAATGGAAGAGTTCTGTAGCCTTTTTAAATGTCAGCGGAATTCCGAGAACAATGGAAAAGTTCCGAAGCATTTTTAAATGTCAGCGGAATTCTGAGAACAATGGAAGAGTTCCGAAGCATTTTTAAACTTCAGCAGAATTCCGAGAACAATGGAAGAGTTCCGAAGCATACTTAAACTTCAGCGGAATTCCGAGAACAATGGAAGAGTTTCGAAGCATTTTTAAAAGTCAGCGGAATTCCGAGAACAATAGAAGAGTTGTGAAGCAATTTTAAGAGTCAGCGGAATTCCGAGAACAATGGAAGAGTTCCGAAGCATTTTTAAACGTCAGCGGAATTCCGAGAACAATGGAGGAGTTCTGAAGCATTTTTAAAAGTCAGCGGAATTCTGAGAACAATAGAAGAGTTGTGAAGCATTTTTAAGCGTCAGCGGAATTCCGAGAACAATGGAAGAATTCCGAAGCTTTTTAAACTTCAGCAGAATTCCGAGAACAATGGAAGCGTTCCGAAGCATACTTAAACTTCAGCGGAATTCCGAGAACAATGGAAGAGTTTCGAAGCATTTTTAAAAGTCAGCGGAATTCCGAGAACAATAGAAGAGTTGTGAAGCAATTTTAAGAGTCAGCGGAATTCCGAGAACAATGGAAGAGTTCCGAAGCATTTTTAAACGTCAGCGGAATTCCGAGAACAATGGAAGAGTTCTGAAGCATTTTTAAAAGTCAGCGGAATTCTGAGAACAATAGAAGAGTTGTGAAGCATTTTTAAGCGTCAGCGGAATTCCGAGTACAATGGAAGAATTCCGAAGCATTTTTAAACTTCAAAACTTCAGCGGAATTCTTAGAACAATGGAAGAGTTCCAAAGCATTTTTAAAAGTCAGCAGAATTCCAAGAACAATAGAAGGGTACCAAAGCATGTTTAAACTTCAGCGGAATTCTGAGAACAATGTAAGCGTTCCGAAGCATTTTTAAACTTCACCGCAATTCCGAGAACAATGGAAGAGTTCCGAAGCATTTTTAAACGTCAGCGGAATTCCGAGAACAATGGAAGAGTTCCGAAGCATTTTTAAACGTCAGCGGAATTCCGAGAACAATGGAAGAGTTCCGAAGCATTTTTAAATGTAAGCGGAATTCTGAGAACAATGGAAGAGTTCCGAAGCATTTTTAAACTTCAGCAGAATTCCGAGAACAATGGAAGAGTTCCGAAGCATACTTAAACTTCAGCGGAATTCCGAGAACAATGGAAGAGTTTCGAAGCACTTTTAAAAGTCAGCGGAATTCCGAGAACAATAGAAGAGTTGTGAAGCAATTTTAAGAGTCAGCGGAATTCCGAGAACAATGGAAGAGTTCCGAAGCATTTTTAAACGTCAGCGGAATTCCGAGAACAATGGAAGAGTTCCGAAGCATTTTTAAACTTCAGCGGAATTTGGAGAACAATCGAAGAGTTCCGAAGCATTTTTAAAAGTCAGCGGAATTCCGAGAACAATGGAAGCTTTGTGAAGCATTTTTAAACGTCAGCGGAATTCTGAGAACAATGGAAGAGTTCCGAAGCATTTTTAAACGTCAGCGGAATTCCGAGAACAATGGAAGAGTTCTGAAGCCTTTTTAAATGTCATCGGAATTCCGAGAACAATGGAAAAGTTCCGAAGCATTTTTAAATGTCAGCGGAATTCTGAGAACAATGGAAGAGTTCCGAAGCATTTTTAAACTTCAGCAGAATTCCGAGAACAATGGAAGAGTTCCGAAGCATCCTTAAACTTCAGCGGAATTCCGAGAACAATGGAAGAGTTTCGAAGCATTTTTAAAAGTCAGCGGAATTCCGAGAACAATAGAAGAGTTGTGAAGCAATTTTAAGAGTCAGCGGAATTCCGAGAACAATGGAAGAGTTCCGAAGCATTTTTAAACGTCAGCGGAATTCCGAGAACAATGGAAGAGTTCCGAAGCATTTTTAAACTTCAGCGGAATTTGGAGAACAATCGAAGAGTTCCGAAGCATTTTTAAAAGTCAGCGGAATTCCGAGAACAATGGAAGCTTTGTGAAGCATTTTTAAACGTCAGCGGAATTCTGAGAACAATGGAAGAGTTCCGAAGCATTTTTAAACGTCAGCGGAATTCCGAGAACAATGGAAGAGTTTCGAAGCATTTTTAAAAGTCAGCGGAATTCCGAGAACAATAGAAGAGTTGTGAAGCAATTTTAAGAGTCAGCGGAATTCCGAGAACAATGGAAGAGTTCCGAAGCATTTTTAAACGTCAGCGGAATTCCGAGAACAATGGAAGAGTTCTGAAGCCTTTTTAAATGTCAGCGGAATTCCGAGAACAATGGAAAAGTTCCGAAGCATTTTTAAATGTCAGCGGAATTCTGAGAACAATGGAAGAGTTCCGAAGCATTTTTAAACTTCAGCAGAATTCCGAGAACAATGGAAGAGTTCCGAAGCATCCTTAAACTTCAGCGGAATTCCGAGAACAATGGAAGAGTTTCGAAGCATTTTTAAAAGTCAGCGGAATTCCGAGAACAATAGAAGAGTTGTGAAGCAATTTTAAGAGTCAGCGGAATTCCGAGAACAATGGAAGAGTTCCGAAGCATTTTTAAACGTCAGCGGAATTCCGAGAACAATGGAAGAGTTCTGAAGCATTTTTAAAAGTCAGCGGAATTCTGAGAACAATGGAAGAGTTCCGAAGCATTTTTAAACTTCAGCAGAATTCCGAGAAAAATGGAAGAGTTCCGAAGCATACTTAAACTTCAGCGGAATTCCGAGAACAATGGAAGAGTTTCGAAGCATTTTTAAAAGTCAGCGGAATTCCGAGAACAATAGAAGAGTTGTGAAGCAATTTTAAGAGTCAGCGGAATTCCGAGAACAATGGAAGAGTTCCGAAGCATTTTTAAACGTCAGCGGAATTCCGAGAACAATGGAAGAGTTCCGAAGCATTTTAAAACTTCAGCGGAATTTGGAGAACAATCGAAGAGTTCCGAAGCATTTTTAAAAGTCAGCGGAATTCCGAGAACAATGGAAGCTTTGTGAAGCATTTTTAAACGTCAGCGGAATTCTGAGAACAATGGAAGAGTTCCGAAGCATTTTTAAACGTCAGCGGAATTCCGAGAACAATGGAAGAGTTTCGAAGCATTTTTAAAAGTCAGCGGAATTCCGAGAACAATAGAAGAGTTGTGAAGCAATTTTAAGAGTCAGCGGAATTCCGAGAACAATGGAAGAGTTCCGAAGCATTTTTAAACGTCAGCGGAATTCCGAGAACAATGGAAGAGTTCCGAAGCATTTTTAAACTTCAGCGGAATTTGGAGAACAATCGAAGAGTTCCAAAGCATTTTTAAATGTCAGCGGAATTCCGAGAACAATGGAAGCTTTGAGAAGCATTTTTAAACGTCAGCGGAATTCCGAGAACAATGGAAGAGTTCCGAAGCATTTTTAAACGTCAGCGGAATTCCGAGAACAATGGAAGAGTTCTGAAGCCTTTTTAAATGTCAGCGGAATTCCGAGAACAATGGAAAAGTTCCGAAGCATTTTTAAATGTCAGCGGAATTCTGAGAACAATGGAAGAGTTCCGAAGCATTTTTAAACTTCAGCAGAATTCCGAGAACAATGGAAGAGTTCCGAAGCATCCTTAAACTTCAGCGGAATTCCGAGAACAATGGAAGAGTTTCGAAGCATTTTTAAAAGTCAGCGGAATTCCGAGAACAATAGAAGAGTTGTGAAGCAATTTTAAGAGTCAGCGGAATTCCGAGAACAATGGAAGAGTTCCGAAGCATTTTTAAACGTCAGCGGAATTCCGAGAACAATGGAAGAGTTCTGAAGCATTTTTAAAAGTCAGCGGAATTCTGAGAACAATGGAAGAGTTCCGAAGCATTTTTAAACTTCAGCAGAATTCCGAGAACAATGGAAGAGTTCCGAAGCATACTTAAACTTCAGCGGAATTCCGAGAACAATGGAAGAGTTTCGAAGCATTTTTAAAAGTCAGCGGAATTCCGAGAACAATAGAAGAGTTGTGAAGCAATTTTAAGAGTCAGCGGAATTCCGAGAACAATGGAAGAGTTCCGAAGCATTTTTAAACGTCAGCGGAATTCCGAGAACAATGGAAGAGTTCCGAAGCATTTTTAAACTTCAGCGGAATTTGGAGAACAATCGAAGAGTTCCGAAGCATTTTTAAAAGTCAGCGGAATTCCGAGAACAATGGAAGCTTTGTGAAGCATTTTTAAACGTCAGCGGAATTCTGAGAACAATGGAAGAGTTCCGAAGCATTTTTAAACGTCAGCGGAATTCCGAGAACAATGGAAGAGTTTCGAAGCATTTTTAAAAGTCAGCGGAATTCCGAGAACAATAGAAGAGTTGTGAAGCAATTTTAAGAGTCAGCGGAATTCCGAGAACAATGGAAGAGTTCCGAAGCATTTTTAAACGTCAGCGGAATTCCGAGAACAATGGAAGAGTTCCGAAGCATTTTTAAACTTCAGCGGAATTTGGAGAACAATCGAAGAGTTCCGAAGCATTTTTAAAAGTCAGCGGAATTCCGAGAACAATGGAAGCTTTGTGAAGCATTTTTAAACGTCAGCGGAATTCCGAGAACAATGGAAGAGTTCCGAAGCATTTTTAAACGTCAGCGGAATTTCGAGAACAATGGAAGAGTTCTGTAGCCTTTTTAAATGTCAGCGGAATTCCGAGAACAATGGAAAAGTTCCGAAGCATTTTTAAATGTCAGCGGAATTCTGAGAACAATGGAAGAGTTCCGAAGCATTTTTAAACTTCAGCAGAATTCCGAGAACAATGGAAGAGTTCCGAAGCATACTTAAACTTCAGCGGAATTCCGAGAACAATGGAAGAGTTTCGAAGCATTTTTAAAAGTCAGCGGAATTCCGAGAACAATAGAAGAGTTGTGAAGCAATTTTAAGAGTCAGCGGAATTCCGAGAACAATGGAAGAGTTCCGAAGCATTTTTAAACGTCAGCGGAATTCCGAGAACAATGGAAGAGTTCTGAAGCATTTTTAAAAGTCAGCGGAATTCTGAGAACAATAGAAGAGTTGTGAAGCATTTTTAAGCGTCAGCGGAATTCCGAGAACAATGGAAGAATTCCGAAGCTTTTTAAACTTCAGCAGAATTCCGAGAACAATGGAAGCGTTCCGAAGCATACTTAAACTTCAGCGGAATTCCGAGAACAATGGAAGAGTTTCGAAGCATTTTTAAAAGTCAGCGGAATTCCGAGAACAATAGAAGAGTTGTGAAGCAATTTTAAGAGTCAGCGGAATTCCGAGAACAATGGAAGAGTTCCGAAGCATTTTTAAACGTCAGCGGAATTCCGAGAACAATGGAAGAGTTCTGAAGCATTTTTAAAAGTCAGCGGAATTCTGAGAACAATAGAAGAGTTGTGAAGCATTTTTAAGCGTCAGCGGAATTCCGAGTACAATGGAAGAATTCCGAAGCATTTTTAAACTTCAAAACTTCAGCGGAATTCTTAGAACAATGGAAGAGTTCCAAAGCATTTTTAAAAGTCAGCAGAATTCCAAGAACAATAGAAGGGTACCAAAGCATGTTTAAACTTCAGCGGAATTCTGAGAACAATGTAAGCGTTCCGAAGCATTTTTAAACTTCACCGCAATTCCGAGAACAATGGAAGAGTTCCGAAGCATTTTTAAACGTCAGCGGAATTCCGAGAACAATGGAAGAGTTCCGAAGCATTTTTAAACGTCAGCGGAATTCCGAGAACAATGGAAGAGTTCCGAAGCATTTTTAAATGTAAGCGGAATTCTGAGAACAATGGAAGAGTTCCGAAGCATTTTTAAACTTCAGCAGAATTCCGAGAACAATGGAAGAGTTCCGAAGCATACTTAAACTTCAGCGGAATTCCGAGAACAATGGAAGAGTTTCGAAGCACTTTTAAAAGTCAGCGGAATTCCGAGAACAATAGAAGAGTTGTGAAGCAATTTTAAGAGTCAGCGGAATTCCGAGAACAATGGAAGAGTTCCGAAGCATTTTTAAACGTCAGCGGAATTCCGAGAACAATGGAAGAGTTCCGAAGCATTTTTAAACTTCAGCGGAATTTGGAGAACAATCGAAGAGTTCCGAAGCATTTTTAAAAGTCAGCGGAATTCCGAGAACAATGGAAGCTTTGTGAAGCATTTTTAAACGTCAGCGGAATTCTGAGAACAATGGAAGAGTTCCGAAGCATTTTTAAACGTCAGCGGAATTCCGAGAACAATGGAAGAGTTCTGAAGCCTTTTTAAATGTCATCGGAATTCCGAGAACAATGGAAAAGTTCCGAAGCATTTTTAAATGTCAGCGGAATTCTGAGAACAATGGAAGAGTTCCGAAGCATTTTTAAACTTCAGCAGAATTCCGAGAACAATGGAAGAGTTCCGAAGCATCCTTAAACTTCAGCGGAATTCCGAGAACAATGGAAGAGTTTCGAAGCATTTTTAAAAGTCAGCGGAATTCCGAGAACAATAGAAGAGTTGTGAAGCAATTTTAAGAGTCAGCGGAATTCCGAGAACAATGGAAGAGTTCCGAAGCATTTTTAAACGTCAGCGGAATTCCGAGAACAATGGAAGAGTTCTGAAGCATTTTTAAAAGTCAGCGGAATTCTGAGAACAATGGAAGAGTTCCGAAGCATTTTTAAACTTCAGCAGAATTCCGAGAACAATGGAAGAGTTCCGAAGCATACTTAAACTTCAGCGGAATTCCGAGAACAATGGAAGAGTTTCGAAGCATTTTTAAAAGTCAGCGGAATTCCGAGAACAATAGAAGAGTTGTGAAGCAATTTTAAGAGTCAGCGGAATTCCGAGAACAATGGAAGAGTTCCGAAGCATTTTTAAACGTCAGCGGAATTCCGAGAACAATGGAAGAGTTCCGAAGCATTTTTAAACTTCAGCGGAATTTGGAGAACAATCGAAGAGTTCCGAAGCATTTTTAAAAGTCAGCGGAATTCCGAGAACAATGGAAGCTTTGTGAAGCATTTTTAAACGTCAGCGGAATTCTGAGAACAATGGAAGAGTTCCGAAGCATTTTTAAACGTCAGCGGAATTCCGAGAACAATGGAAGAGTTTCGAAGCATTTTTAAAAGTCAGCGGAATTCCGAGAACAATAGAAGAGTTGTGAAGCAATTTTAAGAGTCAGCGGAATTCCGAGAACAATGGAAGAGTTCCGAAGCATTTTTAAACGTCAGCGGAATTCCGAGAACAATGGAAGAGTTCCGAAGCATTTTTAAACTTCAGCGGAATTTGGAGAACAATCGAAGAGTTCAGAGCATTTTTAAATGTCAGCGGAATTCCGAGAACAATGGAAGCTTTGAGAAGCATTTTTAAACGTCAGCGGAATTCCGAGAACAATGGAAGAGTTCCGAAGCATTTTTAAACGTCAGCGGAATTCCGAGAACAATGGAAGAGTTCTGAAGCCTTTTTAAATGTCAGCGGAATTCCGAGAACAATGGAAAAGTTCTGAAGCATTTTTAAAAGTCAGCGGAATTCTGAGAACAATGGAAGAGTTCCGAAGCATTTTTAAACTTCAGCAGAATTTCGAGAACAATGGAAGAGTTCCGAAGCATACTTAAACTTCAGCGGAATTCCGAGAACAATGGAAGAGTTTCGAAGCATTTTTAAACGTCAGCGGAATTCCGAGAACAATGGAAGAGTTCTGAAGCATTTTTAAACGTCAGCGGAATTTTGAAAACAATGGAAGATTTCCGAAGCATTTTTAAACGTCAGCGGAATTCTGCGAACACTGGAAGAGTTCCGAAGCATTTTTAAACTTCAGCGGAATTTGGAGAACAATCGAAGAGTTCCGAAGCATTTTTAAAAGTCAGCGGAATTCCGAGAACAATGGAAGCTTTGAGAAGCATTTTTAAACGTCAGCGGAATTCCGAGAACAATGGAAGAGTTCCGAAGCATTTTTAAACGTCAGCGGAATTCCGAGAACAATGGAAGAGTTCTGAAGCCTTTTTAAATGTCAGCGGAATTCCGAGAACAATGGAAGAGTTCCGAAGCATTTTTAAATGTCAGCAGAATTCTGAGAACAATGGAAGAGTTCCAAAGCATTTTTAAACTTCAGCAGAATTCCGAGAACAATCGAAGAGTTCCGAAGCATACTTAAACTTCAGCAGAATTCCGAGAACAATGGAAGAGTTCTGAAGCATTTTTAAATGTAAGCGGAATTCTGAGAACAATGGAAGAGTTCCGAAGCATTTTTAAACTTCAGCAGAATTCCGAGAACAATGGAAGAGTTCCGAAGCATACTTAAACTTCAGCGGAATTACGAGAACAATGGAAGAGTTTCAAAGCATTTTTAAAAGTCAGCGGAATTCCGAGAACAATAGAAGAGTTGTGAAGCAATTTTAAGAGTCAGCGGAATTCCGAGAACAATGGAAGAGTTCCGAAGCATTTTTAAACGTCAGCGGAATTCCGAGAACAATGGAAGAGTTCCGAAGCATTTTTAAACTTCAGCGGAATTTGGAGAACAATCGAAGAGTTCCGAAGCATTTTTAAATGTCAGCGGAATTCCGAGAACAATGGAAGCTTTGAGAAGCATTTTTAAACGTCAGCGGAATTCCGAGAACAATGGAAGAGTTCCGAAGCATTTTTAAACGTCAGCGGAATTCCGAGAACAATGGAAGAGTTCTGAAGCCTTTTTAAATGTCAGCGGAATTCCGAGAACAATGGAAAAGTTCCGAAGCATTTTTAAATGTCAGCGGAATTCTGAGAACAATGGAAGAGTTCCGAAGCATTTTTAAACTTCAGCAGAATTCCGAGAACAATGGAAGAGTTCCGAAGCATACTTAATCTTCAGCGGAATTCCGAGAACAATGGAAGAGTTTCGAAGCATTTTTAAAAGTCAGCGGAATTCCGAGAACAATAGAAGAGTTGTGAAGCAATTTTAAGAGTCAGCGGAATTCCGAGAACAATGGAAGAGTTCCGAAGCATTTTTAAACGTCAGCGGAATTCCGAGAACAATGGAAGAGTTCCGAAGCATTTTTAAACGTCAGCGGAATTCCGAGAACAATGGAAGAGTTCCGAAGCATTTTTAAATGTAAGCGGAATTCTGAGAACAATGGAAGAGTTCCGAAGCATTTTTAAACTTCAGCAGAATTCCGAGAACAATGGAAGAGTTCCGAAGCATACTTAAACTTCAGCGGAATTCCGAGAACAATGGAAGAGTTTCGAAGCATTTTTAAAAGTCAGCGGAATTCCGAGAACAATAGAAGAGTTGTGAAGCAATTTTAAGAGTCAGCGGAATTCCGAGAACAATGGAAGATTTCCAAAGCATTTTTAAACGTCAGCGGAATTCCGAGAACAATGGAAGAGTTCCGAAGCATTTTTAAACTTCAGCGGAATTTGGAGAACAATCGAAGAGTTCCGAAGCATTTTTAAAAGTCAGCGGAATTCCGAGAACAATGGAAGCTTTGTGAAGCATTTTTAAACGTCAGCGGAATTCCGAGAACAATGGAAGAGTTCCGAAGCATTTTTAAACGTCAGCGGAATTCCGAGAACAATGGAAGAGTTCTGAAGCCTTTTTAAATGTCAGCGGAATTCCGAGAACAATGGAAAAGTTCCGATGCATTTTTAAATGTCAGCGGAATTCTGAGAACTATGGAAGAGTTCCGAAGCATACTTAAACTTCAGCGGAATTCCGAGAACAATGGAAGAGTTTCGAAGCATTTTTAAAAGTCAGCGGAATTCCGAGAACAATAGAAGAGTTGTGAAGCAATTTTAAGAGTCAGCGGAATTCCGAGAACAATGGAAGAGTTCCGAAGCAATTTTAAACGTCAGCGGAATTCCGAGAACAATGGAAGAGTTCTGAAGCATTTTTAAAAGTCAGCGGAATTCTGAGAACAATAGAAGAGTTGTGAAGCGTTTTTAAGCGTCAGCGGAATTCCGAGAACAATGGAAGAGTTCTGAAGCCTTTTTAAATGTCAGCGGAATTCCGAGAACAATGGAAGAGTTCCGAAGCATTTTTAAATGTCAGCGGAATTCTGAGAACAATGGAAGAGTTCCGAAGCATTTTTAAACTTCAGCAGAATTCCGAGAACAATCGAAGAGTTCCGAAGCATACTTAAACTTCAGCAGAATTCCGAGAACAATGGAAGAGTTCTGAAGCATTTTTTAAAGTCAGCGGAATAACGAGAACAATGGAAGAGTTGTGAAGCATTTTTAAACGTCAGTGGAATTCCAAGAACAATGGAAGAGTTCTGAAGCATTTTTAAATGTAAGCGGAATTCTGAGAACAATGGAAGAGTTCCGAAGCATTTTTAAACTTCAGCAGAATTCCGAGAACAATGGAAGAGTTCCGAAGCATACTTAAACTTCAGCGGAATTCCGAGAACAATGGAAGAGTTTCGAAGCATTTTTAAAAGTCAGCGGAATTCCGAGAACAATAGAAGAGTTGTGAAGCAATTTTAAGAGTCAGCGGAATTCCGAGAACAATGGAAGAGTTCCGAAGCATTTTTAAACGTCAGCGGAATTCCGAGAACAATGGAAGAGTTCCGAAGCATTTTTAAACTTCAGCGGAATTTGGAGAACAATCGAAGAGTTCCGAAGCATTTTTAAAAGTCAGCGGAATTCCTAGAACAATGGAAGCTTTGTGAAGCATTTTTAAACGTCAGCGGAATTCTGAGAACAATGGAAGAGTTCCGAAGCATTTTTAAACGTCAGCGGAATTCCGAGAACAATGGAAGAGTTCTGAAGCCTTTTTAAATGTCAGCGGAATTCCGAGAACAATGGAAAAGTTCCGAAGCATTTTTAAATGTCAGCGGAATTCTGAGAACAATGGAAGAGTTCCGAAGCATTTTTAAACTTCAGCAGAATTCCGAGAACAATGGAAGAGTTCCGAAGCATCCTTAAACTTCAGCGGAATTCCGAGAACAATGGAAGAGTTTCGAAGCATTTTTAAAAGTCAGCGGAATTCCGAGAACAATAGAAGAGTTGTGAAGCAATTTTAAGAGTCAGCGGAATTCCGAGAACAATGGAAGAGTTCTGAAGCATTTTTAAAAGTCAGCGGAATTCTGAGAACAATAGAAGAGTTGTGAAGCATTTTTAAGCGTCAGCGGAATTCCGAGAACAATGGAAGAATTCCGAAGCTTTTTAAACTTCAGCAGAATTCCGAGAACAATGGAAGCGTTCCGAAGCATACTTAAACTTCAGCGGAATTCCGAGAACAATGGAAGAGTTTCGAAGCATTTTTAAAAGTCAGCGGAATTCCGAGAACAATAGAAGAGTTGTGAAGCAATTTTAAGAGTCAGCGGAATTCCGAGAACAATGGAAGAGTTCCGAAGCATTTTTAAACGTCAGCGGAATTCCGAGAACAATGGAAGAGTTCTGAAGCATTTTTAAAAGTCAGCGGAATTCTGAGAACAATAGAAGAGTTGTGAAGCATTTTTAAGCGTCAGCGGAATTCCGAGTACAATGGAAGAATTCCGAAGCATTTTTAAACTTCAAAACTTCAGCGGAATTCTTAGAACAATGGAAGAGTTCCAAAGCATTTTTAAAAGTCAGCAGAATTCCAAGAACAATAGAAGGGTACCAAAGCATGTTTAAACTTCAGCGGAATTCTGAGAACAATGTAAGCGTTCCGAAGCATTTTTAAACTTCACCGCAATTCCGAGAACAATGGAAGAGTTCCGAAGCATTTTTAAACGTCAGCGGAATTCCGAGAACAATGGAAGAGTTCCGAAGCATTTTTAAACGTCAGCGGAATTCCGAGAACAATGGAAGAGTTCCGAAGCATTTTTAAATGTAAGCGGAATTCTGAGAACAATGGAAGAGTTCCGAAGCATTTTTAAACTTCAGCAGAATTCCGAGAACAATGGAAGAGTTCCGAAGCATACTTAAACTTCAGCGGAATTCCGAGAACAATGGAAGAGTTTCGAAGCACTTTTAAAAGTCAGCGGAATTCCGAGAACAATAGAAGAGTTGTGAAGCAATTTTAAGAGTCAGCGGAATTCCGAGAACAATGGAAGAGTTCCGAAGCATTTTTAAACGTCAGCGGAATTCCGAGAACAATGGAAGAGTTCCGAAGCATTTTTAAACTTCAGCGGAATTTGGAGAACAATCGAAGAGTTCCGAAGCATTTTTAAAAGTCAGCGGAATTCCGAGAACAATGGAAGCTTTGTGAAGCATTTTTAAACGTCAGCGGAATTCTGAGAACAATGGAAGAGTTCCGAAGCATTTTTAAACGTCAGCGGAATTCCGAGAACAATGGAAGAGTTCTGAAGCCTTTTTAAATGTCAGCGGAATTCCGAGAACAATGGAAAAGTTCCGAAGCATTTTTAAATGTCAGCGGAATTCTGAGAACAATGGAAGAGTTCCGAAGCATTTTTAAACTTCAGCAGAATTCCGAGAACAATGGAAGAGTTCCGAAGCATCCTTAAACTTCAGCGGAATTCCGAGAACAATGGAAGAGTTTCGAAGCATTTTTAAAAGTCAGCGGAATTCCGAGAACAATAGAAGAGTTGTGAAGCAATTTTAAGAGTCAGCGGAATTCCGAGAACAATGGAAGAGTTCCGAAGCATTTTTAAACGTCAGCGGAATTCCGAGAACAATGGAAGAGTTCTGAAGCATTTTTAAAAGTCAGCGGAATTCTGAGAACAATGGAAGAGTTCCGAAGCATTTTTAAACTTCAGCAGAATTCCGAGAACAATGGAAGAGTTCCGAAGCATACTTAAACTTCAGCGGAATTCCGAGAACAATGGAAGAGTTTCGAAGCATTTTTAAAAGTCAGCGGAATTCCGAGAACAATAGAAGAGTTGTGAAGCAATTTTAAGAGTCAGCGGAATTCCGAGAACAATGGAAGAGTTCCGAAGCATTTTTAAACGTCAGCGGAATTCCGAGAACAATGGAAGAGTTCCGAAGCATTTTTAAACTTCAGCGGAATTTGGAGAACAATCGAAGAGTTCCGAAGCATTTTTAAAAGTCAGCGGAATTCCGAGAACAATGGAAGCTTTGTGAAGCATTTTTAAACGTCAGCGGAATTCTGAGAACAATGGAAGAGTTCCGAAGCATTTTTAAACGTCAGCGGAATTCCGAGAACAATGGAAGAGTTTCGAAGCATTTTTAAAAGTCAGCGGAATTCCGAGAACAATAGAAGAGTTGTGAAGCAATTTTAAGAGTCAGCGGAATTCCGAGAACAATGGAAGAGTTCCGAAGCATTTTTAAACGTCAGCGGAATTCCGAGAACAATGGAAGAGTTCCGAAGCATTTTTAAACTTCAGCGGAATTTGGAGAACAATCGAAGAGTTCCGAAGCATCCTTAAACTTCAGCGGAATTCTGAGAACAATGGAAGAGTTCCGAAGCATTTTTAAACGTCAGCGGAATTCCGAGAACAATGGAAGAGTTCTGAAGCATTTTTAAACGTCAGCGGAATTTTGAAAACAATGGAAGATTTCCGAAGCATTTTTAAACGTCAGCGGAATTCTGCGAACACTGGAAGAGTTCCGAAGCATTTTTAAACTTCAGCGGAATTTGGAGAACAATCGAAGAGTTCCGAAGCATTTTTAAAAGTCAGCGGAATTCCGAGAACAATGGAAGCTTTGAGAAGCATTTTTAAACGTCAGCGGAATTCCGAGAACAATGGAAGAGTTCCGAAGCATTTTTAAACGTCAGCGGAATTCCGAGAACAATGGAAGAGTTCTGAAGCCTTTTTAAATGTCAGCGGAATTCCGAGAACTATGGAAGAGTTCCGAAGCATTTTTAAATGTCAGCAGAATTCTGAGAACAATGGAAGAGTTCCGAAGCATTTTTAAACTTCAGCAGAATTCCGAGAACAATCGAAGAGTTCCGAAGCATACTTAAACTTCAGCAGAATTCCGAGAACAATGGAAGAGTTCTGAAGCATTTTTAAATGTAAGCGGAATTCTGAGAACAATGGAAGAGTTCCGAAGCATTTTTAAACTTCAGCAGAATTCCGAGAACAATGGAAGAGTTCCGAAGCATACTTAAACTTCAGCGGAATTCCGAGAACAATGGAAGAGTTTCGAAGCATTTTTAAAAGTCAGCGGAATTCCGAGAACAATAGAAGAGTTGTGAAGCAATTTTAAGAGTCAGCGGAATTCCGAGAACAATGGAAGAGTTCCGAAGCATTTTTAAACGTCAGCGGAATTCCGAGAACAATGGAAGAGTTCCGAAGCATTTTTAAACTTCAGCGGAATTTGGAGAACAATCGAAGAGTTCCGAAGCATT
The DNA here is from genome assembly GCF_046119375.1 of Phyllobates terribilis. Lineage (NCBI taxonomy): Eukaryota > Metazoa > Chordata > Amphibia > Anura > Dendrobatidae > Phyllobates > Phyllobates terribilis. The sequence continues at coordinate 6,443,788 of NW_027362788.1, read as the reverse complement.
TTTAAATGTCAGCGGAATTCCGCGAACAATGGAAGCTTTGAGAAGCATTTTTAAACGTCAGTTGAATTCCGAGAACAATGGAAGAGTTCCGAAGCATTTTTAAACGTCAGCGGAATTCCGAGAACAATGGAAGAGTTCTGAAGCCTTTTTAAATGTCAGCGGAATTCCGAGAACAATGGAAAAGTTCCGAAGCATTTTTAAATGTCAGCGGAATTCTGAGAACAATGGAAGAGTTCCGAAGCATTTTTAAACTTCAGCAGAATTCCGAGAACAATGGAAGAGTTCTGAAGCATTTTTTAAAGTCAGCGGAATAACGAGAACAATGGAAGAGTTGTGAAGCATTTTTAAACGTCAGTGGAATTCCAAGAACAATGGAAGAGTTCTGAAGCATTTTTAAATGTAAGCGGAATTCTGAGAACAATGGAAGAGTTCCGAAGCATTTTTAAACTTCAGCAGAATTCCGAGAACAATGGAAGAGTTCCGAAGCATACTTAAACTTCAGCGGAATTCCGAGAACAATGGAAGAGTTTCGAAGCATTTTTAAAAGTCAGCGGAATTCCGAGAACAATAGAAGAGTTGTGAAGCAATTTTAAGAGTCAGCGGAATTCCGAGAACAATGGAAGAGTTCCGAAGCATTTTTAAACGTCAGCGGAATTCCGAGAACAATGGAAGAGTTCCGAAGCATTTTTAAACTTCAGCGGAATTTGGAGAACAATCGAAGAGTTCCGAAGCATTTTTAAAAGTCAGCGGAATTCCTAGAACAATGGAAGCTTTGTGAAGCATTTTTAAACGTCAGCGGAATTCTGAGAACAATGGAAGAGTTCCGAAGCATTTTTAAACGTCAGCGGAATTCCGAGAACAATGGAAGAGTTCTGAAGCCTTTTTAAATGTCAGCGGAATTCCGAGAACAATGGAAAAGTTCCGAAGCATTTTTAAATGTCAGCGGAATTCTGAGAACAATGGAAGAGTTCCGAAGCATTTTTAAACTTCAGCAGAATTCCGAGAACAATGGAAGAGTTCCGAAGCATCCTTAAACTTCAGCGGAATTCCGAGAACAATGGAAGAGTTTCGAAGCATTTTTAAAAGTCAGCGGAATTCCGAGAACAATAGAAGAGTTGTGAAGCAATTTTAAGAGTCAGCGGAATTCCGAGAACAATGGAAGAGTTCCGAAGCATTTTTAAACGTCAGCGGAATTCCGAGAACAATGGAAGAGTTCTGAAGCATTTTTAAAAGTCAGCGGAATTCTGAGAACAATAGAAGAGTTGTGAAGCATTTTTAAGCGTCAGCGGAATTCCGAGAACAATGGAAGAATTCCGAAGCATTTTTAAACTTCAAAACTTCAGCGGAATTCTTAGAACAATGGAAGAGTTCCAAAGCATTTTTAAAAGTCAGCAGAATTCCGAGAACAATAGAAGGGTACCAAAGCATGTTTAAACTTCAGCGGAATTCTGAGAACAATGTAAGCGTTCCGAAGCATTTTTAAACTTCACCGCAATTCCGAGAACAATGGAAGAGTTCCGAAGCATTTTTAAACGTCAGCGGAATTCCGAGAACAATGGAAGAGTTCTGAAGCATTTTTAAACTTCAGCGGAATTTTGAAAACAATGGAAGATTTCCGAAGCATTTTTAAACGTCAGCGGAATTCTGCGAACACTGGAAAAGTTCCGAAGCATTTTTAAACTTCAGCAGAATTTGGAGAACAATCGAAGAGTTCCGAGGCATTTTTAAAAGTTAGCGGAATTCCGAGAACAATTTAAGAGTTCTGAAGCATATTTAAACATCAGCGGAATTTTGAAAACAATGGAAGATTTCCGAAGCATTTTTAAAAGTCAGCAGAATTCTGAGAACAATAGAAGAGTTGTGAAGCATTTTTAAGCGTCAGCGGAATTCCGAGAACAATGGAAGAGTTCCGAAGCATTCTTAAACTTCAGCGGAATTCCGAGAACAATGGAAGAGTTCCGAAGCATTTTTAAAAGTCAGCGGAATTCCGAGAACAATAGAAGAGTTCAGAAGCATTTTTAAACTTCAGCAGAATTCCTGGATCAATGGAAGAGTTCCGAAGCATTTATAAACTTCAGCGGAATTTGGAGAACAATCGAAGAGTTCCGAAGCATTTTTAAAAGTCAGCGGAATTCCTAGAACACTGGAAGAGTTCCGAAGCATTTTTAAACTTCAGCGGAATTTGGAGAACAATCTAACAGTTCCGAAGCATTTTTAAAAGTCAGCGGAATTCCAAGAACAATGGAAGAGTTGTGAAGCATTTTTAAACGTCAGCGGAATTCCGAGAACAATGGAAGAGTTCCGAAGCATTTTTAAACGTCAGCGGAATTCCGAGAACAATGGAAGACTTCTGAAGCATTTTTAAATGTCATCGGAATTCTGAGAACAATGGAAGAGTTCCGAAGCATTTTTAAATGTCAGCGGAATTCCGAGAACAATAGAAGAGTTGTGAAGCATTTTTAAGCGTCAGCGGAATTCCGAGAACAATGGAAGTGTTCCAAAGCATTTTTAAACTTCAGCCGAATTCTGAGAACAATGGAAGAGTTCTGAAGCATTCTTAAATTTCAGCGGAATTCTGAGAACAATGGAAGAGTTTTGAAGCAATTTTAAGCGTCAGCGGAATTCCGACAACAATGGAAGAGTTCAGAAGCATTTTTAAAAGTCAGCGGAATTGTGAGAAAAATAGAAGAGTTGTGAAGCATTTTTAAGCGTCAGCGGAATTCCGAGAACAATGGAAGAGTTCCGAAGCATTCTTAAACTTCAGCAGAATTCCGAGAACAATGGAAGAGTTCCGAAGCATTTTTAAAAGTCAGCGGAATTCCGAGAACAATAGAAGAGTTCCGAAGCATTTTTAAACTTCAGCAGAATTCCTGGATCAATGGAAGAGTTTCGAAGCATTTTTAAAAGTCAGCAGAATTCCGAGAACAATAGAAGGGTACCAAAGCATGTTTAAACTTCAGCGGAATTCTGAGAACAATGTAAGAGTTCCGAAGCATTTTTAAACTTCACCGGAATTCCGAGAACAATGGAAGAGTTCCGAAGCATTTTTAAACGTCAGCGGAATTTTGAAAACAATGGAAGATTTCCGAAGCATTTTTAAACTTCAGCAGAATTCCTGGATCAATGGAAGAGTTCCGAAGCATTTTTAAAAGTCAGCAGAATTCCGAGAACAATAGAAGGGTACCAAAGCATGTTTAAACTTCATCGGAATTCTGAGAACAATGTAAGAGTTCCGAAGCATTTTTAAACTTCACCGGAATTCCGAGAACAATGGAAGAGTTCTGAAGCATTTTTAAACGTCAGCGGAATTTTGAAAACAATGGAAGATTTCCGAAGCATTTTTAAACGTCAGCGGAATTCCGAGAACAATGGAAGAGTTCTGAAGCATTTTTAAAAGTCAGCGGAATTCTGAGAACAATAGAAGAGTTGTGAAGCATTTTTAAGCGTCAGCGGAATTCCGAGAACAATGGAAGAATTCCGAAGCATTTTTAAACTTCAAAACTTCAGCGGAATTCTTAGAACAATGGAAGAGTTCCAAAGCATTTTTAAAAGTCAGCAGAATTCCGAGAACAATAGAAGGGTACCAAAGCATGTTTAAACTTCAGCGGAATTCTGAGAACAATGTAAGCGTTCCGAAGCATTTTTAAACTTCACCGCAATTCCGAGAACAATGGAAGAGTTCCGAAGCATTTTTAAACGTCAGCGGAATTCCGAGAACAATGGAAGAGTTCTGAAGCATTTTTAAACTTCAGCGGAATTTTGAAAACAATGGAAGATTTCCGAAGCATTTTTAAACGTCAGCGGAATTCTGCGAACACTGGAAAAGTTCCGAAGCATTTTTAAACTTCAGCAGAATTTGGAGAACAATCGAAGAGTTCCGAGGCATTTTTAAAAGTCAGCGGAATTCCGAGAACAATTTAAGAGTTCTGAAGCATTTTTAAACATCAGCGGAATTTTGAAAACAATGGAAGATTTCCGAAGCATTTTTAAAAGTCAGCAGAATTCTGAGAACAATAGAAGAGTTGTGAAGCATTTTTAAGCGTCAGCGGAATTCCGAGAACAATGGAAGAGTTCCGAAGCATTCTTAAACTTCAGCGGAATTCCGAGAACAATGGAAGAGTTCCGAAGCATTTTTAAAAGTCAGCGGAATTCCGAGAACAATAGAAGAGTTCAGAAGCATTTTTAAACTTCAGCAGAATTCCTGGATCAATGGAAGAGTTCCGAAGCATTTATAAACTTCAGCGGAATTTGGAGAACAATCGAAGAGTTCCGAAGCATTTTTAAAAGTCAGCGGAATTCCTAGAACACTGGAAGAGTTCCGAAGCATTTTTAAACTTCAGCGGAATTTGGAGAACAATCTAACAGTTCCGAAGCATTTTTAAAAGTCAGCGGAATTCCAAGAACAATGGAAGAGTTGTGAAGCATTTTTAAACATCAGCGGAATTCCGAGAACAATGGAAGAGTTCCGAAGCATTTTTAAACGTCAGCGGAATTCCGAGAACAATGGAAGAGTTCTGAAGCCTTTTTAAATGTCAGCGGAATTCCGAGAACAATGGAAGACTTCTGAAGCATTTTTAAATGTCATCGGAATTCTGAGAACAATGGAAGAGTTCCGAAGCATTTTTAAATGTCAGCGGAATTCCGAGAACAATAGAAGAGTTGTGAAGCATTTTTAAGCGTCAGCGGAATTCCGAGAACAATGGAAGAGTTCCGAAGCATTCTTAAACTTCAGCAGAATTCCGAGAACAATGGAAGAGTTCCGAAGCATTTTTAAAAGTCAGCGGAATTCCGAGAACAATAGAAGAGTTCCGAAGCATTTTTAAACTTCAGCAGAATTCCTGGATCAATGGAAGAGTTTCGAAGCATTTTTAAAAGTCAGCAGAATTCCGAGAACAATAGAAGGGTACCAAAGCATGTTTAAACTTCAGCGGAATTCTGAGAACAATGTAAGAGTTCCAAAGCATTTTTAAACTTCACCGGAATTCCGAGAACAATGGAAGAGTTCCGAAGCATTTTTAAACGTCAGCGGAATTTTGAAAACAATGGAAGATTTCCGAAGCATTTTTAAACTTCAGCAGAATTCCTGGATCAATGGAAGAGTTCCGAAGCATTTTTAAAAGTCAGCAGAATTCCGAGAACAATAGAAGGGTACCAAAGCATGTTTAAACTTCATCGGAATTCTGAGAACAATGTAAGAGTTCCGAAGCATTTTTAAACTTCACCGGAATTCCGAGAACAATGGAAGAGTTCTGAAGCATTTTTAAACGTCAGCGGAATTCCGAGAACAATGGAAGCTTTGTGAAGCATTTTTAAACGTCAGCGGAATTCTGAGAACAATGGAAGAGTTCCGAAGCATTTTTAAACGTCAGCGGAATTCCGAGAACAATGGAAGAGTTTCGAAGCATTTTTAAAAGTCAGCGGAATTCCGAGAACAATAGAAGAGTTGTGAAGCAATTTTAAGAGTCAGCGGAATTCCGAGAACAATGGAAGAGTTCCGAAGCATTTTTAAACGTCAGCGGAATTCCGAGAACAATGGAAGAGTTCCGAAGCATTTTTAAACTTCAGCGGAATTTGGAGAACAATGGAAGAGTTCCGAAGCATTTTTAAACTTCAGCAGAATTCCGAGAACAATGGAAGAGTTCCGAAGCATCCTTAAACTTCAGCGGAATTCCGAGAACAATGGAAGAGTTTCGAAGCATTTTTAAAAGTCAGCGGAATTCCGAGAACAATAGAAGAGTTGTGAAGCAATTTTAAGAGTCAGCGGAATTCCGAGAACAATGGAAGAGTTCCGAAGCATTTTTAAACGTCAGCGGAATTCCGAGAACAATGGAAGAGTTCCGAAGCATTTTTAAACTTCAGCGGAATTTGGAGAACAATCGAAGAGTTCCGAAGCATTTTTAAAAGTCAGCGGAATTCCGAGAACAATGGAAGCTTTGTGAAGCATTTTTAAACGTCAGCGGAATTCTGAGAACAATGGAAGAGTTCCGAAGCATTTTTAAACGTCAGCGGAATTCCGAGAACAATGGAAGAGTTCTGAAGCCTTTTTAAATGTCAGCGGAATTCCGAGAACAATGGAAAAGTTCCGAAGCATTTTTAAATGTCAGCGGAATTCTGAGAACAATGGAAGAGTTCCGAAGCATTTTTAAACTTCAGCAGAATTCGAGAACAATGGAAGAGTTCCGAAGCATCCTTAAACTTCAGCGGAATTCTGAGAACAATGGAAGAGTTCCGAAGCATTTTTAAACGTCAGCGGAATTCCGAGAACAATGGAAGAGTTCTGAAGCATTTTTAAACGTCAGCGGAATTTTGAAAACAATGGAAGATTTCCGAAGCATTTTTAAACGTCAGCGGAATTCTGCGAACACTGGAAGAGTTCCGAAGCATTTTTAAACTTCAGCGGAATTTGGAGAACAATCGAAGAGTTCCGAAGCATTTTTAAAAGTCAGCGGAATTCCGAGAACAATGGAAGCTTTGAGAAGCATTTTTAAACGTCAGCGGAATTCCGAGAACAATGGAAGAGTTCCGAAGCATTTTTAAACTTCAGCAGAATTCCGAGAACAATGGAAGAGTTCCGAAGCATACTTAAACTTCAGCGGAATTCCGAGAACAATGGAAGAGTTTCGAAGCATTTTTAAAAGTCAGCGGAATTCCGAGAACAATAGAAGAGTTGTGAAGCAATTTTAAGAGTCAGCGGAATTCCGAGAACAATGGAAGAGTTCCGAAGCATTTTTAAACGTCAGCGGAATTCCGAGAACAATGGAAGAGTTCCGAAGCATTTTTAAACTTCAGCGGAATTTGGAGAACAATCGAAGAGTTCCGAAGCATTTTTAAATGTCAGCGGAATTCCGAGAACAATGGAAGCTTTGAGAAGCATTTTTAAACGTCAGCGGAATTCCGAGAACAATGGAAGAGTTCCGAAGCATTTTTAAACGTCAGCGGAATTCCGAGAACAATGGAAGAGTTCTGAAGCCTTTTTAAATGTCAGCGGAATTCCGAGAACAATGGAAAAGTTCCGAAGCATTTTTAAATGTCAGCGGAATTCTGAGAACAATGGAAGAGTTCCGAAGCATTTTTAAACTTCAGCAGAATTCCGAGAACAATGGAAGAGTTCCGAAGCATACTTAATCTTCAGCGGAATTCCGAGAACAATGGAAGAGTTTCGAAGCATTTTTAAAAGTCAGCGGAATTCCGAGAACAATAGAAGAGTTGTGAAGCAATTTTAAGAGTCAGCGGAATTCCGAGAACAATGGAAGAGTTCCGAAGCATTTTTAAACGTCAGCGGAATTCCGAGAACAATGGAAGAGTTCTGAAGCATTTTTAAAAGTCAGCGGAATTCTGAGAACAATAGAAGAGTTGTGAAGCATTTTTAAGCGTCAGCGGAATTCCGAGAACAATGGAAGAATTCCGAAGCATTTTTAAACTTCAAAACTTCAGCGGAATTCTTAGAACAATGGAAGAGTTCCAAAGCATTTTTAAAAGTCAGCAGAATTCCGAGAACAAAAGAAGGGTACCAAAGCATGTTTAAACTTCAGCGGAATTCTGAGAACAGTGTAAGCGTTCCGAAGCATTTTTAAACTTCACCGCAATTCCGAGAACAATGGAAGAGTTCCGAAGCATTTTTAAACGTCAGCGGAATTCCGAGAACAATGGAAGAGTTCCGAAGCATTTTTAAACGTCAGCGGAATTCCGAGAACAATGGAAGAGTTCCGAAGCATTTTTAAATGTAAGCGGAATTCTGAGAACAATGGAAGAGTTCCGAAGCATTTTTAAACTTCAGCAGAATTCCGAGAACAATGGAAGAGTTCCGAAGCATACTTAAACTTCAGCGGAATTCCGAGAACAATGGAAGAGTTTCGAAGCATTTTTAAAAGTCAGCGGAATTCCGAGAACAATAGAAGAGTTGTGAAGCAATTTTAAGAGTCAGCGGAATTCCGAGAACAATGGAAGAGTTCCGAAGCAATTTTAAACGTCAGCGGAATTCCGAGAACAATGGAAGAGTTCTGAAGCATTTTTAAAAGTCAGCGGAATTCTGAGAACAATAGAAGAGTTGTGAAGCGTTTTTAAGCGTCAGCGGAATTCCGAGAACAATGGAAGAGTTCTGAAGCCTTTTTAAATGTCAGCGGAATTCCGAGAACAATGGAAGAGTTCCGAAGCATTTTTAAATGTCAGCGGAATTCTGAGAACAATGGAAGAGTTCCGAAGCATTTTTAAACTTCAGCAGAATTCCGAGAACAATCGAAGAGTTCCGAAGCATACTTAAACTTCAGCAGAATTCCGAGAACAATGGAAGAGTTCTGAAGCATTTTTTAAAGTCAGCGGAATAACGAGAACAATGGAAGAGTTGTGAAGCATTTTTAAACGTCAGTGGAATTCCAAGAACAATGGAAGAGTTCTGAAGCATTTTTAAATGTAAGCGGAATTCTGAGAACAATGGAAGAGTTCCGAAGCATTTTTAAACTTCAGCAGAATTCCGAGAACAATGGAAGAGTTCCGAAGCATACTTAAACTTCAGCGGAATTCCGAGAACAATGGAAGAGTTTCGAAGCATTTTTAAAAGTCAGCGGAATTCCGAGAACAATAGAAGAGTTGTGAAGCAATTTTAAGAGTCAGCGGAATTCCGAGAACAATGGAAGAGTTCCGAAGCATTTTTAAACGTCAGCGGAATTCCGAGAACAATGGAAGAGTTCCGAAGCATTTTTAAACTTCAGCGGAATTTGGAGAACAATCGAAGAGTTCCGAAGCATTTTTAAAAGTCAGCGGAATTCCTAGAACAATGGAAGCTTTGTGAAGCATTTTTAAACGTCAGCGGAATTCTGAGAACAATGGAAGAGTTCCGAAGCATTTTTAAACGTCAGCGGAATTCCGAGAACAATGGAAGAGTTCTGAAGCCTTTTTAAATGTCAGCGGAATTCCGAGAACAATGGAAAAGTTCCGAAGCATTTTTAAATGTCAGCGGAATTCTGAGAACAATGGAAGAGTTCCGAAGCATTTTTAAACTTCAGCAGAATTCCGAGAACAATGGAAGAGTTCCGAAGCATCCTTAAACTTCAGCGGAATTCCGAGAACAATGGAAGAGTTTCGAAGCATTTTTAAAAGTCAGCGGAATTCCGAGAACAATAGAAGAGTTGTGAAGCAATTTTAAGAGTCAGCGGAATTCCGAGAACAATGGAAGAGTTCCGAAGCATTTTTAAACGTCAGCGGAATTCCGAGAACAATGGAAGAGTTCTGAAGCATTTTTAAAAGTCAGCGGAATTCTGAGAACAATAGAAGAGTTGTGAAGCATTTTTAAGCGTCAGCGGAATTCCGAGAACAATGGAAGAATTCCGAAGCATTTTTAAACTTCAAAACTTCAGCGGAATTCTTAGAACAATGGAAGAGTTCCAAAGCATTTTTAAAAGTCAGCAGAATTCCGAGAACAATAGAAGGGTACCAAAGCATGTTTAAACTTCAGCGGAATTCTGAGAACAATGTAAGCGTTCCGAAGCATTTTTAAACTTCACCGCAATTCCGAGAACAATGGAAGAGTTCCGAAGCATTTTTAAACGTCAGCGGAATTCCGAGAACAATGGAAGAGTTCTGAAGCATTTTTAAACTTCAGCGGAATTTTGAAAACAATGGAAGATTTCCGAAGCATTTTTAAACGTCAGCGGAATTCTGCGAACACTGGAAAAGTTCCGAAGCATTTTTAAACTTCAGCAGAATTTGGAGAACAATCGAAGAGTTCCGAGGCATTTTTAAAAGTTAGCGGAATTCCGAGAACAATTTAAGAGTTCTGAAGCATTTTTAAACATCAGCGGAATTTTGAAAACAATGGAAGATTTCCGAAGCATTTTTAAAAGTCAGCAGAATTCTGAGAACAATAGAAGAGTTGTGAAGCATTTTTAAGCGTCAGCGGAATTCCGAGAACAATGGAAGAGTTCCGAAGCATTCTTAAACTTCAGCGGAATTCCGAGAACAATGGAAGAGTTCCGAAGCATTTTTAAAAGTCAGCGGAATTCCGAGAACAATAGAAGAGTTCAGAAGCATTTTTAAACTTCAGCAGAATTCCTGGATCAATGGAAGAGTTCCGAAGCATTTATAAACTTCAGCGGAATTTGGAGAACAATCGAAGAGTTCCGAAGCATTTTTAAAAGTCAGCGGAATTCCTAGAACACTGGAAGAGTTCCGAAGCATTTTTAAACTTCAGCGGAATTTGGAGAACAATCTAACAGTTCCGAAGCATTTTTAAAAGTCAGCGGAATTCCAAGAACAATGGAAGAGTTGTGAAGCATTTTTAAACGTCAGCGGAATTCCGAGAACAATGGAAGAGTTCCGAAGCATTTTTAAACGTCAGCGGAATTCCGAGAACAATGGAAGACTTGTGAAGCATTTTTAAATGTCATCGGAATTCTGAGAACAATGGAAGAGTTCCGAAGCATTTTTAAATGTCAGCGGAATTCCGAGAACAATAGAAGAGTTGTGAAGCATTTTTAAGCGTCAGCGGAATTCCGAGAACAATGGAAGTGTTCCAAAGCATTTTTAAACTTCAGCCGAATTCTGAGAACAATGGAAGAGTTCTGAAGCATTCTTAAATTTCAGCGGAATTCTGAGAACAATGGAAGAGTTTTGAAGCAATTTTAAGCGTCAGCGGAATTCCGACAACAATGGAAGAGTTCAGAAGCATTTTTAAAAGTCAGCGGAATTGTGAGAAAAATAGAAGAGTTGTGAAGCATTTTTAAGCGTCAGCGGAATTCCGAGAACAATGGAAGAGTTCCGAAGCATTCTTAAACTTCAGCAGAATTCCGAGAACAATGGAAGAGTTCCGAAGCATTTTTAAAAGTCAGCGGAATTCCGAGAACAATAGAAGAGTTCCGAAGCATTTTTAAACTTCAGCAGAATTCCTGGATCAATGGAAGAGTTTCGAAGCATTTTTAAAAGTCAGCAGAATTCCGAGAACAATAGAAGGGTACCAAAGCATGTTTAAACTTCAGCGGAATTCTGAGAACAATGTAAGAGTTCCGAAGCATTTTTAAACTTCACCGGAATTCCGAGAACAATGGAAGAGTTCCGAAGCATTTTTAAACGTCAGCGGAATTTTGAAAACAATGGAAGATTTCCGAAGCATTTTTAAACTTCAGCAGAATTCCTGGATCAATGGAAGAGTTCCGAAGCATTTTTAAAAGTCAGCAGAATTCCGAGAACAATAGAAGGGTACCAAAGCATGTTTAAACTTCATCGGAATTCTGAGAACAATGTAAGAGTTCCGAAGCATTTTTAAACTTCACCGGAATTCCGAGAACAATGGAAGAGTTCTGAAGCATTTTTAAACGTCAGCGGAATTTTGAAAACAATGGAAGATTTCCGAAGCATTTTTAAACGTCAGCGGAATTCCGAGAACAATGGAAGAGTTCTGAAGCATTTTTAAAAGTCAGCGGAATTCTGAGAACAATAGAAGAGTTGTGAAGCATTTTTAAGCGTCAGCGGAATTCCGAGAACAATGGAAGAATTCCGAAGCATTTTTAAACTTCAAAACTTCAGCGGAATTCTTAGAACAATGGAAGAGTTCCAAAGCATTTTTAAAAGTCAGCAGAATTCCGAGAACAATAGAAGGGTACCAAAGCATGTTTAAACTTCAGCGGAATTCTGAGAACAATGTAAGCGTTCCGAAGCATTTTTAAACTTCACCGCAATTCCGAGAACAATGGAAGAGTTCCGAAGCATTTTTAAACGTCAGCGGAATTCCGAGAACAATGGAAGAGTTCTGAAGCATTTTTAAACTTCAGCGGAATTTTGAAAACAATGGAAGATTTCCGAAGCATTTTTAAACGTCAGCGGAATTCTGCGAACACTGGAAAAGTTCCGAAGCATTTTTAAACTTCAGCAGAATTTGGAGAACAATCGAAGAGTTCCGAGGCATTTTTAAAAGTCAGCGGAATTCCGAGAACAATTTAAGAGTTCTGAAGCATTTTTAAACATCAGCGGAATTTTGAAAACAATGGAAGATTTCCGAAGCATTTTTAAAAGTCAGCAGAATTCTGAGAACAATAGAAGAGTTGTGAAGCATTTTTAAGCGTCAGCGGAATTCCGAGAACAATGGAAGAGTTCCGAAGCATTCTTAAACTTCAGCGGAATTCCGAGAACAATGGAAGAGTTCCGAAGCATTTTTAAAAGTCAGCGGAATTCCGAGAACAATAGAAGAGTTCAGAAGCATTTTTAAACTTCAGCAGAATTCCTGGATCAATGGAAGAGTTCCGAAGCATTTATAAACTTCAGCGGAATTTGGAGAACAATCGAAGAGTTCCGAAGCATTTTTAAAAGTCAGCGGAATTCCTAGAACACTGGAAGAGTTCCGAAGCATTTTTAAACTTCAGCGGAATTTGGAGAACAATCTAACAGTTCCGAAGCATTTTTAAAAGTCAGCGGAATTCCAAGAACAATGGAAGAGTTGTGAAGCATTTTTAAACGTCAGCGGAATTCCGAGAACAATGGAAGAGTTCCGAAGCATTTTTAAACGTCAGCGGAATTCCGAGAACAATGGAAGAGTTCTGAAGCCTTTTTAAATGTCAGCGGAATTCCGAGAACAATGGAAGACTTCTGAAGCATTTTTAAATGTCATCGGAATTCTGAGAACAATGGAAGAGTTCCGAAGCATTTTTAAATGTCAGCGGAATTCCGAGAACAATAGAAGAGTTGTGAAGCATTTTTAAGCGTCAGCGGAATTCCGAGAACAATGGAAGAGTTCCGAAGCATTCTTAAACTTCAGCAGAATTCCGAGAACAATGGAAGAGTTCCGAAGCATTTTTAAAAGTCAGCGGAATTCCGAGAACAATAGAAGAGTTCCGAAGCATTTTTAAACTTCAGCAGAATTCCTGGATCAATGGAAGAGTTTCGAAGCATTTTTAAAAGTCAGCAGAATTCCGAGAACAATAGAAGGGTACCAAAGCATGTTTAAACTTCAGCGGAATTCTGAGAACAATGTAAGAGTTCCAAAGCATTTTTAAACTTCACCGGAATTCCGAGAACAATGGAAGAGTTCCGAAGCATTTTTAAACGTCAGCGGAATTTTGAAAACAATGGAAGATTTCCGAAGCATTTTTAAACTTCAGCAGAATTCCTGGATCAATGGAAGAGTTCCGAAGCATTTTTAAAAGTCAGCAGAATTCCGAGAACAATAGAAGGGTACCAAAGCATGTTTAAACTTCATCGGAATTCTGAGAACAATGTAAGAGTTCCGAAGCATTTTTAAACTTCACCGGAATTCCGAGAACAATGGAAGAGTTCTGAAGCATTTTTAAACGTCAGCGGAATTTTGAAAACAATGGAAGATTTCCGAAGCATTTTTAAACGTCAGCGGAATTTGGAGAACAATCGAAGAGTTCCGAAGCATTTTTAAACTTCAACGGAATTTGGAGAACAATGGAAGAGTTCAGAAGCATTTTTAAAAGTCAGCGGAATTCCGAGAACAATGGAAGAGTTGTGAAGCATTTTTAAACGACAGCGGAATTCCGAGAACAATGGAAGAGTTCCGAAGCATTTTTAAACGTCAGCAGAATTCCAAGAACAATGCAAGAGTTCTGAAGCCTTTTTAAATGTCAGCGGAATTCCGAGAACAATGGAAGAGTTCCGAAGCATTTTTAAACTTCAGAAGAATTCCGAGAACAATGGAAGAGTTCCGAAGCATTCTTAAACTTCAGCGGAATTCCGAAAACAATGGAAGAGTTCCGAAGCATTTTTAAATGTCAGCGGAATTCCGAGAACAATAGAAGAGTTGTGAAGCATTTTTAAGCGTCAGCAGAATTCCGAGAACAATGGAAGAGTTCCGAAGCATTCTTAAACTTCAGCGGAATTCCGAGAACAATGGAAGAGTTCCGAAGCATTTTTAAAAGTCAGCGGAATTCCGAGAACAATGGAAGAGTTCCGAAGCATTTTTAAACTTCAGCAGAATTCCTGGATCAATGGAAGAGTTCCGAAACATTTTTAAAAGTCAGCAGAACTCCGAGAACAATAGAAGGGTACCAAAGCATGTTTAAACTTCAGCGGAATTCTGAGAACAATGTAAGAGTTCCGAAGCATTTTTAAACTTCACCGGAATTCCGAGAACAATGGAAGATTTCCGAAGCATTTTTAAACGTCAGCGGAATTCTGCGAACACTGGAAGAGTTCCGAAGCATTTTTAAACTTCAGCGGAATTTGGAGAACAATCGAAGAGTTCCGAAGCATTTTTAAAAGTCAGCGGAATTCCGAGAACACTGGAAGAGTTCCGAAGCATTTTTAAACTTCAGCGGAATTTGGAGAACAATCGAAGAGTTCCGAAGCATTTTTAAAAGTCAGCGGAATTCCGAGAACAATGGAAGAGTTCCGAAGCATTTTTAAACGTCAGCGGAATTCCGAGAACAATGGAAGAGTTCTGAAGCATTTTTAAAAGTCAGCGGAATTCTGAGAACAATAGAAGAGTTGTGAAGCATTTTTAAGCGTCAGCGGAATTCCGAGAACAATGGAAGAATTCCGAAGCATTTTTAAACTTCAAAACTTCAGCGGAATTCTTAGAACAATGGAAGAGTTCCGAAGCATTTTTAAACTTCAGCGGAATTTGGAGAACAATCGAAGAGTTCCGAAGCATTTTTAAAAGTCAGCGGAATTCCGAGAACAATGGAAGCTTTGTGAAGCATTTTTAAACGTCAGCGGAATTCCGAGAACAATGGAAGAGTTCCGAAGCATTTTTAAACGTCAGCGGAATTCCGAGAACAATGGAAGAGTTCTGAAGCCTTTTTAAATGTCAGCGGAATTCCGAGAACAATGGAAAAGTTCCGATGCATTTTTAAATGTCAGCGGAATTCTGAGAACAATGGAAGAGTTCCGAAGCATACTTAAACTTCAGCGGAATTCCGAGAACAATGGAAGAGTTTCGAAGCATTTTTAAAAGTCAGCGGAATTCCGAGAACAATAGAAGAGTTGTGAAGCAATTTTAAGAGTCAGCGGAATTCCGAGAACAATGGAAGAGTTCCGAAGCATTTTTAAACGTCAGCGGAATTCCGAGAACAATGGAAGAGTTCTGAAGCATTTTTAAAAGTCAGCGGAATTCTGAGAACAATAGAAGAGTTGTGAAGCATTTTTAAGCGTCAGCGGAATTCCGAGAACAATGGAAGAGTTCTGAAGCCTTTTTAAATGTCAGCGGAATTCCGAGAACAATGGAAGAGTTCCGAAGCATTTTTAAATTTCAGCGGAATTCTGAGAACAATGGAAGAGTTCCGAAGCATTTTTAAACTTCAGCAGAATTCCGAGAACAATCGAAGAGTTCCGAAGCATACTTAAACTTCAGCAGAATTCCGAGAACAATGGAAGAGTTCTGAAGCATTTTTTAAAGTCAGCGGAATAACGAGAACAATGGAAGAGTTGTGAAGCATTTTTAAACGTCAGTGGAATTCCAAGAACAATGGAAGAGTTGTGAAGCATTTTTAAACGTCAGCGGAATTCCGAGAACAATGGAAGAGTTCCGAAGCATTTTTAAATGTCAGCGGAATTCTGAGAACAATGGAAGAGTTCTGAAGCATTTTTAAACGTCAGCGGATTTTGAAAACAATGGAAGATTTCCGAAGCATTTTTAAACGTCAGCGGAATTTGGAGAACAATCGAAGAGTTCCGAAGCATTTTTAAACTTCAACGGAATTTGGAGAACAATGGAAGAGTTCAGAAGCATTTTTAAAAGTCAGCGGAATTCCGAGAACAATGGAAGAGTTGTGAAGCATTTTTAAACGACAGCGGAATTCCGAGAACAATGGAAGAGTTCCGAAGCATTTTTAAACGTCAGCAGAATTCCAAGAACAATGCAAGAGTTCTGAAGCCTTTTTAAATGTCAGCGGAATTCCGAGAACAATGGAAGAGTTCCGAAGCATTTTTAAACTTCAGAAGAATTCCGAGAACAATGGAAGAGTTCCGAAGCATTCTTAAACTTCAGCGGAATTCCGAAAACAATGGAAGAGTTCCGAAGCATTTTTAAATGTCAGCGGAATTCCGAGAACAATAGAAGAGTTGTGAAGCATTTTTAAGCGTCAGCAGAATTCCGAGAACAATGGAAGAGTTCCGAAGCATTCTTAAACTTCAGCGGAATTCCGAGAACAATGGAAGAGTTCCGAAGCATTTTTAAAAGTCAGCGGAATTCCGAGAACAATGGAAGAGTTCCGAAGCATTTTTAAACTTCAGCAGAATTCCTGGATCAATGGAAGAGTTCCGAAACATTTTTAAAAGTCAGCAGAACTCCGAGAACAATAGAAGGGTACCAAAGCATGTTTAAACTTCAGCGGAATTCTGAGAACAATGTAAGAGTTCCGAAGCATTTTTAAACTTCACCGGAATTCCGAGAACAATGGAAGATTTCCGAAGCATTTTTAAACGTCAGCGGAATTCTGCGAACACTGGAAGAGTTCCGAAGCATTTTTAAACTTCAGCGGAATTTGGAGAACAATCGAAGAGTTCCGAAGCATTTTTAAAAGTCAGCGGAATTCCGAGAACACTGGAAGAGTTCCGAAGCATTTTTAAACTTCAGCGGAATTTGGAGAACAATCGAAGAGTTCCGAAGCATTTTTAAAAGTCAGCGGAATTCCGAGAACAATGGAAGAGTTCCGAAGCATTTTTAAACGTCAGCGGAATTCCGAGAACAATGGAAGAGTTCTGAAGCATTTTTAAAAGTCAGCGGAATTCTGAGAACAATAGAAGAGTTGTGAAGCATTTTTAAGCGTCAGCGGAATTCCGAGAACAATGGAAGAATTCCGAAGCATTTTTAAACTTCAAAACTTCAGCGGAATTCTTAGAACAATGGAAGAGTTCCAAAGCATTTTTAAAAGTCAGCAGAATTCCGAGAACAAAAGAAGGGTACCAAAGCATGTTTAAACTTCAGCGGAATTCTTAGAACAATGTAAGCGTTCCGAAGCATTTTTAAACTTCACCGCAATTCCGAGAACAATGGAAGAGTTCCGAAGCATTTTTAAACGTCAGCGGAATTCCGAGAACAATGGAAGAGTTCCGAAGCATTTTTAAACGTCAGCGGAATTCCGAGAACAATGGAAGAGTTCCGAAGCATTTTTAAATGTAAGCGGAATTCTGAGAACAATGGAAGAGTTCCGAAGCATTTTTAAACTTCAGCAGAATTCCGAGAACAATGGAAGAGTTCCGAAGCATACTTAAACTTCAGCGGAATTCCGAGAACAATGGAAGAGTTTCGAAGCATTTTTAAAAGTCAGCGGAATTCCGAGAACAATAGAAGAGTTGTGAAGCAATTTTAAGAGTCAGCGGAATTCCGAGAACAATGGAAGATTTCCGAAGCATTTTTAAACGTCAGCGGAATTCCGAGAACAATGGAAGAGTTCCGAAGCATTTTTAAACTTCAGCGGAATTTGGAGAACAATCGAAGAGTTCCGAAGCATTTTTAAAAGTCAGCGGAATTCCGAGAACAATGGAAGAGTTCCGAAGCATTTTTAAACGTCAGCGGAATTCCGAGAACAATGGAAGAGTTCTGAAGCATTTTTAAAAGTCAGCGGAATTCTGAGAACAATAGAAGAGTTGTGAAGCATTTTTAAGCGTCAGCGGAATTCCGAGAACAATGGATGAATTCCGAAGCATTTTTAAACTTCAAAACTTCAGCGGAATTCTTAGAACAATGGAAGAGTTCCAAAGCATTTTTAAAAGTCAGCAGAATTCCGAGAACAAAAGAAGGGTACCAAAGCATGTTTAAACTTCAGCGGAATTCTTAGAACAATGTAAGCGTTCCGAAGCATTTTTAAACTTCACCGCAATTCCGAGAACAATGGAAGAGTTCCGAAGCATTTTTAAACGTCAGCGGAATTCCGAGAACAATGGAAGAGTTCCGAAGCATTTTTAAACGTCAGCGGAATTCCGAGAACAATGGAAGAGTTCCGAAGCATTTTTAAATGTAAGCGGAATTCTGAGAACAATGGAAGAGTTCCGAAGCATTTTTAAACTTCAGCAGAATTCCGAGAACAATGGAAGAGTTCCGAAGCATACTTAAACTTCAGCGGAATTCCGAGAACAATGGAAGAGTTTCGAAGCATTTTTAAAAGTCAGCGGAAATCCGAGAACAATAGAAGAGTTGTGAAGCAATTTTAAGAGTCAGCGGAATTCCGAGAACAATGGAAGATTTCCGAAGCATTTTTAAACGTCAGCGGAATTCCGAGAACAATGGAAGAGTTCCGAAGCATTTTTAAACTTCAGCGGAATTTGGAGAACAATCGAAGAGTTCCGAAGCATTTTTAAAAGTCAGCGGAATTCCGAGAACAATGGAAGCTTTGTGAAGCATTTTTAAACGTCAGCGGAATTCCGAGAACAATGGAAGAGTTCCGAAGCATTTTTAAACGTCAGCGGAATTCCAAGAACAATGGAAGAGTTCTGAAGCCTTTTTAAATGTCAGCGGAATTCCGAGAACAATGGAAAAGTTCCGATGCATTTTTAAATGTCAGCGGAATTCTGAGAACAATGGAAGAGTTCCGAAGCATACTTAAACTTCAGCGGAATTCCGAGAACAATGGAAGAGTTTCGAAGCATTTTTAAAAGTCAGCGGAATTCCGAGAACAATAGAAGAGTTGTGAAGCAATTTTAAGAGTCAGCGGAATTCCGAGAACAATGGAAGAGTTCCGAAGCATTTTTAAACGTCAGCGGAATTCCGAGAACAATGGAAGAGTTCTGAAGCATTTTTAAAAGTCAGCGGAATTCTGAGAACAATAGAAGAGTTGTGAAGCATTTTTAAGCGTCAGCGGAATTCCGAGAACAATGGAAAAGTTCCGAAGCATTTTTAAATGTCAGCGGAATTCTGAGAACAATGGAAGAGTTCCGAAGCATTTTTAAACTTCAGCAGAATTCCGAGAACAATGGAAGAGTTCCGAAGCATACTTAAACTTCAGCGGAATTCCGAGAACAATGGAAGAGTTTCGAAGCATTTTTAAAAGTCAGCGGAATTCCGAGAACAATAGAAGAGTTGTGAAGCAATTTTAAGAGTCAGCGGAATTCCGAGAACAATGGAAGAGTTCCGAAGCATTTTTAAACGTCAGCGGAATTCCGAGAACAATGGAAGAGTTCTGAAGCATTTTTAAAAGTCAGCGGAATTCTGAGAACAATAGAAGAGTTGTGAAGCATTTTTAAGCGTCAGCGGAATTCCGAGAACAATGGAAGAATTCCGAAGCATTTTTAAACTTCAAAACTTCAGCGGAATTCTTAGAACAATGGAAGAGTTCCAAAGCATTTTTAAAAGTCAGCAGAATTCCAAGAACAATAGAAGGGTACCAAAGCATGTTTAAACTTCAGCGGAATTCTGAGAACAATGTAAGCGTTGCGAAGCATTTTTAAACTTCACCGCAATTCCGAGAACAATGGAAGAGTTCCGAAGCATTTTTAAACGTCAGCGGAATTCCGAGAACAATGGAAGAGTTCCGAAGCATTTTTAAACGTCAGCGGAATTCCGAGAACAATGGAAGAGTTCCGAAGCATTTTTAAACATCAGCGGAATTTTGAAAACAATGGAAGATTTCCGAAGCATTTTTAAAAGTCAGCAGAATTCTGAGAACAATAGAAGAGTTGTGAAGCATTTTTAAGCGTCAGCGGAATTCCGAGAACAATGGAAGAGTTCCGAAGCATTCTTAAACTTCAGCGGAATTCCGAGAACAATGGAAGAGTTCCGAAGCATTTTTAAAAGTCAGCGGAATTCCGAGAACAATAGAAGAGTTCAGAAGCATTTTTAAACTTCAGCAGAATTCCTGGATCAATGGAAGAGTTCCGAAGCATTTTTAAACTTCAGCGGAATTTGGAGAACAATCTAACAGTTCCGAAGCATTTTTAAAAGTCAGCGGAATTCCAAGAACAATGGAAGAGTTGTGAAGCATTTTTAAACGTCAGCGGAATTCCGAGAACAATGGAAGAGTTCCGAAGCATTTTTAAACGTCAGCGGAATTCCGAGAACAATGGAAGAGTTCTGAAGCCTTTTTAAATGTCAGCGGAATTCCGAGAACAATGGAAGACTTCTGAAGCATTTTTAAATGTCATCGGAATTCTGAGAACAATGGAAGAGTTCCGAAGCATTTTTAAATGTCAGCGGAATTCCGAGAACAATAGAAGAGTTGTGAAGCATTTTTAAGCGTCAGCGGAATTCCGAGAACAATGGAAGAGTTCCAAAGCATTTTTAAACTTCAGCCGAATTCTGAGAACAATGGAAGAGTTCCGAAGCATTTTTAAATGTCAGCGGAATTCTGAGAACAATGGAAGAGTTCCGAAGCATTTTTAAACTTCAGCAGAATTCCGAGAACAATCGAAGAGTTCCGAAGCATACTTAAACTTCAGCAGAATTCCGAGAACAATGGAAGAGTTCTGAAGCATTTTTTAAAGTCAGCGGAATAACGAGAACAATGGAAGAGTTGTGAAGCATTTTTAAATGTCAGCGGAATTCCGAGAACAATGGAAGAGTTCCGAAGCATTTTTAAATGTCAGCGGAATTCCGAGAACAATGGAAGAGTTCTGAAGCATTTTTAAACGTCAGCGGATTTTGAAAACAATGGAAGATTTCCGAAGCATTTTTAAACGTCAGCGGAATTTGGAGAACAATCGAAGAGTTCCGAAGCATTTTTAAACTTCAACGGAATTTGGAGAACAATGGAAGAGTTCAGAAGCATTTTTAAAAGTCAGCGGAATTCCGAGAACAATGGAAGAGTTGTGAAGCATTTTTAAACGACAGCGGAATTCCGAGAACAATGGAAGAGTTCCGAAGCATTTTTAAACGTCAGCAGAATTCCAAGAACAATGCAAGAGTTCTGAAGCCTTTTTAAATGTCAGCGGAATTCCGAGAACAATGGAAGAGTTCCGAAGCATTTTTAAACTTCAGAAGAATTCCGAGAACAATGGAAGAGTTCCGAAGCATTCTTAAACTTCAGCGGAATTCCGAAAACAATGGAAGAGTTCCGAAGCATTTTTAAATGTCAGCGGAATTCCGAGAACAATAGAAGAGTTGTGAAGCATTTTTAAGCGTCAGCAGAATTCCGAGAACAATGGAAGAGTTCCGAAGCATTCTTAAACTTCAGCGGAATTCCGAGAACAATGGAAGAGTTCCGAAGCATTTTTAAAAGTCAGCGGAATTCCGAGAACAATGGAAGAGTTCCGAAGCATTTTTAAACTTCAGCAGAATTCCTGGATCAATGGAAGAGTTCCGAAACATTTTTAAAAGTCAGCAGAACTCCGAGAACAATAGAAGGGTACCAAAGCATGTTTAAACTTCAGCGGAATTCTGAGAACAATGTAAGAGTTCCGGAGCATTTTTAAACTTCACCGGAATTCCGAGAACAATGGAAGATTTCCGAAGCATTTTTAAACGTCAGCGGAATTCTGCGAACACTGGAAGAGTTCCGAAGCATTTTTAAACTTCAGCGGAATTTGGAGAACAATCGAAGAGTTCCGAAGCATTTTTAAAAGTCAGCGGAATTCCGAGAACACTGGAAGAGTTCCGAAGCATTTTTAAACTTCAGCGGAATTTGGAGAACAATCGAAGAGTTCCGAAGCATTTTTAAACTTCAAAACTTCAGCGGAATTCTTAGAACAATGGAAGAGTTCCAAAGCATTTTTAAAAGTCAGCAGAATTCCGAGAACAATAGAAGGGTACCAAAGCATGTTTAAACTTCAGCGGAATTCTGAGAACAATGTAAGCGTTCCGAAGCATTTTTAAACTTCACCGCAATTCCGAGAACAATGGAAGAGTTCCGAAGCATTTTTAAACGTCAGCGGAATTCCGAGAACAATGGAAGAGTTCTGAAGCATTTTTAAACTTCAGCGGAATTTTGAAAACAATGGAAGATTTCCGAAGCATTTTTAAACGTCAGCGGAATTCTGCTAACACTGGAAAAGTTCCGAAGCATTTTTAAACTTCAGCAGAATTTGGAGAACAATCGAAGAGTTCCGAGGCATTTTTAAAAGTCAGCGGAATTCCGAGAACAATTTAAGAGTTCTGAAGCATTTTTAAACATCAGCGGAATTTTGAAAACAATGGAAGATTTCCGAAGCATTTTTAAAAGTCAGCAGAATTCTGAGAACAATAGAAGAGTTGTGAAGCATTTTTAAGCGTCAGCGGAATTCCGAGAACAATGGAAGAGTTCCGAAGCATTTTTAAAAGTCAGCGGAATTCCGAGAACAATAGAAGAGTTCAGAAGCATTTTTAAACTTCAGCAGAATTCCTGGATCAATGGAAGAGTTCCGAAGCATTTATAAACTTCAGCGGAATTTGGAGAACAATCGAAGAGTTCCGAAGCATTTTTAAAAGTCAGCGGAATTCCTAGAACACTGGAAGAGTTCCGAAGCATTTTTAAACTTCAGCGGAATTTGGAGAACAATCTAACAGTTCCGAAGCATTTTTAAAAGTCAGCGGAATTCCAAGAACAATGGAAGAGTTGTGAAGCATTTTTAAACGTCAGCGGAATTCCGAGAACAATGGAAGAGTTCCGAAGCATTTTTAAACGTCAGCGGAATTCCGAGAACAATGGAAGAGTTCTGAAGCCTTTTTAAATGTCAGCGGAATTCCGAGAACAATGGAAGACTTCTGAAGAATTTTTAAATGTCATCGGAATTCTGAGAACAATGGAAGAGTTCCGAAGCATTTTTAAATGTCAGCGGAATTCCGAGAACAATAGAAGAGTTGTGAAGCATTTTTAAGCGTCAGCGGAATTCCGAGAACAATGGAAGAGTTCCGAAGCATTCTTAAACTTCAGCAGAATTCCGAGAACAATGGAAGAGTTCCGAAGCATTTTTAAAAGTCAGCGGAATTCCGAGAACAATAGAAGAGTTCCGAAGCATTTTTAAACTTCAGCAGAATTCCTGGATCAATGGAAGAGTTTCGAAGCATTTTTAAAAGTCAGCAGAATTCCGAGAACAATAGAAGGGTACCAAAGCATGTTTAAACTTCAGCGGAATTCTGAGAACAATGTAAGAGTTCCAAAGCATTTTTAAACTTCACCGGAATTCCGAGAACAATGGAAGAGTTCCGAAGCATTTTTAAACGTCAGCGGAATTTTGAAAACAATGGAAGATTTCCGAAGCATTTTTAAACTTCAGCAGAATTCCTGGATCAATGGAAGAGTTCCGAAGCATTTTTAAAAGTCAGCAGAATTCCGAGAACAATAGAAGGGTACCAAAGCATGTTTAAACTTCATCGGAATTCTGAGAACAATGTAAGAGTTCCGAAGCATTTTTAAACTTCACCGGAATTCCGAGAACAATGGAAGAGTTCTGAAGCATTTTTAAACGTCAGCGGAATTTTGAAAACAATGGAAGATTTCCGAAGCATTTTTAAACGTCAGCAGAATTCTGCAAACACTGGAAGAGTTCCGAAGCATTTTTAAACTTCAGCGGAATTTGGAGAACAATCGAAGAGTTCCGAAGCATTTTTAAAAGTCAGCGGAATTCCGAGAACACTGGAAGAGTTCCGAAGCATTTTCAAACTTCAGCGGAATTTGGAGAACAATCAAAGAGTTCCGAAGCATTTTTAAAAGTCAGCGGAATTCCGAGAATAATGGAAGAGTTGTGAAGCATTTTTAAACGTCAGCGGAATTCCGAGAACAATGGAAGAGTTCCGAAGCATTTTTAAATGTCAGCGGAATTCCGAGAACAATGGAAGAGTTCTGAAGCATTTTTAAACGTCAGCGGATTTTGAAAACAATGGAAGATTTCCGAAGCATTTTTAAACGTCAGCGGAATTTGGAGAACAATCGAAGAGTTCCGAAGCATTTTTAAACTTCAACGGAATTTGGAGAACAATGGAAGAGTTCAGAAGCATTTTTAAAAGTCAGCGGAATTCCGAGAACAATGGAAGAGTTGTGAAGCATTTTTAAACGACAGCGGAATTCCGAGAACAATGGAAGAGTTCCAAAGCATTTTTAAACGTCAGCAGAATTCCAAGAACAATGCAAGAGTTCTGAAGCCTTTTTAAATGTCAGCGGAATTCCGAGAACAATGGAAGAGTTCCGAAGCATTTTTAAACTTCAGAAGAATTCCGAGAACAATGGAAGAGTTCCGAAGCATTCTTAAACTTCAGCGGAATTCCGAAAACAATGGAAGAGTTCCGAAGCATTTTTAAATGTCAGCGGAATTCCGAGAACAATAGAAGAGTTGTGAAGCATTTTTAAGCGTCAGCAGAATTCCGAGAACAATGGAAGAGTTCCGAAGCATTCTTAAACTTCAGCGGAATTCCGAGAACAATGGAAGAGTTCCGAAGCATTTTTAAAAGTCAGCGGAATTCCGAGAACAATGGAAGAGTTCCGAAGCATTTTTAAACTTCAGCAGAATTCCTGGATCAATGGAAGAGTTCCGAAACATTTTTAAAAGTCAGCAGAACTCCGAGAACAATAGAAGGGTACCAAAGCATGTTTAAACTTCAGCGGAATTCTGAGAACAATGTAAGAGTTCCGAAGCATTTTTAAACTTCACCGGAATTCCGAGAACAATGGAAGATTTCCGAAGCATTTTTAAACGTCAGCGGAATTCTGCGAACACTGGAAGAGTTCCGAAGCATTTTTAAACTTCAGCGGAATTTGGAGAACAATCGAAGAGTTCCGAAGCATTTTTAAAAGTCAGCGGAATTCCGAGAACACTGGAAGAGTTCCGAAGCATTTTTAAACTTCAGCGGAATTTGGAGAACAATCGAAGAGTTCCGAAGCATTTTTAAAAGTCAGCGGAATTCCGAGAACAATGGAAGAGTTCCGAAGCATTTTTAAACGTCTGCGGAATTCCGAGAACAATGGAAGAGTTCCGAAACATTTTTAAAAGTCAGCAGAACTCCGAGAACAATAGAAGGGTACCAAAGCATGTTTAAACTTCAGCGGAATTCTGAGAACAATGTAAGAGTTCCGAAGCATTTTTAAACTTCACCGGAATTCCGAGAACAATGGAAGATTTCCGAAGCATTTTTAAACGTCAGCGGAATTCTGCGAACACTGGAAGAGTTCCGAAGCATTTTTAAACTTCAGCGGAATTTGGAGAACAATCGAAGAGTTCCGAAGCATTTTTAAAAGTCAGCGGAATTCCGAGAACACTGGAAGAGTTCCGAAGCATTTTTAAACTTCAGCGGAATTTGGAGAACAATCGAAGAGTTCCGAAGCATTTTTAAAAGTCAGCGGAATTCCGAGAACAATGGAAGAGTTCCGAAGCATTTTTAAACGTCTGCGGAATTCCGAGAACAATGGAAGAGTTCTGAAGCATTTTTAAAAGTCAGCGGAATTCTGAGAACAATAGAAGAGTTGTGAAGCATTTTTAAGCGTCAGCGGAATTCCGAGAACAATGGAAGAATTCCGAAGCATTTTTAAACTTCAAAACTTCAGAAGAATTCTTAGAACAATGGAAGAGTTCCGAAGCATTTTTAAACTTCAGCGGAATTTGGAGAACAATCGAAGAGTTCCGAAGCATTTTTAAAAGTCAGCGGAATTCCGAGAACAATGGAAGCTTTGTGAAGCATTTTTAAACGTCAGCGGAATTCCGAGAACAATGGAAGAGTTCCGAAGCATTTTTAAACGTCAGCGGAATTCCGAGAACAATGGAAGAGTTCTGAAGCCTTTTTAAATGTCAGCGGAATTCCGAGAACAATGGAAAAGTTCCGATGCATTTTTAAATGTCAGCGGAATTCTGAGAACAATGGAAGAGTTCCGAAGCATACTTAAACTTCAGCGGAATTCCGAGAACAATGGAAGAGTTTCGAAGCATTTTTAAAAGTCAGCGGAATTCCGAGAACAATAGAAGAGTTGTGAAGCAATTTTAAGAGTCAGCGGAATTCCGAGAACAATGGAAGAGTTCCGAAGCATTTTTAAACGTCAGCGGAATTCCGAGAACAATGGAAGAGTTCTGAAGCATTTTTAAAAGTCAGCGGAATTCTGAGAACAATAGAAGAGTTGTGAAGCATTTTTAAGCGTCAGCGGAATTCCGAGAACAATGGAAGAGTTCTGAAGCCTTTTTAAATGTCAGCGGAATTCCGAGAACAATGGAAGAGTTCCGAAGCATTTTTAAATGTCAGCGGAATTCTGAGAACAATGGAAGAGTTCCGAAGCATTTTTAAACTTCAGCAGAATTCCGAGAACAATCGAAGAGTTCCGAAGCATACTTAAACTTCAGCAGAATTCCGAGAACAATGGAAGAGTTCTGAAGCATTTTTTAAAGTCAGCGGAATAACGAGAACAATGGAAGAGTTGTGAAGCATTTTTAAACGTCAGTGGAATTCCAAGAACAATGGAAGAGTTGTGAAGCATTTTTAAACGTCAGCGGAATTCCGAGAACAATGGAAGAGTTCCGAAGCATTTTTAAATGTCAGCGGAATTCCGAGAACAATGGAAGAGTTCTGAAGCATTTTTAAACGTCAGCGGATTTTGAAAACAATGGAAGATTTCCGAAGCATTTTTAAACGTCAGCGGAATTTGGAGAACAATCGAAGAGTTCCGAAGCATTTTTAAACTTCAACGGAATTTGGAGAACAATGGAAGAGTTCAGAAGCATTTTTAAAAGTCAGCGGAATTCCGAGAACAATGGAAGAGTTGTGAAGCATTTTTAAACGACAGCGGAATTCCGAGAACAATGGAAGAGTTCCGAAGCATTTTTAAACGTCAGCAGAATTCCAAGAACAATGCAAGAGTTCTGAAGCCTTTTTAAATGTCAGCGGAATTCCGAGAACAATGGAAGAGTTCCGAAGCATTTTTAAACTTCAGAAGAATTCCGAGAACAATGGAAGAGTTCCGAAGCATTCTTAAACTTCAGCGGAATTCCGAAAACAATGGAAGAGTTCCGAAGCATTTTTAAATGTCAGCGGAATTCCGAGAACAATAGAAGAGTTGTGAAGCATTTTTAAGCGTCAGCAGAATTCCGAGAACAATGGAAGAGTTCCGAAGCATTCTTAAACTTCAGCGGAATTCCGAGAACAATGGAAGAGTTCCGAAGCATTTTTAAAAGTCAGCGGAATTCCGAGAACAATGGAAGAGTTCCGAAGCATTTTTAAACTTCAGCAGAATTCCTGGATCAATGGAAGAGTTCCGAAACATTTTTAAAAGTCAGCAGAACTCCGAGAACAATAGAAGGGTACCAAAGCATGTTTAAACTTCAGCGGAATTCTGAGAACAATGTAAGAGTTCCGAAGCATTTTTAAACTTCACCGGAATTCCGAGAACAATGGAAGATTTCCGAAGCATTTTTAAACGTCAGCGGAATTCTGCGAACACTGGAAGAGTTCCGAAGCATTTTTAAACTTCAGCGGAATTTGGAGAACAATCGAAGAGTTCCGAAGCATTTTTAAAAGTCAGCGGAATTCCGAGAACACTGGAAGAGTTCCGAAGCATTTTTTAACTTCAGCGGAATTTGGAGAACAATCGAAGAGTTCCGAAGCATTTTTAAAAGTCAGCGGAATTCCGAGAACAATGGAAGAGTTCCGAAGCATTTTTAAACGTCAGCGGAATTCCGAGAACAATGGAAGAGTTCTGAAGCATTTTTAAAAGTCAGCGGAATTCTGAGAACAATAGAAGAGTTGTGAAGCATTTTTAAGCGTCAGCGGAATTCCGAGAACAATGGAAGAATTCCGAAGCATTTTTAAACTTCAAAACTTCAGCGGAATTCTTAGAACAATGGAAGAGTTCCAAAGCATTTTTAAAAGTCAGCAGAATTCCGAGAACAAAAGAAGGGTACCAAAGCATGTTTAAACTTCAGCGGAATTCTTAGAACAATGTAAGCGTTCCGAAGCATTTTTAAACTTCACCGCAATTCCGAGAACAATGGAAGAGTTCCGAAGCATTTTTAAACGTCAGCGGAATTCCGAGAACAATGGAAGAGTTCCGAAGCATTTTTAAACGTCAGCGGAATTCCGAGAACAATGGAAGAGTTCCGAAGCATTTTTAAATGTAAGCGGAATTCTGAGAACAATGGAAGAGTTCCGAAGCATTTTTAAACTTCAGCAGAATTCCGAGAACAATGGAAGAGTTCCGAAGCATACTTAAACTTCAGCGGAATTCCGAGAACAATGGAAGAGTTTCGAAGCATTTTTAAAAGTCAGCGGAATTCCGAGAACAATAGAAGAGTTGTGAAGCAATTTTAAGAGTCAGCGGAATTCCGAGAACAATGGAAGATTTCCGAAGCATTTTTAAACGTCAGCGGAATTCCGAGAACAATGGAAGAGTTCCGAAGCATTTTTAAACTTCAGCGGAATTTGGAGAACAATCGAAGAGTTCCGAAGCATTTTTAAAAGTCAGCGGAATTCCGAGAACAATGGAAGAGTTCCGAAGCATTTTTAAACGTCAGCGGAATTCCGAGAACAATGGAAGAGTTCTGAAGCATTTTTAAAAGTCAGCGGAATTCTGAGAACAATAGAAGAGTTGTGAAGCATTTTTAAGCGTCAGCGGAATTCCGAGAACAATGGAAGAATTCCGAAGCATTTTTAAACTTCAAAACTTCAGCGGAATTCTTAGAACAATGGAAGAGTTCCAAAGCATTTTTAAAAGTCAGCAGAATTCCGAGAACAAAAGAAGGGTACCAAAGCATGTTTAAACTTCAGCGGAATTCTTAGAACAATGTAAGCGTTCCGAAGCATTTTTAAACTTCACCGCAATTCCGAGAACAATGGAAGAGTTCCGAAGCATTTTTAAACGTCAGCGGAATTCCGAGAACAATGGAAGAGTTCCGAAGCATTTTTAAACGTCAGCGGAATTCCGAGAACAATGGAAGAGTTCCGAAGCATTTTTAAATGTAAGCGGAATTCTGAGAACAATGGAAGAGTTCCGAAGCATTTTTAAACTTCAGCAGAATTCCGAGAACAATGGAAGAGTTCCGAAGCATACTTAAACTTCAGCGGAATTCCGAGAACAATGGAAGAGTTTCGAAGCATTTTTAAAAGTCAGCGGAAATCCGAGAACAATAGAAGAGTTGTGAAGCAATTTTAAGAGTCAGCGGAATTCCGAGAACAATGGAAGATTTCCGAAGCATTTTTAAACGTCAGCGGAATTCCGAGAACAATGGAAGAGTTCCGAAGCATTTTTAAACTTCAGCGGAATTTGGAGAACAATCGAAGAGTTCCGAAGCATTTTTAAAAGTCAGCGGAATTCCGAGAACAATGGAAGCTTTGTGAAGCATTTTTAAACGTCAGCGGAATTCCGAGAACAATGGAAGAGTTCCGAAGCATTTTTAAACGTCAGCGGAATTCCGAGAACAATGGAAGAGTTCTGAAGCCTTTTTAAATGTCAGCGGAATTCCGAGAACAATGGAAAAGTTCCGATGCATTTTTAAATGTCAGCGGAATTCTGAGAACAATGGAAGAGTTCCGAAGCATACTTAAACTTCAGCGGAATTCCGAGAACAATGGAAGAGTTTCGAAGCATTTTTAAAAGTCAGCGGAATTCCGAGAACAATAGAAGAGTTGTGAAGCAATTTTAAGAGTCAGCGGAATTCCGAGAACAATGGAAGAGTTCCGAAGCATTTTTAAACGTCAGCGGAATTCCGAGAACAATGGAAGAGTTCTGAAGCATTTTTAAAAGTCAGCGGAATTCTGAGAACAATAGAAGAGTTGTGAAGCATTTTTAAGCGTCAGCGGAATTCCGAGAACAATGGAAAAGTTCCGAAGCATTTTTAAATGTCAGCGGAATTCAGAGAACAATGGAAGAGTTCCGAAGCATTTTTAAACTTCAGCAGAATTCCGAGAACAATGGAAGAGTTCCGAAGCATACTTAAACTTCAGCGGAATTCCGAGAACAATGGAAGAGTTTCGAAGCATTTTTAAAAGTCAGCGGAATTCCGAGAACAATAGAAGAGTTGTGAAGCAATTTTAAGAGTCAGCGGAATTCCGAGAACAATGGAAGAGTTCCGAAGCATTTTTAAACGTCAGCGGAATTCCGAGAACAATGGAAGAGTTCTGAAGCATTTTTAAAAGTCAGCGGAATTCTGAGAACAATAGAAGAGTTGTGAAGCATTTTTAAGCGTCAGCGGAATTCCGAGAACAATGGAAGAATTCCGAAGCATTTTTAAACTTCAAAACTTCAGCGGAATTCTTAGAACAATGGAAGAGTTCCAAAGCATTTTTAAAAGTCAGCAGAATTCCAAGAACAATAGAAGGGTACCAAAGCATGTTTAAACTTCAGCGGAATTCTGAGAACAATGTAAGCGTTCCGAAGCATTTTTAAACTTCACCGCAATTCCGAGAACAATGGAAGAGTTCCGAAGCATTTTTAAAAGTCAGCAGAATTCTGAGAACAATAGAAGAGTTGTGAAGCATTTTTAAGCGTCAGCGGAATTCCGAGAACAATGGAAGAGTTCCGAAGCATTCTTAAACTTCAGCGGAATTCCGAGAACAATGGAAGAGTTCCGAAGCATTTTTAAAAGTCAGCGGAATTCCGAGAACAATAGAAGAGTTCAGAAGCATTTTTAAACTTCAGCAGAATTCCTGGATCAATGGAAGAGTTCCGAAGCATTTATAAACTTCAGCGGAATTTGGAGAACAATCGAAGAGTTCCGAAGCATTTTTAAAAGTCAGCGGAATTCCTAGAACACTGGAAGAGTTCCGAAGCATTTTTAAACTTCAGCGGAATTTGGAGAACAATCTAACAGTTCCGAAGCATTTTTAAAAGTCAGCGGAATTCCAAGAACAATGGAAGAGTTGTGAAGCATTTTTAAACGTCAGCGGAATTCCGAGAACAATGGAAGAGTTCCGAAGCATTTTTAAACGTCAGCGGAATTCCGAGAACAATGGAAGAGTTCTGAAGCCTTTTTAAATGTCAGCGGAATTCCGAGAACAATGGAAGACTTCTGAAGCATTTTTAAATGTCATCGGAATTCTGAGAACAATGGAAGAGTTCCGAAGCATTTTTAAATGTCAGCGGAATTCCGAGAACAATAGAAGAGTTCCGAAGCATTTTTAAACGTCAGCGGAATTCCGAGAACAATGGAAGAGTTCCGAAGCATTTTTAAACATCAGCGGAATTTTGAAAACAATGGAAGATTTCCGAAGCATTTTTAAAAGTCAGCAGAATTCTGAGAACAATAGAAGAGTTGTGAAGCATTTTTAAGCGTCAGCGGAATTCCGAGAACAATGGAAGAGTTCCGAAGCATTCTTAAACTTCAGCGGAATTCCGAGAACAATGGAAGAGTTCCGAAGCATTTTTAAAAGTCAGCGGAATTCCGAGAACAATAGAAGAGTTCAGAAGCATTTTTAAACTTCAGCAGAATTCCTGGATCAATGGAAGAGTTCCGAAGCATTTATAAACTTCAGCGGAATTTGGAGAACAATCGAAGAGTTCCGAAGCATTTTTAAAAGTCAGCGGAATTCCTAGAACACTGGAAGAGTTCCGAAGCATTTTTAAACTTCAGCGGAATTTTGAGAACAATCTAACAGTTCCGAAGCATTTTTAAAAGTCAGCGGAATTCCAAGAACAATGGAAGAGTTGTGAAGCATTTTTAAACGTCAGCGGAATTCCGAGAACAATGGAAGAGTTCCGAAGCATTTTTAAACGTCAGCGGAATTCCGAGAACAATGGAAGAGTTCTGAAGCCTTTTTAAATGTCAGCGGAATTCCGAGAACAATGGAAGACTTCTGAAGCATTTTTAAATGTCATCGGAATTCTGAGAACAATGGAAGAGTTCCGAAGCATTTTTAAATGTCAGCGGAATTCCGAGAACAATAGAAGAGTTGTGAAGCATTTTTAAGCGTCAGCGGAATTCCGAGAACAATGGAAGAGTTCCAAAGCATTTTTAAACTTCAGCCGAATTCTGAGAACAATGGAAGAGTTCTGAAGCATTCTTAAATTTCAGCGGAATTCTGAGAACAATGGAAGAGTTTTGAAGCAATTTTAAGCGTCAGCGGAATTCCGACAACAATGGAAGAGTTCAGAAGCATTTTTAAAAGTCAGCGGAATTGTGAGAAAAATAGAAGAGTTGTGAAGCATTTTTAAGCGTCAGCGGAATTCCGAGAACAATGGAAGAGTTCCGAAGCATTCTTAAACTTCAGCAGAATTCCGAGAACAATGGAAGAGTTCCGAAGCATTTTTAAAAGTCAGCGGAATTCCGAGAACAATAGAAGAGTTCCGAAGCATTTTTAAACTTCAGCAGAATTCCTGGATCAATGGAAGAGTTTCGAAGCATTTTTAAAAGTCAGCAGAATTCCGAGAACAATAGAAGGGTACCAAAGCATGTTTAAACTTCAGCGGAATTCTGAGAACAATGTAAGAGTTCCAAAGCATTTTTAAACTTCACCGGAATTCCGAGAACAATGGAAGAGTTCCGAAGCATTTTTAAATGTAAGCGGAATTCTGAGAACAATGGAAGAGTTCCGAAGCATTTTTAAACTTCAGCAGAATTCCGAGAACAATGGAAGAGTTCCGAAGCATACTTAAACTTCAGCGGAATTCCGAGAACAATGGAAGAGTTTCGAAGCATTTTTAAAAGTCAGCGGAAATCCGAGAACAATAGAAGAGTTGTGAAGCAATTTTAAGAGTCAGCGGAATTCCGAGAACAATGGAAGATTTCCGAAGCATTTTTAAACGTCAGCGGAATTCCGAGAACAATGGAAGAGTTCCGAAGCATTTTTAAACTTCAGCGGAATTTGGAGAACAATCTAAGAGTTCCGAAGCATTTTTAAAAGTCAGCGGAATTCCGAGAACAATGGAAGCTTTGTGAAGCATTTTTAAACGTCAGCGGAATTCCGAGAACAATGGAAGAGTTCCGAAGCATTTTTAAACGTCAGCGGAATTCCGAGAACAATGGAAGAGTTCTGAAGCCTTTTTAAATGTCAGCGGAATTCCGAGAACAATGGAAAAGTTCCGATGCATTTTTAAATGTCAGCGGAATTCTGAGAACAATGGAAGAGTTCCGAAGCATACTTAAACTTCAGCGGAATTCCGAGAACAATGGAAGAGTTTCGAAGCATTTTTAAAAGTCAGCGGAATTCCGAGAACAATAGAAGAGTTGTGAAGCAATTTTAAGAGTCAGCGGAATTCCGAGAACAATGGAAGAGTTCCGAAGCATTTTTAAACGTCAGCGGAATTCCGAGAACAATGGAAGAGTTCTGAAGCATTTTTAAAAGTCAGCGGAATTCTGAGAACAATAGAAGAGTTGTGAAGCATTTTTAAGCGTCAGCGGAATTCCGAGAACAATGGAAAAGTTCCGAAGCATTTTTAAATGTCAGCGGAATTCAGAGAACAATGGAAGAGTTCCGAAGCATTTTTAAACTTCAGCAGAATTCCGAGAACAATGGAAGAGTTCCGAAGCATACTTAAACTTCAGCGGAATTCCGAGAACAATGGAAGAGTTTCGAAGCATTTTTAAAAGTCAGCGGAATTCCGAGAACAATAGAAGAGTTGTGAAGCAATTTTAAGAGTCAGCGGAATTCCGAGAACAATGGAAGAGTTCCGAAGCATTTTTAAACGTCAGCGGAATTCCGAGAACAATGGAAGAGTTCTGAAGCATTTTTAAAAGTCAGCGGAATTCTGAGAACAATAGAAGAGTTGTGAAGCATTTTTAAGCGTCAGCGGAATTCCGAGAACAATGGAAGAGTTCTGAAGCCTTTTTAAATGTCAGCGGAATTCCGAGAACAATGGAAGAGTTCCGAAGCATTTTTAAATGTCAGCGGAATTCTGAGAACAATGGAAGAGTTCCGAAGCATTTTTAAACTTCAGCAGAATTCCGAGAACAATCGAAGAGTTCCGAAGCATACTTAAACTTCAGCAGAATTCCGAGAACAATGGAAGAGTTCTGAAGCATTTTTTAAAGTCAGCGGAATAACGAGAACAATGGAAGAGTTGTGAAGCATTTTTAAACGTCAGTGGAATTCCAAGAACAATGGAAGAGTTGTGAAGCATTTTTAAACGTCAGCGGAATTCCGAGAACAATGGAAGAGTTCCGAAGCATTTTTAAATGTCAGCGGAATTCCGAGAACAATGGAAGAGTTCTGAAGCATTTTTAAACGTCAGCGGATTTTGAAAACAATGGAAGATTTCCGAAGCATTTTTAAACGTCAGCGGAATTTGGAGAACAATCGAAGAGTTCCGAAGCATTTTTAAACTTCAACGGAATTTGGAGAACAATGGAAGAGTTCAGAAGCATTTTTAAAAGTCAGCGGAATTCCGAGAACAATGGAAGAGTTGTGAAGCATTTTTAAACGACAGCGGAATTCCGAGAACAATGGAAGAGTTCCGAAGCATTTTTAAACGTCAGCAGAATTCCAAGAACAATGCAAGAGTTCTGAAGCCTTTTTAAATGTCAGCGGAATTCCGAGAACAATGGAAGAGTTCCGAAGCATTTTTAAACTTCAGAAGAATTCCGAGAACAATGGAAGAGTTCCGAAGCATTCTTAAACTTCAGCGGAATTCCGAAAACAATGGAAGAGTTCCGAAGCATTTTTAAATGTCAGCGGAATTCCGAGAACAATAGAAGAGTTGTGAAGCATTTTTAAGCGTCAGCAGAATTCCGAGAACAATGGAAGAGTTCCGAAGCATTCTTAAACTTCAGCGGAATTCCGAGAACAATGGAAGAGTTCCGAAGCATTTTTAAAAGTCAGCGGAATTCCGAGAACAATGGAAGAGTTCCGAAGCATTTTTAAACTTCAGCAGAATTCCTGGATCAATGGAAGAGTTCCGAAACATTTTTAAAAGTCAGCAGAACTCCGAGAACAATAGAAGGGTACCAAAGCATGTTTAAACTTCAGCGGAATTCTGAGAACAATGTAAGAGTTCCGAAGCATTTTTAAACTTCACCGGAATTCCGAGAACAATGGAAGATTTCCGAAGCATTTTTAAACGTCAGCGGAATTCTGCGAACACTGGAAGAGTTCCGAAGCATTTTTAAACTTCAGCGGAATTTGGAGAACAATCGAAGAGTTCCGAAGCATTTTTAAAAGTCAGCGGAATTCCGAGAACACTGGAAGAGTTCCGAAGCATTTTTTAACTTCAGCGGAATTTGGAGAACAATCGAAGAGTTCCGAAGCATTTTTAAAAGTCAGCGGAATTCCGAGAACAATGGAAGAGTTCCGAAGCATTTTTAAACGTCAGCGGAATTCCGAGAACAATGGAAGAGTTCTGAAGCATTTTTAAAAGTCAGCGGAATTCTGAGAACAATAGAAGAGTTGTGAAGCATTTTTAAGCGTCAGCGGAATTCCGAGAACAATGGAAGAATTCCGAAGCATTTTTAAACTTCAAAACTTCAGCGGAATTCTTAGAACAATGGAAGAGTTCCAAAGCATTTTTAAAAGTCAGCAGAATTCCGAGAACAAAAGAAGGGTACCAAAGCATGTTTAAACTTCAGCGGAATTCTTAGAACAATGTAAGCGTTCCGAAGCATTTTTAAACTTCACCGCAATTCCGAGAACAATGGAAGAGTTCCGAAGCATTTTTAAACGTCAGCGGAATTCCGAGAACAATGGAAGAGTTCCGAAGCATTTTTAAACGTCAGCGGAATTCCGAGAACAATGGAAGAGTTCCGAAGCATTTTTAAATGTAAGCGGAATTCTGAGAACAATGGAAGAGTTCCGAAGCATTTTTAAACTTCAGCAGAATTCCGAGAACAATGGAAGAGTTCCGAAGCATACTTAAACTTCAGCGGAATTCCGAGAACAATGGAAGAGTTTCGAAGCATTTTTAAAAGTCAGCGGAATTCCGAGAACAATAGAAGAGTTGTGAAGCAATTTTAAGAGTCAGCGGAATTCCGAGAACAATGGAAGATTTCCGAAGCATTTTTAAACGTCAGCGGAATTCCGAGAACAATGGAAGAGTTCCGAAGCATTTTTAAACTTCAGCGGAATTTGGAGAACAATCGAAGAGTTCCGAAGCATTTTTAAAAGTCAGCGGAATTCCGAGAACAATGGAAGAGTTCCGAAGCATTTTTAAACGTCAGCGGAATTCCGAGAACAATGGAAGAGTTCTGAAGCATTTTTAAAAGTCAGCGGAATTCTGAGAACAATAGAAGAGTTGTGAAGCATTTTTAAGCGTCAGCGGAATTCCGAGAACAATGGAAGAATTCCGAAGCATTTTTAAACTTCAAAACTTCAGCGGAATTCTTAGAACAATGGAAGAGTTCCAAAGCATTTTTAAAAGTCAGCAGAATTCCGAGAACAAAAGAAGGGTACCAAAGCATGTTTAAACTTCAGCGGAATTCTTAGAACAATGTAAGCGTTCCGAAGCATTTTTAAACTTCACCGCAATTCCGAGAACAATGGAAGAGTTCCGAAGCATTTTTAAACGTCAGCGGAATTCCGAGAACAATGGAAGAGTTCCGAAGCATTTTTAAACGTCAGCGGAATTCCGAGAACAATGGAAGAGTTCCGAAGCATTTTTAAATGTAAGCGGAATTCTGAGAACAATGGAAGAGTTCCGAAGCATTTTTAAACTTCAGCAGAATTCCGAGAACAATGGAAGAGTTCCGAAGCATACTTAAACTTCAGCGGAATTCCGAGAACAATGGAAGAGTTTCGAAGCATTTTTAAAAGTCAGCGGAAATCCGAGAACAATAGAAGAGTTGTGAAGCAATTTTAAGAGTCAGCGGAATTCCGAGAACAATGGAAGATTTCCGAAGCATTTTTAAACGTCAGCGGAATTCCGAGAACAATGGAAGAGTTCCGAAGCATTTTTAAACTTCAGCGGAATTTGGAGAACAATCGAAGAGTTCCGAAGCATTTTTAAAAGTCAGCGGAATTCCG
Organism: Phyllobates terribilis; assembly: GCF_046119375.1. Lineage (NCBI taxonomy): Eukaryota > Metazoa > Chordata > Amphibia > Anura > Dendrobatidae > Phyllobates > Phyllobates terribilis. The sequence continues at coordinate 6,407,139 of NW_027362788.1, read as the reverse complement.
AGAACAATGGAAGCTTTGTGAAGCATTTTTAAACGTCAGCGGAATTCCGAGAACAATGGAAGAGTTCCGAAGCATTTTTAAACGTCAGCGGAATTCCGAGAACAATGGAAGAGTTCTGAAGCCTTTTTAAATGTCAGCGGAATTCCGAGAACAATGGAAAAGTTCCGATGCATTTTTAAATGTCAGCGGAATTCTGAGAACAATGGAAGAGTTCCGAAGCATACTTAAACTTCAGCGGAATTCCGAGAACAATGGAAGAGTTTCGAAGCATTTTTAAAAGTCAGCGGAATTCCGAGAACAATAGAAGAGTTGTGAAGCAATTTTAAGAGTCAGCGGAATTCCGAGAACAATGGAAGAGTTCCGAAGCATTTTTAAACGTCAGCGGAATTCCGAGAACAATGGAAGAGTTCTGAAGCATTTTTAAAAGTCAGCGGAATTCTGAGAACAATAGAAGAGTTGTGAAGCATTTTTAAGCGTCAGCGGAATTCCGAGAACAATGGAAAAGTTCCGAAGCATTTTTAAATGTCAGCGGAATTCAGAGAACAATGGAAGAGTTCCGAAGCATTTTTAAACTTCAGCAGAATTCCGAGAACAATGGAAGAGTTCCGAAGCATACTTAAACTTCAGCGGAATTCCGAGAACAATGGAAGAGTTTCGAAGCATTTTTAAAAGTCAGCGGAATTCCGAGAACAATAGAAGAGTTGTGAAGCAATTTTAAGAGTCAGCGGAATTCCGAGAACAATGGAAGAGTTCTGAAGCATTTTTAAAAGTCAGCGGAATTCTGAGAACAATAGAAGAGTTGTGAAGCATTTTTAAGCGTCAGCGGAATTCCGAGAACAATGGAAGAATTCCGAAGCATTTTTAAACTTCAAAACTTCAGCGGAATTCTTAGAACAATGGAAGAGTTCCAAAGCATTTTTAAAAGTCAGCAGAATTCCAAGAACAATAGAAGGGTACCAAAGCATGTTTAAACTTCAGCGGAATTCTGAGAACAATGTAAGCGTTCCGAAGCATTTTTAAACTTCACCGCAATTCCGAGAACAATGGAAGAGTTCCGAAGCATTTTTAAACGTCAGCGGAATTCCGAGAACAATGGAAGAGTTCCGAAGCATTTTTAAATGTCAGCGGAATTCCGAGAACAATGGAAGAGTTCCGAAGCATTTTTAAACATCAGCAGAATTTTGAAAACAATGGAAGATTTCCGAAGCATTTTTAAAAGTCAGCAGAATTCTGAGAACAATAGAAGAGTTGTGAAGCATTTTTAAGCGTCAGCGGAATTCCGAGAACAATGGAAGAGTTCCGAAGCATTCTTAAACTTCAGCGGAATTCCGAGAACAATGGAAGAGTTCCGAAGCATTTTTAAAAGTCAGCGGAATTCCGAGAACAATAGAAGAGTTCAGAAGCATTTTTAAACTTCAGCAGAATTCCTGGATCAATGGAAGAGTTCCGAAGCATTTATAAACTTCAGCGGAATTTGGAGAACAATCGAAGAGTTCCGAAGCATTTTTAAAAGTCAGCGGAATTCCTAGAACACTGGAAGAGTTCCGAAGCATTTTTAAACTTCAGCGGAATTTGGAGAACAATCTAACAGTTCCGAAGCATTTTTAAAAGTCAGCGGAATTCCAAGAACAATGGAAGAGTTGTGAAGCATTTTTAAACGTCAGCGGAATTCCGAGAACAATGGAAGAGTTCCGAAGCATTTTTAAACGTCAGCGGAATTCCGAGAACAATGGAAGAGTTCTGAAGCCTTTTTAAATGTCAGCGGAATTCCGAGAACAATGGAAGACTTCTGAAGCATTTTTAAATGTCATCGGAATTCTGAGAACAATGGAAGAGTTCCGAAGCATTTTTAAATGTCAGCGGAATTCCGAGAACAATAGAAGAGTTCCGAAGCATTTTTAAACGTCAGCGGAATTCCGAGAACAATGGAAGAGTTCCGAAGCATTTTTAAACATCAGCGGAATTTTGAAAACAATGGAAGATTTCCGAAGCATTTTTAAAAGTCAGCAGAATTCTGAGAACAATAGAAGAGTTGTGAAGCATTTTTAAGCGTCAGCGGAATTCCGAGAACAATGGAAGAGTTCCGAAGCATTCTTAAACTTCAGCGGAATTCCGAGAACAATGGAAGAGTTCCGAAGCATTTTTAAAAGTCAGCGGAATTCCGAGAACAATAGAAGAGTTCAGAAGCATTTTTAAACTTCAGCAGAATTCCTGGATCAATGGAAGAGTTCCGAAGCATTTATAAACTTCAGCGGAATTTGGAGAACAATCGAAGAGTTCCGAAGCATTTTTAAAAGTCAGCGGAATTCCTAGAACACTGGAAGAGTTCCGAAGCATTTTTAAACTTCAGCGGAATTTGGAGAACAATCTAACAGTTCCGAAGCATTTTTAAAAGTCAGCGGAATTCCAAGAACAATGGAAGAGTTGTGAAGCATTTTTAAACGTCAGCGGAATTCCGAGAACAATGGAAGAGTTCCGAAGCATTTTTAAACGTCAGCGGAATTCCGAGAACAATGGAAGAGTTCTGAAGCCTTTTTAAATGTCAGCGGAATTCCGAGAACAATGGAAGACTTCTGAAGCATTTTTAAATGTCATCGGAATTCTGAGAACAATGGAAGAGTTCCGAAGCATTTTTAAATGTCAGCGGAATTCCGAGAACAATAGAAGAGTTGTGAAGCATTTTTAAGCGTCAGCGGAATTCCGAGAACAATGGAAGAGTTCCAAAGCATTTTTAAACTTCAGCCGAATTCTGAGAACAATGGAAGAGTTCTGAAGCATTCTTAAATTTCAGCGGAATTCTGAGAACAATGGAAGAGTTTTGAAGCAATTTTAAGCGTCAGCGGAATTCCGACAACAATGGAAGAGTTCAGAAGCATTTTTAAAAGTCAGCGGAATTGTGAGAAAAATAGAAGAGTTGTGAAGCATTTTTAAGCGTCAGCGGAATTCCGAGAACAATGGAAGAGTTCCGAAGCATTCTTAAACTTCAGCAGAATTCCGAGAACAATGGAAGAGTTCCGAAGCATTTTTAAAAGTCAGCGGAATTCCGAGAACAATAGAAGAGTTCCGAAGCATTTTTAAACTTCAGCAGAATTCCTGGATCAATGGAAGAGTTTCGAAGCATTTTTAAAAGTCAGCAGATTTCCGAGAACAATAGAAGGGTACCAAAGCATGTTTAAACTTCAGCGGAATTCTGAGAACAATGTAAGAGTTCCAAAGCATTTTTAAACTTCACCGGAATTCCGAGAACAATGGAAGAGTTCCGAAGCATTTTTAAATGTAAGCGGAATTCTGAGAACAATGGAAGAGTTCCGAAGCATTTTTAAACTTCAGCAGAATTCCGAGAACAATGGAAGAGTTCCGAAGCATACTTAAACTTCAGCGGAATTCCGAGAACAATGGAAGAGTTTCGAAGCATTTTTAAAAGTCAGCGGAAATCCGAGAACAATAGAAGAGTTGTGAAGCAATTTTAAGAGTCAGCGGAATTCCGAGAACAATGGAAGATTTCCGAAGCATTTTTAAACGTCAGCGGAATTCCGAGAACAATGGAAGAGTTCCGAAGCATTTTTAAACTTCAGCGGAATTTGGAGAACAATCGAAGAGTTCCGAAGCATTTTTAAAAGTCAGCGGAATTCCGAGAACAATGGAAGCTTTGTGAAGCATTTTTAAACGTCAGCGGAATTCCGAGAACAATGGAAGAGTTCCGAAGCATTTTTAAACGTCAGCGGAATTCCGAGAACAATGGAAGAGTTCTGAAGCCTTTTTAAATGTCAGCGGAATTCCGAGAACAATGGAAAAGTTCCGATGCATTTTTAAATGTCAGCGGAATTCTGAGAACAATGGAAGAGTTCCGAAGCATACTTAAACTTCAGCGGAATTCCGAGAACAATGGAAGAGTTTCGAAGCATTTTTAAAAGTCAGCGGAATTCCGAGAACAATAGAAGAGTTGTGAAGCAATTTTAAGAGTCAGCGGAATTCCGAGAACAATGGAAGAGTTCCGAAGCATTTTTAAACGTCAGCGGAATTCCGAGAACAATGGAAGAGTTCTGAAGCATTTTTAAAAGTCAGCGGAATTCTGAGAACAATAGAAGAGTTGTGAAGCATTTTTAAGCGTCAGCGGAATTCCGAGAACAATGGAAAAGTTCCGAAGCATTTTTAAATGTCAGCGGAATTCAGAGAACAATGGAAGAGTTCCGAAGCATTTTTAAACTTCAGCAGAATTCCGAGAACAATGGAAGAGTTCCGAAGCATACTTAAACTTCAGCGGAATTCCGAGAACAATGGAAGAGTTTCGAAGCATTTTTAAAAGTCAGCGGAATTCCGAGAACAATAGAAGAGTTGTGAAGCAATTTTAAGAGTCAGCGGAATTCCGAGAACAATGGAAGAGTTCCGAAGCATTTTTAAACGTCAGCGGAATTCCGAGAACAATGGAAGAGTTCCGAAGCATTTTTAAACTTCAGCAGAATTCCTGGATCAATGGAAGAGTTCCGAAACATTTTTAAAAGTCAGCAGAACTCCGAGAACAATAGAAGGGTACCAAAGCATGTTTAAACTTCAGCGGAATTCTGAGAACAATGTAAGAGTTCCGAAGCATTTTTAAACTTCACCGGAATTCCGAGAACAATGGAAGATTTCCGAAGCATTTTTAAACGTCAGCGGAATTCTGCGAACACTGGAAGAGTTCCGAAGCATTTTTAAACTTCAGCGGAATTTGGAGAACAATCGAAGAGTTCCGAAGCATTTTTAAAAGTCAGCGGAATTCCGAGAACACTGGAAGAGTTCCGAAGCATTTTTTAACTTCAGCGGAATTTGGAGAACAATCGAAGAGTTCCGAAGCATTTTTAAAAGTCAGCGGAATTCCGAGAACAATGGAAGAGTTCCGAAGCATTTTTAAACGTCAGCGGAATTCCGAGAACAATGGAAGAGTTCTGAAGCATTTTTAAAAGTCAGCGGAATTCTGAGAACAATAGAAGAGTTGTGAAGCATTTTTAAGCGTCAGCGGAATTCCGAGAACAATGGAAGAATTCCGAAGCATTTTTAAACTTCAAAACTTCAGCGGAATTCTTAGAACAATGGAAGAGTTCCAAAGCATTTTTAAAAGTCAGCAGAATTCCGAGAACAAAAGAAGGGTACCAAAGCATGTTTAAACTTCAGCGGAATTCTTAGAACAATGTAAGCGTTCCGAAGCATTTTTAAACTTCACCGCAATTCCGAGAACAATGGAAGAGTTCCGAAGCATTTTTAAACGTCAGCGGAATTCCGAGAACAATGGAAGAGTTCCGAAGCATTTTTAAACGTCAGCGGAATTCCGAGAACAATGGAAGAGTTCCGAAGCATTTTTAAATGTAAGCGGAATTCTGAGAACAATGGAAGAGTTCCGAAGCATTTTTAAACTTCAGCAGAATTCCGAGAACAATGGAAGAGTTCCGAAGCATACTTAAACTTCAGCGGAATTCCGAGAACAATGGAAGAGTTTCGAAGCATTTTTAAAAGTCAGCGGAATTCCGAGAACAATAGAAGAGTTGTGAAGCAATTTTAAGAGTCAGCGGAATTCCGAGAACAATGGAAGATTTCCGAAGCATTTTTAAACGTCAGCGGAATTCCGAGAACAATGGAAGAGTTCCGAAGCATTTTTAAACTTCAGCGGAATTTGGAGAACAATCGAAGAGTTCCGAAGCATTTTTAAAAGTCAGCGGAATTCCGAGAACAATGGAAGAGTTCCGAAGCATTTTTAAACGTCAGCGGAATTCCGAGAACAATGGAAGAGTTCTGAAGCATTTTTAAAAGTCAGCGGAATTCTGAGAACAATAGAAGAGTTGTGAAGCATTTTTAAGCGTCAGCGGAATTCCGAGAACAATGGAAGAATTCCGAAGCATTTTTAAACTTCAAAACTTCAGCGGAATTCTTAGAACAATGGAAGAGTTCCAAAGCATTTTTAAAAGTCAGCAGAATTCCGAGAACAAAAGAAGGGTACCAAAGCATGTTTAAACTTCAGCGGAATTCTTAGAACAATGTAAGCGTTCCGAAGCATTTTTAAACTTCACCGCAATTCCGAGAACAATGGAAGAGTTCCGAAGCATTTTTAAACGTCAGCGGAATTCCGAGAACAATGGAAGAGTTCCGAAGCATTTTTAAACGTCAGCGGAATTCCGAGAACAATGGAAGAGTTCCGAAGCATTTTTAAATGTAAGCGGAATTCTGAGAACAATGGAAGAGTTCCGAAGCATTTTTAAACTTCAGCAGAATTCCGAGAACAATGGAAGAGTTCCGAAGCATACTTAAACTTCAGCGGAATTCCGAGAACAATGGAAGAGTTTCGAAGCATTTTTAAAAGTCAGCGGAAATCCGAGAACAATAGAAGAGTTGTGAAGCAATTTTAAGAGTCAGCGGAATTCCGAGAACAATGGAAGATTTCCGAAGCATTTTTAAACGTCAGCGGAATTCCGAGAACAATGGAAGAGTTCCGAAGCATTTTTAAACTTCAGCGGAATTTGGAGAACAATCGAAGAGTTCCGAAGCATTTTTAAAAGTCAGCGGAATTCCGAGAACAATGGAAGCTTTGTGAAGCATTTTTAAACGTCAGCGGAATTCCGAGAACAATGGAAGAGTTCCGAAGCATTTTTAAACGTCAGCGGAATTCCGAGAACAATGGAAGAGTTCTGAAGCCTTTTTAAATGTCAGCGGAATTCCGAGAACAATGGAAAAGTTCCGATGCATTTTTAAATGTCAGCGGAATTCTGAGAACAATGGAAGAGTTCCGAAGCATACTTAAACTTCAGCGGAATTCCGAGAACAATGGAAGAGTTTCGAAGCATTTTTAAAAGTCAGCGGAATTTCCGAGAACAATAGAAGAGTTGTGAAGCAATTTTAAGAGTCAGCGGAATTCCGAGAACAATGGAAGAGTTCCGAAGCATTTTTAAACGTCAGCGGAATTCCGAGAACAATGGAAGAGTTCTGAAGCATTTTTAAAAGTCAGCGGAATTCTGAGAACAATAGAAGAGTTGTGAAGCATTTTTAAGCGTCAGCGGAATTCCGAGAACAATGGAAAAGTTCCGAAGCATTTTTAAATGTCAGCGGAATTCAGAGAACAATGGAAGAGTTCCGAAGCATTTTTAAACTTCAGCAGAATTCCGAGAACAATGGAAGAGTTCCGAAGCATACTTAAACTTCAGCGGAATTCCGAGAACAATGGAAGAGTTTCGAAGCATTTTTAAAAGTCAGCGGAATTCCGAGAACAATAGAAGAGTTGTGAAGCAATTTTAAGAGTCAGCGGAATTCCGAGAACAATGGAAGAGTTCTGAAGCATTTTTAAAAGTCAGCGGAATTCTGAGAACAATAGAAGAGTTGTGAAGCATTTTTAAGCGTCAGCGGAATTCCGAGAACAATGGAAGAATTCCGAAGCATTTTTAAACTTCAAAACTTCAGCGGAATTCTTAGAACAATGGAAGAGTTCCAAAGCATTTTTAAAAGTCAGCAGAATTCCAAGAACAATAGAAGGGTACCAAAGCATGTTTAAACTTCAGCGGAATTCTGAGAACAATGTAAGCGTTCCGAAGCATTTTTAAACTTCACCGCAATTCCGAGAACAATGGAAGAGTTCCGAAGCATTTTTAAACGTCAGCGGAATTCCGAGAACAATGGAAGAGTTCCGAAGCATTTTTAAACGTCAGCGGAATTCCGAGAACAATGGAAGAGTTCCGAAGCATTTTTAAACATCAGCAGAATTTTGAAAACAATGGAAGATTTCCGAAGCATTTTTAAAAGTCAGCAGAATTCTGAGAACAATAGAAGAGTTGTGAAGCATTTTTAAGCGTCAGCGGAATTCCGAGAACAATGGAAGAGTTCCGAAGCATTCTTAAACTTCAGCGGAATTCCGAGAACAATGGAAGAGTTCCGAAGCATTTTTAAAAGTCAGCGGAATTCCGAGAACAATAGAAGAGTTCAGAAGCATTTTTAAACTTCAGCAGAATTCCTGGATCAATGGAAGAGTTCCGAAGCATTTATAAACTTCAGCGGAATTTGGAGAACAATCGAAGAGTTCCGAAGCATTTTTAAAAGTCAGCGGAATTCCTAGAACACTGGAAGAGTTCCGAAGCATTTTTAAACTTCAGCGGAATTTGGAGAACAATCTAACAGTTCCGAAGCATTTTTAAAAGTCAGCGGAATTCCAAGAACAATGGAAGAGTTGTGAAGCATTTTTAAACGTCAGCGGAATTCCGAGAACAATGGAAGAGTTCCGAAGCATTTTTAAACGTCAGCGGAATTCCGAGAACAATGGAAGAGTTCTGAAGCCTTTTTAAATGTCAGCGGAATTCCGAGAACAATGGAAGACTTCTGAAGCATTTTTAAATGTCATCGGAATTCTGAGAACAATGGAAGAGTTCCGAAGCATTTTTAAATGTCAGCGGAATTCCGAGAACAATAGAAGAGTTCCGAAGCATTTTTAAACGTCAGCGGAATTCCGAGAACAATGGAAGAGTTCCGAAGCATTTTTAAACATCAGCGGAATTTTGAAAACAATGGAAGATTTCCGAAGCATTTTTAAAAGTCAGCAGAATTCTGAGAACAATAGAAGAGTTGTGAAGCATTTTTAAGCGTCAGCGGAATTCCGAGAACAATGGAAGAGTTCCGAAGCATTCTTAAACTTCAGCGGAATTCCGAGAACAATGGAAGAGTTCCGAAGCATTTTTAAAAGTCAGCGGAATTCCGAGAACAATAGAAGAGTTCAGAAGCATTTTTAAACTTCAGCAGAATTCCTGGATCAATGGAAGAGTTCCGAAGCATTTATAAACTTCAGCGGAATTTGGAGAACAATCGAAGAGTTCCGAAGCATTTTTAAAAGTCAGCGGAATTCCTAGAACACTGGAAGAGTTCCGAAGCATTTTTAAACTTCAGCGGAATTTGGAGAACAATCTAACAGTTCCGAAGCATTTTTAAAAGTCAGCGGAATTCCAAGAACAATGGAAGAGTTGTGAAGCATTTTTAAACGTCAGCGGAATTCCGAGAACAATGGAAGAGTTCCGAAGCATTTTTAAACGTCAGCGGAATTCCGAGAACAATGGAAGAGTTCTGAAGCCTTTTTAAATGTCAGCGGAATTCCGAGAACAATGGAAGACTTCTGAAGCATTTTTAAATGTCATCGGAATTCTGAGAACAATGGAAGAGTTCCGAAGCATTTTTAAATGTCAGCGGAATTCCGAGAACAATAGAAGAGTTGTGAAGCATTTTTAAGCGTCAGCGGAATTCCGAGAACAATGGAAGAGTTCCAAAGCATTTTTAAACTTCAGCCGAATTCTGAGAACAATGGAAGAGTTCTGAAGCATTCTTAAATTTCAGCGGAATTCTGAGAACAATGGAAGAGTTTTGAAGCAATTTTAAGCGTCAGCGGAATTCCGACAACAATGGAAGAGTTCAGAAGCATTTTTAAAAGTCAGCGGAATTGTGAGAAAAATAGAAGAGTTGTGAAGCATTTTTAAGCGTCAGCGGAATTCCGAGAACAATGGAAGAGTTCCGAAGCATTCTTAAACTTCAGCAGAATTCCGAGAACAATGGAAGAGTTCCGAAGCATTTTTAAAAGTCAGCGGAATTCCGAGAACAATAGAAGAGTTCCGAAGCATTTTTAAACTTCAGCAGAATTCCTGGATCAATGGAAGAGTTTCGAAGCATTTTTAAAAGTCAGCAGATTTCCGAGAACAATAGAAGGGTACCAAAGCATGTTTAAACTTCAGCGGAATTCTGAGAACAATGTAAGAGTTCCAAAGCATTTTTAAACTTCACCGGAATTCCGAGAACAATGGAAGAGTTCCGAAGCATTTTTAAATGTAAGCGGAATTCTGAGAACAATGGAAGAGTTCCGAAGCATTTTTAAACTTCAGCAGAATTCCGAGAACAATGGAAGAGTTCCGAAGCATACTTAAACTTCAGCGGAATTCCGAGAACAATGGAAGAGTTTCGAAGCATTTTTAAAAGTCAGCGGAAATCCGAGAACAATAGAAGAGTTGTGAAGCAATTTTAAGAGTCAGCGGAATTCCGAGAACAATGGAAGATTTCCGAAGCATTTTTAAACGTCAGCGGAATTCCGAGAACAATGGAAGAGTTCCGAAGCATTTTTAAACTTCAGCGGAATTTGGAGAACAATCGAAGAGTTCCGAAGCATTTTTAAAAGTCAGCGGAATTCCGAGAACAATGGAAGCTTTGTGAAGCATTTTTAAACGTCAGCGGAATTCCGAGAACAATGGAAGAGTTCCGAAGCATTTTTAAACGTCAGCGGAATTCCGAGAACAATGGAAGAGTTCTGAAGCCTTTTTAAATGTCAGCGGAATTCCGAGAACAATGGAAAAGTTCCGATGCATTTTTAAATGTCAGCGGAATTCTGAGAACAATGGAAGAGTTCCGAAGCATACTTAAACTTCAGCGGAATTCCGAGAACAATGGAAGAGTTTCGAAGCATTTTTAAAAGTCAGCGGAATTCCGAGAACAATAGAAGAGTTGTGAAGCAATTTTAAGAGTCAGCGGAATTCCGAGAACAATGGAAGAGTTCCGAAGCATTTTTAAACGTCAGCGGAATTCCGAGAACAATGGAAGAGTTCTGAAGCATTTTTAAAAGTCAGCGGAATTCTGAGAACAATAGAAGAGTTGTGAAGCATTTTTAAGCGTCAGCGGAATTCCGAGAACAATGGAAAAGTTCCGAAGCATTTTTAAATGTCAGCGGAATTCAGAGAACAATGGAAGAGTTCCGAAGCATTTTTAAACTTCAGCAGAATTCCGAGAACAATGGAAGAGTTCCGAAGCATACTTAAACTTCAGCGGAATTCCGAGAACAATGGAAGAGTTTCGAAGCATTTTTAAAAGTCAGCGGAATTCCGAGAACAATAGAAGAGTTGTGAAGCAATTTTAAGAGTCAGCGGAATTCCGAGAACAATGGAAGAGTTCCGAAGCATTTTTAAACGTCAGCGGAATTCCGAGAACAATGGAAGAGTTCTGAAGCATTTGTAAAAGTCAGCGGAATTCTGAGAACAATAGAAGAGTTGTGAAGCATTTTTAAGCGTCAGCGGAATTCCGAGAACAATGGAAGAATTCCGAAGCATTTTTAAACTTCAAAACTTCAGCGGAATTCTTAGAACAATGGAAGAGTTCCAAAGCATTTTTAAAAGTCAGCAGAATTCCAAGAACAATAGAAGGGTACCAAAGCATGTTTAAACTTCAGCGGAATTCTGAGAACAATGGAAGAGTTCCGAAGCATTTTTAAACGTCAGCGGAATTCCGAGAACAATGGAAGAGTTCCGAAGCATTTTTAAACGTCAGCGGAATTCCGAGAACAATGGAAGAGTTCCGAAGCATTTTTAAACATCAGCGGAATTTTGAAAACAATGGAAGATTTCCGAAGCATTTTTAAAAGTCAGCAGAATTCTGAGAACAATAGAAGAGTTGTGAAGCATTTTTAAGCGTCAGCGGAATTCCGAGAACAATGGAAGAGTTCCGAAGCATTCTTAAACTTCAGCGGAATTCCGAGAACAATGGAAGAGTTCCGAAGCATTTTTAAAAGTCAGCGGAATTCCGAGAACAATAGAAGAGTTCAGAAGCATTTTTAAACTTCAGCAGAATTCCTGGATCAATGGAAGAGTTCCGAAGCATTTATAAACTTCAGCGGAATTTGGAGAACAATCGAAGAGTTCCGAAGCATTTTTAAAAGTCAGCGGAATTCCTAGAACACTGGAAGAGTTCCGAAGCATTTTTAAACTTCAGCGGAATTTGGAGAACAATCTAACAGTTCCGAAGCATTTTTAAAAGTCAGCGGAATTCCAAGAACAATGGAAGAGTTGTGAAGCATTTTTAAACGTCAGCGGAATTCCGAGAACAATGGAAGAGTTCCGAAGCATTTTTAAACGTCAGCGGAATTCCGAGAACAATGGAAGAGTTCTGAAGCCTTTTTAAATGTCAGCGGAATTCCGAGAACAATGGAAGACTTCTGAAGCATTTTTAAATGTCATCGGAATTCTGAGAACAATGGAAGAGTTCCGAAGCATTTTTAAATGTCAGCGGAATTCCGAGAACAATAGAAGAGTTCCGAAGCATTTTTAAACGTCAGCGGAATTCCGAGAACAATGGAAGAGTTCCGAAGCATTTTTAAACATCAGCGGAATTTTGAAAACAATGGAAGATTTCCGAAGCATTTTTAAAAGTCAGCAGAATTCTGAGAACAATAGAAGAGTTGTGAAGCATTTTTAAGCGTCAGCGGAATTCCGAGAACAATGGAAGAGTTCCGAAGCATTCTTAAACTTCAGCGGAATTCCGAGAACAATGGAAGAGTTCCGAAGCATTTTTAAAAGTCAGCGGAATTCCGAGAACAATAGAAGAGTTCAGAAGCATTTTTAAACTTCAGCAGAATTCCTGGATCAATGGAAGAGTTCCGAAGCATTTATAAACTTCAGCGGAATTTGGAGAACAATCGAAGAGTTCCGAAGCATTTTTAAAAGTCAGCGGAATTCCTAGAACACTGGAAGAGTTCCGAAGCATTTTTAAACTTCAGCGGAATTTGGAGAACAATCTAACAGTTCCGAAGCATTTTTAAAAGTCAGCGGAATTCCAAGAACAATGGAAGAGTTGTGAAGCATTTTTAAACGTCAGCGGAATTCCGAGAACAATGGAAGAGTTCCGAAGCATTTTTAAACGTCAGCGGAATTCCGAGAACAATGGAAGAGTTCTGAAGCCTTTTTAAATGTCAGCGGAATTCCGAGAACAATGGAAGACTTCTGAAGCATTTTTAAATGTCATCGGAATTCTGAGAACAATGGAAGAGTTCCGAAGCATTTTTAAATGTCAGCGGAATTCCGAGAACAATAGAAGAGTTGTGAAGCATTTTTAAGCGTCAGCGGAATTCCGAGAACAATGGAAGAGTTCCAAAGCATTTTTAAACTTCAGCCGAATTCTGAGAACAATGGAAGAGTTCTGAAGCATTCTTAAATTTCAGCGGAATTCTGAGAACAATGGAAGAGTTTTGAAGCAATTTTAAGCGTCAGCGGAATTCCGACAACAATGGAAGAGTTCAGAAGCATTTTTAAAAGTCAGCGGAATTGTGAGAAAAATAGAAGAGTTGTGAAGCATTTTTAAGCGTCAGCGGAATTCCGAGAACAATGGAAGAGTTCCGAAGCATTCTTAAACTTCAGCAGAATTCCGAGAACAATGGAAGAGTTCCGAAGCATTTTTAAAAGTCAGCGGAATTCCGAGAACAATAGAAGAGTTCCGAAGCATTTTTAAACTTCAGCAGAATTCCTGGATCAATGGAAGAGTTTCGAAGCATTTTTAAAAGTCAGCAGAATTCCGAGAACAATAGAAGGGTACCAAAGCATGTTTAAACTTCAGCGGAATTCTGAGAACAATGTAAGAGTTCCAAAGCATTTTTAAACTTCACCGGAATTCCGAGAACAATGGAAGAGTTCCGAAGCATTTTTAAACGTCAGCGGAATTTTGAAAACAATGGAAGATTTTCGAAGCATTTTTAAACTTCAGCAGAATTCCTGGATCAATGGAAGAGTTCCGAAGCATTTTTAAAAGTCAGCAGAATTCCGAGAACAATAGAAGGGTACCAAAGCATGTTTAAACTTCATCAGAATTCTGAGAACAATGTAAGAGTTCCGAAGCATTTTTAAACTTCACCGGAATTCCGAGAACAATGGAAGAGTTCTGAAGCATTTTTAAACGTCAGCGGAATTTTGAAAACAATGGAAGATTTCCGAAGCATTTTTAAACGTCAGCAGAATTCTGCAAACACTGGAAGAGTTCCGAAGCATTTTTAAACTTCAGCGGAATTTGGAGAACAATCGAAGAGTTCCGAAGCATTTTTAAAAGTCAGTGGAATTCCGAGAACACTGGAAGAGTTCCGTAGCATTTTCAAACTTCAGCGGAATTTGGAGAACAATCAAAGAGTTCCGAAGCATTTTTAAAAGTCAGCGGCATTCCGAGAATAATGGAAGAGTTGTGAAGCATTTTTAAACGTCAGCGGAATTCCGAGAACAATGGAAGAGTTCCGAAGCATTTTTAAATGTCAGCGGAATTCCGAGAACAATGGAAGAGTTCTGAAGCATTTTTAAACGTCAGCGGATTTTGAAAACAATGGAAGATTTCCGAAGCATTTTTAAACGTCAGCGGAATTTGGAGAACAATCGAAGAGTTCCGAAGCATTTTTAAACTTCAACGGAATTTGGAGAACAATGGAAGAGTTCAGAAGCATTTTTAAAAGTCAGCGGAATTCCGAGAACAATGGAAGAGTTGTGAAGCATTTTTAAACGACAGCGGAATTCCGAGAACAATGGAAGAGTTCCGAAGCATTTTTAAACGTCAGCAGAATTCCAAGAACAATGCAAGAGTTCTGAAGCCTTTTTAAATGTCAGCGGAATTCCGAGAACAATGGAAGAGTTCCGAAGCATTTTTAAACTTCAGAAGAATTCCGAGAACAATGGAAGAGTTCCGAAGCATTCTTAAACTTCAGCGGAATTCCGAAAACAATGGAAGAGTTCCGAAGCATTTTTAAATGTCAGCGGAATTCCGAGAACAATAGAAGAGTTGTGAAGCATTTTTAAGCGTCAGCAGAATTCCGAGAACAATGGAAGAGTTCCGAAGCATTCTTAAACTTCAGCGGAATTCCGAGAACAATGGAAGAGTTCCGAAGCATTTTTAAAAGTCAGCGGAATTCCGAGAACAATGGAAGAGTTCCGAAGCATTTTTAAACTTCAGCGGAATTTGGAGAACAATCGAAGAGTTCCGAAGCATTTTTAAACTTCACCGGAATTCCGAGAACAATGGAAGAGTTCCGAAGCATTTTTAAACGTCAGCGGAATTTTGAAAACAATGGAAGATTTCCGAAGCATTTTTAAACTTCAGCAGAATTCCTGGATCAATGGAAGAGTTCCGAAGCATTTTTAAAAGTCAGCAGAATTCCGAGAACAATAGAAGGGTACCAAAGCATGTTTAAACTTCATCGGAATTCTGAGAACAATGTAAGAGTTCCGAAGCATTTTTAAACTTCACCGGAATTCCGAGAACAATGGAAGAGTTCTGAAGCATTTTTAAACGTCAGCGGAATTTTGAAAACAATGGAAGATTTCCGAAGCATTTTTAAACGTCAGCGGAATTCCGAGAACAATGGAAGAGTTCTGAAGCATTTTTAAAAGTCAGCGGAATTCTGAGAACAATAGAAGAGTTGTGAAGCATTTTTAAGCGTCAGCGGAATTCCGAGAACAATGGAAGAATTCCGAAGCATTTTTAAACTTCAAAACTTCAGCGGAATTCTTAGAACAATGGAAGAGTTCCAAAGCATTTTTAAAAGTCAGCAGAATTCCGAGAACAATAGAAGGGTACCAAAGCATGTTTAAACTTCAGCGGAATTCTGAGAACAATGTAAGCGTTCCGAAGCATTTTTAAACTTCACCACAATTCCGAGAACAATGGAAGAGTTCCGAAGCATTTTTAAACGTCAGCGGAATTCCGAGAACAATGGAAGAGTTCTGAAGCATTTTTAAACTTCAGCGGAATTTTGAAAACAATGGAAGATTTCCGAAGCATTTTTAAACGTCAGCGGAATTCTGCGAACACTGGAAAAGTTCCGAAGCATTTTTAAACTTCAGCAGAATTTGGAGAACAATCGAAGAGTTCCGAGGCATTTTTAAAAGTCAGCGGAATTCCGAGAACAATTTAAGAGTTGTGAAGCATTTTTAAGCGTCAGCGGAATTCCGAGAACAATGGAAGAGTTCCGAAGCATTCTTAAACTTCAGCGGAATTCCGAGAACAATGGAAGAGTTCCGAAGCATTTTTAAAAGTCAGCGGAATTCCGAGAACAATAGAAGAGTTCAGAAGCATTTTTAAACTTCAGCAGAATTCCTGGATCAATGGAAGAGTTCCGAAGCATTTATAAACTTCTGCGGAATTTGGAGAACAATCGAAGAGTTCCGAAGCATTTTTAAAAGTCAGCGGAATTCCTAGAACACTGGAAGAGTTCCGAAGCATTTTTAAACTTCAGCGGAATTTGGAGAACAATCTAACAGTTCCGAAGCATTTTTAAAAGTCAGCGGAATTCCAAGAACAATGGAAGAGTTGTGAAGCATTTTTAAACGTCAGCGGAATTCCGAGAACAATGGAAGAGTTCCGAAGCATTTTTAAACGTCAGCGGAATTCCGAGAACAATGGAAGAGTTCTGAAGCCTTTTTAAATGTCAGCGGAATTCCGAGAACAATGGAAGAGTTCCGAAGCATTTTTAAACGTCAGCGGAATTCCGAGAACAATAGAAGAGTTGTGAAGCATTTTTAAGCGTCAGCGGAATTCCGAGAACAATGGAAGAGTTCCAAAGCATTTTTAAACTTCAGCCGAATTCTGAGAACAATGGTAGAGTTCTGAAGCATTCTTAAATTTCAGCGGAATTCTGAGAACAATGGAAGAGTTTTGAAGCAATTTTAAGCGTCAGCGGAATTCCGACAACAATGGAAGAGTTCAGAAGCATTTTTAAAAGTCAGCGGAATTGTGAGAAAAATAGAAGAGTTGTGAAGCATTTTTAAGCGTCAGCGGAATTCCGAGAACAATGGAAGAGTTCCGAAGCATTCTTAAACTTCAGCAGAATTCCGAGAACAATGGAAGAGTTCCGAAGAATTTTTAAAAGTCAGCGGAATTCCGAGAACAATAGAAGAGTTCCGAAGCATTTTTAAACTTCAGCAGAATTCCTGGATCAATGGAAGAGTTTCGAAGCATTTTTAAAAGTCAGCAGAATTCCGAGAACAATAGAAGGGTACCAAAGCATGTTTAAACTTCAGCGGAATTCTGAGAACAATGTAAGAGTTCCGAAGCATTTTTAAACTTCACCGGAATTCCGAGAACAATGGAAGAGTTCCGAAGCATTTTTAAACGTCAGCGGAATTTTGAAAACAATGGAAGATTTCCGAAGCATTTTTAAACTTCAGCAGAATTCCTGGATCAATGGAAGAGTTCCGAAGCATTTTTAAAAGTCAGCAGAATTCCGAGAACAATAGAAGGGTACCAAAGCATGTTTAAACTTCATCGGAATTCTGAGAACAATGTAAGAGTTCCGAAGCATTTTTAAACTTCACCGGAATTCCGAGAACAATGGAAGAGTTCTGAAGCATTTTTAAACGTCAGCGGAATTTTGAAAACAATGGAAGATTTCCGAAGCATTTTTAAACGTCAGCAGAATTCTGCAAACACTGGAAGAGTTCCGAAGCATTTTTAAACTTCAGCGGAATTTGGAGAACAATCGAAGAGTTCCGAAGCATTTTTAAAAGTCAGCGGAATTCCGAGAACACTGGAAGAGTTCCGAAGCATTTTCAAACTTCAGCGGAATTTGGAGAACAATCAAAGAGTTCCGAAGCATTTTTAAAAGTCAGCGGAATTCCGAGAATAATGGAAGAGTTGTGAAGCATTTTTAAACGTCAGCGGAATTCCGAGAACAATGGAAGAGTTCCGAAGCATTTTTAAATGTCAGCGGAATTCCGAGAACAATGGAAGAGTTCTGAAGCATTTTTAAACGTCAGCGGATTTTGAAAACAATGGAAGATTTCCGAAGCATTTTTAAACGTCAGCGGAATTTGGAGAACAATCGAAGAGTTCCGAAGCATTTTTAAACTTCAACGGAATTTGGAGAACAATGGAAGAGTTCAGAAGCATTTTTAAAAGTCAGCGGAATTCCGAGAACAATGGAAGAGTTGTGAAGCATTTTTAAACGACAGCGGAATTCCGAGAACAATGGAAGAGTTCCGAAGCATTTTTAAACGTAAGCAGAATTCCAAGAACAATGCAAGAGTTCTGAAGCCTTTTTAAATGTCAGCGGAATTCCGAGAACAATGGAAGAGTTCCGAAGCATTTTTAAACTTCAGAAGAATTCCGAGAACAATGGAAGAGTTCCGAAGCATTCTTAAACTTCAGCGGAATTCCGAAAACAATGGAAGAGTTCCGAAGCATTTTTAAATGTCAGCGGAATTCCGAGAACAATAGAAGAGTTGTGAAGCATTCTTAAACTTCAGCGGAATTCCGAGAACAATGGAAGAGTTCCGAAGCATTTTTAAAAGTCAGCGGAATTCCGAGAACAATGGAAGAGTTCCGAAGCATTTTTAAACTTCAGCAGAATTCCTGGATCAATGGAAGAGTTCCGAAACATTTTTAAAAGTCAGCAGAACTCCGAGAACAATAGAAGGGTACCAAAGCATGTTTAAACTTCAGCGGAATTCTGAGAACAATGTAAGAGTTCCGAAGCATTTTTAAACTTCACCGGAATTCCGAGAACAATGGAAGATTTCCGAAGCATTTTTAAACGTCAGCGGAATTCTGCGAACACTGGAAGAGTTCCGAAGCATTTTTAAACTTCAGCGGAATTTGGAGAACAATCGAAGAGTTCCGAAGCATTTTTAAAAGTCAGCGGAATTCCGAGAACACTGGAAGAGTTCCGAAGCATTTTTAAACTTCAGCGGAATTTGGAGAACAATCGAAGAGTTCCGAAGCATTTTTAAAAGTCAGCGGAATTCCGAGAACAATGGAAGAGTTCCGAAGCATTTTTAAACGTCAGCGGAATTCCGAGAACAATGGAAGAGTTCTGAAGCATTTTTAAAAGTCAGCGGAATTCTGAGAACAATAGAAGAGTTGTGAAGCATTTTTAAGCGTCAGCGGAATTCCGAGAACAATGGAAGAATTCCGAAGCATTTTTAAACTTCAAAACTTCAGCGGAATTCTTAGAACAATGGAAGAGTTCCGAAGCATTTTTAAACTTCAGCGGAATTTGGAGAACAATCGAAGAGTTCCGAAGCATTTTTAAAAGTCAGCGGAATTCCGAGAACAATGGAAGCTTTGTGAAGCATTTTTAAACGTCAGCGGAATTCCGAGAACAATGGAAGAGTTCCGAAGCATTTTTAAACGTCAGCGGAATTCCGAGAACAATGGAAGAGTTCTGAAGCCTTTTTAAATGTCAGCGGAATTCCGAGAACAATGGAAAAGTTCCGATGCATTTTTAAATGTCAGCGGAATTCTGAGAACAATGGAAGAGTTCCGAAGCATACTTAAACTTCAGCGGAATTCCGAGAACAATGGAAGAGTTTCGAAGCATTTTTAAAAGTCAGCGGAATTCCGAGAACAATAGAAGAGTTGTGAAGCAATTTTAAGAGTCAGCGGAATTCCGAGAACAATGGAAGAGTTCCGAAGCATTTTTAAACGTCAGCGGAATTCCGAGAACAATGGAAGAGTTCTGAAGCATTTTTAAAAGTCAGCGGAATTCTGAGAACAATAGAAGAGTTGTGAAGCATTTTTAAGCGTCAGCGGAATTCCGAGAACAATGGAAGAGTTCTGAAGCCTTTTTAAATGTCAGCGGAATTCCGAGAACAATGGAAGAGTTCCGAAGCATTTTTAAATGTCAGCGGAATTCTGAGAACAATGGAAGAGTTCCGAAGCATTTTTAAACTTCAGCAGAATTCCGAGAACAATCGAAGAGTTCCGAAGCATACTTAAACTTCAGCAGAATTCCGAGAACAATGGAAGAGTTCTGAAGCATTTTTTAAAGTCAGCGGAATAACGAGAACAATGGAAGAGTTGTGAAGCATTTTTAAACGTCAGTGGAATTCCAAGAACAATGGAAGAGTTGTGAAGCATTTTTAAACGTCAACGGAATTCCGAGAACAATGGAAGAGTTCCGAAGCATTTTTAAATGTCAGCGGAATTCCGAGAACAATGGAAGAGTTCTGAAGCATTTTTAAACGTCAGCGGATTTTGAAAACAATGGAAGATTTCCGAAGCATTTTTAAACGTCAGCGGAATTTGGAGAACAATCGAAGAGTTCCGAAGCATTTTTAAACTTCAACGGAATTTGGAGAACAATGGAAGAGTTCAGAAGCATTTTTAAAAGTCAGCGGAATTCCGAGAACAATGGAAGAGTTGTGAAGCATTTTTAAACGACAGCGGAATTCCGAGAACAATGGAAGAGTTCCGAAGCATTTTTAAACGTCAGCAGAATTCCAAGAACAATGCAAGAGTTCTGAAGCCTTTTTAAATGTCAGCGGAATTCCGAGAACAATGGAAGAGTTCCGAAGCATTTTTAAACTTCAGAAGAATTCCGAGAACAATGGAAGAGTTCCGAAGCATTCTTAAACTTCAGCAGAATTCCGAAAACAATGGAAGAGTTCCGAAGCATTTTTAAATGTCAGCGGAATTCCGAGAACAATAGAAGAGTTGTGAAGCATTTTTAAGCGTCAGCAGAATTCCGAGAACAATGGAAGAGTTCCGAAGCATTCTTAAACTTCAGCGGAATTCCGAGAACAATGGAAGAGTTCCGAAGCATTTTTAAAAGTCAGCGGAATTCCGAGAACAATGGAAGAGTTCCGAAGCATTTTTAAACTTCAGCAGAATTCCTGGATCAATGGAAGAGTTCCGAAACATTTTTAAAAGTCAGCAGAACTCCGAGAACAATAGAAGGGTACCAAAGCATGTTTAAACTTCAGCGGAATTCTGAGAACAATGTAAGAGTTCCGAAGCATTTTTAAACTTCACCGGAATTCCGAGAACAATGGAAGATTTCCGAAGCATTTTTAAACGTCAGCGGAATTCTGCGAACACTGGAAGAGTTCCGAAGCATTTTTAAACTTCAGCGGAATTTGGAGAACAATCGAAGAGTTCCGAAGCATTTTTAAAAGTCAGCGGAATTCCGAGAACACTGGAAGAGTTCCGAAGCATTTTTAAACTTCAGCGGAATTTGGAGAACAATCGAAGAGTTCCGAAGCATTTTTAAAAGTCAGCGGAATTCCGAGAACAATGGAAGAGTTCCGAAGCATTTTTAAACGTCAGCGGAATTCCGAGAACAATGGAAGAGTTCTGAAGCATTTTTAAAAGTCAGCGGAATTCTGAGAACAATAGAAGAGTTGTGAAGCATTTTTAAGCGTCAGCGGAATTCCGAGAACAATGGAAGAATTCCGAAGCATTTTTAAACTTCAAAACTTCAGCGGAATTCTTAGAACAATGGAAGAGTTCCAAAGCATTTTTAAAAGTCAGCAGAATTCCGAGAACAAAAGAAGGGTACCAAAGCATGTTTAAACTTCAGCGGAATTCTTAGAACAATGTAAGCGTTCCGAAGCATTTTTAAACTTCACCGCAATTCCGAGAACAATGGAAGAGTTCCGAAGCATTTTTAAACGTCAGCGGAATTCCGAGAACAATGGAAGAGTTCCGAAGCATTTTTAAACGTCAGCGGAATTCCGAGAACAATGGAAGAGTTCCGAAGCATTTTTAAATGTAAGCGGAATTCTGAGAACAATGGAAGAGTTCCGAAGCATTTTTAAACTTCAGCAGAATTCCGAGAACAATGGAAGAGTTCCGAAGCATACTTAAACTTCAGCGGAATTCCGAGAACAATGGAAGAGTTTCGAAGCATTTTTAAAAGTCAGCGGAATTCCGAGAACAATAGAAGAGTTGTGAAGCAATTTTAAGAGTCAGCGGAATTCCGAGAACAATGGAAGATTTCCGAAGCATTTTTAAACGTCAGCGGAATTCCGAGAACAATGGAAGAGTTCCGAAGCATTTTTAAACTTCAGCGGAATTTGGAGAACAATCGAAGAGTTCCGAAGCATTTTTAAAAGTCAGCGGAATTCCGAGAACAATGGAAGCTTTGTGAAGCATTTTTAAACGTCAGCGGAATTCCGAGAACAATGGAAGAGTTCCGAAGCATTTTTAAACGTCAGCGGAATTCCGAGAACAATGGAAGAGTTCTGAAGCCTTTTTAAATGTCAGCGGAATTCCGAGAACAATGGAAAAGTTCCGATGCATTTTTAAATGTCAGCGGAATTCTGAGAACAATGGAAGAGTTCCGAAGCATACTTAAACTTCAGCGGAATTCCGAGAACAATGGAAGAGTTTCGAAGCATTTTTAAAAGTCAGCGGAATTCCGAGAACAATAGAAGAGTTGTGAAGCAATTTTAAGAGTCAGCGGAATTCCGAGAACAATGGAAGAGTTCCGAAGCATTTTTAAACGTCAGCGGAATTCCGAGAACAATGGAAGAGTTCTGAAGCATTTTTAAAAGTCAGCGGAATTCTGAGAACAATAGAAGAGTTGTGAAGCATTTTTAAGCGTCAGCGGAATTCCGAGAACAATGGAAAAGTTCCGAAGCATTTTTAAATGTCAGCGGAATTCTGAGAACAATGGAAGAGTTCCGAAGCATTTTTAAACTTCAGCAGAATTCCGAGAACAATGGAAGAGTTCCGAAGCATACTTAAACTTCAGCGGAATTCCGAGAACAATGGAAGAGTTTCGAAGCATTTTTAAAAGTCAGCGGAATTCCGAGAACAATAGAAGAGTTGTGAAGCAATTTTAAGAGTCAGCGGAATTCCGAGAACAATGGAAGAGTTCCGAAGCATTTTTAAACGTCAGCGGAATTCCGAGAACAATGGAAGAGTTCTGAAGCATTTTTAAAAGTCAGCGGAATTCTGAGAACAATAGAAGAGTTGTGAAGCATTTTTAAGCGTCAGCGGAATTCCGAGAACAATGGAAGAATTCCGAAGCATTTTTAAACTTCAAAACTTCAGCGGAATTCTTAGAACAATGGAAGAGTTCCAAAGCATTTTTAAAAGTCAGCAGAATTCCAAGAACAATAGAAGGGTACCAAAGCATGTTTAAACTTCAGCGGAATTCTGAGAACAATGTAAGCGTTCCGAAGCATTTTTAAACTTCACCGCAATTCCGAGAACAATGGAAGAGTTCCGAAGCATTTTTAAACGTCAGCGGAATTCCGAGAACAATGGAAGAGTTCCGAAGCATTTTTAAACGTCAGCGGAATTCCGAGAACAATGGAAGAGTTCCGAAGCATTTTTAAATGTAAGCGGAATTCTGAGAACAATGGAAGAGTTCCGAAGCATTTTTAAACTTCAGCAGAATTCCGAGAACAATGGAAGAGTTCCGAAGCATACTTAAACTTCAGCGGAATTCCGAGAACAATGGAAGAGTTTCGAAGCATTTTTAAAAGTCAGCGGAATTCCGAGAACAATAGAAGAGTTGTGAAGCAATTTTAAGAGTCAGCGGAATTCCGAGAACAATGGAAGAGTTCCGAAGCATTTTTAAACGTCAGCGGAATTCCGAGAACAATGGAAGAGTTCCGAAGCATTTTTAAACTTCAGCGGAATTTGGAGAACAATCGAAGAGTTCCGAAGCATTTTTAAAAGTCAGCGGAATTCCGAGAACAATGGAAGCTTTGTGAAGCATTTTTAAACGTCAGCGGAATTCTGAGAACAATGGAAGAGTTCCGAAGCATTTTTAAACGTCAGCGGAATTCCGAGAACAATGGAAGAGTTCTGAAGCCTTTTTAAATGTCAGCGGAATTCCGAGAACAATGGAAAAGTTCCGAAGCATTTTTAAATGTCAGCGGAATTCTGAGAACAATGGAAGAGTTCCGAAGCATTTTTAAACTTCAGCAGAATTCCGAGAACAATGGAAGAGTTCCGAAGCATCCTTAAACTTCAGCGGAATTCCGAGAACAATGGAAGAGTTTCGAAGCATTTTTAAAAGTCAGCGGAATTCCGAGAACAATAGAAGAGTTGTGAAGCAATTTTAAGAGTCAGCGGAATTCCGAGAACAATGGAAGAGTTCCGAAGCATTTTTAAACGTCAGCGGAATTCCGAGAACAATGGAAGAGTTCTGAAGCATTTTTAAAAGTCAGCGGAATTCTGAGAACAATAGAAGAGTTGTGAAGCATTTTTAAGCGTCAGCGGAATTCCGAGAACAATGGAAGAATTCCGAAGCATTTTTAAACTTCAAAACTTCAGCGGAATTCTTAGAACAATGGAAGAGTTCCAAAGCATTTTTAAAAGTCAGCAGAATTCCGAGAACAATAGAAGGGTACCAAAGCATGTTTAAACTTCAGCGGAATCCTGAGAACAATGTAAGCGTTCCGAAGCATTTTTAAACTTCACCGCAATTCCGAGAACAATGGAAGAGTTCCGAAGCATTTTTAAACGTCAGCGGAATTCCGAGAACAATGGAAGATTTCCGAAGCATTTTTAAACGTCAGCGGAATTCTGCGAACACTGGAAAAGTTCCGAAGCATTTTTAAACTTCAGCAGAATTTGCAGAACAATCGAGGAGTTCCGCGGCATTTTTAAAAGTCAGCGGAATTCCGAGAACAATTTAAGAGTTCTGAAGCATTTTTAAACATCAGCGGAATTTTGAAAACAATGGAAGATTTCCGAAGCATTTTTAAAAGTCAGCAGAATTCTGAGAACAATAGAAGAGTTGTGAAGCATTTTTAAGCGTCAGCGGAATTCCGAGAACAATGGAAGAGTTCCGAAGCATTCTTAAACTTCAGCGGAATTCCGAGAACAATGGAAGAGTTCCGAAGCATTTTTAAAAGTCAGCGGAATTCCGAGAACAATAGAAGAGTTCAGAAGCATTTTTAAACTTCAGCAGAATTCCTGGATCAATGGAAGAGTTCCGAAGCATTTTTAAAAGTCAGCGGAATTCCGAGAACAATAGAAGAGTTCCGAAGCATTTTTAAATGTAAGCGGAATTCTGAGAACAATGGAAGAGTTCCGAAGCATTTTTAAACTTCAGCAGAATTCCGAGAACAATGGAAGAGTTCCGAAGCATACTTAAACTTCAGCGGAATTCCGAGAACAATGGAAGAGTTTCGAAGCATTTTTAAAAGTCAGCGGAATTCCGAGAACAATAGAAGAGTTGTGAAGCAATTTTAAGAGTCAGCGGAATTCCGAGAACAATGGAAGAGTTCCGAAGCATTTTTAAACGTCAGCGGAATTCCGAGAACAATGGAAGAGTTCCGAAGCATTTTTAAACTTCAGCGGAATTTGGAGAACAATCGAAGAGTTCCGAAGCATTTTTAAAAGTCAGCGGAATTCCGAGAACAATGGAAGCTTTGTGAAGCATTTTTAAACGTCAGCGGAATTCTGAGAACAATGGAAGAGTTCCGAAGCATTTTTAAACGTCAGCGGAATTCCGAGAACAATGGAAGAGTTCTGAAGCCTTTTTAAATGTCAGCGGAATTCCGAGAACAATGGAAAAGTTCCGAAGCATTTTTAAATGTCAGCGGAATTCTGAGAACAATGGAAGAGTTCCGAAGCATTTTTAAACTTCAGCAGAATTCCGAGAACAATGGAAGAGTTCCGAAGCATCCTTAAACTTCAGCGGAATTCCGAGAACAATGGAAGAGTTTCGAAGCATTTTTAAAAGTCAGCGGAATTCCGAGAACAATAGAAGAGTTGTGAAGCAATTTTAAGAGTCAGCGGAATTCCGAGAACAATGGAAGAGTTCCGAAGCATTTTTAAACGTCAGCGGAATTCCGAGAACAATGGAAGAGTTCTGAAGCATTTTTAAAAGTCAGCGGAATTCTGAGAACAATAGAAGAGTTGTGAAGCATTTTTAAGCGTCAGCGGAATTCCGAGAACAATGGAAGAATTCCGAAGCATTTTTAAACTTCAAAACTTCAGCGGAATTCTTAGAACAATGGAAGAGTTCCAAAGCATTTTTAAAAGTCAGCAGAATTCCGAGAACAATAGAAGGGTACCAAAGCATGTTTAAACTTCAGCGGAATCCTGAGAACAATGTAAGCGTTCCGAAGCATTTTTAAACTTCACCGCAATTCCGAGAACAATGGAAGAGTTCCGAAGCATTTTTAAACGTCAGCGGAATTCCGAGAACAATGGAAGATTTCCGAAGCATTTTTAAACGTCAGCGGAATTCTGCGAACACTGGAAAAGTTCCGAAGCATTTTTAAACTTCAGCAGAATTTGCAGAACAATCGAGGAGTTCCGAGGCATTTTTAAAAGTCAGCGGAATTCCGAGAACAATTTAAGAGTTCTGAAGCATTTTTAAACATCAGCGGAATTTTGAAAACAATGGAAGATTTCCGAAGCATTTTTAAAAGTCAGCAGAATTCTGAGAACAATAGAAGAGTTGTGAAGCATTTTTAAGCGTCAGCGGAATTCCGAGAACAATGGAAGAGTTCCGAAGCATTCTTAAACTTCAGCGGAATTCCGAGAACAATGGAAGAGTTCCGAAGCATTTTTAAAAGTCAGCGGAATTCCGAGAACAATAGAAGAGTTCAGAAGCATTTTTAAACTTCAGCAGAATTCCTGGATCAATGGAAGAGTTCCGAAGCATTTATAAACTTCAGCGGAATTTGGAGAACAATCGACGAGTTCCGAAGCATTTTTAAAAGTCAGCGGAATTCCTAGAACACTGGAAGAGTTCCGAAGCATTTTTAAACTTCAGCGGAATTTGGAGAACAATCTAACAGTTCCGAAGCATTTTTAAAAGTCAGCGGAATTCCAAGAACAATAGAAGAGTTGTGAAGCATTTTTAAGCGTCAGCGGAATTCCGAGAACAATGGAAGAGTTCCGAAGCATTTTTAAACTTCAGCAGAATTCCGAGAACAATGGAAGAGTTCCGAAGCATTTTTAAACTTCAGCAGAATTCCGAGAACAATGGAAGAGTTCCAAAGCATTCTTAAACTTCAGCGGAATTCCGAAAACAATGGAAGAGTTCCGAATCATTTTTAAATGTCAGCGGAATTCCGAGAACAATAGAAGAGTTGTGAAGCATTTTTAAGCGTCAGCGGAATTCCGACAACAATGGAAGAGTTCCGAAGCATTTTTAAAAGTCAGCGGAATTCTGAGAACAATAGAAGAGTTGCGAAGCATTTTTAAGCGTCAGCGGAATTCCGAGAACAATGGAAGAATTCCGAAGCATTTTTAAACTTCAAAACTTCAGCAGAATTCCGAGAACAATGGAAGACTTCCGAAGCATTCTTAAACTTCAGCGGAATTCCGAGAACAATGGAAGAGTTCCGAAGCATTTTTAAAAGTCAGCGGAATTCCGAGGACAATGGAAGAGTTGTGAAGCATTTTTAAACGTTAGCGGAATACCAGAACAATGGAAGAGTTCCGAAGCATTTTTAAATGTCAGCGGAATTCCGAGAACAATGGAAGAGTTCTGAAGCATTTTTAAACGTCAGCGGATTTTGAAAACAATGGAAGATTTCCGAAGCATTTTTAAACGTCAGCGGAATTCTGCGAACATGGAAGAGTTCCGAAGTATTTTTAAACTTCAGCAGAATTCTGAGAACAATGGAAGAGTTCTGAAGCATTCTTAAACTTCAGTGGAATTCCGAGAACAATGGAACAGTTTTGAAGCAATTTTAAGCGTCAGCGGAATTCCGACAACAATGGAAGAGTTCCGAAGCATTTTTAAAAGTCAGCGGAATTCTGAGAACAATAGAAGAGTTGTGAAGCATTTTTAAGCGTCAGCGGAATTCCGAGAACAATGGAAGAATTCCGAAGCATTTTTAAACTTCAAAACTTCAGAAGAATTCCGAGAACAATGGAAGAGTTCCGAAGCATTCTTAAACTTCAGCGGAATTCCGAGAACAATGGAAGAGTTCCGAAGCATTTTTAAAGGTCAGCGGAATTCCGAGAACAATGGAAGAGTTCCGAAGCATTTTTAAACATCAGCAGAATTCCTGGATCAATGGAAGAGTTCCGAATCATTTTTAAAAGTCAGCAGAATTCCGAGAACAATGGAAGAGTTCCGAAGCATTCTTAAACTTCAGCGGAATTCCGAGAACAATGGAAGAGTTCCGAAGCATTTTTAAAAGTCAGCGGAATTCCGAGAACAATGGAAGAGTTCCGAAGCATTTTTAAACTTCAGCAGAATTCCTGGATCAATGGAAGAGTTCCGAAACATTTTTAAAAGTCAGCAGAACTCCGAGAACAATAGAAGGGTACCAAAGCATGTTTAAACTTCAGCGGAATTCTGAGAACAATGTAAGAGTTCCGAAGCATTTTTAAACTTCACCGGAATTCCGAGAACAATGGAAGATTTCCGAAGCATTTTTAAAAGTCAGCGGAATTCCGAGAACACTGGAAGAGTTCCGAAGCATTTTTAAACTTCAGCGGAATTTGGAGAACAATCGAAGAGTTCCGAAGCATTTTTAAAAGTCAGCGGAATTCCGAGAACAATGGAAGAGTTCCGAAGCATTTTTAAATGTCAGCGGAATTCCGAGAACAATGGAAGAGTTCTGAAGCATTTTTAAACGTCAGCGGATTTTGAAAACAATGGAAGATTTCCGAAGCATTTTTAAACGTCAGCGGAATTCTGCGAACACTGGAAGAGTTCCGAAGCATTTTTAAACTTCAGCGGAATTTGGAGAACAATCGAAGAGTTCCGAAGCAATTTTAAAAGTCAGCGGAATTCCGAGAACAATGGAAGAGTTGTGAAGCATTTTTAAACGTCAGTGGAATTCCAAGAACAAAGGAAGAGTTCCGAAGCATTTTTAAACGTCAGCGGATTTTGAAAACAATGGAAGATTTCCAAAGCATTTTTAAACGTCAGCGGAATTGGGAGAACAATCGAAGAGTTCCGAAGCATTTTTAAACTTCAACGGAATTTGGAGAACAATCGAAGAGTTCCGAAGCAATTTTAAAAGTCAGCGGAATTCCGAGAACAATGGAAGAGTTGTGAAGCATTTTTAAACGTCAGTGGAATTCCAAGAACAATGGAAGAGTTCCGAAGCATTTTTAAATGTCAGCAGAATTCTGAGAACAATGGAAGAGTTCCGAAGCATTTTTAAACGTCAGCGGAATTCCAAGAACAATGGAAGAGTTCTGAAGCCTTTTTAAATGTCAGCGGAATTCCGAGAACAATGGAAGAGTTCCGAAGCATTTTTAAACTTCAGCAGAATTCCGAGAATAATGGAAGAGTTCCGAAGCATTCTTAAACTTCAGCGGAATTCCGAAAACAATGGAAGAGTTCCGAAGCATTTTTAAATGTCAGCGGAATTCCAAGAACAATAGAAGAGTTGTGAAGCATTTTTAAGCGTCAGCGGAATTCCGAGAACAATGGAAGAGTTCCGAAGCATTTTTAAACTTCAGCAGAATTCCGAGAACAATGGAAGAGTTCCGAAGCATTTTTAAACTTCAGCAGAATTCCGAGAACAATGGAAGAGTTCCAAAGCATTCTTAAACTTCAGCGGAATTCCGAAAACAATGGAAGAGTTCCGAATCATTTTTAAATGTCAGCGGAATTCCGAGAACAATAGAAGAGTTGTGAAGCATTTTTAAGCGTCAGCGGAATTCCGACAACAATGGAAGAGTTCCGAAGCATTTTTAAAAGTCAGCGGAATTCTGAGAACAATAGAAGAGTTGCGAAGCATTTTTAAGCGTCAGCGGAATTCCGAGAACAATGGAAGAATTCCGAAGCATTTTTAAACTTCAAAACTTCAGCAGAATTCCGAGAACAATGGAAGACTTCCGAAGCATTCTTAAACTTCAGCGGAATTCCGAGAACAATGGAAGAGTTCCGAAGCATTTTTAAAAGTCAGCGGAATTCCGAGAACAATGGAAGAGTTCCGAAGCATTTTTAAACTTCAGCAGAATTCCGAGAACAATGGAAGAGTTCCGAAGCATTCTTAAACTTCAGCGGAATTCCGAGAACAATGAAAGAGTTCCGAAGCATTTTTAAAAGTCAGCGGAATTCCGAGAACAATAGAAGAGTTCAGAAGCATTTTTAAACTTCAGCAGAATTCCTGGATCAATGGAAGAGTTCCGAAGCATTTTTAAAAGTCAGCGGAATTCCGAGAACAATAGAAGAGTTCCGAAGCATTTTTAAATGTAAGCGGAATTCTGAGAACAATGGAAGAGTTCCGAAGCATTTTTAAACTTCAGCAGAATTCCGAGAACAATGGAAGAGTTCCGAAGCATACTTAAACTTCAGCGGAATTCCGAGAACAATGGAAGAGTTTCGAAGCATTTTTAAAAGTCAGCGGAATTCCGAGAACAATAGAAGAGTTGTGAAGCAATTTTAAGAGTCAGCGGAATTCCGAGAACAATGGAAGAGTTCCGAAGCATTTTTAAACGTCAGCGGAATTCCGAGAACAATGGAAGAGTTCCGAAGCATTTTTAAACTTCAGCGGAATTTGGAGAACAATCGAAGAGTTCCGAAGCATTTTTAAAAGTCAGCGGAATTCCGAGAACAATGGAAGCTTTGTGAAGCATTTTTAAACGTCAGCGGAATTCTGAGAACAATGGAAGAGTTCCGAAGCATTTTTAAACGTCAGCGGAATTCCGAGAACAATGGAAGAGTTCTGAAGCCTTTTTAAATGTCAGCGGAATTCCGAGAACAATGGAAAAGTTCCGAAGCATTTTTAAATGTCAGCGGAATTCTGAGAACAATGGAAGAGTTCCGAAGCATTTTTAAACTTCAGCAGAATTCCGAGAACAATGGAAGAGTTCCGAAGCATCCTTAAACTTCAGCGGAATTCCGAGAACAATGGAAGAGTTTCGAAGCATTTTTAAAAGTCAGCGGAATTCCGAGAACAATAGAAGAGTTGTGAAGCAATTTTAAGAGTCAGCGGAATTCCGAGAACAATGGAAGAGTTCCGAAGCATTTTTAAACGTCAGCGGAATTCCGAGAACAATGGAAGAGTTCTGAAGCATTTTTAAAAGTCAGCGGAATTCTGAGAACAATAGAAGAGTTGTGAAGCATTTTTAAGCGTCAGCGGAATTCCGAGAACAATGGAAGAATTCCGAAGCATTTTTAAACTTCAAAACTTCAGCGGAATTCTTAGAACAATGGAAGAGTTCCAAAGCATTTTTAAAAGTCAGCAGAATTCCGAGAACAATAGAAGGGTACCAAAGCATGTTTAAACTTCAGCGGAATCCTGAGAACAATGTAAGCGTTCCGAAGCATTTTTAAACTTCACCGCAATTCCGAGAACAATGGAAGAGTTCCGAAGCATTTTTAAACGTCAGCGGAATTCCGAGAACAATGGAAGATTTCCGAAGCATTTTTAAACGTCAGCGGAATTCTGCGAACACTGGAAAAGTTCCGAAGCATTTTTAAACTTCAGCAGAATTTGCAGAACAATCGAGGAGTTCCGAGGCATTTTTAAAAGTCAGCGGAATTCCGAGAACAATTTAAGAGTTCTGAAGCATTTTTAAACATCAGCGGAATTTTGAAAACAATGGAAGATTTCCGAAGCATTTTTAAAAGTCAGCAGAATTCTGAGAACAATAGAAGAGTTGTGAAGCATTTTTAAGCGTCAGCGGAATTCCGAGAACAATGGAAGAGTTCCGAAGCATTCTTAAACTTCAGCGGAATTCCGAGAACAATGGAAGAGTTCCGAAGCATTTTTAAAAGTCAGCGGAATTCCGAGAACAATAGAAGAGTTCAGAAGCATTTTTAAACTTCAGCAGAATTCCTGGATCAATGGAAGAGTTCCGAAGCATTTATAAACTTCAGCGGAATTTGGAGAACAATCGAAGAGTTCCGAAGCATTTTTAAAAGTCAGCGGAATTCCTAGAACACTGGAAGAGTTCCGAAGCATTTTTAAACTTCAGCGGAATTTGGAGAACAATCTAACAGTTCCGAAGCATTTTTAAAAGTCAGCGGAATTCCAAGAACAATAGAAGAGTTGTGAAGCATTTTTAAGCGTCAGCGGAATTCCGAGAACAATGGAAGAGTTCCGAAGCATTTTTAAACTTCAGCAGAATTCCGAGAACAATGGAAGAGTTCCGAAGCATTTTTAAACTTCAGCAGAATTCCGAGAACAATGGAAGAGTTCCAAAACATTCTTAAACTTCAGCGGAATTCCGAAAACAATGGAAGAGTTCCGAATCATTTTTAAATGTCAGCGGAATTCCGAGAACAATAGAAGAGTTGTGAAGCATTTTTAAGCGTCAGCGGAATTCCGACAACAATGGAAGAGTTCCGAAGCATTTTTAAAAGTCAGCGGAATTCTGAGAACAATAGAAGAGTTGCGAAGCATTTTTAAGCGTCAGCGGAATTCCGAGAACAATGGAAGAATTCCGAAGCATTTTTAAACTTCAAAACTTCAGCAGAATTCCGAGAACAATGGAAGACTTCCGAAGCATTCTTAAACTTCAGCGGAATTCCGAGAACAATGGAAGAGTTCCGAAGCATTTTTAAAAGTCAGCGGAATTCCGAGGACAATGGAAGAGTTGTGAAGCATTTTTAAACGTTAGCGGAATACCAGAACAATGGAAGAGTTCCGAAGCATTTTTAAATGTCAGCGGAATTCCGAGAACAATGGAAGAGTTCTGAAGCATTTTTAAACGTCAGCGGATTTTGAAAACAATGGAAGATTTCCGAAGCATTTTTAAACGTCAGCGGAATTCTGCGAACATGGAAGAGTTCCGAAGTATTTTTAAACTTCAGCAGAATTCTGAGAACAATGGAAGAGTTCTGAAGCATTCTTAAACTTCAGTGGAATTCCGAGAACAATGGAACAGTTTTGAAGCAATTTTAAGCGTCAGCGGAATTCCGACAACAATGGAAGAGTTCCGAAGCATTTTTAAAAGTCAGCGGAATTCTGAGAACAATAGAAGAGTTGTGAAGCATTTTTAAGCGTCAGCGGAATTCCGAGAACAATGGAAGAATTCCGAAGCATTTTTAAACTTCAAAACTTCAGAAGAATTCCGAGAACAATGGAAGAGTTCCGAAGCATTCTTAAACTTCAGCGGAATTCCGAGAACAATGGAAGAGTTCCGAAGCATTTTTAAAGGTCAGCGGAATTCCGAGAACAATGGAAGAGTTCCGAAGCATTTTTAAACATCAGCAGAATTCCTGGATCAATGGAAGAGTTCCGAATCATTTTTAAAAGTCAGCAGAATTCCGAGAACAATGGAAGAGTTCCGAAGCATTCTTAAACTTCAGCGGAATTCCGAGAACAATGGAAGAGTTCCGAAGCATTTTTAAAAGTCAGCGGAATTCCGAGAACAATGGAAGAGTTCCGAAGCATTTTTAAACTTCAGCAGAATTCCTGGATCAATGGAAGAGTTCCGAAACATTTTTAAAAGTCAGCAGAACTCCGAGAACAATAGAAGGGTACCAAAGCATGTTTAAACTTCAGCGGAATTCTGAGAACAATGTAAGAGTTCCGAAGCATTTTTAAACTTCACCGGAATTCCGAGAACAATGGAAGATTTCCGAAGCATTTTTAAAAGTCAGCGGAATTCCGAGAACACTGGAAGAGTTCCGAAGCATTTTTAAACTTCAGCGGAATTTGGAGAACAATCGAAGAGTTCCGAAGCATTTTTAAAAGTCAGCGGAATTCCGAGAACAATGGAAGAGTTCCGAAGCATTTTTAAATGTCAGCGGAATTCCGAGAACAATGGAAGAGTTCTGAAGCATTTTTAAACGTCAGCGGATTTTGAAAACAATGGAAGATTTCCGAAGCATTTTTAAACGTCAGCGGAATTCTGCGAACACTGGAAGAGTTCCGAAGCATTTTTAAACTTCAGAGGAATTTGGAGAACAATCGAAGAGTTCCGAAGCAATTTTAAAAGTCAGCGGAATTCCGAGAACAATGGAAGAGTTGTGAAGCATTTTTAAACGTCAGTGGAATTCCAAGAACAAAGGAAGAGTTCCGAAGCATTTTTAAACGTCAGCGGATTTTGAAAACAATGGAAGATTTCCGAAGCATTTTTAAACGTCAGCGGAATTGGGAGAACAATCGAAGAGTTCCGAAGCATTTTTAAACTTCAACGGAATTTGGAGAACAATCGAAGAGTTCCGAAGCAATTTTAAAAGTCAGCGGAATTCCGAGAACAATGGAAGAGTTGTGAAGCATTTTTAAACGTCAGTGGAATTCCAAGAACAATGGAAGAGTTCCGAAGCATTTTTAAATGTCAGCAGAATTCTGAGAACAATGGAAGAGTTCCGAAGCATTTTTAAACGTCAGCGGAATTCCAAGAACAATGGAAGAGTTCTGAAGCCTTTTTAAATGTCAGCGGAATTCCGAGAACAATGGAAGAGTTCCGAAGCATTTTTAAACTTCAGCAGAATTCCGAGAATAATGGAAGAGTTCCGAAGCATTCTTAAACTTCAGCGGAATTCCGAAAACAATGGAAGAGTTCCGAAGCATTTTTAAATGTCAGCGGAATTCCAAGAACAATAGAAGAGTTGTGAAGCATTTTTAAGCGTCAGCGGAATTCCGAGAACAATGGAAGAGTTCCGAAGCATTTTTAAACTTCAGCAGAATTCCGAGAACAATGGAAGAGTTCCGAAGCATTTTTAAACTTCAGCAGAATTCCGAGAACAATGGAAGAGTTCCAAAGCATTCTTAAACTTCAGCGGAATTCCGAAAACAATGGAAGAGTTCCGAATCATTTTTAAATGTCAGCGGAATTCCGAGAACAATAGAAGAGTTGTGAAGCATTTTTAAGCGTCAGCGGAATTCCGACAACAATGGAAGAGTTCCGAAGCATTTTTAAAAGTCAGCGGAATTCTGAGAACAATAGAAGAGTTGCGAAGCATTTTTAAGCGTCAGCGGAATTCCGAGAACAATGGAAGAATTCCGAAGCATTTTTAAACTTCAAAACTTCAGCAGAATTCCGAGAACAATGGAAGACTTCCGAAGCATTCTTAAACTTCAGCGGAATTCCGAGAACAATGGAAGAGTTCCGAAGCATTTTTAAAAGTCAGCGGAATTCCGAGAACAATGGAAGAGTTCCGAAGCATTTTTAAACTTCAGCAGAATTCCTGGATCAATGGAAGAGTTCCGAAACATTTTTAAAACTCAGCAGAACTCCGAGAACAATAGAAGGGTACCAAAGCATGTTTAAACTTCAGCGGAATTCTGAGAACAATGTAAGAGTTCCGAAGCATTTTTAAACTTCACCGGAATTCCGAGAACAATGGAAGAGTTCCGAATCATTTTTAAATGTCAGAGGAATTCCGAGAACAATAGAAGAGTTGTGAAGCATTTTTAAGCGTCAGCGGAATTCCGACAACAATGGAAGAGTTCCGAAGCATTTTTAAAAGTCAGCGGAATTCTGAGAACAACAGAAGAGTTGCGAAGCATTTTTAAGCGTCAGCGGAATTCCGAGAACAATGGAAGAATTCCGAAGCATTTTTAAACTTCAAAACTTCAGCAGAAT
Source organism: Phyllobates terribilis (assembly GCF_046119375.1). Lineage (NCBI taxonomy): Eukaryota > Metazoa > Chordata > Amphibia > Anura > Dendrobatidae > Phyllobates > Phyllobates terribilis. Next base: position 6,372,213 of record NW_027362788.1, on the reverse strand, counting down.
TCCGAGAACAATGGAAGACTTCCGAAGCATTCTTAAACTTCAGCGGAATTCCGAGAACAATGGAAGAGTTCCGAAGCATTTTTAAAAGTCAGCGGAATTCCGAGAACAATGGAAGAGTTCCGAAGCATTTTTAAACTTCAGCAGAATTCCGAGAACAATGGAAGAGTTCCGAAGCATTTTTAAACTTCAGCAGAATTCCGAGAACAATGGAAGAGTTCCGAAGCATTCTTAAACTTCAGCGGAATTCCGAAAACAATGGAAGAGTTCCGAATCATTCTTAAACTTCAGCGGAATTCCGAGAACAATGGAAGAGTTCCGAAGCATTTTTAAAGGTCAGCGGAATTCCGAGAACAATGGAAGAGTTCCGAAGCATTTTTAAACATCAGCAGAATTCCTGGATCAATGGAAGAGTTCCGAATCATTTTTAAAAGTCAGCAGAATTCCGAGAACAATAGAAGGGTACCAAAGCATGTTTAAACTTCAGCGGAATTCTGAGAACAATGTAAGAGTTCCGAAGCATTTTTAAACTTCACCAGAATTCCGAAAACAATGGAAGAGTTCCGAAGCATTTTTAAACGTCAGCGGAATTCCGAGAACAATGGAAGAGTTCCGAAGCATTTTTAAACGTCAGCGGAATTCCGAGAACAATGGAAGCGTTCTGAAGCATTTTTAAACATCAGCGGAATTTTGAAAACAATGGAAGATTTCCGAAGCATTTTTAAACGTCAGCGGAATTCTGCGAACACTGGAAGAGTTCCGAAGCATTTTTAAACTTCAGCGGAATTTGGAGAACAATCGAAGAGTTCCGAAGCATTTTTAAAAGTCAGCGGAATTCCGAGAACACTGGAAGAGTTCCGAAGCATTTTTAAACTTCAGCGGAATTTGGAGAACAATCGAAGAGTTCCGAAGCATTTTTAAAAGTCAGCGGAATTCCGAGAACAATGGAAGAGTTGTGAAGCATTTTTAAACGTCAGCGGAATTCCGAGAACAATGGAAGAGTTCCGAAGCATTTTTAAACTTCAGCAGAATTCCTGGATTAATGGAAGAGTTCCGAAACATTTTTAAAAGTCAGCAGAACTCCGAGAACAATAGAAGGGTACCAAAGCATGTTTAAACTTCAGCGGAATTCTGAGAACAATGTAAGAGTTCCGAAGCATTTTTAAACTTCACCGGAATTTGGAGAACAATCGAAGAGTTCCGAAGCATTTTTAAAAGTCAGCGGAATTCCGAGAACACTGGAAGAATTCCGAAGCATTTTTAAACTTCAGCGGAATTTGGAGAACAATCGAAAGGTTCCGAAGCATTTTTAAAAGTCAGCGGAATTCCGAGAACAATGGAAGAGTTGTGAAGCATTTTTAAACGTCAGTGGAATTCCAAGAACAAAGGAAGAGTTCCGAAGCATTTTTAAACGTCAGCGGATTTTGAAAACAATGGAAGATTTCCGAAGCATTTTTAAACGTCAGCGGAATTGGGAGAACAATCGAAGAGTTCCGAAGCATTTTTAAACTTCAACGGAATTTGGAGAACAATCGAAGAGTTCCGAAGCAATTTTAAAAGTCAGCGGAATTCCGAGAACAATGGAAGAGTTGTGAAGCATTTTTAAACGTCAGTGGAATTCCAAGAACAATGGAAGAGTTCCGAAGCATTCTTAAACTTCAGCGGAATTCCGAAAACAATGGAAGAGTTCCGAATCATTTTTAAATGTCAGCGGAATTCCGAGAACAATGGAAGAGTTCTGAAGCATTTTTAAACGTCAGCGGATTTTGAAAACAATGGAAGATTTCCGAAGCATTTTTAAACGTCAGCGGAATTTGGAGAACAATCGAAGAGTTCCGAAGCATTTTTAAACTTCAACGGAATTTGGAGAACAATGGAAGAGTTCAGAAGCATTTTTAAAAGTCAGCGGAATTCCGAGAACAATGGAAGAGTTGTGAAGCATTTTTAAACGACAGCGGAATTCCGAGAACAATGGAAGAGTTCCGAAGCATTTTTAAACGTCAGCAGAATTCCAAGAACAATGCAAGAGTTCTGAAGCCTTTTTAAATGTCAGCGGAATTCCGAGAACAATGGAAGAGTTCCGAAGCATTTTTAAACTTCAGAAGAATTCCGAGAACAATGGAAGAGTTCCGAAGCATTCTTAAACTTCAGCGGAATTCCGAAAACAATGGAAGAGTTCCGAAGCATTTTTAAATGTCAGCGGAATTCCGAGAACAATAGAAGAGTTGTGAAGCATTTTTAAGCGTCAGCAGAATTCCGAGAACAATGGAAGAGTTCCGAAGCATTCTTAAACTTCAGCGGAATTCCGAGAACAATGGAAGAGTTCCGAAGCATTTTTAAAAGTCAGTGGAATTCCGAGAACAATGGAAGAGTTCCGAAGCATTTTTAAACTTCAGCAGAATTCCTGGATCAATGGAAGAGTTCCGAAACATTTTTAAAAGTCAGCAGAACTCCGAGAACAATAGAAGGGTACCAAAGCATGTTTAAACTTCAGCGGAATTCTGAGAACAATGTAAGAGTTCCGAAGCATTTTTAAACTTCACCGGAATTCCGAGAACAATGGAAGATTTCCGAAGCATTTTTAAAAGTCAGCGGAATTCCGAGAACACTGGAAGAGTTCCGAAGCATTTTTAAACTTCAGCGGAATTTGGAGAACAATCGAAGAGTTCCGAAGCATTTTTAAAAGTCAGCGGAATTCCGAGAACAATGGAAGAGTTCCGAAGCATTTTTAAATGTCAGCGGAATTCCGAGAACAATGGAAGAGTTCTGAAGCATTTTTAAACGTCAGCGGATTTTGAAAACAATGGAAGATTTCCGAAGCATTTTTAAACGTCAGCGGAATTCTGCGAACACTGGAAGAGTTCCGAAGCATTTTTAAACTTCAGCGGAATTTGGAGAACAATCGAAGAGTTCCGAAGCAATTTTAAAAGTCAGCGGAATTCCGAGAACAATGGAAGAGTTGTGAAGCATTTTTAAACGTCAGTGGAATTCCAAGAACAAAGGAAGAGTTCCGAAGCATTTTTAAACGTCAGCGGATTTTGAAAACAATGGAAGATTTCTGAAGCATTTTTAAACGTCAGCGGAATTGGGAGAACAATCGAAGAGTTCCGAAGCATTTTTAAACTTCAACGGAATTTGGAGAACAATCGAAGAGTTCCGAAGCAATTTTAAAAGTCAGCGGAATTCCGAGAACAATGGAAGAGTTGTGAAGCATTTTTAAACGTCAGTGGAATTCCAAGAACAATGGAAGAGTTCCGAAGCATTTTTAAATGTCAGCAGAATTCTGAGAACAATGGAAGAGTTCCGAAGCATTTTTAAACGTCAGCGGAATTCCAAGAACAATGGAAGAGTTCTGAAGCCTTTTTAAATGTCAGCGGAATTCCGAGAACAATGGAAGAGTTCCGAAGCATTTTTAAACTTCAGCAGAATTCCGAGAATAATGGAAGAGTTCCGAAGCATTCTTAAACTTCAGCGGAATTCCGAAAACAATGGAAGAGTTCCGAAGCATTTTTAAATGTCAGCGGAATTCCAAGAACAATAGAAGAGTTGTGAAGCATTTTTAAGCGTCAGCGGAATTCCGAGAACAATGGAAGAGTTCCGAAGCATTTTTAAACTTCAGCAGAATTCCGAGAACAATGGAAGAGTTCCGAAGCATTTTTAAACTTCAGCAGAATTCCGAGAACAATGGAAGAGTTCCAAAGCATTCTTAAACTTCAGCGGAATTCCGAAAACAATGGAAGAGTTCCGAATCATTTTTAAATGTCAGCGGAATTCCGAGAACAATAGAAGAGTTGTGAAGCATTTTTAAGCGTCAGCGGAATTCCGAGAACAATGGAAGAATTCCGAAGCATTTTTAAACTTCAAAACTTCAGCAGAATTCCGAGAACAATGGAAGATTTCCGAAGCATTCTTAAACTTCAGCGGAATTCCGAGAACAATGGAAGAGTTCCGAAGCATTTTTAAAAGTCAGCGGAATTCCGAGAACAATGGAAGAGTTCCGAAGCATTTTTAAACTTCAGCAGAATTCCTGGATCAATGGAAGAGTTCCGAAACATTTTTAAAAGTCAGCAGAACTCCGAGAACAATAGAAGGGTACCAAAGCATGTTTAAACTTCAGCGGAATTCTGAGAACAATGTAAGAGTTCCGAAGCATTTTTAAACTTCACCGGAATTCCGAGAACAATGGAAGAGTTCCGAAGCATTTTTAAACGTCAGCGGAATTCCGAGAACAATGGAAGAGTTCTGAAGCATTTTTAAACGTCAGCGGAATTTTGAAAACAATGGAAGATTTCCGAAGCATTTTTAAACGTCAGCGGAATTCTGCGAACACTGGAAGAGTTCCGAAGCATTTTTAAACTTCAGCGGAATTTGGAGAACAATCGAAGAGTTCCGAAGCATTTTTAAAAGTCAGCGGAATTCCGAGAACACTGGAAGAATTCCGAAGCATTTTTAAACTTTAGCGGAATTTGGAGAACAATCGAAGAGTTCCGAAGCATTTTTAAAAGTCAGCGGAATTCCGAGAACAATGGAAGAGTTGTGAAGCATTTTTAAACGTTAGCGGAATACCAGAACAATGGAAGAGTTCCGAAGCATTTTTAAATGTCAGCGGAATTCCGAGAACAATGGAAGAGTTCTGAAGCATTTTTAAACGTCAGCGGATTTTGAAAACAATGGAAGATTTCCGAAGCATTTTTAAACGTCAGCGGAATTCTGCGAACATGGAAGAGTTCCGAAGCATTTTTAAACTTCAGCAGAATTCTGAGAACAATGGAAGAGTTCTGAAGCATTCTTAAACTTCAGTGGAATTCCGAGAACAATGGAACAGTTTTGAAGCAATTTTAAGCGTCAGCGGAATTCCGACAACAATGGAAGAGTTCCGAAGCATTTTTAAAAGTCAGCGGAATTCTGAGAACAATAGAAGAGTTGTGAAGCATTTTTAAGCGTCAGCGGAATTCCGAGAACAATGGAAGAATTCCGAAGCATTTTTAAACTTCAAAACTTCAGAAGAATTCCGAGAACAATGGAAGAGTTCCGAAGCATTCTTAAACTTCAGCGGAATTCCGAGAACAATGGAAGAGTTCCGAAGCATTTTTAAAGGTCAGCGGAATTCCGAGAACAATGGAAGAGTTCCGAAGCATTTTTAAACATCAGCAGAATTCCTGGATCAATGGAAGAGTTCCGAATCATTTTTAAAAGTCAGCAGAATTCCGAGAATAATGGAAGAGTTGTGAAGCATTTTTAAACGTCAGTGGAATTCCAAGAACAATGGAAGAGTTCCGAAGCATTTTTAAATGTCAGCAGAATTCTGAGAACAATGGAAGAGTTCCGAAGCATTTTTAAACGTCAGCGGAATTCCAAGAACAATGGAAGAGTTCTGAAGCCTTTTTAAATGTCAGCGGAATTCCGAGAACAATGGAAGAGTTCCGAAGCATTTTTAAACTTCAGCAGAATTCCGAGAATAATGGAAGAGTTCCGAAGCATTCTTAAACTTCAGCGGAATTCCGAAAACAATGGAAGAGTTCCGAAGCATTTTTAAATGTCAGCGGAATTCCGAGAACAATAGAAGAGTTGTGAAGCATTTTTAAGCGTCAGCGGAATTCCGAGAACAATGGAAGAGTTCCGAAGCATTTTTACACTTCAGCAGAATTCCGAGAACAATGGAAGAGTTCCGAAGCATTTTTAAACTTCAGCAGAATTCCGAGAACAATGGAAGAGTTCCGAAGCATTCTTAAACTTCAGCGGAATTCCGAAAACAATGGAAGAGTTCCGAATCATTTTTAAATGTCAGCGGAATTCCGAGAACAATGGAAGAGTTCTGAAGCATTTTTAAACGTCAGCGGATTTTGAAAACAATGGAAGATTTCCGAAGCATTTTTAAACGTCAGCGGAATTTGGAGAACAATCGAAGAGTTCCGAAGCATTTTTAAACTTCAACGGAATTTGGAGAACAATGGAAGAGTTCAGAAGCATTTTTAAAAGTCAGCGGAATTCCGAGAACAATGGAAGAGTTGTGAAGCATTTTTAAACGACAGCGGAATTCCGAGAACAATGGAAGAGTTCCGAAGCATTTTTAAACGTCAGCAGAATTCCAAGAACAATGCAAGAGTTCTGAAGCCTTTTTAAATGTCAGCGGAATTCCGAGAACAATGGAAGAGTTCCGAAGCATTTTTAAACTTCAGAAGAATTCCGAGAACAATGGAAGAGTTCCGAAGCATTCTTAAACTTCAGCGGAATTCCGAAAACAATGGAAGAGTTCCGAAGCATTTTTAAATGTCAGCGGAATTCCGAGAACAATAGAAGAGTTGTGAAGCATTTTTAAGCGTCAGCAGAATTCCGAGAACAATGGAAGAGTTCCGAAGCATTCTTAAACTTCAGCGGAATTCCGAGAACAATGGAAGAGTTCCGAAGCATTTTTAAAAGTCAGCGGAATTCCGAGAACAATGGAAGAGTTCCGAAGCATTTTTAAACTTCAGCAGAATTCCTGGATCAATGGAAGAGTTCCGAAACATTTTTAAAAGTCAGCAGAACTCCGAGAACAATAGAAGGGTACCAAAGCATGTTTAAACTTCAGCGGAATTCTGAGAACAATGTAAGAGTTCCGAAGCATTTTTAAACTTCACCGGAATTCCGAGAACAATGGAAGATTTCCGAAGCATTTTTAAAAGTCAGCTGAATTCCGAGAACACTGGAAGAGTTCCGAAGCATTTTTAAACTTCAGCGGAATTTGGAGAACAATCGAAGAGTTCCGAAGCATTTTTAAAAGTCAGCGGAATTCCGAGAACAAGGAAGAGTTCCGAAGCATTTTTAAATGTCAGCGGAATTCCGAGAACAATGGAAGAGTTCTGAAGCATTTTTAAACGTCAGCGGATTTTGAAAACAATGGAAGATTTCCGAAGCATTTTTAAACGTCAGCGGAATTCTGCGAACACTGGAAGAGTTCCGAAGCATTTTTAAACTTCAGCGGAATTTGGAGAACAATCGAAGAGTTCCGAAGCAATTTTAAAAGTCAGCGGAATTCCGAGAACAATGGAAGAGTTGTGAAGCATTTTTAAACGTCAGTGGAATTCCAAGAACAAAGGAAGAGTTCCGAAGCATTTTTAAACGTCAGCGGATTTTGAAAACAATGGAAGATTTCCGAAGCATTTTTAAACGTCAGCGGAATTGGGAGAACAATCGAAGAGTTCCGAAGCATTTTTAAACTTCAACGGAATTTGGAGAACAATCGAAGAGTTCCGAAGCAATTTTAAAAGTCAGCGGAATTCCGAGAACAATGGAAGAGTTGTGAAGCATTTTTAAACGTCAGTGGAATTCCAAGAACAATGGAAGAGTTCCGAAGCATTTTTAAATGTCAGCAGAATTCTGAGAACAATGGAAGAGTTCCGAAGCATTTTTAAACGTCAGCGGAATTCCAAGAACAATGGAAGAGTTCTGAAGCCTTTTTAAATGTCAGCGGAATTCCGAGAACAATGGAAGAGTTCCGAAGCATTTTTAAACTTCAGCAGAATTCCGAGAATAATGGAAGAGTTCCGAAGCATTCTTAAACTTCAGCGGAATTCCGAAAACAATGGAAGAGTTCCGAAGCATTTTTAAATGTCAGCGGAATTCCAAGAACAATAGAAGAGTTGTGAAGCATTTTTAAGCGTCAGCGGAATTCCGAGAACAATGGAAGAGTTCCGAAGCATTTTTAAACTTCAGCAGAATTCCGAGAACAATGGAAGAGTTCCGAAGCATTTTTAAACTTCAGCAGAATTCCGAGAACAATGGAAGAGTTCCAAAGCATTCTTAAACTTCAGCGGAATTCCGAAAACAATGGAAGAGTTCCGAATCATTTTTAAATGTCAGCGGAATTCCGAGAACAATAGAAGAGTTGTGAAGCATTTTTAAGCGTCAGCGGAATTCCGACAACAATGGAAGAGTTCCGAAGCATTTTTAAAAGTCAGCGGAATTCTGAGAACAATAGAAGAGTTGCGAAGCATTTTTAAGCGTCAGCGGAATTCCGAGAACAATGGAAGAATTCCGAAGCATTTTTAAACTTCAAAACTTCAGCAGAATTCCGAGAACAATGGAAGACTTCCGAAGCATTCTTAAACTTCAGCGGAATTCCGAGAACAATGGAAGAGTTCCGAAGCATTTTTAAAAGTCAGCGGAATTCCGAGAACAATGGAAGAGTTCCGAAGCATTGTTAAACTTCAGCAGAATTCCTGGATCAATGGAAGAGTTCCGAAACATTTTTAAAAGTCAGCAGAACTCCGAGAACAATAGAAGGGTACCAAAGCATGTTTAAACTTCAGCGGAATTCTGAGAACAATGTAAGAGTTCCGAAGCATTTTTAAACTTCACCGGAATTCCGAGAACAATGGAAGAGTTCCGAAGCATTTTTAAACGTCAGCGGAATTCCGAGAACAATGGAAGAGTTCTGAAGCATTTTTAAACGTCAGCGGAATTTTGAAAACAATGGAAGATTTCCGAAGCATTTTTAAACGTCAGCGGAATTCTGCGAACACTGGAAGAGTTCCGAAGCATTTTTAAACTTCAGCGGAATTTGGAGAACAATCGAAGAGTTCCGAAGCATTTTTAAAAGTCAGCGGAATTCCGAGAACACTGGAAGAATTCCGAAGCATTTTTAAACTTTAGCGGAATTTGGAGAACAATCGAAGAGTTCCGAAGCATTTTTAAAAGTCAGCGGAATTCCGAGAACAATGGAAGAGTTGTGAAGCATTTTTAAACGTTAGCGGAATACCAGAACAATGGAAGAGTTCCGAAGCATTTTTAAACGTCAGCGGATTTTGAAAACAATGGAAGATTTCCGAAGCATTTTTAAACGTCAGCGGAATTCTGCGAACATGGAAGAGTTCCGAAGCATTTTTAAACTTCAGCAGAATTCTGAGAACAATGGAAGAGTTCTGAAGCATTCTTAAACTTCAGTGGAATTCCGAGAACAATGGAACAGTTTTGAAGCAATTTTAAGCGTCAGCGGAATTCCGACAACAATGGAAGAGTTCCGAAGCATTTTTAAAAGTCAGCGGAATTCTGAGAACAATAGAAGAGTTGTGAAGCATTTTTAAGCGTCAGCGGAATTCCGAGAACAATGGAAGAATTCCGAAGCATTTTTAAACTTCAAAACTTCAGAAGAATTCCGAGAACAATGGAAGAGTTCCGAAGCATTCTTAAACTTCAGCGGAATTCCGAGAACAATGGAAGAGTTCCGAAGCATTTTTAAAGGTCAGCGGAATTCCGAGAACAATGGAAGAGTTCCGAAGCATTTTTAAACATCAGCAGAATTCCTGGATCAATGGAAGAGTTCCGAATCATTTTTAAAAGTCAGCAGAATTCCGAGAATAATGGAAGAGTTGTGAAGCATTTTTAAACGTCAGCGGAATTCCGAGAACAATGGAAGAGTTCCGAAGCATTTTTAAACGTCAGCAGAATTCCAAGAACAATGCAAGAGTTCTGAAGCCTTTTTAAATGTCAGCGGAATTCCGAGAACAATGGAAGAGTTCCGAAGCATTTTTAAACTTCAGAAGAATTCCGAGAACAATGGAAGAGTTCCGAAGCATTCTTAAACTTCAGCGGAATTCCGAGAACAATGGAAGAGTTCCGAAGCATTTTTAAAAGTCAGCGGAATTCCGAAAACAATGGAAGAGTTCCAAAGCATTTTTAAACTTCAGCAGAATTCCTGGATCAATGGAAGAGTTCCGAAACATTTTTAAAAGTCAACAGAACTCCGAGAACAATAGAAGGGTACCAAAGCATGTTTAAACTTCAGCGGAATTCTGAGAACAATGTAAGAGTTCCGAAGCATTTTTAAACTTCACCGGAATTCCGAGAACAATGGAAGATTTCCGAAGCATTTTTAAACGTCAGCGGAATTCTGCGAACACTGGAAGAGTTCCGAAGCATTTTTAAACTTCAGCGGAATTTGGAGAACAATCGAAGAGTTCCGAAGAATTTTTAAAAGTCAGCGGAATTCCGAGAACACTGGAAGAGTTCCGAAGCATTTTTAAACTTCAGCGGAATTTGGAGAACAATCAAAGAGTTCCGAAGCATTTTTAAAAGTCAGCGGAATTCCGAGAACAATGGAAGAGTTCCGAAGCATTTTTAAATGTCAGCGGAATTCCGAGAACAATGGAAGAGTTCTGAAGCATTTTTAAACGTCAGCGGATTTTGAAAACAATGGAAGATTTCCGAAGCATTTTTAAACGTCAGCGGAATTCTGCGAACACTGGACGAGTTCCGAAGCATTTTTAAACTTCAGCGGAATTTGGAGAACAATCGAAGAGTTCCGAAGCAATTTTAAAAGTCAGCGGAATTCCGAGAACAATGGAAGAGTTGTGAAGCATTTTTAAACGTCAGTGGAATTCCAAGAACAAAGGAAGAGTTCCGAAGCATTTTTAAACGTCAGCGGATTTTGAAAACAATGGAAGATTTCCGAAGCATTTTTAAACGTCAGCGGAATTGGGAGAACAATCGAAGAGTTCCGAAGCATTTTTAAACTTCAACGGAATTTGGAGAACAATCGAAGAGTTCCGAAGCAATTTTAAAAGTCAGCGGAATTCCGAGAACAATGGAAGAGTTGTGAAGCATTTTTAAACGTCAGTGGAATTCCAAGAACAATGGAAGAGTTCCGAAGCATTTTTAAATGTCAGCAGAATTCTGAGAACAATGGAAGTGTTCCGAAGCATTTTTAAACTTCAGCAGAATTCCGAGAATAATGGAAGAGTTCCGAAGCATTCTTAAACTTCAGCGGAATTCCGAAAACAATGGAAGAGTTCCGAAGCATTTTTAAATGTCAGCGGAATTCCGAGAACAATAGAAGAGTTGTGAAGCATTTTTAAGCGTCAGCGGAATTCCGAGAACAATGGAAGAGTTCCGAAGCATTTTTAAACTTCAGCAGAATTCCGAGAACAATGGAAGAGTTCCGAAGCATTTTTAAACTTCAGCAGAATTCCGAGAACAATGGAAGAGTTCCGAAGCATTCTTAAACTTCAGCGGAATTCCGAAAACAATGGAAGAGTTCCGAATCATTTTTAAATGTCAGAGGAATTCCGAGAACAATAGAAGAGTTGTGAAGCATTTTTAAGCGTCAGCGGAATTCCGACAACAATGGAAGAGTTCCGAAGCATTTTTAAAAGTCAGCGGAATTCTGAGAACAATAGAAGAGTTGCGAAGCATTTTTAAGCGTCAGCGGAATTCCGAGAACAATGGAAGAATTCCGAAGCATTTTTAAACTTCAAAACTTCAGCAGAATTCCGAGAACAATGGAAGACTTCCGAAGCATTCTTAAACTTCAGCGGAATTCCGAGAACAATGGAAGAGTTCCGAAGCATTTTTAAAAGTCAGCGGAATTCCGAGAACAATGGAAGAGTTCCGAAGCATTTTTAAACTTCAGCAGAATTCCGAAAAAAATGGAAGAGTTCCGAAGCATTTTTAAACTTCAGCAGAATTCCGAGAACAATGGAAGAGTTCCGAAGCATTCTTAAACTTCAGCGGAATTCCGAAAACAATGGAAGAGTTCCGAATCATTTTTAAATGTCAGAGGAATTCCGAGAACAATGGAAGAGTTGTGAAGCATTTTTAAGCGTCAGCGGAATTCCGACAACAATGGAAGAGTTCCGAAGCATTTTTAAAAGTCAGCGGAATTCTGAGAACAATAGAAGAGTTGCGAAGCATTTTTAAGCGTCAGCGGAATTCCGAGAACAATGGAAGAATTCCGAAGCCTTTTTAAACTTCAAAACTTCAGCAGAATTCCGAGAACAATGGAAGACTTTCGAAGCATTCTTAAACTTCAGCGGAATTCCGAGAACAATGGAAGAGTTTCGAAGCATTTTTAAAAGTCAGCGGAATTCCGAGAACAATGGAAGAGTTCCGAAGCATTTTTAAACTTCAGCAGAATTCCTGGATCAATGGAAGAGTTCCGAAACATTTTTAAAAGTCAGCAGAACTCCGAGAACAATAGAAGGGTACCAAAGCATGTTTAAACTTCAGCGGAATTCTGAGAACAATGTAAGAGTTCCGAAGCATTTTTAAACTTCACCGGAATTCCGAGAACAATGGAAGAGTTCCGAAGCATTTTTAAACGTCAGCGGAATTCCGAGAACAATGGAAGAGTTCTGAAGCATTTTTAAACGTCAGCGGAATTTTGAAAACAATGGAAGATTTCCGAAGCATTTTTAAACGTCAGCGGAATTCTGCGAACACTGGAAGAGTTCCGAAGCATTTTTAAACTTCAGCGGAATTTGGAGAACAATCGAAGAGTTCCGAAGCATTTTTAAAAGTCAGCGGAATTCCGAGAACACTGGAAGAATTCCGAAGCATTTTTAAACTTTAGCGGAATTTGGAGAACAATCGAAGAGTTCCGAAGCATTTTTAAAAGTCAGCGGAATTCCGAGAACAATGGAAGAGTTGTGAAGCATTTTTAAACGTTAGCGGAATACCAGAACAATGGAAGAGTTCCGAAGCATTTTTAAATGTCAGCGGAATTCCGAGAACAATGGAAGAGTTCTGAAGCATTTTTAAACGTCAGCGGATTTTGAAAACAATGGAAGATTTCCGAAGCATTTTTAAACGTCAGCAGAATTCTGCGAACATGGAAGAGTTCCGAAGCATTTTTAAACTTCAGCAGAATTCTGAGAACAATGGAAGAGTTCTGAAGCATTCTTAAACTTCAGTGGAATTCCGAGAACAATGGAACAGTTTTGAAGCAATTTTAAGCGTCAGCGGAATTCCGACAACAATGGAAGAGTTCCGAAGCATTTTTAAAAGTCAGCGGAATTCTGAGAACAATAGAAGAGTTGTGAAGCATTTTTAAGCGTCAGCGGAATTCCGAGAACAATGGAAGAATTCCGAAGCATTTTTAAACTTCAAAACTTCAGAAGAATTCCGAGAACAATGGAAGAGTTCCGAAGCATTCTTAAACTTCAGCGGAATTCCGAGAACAATGGAAGAGTTCCGAAGCATTTTTAAAGGTCAGCGGAATTCCGAGAACAATGGAAGAGTTCCGAAGCATTTTTAAACATCAGCAGAATTCCTGGATCAATGGAAGAGTTCCGAATCATTTTTAAAAGTCAGCAGAATTCCGAGAACAATAGAAGGGTACCAAAGCATGTTTAAACTTCAGCGGAATTCTGAGAACAATGTAAGAGTTCCGAAGCATTTTTAAACTTCACCAGAATTCCGAAAACAATGGAAGAGTTCCGAAGCATTTTTAAACGTCAGCGGAATTCCGAGAACAATGGAAGAGTTCCGAAGCATTTTTAAACGTCAGCGGAATTCCGAGAACAATGGAAGCGTTCTGAAGCATTTTTAAACATCAGCGGAATTTTGAAAACAATGGAAGATTTCCGAAGCATTTTTAAACGTCAGCGGAATTCTGCGAACACTGGAAGAGTTCCGAAGCATTTTTAAACTTCAGCGGAATTTGGAGAACAATCGAAGAGTTCCGAAGCATTTTTAAAAGTCAGCGGAATTCCGAGAACACTGGAAGAGTTCCGAAGCATTTTTAAACTTCAGCGGAATTTGGAGAACAATCGAAGAGTTCCGAAGCATTTTTAAAAGTCAGCGGAATTCCGAGAACAATGGAAGAGTTGTGAAGCATTTTTAAACGTCAGCGGAATTCCGAGAACAATGGAAGAGTTCCGAAGCATTTTTAAACTTCAGCAGAATTCCTGGATCAATGGAAGAGTTCCGAAACATTTTTAAAAGTCAGCAGAACTCCGAGAACAATAGAAGGGTACCAAAGCATGTTTAAACTTCAGCGGAATTCTGAGAACAATGTAAGAGTTCCAAAGCATTTTTAAACTTCACCGGAATTTGGAGAACAATCGAAGAGTTCCGAAGCATTTTTAAAAGTCAGCGGAATTCCGAGAACACTGGAAGAATTCCGAAGCATTTTTAAACTTCAGCGGAATTTGGAGAACAATCGAAAGGTTCCGAAGCATTTTTAAAAGTCAGCGGAATTCCGAGAACAATGGAAGAGTTGTGAAGCATTTTTAAACGTCAGTGGAATTCCAAGAACAAAGGAAGAGTTCCGAAGCATTTTTAAACGTCAGCGGATTTTGAAAACAATGGAAGATTTCCGAAGCATTTTTAAACGTCAGCGGAATTGGGAGAACAATCGAAGAGTTCCGAAGCATTTTTAAACTTCAACGGAATTTGGAGAACAATCGAAGAGTTCCGAAGCAATTTTAAAAGTCAGCGGAATTCCGAGAACAATGGAAGAGTTGTGAAGCATTTTTAAACGTCAGTGGAATTCCAAGAACAATGGAAGAGTTCCGAAGCATTTTTAAATGTCAGCAGAATTCTGAGAACAATGGAAGAGTTCCGAAGCATTTTTAAACGTCAGCGGAATTCCAAGAACAATGGAAGAGTTCTGAAGCCTTTTTAAATGTCAGCGGAATTCCGAGAACAATGGAAGAGTTCCGAAGCATTTTTAAACTTCAGCAGAATTCTGAGAATAATGGAAGAGTTCCGAAGCATTCTTAAACTTCAGCGGAATTCCGAAAACAATGGAAGAGTTCCGAAGCATTTTTAAATGTCAGCGGAATTCCGAGAACAATAGAAGAGTTGTGAAGCATTTTTAAGCGTCAGCGGAATTCCGAGAACAGTGGAAGAGTTCCGAAGCATTTTTACACTTCAGCAGAATTCCGAGAACAATGGAAGAGTTCCGAAGCATTTTTAAACTTCAGCAGAATTCCGAGAACAATGGAAGAGTTCCGAAGCATTCTTAAACTTCAGCGGAATTCCGAAAACAATGGAAGAGTTCCGAATCATTTTTAAATGTCAGCGGAATTCCGAGAACAATAGAAGAGTTGTGAAGCATTTTTAAGCGTCAGCGGAATTCCGAGAACAATGGAAGAGTTCTGAAGCATTTTTAAACGTCAGCGGAATTTTGAAAACAATGGAAGATTTCCGAAGCATTTTTAAACGTCAGCGGAATTCTGCGAACACTGGAAGAGTTCCGAAGCATTTTTAAACTTCAACGGAATTTGGAGAACAATCGAAGAGTTCCGAAGCAATTTTAAAAGTCAGCGGAATTCCGAGAACAATGGAAGAGTTGTGAAGCATTTTTAAACGTCAGTGGAATTCCAAGAACAATGGAAGAGTTCCGAAGCATTTTTAAATGTCAGCAGAATTCTGAGAACAATGGAAGAGTTCCGAAGCATTTTTAAACGTCAGCGGAATTCCAAGAACAATGGAAGAGTTCTGAAGCCTTTTTAAATGTCAGCGGAATTCCGAGAACAATGGAAGAGTTCCGAAGCATTTTTAAACTTCAGCAGAATTCCGAGAATAATGGAAGAGTTCCGAAGCATTCTTAAACTTCAGCGGAATTCCGAAAACAATGGAAGAGTTCCGAAGCATTTTTAAATGTCAGCGGAATTCCGAGAACAATAGAAGAGTTGTGAAGCATTTTTAAGCGTCAGCGGAATTCCGAGAACAATGGAAGAGTTCCGAAGCATTTTTACACTTCAGCAGAATTCCGAGAACAATGGAAGAGTTCCGAAGCATTTTTAAACTTCAGCAGAATTCCGAGAACAATGGAAGAGTTCCGAAGCATTCTTAAACTTCAGCGGAATTCCGAAAACAATGGAAGAGTTCCGAATCATTTTTAAATGTCAGCGGAATTCCGAGAACAATAGAAGAGTTGTGAAGCATTTTTAAGCGTCAGCGGAATTCCGACAACAATGGAAGAGTTCCGAAGCATTTTTAAAAGTCAGCGGAATTCTGAGAACAATAGAAGAGTTGTGAAGCATTTTTAAGCGTCAGCGGAATTCCGAGAACAATGGAAGAATTCCGAAGCATTTTTAAACTTCAAAACTTCAGCAGAATTCCGAGAACAATGGAAGACTTCCGAAGCATTCTTAAACTTCAGCGGAATTCCGAGAACAATGGAAGAGTTCCGAAGCATTTTTAAAAGTCAGCGGAATTCCGAGAACAATGGAAGAGTTCCGAAGCATTTTTAAACTTCAGCAGAATTCCTGGATCAATGGAAGATTTCCGAAACATTTTTAAAAGTCAGCAGAACTCCGAGAACAATAGAAGGGTACCAAAGCATGTTTAAACTTCAGCGGAATTCTGAGAACAATGTAAGAGTTCCGAAGCATTTTTAAACTTCACCGGAATTCCGAGAACAATGGAAGAGTTCCGAAGCATTTTTAAACGTCAGCGGAATTCCGAGAACAATGGAAGAGTTCTGAAGCATTTTTAAACGTCAGCGGAATTTTGAAAACAATGGAAGATTTCCGAAGCATTTTTAAACGTCAGCGGAATTCTGCGAACACTGGAAGAGTTCCGAAGCATTTTTAAACTTCAGCGGAATTTGGAGAACAATCGAAGAGTTCCGAAGCATTTTTAAAAGTCAGCGGAATTCCGAGAACACTGGAAGAATTCCGAAGCATTTTTAAACTTCAGCGGAATTTGGAGAACAATCGAAGAGTTCCGAAGCATTTTTAAAAGACAGCGGAATTACGAGAACAATGGAAGAGTTGTGAAGCATTTTTAAACGTCAGCAGAATACCAGAACAATGGAAGAGTTCCGAAGCATTTTTAAATGTCAGCGGAATTCCGAGAACAATGGAAGAGTTCTGAAGCATTTTTAAACGTCAGCGGATTTTGAAAACAATGGAAGAGTTCCGAAGCATTTTTAAACGTCAGCGGAATTCTGCGAACATGGAAGAGTTCCGAAGCATTTTTAAACTTCAGCAGAATTCTGAGAACAATGGAAGAGTTCTGAAGCATTCTTAAACTTCAGTGGAATTCCGAGAACAATGGAACAGTTTTGAAGCAATTTTAAGCGTCAGCGGAATTCCGACAACAATGGAAGAGTTCCGAAGCATTTTTAAAAGTCAGCGGAATTCTGAGAACAATAGAAGAGTTGTGAAGCATTTTTAAGCGTCAGCGGAATTCCGAGAACAATGGAAGAATTCCGAAGCATTTTTAAACTTCAAAACTTCAGAAGAATTCCGAGAACAATGGAAGAGTTCCGAAGCATTCTTAAACTTCAGCGGAATTCCGAGAACAATGGAAGAGTTCCGAAGCATTTTTAAAGGTCAGCGGAATTCCGAGAACAATGGAAGAGTTCCGAAGCATTTTTAAACATCAGCAGAATTCCTGGATCAATGGAAGAGTTCCGAATCATTTTTAAAAGTCAGCAGAATTCCGAGAACAATAGAAGGGTACCAAAGCATGTTTAAACTTCAGCGGAATTCTGAGAACAATGTAAGAGTTCCGAAGCATTTTTAAACTTCACCAGAATTCCGAAAACAATGGAAGAGTTCCGAAGCATTTTTAAACGTCAGCGGAATTCCGAGAACAATGGAAGAGTTCCGAAGCATTTTTAAACTTTACCGGAATTCCGAGAACAATGGAAGAGTTCCGAAGCATTTTTAAACGTCAGCGGAATTCCGAGAACAATGGAAGAGTTCTGAAGCATTTTTAAACATCAGCGGAATTTTGAAAACAATGGAAGATTTCCGAAGCATTTTTAAACGTCAGCGGAATTCTGCGAACACTGGAAGAGTTCCGAAGCATTTTTAAACTTCATCGGAATTTGGAGAACAATCGAAGAGTTCCGAAGCATTTTTAAAAGTCAGCGGAATTCCGAGAACACTGGAAGAGTTCCGAAGCATTTTTAAACTTCAGCGGAATTTGGAGAACAATCGAAGAGTTCCGAAGCATTTTTAAAAGTCAGCGGAATTCCGAGAACAATGGAAGAGTTGTGAAGCATTTTTAAATGTCAGCGGAATTCCGAGAACAATAGAAGAGTTGTGAAGCATTTTTAAGCGTCAGCGGAATTCCGACAACAATGGAAGAGTTCCGAAGCATTTTTAAAAGTCAGCGGAATTCTGAGAACAATAGAAGAGTTGTGAAGCATTTTTAAGCGTCAGCGGAATTCCGAGAACAATGGAAGAATTCCGAAGCATTTTTAAACTTCAAAACTTCAGCAGAATTCCGAGAACAATGGAAGACTTCCGAAGCATTCTTAAACTTCAGCGGAATTCCGAGAACAATGGAAGAGTTCCGAAGCATTTTTAAAAGTCAGCGGAATTCCGAGAACAATGGAAGAGTTCCGAAGCATTTTTAAACTTCAGCAGAATTCCTGGATCAATGGAAGATTTCCGAAACATTTTTAAAAGTCAGCAGAACTCCGAGAACAATAGAAGGGTACCAAAGCATGTTTAAACTTCAGCGGAATTCTGAGAACAATGTAAGAGTTCCGAAGCATTTTTAAACTTCACCGGAATTCCGAGAACAATGGAAGAGTTCCGAAGCATTTTTAAACGTCAGCGGAATTCCGAGAACAATGGAAGAGTTCTGAAGCATTTTTAAACGTCAGCGGAATTTTGAAAACAATGGAAGATTTCCGAAGCATTTTTAAACGTCAGCGGAATTCTGCGAACACTGGAAGAGTTCCGAAGCATTTTTAAACTTCAGCGGAATTTGGAGAACAATCGAAGAGTTCCGAAGCATTTTTAAAAGTCAGCGGAATTCCGAGAACACTGGAAGAATTCCGAAGCATTTTTAAACTTCAGCGGAATTTGGAGAACAATCGAAGAGTTCCGAAGCATTTTTAAAAGACAGCGGAATTACGAGAACAATGGAAGAGTTGTGAAGCATTTTTAAACGTCAGCAGAATACCAGAACAATGGAAGAGTTCCGAAGCATTTTTAAATGTCAGCGGAATTCCGAGAACAATGGAAGAGTTCTGAAGCATTTTTAAACGTCAGCGGATTTTGAAAACAATGGAAGAGTTCCGAAGCATTTTTAAACGTCAGCGGAATTCTGCGAACATGGAAGAGTTCCGAAGCATTTTTAAACTTCAGCAGAATTCTGAGAACAATGGAAGAGTTCTGAAGCATTCTTAAACTTCAGTGGAATTCCGAGAACAATGGAACAGTTTTGAAGCAATTTTAAGCGTCAGCGGAATTCCGACAACAATGGAAGAGTTCCGAAGCATTTTTAAAAGTCAGCGGAATTCTGAGAACAATAGAAGAGTTGTGAAGCATTTTTAAGCGTCAGCGGAATTCCGAGAACAATGGAAGAATTCCGAAGCATTTTTAAACTTCAAAACTTCAGAAGAATTCCGAGAACAATGGAAGAGTTCCGAAGCATTCTTAAACTTCAGCGGAATTCCGAGAACAATGGAAGAGTTCCGAAGCATTTTTAAAGGTCAGCGGAATTCCGAGAACAATGGAAGAGTTCCGAAGCATTTTTAAACATCAGCAGAATTCCTGGATCAATGGAAGAGTTCCGAATCATTTTTAAAAGTCAGCAGAATTCCGAGAACAATAGAAGGGTACCAAAGCATGTTTAAACTTCAGCGGAATTCTGAGAACAATGTAAGAGTTCCGAAGCATTTTTAAACTTCACCAGAATTCCGAAAACAATGGAAGAGTTCCGAAGCATTTTTAAACGTCAGCGGAATTCCGAGAACAATGGAAGAGTTCCGAAGCATTTTTAAACTTTACCGGAATTCCGAGAACAATGGAAGAGTTCCGAAGCATTTTTAAACGTCAGCGGAATTCCGAGAACAATGGAAGAGTTCTGAAGCATTTTTAAACATCAGCGGAATTTTGAAAACAATGGAAGATTTCCGAAGCATTTTTAAACGTCAGCGGAATTCTGCGAACACTGGAAGAGTTCCGAAGCATTTTTAAACTTCATCGGAATTTGGAGAACAATCGAAGAGTTCCGAAGCATTTTTAAAAGTCAGCGGAATTCCGAGAACACTGGAAGAGTTCCGAAGCATTTTTAAACTTCAGCGGAATTTGGAGAACAATCGAAGAGTTCCGAAGCATTTTTAAAAGTCAGCGGAATTCCGAGAACAATGGAAGAGTTGTGAAGCATTTTTAAACGTCAGCGGAATTCCGAGAACAATGGAAGAGTTCCGAAGCATTTTTAAACTTCAGCAGAATTCCTGGATCAATGGAAGAGTTCCGAAGCATTTTTAAAAGTCAGCGGAATTCCGAGAACACTGGAAGAATTCCGAAGCATTTTTAAACTTCAGCGGAATTTGGAGAACAATCGAAAGGTTCCGAAGCATTTTTAAAAGTCAGCGGAATTCCAAGAACAATGAAAGAGTTCTGAAGCATTTTTAAACGTCAGCGGATTTTGAAAACAATGGAAGATTTCCGAAGCATTTTTAAACGTCAGCGGAATTCTGCGAACACTGGAAGAGTTCCGAAGCATTTTTAAACTTCAACAGAATTCTGAGAACAATGGAAGAGTTCTGAAGCATTCTTAAACTTCAGTGGAATTCCGAGAACAATGGAACAGTTTTGAAGCAATTTTAAGCGTCAGAGGAATTCCGACAACAATGGAAGAGTTCCGAAGCATTTTTAAAAGTCAGCGGAATTCTGAGAACAATAGAAGAGTTGTGAAGCATTTTTAAGCGTCAGCGGAATTCCGAGAACAATGGAAGAATTCCGAAGCATTTTTAAACTTCAAAACTTCAGAAGAATTCCGAGAACAATGGAAGAGTTCCGAAGCATTCTTAAACTTCAGCGGAATTCCGAGAACAATGGAAGAGTTCCGAAGCATTTTTAAAGGTCAGCGGAATTCCGAGAACAATGGAAGAGTTCCGAAGCATTTTTAAACATCAGCAGAATTCCTGGATCAATGGAAGAGTTCCGAATCACTTTTAAAAGTCAGCAGAATTCCGAGAACAATAGAAGGGTACCAAAGCATGTTTAAACTTCAGCGGAATTCTGAGAACAATGTAAGAGTTCCGTAGCATTTTTAAACTTCACCAGAATTCCGAGAACAATGGAAGAGTTCCGAAGCATTTTTAAAAGTCAGCGGAATTCAGAGAACAATGGAAGAGTTGTGAAGCATTTTTAAACGTCAGCGGAATTCCGAGAACAATGGAAGAGTTCCGAAGCATTTTTAAACTTCAGCAGAATTCCTGGATCAATGGAAGAGTTCCGAAACATTTTTAAAAGTCAGCAGAACTCCGAGAACAATAGAAGGGTACCAAAGCATGTTTAAACTTCAGCGGAATTCTGAGAACAATGTAAGAGTTCCGAAGCATTTTTAAACTTCACCAGAATTCCGAAAACAATGGAAGAGTTCCGAAGCATTTTTAAACGTCAGCGGAATTCCGAGAACAATGGAAGAGTTCCGAAGCATTTTTAAACGTCAGCGGAATTCCGAGAACAATGGAAGCGTTCTGAAGCATTTTTAAACATCAGCGGAATTTTGAAAACAATGGAAGATTTCCGAAGCATTTTTAAACATCAGCGGAATTCTGCGAACACTGGAAGAGTTCCGAAGCATTTTTAAACTTCAGCGGAATTTGGAGAACAATCGAAGAGTTCCGAAGCATTTTTAAAAGTCAGCGGAATTCCGAGAACACTGGAAGAGTTCCGAAGCATTTTTAAACTTCAGCGGAATTTGGAGAACAATCGAAGAGTTCCGAAGCATTTTTAAAAGTCAGCGGAATTCCGAGAACAATGGAAGAGTTGTGAAGCATTTTTAAACGTCAGCGGAATTCCGAGAACAATGGAAGAGTTCCGAAGCATTTTTAAACTTCAGCAGAATTCCTGGATCAATGGAAGAGTTCCGAAACATTTTTAAAAGTCAGCAGAACTCCGAGAACAATAGAAGGGTACCAAAGCATGTTTAAACTTCAGCGGAATTCTGAGAACAATGTAAGAGTTCCAAAGCATTTTTAAACTTCACCGGAATTTGGAGAACAATGGAAGAGTTCCGAAGCATTTTTAAAAGTCAGCGGAATTCCGAGAACACTGGAAGAATTCCGAAGCATTTTTAAACTTCAGCGGAATTTGGAGAACAATCGAAAGGTTCCGAAGCATTTTTAAAAGTCAGCGGAATTCCGAGAACAATGGAAGAGTTGTGAAGCATTTTTAAACGTCAGTGGAATTCCAAGAACAAAGGAAGAGTTCCGAAGCATTTTTAAACGTCAGCGGATTTTGAAAACAATGGAAGATTTCCGAAGCATTTTTAAACGTCAGCGGAATTGGGAGAACAATCGAAGAGTTCCGAAGCATTTTTAAACTTCAACGGAATTTGGAGAACAATCGAAGAGTTCCGAAGCAATTTTAAAAGTCAGCGGAATTCCGAGAACAATGGAAGAGTTGTGAAGCATTTTTAAACGTCAGTGGAATTCCAAGAACAATGGAAGAGTTCCGAAGCATTTTTAAATGTCAGCAGAATTCTGAGAACAATGGAAGAGTTCCGAAGCATTTTTAAACTTCAGCAGAATTCCTGGATCAATGGAAGATTTCCGAAACATTTTTAAAAGTCAGCAGAACTCCGAGAACAATAGAAGGGTACCAAAGCATGTTTAAACTTCAGCGGAATTCTGAGAACAATGTAAGAGTTCCGAAGCATTTTTAAACTTCACCGGAATTCCGAGAACAATGGAAGAGTTCCGAAGCATTTTTAAACGTCAGCGGAATTCCGAGAACAATGGAAGAGTTCTGAAGCATTTTTAAACGTCAGCGGAATTTTGAAAACAATGGAAGATTTCCGAAGCATTTTTAAACGTCAGCGGAATTCTGCGAACACTGGAAGAGTTCCGAAGCATTTTTAAACTTCAGCGGAATTTGGAGAACAATCGAAGAGTTCCGAAGCATTTTTAAAAGTCAGCGGAATTCCGAGAACACTGGAAGAATTCCGAAGCATTTTTAAACTTCAGCGGAATTTGGAGAACAATCGAAGAGTTCCGAAGCATTTTTAAAAGACAGCGGAATTACGAGAACAATGGAAGAGTTGTGAAGCATTTTTAAACGTCAGCAGAATACCAGAACAATGGAAGAGTTCCGAAGCATTTTTAAATGTCAGCGGAATTCCGAGAACAATGGAAGAGTTCTGAAGCATTTTTAAACGTCAGCGGATTTTGAAAACAATGGAAGAGTTCCGAAGCATTTTTAAACGTCAGCGGAATTCTGCGAACATGGAAGAGTTCCGAAGCATTTTTAAACTTCAGCAGAATTCTGAGAACAATGGAAGAGTTCTGAAGCATTCTTAAACTTCAGTGGAATTCCGAGAACAATGGAACAGTTTTGAAGCAATTTTAAGCGTCAGCGGAATTCCGACAACAATGGAAGAGTTCCGAAGCATTTTTAAAAGTCAGCGGAATTCTGAGAACAATAGAAGAGTTGTGAAGCATTTTTAAGCGTCAGCGGAATTCCGAGAACAATGGAAGAATTCCGAAGCATTTTTAAACTTCAAAACTTCAGAAGAATTCCGAGAACAATGGAAGAGTTCCGAAGCATTCTTAAACTTCAGCGGAATTCCGAGAACAATGGAAGAGTTCCGAAGCATTTTTAAAGGTCAGCGGAATTCCGAGAACAATGGAAGAGTTCCGAAGCATTTTTAAACATCAGCAGAATTCCTGGATCAATGGAAGAGTTCCGAATCATTTTTAAAAGTCAGCAGAATTCCGAGAACAATAGAAGGGTACCAAAGCATGTTTAAATTTCAGCGGAATTCTGAGAACAATGTAAGAGTTCCGAAGCATTTTTAAACTTCACCAGAATTCCGAAAACAATGGAAGAGTTCCGAAGCATTTTTAAACGTCAGCGGAATTCCGAGAACAATGGAAGAGTTCCGAAGCATTTTTAAACTTTACCGGAATTCCGAGAACAATGGAAGAGTTCCGAAGCATTTTTAAACGTCAGCGGAATTCCGAGAACAATGGAAGAGTTCTGAAGCATTTTTAAACATCAGCGGAATTTTGAAAACAATGGAAGATTTCCGAAGCATTTTTAAACGTCAGCGGAATTCTGCGAACACTGGAAGAGTTCCGAAGCATTTTTAAACTTCATCGGAATTTGGAGAACAATCGAAGAGTTCCGAAGCATTTTTAAAAGTCAGCGGAATTCCGAGAACACTGGAAGAGTTCCGAAGCATTTTTAAACTTCAGCGGAATTTGGAGAACAATCGAAGAGTTCCGAAGCATTTTTAAAAGTCAGCGGAATTCCGAGAACAATGGAAGAGTTGTGAAGCATTTTTAAACGTCAGCGGAATTCCGAGAACAATGGAAGAGTTCCGAAGCATTTTTAAACTTCAGCAGAATTCCTGGATCAATGGAAGAGTTCCGAAGCATTTTTAAAAGTCAGCGGAATTCCGAGAACACTGGAAGAATTCCGAAGCATTTTTAAACTTCAGCGGAATTTGGAGAACAATCGAAAGGTTCCGAAGCATTTTTAAAAGTCAGCGGAATTCCAAGAACAATGAAAGAGTTCTGAAGCATTTTTAAACGTCAGCGGATTTTGAAAACAATGGAAGATTTCCGAAGCATTTTTAAACGTCAGCGGAATTCTGCGAACACTGGAAGAGTTCCGAAGCATTTTTAAACTTCAACAGAATTCTGAGAACAATGGAAGAGTTCTGAAGCATTCTTAAACTTCAGTGGAATTCCGAGAACAATGGAACAGTTTTGAAGCAATTTTAAGCGTCAGAGGAATTCCGACAACAATGGAAGAGTTCCGAAGCATTTTTAAAAGTCAGCGGAATTCTGAGAACAATAGAAGAGTTGTGAAGCATTTTTAAGCGTCAGCGGAATTCCGAGAACAATGGAAGAATTCCGAAGCATTTTTAAACTTCAAAACTTCAGAAGAATTCCGAGAACAATGGAAGAGTTCCGAAGCATTCTTAAACTTCAGCGGAATTCCGAGAACAATGGAAGAGTTCCGAAGCATTTTTAAAGGTCAGCGGAATTCCGAGAACAATGGAAGAGTTCCGAAGCATTTTTAAACATCAGCAGAATTCCTGGATCAATGGAAGAGTTCCGAATCACTTTTAAAAGTCAGCAGAATTCCGAGAACAATAGAAGGGTACCAAAGCATGTTTAAACTTCAGCGGAATTCTGAGAACAATGTAAGAGTTCCGTAGCATTTTTAAACTTCACCAGAATTCCGAGAACAATGGAAGAGTTCCGAAGCATTTTTAAAAGTCAGCGGAATTCAGAGAACAATGGAAGAGTTGTGAAGCATTTTTAAACGTCAGCGGAATTCCGAGAACAATGGAAGAGTTCCGAAGCATTTTTAAACTTCAGCAGAATTCCTGGATCAATGGAAGAGTTCCGAAACATTTTTAAAAGTCAGCAGAACTCCGAGAACAATAGAAGGGTACCAAAGCATGTTTAAACTTCAGCGGAATTCTGAGAACAATGTAAGAGTTCCGAAGCATTTTTAAACTTCACCAGAATTCCGAAAACAATGGAAGAGTTCCGAAGCATTTTTAAACGTCAGCGGAATTCCGAGAACAATGGAAGAGTTCCGAAGCATTTTTAAACGTCAGCGGAATTCCGAGAACAATGGAAGCGTTCTGAAGCATTTTTAAACATCAGCGGAATTTTGAAAACAATGGAAGATTTCCGAAGCATTTTTAAACATCAGCGGAATTCTGCGAACACTGGAAGAGTTCCGAAGCATTTTTAAACTTCAGCGGAATTTGGAGAACAATCGAAGAGTTCCGAAGCATTTTTAAAAGTCAGCGGAATTCCGAGAACACTGGAAGAGTTCCGAAGCATTTTTAAACTTCAGCGGAATTTGGAGAACAATCGAAGAGTTCCGAAGCATTTTTAAAAGTCAGCGGAATTCCGAGAACAATGGAAGAGTTGTGAAGCATTTTTAAACGTCAGCGGAATTCCGAGAACAATGGAAGAGTTCCGAAGCATTTTTAAACTTCAGCAGAATTCCTGGATCAATGGAAGAGTTCCGAAACATTTTTAAAAGTCAGCAGAACTCCGAGAACAATAGAAGGGTACCAAAGCATGTTTAAACTTCAGCGGAATTCTGAGAACAATGTAAGAGTTCCAAAGCATTTTTAAACTTCACCGGAATTTGGAGAACAATGGAAGAGTTCCGAAGCATTTTTAAAAGTCAGCGGAATTCCGAGAACACTGGAAGAATTCCGAAGCATTTTTAAACTTCAGCGGAATTTGGAGAACAATCGAAAGGTTCCGAAGCATTTTTAAAAGTCAGCGGAATTCCGAGAACAATGGAAGAGTTGTGAAGCATTTTTAAACGTCAGTGGAATTCCAAGAACAAAGGAAGAGTTCCGAAGCATTTTTAAACGTCAGCGGATTTTGAAAACAATGGAAGATTTCCGAAGCATTTTTAAACGTCAGCGGAATTGGGAGAACAATCGAAGAGTTCCGAAGCATTTTTAAACTTCAACGGAATTTGGAGAACAATCGAAGAGTTCCGAAGCAATTTTAAAAGTCAGCGGAATTCCGAGAACAATGGAAGAGTTGTGAAGCATTTTTAAACGTCAGTGGAATTCCAAGAACAATGGAAGAGTTCCGAAGCATTTTTAAATGTCAGCAGAATTCTGAGAACAATGGAAGAGTTCCGAAGCATTTTTAAACGTCAGCGGAATTCCAAGAACAATGGAAGAGTTCTGAAGCCTTTTTAAATGTCAGCGGAATTCCGAGAACAATGGAAGAGTTCCGAAGCATTTTTAAACTTCAGCAGAATTCCGAGAATAATGGAAGAGTTCCGAAGCATTCTTAAACTTCAGCGGAATTCCGAAAACAATGGAAGAGTTCCGAAGCATTTTTAAATGTCAGCGGAATTCCGAGAACAATAGAAGAGTTGTGAAGCATTTTTAAGCGTCAGCGGAATTCCGAGAACAATGGAAGAGTTCCGAAGCATTTTTACACTTCAGCAGAATTCCGAGAACAATGGAAGAGTTCCGAAGCATTTTTAAACTTCAGCAGAATTCCGAGAACAATGGAAGAGTTCCGAAGCATTCTTAAACTTCAGCGGAATTCCGAAAACAATGGAAGAGTTCCGAATCATTTTTAAATGTCAGCGGAATTCCGAGAACAATAGAAGAGTTGTGAAGCATTTTTAAGCGTCAGCGGAATTCCGACAACAATGGAAGAGTTCCGAAGCATTTTTAAAAGTCAGCGGAATTCTGAGAACAATAGAAGAGTTGTGAAGCATTTTTAAGCGTCAGCGGAATTCCGAGAACAATGGAAGAATTCCGAAGCATTTTTAAACTTCAAAACTTCAGCAGAATTCCGAGAACAATGGAAGACTTCCGAAGCATTCTTAAACTTCAGCGGAATTCCGAGAACAATGGAAGAGTTCCGAAGCATTTTTAAAAGTCAGCGGAATTCCGAGAACAATGGAAGAGTTCCGAAGCATTTTTAAACTTCAGCAGAATTCCTGGATCAATGGAAGATTTCCGAAACATTTTTAAAAGTCAGCAGAACTCCGAGAACAATAGAAGGGTACCAAAGCATGTTTAAACTTCAGCGGAATTCTGAGAACAATGTAAGAGTTCCGAAGCATTTTTAAACTTCACCGGAATTCCGAGAACAATGGAAGAGTTCCGAAGCATTTTTAAACGTCAGCGGAATTCCGAGAACAATGGAAGAGTTCTGAAGCATTTTTAAACGTCAGCGGAATTTTGAAAACAATGGAAGATTTCCGAAGCATTTTTAAACGTCAGCGGAATTCTGCGAACACTGGAAGAGTTCCGAAGCATTTTTAAACTTCAACGGAATTTGGAGAACAATCGAAGAGTTCCGAAGCAATTTTAAAAGTCAGCGGAATTCCGAGAACAATGGAAGAGTTGTGAAGCATTTTTAAACGTCAGTGGAATTCCAAGAACAATGGAAGAGTTCCGAAGCATTTTTAAATGTCAGCAGAATTCTGAGAACAATGGAAGAGTTCCGAAGCATTTTTAAACGTCAGCGGAATTCCAAGAACAATGGAAGAGTTCTGAAGCCTTTTTAAATGTCAGCGGAATTCCGAGAACAATGGAAGAGTTCCGAAGCATTTTTAAACTTCAGCAGAATTCCGAGAATAATGGAAGAGTTCCGAAGCATTCTTAAACTTCAGCGGAATTCCGAAAACAATGGAAGAGTTCCGAAGCATTTTTAAATGTCAGCGGAATTCCGAGAACAATAGAAGAGTTGTGAAGCATTTTTAAGCATCAGCGGAATTCCGAGAACAATGGAAGAGTTCCGAAGCATTTTTACACTTCAGCAGAATTCCGAGAACAATGGAAGAGTTCCGAAGCATTTTTAAACTTCAGCAGAATTCGAGAACAATGGAAGAGTTCCGAAGCATTCTTAAACTTCAGCGGAATTCCGAAAACAATGGAAGAGTTCCGAATCATTTTTAAATGTCAGCGGAATTCCGAGAACAATAGAAGAGTTGTGAAGCATTTTTAAGCGTCAGCGGAATTCCGACAACAATGGAAGAGTTCCGAAGCATTTTTAAAAGTCAGCGGAATTCTGAGAACAATAGAAGAGTTGTGAAGCATTTTTAAGCGTCAGCGGAATTCCGAGAACAATGGAAGAATTCCGAAGCATTTTTAAACTTCAAAACTTCAGCAGAATTCCGAGAACAATGGAAGACTTCCGAAGCATTCTTAAACTTCAGCGGAATTCCGAGAACAATGGAAGAGTTCCGAAGCATTTTTAAAAGTCAGCGGAATTCCGAGAACAATGGAAGAGTTCCGAAGCATTTTTAAACTTCAGCAGAATTCCTGGATCAATGGAAGATTTCCGAAACATTTTTAAAAGTCAGCAGAACTCCGAGAACAATAGAAGGGTACCAAAGCATGTTTAAACTTCAGCGGAATTCTGAGAACAATGTAAGAGTTCCGAAGCATTTTTAAACTTCACCGGAATTCCGAGAACAATGGAAGAGTTCCGAAGCATTTTTAAACGTCAGCGGAATTCCGAGAACAATGGAAGAGTTCTGAAGCATTTTTAAACGTCAGGGGAATTTTGAAAACAATGGAAGATTTCCGAAGCATTTTTAAACGTCAGCGGAATTCTGCGAACACTGGAAGAGTTCCGAAGCATTTTTAAACTTCAGCGGAATTTGGAGAACAATCGAAGAGTTCCGAAGCATTTTTAAAAGTCAGCGGAATTCCGAGAACACTGGAAGAATTCCGAAGCATTTTTAAACTTCAGCGGACTTTGGAGAACAATCGAAGAGTTCCGAAGCATTTTTAAAAGACAGCGGAATTACGAGAACAATGGAAGAGTTGTGAAGCATTTTTAAACGTCAGCGGAATACCAGAACAATGGAAGAGTTCTGAAGCATTTTTAAATGTCAGCGGAATTCCGAGAACAATGGAAGAGTTCTGAAGCATTTTTAAACGTCAGCGGATTTTGAAAACAATGGAAGATTTCCGAAGCATTTTTAAACGTCAGCGGAATTCTGCGAACATGGAAGAGTTCCGAAGCATTTTTAAACTTCAGCAGAATTCTGAGAACAATGGAAGAGTTCTGAAGCATTCTTAAACTTCAGTGGAATTCCGAGAACAATGGAACAGTTTTGAAGCAATTTTAAGCGTCAGCGGAATTCCGACAACAATGGAAGAGTTCCGAAGCATTTTTAAAAGTCAGCGGAATTCTGAGAACAATAGAAGAGTTGTGAAGCATTTTTAAGCGTCAGCGGAATTCCGAGAACAATGGAAGAATTCCGAAGCATTTTTAAACTTCAAAACTTCAGAAGAATTCCGAGAACAATGGAAGAGTTCCGAAGCATTCTTAAACTTCAGCGGAATTCCGAGAACAATGGAAGAGTTCCGAAGCATTTTTAAAGGTCAGCGGAATTCCGAGAACAATGGAAGAGTTCCGAAGCATTTTTAAACATCAGCAGAATTCCTGGATCAATGGAAGAGTTCCGAATCATTTTTAAAAGTCAGCAGAATTCCGAGAACAATAGAAGGGTACCAAAGCATGTTTAAACTTCAGCGGAATTCTGAGAACAATGTAAGAGTTCCGAAGCATTTTTAAACTTCACCAGAATTCCGAAAACAATGGAAGAGTTCCGAAGCATTTTTAAACGTCAGCGGAATTCCGAGAACAATGGAAGAGTTCCGAAGCATTTTTAAACTTTACCGGAATTCCGAGAACAATGGAAGAGTTCCGAAGCATTTTTAAACGTCAGCGGAATTCCGAGAACAATGGAAGAGTTCTGAAGCATTTTTAAACATCAGCGGAATTTTGAAAACAATGGAAGATTTCCGAAGCATTTTTAAACGTCAGCGGAATTCTGCGAACACTGGAAGAGTTCCGAAGCATTTTTAAACTTCAGCGGAATTTGGAGAACAATCGAAGAGTTCCGAAGCATTTTTAAAAGTCAGCGGAATTCTGAGAACAATAGAAGAGTTGTGAAGCATTTTTAAGCGTCAGCGGAATTCCGAGAACAATGGAAGAATTCCGAAGCATTTTTAAACTTCAAAACTTCAGAAGAATTCCGAGAACAATGGAAGAGTTCCGAAGCATTCTTAAACTTCAGCGGAATTCCGAGAACAATGGAAGAGTTCCGAAGCATTTTTAAAGGTCAGCGGAATTCCGAGAACAATGGAAGAGTTCCGAAGCATTTTTAAACATCAGCAGAATTCCTGGATCAATGGAAGAGTTCCGAATCATTTTTAAAAGTCAGCAGAATTCCGAGAACAATAGAAGGGTACCAAAGCATGTTTAAACTTCAGCGGAATTCTGAGAACAATGTAAGAGTTCCGAAGCATTTTTAAACTTCACCAGAATTCCGAAAACAATGGAAGAGTTCCGAAGCATTTTTAAACGTCAGCGGAATTCCGAGAACAATGGAAGAGTTCCGAAGCATTTTTAAACTTTACCGGAATTCCGAGAACAATGGAAGAGTTCCGAAGCATTTTTAAACTTCAGCAGAATTCCTGGATCAATGGAAGAGTTCCGAAGCATTTTTAAAAGTCAGCGGAATTCCGAGAACACTGGAAGAATTCCGAAGCATTTTTAAACTTCAGCGGAATTTGGAGAACAATCGAAAGGTTCCGAAGCATTTTTAAAAGTCAGCGGAATTCCAAGAACAATGAAAGAGTTCTGAAGCATTTTTAAACGTCAGCGGATTTTGAAAACAATGGAAGATTTCCGAAGCATTTTTAAACGTCAGCGGAATTCTGCGAACACTGGAAGAGTTCCGAAGCATTTTTAAACTTCAACAGAATTCTGAGAACAATGGAAGAGTTCTGAAGCATTCTTAAACTTCAGTGGAATTCCGAGAACAATGGAACAGTTTTGAAGCAATTTTAAGCGTCAGAGGAATTCCGACAACAATGGAAGAGTTCCGAAGCATTTTTAAAAGTCAGCGGAATTCTGAGAACAATAGAAGAGTTGTGAAGCATTTTTAAGCGTCAGCGGAATTCCGAGAACAATGGAAGAATTCCGAAGCATTTTTAAACTTCAAAACTTCAGAAGAATTCCGAGAACAATGGAAGAGTTCCGAAGCATTCTTAAACTTCAGCGGAATTCCGAGAACAATGGAAGAGTTCCGAAGCATTTTTAAAGGTCAGCGGAATTCCGAGAACAATGGAAGAGTTCCGAAGCATTTTTAAACATCAGCAGAATTCCTGGATCAATGGAAGAGTTCCGAATCACTTTTAAAAGTCAGCAGAATTCCGAGAACAATAGAAGGGTACCAAAGCATGTTTAAACTTCAGCGGAATTCTGAGAACAATGTAAGAGTTCCGTAGCATTTTTAAACTTCACCAGAATTCCGAGAACAATGGAAGAGTTCCGAAGCATTTTTAAAAGTCAGCGGAATTCAGAGAACAATGGAAGAGTTGTGAAGCATTTTTAAACGTCAGCGGAATTCCGAGAACAATGGAAGAGTTCCGAAGCATTTTTAAACTTCAGCAGAATTCCTGGATCAATGGAAGAGTTCCGAAACATTTTTAAAAGTCAGCAGAACTCCGAGAACAATAGAAGGGTACCAAAGCATGTTTAAACTTCAGCGGAATTCTGAGAACAATGTAAGAGTTCCGAAGCATTTTTAAACTTCACCAGAATTCCGAAAACAATGGAAGAGTTCCGAAGCATTTTTAAACGTCAGCGGAATTCCGAGAACAATGGAAGAGTTCCGAAGCATTTTTAAACGTCAGCGGAATTCCGAGAACAATGGAAGCGTTCTGAAGCATTTTTAAACATCAGCGGAATTTTGAAAACAATGGAAGATTTCCGAAGCATTTTTAAACATCAGCGGAATTCTGCGAACACTGGAAGAGTTCCGAAGCATTTTTAAACTTCAGCGGAATTTGGAGAACAATCGAAGAGTTCCGAAGCATTTTTAAAAGTCAGCGGAATTCCGAGAACACTGGAAGAGTTCCGAAGCATTTTTAAACTTCAGCGGAATTTGGAGAACAATCGAAGAGTTCCGAAGCATTTTTAAAAGTCAGCGGAATTCCGAGAACAATGGAAGAGTTGTGAAGCATTTTTAAACGTCAGCGGAATTCCGAGAACAATGGAAGAGTTCCGAAGCATTTTTAAACTTCAGCAGAATTCCTGGATCAATGGAAGAGTTCCGAAACATTTTTAAAAGTCAGCAGAACTCCGAGAACAATAGAAGGGTACCAAAGCATGTTTAAACTTCAGCGGAATTCTGAGAACAATGTAAGAGTTCCAAAGCATTTTTAAACTTCACCGGAATTTGGAGAACAATGGAAGAGTTCCGAAGCATTTTTAAAAGTCAGCGGAATTCCGAGAACACTGGAAGAATTCCGAAGCATTTTTAAACTTCAGCGGAATTTGGAGAACAATCGAAAGGTTCCGAAGCATTTTTAAAAGTCAGCGGAATTCCGAGAACAATGGAAGAGTTGTGAAGCATTTTTAAACGTCAGTGGAATTCCAAGAACAAAGGAAGAGTTCCGAAGCATTTTTAAACGTCAGCGGATTTTGAAAACAATGGAAGATTTCCGAAGCATTTTTAAACGTCAGCGGAATTGGGAGAACAATCGAAGAGTTCCGAAGCATTTTTAAACTTCAACGGAATTTGGAGAACAATCGAAGAGTTCCGAAGCAATTTTAAAAGTCAGCGGAATTCCGAGAACAATGGAAGAGTTGTGAAGCATTTTTAAACGTCAGTGGAATTCCAAGAACAATGGAAGAGTTCCGAAGCATTTTTAAATGTCAGCAGAATTCTGAGAACAATGGAAGAGTTCCGAAGCATTTTTAAACGTCAGCGGAATTCCAAGAACAATGGAAGAGTTCTGAAGCCTTTTTAAATGTCAGCGGAATTCCGAGAACAATGGAAGAGTTCCGAAGCATTTTTAAACTTCAGCAGAATTCCGAGAATAATGGAAGAGTTCCGAAGCATTCTTAAACTTCAGCGGAATTCCGAAAACAATGGAAGAGTTCCGAAGCATTTTTAAATGTCAGCGGAATTCCGAGAACAATAGAAGAGTTGTGAAGCATTTTTAAGCGTCAGCGGAATTCCGAGAACAATGGAAGAGTTCCGAAGCATTTTTACACTTCAGCAGAATTCCGAGAACAATGGAAGAGTTCCGAAGCATTTTTAAACTTCAGCAGAATTCCGAGAACAATGGAAGAGTTCCGAAGCATTCTTAAACTTCAGCGGAATTCCGAAAACAATGGAAGAGTTCCGAATCATTTTTAAATGTCAGCGGAATTCCGAGAACAATAGAAGAGTTGTGAAGCATTTTTAAGCGTCAGCGGAATTCCGACAACAATGGAAGAGTTCCGAAGCATTTTTAAAAGTCAGCGGAATTCTGAGAACAATAGAAGAGTTGTGAAGCATTTTTAAGCGTCAGCGGAATTCCGAGAACAATGGAAGAATTCCGAAGCATTTTTAAACTTCAAAACTTCAGCAGAATTCCGAGAACAATGGAAGACTTCCGAAGCATTCTTAAACTTCAGCGGAATTCCGAGAACAATGGAAGAGTTCCGAAGCATTTTTAAAAGTCAGCGGAATTCCGAGAACAATGGAAGAGTTCCGAAGCATTTTTAAACTTCAGCAGAATTCCTGGATCAATGGAAGATTTCCGAAACATTTTTAAAAGTCAGCAGAACTCCGAGAACAATAGAAGGGTACCAAAGCATGTTTAAACTTCAGCGGAATTCTGAGAACAATGTAAGAGTTCCGAAGCATTTTTAAACTTCACCGGAATTCCGAGAACAATGGAAGAGTTCCGAAGCATTTTTAAACGTCAGCGGAATTCCGAGAACAATGGAAGAGTTCTGAAGCATTTTTAAACGTCAGCGGAATTTTGAAAACAATGGAAGATTTCCGAAGCATTTTTAAACGTCAGCGGAATTCTGCGAACACTGGAAGAGTTCCGAAGCATTTTTAAACTTCAACGGAATTTGGAGAACAATCGAAGAGTTCCGAAGCAATTTTAAAAGTCAGCGGAATTCCGAGAACAATGGAAGAGTTGTGAAGCATTTTTAAACGTCAGTGGAATTCCAAGAACAATGGAAGAGTTCCGAAGCATTTTTAAATGTCAGCAGAATTCTGAGAACAATGGAAGAGTTCCGAAGCATTTTTAAACGTCAGCGGAATTCCAAGAACAATGGAAGAGTTCTGAAGCCTTTTTAAATGTCAGCGGAATTCCGAGAACAATGGAAGAGTTCCGAAGCATTTTTAAACTTCAGCAGAATTCCGAGAATAATGGAAGAGTTCCGAAGCATTCTTAAACTTCAGCGGAATTCCGAAAACAATGGAAGAGTTCCGAAGCATTTTTAAATGTCAGCGGAATTCCGAGAACAATAGAAGAGTTGTGAAGCATTTTTAAGCATCAGCGGAATTCCGAGAACAATGGAAGAGTTCCGAAGCATTTTTACACTTCAGCAGAATTCCGAGAACAATGGAAGAGTTCCGAAGCATTTTTAAACTTCAGCAGAATTCGAGAACAATGGAAGAGTTCCGAAGCATTCTTAAACTTCAGCGGAATTCCGAAAACAATGGAAGAGTTCCGAATCATTTTTAAATGTCAGCGGAATTCCGAGAACAATAGAAGAGTTGTGAAGCATTTTTAAGCGTCAGCGGAATTCCGACAACAATGGAAGAGTTCCGAAGCATTTTTAAAAGTCAGCGGAATTCTGAGAACAATAGAAGAGTTGTGAAGCATTTTTAAGCGTCAGCGGAATTCCGAGAACAATGGAAGAATTCCGAAGCATTTTTAAACTTCAAAACTTCAGCAGAATTCCGAGAACAATGGAAGACTTCCGAAGCATTCTTAAACTTCAGCGGAATTCCGAGAACAATGGAAGAGTTCCGAAGCATTTTTAAAAGTCAGCGGAATTCCGAGAACAATGGAAGAGTTCCGAAGCATTTTTAAACTTCAGCAGAATTCCTGGATCAATGGAAGATTTCCGAAACATTTTTAAAAGTCAGCAGAACTCCGAGAACAATAGAAGGGTACCAAAGCATGTTTAAACTTCAGCGGAATTCTGAGAACAATGTAAGAGTTCCGAAGCATTTTTAAACTTCACCGGAATTCCGAGAACAATGGAAGAGTTCCGAAGCATTTTTAAACGTCAGCGGAATTCCGAGAACAATGGAAGAGTTCTGAAGCATTTTTAAACGTCAGGGGAATTTTGAAAACAATGGAAGATTTCCGAAGCATTTTTAAACGTCAGCGGAATTCTGCGAACACTGGAAGAGTTCCGAAGCATTTTTAAACTTCAGCGGAATTTGGAGAACAATCGAAGAGTTCCGAAGCATTTTTAAAAGTCAGCGGAATTCCGAGAACACTGGAAGAATTCCGAAGCATTTTTAAACTTCAGCGGACTTTGGAGAACAATCGAAGAGTTCCGAAGCATTTTTAAAAGACAGCGGAATTACGAGAACAATGGAAGAGTTGTGAAGCATTTTTAAACGTCAGCGGAATACCAGAACAATGGAAGAGTTCTGAAGCATTTTTAAATGTCAGCGGAATTCCGAGAACAATGGAAGAGTTCTGAAGCATTTTTAAACGTCAGCGGATTTTGAAAACAATGGAAGATTTCCGAAGCATTTTTAAACGTCAGCGGAATTCTGCGAACATGGAAGAGTTCCGAAGCATTTTTAAACTTCAGCAGAATTCTGAGAACAATGGAAGAGTTCTGAAGCATTCTTAAACTTCAGTGGAATTCCGAGAACAATGGAACAGTTTTGAAGCAATTTTAAGCGTCAGCGGAATTCCGACAACAATGGAAGAGTTCCGAAGCATTTTTAAAAGTCAGCGGAATTCTGAGAACAATAGAAGAGTTGTGAAGCATTTTTAAGCGTCAGCGGAATTCCGAGAACAATGGAAGAATTCCGAAGCATTTTTAAACTTCAAAACTTCAGAAGAATTCCGAGAACAATGGAAGAGTTCCGAAGCATTCTTAAACTTCAGCGGAATTCCGAGAACAATGGAAGAGTTCCGAAGCATTTTTAAAGGTCAGCGGAATTCCGAGAACAATGGAAGAGTTCCGAAGCATTTTTAAACATCAGCAGAATTCCTGGATCAATGGAAGAGTTCCGAATCATTTTTAAAAGTCAGCAGAATTCCGAGAACAATAGAAGGGTACCAAAGCATGTTTAAACTTCAGCGGAATTCTGAGAACAATGTAAGAGTTCCGAAGCATTTTTAAACTTCACCAGAATTCCGAAAACAATGGAAGAGTTCCGAAGCATTTTTAAACGTCAGCGGAATTCCGAGAACAATGGAAGAGTTCCGAAGCATTTTTAAACTTTACCGGAATTCCGAGAACAATGGAAGAGTTCCGAAGCATTTTTAAACGTCAGCGGAATTCCGAGAACAATGGAAGAGTTCTGAAGCATTTTTAAACATCAGCGGAATTTTGAAAACAATGGAAGATTTCCGAAGCATTTTTAAACGTCAGCGGAATTCTGCGAACACTGGAAGAGTTCCGAAGCATTTTTAAACTTCAGCGGAATTTGGAGAACAATCGAAGAGTTCCGAAGCATTTTTAAAAGTCAGCGGAATTCTGAGAACAATAGAAGAGTTGTGAAGCATTTTTAAGCGTCAGCGGAATTCCGAGAACAATGGAAGAATTCCGAAGCATTTTTAAACTTCAAAACTTCAGAAGAATTCCGAGAACAATGGAAGAGTTCCGAAGCATTCTTAAACTTCAGCGGAATTCCGAGAACAATGGAAGAGTTCCGAAGCATTTTTAAAGGTCAGCGGAATTCCGAGAACAATGGAAGAGTTCCGAAGCATTTTTAAACATCAGCAGAATTCCTGGATCAATGGAAGAGTTCCGAATCATTTTTAAAAGTCAGCAGAATTCCGAGAACAATAGAAGGGTACCAAAGCATGTTTAAACTTCAGCGGAATTCTGAGAACAATGTAAGAGTTCCGAAGCATTTTTAAACTTCACCAGAATTCCGAAAACAATGGAAGAGTTCCGAAGCATTTTTAAACGTCAGCGGAATTCCGAGAACAATGGAAGAGTTCCGAAGCATTTTTAAACTTTACCGGAATTCCGAGAACAATGGAAGAGTTCCGAAGCATTTTTAAACGTCAGCGGAATTCCGAGAACAATGGAAGAGTTCTGAAGCATTTTTAAACATCAGCGGAATTTTGAAAACAATGGAAGATTTCCGAAGCATTTTTAAACGTCAGCGGAATTCTGCGAACACTGGAAGAGTTCCGAAGCATTTTTAAACTTCAGCGGAATTTGGAGAACAATCGAAGAGTTCCGAAGCATTTTTAAAAGTCAGCGGAATTCCGAGAACACTGGAAGAGTTCCGAAGCATTTTTAAACTTCAGCGGAATTTGGAGAACAATCGAAGAGTTCCGAAGCATTTTTAAAAGTCAGCGGAATTCCGAGAACAATGGAAGAGTTGTGAAGCATTTTTAAACGTCAGCGGAATTCCGAGAACAATGGAAGAGTTCCGAAGCATTTTTAAACTTCAGCAGAATTCCTGGATCAATGGAAGAGTTCCGAAACATTTTTAAAAGTCAGCAGAACTCCGAGAACAATAGAAGGGTACCAAAGCATGTTTAAACTTCAGCGGAATTCTGAGAACAATGTAAGAGTTCCGAAGCATTTTTAAACTTCACCGGAATTTGGAGAACAATCGAAGAGTTCCGAAGCATTTTTAAAAGTCAGCGGAATTCCGAGAACACTGGAAGAATTCCGAAGCATTTTTAAACTTCAGCGGAATTTGGAGAACAATCGAAAGGTTCCGAAGCATTTTTAAAAGTCAGCGGAATTCCGAGAACAATGAAAGAGTTGTGAAGCATTTTTAAACGTCAGCGGAATACCAGAACAATGGAAGAGTTCCGAAGCATTTTTAAATGTCAGCGGAATTCCGAGAACAATGGAAGAGTTCTGAAGCATTTTTAAACGTCAGCGGATTTTGAAAACAATGGAAGATTTCCGAAGCATTTTTAAACGTCAGCGGAATTCTGCGAACACTGGAAGAGTTCCGAAGCATTTTTAAACTTCAACAGAATTCTGAGAACAATGGAAGAGTTCTGAAGCATTCTTAAACTTCAGTGGAATTCCGAGAACAATGGAACAGTTTTGAAGCAATTTTAAGCGTCAGAGGAATTCCGACAACAATGGAAGAGTTCCGAAGCATTTTTAAAAGTCAGCGGAATTCTGAGAACAATAGAAGAGTTGTGAAGCATTTTTAAGCGTCAGCGGAATTCCGAGAACAATGGAAGAATTCCGAAGCATTTTTAAACTTCAAAACTTCAGAAGAATTCCGAGAACAATGGAAGAGTTCCGAAGCATTCTTAAACTTCAGCGGAATTCCGAGAACAATGGAAGAGTTCCGAAGCATTTTTAAAGGTCAGCGGAATTCCGAGAACAATGGAAGAGTTCCGAAGCATTTTTAAACATCAGCAGAATTCCTGGATCAATGGAAGAGTTCCGAATCACTTTTAAAAGTCAGCAGAATTCCGAGAACAATAGAAGGGTACCAAAGCATGTTTAAACTTCAGCGGAATTCTGAGAACAATGTAAGAGTTCCGTAGCATTTTTAAACTTCACCAGAATTCCGAGAACAATGGAAGAGTTCCGAAGCATTTTTAAAAGTCAGCGGAATTCAGAGAACAATGGAAGAGTTGTGAAGCATTTTTAAACGTCAGCGGAATACCGAGAACAATGGAAGAGTTCCGAAGCATTTTTAAACTTCAGCAGAATTCCTGGATCAATGGAAGAGTTCCGAAACATTTTTAAAAGTCAGCAGAACTCCGAGAACAATAGAAGGGTACCAAAGCATGTTTAAACTTCAGCGGAATTCTGAGAACAATGTAAGAGTTCCGAAGCATTTTTAAACTTCACCGGAATTCCGAGAACAATGGAAGAGTTCCGAAGCATTTTTAAACGTCAGCGGAATTCCGAGAACAATGGAAGAGTTCTGAAGCATTTTTAAACGTCAGCGGAATTTTGAAAACAATGGAAGATTTCCGAAGCATTTTTAAACGTCAGCGGAATTCTGCGAACACTGGAAGAGTTCCGAAGCATTTTTAAACTTCAACGGAATTTGGAGAACAATCGAAGAGTTCCGAAGCAATTTTAAAAGTCAGCGGAATTCCGAGAACAATGGAAGAGTTGTGAAGCATTTTTAAACGTCAGTGGAATTCCAAGAACAATGGAAGAGTTCCGAAGCATTTTTAAATGTCAGCAGAATTCTGAGAACAAAGGAAGAGTTCCGAAGCATTTTTAAACGTCAGCGGAATTCCAAGAACAATGGAAGAGTTCTGAAGCCTTTTTAAATGTCAGCGGAATTCCGAGAACAATGGAAGAGTTCCGAAGCATTTTTAAACTTCAGCAGAATTCCGAGAATAATGGAAGAGTTCCGAAGCATTCTTAAACTTCAGCGGAATTCCGAAAACAATGGAAGAGTTCCGAAGCATTTTTAAATGTCAGCGGAATTCTGAGAACAATAGAAGAGTTGTGAAGCATTTTTAAGCGTCAGCGGAATTCCGAGAACAATGGAAGAGTTCCGAAGCATTTTTACACTTCAGCAGAATTCCGAGAACAATGGAAGAGTTCCGAAGCATTTTTAAACTTCAGCAGAATTCCGAGAACAATGGAAGAGTTCCGAAGCATTCTTAAACTTCAGCGGAATTCCGAAAACAATGGAAGAGTTCCGAATCATTTTTAAATGTCAGCGGAATTCCGAGAACAATAGAAGAGTTGTGAAGCATTTTTAAGCGTCAGCGGAATTCCGACAACAATGGAAGAGTTCCGAAGCATTTTTAAAAGTCAGCGGAATTCTGAGAACAATAGAAGAGTTGTGAAGCATTTTTAAGCGTCAGCGGAATTCCGAGAACAATGGAAGAATTCCGAAGCATTTTTAAACTTCAAAACTTCAGCAGAATTCCGAGAACAATGGAAGACTTCTGAAGCATTCTTAAACTTCAGCGGAATTCCGAGAACAATGGAAGAGTTCCGAAGCATTTTTAAAAGTCAGCGGAATTCCGAGAACAATGGAAGAGTTCCGAAGCATTTTTAAACTTCAGCAGAATTCCTGGATCAATGGAAGATTTCCGAAACATTTTTAAAAGTCAGCAGAACTCCGAGAACAATAGAAGGGTACCAAAGCATGTTTAAACTTCAGCGGAATTCTGAGAACAATGTAAGAGTTCCGAAGCATTTTTAAACTTCACCGGAATTCCGAGAACAATGGAAGAGTTCCGAAGCATTTTTAAACGTCAGCGGAATTCCGAGAACAATGGAAGAGTTCTGAAGCATTTTTAAACGTCAGCGGAATTTTGAAAACAATGGAAGATTTCCGAAGCATTTTTAAACGTCAGCGGAATTCTGCGAACACTGGAAGAGTTCCGAAGCATTTTTAAACTTCAGCGGAATTTGGAGAACAATCGAAGAGTTCCGAAGCATTTTTAAAAGTCAGCGGAATTCCGAGAACACTGGAAGAATTCCGAAGCATTTTTAAACTTCAGCGGAATTTGGAGAACAATCGAAGAGTTCCGAAGCATTTTTAAAAGACAGCGGAATTACGAGAACAATGGAAGAGTTGTGAAGCATTTTTAAACGTCAGCAGAATACCAGAACAATGGAAGAGTTCCGAAGCATTTTTAAATGTCAGCGGAATTCCGAGAACAATGGAAGAGTTCTGAAGCATTTTTAAACGTCAGCGGATTTTGAAAACAATGGAAGATTTCCGAAGCATTTTTAAACGTCAGCGGAATTCTGCGAACATGGAAGAGTTCCGAAGCATTTTTAAACTTCAGCAGAATTCTGAGAACAATGGAAGAGTTCTGAAGCATTCTTAAACTTCAGTGGAATTCCGAGAACAATGGAACAGTTTTGAAGCAATTTTAAGCGTCAGCGGAATTCCGACAACAATGGAAGAGTTCCGAAGCATTTTTAAAAGTCAGCGGAATTCTGAGAACAATAGAAGAGTTGTGAAGCATTTTTAAGCGTCAGCGGAATTCCGAGAACAATGGAAGAATTCCGAAGCATTTTTAAACTTCAAAACTTCAGAAGAATTCCGAGAACAATGGAAGAGTTCCGAAGCATTCTTAAACTTCAGCGGAATTCCGAGAACAATGGAAGAGTTCCGAAGCATTTTTAAAGGTCAGCGGAATTCCGAGAACAATGGAAGAGTTCCGAAGCATTTTTAAACATCAGCAGAATTCCTGGATCAATGGAAGAGTTCCGAATCATTTTTAAAAGTCAGCAGAATTCCGAGAACAATAGAAGGGTACCAAAGCATGTTTAAACTTCAGCGGAATTCTGAGAACAATGTAAGAGTTCCGAAGCATTTTTAAACTTCACCAGAATTCCGAAAACAATGGAAGAGTTCCGAAGCATTTTTAAACGTCAGCGGAATTCCGAGAACAATGGAAGAGTTCCGAAGCATTTTTAAACTTCAGCAGAATTCCTGGATCAATGGAAGATTTCCGAAACATTTTTAAAAGTCAGCAGAACTCCGAGAACAATAGAAGGGTACCAAAGCATGTTTAAACTTCAGCGGAATTCTGAGAACAATGTAAGAGTTCCGAAGCATTTTTAAACTTCACCGGAATTCCGAGAACAATGTAAGAGTTCCGAAGCATTTTTAAACGTCAGCGGAATTCCGAGAACAATGGAAGAGTTCTGAAGCATTTTTAAACGTCAGGGGAATTTTGAAAACAATGGAAGATTTCCGAAGCATTTTTAAACGTCAGCGGAATTCTGCGAACACTGGAAGAGTTCCGAAGCATTTTTAAACTTCAGCGGAATTTGGAGAACAATCGAAGAGTTCCGAAGCATTTTTAAAAGTCAGCGGAATTCCGAGAACACTGGAAGAATTCCGAAGCATTTTTAAACTTCAGCGGACTTTGGAGAACAATCGAAGAGTTCCGAAGCATTTTTAAAAGACAGCGGAATTACGAGAACAATGGAAGAGTTGTGAAGCATTTTTAAACGTCAGCGGAATACCAGAACAATGGAAGAGTTCTGAAGCATTTTTAAATGTCAGCGGAATTCCGAGAACAATGGAAGAGTTCTGAAGCATTTTTAAACGTCAGCGGATTTTGAAAACAATGGAAGATTTCCGAAGCATTTTTAAACGTCAGCGGAATTCTGCGAACATGGAAGAGTTCCGAAGCATTTTTAAACTTCAGCAGAATTCTGAGAACAATGGAAGAGTTCTGAAGCATTCTTAAACTTCAGTGGAATTCCGAGAACAATGGAACAGTTTTGAAGCAATTTTAAGCGTCAGCGGAATTCCGACAACAATGGAAGAGTTCCGAAGCATTTTTAAAAGTCAGCGGAATTCTGAGAACAATAGAAGAGTTGTGAAGCATTTTTAAGCGTCAGCGGAATTCCGAGAACAATGGAAGAATTCCGAAGCATTTTTAAACTTCAAAACTTCAGAAGAATTCCGAGAACAATGGAAGAGTTCCGAAGCATTCTTAAACTTCAGCGGAATTCCGAGAACAATGGAAGAGTTCCGAAGCATTTTTAAACTTCACCAGAATTCCGAAAACAATGGAAGAGTTCCGAAGCATTTTTAAACGTCAGCGGAATTCCGAGAACAATGGAAGAGTTCCGAAGCATTTTTAAACTTTACCGGAATTCCGAGAACAATGGAAGAGTTCCGAAGCATTTTTAAACGTCAGCGGAATTCCGAGAACAATGGAAGAGTTCTGAAGCATTTTTAAACATCAGCGGAATTTTGAAAACAATGGAAGATTTCCGAAGCATTTTTAAACGTCAGCGGAATTCTGCGAACACTGGAAGAGTTCCGAAGCATTTTTAAACTTCAGCGGAATTTGGAGAACAATCGAAGAGTTCCGAAGCATTTTTAAAAGTCAGCGGAATTCTGAGAACAATAGAAGAGTTGTGAAGCATTTTTAAGCGTCAGCGGAATTCCGAGAACAATGGAAGAATTCCGAAGCATTTTTAAACTTCAAAACTTCAGAAGAATTCCGAGAACAATGGAAGAGTTCCGAAGCATTCTTAAACTTCAGCGGAATTCCGAGAACAATGGAAGAGTTCCGAAGCATTTTTAAAGGTCAGCGGAATTCCGAGAA
Source organism: Phyllobates terribilis (assembly GCF_046119375.1). Lineage (NCBI taxonomy): Eukaryota > Metazoa > Chordata > Amphibia > Anura > Dendrobatidae > Phyllobates > Phyllobates terribilis. The sequence goes on along the minus strand of NW_027362788.1, from coordinate 6,329,010 downwards.
CAATGGAAGAGTTCCGAAGCATTTTTAAACATCAGCAGAATTCCTGGATCAATGGAAGAGTTCCGAATCATTTTTAAAAGTCAGCAGAATTCCGAGAACAATAGAAGGGTACCAAAGCATGTTTAAACTTCAGCGGAATTCTGAGAACAATGTAAGAGTTCCGAAGCATTTTTAAACTTCACCAGAATTCCGAAAACAATGGAAGAGTTCCGAAGCATTTTTAAACGTCAGCGGAATTCCGAGAACAATGGAAGAGTTCCGAAGCATTTTTAAACTTTACCGGAATTCCGAGAACAATGGAAGAGTTCCGAAGCATTTTTAAACGTCAGCGGAATTCCGAGAACAATGGAAGAGTTCTGAAGCATTTTTAAACATCAGCGGAATTTTGAAAACAATGGAAGATTTCCGAAGCATTTTTAAACGTCAGCGGAATTCTGCGAACACTGGAAGAGTTCCGAAGCATTTTTAAACTTCAGCGGAATTTGGAGAACAATCGAAGAGTTCCGAAGCATTTTTAAAAGTCAGCGGAATTCCGAGAACACTGGAAGAGTTCCGAAGCATTTTTAAACTTCAGCGGAATTTGGAGAACAATCGAAGAGTTCCGAAGCATTTTTAAAAGTCAGCGGAATTCCGAGAACAATGGAAGAGTTGTGAAGCATTTTTAAACGTCAGCGGAATTCCGAGAACAATGGAAGAGTTCCGAAGCATTTTTAAACTTCAGCAGAATTCCTGGATCAATGGAAGAGTTCCGAAACATTTTTAAAAGTCAGCAGAACTCCGAGAACAATAGAAGGGTACCAAAGCATGTTTAAACTTCAGCGGAATTCTGAGAACAATGTAAGAGTTCCGAAGCATTTTTAAACTTCACCGGAATTTGGAGAACAATCGAAGAGTTCCGAAGCATTTTTAAAAGTCAGCGGAATTCCGAGAACACTGGAAGAATTCCGAAGCATTTTTAAACTTCAGCGGAATTTGGAGAACAATCGAAAGGTTCCGAAGCATTTTTAAAAGTCAGCGGAATTCCGAGAACAATGAAAGAGTTGTGAAGCATTTTTAAACGTCAGCGGAATACCAGAACAATGGAAGAGTTCCGAAGCATTTTTAAATGTCAGCGGAATTCCGAGAACAATGGAAGAGTTCTGAAGCATTTTTAAACGTCAGCGGATTTTGAAAACAATGGAAGATTTCCGAAGCATTTTTAAACGTCAGCGGAATTCTGCGAACACTGGAAGAGTTCCGAAGCATTTTTAAACTTCAACAGAATTCTGAGAACAATGGAAGAGTTCTGAAGCATTCTTAAACTTCAGTGGAATTCCGAGAACAATGGAACAGTTTTGAAGCAATTTTAAGCGTCAGAGGAATTCCGACAACAATGGAAGAGTTCCGAAGCATTTTTAAAAGTCAGCGGAATTCTGAGAACAATAGAAGAGTTGTGAAGCATTTTTAAGCGTCAGCGGAATTCCGAGAACAATGGAAGAATTCCGAAGCATTTTTAAACTTCAAAACTTCAGAAGAATTCCGAGAACAATGGAAGAGTTCCGAAGCATTCTTAAACTTCAGCGGAATTCCGAGAACAATGGAAGAGTTCCGAAGCATTTTTAAAGGTCAGCGGAATTCCGAGAACAATGGAAGAGTTCCGAAGCATTTTTAAACATCAGCAGAATTCCTGGATCAATGGAAGAGTTCCGAATCACTTTTAAAAGTCAGCAGAATTCCGAGAACAATAGAAGGGTACCAAAGCATGTTTAAACTTCAGCGGAATTCTGAGAACAATGTAAGAGTTCCGTAGCATTTTTAAACTTCACCAGAATTCCGAGAACAATGGAAGAGTTCCGAAGCATTTTTAAAAGTCAGCGGAATTCAGAGAACAATGGAAGAGTTGTGAAGCATTTTTAAACGTCAGCGGAATTCCGAGAACAATGGAAGAGTTCCGAAGCATTTTTAAACTTCAGCAGAATTCCTGGATCAATGGAAGAGTTCCGAAACATTTTTAAAAGTCAGCAGAACTCCGAGAACAATAGAAGGGTACCAAAGCATGTTTAAACTTCAGCGGAATTCTGAGAACAATGTAAGAGTTCCGAAGCATTTTTAAACTTCACCGGAATTCCGAGAACAATGGAAGAGTTCCGAAGCATTTTTAAACGTCAGCGGAATTCCGAGAACAATGGAAGAGTTCTGAAGCATTTTTAAACGTCAGCGGAATTTTGAAAACAATGGAAGATTTCCGAAGCATTTTTAAACGTCAGCGGAATTCTGCGAACACTGGAAGAGTTCCGAAGCATTTTTAAACTTCAACGGAATTTGGAGAACAATCGAAGAGTTCCGAAGCAATTTTAAAAGTCAGCGGAATTCCGAGAACAATGGAAGAGTTGTGAAGCATTTTTAAACGTCAGTGGAATTCCAAGAACAATGGAAGAGTTCCGAAGCATTTTTAAATGTCAGCAGAATTCTGAGAACAATGGAAGAGTTCCGAAGCATTTTTAAACGTCAGCGGAATTCCAAGAACAATGGAAGAGTTCTGAAGCCTTTTTAAATGTCAGCGGAATTCCGAGAACAATGGAAGAGTTCCGAAGCATTTTTAAACTTCAGCAGAATTCCGAGAATAATGGAAGAGTTCCGAAGCATTCTTAAACTTCAGCGGAATTCCGAAAACAATGGAAGAGTTCCGAAGCATTTTTAAATGTCAGCGGAATTCCGAGAACAATAGAAGAGTTGTGAAGCATTTTTAAGCGTCAGCGGAATTCCGAGAACAATGGAAGAGTTCCGAAGCATTTTTACACTTCAGCAGAATTCCGAGAACAATGGAAGAGTTCCGAAGCATTTTTAAACTTCAGCAGAATTCCGAGAACAATGGAAGAGTTCCGAAGCATTCTTAAACTTCAGCGGAATTCCGAAAACAATGGAAGAGTTCCGAATCATTTTTAAATGTCAGCGGAATTCCGAGAACAATAGAAGAGTTGTGAAGCATTTTTAAGCGTCAGCGGAATTCCGACAACAATGGAAGAGTTCCGAAGCATTTTTAAAAGTCAGCGGAATTCTGAGAACAATAGAAGAGTTGTGAAGCATTTTTAAGCGTCAGCGGAATTCCGAGAACAATGGAAGAATTCCGAAGCATTTTTAAACTTCAAAACTTCAGCAGAATTCCGAGAACAATGGAAGACTTCCGAAGCATTCTTAAACTTCAGCGGAATTCCGAGAACAATGGAAGAGTTCCGAAGCATTTTTAAAAGTCAGCGGAATTCCGAGAACAATGGAAGAGTTCCGAAGCATTTTTAAACTTCAGCAGAATTCCTGGATCAATGGAAGATTTCCGAAACATTTTTAAAAGTCAGCAGAACTCCGAGAACAATAGAAGGGTACCAAAGCATGTTTAAACTTCAGCGGAATTCTGAGAACAATGTAAGAGTTCCGAAGCATTTTTAAACTTCACCGGAATTCCGAGAACAATGGAAGAGTTCCGAAGCATTTTTAAACGTCAGCGGAATTCCGAGAACAATGGAAGAGTTCTGAAGCATTTTTAAACGTCAGCGGAATTTTGAAAACAATGGAAGATTTCCGAAGCATTTTTAAACGTCAGCGGAATTCTGCGAACACTGGAAGAGTTCCGAAGCATTTTTAAACTTCAGCGGAATTTGGAGAACAATCGAAGAGTTCCGAAGCATTTTTAAAAGTCAGCGGAATTCCGAGAACACTGGAAGAATTCCGAAGCATTTTTAAACTTCAGCGGAATTTGGAGAACAATCGAAGAGTTCCGAAGCATTTTTAAAAGACAGCGGAATTACGAGAACAATGGAAGAGTTGTGAAGCATTTTTAAACGTCAGCAGAATACCAGAACAATGGAAGAGTTCCGAAGCATTTTTAAATGTCAGCGGAATTCCGAGAACAATGGAAGAGTTCTGAAGCATTTTTAAACGTCAGCGGATTTTGAAAACAATGGAAGATTTCCGAAGCATTTTTAAACGTCAGCGGAATTCTGCGAACATGGAAGAGTTCCGAAGCATTTTTAAACTTCAGCAGAATTCTGAGAACAATGGAAGAGTTCTGAAGCATTCTTAAACTTCAGTGGAATTCCGAGAACAATGGAACAGTTTTGAAGCAATTTTAAGCGTCAGCGGAATTCCGACAACAATGGAAGAGTTCCGAAGCATTTTTAAAAGTCAGCGGAATTCTGAGAACAATAGAAGAGTTGTGAAGCATTTTTAAGCGTCAGCGGAATTCCGAGAACAATGGAAGAATTCCGAAGCATTTTTAAACTTCAAAACTTCAGAAGAATTCCGAGAACAATGGAAGAGTTCCGAAGCATTCTTAAACTTCAGCGGAATTCCGAGAACAATGGAAGAGTTCCGAAGCATTTTTAAAGGTCAGCGGAATTCCGAGAACAATGGAAGAGTTCCGAAGCATTTTTAAACATCAGCAGAATTCCTGGATCAATGGAAGAGTTCCGAATCATTTTTAAAAGTCAGCAGAATTCCGAGAACAATAGAAGGGTACCAAAGCATGTTTAAACTTCAGCGGAATTCTGAGAACAATGTAAGAGTTCCGAAGCATTTTTAAACTTCACCAGAATTCCGAAAACAATGGAAGAGTTCCGAAGCATTTTTAAACGTCAGCGGAATTCCGAGAACAATGGAAGAGTTCCGTAGCATTTTTAAACTTTACCGGAATTCCGAGAACAATGGAAGAGTTCCGAAGCATTTTTAAACGTCAGCGGAATTCCGAGAACAATGGAAGAGTTCTGAAGCATTTTTAAACATCAGCGGAATTTTGAAAACAATGGAAGATTTCCGAAGCATTTTTAAACGTCAGCGGAATTCTGCGAACACTGGAAGAGTTCCGAAGCATTTTTAAACTTCAGCGGAATTTGGAGAACAATCGAAGAGTTCCGAAGCATTTTTAAAAGTCAGCGGAATTCCGAGAACACTGGAAGAGTTCCGAAGCATTTTTAAACTTCAGCGGAATTTGGAGAACAATCGAAGAGTTCCGAAGCATTTTTAAAAGTCAGCGGAATTCCGAGAACAATGGAAGAGTTGTGAAGCATTTTTAAACGTCAGCGGAATTCCGAGAACAATGGAAGAGTTCCGAAGCATTTTTAAACTTCAGCAGAATTCCTGGATCAATGTAAGAGTTCCGAAACATTTTTAAAAGTCAGCAGAACTCCGAGAACAATAGAAGGGTACCAAAGCATGTTTAAACTTCAGCGGAATTCTGAGAACAATGTAAGAGTTCCGAAGCATTTTTAAACTTCACCGGAATTTGGAGAACAATCGAAGAGTTCCGAAGCATTTTTAAAAGTCAGCGGAATTCCGAGAACACTGGAAGAATTCCGAAGCATTTTTAAACTTCAGCGGAATTTGGAGAACAATCGAAGAGTTCCGAAGCATTTTTAAGCGTCAGCGGAATTCCGAGAACAATGGAAGAATTCCGAAGCATTTTTAAACTTCAAAACTTCAGAAGAATTCCGAGAACAATGGAAGAGTTCCGAAGCATTCTTAAACTTCAGCGGAATTCCGAGAACAATGGAAGAGTTCCGAAGCATTTTTAAAGGTCAGCGGAATTCCGAGAACAATGGAAGAGTTGTGAAGCATTTTTAAACGTCAGCGGAATACCAGAACAATCGAAGAGTTCCGAAGCATTTTTAAAAGTCAGCGGAATTCCGAGAACAATGGAAGAGTTCTGAAGCATTTTTAAACGTCAGCGGATTTTGAAAACAATGGAAGATTTCCGAAGCATTTTTAAACGTCAGCGGAATTCTGCGAACACTGGAAGAGTTCCGAAGCATTTTTAAACTTCAGCAGAATTCTGAGAACAATGGAAGAGTTCTGAAGCATTCTTAAACTTCAGTGGAATTCCGAGAACAATGGAACAGTTTTGAAGCAATTTTAAGCGTCAGCGGAATTCCGACAACAATGGAAGAGTTCCGAAGCATTTTTAAAAGTCAGCGGAATTCTGAGAACAATAGAAGAGTTGTGAAGCATTTTTAAGCGTCAGCGGAATTCCGAGAACAATGGAAGAATTCCGAAGCATTTTTAAACTTCAAAACTTCAGAAGAATTCCGAGAACAATGGAAGAGTTCCGAAGCATTCTTAAACTTCAGCGGAATTCCGAGAACAATGGAAGAGTTCCGAAGCATTTTTAAAGGTCAGCGGAATTCCGAGAACAATGGAAGAGTTCCGAAGCATTTTTAAACATCAGCAGAATTCCTGGATCAATGGAAGAGTTCCGAATCATTTTTAAAAGTCAGCAGTATTCCGAGAACAATAGAAGGGTACCAAAGCATGTTTAAACTTCAGCGGAATTCTGAGAACAATGTAAGAGTTCCGAAGCATTTTTAAACTTCACCAGAATTCCGATAACAATGGAAGAGTTCCGAAGCATTTTTAAACGTCAGCGGAATTCCGAGAACAATGGAAGAGTTCCGAAGCATTTTTAAACTTCACCGGAATTTCGAGAACAATGGAAGAGTTCCGAAGCATTTTTAAACGTCAGCGGAATTCCGAGAACAATGGAAGAGTTCTGAAGCATTTTTAAACATCAGCGGAATTTTGAAAACAATGGAAGATTTCCGAAGCATTTTTAAACGTCAGCGGAATTCTGCGAACACTGGAAGAGTTCCGAAGCATTTTTAAACTTCAGCTGAATTTGGAGAACAATCGAAGAGTTCCGAAGCATTTTTAAACGTCAGCGGAATTCCGAGAACAATGGAAGAGTTCCGAAGCATTTTTAAACTTCAGCAGAATTCCTGGATCAATGGAAGAGTTCCGAAACATTTTTAAAAGTCAGCAGAACTCCGAGAACAATAGAAGGGTACCAAAGCATGTTTAAACTTCAGCGGAATTCTGAGAACAATGTAAGAGTTCCGAAGCATTTTTAAACTTCACCGGAATTTGGAGAACAATCGAAAGGTTCCGAAGCATTTTTAAAAGTCAGCGGAATTCCGAGAACAATGGAAGAGTTGTGAAGCATTTTTAAACGTCAGCGGAATACCAGAACAATGGAAGAGTTCTGAAGCATTTTTAAACGTCAGCGGATTTTGAAAACAATGGAAGATTTCCGAAGCATTTTTAAACGTCAGCGGAATTCTGCGAACACTGGAAGAGTTCCGAAGCATTTTTAAACTTCAGCGGAATTTGGAGAACAATCGAAGAGTTCCGAAGCAATTTTAAAAGTCAGCGGAATTCCGAGAACAATGGAAGAGTTGTGAAGCATTTTTAAACGTCAGTGGAATTCCAAGAACAAAGGAAGAGTTCCGAAGCATTTTTAAACGTCAGCGGATTTTGAAAACAATGGAAGATTTCCGAAGCATTTTTAAACCTCAGCGGAATTGGGAGAACAATCGAAGAGTTCCGAAGCATTTTTAAACTTCAACGGAATTTGGAGAACAATCGAAGAGTTCCGAAGCAATTTTAAAAGTCAGCGGAATTCCGAGAACAATGGAAGAGTTGTGAAGCATTTTTAAACGTCAGCGGATTTTGAAAACAATGGAAGATTTCCGAAGCATTTTTAAACGTCAGCGGAATTGGGAGAACAATCGAAGAGTTCCAAAGCATTTTTAAACTTCAACGGAATTTGGAGAACAATCGAAGAGTTCCGAAGCAATTTTAAAAGTCAGCGGAATTCCGAGAACAATGGAAGAGTTCCGAAGCATTTTTAAACGTCAGCGGAATTCCAAGAACAATGGAAGAGTTCTGAAGCCTTTTTAAATGTCAGCGGAATTCCGAGAACAATGGAAGAGTTCCGAAGCATTTTTAAACTTCAGCAGAATTCCGAGAATAATGGAAGAGTTCCGAAGCATTCTTAAACTTCAGCGGAATTCCGAAAACAATGGAAGAGTTCCGAAGCATTTTTAAATGTCAGCGGAATTCCGAGAACAATAGAAGAGTTGTGAAGCATTTTTAAGCGTCAGCGGAATTCCGAGAACAATGGAAGTTCCGAAGCATTTTTAAACTTCAGCAGAATTCCGAGAACAATGGAAGAGTTCCGAAGCATTTTTAAACTTCAGCAGAATTCCGAGAACAATGGAAGAGTTCCGAAGCATTCTTAAACTTCAGCGGATTTCCGAAAACAATGGAAGAGTTCCGAATCATTTTTAAATGTCAGCGGAATTCCGAGAACAATAGAAGAGTTGTGAAGCATTTTTAAGCGTCAGCGGAATTCCGAGAACAATGGAAGACTTCCGAAGCATTCTTAAACTTCAGCGGAATTCCGAGAACAATGGAAGAGTTCCGAAGCATTTTTAAAAGTCAGCGGAATTCCGAGAACAATGGAAGAGTTCCGAAGCATTTTTAAACTTCAGCAGAATTCCTGGATCAATGGAAGAGTTCCGAAACATTTTTAAAAGTCAGCAGAACTCCGAGAACAATAGAAGGGTACCAAAGCATGTTTAAACTTCAGCGGAATTCTGAGAACAATGTAAGAGTTCCGAAGCATTTTTAAACTTCACCGGAATTCCGAGAACAATGGAAGAGTTCCGAAGCATTTTTAAACGTCAGCGGAATTCCGAGAACAATGGAAGAGTTCTGAAGCATTTTTAAACGTCAGCGGAATTTTGAAAACAATGGAAGATTTCCGAAGCATTTTTAAACGTCAGCGGAATTCTGCGAACACTGGAAGAGTTCCGAAGCATTTTTAAACTTCAGCGGAATTTGGAGAACAATCGAAGAGTTCCGAAGCATTTTTAAAAGTCAGCGGAATTCCGAGAACACTGGAAGAATTCCGAAGCATTTTTAAACTTCAGCGGAATTTGGAGAACAATCGAAGAGTTCCGAAGCATTTTTAAAAGTCAGCGGAATTCCGAGAACAATGGAAGAGTTGTGAAGCATTTTTAAACGTCAGCGGAATACCAGAACAATGGAAGAGTTCCGAAGCATTTTTAAATGTCAGCGGAATTCCGAGAACAATGGAAGAGTTCTGAAGCATTTTTACACGTCAGCGGATTTTGAAAACAATGGAAGATTTCAAAAGCATTTTTAAACGTCAGCGGAATTCTGCGAACACTGGAAGAGTTCCGAAGCCTTTTTAAACTTCAGCAGAATTCTGAGAACAATGGAAGAGTTCTGAAGCATTCTTAAACTTCAGTGGAATTCCGAGAACAATGGAACAGTTTTGAAGCAATTTTAAGCGTCAGCGGAATACCGACAACAATGGAAGAGTTCCGAAGCATTTTTAAAAGTCAGCGGAATTCTGAGAACAATAGAAGAGTTGTGAAGCATTTTTAAGCGTCAGCGGAATTTCGAGAACAATGGAAGAATTCCGAAGCATTTTTAAACTTCAAAACTTCAGAAGAATTCCGAGAACAATGGAAGAGTTCCGAAGCATTCTTAAACTTCAGCGGAATTCCGAGAACAATGGAAGAGTTCCGAAGCATTTTTAAAGGTCAGCGGAATTCCGAGAACAATGGAAGAGTTCCGAAGCATTTTTAAACATCAGCAGAATTCCTGGATCAATGGAAGAGTTCCGAATCATTTTTAAAAGTCAGCAGAATTCCGAGAACAATAGAAGGGTACCAAAGCATGTTTAAACTTCAGCGGAATTCTGAGAACAATGTAAGAGTTCCGAAGCATTTTTAAACTTCACCAGAATTCCGAGAGCAATGGAAGAGTTCCGAAGCATTTTTAAACGTCAGCGGAATTCCGAGAACAATGGAAGAGTTCCGAAGCATTTTTAAACTTCACCGGAATTTCGAGAACAATGGAAGAGTTCCGAAGCATTTTTAAACGTCAGCGGAATTCCGAGAACAATGGGAGAGTTCTGAAGCATTTTTAAACATCAGCGGAATTTTGAAAACAATGGAAGATTTCCGAAGCATTTTTAAACGTCAGCGGAATTCTGCGAACACTGGAAGAGTTCCGAAGCATTTTTAAACTTCAGCTGAATTTGGAGAACAATCGAAGAGTTCCGAAGCATTTTTAAATGTCAGCGGAATTCCGAGAACACTGGAAGAGTTCCGAAGCATTTTTAAACTTCAGCGGAATTTGGAGAACAATCGAAGAGTTCCGAAGCATTTTTAAAAGTCAGCGGAATTCCGAGAACAATGGAAGAGTTGTGAAGCATTTTTAAACGTCAGCGGAATTCCGAGAACAATGGAAGAGTTCCGAAGCATTTTTAAACTTCAGCAGAATTCCTGGATCAATGGAAGAGTTCCGAAACATTTTTAAAAGTCAGCAGAACTCCGAGAACAATAGAAGGGTACCAAAGCATGTTTAAACTTCAGCGGAATTCTGAGAACAATGGAAGAGTTCCGAAGCATTTTTAAACGTCAGCGGAATTCTGCGAACACTGGAAGAGTTCCGAAGCATTTTTAAACTTCAGCGGAATTTGGAGAACAATCGAAGAGTTCCGAAGCATTTTTAAAAGTCAGCGGAATTCCGAGAACAATGGAAGAGTTCTGAAGCATTTTTAAACGTCAGCGGAATACCAGAACAATGGAAGAGTTCCGAATCATTTTTAAATGTCAGCAGAATTCCGAGAACACTGGAAGAATCCCGAAGCATTTTTAAACTTCAGCGGAATTTGGAGAACAATCGAAGAGTTCCGAAGCATTTTTAAAAGTCAGCGGAATTCCGAGAACAATGGAAGAGTTCCGAAGCATTTTTAAACTTCAGCAGAATTCCTGGATCAATGGAAGAGTTCCGAAACATTTTTAAAAGTCAGCAGAACTCCGAGAACAATAGAAGGGTACCAAAGCATGTTTAAACTTCAGCGGAATTCTGAGAACAATGTAAGAGTTCCGAAGCATTTTTAAACTTCACCGGAATTTGGAGAACAATCGAAAGATTCCGAAGCATTTTTAAAAGTCAGCGGAATTCCGAGAACAATGGAAGAGTTGTGAAGCATTTTTAAACGTCAGCGGAATACCAGAACAATGGAAGAGTTCTGAAGCATTTTTAAACGTCAGCGGATTTTGAAAACAATGGAAGATTTCCGAAGCAATTTTAAAAGTCAGCGGAATTCCGAGAACAATGGAAGAGTTGTGAAGCATTTTTAAACGTCAGTGGAATTCCAAGAACAAAGGAAGAGTTCCGAAGCATTTTTAAACGTCAGCGGATTTTGAAAACAATGGAAGATTTCCGAAGCATTTTTAAACGTCAGCGGAATTGGGAGAACAATCGAAGAGTTCCGAAGCATTTTTAAACTTCAACGGAATTTGGAGAACAATCGAAGAGTTCCGAAGCAATTTTAAAAGTCAGCGGAATTCCGAGAACAATGGAAGAGTTGTGAAGCATTTTTAAACGTCAGTGGAATTCCAAGAACAATGGAAGAGTTCCGAAGCATTTTTAAATGTCAGCAGAATTCTGAGAACAATGGAAGAGTTCCGAAGCATTTTTAAACGTCAGCGGAATTCCAAGAACAATGGAAGAGTTCTGAAGCCTTTTTAAATGTCAGCGGAATTCCGAGAACAATGGAAGAGTTCCGAAGCATTTTTAAACTTCAGCAGAATTCCGAGAATAATGGAAGAGTTCCGAAGCATTCTTAAACTTCAGCGGAATTCCGAAAACAATGGAAGAGTTCCGAAGCATTTTTAAATGTCAGCGGAATTCCGAGAACAATAGAAGAGTTGTGAAGCATTTTTAAGCGTCAGCGGAATTCCGAGAACAATGGAAGTTCCGAAGCATTTTTAAACTTCAGCAGAATTCCGAGAACAATGGAAGAGTTCCGAAGCATTTTTAAACTTCAGCAGAATTCCGAGAACAATGGAAGAGTTCCGAAGCATTCTTAAACTTCAGCGGATTTCCGAAAACAATGGAAGAGTTCCGAATCATTTTTAAATGTCAGCGGAATTCCGAGAACAATAGAAGAGTTGTGAAGCATTTTTAAGCGTCAGCGGAATTCCGACAACAATGGAAGAGTTCCGAAGCATTTTTAAAAGTCAGCGGAATTCTGAGAACAATAGAAGAGTTGTGAAGCATTTTTAAGCGTCAGCGGAATTCCGAGAACAATGGAAGAATTCCGAAGCATTTTTAAACTTCAAAACTTCAGCAGAATTCCGAGAACAATGGAAGACTTCCGAAGCATTCTTAAACTTCAGCGGAATTCCGAGAACAATGGAAGAGTTCCGAAGCATTTTTAAAAGTCAGCGGAATTCCGAGAACAATGGAAGAGTTCCGAAGCATTTTTAAACTTCAGCAGAATTCCTGGATCAATGGAAGAGTTCCGAAACATTTTTAAAAGTCAGCAGAACTCCGAGAACAATAGAAGGGTACCAAAGCATGTTTAAACTTCAGCGGAATTCTGAGAACAATGTAAGAGTTCCGAAGCATTTTTAAACTTCACCGGAATTCCGAGAACAATGGAAGAGTTCCGAAGCATTTTTAAACGTCAGCGGAATTCCGAGAACAATGGAAGAGTTCTGAAGCATTTTTAAACATCAGCGGAATTTTGAAAACAATGGAAGATTTCCGAAGCATTTTTAAACGTCAGCGGAATTCTGCGAACACTGGAAGAGTTCCGAAGCATTTTTAAACTTCAGCTGAATTTGGAGAACAATCGAAGAGTTCCGAAGCATTTTTAAATGTCAGCGGAATTCCGAGAACACTGGAAGAGTTCCGAAGCATTTTTAAACTTCAGCGGAATTTGGAGAACAATCGAAGAGTTCCGAAGCATTTTTAAAAGTCAGCGGAATTCCGAGAACAATGGAAGAGTTGTGAAGCATTTTTAAACGTCAGCGGAATTCCGAGAACAATGGAAGAGTTCCGAAGCATTTTTAAACTTCAGCAGAATTCCTGGATCAATGGAAGAGTTCCGAAACATTTCTAAAAGTCAGCAGAACTCCGAGAACAATAGAAGGGTACCAAAGCATGTTTAAACTTCAGCGGAATTCTGAGAACAATGTAAGAGTTCCGAAGCATTTTTAAACTTCACCGGAATTCCGAGAACAATGGAAGAGTTCCGAAGCATTTTTAAACGTCAGCGGAATTCCGAGAACAATGGAAGAGTTCTGAAGCATTTTTAAACGTCAGCGGAATTTTGAAAACAATGGAAGATTTCCGAAGCATTTTTAAACGTCAGCGGAATTCTGCGAACACTGGAAGAGTTCCGAAGCATTTTTAAACTTCAGCGGAATTTGGAGAACAATCGAAGAGTTCCGAAGCATTTTTAAAAGTCAGCGGAATTCCGAGAACACTGGAAGAATCCCGAAGCATTTTTAAACTTCAGCGGAATTTGGAGAACAATCGAAGAGTTCCGAAGCATTTTTAAAAGTCAGCGGAATTCCGAGAACAATGGAAGAGTTCTGAAGCATTTTTAAACGTCAGCGGAATACCAGAACAATGGAAGAGTTCCGAATCATTTTTAAATGTCAGCGGAATTCCGAGAACAATGGAAGAGTTCTGAAGCATTTTTAAACGTCAGCGGATTTTGAAAACAATGGAAGATTTCCGAAGCATTTTTAAACGTCAGCGGAATTCTGCGAACACTGGAAGAGTTCCGAAGCATTTTTAAACTTCAGCGGAATTTGGAGAACAATCGAAGAGTTCCGAAGCATTTTTAAAAGTCAGCGGAATTCCGAGAACAATGGAAGAGTTGTGAAGCATTTTTAAACGTCAGCGGAATTCCGAGAACAATGGAAGAGTTCCGAAGCATTTTTAAACTTCAGCAGAATTCCTGGATCAATGGAAGAGTTCCGAAACATTTTTAAAAGTCAGCAGAACTCCGAGAACAATAGAAGGGTACCAAAGCATGTTTAAACTTCAGCGGAATTCTGAGAACAATGTAAGAGTTCCGAAGCATTTTTAAACTTCACCGGAATTTGGAGAACAATCGAAAGGTTCCGAAGCATTTTTAAAAGTCAGCGGAATTCCGAGAACAATGGAAGAGTTGTGAAGCATTTTTAAACGTCAGCGGAATACCAGAACAATGGAAGAGTTCTGAAGCATTTTTAAACGTCAGCGGATTTTGAAAACAATGGAAGATTTCCGAAGCATTTTTAAACGTCAGCGGAATTCTGCGAACACTGGAAGAGTTCCGAAGCATTTTTAAACTTCAGCGGAATTTGGAGAACAATCGAAGAGTTCCGAAGCAATTTTAAAAGTCAGCGGAATTCCGAGAACAATGGAAGAGTTGTGAAGCATTTTTAAACGTCAGTGGAATTCCAAGAACAAAGGAAGAGTTCCGAAGCATTTTTAAACGTCAGCGGATTTTGAAAACAATGGAAGATTTCTGAAGCATTTTTAAACGTCAGCGGAATTGGGAGAACAATCGAAGAGTTCCGAAGCATTTTTAAACTTCAACGGAATTTGGAGAACAATCGAAGAGTTCCGAAGCAATTTTAAAAGTCAGCGGAATTCCGAGAACAATGGAAGAGTTGTGAAGCATTTTTAAACGTCAGTGGAATTCCAAGAACAATGGAAGAGTTCCGAAGCATTTTTAAATGTCAGCAGAATTCTGAGAACAATGGAAGAGTTCCGAAGCATTTTTAAACGTCAGCGGAATTCCAAGAACAATGGAAGAGTTCTGAAGCCTTTTTAAATGTCAGCGGAATTCCGAGAACAATGGAAGAGTTCCGAAGCATTTTTAAACTTCAGCAGAATTCCGAGAATAATGGAAGAGTTCCGAAGCATTCTTAAACTTCAGCGGAATTCCGAAAGCAATGGAAGAGTTCCGAAGCATTTTTAAATGTCAGCGGAATTCCGAGAACAATAGAAGAGTTGTGAAGCATTTTTAAGCGTCAGCGGAATTCCGAGAACAATGGAAGTTCCGAAGCATTTTTAAACTTCAGCAGAATTCCGAGAACAATGGAAGAGTTCCGAAGCATTTTTAAACTTCAGCAGAATTCCGAGAACAATGGAAGAGTTCCGAAGCATTCTTAAACTTCAGCGGATTTCCGAAAACAATGGAAGAGTTCCGAATCATTTTTAAATGTCAGCGGAATTCCGAGAACAATAGAAGAGTTGTGAAGCATTTTTAAGCGTCAGCGGAATTCCGACAACAATGGAAGAGTTCCGAAGCATTTTTAAAAGTCAGCGGAATTCTGAGAACAATAGAAGAGTTGTGAAGCATTTTTAAGCGTCAGCGGAATTCCGAGAACAATGGAAGAATTCCGAAGCATTTTTAAACTTCAAAACTTCAGCAGAATTCCGAGAACAATGGAAGACTTCCGAAGCATTCTTAAACTTCAGCGGAATTCCGAGAACAATGGAAGAGTTCCGAAGCATTTTTAAAAGTCAGCGGAATTCCGAGAACAATGGAAGAGTTCCGAAGCATTTTTAAACTTCAGCAGAATTCCTGGATCAATGGAAGAGTTCCGAAACATTTTTAAAAGTCAGCAGAACTCCGAGAACAATAGAAGGGTACCAAAGCATGTTTAAACTTCAGCGGAATTCTGAGAACAATGTAAGAGTTCCGAAGCATTTTTAAACTTCACCGGAATTCCGAGAACAATGGAAGAGTTCCGAAGCATTTTTAAACGTCAGCGGAATTCCGAGAACAATGGAAGAGTTCTGAAGCATTTTTAAACGTCAGCGGAATTTTGAAAACAATGGAAGATTTCCGAAGCATTTTTAAACGTCAGCGGAATTCTGCGAACACTGGAAGAGTTCCGAAGCATTTTTAAACTTCAGCGGAATTTGGAGAACAATCGAAGAGTTCCGAAGCATTTTTAAAAGTCAGCGGAATTCCGAGAACACTGGAAGAATTCCGAAGCATTTTTAAACTTCAGCGGAATTTGGAGAACAATCGAAGAGTTCCGAAGCATTTTTAAATGTCAGCGGAATTCCGAGAACAATGGAAGAGTTCTGAAGCATTTTTAAACGTCAGCGGATTTTGAAAACAATGGAAGATTTCCGAAGCATTTTTAAACGTCAGCGGAATTCTGCGAACACTGGAAGAGTTCCGAAGCATTTTTAAACTTCAGCAGAATTCTGAGAACAATGGAAGAGTTCTGAAGCATTCTTAAACTTCAGTGGAATTCCGAGAACAATGGAACAGTTTTGAAGCAATTTTAAGCGTCAGCGGAATTCCGACAACAATGGAAGAGTTCCGAAGCATTTTTAAAAGTCAGCGGAATTCTGAGAACAATAGAAGAGTTGTGAAGCATTTTTAAGCGTCAGCGGAATTTCGAGAACAATGGAAGAATTCCGAAGCATTTTTAAACTTCAAAACTTCAGAAGAATTCCGAGAACAATGGAAGAGTTCCGAAGCATTCTTAAACTTCAGCGGAATTCCGAGAACAATGGAAGAGTTCCGAAGCATTTTTAAAGGTCAGCGGAATTCCGAGAACAATGGAAGAGTTCCGAAGCATTTTTAAACATCAGCAGAATTCCTGGATCAATGGAAGAGTTCCGAATCATTTTTAAAAGTCAGCAGAATTCCGAGAACAATAGAAGGGTACCAAAACATGTTTAAACTTCAGCGGAATTCTGAGAACAATGTAAGAGTTCCGAAGCATTTTTAAACTTCACCAGAATTCCGAGAACAATGGAAGAGTTCCGAAGCATTTTTAAACGTCAGCGGAATTCCGAGAACAATGGAAGAGTTCCGAAGCATTTTTAAACTTCACCGGAATTTCGAGAACAATGGAAGAGTTCCGAAGCATTTTTAAACGTCAGCGGAATTCCGAGAACAATGGAAGAGTTCTGAAGCATTTTTAAACATCAGCGGAATTTTGAAAACAATGGAAGATTTCCGAAGCATTTTTAAACGTCAGCGGAATTCTGCGAACACTGGAAGAGTTCCGAAGCATTTTTAAACTTCAGCTGAATTTGGAGAACAATCGAAGAGTTCCGAAGCATTTTTAAATGTCAGCGGAATTCCGAGAACACTGGAAGAGTTCCGAAGCATTTTTAAACTTCAGCGGAATTTGGAGAACAATCGAAGAGTTCCGAAGCATTTTTAAAAGTCAGCGGAATTCCGAGAACAATGGAAGAGTTGTGAAGCATTTTTAAACGTCAGCGGAATTCCGAGAACAATGGAAGAGTTCCGAAGCATTTTTAAACTTCAGCAGAATTCCTGGATCAATGGAAGAGTTCCGAAACATTTTTAAAAGTCAGCAGAACTCCGAGAACAATAGAAGGGTACCAAAGCATGTTTAAACTTCAGCGGAATTCTGAGAACAATGTAAGAGTTCCGAAGCATTTTTAAACTTCACCGGAATTCCGAGAACAATGGAAGAGTTCCGAAGCATTTTTAAACGTTAGCGGAATTCCGAGAACAATGGAAGAGTTCTGAAGCATTTTTAAACGTCAGCGGAATTTTGAAAACAATGGAAGATTTCCGAAGCATTTTTAAACGTCAGCGGAATTCTGCGAACACTGGAAGAGTTCCGAAGCATTTTTAAACTTCAGCGGAATTTGGAGAACAATCGAAGAGTTCCGAAGCATTTTTAAAAGTCAGCGGAATTCCGAGAACACTGGAAGAATCCCGAAGCATTTTTAAACTTCAGCGGAATTTGGAGAACAATCGAAGAGTTCCGAAGCATTTTTAAAAGTCAGCGGAATTCCGAGAACAATGGAAGAGTTCTGAAGCATTTTTAAACGTCAGCGGAATACCAGAACAATGGAAGAGTTCCGAACCATTTTTAAATGTCAGCGGAATTCCGAGAACAATGGAAGAGTTCTGAAGCATTTTTAAACGTCAGCGGATTTTGAAAACAATGGAAGATTTCCGAAGCATTTTTAAACGTCAGCGGAATTCTGCGAACACTGGAAGAGTTCCGAAGCATTTTTAAACTTCAGCGGAATTTGGAGAACAATCGAAGAGTTCCGAAGCATTTTTAAAAGTCAGCGGAATTCCGAGAACAATGGAAGAGTTCTGAAGCATTTTTAAACGTCAGCGGAATACCAGAACAATGGAAGAGTTCCGAATCATTTTTAAATGTCAGCGGAATTCCGAGAACAATGGAAGAGTTCTGAAGCATTTTTAAACGTCAGCGGATTTTGAAAACAATGGAAGATTTCCGAAGCATTTTTAAACGTCAGCGGAATTCTGCGAACACTGGAAGAGTTCCGAAGCATTTTTAAACTTCAGCGGAATTTGGAGAACAATCGAAGAGTTCCGAAGCATTTTTAAAAGTCAGCGGAATTCCGAGAACAATGGAAGAGTTGTGAAGCATTTTTAAACGTCAGCGGAATTCCGAGAACAATGGAAGAGTTCCGAAGCATTTTTAAACTTCAGCAGAATTCCTGGATCAATGGAAGAGTTCCGAAACATTTTTAAAAGTCAGCAGAACTCCGAGAACAATAGAAGGGTACCAAAGCATGTTTAAACTTCAGCGGAATTCTGAGAACAATGTAAGAGTTCCGAAGCATTTTTAAACTTCACCGGAATTTGGAGAACAATCGAAAGGTTCCGAAGCATTTTTAAAAGTCAGCGGAATTCCGAGAACAATGGAAGAGTTGTGAAGCATTTTTAAACGTCAGCGGAATACCAGAACAATGGAAGAGTTCTGAAGCATTTTTAAACGTCAGCGGATTTTGAAAACAATGGAAGATTTCCGAAGCATTTTTAAACGTCAGTGGAATTCTGCGAACACTGGAAGAGTTCCGAAGCATTTTTAAACTTCAGCGGAATTTGGAGAACAATCGAAGAGTTCCGAAGCAATTTTAAAAGTCAGCGGAATTCCGAGAACAATGGAAGAGTTGTGAAGCATTTTTAAACGTCAGTGGAATTCCAAGAACAAAGGAAGAGTTCCGAAGCATTTTTAAACGTCAGCGGATTTTGAAAACAATGGAAGATTTCCGAAGCATTTTTAAACGTCAGCGGAATTGGGAGAACAATCGAAGAGTTCCGAAGCATTTTTAAACTTCAACGGAATTTGGAGAACAATCGAAGAGTTCCGAAGCAATTTTAAAAGTCAGCGGAATTCCGAGAACAATGGAAGAGTTGTGAAGCATTTTTAAACGTCAGTGGAATTCCAAGAACAATGGAAGAGTTCCGAAGCATTTTTAAATGTCAGCAGAATTCTGAGAACAATGGAAGAGTTCCGAAGCATTTTTAAACGTCAGCGGAATTCCAAGAACAATGGAAGAGTTCTGAAGCCTTTTTAAATGTCAGCGGAATTCCGAGAACAATGGAAGAGTTCCGAAGCATTTTTAAACTTCAGCAGAATTCCGAGAATAATGGAAGAGTTCCGAAGCATTCTTAAACTTCAGCGGAATTCCGAAAGCAATGGAAGAGTTCCGAAGCATTTTTAAATGTCAGCGGAATTCCGAGAACAATAGAAGAGTTGTGAAGCATTTTTAAGCGTCAGCGGAATTCCGAGAACAATGGAAGTTCCGAAGCATTTTTAAACTTCAGCAGAATTCCGAGAACAATGGAAGAGTTCCGAAGCATTTTTAAACTTCAGCAGAATTCCGAGAACAATGGAAGAGTTCCGAAGCATTCTTAAACTTCAGCGGATTTCCGAAAACAATGGAAGAGTTCCGAATCATTTTTAAATGTCAGCGGAATTCCGAGAACAATAGAAGAGTTGTGAAGCATTTTTAAGCGTCAGCGGAATTCCGACAACAATGGAAGAGTTCCGAAGCATTTTTAAAAGTCAGCGGAATTCTGAGAACAATAGAAGAGTTGTGAAGCATTTTTAAGCGTCAGCGGAATTCCGAGAACAATGGAAGAATTCCGAAGCATTTTTAAACTTCAAAACTTCAGCAGAATTCCGAGAACAATGGAAGACTTCCGAAGCATTCTTAAACTTCAGCGGAATTCCGAGAACAATGGAAGAGTTCCGAAGCATTTTTAAAAGTCAGCGGAATTCCGAGAACAATGGAAGAGTTCCGAAGCATTTTTAAACTTCAGCAGAATTCCTGGATCAATGGAAGAGTTCCGAAACATTTTTAAAAGTCAGCAGAACTCCGAGAACAATAGAAGGGTACCAAAGCATGTTTAAACTTCAGCGGAATTCTGAGAACAATGTAAGAGTTCCGAAGCATTTTTAAACTTCACCGGAATTCCGAGAACAATGGAAGAGTTCCGAAGCATTTTTAAACGTCAGCGGAATTCCGAGAACAATGGAAGAGTTCTGAAGCATTTTTAAACGTCAGCGGAATTTTGAAAACAATGGAAGATTTCCGAAGCATTTTTAAACGTCAGCGGAATTCTGCGAACACTGGAAGAGTTCCGAAGCATTTTTAAACTTCAGCGGAATTTGGAGAACAATCGAAGAGTTCCGAAGCATTTTTAAAAGTCAGCGGAATTCCGAGAACACTGGAAGAATTCCGAAGCATTTTTAAACTTCAGCGGAATTTGGAGAACAATCGAAGAGTTCCGAAGCATTTTTAAATGTCAGCGGAATTCCGAGAACAATGGAAGAGTTCTGAAGCATTTTTAAACGTCAGCGGATTTTGAAAACAATGGAAGATTTCCGAAGCATTTTTAAACGTCAGCGGAATTCTGCGAACACTGGAAGAGTTCCGAAGCATTTTTAAACTTCAGCAGAATTCTGAGAACAATGGAAGAGTTCTGAAGCATTCTTAAACTTCAGTGGAATTCCGAGAACAATGGAACAGTTTTGAAGCAATTTTAAGCGTCAGCGGAATTCCGACAACAATGGAAGAGTTCCGAAGCATTTTTAAAAGTCAGCGGAATTCTGAGAACAATAGAAGAGTTGTGAAGCATTTTTAAGCGTCAGCGGAATTTCGAGAACAATGGAAGAATTCCGAAGCATTTTTAAACTTCAAAACTTCAGAAGAATTCCGAGAACAATGGAAGAGTTCCGAAGCATTCTTAAACTTCAGCGGAATTCCGAGAACAATGGAAGAGTTCCGAAGCATTTTTAAAGGTCAGCGGAATTCCGAGAACAATGGAAGAGTTCCGAAGCATTTTTAAACATCAGCAGAATTCCTGGATCAATGGAAGAGTTCCGAATCATTTTTAAAAGTCAGCAGAATTCCGAGAACAATAGAAGGGTACCAAAGCATGTTTAAACTTCAGCGGAATTCTGAGAACAATGTAAGAGTTCCGAAGCATTTTTAAACTTCACCAGAATTCCGAGAACAATGGAAGAGTTCCGAAGCATTTTTAAACGTCAGCGGAATTCCGAGAACAATGGAAGAGTTCCGAAGCATTTTTAAACTTCACCGGAATTTCGAGAACAATGGAAGAGTTCCGAAGCATTTTTAAACGTCAGCGGAATTCCGAGAACAATGGAAGAGTTCTGAAGCATTTTTAAACATCAGCGGAATTTTGAAAACAATGGAAGATTTCCGAAGCATTTTTAAACGTCAGCGGAATTCTGCGAACACTGGAAGAGTTCCGAAGCATTTTTAAACTTCAGCTGAATTTGGAGAACAATCGAAGAGTTCCGAAGCATTTTTAAATGTCAGCGGAATTCCGAGAACACTGGAAGAGTTCCGAAGCATTTTTAAACTTCAGCGGAATTTGGAGAACAATCGAAGAGTTCCGAAGCATTTTTAAAAGTCAGCGGAATTCCGAGAACAATGGAAGAGTTGTGAAGCATTTTTAAACGTCAGCGGAATTCCGAGAACAATGGAAGAGTTCCGAAGCATTTTTAAACTTCAGCAGAATTCCTGGATCAATGGAAGAGTTCCGAAACATTTTTAAAAGTCAGCAGAACTCCGAGAACAATAGAAGGGTACCAAAGCATGTTTAAACTTCAGCGGAATTCTGAGAACAATGTAAGAGTTCCGAAGCATTTTTAAACTTCACCGGAATTCCGAGAACAATGGAAGAGTTCCGAAGCATTTTTAAACGTTAGCGGAATTCCGAGAACAATGGAAGAGTTCTGAAGCATTTTTAAACGTCAGCGGAATTTTGAAAACAATGGAAGATTTCCGAAGCATTTTTAAACGTCAGCGGAATTCTGCGAACACTGGAAGAGTTCCGAAGCATTTTTAAACTTCAGCGGAATTTGGAGAACAATCGAAGAGTTCCGAAGCATTTTTAAAAGTCAGCGGAATTCCGAGAACACTGGAAGAATCCCGAAGCATTTTTAAACTTCAGCGGAATTTGGAGAACAATCGAAGAGTTCCGAAGCATTTTTAAAAGTCAGCGGAATTCCGAGAACAATGGAAGAGTTCTGAAGCATTTTTAAACGTCAGCGGAATACCAGAACAATGGAAGAGTTGCGAATCATTTTTAAATGTCAGCGGAATTCCGAGAACAATGGAAGAGTTCTGAAGCATTTTTAAACGTCAGCGGATTTTGAAAACAATGGAAGATTTCCGAAGCATTTTTAAACGTCAGCGGAATTCTGCGAACACTGGAAGAGTTCCGAAGCATTTTTAAACTTCAGCGGAATTTGGAGAACAATCGAAGAGTTCCGAAGCATTTTTAAAAGTCAGCGGAATTCCGAGAACAATGGAAGAGTTGTGAAGCATTTTTAAACGTCAGCGGAATTCCGAGAACAATGGAAGAGTTCCGAAGCATTTTTAAACTTCAGCAGAATTCCTGGATCAATGGAAGAGTTCCAAAACATTTTTAAAAGTCAGCAGAACTCCGAGAACAATAGAAGGGTACCAAAGCATGTTTAAACTTCAGCGGAATTCTGAGAACAATGTAAGAGTTCCGAAGCATTTTTAAACTTCACCGGAATTTGGAGAACAATCGAAAGGTTCCGAAGCATTTTTAAAAGTCAGCGGAATTCCGAGAACAATGGAAGAGTTGTGAAGCATTTTTAAACGTCAGCGGAATACCAGAACAATGGAAGAGTTCTGAAGCATTTTTAAACGTCAGCGGATTTTGAAAACAATGGAAGATTTCCGAAGCATTTTTAAACGTCAGCGGAATTCTGCGAACACTGGAAGAGTTCCGAAGCATTTTTAAACTTCAGCGGAATTTGGAGAACAATCGAAGAGTTCCGAAGCAATTTTAAAAGTCAGCGGAATTCCGAGAACAATGGAAGAGTTGTGAAGCATTTTTAAACGTCAGTGGAATTCCAAGAACAAAGGAAGAGTTCCGAAGCATTTTTAAACGTCAGCGGATTTTGAAAACAATGGAAGATTTCCGAAGCATTTTTAAACGTCAGCGGAATTGGGAGAACAATCGAAGAGTTCCGAAGCATTTTTAAACTTCAACGGAATTTGGAGAACAATCGAAGAGTTCCGAAGCAATTTTAAAAGTCAGCGGAATTCCGAGAACAATGGAAGAGTTGTGAAGCATTTTTAAACGTCAGTGGAATTCCAAGAACAATGGAAGAGTTCCGAAGCATTTTTAAATGTCAGCAGAATTCTGAGAACAATGGAAGAGTTCCGAAGCATTTTTAAACGTCAGCGGAATTCCAAGAACAATGGAAGAGTTCTGAAGCCTTTTTAAATGTCAGCGGAATTCCGAGAACAATGGAAGAGTTCCGAAGCATTTTTAAACTTCAGCAGAATTCCGAGAATAATGGAAGAGTTCCGAAGCATTCTTAAACTTCAGCGGAATTCCGAAAACAATGGAAGAGTTCCGAAGCATTTTTAAATGTCAGCGGAATTCCGAGAACAATAGAAGAGTTGTGAAGCATTTTTAAGCGTCAGCGGAATTCCGAGAACAATGGAAGTTCCGAAGCATTTTTAAACTTCAGCAGAATTCCGAGAACAATGGAAGAGTTCCGAAGCATTTTTAAACTTCAGCAGAATTCCGAGAACAATGGAAGAGTTCCGAAGCATTCTTAAACTTCAGCGGATTTCCGAAAACAATGGAAGAGTTCCGAATCATTTTTAAATGTCAGCGGAATTCCGAGAACAATAGAAGAGTTGTGAAGCATTTTTAAGCGTCAGCGGAATTCCGACAACAATGGAAGAGTTCCGAAGCATTTTTAAAAGTCAGCGGAATTCTGAGAACAATAGAAGAGTTGTGAAGCATTTTTAAGCGTCAGCGGAATTCCGAGAACAATGGAAGAATTCCGAAGCATTTTTAAACTTCAAAACTTCAGCAGAATTCCGAGAACAATGGAAGACTTCCGAAGCATTCTTAAACTTCAGCGGAATTCCGAGAACAATGGAAGAGTTCCGAAGCATTTTTAAAAGTCAGCGGAATTCCGAGAACAATGGAAGAGTTCCGAAGCATTTTTAAACTTCAGCAGAATTCCTGGATCAATGGAAGAGTTCCGAAACATTTTTAAAAGTCAGCAGAACTCCGAGAACAATAGAAGGGTACCAAAGCATGTTTAAACTTCAGCGGAATTCTGAGAACAATGTAAGAGTTCCGAAGCATTTTTAAACTTCACCGGAATTCCGAGAACAATGGAAGAGTTCCGAAGCATTTTTAAACGTCAGCGGAATTCCGAGAACAATGGAAGAGTTCTGAAGCATTTTTAAACGTCAGCGGAATTTTGAAAACAATGGAAGATTTCCGAAGCATTTTTAAACGTCAGCGGAATTCTGCGAACACTGGAAGAGTTCCGAAGCATTTTTAAACTTCAGCGGAATTTGGAGAACAATCGAAGAGTTCCGAAGCATTTTTAAAAGTCAGCGGAATTCCGAGAACACTGGAAGAATTCCGAAGCATTTTTAAACTTCAGCGGAATTTGGAGAACAATCGAAGAGTTCCGAAGCATTTTTAAAAGTCAGCGGAATTCCGAGAACAATGGAAGAGTTGTGAAGCATTTTTAAACGTCAGCGGAATACCAGAACAATGGAAGAGTTCCGAAGCATTTTTAAATGTCAGCGGAATTCCGAGAACAATGGAAGAGTTCTGAAGCATTTTTAAACGTCAGCGGATTTTGAAAACAATGGAAGATTTCCGAAGCATTTTTAAACGTCAGCGGAATTCTGCGAACACTGGAAGAGTTCCGAAGCATTTTTAAACTTCAGCAGAATTCTGAGAACAATGGAAGAGTTCTGAAGCATTCTTAAACTTCAGTGGAATTCCGAGAACAATGGAACAGTTTTGAAGCAATTTTAAGCGTCAGCGGAATTCCGACAACAATGGAAGAGTTCCGAAGCATTTTTAAAAGTCAGCGGAATTCTGAGAACAATAGAAGAGTTGTGAAGCATTTTTAAGCGTCAGCGGAATTTCGAGAACAATGGAAGAATTCCGAAGCATTTTTAAACTTCAAAACTTCAGAAGAATTCCGAGAACAATGGAAGAGTTCCGAAGCATTCTTAAACTTCAGCGGAATTCCGAGAACAATGGAAGAGTTCCGAAGCATTTTTAAAGGTCAGCGGAATTCCGAGAACAATGGAAGAGTTCCGAAGCATTTTTAAACATCAGCAGAATTCCTGGATCAATGGAAGAGTTCCGAATCATTTTTAAAAGTCAGCAGAATTCCGAGAACAATAGAAGGGTACCAAAGCATGTTTAAACTTCAGCGGAATTCTGAGAACAATGTAAGAGTTCCGAAGCATTTTTAAACTTCACCAGAATTCCGAGAACAATGGAAGAGTTCCGAAGCATTTTTAAACGTCAGCGGAATTCCGAGAACAATGGAAGAGTTCCGAAGCATTTTTAAACTTCACCGGAATTTCGAGAACAATGGAAGAGTTCCGAAGCATTTTTAAACGTCAGCGGAATTCCGAGAACAATGGAAGAGTTCTGAAGCATTTTTAAACATCAGCGGAATTTTGAAAACAATGGAAGATTTCCGAAGCATTTTTAAACGTCAGCGGAATTCTGCGAACACTGGAAGAGTTCCGAAGCATTTTTAAACTTCAGCTGAATTTGGAGAACAATCGAAGAGTTCCGAAGCATTTTTAAATGTCAGCGGAATTCCGAGAACACTGGAAGAGTTCCGAAGCATTTTTAAACTTCAGCGGAATTTGGAGAACAATCGAAGAGTTCCGAAGCATTTTTAAAAGTCAGCGGAATTCCGAGAACAATGGAAGAGTTGTGAAGCATTTTTAAACGTCAGCGGAATTCCGAGAACAATGGAAGAGTTCCGAAGCATTTTTAAACTTCAGCAGAATTCCTGGATCAATGGAAGAGTTCCGAAACATTTTTAAAAGTCAGCAGAACTCCGAGAACAATAGAAGGGTACCAAAGCATGTTTAAACTTCAGCGGAATTCTGAGAACAATGTAAGAGTTCCGAAGCATTTTTAAACTTCACCGGAATTCCGAGAACAATGGAAGAGTTCCGAAGCATTTTTAAACGTCAGCGGAATTCCGAGAACAATGGAAGAGTTCTGAAGCATTTTTAAACGTCAGCGGAATTTTGAAAACAATGGAAGATTTCCGAAGCATTTTTAAACGTCAGCGGAATTCTGCGAACACTGGAAGAGTTCCGAAGCATTTTTAAACTTCAGCGGAATTTGGAGAACAATCGAAGAGTTCCGAAGCATTTTTAAAAGTCAGCGGAATTCCGAGAACACTGGAAGAATCCCGAAGCATTTTTAAACTTCAGCGGAATTTGGAGAACAATCGAAGAGTTCCGAAGCATTTTTAAAAGTCAGCGGAATTCCGAGAACAATGGAAGAGTTCTGAAGCATTTTTAAACGTCAGCGGAATACCAGAACAATGGAAGAGTTCCGAATCATTTTTAAATGTCAGCGGAATTCCGAGAACAATGGAAGAGTTCTGAAGCATTTTTAAACGTCAGCGGATTTTGAAAACAATGGAAGATTTCCGAAGCATTTTTAAACGTCAGCGGAATTCTGCGAACACTGGAAGAGTTCCGAAGCATTTTTAAACTTCAGCGGAATTTGGAGAACAATCGAAGAGTTCCGAAGCATTTTTAAAAGTCAGCGGAATTCCGAGAACAATGGAAGAGTTGTGAAGCATTTTTAAACGTCAGCGGAATTCCGAGAACAATGGAAGAGTTCCGAAGCATTTTTAAACTTCAGCAGAATTCCTGGATCAATGGAAGAGTTCCGAAACATTTTTAAAAGTCAGCAGAACTCCGAGAACAATAGAAGGGTACCAAAGCATGTTTAAACTTCAGCGGAATTCTGAGAACAATGTAAGAGTTCCGAAGCATTTTTAAACTTCACCGGAATTTGGAGAACAATCGAAAGGTTCCGAAGCATTTTTAAAAGTCAGCGGAATTCCGAGAACAATGGAAGAGTTGTGAAGCATTTTTAAACATCAGCGGAATACCAGAACAATGGAAGAGTTCTGAAGCATTTTTAAACGTCAGCGGATTTTGAAAACAATGGAAGATTTCCGAAGCATTTTTAAACGTCAGCGGAATTCTGCGAACACTGGAAGAGTTCCGAAGCATTTTTAAACTTCAGCGGAATTTGGAGAACAATCGAAGAGTTCCGAAGCAATTTTAAAAGTCAGCGGAATTCCGAGAACAATGGAAGAGTTGTGAAGCATTTTTAAACGTCAGTGGAATTCCAAGAACAAAGGAAGAGTTCCGAAGCATTTTTAAACGTCAGCGGATTTTGAAAACAATGGAAGATTTCCGAAGCATTTTTAAACGTCAGCGGAATTGGGAGAACAATCGAAGAGTTCCGAAGCATTTTTAAACTTCAACGGAATTTGGAGAACAATCGAAGAGTTCCGAAGCAATTTTAAAAGTCAGCGGAATTCCCAGAACAATGGAAGAGTTGTGAAGCATTTTTAAACGTCAGTGGAATTCCAAGAACAATGGAAGAGTTCCGAAGCATTTTTAAATGTCAGCAGAATTCTGAGAACAATGGAAGAGTTCCGAAGCATTTTTAAACGTCAGCGGAATTCCAAGAACAATGGAAGAGTTCTGAAGCCTTTTTAAATGTCAGCGGAATTCCGAGAACAATGGAAGAGTTCCGAAGCATTTTTAAACTTCAGCAGAATTCCGAGAATAATGGAAGAGTTCCGAAGCATTCTTAAACTTCAGCGGAATTCCGAAAACAATGGAAGAGTTCCGAAGCATTTTTAAATGTCAGCGGAATTCCGAGAACAATAGAAGAGTTGTGAAGCATTTTTAAGCGTCAGCGGAATTCCGAGAACAATGGAAGTTCCGAAGCATTTTTAAACTTCAGCAGAATTCCGAGAACAATGGAAGAGTTCCGAAGCATTTTTAAACTTCAGCAGAATTCCGAGAACAATGGAAGAGTTCCGAAGCATTCTTAAACTTCAGCGGATTTCCGAAAACAATGGAAGAGTTCCGAATCATTTTTAAATGTCAGCGGAATTCCGAGAACAATAGAAGAGTTGTGAAGCATTTTTAAGCGTCAGCGGAATTCCGACAACAATGGAAGAGTTCCGAAGCATTTTTAAAAGTCAGCGGAATTCTGAGAACAATAGAAGAGTTGTGAAGCATTTTTAAGCGTCAGCGGAATTCCGAGAACAATGGAAGAATTCCGAAGCATTTTTAAACTTCAAAACTTCAGCAGAATTCCGAGAACAATGGAAGACTTCCGAAGCATTCTTAAACTTCAGCGGAATTCCGAGAACAATGGAAGAGTTCCGAAGCATTTTTAAAAGTCAGCGGAATTCCGAGAACAATGGAAGAGTTCCGAAGCATTTTTAAACTTCAGCAGAATTCCTGGATCAATGGAAGAGTTCCGAAACATTTTTAAAAGTCAGCAGAACTCCGAGAACAATAGAAGGGTACCAAAGCATGTTTAAACTTCAGCGGAATTCTGAGAACAATGTAAGAGTTCCGAAGCATTTTTAAACTTCACCGGAATTCCGAGAACAATGGAAGAGTTCCGAAGCATTTTTAAACGTCAGCGGAATTCCGAGAACAATGGAAGAGTTCTGAAGCATTTTTAAACGTCAGCGGAATTTTGAAAACAATGGAAGATTTCCGAAGCATTTTTAAACGTCAGCGGAATTCTGCGAACACTGGAAGAGTTCCGAAGCATTTTTAAACTTCAGCGGAATTTGGAGAACAATCGAAGAGTTCCGAAGCATTTTTAAAAGTCAGCGGAATTCCGAGAACACTGGAAGAATTCCGAAGCATTTTTAAACTTCAGCGGAATTTGGAGAACAATCGAAGAGTTCCGAAGCATTTTTAAAAGTCAGCGGAATTCCGAGAACAATGGAAGAGTTGTGAAGCATTTTTAAACGTCAGCGGAATACCAGAACAATGGAAGAGTTCCGAAGCATTTTTAAATGTCAGCGGAATTCCGAGAACAATGGAAGAGTTCTGAAGCATTTTTAAACGTCAGCGGATTTTGAAAACAATGGAAGATTTCCGAAGCATTTTTAAACGTCAGCGGAATTCTGCGAACACTGGAAGAGTTCCGAAGCATTTTTAAACTTCAGCAGAATTCTGAGAACAATGGAAGAGTTCTGAAGCATTCTTAAACTTCAGTGGAATTCCGAGAACAATGGAACAGTTTTGAAGCAATTTTAAGCGTCAGCGGAATTCCGACAACAATGGAAGAGTTCCGAAGCATTTTTAAAAGTCAGCGGAATTCTGAGAACAATAGAAGAGTTGTGAAGCATTTTTAAGCGTCAGCGGAATTTCGAGAACAATGGAAGAATTCCGAAGCATTTTTAAACTTCAAAACTTCAGAAGAATTCCGAGAACAATGGAAGAGTTCCGAAGCATTCTTAAACTTCAGCGGAATTCCGAAAACAATGGAAGAGTTCCGAAGCATTTTTAAATGTCAGCGGAATTCCGAGAACAATAGAAGAGTTGTGAAGCATTTTTAAGCGTCAGCGGAATTCCGAGAACAATGG
This sequence comes from Phyllobates terribilis, assembly GCF_046119375.1. Lineage (NCBI taxonomy): Eukaryota > Metazoa > Chordata > Amphibia > Anura > Dendrobatidae > Phyllobates > Phyllobates terribilis. The sequence goes on along the minus strand of NW_027362788.1, from coordinate 6,299,590 downwards.
AAGTTCCGAAGCATTTTTAAACTTCAGCAGAATTCCGAGAACAATGGAAGAGTTCCGAAGCATTTTTAAACTTCAGCAGAATTCCGAGAACAATGGAAGAGTTCCGAAGCATTCTTAAACTTCAGCGGATTTCCGAAAACAATGGAAGAGTTCCGAATCATTTTTAAATGTCAGCGGAATTCCGAGAACAATAGAAGAGTTGTGAAGCATTTTTAAGCGTCAGCGGAATTCCGACAACAATGGAAGAGTTCCGAAGCATTTTTAAAAGTCAGCGGAATTCTGAGAACAATAGAAGAGTTGTGAAGCATTTTTAAGCGTCAGCGGAATTCCGAGAACAATGGAAGAATTCCGAAGCATTTTTAAACTTCAAAACTTCAGCAGAATTCCGAGAACAATGGAAGACTTCCGAAGCATTCTTAAACTTCAGCGGAATTCCGAGAACAATGGAAGAGTTCCGAAGCATTTTTAAAAGTCAGCGGAATTCCGAGAACAATGGAAGAGTTCCGAAGCATTTTTAAACTTCAGCAGAATTCCTGGATCAATGGAAGAGTTCCGAAACATTTTTAAAAGTCAGCAGAACTCCGAGAACAATAGAAGGGTACCAAAGCATGTTTAAACTTCAGCGGAATTCTGAGAACAATGTAAGAGTTCCGAAGCATTTTTAAACTTCACCGGAATTCCGAGAACAATGGAAGAGTTCCGAAACATTTTTAAACGTCAGCGGAATTCCGAGAACAATGGAAGAGTTCTGAAGCATTTTTAAACGTCAGCGGAATTTTGAAAACAATGGAAGATTTCCGAAGCATTTTTAAACGTCAGCGGAATTCTGCGAACACTGGAAGAGTTCCGAAGCATTTTTAAACTTCAGCGGAATTTGGAGAACAATCGAAGAGTTCCGAAGCATTTTTAAAAGTCAGCGGAATTCCGAGAACACTGGAAGAATTCCGAAGCATTTTTAAACTTCAGCGGAATTTGGAGAACAATCGAAGAGTTCCGAAGCATTTTTAAAAGTCAGCGGAATTCCGAGAACAATGGAAGAGTTGTGAAGCATTTTTAAACGTCAGCGGAATACCAGAACAATGGAAGAGTTCCGAAGCATTTTTAAATGTCAGCGGAATTCCGAGAACAATGGAAGAGTTCTGAAGCATTTTTAAACGTCAGCGGATTTTGAAAACAATGGAAGATTTCCGAAGCATTTTTAAACGTCAGCGGAATTCTGCGAACACTGGAAGAGTTCCGAAGCATTTTTAAACTTCAGCAGAATTCTGAGAACAATGGAAGAGTTCTGAAGCATTCTTAAACTTCAGTGGAATTCCGAGAACAATGGAACAGTTTTGAAGCAATTTTAAGCGTCAGCGGAATTCCGACAACAATGGAAGAGTTCCGAAGCATTTTTAAAAGTCAGCGGAATTCCGAGAACACTGGAAGAATCCCGAAGCATTTTTAAACTTCAGCGGAATTTGGAGAACAATCGAAGAGTTCCGAAGCATTTTTAAAAGTCAGCGGAATTCCGAGAACAATGGAAGAGTTCTGAAGCATTTTTAAACGTCAGCGGAATACCAGAACAATGGAAGAGTTCCGAATCATTTTTAAATGTCAGCGGAATTCCGAGAACAATGGAAGAGTTCTGAAGCATTTTTAAACGTCAGCGGATTTTGAAAACAATGGAAGATTTCCGAAGCATTTTTAAACGTCAGCGGAATTCTGCGAACACTGGAAGAGTTCCGAAGCATTTTTAAACTTCAGCGGAATTTGGAGAACAATCGAAGAGTTCCGAAGCATTTTTAAAAGTCAGCGGAATTCCGAGAACAATGGAAGAGTTGTGAAGCATTTTTAAACGTCAGCGGAATTCCGAGAACAATGGAAGAGTTCCGAAGCATTTTTAAACTTCAGCAGAATTCCTGGATCAATGGAAGAGTTCCGAAACATTTTTAAAAGTCAGCAGAACTCCGAGAACAATAGAAGGGTACCAAAGCATGTTTAAACTTCAGCGGAATTCTGAGAACAATGTAAGAGTTCCGAAGCATTTTTAAACTTCAGCGGAATTTGGAGAACAATCGAAGAGTTCCGAAGCAATTTTAAAAGTCAGCGGAATTCCGAGAACAATGGAAGAGTTGTGAAGCATTTTTAAACGTCAGTGGAATTCCAAGAACAATGGAAGAGTTCCGAAGCATTTTTAAATGTCAGCAGAATTCTGAGAACAATGGAAGAGTTCCGAAGCATTTTTAAACGTCAGCGGAATTCCAAGAACAATGGAAGAGTTCTGAAGCCTTTTTAAATGTCAGCGGAATTCCGAGAACAATGGAAGAGTTCCGAAGCATTTTTAAACTTCAGCAGAATTCCGAGAATAATGGAAGAGTTCCGAAGCATTCTTAAACTTCAGCGGAATTCCGAAAACAATGGAAGAGTTCCGAAGCATTTTTAAATGTCAGCGGAATTCCGAGAACAATAGAAGAGTTGTGAAGCATTTTTAAGCGTCAGCGGAATTCCGAGAACAATGGAAGTTCCGAAGCATTTTTAAACTTCAGCAGAATTCCGAGAACAATGGAAGAGTTCCGAAGCATTTTTAAACTTCAGCAGAATTCCGAGAACAATGGAAGAGTTCCGAAGCATTCTTAAACTTCAGCGGATTTCCGAAAACAATGGAAGAGTTCCGAATCATTTTTAAATGTCAGCGGAATTCCGAGAACAATAGAAGAGTTGTGAAGCATTTTTAAGCGTCAGCGGAATTCCGACAACAATGGAAGAGTTCCGAAGCATTTTTAAAAGTCAGCGGAATTCTGAGAACAATAGAAGAGTTGTGAAGCATTTTTAAGCGTCAGCGGAATTCCGAGAACAATGGAAGAATTCCGAAGCATTTTTAAACTTCAAAACTTCAGCAGAATTCCGAGAACAATGGAAGACTTCCGAAGCATTCTTAAACTTCAGCGGAATTCCGAGAACAATGGAAGAGTTCCGAAGCATTTTTAAAAGTCAGCGGAATTCCGAGAACAATGGAAGAGTTCCGAAGCATTTTTAAACTTCAGCAGAATTCCTGGATCAATGGAAGAGTTCCGAAACATTTTTAAAAGTCAGCAGAACTCCGAGAACAATAGAAGGGTACCAAAGCATGTTTAAACTTCAGCGGAATTCTGAGAACAATGTAAGAGTTCCGAAGCATTTTTAAACTTCACCGGAATTCCGAGAACAATGGAAGAGTTCCGAAGCATTTTTAAACGTCAGCGGAATTCCGAGAACAATGGAAGAGTTCTGAAGCATTTTTAAACATCAGCGGAATTTTGAAAACAATGGAAGATTTCCGAAGCATTTTTAAACGTCAGCGGAATTCTGCGAACACTGGAAGAGTTCCGAAGCATTTTTAAACTTCAGCTGAATTTGGAGAACAATCGAAGAGTTCCGAAGCATTTTTAAATGTCAGCGGAATTCCGAGAACACTGGAAGAGTTCCGAAGCATTTTTAAACTTCAGCGGAATTTGGAGAACAATCGAAGAGTTCCGAAGCATTTTTAAAAGTCAGCGGAATTCCGAGAACAATGGAAGAGTTGTGAAGCATTTTTAAACGTCAGCGGAATTCCGAGAACAATGGAAGAGTTCCGAAGCATTTTTAAACTTCAGCAGAATTCCTGGATCAATGGAAGAGTTCCGAAACATTTTTAAAAGTCAGCAGAACTCCGAGAACAATAGAAGGGTACCAAAGCATGTTTAAACTTCAGCGGAATTCTGAGAACAATGTAAGAGTTCCGAAGCATTTTTAAACTTCACCGGAATTTGGAGAACAATCGAAAGGTTCCGAAGCATTTTTAAAAGTCAGCGGAATTCCGAGAACAATGGAAGAGTTGTGAAGCATTTTTAAACGTCAGCGGAATACCAGAACAATGGAAGAGTTCTGAAGCATTTTTAAACGTCAGCGGATTTTGAAAACAATGGAAGATTTCCGAAGCATTTTTAAACGTCAGCGGAATTCTGCGAACACTGGAAGAGTTCCGAAGCATTTTTAAACTTCAGCGGAATTTGGAGAACAATCGAAGAGTTCCGAAGCAATTTTAAAAGTCAGCGGAATTCCGAGAACAATGGAAGAGTTGTGAAGCATTTTTAAACGTCAGTGGAATTCCAAGAACAAAGGAAGAGTTCCGAAGCATTTTTAAACGTCAGCGGATTTTGAAAACAATGGAAGATTTCCGAAGCATTTTTAAACGTCAGCGGAATTGGGAGAACAATCGAAGAGTTCCGAAGCATTTTTAAACTTCAACGGAATTTGGAGAACAATCGAAGAGTTCCGAAGCAATTTTAAAAGTCAGCAGAATTCCGAGAACAATGGAAGAGTTGTGAAGCATTTTTAAACGTCAGTGGAATTCCAAGAACAATGGAAGAGTTCCGAAGCATTTTTAAATGTCAGCAGAATTCTGAGAACAATGGAAGAGTTCCGAAGCATTTTTAAACGTCAGCGGAATTCCAAGAACAATGGAAGAGTTCTGAAGCCTTTTTAAATGTCAGCGGAATTCCGAGAACAATGGAAGAGTTCCGAAGCATTTTTAAACTTCAGCAGAATTCCGAGAATAATGGAAGAGTTCCGAAGCATTCTTAAACTTCAGCGGAATTCCGAAAACAATGGAAGAGTTCCGAAGCATTTTTAAATGTCAGCGGAATTCCGAGAACAATAGAAGAGTTGTGAAGCATTTTTAAGCGTCAGCGGAATTCCGAGAACAATGGAAGTTCCGAAGCATTTTTAAACTTCAGCAGAATTCCGAGAACAATGGAAGAGTTCCGAAGCATTTTTAAACTTCAGCAGAATTCCGAGAACAATGGAAGAGTTCCGAAGCATTCTTAAACTTCAGCGGATTTCCGAAAACAATGGAAGAGTTCCGAATCATTTTTAAATGTCAGCGGAATTCCGAGAACAATAGAAGAGTTGTGAAGCATTTTTAAGCGTCAGCGGAATTCCGACAACAATGGAAGAGTTCCGAAGCATTTTTAAAAGTCAGCGGAATTCTGAGAACAATAGAAGAGTTGTGAAGCATTTTTAAGCGTCAGCGGAATTCCGAGAACAATGGAAGAATTCCGAAGCATTTTTAAACTTCAAAACTTCAGCAGAATTCCGAGAACAATGGAAGACTTCCGAAGCATTCTTAAACTTCAGCGGAATTCCGAGAACAATGGAAGAGTTCCGAAGCATTTTTAAAAGTCAGCGGAATTCCGAGAACAATGGAAGAGTTCCGAAGCATTTTTAAACTTCAGCAGAATTCCTGGATCAATGGAAGAGTTCCGAAACATTTTTAAAAGTCAGCAGAACTCCGAGAACAATAGAAGGGTACCAAAGCATGTTTAAACTTCAGCGGAATTCTGAGAACAATGTAAGAGTTCCGAAGCATTTTTAAACTTCACCGGAATTCCGAGAACAATGGAAGAGTTCCGAAGCATTTTTAAACGTCAGCGGAATTCCGAGAACAATGGAAGAGTTCTGAAGCATTTTTAAACGTCAGCGGAATTTTGAAAACAATGGAAGATTTCCGAAGCATTTTTAAACGTCAGCGGAATTCTGCGAACACTGGAAGAGTTCCGAAGCATTTTTAAACTTCAGCGGAATTTGGAGAACAATCGAAGAGTTCCGAAGCATTTTTAAAAGTCAGCGGAATTCCGAGAACACTGGAAGAATTCCGAAGCATTTTTAAACTTCAGCGGAATTTGGAGAACAATCGAAGAGTTCCGAAGCATTTTTAAAAGTCAGCGGAATTCCGAGAACAATGGAAGAGTTGTGAAGCATTTTTAAACGTCAGCGGAATACCAGAACAATGGAAGAGTTCCGAAGCATTTTTAAATGTCAGCGGAATTCCGAGAACAATGGAAGAGTTCTGAAGCATTTTTAAACGTCAGCGGATTTTGAAAACAATGGAAGATTTCCGAAGCATTTTTAAACGTCAGCGGAATTCTGCGAACACTGGAAGAGTTCCGAAGCATTTTTAAACTTCAGCAGAATTCTGAGAACAATGGAAGAGTTCTGAAGCATTCTTAAACTTCAGTGGAATTCCGAGAACAATGGAACAGTTTTGAAGCAATTTTAAGCGTCAGCGGAATTCCGACAACAATGGAAGAGTTCCGAAGCATTTTTAAAAGTCAGCGGAATTCTGAGAACAATAGAAGAGTTGTGAAGCATTTTTAAGCGTCAGCGGAATTTCGAGAACAATGGAAGAATTCCGAAGCATTTTTAAACTTCAAAACTTCAGAAGAATTCCGAGAACAATGGAAGAGTTCCGAAGCATTCTTAAACTTCAGCGGAATTCCGAGAACAATGGAAGAGTTCCGAAGCATTTTTAAAGGTCAGCGGAATTCCGAGAACAATGGAAGAGTTCCGAAGCATTTTTAAACATCAGCAGAATTCCTGGATCAATGGAAGAGTTCCGAATCATTTTTAAAAGTCAGCAGAATTCCGAGAACAATAGAAGGGTACCAAAGCATGTTTAAACTTCAGCGGAATTCTGAGAACAATGTAAGAGTTCCGAAGCATTTTTAAACTTCACCAGAATTCCGAGAACAATGGAAGAGTTCCGAAGCATTTTTAAACGTCAGCGGAATTCCGAGAACAATGGAAGAGTTCCGAAGCATTTTTAAACTTCACCGGAATTTCGAGAACAATGGAAGAGTTCCGAAGCATTTTTAAACGTCAGCGGAATTCCGAGAACAATGGAAGAGTTCTGAAGCATTTTTAAACATCAGCGGAATTTTGAAAACAATGGAAGATTTCCGAAGCATTTTTAAACGTCAGCGGAATTCTGCGAACACTGGAAGAGTTCCGAAGCATTTTTAAACTTCAGCTGAATTTGTAGAACAATCGAAGAGTTCCGAAGCATTTTTAAATGTCAGCGGAATTCCGAGAACACTGGAAGAGTTCCGAAGCATTTTTAAACTTCAGCGGAATTTGGAGAACAATCGAAGAGTTCCGAAGCATTTTTAAAAGTCAGCGGAATTCCGAGAACAATGGAAGAGTTGTGAAGCATTTTTAAACGTCAGCGGAATTCCGAGAACAATGGAAGAGTTCCGAAGCATTTTTAAACTTCAGCAGAATTCCTGGATCAATGGAAGAGTTCCGAAACATTTTTAAAAGTCAGCAGAACTCCGAGAACAATAGAAGGGTACCAAAGCATGTTTAAACTTCAGCGGAATTCTGAGAACAATGTAAGAGTTCCGAAGCATTTTTAAACTTCACCGGAATTCCGAGAACAATGGAAGAGTTCCGAAGCATTTTTAAACGTCAGCGGAATTCCGAGAACAATGGAAGAGTTCTGAAGCATTTTTAAACGTCAGCGGAATTTTGAAAACAATGGAAGATTTCCGAAGCATTTTTAAACGTCAGCGGAATTCTGCGAACACTGGAAGAGTTCCGAAGCATTTTTAAACTTCAGCGGAATTTGGAGAACAATCGAAGAGTTCCGAAGCATTTTTAAAAGTCAGCGGAATTCCGAGAACACTGGAAGAATCCCGAAGCATTTTTAAACTTCAGCGGAATTTGGAGAACAATCGAAGAGTTCCGAAGCATTTTTAAAAGTCAGCGGAATTCCGAGAACAATGGAAGAGTTCTGAAGCATTTTTAAACGTCAGCGGAATACCAGAACAATGGAAGAGTTCCGAATCATTTTTAAATGTCAGCGGAATTCCGAGAACAATGGAAGAGTTCTGAAGCATTTTTAAACGTCAGCGGATTTTGAAAACAATGGAAGATTTCCGAAGCATTTTTAAACGTCAGCGGAATTCTGCGAACACTGGAAGAGTTCCGAAGCATTTTTAAACTTCAGCGGAATTTGGAGAACAATCGAAGAGTTCCGAAGCATTTTTAAAAGTCAGCGGAATTCCGAGAACAATGGAAGAGTTGTGAAGCATTTTTAAACGTCAGCGGAATTCCGAGAACAATGGAAGAGTTCCGAAGCATTTTTAAACTTCAGCAGAATTCCTGGATCAATGGAAGAGTTCCGAAACATTTTTAAAAGTCAGCAGAACTCCGAGAACAATAGAAGGGTACCAAAGCATGTTTAAACTTCAGCGGAATTCTGAGAACAATGTAAGAGTTCCGAAGCATTTTTAAACTTCAGCGGAATTTGGAGAACAATCGAAGAGTTCCGAAGCAATTTTAAAAGTCAGCGGAATTCCGAGAACAATGGAAGAGTTGTGAAGCATTTTTAAACGTCAGTGGAATTCCAAGAACAATGGAAGAGTTCCGAAGCATTTTTAAATGTCAGCAGAATTCTGAGAACAATGGAAGAGTTCCGAAGCATTTTTAAACGTCAGCGGAATTCCAAGAACAATGGAAGAGTTCTGAAGCCTTTTTAAATGTCAGCGGAATTCCGAGAACAATGGAAGAGTTCCGAAGCATTTTTAAACTTCAGCAGAATTCCGAGAATAATGGAAGAGTTCCGAAGCATTCTTAAACTTCAGCGGAATTCCGAAAACAATGGAAGAGTTCCGAAGCATTTTTAAACTTCAGCAGAATTCCGAGAACAATGGAAGAGTTCCGAAGCATTTTTAAACTTCAGCAGAATTCCGAGAACAATGGAAGAGTTCCGAAGCATTCTTAAACTTCAGCGGATTTCCGAAAACAATGGAAGAGTTCCGAATCATTTTTAAATGTCAGCGGAATTCCGAGAACAATAGAAGAGTTGTGAAGCATTTTTAAGCGTCAGCGGAATTCCGACAACAATGGAAGAGTTCCGAAGCATTTTTAAAAGTCAGCGGAATTCTGAGAACAATAGAAGAGTTGTGAAGCATTTTTAAGCGTCAGCGGAATTCCGAGAACAATGGAAGAATTCCGAAGCATTTTTAAACTTCAAAACTTCAGCAGAATTCCGAGAACAATGGAAGACTTCCGAAGCATTCTTAAACTTCAGCGGAATTCCGAGAACAATGGAAGAGTTCCGAAGCATTTTTAAAAGTCAGCGGAATTCCGAGAACAATGGAAGAGTTCCGAAGCATTTTTAAACTTCAGCAGAATTCCTGGATCAATGGAAGAGTTCCGAAACATTTTTAAAAGTCAGCAGAACTCCGAGAACAATAGAAGGGTACCAAAGCATGTTTAAACTTCAGCGGAATTCTGAGAACAATGTAAGAGTTCCGAAGCATTTTTAAACTTCACCGGAATTCCGAGAACAATGGAAGAGTTCCGAAGCATTTTTAAACGTCAGCGGAATTCCGAGAACAATGGAAGAGTTCTGAAGCATTTTTAAACGTCAGCGGAATTTTGAAAACAATGGAAGATTTCCGAAGCATTTTTAAACGTCAGCGGAATTCTGCGAACACTGGAAGAGTTCCGAAGCATTTTTAAACTTCAGCGGAATTTGGAGAACAATCGAAGAGTTCCGAAGCATTTTTAAAAGTCAGCGGAATTCCGAGAACACTGGAAGAATTCCGAAGCATTTTTAAACTTCAGCGGAATTTGGAGAACAATCGAAGAGTTCCGAAGCATTTTTAAAAGTCAGCGGAATTCCGAGAACAATGGAAGAGTTGTGAAGCATTTTTAAACGTCAGCGGAATACCAGAACAATGGAAGAGTTCCGAAGCATTTTTAAATGTCAGCGGAATTCCGAGAACAATGGAAGAGTTCTGAAGCATTTTTAAACGTCAGCGGATTTTGAAAACAATGGAAGATTTCCGAAGCATTTTTAAACGTCAGCGGAATTCTGCGAACACTGGAAGAGTTCCGAAGCATTTTTAAACTTCAGCAGAATTCTGAGAACAATGGAAGAGTTCTGAAGCATTCTTAAACTTCAGTGGAATTCCGAGAACAATGGAACAGTTTTGAAGCAATTTTAAGCGTCAGCGGAATTCCGACAACAATGGAAGAGTTCCGAAGCATTTTTAAAAGTCAGCGGAATTCTGAGAACAATAGAAGAGTTGTGAAGCATTTTTAAGCGTCAGCGGAATTTCGAGAACAATGGAAGAATTCCGAAGCATTTTTAAACTTCAAAACTTCAGAAGAATTCCGAGAACAATGGAAGAGTTCCGAAGCATTCTTAAACTTCAGCGGAATTCCGAGAACAATGGAAGAGTTCCGAAGCATTTTTAAAGGTCAGCGGAATTCCGAGAACAATGGAAGAGTTCCGAAGCATTTTTAAACATCAGCAGAATTCCTGGATCAATGGAAGAGTTCCGAATCATTTTTAAAAGTCAGCAGAATTCCGAGAACAATAGAAGGGTACCAAAGCATGTTTAAACTTCAGCGGAATTCTGAGAACAATGTAAGAGTTCCGAAGCATTTTTAAACTTCACCAGAATTCCGAGAACAATGGAAGAGTTCCGAAGCATTTTTAAACGTCAGCGGAATTCCGAGAACAATGGAAGAGTTCCGAAGCATTTTTAAACTTCACCGGAATTTCGAGAACAATGGAAGAGTTCCGAAGCATTTTTAAACGTCAGCGGAATTCCGAGAACAATGGAAGAGTTCTGAAGCATTTTTAAACATCAGCGGAATTTTGAAAACAATGGAAGATTTCCGAAGCATTTTTAAACGTCAGCGGAATTCTGCGAACACTGGAAGAGTTCCGAAGCATTTTTAAACTTCAGCTGAATTTGGAGAACAATCGAAGAGTTCCGAAGCATTTTTAAATGTCAGCGGAATTCCGAGAACACTGGAAGAGTTCCGAAGCATTTTTAAACTTCAGCGGAATTTGGAGAACAATCGAAGAGTTCCGAAGCATTTTTAAAAGTCAGCGGAATTCCGAGAACAATGGAAGAGTTGTGAAGCATTTTTAAACGTCAGCGGAATTCCGAGAACAATGGAAGAGTTCCGAAGCATTTTTAAACTTCAGCAGAATTCCTGGATCAATGGAAGAGTTCCGAAACATTTTTAAAAGTCAGCAGAACTCCGAGAACAATAGAAGGGTACCAAAGCATGTTTAAACTTCAGCGGAATTCTGAGAACAATGTAAGAGTTCCGAAGCATTTTTAAACTTCACCGGAATTCCGAGAACAATGGAAGAGTTCCGAAGCATTTTTAAACGTCAGCGGAATTCCGAGAACAATGGAAGAGTTCTGAAGCATTTTTAAACGTCAGCGGAATTTTGAAAACAATGGAAGATTTCCGAAGCATTTTTAAACGTCAGCGGAATTCTGCGAACACTGGAAGAGTTCCGAAGCATTTTTAAACTTCAGCGGAATTTGGAGAACAATCGAAGAGTTCCGAAGCATTTTTAAAAGTCAGCGGAATTCCGAGAACACTGGAAGAATCCCGAAGCATTTTTAAACTTCAGCGGAATTTGGAGAACAATCGAAGAGTTCCGAAGCATTTTTAAAAGTCAGCGGAATTCCGAGAACAATGGAAGAGTTCTGAAGCATTTTTAAACGTCAGCGGAATACCAGAACAATGGAAGAGTTCCGAATCATTTTTAAATGTCAGCGGAATTCCGAGAACAATGGAAGAGTTCTGAAGCATTTTTAAACGTCAGCGGATTTTGAAAACAATGGAAGATTTCCGAAGCATTTTTAAACGTCAGCGGAATTCTGCGAACACTGGAAGAGTTCCGAAGCATTTTTAAACTTCAGCGGAATTTGGAGAACAATCGAAGAGTTCCGAAGCATTTTTAAAAGTCAGCGGAATTCCGAGAACAATGGAAGAGTTGTGAAGCATTTTTAAACGTCAGCGGAATTCCGAGAACAATGGAAGAGTTCCGAAGCATTTTTAAACTTCAGCAGAATTCCTGGATCAATGGAAGAGTTCCGAAACATTTTTAAAAGTCAGCAGAACTCCGAGAACAATAGAAGGGTACCAAAGCATGTTTAAACTTCAGCGGAATTCTGAGAACAATGTAAGAGTTCCGAAGCATTTTTAAACTTCAGCGGAATTTGGAGAACAATCGAAGAGTTCCGAAGCAATTTTAAAAGTCAGCGGAATTCCGAGAACAATGGAAGAGTTGTGAAGCATTTTTAAACGTCAGTGGAATTCCAAGAACAATGGAAGAGTTCCGAAGCATTTTTAAATGTCAGCAGAATTCTGAGAACAATGGAAGAGTTCCGAAGCATTTTTAAACGTCAGCGGAATTCCAAGAACAATGGAAGAGTTCTGAAGCCTTTTTAAATGTCAGCGGAATTCCGAGAACAATGGAAGAGTTCCGAAGCATTTTTAAACTTCAGCAGAATTCCGAGAATAATGGAAGAGTTCCGAAGCATTCTTAAACTTCAGCGGAATTCCGAAAACAATGGAAGAGTTCCGAAGCATTTTTAAATGTCAGCGGAATTCCGAGAACAATAGAAGAGTTGTGAAGCATTTTTAAGCGTCAGCGGAATTCCGAGAACAATGGAAGTTCCGAAGCATTTTTAAACTTCAGCAGAATTCCGAGAACAATGGAAGAGTTCCGAAGCATTTTTAAACTTCAGCAGAATTCCGAGAACAATGGAAGAGTTCCGAAGCATTCTTAAACTTCAGCGGATTTCCGAAAACAATGGAAGAGTTCCGAATCATTTTTAAATGTCAGCGGAATTCCGAGAACAATAGAAGAGTTGTGAAGCATTTTTAAGCGTCAGCGGAATTCCGACAACAATGGAAGAGTTCCGAAGCATTTTTAAAAGTCAGCGGAATTCTGAGAACAATAGAAGAGTTGTGAAGCATTTTTAAGCGTCAGCGGAATTCCGAGAACAATGGAAGAATTCCGAAGCATTTTTAAACTTCAAAACTTCAGCAGAATTCCGAGAACAATGGAAGACTTCCGAAGCATTCTTAAACTTCAGCGGAATTCCGAGAACAATGGAAGAGTTCCGAAGCATTTTTAAAAGTCAGCGGAATTCCGAGAACAATGGAAGAGTTCCGAAGCATTTTTAAACTTCAGCAGAATTCCTGGATCAATGGAAGAGTTCCGAAACATTTTTAAAAGTCAGCAGAACTCCGAGAACAATAGAAGGGTACCAAAGCATGTTTAAACTTCAGCGGAATTCTGAGAACAATGTAAGAGTTCCGAAGCATTTTTAAACTTCACCGGAATTCCGAGAACAATGGAAGAGTTCCGAAGCATTTTTAAACGTCAGCGGAATTCCGAGAACAATGGAAGAGTTCTGAAGCATTTTTAAACATCAGCGGAATTTTGAAAACAATGGAAGATTTCCGAAGCATTTTTAAACGTCAGCGGAATTCTGCGAACACTGGAAGAGTTCCGAAGCATTTTTAAACTTCAGCTGAATTTGGAGAACAATCGAAGAGTTCCGAAGCATTTTTAAATGTCAGCGGAATTCCGAGAACACTGGAAGAGTTCCGAAGCATTTTTAAACTTCAGCGGAATTTGGAGAACAATCGAAGAGTTCCGAAGCATTTTTAAAAGTCAGCGGAATTCCGAGAACAATGGAAGAGTTGTGAAGCATTTTTAAACGTCAGCGGAATTCCGAGAACAATGGAAGAGTTCCGAAGCATTTTTAAACTTCAGCAGAATTCCTGGATCAATGGAAGAGTTCCGAAACATTTTTAAAAGTCAGCAGAACTCCGAGAACAATAGAAGGGTACCAAAGCATGTTTAAACTTCAGCGGAATTCTGAGAACAATGTAAGAGTTCCGAAGCATTTTTAAACTTCACCGGAATTTGGAGAACAATCGAAAGGTTCCGAAGCATTTTTAAAAGTCAGCGGAATTCCGAGAACAATGGAAGAGTTGTGAAGCATTTTTAAACGTCAGCGGAATACCAGAACAATGGAAGAGTTCTGAAGCATTTTTAAACGTCAGCGGATTTTGAAAACAATGGAAGATTTCCGAAGCATTTTTAAACGTCAGCGGAATTCTGCGAACACTGGAAGAGTTCCGAAGCATTTTTAAACTTCAGCGGAATTTGGAGAACAATCGAAGAGTTCCGAAGCAATTTTAAAAGTCAGCGGAATTCCGAGAACAATGGAAGAGTTGTGAAGCATTTTTAAACGTCAGTGGAATTCCAAGAACAAAGGAAGAGTTCCGAAGCATTTTTAAACGTCAGCGGATTTTGAAAACAATGGAAGATTTCCGAAGCATTTTTAAACGTCAGCGGAATTGGGAGAACAATCGAAGAGTTCCGAAGCATTTTTAAACTTCAACGGAATTTGGAGAACAATCGAAGAGTTCCGAAGCAATTTTAAAAGTCAGCAGAATTCCGAGAACAATGGAAGAGTTGTGAAGCATTTTTAAACGTCAGTGGAATTCCAAGAACAATGGAAGAGTTCCGAAGCATTTTTAAATGTCAGCAGAATTCTGAGAACAATGGAAGAGTTCCGAAGCATTTTTAAACGTCAGCGGAATTCCAAGAACAATGGAAGAGTTCTGAAGCCTTTTTAAATGTCAGCGGAATTCCGAGAACAATGGAAGAGTTCCGAAGCATTTTTAAACTTCAGCAGAATTCCGAGAATAATGGAAGAGTTCCGAAGCATTCTTAAACTTCAGCGGAATTCCGAAAACAATGGAAGAGTTCCGAAGCATTTTTAAATGTCAGCGGAATTCCGAGAACAATAGAAGAGTTGTGAAGCATTTTTAAGCGTCAGCGGAATTCCGAGAACAATGGAAGTTCCGAAGCATTTTTAAACTTCAGCAGAATTCCGAGAACAATGGAAGAGTTCCGAAGCATTTTTAAACTTCAGCAGAATTCCGAGAACAATGGAAGAGTTCCGAAGCATTCTTAAACTTCAGCGGATTTCCGAAAACAATGGAAGAGTTCCGAATCATTTTTAAATGTCAGCGGAATTCCGAGAACAATAGAAGAGTTGTGAAGCATTTTTAAGCGTCAGCGGAATTCCGACAACAATGGAAGAGTTCCGAAGCATTTTTAAAAGTCAGCGGAATTCTGAGAACAATAGAAGAGTTGTGAAGCATTTTTAAGCGTCAGCGGAATTCCGAGAACAATGGAAGAATTCCGAAGCATTTTTAAACTTCAAAACTTCAGCAGAATTCCGAGAACAATGGAAGACTTCCGAAGCATTCTTAAACTTCAGCGGAATTCCGAGAACAATGGAAGAGTTCCGAAGCATTTTTAAAAGTCAGCGGAATTCCGAGAACAATGGAAGAGTTCCGAAGCATTTTTAAACTTCAGCAGAATTCCTGGATCAATGGAAGAGTTCCGAAACATTTTTAAAAGTCAGCAGAACTCCGAGAACAATAGAAGGGTACCAAAGCATGTTTAAACTTCAGCGGAATTCTGAGAACAATGTAAGAGTTCCGAAGCATTTTTAAACTTCACCGGAATTCCGAGAACAATGGAAGAGTTCCGAAGCATTTTTAAACGTCAGCGGAATTCCGAGAACAATGGAAGAGTTCTGAAGCATTTTTAAACGTCAGCGGAATTTTGAAAACAATGGAAGATTTCCGAAGCATTTTTAAACGTCAGCGGAATTCTGCGAACACTGGAAGAGTTCCGAAGCATTTTTAAACTTCAGCGGAATTTGGAGAACAATCGAAGAGTTCCGAAGCATTTTTAAAAGTCAGCGGAATTCCGAGAACACTGGAAGAATTCCGAAGCATTTTTAAACTTCAGCGGAATTTGGAGAACAATCGAAGAGTTCCGAAGCATTTTTAAAAGTCAGCGGAATTCCGAGAACAATGGAAGAGTTGTGAAGCATTTTTAAACGTCAGCGGAATACCAGAACAATGGAAGAGTTCCGAAGCATTTTTAAATGTCAGCGGAATTCCGAGAACAATGGAAGAGTTCTGAAGCATTTTTAAACGTCAGCGGATTTTGAAAACAATGGAAGATTTCCGAAGCATTTTTAAACGTCAGCGGAATTCTGCGAACACTGGAAGAGTTCCGAAGCATTTTTAAACTTCAGCAGAATTCTGAGAACAATGGAAGAGTTCTGAAGCATTCTTAAACTTCAGTGGAATTCCGAGAACAATGGAACAGTTTTGAAGCAATTTTAAGCGTCAGCGGAATTCCGACAACAATGGAAGAGTTCCGAAGCATTTTTAAAAGTCAGCGGAATTCTGAGAACAATAGAAGAGTTGTGAAGCATTTTTAAGCGTCAGCGGAATTTCGAGAACAATGGAAGAATTCCGAAGCATTTTTAAACTTCAAAACTTCAGAAGAATTCCGAGAACAATGGAAGAGTTCCGAAGCATTCTTAAACTTCAGCGGAATTCCGAGAACAATGGAAGAGTTCCGAAGCATTTTTAAAGGTCAGCGGAATTCCGAGAACAATGGAAGAGTTCCGAAGCATTTTTAAACATCAGCAGAATTCCTGGATCAATGGAAGAGTTCCGAATCATTTTTAAAAGTCAGCAGAATTCCGAGAACAATAGAAGGGTACCAAAGCATGTTTAAACTTCAGCGGAATTCTGAGAACAATGTAAGAGTTCCGAAGCATTTTTAAACTTCACCAGAATTCCGAGAACAATGGAAGAGTTCCAAAGCATTTTTAAACGTCAGCGGAATTCCGAGAACAATGGAAGAGTTCCGAAGCATTTTTAAACTTCACCGGAATTTCGAGAACAATGGAAGAGTTCCGAAGCATTTTTAAACGTCAGCGGAATTCCGAGAACAATGGAAGAGTTCTGAAGCATTTTTAAACATCAGCGGAATTTTGAAAACAATGGAAGATTTCCGAAGCATTTTTAAACGTCAGCGGAATTCTGCGAACACTGGAAGAGTTCCGAAGCATTTTTAAACTTCAGCTGAATTTGGAGAACAATCGAAGAGTTCCGAAGCATTTTTAAATGTCAGCGGAATTCCGAGAACACTGGAAGAGTTCCGAAGCATTTTTAAACTTCAGCGGAATTTGGAGAACAATCGAAGAGTTCCGAAGCATTTTTAAAAGTCAGCGGAATTCCGAGAACAATGGAAGAGTTGTGAAGCATTTTTAAACGTCAGCGGAATTCCGAGAACAATGGAAGAGTTCCGAAGCATTTTTAAACTTCAGCAGAATTCCTGGATCAATGGAAGAGTTCCGAAACATTTTTAAAAGTCAGCAGAACTCCGAGAACAATAGAAGGGTACCAAAGCATGTTTAAACTTCAGCGGAATTCTGAGAACAATGTAAGAGTTCCGAAGCATTTTTAAACTTCACCGGAATTCCGAGAACAATGGAAGAGTTCCGAAGCATTTTTAAACGTCAGCGGAATTCCGAGAACAATGGAAGAGTTCTGAAGCATTTTTAAACGTCAGCGGAATTTTGAAAACAATGGAAGATTTCCGAAGCATTTTTAAACGTCAGCGGAATTCTGCGAACACTGGAAGAGTTCCGAAGCATTTTTAAACTTCAGCGGAATTTGGAGAACAATCGAAGAGTTCCGAAGCATTTTTAAAAGTCAGCGGAATTCCGAGAACACTGGAAGAATCCCGAAGCATTTTTAAACTTCAGCGGAATTTGGAGAACAATCGAAGAGTTCCGAAGCATTTTTAAAAGTCAGCGGAATTCCGAGAACAATGGAAGAGTTCTGAAGCATTTTTAAACGTCAGCGGAATACCAGAACAATGGAAGAGTTCCGAATCATTTTTAAATGTCAGCGGAATTCCGAGAACAATGGAAGAGTTCTGAAGCATTTTTAAACGTCAGCGGATTTTGAAAACAATGGAAGATTTCCGAAGCATTTTTAAACGTCAGCGGAATTCTGCGAACACTGGAAGAGTTCCGAAGCATTTTTAAACTTCAGCGGAATTTGGAGAACAATCGAAGAGTTCCGAAGCATTTTTAAAAGTCAGCGGAATTCCGAGAACAATGGAAGAGTTGTGAAGCATTTTTAAACGTCAGCGGAATTCCGAGAACAATGGAAGAGTTCCGAAGCATTTTTAAACTTCAGCAGAATTCCTGGATCAATGGAAGAGTTCCGAAACATTTTTAAAAGTCAGCAGAACTCCGAGAACAATAGAAGGGTACCAAAGCATGTTTAAACTTCAGCGGAATTCTGAGAACAATGTAAGAGTTCCGAAGCATTTTTAAACTTCAGCGGAATTTGGAGAACAATCGAAGAGTTCCGAAGCAATTTTAAAAGTCAGCGGAATTCCGAGAACAATGGAAGAGTTGTGAAGCATTTTTAAACGTCAGTGGAATTCCAAGAACAATGGAAGAGTTCCGAAGCATTTTTAAATGTCAGCAGAATTCTGAGAACAATGGAAGAGTTCCGAAGCATTTTTAAACGTCAGCGGAATTCCAAGAACAATGGAAGAGTTCTGAAGCCTTTTTAAATGTCAGCGGAATTCCGAGAACAATGGAAGAGTTCCGAAGCATTTTTAAACTTCAGCAGAATTCCGAGAATAATGGAAGAGTTCCGAAGCATTCTTAAACTTCAGCGGAATTCCGAAAACAATGGAAGAGTTCCGAAGCATTTTTAAATGTCAGCGGAATTCCGAGAACAATAGAAGAGTTGTGAAGCATTTTTAAGCGTCAGCGGAATTCCGAGAACAATGGAAGTTCCGAAGCATTTTTAAACTTCAGCAGAATTCCGAGAACAATGGAAGAGTTCCGAAGCATTTTTAAACTTCAGCAGAATTCCGAGAACAATGGAAGAGTTCCGAAGCATTCTTAAACTTCAGCGGATTTCCGAAAACAATGGAAGAGTTCCGAATCATTTTTAAATGTCAGCGGAATTCCGAGAACAATAGAAGAGTTGTGAAGCATTTTTAAGCGTCAGCGGAATTCCGACAACAATGGAAGAGTTCCGAAGCATTTTTAAAAGTCAGCGGAATTCTGAGAACAATAGAAGAGTTGTGAAGCATTTTTAAGCGTCAGCGGAATTCCGAGAACAATGGAAGAATTCCGAAGCATTTTTAAACTTCAAAACTTCAGCAGAATTCCGAGAACAATGGAAGACTTCCGAAGCATTCTTAAACTTCAGCGGAATTCCGAGAACAATGGAAGAGTTCCGAAGCATTTTTAAAAGTCAGCGGAATTCCGAGAACAATGGAAGAGTTCCGAAGCATTTTTAAACTTCAGCAGAATTCCTGGATCAATGGAAGAGTTCCGAAACATTTTTAAAAGTCAGCAGAACTCCGAGAACAATAGAAGGGTACCAAAGCATGTTTAAACTTCAGCGGAATTCTGAGAACAATGTAAGAGTTCCGAAGCATTTTTAAACTTCACCGGAATTCCGAGAACAATGGAAGAGTTCCGAAGCATTTTTAAACGTCAGCGGAATTCCGAGAACAATGGAAGAGTTCTGAAGCATTTTTAAACATCAGCGGAATTTTGAAAACAATGGAAGATTTCCGAAGCATTTTTAAACGTCAGCGGAATTCTGCGAACACTGGAAGAGTTCCGAAGCATTTTTAAACTTCAGCTGAATTTGGAGAACAATCGAAGAGTTCCGAAGCATTTTTAAATGTCAGCGGAATTCCGAGAACACTGGAAGAGTTCCGAAGCATTTTTAAACTTCAGCGGAATTTGGAGAACAATCGAAGAGTTCCGAAGCATTTTTAAAAGTCAGCGGAATTCCGAGAACAATGGAAGAGTTGTGAAGCATTTTTAAACGTCAGCGGAATTCCGAGAACAATGGAAGAGTTCCGAAGCATTTTTAAACTTCAGCAGAATTCCTGGATCAATGGAAGAGTTCCGAAACATTTTTAAAAGTCAGCAGAACTCCGAGAACAATAGAAGGGTACCAAAGCATGTTTAAACTTCAGCGGAATTCTGAGAACAATGTAAGAGTTCCGAAGCATTTTTAAACTTCACCGGAATTTGGAGAACAATCGAAAGGTTCCGAAGCATTTTTAAAAGTCAGCGGAATTCCGAGAACAATGGAAGAGTTGTGAAGCATTTTTAAACGTCAGCGGAATACCAGAACAATGGAAGAGTTCTGAAGCATTTTTAAACGTCAGCGGATTTTGAAAACAATGGAAGATTTCCGAAGCATTTTTAAACGTCAGCGGAATTCTGCGAACACTGGAAGAGTTCCGAAGCATTTTTAAACTTCAGCGGAATTTGGAGAACAATCGAAGAGTTCCGAAGCAATTTTAAAAGTCAGCGGAATTCCGAGAACAATGGAAGAGTTGTGAAGCATTTTTAAACGTCAGTGGAATTCCAAGAACAAAGGAAGAGTTCCGAAGCATTTTTAAACGTCAGCGGATTTTGAAAACAATGGAAGATTTCCGAAGCATTTTTAAACGTCAGCGGAATTGGGAGAACAATCGAAGAGTTCCGAAGCATTTTTAAACTTCAACGGAATTTGGAGAACAATCGAAGAGTTCCGAAGCAATTTTAAAAGTCAGCAGAATTCCGAGAACAATGGAAGAGTTGTGAAGCATTTTTAAACGTCAGTGGAATTCCAAGAACAATGGAAGAGTTCCGAAGCATTTTTAAATGTCAGCAGAATTCTGAGAACAATGGAAGAGTTCCGAAGCATTTTTAAACGTCAGCGGAATTCCAAGAACAATGGAAGAGTTCTGAAGCCTTTTTAAATGTCAGCGGAATTCCGAGAACAATGGAAGAGTTCCGAAGCATTTTTAAACTTCAGCAGAATTCCGAGAATAATGGAAGAGTTCCGAAGCATTCTTAAACTTCAGCGGAATTCCGAAAACAATGGAAGAGTTCCGAAGCATTTTTAAATGTCAGCGGAATTCCGAGAACAATAGAAGAGTTGTGAAGCATTTTTAAGCGTCAGCGGAATTCCGAGAACAATGGAAGTTCCGAAGCATTTTTAAACTTCAGCAGAATTCCGAGAACAATGGAAGAGTTCCGAAGCATTTTTAAACTTCAGCAGAATTCCGAGAACAATGGAAGAGTTCCGAAGCATTCTTAAACTTCAGCGGATTTCCGAAAACAATGGAAGAGTTCCGAATCATTTTTAAATGTCAGCGGAATTCCGAGAACAATAGAAGAGTTGTGAAGCATTTTTAAGCGTCAGCGGAATTCCGACAACAATGGAAGAGTTCCGAAGCATTTTTAAAAGTCAGCGGAATTCTGAGAACAATAGAAGAGTTGTGAAGCATTTTTAAGCGTCAGCGGAATTCCGAGAACAATGGAAGAATTCCGAAGCATTTTTAAACTTCAAAACTTCAGCAGAATTCCGAGAACAATGGAAGACTTCCGAAGCATTCTTAAACTTCAGCGGAATTCCGAGAACAATGGAAGAGTTCCGAAGCATTTTTAAAAGTCAGCGGAATTCCGAGAACAATGGAAGAGTTCCGAAGCATTTTTAAACTTCAGCAGAATTCCTGGATCAATGGAAGAGTTCCGAAACATTTTTAAAAGTCAGCAGAACTCCGAGAACAATAGAAGGGTACCAAAGCATGTTTAAACTTCAGCGGAATTCTGAGAACAATGTAAGAGTTCCGAAGCATTTTTAAACTTCACCGGAATTCCGAGAACAATGGAAGAGTTCCGAAGCATTTTTAAACGTCAGCGGAATTCCGAGAACAATGGAAGAGTTCCGAAGCATTTTTAAACGTCAGCGGATTTTGAAAACAATGGAAGATTTCCGAAGCATTTTTAAACGTCAGCGGAATTGGGAGAACAATCGAAGAGTTCCGAAGCATTTTTAAACTTCAACGGAATTTGGAGAACAATCGAAGAGTTCCGAAGCAATTTTAAAAGTCAGCAGAATTCCGAGAACAATGGAAGAGTTGTGAAGCATTTTTAAACGTCAGTGGAATTCCAAGAACAAAGGAAGAGTTCCGAAGCATTTTTAAACGTCAGCGGATTTTGAAAACAATGGAAGATTTCCGAAGCATTTTTAAACGTCAGCGGAATTGGGAGAACAATCGAAGAGTTCCGAAGCATTTTTAAACTTCAACGGAATTTGGAGAACAATCGAAGAGTTCCGAAGCAATTTTAAAAGTCAGCAGAATTCCGAGAACAATGGAAGAGTTGTGAAGCATTTTTAAACGTCAGTGGAATTCCAAGAACAATGGAAGAGTTCCGAAGCATTTTTAAATGTCAGCAGAATTCTGAGAACAATGGAAGAGTTCCGAAGCATTTTTAAACGTCAGCGGAATTCCAAGAACAATGGAAGAGTTCTGAAGCCTTTTTAAATGTCAGCGGAATTCCGAGAACAATGGAAGAGTTCCGAAGCATTTTTAAACTTCAGCAGAATTCCGAGAATAATGGAAGAGTTCCGAAGCATTCTTAAACTTCAGCGGAATTCCGAAAACAATGGAAGAGTTCCGAAGCATTTTTAAATGTCAGCGGAATTCCGAGAACAATAGAAGAGTTGTGAAGCATTTTTAAGCGTCAGCGGAATTCCGAGAACAATGGAAGTTCCGAAGCATTTTTAAACTTCAGCAGAATTCCGAGAACAATGGAAGAGTTCCGAAGCATTTTTAAACTTCAGCAGAATTCCGAGAACAATGGAAGAGTTCCGAAGCATTCTTAAACTTCAGCGGATTTCCGAAAACAATGGAAGAGTTCCGAATCATTTTTAAATGTCAGCGGAATTCCGAGAACAATAGAAGAGTTGTGAAGCATTTTTAAGCGTCAGCGGAATTCCGACAACAATGGAAGAGTTCCGAAGCATTTTTAAAAGTCAGCGGAATTCTGAGAACAATAGAAGAGTTGTGAAGCATTTTTAAGCGTCAGCGGAATTCCGAGAACAATGGAAGAATTCCGAAGCATTTTTAAACTTCAAAACTTCAGCAGAATTCCGAGAACAATGGAAGACTTCCGAAGCATTCTTAAACTTCAGCGGAATTCCGAGAACAATGGAAGAGTTCCGAAGCATTTTTAAAAGTCAGCGGAATTCCGAGAACAATGGAAGAGTTCCGAAGCATTTTTAAACTTCAGCAGAATTCCTGGATCAATGGAAGAGTTCCGAAACATTTTTAAAAGTCAGCAGAACTCCGAGAACAATAGAAGGGTACCAAAGCATGTTTAAACTTCAGCGGAATTCTGAGAACAATGTAAGAGTTCCGAAGCATTTTTAAACTTCACCGGAATTCCGAGAACAATGGAAGAGTTCCGAAGCATTTTTAAACGTCAGCGGAATTCCGAGAACAATGGAAGAGTTCCGAAGCATTTTTAAACGTCAGCGGATTTTGAAAACAATGGAAGATTTCCGAAGCATTTTTAAACGTCAGCGGAATTGGGAGAACAATCGAAGAGTTCCGAAGCATTTTTAAACTTCAACGGAATTTGGAGAACAATCGAAGAGTTCCGAAGCAATTTTAAAAGTCAGCAGAATTCCGAGAACAATGGAAGAGTTGTGAAGCATTTTTAAACGTCAGTGGAATTCCAAGAACAAAGGAAGAGTTCCGAAGCATTTTTAAACGTCAGCGGATTTTGAAAACAATGGAAGATTTCCGAAGCATTTTTAAACGTCAGCGGAATTGGGAGAACAATCGAAGAGTTCCGAAGCATTTTTAAACTTCAACGGAATTTGGAGAACAATCGAAGAGTTCCGAAGCAATTTTAAAAGTCAGCAGAATTCCGAGAACAATGGAAGAGTTGTGAAGCATTTTTAAACGTCAGTGGAATTCCAAGAACAATGGAAGAGTTCCGAAGCATTTTTAAATGTCAGCAGAATTCTGAGAACAATGGAAGAGTTCCGAAGCATTTTTAAACGTCAGCGGAATTCCAAGAACAATGGAAGAGTTCTGAAGCCTTTTTAAATGTCAGCGGAATTCCGAGAACAATGGAAGAGTTCCGAAGCATTTTTAAACTTCAGCAGAATTCCGAGAATAATGGAAGAGTTCCGAAGCATTCTTAAACTTCAGCGGAATTCCGAAAACAATGGAAGAGTTCCGAAGCATTTTTAAATGTCAGCGGAATTCCGAGAACAATAGAAGAGTTGTGAAGCATTTTTAAGCGTCAGCGGAATTCCGAGAACAATGGAAGTTCCGAAGCATTTTTAAACTTCAGCAGAATTCCGAGAACAATGGAAGAGTTCCGAAGCATTTTTAAACTTCAGCAGAATTCCGAGAACAATGGAAGAGTTCCGAAGCATTCTTAAACTTCAGCGGATTTCCGAAAACAATGGAAGAGTTCCGAATCATTTTTAAATGTCAGCGGAATTCCGAGAACAATAGAAGAGTTGTGAAGCATTTTTAAGCGTCAGCGGAATTCCGACAACAATGGAAGAGTTCCGAAGCATTTTTAAAAGTCAGCGGAATTCTGAGAACAATAGAAGAGTTGTGAAGCATTTTTAAGCGTCAGCGGAATTCCGAGAACAATGGACGAATTCCGAAGCATTTTTAAACTTCAAAACTTCAGCAGAATTCCGAGAACAATGGAAGACTTCCGAAGCATTCTTAAACTTCAGCGGAATTCCGAGAACAATGGAAGAGTTCCGAAGCATTTTTAAAAGTCAGCGGAATTCCGAGAACAATGGAAGAGTTCCGAAGCATTTTTAAACTTCAGCAGAATTCCTGGATCAATGGAAGAGTTCCGAAACATTTTTAAAAGTCAGCAGAACTCCGAGAACAATAGAAGGGTACCAAAGCATGTTTAAACTTCAGCGGAATTCTGAGAACAATGTAAGAGTTCCGAAGCATTTTTAAACTTCACCGGAATTCCGAGAACAATGGAAGAGTTCCGAAGCATTTTTAAACGTCAGCGGAATTCCGAGAACAATGGAAGAGTTCTGAAGCATTTTTAAACATCAGCGGAATTTTGAAAACAATGGAAGATTTCCGAAGCATTTTTAAACGTCAGCGGAATTCTGCGAACACTGGAAGAGTTCCGAAGCATTTTTAAACTTCAGCTGAATTTGGAGAACAATCGAAGAGTTCCGAAGCATTTTTAAATGTCAGCGGAATTCCGAGAACACTGGAAGAGTTCCGAAGCATTTTTAAACTTCAGCGGAATTTGGAGAACAATCGAAGAGTTCCGAAGCATTTTTAAAAGTCAGCGGAATTCCGAGAACAATGGAAGAGTTGTGAAGCATTTTTAAACGTCAGCGGAATTCCGAGAACAATGGAAGAGTTCCGAAGCATTTTTAAACTTCAGCAGAATTCCTGGATCAATGGAAGAGTTCCGAAACATTTTTAAAAGTCAGCAGAACTCTGAGAACAATAGAAGGGTAGAAAAGCAAGTTTAAACTTCAGCGGAATTCTGAGAACAATGTAAGAGTTCCGAAGCATTTTTAAACTTCACCGGAATTCCGAGAACAATGGAAGAGTTCCGAAGCATTTTTAAATGTCAGCGGAATTCCGAGAACAATGGAAGAGTTGTGAAGCATTTTTAAACGTCAGCGGAATACCAGAACAATGGAAGAGTTCCGAAGCATTTTTAAATGTCAGCGGAATTCCGAGAACAATGGAAGAGTTCTGAAGCATTTTTAAACGTCAGCGGATTTTGAAAACAATGGAAGATTTCCGAAGCATTTTTAAACGTTAGCGGAATTCTGCGAACACTGGAAGAGTTCCGAAGCATTTTTAAACTTCAGCAGAATTCTGAGAACAATGGAAGAGTTCTGAAGCATTCTTAAACTTCAGTGGAATTCCGAGAACAATGGAACAGTTTTGAAGCAATTTTAAGCGTCAGCGGAATTCCGACAACAATGGAAGAGTTCCGAAGCATTTTTAAAAGTCAGCGGAATTCTGAGAACAATAGAAGAGTTGTGAAGCATTTTTAAGCGTCAGCGGAATTTCGAGAACAATGGAAGAATTCCGAAGCATTTTTAAACTTCAAAACTTCAGAAGAATTCCGAGAACAATGGAAGAGTTCCGAAGCATTCTTAAACTTCAGCGGAATTCCGAGAACAATGGAAGAGTTCCGAAGCATTTTTAAAGGTCAGCGGAATTCCGAGAACAATGGAAGAGTTCCGAAGCATTTTTAAACATCAGCAGAATTCCTGGATCAATGGAAGAGTTCCGAATCATTTTTAAAAGTCAGCAGAATTCCGAGAACAATAGAAGGGTACCAAAGCATGTTTAAACTTCAGCGGAATTCTGAGAACAATGTAAGAGTTCCGAAGCATTTTTAAACTTCACCAGAATTCCGAGAACAATGGAAGAGTTCCGAAGCATTTTTAAACGTCAGCGGAATTCCGAGAACAATGGAAGAGTTCCGAAGCATTTTTAAACTTCACCGGAATTTCGAGAACAATGGAAGAGTTCCGAAGCATTTTTAAACGTCAGCGGAATTCTGAGAACAATGGAAGAGTTCTGAAGCATTTTTAAACATCAGCGGAATTTTGAAAACAATGGAAGATTTCCGAAGCATTTTTAAACGTCAGCGGAATTCTGCGAACACTGGAAGAGTTCCGAAGCATTTTTAAACTTCAGCTGAATTTGGAGAACAATCGAAGAGTTCCGAAGCATTTTTAAATGTCAGCGGAATTCCGAGAACACTGGAAGAGTTCCGAAGCATTTTTAAACTTCAGCGGAATTTGGAGAACAATCGAAGAGTTCCGAAGCATTTTTAAAAGTCAGCGGAATTCCGAGAACAATGGAAGAGTTGTGAAGCATTTTTAAACGTCAGCGGAATTCCGAGAACAATGGAAGAGTTCCGAAGCATTTTTAAACTTCAGCAGAATTCCTGGATCAATGGAAGAGTTCCGAAACATTTTTAAAAGTCAGCAGAACTCCGAGAACAATAGAAGGGTACCAAAGCATGTTTAAACTTCAGCGGAATTCTGAGAACAATGTAAGAGTTCCGAAGCATTTTTAAACTTCACCGGAATTCCGAGAACAATGGAAGAGTTCCGAAGCATTTTTAAACGTCAGCGGAATTCCGAGAACAATGGAAGAGTTCTGAAGCATTTTTAAACGTCAGCGGAATTTTGAAAACAATGGAAGATTTCCGAAGCATTTTTAAACGTCAGCGGAATTCTGCGAACACTGGAAGAGTTCCGAAGCATTTTTAAACTTCAGCGGAATTTGGAGAACAATCGAAGAGTTCCGAAGCATTTTTAAAAGTCAGCGGAATTCCGAGAACACTGGAAGAATCCCGAAGCATTTTTAAACTTCAGCGGAATTTGGAGAACAATCGAAGAGTTCCGAAGCATTTTTAAAAGTCAGCGGAATTCCGAGAACAATGGAAGAGTTCTGAAGCATTTTTAAACGTCAGCGGAATACCAGAACAATGGAAGAGTTCCGAATCATTTTTAAATGTCAGCGGAATTCCGAGAACAATGGAAGAGTTCTGAAGCATTTTTAAACGTCAGCGGATTTTGAAAACAATGGAAGATTTCCGAAGCATTTTTAAACGTCAGCGGAATTCTGCGAACACTGGAAGAGTTCCGAAGCATTTTTAAACTTCAGCGGAATTTGGAGAACAATCGAAGAGTTCCGAAGCATTTTTAAAAGTCAGCGGAATTCCGAGAACAATGGAAGAGTTGTGAAGCATTTTTAAACGTCAGCGGAATTCCGAGAACAATGGAAGAGTTCCGAAGCATTTTTAAACTTCAGCAGAATTCCTGGATCAATGGAAGAGTTCCGAAACATTTTTAAAAGTCAGCAGAACTCCGAGAACAATAGAAGGGTACCAAAGCATGTTTAAACTTCAGCGGAATTCTGAGAACAATGTAAGAGTTCCGAAGCATTTTTAAACTTCAGCGGAATTTGGAGAACAATCGAAGAGTTCCGAAGCAATTTTAAAAGTCAGCGGAATTCCGAGAACAATGGAAGAGTTGTGAAGCATTTTTAAACGTCAGTGGAATTCCAAGAACAATGGAAGAGTTCCGAAGCATTTTTAAATGTCAGCAGAATTCTGAGAACAATGGAAGAGTTCCGAAGCATTTTTAAACGTCAGCGGAATTCCAAGAACAATGGAAGAGTTCTGAAGCCTTTTTAAATGTCAGCGGAATTCCGAGAACAATGGAAGAGTTCCGAAGCATTTTTAAACTTCAGCAGAATTCCGAGAATAATGGAAGAGTTCCGAAGCATTCTTAAACTTCAGCGGAATTCCGAAAACAATGGAAGAGTTCCGAAGCATTTTTAAATGTCAGCGGAATTCCGAGAACAATAGAAGAGTTGTGAAGCATTTTTAAGCGTCAGCGGAATTCCGAGAACAATGGAAGTTCCGAAGCATTTTTAAACTTCAGCAGAATTCCGAGAACAATGGAAGAGTTCCGAAGCATTTTTAAACTTCAGCAGAATTCCGAGAACAATGGAAGAGTTCCGAAGCATTCTTAAACTTCAGCGGATTTCCGAAAACAATGGAAGAGTTCCGAATCATTTTTAAATGTCAGCGGAATTCCGAGAACAATAGAAGAGTTGTGAAGCATTTTTAAGCGTCAGCGGAATTCCGACAACAATGGAAGAGTTCCGAAGCATTTTTAAAAGTCAGCGGAATTCTGAGAACAATAGAAGAGTTGTGAAGCATTTTTAAGCGTCAGCGGAATTCCGAGAACAATGGAAGAATTCCGAAGCATTTTTAAACTTCAAAACTTCAGCAGAATTCCGAGAACAATGGAAGACTTCCGAAGCATTCTTAAACTTCAGCGGAATTCCGAGAACAATGGAAGAGTTCCGAAGCATTTTTAAAAGTCAGCGGAATTCCGAGAACAATGGAAGAGTTCCGAAGCATTTTTAAACTTCAGCAGAATTCCTGGATCAATGGAAGAGTTCCGAAACATTTTTAAAAGTCAGCAGAACTCCGAGAACAATAGAAGGGTACCAAAGCATGTTTAAACTTCAGCGGAATTCTGAGAACAATGTAAGAGTTCCGAAGCATTTTTAAACTTCACCGGAATTCCGAGAACAATGGAAGAGTTCCGAAGCATTTTTAAACGTCAGCGGAATTCCGAGAACAATGGAAGAGTTCCGAAGCATTTTTAAACGTCAGCGGATTTTGAAAACAATGGAAGATTTCCGAAGCATTTTTAAACGTCAGCGGAATTGGGAGAACAATCGAAGAGTTCCGAAGCATTTTTAAACTTCAACGGAATTTGGAGAACAATCGAAGAGTTCCGAAGCAATTTTAAAAGTCAGCAGAATTCCGAGAACAATGGAAGAGTTGTGAAGCATTTTTAAACGTCAGTGGAATTCCAAGAACAAAGGAAGAGTTCCGAAGCATTTTTAAACGTCAGCGGATTTTGAAAACAATGGAAGATTTCCGAAGCATTTTTAAACGTCAGCGGAATTGGGAGAACAATCGAAGAGTTCCGAAGCATTTTTAAACTTCAACGGAATTTGGAGAACAATCGAAGAGTTCCGAAGCAATTTTAAAAGTCAGCAGAATTCCGAGAACAATGGAAGAGTTGTGAAGCATTTTTAAACGTCAGTGGAATTCCAAGAACAATGGAAGAGTTCCGAAGCATTTTTAAATGTCAGCAGAATTCTGAGAACAATGGAAGAGTTCCGAAGCATTTTTAAACGTCAGCGGAATTCCAAGAACAATGGAAGAGTTCTGAAGCCTTTTTAAATGTCAGCGGAATTCCGAGAACAATGGAAGAGTTCCGAAGCATTTTTAAACTTCAGCAGAATTCCGAGAATAATGGAAGAGTTCCGAAGCATTCTTAAACTTCAGCGGAATTCCGAAAACAATGGAAGAGTTCCGAAGCATTTTTAAATGTCAGCGGAATTCCGAGAACAATAGAAGAGTTGTGAAGCATTTTTAAGCGTCAGCGGAATTCCGAGAACAATGGAAGTTCCGAAGCATTTTTAAACTTCAGCAGAATTCCGAGAACAATGGAAGAGTTCCGAAGCATTTTTAAACTTCAGCAGAATTCCGAGAACAATGGAAGAGTTCCGAAGCATTCTTAAACTTCAGCGGATTTCCGAAAACAATGGAAGAGTTCCGAATCATTTTTAAATGTCAGCGGAATTCCGAGAACAATAGAAGAGTTGTGAAGCATTTTTAAGCGTCAGCGGAATTCCGACAACAATGGAAGAGTTCCGAAGCATTTTTAAAAGTCAGCGGAATTCTGAGAACAATAGAAGAGTTGTGAAGCATTTTTAAGCGTCAGCGGAATTCCGAGAACAATGGACGAATTCCGAAGCATTTTTAAACTTCAAAACTTCAGCAGAATTCCGAGAACAATGGAAGACTTCCGAAGCATTCTTAAACTTCAGCGGAATTCCGAGAACAATGGAAGAGTTCCGAAGCATTTTTAAAAGTCAGCGGAATTCCGAGAACAATGGAAGAGTTCCGAAGCATTTTTAAACTTCAGCAGAATTCCTGGATCAATGGAAGAGTTCCGAAACATTTTTAAAAGTCAGCAGAACTCCGAGAACAATAGAAGGGTACCAAAGCATGTTTAAACTTCAGCGGAATTCTGAGAACAATGTAAGAGTTCCGAAGCATTTTTAAACTTCACCGGAATTCCGAGAACAATGGAAGAGTTCCGAAGCATTTTTAAACGTCAGCGGAATTCCGAGAACAATGGAAGAGTTCTGAAGCATTTTTAAACATCAGCGGAATTTTGAAAACAATGGAAGATTTCCGAAGCATTTTTAAACGTCAGCGGAATTCTGCGAACACTGGAAGAGTTCCGAAGCATTTTTAAACTTCAGCTGAATTTGGAGAACAATCGAAGAGTTCCGAAGCATTTTTAAATGTCAGCGGAATTCCGAGAACACTGGAAGAGTTCCGAAGCATTTTTAAACTTCAGCGGAATTTGGAGAACAATCGAAGAGTTCCGAAGCATTTTTAAAAGTCAGCGGAATTCCGAGAACAATGGAAGAGTTGTGAAGCATTTTTAAACGTCAGCGGAATTCCGAGAACAATGGAAGAGTTCCGAAGCATTTTTAAACTTCAGCAGAATTCCTGGATCAATGGAAGAGTTCCGAAACATTTTTAAAAGTCAGCAGAACTCTGAGAACAATAGAAGGGTAGAAAAGCAAGTTTAAACTTCAGCGGAATTCTGAGAACAATGTAAGAGTTCCGAAGCATTTTTAAACTTCACCGGAATTCCGAGAACAATGGAAGAGTTCCGAAGCATTTTTAAATGTCAGCGGAATTCCGAGAACAATGGAAGAGTTGTGAAGCATTTTTAAACGTCAGCGGAATACCAGAACAATGGAAGAGTTCCGAAGCATTTTTAAATGTCAGCGGAATTCCGAGAACAATGGAAGAGTTCTGAAGCATTTTTAAACGTCAGCGGATTTTGAAAACAATGGAAGATTTCCGAAGCATTTTTAAACGTTAGCGGAATTCTGCGAACACTGGAAGAGTTCCGAAGCATTTTTAAACTTCAGCAGAATTCTGAGAACAATGGAAGAGTTCTGAAGCATTCTTAAACTTCAGTGGAATTCCGAGAACAATGGAACAGTTTTGAAGCAATTTTAAGCGTCAGCGGAATTCCGACAACAATGGAAGAGTTCCGAAGCATTTTTAAAAGTCAGCGGAATTCTGAGAACAATAGAAGAGTTGTGAAGCATTTTTAAGCGTCAGCGGAATTTCGAGAACAATGGAAGAATTCCGAAGCATTTTTAAACTTCAAAACTTCAGAAGAATTCCGAGAACAATGGAAGAGTTCCGAAGCATTCTTAAACTTCAGCGGAATTCCGAGAACAATGGAAGAGTTCCGAAGCATTTTTAAAGGTCAGCGGAATTCCGAGAACAATGGAAGAGTTCCGAAGCATTTTTAAACATCAGCAGAATTCCTGGATCAATGGAAGAGTTCCGAATCATTTTTAAAAGTCAGCAGAATTCCGAGAACAATAGAAGGGTACCAAAGCATGTTTAAACTTCAGCGGAATTCTGAGAACAATGTAAGAGTTCCGAAGCATTTTTAAACTTCACCAGAATTCCGAGAACAATGGAAGAGTTCCGAAGCATTTTTAAACGTCAGCGGAATTCCGAGAACAATGGAAGAGTTCCGAAGCATTTTTAAACTTCACCGGAATTTCGAGAACAATGGAAGAGTTCCGAAGCATTTTTAAACGTCAGCGGAATTCTGAGAACAATGGAAGAGTTCTGAAGCATTTTTAAACATCAGCGGAATTTTGAAAACAATGGAAGATTTCCGAAGCATTTTTAAACGTCAGCGGAATTCTGCGAACACTGGAAGAGTTCCGAAGCATTTTTAAACTTCAGCTGAATTTGGAGAACAATCGAAGAGTTCCGAAGCATTTTTAAATGTCAGCGGAATTCCGAGAACACTGGAAGAGTTCCGAAGCATTTTTAAACTTCAGCGGAATTTGGAGAACAATCGAAGAGTTCCGAAGCATTTTTAAAAGTCAGCGGAATTCCGAGAACAATGGAAGAGTTGTGAAGCATTTTTAAACGTCAGCGGAATTCCGAGAACAATGGAAGAGTTCCGAAGCATTTTTAAACTTCAGCAGAATTCCTGGATCAATGGAAGAGTTCCGAAACATTTTTAAAAGTCAGCAGAACTCCGAGAACAATAGAAGGGTACCAAAGCATGTTTAAACTTCAGCGGAATTCTGAGAACAATGTAAGAGTTCCGAAGCATTTTTAAACTTCACCGGAATTCCGAGAACAATGGAAGAGTTCCGAAGCATTTTTAAACGTCAGCGGAATTCCGAGAACAATGGAAGAGTTCTGAAGCATTTTTAAACGTCAGCGGAATTTTGAAAACAATGGAAGATTTCCGAAGCATTTTTAAACGTCAGCGGAATTCTGCGAACACTGGAAGAGTTCCGAAGCATTTTTAAACTTCAGCGGAATTTGGAGAACAATCGAAGAGTTCCGAAGCATTTTTAAAAGTCAGCGGAATTCCGAGAACACTGGAAGAATCCCGAAGCATTTTTAAACTTCAGCGGAATTTGGAGAACAATCGAAGAGTTCCGAAGCATTTTTAAAAGTCAGCGGAATTCCGAGAACAATGGAAGAGTTCTGAAGCATTTTTAAACGTCAGCGGAATACCAGAACAATGGAAGAGTTCCGAATCATTTTTAAATGTCAGCGGAATTCCGAGAACAATGGAAGAGTTCTGAAGCATTTTTAAACGTCAGCGGATTTTGAAAACAATGGAAGATTTCCGAAGCATTTTTAAACGTCAGCGGAATTCTGCGAACACTGGAAGAGTTCCGAAGCATTTTTAAACTTCAGCGGAATTTGGAGAACAATCGAAGAGTTCCGAAGCATTTTTAAAAGTCAGCGGAATTCCGAGAACAATGGAAGAGTTGTGAAGCATTTTTAAACGTCAGCGGAATTCCGAGAACAATGGAAGAGTTCCGAAGCATTTTTAAACTTCAGCAGAATTCCTGGATCAATGGAAGAGTTCCGAAACATTTTTAAAAGTCAGCAGAACTCCGAGAACAATAGAAGGGTACCAAAGCATGTTTAAACTTCAGCGGAATTCTGAGAACAATGTAAGAGTTCCGAAGCATTTTTAAACTTCACCGGAATTTGGAGAACAATCGAAAGGTTCCGAAGCATTTTTAAAAGTCAGCGGAATTCCGAGAACAATGGAAGAGTTGTGAAGCATTTTTAAACGTCAGCGGAATACCAGAACAATGGAAGAGTTCTGAAGCATTTTTAAACGTCAGCGGATTTTGAAAACAATGGAAGATTTCCGAAGCATTTTTAAACGTCAGCGGAATTCTGCGAACACTGGAAGAGTTCCGAAGCATTTTTAAACTTCAGCGGAATTTGGAGAACAATCGAAGAGTTCCGAAGCAATTTTAAAAGTCAGCGGAATTCCGAGAACAATGGAAGAGTTGTGAAGCATTTTTAAACGTCAGTGGAATTCCAAGAACAAAGGAAGAGTTCCGAAGCATTTTTAAACGTCAGCGGATTTTGAAAACAATGGAAGATTTCCGAAGCATTTTTAAACGTCAGCGGAATTGGGAGAACAATCGAAGAGTTCCGAAGCATTTTTAAACTTCAACGGAATTTGGAGAACAATCGAAGAGTTCCGAAGCAATTTTAAAAGTCAGCAGAATTCCGAGAACAATGGAAGAGTTGTGAAGCATTTTTAAACGTCAGTGGAATTCCAAGAACAATGGAAGAGTTCCGAAGCATTTTTAAATGTCAGCAGAATTCTGAGAACAATGGAAGAGTTCCGAAGCATTTTTAAACGTCAGCGGAATTCCAAGAACAATGGAAGAGTTCTGAAGCCTTTTTAAATGTCAGCGGAATTCCGAGAACAATGGAAGAGTTCCGAAGCATTTTTAAACTTCAGCAGAATTCCGAGAATAATGGAAGAGTTCCGAAGCATTCTTAAACTTCAGCGGAATTCCGAAAACAATGGAAGAGTTCCGAAGCATTTTTAAATGTCAGCGGAATTCCGAGAACAATAGAAGAGTTGTGAAGCATTTTTAAGCGTCAGCGGAATTCCGAGAACAATGGAAGTTCCGAAGCATTTTTAAACTTCAGCAGAATTCCGAGAACAATGGAAGAGTTCCGAAGCATTTTTAAACTTCAGCAGAATTCCGAGAACAATGGAAGAGTTCCGAAGCATTCTTAAACTTCAGCGGATTTCCGAAAACAATGGAAGAGTTCCGAATCATTTTTAAATGTCAGCGGAATTCCGAGAACAATAGAAGAGTTGTGAAGCATTTTTAAGCGTCAGCGGAATTCCGACAACAATGGAAGAGTTCCGAAGCATTTTTAAAAGTCAGCGGAATTCTGAGAACAATAGAAGAGTTGTGAAGCATTTTTAAGCGTCAGCGGAATTCCGAGAACAATGGAAGAATTCCGAAGCATTTTTAAACTTCAAAACTTCAGCAGAATTCCGAGAACAATGGAAGACTTCCGAAGCATTCTTAAACTTCAGCGGAATTCCGAGAACAATGGAAGAGTTCCGAAGCATTTTTAAAAGTCAGCGGAATTCCGAGAACAATGGAAGAGTTCCGAAGCATTTTTAAACTTCAGCAGAATTCCTGGATCAATGGAAGAGTTCCGAAACATTTTTAAAAGTCAGCAGAACTCCGAGAACAATAGAAGGGTACCAAAGCATGTTTAAACTTCAGCGGAATTCTGAGAACAATGTAAGAGTTCCGAAGCATTTTTAAACTTCACCGGAATTCCGAGAACAATGGAAGAGTTCCGAAGCATTTTTAAACGTCAGCGGAATTCCGAGAACAATGGAAGAGTTCCGAAGCATTTTTAAACGTCAGCGGATTTTGAAAACAATGGAAGATTTCCGAAGCATTTTTAAACGTCAGCGGAATTGGGAGAACAATCGAAGAGTTCCGAAGCATTTTTAAACTTCAACGGAATTTGGAGAACAATCGAAGAGTTCCGAAGCAATTTTAAAAGTCAGCAGAATTCCGAGAACAATGGAAGAGTTGTGAAGCATTTTTAAACGTCAGTGGAATTCCAAGAACAATGGAAGAGTTCCGAAGCATTTTTAAATGTCAGCAGAATTCTGAGAACAATGGAAGAGTTCCGAAGCATTTTTAAACGTCAGCGGAATTCCAAGAACAATGGAAGAGTTCTGAAGCCTTTTTAAATGTCAGCGGAATTCCGAGAACAATGGAAGAGTTCCGAAGCATTTTTAAACTTCAGCAGAATTCCGAGAATAATGGAAGAGTTCCGAAGCATTCTTAAACTTCAGCGGAATTCCGAAAACAATGGAAGAGTTCCGAAGCATTTTTAAATGTCAGCGGAATTCCGAGAACAATAGAAGAGTTGTGAAGCATTTTTAAGCGTCAGCGGAATTCCGAGAACAATGGAAGTTCCGAAGCATTTTTAAACTTCAGCAGAATTCCGAGAACAATGGAAGAGTTCCGAAGCATTTTTAAACTTCAGCAGAATTCCGAGAACAATGGAAGAGTTCCGAAGCATTCTTAAACTTCAGCGGATTTCCGAAAACAATGGAAGAGTTCCGAATCATTTTTAAATGTCAGCGGAATTCCGAGAACAATAGAAGAGTTGTGAAGCATTTTTAAGCGTCAGCGGAATTCCGACAACAATGGAAGAGTTCCGAAGCATTTTTAAAAGTCAGCGGAATTCTGAGAACAATAGAAGAGTTGTGAAGCATTTTTAAGCGTCAGCGGAATTCCGAGAACAATGGAAGAATTCCGAAGCATTTTTAAACTTCAAAACTTCAGCAGAATTCCGAGAACAATGGAAGACTTCCGAAGCATTCTTAAACTTCAGCGGAATTCCGAGAACAATGGAAGAGTTCCGAAGCATTTTTAAAAGTCAGCGGAATTCCGAGAACAATGGAAGAGTTCCGAAGCATTTTTAAACTTCAGCAGAATTCCTGGATCAATGGAAGAGTTCCGAAACATTTTTAAAAGTCAGCAGAACTCCGAGAACAATAGAAGGGTACCAAAGCATGTTTAAACTTCAGCGGAATTCTGAGAACAATGTAAGAGTTCCGAAGCATTTTTAAACTTCACCGGAATTCCGAGAACAATGGAAGAGTTCCGAAGCATTTTTAAACGTCAGCGGAATTCCGAGAACAATGGAAGAGTTCTGAAGCATTTTTAAACATCAGCGGAATTTTGAAAACAATGGAAGATTTCCGAAGCATTTTTAAACGTCAGCGGAATTCTGCGAACACTGGAAGAGTTCCGAAGCATTTTTAAACTTCAGCTGAATTTGGAGAACAATCGAAGAGTTCCGAAGCATTTTTAAATGTCAGCGGAATTCCGAGAACACTGGAAGAGTTCCGAAGCATTTTTAAACTTCAGCGGAATTTGGAGAACAATCGAAGAGTTCCGAAGCATTTTTAAAAGTCAGCGGAATTCCGAGAACAATGGAAGAGTTGTGAAGCATTTTTAAACGTCAGCGGAATTCCGAGAACAATGGAAGAGTTCCGAAGCATTTTTAAACTTCAGCAGAATTCCTGGATCAATGGAAGAGTTCCGAAACATTTTTAAAAGTCAGCAGAACTCTGAGAACAATAGAAGGGTAGAAAAGCAAGTTTAAACTTCAGCGGAATTCTGAGAACAATGTAAGAGTTCCGAAGCATTTTTAAACTTCACCGGAATTCCGAGAACAATGGAAGAGTTCCGAAGCATTTTTAAATGTCAGCGGAATTCCGAGAACAATGGAAGAGTTGTGAAGCATTTTTAAACGTCAGCGGAATACCAGAACAATGGAAGAGTTCCGAAGCATTTTTAAATGTCAGCGGAATTCCGAGAACAATGGAAGAGTTCTGAAGCATTTTTAAACGTCAGCGGATTTTGAAAACAATGGAAGATTTCCGAAGCATTTTTAAACGTCAGCGGAATTCTGCGAACACTGGAAGAGTTCCGAAGCATTTTTAAACTTCAGCAGAATTCTGAGAACAATGGAAGAGTTCTGAAGCATTCTTAAACTTCAGTGGAATTCCGAGAACAATGGAACAGTTTTGAAGCAATTTTAAGCGTCAGCGGAATTCCGACAACAATGGAAGAGTTCCGAAGCATTTTTAAAAGTCAGCGGAATTCTGAGAACAATAGAAGAGTTGTGAAGCATTTTTAAGCGTCAGCGGAATTTCGAGAACAATGGAAGAATTCCGAAGCATTTTTAAACTTCAAAACTTCAGAAGAATTCCGAGAACAATGGAAGAGTTCCGAAGCATTCTTAAACTTCAGCGGAATTCCGAGAACAATGGAAGAGTTCCGAAGCATTTTTAAAGGTCAGCGGAATTCCGAGAACAATGGAAGAGTTCCGAAGCATTTTTAAACATCAGCAGAATTCCTGGATCAATGGAAGAGTTCCGAATCATTTTTAAAAGTCAGCAGAATTCCGAGAACAATAGAAGGGTACCAAAGCATGTTTAAACTTCAGCGGAATTCTGAGAACAATGTAAGAGTTCCGAAGCATTTTTAAACTTCACCAGAATTCCGAGAACAATGGAAGAGTTCCGAAGCATTTTTAAACGTCAGCGGAATTCCGAGAACAATGGAAGAGTTCCGAAGCATTTTTAAACTTCACCGGAATTTCGAGAACAATGGAAGAGTTCCGAAGCATTTTTAAACGTCAGCGGAATTCCGAGAACAATGGAAGAGTTCTGAAGCATTTTTAAACATCAGCGGAATTTTGAAAACAATGGAAGATTTCCGAAGCATTTTTAAACGTCAGCGGAATTCTGCGAACACTGGAAGAGTTCCGAAGCATTTTTAAACTTCAGCTGAATTTGGAGAACAATCGAAGAGTTCCGAAGCATTTTTAAATGTCAGCGGAATTCCGAGAACACTGGAAGAGTTCCGAAGCATTTTTAAACTTCAGCGGAATTTGGAGAACAATCGAAGAGTTCCGAAGCATTTTTAAAAGTCAGCGGAATTCCGAGAACAATGGAAGAGTTGTGAAGCATTTTTAAACGTCAGCGGAATTCCGAGAACAATGGAAGAGTTCCGAAGCATTTTTAAACTTCAGCAGAATTCCTGGATCAATGGAAGAGTTCCGAAACATTTTTAAAAGTCAGCAGAACTCCGAGAACAATAGAAGGGTACCAAAGCATGTTTAAACTTCAGCGGAATTCTGAGAACAATGTAAGAGTTCCGAAGCATTTTTAAACTTCACCGGAATTCCGAGAACAATGGAAGAGTTCCGAAGCATTTTTAAACGTCAGCGGAATTCCGAGAACAATGGAAGAGTTCTGAAGCATTTTTAAACGTCAGCGGAATTTTGAAAACAATGGAAGATTTCCGAAGCATTTTTAAACGTCAGCGGAATTCTGCGAACACTGGAAGAGTTCCGAAGCATTTTTAAACTTCAGCGGAATTCCGAGAACAATGGAAGAGTTCCGAAGCATTTTTAAACTTCAGCAGAATTCCTGGATCAATGGAAGAGTTCCGAAACATTTTTAAAAGTCAGCAGAACTCCGAGAACAATAGAAGGGTACCAAAGCATGTTTAAACTTCAGCGGAATTCTGAGAACAATGTAAGAGTTCCGAAGCATTT
The DNA here is from genome assembly GCF_046119375.1 of Phyllobates terribilis. NCBI lineage: Eukaryota > Metazoa > Chordata > Amphibia > Anura > Dendrobatidae > Phyllobates > Phyllobates terribilis. Next base: position 6,261,116 of record NW_027362788.1, on the reverse strand, counting down.
TTAAACTTCACCGGAATTCCGAGAACAATGGAAGAGTTCCGAAGCATTTTTAAACGTCAGCGGAATTCCGAGAACAATGGAAGAGTTCTGAAGCATTTTTAAACGTCAGCGGAATTTTGAAAACAATGGAAGATTTCCGAAGCATTTTTAAACGTCAGCGGAATTCTGCGAACACTGGAAGAGTTCCGAAGCATTTTTAAACTTCAGCGGAATTTGGAGAACAATCGAAGAGTTCCGAAGCATTTTTAAAAGTCAGCGGAATTCCGAGAACACTGGAAGAATCCCGAAGCATTTTTAAACTTCAGCGGAATTTGGAGAACAATCGAAGAGTTCCGAAGCATTTTTAAAAGTCAGCGGAATTCCGAGAACAATGGAAGAGTTCTGAAGCATTTTTAAACGTCAGCGGAATACCAGAACAATGGAAGAGTTCCGAAAAATTTTTAAATGTCAGCGGAATTCCGAGAACAATGGAAGAGTTCTGAAGCATTTTTAAACGTCAGCGGATTTTGAAAACAATGGAAGATTTCCGAAGCATTTTTAAACGTCAGCGGAATTCTGCGAACACTGGAAGAGTTCCGAAGCATTTTTAAACTTCAGCGGAATTTGGAGAACAATCGAAGAGTTCCGAAGCATTTTTAAAAGTCAGCGGAATTCCGAGAACAATGGAAGAGTTGTGAAGCATTTTTAAACGTCAGCGGAATTCCGAGAACAATGGAAGAGTTCCGAAGCATTTTTAAACTTCAGCAGAATTCCTGGATCAATGGAAGAGTTCCGAAACATTTTTAAAAGTCAGCAGAACTCCGAGAACAATAGAAGGGTACCAAAGCATGTTTAAACTTCAGCGGAATTCTGAGAACAATGTAAGAGTTCCGAAGCATTTTTAAACTTCACCGGAATTTGGAGAACAATCGAAAGGTTCCGAAGCATTTTTAAAAGTCAGCGGAATTCCGAGAACAATGGAAGAGTTGTGAAGCATTTTTAAACGTCAGCGGAATACCAGAACAATGGAAGAGTTCTGAAGCATTTTTAAACGTCAGCGGATTTTGAAAACAATGGAAGATTTCCGAAGCATTTTTAAACGTCAGCGGAATTCTGCGAACACTGGAAGAGTTCCGAAGCATTTTTAAACTTCAGCGGAATTTGGAGAACAATGGAAGAGTTCCGAAGCATTCTTAAACTTCAGCGGATTTCCGAAAACAATGGAAGAGTTCCGAATCATTTTTAAATGTCAGCGGAATTCCGAGAACAATAGAAGAGTTGTGAAGCATTTTTAAGCGTCAGCGGAATTCCGACAACAATGGAAGAGTTCCGAAGCATTTTTAAAAGTCAGCGGAATTCTGAGAACAATAGAAGAGTTGTGAAGCATTTTTAAGCGTCAGCGGAATTCCGAGAACAATGGAAGAATTCCGAAGCATTTTTAAACTTCAAAACTTCAGCAGAATTCCGAGAACAATGGAAGACTTCCGAAGCATTCTTAAACTTCAGCGGAATTCCGAGAACAATGGAAGAGTTCCGAAGCATTTTTAAAAGTCAGCGGAATTCCGAGAACAATGGAAGAGTTCCGAAGCATTTTTAAACTTCAGCAGAATTCCTGGATCAATGGAAGAGTTCCGAAACATTTTTAAAAGTCAGCAGAACTCCGAGAACAATAGAAGGGTACCAAAGCATGTTTAAACTTCAGCGGAATTCTGAGAACAATGTAAGAGTTCCGAACCATTTTTAAACTTCACCGGAATTCCGAGAACAATGGAAGAGTTCCGAAGCATTTTTAAACGTCAGCGGAATTCCGAGAACAATGGAAGAGTTCTGAAGCATTTTTAAACATCAGCGGAATTTTGAAAACAATGGAAGATTTCCGAAGCATTTTTAAACGTCAGCGGAATTCTGCGAACACTGGAAGAGTTCCGAAGCATTTTTAAACTTCAGCTGAATTTGGAGAACAATCGAAGAGTTCCGAAGCATTTTTAAATGTCAGCGGAATTCCGAGAACACTGGAAGAGTTCCGAAGCATTTTTAAACTTCAGCGGAATTTGGAGAACAATCGAAGAGTTCCGAAGCATTTTTAAAAGTCAGCGGAATTCCGAGAACAATGGAAGAGTTGTGAAGCATTTTTAAACGTCAGCGGAATTCCGAGAACAATGGAAGAGTTCCGAAGCATTTTTAAACTTCAGCAGAATTCCTGGATCAATGGAAGAGTTCCGAAACATTTTTAAAAGTCAGCAGAACTCCGAGAACAATAGAAGGGTACCAAAGCATGTTTAAACTTCAGCGGAATTCTGAGAACAATGTAAGAGTTCCGAAGCATTTTTAAACTTCACCGGAATTCCGAGAACAATGGAAGAGTTCCGAAGCATTTTTAAACGTCAGCGGAATTCCGAGAACAATGGAAGAGTTCTGAAGCATTTTTAAACGTCAGCGGAATTTTGAAAACAATGGAAGATTTCCGAAGCATTTTTAAACGTCAGCGGAATTCTGCGAACACTGGAAGAGTTCCGAAGCATTTTTAAACTTCAGCGGAATTTGGAGAACAATCGAAGAGTTCCGAAGCATTTTTAAAAGTCAGCGGAATTCCGAGAACACTGGAAGAATCCCGAAGCATTTTTAAACTTCAGCGGAATTTGGAGAACAATCGAAGAGTTCCGAAGCATTTTTAAAAGTCAGCGGAATTCCGAGAACAATGGAAGAGTTCTGAAGCATTTTTAAACGTCAGCGGAATACCAGAACAATGGAAGAGTTCCGAATCATTTTTAAATGTCAGCGGAATTCCGAGAACAATGGAAGAGTTCTGAAGCATTTTTAAACGTCAGCGGATTTTGAAAACAATGGAAGATTTCCGAAGCATTTTTAAACGTCAGCGGAATTCTGCGAACACTGGAAGAGTTCCGAAGCATTTTTAAACTTCAGCGGAATTTGGAGAACAATCGAAGAGTTCCGAAGCATTTTTAAAAGTCAGCGGAATTCCGAGAACAATGGAAGAGTTGTGAAGCATTTTTAAACGTCAGCGGAATTCCGAGAACAATGGAAGAGTTCCGAAGCATTTTTAAACTTCAGCAGAATTCCTGGATCAATGGAAGAGTTCCGAAACATTTTTAAAAGTCAGCAGAACTCCGAGAACAATAGAAGGGTACCAAAGCATGTTTAAACTTCAGCGGAATTCTGAGAACAATGTAAGAGTTCCGAAGCATTTTTAAACTTCACCGGAATTTGGAGAACAATCGAAAGGTTCCGAAGCATTTTTAAAAGTCAGCGGAATTCCGAGAACAATGGAAGAGTTGTGAAGCATTTTTAAACGTCAGCGGAATACCAGAACAATGGAAGAGTTCTGAAGCATTTTTAAACGTCAGCGGATTTTGAAAACAATGGAAGATTTCCGAAGCATTTTTAAACGTCAGCGGAATTCTGCGAACACTGGAAGAGTTCCGAAGCATTTTTAAACTTCAGCGGAATTTGGAGAACAATGGAAGAGTTCCGAAGCATTCTTAAACTTCAGCGGATTTCCGAAAACAATGGAAGAGTTCCGAATCATTTTTAAATGTCAGCGGAATTCCGAGAACAATAGAAGAGTTGTGAAGCATTTTTAAGCGTCAGCGGAATTCCGACAACAATGGAAGAGTTCCGAAGCATTTTTAAAAGTCAGCGGAATTCTGAGAACAATAGAAGAGTTGTGAAGCATTTTTAAGCGTCAGCGGAATTCCGAGAACAATGGAAGAATTCCGAAGCATTTTTAAACTTCAAAACTTCAGCAGAATTCCGAGAACAATGGAAGACTTCCGAAGCATTCTTAAACTTCAGCGGAATTCCGAGAACAATGGAAGAGTTCCGATGCATTTTTAAAAGTCAGCGGAATTCCGAGAACAATGGAAGAGTTCCGAAGCATTTTTAAACTTCAGCAGAATTCCTGGATCAATGGAAGAGTTCCGAAACATTTTTAAAAGTCAGCAGAACTCCGAGAACAATAGAAGGGTACCAAAGCATGTTTAAACTTCAGCGGAATACTGAGAACAATGTAAGAGTTCCGAAGCATTTTTAAACTTCACCGGAATTCCGAGAACAATGGAAGAGTTGTGAAGCATTTTTAAACGTCAGCGGAATTCCGAGAACAATGGAAGAGTTCCGAAGCATTTTTAAGCTTCAGCAGAATTCCTGGATCAATGGAAGAGTTCCGAAACATTTTTAAAAGTCAGCAGAACTCCGAGAACAATAGAAGGGTACCAAAGCATGTTTAAACTTCAGCGGAATTCTGAGAACAATGTAAGAGTTCCGAAGCATTTTTAAACTTCACCGGAATTTGGAGAACAATCGAAAGGTTCCGAAGCATTTTTAAAAGTCAGCGGAATTCTGAGAACAATGGAAGAGTTGTGAAGCATTTTTAAACGTCAGCGGAATACCAGAACAATGGAAGAGTTCTGAAGCATTTTTAAACGTCAGCGGATTTTGAAAACAATGGAAGATTTCCGAAGCATTTTTAAACGTCAGCGGAATTCTGCGAACACTGGAAGAGTTCCGAAGCATTTTTAAACTTCAGCGGAATTTGGAGAACAATCGAAGAGTTCCGAAGCAATTTTAAAAGTCAGCGGAATTCCGAGAACAATGGAAGAGTTGTGAAGCATTTTTAAACGTCAGTGGAATTCCAAGAACAAAGGAAGAGTTCCGAAGCATTTTTAAACGTCAGCGGATTTTGAAAACAATGGAAGATTTCCGAAGCATTTTTAAACGTCAGCGGAATTGGGAGAACAATCGAAGAGTTCCGAAGCATTTTTAAACTTCAACGGAATTTGGAGAACAATCGAAGAGTTCCGAAGCAATTTTAAAAGTCAGCAGAATTCCGAGAACAATGGAAGAGTTGTGAAGCATTTTTAAACGTCAGTGGAATTCCAAGAACAATGGAAGAGTTCCGAAGCATTTTTAAATGTCAGCAGAATTCTGAGAACAATGGAAGAGTTCCGAAGCATTTTTAAACGTCAGCGGAATTCCAAGAACAATGGAAGAGTTCTGAAGCCTTTTTAAATGTCAGCGGAATTCCGAGAACAATGGAAGAGTTCCGAAGCATTTTTAAACTTCAGCAGAATTCCGAGAATAATGGAAGAGTTCCGAAGCATTCTTAAACTTCAGCGGAATTCCGAAAACAATGGAAGAGTTCCGAAGCATTTTTAAATGTCAGCGGAATTCCGAGAACAATAGAAGAGTTGTGAAGCATTTTTAAGCGTCAGCGGAATTCCGAGAACAATGGAAGTTCCGAAGCATTTTTAAACTTCAGCAGAATTCCGAGAACAATGGAAGAGTTCCGAAGCATTTTTAAACTTCAGCAGAATTCCGAGAACAATGGAAGAGTTCCGAAGCATTCTTAAACTTCAGCGGATTTCCGAAAACAATGGAAGAGTTCCGAATCATTTTTAAATGTCAGCGGAATTCCGAGAACAATAGAAGAGTTGTGAAGCATTTTTAAGCGTCAGCGGAATTCCGACAACAATGGAAGAGTTCCGAAGCATTTTTAAAAGTCAGCGGAATTCTGAGAACAATAGAAGAGTTGTGAAGCATTTTTAAGCGTCAGCGGAATTCCGAGAACAATGGAAGAATTCCGAAGCATTTTTAAACTTCAAAACTTCAGCAGAATTCCGAGAACAATGGAAGACTTCCGAAGCATTCTTAAACTTCAGCGGAATTCCGAGAACAATGGAAGAGTTCCGAAGCATTTTTAAAAGTCAGCGGAATTCCGAGAACAATGGAAGAGTTCCGAAGCATTTTTAAACTTCAGCAGAATTCCTGGATCAATGGAAGAGTTCCGAAACATTTTTAAAAGTCAGCAGAACTCCGAGAACAATAGAAGGGTACCAAAGCATGTTTAAACTTCAGCGGAATTCTGAGAACAATGTAAGAGTTCCGAAGCATTTTTAAACTTCACCGGAATTCCGAGAACAATGGAAGAGTTCCGAAGCATTTTTAAACGTCAGCGGAATTCCGAGAACAATGGAAGAGTTCTGAAGCATTTTTAAACATCAGCGGAATTTTGAAAACAATGGAAGATTTCCGAAGCATTTTTAAACGTCAGCGGAATTCTGCGAACACTGGAAGAGTTCCGAAGCATTTTTAAACTTCAGCTGAATTTGGAGAACAATCGAAGAGTTCCGAAGCATTTTTAAATGTCAGCGGAATTCCGAGAACACTGGAAGAGTTCCGAAGCATTTTTAAACTTCAGCGGAATTTGGAGAACAATCGAAGAGTTCCGAAGCATTTTTAAAAGTCAGCGGAATTCCGAGAACAATGGAAGAGTTGTGAAGCATTTTTAAACGTCAGCGGAATTCCGAGAACAATGGAAGAGTTCCGAAGCATTTTTAAACTTCAGCAGAATTCCTGGATCAATGGAAGAGTTCCGAAACATTTTTAAAAGTCAGCAGAACTCCGAGAACAATAGAAGGGTACCAAAGCATGTTTAAACTTCAGCGGAATTCTGAGAACAATGTAAGAGTTCCGAAGCATTTTTAAACTTCACCGGAATTCCGAGAACAATGGAAGAGTTCCGAAGCATTTTTAAACGTCAGCGGAATTCCGAGAACAATGGAAGAGTTCTGAAGCATTTTTAAACGTCAGCGGAATTTTGAAAACAATGGAAGATTTCCGAAGCATTTTTAAACGTCAGCGGAATTCTGCGAACACTGGAAGAGTTCCGAAGCATTTTTAAACTTCAGCGGAATTTGGAGAACAATCGAAGAGTTCCGAAGCATTTTTAAAAGTCAGCGGAATTCCGAGAACACTGGAAGAATCCCGAAGCATTTTTAAACTTCAGCGGAATTTGGAGAACAATCGAAGAGTTCCGAAGCATTTTTAAAAGTCAGCGGAATTCCGAGAACAATGGAAGAGTTCTGAAGCATTTTTAAACGTCAGCGGAATACCAGAACAATGGAAGAGTTCCGAATCATTTTTAAATGTCAGCGGAATTCCGAGAACAATGGAAGAGTTCTGAAGCATTTTTAAACGTCAGCGGATTTTGAAAACAATGGAAGATTTCCGAAGCATTTTTAAACGTCAGCGGAATTCTGCGAACACTGGAAGAGTTCCGAAGCATTTTTAAACTTCAGCGGAATTTGGAGAACAATCGAAGAGTTCCGAAGCATTTTTAAAAGTCAGCGGAATTCCGAGAACAATGGAAGAGTTGTGAAGCATTTTTAAACGTCAGCGGAATTCCGAGAACAATGGAAGAGTTCCGAAGCATTTTTAAACTTCAGCAGAATTCCTGGATCAATGGAAGAGTTCCGAAACATTTTTAAAAGTCAGCAGAACTCCGAGAACAATAGAAGGGTACCAAAGCATGTTTAAACTTCAGCGGAATTCTGAGAACAATGTAAGAGTTCCGAAGCATTTTTAAACTTCACCGGAATTTGGAGAACAATCGAAAGGTTCCGAAGCATTTTTAAAAGTCAGCGGAATTCCGAGAACAATGGAAGAGTTGTGAAGCATTTTTAAACGTCAGCGGAATACCAGAACAATGGAAGAGTTCTGAAGCATTTTTAAACGTCAGCGGATTTTGAAAACACTGGAAGATTTCCGAAGCATTTTTAAACGTCAGCGGAATTCTGCGAACACTGGAAGAGTTCCGAAGCATTTTTAAACTTCAGCGGAATTTGGAGAACAATCGAAGAGTTCCGAAGCAATTTTAAAAGTCAGCGGAATTCCGAGAACAATGGAAGAGTTGTGAAGCATTTTTAAACGTCAGTGGAATTCCAAGAACAAAGGAAGAGTTCCGAAGCATTTTTAAACGTCAGCGGATTTTGAAAACAATGGAAGATTTCCGAAGCATTTTTAAACGTCAGCGGAATTGGGAGAACAATCGAAGAGTTCCGAAGCATTTTTAAACTTCAACGGAATTTGGAGAACAATCGAAGAGTTCCGAAGCAATTTTAAAAGTCAGCGGAATTCCGAGAACAATGGAAGAGTTGTGAAGCATTTTTAAACGTCAGTGGAATTCCAAGAACAATGGAAGAGTTCCGAAGCATTTTTAAATGTCAGCAGAATTCTGAGAACAATGGAAGAGTTCCGAAGCATTTTTAAACGTCAGCGGAATTCCAAGAACAATGGAAGAGTTCTGAAGCCTTTTTAAATGTCAGCGGAATTCCGAGAACAATGGAAGAGTTCCGAAGCATTTTTAAACTTCAGCAGAATTCCGAGAATAATGGAAGAGTTCCGAAGCATTCTTAAACTTCAGCGGAATTCCGAAAACAATGGAAGAGTTCCGAAGCATTTTTAAATGTCAGCGGAATTCCGAGAACAATAGAAGAGTTGTGAAGCATTTTTAAGCGTCAGCGGAATTCCGAGAACAATGGAAGTTCCGAAGCATTTTTAAACTTCAGCAGAATTCCGAGAACAATGGAAGAGTTCCGAAGCATTTTTAAACTTCAGCAGAATTCCGAGAACAATGGAAGAGTTCCGAAGCATTCTTAAACTTCAGCGGATTTCCGAAAACAATGGAAGAGTTCCGAATCATTTTTAAATGTCAGCGGAATTCCGAGAACAATAGAAGAGTTGTGAAGCATTTTTAAGCGTCAGCGGAATTCCGACAACAATGGAAGAGTTCCGAAGCATTTTTAAAAGTCAGCGGAATTCTGAGAACAATAGAAGAGTTGTGAAGCATTTTTAAGTGGCAGAGGAATTCCGAGAACAATGGAAGAATTCCGAAGCATTTTTAAACTTCAAAACTTCAGCAGAATTCCGAGAACAATGGAAGACTTCCGAAGCATTCTTAAACTTCAGCGGAATTCCGAGAACAATGGAAGAGTTCCGAAGCATTTTTAAAAGTCAGCGGAATTCCGAGAACAATGGAAGAGTTCCGAAGCATTTTTAAACTTCAGCAGAATTCCTGGATCAATGGAAGAGTTCCGAAACATTTTTAAAAGTCAGCAGAACTCCGAGAACAATAGAAGGGTACCAAAGCATGTTTAAACTTCAGCGGAATTCTGAGAACAATGTAAGAGTTCCGAAGCATTTTTAAACTTCACCGGAATTCCGAGAACAATGGAAGAGTTCCGAAGCATTTTTAAACGTCAGCGGAATTCCGAGAACAATGGAAGAGTTCTGAAGCATTTTTAAACGTCAGCGGAATTTTGAAAACAATGGAAGATTTCCGAAGCATTTTTAAACGTCAGCGGAATTCTGCGAACACTGGAAGAGTTCCGAAGCATTTTTAAACTTCAGCGGAATTTGGAGAACAATCGAAGAGTTCCGAAGCATTTTTAAAAGTCAGCGGAATTCCGAGAACACTGGAAGAATTCCGAAGCATTTTTAAACTTCAGCGGAATTTTGAGAACAATCGAAGAGTTCCGAAGCATTTTTAAAAGTCAGCGGAATTCCGAGAACAATGGAAGAGTTGTGAAGCATTTTTAAACGTCAGCGGAATACCAGAACAATGGAAGAGTTCCGAAGCATTTTTAAATGTCAGCGGAATTCCGAGAACAATGGAAGAGTTCTGAAGCATTTTTAAACGTCAGCGGATTTTGAAAACAATGGAAGATTTCCGAAGCATTTTTAAACGTCAGCGGAATTCTGCGAACACTGGAAGAGTTCCGAAGCATTTTTAAACTTCAGCAGAATTCTGAGAACAATGGAAGAGTTCTGAAGCATTCTTAAACTTCAGTGGAATTCCGAGAACAATGGAACAGTTTTGAAGCAATTTTAAGCGTCAGCGGAATTCCGACAACAATGGAAGAGTTCCGAAGCATTTTTAAAAGTCAGCGGAATTCTGAGAACAATAGAAGAGTTGTGAAGCATTTTTAAGCGTCAGCGGAATTTCGAGAACAATGGAAGAATTCCGAAGCATTTTTAAACTTCAAAACTTCAGAAGAATTCCGAGAACAATGGAAGAGTTCCGAAGCATTCTTAAACTTCAGCGGAATTCCGAGAACAATGGAAGAGTTCTGAAGCATTTTTAAAGGTCAGCGGAATTCCGAGAACAATGGAAGAGTTCCGAAGCATTTTTAAACATCAGCAGAATTCCTGGATCAATGGAAGAGTTCCGAATCATTTTTAAAAGTCAGCAGAATTCCGAGAACAATAGAAGGGTACCAAAGCATGTTTAAACTTCAGCGGAATTCTGAGAACAATGTAAGAGTTCCGAAGCATTTTTAAACTTCACCAGAATTCCGAGAACAATGGAAGAGTTCCGAAGCATTTTTAAACGTCAGCGGAATTCCGAGAACAATGGAAGAGTTCCGAAGCATTTTTAAACTTCACCGGAATTTCGAGAACAATGGAAGAGTTCCGAAGCATTTTTAAACGTCAGCGGAATTCCGAGAACAATGGAAGAGTTCTGAAGCATTTTTAAACATCAGCGGAATTTTGAAAACAATGGAAGATTTCCGAAGCATTTTTAAACGTCAGCGGAATTCTGCGAACACTGGAAGAGTTCCGAAGCATTTTTAAACTTCAGCTGAATTTGGAGAACAATCGAAGAGTTCCGAAGCATTTTTAAATGTCAGCGGAATTCCGAGAACACTGGAAGAGTTCCGAAGCATTTTTAAACTTCAGCGGAATTTGGAGAACAATCGAAGAGTTCCGAAGCATTTTTAAAAGTCAGCGGAATTCCGAGAACAATGGAAGAGTTGTGAAGCATTTTTAAACGTCAGCGGAATTCCGAGAACAATGGAAGAGTTCCGAAGCATTTTTAAACTTCAGCAGAATTCCTGGATCAATGGAAGAGTTCCGAAACATTTTTAAAAGTCAGCAGAACTCCGAGAACAATAGAAGGGTACCAAAGCATGTTTAAACTTCAGCGGAATTCTGAGAACAATGTAAGAGTTCCGAAGCATTTTTAAACTTCACCGGAATTCCGAGAACAATGGAAGAGTTCCGAAGCATTTTTAAACGTCAGCGGAATTCCGAGAACAATGGAAGAGTTCTGAAGCATTTTTAAACGTCAGCGGAATTTTGAAAACAATGGAAGATTTCCGAAGCATTTTTAAACGTCAGCGGAATTCTGCGAACACTGGAAGAGTTCCGAAGCATTTTTAAACTTCAGCGGAATTTGGAGAACAATCGAAGAGTTCCGAAGCATTTTTAAAAGTCAGCGGAATTCCGAGAACACTGGAAGAATCCCGAAGCATTTTTAAACTTCAGCGGAATTTGGAGAACAATCGAAGAGTTCCGAAGCATTTTTAAAAGTCAGCGGAATTCCGAGAACAATGGAAGAGTTCTGAAGCATTTTTAAACGTCAGCGGAATACCAGAACAATGGAAGAGTTCCGAATCATTTTTAAATGTCAGCGGAATTCCGAGAACAATGGAAGAGTTCTGAAGCATTTTTAAACGTCAGCGGATTTTGAAAACAATGGAAGATTTCCGAAGCATTTTTAAACGTCAGCGGAATTCTGCGAACACTGGAAGAGTTCCGAAGCATTTTTAAACTTCAGCGGAATTTGGAGAACAATCGAAGAGTTCCGAAGCAATTTTAAAAGTCAGCGGAATTCCGAGAACAATGGAAGAGTTGTGAAGCATTTTTAATCGTCAGTGGATTTCCAAGAACAAAGGAAGAGTTCCGAAGCATTTTTAAACGTCAGCGGATTTTGAAAACAATGGAAGATTTCCGAAGCATTTTTAAAAGTCAGCGGAATTCCGAGAACAATGGAAGAGTTCCGAAGCATTTTTAAACTTCAGCAGAATTCCTGGATCAATGGAAGAGTTCCGAAACATTTTTAAAAGTCAGCAGAACTCCGAGAACAATAGAAGGGTACCAAAGCATGTTTAAACTTCAGCGGAATTCTGAGAACAATGTAAGAGTTCCGAAGCATTTTTAAACTTCACCGGAATTCCGAGAACAATGGAAGAGTTCCGAAGCATTTTTAAACGTCAGCGGAATTCCGAGAACAATGGAAGAGTTCTGAAGCATTTTTAAACGTCAGCGGAATTTTGAAAACAATGGAAGATTTCCGAAGCATTTTTAAACGTCAGCGGAATTCTGCGAACACTGGAAGAGTTCCGAAGCATTTTTAAACTTCAGCGGAATTTGGAGAACAATCGAAGAGTTCCGAAGCATTTTTAAAAGTCAGCGGAATTCCGAGAACACTGGAAGAATTCCGAAGCATTTTTAAACTTCAGCGGAATTTTGAGAACAATCGAAGAGTTCCGAAGCATTTTTAAAAGTCAGCGGAATTCCGAGAACAATGGAAGAGTTGTGAAGCATTTTTAAACGTCAGCGGAATACCAGAACAATGGAAGAGTTCCGAAGCATTTTTAAATGTCAGCGGAATTCCGAGAACAATGGAAGAGTTCTGAAGCATTTTTAAACGTCAGCGGATTTTGAAAACAATGGAAGATTTCCGAAGCATTTTTAAACGTCAGCGGAATTCTGCGAACACTGGAAGAGTTCCGAAGCATTTTTAAACTTCAGCAGAATTCTGAGAACAATGGAAGAGTTCTGAAGCATTCTTAAACTTCAGTGGAATTCCGAGAACAATGGAACAGTTTTGAAGCAATTTTAAGCGTCAGCGGAATTCCGACAACAATGGAAGAGTTCCGAAGCATTTTTAAAAGTCAGCGGAATTCTGAGAACAATAGAAGAGTTGTGAAGCATTTTTAAGCGTCAGCGGAATTTCGAGAACAATGGAAGAATTCCGAAGCATTTTTAAACTTCAAAACTTCAGAAGAATTCCGAGAACAATGGAAGAGTTCCGAAGCATTCTTAAACTTCAGCGGAATTCCGAGAACAATGGAAGAGTTCCGAAGCATTTTTAAAGGTCAGCGGAATTCCGAGAACAATGGAAGAGTTCCGAAGCATTTTTAAACATCAGCAGAATTCCTGGATCAATGGAAGAGTTCCGAATCATTTTTAAAAGTCAGCAGAATTCCGAGAACAATAGAAGGGTACCAAAGCATGTTTAAACTTCAGCGGAATTCTGAGAACAATGTAAGAGTTCCGAAGCATTTTTAAACTTCACCAGAATTCCGAGAACAATGGAAGAGTTCCGAAGCATTTTTAAACGTCAGCGGAATTCCGAGAACAATGGAAGAGTTCCGAAGCATTTTTAAACTTCACCGGAATTTCGAGAACAATGGAAGAGTTCCGAAGCATTTTTAAACGTCAGCGGAATTCCGAGAACAATGGAAGAGTTCTGAAGCATTTTTAAACATCAGCGGAATTTTGAAAACAATGGAAGATTTCCGAAGCATTTTTAAACGTCAGCGGAATTCTGCGAACACTGGAAGAGTTCCGAAGCATTTTTAAACTTCAGCTGAATTTGGAGAACAATCGAAGAGTTCCGAAGCATTTTTAAATGTCAGCGGAATTCCGAGAACACTGGAAGAGTTCCGAAGCATTTTTAAACTTCAGCGGAATTTGGAGAACAATCGAAGAGTTCCGAAGCATTTTTAAAAGTCAGCGGAATTCCGAGAACAATGGAAGAGTTGTGAAGCATTTTTAAACGTCAGCGGAATTCCGAGAACAATGGAAGAGTTCCGAAGCATTTTTAAACTTCAGCAGAATTCCTGGATCAATGGAAGAGTTCCGAAACATTTTTAAAAGTCAGCAGAACTCCGAGAACAATAGAAGGGTACCAAAGCATGTTTAAACTTCAGCGGAATTCTGAGAACAATGTAAGAGTTCCGAAGCATTTTTAAACTTCACCGGAATTCCGAGAACAATGGAAGAGTTCCGAAGCATTTTTAAACGTCAGCGGAATTCCGAGAACAATGGAAGAGTTCTGAAGCATTTTTAAACGTCAGCGGAATTTTGAAAACAATGGAAGATTTCCGAAGCATTTTTAAACGTCAGCGGAATTCTGCGAACACTGGAAGAGTTCCGAAGCATTTTTAAACTTCAGCGGAATTTGGAGAACAATCGAAGAGTTCCGAAGCATTTTTAAAAGTCAGCGGAATTCCGAGAACACTGGAAGAATCCCGAAGCATTTTTAAACTTCAGCGGAATTTGGAGAACAATCGAAGAGTTCCGAAGCATTTTTAAAAGTCAGCGGAATTCCGAGAACAATGGAAGAGTTCTGAAGCATTTTTAAACGTCAGCGGAATACCAGAACAATGGAAGAGTTCCGAATCATTTTTAAATGTCAGCGGAATTCCGAGAACAATGGAAGAGTTCTGAAGCATTTTTAAACGTCAGCGGATTTTGAAAACAATGGAAGATTTCCGAAGCATTTTTAAACGTCAGCGGAATTCTGCGAACACTGGAAGAGTTCCGAAGCATTTTTAAACTTCAGCGGAATTTGGAGAACAATCGAAGAGTTCCGAAGCAATTTTAAAAGTCAGCGGAATTCCGAGAACAATGGAAGAGTTGTGAAGCATTTTTAATCGTCAGTGGATTTCCAAGAACAAAGGAAGAGTTCCGAAGCATTTTTAAACGTCAGCGGATTTTGAAAACAATGGAAGATTTCCGAAGCATTTTTAAACGTCAGCGGAATTTGGAGAACAATCGAAGAGTTCCGAAGCATTTTTAAACTTCAACGGAATTTGGAGAACAATCGAAGAGTTCCGAAGCAATTTTAAAAGTCAGCGGAATTCCGAGAACAATGGAAGAGTTCTGAAGCATTTTTAAACGTCAGTGGAATTCCAAGAACAATGGAAGAGTTCCGAAGCATTTTTAAATGTCAGCGGAATTCCGAGAACAATAGAAGAGTTCCGAAGCATTTTTAAACTTCAGCAGAAATCCTGGATCAATGGAAGAGTTCCGAATCACTTTTAAAAGTCAGCAGAATTCCGAGAACAATAGAAGGGTACCAAAGCATGTTTAAACTTCAGCGGAATTCTGAGAACAATGTAAGAGTTCCGAAGCATTTTTAAACTTCACCAGAATTCCGAGAACAATGGAAGAATTCCGAAGCATTTTTAAAAGTCAGCGGAATTCCGAGAACAATGGAAGAGTTGTGAAGCATTTTTAAACGTCAGCGGAATTCCGAGAACAATGGAAGAGTTCCGAAGCATTTTTAAACTTCAGCAGAATTCCTGGATCAATGGAAGAGTTCCGAAACATTTTTAAAAGTCAGCAGAACTCCGAGAACAATAGAAGGGTACCAAAGCATGTTTAAACTTCAGCGGAATTCTGAGAACAATGTAAGAGTTCCGAAGCATTTTTAAACTTCACCGGAATTTGGAGAACAATCGAAGAGTTCCGAAGCATTTTTAAAAGTCAGCGGAATTCCGAGAACACTGGAAGAATTCCGAAGCATTTTTAAACTTCAGCGGAATTTGGAGAACAATCGAAGAGTTCCGAAGCATTTTTAAAAGTCAGCGGAATTCCGAGAACAATGGAAGAGTTGTGAAGCATTTTTAAACGTCAGCGGAATACCAGAACAATGGAAGATTTCCGAAGCATTTTTAAACGTCAGCGGAATTCTGCGAACACTGGAAGAGTTCCGAAGCATTTTTAAACTTCAGCAGAATTCTGAGAACAATGGAAGAGTTCTGAAGCATTCCTAAACTTCAGTGGAATTCCGAGAACAATGGAACAGTTTTGAACCAATTTTAAGCGTCAGCGGAATTCCGACAACAATGGAAGAGTTCCGAAGCATTTTTAAAAGTCAGCGGAATTCTGAGAACAATAGAAGAGTTGTGAAGCATTTTTAAGCGTCAGCGGAATTCCGAGAACAATGGAAGAATTCCGAAGCATTTTTAAACTTCAAAACTTCAGAAGAATTCCGAGAACAATGGAAGAGTTCCGAAGTATTCTTAAACTTCAGCGGAATTCCGAGAACAATGGAAGAGTTCCGAAGCATTTTTAAAGGTCAGCGGAATTCCGAGAACAATGGAAGAGTTCCGAAGCATTTTTAAACATCAGCAGAATTCCTGGATCAATGGAAGAGTTCCGAATCATTTTTAAAAGTCAGCAGAATTCCGAGAACAATAGAAGGGTACCAAAGCATGTTTAAACTTCAGCGGAATTCTGAGAACAATGTAAGAGTTCCGAAGCATTTTTAAACTTCACCAGAATTCCGAGAACAATGGAAGAGTTCCGAAGCATTTTTAAACGTCAGCGGAATTCCGAGAACAATGGAAGAGTTCCGAAGCATTTTTAAACTTCACCGGAATTTCGAGAACAATGGAAGAGTTCCGAAGCATTTTTAAACGTCAGCGGAATTCCGAGAACAATGGAAGAGTTCTGAAGCATTTTTAAACATCAGCGGAATTTTGAAAACAATGGAAGATTTCCGAAGCATTTTTAAACTTCAGCGGAATTCTGCGAACACTGGAAGAGTTCCGAAGCATTTTTAAACTTCAGCGGAATTTGGAGAACAATCGAAGAGTTCCGAAGCATTTTTAAAAGTCAGCGGAATTCCGAGAACACTGGAAGAATCCCGAAGCATTTTTAAACTTCAAAACTTCAGAAGAATTCCGAGAACAATGGAAGAGTTCCGAAGCATTCTTAAACTTCAGCGGAATTCCGAGAACAATGGAAGAGTTCCGAAGCATTTTTAAACGTCAGCGGATTTTGAAAACAATGGAAGATTTCCGAAGCATTTTTAAACGTCAGCGGAATTCTGCGAACACTGGAAGAGTTCCGAAGCATTTTTAAACTTCAGCAGAATTCTGAGAACAATGGAAGAGTTCTGAAGCATTCTTAAACTTCAGTGGAATTCTGAGAACAATGGAACAGTTTTGAAGCAATTTTAAGCGTCAGCGGAATTCCGACAACAATGGAAGAGTTCCGAAGCATTTTTAAAAGTCAGCGGAATTCTGAGAACAATAGAAGAGTTGTGAAGCATTTTTAAGCGTCAGCGGAATTCCGAGAACAATGGAAGAATTCCGAAGCATTTTTAAACTTCAAAACTTCAGAAGAATTCCGAGAACAATGGAAGAGTTCCGAAGCATTCTTAAACTTCAGCGGAATTCCGAGAACAATGGAAGAGTTCTGAAGCATTTTTAAACGTCAGCGGATTTTGAAAACAATGGAAGATTTCCGAAGCATTTTTAAACGTCAGCGGAATTCTGCGAACACTGGAAGAGTTCCGAAGCATTTTTAAACTTCAGCAGAATTCTGAGAACAATGGAAGAGTTCTGAAGCATTCTTAAACTTCAGTGGAATTCCGAGAACAATGGAACAGTTTTGAAGCAATTTTAAGCGTCAGCAGAACTCCGAGAACAATAGAAGGGTACCAAAGCATGTTTAAACTTCAGCGGAATTCTGAGAACAATGTAAGAGTTCCGAAGCATTTTTAAACTTCACCGGAATTCCGAGAACAATGGAAGAGTTCCGAAGCATTTTTAAATGTCAGCGGAATTCCGAGAACAATGGAAGAGTTCTGAAGCATTTTTAAACATCAGCGGAATTTTGAAAACAATGGAAGATTTCCGAAGCATTTTTAAACGTCAGCGGAATTCTGCGAACACTGGAAGAGTTCCGAAGCATTTTTAAACTTCACCAGAATTCCGAGAACAATGGAAGAGTTCCGAAGCATTTTTAAACTTCACCGGAATTCCGAGAACAATGGAAGAGTTCCGAAGCATTTTTAAACGTCAGCGGAATTCCGAGAACAATGGAAGAGTTCTGAAGCATTTTTAAACATCAGCGGAATTTTGAAAACAATGGAAGATTTCCGAAGCATTTTTAAATGTCAGCGGAATTCTGCGAACACTGGAAGAGTTCCGAAGCATTTTTAAACTTCAGCGGAATTTGGAGAACAATCGAAGAGTTCCGAAGCATTTTTAAAAGTCAGCGGAATTCCGAGAACACTGGAAGAGTTCCGAAGCATTTTTAAACTTCAGCGGAATTTGGAGAACAATCGAAGAGTTCCGAAGCATTTTTAAAAGTCAGCGGAATTCCGAGAACAATGGAAGAGTTGTGAAGCATTTTTAAACGTCAGCGGAATTCCGAGAACAATGGAAGAGTTCCGAAGCATTTTTAAACTTCAGCAGAATTCCTGGATCAATGGAAGAGTTCCGAAACATTTTTAAAAGTCAGCAGAACTCCGAGAACAATAGAAGGGTACCAAAGCATGTTTAAACTTCAGCGGAATTCTGAGAACAATGTAAGAGTTCCGAAGCATTTTTAAACTTCACCGGAATTTGGAGAACAATCGAAGAGTTCCGAAGCATTTTTAAAAGTCAGCGGAATTCCGAGAACACTGGAAGAATTCCGAAGCATTTTTAAACTTCAGCGGAATTTGGAGAACAATCGAAGAGTTCCGAAGCATTTTTAAAAGTCAGCGGAATTCCGAGAACAATGGAAGAGTTGTGAAGCATTTTTAAACGTCAGCGGAATACCAGAACAATGGAAGAGTTCCGAAGCATTTTTAAATGTCAGCGGAATTCCGAGAACAATGGAAGAGTTCTGAAGCATTTTTAAACGTCAGCGGATTTTGAAAACAATGGAAGATTTCCGAAGCATTTTTAAACGTCAGCGGAATTCTGCGAACACTGGAAGAGTTCCGAAGCATTTTTAAACTTCAGCAGAATTCTGAGAACAATGGAAGAGTTCTGAAGCATTCTTAAACTTCAGTGGAATTCCGAGAACAATGGAACAGTTTTGAAGCAATTTTAAGCGTCAGCAGAACTCCGAGAACAATAGAAGGGTACCAAAGCATGTTTTAACTTCAGCGGAATTCTGAGAACAATGTAAGAGTTCCGAAGCATTTTTAAACTTCACCGGAATTCCGAGAACAATGGAAGAGTTCCGAAGCATTTTTAAACGTCAGCGGAATTCCGAGAACAATGGAAGAGTTCTGAAGCATTTTTAAACGTCAGCGGAATTTTGAAAACAATGGAAGATTTCCGAAGCATTTTTAAACGTCAGCGGAATTCCGAGAACAATGGAAGAGTTCTGAAGCATTTTTAAACTTCAGCGGAATTTGGAGAACAATCGAAGAGTTCCGAAGCATTTTTAAACATCAGCAGAATTCCGAGATCAATGGAAGAGTTCCGAATCATTTTTAAAAGTCAGCAGAATTCCGAGAACAATAGAAGGGTACCAAAGCATGTTTAAACTTCAGCGGAATTCTGAGAACAATGTAAAAGTTCCGAAGCATTTTTAAACTTCACCAGAATTCCGAGAACAATGGAAGAGTTCCGAAGCATTTTTAAACGTCAGCGGAATTCCGAGAACAATGGAAGAGTTCCGAAGCATTTTTAAACTTCACCGGAATTCCGAGAACAATGGAAGAGTTCCGAAGCATTTTTAAAAGTCAGCGGATTTTGAAAACAATGGAAGATTTCCGAAGCATTTTTAAACGTCAGCGGAATTCTGCGAACACTGGAAGAGTTCCGAAGCATTTTTAAACTTCAGCGGAATTTGGAGAACAATCGAAGAGTTCCGAAGCAATTTTAAAAGTCAGCGGAATTCCGAGAACAATGGAAGAGTTGTGAAGCATTTTTAAACGTCAGTGGAATTCCAAGAACAATGGAAGCGTTCCGAAGCATTTTTAAATGTCAGCGGAATTCCGAGAACAATAGAAGAGTTCCGAAGCATTTTTAAACTTCAGCAGAATTCCTGGATCAATGGAAGAGTTCCGAAGCATTTTTAAAAGTCAGCAGAATTCCGAGAACAATAGAAGGGTACCAAAGCATGTTTAAACTTCAGCGGAATTCTGAGAACAATGTAAGAGTTCTGAAGCATTTTTAAACTTCACCGGAATTCTGCGAACACTGGAAGAGTTCCGAAGCATTTTTAAACTTCACCAGAATTCCGAGAACAATGGAAGAGTTCCGAAGCATTTTTAAACGTCAGCGGAATTCCGAGAACAATGGAAGAGTTCCGAAGCATTTTTAAACTTCACCGGAATTCCGAGAACAATGGAAGAGTTCCGAAGCATTTTTAAACTTCAGCGGAATTCCGAGAACAATGGAAGAGTTCCGAAGCATTTTTAAAGGTCAGCGGAATTCCGAGAACAATGGAAGAGTTCCGAAGCATTTTTAAAGGTCAGCGGAATTCCGAGAACAATGGAAGAGTTCCGAAGCATTTTTAAACATCAGCAGAATTCCTGGATCAATGGAAGAGTTCCGAATCATTTTTAAAAGTCAGCGGAATTCCGAGAACAATCGAAGAGTTCCGAAGCATTTTTAAAAGTCAGCGGAATTCCGAGAACACTGGAAGAATCCCGAAGCATTTTTAAACTTCAGCGGAATTTGGAGAACAATCGAAGAGTTCCGAAGCATTTTTAAAAGTCAGCGGAATTCCGAGAACAATGGAAGAGTTCTGAAGCATTTTTAAACGTCAGCGGAATACCAGAACAATGGAAGAGTTCCGAATCATTTTTAAATGTCAGCGGAATTCCGAGAACAATGGAAGAGTTCTGAAGCATTTTTAAACGTCAGCGGATTTTGAAAACAATGGAAGATTTCCGAAGCATTTTTAAACGTCAGCGGAATTCTGCGAACACTGGAAGAGTTCCGAAGCATTTTTAAACTTCAGCGGAATTTGGAGAACAATCGAAGAGTTCCGAAGCAATTTTAAAAGTCAGCGGAATTCCGAGAACAATGGAAGAGTTGTGAAGCATTTTTAATCGTCAGTGGATTTCCAAGAACAAAGGAAGAGTTCCGAAGCATTTTTAAACGTCAGCGGATTTTGAAAACAATGGAAGATTTCCGAAGCATTTTTAAAAGTCAGCGGAATTCCGAGAACAATGGAAGAGTTCCGAAGCATTTTTAAACTTCAGCAGAATTCCTGGATCAATGGAAGAGTTCCGAAACATTTTTAAAAGTCAGCAGAACTCCGAGAACAATAGAAGGGTACCAAAGCATGTTTAAACTTCAGCGGAATTCTGAGAACAATGTAAGAGTTCCGAAGCATTTTTAAACTTCACCGGAATTCCGAGAACAATGGAAGAGTTCCGAAGCATTTTTAAACGTCAGCGGAATTCCGAGAACAATGGAAGAGTTCTGAAGCATTTTTAAACGTCAGCGGAATTTTGAAAACAATGGAAGATTTCCGAAGCATTTTTAAACGTCAGCGGAATTCTGCGAACACTGGAAGAGTTCCGAAGCATTTTTAAACTTCAGCGGAATTTGGAGAACAATCGAAGAGTTCCGAAGCATTTTTAAAAGTCAGCGGAATTCCGAGAACACTGGAAGAATTCCGAAGCATTTTTAAACTTCAGCGGAATTTTGAGAACAATCGAAGAGTTCCGAAGCATTTTTAAAAGTCAGCGGAATTCCGAGAACAATGGAAGAGTTGTGAAGCATTTTTAAACGTCAGCGGAATACCAGAACAATGGAAGAGTTCCGAAGCATTTTTAAATGTCAGCGGAATTCCGAGAACAATGGAAGAGTTCTGAAGCATTTTTAAACGTCAGCGGATTTTGAAAACAATGGAAGATTTCCGAAGCATTTTTAAACGTCAGCGGAATTCTGCGAACACTGGAAGAGTTCCGAAGCATTTTTAAACTTCAGCAGAATTCTGAGAACAATGGAAGAGTTCTGAAGCATTCTTAAACTTCAGTGGAATTCCGAGAACAATGGAACAGTTTTGAAGCAATTTTAAGCGTCAGCGGAATTCCGACAACAATGGAAGAGTTCCGAAGCATTTTTAAAAGTCAGCGGAATTCTGAGAACAATAGAAGAGTTGTGAAGCATTTTTAAGCGTCAGCGGAATTTCGAGAACAATGGAAGAATTCCGAAGCATTTTTAAACTTCAAAACTTCAGAAGAATTCCGAGAACAATGGAAGAGTTCCGAAGCATTCTTAAACTTCAGCGGAATTCCGAGAACAATGGAAGAGTTCCGAAGCATTTTTAAAGGTCAGCGGAATTCCGAGAACAATGGAAGAGTTCCGAAGCATTTTTAAACATCAGCAGAATTCCTGGATCAATGGAAGAGTTCCGAATCATTTTTAAAAGTCAGCAGAATTCCGAGAACAATAGAAGGGTACCAAAGCATGTTTAAACTTCAGCGGAATTCTGAGAACAATGTAAGAGTTCCGAAGCATTTTTAAACTTCACCAGAATTCCGAGAACAATGGAAGAGTTCCGAAGCATTTTTAAACGTCAGCGGAATTCCGAGAACAATGGAAGAGTTCCGAAGCATTTTTAAACTTCACCGGAATTTCGAGAACAATGGAAGAGTTCCGAAGCATTTTTAAACGTCAGCGGAATTCCGAGAACAATGGAAGAGTTCTGAAGCATTTTTAAACATCAGCGGAATTTTGAAAACAATGGAAGATTTCCGAAGCATTTTTAAACGTCAGCGGAATTCTGCGAACACTGGAAGAGTTCCGAAGCATTTTTAAACTTCAGCTGAATTTGGAGAACAATCGAAGAGTTCCGAAGCATTTTTAAATGTCAGCGGAATTCCGAGAACACTGGAAGAGTTCCGAAGCATTTTTAAACTTCAGCGGAATTTGGAGAACAATCGAAGAGTTCCGAAGCATTTTTAAAAGTCAGCGGAATTCCGAGAACAATGGAAGAGTTGTGAAGCATTTTTAAACGTCAGCGGAATTCCGAGAACAATGGAAGAGTTCCGAAGCATTTTTAAACTTCAGCAGAATTCCTGGATCAATGGAAGAGTTCCGAAACATTTTTAAAAGTCAGCAGAACTCCGAGAACAATAGAAGGGTACCAAAGCATGTTTAAACTTCAGCGGAATTCTGAGAACAATGTAAGAGTTCCGAAGCATTTTTAAACTTCACCGGAATTCCGAGAACAATGGAAGAGTTCCGAAGCATTTTTAAACGTCAGCGGAATTCCGAGAACAATGGAAGAGTTCTGAAGCATTTTTAAACGTCAGCGGAATTTTGAAAACAATGGAAGATTTCCGAAGCATTTTTAAACGTCAGCGGAATTCTGCGAACACTGGAAGAGTTCCGAAGCATTTTTAAACTTCAGCGGAATTTGGAGAACAATCGAAGAGTTCCGAAGCATTTTTAAAAGTCAGCGGAATTCCGAGAACACTGGAAGAATCCCGAAGCATTTTTAAACTTCAGCGGAATTTGGAGAACAATCGAAGAGTTCCGAAGCATTTTTAAAAGTCAGCGGAATTCCGAGAACAATGGAAGAGTTCTGAAGCATTTTTAAACGTCAGCGGAATACCAGAACAATGGAAGAGTTCCGAATCATTTTTAAATGTCAGCGGAATTCCGAGAACAATGGAAGAGTTCTGAAGCATTTTTAAACGTCAGCGGATTTTGAAAACAATGGAAGATTTCCGAAGCATTTTTAAACGTCAGCGGAATTCTGCGAACACTGGAAGAGTTCCGAAGCATTTTTAAACTTCAGCGGAATTTGGAGAACAATCGAAGAGTTCCGAAGCAATTTTAAAAGTCAGCGGAATTCCGAGAACAATGGAAGAGTTGTGAAGCATTTTTAATCGTCAGTGGATTTCCAAGAACAAAGGAAGAGTTCCGAAGCATTTTTAAACGTCAGCGGATTTTGAAAACAATGGAAGATTTCCGAAGCATTTTTAAACGTCAGCGGAATTTGGAGAACAATCGAAGAGTTCCGAAGCATTTTTAAACTTCAACGGAATTTGGAGAACAATCGAAGAGTTCCGAAGCAATTTTAAAAGTCAGCGGAATTCCGAGAACAATGGAAGAGTTCTGAAGCATTTTTAAACGTCAGTGGAATTCCAAGAACAATGGAAGAGTTCCGAAGCATTTTTAAATGTCAGCGGAATTCCGAGAACAATAGAAGAGTTCCGAAGCATTTTTAAACTTCAGCAGAAATCCTGGATCAATGGAAGAGTTCCGAATCACTTTTAAAAGTCAGCAGAATTCCGAGAACAATAGAAGGGTACCAAAGCATGTTTAAACTTCAGCGGAATTCTGAGAACAATGTAAGAGTTCCGAAGCATTTTTAAACTTCACCAGAATTCCGAGAACAATGGAAGAATTCCGAAGCATTTTTAAAAGTCAGCGGAATTCCGAGAACAATGGAAGAGTTGTGAAGCATTTTTAAACGTCAGCGGAATTCCGAGAACAATGGAAGAGTTCCGAAGCATTTTTAAACTTCAGCAGAATTCCTGGATCAATGGAAGAGTTCCGAAACATTTTTAAAAGTCAGCAGAACTCCGAGAACAATAGAAGGGTACCAAAGCATGTTTAAACTTCAGCGGAATTCTGAGAACAATGTAAGAGTTCCGAAGCATTTTTAAACTTCACCGGAATTTGGAGAACAATCGAAGAGTTCCGAAGCATTTTTAAAAGTCAGCGGAATTCCGAGAACACTGGAAGAATTCCGAAGCATTTTTAAACTTCAGCGGAATTTGGAGAACAATCGAAGAGTTCCGAAGCATTTTTAAAAGTCAGCGGAATTCCGAGAACAATGGAAGAGTTGTGAAGCATTTTTAAACGTCAGCGGAATACCAGAACAATGGAAGATTTCCGAAGCATTTTTAAACGTCAGCGGAATTCTGCGAACACTGGAAGAGTTCCGAAGCATTTTTAAACTTCAGCAGAATTCTGAGAACAATGGAAGAGTTCTGAAGCATTCCTAAACTTCAGTGGAATTCCGAGAACAATGGAACAGTTTTGAACCAATTTTAAGCGTCAGCGGAATTCCGACAACAATGGAAGAGTTCCGAAGCATTTTTAAAAGTCAGCGGAATTCTGAGAACAATAGAAGAGTTGTGAAGCATTTTTAAGCGTCAGCGGAATTCCGAGAACAATGGAAGAATTCCGAAGCATTTTTAAACTTCAAAACTTCAGAAGAATTCCGAGAACAATGGAAGAGTTCCGAAGTATTCTTAAACTTCAGCGGAATTCCGAGAACAATGGAAGAGTTCCGAAGCATTTTTAAAGGTCAGCGGAATTCCGAGAACAATGGAAGAGTTCCGAAGCATTTTTAAACATCAGCAGAATTCCTGGATCAATGGAAGAGTTCCGAATCATTTTTAAAAGTCAGCAGAATTCCGAGAACAATAGAAGGGTACCAAAGCATGTTTAAACTTCAGCGGAATTCTGAGAACAATGTAAGAGTTCCGAAGCATTTTTAAACTTCACCAGAATTCCGAGAACAATGGAAGAGTTCCGAAGCATTTTTAAACGTCAGCGGAATTCCGAGAACAATGGAAGAGTTCCGAAGCATTTTTAAACTTCACCGGAATTTCGAGAACAATGGAAGAGTTCCGAAGCATTTTTAAACGTCAGCGGAATTCCGAGAACAATGGAAGAGTTCTGAAGCATTTTTAAACATCAGCGGAATTTTGAAAACAATGGAAGATTTCCGAAGCATTTTTAAACTTCAGCGGAATTCTGCGAACACTGGAAGAGTTCCGAAGCATTTTTAAACTTCAGCGGAATTTGGAGAACAATCGAAGAGTTCCGAAGCATTTTTAAAAGTCAGCGGAATTCCGAGAACACTGGAAGAATCCCGAAGCATTTTTAAACTTCAAAACTTCAGAAGAATTCCGAGAACAATGGAAGAGTTCCGAAGCATTCTTAAACTTCAGCGGAATTCCGAGAACAATGGAAGAGTTCCGAAGCATTTTTAAACGTCAGCGGATTTTGAAAACAATGGAAGATTTCCGAAGCATTTTTAAACGTCAGCGGAATTCTGCGAACACTGGAAGAGTTCCGAAGCATTTTTAAACTTCAGCAGAATTCTGAGAACAATGGAAGAGTTCTGAAGCATTCTTAAACTTCAGTGGAATTCTGAGAACAATGGAACAGTTTTGAAGCAATTTTAAGCGTCAGCGGAATTCCGACAACAATGGAAGAGTTCCGAAGCATTTTTAAAAGTCAGCGGAATTCTGAGAACAATAGAAGAGTTGTGAAGCATTTTTAAGCGTCAGCGGAATTCCGAGAACAATGGAAGAATTCCGAAGCATTTTTAAACTTCAAAACTTCAGAAGAATTCCGAGAACAATGGAAGAGTTCCGAAGCATTCTTAAACTTCAGCGGAATTCCGAGAACAATGGAAGAGTTCTGAAGCATTTTTAAACGTCAGCGGATTTTGAAAACAATGGAAGATTTCCGAAGCATTTTTAAACGTCAGCGGAATTCTGCGAACACTGGAAGAGTTCCGAAGCATTTTTAAACTTCAGCAGAATTCTGAGAACAATGGAAGAGTTCTGAAGCATTCTTAAACTTCAGTGGAATTCCGAGAACAATGGAACAGTTTTGAAGCAATTTTAAGCGTCAGCAGAACTCCGAGAACAATAGAAGGGTACCAAAGCATGTTTAAACTTCAGCGGAATTCTGAGAACAATGTAAGAGTTCCGAAGCATTTTTAAACTTCACCGGAATTCCGAGAACAATGGAAGAGTTCCGAAGCATTTTTAAATGTCAGCGGAATTCCGAGAACAATGGAAGAGTTCTGAAGCATTTTTAAACATCAGCGGAATTTTGAAAACAATGGAAGATTTCCGAAGCATTTTTAAACGTCAGCGGAATTCTGCGAACACTGGAAGAGTTCCGAAGCATTTTTAAACTTCACCAGAATTCCGAGAACAATGGAAGAGTTCCGAAGCATTTTTAAACTTCACCGGAATTCCGAGAACAATGGAAGAGTTCCGAAGCATTTTTAAACGTCAGCGGAATTCCGAGAACAATGGAAGAGTTCTGAAGCATTTTTAAACATCAGCGGAATTTTGAAAACAATGGAAGATTTCCGAAGCATTTTTAAATGTCAGCGGAATTCTGCGAACACTGGAAGAGTTCCGAAGCATTTTTAAACTTCAGCGGAATTTGGAGAACAATCGAAGAGTTCCGAAGCATTTTTAAAAGTCAGCGGAATTCCGAGAACACTGGAAGAGTTCCGAAGCATTTTTAAACTTCAGCGGAATTTGGAGAACAATCGAAGAGTTCCGAAGCATTTTTAAAAGTCAGCGGAATTCCGAGAACAATGGAAGAGTTGTGAAGCATTTTTAAACGTCAGCGGAATTCCGAGAACAATGGAAGAGTTCCGAAGCATTTTTAAACTTCAGCAGAATTCCTGGATCAATGGAAGAGTTCCGAAACATTTTTAAAAGTCAGCAGAACTCCGAGAACAATAGAAGGGTACCAAAGCATGTTTAAACTTCAGCGGAATTCTGAGAACAATGTAAGAGTTCCGAAGCATTTTTAAACTTCACCGGAATTTGGAGAACAATCGAAGAGTTCCGAAGCATTTTTAAAAGTCAGCGGAATTCCGAGAACACTGGAAGAATTCCGAAGCATTTTTAAACTTCAGCGGAATTTGGAGAACAATCGAAGAGTTCCGAAGCATTTTTAAAAGTCAGCGGAATTCCGAGAACAATGGAAGAGTTGTGAAGCATTTTTAAACGTCAGCGGAATACCAGAACAATGGAAGAGTTCCGAAGCATTTTTAAATGTCAGCGGAATTCCGAGAACAATGGAAGAGTTCTGAAGCATTTTTAAACGTCAGCGGATTTTGAAAACAATGGAAGATTTCCGAAGCATTTTTAAACGTCAGCGGAATTCTGCGAACACTGGAAGAGTTCCGAAGCATTTTTAAACTTCAGCAGAATTCTGAGAACAATGGAAGAGTTCTGAAGCATTCTTAAACTTCAGTGGAATTCCGAGAACAATGGAACAGTTTTGAAGCAATTTTAAGCGTCAGCAGAACTCCGAGAACAATAGAAGGGTACCAAAGCATGTTTTAACTTCAGCGGAATTCTGAGAACAATGTAAGAGTTCCGAAGCATTTTTAAACTTCACCGGAATTCCGAGAACAATGGAAGAGTTCCGAAGCATTTTTAAACGTCAGCGGAATTCCGAGAACAATGGAAGAGTTCTGAAGCATTTTTAAACGTCAGCGGAATTTTGAAAACAATGGAAGATTTCCGAAGCATTTTTAAACGTCAGCGGAATTCCGAGAACAATGGAAGAGTTCTGAAGCATTTTTAAACTTCAGCGGAATTTGGAGAACAATCGAAGAGTTCCGAAGCATTTTTAAACATCAGCAGAATTCCGAGATCAATGGAAGAGTTCCGAATCATTTTTAAAAGTCAGCAGAATTCCGAGAACAATAGAAGGGTACCAAAGCATGTTTAAACTTCAGCGGAATTCTGAGAACAATGTAAAAGTTCCGAAGCATTTTTAAACTTCACCAGAATTCCGAGAACAATGGAAGAGTTCCGAAGCATTTTTAAACGTCAGCGGAATTCCGAGAACAATGGAAGAGTTCCGAAGCATTTTTAAACTTCACCGGAATTCCGAGAACAATGGAAGAGTTCCGAAGCATTTTTAAAAGTCAGCGGATTTTGAAAACAATGGAAGATTTCCGAAGCATTTTTAAACGTCAGCGGAATTCTGCGAACACTGGAAGAGTTCCGAAGCATTTTTAAACTTCAGCGGAATTTGGAGAACAATCGAAGAGTTCCGAAGCAATTTTAAAAGTCAGCGGAATTCCGAGAACAATGGAAGAGTTGTGAAGCATTTTTAAACGTCAGTGGAATTCCAAGAACAATGGAAGCGTTCCGAAGCATTTTTAAATGTCAGCGGAATTCCGAGAACAATAGAAGAGTTCCGAAGCATTTTTAAACTTCAGCAGAATTCCTGGATCAATGGAAGAGTTCCGAAGCATTTTTAAAAGTCAGCAGAATTCCGAGAACAATAGAAGGGTACCAAAGCATGTTTAAACTTCAGCGGAATTCTGAGAACAATGTAAGAGTTCTGAAGCATTTTTAAACTTCACCGGAATTCTGCGAACACTGGAAGAGTTCCGAAGCATTTTTAAACTTCACCAGAATTCCGAGAACAATGGAAGAGTTCCGAAGCATTTTTAAACGTCAGCGGAATTCCGAGAACAATGGAAGAGTTCCGAAGCATTTTTAAACTTCACCGGAATTCCGAGAACAATGGAAGAGTTCCGAAGCATTTTTAAACTTCAGCGGAATTCCGAGAACAATGGAAGAGTTCCGAAGCATTTTTAAAGGTCAGCGGAATTCCGAGAACAATGGAAGAGTTCCGAAGCATTTTTAAAGGTCAGCGGAATTCCGAGAACAATGGAAGAGTTCCGAAGCATTTTTAAACATCAGCAGAATTCCTGGATCAATGGAAGAGTTCCGAATCATTTTTAAAAGTCAGCAGAATTCCGAGAACAATAGAAGGGTACCAAAGCATGTTTAAACTTCAGCGGAATTCTGAGAACAATGTAAGAGTTCCGAAGCATTTTTAAACTTCACCAGAATTCCGAGAACAATGGAAGAGTTCCGAAGCATTTTTAAACGTCAGCGGAATTCCGAGAACAATGGAAGAGTTCCGAAGCATTTTTAAACGTCAGCGGAATTCTGCGAACACTGGAAGAGTTCCGAAGCATTTTTAAACTTCTGCGGAATTTGGAGAACAATCGAAGAGTTCCGAAGCAATTTTAAAAGTCAGCGGAATTCCGAGAACAATGGAAGAGTTGTGAAGCATTTTTAAACGTCAGCGGAATTCTGCGAACACTGGAAGAGTTCCGAAGCATTTTTAAACTTCTGCGGAATTTGGAGAACAATCGAAGAGTTCCGAAGCAATTTTAAAAGTCAGCGGAATTCCGAGAACAATGGAAGAGTTGTGAAGCATTTTTAAACGTCAGTGGAATTCCAAGAACAAAGGAAGAGTTCCGAAGCATTTTTAAACGTCAGCGGATTTTGAAAACAATGGAAGATTTCCGAAGCATTTTTAAACGTCAGCGGAATTTGGAGAACAATCGAAGAGTTCCGAAGCATTTTTAAACTTCAACGGAATTTGGAGAACAATCGAAGAGTTCCGAAGCAATTTTAAAAGTCAGCGGAATTCCGAGAACAATGGAAGAGTTGTGAAGCATTTTTAAACGTCAGTGGAATTCCAAGAACAATGGAAGAGTTCCGAAGCATTTTTAAATGTCAGTGGAATTCCTGGATCAATGGAAGAGTTCCGAAGCATTTTTAAAAGTCAGCAGAATTCCGAGAACAATAGAAGGGTACCAAAGCATGTTTAAACTTCAGCGGAATTCTGAGAACAATGTAAGAGTTCCGAAGCATTTTTAAACTTCACCGGAATTCCGAGAACAATGGAAGAGTTCCGAAGCATTTTTAAACGTCAGCGGAATTCCGAGAACAATGGAAGAGCTCTGAAGCATTTTTAAACATCAGCGGAATTTTGAAAACAATGGAAGATTTCCGAAGCATTTTTAAACGTCAGCGGAATTCTGCGAACACTGGAAGAGTTCCGAAGCATTTTTAAACTTCACCAGAATTCCGAGAACAATGGAAGAGTTCCGAAGCATTTTTAAACGTCAGCGGAATTCCGAGAACAATGGAAGAGTTCCGAAGCATTTTTAAACTTCACCGGAATTCCGAGAACAATGGAAGAGTTCCGAAGCATTTTTAAACGTCAGCGGAATTCCGAGAACAATGGAAGAGTTCTGAAGCATTTTTAAACATCAGCGGAATTTTGAAAACAATGGAAGATTTCCGAAGCATTTTTAAACGTCAGCGGAATTCTGCGAACACTGGAAGAGTTCCGAAGCATTTTTAAACTTCAGCGGAATTTGGAGAACAATCGAAGAGTTCCGAAGCATTTTTAAAAGTCAGCGGAATTCCGAGAACACTGGAAGAGTTCCGAAGCATTTTTAAACTTCAGCGGAATTTGGAGAACAATCGAAGAGTTCCGAAGCATTTTTAAAAGTCAGCGGAATTCCGAGAACAATGGAAGAGTTGTGAAGCATTTTTAAACGTCAGCGGAATTCCGAGAACAATGGAAGAGTTCCGAAGCATTTTTAAACTTCAGCAGAATTCCTGGATCAATGGAAGAGTTCCGAAACATTTTTAAAAGTCAGCAGAACTCCGAGAACAATAGAAGGGTACCAAAGCATGTTTAAACTTCAGCGGAATTCTGAGAACAATGTAAGAGTTCCGAAGCATTTTTAAACTTCACCGGAATTTGGAGAACAATCGAAGAGTTCCGAAGCATTTTTAAAAGTCAGCGGAATTCCGAGAACACTGGAAGAATTCCGAAGCATTTTTAAACTTCAGTGGAATTTGGAGAACAATCGAAGAGTTCCGAAGCATTTTTAAAAGTCAACGGAATTCCGAGAACAATGGAAGAGTTGAGAAGCATTTTTAAACGTCAGCGGAATACCAGAACAATGGAAGAGTTCCGAAGCATTTTTAAATGTCAGCGGAATTTGGAGAACAATCGAAGAGTTCTGAAGCATTTTTAAAAGTCAGCGGAATTCCGAGAACAATGGAAGAGTTGTGAAGCATTTTTAAACGTCAGCGGAATTCCGACAACAATGGAAGAGTTCCGAAGCATTTTTAAAAGTCAGCGGAATTCTGAGAACAATAGAAGAGTTGTGAAGCATTTTTAAGCGTCAGCGGAATTCCGAGAACAATGGAAGAATTCCGAAGCATTTTTAAACTTCAAAACTTCAGAAGAATTCCGAGAACAATGGAAGAGTTCCGAAGCATTCTTAAACTTCAGCGGAATTCCGAGAACAATGGAAGAGTTCCGAAGCATTTTTAAAGGTCAGCGGAATTCCGAGAACAATGGAAGAGTTCCGAAGCATTTTTAAACATCAGCAGAATTCCTGGATCAATGGAAGAGTTCCGAATCATTTTTAAAAGTCAGCAGAATTCCGAGAACAATAGAAGGGTACCAAAGCATGTTTAAACTTCAGCGGAATTCCGAGAACAATGTAAGAGTTCCGAAGCATTTTTAAACTTCACCAGAATTCCGAGAACAATGGAAGAGTTCCGAAGCATTTTTAAACGTCAGCGGAATTCCGAGAACAATGGAAGAGTTCTGAAGCATTTTTAAACATCAGCGGAATTTTGAAAACAATGGAAGATTTCCGAAGCATTTTTAAACGTCAGCGGAATTCTGCGAACACTGGAAGAGTTCCGAAGCATTTTTAAACTTCAGCGGAATTTGGAGAACAATCGAAGAGTTCTGAAGCATTTTTAAAAGTCAGCGGAATTCCGAGAACAATGGAAGAGTTGTGAAGCATTTTTAAACGTCAGCGGAATTCCGAGAACAATGGAAGAGTTCCGAAGCATTTTTAAACTTCAGCAGAATTCCTGGATCAATGGAAGAGTTCCGAAACATTTTTAAAAGTCAGCAGAACTCCGAGAACAATAGAAGGGTACCAAAGCATGTTTAAACTTCAGCGGAATTCTGAGAACAATGTAAGAGTTCCGCAGCATTTTTAAACTTCACCGGAATTCCGAGAACAATGGAAGAGTTCCGAAGCATTTTTAAACGTCAGCGGAATTCCGAGAACAATGGAAGAGTTCTGAAGCATTTTTAAACGTCAGCGGAATTTTGAAAACAATGGAAGATTTCCGAAGCATTTTTAAACGTCAGCGGAATTCCGAGAACAATGGAAGAGTTCTGAAGCATTTTTAAACTTCAGCGGAATTTGGAGAACAATCGAAGAGTTCCGAAGCATTTTTAAAAGTCAGCGGAATTCTGAGAACAATAGAAGAGTTGTGAAGCATTTTTAAGCGTCAGCGGAATTCCGAGAACAATGGAAGAATTCCAAAGCATTTTTAAACTTCAAAACTTCAGAAGAATTCCGAGAACAATGGAAGAGTTCCGAAGCATTCTTAAACTTCAGCGGAATTCCGAGAACAATGGAAGAGTTCCGAAGCATTTTTAAAGGTCAGCGGAATTCCGAGAACAATGGAAGAGTTCCGAAGCATTTTTAAACATCAGCAGAATTCCTGGATCAATGGAAGAGTTCCGAATCATTTTTAAAAGTCAGCAGAATTCCGAGAACAATAGAAGGGTACCAAAGCATGTTTAAACTTCAGCGGAATTCTGAGAACAATGTAAGAGTTCCGAAGCATTTTTAAACTTCACCAGAATTCCGAGAACAATGGAAGAGTTCCGAAGCATTTTTAAACGTCAGCGGAATTCCGAGAACAATGGAAGAGTTCCGAAGCATTTTTAAACTTCACCGGAATTCCGAGAACAATGGAAGAGTTCCGAAGCATTTTTAAACGTCAGCGGAATTCCGAGAACAATGGAAGAGTTCTGAAGCATTTTTAAACATCAGCGGAATTTTGAAAACAATGGAAGATTTCCGAAGCATTTTTAAACGTCAGCGGAATTCTGCGAACACTGGAAGAGTTCCGAAGCATTTTTAAACTTCAGCGGAATTTGGAGAACAATCGAAGAGTTCCGAAGCATTTTTAAAAGTCAGCGGAATTCCGAGAACACTGGAAGAGTTCCGAAGCATTGTTAAACTTCAGCGGAATTTGGAGAACAATCGAAGAGTTCCGAAGCATTTTTAAAAGTCAGCGGAATTCCGAGAACAATGGAAGAGTTGTGAAGCATTTTTAAACGTCAGCGGAATTCCGAGAACAATGGAAGAGTTCCGAAGCATTTTTAAACTTCAGCAGAATTCCTGGATCAATGGAAGAGTTCTGAAACATTTTTAAAAGTCAGCAGAACTCCGAGAACAATAGAAGGGTACCAAAGCATGTTTAAACTTCAGCGGAATTCTGAGAACAATGTAAGAGTTCCGAAGCATTTTTAAACTTCACCTGAATTTGGAGAACAATCGAAGAGTTCCGAAGCATTTTTAAAAGTCAGCGGAAATCCGAGAACACTGGAAGAATTCCGAAGCATTTTTAAACTTCAGTGGAATTTGGAGAACAATCGAAGAGTTCCGAAGCATTTTTAAAAGTCAGCGGAATTCCGAGAACAATGGAAGAGTTGAGAAGCATTTTTAAACGTCAGCGGAATACCAGAACAATGGAAGAGTTCCGAAGCATTTTTAAATGTCAGCGGAATTCCGAGAACAATGGAAGAGTTCTGAAGCATTTTTAAACGTCAGCGGATTTTGAAAACAATGGAAGATTTCCGAATCATTTTTAAACGTCAGCGGAATTCTGCGAACACTGGAAGAGTTCCGAAGCATTTTTAAACTTCAGCAGAATTCTGAGAACAATGGAAGAGTTCTGAAGCATTCTTAAACTTCAGTGGAATTCCGAGAACAATGGAACAGTTTTGAAGCAATTTTAAGCGTCAGCGGAATTCCGACAACAATGGAAGAGTTCCGAAGCATTTTTAAAAGTCAGCGGAATTCTGAGAACAATAGAAGAGTTGTGAAGCATTTTTAAGCGTCAGCGGAATTCCGAGAACAATGGAAGAATTCCGAAGCATTTTTAAACTTCAAAACTTCAGAAGAATTCCGAGAACAATGGAAGAGTTCCGAAGCATTCTTAAACTTCAGCGGAATTCCGAGAACAATGGAAGAGTTCCGAAGCATTTTTAAAGGTCAGCGGAATTCCGAGAACAATGGAAGAGTTCCGAAGCATTTTTAAACATCAGCAGAATTCCTGGATCAATGGAAGAGTTCCGAATCATTTTTAAAAGTCAGCAGAATTCCGAGAACAATAGAAGGGTACCAAAGCATGTTTAAACTTCAGCGGAATTCCGAGAACAATGTAAGAGTTCCGAAGCATTTTTAAACTTCAGCAGAATTCAGAGAACAATGGAAGAGTTCCGAAGCATTTTTAAACGTCAGCGGAATTCCGAGAACAATGGAAGAGTTCCGAAGCATTTTTAAACTTCACCGGAATTCCGAGAACAATGGAAGAGTTCCGAAGCATTTTTAAACGTCAGCGGAATTCCGAGAACAATGGAAGAGTTCTGAAGCATTTTTAAACATCAGTGGAATTTTGAAAACAATGGAAGATTTCCGAAGCATTTTTAAACGTCAGCGGAATTCTGCGAACACTGGAAGAGTTCCGAAGCATTTTTAAACTTCACCAGAATTCCGAGAACAATGGAAGAGTTCCGAAGCATTTTTAAACGTCAGCGGAATTCCGAGAACAATGGAAGAGTTCCGAAGCATTTTTAAACTTCACCGGAATTCCGAGAACAATGGAAGAGTTCCGAAGCATTTTTAAACGTCAGCGGAATTCCGAGAACAATGGAAGAGTTCTGAAGCATTTTTAAACATCAGCGGAATTTTGAAAACAATGGAAGATTTCCGAAGCATTTTTAAACGTCAGCGGAATTCTGCGAACACTGGAAGAGTTCCGAAGCATTTTTAAACTTCAGCGGAATTTGGAGAACAATCGAAGAGTTCCGAAGCATTTTTAAAAGTCAGCGGAATTCCGAGAACACTGGAAGAGTTCCGAAGCATTTTTAAACTTCAGCGGAATTTGGAGAACAATCGAAGAGTTCCGAAGCATTTTTAAAAGTCAGCGGAATTCCGAGAACAATGGAAGAGTTGTGAAGCATTTTTAAACGTCAGCGGAATTCCGAGAACAATGGAAGAGTTCCGAAGCATTTTTAAACTTCAGCAGAATTCCTGGATCAATGGAAGAGTTCCGAAACATTTTTAAAAGTCAGCAGAACTCCGAGAACAATAGAAGGGTACCAAAGCATGTTTAAACTTCAGCGGAATTCTGAGAACAATGTAAGAGTTCCGAAGCATTTTTAAACTTCACCGGAATTTGGAGAACAATCGAAGAGTTCCGAAGCATTTTTAAAAGTCAGCGGAATTCCGAGAACACTGGAAGAATTCCGAAGCATTTTTAAACTTCAGTGGAATTTGGAGAACAATGGAAGAGTTCCGAAGCATTTTTAAAAGTCAACGGAATTCCGAGAACAATGGAAGAGTTGAGAAGCATTTTTAAACGTCAGCGGAATACCAGAACAATGGAAGAGTTCCGAAGCATTTTTAAATGTCAGCGGAATTTGGAGAACAATCGAAGAGTTCTGAAGCATTTTTAAAAGTCAGCGGAATTCCGAGAACAATGGAAGAGTTGTGAAGCATTTTTAAACGTCAGCGGAATTCCGACAACAATGGAAGAGTTCCGAAGCATTTTTAAAAGTCAGCGGAATTCTGAGAACAATAGAAGAGTTGTGAAGCATTTTTAAGCGTCAGCGGAATTCCGAGAACAATGGAAGAATTCCGAAGCATTTTTAAACTTCAAAACTTCAGAAGAATTCCGAGAACAATGGAAGAGTTCCGAAGCATTCTTAAACTTCAGCGGAATTCCGAGAACAATGGAAGAGTTCCGAAGCATTTTTAAAGGTCAGCGGAATTCCGAGAACAATGGAAGAGTTCCGAAGCATTTTTAAACATCAGCAGAATTCCTGGATCAATGGAAGAGTTCCGAATCATTTTTAAAAGTCAGCAGAATTCCGAGAACAATAGAAGGGTACCAAAGCATGTTTAAACTTCAGCGGAATTCCGAGAACAATGTAAGAGTTCCGAAGCATTTTTAAACTTCACCAGAATTCCGAGAACAATGGAAGAGTTCCGAAGCATTTTTAAACGTCAGCGGAATTCCGAGAACAATGGAAGAGTTGTGAAGCATTTTTAAACATCAGCGGAATTTTGAAAACAATGGAAGATTTCCGAAGCATTTTTAAACGTCAGCGGAATTCTGCGAACACTGGAAGAGTTCCGAAGCATTTTTAAACTTCAGCGGAATTTGGAGAACAATCGAAGAGTTCTGAAGCATTTTTAAAAGTCAGCGGAATTCCGAGAACAATGGAAGAGTTGTGAAGCATTTTTAAACGTCAGCGGAATTCCGAGAACAATGGAAGAGTTCCGAAGCATTTTTAAACTTCAGCAGAATTCCTGGATCAATGGAAGAGTTCCGAAACATTTTTAAAAGTCAGCAGAACTCCGAGAACAATAGAAGGGTACCAAAGCATGTTTAAACTTCAGCGGAATTCTGAGAACAATGTAAGAGTTCCGCAGCATTTTTAAACTTCACCGGAATTCCGAGAACAATGGAAGAGTTCCGAAGCATTTTTAAACGTCAGCGGAATTCCGAGAACAATGGAAGAGTTCTGAAGCATTTTTAAACGTCAGCGGAATTTTGAAAACAATGGAAGATTTCCGAAGCATTTTTAAACGTCAGCGGAATTCCGAGAACAATGGAAGAGTTCTGAAGCATTTTTAAACTTCAGCGGAATTTGGAGAACAATCGAAGAGTTCCGAAGCATTTTTAAAAGTCAGCGGAATTCTGAGAACAATAGAAGAGTTGTGAAGCATTTTTAAGCGTCAGCGGAATTCCGAGAACAATGGAAGAATTCCAAAGCATTTTTAAACTTCAAAACTTCAGAAGAATTCCGAGAACAATGGAAGAGTTCCGAAGCATTCTTAAACTTCAGCGGAATTCCGAGAACAATGGAAGAGTTCCGAAGCATTTTTAAAGGTCAGCGGAATTCCGAGAACAATGGAAGAGTTCCGAAGCATTTTTAAACATCAGCAGAATTCCTGGATCAATGGAAGAGTTCCGAATCATTTTTAAAAGTCAGCAGAATTCCGAGAACAATAGAAGGGTACCAAAGCATGTTTAAACTTCAGCGGAATTCTGAGAACAATGTAAGAGTTCCGAAGCATTTTTAAACTTCACCAGAATTCCGAGAACAATGGAAGAGTTCCGAAGCATTTTTAAACGTCAGCGGAATTCCGAGAACAATGGAAGAGTTCCGAAGCATTTTTAAACTTCACCGGAATTCCGAGAACAATGGAAGAGTTCCGAAGCATTTTTAAACGTCAGCGGAATTCCGAGAACAATGGAAGAGTTCTGAAGCATTTTTAAACATCAGCGGAATTTTGAAAACAATGGAAGATTTCCGAAGCATTTTTAAACGTCAGCGGAATTCTGCGAACACTGGAAGAGTTCCGAAGCATTTTTAAACTTCAGCGGAATTTGGAGAACAATCGAAGAGTTCCGAAGCATTTTTAAAAGTCAGCGGAATTCCGAGAACACTGGAAGAGTTCCGAAGCATTGTTAAACTTCAGCGGAATTTGGAGAACAATCGAAGAGTTCCGAAGCATTTTTAAAAGTCAGCGGAATTCCGAGAACAATGGAAGAGTTGTGAAGCATTTTTAAACGTCAGCGGAATTCCGAGAACAATGGAAGAGTTCCGAAGCATTTTTAAACTTCAGCAGAATTCCTGGATCAATGGAAGAGTTCTGAAACATTTTTAAAAGTCAGCAGAACTCCGAGAACAATAGAAGGGTACCAAAGCATGTTTAAACTTCAGCGGAATTCTGAGAACAATGTAAGAGTTCCGAAGCATTTTTAAACTTCACCTGAATTTGGAGAACAATCGAAGAGTTCCGAAGCATTTTTAAAAATCAGCGGAAATCCGAGAACACTGGAAGAATTCCGAAGCATTTTTAAACTTCAGTGGAATTTGGAGAACAATCGAAGAGTTCCGAAGCATTTTTAAAAGTCAGCGGAATTCCGAGAACAATGGAAGAGTTGAGAAGCATTTTTAAACGTCAGCGGAATACCAGAACAATGGAAGAGTTCCGAAGCATTTTTAAATGTCAGCGGAATTCCGAGAACAATGGAAGAGTTCTGAAGCATTTTTAAACGTCAGCGGATTTTGAAAACAATGGAAGATTTCCGAATCATTTTTAAACGTCAGCGGAATTCTGCGAACACTGGAAGAGTTCCGAAGCATTTTTAAACTTCAGCAGAATTCTGAGAACAATGGAAGAGTTCTGAAGCATTCTTAAACTTCAGTGGAATTCCGAGAACAATGGAACAGTTTTGAAGCAATTTTAAGCGTCAGCGGAATTCCGACAACAATGGAAGAGTTCCGAAGCATTTTTAAAAGTCAGCGGAATTCTGAGAACAATAGAAGAGTTGTGAAGCATTTTTAAGCGTCAGCGGAATTCCGAGAACAATGGAAGAATTCCGAAGCATTTTTAAACTTCAAAACTTCAGAAGAATTCCGAGAACAATGGAAGAGTTCCGAAGCATTCTTAAACTTCAGCGGAATTCCGAGAACAATGGAAGAGTTCCGAAGCATTTTTAAAGGTCAGCGGAATTCCGAGAACAATGGAAGAGTTCCGAAGCATTTTTAAACATCAGCAGAATTCCTGGATCAATGGAAGAGTTCCGAATCATTTTTAAAAGTCAGCAGAATTCCGAGAACAATAGAAGGGTACCAAAGCATGTTTAAACTTCAGCGGAATTCCGAGAACAATGTAAGAGTTCCGAAGCATTTTTAAACTTCAGCAGAATTCCGAGAACAATGGAAGAGTTCCGAAGCATTTTTAAACGTCAGCGGAATTCCGAGAACAATGGAAGAGTTCCGAAGCATTTTTAAACTTCACCGGAATTCCGAGAACAATGGAAGAGTTCCGAAGCATTTTTAAACGTCAGCGGAATTCCGAGAACAATGGAAGAGTTCTGAAGCATTTTTAAACATCAGTGGAATTTTGAAAACAATGGAAGATTTCCGAAGCATTTTTAAACGTCAGCGGAATTCTGCGAACACTGGAAGAGTTCCGAAGCATTTTTAAACTTCAGCGGAATTTGGAGAACAATCGAAGAGTTCTGAAGCATTTTTAAAAGTCAGCGGAATTCCGAGAACAATGGAAGAGTTGTGAAGCATTTTTAAACGTCAGCGGAATTCCGAGAACAATGGAAGAGTTCCAAACATTTTTAAACTTCAGCAGAATTCCTGGATCAATGGAAGAGTTCCGAAACATTTTTAAAAGTCAGCAGAACTCCGAGAACAATAGAAGGGTACCAAAGCATGTTTAAACTTCAGCGGAATTCTGAGAACAATGTAAGAGTTCCGAAGCATTTTTAAACTTCACCGGAATTCCGAGAACAATGGAAGAGTTCTGAAGCATTTTTAAACGTCAGCGGAATTTTGAAAACAATGGAAGATTTCCGAAGCATTTTTAAACGTCAGCGGAATTCCGAGAACAATGGAAGAGTTCCGAAGCATTTTTAAACTTCACCGGAATTCCGAGAACAATGGAAGAGTTCCGAAGCATTTTTAAACGTCAGCGGAATTCCGAGAACAATGGAAGAGTTCTGAAGCATTTTTAAACATCAGCGGAATTTTGAAAACAATGGAAGATTTCCGAAGCATTTTTAAACGTCAGCGGAATTCTGCGAACACTGGAAGAGTTCCGAAGCATTTTTAAACTTCAGCGGAATTTGGAGAACAATCGAAGAGTTCCGAAGCATTTTTAAAAGTCAGCGGAATTCCGAGAACACTGGAAGAGTTCCGAAGCATTGTTAAACTTCAGCGGAATTTGGAGAACAATCGAAGAGTTCCGAAGCATTTTTAAAAGTCAGCGGAATTCCGAGAACAATGGAAGAGTTGTGAAGCATTTTTAAACGTCAGCGGAATTCCGAGAACAATGGAAGAGTTCCGAAGCATTTTTAAATGTCAGCGGAATTCCGAGAACAATGGAAGAGTTCTGAAGCATTTTTAAACGTCAGCGGATTTTGAAAACAATGGAAGATTTCCGAATCATTTTTAAACGTCAGCGGAATTCTGCGAACACTGGAAGAGTTCCGAAGCATTTTTAAACTTCAGCAGAATTCTGAGAACAATGGAAGAGTTCTGAAGCATTCTTAAACTTCAGTGGAATTCCGAGAACAATGGAACAGTTTTGAAGCAATTTTAAGCGTCAGCGGAATTCCGACAACAATGGAAGAGTTCCGAAGCATTTTTAAAAGTCAGCGGAATTCTGAGAACAATAGAAGAGTTGTGAAGCATTTTTAAGCGTCAGCGGAATTCCGAGAACAATGGAAGAATTCCGAAGCATTTTTAAACTTCAAAACTTCAGAAGAATTCCGAGAACAATGGAAGAGTTCCGAAGCATTCTTAAACTTCAGCGGAATTCCGAGAACAATGGAAGAGTTCCGAAGCATTTTTAAAGGTCAGCGGAATTCCGAGAACAATGGAAGAGTTCCGAAGCATTTTTAAACATCAGCAGAATTCCTGGATCAATGGAAGAGTTCCGAATCATTTTTAAAAGTCAGCAGAATTCCGAGAACAATAGAAGGGTACCAAAGCATGTTTAAACTTCAGCGGAATTCCGAGAACAATGTAAGAGTTCCGAAGCATTTTTAAACTTCAGCAGAATTCCGAGAACAATGGAAGAGTTCCGAAGCATTTTTAAACGTCAGCGGAATTCCGAGAACAATGGAAGAGTTCCGAAGCATTTTTAAACTTCACCGGAATTCCGAGAACAATGGAAGAGTTCCGAAGCATTTTTAAACGTCAGCGGAATTCCGAGAACAATGGAAGAGTTCTGAAGCATTTTTAAACATCAGTGGAATTTTGAAAACAATGGAAGATTTCCGAAGCATTTTTAAACGTCAGCGGAATTCTGCGAACACTGGAAGAGTTCCGAAGCATTTTTAAACTTCAGCGGAATTTGGAGAACAATCGAAGAGTTCTGAAGCATTTTTAAAAGTCAGCGGAATTCCGAGAACAATGGAAGAGTTGTGAAGCATTTTTAAACGTCAGCGGAATTCCGAGAACAATGGAAGAGTTCCAAACATTTTTAAACTTCAGCAGAATTCCTGGATCAATGGAAGAGTTCCGAAACATTTTTAAAAGTCAGCAGAACTCCGAGAACAATAGAAGGGTACCAAAGCATGTTTAAACTTCAGCGGAATTCTGAGAACAATGTAAGAGTTCCGAAGCATTTTTAAACTTCACCGGAATTCCGAGAACAATGGAAGAGTTCTGAAGCATTTTTAAACGTCAGCGGAATTTTGAAAACAATGGAAGATTTCCGAAGCATTTTTAAACGTCAGCGGAATTCCGAGAACAATGGAAGAGTTCCGAAGCATTTTTAAACTTCACCGGAATTCCGAGAACAATGGAAGAGTTCCGAAGCATTTTTAAACGTCAGCGGAATTCCGAGAACAATGGAAGAGTTCTGAAGCATTTTTAAACATCAGCGGAATTTTGAAAACAATGGAAGATTTCCGAAGCATTTTTAAACGTCAGCGGAATTCTGCGAACACTGGAAGAGTTCCGAAGCATTTTTAAACTTCAGCGGAATTTGGAGAACAATCGAAGAGTTCCGAAGCATTTTTAAAAGTCAGCGGAATTCCGAGAACACTGGAAGAGTTCCGAAGCATTGTTAAACTTCAGCGGAATTTGGAGAACAATCGAAGAGTTCCGAAGCATTTTTAAAAGTCAGCGGAATTCCGAGAACAATGGAAGAGTTGTGAAGCATTTTTAAACGTCAGCGGAATTCCGAGAACAATGGAAGAGTTCCGAAGCATTTTTAAACTTCAGCAGAATTCCTGGATCAATGGAAGAGTTCTGAAACATTTTTAAAAGTCAGCAGAACTCCGAGAACAATAGAAGGGTACCAAAGCATGTTTAAACTTCAGCGGAATTCTGAGAACAATGTAAGAGTTCCGAAGCATTTTTAAACTTCACCTGAATTTGGAGAACAATCGAAGAGTTCCGAAGCATTTTTAAAAGTCAGCGGAAATCCGAGAACACTGGAAGAATTCCGAAGCATTTTTAAACTTCAGTGGAATTTGGAGAACAATGTAAGAGTTCCGAAGCATTTTTAAACTTCACCTGAATTTGGAGAACAATCGAAGAGTTCCGAAGCATTTTTAAAAGTCAGCGGAAATCCGAGAACACTGGAAGAATTCCGAAGCATTTTTAAACTTCAGTGGAATTTGGAGAACAATCGAAGAGTTCCGAAGCATTTTTAAAAGTCAGCGGAATTCCGAGAACAATGGAAGAGTTGAGAAGCATTTTTAAACGTCAGCGGAATACCAGAACAATGGAAGAGTTCCGAAGCATTTTTAAATGTCAGCGGAATTCCGAGAACAATGGAAGAGTTCTGAAGCATTTTTAAACGTCAGCGGATTTTGAAAACAATGGAAGATTTCCGAATCATTTTTAAACGTCAGCGGAATTCTGCGAACACTGGAAGAGTTCCGAAGCATTTTTAAACTTCAGCAGAATTCTGAGAACAATGGAAGAGTTCTGAAGCATTCTTAAACTTCAGTGGAATTCCGAGAACAATGGAACAGTTTTGAAGCAATTTTAAGCGTCAGCGGAATTCCGACAACAATGGAAGAGTTCCGAAGCATTTTTAAAAGTCAGCGGAATTCTGAGAACAATAGAAGAGTTGTGAAGCATTTTTAAGCGTCAGCGGAATTCCGAGAACAATGGAAGAATTCCGAAGCATTTTTAAACTTCAAAACTTCAGAAGAATTCCGAGAACAATGGAAGAGTTCCGAAGCATTCTTAAACTTCAGCGGAATTCCGAGAACAATGGAAGAGTTCCGAAGCATTTTTAAAGGTCAGCGGAATTCCGAGAACAATGGAAGAGTTCCGAAGCATTTTTAAACATCAGCAGAATTCCTGGATCAATGGAAGAGTTCCGAATCATTTTTAAAAGTCAGCAGAATTCCGAGAACAATAGAAGGGTACCAAAGCATGTTTAAACTTCAGCGGAATTCCGAGAACAATGTAAGAGTTCCGAAGCATTTTTAAACTTCAGCAGAATTCCGAGAACAATGGAAGAGTTCCGAAGCATTTTTAAACGTCAGCGGAATTCCGAGAACAATGGAAGAGTTCCGAAGCATTTTTAAACTTCACCGGAATTCCGAGAACAATGGAAGAGTTCCGAAGCATTTTTAAACGTCAGCGGAATTCCGAGAACAATGGAAGAGTTCTGAAGCATTTTTAAACATCAGTGGAATTTTGAAAACAATGGAAGATTTCCGAAGCATTTTTAAACGTCAGCGGAATTCTGCGAACACTGGAAGAGTTCCGAAGCATTTTTAAACTTCAGCGGAATTTGGAGAACAATCGAAGAGTTCTGAAGCATTTTTAAAAGTCAGCGGAATTCCGAGAACAATGGAAGAGTTGTGAAGCATTTTTAAACGTCAGCGGAATTCCGAGAACAATGGAAGAGTTCCGAAGCATTTTTAAACTTCAGCAGAATTCCTGGATCAATGGAAGAGTTCCGAAACATTTTTAAAAGTCAGCAGAACTCCGAGAACAATAGAAGGGTACCAAAGCATGTTTAAACTTCAGCGGAATTCTGAGAACAATGTAAGAGTTCCGAAGCATTTTTAAACTTCAGCAGAATTCCGAGAACAATGGAAGAGTTCCGAAGCATTTTTAAACGTCAGCGGAATTCCGAGAACAATGGAAGAGTTCCGAAGCATTTTTAAACTTCACCGGAATTCCGAGAACAATGGAAGAGTTCCGAAGCATTTTTAAACGTCAGCGGAATTCCGAGAACAATGGAAGAGTTCTGAAGCATTTTTAAACATCAGTGGAATTTTGAAAACAATGGAAGATTTCCGAAGCATTTTTAAACGTCAGCGGAATTCTGCGAACACTGGAAGAGTTCCGAAGCATTTTTAAACATCAGCGGAATTTGGAGAACAATCGAAGAGTTCTGAAGCATTTTTAAAAGTCAGCGGAATTCCGAGAACAATGGAAGAGTTGTGAAGCATTTTTAAACGTCAGCGGAATTCCGAGAACAATGGAAGAGTTCCGAAGCATTTTTAAACTTCAGCAGAATTCCTGGATCAATGGAAGAGTTCCGAAACATTTTTAAAAGTCAGCAGAACTCCGAGAACAATAGAAGGGTACCAAAGCATGTTTAAACTTCAGCGGAATTCTGAGAACAATGTAAGAGTTCCGAAGCATTTTTAAACTTCACCGGAATTCCGAGAACAATGGAAGAGTTCTGAAGCATTTTTAAACGTCAGCGGAATTTTGAAAACAATGGAAGATTTCCGAAGCATTTTTAAACGTCAGCGGAATTCCGAGAACAATGGAAGAGTTCTGAAGCATTTTTAAACTTCAGCGGAATTTGGAGAACAATCGAAGAGTTCCGAAGCATTTTTAAAAGTCAGCGGAATTCTGAGAACAATAGAAGAGTTGTGAAGCATTTTTAAGCGTCAGCGGAATTCCGAGAACAATGGAAGAATTCCGAAGCATTTTTAAACTTCAAAACTTCAGAAGAATTCCGAGAACAATGGAAGAGTTCCGAAGCATTCTTAAACTTCAGCGGAATTCCGAGAACAATGGAAGAGTTCCGAAGCATTTTTAAACGTCAGCGGAATTCTGCGAACACTGGAAGAGTTCCGAAGCATTTTTAAACTTCAGTGGAATTTGGAGAACAATCGAAGAGTTCCGAAGCATTTTTAAAAGTCAGCGGAATTCCGAGAACACTGGAAGAGTTCCGAAGCATTGTTAAACTTCAGCGGAATTTGGAGAACAATCGAAGAGTTCCGAAGCATTTTTAAAAGTCAGCGGAATTCCGAGAACAATGGAAGAGTTGTGA
Organism: Phyllobates terribilis; assembly: GCF_046119375.1. Lineage (NCBI taxonomy): Eukaryota > Metazoa > Chordata > Amphibia > Anura > Dendrobatidae > Phyllobates > Phyllobates terribilis. Next base: position 6,216,272 of record NW_027362788.1, on the reverse strand, counting down.
AGCATTTTTAAACGTCAGCGGAATTCCGAGAACAATGGAAGAGTTCCGAAGCATTTTTAAACATCAGCAGAATTCCTGGATCAATGGAAGAGTTCCGAAACATTTTTAAAAGTCAGCAGAACTCCGAGAACAATAGAAGGGTACCAAAGCATGTTTAAACTTCAGCGGAATTCTGAGAACAATGTAAGAGTTCCGAAGCATTTTTAAACTTCACCGGAATTTGGAGAACAATCGAAGAGTTCCGAAGCATTTTTAAAAGTCAGCGGAATTCCGAGAACACTGGAAGAATTCCGAAGCATTTTTAAACTTCAGTGGAATTTGGACAACAATCGAAGAGTTCCGAAGCATTTTTAAAAGTCAGCGGAATTCCGAGAACAATGGAAGAGTTGAGAAGCATTTTTAAACGTCAGCGGAATACCAGAACAATGGAAGAGTTCCGAAGCATTTTTAAATGTCAGCGGAATTCCGAGAACAATGGAAGAGTTCTGAAGCATTTTTAAACGTCAGCGGATTTTGAAAACAATGGAAGATTTCCGAATCATTTTTAAACGTCAGCGGAATTCTGCGAACACTGGAAGAGTTCCGAAGCATTTTTAAACTTCAGCAGAATTCTGAGAACAATGGAAGAGTTCTGAAGCATTCTTAAACTTCAGTGGAATTCCGAGAACAATGGAACAGTTTTGAAGCAATTTTAAGCGTCAGCGGAATTCCGACAACAATGGAAGAGTTCCGAAGCATTTTTAAAAGTCAGCGGAAATCTGAGAACAATAGAAGAGTTGTGAAGCATTTTTAAGCGTCAGCGGAATTCCGAGAACAATGGAAGAATTCCGAAGCATTTTTAAACTTCAAAACTTCAGAAGAATTCCGAGAACAATGGAAGAGTTCCGAAGCATTTTTAAACTTCACCAGAATTCCGAGAACAATGGAAGAGTTCCGAAGCATTTTTAAACGTCAGCGGAATTCCGAGAACAATGGAAGAGTTCCGAAGCATTTTTAAACTTCACCGGAATTCCGAGAACAATGGAAGAGTTCCGAAGCATTTTTAAACGTCAGCGGAATTCCGAGAACAATGGAAGAGTTCTGAAGCATTTTTAAACATCAGCGGAATTTTGCAAACAATGGAAGATTTCCGAAGCATTTTTAAACGTCAGCGGAATTCTGCGAACATTGGAAGAGTTCCGAAGCATTTTTAAACTTCAGCAGAATTCCTGGATCAATGGAAGAGTTCTGAAACATTTTTAAAAGTCAGCAGAACTCCGAGAACAATAGAAGGGTACCAAAGCATGTTTAAACTTCAGCGGAATTCTGAGAACAATGTAAGAGTTCCGAAGCATTTTTAAACTTCACCTGAATTTGGAGAACAATCGAAGAGTTCCGAAGCATTTTTAAAAGTCAGCGGAAATCCGAGAACACTGGAAGAATTCCGAAGCATTTTTAAACTTCAGTGGAATTTGGAGAACAATCGAAGAGTTCCGAAGCATTTTTAAAAGTCAGCGGAATTCCGAGAACAATGGAAGAGTTGAGAAGCATTTTTAAACGTCAGCGGAATACCAGAACAATGGAAGAGTTCCGAAGCATTTTTAAATGTCAGCGGAATTCCGAGAACAATGGAAGAGTTCTGAAGCATTTTTAAACGTCAGCGGATTTTGAAAACAATGGAAGATTTCCGAATCATTTTTAAACGTCAGCGGAATTCTGCGAACACTGGAAGAGTTCCGAAGCATTTTTAAACTTCAGCAGAATTCTGAGAACAATGGAAGAGTTCTGAAGCATTCTTAAACTTCAGTGGAATTCCGAGAACAATGGAACAGTTTTGAAGCAATTTTAAGCGTCAGCGGAATTCCGACAACAATGGAAGAGTTCCGAAGCATTTTTAAAAGTCAGCGGAATTCTGAGAACAATAGAAGAGTTGTGAAGCATTTTTAAGCGTCAGCGGAATTCCGAGAACAATGGAAGAATTCCGAAGCATTTTTAAACTTCAAAACTTCAGAAGAATTCCGAGAACAATGGAAGAGTTCCGAAGCATTCTTAAACTTCAGCGGAATTCCGAGAACAATGGAAGAGTTCCGAAGCATTTTTAAAGGTCAGCGGAATTCCGAGAACAATGGAAGAGTTCCGAAGCATTTTTAAACATCAGCAGAATTCCTGGATCAATGGAAGAGTTCCGAATCATTTTTAAAAGTCAGCAGAATTCCGAGAACAATAGAAGGGTACCAAAGCATGTTTAAACTTCAGCGGAATTCCGAGAACAATGTAAGAGTTCCGAAGCATTTTTAAACTTCAGCAGAATTCCGAGAACAATGGAAGAGTTCCGAAGCATTTTTAAACGTCAGCGGAATTCCGAGAACAATGGAAGAGTTCCGAAGCATTTTTAAACTTCACCGGAATTCCGAGAACAATGGAAGAGTTCCGAAGCATTTTTAAACGTCAGCGGAATTCCGAGAACAATGGAAGAGTTCTGAAGCATTTTTAAACATCAGTGGAATTTTGAAAACAATGGAAGATTTCCGAAGCATTTTTAAACGTCAGCGGAATTCTGCGAACACTGGAAGAGTTCCGAAGCATTTTTAAACTTCAGCGGAATTTGGAGAACAATCGAAGAGTTCTGAAGCATTTTTAAACGTCAGCGGAATTCCGAGAACAATGGAAGAGTTCCGAAGCATTTTTAAACTTCAGCAGAATTCCTGGATCAATGGAAGAGTTCCGAAACATTTTTAAAAGTCAGCAGAACTCCGAGAACAATAGAAGGGTACCAAAGCATGTTTAAACTTCAGCGGAATTCTGAGAACAATGTAAGAGTTCCGAAGCATTTTTAAACTTCACCGGAATTCCGAGAACAATGGAAGAGTTCTGAAGCATTTTTAAACGTCAGCGGAATTTTGAAAACAATGGAAGATTTCCGAAGCATTTTTAAACGTCAGCGGAATTCCGAGAACAATGGAAGAGTTCCGAAGCATTTTTAAACTTCACCGGAATTCCGAGAACAATGGAAGAGTTCCGAAGCATTTTTAAACGTCAGCGGAATTCCGAGAACAATGGAAGAGTTCTGAAGCATTTTTAAACATCAGCGGAATTTGGAGAACAATCGAAGAGTTCCGAAGCATTTTTAAAAGTCAGCGGAATTCCGAGAACACTGGAAGAGTTCCGAAGCATTGTTAAACTTCAGCGGAATTTGGAGAACAATCGAAGAGTTCCGAAGCATTTTTAAAAGTCAGCGGAATTCCGAGAACAATGGAAGAGTTGTGAAGCATTTTTAAACGTCAGCGGAATTCCGAGAACAATGGAAGAGTTCCGAAGCATTTTTAAACTTCAGCAGAATTCCTGGATCAATGGAAGAGTTCTGAAACATTTTTAAAAGTCAGCAGAACTCCGAGAACAATAGAAGGGTACCAAAGCATGTTTAAACTTCAGCGGAATTCTGAGAACAATGTAAGAGTTCCGAAGCATTTTTAAACTTCACCTGAATTTGGAGAACAATCGAAGAGTTCCGAAGCATTTTTAAAAGTCAGCGGAAATCCGAGAACACTGGAAGAATTCCGAAGCATTTTTAAACTTCAGTGGAATTTGGAGAACAATGTAAGAGTTCCGAAGCATTTTTAAACTTCACCTGAATTTGGAGAACAATCGAAGAGTTCCGAAGCATTTTTAAAAGTCAGCGGAAATCCGAGAACACTGGAAGAATTCCGAAGCATTTTTAAACTTCAGTGGAATTTGGAGAACAATCGAAGAGTTCCGAAGCATTTTTAAAAGTCAGCGGAATTCCGAGAACAATGGAAGAGTTGAGAAGCATTTTTAAACGTCAGCGGAATACCAGAACAATGGAAGAGTTCCGAAGCATTTTTAAATGTCAGCGGAATTCCGAGAACAATGGAAGAGTTCTGAAGCATTTTTAAACGTCAGCGGATTTTGAAAACAATGGAAGATTTCCGAATCATTTTTAAACGTCAGCGGAATTCTGCGAACACTGGAAGAGTTCCGAAGCATTTTTAAACTTCAGCAGAATTCTGAGAACAATGGAAGAGTTCTGAAGCATTCTTAAACTTCAGTGGAATTCCGAGAACAATGGAACAGTTTTGAAGCAATTTTAAGCGTCAGCGGAATTCCGACAACAATGGAAGAGTTCCGAAGCATTTTTAAAAGTCAGCGGAATTCTGAGAACAATAGAAGAGTTGTGAAGCATTTTTAAGCGTCAGCGGAATTCCGAGAACAATGGAAGAATTCCGAAGCATTTTTAAACTTCAAAACTTCAGAAGAATTCCGAGAACAATGGAAGAGTTCCGAAGCATTCTTAAACTTCAGCGGAATTCCGAGAACAATGGAAGAGTTCCGAAGCATTTTTAAAGGTCAGCGGAATTCCGAGAACAATGGAAGAGTTCCGAAGCATTTTTAAACATCAGCAGAATTCCTGGATCAATGGAAGAGTTCCGAATCATTTTTAAAAGTCAGCAGAATTCCGAGAACAATAGAAGGGTACCAAAGCATGTTTAAACTTCAGCGGAATTCCGAGAACAATGTAAGAGTTCCGAAGCATTTTTAAACTTCAGCAGAATTCCGAGAACAATGGAAGAGTTCCGAAGCATTTTTAAACGTCAGCGGAATTCCGAGAACAATGGAAGAGTTCCGAAGCATTTTTAAACTTCACCGGAATTCCGAGAACAATGGAAGAGTTCCGAAGCATTTTTAAACGTCAGCGGAATTCCGAGAACAATGGAAGAGTTCTGAAGCATTTTTAAACATCAGTGGAATTTTGAAAACAATGGAAGATTTCCGAAGCATTTTTAAACGTCAGCGGAATTCTGCGAACACTGGAAGAGTTCCGAAGCATTTTTAAACTTCAGCGGAATTTGGAGAACAATCGAAGAGTTCTGAAGCATTTTTAAAAGTCAGCGGAATTCCGAGAACAATGGAAGAGTTGTGAAGCATTTTTAAACGTCAGCGGAATTCCGAGAACAATGGAAGAGTTCCGAAGCATTTTTAAACTTCAGCAGAATTCCTGGATCAATGGAAGAGTTCCGAAACATTTTTAAAAGTCAGCAGAACTCCGAGAACAATAGAAGGGTACCAAAGCATGTTTAAACTTCAGCGGAATTCTGAGAACAATGTAAGAGTTCCGAAGCATTTTTAAACTTCAGCAGAATTCCGAGAACAATGGAAGAGTTCCGAAGCATTTTTAAACGTCAGCGGAATTCCGAGAACAATGGAAGAGTTCCGAAGCATTTTTAAACTTCACCGGAATTCCGAGAACAATGGAAGAGTTCCGAAGCATTTTTAAACGTCAGCGGAATTCCGAGAACAATGGAAGAGTTCTGAAGCATTTTTAAACATCAGTGGAATTTTGAAAACAATGGAAGATTTCCGAAGCATTTTTAAACGTCAGCGGAATTCTGCGAACACTGGAAGAGTTCCGAAGCATTTTTAAACATCAGCGGAATTTGGAGAACAATCGAAGAGTTCTGAAGCATTTTTAAAAGTCAGCGGAATTCCGAGAACAATGGAAGAGTTGTGAAGCATTTTTAAACGTCAGCGGAATTCCGAGAACAATGGAAGAGTTCCGAAGCATTTTTAAACTTCAGCAGAATTCCTGGATCAATGGAAGAGTTCCGAAACATTTTTAAAAGTCAGCAGAACTCCGAGAACAATAGAAGGGTACCAAAGCATGTTTAAACTTCAGCGGAATTCTGAGAACAATGTAAGAGTTCCGAAGCATTTTTAAACTTCACCGGAATTCCGAGAACAATGGAAGAGTTCTGAAGCATTTTTAAACGTCAGCGGAATTTTGAAAACAATGGAAGATTTCCGAAGCATTTTTAAACGTCAGCGGAATTCCGAGAACAATGGAAGAGTTCTGAAGCATTTTTAAACTTCAGCGGAATTTGGAGAACAATCGAAGAGTTCCGAAGCATTTTTAAAAGTCAGCGGAATTCTGAGAACAATAGAAGAGTTGTGAAGCATTTTTAAGCGTCAGCGGAATTCCGAGAACAATGGAAGAATTCCGAAGCATTTTTAAACTTCAAAACTTCAGAAGAATTCCGAGAACAATGGAAGAGTTCCGAAGCATTCTTAAACTTCAGCGGAATTCCGAGAACAATGGAAGAGTTCCGAAGCATTTTTAAACGTCAGCGGAATTCTGCGAACACTGGAAGAGTTCCGAAGCATTTTTAAACTTCAGTGGAATTTGGAGAACAATCGAAGAGTTCCGAAGCATTTTTAAAAGTCAGCGGAATTCCGAGAACACTGGAAGAGTTCCGAAGCATTGTTAAACTTCAGCGGAATTTGGAGAACAATCGAAGAGTTCCGAAGCATTTTTAAAAGTCAGCGGAATTCCGAGAACAATGGAAGAGTTGTGAAGCATTTTTAAACGTCAGCGGAATTCCGAGAACAATGGAAGAGTTCCGAAGCATTTTTAAACTTCAGCAGAATTCCTGGATCAATGGAAGAGTTCCGAAACATTTTTAAAAGTCAGCAGAACTCCGAGAACAATAGAAGGGTACCAAAGCATGTTTAAACTTCAGCGGAATTCTGAGAACAATGTAAGAGTTCCGAAGCATTTTTAAACTTCACCGGAATTTGGAGAACAATCGAAGAGTTCCGAAGCATTTTTAAAAGTCAGCGGAATTCCGAGAACACTGGAAGAATTCCGAAGCATTTTTAAACTTCAGTGGAATTTGGAGAACAATCGAAGAGTTCCGAAGCATTTTTAAAAGTCAGCGGAATTCCGAGAACAATGGAAGAGTTGAGAAGCATTTTTAAACGTCAGCGGAATACCAGAACAATGGAAGAGTTCCGAAGCATTTTTAAATGTCAGCGGAATTCCGAGAACAATGGAAGAGTTCTGAAGCATTTTTAAACGTCAGCGGATTTTGAAAACAATGGAAGATTTCCGAATCATTTTTAAACGTCAGCGGAATTTTGCGAACACTGGAAGAGTTCCGAAGCATTTTTAAGCTTCAGCAGAATTCTGAGAACAATGGAAGAGTTCTGAAGCATTCTTAAACTTCAGTGGAATTCCGAGAACAATGGAACAGTTTTGAAGCAATTTTAAGCGTCAGCGGAATTCCGACAACAATGGAAGAGTTCCGAAGCATTTTTAAAAGTCAGCGGAATTCTGAGAACAATAGAAGAGTTGTGAAGCATTTTTAAGCGTCAGCGGAATTCCGAGAACAATGGAAGAATTCCGAAGCATTTTTAAACTTCAAAACTTCAGAAGAATTCCGAGAACAATGGAAGAGTTCCGAAGCATTTTTAAACTTCACCAGAATTCCGAGAACAATGGAAGAGTTCCGAAGCATTTTTAAACGTCAGCGGAATTCCGAGAACAATGGAAGAGTTCCGAAGCATTTTTAAACTTCACCGGAATTCCGAGAACAATGGAAGAGTTCCGAAGCATTTTTAAACGTCAGCGGAATTCCGAGAACAATGGAAGAGTTCTGAAGCATTTTTAAACATCAGCGGAATTTTGCAAACAATGGAAGATTTCCGAAGCATTTTTAAACGTCAGCGGAATTCTGCGAACATTGGAAGAGTTCCGAAGCATTTTTAAACTTCAGCGGAATTTGGAGAACAATCGAAGAGTTCCGAAGCATTTTTAAAAGTCAGCGGAATTCCAAGAACACTGGAAGAGTTCCGAAGCATTTTTAAACTTCAGCGGAATTTGGAGAACAATCGAAGAGTTCCGAAGCATTTTTAAAAGTCAGCGGAATTCCGAGAACAATGGAAGAGTTGTGAAGCATTTTTAAACGTCAGCGGAATTCCGAGAACAATGGAAGAGTTCCGAAGCATTTTTAAACGTCAGCGGAATTCCGAGAACAATGGAAGAGTTCTGAAGCCTTTTTAAATGTCAGCGGAATTCCGAGAACAATGGAAGACTTCTGAAGCATTTTTAAATGTCAGCGGAATTCTGAGAACAATGGAAGAGTTCCGAAGCATTTTTAAACTTCAGCAGAATTCCGAGAACAATGGAAGAGTTCCGAAGCATACTTAAACTTCAGCGGAATTCCGAGAACAATGGAAGAGTTCTGAAGCATTTTTAAAAGTCAGCGGAATACCGAGAACAATGGAAGAGTTGTGAAGCATTTTTAAAAGTCAGCGGAATTCCGAGAACACTGGAAGAGTTCCGAAGCATTTTTAAACTTCAGCGGAATTTGGAGAACAATCGAAGACTTCCGAAGCAATTTTAAAAGTCAGCGGAATTCCGAGAACAATGGAAGAGTTGTGAAGCATTTTTAAACGTCAGTGGAATTCCAAGAACAATGGAAGAGTTCCGAAGCATTTTTAAATGTCAGCGGAATTCTGAGAACAATGGAAGAGTTCTGAAGCATTTTTAAACATCAGCGGAATTTTGAAAACAATGGAAGATTTCCGAAGCATTTTTAAACGTCAGCGGAATTCTGCAAACACTGGAAGAGTTCCGAAGCATTTTTAAACTTCAGCGGAATTTGGAGAACAATCGAAGAGTTCCGAAGCATTTTTAAAAGTCAGCGGAATTCCGAGAACAATGGAAGAGTTGTGAAGCATTTTTAAACGTTAGCGGAATTCCGAGAACAATGGAAGGGTACCAAAGCATGTTTAAACTTCAGCGGAATTCCGAGAACAATGGAAGAGTTCCGAAGCATTTTTAAACGTCAGCGGAATTCTGCGAACACTGGAAGAGTTCCGAAGCATTTTTAAACTTCAGTGGAATTTGGAGAACAATCGAAGAGTTCCGAAGCATTTTTAAAAGTCAGCGGAATTCCGAGAACACTGGAAGAGTTCCGAAGCATTGTTAAACTTCAGCGGAATTTGGAGAACAATCGAAGAGTTCCGAAGCATTTTTAAAAGTCAGCGGAATTCCGAGAACAATGGAAGAGTTGTGAAGCATTTTTAAACGTCAGCGGAATTCCGAGAACAATGGAAGATTTCCGAATCATTTTTAAACTTCAGCAGAATTCCTGGATCAATGGAAGAGTTCCGAAACATTTTTAAAAGTCAGCAGAACTCCGAGAACAATAGAAGGGTACCAAAGCATGTTTAAACTTCAGCGGAATTCTGAGAACAATGTAAGAGTTCCGAAGCATTTTTAAACTTCACCGGAATTTGGAGAACAATCGAAGAGTTCCGAAGCATTTTTAAAAGTCAGCGGAATTCCGAGAACACTGGAAGAATTCCGAAGCATTTTTAAACTTCAGTGGAATTTGGAGAACAATCGAAGAGTTCCGAAGCATTTTTAAAAGTCAGCGGAATTCCGAGAACAATGGAAGAGTTGAGAAGCATTTTTAAACGTCAGCGGAATACCAGAACAATGGAAGAGTTCCGAAGCATTTTTAAATGTCAGCGGAATTCCGAGAACAATGGAAGAGTTCTGAAGCATTTTTAAACGTCAGCGGATTTTGAAAACAATGGAAGATTTCCGAATCATTTTTAAACGTCAGCGGAATTCTGCGAACACTGGAAGAGTTCCGAAGCATTTTTAAGCTTCAGCAGAATTCTGAGAACAATGGAAGAGTTCTGAAGCATTCTTAAACTTCAGTGGAATTCCGAGAACAATGGAACAGTTTTGAAGCAATTTTAAGCGTCAGCGGAATTCCGACAACAATGGAAGAGTTCCGAAGCATTTTTAAAAGTCAGCGGAATTCTGAGAACAATAGAAGAGTTGTGAAGCATTTTTAAGCGTCAGCGGAATTCCGAGAACAATGGAAGAATTCCGAAGCATTTTTAAACTTCAAAACTTCAGAAGAATTCCGAGAACAATGGAAGAGTTCCGAAGCATTTTTAAACTTCACCAGAATTCCGAGAACAATGGAAGAGTTCCGAAGCATTTTTAAACGTCAGCGGAATTCCGAGAACAATGGAAGAGTTCCGAAGCATTTTTAAACTTCACCGGAATTCCGAGAACAATGGAAGAGTTCCGAAGCATTTTTAAACGTCAGCGGAATTCCGAGAACAATGGAAGAGTTCTGAAGCATTTTTAAACATCAGCGGAATTTTGCAAACAATGGAAGATTTCCGAAGCATTTTTAAACGTCAGCGGAATTCTGCGAACATTGGAAGAGTTCCGAAGCATTTTTAAACTTCAGCGGAATTTGGAGAACAATCGAAGAGTTCCGAAGCATTTTTAAAAGTCAGCGGAATTCCAAGAACACTGGAAGAGTTCCGAAGCATTTTTAAACTTCAGCGGAATTTGGAGAACAATCGAAGAGTTCCGAAGCATTTTTAAAAGTCAGCGGAATTCCGAGAACAATGGAAGAGTTGTGAAGCATTTTTAAACGTCAGCGGAATTCCGAGAACAATGGAAGAGTTCCGAAGCATTTTTAAACGTCAGCGGAATTCCGAGAACAATGGAAGAGTTCTGAAGCCTTTTTAAATGTCAGCGGAATTCCGAGAACAATGGAAGACTTCTGAAGCATTTTTAAATGTCAGCGGAATTCTGAGAACAATGGAAGAGTTCCGAAGCATTTTTAAACTTCAGCAGAATTCCGAGAACAATGGAAGAGTTCCGAAGCATACTTAAACTTCAGCGGAATTCCGAGAACAATGGAAGAGTTCTGAAGCATTTTTAAAAGTCAGCGGAATACCGAGAACAATGGAAGAGTTGTGAAGCATTTTTAAAAGTCAGCGGAATTCCGAGAACACTGGAAGAGTTCCGAAGCATTTTTAAACTTCAGCGGAATTTGGAGAACAATCGAAGACTTCCGAAGCAATTTTAAAAGTCAGCGGAATTCCGAGAACAATGGAAGAGTTGTGAAGCATTTTTAAACGTCAGTGGAATTCCAAGAACAATGGAAGAGTTCCGAAGCATTTTTAAATGTCAGCGGAATTCTGAGAACAATGGAAGAGTTCTGAAGCATTTTTAAACATCAGCGGAATTTTGAAAACAATGGAAGATTTCCGAAGCATTTTTAAACGTCAGCGGAATTCTGCAAACACTGGAAGAGTTCCGAAGCATTTTTAAACTTCAGCGGAATTTGGAGAACAATCGAAGAGTTCCGAAGCATTTTTAAAAGTCAGCGGAATTCCGAGAACAATGGAAGAGTTGTGAAGCATTTTTAAACGTTAGCGGAATTCCGAGAACAATGGAAGAGTTCCGAAGCATTTTTAAACTTCAGCAGAATTCCTGGATCAATGGAAGAGTTCCGAATCATTTTTAAAAGTCAGCAGAATTCCGAGAACAATAGAAGGGTACCAAAGCATGTTTAAACTTCAGCGGAATTCCGAGAACAATGTTAGAGTTCCGAAGCATTTTTAAACTTCACCAGAATTCCGAGAACAATGGAAGAGTTCCGAAGCATTTTTAAACGTCAGCGGAATTCCGAGAACAATGGAAGAGTTCTGAAGCATTTTTAAACATCAGCGGAATTTTGAAAACAATGGAAGATTTCCGAAGCATTTTTAAACGTCAGCGGAATTCTGCGAACACTGGAAGAGTTCCGAAGCATTTTTAAACTTCAGCGGAATTTGGAGAACAATCGAAGAGTTCTGAAGCATTTTTAAAAGTCAGCGGAATTCCGAGAACAATGGAAGAGTTGTGAAGCATTTTTAAACGTCAGCGGAATTCCGAGAACAATGGAAGAGTTCCGAAGCATTTTTAAACTTCAGCAGAATTCCTGGATCAATGGAAGAGTTCCGAAACATTTTTAAAAGTCAGCAGAACTCCGAGAACAATAGAAGGGTACCAAAGCATGTTTAAACTTCAGCGGAATTCTGAGAACAATGTAAGAGTTCCGAAGCATTTTTAAACTTCACCGGAATTCCGAGAACAATGGAAGAGTTCCGAAGCATTTTTAAACGTCAGCGGAATTCCGAGAACAATGGAAGAGTTCTGAAGCATTTTTAAACGTCAGCGGAATTTTGAAAACAATGGAAGATTTCCAAAGCATTTTTAAACGTCAGCGGAATTCCGAGAACAATGGAAGAGTTCTGAAGCATTTTTAAACTTCAGCGGAATTTGGAGAACAATCGAAGAGTTCCGAAGCATTTTTAAAAGTCAGCGGAATTCTGAGAACAATAGAAGAGTTGTGAAGCATTTTTAAGCGTCAGCGGAATTCCGAGAACAATGGAAGAATTCCGAAGCATTTTTAAACTTCAAAACTTCAGAAGAATTCCGAGAACAATGGAAGAGTTCCGAAGCATTCTTAAATTTCAGCGGAATTCCGAGAACAATGGAAGAGTTCCGAAGCATTTTTAAAGGTCAGCGGAATTCCGAGAACAATGGAAGAGTTCCGAAGCATTTTTAAACATCAGCAGAATTCCTGGATCAATGGAAGAGTTCCGAATCATTTTTAAAAGTCAGCAGAATTCCGAGAGCAATAGAAGGGTACCAAAGCATGTTTAAACTTCAGCGGAATTCTGAGAACAATGTAAGAGTTCCGAAGCATTTTTAAACTTCACCAGAATTCCGAGAACAATGGAAGAGTTCCGAAGCATTTTTAAACGTCAGCGGAATTCCGAGAACAATGGAAGAGTTCCGAAGCATTTTTAAACTTCACCGGAATTCCGAGAACAATGGAAGAGTTCCGAAGCATTTTTAAACGTCAGCGGAATTCCGAGAACAATGGAAGAGTTCTGAAGCATTTTTAAACATCAGCGGAATTTTGAAAACAATGGAAGATTTCCGAAGCATTTTTAAACTTCAGCGGAATTTGGAGAACAATCGAAGAGTTCCGAAGCATTTTTAAAAGTCAGCGGAATTCCGAGAACACTGGAAGAGTTCCGAAGCATTGTTAAACTTCAGCGGAATTTGGAGAACAATCGAAGAGTTCCGAAGCATTTTTAAAAGTCAGCGGAATTCCGAGAACAATGGAAGAGTTGTGAAGCATTTTTAAACGTCAGCGGAATTCCGAGAACAATGGAAGAGTTCCGAAGCATTTTTAAACTTCAGCAGAATTCCTGGATCAATGGAAGAGTTCTGAAACATTTTTAAAAGTCAGCAGAACTCCGAGAACAATAGAAGGGTACCAAAGCATGTTTAAACTTCAGCGGAATTCTGAGAACAATGTAAGAGTTCCGAAGCATTTTTAAACTTCACCGGAATTTGGAGAACAATCGAAGAGTTCCGAAGCATTTTTAAAAGTCAGCGGAAATCCGAGAACACTGGAAGAATTCCGAAGAATTTTTAAACTTCAGTGGAATTTGGAGAACAATCGAAGAGTTCCGAAGCATTTTTAAAAGTCAGCGGAATTCCGAGAACAATGGAAGAGTTGAGAAGCATTTTTAAACGTCAGCGGAATACCAGAACAATGGAAGAGTTCCGAAGCATTTTTAAATGTCAGCGGAATTCCGAGAACAATGGAAGAGTTCTGAAGCATTTTTAAACGTCAGCGGATTTTGAAAACAATGGAAGATTTCCGAATCATTTTTAAACGTCAGCGGAATTCTGCGAACACTGGAAGAGTTCCGAAGCATTTTTAAACTTCAGCAGAATTCTGAGAACAATGGAAGAGTTCTGAAGCATTCTTAAACTTCAGTGGAATTCCGAGAACAATGGAACAGTTTTGAAGCAATTTTAAGCGTCAGCGGAATTCCGACAACAATGGAAGAGTTCCGAAGCATTTTTAAAAGTCAGCGGAATTCTGAGAACAATAGAAGAGTTGTGAAGCATTTTTAAGCGTCAGCGGAATTCCGAGAACAATGGAAGAATTCCGAAGCATTTTTAAACTTCAAAACTTCAGAAGAATTCCGAGAACAATGGAAGAGTTCCGAAGCATTCTTAAACTTCAGCGGAATTCCGAGAACAATGGAAGAGTTCCGAAGCATTTTTAAAGGTCAGCGGAATTCCGAGAACAATGGAAGAGTTCCGAAGCATTTTTAAACATCAGCAGAATTCCTGGATCAATGGAAGAGTTCCGAATCATTTTTAAAAGTCAGCAGAATTCCGAGAACAATAGAAGGGTACCAAAGCATGTTTAAACTTCAGCGGAATTCCGAGAACAATGTAAGAGTTCCGAAGCATTTTTAAACTTCAGCAGAATTCCGAGAACAATGGAAGAGTTCCGAAGCATTTTTAAACGTCAGCGGAATTCCGAGAACAATGGAAGAGTTCCGAAGCATTTTTAAACTTCACCGGAATTCCGAGAACAATGGAAGAGTTCCGAAGCATTTTTAAACGTCAGCGGAATTCCGAGAACAATGGAAGAGTTCTGAAGCATTTTTAAACATCAGTGGAATTTTGAAAACAATGGAAGATTTCCGAAGCATTTTTAAACGTCAGCGGAATTCTGCGAACACTGGAAGAGTTCCGAAGCATTTTTAAACTTCAGCGGAATTTGGAGAACAATCGAAGAGTTCCGAAGCATTTTTAAAAGTCAGCGGAATTCCGAGAACACTGGAAGAGTTCCGAAGCATTGTTAAACTTCAGCGGAATTTGGAGAACAATCGAAGAGTTCCGAAGCATTTTTAAAAGTCAGCGGAATTCCGAGAACACTGGAAGAGTTCCGAAGCATTGTTAAACTTCAGCGGAATTTGGAGAACAATCGAAGAGTTCCGAAGCATTTTTAAAAGTCAGCGGAATTCCGAGAACAATGGAAGAGTTGTGAAGCATTTTTAAACGTCAGCGGAATTCCGAGAACAATGGATGAGTTCCGAAGCATTTTTAAACTTCAGCAGAATTCCTGGATCAATGGAAGAGTTCCGAAACATTTTTAAAAGTCAGCAGAACTCCGAGAACAATAGAAGGGTACCAAAGCATGTTTAAACTTCAGCGGAATTCTGAGAACAATGTAAGAGTTCCGAAGCATTTTTAAACTTCACCGGAATTTGGAGAACAATCGAAGAGTTCCGAAGCATTTTTAAAAGTCAGCGGAATTCCGAGAACACTGGAAGAATTCCGAAGCATTTTTAAACTTCAGTGGAATTTGGAGAACAATCGAAGAGTTCCGAAGCATTTTTAAAAGTCAGCGGAATTCCGAGAACAATGGAAGAGTTGAGAAGCATTTTTAAACGTCAGCGGAATACCAGAACAATGGAAGAGTTCCGAAGCATTTTTAAATGTCAGCGGAATTCCGAGAACAATGGAAGAGTTCTGAAGCATTTTTAAACGTCAGCGGATTTTGAAAACAATGGAAGATTTCCGAATCATTTTTAAACGTCAGCGGAATTCTGCGAACACTGGAAGAGTTCCGAAGCATTTTTAAACTTCAGCAGAATTCTGAGAACAATGGAAGAGTTCCGAAGCATTTTTAAACGTCAGCGGAATTCCGAGAACAATGGAAGAGTTCCGAAGCATTTTTAAACTTCACCGGAATTCCGAGAACAATGGAAGAGTTCCGAAGCATTTTTAAACGTCAGCGGAATTCCGAGAACAATGGAAGAGTTCCGAAGCATTTTTAAACTTCACCGGAATTCCGAGAACAATGGAAGAGTTCCGAAGCATTTTTAAACGTCAGCGGAATTCCGAGAACAATGGAAGAGTTCTGAAGCATTTTTAAACATCAGCGGAATTTTGCAAACAATGGAAGATTTCCGAAGCATTTTTAAACGTCAGCGGAATTCTGCGAACATTGGAAGAGTTCCGAAGCATTTTTAAACTTCAGCGGAATTTGGAGAACAATCGAAGAGTTCCGAAGCATTTTTAAAAGTCAGCGGAATTCCGAGAACACTGGAAGAGTTCCGAAGCATTTTTAAACTTCAGCGGAATTTGGAGAACAATCGAAGAGTTCCGAAGCATTTTTAAAAGTCAGCGGAATTCCGAGAACAATGGAAGAGTTGTGAAGCATTTTTAAACGTCAGCGGAATTCCGAGAACAATGGAAGAGTTCCGAAGCATTTTTAAACGTCAGCGGAATTCCGAGAACAATGGAAGAGTTCTGAAGCCTTTTTAAATGTCAGCGGAATTCCGAGAACAATGGAAGACTTCTGAAGCATTTTTAAATGTCAGCGGAATTCTGAGAACAATGGAAGAGTTCCGAAGCATTTTTAAACTTCAGCAGAATTCCGAGAACAATGGAAGAGTTCCGAAGCATACTTAAACTTCAGCGGAATTCCGAGAACAATGGAAGAGTTCTGAAGCATTTTTAAAAGTCAGCGGAATACCGAGAACAATGGAAGAGTTGTGAAGCATTTTTAAAAGTCAGCGGAATTCCGAGAACACTGGAAGAGTTCCGAAGCATTTTTAAACTTCAGCGGAATTTGGAGAACAATCGAAGACTTCCGAAGCAATTTTAAAAGTCAGCGGAATTCCGAGAACAATGGAAGAGTTGTGAAGCATTTTTAAACGTCAGTGGAATTCCAAGAACAATGGAAGAGTTCCGAAGCATTTTTAAATGTCAGCGGAATTCCGAGAACAATGGAAGAGTTCTGAAGCATTTTTAAACGTCAGCGGATTTTGAAAACAATGGAAGATTTCCGAATCATTTTTAAACGTCAGCGGAATTCTGCGAACACTGGAAGAGTTCCGAAGCATTTTTAAACTTCAGCAGAATTCTGAGAACAATGGAAGAGTTCTGAAGCATTCTTAAACTTCAGTGGAATTCCGAGAACAATGGAACAGTTTTGAAGCAATTTTAAGCGTCAGCGGAATTCCGACAACAATGGAAGAGTTCCGAAGCATTTTTAAAAGTCAGCGGAATTCTGAGAACAATAGAAGAGTTGTGAAGCATTTTTAAGCGTCAGCGGAATTCCGAGAACAATGGAAGAATTCCAAAGCATTTTTAAACTTCAAAACTTCAGAAGAATTCCGAGAACAATGGAAGAGTTCCGAAGCATTCTTAAACTTCAGCGGAATTCCGAGAACAATGGAAGAGTTCCGAAGCATTTTTAAAGGTCAGCGGAATTCCGAGAACAATGGAAGAGTTCCGAAGCATTTTTAAACATCAGCAGAATTCCTGGATCAATGGAAGAGTTCCGAATCATTTTTAAAAGTCAGCAGAATTCCGAGAACAATAGAAGGGTACCAAAGCATGTTTAAACTTCAGCGGAATTCCGAGAACAATGTAAGAGTTCCGAAGCATTTTTAAACTTCAGCAGAATTCCGAGAACAATGGAAGAGTTCCGAAGCATTTTTAAACGTCAGCGGAATTCCGAGAACAATGGAAGAGTTCCGAAGCATTTTTAAACTTCACCGGAATTCCGAGAACAATGGAAGAGTTCCGAAGCATTTTTAAACGTCAGCGGAATTCCGAGAACAATGGAAGAGTTCTGAAGCATTTTTAAACATCAGTGGAATTTTGAAAACAATGGAAGATTTCCGAAGCATTTTTAAACGTCAGCGGAATTCTGCGAACACTGGAAGAGTTCCGAAGCATTTTTAAACTTCAGCGGAATTTGGAGAACAATCGAAGAGTTCTGAAGCATTTTTAAAAGTCAGCGGAATTCCGAGAACAATGGAAGAGTTGTGAAGCATTTTTAAACGTCAGCGGAATTCTGAGAACAATGGAAGAGTTCCGAAGCATTTTTAAACTTCAGCAGAATTCCTGGATCAATGGAAGAGTTCCGAAACATTTTTAAAAGTCAGCAGAACTCCGAGAACAATAGAAGGGTACCAAAGCATGTTTAAACTTCAGCGGAATTCTGAGAACAATGTAAGAGTTCCGAAGCATTTTTAAACTTCACCGGAATTCCGAGAACAATGGAAGTGTTCTGAAGCATTTTTAAACGTCAGCGGAATTTTGAAAACAATGGAAGATTTCCGAAGCATTTTTAAACGTCAGCGGAATTCCGAGAACAATGGAAGAGTTCTGAAGCATTTTTAAACTTCAGCGGAATTTGGAGAACAATCGAAGAGTTCCGAAGCATTTTTAAAAGTCAGCGGAATTCTGAGAACAATAGAAGAGTTGTGAAGCATTTTTAAGCGTCAGCGGAATTCCGAGAACAATGGAAGAATTCCGAAGCATTTTTAAACTTCAAAACTTCAGAAGAATTCCGAGAACAATGGAAGAGTTCCGAAGCATTCTTAAACTTCAGCGGAATTCCGAGAACAATGGAAGAGTTCCGAAGCATTTTTAAACGTCAGCGGAATTCTGCGAACACTGGAAGAGTTCCGAAGCATTTTTAAACTTCAGTGGAATTTGGAGAACAATCGAAGAGTTCCGAAGCATTTTTAAAAGTCAGCGGAATTCCGAGAACACTGGAAGAGTTCCGAAGCATTGTTAAACTTCAGCGGAATTTGGAGAACAATCGAAGAGTTCCGAAGCATTTTTAAAAGTCAGCGGAATTCCGAGAACAATGGAAGAGTTGTGAAGCATTTTTAAACGTCAGCGGAATTCCGAGAACAATGGAAGAGTTCCGAAGCATTTTTAAACTTCAGCAGAATTCCTGGATCAATGGAAGAGTTCCGAAACATTTTTAAAAGTCAGCAGAACTCCGAGAACAATAGAAGGGTACCAAAGCATGTTTAAACTTCAGCGGAATTCTGAGAACAATGTAAGAGTTCCGAAGCATTTTTAAACTTCACCGGAATTTGGAGAACAATCGAAGAGTTCCGAAGCATTTTTAAAAGTCAGCGGAATTCCGAGAACACTGGAAGAATTCCGAAGCATTTTTAAACTTCAGTGGAATTTGGAGAACAATCGAAGAGTTCCGAAGCATTTTTAAAAGTCAGCGGAATTCCGAGAACAATGGAAGAGTTGAGAAGCATTTTTAAACGTCAGCGGAATACCAGAACAATGGAAGAGTTCCGAAGCATTTTTAAATGTCAGCGGAATTCCGAGAACAATGGAAGAGTTCTGAAGCATTTTTAAACGTCAGCGGATTTTGAAAACAATGGAAGATTTCCGAATCATTTTTAAACGTCAGCGGAATTCTGCGAACACTGGAAGAGTTCCGAAGCATTTTTAAGCTTCAGCAGAATTCTGAGAACAATGGAAGAGTTCTGAAGCATTCTTAAACTTCAGTGGAATTCCGAGAACAATGGAACAGTTTTGAAGCAATTTTAAGCGTCAGCGGAATTCCGACAACAATGGAAGAGTTCCGAAGCATTTTTAAAAGTCAGCGGAATTCTGAGAACAATAGAAGAGTTGTGAAGCATTTTTAAGCGTCAGCGGAATTCCGAGAACAATGGAAGAATTCCGAAGCATTTTTAAACTTCAAAACTTCAGAAGAATTCCGAGAACAATGGAAGAGTTCCGAAGCATTTTTAAACTTCACCAGAATTCCGAGAACAATGGAAGAGTTCCGAAGCATTTTTAAACGTCAGCGGAATTCCGAGAACAATGGAAGAGTTCCGAAGCATTTTTAAACTTCACCGGAATTCCGAGAACAATGGAAGAGTTCCGAAGCATTTTTAAACGTCAGCGGAATTCCGAGAACAATGGAAGAGTTCTGAAGCATTTTTAAACATCAGCGGAATTTTGCAAACAATGGAAGATTTCCGAAGCATTTTTAAACGTCAGCGGAATTCTGCGAACATTGGAAGAGTTCCGAAGCATTTTTAAACTTCAGCGGAATTTGGAGAACAATCGAAGAGTTCCGAAGCATTTTTAAAAGTCAGCGGAATTCCAAGAACACTGGAAGAGTTCCGAAGCATTTTTAAACTTCAGCGGAATTTGGAGAACAATCGAAGAGTTCCGAAGCATTTTTAAAAGTCAGCGGAATTCCGAGAACAATGGAAGAGTTGTGAAGCATTTTTAAACGTCAGCGGAATTCCGAGAACAATGGAAGAGTTCCGAAGCATTTTTAAACGTCAGCGGAATTCCGAGAACAATGGAAGAGTTCTGAAGCCTTTTTAAATGTCAGCGGAATTCCGAGAACAATGGAAGAGTTCCGAAGCATTTTTAAACTTCAGCAGAATTCCGAGAACAATGGAAGAGTTCCGAAGCATACTTAAACTTCAGCGGAATTCCGAGAACAATGGAAGAGTTCTGAAGCATTTTTAAAAGTCAGCGGAATACCGAGAACAATGGAAGAGTTGTGAAGCATTTTTAAAAGTCAGCGGAATTCCGAGAACACTGGAAGAGTTCCGAAGCATTTTTAAACTTCAGCGGAATTTGGAGAACAATCGAAGACTTCCGAAGCAATTTTAAAAGTCAGCGGAATTCCGAGAACAATGGAAGAGTTGTGAAGCATTTTTAAACGTCAGTGGAATTCCAAGAACAATGGAAGAGTTCCGAAGCATTTTTAAATGTCAGCGGAATTCTGAGAACAATGGAAGAGTTCTGAAGCATTTTTAAACATCAGCGGAATTTTGAAAACAATGGAAGATTTCCGAAGCATTTTTAAACGTCAGCGGAATTCTGCAAACACTGGAAGAGTTCCGAAGCATTTTTAAACTTCAGCGGAATTTGGAGAACAATCGAAGAGTTCCGAAGCATTTTTAAAAGTCAGCGGAATTCCGAGAACAATGGAAGAGTTGTGAAGCATTTTTAAACGTTAGCGGAATTCCGAGAAAAATGGAAGAGTTCCGAAGCATTTTTAAACTTCAGCAGAATTCCTGGATCAATGGAAGAGTTCCGAATCATTTTTAAAAGTCAGCAGAATTCCGAGAACAATAGAAGGGTACCAAAGCATGTTTAAACTTCAGCGGAATTCCGAGAACAATGTAAGAGTTCCGAAGCATTTTTAAACTTCACCAGAATTCCGAGAACAATGGAAGAGTTCCGAAGCATTTTTAAACGTCAGCGGAATTCCGAGAACAATGGAAGAGTTCTGAAGCATTTTTAAACATCAGCGGAATTTTGAAAACAATGGAAGATTTCCGAAGCATTTTTAAACGTCAGCGGAATTCTGCGAACACTGGAAGAGTTCCGAAGCATTTTTAAACTTCAGCGGAATTTGGAGAACAATCGAAGAGTTCTGAAGCATTTTTAAAAGTCAGCGGAATTCCGAGAACAATGGAAGAGTTGTGAAGCATTTTTAAACGTCAGCGGAATTCCGAGAACAATGGAAGAGTTCCGAAGCATTTTTAAACTTCAGCAGAATTCCTGGATCAATGGAAGAGTTCCGAAACATTTTTAAAAGTCAGCAGAACTCCGAGAACAATAGAAGGGTACCAAAGCATGTTTAAACTTCAGCGGAATTCTGAGAACAATGTAAGAGTTCCGAAGCATTTTTAAACTTCACCGGAATTCCGAGAACAATGGAAGAGTTCCGAAGCATTTTTAAACGTCAGCGGAATTCCGAGAACAATGGAAGAGTTCTGAAGCATTTTTAAACGTCAGCGGAATTTTGAAAACAATGGAAGATTTCCGAAGCATTTTTAAACGTCAGCGGAATTCCGAGAACAATGGAAGAGTTCTGAAGCATTTTTAAACTTCAGCGGAATTTGGAGAACAATCGAAGAGTTCCGAAGCATTTTTAAAAGTCAGCGGAATTCTGAGAACAATAGAAGAGTTGTGAAGCATTTTTAAGCGTCAGCGGAATTCCGAGAACAATGGAAGAATTCCGAAGCATTTTTAAACTTCAAAACTTCAGAAGAATTCCGAGAACAATGGAAGAGTTCCGAAGCATTCTTAAATTTCAGCGGAATTCCGAGAACAATGGAAGAGTTCCGAAGCATTTTTAAAGGTCAGCGGAATTCCGAGAACAATGGAAGAGTTCCGAAGCATTTTTAAACATCAGCAGAATTCCTGGATCAATGGAAGAGTTCCGAATCATTTTTAAAAGTCAGCAGAATTCCGAGAGCAATAGAAGGGTACCAAAGCATGTTTAAACTTCAGCGGAATTCTGAGAACAATGTAAGAGTTCCGAAGCATTTTTAAACTTCACCAGAATTCCGAGAACAATGGAAGAGTTCCGAAGCATTTTTAAACGTCAGCGGAATTCCGAGAACAATGGAAGAGTTCCGAAGCATTTTTAAACTTCACCGGAATTCCGAGAACAATGGAAGAGTTCCGAAGCATTTTTAAACGTCAGCGGAATTCCGAGAACAATGGAAGAGTTCTGAAGCATTTTTAAACATCAGCGGAATTTTGAAAACAATGGAAGATTTCCGAAGCATTTTTAAACTTCAGCGGAATTTGGAGAACAATCGAAGAGTTCCGAAGCATTTTTAAAAGTCAGCGGAATTCCGAGAACACTGGAAGAGTTCCGAAGCATTGTTAAACTTCAGCGGAATTTGGAGAACAATCGAAGAGTTCCGAAGCATTTTTAAAAGTCAGCGGAATTCCGAGAACAATGGAAGAGTTGTGAAGCATTTTTAAACGTCAGCGGAATTCCGAGAACAATGGAAGAGTTCCGAAGCATTTTTAAACTTCAGCAGAATTCCTGGATCAATGGAAGAGTTCTGAAACATTTTTAAAAGTCAGCAGAACTCCGAGAACAATAGAAGGGTACCAAAGCATGTTTAAACTTCAGCGGAATTCTGAGAACAATGTAAGAGTTCCGAAGCATTTTTAAACTTCACCGGAATTTGGAGAACAATCGAAGAGTTCCAAAGCATTTTTAAAAGTCAGCGGAAATCCGAGAACACTGGAAGAATTCCGAAGAATTTTTAAACTTCAGTGGAATTTGGAGAACAATCGAAGAGTTCCGAAGCATTTTTAAAAGTCAGCGGAATTCTGAGAACAATAGAAGAGTTGTGAAGCATTTTTAAGCGTCAGCGGAATTCCGAGAACAATGGAAGAATTCCGAAGCATTTTTAAACTTCAAAACTTCAGAAGAATTCCGAGAACAATGGAAGAGTTCCGAAGCATTCTTAAACTTCAGCGGAATTCCGAGAACAATGGAAGAGTTCCGAAGCATTTTTAAAGGTCAGCGGAATTCCGAGAACAATGGAAGAGTTCCGAAGCATTTTTAAACATCAGCAGAATTCCTGGATCAATGGAAGAGTTCCGAATCATTTTTAAAAGTCAGCAGAATTCCGAGAACAATAGAAGGGTACCAAAGCATGTTTAAACTTCAGCGGAATTCCGAGAACAATGTAAGAGTTCCGAAGCATTTTTAAACTTCAGCAGAATTCCGAGAACAATGGAAGAGTTCCGAAGCATTTTTAAACGTCAGCGGAATTCCGAGAACAATGGAAGAGTTCCGAAGCATTTTTAAACTTCACCGGAATTCCGAGAACAATGGAAGAGTTCCGAAGCATTTTTAAACGTCAGCGGAATTCCGAGAACAATGGAAGAGTTCTGAAGCATTTTTAAACATCAGTGGAATTTTGAAAACAATGGAAGATTTCCGAAGCATTTTTAAACGTCAGCGGAATTCTGCGAACACTGGAAGAGTTCCGAAGCATTTTTAAACTTCAGCGGAATTTGGAGAACAATCGAAGAGTTCCGAAGCATTTTTAAAAGTCAGCGGAATTCCGAGAACACTGGAAGAGTTCCGAAGCATTGTTAAACTTCAGCGGAATTTGGAGAACAATCGAAGAGTTCCGAAGCATTTTTAAAAGTCAGCGGAATTCCGAGAACACTGGAAGAGTTCCGAAGCATTGTTAAACTTCAGCGGAATTTGGAGAACAATCGAAGAGTTCCGAAGCATTTTTAAAAGTCAGCGGAATTCCGAGAACAATGGAAGAGTTGTGAAGCATTTTTAAACGTCAGCGGAATTCCGAGAACAATGGATGAGTTCCGAAGCATTTTTAAACTTCAGCAGAATTCCTGGATCAATGGAAGAGTTCCGAAACATTTTTAAAAGTCAGCAGAACTCCGAGAACAATAGAAGGGTACCAAAGCATGTTTAAACTTCAGCGGAATTCTGAGAACAATGTAAGAGTTCCGAAGCATTTTTAAACTTCACCGGAATTTGGAGAACAATCGAAGAGTTCCGAAGCATTTTTAAAAGTCAGCGGAATTCCGAGAACACTGGAAGAATTCCGAAGCATTTTTAAACTTCAGTGGAATTTGGAGAACAATCGAAGAGTTCCGAAGCATTTTTAAAAGTCAGCGGAATTCCGAGAACAATGGAAGAGTTGAGAAGCATTTTTAAACGTCAGCGGAATACCAGAACAATGGAAGAGTTCCGAAGCATTTTTAAATGTCAGCGGAATTCCGAGAACAATGGAAGAGTTCTGAAGCATTTTTAAACGTCAGCGGATTTTGAAAACAATGGAAGATTTCCGAATCATTTTTAAACGTCAGCGGAATTCTGCGAACACTGGAAGAGTTCCGAAGCATTTTTAAACTTCAGCAGAATTCTGAGAACAATGGAAGAGTTCCGAAGCATTTTTAAACGTCAGCGGAATTCCGAGAACAATGGAAGAGTTCCGAAGCATTTTTAAACTTCACCGGAATTCCGAGAACAATGGAAGAGTTCCGAAGCATTTTTAAACGTCAGCGGAATTCCGAGAACAATGGAAGAGTTCCGAAGCATTTTTAAACTTCACCGGAATTCCGAGAACAATGGAAGAGTTCCGAAGCATTTTTAAATGTCAGCGGAATTCCGAGAACAATGGAAGAGTTCTGAAGCATTTTTAAACATCAGCGGAATTTTGCAAACAATGGAAGATTTCCGAAGCATTTTTAAACGTCAGCGGAATTCTGCGAACATTGGAAGAGTTCCGAAGCATTTTTAAACTTCAGCGGAATTTGGAGAACAATCGAAGAGTTCCGAAGCATTTTTAAAAGTCAGCGGAATTCCGAGAACACTGGAAGAGTTCCGAAGCATTTTTAAACTTCAGCGGAATTTGGAGAACAATCGAAGAGTTCCGAAGCATTTTTAAAAGTCAGCGGAATTCCGAGAACAATGGAAGAGTTGTGAAGCATTTTTAAACGTCAGCGGAATTCCGAGAACAATGGAAGAGTTCCGAAGCATTTTTAAACGTCAGCGGAATTCCGAGAACAATGGAAGAGTTCTGAAGCCTTTTTAAATGTCAGCGGAATTCCGAGAACAATGGAAGACTTCTGAAGCATTTTTAAATGTCAGCGGAATTCTGAGAACAATGGAAGAGTTCCGAAGCATTTTTAAACTTCAGCAGAATTCCGAGAACAATGGAAGAGTTCCGAAGCATACTTAAACTTCAGCGGAATTCCGAGAACAATGGAAGAGTTCTGAAGCATTTTTAAAAGTCAGCGGAATACCGAGAACAATGGAAGAGTTGTGAAGCATTTTTAAAAGTCAGCGGAATTCCGAGAACACTGGAAGAGTTCCGAAGCATTTTTAAACTTCAGCGGAATTTGGAGAACAATCGAAGACTTCCGAAGCAATTTTAAAAGTCAGCGGAATTCCGAGAACAATGGAAGAGTTGTGAAGCATTTTTAAACGTCAGTGGAATTCCAAGAACAATGGAAGAGTTCCGATGCATTTTTAAATGTCAGCGGAATTCCGAGAACAATGGAAGAGTTCTGAAGCATTTTTAAACGTCAGCGGATTTTGAAAACAATGGAAGATTTCCGAATCATTTTTAAACGTCAGCGGAATTCTGCGAACACTGGAAGAGTTCCGAAGCATTTTTAAACTTCAGCAGAATTCTGAGAACAATGGAAGAGTTCTGAAGCATTCTTAAACTTCAGTGGAATTCCGAGAACAATGGAACAGTTTTGAAGCAATTTTAAGCGTCAGCGGAATTCCGACAACAATGGAAGAGTTCCGAAGCATTTTTAAAAGTCAGCGGAATTCTGAGAACAATAGAAGAGTTGTGAAGCATTTTTAAGCGTCAGCGGAATTCCGAGAACAATGGAAGAATTCCAAAGCATTTTTAAACTTCAAAACTTCAGAAGAATTCCGAGAACAATGGAAGAGTTCCGAAGCATTCTTAAACTTCAGCGGAATTCCGAGAACAATGGAAGAGTTCCGAAGCATTTTTAAAGGTCAGCGGAATTCCGAGAACAATGGAAGAGTTCCGAAGCATTTTTAAACATCAGCAGAATTCCTGGATCAATGGAAGAGTTCCGAATCATTTTTAAAAGTCAGCAGAATTCCGAGAACAATAGAAGGGTACCAAAGCATGTTTAAACTTCAGCGGAATTCCGAGAACAATGTAAGAGTTCCGAAGCATTTTTAAACTTCAGCAGAATTCCGAGAACAATGGAAGAGTTCCGAAGCATTTTTAAACGTCAGCGGAATTCCGAGAACAATGGAAGAGTTCCGAAGCATTTTTAAACTTCACCGGAATTCCGAGAACAATGGAAGAGTTCCGAAGCATTTTTAAACGTCAGCGGAATTCCGAGAACAATGGAAGAGTTCTGAAGCATTTTTAAACATCAGTGGAATTTTGAAAACAATGGAAGATTTCCGAAGCATTTTTAAACGTCAGCGGAATTCTGCGAACACTGGAAGAGTTCCGAAGCATTTTTAAACTTCAGCGGAATTTGGAGAACAATCGAAGAGTTCTGAAGCATTTTTAAAAGTCAGCGGAATTCCGAGAACAATGGAAGAGTTGTGAAGCATTTTTAAACGTCAGCGGAATTCTGAGAACAATGGAAGAGTTCCGAAGCATTTTTAAACTTCAGCAGAATTCCTGGATCAATGGAAGAGTTCCGAAACATTTTTAAAAGTCAGCAGAACTCCGAGAACAATAGAAGGGTACCAAAGCATGTTTAAACTTCAGCGGAATTCTGAGAACAATGTAAGAGTTCCGAAGCATTTTTAAACTTCACCGGAATTCCGAGAACAATGGAAGTGTTCTGAAGCATTTTTAAACGTCAGCGGAATTTTGAAAACAATGGAAGATTTCCGAAGCATTTTTAAACGTCAGCGGAATTCCGAGAACAATGGAAGAGTTCTGAAGCATTTTTAAACTTCAGCGGAATTTGGAGAACAATCGAAGAGTTCCGAAGCATTTTTAAAAGTCAGCGGAATTCTGAGAACAATAGAAGAGTTGTGAAGCATTTTTAAGCGTCAGCGGAATTCCGAGAACAATGGAAGAATTCCGAAGCATTTTTAAACTTCAAAACTTCAGAAGAATTCCGAGAACAATGGAAGAGTTCCGAAGCATTCTTAAACTTCAGCGGAATTCCGAGAACAATGGAAGAGTTCCGAAGCATTTTTAAACGTCAGCGGAATTCTGCGAACACTGGAAGAGTTCCGAAGCATTTTTAAACTTCAGTGGAATTTGGAGAACAATCGAAGAGTTCCGAAGCATTTTTAAAAGTCAGCGGAATTCCGAGAACACTGGAAGAGTTCCGAAGCATTGTTAAACTTCAGCGGAATTTGGAGAACAATCGAAGAGTTCCGAAGCATTTTTAAAAGTCAGCGGAATTCCGAGAACAATGGAAGAGTTGTGAAGCATTTTTAAACGTCAGCGGAATTCCGAGAACAATGGAAGAGTTCCGAAGCATTTTTAAACTTCAGCAGAATTCCTGGATCAATGGAAGAGTTCCGAAACATTTTTAAAAGTCAGCAGAACTCCGAGAACAATAGAAGGGTACCAAAGCATGTTTAAACTTCAGCGGAATTCTGAGAACAATGTAAGAGTTCCGAAGCATTTTTAAACTTCACCGGAATTTGGAGAACAATCGAAGAGTTCCGAAGCATTTTTAAAAGTCAGCGGAATTCCGAGAACACTGGAAGAATTCCGAAGCATTTTTAAACTTCAGTGGAATTTGGAGAACAATCGAAGAGTTCCGAAGCATTTTTAAAAGTCAGCGGAATTCCGAGAACAATGGAAGAGTTGAGAAGCATTTTTAAACGTCAGCGGAATACCAGAACAATGGAAGAGTTCCGAAGCATTTTTAAATGTCAGCGGAATTCCGAGAACAATGGAAGAGTTCTGAAGCATTTTTAAACGTCAGCGGATTTTGAAAACAATGGAAGATTTCCGAATCATTTTTAAACGTCAGCGGAATTCTGCGAACACTGGAAGAGTTCCGAAGCATTTTTAAACTTCAGCAGAATTCTGAGAACAATGGAAGAGTTCTGAAGCATTCTTAAACTTCAGTGGAATTCCGAGAACAATGGAACAGTTTTGAAGCAATTTTAAGCGTCAGCGGAATTCCGACAACAATGGAAGAGTTCCGAAGCATTTTTAAAAGTCAGCGGAATTCTGAGAACAATAGAAGAGTTGTGAAGCATTTTTAAGCGTCAGCGGAATTCCGAGAACAATGGAAGAATTCCGAAGCATTTTTAAACTTCAAAACTTCAGAAGAATTCCGAGAACAATGGAAGAGTTCCGAAGCATTTTTAAACTTCACCAGAATTCCGAGAACAATGGAAGAGTTCCGAAGCATTTTTAAACGTCAGCGGAATTCCGAGAACAATGGAAGAGTTCCGAAGCATTTTTAAACTTCACCGGAATTCCGAGAACAATGGAAGAGTTCCGAAGCATTTTTAAACGTCAGCGGAATTCCGAGAACAATGGAAGAGTTCTGAAGCATTTTTAAACATCAGCGGAATTTTGCAAACAATGGAAGATTTCCGAAGCATTTTTAAACGTCAGCGGAATTCTGCGAACATTGGAAGAGTTCCGAAGCATTTTTAAACTTCAGCGGAATTTGGAGAACAATCGAAGAGTTCCGAAGCATTTTTAAAAGTCAGCGGAATTCCGAGAACAATGGAAGAGTTGTGAAGCATTTTTAAACGTCAGCGGAATTCCGAGAACAATGGAAGAGTTCCGAAGCATTTTTAAACGTCAGCGGAATTCCGAGAACAATGGAAGAGTTCTGAAGCCTTTTTAAATGTCAGCGGAATTCCGAGAACAATGGAAGACTTCTGAAGCATTTTTAAATGTCAGCGGAATTCTGAGAACAATGGAAGAGTTCCGAAGCATTTTTAAACTTCAGCAGAATTCCGAGAACAATGGAAGAGTTCCGAAGCATACTTAAACTTCAGCGGAATTCCGAGAACAATGGAAGAGTTCTGAAGCATTTTTAAAAGTCAGCGGAATACCGAGAACAATGGAAGAGTTGTGAAGCATTTTTAAAAGTCAGCGGAATTCCGAGAACACTGGAAGAGTTCCGAAGCATTTTTAAACTTCAGCGGAATTTGGAGAACAATCGAAGACTTCCGAAGCAATTTTAAAAGTCAGCGGAATTCCGAGAACAATGGAAGAGTTGTGAAGCATTTTTAAACGTCAGTGGAATTCCAAGAACAATGGAAGAGTTCCGAAGCATTTTTAAATGTCAGCGGAATTCTGAGAACAATGGAAGAGTTCTGAAGCATTTTTAAACATCAGCGGAATTTTGAAAACAATGGAAGATTTCCGAAGCATTTTTAAACGTCAGCGGAATTCTGCAAACACTGGAAGAGTTCCGAAGCATTTTTAAACTTCAGCGGAATTTGGAGAACAATCGAAGAGTTCCGAAGCATTTTTAAAAGTCAGCGGAATTCCGAGAACAATGGAAGAGTTGTGAAGCATTTTTAAACGTTAGCGGAATTCCGAGAACAATGGAAGAGTTCCGAAGCATTTTTAAACTTCAGCAGAATTCCTGGATCAATGGAAGAGTTCCGAATCATTTTTAAAAGTCAGCAGAATTCCGAGAACAATAGAAGGGTACCAAAGCATGTTTAAACTTCAGCGGAATTCCGAGAACAATGTAAGAGTTCCGAAGCATTTTTAAACTTCACCAGAATTCCGAGAACAATGGAAGAGTTCCGAAGCATTTTTAAACGTCAGCGGAATTCCGAGAACAATGGAAGAGTTCTGAAGCCTTTTTAAATGTCAGCGGAATTCCGAGAACAATGGAAGACTTCTGAAGCATTTTTAAATGTCAGCGGAATTCTGAGAACAATGGAAGAGTTCCGAAGCATTTTTAAACTTCAGCAGAATTCCGAGAACAATGGAAGAGTTCCGAAGCATACTTAAACTTCAGCGGAATTCCGAGAACAATGGAAGAGTTCTGAAGCATTTTTAAAAGTCAGCGGAATACCGAGAACAATGGAAGAGTTGTGAAGCATTTTTAAAAGTCAGCGGAATTCCGAGAACACTGGAAGAGTTCCGAAGCATTTTTAAACTTCAGCGGAATTTGGAGAACAATCGAAGACTTCCGAAGCAATTTTAAAAGTCAGCGGAATTCCGAGAACAATGGAAGAGTTGTGAAGCATTTTTAAACGTCAGTGGAATTCCAAGAACAATGGAAGAGTTCCGAAGCATTTTTAAATGTCAGCGGAATTCCGAGAACAATGGAAGAGTTCTGAAGCATTTTTAAACGTCAGCGGATTTTGAAAACAATGGAAGATTTCCGAATCATTTTTAAACGTCAGCGGAATTCTGCGAACACTGGAAGAGTTCCGAAGCATTTTTAAACTTCAGCAGAATTCTGAGAACAATGGAAGAGTTCTGAAGCATTCTTAAACTTCAGTGGAATTCCGAGAACAATGGAACAGTTTTGAAGCAATTTTAAGCGTCAGCGGAATTCCGACAACAATGGAAGAGTTCCGAAGCATTTTTAAAAGTCAGCGGAATTCTGAGAACAATGGAAGAGTTGTGAAGCATTTTTAAACGTTAGCGGAATTCCGAGAACAATGGAAGAGTTCCGAAGCATTTTTAAACTTCAGCAGAATTCCTGGATCAATGGAAGAGTTCCGAATCATTTTTAAAAGTCAGCAGAATTCCGAGAACAATAGAAGGGTACCAAAGCATGTTTAAACTTCAGCGGAATTCCGAGAACAATGTAAGAGTTCCGAAGCATTTTTAAACTTCAGCAGAATTCCGAGAACAATGGAAGAGTTCCGAAGCATTTTTAAACGTCAGCGGAATTCCGAGAACAATGGAAGAGTTCCGAAGCATTTTTAAACTTCACCGGAATTCCGAGAACAATGGAAGAGTTCCGAAGCATTTTTAAACGTCAGCGGAATTCCGAGAACAATGGAAGAGTTCTGAAGCATTTTTAAACATCAGTGGAATTTTGAAAACAATGGAAGATTTCCGAAGCATTTTTAAACGTCAGCGGAATTCTGCGAACACTGGAAGAGTTCCGAAGCATTTTTAAACTTCAGCGGAATTTGGAGAACAATCGAAGAGTTCTGAAGCATTTTTAAAAGTCAGCGGAATTCCGAGAACAATGGAAGAGTTGTGAAGCATTTTTAAACGTCAGCGGAATTCTGAGAACAATGGAAGAGTTCCGAAGCATTTTTAAACTTCAGCAGAATTCCTGGATCAATGGAAGAGTTCCGAAACATTTTTAAAAGTCAGCAGAACTCCGAGAACAATAGAAGGGTACCAAAGCATGTTTAAACTTCAGCGGAATTCTGAGAACAATGTAAGAGTTCCGAAGCATTTTTAAACTTCACCGGAATTCCGAGAACAATGGAAGTGTTCTGAAGCATTTTTAAACGTCAGCGGAATTTTGAAAACAATGGAAGATTTCCGAAGCATTTTTAAACGTCAGCGGAATTCCGAGAACAATGGAAGAGTTCTGAAGCATTTTTAAACTTCAGCGGAATTTGGAGAACAATCGAAGAGTTCCGAAGCATTTTTAAAAGTCAGCGGAATTCTGAGAACAATAGAAGAGTTGTGAAGCATTTTTAAGCGTCAGCGGAATTCCGAGAACAATGGAAGAATTCCGAAGCATTTTTAAACTTCAAAACTTCAGAAGAATTCCGAGAACAATGGAAGAGTTCCGAAGCATTCTTAAACTTCAGCGGAATTCCGAGAACAATGGAAGAGTTCCGAAGCATTTTTAAACGTCAGCGGAATTCTGCGAACACTGGAAGAGTTCCGAAGCATTTTTAAACTTCAGTGGAATTTGGAGAACAATCGAAGAGTTCCGAAGCATTTTTAAAAGTCAGCGGAATTCCGAGAACACTGGAAGAGTTCCGAAGCATTGTTAAACTTCAGCGGAATTTGGAGAACAATCGAAGAGTTCCGAAGCATTTTTAAAAGTCAGCGGAATTCCGAGAACAATGGAAGAGTTGTGAAGCATTTTTAAACGTCAGCGGAATTCCGAGAACAATGGAAGAGTTCCGAAGCATTTTTAAACTTCAGCAGAATTCCTGGATCAATGGAAGAGTTCCGAAACATTTTTAAAAGTCAGCAGAACTCCGAGAACAATAGAAGGGTACCAAAGCATGTTTAAACTTCAGCGGAATTCTGAGAACAATGTAAGAGTTCCGAAGCATTTTTAAACTTCACCGGAATTTGGAGAACAATCGAAGAGTTCCGAAGCATTTTTAAAAGTCAGCGGAATTCCGAGAACACTGGAAGAATTCCGAAGCATTTTTAAACTTCAGTGGAATTTGGAGAACAATCGAAGAGTTCCGAAGCATTTTTAAAAGTCAGCGGAATTCCGAGAACAATGGAAGAGTTGAGAAGCATTTTTAAACGTCAGCGGAATACCAGAACAATGGAAGAGTTCCGAAGCATTTTTAAATGTCAGCGGAATTCCGAGAACAATGGAAGAGTTCTGAAGCATTTTTAAACGTCAGCGGATTTTGAAAACAATGGAAGATTTCCGAATCATTTTTAAACGTCAGCGGAATTCTGCGAACACTGGAAGAGTTCCGAAGCATTTTTAAACTTCAGCAGAATTCTGAGAACAATGGAAGAGTTCTGAAGCATTCTTAAACTTCAGTGGAATTCCGAGAACAATGGAACAGTTTTGAAGCAATTTTAAGCGTCAGCGGAATTCCGACAACAATGGAAGAGTTCCGAAGCATTTTTAAAAGTCAGCGGAATTCTGAGAACAATAGAAGAGTTGTGAAGCATTTTTAAGCGTCAGCGGAATTCCGAGAACAATGGAAGAATTCCGAAGCATTTTTAAACTTCAAAACTTCAGAAGAATTCCGAGAACAATGGAAGAGTTCCGAAGCATTTTTAAACTTCACCAGAATTCCGAGAACAATGGAAGAGTTCCGAAGCATTTTTAAACGTCAGCGGAATTCCGAGAACAATGGAAGAGTTCCGAAGCATTTTTAAACTTCACCGGAATTCCGAGAACAATGGAAGAGTTCCGAAGCATTTTTAAACGTCAGCGGAATTCCGAGAACAATGGAAGAGTTCTGAAGCATTTTTAAACATCAGCGGAATTTTGCAAACAATGGAAGATTTCCGAAGCATTTTTAAACGTCAGCGGAATTCTGCGAACATTGGAAGAGTTCCGAAGCATTTTTAAACTTCAGCGGAATTTGGAGAACAATCGAAGAGTTCCAAAGCATTTTTAAAAGTCAGCGGAATTCCGAGAACACTGGAAGAGTTCCGAAGCATTTTTAAACTTCAGCGGAATTTGGAGAACAATCGAAGAGTTCCGAAGCATTTTTAAAAGTCAGCGGAATTCCGAGAACAATGGAAGAGTTGTGAAGCATTTTTAAACGTCAGCGGAATTCCGAGAACAATGGAAGAGTTCCGAAGCATTTTTAAACGTCAGCGGAATTCCGAGAACAATGGAAGAGTTCTGAAGCCTTTTTAAATGTCAGCGGAATTCCGAGAACAATGGAAGACTTCTGAAGCATTTTTAAATGTCAGCGGAATTCTGAGAACAATGGAAGAGTTCCGAAGCATTTTTAAACTTCAGCAGAATTCCGAGAACAATGGAAGAGTTCCGAAGCATACTTAAACTTCAGCGGAATTCCGAGAACAATGGAAGAGTTCTGAAGCATTTTTAAAAGTCAGCGGAATACCGAGAACAATGGAAGAGTTGTGAAGCATTTTTAAAGGTCAGCGGAATTCCGAGAACACTGGAAGAGTTCCGAAGCATTTTTAAACTTCAGCGGAATTTGGAGAACAATCGAAGACTTCCGAAGCAATTTTAAAAGTCAGCGGAATTCCGAGAACAATGGAAGAGTTGTGAAGCATTTTTAAACGTCAGTGGAATTCCAAGAACAATGGAAGAGTTCCGAAGCATTTTTAAATGTCAGCGGAATTCTGAGAACAATGGAAGAGTTCTGAAGCATTTTTAAACATCAGCGGAATTTTGAAAACAATGGAAGATTTCCGAAGCATTTTTAAACGTCAGCGGAATTCTGCAAACACTGGAAGAGTTCCGAAGCATTTTTAAACTTCAGCGGAATTTGGAGAACAATCGAAGAGTTCCGAAGCATTTTTAAAAGTCAGCGGAATTCCGAGAACAATGGAAGAGTTGTGAAGCATTTTTAAACGTTAGCGGAATTCCGAGAACAATGGAAGAGTTCCGAAGCATTTTTAAACTTCAGCAGAATTCCTGGATCAATGGAAGAGTTCCGAATCATTTTTAAAAGTCAGCAGAATTCCGAGAACAATAGAAGGGTACCAAAGCATGTTTAAACTTCAGCGGAATTCCGAGAACAATGTAAGAGTTCCGAAGCATTTTTAAACTTCACCAGAATTCCGAGAACAATGGAAGAGTTCCGAAGCATTTTTAAACGTCAGCGGAATTCCGAGAACAATGGAAGAGTTCTGAAGCATTTTTAAACATCAGCGGAATTTTGAAAACAATGGAAGATTTCCGAAGCATTTTTAAACGTCAGCGGAATTCTGCGAACACTGGAAGAGTTCCGAAGCATTTTTAAACTTCAGCGGAATTTGGAGAACAATCGAAGAGTTCTGAAGCATTTTTAAAAGTCAGCGGAATTCCGAGAACAATGGAAGAGTTGTGAAGCATTTTTAAACGTCAGCGGAATTCCGAGAACAATGGAAGAGTTCCGAAGCATTTTTAAACTTCAGCAGAATTCCTGGATCAATGGAAGAGTTCCGAAACATTTTTAAAAGTCAGCAGAACTCCGAGAACAATAGAAGGGTACCAAAGCATGTTTAAACTTCAGCGGAATTCTGAGAACAATGTAAGAGTTCCGAAGCATTTTTAAACTTCACCGGAATTCCGAGAACAATGGAAGAGTTCCGAAGCATTTTTAAACGTCAGCGGAATTCCGAGAACAATGGAAGAGTTCTGAAGCATTTTTAAACGTCAGCGGAATTTTGAAAACAATGGAAGATTTCCGAAGCATTTTTAAACGTCAGCGGAATTCCGAGAACAATGGAAGAGTTCTGAAGCATTTTTAAACTTCAGCGGAATTTGGAGAACAATCGAAGAGTTCCGAAGCATTTTTAAAAGTCAGCGGAATTCTGAGAACAATAGAAGAGTTGTGAAGCATTTTTAAGCGTCAGCGGAATTCCGAGAACAATGGAAGAATTCCGAAGCATTTTTAAACTTCAAAACTTCAGAAGAATTCCGAGAACAATGGAAGAGTTCCGAAGCATTCTTAAATTTCAGCGGAATTCCGAGAACAATGGAAGAGTTCCGAAGCATTTTTAAAGGTCAGCGGAATTCCGAGAACAATGGAAGAGTTCCGAAGCATTTTTAAACATCAGCAGAATTCCTGGATCAATGGAAGAGTTCCGAATCATTTTTAAAAGTCAGCAGAATTCCGAGAACAATAGAAGGGTACCAAAGCATGTTTAAACTTCAGCAGAATTCTGAGAACAATGTAAGAGTTCCGAAGCATTTTTAAACTTCACCAGAATTCCGAGAACAATGGAAGAGTTCCGAAGCATTTTTAAACGTCAGCGGAATTCCGAGAACAATGGAAGAGTTCCGAAGCATTTTTAAACTTCACCGGAATTCCGAGAACAATGGAAGAGTTCCGAAGCATTTTTAAACGTCAGCGGAATTCCGAGAACAATGGAAGAGTTCTGAAGCATTTTTAAACATCAGCGGAATTTTGAAAACAATGGAAGATTTCCGAAGCATTTTTAAACTTCAGCGGAATTTGGAGAACAATCGAAGAGTTCCGAAGCATTTTTAAAAGTCAGCGGAATTCCGAGAACACTGGAAGAGTTCCGAAGCATTGTTAAACTTCAGCGGAATTTGGAGAACAATCGAAGAGTTCCGAAGCATTTTTAAAAGTCAGCGGAATTCCGAGAACAATGGAAGAGTTCCGAAGCATTTTTAAACTTCAGCAGAATTCCTGGATCAATGGAAGAGTTCTGAAACATTTTTAAAAGTCAGCAGAACTCCGAGAACAATAGAAGGGTACCAAAGCATGTTTAAACTTCAGCGGAATTCTGAGAACAATGTAAGAGTTCCGAAGCATTTTTAAACTTCACCGGAATTTGGAGAACAATCGAAGAGTTCCGAAGCATTTTTAAAAGTCAGCGGAAATCCGAGAACACTGGAAGAATTCCGAAGCATTTTTAAACTTCAGTGGAATTTGGAGAACAATCGAAGAGTTACGAAGCATTTTTAAAAGTCAGCGGAATTCCGAGAACAATGGAAGAGTTGAGAAGCATTTTTAAACGTCAGCGGAATACCAGAACAATGGAAGAGTTCCGAAGCATTTTTAAATGTCAGCGGAATTCCGAGAACAATGGAAGAGTTCTGAAGCATTTTTAAACGTCAGCGGATTTTGAAAACAATGGAAGATTTCCGAATCATTTTTAAACGTCAGCGGAATTCTGCGAACACTGGAAGAGTTCCGAAGCATTTTTAAACTTCAGCAGAATTCTGAGAACAATGGAAGAGTTCTGAAGCATTCTTAAACTTCAGTGGAATTCCGAGAACAATGGAACAGTTTTGAAGCAATTTTAAGCGTCAGCGGAATTCCGACAACAATGGAAGAGTTCCGAAGCATTTTTAAAAGTCAGCGGAATTCTGAGAACAATAGAAGAGTTGTGAAGCATTTTTAAGCGTCAGCGGAATTCCGAGAACAATGGAAGAATTCCGAAGCATTTTTAAACTTCAAAACTTCAGAAGAATTCCGAGAACAATGGAAGAGTTCCGAAGCATTCTTAAACTTCAGCGGAATTCCGAGAACAATGGAAGAGTTCCGAAGCATTTTTAAAGGTCAGCGGAATTCCGAGAACAATGGAAGAGTTCCGAAGCATTTTTAAACATCAGCAGAATTCCTGGATCAATGGAAGAGTTCCGAATCATTTTTAAAAGTCAGCAGAATTCCGAGAACAATAGAAGGGTACCAAAGCATGTTTAAACTTCAGCGGAATTCCGAGAACAATGTAAGAGTTCCGAAGCATTTTTAAACTTCAGCAGAATTCCGAGAACAATGGAAGAGTTCCGAAGCATTTTTAAACGTCAGCGGAATTCCGAGAACAATGGAAGAGTTCCGAAGCATTTTTAAACTTCACCGGAATTCCGAGAACAATGGAAGAGTTCTGAAGCATTTTTAAACATCAGTGGAATTTTGAAAACAATGGAAGATTTCCGAAGCATTTTTAAACGTCAGCGGAATTCTGCGAACACTGGAAGAGTTCCGAAGCATTTTTAAACTTCAGCGGAATTTGGAGAACAATCGAAGAGTTCTGAAGCATTTTTAAAAGTCAGCGGAATTCCGAGAACAATGGAAGAGTTGTGAAGCATTTTTAAACGTCAGCGGAATTCCGAGAACAATGGAAGAGTTCCGAAGCATTTTTAAACTTCAGCAGAATTCCTGGATCAATGGAAGAGTTCCGAAACATTTTTAAAAGTCAGCAGAACTCCGAGAACAATAGAAGGGTACCAAAGCATGTTTAAACTTCAGCGGAATTCTGAGAACAATGTAAGAGTTCCGAAGCATTTTTAAACTTCACCGGAATTCCGAGAACAATGGAAGAGTTCTGAAGCATTTTTAAACGTCAGCGGAATTTTGAAAACAATGGAAGATTTCCGAAGCATTTTTAAACGTCAGCGGAATTCCGAGAACAATGGAAGAGTTCTGAAGCATATTTAAACTTCAGCGGAATTTGGAGAACAATCGAAGAGTTCCGAAGCATTTTTAAAAGTCAGCGGAATTCTGAGAACAATAGAAGAGTTGTGAAGCATTTTTAAGCGTCAGCGGAATTCCGAGAACAATGGAAGAATTCCGAAGCATTTTTAAACTTCAAAACTTCAGAAGAATTCCGAGAACAATGGAAGAGTTCCGAAGCATTCTTAAACTTCAGCGGAATTCCGAGAACAATGGAAGAGTTCCGAAGCATTTTTAAACGTCAGCGGAATTCTGCGAACACTGGAAGAGTTCCGAAGCATTTTTAAACTTCAGTGGAATTTGGAGAACAATCGAAGAGTTCCGAAGCATTTTTAAAAGTCAGCGGAATTCCGAGAACAATGGAAGAGTTGTGAAGCATTTTTAAACGTCAGCGGAATTCCGAGAACAATGGATGAGTTCCGAAGCATTTTTAAACTTCAGCAGAATTCCTGGATCAATGGAAGAGTTCCGAAACATTTTTAAAAGTCAGCAGAACTCCGAGAACAATAGAAGGGTACCAAAGCATGTTTAAACTTCAGCGGAATTCTGAGAACAATGTAAGAGTTCCGAAGCATTTTTAAACTTCACCGGAATTTGGAGAACAATCGAAGAGTTCCGAAGCATTTTTAAAAGTCAGCGGAATTCCGAGAACACTGGAAGAATTCCGAAGCATTTTTAAACTTCAGTGGAATTTGGAGAACAATCGAAGAGTTCCGAAGCATTTTTAAAAGTCAGCGGAATTCCGAGAACAATGGAAGAGTTGAGAAGCATTTTTAAACGTCAGCGGAATACCAGAACAATGGAAGAGTTCCGAAGCATTTTTAAATGTCAGCGGAATTCCGAGAACAATGGAAGAGTTCTGAAGCATTTTTAAACGTCAGCGGATTTTGAAAACAATGGAAGATTTCCGAATCATTTTTAAACGTCAGCGGAATTCTGCGAACACTGGAAGAGTTCCGAAGCATTTTTAAACTTCAGCAGAATTCTGAGAACAATGGAAGAGTTCTGAAGCATTCTTAAACTTCAGTGGAATTCCGAGAACAATGGAACAGTTTTGAAGCAATTTTAAGCGTCAGCGGAATTCCGACAACAATGGAAGAGTTCCGAAGCATTTTTAAAAGTCAGCGGAATTCTGAGAACAATAGAAGAGTTGTGAAGCATTTTTAAGCGTCAGCGGAATTCCGAGAACAATGGAAGAATTCCGAAGCATTTTTAAACTTCAAAACTTCAGAAGAATTCCGAGAACAATGGAAGAGTTCCGAAGCATTTTTAAACTTCACCAGAATTCCGAGAACAATGGAAGAGTTCCGAAGCATTTTTAAACGTCAGCGGAATTCCGAGAACAATGGAAGAGTTCCGAAGCATTTTTAAACTTCACCGGAATTCCGAGAACAATGGAAGAGTTCCGAAGCATTTTTAAACGTCAGCGGAATTCCGAGAACAATGGAAGAGTTCTGAAGCATTTTTAAACATCAGCGGAATTTTGCAAACAATGGAAGATTTCCGAAGCATTTTTAAACGTCAGCGGAATTCTGCGAACATTGGAAGAGTTCCGAAGCATTTTTAAACTTCAGCGGAATTTGGAGAACAATCGAAGAGTTCCGAAGCATTTTTAAAAGTCAGCGGAATTCCGAGAACACTGGAAGAGTTCCGAAGCATTTTTAAACTTCAGCGGAATTTGGAGAACAATCGAAGAGTTCCGAAGCATTTTTAAAAGTCAGCGGAATTCCGAGAACAATGGAAGAGTTGTGAAGCATTTTTAAACGTCAGCGGAATTCCGAGAACAATGGAAGAGTTCCGAAGCATTTTTAAACGTCAGCGGAATTCCGAGAACAATGGAAGAGTTCTGAAGCCTTTTTAAATGTCAGCGGAATTCCGAGAACAATGGAAGACTTCTGAAGCATTTTTAAATGTCAGCGGAATTCTGAGAACAATGGAAGAGTTCCGAAGCATTTTTAAACTTCAGCAGAATTCCGAGAACAATGGAAGAGTTCCGAAGCATACTTAAACTTCAGCGGAATTCCGAGAACAATGGAAGAGTTCTGAAGCATTTTTAAAAGTCAGCGGAATACCGAGAACAATGGAAGAGTTGTGAAGCATTTTTAAAAGTCAGCGGAATTCCGAGAACACTGGAAGAGTTCCGAAGCATTTTTAAACTTCAGCGGAATTTGGAGAACAATCGAAGACTTCCGAAGCAATTTTAAAAGTCAGCGGAATTCCGAGAACAATGGAAGAGTTGTGAAGCATTTTTAAACGTCAGTGGAATTCCAAGAACAATGGAAGAGTTCCGAAGCATTTTTAAATGTCAGCGGAATTCTGAGAACAATGGAAGAGTTCTGAAGCATTTTTAAACATCAGCGGAATTTTGAAAACAATGGAAGATTTCCGAAGCATTTTTAAACGTCAGCGGAATTCTGCAAACACTGGAAGAGTTCCGAAGCATTTTTAAACTTCAGCGGAATTTGGAGAACAATCGAAGAGTTCCGAAGCATTTTTAAAAGTCAGCGGAATTCCGAGAACAATGGAAGAGTTGTGAAGCATTTTTAAACGTTAGCGGAATTCCGAGAACAATGGAAGAGTTCCGAAGCATTTTTAAACTTCAGCAGAATTCCTGGATCAATGGAAGAGTTCCGAAACATTTTTAAAAGTCAGCAGAACTCCGAGAACAATAGAAGGGTACCAAAGCATGTTTAAACTTCAGCGGAATTCTGAGAACAATGTAAGAGTTCCGAAGCATTTTTAAACTTCACCGGAATTCCGAGAACAATGGAAGAGTTCCGAAGCA
This sequence comes from Phyllobates terribilis, assembly GCF_046119375.1. NCBI lineage: Eukaryota > Metazoa > Chordata > Amphibia > Anura > Dendrobatidae > Phyllobates > Phyllobates terribilis. The sequence continues at coordinate 6,176,186 of NW_027362788.1, read as the reverse complement.
TTTTTAAACGTCAGCGGAATTCCGAGAACAATGGAAGAGTTCTGAAGCATTTTTAAACGTCAGCGGAATTTTGAAAACAATGGAAGATTTCCGAAGCATTTTTAAACGTCAGCGGAATTCTGCGAACACTGGAAGAGTTCCGAAGCACTTTTAAACTTCAGCGGAATTTGGAGAACAATCGAAGAGTTCCGAAGCATTTTTAAAAGTCAGCGGAATTCCGAGAACACTGGAAGAATTCCGAAGCATTTTTAAACTTCAGCGGAATTTGGAGAACAATCGAAGAGTTCCGAAGCATTTTTAAAAGTCAGCGGAATTCCGAGAACAATGGAAGAGTTGTGAAGCATTTTTAAACGTCAGCGGAATACCAGAACAATGGAAGAGTTCCGAAGCATTTTTAAATGTCAGCGGAATTCCGAGAACAATGGAAGAGTTCTGAAGCATTTTTAAACGTCAGCGGATTTTGAAAACAATGAAAGATTTCCGAAGCATTTTTAAACGTCAGCGGAATTCTGCGAACACTGGAAGAGTTCCGAAGCATTTTTAAACTTCAGCGGAATTTGGAGAACAATCGAAGAGTTCCGAAGCAATTTTAAAAGTCAGCGGAGTTCCGAGAACAATAGAAGAGTTGTTAAGCATTTTTAAACTTCAGTGGAATTCCAAGAACAAAGGAAGAGTTCCGAAGCATTTTTAAACGTCAGCGGATTTTGAAAACAATGGAAGATTTCCGAAGCATTTTTAAACGTCAGCGGAATTTGGAGAACAATCGAAGAGTTCCGAAGCATTTTTAAACTTCAACGGAATTTGGAGAACAATCGAAGAGTTCCGTAGCAATTTTAAAAGTCAGCGGAATTCCGAGAACAATGGAAGAGTTGTGAAGCATTTTTAAACGTCAGTGGAATTCCAAGAACAATGTAAGAGTTCCGAAGCATTTTTAAACTTCACCAGAATTCCGAGAACAATGGAAGAGTTCCGAAGCATTTTTAAACGTCAGCGGAATTCCGAGAACAATGGAAGAGTTCCGAAGCATTTTAAACTTCACCGGAATTCCGAGAACAATGGAAGAGTTCCGAAGCATTTTTAAACGTCAGCGGAATTCCGAGAACAATGGAAGAGTTCTGAAGCATTTTTAAACATCAGTGGAATTTTGAAAACAATGGAAGATTTCCGAAGCATTTTTAAACGTCAGCGGAATTCTGCGAACACTGGAAGAGTTCCGAAGCATTTTTAAACTTCAGCGGAATTTGGAGAACAATCGAAGAGTTCCGAAGCATTTTTAAAAGTCAGCGGAATTCCGAGAACACTGGAAGAGTTCCGAAGCATTTTTAAACTTCAGCGGAATTTGGAGAACAATCGAAGAGTTCCGAAGAATTTTTAAAAGTCAGCGGAATTCCGAGAACAATGGAAGAGTTGTGAAGCATTTTTAAACGTCAGCGGAATTCCGAGAACAATGGAAGAGTTCCGAAGCATTTTTAAACGTCAGCGGAATTCCGAGAACAATGGAAGAGTTCTGAAGCCTTTTTAAATGTCAGCGGAATTCCGAGAACAATGGAAGAGTTCCGAAGCATTTTTAAACTTCAGCAGAATTCCAAGAACAATGGAAGAGTTCCGAAGCATACTTAAACTTCAGCGGAATTCCGAGAACAATGGAAGAGTTCTGAAGCATTTTTAAAAGTCAGCGGAATACCGAGAACAATGGAAGAGTTGTGAAGCATTTTTAAAAGTCAGCGGAATTCCGAGAACACTGGAAGAGTTCCGAAGCATTTTTAAACTTCAGCGGAATTTGGAGAACAATCGAAGACTTCCGAAGCAATTTTAAAAGTCAGCGGAATTCCGAGAACAATGGAAGAGTTGTGAAGCATTTTTAAACGTCAGTGGAATTCCAAGAACAATGGAAGAGTTCCGAAGCATTTTTACATGTCAGCGGAATTCTGAGAACAATGGAAGAGTTCCGAAGCATTTTTAAACTTCAGCAGAATTCCGAGAACAATGGAAGAGTTCCGAAGCATACTTAAACTTCAGCGGAATTCCGAGAACAATGGAAGAGTTCAGAAGCATTTTTAAAAGTCAGCGGAATTCCGAGAACAATGGAAGAGTTGTGAAGCATTTTTAAACGTCAGCGGAATTCCGAGAACAATGGAAGAGTTCCGAAGCATTTTTAAACTTCAGCAGAATTCCGAGAACAATGGAAGAGTTCCGAAGCATTCTTAAACTTCAGCGGAATTCCGAGAACAATGGAAGAGTTCCGAAGCATTTTTAAATGTCAGCGGAATTCCGAGAACAATAGAAGAGCTGTGAAGCATTTTTAAGCGTCAGCGGAATTCCGAGAACAATGGAAGAGTTCCGAAGCATTTTTAAACTTCAGCAGAATTCTGAGAACAATGGAAGAGTTCTGAAGCAATCTTAAACTTCAGCTGAATTCCGAGAACAATGGAACAGTTTTGAAGCAATTTTAAGCGTCAGCGGAATTCCGACAACAATGGAAGAGTTCCGAAGCATTTTTAAAAGTCAGCGGAATTCTGAGAACAATAGAAGAGTTGTGAAGCATTTTTAAGCGTCAGCGGAATTCCGAGAACAATGGAAGAATTCCGAAGCATTTTTAAACTTCAAAGCTTCGGAAGAATTCCGAGAACAATGGAAGAGTTCCGAATCATTTTTAAACGTCAGGGGAATTCCGAGAACAATGGAAGTGTTCTGAAGCATTTTTAAACGTCAGCGGAATTTTGAAAACAATGGAAGATTTCCGAAGCATTTTTAAACGTCAGCGGATTTCTTTGAACACTGGAAGAGTTCCGAAGCATTTTTAAACTTCAGCGGAATTTGGAGAACAATCGAAGAGTTCCGAAGCATTTTTAAAAGTCAGCGGAATTACGAGAACACTGGAAGAGTTCCGAAGCATTTTTAAACTTCAGCGGAATTTGGAGAACAATCGAAGAGTTCCGAAGCATTTTTAAAAGCCAGCGGAATTCCGAGAACAATGGAAGAGTTCTAAAGCATTTTTAAAAGTCAGCGGAATTCCGAGAACAATGGAACAGTTGTGAAGCATTTTTAAAAGTCAGCGGAATTCCAAGAACAATGGAAGAGTTGTGAAGCATTTTTAAACGTCAGCGGAATTCCGAGAACAATGGAAGAGTTCTGAAGCCTTTTTAAATGTCAGCGGAATTCCGAGAACAATGGAAGAATTCCGAAGCATTTTTAAACTTCAAAACTTCAGAAGAATTCCGAGAACAATGGAAGAGTTCCGAAGCATTTTTAAACTTCACCAGAATTCCGAGAACAATGGAAGAGTTCCGAAGCATTTTTAAACGTCAGCGGAATTCCGAGAACAATGGAAGAGTTCCGAAGCATTTTTAAACTTCACCGGAATTCCGAGAACAATGGAAGAGTTCCGAAGCATTTTTAAACGTCAGCGGAATTCCGAGAACAATGGAAGAGTTCTGAAGCATTTTTAAACATCAGCGGAATTTTGCAAACAATGGAAGATTTCCGAAGCATTTTTAAACGTCAGCGGAATTCTGCGAACATTGGAAGAGTTCCGAAGCATTTTTAAACTTCAGCGGAATTTGGAGAACAATCGAAGAGTTCCGAAGCATTTTTAAAAGTCAGCGGAATTCCGAGAACACTGGAAGAGTTCCGAAGCATTTTTAAACTTCAGCGGAATTTGGAGAACAATCGAAGAGTTCCGAAGCATTTTTAAAAGTCAGCGGAATTCCGAGAACAATGGAAGAGTTGTGAAGCATTTTTAAACGTCAGCGGAATTCCGAGAACAATGGAAGAGTTCCGAAGCATTTTTAAACGTCAGCGGAATTCCGAGAACAATGGAAGAGTTCTGAAGCCTTTTTAAATGTCAGCGGAATTCCGAGAACAATGGAAGACTTCTGAAGCATTTTTAAATGTCAGCGGAATTCTGAGAACAATGGAAGAGTTCCGAAGCATTTTTAAACTTCAGCAGAATTCCGAGAACAATGGAAGAGTTCCGAAGCATACTTAAACTTCAGCGGAATTCCGAGAACAATGGAAGAGTTCTGAAGCATTTTTAAAAGTCAGCGGAATACCGAGAACAATGGAAGAGTTGTGAAGCATTTTTAAAAGTCAGCGGAATTCCGAGAACACTGGAAGAGTTCCGAAGCATTTTTAAACTTCAGCGGAATTTGGAGAACAATCGAAGACTTCCGAAGCAATTTTAAAAGTCAGCGGAATTCCGAGAACAATGGAAGAGTTGTGAAGCATTTTTAAACGTCAGTGGAATTCCAAGAACAATGGAAGAGTTCCGAAGCATTTTTAAATGTCAGCGGAATTCTGAGAACAATGGAAGAGTTCTGAAGCATTTTTAAACATCAGCGGAATTTTGAAAACAATGGAAGATTTCCGAAGCATTTTTAAACGTCAGCGGAATTCTGCAAACACTGGAAGAGTTCCGAAGCATTTTTAAACTTCAGCGGAATTTGGAGAACAATCGAAGAGTTCCGAAGCATTTTTAAAAGTCAGCGGAATTCCGAGAACAATGGAAGAGTTGTGAAGCATTTTTAAACGTTAGCGGAATTCCGAGAACAATGGAAGAGTTCCGAAGCATTTTTAAACTTCAGCAGAATTCCTGGATCAATGGAAGAGTTCCGAAACATTTTTAAAAGTCAGCAGAACTCCGAGAACAATAGAAGGGTACCAAAGCATGTTTAAACTTCAGCGGAATTCTGAGAACAATGTAAGAGTTCCGAAGCATTTTTAAACTTCACCGGAATTCCGAGAACAATGGAAGAGTTCCGAAGCATTTTTAAACGTCAGCGGAATTCCGAGAACAATGGAAGAGTTCTGAAGCATTTTTAAACGTCAGCGGAATTTTGAAAACAATGGAAGATTTCCGAAGCATTTTTAAACGTCAGCGGAATTCTGCGAACACTGGAAGAGTTCCGAAGCACTTTTAAACTTCAGCGGAATTTGGAGAACAATCGAAGAGTTCCGAAGCATTTTTAAAAGTCAGCGGAATTCCGAGAACACTGGAAGAATTCCGAAGCATTTTTAAACTTCAGCGGAATTTGGAGAACAATCGAAGAGTTCCGAAGCATTTTTAAAAGTCAGCGGAATTCCGAGAACAATGGAAGAGTTGTGAAGCATTTTTAAACGTCAGCGGAATACCAGAACAATGGAAGAGTTCCGAAGCATTTTTAAATGTCAGCGGAATTCCGAGAACAATGGAAGAGTTCTGAAGCATTTTTAAACGTCAGCGGATTTTGAAAACAATGAAAGATTTCCGAAGCATTTTTAAACGTCAGCGGAATTCTGCGAACACTGGAAGAGTTCCGAAGCATTTTTAAACTTCAGCGGAATTTGGAGAACAATCGAAGAGTTCCGAAGCAATTTTAAAAGTCAGCGGAGTTCCGAGAACAATAGAAGAGTTGTTAAGCATTTTTAAACTTCAGTGGAATTCCAAGAACAAAGGAAGAGTTCCGAAGCATTTTTAAACGTCAGCGGATTTTGAAAACAATGGAAGATTTCCGAAGCATTTTTAAACGTCAGCGGAATTTGGAGAACAATCGAAGAGTTCCGAAGCATTTTTAAACTTCAACGGAATTTGGAGAACAATCGAAGAGTTCCGTAGCAATTTTAAAAGTCAGCGGAATTCCGAGAACAATGGAAGAGTTGTGAAGCATTTTTAAACGTCAGTGGAATTCCAAGAACAATGTAAGAGTTCCGAAGCATTTTTAAACTTCACCAGAATTCCGAGAACAATGGAAGAGTTCCGAAGCATTTTTAAACGTCAGCGGAATTCCGAGAACAATGGAAGAGTTCCGAAGCATTTTAAACTTCACCGGAATTCCGAGAACAATGGAAGAGTTCCGAAGCATTTTTAAACGTCAGCGGAATTCCGAGAACAATGGAAGAGTTCTGAAGCATTTTTAAACATCAGTGGAATTTTGAAAACAATGGAAGATTTCCGAAGCATTTTTAAACGTCAGCGGAATTCTGCGAACACTGGAAGAGTTCCGAAGCATTTTTAAACTTCAGCGGAATTTGGAGAACAATCGAAGAGTTCCGAAGCATTTTTAAAAGTCAGCGGAATTCCGAGAACACTGGAAGAGTTCCGAAGCATTTTTAAACTTCAGCGGAATTTGGAGAACAATCGAAGAGTTCCGAAGAATTTTTAAAAGTCAGCGGAATTCCGAGAACAATGGAAGAGTTGTGAAGCATTTTTAAACGTCAGCGGAATTCCGAGAACAATGGAAGAGTTCCGAAGCATTTTTAAACGTCAGCGGAATTCCGAGAACAATGGAAGAGTTCTGAAGCCTTTTTAAATGTCAGCGGAATTCCGAGAACAATGGAAGAGTTCCGAAGCATTTTTAAACTTCAGCAGAATTCCAAGAACAATGGAAGAGTTCCGAAGCATACTTAAACTTCAGCGGAATTCCGAGAACAATGGAAGAGTTCTGAAGCATTTTTAAAAGTCAGCGGAATACCGAGAACAATGGAAGAGTTGTGAAGCATTTTTAAAAGTCAGCGGAATTCCGAGAACACTGGAAGAGTTCCGAAGCATTTTTAAACTTCAGCGGAATTTGGAGAACAATCGAAGACTTCCGAAGCAATTTTAAAAGTCAGCGGAATTCCGAGAACAATGGAAGAGTTGTGAAGCATTTTTAAACGTCAGTGGAATTCCAAGAACAATGGAAGAGTTCCGAAGCATTTTTACATGTCAGCGGAATTCTGAGAACAATGGAAGAGTTCCGAAGCATTTTTAAACTTCAGCAGAATTCCGAGAACAATGGAAGAGTTCCGAAGCATACTTAAACTTCAGCGGAATTCCGAGAACAATGGAAGAGTTCAGAAGCATTTTTAAAAGTCAGCGGAATTCCGAGAACAATGGAAGAGTTGTGAAGCATTTTTAAACGTCAGCGGAATTCCGAGAACAATGGAAGAGTTCCGAAGCATTTTTAAACTTCAGCAGAATTCCGAGAACAATGGAAGAGTTCCGAAGCATTCTTAAACTTCAGCGGAATTCCGAGAACAATGGAAGAGTTCCGAAGCATTTTTAAATGTCAGCGGAATTCCGAGAACAATAGAAGAGCTGTGAAGCATTTTTAAGCGTCAGCGGAATTCCGAGAACAATGGAAGAGTTCCGAAGCATTTTTAAACTTCAGCAGAATTCTGAGAACAATGGAAGAGTTCTGAAGCAATCTTAAACTTCAGCTGAATTCCGAGAACAATGGAACAGTTTTGAAGCAATTTTAAGCGTCAGCGGAATTCCGACAACAATGGAAGAGTTCCGAAGCATTTTTAAAAGTCAGCGGAATTCTGAGAACAATAGAAGAGTTGTGAAGCATTTTTAAGCGTCAGCGGAATTCCGAGAACAATGGAAGAATTCCGAAGCATTTTTAAACTTCAAAGCTTCGGAAGAATTCCGAGAACAATGGAAGAGTTCCGAATCATTTTTAAACGTCAGGGGAATTCCGAGAACAATGGAAGTGTTCTGAAGCATTTTTAAACGTCAGCGGAATTTTGAAAACAATGGAAGATTTCCGAAGCATTTTTAAACGTCAGCGGATTTCTTTGAACACTGGAAGAGTTCCGAAGCATTTTTAAACTTCAGCGGAATTTGGAGAACAATCGAAGAGTTCCGAAGCATTTTTAAAAGTCAGCGGAATTACGAGAACACTGGAAGAGTTCCGAAGCATTTTTAAACTTCAGCGGAATTTGGAGAACAATCGAAGAGTTCCGAAGCATTTTTAAAAGCCAGCGGAATTCCGAGAACAATGGAAGAGTTCTAAAGCATTTTTAAAAGTCAGCGGAATTCCGAGAACAATGGAACAGTTGTGAAGCATTTTTAAAAGTCAGCGGAATTCCAAGAACAATGGAAGAGTTGTGAAGCATTTTTAAACGTCAGCGGAATTCCGAGAACAATGGAAGAGTTCTGAAGCCTTTTTAAATGTCAGCGGAATTCCGAGAACAATGGAAGAATTCCGAAGCATTTTTAAACTTCAAAACTTCAGAAGAATTCCGAGAACAATGGAAGAGTTCCGAAGCATTTTTAAACTTCACCAGAATTCCGAGAACAATGGAAGAGTTCCGAAGCATTTTTAAACGTCAGCGGAATTCCGAGAACAATGGAAGAGTTCCGAAGCATTTTTAAACTTCACCGGAATTCCGAGAACAATGGAAGAGTTCCGAAGCATTTTTAAACGTCAGCGGAATTCCGAGAACAATGGAAGAGTTCTGAAGCATTTTTAAACATCAGCGGAATTTTGCAAACAATGGAAGATTTCCGAAGCATTTTTAAACGTCAGCGGAATTCTGCGAACATTGGAAGAGTTCCGAAGCATTTTTAAACTTCAGCGGAATTTGGAGAACAATCGAAGAGTTCCGAAGCATTTTTAAAAGTCAGCGGAATTCCGAGAACACTGGAAGAGTTCCGAAGCATTTTTAAACTTCAGCGGAATTTGGAGAACAATCGAAGAGTTCCGAAGCATTTTTAAAAGTCAGCGGAATTCCGAGAACAATGGAAGAGTTGTGAAGCATTTTTAAACGTCAGCGGAATTCCGAGAACAATGGAAGAGTTCCGAAGCATTTTTAAACGTCAGCGGAATTCCGAGAACAATGGAAGAGTTCTGAAGCCTTTTTAAATGTCAGCGGAATTCCGAGAACAATGGAAGACTTCTGAAGCATTTTTAAATGTCAGCGGAATTCTGAGAACAATGGAAGAGTTCCGAAGCATTTTTAAACTTCAGCAGAATTCCGAGAACAATGGAAGAGTTCCGAAGCATACTTAAACTTCAGCGGAATTCCGAGAACAATGGAAGAGTTCTGAAGCATTTTTAAAAGTCAGCGGAATACCGAGAACAATGGAAGAGTTGTGAAGCATTTTTAAAAGTCAGCGGAATTCCGAGAACACTGGAAGAGTTCCGAAGCATTTTTAAACTTCAGCGGAATTTGGAGAACAATCGAAGACTTCCGAAGCAATTTTAAAAGTCAGCGGAATTCCGAGAACAATGGAAGAGTTGTGAAGCATTATTAAACGTCAGTGGAATTCCAAGAACAATGGAAGAGTTCCGAAGCATTTTTAAATGTCAGCGGAATTCTGAGAACAATGGAAGAGTTCTGAAGCATTTTTAAACATCAGCGGAATTTTGAAAACAATGGAAGATTTCCGAAGCATTTTTAAACGTCAGCGGAATTCTGCAAACACTGGAAGAGTTCCGAAGCATTTTTAAACTTCAGCGGAATTTGGAGAACAATCGAAGAGTTCCGAAGCATTTTTAAAAGTCAGCGGAATTCCGAGAACAATGGAAGAGTTGTGAAGCATTTTTAAACGTTAGCGGAATTCCGAGAACAATGGAAGAGTTCCGAAGCATTTTTAAACTTCAGCAGAATTCCTGGATCAATGGAAGAGTTCCGAAACATTTTTAAAAGTCAGCAGAACTCCGAGAACAATAGAAGGGTACCAAAGCATGTTTAAACTTCAGCGGAATTCTGAGAACAATGTAAGAGTTCCGAAGCATTTTTAAACTTCACCGGAATTCCGAGAACAATGGAAGAGTTCCGAAGCATTTTTAAACGTCAGCGGAATTCCGAGAACAATGGAAGAGTTCTGAAGCATTTTTAAACGTCAGCGGAATTTTGAAAACAATGGAAGATTTCCGAAGCATTTTTAAACGTCAGCGGAATTCTGCGAACACTGGAAGAGTTCCGAAGCACTTTTAAACTTCAGCGGAATTTGGAGAACAATCGAAGAGTTCCGAAGCATTTTTAAAAGTCAGCGGAATTCCGAGAACACTGGAAGAATTCCGAAGCATTTTTAAACTTCAGCGGAATTTGGAGAACAATCGAAGAGTTCCGAAGCATTTTTAAAAGTCAGCGGAATTCCGAGAACAATGGAAGAGTTGTGAAGCATTTTTAAACGTCAGCGGAATACCAGAACAATGGAAGAGTTCCGAAGCATTTTTAAATGTCAGCGGAATTCCGAGAACAATGGAAGAGTTCTGAAGCATTTTTAAACGTCAGCGGATTTTGAAAACAATGAAAGATTTCCGAAGCATTTTTAAACGTCAGCGGAATTCTGCGAACACTGGAAGAGTTCCGAAGCATTTTTAAACTTCAGCGGAATTTGGAGAACAATCGAAGAGTTCCGAAGCAATTTTAAAAGTCAGCGGAGTTCCGAGAACAATAGAAGAGTTGTTAAGCATTTTTAAACTTCAGTGGAATTCCAAGAACAAAGGAAGAGTTCCGAAGCATTTTTAAACGTCAGCGGATTTTGAAAACAATGGAAGATTTCCGAAGCATTTTTAAACGTCAGCGGAATTTGGAGAACAATCGAAGAGTTCCGAAGCATTTTTAAACTTCAACGGAATTTGGAGAACAATCGAAGAGTTCCGTAGCAATTTTAAAAGTCAGCGGAATTCCGAGAACAATGGAAGAGTTGTGAAGCATTTTTAAACGTCAGTGGAATTCCAAGAACAATGGAAGAGTTCCGAAGCATTTTTAAATGTCAGCGGAATTCCGAGAACAATAGAAGAGTTCCGAAGCATTTTTAAACATCAGCAGAATTCCTGGATCAATGGAAGAGTTCCGAAGCATTTTTAAAAGTCAGCAGAATTCCGAGAACAATAGAAGGGTACCAAAGCATGTTTAAACTTCAGCGGAATTCTGAGAACAATGTAAGAGTTCCGAAGCATTTTTAAACTTCACCAGAATTCCGAGAACAATGGAAGAGTTCCGAAGCATTTTTAAACGTCAGCGGAATTCCGAGAACAATGGAAGAGTTCCGAAGCATTTTAAACTTCACCGGAATTCCGAGAACAATGGAAGAGTTCCGAAGCATTTTTAAACGTCAGCGGAATTCCGAGAACAATGGAAGAGTTCTGAAGCATTTTTAAACATCAGTGGAATTTTGAAAACAATGGAAGATTTCCGAAGCATTTTTAAACGTCAGCGGAATTCTGCGAACACTGGAAGAGTTCCGAAGCATTTTTAAACTTCAGCGGAATTTGGAGAACAATCGAAGAGTTCCGAAGCATTTTTAAAAGTCAGCGGAATTCCGAGAACACTGGAAGAGTTCCGAAGCATTTTTAAACTTCAGCGGAATTTGGAGAACAATCGAAGAGTTCCGAAGCATTTTTAAAAGTCAGCGGAATTCCGAGAACAATGGAAGAGTTGTGAAGCATTTTTAAACGTCAGCGGAATTCCGAGAACAATGGAAGAGTTCCGAAGCATTTTTAAACGTCAGCGGAATTCCGAGAACAATGGAAGAGTTCTGAAGCCTTTTTAAATGTCAGCGGAATTCCGAGAACAATGGAAGAGTTCCGAAGCATTTTTAAACTTCAGCAGAATTCCGAGAACAATGGAAGAGTTCCGAAGCATTTTTAAACTTCAGCGGAATTTGGAGAACAATCGAAGACTTCCGAAGCAATTTTAAAAGTCAGCGGAATTCCGAGAACAATGGAAGAGTTGTGAAGCATTTTTAAACGTCAGTGGAATTCCAAGAACAATGGAAGAGTTCCGAAGCATTTTTACATGTCAGCGGAATTCTGAGAACAATGGAAGAGTTCCGAAGCATTTTTAAACTTCAGCAGAATTCCGAGAACAATGGAAGAGTTCCGAAGCATACTTAAACTTCAGCGGAATTCCGAGAACAATGGAAGAGTTCAGAAGCATTTTTAAAAGTCAGCGGAATTCCGAGAACAATGGAAGAGTTGTGAAGCATTTTTAAACGTCAGCGGAATTCCGAGAACAATGGAAGAGTTCCGAAGCATTTTTAAACTTCAGCAGAATTCCGAGAACAATGGAAGAGTTCCGAAGCATTCTTAAACTTCAGCGGAATTCCGAGAACAATGGAAGAGTTCCGAATCATTTTTAAACGTCAGGGGAATTCCGAGAACAATGGAAGTGTTCTGAAGCATTTTTAAACGTCAGCGGAATTTTGAAAACAATGGAAGATTTCCGAAGCATTTTTAAACGTCAGCGGATTTCTTTGAACACTGGAAGAGTTCCGAAGCATTTTTAAACTTCAGCGGAATTTGGAGAACAATCGAAGAGTTCCGAAGCATTTTTAAAAGTCAGCGGAATTCCGAGAACACTGGAAGAGTTCCGAAGCATTTTTAAACTTCAGCGGAATTTGGAGAACAATCGAAGAGTTCCGAAGCATTTTTAAAAGTCAGCGGAATTCCGAGAACAATGGAAGAGTTCTAAAGCATTTTTAAAAGTCAGCGGAATTCCGAGAACAATGGAACAGTTGTGAAGCATTTTTAAAAGTCAGCGGAATTCCAAGAACAATGGAAGAGTTGTGAAGCATTTTTAAACGTCAGCGGAATTCCGAGAACAATGGAAGAGTTCTGAAGCCTTTTTAAATGTCAGCGGAATTCCGAGAACAATGGAAGAGTTCCGAAGCATTTTTAAATGTCAGCGGAATTCTGAGAACAATGGAAAAGTTCCGAAGCATTTTTAAACTTCAGCAGTATTCCGAGAACAATGGAAGAGTTCCGAAGCATTTTTAAACTTCAGCAGAATTCTGAGAACAATGGAAGAGTTCTGAAGCATTCTTAAACTTCAGCGGAATTCCGAGAACAATGGAAGAGTTCTGAAGCATTTTTAAACATCAGCGGAATTTTGCAAACAATGGAAGATTTCCGAAGCATTTTTAAACGTCAGCGGAATTCTGCGAACATTGGAAGAGTTCCGAAGCATTTTTAAACTTCAGCGGAATTTGGAGAACAATCGAAGAGTTCCGAAGCATTTTTAAAAGTCAGCGGAATTCCGAGAACACTGGAAGAGTTCCGAAGCATTTTTAAACTTCAGCGGAATTTGGAGAACAATCGAAGAGTTCCGAAGCATTTTTAAAAGTCAGCGGAATTCCGAGAACAATGGAAGAGTTGTGAAGCATTTTTAAACGTCAGCGGAATTCCGAGAACAATGGAAGAGTTCCGAAGCATTTTTAAACGTCAGCGGAATTCCGAGAACAATGGAAGAGTTCTGAAGCCTTTTTAAATGTCAGCGGAATTCCGAGAACAATGGAAGACTTCTGAAGCATTTTTAAATGTCAGCGGAATTCTGAGAACAATGGAAGAGTTCCGAAGCATTTTTAAACTTCAGCAGAATTCCGAGAACAATGGAAGAGTTCCGAAGCATACTTAAACTTCAGCGGAATTCCGAGAACAATGGAAGAGTTCTGAAGCATTTTTAAAAGTCAGCGGAATACCGAGAACAATGGAAGAGTTGTGAAGCATTTTTAAAAGTCAGCGGAATTCCGAGAACAGTGGAAGAGTTCCGAAGCATTTTTAAACTTCAGCGGAATTTGGAGAACAATCGAAGACTTCCGAAGCAATTTTAAAAGTCAGCGGAATTCCGAGAACAATGGAAGAGTTGTGAAGCATTTTTAAACGTCAGTGGATTTTGAAAACAATGAAAGATTTCCGAAGCATTTTTAAACGTCAGCGGAATTCTGCGAACACTGGAAGAGTTCCGAAGCATTTTTAAACTTCAGCGGAATTTGGAGAACAATCGAAGAGTTCCGAAGCAATTTTAAAAGTCAGCGGAGTTCCGAGAACAATAGAAGAGTTGTTAAGCATTTTTAAACTTCAGTGGAATTCCAAGAACAAAGGAAGAGTTCCGAAGCATTTTTAAACGTCAGCGGATTTTGAAAACAATGGAAGATTTCCGAAGCATTTTTAAACGTCAGCGGAATTTGGAGAACAATCGAAGAGTTCCGAAGCATTTTTAAACTTCAACGGAATTTGGAGAACAATCGAAGAGTTCCGTAGCAATTTTAAAAGTCAGCGGAATTCCGAGAACAATGGAAGAGTTGTGAAGCATTTTTAAACGTCAGTGGAATTCCAAGAACAATGGAAGAGTTCCGAAGCATTTTTAAATGTCAGCGGAATTCCGAGAACAATAGAAGAGTTCCGAAGCATTTTTAAACATCAGCAGAATTCCTGGATCAATGGAAGAGTTCCGAAGCATTTTTAAAAGTCAGCAGAATTCCGAGAACAATAGAAGGGTACCAAAGCATGTTTAAACTTCAGCGGAATTCTGAGAACAATGTAAGAGTTCCGAAGCATTTTTAAACTTCACCAGAATTCCGAGAACAATGGAAGAGTTCCGAAGCATTTTTAAACGTCAGCGGAATTCCGAGAACAATGGAAGAGTTCCGAAGCATTTTAAACTTCACCGGAATTCCGAGAACAATGGAAGAGTTCCGAAGCATTTTTAAACGTCAGCGGAATTCCGAGAACAATGGAAGAGTTCTGAAGCATTTTTAAACATCAGTGGAATTTTGAAAACAATGGAAGATTTCCGAAGCATTTTTAAACGTCAGCGGAATTCTGCGAACACTGGAAGAGTTCCGAAGCATTTTTAAACTTCAGCGGAATTTGGAGAACAATCGAAGAGTTCCGAAGCATTTTTAAAAGTCAGCGGAATTCCGAGAACACTGGAAGAGTTCCGAAGCATTTTTAAACTTCAGCGGAATTTGGAGAACAATCGAAGAGTTCCGAAGCATTTTTAAAAGTCAGCGGAATTCCGAGAACAATGGAAGAGTTGTGAAGCATTTTTAAACGTCAGCGGAATTCCGAGAACAATGGAAGAGTTCCGAAGCATTTTTAAACGTCAGCGGAATTCCGAGAACAATGGAAGAGTTCTGAAGCCTTTTTAAATGTCAGCGGAATTCCGAGAACAATGGAAGAGTTCCGAAGCATTTTTAAACTTCAGCAGAATTCCGAGAACAATGGAAGAGTTCCGAAGCATTTTTAAACTTCAGCGGAATTTGGAGAACAATCGAAGACTTCCGAAGCAATTTTAAAAGTCAGCGGAATTCCGAGAACAATGGAAGAGTTGTGAAGCATTTTTAAACGTCAGTGGAATTCCAAGAACAATGGAAGAGTTCCGAAGCATTTTTACATGTCAGCGGAATTCTGAGAACAATGGAAGAGTTCCGAAGCATTTTTAAACTTCAGCAGAATTCCGAGAACAATGGAAGAGTTCCGAAGCATACTTAAACTTCAGCGGAATTCCGAGAACAATGGAAGAGTTCAGAAGCATTTTTAAAAGTCAGCGGAATTCCGAGAACAATGGAAGAGTTGTGAAGCATTTTTAAACGTCAGCGGAATTCCGAGAACAATGGAAGAGTTCCGAAGCATTTTTAAACTTCAGCAGAATTCCGAGAACAATGGAAGAGTTCCGAAGCATTCTTAAACTTCAGCGGAATTCCGAGAACAATGGAAGAGTTCCGAATCATTTTTAAACGTCAGGGGAATTCCGAGAACAATGGAAGTGTTCTGAAGCATTTTTAAACGTCAGCGGAATTTTGAAAACAATGGAAGATTTCCGAAGCATTTTTAAACGTCAGCGGATTTCTTTGAACACTGGAAGAGTTCCGAAGCATTTTTAAACTTCAGCGGAATTTGGAGAACAATCGAAGAGTTCCGAAGCATTTTTAAAAGTCAGCGGAATTCCGAGAACACTGGAAGAGTTCCGAAGCATTTTTAAACTTCAGCGGAATTTGGAGAACAATCGAAGAGTTCCGAAGCATTTTTAAAAGTCAGCGGAATTCCGAGAACAATGGAAGAGTTCTAAAGCATTTTTAAAAGTCAGCGGAATTCCGAGAACAATGGAACAGTTGTGAAGCATTTTTAAAAGTCAGCGGAATTCCAAGAACAATGGAAGAGTTGTGAAGCATTTTTAAACGTCAGCGGAATTCCGAGAACAATGGAAGAGTTCTGAAGCCTTTTTAAATGTCAGCGGAATTCCGAGAACAATGGAAGAGTTCCGAAGCATTTTTAAATGTCAGCGGAATTCTGAGAACAATGGAAAAGTTCCGAAGCATTTTTAAACTTCAGCAGTATTCCGAGAACAATGGAAGAGTTCCGAAGCATTTTTAAACTTCAGCAGAATTCTGAGAACAATGGAAGAGTTCTGAAGCATTCTTAAACTTCAGCGGAATTCCGAGAACAATGGAAGAGTTCTGAAGCATTTTTAAACATCAGCGGAATTTTGCAAACAATGGAAGATTTCCGAAGCATTTTTAAACGTCAGCGGAATTCTGCGAACATTGGAAGAGTTCCGAAGCATTTTTAAACTTCAGCGGAATTTGGAGAACAATCGAAGAGTTCCGAAGCATTTTTAAAAGTCAGCGGAATTCCGAGAACACTGGAAGAGTTCCGAAGCATTTTTAAACTTCAGCGGAATTTGGAGAACAATCGAAGAGTTCCGAAGCATTTTTAAAAGTCAGCGGAATTCCGAGAACAATGGAAGAGTTGTGAAGCATTTTTAAACGTCAGCGGAATTCCGAGAACAATGGAAGAGTTCCGAAGCATTTTTAAACGTCAGCGGAATTCCGAGAACAATGGAAGAGTTCTGAAGCCTTTTTAAATGTCAGCGGAATTCCGAGAACAATGGAAGACTTCTGAAGCATTTTTAAATGTCAGCGGAATTCTGAGAACAATGGAAGAGTTCCGAAGCATTTTTAAACTTCAGCAGAATTCCGAGAACAATGGAAGAGTTCCGAAGCATACTTAAACTTCAGCGGAATTCCGAGAACAATGGAAGAGTTCTGAAGCATTTTTAAAAGTCAGCGGAATACCGAGAACAATGGAAGAGTTGTGAAGCATTTTTAAAAGTCAGCGGAATTCCGAGAACACTGGAAGAGTTCCGAAGCATTTTTAAACTTCAGCGGAATTTGGAGAACAATCGAAGACTTCCGAAGCAATTTTAAAAGTCAGCGGAATTCCGAGAACAATGGAAGAGTTGTGAAGCATTTTTAAACGTCAGTGGAATTCCAAGAACAATGGAAGAGTTCCGAAGCATTTTTAAATGTCAGCGGAATTCTGAGAACAATGGAAGAGTTCTGAAGCATTTTTAAACATCAGCGGAATTTTGAAAACAATGGAAGATTTCCGAAGCATTTTTAAACGTCAGCGGAATTCTGCAAACACTGGAAGAGTTCCGAAGCATTTTTAAACTTCAGCGGAATTTGGAGAACAATCGAAGAGTTCCGAAGCATTTTTAAAAGTCAGCGGAATTCCGAGAACAATGGAAGAGTTGTGAAGCATTTTTAAACGTTAGCGGAATTCCGAGAACAATGGAAGAGTTCCGAAGCATTTTTAAACTTCAGCAGAATTCCTGGATCAATGGAAGAGTTCCGAAACATTTTAAAAGTCAGCAGAACTCCGAGAACAATAGAAGGGTACCAAAGCATGTTTAAACTTCAGCGGAATTCTGAGAACAATGTAAGAGTTCCGAAGCATTTTTAAACTTCACCGGAATTCCGAGAACAATGGAAGAGTTCCGAAGCATTTTTAAACGTCAGCGGAATTCCGAGAACAATGGAAGAGTTCTGAAGCATTTTTAAACGTC
The DNA here is from genome assembly GCF_046119375.1 of Phyllobates terribilis. Classification (NCBI taxonomy): domain Eukaryota; kingdom Metazoa; phylum Chordata; class Amphibia; order Anura; family Dendrobatidae; genus Phyllobates; species Phyllobates terribilis. Next base: position 6,158,861 of record NW_027362788.1, on the reverse strand, counting down.
AGCGGAATTTTGAAAACAATGGAAGATTTCCGAAGCATTTTTAAACGTCAGCGGAATTCTGCGAACACTGGAAGAGTTCCGAAGCACTTTTAAACTTCAGCGGAATTTGGAGAACAATCGAAGAGTTCCGAAGCATTTTTAAAAGTCAGCGGAATTCCGAGAACACTGGAAGAATTCCGAAGCATTTTTAAACTTCAGCGGAATTTGAAGAACAATCGAAGAGTTCCGAAGCATTTTTAAAAGTCAGCGGAATTCCGAGAACAATGGAAGAGTTGTGAAGCATTTTTAAACGTCAGCGGAATACCAGAACAATGGAAGAGTTCCGAAGCATTTTTAAATGTCAGCGGAATTCCGAGAACAATGGAAGAGTTCTGAAGCATTTTTAAACGTCAGCGGATTTTGAAAACAATGGAAGATTTCCGAAGCATTTTTAAACGTCAGCGGAATTCTGCGAACACTGGAAGAGTTCCGAAGCATTTTTAAACTTCAGCGGAATTTGGAGAACAATCGAAGAGTTCCGAAGCAATTTTAAAAGTCAGCGGAGTTCCGAGAACAATAGAAGAGTTGTTAAGCATTTTTAAACTTCAGTGGAATTCCAAGAACAAAGGAAGAGTTCCGAAGCATTTTTAAACGTCAGCGGATTTTGAAAACAATGGAAGATTTCCGAAGCATTTTTAAACGTCAGCGGAATTTGGAGAACAATCGAAGAGTTCCGAAGCATTTTTAAACTTCAACGGAATTTGGAGAACAATCGAAGAGTTCCGTAGCAATTTTAAAAGTCAGCGGAATTCCGAGAACAATGGAAGAGTTGTGAAGCATTTTTAAACGTCAGTGGAATTCCAAGAACAATGGAAGAGTTCCGAAGCATTTTTAAATGTCAGCGGAATTCCGAGAACAATAGAAGAGTTCCGAAGCATTTTTAAACATCAGCAGAATTCCTGGATCAATGGAAGAGTTCCGAAGCATTTTTAAAAGTCAGCAGAATTCCGAGAACAATAGAAGGGTACCAAAGCATGTTTAAACTTCAGCGGAATTCTGAGAACAATGTAAGAGTTCCGAAGCATTTTTAAACTTCACCAGAATTCCGAGAACAATGGAAGAGTTCCGAAGCATTTTTAAACGTCAGCGGAATTCCGAGAACAATGGAAGAGTTCCGAAGCATTTTAAACTTCACCGGAATTCCGAGAACAATGGAAGAGTTCCGAAGCATTTTTAAACGTCAGCGGAATTCCGAGAACAATGGAAGAGTTCTGAAGCATTTTTAAACATCAGTGGAATTTTGAAAACAATGGAAGATTTCCGAAGCATTTTTAAACGTCAGCGGAATTCTGCGAACACTGGAAGAGTTCCGAAGCATTTTTAAACTTCAGCGGAATTTGGAGAACAATCGAAGAGTTCCGAAGCATTTTTAAAAGTCAGCGGAATTCCGAGAACACTGGAAGAGTTCCGAAGCATTTTTAAACTTCAGCGGAATTTGGAGAACAATCGAAGAGTTCCGAAGCATTTTTAAAAGTCAGCGGAATTCCGAGAACAATGGAAGAGTTGTGAAGCATTTTTAAACGTCAGCGGAATTCCGAGAACAATGGAAGAGTTCCGAAGCATTTTTAAACGTCAGCGGAATTCCGAGAACAATGGAAGAGTTCTGAAGCCTTTTTAAATGTCAGCGGAATTCCGAGAACAATGGAAGAGTTCCGAAGCATTTTTAAACTTCAGCAGAATTCCGAGAACAATGGAAGAGTTCCGAAGCATTTTTAAACTTCAGCGGAATTTGGAGAACAATCGAAGACTTCCGAAGCAATTTTAAAAGTCAGCGGAATTCCGAGAACAATGGAAGAGTTGTGAAGCATTTTTAAACGTCAGTGGAATTCCAAGAACAATGGAAGAGTTCCGAAGCATTTTTACATGTCAGCGGAATTCTGAGAACAATGGAAGAGTTCCGAAGCATTTTTAAACTTCAGCAGAATTCCGAGAACAATGGAAGAGTTCCGAAGCATACTTAAACTTCAGCGGAATTCCGAGAACAATGGAAGAGTTCAGAAGCATTTTTAAAAGTCAGCGGAATTCCGAGAACAATGGAAGAGTTGTGAAGCATTTTTAAACGTCAGCGGAATTCCGAGAACAATGGAAGAGTTCCGAAGCATTTTTAAACTTCAGCAGAATTCCGAGAACAATGGAAGAGTTCCGAAGCATTCTTAAACTTCAGCGGAATTCCGAGAACAATGGAAGAGTTCCGAATCATTTTTAAACGTCAGGGGAATTCCGAGAACAATGGAAGTGTTCTGAAGCATTTTTAAACGTCAGCGGAATTTTGAAAACAATGGAAGATTTCCGAAGCATTTTTAAACGTCAGCGGATTTCTTTGAACACTGGAAGAGTTCCGAAGCATTTTTAAACTTCAGCGGAATTTGGAGAACAATCGAAGAGTTCCGAAGCATTTTTAAAAGTCAGCGGAATTCCGAGAACACTGGAAGAGTTCCGAAGCATTTTTAAACTTCAGCGGAATTTGGAGAACAATCGAAGAGTTCCGAAGCATTTTTAAAAGTCAGCGGAATTCCGAGAACAATGGAAGAGTTCTAAAGCATTTTTAAAAGTCAGCGGAATTCCGAGAACAATGGAACAGTTGTGAAGCATTTTTAAAAGTCAGCGGAATTCCAAGAACAATGGAAGAGTTGTGAAGCATTTTTAAACGTCAGCGGAATTCCGAGAACAATGGAAGAGTTCTGAAGCCTTTTTAAATGTCAGCGGAATTCCGAGAACAATGGAAGAGTTCCGAAGCATTTTTAAATGTCAGCGGAATTCTGAGAACAATGGAAAAGTTCCGAAGCATTTTTAAACTTCAGCAGTATTCCGAGAACAATGGAAGAGTTCCGAAGCATTTTTAAACTTCAGCAGAATTCTGAGAACAATGGAAGAGTTCTGAAGCATTCTTAAACTTCAGCGGAATTCCGAGAACAATGGAAGAGTTCTGAAGCATTTTTAAACATCAGCGGAATTTTGCAAACAATGGAAGATTTCCGAAGCATTTTTAAACGTCAGCGGAATTCTGCGAACATTGGAAGAGTTCCGAAGCATTTTTAAACTTCAGCGGAATTTGGAGAACAATCGAAGAGTTCCGAAGCATTTTTAAAAGTCAGCGGAATTCCGAGAACACTGGAAGAGTTCCGAAGCATTTTTAAACTTCAGCGGAATTTGGAGAACAATCGAAGAGTTCCGAAGCATTTTTAAAAGTCAGCGGAATTCCGAGAACAATGGAAGAGTTGTGAAGCATTTTTAAACGTCAGCGGAATTCCGAGAACAATGGAAGAGTTCCGAAGCATTTTTAAACGTCAGCGGAATTCCGAGAACAATGGAAGAGTTCTGAAGCCTTTTTAAATGTCAGCGGAATTCCGAGAACAATGGAAGACTTCTGAAGCATTTTTAAATGTCAGCGGAATTCTGAGAACAATGGAAGAGTTCCGAAGCATTTTTAAACTTCAGCAGAATTCCGAGAACAATGGAAGAGTTCCGAAGCATACTTAAACTTCAGCGGAATTCCGAGAACAATGGAAGAGTTCTGAAGCATTTTTAAAAGTCAGCGGAATACCGAGAACAATGGAAGAGTTGTGAAGCATTTTTAAAAGTCAGCGGAATTCCGAGAACAGTGGAAGAGTTCCGAAGCATTTTTAAACTTCAGCGGAATTTGGAGAACAATCGAAGACTTCCGAAGCAATTTTAAAAGTCAGCGGAATTCCGAGAACAATGGAAGAGTTGTGAAGCATTTTTAAACGTCAGTGGATTTTGAAAACAATGAAAGATTTCCGAAGCATTTTTAAACGTCAGCGGAATTCTGCGAACACTGGAAGAGTTCCGAAGCATTTTTAAACTTCAGCGGAATTTGGAGAACAATCGAAGAGTTCCGAAGCAATTTTAAAAGTCAGCGGAGTTCCGAGAACAATAGAAGAGTTGTTAAGCATTTTTAAACTTCAGTGGAATTCCAAGAACAAAGGAAGAGTTCCGAAGCATTTTTAAACGTCAGCGGATTTTGAAAACAATGGAAGATTTCCGAAGCATTTTTAAACGTCAGCGGAATTTGGAGAACAATCGAAGAGTTCCGAAGCATTTTTAAACTTCAACGGAATTTGGAGAACAATCGAAGAGTTCCGTAGCAATTTTAAAAGTCAGCGGAATTCCGAGAACAATGGAAGAGTTGTGAAGCATTTTTAAACGTCAGTGGAATTCCAAGAACAATGGAAGAGTTCCGAAGCATTTTTAAATGTCAGCGGAATTCCGAGAACAATAGAAGAGTTCCGAAGCATTTTTAAACATCAGCAGAATTCCTGGATCAATGGAAGAGTTCCGAAGCATTTTTAAAAGTCAGCAGAATTCCGAGAACAATAGAAGGGTACCAAAGCATGTTTAAACTTCAGCGGAATTCTGAGAACAATGTAAGAGTTCCGAAGCATTTTTAAACTTCACCAGAATTCCGAGAACAATGGAAGAGTTCCGAAGCATTTTTAAACGTCAGCGGAATTCCGAGAACAATGGAAGAGTTCCGAAGCATTTTAAACTTCACCGGAATTCCGAGAACAATGGAAGAGTTCCGAAGCATTTTTAAACGTCAGCGGAATTCCGAGAACAATGGAAGAGTTCTGAAGCATTTTTAAACATCAGTGGAATTTTGAAAACAATGGAAGATTTCCGAAGCATTTTTAAACGTCAGCGGAATTCTGCGAACACTGGAAGAGTTCCGAAGCATTTTTAAACTTCAGCGGAATTTGGAGAACAATCGAAGAGTTCCGAAGCATTTTTAAAAGTCAGCGGAATTCCGAGAACACTGGAAGAGTTCCGAAGCATTTTTAAACTTCAGCGGAATTTGGAGAACAATCGAAGAGTTCCGAAGCATTTTTAAAAGTCAGCGGAATTCCGAGAACAATGGAAGAGTTGTGAAGCATTTTTAAACGTCAGCGGAATTCCGAGAACAATGGAAGAGTTCCGAAGCATTTTTAAACGTCAGCGGAATTCCGAGAACAATGGAAGAGTTCTGAAGCCTTTTTAAATGTCAGCGGAATTCCGAGAACAATGGAAGAGTTCCGAAGCATTTTTAAACTTCAGCAGAATTCCGAGAACAATGGAAGAGTTCCGAAGCATTTTTAAACTTCAGCGGAATTTGGAGAACAATCGAAGACTTCCGAAGCAATTTTAAAAGTCAGCGGAATTCCGAGAACAATGGAAGAGTTGTGAAGCATTTTTAAACGTCAGTGGAATTCCAAGAACAATGGAAGAGTTCCGAAGCATTTTTACATGTCAGCGGAATTCTGAGAACAATGGAAGAGTTCCGAAGCATTTTTAAACTTCAGCAGAATTCCGAGAACAATGGAAGAGTTCCGAAGCATACTTAAACTTCAGCGGAATTCCGAGAACAATGGAAGAGTTCAGAAGCATTTTTAAAAGTCAGCGGAATTCCGAGAACAATGGAAGAGTTGTGAAGCATTTTTAAACGTCAGCGGAATTCCGAGAACAATGGAAGAGTTCCGAAGCATTTTTAAACTTCAGCAGAATTCCGAGAACAATGGAAGAGTTCCGAAGCATTCTTAAACTTCAGCGGAATTCCGAGAACAATGGAAGAGTTCCGAATCATTTTTAAACGTCAGGGGAATTCCGAGAACAATGGAAGTGTTCTGAAGCATTTTTAAACGTCAGCGGAATTTTGAAAACAATGGAAGATTTCCGAAGCATTTTTAAACGTCAGCGGATTTCTTTGAACACTGGAAGAGTTCCGAAGCATTTTTAAACTTCAGCGGAATTTGGAGAACAATCGAAGAGTTCCGAAGCATTTTTAAAAGTCAGCGGAATTCCGAGAACAATGGAACAGTTGTGAAGCATTTTTAAAAGTCAGCGGAATTCCAAGAACAATGGAAGAGTTGTGAAGCATTTTTAAACGTCAGCGGAATTCCGAGAACAATGGAAGAGTTCTGAAGCCTTTTTAAATGTCAGCGGAATTCCGAGAACAATGGAAGAGTTCCGAAGCATTTTTAAATGTCAGCGGAATTCTGAGAACAATGGAAAAGTTCCGAAGCATTTTTAAACTTCAGCAGTATTCCGAGAACAATGGAAGAGTTCCGAAGCATTTTTAAACTTCAGCAGAATTCTGAGAACAATGGAAGAGTTCTGAAGCATTCTTAAACTTCAGCGGAATTCCGAGAACAATGGAAGAGTTCTGAAGCATTTTTAAACATCAGCGGAATTTTGCAAACAATGGAAGATTTCCGAAGCATTTTTAAACGTCAGCGGAATTCTGCGAACATTGGAAGAGTTCCGAAGCATTTTTAAACTTCAGCGGAATTTGGAGAACAATCGAAGAGTTCCGAAGCATTTTTAAAAGTCAGCGGAATTCCGAGAACACTGGAAGAGTTCCGAAGCATTTTTAAACTTCAGCGGAATTTGGAGAACAATCGAAGAGTTCCGAAGCATTTTTAAAAGTCAGCGGAATTCCGAGAACAATGGAAGAGTTGTGAAGCATTTTTAAACGTCAGCGGAATTCCGAGAACAATGGAAGAGTTCCGAAGCATTTTTAAACGTCAGCGGAATTCCGAGAACAATGGAAGAGTTCTGAAGCCTTTTTAAATGTCAGCGGAATTCCGAGAACAATGGAAGACTTCTGAAGCATTTTTAAATGTCAGCGGAATTCTGAGAACAATGGAAGAGTTCCGAAGCATTTTTAAACTTCAGCAGAATTCCGAGAACAATGGAAGAGTTCCGAAGCATACTTAAACTTCAGCGGAATTCCGAGAACAATGGAAGAGTTCTGAAGCATTTTTAAAAGTCAGCGGAATACCGAGAACAATGGAAGAGTTGTGAAGCATTTTTAAAAGTCAGCGGAATTCCGAGAACACTGGAAGAGTTCCGAAGCATTTTTAAACTTCAGCGGAATTTGGAGAACAATCGAAGACTTCCGAAGCAATTTTAAAAGTCAGCGGAATTCCGAGAACAATGGAAGAGTTGTGAAGCATTTTTAAACGTCAGTGGAATTCCAAGAACAATGGAAGAGTTCCGAAGCATTTTTAAATGTCAGCGGAATTCTGAGAACAATGGAAGAGTTCTGAAGCATTTTTAAACATCAGCGGAATTTTGAAAACAATGGAAGATTTCCGAAGCATTTTTAAACGTCAGCGGAATTCTGCAAACACTGGAAGAGTTCCGAAGCATTTTTAAACTTCAGCGGAATTTGGAGAACAATCGAAGAGTTCCGAAGCATTTTTAAAAGTCAGCGGAATTCCGAGAACAATGGAAGAGTTGTGAAGCATTTTTAAACGTTAGCGGAATTCCGAGAACAATGGAAGAGTTCCGAAGCATTTTTAAACTTCAGCAGAATTCCTGGATCAATGGAAGAGTTCCGAAACATTTTAAAAGTCAGCAGAACTCCGAGAACAATAGAAGGGTACCAAAGCATGTTTAAACTTCAGCGGAATTCTGAGAACAATGTAAGAGTTCCGAAGCATTTTTAAACTTCACCGGAATTCCGAGAACAATGGAAGAGTTCCGAAGCATTTTTAAACGTCAGCGGAATTCCGAGAACAATGGAAGAGTTCTGAAGCATTTTTAAACGTCAGCGGAATTTTGAAAACAATGGAAGATTTCCGAAGCATTTTTAAACGTCAGCGGAATTCTGCGAACACTGGAAGAGTTCCGAAGCACTTTTAAACTTCAGCGGAATTTGGAGAACAATCGAAGAGTTCCGAAGCATTTTTAAAAGTCAGCGGAATTCCGAGAACACTGGAAGAATTCCGAAGCATTTTTAAACTTCAGCGGAATTTGAAGAACAATCGAAGAGTTCCGAAGCATTTTTAAAAGTCAGCGGAATTCCGAGAACAATGGAAGAGTTGTGAAGCATTTTTAAACGTCAGCGGAATACCAGAACAATGGAAGAGTTCCGAAGCATTTTTAAATGTCAGCGGAATTCCGAGAACAATGGAAGAGTTCTGAAGCATTTTTAAACGTCAGCGGATTTTGAAAACAATGGAAGATTTCCGAAGCATTTTTAAACGTCAGCGGAATTCTGCGAACACTGGAAGAGTTCCGAAGCATTTTTAAACTTCAGCGGAATTTGGAGAACAATCGAAGAGTTCCGAAGCAATTTTAAAAGTCAGCGGAGTTCCGAGAACAATAGAAGAGTTGTTAAGCATTTTTAAACTTCAGTGGAATTCCAAGAACAAAGGAAGAGTTCCGAAGCATTTTTAAACGTCAGCGGATTTTGAAAACAATGGAAGATTTCCGAAGCATTTTTAAACGTCAGCGGAATTCTGCGAACACTGGAAGAGTTCCGAAGCATTTTTAAATGTCAGCGGAATTCCGAGAACAATAGAAGAGTTCCGAAGCATTTTTAAACATCAGCAGAATTCCTGGATCAATGGAAGAGTTCCGAAGCATTTTTAAAAGTCAGCAGAATTCCGAGAACAATAGAAGGGTACCAAAGCATGTTTAAACTTCAGCGGAATTCTGAGAACAATGTAAGAGTTCCGAAGCATTTTTAAACTTCACCAGAATTCCGAGAACAATGGAAGAGTTCCGAAGCATTTTTAAACGTCAGCGGAATTCCGAGAACAATGGAAGAGTTCCGAAGCATTTTAAACTTCACCGGAATTCCGAGAACAATGGAAGAGTTCCGAAGCATTTTTAAACGTCAGCGGAATTCCGAGAACAATGGAAGAGTTCTGAAGCATTTTTAAACATCAGTGGAATTTTGAAAACAATGGAAGATTTCCGAAGCATTTTTAAACGTCAGCGGAATTCTGCGAACACTGGAAGAGTTCCGAAGCATTTTTAAACTTCAGCGGAATTTGGAGAACAATCGAAGAGTTCCGAAGCATTTTTAAAAGTCAGCGGAATTCCGAGAACACTGGAAGAGTTCCGAAGCATTTTTAAACTTCAGCGGAATTTGGAGAACAATCGAAGAGTTCCGAAGCATTTTTAAAAGTCAGCGGAATTCCGAGAACAATGGAAGAGTTGTGAAGCATTTTTAAACGTCAGCGGAATTCCGAGAACAATGGAAGAGTTCCGAAGCATTTTTAAACGTCAGCGGAATTCCGAGAACAATGGAAGAGGTCTGAAGCCTTTTTAAATGTCAGCGGAATTCCGAGAACAATGGAAGAGTTCCGAAGCATTTTTAAACTTCAGCAGAATTCCGAGAACAATGGAAGAGTTCCGAAGCATTTTTAAACTTCAGCGGAATTTGGAGAACAATCGAAGACTTCCGAAGCAATTTTAAAAGTCAGCGGAATTCCGAGAACAATGGAAGAGTTGTGAAGCATTTTTAAACGTCAGTGGAATTCCAAGAACAATGGAAGAGTTCCGAAGCATTTTTACATGTCAGCGGAATTCTGAGAACAATGGAAGAGTTCCGAAGCATTTTTAAACTTCAGCAGAATTCCGAGAACAATGGAAGAGTTCCGAAGCATACTTAAACTTCAGCGGAATTCCGAGAACAATGGAAGAGTTCAGAAGCATTTTTAAAAGTCAGCGGAATTCCGAGAACAATGGAAGAGTTGTGAAGCATTTCTAAACGTCAGCGGAATTCCGAGAACAATGGAAGAGTTCCGAAGCATTTTTAAACTTCAGCAGAATTCCGAGAACAATGGAAGAGTTCCGAAGCATTCTTAAACTTCAGCGGAATTCCGAGAACAATGGAAGAGTTCCGAAGCATTTTTAAATGTCAGCGGAATTCCGAGAACAATAGAAGAGCTGTGAAGCATTTTTAAGCGTCAGCGGAATTCCGAGAACAATGGAAGAGTTCCGAAGCATTTTTAAACTTCAGCAGAATTCTGAGAACAATGGAAGAGTTCTGAAGCATTCTTAAACTTCAGCGGAATTCCGAGAACAATGGAACAGTTTTGAAGCAATTTTAAGCGTCAGCGGAATTCCGACAACAATGGAAGAGTTCCGAAGCATTTTTAAAAGTCAGCGGAATTCTGAGAACAATAGAAGAGTTGTGAAGCATTTTTAAGCGTCAGCGGAATTCCGAGAACAATGGAAGAATTCCGAAGCATTTTTAAACTTCAAAGCTTCGGAAGAATTCCGAGAACAATGGAAGAGTTCCGAAGCATTCTTAAACTTCAGCGGAATTCCGAGAACAATGGAAGAGTTCCGAAGCATTTTTAAAAGTCAGCGGAATTCCGAGAACAATAGAAGGGTACCAAAGCATGTTTAAACTTCAGCGGAATTCTGAGAACAATGTAAGAGTTCCGAAGCATTTTTAAACTTCACCGGAATTCCGAGAACAATGGAAGAGTTCCGAATCATTTTTAAACGTCAGGGGAATTCCGAGAACAATGGAAGTGTTCTGAAGCATTTTTAAACGTCAGCGGAATTTTGAAAACAATGGAAGATTTCCGAAGCATTTTTAAACGTCAGCGGATTTCTTTGAACACTGGAAGAGTTCCGAAGCATTTTTAAACTTCAGCGGAATTTGGAGAACAATCGAAGAGTTCCGAAGCATTTTTAAAAGTCAGCGGAATTCCGAGAACACTGGAAGAGTTCCGAAGCATTTTTAAACTTCAGCGGAATTTGGAGAACAATCGAAGAGTTCCGAAGCATTTTTAAAAGTCAGCGGAATTCCGAGAACAATGGAAGAGTTCTAAAGCATTTTTAAAAGTCAGCGGAATTCCGAGAACAATGGAACAGTTGTGAAGCATTTTTAAAAGTCAGCGGAATTCCAAGAACAATGGAAGAGTTGTGAAGCATTTTTAAACGTCAGCGGAATTCCGAGAACAATGGAAGAGTTCTGAAGCCTTTTTAAATGTCAGCGGAATTCCGAGAACAATGGAAGAGTTCCGAAGCATTTTTAAATGTCAGCGGAATTCTGAGAACAATGGAAAAGTTCCGAAGCATTTTTAAACTTCAGCAGTATTCCGAGAACAATGGAAGAGTTCCGAAGCATTTTTAAACTTCAGCAGAATTCTGAGAACAATGGAAGAGTTCTGAAGCATTCTTAAACTTCAGCGGAATTCCGAGAACAATGGAACAGTTTTGAAGCAATTTTAAGTGTCAGCGGAATTCCGACAACAATGGAAGAGTTCCGAAGCATTTTTAAAAGTCAGCGGAATTCTGAGAACAATAGAAGAGTTGTGAAGCATTTTTAAGCGTCAGCGGAATTCCGAGAACAATGGAAGAATTCCGAAGCATTTTTAAACTTCAAAGCTTCAGAAGAATTCCGAGAACAATGGAAGAGTTCCGAAGCATTCTTAAACTTCAGCGGAATTCCGAGAACAATGGAAGAGTTCCGAAGCATTTTTAAAAGTCAGCGGAATTCCGAGAACAATGGAAGAGTTGCGAAGCATTTTTAAACATCAGCAGAATTCCTGGATCAATGGAAGAGTTCCGAATCATTTTTAAAAGTCAGCAGAATTCCGAGAACAATAGAAGGGTACCAAAGCATGTTTAAACTTCAGCGGAATTCTGAGAACAATGTAAGAGTTCCGAAGCATTTTTAAACTTCACCGGAATTCCGAGAACAATGGAAGAGTTCCGAATCATTTTTAAACGTCAGGGGAATTCCGAGAACAATGGAAGTGTTCTGAAGCATTTTTAAACGTCAGCGGAATTTTGAAAACAATGGAAGATTTCCGAAGCATTTTTAAACGTCAGCGGATTTCCGAGAACAATGGAAGAGTTCCGAAGCATTTTTAAATGTCAGCGGAATTCTGAGAACAATGGAAGAGTTCCGAAGCATTTTTAAACTTCAGCAGAATTCCGAGAACAATGGAAGAGTTCCGAAGCATACTTAAACTTCAGCAGAATTCCGAGAACAATGGAAGAGTTCCGAAGCATTTTTAAACTTCAAAACTTCAGCAGAATTCCGAGAACAATGGAAGAGTTCCGAAGCATTCTTAAACTTCAGCGGAATTCCGAGAACAATGGAAGAGTTCCGAAGCATTTTTAAAAGTCAGCGGAATTCCGAGAACAATGGAAGAGTTCCGAAGCATTTTTAAAAGTCAGCAGAATTCCGAGAACAATAGAAGGGTAACAAAGCATGTTTAAACTTCAGCGGAATTCTGAGAACAATGTAAGAGTTCCGAAGAATTTTTAAACTTCACCGGAATTCCGAGAACAATGGAAGAGTTCCGAAGCATTTTTAAACGTCAGCGGAATTCCGAGAACAATGGAAGAGTTCTGAAGCATTTTTAAATGTCAGCGGAATTCCGAGAACAATGGAAGAGTTCCGAAGCATTTTTAAATGTCAGCGGAATTCTGAGAACAGTGGAAGAGTTCCGAAGCATTTTTAAACTTCAGCAGAATTCCGAGAACAATGGAAGAGTTCCGAAGCATACTTAAACTTCAGCAGAATTCCGAGAACAATGGAAGAGTTCTGAAGCATTTTTTAAAGTCAGCGGAATAACGAGAACAATGGAAGAGTTGTGAAGCATTTTTAAACGTCAGCGGAATTCCAGAACAATGGAAGAGTTCTGAAGCATTTTTAAATGTCAGCGGAATTCCGAGAACAATGGAAGAGTTCTGAAGCATTTTTAAACGTCAGCGGAATTTTGAAAACAATGGAAGATTTCCGAAGCATTTTTAAACGTCAGCGGAATTCTGTGAACACTGGAAGAGTTCCGAAGCATTTTTAAACTTCAGCGGAATTTGGAGAACAATCGAAGAGTTCCGAATCAATTTTAAAAGTCAGCGGAATTCCGAGAACAATGGAAGAGTTCTGAAGCATTTTTAAACGTCAGTGGAATTCCAAGAACAACGGAAGAGTTCCGAAGCATTTTTAAACATCAGCGGAATTCCGAGAACAATGGAAGAGTTCCGAAGCATTTTTAAATGTAAGAGGAATTCTGAGAACAATGGAAGAGTTCTGAAGCATTTTTAAAAGTCAGCGGAATTCTGAGAACAATAGAAGAGTTGTGAAGCATTTTTAAGCGTCAGCGGAATTCCGAGAACAATGGAAGAATTCCGAAGCATTTTTAAACGTCAGCGGAATTCTGCGAACACTAGAAGAGTTCCGAAGCATTTTTAAACTTCAGCGGAATTTGGAGAACAATCGAAGAGTTCTGAAGCATTTTTAAACATCAGCGGAATTTTGAAAACAATGGAAGATTTCCGAAGCATTTTTAAACGTCAGCGGAATTCCGAGAACAATGGAAGAGTTCCGAAGCATTTTTAAACGTCAACGGAATTCCGAGAACAATAGAAGAGTTGTGAAGCATTTTTAAGCGTCAGCGATATTCCGAGAACAATGTAAGAGTTCCGAAGCATTTTTAAACTTCAGCAGAATTCTGCGAACAATGGAAGAGTTCTGAAGCATTCTTAAACTTCAGCGGAATTCCGAGAACAATGGAGGAGTTTTGAAGCAATTTTAAGCGTCAGCGGAATTCCGACAACAAAGGAAGAGTTCCAAAGCATTTTTAAAAGTAAGCGGAATTCTGAGAACAATAGAAGAGTTGTGAAGCATTTTTAAGCGTCAGCGGAATTCCGAGAACAATGGAAGAATTCCGAAGCATTTTTAAACTTCAAAACTTCAGCAGAATTCCAAGAACAATGGAAGAGTTTCGAAGCATTCTTAAACTTCAGCGGAATTCCGAGAGCAATGGAAGAGTTCCGAAGCATTTTTAAAAGTCAGCGGAATTCCGAGAACAATAGAAGAGTTCCGAAGCATTTTTAAACTTCAGCAGAATTCCTGGATCAATGGAAGAGTTCTGAAGCATTTTTAAAAGTCAGCAGAATTCCGAGAACAATAGAAGGGTACCAAAGCATGTTTAAACTTCAGTGGAATTCTGAGAACAAAGTAAGAGTTCCGAAGCATTTTTAAACTTCACCGGAATTCCGAGAACAATGGAAGAGTTCCGAAGCATTTTTAAACGTCAGCGCAATTCCGAGAACAATGGAAGAGTTCTGAATCATTTTTAAACGTCAGCGGAATTTTGAAAACAATGGAAGATTTCCGAAGCATTTTTAAACGTCAGCGGAATTCTGCGAACACTGGAAGACTTCCGAAGCATTTTTAAACTTCAGCGGAATTTGGAGAACAATCGAAGAGTTCTGAAGCATTTTTAAAAGTCAGCGGAATTCCGAGAACAATGGAAGCTTTGTGAAGCATTTTTAAACGTCAGCGGAATTCCGAGAACAATGGAAGAGTTCCGAAGCATTTTTAAACGTCAGCGGAATTCCGAGAACAATGGAAGAGTTCTGAAGCCTTTTTAAATGTCAGCGGAATTCCGAGAACAATGGAAGAGTTCTGAAGCATTTTTAAAAGTCAGCGGAATTCTGAGAACAATAGAAGAGTTGTGAAGCAATTTTAAGCGTCAGCGGAATTCCGAGAACAATGGAAGAGTTCCGAAGCATTTTTAAACGTCAGCGGAATTCCGAGAACAATGGAAGAGTTCTGAAGCATTTTTAAACTTCAAAACTTCAGCGGAATTCCGAGAACAATGGAAGAGTTCCGAAGCATTTTTAAAAGTCAGCGGAATTCCGAGAACAATGGAAGAGTTCCGAAGCATTTTTAAACTTCAAAACTTCAGCGGAATTCCGAGAACAATGGAAGAGTTCCGAAGCATTTTTAAAAGTCAGCGGAATTCCGAGAACAATGGAAGAGTTCCGAAGCATTTTTAAACGTCAGCGGAATTCTGCGAACACTGGAAGAGTTCCGAAGCATTTTTAAACTTCAGCGGAATTTGGAGAACAATCGAAGAGTTCCGAAGCATTTTTAAAAGTCAGCGGAATTCCGAGAACAATGGAAGAGTTCTGAAGCATTTTTAAAAGTCAGCGGAATTCTGAGAACAATAGAAGAGTTGTGAAGCAATTTTAAGCATCAGCGGAATTCCGAGAACAATGGAAGAGTTCCGAAGCATTTTTAAACGTCAGCGGAATTCCGAGAACAATGGAAGAGTTCTGAAGCATTTTTAAAAGTCAGCGGAATTCCGAGAACAATAGAAGAGTTGTGAAGCATTTTTAAGCATCAGCGGAATTCCGAGAACAATGGAAGAATTCCGAAGCATTTTTAAACTTCAAAACTTCAGCAGAATTCCAAGAACAATGGAAGAGTTTCGAAGCATTCTTAAACTTCAGCGGAATTCCGAGAGCAATGGAAGAGTTCCGAAGCATTTTTAAAAGTCAGCGGAATTCCGATAACAATAGAAGAGTTCCGAAGCATTTTTAAACTTCAGCAGAATTCCTGGATCAATGGAAGAGTTCTGAAGCATTTTTAAAAGTCAGCAGAATTCCGAGAACAATAGAAGGGTACCAAAGCATGTTTAAACTTCAGTGGAATTCTGAGAACAATGTAAGAGTTCCGAAGCATTTTTAAACTTCACCGGAATTCCGAGAACAATGGAAGAGTTCCGAAGCATTTTTAAAAGTCAGCGGAATTCCGAGAACAATGGAAGAGTTCTGAATCATTTTTAAACGTCAGCGGAATTTTGAAAACAATGGAAGATTTCCGAAGCATTTTTAAACTTCAGCGGAATTTGGAGAACAATCGAAGAGTTCTGAAGCATTTTTAAAAGTCAGCGGAATTCCGAGAACACTGGAAGAGTTCCGAAGCATTTTTAAACTTCAGCGGAATTTGGAGAACAATCGAATAGTTCCAAAGCATTTTTAAAAGTCAGCGGAATTCCGAGAACAATGGAAGAGTTCCGAAGCATTTTTAAACTTCACCGGAATTCCGAGAACAATGGAAGAGTTCCGAATCATTTTTAAACGTCAGGGGAATTCCGAGAACAATGGAAGTGTTCTGAAGCATTTTTAAACGTCAGCGGAATTTTGAAAACAATGGAAGATTTCCGAAGCATTTTTAAACGTCAGCGGATTTCTTTGAACACTGGAAGAGTTCCGAAGCATTTTTAAACGTCAGCGGAATTCCGAGAACAATGGAAGAGTTCCGAAGCATTTTTAAATGTCAGCGGAATTCTGAGAACAATGGAAGAGTTCCGAAGCATTTTTAAACTTCAGCAGAATTCCGAGAACAATGGAAGAGTTCCGAAGCATACTTAAACTTCAGCAGAATTCCGAGAACAATGGAAGAGTTCCGAAGCATTTTTAAACTTCAAAACTTCAGCAGAATTCCGAGAACAATGGAAGAGTTCCGAAGCATTCTTAAACTTCAGCGGAATTCCGAGAACAATGGAAGAGTTCCGAAGCATTTTTAAAAGTCAGCGGAATTCCGAGAACAATGGAAGAGTTCCGAAGCATTTTTAAAAGTCAGCAGAATTCCGAGAACAATAGAAGGGTAACAAAGCATGTTTAAACTTCAGCGGAATTCTGAGAACAATGTAAGAGTTCCGAAGAATTTTTAAACTTCACCGGAATTCCGAGAACAATGGAAGAGTTCCGAAGCATTTTTAAACGTCAGCGGAATTCCGAGAACAATGGAAGAGTTCTGAAGCATTTTTAAATGTCAGCGGAATTCCGAGAACAATGGAAGAGTTCCGAAGCATTTTTAAATGTCAGCGGAATTCTGAGAACAGTGGAAGAGTTCCGAAGCATTTTTAAACTTCAGCAGAATTCCGAGAACAATGGAAGAGTTCCGAAGCATACTTAAACTTCAGCAGAATTCCGAGAACAATGGAAGAGTTCTGAAGCATTTTTTAAAGTCAGCGGAATAACGAGAACAATGGAAGAGTTGTGAAGCATTTTTAAACGTCAGCGGAATTCCAGAACAATGGAAGAGTTCTGAAGCATTTTTAAATGTCAGCGGAATTCCGAGAACAATGGAAGAGTTCTGAAGCATTTTTAAACGTCAGCGGAATTTTGAAAACAATGGAAGATTTCCGAAGCATTTTTAAACGTCAGCGGAATTCTGTGAACACTGGAAGAGTTCCGAAGCATTTTTAAACTTCAGCGGAATTTGGAGAACAATCGAAGAGTTCCGAATCAATTTTAAAAGTCAGCGGAATTCCGAGAACAATGGAAGAGTTCTGAAGCATTTTTAAACGTCAGTGGAATTCCAAGAACAACGGAAGAGTTCCGAAGCATTTTTAAACATCAGCGGAATTCCGAGAACAATGGAAGAGTTCCGAAGCATTTTTAAATGTAAGAGGAATTCTGAGAACAATGGAAGAGTTCTGAAGCATTTTTAAAAGTCAGCGGAATTCTGAGAACAATAGAAGAGTTGTGAAGCATTTTTAAGCGTCAGCGGAATTCCGAGAACAATGGAAGAATTCCGAAGCATTTTTAAACGTCAGCGGAATTCTGCGAACACTAGAAGAGTTCCGAAGCATTTTTAAACTTCAGCGGAATTTGGAGAACAATCGAAGAGTTCTGAAGCATTTTTAAACATCAGCGGAATTTTGAAAACAATGGAAGATTTCCGAAGCATTTTTAAACGTCAGCGGAATTCCGAGAACAATGGAAGAGTTCCGAAGCATTTTTAAACGTCAACGGAATTCCGAGAACAATAGAAGAGTTGTGAAGCATTTTTAAGCGTCAGCGATATTCCGAGAACAATGTAAGAGTTCCGAAGCATTTTTAAACTTCAGCAGAATTCTGCGAACAATGGAAGAGTTCTGAAGCATTCTTAAACTTCAGCGGAATTCCGAGAACAATGGAGGAGTTTTGAAGCAATTTTAAGCGTCAGCGGAATTCCGACAACAAAGGAAGAGTTCCAAAGCATTTTTAAAAGTAAGCGGAATTCTGAGAACAATAGAAGAGTTGTGAAGCATTTTTAAGCGTCAGCGGAATTCCGAGAACAATGGAAGAATTCCGAAGCATTTTTAAACTTCAAAACTTCAGCAGAATTCCAAGAACAATGGAAGAGTTTCGAAGCATTCTTAAACTTCAGCGGAATTCCGAGAGCAATGGAAGAGTTCCGAAGCATTTTTAAAAGTCAGCGGAATTCCGAGAACAATAGAAGAGTTCCGAAGCATTTTTAAACTTCAGCAGAATTCCTGGATCAATGGAAGAGTTCTGAAGCATTTTTAAAAGTCAGCAGAATTCCGAGAACAATAGAAGGGTACCAAAGCATGTTTAAACTTCAGTGGAATTCTGAGAACAAAGTAAGAGTTCCGAAGCATTTTTAAACTTCACCGGAATTCCGAGAACAATGGAAGAGTTCCGAAGCATTTTTAAACGTCAGCGCAATTCCGAGAACAATGGAAGAGTTCTGAATCATTTTTAAACGTCAGCGGAATTTTGAAAACAATGGAAGATTTCCGAAGCATTTTTAAACGTCAGCGGAATTCTGCGAACACTGGAAGACTTCCGAAGCATTTTTAAACTTCAGCGGAATTTGGAGAACAATCGAAGAGTTCTGAAGCATTTTTAAAAGTCAGCGGAATTCCGAGAACAATGGAAGCTTTGTGAAGCATTTTTAAACGTCAGCGGAATTCCGAGAACAATGGAAGAGTTCCGAAGCATTTTTAAACGTCAGCGGAATTCCGAGAACAATGGAAGAGTTCTGAAGCCTTTTTAAATGTCAGCGGAATTCCGAGAACAATGGAAGAGTTCTGAAGCATTTTTAAAAGTCAGCGGAATTCTGAGAACAATAGAAGAGTTGTGAAGCAATTTTAAGCGTCAGCGGAATTCCGAGAACAATGGAAGAGTTCCGAAGCATTTTTAAACGTCAGCGGAATTCCGAGAACAATGGAAGAGTTCTGAAGCATTTTTAAACTTCAAAACTTCAGCGGAATTCCGAGAACAATGGAAGAGTTCCGAAGCATTTTTAAAAGTCAGCGGAATTCCGAGAACAATGGAAGAGTTCCGAAGCATTTTTAAACTTCAAAACTTCAGCGGAATTCCGAGAACAATGGAAGAGTTCCGAAGCATTTTTAAAAGTCAGCGGAATTCCGAGAACAATGGAAGAGTTCCGAAGCATTTTTAAACGTCAGCGGAATTCTGCGAACACTGGAAGAGTTCCGAAGCATTTTTAAACTTCAGCGGAATTTGGAGAACAATCGAAGAGTTCCGAAGCATTTTTAAAAGTCAGCGGAATTCCGAGAACAATGGAAGAGTTCTGAAGCATTTTTAAAAGTCAGCGGAATTCTGAGAACAATAGAAGAGTTGTGAAGCAATTTTAAGCATCAGCGGAATTCCGAGAACAATGGAAGAGTTCCGAAGCATTTTTAAACGTCAGCGGAATTCCGAGAACAATGGAAGAGTTCTGAAGCATTTTTAAAAGTCAGCGGAATTCCGAGAACAATAGAAGAGTTGTGAAGCATTTTTAAGCATCAGCGGAATTCCGAGAACAATGGAAGAATTCCGAAGCATTTTTAAACTTCAAAACTTCAGCAGAATTCCAAGAACAATGGAAGAGTTTCGAAGCATTCTTAAACTTCAGCGGAATTCCGAGAGCAATGGAAGAGTTCCGAAGCATTTTTAAAAGTCAGCGGAATTCCGATAACAATAGAAGAGTTCCGAAGCATTTTTAAACTTCAGCAGAATTCCTGGATCAATGGAAGAGTTCTGAAGCATTTTTAAAAGTCAGCAGAATTCCGAGAACAATAGAAGGGTACCAAAGCATGTTTAAACTTCAGTGGAATTCTGAGAACAATGTAAGAGTTCCGAAGCATTTTTAAACTTCACCGGAATTCCGAGAACAATGGAAGAGTTCCGAAGCATTTTTAAAAGTCAGCGGAATTCCGAGAACAATGGAAGAGTTCTGAATCATTTTTAAACGTCAGCGGAATTTTGAAAACAATGGAAGATTTCCGAAGCATTTTTAAACTTCAGCGGAATTTGGAGAACAATCGAAGAGTTCTGAAGCATTTTTAAAAGTCAGCGGAATTCCGAGAACACTGGAAGAGTTCCGAAGCATTTTTAAACTTCAGCGGAATTTGGAGAACAATCGAATAGTTCCAAAGCATTTTTAAAAGTCAGCGGAATTCCGAGAACAATGGAAGAGTTCCGAAGCATTTTTAAACGTCAGCGGAATTCCGAGAACAATGGAAGAGTTCTGAAACATTTTTAAAAGTCAGCGGAATTCTGAGAACAATAGAAGAGTTGTGAAGGATTTTTAAGCGTCAGCGGAATTCCGAGAACAATGGAAGAATTCCGAAGCATTTTTAAACTTCAAAACTTCAGCGGAATTCCGAGAACAATGGAAGAGTTCCGAAGCATTTTTAAAAGTCAGCGGAATTCCGAGAACAATGGAAGAGTTCCGAAGCATTTTTAAACTTCAGCGGAATTCCAAGAACAACGGAAGAGTTCCGAAGCATTTTTAAACATCAGCGGAATTCCGAGAACAATGGAAGAATTCCGAAGCATTTTTAAACTTCAAAACTTCAGCGGAATTCCGAGAACAATGGAAGAGTTCCGAAGCATTTTTAAAAGTCAGCGGAATTCCGAGAACAATGGAAGAGTTCTGAAGCATTTTTAAACGTCAGTGGAATTCCAAGAACAACGGAAGAGTTCCGAAGCATTTTTAAACATCAGCGGAATTCCGAGAACAATGGAAGAGTTCCGAAGCATTTTTAAATGTAAGAGGAATTCTGAGAACAATGGAAGAGTTCTGAAGCATTTTTAAAAGTCAGCGGAATTCTGAGAACAATAGAAGAGTTGTGAAGCATTTTTAAGCGTCAGCGGAATTCCGAGAACAATGGAAGAATTCCGAAGCATTTTTAAACGTCAGCGGAATTCTGCGAACACTAGAAGAGTTCCGAAGCATTTTTAAACTTCAGCGGAATTTGGAGAACAATCGAAGAGTTCTGAAGCATTTTTAAACATCAGCGGAATTTTGAAAACAATGGAAGATTTCCGAAGCATTTTTAAACGTCAGCGGAATTCCGAGAACAATGGAAGAGTTCCGAAGCATTTTTAAACGTCAACGGAATTCCGAGAACAATAGAAGAGTTGTGAAGCATTTTTAAGCGTCAGCGATATTCCGAGAACAATGTAAGAGTTCCGAAGCATTTTTAAACTTCAGCAGAATTCTGCGAACAATGGAAGAGTTCTGAAGCATTCTTAAACTTCAGCGGAATTCCGAGAACAATGGAGGAGTTTTGAAGCAATTTTAAGCGTCAGCGGAATTCCGACAACAAAGGAAGAGTTCCAAAGCATTTTTAAAAGTAAGCGGAATTCTGAGAACAATAGAAGAGTTGTGAAGCATTTTTAAGCGTCAGCGGAATTCCGAGAACAATGGAAGAATTCCGAAGCATTTTTAAACTTCAAAACTTCAGCAGAATTCCAAGAACAATGGAAGAGTTTCGAAGCATTCTTAAACTTCAGCGGAATTCCGAGAGCAATGGAAGAGTTCCGAAGCATTTTTAAAAGTCAGCGGAATTCCGAGAACAATAGAAGAGTTCCGAAGCATTTTTAAACTTCAGCAGAATTCCTGGATCAATGGAAGAGTTCTGAAGCATTTTTAAAAGTCAGCAGAATTCCGAGAACAATAGAAGGGTACCAAAGCATGTTTAAACTTCAGTGGAATTCTGAGAACAATGTAAGAGTTCCGAAGCATTTTTAAACTTCACCGGAATTCCGAGAACAATGGAAGAGTTCCGAAGCATTTTTAAACGTCAGCGCAATTCCGAGAACAATGGAAGAGTTCTGAATCATTTTTAAACGTCAGCGGAATTTTGAAAACAATGGAAGATTTCCGAAGCATTTTTAAACGTCAGCGGAATTCTGCGAACACTGGAAGACTTCCGAAGCATTTTTAAACTTCAGCGGAATTTGGAGAACAATCGAAGAGTTCTGAAGCATTTTTAAAAGTCAGCGGAATTCCGAGAACAATGGAAGCTTTGTGAAGCATTTTTAAACGTCAGCGGAATTCCGAGAACAATGGAAGAGTTCCGAAGCATTTTTAAACGTCAGCGGAATTCCGAGAACAATGGAAGAGTTCTGAAGCCTTTTTAAATGTCAGCGGAATTCCGAGAACAATGGAAGAGTTCTGAAGCATTTTTAAAAGTCAGCGGAATTCTGAGAACAATAGAAGAGTTGTGAAGCAATTTTAAGCGTCAGCGGAATTCCGAGAACAATGGAAGAGTTCCGAAGCATTTTTAAACGTCAGCGGAATTCCGAGAACAATGGAAGAGTTCTGAAGCATTTTTAAACTTCAAAACTTCAGCGGAATTCCGAGAACAATGGAAGAGTTCCGAAGCATTTTTAAAAGTCAGCGGAATTCCGAGAACAATGGAAGAGTTCCGAAGCATTTTTAAACGTCAGCGGAATTCTGCGAACACTGGAAGAGTTCCGAAGCATTTTTAAACTTCAGCGGAATTTGGAGAACAATCGAAGAGTTCCGAAGCATTTTTAAAAGTCAGCGGAATTCCGAGAACAATGGAAGAGTTCTGAAGCATTTTTAAAAGTCAGCGGAATTCTGAGAACAATAGAAGAGTTGTGAAGCAATTTTAAGCATCAGCGGAATTCCGAGAACAATGGAAGAGTTCCGAAGCATTTTTAAACGTCAGCGGAATTCCGAGAACAATGGAAGAGTTCTGAAGCATTTTTAAAAGTCAGCGGAATTCCGAGAACAATAGAAGAGTTGTGAAGCATTTTTAAGCATCAGCGGAATTCCGAGAACAATGGAAGAATTCCGAAGCATTTTTAAACTTCAAAACTTCAGCAGAATTCCAAGAACAATGGAAGAGTTTCGAAGCATTCTTAAACTTCAGCGGAATTCCGAGAGCAATGGAAGAGTTCCGAAGCATTTTTAAAAGTCAGCGGAATTCCGATAACAATAGAAGAGTTCCGAAGCATTTTTAAACTTCAGCAGAATTCCTGGATCAATGGAAGAGTTCTGAAGCATTTTTAAAAGTCAGCAGAATTCCGAGAACAATAGAAGGGTACCAAAGCATGTTTAAACTTCAGTGGAATTCTGAGAACAATGTAAGAGTTCCGAAGCATTTTTAAACTTCACCGGAATTCCGAGAACAATGGAAGAGTTCCGAAGCATTTTTAAAAGTCAGCGGAATTCCGAGAACAATGGAAGAGTTCTGAATCATTTTTAAACGTCAGCGGAATTTTGAAAACAATGGAAGATTTCCGAAGCATTTTTAAACTTCAGCGGAATTTGGAGAACAATCGAAGAGTTCTGAAGCATTTTTAAAAGTCAGCGGAATTCCGAGAACACTGGAAGAGTTCCGAAGCATTTTTAAACTTCAGCGGAATTTGGAGAACAATCGAATAGTTCCAAAGCATTTTTAAAAGTCAGCGGAATTCCGAGAACAATGGAAGAGTTCCGAAGCATTTTTAAACGTCAGCGGAATTCCGAGAACAATGGAAGAGTTCTGAAACATTTTTAAAAGTCAGCGGAATTCTGAGAACAATAGAAGAGTTGTGAAGGATTTTTAAGCGTCAGCGGAATTCCGAGAACAATGGAAGAATTCCGAAGCATTTTTAAACTTCAAAACTTCAGCGGAATTCCGAGAACAATGGAAGAGTTCCGAAGCATTTTTAAAAGTCAGCGGAATTCCGAGAACAATGGAAGAGTTCCAAAGCATTTTTAAACTTCAGCGGAATTCCAAGAACAACGGAAGAGTTCCGAAGCATTTTTAAACATCAGCGGAATTCCGAGAACAATGGAAGAATTCCGAAGCATTTTTAAATGTAAGAGGAATTCTGAGAACAATGGAAGAGTTCTGAAGCATTTTTAATAGTCAGCGGAATTCTGAGAACAATAGAAGAGTTGTGAAGCATTTTTAAGCGTCAGCGGAATTCCGAGAACAATGGAAGAATTCCGAAGCATTTTTAAACGTCAGCGGAATTCTGCGAACACTAGAAGAGTTCCGAAGCATTTTTAAACTTCAGCGGAATTTGGAGAACAATCGAAGAGTTCTGAAGCATTTTTAAACATCAGCGGAATTTTGAAAACAATGGAAGATTTCCGAAGCATTTTTAAACGTCAGCGGAATTCCGAGAACAATGGAAGAGTTCCGAAGCATTTTTAAACGTCAACGGAATTCCGAGAACAATAGAAGAGTTGTGAAGCATTTTTAAGCGTCAGCGATATTCCGAGAACAATGTAAGAGTTCCGAAGCATTTTTAAACTTCAGCAGAATTCTGCGAACAATGGAAGAGTTCTGAAGCATTCTTAAACTTCAGCGGAATTCCGAGAACAATGGAGGAGTTTTGAAGCAATTTTAAGCGTCAGCGGAATTCCGACAACAAAGGAAGAGTTCCAAAGCATTTTTAAAAGTAAGCGGAATTCTGAGAACAATAGAAGAGTTGTGAAGCATTTTTAAGCGTCAGCGGAATTCCGAGAACAATGGAAGAATTCCGAAGCATTTTTAAACTTCAAAACTTCAGCAGAATTCCAAGAACAATGGAAGAGTTTCGAAGCATTCTTAAACTTCAGCGGAATTCCGAGAGCAATGGAAGAGTTCCGAAGCATTTTTAAAAGTCAGCGGAATTCCGAGAACAATAGAAGAGTTCCGAAGCATTTTTAAACTTCAGCAGAATTCCTGGATCAATGGAAGAGTTCTGAAGCATTTTTAAAAGTCAGCAGAATTCCGAGAACAATAGAAGGGTACCAAAGCATGTTTAAACTTCAGTGGAATTCTGAGAACAATGTAAGAGTTCCGAAGCATTTTTAAACTTCACCGGAATTCCGAGAACAATGGAAGAGTTCCGAAGCATTTTTAAACGTCAGCGGAATTCCGAGAACAATGGAAGAGTTCTGAATCATTTTTAAACGTCAGCGGAATTTTGAAAACAATGGAAGATTTCCGAAGCATTTTTAAACGTCAGCGGAATTCTGCGAACACTGGAAGACTTCCGAAGCATTTTTAAACTTCAGCGGAATTTGGAGAACAATCGAAGAGTTCTGAAGCATTTTTAAAAGTCAGCGGAATTCCGAGAACAATGGAAGCTTTGTGAAGCATTTTTAAACGTCAGCGGAATTCCGAGAACAATGGAAGAGTTCCGAAGCATTTTTAAACGTCAGCGGAATTCCGAGAACAATGGAAGAGTTCTGAAGCCTTTTTAAATGTCAGCGGAATTCCGAGAACAATGGAAGAGTTCTGAAGCATTTTTAAAAGTCAGCGGAATTCTGAGAACAATAGAAGAGTTGTGAAGCAATTTTAAGCGTCAGCGGAATTCCGAGAACAATGGAAGAGTTCCGAAGCATTTTTAAACGTCAGCGGAATTCCGAGAACAATGGAAGAGTTCTGAAGCATTTTTAAAAGTCAGCGGAATTCTGAGAACAATAGAAGAGTTGTGAAGGATTTTTAAGCGTCAGCAGAATTCCGAGAACAATGGAAGAATTCCGAAGCATTTTTAAACTTCAAAACTTCAGCGGAATTCCGAGAACAATGGAAGAGTTCCGAAGCATTTTTAAAAGTCAGCGGAATTCCGAGAACAATGGAAGAGTTCCGAAGCATTTTTAAACGTCAGCGGAATTCTGCGAACACTGGAAGAGTTCCGAAGCATTTTTAAACTTCAGCGGAATTTGGAGAACAATCGAAGAGTTCCGAAGCATTTTTAAAAGTCAGCGGAATTCCGAGAACAATGGAAGAGTTCTGAAGCATTTTTAAAAGTCAGCGGAATTCTGAGAACAATAGAAGAGTTGTGAAGCAATTTTAAGCATCAGCGGAATTCCGAGAACAATGGAAGAGTTCCGAAGCATTTTTAAACGTCAGCGGAATTCCGAGAACAATGGAAGAGTTCTGAAGCATTTTTAAAAGTCAGCGGAATTCCGAGAACAATAGAAGAGTTGTGAAGCATTTTTAAGCATCAGCGGAATTCCGAGAACAATGGAAGAATTCCGAAGCATTTTTAAACTTCAAAACTTCAGCAGAATTCCAAGAACAATGGAAGAGTTTCGAAGCATTCTTAAACTTCAGCGGAATTCCGAGAGCAATGGAAGAGTTCCGAAGCATTTTTAAAAGTCAGCGGAATTCCGATAACAATAGAAGAGTTCCGAAGCATTTTTAAACTTCAGCAGAATTCCTGGATCAATGGAAGAGTTCTGAAGCATTTTTAAAAGTCAGCAGAATTCCGAGAACAATAGAAGGGTACCAAAGCATGTTTAAACTTCAGTGGAATTCTGAGAACAATGTAAGAGTTCCGAAGCATTTTTAAACTTCACCGGAATTCCGAGAACAATGGAAGAGTTCCGAAGCATTTTTAAAAGTCAGCGGAATTCCGAGAACAATGGAAGAGTTCTGAATCATTTTTAAACGTCAGCGGAATTTTGAAAACAATGGAAGATTTCCGAAGCATTTTTAAACTTCAGCGGAATTTGGAGAACAATCGAAGAGTTCTGAAGCATTTTTAAAAGTCAGCGGAATTCCGAGAACACTGGAAGAGTTCCGAAGCATTTTTAAACTTCAGCGGAATTTGGAGAACAATCGAATAGTTCCAAAGCATTTTTAAAAGTCAGCGGAATTCCGAGAACAATGGAAGAGTTCCGAAGCATTTTTAAACGTCAGCGGAATTCCGAGAACAATGGAAGAGTTCTGAAACATTTTTAAAAGTCAGCGGAATTCTGAGAACAATAGAAGAGTTGTGAAGGATTTTTAAGCGTCAGCGGAATTCCGAGAACAATGGAAGAATTCCGAAGCATTTTTAAACTTCAAAACTTCAGCGGAATTCCGAGAACAATGGAAGAGTTCCGAAGCATTTTTAAAAGTCAGCGGAATTCCGAGAACAATGGAAGAGTTCCGAAGCATTTTTAAACTTCAGCGGAATTTGGAGAACAATCGAAGAGTTCCGAAGCATTTTTAAAAGTCAGCGGAATTCCGAGAACAATGGAAGAGTTCTGAAGCATTTTTAAAAGTCAGCGGAATTCTGAGAACAATAGAAGAGTTGTGAAGCAATTTTAAGCATCAGCGGAATTCCGAGAACAATGGAAGAGTTCCGAAGCATTTTTAAACGTCAGTGGAATTCCGAGAACAATGGAAGAGTTCTGAAGCATTTTTAAAAGTCAGCGGAATTCTGAGAACAATAGAAGAGTTGTGAAGCAATTTTAAGCATCAGCGGAATTCCGAGAACAATGGAAGAGTTCCGAAGCATTTTTAAACGTCAGTGGAATTCCGAGAACAATGGAAGAGTTCTGAAGCATTTTTAAAAGTCAGCGGAATTCTGAGAACAATAGAAGAGTTGTGAAGGATTTTTAAGCGTCAGCGGAATTCCGAGAACAATGGAAGAATTCCGAAGCATTTTTAAACTTCAAAACTTCAGCGGAATTCCGAGAACAATGGAAGAGTTCCGAAGCATTTTTAAAAGTCAGTGGAATTCCGAGAACAATGGAAGAGTTCCGAAGCATTTTTAAACTTCAGCGGAATTTTGAAAACAATGGAAGATTTCCGAAGCATTTTTAAACGTCAGCGGAATTCCGAGAACAATGGAAGAGTTCCGAAGCATTTTTAAATGTCAGCGGAATTCCGAGAACAATAGAAGAGTTGTGAAGCATTTTTAAGCGTCAGCGGAATTCCGAGAACAATGGAAGAGTTCCGAAGCATTTTTAAATGTCAGCGGAATTCTGAGAACAGTGGAAGAGTTCCGAAGCATTTTTAAACTTCAGCAGAATTCCGAGAACAATGGAAGAGTTCCGAAGCATACTTAAACTTCAGCAGAATTCCGAGAACAATGGAAGAGTTCTGAAGCATTTTTTAAAGTCAGCGGAATAACGAGAACAATGGAAGAGTTGTGAAGCATTTTTAAACGTCAGCGGAATTCCAGAACAATGGAAGAGTTCTGAAGCATTTTTAAATGTCAGCGGAATTCCGAGAACAATGGAAGAGTTCTGAAGCATTTTTAAACGTCAGCGGATTTTGAAAACAATGGAAGATTTCCGAAGCATTTTTAAACGTCAGCGGAATTCTGTGAACACTGGAAGAGTTCCGAAGCATTTTTAAACTTCAGCGGAATTTGGAGAACAATCGAAGAGTTCCGAATCAATTTTAAAAGTCAGCGGAATTCCGAGAACAATGGAAAGGTTGTGAAGCATTTTTAAACGTCAGTGGAATTCCAAGAACAACGGAAGAGTACCGAAGCATTTTTAAACGTCAGCGGAATTCCGAGAACAATGGAAGAGTTCCGAAGCATTTTTAAATGTCAGCGGAATTCTGAGAACAATGGAAGAGTTCCGAAGCATTTTTAAACTTCAGCAGAATTCCGAGAACAATGGAAGAGTTCCGAAGCATTTTTAAACGTCAGCGGAATTCTGCGAACACTGGAAGAGTTCCGAAGCATTTTTAAACTTCAGCGGAATTTGGAGAACAATCGAAGAGTTCCGAAGCATTTTTAAAAGTCAGCGGAATTCCGAGAACAATGGAAGAGTTCTGAAGCATTTTTAAAAGTCAGCGGAATTCTGAGAACAATAGAAGAGTTGTGAAGCAATTTTAAGCATCAGCGGAATTCCGAGAACAATGGAAGAGTTCCGAAGCATTTTTAAACGTCAGCGGAATTCCGAGAACAATGGAAGAGTTCTGAAGCATTTTTAAAAGTCAGCGGAATTCCGAGAACAATAGAAGAGTTGTGAAGCATTTTTAAGCATCAGCGGAATTCCGAGAACAATGGAAGAATTCCGAAGCATTTTTAAACTTCAAAACTTCAGCAGAATTCCAAGAACAATGGAAGAGTTTCGAAGCATTCTTAAACTTCAGCGGAATTCCGAGAGCAATGGAAGAGTTCCGAAGCATTTTTAAAAGTCAGCGGAATTCCGATAACAATAGAAGAGTTCCGAAGCATTTTTAAACTTCAGCAGAATTCCTGGATCAATGGAAGAGTTCTGAAGCATTTTTAAAAGTCAGCAGAATTCCGAGAACAATAGAAGGGTACCAAAGCATGTTTAAACTTCAGTGGAATTCTGAGAACAATGTAAGAGTTCCGAAGCATTTTTAAACTTCACCGGAATTCCGAGAACAATGGAAGAGTTCCGAAGCATTTTTAAAAGTCAGCGGAATTCCGAGAACAATGGAAGAGTTCTGAATCATTTTTAAACGTCAGCGGAATTTTGAAAACAATGGAAGATTTCCGAAGCATTTTTAAACTTCAGCGGAATTTGGAGAACAATCGAAGAGTTCTGAAGCATTTTTAAAAGTCAGCGGAATTCCGAGAACACTGGAAGAGTTCCGAAGCATTTTTAAACTTCAGCGGAATTTGGAGAACAATCGAATAGTTCCAAAGCATTTTTAAAAGTCAGCGGAATTCCGAGAACAATGGAAGAGTTCCGAAGCATTTTTAAACGTCAGCGGAATTCCGAGAACAATGGAAGAGTTCTGAAACATTTTTAAAAGTCAGCGGAATTCTGAGAACAATAGAAGAGTTGTGAAGGATTTTTAAGCGTCAGCGGAATTCCGAGAACAATGGAAGAATTCCGAAGCATTTTTAAACTTCAAAACTTCAGCGGAATTCCGAGAACAATGGAAGAGTTCCGAAGCATTTTTAAAAGT
Organism: Phyllobates terribilis; assembly: GCF_046119375.1. NCBI lineage: Eukaryota > Metazoa > Chordata > Amphibia > Anura > Dendrobatidae > Phyllobates > Phyllobates terribilis. The sequence continues at coordinate 6,129,621 of NW_027362788.1, read as the reverse complement.
CAGCGGAATTCCGAGAACAATGGAAGAGTTCCGAAGCATTTTTAAACTTCAGCGGAATTCCAAGAACAACGGAAGAGTTCCGAAGCATTTTTAAACATCAGCGGAATTCCGAGAACAATGGAAGAATTCCGAAGCATTTTTAAACTTCAAAACTTCAGCGGAATTCCGAGAACAATGGAAGAGTTCCGAAGCATTTTTAAAAGTCAGCGGAATTCCGAGAACAATGGAAGAGTTCTGAAGCATTTTTAAACGTCAGTGGAATTCCAAGAACAACGGAAGAGTTCCGAAGCATTTTTAAACATCAGCGGAATTCCGAGAACAATGGAAGAGTTCCGAAGCATTTTTAAATGTAAGAGGAATTCTGAGAACAATGGAAGAGTTCTGAAGCATTTTTAAAAGTCAGCGGAATTCTGAGAACAATAGAAGAGTTGTGAAGCATTTTTAAGCGTCAGCGGAATTCCGAGAACAATGGAAGAATTCCGAAGCATTTTTAAACGTCAGCGGAATTCTGCGAACACTAGAAGAGTTCCGAAGCATTTTTAAACTTCAGCGGAATTTGGAGAACAATCGAAGAGTTCTGAAGCATTTTTAAACATCAGCGGAATTTTGAAAACAATGGAAGATTTCCGAAGCATTTTTAAACGTCAGCGGAATTCCGAGAACAATGGAAGAGTTCCGAAGCATTTTTAAACGTCAACGGAATTCCGAGAACAATAGAAGAGTTGTGAAGCATTTTTAAGCGTCAGCGATATTCCGAGAACAATGTAAGAGTTCCGAAGCATTTTTAAACTTCAGCAGAATTCTGCGAACAATGGAAGAGTTCTGAAGCATTCTTAAACTTCAGCGGAATTCCGAGAACAATGGAGGAGTTTTGAAGCAATTTTAAGCGTCAGCGGAATTCCGACAACAAAGGAAGAGTTCCAAAGCATTTTTAAAAGTAAGCGGAATTCTGAGAACAATAGAAGAGTTGTGAAGCATTTTTAAGCGTCAGCGGAATTCCGAGAACAATGGAAGAATTCCGAAGCATTTTTAAACTTCAAAACTTCAGCAGAATTCCAAGAACAATGGAAGAGTTTCGAAGCATTCTTAAACTTCAGCGGAATTCCGAGAGCAATGGAAGAGTTCCGAAGCATTTTTAAAAGTCAGCGGAATTCCGAGAACAATAGAAGAGTTCCGAAGCATTTTTAAACTTCAGCAGAATTCCTGGATCAATGGAAGAGTTCTGAAGCATTTTTAAAAGTCAGCAGAATTCCGAGAACAATAGAAGGGTACCAAAGCATGTTTAAACTTCAGTGGAATTCTGAGAACAATGTAAGAGTTCCGAAGCATTTTTAAACTTCACCGGAATTCCGAGAACAATGGAAGAGTTCCGAAGCATTTTTAAACGTCAGCGCAATTCCGAGAACAATGGAAGAGTTCTGAATCATTTTTAAACGTCAGCGGAATTTTGAAAACAATGGAAGATTTCCGAAGCATTTTTAAACGTCAGCGGAATTCTGCGAACACTGGAAGACTTCCGAAGCATTTTTAAACTTCAGCGGAATTTGGAGAACAATCGAAGAGTTCTGAAGCATTTTTAAAAGTCAGCGGAATTCCGAGAACAATGGAAGCTTTGTGAAGCATTTTTAAACGTCAGCGGAATTCCGAGAACAATGGAAGAGTTCCGAAGCATTTTTAAACGTCAGCGGAATTCCGAGAACAATGGAAGAGTTCTGAAGCCTTTTTAAATGTCAGCGGAATTCCGAGAACAATGGAAGAGTTCTGAAGCATTTTTAAAAGTCAGCGGAATTCTGAGAACAATAGAAGAGTTGTGAAGCAATTTTAAGCGTCAGCGGAATTCCGAGAACAATGGAAGAGTTCCGAAGCATTTTTAAACGTCAGCGGAATTCCGAGAACAATGGAAGAGTTCTGAAGCATTTTTAAACTTCAAAACTTCAGCGGAATTCCGAGAACAATGGAAGAGTTCCGAAGCATTTTTAAAAGTCAGCGGAATTCCGAGAACAATGGAAGAGTTCCGAAGCATTTTTAAACGTCAGCGGAATTCTGCGAACACTGGAAGAGTTCCGAAGCATTTTTAAACTTCAGCGGAATTTGGAGAACAATCGAAGAGTTCCGAAGCATTTTTAAAAGTCAGCGGAATTCCGAGAACAATGGAAGAGTTCTGAAGCATTTTTAAAAGTCAGCGGAATTCTGAGAACAATAGAAGAGTTGTGAAGCAATTTTAAGCATCAGCGGAATTCCGAGAACAATGGAAGAGTTCCGAAGCATTTTTAAACGTCAGCGGAATTCCGAGAACAATGGAAGAGTTCTGAAGCATTTTTAAAAGTCAGCGGAATTCCGAGAACAATAGAAGAGTTGTGAAGCATTTTTAAGCATCAGCGGAATTCCGAGAACAATGGAAGAATTCCGAAGCATTTTTAAACTTCAAAACTTCAGCAGAATTCCAAGAACAATGGAAGAGTTTCGAAGCATTCTTAAACTTCAGCGGAATTCCGAGAGCAATGGAAGAGTTCCGAAGCATTTTTAAAAGTCAGCGGAATTCCGATAACAATAGAAGAGTTCCGAAGCATTTTTAAACTTCAGCAGAATTCCTGGATCAATGGAAGAGTTCTGAAGCATTTTTAAAAGTCAGCAGAATTCCGAGAACAATAGAAGGGTACCAAAGCATGTTTAAACTTCAGTGGAATTCTGAGAACAATGTAAGAGTTCCGAAGCATTTTTAAACTTCACCGGAATTCCGAGAACAATGGAAGAGTTCCGAAGCATTTTTAAAAGTCAGCGGAATTCCGAGAACAATGGAAGAGTTCTGAATCATTTTTAAACGTCAGCGGAATTTTGAAAACAATGGAAGATTTCCGAAGCATTTTTAAACTTCAGCGGAATTTGGAGAACAATCGAAGAGTTCTGAAGCATTTTTAAAAGTCAGCGGAATTCCGAGAACACTGGAAGAGTTCCGAAGCATTTTTAAACTTCAGCGGAATTTGGAGAACAATCGAATAGTTCCAAAGCATTTTTAAAAGTCAGCGGAATTCCGAGAACAATGGAAGAGTTCCGAAGCATTTTTAAACGTCAGCGGAATTCCGAGAACAATGGAAGAGTTCTGAAACATTTTTAAAAGTCAGCGGAATTCTGAGAACAATAGAAGAGTTGTGAAGGATTTTTAAGCGTCAGCGGAATTCCGAGAACAATGGAAGAATTCCGAAGCATTTTTAAACTTCAAAACTTCAGCGGAATTCCGAGAACAATGGAAGAGTTCCGAAGCATTTTTAAAAGTCAGCGGAATTCCGAGAACAATGGAAGAGTTCCAAAGCATTTTTAAACTTCAGCGGAATTCCAAGAACAACGGAAGAGTTCCGAAGCATTTTTAAACATCAGCGGAATTCCGAGAACAATGGAAGAATTCCGAAGCATTTTTAAATGTAAGAGGAATTCTGAGAACAATGGAAGAGTTCTGAAGCATTTTTAAAAGTCAGCGGAATTCTGAGAACAATAGAAGAGTTGTGAAGCATTTTTAAGCGTCAGCGGAATTCCGAGAACAATGGAAGAATTCCGAAGCATTTTTAAACGTCAGCGGAATTCTGCGAACACTAGAAGAGTTCCGAAGCATTTTTAAACTTCAGCGGAATTTGGAGAACAATCGAAGAGTTCTGAAGCATTTTTAAACATCAGCGGAATTTTGAAAACAATGGAAGATTTCCGAAGCATTTTTAAACGTCAGCGGAATTCCGAGAACAATGGAAGAGTTCCGAAGCATTTTTAAACGTCAACGGAATTCCGAGAACAATAGAAGAGTTGTGAAGCATTTTTAAGCGTCAGCGATATTCCGAGAACAATGTAAGAGTTCCGAAGCATTTTTAAACTTCAGCAGAATTCTGCGAACAATGGAAGAGTTCTGAAGCATTCTTAAACTTCAGCGGAATTCCGAGAACAATGGAGGAGTTTTGAAGCAATTTTAAGCGTCAGCGGAATTCCGACAACAAAGGAAGAGTTCCAAAGCATTTTTAAAAGTAAGCGGAATTCTGAGAACAATAGAAGAGTTGTGAAGCATTTTTAAGCGTCAGCGGAATTCCGAGAACAATGGAAGAATTCCGAAGCATTTTTAAACTTCAAAACTTCAGCAGAATTCCAAGAACAATGGAAGAGTTTCGAAGCATTCTTAAACTTCAGCGGAATTCCGAGAGCAATGGAAGAGTTCCGAAGCATTTTTAAAAGTCAGCGGAATTCCGAGAACAATAGAAGAGTTCCGAAGCATTTTTAAACTTCAGCAGAATTCCTGGATCAATGGAAGAGTTCTGAAGCATTTTTAAAAGTCAGCAGAATTCCGAGAACAATAGAAGGGTACCAAAGCATGTTTAAACTTCAGTGGAATTCTGAGAACAATGTAAGAGTTCCGAAGCATTTTTAAACTTCACCGGAATTCCGAGAACAATGGAAGAGTTCCGAAGCATTTTTAAACGTCAGCGGAATTCCGAGAACAATGGAAGAGTTCTGAATCATTTTTAAACGTCAGCGGAATTTTGAAAACAATGGAAGATTTCCGAAGCATTTTTAAACGTCAGCGGAATTCTGCGAACACTGGAAGACTTCCGAAGCATTTTTAAACTTCAGCGGAATTTGGAGAACAATCGAAGAGTTCTGAAGCATTTTTAAAAGTCAGCGGAATTCCGAGAACAATGGAAGCTTTGTGAAGCATTTTTAAACGTCAGCGGAATTCCGAGAACAATGGAAGAGTTCCGAAGCATTTTTAAACGTCAGCGGAATTCCGAGAACAATGGAAGAGTTCTGAAGCCTTTTTAAATGTCAGCGGAATTCCGAGAACAATGGAAGAGTTCTGAAGCATTTTTAAAAGTCAGCGGAATTCTGAGAACAATAGAAGAGTTGTGAAGCAATTTTAAGCGTCAGCGGAATTCCGAGAACAATGGAAGAGTTCCGAAGCATTTTTAAACGTCAGCGGAATTCCGAGAACAATGGAAGAGTTCTGAAGCATTTTTAAAAGTCAGCGGAATTCTGAGAACAATAGAAGAGTTGTGAAGGATTTTTAAGCGTCAGCAGAATTCCGAGAACAATGGAAGAATTCCGAAGCATTTTTAAACTTCAAAACTTCAGCGGAATTCCGAGAACAATGGAAGAGTTCCGAAGCATTTTTAAAAGTCAGCGGAATTCCGAGAACAATGGAAGAGTTCCGAAGCATTTTTAAACGTCAGCGGAATTCTGCGAACACTGGAAGAGTTCCGAAGCATTTTTAAACTTCAGCGGAATTTGGAGAACAATCGAAGAGTTCCGAAGCATTTTTAAAAGTCAGCGGAATTCCGAGAACAATGGAAGAGTTCTGAAGCATTTTTAAAAGTCAGCGGAATTCTGAGAACAATAGAAGAGTTGTGAAGCAATTTTAAGCATCAGCGGAATTCCGAGAACAATGGAAGAGTTCCGAAGCATTTTTAAACGTCAGCGGAATTCCGAGAACAATGGAAGAGTTCTGAAGCATTTTTAAAAGTCAGCGGAATTCCGAGAACAATAGAAGAGTTGTGAAGCATTTTTAAGCATCAGCGGAATTCCGAGAACAATGGAAGAATTCCGAAGCATTTTTAAACTTCAAAACTTCAGCAGAATTCCAAGAACAATGGAAGAGTTTCGAAGCATTCTTAAACTTCAGCGGAATTCCGAGAGCAATGGAAGAGTTCCGAAGCATTTTTAAAAGTCAGCGGAATTCCGATAACAATAGAAGAGTTCCGAAGCATTTTTAAACTTCAGCAGAATTCCTGGATCAATGGAAGAGTTCTGAAGCATTTTTAAAAGTCAGCAGAATTCCGAGAACAATAGAAGGGTACCAAAGCATGTTTAAACTTCAGTGGAATTCTGAGAACAATGTAAGAGTTCCGAAGCATTTTTAAACTTCACCGGAATTCCGAGAACAATGGAAGAGTTCCGAAGCATTTTTAAAAGTCAGCGGAATTCCGAGAACAATGGAAGAGTTCTGAATCATTTTTAAACGTCAGCGGAATTTTGAAAACAATGGAAGATTTCCGAAGCATTTTTAAACTTCAGCGGAATTTGGAGAACAATCGAAGAGTTCTGAAGCATTTTTAAAAGTCAGCGGAATTCCGAGAACACTGGAAGAGTTCCGAAGCATTTTTAAACTTCAGCGGAATTTGGAGAACAATCGAATAGTTCCAAAGCATTTTTAAAAGTCAGCGGAATTCCGAGAACAATGGAAGAGTTCCGAAGCATTTTTAAACGTCAGCGGAATTCCGAGAACAATGGAAGAGTTCTGAAACATTTTTAAAAGTCAGCGGAATTCTGAGAACAATAGAAGAGTTGTGAAGGATTTTTAAGCGTCAGCGGAATTCCGAGAACAATGGAAGAATTCCGAAGCATTTTTAAACTTCAAAACTTCAGCGGAATTCCGAGAACAATGGAAGAGTTCCGAAGCATTTTTAAAAGTCAGCGGAATTCCGAGAACAATGGAAGAGTTCCGAAGCATTTTTAAACTTCAGCGGAATTTGGAGAACAATCGAAGAGTTCCGAAGCATTTTTAAAAGTCAGCGGAATTCCGAGAACAATGGAAGAGTTCTGAAGCATTTTTAAAAGTCAGCGGAATTCTGAGAACAATAGAAGAGTTGTGAAGCAATTTTAAGCATCAGCGGAATTCCGAGAACAATGGAAGAGTTCCGAAGCATTTTTAAACGTCAGTGGAATTCCGAGAACAATGGAAGAGTTCTGAAGCATTTTTAAAAGTCAGCGGAATTCTGAGAACAATAGAAGAGTTGTGAAGGATTTTTAAGCGTCAGCGGAATTCCGAGAACAATGGAAGAATTCCGAAGCATTTTTAAACTTCAAAACTTCAGCGGAATTCCGAGAACAATGGAAGAGTTCCGAAGCATTTTTAAAAGTCAGTGGAATTCCGAGAACAATGGAAGAGTTCCGAAGCATTTTTAAACGTCAGCGGAATTCTGCGAACACTGGAAGAGTTCCGAAGCATTTTTAAACTTCAGCGGAATTTTGAAAACAATGGAAGATTTCCGAAGCATTTTTAAACGTCAGCGGAATTCCGAGAACAATGGAAGAGTTCCGAAGCATTTTTAAATGTCAGCGGAATTCCGAGAACAATAGAAGAGTTGTGAAGCATTTTTAAGCGTCAGCGGAATTCCGAGAACAATGGAAGAGTTCCGAAGCATTTTTAAATGTCAGCGGAATTCTGAGAACAGTGGAAGAGTTCCGAAGCATTTTTAAACTTCAGCAGAATTCCGAGAACAATGGAAGAGTTCCGAAGCATACTTAAACTTCAGCAGAATTCCGAGAACAATGGAAGAGTTCTGAAGCATTTTTTAAAGTCAGCGGAATAACGAGAACAATGGAAGAGTTGTGAAGCATTTTTAAACGTCAGCGGAATTCCAGAACAATGGAAGAGTTCTGAAGCATTTTTAAATGTCAGCGGAATTCCGAGAACAATGGAAGAGTTCTGAAGCATTTTTAAACGTCAGCGGATTTTGAAAACAATGGAAGATTTCCGAAGCATTTTTAAACGTCAGCGGAATTCTGTGAACACTGGAAGAGTTCCGAAGCATTTTTAAACTTCAGCGGAATTTGGAGAACAATCGAAGAGTTCCGAATCAATTTTAAAAGTCAGCGGAATTCCGAGAACAATGGAAAGGTTGTGAAGCATTTTTAAACGTCAGTGGAATTCCAAGAACAACGGAAGAGTACCGAAGCATTTTTAAACGTCAGCGGAATTCCGAGAACAATGGAAGAGTTCCGAAGCATTTTTAAATGTCAGCGGAATTCTGAGAACAATGGAAGAGTTCCGAAGCATTTTTAAACTTCAGCAGAATTCCGAGAACAATGGAAGAGTTCCGAAGCATACTTAAACTTCAGCAGAATTCCGAGAACAATGGAAGAGTTCCGAAGCATTTTTAAACTTCAAAACTTCAGCAGAATTCCGAGAACAATGGAAGAGTTCTGAATCATTTTTAAACGTCAGCGGAATTTTGAAAACAATGGAAGATTTCCGAAGCATTTTTAAACTTCAGCGGAATTTGGAGAACAATCGAAGAGTTCTGAAGCATTTTTAAAAGTCAGCGGAATTCCGAGAACACTGGAAGAGTTCCGAAGCATTTTTAAACTTCAGCGGAATTTGGAGAACAATCGAATAGTTCCAAAGCATTTTTAAAAGTCAGCGGAATTCCGAGAACAATGGAAGAGTTCCGAAGCATTTTTAAACGTCAGCGGAATTCCGAGAACAATGGAAGAGTTCTGAAACATTTTTAAAAGTCAGCGGAATTCTGAGAACAATAGAAGAGTTGTGAAGGATTTTTAAGCGTCAGCGGAATTCCGAGAACAATGGAAGAATTCCGAAGCATTTTTAAACTTCAAAACTTCAGCGGAATTCCGAGAACAATGGAAGAGTTCCGAAGCATTTTTAAAAGTCAGCGGAATTCCGAGAACAATGGAAGAGTTCCAAAGCATTTTTAAACTTCAGCGGAATTCCAAGAACAACGGAAGAGTTCCGAAGCATTTTTAAACATCAGCGGAATTCCGAGAACAATGGAAGAATTCCGAAGCATTTTTAAATGTAAGAGGAATTCTGAGAACAATGGAAGAGTTCTGAAGCATTTTTAAAAGTCAGCGGAATTCTGAGAACAATAGAAGAGTTGTGAAGCATTTTTAAGCGTCAGCGGAATTCCGAGAACAATGGAAGAATTCCGAAGCATTTTTAAACGTCAGCGGAATTCTGCGAACACTAGAAGAGTTCCGAAGCATTTTTAAACTTCAGCGGAATTTGGAGAACAATCGAAGAGTTCTGAAGCATTTTTAAACATCAGCGGAATTTTGAAAACAATGGAAGATTTCCGAAGCATTTTTAAACGTCAGCGGAATTCCGAGAACAATGGAAGAGTTCCGAAGCATTTTTAAACGTCAACGGAATTCCGAGAACAATAGAAGAGTTGTGAAGCATTTTTAAGCGTCAGCGATATTCCGAGAACAATGTAAGAGTTCCGAAGCATTTTTAAACTTCAGCAGAATTCTGCGAACAATGGAAGAGTTCTGAAGCATTCTTAAACTTCAGCGGAATTCCGAGAACAATGGAGGAGTTTTGAAGCAATTTTAAGCGTCAGCGGAATTCCGACAACAAAGGAAGAGTTCCAAAGCATTTTTAAAAGTAAGCGGAATTCTGAGAACAATAGAAGAGTTGTGAAGCATTTTTAAGCGTCAGCGGAATTCCGAGAACAATGGAAGAATTCCGAAGCATTTTTAAACTTCAAAACTTCAGCAGAATTCCAAGAACAATGGAAGAGTTTCGAAGCATTCTTAAACTTCAGCGGAATTCCGAGAGCAATGGAAGAGTTCCGAAGCATTTTTAAAAGTCAGCGGAATTCCGAGAACAATAGAAGAGTTCCGAAGCATTTTTAAACTTCAGCAGAATTCCTGGATCAATGGAAGAGTTCTGAAGCATTTTTAAAAGTCAGCAGAATTCCGAGAACAATAGAAGGGTACCAAAGCATGTTTAAACTTCAGTGGAATTCTGAGAACAATGTAAGAGTTCCGAAGCATTTTTAAACTTCACCGGAATTCCGAGAACAATGGAAGAGTTCCGAAGCATTTTTAAACGTCAGCGGAATTCCGAGAACAATGGAAGAGTTCTGAATCATTTTTAAACGTCAGCGGAATTTTGAAAACAATGGAAGATTTCCGAAGCATTTTTAAACGTCAGCGGAATTCTGCGAACACTGGAAGACTTCCGAAGCATTTTTAAACTTCAGCGGAATTTGGAGAACAATCGAAGAGTTCTGAAGCATTTTTAAAAGTCAGCGGAATTCCGAGAACAATGGAAGCTTTGTGAAGCATTTTTAAACGTCAGCGGAATTCCGAGAACAATGGAAGAGTTCCGAAGCATTTTTAAACGTCAGCGGAATTCCGAGAACAATGGAAGAGTTCTGAAGCCTTTTTAAATGTCAGCGGAATTCCGAGAACAATGGAAGAGTTCTGAAGCATTTTTAAAAGTCAGCGGAATTCTGAGAACAATAGAAGAGTTGTGAAGCAATTTTAAGCGTCAGCGGAATTCCGAGAACAATGGAAGAGTTCCGAAGCATTTTTAAACGTCAGCGGAATTCCGAGAACAATGGAAGAGTTCTGAAGCATTTTTAAAAGTCAGCGGAATTCTGAGAACAATAGAAGAGTTGTGAAGGATTTTTAAGCGTCAGCAGAATTCCGAGAACAATGGAAGAATTCCGAAGCATTTTTAAACTTCAAAACTTCAGCGGAATTCCGAGAACAATGGAAGAGTTCCGAAGCATTTTTAAAAGTCAGCGGAATTCCGAGAACAATGGAAGAGTTCCGAAGCATTTTTAAACGTCAGCGGAATTCTGCGAACACTGGAAGAGTTCCGAAGCATTTTTAAACTTCAGCGGAATTTGGAGAACAATCGAAGAGTTCCGAAGCATTTTTAAAAGTCAGCGGAATTCCGAGAACAATGGAAGAGTTCTGAAGCATTTTTAAAAGTCAGCGGAATTCTGAGAACAATAGAAGAGTTGTGAAGCAATTTTAAGCATCAGCGGAATTCCGAGAACAATGGAAGAGTTCCGAAGCATTTTTAAACGTCAGCGGAATTCCGAGAACAATGGAAGAGTTCTGAAGCATTTTTAAAAGTCAGCGGAATTCCGAGAACAATAGAAGAGTTGTGAAGCATTTTTAAGCATCAGCGGAATTCCGAGAACAATGGAAGAATTCCGAAGCATTTTTAAACTTCAAAACTTCAGCAGAATTCCAAGAACAATGGAAGAGTTTCGAAGCATTCTTAAACTTCAGCGGAATTCCGAGAGCAATGGAAGAGTTCCGAAGCATTTTTAAAAGTCAGCGGAATTCCGATAACAATAGAAGAGTTCCGAAGCATTTTTAAACTTCAGCAGAATTCCTGGATCAATGGAAGAGTTCTGAAGCATTTTTAAAAGTCAGCAGAATTCCGAGAACAATAGAAGGGTACCAAAGCATGTTTAAACTTCAGTGGAATTCTGAGAACAATGTAAGAGTTCCGAAGCATTTTTAAACTTCACCGGAATTCCGAGAACAATGGAAGAGTTCCGAAGCATTTTTAAAAGTCAGCGGAATTCCGAGAACAATGGAAGAGTTCTGAATCATTTTTAAACGTCAGCGGAATTTTGAAAACAATGGAAGATTTCCGAAGCATTTTTAAACTTCAGCGGAATTTGGAGAACAATCGAAGAGTTCTGAAGCATTTTTAAAAGTCAGCGGAATTCCGAGAACACTGGAAGAGTTCCGAAGCATTTTTAAACTTCAGCGGAATTTGGAGAACAATCGAATAGTTCCAAAGCATTTTTAAAAGTCAGCGGAATTCCGAGAACAATGGAAGAGTTCCGAAGCATTTTTAAACGTCAGCGGAATTCCGAGAACAATGGAAGAGTTCTGAAACATTTTTAAAAGTCAGCGGAATTCTGAGAACAATAGAAGAGTTGTGAAGGATTTTTAAGCGTCAGCGGAATTCCGAGAACAATGGAAGAATTCCGAAGCATTTTTAAACTTCAAAACTTCAGCGGAATTCCGAGAACAATGGAAGAGTTCCGAAGCATTTTTAAAAGTCAGCGGAATTCCGAGAACAATGGAAGAGTTCCGAAGCATTTTTAAACTTCAGCGGAATTTGGAGAACAATCGAAGAGTTCCGAAGCATTTTTAAAAGTCAGCGGAATTCCGAGAACAATGGAAGAGTTCTGAAGCATTTTTAAAAGTCAGCGGAATTCTGAGAACAATAGAAGAGTTGTGAAGCAATTTTAAGCATCAGCGGAATTCCGAGAACAATGGAAGAGTTCCGAAGCATTTTTAAACGTCAGTGGAATTCCGAGAACAATGGAAGAGTTCTGAAGCATTTTTAAAAGTCAGCGGAATTCTGAGAACAATAGAAGAGTTGTGAAGGATTTTTAAGCGTCAGCGGAATTCCGAGAACAATGGAAGAATTCCGAAGCATTTTTAAACTTCAAAACTTCAGCGGAATTCCGAGAACAATGGAAGAGTTCCGAAGCATTTTTAAAAGTCAGTGGAATTCCGAGAACAATGGAAGAGTTCCGAAGCATTTTTAAACGTCAGCGGAATTCTGCGAACACTGGAAGAGTTCCGAAGCATTTTTAAACTTCAGCGGAATTTTGAAAACAATGGAAGATTTCCGAAGCATTTTTAAACGTCAGCGGAATTCCGAGAACAATGGAAGAGTTCCGAAGCATTTTTAAATGTCAGCGGAATTCCGAGAACAATAGAAGAGTTGTGAAGCATTTTTAAGCGTCAGCGGAATTCCGAGAACAATGGAAGAGTTCCGAAGCATTTTTAAATGTCAGCGGAATTCTGAGAACAGTGGAAGAGTTCCGAAGCATTTTTAAACTTCAGCAGAATTCCGAGAACAATGGAAGAGTTCCGAAGCATACTTAAACTTCAGCAGAATTCCGAGAACAATGGAAGAGTTCTGAAGCATTTTTTAAAGTCAGCGGAATAACGAGAACAATGGAAGAGTTGTGAAGCATTTTTAAACGTCAGCGGAATTCCAGAACAATGGAAGAGTTCTGAAGCATTTTTAAATGTCAGCGGAATTCCGAGAACAATGGAAGAGTTCTGAAGCATTTTTAAACGTCAGCGGATTTTGAAAACAATGGAAGATTTCCGAAGCATTTTTAAACGTCAGCGGAATTCTGTGAACACTGGAAGAGTTCCGAAGCATTTTTAAACTTCAGCGGAATTTGGAGAACAATCGAAGAGTTCCGAATCAATTTTAAAAGTCAGCGGAATTCCGAGAACAATGGAAAGGTTGTGAAGCATTTTTAAACGTCAGTGGAATTCCAAGAACAACGGAAGAGTACCGAAGCATTTTTAAACGTCAGCGGAATTCCGAGAACAATGGAAGAGTTCCGAAGCATTTTTAAATGTCAGCGGAATTCTGAGAACAATGGAAGAGTTCCGAAGCATTTTTAAACTTCAGCAGAATTCCGAGAACAATGGAAGAGTTCCGAAGCATACTTAAACTTCAGCAGAATTCCGAGAACAATGGAAGAGTTCCGAAGCATTTTTAAACTTCAAAACTTCAGCAGAATTCCGAGAACAATGGAAGAGTTCCGAAGCATTCTTAAACTTCAGCGGAATTCCGAGAACAATGGAAGAGTTCCGAAGCATTTTTAAAAGTCAGCGGAATTCCGAGAACAATGGAAGAGTTCCGAAGCATTTTTAAAAGTCAGCAGAATTCCGAGAACAATAGAAGGGTAACAAAGCATGTTTAAACTTCAGCGGAATTCTGAGAACAATGTAAGAGTTCCGAAGAATTTTTAAACTTCACCGGAATTCCGAGAACAATGGAAGAGTTCCGAAGCATTTTTAAACGTCAGCGGAATTCCGAGAACAATGGAAGAGTTCTGAAGCATTTTTAAATGTCAGCGGAATTCCGAGAACAATGGAAGAGTTCCGAAGCATTTTTAAATGTCAGCGGAATTCTGAGAACAGTGGAAGAGTTCCGAAGCATTCTTAAACTTCAGCGGAATTTGGAGAACAATCGAAGAGTTCTGAAGCATTTTTAAAAGTCAGCGGAATTCCGAGAACAATGGAAGCTTTGTGAAGCATTTTTAAACGTCAGCGGAATTCCGAGAACAATGGAAGAGTTCCGAAGCATTTTTAAACGTCAGCGGAATTCCGAGAACAATGGAAGAGTTCTGAAGCCTTTTTAAATGTCAGCGGAATTCCGAGAACAATGGAAGAGTTCTGAAGCATTTTTAAAAGTCAGCGGAATTCTGAGAACAATAGAAGAGTTGTGAAGCAATTTTAAGCGTCAGCGGAATTCCGAGAACAATGGAAGAGTTCCGAAGCATTTTTAAACGTCAGCGGAATTCCGAGAACAATGGAAGAGTTCTGAAGCATTTTTAAAAGTCAGCGGAATTCTGAGAACAATAGAAGAGTTGTGAAGGATTTTTAAGCGTCAGCAGAATTCCGAGAACAATGGAAGAATTCCGAAGCATTTTTAAACTTCAAAACTTCAGCGGAATTCCGAGAACAATGGAAGAGTTCCGAAGCATTTTTAAAAGTCAGCGGAATTCCGAGAACAATGGAAGAGTTCCGAAGCATTTTTAAACGTCAGCGGAATTCTGCGAACACTGGAAGAGTTCCGAAGCATTTTTAAACTTCAGCGGAATTTGGAGAACAATCGAAGAGTTCCGAAGCATTTTTAAAAGTCAGCGGAATTCCGAGAACAATGGAAGAGTTCTGAAGCATTTTTAAAAGTCAGCGGAATTCTGAGAACAATAGAAGAGTTGTGAAGCAATTTTAAGCATCAGCGGAATTCCGAGAACAATGGAAGAGTTCCGAAGCATTTTTAAACGTCAGCGGAATTCCGAGAACAATGGAAGAGTTCTGAAGCATTTTTAAAAGTCAGCGGAATTCCGAGAACAATAGAAGAGTTGTGAAGCATTTTTAAGCATCAGCGGAATTCCGAGAACAATGGAAGAATTCCGAAGCATTTTTAAACTTCAAAACTTCAGCAGAATTCCAAGAACAATGGAAGAGTTTCGAAGCATTCTTAAACTTCAGCGGAATTCCGAGAGCAATGGAAGAGTTCCGAAGCATTTTTAAAAGTCAGCGGAATTCCGATAACAATAGAAGAGTTCCGAAGCATTTTTAAACTTCAGCAGAATTCCTGGATCAATGGAAGAGTTCTGAAGCATTTTTAAAAGTCAGCAGAATTCCGAGAACAATAGAAGGGTACCAAAGCATGTTTAAACTTCAGTGGAATTCTGAGAACAATGTAAGAGTTCCGAAGCATTTTTAAACTTCACCGGAATTCCGAGAACAATGGAAGAGTTCCGAAGCATTTTTAAAAGTCAGCGGAATTCCGAGAACAATGGAAGAGTTCTGAATCATTTTTAAACGTCAGCGGAATTTTGAAAACAATGGAAGATTTCCGAAGCATTTTTAAACTTCAGCGGAATTTGGAGAACAATCGAAGAGTTCTGAAGCATTTTTAAAAGTCAGCGGAATTCCGAGAACACTGGAAGAGTTCCGAAGCATTTTTAAACTTCAGCGGAATTTGGAGAACAATCGAATAGTTCCAAAGCATTTTTAAAAGTCAGCGGAATTCCGAGAACAATGGAAGAGTTCCGAAGCATTTTTAAACGTCAGCGGAATTCCGAGAACAATGGAAGAGTTCTGAAACATTTTTAAAAGTCAGCGGAATTCTGAGAACAATAGAAGAGTTGTGAAGGATTTTTAAGCGTCAGCGGAATTCCGAGAACAATGGAAGAATTCCGAAGCATTTTTAAACTTCAAAACTTCAGCGGAATTCCGAGAACAATGGAAGAGTTCCGAAGCATTTTTAAAAGTCAGCGGAATTCCGAGAACAATGGAAGAGTTCCGAAGCATTTTTAAACTTCAGCGGAATTTGGAGAACAATCGAAGAGTTCCGAAGCATTTTTAAAAGTCAGCGGAATTCCGAGAACAATGGAAGAGTTCTGAAGCATTTTTAAAAGTCAGCGGAATTCTGAGAACAATAGAAGAGTTGTGAAGCAATTTTAAGCATCAGCGGAATTCCGAGAACAATGGAAGAGTTCCGAAGCATTTTTAAACGTCAGTGGAATTCCGAGAACAATGGAAGAGTTCTGAAGCATTTTTAAAAGTCAGCGGAATTCTGAGAACAATAGAAGAGTTGTGAAGGATTTTTAAGCGTCAGCGGAATTCCGAGAACAATGGAAGAATTCCGAAGCATTTTTAAACTTCAAAACTTCAGCGGAATTCCGAGAACAATGGAAGAGTTCCGAAGCATTTTTAAAAGTCAGTGGAATTCCGAGAACAATGGAAGAGTTCCGAAGCATTTTTAAACGTCAGCGGAATTCTGCGAACACTGGAAGAGTTCCGAAGCATTTTTAAACTTCAGCGGAATTTTGAAAACAATGGAAGATTTCCGAAGCATTTTTAAACGTCAGCGGAATTCCGAGAACAATGGAAGAGTTCCGAAGCATTTTTAAATGTCAGCGGAATTCCGAGAACAATAGAAGAGTTGTGAAGCATTTTTAAGCGTCAGCGGAATTCCGAGAACAATGGAAGAGTTCCGAAGCATTTTTAAATGTCAGCGGAATTCTGAGAACAGTGGAAGAGTTCCGAAGCATTTTTAAACTTCAGCAGAATTCCGAGAACAATGGAAGAGTTCCGAAGCATACTTAAACTTCAGCAGAATTCCGAGAACAATGGAAGAGTTCTGAAGCATTTTTTAAAGTCAGCGGAATAACGAGAACAATGGAAGAGTTGTGAAGCATTTTTAAACGTCAGCGGAATTCCAGAACAATGGAAGAGTTCTGAAGCATTTTTAAATGTCAGCGGAATTCCGAGAACAGTGGAAGAGTTCTGAAGCATTTTTAAACGTCAGCGGATTTTGAAAACAATGGAAGATTTCCGAAGCATTTTTAAACGTCAGCGGAATTCTGTGAACACTGGAAGAGTTCCGAAGCATTTTTAAACTTCAGCGGAATTTGGAGAACAATCGAAGAGTTCCGAATCAATTTTAAAAGTCAGCGGAATTCCGAGAACAATGGAAAGGTTGTGAAGCATTTTTAAACGTCAGTGGAATTCCAAGAACAACGGAAGAGTACCGAAGCATTTTTAAACGTCAGCGGAATTCCGAGAACAATGGAAGAGTTCCGAAGCATTTTTAAATGTCAGCGGAATTCTGAGAACAATGGAAGAGTTCCGAAGCATTTTTAAACTTCAGCAGAATTCCGAGAACAATGGAAGAGTTCCGAAGCATACTTAAACTTCAGCAGAATTCCGAGAACAATGGAAGAGTTCCGAAGCATTTTTAAACTTCAAAACTTCAGCAGAATTCCGAGAACAATGGAAGAGTTCCGAAGCATTCTTAAACTTCAGCGGAATTCCGAGAACAATGGAAGAGTTCCGAAGCATTTTTAAAAGTCAGCGGAATTCCGAGAACAATGGAAGAGTTCCGAAGCATTTTTAAAAGTCAGCAGAATTCCGAGAACAATAGAAGGGTAACAAAGCATGTTTAAACTTCAGCGGAATTCTGAGAACAATGTAAGAGTTCCGAAGAATTTTTAAACTTCACCGGAATTCCGAGAACAATGGAAGAGTTCCGAAGCATTTTTAAACGTCAGCGGAATTCCGAGAACAATGGAAGAGTTCTGAAGCATTTTTAAATGTCAGCGGAATTCCGAGAACAATGGAAGAGTTCCGAAGCATTTTTAAATGTCAGCGGAATTCTGAGAACAGTGGAAGAGTTCCGAAGCATTTTTAAACTTCAGCAGAATTCCGAGAACAATGGAAGAGTTCCGAAGCATACTTAAACTTCAGCAGAATTCCGAGAACAATGGAAGAGTTCTGAAGCATTTTTTAAAGTCAGCGGAATAACGAGAACAATGGAAGAGTTGTGAAGCATTTTTAAACGTCAGCGGAATTCCAGAACAATGGAAGAGTTCTGAAGCATTTTTAAATGTCAGCGGAATTCCGAGAACAATGGAAGAGTTCTGAAGCATTTTTAAACGTCAGCGGAATTTTGAAAACAATGGAAGATTTCCGAAGCATTTTTAAACGTCAGCGGAATTCTGTGAACACTGGAAGAGTTCCGAAGCATTTTTAAACTTCAGCGGAATTTGGAGAACAATCGAAGAGTTCCGAATCAATTTTAAAAGTCAGCGGAATTCCGAGAACAATGGAAGAGTTCTGAAGCATTTTTAAACGTCAGTGGAATTCCAAGAACAACGGAAGAGTTCCGAAGCATTTTTAAACATCAGCGGAATTCCGAGAACAATGGAAGAGTTCCGAAGCATTTTTAAATGTAAGAGGAATTCTGAGAACAATGGAAGAGTTCTGAAGCATTTTTAAAAGTCAGCGGAATTCTGAGAACAATAGAAGAGTTGTGAAGCATTTTTAAGCGTCAGCGGAATTCCGAGAACAATGGAAGAATGCCGAAGCATTTTTAAACGTCAGCGGAATTCTGCGAACACTAGAAGAGTTCCGAAGCATTTTTAAACTTCAGCGGAATTTGGAGAACAATCGAAGAGTTCTGAAGCATTTTTAAACATCAGCGGAATTTTGAAAACAATGGAAGATTTCCGAAGCATTTTTAAACGGCAGCGGAATTCCGAGAACAATGGAAGAGTTCCGAAGCATTTTTAAACGTCAACGGAATTCCGAGAACAATAGAAGAGTTCTGAAGCATTTTTAAACTTCAGCGGAATTTGGAGAACAATCGAAGAGTTCCGAAGCATTTTTAAAAGTCAGCGGAATTCCGAGAACAATGGAAGAGTTCTGAAGCATTTTTAAAAGTCAGCGGAATTCTGAGAACAATAGAAGAGTTGTGAAGCAATTTTAAGCATCAGCGGAATTCCGAGAACAATGGAAGAGTTCCGAAGCATTTTTAAACGTCAGCGGAATTCCGAGAACAATGGAAGAGTTCTGAAGCATTTTTAAAAGTCAGCGGAATTCTGAGAACAATAGAAGAGTTGTGAAGGATTTTTAAGCGTCAGCGGAATTCCGAGAACAATGGAAGAATTCCGAAGCATTTTTAAACTTCAAAACTTCAGCGGAATTCCGAGAACAATGGAAGAGTTCCGAAGCATTTTTAAAAGTCAGTGGAATTCCGAGAACAATGGAAGAGTTCCGAAGCATTTTTAAACGTCAGCGGAATTCTGCGAACACTGGAAGAGTTCCGAAGCATTTTTAAACTTCAGCGGAATTTGGAGAACAATCGAAGAGTTCCGAAGCATTTTTAAAAGTCAACGGAATTCCGAGAACAATGGAAGAGTTCTGAAGCATTTTTAAACATCAGCGGAATTTTGAAAACAATGGAAGATTTCCGAAGCATTTTTAAACGTCAGCGGAATTCCGAGAACAATGGAAGAGTTCCGAAGCATTTTTAAATGTCAGCGGAATTCCGAGAACAATAGAAGAGTTGTGAAGCATTTTTAAGCGTCAGCGGAATTCCGAGAACAATGGAAGAGTTCCGAAGCATTTTTAAATGTCAGCGGAATTCTGAGAACAGTGGAAGAGTTCCGAAGCATTTTTAAACTTCAGCAGAATTCCGAGAACAATGGAAGAGTTCCGAAGCATACTTAAACTTCAGCAGAATTCCGAGAACAATGGAAGAGTTCTGAAGCATTTTTTAAAGTCAGCGGAATAACGAGAACAATGGAAGAGTTGTGAAGCATTTTTAAACGTCAGCGGAATTCCAGAACAATGGAAGAGTTCTGAAGCATTTTTAAATGTCAGCGGAATTCCGAGAACAATGGAAGAGTTCTGAAGCATTTTTAAACGTCAGCGGATTTTGAAAACAATGGAAGATTTCCGAAGCATTTTTAAACGTCAGCGGAATTCTGTGAACACTGGAAGAGTTCCGAAGCATTTTTAAACTTCAGCGGAATTTGGAGAACAATCGAAGAGTTCCGAATCAATTTTAAAAGTCAGCGGAATTCCGAGAACAATGGAAAGGTTGTGAAGCATTTTTAAACGTCAGTGGAATTCCAAGAACAACGGAAGAGTACCGAAGCATTTTTAAACGTCAGCGGAATTCCGAGAACAATGGAAGAGTTCCGAAGCATTTTTAAATGTCAGCGGAATTCTGAGAACAATGGAAGAGTTCCGAAGCATTTTTAAACTTCAGCAGAATTCCGAGAACAATGGAAGAGTTCCGAAGCATACTTAAACTTCAGCAGAATTCCGAGAACAATGGAAGAGTTCCGAAGCATTTTTAAACTTCAAAACTTCAGCAGAATTCCGAGAACAATCTAAGAGTTCCGAAGCATTCTTAAACTTCAGCGGAATTCCGAGAACAATGGAAGAGTTCCGAAGCATTTTTAAAAGTCAGCGGAATTCCGAGAACAATGGAAGAGTTCCGAAGCATTTTTAAAAGTCAGCAGAATTCCGAGAACAATAGAAGGGTAACAAAGCATGTTTAAACTTCAGCGGAATTCTGAGAACAATGTAAGAGTTCCGAAGAATTTTTAAACTTCACCGGAATTCCGAGAACAATGGAAGAGTTCCGAAGCATTTTTAAACGTCAGCGGAATTCCGAGAACAATGGAAGAGTTCTGAAGCATTTTTAAATGTCAGCGGAATTCCGAGAACAATGGAAGAGTTCCGAAGCATTTTTAAATGTCAGCGGAATTCTGAGAACAGTGGAAGAGTTCCGAAGCATTTTTAAACTTCAGCAGAATTCCGAGAACAATGGAAGAGTTCCGAAGCATACTTAAACTTCAGCAGAATTCCGAGAACAATGGAAGAGTTCTGAAGCATTTTTTAAAGTCAGCGGAATAACGAGAACAATGGAAGAGTTGTGAAGCATTTTTAAACGTCAGCGGAATTCCAGAACAATGGAAGAGTTCTGAAGCATTTTTAAATGTCAGCGGAATTCCGAGAACAATGGAAGAGTTCTGAAGCATTTTTAAACGTCAGCGGAATTTTGAAAACAATGGAAGATTTCCGAAGCATTTTTAAACGTCAGCGGAATTCTGTGAACACTGGAAGAGTTCCGAAGCATTTTTAAACTTCAGCGGAATTTGGAGAACAATCGAAGAGTTCCGAATCAATTTTAAAAGTCAGCGGAATTCCGAGAACAATGGAAGAGTTCTGAAGCATTTTTAAACGTCAGTGGAATTCCAAGAACAACGGAAGAGTTCCGAAGCATTTTTAAACATCAGCGGAATTCCGAGAACAATGGAAGAGTTCCGAAGCATTTTTAAATGTAAGAGGAATTCTGAGAACAATGGAAGAGTTCTGAAGCATTTTTAAAAGTCAGCGGAATTCTGAGAACAATAGAAGAGTTGTGAAGCATTTTTAAGCGTCAGCGGAATTCCGAGAACAATGGAAGAATGCCGAAGCATTTTTAAACGTCAGCGGAATTCTGCGAACACTAGAAGAGTTCCGAAGCATTTTTAAACTTCAGCGGAATTTGGAGAACAATCGAAGAGTTCTGAAGCATTTTTAAACATCAGCGGAATTTTGAAAACAATGGAAGATTTCCGAAGCATTTTTAAACGTCAGCGGAATTCCGAGAACAATGGAAGAGTTCCGAAGCATTTTTAAACGTCAACGGAATTCCGAGAACAATAGAAGAGTTGTGAAGCATTTTTAAGCGTCAGCGATATTCCGAGAACAATGTAAGAGTTCCGAAGCATTTTTAAACTTCAGCAGAATTCTGCGAACAATGGAAGAGTTCTGAAGCATTCTTAAACTTCAGCGGAATTCCGAGAACAATGGAAGAGTTTTGAAGCAATTTTAAGCGTCAGCGGAATTCCGACAACAAAGGAAGAGTTCCAAAGCATTTTTAAAAGTAAGCGGAATTCTGAGAACAATAGAAGAGTTGTGAAGCATTTTTAAGCGTCAGCGGAATTCCGAGAACAATGGAAGAATTCCGAAGCATTTTTAAACTTCAAAACTTCAGCAGAATTCCAAGAACAATGGAAGAGTTTCGAAGCATTCTTAAACTTCAGCGGAATTCCGAGAGCAATGGAAGAGTTCCGAAGCATTTTTAAAAGTCAGCGGAATTCCGAGAACAATAGAAGAGTTCCGAAGCATTTTTAAACTTCAGCAGAATTCCTGGATCAATGGAAGAGTTCTGAAGCATTTTTAAAAGTCAGCAGAATTCCGAGAACAATAGAAGGGTACCAAAGCATGTTTAAACTTCAGTGGAATTCTGAGAACAATGTAAGAGTTCCGAAGCATTTTTAAACTTCACCGGAATTCCGAGAACAATGGAAGAGTTCCGAAGCATTTTTAAACGTCAGCGGAATTCCGAGAACAATGGAAGAGTTCTGAATCATTTTTAAACGTCAGCGGAATTTTGAAAACAATGGAAGATTTCCGAAGCATTTTTAAACGTCAGCGGAATTCTGCGAACACTGGAAGACTTCCGAAGCATTTTTAAACTTCAGCGGAATTTGGAGAACAATCGAAGAGTTCTGAAGCATTTTTAAAAGTCAGCGGAATTCCGAGAACAATGGAAGCTTTGTGAAGCATTTTTAAACGTCAGCGGAATTCCGAGAACAATGGAAGAGTTCTGAATCATTTTTAAACGTCAGCGGAATTTTGAAAACAATGGAAGATTTCCGAAGCATTTTTAAACTTCAGCGGAATTTGGAGAACAATCGAAGAGTTCTGAAGCATTTTTAAAAGTCAGCGGAATTCCGAGAACACTGGAAGAGTTCCGAAGCATTTTTAAACTTCAGCGGAATTTGGAGAACAATCGAATAGTTCCAAAGCATTTTTAAAAGTCAGCGGAATTCCGAGAACAATGGAAGAGTTCCGAAGCATTTTTAAACGTCAGCGGAATTCCGAGAACAATGGAAGAGTTCTGAAACATTTTTAAAAGTCAGCGGAATTCTGAGAACAATAGAAGAGTTGTGAAGGATTTTTAAGCGTCAGCGGAATTCCGAGAACAATGGAAGAATTCCGAATCATTTTTAAACTTCAAAACTTCAGCGGAATTCCGAGAACAATGGAAGAGTTCCGAAGCATTTTTAAAAGTCAGCGGAATTCCGAGAACAATGGAAGAGTTCCGAAGCATTTTTAAACTTCAGCGGAATTTGGAGAACAATCGAAGAGTTCCGAAGCATTTTTAAAAGTCAGCGGAATTCCGAGAACAATGGAAGAGTTCTGAAGCATTTTTAAAAGTCAGCGGAATTCTGAGAACAATAGAAGAGTTGTGAAGCAATTTTAAGCATCAGCGGAATTCCGAGAACAATGGAAGAGTTCCGAAGCATTTTTAAACGTCAGCGGAATTCCGAGAACAATGGAAGAGTTCTGAAGCATTTTTAAAAGTCAGCGGAATTCTGAGAACAATAGAAGAGTTGTGAAGGATTTTTAAGCGTCAGCAGAATTCCGAGAACAATGGAAGAATTCCGAAGCATTTTTAAACTTCAAAACTTCAGCGGAATTCCGAGAACAATGGAAGAGTTCCGAAGCATTTTTAAAAGTCAGCGGAATTCCGAGAACAATGGAAGAGTTCCGAAGCATTTTTAAACGTCAGCGGAATTCTGCGAACACTGGAAGAGTTCCGAAGCATTTTTAAACTTCAGCGGAATTTGGAGAACAATCGAAGAGTTCCGAAGCATTTTTAAAAGTCAGCGGAATTCCGAGAACAATGGAAGAGTTCTGAAGCATTTTTAAAAGTCAGCGGAATTCTGAGAACAATAGAGGAGTTGTGAAGCAATTTTAAGCATCAGCGGAATTCCGAGAACAATGGAAGAGTTCCGAAGCATTTTTAAACGTCAGCGGAATTCCGAGAACAATGGAAGAGTTCTGAAGCATTTTTAAAAGTCAGCGGAATTCCGAGAACAATAGAAGAGTTGTGAAGCATTTTTAAGCATCAGCGGAATTCCGAGAACAATGGAAGAATTCCGAAGCATTTTTAAACTTCAAAACTTCAGCAGAATTCCAAGAACAATGGAAGAGTTTCGAAGCATTCTTAAACTTCAGCGGAATTCCGAGAGCAATGGAAGAGTTCCGAAGCATTTTTAAAAGTCAGCGGAATTCCGATAACAATAGAAGAGTTCCGAAGCATTTTTAAACTTCAGCAGAATTCCTGGATCAATGGAAGAGTTCTGAAGCATTTTTAAAAGTCAGCAGAATTCCGAGAACAATAGAAGGGTACCAAAGCATGTTTAAACTTCAGTGGAATTCTGAGAACAATGTAAGAGTTCCGAAGCATTTTTAAAAGTCAGCGGAATTCCGAGAACAATGGAA
The DNA here is from genome assembly GCF_046119375.1 of Phyllobates terribilis. Taxonomy (NCBI): domain Eukaryota; kingdom Metazoa; phylum Chordata; class Amphibia; order Anura; family Dendrobatidae; genus Phyllobates; species Phyllobates terribilis. The sequence goes on along the minus strand of NW_027362788.1, from coordinate 6,105,903 downwards.
GAGTTCCGAAGCATTTTTAAAAGTCAGCGGAATTCCGAGAACAATGGAAGAGTTCTGAATCATTTTTAAACGTCAGCGGAATTTTGAAAACAATGGAAGATTTCCGAAGCATTTTTAAACTTCAGCGGAATTTGGAGAACAATCGAAGAGTTCTGAAGCATTTTTAAAAGTCAGCGGAATTCCGAGAACACTGGAAGAGTTCCGAAGCATTTTTAAACTTCAGCGGAATTTGGAGAACAATCGAATAGTTCCAAAGCATTTTTAAAAGTCAGCGGAATTCCGAGAACAATGGAAGCTTTGTGAAGCATTTTTAAACGTCAGCGGAATTCCGAGAACAATGGAAGAGTTCTGAAGCATTTTTAAACGTCAGCGGAATTCCGAGAACAATGGAAGAGTTCTGAAGCCTTTTTAAATGTCAGCGGAATTCCGAGAACAATGGAAGAGTTCTGAAGCATTTTTAAAAGTCAGCGGAATTCTGAGAACAATAGATGAGTTGTGAAGCAATTTTAAGCGTCAGCGGAATTCCGAGAACAATGGAAGAGTTCCGAAGCATTTTTAAACGTCAGCGGAATTCCGAGAACAATGGAAGAGTTCTGAAACATTTTTAAAAGTCAGCGGAATTCTGAGAACAATAGAAGAGTTGTGAAGGATTTTTAAGCGTCAGCGGAATTCCGAGAACAATGGAAGAATTCCGAAGCATTTTTAAACTTCAAAACTTCAGCGGAATTCCGAGAACAATGGAAGAGTTCCGAAGCATTTTTAAAAGTCAGCGGAATTCCGAGAACAATGGAAGAGTTCCGAAGCATTTTTAAACTTCAGCGGAATTTGGAGAACAATCGAAGAGTTCCGAAGCATTTTTAAAAGTCAGCGGAATTCCGAGAACAATGGAAGAGTTCTGAAGCATTTTTAAAAGTCAGCGGAATTCTGAGAACAATAGAAGAGTTGTGAAGGATTTTTAAGCGTCAGCGGAATTCCGAGAACAATGGAAGAATTCCGAAGCATTTTTAAACTTCAAAACTTCAGCGGAATTCCGAGAACAATGGAAGAGTTCCGAAGCATTTTTAAAAGTCAGTGGAATTCCGAGAACAATGGAAGAGTTCCGAAGCATTTTTAAACGTCAGCGGAATTCTGCGAACACTGGAAGAGTTCCGAAGCATTTTTAAACTTCAGCGGAATTTGGAGAACAATCGAAGAGTTCCGAAGCATTTTTAAAAGTCAACGGAATTCCGAGAACAATGGAAGAGTTCTGAAGCATTTTTAAACATCAGCGGAATTTTGAAAACAATGGAAGATTTCCGAAGCATTTTTAAACGTCAGCGGAATTCCGAGAACAATGGAAGAGTTCCGAAGCATTTTTAAATGTCAGCGGAATTCCGAGAACAATAGAAGAGTTGTGAAGCATTTTTAAGCGTCAGCGGAATTCCGAGAACAATGGAAGAGTTCCGAAGCATTTTTAAAATTCAGCAGAATTCTGAGAACAATGGAAGAGTTCTGAAGCATTCTTAAACTTCAGCGGAATTCCGAGAACAATGGAAGAGTTTTGAAGCAATTTTAAGCGTCAGCGGAATTCCGACAACAATGGAAGAGTTCCGAAGCATTTTTAAAAGTAAGCGGAATTCTGAGAACAATAGAAGAGTTGTGAAGCATTTTTAAGCGTCAGCGGAATTCCGAGAACAATGGACGAATTCCGAAGCATTTTTAAACTTCAAAACTTCAGCAGAATTCCAAGAACAATGGAAGAGTTTCGAAGCATTCTTAAACTTCAGCGGAATTCCGAGAACAAAGGAAGAGTTTCGAAGCATTTTTAAAAGTCAGCGGAATTCCGAGAACAATAGAAGAGTTCCGGAGCATTTTTAAACTTCAGCAGAATTCCTGGATCAATGGAAGAGTTCCGAAGCATTTTTAAAAGTCAGCAGAATTCCGAGAACAATAGAAGGGTACCAAAGCATGTTTAAACTTCAGCAGAATTCCTGGATCAATGGAAGAGTTCCGAAGCATTTTTAAACGTCAGCGGAATTCCGAGAACAATGGAAGAGTTCTGAATCATTTTTAAACGTCAGCGGAATTTTGAAAACAATGGAAGAGTTCCGAAGCATTTTTAAACGTCAGCGGAATTCCGAGAACAATGGAAGAGTTCTGAATCATTTTTAAACGTCAGCGGAATTTTGAAAACAATGGTAGAGTTTCGAAGCATTTTTAAACTTCAGCGGAATTTGGAGAACAATCGAAGAGTTCCGAAGCATTTTTAAAAGTCAGCGGAATTCCGAGAACACTGGAAGAGTTCCGAAGCATTTTTAAACTTCAGCTGAATTTGGAGAACAATCGAAGAGTTCCGAAGCATTTTTAAAAGTCAGCGGAATTCCGAGAACAATGGAAGCTTTGTGAAGCATTTTTAAACGTCAGCGGAATTCCGGGAACAATGGAAGAGTTCCGAAGCATTTTTAAACGTCAGCGGAATTCCGAGAACAATGGAAGAGTTCTAAAGCCTTTTTAAATGTCAGCGGAATTCCGAGAACAATGGAAGAGTTCCGAAGCATTTTTAAACTTCAGCAGAATTCCGAGAACAATGGAAGAGTTCCGAAGCATACTTAAACTTCAGCAGAATTCCGAGAACAATGGAAGAGTTCCGAAGCATTTTTAAACTTCAAAACTTCAGCAGAATTCCGAAAACAATGGAAGAGTTCCGAAGCATTCTTAAACTTCAGTGGAATTCCGAGAACAATGGAAGAGTTCCGAAGCATTTTTAAAAGTCAGCGGAATTCCGGGAACAATGGAAGAGTTCCGAAGCATTTTTAAAAGTCAGCAGAATTCCGAGAACAATAGAAGGGTACCAAAGCATGTTTAAACTTCAGCGGAATTCTGAGAACAATGTAAAAGTTCCGAAGCATTTTTAAACTTCACTGGAATTCCGAGAACAATGGAAGAGTTCCGAAGCATTTTTAAACGTCAGCGGAATTCCGAGAACAATGGAAGAGTTCTGAAGCATTTTTAAACGTCAGCGGAATTTTGAAAACAATGGAAGATTTCCGAAGCATTTTTAAACGTCAGCGGAGTTCTGCGAACACTGGAAGAGTTCCGAAGCATTTTTAAACTTCAGCGGAATTTGGAGAACAATCGAAGAGTTCCGAAGCATTTTTAAAAGTCAGCGGAATTCCGAGAACACAGGAAGAGTTCCGAAGCATTTTTAAACTTCAGCGGAATTTGGAGAACAATCGAAGAGTTCCGAAGCATTTTTAAAAGTCAGCGGAATTCCGAGAACAATGGAAGCTTTGTGAAGCATTTTTAAACGTCAGCGGAATTCCGAGAACAATGGAAGAGTTCCGAAGCATTTTTAAACGTCAGCGGAATTCCGAGAACAATGGAAGAGTTCTGAAGCCTTTTTAAATGTCAGCGGAATTCCGAGAACAATGGAAGAGTTCTGAAGCATTTTTAAAAGTCAGCGGAATTCTGAGAACAATAGAAGAGTTGTGAAGCAATTTTAAGCGTCAGCGGAATTCCGAGAACAATGGAAGAGTTCCGAAGCATTTTTAAACGTCAGTGGAATTCCGAGAACAATGGAAGAGTTCTGAAGCATTTTTAAAAGTCAGCAGAATTCTGAGAACAATAGAAGAGTTGTGAAGCATTTTTAAGCGTCAGCGGAATTCCGAGAACAATGGAAGAATTCCGAAACATTTTTAAACTTCAAAACTTCAGCGGAATTCCGAGAACAATGGAAGAGTTCCGAAGCATTTTTAAAAGTCAGCGGAATTCCGAGAACAATGGAAGAGTTCCGAAGCATTTTTAAACGTCAGCGGAATTCTGCGAACACTGGAAGAGTTCCGAAGCATTTTTAAACTTCAGCGGAATTTGGAGAACAATCGAAGAGTTCCGAAGCATTTTTAAAAGTCAGCAGAATTCCGAGAACAATGGAAGAGTTCTGAAGCATTTTTAAACATCAGCGGAATTTTGAAAACAATGGAAGATTTTCGAAGCATTTTTAAACGTCAGCAGAATTCCGAGAACAATAGAAGAGTTGTGAAGCATTTTTAAGCGTCAGCGGAATTCCGAGAACAATGGAAGAGTTCCGAAGCATTTTTAAAAGTCAGCGGAATTCTGCGAACACTGGAAGACTTCCGAAGCATTTTTAAACTTCAGCGGAATTTGGAGAACAATCGAAGAGTTCTGAAGCATTTTTAAAAGTCAGCGGAATTCCGAGAACACTGGAAGAGTTCCGAAGCATTTTTAAACTTCAGCGGAATTTGGAGAACAATCGAATAGTTCCAAAGCATTTTTAAAAGTCAGCGGAATTCCGAGAACAATGGAAGCTTTGTGAAGCATTTTTAAACGTCAGCGGAATTCGGAGAACAATGGAAGAGTTCCGAAGCATTTTTAAACGTCAGCGGAATTCCGAGAACAATGGAAGAGTTCTGAAGCCTTTTTAAATTTCAGCGGAATTCCGAGAACAATGGAAGAGTTCTGAAGCATTTTTAAAAGTCAGCGGAATTCTGAGAACAATAGATGAGTTGTGAAGCAATTTTAAGCGTCAGCGGAATTCCGAGAACAATGGAAGAGTTCCGAAGCATTTTTAAACGTCAGCGGAATTCCGAGAACAATGGAAGAGTTCTGAAACATTTTTAAAAGTCAGCGGAATTCTGAGAACAATAGAAGAGTTGTGAAGGATTTTTAAGCGTCAGCGGAATTCCGAGAACAATGGAAGAATTCCGAAGCATTTTTAAACTTCAAAACTTCAGCGGAATTCCGAGAACAATGGAAGAGTTCCGAAGCATTTTTAAAAGTCAGCGGAATTCCGAGAACAATGGAAGAGTTCCGAAGCATTTTTAAACTTCAGCGGAATTTGGAGAACAATCGAAGAGTTCCGAAGCATTTTTAAAAGTCAGCGGAATTCCGAGAACAATGGAAGAGTTCTGAAGCATTTTTAAAAGTCAGCGGAATTCTGAGAACAATAGAAGAGTTGTGAAGCAATTTTAAGCATCAGCGGAATTCCGAGAACAATGGAAGAGTTCCGAAGCATTTTTAAACGTCAGCGGAATTCCGAGAACAATGGAAGAGTTCTGAAGCATTTTTAAAAGTCAGCGGAATTCTGAGAACAATAGAAGAGTTGTGAAGGATTTTTAAGCGTCAGCGGAATTCCGAGAACAATGGAAGAATTCCGAAGCATTTTTAAACTTCAAAACTTCAGCGGAATTCCGAGAACAATGGAAGAGTTCCGAAGCATTTTTAAAAGTCAGTGGAATTCCGAGAACAATGGAAGAGTTCCGAAGCATTTTTAAACGTCAGCGGAATTCTGCGAACACTGGAAGAGTTCCGAAGCATTTTTAAACTTCAGCGGAATTTGGAGAACAATCGAAGAGTTCCGAAGCATTTTTAAAAGTCAACGGAATTCCGAGAACAATGGAAGAGTTCTGAAGCATTTTTAAACATCAGCGGAATTTTGAAAACAATGGAAGATTTCCGAAGCATTTTTAAACGTCAGCGGAATTCCGAGAACAATGGAAGAGTTCCGAAGCATTTTTAAATGTCAGCGGAATTCCGAGAACAATAGAAGAGTTGTGAAGCATTTTTAAGCGTCAGCGGAATTCCGAGAACAATGGAAGAGTTCCGAAGCATTTTTAAAATTCAGCAGAATTCTGAGAACAATGGAAGAGTTCTGAAGCATTCTTAAACTTCAGCGGAATTCCGAGAACAATGGAAGAGTTTTGAAGCAATTTTAAAAGTAAGCGGAATTCTGAGAACAATAGAAGAGTTGTGAAGCATTTTTAAGCGTCAGCGGAATTCCGAGAACAAAAGAAGAGTTTCGAAGCATTTTTAAAAGTCAGGGGAATTCCGAGAACAATAGAAGAGTTCCGGAGCATTTTTAAACTTCAGCAGAATTCCTGGATCAATGGAAGAGTTCCGAAGCATTTTTAAAAGTCAGCAGAATTCCGAGAACAATAGAAGGGTACCAAAGCATGTTTAAACTTCAGCAGAATTCCTGGATCAATGGAAGAGTTCCGAAGCATTTTTAAACGTCAGCGGAATTCCGAGAACAATGGAAGAGTTCTGAATCATTTTTAAACGTCAGCGGAATTTTGAAAACAATGGAAGAGTTCCGAAGCATTTTTAAACGTCAGCGGAATTCCGAGAACAATGGAAGAGTTCTGAATCATTTTTAAACGTCAGCGGAATTTTGAAAACAATGGTAGAGTTTCGAAGCATTTTTAAACTTCAGCGGAATTTGGAGAACAATCGAAGAGTTCCGAAGCATTTTTAAAAGTCAGCGGAATTCCGAGAACACTGGAAGAGTTCCGAAGCATTTTTAAACTTCAGCTGCATTTGGAGAACAATCGAAGAGTTCCGAAGCATTTTTAAAAGTCAGCGGAATTCCGAGAACAATGGAAGCTTTGTGAAGCATTTTTAAACGTCAGCGGAATTCCGGGAACAATGGAAGAGTTCCGAAGCATTTTTAAACGTCAGCGGAATTCCGAGAACAATGGAAGAGTTCTAAAGCCTTTTTAAATGTCAGCGGAATTCCGAGAACAATGGAAGAGTTCCGAAGCATTTTTAAACTTCAGCAGAATTCCGAGAACAATGGAAGAGTTCCGAAGCATACTTAAACTTCAGCAGAATTCCGAGAACAATGGAAGAGTTCCGAAGCATTTTTAAACTTCAAAACTTCAGCAGAATTCCGAAAACAATGGAAGAGTTCCGAAGCATTCTTAAACTTCAGTGGAATTCCGAGAACAATGGAAGAGTTCCGAAGCATTTTTAAAAGTCAGCGGAATTCCGAGAACAATGAAAGAGTTCCGAAGCATTTTTAAAAGTCAGCAGAATTCCGAGAACAATAGAAGGGTACCAAACAATGTTTAAACTTCAGCGGAATTCTGAGAACAATGTAAAAGTTCCGAAGCATTTTTAAACTTCACTGGAATTCCGAGAACAATGGAAGAGTTCCGAAGCATTTTTAAACGTCAGCGGAATTCCGAGAACAATGGAAGAGTTCTGAAGCATTTTTAAACGTCAGCGGAATTTTGAAAACAATGGAAGATTTCCGAAGCATTTTTAAACGTCAGCGGAGTTCTGCGAACACTGGAAGAGTTCCGAAGCATTTTTAAACTTCAGCGGAATTTGGAGAACAATCGAAGAGTTCCGAAGCATTTTTAAAAGCCAGCGGAATTCCGAGAACACAGGAAGAGTTCCGAAGCATTTTTAAACTTCAGCGGAATTTGGAGAACAATCGAAGAGTTCCGAAGCTTTTTTAAAAGTCAGCGGAATTCCGAGAACAATGGAAGCTTTGTGAAGCATTTTTAAACGTCAGCGGAATTCCGAGAACAATGGAAGAGTTCTGAAGCCTTTTTAAATGTCAGCGGAATTCCGAGAACAATGGAAGAGTTCTGAAGCATTTTTAAAAGTCAGCGGAATTCTGAGAACAATAGAAGAGTTGTGAAGCAATTTTAAACGTCAGCGGAATTCTGCGAACACTGGAAGAGTTCCGAAGCATTTTTAAACGTCAGCGGAATTCCGAGAACAATAGAAGAGTTGTGAAGCATTTTTAAGCGTCAGCGGAATTCCGAGAACAATGGAAGAGTTCCGAAGCATTTTTAAAATTCAGCAGAATTCTGAGAACAATGGAAGAGTTCTGAAGCATTCTTAAACTTCAGCGGAATTCCGAGAACAATGGAAGAGTTTTGAAGCAATTTTAAGCGTCAGCGGAATTCCGACAACAATGGAAGAGTTCCGAAGCATTTTTAAAAGTACGCGGAATTCTGAGAACAATAGAAGAGTTGTGAAGCATTTTTAAGCGTCAGCGGAATTCCGAGAACAATGGACGAATTCCGAAGCATTTTTAAACTTCAAAACTTCAGCAGAATTCCAAGAACAATGGAAGAGTTCCGAAGCATTTTTAAAAGTCAGCAGAATTCCGAGAACAATAGAAGGGTACCAAAGCATGTTTAAACTTCAGCGGAATTCTGAGAACAATGTAAGAGTTCCGAAGCATTTTTAAACTTCACCGGAATTCCGAGAACAATGGAAGAGTTCCGAAGCATTTTTAAACGTCAGCGGAATTCCGAGAACAATGGAAGAGTTCCGAAGCATTTTTAAAAGTCAGCGGAATTCCGAGAACAATGGAAGAGTTCCGAAGCATTTTTAAACGTCAGCGGAATTCTGCGAACACTGGAAGAGTTCCGAAGCATTTTTAAACTTCAGCGGAATTTGGAGAACAATCGAAGAGTTCCGAAGCATTTTTAAAAGTCAGCAGAATTCCGAGAACAATGGAAGAGTTCTGAAGCATTTTTAAACATCAGCGGAATTTTGAAAACAATGGAAGATTTCCGAAGCATTTTTAAACGTCAGCGGAATTCCGAGAACAATAGAAGAGTTGTGAAGCATTTTTAAGCGTCAGCGGAATTCCGAGAACAATGGAAGAGTTCCGAAGCATTTTTAAAATTCAGCAGAATTCTGAGAACAATGGAAGAGTTCTGAAGCATTCTTAAACTTCAGCGGAATTCCGAGAACAATGGAAGAGTTTTGAAGCAATTTTAAGCGTCAGCGGAATTCCGACAACAATGGAAGAGTTCCGAAGCATTTTTAAAAGTAAGCGGAATTCTGAGAACAATAGAAGAGTTGTGAAGCATTTTTAAGCGTCAGCGGAATTCCGAGAACAATGGACGAATTCCGAAGCATTTTTAAACTTCAAAACTTCAGCAGAATTCCAAGAACAATGGAAGAGTTTCGAAGCATTCTTAAACTTCAGCGGAATTCCGAGAACAAAGGAAGAGTTCCGAAGCATTTTTAAAAGTCAGCGGAATTCCGAGAACAATAGAAGAGTTCCGGAGCATTTTTAAACTTCAGCAGAATTCCTGGATCAATGGAAGAGTTCCGAAGCATTTTTAAAAGTCAGCAGAATTCCGAGAACAATAGAAGGGTACCAAAGCATGTTTAAACTTCAGCGGAATTCTGAGAACAATGTAAGAGTTCCGAAGCATTTTTAAACTTCACCGGAATTCCGAGAACAATGGAAGAGTTCCGAAGCATTTTTAAACGTCAGCGGAATTCCGAGAACAATGGAAGAGTTCTGAATCATTTTTAAACGTCAGCGGAATTTTGAAAACAATGGAAGAGTTCCGAAGCATTTTTAAACGTCAGCGGAATTCCGAGAACAATGGAAGAGTTCTGAATCATTTTTAAACGTCAGCGGAATTTTGAAAACAATGGAAGAGTTCCGAAGCATTTTTAAACTTCAGCGGAATTTGGAGAACAATCGAAGAGTTCCGAAGCATTTTTAAAAGTCAGCGGAATTCCGAGAACACTGGAAGAGTTCCGAAGCATTTTTAAACTTCAGCGGAATTTGGAGAACAATCGAAGAGTTCCGAAGCATTTTTAAAAGTCAGCGGAATTCCGAGAACAATGGAAGCTTTGTGAAGCATTTTTAAACGTCAGCGGAATTCCGAGAACAATGGAAGAGTTCCGAAGCATTTTTAAACGTCAGCGGAATTCCGTGAACAATGGAAGAGTTCTAAAGCCTTTTTAAATGTCAGCGGAATTCCGAGAACAATGGAAGAGTTCCGAAGCATTTTTAAATGTCAGCGGAATTCTGAGAACAATGGAAGAGTTCTGAAGCATTTTTAAACTTCAGCAGAATTCCGAGAACAATGGAAGAGTTCCGAAGCATACTTAAACTTCAGCAGAATTCCGAGAACAATGGAAGAGTTCCAAAGCATTTTTAAACTTCAGCAGAATTCCTGGATCAATGGAAGAGTTCCGAAGCATTTTTAAAAGTCAGCAGAATTCCGAGAACAATAGAAGGGTACCAAAGCATGTTTAAACTTCAGCGGAATTCTGAGAACAATGTAAGAGTTCCGAAGCATTTTTAAACGTCAGCGGAATTCCGAGAACAATGGAAGAGTTCTAAATTCTTTTTAAATGTCAGCGGAATTCCGAGAACAATGGAAGAGTTCCGAAGCATACTTAAACTTCAGCAGAATTCCGAGAACAATGGAAGAGTTCCGAAGCATTTTTAAACTTCAAAACTTCAGCAGAATTCCGAGAACAATGGAAGAGTTCCGAAGCATTCTTAAACTTCAGCGGAATTCCGAGAACAATGGAAGAGTTCCGAAGCATTTTTAAACTTCAGCAGAATTCCGAGAACAATGGAAGAGTTCCGAAGCATTTTTAAATGTCAGCGGAATTCTGAGAACAATGGAAGAGTTCCGAAGCATTTTTAAACTTCAGCAGAATTCCGAGAACAATGGAAGAGTTCCGAAGCATACTTAAACTTCAGCAGAATTCCGAGAACAATGGAAGAGTTCCGAAGCATTTTTAAACTTCAAAACTTCAGCAGAATTCCGAGAACAATGGAAGAGTTCCGAAGCATTCTTAAACTTCAGCGGAATTCCGAGAACAATGGAAGAGTTCCGAAGCATTTTTAAAAGTCAGCGGAATTCCGAGAACAATGGAAGAGTTCTGAAGCATTTTTAAACATCAGCGGAATTTTGAAAACAATGGAAGATTTCCGAAGCATTTTTAAACGTCAGCGGAATTCCGAGAACAATGGAAGAGTTCCGAAGCATTTTTAAATGTCAGCGGAATTCCGAGAACAATAGAAGAGTTGTGAAGCAATTTTAAGCGTCAGCGGAATTCCGACAACAATGGAAGAGTTCCGAAGCATTTTTAAAAGTAAGCGGAATTCTGAGAACAATAGAAGAGTTGTGAAGCATTTTTAAGCGTCAGCGGAATTCCGAGAACAATGGACGAATTCCGAAGCATTTTTAAACTTCAAAACTTCAGCAGAATTCCAAGAACAATGGAAGAGTTTCGAAACATTCTTTAACTACAGCGGAATTCCGAGAACAAAGGAAGAGTTCCGAAGCATTTTTAAAAGTCAGCGGAATTCCGAGAGCAATAGAAGAGTTCCGGAGCATTTTTAAACTTCAGCAGAATTCCTGGATCAATGGAAGAGTTCCGAAGCATTTTTAAAAGTCAGCAGAATTCCGAGAACAATAGAAGGGTACCAAAGCATGTTTAAACTTCAGCGGAATTCTGAGAACAATGTAAGAGTTCCGAAGCATTTTTAAACTTCACCGGAATTCCGAGAACAATGGAAGAGTTCCGAAGCATTTTTAAACGTCAGCGGAATTCCGAGAACAATGGAAGAGTTCTGAATCATTTTTAAACGTCAGCGGAATTTTGAAAACAATGGAAGAGTTCCGAAGCATTTTTAAACGTCAGCGGAATTCCGAGAACAATGGAAGAGTTCTGAATCATTTTTAAACGTCAGCGGAATTTTGAAAACAATGGAAGAGTTCCGAAGCATTTTTAAACTTCAGCGGAATTTGGAGAACAATCGAAGAGTTCCGAAGCATTTTTAAAAGTCAGCGGAATTCCGAGAACACTGGAAGAGTTCCGAAGCATTTTTAAACTTCAGCGGAATTTGGAGAACAATCGAAGAGTTCCGAAGCATTTTTAAAAGTCAGCGGAATATCGAGAACAATGGAAGCTTTGTGAAGCATTTTTAAACGTCAGCGGAATTCCGAGAACAATGGAAGAGTTCCGAAGCATTTTTAAACGTCAGCGGAATTCCGAGAACAATGGAAGAGTTCTTAAGCCTTTTTAAATGTCAGCGGAATTCCGAGAACAATGGAAGAGTTCCGAAGCATTTTTAAATGTCAGCGGAATTCTGAGAACAATGGAAGAGTTCCGAAGCATTTTTAAACTTCAGCAGAATTCTAGAACAATGGAAGAGTTCCGAAGCATACTTAAACTTCAGCAGAATTCCGAGAACAATGGAAGAGTTTTGAAGCAATTTTAAGCGTCAGCGGAATTCCGACAACAATGGAAGAGTTCCGAAGCATTTTTAAAAGTAAGCGGAATTCTGAGAACAATAGAAGAGTTGTGAAGCATTTTTAAGCGTCAGCGGAATTCCGAGAACAATGGACGAATTCCGAAGCATTTTTAAACTTCAAAACTTCAGCAGAATTCCAAGAACAATGGAAGAGTTTCGAAGCATTCTTAAACTTCAGCGGAATTCCGAGAACAAAGGAAGAGTTCCGAAGCATTTTTAAAAGTCAGCGGAATTCCGAGAACAATAGAAGAGTTCCGGAGCATTTTTAAACTTCAGCAGAATTCCTGGATCAATGGAAGAGTTCCGAAGCATTTTTAAAAGTCAGCAGAATTCCGAGAACAATAGAAGGGTACCAAAGCATGTTTAAACTTCAGCGGAATTCTGAGAACAATGTAAGAGTTCCGAAGCATTTTTAAACTTCACCGGAATTCCGAGAACAATGGAAGAGTTCCGAAGCATTTTTAAACGTCAGCGGAATTCCGAGAACAATGGAAGAGTTCTGAATCATTTTTAAACGTCAGCGGAATTTTGAAAACAATGGAAGAGTTCCGAAGCATTTTTAAACGTCAGCGGAATTCCGAGAACAATGGAAGAGTTCTGAATCATTTTTAAACGTCAGCGGAATTTTGAAAACAATGGAAGAGTTCCGAAGCATTTTTAAACTTCAGCGGAATTTGGAGAACAATCGAAGAGTTCCGAAGCATTTTTAAAAGTCAGCGGAATTCCGAGAACACTGGAAGAGTTCCGAAGCATTTTTAAACTTCAGCGGAATTTGGAGAACAATCGAAGAGTTCCGAAGCATTTTTAAAAGTCAGCGGAATTCCGAGAACAATGGAAGCTTTGTGAAGCATTTTTAAACGTCAGCGGAATTCCGAGAACAATGGAAGAGTTCCGAAGCATTTTTAAACGTCAGCGGAATTCCGTGAACAATGGAAGAGTTCTAAAGCCTTTTTAAATGTCAGCGGAATTCCGAGAACAATGGAAGAGTTCCGAAGCATTTTTAAATGTCAGCGGAATTCTGAGAACAATGGAAGAGTTCTGAAGCATTTTTAAACTTCAGCAGAATTCCGAGAACAATGGAAGAGTTCCGAAGCATACTTAAACTTCAGCAGAATTCCGAGAACAATGGAAGAGTTCCGAAGCATTTTTAAACTTCAGCAGAATTCCTGGATCAATGGAAGAGTTCCGAAGCATTTTTAAAAGTCAGCAGAATTCCGAGAACAATAGAAGGGTACCAAAGCATGTTTAAACTTCAGCGGAATTCTGAGAACAATGTAAGAGTTCCGAAGCATTTTTAAACGTCAGAGGAATTCCGAGAACAATGGAAGAGTTCTAAATTCTTTTTAAATGTCAGCGGAATTCCGAGAACAATGGAAGAGTTCCGAAGCATTTTTAAACGTCAGCGGAATTCCGAGAACAATGGAAGAGTTCTAAAGCCTTTTTAAATGTCAGCGGAATTCCGAGAACAATGGAAGAGTTCTGAAGCATTTTTAAATGTCAGCGGAATTCTGAGAACAATGGAAGAGTTCCGAAGCATTTTTAAACTTCAGCAGAATTCCGAGAACAATGGAAGAGTTCCGAAGCATACTTAAACTTCAGCAGAATTCCGAGAACAATGGAAGAGTTCCGAAGCATTTTTAAACTTCAAAACTTCAGCAGAATTCCGAGAACAATGGAAGAGTTCCGAAGCATTCTTAAACTTCAGCGGAATTCCGAGAACAATAGAAGAGTTCCGAAGCATTTTTAAACTTCAGCAGAATTCCGAGAACAATGGAAGAGTTCCGAAGCATTTTTAAATGTCAGCGGAATTCTGAGAACAATGGAAGAGTTCCGAAGCATTTTTAAACTTCAGCAGAATTCCGAGAACAATGGAAGAGTTCCGAAGCATACTTAAACTTCAGCAGAATTCCGAGAACAATGGAAGAGTTCCGAAGCATTTTTAAACTTCAAAACTTCAGCAGAATTCCGAGAACAATGGAAGAGTTCCGAAGCATTCTTAAACTTCAGCGGAATTCCGAGAACAATGGAAGAGTTCCGAAGCATTTTTAAAAGTCAGCGGAATTCCGAGAACAATGGAAGAGTTCTGAAGCATTTTTAAACATCAGCGGAATTTTGAAAACAATGGAAGATTTCCGAAGCATTTTTAAACGTCAGCGGAATTCCGAGAACAATGGAAGAGTTCCGAAGCATTTTTAAATGTCAGCGGAATTCCGAGAACAATAGAAGAGTTGTGAAGCAATTTTAAGCGTCAGCGGAATTCCGACAACAATGGAAGAGTTCCGAAGCATTTTTAAAAGTAAGCGGAATTCTGAGAACAATAGAAGAGTTGTGAAGCATTTTTAAGCGTCAGCGGAATTCCGAGAACAATGGACGAATTCCGAAGCATTTTTAAACTTCAAAACTTCAGCAGAATTCCAAGAACAATGGAAGAGTTTCGAAACATTCTTTAACTTCAGCGGAATTCCGAGAACAAAGGAAGAGTTCCGAAGCATTTTTAAAAGTCAGCGGAATTCCGAGAGCAATAGAAGAGTTCCGGAGCATTTTTAAACTTCAGCAGAATTCCTGGATCAATGGAAGAGTTCCGAAGCATTTTTAAAAGTCAGCAGAATTCCGAGAACAATAGAAGGGTACCAAAGCATGTTTAAACTTCAGCGGAATTCTGAGAACAATGTAAGAGTTCCGAAGCATTTTTAAACTTCACCGGAATTCCGAGAACAATGGAAGAGTTCCGAAGCATTTTTAAACTTCAAAACTTCAGCAGAATTCCGAGAACAATGGAAGAGTTCCGAAGCATTCTTAAACTTCAGCGGAATTCCGAGAACAATGGAAGAGTTCCGAAGCATTTTTAAAAGTCAGCGGAATTCCGAGAACAATGGAAGAGTTCTGAAGCATTTTTAAACATCAGCGGAATTTTGAAAACAATGGAAGATTTCCGAAGCATTTTTAAACGTCAGCGGAATTCCGAGAACAATGGAAGAGTTCCGAAGCATTTTTAAATGTCAGCGGAATTCCGAGAACAATAGAAGAGTTGTGAAGCAATTTTAAGCGTCAGCGGAATTCCGACAACAATGGAAGAGTTCCGAAGCATTTTTAAAAGTAAGCGGAATTCTGAGAACAATAGAAGAGTTGTGAAGCATTTTTAAGCGTCAGCGGAATTCCGAGAACAATGGACGAATTCCGAAGCATTTTTAAACTTCAAAACTTCAGCAGAATTCCAAGAACAATGGAAGAGTTTCGAAACATTCTTTAACTTCAGCGGAATTCCGAGAACAAAGGAAGAGTTCCGAAGCATTTTTAAAAGTCAGCGGAATTCCGAGAGCAATAGAAGAGTTCCGGAGCATTTTTAAACTTCAGCAGAATTCCTGGATCAATGGAAGAGTTCCGAAGCATTTTTAAAAGTCAGCAGAATTCCGAGAACAATAGAAGGGTACCAAAGCATGTTTAAACTTCAGCGGAATTCTGAGAACAATGTAAGAGTTCCGAAGCATTTTTAAACTTCACCGGAATTCCGAGAACAATGGAAGAGTTCCGAAGCATTTTTAAACGTCAGCGGAATTCCGAGAACAATGGAAGAGTTCTGAATCATTTTTAAACGTCAGCGGAATTTTGAAAACAATGGAAGAGTTCCGAAGCATTTTTAAACGTCAGCGGAATTCCGAGAACAATGGAAGAGTTCTGAATCATTTTTAAACGTCAGCGGAATTTTGAAAACAATGGAAGAGTTCCGAAGCATTTTTAAACTTCAGCGGAATTTGGAGAACAATCGAAGAGTTCCGAAGCATTTTTAAAAGTCAGCGGAATTCCGAGAACACTGGAAGAGTTCCGAAGCATTTTTAAACTTCAGCGGAATTTGGAGAACAATCGAAGAGTTCCGAAGCATTTTTAAAAGTCAGCGGAATTCCGAGAACAATGGAAGCTTTGTGAAGCATTTTTAAACGTCAGCGGAATTCCGAGAACAATGGAAGAGTTCCGAAGCATTTTTAAACGTCAGCGGAATTCCGAGAACAATGGAAGAGTTCTTAAGCCTTTTTAAATGTCAGCGGAATTCCGAGAACAATGGAAGAGTTCCGAAGCATTTTTAAATGTCAGCGGAATTCTGAGAACAATGGAAGAGTTCCGAAGCATTTTTAAACTTCAGCAGAATTCTAGAACAATGGAAGAGTTCCGAAGCATACTTAAACTTCAGCAGAATTCCGAGAACAATGGAAGAGTTTTGAAGCAATTTTAAGCGTCAGCGGAATTCCGACAACAATGGAAGAGTTCCGAAGCATTTTTAAAAGTAAGCGGAATTCTGAGAACAATAGAAGAGTTGTGAAGCATTTTTAAGCGTCAGCGGAATTCCGAGAACAATGGACGAATTCCGAAGCATTTTTAAACTTCAAAACTTCAGCAGAATTCCAAGAACAATGGAAGAGTTTCGAAGCATTCTTAAACTTCAGCGGAATTCCGAGAACAAAGGAAGAGTTCCGAAGCATTTTTAAAAGTCAGCGGAATTCCGAGAACAATAGAAGAGTTCCGGAGCATTTTTAAACTTCAGCAGAATTCCTGGATCAATGGAAGAGTTCCGAAGCATTTTTAAAAGTCAGCAGAATTACGAGAACAATAGAAGGGTACCAAAGCATGTTTAAACTTCAGCGGAATTCTGAGAACAATGTAAGAGTTCCGAAGCATTTTTAAACTTCACCGGAATTCCGAGAACAATGGAAGAGTTCCGAAGCATTTTTAAACGTCAGCGGAATTCCGAGAACAATGGAAGAGTTCTGAATCATTTTTAAACGTCAGCGGAATTTTGAAAACAATGGAAGAGTTCCGAAGCATTTTTAAACGTCAGCGGAATTCCGAGAACAATGGAAGAGTTCTGAATCATTTTTAAACGTCAGCGGAATTTTGAAAACAATGGAAGAGTTCCGAAGCATTTTTAAACTTCAGCGGAATTTGGAGAACAATCGAAGAGTTCCGAAGCATTTTTAAAAGTCAGCGGAATTCCGAGAACACTGGAAGAGTTCCGAAGCATTTTTAAACTTCAGCGGAATTTGGAGAACAATCGAAGAGTTCCGAAGCATTTTTAAAAGTCAGCGGAATTCCGAGAACAATGGAAGCTTTGTGAAGCATTTTTAAACGTCAGCGGAATTCCGAGAACAATGGAAGAGTTCCGAAGCATTTTTAAACGTCAGCGGAATTCCGTGAACAATGGAAGAGTTCTAAAGCCTTTTTAAATGTCAGCGGAATTCCGAGAACAATGGAAGAGTTCCGAAGCATTTTTAAATGTCAGCGGAATTCTGAGAACAATGGAAGAGTTCTGAAGCATTTTTAAACTTCAGCAGAATTCCGAGAACAATGGAAGAGTTCCGAAGCATACTTAAACTTCAGCAGAATTCCGAGAACAATGGAAGAGTTCCGAAGCATTTTTAAACTTCAGCAGAATTCCTGGATCAATGGAAGAGTTCCGAAGCATTTTTAAAAGTCAGCAGAATTCCGAGAACAATAGAAGGGTACCAAAGCATGTTTAAACTTCAGCGGAATTCTGAGAACAATGTAAGAGTTCCGAAGCATTTTTAAACGTCAGCGGAATTCCGAGAACAATGGAAGAGTTCTAAATTCTTTTTAAATGTCAGCGGAATTCCGAGAACAATGGAAGAGTTCCGAAGCATTTTTAAACGTCAGCGGAATTCCGAGAACAATGGAAGAGTTCTAAAGCCTTTTTAAATGTCAGCGGAATTCCGAGAACAATGGAAGAGTTCTGAAGCATTTTTAAATGTCAGCGGAATTCTGAGAACAATGGAAGAGTTCCGAAGCATTTTTAAACTTCAGCAGAATTCCGAGAACAATGGAAGAGTTCCGAAGCATACTTAAACTTCAGCAGAATTCCGAGAACAATGGAAGAGTTCCGAAGCATTTTTAAACTTCAAAACTTCAGCAGAATTCCGAGAACAATGGAAGAGTTCCGAAGCATTCTTAAACTTCAGCGGAATTCCGAGAACAATGGAAGAGTTCCGAAGCATTTTTAAACTTCAGCAGAATTCCGAGAACAATGGAAGAGTTCCGAAGCATTTTTAAATGTCAGCGGAATTCTGAGAACAATGGAAGAGTTCCGAAGCATTTTTAAACTTCAGCAGAATTCCGAGAACAATGGAAGAGTTCCGAAGCATACTTAAACTTCAGCAGAATTCCGAGAACAATGGAAGAGTTCCGAAGCATTTTTAAACTTCAAAACTTCAGCAGAATTCCGAGAACAATGGAAGAGTTCCGAAGCATTCTTAAACTTCAGCGGAATTCCGAGAACAATGGAAGAGTTCCGAAGCATTTTTAAAAGTCAGCGGAATTCCGAGAACAATGGAAGAGTTCTGAAGCATTTTTAAACATCAGCGGAATTTTGAAAACAATGGAAGATTTCCGAAGCATTTTTAAACGTCAGCGGAATTCCGAGAACAATGGAAGAGTTCCGAAGCATTTTTAAATGTCAGCGGAATTCCGAGAACAATAGAAGAGTTGTGAAGCAATTTTAAGCGTCAGCGGAATTCCGACAACAATGGAAGAGTTCCGAAGCATTTTTAAAAGTAAGCGGAATTCTGAGAACAATAGAAGAGTTGTGAAGCATTTTTAAGCGTCAGCGGAATTCCGAGAACAATGGACGAATTCCGAAGCATTTTTAAACTTCAAAACTTCAGCAGAATTCCAAGAACAATGGAAGAGTTTCGAAACATTCTTTAACTTCAGCGGAATTCCGAGAACAAAGGAAGAGTTCCGAAGCATTTTTAAAAGTCAGCGGAATTCCGAGAGCAATAGAAGAGTTCCGGAGCATTTTTAAACTTCAGCAGAATTCCTGGATCAATGGAAGAGTTCCGAAGCATTTTTAAAAGTCAGCAGAATTCCGAGAACAATAGAAGGGTACCAAAGCATGTTTAAACTTCAGCGGAATTCTGAGAACAATGTAAGAGTTCCGAAGCATTTTTAAACTTCACCGGAATTCCGAGAACAATGGAAGAGTTCCGAAGCATTTTTAAACGTCAGCGGAATTCCGAGAACAATGGAAGAGTTCTGAATCATTTTTAAACGTCAGCGGAATTTTGAAAACAATGGAAGAGTTACGAAGCATTTTTAAACGTCAGCGGAATTCCGAGAACAATGGAAGAGTTCTGAATCATTTTTAAACGTCAGCGGAATTTTGAAAACAATGGAAGAGTTCCGAAGCATTTTTAAACTTCAGCGGAATTTGGAGAACAATCGAAGAGTTCCGAAGCATTTTTAAAAGTCAGCGGAATTCCGAGAACACTGGAAGAGTTCCGAAGCATTTTTAAACTTCAGCGGAATTTGGAGAACAATCGAAGAGTTCCGAAGCATTTTTAAAAGTCAGCGGAATTCCGAGAACAATGGAAGAGTTCTTAAGCCTTTTTAAATGTCAGCGGAATTCCGAGAACAATGGAAGAGTTCCGAAGCATTTTTAAATGTCAGCGGAATTCTGAGAACAATGGAAGAGTTCCGAAGCATTTTTAAACTTCAGCAGAATTCTAGAACAATGGAAGAGTTCCGAAGCATACTTAAACTTCAGCAGAATTCCGAGAACAATGGAAGAGTTCCGAAGCATTTTTAAACTTCAAATCTTCAGCAGAATTCCAAGAACAATGGAAGAGTTCCGAAGCATTCTTAAACTTCAGCGGAATTCCGAGAACAATGGAAGAGTTCCGAAGCATTTTTAAACGTCAGCGGAATTCCGAGAACAATGGAAGAGTTCTGAATCATTTTTAAACGTCAGCGGAATTTTGAAAACAATGGAAGAGTTCCGAAGCATTTTTAAACGTCAGCGGAATTCCGAGAACAATGGAAGAGTTCTGAATCATTTTTAAACGTCAGCGGAATTTTGAAAACAATGGAAGAGTTCCGAAGCATTTTTAAACTTCAGCGGAATTTGGAGAACAATCGAAGAGTTCCGAAGCATTTTTAAAAGTCAGCGGAATTCCGAGAACACTGGAAGAGTTCCGAAGCATTTTTAAACTTCAGCGGAATTTGGAGAACAATCGAAGAGTTCCGAAGCATTTTTAAAAGTCAGCGGAATTCCGAGAACAATGGAAGAGTTCTTAAGCCTTTTTAAATGTCAGCGGAATTCCGAGAACAATGGAAGAGTTCCGAAGCATTTTTAAATGTCAGCGGAATTCTGAGAACAATGGAAGAGTTCCGAAGCATTTTTAAACTTCAGCAGAATTCTAGAACAATGGAAGAGTTCCGAAGCATACTTAAACTTCAGCAGAATTCCGAGAACAATGGAAGAGTTCCGAAGCATTTTTAAACTTCAAATCTTCAGCAGAATTCCAAGAACAATGGAAGAGTTCCGAAGCATTCTTAAACTTCAGCGGAATTCCGAGAACAATGGAAGAGTTCCGAAGCATTTTTAAAAGTCAGCGGAATTCCGAGAACAATGGAAGAGTTCCGAAGCATTTTTAAAAGTCAGCAGAATTCCGAGAACAATAGAAGGGTACCAAAGCATGTTTAAACTTCAGCGGAATTCTGAGAACAATGTAAGAGTTCCGAAGCATTTTTTAACTTCACCGGAATTCCGAGAACAATGGAAGAGTTCCGAAGCATTTTTAAACGTCAGCGGAATTCCGAGAACAATGGAAGAGTTCTGAAGCATTTTTAAACGTCAGCGGAATTTTGAAAACAATGGAAGATTTCCGAAGCATTTTTAAACGTCAGCGGAGTTCTGCGAACACTGGAAGAGTTCCGAAGCATTTTTAAACTTCAGCGGAATTTGGAGAACAATCGAAGAGTTCCAAAGCATTTTTAAAAGTCAGCGGAATTCCGAGAACACTGGAAGAGTTCCGAAGCATTTTTAAACTTCAGCGGAATTTGGAGAACAATCGAAGAGTTCCGAAGCATTTTTAAAAGTCAGCGGAATTCCGAGAACAATGGAAGCTTTGTGAAGCATTTTTAAACGTCAGCGGAATTCCGAGAACAATGGAAGAGTTCCGAAGCATTTTTAAATGTCAGCGGAATTCTGAGAACAGTGGAAGAGTTCCGAAGCATTTTTAAACTTCAGCAGAATTCCGAGAACAATGGAAGAGTTCCGAAGCATACTTAAACTTCAGCAGAATTCCGAGAACAATGGAAGAGTTCTGAAGCATTTTTTAAAGTCAGCGGAATAACGAGAACAATGGAAGAGTTGTGAAGCATTTTTAAACGTCAGCGGAATTCCAGAACAATGGAAGAGTTCTGAAGCATTTTTAAATGTCAGCGGAATTCCGAAAACAATGGAAGAGTTCCGAAGCATTTTTAAAAGTCAGCGGAATTCCAAGAACAATGGAAGAGTTCTGAAGCATTTTTAAACATCAGCGGAATTTTGAAAACAATGGAAGATTTCCGAAGCATTTTTAAAATTCAGCAGAATTCTGAGAACAATGGAAGAGTTCTGAAGCATTCTTAAACTTCAGCGGAATTCCGAGAACAATGGAAGAGTTTTGAAGCAATTTTAAGCGTCAGCGGAATTCCGACAACAATGGAAGAGTTCCGAAGCATTTTTAAAAGTAAGCGGAATTCTGAGAACAATAGAAGAGTTGTGAAGCATTTTTAAGCGTCAGCGGAATTCCGAGAACAATGGACGAATTCCGAAGCATTTTTAAACTTCAAAACTTCAGCAGAATTCCAAGAACAATGGAAGAGTTTCGAAGCATTCTTAAACTTCAGCAGAATTCCTGGATCAATGGAAGAGTTCCGAAGCATTTTTAAAAGTCAGCAGAATTCCGAGAACAATAGAAGGGTACCAAAGCATGTTTAAACTTCAGCGGAATTCTGAGAACAATGTAAGAGTTCCGAAGCATTTTTAAACTTCACCGGAATTCCGAGAACAATGGAAGAGTTCCGAAGCATTTTTAAACGTCAGCGGAATTCCGAGAACAATGGAAGAGTTCTGAATCATTTTTAAACGTCAGCGGAATTTTGAAAACAATGGAAGAGTTCGGAAGCATTTTTAAACGTCAGCGGAATTCCGAGAACAATGGAAGAGTTCTGAATCATTTTTAAACGTCAGCGGAATTTTGAAAACAATGGAAGAGTTCCGAAGCATTTTTAAACTTCAGCGGAATTTGGAGAACAATCGAAGAGTTCCGAAGCATTTTTAAAAGTCAGCGGAATTCCGAGAACACTGGAAGAGTTCCGAAGCATTTTTAAACTTCAGCGGAATTTGGAGAACAATCGAAGAGTTCCGAAGCATTTTTAAAAGTCAGCGGAATTCCGAGAACAATGGAAGAGTTCCGAAGCATTTTTAAATGTCAGCGGAATTCCGAGAACAATGGAAGAGTTCCGAAGCATTTTTAAATGTCAGCGGAATTCTGAGAACAATGGAAGAGTTCCGAAGCATTTTTAAACTTCAGCAGAATTCCGAGAACAATGGAAGAGTTCCGAAGCATACTTAAACTTCAGCAGAATTCCGAGAACAATGGAAGAGTTCCGAAGCATTTTTAAACTTCAAAACTTCAGCAGAATTCCGAGAACAATGGAAGAGTTCCGAAGCATTCTTAAACTTCAGCGGAATTCCGGGAACAATGGAAGAGTTCCGAAGCATTTTTAAAAGTCAGCGGAATTCCGAGAACAATGGAAGAGTTCTGAAGCATTTTTAAACATCAGCGGAATTTTGAAAACAATGGAAGATTTCCGAAGCATTTTTAAACGTCAGCGGAATTCCGAGAACAATGGAAGAGTTCCGAAGCATTTTTAAATGTCAGCGGAATTCCGAGAACAATAGAAGAGTTGTGAAGCAATTTTAAGCGTCAGCGGAATTCCGAGAACAATGGAAGATTTCCGAAGCATTTTTAAACGTCAGCGGAATTCTGCGAACACTGGAAGAGTTCCGAAGCATTTTTAAACTTCAGCGGAATTTGGAGAACAATCGAAGAGTTCCAAAGCATTTTTAAAAGTCAGCGGAATTCCGAGAACACTGGAAGAGTTCCGAAGCATTTTTAAACTTCAGCGGAATTTGGAGAACAATCGAAGAGTTCCGAAGCATTTTTAAAAGTCAGCGGAATTCCGAGAACAATGGAAGCTTTGTGAAGCATTTTTAAACGTCAGCGGAATTCCGAGAACAATGGAAGAGTTCCGAAGCATTTTTAAACGTCAGCGGAATTCCGAGAACAATGGAAGAGTTCTGAAGCCTTTTTAAATGTCAGCGGAATTCCGAGAACAATGGAAGAGTTCCGAAGCATTTTTAAATGTCAGCGGAATTCTGAGAACAGTGGAAGAGTTCCGAAGCATTTTTAAACTTCAGCAGAATTCCGAGAACAATGGAAGAGTTCCGAAGCACACTTAAACTTCAGCAGAATTCCGAGAACAATGGAAGAGTTCTGAAGCATTTTTTAAAGTCAGCGGAATTCCGAGAACAATGGAAGAGTTCCGAAGCATTTTTAAAATTCAGCAGAATTCTGAGAACAATGGAAGAGTTCTGAAGCAATCTTAAACTTCAGCGGAATTCCGAGAACAATGGAAGAGTTTTGAAGCAATTTTAAGCGTCAGCGGAATTCCGACAACAATGGAAGAGTTCCGAAGCATTTTTAAAAGTAAGCGGAATTCTGAGAACAATAGAAGAGTTGTGAAGCATTTTTAAGCGTCAGCGGAATTCCGAGAACAATGGACGAATTCCGAAGCATTTTTAAACTTCAAAACTTCAGCAGAATTCCAAGAACAATGGAAGAGTTTCGAAGCATTCTTAAACTTCAGCGGAATTCCGAGAACAAAGGAAGAGTTTCGAAGCATTTTTAAAAGTCAGCGGAATTCCGAGAACAATAGAAGAGTTCCGGAGCATTTTTAAACTTCAGCAGAATTCCTGGATCAATGGAAGAGTTCCGAAGCATTTTTAAAAGTCAGCAGAATTCCGAGAACAATAGAAGGGTACCAAAGCATGTTTAAACTTCAGCGGAATTCTGAGAACAATGTAAGAGTTCCGAAGCATTTTTAAACTTCACCGGAATTGCGAGAACAATGGAAGAGTTCCGAAGCATTTTTAAACGTCAGCGGAATTTTGAAAACAATGGAAGAGTTTCGAAGCATTTTTAAACGTCAGCGGAATTCCGAGAACAATGGAAGAGTTCTGAGTCATTTTTAAACGTCAGCGGAATTTTGAAAACAATGGAAGAGTTCCGAAGCATTTTTAAACTTCAGCGGAATTTGGAGAACAATCGAAGAGTTCCGAAGCATTTTTAAAAGTCAGCGGAATTCCGAGAACAATGGACGCTTTGTGAAGCATTTTTAAACGTCAGCGGAATTCCGGGAACAATGGAAGAGTTCCGAAGCATTTTTAAACGTCAGCGGAATTCCGAGAACAATGGAAGGGTTCTAAAGCCTTTTTAAATGTCAGCGGAATTCCGAGAACAATGGAAGAGTTCCGAAGCATTTTTAAATGTCAGCGGAATTCTGAGAACAATGGAAGAGTTCCGAAGCATTTTTAAACTTCAGCAGAATTCCGAGAACAATGGAAGAGTTCCGAAGCATACTTAAACTTCAGCAGAATTCCGAGAACAATGGAAGAGTTCCGAAGCATTTTTAAACTTCAAAACTTCAGCAGAATTCCGAGAACAATGGAAGAGTTCCGAAGCATTCTTAAACTTCAGCGGAATTCCGAGAACAATGGAAGAGTTCCGAAGCATTTTTAAAAGTCAGCGGAATTCCGAGAACAATGGAAGAGTTCCGAAGCATTTTTAAAAGTCAGCAGAATTCCGAGAACAATGGAAGAGTTCCGAAGCATTTTTAAAAGTCAGCGGAATTCCGAGAACAATGGAAGAGTTCCGAAGCATTTTTAAACGTCAGCGGAATTTTGAAAACAATGGAAGATTTCCGAAGCATTTTTAAACGTCAGCGGAGTTCTGCGAACACTGGAAGAGTTCCGAAGCATTTTTAAACTTCAGCGGAATTTGGAGAACAATCGAAGAGTTCCGAAGCATTTTTAAAAGTCAGCGGAATTCCGAGAACAATGGAAGCTTTGTGAAGCATTTTTAAACGTCAGCGGAATTCCGAGAACAATGGAAGAGTTCCGAAGCATTTTTAAACGTCAGCGGAATTCCGAGAACAATGGAAGAGTTCTGAAGCCTTTTTAAATGTCAGTGGAATTCCGAGAACAATGGAAGCGTTCTGAAGCATTTTTAAAAGTCAGCGGAATTCTGAGAACAATAGAAGAGTTGTGAAGCAATTTTAAGCGTCAGCGGAATTCCGAGAACAATGGAAGAGTTCTGAAGCATTTTTAAACGTCAGTGGAATTCCGAGAACAATGGAAGAGTTCTGAAGCATTTTTAAAAGTCAGCGGAATTCTGAGAACAATAGTAGAGTTGTGAAGCATTTTTAAGCGTCAGCGGAATTCCGAGAACAATGGAAGAATTCCGAACCATTTTTAAACTTCAAAACTTCAGCGGAATTCCGAGAACAATGGAAGAGTTCCGAAGCATTTTTAAAAGTCAGCGGAATTCCGAGAACAATGGAAGAGTTCCGAAGCATTTTTAAACGTCAGCGGAATTCTGCGAACACTGGAAGAGTTCCGAAGCATTTTTAAACTTCAGCGGAATTTGGAGAACAATCGAAGAGTTCCGAAGCATTTTTAAAAGTCAGCAGAATTCCGAGAACAATGGAAGAGTTCTGAAGCATTTTTAAACATCAGCGGAATTTTGAAAACAATGGAAGATTTCCGAAGCATTTTTAAACGTCAGCGGAATTCCGAGAACAATAGAAGAGTTGTGAAGCAATTTTAAGCGTCAGCGGAATTCCGAGAACAATGGAAGAGTTGCGAAGCATTTTTAAAATTCAGCAGAATTCTGAGAACAATGGAAGAGTTCTGAAGCATTCTTAAACTTCAGCGGAATTCCGAGAACAATGGAAGAGTTTTGAAGCAATTTTAAGCGTCAGCGGATTTCCGACAACAATGGAAGAGTTCCGAAGCATTTTTAAAAGTAAGCGGAATTCTGAGAACAATAGAAGAGTTGTGAAGCATTTTTAAGCGTCAGCGGAATTCCGAGAACAATGGAAGAGTTCCGAAGCATTTTTAAACTTCAAAACTTCAGCAGAATTCCAAGAACAATGGAAGAGTTTCGAAGCATTCTTAAACTTCAGCGGAATTCCGAGAACAAAGGAAGAGTTCCGAAGCATTTTTAAAAGTCAGCGGAATTCCGAGAACAATAGAAGAGTTCCGGAGCATTTTTAAACTTCAGCAGAATTCCTGGATCAATGGAAGAGTTCCGAAGCATTTTTAAAAGTCAGCAGAATTCCGAGAACAATAGAAGGGTACCAAAGCATGTTTAAACTTCAGCGGAATTCTGAGAACAATGTAAGAGTTCCGAAGCATTTTTAAACTTCACCGGAATTCCGAGGACAATGGAAGAGTTCCGAAGCATTTTTAAACGTCAGCGGAATTCCGAGAACAATGGAAGAGTTCTGAATCATTTTTAAACGGCAGCGGAATTTTGAAAACAATGGAAGAGTTCCGAAGCATTTTTAAACGTCAGCGGAATTCCGAGAACAATGGAAGAGTTCTGAATCATTTTTAAACGTCAGCGGAATTTGGAGAACAATCGAAGAGTTCCGAAGCATTTTTAAAAGTCAGCGGAATTCCGAGAACAATGGAAGCTTTGTGAAGCATTTTTAAACGTCAGCGGAATTCCGAGAACAATGGAAGAGTTCCGAAGCATTTTTAAACTTCAGCAGAATTCCGAGAACAATGGAAGAGTTCCGAAGCATTCTTAAACTTCAGCGGAATTCCGAGAACAATGGAAGAGTTCCGAAGCATTTTTAAAAGTCAGCGGAATTCCGAGAACAATGGAAGAGTTCCGAAGCATTTTTAAAAGTCAGCAGAATTCCGAGAACAATAGAAGGGTACCAAAGCATGTTTAAACTTCAGCGGAATTCTGAGAACAATGTAAGAGTTCCGAAGCATTTTTAAACTTCACTGGAATTCCGAGAACAATGGAAGAGTTCCGAAGCATTTTTAAACGTCAGCGGAATTCCGAGAACAATGGAAGAGTTCTGAAGCATTTTTAAACGTCAGCGGAATTTTGAAAACAATGGAAGATTTCCGAAGCATTTTTAAACGTCAGCGGAGTTCTGCGAACACTGGAAGAGTTCCGAAGCATTTTTAAACTTCAGCGGAATTTGGAGAACAATCGAAGAGTTCCGAAGCATTTTTAAAAGTCAGCGGAATTCCGAGAACACTGGAAGAGTTCCGAAGCATTTTTAAACTTCAGCGGAATTTGGAGAACAATCGAAGAGTTCCGAAGCATTTTTAAAAGTCAGCGGAATTCCGAGAACAATGGAAGCTTTGTGAAGCATTTTTAAACGTCAGCGGAATTCCGAGAACAATGGAAGAGTTCCGAAGCATTTTTAAACTTCAGCAGAATTCCGAGAACAATGGAAGAGTTCCGAAGCATTCTTAAACTTCAGCGGAATTCCGAGAACAATGGAAGAGTTCCGAAGCATTTTTAAAAGTCAGCGGAATTCCGAGAACAATGGAAGAGTTCCGAAGCATTTTTAAAAGTCAGCAGAATTCCGAGAACAATAGAAGGGTACCAAAGCATGTTTAAACTTCAGCGGAATTCTGAGAACAATGTAAGAGTTCCGAAGCATTTTTAAACTTCACTGGAATTCCGAGAACAATGGAAGAGTTCCGAAGCATTTTTAAACGTCAGCGGAATTCCGAGAACAATGGAAGAGTTCTGAAGCATTTTTAAACGTCAGCGGAATTTTGAAAACAATGGAAGATTTCCGAAGCATTTTTAAACGTCAGCGGAGTTCTGCGAACACTGGAAGAGTTCCGAAGCATTTTTAAACTTCAGCGGAATTTGGAGAACAATCGAAGAGTTCCGAAGCATTTTTAAAAGTCAGCGGAATTCCGAGAACACTGGAAGAGTTCCGAAGCATTTTTAAACTTCAGCGGAATTTGGAGAACAATCGAAGAGTTCCGAAGCATTTTTAAAAGTCAGCGGAATTCCGAGAACAATGGAAGCTTTGTGAAGCATTTTTAAACGTCAGCGGAATTCCGAGAACAATGGAAGAGTTCCGAAGCATTTTTAAACGTCAGCGGAATTCCGAGAACAATGGAAGAGTTCTGAAGCCTTTTTAAATGTCAGTGGAATTCCGAGAACAATGGAAGAGTTCTGAAGCATTTTTAAAAGTCAGCGGAATTCTGAGAACAATAGAAGAGTTGTGAAGCAATTTTAAGCGTCAGCGGAATTCCGAGAACAATGGAAGAGTTCTGAAGCATTTTTAAACGTCAGTGGAATTCCGAGAACAATGGAAGAGTTCTGAAGCATTTTTAAAAGTCAGCGGAATTCTGAGAACAATAGAAGAGTTGTGAAGCATTTTTAAGCGTCAGCGGAATTCCGAGAACAATGGAAGAATTCCGAACCATTTTTAAACTTCAAAACTTCAGCGGAATTCCGAGAACAATGGAAGAGTTCCGAAGCATTTTTAAAAGTCAGCGGAATTCCGAGAACAATGGAAGAGTTCCGAAGCATTTTTAAACGTCAGCGGAATTCTGCGAACACTGGAAGAGTTCCGAAGCATTTTTAAACTTCAGCGGAATTTGGAGAACAATCGAAGAGTTCCGAAGCATTTTTAAAAGTCAGCAGAATTCCGAGAACAATGGAAGAGTTCTGAAGCATTTTTAAACATCAGCGGAATTTTGAAAACAATGGAAGATTTCCGAAGCATTTTTAAACGTCAGCGGAATTCCGAGAACAATAGAAGAGTTGTGAAGCAATTTTAAGCGTCAGCGGAATTCCGAGAACAATGGAAGAGTTCCGAAGCATTTTTAAAATTCAGCAGAATTCTGAGAACAATGGAAGAGTTCTGAAGCATTCTTAAACTTCAGCGGAATTCCGAGAACAATGGAAGAGTTTTGAAGCAATTTTAAGCGTCAGCGGATTTCCGACAACAATGGAAGAGTTCCGAAGCATTTTTAAAAGTAAGCGGAATTCTGAGAACAATAGAAGAGTTGTGAAGCATTTTTAAGCGTCAGCGGAATTCCGAGAACAATGGAAGAGTTCCGAAGCATTTTTAAACTTCAAAACTTCAGCAGAATTCCAAGAACAATGGAAGAGTTTCGAAGCATTCTTAAACTTCAGCGGAATTCCGAGAACAAAGGAAGAGTTCTGAAGCATTTTTAAACTTCAGCAGAATTCCGAGAACAATGGAAGAGTTCCGAAGCATTTTTAAACTTCAGCAGAATTCCGAGAACAATGGAAGAGTTCCGAAGCATTCTTAAACTTCAGCGGAATTCCGAGAACAATGGAAGAGTTCCGAAGCATTTTTAAAAGTCAGCGGAATTCCGAGAACAATGGAAGAGTTCCGAAGCATTTTTAAAAGTCAGCAGAATTCCGAGAACAATAGAAGGGTACCAAAGCATGTTTAAACTTCAGCGGAATTCTGAGAACAATGTAAGAGTTCCGAAGCATTTTTAAACTTCACTGGAATTCCGAGAACAATGGAAGAGTTCCGAAGCATTTTTAAACGTCAGCGGAATTCCGAGAACAATGGAAGAGTTCTGAAGCATTTTTAAACGTCAGCGGAATTTTGAAAACAATGGAAGATTTCCGAAGCATTTTTAAACGTCAGCGGAGTTCTGCGAACACTGGAAGAGTTCCGAAGCATTTTTAAACTTCAGCGGAATTTGGAGAACAATCGAAGAGTTCCGAAGCATTTTTAAAAGTCAGCGGAATTCCGAGAACACTGGAAGAGTTCCGAAGCATTTTTAAACTTCAGCGGAATTTGGAGAACAATCGAAGAGTTCCGAAGCATTTTTAAAAGTCAGCGGAATTCCGAGAACAATGGAAGCTTTGTGAAGCATTTTTAAACGTCAGCGGAATTCCGAGAACAATGGAAGAGTTCCGAAGCATTTTTAAACTTCAGCAGAATTCCGAGAACAATGGAAGAGTTCCGAAGCATTCTTAAACTTCAGCGGAATTCCGAGAACAATGGAAGAGTTCCGAAGCATTTTTAAAAGTCAGCGGAATTCCGAGAACAATGGAAGAGTTCCGAAGCATTTTTAAAAGTCAGCAGAATTCCGAGAACAATAGAAGGGTACCAAAGCATGTTTAAACTTCAGCGGAATTCTGAGAACAATGTAAGAGTTCCGAAGCATTTTTAAACTTCACTGGAATTCCGAGAACAATGGAAGAGTTCCGAAGCATTTTTAAACGTCAGCGGAATTCCGAGAACAATGGAAGAGTTCTGAAGCATTTTTAAACGTCAGCGGAATTTTGAAAACAATGGAAGATTTCCGAAGCATTTTTAAACGTCAGCGGAGTTCTGCGAACACTGGAAGAGTTCCGAAGCATTTTTAAACTTCAGCGGAATTTGGAGAACAATCGAAGAGTTCCGAAGCATTTTTAAAAGTCAGCGGAATTCCGAGAACACTGGAAGAGTTCCGAAGCATTTTTAAACTTCAGCGGAATTTGGAGAACAATCGAAGAGTTCCGAAGCATTTTTAAAAGTCAGCGGAATTCCGAGAACAATGGAAGCTTTGTGAAGCATTTTTAAACGTCAGCGGAATTCCGAGAACAATGGAAGAGTTCCGAAGCATTTTTAAACGTCAGCGGAATTCCGAGAACAATGGAAGAGTTCTGAAGCCTTTTTAAATGTCAGTGGAATTCCGAGAACAATGGAAGAGTTCTGAAGCATTTTTAAAAGTCAGCGGAATTCTGAGAACAATAGAAGAGTTGTGAAGCAATTTTAAGCGTCAGCGGAATTCCGAGAACAATGGAAGAGTTCTGAAGCATTTTTAAACGTCAGTGGAATTCCGAGAACAATGGAAGAGTTCTGAAGCATTTTTAAAAGTCAGCGGAATTCTGAGAACAATAGAAGAGTTGTGAAGCATTTTTAAGCGTCAGCGGAATTCCGAGAACAATGGAAGAATTCCGAACCATTTTTAAACTTCAAAACTTCAGCGGAATTCCGAGAACAATGGAAGAGTTCCGAAGCATTTTTAAAAGTCAGCGGAATTCCGAGAACAATGGAAGAGTTCCGAAGCATTTTTAAACGTCAGCGGAATTCTGCGAACACTGGAAGAGTTCCGAAGCATTTTTAAACTTCAGCGGAATTTGGAGAACAATCGAAGAGTTCCGAAGCATTTTTAAAAGTCAGCAGAATTCCGAGAACAATGGAAGAGTTCTGAAGCATTTTTAAACATCAGCGGAATTTTGAAAACAATGGAAGATTTCCGAAGCATTTTTAAACGTCAGCGGAATTCCGAGAACAATAGAAGAGTTGTGAAGCAATTTTAAGCGTCAGCGGAATTCCGAGAACAATGGAAGAGTTCCGAAGCATTTTTAAAATTCAGCAGAATTCTGAGAACAATGGAAGAGTTCTGAAGCATTCTTAAACTTCAGCGGAATTCCGAGAACAATGGAAGAGTTTTGAAGCAATTTTAAGCGTCAGCGGATTTCCGACAACAATGGAAGAGTTCCGAAGCATTTTTAAAAGTAAGCGGAATTCTGAGAACAATAGAAGAGTTGTGAAGCATTTTTAAGCGTCAGCGGAATTCCGAGAACAATGGAAGAGTTCCGAAGCATTTTTAAACTTCAAAACTTCAGCAGAATTCCAAGAACAATGGAAGAGTTTCGAAGCATTCTTAAACTTCAGCGGAATTCCGAGAACAAAGGAAGAGTTCCGAAGCATTTTTAAAAGTCAGCGGAATTCCGAGAACAATAGAAGAGTTCCGGAGCATTTTTAAACTTCAGCAGAATTCCTGGATCAATGGAAGAGTTCCGAAGCATTTTTAAAAGTCAGCAGAATTCCGAGAACAATAGAAGGGTACCAAAGCATGTTTAAACTTCAGCGGAATTCTGAGAACAATGTAAGAGTTCCGAAGCATTTTTAAACTTCACCGGAATTCCGAGAACAATGGAAGAGTTCTGAATCATTTTTAAACGGCAGCGGAATTTTGAAAACAATGGAAGAGTTCCGAAGCATTTTTAAACGTCAGCGGAATTCCGAGAACAATGGAAGAGTTCTGAATCATTTTTAAACGTCAGCGGAATTTGGAGAACAATCGAAGAATTCCGAAGCATTTTTAAAAGTCAGCGGAATTCCGAGAACAATGGAAGCTTTGTGAAGCATTTTTAAACGTCAGCGGAATTCCGAGAACAATGGAAGAGTTCCGAAGCATTTTTAAACTTCAGCAGAATTCCGAGAACAATGGAAGAGTTCCGAAGCATTCTTAAACTTCAGCGGAATTCCGAGAACAATGGAAGAGTTCCGAAGCATTTTTAAAAGTCAGCGGAATTCCGAGAACAATGGAAGAGTTCCGAAGCATTTTTAAAAGTCAGCAGAATTCCGAGAACAATAGAAGGGTACCAAAGCATGTTTAAACTTCAGCGGAATTCTGAGAACAATGTAAGAGTTCCGAAGCATTTTTAAACTTCACTGGAATTCCGAGAACAATGGAAGAGTTCCGAAGCATTTTTAAACGTCAGCGGAATTCCGAGAACAATGGAAGAGTTCTGAAGCATTTTTAAACGTCAGCGGAATTTTGAAAACAATGGAAGATTTCCGAAGCATTTTTAAACGTCAGCGGAGTTCTGCGAACACTGGAAGAGTTCCGAAGCATTTTTAAACTTCAGCGGAATTTGGAGAACAATCGAAGAGTTCCGAAGCATTTTTAAAAGTCAGCGGAATTCCGAGAACACTGGAAGAGTTCCGAAGCATTTTTAAACTTCAGCGGAATTTGGAGAACAATCGAAGAGTTCCGAAGCATTTTTAAAAGTCAGCGGAATTCCGAGAACAATGGAAGCTTTGTGAAGCATTTTTAAACGTCAGCGGAATTCCGAGAACAATGGAAGAGTTCCGAAGCATTTTTAAACTTCAGCAGAATTCCGAGAACAATGGAAGAGTTCCGAAGCATTCTTAAACTTCAGCGGAATTCCGAGAACAATGGAAGAGTTCCGAAGCATTTTTAAAAGTCAGCGGAATTCCGAGAACAATGGAAGAGTTCCGAAGCCTTTTTAAATGTCAGCGGAATTCCGAGAACAATGGAAGAGTTCCGAAGCATTTTTAAATGTCAGCGGAATTCTGAGAACAGTGGAAGAGTTCCGAAGCATTTTTAAACTTCAGCAGAAATCCGAGAACAATGGAAGAGTTCCGAAGCATACTTAAACTTCAGCAGAATTCCGAGAACAATGGAAGAGTTCTGAAGCATTTTTTAAAGTCAGCGGAATAACGAGAACAATGGAAGAGTTGTGAAGCATTTTTAAACGTCAGCGGAATTCCAGAACAATGGAAGAGTTCTGAAGCATTTTTAAATGTCAGCGGAATTCTGAAAACAATGGAAGAGTTCTGAAGCATTCTTAAACTTCAGCGGAATTCCGAGAACAATGGAAGAGTTTTGAAGCAATTTTAAGCGTCAGCGGATTTCCGACAACAATGGAAGAGTTCCGAAGCATTTTTAAAAGTAAGCGGAATTCTGAGAACAATAGAAGAGTTGTGAAGCATTTTTAAGCGTCAGCGGAATTCCGAGAACAATGGAAGAGTTCCGAAGCATTTTTAAACTTCAAAACTTCAGCAGAATTCCAAGAACAATGGAAGAGTTTCGAAGCATTCTTAAACTTCAGCGGAATTCCGAGAACAAAGGAAGAGTTCCGAAGCATTTTTAAAAGTCAGCGGAATTCCGAGAACAATAGAAGGGTACCAAAGCATGTTTAAACTTCAGCGGAATTCTGAGAACAATGTAAGAGTTCCGAAGCATTTTTAAACTTCACCGGAATTCCGAGGACAATGGAAGAGTTCCGAAGCATTTTTAAACGTCAGCGGAATTCCGAGAACAATGGAAGAGTTCTGAATCATTTTTAAACGGCAGCGGAATTTTGAAAACAATGGAAGAGTTCCGAAGCATTTTTAAACGTCAGCGGAATTCCGAGAACAATGGAAGAGTTCTGAATCATTTTTAAACGTCAGCGGAATTTGGAGAACAATCGAAGAGTTCCGAAGCATTTTTAAAAGTCAGCGGAATTCCGAGAACAATGGAAGCTTTGTGAAGCATTTTTAAACGTCAGCGGAATTCCGAGAACAATGGAAGAATTCCGAACCATTTTTAAACTTCAAAACTTCAGCGGAATTCCGAGAACAATGGAAGAGTTCCGAAGCATTTTTAAAAGTCAGCGGAATTCCGAGAACAATGGAAGAGTTCCGAAGCATTTTTAAACGTCAGCGGAATTCTGCGAACACTGGAAGAGTTCCGAAGCATTTTTAAACTTCAGCGGAATTTGGAGAACAATCGAAGAGTTCCGAAGCATTTTTAAAAGTCAGCAGAATTCCGAGAACAATGGAAGAGTTCTGAAGCATTTTTAAACATCAGCGGAATTTTGAAAACAATGGAAGATTTCCGAAGCATTTTTAAACGTCAGCGGAATTCCGAGAACAATAGAAGAGTTGTGAAGCAATTTTAAGCGTCAGCGGAATTCCGAGAACAATGGAAGAGTTCCGAAGCATTTTTAAAATTCAGCAGAATTCTGAGAACAATGGAAGAGTTCTGAAGCATTCTTAAACTTCAGCGGAATTCCGAGAACAATGGAAGAGTTTTGAAGCAATTTTAAGCGTCAGCGGATTTCCGACAACAATGGAAGAGTTCCGAAGCATTTTTAAAAGTAAGCGGAATTCTGAGAACAATAGAAGAGTTGTGAAGCATTTTTAAGCGTCAGCGGAATTCCGAGAACAATGGAAGAGTTCCGAAGCATTTTTAAACTTCAAAACTTCAGCAGAATTCCAAGAACAATGGAAGAGTTTCGAAGCATTCTTAAACTTCAGCGGAATTCCGAGAACAAAGGAAGAGTTCCGAAGCATTTTTAAAAGTCAGCGGAATTCCGAGAACAATAGAAGAGTTCCGGAGCATTTTTAAACTTCAGCAGAATTCCTGGATCAATGGAAGAGTTCCGAAGCATTTTTAAAAGTCAGCAGAATTCCGAGAACAATAGAAGGGTACCAAAGCATGTTTAAACTTCAGCGGAATTCTGAGAACAATGTAAGAGTTCCGAAGCATTTTTAAACTTCACCGGAATTCCGAGAACAATGGAAGAGTTCTGAATCATTTTTAAACGGCAGCGGAATTTTGAAAACAATGGAAGAGTTCCGAAGCATTTTTAAACGTCAGCGGAATTCCGAGAACAATGGAAGAGTTCTGAATCATTTTTAAACGTCAGCGGAATTTGGAGAACAATCGAAGAATTCCGAAGCATTTTTAAAAGTCAGCGGAATTCCGAGAACAATGGAAGCTTTGTGAAGCATTTTTAAACGTCAGCGGAATTCCGAGAACAATGGAAGAGTTCCGAAGCATTTTTAAACTTCAGCAGAATTCCGAGAACAATGGAAGAGTTCCGAAGCATTCTTAAACTTCAGCGGAATTCCGAGAACAATGGAAGAGTTCCGAAGCATTTTTAAAAGTCAGCGGAATTCCGAGAACAATGGAAGAGTTCCGAAGCATTTTTAAAAGTCAGCAGAATTCCGAGAACAATAGAAGGGTACCAAAGCATGTTTAAACTTCAGCGGAATTCTGAGAACAATGTAAGAGTTCCGAAGCATTTTTAAACTTCACTGGAATTCCGAGAACAATGGAAGAGTTCCGAAGCATTTTTAAACGTCAGCGGAATTCCGAGAACAATGGAAGAGTTCTGAAGCATTTTTAAACGTCAGCGGAATTTTGAAAACAATGGAAGATTTCCGAAGCATTTTTAAACGTCAGCGGAGTTCTGCGAACACTGGAAGAGTTACGAAGCATTTTTAAACTTCAGCGGAATTTGGAGAACAATCGAAGAGTTCCGAAGCATTTTTAAAAGTCAGCGGAATTCCGAGAACACTGGAAGAGTTCCGAAGCATTTTTAAACTTCAGCGGAATTTGGAGAACAATCGAAGAGTTCCGAAGCATTTTTAAAAGTCAGCGGAATTCCGAGAACAATGGAAGCTTTGTGAAGCATTTTTAAACGTCAGCGGAATTCCGAGAACAATGGAAGAGTTCCGAAGCATTTTTAAACTTCAGCAGAATTCCGAGAACAATGGAAGAGTTCCGAAGCATTCTTAAACTTCAGCGGAATTCCGAGAACAATGGAAGAGTTCCGAAGCATTTTTAAAAGTCAGCGGAATTCCGAGAACAATGGAAGAGTTCCGAAGCCTTTTTAAATGTCAGCGGAATTCCGAGAACAATGGAAGAGTTCCGAAGCATTTTTAAATGTCAGCGGAATTCTGAGAACAGTGGAAGAGTTCCGAAGCATTTTTAAACTTCAGCAGAAATCCGAGAACAATGGAAGAGTTCCGAAGCATACTTAAACTTCAGCAGAATTCCGAGAACAATGGAAGAGTTCTGAAGCATTTTTTAAAGTCAGCGGAATAACGAGAACAATGGAAGAGTTGTGAAGCATTTTTAAACGTCAGCGGAATTCCAGAACAATGGAAGAGTTCTGAAGCATTTTTAAATGTCAGCGGAATTCTGAAAACAATGGAAGAGTTCTGAAGCATTCTTAAACTTCAGCGGAATTCCGAGAACAATGGAAGAGTTTTGAAGCAATTTTAAGCGTCAGCGGATTTCCGACAACAATGGAAGAGTTCCGAAGCATTTTTAAAAGTAAGCGGAATTCTGAGAACAATAGAAGAGTTGTGAAGCATTTTTAAGCGTCAGCGGAATTCCGAGAACAATGGAAGAGTTCCGAAGCATTTTTAAACTTCAAAACTTCAGCAGAATTCCAAGAACAATGGAAGAGTTTCGAAGCATTCTTAAACTTCAGCGGAATTCCGAGAACAAAGGAAGAGTTCCGAAGCATTTTTAAAAGTCAGCGGAATTCCGAGAACAATAGAAGAGTTCCGGAGCATTTTTAAACTTCAGCAGAATTCCTGGATCAATGGAAGAGTTCCGAAGCATTTTTAAAAGTCAGCAGAATTCCGAGAACAATAGAAGGGTACCAAAGCATGTTTAAACTTCAGCGGAATTCTGAGAACAATGTAAGAGTTCCGAAGCATTTTTAAACTTCACCGGAATTCCGAGGACAATGGAAGAGTTCCGAAGCATTTTTAAACGTCAGCGGAATTCCGAGAACAATGGAAGAGTTCTGAATCATTTTTAAACGGCAGCGGAATTTTGAAAACAATGGAAGAGTTCCGAAGCA
This sequence comes from Phyllobates terribilis, assembly GCF_046119375.1. Taxonomy (NCBI): domain Eukaryota; kingdom Metazoa; phylum Chordata; class Amphibia; order Anura; family Dendrobatidae; genus Phyllobates; species Phyllobates terribilis. Next base: position 6,068,982 of record NW_027362788.1, on the reverse strand, counting down.
TTTTTAAACGTCAGCGGAATTCCGAGAACAATGGAAGAGTTCTGAATCATTTTTAAACGTCAGCGGAATTTGGAGAACAATCGAAGAGTTCCGAAGCATTTTTAAAAGTCAGCGGAATTCCGAGAACAATGGAAGCTTTGTGAAGCATTTTTAAACGTCAGCGGAATTCCGAGAACAATGGAAGAGTTCCGAAGCATTTTTAAACTTCAGCAGAATTCCGAGAACAATGGAAGAGTTCCGAAGCATTCTTAAACTTCAGCGGAATTCCGAGAACAATGGAAGAGTTCCGAAGCATTTTTAAAAGTCAGCGGAATTCCGAGAACAATGGAAGAGTTCCGAAGCATTTTTAAAAGTCAGCAGAATTCCGAGAACAATAGAAGGGTACCAAAGCATGTTTAAACTTCAGCGGAATTCTGAGAACAATGTAAGAGTTCCGAAGCATTTTTAAACTTCACTGGAATTCCGAGAACAATGGAAGAGTTCCGAAGCATTTTTAAACGTCAGCGGAATTCCGAGAACAATGGAAGAGTTCTGAAGCATTTTTAAACGTCAGCGGAATTTTGAAAACAATGGAAGATTTCCGAAGCATTTTTAAACGTCAGCGGAGTTCTGCGAACACTGGAAGAGTTCCGAAGCATTTTTAAACTTCAGCGGAATTTGGAGAACAATCGAAGAGTTCCGATGCATTTTTAAAAGTCAGCGGAATTCCGAGAACACTGGAAGAGTTCCGAAGCATTTTTAAACTTCAGCGGAATTTGGAGAACAATCGAAGAGTTCCGAAGCATTTTTAAAAGTCAGCGGAATTCCGAGAACAATGGAAGCTTTGTGAAGCATTTTTAAACGTCAGCGGAATTCCGAGAACAATGGAAGAGTTCCGAAGCATTTTTAAACTTCAGCAGAATTCCGAGAACAATGGAAGAGTTCCGAAGCATTCTTAAACTTCAGCGGAATTCCGAGAACAATGGAAGAGTTCCGAAGCATTTTTAAAAGTCAGCGGAATTCCGAGAACAATGGAAGAGTTCCGAAGCATTTTTAAAAGTCAGCAGAATTCCGAGAACAATAGAAGGGTACCAAAGCATGTTTAAACTTCAGCGGAATTCTGAGAACAATGTAAGAGTTCCGAAGCATTTTTAAACTTCACTGGAATTCCGAGAACAATGGAAGAGTTCCGAAGCATTTTTAAACGTCAGCGGAATTCCGAGAACAATGGAAGAGTTCTGAAGCATTTTTAAACGTCAGCGGAATTTTGAAAACAATGGAAGATTTCCGAAGCATTTTTAAACGTCAGCGGAGTTCTGCGAACACTGGAAGAGTTCCGAAGCATTTTTAAACTTCAGCGGAATTTGGAGAACAATCGAAGAGTTCCGAAGCATTTTTAAAAGTCAGCGGAATTCCGAGAACACTGGAAGAGTTCCGAAGCATTTTTAAACTTCAGCGGAATTTGGAGAACAATCGAAGAGTTCCGAAGCATTTTTAAAAGTCAGCGGAATTCTGAGAACAATAGAAGAGTTGTGAAGCAATTTTAAGCGTCAGCGGAATTCCGAGAACAATGGAAGAGTTCTGAAGCATTTTTAAACGTCAGTGGAATTCCGAGAACAATGGAAGAGTTCTGAAGCATTTTTAAAAGTCAGCGGAATTCTGAGAACAATAGAAGAGTTGTGAAGCATTTTTAAGCGTCAGCGGAATTCCGAGAACAATGGAAGAATTCCGAACCATTTTTAAACTTCAAAACTTCAGCGGAATTCCGAGAACAATGGAAGAGTTCCGAAGCATTTTTAAAAGTCAGCGGAATTCCGAGAACAATGGAAGAGTTCCGAAGCATTTTTAAACGTCAGCGGAATTCTGCGAACACTGGAAGAGTTCCGAAGCATTTTTAAACTTCAGCGGAATTTGGAGAACAATCGAAGAGTTCCGAAGCATTTTTAAAAGTCAGCAGAATTCCGAGAACAATGGAAGAGTTCTGAAGCATTTTTAAACATCAGCGGAATTTTGAAAACAATGGAAGATTTCCGAAGCATTTTTAAACGTCAGCGGAATTCCGAGAACAATAGAAGAGTTGTGAAGCAATTTTAAGCGTCAGCGGAATTCCGAGAACAATGGAAGAGTTCCGAAGCATTTTTAAAATTCAGCAGAATTCTGAGAACAATGGAAGAGTTCTGAAGCATTCTTAAACTTCAGCGGAATTCCGAGAACAATGGAAGAGTTTTGAAGCAATTTTAAGCGTCAGCGGATTTCCGACAACAATGGAAGAGTTCCGAAGCATTTTTAAAAGTAAGCGGAATTCTGAGAACAATAGAAGAGTTGTGAAGCATTTTTAAGCGTCAGCGGAATTCCGAGAACAATGGAAGAGTTCCGAAGCATTTTTAAACTTCAAAACTTCAGCAGAATTCCAAGAACAATGGAAGAGTTTCGAAGCATTCTTAAACTTCAGCGGAATTCCGAGAACAAAGGAAGAGTTCCGAAGCATTTTTAAAAGTCAGCGGAATTCCGAGAACAATAGAAGAGTTCCGGAGCATTTTTAAACTTCAGCAGAATTCCTGGATCAATGGAAGAGTTCCGAAGCATTTTTAAAAGTCAGCAGAATTCCGAGAACAATAGAAGGGTACCAAAGCATGTTTAAACTTCAGCGGAATTCTGAGAACAATGTAAGAGTTCCGAAGCATTTTTAAACTTCACCGGAATTCCGAGAACAATGGAAGAGTTCTGAATCATTTTTAAACGGCAGCGGAATTTTGAAAACAATGGAAGAGTTCCGAAGCATTTTTAAACGTCAGCGGAATTCCGAGAACAATGGAAGAGTTCTGAATCATTTTTAAACGTCAGCGGAATTTGGAGAACAATCGAAGAATTCCGAAGCATTTTTAAAAGTCAGCGGAATTCCGAGAACAATGGAAGCTTTGTGAAGCATTTTTAAACGTCAGCGGAATTCCGAGAACAATGGAAGAGTTCCGAAGCATTTTTAAACTTCAGCAGAATTCCGAGAACAATGGAAGAGTTCCGAAGCATTCTTAAACTTCAGCGGAATTCCGAGAACAATGGAAGAGTTCCGAAGCATTTTTAAAAGTCAGCGGAATTCCGAGAACAATGGAAGAGTTCCGAAGCATTTTTAAAAGTCAGCAGAATTCCGAGAACAATAGAAGGGTACCAAAGCATGTTTAAACTTCAGCGGAATTCTGAGAACAATGTAAGAGTTCCGAAGCATTTTTAAACTTCACTGGAATTCCGAGAACAATGGAAGAGTTCCGAAGCATTTTTAAACGTCAGCGGAATTCCGAGAACAATGGAAGAGTTCTGAAGCATTTTTAAACGTCAGCGGAATTTTGAAAACAATGGAAGATTTCCGAAGCATTTTTAAACGTCAGCGGAGTTCTGCGAACACTGGAAGAGTTCCGAAGCATTTTTAAACTTCAGCGGAATTTGGAGAACAATCGAAGAGTTCCGAAGCATTTTTAAAAGTCAGCGGAATTCCGAGAACACTGGAAGAGTTCCGAAGCATTTTTAAACTTCAGCGGAATTTGGAGAACAATCGAAGAGTTCCGAAGCATTTTTAAAAGTCAGCGGAATTCCGAGAACAATGGAAGCTTTGTGAAGCATTTTTAAACGTCAGCGGAATTCCGAGAACAATGGAAGAGTTCCGAAGCATTTTTAAACTTCAGCAGAATTCCGAGAACAATGGAAGAGTTCCGAAGCATTCTTAAACTTCAGCGGAATTCCGAGAACAATGGAAGAGTTCCGAAGCATTTTTAAAAGTCAGCGGAATTCCGAGAACAATGGAAGAGTTCCGAAGCATTTTTAAAAGTCAGCAGAATTCCGAGAACAATAGAAGGGTACCAAAGCATGTTTAAACTTCAGCGGAATTCTGAGAACAATGTAAGAGTTCCGAAGCATTTTTAAACTTCACTGGAATTCCGAGAACAATGGAAGAGTTCCGAAGCATTTTTAAACGTCAGCGGAATTCCGAGAACAATGGAAGAGTTCTGAAGCATTTTTAAACGTCAGCGGAATTTTGAAAACAATGGAAGATTTCCGAAGCATTTTTAAACGTCAGCGGAGTTCTGCGAACACTGGAAGAGTTCCGAAGCATTTTTAAACTTCAGCGGAATTTGGAGAACAATCGAAGAGTTCCGAAGCATTTTTAAAAGTCAGCGGAATTCCGAGAACACTGGAAGAGTTCCGAAGCATTTTTAAACTTCAGCGGAATTTGGAGAACAATCGAAGAGTTCCGAAGCATTTTTAAAAGTCAGCGGAATTCCGAGAACAATGGAAGCTTTGTGAAGCATTTTTAAACGTCAGCGGAATTCCGAGAACAATGGAAGAGTTCCGAAGCATTTTTAAACGTCAGCGGAATTCCGAGAACAATGGAAGAGTTCTGAAGCCTTTTTAAATGTCAGTGGAATTCCGAGAACAATGGAAGAGTTCTGAAGCATTTTTAAAAGTCAGCGGAATTCTGAGAACAATAGAAGAGTTGTGAAGCAATTTTAAGCGTCAGCGGAATTCCGAGAACAATGGAAGAGTTCTGAAGCATTTTTAAACGTCAGTGGAATTCCGAGAACAATGGAAGAGTTCTGAAGCATTTTTAAAAGTCAGCGGAATTCTGAGAACAATAGAAGAGTTGTGAAGCATTTTTAAGCGTCTGCGGAATTCCGAGAACAATGGAAGAATTCCGAACCATTTTTAAACTTCAAAACTTCAGCGGAATTCCGAGAACAATGGAAGAGTTCCGAAGCATTTTTAAAAGTCAGCGGAATTCCGAGAACAATGGAAGAGTTCCGAAGCATTTTTAAACGTCAGCGGAATTCTGCGAACACTGGAAGAGTTCCGAAGCATTTTTAAACTTCAGCGGAATTTGGAGAACAATCGAAGAGTTCCGAAGCATTTTTAAAAGTCAGCAGAATTCCGAGAACAATGGAAGAGTTCTGAAGCATTTTTAAACATCAGCGGAATTTTGAAAACAATGGAAGATTTCCGAAGCATTTTTAAACGTCAGCGGAATTCCGAGAACAATAGAAGAGTTGTGAAGCAATTTTAAGCGTCAGCGGAATTCCGAGAACAATGGAAGAGTTCCGAAGCATTTTTAAAATTCAGCAGAATTCTGAGAACAATGGAAGAGTTCTGAAGCATTCTTAAACTTCAGCGGAATTCCGAGAACAATGGAAGAGTTTTGAAGCAATTTTAAGCGTCAGCGGATTTCCGACAACAATGGAAGAGTTCCGAAGCATTTTTAAAAGTAAGCGGAATTCTGAGAACAATAGAAGAGTTGTGAAGCATTTTTAAGCGTCAGCGGAATTCCGAGAACAATGGAAGAGTTCCGAAGCATTTTTAAACTTCAAAACTTCAGCAGAATTCCAAGAACAATGGAAGAGTTTCGAAGCATTCTTAAACTTCAGCGGAATTCCGAGAACAAAGGAAGAGTTCCGAAGCATTTTTAAAAGTCAGCGGAATTCCGAGAACAATAGAAGAGTTCCGGAGCATTTTTAAACGTCAGCGGAATTCCGAGAACAATGGAAGAGTTCTGAATCATTTTTAAACGGCAGCGGAATTTTGAAAACAATGGAAGAGTTCCGAAGTATTTTTAAACGTCAGCGGAATTCCGAGAACAATGGAAGAGTTCTGAATCATTTTTAAACGTCAGCGGAATTTTGAAAACAATGGAAGATTTCCGAAGCATTTTTAAACGTCAGCGGAATTTGGAGAACAATCGAAGAGTTCCGAAGCATTTTTAAAAGTCAGCGGAATTCCGAGAACACTGGAAGAGTTCCGAAGCATTTTTAAACTTCAGCGGAATTTGGAGAACAATCGAACAGTACCGAAGCATTTTTAAAAGTCAGCGGAATTCCGAGAACAATGGAAGCTTTGTGAAGCATTTTTAAACGTCAGCGGAATTCCGAGAACAATGGAAGAGTTCCGAAGCATTTTTAAATGTCAGCGGAATTCTGAGAACAATGGAAGAGTTCCGAAGCATTTTTAAACTTCAGCAGAATTCCGAGAACAATGGAAGAGTTCCGAAGCATACTTAAACTTCAGCAGAATTCCGAGAACAATGGAAGAGTTCCGAAGCATTTTTAAACGTCAGCGGAATTCCGAGAACAATGGAAGAGTTCTGAAGCATTTTTAAACGTCAGCGGAATTTTGAAAACAATGGAAGATTTCCGAAGCATTTTTAAACGTCAGCGGAGTTCTGCGAACACTGGAAGAGTTCCGAAGCATTTTTAAACTTCAGCGGAATTTGGAGAACAATCGAAGAGTTCCGAAGCATTTTTAAAAGTCAGCGGAATTCCGAGAACACTGGAAGAGTTCCGAAGCATTTTTAAACTTCAGCGGAATTTGGAGAACAATCGAAGAGTTCCGAAGCATTTTTAAAAGTCAGCGGAATTCCGAGAACAATGGAAGCTTTGTGAAGCATTTTTAAACGTCAGCGGAATTCCGAGAACAATGGAAGAGTTCCGAAGCATTTTTAAACGTCAGCGGAATTCCGAGAACAATGGAAGAGTTCTGAAGCCTTTTTAAATGTCAGTGGAATTCCGAGAACAATGGAAGAGTTCTGAAGCATTTTTAAAAGTCAGCGGAATTCTGAGAACAATAGAAGAGTTGTGAAGCAATTTTAAGCGTCAGCGGAATTCCGAGAACAATGGAAGAGTTCTGAAGCATTTTTAAACGTCAGTGGAATTCCGAGAACAATGGAAGAGTTCTGAAGCATTTTTAAAAGTCAGCGGAATTCTGAGAACAATAGAAGAGTTGTGAAGCATTTTTAAGCGTCAGCGGAATTCCGAGAACAATGGAAGAATTCCGAACCATTTTTAAACTTCAAAACTTCAGCGGAATTCCGAGAACAATGGAAGAGTTCCGAAGCATTTTTAAAAGTCAGCGGAATTCCGAGAACAATGGAAGAGTTCCGAAGCATTTTTAAACGTCAGCGGAATTCTGCGAACACTGGAAGAGTTCCGAAGCATTTTTAAACTTCAGCGGAATTTGGAGAACAATCGAAGAGTTCCGAAGCATTTTTAAAAGTCAGCAGAATTCCGAGAACAATGGAAGAGTTCTGAAGCATTTTTAAACATCAGCGGAATTTTGAATACAATGGAAGATTTCCGAAGCATTTTTAAACGTCAGCGGAATTCCGAGAACAATAGAAGAGTTGTGAAGCAATTTTAAGCGTCAGCGGAATTCCGAGAACAATGGAAGAGTTCCGAAGCATTTTTAAAATTCAGCAGAATTCTGAGAACAATGGAAGAGTTCTGAAGCATTCTTAAACTTCAGCGGAATTCCGAGAACAATGGAAGAGTTTTGAAGCAATTTTAAGCGTCAGCGGATTTCCGACAACAATGGAAGAGTTCCGAAGCATTTTTAAAAGTAAGCGGAATTCTGAGAACAATAGAAGAGTTGTGAAGCATTTTTAAGCATCAGCGGAATTCCGAGAACAATGGAAGAGTTCCGAAGCATTTTTAAACTTCAAAACTTCAGCAGAATTCCAAGAACAATGGAAGAGTTTCGAAGCATTCTTAAACTTCAGCGGAATTCCGAGAACAAAGGAAGAGTTCCGAAGCATTTTTAAAAGTCAGCGGAATTCCGAGAACAATAGAAGAGTTCCGGAGCATTTTTAAACTTCAGCAGAATTCCTGGATCAATGGAAGAGTTCCGAAGCATTTTTAAAAGTCAGCAGAATTCCGAGAACAATAGAAGGGTACCAAAGCATGTTTAAACTTCAGCGGAATTCTGAGAACAATGTAAGAGTTCCGAAGCATTTTTAAACTTCACCGGAATTCCGAGGACAATGGAAGAGTTCCGAAGCATTTTTAAACGTCAGCGGAATTCCGAGAACAATGGAAGAGTTCTGAATCATTTTTAAACGGCAGCGGAATTTTGAAAACAATGGAAGAGTTCCGAAGCATTTTTAAACGTCAGCGGAATTCCGAGAACAATGGAAGAGTTCTGAATCATTTTTAAACGTCAGCTGCATTTTGAAAACAATGGAAGATTTCCGAAGCATTTTTAAACGTCAGCGGAATTTGGAGAACAATCGAAGAGTTCCGAAGCATTTTTAAACTTCAGCGGAATTTGGAGAACAATCGAAGAGTACCGAAGCATTTTTAAAAGTCAGCGGAATTCCGAGAACAATGGAAGCTTTGTGAAGCATTTTTAAACGTCAGCGGAATTCCGAGAACAATGGAAGAGTTCCGAAGCATTTTTAAATGTCAGCGGAATTCTGAGAACAATGGAAGAGTTCCGAAGCATTTTTAAACTTCAGCAGAATTCCGAGAACAATGGAAGAGTTCCGAAGCATACTTAAACTTCAGCAGAATTCCGAGAACAATGGAAGAGTTCCGAAGCATTTTTAAACTTCAAAACTTCAGCAGAATTCCGAGAACAATGGAAGAGTTCCGAAGCATTCTTAAACTTCAGCGGAATTCCGAGAACAATGGAAGAGTTCTGAAGCATTTTTAAACATCAGCGGAATTTTGAAAACAATGGAAGATTTCCGAAGCATTTCTAAACGTCAGCGGAATTCCGAGAACAATGGAAGAGTTCCGAAGCATTTTTAAATGTCAGCGGAATTCCGAGAACAATAGAAGAGTTGTGAAGCAATTTTAAGCGTCAGCGGAATTCCGACAACAATGGAAGAGTTCCGAAGCATTTTTAAAAGTAAGCGGAATTCTGAGAACAATAGAAGAGTTGTGAAGCATTTTTAAGCGTCAGCGGAATTCCGAGAACAATGGACGAATTCCGAAGCATTTTTAAACTTCAAAACTTCAGCAGAATTCCAAGAACAATGGAAGAGTTTCGAAGCATTCTTAAACTTCAGCGGAATTCCGAGAACAAAGGAAGAGTTCCGAAGCATTTTTAAAAGTCAGCGGAATTCCGAGAACAATAGAAGAGTTCCGGAGCATTTTTAAACTTCAGCAGAATTCCTGGATCAATGGAAGAGTTCCGAAGCATTTTTAAAAGTCAGCAGAATTCCGAGAACAATAGAAGGGTACCAAAGCATGTTTAAATTTCAGCGGAATTCTGAGAACAATGTAAGAGTTCCGAAGCATTTTTAAACTTCACTGGAATTCCGAGAACAATGGAAGAGTTCCGAAGCATTTTTAAACGTCAGCGGAATTCCGAGAACAATGGAAGAGTTCTGAAGCATTTTTAAACGTCAGCGGAATTTTGAAAACAATGGAAGATTTCCGAAGCATTTTTAAACGTCAGCGGAGTTCTGCGAACACTGGAAGAGTTCCGAAGCATTTTTAAACTTCAGCGGAATTTGGAGAACAATCGAAGAGTTCCGAAGCATTTTTAAAAGTCAGCGGAATTCCGAGAACACTGGAAGAGTTCCGAAGCATTTTTAAACTTCAGCGGAATTTGGAGAACAATCGAAGAGTTCCGAAGCATTTTTAAAAGTCAGCGGAATTCCGAGAACAATGGAAGCTTTGTGAAGCATTTTTAAACGTCAGCGGAATTCCGAGAACAATGGAAGAGTTCCGAAGCATTTTTAAACGTCAGCGGAATTCCGAGAACAATGGAAGAGTTCTGAAGCCTTTTTAAATGTCAGCGGAATTCCGAGAACAATGGAAGAGTTCTGAAGCATTTTTAAAAGTCAGCGGAATTCTGAGAACAATAGAAGAGTTGTGAAGCAATTTTAAGCGTCAGCGGAATTCCGAGAACAATGGAAGAGTTCTGAAGCATTTTTAAACGTCAGTGGAATTCCGAGAACAATGGAAGAGTTCTGAAGCATTTTTAAAAGTCAGCGGAATTCTGAGAACAATAGAAGAGTTGTGAAGCATTTTTAAGCGTCAGCGGAATTCCGAGAACAATGGAAGAATTCCGAACCATTTTTAAACTTCAAAACTTCAGCGGAATTCCGAGAACAATGGAAGAGTTCCGAAGCATTTTTAAAAGTCAGCGGAATTCCGAGAACAATGGAAGAGTTCCGAAGCAATTTTAAACGTCAGCGGAATTCTGCGAACACTGGAAGAGTTCCGAAGCATTTTTAAACTTCAGCGGAATTTGGAGAACAATCGAAGAGTTCCGAAGCATTTTTAAAAGTCAGCAGAATTCCGAGAACAATGGAAGAGTTCTGAAGCATTTTTAAACATCAGCGGAATTTTGAAAACAATGGAAGATTTCCGAAGCATTTTTAAATGTCAGCGGAATTCCGAGAACAATAGAAGAGTTGTGAAGCATTTTTAAGCGTCAGCGGAATTCCGAGAACAATGGAAGAGTTCCGAAGCATTTTTAAAATTCAGCAGAATTCTGAGAACAATGGAAGAGTTCTGAAGCATTCTTAAACTTCAGCGGAATTCCGAGAACAATGGAAGAGTTTTGAAGCAATTTTAAGCGTCAGCGGAATTCCGACAACAATGGAAGATTTCCGAAGCATTTTTAAAAGTAAGCGGAATTCTGAGAACAATAGAAGAGTTGTGAAGCATTTTTAAGCGTCAGCGGAATTCCGAGAACAATGGACGAATTCCGAAGCATTTTTAAACTTCAAAACTTCAGCAGAATTCCAAGAACAATGGAAGAGTTTCGAAGCATTCTTAAACTTCAGCGGAATTCCGAGAACAAAGGAATAGTTCCGAAGCATTTTTAAAAGTCAGCGGAATTCCGAGAACAATAGAAGATTTCCGGAGCATTTTTAAACTTCAGCAGAATTCCGAGAACAATGGAAGAGTTCTGAATCATTTTTAAACGGCAGCGGATTTTTGAAAACAATGGAAGAGTTCCGAAGCATTTTTAAACGTCAGCGGAATTCCGAGAACAATGGAAGAGTTCTGAATCATTTTTAAACGTCAGCGGAATTTTGAAAACAATGGAAGAGTTCCGAAGCATTTTTAAACTTCAGCGGAATTTGGAGAACAATCGAAGAGTTCCGAAGCATTTTTAAAAGTCAGCGGAATTCCGAGAACACTGGAAGAGTTCCGAAGCATTTTTAAACTTCAGCGGAATTTGGAGAACAATCGAAGAGTTCCGAAGCATTTTTAAAAGTCAGCGGAATTCCGAGAACACTGGAAGAGTTCCGAAGCATTTTTAAACTTCAGCAGAATTCCGAGAACAATAGAAGGGTACCAAAGCATGTTTAAACTTCAGCGGAATTCTGAGAACAATGTAAGAGTTCCGAAGCATTTTTAAACTTCACCGGAATTCCGAGAACAATGGAAGAGTTCCGAAGCATTTTTAAACGTCAGCGGAATTCCGAGAACAATGGAAGAGTTCTGAATCATTTTTAAACGTCAGCGGAATTTTGAAAACAATGGAAGAATTCCGAAGCATTTTTAAACGTCAGCGGAATTCCGAGAACAATGGAAGAGTTCTGAATGATTTTTAAACGTCAGCGGAATTTTGAAAACAATGGAAGAGTTCCGAAGCATTTTTAAACTTCAGCGGAATTTGGAGAACAATCGAAGAGTTCCGAAGCATTTTTAAAAGTCAGCGGAATTCCGAGAACACTGGAAGAGTTCCGAAGCATTTTTAAACTTCAGCAGAATTTGGAGAACAATCGAAGAGTTCCGAAGCATTTTTAAATGTCAGCGGAATTCTAGAACAATGGAAGAGTTCCGAAGCATACTTAAACTTCAGCAGAATTCCGAGAACAATGGAAGAGTTCCGAAGCATTTTTAAACTTCAAAACTTCAGCTGAATTCCGAGAACAATGGAAGAGTTCCGAAGCATTCTTAAACTTCAGCGGAATTCCGAGAACAATGGAAGAGTTCCGAAGCATTTTTAAAAGTCAGCGGAATTCCGAGAACAATGGAAGAGTTCCGAAGCATTTTTAAAAGTCAGCGGAATTCCGAGAACAATGGAAGAGTTCCGAAGCATTTTTAAAAGTCAGCGGAATTCCGAGAACAATGGAAGAGTTCTGAAGCATTTTTAAACGTCAGCGGAATTTTGAAAACAATGGAAGATTTCCGAAGCATTTTTAAACGTCAGCGGAGTTCTGCGAACACTTTAAGAGTTCCGAAGCATTTTTAAACTTCAGCGGAATTTGGAGAACAATCGAAGAGTTCCAAAGCATTTTTAAAAGTCAGCGGAATTCCGAGAACACTGGAAGAGTTCCGAAGCATTTTTAAACTTCAGCGGAATTTGGAGAACAATCGAAGAGTTCCGAAGCATTTTTAAAAGTCAGCGGAATTCCGAGAACAATGGAAGCTTTGTGAAGCATTTTTAAACGTCAGCGGAATTCCGAGAACAATGGAAGAGTTCCGAAGCATTTTTAAACGTCAGCGGAATTCCGAGAACAATGGAAGAGTTCTGAAGCCTTTTTAAATGTCAGCGGAATTCCGAGAACAATGGAAGAGTTCCGAAGCATTTTTAAATGTCAGCGGAATTCTGAGAACAGTGGAAGAGTTCCGAAGCATTTTTAAACTTCAGCAGAAATCCGAGAACAATGGAAGAGTTCCGAAGCATACTTAAACTTCAGCAGAATTCCGAGAACAATGGAAGAGTTCTGAAGCATTTTTTAAAGTCAGCGGAATAACGAGAACAATGGAAGAGTTGTGAAGCATTTTTAAACGTCAGCGGAATTCCAGAACAATGGAAGAGTTCTGAAGCATTTTTAAATGTCAGCGGAATTCTGAAAACAATGGAAGAGTTCTGAAGCATTTTTAAACGTCAGCGGATTTTGAAAACAATGGAAGATTTCCGAAGCATTTTAAACGTCAGCGGAATTCTGTGAACACTGGAAGAGTTCCGAAGCATTTTTAAACTTCAGCGGAATTTGGAGAACAATCGAAGAGTTCCGAATCAATTTTAAAAGTCAGCGGAATTCCGAGAACAATGGAAGAGTTGTGAAGCATTTTTAAACGTCAGTGGAATTCCAAGAACAATGGAAGAGTTCCGAAGCATTTTTAAACGTCAGCGGAATTCCGAGAACAATGGAAGAGTTCCGAAGCATTTTTAAATGTAAGCGGAATTCTGAGAACAATGGAAGAGTTCCGAAGCATTTTTAAACTTCAGCAGAATTCCGAGAACAATGGAAGAGTTCCGAAGCATACCTAAACTTCAGCGGAATTCCGAGAACAATGGAAGAGTTTCGAAGCATTTTTAAAAGTCAGCGGAATTCCGAGAACAATAGAAGAGTTGTGAAGCAATTTTAAGAGTCAGCGGAATTCCGAGAACAATGGAAGAGTTCCGAAGCATTTTTAAACGTCAGCGGAATTCCGAGAACAATGGAAGAGTTCCGAAGCATTTTTAAACTTCAGCGGAATTTGGAGAACAATCGAAGAGTTCCAAAGCATTTTTAAAAGTCAGCGGAATTCCGAGAACAATGGAAGCTTTGTGAAGCATTTTTAAACGTCAGCGGAATTCCGAGAACAATGGAAGAGTTGTGAAGCATTTTTAAACGTCAGCGGAATTCCAGAACAATGGAAGAGTTCTGAAGCCTTTTTAAATATCAGCGGAATTCTGAGAACAATGGAAGAGTTCCGAAGCATTTTTAAAATTCAGCAGAATTCCGAGAACAATGGAAGAGTTCCGAAGCATACTTAAACTTCAGCAGAATTCCGAGAACACTGGAAGAGTTCCGAAGAATTTTTAAACTTCAGCGGAATTTGGAGAACAATCGAAGAGTTCCGAAGCATTTTTAAAAGTCAGCGGAATTCCGAGAACAATGGAAGCTTTGTGAAGCATTTTTAAACGTCAGCGGAATTCCGAGAACAATGGAAGAGTTCCGAAGCATTTTTAAATGTCAGCGGAATTCTGAGAACAGTGGAAGAGTTCCGAAGCATTTTTAAACTTCAGCAGAATTCCGAGAACAATGGAAGAGTTCCGAAGCATACTTAAACTTCAGCAGAATTCCGAGAACAATGGAAGAGTTCTGAAGCATTTTTTAAAGTCAGCGGAATAACGAGAACAATGGAAGAGTTCTGAAGCATTTTTAAATGTCAGCGGAATTCCGAGAACAATGGAAGAGTTCTGAAGCATTTTTAAACGTCAGCGGATTTTGAAAACAATGGAAGATTTCCGAAGCATTTTTAAACGTCAGCGGAATTCCGAGAACAATGGAAGAGTTCCGAAGCATTTTTAAATGTAAGCGGAATTCTGAGAACAATGGAAGAGTTCCGAAGCATTTTTAAACTTCAGCAGAATTCCGAGAACAATGGAAGAGTTCCGAAGCATACCTAAACTTCAGCGGAATTCCGAGAACAATGGAAGAGTTTCGAAGCATTTTTAAAAGTCAGCGGAATTCCGAGAACAATGGAAGAGTTCCGAAGCATTTTTAAATGTCAGCGGAATTCCGAGAACAATGGAAGAGTTCCGAAGCATTTTTAAACTTCAGCGGAATTTGGAGAACAATCGAAGAGTTCCGAAGCATTTTTAAAAGTCAGCAGAATTCCGAGAACAATGGAAGAGTTCCGAAGCATACTTAAACTTCAGCAGAATTCCGAGAACAATGGAAGAGTTCTGAAGCATTTTTTAAAGTCAGCGGAATAACGAGAACAATGGAAGAGTTGTGAAGCATTTTTAAACGTCAGCGGAATTCCAGAACAATGGAAGAGTTCCGAAGCATTTTTAAATGTCAGCGGAATTCCGAGAACAATGGAAGAGTTCTGAAGCATTTTTAAACGTCAGCGGATTTTGAAAACAATGCAAGATTTCCGAAGCATTTTTAAACGTCAGCGGAATTCTGTGAACACTGGAAGAGTTCCGAAGCATTTTTAAACTTCAGCGGAATTTGGAGAACAATCGAAGAGTTCCGAATCAATTTTAAAAGTCAGCGGAATTCCGAGAACAATGGAAGAGTTGTGAAGCATTTTTAAACGTCAGTAGAATTCCAAGAACAATGGAAGAGTTCCGAAGCATTTTTAAACGTCAGCAGAATTCCGAGAACAATGGAAGAGTTCCGAAGCATACTTAAACTTCAGCGGAATTCCGAGAACAATGGAAGAGTTTCGAAGCATTTTTAAAAGTCAGCGGAATTCCGAGAACAATAGAAGAGTTCTGAAGCCTTTTTAAATGTCAGCGGAATTCCGAGAACAATGGAAGAGTTCCGAAGCATTTTTAAATGTCAGCGGAATTCTGAGAACAGTGGAAGAGTTCCGAAGCATTTTTAAACTTCAGCAGAACTCCGAGAACAATGGAAGAGTTCCGAAGCATACTTAAACTTCAGCAGAATTCCGAGAACAATGGAAGAGTTCTGAAGCATTTTTTAAAGTCAGCGGAATTCCGAGAACAATGGAAGAGTTCTGAAGCCTTTTTAAATGTCAGCGGAATTCCGAGAACAATGGAAGAGTTCCGAAGCATTTTTAAATGTCAGCGGAATTCTGAGAACAGTGGAAGAGTTCCGAAGCATTTTTAAACTTCAGCAGAATTCCGAGAACAATGGAAGAGTTCCGAAGCATACTTAAACTTCAGCAGAATTCCGAGAACAATGGAAGAGTTCTGAAGCATTTTTAAATGTCAGCGGAATTCTGAAAACAATGGAAGAGTTCTGAAGCATTTTTAAACATCAGCGGATTTTGAAAACAATGGAAGAGTTCCGAAGCATTTTTAAACTTCAGCAGAATTCCGAGAACAATGGAAGAGTTCCGAAGCATACCTAAACTTCAGCGGAATTCCGAGAACAATGGAAGAGTTTCGAAGCATTTTTAAAAGTCAGCGGAATTCCGAGAACAATAGAAGAGTTGTGAAGCAATTTTAAGAGTCAGCGGAATTCCGAGAACAATGGAAGAGTTCCAAAGCATTTTTAAATGTCAGCGGAATTCCGAGAACAATGGAAGAGTTCCGAAGCATTTTTAAACTTCAGCGGAATTTGGAGAACAATCGAAGAGTTCCGAAGCATTTTTAAAAGTCAGCGGAATTCCGAGAACAATGGAAGCTTTGTGAAGCATTTTTAAATGTCAGCGGAATTCCGAGAACAATGGAAGAGTTCCGAAGCATTTTTAAACGTCAGCGGAATTCCGAGAACAATGGAAGAGTTCTGAAGCCTTTTTAAATGTCAGCGGAATTCCGAGAACAATGGAAGAGTTCCGAAGCATTTTTAAATGTCAGCGGAATTCTGAGAACAATGGAAGAGTTCCGAAGCATTTTTAAACTTCAGCAGAATTCCGAGAACAATGGAAGAGTTCCGAAGCATACTTAAACTTCAGCAGAATTCCGAGAACAATGGAAGAGTTCTGAAGCATTTTTTAAAGTCAGCGGAATTCCGAGAACAATGGAAGAGTTCTGAAGCCTTTTTAAATGTCAGCGGAATTCCGAGAACAATGGAAGAGTTCCGAAGCATTTTTAAATGTCAGCGGAATTCTGAGAACAGTGGAAGAGTTCCGAAGCATTTTTAAACTTCAGCAGAATTCCGAGAACAATGGAAGAGTTCCGAAGCATACTTAAACTTCAGCAGAATTCCGAGAACAATGGAAGAGTTCTGAAGCATTTTTAAATGTCAGCGGAATTCTGAAAACAATGGAAGAGTTCTGAAGCATTTTTAAACATCAGCGGATTTTGAAAACAATGGAAGAGTTCCGAAGCATTTTTAAACTTCAGCAGAATTACGAGAACAATGGAAGAGTTCCGAAGCATACCTAAACTTCAGCGGAATTCCGAGAACAATGGAAGAGTTTCGAAGCATTTTTAAAAGTCAGCGGAATTCCGAGAACAATAGAAGAGTTGTGAAGCAATTTTAAGAGTCAGCGGAATTCCGAGAACAATGGAAGAGTTCCAAAGCATTTTTAAATGTCAGCGGAATTCCGAGAACAATGGAAGAGTTCCGAAGCATTTTTAAACTTCAGCGGAATTTGGAGAACAATCGAAGAGTTCCGAAGCATTTTTAAAAGTCAGCGGAATTCCGAGAACAATGGAAGCTTTGTGAAGCATTTTTAAACGTCAGCGGAATTCCGAGAACAATGGAAGAGTTCCGAAGCATTTTTAAACGTCAGCGGAATTCCGAGAACAATGGAAGAGTTCTGAAGCCTTTTTAAATGTCAGCGGAATTCCGAGAACAATGGAAGAGTTCCGAAGCATTTTTAAATGTCAGCGGAATTCTGAGAACAATGGAAGAGTTCCGAAGCATTTTTAAACTTCAGCAGAATTCCGAGAACAATGGAAGAGTTCCGAAGCATACTTAAACTTCAGCAGAATTCCGAGAACAATGGAAGAGTTCTGAAGCATTTTTTAAAGTCAGCGGAATAACGAGAACAATGGAAGAGTTGTGAAGCATTTTTAAACGTCAGCGGAATTCCAGAACAATGGAAGAGTTCTGAAGCATTTTTAAATGTCAGCGGAATTCCGAGAACAATGGAAGAGTTCTGAAGCATTTTTAAACGTCAGCGGATTTTGAAAACAATGGAAGATTTCCGAAGCATTTTTAAACGTCAGCGGAATTCTGTGAACACTGGAAGAGTTCCGAAGCATTTTTAAACTTCAGCGGAATTTGGAGAACAATCGAAGAGTTCCGAATCAATTTTAAAAGTCAGCGGAATTCCGAGAACAATGGAAGAGTTGTGAAGCATTTTTAAACGTCAGTAGAATTCCAAGAACAATGGAAGAGTTCCGAAGCATTTTTAAACGTCAGCGGAATTCCGAGAACAATGGAAGAGTTCCGAAGCATTTTTAAATGTAAGCGGAATTCTGAGAACAATGGAAGAGTTCCGAAGCATTTTTAAACTTCAGCAGAATTCCGAGAACAATGGAAGAGTTCCGAAGCATACTTAAACTTCAGCGGAATTCCGAGAACAATGGAAGAGTTTCGAAGCATTTTTAAAAGTCAGCGGAATTCCGAGAACAATAGAAGAGTTGTGAAGCAATTTTAAGAGTCAGCGGAATTCGAGAACAATGGTAGAGTTCCGAAGCATTTTTAAAAGTCAGCGGAATTCCGAGAACAATGGAAGAGTTCCGAAGCATTTTTAAACGTCAGCGGAATTCCGAGAACAATGGAAGAGTTCTGAAGCCTTTTTAAATGTCAGCGGAATTCCGAGAACAATGGAAGAGTTCCGAAGCATTTTTAAATGTCAGCGGAATTCTGAGAACAGTGGAAGAGTTCCGAAGCATTTTTAAACTTCAGCAGAATTCCGAGAACAATGGAAGAGTTCCGAAGCATACTTAAACTTCAGCAGAATTCCGAGAACAATGGAAGAGTTCTGAAGCATTTTTTAAAGTCAGCGGAATTCCGAGAACAATGGAAGAGTTCTGAAGCCTTTTTAAATGTCAGCGGAATTCCGAGAACAATGGAAGAGTTCCGAAGCATTTTTAAATGTCAGCGGAATTCTGAGAACAGTGGAAGAGTTCCGAAGCATTTTTAAACTTCAGCAGAATTCCGAGAACAATGGAAGAGTTCCGAAGCATACTTAAACTTCAGCAGAATTCCGAGAACAATGGAAGAGTTCTGAAGCATTTTTAAATGTCAGCGGAATTCTGAAAACAATGGAAGAGTTCTGAAGCATTTTTAAACATCAGCGGATTTTGAAAACAATGGAAGAGTTCAGAAGCATTTTTAAAAGTCAGCGGAATTCCGAGAACAATAGAAGAGTTGTGAAGCAATTTTAAGAGTCAGCGGAATTCGAGAACAATGGAAGAGTTCCGAAGCATTTTTAAAAGTCAGCGGAATTCCGAGAACAATGGAAGAGTTCCGAAGCATTTTTAAACGTCAGCGGAATTCCGAGAACAATGGAAGAGTTCTGAAGCATTTTTTAAAGTCAGCGGAATTCCGAGAACAATGGAAGAGTTCTGAAGCCTTTTTAAATGTCAGCGGAATTCCGAGAACAATGGAAGAGTTCCGAAGCATTTTTAAAAGTCAGCGGAATTCCGAGAACACTGGAAGAGTTCCGAAGCATTTTTAAACTTCAGCGGAATTTGGAGAACAATCGAAGAGTTCCGAAGCATTTTTAAAAGTCAGCGGAATTCCGAGAACAATGGAAGCTTTGTGAAGCATTTTTAAACGTCAGCGGAATTCCGAGAACAATGGAAGAGTTCCGAAGCATTTTTAAACGTCAGCGGAATTCCGAGAACAATGGAAGAGTTCTGAAGCCTTTTTAAATGTCAGTGGAATTCCGAGAACAATGGAAGAGTTCTGAAGCATTTTTAAAAGTCAGCGGAATTCTGAGAACAATAGAAGAGTTGTGAAGCAATTTTAAGCGTCAGCGGAAGTCCGAGAACAATGGAAGAGTTCTGAAGCATTTTTAAACGTCAGTGGAATTCCGAGAACAATGGAAGAGTTCTGAAGCATTTTTAAAAGTCAGCGGAATTCTGAGAACAATAGAAGAGTTGTGAAGCATTTTTAAGCGTCAGCGGAATTCCGAGAACAATGGAAGAATTCCGAACCATTTTTAAACTTCAAAACTTCAGCGGAATTCCGAGAACAATGGAAGAGTTCCGAAGCATTTTTAAAAGTCAGCGGAATTCCGAGAACAATGGAAGAGTTCCGAAGCATTTTTAAACGTCAGCGGAATTCTGCGAACACTGGAAGAGTTCTGAAGCATTTTTAAACTTCAGCGGAATTTGGAGAACAATCGAAGAGTTCCGAAGCAATTTTAAAAGTCAGCAGAATTCCGAGAACAATGGAAGAGTTCTGAAGCATTTTTAAACATCAGCGGAATTTTGAAAACAATGGAAGATTTCCGAAGCATTTTTAAACGTCAGCGGAATTCCGAGAACAATAGAAGAGTTGTGAAGCATTTTTAAGCGTCAGCGGAATTCCGAGAACAATGGAAGAGTTCCGAAGCATTTTTAAAATTCAGCAGAATTCTGAGAACAATGGAAGAGTTCTGAAGCATTCTTAAACTTCAGCGGAATTCCGAGAACAATGGAAGAGTTTTGAAGCAATTTTAAGCGTCAGCGGATTTCCGACAACAATGGAAGAGTTCCGAAGCATTTTTAAAAGTAAGCGGAATTCTGAGAACAATAGAAGAGTTGTGAAGCATTTTTAAGCGTCAGCGGAATTCCGAGAACAATGGAAGAGTTCCGAAGCATTTTTAAACTTCAAAACTTCAGCAGAATTCCAAGAACAATGGAAGAGTTTCGAAGCATTCTTAAACTTCAGCGGAATTCCGAGAACAAAGGAAGAGTTCCGAAGCATTTTTAAAAGTCAGCGGAATTCCGAGAACAATAGAAGAGTTCCGGAGCATTTTTAAACTTCAGCAGAATTCCTGGATCAATGGAAGAGTTCCGAAGCATTTTTAAAAGTCAGCAGAATTCCGAGAACAATAGAAGGGTACCAAAGCATGTTTAAACTTCAGCGGAATTCTGAGAACAATGTAAGAGTTCCGAAGCATTTTTAAACTTCACCGGAATTCCGAGGACAATGGAAGAGTTCCGAAGCATTTTTAAACGTCAGCGGAATTCCGAGAACAATGGAAGAGTTCTGAATCATTTTTAAACGGCAGCGGAATTTTGAAAACAATGGAAGAGTTCCGAAGCATTTTTAAACGTCAGCGGAATTCCGAGAACAATGGAAGAGTTCTGAATCATTTTTAAACGTCAGCGGAATTTTGAAAACAATGGAAGAGTTCCGAAGCATTTTTAAACTTCAGCGGAATTTGGAGAACAATCGAAGAGTTCCGAAGCATTTTTAAAAGTCAGCGGAATTCCGAGAACACTGGAAGAGTTCCGAAGCATTTTTAAACTTCAGCGGAATTTGGAGAACAATCGAAGAGTACCGAAGCATTTTTAAAAGTCAGCGGAATTCCGAGAACAATGGAAGCTTTGTGAAGCATTTTTAAACGTCAGCGGAATTCCGAGAACAATGGAAGAGTTCCGAAGCATTTTTAAATGTCAGCGGAATTCTGAGAACAATGGAAGAGTTCCGAAGCATTTTTAAACTTCAGCAGAATTCCGAGAACAATGGAAGAGTTCCGAAGCATACTTAAACTTCAGCAGAATTCCGAGAACAATGGAAGAGTTCCGAAGCATTTTTAAACTTCAAAACTTCAGCAGAATTCCGAGAACAATGGAAGAGTTCCGAAGCATTCTTAAACTTCAGCGGAATTCCGAGAACAATGTAAGAGTTCCGAAGCATTTTTAAAAGTCAGCGGAATTCCGAGAACAATGGAAGAGTTCTGAAGCATTTTTAAACATCAGCGGAATTTTGAAAACAATGGAAGATTTCCGAAGCATTTTTAAACGTCAGCGGAATTCCGAGAACAATGGAAGAGTTCCGAAGCATTTTTAAATGTCAGCGGAATTCCGAGAACAATAGAAGAGTTGTGAAGCAATTTTAAGCGTCAGCGGAATTCCGACAACAATGGAAGAGTTCCGAAGCATTTTTAAAAGTAAGCGGAATTCTGAGAACAATAGAAGAGTTGTGAAGCATTTTTAAGCGTCAGCGGAATTCCGAGAACAATGGACGAATTCCGAAGCATTTTTAAACTTCAAAACTTCAGCAGAATTCCAAGAACAATGGAAGAGTTTCGAAGCATTCTTAAACTTCAGCGGAATTCCGAGAACAAAGGAAGAGTTCCGAAGCATTTTTAAAAGTCAGCGGAATTCCGAGAACAATAGAAGAGTTCCGGAGCATTTTTAAACTTCAGCAGAATTCCTGGATCAATGGAAGAGTTCCGAAGCATTTTTAAAAGTCAGCAGAATTCCGAGAACAATAGAAGGGTACCAAAGCATGTTTAAACTTCAGCGGAATTCTGAGAACAATGTAAGAGTTCCGAAGCATTTTTAAACTTCACCGGAATTCCGAGAACAATGGAAGAGTTCCGAAGCATTTTTAAACGTCAGCGGAATTCCGAGAACAATGGAAGAGTTCTGAAGCATTTTTAAACGTCAGCGGAATTTTGAAAACAATGGAAGATTTCCGAAGCATTTTTAAACGTCAGCGGAGTTCTGCGAACACTGGAAGAGTTCCGAAGCATTTTTAAACTTCAGCGGAATTTGGAGAACAATCGAAGAGTTCCGAAGCATTTTTAAAAGTCAGCGGAATTCCGAGAACACTGGAAGAGTTCCGAAGCATTTTTAAACTTCAGCGGAATTTGGAGAACAATCGAAGAGTTCCGAAGCATTTTTAAAAGTCAGCGGAATTCCGAGAACAATGGAAGCTTTGTGAAGCATTTTTAAACGTCAGCGGAATTCCGAGAACAATGGAAGAGTTCCGAAGCATTTTTAAACGTCAGAGGAATTCCGAGAACAATGGAAGAGTTCTGAAGCCTTTTTAAATGTCAGCGGAATTCCGAGAACAATGGAAGAGTTCTGAAGCATTTTTAAAAGTCAGCGGAATTCTGAGAACAATAGAAGAGTTGTGAAGCAATTTTAAGCGTCAGCGGAATTCCGAGAACAATGGAAGAGTTCTGAAGCATTTTTAAACGTCAGTGGAATTCCGAGAACAATGGAAGAGTTCCGAAGCATTTTTAAACTTCAGCGGAATTTGGAGAACAATCGAAGAGTTCCGAAGCATTTTTAAAAGTCAGCAGAATTCCGAGAACAATGGAAGAGTTCTGAAGCATTTTTAAACATCAGCGGAATTTTGAAAACAATGGAAGATTTCCGAAGCATTTTTAAACGTCAGCGGAATTCCGAGAACAATAGAAGAGTTGTGAAGCATTTTTAAGCGTCAGCGGAATTCCGAGAACAATGGAAGAGTTCCGAAGCATTTTTAAAATTCAGCA
Organism: Phyllobates terribilis; assembly: GCF_046119375.1. Lineage (NCBI taxonomy): Eukaryota > Metazoa > Chordata > Amphibia > Anura > Dendrobatidae > Phyllobates > Phyllobates terribilis. Next base: position 6,046,468 of record NW_027362788.1, on the reverse strand, counting down.
GAATTCTGAGAACAATGGAAGAGTTCTGAAGCATTCTTAAACTTCAGCGGAATTCCGAGAACAATGGAAGAGTTTTGAAGCAATTTTAAGCGTCAGCGGAATTCCGACAACAATGGAAGAGTTCCGAAGCATTTTTAAAAGTAAGCGGAATTCTGAGAACAATAGAAGAGTTGTGAAGCATTTTTAAGCGTCAGCGGAATTCCGAGAACAATGGACGAATTCCGAAGCATTTTTAAACTTCAAAACTTCAGCAGAATTCCAAGAACAATGGAAGAGTTTCGAAGCATTCTTAAACTTCAGCGGAATTCCGAGAACAAAGGAAGAGTTCCGAAGCATTTTTAAAAGTCAGCGGAATTCCGAGAACAATAGAAGAGTTCCGGAGCATTTTTAAACTTCAGCAGAATTCCGAGAACAATGGAAGAGTTCTGAATCATTTTTAAACGGCAGCGGAATTTTGAAAACAATGGAAGAGTTCCGAAGCATTTTTAAACGTCAGCGGAATTCCGAGAACAATGGAAGAGTTCTGAATCATTTTTAAACGTCAGCGGAATTTTGAAAACAATGGAAGAGTTCCGAAGCATTTTTAAACTTCAGCGGAATTTGGAGAACAATCGAAGAGTTCCGAAGCATTTTTAAAAGTCAGCGGAATTCCGAGAACACTGGAAGAGTTCCGAAGCATTTTTAAACTTCAGCGGAATTTGGAGAACAATCGAAGAGTTCCGAAGCATTTTTAAAAGTCAGCGGAATTCCGAGAACAATGGAAGAGTTCCGAAGCATTTTTAAATGTAAGCGGAATTCTGAGAACAATGGAAGAGTTCCGAAGCATTTTTAAACTTCAGCAGAATTCCGAGAACAATGGAAGAGTTCCGAAGCATACTTAAACTTCAGCGGAATTCCGAGAACAATGGAAGAGTTTCGAAGCATTTTTAAAAGTCAGCGGAATTCCGAGAACAATAGAAGAGTTGTGAAGCAATTTTAAGAGTCAGCGGAATTCGAGAACAATGGTAGAGTTCCGAAGCATTTTTAAAAGTCAGCGGAATTCCGAGAACAATGGAAGAGTTCCGAAGCATTTTTAAACGTCAGCGGAATTCCGAGAACAATGGAAGAGTTCTGAAGCCTTTTTAAATGTCAGCGGAATTCCGAGAACAATGGAAGAGTTCCGAAGCATTTTTAAATGTCAGCGGAATTCTGAGAACAGTGGAAGAGTTCCGAAGCATTTTTAAACTTCAGCAGAATTCCGAGAACAATGGAAGAGTTCCGAAGCATACTTAAACTTCAGCAGAATTCCGAGAACAATGGAAGAGTTCTGAAGCATTTTTTAAAGTCAGCGGAATTCCGAGAACAATGGAAGAGTTCTGAAGCCTTTTTAAATGTCAGCGGAATTCCGAGAACAATGGAAGAGTTCCGAAGCATTTTTAAATGTCAGCGGAATTCTGAGAACAGTGGAAGAGTTCCGAAGCATTTTTAAACTTCAGCAGAATTCCGAGAACAATGGAAGAGTTCCGAAGCATACTTAAACTTCAGCAGAATTCCGAGAACAATGGAAGAGTTCTGAAGCATTTTTAAATGTCAGCGGAATTCTGAAAACAATGGAAGAGTTCTGAAGCATTTTTAAACATCAGCGGATTTTGAAAACAATGGAAGAGTTCCGAAGCATTTTTAAACTTCAGCAGAATTCCGAGAACAATGGAAGAGTTCCGAAGCATACCTAAACTTCAGCGGAATTCCGAGAACAATGGAAGAGTTCAGAAGCATTTTTAAAAGTCAGCGGAATTCCGAGAACAATAGAAGAGTTGTGAAGCAATTTTAAGAGTCAGCGGAATTCGAGAACAATGGAAGAGTTCCGAAGCATTTTTAAAAGTCAGCGGAATTCCGAGAACAATGGAAGAGTTCCGAAGCATTTTTAAACGTCAGCGGAATTCCGAGAACAATGGAAGAGTTCTGAAGCATTTTTTAAAGTCAGCGGAATTCCGAGAACAATGGAAGAGTTCTGAAGCCTTTTTAAATGTCAGCGGAATTCCGAGAACAATGGAAGAGTTCCGAAGCATTTTTAAAAGTCAGCGGAATTCCGAGAACACTGGAAGAGTTCCGAAGCATTTTTAAACTTCAGCGGAATTTGGAGAACAATCGAAGAGTTCCGAAGCATTTTTAAACGTCAGCGGAATTCCGAGAACAATGGAAGAGTTCTGAAGCCTTTTTAAATGTCAGCGGAATTCCGAGAACAATGGAAGAGTTCCGAAGCATTTTTAAAAGTCAGCGGAATTCCGAGAACAATGGAAGAGTTCCGAAGCATTTTTAAACGTCAGCGGAATTCTGCGAACACTGGAAGAGTTCTGAAGCATTTTTAAACTTCAGCGGAATTTGGAGAACAATCGAAGAGTTCCGAAGCAATTTTAAAAGTCAGCAGAATTCCGAGAACAATGGAAGAGTTCTGAAGCATTTTTAAACATCAGCGGAATTTTGAAAACAATGGAAGATTTCCGAAGCATTTTTAAACGTCAGCGGAATTCCGAGAACAATAGAAGAGTTGTGAAGCATTTTTAAGCGTCAGCGGAATTCCGAGAACAATGGAAGAGTTCCGAAGCATTTTTAAAATTCAGCAGAATTCTGAGAACAATGGAAGAGTTCTGAAGCATTCTTAAACTTCAGCGGAATTCCGAGAACAATGGAAGAGTTTTGAAGCAATTTTAAGCGTCAGCGGATTTCCGACAACAATGGAAGAGTTCCGAAGCATTTTTAAAAGTAAGCGGAATTCTGAGAACAATAGAAGAGTTGTGAAGCATTTTTAAGCGTCAGCGGAATTCCGAGAACAATGGAAGAGTTCCGAAGCATTTTTAAACTTCAAAACTTCAGCAGAATTCCAAGAACAATGGAAGAGTTTCGAAGCATTCTTAAACTTCAGCGGAATTCCGAGAACAAAGGAAGAGTTCCGAAGCATTTTTAAAAGTCAGCGGAATTCCGAGAACAATAGAAGAGTTCCGGAGCATTTTTAAACTTCAGCAGAATTCCTGGATCAATGGAAGAGTTCCGAAGCATTTTTAAAAGTCAGCAGAATTCCGAGAACAATAGAAGGGTACCAAAGCATGTTTAAACTTCAGCGGAATTCTGAGAACAATGTAAGAGTTCCGAAGCATTTTTAAACTTCACCGGAATTCCGAGGACAATGGAAGAGTTCCGAAGCATTTTTAAACGTCAGCGGAATTCCGAGAACAATGGAAGAGTTCTGAATCATTTTTAAACGGCAGCGGAATTTTGAAAACAATGGAAGAGTTCCGAAGCATTTTTAAACGTCAGCGGAATTCCGAGAACAATGGAAGAGTTCTGAATCATTTTTAAACGTCAGCGGAATTTTGAAAACAATGAAAGAGTTCCGAAGCATTTTTAAACTTCAGCGGAATTTGGAGAACAATCGAAGAGTTCCGAAGCATTTTTAAAAGTCAGCGGAATTCCGAGAACACTGGAAGAGTTCCGAAGCATTTTTAAACTTCAGCGGAATTTGGAGAACAATCGAAGAGTACCGAAGCATTTTTAAAAGTCAGCGGAATTCCGAGAACAATGGAAGCTTTGTGAAGCATTTTTAAACGTCAGCGGAATTCCGAGAACAATGGAAGAGTTCCGAAGCATTTTTAAATGTCAGCGGAATTCTGAGAACAATGGAAGAGTTCCGAAGCATTTTTAAACTTCAGCAGAATTCCGAGAACAAAGGAAGAGTTCCGAAGCATACTTAAACTTCAGCAGAATTCCGAGAACAATGGAAGAGTTCCGAAGCATTTTTAAACTTCAAAACTTCAGCAGAATTCCGAGAACAATGGAAGAGTTCCGAAGCATTCTTAAACTTCAGCGGAATTCCGAGAACAATGTAAGAGTTCCGAAGCATTTTTAAAAGTCAGCGGAATTCCGAGAACAATGGAAGAGTTCTGAAGCATTTTTAAACATCAGCGGAATTTTGAAAACAATGGAAGATTTCCGAAGCATTTTTAAACGTCAGCGGAATTCCGAGAACAATGGAAGAGTTCCGAAGCATTTTTAAATGTCAGCGGAATTCCGAGAACAATAGAAGAGTTGTGAAGCAATTTTAAGCGTCAGCGGAATTCCGACAACAATGGAAGAGTTCCGAAGCATTTTTAAAAGTAAGCGGAATTCTGAGAACAATAGAAGAGTTGTGAAGCATTTTTAAGCGTCAGCGGAATTCCGAGAACAATGGACGAATTCCGAAGCATTTTTAAACTTCAAAACTTCAGCAGAATTCCAAGAACAATGGAAGAGTTTCGAAGCATTCTTAAACTTCAGCGGAATTCCGAGAACAAAGGAAGAGTTCCGAAGCATTTTTAAAAGTCAGCGGAATTCCGAGAACAATAGAAGAGTTCCGGAGCATTTTTAAACTTCAGCAGAATTCCTGGATCAATGGAAGAGTTCCGAAGCATTTTTAAAAGTCAGCAGAATTCCGAGAACAATAGAAGGGTACCAAAGCATGTTTAAACTTCAGCGGAATTCTGAGAACAATGTAAGAGTTCCGAAGCATTTTTAAACTTCACCGGAATTCCGAGAACAATGGAAGAGTTCCGAAGCATTTTTAAACGTCAGCGGAATTCCGAGAACAATGGAAGAGTTCTGAAGCATTTTTAAACGTCAGCGGAATTTTGAAAACAATGGAAGATTTCCGAAGCATTTTTAAACGTCAGCGGAGTTCTGCGAACACTGGAAGAGTTCCGAAGCATTTTTAAACTTCAGCGGAATTTGGAGAACAATCGAAGAGTTCCGAAGCATTTTTAAAAGTCAGCGGAATTCCGAGAACACTGGAAGAGTTCCGAAGCATTTTTAAACTTCAGCGGAATTTGGAGAACAATCGAAGAGTTCCGAAGCATTTTTAAAAGTCAGCGGAATTCCGAGAACAATGGAAGCTTTGTGAAGCATTTTTAAACGTCAGCGGAATTCCGAGAACAATGGAAGAGTTCCGAAGCATTTTTAAACGTCAGCGGAATTCCGAGAACAATGGAAGAGTTCTGAAGCCTTTTTAAATGTCAGCGGAATTCCGAGAACAATGGAAGAGTTCTGAAGCATTTTTAAAAGTCAGCGGAATTCTGAGAACAATAGAAGAGTTGTGAAGCAATTTTAAGCGTCAGCGGAATTTCGAGAACAATGGAAGAGTTCTGAAGCATTTTTAAACGTCAGTGGAATTCCGAGAACAATGGAAGAGTTCCGAAGCATTTTTAAACTTCAGCGGAATTTGGAGAACAATCGAAGAGTTCCGAAGCATTTTTAAAAGTCAGCAGAATTCCGAGAACAATGGAAGAGTTCTGAAGCATTTTTAAACATCAGCGGAATTTTGAAAACAATGGAAGATTTCCGAAGCATTTTTAAACGTCAGCGGAATTCCGAGAACAATAGAAGAGTTGTGAAGCATTTTTAAGCGTCAGCGGAATTCCGAGAACAATGGAAGAGTTCCGAAGCATTTTTAAAATTCAGCAGAATTCTGAGAACAATGGAAGAGTTCTGAAGCATTCTTAAACTTCAGCGGAATTCCGAGAACAATGGAAGAGTTTTGAAGCAATTTTAAGCGTCAGCGGAATTCCGACAACAATGGAAGAGTTCCGAAGCATTTTTAAAAGTAAGCGGAATTCTGAGAACAATAGAAGAGTTGTGAAGCATTTTTAAGCGTCAGCGGAATTCCGAGAACAATGGACGAATTCCGAAGCATTTTTAAACTTCAAAACTTCAGCAGAATTCCAAGAACAATGGAAGAGTTTCGAAGCATTCTTAAACTTCAGCGGAATTCCGAGAACAAAGGAAGAGTTCCGAAGCATTTTTAAAAGTCAGCGGAATTCCGAGAACAATAGAAGAGTTCCGGAGCATTTTTAAACTTCAGCAGAATTCCGAGAACAATGGAAGAGTTCTGAATCATTTTTAAACGGCAGCGGAATTTTGAAAACAATGGAAGAGTTCCGAAGCATTTTTAAACGTCAGCGGAATTCCGAGAACAATGGAAGAGTTCTGAATCATTTTTAAACGTCAGCGGAATTTTGAAAACAATGGAAGAGTTCCGAAGCATTTTTAAACTTCAGCGGAATTTGGAGAACAATCGAAGAGTTCCGAAGCATTTTTAAAAGTCAGCGGAATTCCGAGAACACTGGAAGAGTTCCGAAGCATTTTTAAACTTCAGCGGAATTTGGAGAACAATCGAAGAGTTCCGAAGCATTTTTAAAAGTCAGCGGAATTCCGAGAACACTGGAAGAGTTCCGAAGCATTTTTAAACTTCAGCAGAATTCCGAGAACAATAGAAGGGTACCAAAGCATGTTTAAACTTCAGCGGAATTCTGAGAACAATGTAAGAGTTCCGAAGCATTTTTAAACTTCACCGGAATTCCGAGAACAATGGAAGAGTTCCGAAGCATTTTTAAACGTCAGCGGAATTCCGAGAACAATGGAAGAGTTCTGAATCATTTTTAAACGTCAGCGGAATTTTGAAAACAATGGAAGAATTCCGAAGCATTTTTAAACGTCAGCGGAATTCCGAGAACAATGGAAGAGTTCTGAATGATTTTTAAACGTCAGCGGAATTTTGAAAACAATGGAAGAGTTCCGAAGCATTTTTAAACTTCAGCGGAATTTGGAGAACAATCGAAGAGTTCCGAAGCATTTTTAAAAGTCAGCGGAATTCCGAGAACACTGGAAGAGTTCCGAAGCATTTTTAAACTTCAGCGGAATTTGGAGAACAATCGAAGAGTTCCGAAGCATTTTTAAATGTCAGCGGAATTCTAGAACAATGGAAGAGTTCCGAAGCATACTTAAACTTCAGCAGAATTTCGAGAACAATGGAAGAGTTCCGAAGCATTTTTAAACTTCAAAACTTCAGCTGAATTCCGAGAACAATGGAAGAGTTCCGAAGCATTCTTAAACTTCAGCGGAATTCCGAGAACAATGGAAGAGTTCCGAAGCATTTTTAAAAGTCAGCGGAATTCCGAGAACAATGGAAGAGTTCCGAAGCATTTTTAAAAGTCAGCGGAATTCCGAGAACAATGGAAGAGTTCCGAAGCATTTTTAAAAGTCAGCGGAATTCCGAGAACAATGGAAGAGTTCTGAAGCATTTTTAAACGTCAGCGGAATTTTGAAAACAATGGAAGATTTCCGAAGCATTTTTAAACGTCAGCGGAGTTCTGCGAACACTGGAAGAGTTCCGAAGCATTTTTAAACTTCAGCGGAATTTGGAGAACAATCGAAGAGTTCCAAAGCATTTTTAAAAGTCAGCGGAATTCCGAGAACACTGGAAGAGTTCCGAAGCATTTTTAAACTTCAGCGGAATTTGGAGAACAATCGAAGAGTTCCGAAGCATTTTTAAAAGTCAGCGGAATTCCGAGAACAATGGAAGCTTTGTGAAGCATTTTTAAACGTCAGCGGAATTCCGAGAACAATGGAAGAGTTCCGAAGCATTTTTAAACGTCAGCGGAATTCCGAGAACAATGGAAGAGTTCTGAAGCCTTTTTAAATGTCAGCGGAATTCCGAGAACAATGGAAGAGTTCCGAAGCATTTTTAAATGTCAGGGGAATTCTGAGAACAGTGGAAGAGTTCCGAAGCATTTTTAAACTTCAGCAGAATTCCGAGAACAATGGAAGAGTTCCGAAGCATACTTAAACTTCAGCAGAATTCCGAGAACAATGGAAGAGTTCTGAAGCATTTTTTAAAGTCAGCGGAATAACGAGAACAATGGAAGAGTTGTGAAGCATTTTTAAACGTCAGCGGAATTCCAGAACAATGGAAGAGTTCTGAAGCATTTTTAAATGTCAGCGGAATTCTGAAAACAATGGAAGAGTTCTGAAGCATTTTTAAACGTCAGCGGATTTTGAAAACAATGGAAGATTTCCGAAGCATTTTTAAACGTCAGCGGAATTCTGTGAACACTGGAAGAGTTCCGAAGCATTTTTAAACTTCAGCGGAATTTGGAGAACAATCGAAGAGTTCCGAATCAATTTTAAAAGTCAGCGGAATTCCGAGAACAATGGAAGAGTTGTGAAGCATTTTTAAACGTCAGTGGAATTCCAAGAACAATGGAAGAGTTCCGAAGCATTTTTAAACGTCAGCGGAATTCCGAGAACAATGGAAGAGTTCCGAAGCATTTTTAAATGTAAGCGGAATTCTGAGAACAATGGAAGAGATCCGGAGCATTTTTAAACTTCAGCAGAATTCCGAGAACAATGGAAGAGTTCCGAAGCATTTTTAAAAGTCAGCGGAATTCCGAGAACAATAGAAGAGTTGTGAAGCAATTTTAAGAGTCAGCGGAATTCCGAGAACAATGGAAGAGTTCCGAAGCATTTTTAAACGTCAGCGGAATTCCGAGAACAATGGAAGAGTTCCGAAGCATTTTTAAACTTCAGCGGAATTTGGAGAACAATCGAAGAGTTCCAAAGCATTTTTAAAAGTCAGCGGAATTCCGAGAACAATGGAAGCTTTGTGAAGCATTTTTAAACGTCAGCGGAATTCCGAGAACAATGGAAGAGTTGTGAAGCATTTTTAAACGTCAGCGGAATTCCAGAACAATGGAAGAGTTCTGAAGCCTTTTTAAATATCAGCGGAATTCTGAGAACAATGGAAGAGTTCCGAAGCATACTTAAACTTCAGCAGAATTCCGAGAACACTGGAAGAGTTCCGAAGCATTTTTAAACTTCAGCGGAATTTGGAGAACCATCGAAGAGTTCCGAAGCATTTTTAAAAGTCAGCGGAATTCCGAGAACAATGGAAGCTTTGTGAAGCATTTTTAAACGTCAGCGGAATTCCGAGAACAATGGAAGAGTTCCGAAGCATTTTTAAATGTCAGCGGAATTCTGAGAACAGTGGAAGAGTTCCGAAGCATTTTTAAACTTCAGCAGAATTCCGAGAACAATGGAAGAGTTCCGAAGCATACTTAAACTTCAGCAGAATTCCGAGAACAATGGAAGAGTTCTGAAGCATTTTTTAAAGTCAGCGGAATAACGAGAACAATGGAAGAGTTCTGAAGCATTTTTAAATGTCAGCGGAATTCCGAGAACAATGGAAGAGTTCTGAAGCATTTTTAAACGTCAGCGGATTTTGAAAACAATGGAAGATTTCCGAAGCATTTTTAAACGTCAGCGGAATTCCGAGAACAATGGAAGAGTTCCGAAGCATTTTTAAATGTAAGCGGAATTCTGAGAACAATGGAAGAGTTCCGAAGCATTTTTAAACTTCAGCAGAATTCCGAGAACAATGGAAGAGTTCCGAAGCATACCTAAACTTCAGCGGAATTCCGAGAACAATGGAAGAGTTTCGAAGCATTTTTAAAAGTCAGCGGAATTCCGAGAACAATAGAAGAGTTGTGAAGCAATTTTAAGAGTCAGCGGAATTCCGAGAACAATGGAAGAGTTCCGAAGCATTTTTAAATGTCAGCGGAATTCCGAGAACAATGGAAGAGTTCCGAAGCATTTTTAAACTTCAGCGGAATTTGGAGAACAATCGAAGAGTTCCGAAGCATTTTTATAAGTCAGCGGAATTCCGAGAACAATGGAAGCTTTGTGAAGCATTTTTAAACGTCAGCGGAATTCCGAGAACAATGGAAGAGTTCCAAAGCATTTTTAAACGTCAGCGGAATTCCGAGAACAATGGAAGAGTTCCGAAGCATTTTTAAATGTAAGCGGAATTCTGAGAACAATGGAAGAGTTCCGAAGCATTTTTAAACTTCAGCAGAATTCCGAGAACAATGGAAGAGTTCCGAAGCATACCTAAACTTCAGCGGAATTCCGAGAACAATGGAAGAGTTTCGAAGCATTTTTAAAAGTCAGCGGAATTCCGAGAACAATAGAAGAGTTGTGAAGCAATTTTAAGAGTCAGCGGAATTCCGAGAACAATGGAAGAGTTCCGAAGCATTTTTAAATGTCAGCGGAATTCCGAGAACAATGGAAGAGTTCCGAAGCATTTTTAAACTTCAGCGGAATTTGGAGAACAATCGAAGAGTTCCGAAGCATTTTTATAAGTCAGCGGAATTCCGAGAACAATGGAAGCTTTGTGAAGCATTTTTAAACGTCAGCGGAATTCCGAGAACAATGGAAGAGTTCCAAAGCATTTTTAAATGTCAGCGGAATTCCGAGAACAATGGAAGAGTTCCGAAGCATTTTTAAATGTCAGCGGAATTCTGAGAACAATGGAAGAGTTCCGAAGCATTTTTAAACTTCAGCAGAATTCCGAGAACAATGGAAGAGTTCCGAAGCATACTTAAACTTCAGCAGAATTCCGAGAACAATGGAAGAGTTCTGAAGCATTTTTTAAAGTCAGCGGAATAACGAGAACAATGGAAGAGTTGTGAAGCATTTTTAAACGTCAGCGGAATTCCAGAACAATGGAAGAGTTCCGAAGCATTTTTAAATGTCAGCGGAATTCCGATAACAATGGAAGAGTTCTGAAGCATTTTTAAACGTCAGCGGATTTTGAAAACAATGGAAGATTTCCAAAGCATTTTTAAACGTCAGCGGAATTCTGTGAACACTGGAAGAGTTCCGAAGCATTTTTAAACTTCAGCGGAATTTGGAGAACAATCGAAGAGTTCCGAATCAATTTTAAAAGTCAGCGGAATTCCGAGAACAATGGAAGAGTTGTGAAGCATTTTTAAACGTCAGTAGAATTCCAAGAACAATGGAAGAGTTCCGAAGCATTTTTAAACGTCAGCGGAATTCCGAGAACAATGGAAGAGTTCCGAAGCATTTTTAAACGTCAGCGGAATTCTGAGAACAATGGAAGAGTTCCGAAGCATTTTTAAACTTCAGCAGAATTCCGAGAACAATGGAAGAGTTCCGAAGCATACTTAAACTTCAGCGGAATTCCGAGAACAATGGAAGAGTTTCGAAGCATTTTTAAATGTCAGCGGAATTCCGAGAACAATAGAAGAGTTGTGAAGCAATTTTAAGAGTCAGCGGAATTCGAGAACAATGGAAGAGTTCCGAAGCATTTTTAAAACTCAGCGGAATTCCGAGAACAATGGAAGAGTTCCGAAGCATTTTTAAACATCAGCGGAATTCCGAGAACAATGGAAGAGTTCTGAAGCCTTTTTAAATGTCAGCGGAATTCCGAGAACAATGGAAGAGTTCCGAAGCATTTTTAAATGTCAGCGGAATTCTGAGAACAGTGGAAGAGTTCCGAAGCATTTTTAAACTTCAGCAGAATTCCGAGAACAATGGAAGAGTTCCGAAGCATACTTAAACTTCAGCAGAATTCCGAGAACAATGGAAGAGTTCTGAAGCATTTTTTAAAGCCGGCGGAATTCCGAGAACAATGGAAGAGTTCTGAAGCCTTTTTAAATGTCAGCGGAATTCCGAGAACAATGGAAGAGTTCCGAAGCATTTTTAAATGTCAGCGGAATTCTGAGAACAGTGGAAGAGTTCCGAAGCATTTTTAAACTTCAGCAGAATTCCGAGAACAATGGAAGAGTTCCGAAGCATACTTAAACTTCAGCAGAATTCCGAGAACAATGGAAGAGTTCTGAAGCATTTTTAAATGTCAGCGGAATTCTGAAAACAATGGAAGAGTTCTGAAGCATTTTTAAACATCAGCGGATTTTGAAAACAATGGAAGAGTTCCGAAGCATTTTTAAACTTCAGCAGAATTCCGAGAACAATGGAAGAGTTCCGAAGCATACCTAAACTTCAGCGGAATTCCGAGAACAATGGAAGAGTTTCGAAGCATTTATAAAAGTCAGCGGAATTCCGAGAACAATAGAAGAGTTGTGAAGCAATTTTAAGAGTCAGCGGAATTCCGAGAACAATGGAAGAGTTCCGAAGCATTTTTAAATGTCAGCGGAATTCCGAGAACAATGGAAGAGTTCCGAAGCATTTTTAAACTTCAGCGGAATTTGGAGAACAATCGAAGAGTTCCGAAGCATTTTTAAAAGTTAGCGGAATTCCGAGAACAATGGAAGCTTTGTGAAGCATTTTTAAACGTCAGCGGAATTCCGAGAACAATGGAAGAGTTCCGAAGCATTTTTAAACGTCAGCGGAATTCCGAGAACAATGGAAGAGTTCTGAAGCCTTTTTAAATGTCAGCGGAATTCCGAGAACAATGGAAGAGTTCCGAAGCATTTTTAAATGTCAGCGGAATTCTGAGAACAATGGAAGAGTTCCGAAGCATTTTTAAACTTCAGCAGAATTCCGAGAACAATGGAAGAGTTCCGAAGCATACTTAAACTTCAGCAGAATTCCGAGAACAATGGAAGAGTTCTGAAGCATTTTTTAAAGTCAGCGGAATAACGAGAACAATGGAAGAGTTGTGAAGCATTTTTAAACGTCAGCGGAATTCCAGATCAATGGAAGAGTTCCGAAGCATTTTTAAATGTCAGCGGAATTCCGAGAACAATGGAAGAGTTCTGAAGCATTTTTAAACGTCAGCGGATTTTGAAAACAATGGAAGATTTCCGAAGCATTTTTAAACGTCAGCGGAATTCTGTGAACACTGGAAGAGTTCCGAAGCATTTTTAAACTTCAGCGGAATTTGGAGAACAATCGAAGAGTTCCGAATTAATTTTAAAAGTCAGCGGAATTCCGAGAACAATGGAAGAGTTGTGAAGCATTTTTAAACGTCAGTAGAATTCCAAGAACAATGGAAGAGTTCCGAAGCATTTTTAAATGTAAGCGGAATTCTGAGAACAATGGAAGAGTTCCGAAGCATTTTTAAACTTCAGCAGAATTCCGAGAACAATGGAAGAGTTCCGAAGCATACTTAAACTTCAGCGGAATTCCGAGAACAATGGAAGAGTTTCGAAGCATTTTTAAAAGTCAGCGGAATTCCGAGAACAATAGAAGAGTTGTGAAGCAATTTTAAGAGTCAGCGGAATTCGAGAACAATGGAAGAGTTCCGAAGCATTTTTAAAAGTCAGCGGAATTCCGAGAACAATGGAAGAGTTCCGAAGCATTTTTAAACGTCAGCGGAATTGCGAGAACAATGGAAGAGTTCTGAAGCCTTTTTAAATGTCAGCGGAATTCCGAGAACAATGGAAGAGTTCCGAAGCATTTTTAAATGTCAGCGGAATTCTGAGAACAGTGGAAGAGTTCCGGAGCATTTTTAAACTTCAGCAGAATTCCGAGAACAATGGAAGAGTTCCGAAGCATACCTAAACTTCAGCGGAATTCCGAGAACAATGGAAGAGTTTCGAAGCATTTTTAAAAGTCAGCGGAATTCCGAGAACAATAGAAGAGTTGTGAAGCAATTTTAAGAGTCAGCGGAATTCCGAGAACAATGGAAGAGTTCCGAAGCATTTTTAAACGTCAGCGGAATTCCGAGAACAATGGAAGAGTTCCGAAGCATTTTTAAACTTCAGCGGAATTTGGAGAACAATCGAAGAGTTCCAAAGCATTTTTAAAAGTCAGCGGAATTCCGAGAACAATGGAAGCTTTGTGAAGCATTTTTAAACGTCAGCGGAATTCCGAGAACAATGGAAGAGTTGTGAAGCATTTTTAAACGTCAGCGGAATTCCAGAACAATGGAAGAGTTCTGAAGCCTTTTTAAATATCAGCGGAATTCTGAGAACAATGGAAGAGTTCCGAAGCATACTTAAACTTCAGCAGAATTCCGAGAACACTGGAAGAGTTCCGAAGCATTTTTAAACTTCAGCGGAATTTGGAGAACAATCGAAGAGTTCCGAAGCATTTTTAAAACTCAGCGGAATTCCGAGAACAATGGAAGAGTTCCGAAGCATTTTTAAACATCAGCGGAATTCCGAGAACAATGGAAGAGTTCTGAAGCCTTTTTAAATGTCAGCGGAATTCCGAGAACAATGGAAGAGTTCCGAAGCATTTTTAAATGTCAGCGGAATTCTGAGAACAGTGGAAGAGTTCCGAAGCATTTTTAAACTTCAGCAGAATTCCGAGAACAATGGAAGAGTTCCGAAGCATACTTAAACTTCAGCAGAATTCCGAGAACAATGGAAGAGTTCTGAAGCATTTTTTAAAGCCGGCGGAATTCCGAGAACAATGGAAGAGTTCTGAAGCCTTTTTAAATGTCAGCGGAATTCCGAGAACAATGGAAGAGTTCCGAAGCATTTTTAAATGTCAGCGGAATTCTGAGAACAGTGGAAGAGTTCCGAAGCATTTTTAAACTTCAGCAGAATTCCGAGAACAATGGAAGAGTTCCGAAGCATACTTAAACTTCAGCAGAATTCCGAGAACAATGGAAGAGTTCTGAAGCATTTTTAAATGTCAGCGGAATTCTGAAAACAATGGAAGAGTTCTGAAGCATTTTTAAACATCAGCGGATTTTGAAAACAATGGAAGAGTTCCGAAGCATTTTTAAACTTCAGCAGAATTCCGAGAACAATGGAAGAGTTCCGAAGCATACCTAAACTTCAGCGGAATTCCGAGAACAATGGAAGAGTTTCGAAGCATTTATAAAAGTCAGCGGAATTCCGAGAACAATAGAAGAGTTGTGAAGCAATTTTAAGAGTCAGCGGAATTCCGAGAACAATGGAAGAGTTCCGAAGCATTTTTAAATGTCAGCGGAATTCCGAGAACAATGGAAGAGTTCCGAAGCATTTTTAAACTTCAGCGGAATTTGGAGAACAATCGAAGAGTTCCGAAGCATTTTTAAAAGTTAGCGGAATTCCGAGAACAATGGAAGCTTTGTGAAGCATTTTTAAACGTCAGCGGAATTCCGAGAACAATGGAAGAGTTCCGAAGCATTTTTAAACGTCAGCGGAATTCCGAGAACAATGGAAGAGTTCTGAAGCCTTTTTAAATGTCAGCGGAATTCCGAGAACAATGGAAGAGTTCCGAAGCATTTTTAAATGTCAGCGGAATTCTGAGAACAATGGAAGAGTTCCGAAGCATTTTTAAACTTCAGCAGAATTCCGAGAACAATGGAAGAGTTCCGAAGCATACTTAAACTTCAGCAGAATTCCGAGAACAATGGAAGAGTTCTGAAGCATTTTTTAAAGTCAGCGGAATAACGAGAACAATGGAAGAGTTGTGAAGCATTTTTAAACGTCAGCGGAATTCCAGATCAATGGAAGAGTTCCGAAGCATTTTTAAATGTCAGCGGAATTCCGAGAACAATGGAAGAGTTCTGAAGCATTTTTAAACGTCAGCGGATTTTGAAAACAATGGAAGATTTCCGAAGCATTTTTAAACGTCAGCGGAATTCTGTGAACACTGGAAGAGTTCCGAAGCATTTTTAAACTTCAGCGGAATTTGGAGAACAATCGAAGAGTTCCGAATTAATTTTAAAAGTCAGCGGAATTCCGAGAACAATGGAAGAGTTGTGAAGCATTTTTAAACGTCAGTAGAATTCCAAGAACAATGGAAGAGTTCCGAAGCATTTTTAAATGTAAGCGGAATTCTGAGAACAATGGAAGAGTTCCGAAGCATTTTTAAACTTCAGCAGAATTCCGAGAACAATGGAAGAGTTCCGAAGCATACTTAAACTTCAGCGGAATTCCGAGAACAATGGAAGAGTTTCGAAGCATTTTTAAAAGTCAGCGGAATTCCGAGAACAATAGAAGAGTTGTGAAGCAATTTTAAGAGTCAGCGGAATTCGAGAACAATGGAAGAGTTCCGAAGCATTTTTAAAAGTCAGCGGAATTCCGAGAACAATGGAAGAGTTCCGAAGCATTTTTAAACGTCAGCGGAATTGCGAGAACAATGGAAGAGTTCTGAAGCCTTTTTAAATGTCAGCGGAATTCCGAGAACAATGGAAGAGTTCCGAAGCATTTTTAAATGTCAGCGGAATTCTGAGAACAGTGGAAGAGTTCCGGAGCATTTTTAAACTTCAGCAGAATTCCGAGAACAATGGAAGAGTTCCGAAGCATACCTAAACTTCAGCGGAATTCCGAGAACAATGGAAGAGTTTCGAAGCATTTTTAAAAGTCAGCGGAATTCCGAGAACAATAGAAGAGTTGTGAAGCAATTTTAAGAGTCAGCGGAATTCCGAGAACAATGGAAGAGTTCCGAAGCATTTTTAAACGTCAGCGGAATTCCGAGAACAATGGAAGAGTTCCGAAGCATTTTTAAACTTCAGCGGAATTTGGAGAACAATCGAAGAGTTCCAAAGCATTTTTAAAAGTCAGCGGAATTCCGAGAACAATGGAAGCTTTGTGAAGCATTTTTAAACGTCAGCGGAATTCCGAGAACAATGGAAGAGTTGTGAAGCATTTTTAAACGTCAGCGGAATTCCAGAACAATGGAAGAGTTCTGAAGCCTTGTTAAATATCAGCGGAATTCTGAGAACAATGGAAGAGTTCCGAAGCATACTTAAACTTCAGCAGAATTCCGAGAACACTGGAAGAGTTCCGAAGCATTTTTAAACTTCAGCGGAATTTGGAGAACAATCGAAGAGTTCCGAAGCATTTTTAAAAGTCAGCGGAATTCCGAGAACAATGGAAGCTTTGTGAAGCATTTTTAAACGTCAGCGGAATTCCGAGAACAATGGAAGAGTTCCGAAGCATTTTTAAATGTCAGCGGAATTCTGAGAACAGTGGAAGAGTTCCGAAGCATTTTTAAACTTCAGCAGAATTCCGAGAACAATGGAAGAGTTCCGAAGCATACTTAAACTTCAGCAGAATTCCGAGAACAATGGAAGAGTTCTGAAGCATTTTTTAAAGTCAGCGGAATAACGAGAACAATGGAAGAGTTCTGAAGCATTTTTAAATGTCAGCGGAATTCCGAGAACAATGGAAGAGTTCTGAAGCATTTTTAAACGTCAGCGGATTTTGAAAACAATGGAAGATTTCCGAAGCATTTTTAAACGTCAGCGGAATTCCGAGAACAATGGAAGAGTTCCGAAGCATTTTTAAATGTAAGCGGAATTCTGAGAACAATGGAAGAGTTCCGAAGCATTTTTAAACTTCAGCAGAATTCCGAGAACAATGGAAGAGTTCCGAAGCATACCTAAACTTCAGCGGAATTCCGAGAACAATGGAAGAGTTTCGAAGCATTTTTAAAAGTCAGCGGAATTCCGAGAACAATAGAAGAGTTGTGAAGCAATTTTAAGAGTCAGCGGAATTCCGAGAACAATGGAAGAGTTCCGAAGCATTTTTAAATGTCAGCGGAATTCCGAGAACAATGGAAGAGTTCCGAAGCATTTTTAAACTTCAGCGGAATTTGGAGAACAATCGAAGAGTTCCGAAGCATTTTTAAAAGTCAGCGGAATTCCGAGAACAATGGAAGCTTTGTGAAGCATTTTTAAACGTCAGCGGAATTCCGAGAACAATGGAAGAGTTCCAAAGCATTTTTAAACGTCAGCGGAATTCCGAGAACAATGGAAGAGTTCTGAAGCCTTTTTAAATGTCAGCGGAATTCCGAGAACAATGGAAGAGTTCCGAAGCATTTTTAAATGTCAGCGGAATTCTGAGAACAATGGAAGAGTTCCGAAGCATTTTTAAACTTCAGCAGAATTCCGAGAACAATGGAAGAGTTCCGAAGCATACTTAAACTTCAGCAGAATTCCGAGAACAATGGAAGAGTTCTGAAGCATTTTTTAAAGTCAGCGGAATAACGAGAACAATGGAAGAGTTGTGAAGCATTTTTAAACGTCAGCGGAATTCCAGAACAATGGAAGAGTTCCGAAGCATTTTTAAATGTCAGCGGAATTCCGAGAACAATGGAAGAGTTCTGAAGCATTTTTAAACGTCAGCGGATTTTGAAAACAATGGAAGATTTCCGAAGCATTTTTAAACGTCAGCGGAATTCTGTGAACACTGGAAGAGTTCCGAAGCATTTTTAAACTTCAGCGGAATTTGGAGAACAATCGAAGAGTTCCGAATCAATTTTAAAAGTCAGCGGAATTCCGAGAACAATGGAAGAGTTGTGAAGCATTTTTAAACGTCAGTAGAATTCCAAGAACAATGGAAGAGTTCCGAAGCATTTTTAAACGTCAGCGGAATTCCGAGAACAATGGAAGAGTTCCGAAGCATTTTTAAACGTCAGCGGAATTCTGAGAACAATGGAAGAGTTCCGAAGCATTTTTAAACTTCAGCAGAATTCCGAGAACAATGGAAGAGTTCCGAAGCATACTTAAACTTCAGCGGAATTCCGAGAACAATGGAAGAGTTTCGAAGCATTTTTAAATGTCAGCGGAATTCCGAGAACAATAGAAGAGTTGTGAAGCAATTTTAAGAGTCAGCGGAATTCGAGAACAATGGAAGAGTTCCGAAGCATTTTTAAAACTCAGCGGAATTCCGAGAACAATGGAAGAGTTCCGAAGCATTTTTAAACATCAGCGGAATTCCGAGAACAATGGAAGAGTTCTGAAGCCTTTTTAAATGTCAGCGGAATTCCGAGAACAATGGAAGAGTTCCGAAGCATTTTTAAATGTCAGCGGAATTCTGAGAACAGTGGAAGAGTTCCGAAGCATTTTTAAACTTCAGCAGAATTCCGAGAACAATGGAAGAGTTCCGAAGCATACTTAAACTTCAGCAGAATTCCGAGAACAATGGAAGAGTTCTGAAGCATTTTTTAAAGCCGGCGGAATTCCGAGAACAATGGAAGAGTTCTGAAGCCTTTTTAAATGTCAGCGGAATTCCGAGAACAATGGAAGAGTTCCGAAGCATTTTTAAATGTCAGCGGAATTCTGAGAACAGTGGAAGAGTTCCGAAGCATTTTTAAACTTCAGCAGAATTCCGAGAACAATGGAAGAGTTCCGAAGCATACTTAAACTTCAGCAGAATTCCGAGAACAATGGAAGAGTTCTGAAGCATTTTTAAATGTCAGCGGAATTCTGAAAACAATGGAAGAGTTCTGAAGCATTTTTAAACATCAGCGGATTTTGAAAACAATGGAAGAGTTCCGAAGCATTTTTAAACTTCAGCAGAATTCCGAGAACAATGGAAGAGTTCCGAAGCATACCTAAACTTCAGCGGAATTCCGAGAACAATGGAAGAGTTTCGAAGCATTTTTAAAAGTCAGCGGAATTCCGAGAACAATAGAAGAGTTGTGAAGCAATTTTAAGAGTCAGCGGAATTCCGAGAACAATGGAAGAGTTCCGAAGCATTTTTAAATGTCAGCGGAATTCCGAGAACAATGGAAGAGTTCCGAAGCATTTTTAAACTTCAGCGGAATTTGGAGAACAATCGAAGAGTTCCGAAGCATTTTTAAAAGTTAGCGGAATTCCGAGAACAATGGAAGCTTTGTGAAGCATTTTTAAACGTCAGCGGAATTCCGAGAACAATGGAAGAGTTCCGAAGCATTTTTAAACGTCAGCGGAATTCCGAGAACAATGGAAGAGTTCTGAAGCCTTTTTAAATGTCAGCGGAATTCCGAGAACAATGGAAGAGTTCCGAAGCATTTTTAAATGTCAGCGGAATTCTGAGAACAATGGAAGAGTTCCGAAGCATTTTTAAACTTCAGCAGAATTCCGAGAACAATGGAAGAGTTCCGAAGCATACTTAAACTTCAGCAGAATTCCGAGAACAATGGAAGAGTTCTGAAGCATTTTTTAAAGTCAGCGGAATAACGAGAACAATGGAAGAGTTGTGAAGCATTTTTAAACGTCAGCGGAATTCCAGATCAATGGAAGAGTTCCGAAGCATTTTTAAATGTCAGCGGAATTCCGAGAACAATGGAAGAGTTCTGAAGCATTTTTAAACGTCAGCGGATTTTGAAAACAATGGAAGATTTCCGAAGCATTTTTAAACGTCAGCGGAATTCTGTGAACACTGGAAGAGTTCCGAAGCATTTTTAAACTTCAGCGGAATTTGGAGAACAATCGAAGAGTTCCGAATTAATTTTAAAAGTCAGCGGAATTCCGAGAACAATGGAAGAGTTGTGAAGCATTTTTAAACGTCAGTAGAATTCCAAGAACAATGGAAGAGTTCCGAAGCATTTTTAAATGTAAGCGGAATTCTGAGAACAATGGAAGAGTTCCGAAGCATTTTTAAACTTCAGCAGAATTCCGAGAACAATGGAAGAGTTCCGAAGCATACTTAAACTTCAGCGGAATTCCGAGAACAATGGAAGAGTTTCGAAGCATTTTTAAAAGTCAGCGGAATTCCGAGAACAATAGAAGAGTTGTGAAGCAATTTTAAGAGTCAGCGGAATTCGAGAACAATGGAAGAGTTCCGAAGCATTTTTAAAAGTCAGCGGAATTCCGAGAACAATGGAAGAGTTCCGAAGCATTTTTAAACGTCAGCGGAATTGCGAGAACAATGGAAGAGTTCTGAAGCCTTTTTAAATGTCAGCGGAATTCCGAGAACAATGGAAGAGTTCCGAAGCATTTTTAAATGTCAGCGGAATTCTGAGAACAGTGGAAGAGTTCCGGAGCATTTTTAAACTTCAGCAGAATTCCGAGAACAATGGAAGAGTTCCGAAGCATACCTAAACTTCAGCGGAATTCCGAGAACAATGGAAGAGTTTCGAAGCATTTTTAAAAGTCAGCGGAATTCCGAGAACAATAGAAGAGTTGTGAAGCAATTTTAAGAGTCAGCGGAATTCCGAGAACAATGGAAGAGTTCCGAAGCATTTTTAAACGTCAGCGGAATTCCGAGAACAATGGAAGAGTTCCGAAGCATTTTTAAACTTCAGCGGAATTTGGAGAACAATCGAAGAGTTCCAAAGCATTTTTAAAAGTCAGCGGAATTCCGAGAACAATGGAAGCTTTGTGAAGCATTTTTAAACGTCAGCGGAATTCCGAGAACAATGGAAGAGTTGTGAAGCATTTTTAAACGTCAGCGGAATTCCAGAACAATGGAAGAGTTCTGAAGCCTTTTTAAATATCAGCGGAATTCTGAGAACAATGGAAGAGTTCCGAAGCATACTTAAACTTCAGCAGAATTCCGAGAACACTGGAAGAGTTCCGAAGCATTTTTAAACTTCAGCGGAATTTGGAGAACAATCGAAGAGTTCCGAAGCATTTTTAAAAGTCAGCGGAATTCCGAGAACAATGGAAGCTTTGTGAAGCATTTTTAAACGTCAGCGGAATTCCGAGAACAATGGAAGAGTTCCGAAGCATTTTTAAATGTCAGCGGAATTCTGAGAACAGTGGAAGAGTTCCGAAGCATTTTTAAACTTCAGCAGAATTCCGAGAACAATGGAAGAGTTCCGAAGCATACTTAAACTTCAGCAGAATTCCGAGAACAATGGAAGAGTTCTGAAGCATTTTTTAAAGTCAGCGGAATAACGAGAACAATGGAAGAGTTCTGAAGCATTTTTAAATGTCAGCGGAATTCCGAGAACAATGGAAGAGTTCTGAAGCATTTTTAAACGTCAGCGGATTTTGAAAACAATGGAAGATTTCCGAAGCATTTTTAAACGTCAGCGGAATTCCGAGAACAATGGAAGAGTTCCGAAGCATTTTTAAATGTAAGCGGAATTCTGAGAACAATGGAAGAGTTCCGAAGCATTTTTAAACTTCAGCAGAATTCCGAGAACAATGGAAGAGTTCCGAAGCATACCTAAACTTCAGCGGAATTCCGAGAACAATGGAAGAGTTTCGAAGCATTTTTAAAAGTCAGCGGAATTCCGAGAACAATAGAAGAGTTGTGAAGCAATTTTAAGAGTCAGCGGAATTCCGAGAACAATGGAAGAGTTCCGAAGCATTTTTAAATGTCAGCGGAATTCCGAGAACAATGGAAGAGTTCCGAAGCATTTTTAAACTTCAGCGGAATTTGGAGAACAATCGAAGAGTTCCGAAGCATTTTTAAAAGTCAGCGGAATTCCGAGAACAATGGAAGCTTTGTGAAGCATTTTTAAACGTCAGCGGAATTCCGAGAACAATGGAAGAGTTCCAAAGCATTTTTAAACGTCAGCGGAATTCCGAGAACAATGGAAGAGTTCTGAAGCCTTTTTAAATGTCAGCGGAATTCCGAGAACAATGGAAGAGTTCCGAAGCATTTTTAAATGTCAGCGGAATTCTGAGAACAATGGAAGAGTTCCGAAGCATTTTTAAACTTCAGCAGAATTCCGAGAACAATGGAAGAGTTCCGAAGCATACTTAAACTTCAGCAGAATTCCGAGAACAATGGAAGAGTTCTGAAGCATTTTTTAAAGTCAGCGGAATAACGAGAACAATGGAAGAGTTGTGAAGCATTTTTAAACGTCAGCGGAATTCCAGAACAATGGAAGAGTTCCGAAGCATTTTTAAATGTCAGCGGAATTCCGAGAACAATGGAAGAGTTCTGAAGCATTTTTAAACGTCAGCGGATTTTGAAAACAATGGAAGATTTCCGAAGCATTTTTAAACGTCAGCGGAATTCTGTGAACACTGGAAGAGTTCCGAAGCATTTTTAAACTTCAGCGGAATTTGGAGAACAATCGAAGAGTTCCGAATCAATTTTAAAAGTCAGCGGAATTCCGAGAACAATGGAAGAGTTGTGAAGCATTTTTAAACGTCAGTAGAATTCCAAGAACAATGGAAGAGTTCCGAAGCATTTTTAAACGTCAGCGGAATTCCGAGAACAATGGAAGAGTTCCGAAGCATTTTTAAACTTCAGCAGAATTCCGAGAACAATGGAAGAGTTCCGAAGCATACTTAAACTTCAGCGGAATTCCGAGAACAATGGAAGAGTTTCGAAGCATTTTTAAAAGTCAGCGGAATTCCGAGAACAATAGAAGAGTTGTGAAGCAATTTTAAGAGTCAGCGGAATTCGAGAACAATGGAAGAGTTCCGAAGCATTTTTAAAACTCAGCGGAATTCCGAGAACAATGGAAGAGTTCCGAAGCATTTTTAAACGTCAGCGGAATTCCGAGAACAATGGAAGAGTTGTGAAGCATTTTTAAACGTCAGTAGAATTCCAAGAACAATGGAAGAGTTCCGAAGCATTTTTAAACGTCAGCGGAATTCCGAGAACAATGGAAGAGTTCCGAAGCATTTTTAAACTTCAGCAGAATTCCGAGAACAATGGAAGAGTTCCGAAGCATACTTAAACTTCAGCGGAATTCCGAGAACAATGGAAGAGTTTCGAAGCATTTTTAAAAGTCAGCGGAATTCCGAGAACAATAGAAGAGTTGTGAAGCAATTTTAAGAGTCAGCGGAATTCGAGAACAATGGAAGAGTTCCGAAGCATTTTTAAAACTCAGCGGAATTCCGAGAACAATGGAAGAGTTCCGAAGCATTTTTAAACGTCAGCGGAATTCCGAGAACAATGGAAGAGTTCTGAAGCCTTTTTAAATGTCAGCGGAATTCCGAGAACAATGGAAGAGTTCCGAAGCATTTTTAAATGTCAGCGGAATTCTGAGAACAGTGGAAGAGTTCCGAAGCATTTTTAAACTTCAGCAGAATTCCGAGAACAATGGAAGAGTTCCGAAGCATACTTAAACTTCAGCAGAATTCCGAGAACAATGGAAGAGTTCTGAAGCATTTTTTAAAGCCGGCGGAATTCCGAGAACAATGGAAGAGTTCTGAAGCCTTTTTAAATGTCAGCGGAATTCCGAGAACAATGGAAGAGTTCCGAAGCATTTTTAAATGTCAGCGGAATTCTGAGAACAGTGGAAGAGTTCCGAAGCATTTTTAAACTTCAGCAGAATTCCGAGAACAATGGAAGAGTTCCGAAGCATACTTAAACTTCAGCAGAATTCCGACAACAATGGAAGAGTTCTGAAGCATTTTTAAATGTCAGCGGAATTCTGAAAACAATGGAAGAGTTCTGAAGCATTTTTAAACATCAGCGGATTTTGAAAACAATGGAAGAGTTCCGAAGCATTTTTAAACTTCAGCAGAATTCCGAGAACAATGGAAGAGTTCCGAAGCATACCTAAACTTCAGCGGAATTCCGAGAACAATGGAAGAGTTTCGAAGCATTTTTAAAAGTCAGCGGAATTCCGAGAACAATAGAAGAGTTGTGAAGCAATTTTAAGAGTCAGCGGAATTCCGAGAACAATGGAAGAGTTCCGAAGCATTTTTAAATGTCAGCGGAATTCCGAGAACAATGGAAGAGTTCCGAAGCATTTTTAAACTTCAGCGGAATTTGGAGAACAATCGAAGAGTTCCGAAGCATTTTTAAAAGTCAGCGGAATTCCGAGAACAATGGAAGCTTTGTGAAGCATTTTTAAACGTCAGCGGAATTCCGAGAACAATGGAAGAGTTCCGAAGCATTTTTAAACGTCAGCGGAATTCCGAGAACAATGGAAGAGTTCTGAAGCCTTTTTAAATGTCAGCGGAATTCCGAGAACAATGGAAGAGTTCCGAAGCATTTTTAAATGTCAGCGGAATTCTGAGAACAATGGAAGAGTTCCGAAGCATTTTTAAACTTCAGCAGAATTCCGAGAACAATGGAAGAGTTCCGAAGCATACTTAAACTTCAGCAGAATTCCGAGAACAATGGAAGAGTTCTGAAGCATTTTTTAAAGTCAGCGGAATAACGAGAACAATGGAAGAGTTGTGAAGCATTTTTAAACGTCAGCGGAATTCCAGAACAATGGAAGAGTTCCGAAGCATTTTTAAACGTCAGCGGAATTCTGTGATCACTGGAAGAGTTCCGAAGCATTTTTAAACTTCAGCGGAATTTGGAGAACAATCGAAGAGTTCCGAATCAATTTTAAAAGTCAGCGGAATTCCGAGAACAATGGAAGAGTTGTGAAGCATTTTTAAACGTCAGTAGAATTCCAAGAACAATGGAAGAGTTCCGAAGCATTTTTAAACGTCAGCGGAATTCCGAGAACAATGGAAGAGTTCCAAAGCATTTTTAAATGTAAGCGGAATTCTGAGAACAATGGAAGAGTTCCGAAGCATTTTTAAACTTCAGCAGAATTCCGAGAACAATGGAAGAGTTCCGAAGCATACTTAAACTTCAGCGGAATTCCGAGAACAATGGAAGAGTTTCGAAGCATTTTTAAAAGTCAGCGGAATTCCGAGAACAATAGAAGAGTTGTGAAGCAATTTTAAGAGTCAGCGGAATTCGAGAACAATGGAAGAGTTCCGAAGCATTTTTAAAAGTCAGCGGAATTCCGAGAACAATGGAAGAGTTCCGAAGCATTTTTAAACGTCAGCGGAATTCCGAGAACAATGGAAGAGTTCTGAAGCCTTTTTAAATGTCAGCGGAATTCCGAGAACAATGGAAGAGTTCCGAAGCATTTTTAAATGTCAGCGGAATTCTGAGAACAGTGGAAGAGTTCCGAAGCATTTTTAAACTTCAGCAGAATTCCGAGAACAATGGAAGAGTTCCGAAGCATACTTAAACTTCAGCAGAATTCCGAGAACAATGGAAGAGTTCTGAAGCATTTTTTAAAGTCAGCGGAATTCCGAGAACAATGGAAGAGTTCTGAAGCCTTTTTAAATGTCAGCGGAATTCCGAGAACAATGGAAGAGTTCCGAAGCATTTTTAAATGTCAGCGGAATTCTGAGAACAGTGGAAGAGTTCCGAAGCATTTTTAAACTTCAGCAGAATTCCGAGAACAATGGAAGAGTTCCGAAGCATACTTAAACTTCAGCAGAATTCCGAGAACAATGGAAGAGTTCTGAAGCATTTTTAAATGTCAGCGGAATTCTGAAAACAATGGAAGAGTTCTGAAGCATTTTTAAACATCAGCGGATTTTGAAAACAATGGAAGATTTCCGAAGCATTTTTAAACTTCAGCAGAATTCCGAGAACAATGGAAGAGTTCCGAAGCATACCTAAACTTCAGCGGAATTCCGAGAACAATGGAAGAGTTTCGAAGCATTTTTAAAAGTCAGCGGAATTCCGAGAACAATAGAAGAGTTGTGAAGCAATTTTAAGAGTCAGCGGAATTCCGAGAACAATGGAAGAGTTCCGAAGCATTTTTAAATGTCAGCGGAATTCCGAGAACAATGGAAGAGTTCCGAAGCATTTTTAAACTTCAGCGGAATTTGGAGAACAATCGAAGAGTTCCGAAGCATTTTTAAAAGTCAGCGGAATTCCGAGAACAATGGAAGCTTTGTGAAGCATTTTTAAACGTCAGCGGAATTCCGAGAACAATGGAAGAGTTCCGAAGCATTTTTAAACTTCAGCAGAATTCCGAGAACAATGGAAGAGTTCCGAAGCATACTTAAACTTCAGCGGAATTCCGAGAACAATGGAAGAGTTTCGAAGCATTTTTAAAAGTCAGCGGAATTCCGAGAACAATAGAAGAGTTGTGAAGCAATTTTAAGAGTCAGCGGAATTCGAGAACAATGGAAGAGTTCCGAAGCATTTTTAAACGTCAGCGGAATTCCGAGAACAATGGAAGAGTTCCGAAGCATTTTTAAACTTCAGCGGAATTTGGAGAACAATCGAAGAGTTCCGAAGCATTTTTAAAAGTCAGCGGAATTCCGAGAACAATGGAAGCATTGTGAAGCATTTCTCAACGTCAGCGGAATTCCGAGAACAATGGAAGAGTTCCGAAGCATTTTTAAACGTCAGCGGAATTCCGAGAACAATGGAAGAGTTCTGAAGCCTTTTTAAATGTCAGCGGAATTCCGAGAACAATGGAAGAGTTCCGAAGCATTTTTAAATGTCAGCGGAATTCTGAGAACAATGGAAGAGTTCCGAAGCATTTTTAAACTTCAGCAGAATTCCGAGAACAATGGAAGAGATCCGAAGCATACTTAAACTTCAGCAGAATTCCGAGAACAATGGAAGAGTTCTGAAGCATTTTTTAAAGTCAGCGGAATAACGAGAACAATGGAAGAGTTGTGAAGCATTTTTAAACGTCAGCGGAATTCCAGAACAATGGAAGAGTTCCGAAGCATTTTTAAATGTCAGCGGAATTCCGAGAACAATGGAAGAGTTCTGAAGCATTTTTAAACGTCAGCGGATTTTGAAAACAATGGAAGATTTCCGAAGCATTTTTAAACGTCAGCGGAATTCTGTGAACACTGGAAGAGTTCCGAAGCATTTTTAAACTTCAGCGGAATTTGGAGAACAATCGAAGAGTTCCGAATCAATTTTAAAAGTCAGCGGAATTCTGAGAACAATGGAAGAGTTGTGAAGCATTTTTTAACGTCAGTGGAATTCCAAGAACAATGGAAGAGTTCCGAAGCATTTTTAAACGTCAGCGGAATTCCGAGAACAATGGAAGAGTTCCGAAGCATTTTTAAATGTAAGCGGAATTCTGAGAACAATGGAAGAGTTCCGAAGCATTTTTAAACTTCAGCAGAATTCCGAGAACAATGGAAGAGTTCCGAAGCATACTTAAACTTCAGCGGAATTCCGAGAACAATGGAAGAGTTTCGAAGCATTTTTAAAAGTCAGCGGAATTCCGAGAACAATAGAAGAGTTGTGAAGCAATTTTAAGAGTCAGCGGAATTCCGAGAACAATGGAAGAGTTCCGAAGCATTTTTAAAAGTCAGCGGAATTCCGAGAACAATTTAAGAGTTCTGAAGCATTTTTAAACATCAGCGGAATTTTGAAAACAATGGAAGATTTCCGAAGCATTTTTAAAAGTCAGCGGAATTCTGAGAACAATAGAAGAGTTGTGAAGCATTTTTAAGCGTCAGCGGAATTCCGAGAACAATGGAAGAGTTCCGAAGCATTCTTAAACTTCAGCGGAATTCCGAGAACAATGGAAGAGTTCCGAAGCATTTTTAAAAGTCAGCAGAATTCCGAGAACAATAGAAGAGTTCAGAAGCATTTTTAAACTTCAGCAGAATTCCTGGATCAATGGAAGAGTTCCGAAGCATTTTTAAAAGTCAGCAGAATTCCGAGAACAATAGAAGGGTACCAAAGCATGTTTAAACTTCAGCGGAATTCTGAGAACAATGTAAGAGTTCCGAAGCATTTTTAAACTTCACCGGAATTCCGAGAACAATGGAAGAGTTCCGAAGCATTTTTAAACGTCAGCGGAATTTTGAAAACAATGGAAGATTTCCGAAGCATTTTTAAACTTCAGCAGAATTCCTGGATCAATGGAAGAGTTCCGAAGCATTTTTAAAAGTCAGCAGAATTCCGAGAACAATAGAAGGGTACCAAAGCATGTTTAAACTTCAGCGGAATTCTGAGAACAATGTAAGAGTTCCGAAGCATTTTTAAACTTCACCGGAATTCCGAGAACAATGGAAGAGTTCTGAAGCATTTTTAAACGTCAGTGGAATTTTGAAAACAATGGAAGATTTCCGAAGCATTTTTAAACGTCAGCAGAATTCTGCGAACACTGGAAGAGTTCCGAAGCATTTTTAAAAGTCAGCGGAATTCCGAGAACACTGGAAGAGTTCCGAAGCATTTTTAAACTTCAGCGGAATTCCGAGAACAATCAAAGAGTTCCGAAGCATTTTTAAAAGTCAGCGGAATTCCGAGAACAATGGAAGAGTTGTGAAGCATTTTTAAACGTCAGCGGAATTCTGAGAACAGTGGAAGAGTTCCGAAGCATTTTTAAACTTCAGCAGAATTCCGAGAACAATGGAAGAGTTCCGAAGCATTTTTAAAAGTCAGCGGAATTCCGAGAACAATGGAAGAGTTCCGAAGCATTTTTAAACGTCAGCGGAATTCCGAGAACAATGGAAGAGTTCTGAAGCCTTTTTAAATGTCAGCGGAATTCCGAGAACAATGGAAGAGTTCCGAAGCATTTTTAAATGTCAGCGGAATTCTGAGAACAGTGGAAGAGTTCACGAAGCATTTTTAAACTTCAGCAGAATTCCGAGAACAATGGAAGAGTTCCGAAGCATACTTAAACTTCAGCAGAATTCCGAGAACAATGGAAGAGTTCCGAAGCATTTTTAAACTTCAGCAGAATTCCGAGAACAATGGAAGAGTTTCGAAGCATTTTTAAAAGTCAGCGGAATTCCGAGAACAATAGAAGAGTTGTGAAGCAATTTTAAGAGTCAGCGGAATTCCGAGAACAATGGAAGAGTTCCGAAGCATTTTTAAATGTCAGCGGAATTCCGAGAACAATGGAAGAGTTCCGAAGCATTTTTAAACTTCAGCGGAATTTGGAGAACAATCGAAGAGTTCCGAAGCATTTTTAAAAGTCAGCGGAATTCCGAGAACAATGGAAGCTTTGTGAAGCATTTTTAAACGTCAGCGGAATTCCGAGAACAATGGAAGAGTTCCGAAGCATTTTTAAACGTCAGCGGAATTCCGAGAACAATGGAAGAGTTCCAAAGCATTTTTAAATGTAAGCGGAATTCTGAGAACAATGGAAGAGTTCCGAAGCATTTTTAAACTTCAGCAGAATTCCGAGAACAATGGAAGAGTTCCGAAGCATACTTAAACTTCAGCGGAATTCCGAGAACAATGGAAGAGTTTCGAAGCATTTTTAAAAGTCAGCGGAATTCCGAGAACAATAGAAGAGTTGTGAAGCAATTTTAAGAGTCAGCGGAATTCGAGAACAATGGAAGAGTTCCGAAGCATTTTTAAAAGTCAGCGGAATTCCGAGAACAATGGAAGAGTTCCGAAGCATTTTTAAACGTCAGCGGAATTCCGAGAACAATGGAAGAGTTCTGAAGCCTTTTTAAATGTCAGCGGAATTCCGAGAACAATGGAAGAGTTCCGAAGCATTTTTAAATGTCAGCGGAATTCTGAGAACAGTGGAAGAGTTCCGAAGCATTTTTAAACTTCAGCAGAATTCCGAGAACAATGGAAGAGTTCCGAAGCATACTTAAACTTCAGCAGAATTCCGAGAACAATGGAAGAGTTCTGAAGCATTTTTTAAAGTCAGCGGAATTCCGAGAACAATGGAAGAGTTCTGAAGCCTTTTTAAATGTCAGCGGAATTCCGAGAACAATGGAAGAGTTCCGAAGCATTTTTAAATGTCAGCGGAATTCTGAGAACAGTGGAAGAGTTCCGAAGCATTTTTAAACTTCAGCAGAATTCCTGGATCAATGGAAGAGTTCCGAAGCATTTTTAAAAGTCAGCAGAATTCCGAGAACAATAGAAGGGTACCAAAGCATGTTTAAACTTCAGCGGAATTCTGAGAACAATGTAAGAGTTCCGAAGCATTTTTAAACTTCACCGGAATTCCGAGAACAATGGAAGAGTTCCGAAGCATTTTTAAACGTCAGCGGAATTTTGAAAACAATGGAAGATTTCCGAAGCATTTTTAAACTTCAGCAGAATTCCTGGATCAATGGAAGAGTTCCGAAGCATTTTTAAAAGTCAGCAGAATTCCGAGAACAATAGAAGGGTACCAAAGCATGTTTAAACTTCAGCGGAATTCTGAGAACAATGTAAGAGTTCCGAAGCATTTTTAAACTTCACCGGAATTCCGAGAACAATGGAAGAGTTCTGAAGCATTTTTAAACGTCAGTGGAATTTTGAAAACAATGGAAGATTTCCGAAGCATTTTTAAACGTCAGCAGAATTCTGCGAACACTGGAAGAGTTCCGAAGCATTTTTAAACTTCAGCGGAATTTGGAGAGCAATCGAAGAGTTCCGAAGCATTTTTAAAAGTCAGCGGAATTCCGAGAACACTGGAAGAGTTCCGAAGCATTTTTAAACTTCAGCGGAATTCCGAGAACAATCAAAGAGTTCCGAAGCATTTTTAAAAGTCAGCGGAATTCCGAGAACAATGGAAGAGTTGTGAAGCATTTTTAAACGTCAGCGGAATTCTGAGAACAGTGGAAGAGTTCCGAAGCATTTTTAAACTTCAGCAGAATTCCGAGAACAATGGAAGAGTTCCGAAGCATTTTTAAAAGTCAGCGGAATTCCGAGAACAATGGAAGAGTTCCGAAGCATTTTTAAACGTCAGCGGAATTCCGAGAACAATGGAAGAGTTCTGAAGCCTTTTTAAATGTCAGCGGAATTCCGAGAACAATGGAAGAGTTCCGAAGCATTTTTAAATGTCAGCGGAATTCTGAGAACAGTGGAAGAGTTCACGAAGCATTTTTAAACTTCAGCAGAATTCCGAGAACAATGGAAGAGTTCCGAAGCATACTTAAACTTCAGCAGAATTCCGAGAACAATGGAAGAGTTCTGAAGCATTTTTTAAATTCAGCGGAATTCCGAGAACAATGGAAGAGTTCTGAAGCCTTTTTAAATGTCAGCGGAATTCCGAGAACAATGGAAGAGTTCCGAAGCATTTTTAAATGTCAGCGGAATTCCGAGAACAATGGAAGAGTTCCGAAGCATTTTTAAACTTCAGCGGAATTTGGAGAACAATCGAAGAGTTCCGAAGCATTTTTAAAAGTCAGCGGAATTCCGAGAACAATGGAAGCTTTGTGAAGCATTTTTAAACGTCAGCGGAATTCCGAGAACAATGGAAGAGTTCCGAAGCATTTTTAAACGTCAGCGGAATTCCGAGAACAATGGAAGAGTTCTGAAGCCTTTTTAAATGTCAGCGGAATTCCGAGAACAATGGAAGAGTTCCGAAGCATTTTTAAATGTCAGCGGAATTCTGAGAACAATGGAAGAGTTCCGAAGCATTTTTAAACTTCAGCAGAATTCCGAGAACAATGGAAGAGTTCCGAAGCATACTTAAACTTCAGCAGAATTCCGAGAACAATGGAAGAGTTCTGAAGCATTTTTTAAAGTCAGCGGAATAACGAGAACAATGGAAGAGTTGTGAAGCATTTTTAAACGTCAGCGGAATTCCAGAACAATGGAAGAGTTCCGAAGCATTTTTAAACTTCAGCGGAATTTGGAGAACAATCGAAGAGTTCCGAATCAATTTTAAAAGTCAGCGGAATTCCGAGAACAATGGAAGAGTTGTGAAGCATTTTTAAACGTCAGTAGAATTCCAAGAACAATGGAAGAGTTCCGAAGCATTTTTAAACGTCAGCGGAATTCCGAGAACAATGGAAGAGTTCCAAAGCATTTTTAAATGTAAGCGGAATTCTGAGAACAATGGAAGAGTTCCGAAGCATTTTTAAACTTCAGCAGAATTCCGAGAACAATGGAAGAGTTCCGAAGCATACTTAAACTTCAGCGGAATTCCGAGAACAATGGAAGAGTTTCGAAGCATTTTTAAAAGTCAGCGGAATTCCGAGAACAATAGAAGAGTTGTGAAGCAATTTTAAGAGTCAGCGGAATTCGAGAACAATGGAAGAGTTCCGAAGCATTTTTAAAAGTCAGCGGAATTCCGAGAACAATGGAAGAGTTCCGAAGCATTTTTAAACGTCAGCGGAATTCCGAGAACAATGGAAGAGTTCTGAAGCCTTTTTAAATGTCAGCGGAATTCCGAGAACAATGGAAGAGTTCCGAAGCATTTTTAAATGTCAGCGGAATTCTGAGAACAGTGGAAGAGTTCCGAAGCATTTTTAAACTTCAGCAGAATTCCGAGAACAATGGAAGAGTTCCGAAGCATACTTAAACTTCAGCAGAATTCCGAGAACAATGGAAGAGTTCTGAAGCATTTTTTAAAGTCAGCGGAATTCCGAGAACAATGGAAGAGTTCTGAAGCCTTTTTAAATGTCAGCGGAATTCCGAGAACAATGGAAGAGTTCCGAAGCATTTTTAAATGTCAGCGGAATTCTGAGAACAGTGGAAGAGTTCCGAAGCATTTTTAAACTTCAGCAGAATTCCGAGAACAATGGAAGAGTTCCGAAGCATACTTAAACTTCAGCAGAATTCCGAGAACAATGGAAGAGTTCTGAAGCATTTTTAAATGTCAGCGGAATTCTGAAAACAATGGAAGAGTTCTGAAGCATTTTTAAACATCAGCGGATTTTGAAAACAATGGAAGATTTCCGAAGCATTTTTAAACTTCAGCAGAATTCCGAGAACAATGGAAGAGTTCCGAAGCATACCTAAACTTCAGCGGAATTCCGAGAACAATGGAAGAGTTTCGAAGCATTTTTAAAAGTCAGCGGAATTCCGAGAACAATAGAAGAGTTGTGAAGCAATTTTAAGAGTCAGCGGAATTCCGAGAACAATGGAAGAGTTCCGAAGCATTTTTAAATGTCAGCGGAATTCCGAGAACAATGGAAGAGTTCCGAAGCATTTTTAAACTTCAGCGGAATTTGGAGAACAATCGAAGAGTTCCGAAGCATTTTTAAAAGTCAGCGGAATTCCGAGAACAATGGAAGCTTTGTGAAGCATTTTTAAACGTCAGCGGAATTCCGAGAACAATGGAAGAGTTCCGAAGCATTTTTAAACTTCAGCAGAATTCCGAGAACAATGGAAGAGTTCCGAAGCATACTTAAACTTCAGCGGAATTCCGAGAACAATGGAAGAGTTTCGAAGCATTTTTAAAAGTCAGCGGAATTCCGAGAACAATAGAAGAGTTGTGAAGCAATTTTAAGAGTCAGCGGAATTCGAGAACAATGGAAGAGTTCCGAAGCATTTTTAAACGTCAGCGGAATTCCGAGAACAATGGAAGAGTTCCGAAGCATTTTTAAACTTCAGCGGAATTTGGAGAACAATCGAAGAGTTCCGAAGCATTTTTAAAAGTCAGCGGAATTCCGAGAACAATGGAAGCATTGTGAAGCATTTCTCAACGTCAGCGGAATTCCGAGAACAATGGAAGAGTTCCGAAGCATTTTTAAACGTCAGCGGAATTCCGAGAACAATGGAAGAGTTCTGAAGCCTTTTTAAATGTCAGCGGAATTCCGAGAACAATGGAAGAGTTCCGAAGCATTTTTAAATGTCAGCGGAATTCTGAGAACAATGGAAGAGTTCCGAAGCATTTTTAAACTTCAGCAGAATTCCGAGAACAATGGAAGAGATCCGAAGCATACTTAAACTTCAGCAGAATTCCGAGAACAATGGAAGAGTTCTGAAGCATTTTTTAAAGTCAGCGGAATAACGAGAACAATGGAAGAGTTGTGAAGCATTTTTAAACGTCAGCGGAATTCCAGAACAATGGAAGAGTTCCGAAGCATTTTTAAATGTCAGCGGAATTCCGAGAACAATGGAAGAGTTCTGAAGCATTTTTAAACGTCAGCGGATTTTGAAAACAATGGAAGATTTCCGAAGCATTTTTAAACGTCAGCGGAATTCTGTGAACACTGGAAGAGTTCCGAAGCATTTTTAAACTTCAGCGGAATTTGGAGAACAATCGAAGAGTTCCGAATCAATTTTAAAAGTCAGCGGAATTCTGAGAACAATGGAAGAGTTGTGAAGCATTTTTTAACGTCAGTGGAATTCCAAGAACAATGGAAGAGTTCCGAAGCATTTTTAAACGTCAGCGGAATTCCGAGAACAATGGAAGAGTTCCGAAGCATTTTTAAATGTAAGCGGAATTCTGAGAACAATGGAAGAGTTCCGAAGCATTTTTAAACTTCAGCAGAATTCCGAGAACAATGGAAGAGTTCCGAAGCATACTTAAACTTCAGCGGAATTCCGAGAACAATGGAAGAGTTTCGAAGCATTTTTAAAAGTCAGCGGAATTCCGAGAACAATAGAAGAGTTGTGAAGCAATTTTAAGAGTCAGCGGAATTCCGAGAACAATGGAAGAGTTCCGAAGCATTTTTAAAAGTCAGCGGAATTCCGAGAACAATTTAAGAGTTCTGAAGCATTTTTAAACATCAGCGGAATTTTGAAAACAATGGAAGATTTCCGAAGCATTTTTAAAAGTCAGCGGAATTCTGAGAACAATAGAAGAGTTGTGAAGCATTTTTAAGCGTCAGCGGAATTCCGAGAACAATGGAAGAGTTCCGAAGCATTCTTAAACTTCAGCGGAATTCCGAGAACAATGGAAGAGTTCCGAAGCATTTTTAAAAGTCAGCAGAATTCCGAGAACAATAGAAGAGTTCAGAAGCATTTTTAAACTTCAGCAGAATTCCTGGATCAATGGAAGAGTTCCGAAGCATTTTTAAAAGTCAGCAGAATTCCGAGAACAATAGAAGGGTACCAAAGCATGTTTAAACTTCAGCGGAATTCTGAGAACAATGTAAGAGTTCCGAAGCATTTTTAAACTTCACCGGAATTCCGAGAACAATGGAAGAGTTCCGAAGCATTTTTAAACGTCAGCGGAATTTTGAAAACAATGGAAGATTTCCGAAGCATTTTTAAACTTCAGCAGAATTCCTGGATCAATGGAAGAGTTCCGAAGCATTTTTAAAAGTCAGCAGAATTCCGAGAACAATAGAAGGGTACCAAAGCATGTTTAAACTTCAGCGGAATTCTGAGAACAATGTAAGAGTTCCGAAGCATTTTTAAACTTCACCGGAATTCCGAGAACAATGGAAGAGTTCTGAAGCATTTTTAAACGTCAGTGGAATTTTGAAAACAATGGAAGATTTCCGAAGCATTTTTAAACGTCAGCAGAATTCTGCGAACACTGGAAGAGTTCCGAAGCATTTTTAAACTTCAGCGGAATTTGGAGAACAATCGAAGAGTTCCGAAGCATTTTTAAAAGTCAGCGGAATTCCGAGAACACTGGAAGAGTTCCGAAGCATTTTTAAACTTCAGCGGAATTCCGAGAACAATCAAAGAGTTCCGAAGCATTTTTAAAAGTCAGCGGAATTCCGAGAACAATGGAAGAGTTGTGAAGCATTTTTAAACGTCAGCGGAATTCTGAGAACAGTGGAAGAGTTCCGAAGCATTTTTAAACTTCAGCAGAATTCCGAGAACAATGGAAGAGTTCCGAAGCATTTTTAAAAGTCAGCGGAATTCCGAGAACAATGGAAGAGTTCCGAAGCATTTTTAAACGTCAGCGGAATTCCGAGAACAATGGAAGAGTTCTGAAGCCTTTTTAAATGTCAGCGGAATTCCGAGAACAATGGAAGAGTTCCGAAGCATTTTTAAATGTCAGCGGAATTCTGAGAACAGTGGAAGAGTTCCGAAGCATTTTTAAACTTCAGCAGAATTCCGAGAACAATGGAAGAGTTCCGAAGCATACTTAAACTTCAGCAGAATTCCGAGAACAATGGAAGAGTTCTGAAGCATTTTTTAAATTCAGCGGAATTCCGAGAACAATGGAAGAGTTCTGAAGCCTTTTTAAATGTCAGCGGAATTCCGAGAACAATGGAAGAGTTCCGAAGCATTTTTAAATGTCAGCGGAATTCTGAGAACAGTGGAAGAGTTCCGAAGCATTTTTAAACTTCAGCAGAATTCCGAGAACAATGGAAGAGTTCCGAAGCATACTTAAACTTCAGCAGAATTCCGAGAACAATGGAAGAGTTCTGAAGCATTTTTAAATGTCAGCGGAATTCTGAAAACAATGGAAGAGTTCTGAAGCATTTTTAAACATCAGCGGATTTTGAAAACAATGGAAGAGTTCCGAAGCATTTTTAAACTTCAGCAGAATTCCGAGAACAATGGAAGAGTTCCGAAGCATACCTAAACTTCAGCGGAATTCCGAGAACAATGGAAGAGTTTCGAAGCATTTTTAAAAGTCAGCGGAATTCCGAGAACAATAGAAGAGTTGTGAAGCAATTTTAAGAGTCAGCGGAATTCCGAGAACAATGGAAGAGTTCCGAAGCATTTTTAAATGTCAGCGGAATTCCGAGAACAATGGAAGAGTTCCGAAGCATTTTTAAACTTCAGCGGAATTTGGAGAACAATCGAAGAGTTCCGAAGCATTTTTAAAAGTCAGCGGAATTCCGAGAACAATGGAAGCTTTGTGAAGCATTTTTAAACGTCAGCGGAATTCCGAGAACAATGGAAGAGTTCCGAAGCATTTTTAAACTTCAGCAGAATTCCGAGAACAATGGAGGAGTTCCGAAGCATACTTAAACTTCAGCGGAATTCCGAGAACAATGGAAGAGTTTCGAAGCATTTTTAAAAGTCAGCGGAATTCCGAGAACAATAGAAGAGTTGTGAATCAATTTTAAGAGTCAGCGGAATTCGAGAACAATGGAAGAGTTCCGAAGCATTTTTAAACGTCAGCGGAATTCCGAGAACAATGGAAGAGTTCCGAAGCATTTTTAAACTTCAGCGGAATTTGGAGAACAATCGAAGAGTTCCGAAGCATTTTTAAAAGTCAGCGGAATTCCGAGAACAATGGAAGCTTTGTGAAGCATTTTTCAACGTCAGCGGAATTCCGAGAACAATGGAAGAGTTCCGAAGCATTTTTAAACGTCAGCGGAATTCCGAGAACAATGGAAGAGTTCTGAAGCCTTTTTAAATGTCAGCGCAATTCCGAGAACAATGGAAGAGTTCCGAAGCATTTTTAAATGTCAGCGGAATTCTGAGAACAATGGAAGAGTTCCGAAGCATTTTTAAACTTCAGCAGAATTCCGAGAACAATGGAAGAGATCCGAAGCATACTTAAACTTCAGCAGAATTCCGAGAACAATGGAAGAGTTCTGAAGCATTTTTTAAAGTCAGCGGAATAACGAGAACAATGGAAGAGTTGTGAAGCATTTTTAAACGTCAGCGGAATTCCAGAACAATGGAAGAGTTCCGAAGCATACCTAAACTTCAGCGGAATTCCGAGAACAATGGAAGAGTTTCGAAGCATTTTTAAAAGTCAGCGGAATTCCGAGAACAATAGAAGAGTTGTGAAGCAATTTTAAGAGTCAGCGGAATTCCGAGAACAATGGAAGAGTTCCGAAGCATTTTTAAATGTCAGCGGAATTCCGAGAACAATGGAAGAGTTCCGAAGCATTTTTAAACTTCAGCGGAATTTGGAGAACAATCGAAGAGTTCCGAAGCATTTTTAAAAGTCAGCGGAATTCCGAGAACAATGGAAGCTTTGTGAAGCATTTTTAAACGTCAGCGGAATTCCGAGAACAATGGAAGAGTTCCGAAGCATTTTTAAACTTCAGCAGAATTCCGAGAACAATGGAAGAGTTCCGAAGCATACTTAAACTTCAGCGGAATTCCGAGAACAATGGAGGAGTTCCGAAGCATACTTAAACTTCAGCGGAATTCCGAGAACAATGGAAGAGTTTCGAAGCATTTTTAAAAGTCAGCGGAATTCCGAGAACAATAGAAGAGTTGTGAATCAATTTTAAGAGTCAGCGGAATTCGAGAACAATGGAAGAGTTCCGAAGCATTTTTAAACGTCAGCGGAATTCCGAGAACAATGGAAGAGTTCCGAAGCATTTTTAAACTTCAGCGGAATTTGGAGAACAATCGAAGAGTTCCGAAGCATTTTTAAAAGTCAGCGGAATTCCGAGAACAATGGAAGCTTTGTGAAGCATTTTTCAACGTCAGCGGAATTCCGAGAACAATGGAAGAGTTCCGAAGCATTTTTAAACGTCAGCGGAATTCCGAGAACAATGGAAGAGTTCTGAAGCCTTTTTAAATGTCAGCGCAATTCCGAGAACAATGGAAGAGTTCCGAAGCATTTTTAAATGTCAGCGGAATTCTGAGAACAATGGAAGAGTTCCGAAGCATTTTTAAACTTCAGCAGAATTCCGAGAACAATGGAAGAGATCCGAAGCATACTTAAACTTCAGCAGAATTCCGAGAACAATGGAAGAGTTCTGAAGCATTTTTTAAAGTCAGCGGAATAACGAGAACAATGGAAGAGTTGTGAAGCATTTTTAAACGTCAGCGGAATTCCAGAACAATGGAAGAGTTCCGAAGCATACCTAAACTTCAGCGGAATTCCGAGAACAATGGAAGAGTTTCGAAGCATTTTTAAAAGTCAGCGGAATTCCGAGAACAATAGAAGAGTTGTGAAGCAATTTTAAGAGTCAGCGGAATTCCGAGAACAATGGAAGAGTTCCGAAGCATTTTTAAATGTCAGCGGAATTCCGAGAACAATGGAAGAGTTCCGAAGCATTTTTAAACTTCAGCGGAATTTGGAGAACAATCGAAGAGTTCCGAAGCATTTTTAAAAGTCAGCGGAATTCCGAGAACAATGGAAGCTTTGTGAAGCATTTTTAAACGTCAGCGGAATTCCGAGAACAATGGAAGAGTTCCGAAGCATTTTTAAACTTCAGCAGAATTCCGAGAACAATGGAAGAGTTCCGAAGCATACTTAAACTTCAGCGGAATTCCGAGAACAATGGAAGAGTTTCGAAGCATTTTTAAAAGTCAGCGGAATTCCGAGAACAATAGAAGAGTTGTGAAGCAATTTTAAGAGTCAGCGGAATTCGAGAACAATGGAAGAGTTCCGAAGCATTTTTAAACGTCAGCGGAATTCCGAGAACAATGGAAGAGTTCCGAAGCATTTTTAAACTTCAGCGGAATTTGGAGAACAATCGAAGAGTTCCGAAGCATTTTTAAAAGTCAGCGGAATTCCGAGAACAATGGAAGCATTGTGAAGCATTTCTCAACGTCAGCGGAATTCCGAGAACAATGGAAGAGTTCCGAAGCATTTTTAAACGTCAGCGGAATTCCGAGAACAATGGAAGAGTTCTGAAGCCTTTTTAAATGTCAGCGGAATTCCGAGAACAATGGAAGAGTTCCGAAGCATTTTTAAATGTCAGCGGAATTCTGAGAACAATGGAAGAGTTCCGAAGCATTTTTAAACTTCAGCAGAATTCCGAGAACAATGGAAGAGATCCGAAGCATACTTAAACTTCAGCAGAATTCCGAGAACAATGGAAGAGTTCTGAAGCATTTTTTAAAGTCAGCGGAATAACGAGAACAATGGAAGAGTTGTGAAGCATTTTTAAACGTCAGCGGAATTCCAGAACAATGGAAGAGTTCCGAAGCATTTTTAAATGTCAGCGGAATTCCGAGAACAATGGAAGAGTTCTGAAGCATTTTTAAACGTCAGCGGATTTTGAAAACAATGGAAGATTTCCGAAGCATTTTTAAACGTCAGCGGAATTCTGTGAACACTGGAAGAGTTCCGAAGCATTTTTAAACTTCAGCGGAATTTGGAGAACAATCGAAGAGTTCCGAATCAATTTTAAAAGTCAGCGGAATTCTGAGAACAATGGAAGAGTTGTGAAGCATTTTTTAACGTCAGTGGAATTCCAAGAACAATGGAAGAGTTCCGAAGCATTTTTAAACGTCAGCGGAATTCCGAGAACAATGGAAGAGTTCCGAAGCATTTTTAAATGTAAGCGGAATTCTGAGAACAATGGAAGAGTTCCGAAGCATTTTTAAACTTCAGCAGAATTCCGAGAACAATGGAAGAGTTCCGAAGCATACTTAAACTTCAGCGGAATTCCGAGAACAATGGAAGAGTTTCGAAGCATTTTTAAAAGTCAGCGGAATTCCGAGAACAATAGAAGAGTTGTGAAGCAATTTTAAGAGTCAGCGGAATTCCGAGAACAATGGAAGAGTTCCGAAGCATTTTTAAAAGTCAGCGGAATTCCGAGAACAATTTAAGAGTTCTGAAGCATTTTTAAACATCAGCGGAATTTTGAAAACAATGGAAGATTTCCGAAGCATTTTTAAAAGTCAGCGGAATTCTGAGAACAATAGAAGAGTTGTGAAGCATTTTTAAGCGTCAGCGGAATTCCGAGAACAATGGAAGAGTTCCGAAGCATTCTTAAACTTCAGCGGAATTCCGAGAACAATGGAAGAGTTCCGAAGCATTTTTAAAAGTCAGCAGAATTCCGAGAACAATAGAAGAGTTCAGAAGCATTTTTAAACTTCAGCAGAATTCCTGGATCAATGGAAGAGTTCCGAAGCATTTTTAAAAGTCAGCAGAATTCCGAGAACAATAGAAGGGTACCAAAGCATGTTTAAACTTCAGCGGAATTCTGAGAACAATGTAAGAGTTCCGAAGCATTTTTAAACTTCACCGGAATTCCGAGAACAATGGAAGAGTTCCGAAGCATTTTTAAACGTCAGCGGAATTTTGAAAACAATGGAAGATTTCCGAAGCATTTTTAAACTTCAGCAGAATTCCTGGATCAATGGAAGAGTTCCGAAGCATTTTTAAAAGTCAGCAGAATTCCGAGAACAATAGAAGGGTACCAAAGCATGTTTAAACTTCAGCGGAATTCTGAGAACAATGTAAGAGTTCCGAAGCATTTTTAAACTTCACCGGAATTCCGAGAACAATGGAAGAGTTCTGAAGCATTTTTAAACGTCAGTGGAATTTTGAAAACAATGGAAGATTTCCGAAGCATTTTTAAACGTCAGCAGAATTCTGCGAACACTGGAAGAGTTCCGAAGCATTTTTAAACTTCAGCGGAATTTGGAGAACAATCGAAGAGTTCCGAAGCATTTTTAAAAGTCAGCGGAATTCCGAGAACACTGGAAGAGTTCCGAAGCATTTTTAAACTTCAGCGGAATTCCGAGAACAATCAAAGAGTTCCGAAGCATTTTTAAAAGTCAGCGGAATTCCGAGAACAATGGAAGAGTTGTGAAGCATTTTTAAACGTCAGCGGAATTCTGAGAACAGTGGAAGAGTTCCGAAGCATTTTTAAACTTCAGCAGAATTCCGAGAACAATGGAAGAGTTCCGAAGCATTTTTAAAAGTCAGCGGAATTCCGAGAACAATGGAAGAGTTCCGAAGCATTTTTAAACGTCAGCGGAATTCCGAGAACAATGGAAGAGTTCTGAAGCCTTTTTAAATGTCAGCGGAATTCCGAGAACAATGGAAGAGTTCCGAAGCATTTTTAAATGTCAGCGGAATTCTGAGAACAGTGGAAGAGTTCCGAAGCATTTTTAAACTTCAGCAGAATTCCGAGAACAATGGAAGAGTTCCGAAGCATACTTAAACTTCAGCAGAATTCCGAGAACAATGGAAGAGTTCTGAAGCATTTTTTAAATTCAGCGGAATTCCGAGAACAATGGAAGAGTTCTGAAGCCTTTTTAAATGTCAGCGGAATTCCGAGAACAATGGAAGAGTTCCGAAGCATTTTTAAATGTCAGCGGAATTCTGAGAACAGTGGAAGAGTTCCGAAGCATTTTTAAACTTCAGCAGAATTCCGAGAACAATGGAAGAGTTCCGAAGCATACTTAAACTTCAGCAGAATTCCGAGAACAATGGAAGAGTTCTGAAGCATTTTTAAATGTCAGCGGAATTCTGAAAACAATGGAAGAGTTCTGAAGCATTTTTAAACATCAGCGGATTTTGAAAACAATGGAAGAGTTCCGAAGCATTTTTAAACTTCAGCAGAATTCCGAGAACAATGGAAGAGTTCCGAAGCATACCTAAACTTCAGCGGAATTCCGAGAACAATGGAAGAGTTTCGAAGCATTTTTAAAAGTCAGCGGAATTCCGAGAACAATAGAAGAGTTGTGAAGCAATTTTAAGAGTCAGCGGAATTCCGAGAACAATGGAAGAGTTCCGAAGCATTTTTAAATGTCAGCGGAATTCCGAGAACAATGGAAGAGTTCCGAAGCATTTTTAAACTTCAGCGGAATTTGGAGAACAATCGAAGAGTTCCGAAGCATTTTTAAAAGTCAGCGGAATTCCGAGAACAATGGAAGCTTTGTGAAGCATTTTTAAACGTCAGCGGAATTCCGAGAACA
The DNA here is from genome assembly GCF_046119375.1 of Phyllobates terribilis. NCBI lineage: Eukaryota > Metazoa > Chordata > Amphibia > Anura > Dendrobatidae > Phyllobates > Phyllobates terribilis. The sequence continues at coordinate 6,004,469 of NW_027362788.1, read as the reverse complement.
ATGGAAGAGTTCCGAAGCATTTTTAAACTTCAGCAGAATTCCGAGAACAATGGAAGAGTTCCGAAGCATACTTAAACTTCAGCGGAATTCCGAGAACAATGGAAGAGTTTCGAAGCATTTTTAAAAGTCAGCGGAATTCCGAGAACAATAGAAGAGTTGTGAATCAATTTTAAGAGTCAGCGGAATTCGAGAACAATGGAAGAGTTCCGAAGCATTTTTAAACGTCAGCGGAATTCCGAGAACAATGGAAGAGTTCCGAAGCATTTTTAAACTTCAGCGGAATTTGGAGAACAATCGAAGAGTTCCGAAGCATTTTTAAAAGTCAGCGGAATTCCGAGAACAATGGAAGCTTTGTGAAGCATTTTTCAACGTCAGCGGAATTCCGAGAACAATGGAAGAGTTCCGAAGCATTTTTAAACGTCAGCGGAATTCCGAGAACAATGGAAGAGTTCTGAAGCCTTTTTAAATGTCAGCGCAATTCCGAGAACAATGGAAGAGTTCCGAAGCATTTTTAAATGTCAGCGGAATTCTGAGAACAATGGAAGAGTTCCGAAGCATTTTTAAACTTCAGCAGAATTCCGAGAACAATGGAAGAGATCCGAAGCATACTTAAACTTCAGCAGAATTCCGAGAACAATGGAAGAGTTCTGAAGCATTTTTTAAAGTCAGCGGAATAACGAGAACAATGGAAGAGTTGTGAAGCATTTTTAAACGTCAGCGGAATTCCAGAACAATGGAAGAGTTCCGAAGCATTTTTAAATGTCAGCGGAATTCCGAGAACAATGGAAGAGTTCTGAAGCATTTTTAAACGTCAGCGGATTTTGAAAACAATGGAAGCTTTCCGAAGCATTTTTAAACGTCAGCGGAATTCTGTGAACACTGGAAGAGTTCCGAAGCATTTTTAAACTTCAGCGGAATTTGGAGAACAATCGAAGAGTTCCGAATCAATTTTAAAAGTCAGCGGAATTCTGAGAACAATGGAAGAGTTGTGAAGCATTTTTTAACGTCAGTGGAATTCCAAGAACAATGGAAGAGTTCCGAAGCATTTTTAAACGTCAGCGGAATTCCGAGAACTATGGAAGAGTTCCGAAGCATTTTTAAATGTAAGCGGAATTCTGAGAACAATGGAAGAGTTCCGAAGCATTTTTAAACTTCAGCAGAATTCCGAGAACAATGGAAGAGTTCCGAAGCATACTTAAACTTCAGCGGAATTCCGAGAACAATGGAAGAGTTTCGAAGCATTTTTAAAAGTCAGCGGAATTCCGAGAACAATAGAAGAGTTGTGAAGCAATTTTAAGAGTCAGCGGAATTCCGAGAACAATGGAAGAGTTCCGAAGCATTTTTAAAAGTCAGCGGAATTCCGAGAACAATTTAAGAGTTCTGAAGCATTTTTAAACATCAGCGGAATTTTGAAAACAATGGAAGATTTCCGAAGCATTTTTAAAAGTCAGCGGAATTCTGAGAACAATAGAAGAGTTGTGAAGCATTTTTAAGCGTCAGCGGAATTCCGAGAACAATGGAAGAGTTCCGAAGCATTCTTAAACTTCAGCGGAATTCCGAGAACAATGGAAGAGTTCCGAAGCATTTTTAAAAGTCAGCAGAATTCCGAGAACAATAGAAGAGTTCAGAAGCATTTTTAAACTTCAGCAGAATTCCTGGATCAATGGAAGAGTTCCGAAGCATTTTTAAAAGTCAGCAGAATTCCGAGAACAATAGAAGGGTACCAAAGCATGTTTAAACTTCAGCGGAATTCTGAGAACAATGTAAGAGTTCCGAAGCATTTTTAAACTTCACCGGAATTCCGAGAACAATGGAAGAGTTCCGAAGCATTTTTAAACGTCAGCGGAATTTTGAAAACAATGGAAGATTTCCGAAGCATTTTTAAACTTCAGCAGAATTCCTGGATCAATGGAAGAGTTCCGAAGCATTTTTAAAAGTCAGCAGAATTCCGAGAACAATAGAAGGGTACCAAAGCATGTTTAAACTTCAGCGGAATTCTGAGAACAATGTAAGAGTTCCGAAGCATTTTTAAACTTCACCGGAATTCCGAGAACAATGGAAGAGTTCTGAAGCATTTTTAAACGTCAGTGGAATTTTGAAAACAATGGAAGATTTCCGAAGCATTTTTAAACGTCAGCAGAATTCTGCGAACACTGGAAGAGTTCCGAAGCATTTTTAAACTTCAGCGGAATTTGGAGAACAATCGAAGAGTTCCGAAGCATTTTTAAAAGTCAGCGGAATTCCGAGAACACTGGAAGAGTTCCGAAGCATTTTTAAACTTCAGCGGAATTTGGAGAACAATCAAAGAGTTCCGAAGCATTTTTAAAAGTCAGCGGAACTCCGAGAACAATGGAAGAGTTGTAAAGCATTTTTAAACGTCAGCGGAATTCCGAGAACAATGGAAGAGTTCCGAAGCATTTTTAAACGTCAGCGGAATTCCGATAACAATGGAAGAGTTCTGAAGCCTTTTTAAATGTCAGCGGAATTCCGAGAACAATGGAAGACTTCTGAAGCATTTTTAAATGTCAGCGGAATTCTGAGAACAATGGAAGAGTTCCGAAGCATTTTTAAACTTCAGCGGAATTTGGAGAACAATCAAAGAGTTCCGAAGCATTTTTAAAAGTCAGCGGAATTCCGAGAACAATGGAAGAGTTGTGAAGCATTTTTAAACGTCAGCGGAATTCCGAGAACAATGGAAGAGTTCCGAAGCATTTTTAAACGTCAGCGGAATTCCGAGAACAATGGAAGAGCTCTGAAGCCTTTTTAAATGTCAGCGGAATTCCGAGAGCAATGGAAGACTTCTGAAGCATTTTTAAATGTCAGCGGAATTCTGAGAACAATGGAAGAGTTCCGAAGCATTTTTAAACTTCAGCAGAATTCCGAGAACAATGGAATAGTTCCGAAGTATACTTAAACTTCAGCGGAATTCCGAGAACAATGGAAGAATTCTGAAGCATTTTTAAAAGTCAGCGGAATACTGAGAACAATGGAAGAGTTGTGAAGCATTTTTAAACGTCAGCGGAATTCCAGAACAATGGAAGAGTTCCGAAGCATTTTTAAATGTCAGCGGAATTCCGAGAACAATGGAAGAGTTCTGAAGCATTTTTAAACGTCAGCGGATTTTGAAAACAATGGAAGATTTCCGAAGCATTTTTAAACGTCAGCGGAATTTGGAGAACAATCGAAGAGTTCCGAAGCATTTTTAAACTTCAACGGAATTTGGAGAACAATCGAAGAGTTCCGAAGCAATTTTAAAAGTCAGCGGAATTCCGAGAACAATGGAAGAGTTGTGAAGCATTTTTAAACGTCAGTGGAATTCCAAGAACAATGGAAGAGTTCCGAAGCATTTTTAAACTTCAACGGAATTTGGAGAACAATCGAAGAGTTCCGAAGCAATTTTAAAAGTCAGCGGAATTCCGAGAACAATGGAAGAGTTGTGAAGCATTTTTAAACGTCAGTGGAATTCCAAGAACAATGGAAGAGTTCCGAAGCATTTTTAAATGTCAGCGGAATTCTGAGAACAATGGAAGAGTTCCGAAGCATTTTTAAACTTCAGCAGAATTCCGAGAACAATGGAAGAGTTCCGAAGCATACTTAAACTTCAGCGGAATTCCGAGAACAATGGAAGAGTTCAGAAGCATTTTTAAAAGTCAGCGGAATTCCGAGAACAATGGAAGAGTTGTGAAGCATTTTTAAACGTCAGCGGAATTCCGAGAACAATGGAAGAGTTCCGAAGCATTTTTAAACGTCAGCGGAATTCCGAGAACAATGGAAGAGCTCTGAAGCCTTTTTAAATGTCAGCGGAATTCCGAGAGCAATGGAAGACTTCTGAAGCATTTTTAAATGTCAGCGGAATTCTGAGAACAATGGAAGAGTTCCGAAGCATTTTTAAACTTCAGCAGAATTCCGAGAACAATGGAATAGTTCCGAAGTATACTTAAACTTCAGCGGAATTCCGAGAACAATGGAAGAATTCAGAAGCATTTTTAAAAGTCAGCGGAATACTGAGAACAATGGAAGAGTTGTGAAGCATTTTTAAACGTCAGCGGAATTCCAGAACAATGGAAGAGTTCCGAAGCATTTTTAAATGTCAGCGGAATTCCGAGAACAATGGAAGAGTTCTGAAGCATTTTTAAACGTCAGCGGATTTTGAAAACAATGGAAGATTTCCGAAGCATTTTTAAACGTCAGCGGAATTTGGAGAACAATCGAAGAGTTCCGAAGCATTTTTAAACTTCAACGGAATTTGGAGAACAATCGAAGAGTTCCGAAGCAATTTTAAAAGTCAGCGGAATTCCGAGAACAATGGAAGAGTTGTGAAGCATTTTTAAACGTCAGTGGAATTCCAAGAACAATGGAAGAGTTCCGAAGCATTTTTAAATGTCAGCGGAATTCTGAGAACAATGGAAGAGTTCCGAAGCATTTTTAAACTTCAGCAGAATTCCGAGAACAATGGAAGAGATCCGAAGCATACTTAAACTTCAGCAGAATTCCGAGAACAATGGAAGAGTTCTGAAGCATTTTTTAAAGTCAGCGGAATAACGAGAACAATGGAAGAGTTGTGAAGCATTTTTAAACGTCAGCGGAATTCCAGAACAATGGAAGAGTTCCGAAGCATTTTTAAATGTCAGCGGAATTCCGAGAACAATGGAAGAGTTCTGAAGCATTTTTAAACGTCAGCGGATTTTGAAAACAATGGAAGATTTCCGAAGCATTTTTAAACGTCAGCGGAATTCTGTGAACACTGGAAGAGTTCCGAAGCATTTTTAAACTTCAGCGGAATTTGGAGAACAATCGAAGAGTTCCGAATCAATTTTAAAAGTCAGCGGAATTCTGAGAACAATGGAAGAGTTGTGAAGCATTTTTTAACGTCAGTGGAATTCCAAGAACAATGGAAGAGTTCCGAAGCATTTTTAAACGTCAGCGGAATTCCGAGAACAATGGAAGAGTTCCGAAGCATTTTTAAATGTAAGCGGAATTCTGAGAACAATGGAAGAGTTCCGAAGCATTTTTAAACTTCAGCAGAATTCCGAGAACAATGGAAGAGTTCCGAAGCATACTTAAACTTCAGCGGAATTCCGAGAACAATGGAAGAGTTTCGAAGCATTTTTAAAAGTCAGCGGAATTCCGAGAACAATAGAAGAGTTGTGAAGCAATTTTAAGAGTCAGCGGAATTCCGAGAACAATGGAAGAGTTCCGAAGCATTTTTAAAAGTCAGCGGAATTCCGAGAACAATTTAAGAGTTCTGAAGCATTTTTAAACATCAGCGGAATTTTGAAAACAATGGAAGATTTCCGAAGCATTTTTAAAAGTCAGCGGAATTCTGAGAACAATAGAAGAGTTGTGAAGCATTTTTAAGCGTCAGCGGAATTCCGAGAACAATGGAAGAGTTCCGAAGCATTCTTAAACTTCAGCGGAATTCCGAGAACAATGGAAGAGTTCCGAAGCATTTTTAAAAGTCAGCAGAATTCCGAGAACAATAGAAGAGTTCAGAAGCATTTTTAAACTTCAGCAGAATTCCTGGATCAATGGAAGAGTTCCGAAGCATTTTTAAAAGTCAGCAGAATTCCGAGAACAATAGAAGGGTACCAAAGCATGTTTAAACTTCAGCGGAATTCTGAGAACAATGTAAGAGTTCCGAAGCATTTTTAAACTTCACCGGAATTCCGAGAACAATGGAAGAGTTCCGAAGCATTTTTAAACGTCAGCGGAATTTTGAAAACAATGGAAGATTTCCGAAGCATTTTTAAACTTCAGCAGGATTCCTGGATCAATGGAAGAGTTCCGAAGCATTTTTAAAAGTCAGCAGAATTCCGAGAACAATAGAAGGGTACCAAAGCATGTTTAAACTTCAGCGGAATTCTGAGAACAATGTAAGAGTTCCGAAGCATTTTTAAACTTCACCGGAATTCCGAGAACAATGGAAGAGTTCTGAAGCATTTTTAAACGTCAGTGGAATTTTGAAAACAATGGAAGATTTCCGAAGCATTTTTAAACGTCAGCAGAATTCTGCGAACACTGGAAGAGTTCCGAAGCATTTTTAAACTTCAGCGGAATTTGGAGAACAATCGAAGAGTTCCGAAGCATTTTTAAAAGTCAGCGGAATTCCGAGAACACTGGAAGAGTTCCGAAGCATTTTTAAACTTCAGCGGAATTTGGAGAACAATCAAAGAGTTCCGAAGCATTTTTAAAAGTCAGCGGAATTCCGAGAACAATGGAAGAGTTGTGAAGCATTTTTAAACGTCAGCGGAATTCCGAGAACAATGGAAGAGTTCCGAAGCATTTTTAAACGTCAGCGGAATTCCGAGAACAATGGAAGAGTTCTGAAGCCTTTTTAAATGTCAGCGGAATTCCGAGAACAATGGAAGACTTCTGAAGCATTTTTAAATGTCAGCGGAATTCTGAGAACAATGGAAGAGTTCCGAAGCATTTTTAAACTTCAGCGGAATTTGGAGAACAATCAAAGAGTTCCGAAGCATTTTTAAAAGTCAGCGGAATTCCGAGAACAATGGAAGAGTTGTGAAGCATTTTTAAACGTCAGCGGAATTCCGAGAACAATGGAAGAGTTCCGAAGCATTTTTAAACGTCAGCGGAATTCCGAGAACAATGGAAGAGTTCCGAAGCATTTTTAAATGTCAGCGGAATTCTGAGAACAATGGAAGAGATCCGAAGCATACTTAAACTTCAGCAGAATTCCGAGAACAATGGAAGAGTTCTGAAGCATTTTTTAAAGTCAGCGGAATAACGAGAACAATGGAAGAGTTGTGAAGCATTTTTAAACGTCAGCGGAATTCCAGAACAATGGAAGAGTTCCGAAGCATTTTTAAATGTCAGCGGAATTCCGAGAACAATGGAAGAGTTCTGAAGCATTTTTAAACGTCAGCGGATTTTGAAAACAATGGAAGATTTCCGAAGCATTTTTAAACGTCAGCGGAATTCTGTGAACACTGGAAGATTTCCGAAGCATTTTTAAACTTCAGCGGAATTTGGAGAACAATCGAAGAGTTCCGAATCAATTTTAAAAGTCAGCGGAATTCTGAGAACAATGGAAGAGTTGTGAAGCATTTTTTAACGTCAGTGGAATTCCAAGAACAATGGAAGAGTTCCGAAGCATTTTTAAACGTCAGCGGAATTCCGAGAACAATGGAAGAGTTCCGAAGCATTTTTAAATGTAAGCGGAATTCTGAGAACAATGGAAGAGTTCCGAAGCATTTTTAAACTTCAGCAGAATTCCGAGAACAATGGAAGAGTTCCGAAGCATACTTAAACTTCAGCGGAATTCCGAGAACAATGGAAGAGTTTCGAAGCATTTTTAAAAGTCAGCGGAATTCCGAGAACAATAGAAGAGTTGTGAAGCAATTTTAAGAGTCAGCGGAATTCCGAGAACAATGGAAGAGTTCCGAAGCATTTTTAAAAGTCAGCGGAATTCCGAGAACAATTTAAGAGTTCTGAAGCATTTTTAAACATCAGCGGAATTTTGAAAACAATGGAAGATTTCCGAAGCATTTTTAAAAGTCAGCGGAATTCTGAGAACAATAGAAGAGTTGTGAAGCATTTTTAAGCGTCAGCGGAATTCCGAGAACAATGGAAGAGTTCCGAAGCATTCTTAAACTTCAGCGGAATTCCGAGAACAATGGAAGAGTTCCGAAGCATTTTTAAAAGTCAGCAGAATTCCGAGAACAATAGAAGAGTTCAGAAGCATTTTTAAACTTCAGCAGAATTCCTGGATCAATGGAAGAGTTCCGAAGCATTTTTAAAAGTCAGCAGAATTCCGAGAACAATAGAAGGGTACCAAAGCATGTTTAAACTTCAGCGGAATTCTGAGAACAATGTAAGAGTTCCGAAGCATTTTTAAACTTCACCGGAATTCCGAGAACAATGGAAGAGTTCCGAAGCATTTTTAAACGTCAGCGGAATTTTGAAAACAATGGAAGATTTCCGAAGCATTTTTAAACTTCAGCAGGATTCCTGGATCAATGGAAGAGTTCCGAAGCATTTTTAAAAGTCAGCAGAATTCCGAGAACAATAGAAGGGTACCAAAGCATGTTTAAACTTCAGCGGAATTCTGAGAACAATGTAAGAGTTCCGAAGCATTTTTAAACTTCACCGGAATTCCGAGAACAATGGAAGAGTTCTGAAGCATTTTTAAACGTCAGTGGAATTTTGAAAACAATGGAAGATTTCCGAAGCATTTTTAAACGTCAGCAGAATTCTGCGAACACTGGAAGAGTTCCGAAGCATTTTTAAACTTCAGCGGAATTTGGAGAACAATCGAAGAGTTCCGAAGCATTTTTAAAAGTCAGCGGAATTCCGAGAACACTGGAAGAGTTCCGAAGCATTTTTAAACTTCAGCGGAATTTGGAGAACAATCAAAGAGTTCCGAAGCATTTTTAAAAGTCAGCGGAATTCCGAGAACAATGGAAGAGTTGTGAAGCATTTTTAAACGTCAGCGGAATTCCGAGAACAATGGAAGAGTTCCGAAGCATTTTTAAACGTCAGCGGAATTCCGAGAACAATGGAAGAGTTCTGAAGCCTTTTTAAATGTCAGCGGAATTCCGAGAACAATGGAAGACTTCTGAAGCATTTTTAAATGTCAGCGGAATTCTGAGAACAATGGAAGAGTTCCGAAGCATTTTTAAACTTCAGCGGAATTTGGAGAACAATCAAAGAGTTCCGAAGCATTTTTAAAAGTCAGCGGAATTCCGAGAACAATGGAAGAGTTGTGAAGCATTTTTAAACGTCAGCGGAATTCCGAGAACAATGGAAGAGTTCCGAAGCATTTTTAAACGTCAGCGGAATTCCGAGAACAATGGAAGAGCTCTGAAGCCTTTTTAAATGTCAGCGGAATTCCGAGAGCAATGGAAGACTTCTGAAGCATTTTTAAATGTCAGCGGAATTCTGAGAACAATGGAAGAGTTCCGAAGCATTTTTAAACTTCAGCAGAATTCCGAGAACAATGGAATAGTTCCGAAGTATACTTAAACTTCAGCGGAATTCCGAGAACAATGGAAGAATTCTGAAGCATTTTTAAAAGTCAGCGGAATACTGAGAACAATGGAAGAGTTGTGAAGCATTTTTAAACGTCAGCGGAATTCCAGAACAATGGAAGAGTTCCGAAGCATTTTTAAATGTCAGCGGAATTCCGAGAACAATGGAAGAGTTCTGAAGCATTTTTAAACGTCAGCGGATTTTGAAAACAATGGAAGATTTCCGAAGCATTTTTAAACTTCAACGGAATTTGGAGAACAATCGAAGAGTTCCGAAGCAATTTTAAAAGTCAGCGGAATTCCGAGAACAATGGAAGAGTTGTGAAGCATTTTTAAACGTCAGTGGAATTCCAAGAACAATGGAAGAGTTCCGAAGCATTTTTAAATGTCAGCGGAATTCTGAGAACAATGGAAGAGTTCCGAAGCATTTTTAAACTTCAGCAGAATTCCGAGAACAATGGAAGAGTTCCGAAGCATACTTAAACTTCAGCGGAATTCCGAGAACAATGGAAGAGTTGTGAAGCATTTTTAAACGTCAGCGGAATTCCGAGAACAATGGAAGAGTTCCGAAGCATTTTTAAACGTCAGCGGAATTCCAAGAACAATGGAAGAGTTCCGAAGCATACTTAAACTTCAGCAGAATTCCGAGAACAATGGAAGAGTTCTGAAGCATTTTTTAAAGTCAGCGGAATAACGAGAACAATGGAAGAGTTGTGAAGCATTTTTAAACGTCAGCGGAATTCCAGAACAATGGAAGAGTTCCGAAGCATTTTTAAACGTCAGCGGAATTCTGTGAACACTGGAAGAGTTCCGAAGCATTTTTAAACTTCAGCGGAATTTGGAGAACAATCGAAGAGTTCCGAATCAATTTTAAAAGTCAGCGGAATTCCGAGAACAATGGAAGAGTTGTGAAGCATTTTTAAACGTCAGTAGAATTCCAAGAACAATGGAAGAGTTCCGAAGCATTTTTAAACGTCAGCGGAATTCCGAGAACAATGGAAGAGTTCCAAAGCATTTTTAAATGTAAGCGGAATTCTGAGAACAATGGAAGAGTTCCGAAGCATTTTTAAACTTCAGCAGAATTCCGAGAACAATGGAAGAGTTCCGAAGCATACTTAAACTTCAGCGGAATTCCGAGAACAATGGAAGAGTTTCGAAGCATTTTTAAAAGTCAGCGGAATTCCGAGAACAATAGATGAGTTGTGAAGCAATTTTAAGAGTCAGCGGAATTCGAGAACAATGGAAGAGTTCCGAAGCATTTTTAAAAGTCAGCGGAATTCCGAGAACAATGGAAGAGTTCCGAAGCATTTTTAAACGTCAGCGGAATTCCGAGAACAATGGAAGAGTTCTGAAGCCTTTTTAAATGTCAGCGGAATTCCGAGAACAATGGAAGAGTTCCGAAGCATTTTTAAATGTCAGCGGAATTCTGAGAACAGTGGAAGAGTTCCGAAGCATTTTTAAACTTCAGCAGAATTCCGAGAACAATGGAAGAGTTCCGAAGCATACTTAAACTTCAGCAGAATTCCGAGAACAATGGAAGAGTTCTGAAGCATTTTTTAAAGTCAGCGGAATTCCGAGAACAATGGAAGAGTTCTGAAGCCTTTTTAAATGTCAGCGGAATTCCGAGAACAATGGAAGAGTTCCGAAGCATTTTTAAATGTCAGCGGAATTCTGAGAACAGTGGAAGAGTTCCGAAGCATTTTTAAACTTCAGCAGAATTCCGAGAACAATGGAAGAGTTCCGAAGCATACTTAAACTTCAGCAGAATTCCGAGAACAATGGAAGAGTTCTGAAGCATTTTTAAATGTCAGCGGAATTCTGAAAACAATGGAAGAGTTCTGAAGCATTTTTAAACATCAGCGGATTTTGAAAACAATGGAAGAGTTCCGAAGCATTTTTAAACTTCAGCAGAATTCCGAGAACAATGGAAGAGTTCCGAAGCATACCTAAACTTCAGCGGAATTCCGAGAACAATGGAAGAGTTTCGAAGCATTTTTAAAAGTCAGTGGAATTCCGAGAACAATAGAAGAGTTGTGAAGCAATTTTAAGAGTCAGCGGAATTCCGAGAACAATGGAAGAGTTCCGAAGCATTTTTAAAAGTCAGCGGAATTCCGAGAACAATGGAAGCTTTGTGAAGCATTTTTAAACGTCAGCGGAATTCCGAGAACAATGGAAGAGTTCCGAAGCATTTTTAAACTTCAGCAGAATTCCGAGAACAATGGAAGAGTTCCGAAGCATACTTAAACTTCAGCGGAATTCCGAGAACAATGGAAGAGTTTCGAAGCATTTTTAAAAGTCAGCGGAATTCCGAGAACAATAGAAGAGTTGTGAAGCAATTTTAAGAGTCAGCGGAATTCGAGAACAATGGAAGAGTTCCGAAGCATTTTTAAACGTCAGCGGAATTCCGAGAACAATGGAAGAGTTCCGAAGCATTTTTAAACTTCAGCGGAATTTGGAGAACAATCGAAGAGTTCCGAAGCATTTTTAAAAGTCAGCGGAATTCCGAGAACAATGGAAGCTTTGTGAAGCATTTTTCAACGTCAGCGGAATTCCGAGAACAATGGAAGAGTTCCGAAGCATTTTTAAACGTCAGCGGAATTCCGAGAACAATGGAAGAGTTCTGAAGCCTTTTTAAATGTCAGCGGAATTCCGAGAACAATGGAAGAGTTCCGAAGCATTTTTAAATGTCAGCGGAATTCTGAGAACAATGGAAGAGTTCCGAAGCATTTTTAAACTTCAGCAGAATTCCGAGAACAATGGAAGAGATCCGAAGCATACTTAAACTTCAGCAGAATTCCGAGAACAATGGAAGAGTTCTGAAGCATTTTTTAAAGTCAGCGGAATAACGAGAACAATGGAAGAGTTGTGAAGCATTTTTAAACGTCAGCGGAATTCCAGAACAATGGAAGAGTTCCGAAGCATTTTTAAATGTCAGCGGAATTCCGAGAACAATGGAAGAGTTCTGAAGCATTTTTAAACGTCAGCGGATTTTGAAAACAATGGAAGATTTCCGAAGCATTTTTAAACGTCAGCGGAATTCTGTGAACACTGGAAGAGTTCCGAAGCATTTTTAAACTTCAGCGGAATTTGGAGAACAATCGAAGAGTTCTGAATCAATTTTAAAAGTCAGCGGAATTCTGAGAACAATGGAAGAGTTGTGAAGCATTTTTTAACGTCAGTGGAATTCCAAGAACAATGGAAGAGTTCCGAAGCATTTTTAAACGTCAGCGGAATTCCGAGAACAATGGAAGAGTTCCGAAGCATTTTTAAATGTAAGCGGAATTCTGAGAACAATGCAAGAGTTCCGAAGCATTTTTAAACTTCAGCAGAATTCCGAGAACAATGGAAGAGTTCCGAAGCATACTTAAACTTCAGCGGAATTCCGAGAACAATGGAAGAGTTTCGAAGCATTTTTAAAAGTCAGCGGAATTCCGAGAACAATAGAAGAGTTGTGAAGCAATTTTAAGAGTCAGCGGAATTCCGAGAACAATGGAAGAGTTCCGAAGCATTTTTAAAAGTCAGCGGAATTCCGAGAACAATTTAAGAGTTCTGAAGCATTTTTAAACATCAGCGGAATTTTGAAAACAATGGAAGATTTCCGTAGCATTTTTAAACGTCAGCGGAATTCTGAGAACAATAGAAGAGTTGTGTAGCATTTTTAAGCGTCAGCGGAATTCCGAGAACAATGGAAGAGTTCCGAAGCATTCTTAAACTTCAGCGGAATTCCGAGAACAATGGAAGAGTTCCGAAGCATTTTTAAAAGTCAGCAGAATTCCGAGAACAATAGAAGAGTTCAGAAGCATTTTTAAACTTCAGCTGAATTCCTGGATCAATGGAAGAGTTCCGAAGCATTTTTAAAAGTCAGCAGAATTCCGAGAACAATAGAAGGGTACCAAAGCATGTTTAAACTTCAGCGGAATTCTGAGAACAATGTAAGAGTTCCGAAGCATTTTTAAACTTCACCGGAATTCCGAGAACAATGGAAGAGTTCCGAAGCATTTTTAAACGTCAGCGGAATTTTGAAAACAATGGAAGATTTCCGAAGCATTTTTAAACTTCAGCAGAATTCCTGGATCAATGGAAGAGTTCCGAAGCATTTTTAAAAGTCAGCAGAATTCCGAGAACAATAGAAGGGTACCAAAGCATGTTTAAACTTCAGCGGAATTCTGAGAACAATGTAAGAGTTCCGAAGCATTTTTAAACTTCACAGGAATTCCGAGAACAATGGAAGAGTTCTGAAGCATTTTTAAACGTCAGTGGAATTTTGAAAACAATGGAAGATTTCCGAAGCATTTTTAAACGTCAGCAGAATTCTGCGAACACTGGAAGAGTTCCGAAGCATTTTTAAACTTCAGCGGAATTTGGAGAACAATCGAAGAGTTCCGAAGCATTTTTAAAAGTCAGCGGAATTCCGAGAACAATGGAAGAGTTGTGAAGCATTTTTAAACGTCAGCGGAATTCCGAGAACAATGGAAGAGTTCCGAAGCATTTTTAAACGTCAGCGGAATTCCGAGAACAATGGAAGAGTTCTGAAGCCTTTTTAAATGTCAGCGGAATTCCGAGAACAATGGAAGACTTCTGAAGCATTTTTAAATGTCAGCGGAATTCTGAGAACAATGGAAGAGTTCCGAAGCATTTTTAAACTTCAGCGGAATTTGGAGAACAATCAAAGAGTTCCGAAGCATTTTTAAAAGTCAGCGGAATTCCGAGAACAATGGAAGAGTTGTGAAGCATTTTTAAACGTCAGCGGAATTCCGAGAACAATGGAAGAGTTCCGAAGCATTTTTAAACGTCAGCGGAATTCCGAGAACAATGGAAGAGCTCTGAAGCCTTTTTAAATGTCAGCGGAATTCCGAGAGCAATGGAAGACTTCTGAAGCATTTTTAAATGTCAGCGGAATTCTGAGAACAATGGAAGAGTTCCGAAGCATTTTTAAACTTCAGCAGAATTCCGAGAACAATGGAATAGTTCCGAAGTATACTTAAACTTCAGCGGAATTCCGAGAACAATGGAAGAATTCTGAAGCATTTTTAAAAGTCAGCGGAATACTGAGAACAATGGAAGAGTTGTGAAGCATTTTTAAACGTCAGCGGAATTCCAGAACAATGGAAGAGTTCCGAAGCATTTTTAAATGTCAGCGGAATTCCGAGAACAATGGAAGAGTTCTGAAGCATTTTTAAACGTCAGCGGATTTTGAAAACAATGGAAGATTTCCGAAGCATTTTTAAACGTCAGCGGAATTTGGAGAACAATCGAAGAGTTCCGAAGCATTTTTAAACTTCAACGGAATTTGGAGAACAATCGAAGAGTTCCGAAGCAATTTTAAAAGTCAGCGGAATTCCGAGAACAATGGAAGAGTTGTGAAGCATTTTTAAACGTCAGTGGAATTCCAAGAACAATGGAAGAGTTCCGAAGCATTTTTAAATGTCAGCGGAATTCTGAGAACAATGGAAGAGTTCCGAAGCATTTTTAAACTTCAGCAGAATTCCGAGAACAATGGAAGAGTTCCGAAGCATACTTAAACTTCAGCGGAATTCCGAGAACAATGGAAGAGTTCAGAAGCATTTTTAAAAGTCAGCGGAATTCCGAGAACAATGGAAGAGTTGTGAAGCATTTTTAAACGTCAGCGGAATTCCGAGAACAATGGAAGAGTTCCGAAGCATTTTTAAACGTCAGCGGAATTCCAAGAACAATGGAAGAGTTCTGAAGCCTTTTTAAATGTCAGCGTCATTCCGAGAACAATGGAAGAGTTCTGAAGCCTTTTTAAATGTCAGCGTAATTCCGAGAACAATGGAAGAGTTCCGAAGCATTTTTAAACTTCAGCAGAATTCCGAGAACACTGGAAGAGTTCCGAAGCATTTTTAAACTTCAGCGGAATTTGGAGAACAATCAAAGAGTTCCGAAGCATTTTTAAAAGTCAGTGGAATTCCGAGAACAATGGAAGAGTTGTGAAGCATTTTTAAACGTCAGCGGAATTCCGAGAACAATGGAAGAGTTCCGAAGCATTTTTAAACGTCAGCGGAATTCCGAGAACAATGGAAGAGTTCTGAAGCCTTTTTAAATGTCAGCGGAATTCCGAGAACAATGGAAGAGTTCCGAAGCATTTTTTAACTTCAGCGGAATTTGGAGAACAATCGAAGAGTTCCGAAGCATTTTTAAAAGTCAGCGGAATTCCGAGAACAATGGAAGCTTTGTGAAGCATTTTTAAACGTCAGCGGAATTCCGAGAACAATGGAAGAGTTCCGAAGCATTTTTAAACGTCAGCGGAATTCCGAGAACAATGGAAGAGTTCTGAAGCCTTTTTAAATGTCAGCGGAATTCCGAGAACAATGGAAGAGTTCCGAAGCATTTTTAAATGTCAGCGGAATTCTGAGAACAATGGAAGAGTTCCGAAGCATTTTTAAACTTCAGCAGAATTCCGAGAACAATGGAAGAGTTCCGAAGCATACTTAAACTTCAGCAGAATTCCGAGAACAATGGAAGAGTTCTGAAGCATTTTTTAAAGTCAGCGGAATAACGAGAACAATGGAAGAGTTGTGAAGCATTTTTAAACGTCAGCGGAATTCCAGAACAATGGAAGAGTTCCGAAGCATTTTTAAACGTCAGCGGAATTCTGTGAACACTGGAAGAGTTCCGAAGCATTTTTAAACTTCAGCGGAATTTGGAGAACAATCGAAGAGTTCCAAATCAATTTTAAAAGTCAGCGGAATTCCGAGAACAATGGAAGAGTTGTGAAGCATTTTTAAACGTCAGTAGAATTCCAAGAACAATGGAAGAGTTCCGAAGCATTTTTAAACGTCAGCGGAATTCCGAGAACAATGGAAGAGTTCCAAAGCATTTTTAAATGTAAGCGGAATTCTGAGAACAATGGAAGAGTTCCGAAGCATTTTTAAACTTCAGCAGAATTCCGAGAACAATGGAAGAGTTCCGAAGCATACTTAAACTTCAGCGGAATTCCGAGAACAATGGAAGAGTTTCGAAGCATTTTTAAAAGTCAGCGGAATTCCGAGAACAATAGAAGAGTTGTGAAGCAATTTTAAGAGTCAGCGGAATTCGAGAACAATGGAAGAGTTCCGAAGCATTTTTAAAAGTCAGCGGAATTCCGAGAACAATGGAAGAGTTCCGAAGCATTTTTAAACGTCAGCGGAATTCCGAGAACAATGGAAGAGTTCTGAAGCCTTTTTAAATGTCAGCGGAATTCCGAGAACAATGGAAGAGTTCCGAAGCATTTTTAAATGTCAGCGGAATTCTGAGAACAGTGGAAGAGTTCCGAAGCATTTTTAAACTTCAGCAGAATTCCGAGAACAATGGAAGAGTTCCAAAGCATACTTAAACTTCAGCAGAATTCCGAGAACAATGGAAGAGTTCTGAAGCATTTTTTAAAGTCAGCGGAATTCCGAGAACAATGGAAGAGTTCTGAAGCCTTTTTAAATGTCAGCGGAATTCCGAGAACAATGGAAGAGTTCCGAAGCATTTTTAAATGTCAGCGGAATTCTGAGAACAGTGGAAGAGTTCCGAAGCATTTTTAAACTTCAGCAGAATTCCGAGAACAATGGAAGAGTTCCGAAGCATACTTAAACTTCAGCAGAATTCCGAGAACAATGGAAGAGTTCTGAAGCATTTTTAAATGTCAGCGGAATTCTGAAAACAATGGAAGAGTTCTGAAGCATTTTTAAACATCAGCGGATTTTGAAAACAATGGAAGAGTTCCGAAGCATTTTTAAACTTCAGCAGAATTCCGAGAACAATGGAAGAGTTCCGAAGCATACCTAAACTTCAGCGGAATTCCGAGAACAATGGAAGAGTTTCGAAGCATTTTTAAAAGTCAGCGGAATTCCGAGAACAATAGAAGAGTTGTGAAGCAATTTTAAGAGTCAGCGGAATTCCGAGAACAATGGAAGAGTTCCGAAGCATTTTTAAATGTCAGCGGAATTCCGAGAACAATGGAAGAGTTCCGAAGCATTTTTAAACTTCAGCGGAATTTGGAGAACAATCGAAGAGTTCCGAAGCATTTTTAAAAGTCAGCGGAATTCCGAGAACAATGGAAGCTTTGTGAAGCATATTTAAACGTCAGCGGAATTCCGAGAACAATGGAAGAGTTCCGAAGCATTTTTAAACTACAGCAGAATTCCGAGAACAATGGAAGAGTTCCGAAGCATACTTAAACTTCAGCGGAATTCCGAGAACAATGGAAGAGTTTCGAAGCATTTTTAAAAGTCAGCGGAATTCCGAGAACAATAGAAGAGTTGTGAAGCAATTTTAAGAGTCAGCGGAATTCGAGAACAATGGAAGAGTTCCGAAGCATTTTTAAACGTCAGCGGAATTCCGAGAACAATGGAAGAGTTCCGAAGCATTTTTAAACTTCAGCGGAATTTGGAGAACAATCGAAGAGTTCCGAAGCATTTTTAAAAGTCAGCGGAATTCCGAGAACAATGGAAGCTTTGTGAAGCATTTTTCAACGTCAGCGGAATTCCGAGAACAATGGAAGAGTTCCGAAGCATTTTTAAACGTCAGCGGAATTCCGAGAACAATGGAAGAGTTCTGAAGCCTTTTTAAATGTCAGCGGAATTCCGAGAACAATGGAAGAGTTCCGAAGCATTTTTAAATGTCAGCGGAATTCTGAGAACAATGGAAGAGTTCCGAAGCATTTTTAAACTTCAGCAGAATTCCGAGAACAATGGAAGAGATCCGAAGCATACTTAAACTTCAGCAGAATTCCGAGAACAATGGAAGAGTTCTGAAGCATTTTTTAAAGTCAGCGGAATAACGAGAACAATGGAAGAGTTGTGAAGCATTTTTAAACGTCAGCGGAATTCCAGAACAATGGAAGAGTTCCGAAGCATTTTTAAATGTCAGCGGAATTCCGAGAACAATGGAAGAGTTCTGAAGCATTTTTAAACGTCAGCGGATTTTGAAAACAATGGAAGATTTCCGAAGCATTTTTAAACGTCAGCGGAATTCTGTGAACACTGGAAGAGTTCCGAAGCATTTTTAAACTTCAGCGGAATTTGGAGAACAATCGAAGAGTTCCGAATCAATTTTAAAAGTCAGCGGAATTCTGAGAACAATGGAAGAGTTGTGAAGCATTTTTTAACGTCAGCGGAATTCCGAGAACAATGGAAGAGTTCCGAAGCATTTTTAAACGTCAGCGGAATTCCGAGAACAATGGAAGAGTTCCGAAGCATTTTTAAATGTAAGCGGAATTCTGAGAACAATGGAAGAGTTCCGAAGCATTTTTAAACTTCAGCAGAATTCCGAGAACAATGGAAGAGTTCCGAAGCATACTTAAACTTCAGCGGAATTCCGAGAACAATGGAAGAGTTCCGAAGCATTTTTAAAAGTCAGCGGAATTCCGAGAACAATAGAAGAGTTGTGAAGCAATTTTAAGAGTCAGCGGAATTCCGAGAACAATGGAAGAGTTCCGAAGCATTTTTAAAAGTCAGCGGAATTCCGAGAACAATTTAAGAGTTCTGAAGCATTTTTAAACATCAGCGGAATTTTGAAAACAATGGAAGATTTCCGAAGCATTTTTAAAAGTCAGCGGAATTCTGAGAACAATAGAAGAGTTGTGAAGCATTTTTAAGCGTCAGCGGAATTCCGAGAACAATGGAAGAGTTCCGAAGCATTCTTAAACTTCAGCGGAATTCAAAGAACAATGGAAGAGTTCCGAAGCATTTTTAAAAGTCAGCAGAATTCCGAGAACAATAGAAGAGTTCAGAAGCATTTTTAAACTTCAGCAGAATTCCTGGATCAATGGAAGAGTTCCGAAGCATTTTTAAAAGTCAGCAGAATTCCGAGAACAATAGAAGGGTACCAAAGCATGTTTAAACTTCAGCGGAATTCTGAGAACAATGTAAGAGTTCCGAAGCATTTTTAAACTTCACCGGAATTCCGAGAACAATGGAAGAGTTCCGAAGCATTTTTAAACGTCAGCGGAATTTTGAAAACAATGGAAGATTTCCGAAGCATTTTTAAACTTCAGCAGAATTCCTGGATCAATGGAAGAGTTCCGAAGCATTTTTAAAAGTCAGCAGAATTCCGAGAACAATAGAAGGGTACCAAAGCATGTTTAAACTTCAGCGGAATTCTGAGAACAATGTAAGAGTTCCGAAGCATTTTTAAACTTCACCGGAATTCCGAGAACAATGGAAGAGTTCTGAAGCATTTTTAAACGTCAGTGGAATTTTGAAAACAATGGAAGATTTCCGAAGCATTTTTAAACGTCAGCAGAATTCTGCGAACACTGGAAGAGTTCCGAAGCATTTTTAAACTTCAGCGGAATTTGGAGAACAATCGAAGAGTTCCGAAGCATTTTTAAAAGTCAGCGGAATTCCGAGAACACTGGAAGAGTTCCGAAGCATTTTTAAACTTCAGCGGAATTTGGAGAACAATCAAAGAGTTCCGAAGCATTTTTAAAAGTCAGCGGAATTCCGAGAACAATGGAAGAGTTGTGAAGCATTTTTAAACGTCAGCGGAATTCCGAGAACAATGGAAGAGTTCCGAAGCATTTTTAAACGTCAGCGGAATTCCGAGAACAATGGAAGAGTTCTGAAGCCTTTTTAAATGTCAGCGGAATTCCGAGAACAATGGAAGACTTCTGAAGCATTTTTAAATGTCAGCGGAATTCTGAGAACAATGGAAGAGTTCCGAAGCATTTTTAAACTTCAGCGGAATTTGGAGAACAATCAAAGAGTTCCGAAGCATTTTTAAAAGTCAGCGGAATTCCGAGAACAATGGAAGAGTTGTGAAGCATTTTTAAACGTCAGCGGAATTCCGAGAACAATGGAAGAGTTCCGAAGCATTTTTAAACGTCAGCGGAATTCCGAGAACAATGGAAGAGCTCTGAAGCCTTTTTAAATGTCAGCGGAATTCCGAGAGCAATGGAAGACTTCTGAAGCATTTTTAAATGTCAGCGGAATTCTGAGAACAATGGAAGAGTTCCGAAGCATTTTTAAACTTCAGCAGAATTCCGACAACAATGGAATAGTTCCGAAGTATACTTAAACTTCAGCGGAATTCCGAGAACAATGGAAGAATTCTGAAGCATTTTTAAAAGTCAGCGGAATACTGAGAACAATGGAAGAGTTGTGAAGCATTTTTAAACGTCAGCGGAATTCCAGAACAATGGAAGAGTTCCGAAGCATTTTTAAATGTCAGCGGAATTCCGAGAACAATGGAAGAGTTCTGAAGCATTTTTAAACGTCAGCGGATTTTGAAAACAATGGAAGATTTCCGAAGCATTTTTAAACGTCAGCGGAATTTGGAGAACATTCGAAGAGTTCCGAAGCATTTTTAAACTTCAACGGAATTTGGAGAACAATCGAAGAGTTCCGAAGCAATTTTAAAAGTCAGCGGAATTCCGAGAACAATTGAAGAGTTGTGAAGCATTTTTAAACGTCAGTGGAATTCCAAGAACAATGGAAGAGTTCCGAAGCATTTTTAAATGTCAGCGGAATTCTGAGAACAATGGAAGAGTTCCGAAGCATTTTTAAACTTCAGCAGAATTCCGAGAACAATGGAAGAGTTCCGAAGCATACTTAAACTTCAGCGGAATTCCGAGAACAATGGAAGAGTTCAGAAGCATTTTTAAAAGTCAGCGGAATTCCGAGAACAATGGAAGAGTTGTGAAGCATTTTTAAACGTCAGCGGAATTCCGAGAACAATGGAAGAGTTCCGAAGCATTTTTAAACGTCAGCGGAATTTGGAGAACAATCGAAGAGTTCCGAAGCATTTTTAAACTTCAACGGAATTTGGAGAACAATCGAAGAGTTCCGAAGCAATTTTAAAAGTCAGCGGAATTCCGAGAACAATGGAAGAGTTGTGAAGCATTTTTAAACGTCAGTGGAATTCCAAGAACAATGGAAGAGTTCCGAAGCATTTTTAAATGTCAGCGGAATTCTGAGAACAATGGAAGAGTTCCGAAGCATTTTTAAACTTCAGCAGAATTCCGAGAACAATGGAAGAGTTCCGAAGCATACTTAAACTTCAGCGGAATTCCGAGAACAATGGAAGAGTTCAGAAGCATTTTTAAAAGTCAGCGGAATTCCGAGAACAATGGAAGAGTTGTGAAGCATTTTTAAACGTCAGCGGAATTCCGAGAACAATGGAAGAGTTCCGAAGCATTTTTAAACGTCAGCGGAATTCCAAGAACAATGGAAGAGTTCTGAAGCCTTTTTAAATGTCAGCGTAATTCCGAGAACAATGGAAGAGTTCTGAAGCCTTTTTAAATGTCAGCGTAATTCCGAGAACAATGGAAGAGTTCCGAAGCATTTTTAAACTTCAGCAGAATTCCGAGAACACTGGAAGAGTTCCGAAGCATTTTTAAACTTCAGCGGAATTTGGAGAACAATCAAAGAGTTCCGAAGCATTTTTAAAAGTCAGCGGAATTCCGAGAACAATGGAAGAGTTCCGAAGCATTTTTAAACTTCAGCAGAATTCCGAGAACAATGGAAGAGTTCCGAAGCATTCTTAAACTTCAGCGGAATTCCGAAAACAATGGAAGAGTTCCGAAGCATTTTTAAACGTCAGCGGAATTCCGAGAACAATGGAAGAGCTCTGAAGCCTTTTTAAATGTCAGCGGAATTCCGAGAGCAATGGAAGACTTCTGAAGCATTTTTAAATGTCAGCGGAATTCTGAGAACAATGGAAGAGTTCCGAAGCATTTTTAAACTTCAGCAGAATTCCGAGAACAATGGAATAGTTCCGAAGTATACTTAAACTTCAGCGGAATTCCGAGAACAATGGAAGAATTCTGAAGCATTTTTAAAAGTCAGCGGAATACTGAGAACAATGGAAGAGTTGTGAAGCATTTTTAAACGTCAGCGGAATTCCAGAACAATGGAAGAGTTCCGAAGCATTTTTAAATGTCAGCGGAATTCCGAGAACAATGGAAGAGTTCTGAAGCATTTTTAAACGTCAGCGGATTTTGAAAACAATGGAAGATTTCCGAAGCATTTTTAAACGTCAGCGGAATTTGGAGAACAATCGAAGAGTTCCGAAGCATTTTTAAACTTCAACGGAATTTGGAGAACAATCGAAGAGTTCCGAAGCAATTTTAAAAGTCAGCGGAATTCCGAGAACAATGGAAGAGTTGTGAAGCATTTTTAAACGTCAGTGGAATTCCAAGAACAATGGAAGAGTTCCGAAGCATTTTTAAATGTCAGCGGAATTCTGAGAACAATGGAAGAGTTCCGAAGCATTTTTAAACTTCAGCAGAATTCCGAGAACAATGGAAGAGTTCCGAAGCATACTTAAACTTCAGCGGAATTCCGAGAACAATGGAAGAGTTCAGAAGCATTTTTAAAAGTCAGCGGAATTCCGAGAACAATAGAAGAGTTCCGAAGCATACTTAAACTTCAGCGGAATTCCGAGAACAATGGAAGAGTTCCGAAGCATTTTTAAACTTCAGCGGAATTTGGAGAACAATCAAAGAGTTCCGAAGCATTTTTAAAAGTCAGCGGAATTCCGAGAACAATGGAAGAGTTGTGAAGCATTTTTAAACGTCAGCGGAATTCCGAGAACAATGGAAGAGTTCCGAAGCATTTTTAAACGTCAGCGGAATTCCGAGAACAATGGAAGAGTTCTGAAGCCTTTTTAAATGTCAGCGGAATTCCGAGAACAATGGAAGAGTTCCGAAGCATTTTTAAACTTCAGCGGAATTTGGAGAACAATCGAAGAGTTCCGAAGCATTTTTAAAAGTCAGCGGAATTCCGAGAACAATGGAAGCTTTGTGAAGCATTTTTAAACGTCAGCGGAATTCCGAGAACAATGGAAGAGTTCCGAAGCATTTTTAAACGTCAGCGGAATTCCGAGAACAATGGAAGAGTTCTGAAGCCTTTTTAAATGTCAGCGGAATTCCGAGAACAATGGAAGAGTTCCGAAGCATTTTTAAATGTCAGCGGAATTCTGAGAACAATGGAAGAGTTCCGAAGCATTTTTAAACTTCAGCAGAATTCCGAGAACAATGGAAGAGTTCCGAAGCATACTTAAACTTCAGCAGAATTCCGAGAACAATGGAAGAGTTCTGAAGCATTTTTTAAAGTCAGCGGAATAACGAGAACAATGGAAGAGTTGTGAAGCATTTTTAAACGTCAGCGGAATTCCAGAACAATGGAAGAGTTCCGAAGCATTTTTAAACGTCAGCGGAATTCTGTGAACACTGGAAGAGTTCCGAAGCATTTTTAAACTTCAGCGGAATTTGGAGAACAATCGAAGAGTTCCGAATCAATTTTAAAAGTCAGCGGAATTCCGAGAACAATGGAAGAGTTGTGAAGCATTTTTAAACGTCAGTAGAATTCCAAGAACAATGGAAGAGTTCCGAAGCATTTTTAAACGTCAGCGGAATTCCGAGAACAATGGAAGAGTTCCAAATCATTTTTAAATGTAAGCGGAATTCTGAGAACAATGGAAGAGTTCCGAAGCATTTTTAAACTTCAGCAGAATTCCGAGAACAATGGAAGAGTTCCGAAGCATACTTAAACTTCAGCGGAATTCCGAGAACAATGGAAGAGTTTCGAAGCATTTTTAAAAGTCAGCGGAATTCCGAGAACAATAGAAGAGTTGTGAAGCAATTTTAAGAGTCAGCGGAATTCGAGAACAATGGAAGAGTTCCGAAGCATTTTTAAAAGTCAGCGGAATTCCGAGAACAATGGAAGAGTTCCGAAGCATTTTTAAACGTCAGCGGAATTCCGAGAACAATGGAAGAGTTCTGAAGCCTTTTTAAATGTCAGCGGAATTCCGAGAACAATGGAAGAGTTCCGAAGCATTTTTAAATGTCAGCGGAATTCTGAGAACAGTGGAAGAGTTCCGAAGCATTTTTAAACTTCAGCAGAATTCCGAGAACAATGGAAGAGTTCCGAAGCATACTTAAACTTCAGCAGAATTCCGAGAACAATGGAAGAGTTCTGAAGCATTTTTTAAAGTCAGCGGAATTCCGAGAACAATGGAAGAGTTCTGAAGCCTTTTTAAATGTCAGCGGAATTCCGAGAACAATGGAAGAGTTCCGAAGCATTTTTAAATGTCAGCGGAATTCTGAGAACAGTGGAAGAGTTCCGAAGCATTTTTAAACTTCAGCAGAATTCCGAGAACAATGGAAGAGTTCCGAAGCATACTTAAACTTCAGCAGAATTCCGAGAACAATGGAAGAGTTCTGAAGCATTTTTAAATGTCAGCGGAATTCTGAAAACAATGGAAGAGTTCTGAAGCATTTTTAAACATCAGCGGATTTTGAAAACAATGTAAGAGTTCCGAAGCATTTTTAAACTTCAGCAGAATTCCGAGAACAATGGAAGAGTTCCGAAGCATACCTAAACTTCAGCGGAATTCCGAGAACAATGGAAGAGTTTCGAAGCATTTTTAAAAGTCAGCGGAATTCCGAGAACAATAGAAGAGTTGTGAAGCAATTTTAAGAGTCAGCGGAATTCCGAGAACAATGGAAGAGTTCCGAAGCATTTTTAAATGTCAGCGGAATTCCGAGAACAATGGAAGAGTTCCGAAGCATTTTTAAACTTCAGCGGAATTTGGAGAACAATCGAAGAGTTCCGAAGCATTTTTAAAAGTCAGCGGAATTCCGAGAACAATGGAAGCTTTGTGAAGCATTTTTAAACGTCAGCGGAATTCCGAGAACAATGGAAGAGTTCCGAAGCATTTTTAAACTTCAGCAGAATTCCGAGAACAATGGAAGAGTTCTGAAGCATACTTAAACTTCAGCGGAATTCCGAGAACAATGGAAGAGTTTCGAAGCATTTTTAAAAGTCAGCGGAATTCCGAGAACAATAGAAGAGTTGTGAAGCAATTTTAAGAGTCAGCGGAATTCGAGAACAATGGAAGAGTTCCGAAGCATTTTTAAACGTCAGCGGAATTCCGAGAACAATGGAAGAGTTCCGAAGCATTTTTAAACTTCAGCGGAATTTGGAGAACAATCGAAGAGTTCCGAAGCATTTTTAAAAGTCAGCGGAATTCCGAGAACAATGGAAGCTTTGTGAAGCATTTTTCAACGTCAGCGGAATTCCGAGAACAATGGAAGAGTTCCGAAGCATTTTTAAACGTCAGCGGAATTCCGAGAACAATGGAAGAGTTCTGAAGCCTTTTTAAATGTCAGCGGAATTCCGAGAACAATGGAAGAGTTCCGAAGCATTTTTAAATGTCAGCGGAATTCTGAGAACAATGGAAGAGTTCCGAAGCATTTTTAAACTTCAGCAGAATTCCGAGAACAATGGAAGAGATCCGAAGCATACTTAAACTTCAGCAGAATTCCGAGAACAATGGAAGAGTTCTGAAGCATTTTTTAAAGTCAGCGGAATAACGAGAACAATGGAAGAGTTGTGAAGCATTTTTAAACGTCAGCGGAATTCCAGAACAATGGAAGAGTTCCGAAGCATTTTTACATGTCAGCGGAATTCCGAGAACAATGGAAGAGTTCTGAAGCATTTTTAAACGTCAGCGGATTTTGAAAACAATGGAAGATTTCCGAAGCATTTTTAAACGTCAGCGGAATTCTGTGAACACTGGAAGAGTTCCGAAGCATTTTTAAACTTCAGCGGAATTTGGAGAACAATCGAAGAGTTCCGAATCAATTTTAAAAGTCAGCGGAATTCTGAGAACAATAGAAGAGTTGTGAAGCATTTTTAAGCGTCAGCGGAATTCCGAGAACAATGGAAGAGTTCCGAAGCATTCTTAAACTTCAGCGGAATTCAAAGAACAATGGAAGAGTTCCGAAGCATTTTTAAAAGTCAGCAGAATTCCGAGAACAATAGAAGAGTTCAGAAGCATTTTTAAACTTCAGCAGAATTCCTGGATCAATGGAAGAGTTCCGAAGCATTTTTAAAAGTCAGCAGAATTCCGAGAACAATAGAAGGGTACCAAAGCATGTTTAAACTTCAGCGGAATTCTGAGAACAATGTAAGAGTTCCGAAGCATTTTTAAACTTCACCGGAATTCCGAGAACAATGGAAGAGTTCCGAAGCATTTTTAAACGTCAGCGGAATTTTGAAAACAATGGAAGATTTCCGAAGCATTTTTAAACTTCAGCAGAATTCCTGGATCAATGGAAGAGTTCCGAAGCATTTTTAAAAGTCAGCAGAATTCCGAGAACAATAGAAGGGTACCAAAGCATGTTTAAACTTCAGCGGAATTCTGAGAACAATGTAAGAGTTCCGAAGCATTTTTAAACTTCACCGGAATTCCGAGAACAATGGAAGAGTTCTGAAGCATTTTTAAACGTCAGTGGAATTTTGAAAACAATGGAAGATTTCCGAAGCATTTTTAAACGTCAGCAGAATTCTGCGAACACTGGAAGAGTTCCGAAGCATTTTTAAACTTCAGCGGAATTTGGAGAACAATCGAAGAGTTCCGAAGCATTTTTAAAAGTCAGCGGAATTCCGAGAACACTGGAAGAGTTCCGAAGCATTTTTAAACGTCAGCGGAATTTGGAGAACAATCAAAGAGTTCCGAAGCATTTTTAAAAGTCAGCGGAATTCCGAGAACAATGGAAGAGTTGTGAAGCATTTTTAAACGTCAGCGGAATTCCGAGAACAATGGAAGAGTTCCGAAGCATTTTTAAACGTCAGCGGAATTCCGAGAACAATGGAAGAGTTCTGAAGCCTTTTTAAATGTCAGCGGAATTCCGAGAACAATGGAAGACTTCTGAAGCATTTTTAAATGTCAGCGGAATTCTGAGAACAATGGAAGAGTTCCGAAGCATTTTTAAACTTCAGCGGAATTTGGAGAACAATCAAAGAGTTCCGAAGCATTTTTAAAAGTCAGCGGAATTCCGAGAACAATGGAAGAGTTGTGAAGCATTTTTAAACGTCAGCGGAATTCCGAGAACAATGGAAGAGTTCCGAAGCATTTTTAAACGTCAGCGGAATTCCGAGAACAATGGAAGAGCTCTGAAGCCTTTTTAAATGTCAGCGGAATTCCGAGAGCAATGGAAGACTTCTGAAGCATTTTTAAATGTCAGCGGAATTCTGAGAACAATGGAAGAGTTCCGAAGCATTTTTAAACTTCAGCAGAATTCCGAGAACAATGGAATAGTTCCGAAGTATACTTAAACTTCAGCGGAATTCCGAGAACAATGGAAGAATTCTGAAGCATTTTTAAAAGTCAGCGGAATACTGAGAACAATGGAAGAGTTGTGAAGCATTTTTAAACGTCAGCGGAATTCCAGAACAATGGAAGAGTTCCGAAGCATTTTTAAATGTCAGCGGAATTCCGAGAACAATGGAAGAGTTCTGAAGCATTTTTAAACGTCAGCGGATTTTGAAAACAATGGAAGATTTCCGAAGCATTTTTAAACGTCAGCGGAATTTGGAGAACAATCGAAGAGTTCCGAAGCATTTTTAAACTTCAACGGAATTTGGAGAACAATCGAAGAGTTCCGAAGCAATTTTAAAAGTCAGCGGAATTCCGAGAACAATGGAAGAGTTGTGAAGCATTTTTAAACGTCAGTGGAATTCCAAGAACAATGGAAGAGTTCCGAAGCATTTTTAAATGTCAGCGGAATTCTGAGAACAATGGAAGAGTTCCGAAGCATTTTTAAACTTCAGCAGAATTCCGAGAACAATGGAAGAGTTCCAAAGCATACTTAAACTTCAGCGGAATTCCGAGAACAATGGAAGAGTTCAGAAGCATTTTTAAAAGTCAGCGGAATTCCGAGAACAATGGAAGAGTTGTGAAGCATTTTTAAACGTCAGCGGAATTCCGAGAACAATGGAAGAGTTCCGAAGCATTTTTAAACGTCAGCGGAATTCCGAGAACAATGGAAGAGTTCTGAAGCCTTTTTAAATGTCAGCGGAATTCCGAGAACAATGGAAGAGTTCTGAAGCCTTTTTAAATGTCAGCGTAATTCTGAGAACAATGGAAGAGTTCCGAAGCATTTTTAAACTTCAGCGGAATTTGGAGAACAATCAAAGAGTTCCGAAGCATTTTTAAAAGTCAGCGGAATTCCGAGAACAATGGAAGAGTTGTGAAGCATTTTTAAACGTCAGCGGAATTCCGAGAACAATGGAAGAGTTCCGAAGCATTTTTAAACGTCAGCGGAATTCCGAGAACAATGGAAGAGCTCTGAAGCCTTTTTAAATGTCAGCGGAATTCCGAGAGCAATGGAAGACTTCTGAAGCATTTTTAAATGTCAGCGGAATTCTGAGAACAATGGAAGAGTTCCGAAGCATTTTTAAACTTCAGCAGAATTCCGAGAACAATGGAATAGTTCCGAAGTATACTTAAACTTCAGCGGAATTCCGAGAACAATGGAAGAATTCTGAAGCATTTTTAAAAGTCAGCGGAATACTGAGAACAATGGAAGAGTTGTGAAGCATTTTTAAACGTCAGCGGAATTCCAGAACAATGGAAGAGTTCCGAAGCATTTTTAAATGTCAGCGGAATTCCGAGAACAATGGAAGAGTTCTGAAGCATTTTTAAACGTCAGCGGATTTTGAAAACAATGGAAGATTTCCGAAGCATTTTTAAACGTCAGCGGAATTTGGAGAACAATCGAAGAGTTCCGAAGCATTTTTAAACTTCAACGGAATTTGGAGAACAATCGAAGAGTTCCGAAGCAATTTTAAAAGTAAGCGGAATTCCGAGAACAATGGAAGAGTTGTGAAGCATTTTTAAACGTCAGTGGAATTCCAAGAACAATGGAAGAGTTCCGAAGCATTTTTAAATGTCAGCGGAATTCTGAGAACAATGGAAGAGTTCCGAAGCATTTTTAAACTTCAGCAGAATTCCGAGAACAATGGAAGAGTTGCGAAGCATACTTAAACTTCAGCGGAATTCCGAGAACAATGGAAGAGTTCAGAAGCATTTTTAAAAGTCAGCGGAATTCCGAGAACAATGGAAGAGTTGTGAAGCATTTTTAAACGTCAGCGGAATTCCGAGAACAATGGAAGAGTTCCGAAGCATTTTTAAACGTCAGCGGAATTCCAAGAACAATGGAAGAGTTCTGAAGCCTTTTTAAATGTCAGCGTAATTCCGAGAACAATGGAAGAGTTCCGAAGCATTTTTAAACTTCAGCAGAATTCCGAGAACAATGGAAGAGTTCCGAAGCATTCTTAAACTTCAGCGGAATTCCGAAAACAATGGAAGAGTTCCGAAGCATTTTTAAATGTCAGCGGAATTCCGAGAACAATAGAATAGTTGTGAAGCATTTTTAAGCGTCAGCGGAATTCCGAGAACAATGGAAGAGTTCCGAAGCATTTTTAAACTTCAGCAGAATTCCGAGAACAATGGAAGAGTTCCGAAGCATACTTAAACTTCAGCGGAATTCCGAGAACAATGGAAGAGTTTCGAAGCATTTTTAAAAGTCAGCGGAATTCCGAGAACAATAGAAGAGTTGTGAAGCAATTTTAAGAGTCAGCGGAATTCGAGAACAATGGAAGAGTTCCGAAGCATTTTTAAACGTCAGCGGAATTCCGAGAACAATGGAAGAGTTCCGAAGCATTTTTAAACTTCAGCGGAATTTGGAGAACAATCGAAGAGTTCCGAAGCATTTTTAAAAGTCAGCGGAATTCCGAGAACAATGGAAGCTTTGTGAAGCATTTTTCAACGTCAGCGGAATTCCGAGAACAATGGAAGAGTTCCGAAGCATTTTTAAACGTCAGCGGAATTCCGAGAACAATGGAAGAGTTCTGAAGCCTTTTTAAATGTCAGCGGAATTCCGAGAACAATGGAAGAGTTCCGAAGCATTTTTAAATGTCAGCGGAATTCTGAGAACAATGGAAGAGTTCCGAAGCATTTTTAAACTTCAGCAGAATTCCGAGAACAATGGAAGAGATCCGAAGCATACTTAAACTTCAGCAGAATTCCGAGAACAATGGAAGAGTTCTGAAGCATTTTTTAAAGTCAGCGGAATAACGAGAACAATGGAAGAGTTGTGAAGCATTTTTAAACGTCAGCGGAATTCCAGAACAATGGAAGAGTTCCGAAGCATTTTTAAATGTCAGCGGAATTCCGAGAACAATGGAAGAGTTCTGAAGCATTTTTAAACGTCAGCGGATTTTGAAAACAATGGAAGATTTCCGAAGCATTTTTAAACGTCAGCGGAATTCTGTGAACACTGGAAGAGTTCCGAAGCATTTTTAAACTTCAGCGGAATTTGGAGAACAATCGAAGAGTTCCGAATCAATTTTAAAAGTCAGCGGAATTCTGAGAACAATGGAAGAGTTGTGAAGCATTTTTTAACGTCAGTGGAATTCCAAGAACAATGGAAGAGTTCCGAAGCATTTTTAAACGTCAGCGGAATTCCGAGAACAATGGAAGAGTTCCGAAGCATTTTTAAATGTAAGCGGAATTCTGAGAACAATGGAAGAGTTCCGAAGCATTTTTAAACTTCAGCAGAATTCCGAGAACAATGGAAGAGTTCCGAAGCATACTGAAACTTCAGCGGAATTCCGAGAACAATGGAAGAGTTTCGAAGCATTTTTAAAAGTCAGCGGAATTCCGAGAACAATAGAAGAGTTGTGAAGCAATTTTAAGAGTCAGCGGAATTCCGAGAACAATGGAAGAGTTCCGAAGCATTTTTAAAAGTCAGCGGAATTCCAAGAACAATTTAAGAGTTCTGAAGCATTTTTAAACATCAGCGGAATTTTGAAAACAATGGAAGATTTCCGAAGCATTTTTAAAAGTCAGCGGAATTCTGAGAACAATAGAAGAGTTGTGAAGCATTTTTAAGCGTCAGCGGAATTCCGAGAACAATGGAAGAGTTCCGAAGCATTCTTAAACTTCAGCGGAATTCAAAGAACAATGGAAGAGTTCCGAAGCATTTTTAAAAGTCAGCAGAATTCCGAGAACAATAGAAGAGTTCAGAAGCATTTTTAAACTTCAGCAGAATTCCTGGATCAATTGAAGAGTTCCGAAGCATTTTTAAAAGTCAGCAGAATTCCGAGAACAATAGAAGGGTACCAAAGCATGTTTAAACTTCAGCGGAATTCTGAGAACAATGTAAGAGTTCCGAAGCATTTTTAAACTTCACCGGAATTCCGAGAACAATGGAAGAGTTCCGAAGCATTTTTAAACGTCAGCGGAATTTTGAAAACAATGGAAGATTTCCGAAGCATTTTTAAACTTCAGCAGAATTCCTGGATCAATGGAAGAGTTCCGAAGCATTTTTAAAAGTCAGCAGAATTCCGAGAACAATAGAAGGGTACCAAAGCATGTTTAAACTTCAGCGGAATTCTGAGAACAATGTAAGAGTTCCGAAGCATTTTTAAACTTCACCGGAATTCCGAGAACAATGGAAGAGTTCTGAAGCATTTTTAAACGTCAGTGGAATTTTGAAAACAATGGAAGATTTCCGAAGCATTTTTAAACGTCAGCAGAATTCTGCGAACACTGGAAGAGTTCCGAAGCATTTTTAAACTTCAGCGGAATTTGGAGAACAATCGAAGAGTTCCGAAGCATTTTTAAAAGTCAGCGGAATTCCGAGAACACTGGAAGAGTTCCGAAGCATTTTTAAACGTCAGCGGAATTTGGAGAACAATCAAAGAGTTCCGAAGCAATTTTAAAAGTCAGCGGAATTCCGAGAACAATGGAAGAGTTGTGAAGCATTTTTAAACGTCAGTGGAATTCCAAGAACAATGGAAGAGTTCCGAAGCATTTTTAAATGTCAGCGGAATTCTGAGAACAATGGAAGAGTTCCGAAGCATTTTTAAACTTCAGCAGAATTCCGAGAACAATGGAAGAGTTCCGAAGCATACTTAAACTTCAGCGGAATTCCGAGAACAATGGAAGAGTTCAGAAGCATTTTTAAAAGTCAGCGGAATTCCGAGAACAATGGAAGAGTTGTGAAGCATTTTTAAACGTCAGCGGAATTCCGAGAACAATGGAAGAGTTCCGAAGCATTTTTAAACGTCAGCGGAATTCCAAGAACAATGGAAGAGTTCTGAAGCCTTTTTAAATGTCAGCGTAATTCCGAGAACAAGGGAAGAGTTCTGAAGCCTTTTTAAATGTCAGCGTAATTCCGAGAACAATGGAAGAGTTCCGAAGCATTTTTAAACTTCAGCAGAATTCCGAGAACACTGGAAGAGTTCCGAAGCATTTTTAAACTTCAGCCGAATTTGGAGAACAATCAAAGAGTTCCGAAGCATTTTTAAAAGTCAGCGGAATTCCGAGAACAATGGAAGAGTTGTGAAGCATTTTTAAACGTCAGCGGAATTCCGAGAACAATGGAAGAGTTCCGAAGCATTTTTAAACGTCAGCGGAATTCCGAGAACAATGGAAGAGTTCTGAAGCCTTTTTAAATGTCAGCGCAATTCCGAGAACAATGGAAGACTTCTGAAGCATTTTTAAATGTCAGCGGAATTCTGAGAACAATGGAAGAGTTCCGAAGCATTTTTAAACTTCAGCGGAATTTGGAGAACAATCAAAGAGTTCCGAAGCATTTTTAAAAGTCAGCGGAATTCCGAGAACAATGGAAGAGTTGTGAAGCATTTTTAAACGTCAGCGGAATTCCGAGAACAATGGAAGAGTTCCGAAGCATTTTTAAACGTCAGCGGAATTCCGAGAACAATGGAAGAGCTCTGAAGCCTTTTTAAATGTCAGCGGAATTCCGAGAGCAATGGAAGACTTCTGAAGCATTTTTAAATGTCAGCGGAATTCTGAGAACAATGGAAGAGTTCCGAAGCATTTTTAAACTTCAGCAGAATTCCGAGAACAATGGAATAGTTCCGAAGTATACTTAAACTTCAGCGGAATTCCGAGAACAATGGAAGAATTCTGAAGCATTTTTAAAAGTCAGCGGAATACTGAGAACAATGGAAGAGTTGTGAAGCATTTTTAAACGTCAGCGGAATTCCAGAACAATGGAAGAGTTCCGAAGCATTTTTAAATATCAGCGGAATTCCGAGAACAATGGAAGAGTTCTGAAGCATTTTTAAACGTCAGCGGATTTTGAAAACAATGGAAGATTTCCGAAGCATTTTTAAACGTCAGCGGAATTTGGAGAACAATCGAAGAGTTCCGAAGCATTTTTAAACTTCAACGGAATTTGGAGAACAATCGAAGAGTTCCGAAGCAATTTTAAAAGTAAGCGGAATTCCGAGAACAATGGAAGAGTTGTGAAGCATTTTTAAACGTCAGTGGAATTCCAAGAACAATGGAAGAGTTCCGAAGCATTTTTAAATGTCAGCGGAATTCTGAGAACAATGGAAGAGTTCCGAAGCATTTTTAAACTTCAGCAGAATTCCGAGAACAATGGAAGAGTTCCGAAGCATACTTAAACTTCAGCGGAATTCCGAGAACAATGGAAGAGTTCAGAAGCATTTTTAAAAGTCAGCGGAATTCCGAGAACAATGGAAGAGTTGTGAAGCATTTTTAAACGTCAGCGGAATTCCGAGAACAATGGAAGAGTTCCGAAGCATTTTTAAACGTCAGCGGAATTCCAAGAACAATGGAAGAGTTCTGAAGCCTTTTTAAATGTCAGCGTAATTCCGAGAACAATGGAAGAGTTCTGAAGCCTTTTTAAATGTCAGCGTAATTCCGAGAACAATGGAAGAGTTCCGAAGCATTTTTAAACTTCAGCAGAATTCCGAGAACACTGGAAGAGTTCCGAAGCATTTTTAAACTTCAGCGGAATTTGGAGAACAATCAAAGAGTTCCGAAGCATTTTTAAAAGTCAGCGGAATTCCGAGAACAATGGAAGAGTTGTGAAGCATTTTTAAACGTCAGCGGAATTCCGAGAACAATGGAAGAGTTCCGAAGCATTTTTAAACGTCAGCGGAATTCCGAGAACAATGGAAGAGTTCTGAAGCCTTTTTAAATGTCAGCGGAATTCCGAGAACAATGGAAGACTTCTGAAGCATTTTTAAATGTCAGCGGAATTCTGAGAACAATGGAAGAGTTCCGAAGCATTTTTAAACTTCAGCGGAATTTGGAGAACAATCAAAGAGTTCCGAAGCATTTTTAAAAGTCAGCGGAATTCCGAGAACAATGGAAGAGTTGTGAAGCATTTTTAAACGTCAGCGGAATTCCGAGAACAATGGAAGAGTTCCGAAGCATTTTTAAACGTCAGCGGAATTCCGAGAACAATGGAAGAGCTCTGAAGCCTTTTTAAATGTCAGCGGAATTCTGAGAACAATGGAAGAGTTCCGAAGCATTTTTAAACTTCAGCAGAATTCCGAGAACAATGGAATAGTTCCGAAGTATACTTAAACTTCAGCGGAATTCCGAGAACAATGGAAGAATTCTGAAGCATTTTTAAAAGTCAGCGGAATACTGAGAACAATGGAAGAGTTGTGAAGCATTTTTAAACGTCAGCGGAATTCCAGAACAATGGAAGAGTTCCGAAGCATTTTTAAATGTCAGCGGAATTCCGAGAACAATGGAAGAGTTCTGAAGCATTTTTAAACGTCAGCGGATTTTGAAAACAATGGAAGATTTCCGAAGCATTTTTAAACGTCAGCGGAATTTGGAGAACAATCGAAGAGTTCCGAAGCATTTTTAAACTTCAACGGAATTTGGAGAACAATCGAAGAGTTCCGAAGCAATTTTAAAAGTAAGCGGAATTCCGAGAACAATGGAAGAGTTGTGAAGCATTTTTAAACGTCAGTGGAATTCCAAGAACAATGGAAGAGTTCCGAAGCATTTTTAAATGTCAGCGGAATTCTGAGAACAATGGAAGAGTTCCGAAGCATTTTTAAACTTCAGCAGAATTCCGAGAACAATGGAAGAGTTGCGAAGCATACTTAAACTTCAGCGGAATTCCGAGAACAATGGAAGAGTTCAGAAGCATTTTTAAAAGTCAGCGGAATTCCGAGAACAATGGAAGAGTTGTGAAGCATTTTTAAACGTCAGCGGAATTCCGAGAACAATGGAAGAGTTCCGAAGCATTTTTAAACGTCAGCGGAATTCCAAGAACAATGGAAGAGTTCTGAAGCCTTTTTAAATGTCAGCGTAATTCCGAGAACAATGGAAGAGTTCCGAAGCATTTTTAAACTTCAGCAGAATTCCGAGAACAATGGAAGAGTTCCGAAGCATTCTTAAACTTCAGCGGAATTCCGAAAACAATGGAAGAGTTCCGAAGCATTTTTAAATGTCAGCGGAATTCCGAGAACAATAGAATAGTTGTGAAGCATTTTTAAGCGTCAGCGGAATTCCGAGAACAATGGAAGAGTTCCGAAGCATTTTTAAACTTCAGCAGAATTCCGAGAACAATGGAAGAGTTCCGAAGCATACTTAAACTTCAGCGGAATTCCGAGAACAATGGAAGAGTTTCGAAGCATTTTTAAAAGTCAGCGGAATTCCGAGAACAATAGAAGAGTTGTGAAGCAATTTTAAGAGTCAGCGGAATTCGAGAACAATGGAAGAGTTCCGAAGCATTTTTAAACGTCAGCGGAATTCCGAGAACAATGGAAGAGTTCCGAAGCATTTTTAAACTTCAGCGGAATTTGGAGAACAATCGAAGAGTTCCGAAGCATTTTTAAAAGTCAGCGGAATTCCGAGAACAATGGAAGCTTTGTGAAGCATTTTTCAACGTCAGCGGAATTCCGAGAACAATGGAAGTGTTCCGAAGCATTTTTAAACGTCAGCGGAATTCCGAGAACAATGGAAGAGTTCTGAAGCCTTTTTAAATGTCAGCGGAATTCCGAGAACAATGGAAGAGTTCCGAAGCATTTTTAAATGTCAGCGGAATTCTGAGAACAATGGAAGAGTTCCGAAGCATTTTTAAACTTCAGCAGAATTCCGAGAACAATGGAAGAGATCCGAAGCATACTTAAACTTCAGCAGAATTCCGAGAACAATGGAAGAGTTCTGAAGCATTTTTTAAAGTCAGCGGAATAACGAGAACAATGGAAGAGTTGTGAAGCATTTTTAAACGTCAGCGGAATTCCAGAACAATGGAAGAGTTCCGAAGCATTTTTAAATGTCAGCGGAATTCCGAGAACAATGGAAGAGTTCTGAAGCATTTTTAAACGTCAGCGGATTTTGAAAACAATGGAAGATTTCCGAAGCATTTTTAAACGTCAGCGGAATTCTGTGAACACTGGAAGAGTTCCGAAGCATTTTTAAACTTCAGCGGAATTTGGAGAACAATCGAAGAGTTCCGAATCAATTTTAAAAGTCAGCGGAATTCTGAGAACAATGGAAGAGTTGTGAAGCATTTTTTAACGTCAGTGGAATTCCAAGAACAATGGAAGAGTTCCGAAGCATTTTTAAACGTCAGCGGAATTCCGAGAACAATGGAAGAGTTCCGAAGCATTTTTAAATGTAAGCGGAATTCTGAGAACAATGGAAGAGTTCCGAAGCATTTTTAAACTTCAGCAGAATTCCGAGAACAATGGAAGAGTTCCGAAGCATACTTAAACTTCAGCGGAATTCCGAGAACAATGGAAGAGTTTCGAAGCATTTTTAAAAGTCAGCGGAATTCCGAGAACAATAGAAGAGTTGTGAAGCAATTTTAAGAGTCAGCGGAATTCCGAGAACAATGGAAGAGTTCCGAAGCATTTTTAAAAGTCAGCGGAATTCCGAGAACAATTTAAGAGTTCTGAAGCATTTTTAAACATCAGCGGAATTTTGAAAACAATGGAAGATTTCCGAAGCATTTTTAAAAGTCAGCGGAATTCTGAGAACAATAGAAGAGTTGTGAAGCATTTTTAAGCGTCAGCGGAATTCCGAGAACAATGGAAGAGTTCCGAAGCATTCTTAAACTTCAGCGGAATTCAAAGAACAATGGAAGAGTTCCGAAGCATTTTTAAAAGTCAGCAGAATTCCGAGAACAATAGAAGAGTTCAGAAGCATTTTTAAACTTCAGCAGAATTCCTGGATCAATGGAAGAGTTCCGAAGCATTTTTAAAAGTCAGCAGAATTCCGAGAACAATAGAAGGGTACCAAAGCATGTTTAAACTTCAGCGGAATTCTGAGAACAATGTAAGAGTTCCGAAGCATTTTTAAACTTCACCGGAATTCCGAGAACAATGGAAGAGTTCCGAAGCATTTTTAAACGTCAGCGGAATTTTGAAAACAATGGAAGATTTCCGAAGCATTTTTAAACTTCAGCAGAATTCCTGGATCAATGGAAGAGTTCCGAAGCATTTTTAAAAGTCAGCAGAATTCCGAGAACAATAGAAGGGTACCAAAGCATGTTTAAACTTCAGCGGAATTCTGAGAACAATGTAAGAGTTCCGAAGCATTTTTAAACTTCACCGGAATTCCGAGAACAATGGAAGAGTTCTGAAGCATTTTTAAACGTCAGTGGAATTTTGAAAACAATGGAAGATTTCCGAAGCATTTTTAAACGTCAGCAGAATTCTGCGAACACTGGAAGAGTTCCGAAGCATTTTTAAACTTCAGCGGAATTTGGAGAACAATCGAAGAGTTCCGAAGCATTTTTAAAAGTCAGCGGAATTCCGAGAACACTGGAAGAGTTCCGAAGCATTTTTAAACTTCAGCGGAATTTGGAGAACAATCAAAGAGTTCCGAAGCATTTTTAAAAGTCAGCGGAATTCCGAGAACAATGGAAGAGTTGTGAAGCATTTTTAAACGTCAGCGGAATTCCGAGAAGAATGGAAGAGTTCCGAAGCATTTTTAAACGTCAGCGGAATTCCGAGAACAATGGAAGAGTTCTGAAGCCTTTTTAAATGTCAGCGGAATTCCGAGAACAATGGAAGACTTCTGAAGCATTTTTAAATGTCAGCGGAATTCTGAGAACAATGGAAGAGTTCCGAAGCATTTTTAAACTTCAGCGGAATTTGGAGAACAATCAAAGAGTTCCGAAGCATTTTTAAAAGTCAGCGGAATTCCGAGAACAATGGAAGAGTTGTGAAGCATTTTTAAACGTCAGCGGAATTCCGAGAACAATGGAAGAGTTCCGAAGCATTTTTAAACGTCAGCGGAATTCCGAGAACAATGGAAGAGCTCTGAAGCCTTTTTAAATGTCAGCGGAATTCCGAGAGCAATGGAAGACTTCTGAAGCATTTTTAAATGTCAGCGGAATTCTGAGAACAATGGAAGAGTTCCGAAGCATTTTTAAACTTCAGCAGAATTCCGAGAACAATGGAATAGTTCCGAAGTATACTTAAACTTCAGCGGAATTCCGAGAACAATGGAAGAATTCTGAAGCATTTTTAAAAGTCAGCGGAATACTGAGAACAATTGAAGAGTTGTGAAGCATTTTTAAACGTCAGCGGAATTCCAGAACAATGGAAGAGTTCCGAAGCATTTTTAAACTTCAGCAGAATTCCGAGAACAATGGAAGAGTTCCGAAGCATTCTTAAACTTCAGCGGAATTCCGAAAACAATGGAAGAGTTCCGAAGCATTTTTAAATGTCAGCGGAATTCCGAGAACAATAGAATAGTTGTGAAGCATTTTTAAGCGTCAGCGGAATTCCGAGAACAATGGAAGAGTTCCGAAGCATTTTTAAACTTCAGCAGAATTCCGAGAACAATGGAAGAGTTCCGAAGCATACTTAAACTTCAGCGGAATTCCGAGAACAATGGAAGAGTTTTGAAGCATTTTTAAAAGTCAGCGGAATTCCGAGAAAAATAGAAGAGTTGTGAAGCAATTTTAAGAGTCAGCGGAATTCGAGAACAATGGAAGAGTTCCGAAGCATTTTTAATCGTCAGCGGAATTCCGAGAACAATGGAAGAGTTCCGAAGCATTTTTAAACTTCAGCGGAATTTGGAGAACAATCGAAGAGTTCCGAAGCATTTTTAAAAGTCAGCGGAATTCCGAGAACAATGGAAGCTTTGTGAAGCATTTTTCAACGTCAGCGGAATTCCGAGAACAATGGAAGAGTTCCGAAGCATTTTTAAACGTCAGCGGAATTCCGAGAACAATGGAAGAGTTCTGAAGCCTTTTTAAATGTCAGCGGAATTCCGAGAACAATGGAAGAGTTCCGAAGCATTTTTAAATGTCAGCGGAATTCTGAGAACAATGGAAGAGTTCCGAAGCATTTTTAAACTTCAGCAGAATTCCGAGAACAATGGAAGAGATCCGAAGCATACTTAAACTTCAGCAGAATTCCGAGAACAATGGAAGAGTTCTGAAGCATTTTTTAAAGTCAGCGGAATAACGAGAACAATGGAAGAGTTGTGAAGCATTTTTAAACGTCAGCGGAATTCCAGAACAATGGAAGAGTTCCGAAGCATTTTTAAATGTCAGCGGAATTCCGAGAACAATGGAAGAGTTCTGAAGCATTTTTAAACGTCAGCGGATTTTGAAAACAATGGAAGATTTCCGAAGCATTTTTAAACGTCAGCGGAATTCTGTGAACACTGGAAGAGTTCCGAAGCATTTTTAAACTTCAGCGGAATTTGGAGAACAATCGAAGAGTTCCGAATCAATTTTAAAAGTCAGCGGAATTCTGAGAACAATGGAAGAGTTGTGAAGCATTTTTTAACGTCAGTGGAATTCCAAGAACAATGGAAGAGTTCCGAAGCATTTTTAAACGTCAGCGGAATTCCGAGAACAATGGAAGAGTTCCGAAGCATTTTTAAATGTAAGCGGAATTCTGAGAACAATGGAAGAGTTCCGAAGCATTTTTAAACTTCAGCAGAATTCCGAGAACAATGGAAGAGTTCCGAAGCATACTTAAACTTCAGCGGAATTCCGAGAACAATGGAAAAGTTTCGAAGCATTTTTAAAAGTCAGCGGAATTCCGAGAACAATAGAAGAGTTGTGAAGCAATTTTAAGAGTCAGCGGAATTCCGAGAACAATGGAAGAGTTCCGAAGCATTTTTAAAAGTCAGCGGAATTCCGAGAACAATTTAAGAGTTCTGAAGCATTTTTAAACATCAGCGGAATTTTGAAAACAATGGAAGATTTCCGAAGCATTTTTAAAAGTCAGCGGAATTCTGAGAACAATAGAAGAGTTGTGAAGCATTTTTAAGCGTCAGCGGAATTCCGAGAACAATGGAAGAGTTCCGAAGCATTCTTAAACTTCAGCGGAATTCAAAGAACAATGGAAGAGTTCCGAAGCATTTTTAAAAGTCAGCAGAATTCCGAGAACAATAGAAGAGTTCAGAAGCATTTTTAAACTTCAGCAGAATTCCTGGATCAATGGAAGAGTTCCGAAGCATTTTTAAAAGTCAGCAGAATTCCGAGAACAATAGAAGGGTACCAAAGCATGTTTAAACTTCAGCGGAATTCTGAGAACAATGTAAGAGTTCCGAAGCATTTTTAAACTTCACCGGAATTCCGAGAACAATGGAAGAGTTCTGAAGCATTTTTAAAAGTCAGCGGAATTCCGAGAACACTGGAAGAGTTCCGAAGCATTTTTAAACTTCAGCGGAATTTGGAGAACAATCAAAGAGTTCCGAAGCATTTTTAAAAGTCAGCGGAATTCCGAGAACAATGGAAGAGTTGTGAAGCATTTTTAAACGTCAGCGGAATTCCGAGAACAATGGAAGAGTTCCGAAGCATTTTTAAACGTCAGCGGAATTCCGAGAACAATGGAAGAGTTCTGAAGCCTTTTTAAATGTCAGCGGAATTCCGAGAACAATGGAAGACTTCTGAAGCATTTTTAAATGTCAGCGGAATTCTGAGAACAATGGAAGAGTTCCGAAGCATTTTTAAACTTCAGCGGAATTTGGAGAACAATCAAAGAGTTCCGAAGCATTTTTAAAAGTCAGCGGAATTCCGAGAACAATGGAAGAGTTGTGAAGCATTTTTAAACGTCAGCGGAATTCCGAGAACAATGGAAGAGTTCCGAAGCATTTTTAAACGTCAGCGGAATTCCGAGAACAATGGAAGAGCTCTGAAGCCTTTTTAAATGTCAGCGGAATTCCGAGAGCAATGGAAGACTTCTGAAGCATTTTTAAATGTCAGCGGAATTCTGAGAACAATGGAAGAGTTCCGAAGCATTTTTAAACTTCAGCAGAATTCCGAGAACAATGGAATAGTTCCGAAGTATACTTAAACTTCAGCGGAATTCCGAGAACAATGGAAGAATTCTGAAGCATTTTTAAAAGTCAGCGGAATACTGAGAACAATGGAAGAGTTGTGAAGCATTTTTAAACGTCAGCGGAATTCCAGAACAATGGAAGAGTTCCGAAGCATTTTTAAACTTCAGCAGAATTCCGAGAACAATGGAAGAGTTCCGAAGCATTCTTAAACTTCAGCGGAATTCCGAAAACAATGGAAGAGTTCCGAAGCATTTTTAAATGTCAGCGGAATTCCGAGAACAATAGAATAGTTGTGAAGCATTTTTAAGCGTCAGCGGAATTCCGAGAACAATGGAAGAGTTCCGAAGCATTTTTAAACTTCAGCAGAATTCCGAGAACAATGGAAGAGTTCCGAAGCATACTTAAACTTCAGCGGAATTCCGAGAACAATGGAAGAGTTTCGAAGCATTTTTAAAAGTCAGCGGAATTCCGAGAACAATAGAAGAGTTGTGAAGCAATTTTAAGAGTCAGCGGAATTCGAGAACAATGGAAGAGTTCCGAAGCATTTTTAAACGTCAGCGGAATTCCGAGAACAATGGAAGAGTTCCGAAGCATTTTTAAACTTCAGCGGAATTTGGAGAACAATCGAAGAGTTCCGAAGCATTTTTAAAAGTCAGCGGAATTCCGAGAACAATGGAAGCTTTGTGAAGCATTTTTCAACGTCAGCGGAATTCCGAGAACAATGGAAGAGTTCCGAAGCATTTTTAAACGTCAGCGGAATTCCGAGAACAATGGAAGAGTTCCGAAGCATTTTTAAACTTCAGCAGAATTCCGAGAACAATGGAAGAGATCCGAAGCATACTTAAACTTCAGCAGAATTCCGAGAACAATGGAAGAGTTCTGAAGCATTTTTTAAAGTCAGCGGAATAACGAGAACAATGGAAGAGTTGTGAAGCATTTTTAAACGTCAGCGGAATTCCAGAACAATGGAAGAGTTCCGAAGCATTTTTAAATGTCAGCGGAATTCCGAGAACAATGGAAGAGTTCTGAAGCATTTTTAAACGTCAGCGGATTTTGAAAACAATGGAAGATTTCCGAAGCATTTTTAAACGTCAGCGGAATTCTGTGAACACTGGAAGAGTTCCGAAGCATTTTTAAACTTCAGCGGAATTTGGAGAACAATCGAAGAGTTCCGAATCAATTTTAAAAGTCAGCGGAATTCTGAGAATAATGGAAGAGTTGTGAAGCATTTTTTAACGTCAGTGGAATTCCAAGAACAATGGAAGAGTTCCGAAGCATTTTTAAACGTCAGCGGAATTCCGAGAACAATGGAAGAGTTCCGAAGCATTTTTAAATGTAAGCGGAATTCTGAGAACAATGGAAGAGTTCCGAAGCATTTTTAAACTTCAGCAGAATTCCGAGAACAATGGAAGAGTTCCGAAGCATACTTAAACTTCAGCGGAATTCCGAGAACAATGGAAGAGTTTCGAAGCATTTTTAAAAGTCAGCGGAATTCCGAGAACAATAGAAGAGTTGTGAAGCAATTTTAAGAGTCAGCGGAATTCCGAGAACAATGGAAGAGTTCCGAAGCATTTTTAAAAGTCAGCGGAATTCCGAGAACAATTTAAGAGTTCTGAAGCATTTTTAAACATCAGCGGAATTTTGAAAACAATGGAAGATTTCCGAAGCATTTTTAAAAGTCAGCGGAATTCTGAGAACAATAGAAGAGTTGTGAAGCATTTTTAAGCGTCAGCGGAATTCCGAGAACAATGGAAGAGTTCCGAAGCATTCTTAAACTTCAGCGGAATTCAAAGAACAATGGAAGAGTTCCGAAGCATTTTTAAAAGTCAGCAGAATTCCGAGAACAATAGAAGAGTTCAGAAGCATTTTTAAAAGTCAGCGGAATTCCGAGAACAATAGAAGAGTTCAGAAGCATTTTTAAACTTCAGCAGAATTCCTGGATCAATGGAAGAGTTCCGAAGCATTTTTAAAAGTCAGCAGAATTACGAGAACAATAGAAGGGTACCAAAGCATGTTTAAACTTCAGCGGAATTCTGAGAACAATGTAAGAGTTCCGAAGCATTTTTAAACTTCACCGGAATTCCGAGAACAATGGAAGAGTTCCGAAGCATTTTTAAACGTCAGCGGAATTTTGAAAACAATGGAAGATTTCCGAAGCATTTTTAAACTTCAGCAGAATTCCTGGATCAATGGAAGAGTTCCGAAGCATTTTTAAAAGTCAGCAGAATTCCGAGAACAATAGAAGGGTACCAAAGCATGTTTAAACTTCAGCGGAATTCTGAGAACAATGTAAGAGTTCCGAAGCATTTTTAAACTTCACCGGAATTCCGAGAACAATGGAAGAGTTCTGAAGCATTTTTAAACGTCAGTGGAATTTTGAAAACAATGGAAGATTTCCGAAGCATTTTTAAACGTCAGCAGAATTCTG
Source organism: Phyllobates terribilis (assembly GCF_046119375.1). Taxonomy (NCBI): domain Eukaryota; kingdom Metazoa; phylum Chordata; class Amphibia; order Anura; family Dendrobatidae; genus Phyllobates; species Phyllobates terribilis. The sequence continues at coordinate 5,961,218 of NW_027362788.1, read as the reverse complement.
CGAACACTGGAAGAGTTCCGAAGCATTTTTAAACTTCAGCGGAATTTGGAGAACAATCGAAGAGTTCCGAAGCATTTTTAAAAGTCAGCGGAATTCCGAGAACACTGGAAGAGTTCCGAAGCATTTTTAAACTTCAGCGGAATTTGGAGAACAATCAAAGAGTTCCGAAGCATTTTTAAAAGTCAGCGGAATTCCGAGAACAATGGAAGAGTTGTGAAGCATTTTTAAACGTCAGCGGAATTCCGAGAACAATGGAAGAGTTCCGAAGCATTTTTAAACGTCAGCGGAATTCCGAGAACAATGGAAGAGTTCTGAAGCCTTTTTAAATGTCAGCGGAATTCCGAGAACAATGGAAGACTTCTGAAGCATTTTTAAATGTCAGCGGAATTCTGAGAACAATGGAAGAGTTCCGAAGCATTTTTAAACTTCAGCGGAATTTGGAGAACAATCAAAGAGTTCCGAAGCATTTTTAAAAGTCAGCGGAATTCCGAGAACAATGGAAGAGTTGTGAAGCATTTTTAAACGTCAGCGGAATTCCGAGAACAATGGAAGAGTTCCGAAGCATTTTTAAACGTCAGCGGAATTCCGAGAACAATGGAAGAGCTCTGAAGCCTTTTTAAATGTCAGCGGAATTCCGAGAGCAATGGAAGACTTCTGAAGCATTTTTAAATGTCAGCGGAATTCTGAGAACAATGGAAGAGTTCCGAAGCATTTTTAAACTTCAGCAGAATTCCGAGAACAATGGAATAGTTCCGAAGTATACTTAAACTTCAGCGGAATTCCGAGAACAATGGAAGAATTCTGAAGCATTTTTAAAAGTCAGCGGAATACTGAGAACAATGGAAGAGTTGTGAAGCATTTTTAAACGTCAGCGGAATTCCAGAACAATGGAAGAGTTCCGAAGCATTTTTAAATGTCAGCGGAATTCCGAGAACAATGGAAGAGTTCTGAAGCATTTTTAAACGTCAGCGGATTTTGAAAACAATGGAAGATTTCCGAAGCATTTTTAAACGTCAGCGGAATTTGGAGAACAATCGAAGAGTTCCGAAGCATTTTTAAACTTCACCGGAATTTGGAGAACAATCGAAGAGTTCCGAAGCAATTTTAAAAGTCAGCGGAATTCCGAGAACAATGGAAGAGTTGTGAAGCATTTTTAAACGTCAGTGGAATTCCAAGAACAATGGAAGAGTTCCGAAGCATTTTTAAATGTCAGCGGAATTCTGAGAACAATGGAAGAGTTCCGAAGCATTTTTAAACTTCAGCAGAATTCCGAGAACAATGGAAGAGTTCCGAAGCATACTTAAACTTCAGCGGAATTCCGAGAACAATGGAAGAGTTCAGAAGCATTTTTAAAAGTCAGCGGAATTCCGAGAACAATGGAAGAGTTGTGAAGCATTTTTAAACGTCAGCGGAATTCCGAGAACAATGGAAGAGTTCCGAAGCATTTTTAAACGTCAGCGGAATTGCAAGAACAATGGAAGAGTTCTGAAGCCTTTTTAAATGTCAGCGTAATTCCGAGAACAATGGAAGAGTTCTGAAGCCTTTTTAAATGTCAGCGTAATTCCGAGAACAATGGAAGAGTTCCGAAGCATTTTTAAACTTCAGCAGAATTCCGAGAACACTGGAAGAGTTCCGAAGCATTTTTAAAAGTCAGCGGAATTCCGAGAACAATGGAAGAGTTGTGAAGCATTTTTAAACGTCAGCGGAATTCCGAGAACAATGGAAGAGTTCCGAAGCATTTTTAAACGTCAGCGGAATTCCGAGAACAATGGAAGAGTTCTGAAGCCTTTTTAAATGTCAGCGGAATTCCGAGAACAATGGAAGACTTCTGAAGCATTTTTAAATGTCAGCGGAATTCTGAGAACAATGGAAGAGTTCCGAAGCATTTTTAAACTTCAGCGGAATTTGGAGAACAATCAAAGAGTTCCGAAGCATTTTTAAAAGTCAGCGGAATTCCGAGAACAATGGAAGAGTTGTGAAGCATTTTTAAACGTCAGCGGAATTCCCAGAACAATGGAAGAGTTCCGAAGCATTTTTAAACGTCAGCGGAATTCCGAGAACAATGGAAGAGCTCTGAAGCCTTTTTAAATGTCAGCGGAATTCCGAGAGCAATGGAAGACTTCTGAAGCATTTTTAAATGTCAGCGGAATTCTGAGAACAATGGAAGAGTTCCGAAGCATTTTTAAACTTCAGCAGAATTCCGAGAACAATGGAATAGTTCCGAAGTATACTTAAACTTCAGCGGAATTCCGAGAACAATGGAAGAATTCTGAAGCATTTTTAAAAGTCAGCGGAATACTGAGAACAATGGAAGAGTTGTGAAGCATTTTTAAACGTCAGCGGAATTCCAGAACAATGGAAGAGTTCCGAAGCATTTTTAAATGTCAGCGGAATTCCGAGAACAATGGAAGAGTTCTGAAGCATTTTTAAACGTCAGCGGATTTTGAAAACAATGGAAGATTTCCGAAGCATTTTTAAACGTCAGCGGAATTTGGAGAACAATCGAAGAGTTCCGAAGCATTTTTAAACTTCAACGGAATTTGGAGAACAATCGAAGAGTTCCGAAGCAATTTTAAAAGTAAGCGGAATTCCGAGAACAATGGAAGAGTTGTGAAGCATTTTTAAACGTCAGTGGAATTCCAAGAACAATGGAAGAGTTCCGAAGCATTTTTAAATGTCAGCGGAATTCTGAGAACAATGGAAGAGTTCCGAAGCATTTTTAAACTTCAGCAGAATTCCGAGAACAATGGAATAGTTCCGAAGTATACTTAAACTTCAGCGGAATTCCGAGAACAATGGAAGAATTCTGAAGCATTTTTAAAAGTCAGCGGAATACTGAGAACAATGGAAGAGTTGTGAAGCATTTTTAAACGTCAGCGGAATTCCAGAACAATGGAAGAGTTCCGAAGCATTTTTAAACTTCAGCAGAATTCCGAGAACAATGGAAGAGTTCCGAAGCATTCTTAAACTTCAGCGGAATTCCGAAAACAATGGAAGAGTTCCGAAGCATTTTTAAATGTCAGCGGAATTCCGAGAACAATAGAATAGTTGTGAAGCATTTTTAAGCGTCAGTGGAATTCCGAGAACAATGGAAGAGTTCCGAAGCATTTTTAAACTTCAGCAGAATTCCGAGAACAATGGAAGAGTTCCGAAGCATACTTAAACTTCAGCGGAATTCCGAGAACAATGGAAGAGTTTCGAAGCATTTTTAAAAGTCAGCGGAATTCCGAGAACAATAGAAGAGTTGTGAAGCAATTTTAAGAGTCAGCGGAATTCGAGAACAATGGAAGAGTTCCGAAGCATTTTTAAACGTCAGCGGAATTCCGAGAACAATGGAAGAGTTCCGAAGCATTTTTAAACTTCAGCGGAATTTGGAGAACAATCGAAGAGTTCCGAAGCATTTTTAAAAGTCAGCGGAATTCCGAGAACAATGGAAGCTTTGTGAAGCATTTTTCAACGTCAGCGGAATTCCGAGAACAATGGAAGAGTTCCGAAGCATTTTTAAACGTCAGCAGAATTCCGAGAACAATGGAAGAGTTCCGAAGCATTTTTAAACTTCAGCAGAATTCCGAGAACAATGGAAGAGATCCGAAGCATACTTAAACTTCAGCAGAATTCCGAGAACAATGCAAGAGTTCTGAAGCATTTTTTAAAGTCAGCGGAATAACGAGAACAATGGAAGAGTTGTGAAGCATTTTTAAACGTCAGCGGAATTCCAGAACAATGGAAGAGTTCCGAAGCATTTTTAAATGTCAGCGGAATTCCGAGAACAATGGAAGAGTTCTGAAGCATTTTTAAACGTCAGCGGATTTTGAAAACAATGGAAGATTTCCGAAGCATTTTTAAACGTCAGCGGAATTCTGTGAACACTGGAAGAGTTCCGAAGCATTTTTAAACTTCAGCGGAATTTGGAGAACAATCGAAGAGTTCCGAATCAATTTTAAAAGTCAGCGGAATTCTGAGAACAATGGAAGAGTTGTGAAGCATTTTTTAACGTCAGTGGAATTCCAAGAACAATGGAAGAGTTCCGAAGCATTTTTAAACGTCAGCGGAATTCCGAGAACAATGGAAGAGTTCCGAAGCATTTTTAAATGTAAGCGGAATTCTGAGAACAATGGAAGAGTTCCGAAGCATTTTTAAACTTCAGCAGAATTCCGAGAACAATGGAAGAGTTCCGAAGCATACTTAAACTTCAGCGGAATTCCGAGAACAATGGAAGAGTTCAGAAGCATTTTTAAACGTCAGCGGAATTCCGAGAACAATGGAAGAGTTTCGAAGCATTTTTAAAAGTCAGCGGAATTCCGAGAACAATAGAAGAGTTGTGAAGCAATTTTAAGAGTCAGCGGAATTCCGAGAACAATGGAAGAGTTCCGAAGCATTTTTAAAAGTCAGCGGAATTCCGAGAACAATTTAAGAGTTCTGAAGCATTTTTAAACATCAGCGGAATTTTGAAAACAATGGAAGATTTCCGAAGCATTTTTAAAAGTCAGCGGAATTCTGAGAACAATAGAAGAGTTGTGAAGCATTTTTAAGCGTCAGCGGAATTCCGAGAACAATGGAAGAGTTCCGAAGCATTCTTAAACTTCAGCGGAATTCAAAGAACAATGGAAGAGTTCCGAAGCATTTTTAAAAGTCAGCAGAATTCCGAGAACAATAGAAGAGTTCAGAAGCATTTTTAAACTTCAGCAGAATTCCTGGATCAATGGAAGAGTTCCGAAGCATTTTTAAAAGTCAGCAGAATTACGAGAACAATAGAAGGGTACCAAAGCATGTTTAAACTTCAGCGGAATTATGAGAACAATGTAAGAGTTCCGAAGCATTTTTAAACTTCACCGGAATTCCGAGAACAATGGAAGAGTTCCGAAGCATTTTTAAACGTCAGCGGAATTTTGAAAACAATGGAAGATTTCCGAAGCATTTTTAAACTTCAGCAGAATTCCTGGATCAATGGAAGAGTTCCGAAGCATTTTTAAAAGTCAGCAGAATTCCGAGAACAATAGAAGGGTACCAAAGCATGTTTAAACTTCAGCGGAATTCTGAGAACAATGTAAGAGTTCCGAAGCATTTTTAAACTTCACCGGAATTCCGAGAACAATGGAAGAGTTCTGAAGCATTTTTAAACGTCAGTGGAATTTTGAAAACAATGGAAGATTTCCGAAGCATTTTTAAACGTCAGCAGAATTCTGCGAACACTGGAAGAGTTCCGAAGCATTTTTAAACTTCAGCGGAATTTGGAGAACAATCGAAGAGTTCCGAAGCATTTTTAAAAGTCAGCGGAATTCCGAGAACACTGGAAGAGTTCCGAAGCATTTTTAAACTTCAGCGGAATTTGGAGAACAATCAAAGAGTTCCGAAGCATTTTTAAAAGTCAGCGGAATTCCGAGAACAATGGAAGAGTTGTGAAGCATTTTTAAACGTCAGCGGAATTCCGAGAACAATGGAAGAGTTCCGAAGCATTTTTAAACGTCAGCGGAATTCCGAGAACAATGGAAGAGTTCTGAAGCCTTTTTAAATGTCAGCGGAATTCCGAGAACAATGGAAGACTTCTGAAGCATTTTTAAATGTCAGCGGAATTCTGAGAACAATGGAAGAGTTCCGAAGCATTTTTAAACTTCAGCGGAATTTGGAGAACAATCAAAGAGTTCCGAAGCATTTTTAAAAGTCAGCGGAATTCCGAGAACAATGGAAGAGTTGTGAAGCATTTTTAAACGTCAGCGGAATTCCGAGAACAATGGAAGAGTTCCGAAGCATTTTTAAACGTCAGCGGAATTCCGAGAACAATGGAAGAGCTCTGAAGCCTTTTTAAATGTCAGCGGAATTCTGAGAACAATGGAAGAGTTCCGAAGCATTTTTAAACTTCAGCAGAATTCCGAGAACAATGGAATAGTTCCGAAGTATACTTAAACTTCAGCGGAATTCCGAGAACAATGGAAGAATTCTGAAGCATTTTTAAAAGTCAGCGGAATACTGAGAACAATGGAAGAGTTGTGAAGCATTTTTAAACGTCAGCGGAATTCCAGAACAATGGAAGAGTTCCGAAGCATTTTTAAATGTCAGCGGAATTCCGAGAACAATGGAAGAGTTCTGAAGCATTTTTAAACGTCAGCGGATTTTGAAAACAATGGAAGATTTCCGAAGCATTTTTAAACGTCAGCGGAATTTGGAGAACAATCGAAGAGTTCCGAAGCATTTTTAAACTTCAACGGAATTTGGAGAACAATCGAAGAGTTCCGAAGCAATTTTAAAAGTAAGCGGAATTCCGAGAACAATGGAAGAGTTGTGAAGCATTTTTAAACGTCAGTGGAATTCCAAGAACAATGGAAGAGTTCCGAAGCATTTTTAAATGTCAGCGGAATTCTGAGAACAATGGAAGAGTTCCGAAGCATTTTTAAACTTCAGCAGAATTCCGAGAACAATGGAAGAGTTGCGAAGCATACTTAAACTTCAGCGGAATTCCGAGAACAATGGAAGAGTTCAGAAGCATTTTTAAAAGTCAGCGGAATTCCGAGAACAATGGAAGAGTTGTGAAGCATTTTTAAACGTCAGCGGAATTCCGAGAACAATGGAAGAGTTCCGAAGCATTTTTAAACGTCAGCGGAATTCCAAGAACAATGGAAGAGTTCTGAAGCCTTTTTAAATGTCAGCGTAATTCCGAGAACAATGGAAGAGTTCCGAAGCATTTTTAAACTTCAGCAGAATTCCGAGAACAATGGAAGAGTTCCGAAGCATTCTTAAACTTCAGCGGAATTCCGAAAACAATGGAAGAGTTCCGAAGCATTTTTAAATGTCAGCGGAATTCCGAGAACAATAGAATAGTTGTGAAGCATTTTTAAGCGTCAGCGGAATTCCGAGAACAATGGAAGAGTTCCGAAGCATTTTTAAACTTCAGCAGAATTCCGAGAACAATGGAAGAGTTCCGAAGCATACTTAAACTTCAGCGGAATTCCGAGAACAATGGAAGAGTTTCGAAGCATTTTTAAAAGTCAGCGGAATTCCGAGAACAATAGAAGAGTTGTGAAGCAATTTTAAGAGTCAGCGGAATTCGAGAACAATGGAAGAGTTCCGAAGCATTTTTAAACGTCAGCGGAATTCCGAGAACAATGGAAGAGTTCCGAAGCATTTTTAAACTTCAGCGGAATTTGGAGAACAATCGAAGAGTTCCGAAGCATTTTTAAAAGTCAGCGGAATTCCGAGAACAATGGAAGCTTTGTGAAGCATTTTTCAACGTCAGCGGAATTCCGAGAACAATGGAAGAGTTCCGAAGCATTTTTAAACGTCAGCGGAATTCCGAGAACAATGGAAGAGTTCTGAAGCCTTTTTAAATGTCAGCGGAATTCCGAGAACAATGGAAGAGTTCCGAAGCATTTTTAAATGTCAGCGGAATTCTGAGAACAATGGAAGAGTTCCGAAGCATTTTTAAACTTCAGCAGAATTCCGAGAACAATGGAAGAGATCCGAAGCATACTTAAACTTCAGCAGAATTCCGAGAACAATGGAAGAGTTCTGAAGCATTTTTTAAAGTCAGCGGAATAACGAGAACAATGGAAGAGTTGTGAAGCATTTTTAAACGTCAGCGGAATTCCAGAACAATGGAAGAGTTCCGAAGCATTTTTAAATGTCAGCGGAATTCCGAGAACACTGGAAGAGTTCCGAAGCATTTTTAAACTTCAGCGGAATTTGGAGAACAATCGAAGAGTTCCGAATCAATTTTAAAAGTCAGCGGAATTCTGAGAACAATGGAAGAGTTGTGAAGCATTTTTTAACGTCAGTGGAATTCCAAGAACAATGGAAGAGTTCCGAAGCATTTTTAAACGTCAGCGGAATTCCGAGAACAATGGAAGAGTTCCGAAGCATTTTTAAATGTAAGCGGAATTCTGAGAACAATGGAAGAGTTCCGAAGCATTTTTAAACTTCAGCAGAATTCCGAGAACAATGGAAGAGTTCCGAAGCATACTTAAACTTCAGCGGAATTCCGAGAACAATGGAAGAGTTTCGAAGCATTTTTAAAAGTCAGCGGAATTCCGAGAACAATAGAAGAGTTGTGAAGCAATTTTAAGAGTCAGCGGAATTCCGAGAACAATGGAAGAGTTCCGAAGCATTTTTAAAAGTCAGCGGAATTCCGAGAACAATTTAAGAGTTCTGAAGCATTTTTAAACATCAGCGGAATTTTGAAAACAATGGAAGATTTCCGAAGCATTTTTAAAAGTCAGCGGAATTCTGAGAACAATAGAAGAGTTGTGAAGCATTTTTAAGCGTCAGCGGAATTCCGAGAACAATGGAAGAGTTCCGAAGCATTCTTAAACTTCAGCGGAATTCAAAGAACAATGGAAGAGTTCCGAAGCATTTTTAAAAGTCAGCAGAATTCCGAGAACAATAGAAGAGTTCAGAAGCATTTTTAAACTTCAGCAGAATTCCTGGATCAATGGAAGAGTTCCGAAGCATTTTTAAAAGTCAGCAGAATTCCGAGAACAATAGAAGGGTACCAAAGCATGTTTAAACTTCAGCGGAATTCTGAGAACAATGTAAGAGTTCCGAAGCATTTTTAAACTTCACCGGAATTCCGAGAACAATGGAAGAGTTCCGAAGCATTTTTAAACGTCAGCGGAATTTTGAAAACAATGGAAGATTTCCGAAGCATTTTTAAACTTCAGCAGAATTCCTGGATCAATGGAAGAGTTCCGAAGCATTTTTAAAAGTCAGCAGAATTCCGAGAACAATAGAAGGGTACCAAAGCATGTTTAAACTTCAGCGGAATTCTGAGAACAATGTAAGAGTTCCGAAGCATTTTTAAACTTCACCGGAATTCCGAGAACAATGGAAGAGTTCTGAAGCATTTTTAAACGTCAGTGGAATTTTGAAAACAATGGAAGATTTCCGAAGCATTTTTAAACGTCAGCAGAATTCTGCGAACACTGGAAGAGTTCCGAAGCATTTTTAAACTTCAGCGGAATTTGGAGAACAATCGAAGAGTTCCGAAGCATTTTTAAAAGTCAGCGGAATTCCGAGAACACTGGAAGAGTTCGGAAGCATTTTTAAACTTCAGCGGAATTTGGAGAACAATCAAAGAGTTCCGAAGCATTTTTAAAAGTCAGCGGAATTCCGAGAACAATGGAAGAGTTGTGAAGCATTTTTAAACGTCAGCGGAATTCAGAGAAGAATGGAAGAGTTCCGAAGCATTTTTAAACGTCAGCGGAATTCCGAGAACAATGGAAGAGTTCTGAAGCCTTTTTAAATGTCAGCGGAATTCCGAGAACAATGGAAGACTTCTGAAGCATTTTTAAATGTCAGCGGAATTCTGAGAACAATGGAAGAGTTCCGAAGCATTTTTAAACTTCAGCGGAATTTGGAGAACAATCAAAGAGTTCCGAAGCATTTTTAAAAGTCAGCGGAATTCCGAGAACAATGGAAGAGTTGTGAAGCATTTTTAAACGTCAGCGGAATTCCCAGAACAATGGAAGAGTTCCGAAGCATTTTTAAACGTCAGCGGAATTCCGAGAACAATGGAAGAGCTCTGAAGCCTTTTTAAATGTCAGCGGAATTCCGAGAGCAATGGAAGACTTCTGAAGCATTTTTAAATGTCAGCGGAATTCTGAGAACAATGGAAGAGTTCCGAAGCATTTTTAAACTTCAGCAGAATTCCGAGAACAATGGAATAGTTCCGAAGTATACTTAAACTTCAGCGGAATTCCGAGAACAATGGAAGAATTCTGAAGCATTTTTAAAAGTCAGCGGAATACTGAGAACAATTGAAGAGTTGTGAAGCATTTTTAAACGTCAGCGGAATTCCAGAACAATGGAAGAGTTCCGAAGCATACTTAAACTTCAGCGGAATTCCGAGAACAATGGAAGAGTTTCGAAGCATTTTTAAAAGTCAGCGGAATTCCGAGAAAAATAGAAGAGTTGTGAAGCAATTTTAAGAGTCAGCGGAATTCGAGAACAATGGAAGAGTTCCGAAGCATTTTTAATCGTCAGCGGAATTCCGAGAACAATGGAAGAGTTCCGAAGCATTTTTAAACTTCAGCGGAATTTGGAGAACAATCGAAGAGTTCCGAAGCATTTTTAAAAGTCAGCGGAATTCCGAGAACAATGGAAGCTTTGTGAAGCATTTTTCAACGTCAGCGGAATTCCGAGAACAATGGAAGAGTTCCGAAGCATTTTTAAACGTCAGCGGAATTCCGAGAACAATGGAAGAGTTCTGAAGCCTTTTTAAATGTCAGCGGAATTCCGAGAACAATGGAAGAGTTCCGAAGCATTTTTAAATGTCAGCGGAATTCTGAGAACAATGGAAGAGTTCCGAAGCATTTTTAAACTTCAGCAGAATTCCGAGAACAATGGAAGAGATCCGAAGCATACTTAAACTTCAGCAGAATTCCGAGAACAATGGAAGAGTTCTGAAGCATTTTTTAAAGTCAGCGGAATAACGAGAACAATGGAAGAGTTGTGAAGCATTTTTAAACGTCAGCGGAATTCCAGAACAATGGAAGAGTTCCGAAGCATTTTTAAATGTCAGCGGAATTCCGAGAACAATGGAAGAGTTCTGAAGCATTTTTAAACGTCAGCGGATTTTGAAAACAATGGAAGATTTCCGAAGCATTTTTAAACGTCAGCGGAATTCTGTGAACACTGGAAGAGTTCCGAAGCATTTTTAAACTTCAGCGGAATTTGGAGAACAATCGAAGAGTTCCGAATCAATTTTAAAAGTCAGCGGAATTCTGAGAACAATGGAAGAGTTGTGAAGCATTTTTTAACGTCAGTGGAATTCCAAGAACAATGGAAGAGTTCCGAAGCATTTTTAAACGTCAGCGGAATTCCGAGAACAATGGAAGAGTTCCGAAGCATTTTTAAATGTAAGCGGAATTCTGAGAACAATGGAAGAGTTCCGAAGCATTTTTAAACTTCAGCAGAATTCCGAGAACAATGGAAGAGTTCCGAAGCATACTTAAACTTCAGCGGAATTCCGAGAACAATGGAAGAGTTTCGAAGCATTTTTAAAAGTCAGCGGAATTCCGAGAACAATAGAAGAGTTGTGAAGCAATTTTAAGAGTCAGCGGAATTCCGAGAACAATGGAAGAGTTCCGAAGCATTTTTAAAAGTCAGCGGAATTCCGAGAACAATTTAAGAGTTCTGAAGCATTTTTAAACATCAGCGGAATTTTGAAAACAATGGAAGATTTCCGAAGCATTTTTAAAAGTCAGCGGAATTCTGAGAACAATAGAAGAGTTGTGAAGCATTTTTAAGCGTCAGCGGAATTCCGAGAACAATGGAAGAGTTCCGAAGCATTCTTAAACTTCAGCGGAATTCAAAGAACAATGGAAGAGTTCCGAAGCATTTTTAAAAGTCAGCAGAATTCCGAGAACAATAGAAGAGTTCAGAAGCATTTTTAAACTTCAGCAGAATTCCTGGATCAATGGAAGAGTTCCGAAGCATTTTTAAAAGTCAGCAGAATTCCGAGAACAATAGAAGGGTACCAAAGCATGTTTAAACTTCAGCGGAATTCTGAGAACAATGTAAGAGTTCCGAAGCATTTTTAAACTTCACCGGAATTCCGAGAACAATGGAAGAGTTCCGAAGCATTTTTAAACGTCAGCGGAATTTTGAAAACAATGGAAGATTTCCGAAGCATTTTTAAACTTCAGCAGAATTCCTGGATCAATGGAAGAGTTCCGAAGCATTTTTAAAAGTCAGCAGAATTCCGAGAACAATAGAAGGGTACCAAAGCATGTTTAAACTTCAGCGGAATTCTGAGAACAATGTAAGAGTTCCGAAGCATTTTTAAACTTCACCGGAATTCCGAGAACAATGGAAGAGTTCTGAAGCATTTTTAAACGTCAGTGGAATTTTGAAAACAATGGAAGATTTCCGAAGCATTTTTAAACGTCAGCAGAATTCTGCGAACACTGGAAGAGTTCCGAAGCATTTTTAAACTTCAGCGGAATTTGGAGAACAATCGAAGAGTTCCGAAGCATTTTTAAAAGTCAGCGGAATTCCGAGAACACTGGAAGAGTTCCGAAGCATTTTTAAACTTCAGCGGAATTTGGAGAACAATCAAAGAGTTCCGAAGCATTTTTAAAAGTCAGCGGAATTCCGAGAACAATGGAAGAGTTGTGAAGCATTTTTAAACGTCAGCGGAATTCCGAGAACAATGGAAGAGTTCCGAAGCATTTTTAAACGTCAGCGGAATTCCGAGAACAATGGAAGAGTTCTGAAGCCTTTTTAAATGTCAGCGGAATTCCGAGAACAATGGAAGACTTCTGAAGCATTTTTAAATGTCAGCGGAATTCTGAGAACAATGGAAGAGTTCCGAAGCATTTTTAAACTTCAGCGGAATTTGGAGAAGAATCAAAGAGTTCCGAAGCATTTTTAAAAGTCAGCGGAATTCCGAGAACAATGGAAGAGTTGTGAAGCATTTTTAAACGTCAGCGGAATTCCGAGAACAATGGAAGAGTTCCGAAGCATTTTTAAACGTCAGCGGAATTCCGAGAACAATGGAAGAGCTCTGAAGCCTTTTTAAATGTCAGCGGAATTCCGAGAACAATGGAAGAATTCTGAAGCATTTTTAAAAGTCAGCGGAATACTGAGAACAATGGAAGAGTTGTGAAGCATTTTTAAACGTCAGCGGAATTCCACAACAATGGAAGAGTTCCGAAGCATTTTTAAATGTCAGCGGAATTCCGAGAACAATGGAAGAGTTCTGAAGCATTTTTAAACGTCAGCGGATTTTGAAAACAATGGAAGATTTCCGAAGCATTTTTAAACGTCAGCGGAATTTGGAGAACAATCGAAGAGTTCCGAAGCATTTTTAAACTTCAACGGAATTTGGAGAACAATCGAAGAGTTCCGAAGCAATTTTAAAAGTAAGCGGAATTCCGAGAACAATGGAAGAGTTGTGAAGCATTTTTAAACGTCAGTGGAATTCCAAGAACAATGGAAGAGTTCCGAAGCATTTTTAAATGTCAGCGGAATTCTGAGAACAATGGAAGAGTTCCGAAGCATTTTTAAACTTCAGCAGAATTCCGAGAACAATGGAAGAGTTGCGAAGCATACTTAAACTTCAGCGGAATTCCGAGAACAATGGAAGAGTTCAGAAGCATTTTTAAAAGTCAGCGGAATTCCGAGAACAATGGAAGAGTTGTGAAGCATTTTTAAACGTCAGCGGAATTCCGAGAACAATGGAAGAGTTCCGAAGCATTTTTAAACGTCAGCGGAATTCCAAGAACAATGGAAGAGTTCTGAAGCCTTTTTAAATGTCAGCGTAATTCCGAGAACAATGGAAGAGTTCCGAAGCATTTTTAAACTTCAGCAGAATTCCGAGAACAATGGAAGAGTTCCGAAGCATTCTTAAACTTCAGCGGAATTCCGAAAACAATGGAAGAGTTCCGAAGCATTTTTAAATGTCAGCGGAATTCCGAGAACAATAGAATAGTTGTGAAGCATTTTTAAGCGTCAGCGGAATTCCGAGAACAATGGAAGAGTTCCGAAGCATTTTTAAACTTCAGCAGAATTCCGAGAACAATGGAAGAGTTCCGAAGCATACTTAAACTTCAGCGGAATTCCGAGAACAATGGAAGAGTTTCGAAGCATTTTTAAAAGTCAGCGGAATTCCGAGAACAATAGAAGAGTTGTGAAGCAATTTTAAGAGTCAGCGGAATTCGAGAACAATGGAAGAGTTCCGAAGCATTTTTAAACGTCAGCGGAATTCCGAGAACAATGGAAGAGTTCCGAAGCATTTTTAAACTTCAGCGGAATTTGGAGAACAATCGAAGAGTTCCGAAGCATTTTTAAAAGTCAGCGGAATTCCGAGAACAATGGAAGCTTTGTGAAGCATTTTTCAACGTCAGCGGAATTCCGAGAACAATGGAAGAGTTCCGAAGCATTTTTAAACGTCAGCGGAATTCCGAGAACAATGGAAGAGTTCTGAAGCCTTTTTAAATGTCAGCGGAATTCCGAGAACAATGGAAGAGTTCCGAAGCATTTTTAAATGTCAGCGGAATTCTGAGAACAATGGAAGAGTTCCGAAGCATTTTTAAACTTCAGCAGAATTCCGAGAACAATGGAAGAGATCCGAAGCATACTTAAACTTCAGCAGAATTCCGAGAACAATGGAAGAGTTCTGAAGCATTTTTTAAAGTCAGCGGAATAACGAGAACAATGGAAGAGTTGTGAAGCATTTTTAAACGTCAGCGGAATTCCAGAACAATGGAAGAGTTCCGAAGCATTTTTAAATGTCAGCGGAATTCCGAGAACAATGGAAGAGTTCTGAAGCATTTTTAAACGTCAGCGGATTTTGAAAACAATGGAAGATTTCCGAAGCATTTTTAAACGTCAGCGGAATTCTGTGAACACTGGAAGAGTTCCGAAGCATTTTTAAACTTCAGCGGAATTTGGAGAACAATCGAAGAGTTCCGAATCAATTTTAAAAGTCAGCGGAATTCTGAGAACAATGGAAGAGTTGTGAAGCATTTTTTAACGTCAGTGGAATTCCAAGAACAATGGAAGAGTTCCGAAGCATTTTTAAACGTCAGCGGAATTCCGAGAACAATGGAAGAGTTCCGAAGCATTTTTAAATGTAAGCGGAATTCTGAGAACAATGGAAGAGTTCCGAAGCATTTTTAAACTTCAGCAGAATTCCGAGAACAATGGAAGAGTTCCGAAGCATACTTAAACTTCAGCGGAATTCCGAGAACAATGGAAGAGTTTCGAAGCATTTTTAAAAGTCAGCGGAATTCCGAGAACAATAGAAGAGTTGTGAAGCAATTTTAAGAGTCAGCGGAATTCCGAGAACAATGGAAGAGTTCCGAAGCATTTTTAAAAGTCAGCGGAATTCCGAGAACAATTTAAGAGTTCTGAAGCATTTTTAAACATCAGCGGAATTTTGAAAACAATGGAAGATTTCCGAAGCATTTTTAAAAGTCAGCGGAATTCTGAGAACAATAGAAGAGTTGTGAAGCATTTTTAAGCGTCAGCGGAATTCCGAGAACAATGGAAGAGTTCCGAAGCATTCTTAAACTTCAGCGGAATTCAAAGAACAATGGAAGAGTTCCGAAGCATTTTTAAAAGTCAGCAGAATTCCGAGAACAATAGAAGAGTTCAGAAGCATTTTTAAACTTCAGCAGAATTCCTGGATCAATGGAAGAGTTCCGAAGCATTTTTAAAAGTCAGCAGAATTCCGAGAACAATAGAAGGGTACCAAAGCATGTTTAAACTTCAGCGGAATTCTGAGAACAATGTAAGAGTTCCGAAGCATTTTTAAACTTCACCGGAATTCCGAGAACAATGGAAGAGTTCCGAAGCATTTTTAAACGTCAGCGGAATTTTGAAAACAATGGAAGATTTCCGAAGCATTTTTAAACTTCAGCAGAATTCCTGGATCAATGGAAGAGTTCCGAAGCATTTTTAAAAGTCAGCAGAATTCCGAGAACAATAGAAGGGTACCAAAGCATGTTTAAACTTCAGCGGAATTCTGAGAACAATGTAAGAGTTCCGAAGCATTTTTAAACTTCACCGGAATTCCGAGAACAATGGAAGAGTTCTGAAGCATTTTTAAACGTCAGTGGAATTTTGAAAACAATGGAAGATTTCCGAAGCATTTTTAAACGTCAGCAGAATTCTGCGAACACTGGAAGAGTTCCGAAGCATTTTTAAACTTCAGCGGAATTTGGAGAACAATCGAAGAGTTCCGAAGCATTTTTAAAAGTCAGCGGAATTCCGAGAACACTGGAAGAGTTCGGAAGCATTTTTAAACTTCAGCGGAATTTGGAGAACAATCAAAGAGTTCCGAAGCATTTTTAAAAGTCAGCGGAATTCCGAGAACAATGGAAGAGTTGTGAAGCATTTTTAAACGTCAGCGGAATTCAGAGAAGAATGGAAGAGTTCCGAAGCATTTTTAAACGTCAGCGGAATTCCGAGAACAATGGAAGAGTTCTGAAGCCTTTTTAAATGTCAGCGGAATTCCGAGAACAATGGAAGACTTCTGAAGCATTTTTAAATGTCAGCGGAATTCTGAGAACAATGGAAGAGTTCCGAAGCATTTTTAAACTTCAGCGGAATTTGGAGAACAATCAAAGAGTTCCGAAGCATTTTTAAAAGTCAGCGGAATTCCGAGAACAATGGAAGAGTTGTGAAGCATTTTTAAACGTCAGCGGAATTCCGAGAACAATGGAAGAGTTCCGAAGCATTTTTAAACGTCAGCGGAATTCCGAGAACAATGGAAGAGCTCTGAAGCCTTTTTAAATGTCAGCGGAATTCCGAGAGCAATGGAAGACTTCTGAAGCATTTTTAAATGTCAGCGGAATTCTGAGAACAATGGAAGAGTTCCGAAGCATTTTTAAACTTCAGCAGAATTCCGAGAACAATGGAATAGTTCCGAAGTATACTTAAACTTCAGCGGAATTCCGAGAACAATGGAAGAATTCTGAAGCATTTTTAAAAGTCAGCGGAATACTGAGAACAATTGAAGAGTTGTGAAGCATTTTTAAACGTCAGCGGAATTCCAGAACAATGGAAGAGTTCCGAAGCATACTTAAACTTCAGCGGAATTCCGAGAACAATGGAAGAGTTTCGAAGCATTTTTAAAAGTCAGCGGAATTCCGAGAAAAATAGAAGAGTTGTGAAGCAATTTTAAGAGTCAGCGGAATTCGAGAACAATGGAAGAGTTCCGAAGCATTTTTAATCGTCAGCGGAATTCCGAGAACAATGGAAGAGTTCCGAAGCATTTTTAAACTTCAGCGGAATTTGGAGAACAATCGAAGAGTTCCGAAGCATTTTTAAAAGTCAGCGGAATTCCGAGAACAATGGAAGCTTTGTGAAGCATTTTTCAACGTCAGCGGAATTCCGAGAACAATGGAAGAGTTCCGAAGCATTTTTAAACGTCAGCGGAATTCCGAGAACAATGGAAGAGTTCTGAAGCCTTTTTAAATGTCAGCGGAATTCCGAGAACAATGGAAGAGTTCCGAAGCATTTTTAAATGTCAGCGGAATTCTGAGAACAATGGAAGAGTTCCGAAGCATTTTTAAACTTCAGCAGAATTCCGAGAACAATGGAAGAGATCCGAAGCATACTTAAACTTCAGCAGAATTCCGAGAACAATGGAAGAGTTCTGAAGCATTTTTTAAAGTCAGCGGAATAACGAGAACAATGGAAGAGTTGTGAAGCATTTTTAAACGTCAGCGGAATTCCAGAACAATGGAAGAGTTCCGAAGCATTTTTAAATGTCAGCGGAATTCCGAGAACAATGGAAGAGTTCTGAAGCATTTTTAAACGTCAGCGGATTTTGAAAACAATGGAAGATTTCCGAAGCATTTTTAAACGTCAGCGGAATTCTGTGAACACTGGAAGAGTTCCGAAGCATTTTTAAACTTCAGCGGAATTTGGAGAACAATCGAAGAGTTCCGAATCAATTTTAAAAGTCAGCGGAATTCTGACAACAATGGAAGAGTTGTGAAGCATTTTTTAACGTCAGTGGAATTCCAAGAACAATGGAAGAGTTCCGAAGCATTTTTAAACGTCAGCGGAATTCCGAGAACAATGGAAGAGTTCCGAAGCATTTTTAAATGTAAGCGGAATTCTGAGAACAATGGAAGAGTTCCGAAGCATTTTTAAACTTCAGCAGAATTCCGAGAACAATGGAAGAGTTCCGAAGCATACTTAAACTTCAGCGGAATTCCGAGAACAATGGAAGAGTTTCGAAGCATTTTTAAAAGTCAGCGGAATTCCGAGAACAATAGAAGAGTTGTGAAGCAATTTTAAGAGTCAGCGGAATTCCGAGAACAATGGAAGAGTTCCGAAGCATTTTTAAAAGTCAGCGGAATTCCGAGAACAATTTAAGAGTTCTGAAGCATTTTTAAACATCAGCGGAATTTTGAAAACAATGGAAGATTTCCGAAGCATTTTTAAAAGTCAGCGGAATTCTGAGAACAATAGAAGAGTTGTGAAGCATTTTTAAGCGTCAGCGGAATTCCGAGAACAATGGAAGAGTTCCGAAGCATTCTTAAACTTCAGCGGAATTCAAAGAACAATGGAAGAGTTCCGAAGCATTTTTAAAAGTCAGCAGAATTCCGAGAACAATAGAAGAGTTCAGAAGCATTTTTAAACTTCAGCAGAATTCCTGGATCAATGGAAGAGTTCCGAAGCATTTTTAAAAGTCAGCAGAATTCCGAGAACAATAGAAGGGTACCAAAGCATGTTTAAACTTCAGCGGAATTCTGAGAACAATGTAAGAGTTCCGAAGCATTTTTAAACTTCACCGGAATTCCGAGAACAATGGAAGAGTTCCGAAGCATTTTTAAACGTCAGCGGAATTTTGAAAACAATGGAAGATTTCCGAAGCATTTTTAAACTTCAGCAGAATTCCTGGATCAATGGAAGAGTTCCGAAGCATTTTTAAAAGTCAGCAGAATTCCGAGAACAATAGAAGGGTACCAAAGCATGTTTAAACTTCAGCGGAATTCTGAGAACAATGTAAGAGTTCCGAAGCATTTTTAAACTTCACCGGAATTCCGAGAACAATGGAAGAGTTCTGAAGCATTTTTAAACGTCAGTGGAATTTTGAAAACAATGGAAGATTTCCGAAGCATTTTTAAACGTCAGCAGAATTCTGCGAACACTGGAAGAGTTCCGAAGCATTTTTAAACTTCAGCGGAATTTGGAGAACAATCGAAGAGTTCCGAAGCATTTTTAAAAGTCAGCGGAATTCCGAGAACACTGGAAGAGTTCCGAAGCATTTTTAAACTTCAGCGGAATTTGGAGAACAATCAAAGAGTTCCGAAGCATTTTTAAAAGTCAGCGGAATTCCGAGAACAATGGAAGAGTTGTGAAGCATTTTTAAACGTCAGCGGAATTCCGAGAACAATGGAAGAGTTCCGAAGCATTTTTAAACGTCAGCGGAATTCCGAGAACAATGGAAGAGTTCTGAAGCCTTTTTAAATGTCAGCGGAATTCCGAGAACAATGGAAGACTTCTGAAGCATTTTTAAATGTCAGCGGAATTCTGAGAACAATGGAAGAGTTCCGAAGCATTTTTAAACTTCAGCGGAATTTGGAGAACAATCAAAGAGTTCCGAAGCATTTTTAAAAGTCAGCGGAATTCCGAGAACAATGGAAGAGTTGTGAAGCATTTTTAAACGTCAGCGGAATTCCGAGAACAATGGAAGAGTTCCGAAGCATTTTTAAACGTCAGCGGAATTCCGAGAACAATGGAAGAGCTCTGAAGCCTTTTTAAATGTCAGCGGAATTCCGAGAGCAATGGAAGACTTCTGAAGCATTTTTAAATGTCAGCGGAATTCTGAGAACAATGGAAGAGTTCCGAAGCATTTTTAAACTTCAGCAGAATTCCGAGAACAATGGAATAGTTCCGAAGTATACTTAAACTTCAGCGGAATTCCGAGAACAATGGAAGAATTCTGAAGCATTTTTAAAAGTCAGCGGAATACTGAGAACAATGGAAGAGTTGTGAAGCATTTTTAAACGTCAGCGGAATTCCAGAACAATGGAAGAGTTCCGAAGCATTTTTAAACTTCAGCAGAATTCCGAGAACAATGGAAGAGTTCCGAAGCATTCTTAAACTTCAGCGGAATTCCGAAAACAATGGAAGAGTTCCGAAGCATTTTTAAATGTCAGCGGAATTCCGAGAACAATAGAATAGTTGTGAAGCATTTTTAAGCGTCAGCGGAATTCCGAGAACAATGGAAGAGTTCCGAAGCATTTTTAAACTTCAGCAGAATTCCGAGAACAATGGAAGAGTTCCGAAGCATACTTAAACTTCAGCGGAATTCCGAGAACAATGGAAGAGTTTCGAAGCATTTTTAAAAGTCAGCGGAATTCCGAGAACAATAGAAGAGTTGTGAAGCAATTTTAAGAGTCAGCGGAATTCGAGAACAATGGAAGAGTTCCGAAGCATTTTTAAACGTCAGCGGAATTCCGAGAACAATGGAAGAGTTCCGAAGCATTTTTAAACTTCAGCGGAATTTGGAGAACAATCGAAGAGTTCCGAAGCATTTTTAAAAGTCAGCGGAATTCCGAGAACAATGGAAGCTTTGTGAAGCATTTTTCAACGTCAGCGGAATTCCGAGAACAATGGAAGAGTTCCGAAGCATTTTTAAACGTCAGCGGAATTCCGAGAACAATGGAAGAGTTCCGAAGCATTTTTAAACTTCAGCAGAATTCCGAGAACAATGGAAGAGATCCGAAGCATACTTAAACTTCAGCAGAATTCCGAGAACAATGGAAGAGTTCTGAAGCATTTTTTAAAGTCAGCGGAATAACGAGAACAATGGAAGAGTTGTGAAGCATTTTTAAACGTCAGCGGAATTCCAGAACAATCGAAGAGTTCCGAAGCATTTTTAAATGTCAGCGGAATTCCGAGAACAATGGAAGAGTTCTGAAGCATTTTTAAACGTCAGCGGATTTTGAAAACAATGGAAGATTTCCGAAGCATTTTTAAACGTCAGCGGAATTCTGTGAACACTGGAAGAGTTCCGAAGCATTTTTAAACTTCAGCGGAATTTGGAGAACAATCGAAGAGTTCCGAATCAATTTTAAAAGTCAGCGGAATTCTGAGAACAATGGAAGAGTTGTGAAGCATTTTTTAACGTCAGTGGAATTCCAAGAACAATGGAAGAGTTCCGAAGCATTTTTAAACGTCAGCGGAATTCCGAGAACAATGGAAGAGTTCCGAAGCATTTTTAAATGTAAGCGGAATTCTGAGAACAATGGAAGAGTTCCGAAGCATTTTTAAACTTCAGCAGAATTCCGAGAACAATGGAAGAGTTCCGAAGCATACTTAAACTTCAGCGGAATTCCGAGAACAATGGAAGAGTTTCGAAGCATTTTTAAAAGTCAGCGGAATTCCGAGAACAATAGAAGAGTTGTGAAGCAATTTTAAGAGTCAGCGGAATTCCGAGAACAATGGAAGAGTTCCGAAGCATTTTTAAAAGTCAGCGGAATTCCGAGAACAATTTAAGAGTTCTGAAGCATTTTTAAACATCAGCGGAATTTTGAAAACAATGGAAGATTTCCGAAGCATTTTTAAAAGTCAGCGGAATTCTGAGAACAATAGAAGAGTTGTGAAGCATTTTTAAGCGTCAGCGGAATTCCGAGAACAATGGAAGAGTTCCGAAGCATTCTTAAACTTCAGCGGAATTCAAAGAACAATGGAAGAGTTCCGAAGCATTTTTAAAAGTCAGCAGAATTCCGAGAACAATAGAAGAGTTCAGAAGCATTTTTAAACTTCAGCAGAATTCCTGGATCAATGGAAGAGTTCCGAAGCATTTTTAAAAGTCAGCAGAATTACGAGAACAATAGAAGGGTACCAAAGCATGTTTAAACTTCAGCGGAATTCTGAGAACAATGTAAGAGTTCCGAAGCATTTTTAAACTTCACCGGAATTCCGAGAACAATGGAAGAGTTCCGAAGCATTTTTAAACGTCAGCGGAATTTTGAAAACAATGGAAGATTTCCGAAGCATTTTTAAACTTCAGCAGAATTCCTGGATCAATGGAAGAGTTCCGAAGCATTTTTAAAAGTCAGCAGAATTCCGAGAACAATAGAAGGGTACCAAAGCATGTTTAAACTTCAGCGGAATTCTGAGAACAATGTAAGAGTTCCGAAGCATTTTTAAACTTCACCGGAATTCCGAGAACAATGGAAGAGTTCTGAAGCATTTTTAAACGTCAGTGGAATTTTGAAAACAATGGAAGATTTCCGAAGCATTTTTAAACGTCAGCAGAATTCTGCGAACACTGGAAGAGTTCCGAAGCATTTTTAAACTTCAGCGGAATTTGGAGAACAATCGAAGAGTTCCGAAGCATTTTTAAAAGTCAGCGGAATTCCGAGAACACTGGAAGAGTTCCGAAGCATTTTTAAACTTCAGCGGAATTTGGAGAACAATCAAAGAGTTCCGAAGCATTTTTAAAAGTCAGCGGAATTCCGAGAACAATGGAAGAGTTGTGAAGCATTTTTAAACGTCAGCGGAATTCCGAGAACAATGGAAGAGTTCCGAAGCATTTTTAAACGTCAGCGGAATTCCGAGAACAATGGAAGAGTTCTGAAGCCTTTTTAAATGTCAGCGGAATTCCGAGAACAATGGAAGACTTCTGAAGCATTTTTAAATGTCAGCGGAATTCTGAGAACAATGGAAGAGTTCCGAAGCATTTTTAAACTTCAGCGGAATTTGGAGAACAATCAAAGAGTTCCGAAGCATTTTTAAAAGTCAGCGGAATTCCGAGAACAATGGAAGAGTTGTGAAGCATTTTTAAACGTCAGCGGAATTCCGAGAACAATGGAAGAGTTCCGAAGCATTTTTAAACGTCAGCGGAATTCCGAGAACAATGGAAGAGCTCTGAAGCCTTTTTAAATGTCAGCGGAATTCCGAGAGCAATGGAAGACTTCTGAAGCATTTTTAAATGTCAGCGGAATTCTGAGAACAATGGAAGAGTTCCGAAGCATTTTTAAACTTCAGCAGAATTCCGAGAACAATGGAATAGTTCCGAAGTATACTTAAACTTCAGCGGAATTCCGAGAACAATGGAAGAATTCTGAAGCATTTTTAAAAGTCAGCGGAATACTGAGAACAATGGAAGAGTTGTGAAGCATTTTTAAACGTCAGCGGAATTCCAGAACAATGGAAGAGTTCCGAAGCATTTTTAAATGTCAGCGGAATTCCGAGAACAATGGAAGAGTTCTGAAGCATTTTTAAACGTCAGCGGATTTTGAAAACAATGGAAGATTTCCGAAGCATTTTTAAACGTCAGCGGAATTTGGAGAACAATCGAAGAGTTCCGAAGCATTTTTAAACTTCAACGGAATTTGGAGAACAATCGAAGAGTTCCGAAGCAATTTTAAAAGTCAGCGGAATTCCGAGAACAATGGAAGAGTTGTGAAGCATTTTTAAACGTCAGTGGAATTCCAAGAACAATGGAAGAGTTCCGAAGCATTTTTAAATGTCAGCGGAATTCTGAGAACAATGGAAGAGTTCCGAAGCATTTTTAAACTTCAGCAGAATTCCGAGAACAATGGAAGAGTTCCGAAGCATACTTAAACTTCAGCGGAATTCCGAGAACAATGGA
This sequence comes from Phyllobates terribilis, assembly GCF_046119375.1. Lineage (NCBI taxonomy): Eukaryota > Metazoa > Chordata > Amphibia > Anura > Dendrobatidae > Phyllobates > Phyllobates terribilis. The sequence goes on along the minus strand of NW_027362788.1, from coordinate 5,938,159 downwards.
AGAGTTCAGAAGCATTTTTAAAAGTCAGCGGAATTCCGAGAACAATGGAAGAGTTGTGAAGCATTTTTAAACGTCAGCGGAATTCCGAGAACAATGGAAGAGTTCCGAAGCATTTTTAAACGTCAGCGGAATTGCAAGAACAATGGAAGAGTTCTGAAGCCTTTTTAAATGTCAGCGTAATTCCGAGAACAATGGAAGAGTTCTGAAGCCTTTTTAAATGTCAGCGTAATTCCGAGAACAATGGAAGAGTTCCGAAGCATTTTTAAACTTCAGCAGAATTCCGAGAACACTGGAAGAGTTCCGAAGCATTTTTAAAAGTCAGCGGAATTCCGAGAACAATGGAAGAGTTGTGAAGCATTTTTAAACGTCAGCGGAATTCCGAGAACAATGGAAGAGTTCCGAAGCATTTTTAAACGTCAGCGGAATTCCGAGAACAATGGAAGAGTTCTGAAGCCTTTTTAAATGTCAGCGGAATTCCGAGAACAATGGAAGACTTCTGAAGCATTTTTAAATGTCAGCGGAATTCTGAGAACAATGGAAGAGTTCCGAAGCATTTTTAAACTTCAGCGGAATTTGGAGAACAATCAAAGAGTTCCGAAGCATTTTTAAAAGTCAGCGGAATTCCGAGAACAATGGAAGAGTTGTGAAGCATTTTTAAACGTCAGCGGAATTCCCAGAACAATGGAAGAGTTCCGAAGCATTTTTAAACGTCAGCGGAATTCCGAGAACAATGGAAGAGCTCTGAAGCCTTTTTAAATGTCAGCGGAATTCCGAGAGCAATGGAAGACTTCTGAAGCATTTTTAAATGTCAGCGGAATTCTGAGAACAATGGAAGAGTTCCGAAGCATTTTTAAACTTCAGCAGAATTCCGAGAACAATGGAATAGTTCCGAAGTATACTTAAACTTCAGCGGAATTCCGAGAACAATGGAAGAATTCTGAAGCATTTTTAAAAGTCAGCGGAATACTGAGAACAATGGAAGAGTTGTGAAGCATTTTTAAACGTCAGCGGAATTCCAGAACAATGGAAGAGTTCCGAAGCATTTTTAAATGTCAGCGGAATTCCGAGAACAATGGAAGAGTTCTGAAGCATTTTTAAACGTCAGCGGATTTTGAAAACAATGGAAGATTTCCGAAGCATTTTTAAACGTCAGCGGAATTTGGAGAACAATCGAAGAGTTCCGAAGCATTTTTAAACTTCAACGGAATTTGGAGAACAATCGAAGAGTTCCGAAGCAATTTTAAAAGTAAGCGGAATTCCGAGAACAATGGAAGAGTTGTGAAGCATTTTTAAACGTCAGTGGAATTCCAAGAACAATGGAAGAGTTCCGAAGCATTTTTAAATGTCAGCGGAATTCTGAGAACAATGGAAGAGTTCCGAAGCATTTTTAAACTTCAGCAGAATTCCGAGAACAATGGAATAGTTCCGAAGTATACTTAAACTTCAGCGGAATTCCGAGAACAATGGAAGAATTCTGAAGCATTTTTAAAAGTCAGCGGAATACTGAGAACAATGGAAGAGTTGTGAAGCATTTTTAAACGTCAGCGGAATTCCAGAACAATGGAAGAGTTCCGAAGCATTTTTAAACTTCAGCAGAATTCCGAGAACAATGGAAGAGTTCCGAAGCATTCTTAAACTTCAGCGGAATTCCGAAAACAATGGAAGAGTTCCGAAGCATTTTTAAATGTCAGCGGAATTCCGAGAACAATAGAATAGTTGTGAAGCATTTTTAAGCGTCAGCGGAATTCCGAGAACAATGGAAGAGTTCCGAAGCATTTTTAAACTTCAGCAGAATTCCGAGAACAATGGAAGAGTTCCGAAGCATACTTAAACTTCAGCGGAATTCCGAGAACAATGGAAGAGTTTCGAAGCATTTTTAAAAGTCAGCGGAATTCCGAGAACAATAGAAGAGTTGTGAAGCAATTTTAAGAGTCAGCGGAATTCGAGAACAATGGAAGAGTTCCGAAGCATTTTTAAACGTCAGCGGAATTCCGAGAACAATGGAAGAGTTCCGAAGCATTTTTAAACTTCAGCGGAATTTGGAGAACAATCGAAGAGTTCCGAAGCATTTTTAAAAGTCAGCGGAATTCCGAGAACAATGGAAGCTTTGTGAAGCATTTTTCAACGTCAGCGGAATTCCGAGAACAATGGAAGAGTTCCGAAGCATTTTTAAACGTCAGCGGAATTCCGAGAACAATGGAAGAGTTCCGAAGCATTTTTAAACTTCAGCAGAATTCCGAGAACAATGGAAGAGATCCGAAGCATACTTAAACTTCAGCAGAATTCCGAGAACAATGGAAGAGTTCTGAAGCATTTTTTAAAGTCAGCGGAATAACGAGAACAATGGAAGAGTTGTGAAGCATTTTTAAACGTCAGCGGAATTCCAGAACAATGGAAGAGTTCCGAAGCATTTTTAAATGTCAGCGGAATTCCGAGAACAATGGAAGAGTTCTGAAGCATTTTTAAACGTCAGCGGATTTTGAAAACAATGGAAGATTTCCGAAGCATTTTTAAACGTCAGCGGAATTCTGTGAACACTGGAAGAGTTCCGAAGCATTTTTAAACTTCAGCGGAATTTGGAGAACAATCGAAGAGTTCCGAATCAATTTTAAAAGTCAGCGGAATTCTGAGAACAATGGAAGAGTTGTGAAGCATTTTTTAACGTCAGTGGAATTCCAAGAACAATGGAAGAGTTCCGAAGCATTTTTAAACGTCAGCGGAATTCCGAGAACAATGGAAGAGTTCCGAAGCATTTTTAAATGTAAGCGGAATTCTGAGAACAATGGAAGAGTTCCGAAGCATTTTTAAACTTCAGCAGAATTCCGAGAACAATGGAAGAGTTCCGAAGCATACTTAAACTTCAGCGGAATTCCGAGAACAATGGAAGAGTTTCGAAGCATTTTTAAAAGTCAGCGGAATTCCGAGAACAATAGAAGAGTTGTGAAGCAATTTTAAGAGTCAGCGGAATTCCGAGAACAATGGAAGAGTTCCGAAGCATTTTTAAAAGTCAGCGGAATTCCGAGAACAATTTAAGAGTTCTGAAGCATTTTTAAACATCAGCGGAATTTTGAAAACAATGGAAGATTTCCGAAGCATTTTTAAAAGTCAGCGGAATTCTGAGAACAATAGAAGAGTTGTGAAGCATTTTTAAGCGTCAGCGGAATTCCGAGAACAATGGAAGAGTTCCGAAGCATTCTTAAACTTCAGCGGAATTCAAAGAACAATGGAAGAGTTCCGAAGCATTTTTAAAAGTCAGCAGAATTCCGAGAACAATAGAAGAGTTCAGAAGCATTTTTAAACTTCAGCAGAATTCCTGGATCAATGGAAGAGTTCCGAAGCATTTTTAAAAGTCAGCAGAATTACGAGAACAATAGAAGGGTACCAAAGCATGTTTAAACTTCAGCGGAATTCTGAGAACAATGTAAGAGTTCCGAAGCATTTTTAAACTTCACCGGAATTCCGAGAACAATGGAAGAGTTCCGAAGCATTTTTAAACGTCAGCGGAATTTTGAAAACAATGGAAGATTTCCGAAGCATTTTTAAACTTCAGCAGAATTCCTGGATCAATGGAAGAGTTCCGAAGCATTTTTAAAAGTCAGCAGAATTCCGAGAACAATAGAAGGGTACCAAAGCATGTTTAAACTTCAGCGGAATTCTGAGAACAATGTAAGAGTTCCGAAGCATTTTTAAAGTTCACCGGAATTCCGAGAACAATGGAAGAGTTCTGAAGCATTTTTAAACGTCAGTGGAATTTTGAAAACAATGGAAGATTTCCGAAGCATTTTTAAACGTCAGCAGAATTCTGCGAACACTGGAAGAGTTCCGAAGCATTTTTAAACTTCAGCGGAATTTGGAGAACAATCGAAGAGTTCCGAAGCATTTTTAAAAGTCAGCGGAATTCCGAGAACACTGGAAGAGTTCCGAAGCATTTTTAAACTTCAGCGGAATTTGGAGAACAATCAAAGAGTTCCGAAGCATTTTTAAAAGTCAGCGGAATTCCGAGAACAATGGAAGAGTTGTGAAGCATTTTTAAACGTCAGCGGAATTCCGAGAACAATGGAAGAGTTCCGAAGCATTTTTAAACGTCAGCGGAATTCCGAGAACAATGGAAGAGTTCTGAAGCCTTTTTAAATGTCAGCGGAATTCCGAGAACAATGGAAGACTTCTGAAGCATTTTTAAATGTCAGCGGAATTCTGAGAACAATGGAAGAGTTCCGAAGCATTTTTAAACTTCAGCGGAATTTGGAGAACAATCAAAGAGTTCCGAAGCATTTTTAAAAGTCAGCGGAATTCCGAGAACAATGGAAGAGTTGTGAAGCATTTTTAAACGTCAGCGGAATTCCGAGAACAATGGAAGAGTTCCGAAGCATTTTTAAACGTCAGCGGAATTCCGAGAACAATGGAAGAGCTCTGAAGCCTTTTTAAATGTCAGCGGAATTCCGAGAGCAATGGAAGACTTCTGAAGCATTTTTAAATGTCAGCGGAATTCTGAGAACAATGGAAGAGTTCCGAAGCATTTTTAAACTTCAGCAGAATTCCGAGAACAATGGAATAGTTCCGAAGTATACTTAAACTTCAGCGGAATTCCGAGAACAATGGAAGAATTCTGAAGCATTTTTAAAAGTCAGCGGAATACTGAGAACAATGGAAGAGTTGTGAAGCATTTTTAAACGTCAGCGGAATTCCAGAACAATGGAAGAGTTCCGAAGCATTTTTAAATGTCAGCGGAATTCCGAGAACAATGGAAGAGTTCTGAAGCATTTTTAAACGTCAGCGGATTTTGAAAACAATGGAAGATTTCCGAAGCATTTTTAAACGTCAGCGGAATTTGGAGAACAATCGAAGAGTTCCGAAGCATTTTTAAACTTCAACGGAATTTGGAGAACAATCGAAGAGTTCCGAAGCAATTTTAAAAGTCAGCGGAATTCCGAGAACAATGGAAGAGTTGTGAAGCATTTTTAAACGTCAGTGGAATTCCAAGAACAATGGAAGAGTTCCGAAGCATTTTTAAATGTCAGCGGAATTCTGAGAACAATGGAAGAGTTCCGAAGCATTTTTAAACTTCAGCAGAATTCCGAGAACAATGGAAGAGTTCCGAAGCATACTTAAACTTCAGCGGAATTCCGAGAACAATGGAAGAGTTCAGAAGCATTTTTAAAAGTCAGCGGAATTCCGAGAACAATGGAAGAGTTGTGAAGCATTTTTAAACGTCAGCGGAATTCCGAGAACAATGGAAGAGTTCCGAAGCATTTTTAAACGTCAGCGGAATTGCAAGAACAATGGAAGAGTTCTGAAGCCTTTTTAAATGTCAGCGTAATTCCGAGAACAATGGAAGAGTTCTGAAGCCTTTTTAAATGTCAGCGTAATTCCGAGAACAATGGAAGAGTTCCGAAGCATTTTTAAACTTCAGCAGAATTCCGAGAACACTGGAAGAGTTCCGAAGCATTTTTAAAAGTCAGCGGAATTCCGAGAACAATGGAAGAGTTGTGAAGCATTTTTAAACGTCAGCGGAATTCCGAGAACAATGGAAGAGTTCCGAAGCATTTTTAAACGTCAGCGGAATTCCGAGAACAATGGAAGAGTTCTGAAGCCTTTTTAAATGTCAGCGGAATTCCGAGAACAATGGAAGACTTCTGAAGCATTTTTAAATGTCAGCGGAATTCTGAGAACAATGGAAGAGTTCCGAAGCATTTTTAAACTTCAGCGGAATTTGGAGAACAATCAAAGAGTTCCGAAGCATTTTTAAAAGTCAGCGGAATTCCGAGAACAATGGAAGAGTTGTGAAGCATTTTTAAACGTCAGCGGAATTCCCAGAACAATGGAAGAGTTCCGAAGCATTTTTAAACGTCAGCGGAATTCCGAGAACAATGGAAGAGCTCTGAAGCCTTTTTAAATGTCAGCGGAATTCCGAGAGCAATGGAAGACTTCTGAAGCATTTTTAAATGTCAGCGGAATTCTGAGAACAATGGAAGAGTTCCGAAGCATTTTTAAACTTCAGCAGAATTCCGAGAACAATGGAATAGTTCCGAAGTATACTTAAACTTCAGCGGAATTCCGAGAACAATGGAAGAATTCTGAAGCATTTTTAAAAGTCAGCGGAATACTGAGAACAATGGAAGAGTTGTGAAGCATTTTTAAACGTCAGCGGAATTCCAGAACAATGGAAGAGTTCCGAAGCATTTTTAAATGTCAGCGGAATTCCGAGAACAATGGAAGAGTTCTGAAGCATTTTTAAACGTCAGCGGATTTTGAAAACAATGGAAGATTTCCGAAGCATTTTTAAACGTCAGCGGAATTTGGAGAACAATCGAAGAGTTCCGAAGCATTTTTAAACTTCAACGGAATTTGGAGAACAATCGAAGAGTTCCGAAGCAATTTTAAAAGTAAGCGGAATTCCGAGAACAATGGAAGAGTTGTGAAGCATTTTTAAACGTCAGTGGAATTCCAAGAACAATGGAAGAGTTCCGAAGCATTTTTAAATGTCAGCGGAATTCTGAGAACAATGGAAGAGTTCCGAAGCATTTTTAAACTTCAGCAGAATTCCGAGAACAATGGAAGAGTTCCGAAGCATTTTTAAACGTCAGCGGAATTCCGAGAACAATGGAAGAGCTCTGAAGCCTTTTTAAATGTCAGCGGAATTCCGAGAGCAATGGAAGACTTCTGAAGCATTTTTAAATGTCAGCGGAATTCTGAGAACAATGGAAGAGTTCCGAAGCATTTTTAAACTTCAGCAGAATTCCGAGAACAATGGAATAGTTCCGAAGTATACTTAAACTTCAGCGGAATTCCGAGAACAATGGAAGAATTCTGAAGCATTTTTAAAAGTCAGCGGAATACTGAGAACAATGGAAGAGTTGTGAAGCATTTTTAAACGTCAGCGGAATTCCAGAACAATGGAAGAGTTCCGAAGCATTTTTAAATGTCAGCGGAATTCCGAGAACAATGGAAGAGTTCTGAAGCATTTTTAAACGTCAGCGGATTTTGAAAACAATGGAAGATTTCCGAAGCATTTTTAAACGTCAGCGGAATTTGGAGAACAATCGAAGAGTTCCGAAGCATTTTTAAACTTCAACGGAATTTGGAGAACAATCGAAGAGTTCCGAAGCAATTTTAAAAGTCAGCGGAATTCCGAGAACAATGGAAGAGTTGTGAAGCATTTTTAAACGTCAGTGGAATTCCAAGAACAATGGAAGAGTTCCGAAGCATTTTTAAATGTCAGCGGAATTCTGAGAACAATGGAAGAGTTCCGAAGCATTTTTAAACTTCAGCAGAATTCCGAGAACAATGGAAGAGTTCCGAAGCATACTTAAACTTCAGCGGAATTCCGAGAACAATGGAAGAGTTCAGAAGCATTTTTAAAAGTCAGCGGAATTCCGAGAACAATGGAAGAGTTGTGAAGCATTTTTAAACGTCAGCGGAATTCCGAGAACAATGGAAGAGTTCCGAAGCATTTTTAAACGTCAGCGGAATTGCAAGAACAATGGAAGAGTTCTGAAGCCTTTTTAAATGTCAGCGTAATTCCGAGAACAATGGAAGAGTTCTGAAGCCTTTTTAAATGTCAGCGTAATTCCGAGAACAATGGAAGAGTTCCGAAGCATTTTTAAACTTCAGCAGAATTCCGAGAACACTGGAAGAGTTCCGAAGCATTTTTAAAAGTCAGCGGAATTCCGAGAACAATGGAAGAGTTGTGAAGCATTTTTAAACGTCAGCGGAATTCCGAGAACAATGGAAGAGTTCCGAAGCATTTTTAAACGTCAGCGGAATTCCGAGAACAATGGAAGAGTTCTGAAGCCTTTTTAAATGTCAGCGGAATTCCGAGAACAATGGAAGACTTCTGAAGCATTTTTAAATGTCAGCGGAATTCTGAGAACAATGGAAGAGTTCCGAAGCATTTTTAAACTTCAGCGGAATTTGGAGAACAATCAAAGAGTTCCGAAGCATTTTTAAAAGTCAGCGGAATTCCGAGAACAATGGAAGAGTTGTGAAGCATTTTTAAACGTCAGCGGAATTCCCAGAACAATGGAAGAGTTCCGAAGCATTTTTAAACGTCAGCGGAATTCCGAGAACAATGGAAGAGCTCTGAAGCCTTTTTAAATGTCAGCGGAATTCCGAGAGCAATGGAAGACTTCTGAAGCATTTTTAAATGTCAGCGGAATTCTGAGAACAATGGAAGAGTTCCGAAGCATTTTTAAACTTCAGCAGAATTCCGAGAACAATGGAATAGTTCCGAAGTATACTTAAACTTCAGCGGAATTCCGAGAACAATGGAAGAATTCTGAAGCATTTTTAAAAGTCAGCGGAATACTGAGAACAATGGAAGAGTTGTGAAGCATTTTTAAACGTCAGCGGAATTCCAGAACAATGGAAGAGTTCCGAAGCATTTTTAAATGTCAGCGGAATTCCGAGAGCAATGGAAGAGTTCTGAAGCATTTTTAAACGTCAGCGGATTTTGAAAACAATGGAAGATTTCCGAAGCATTTTTAAACGTCAGCGGAATTTGGAGAACAATCGAAGAGTTCCGAAGCATTTTTAAACTTCAACGGAATTTGGAGAACAATCGAAGAGTTCCGAAGCAATTTTAAAAGTAAGCGGAATTCCGAGAACAATGGAAGAGTTGTGAAGCATTTTTAAACGTCAGTGGAATTCCAAGAACAATGGAAGAGTTCCGAAGCATTTTTAAATGTCAGCGGAATTCTGAGAACAATGGAAGAGTTCCGAAGCATTTTTAAACTTCAGCAGAATTCCGAGAACAATGGAAGAGTTCCGAAGCATACTTAAACTTCAGCGGAATTCCGAGAACAATGGAAGAGTTCAGAAGCATTTTTAAAAGTCAGCGGAATTCCGAGAACAATGGAAGAGTTGTGAAGCATTTTTAAACGTCAGCGGAATTCCGAGAACAATGGAAGAGTTCCGAAGCATTTTTAAACGTCAGCGGAATTCCAAGAACAATGGAAGAGTTCTGAAGCCTTTTTAAATGTCAGCGTAATTCCGAGAACAATGGAAGAGTTCCGAAGCATTTTTAAACTTCAGCAGAATTCCGAGAACAATGGAAGAGTTCCGAAGCATTCTTAAACTTCAGCGGAATTCCGAAAACAATGGAAGAGTTCCGAAGCATTTTTAAATGTCAGCGGAATTCCGAGAACAATAGAATAGTTGTGAAGCATTTTTAAGCGTCAGCGGAATTCCGAGAACAATGGAAGAGTTCCGAAGCATTTTTAAACTTCAGCAGAATTCCGAGAACAATGGAAGAGTTCCGAAGCATTTTTAAAAGTCAGCGGAATTCCGAGAACAATAGAAGAGTTCAGAAGCATTTTTAAACTTCAGCAGAATTCCTGGATCAATGGAAGAGTTACGAAGCATTTTTAAAAGTCAGCAGAATTCCGAGAAAAATAGAAGGGTACCAAAGCATTTTTAAACTTCAGCGGAATTTGGAGAACAATCAAAGAGTTCCGAAGCATTTTTAAAAGTCAGCGGAATTCCGAGAACAATGGAAGAGTTGTGAAGCATTTTTAAACGTCAGCGGAATTCCGAGAATAATGGAAGAGTTCCGAAGCATTTTTAAACGTCAGCGGAATTTTGAAAACAATGGAAGATTTCCGAAGCATTTTTAAACTTCAGCAGAATTCCTGGATCAATGGAATTCCGAGAACAATGGAAGAGTTCTGAAGCCTTTTTAAATGTCAGCGGAATTCCGAGAACAATGGAAGACTTCTGAAGCATTTTTAAATGTCAGCGGAATTCTGAGAACAATGGAAGAGTTCTGAAGCATTTTTAAGCGTCAGCGGATTTTGAAAACAATGGAAGATTTCCGAAGCATTTTTAAACGTCAGCGGAATTTGGAGAACAATCGAAGAGTTCCGAAGCATTTTTAAACTTCAACGGAATTTGGAGAACAATCGAAGAGTTCCGAAGCAATTTTAAAAGTCAGCGGAATTCCGAGAACAATGGAAGAGTTGTGAAGCATTTTTAAACGTCAGTGGAATTCCAAGAACAATGGAAGAGTTTCGAAGCATTCTTAAACTTCAGCAGAATTCCTGGATCAATGGAAGAGTTCCGAAGCATTTTTAAAAGTCAGCAGAATTCCGAGAACAATAGAAGAGTTCAGAAGCATTTTTAAACTTCAGCAGAATTCCTGGATCAATGGAAGAGTTCCGAAGCATTTTTAAAAGTCAGCAGAATTACGAGAACAATAGAAGGGTACCAAAGCATGTTTAAACTTCAGCGGAATTCTGAGAACAATGTAAGAGTTCCGAAGCATTTTTAAACTTCACCGGAATTCCGAGAACAATGGAAGAGTTCCGAAGCATTTTTAAACGTCAGCGGAATTTTGAAAACAATGGAAGATTTCCGAAGCATTTTTAAACTTCAGCAGAATTCCTGGATCAATGGAAGAGTTCCGAAGCATTTTTAAAAGTCAGCAGAATTCCGAGAACAATAGAAGGGTACCAAAGCATGTTTAAACTTCAGCGGAATTCTGAGAACAATGTAAGAGTTCCGAAGCATTTTTAAACTTCACCGGAATTCCGAGAACAATGGAAGAGTTCTGAAGCATTTTTAAACGTCAGTGGAATTTTGAAAACAATGGAAGATTTCCGAAGCATTTTTAAACGTCAGCAGAATTCTGCGAACACTGGAAGAGTTCCGAAGCATTTTTAAACTTCAGCGGAATTTGGAGAACAATCGAAGAGTTCCGAAGCATTTTTAAAAGTCAGCGGAATTCCGAGAACACTGGAAGAGTTCCGAAGCATTTTTAAACTTCAGCGGAATTTGGAGAACAATCAAAGAGTTCCGAAGCATTTTTAAAAGTCAGCGGAATTCCGAGAACAATGGAAGAGTTGTGAAGCATTTTTAAACGTCAGCGGAATTCCGAGAACAATGGAAGAGTTCCGAAGCATTTTTAAACGTCAGCGGAATTCCGAGAACAATGGAAGAGTTCTGAAGCCTTTTTAAATGTCAGCGGAATTCCGAGAACAATGGAAGACTTCTGAAGCATTTTTAAATGTCAGCGGAATTCTGAGAACAATGGAAGAGTTCCGAAGCATTTTTAAACTTCAGCGGAATTTGGAGAACAATCAAAGAGTTCCGAAGCATTTTTAAAAGTCAGCGGAATTCCGAGAACAATGGAAGAGTTGTGAAGCATTTTTAAACGTCAGCGGAATTCCCAGAACAATGGAAGAGTTCCGAAGCATTTTTAAACGTCAGCGGAATTCCGAGAACAATGGAAGAGCTCTGAAGCCTTTTTAAATGTCAGCGGAATTCCGAGAGCAATGGAAGACTTCTGAAGCATTTTTAAATGTCAGCGGAATTCTGAGAACAATGGAAGAGTTCCGAAGCATTTTTAAACTTCAGCAGAATTCCGAGAACAATGGAATAGTTCCGAAGTATACTTAAACTTCAGCGGAATTCCGAGAACAATGGAAGAATTCTGAAGCATTTTTAAAAGTCAGCGGAATACTGAGAACAATGGAAGAGTTGTGAAGCATTTTTAAACGTCAGCGGAATTCCAGAACAATGGAAGAGTTCCGAAGCATTTTTAAATGTCAGCGGAATTCCGAGAACAATGGAAGAGTTCTGAAGCATTTTTAAACGTCAGCGGATTTTGAAAACAATGGAAGATTTCCGAAGCATTTTTAAACGTCAGCGGAATTTGGAGAACAATCGAAGAGTTCCGAAGCATTTTTAAACTTCAACGGAATTTGGAGAACAATCGAAGAGTTCCGAAGCAATTTTAAAAGTCAGCGGAATTCCGAGAACAATGGAAGAGTTGTGAAGCATTTTTAAACGTCAGTGGAATTCCAAGAACAATGGAAGAGTTCCGAAGCATTTTTAAATGTCAGCGGAATTCTGAGAACAATGGAAGAGTTCCGAAGCATTTTTAAACTTCAGCAGAATTCCGAGAACAATGGAAGAGTTCCGAAGCATACTTAAACTTCAGCGGAATTCCGAGAACAATGGAAGAGTTCAGAAGCATTTTTAAAAGTCAGCGGAATTCCGAGAACAATGGAAGAGTTGTGAAGCATTTTTAAACGTCAGCGGAATTCCGAGAACAATGGAAGAGTTCCGAAGCATTTTTAAACGTCAGCGGAATTGCAAGAACAATGGAAGAGTTCTGAAGCCTTTTTAAATGTCAGCGTAATTCCGAGAACAATGGAAGAGTTCTGAAGCCTTTTTAAATGTCAGCGTAATTCCGAGAACAATGGAAGAGTTCCGAAGCATTTTTAAACTTCAGCAGAATTCCGAGAACACTGGAAGAGTTCCGAAGCATTTTTAAAAGTCAGCGGAATTCCGAGAACAATGGAAGAGTTGTGAAGCATTTTTAAACGTCAGCGGAATTCCGAGAACAATGGAAGAGTTCCGAAGCATTTTTAAACGTCAGCGGAATTCCGAGAACAATGGAAGAGTTCTGAAGCCTTTTTAAATGTCAGCGGAATTCCGAGAACAATGGAAGACTTCTGAAGCATTTTTAAATGTCAGCGGAATTCTGAGAACAATGGAAGAGTTCCGAAGCATTTTTAAACTTCAGCGGAATTTGGAGAACAATCAAAGAGTTCCGAAGCATTTTTAAAAGTCAGCGGAATTCCGAGAACAATGGAAGAGTTGTGAAGCATTTTTAAACGTCAGCGGAATTCCCAGAACAATGGAAGAGTTCCGAAGCATTTTTAAACGTCAGCGGAATTCCGAGAACAATGGAAGAGCTCTGAAGCCTTTTTAAATGTCAGCGGAATTCCGAGAGCAATGGAAGACTTCTGAAGCATTTTTAAATGTCAGCGGAATTCTGAGAACAATGGAAGAGTTCCGAAGCATTTTTAAACTTCAGCAGAATTCCGAGAACAATGGAATAGTTCCGAAGTATACTTAAACTTCAGCGGAATTCCGAGAACAATGGAAGAATTCTGAAGCATTTTTAAAAGTCAGCGGAATACTGAGAACAATGGAAGAGTTGTGAAGCATTTTTAAACGTCAGCGGAATTCCAGAACAATGGAAGAGTTCCGAAGCATTTTTAAATGTCAGCGGAATTCCGAGAACAATGGAAGAGTTCTGAAGCATTTTTAAACGTCAGCGGATTTTGAAAACAATGGAAGATTTCCGAAGCATTTTTAAACGTCAGCGGAATTTGGAGAACAATCGAAGAGTTCCGAAGCATTTTTAAACTTCAACGGAATTTGGAGAACAATCGAAGAGTTCCGAAGCAATTTTAAAAGTAAGCGGAATTCCGAGAACAATGGAAGAGTTGTGAAGCATTTTTAAACGTCAGTGGAATTCCAAGAACAATGGAAGAGTTCCGAAGCATTTTTAAATGTCAGCGGAATTCTGAGAACAATGGAAGAGTTCCGAAGCATTTTTAAACTTCAGCAGAATTCCGAGAACAATGGAAGAGTTCCGAAGCATACTTAAACTTCAGCGGAATTCCGAGAACAATGGAAGAGTTCAGAAGCATTTTTAAAAGTCAGCGGAATTCCGAGAACAATGGAAGAGTTGTGAAGCATTTTTAAACGTCAGCGGAATTCCGAGAACAATGGAAGAGTTCCGAAGCATTTTTAAACGTCAGCGGAATTCCAAGAACAATGGAAGAGTTCTGAAGCCTTTTTAAATGTCAGCGTAATTCCGAGAACAATGGAAGAGTTCCGAAGCATTTTTAAACTTCAGCAGAATTCCGAGAACAATGGAAGAGTTCCGAAGCATTCTTAAACTTCAGCGGAATTCCGAAAACAATGGAAGAGTTCCGAAGCATTTTTAATTGTCAGCGGAATTCCGAGAACAATAGAATAGTTGTGAAGCATTTTTAAGCGTCAGCGGAATTCCGAGAACAATGGAAGAGTTCCGAAGCATTTTTAAACTTCAGCAGAATTCCGAGAACAATGGAAGAGTTCCGAAGGATTTTTAAACTTCAGCAGAATTCCGAGAACAATGGAAGAGTTCCGAAGCATTCTTAAACTTCAGCGGAATTCCGAAAACAATGGAAGAGTTCCGAATCATTTTTAAATGTCAGCGGAATTCCGAGAACAATAGAAGAGTTGTGAAGCATTTTTAAGCGTCAGCGGAATTCCGACAACAATGGAAGAGTTCCGAAGCATTTTTAAAAGTCAGCGGAATTCTGAGAACAATAGAAGAGTTGTGAAGCATTTTTAAGCGTCAGCGGAATTCCGAGAACAATGGAAGAATTCCGAAGCATTTTTAAACTTCAAAACTTCAGCAGAATTCCGAGAACAATGGAAGAGTTCCGAAGCATTCTTAAACTTCACCGCAATTCCGAGAACAATGGAAGAGTTCCGAAGCATTTTTAAACGTCAGCGGAATTCCGAGAACAATGGAAGAGTTCTGAAGCATTTTTAAACGTCAGCGGAATTTTGAAAACAATGGAAGAATTCCGAAGCATTTTTAAACGTCAGCGGAATTCTGCGAACACTGGAAGAGTTCCGAAGCATTTTTAAAAGTCAGCGGAATTCTGAGAACAATAGAAGAGTTGTGAAGCATTTTTAAGCGTCAGCGGAATTCCGAGAACAATGGAAGAGTTCCGAAGCATTCTTAAACTTCAGCGGAATTCCGAGAACAATGGAAGAGTTCCGAAGCATTTTTAAAAGTCAGCGGAATTCCGAGAACAATAGAAGAGTTCAGAAGCATTTTTAAACTTCAGCAGAATTCCTGGATCAATGGAAGAGTTACGAAGCATTTTTAAAAGTCAGCAGAATTCCGAGAAAAATAGAAGGGTACCAAAGCATTTTTAAACTTCAGCGGAATTTGGAGAACAATCAAAGAGTTCCGAAGCATTTTTAAAAGTCAGCGGAATTCCGAGAACAATGGAAGAGTTGTGAAGCATTTTTAAACGTCAGCGGAATTCCGAGAATAATGGAAGAGTTCCGAAGCATTTTTAAACGTCAGCGGAATTTTGAAAACAATGGAAGATTTCCGAAGCATTTTTAAACTTCAGCAGAATTCCTGGATCAATGGAATTCCGAGAACAATGGAAGAGTTCTGAAGCCTTTTTAAATGTAAGCGGAATTCCGAGAACAATGGAAGACTTCTGAAGCATTTTTAAATGTCAGCGGAATTCTGAGAACAATGGAAGAGTTCTGAAGCATTTTTAAGCGTCAGCGGATTTTGAAAACAATGGAAGATTTCCGAAGCATTTTTAAACGTCAGCGGAATTTGGAGAACAATCGAAGAGTTCCGAAGCATTTTTAAACTTCAACGGAATTTGGAGAACAATCGAAGAGTTCCGAAGCAATTTTAAAAGTCAGCGGAATTCCGAGAACAATGGAAGAGTTGTGAAGCATTTTTAAACGTCAGTGGAATTCCAAGAACAATGGAAGAGTTCCGAAGCATTTTTAAATGTCAGCGGAATTCTGAGAACAATGGAAGAGTTCCGAAGCATTTTTAAACTTCAGCAGAATTCCGAGAACAATGGAAGAGTTCCGAAGCATACTTAAACTTCAGCGGAATTCCGAGAACAATGGAAGAGTTCAGAAGCATTTTTAAAAGTCAGCGGAATTCCGAGAACAATGGAAGAGTTGTGAAGCATTTTTAAACGTCAGCGGAATTCCGAGAACAATGGAAGAGTTCCGAAGCATTTTTAAACGTCAGCGGAATTGCAAGAACAATGGAAGAGTTCTGAAGCCTTTTTAAATGTCAGCGTAATTCCGAGAACAATGGAAGAGTTCTGAAGCCTTTTTAAATGTCAGCGTAATTCCGAGAACAATGGAAGAGTTCCGAAGCATTTTTAAACTTCAGCAGAATTCCGAGAACACTGGAAGAGTTCCGAAGCATTTTTAAAAGTCAGCGGAATTCCGAGAACAATGGAAGAGTTGTGAAGCATTTTTAAACGTCAGCGGAATTCCGAGAACAATGGAAGAGTTCCGAAGCATTTTTAAACGTCAGCGGAATTCCGAGAACAATGGAAGAGTTCTGAAGCCTTTTTAAATGTCAGCGGAATTCCGAGAACAATGGAAGACTTCTGAAGCATTTTTAAATGTCAGCGGAATTCTGAGAACAATGGAAGAGTTCCGAAGCATTTTTAAACTTCAGCGGAATTTGGAGAACAATCAAAGAGTTCCGAAGCATTTTTAAAAGTCAGCGGAATTCCGAGAACAATGGAAGAGTTGTGAAGCATTTTTAAACGTCATCGGAATTCCCAGAACAATGGAAGAGTTCCGAAGCATTTTTAAATGTCAGCGGAATTCCGAGAACAATGGAAGAGTTCTGAAGCATTTTTAAACGTCAGCGGATTTTGAAAACAATGGAAGATTTCCGAAGCATTTTTAAACGTCAGCGGAATTTGGAGAACAATCGAAGAGTTCCGAAGCATTTTTAAACTTCAACGGAATTTGGAGAACAATCGAAGAGTTCCGAAGCAATTTTAAAAGTAAGCGGAATTCCGAGAACAATGGAAGAGTTGTGAAGCATTTTTAAACGTCAGTGGAATTCCAAGAACAATGGAAGAGTTCCGAAGCATTTTTAAATGTCAGCGGAATTCTGAGAACAATGGAAGAGTTCCGAAGCATTTTTAAACTTCAGCAGAATTCCGAGAACAATGGAAGAGTTCCGAAGCATACTTAAACTTCAGCGGAATTCCGAGAACAATGGAAGAGTTCAGAAGCATTTTTAAAAGTCAGCGGAATTCCGAGAACAATGGAAGAGTTGTGAAGCATTTTTAAACGTCAGCGGAATTCCGAGAACAATGGAAGAGTTCCGAAGCATTTTTAAACGTCAGCGGAATTCCAAGAACAATGGAAGAGTTCTGAAGCCTTTTTAAATGTCAGCGTAATTCCGAGAACAATGGAAGAGTTCCGAAGCATTTTTAAACTTCAGCAGAATTCCGAGAACAATGGAAGAGTTCCGAAGCATTCTTAAACTTCAGCGGAATTCCGAAAACAATGGAAGAGTTCCGAAGCATTTTTAAATGTCAGCGGAATTCCGAGAACAATAGAATAGTTGTGAAGCATTTTTAAGCGTCAGCGGAATTCCGAGAACAATGGAAGAGTTCCGAAGCATTTTTAAACTTCAGCAGAATTCCGAGAACAATGGAAGAGTTCCGAAGCATTTTTAAACTTCAGCAGAATTCCGAGAACAATGGAAGAGTTCCGAAGCATTCTTAAACTTCAGCGGAATTCCGAAAACAATGGAAGAGTTCCGAATCATTTTTAAATGTCAGCGGAATTCCGAGAACAATAGAAGAGTTGTGAAGCATTTTTAAGCGTCAGCGGAATTCCGACAACAATGGAAGAGTTCCGAAGCATTTTTAAAAGTCAGCGGAATTCTGAGAACAATAGAAGAGTTGTGAAGCATTTTTAAGCGTCAGCGGAATTCCGAGAACAATGGAAGAATTCCGAAGCATTTTTAAACTTCAAAACTTCAGCAGAATTCCGAGAACAATGGAAGAGTTCCGAAGCATTCTTAAACTTCACCGCAATTCCGAGAACAATGGAAGAGTTCCGAAGCATTTTTAAACGTCAGCGGAATTCCGAGAACAATGGAAGAGTTCTGAAGCATTTTTAAACGTCAGCGGAATTTTGAAAACAATGGAAGAATTCCGAAGCATTTTTAAACGTCAGCGGAATTCTGCGAACACTGGAAGAGTTCCGAAGCATTTTTAAAAGTCAGCGGAATTCTGAGAACAATAGAAGAGTTGTGAAGCATTTTTAAGCGTCAGCGGAATTCCGAGAACAATGGAAGAGTTCCGAAGCCTTCTTAAACTTCAGCGGTATTCCGAGAACAATGGAAGAGTTCAGAAGCATTTTTAAACTTCAGCAGAATTCCTGGATCAATGGAAGAGTTACGAAGCATTTTTAAAAGTCAGCAGAATTCCGAGAACAATAGAAGGGTACCAAAGCATGTTTAAACTTCACCGGAATTCCGAGAACAATGGAAGAGTTCCGAAGCATTTTTAAACGTCAGCGGAATTTTGAAAACAATGGAAGATTTCCGAAGCATTTTTAAACTTCAGCAGAATTCCTGGATCAATGGAAGAGTTCCGAAGCATTTTTAAAAGTCAGCAGAATTCCGAGAACAATAGAAGGGTACCAAAGCATGTTTAAACTTCAGAGGAATTCTGAGAACAATGTAAGAGTTCCGAAGCATTTTTAAACTTCACCGGAATTCCGAGAACAATGGAAGAGTTCTGAAGCATTTTTAAACGTCAGTGGAATTTTGAAAACAATGGAAGATTTCCGAAGCATTTTTAAATGTCAGCAGAATTCTGCGAACACTGGAAGAGTTCCGAAGCATTTTTAAACTTCAGCGGAATTTGGAGAACAATCGAAGAGTTCCGAAGCATTTTTAAAAGTCAGCGGAATTCCGAGAACACTGGAAGAGTTCCGAAGCATTTTTAAACTTCAGCGGAATTTGGAGAACAATCAAAGAGTTCCGAAGCATTTTTAAAAGTCAGCGGAATTCCGAGAACAATGGAAGAGTTGTGAAGCATTTTTAAACGTCAGCGGAATTCCGAGAATAATGGAAGAGTTCCGAAGCATTTTTAAACGTCAGCGGAATTCCGAGAACAATGGAAGAGTTCTGAAGCCTTTTTAAATGTCAGCGGAATTCCGAGAACAATGGAAGACTTCTGAAGCATTTTTAAATGTCAGCGGAATTCTGAGAACAATGGAAGAGTTCTGAAGCATTTTTAAACGTCAGCGGATTTTGAAAACAATGGAAGATTTCCGAAGCATTTTTAAACGTCAGCGGAATTTGGAGAACAATCGAAGAGTTCCGAAGCATTTTTAAACTTCAACGGAATTTGGAGAACAATCGAAGAGTTCCGAAGCAATTTTAAAAGTCAGCGGAATTCCGAGAACAATGGAAGAGTTGTGAAGCATTTTTAAACGTCAGTGGAATTCCAAGAACAATGGAAGAGTTCCGAAGCATTTTTAAATGTCAGCGGAATTCTGAGAACAATGGAAGAGTTCCGAAGCATTTTTAAACTTCAGCAGAATTCCGAGAACAATGGAAGAGTTCCGAAGCATACTTAAACTTCAGCGGAATTCCGAGAACAATGGAAGAGTTCAGAAGCATTTTTAAAAGTCAGCGGAATTCCGAGAACAATGGAAGAGTTGTGAAACATTTTTAAACGTCAGTGGAATTCCGAGAACAATGGAAGAGTTCCGAAGCATTTTTAAACGTCAGCGGAATTCCAAGAACAATGGAAGAGTTCTGAAGCCTTTTTAAATGTCAGCGTAATTCCGAGAACAATGGAAGAGTTCCGAAGCATTTTTAAACTTCAGCAGAATTCCGAGAACAATGGAAGAGTTCCGAAGCATTCTTAAACTTCAGCGGAATTCCGAAAACAATGGAAGAGTTCCGAAGCATTTTTAAATGTCAGCGGAATTCCGAGAACAATAGAAGAGTTGTGAAGCATTTTTAAGCGTCAGCGGAATTCCGAGAACAATGGAAGAGTTCCGAAGCATTTTTAAATTTCAGCAGAATTCCGAGAACAATGGAAGAGTTCCGAAGCATTTTTAAACTTCAGCAGAATTCCGAGAACAATGGAAGAGTTCCGAAGCATTCTTAAACTTCAGCGGAATTCCGAAAACAATGGAAGAGTTCCGAATCATTTTTAAATGTCAGCGGAATTCCGAGAACAATAGAAGAGTTGTGAAGCATTTTTAAGCGTCAGCGGAATTCCGACAACAATGGAAGAGTTCCGAAGCATTTTTAAACGTCAGCGGAATTCCGAGAACAATGGAAGAGTTCTGAAGCCTTTTTAAATGTCAGCGGAATTCCGAGAACAATGGAAGACTTCTGAAGCATTTTTAAATGTCAGCGGAATTCTGAGAACAATGGAAGAGTTCCGAAGCATTTCTAAACTTCAGCGGAATTTGGAGAACAATCAAAGAGTTCCGAAGCATTTTTAAAAGTCAGCGGAATTCCGAGAACAATGGAAGAGTTGTGAAGCATTTTTAAACGTCAGCGGAATTCCGAGAACAATGGAAGAGTTCCGAAGCATTTTTAAACGTCAGCGGAATTCCGAGAACAATGGAAGAGCTCTGAAGCCTTTTTAAATGTCAGCGGAATTCCGAGAGCAATGGAAGACTTCTGAAGCATTTTTAAATGTCAGCGGAATTCTGAGAACAATGGAAGAGTTCCGAAGCATTTTTAAACTTCAGCAGAATTCCGAGAACAATGGAATAGTTCCGAAGTATACTTAAACTTCAGCGGAATTCCGAGAACAATGGAAGAATTCTGAAGCATTTTTAAAAGTCAGCGGAATACTGAGAACAATGGAAGAGTTGTGAAGCATTTTTAAACGTCAGCGGAATTCCAGAACAATGGAAGAGTTCCGAAGCATTTTTAAATGTCAGCGGAATTCCGAGAACAATGGAAGAGTTCTGAAGCATTTTTAAACGTCAGCGGATTTTGAAAACAATGGAAGATTTCCGAAGCATTTTTAAACGTCAGCGGAATTTGGAGAACAATCGAAGAGTTCCGAAGCATTTTTAAACTTCAACGGAATTTGGAGAACAATCGAAGAGTTCCGAAGCATTTTTAAAAGTAAGCGGAATTCCGAGAACAATGGAAGAGTTGTGAAGCATTTTTAAACGTCAGTGGAATTCCAAGAACAATGGAAGAGTTCCGAAGCATACTTAAACTTCAGCGGAATTCCGAGAACAATGGAAGAGTTCAGAAGCATTTTTAAAAGTCAGCGGAATTCCGAGAACAATGGAAGAGTTGTGAAGCATTTTTAAACGTCAGCGGAATTCCGAGAACAATGGAAGAGTTCCGAAGCATTTTTAAACGTCAGCGGAATTCCAAGAACAATGGAAGAGTTCTGAAGCCTTTTTAAATGTCAGCGTAATTCCGAGAACAATGGAAGAGTTCCGAAGCATTTTTAAACTTCAGCAGAATTCCGAGAACAATGGAAGAGTTCCGAAGCATTCTTAAACTTCAGCGGAATTCCGTAAACAATGGAAGAGTTCCGAAGCATTTTTAAATGTCAGCGGAATTCCGAGAACAATAGAATAGTTGTGAAGCATTTTTAAGCGTCAGCGGAATTCCGAGAACAATGGAAGAGTTCCGAAGCATTTTTAAACTTCAGCAGAATTCCGAGAACAATGGAAGAGTTCCGAAGCATACTTAAACTTCAGCGGAATTCCGAGAACAATGGAAGAGTTTCGAAGCATTTTTAAAAGTCAGCGGAATTCCGAGAACAATAGAAGAGTTGTGAAGCAATTTTAAGAGTCAGCGGAATTCGAGAACAATGGAAGAGTTCCGAAGCATTTTTAAACGTCAGCGGAATTCCGAGAACAATGGAAGAGTTCCGAAGCATTTTTAAACTTCAGCGGAATTTGGAGAACAATCGAAGAGTTCCGAAGCATTTTTAAAAGTCAGCGGAATTCCGAGAACAATGGAAGAGTTCCGAAGCATTTTTAAACGTCAGCGGAATTCCAAGAACAATGGAAGAGTTCTGAAGCCTTTTTAAATGTCAGCGTAATTCCGAGAACAATGGAAGAGTTCCGAAGCATTTTTAAACTTCAGCAGAATTCCGAGAACAATGGAAGAGTTCCGAAGCATTCTTAAACTTCAGCGGAATTCCGAAAACAATGGAAGAGTTCCGAAGCATTTTTAAATGTCAGCGGAATTCCGAGAACAATAGAAGAGTTGTGAAGCATTTTTAAGCGTCAGCGGAATTCCGAGAACAATGGAAGAGTTCCGAAGCATTTTTAAATTTCAGCAGAATTCCGAGAACAATGGAAGAGTTCCGAAGCATTTTTAAACTTCAGCAGAATTCCGAGAACAATGGAAGAGTTCCGAAGCATTCTTAAACTTCAGCGGAATTCCGAAAACAATGGAAGAGTTCCGAATCATTTTTAAATGTCAGCGGAATTCCGAGAACAATAGAAGAGTTGTGAAGCATTTTTAAGCGTCAGCGGAATTCCGACAACAATGGAAGAGTTCCGAAGCATTTTTAAACGTCAGCGGAATTCCGAGAACAATGGAAGAGTTCTGAAGCCTTTTTAAATGTCAGCGGAATTCCGAGAACAATGGAAGACTTCTGAAGCATTTTTAAATGTCAGCGGAATTCTGAGAACAATGGAAGAGTTCCGAAGCATTTTTAAACTTCAGCGGAATTTGGAGAACAATCAAAGAGTTCCGAAGCATTTTTAAAAGTCAGCGGAATTCCGAGAACAATGGAAGAGTTGTGAAGCATTTTTAAACGTCAGCGGAATTCCGAGAACAATGGAAGAGTTCCGAAGCATTTTTAAACGTCAGCGGAATTCCGAGAACAATGGAAGAGCTCTGAAGCCTTTTTAAATGTCAGCGGAATTCCGAGAGCAATGGAAGACTTCTGAAGCATTTTTAAATGTCAGCGGAATTCTGAGAACAATGGAAGAGTTCCGAAGCATTTTTAAACTTCAGCAGAATTCCGAGAACAATGGAATAGTTCCGAAGTATACTTAAACTTCAGCGGAATTCCGAGAACAATGGAAGAATTCTGAAGCATTTTTAAAAGTCAGCGGAATACTGAGAACAATGGAAGAGTTGTGAAGCATTTTTAAACGTCAGCGGAATTCCAGAACAATGGAAGAGTTCCGAAGCATTTTTAAATGTCAGCGGAATTCCGAGAACAATGGAAGAGTTCTGAAGCATTTTTAAACGTCAGCGGATTTTGAAAACAATGGAAGATTTCCGAAGCATTTTTAAACGTCAGCGGAATTTGGAGAACAATCGAAGAGTTCCGAAGCATTTTTAAACTTCAACGGAATTTGGAGAACAATCGAAGAGTTCCGAAGCAATTTTAAAAGTAAGCGGAATTCCGAGAACAATGGAAGAGTTGTGAAGCATTTTTAAACGTCAGTGGAATTCCAAGAACAATGGAAGAGTTCCGAAGCATTTTTAAATGTCAGCGGAATTCTGAGAACAATGGAAGAGTTCCGAAGCATTTTTAAACTTCAGCAGAATTCCGAGAACAATGGAAGAGTTCCGAAGCATACTTAAACTTCAGCGGAATTCCGAGAACAATGGAAGAGTTCAGAAGCATTTTTAAAAGTCAGCGGAATTCCGAGAACAATGGAAGAGTTCCGAAGCATTTTTAAACGTCAGCGGAATTCCAAGAACAATGGAAGAGTTCTGAAGCCTTTTTAAATGTCAGCGTAATTCCGAGAACAATGGAAGAGTTCCGAAGCATTTTTAAACTTCAGCAGAATTCCGAGAACAATGGAAGAGTTCCGAAGCATTCTTAAACTTCAGCGGAATTCCGAAAACAATGGAAGAGTTCCGAAGCATTTTTAAATGTCAGCGGAATTCCGAGAACAATAGAATAGTTGTGAAGCATTTTTAAGCGTCAGCAGAATTCCGAGAACAATGGAAGAGTTCCGAAGCATTTTTAAACTTCAGCAGAATTCCGAGAACAATGGAAGAGTTCCGAAGCATACTTAAACTTCAGCGGAATTCCGAGAACAATGGAAGAGTTTCGAAGCATTTTTAAAAGTCAGCGGAATTCCGAGAACAATAGAAGAGTTGTGAAGCAATTTTAAGAGTCAGCGGAATTCGAGAACAATGGAAGAGTTCCGAAGCATTTTTAAACGTCAGCGGAATTCCGAGAACAATGGAAGAGTTCCGAAGCATTTTTAAACTTCAGCGGAATTTGGAGAACAATCGAAGAGTTCCGAAGCATTTTTAAAAGTCAGCGGAATTCCGAGAACAATGGAAGCTTTGTGAAGCATTTTTCAACGTCAGCGGAATTCCGAGAACAATGGAAGAGTTCCGAAGCATTTTTAAACGTCAGCGGAATTCCGAGAACAATGGAAGAGTTCTGAAGCCTTTTTAAATGTCAGCGGAATTCCGAGAACAATGGAAGAGTTCCGAAGCATTTTTAAATGTCAGCGGAATTCTGAGAACAATGGAAGAGTTCCGAAGCATTTTTAAACTTCAGCAGAATTCCGAGAACAATGGAAGAGATCCGAAGCATACTTAAACTTCAGCAGAATTCCGAGAACAATGGAAGAGTTCTGAAGCATTTTTTAAAGTCAGCGGAATAACGAGAACAATGGAAGAGTTGTGAAGCATTTTTAAACGTCAGCGGAATTCCAGAACAATGGAAGAGTTCCGAAGCATTTTTAAATGTCAGCGGAATTCCGAGAACAATGGAAGAGTTCTGAAGCATTTTTAAACGTCAGCGGATTTTGAAAACAATGGAAGATTTCCGAAGCATTTTTAAACGTCAGCGGAATTCTGTGAACACTGGAAGAGTTCCGAAGCATTTTTAAACTTCAGCGGAATTTGGAGAACAATCGAAGAGTTCCGAATCAATTTTAAAAGTCAGCGGAATTCTGAGAACAATGGAAGAGTTGTGAAGCATTTTTTAACGTCAGTGGAATTCCAAGAACAATGGAAGAGTTCCGAAGCATTTTTAAACGTCAGCGGAATTCCGAGAACAATGGAAGAGTTCCGAAGCATTTTTAAATGTAAGCGGAATTCTGAGAACAATGGAAGAGTTCCGAAGCATTTTTAAACTTCAGCAGAATTCCGAGAACAATGGAAGAGTTCCGAAGCATACTTAAACTTCAGCGGAATTCCGAGAACAATATAAGAGTTTCGAAGCATTTTTAAAAGTCAGCGGAATTCCGAGAACAATAGAAGAGTTGTGAAGCAATTTTAAGAGTCAGCGGAATTCCGAGAACAATGGAAGAGTTCCGAAGCATTTTTAAAAGTCAGCGGAATTCCGAGAACAATTTAAGAGTTCTGAAGCATTTTTAAACATCAGCGGAATTTTGAAAACAATGGAAGATTTCCGAAGCATTTTTAAAAGTCAGCGGAATTCTGAGAACAATAGAAGAGTTGTGAAGCATTTTTAAGCGTCAGCGGAATTCCGAGAACAATGGAAGAGTTCCGAAGCATTCTTAAACTTCAGCGGAATTCAAAGAACAATGGAAGAGTTCCGAAGCATTTTTAAAAGTCAGCAGAATTCCGAGAACAATAGAAGAGTTCAGAAGCATTTTTAAACTTCAGCAGAATTCCTGGATCAATGGAAGAGTTCCGAAGCATTTTTAAAAGTCAGCAGAATTCCGAGAACAATAGAAGGGTACCAAAGCATGTTTAAACTTCAGCGGAATTCTGAGAACAATGTAAGAGTTCCGAAGCATTTTTAAACTTCACCGGAATTCCGAGAACAATGGAAGAGTTCCGAAGCATTTTTAAACGTCAGCGGAATTTTGAAAACAATGGAAGATTTCCGAAGCATTTTTAAACTTCAGCAGAATTCCTGGATCAATGGAAGAGTTCCGAAGCATTTTTAAAAGTCAGCAGAATTCCGAGAACAATAGAAGGGTACCAAAGCATGTTTAAACTTCAGCGGAATTCTGAGAACAATGTAAGAGTTCCGAAGCATTTTTAAACTTCACCGGAATTCCGAGAACAATGGAAGAGTTCTGAAGCATTTTTAAACGTCAGTGGAATTTTGAAAACAATGGAAGATTTCCGAAGCATTTTTAAACGTCAGCAGAATTCTGCGAACACTGGAAGAGTTCCGAAGCATTTTTAAACTTCAGCGGAATTTGGAGAACAATCGAAGAGTTCCGAAGCATTTTTAAAAGTCAGCGGAATTCCGAGAACACTGGAAGAGTTCCGAAGCATTTTTAAACTTCAGCGGAATTTGGAGAACAATCAAAGAGTTCCGAAGCATTTTTAAAAGTCAGCGGAATTCCGAGAACAATGGAAGAGTTGTGAAGCATTTTTAAACGTCAGCGGAATTCCGAGAACAATGGAAGAGTTCCGAAGCATTTTTAAACGTCAGCGGAATTCCGAGAACAATGGAAGAGTTCTGAAGCCTTTTTAAATGTCAGCGGAATTCCGAGAACAATGGAAGACTTCTGAAGCATTTTTAAATGTCAGCGGAATTCTGAGAACAATGGAAGAGTTCCGAAGCATTTTTAAACTTCAGCGGAATTTGGAGAACAATCAAAGAGTTCCGAAGCATTTTTAAAAGTCAGCGGAATTCCGAGAACAATGGAAGAGTTGTGAAGCATTTTTAAACGTCAGCGGAATTCCGAGAACAATGGAAGAGTTCCGAAGCATTTTTAAACGTCAGCGGAATTCCGAGAACAATGGAAGAGCTCTGAAGCCTTTTTAAATGTCAGCGGAATTCCGAGAGCAATGGAAGACTTCTGAAGCATTTTTAAATGTCAGCGGAATTCTGAGAACAATGGAAGAGTTCCGAAGCATTTTTAAACTTCAGCAGAATTCCGAGAACAATGGAATAGTTCCGAAGTATACTTAAACTTCAGCGGAATTCCGAGAACAATGGAAGAATTCTGAAGCATTTTTAAAAGTCAGCGGAATACTGAGAACAATGGAAGAGTTGTGAAGCATTTTTAAACGTCAGCGGAATTCCAGAACAATGGAAGAGTTCCGAAGCATTTTTAAATGTCAGCGGAATTCCGAGAACAATGGAAGAGTTCTGAAGCATTTTTAAACGTCAGCGGATTTTGAAAACAATGGAAGATTTCCAAAGCATTTTTAAACGTCAGCGGAATTTGGAGAACAATCGAAGAGTTCCGAAGCATTTTTAAACTTCAACGGAATTTGGAGAACAATCGAAGAGTTCCGAAGCAATTTTAAAAGTCAGCGGAATTCCGAGAACAATGGAAGAGTTGTGAAGCATTTTTAAACGTCAGTGGAATTCCAAGAACAATGGAAGAGTTCCGAAGCATTTTTAAATGTCAGCGGAATTCCGAGAACAATGGAAGAGTTCCGAAGCATTTTTAAACGTCAGCGGAATTCCAAGAACAATGGAAGAGTTCTGAAGCCTTTTTAAATGTCAGCGTAATTCCGAGAACAATGGAAGAGTTCTGAAGCCTTTTTAAATGTCAGCGTAATTCCGAGAACAATGGAAGAGTTCCGAAGCATTTTTAAACTTCAGCAGAATTCCGAGAACACTGGAAGAGTTCCGAAGCATTTTTAAAAGTCAGCGGAATTCCGAGAACAATGGAAGAGTTGTGAAGCATTTTTAAACGTCAGCGGAATTCCGAGAACAATGGAAGAGTTCCGAAGCATTTTTAAACGTCAGCGGAATTCCGAGAACAATGGAAGAGTTCTGAAGCCTTTTTAAATGTCAGCGGAATTCCGAGAACAATGGAAGACTTCTGAAGCATTTTTAAATGTCAGCGGAATTCTGAGAACAATGGAAGAGTTCCGAAGCATTTTTAAACTTCAGCGGAATTTGGAGAACAATCAAAGAGTTCCGAATCATTTTTAAAAGTCAGCGGAATTCCGAGAACAATGGAAGAGTTGTGAAGCATTTTTAAACGTCAGCGGAATTCCGAGAACAATGGAAGAGTTCCGAAGCATTTTTAAACGTCAGCGGAATTCCGAGAACAATGGAAGAGCTCTGAAGCCTTTTTAAATGTCAGCGGAATTCCGAGAGCAATGGAAGACTTCTGAAGCATTTTTAAATGTCAGCGGAATTCTGAGAACAATGGAAGAGTTCCGAAGCATTTTTAAACTTCAGCAGAATTCCGAGAACAATGGAATAGTTCCGAAGTATACTTAAACTTCAGCGGAATTCCGAGAACAATGGAAGAATTCTGAAGCATTTTTAAAAGTCAGCGGAATACTGAGAACAATGGAAGAGTTGTGAAGCATTTTTAAACGTCAGCGGAATTCCAGAACAATGGAAGAGTTCCGAAGCATTTTTAAATGTCAGCGGAATTCCGAGAACAATGGAAGAGTTCTGAAGCATTTTTAAACGTCAGCGGATTTTGAAAACAATGGAAGATTTCCGAAGCATTTTTAAACGTCAGCGGAATTTGGAGAACAATCGAAGAGTTCCGAAGCATTTTTAAACTTCAACGGAATTTGGAGAACAATCGAAGAGTTCCGAAGCAATTTTAAAAGTCAGCGGAATTCCGAGAACAATGGAAGAGTTGTGAAGCATTTTTAAACGTCAGTGGAATTCCAAGAACAATGGAAGAGTTCCGAAGCATTTTTAAATGTCAGCGGAATTCTGAGAACAATGGAAGAGTTCCGAAGCATTTTTAAACTTCAGCAGAATTCCGAGAACAATGGAAGAGTTCCGAAGCATTTTTAAACTTCAGCAGAATTCCGAGAACACTGGAAGAGTTCCGAAGCATTTTTAAAAGTCAGCGGAATTCCGAGAACAATGGAAGAGTTGTGAAGCATTTTTAAACGTCAGCGGAATTCCGAGAACAATGGAAGAGTTCCGAAGCATTTTTAAACGTCAGCGGAATTCCGAGAACAATGGAAGAGTTCTGAAGCCTTTTTAAATGTCAGCGGAATTCCGAGAACAATGGAAGACTTCTGAAGCATTTTTAAATGTCAGCGGAATTCTGAGAACAATGGAAGAGTTCCGAAGCATTTTTAAACTTCAGCGGAATTTGGAGAACAATCAAAGAGTTCCGAAGCATTTTTAAAAGTCAGCGGAATTCCGAGAACAATGGAAGAGTTGTGAAGCATTTTTAAACGTCAGCGGAATTCCGAGAACAATGGAAGAGTTCCGAAGCATTTTTAAACGTCAGCGGAATTCCAAGAACAATGGAAGAGTTCTGAAGCCTTTTTAAATGTCAGCGTAATTCCGAGAACAATGGAAGAGTTCCGAAGCATTTTTAAACTTCAGCAGAATTCCGAGAACAATGGAAGAGTTCCGAAGCATTCTTAAACTTCAGCGGAATTCCGAAAACAATGGAAGAGTTCCGAATCATTTTTAAATGTCAGCGGAATTCCGAGAACAATAGAAGAGTTGTGAAGCATTTTTAAGCGTCAGCGGAATTCCGACAACAATGGAAGAGTTCCGAAGCATTTTTAAAAGTCAGCGGAATTCCGAGAACAATGGAAGAGTTCCGAAGCATACTTAAACTTCAGCGGAATTCCGAGAACAATGGAAGAGTTTCGAAGCATTTTTAAAAGTCAGCGGAATTCCGAGAACAATAGAAGAGTTGTGAAGCAATTTTAAGAGTCAGCGGAATTCCGAGAACAATGGAAGAGTTCTGAAGCCTTTTTAAATGTCAGCGGAATTCCGAGAACAATGGAAGACTTCTGAAGCATTTTTAAATGTCAGCGGAATTCTGAGAACAATGGAAGAGTTCCGAAGCATTTTTAAACTTCAGCGGAATTTGGAGAACAATCAAAGAGTTCCGAATCATTTTTAAAAGTCAGCGGAATTCCGAGAACAATGGAAGAGTTGTGAAGCATTTTTAAACGTCAGCTTAATTCCGAGAACAATGGAAGAGTTCCGAAGCATTTTTAAACGTCAGCGGAATTCCGAGAACAATGGAAGAGCTCTGAAGCCTTTTTAAATGTCAGCGGAATTCCGAGAGCAATGGAAGACTTCTGAAGCATTTTTAAATGTCAGCGGAATTCTGAGAACAATGGAAGAGTTCCGAAGCATTTTTAAACTTCAGCAGAATTCCGAGAACAATGGAATAGTTCCGAAGTATACTTAAACTTCAGCGGAATTCCGAGAACAATGGAAGAATTCTGAAGCATTTTTAAAAGTCAGCGGAATACTGAGAACAATGGAAGAGTTGTGAAGCATTTTTAAACGTCAGCGGAATTCCAGAACAATGGAAGAGTTCCGAAGCATTTTTAAATGTCAGCGGAATTCCGAGAACAATGGAAGAGTTCTGAAGCATTTTTAAACGTCAGCGGATTTTGAAAACAATGGAAGATTTCCGAAGCATTTTTAAACGTCAGCGGAATTTGGAGAACAATCGAAGAGTTCCGAAGCATTTTTAAACTTCAACGGAATTTGGAGAACAATCGAAGAGTTCCGAAGCAATTTTAAAAGTCAGCGGAATTCCGAGAACAATGGAAGAGTTGTGAAGCATTTTTAAACGTCAGTGGAATTCCAAGAACAATGGAAGAGTTCCGAAGCATTTTTAAATGTCAGCGGAATTCTGAGAACAATGGAAGAGTTCCGAAGCATTTTTAAACTTCAGCAGAATTCCGAGAACAATGGAAGAGTTCCGAAGCATACTTAAACTTCAGCGGAATTCCGAGAACAATGGAAGAGTTCAGAAGCATTTTTAAAAGTCAGCGGAATTCCGAGAACAATGGAAGAGTTGTGAAGCATTTTTAAACGTCAGCGGAATTCCGAGAACAATGGAAGAGTTCCGAAGCATTTTTAAACGTCAGCGGAATTCCAAGAACAATGGAAGAGTTCTGAAGCCTTTTTAAATGTCAGCGTAATTCCGAGAACAATGGAAGAGTTCTGAAGCCTTTTTAAATGTCAGCGTAATTCCGAGAACAATGGAAGAGTTCCGAAGCATTTTTAAACTTCAGCAGAATTCCGAGAACACTGGAAGAGTTCCGAAGCATTTTTAAAAGTCAGCGGAATTCCGAGAACAATGGAAGAGTTGTGAAGCATTTTTAAACGTCAGCGGAATTCCGAGAACAATGGAAGAGTTCCGAAGCATTTTTAAACGTCAGCGGAATTCCGAGAACAATGGAAGAGTTCTGAAGCCTTTTTAAATGTCAGCGGAATTCCGAGAACAATGGAAGACTTCTGAAGCATTTTTAAATGTCAGCGGAATTCTGAGAACAATGGAAGAGTTCCGAAGCATTTTTAAACTTCAGCGGAATTTGGAGAACAATCAAAGAGTTCCGAAGCATTTTTAAAAGTCAGCGGAATTCCGAGAACAATGGAAGAGTTGTGAAGCATTTTTAAACGTCAGCGGAATTCCGAGAACAATGGAAGAGTTCCGAAGCATTTTTAAACGTCAGCGGAATTCCAAGAACAATGGAAGAGTTCTGAAGCCTTTTTAAATGTCAGCGTAATTCCGAGAACAATGGAAGAGTTCCGAAGCATTTTTAAACTTCAGCAGAATTCCGAGAACAATGGAAGAGTTCCGAAGCATTCTTAAACTTCAGCGGAATTCCGAAAACAATGGAAGAGTTCCGAATCATTTTTAAATGTCAGCGGAATTCCGAGAACAATAGAAGAGTTGTGAAGCATTTTTAAGCGTCAGCGGAATTCCGACAACAATGGAAGAGTTCCGAAGCATTTTTAAAAGTCAGCGGAATTCCGAGAACAATGGAAGAGTTCCGAAGCATACTTAAACTTCAGCGGAATTCCGAGAACAATGGAAGAGTTTCGAAGCATTTTTAAAAGTCAGCGGAATTCCGAGAACAATAGAAGAGTTGTGAAGCAATTTTAAGAGTCAGCGGAATTCGAGAACAATGGAAGAGTTCCGAAGCATTTTTAAACGTCAGCGGAATTCCGAGAACAATGGAAGAGTTCCGAAGCATTTTTAAACTTCAGCGGAATTTGGAGAACAATCGAAGAGTTCCGAAGCATTTTTAAAAGTCAGCGGAATTCCGAGAACAATGGAAGAGTTCCGAAGCATTTTTAAACGTCAGCGGAATTCCAAGAACAATGGAAGAGTTCTGAAGCCTTTTTAAATGTCAGCGTAATTCCGAGAACAATGGAAGAGTTCCGAAGCATTTTTAAACTTCAGCAGAATTCCGAGAACAATGGAAGAGTTCCGAAGCATTCTTAAACTTCAGCGGAATTCCGAAAACAATGGAAGAGTTCCGAAGCATTTTTAAATGTCAGCGGAATTCCGAGAACAATAGAAGAGTTGTGAAGCATTTTTAAGCGTCAGCGGAATTCCGAGAACAATGGAAGAGTTCCGAAGCATTTTTAAATTTCAGCAGAATTCCGAGAACAATGGAAGAGTTCCGAAGCATTTTTAAACTTCAGCAGAATTCCGAGAACAATGGAAGAGTTCCGAAGCATTCTTAAACTTCAGCGGAATTCCGAAAACAATGGAAGAGTTCCGAATCATTTTTAAATGTCAGCGGAATTCCGAGAACAATAGAAGAGTTGTGAAGCATTTTTAAGCGTCAGCGGAATTCCGACAACAATGGAAGAGTTCCGAAGCCTTTTTAAATGTCAGCGGAATTCCGAGAACAATGGAAGACTTCTGAAGCATTTTTAAATGTCAGCGGAATTCTGAGAACAATGGAAGAGTTCCGAAGCATTTTTAAACTTCAGCGGAATTTGGAGAACAATCAAAGAGTTCCGAAGCATTTTTAAAAGTCAGCGGAATTCCGAGAACAATGGAAGAGTTGTGAAGCATTTTTAAACGTCAGCGGAATTCCGAGAACAATGGAAGAGTTCCGAAGCATTTTTAAATGTAAGCGGAATTCTGAGAACAATGGAAGAGTTCCGAAGCATTTTTAAACTTCAGCAGAATTCCGAGAACAATGGAAGAGTTCCGAAGCATACTTAAACTTCAGCGGAATTCCGAGAACAATGGAAGAGTTTCGAAGCATTTTTAAAAGTCAGCGGAATTCCGAGAACAATAGAAGAGTTGTGAAGCAATTTTAAGAGTCAGCGGAATTCCGAGAACAATGGAAGAGTTCCGAAGCATTTTTAAACGTCAGCGGAATTCTGCGAACACTGGAAGAGTTCCGAAGCATTTTTAAACTTCAGCAGAATTTGGAGAACAATGGAAGAGTTCCGAAGCATTTTTAAAAGTCAGCGGAATTCCGAGAACAATTTAAGAGTTCTGAAGCATTTTTAAACATCAGCGGAATTTTGAAAACAATGGAAGATTTCTGAAGCATTTTTAAAAGTCAGCGGAATTCTGAGAACAATAGAAGAGTTGTGAAGCATTTTTAAGCGTCAGCGGAATTCCGAGAACAATGGAAGAATTCCGAAGCATTTTTAAACTTCAAAACTTCAGCGGAATTCCGAGAACAATGGAAGAGTTCCGAAGGATTTTTAAACGTCAGCGGAATTCCGAGAATAATGGAAGAGTTCCGAAGCATTTTTAAACGTCAGCGGAATTCCGAGAACAATGGAAGAGTTCTGAAGCCTTTTTAAATGTCAGCTTAATTCCGAGAACAATGGAAGACTTCTGAAGCATTTTTAAATGTCAGCGGAATTCTGAGAACAATGGAAGAGTTCTGAAGCATTTTTAAACGTCAGCGGATTTTGAAAACAATGGAAGATTTCCGAAGCATTTTTAAACGTCAGCGGAATTTGGAGAACAATCGAAGAGTTCCGAAGCATTTTTAAACTTCAACGGAATTTGGAGAACAATCGAAGAGTTCCGAAGCAATTTTAAAAGTCAGCGGAATTCCGAGAACAATGGAAGAGTTGTGAAGCATTTTTAAACGTCAGTGGAATTCCAAGAACAATGGAAGAGTTCCGAAGCATTTTTAAATGTCAGCGGAATTCTGAGAACAATGGAAGAGTTCCGAAGCATTTTTAAACTTCAGCAGAATTCCGAGAACAATGGAAGAGTTCCGAAGCATACTTAAACTTCAGCGGAATTCCGAGAACAATGGAAGAGTTCAGAAGCATTTTTAAAAGTCAGCGGAATTCCGAGAACAATGGAAGAGTTGTGAAACATTTTTAAACGTCAGTGGAATTCCGAAAACAATGGAAGAGTTCCGAATCATTTTTAAATGTCAGCGGAATTCCGAGAACAATAGAAGAGTTGTGAAGCATTTTTAAGCGTCAGCGGAATTCCGACAACAATGGAAGAGTTCCGAAGCATTTTTAAAAGTCAGCGGAATTCCGAGAACAATGGAAGAGTTCCGAAGCATACTTAAACTTCAGCGGAATTCCGAGAACAATGGAAGAGTTTCGAAGCATTTTTAAAAGTCAGCGGAATTCCGAGAACAATAGAAGAGTTGTGAAGCAATTTTAAGAGTCAGCGGAATTCCGAGAACAATGGAAGAGTTCTGAAGCCTTTTTAAATGTCAGCGGAATTCCGAGAACAATGGAAGACTTCTGAAGCATTTTTAAATGTCAGCGGAATTCTGAGAACAATGGAAGAGTTCCGAAGCATTTTTAAACTTCAGCGGAATTTGGAGAACAATCAAAGAGTTCCGAATCATTTTTAAAAGTCAGCGGAATTCCGAGAACAATGGAAGAGTTGTGAAGCATTTTTAAACGTCAGCTTAATTCCGAGAACAATGGAAGAGTTCCGAAGCATTTTTAAACGTCAGCGGAATTCCGAGAACAATGGAAGAGCTCTGAAGCCTTTTTAAATGTCAGCGGAATTCCGAGAGCAATGGAAGACTTCTGAAGCATTTTTAAATGTCAGCGGAATTCTGAGAACAATGGAAGAGTTCCGAAGCATTTTTAAACTTCAGCAGAATTCCGAGAACAATGGAATAGTTCCGAAGTATACTTAAACTTCAGCGGAATTCCGAGAACAATGGAAGAATTCTGAAGCATTTTTAAAAGTCAGCGGAATACTGAGAACAATGGAAGAGTTGTGAAGCATTTTTAAACGTCAGCGGAATTCCAGAACAATGGAAGAGTTCCGAAGCATTTTTAAATGTCAGCGGAATTCCGAGAACAATGGAAGAGTTCTGAAGCATTTTTAAACGTCAGCGGATTTTGAAAACAATGGAAGATTTCCGAAGCATTTTTAAACGTCAGCGGAATTTGGAGAACAATCGAAGAGTTCCGAAGCATTTTTAAACTTCAACGGAATTTGGAGAACAATCGAAGAGTTCCGAAGCAATTTTAAAAGTCAGCGGAATTCCGAGAACAATGGAAGAGTTGTGAAGCATTTTTAAACGTCAGTGGAATTCCAAGAACAATGGAAGAGTTCCGAAGCATTTTTAAATGTCAGCGGAATTCTGAGAACAATGGAAGAGTTCCGAAGCATTTTTAAACTTCAGCAGAATTCCGAGAACAATGGAAGAGTTCCGAAGCATACTTAAACTTCAGCGGAATTCCGAGAACAATGGAAGAGTTCAGAAGCATTTTTAAAAGTCAGCGGAATTCCGAGAACAATGGAAGAGTTGTGAAGCATTTTTAAACGTCAGCGGAATTCCGAGAACAATGGAAGAGTTCCGAAGCATTTTTAAACGTCAGCGGAATTCCAAGAACAATGGAAGAGTTCTGAAGCCTTTTTAAATGTCAGCGTAATTCCGAGAACAATGGAAGAGTTCTGAAGCCTTTTTAAATGTCAGCGTAATTCCGAGAACAATGGAAGAGTTCCGAAGCATTTTTAAACTTCAGCAGAATTCCGAGAACACTGGAAGAGTTCCGAAGCATTTTTAAAAGTCAGCGGAATTCCGAGAACAATGGAAGAGTTGTGAAGCATTTTTAAACGTCAGCGGAATTCCGAGAACAATGGAAGAGTTCCGAAGCATTTTTAAACGTCAGCGGAATTCCGAGAACAATGGAAGAGTTCTGAAGCCTTTTTAAATGTCAGCGGAATTCCGAGAACAATGGAAGACTTCTGAAGCATTTTTAAATGTCAGCGGAATTCTGAGAACAATGGAAGAGTTCCGAAGCATTTTTAAACTTCAGCGGAATTTGGAGAACAATCAAAGAGTTCCGAAGCATTTTTAAAAGTCAGCGGAATTCCGAGAACAATGGAAGAGTTGTGAAGCATTTTTAAACGTCAGCGGAATTCCGAGAACAATGGAAGAGTTCCGAAGCATTTTTAAACGTCAGCGGAATTCCAAGAACAATGGAAGAGTTCTGAAGCCTTTTTAAATGTCAGCGTAATTCCGAGAACAATGGAAGAGTTCCGAAGCATTTTTAAACTTCAGCAGAATTCCGAGAACAATGGAAGAGTTCCGAAGCATTCTTAAACTTCAGCGGAATTCCGAAAACAATGGAAGAGTTCCGAATCATTTTTAAATGTCAGCGGAATTCCGAGAACAATAGAAGAGTTGTGAAGCATTTTTAAGCGTCAGCGGAATTCCGACAACAATGGAAGAGTTCCGAAGCATTTTTAAAAGTCAGCGGAATTCCGAGAACAATGGAAGAGTTCCGAAGCATACTTAAACTTCAGCGGAATTCCGAGAACAATGGAAGAGTTTCGAAGCATTTTTAAAAGTCAGCGGAATTCCGAGAACAATAGAAGAGTTGTGAAGCAATTTTAAGAGTCAGCGGAATTCGAGAACAATGGAAGAGTTCCGAAGCATTTTTAAACGTCAGCGGAATTCCGAGAACAATGGAAGAGTTCCGAAGCATTTTTAAACTTCAGCGGAATTTGGAGAACAATCGAAGAGTTCCGAAGCATTTTTAAAAGTCAGCGGAATTCCGAGAACAATGGAAGAGTTCCGAAGCATTTTTAAACGTCAGCGGAATTCCAAGAACAATGGAAGAGTTCTGAAGCCTTTTTAAATGTCAGCGTAATTCCGAGAACAATGGAAGAGTTCCGAAGCATTTTTAAACTTCAGCAGAATTCCGAGAACAATGGAAGAGTTCCGAAGCATTCTTAAACTTCAGCGGAATTCCGAAAACAATGGAAGAGTTCCGAAGCATTTTTAAATGTCAGCGGAATTCCGAGAACAATAGAAGAGTTGTGAAGCATTTTTAAGCGTCAGCGGAATTCCGAGAACAATGGAAGAGTTCCGAAGCATTTTTAAATTTCAGCAGAATTCCGAGAACAATGGAAGAGTTCCGAAGCATTTTTAAACTTCAGCAGAATTCCGAGAACAATGGAAGAGTTCCGAAGCATTCTTAAACTTCAGCGGAATTCCGAAAACAATGGAAGAGTTCCGAATCATTTTTAAATGTCAGCGGAATTCCGAGAACAATAGAAGAGTTGTGAAGCATTTTTAAGCGTCAGCGGAATTCCGACAACAATGGAAGAGTTCCGAAGCATTTTTAAACGTCAGCGGAATTCCGAGAACAATGGAAGAGTTCTGAAGCCTTTTTAAATGTCAGCGGAATTCCGAGAACAATGGAAGACTTCTGAAGCATTTTTAAATGTCAGCGGAATTCTGAGAACAATGGAAGAGTTCCGAAGCATTTTTAAACTTCAGCGGAATTTGGAGAACAATCAAAGAGTTCCGAAGCATTTTTAAAAGTCAGCGGAATTCCGAGAACAATGGAAGAGTTGTGAAGCATTTTTAAACGTCAGCGGAATTCCGAGAACAATGGAAGAGTTCCGAAGCATTTTTAAATGTAAGCGGAATTCTGAGAACAATGGAAGAGTTCCGAAGCATTTTTAAACTTCAGCAGAATTCCGAGAACAATGGAAGAGTTCCGAAGCATACTTAAACTTCAGCGGAATTCCGAGAACAATGGAAGAGTTTCGAAGCATTTTTAAAAGTCAGCGGAATTCCGAGAACAATAGAAGAGTTGTGAAGCAATTTTAAGAGTCAGCGGAATTCCGAGAACAATGGAAGAGTTCCGAAGCATTTTTAAACGTCAGCGGAATTCTGCGAACACTGGAAGAGTTCCGAAGCATTTTTAAACTTCAGCAGAATTTGGAGAACAATGGAAGAGTTCCGAAGCATTTTTAAAAGTCAGCGGAATTCCGAGAACAATTTAAGAGTTCTGAAGCATTTTTAAACATCAGCGGAATTTTGAAAACAATGGAAGATTTCTGAAGCATTTTTAAAAGTCAGCGGAATTCTGAGAACAATAGAAGAGTTGTGAAGCATTTTTAAGCGTCAGCGGAATTCCGAGAACAATGGAAGAATTCCGAAGCATTTTTAAACTTCAAAACTTCAGCGGAATTCCGAGAACAATGGAAGAGTTCCGAAGGATTTTTAAACGTCAGCGGAATTCCGAGAATAATGGAAGAGTTCCGAAGCATTTTTAAACGTCAGCGGAATTCCGAGAACAATGGAAGAGTTCTGAAGCCTTTTTAAATGTCAGCTTAATTCCGAGAACAATGGAAGACTTCTGAAGCATTTTTAAATGTCAGCGGAATTCTGAGAACAATGGAAGAGTTCTGAAGCATTTTTAAACGTCAGCGGATTTTGAAAACAATGGAAGATTTCCGAAGCATTTTTAAACGTCAGCGGAATTTGGAGAACAATCGAAGAGTTCCGAAGCATTTTTAAACTTCAACGGAATTTGGAGAACAATCGAAGAGTTCCGAAGCAATTTTAAAAGTCAGCGGAATTCCGAGAACAATGGAAGAGTTGTGAAGCATTTTTAAACGTCAGTGGAATTCCAAGAACAATGGAAGAGTTCCGAAGCATTTTTAAATGTCAGCGGAATTCTGAGAACAATGGAAGAGTTCCGAAGCATTTTTAAACTTCAGCAGAATTCCGAGAACAATGGAAGAGTTCCGAAGCATACTTAAACTTCAGCGGAATTCCGAGAACAATGGAAGAGTTCAGAAGCATTTTTAAAAGTCAGCGGAATTCCGAGAACAATGGAAGAGTTGTGAAACATTTTTAAACGTCAGTGGAATTCCGAGAACAATGGAAGAGTTCCGAAGCATTTTTAAACGTCAGCGGAATTCCAAGAACAATGGAAGAGTTCTGAAGCCTTTTTAAATGTCAGCGTAATTCCGAGAACAATGGAAGAGTTCCGAAGCATTTTTAAACTTCAGCAGAATTCCGAGAACAATGGAAGAGTTCCGAAGCATTCTTAAACTTCAGCGGAATTCCGAAAACAATGGAAGAGTTCCGAAGCATTTTTAAATGTCAGCGGAATTCCGAGAACAATAGAAGAGTTGTGAAGCATTTTTAAGCGTCAGCGGAATTCCGAGAACAATGGAAGAGTTCCGAAGCATTTTTAAATTTCAGCAGAATTCCGAGAACAATGGAAGAGTTCCGAAGCATTTTTAAACTTCAGCAGAATTCCGAGAACAATGGAAGAGTTCCGAAGCATTCTTAAACTTCAGCGGAATTCCGAAAACAATGGAAGAGTTCCGAATCATTTTTAAATGTCAGCGGAATTCCGAGAACAATAGAAGAGTTGTGAAGCATTTTTAAGCGTCAGCGGAATTCCGACAACAATGGAAGAGTTCCGAAGCATTTTTAAACGTCAGCGGAATTCCAAGAACAATGGAAGAGTTCTGAAGCCTTTTTAAATGTCAGCGTAATTCCGAGAACAATGGAAGAGTTCTGAAGCCTTTTTAAATGTCAGCGTAATTCCGAGAACAATGGAAGAGTTCCGAAGCATTTTTAAACTTCAGCAGAATTCCGAGAACACTGGAAGAGTTCCGAAGCATTTTTAAAAGTCAGCGGAATTCCGAGAACAATGGAAGAGTTGTGAAGCATTTTTAAACGTCAGCGGAATTCCGAGAACAATGGAAGAGTTCCGAAGCATTTTTAAACGTCAGCGGAATTCCGAGAACAATGGAAGAGTTCTGAAGCCTTTTTAAATGTCAGCGGAATTCCGAGAACAATGGAAGACTTCTGAAGCATTTTTAAATGTCAGCGGAATTCTGAGAACAATGGAAGAGTTCCGAAGCATTTTTAAACTTCAGCGGAATTTGGAGAACAATCAAAGAGTTCCGAAGCATTTTTAAAAGTCAGCGGAATTCCGAGAACAATGGAAGAGTTGTGAAGCATTTTTAAACGTCAGCGGAATTCCGAGAACAATGGAAGAGTTCCGAAGCATTTTTAAACGTCAGCGGAATTCCAAGAACAATGGAAGAGTTCTGAAGCCTTTTTAAATGTCAGCGTAATTCCGAGAACAATGGAAGAGTTCCGAAGCATTTTTAAACTTCAGCAGAATTCCGAGAACAATGGAAGAGTTCCGAAGCATTCTTAAACTTCAGCGGAATTCCGAAAACAATGGAAGAGTTCCGAATCATTTTTAAATGTCAGCGGAATTCCGAGAACAATAGAAGAGTTGTGAAGCATTTTTAAGCGTCAGCGGAATTCCGACAACAATGGAAGAGTTCCGAAGCATTTTTAAAAGTCAGCGGAATTCCGAGAACAATGGAAGAGTTCCGAAGCATACTTAAACTTCAGCGGAATTCCGAGAACAATGGAAGAGTTTCGAAGCATTTTTAAAAGTCAGCGGAATTCCGAGAACAATAGAAGAGTTGTGAAGCAATTTTAAGAGTCAGCGGAATTCGAGAACAATGGAAGAGTTCCGAAGCATTTTTAAACGTCAGCGGAATTCCGAGAACAATGGAAGAGTTCCGAAGCATTTTTAAACTTCAGCGGAATTTGGAGAACAATCGAAGAGTTCCGAAGCATTTTTAAAAGTCAGCGGAATTCCGAGAACAATGGAAGAGTTCCGAAGCATTTTTAAACGTCAGCGGAATTCCAAGAACAATGGAAGAGTTCTGAAGCCTTTTTAAATGTCAGCGTAATTCCGAGAACAATGGAAGAGTTCCGAAGCATTTTTAAACTTCAGCAGAATTCCGAGAACAATGGAAGAGTTCCGAAGCATTCTTAAACTTCAGCGGAATTCCGAAAACAATGGAAGAGTTCCGAAGCATTTTTAAATGTCAGCGGAATTCCGAGAACAATAGAAGAGTTGTGAAGCATTTTTAAGCGTCAGCGGAATTCCGAGAACAATGGAAGAGTTCCGAAGCATTTTTAAATTTCAGCAGAATTCCGAGAACAATGGAAGAGTTCCGAAGCATTTTTAAACTTCAGCAGAATTCCGAGAACAATGGAAGAGTTCCGAAGCATTCTTAAACTTCAGCGGAATTCCGAAAACAATGGAAGAGTTCCGAATCATTTTTAAATGTCAGCGGAATTCCGAGAACAATAGAAGAGTTGTGAAGCATTTTTAAGCGTCAGCGGAATTCCGACAACAATGGAAGAGTTCCGAAGCATTTTTAAACGTCAGCGGAATTCCGAGAACAATGGAAGAGTTCTGAAGCCTTTTTAAATGTCAGCGGAATTCCGAGAACAATGGAAGACTTCTGAAGCATTTTTAAATGTCAGCGGAATTCTGAGAACAATGGAAGAGTTCCGAAGCATTTTTAAACTTCAGCGGAATTTGGAGAACAATCAAAGAGTTCCGAAGCATTTTTAAAAGTCAGCGGAATT
This sequence comes from Phyllobates terribilis, assembly GCF_046119375.1. NCBI lineage: Eukaryota > Metazoa > Chordata > Amphibia > Anura > Dendrobatidae > Phyllobates > Phyllobates terribilis. The sequence goes on along the minus strand of NW_027362788.1, from coordinate 5,897,529 downwards.
CCGAGAACAATGGAAGAGTTGTGAAGCATTTTTAAATGTAAGCGGAATTCTGAGAACAATGGAAGAGTTCCGAAGCATTTTTAAACTTCAGCAGAATTCCGAGAACAATGGAAGAGTTCCGAAGCATACTTAAACTTCAGCGGAATTCCGAGAACAATGGAAGAGTTTCGAAGCATTTTTAAAAGTCAGCGGAATTCCGAGAACAATAGAAGAGTTGTGAAGCAATTTTAAGAGTCAGCGGAATTCCGAGAACAATGGAAGAGTTCCGAAGCATTTTTAAACGTCAGCGGAATTCTGCGAACACTGGAAGAGTTCCGAAGCATTTTTAAACTTCAGCAGAATTTGGAGAACAATGGAAGAGTTCCGAAGCATTTTTAAAAGTCAGCGGAATTCCGAGAACAATTTAAGAGTTCTGAAGCATTTTTAAACATCAGCGGAATTTTGAAAACAATGGAAGATTTCTGAAGCATTTTTAAAAGTCAGCGGAATTCTGAGAACAATAGAAGAGTTGTGAAGCATTTTTAAGCGTCAGCGGAATTCCGAGAACAATGGAAGAATTCCGAAGCATTTTTAAACTTCAAAACTTCAGCGGAATTCCGAGAACAATGGAAGAGTTCCGAAGGATTTTTAAACGTCAGCGGAATTCCGAGAATAATGGAAGAGTTCCGAAGCATTTTTAAACGTCAGCGGAATTCCGAGAACAATGGAAGAGTTCTGAAGCCTTTTTAAATGTCAGCTTAATTCCGAGAACAATGGAAGACTTCTGAAGCATTTTTAAATGTCAGCGGAATTCTGAGAACAATGGAAGAGTTCTGAAGCATTTTTAAACGTCAGCGGATTTTGAAAACAATGGAAGATTTCCGAAGCATTTTTAAACGTCAGCGGAATTTGGAGAACAATCGAAGAGTTCCGAAGCATTTTTAAACTTCAACGGAATTTGGAGAACAATCGAAGAGTTCCGAAGCAATTTTAAAAGTCAGCGGAATTCCGAGAACAATGGAAGAGTTGTGAAGCATTTTTAAACGTCAGTGGAATTCCAAGAACAATGGAAGAGTTCCGAAGCATTTTTAAATGTCAGCGGAATTCTGAGAACAATGGAAGAGTTCCGAAGCATTTTTAAACTTCAGCAGAATTCCGAGAACAATGGAAGAGTTCCGAAGCATACTTAAACTTCAGCGGAATTCCGAGAACAATGGAAGAGTTCAGAAGCATTTTTAAAAGTCAGCGGAATTCCGAGAACAATGGAAGAGTTGTGAAACATTTTTAAACGTCAGTGGAATTCCGAGAACAATGGAAGAGTTCCGAAGCATTTTTAAACGTCAGCGGAATTCCAAGAACAATGGAAGAGTTCTGAAGCCTTTTTAAATGTCAGCGTAATTCCGAGAACAATGGAAGAGTTCCGAAGCATTTTTAAACTTCAGCAGAATTCCGAGAACAATGGAAGAGTTCCGAAGCATTCTTAAACTTCAGCGGAATTCCGAAAACAATGGAAGAGTTCCGAAGCATTTTTAAATGTCAGCGGAATTCCGAGAACAATAGAAGAGTTGTGAAGCATTTTTAAGCGTCAGCGGAATTCCGAGAACAATGGAAGAGTTCCGAAGCATTTTTAAATTTCAGCAGAATTCCGAGAACAATGGAAGAGTTCCGAAGCATTTTTAAACTTCAGCAGAATTCCGAGAACAATGGAAGAGTTCCGAAGCATTCTTAAACTTCAGCGGAATTCCGAAAACAATGGAAGAGTTCCGAATCATTTTTAAATGTCAGCGGAATTCCGAGAACAATAGAAGAGTTGTGAAGCATTTTTAAGCGTCAGCGGAATTCCGACAACAATGGAAGAGTTCCGAAGCATTTTTAAACGTCAGCGGAATTCCGAGAACAATGGAAGAGTTCTGAAGCCTTTTTAAATGTCAGCGGAATTCCGAGAACAATGGAAGACTTCTGAAGCATTTTTAAATGTCAGCGGAATTCTGAGAACAATGGAAGAGTTCCGAAGCATTTTTAAACTTCAGCGGAATTTGGAGAACAATCAAAGAGTTCCGAAGCATTTTTAAAAGTCAGCGGAATTCCGAGAACAATGGAAGAGTTGTGAAGCATTTTTAAACGTCAGCGGAATTCCGAGAACAATGGAAGAGTTCCGAAGCATTTTTAAACGTCAGCGGAATTCCGAGAACAATGGAAGAGCTCTGAAGCCTTTTTAAATGTCAGCGGAATTCCGAGAGCAATGGAAGACTTCTGAAGCATTTTTAAATGTCAGCGGAATTCTGAGAACAATGGAAGAGTTCCGAAGCATTTTTAAACTTCAGCAGAATTCCGAGAACAATGGAATAGTTCCGAAGTATACTTAAACTTCAGCGGAATTCCGAGAACAATGGAAGAATTCTGAAGCATTTTTAAAAGTCAGCGGAATACTGAGAACAATGGAAGAGTTGTGAAGCATTTTTAAACGTCAGCGGAATTCCAGAACAATGGAAGAGTTCCGAAGCATTTTTAAATGTCAGCGGAATTCCGAGAACAATGGAAGAGTTCTGAAGCATTTTTAAACGTCAGCGGATTTTGAAAACAATGGAAGATTTCCGAAGCATTTTTAAACGTCAGCGGAATTTGGAGAACAATCGAAGAGTTCCGAAGCATTTTTAAACTTCAACGGAATTTGGAGAACAATCGAAGAGTTCCGAAGCAATTTTAAAAGTCAGCGGAATTCCGAGAACAATGGAAGAGTTGTGAAGCATTTTTAAACGTCAGTGGAATTCCAAGAACAATGGAAGAGTTCCGAAGCATTTTTAAATGTCAGCGGAATTCTGAGAACAATGGAAGAGTTCCGAAGCATTTTTAAACTTCAGCAGAATTCCGAGAACAATGGAAGAGTTCCGAAGCATACTTAAACTTCAGCGGAATTCCGAGAACAATGGAAGAGTTCAGAAGCATTTTTAAAAGTCAGCGGAATTCCGAGAACAATGGAAGAGTTGTGAAGCATTTTTAAACGTCAGCGGAATTCCGAGAACAATGGAAGAGTTCCGAAGCATTTTTAAACGTCAGCGGAATTCCAAGAACAATGGAAGAGTTCTGAAGCCTTTTTAAATGTCAGCGTAATTCCGAGAACAATGGAAGAGTTCTGAAGCCTTTTTAAATGTCAGCGTAATTCCGAGAACAATGGAAGAGTTCCGAAGCATTTTTAAACTTCAGCAGAATTCCGAGAACACTGGAAGAGTTCCGAAGCATTTTTAAAAGTCAGCGGAATTCCGAGAACAATGGAAGAGTTGTGAAGCATTTTTAAACGTCAGCGGAATTCCGAGATCAATGGAAGAGTTCCGAAGCATTTTTAAACGTCAGCGGAATTCCGAGAACAATGGAAGAGTTCTGAAGCCTTTTTAAATGTCAGCGGAATTCCGAGAACAATGGAAGACTTCTGAAGCATTTTTAAATGTCAGCGGAATTCTGAGAACAATGGAAGAGTTCCGAAGCATTTTTAAACTTCAGCGGAATTTGGAGAACAATCAAAGAGTTCCGAAGCATTTTTAAAAGTCAGCGGAATTCCGAGAACAATGGAAGAGTTGTGAAGCATTTTTAAACGTCAGCGGAATTCCCAGAACAATGGAAGAGTTCCGAAGCATTTTTAAACGTCAGCGGAATTCCGAGAACAATGGAAGAGCTCTGAAGCCTTTTTAAATGTCAGCGGAATTCCGAGAGCAATGGAAGACTTCTGAAGCATTTTTAAATGTCAGCGGAATTCTGAGAACAATGGAAGAGTTCCGAAGCATTTTTAAACTTCAGCAGAATTCCGAGAACAATGGAATAGTTCCGAAGTATACTTAAACTTCAGCGGAATTCCGAGAACAATGGAAGAATTCTGAAGCATTTTTAAAAGTCAGCGGAATACTGAGAACAATGGAAGAGTTGTGAAGCATTTTTAAACGTCAGCGGAATTCCAGAACAATGGAAGAGTTCCGAAGCATTTTTAAATGTCAGCGGAATTCCGAGAACAATGGAAGAGTTCTGAAGCATTTTTAAACGTCAGCGGATTTTGAAAACAATGGAAGATTTCCGAAGCATTTTTAAACGTCAGCGGAATTTGGAGAACAATCGAAGAGTTCCGAAGCATTTTTAAACTTCAACGGAATTTGGAGAACAATCGAAGAGTTCCGAAGCAATTTTAAAAGTAAGCGGAATTCCGAGAACAATGGAAGAGTTGTGAAGCATTTTTAAACGTCAGTGGAATTCCAAGAACAATGGAAGAGTTCCGAAGCATTTTTAAATGTCAGCGGAATTCTGAGAACAATGGAAGAGTTCCGAAGCATTTTTAAACTTCAGCAGAATTCCGAGAACAATGGAAGAGTTCCGAAGCATACTTAAACTTCAGCGGAATTCCGAGAACAATGGAAGAGTTCAGAAGCATTTTTAAAAGTCAGCGGAATTCCGAGAACAATGGAAGAGTTGTGAAGCATTTTTAAACGTCAGCGGAATTCCGAGAACAATGGAAGAGTTCCGAAGCATTTTTAAACGTCAGCGGAATTCCAAGAACAATGGAAGAGTTCTGAAGCCTTTTTAAATGTCAGCGTAATTCCGAGAACAATGGAAGAGTTCCGAAGCATTTTTAAACTTCAGCAGAATTCCGAGAACAATGGAAGAGTTCCGAAGCATTCTTAAACTTCAGCGGAATTCCGAAAACAATGGAAGAGTTCCGAATCATTTTTAAATGTCAGCGGAATTCCGAGAACAATAGAAGAGTTGTGAAGCATTTTTAAGCGTCAGCGGAATTCCGACAACAATGGAAGAGTTCCGAAGCATTTTTAAAAGTCAGCGGAATTCTGAGAACAATAGAAGAGTTGTGAAGCATTTTTAAGCGTCAGCGGAATTCCGAGAACAATGGAAGAATTCCGAAGCATTTTTAAACTTCAAAACTTCAGCAGAATTCCGAGAACAATGGAAGAGTTCCGAAGCATTCTTAAACTTCACCGCAATTCCGAGAACAATGGAAGAGTTCCGAAGCATTTTTAAACGTCAGCGGAATTCCGAGAACAATGGAAGAGTTCTGAAGCATTTTTAAACGTCAGCGGAATTTTGAAAACAATGGAAGAATTCCGAAGCATTTTTAAACGTCAGCGGAATTCTGCGAACACTGGAAGAGTTCCGAAGCATTTTTAAAAGTCAGCGGAATTCTGAGAACAATAGAAGAGTTGTGAAGCATTTATAAGCGTCAGCGGAATTCCGAGAACAATGGAAGAGTTCCGAAGCATTCTTAAACTTCAGCGGAATTCCGAGAACAATAGAAGAGTTCAGAAGCATTTTTAAACTTCAGCAGAATTCCTGGATCAATGGAAGAGTTGCGAAGCATTTTTAAAAGTCAGCAGAATTCCGAGAACAATAGAAGGGTACCAAAGCATGTTTAAACTTCACCGGAATTCCGAGAACAATGGAAGAGTTCCGAAGCATTTTTAAACGTCAGCGGAATTTTGAAAACAATGGAAGATTTCCGAAGCATTTTTAAACTTCAGCAGAATTCCTGGATCAATGGAAGAGTTCCGAAGCATTTTTAAAAGTCAGCAGAATTCCGAGAACAATAGAAGGGTACCAAAGCATGTTTAAACTTCAGAGGAATTCTGAGAACAATGTAAGAGTTCCGAAGCATTTTTAAACTTCACCGGAATTCCGAGAACAATGGAAGAGTTCTGAAGCATTTTTAAACGTCAGTGGAATTTTGAAAACAATGGAAGATTTCCGAAGCATTTTTAAATGTCAGCAGAATTCTGCGAACACTGGAAGAGTTCCGAAGCATTTTTAAACTTCAGCGGAATTTGGAGAACAATCGAAGAGTTCCGAAGCATTTTTAAAAGTCAGCGGAATTCCGAGAACACTGGAAGAGTTCCGAAGCATTTTTAAACTTCAGCGGAATTTGGAGAACAATCAAAGAGTTCCGAAGCATTTTTAAAAGTCAGCGGAATTCCGAGAACAATGGAAGAGTTGTGAAGCATTTTTAAACGTCAGCGGAATTCCGAGAATAATGGAAGAGTTCCGAAGCATTTTTAAACGTCAGCGGAATTCCGAGAACAATGGAAGAGTTCTGAAGCCTTTTTAAATGTCAGCGGAATTCCGAGAACAATGGAAGACTTCTGAAGCATTTTTAAATGTCAGCGGAATTCTGAGAACAATGGAAGAGTTCTGAAGCATTTTTAAACGTCAGCGGATTTTGAAAACAATGGAAGATTTCCGAAGCATTTTTAAACGTCAGCGGAATTTGGAGAACAATCGAAGAGTTCCGAAGCATTTTTAAACTTCAACGGAATTTGGAGAACAATCGAAGAGTTCCGAAGCAATTTTAAAAGTCAGCGGAATTCCGAGAACAATGGAAGAGTTGTGAAGCATTTTTAAACGTCAGTGGAATTCCAAGAACAATGGAAGAGTTCCGAAGCATTTTTAAATGTCAGCGGAATTCTGAGAACAATGGAAGAGTTCCGAAGCATTTTTAAACTTCAGCAGAATTCCGAGAACAATGGAAGAGTTCCGAAGCATACTTAAACTTCAGCGGAATTCCGAGAACAATGGAAGAGTTCAGAAGCATTTTTAAAAGTCAGCGGAATTCCGAGAACAATGGAAGAGTTGTGAAACATTTTTAAACGTCAGTGGAATTCCGAGAACAATGGAAGAGTTCCGAAGCATTTTTAAACGTCAGCGGAATTCCAAGAACAATGGAAGAGTTCTGAAGCCTTTTTAAATGTCAGCGTAATTCCGAGAACAATGGAAGAGTTCCGAAGCATTTTTAAACTTCAGCAGAATTCCGAGAACAATGGAAGAGTTCCGAAGCATTCTTAAACTTCAGCGGAATTCCGAAAACAATGGAAGAGTTCCGAAGCATTTTTAAATGTCAGCGGAATTCCGAGAACAATAGAAGAGTTGTGAAGCATTTTTAAGCGTCAGCGGAATTCCGAGAACAATGGAAGAGTTCCGAAGCATTTTTAAATTTCAGCAGAATTCCGAGAACAATGGAAGAGTTCCGAAGCATTTTTAAACTTCAGCAGAATTCCGAGAACAATGGAAGAGTTCCGAAGCATTCTTAAACTTCAGCGGAATTCCGAAAACAATGGAAGAGTTCCGAATCATTTTTAAATGTCAGCGGAATTCCGAGAACAATAGAAGAGTTGTGAAGCATTTTTAAGCGTCAGCGGAATTCCGACAACAATGGAAGAGTTCCGAAGCATTTTTAAACGTCAGCGGAATTCCGAGAACAATGGAAGAGTTCTGAAGCCTTTTTAAATGTCAGCGGAATTCCGAGAACAATGGAAGACTTCTGAAGCATTTTTAAATGTCAGCGGAATTCTGAGAACAATGGAAGAGTTCCGAAGCATTTTTAAACTTCAGCGGAATTTGGAGAACAATCAAAGAGTTCCGAAGCATTTTTAAAAGTCAGCGGAATTCCGAGAACAATGGAAGAGTTGTGAAGCATTTTTAAACGTCAGCGGAATTCCGAGAACAATGGAAGAGTTCCGAAGCATTTTTAAACGTCAGCGGAATTCCGAGAACAATGGAAGAGCTCTGAAGCCTTTTTAAATGTCAGCGGAATTCCGAGAGCAATGGAAGACTTCTGAAGCATTTTTAAATGTCAGCGGAATTCTGAGAACAATGGAAGAGTTCCGAAGCATTTTTAAAAGTCAGCGGAATTCCGAGAACAATGGAAGCTTTGTGAAGCATTTTTAAACGTCAGCGGAATTCCGAGAACAATGGAAGAGTTCCGAAGCATTTTTAAACTTCAGCAGAATTCCGAGAACAATGGAAGAGTTCCGAAGCATACTTAAACTTCAGCGGAATTCCGAGAACAATGGAAGAGTTTCGAAGCATTTTTAAAAGTCAGCGGAATTCCGAGAACAATAGAAGAGTTGTGAAGCAATTTTAAGAGTCAGCGGAATTCGAGAACAATGGAAGAGTTCCGAAGCATTTTTAAACGTCAGCGGAATTCCGAGAACAATGGAAGAGTTCCGAAGCATTTTTAAACTTCAGCGGAATTTGGAGAACAATGGAAGAGTTCCGAAGCATTTTTAAAAGTCAGCGGAATTCCGAGAACAATGGAAGCTTTGTGAAGCATTTTTCAACGTCAGCGGAATTCCGAGAACAATGGAAGAGTTCCGAAGCATTTTTAAACGTCAGCGGAATTCCGAGAACAATGGAAGAGTTCTGAAGCCTTTTTAAATGTCAGCGGAATTCCGAGAACAATGGAAGAGTTCCGAAGCATTTTTAAATGTCAGCGGAATTCTGAGAACAATGGAAGAGTTCCGAAGCATTTTTAAACTTCAGCAGAATTCCGAGAACAATGGAAGAGATCCGAAGCATACTTAAACTTCAGCAGAATTCCGAGAACAATGGAAGAGTTCTGAAGCATTTTTTAAAGTCAGCGGAATAACGAGAACAATGGAAGAGTTGTGAAGCATTTTTAAACTTCAAAACTTCAGCAGAATTCCGAGAACAATGGAAGAGTTCCGAAGCATTTTTAAACGTCAGCGGAATTCCGAGAACAATGGAAGAGTTCTGAAGCATTTTTAAACGTCAGCGGAATTTTGAAAACAATGGAAGATTTCCGAAGCATTTTTAAACGTCAGCGGAATTCTGCGAACACTGGAAGAGTTCCGAAGCATTTTTAAAAGTCAGCGGAATTCTGAGAACAATAGAAGAGTTGTGAAGCATTTTTAAGCGTCAGCGGAATTCCGAGAACGATGGAAGAGTTCGGAAGCATTCTTAAACTTCAGCGGAATTCCGAGAACAATGGAAGAGTTCCGAAGCATTTTTAAAAGTCAGCGGAATTCCGAGAACAATAGAAGAGTTCAGAAGCATTTTTAAACTTCAGCAGAATTCCTGGATCAATGGAAGAGTTCCGAAGCATTTTTAAAAGTCAGCGGAATTCCGAGAACAATGGAAGCTTTGTGAAGCATTTTTCAACGTCAGCGGAATTCCGAGAACAATGGAAGAGTTCCGAAGCATTTTTAAACGTCAGCGGAATTCCGAGAACAATGGAAGAGTTCTGAAGACTTTTTAAATGTCAGCGGAATTCCGAGAACAATGGAAGAGTTCCGAAGCATTTTTAAATGTCAGCAGAATTCTGAGAACAATGGAAGAGTTCCGAAGCATTTTTAAACTTCAGCAGATTTCCGAGAACAATGGAAGAGATCCGAAGCATACTTAAACTTCAGCAGAATTCCGAGAACAATGGAAGAGTTCTGAAGCATTTTTTAAAGTCAGCGGAATAACGAGAACAATGGAAGAGTTGTGAAGCATTTTTAAACGTCAGCGGAATTCCAGAACAATGGAAGAGTTCCGAAGCATTTTTAAATGTCAGCGGAATTCCGAGAACAATGGAAGAGTTCTGAAGCATTTTTAAACGTCAGCGGATTTTGAAAACAATGGAAGATTTCCGAAGCATTTTTAAACGTCAGCGGAATTCTGTGAACACTGGAAGAGTTCCGAAGCATTTTTAAACTTCAGCGGAATTTGGAGAACAATCGAAGAGTTCCGAATCAATTTTAAAAGTCAGCGGAATTCTGAGAACAATGGAAGAGTTGTGAAGCATTTTTTAACGTCAGTGGAATTCCAAGAACAATGGAAGAGTTCCGAAGCATTTTTAAACGTCAGCGGAATTCCGAGAACAATGGAAGAGTTCCGAAGCATTTTTAAATGTAAGCGGAATTCTGAGAACAATGGAAGAGTTCCGAAGCATTTTTAAACTTCAGCAGAATTCCGAGAACAATGGAAGAGTTCCGAAGCATACTTAAACTTCAGCGGAATTCCGAGAACAATGGAAGAGTTTCGAAGCATTTTTAAAAGTCAGCGGAATTCCGAGAACAATAGAAGAGTTGTGAAGCAATTTTAAGAGTCAGCGGAATTCCGAGAACAATGGAAGAGTTCCGAAGCATTTTTAAACGTCAGCGGAATTCTGCGAACACTGGAAGAGTTCCGAAGCATTTTTAAACTTCAGCAGAATTCCGAGAACAATGGAAGAGTTCCGAAGCATTCTTAAACTTCAGCGGAATTCCGAAAACAATGGAAGAGTTCCGAATCATTTTTAAATGTCAGCGGAATTCCGAGAACAATAGAAGAGTTGTGAAGCATTTTTAAGCGTCAGCGGAATTCCGACAACAATGGAAGAGTTCCGAAGCATTTTTAAACGTCAGCGGAATTCCGAGAACAATGGAAGAGTTCTGAAGCCTTTTTAAATGTCAGCGGAATTCCGAGAACAATGGAAGACTTCTGAAGCATTTTTAAATGTCAGCGGAATTCTGAGAACAATGGAAGAGTTCCGAAGCATTTTTAAACTTCAGCGGAATTTGGAGAACAATCAAAGAGTTCCGAAGCATTTTTAAAAGTCAGCGGAATTCCGAGAACAATGGAAGAGTTGTGAAGCATTTTTAAACGTCAGCGGAATTCCGAGAACAATGGAAGAGTTCCGAAGCATTTTTAAACGTCAGCGGAATTCCGAGAACAATGGAAGAGCTCTGAAGCCTTTTTAAATGTCAGCGGAATTCCGAGAGCAATGGAAGACTTCTGAAGCATTTTTAAATGTCAGCGGAATTCTGAGAACAATGGAAGAGTTCCGAAGCATTTTTAAAAGTCAGCGGAATTCCGAGAACAATGGAAGCTTTGTGAAGCATTTTTAAACGTCAGCGGAATTCCGAGAACAATGGAAGAGTTCCGAAGCATTTTTAAACTTCAGCAGAATTCCGAGAACAATGGAAGAGTTCCGAAGCATACTTAAACTTCAGCGGAATTCCGAGAACAATGGAAGAGTTTCGAAGCATTTTTAAAAGTCAGCGGAATTCCGAGAACAATAGAAGAGTTGTGAAGCAATTTTAAGAGTCAGCGGAATTCGAGAACAATGGAAGAGTTCCGAAGCATTTTTAAACGTCAGCGGAATTCCGAGAACAATGGAAGAGTTCCGAAGCATTTTTAAACTTCAGCGGAATTTGGAGAACAATGGAAGAGTTCCGAAGCATTTTTAAAAGTCAGCGGAATTCCGAGAACAATGGAAGCTTTGTGAAGCATTTTTCAACGTCAGCGGAATTCCGAGAACAATGGAAGAGTTCCGAAGCATTTTTAAACGTCAGCGGAATTCCGAGAACAATGGAAGAGTTCTGAAGCCTTTTTAAATGTCAGCGGAATTCCGAGAACAATGGAAGAGTTCCGAAGCATTTTTAAATGTCAGCGGAATTCTGAGAACAATGGAAGAGTTCCGAAGCATTTTTAAACTTCAGCAGAATTCCGAGAACAATGGAAGAGATCCGAAGCATACTTAAACTTCAGCAGAATTCCGAGAACAATGGAAGAGTTCTGAAGCATTTTTTAAAGTCAGCGGAATAACGAGAACAATGGAAGAGTTGTGAAGCATTTTTAAACTTCAAAACTTCAGCAGAATTCCGAGAACAATGGAAGAGTTCCGAAGCATTTTTAAACGTCAGCGGAATTCCGAGAACAATGGAAGAGTTCTGAAGCATTTTTAAACGTCAGCGGAATTTTGAAAACAATGGAAGATTTCCGAAGCATTTTTAAACGTCAGCGGAATTCTGCGAACACTGGAAGAGTTCCGAAGCATTTTTAAAAGTCAGCGGAATTCTGAGAACAATAGAAGAGTTGTGAAGCATTTTTAAGCGTCAGCGGAATTCCGAGAACGATGGAAGAGTTCGGAAGCATTCTTAAACTTCAGCGGAATTCCGAGAACAATGGAAGAGTTCCGAAGCATTTTTAAAAGTCAGCGGAATTCCGAGAACAATAGAAGAGTTCAGAAGCATTTTTAAACTTCAGCAGAATTCCTGGATCAATGGAAGAGTTCCGAAGCATTTTTAAAAGTCAGCGGAATTCCGAGAACAATGGAAGCTTTGTGAAGCATTTTTCAACGTCAGCGGAATTCCGAGAACAATGGAAGAGTTCCGAAGCATTTTTAAACGTCAGCGGAATTCCGAGAACAATGGAAGAGTTCTGAAGACTTTTTAAATGTCAGCGGAATTCCGAGAACAATGGAAGAGTTCCGAAGCATTTTTAAATGTCAGCAGAATTCTGAGAACAATGGAAGAGTTCCGAAGCATTTTTAAACTTCAGCAGATTTCCGAGAACAATGGAAGAGATCCGAAGCATACTTAAACTTCAGCAGAATTCCGAGAACAATGGAAGAGTTCTGAAGCATTTTTTAAAGTCAGCGGAATAACGAGAACAATGGAAGAGTTGTGAAGCATTTTTAAACGTCAGCGGAATTCCAGAACAATGGAAGAGTTCCGAAGCATTTTTAAATGTCAGCGGAATTCCGAGAACAATGGAAGAGTTCTGAAGCATTTTTAAACGTCAGCGGATTTTGAAAACAATGGAAGATTTCCGAAGCATTTTTAAACGTCAGCGGAATTCTGTGAACACTGGAAGAGTTCCGAAGCATTTTTAAACTTCAGCGGAATTTGGAGAACAATCGAAGAGTTCCGAATCAATTTTAAAAGTCAGCGGAATTCTGAGAACAATGGAAGAGTTGTGAAGCATTTTTTAACGTCAGTGGAATTCCAAGAACAATGGAAGAGTTCCGAAGCATTTTTAAACGTCAGCGGAATTCCGAGAACAATGGAAGAGTTCCGAAGCATTTTTAAATGTAAGCGGAATTCTGAGAACAATGGAAGAGTTCCGAAGCATTTTTAAACTTCAGCAGAATTCCGAGAACAATGGAAGAGTTCCGAAGCATACTTAAACTTCAGCGGAATTCCGAGAACAATGGAAGAGTTTCGAAGCATTTTTAAAAGTCAGCGGAATTCCGAGAACAATAGAAGAGTTGTGAAGCAATTTTAAGAGTCAGCGGAATTCCGAGAACAATGGAAGAGTTCCGAAGCATTTTTAAACGTCAGCGGAATTCTGCGAACACTGGAAGAGTTCCGAAGCATTTTTAAACTTCAGCAGAATTTGGAGAACAATGGAAGAGTTCCGAAGCATTTTTAAAAGTCAGCGGAATTCCGAGAACAATTTAAGAGTTCTGAAGCATTTTTAAACATCAGCGGAATTTTGAAAACAATGGAAGATTTCTGAAGCATTTTTAAAAGTCAGCGGAATTCTGAGAACAATAGAAGAGTTGTGAAGCATTTTTAAGCGTCAGCGGAATTCCGAGAACAATGGAAGAATTCCGAAGCATTTTTAAACTTCAAAACTTCAGCGGAATTCCGAGAACAATGGAAGAGTTCCGAAGGATTTTTAAACTTCACCGGAATTCCGAGAACAATGGAAGAGTTCCGAAGCATTTTTAAACTTCAGCGGAATTTGGAGAACAATCAAAGAGTTCCGAAGCATTTTTAAAAGTCAGCGGAATTCCGAGAACAATGGAAGAGTTGTGAAGCATTTTTAAACGTCAGCGGAATTCCGAGAACAATGGAAGAGTTCCGAAGCATTTTTAAACGTCAGCGGAATTCCGAGAACAATGGAAGAGTTCTGAAGCCTTTTTAAATGTCAGCGGAAATCCGAGAACAATGGAAGACTTCTGAAGCATTTTTAAATGTCAGCGGAATTCTGAGAACAATGGAAGAGTTCCGAAGCATTTTTAAACTTCAGCGGAATTTGGAGAACAATCAAAGAGTTCCGAAGCATTTTTAAAAGTCAGCGGAATTCCGAGAACAATGGAAGAGTTGTGAAGCATTTTTAAAAGTCAGCGGAATTCCGAGAACAATGGAAGAGTTCCGAAGCATTTTTAAACGTCAGCGGAATTCCGAGAACAACGGAAGAGCTCTGAAGCCTTTTTAAATGTCAGCGGAATTCCGAGAACAATGGAAGACTTCTGAAGCATTTTTAAATGTCAGCGGAATTCTGAGAACAATGGAAGAGTTCCGAAGCATTTTTAAACTTCAGCAGAATTCCGAGAACAATGGAAGAGTTCCGAAGCATACTTAAACTTCAGCGGAATTCCGAGAACAATGGAAGAATTCTGAAGCATTTTTAAAAGTCAGCGGAATACTGAGAACAATGGAAGAGTTGTGAAGCATTTTTAAACGTCAGCGGAATTCCAGAACAATGGAAGAGTTCCGAAGCATTTTTAAATGTCAGCGGAATTCCGAGAACAATGGAAGAGTTCTGAAGCATTTTTAAACGTCAGCGGATTTTGAAAACAATGGAAGATTTCCGAAGCATTTTTAAACGTCAGCGGAATTTGGAGAACAATCGAAGAGTTCCGAAGCATTTTTAAACTTCAACGGAATTTGGAGAACAATCGAAGAGTTCCGAAGCAATTTTAAAAGTCAGCGGAATTCCGAGAACAATGGAAGAGTTGTGAAGCATTTTTAAACGTCAGTGGAATTCCAAGAACAATGGAAGAGTTCCGAAGCATTTTTAAATGTCAGAGGAATTCTGAGAACAATGGAAGAGTTCCGAAGCATTTTTAAACTTCAGCAGAATTCCGAGAACAATGGAAGAGTTCCGAAGCATACTTAAACTTCAGCGGAATTCCGAGAACAATGGAAGAGTTCAGAAGCATTTTTAAAAGTCAGCGGAATTCCGAGAACAATGGAAGAGTTGTGAAGCATTTTTAAACGTCAGCGGAATTCCGAGAACAATGGAAGAGTTCCGAAGCATTTTTAAACGTCAGCGGAATTCCAAGAACAATGGAAGAGTTCTGAAGCCTTTTTAAATGTCAGCGTAATTCCGAGAACAATGGAAGAGTTCCGAAGCATTTTTAAACTTCAGCAGAATTCCGAGAACAATGGAAGAGTTCCGAAGCATTCTTAAACTTCAGCGGAATTCCGAAAACAATGGAAGAGTTCCGAATCATTTTTAAATGTCAGCGGAATTCCGAGAACAATAGAAGAGTTGTGAAGCATTTTTAAGCGTCAGCGGAATTCCGACAACAATGGAAGAGTTCCGAAGCATTTTTAAACGTCAGCGGAATTCCAGAACAATGGAAGAGTTCCGAAGCATTTTTAAATGTCAGCGGAATTCCGAGAACAATGGAAGAGTTCTGAAGCATTTTTAAACGTCAGCGGATTTTGAAAACAATGGTAGATTTCCGAAGCATTTTTAAACGTCAGCGGAATTCTGAGAACAATGGAAGAGTTCCGAAGCATTTTTAAACTTCAGCGGAATTCCGAGAACAATGGAAGAGTTGTGAAGCATTTTTAAACGTCAGTGGAATTCCAAGAACAATGGAAGAGTTCCGAAGCATTTTTAAATGTCAGCGGAATTCTGAGAACAATGGAAGAGTTCCGAAGCATTTTTAAACTTCAGCAGAATTCCGAGAACAATGGAAGAGTTCCGAAGCATACTTAAACTTCAGCGGAATTCCGAGAACAATGGAAGAGTTCAGAAGCATTTTTAAAAGTCAGCGGAATTCCGAGAACAATGGAAGAGTTGTGAAGCATTTTTAAACGTCAGCGGAATTCCGAGAACAATGGAAGAGTTCCGAAGCATTTTTAAACGTCAGCGGAATTCCAAGAACAATGGAAGAGTTCCGAAGCATTTTTAAACTTCAGCAGAATTCCGAGAACAATGGAAGAGTTCCGAAGCATTCTTAAACTTCAGCGGAATTCCGAAAACAATGGAAGAGTTCCGAAGCATTTTTAAATGTCAGCGGAATTCCGAGAACAATAGAAGAGTTGTGAAGCATTTTTAAGCGTCAGCGGAATTCCGAGAACAATGGAAGAGTTCCGAAGCATTTTTAAACTTCAGCGGAATTCCGAGAACAATGGAAGAGTTCCGAAGCATTTTTAAACTTCAGCAGAATTCCGAGAACAATGGAAGAGTTCCGAAGCATTCATAAACTTCAGCGGAATTCCGAAAACAATGGAAGAGTTCCGAATCATTTTTAAATGTCAGTGGAATTCCGAGAACAATAGAAGAGTTGTGAAGCATTTTTAAGCGTCAGCGGAATTCCGACAACAATGGAAGAGTTCCGAAGCATTTTTAAAAGTCAGCGGAATTCTGAGAAAAATAGAAGAGTTGTGAAGCATTTTTAAGCGTCAGCGGAATTCCGACAACAATGGAAGAGTTCCGAAGCATTTTTAAAAGTCAGCGGAATTCTGAGAACAATAGAAGAGTTGTGAAGCATTTTTAAGCGTCAGCGGAATTCCGAGAACAATGGAAGAATTCCGAAGCATTTTTAAACTTCAAAACTTCAGCAGAATTCCGAGAACAATGGAAGAGTTCCGAAGCATTCTTAAACTTCACCGCAATTCCGAGAACAATGGAAGAGTTCCGAAGCATTTTTAAACGTCAGCGGAATTCCGAGAACAATGGAAGAGTTCTGAAGCATTTTTAAACGTCAGCGGAATTTTGAAAACAATGGAAGAATTCCAAAGCATTTTTAAACGTCAGCGGAATTCTGCGAACACTGGAAGAGTTCCGAAGCATTTTTAAAAGTCAGCGGAATTCTGAGAACAATAGAAGAGTTGTGAAGCATTTTTAAGCGTCAGCGGAATTCCGAGAACAATGGAAGAGTTCCGAAGCATTCTTAAACTTCAGCGGAATTCCGAGAACAATGGAAGAGTTCAGAAGCATTTTTAAACTTCAGCAGAATTCCTGGATCAATGGAAGAGTTCCGAAGCATTTTTAAAAGTCAGCAGAATTCCGAGAACAATAGAAGGGTACCAAAGCATGTTTAAACTTCACCGGAATTCCGAGAACAATGGAAGAGTTCCGAAGCATTTTTAAACGTCAGCGGAATTTTGAAAACAATGGAAGATTTCCGAAGCATTTTTAAACTTCAGCAGAATTCCTGGATCAATGGAAGAGTTCTGAAGCATTTTTAAAAGTCAGCAGAATTCCGAGAACAATAGAAGGGTACCAAAGCATGTTTAAACTTCAGAGGAATTCTGAGAACAATGTAAGAGTTCCGAAGCATTTTTAAACTTCACCGGAATTCCGAGAACAATGGAAGAGTTCTGAAGCATTTTTAAACGTCAGTGGAATTTTGAAAACAATGGAAGATTTCCGAAGCATTTTTAAACGTCAGCAGAATTCTGCGAACACTGGAAGAGTTCCGAAGCATTTTTAAACTTCAGCGGAATTTGGAGAACAATCGAAGAGTTTCGAAGCATTTTTAAAAGTCAGCGGAATTCCGAGAACACTGGAAGAGTTCCGAAGCATTTTTAAACTTCAGCGGAATTTGGAGAACAATCAAAGAGTTCCGAAGCATTTTTAAAAGTCAGCGGAATACCGAGATCAATGGAAGAGTTGTGAAGCATTTTTAAACGTCAGCGGAATTCCGAGAATAATGGAAGAGTTCCGAAGCATTTTTAAACGTCAGCGGAATTCCGAGAACAATGGAAGAGTTCTGAAGCCTTTTTAAATGTCAGCGGAATTCCGAGAACAATGGAAGACTTCTGAAGCATTTTTAAATGTCAGCGGAATTCTGAGAACAATGGAAGAGTTCCGAAGCATTTTTAAACTTCAGCGGAATTTGGAGAACAATCAAAGAGTTCCGAAGCATTTTTAAAAGTCAGCGGAATTCCGAGAACAATGGAAGAGTTGTGAAGCATTTTTAAACGTCAGCGGAATTCCGAGAACAATGGAAGAGTTCCGAAGCATTTTTAAACGTCAGCGGAATTCCGAGAACAATGGAAGAGCTCTGAAGCCTTTTTAAATGTCAGCGGAATTCCGAGAACAATGGAAGACTTCTGAAGCATTTTTAAATGTCAGCGGAATTCTGAGAACAATGGAAGAGTTCCGAAGCATTTTTAAACTTCAGCAGAATTCCGAGAACAATGGAAGAGTTCCGAAGCATACTTAAACTTCAGCGGAATTCCGAGAACAATGGAAGAATTCTGAAGCATTTTTAAAAGTCAGCGGAATACTGAGAACAATGGAAGAGTTGTGAAGCATTTTTAAAAGTCAGCGGAATTCCAGAACAATGGAAGAGTTCCGAAGCATTTTTAAATGTCAGCGGAACTCCGAGAACAATGGAAGAGTTCTGAAGCATTTTTATACGTCAGCGGATTTTGAAAACAATGGAAGATTTCCTAAGCATTTTTAAACGTCAGCGGAATTTGGAGAACAATCGAAGAGTTCCGAAGCATTTTTAAACTTCAACGGAATTTGGAGAACAATCGAAGAGTTCCGAAGCAATTTTAAAAGTCAGCGGAATTCCGAGAACAATGGAAGAGTTGTGAAGCATTTTTAAACGTCAGTGGAATTCCAAGAACAATGGAAGAGTTCCGAAGCATTTTTAAATGTCAGCGGAATTCTGAGAACAATGGAAGAGTTCCGAAGCATTTTTAAACTTCAGCAGAATTCCGAGAACAATGGAAGAGTTCCGAAGCATACTTAAACTTCAGCGGAATTCCGAGAACAATGGAAGAGTTCAGAAGCATTTTTAAAAGTCAGCGGAATTCCGAGAACAATGGAAGAGTTGTGAAACATTTTTAAACGTCAGCGGAATTCCGAGAACAATGGAAGAGTTCCGAAGCATTTTTAAACGTCAGCGGAATTCCAAGAACAATGGAAGAGTTCTGAAGCCTTTTTAAATGTCAGCGTAATTCCGAGAACAATGGAAGAGTTCCGAAGCATTTTTAAACTTCAGCAGAATTCCGAGAACAATGGAAGAGTTCCGAAGCATTCTTAAACTTCAGCGGAATTCCGAAAACAATGGAAGAGTTCCGAAGCATTTTTAAATGTCAGCGGAATTCCGAGAACAATAGAAGAGTTGTGAAGCATTTTTAAGCGTCAGCGGAATTCCGAGAACAATGGAAGAGTTCCGAAGCATTTTTAAACTTCAGCAGAATTCCGAGAACAATGGAAGAGTTCCGAAGCATTTTTAAACTTCAGCAGAATTCCGAGAACAATGGAAGAGTTCCGAAGCATTCTTAAACTTCAGCGGAATTCCGAAAACAATGGAAGAGTTCCGAATCATTTTTAAATGTCAGCGGAATTCCGAGAACAATAGAAGAGTTGTGAAGCATTTTTAAGCGTCAGCGGAATTCCGACAACAATGGAAGAGTTCCGAAGCATTTTTAAAAGTCAGCGGAATTCTGAGAACAATAGAAGAGTTGTGAAGCATTTTTAAGCGTCAGCGGAATTCCGAGAACAATGGAAGAATTCCGAAGCATTTTTAAACTTCAAAACTTCAGCAGAATTCCGAGAACAATGGAAGAGTTCCGAAGCATTTTTAAACGTCAGCGGAATTCCGAGAACAATGGAAGAGTTCTGAAGCATTTTTAAACGTCAGCGGAATTTTGAAAACAATGGAAGATTTCCGAAGCATTTTTAAACGTCAGCGGAATTCTGCGAACACTGGAAGAGTTCCGAAGCATTTTTAAAAGTCAGCGGAATTCTGAGAACAATAGAAGAGTTGTGAAGCATTTTTAAGCGTCAGCAGAATTCCGAGAACAATGGAAGAGTTCGGAAGCATTCTTAAACTTCAGCGGAATTCCGAGAACAATGGAAGAGTTCCGAAGCATTTTTAAAAGTCAGCAGAATTCCGAGAACAATAGAAGAGTTCAGAAGCATTTTTAAACTTCAGCAGAATTCCTGGATCAATGGAAGAGTTCCGAAGCATTTTTAAAAGTCAGCGGAATTCCGAGAACAATGGAAGCTTTGTGAAGCATTTTTCAACGTCAGCGGAATTCCGAGAACAATGGAAGAGTTCCGAAGCATTTTTAAACGTCAGCGGAATTCCGAGAACAATGGAAGAGTTCTGAAGACTTTTTAAATGTCAGCGGAATTCCGAGAACAATGGAAGAGTTCCGAAGCATTTTTAAATGTCAGCAGAATTCTGAGAACAATGGAAGAGTTCCGAAGCATTTTTAAACTTCAGCAGATTTCCGAGAACAATGGAAGAGATCCGAAGCATACTTAAACTTCAGCAGAATTCCGAGAACAATGGAAGAGTTCTGAAGCATTTTTTAAAGTCAGCGGAATAACGAGAACAATGGAAGAGTTGTGAAGCATTTTCAAACGTCAGCGGAATTCCAGACCAATGGAAGAGTTCCGAAGCATTTTTAAATGTCAGCGGAATTCCGAGAACAATGGAAGAGTTCTGAAGCATTTTTAAACGTCAGCGGATTTTGAAAACAATGGAAGATTTCCGAAGCATTTTTAAACGTCAGCGGAATTCTGTGAACACTGGAAGAGTTCCGAAGCATTTTTAAACTTCAGCGGAATTTGGAGAACAATCGAAGAGTTCCGAATCAATTTTAAAAGTCAGCGGAATTCTGAGAACAATGGAAGAGTTGTGAAGCATTTTTTAACGTCAGTGGAATTTCAAGAACAATGGAAGAGTTCCGAAGCATTTTTAAACGTCAGCGGAATTCCGAGAACAATGGAAGAGTTCCGAAGCATTTTTAAATGTAAGCGGAATTCTGAGAACAATGGAAGAGTTCTGAAGCATTTTTAAACGTCAGCGGAATTTTGAAAACAATGGAAGAATTCCGAAGCATTTTTAAACGTCAGCGGAATTCTGCGAACACTGGAAGAGTTCCGAAGCATTTTTAAAAGTCAGCGGAATTCTGAGAACAATAGAAGAGTTGTGAAGCATTTTTAAGCGTCAGCGGAATTTCGAGAACAATGGAAGAGTTCCGAAGCATTCTTAAACTTCAGCGGAATTCCGAGAACAATGGAAGAGTTCAGAAGCATTTTTAAACTTCAGCAGAATTCCTGGATCAATGGAAGAGTTCCGAAGCATTTTTAAAAGTCAGCAGAATTCCGAGAACAATAGAAGGGTACCAAAGCATGTTTAAACTTCACCGGAATTCCGAGAACAATGGAAGAGTTCCGAAGCATTTTTAAACGTCAGCGGAATTTTGAAAACAATGGAAGATTTCCGAAGCATTTTTAAACTTCAGCAGAATTCCTGGATCAATGGAAGAGTTCTGAAGCATTTTTAAAAGTCAGCAGAATTCCGAGAACAATAGAAGGGTACCAAAGCATGTTTAAACTTCAGAGGAATTCTGAGAACAATGTAAGAGTTCCGAAGCATTTTTAAACTTCACCGGAATTCCGAGAACAATGGAAGAGTTCTGAAGCATTTTTAAACGTCAGTGGAATTTTGAAAACAATGGAAGATTTCCGAAGCATTTTTAAACGTCAGCAGAATTCTGCGAACACTGGAAGAGTTCCGAAGCATTTTTAAACTTCAGCGGAATTTGGAGAACAATCGAAGAGTTTCGAAGCATTTTTAAAAGTCAGCGGAATTCCGAGAACACTGGAAGAGTTCCGAAGCATTTTTAAACTTCAGCGGAATTTGGAGAACAATCAAAGAGTTCCGAAGCATTTTTAAAAGTCAGCGGAATACCGAGATCAATGGAAGAGTTGTGAAGCATTTTTAAACGTCAGCGGAATTCCGAGAATAATGGAAGAGTTCCGAAGCATTTTTAAACGTCAGCGGAATTCCGAGAACAATGGAAGAGTTCTGAAGCCTTTTTAAATGTCAGCGGAATTCCGAGAACAATGGAAGACTTCTGAAGCATTTTTAAATGTCAGCGGAATTCTGAGAACAATGGAAGAGTTCCGAAGCATTTTTAAACTTCAGCGGAATTTGGAGAACAATCAAAGAGTTCCGAAGCATTTTTAAAAGTCAGCGGAATTCCGAGAACAATGGAAGAGTTGTGAAGCATTTTTAAACGTCAGCGGAATTCCGAGAACAATGGAAGAGTTCCGAAGCATTTTTAAACGTCAGCGGAATTCCGAGAACAATGGAAGAGCTCTGAAGCCTTTTTAAATGTCAGCGGAATTCCGAGAACAATGGAAGACTTCTGAAGCATTTTTAAATGTCAGCGGAATTCTGAGAACAATGGAAGAGTTCCGAAGCATTTTTAAACTTCAGCAGAATTCCGAGAACAATGGAAGAGTTCCGAAGCATACTTAAACTTCAGCGGAATTCCGAGAACAATGGAAGAATTCTGAAGCATTTTTAAAAGTCAGCGGAATACTGAGAACAATGGAAGAGTTGTGAAGCATTTTTAAAAGTCAGCGGAATTCCAGAACAATGGAAGAGTTCCGAAGCATTTTTAAATGTCAGCGGAACTCCGAGAACAATGGAAGAGTTCTGAAGCATTTTTATACGTCAGCGGATTTTGAAAACAATGGAAGATTTCCTAAGCATTTTTAAACGTCAGCGGAATTTGGAGAACAATCAAAGAGTTCCGAAGCATTTTTAAACTTCAACGGAATTTGGAGAACAATCGAAGAGTTCCGAAGCAATTTTAAAAGTCAGCGGAATTCCGAGAACAATGGAAGAGTTGTGAAGCATTTTTAAACGTCAGTGGAATTCCAAGAACAATGGAAGAGTTCCGAAGCATTTTTAAATGTCAGCGGAATTCTGAGAACAATGGAAGAGTTCCGAAGCATTTTTAAACTTCAGCAGAATTCCGAGAACAATGGAAGAGTTCCGAAGCATACTTAAACTTCAGCGGAATTCCGAGAACAATGGAAGAGTTCAGAAGCATTTTTAAAAGTCAGCGGAATTCCGAGAACAATGGAAGAGTTGTGAAACATTTTTAAACGTCAGCGGAATTCCGAGAACAATGGAAGAGTTCCGAAGCATTTTTAAACGTCAGCGGAATTCCAAGAACAATGGAAGAGTTCTGAAGCCTTTTTAAATGTCAGCGTAATTCCGAGAACAATGGAAGAGTTCCGAAGCATTTTTAAACTTCAGCAGAATTCCGAGAACAATGGAAGAGTTCCGAAGCATTCTTAAACTTCAGCGGAATTCCGAAAACAATGGAAGAGTTCCGAAGCATTTTTAAATGTCAGCGGAATTCCGAGAACAATAGAAGAGTTGTGAAGCATTTTTAAGCGTCAGCGGAATTCCGAGAACAATGGAAGAGTTCCGAAGCATTTTTAAACTTCAGCAGAATTCCGAGAACAATGGAAGAGTTCCGAAGCATTTTTAAACTTCAGCAGAATTCCGAGAACAATGGAAGAGTTCCGAAGCATTCTTAAACTTCAGCGGAATTCCGAAAACAATGGAAGAGTTCCGAATCATTTTTAAATGTCAGCGGAATTCCGAGAACAATAGAAGAGTTGTGAAGCATTTTTAAGCGTCAGCGGAATTCCGACAACAATGGAAGAGTTCCGAAGCATTTTTAAAAGTCAGCGGAATTCTGAGAACAATAGAAGAGTTGTGAAGCATTTTTAAGCGTCAGCGGAATTCCGAGAACAATGGAAGAATTCCGAAGCATTTTTAAACTTCAAAACTTCAGCAGAATTCCGAGAACAATGGAAGAGTTCCGAAGCATTTTTAAACGTCAGCGGAATTCCGAGAACAATGGAAGAGTTCTGAAGCATTTTTAAACGTCAGCGGAATTTTGAAAACAATGGAAGATTTCCGAAGCATTTTTAAACGTCAGCGGAATTCTGCGAACACTGGAAGAGTTCCGAAGCATTTTTAAAAGTCAGCGGAATTCTGAGAACAATAGAAGAGTTGTGAAGCATTTTTAAGCGTCAGCAGAATTCCGAGAACAATGGAAGAGTTCGGAAGCATTCTTAAACTTCAGCGGAATTCCGAGAACAATGGAAGAGTTCCGAAGCATTTTTAAAAGTCAGCAGAATTCCGAGAACAATAGAAGAGTTCAGAAGCATTTTTAAACTTCAGCAGAATTCCTGGATCAATGGAAGAGTTCCGAAGCATTTTTAAAAGTCAGCGGAATTCCGAGAACAATGGAAGCTTTGTGAAGCATTTTTCAACGTCAGCGGAATTCCGAGAACAATGGAAGAGTTCCGAAGCATTTTTAAACGTCAGCGGAATTCCGAGAACAATGGAAGAGTTCTGAAGACTTTTTAAATGTCAGCGGAATTCCGAGAACAATGGAAGAGTTCCGAAGCATTTTTAAATGTCAGCAGAATTCTGAGAACAATGGAAGAGTTCCGAAGCATTTTTAAACTTCAGCAGATTTCCGAGAACAATGGAAGAGATCCGAAGCATACTTAAACTTCAGCAGAATTCCGAGAACAATGGAAGAGTTCTGAAGCATTTTTTAAAGTCAGCGGAATAACGAGAACAATGGAAGAGTTGTGAAGCATTTTCAAACGTCAGCGGAATTCCAGAACAATGGAAGAGTTCCGAAGCATTTTTAAATGTCAGCGGAATTCCGAGAACAATGGAAGAGTTCTGAAGCATTTTTAAACGTCAGCGGATTTTGAAAACAATGGAAGATTTCCGAAGCATTTTTAAACGTCAGCGGAATTCTGTGAACACTGGAAGAGTTCCGAAGCATTTTTAAACTTCAGCGGAATTTGGAGAACAATCGAAGAGTTCCGAATCAATTTTAAAAGTCAGCGGAATTCTGAGAACAATGGAAGAGTTGTGAAGCATTTTTTAACGTCAGTGGAATTTCAAGAACAATGGAAGAGTTCCGAAGCATTTTTAAACGTCAGCGGAATTCCGAGAACAATGGAAGAGTTCCGAAGCATTTTTAAATGTAAGCGGAATTCTGAGAACAATGGAAGAGTTCCGAAGCATTTTTAAACTTCAGCAGAATTCCGAGAACAATGGAAGAGTTCCGAAGCATACTTAAACTTCAGCGGAATTCCGAGAACAATGGAAGAGTTTCGAAGCATTTTTAAAAGTCAGCGGAATTCCGAGAACAATAGAAGAGTTGTGAAGCAATTTTAAGAGTCAGCGGAATTCCGAGAACAATGGAAGAGTTCCGAAGCATTTTTAAACGTCAGCGGAATTCCGAGAACAATGGAAGAGTTCTGAAGACTTTTTAAATGTCAGCGGAATTCCGAGAACAATGGAAGAGTTCCGAAGCATTTTTAAATGTCAGCAGAATTCTGAGAACAATGGAAGAGTTCCGAAGCATTTTTAAACTTCAGCAGATTTCCGAGAACAATGGAAGAGATCCGAAGCATACTTAAACTTCAGCAGAATTCCGAGAACAATGGAAGAGTTCTGAAGCATTTTTTAAAGTCAGCGGAATAACGAGAACAATGGAAGAGTTGTGAAGCATTTTCAAACGTCAGCGGAATTCCAGACCAATGGAAGAGTTCCGAAGCATTTTTAAATGTCAGCGGAATTCCGAGAACAATGGAAGAGTTCTGAAGCATTTTTAAACGTCAGCGGATTTTGAAAACAATGGAAGATTTCCGAAGCATTTTTAAACGTCAGCGGAATTCTGTGAACACTGGAAGAGTTCCGAAGCATTTTTAAACTTCAGCGGAATTTGGAGAACAATCGAAGAGTTCCGAATCAATTTTAAAAGTCAGCGGAATTCTGAGAACAATGGAAGAGTTGTGAAGCATTTTTTAACGTCAGTGGAATTTCAAGAACAATGGAAGAGTTCCGAAGCATTTTTAAACGTCAGCGGAATTCCGAGAACAATGGAAGAGTTCCGAAGCATTTTTAAATGTAAGCGGAATTCTGAGAACAATGGAAGAGTTCTGAAGCATTTTTAAACGTCAGCGGAATTTTGAAAACAATGGAAGAATTCCGAAGCATTTTTAAACGTCAGCGGAATTCTGCGAACACTGGAAGAGTTCCGAAGCATTTTTAAAAGTCAGCGGAATTCTGAGAACAATAGAAGAGTTGTGAAGCATTTTTAAGCGTCAGCGGAATTCCGAGAACAATGGAAGAGTTCCGAAGCATTCTTAAACTTCAGCGGAATTCCGAGAACAATGGAAGAGTTCAGAAGCATTTTTAAACTTCAGCAGAATTCCTGGATCAATGGAAGAGTTCCGAAGCATTTTTAAAAGTCAGCAGAATTCCGAGAACAATAGAAGGGTACCAAAGCATGTTTAAACTTCACCGGAATTCCGAGAACAATGGAAGAGTTCCGAAGCATTTTTAAACGTCAGCGGAATTTTGAAAACAATGGAAGATTTCCGAAGCATTTTTAAACTTCAGCAGAATTCCTGGATCAATGGAAGAGTTCTGAAGCATTTTTAAAAGTCAGCAGAATTCCGAGAACAATAGAAGGGTACCAAAGCATGTTTAAACTTCAGAGGAATTCTGAGAACAATGTAAGAGTTCCGAAGCATTTTTAAACTTCACCGGAATTCCGAGAACAATGGAAGAGTTCTGAAGCATTTTTAAACGTCAGTGGAATTTTGAAAACAATGGAAGATTTCCGAAGCATTTTTAAACGTCAGCAGAATTCTGCGAACACTGGAAGAGTTCCGAAGCATTTTTAAACTTCAGCGGAATTTGGAGAACAATCGAAGAGTTTCGAAGCATTTTTAAAAGTCAGCGGAATTCCGAGAACACTGGAAGAGTTCCGAAGCATTTTTAAACTTCAGCGGAATTTGGAGAACAATCAAAGAGTTCCGAAGCATTTTTAAAAGTCAGCGGAATACCGAGATCAATGGAAGAGTTGTGAAGCATTTTTAAACGTCAGCGGAATTCCGAGAATAATGGAAGAGTTCCGAAGCATTTTTAAACGTCAGCGGAATTCCGAGAACAATGGAAGAGTTCTGAAGCCTTTTTAAATGTCAGCGGAATTCCGAGAACAATGGAAGACTTCTGAAGCATTTTTAAATGTCAGCGGAATTCTGAGAACAATGGAAGAGTTCCGAAGCATTTTTAAACTTCAGCGGAATTTGGAGAACAATCAAAGAGTTCCGAAGCATTTTTAAAAGTCAGCGGAATTCCGAGAACAATGGAAGAGTTGTGAAGCATTTTTAAACGTCAGCGGAATTCCGAGAACAATGGAAGAGTTCCGAAGCATTTTTAAACGTCAGCGGAATTCCGAGAACAATGGAAGAGCTCTGAAGCCTTTTTAAATGTCAGCGGAATTCCGAGAACAATGGAAGACTTCTGAAGCATTTTTAAATGTCAGCGGAATTCTGAGAACAATGGAAGAGTTCCGAAGCATTTTTAAACTTCAGCAGAATTCCGAGAACAATGGAAGAGTTCCGAAGCATACTTAAACTTCAGCGGAATTCCGAGAACAATGGAAGAATTCTGAAGCATTTTTAAAAGTCAGCGGAATACTGAGAACAATGGAAGAGTTGTGAAGCATTTTTAAAAGTCAGCGGAATTCCAGAACAATGGAAGAGTTCCGAAGCATTTTTAAATGTCAGCGGAACTCCGAGAACAATGGAAGAGTTCTGAAGCATTTTTATACGTCAGCGGATTTTGAAAACAATGGAAGATTTCCTAAGCATTTTTAAACGTCAGCGGAATTTGGAGAACAAGCGAAGAGTTCCGAAGCATTTTTAAACTTCAACGGAATTTGGAGAACAATCGAAGAGTTCCGAAGCAATTTTAAAAGTCAGCGGAATTCCGAGAACAATGGAAGAGTTGTGAAGCATTTTTAAACGTCAGTGGAATTCCAAGAACAATGGAAGAGTTCCGAAGCATTTTTAAATGTCAGCGGAATTCTGAGAACAATGGAAGAGTTCCGAAGCATTTTTAAACTTCAGCAGA
This sequence comes from Phyllobates terribilis, assembly GCF_046119375.1. Classification (NCBI taxonomy): domain Eukaryota; kingdom Metazoa; phylum Chordata; class Amphibia; order Anura; family Dendrobatidae; genus Phyllobates; species Phyllobates terribilis. The sequence goes on along the minus strand of NW_027362788.1, from coordinate 5,870,252 downwards.
ATTCCGAGAACAATGGAAGAGTTCCGAAGCATACTTAAACTTCAGCGGAATTCCGAGAACAATGGAAGAGTTCAGAAGCATTTTTAAAAGTCAGCGGAATTCCGAGAACAATGGAAGAGTTGTGAAACATTTTTAAACGTCAGCGGAATTCCGAGAACAATGGAAGAGTTCCGAAGCATTTTTAAACGTCAGCGGAATTCCAAGAACAATGGAAGAGTTCTGAAGCCTTTTTAAATGTCAGCGTAATTCCGAGAACAATGGAAGAGTTCCGAAGCATTTTTAAACTTCAGCAGAATTCCGAGAACAATGGAAGAGTTCCGAAGCATTCTTAAACTTCAGCGGAATTCCGAAAACAATGGAAGAGTTCCGAAGCATTTTTAAATGTCAGCGGAATTCCGAGAACAATAGAAGAGTTGTGAAGCATTTTTAAGCGTCAGCGGAATTCCGAGAACAATGGAAGAGTTCCGAAGCATTTTTAAACTTCAGCAGAATTCCGAGAACAATGGAAGAGTTCCGAAGCATTTTTAAACTTCAGCAGAATTCCGAGAACAATGGAAGAGTTCCGAAGCATTCTTAAACTTCAGCGGAATTCCGAAAACAATGGAAGAGTTCCGAATCATTTTTAAATGTCAGCGGAATTCCGAGAACAATAGAAGAGTTGTGAAGCATTTTTAAGCGTCAGCGGAATTCCGACAACAATGGAAGAGTTCCGAAGCATTTTTAAAAGTCAGCGGAATTCTGAGAACAATAGAAGAGTTGTGAAGCATTTTTAAGCGTCAGCGGAATTCCGAGAACAATGGAAGAATTCCGAAGCATTTTTAAACTTCAAAACTTCAGCAGAATTCCGAGAACAATGGAAGAGTTCCGAAGCATTTTTAAACGTCAGCGGAATTCCGAGAACAATGGAAGAGTTCTGAAGCATTTTTAAACGTCAGCGGAATTTTGAAAACAATGGAAGATTTCCGAAGCATTTTTAAACGTCAGCGGAATTCTGCGAACACTGGAAGAGTTCCGAAGCATTTTTAAAAGTCAGCGGAATTCTGAGAACAATAGAAGAGTTGTGAAGCATTTTTAAGCGTCAGCAGAATTCCGAGAACAATGGAAGAGTTCGGAAGCATTCTTAAACTTCAGCGGAATTCCGAGAACAATGGAAGAGTTCCGAAGCATTTTTAAAAGTCAGCAGAATTCCGAGAACAATAGAAGAGTTCAGAAGCATTTTTAAACTTCAGCAGAATTCCTGGATCAATGGAAGAGTTCCGAAGCATTTTTAAAAGTCAGCGGAATTCCGAGAACAATGGAAGCTTTGTGAAGCATTTTTCAACGTCAGCGGAATTCCGAGAACAATGGAAGAGTTCCGAAGCATTTTTAAACGTCAGCGGAATTCCGAGAACAATGGAAGAGTTCTGAAGACTTTTTAAATGTCAGCGGAATTCCGAGAACAATGGAAGAGTTCCGAAGCATTTTTAAATGTCAGCAGAATTCTGAGAACAATGGAAGAGTTCCGAAGCATTTTTAAACTTCAGCAGATTTCCGAGAACAATGGAAGAGATCCGAAGCATACTTAAACTTCAGCAGAATTCCGAGAACAATGGAAGAGTTCTGAAGCATTTTTTAAAGTCAGCGGAATAACGAGAACAATGGAAGAGTTGTGAAGCATTTTCAAACGTCAGCGGAATTCCAGAACAATGGAAGAGTTCCGAAGCATTTTTAAATGTCAGCGGAATTCCGAGAACAATGGAAGAGTTCTGAAGCATTTTTAAACGTCAGCGGATTTTGAAAACAATGGAAGATTTCCGAAGCATTTTTAAACGTCAGCGGAATTCTGTGAACACTGGAAGAGTTCCGAAGCATTTTTAAACTTCAGCGGAATTTGGAGAACAATCGAAGAGTTCCGAATCAATTTTAAAAGTCAGCGGAATTCTGAGAACAATGGAAGAGTTGTGAAGCATTTTTTAACGTCAGTGGAATTTCAAGAACAATGGAAGAGTTCCGAAGCATTTTTAAACGTCAGCGGAATTCCGAGAACAATGGAAGAGTTCCGAAGCATTTTTAAATGTAAGCGGAATTCTGAGAACAATGGAAGAGTTCCGAAGCATTTTTAAACTTCAGCAGAATTCCGAGAACAATGGAAGAGTTCCGAAGCATACTTAAACTTCAGCGGAATTCCGAGAACAATGGAAGAGTTTCGAAGCATTTTTAAAAGTCAGCGGAATTCCGAGAACAATAGAAGAGTTGTGAAGCAATTTTAAGAGTCAGCGGAATTCCGAGAACAATGGAAGAGTTCCGAAGCATTTTTAAACGTCAGCGGAATTCTGCGAACACTGGAAGAGTTCCAAAGCATTTTTAAACTTCAGCAGAATTTGGAGAACAATGGAAGAGTTCCGAAGCATTTTTAAAAGTCAGCGGAATTCCGAGAACAATTTAAGAGTTCTGAAGCATTTTTAAACATCAGCGGAATTTTGAAAACAATGGAAGATTTCCGAAGCATTTTTAAAAGTCAGCGGAATTCTGAGAACAATAGAAGAGTTGTGAAGCATTTTTAAGCGTCAGCGGAATTCCGAGAACAATGGAAGAATTCCGAAGCATTTTTAAACTTCAAAACTTCAGCGGAATTCCGAGAACAATGGAAGAGTTCCGAAGGATTTTTAAACTTCACCGGAATTCCGAGAACAATGGAAGAGTTCCGAAGCATTTTTAAACTTCAGCGGAATTTGGAGAACAATCAAAGAGTTCCGAAGCATTTTTAAAAGTCAGCGGAATTCCGAGAACAATGGAAGAGTTGTGAAGCATTTTTAAACGTCAGCGGAATTCCGAGAACAATGGAAGAGTTCCGAAGCATTTTTAAACGTCAGCGGAATTCCGAGAACAATGGAAGAGTTCTGAAGCCTTTTTAAATGTCAGCGGAATTCCGAGAACAATGGAAGACTTCTGAAGCATTTTTAAATGTCAGCGGAATTCTGAGAACAATGGAAGAGTTCCGAAGCATTTTTAAACTTCAACGGAATTTGGAGAACAATCGAAGAGTTCCGAAGCAATTTTAAAAGTCAGCGGAATTCCGAGAACAATGGAAGAGTTGTGAAGCATTTTTAAACGTCAGTGGAATTCCAAGAACAATGGAAGAGTTCCGAAGCATTTTTAAATGTCAGCGGAATTCTGAGAACAATGGAAGAGTTCCGAAGCATTTTTAAACTTCAGCAGAATTCCGAGAACAATGGAAGAGTTCCGAAGCATACTTAAACTTCAGCGGAATTCCGAGAACAATGGAAGAGTTCAGAAGCATTTTTAAAAGTCAGCGGAATTCCGAGAACAATGGAAGAGTTGTGAAGCATTTTTAAACGTCAGCGGAATTCCGAGAACAATGGAAGAGTTCCGAAGCATTTTTAAACGTCAGCGGAATTCCAAGAACAATGGAAGAGTTCTGAAGCCTTTTTAAATGTCAGCGTAATTCCGAGAACAATGGAAGAGTTCCGAAGCATTTTTAAACTTCAGCAGAATTCCGAGAACAATGGAAGAGTTCCGAAGCATTCTTAAACTTCAGCGGAATTCCGAAAACAATGGAAGAGTTCCGAAGCATTTTTAAATGTCAGCGGAATTCCGAGAACAATAGAAGAGTTGTGAAGCATTTTTAAGCGTCAGCGGAATTCCGAGAACAATGGAAGAGTTCCGAACCATTTTTAAACTTCAGCGGAATTCCGAGAACAATGGAAGAGTTCCGAAGCATTTTTAAACTTCAGCAGAATTCCGAGAACAATGGAAGAGTTCCGAAGCATTCTTAAACTTCAGCGGAATTCCGAAAACAATGGAAGAGTTCCGAATCATTTTTAAATGTCAGCGGAATTCCGAGAACAATAGAAGAGTTGTGAAGCATTTTTAAGCGTCAGCGGAATTCCGACAACAATGGAAGAGTTCCGAAGCATTTTTAAACGTCAGCGGAATTCCAGAACAATGGAAGAGTTCCGAAGCATTTTTAAATGTCAGCGGAATTCCGAGAACAATGGAAGAGTTCTGAAGCATTTTTAAACGTCAGCGGATTTTGAAAACAATGGAAGATTTCCGAAGCATTTTTAAACGTCAGCGGAATTTGGAGAACAATCAAAGAGTTCCGAAGCATTTTTAAACTTCAACGGAATTTGGAGAACAATCGAAGAGGTCCGAAGCAATTTTAAAAGTCAGCGGAATTCCGAGAACAATGGAAGAGTTGTGAAGCATTTTTAAACGTCAGTGGAATTCCAAGAACAATGGAAGAGTTCCGAAGCATTTTTAAATGTCAGCGGAATTCTGAGAACAATGGAAGAGTTCCGAAGCATTTTTAAACTTCAGCAGAATTCCGAGAACAATGGAAGAGTTCCGAAGCATACTTAAACTTCAGCGGAATTCCGAGAACAATGGAAGAGTTCAGAAGCATTTTTAAAAGTCAGCGGAATTCCGAGAACAATGGAAGAGTTGTGAAGCATTTTTAAACGTCAGCGGAATTCTGAGAACAATGGAAGAGTTCCGAAGCATTTTTAAACTTCAACGGAATTTGGAGAACAATCGAAGAGTTCCGAAGCAATTTTAAAAGTCAGCGGAATTCCGAGAACAATGGAAGAGTTGTGAAGCATTTTTAAACGTCAGTGGAATTCCAAGAACAATGGAAGAGTTCCGAAGCATTTTTAAATGTCAGCGGAATTCTGAGAACAATGGAAGAGTTCCGAAGCATTTTTAAACTTCAGCAGAATTCCGAGAACAATGGAAGAGTTCCGAAGCATACTTAAACTTCAGCGGAATTCCGAGAACAATGGAAGAGTTCAGAAGCATTTTTAAAAGTCAGCGGAATTCCGAGAACAATGGAAGAGTTGTGAAGCATTTTTAAACGTCAGCGGAATTCCGAGAACAATGGAAGAGTTCCGAAGCATTTTTAAACGTCAGCGGAATTCCAAGAACAATGGAAGAGTTCTGAAGCCTTTTTAAATGTCAGCGTAATTCCGAGAACAATGGAAGAGTTCCGAAGCATTTTTAAACTTCAGCAGAATTCCGAGAACAATGGAAGAGTTCCGAAGCATTCTTAAACTTCAGCGGAATTCCGAAAACAATGGAAGAGTTCCGAAGCATTTTTAAATGTCAGCGGAATTCCGAGAACAATAGAAGAGTTGTGAAGCATTTTTAAGCGTCAGCGGAATTCCGAGAACAATGGAAGAGTTCCGAACCATTTTTAAACTTCAGCGGAATTCCGAGAACAATGGAAGAGTTCCGAAGCATTTTTAAACTTCAGCAGAATTCCGAGAACAATGGAAGAGTTCCGAAGCATTCTTAAACTTCAGCGGAATTCCGAAAACAATGGAAGAGTTCCGAATCATTTTTAAATGTCAGCGGAATTCCGAGAACAATAGAAGAGTTGTGAAGCATTTTTAAGCGTCAGCGGAATTCCGACAACAATGGAAGAGTTCCGAAGCATTTTTAAACGTCAGCGGAATTCCAGAACAATGGAAGAGTTCCGAAGCATTTTTAAATGTCAGCGGAATTCCGAGAACAATGGAAGAGTTCTGAAGCATTTTTAAACGTCAGCGGATTTTGAAAACAATGGAAGATTTCCGAAGCATTTTTAAACGTCAGCGGAATTTGGAGAACAATCAAAGAGTTCCGAAGCATTTTTAAACTTCAACGGAATTTGGAGAACAATCGAAGAGTTCCGAAGCAATTTTAAAAGTCAGCGGAATTCCGAGAACAATGGAAGAGTTGTGAAGCATTTTTAAACGTCAGTGGAATTCCAAGAACAATGGAAGAGTTCCGAAGCATTTTTAAATGTCAGCGGAATTCTGAGAACAATGGAAGAGTTCCGAAGCATTTTTAAACTTCAGCAGAATTCCGAGAACAATGGAAGAGTTCCGAAGCATACTTAAACTTCAGCGGAATTCCGAGAACAATGGAAGAGTTCAGAAGCATTTTTAAAAGTCAGCGGAATTCCGAGAACAATGGAAGAGTTGTGAAGCATTTTTAAACGTCAGCGGAATTCCGAGAACAATGGAAGAGTTCCGAAGCATTTTTAAACGTCAGCGGAATTCCAAGAACAATGGAAGAGTTCTGAAGCCTTTTTAAATGTCAGCGTAATTCCGAGAACAATGGAAGAGTTCCGAAGCATTTTTAAACTTCAGCAGAATTCCGAGAACAATGGAAGAGTTCCGAAGCATTCTTAAACTTCAGCGGAATTACGAAAACAATGGAAGAGTTCCGAATCATTTTTAAATGTCAGCGGAATTCCGAGAACAATAGAAGAGTTGTGAAGCATTTTTAAGCGTCAGCGGAATTCCGACAACAATGGAAGAGTTCCGAAGCATTTTTAAAAGTCAGCGGAATTCTGAGAACAATAGAAGAGTTGTGAAGCATTTTTAAGCGTCAGCGGAATTCCGAGAACAATGGAAGAATTCCGAAGCATTTTTAAACTTCAAAACTTCAGCAGAATTCCGAGAACAATGGAAGAGTTCCGAAGCATTCTTAAACTTCACCGCAATTCCGAGAACAATGGAAGAGTTCCGAAGCATTTTTAAACGTCAGCGGAATTCCGAGAACAATGGAAGAGTTCTGAAGCATTTTTAAACGTCAGCGGAATTTTGAAAACAATGGAAGATTTCCGAAGCATTTTTAAACGTCAGCGGAATTCTGCGAACACTGGAAGAGTTCCGAAGCATTTTTAAAAGTCAGCGGAATTCTGAGAACAATAGAAGAGTTGTGAAGCATTTTTAAGCGTCAGCAGAATTCCGAGAACAATGGAAGAGTTCCGAAGCATTCTTAAACTTCAGCGGAATTCCGAGAACAAGGGAAGAGTTCCGAAGCATTTTTAAAAGTCAGCGGAATTCCGAGAACAATAGAAGAGTTCAGAAGCATTTTTAAACTTCAGCAGAATTCCTGGATCAATGGAAGAGTTCCGAAGCATTTTTAAAAGTCAGCAGAATTCCGAGAACAATAGAAGGGTACCAAAGCATGTTTAAACTTCACCGGAATTCCGAGAACAATGGAAGAGTTCCGAAGCATTTTTAAACGTCAGCGGAATTTTGAAAACAATGGAAGATTTCCGAAGCATTTTTAAACTTCAGCAGAATTCCTGGATCAATGTAAGAGTTCCGAAGCATTTTTAAACTTCACCGGAATTCCGAGAACAATGGAAGAGTTCTGAAGCATTTTTAAACGTCAGTGGAATTTTGAAAACAATGGAAGATTTCCGAAGCATTTTTAAACGTCAGCAGAATTCTGCGAACACTGGAAGAGTTCCGAAGCATTTTTAAACTTCAGCGGAATTTGGAGAACAATCGAAGAGTTCCGAAGCATTTTTAAAAGTCAGCGGAATTCCGAGAACACTGGAAGAGTTCCGAAGCATTTTTAAACTTCAGCGGAATTTGGAGAACAATCAAAGAGTTCCGAAGCATTTTTAAAAGTCAGCGGAATTCCGAGAACAATGGAAGAGTTGTGAAGCATTTTTAAACGTCAGCGGAATTCCGAGAACAATGGAAGAGTTCCGAAGCATTTTTAAACGTCAGCGGAATTCCGAGAACAATGGAAGAGTTCTGAAGCCTTTTTAAATGTCAGCGGAATTCCGAGAACAATGGAAGACTTCTGAAGCATTTTTAAATGTCAGCGGAATTCTGAGAACAATGGAAGAGTTCCGAAGCATTTTTAAACTTCAGCAGAATTTGGAGAACAATCAAAGAGTTCCGAAGCATTTTTAAAAGTCAGCGGAATTCCGAGAACAATGGAAGAGTTGTGAAGCATTTTTAAACGTCAGCGGAATTCCGAGAACAATGGAAGAGTTCCGAAGCATTTTTAAACGTCAGCGGAATTCCGAGAACAATGGAAGAGCTCTGAAGCCTTTTTAAATGTCAGCGGAATTCCGAGAACAATGGAAGACTTCTGAAGCATTTTTAAAAGTCAGCGGAATACTGAGAACAATGGAAGAGTTGTGAAGCATTTTTAAACGTCAGCGGAATTCCGAGAACAATGGAAGAGTTCTGAAGCATTTTTAAACGTCAGCGGATTTTGAAAACAATGGAAGATTTCCGAAGCATTTTTAAACGTCAGCGGAATTTGGAGAACAATCGAAGAGTTCCAAAGCATTTTTAAACTTCAACGGAATTTGGAGAACAATCGAAGAGTTTCGAAGCAATTTTAAAAGTCAGCGGAATTCCGAGAACAATGGAAGAGTTGTGAAGCATTTTTAAACGTCAGTGGAATTCCAAGAACAATGGAAGAGTTCCGAAGCATTTTTAAATGTCAGCGGAATTCTGAGAACAATGGAAGAGTTCCGAAGCATTTTTAAACTTCAACAGAATTCCGAGAACAATGGAAGAGTTCCGAAGCATACTTAAACTTCAGCGGAATTCCGAGAACAATGGAAGAGTTCAGAAGCATTTTTAAAAGTCAGCGGAATTCCGAGAACAATGGAAGAGTTGTGAAGCATTTTTAAACGTCAGCGGAATTCCGAGAACAATGGAAGAGTTCCGAAGCATTTTTAAACGTCAGCGGAATTCCAAGAACAATGGAAGAGTTCTGAAGCCTTTTTAAATGTCAGCGTAATTCCGAGAACAATGGAAGAGTTCCGAAGCATTTTTAAACTTCAGCAGAATTCCGAGAACAATGGAAGAGTTCCGAAGCATTCTTAAACTTCAGCGGAATTCCGAAAACAATGGAAGAGTTCCGAAGCATTTTTAAATGTCAGCGGAATTCCGAGAACAATAGAAGAGTTGTGAAGCATTTTTAAGCGTCAGCGGAATTCCGAGAACAATGGAAGAGTTCCGAAGCATTTTTAAACTTCAGCAGAATTCCGAGAACAATGGAAGAGTTCCGAAGCATTTTTAAACTTCAGCAGAATTCCGAGAACAATGGAAGAGTTCCGAAGCATTCTTAAACTTCAGCGGAATTCCGAAAACAATGGAAGAGTTCCGAATCATTTTTAAATGTCAGCGGAATTCCGAGAACAATAGAAGAGTTGTGAAGCATTTTTAAACGTCAGTGGAATTCCAAGAACAATGGAAGAGTTCCGAAGCATTTTTAAATGTCAGCGGAATTCTGAGAACAATGGAAGAGTTCCGAAGCATTTTTAAACTTCAGCAGAATTCCGAGAACAATGGAAGAGTTCCGAAGCATACTTAAACTTCAGCGGAATTCCGAGAACAATGGAAGTGTTCAGAAGCATTTTTAAAAGTCAGCGGAATTCCGAGAACAATGGAAGAGTTGTGAAGCATTTTTAAACGTCAGCGGAATTCCGAGAACAATGGAAGAGTTCCGAAGCATTTTTAAACGTCAGCGGAATTCCAAGAACAATGGAACAGTTCTGAAGCCTTTTTAAATGTCAGCGTAATTCCGAGAACAATGGAAGAGTTCCGAAGCATTTTTAAACTTCAGCAGAATTCCGAGAACAATGGAAGAGTTCCGAAGCATTCTTAAACTTCAGCGGAATTCCGAAAACAATGGAAGAGTTCCGAAGCATTTTTAAATGTCAGCGGAATTCCGAGAACAATAGAAGAGTTGTGAAGCATTTTTAAGCGTCAGCGGAATTCCGAGAACAATGGAAGAGTTCCGAAGCATTTTTAAACTTCAGCAGAATTCCGAGAACAATGGAAGAGTTCCGAAGCATTTTTAAACTTCAGCAGAATTCCGAGAACAATGGAAGAGTTCCGAAGCATTCTTAAACTTCAGCGGAATTCCGAAAAAAATGGAAGAGTTCCGAATCATTTTTAAATGTCAGCGGAATTCCGAGAACAATAGAAGAGTTGTGAAGCATTTTTAAGCGTCAGCGGAATTCCGACAACAATGGAAGAGTTCCGAAGCATTTTTAAAAATCAGCGGAATTCTGAGAACAATAGAAGAGTTGTGAAGCATTTTTAAGCGTCAGCGGAATTCCGAGAACAATGGAAGAATTCCGAAGCATTTTTAAACTTCAAAACTTCAGCAGAATTCCGAGAACAATGGAAGAGTTCCGAAGCATTCTTAAACTTCACCGCAATTCCGAGAACAATGGAAGAGTTCCGAAGCATTTTTAAACGTCAGCGGAATTCCGAGAACAATGGAAGAGTTCTGAAGCATTTTTAAACGTCAGCGGAATTTTGAAAACAATGGAAGATTTCCGAAGCATTTTTAAACGTCAGCGGAATTCTGCGAACACTGGAAGAGTTCCGAAGCATTTTTAAAAGTCAGCGGAATTCTGAGAACAATAGAAGAGTTGTGAAGCATTTTTAAGCGTCAGCGGAATTCCGACAACAATGGAAGAGTTCCGAAGCATTTTTAAACGTCAGCGGAATTCCAGAACAATGGAAGAGTTCCGAAGCATTTTTAAATGTCAGCGGAATTCCGAGAACAATGGAAGAGTTCTGAAGCATTTTTAAACGTCAGCGGATTTTGAAAACAATGGAAGATTTCCGAAGCATTTTTAAACGTCAGCGGAATTTGGAGAACAATCGAAGAGTTCCGAAGCATTTTTAAACTTCAACGGAATTTGGAGAACAATCGAAGAGTTCCGAAGCAATTTTAAAAGTCAGCGGAATTCCGAGAACAATGGAAGAGTTGTGAAGCATTTTTAAACGTCAGTGGAATTCCAAGAACAATGGAAGAGTTCCGAAGCATTTTTAAATGTCAGCGGAATTCTGAGAACAATGGAAGAGTTCCGAAGCATTTTTAAACTTCAGCAGAATTCCGAGAACAATGGAAGAGTTCCGAAGCATACTTAAACTTCAGCGGAATTCCGAAAACAATGGAAGAGTTCAGAAGCATTTTTAAAAGTCAGCGGAATTCCGAGAACAATGGAAGAGTTGTGAAGCATTTTTAAACGTCAGCGGAATTCCGAGAACAATGGAAGAGTTCCGAAGCATTTTTAAACGTCAGCGGAATTCCAAGAACAATGGAAGAGTTCTGAAGCCTTTTTAAATGTCAGCGTAATTCCGAGAACAATGGAAGAGTTCCGAAGCATTTTTAAACTTCAGCAGAATTCCGAGAACAATGGAAGAGTTCCGAAGCAATCTTAAACTTCAGCGGAATTCCGAAAACAATGGAAGAGTTCCGAAGCATTTTTAAATGTCAGCGGAATTCCGAGAACAATAGAAGAGTTGTGAAGCATTTTTAAGCGTCAGCGGAATTCCGAGAACAATGGAAGAGTTCCGAAGCATTTTTAAACGTCAGCGGAATTCCGAGAACAATGGAATAGATTTTAAGCAATTTTAAACTTCAGCGGAATTCCGAGAACAATAGAAGAGTTCCGAAGCATTTTCAAACTTCACCCGAATTCTGAGAACAATGGAAGAGTTCCGAAGCATTTTTAAACTTCAGCGGAATTTGGAGAACAATCGGAGAGTTCCGAAGCATTTTTAAAGGTCAGCGGAATTCCGAGAAAAATGGAAGAGTTGTGAAGCATTTTTAAACGTCAGCGGAATTCCGAGAACAATGGAAGAGTTGCAAAGCATTATTAAACGTCAGCGGAATTCCGAGAACAATGTAAGAGTTCCGAAGCATTTTTAAACTTCAGCATAATTCCGAGAACAATGTAAGAGTTCCGAAGCATTTTTAAATTTCAACGGAATTCCGAGAACAATGGAAGAGTCCTGAAGCATTTTAAACTTCAGCTGATTTCCGAGAAATGGAAGAGTTCCGAAGCATTTTGAAACGTCAGCGGAAATTCAAGAACAATGGAAGCGTTCCGAAGCATTTTTAAATGTCAGCTGAATTCCGAGAACAATGAAAGAGTTGCGAAGCATTTTTAAACGTCAGCGGAATTCTGAGAACAATGGAAGAGTTCCGAAACATTTTTAAACATCAGCGGATTTCCTTCAAGAATGAAAGAGTTCGGAAGAATTTTTAAACTTCAGCAGAATTTGTGGAACAATGGAAGAGTTCCAAAGCATTTTTAAACTTCAGCAGAAATCCGGGAACAATGGAAGAGTTTCAAAGCATTTTTAAACTTCAGCAGAATTCGGAGAACAATAGAAGAGTTCCAAAGCATTTTTAAATGTCAGCAGAATTCCGAGAACAATGGAAGAGGTCCGAAGCATTTTTAAATGTCAGCGGAATTCCGAGAAATATGGAAGAGTTCCGAAGCATTTTTAAATGTCAGCAGAATTCCGAGAACAATGGAAGAGTTCCAAAGCATTTTTAAATGTCAGCGGAATTCTGAAAACAATGGAAGAGTTCTGAAGCATTTTTAAACTTCAGCAGAATTCCGAGAACAATGGAAGAGTTCCGAAGCAATCTTAAACTTCAGCGGAATTCCGAGAACAATGGAAGAGTTCCGAAGCATTTTTAAAAGTCAGCGGAATTCCGAGAACAATAGAAGAGTTGTGAAGCATTTTTAAGCGTCAGCGGAATTCCGAGAACAATGGAAGAGTTCCAAAGCATTTTTAAACTTCAGCAGAATTCCGAGAACAATGGAAGAGTTCCAAAGCATTTTTAAACGTCAGCAGAATTCTGAGAACAAATGAAGACTTCCAAAGCATTTTTAAACGTCAGTGGAATTCTGAGAACAATGGAAGAGTTCCGAAGCATTTTTAAATGTCAGCAGAATTCCGAGAACAATGTAAGAGTTCTGAAGCATTTTTAAACTTCAGCAGAATTCCGAGAGCAATGGAAGAGTTCCAAAGCATTTTAAAACTTCAGCAGAATTCCAAGAACAATTGAAGGGTTCCGAAGCATTTTTAAACTTCAGCAGAATTCCGAGAACAATGGGAGAGTTTCGAAGCATTTTTAAACTTCAACGGAATTCCGAGAACAATGGAAGAGTTCCGAAGCATTTTTAAACGTCAGCGGGATTCCGAGAACAATGGAAGAGTTGTGAAGCATTTTTAAGCGTCAGCGGAATTCCGAGAACAATGGAAGAGTTCCGAAGCATTTTTAAACTTCAGCAGAATTCCGAGAACAATGGAAGAATTCCGAAGCATTTTTAAACTTCAAAACTTCAGCAGAATTCCGAGAACAATGGAAGAGTTCCGAAGCATTCTTAAACTTCAGCGGAATTCCGAGAGCAATGGAAGAGTTCCGAAGCATTTTTAAAAGTCAGCGGAATTCCGAGAACAAAAGAAGAGCTGTGAAGCAATTTTAAGCGTCAGCGGAATTCCGAGAACAATGGAAGAGTTCCGAAGCATTTTTAAACTTCAGCGGAATTCCTGGAACAATGGAAGAGTTCCGAAGCATTTTTAAAAGTCAGCAGAATTCCGAGAATAATAGAAGGGTACCAAAGCATGTTTAAACTTCAGCGGAATTCTGAGAACAATGTAAGAGTTCCGAAGCATTTTTAAACTTCACCGGAATTCCGAGAACAATGGAAGAGTTGTGAAGCATTTTTAAAAGTCAGCGGAATTCCGAGAACAATAGAAGAGTTGTGAAGCATTTTTAAGCGTCAGCGGAATTCCGAGAACAATGGAAGAGTTCCGAAGCATTTTTAAACTTCAACGGAATTTGGAGAACAATCGAAGAGTTCCGAAGCAATTTTAAAAGTCAGCGGAATTCCGAGAACAATGGAAGAGTTGTGAAGCATTTTTAAACGTCAGTGGAATTCCAAGAACAATGGAAGAGTTCCGAAGCATTTTTAAATGTCAGCGGAATTCTGAGAACAATGGAAGAGTTCCGAAGCATTTTTAAACTTCAGCAGAATTCCGAGAACAATGGAAGAGTTCAGAAGCATTTTTAAAAGTCAGCGGAATTCCGAGAACAATGGAAGAGTTGTGAAGCATTTTTAAGCGTCAGCGGAATTCCGAGAACAATGGAAGAGTTCTGAAGCATTTTTAAACTTCAGCGGATTTCCGAGAACAATGGAAGAGTTCCGAAGCATTTTTAAACTTCAGCAGAATTCCGAGAACAATGGAAGAGTTCCGAAGCATACTTAAACTTCAGCGGAATTCCGAGAACAATGGAAGAGTTTCGAAGCATTTTTAAAAGTCAGCGGAATTCCGAGAACAATAGAAGAGTTGTGAAGCAATTTTAAGAGTCAGCGGAATTCCGAGAACAATGGAAGAGTTCCGAAGCATTTTTAAACGTCAGCGGAATTCTGCGAACACTGGAAGAGTTCCGAAGCATTTTTAAACTTCAGCAGAATTTGGAGAACAATGGAAGAGTTCCGAAGCATTTTTAAAAGTCAGCGGAATTCCGAGAACAATTTAAGAGTTCTGAAGCATTTTTAAACATCAGCGGAATTTTGAAAACAATGGAAGATTTCCGAAGCATTTTTAAAAGTCAGCGGAATTCTGAGAACAATAGAAGAGTTGTGAAGCATTTTTAAGCGTCAGCGGAATTCCGAGAACAATGGAAGAATTCCGAAGCATTTTTAAACTTCAAAACTTCAGCGGAATTCCGAGAACAATGGAAGAGTTCCGAAGGATTTTTAAACTTCACCGGAATTCCGAGAACAATGGAAGAGTTCCGAAGCATTTTTAAACTTCAGCGGAATTTGGAGAACAATCAAAGAGTTCCGAAGCATTTTTAAAAGTCAGCGGAATTCCGAGAACAATGGAAGAGTTGTGAAGCATTTTTAAACGTCAGCGGAATTCCGAGAACAATGGAAGAGTTCCGAAGCATTTTTAAACGTCAGCGGAATTCCGAGAACAATGGAAGAGTTCTGAAGCCTTTTTAAATGTCAGCGGAATTCCGAGAACAATGGAAGACTTCTGAAGCATTTTTAAATGTCAGCGGAATTCTGAGAACAATGGAAGAGTTCCGAAGCATTTTTAAACTTCAGCAGAATTCCGAGAACAATGGAAGAGTTCCGAAGCATACTTAAACTTCAGCGGAATTCCGAGAACAATGGAAGAGTTCAGAAGCATTTTTAAAAGTCAGCGGAATTCCGAGAACAATGGAAGAGTTGTGAAGCATTTTTAAACGTCAGCGGAATTCCGAGAACAATGGAAGAGTTCCGAAGCATTTTTAAACGTCAGCGGAATTCCAAGAACAATGGAAGAGTTCTGAAGCCTTTTTAAATGTCAGCGTAATTCCGAGAACAATGGAAGAGTTCCGAAGCATTTTTAAACTTCAGCAGAATTCCGAGAACAATGGAAGAGTTCCGAAGCATTCTTAAACTTCAGCGGAATTCCGAAAACAATGGAAGAGTTCCGAAGCATTTTTAAATGTCAGCGGAATTCCGAGAACAATAGAAGAGTTGTGAAGCATTTTTAAGCGTCAGCGGAATTCCGAGAACAATGGAAGAGTTCCGAACCATTTTTAAACTTCAGCGGAATTCCGAGAACAATGGAAGAGTTCCGAAGCATTTTTAAACTTCAGCAGAATTCCGAGAACAATGGAAGAGTTCCGAAGCATTCTTAAACTTCAGCGGAATTCCGAAAACAATGGAAGAGATCCGAAACATTTTTAAACATCAGCGGATTTCCTTCAAGAATGAAAGAGTTCGGAAGAATTTTTAAACTTCAGCAGAATTTGTGGAACAATGGAAGAGTTCCAAAGCATTTTTAAACTTCAGCAGAAATCCGGGAACAATGGAAGAGTTTCAAAGCATTTTTAAACTTCAGCAGAATTCGGAGAACAATAGAAGAGTTCCAAAGCATTTTTAAATGTCAGCAGAATTCCGAGAACAATGGAAGAGGTCCGAAGCATTTTTAAATGTCAGCGGAATTCCGAGAAATATGGAAGAGTTCCGAAGCATTTTTAAATGTCAGCAGAATTCCGAGAACAATGGAAGAGTTCCAAAGCATTTTTAAATGTCAGCGGAATTCTGAAAACAATGGAAGAGTTCTGAAGCATTTTTAAACTTCAGCAGAATTCCGAGAACAATGGAAGAGTTCCGAAGCAATCTTAAACTTCAGCGGAATTCCGAGAACAATGGAAGAGTTCCGAAGCATTTTTAAAAGTCAGCGGAATTCCGAGAACAATAGAAGAGTTGTGAAGCATTTTTAAGCGTCAGCGGAATTCCGAGAACAATGGAAGAGTTCCAAAGCATTTTTAAACTTCAGCAGAATTCCGAGAACAATGGAAGAGTTCCAAAGCATTTTTAAACGTCAGCAGAATTCCGAGAACAAATGAAGACTTCCAAAGCATTTTTAAACGTCAGTGGAATTCTGAGAACAATGGAAGAGTTCCGAAGCATTTTTAAATGTCAGCAGAATTCCGAGAACAATGTAAGAGTTCTGAAGCATTTTTAAACTTCAGCAGAATTCCGAGAGCAATGGAAGAGTTCCAAAGCATTTTAAAACTTCAGCAGAATTCCAAGAACAATTGAAGGGTTCCGAAGCATTTTTAAACTTCAGCAGAATTCCGAGAACAATGGGAGAGTTTCGAAGCATTTTTAAACTTCAACGGAATTCCGAGAACAATGGAAGAGTTCCGAAGCATTTTTAAACGTCAGCGGGATTCCGAGAACAATGGAAGAGTTGTGAAGCATTTTTAAGCGTCAGCGGAATTCCGAGAACAATGGAAGAGTTCCGAAGCATTTTTAAACTTCAGCAGAATTCCGAGAACAATGGAAGAATTCCGAAGCATTTTTAAACTTCAAAACTTCAGCAGAATTCCGAGAACAATGGAAGAGTTCCGAAGCATTCTTAAACTTCAGCGGAATTCCGAGAGCAATGGAAGAGTTCCGAAGCATTTTTAAAAGTCAGCGGAATTCCGAGAACAAAAGAAGAGCTGTGAAGCAATTTTAAGCGTCAGCGGAATTCCGAGAACAATGGAAGAGTTCCGAAGCATTTTTAAACTTCAGCGGAATTCCTGGAACAATGGAAGAGTTCCGAAGCATTTTTAAAAGTCAGCAGAATTCCGAGAATAATAGAAGGGTACCAAAGCATGTTTAAACTTCAGCGGAATTCTGAGAACAATGTAAGAGTTCCGAAGCATTTTTAAACTTCACCGGAATTCCGAGAACAATGGAAGAGTTGTGAAGCATTTTTAAAAGTCAGCGGAATTCCGAGAACAATAGAAGAGTTGTGAAGCATTTTTAAGCGTCAGCGGAATTCCGAGAACAATGGAAGAGTTCCGAAGCATTTTTAAACTTCAACGGAATTTGGAGAACAATCGAAGAGTTCCGAAGCAATTTTAAAAGTCAGCGGAATTCCGAGAACAATGGAAGAGTTGTGAAGCATTTTTAAACGTCAGTGGAATTCCAAGAACAATGGAAGAGTTCCGAAGCATTTTTAAATGTCAGCGGAATTCTGAGAACAATGGAAGAGTTCCGAAGCATTTTTAAACTTCAGCAGAATTCCGAGAACAATGGAAGAGTTCCGAAGCATACTTAAACTTCAGCGGAATTCCGAGAACAATGGAAGAGTTCAGAAGCATTTTTAAAAGTCAGCGGAATTCCGAGAACAATGGAAGAGTTGTGAAGCATTTTTAAACGTCAGCGGAATTCCGAGAACAATGGAAGAGTTCCGAAGCATTTTTAAACGTCAGCGGAATTCCAAGAACAATGGAAGAGTTCTGAAGCCTTTTTAAATGTCAGCGTAATTCCGAGAACAATGGAAGAGTTCCGAAGCATTTTTAAACTTCAGCAGAATTCCGAGAACAATGGAAGAGTTCCGAAGCATTCTTAAACTTCAGCGGAATTCCGAAAACAATGGAAGA
The DNA here is from genome assembly GCF_046119375.1 of Phyllobates terribilis. Lineage (NCBI taxonomy): Eukaryota > Metazoa > Chordata > Amphibia > Anura > Dendrobatidae > Phyllobates > Phyllobates terribilis. The sequence goes on along the minus strand of NW_027362788.1, from coordinate 5,852,744 downwards.
GTTGTGAAGCATTTTTAAATGTCAGCGGAATTCCGAGAACAATAGAAGAGTTGTGAAGCATTTTTAAGCGTCAGCGGAATTCCGAGAACAATGGAAGAGTTCTGAAGCATTTTTAAACTTCAGCGGATTTCCGAGAACAATGGAAGAGTTCCGAAGCATTTTTAAACTTCAGCAGAATTCCGAGAACAATGGAAGAGTTCCGAAGCATACTTAAACTTCAGCGGAATTCCGAGAACAATGGAAGAGTTTCGAAGCATTTTTAAAAGTCAGCGGAATTCCGAGAACAATAGAAGAGTTGTGAAGCAATTTTAAGAGTCAGCGGAATTCCGAGAACAATGGAAGAGTTCCGAAGCATTTTTAAACGTCAGCGGAATTCTGCGAACACTGGAAGAGTTCCGAAGCATTTTTAAACTTCAGCAGAATTTGGAGAACAATGGAAGAGTTCCGAAGCATTTTTAAAAGTCAGCGGAATTCCGAGAACAATTTAAGAGTTCTGAAGCATTTTTAAACATCAGCGGAATTTTGAAAACAATGGAAGATTTCCGAAGCATTTTTAAAAGTCAGCGGAATTCTGAGAACAATAGAAGAGTTGTGAAGCATTTTTAAGCGTCAGCGGAATTCCGAGAACAATGGAAGAATTCCGAAGCATTTTTAAACTTCAAAACTTCAGCGGAATTCCGAGAACAATGGAAGAGTTCCGAAGGATTTTTAAACTTCACCGGAATTCCGAGAACAATGGAAGAGTTCCGAAGCATTTTTAAACTTCAGCGGAATTTGGAGAACAATCAAAGAGTTCCGAAGCATTTTTAAAAGTCAGCGGAATTCCGAGAACAATGGAAGAGTTGTGAAGCATTTTTAAACGTCAGCGGAATTCCGAGAACAATGGAAGAGTTCCGAAGCATTTTTAAACGTCAGCGGAATTCCGAGAACAATGGAAGAGTTCTGAAGCCTTTTTAAATGTCAGCGGAATTCCGAGAACAATGGAAGACTTCTGAAGCATTTTTAAATGTCAGCGGAATTCTGAGAACAATGGAAGAGTTCCGAAGCATTTTTAAACTTCAACGGAATTTGGAGAACAATCGAAGAGTTCCGAAGCAATTTTAAAAGTCAGCGGAATTCCGAGAACAATGGAAGAGTTGTGAAGCATTTTTAAACGTCAGTGGAATTCCAAGAACAATGGAAGAGTTCCGAAGCATTTTTAAATGTCAGCGGAATTCTGAGAACAATGGAAGAGTTCCGAAGCATTTTTAAACTTCAGCAGAATTCCGAGAACAATGGAAGAGTTCCGAAGCATACTTAAACTTCAGCGGAATTCCGAGAACAATGGAAGAGTTCAGAAGCATTTTTAAAAGTCAGCGGAATTCCGAGAACAATGGAAGAGTTCCGAAGCATTTTTAAACGTCAGCGGAATTCCAAGAACAATGGAAGAGTTCTGAAGCCTTTTTAAATGTCAGCGTAATTCCGAGAACAATGGAAGAGTTCCGAAGCATTTTTAAACTTCAGCAGAATTCCGAGAACAATGGAAGAGTTCCGAAGCATTCTTAAACTTCAGCGGAATTCCGAAAACAATGGAAGAGTTCCGAAGCATTTTTAAATGTCAGCGGAATTCCGAGAACAATAGAAGAGTTGTGAAGCATTTTTAAGCGTCAGCGGAATTCCGAGAACAATGGAAGAGTTCCGAACCATTTTTAAACTTCAGCGGAATTCCGAGAACAATGGAAGAGTTCCGAAGCATTTTTAAACTTCAGCAGAATTCCGAGAACAATGGAAGAGTTCCGAAGCATTCTTAAACTTCAGCGGAATTCCGAAAACAATGGAAGAGTTCCGAATCATTTTTAAATGTCAGCGGAATTCCGAGAACAATAGAAGAGTTGTGAAGCATTTTTAAGCGTCAGCGGAATTCCGACAACAATGGAAGAGTTCCGAAGCATTTTTAAACGTCAGCGGAATTCCAGAACAATGGAAGAGTTCCGAAGCATTTTTAAATGTCAGCGGAATTCCGAGAACAATGGAAGAGTTCTGAAGCATTTTTAAACGTCAGCGGATTTTGAAAACAATGGAAGATTTCCGAAGCATTTTTAAACGTCAGCGGAATTTGGAGAACAATCAAAGAGTTCCGAAGCATTTTTAAACTTCAACGGAATTTGGAGAACAATCGAAGAGTTCCGAAGCAATTTTAAAAGTCAGCGGAATTCCGAGAACAATGGAAGAGTTGTGAAGCATTTTTAAACGTCAGTGGAATTCCAAGAACAATGGAAGAGTTCCGAAGCATTTTTAAATGTCAGCGGAATTCTGAGAACAATGGAAGAGTTCCGAAGCATTTTTAAACTTCAGCAGAATTCCGAGAACAATGGAAGAGTTCCGAAGCATACTTAAACTTCAGCGGAATTCCGAGAACAATGGAAGAGTTCAGAAGCATTTTTAAAAGTCAGCGGAATTCCGAGAACAATGGAAGAGTTGTGAAGCATTTTTAAACGTCAGCGGAATTCCGAGAACAATGGAAGAGTTCCGAAGCATTTTTAAACGTCAGCGGAATTCCAAGAACAATGGAAGAGTTCTGAAGCCTTTTTAAATGTCAGCGTAATTCCGAGAACAATGGAAGAGTTCCGAAGCATTTTTAAACTTCAGCAGAATTCCGAGAACAATGGAAGAGTTCCGAAGCATTCTTAAACTTCAGCGGAATTCCGAAAACAATGGAAGAGTTGTGAAGCATTTTTAAATGTCAGCGGAATTCCGAGAACAATAGAAGAGTTGTGAAGCATTTTTAAGCGTCAGCGGAATTCCGAGAACAATGGAAGAGTTCTGAAGCATTTTTAAACTTCAGCGGATTTCCGAGAACAATGGAAGAGTTCCGAAGCATTTTTAAACTTCAGCAGAATTCCGAGAACAATGGAAGAGTTCCGAAGCATACTTAAACTTCAGCGGAATTCCGAGAACAATGGAAGAGTTTCGAAGCATTTTTAAAAGTCAGCGGAATTCCGAGAACAATAGAAGAGTTGTGAAGCAATTTTAAGAGTCAGCGGAATTCCGAGAACAATGGAAGAGTTCCGAAGCATTTTTAAACGTCAGCGGAATTCTGCGAACACTGGAAGAGTTCCGAAGCATTTTTAAACTTCAGCAGAATTTGGAGAACAATGGAAGAGTTCCGAAGCATTTTTAAAAGTCAGCGGAATTCCGAGAACAATTTAAGAGTTCTGAAGCATTTTTAAACATCAGCGGAATTTTGAAAACAATGGAAGATTTCCGAAGCATTTTTAAAAGTCAGCGGAATTCTGAGAACAATAGAAGAGTTGTGAAGCATTTTTAAGCGTCAGCGGAATTCCGACAACAATGGAAGAGTTCCGAAGCATTTTTAAACGTCAGCGGAATTCCAGAACAATGGAAGAGTTCCGAAGCATTTTTAAATGTCAGCGGAATTCCGAGAACAATGGAAGAGTTCTGAAGCATTTTTAAACGTCAGCGGATTTTGAAAACAATGGAAGATTTCCGAAGCATTTTTAAACGTCAGCGGAATTTGGAGAACAATCAAAGAGTTCCGAAGCATTTTTAAACTTCAACGGAATTTGGAGAACAATCGAAGAGTTCCGAAGCAATTTTAAAAGTCAGCGGAATTCCGAGAACAATGGAAGAGTTGTGAAGCATTTTTAAACGTCAGTGGAATTCCAAGAACAATGGAAGAGTTCCGAAGCATTTTTAAATGTCAGCGGAATTCTGAGAACAATGGAAGAGTTCCGAAGCATTTTTAAACTTCAGCAGAATTCCGAGAACAATGGAAGAGTTCCGAAGCATACTTAAACTTCAGCGGAATTCCGAGAACAATGGAAGAGTTCAGAAGCATTTTTAAAAGTCAGCGGAATTCCGAGAACAATGGAAGAGTTCCGAAGCATTTTTAAACGTCAGCGGAATTCCAAGAACAATGGAAGAGTTCTGAAGCCTTTTTAAATGTCAGCGTAATTCCGAGAACAATGGAAGAGTTCCGAAGCATTTTTAAACTTCAGCAGAATTCCGAGAACAATGGAAGAGTTCCGAAGCATTCTTAAACTTCAGCGGAATTCCGAAAACAATGGAAGAGTTCCGAAGCATTTTTAAATGTCAGCGGAATTCCGAGAACAATAGAAGAGTTGTGAAGCATTTTTAAGCGTCAGCGGAATTCCGAGAACAATGGAAGAGTTCCGAACCATTTTTAAACTTCAGCGGAATTCCGAGAACAATGGAAGAGTTCCGAAGCATTTTTAAACTTCAGCAGAATTCCGAGAACAATGGAAGAGTTCCGAAGCATTCTTAAACTTCAGCGGAATTCCGAAAACAATGGAAGAGTTCCGAATCATTTTTAAATGTCAGCGGAATTCCGAGAACAATAGAAGAGTTGTGAAGCATTTTTAAGCGTCAGCGGAATTCCGACAACAATGGAAGAGTTCCGAAGCATTTTTAAACGTCAGCGGAATTCCAGAACAATGGAAGAGTTCCGAAGCATTTTTAAATGTCAGCGGAATTCCGAGAACAATGGAAGAGTTCTGAAGCATTTTTAAACGTCAGCGGATTTTGAAAACAATGGAAGATTTCCGAAGCATTTTTAAACGTCAGCGGAATTTGGAGAACAATCAAAGAGTTCCGAAGCATTTTTAAACTTCAACGGAATTTGGAGAACAATCGAAGAGTTCCGAAGCAATTTTAAAAGTCAGCGGAATTCCGAGAACAATGGAAGAGTTGTGAAGCATTTTTAAACGTCAGTGGAATTCCAAGAACAATGGAAGAGTTCCGAAGCATTTTTAAATGTCAGCGGAATTCTGAGAACAATGGAAGAGTTCCGAAGCATTTTTAAACTTCAGCAGAATTCCGAGAACAATGGAAGAGTTCCGAAGCATACTTAAACTTCAGCGGAATTCCGAGAACAATGGAAGAGTTCCGAAGCATTTTTAAACTTCAGCAGAATTCCGAGAACAATGGAAGAGTTCCGAAGCATACTTAAACTTCAGCGGAATTCCGAGAACAATGGAAGAGTTTCGAAGCATTTTTAAAAGTCAGCGGAATTCCGAGAACAATAGAAGAGTTGTGAAGCAATTTTAAGAGTCAGCGGAATTCCGAGAACAATGGAAGAGTTCCGAAGCATTTTTAAACGTCAGCGGAATTCTGCGAACACTGGAAGAGTTCCGAAGCATTTTTAAACTTCAGCAGAATTTGGAGAACAATGGAAGAGTTCCGAAGCATTTTTAAAAGTCAGCGGAATTCCGAGAACAATTTAAGAGTTCTGAAGCATTTTTAAACATCAGCGGAATTTTGAAAACAATGGAAGATTTCCGAAGCATTTTTAAAAGTCAGCGGAATTCTGAGAACAATAGAAGAGTTGTGAAGCATTTTTAAGCGTCAGCGGAATTCCGAGAACAATGGAAGAATTCCGAAGCATTTTTAAACTTCAAAACTTCAGCGGAATTCCGAGAACAATGGAAGAGTTCCGAAGGATTTTTAAACTTCACCGGAATTCCGAGAACAATGGAAGAGTTCCGAAGCATTTTTAAACTTCAGCGGAATTTGGAGAACAATCAAAGAGTTCCGAAGCATTTTTAAAAGTCAGCGGAATTCCGAGAACAATGGAAGAGTTGTGAAGCATTTTTAAACGTCAGCGGAATTCCGAGAACAATGGAAGAGTTCCGAAGCATTTTTAAACGTCAGCGGAATTCCGAGAACAATGGAAGAGTTCTGAAGCCTTTTTAAATGTCAGCGGAATTCCGAGAACAATGGAAGACTTCTGAAGCATTTTTAAATGTCAGCGGAATTCTGAGAACAATGGAAGAGTTCCGAAGCATTTTTAAACTTCAACGGAATTTGGAGAACAATCGAAGAGTTCCGAAGCAATTTTAAAAGTCAGCGGAATTCCGAGAACAATGGAAGAGTTGTGAAGCATTTTTAAACGTCAGTGGAATTCCAAGAACAATGGAAGAGTTCCGAAGCATTTTTAAATGTCAGCGGAATTCTGAGAACAATGGAAGAGTTCCGAAGCATTTTTAAACTTCAGCAGAATTCCGAGAACAATGGAAGAGTTCCGAAGCATACTTAAACTTCAGCGGAATTCCGAGAACAATGGAAGAGTTCAGAAGCATTTTTAAAAGTCAGCGGAATTCCGAGAACAATGGAAGAGTTCCGAAGCATTTTTAAACGTCAGCGGAATTCCAAGAACAATGGAAGAGTTCTGAAGCCTTTTTAAATGTCAGCGTAATTCCGAGAACAATGGAAGAGTTCCGAAGCATTTTTAAACTTCAGCAGAATTCCGAGAACAATGGAAGAGTTCCGAAGCATTCTTAAACTTCAGCGGAATTCCGAAAACAATGGAAGAGTTCCGAAGCATTTTTAAATGTCAGCGGAATTCCGAGAACAATAGAAGAGTTGTGAAGCATTTTTAAGCGTCAGCGGAATTCCGAGAACAATGGAAGAGTTCCGAACCATTTTTAAACTTCAGCGGAATTCCGAGAACAATGGAAGAGTTCCGAAGCATTTTTAAACTTCAGCAGAATTCCGAGAACAATGGAAGAGTTCCGAAGCATTCTTAAACTTCAGCGGAATTCCGAAAACAATGGAAGAGTTCCGAATCATTTTTAAATGTCAGCGGAATTCCGAGAACAATAGAAGAGTTGTGAAGCATTTTTAAGCGTCAGCGGAATTCCGACAACAATGGAAGAGTTCCGAAGCATTTTTAAACGTCAGCGGAATTCCAGAACAATGGAAGAGTTCCGAAGCATTTTTAAATGTCAGCGGAATTCCGAGAACAATGGAAGAGTTCTGAAGCATTTTTAAACGTCAGCGGATTTTGAAAACAATGGAAGATTTCCGAAGCATTTTTAAACGTCAGCGGAATTTGGAGAACAATCAAAGAGTTCCGAAGCATTTTTAAACTTCAACGGAATTTGGAGAACAATCGAAGAGTTCCGAAGCAATTTTAAAAGTCAGCGGAATTCCGAGAACAATGGAAGAGTTGTGAAGCATTTTTAAACGTCAGTGGAATTCCAAGAACAATGGAAGAGTTCCGAAGCATTTTTAAATGTCAGCGGAATTCTGAGAACAATGGAAGAGTTCCGAAGCATTTTTAAACTTCAGCAGAATTCCGAGAACAATGGAAGAGTTCCGAAGCATACTTAAACTTCAGCGGAATTCCGAGAACAATGGAAGAGTTCAGAAGCATTTTTAAAAGTCAGCGGAATTCCGAGAACAATGGAAGAGTTGTGAAGCATTTTTAAACGTCAGCGGAATTCCGAGAACAATGGAAGAGTTCCGAAGCATTTTTAAACGTCAGCGGAATTCCAAGAACAATGGAAGAGTTCTGAAGCCTTTTTAAATGTCAGCGTAATTCCGAGAACAATGGAAGAGTTCCGAAGCATTTTTAAACTTCAGCAGAATTCCGAGAACAATGGAAGAGTTCCGAAGCATTCTTAAACTTCAGCGGAATTCCGAAAACAATGGAAGAGTTCCGAAGCATTTTTAAATATCAGCGGAATTCCGAGAACAATAGAAGAGTTGTGAAGCATTTTTAAGCGTCAGCGGAATTCCGAGAACAATGGAAGAGTTCTGAAGCATTTTTAAACTTCAGCGGATTTCCGAGAACAATGGAAGAGTTCCGAAGCATTTTTAAACTTCAGCAGAATTCCGAGAACAATGGAAGAGTTCCGAAGCATTCTTAAACTTCAGCGGAATTCCGAAAACAATGGAAGAGTTCCGAATCATTTTTAAATGTCAGCGGAATTCCGAGAACAATAGAAGAGTTGTGAAGCATTTTTAAGCGTCAGCGGAATTCCGACAACAATGGAAGAGTTCCGAAGCATTTTTAAAAGTCAGCGGAATTCTGAGAACAATAGAAGAGTTGTGAAGCATTTTTAAGCGTCAGCGGAATTCCGAGAACAATGGAAGAATTCCGAAGCATTTTTAAACTTCAAAACTTCAGCAGAATTCCGAGAACAATGGAAGAGTTCCGAAGCATTCTTAAACTTCACCGCAATTCCGAGAACAATGGAAGAGTTCCGAAGCATTTTTAAACGTCAGCGGAATTCCGAGAACAATGGAAGAGTTCTGAAGCATTTTTAAACGTCAGCGGAATTTTGAAAACAATGGAAGATTTCCGAAGCATTTTTAAACGTCAGCGGAATTCTGCGAACACTGGAAGAGTTCCGAAGCATTTTTAAAAGTCAGCGGAATTCTGAGAACAATAGAAGAGTTGTGAAGCATTTTTAAGCGTCAGCGGAATTCCGAGAACAATGGAAGAGTTCCGAAGCATTCTTAAACTTCAGCGGAATTCCGAGAACAAGGGAAGAGTTCCGAAGCATTTTTAAAAGTCAGCGGAATTCCGAGAACAATAGAAGAGTTCAGAAGGATTTTTAAACTTCAGCAGAATTCCTGGATCAATGGAAGAGTTCCGAAGCATTTTTAAAAGTCAGCAGAATTCCGAGAACAATAGAAGGGTACCAAAGCATGTTTAAACTTCACCGGAATTCCGAGAACAATGGAAGAGTTCCGAAGCATTTTTAAACGTCAGCGGAATTTTGAAAACAATGGAAGATTTCCGAAGCATTTTTAAACTTCAGCAGAATTCCTGGATCAATGGAAGAGTTCCGAAGCATTTTTAAAAGTCAGCAGAATTCCGAGAACAATAGAAGAGTACCAAAGCATGTTTAAACTTCAGAGGAATTCTGAGAACAATGTAAGAGTTCCGAAGCATTTTTAAACTTCACCGGAATTCCGAGAACAATGGAAGAGTTCTGAAGCATTTTTAAACGTCAGTGGAATTTTGAAAACAATGGAAGATTTCCGAAGCATTTTTAATCGTCAGCAGAATTCTGCGAACACTGGAAGAGTTCCGAAGCATTTTTAAACTTCAGCGGAATTTGGAGAACAATCGAAGAGTTCCGAAGCATTTTTAAAAGTCAGCGGAATTCCGAGAACACTGGAAGAGTTCCGAAGCATTTTTAAACTTCAGCGGAATTTGGAGAACAATCAAAGAGTTCCGAAGCATTTTTAAAAGTCAGCGGAATTCCGAGAACAATGGAAGAGTTGTGAAGCATTTTTAAACGTCAGCGGAATTCCGAGAACAATGGAAGAGTTCCGAAGCATTTTTAAACGTCAGCGGAATTCCGAGAACAATGGAAGAGTTCTGAAGCCTTTTTAAATGTCAGCGGAATTCCGAGAACAATGGAAGACTTCTGAAGCATTTTTAAATGTCAGCGGAATTCTGAGAACAATGGAAGAGTTCCGAAGCATTTTTAAACTTCAGCAGAATTTGGAGAACAATCAAAGAGTTCCGAAGCATTTTTAAAAGTCAGCGGAATTCCGAGAACAATGGAAGAGTTGTGAAGCATTTTTAAACGTCAGCGGAATTCCGAGAACAATGGAAGAGTTCCGAAGCATTTTTAAACGTCAGCGGAATTCCGAGAACAATGGAAGAGCTCTGAAGCCTTTTTAAATGTCAGCGGAATTCCGAGAACAATGGAAGACTTCTGAAGCATTTTTAAATGTCAGCGGAATTCTGAGAACAATGGAAGAGTTCCGAAGCATTTTTAAACTTCAGCAGAATTCCGAGAACAATGGAAGAATTCTGAAGCATTTTTAAAAGTCAGCGGAATACTGAGAACAATGGAAGAGTTGTGAAGCATTTTTAAACGTCAGCGGAATTCCAGAACAATGGAAGAGTTCCGAAGCATTTTTAAATGTCAGCGGAATTCCGAGAACAATGGAAGAGTTCTGAAGCATTTTTAAACGTCAGCGGATTTTGAAAACAATGGAAGATTTCCGAAGCATTTTTAAACGTCAGCGGAATTTGGAGAACAATCGAAGAGTTCCGAAGCATTTTTAAACTTCAACGGAATTTGGAGAACAATCGAAGAGTTTCGAAGCAATTTTAAAAGTCAGCGGAATTCCGAGAACAATGGAAGAGTTGTGAAGCATTTTTAAACGTCAGTGGAATTCCAAGAACAATGGAAGAGTTCCGAAGCATTTTTAAATGTCAGCGGAATTCTGAGAACAATGGAAGAGTTCCGAAGCATTTTTAAACTTCAACAGAATTCCGAGAACAATGGAAGAGTTCCGAAGCATACTTAAACTTCAGCGGAATTCCGAGAACAATGGAAGAGTTCAGAAGCATTTTTAAAAGTCAGCGGAATTCCGAGAACAATGGAAGAGTTGTGAAGCATTTTTAAACGTCAGCGGAATTCCGAGAACAATGGAAGAGTTCCGAAGCATTTTTAAACGTCAGCGGAATTCCAAGAACAATGGAAGAGTTCTGAAGCCTTTTTAAATGTCAGCGTAATTCCGAGAACAATGGAAGAGTTCCGAAGCATTTTTAAACTTCAGCAGAATTCCGAGAACAATGGAAGAGTTCCGAAGCATTCTTAAACTTCAGCGGAATTCCGAAAACAATGGAAGAGTTCCGAAGCATTTTTAAATGTCAGCGGAATTCCGAGAACAATAGAAGAGTTGTGAAGCATTTTTAAGCGTCAGCGGAATTCCGAGAACAATGGAAGAGTTCCGAAGCATTTTTAAACTTCAGCAGAATTCCGAGAACAATGGAAGAGTTCCGAAGCATTTTTAAACTTCAGCAGAATTCCGAGAACAATGGAAGAGTTCCGAAGCATTCTTAAACTTCAGCGGAATTCCGAAAACAATGGAAGAGTTCCGAATCATTTTTAAATGTCAGCGGAATTCCGAGAACAATAGAAGAGTTGTGAAGCATTTTTAAACGTCAGTGGAATTCCAAGAACAATGGAAGAGTTCCGAAGCATTTTTAAATGTCAGCGGAATTCTGAGAACAATGGAAGAGTTCCGAATCATTTTTAAACTTCAGCAGAATTCCGAGAACAATGGAAGAGTTCCGAAGCATACTTAAACTTCAGCGGAATTCCGAGAACAATGGAAGAGTTCAGAAGCATTTTTAAAAGTCAGCGGAATTCCGAGAACAATGGAAGAGTTGTGAAGCATTTTTAAACGTCAGCGGAATTCCGAGAACAATGGAAGAGTTCCGAAGCATTTTTAAACGTCAGCGGAATTCCAAGAACAATGGAACAGTTCTGAAGCCTTTTTAAATGTCAGCGTAATTCCGAGAACAATGGAAGAGTTCCGAAGCATTTTTAAACTTCAGCAGAATTCCGAGAACAATGGAAGAGTTCCGAAGCATTCTTAAACTTCAGCGGAATTCCGAAAACAATGGAAGAGTTCCGAAGCATTTTTAAATGTCAGCGGAATTCCGAGAACAATAGAAGAGTTGTGAAGCATTTTTAAGCGTCAGCGGAATTCCGAGAACAATGGAAGAGTTCCGAAGCATTTTTAAACTTCAGCAGAATTCCGAGAACAATGGAAGAGTTCCGAAGCATTTTTAAACTTCAGCAGAATTCCGAGAACAATGGAAGAGTTCCGAAGCATTCTTAAACTTCAGCGGAATTCCGAAAAAAATGGAAGAGTTCCGAATCATTTTTAAATGTCAGCGGAATTCCGAGAACAATAGAAGAGTTGTGAAGCATTTTTAAGCGTCAGCAGAATTCCGACAACAATGGAAGAGTTCCGAAGCATTTTTAAACGTCAGCGGAATTCCAGAACAATAGAAGAGTTGTGAAGCATTTTTAAGCGTCAGCGGAATTCCGACAACAATGGAAGAGTTCCGAAGCATTTTTAAACGTCAGCGGAATTCCAGAACAATGGAAGAGTTCCGAAGCATTTTTAAATGTCAGCGGAATTCCGAGAACAATGGAAGAGTTCTGAAGCATTTTTAAACGTCAGCGGATTTTGAAAACAATGGAAGATTTCCGAAGCATTTTTAAACGTCAGCGGAATTTGGAGAACAATCGAAGAGTTCCGAAGCATTTTTAAACTTCAACGGAATTTGGAGAACAATCGAAGAGTTCCGAAGCAATTTTAAAAGTCAGCGGAATTCCGAGAACAATGGAAGAGTTGTGAAGCATTTTTAAACGTCAGTGGAATTCCAAGAACAATGGAAGAGTTCCGAAGCATTTTTAAATGTCAGCGGAATTCTGAGAACAATGGAAGAGTTCCGAAGCATTTTTAAACTTCAGCAGAATTCCGAGAACAATGGAAGAGTTCCGAAGCATACTTAAACTTCAGCGGAATTCCGAAAACAATGGAAGAGTTCAGAAGCATTTTTAAAAGTCAGCGGAATTCCGAGAACAATGGAAGAGTTGTGAAGCATTTTTAAACGTCAGCGGAATTCCGAGAACAATGGAAGAGTTCCGAAGCATTTTTAAACGTCAGCGGAATTCCAAGAACAATGGAAGAGTTCTGAAGCCTTTTTAAATGTCAGCGTAATTCCGAGAACAATGGAAGAGTTCCGAAGCATTTTTAAACTTCAGCAGAATTCCGAGAACAATGGAAGAGTTCCGAAGCAATCTTAAACTTCAGCGGAATTCCGAAAACAATGGAAGAGTTCCGAAGCATTTTTAAATGTCAGCGGAATTCCGAGAACAATAGAAGAGTTGTGAAGCATTTTTAAGCGTCAGCGGAATTCCGAGAACAATGGAAGAGTTCCGAAGCATTTTTAAACTTCAGCGGATTTCCGAGAACAATGGAAGAGTTCCGAAGCATTTTTAAACTTCAGCAGAATTCCGAGAACAATGGAAGAGTTCCGAAGCATTCTTAAACTTCAGCGGAATTCCGAAAACAATGGAAGAGTTCCGAATCATTTTTAAATGTCAGCGGAATTCCGAGAACAATAGAAGAGTTGTGAAGCATTTTTAAGCGTCAGCGGAATTCCGACAACAATGGAAGAGTTCCGAAGCATTTTTAAACTTCAAAACTTCAGCAGAATTCCGAGAACAATGGAAGAGTTCCGAAGCATTCTTAAACTTCACCTCAATTCCGAGAACAATGGAAGAGTTCCGAAGCATTTTTAAACGTCAGCGGAATTCCGAGAACAATGGAAGAGTTCCGAAGCATTTTTAAACTTCAGCAGAATTCCGAGAACAATGGAAGAGTTCCGAAGCATTCTTAAACTTCAGCGGAATTCCGAAAAAAATGGAAGAGTTCCGAATCATTTTTAAATGTCAGCGGAATTCCGAGAACAATAGAAGAGTTGTGAAGCATTTTTAAGCGTCAGCGGAATTCCGACAACAATGGAAGAGTTCCGAAGCATTTTTAAACTTCAAAACTTCAGCAGAATTCCGAGAACAATGGAAGAGTTCCGAAGCATTCTTAAACTTCACCGCAATTCCGAGAACAATGGAAGAGTTCCGAAGCATTTTTAAACGTCAGCGGAATTCCGAGAACAATGGAAGAGTTCTGAAGCATTTTTAAACTTCAGCAGAATTCCGAGAACAATGGAAGAATTCTGAAGCATTTTTAAAAGTCAGCGGAATACTGAGAACAATGGAAGAGTTGTGAAGCATTTTTAAACGTCAGCGGAATTCCAGAACAATGGAAGAGTTCCGAATCATTTTTAAATGTCAGCGGAATTCCGAGAACAATAGAAGAGTTGTGAAGCATTTTTAAGCGTCAGCGGAATTCCGACAACAATGGAAGAGTTCCGAAGCATTTTTAAAAGTCAGCGGAATTCTGAGAACAATAGAAGAGTTGTGAAGCATTTTTAAGCATCAGCGGAATTCCGAGAACAATGGAAGAATTCCGAAGCATTTTTAAACTTCAAAACTTCAGCAGAATTCCGAGAACAATGGAAGAGTTCCGAAGCATTCTTAAACTTCACCGCAATTCCGAGAACAATGGAAGAGTTCCGAAGCATTTTTAAACGTCAGCGGAATTCCGAGAACAATGGAAGAGTTCTGAAGCATTTTTAAACGTCAGCGGAATTTTGAAAACAATGGAAGATTTCCGAAGCATTTTTAAACGTCAGCGGAATTCTGCGAACACTGGAAGAGTTCCGAAGCATTTTTAAAAGTCAGCGGAATTCTGAGAACAATAGAAGAGTTGTGAAGCATTTTTAAGCGTCAGCGGAATTCCGAGAACAATGGAAGAGTTCCGAAGCATTCTTAAACTTCAGCGGAATTCCGAGAACAAGGGAAGAGTTCCGAAGCATTTTTAAAAGTCAGCGGAATTCCGAGAACAATAGAAGAGTTCAGAAGCATTTTTAAACTTCAGCAGAATTCCTGGATCAATGGAAGAGTTCCGAAGCATTTTTAAAAGTCAGCAGAATTCCGAGAACAATAGAAGGGTACCAAAGCATGTTTAAACTTCACCGGAATTCCGAGAACAATGGAAGAGTTCCGAAGCATTTTTAAACGTCAGCGGAATTTTGAAAACAATGGAAGATTTCCGAAGCATTTTTAAACTTCAGCAGAATTCCTGGATCAATGGAAGAGTTCCGAAGCATTTTTAAAAGTCAGCAGAATTCCGAGAACAATAGAAGGGTACCAAAGCATGTTTAAACTTCAGAGGAATTCTGAGAACAATGTAAGAGTTCCGAAGCATTTTTAAACTTCACCGGAATTCCGAGAACAATGGAAGAGTTCCGAATCATTTTTAAATGTCAGCGGAATTCCGAGAACAATAGAAGAGTTGTGAAGCATTTTTAAGCGTCAGCGGAATTCCGAGAACAATGGAAGAGTTCCGAAGCATTTTTAAAAGTCAGCGGAATTCTGAGAACAATAGAAGAGTTGTGAAGCATTTTTAAGCGTCAGCGGAATTCCGAGAACAATGGAAGAATTCCGAAGCATTTTTAAACTTCAAAACTTCAGCAGAATTCCGAGAACAATGGAAGAGTTCCGAAGCATTCTTAAACTTCACCGCAATTCCGAGAACAATGGAAGAGTTCCGAAGCATTTTTAAACGTCAGCGGAATTCCGAGAACAATGGAAGAGTTCTGAAGCATTTTTAAACGTCAGCGGAATTTTGAAAACAATGGAAGATTTCCGAAGCATTTTTAAACGTCAGCGGAATTCTGCGAACACTGGAAGAGTTCCGAAGCATTTTTAAAAGTCAGCGGAATTCTGAGAACAATAGAAGAGTTGTGAAGCATTTTTAAGCGTCAGCGGAATTCCGAGAACAATGGAAGAGTTCCGAAGCATTCTTAAACTTCAGCGGAATTCCGAGAACAAGGGAAGAGTTCCGAAGCATTTTTAAAAGTCAGCGGAATTCCGAGAACAATAGAAGAGTTCAGAAGCATTTTTAAACTTCAGCAGAATTCCTGGATCAATGGAAGAGTTCCGAAGCATTTTTAAAAGTCAGCAGAATTCCGAGAACAATAGAAGGGTACCAAAGCATGTTTAAACTTCACCGGAATTCCGAGAACAATGGAAGAGTTCCGAAGCATTTTTAAACGTTAGCGGAATTTAGAAAACATTGGAAGATTTCCGAAGCATTTTTAAACTTCAGCAGAATTCCTGGATCAATGGAAGAGTTCCGAAGCATTTTTAAAAGTCAGCAGAATTCCGAGAACAATAGAAGGGTACCAAAGCATGTTTAAACTTCAGAGGAATTCTGAGAACAATGTAAGAGTTCCGAAGCATTTTTAAACTTCACCGGAATTCCGAGAACAATGGAAGAGTTCTGAAGCATTTTTAAACGTCAGTGGAATTTTGAAAACAATGGAAGATTTCCGAAGCATTTTTAAACGTCAGCAGAATTCTGCGAACACTGGAAGAGTTCCGAAGCATTTTTAAACTTCAGCGGAATTTGGAGAACAATCGAAGAGTTCCGAAGCATTTTTAAAAGTCAGCGGAATTCCGAGAACACTGGAAGAGTTCCGAAGCATTTTTAAACTTCAGCGGAATTTGGAGAACAATCAAAGAGTTCCGAAGCATTTTTAAAAGTCAGCGGAATTCCGAGAACAATGGAAGAGTTGTGAAGCATTTTTAAATGTCAGCGGAATTCCGAGAACAATGGAAGAGTTCTGAAGCCTTTTTAAATGTCAGCGGAATTCCGAGAACAATGGAAGACTTCTGAAGCATTTTTAAATGTCAGCGGAATTCTGAGAACAATGGAAGAGTTCCGAAGCATTTTTAAACTTCAAAACTTCAGCAGAATTCCGAGAACAATGGAAGAGTTCCGAAGCATTCTTAAACTTCACCGCAATTCCGAGAACAATGGAAGAGTTCCGAAGCATTTTTAAACGTCAGCGGAATTCCGAGAACAATGGAAGAGTTCTGAAGCATTTTTAAACGTCAGCGGAATTTTGAAAACAATGGAAGATTTCCGAAGCATTTTTAAACGTCAGCGGAATTCTGCGAACACTGGAAGAGTTCCGAAGCATTTTTAAAAGTCAGCGGAATTCTGAGAACAATAGAAGAGTTGTGAAGCATTTTTAAGCGTCAGCGGAATTCCGACAACAATGGAAGAGTTCCGAAGCATTTTTAAACGTCAGCGGAATTCCAGAACAATGGAAGAGTTCCGAAGCATTTTTAAATGTCAGCGGAATTCCGAGAACAATGGAAGAGTTCTGAAGCATTTTTAAACGTCAGCGGATTTTGAAAACAATGGAAGATTTCCGAAGCATTTTTAAACGTCAGCGGAATTTGGAGAACAATCGAAGAGTTCCGAAGCATTTTTAAACTTCAACGGAATTTGGAGAACAATCGAAGAGTTCCGAAGCAATTTTAAAAGTCAGCGGAATTCCGAGAACAATGGAAGAGTTGTGAAGCATTTTTAAACGTCAGTGGAATTCCAAGAACAATGGAAGAGTTCCGAAGCATTTTTAAATGTCAGCGGAATTCTGAGAACAATGGAAGAGTTCCGAAGCATTTTTAAACTTCAGCAGAATTCCGAGAACAATGGAAGAGTTCCGAAGCATACTTAAACTTCAGCGGAATTCCGAAAACAATGGAAGAGTTCAGAAGCATTTTTAAAAGTCAGCGGAATTCCGAGAACAATGGAAGAGTTGTGAAGCATTTTTAAACGTCAGCGGAATTCCGAGAACAATGGAAGAGTTCCGAAGCATTTTTAAACGTCAGCGGAATTCCAAGAACAATGGAAGAGTTCTGAAGCCTTTTTAAATGTCAGCGTAATTCCGAGAACAATGGAAGAGTTCCGAAGCATTTTTAAACTTCAGCAGAATTCCGAGAACAATGGAAGAGTTCCGAAGCAATCTTAAACTTCAGCGGAATTCCGAAAACAATGGAAGAGTTCCGAAGCATTTTTAAATGTCAGCGGAATTCCGAGAACAATAGAAGAGTTGTGAAGCATTTTTAAGCGTCAGCGGAATTCCGAGAACAATGGAAGAGTTCCGAAGCATTTTTAAACTTCAGCGGATTTCCGAGAACAATGGAAGAGTTCCGAAGCATTTTTAAACTTCAGCAGAATTCCGAGAACAATGGAAGAGTTCCGAAGCATTCTTAAACTTCAGCGGAATTCCGAAAACAATGGAAGAGTTCCGAATCATTTTTAAATGTCAGCGGAATTCCGAGAACAATAGAAGAGTTGTGAAGCATTTTTAAGCGTCAGCGGAATTCCGACAACAATGGAAGAGTTCCGAAGCATTTTTAAAAGTCAGCGGAATTCTGAGAACAATAGAAGAGTTGTGAAGCATTTTTAAGCGTCAGCGGAATTCCGAGAACAATGGAAGAATTCCGAAGCATTTTTAAACTTCAAAACTTCAGCAGAATTCCGAGAACAATGGAAGAGTTCCGAAGCATTCTTAAACTTCACCGCAATTCCGAGAACAATGGAAGAGTTCCGAAGCATTTTTAAACGTCAGCGGAATTCCGAGAACAATGGAAGAGTTCTGAAGCATTTTTAAACTTCAGCAGAATTCCGAGAACAATGGAAGAATTCTGAAGCATTTTTAAAAGTCAGCGGAATACTGAGAACAATGGAAGAGTTGTGAAGCATTTTTAAACGTCAGCGGAATTCCAGAACAATGGAAGAGTTCCGAATCATTTTTAAATGTCAGCGGAATTCCGAGAACAATAGAAGAGTTGTGAAGCATTTTTAAGCGTCAGCGGAATTCCGACAACAATGGAAGAGTTCCGAAGCATTTTTAAAAGTCAGCGGAATTCTGAGAACAATAGAAGAGTTGTGAAGCATTTTTAAGCATCAGCGGAATTCCGAGAACAATGGAAGAATTCCGAAGCATTTTTAAACTTCAAAACTTCAGCAGAATTCCGAGAACAATGGAAGAGTTCCGAAGCATTCTTAAACTTCACCGCAATTCCGAGAACAATGGAAGAGTTCCGAAGCATTTTTAAACGTCAGCGGAATTCCGAGAACAATGGAAGAGTTCTGAAGCATTTTTAAACGTCAGCGGAATTTTGAAAACAATGGAAGATTTCCGAAGCATTTTTAAACGTCAGCGGAATTCTGCGAACACTGGAAGAGTTCCGAAGCATTTTTAAAAGTCAGCGGAATTCTGAGAACAATAGAAGAGTTGTGAAGCATTTTTAAGCGTCAGCGGAATTCCGAGAACAATGGAAGAGTTCCGAAGCATTCTTAAACTTCAGCGGAATTCCGAGAACAAGGGAAGAGTTCCGAAGCATTTTTAAAAGTCAGCGGAATTCCGAGAACAATAGAAGAGTTCAGAAGCATTTTTAAACTTCAGCAGAATTCCTGGATCAATGGAAGAGTTCCGAAGCATTTTTAAAAGTCAGCAGAATTCCGAGAACAATAGAAGGGTACCAAAGCATGTTTAAACTTCACCGGAATTCCGAGAACAATGGAAGAGTTCCGAAGCATTTTTAAACGTCAGCGGAATTTTGAAAACAATGGAAGATTTCCGAAGCATTTTTAAACTTCAGCAGAA
Source organism: Phyllobates terribilis (assembly GCF_046119375.1). Lineage (NCBI taxonomy): Eukaryota > Metazoa > Chordata > Amphibia > Anura > Dendrobatidae > Phyllobates > Phyllobates terribilis. Next base: position 5,834,080 of record NW_027362788.1, on the reverse strand, counting down.
TTCCTGGATCAATGGAAGAGTTCCGAAGCATTTTTAAAAGTCAGCAGAATTCCGAGAACAATAGAAGGGTACCAAAGCATGTTTAAACTTCAGAGGAATTCTGAGAACAATGTAAGAGTTCCGAAGCATTTTTAAACTTCACCGGAATTCCGAGAACAATGGAAGAGTTCCGAATCATTTTTAAATGTCAGCGGAATTCCGAGAACAATAGAAGAGTTGTGAAGCATTTTTAAGCGTCAGCGGAATTCCGACAACAATGGAAGAATTCCGAAGCATTTTTAAAAGTCAGCGGAATTCTGAGAACAATAGAAGAGTTGTGAAGCATTTTTAAGCGTCAGCGGAATTCCGAGAACAATGGAAGAATTCCGAAGCATTTTTAAACTTCAAAACTTCAGCAGAATTCCGAGAACAATGGAAGAGTTCCGAAGCATTCTTAAACTTCACCGCAATTCCGAGAACAATGGAAGAGTTCCGAAGCATTTTTAAACGTCAGCGGAATTCCGAGAACAATGGAAGAGTTCTGAAGCATTTTTAAACGTCAGCGGAATTTTGAAAACAATGGAAGATTTCCGAAGCATTTTTAAACGTCAGCGGAATTCTGCGAACACTGGAAGAGTTCCGAAGCATTTTTAAAAGTCAGCGGAATTCTGAGAACAATAGAAGAGTTGTGAAGCATTTTTAAGCGTCAGCGGAATTCCGAGAACAATGGAAGAGTTCCGAAGCATTCTTAAACTTCAGCGGAATTCCGAGAACAAGGGAAGAGTTCCGAAGCATTTTTAAAAGTCAGCGGAATTCCAAGAACAATAGAAGAGTTCAGAAGCATTTTTAAACTTCAGCAGAATTCCTGGATCAATGGAAGAGTTCCGAAGCATTTTTAAAAGTCAGCAGAATTCCGAGAACAATAGAAGGGTACCAAAGCATGTTTAAACTTCACCGGAATTCCGAGAACAATGGAAGAGTTCCGAAGCATTTTTAAACGTCAGCGGAATTTTGAAAACAATGGAAGATTTCCGAAGCATTTTTAAACTTCAGCAGAATTCCTGGATCAATGGAAGAGTTCCGAAGCATTTTTAAAAGTCAGCAGAATTCCGAGAACAATAGAAGGGTACCAAAGCATGTTTAAACTTCAGAGGAATTCTGAGAACAATGTAAGAGTTCCGAAGCATTTTTAAACTTCACCGGAATTCCGAGAACAATGGAAGAGTTCTGAAGCATTTTTAAACGTCAGTGGAATTTTGAAAACAATGGAAGATTTCCGAAGCATTTTTAAACGTCAGCAGAATTCTGCGAACACTGGAAGAGTTCCGAAGCATTTTTAAACTTCAGCGGAATTTGGAGAACAATCGAAGAGTTCCGAAGCATTTTTAAAAGTCAGCGGAATTCCGAGAACACTGGAAGAGTTCCGAAGCATTTTTAAACTTCAGCGGAATTTGGAGAACAATCAAAGAGTTCCGAAGCATTTTTAAACGTCAGCGGAATTCCGAGAACAATGGAAGAGTTGTGAAGCATTTTTAAACGTCAGCGGAATTCCGAGAACAATGGAAGAGTTCCGAAGCATTTTTAAACGTCAGCGGAATTCCAAGAACAATGGAACAGTTCTGAAGCCTTTTTAAATGTCAGCGTAATTCCGAGAACAATGGAAGAGTTCCGAAGCATTTTTAAACTTCAGCAGAATTCCGAGAACAATGGAAGAGTTCCGAAGCATTCTTAAACTTCAGCGGAATTCCGAAAACAATGGAAGAGTTCCGAAGCATTTTTAAATGTCAGCGGAATTCTGAGAACAATAGAAGAGTTGTGAAGCATTTTTAAGCGTCAGCGGAATTCCGAGAACAATGGAAGAGTTCCGAAGCATTTTTAAACTTCAGCAGAATTCCGAGAACAATGGAAGAGTTCCGAAGCATTTTTAAACTTCAGCAGAATTCCGAGAACAATGGAAGAGTTCCGAAGCATTCTTAAACTTCAGCGGAATTCCGAAAAAAATGGAAGAGTTCCGAATCATTTTTAAATGTCAGCGGAATTCCGAGAACAATAGAAGAGTTGTGAAGCATTTTTAAGCGTCAGCGGAATTCCGACAACAATGGAAGAGTTCCGAAGCATTTTTAAAAATCAGCGGAATTCTGAGAACAATAGAAGAGTTGTGAAGCATTTTTAAGCGTCAGCGGAATTCCGAGAACAATGGAAGAATTCCGAAGCATTTTTAAACTTCAAAACTTCAGCAGAATTCCGAGAACAATGGAAGAGTTCCGAAGCATTCTTAAACTTCACCGCAATTCCGAGAACAATGGAAGAGTTCCGAAGCATTTTTAAACGTCAGCGGAATTCCGAGAACAATGGAAGAGTTCTGAAGCATTTTTAAACGTCAGCGGAATTTTGAAAACAATGGAAGATTTCCGAAGCATTTTTAAACGTCAGCGGAATTCTGCGAACACTGGAAGAGTTCCGAAGCATTTTTAAAAGTCAGCGGAATTCTGAGAACAATAGAAGAGTTGTGAAGCATTTTTAAGCGTCAGCGGAATTCCGACAACAATGGAAGAGTTCCGAAGCATTTTTAAACGTCAGCGGAATTCCAGAACAATGGAAGAGTTCCGAAGCATTTTTAAATGTCAGCGGAATTCCGAGAACAATGGAAGAGTTCTGAAGCATTTTTAAACGTCAGCGGATTTTGAAAACAATGGAAGATTTCCGAAGCATTTTTAAACGTCAGCGGAATTTGGAGAACAATCGAAGAGTTCCGAAGCATTTTTAAACTTCAACGGAATTTGGAGAACAATCGAAGAGTTCCGAAGCAATTTTAAAAGTCAGCGGAATTCCGAGAACAATGGAAGAGTTGTGAAGCATTTTTAAACGTCAGTGGAATTCCAAGAACAATGGAAGAGTTCCGAAGCATTTTTAAATGTCAGCGGAATTCTGAGAACAATGGAAGAGTTCCGAAGCATTTTTAAACTTCAGCAGAATTCCGAGAACAATGGAAGAGTTGTGAAGCATTTTTAAACGTCAGCGGAATTCCGAGAACAATGGAAGAGTTCCGAAGCATTTTTAAACGTCAGCGGAATTCCAAGAACAATGGAAGAGTTCTGAAGCCTTTTTAAATGTCAGCGTAATTCCGAGAACAATGGAAGAGTTCCGAAGCATTTTTAAAAGTCAGCGGAATTCCGAGAACAATGGAAGAGTTGTGAAGCATTTTTAAACGTCAGCGGAATTCCGAGAACAATGGAAGAGTTCCGAAGCATTTTTAAACGTCAGCGGAATTCCAAGAACAATGGAAGAGTTCTGAAGCCTTTTTAAATGTCAGCGTAATTCCGAGAACAATGGAAGAGTTCCGAAGCATTTTTAAACTTCAGCAGAATTCCGAGAACAATGGAAGAGTTCCGAAGCAATCTTAAACTTCAGCGGAATTCCGAAAACAATGGAAGAGTTCCGAAGCATTTTTAAATGTCAGCGGAATTCCGAGAACAATAGAAGAGTTGTGAAGCATTTTTAAGCGTCAGCGGAATTCCGAGAACAATGGAAGAGTTCCGAAGCAATCTTAAACTTCAGCGGAATTCCGAGAACAAGGGAAGAGTTCCGAAGCATTTTTAAAAGTCAGCGGAATTCCGAGAACAATAGAAGAGTTCAGAAGCATTTTTAAACTTCAGCAGAATTCCTGGATCAATGGAAGAGTTCCGAAGCATTTTTAAAAGTCAGCAGAATTCCGAGAACAATAGAAGGGTACCAAAGCATGTTTAAACTTCACCGGAATTCCGAGAACAATGGAAGAGTTCCGAAGCATTTTTAAACGTCAGCGGAATTTTGAAAACAATGGAAGATTTCCGAAGCATTTTTAAACTTCAGCAGAATTCCTGGATCAATGGAAGAGTTCCGAAGCATTTTTAAAAGTCAGCAGAATTCCGAGAACAATAGAAGGGTACCAAAGCATGTTTAAACTTCAGAGGAATTCTGAGAACAATGTAAGAGTTCCGAAGCATTTTTAAACTTCACCGGAATTCCGAGAACAATGGAAGAGTTCCGAATCATTTTTAAATGTCAGCGGAATTCCGAGAACAATAGAAGAGTTGTGAAGCATTTTTAAGCGTCAGCGGAATTCCGACAACAATGGAAGAGTTCCGAAGCATTTTTAAAAGTCAGCGGAATTCTGAGAACAATAGAAGAGTTGTGAAGCATTTTTAAGCGTCAGCGGAATTCCGAGAACAATGGAAGAATTCCGAAGCATTTTTAAACTTCAAAACTTCAGCAGAATTCCGAGAACAATGGAAGAGTTCCGAAGCATTCTTAAACTTCACCGCAATTCCGAGAACAATGGAAGAGTTCCGAAGCATTTTTAAACGTCAGCGGAATTCCGAGAACAATGGAAGAGTTCTGAAGCATTTTTAAACGTCAGCGGAATTTTGAAAACAATGGAAGATTTCCGAAGCATTTTTAAACGTCAGCGGAATTCTGCGAACACTGGAAGAGTTCCGAAGCATTTTTAAAAGTCAGCGGAATTCTGAGAACAATAGAAGAGTTGTGAAGCATTTTTAAGCGTCAGCGGAATTCCGAGAACAATGGAAGAGTTCCGAAGCATTCTTAAACTTCAGCGGAATTCCGAGAACAAGGGAAGAGTTCCGAAGCATTTTTAAAAGTCAGCGGAATTCCGAGAACAATAGAAGAGTTCAGAAGCATTTTTAAACTTCAGCAGAATTCCTGGATCAATGGAAGAGTTCCGAAGCATTTTTAAAAGTCAGCAGAATTCCGAGAACAATAGAAGGGTACCAAAGCATGTTTAAACTTCACCGGAATTCCGAGAACAATGGAAGAATTCCGAAGCATTTTTAAACGTCAGCGGAATTTTGAAAACAATGGAAGATTTCCGAAGCATTTTTAAACTTCAGCAGAATTCCTGGATCAATGGAAGAGTTCCGAAGCATTTTTAAAAGTCAGCAGAATTCCGAGAACAATAGAAGGGTACCAAAGCATGTTTAAACTTCAGAGGAATTCTGAGAACAATGTAAGAGTTCCGAAGCATTTTTAAACTTCACCGGAATTCCGAGAACAATGGAAGAGTTCTGAAGCATTTTTAAACGTCAGTGGAATTTTGAAAACAATGGAAGATTTCCGAAGCATTTTTAAACGTCAGCGGAATTCCGAGAACACTGGAAGAGTTCCGAAGCATTTTTAAACTTCAGCGGAATTTGGAGAACAATCAAAGAGTTCCGAAGCATTTTTAAACGTCAGCGGAATTCCGAGAACAATGGAAGAGTTGTGAAGCATTTTTAAACGTCAGCGGAATTCCGAGAACAATGGAAGAGTTCCGAAGCATTTTTAAACGTCAGCGGAATTCCAAGAACAATGGAACAGTTCTGAAGCCTTTTTAAATGTCAGCGTAATTCCGAGAACAATGGAAGAGTTCCGAAGCATTTTTAAACTTCAGCAGAATTCCGAGAACAATGGAAGAGTTCCGAAGCATTCTTAAACTTCAGCGGAATTCCGAAAACAATGGAAGAGTTCCGAAGCATTTTTAAATGTCAGCGGAATTCCGAGAACAATAGAAGAGTTGTGAAGCATTTTTAAGCGTCAGCGGAATTCCGAGAACAATGGAAGAGTTCCGAAGCATTTTTAAACTTCAGCAGAATTCCGAGAACAATGGAAGAGTTCCGAAGCATTTTTAAACTTCAGCAGAATTCCGAGAACAATGGAAGAGTTCCGAAGCATTCTTAAACTTCAGCGGAATTCCGAAAAAAATGGAAGAGTTCCGAATCATTTTTAAATGTCAGCGGAATTCCGAGAACAATAGAAGAGTTGTGAAGCATTTTTAAGCGTCAGCGGAATTCCGACAACAATGGAAGAGTTCCGAAGCATTTTTAAACGTCAGCGGAATTCCGAGAACAATGGAAGAGTTCTGAAGCATTTTTAAACGTCAGCGGAATTTTGAAAACAATGGAAGATATCCGAAGCATTTTTAAACGTCAGCGGAATTCTGCGAACACTGGAAGAGTTCCGAAGCATTTTTAAAAGTCAGCGGAATTCTGAGAACAATAGAAGAGTTGTGAAGCATTTTTAAGCGTCAGCGGAATTCCGACAACAATGGAAGAGTTCCGAAGCATTTTTAAACGTCAGCGGAATTCCAGAACAATGGAAGAGTTCCGAAGCATTTTTAAATGTCAGCGGAATTCCGAGAACAATGGAAGAGTTCTGAAGCATTTTTAAACGTCAGCGGATTTTGAAAACAATGGAAGATTTCCGAAGCATTTTTAAACGTCAGCGGAATTTGGAGAACAATCGAAGAGTTCCGAAGCATTTTTAAACTTCAACGGAATTTGGAGAACAATCGAAGAGTTCCGAAGCAATTTTAAAAGTCAGCGGAATTCCGAGAACAATGGAAGAGTTGTGAAGCATTTTTAAACGTCAGTGGAATTCCAAGAACAATGGAAGAGTTCCGAAGCATTTTTAAATGTCAGCGGAATTCTGAGAACAATGGAAGAGTTCCGAAGCATTTTTAAACTTCAGCAGAATTCCGAGAACAATGGAAGAGTTCCGAAGCATACTTAAACTTCAGCGGAATTCCGAAAACAATGGAAGAGTTCAGAAGCATTTTTAAAAGTCAGCGGAATTCCGAGAACAATGGAAGAGTTGTGAAGCATTTTTAAACGTCAGCGGAATTCCGAGAACAATGGAAGAGTTCCGAAGCATTTTTAAACGTCAGCGGAATTCCAAGAACAATGGAAGAGTTCTGAAGCCTTTTTAAATGTCAGCGTAATTCCGAGAACAATGGAAGAGTTCCGAAGCATTTTTAAAAGTCAGCGGAATTCCGAGAACAATGGAAGAGTTGTGAAGCATTTTTAAACGTCAGCGGAATTCCAAGAACAATGGAAGAGTTCCGAAGCAATCTTAAACTTCAGCGGAATTCCGAAAACAATGGAAGAGTTCCGAAGCATTTTTAAATGTCAGCGGAATTCCGAGAACAATAGAAGAGTTGTGAAGCATTTTTAAGCGTCAGCGGAATTCCGAGAACAATGGAAGAGTTCCGAAGCATTTTTAAACTTCAGCGGATTTCCGAGAACAATGGAAGAGTTCCGAAGCATTTTTAAACTTCAGCAGAATTCCGAGAACAATGGAAGAGTTCCGAAGCATTCTTAAACTTCAGCGGAATTCCGAAAACAATGGAAGAGTTCCGAATCATTTTTAAATGTCAGCGGAATTCCGAGAACAATAGAAGAGTTGTGAAGCATTTTTAAGCGTCAGCGGAATTCCGACAACAATGGAAGAGTTCCGAAGCATTTTTAAAAGTCAGCGGAATTCTGAGAACAATAGAAGAGTTGTGAAGCATTTTTAAGCGTCAGCGGAATTCCGAGAACAATGGAAGAATTCCGAAGCATTTTTAAACTTCAAAACTTCAGCAGAATTCCGAGAACAATGGAAGAGTTCCGAAGCATTCTTAAACTTCACCGCAATTCCGAGAACAATGGAAGAGTTCCGAAGCATTTTTAAACGTCAGCGGAATTCCGAGAACAATGGAAGAGTTCTGAAGCATTTTTAAACTTCAGCAGAATTCCGAGAACAATGGAAGAATTCTGAAGCATTTTTAAAAGTCAGCGGAATACTGAGAACAATGGAAGAGTTGTGAAGCATTTTTAAACGTCAGCGGAATTCCAGAACAATGGAAGAGTTCCGAATCATTTTTAAATGTCAGCGGAATTCCGAGAACAATAGAAGAGTTGTGAAGCATTTTTAAGCGTCAGCGGAATTCCGACAACAATGGAAGAGTTCCGAAGCATTTTTAAAAGTCAGCGGAATTCTGAGAACAATAGAAGAGTTGTGAAGCATTTTTAAGCGTCAGCGGAATTCCGAGAACAATGGAAGAATTCCGAAGCATTTTTAAACTTCAAAACTTCAGCAGAATTCCGAGAACAATGGAAGAGTTCCGAAGCATTCTTAAACTTCACCGCAATTCCGAGAACAATGGAAGAGTTCCGAAGCATTTTTAAACGTCAGCGGAATTCCGAGAACAATGGAAGAGTTCTGAAGCATTTTTAAACGTCAGCGGAATTTTGAAAACAATGGAAGATTTCCGAAGCATTTTTAAACGTCAGCGGAATTCTGCGAACACTGGAAGAGTTCCGAAGCATTTTTAAAAGTCAGCGGAATTCTGAGAACAATAGAAGAGTTGTGAAGCATTTTTAAGCGTCAGCGGAATTCCGAGAACAATGGAAGAGTTCCGAAGCATTCTTAAACTTCAGCGGAATTCCGAGAACAAGGGAAGAGTTCCGAAGCATTTTTAAAAGTCAGCGGAATTCCGAGAACAATAGAAGAGTTCAGAAGCATTTTTAAACTTCAGCAGAATTCCTGGATCAATGGAAGAGTTCCGAAGCATTTTTAAAAGTCAGCAGAATTCCGAGAACAATAGAAGGGTACCAAAGCATGTTTAAACTTCACCGGAATTCCGAGAACAATGGAAGAGTTCCGAAGCATTTTTAAACGTCAGCGGAATTTTGAAAACAATGGAAGATTTCCGAAGCATTTTTAAACTTCAGCAGAATTCCTGGATCAATGGAAGAGTTCCGAAGCATTTTTAAAAGTCAGCAGAATTCCGAGAACAATAGAAGGGTACCAAAGCATGTTTAAACTTCAGAGGAATTCTGAGAACAATGTAAGAGTTCCGAAGCATTTTTAAACTTCACCGGAATTCCGAGAACAATGGAAGAGTTCCGAATCATTTTTAAATGTCAGCGGAATTCCGAGAACAATAGAAGAGTTGTGAAGCATTTTTAAGCGTCAGCGGAATTCCGAGAACAATGGAAGAGTTCTGAAGCATTTTTAAACGTCAGCGGAATTTTGAAAACAATGGAAGATTTCCGAAGCATTTTTAAACGTCAGCGGAATTCTGCGAACACTGGAAGAGTTCCGAAGCATTTTTAAAAGTCAGCGGAATTCTGAGAACAATAGAAGAGTTGTGAAGCATTTTTAAGCGTCAGCGGAATTCCGAGAACAATGGAAGAGTTCCGAAGCATTCTTAAACTTCAGCGGAATTCCGAGAACAAGGGAAGAGTTCCGAAGCATTTTTAAAAGTCAGCGGAATTCCGAGAACAATAGAAGAGTTCAGAAGCATTTTTAAACTTCAGCAGAATTCCTGGATCAATGGAAGAGTTCCGAAGCATTTTTAAAAGTCAGCAGAATTCCGAGAACAATAGAAGGGTACCAAAGCATGTTTAAACTTCACCGGAATTCCGAGAACAATGGAAGAGTTCCGAAGCATTTTTAAACGTCAGCGGAATTTTGAAAACAATGGAAGATTTCCGAAGCATTTTTAAAAGTCAGCAGAATTCCGAGAACAATAGAAGGGTACCAAAGCATGTTTAAACTTCAGAGGAATTCTGAGAACAATGTAAGAGTTCCGAAGCATTTTTAAACTTCACCGGAATTCCGAGAACAATGGAAGAGTTCTGAAGCATTTTTAAACGTCAGTGGAATTTTGAAAACAATGGAAGATTTCCGAAGCATTTTTAAACGTCAGCAGAATTCTGCGAACACTGGAAGAGTTCCGAAGCATTTTTAAACTTCAGCGGAATTTGGAGAACAATCGAAGAGTTCCGAAGCATTTTTAAAAGTCAGCGGAATTCCGAGAACACTGGAAGAGTTCCGAAGCATTTTTAAACTTCAGCGGAATTTGGAGAACAATCAAAGAGTTCCGAAGCATTTTTAAAAGTCAGCGGAATTCCGAGAACAATGGAAGAGTTGTGAAGCATTTTTAAACGTCAGCGGAATTCCGAGAACAATGGAAGAGTTCTGAAGCCTTTTTAAATGTCAGCGGAATTCCGAGAACAATGGAAGACTTCTGAAGCATTTTTAAATGTCAGCGGAATTCTGAGAACAATGGAAGAGTTCCGAAGCATTTTTAAACTTCAGCAGAATTTGGAGAACAATCAAAGAGTTCCGAAGCATTTTTAAAAGTCAGCGGAATTCCGAGAACAATGGAAGAGTTGTGAAGCATTTTTAAACGTCAGCGGAATTCCGAGAACAATGGAAGAGTTCCGAAGCATTTTTAAACGTCAGCGGAATTCCGAGAACAATGGAAGAGCTCTGAAGCCTTTTTAAATGTCAGCGGAATTCCGAGAACAATGGAAGACTTCTGAAGCATTTTTAAATGTCAGCGGAATTCTGAGAACAATGGAAGAGTTCCGAAGCATTTTTAAACTTCAGCAGAATTCCGAGAACAATGGAAGAATTCTGAAGCATTTTTAAAAGTCAGCGGAATACTGAGAACAATGGAAGAGTTGTGAAGCATTTTTAAACGTCAGCGGAATTCCAGAACAATGGAAGAGTTCCGAAGCATTTTTAAATGTCAGCGGAATTCCGAGAACAATGGAAGAGTTCTGAAGCATTTTTAAACGTCAGCGGATTTTGAAAACAATGGAAGATTTCCGAAGCATTTTTAAACGTCAGCGGAATTTGGAGAACAATCGAAGAGTTCCGAAGCATTTTTAAACTTCAACGGAATTTGGAGAACAATCGAAGAGTTCCGAAGCAATTTTAAAAGTCAGCGGAATTCCGAGAACAATGGAAGAGTTGTGAAGCATTTTTAAACGTCAGTGGAATTCCAAGAACAATGGAAGAGTTCCGAAGCATTTTTAAATGTCAGCGGAATTCTGAGAACAATGGAAGAGTTCCGAAGCATTTTTAAACTTCAACAGAATTCCGAGAACAATGGAAGAGTTCCGAAGCATACTTAAACTTCAGCGGAATTCCGAGAACAATGGAAGAGTTCAGAAGCATTTTTAAAAGTCAGCGGAATTCCGAGAACAATGGAAGAGTTGTGAAGCATTTTTAAACGTCAGCGGAATTCCGAGAACAATGGAAGAGTTCCGAAGCATTTTTAAACGTCAGCGGAATTCCAAGAACAATGGAAGAGTTCTGAAGCCTTTTTAAATGTCAGCGTAATTCCGAGAACAATGGAAGAGTTCCGAAGCATTTTTAAACTTCAGCAGAATTCCGAGAACAATGGAAGAGTTCCGAAGCATTCTTAAACTTCAGCGGAATTCCGAAAACAATGGAAGAGTTCCGAAGCATTTTTAAATGTCAGCGGAATTCCGAGAACAATAGAAGAGTTGTGAAGCATTTTTAAGCGTCAGCGGAATTCCGAGAACAATGGAAGAGTTCCGAAGCATTTTTAAACTTCAGCAGAATTCCGAGAACAATGGAAGAGTTCCGAAGCATTTTTAAACTTCAGCAGAATTCCGAGAACAATGGAAGAGTTCCGAAGCATTCTTAAACTTCAGCGGAATTCCGAAAACAATGGAAGAGTTCCGAAGCATTTTTAAATGTCAGCGGAATTCCGAGAACAATAGAAGAGTTGTGAAGCATTTTTAAACGTCAGTGGAATTCCAAGAACAATGGAAGAGTTCCGAAGCATTTTTAAATGTCAGCGGAATTCTGAGAACAATGGAAGAGTTCCGAAGCATTTTTAAACTTCAGCAGAATTCCGAGAACAATGGAAGAGTTCCGAAGCATACTTAAACTTCAGCGGAATTCCGAGAACAATGGAAGAGTTCAGAAGCATTTTTAAAAGTCAGCGGAATTCCGAGAACAATGGAAGAGTTGTGAAGCATTTTTAAACGTCAGCGGAATTCCGAGAACAATGGAAGAGTTCCGAAGCATTTTTAAACGTCAGCGGAATTCCAAGAACAATGGAAGAGTTCTGAAGCCTTTTTAAATGTCAGCGTAATTCCGAGAACAATGGAAGAGTTCCGAAGCATTTTTAAACTTCAGCAGAATTCCGAGAACAATGGAAGAGTTCCGAAGCATTCTTAAACTTCAGCGGAATTCCGAAAACAATGGAAGAGTTCCGAAGCATTTTTAAATGTCAGCGGAATTCCGAGAACAATAGAAGAGTTGTGAAGCATTTTTAAGCGTCAGCGGAATTCCGAGAACAATGGAAGAGTTCCGAAGCATTTTTAAACTTCAGCAGAATTCCGAGAACAATGGAAGAGTTCCGAAGCATTTTTAAACTTCAGCAGAATTCCGAGAACAATGGAAGAGTTCCGAAGCATTCTTAAACTTCAGCGGAATTCCGAAAAAAATGGAAGAGTTCCGAATCATTTTTAAATGTCAGCGGAATTCCGAGAACAATAGAAGAGTTGTGAAGCATTTTTAAGCGTCAGCGGAATTCCGACAACAATGGAAGAGTTCCGAAGCATTTTTAAAAGTCAGCGGAATTCTGAGAACAATAGAAGAGTTGTGAAGCATTTTTAAGCGTCAGCGGAATTCCGAGAACAATGGAAGAATTCCGAAGCATTTTTAAACTTCAAAACTTCAGCAGAATTCCGAGAACAATGGAAGAGTTCCGAAGCATTCTTAAACTTCACCGCAATTCCGAGAACAATGGAAGAGTTCCGAAGCATTTTTAAACGTCAGCGGAATTCCGAGAACAATGGAAGAGTTCTGAAGCATTTTTAAACGTCAGCGGAATTTTGAAAACAATGGAAGATTTCCGAAGCATTTTTAAACGTCAGCGGAATTCTGCGAACACTGGAAGAGTTCCGAAGCATTTTTAAAAGTCAGCGGAATTCTGAGAACAATAGAAGAGTTGTGAAGCATTTTTAAGCGTCAGCGGAATTCCGAGAACAATGGAAGAGTTCCGAAGCATTCTTAAACTTCAGCGGAATTCCGAGAACAATGGAAGAGTTCCGAAGCATTTTTAAAAGTCAGCGGAATTCCGAGAACAATAGAAGAGTTCAGAAGCATTTTTAAACTTCAGCAGAATTCCTGGATCAATGGAAGAGTTCCGAAGCATTTTTAAAAGTCAGCAGAATTCCGAGAACAATAGAAGGGTACCAAAGCATGTTTAAACTTCACCGGAATTCCGAGAACAATGGAAGAGTTCCGAAGCATTTTTAAACGTCAGCGGAATTTTGAAAACAATGGAAGATTTCCGAAGCATTTTTAAACTTCAGCAGAATTCCTGGATCAATGGAAGAGTTCCGAAGCATTTTTAAAAGTCAGCAGAATTCCGAGAACAATAGAAGGGTACCAAAGCATGTTTAAACTTCAGAGGAATTCTGAGAACAATGTAAGAGTTCCGAAGCATTTTTAAACTTCACCGGAATTCCGAGAACAATGGAAGAGTTCTGAAGCATTTTTAAACGTCAGTGGAATTTTGAAAACAATGGAAGATTTCCGAAGCATTTTTAAACGTCAGCAGAATTCTGCGAACACTGGAAGAGTTCCGAAGCATTTTTAAACTTCAGCGGAATTTGGAGAACAATCGAAGAGTTCCGAAGCATTTTTAATAGTCAGCGGAATTCCGAGAACACTGGAAGAGTTCCGAAGCATTTTTAAACTTCAGCGGAATTTGGAGAACAATCAAAGAGTTCCGAAGCATTTTTAAAAGTCAGCGGAATTCCGAGAACAATGGAAGAGTTGTGAAGCATTTTTAAACGTCAGCGGAATTCCGAGAACAATGGAAGAGTTCCGAAGCATTTTTAAACGTCAGCGGAATTCCGAGAACAATGGAAGAGTTCTGAAGCCTTTTTAAATGTCAGCGGAATTCCGAGAACAATGGAAGACTTCTGAAGCATTTTTAAATGTCAGCGGAATTCTGAGAACAATGGAAGAGTTCCGAAGCATTTTTAAACTTCAGCAGAATTTGGAGAACAATCAAAGAGTTCCGAAGCATTTTTAAAAGTCAGCGGAATTCCGAGAACAATGGAAGAGTTGTGAAGCATTTTTAAACGTCAGCGGAATTCCGAGAACAATGGAAGAGTTCCGAAGCATTTTTAAACGTCAGCGGAATTCCGAGAACAATGGAAGAGCTCTGAAGCCTTTTTAAATGTCAGCGGAATTCCGAGAACAATGGAAGACTTCTGAAGCATTTTTAAATGTCAGCGGAATTCTGAGAACAATGGAAGAGTTCCGAAGCATTTTTAAACTTCAGCAGAATTCCGAGAACAATGGAAGAGTTCCGAAGCATTTTTGAAAGTCAGCAGAATTCCGAGAACAATATAAGGGTACCAAAGCATGTTTAAACTTCACCGGAATTCCGAGAACAATGGAAGATTTCCGAAGCATTTTTAAACGTCAGCGGAATTCTGCGAACACTGGAAGAGTTCCGAAGCATTTTTAAAAGTCAGCGGAATTCTGAGAACAATAGAAGAGTTGTGAAGCATTTTTAAGCGTCAGCGGAATTCCGAGAACAATGGAAGAGTTCCGAAGCATTCTTAAACTTCAGCGGAATTCCGAGAACAATGGAAGAGTTCCGAAGCATTTTTAAAAGTCAGCGGAATTCCGAGAACAATAGAAGAGTTCAGAAGCATTTTTAAACTTCAGCAGAATTCCTGGATCAGTGGAAGAGTTCCGAAGCATTTTTAAAAGTCAGCAGAATTCCGAGAACAATAGAAGGGTACCAAAGCATGTTTAAACTTCACCGGAATTCCGAGAACAATGGAAGAGTTCCGAAGCATTTTTAAACGTCAGCGGAATTTTGAAAACAATGGAAGATTTCCGAAGCATTTTTAAACTTCAGCAGAATTCCTGGATCAATGGAAGAGTTCCGAAGCATTTTTAAAAGTCAGCAGAATTCCGAGAACAATAGAAGGGTACCAAAGCATGTTTAAACTTCAGAGGAATTCTGAGAACAATGTAAGAGTTCCGAAGCATTTTTAAACTTCACCGGAATTCCGAGAACAATGGAAGAGTTCTGAAGCATTTTTAAACGTCAGTGGAATTTTGAAAACAATGGAAGATTTCCGAAGCATTTTTAAACGTCAGCAGAATTCTGCGAACACTGGAAGAGTTCCGAAGCATTTTTAAACTTCAGCGGAATTTGGAGAACAATCGAAGAGTTCCGAAGCATTTTTAAAAGTCAGCGGAATTCCGAGAACACTGGAAGAGTTCCGAAGCATTTTTAAACTTCAGCGGAATTTGGAGAACAATCAAAGAGTTCCGAAGCATTTTTAAAAGTCAGCGGAATTCCGAGAACAATGGAAGAGTTGTGAAGCATTTTTAAACGTCAGCGGAATTCCGAGAACAATGGAAGAGTTCCGAAGCATTTTTAAACGTCAGCGGAATTCCGAGAACAATGGAAGAGTTCTGAAGCCTTTTTAAATGTCAGCGGAATTCCGAGAACAATGGAAGACTTCTGAAGCATTTTTAAATGTCAGCGGAATTCTGAGAACAATGGAAGAGTTCCGAAGCATTTTTAAACTTCAGCAGAATTTGGAGAACAATCAAAGAGTTCCGAAGCATTTTTAAAAGTCAGCGGAATTCCGAGAACAATGGAAGAGTTGTGAAGCATTTTTAAACGTCAGCGGAATTCCGAGAACAATGGAAGAGTTCCGAAGCATTTTTAAACGTCAGCGGAATTCCGAGAACAATGGAAGAGCTCTGAAGCCTTTTTAAATGTCAGCGGAATTCCGAGAACAATGGAAGACTTCTGAAGCATTTTTAAATGTCAGCGGAATTCTGAGAACAATGGAAGAGTTCCGAAGCATTTTTAAACTTCAGCAGAATTCCGAGAACAATGGAAGAGTTCCGAAGCATACTTAAACTTCAGCGGAATTCCGAGAACAATGGAAGAATTCTGAAGCATTTTTAAAAGTCAGCGGAATACTGAGAACAATGGAAGAGTTGTGAAGCATTTTTAAACGTCAGCGGAATTCCAGAACAATGGAAGAGTTCCGAAGCATTTTTAAATGTCAGCGGAATTCCGAGAACAATGGAAGAGTTCTGAAGCATTTTTAAACGTCAGCGGATTTTGAAAACAATGGAAGATTTCCGAAGCATTTTTAAACGTCAGCGGAATTTGGAGAACAATCGAAGAGTTCCGAAGCATTTTTAAACTTCAACGGAATTTGGAGAACAATCGAAGAGTTCCGAAGCAATTTTAAAAGTCAGCGGAATTCCGAGAACAATGGAAGAGTTGTGAAGCATTTTTAAACGTCAGTGGAATTCCAAGAACAATGGAAGAGTTCCGAAGCATTTTTAAATGTCAGCGGAATTCTGAGAACAATGGAAGAGTTCCGAAGCATTTTTAAACGTCAGCAGAATTCCGAGAACAATGGAAGAGTTCCGAAGCATACTTAAACTTCAGCGGAATTCCGAGAACAATGGAAGAGTTCAGAAGCATTTTTAAAAGTCAGCGGAATTCCGAGAACAATGGAAGAGTTGTGAAGCATTTTTAAACGTCAGCGGAATTCCGAGAACAATGGAAGAGTTCCGAAGCATTTTTAATCGTCAGCGGAATTCCAAGAACAATGGAAGAGTTCTGAAGCTTTTTTAAATGTCAGCGTAATTCCGAGAACAATGGAAGAGTTCCGAAGCATTTTTAAACTTCAGCAGAATTCCGAGAACAATGAAAGAGTTCCGAAGCATTCTTAAACTTCAGCGGAATTCCGAAAACAATGGAAGAGTTCCGAAGCATTTTTAAATGTCAGCGGAATTCCGAGAACAATAGAAGAGTTGTGAAGCATTTTTAAGCGTCAGCGGAATTCCGAGAACTATGGAAGAGTTCAGAAGCATTTTTAAACTTCAGCAGAATTCCGAGAACAATGGAAGAGTTCCGAAGCATTTTTAAACTTCAGCAGAATTCCGAGAACAATGGAAGAGTTCCGAAGCATTCTTAAACTTCAGCGGAATTCCGAAAACAATGGAAGAGTTCCGAATCATTTTTAAATGTCAGCGGAATTCCGAGAACAATAGAAGAGTTGTGAAGCATTTTTAAGCGTCAGCGGAATTCCGACAACAATGGAAGAGTTCCGAAGCATTTTTAAAAGTCAGCGGAATTCTGAGAACAATAGAAGAGTTGTGAAGCATTTTTAAGCGTCAGCGGAACTCCGAGAACAATGGAAGAATTCCGAAGCATTTTTAAACTTCAAAACTTCAGCAGAATTCCGAGAACAATGGAAGAGTTCCGAAGCATTCTTAAACTTCACCGCAATTCCGAGAACAATGGAAGAGTTCCGAAGCATTTTTAAACGTCAGCGGAATTCCGAGAACAATGGAAGAGTTCTGAAGCATTTTTAAACGTCAGCGGAATTTTGAAAACAATGGAAGATTTCCGAAGCATTTTTAAACGTCAGCGGAATTCTGCGAACACTGGAAGAGTTCCGAAGCATTTTTAAAAGTCAGCGGATTTCTGAGAACAATAGAAGAGTTGTGAAGCATTTTTAAGCGTCAGCGGAATTCCGAGAACAATGGAAGAGTTCCGAAGCATTCTTAAACTTCAGCGGAATTCCGAGAACAATGGAAGAGTTCCGAAGCATTTTTAAAAGTCAGCGGAATTCCGAGAACAATAGAAGAGTTCAGAAGCATTTTTAAACTTCAGCAGAATTCCTGGATCAATGGAAGAGTTCCGAAGCATTTTTAAAAGTCAGCGGAATTCCGAGAACAATGGAAGAGTTCTGAAGCCTTTTTAAATGTCAGCGGAATTCCGAGAACAATGGAAGAGTTCTGAAGCCTTTTTAAATGTCAGCGGAATTCCGAGAACAATGGAAGACTTCTGAAGCATTTTTAAATGTCAGCGGAATTCTGAGAACAATGGAAGAGTTCCGAAGCATTTTTAAACTTCAGCAGAATTTGGAGAACAATCAAAGAGTTCCGAAGCATTTTTAAAAGTCAGCGGAATTCCGAGAACAATGGAAGAGTTGTGAAGCATTTTTAAACGTCAGCGGAATTCCGAGAACAATGGAAGAGTTCCGAAGCATTTTTAAACGTCAGCGGAATTCCGAGAACAATGGAAGAGCTCTGAAGCCTTTTTAAATGTCAGCGGAATTCCGAGAACAATGGAAGAGTTCCGAAGCATTTTTAAACGTCAGCGGAATTCCGAGAACAATGGAAGAGCTCTGAAGCCTTTTTAAATGTCAGCGGAATTCCGAGAACAATGGAAGACTTCTGAAGCATTTTTAAATGTCAGCGGAATTCTGAGAACAATGGAAGAGTTCCGAAGCATTTTTAAACTTCAGCAGAATTCCGAGAACAATGGAAGAGTTCCGAAGCATACTTAAACTTCATCGGAATTCCGAGAACAATGGAAGAATTCTGAAGCATTTTTAAAAGTCAGCGGAATACTGAGAACAATGGAAGAGTTGTGAAGCATTTTTAAACGTCAGCGGAATTCCAGAACAATGGAAGAGTTCCGAAGCATTTTTAAATGTCAGCGGAATTCCGAGAACAATGGAAGAGTTCTGAAGCATTTTTAAACGTCAGCGGATTTTGAAAACAATGGAAGATTTCCGAAGCATTTTTAAACGTCAGCGGAATTTGGAGAATAATCGAAGAGTTCCGAAGCATTTTTAAACTTCAACGGAATTTGGAGAACAATCGAAGAGTTCCGAAGCAATTTTAAAAGTCAGCGGAATTCCGAGAACAATGGAAGAGTTGTGAAGCATTTTTAAACGTCAGTGGAATTCCAAGAACAATGGAAGAGTTCCGAAGCATTTTTAAACTTCAAAACTTCAGCAGAATTCCGAGAACAATAGAAGAGTTGTGAAGCATTTTTAAGCGTCAACGGAATTCCGACAACAATGGAAGAGTTCCGAAGCATTTTTAAAAGTCAGCGGAATTCTGAGAACAATAGAAGAGTTGTGAAGCATTTTTAAGCGTCAGCGGAACTCCGAGAACAATGGAAGAATTCCGAAGCATTTTTAAACTTCAAAACTTCAGCAGAATTCCGAGAACAATGGAAGAGTTCCGAAGCATTCTTAAACTTCACCGCAATTCCGAGAACAATGGAAGAGTTCCGAAGCATTTTTAAACGTCAGCGGAATTCCGAGAACAATGGAAGAGTTCTGAAGCATTTTTAAACGTCAGCGGAATTTTGAAAACAATGGAAGATTTCCGAAGCATTTTTAAACGTCAGCGGAATTCTGCGAACACTGGAAGAGTTCCGAAGCATTTTTAAAAGTCAGCGGAATTCTGAGAACAATAGAAGAGTTGTGAAGCATTTTTAAGCGTCAGCGGAATTCCGAGAACAATGGAAGAGTTCCGAAGCATTCTTAAACTTCAGCGGAATTCCGAGAACAATGGAAGAGTTCCGAAGCATTCTTAAACTTCAGCGGAATTCCGAGAACAATGGAAGAGTTCCCAAGCATTTTTAAAAGTCAGCGGAATTCCGAGAACAATAGAAGAGTTCAGAAGCATTTTTAAACTTCAGCAGAATTCCTGGATCAATGGAAGAGTTCCGAAGCATTTTTAAAAGTCAGCGGAATTCCGAGAACAATGGAAGCTTTGTGAAGCATTTTTCAACGTCAGCGGAATTCCGAGAACAATGGAAGAGTTCCGAAGCATTTTTAAACGTCAGCGGAATTCCGAGAACAATGGAAGAGTTCTGAAGCCTTTTTAAATGTCAGCGGAATTCCGAGAACAATGGAAGAGTTCCGAAGCATTTTTAAATGTCAGCGGAATTCTGAGAACAATGGAAGAGTTCCGAAGCATTTTTAAACTTCAGCAGAATTCCGAGAACAATGGAAGAGATCCGAAGCATACTTAAACTTCAGCAGAATTCCGAGAACAATGGAAGAGTTCTGAAGCATTTTTTAAAGTCAGCGGAATTCCGAGAACAATGGAAGAGTTCTGAAGCATTTTTAAACGTCAGCGGATTTTGAAAACAATGGAAGATTTCCGAAGCATTTTTAAACGTCAGCGGAATTCTGTGAACACTGAAAGAGTTCCGAAGCATTTTTAAACTTCAGCGGAATTTGGAGAACAATCGAAGAGTTCCGAATCAATTTTAAAAGTCAGCGGAATTCTGAGAACAATGGAAGAGTTGTGAAGCATTTTTTAACGTCAGTGGAATTCCAAGAACAATGGAAGAGTTCCGAAGCATTTTTAAACGTCAGCGGAATTCCGAGAAGAATGGAAGAGTTCCGAAGCATTTTTAAATGTAAGCGGAATTCTGAGAACAATGGAAGAGTTCCGAAGCATTTTTAAACTTCAGCAGAATTCCGAGAACAATGGAAGAGTTCCGAAGCATACTTAAACTTCAGCGGAATTCCGAGAACAATGGAAGAGTTTCGAAGCATTTTTAAAAGTCAGCGGAATTCCGAGAACAATAGAAGAGTTGTGAAGCAATTTTAAGAGTCAGCGGAATTCCGAGAACAATGGAAGAGTTCCGAAGGATTTTTAAATGTCAGCGGAATTCTGCGAACACTGGAAGAGTTCCGAAGCATTTTTAAACTTCAGCAGAATTTGGAGAACAATGGAAGAGTTCCGAAGCATTTTTAAAAGTCAGCGGAATTCCGAGAACAATTTAAGAGTTCTGAAGCATTTTTAAACATCAGCGGAATTTTGAAAACAATGGAAGATTTCCGAAGCATTTTTAAAAGTCAGCGGAATTCTGAGAACAATAGAAGAGTTGTGAAGCATTTTTAAGCGTCAGCGGAATTCCGAGAACAATGGAAGAATTCCGAAGCATTTTTAAACTTCAAAACTTCAGCGGAATTCCGAGAACAATGGAAGAGTTCCGAAGCATTTTTAAACTTCAGCAGAATTTGCAGAACAATCAAAGAGTTCCGAAGCATTTTTAAGCGTCAGCGGAATTCCGAGAACAATGGAAGAATTCCGAAGCATTTTTAAACTTCAAAACTTCAGCAGAATTCCGAGAACAATGGAAGAGTTCCGAAGCATTCTTAAACTTCACCGCAATTCCGAGAACAATGGAAGAGTTCCGAAGCATTTTTAAACGTCAGCGGAATTCCGAGAACAATGGAAGAGTTCTGAAGCATTTTTAAACGTCAGCGGAATTTTGAAAACAATGGAAGATTTCCGAAGCATTTTTAAACGTCAGCGGAATTCTGCGAACACTGGAAGAGTTCCGAAGCATTTTTAAAAGTCAGCGGAATTCTGAGAACAATAGAAGAGTTGTGAAGCATTTTTAAGCGTCAGCGGAATTCCGAGAACAATGGAAGAGTTCCGAAGCATTCTTAAACTTCAGCGGAATTCCGAGAACAATGGAAGAGTTCCGAAGCATTTTTAAAAGTCAGCGGAATTCCGAGAACAATAGAAGAGTTCAGAAGCATTTTTAAACTTCAGCAGAATTCCTGGATCAATGGAAGAGTTCCGAAGCATTTTTAAAAGTCAGCAGAATTCCGAGAACAATAGAAGGGTACCAAAGCATGTTTAAACTTCACCGGAATTCCGAGAACAATGGAAGAGTTCCGAAGCATTTTTAAACGTCAGCGGAATTTTGAAAACAATGGAAGATTTCCGAAGCATTTTTAAACTTCAGCAGAATTCCTGGATCAATGGAAGAGTTCCGAAGCATTTTTAAAAGTCAGCAGAATTCCGAGAACAATAGAAGGGTACCAAAGCATGTTTAAACTTCAGAGGAATTCTGAGAACAATGTAAGAGTTCCGAAGCATTTTTAAACTTCACCGGAATTCCGAGAACAATGGAAGAGTTCTGAAGCATTTTTAAACGTCAGTGGAATTTTGAAAACAATGGAAGATTTCCGAAGCATTTTTAAACGTCAGCAGAATTCTGCGAACACTGGAAGAGTTCCGAAGCATTTTTAAACTTCAGCGGAATTTGGAGAACAATCGAAGAGTTCCGAAGCATTTTTAATAGTCAGCGGAATTCCGAGAACACTGGAAGAGTTCCGAAGCATTTTTAAACTTCAGCGGAATTTGGAGAACAATCAAAGAGTTCCGAAGCATTTTTAAAAGTCAGCGGAATTCCGAGAACAATGGAAGAGTTGTGAAGCATTTTTAAACGTCAGCGGAATTCCGAGAACAATGGAAGAGTTCCGAAGCATTTTTAAACGTCAGCGGAATTCCGAGAACAATGGAAGAGTTCTGAAGCCTTTTTAAATGTCAGCGGAATTCCGAGAACAATGGAAGACTTCTGAAGCATTTTTAAATGTCAGCGGAATTCTGAGAACAATGGAAGAGTTCCGAAGCATTTTTAAACTTCAGCAGAATTTGGAGAACAATCAAAGAGTTCCGAAGCATTTTTAAAAGTCAGCGGAATTCCGAGAACAATGGAAGAGTTGTGAAGCATTTTTAAACGTCAGCGGAATTCCGAGAACAATGGAAGAGTTCCGAAGCATTTTTAAACGTCAGCGGAATTCCGAGAACAATGGAAGAGCTCTGAAGCCTTTTTAAATGTCAGCGGAATTCCGAGAACAATGGAAGACTTCTGAAGCATTTTTAAATGTCAGCGGAATTCTGAGAACAATGGAAGAGTTCCGAAGCATTTTTAAACTTCAGCAGAATTCCGAGAACAATGGAAGAGTTCCGAAGCATTTTTGAAAGTCAGCAGAATTCCGAGAACAATATAAGGGTACCAAAGCATGTTTAAACTTCACCGGAATTCCGAGAACAATGGAAGATTTCCGAAGCATTTTTAAACGTCAGCGGAATTCTGCGAACACTGGAAGAGTTCCGAAGCATTTTTAAAAGTCAGCGGAATTCTGAGAACAATAGAAGAGTTGTGAAGCATTTTTAAGCGTCAGCGGAATTCCGAGAACAATGGAAGAGTTCCGAAGCATTCTTAAACTTCAGCGGAATTCCGAGAACAATGGAAGAGTTCCAAAGCATTTTTAAAAGTCAGCGGAATTCCGAGAACAATAGAAGAGTTCAGAAGCATTTTTAAACTTCAGCAGAATTCCTGGATCAATGGAAGAGTTCCGAAGCATTTTTAAAAGTCAGCAGAATTCCGAGAACAATAGAAGGGTACCAAAGCATGTTTAAACTTCACCGGAATTCCGAGAACAATGGAAGAGTTCCGAAGCATTTTTAAACGTCAGCGGAATTTTGAAAACAATGGAAGATTTCCGAAGCATTTTTAAACTTCAGCAGAATTCCTGGATCAATGGAAGAGTTCCGAAGCATTTTTAAAAGTCAGCAGAATTCCGAGAACAATAGAAGGGTACCAAAGCATGTTTAAACTTCAGAGGAATTCTGAGAACAATGTAAGAGTTCCGAAGCATTTTTAAACTTCACCGGAATTCCGAGAACAATGGAAGAGTTCTGAAGCATTTTTAAACGTCAGTGGAATTTTGAAAACAATGGAAGATTTCCGAAGCATTTTTAAACGTCAGCAGAATTCTGCGAACACTGGAAGAGTTCCGAAGCATTTTTAAACTTCAGCGGAATTTGGAGAACAATCGAAGAGTTCCGAAGCATTTTTAAAAGTCAGCGGAATTCCGAGAACACTGGAAGAGTTCCGAAGCATTTTTAAACTTCAGCGGAATTTGGAGAACAATCAAAGAGTTCCGAAGCATTTTTAAAAGTCAGCGGAATTCCGAGAACAATGGAAGAGTTGTGAAGCATTTTTAAACGTCAGCGGAATTCCGAGAACAATGGAAGAGTTCCGAAGCATTTTTAAACGTCAGCGGAATTCCGAGAACAATGGAAGAGTTCTGAAGCCTTTTTAAATGTCAGCGGAATTCCGAGAACAATGGAAGACTTCTGAAGCATTTTTAAATGTCAGCGGAATTCTGAGAACAATGGAAGAGTTCCGAAGCATTTTTAAACTTCAGCAGAATTTGGAGAACAATCAAAGAGTTCCGAAGCATTTTTAAAAGTCAGCGGAATTCCGAGAACAATGGAAGAGTTGTGAAGCATTTTTAAACGTCAGCGGAATTCCGAGAACAATGGAAGAGTTCCGAAGCATTTTTAAACGTCAGCGGAATTCCGAGAACAATGGAAGAGCTCTGAAGCCTTTTTAAATGTCAGCGGAATTCCGAGAACAATGGAAGACTTCTGAAGCATTTTTAAATGTCAGCGGAATTCTGAGAACAATGGAAGAGTTCCGAAGCATTTTTAAACTTCAGCAGAATTCCGAGAACAATGGAAGAGTTCCGAAGCATACTTAAACTTCAGCGGAATTCCGAGAACAATGGAAGAATTCTGAAGCATTTTTAAAAGTCAGCGGAATACTGAGAACAATGGAAGAGTTGTGAAGCATTTTTAAACGTCAGCGGAATTCCAGAACAATGGAAGAGTTCCGAAGCATTTTTAAATGTCAGCGGAATTCCGAGAACAATGGAAGAGTTCTGAAGCATTTTTAAACGTCAGCGGATTTTGAAAACAATGGAAGATTTCCGAAGCATTTTTAAACGTCAGCGGAATTTGGAGAACAATCGAAGAGTTCCGAAGCATTTTTAAACTTCAACGGAATTTGGAGAACAATCGAAGAGTTCCGAAGCAATTTTAAAAGTCAGCGGAATTCCGAGAACAATGGAAGAGTTGTGAAGCATTTTTAAACGTCAGTGGAATTCCAAGAACAATGGAAGAGTTCCGAAGCATTTTTAAATGTCAGCGGAATTCTGAGAACAATGGAAGAGTTCCGAAGCATTTTTAAACGTCAGCAGAATTCCGAGAACAATGGAAGAGTTCCGAAGCATACTTAAACTTCAGCGGAATTCCGAGAACAATGGAAGAGTTCAGAAGCATTTTTAAAAGTCAGCGGAATTCCGAGAACAATGGAAGAGTTCCGAAGCATTTTTAATCGTCAGCGGAATTCCAAGAACAATGGAAGAGTTCTGAAGCTTTTTTAAATGTCAGCGTAATTCCGAGAACAATGGAAGAGTTCCGAAGCATTTTTAAACTTCAGCAGAATTCCGAGAACAATGAAAGAGTTCCGAAGCATTCTTAAACTTCAGCGGAATTCCGAAAACAATGGAAGAGTTCCGAAGCATTTTTAAATGTCAGCGGAATTCCGAGAACAATAGAAGAGTTGTGAAGCATTTTTAAGCGTCAGCGGAATTCCGAGAACTATGGAAGAGTTCAGAAGCATTTTTAAACTTCAGCAGAATTCCGAGAACAATGGAAGAGTTCCGAAGCATTTTTAAACTTCAGCAGAATTCCGAGAACAATGGAAGAGTTCCGAAGCATTCTTAAACTTCAGCGGAATTCCGAAAACAATGGAAGAGTTCCGAATCATTTTTAAATGTCAGCGGAATTCCGAGAACAATAGAAGAGTTGTGAAGCATTTTTAAGCGTCAGCGGAATTCCGACAACAATGGAAGAGTTCCGAAGCATTTTTAAAAGTCAGCGGAATTCTGAGAACAATAGAAGAGTTGTGAAGCATTTTTAAGCGTCAGCGGAACTCCGAGAACAATGGAAGAATTCCGAAGCATTTTTAAACTTCAAAACTTCAGCAGAATTCCGAGAACAATGGAAGAGTTCCGAAGCATTCTTAAACTTCACCGCAATTCCGAGAACAATGGAAGAGTTCCGAAGCATTTTTAAACGTCAGCGGAATTCCGAGAACAATGGAAGAGTTCTGAAGCATTTTTAAACGTCAGCGGAATTTTGAAAACAATGGAAGATTTCCGAAGCATTTTTAAACGTCAGCGGAATTCTGCGAACACTGGAAGAGTTCCGAAGCATTTTTAAAAGTCAGCGGATTTCTGAGAACAATAGAAGAGTTGTGAAGCATTTTTAAGCGTCAGCGGAATTCCGAGAACAATGGAAGAGTTCCGAAGCATTCTTAAACTTCAGCGGAATTCCGAGAACAATGGAAGAGTTCCGAAGCATTTTTAAAAGTCAGCGGAATTCCGAGAACAATAGAAGAGTTCAGAAGCATTTTTAAACTTCAGCAGAATTCCTGGATCAATGGAAGAGTTCCGAAGCATTTTTAAAAGTCAGCGGAATTCCGAGAACAATGGAAGAGTTCTGAAGCCTTTTTAAATGTCAGCGGAATTCCGAGAACAATGGAAGAGTTCTGAAGCCTTTTTAAATGTCAGCGGAATTCCGAGAACAATGGAAGACTTCTGAAGCATTTTTAAATGTCAGCGGAATTCCGAGAACAATGGAAGAGTTCCGAAGCATTCTTAAACTTCAGCGGAATTCCGAGAACAATGGAAGAGTTCCGAAGCATTTTTAAAAGTCAGCGGAATTCCGAGAACAATAGAAGAGTTCAGAAGCATTTTTAAACTTCAGCAGAATTTGGAGAACAATCAAAGAGTTCCGAAGCATTTTTAAAAGTCAGCGGAATTCCGAGAACAATGGAAGAGTTGTGAAGCATTTTTAAACGTCAGCGGAATTCCGAGAACAATGGAAGAGTTCCGAAGCATTTTTAAACGTCAGCGGAATTCCGAGAACAATGGAAGAGCTCTGAAGCCTTTTTAAATGTCAGCGGAATTCCGAGAACAATGGAAGAGTTCCGAAGCATTTTTAAACGTCAGCGGAATTCCGAGAACAATGGAAGAGCTCTGAAGCCTTTTTAAATGTCAGCGGAATTCCGAGAACAATGGAAGACTTCTGAAGCATTTTTAAATGTCAGCGGAATTCTGAGAACAATGGAAGAGTTCCGAAGCATTTTTAAACTTCAGCAGAATTCCGAGAACAATGGAAGAGTTCCGAAGCATACTTAAACTTCATCGGAATTCCGAGAACAATGGAAGAATTCTGAAGCATTTTTAAAAGTCAGCGGAATACTGAGAACAATGGAAGAGTTGTGAAGCATTTTTAAACGTCAGCGGAATTCCAGAACAATGGAAGAGTTCCGAAGCATTTTTAAATGTCAGCGGAATTCCGAGAACAATGGAAGAGTTCTGAAGCATTTTTAAACGTCAGCGGATTTTGAAAACAATGGAAGATTTCCGAAGCATTTTTAAACGTCAGCGGAATTTGGAGAACAATCGAAGAGTTCCGAAGCATTTTTAAACTTCAACGGAATTTGGAGAACAATCGAAGAGTTCCGAAGCAATTTTAAAAGTCAGCGGAATTCCGAGAACAATGGAAGAGTTGTGAAGCATTTTTAAACGTCAGTGGAATTCCAAGAACAATGGAAGAGTTCCGAAGCATTTTTAAACTTCAAAACTTCAGCAGAATTCCGAGAACAATAGAAGAGTTGTGAAGCATTTTTAAGCGTCAACGGAATTCCGACAACAATGGAAGAGTTCCGAAGCATTTTTAAAAGTCAGCGGAATTCTGAGAACAATAGAAGAGTTGTGAAGCATTTTTAAGCGTCAGCGGAACTCCGAGAACAATGGAAGAATTCCGAAGCATTTTTAAACTTCAAAACTTCAGCAGAATTCCGAGAACAATGGAAGAGTTCCGAAGCATTCTTAAACTTCACCGCAATTCCGAGAACAATGGAAGAGTTCCGAAGCATTTTTAAACGTCAGCGGAATTCCGAGAACAATGGAAGAGTTCTGAAGCATTTTTAAACGTCAGCGGAATTTTGAAAACAATGGAAGATTTCCGAAGCATTTTTAAACGTCAGCGGAATTCTGCGAACACTGGAAGAGTTCCGAAGCATTTTTAAAAGTCAGCGGAATTCTGAGAACAATAGAAGAGTTGTGAAGCATTTTTAAGCGTCAGCGGAATTCCGAGAACAATGGAAGAGTTCCGAAGCATTCTTAAACTTCAGCGGAATTCCGAGAACAATGGAAGAGTTCCGAAGCATTCTTAAACTTCAGCGGAATTCCGAGAACAATGGAAGAGTTCCCAAGCATTTTTAAAAGTCAGCGGAATTCCGAGAACAATAGAAGAGTTCAGAAGCATTTTTAAACTTCAGCAGAATTCCTGGATCAATGGAAGAGTTCCGAAGCATTTTTAAAAGTCAGCGGAATTCCGAGAACAATGGAAGCTTTGTGAAGCATTTTTCAACGTCAGCGGAATTCCGAGAACAATGGAAGAGTTCCGAAGCATTTTTAAACGTCAGCGGAATTCCGAGAACAATGGAAGAGTTCTGAAGCCTTTTTAAATGTCAGCGGAATTCCGAGAACAATGGAAGAGTTCCGAAGCATTTTTAAATGTCAGCGGAATTCTGAGAACAATGGAAGAGTTCCGAAGCATTTTTAAACTTCAGCAGAATTCCGAGAACAATGGAAGAGATCCGAAGCATACTTAAACTTCAGCAGAATTCCGAGAACAATGGAAGAGTTCTGAAGCATTTTTAAACTTCAGCGGAATTTGGAGAACAATCGAAGAGTTCCGAATCAATTTTAAAAGTCAGCGGAATTCTGAGAACAATGGAAGAGTTGTGAAGCATTTTTTAACGTCAGTGGAATTCCAAGAACAATGGAAGAGTTCCGAAGCATTTTTAAACGTCAGCGGAATTCCGAGAAGAATGGAAGAGTTCCGAAGCATTTTTAAATGTAAGCGGAATTCTGAGAACAATGGAAGAGTTCCGAAGCATTCTTAAACTTCAGCAGAATTCCGAGAACAATGGAAGAGTTCCGAAGCATACTTAAACTTCAGCGGAATTCCGAGAACAATGGAAGAGTTTCGATGCATTTTTAAAAGTCAGCGGAATTCCGAGAACAATAGAAGAGTTGTGAAGCAATTTTAAGAGTCAGCGGAATTCCGAGAACAATGGAAGAGTTCCGAAGGATTTTTAAATGTCAGCGGAATTCTGCGAACACTGGAAGAGTTCCGAAGCATTTTTAAACTTCAGCAGAATTTGGAGAACAATGGAAGAGTTCCGAAGCATTTTTAAAAGTCAGCGGAATTCCGAGAACAATTTAAGAGTTCTGAAGCATTTTTAAACATCAGCGGAATTTTGAAAACAATGGAAGATTTCCGAAGCATTTTTAAAAGTCAGCGGAATTCTGAGAACAATAGAAGAGTTGTGAAGCATTTTTAAGCGTCAGCGGAATTCCGAGAACAATGGAAGAATTCCGAAGCATTTTTAAACTTCAAAACTTCAGCGGAATTCCGAGAACAATGGAAGAGTTCCGAAGCATTTTTAAACTTCAGCAGAATTTGCAGAACAATCAAAGAGTTCCGAAGCATTTTTAAAAGTCAGCGGAATTCCGAGAACAATGGAAGAGTTGTGAAGCATTTTTAAACGTCAGCGGAATTCCGAGAAGAATGGAAGAGTTCCGAAGCATTTTTAAACGTCAGCGGAATTCCGAGAACAATGGAAGACTTCTGAAACATTTTTAAATGTCAGCGGAATTCTGAGAACAATGGAAGAGTTCCGAAGCATTTTTAAACTTCAGCAGAATTCCGAGAACAATGGAAGAGTTCCGAAGCATACTTAAACTTCAGCGGAATTCCGAGAACAATGGAAGAATTCTGAAGCATTTTTAAAAGTCAGCGGAATACTGAGAACAATGGAAGAGTTGTGAAGCATTTTTAAACGTCAGCGGAATTCCAGAACAATGGAAGAGTTCCGAAGCATTTTTAAATGTCAGCGGAATTCCGAGAACAATGGAAGTGTTCTGAAGCATTTTTAAACGTCAGCGGATTTTGAAAACAATGGAAGATTTCCGAAGCATTTTTCAACGTCAGCGGAATTCCGAGAACAATGGAAGAGTTCCGAAGCATTTTTAAACGTCAGCGGAATTCCGAGAACAATGGAAGAGTTCTGAAGCCTTTTTAAATGTCAGCGGAATTCCGAGAACAATGGAAGAGTTCCGAAGCATTTTTAAATGTCAGTGGAATTCTGAGAACAATGGAAGAGTTCCGAAGCATTTTTAAACTTCAGCAGAATTCCGAGAACAATGGAAGAGATCCAAAGCATACTTAAACTTCAGCAGAATTCCGAGAACAATGGAAGAGTTCTGAAGCATTTTTTAAAGTCAGCAGAATTCTGAGAACAATGAAAGAGTTCCGAAGCATTTTTAAACTTCAGCGGAATTTGGAGAACAATCAAAGAGTTCCGAAGCATTTTTAAAAGTCAGCGGAATTCCGAGAACAATGGAAGAGTTGTGAAGCATTTTTAAACGTCAGCGGAATTCCGAGAAGAATGGAAGAGTTCCGAAGCATTTTTAAACGTCAGCGGAATTCCGAGAACAATGGAAGAGTTCTGAAGCCTTTTTAAATGTCAGCGGAATTCCGAGAACAATGGAAGACTTCTGAAGCATTTTTAAATGTCAGCGGAATTCTGAGAACAATGGAAGAGTTCCGAAGCATTTTTAAACTTCAGCGGAATTTGGAGAACAATCAAAGAGTTCCGAAGCATTTTTAAAAGTCAGCGGAATTCCGAGAACAATGGAAGAGTTGTGAAGCATTTTTAAACGTCAGCGGAATTCCGAGAACAATGGAAGAGTTCCGAAGCATTTTTAAACGTCAGCGGAATTCCGAGAACAATGGAAGAGCTCTGAAGCCTTTTTAAATGTCAGCGGAATTCCGAGAACAATGGAAGACTTCTGAAGCATTTTTAAATGTCAGCGGAATTCTGAGAACAATGGAAGAGTTCCGAAGCATTTTTAAACTTCAGCAGAATTCCGAGAACAATGGAAGAGTTCCGAAGCATACTTAAACTTCAGCGGAATTCCGAGAACAATGGAAGAATTCTGAAGCATTTTTAAAAGTCAGCGGAATACTGAGAACAATGGAAGAGTTGTGAAGCATTTTTAAACGTCAGCGGAATTCCAGAACAATGGAAGAGTTCCGAAGCATTTTTAAATGTCAGCGGAATTCCGAGAACAATGGAAGTGTTCTGAAGCATTTTTAAATGTCAGCGGATTTTGAAAACAATGGAAGATTTCCGAAGCATTTTTAAACGTCAGCGGAATTTGGAGAACAATCGAAGAGTTCCGAAGCATTTTTAAACGTCAGCGGAATTCCAAGAACAATGGAAGAGTTCTGAAGCCTTTTTAAATGTCAGCGTAATTCCGAGAACAATGGAAGAGTTCCGAAGCATTTTTAAACTTCAGCAGAATTCCGAGAACAATGAAAGAGTTCCGAAGCATTCTTAAACTTCAGCGGAATTCCGAAAACAATGGAAGAGTTCCGAAGCATTTTTAAATGTCAGCGGAATTCCGAGAACAATAGAAGAGTTGTGAAGCATTTTTAAGCGTCAGCGGAATTCCGAGAACAATGGAAGAGTTCCGAAGCATTTTTAAACTTCAGCAGAATTTGGAGAACAATGGAAGAGTTCCGAAGCATTTTTAAAAGTCAGCGGAATTCCGAGAACAATTTAAGAGTTCTGAAGCATTTTTAAACATCAGCGGAATTTTGAAAACAATGGAAGATTTCCGAAGCATTTTTAAAAGTCAGCGGAATTCTGAGAACAATAGAAGAGTTGTGAAGCATTTTTAAGCGTCAGCGGAATTCCGAGAACAATGGAAGAATTCCGAAGCATTTTTAAACTTCAAAACTTCAGCGGAATTCCGAGAACAATGGAAGAGTTCCGAAGCATTTTTAAACTTCAGCAGAATTTGCAGAACAATCAAAGAGTTCCGAAGCATTTTTAAAAGTCAGCGGAATTCCGAGAACAATGGAAGAGTTGTGAAGCATTTTTAAACGTCAGCGGAATTCCGAGAAGAATGGAAGAGTTCCGAAGCATTTTTAAACGTCAGCGGAATTCCGAGAACAATGGAAGAGTTCTGAAGCCTTTTTAAATGTCAGCGGAATTCCGAGAACAATGGAAGACTTCTGAAGCATTTTTAAATGTCAGCGGAATTCTGAGAACAATGGAAGAGTTCCGAAGCATTTTTAAACTTCAGCGGAATTTGGAGAACAATCAAAGAGTTCCGAAGCATTTTTAAAAGTCAGCGGAATTCCGAGAACAATGGAAGAGTTGTGAAGCATTTTTAAACGTCAGCGGAATTCCGAGAACAATGGAAGAGTTCCGAAGCATTTTTAAACGTCAGCGGAATTCCGAGAACAATGGAAGAGCTCTGAAGCCTTTTTAAATGTCAGCGGAATTCCGAGAACAATGGAAGACTTCTGAAACATTTTTAAATGTCAGCGGAATTCTGAGAACAATGGAAGAGTTCCGAAGCATTTTTAAACTTCAGCAGAATTCCGAGAACAATGGAAGAGTTCCGAAGCATACTTAAACTTCAGAGGAATTCCGAGAACAATGGAAGAATTCTGAAGCATTTTTAAAAGTCAGCGGAATACTGAGAACAATGGAAGAGTTGTGAAGCATTTTTAAACGTCAGCGGAATTCCAGAACAATGGAAGAGTTCCGAAGCATTTTTAAATGTCAGCGGAATTCCGAGAACAATGGAAGTGTTCTGAAGCATTTTTAAACGTCAGCGGATTTTGAAAACAATGGAAGATTTCCGAAGCATTTTTCAACGTCAGCGGAATTCCGAGAACAATGGAAGAGTTCCGAAGCATTTTTAAACGTCAGCGGAATTCCGAGAACAATGGAAGAGTTCTGAAGCCTTTTTAAATGTCAGCGGAATTCCGAGAACAATGGAAGAGTTCCGAAGCATTTTTAAATGTCAGTGGAATTCTGAGAACAATGGAAGAGTTCCGAAGCATTTTTAAACTTCAGCAGAATTCCGAGAACAATGGAAGAGATCCAAAGCATACTTAAACTTCAGCAGAATTCCGAGAACAATGGAAGAGTTCTGAAGCATTTTTTAAAGTCAGCAGAATTCTGAGAACAATGAAAGAGTTCCGAAGCATTTTTAAACTTCAGCGGAATTTGGAGAACAATCAAAGAGTTCCGAAGCATTTTTAAAAGTCAGCGGAATTCCGAGAACAATGGAAGAGTTGTGAAGCATTTTTAAACGTCAGCGGAATTCCGAGAAGAATGGAAGAGTTCCGAAGCATTTTTAAACGTCAGCGGAATTCCGAGAACAATGGAAGAGTTCTGAAGCCTTTTTAAATGTCAGCGGAATTCCGAGAACAATGGAAGACTTCTGAAGCATTTTTAAATGTCAGCGGAATTCTGAGAACAATGGAAGAGTTCCGAAGCATTTTTAAACTTCAGCGGAATTTGGAGAACAATCAAAGAGTTCCGAAGCATTTTTAAAAGTCAGCGGAATTCCGAGAACAATGGAAGAGTTGTGAAGCATTTTTAAACGTCAGCGGAATTCCGAGAACAATGGAAGAGTTCCGAAGCATTTTTAAACGTCAGCGGAATTCCGAGAACAATGGAAGAGCTCTGAAGCCTTTTTAAATGTCAGCGGAATTCCGAGAACAATGGAAGACTTCTGAAGCATTTTTAAATGTCAGCGGAATTCTGAGAACAATGGAAGAGTTCCGAAGCATTTTTAAACTTCAGCAGAATTCCGAGAACAATGGAAGAGTTCCGAAGCATACTTAAACTTCAGCGGAATTCCGAGAACAATGGAAGAATTCTGAAGCATTTTTAAAAGTCAGCGGAATACTGAGAACAATGGAAGAGTTGTGAAGCATTTTTAAACGTCAGCGGAATTCCAGAACAATGGAAGAGTTCCGAAGCATTTTTAAATGTCAGCGGAATTCCGAGAACAATGGAAGTGTTCTGAAGCATTTTTAAATGTCAGCGGATTTTGAAAACAATGGAAGATTTCCGAAGCATTTTTAAACGTCAGCGGAATTTGGAGAACAATCGAAGAGTTCCGAAGCATTTTTAAACGTCAGCGGAATTCCAAGAACAATGGAAGAGTTCTGAAGCCTTTTTAAATGTCAGCGTAATTCCGAGAACAATGGAAGAGTTCCGAAGCATTTTTAAATGTCAGCGGAATTCCGAGAACAATAGAAGAGTTGTGAAGCATTTTTAAGCGTCAGCGGAATTCCGAGAACAATGGAAGAGTTCCGAAGCATTTTTAAACTTCAGCAGAATTCCGAGAACAATGGAAGAGTTCCGAAGCATTTTTAAACTTCAGCAGAATTCCGAGAACAATGGAAGAGTTCCGAAGCATTCTTAAACTTCAGCGGAATTCCGAAAACAATGGAAGAGTTCCGAATCATTTTTAAATGTCAGCGGAATTCCGAGAACAATAGAAGAGTTGTGAAGCATTTTTAAGCGTCAGCGGAATTCCGACAACAATGGAAGAGTTCCGAAGCATTTTTAAAAGTCAGCGGAATTCTGAGAACAATAGAAGAGTTGTGAAGCATTTTTAAGCGTCAGCGGAACTCCGAGAACAATGGAAGAATTCCGAAGCATTTTTAAACTTCAAAACTTCAGCAGAATTCCGAGAACAATGGAAGAGTTCCGAAGCATTCTTAAACTTCACCGCAATTCCGAGAACAATGGAAGAGTTCCGAAGCATTTTTAAACGTCAGCGGAATTCCGAGAACAATGGAAGAGTTCTGAAGCATTTTTAAACGTCAGCGGAATTTTGAAAACAATGGAAGATTTCCGAAGCATTTTTAAACGTCAGCGGAATTCTGCGAACACTGGAAGAGTTCCGAAGCATTTTTAAAAGTCAGCGGAATTCTGAGAACAATAGAAGAGTTGTGAAGCATTTTTAAGCGTCAGCGGAATTCCGAGAACAATGGAAGAGTTCCGAAGCATTCTTAAACTTCAGCGGAATTCCGAGAACAATGGAAGAGTTCCGAAGCATTTTTAAAAGTCAGCGGAATTCCGAGAACAATAGAAGAGTTCAGAAGCATTTTTAAACTTCAGCAGAATTCCTGGATCAATGGAAGAGTTCCGAAGCATTTTTAAAAGTCAGCGGAATTCCGAGAACAATGGAAGCTTTGTGAAGCATTTTTCAACGTCAGCGGAATTCCGAGAACAATGGAAGAGTTCCGAAGCATTTTTAAACGTCAGAGGAATTCCGAGAACAATGGAAGAGTTCTGAAGCCTTTTTAAATGTCAGCGGAATTCCGAGAACAATGGAAGAGTTCCGAAGCATTTTTAAATGTCAGCGGAATTCTGAGAACAATGGAAGAGTTCCGAAGCATTTTTAAACTTCAGCAGAATTCCGAGAACAATGGAAGAGATCCGAAGCATACTTAAACTTCAGCAGAATTCCGAGAACAATGGAAGAGTTCTGAAGCATTTTTTAAAGTCAGCGGAATAACGAGAACAATGGAAGAGTTGTGAAGCATTTTTAAACGTCAGCGGAATTCCAGAACAATGGAAGAGTTCCGAAGCATTTTTAAATGTCAGCGGAATTCCGAGAACAATGGAAGAGTTCTGAAGCATTTTTAAACGTCAGCGGATTTTGAAAACAATGGAAGATTTCCGAAGCATTTTTAAACGTCAGCGGAATTCTGTGAACACTGAAAGAGTTCCGAAGCATTTTTAAACTTCAGCGGAATTTGGAGAACAATCAAAGAGTTCCGAATCAATTTTAAAAGTCAGCGGAATTCTGAGAACAATGGAAGAGTTGTGAAGCATTTTTTAACGTCAGTGGAATTCCAAGAACAATGGAAGAGTTCCGAAGCATTTTTAAACGTCAGCGGAATTCCGAGAACAATGGAAGAGTTCCGAAGCATTTTTAAATGTAAGCGGAATTCTGAGAACAATGGAAGAGTTCCGAAGCATTTTTAAACTTCAGCAGAATTCCAAGAACAATGGAAGAGTTCCGAAGCATACTTAAACTTCAGCGGAATTCCGAGAACAATGGAAGAGTTTCGAAGCATTTTTAAAAGTCAGCGGAATTCCGAGAACAATAGAAGAGTTGTGAAGCAATTTTAAGAGTCAGCGGAATTCCGAGAACAATGGAAGAGTTCCGAAGCATTTTTAAATGTCAGCGGAATTCTGCGAACACTGGAAGAGTTCCGAAGCATTTTTAAACTTCAGCAGAATTTGGAGAACAATGGAAGAGTTCCGAAGCATTTTTAAAAGTCAGCGGAATTCCGAGAACAATTTAAGAGTTCTGAAGCATTTTTAAACATCAGCGGAATTTTGAAAACAATGGAAGATTTCCGAAGCATTTTTAAAAGTCAGCGGAATTCTGAGAACAATAGAAGAGTTGTGAAGCATTTTTAAGCGTCAGCGGAATTCCGAGAACAATGGAAGAATTCCGAAGCATTTTTAAACTTCAAAACTTCAGCGGAATTCCGAGAACAATGGAAGAGTTCCGAAGCATTTTTAAACTTCAGCGGAATTTGGAGAACAATCAAAGAGTTCCGAAGCATTTTTAAAAGTCAGCGGAATTCCGAGAACAATGGAAGAGTTGTGAAGCATTTTTAAACGTCAGCGGAATTCCGAGAAGAATGGAAGAGTTCCGAAGCATTTTTAAACGTCAGCGGAATTCCGAGAACAATGGAAGAGTTCTGAAGCCTTTTTAAATGTCAGCGGAATTCCGAGAACAATGGAAGACTTCTGAAGCATTTTTAAATGTCAGCGGAATTCTGAGAACAATGGAAGAGTTCCGAAGCATTTTTAAACTTCAGCGGAATTTGGAGAACAATCAAAGAGTTCCGAAGCATTTTTAAAAGTCAGCGGAATTCCGAGAACAATGGAAGAGTTGTGAAGCATTTTTAAACGTCAGCGGAATTCCGAGAACAATGGAAGAGTTCCGAAGCATTTTTAAACGTCAGCGGAATTCCGAGAACAATGGAAGAGCTCTGAAGCTTTTTTAAATGTCAGCGGAATTCCGAGAACAATGGAAGACTTCTGAAGCATTTTTAAATGTCAGCGGAATTCTGAGAACAATGGAAGAGTTCCGAAGCATTTTTAAACGTCAGCGGAATTCCAGAACAATGGAAGAGTTCCGAAGCATTTTTAAATGTCAGCGGAATTCCGAGAACAATGGAAGTGTTCTGAAGCATTTTTAAACGTCAGCGGATTTTGAAAACAATGGAAGATTTCCGAAGCATTTTTCAACGTCAGCGGAATTCCGAGAACAATGGAAGAGTTCCGAAGCATTTTTAAACGTCAGCGGAATTCCGAGAACAATGGAAGAGTTCTGAAGCCTTTTTAAATGTCAGCGGAATTCCGAGAACAATGGAAGAGTTCCGAAGCATTTTTAAATGTCAGCGGAATTCTGAGAACAATGG
The DNA here is from genome assembly GCF_046119375.1 of Phyllobates terribilis. Taxonomy (NCBI): domain Eukaryota; kingdom Metazoa; phylum Chordata; class Amphibia; order Anura; family Dendrobatidae; genus Phyllobates; species Phyllobates terribilis. Next base: position 5,797,591 of record NW_027362788.1, on the reverse strand, counting down.
AAGAGTTCCGAAGCATTTTTAAACTTCAGCAGAATTCCGAGAACAATGGAAGAGATCCGAAGCATACTTAAACTTCAGCAGAATTCCGAGAACAATGGAAGAGTTCTGAAGCATTTTTTAAAGTCAGCGGAATAACGAGAACAATGGAAGAGTTGTGAAGCATTTTTAAACGTCAGCGGAATTCCAGAACAATGGAAGAGTTCCGAAGCATTTTTAAATGTCAGCGGAATTCCGAGAACAATGGAAGAGTTCTGAAGCATTTTTAAACGTCAGCGGATTTTGAAAACAATGGAAGATTTCCGAAGCATTTTTAAACGTCAGCGGAATTCTGTGAACACTGAAAGAGTTCCGAAGCATTTTTAAACTTCAGCGGAATTTGGAGAACAATCAAAGAGTTCCGAAGCATTTTTAAAAGTCAGCGGAATTCCGAGAACAATGGAAGAGTTGTGAAGCATTTTTAAACGTCAGCGGAATTCCGAGAAGAATGGAAGAGTTCCGAAGCATTTTTAAACGTCAGCGGAATTCCGAGAACAATGGAAGAGTTCTGAAGCCTTTTTAAATGTCAGCGGAATTCCGAGAACAATGGAAGACTTCTGAAGCATTTTTAAATGTCAGCGGAATTCTGAGAACAATGGAAGAGTTCCGAAGCATTTTTAAACTTCAGCGGAATTTGGAGAACAATCAAAGAGTTCCGAAGCATTTTTAAAAGTCAGCGGAATTCCGAGAACAATGGAAGAGTTGTGAAGCATTTTTAAACGTCAGCGGAATTCCGAGAACAATGGAAGAGTTCCGAAGCATTTTTAAACGTCAGCGGAATTCCGAGAACAATGGAAGAGCTCTGAAGCCTTTTTAAATGTCAGCGGAATTCCGAGAACAATGGAAGACTTCTGAAGCATTTTTAAATGTCAGCGGAATTCTGAGAACAATGGAAGAGTTCCGAAGCATTTTTAAACTTCAGCAGAATTCCGAGAACAATGGAAGAGTTCCGAAGCATACTTAAACTTCAGCGGAATTCCGAGAACAATGGAAGAATTCTGAAGCATTTTTAATAGTCAGCGGAATACTGAGAACAATGGAAGAGTTGTGAAGCATTTTTAAACGTCAGCGGAATTCCAGAACAATGGAAGAGTTCCGAAGCATTTTTAAATGTCAGCGGAATTCCGAGAACAATGGAAGTGTTCTGAAGCATTTTTAAACGTCAGCGGATTTTGAAAACAATGGAAGATTTCCGAAGCATTTTTAAACGTCAGCGGAATTTGGAGAACAATCGAAGAGTTCCGAAGCATTTTTAAACTTCAACGGAATTTGGAGAACAATCGAAGAGTTCCGAAGCAATTTTAAAAGTCATCGGAATTCCGAGAACAATGGAAGAGTTGTGAAGCATTTTTAAATGTCAGCGGAATTCCGAGAACAATGGAAGAGTTCCGAAGCATTTTTAAACGTCAGCGGAATTCCAAGAACAATGGAAGAGTTCTGAAGCCTTTTTAAATGTCAGCGTAATTCCGAGAACAATGGAAGAGTTGTGAAGCATTTTTAAACGTCAGCGGAATTCCGAGAACAATGGAAGAGTTCCAAAGCATTTTTAAACGTCAGCGGAATTCCAAGAACAATGGAAGAGTTCTGAAGCCTTTTTAAATGTCAGCGTAATTCCGAGAACAATGGAAGAGTTCCGAAGCATTTTTAAACTTCAGCAGAATTCCGAGAACAATGGAAGAGTTCCGAAGCAATCTTAAACTTCAGCGGAAATCCGAAAACAATGGAAGAGTTCCGAATCATTTTTAAATGTCAGCGGAATTCCGAGAACAATAGAAGAGTTGTGAAGCATTTTTAAGCGTCAGCGGAATTCCGACAACAATGGAAGAGTTCCGAAGCATTTTTAAAAGTCAGCGGAATTCTGAGAACAATAGAAGAGTTGTGAAGCATTTTTAAGCGTCAGCGGAATTCCGAGAACAATGGAAGAATTCCGAAGCATTTTTAAACTTCAAAACTTCAGCAGAATTCCGAGAACAATGGAAGAGTTCCGAAGCATTCTTAAACTTCACCGCAATTCCGAGAACAATGGAAGAGTTCCGAAGCATTTTTAAACGTCAGCGGAATTCCGAGAACAATGGAAGAGTTCTGAAGCATTTTTAAACGTCAGCGGAATTTTGAAAACAATGGAAGATTTCCGAAGCATTTTTAAACGTCAGCGGAATTCTGCGAACACTGGAAGAGTTCCGAAGCATTTTTAAAAGTCAGCGGAATTCTGAGAACAATAGAAGAGTTGTGAAGCATTTTTAAGCGTCAGCGGAATTCCGAGAACAATGGAAGAGTTCCGAACCATTCTTAAACTTCAGCGGAATTTCGAGAACAATGGAAGAGTTCCGAAGCATTTTTAAAAGTCAGCGGAATTCCGAGAACAATAGAAGAGTTCAGAAGCATTTTTAAACTTCAGCAGAATTCCTGGACCAATGGAAGAGTTCCGAAGCATTTTTAAAAGTCAGCAGAATTCCGAGAACAATAGAAGGGTACCAAAGCATGTTTAAACTTCACCGGAATTCCGAGAACAATGGAAGAGTTCCGAAGCATTTTTAAACGTCAGCGGAATTTTGAAAACAATGGAAGATTTCCGAAGCATTTTTAAACTTCAGCAGAATTCCTGGATCAATGGAAGAGTTCCGAAGCATTTTTAATAGTCAGCAGAATTCCGAGAACAATAGAAGGGTACCAAAGCATGTTTAAACTTCAGAGGAATTCTGAGAACAATGTAAGAGTTCCGAAGCATTTTTAAACTTCACCGGAATTCCGAGAACAATGGAAGAGTTCTGAAGCATTTTTAAACGTCAGTGGAATTTTGAAAACAATGGAAGATTTCCGAAGCATTTTTAAACGTCAGCAGAATTCTGCGAACACTGGAAGAGTTCCGAAGCATTTTTAAACTTCAGCGGAATTTGGAGAACAATCGAAGAGTTCCGAAGCATTTTTAAAAGTCAGCGGAATTCCGAGAACACTGGAAGAGTTCCGAAGCATTTTTAAACTTCAGCGGAATTTGGAGAACAATCAAAGAGTTCCGAAGCATTTTTAAAAGTCAGCGGAATTCCGAGAACAATGGAAGAGTTGTGAAGCATTTTTAAACGTCAGCGGAATTCCGAGAACAATGGAAGAGTTCCGAAGCATTTTTAAACGTCAGCGGAATTCCGAGAACAATGGAAGAGTTGTGAAGCATTTTTAAACGTCAGCGGAATTCCGAGAACAATGGAAGAGTTCCGAAGCATTTTTAAACGTCAGCGGAATTCCGAGAACAATGGAAGAGCTCTGAAGCCTTTTTAAATGTCAGCGGAATTCCGAGATCAATGGAAGACTTCTGAAGCATTTTTAAATGTCAGCGGAATTCTGAGAACAATGGAAGAGTTCCGAAGCATTTTTAAACTTCAGCAGAATTCCGAGAACAATGGAAGAGTTCCGAAGCATACTTAAACTTCAGCGGAATTCCGAGAACAATGGAAGAATTCTGAAGCATTTTTAAACATCAGCGGAATTCCAGAACAATGGAAGAGTTCTGAAGCATTTTTAAACGTCAGCGGATTTTGAAAACAATGGAAGATTTCCGAAGCATTTTTAAACGTCAGCGGAATTTGGAGAACAATCGAAGAGTTCCGAAGCATTTTTAAACTTCAACGGAATTTGGAGAACAATCGAAGAGTTCCGAAGCAATTTTAAAAGTCAGCGGAATTCCGAGAACAATGGAAGAGTTGTGAAGCATTTTTAAACGTCAGTGGAATTCCAAGAACAATGGAAGAGTTCCGAAGCATTTTTAAATGTCAGCGGAATTCTGAGAACAATGGAAGAGTTCCGAAGCATACTTAAACTTCAGCGGAATTCCGAGAACAATGGAAGAGTTCAGAAGCATTTTTAAAAGTCAGCGGAATTCTGAGAACAATGGAAGAGTTGTGAAGCATTTTTAAACGTCAGCGGAATTCCGAGAACAATGGAAGAGTTCCGAAGCATTTTTAAACGTCAGCGGAATTCCAAGAACAATGGAAGAGTTCTGAAGCCTTTTTAAATGTCAGCGTAATTCCGAGAACAATGGAAGAGTTCCGAAGCATTTTTAAACTTCAGCAGAATTCCGAGAACAATGGAAGAGTTCCAAAGCATTCTTAAACTTCAGCGGAATTCCGAAAACAATGGAAGAGTTCCGAAGCATTTTTAAATGTCAGCGGAATTCCGAGAACAATAGAAGAGTTGTGAAGCATTTTTAAACTTCAACGGAATTTGGAGAACAATCGAAGAGTTCCGAAGCAATTTTAAAAGTCAGCGGAATTCCGAGAACAATGGAAGAGTTGTGAAGCATTTTTAAACGTCAGTGGAATTCCAAGAACAATGGAAGAGTTCCGAAGCATTTTTAAATGTCAGCGGAATTCTGAGAACAATGGAAGAGTTCCGAAGCATACTTAAACTTCAGCGGAGTTCCGAGAACAATGGAAGAGTTCAGAAGCATTTTTAAAAGTCAGCGGAATTCTGAGAACAATGGAAGAGTTGTGAAGCATTTTTAAGCGTCAGCGGAATTCCGAGAACAATGGAAGAGTTCCAAAGCATTTTTAAACTTCAGCAGAATTCCGAGAACAATGGAAGAGTTCCGAAGCATTTTTAAACTTCAGCAGAATTCCGAGAACAATGGAAGAGTTCCGAAGCATTCTTAAACTTCAGCGGAATTCCGAAAACAATGGAAGAGTTCCGAATCATTTTTAAATGTCAGCGGAATTCCGAGAACAATTGAAGAGTTGTGAAGCATTTTTAAGCGTCAGCGGAATTCCGACAACAATGGAAGAGTTCCGAAGCATTTTTAAAAGTCAGCGGAATTCTGAGAACAATAGAAGAGTTGTGAAGCATTTTTAAACGTCAGCGGAATTCCGAGAAGAATGGAAGAGTTCCGAAGCATTTTTAAACGTCAGCGGAATTCCGAGAACAATGGAAGAGTTCTGAAGCCTTTTTAAATGTCAGCGGAATTCCGAGAACAATGGAAGACTTCTGAAGCATTTTTAAATGTCAGCGGAATTCTGAGAACAATGGAAGAGTTCCGAAGCATTTTTAAACTTCAGCGGAATTTGGAGAACAATCAAAGAGTTCCGAAGCATTTTTAAAAGTCAGCGGAATTCCGAGAACAATGGAAGAGTTGTGAAGCATTTTTAAACGTCAGCGGAATTCCGAGAACAATGGAAGAGTTCCGAAGCATTTTTAAACGTCAGCGGAATTCCGAGAACAATGGAAGAGCTCTGAAGCTTTTTTAAATGTCAGCGGAATTCCGAGAACAATGGAAGACTTCTGAAGCATTTTTAAATGTCAGCGGAATTCTGAGAACAATGGAAGAGTTCCGAAGCATTTTTAAACGTCAGCGGAATTCCAGAACAATGGAAGAGTTCCGAAGCATTTTTAAATGTCAGCGGAATTCCGAGAACAATGGAAGTGTTCTGAAGCATTTTTAAACGTCAGCGGATTTTGAAAACAATGGAAGATTTCCGAAGCATTTTTCAACGTCAGCGGAATTCCGAGAACAATGGAAGAGTTCCGAAGCATTTTTAAACGTCAGCGGAATTCCGAGAACAATGGAAGAGTTCTGAAGCCTTTTTAAATGTCAGCGGAATTCCGAGAACAATGGAAGAGTTCCGAAGCATTTTTAAATGTCAGCGGAATTCTGAGAACAATGGAAGAGTTCCGAAGCATTTTTAAACTTCAGCAGAATTCCGAGAACAATGGAAGAGATCCGAAGCATACTTAAACTTCAGCAGAATTCCGAGAACAATGGAAGAGTTCTGAAGCATTTTTTAAAGTCAGCGGAATAACGAGAACAATGGAAGAGTTGTGAAGCATTTTTAAACGTCAGCGGAATTCTGTGAACACTGAAAGAGTTCCGAAGCATTTTTAAACTTCAGCGGAATTTGGAGAACAATCAAAGAGTTCCGAAGCATTTTTAAAAGTCAGCGGAATTCCGAGAACAATGGAAGAGTTGTGAAGCATTTTTAAACGTCAGCGGAATTCCGAGAAGAATGGAAGAGTTCCGAAACATTTTTAAACGTCAGCGGAATTCCGAGAACAATGGAAGAGTTCTGAAGCCTTTTTAAATGTCAGCGGAATTCCGAGAACAATGGAAGACTTCTGAAGCATTTTTAAATGTCAGCGGAATTCTGAGAACAATGGAAGAGTTCCGAAGCATTTTTAAACTTCAGCGGAATTTGGAGAACAATCAAAGAGTTCCGAAGCATTTTTAAAAGTCAGCGGAATTCCGAGAACAATGGAAGAGTTGTGAAGCATTTTTAAACGTCAGCGGAATTCCGAGAACAATGGAAGAGTTCCGAAGCATTTTTAAACGTCAGCGGAATTCCGAGAACAATGGAAGAGCTCTGAAGCCTTTTTAAATGTCAGCGGATTTTGAAAACAATGGAAGATTTCCGAAGCATTTTTAAACGTCAGCGGAATTTGGAGAACAATCGAAGAGTTCCGAAGCATTTTTAAACGTCAGCGGAATTCCAAGAACAATGGAAGAGTTCTGAAGCCTTTTTAAATGTCAGCGTAATTCCGAGAACAATGGAAGAGTTCCGAAGCATTTTTAAACTTCAGCAGAATTCCGAGAACAATGAAAGAGTTCCGAAGCATTCTTAAACTTCAGCGGAATTCCGAAAACAATGGAAGAGTTCCGAAGCATTTTTAAATGTCAGCGGAATTCCGAGAACAATAGAAGAGTTGTGAAGCATTTTTAAGCGTCAGCGGAATTCCGAGAACAATGGAAGAGTTCCGAAGCATTTTTAAACTTCAGCAGAATTTGGAGAACAATGGAAGAGTTCCGAAGCATTTTTAAAAGTCAGCGGAATTCCGAGAACAATTTAAGAGTTCTGAAGCATTTTTAAACATCAGCGGAATTTTGAAAACAATGGAAGATTTCCGAAGCATTTTTAAAAGTCAGCGGAATTCTGAGAACAATAGAAGAGTTGTGAAGCATTTTTAAGCGTCAGCGGAATTCCGAGAACAATGGAAGAATTCCGAAGCATTTTTAAACTTCAAAACTTCAGCGGAATTCCGAGAACAATGGAAGAGTTCCGAAGCATTTTTAAACTTCAGCAGAATTTGCAGAACAATCAAAGAGTTCCGAAGCATTTTTAAAAGTCAGCGGAATTCCGAGAACAATGGAAGAGTTGTGAAGCATTTTTAAACGTCAGCGGAATTCCGAGAAGAATGGAAGAGTTCCGAAGCATTTTTAAACGTCAGCGGAATTCCGAGAACAATGGAAGAGTTCTGAAGCCTTTTTAAATGTCAGCGGAATTCCGAGAACAATGGAAGACTTCTGAAGCATTTTTAAATGTCAGCGGAATTCTGAGAACAATGGAAGAGTTCCGAAGCATTTTTAAACTTCAGCGGAATTTGGAGAACAATCAAAGAGTTCCGAAGCATTTTTAAAAGTCAGCGGAATTCCGAGAACAATGGAAGAGTTGTGAAGCATTTTTAAACGTCAGCGGAATTCCGAGAACAATGGAAGAGTTCCGAAGCATTTTTAAACGTCAGCGGAATTCCGAGAACAATGGAAGAGCTCTGAAGCCTTTTTAAATGTCAGCGGAATTCCGAGAACAATGGAAGACTTCTGAAACATTTTTAAATGTCAGCGGAATTCTGAGAACAATGGAAGAGTTCCGAAGCATTTTTAAACTTCAGCAGAATTCCGAGAACAATGGAAGAGTTCCGAAGCATACTTAAACTTCAGAGGAATTCCGAGAACAATGGAAGAATTCTGAAGCATTTTTAAAAGTCAGCGGAATACTGAGAACAATGGAAGAGTTGTGAAGCATTTTTAAACGTCAGCGGAATTCCAGAACAATGGAAGAGTTCCGAAGCATTTTTAAATGTCAGCGGAATTCCGAGAACAATGGAAGTGTTCTGAAGCATTTTTAAACGTCAGCGGATTTTGAAAACAATGGAAGATTTCCGAAGCATTTTTCAACGTCAGCGGAATTCCGAGAACAATGGAAGAGTTCCGAAGCATTTTTAAACGTCAGCGGAATTCCGAGAACAATGGAAGAGTTCTGAAGCCTTTTTAAATGTCAGCGGAATTCCGAGAACAATGGAAGAGTTCCGAAGCATTTTTAAATGTCAGTGGAATTCTGAGAACAATGGAAGAGTTCCGAAGCATTTTTAAACTTCAGCAGAATTCCGAGAACAATGGAAGAGATCCAAAGCATACTTAAACTTCAGCAGAATTCCGAGAACAATGGAAGAGTTCTGAAGCATTTTTTAAAGTCAGCAGAATTCTGAGAACAATGAAAGAGTTCCGAAGCATTTTTAAACTTCAGCGGAATTTGGAGAACAATCAAAGAGTTCCGAAGCATTTTTAAAAGTCAGCGGAATTCCGAGAACAATGGAAGAGTTGTGAAGCATTTTTAAACGTCAGCGGAATTCCGAGAAGAATGGAAGAGTTCCGAAGCATTTTTAAACGTCAGCGGAATTCCGAGAACAATGGAAGAGTTCTGAAGCCTTTTTAAATGTCAGCGGAATTCCGAGAACAATGGAAGACTTCTGAAGCATTTTTAAATGTCAGCGGAATTCTGAGAACAATGGAAGAGTTCCGAAGCATTTTTAAACTTCAGCGGAATTTGGAGAACAATCAAAGAGTTCCGAAGCATTTTTAAAAGTCAGCGGAATTCCGAGAACAATGGAAGAGTTGTGAAGCATTTTTAAACGTCAGCGGAATTCCGAGAACAATGGAAGAGTTCCGAAGCATTTTTAAACGTCAGCGGAATTCCGAGAACAATGGAAGAGCTCTGAAGCCTTTTTAAATGTCAGCGGAATTCCGAGAACAATGGAAGACTTCTGAAGCATTTTTAAATGTCAGCGGAATTCTGAGAACAATGGAAGAGTTCCGAAGCATTTTTAAACTTCAGCAGAATTCCGAGAACAATGGAAGAGTTCCGAAGCATACTTAAACTTCAGCGGAATTCCGAGAACAATGGAAGAATTCTGAAGCATTTTTAAAAGTCAGCGGAATACTGAGAACAATGGAAGAGTTGTGAAGCATTTTTAAACGTCAGCGGAATTCCAGAACAATGGAAGAGTTCCGAAGCATTTTTAAATGTCAGCGGAATTCCGAGAACAATGGAAGTGTTCTGAAGCATTTTTAAATGTCAGCGGATTTTGAAAACAATGGAAGATTTCCGAAGCATTTTTAAACGTCAGCGGAATTTGGAGAACAATCGAAGAGTTCCGAAGCATTTTTAAACGTCAGCGGAATTCCAAGAACAATGGAAGAGTTCTGAAGCCTTTTTAAATGTCAGCGTAATTCCGAGAACAATGGAAGAGTTCCGAAGCATTTTTAAATGTCAGCGGAATTCCGAGAACAATAGAAGAGTTGTGAAGCATTTTTAAGCGTCAGCGGAATTCCGAGAACAATGGAAGAGTTCCGAAGCATTTTTAAACTTCAGCAGAATTCCGAGAACAATGGAAGAGTTCCGAAGCATTTTTAAACTTCAGCAGAATTCCGAGAACAATGGAAGAGTTCCGAAGCATTCTTAAACTTCAGCGGAATTCCGAAAACAATGGAAGAGTTCCGAATCATTTTTAAATGTCAGCGGAATTCCGAGAACAATAGAAGAGTTGTGAAGCATTTTTAAGCGTCAGCGGAATTCCGACAACAATGGAAGAGTTCCGAAGCATTTTTAAAAGTCAGCGGAATTCTGAGAACAATAGAAGAGTTGTGAAGCATTTTTAAGCGTCAGCGGAACTCCGAGAACAATGGAAGAATTCCGAAGCATTTTTAAACTTCAAAACTTCAGCAGAATTCCGAGAACAATGGAAGAGTTCCGAAGCATTCTTAAACTTCACCGCAATTCCGAGAACAATGGAAGAGTTCCGAAGCATTTTTAAACGTCAGCGGAATTCCGAGAACAATGGAAGAGTTCTGAAGCATTTTTAAACGTCAGCGGAATTTTGAAAACAATGGAAGATTTCCGAAGCATTTTTAAACGTCAGCGGAATTCTGCGAACACTGGAAGAGTTCCGAAGCATTTTTAAAAGTCAGCGGAATTCTGAGAACAATAGAAGAGTTGTGAAGCATTTTTAAGCGTCAGCGGAATTCCGAGAACAATGGAAGAGTTCCGAAGCATTCTTAAACTTCAGCGGAATTCCGAGAACAATGGAAGAGTTCCGAAGCATTTTTAAAAGTCAGCGGAATTCCGAGAACAATAGAAGAGTTCAGAAGCATTTTTAAACTTCAGCAGAATTCCTGGATCAATGGAAGAGTTCCGAAGCATTTTTAAAAGTCAGCGGAATTCCGAGAACAATGGAAGCTTTGTGAAGCATTTTTCAACGTCAGCGGAATTCCGAGAACAATGGAAGAGTTCCGAAGCATTTTTAAACGTCAGAGGAATTCCGAGAACAATGGAAGAGTTCTGAAGCCTTTTTAAATGTCAGCGGAATTCCGAGAACAATGGAAGAGTTCCGAAGCATTTTTAAATGTCAGCGGAATTCTGAGAACAATGGAAGAGTTCCGAAGCATTTTTAAACTTCAGCAGAATTCCGAGAACAATGGAAGAGATCCGAAGCATACTTAAACTTCAGCAGAATTCCGAGAACAATGGAAGAGTTCTGAAGCATTTTTTAAAGTCAGCGGAATAACGAGAACAATGGAAGAGTTGTGAAGCATTTTTAAACGTCAGCGGAATTCCAGAACAATGGAAGAGTTCCGAAGCATTTTTAAATGTCAGCGGAATTCCGAGAACAATGGAAGAGTTCTGAAGCATTTTTAAACGTCAGCGGATTTTGAAAACAATGGAAGATTTCCGAAGCATTTTTAAACGTCAGCGGAATTCTGTGAACACTGAAAGAGTTCCGAAGCATTTTTAAACTTCAGCGGAATTTGGAGAACAATCAAAGAGTTCCGAATCAATTTTAAAAGTCAGCGGAATTCTGAGAACAATGGAAGAGTTGTGAAGCATTTTTTAACGTCAGTGGAATTCCAAGAACAATGGAAGAGTTCCGAAGCATTTTTAAACGTCAGCGGAATTCCGAGAACAATGGAAGAGTTCCGAAGCATTTTTAAATGTAAGCGGAATTCTGAGAACAATGGAAGAGTTCCGAAGCATTTTTAAACTTCAGCAGAATTCCAAGAACAATGGAAGAGTTCCGAAGCATACTTAAACTTCAGCGGAATTCCGAGAACAATGGAAGAGTTTCGAAGCATTTTTAAAAGTCAGCGGAATTCCGAGAACAATAGAAGAGTTGTGAAGCAATTTTAAGAGTCAGCGGAATTCCGAGAACAATGGAAGAGTTCCGAAGCATTTTTAAATGTCAGCGGAATTCTGCGAACACTGGAAGAGTTCCGAAGCATTTTTAAACTTCAGCAGAATTTGGAGAACAATGGAAGAGTTCCGAAGCATTTTTAAAAGTCAGCGGAATTCCGAGAACAATTTAAGAGTTCTGAAGCATTTTTAAACATCAGCGGAATTTTGAAAACAATGGAAGATTTCCGAAGCATTTTTAAAAGTCAGCGGAATTCTGAGAACAATAGAAGAGTTGTGAAGCATTTTTAAGCGTCAGCGGAATTCCGAGAACAATGGAAGAATTCCGAAGCATTTTTAAACTTCAAAACTTCAGCGGAATTCCGAGAACAATGGAAGAGTTCCGAAGCATTTTTAAACTTCAGCGGAATTTGGAGAACAATCAAAGAGTTCCGAAGCATTTTTAAAAGTCAGCGGAATTCCGAGAACAATGGAAGAGTTGTGAAGCATTTTTAAACGTCAGCGGAATTCCGAGAAGAATGGAAGAGTTCCGAAGCATTTTTAAACGTCAGCGGAATTCCGAGAACAATGGAAGAGTTCTGAAGCCTTTTTAAATGTCAGCGGAATTCCGAGAACAATGGAAGACTTCTGAAGCATTTTTAAATGTCAGCGGAATTCTGAGAACAATGGAAGAGTTCCGAAGCATTTTTAAACTTCAGCGGAATTTGGAGAACAATCAAAGAGTTCCGAAGCATTTTTAAAAGTCAGCGGAATTCCGAGAACAATGGAAGAGTTGTGAAGCATTTTTAAACGTCAGCGGAATTCCGAGAACAATGGAAGAGTTCCGAAGCATTTTTAAACGTCAGCGGAATTCCGAGAACAATGGAAGAGCTCTGAAGCTTTTTTAAATGTCAGCGGAATTCCGAGAACAATGGAAGACTTCTGAAGCATTTTTAAATGTCAGCGGAATTCTGAGAACAATGGAAGAGTTCCGAAGCATTTTTAAACGTCAGCGGAATTCCAGAACAATGGAAGAGTTCCGAAGCATTTTTAAATGTCAGCGGAATTCCGAGAACAATGGAAGTGTTCTGAAGCATTTTTAAACGTCAGCGGATTTTGAAAACAATGGAAGATTTCCGAAGCATTTTTCAACGTCAGCGGAATTCCGAGAACAATGGAAGAGTTCCGAAGCATTTTTAAACGTCAGCGGAATTCCGAGAACAATGGAAGAGTTCTGAAGCCTTTTTAAATGTCAGCGGAATTCCGAGAACAATGGAAGAGTTCCGAAGCATTTTTAAATGTCAGCGGAATTCTGAGAACAATGGAAGAGTTCCGAAGCATTTTTAAACTTCAGCAGAATTCCGAGAACAATGGAAGAGATCCGAAGCATACTTAAACTTCAGCAGAATTCCGAGAACAATGGAAGAGTTCTGAAGCATTTTTTAAAGTCAGCGGAATAACGAGAACAATGGAAGAGTTGTGAAGCATTTTTAAACGTCAGCGGAATTCCAGAACAATGGAAGAGTTCCGAAGCATTTTTAAATGTCAGCGGAATTCCGAGAACAATGGAAGAGTTCTGAAGCATTTTTAAACGTCAGCGGATTTTGAAAACAATGGAAGATTTCCGAAGCATTTTTAAACGTCAGCGGAATTCTGTGAACACTGAAAGAGTTCCGAAGCATTTTTAAACTTCAGCGGAATTTGGAGAACAATCAAAGAGTTCCGAAGCATTTTTAAAAGTCAGCGGAATTCCGAGAACAATGGAAGAGTTGTGAAGCATTTTTAAACGTCAGCGGAATTCCGAGAAGAATGGAAGAGTTCCGAAGCATTTTTAAACGTCAGCGGAATTCCGAGAACAATGGAAGAGTTCTGAAGCCTTTTTAAATGTCAGCGGAATTCCGAGAACAATGGAAGACTTCTGAAGCATTTTTAAATGTCAGCGGAATTCTGAGAACAATGGAAGAGTTCCGAAGCATTTTTAAACTTCAGCGGAATTTGGAGAACAATCAAAGAGTTCCGAAGCATTTTTAAAAGTCAGCGGAATTCCGAGAACAATGGAAGAGTTGTGAAGCATTTTTAAACGTCAGCGGAATTCCGAGAACAATGGAAGAGTTCCGAAGCATTTTTAAACGTCAGCGGAATTCCGAGAACAATGGAAGAGCTCTGAAGCCTTTTTAAATGTCAGCGGAATTCCGAGAACAATGGAAGACTTCTGAAGCATTTTTAAATGTCAGCGGAATTCTGAGAACAATGGAAGAGTTCCGAAGCATTTTTAAACTTCAGCAGAATTCCGAGAACAATGGAAGAGTTCCGAAGCATACTTAAACTTCAGCGGAATTCCGAGAACAATGGAAGAATTCTGAAGCATTTTTAATAGTCAGCGGAATACTGAGAACAATGGAAGAGTTGTGAAGCATTTTTAAACGTCAGCGGAATTCCAGAACAATGGAAGAGTTCCGAAGCATTTTTAAATGTCAGCGGAATTCCGAGAACAATGGAAGTGTTCTGAAGCATTTTTAAACGTCAGCGGATTTTGAAAACAATGGAAGATTTCCGAAGCATTTTTAAACGTCAGCGGAATTTGGAGAACAATCGAAGAGTTCCGAAGCATTTTTAAACTTCAACGGAATTTGGAGAACAATCGAAGAGTTCCGAAGCAATTTTAAAAGTCATCGGAATTCCGAGAACAATGGAAGAGTTGTGAAGCATTTTTAAATGTCAGCGGAATTCCGAGAACAATGGAAGAGTTCCGAAGCATTTTTAAACGTCAGCGGAATTCCAAGAACAATGGAAGAGTTCTGAAGCCTTTTTAAATGTCAGCGTAATTCCGAGAACAATGGAAGAGTTGTGAAGCATTTTTAAACGTCAGCGGAATTCCGAGAACAATGGAAGAGTTCCAAAGCATTTTTAAACGTCAGCGGAATTCCAAGAACAATGGAAGAGTTCTGAAGCCTTTTTAAATGTCAGCGTAATTCCGAGAACAATGGAAGAGTTCCGAAGCATTTTTAAACTTCAGCAGAATTCCGAGAACAATGGAAGAGTTCCGAAGCAATCTTAAACTTCAGCGGAAATCCGAAAACAATGGAAGAGTTCCGAATCATTTTTAAATGTCAGCGGAATTCCGAGAACAATAGAAGAGTTGTGAAGCATTTTTAAGCGTCAGCGGAATTCCGACAACAATGGAAGAGTTCCGAAGCATTTTTAAAAGTCAGCGGAATTCTGAGAACAATAGAAGAGTTGTGAAGCATTTTTAAGCGTCAGCGGAATTCCGAGAACAATGGAAGAATTCCGAAGCATTTTTAAACTTCAAAACTTCAGCAGAATTCCGAGAACAATGGAAGAGTTCCGAAGCATTCTTAAACTTCACCGCAATTCCGAGAACAATGGAAGAGTTCCGAAGCATTTTTAAACGTCAGCGGAATTCCGAGAACAATGGAAGAGTTCTGAAGCATTTTTAAACGTCAGCGGAATTTTGAAAACAATGGAAGATTTCCGAAGCATTTTTAAACGTCAGCGGAATTCTGCGAACACTGGAAGAGTTCCGAAGCATTTTTAAAAGTCAGCGGAATTCTGAGAACAATAGAAGAGTTGTGAAGCATTTTTAAGCGTCAGCGGAATTCCGAGAACAATGGAAGAGTTCCGAACCATTCTTAAACTTCAGCGGAATTTCGAGAACAATGGAAGAGTTCCGAAGCATTTTTAAAAGTCAGCGGAATTCCGAGAACAATAGAAGAGTTCAGAAGCATTTTTAAACTTCAGCAGAATTCCTGGACCAATGGAAGAGTTCCGAAGCATTTTTAAAAGTCAGCAGAATTCCGAGAACAATAGAAGGGTACCAAAGCATGTTTAAACTTCACCGGAATTCCGAGAACAATGGAAGAGTTCCGAAGCATTTTTAAACGTCAGCGGAATTTTGAAAACAATGGAAGATTTCCGAAGCATTTTTAAACTTCAGCAGAATTCCTGGATCAATGGAAGAGTTCCGAAGCATTTTTAATAGTCAGCAGAATTCCGAGAACAATAGAAGGGTACCAAAGCATGTTTAAACTTCAGAGGAATTCTGAGAACAATGTAAGAGTTCCGAAGCATTTTTAAACTTCACCGGAATTCCGAGAACAATGGAAGAGTTCTGAAGCATTTTTAAACGTCAGTGGAATTTTGAAAACAATGGAAGATTTCCGAAGCATTTTTAAACGTCAGCAGAATTCTGCGAACACTGGAAGAGTTCCGAAGCATTTTTAAACTTCAGCGGAATTTGGAGAACAATCGAAGAGTTCCGAAGCATTTTTAAAAGTCAGCGGAATTCCGAGAACACTGGAAGAGTTCCGAAGCATTTTTAAACTTCAGCGGAATTTGGAGAACAATCAAAGAGTTCCGAAGCATTTTTAAAAGTCAGCGGAATTCCGAGAACAATGGAAGAGTTGTGAAGCATTTTTAAACGTCAGCGGAATTCCGAGAACAATGGAAGAGTTCCGAAGCATTTTTAAACGTCAGCGGAATTCCGAGAACAATGGAAGAGTTGTGAAGCATTTTTAAACGTCAGCGGAATTCCGAGAACAATGGAAGAGTTCCGAAGCATTTTTAAACGTCAGCGGAATTCCGAGAACAATGGAAGAGCTCTGAAGCCTTTTTAAATGTCAGCGGAATTCCGAGATCAATGGAAGACTTCTGAAGCATTTTTAAATGTCAGCGGAATTCTGAGAACAATGGAAGAGTTCCGAAGCATTTTTAAACTTCAGCAGAATTCCGAGAACAATGGAAGAGTTCCGAAGCATACTTAAACTTCAGCGGAATTCCGAGAACAATGGAAGAATTCTGAAGCATTTTTAAACATCAGCGGAATTCCAGAACAATGGAAGAGTTCTGAAGCATTTTTAAACGTCAGCGGATTTTGAAAACAATGGAAGATTTCCGAAGCATTTTTAAACGTCAGCGGAATTTGGAGAACAATCGAAGAGTTCCGAAGCATTTTTAAACTTCAACGGAATTTGGAGAACAATCGAAGAGTTCCGAAGCAATTTTAAAAGTCAGCGGAATTCCGAGAACAATGGAAGAGTTGTGAAGCATTTTTAAACGTCAGTGGAATTCCAAGAACAATGGAAGAGTTCCGAAGCATTTTTAAATGTCAGCGGAATTCTGAGAACAATGGAAGAGTTCCGAAGCATACTTAAACTTCAGCGGAATTCCGAGAACAATGGAAGAGTTCAGAAGCATTTTTAAAAGTCAGCGGAATTCTGAGAACAATGGAAGAGTTGTGAAGCATTTTTAAACGTCAGCGGAATTCCGAGAACAATGGAAGAGTTCCGAAGCATTTTTAAACGTCAGCGGAATTCCAAGAACAATGGAAGAGTTCTGAAGCCTTTTTAAATGTCAGCGTAATTCCGAGAACAATGGAAGAGTTCCGAAGCATTTTTAAACTTCAGCAGAATTCCGAGAACAATGGAAGAGTTCCAAAGCATTCTTAAACTTCAGCGGAATTCCGAAAACAATGGAAGAGTTCCGAAGCATTTTTAAATGTCAGCGGAATTCCGAGAACAATAGAAGAGTTGTGAAGCATTTTTAAACTTCAACGGAATTTGGAGAACAATCGAAGAGTTCCGAAGCAATTTTAAAAGTCAGCGGAATTCCGAGAACAATGGAAGAGTTGTGAAGCATTTTTAAACGTCAGTGGAATTCCAAGAACAATGGAAGAGTTCCGAAGCATTTTTAAATGTCAGCGGAATTCTGAGAACAATGGAAGAGTTCCGAAGCATACTTAAACTTCAGCGGAGTTCCGAGAACAATGGAAGAGTTCAGAAGCATTTTTAAAAGTCAGCGGAATTCTGAGAACAATGGAAGAGTTGTGAAGCATTTTTAAGCGTCAGCGGAATTCCGAGAACAATGGAAGAGTTCCAAAGCATTTTTAAACTTCAGCAGAATTCCGAGAACAATGGAAGAGTTCCGAAGCATTTTTAAACTTCAGCAGAATTCCGAGAACAATGGAAGAGTTCCGAAGCATTCTTAAACTTCAGCGGAATTCCGAAAACAATGGAAGAGTTCCGAATCATTTTTAAATGTCAGCGGAATTCCGAGAACAATTGAAGAGTTGTGAAGCATTTTTAAGCGTCAGCGGAATTCCGACAACAATGGAAGAGTTCCGAAGCATTTTTAAAAGTCAGCGGAATTCTGAGAACAATAGAAGAGTTGTGAAGCATTTTTAAACGTCAGCGGAATTCCGAGAAGAATGGAAGAGTTCCGAAGCATTTTTAAACGTCAGCGGAATTCCGAGAACAATGGAAGAGTTCTGAAGCCTTTTTAAATGTCAGCGGAATTCCGAGAACAATGGAAGACTTCTGAAGCATTTTTAAATGTCAGCGGAATTCTGAGAACAATGGAAGAGTTCCGAAGCATTTTTAAACTTCAGCGGAATTTGGAGAACAATCAAAGAGTTCCGAAGCATTTTTAAAAGTCAGCGGAATTCCGAGAACAATGGAAGAGTTGTGAAGCATTTTTAAACGTCAGCGGAATTCCGAGAACAATGGAAGAGTTCCGAAGCATTTTTAAACGTCAGCGGAATTCCGAGAACAATGGAAGAGCTCTGAAGCTTTTTTAAATGTCAGCGGAATTCCGAGAACAATGGAAGACTTCTGAAGCATTTTTAAATGTCAGCGGAATTCTGAGAACAATGGAAGAGTTCCGAAGCATTTTTAAACGTCAGCGGAATTCCAGAACAATGGAAGAGTTCCGAAGCATTTTTAAATGTCAGCGGAATTCCGAGAACAATGGAAGTGTTCTGAAGCATTTTTAAACGTCAGCGGATTTTGAAAACAATGGAAGATTTCCGAAGCATTTTTCAACGTCAGCGGAATTCCGAGAACAATGGAAGAGTTCCGAAGCATTTTTAAACGTCAGCGGAATTCCGAGAACAATGGAAGAGTTCTGAAGCCTTTTTAAATGTCAGCGGAATTCCGAGAACAATGGAAGAGTTCCGAAGCATTTTTAAATGTCAGCGGAATTCTGAGAACAATGGAAGAGTTCCGAAGCATTTTTAAACTTCAGCAGAATTCCGAGAACAATGGAAGAGATCCGAAGCATACTTAAACTTCAGCAGAATTCCGAGAACAATGGAAGAGTTCTGAAGCATTTTTTAAAGTCAGCGGAATAACGAGAACAATGGAAGAGTTGTGAAGCATTTTTAAACGTCAGCGGAATTCTGTGAACACTGAAAGAGTTCCGAAGCATTTTTAAACTTCAGCGGAATTTGGAGAACAATCAAAGAGTTCCGAAGCATTTTTAAAAGTCAGCGGAATTCCGAGAACAATGGAAGAGTTGTGAAGCATTTTTAAACGTCAGCGGAATTCCGAGAAGAATGGAAGAGTTCCGAAACATTTTTAAACGTCAGCGGAATTCCGAGAACAATGGAAGAGTTCTGAAGCCTTTTTAAATGTCAGCGGAATTCCGAGAACAATGGAAGACTTCTGAAGCATTTTTAAATGTCAGCGGAATTCTGAGAACAATGGAAGAGTTCCGAAGCATTTTTAAACTTCAGCGGAATTTGGAGAACAATCAAAGAGTTCCGAAGCATTTTTAAAAGTCAGCGGAATTCCGAGAACAATGGAAGAGTTGTGAAGCATTTTTAAACGTCAGCGGAATTCCGAGAACAATGGAAGAGTTCCGAAGCATTTTTAAACGTCAGCGGAATTCCGAGAACAATGGAAGAGCTCTGAAGCCTTTTTAAATGTCAGCGGAATTCCGAGAACAATGGAAGACTTCTGAAGCATTTTTAAATGTCAGCGGAATTCTGAGAACAATGGAAGAGTTCCGAAGCATTTTTAAACTTCAGCAGAATTCCGAGAACAATGGAAGAGTTCCGAAGCATACTTAAACTTCAGCGGAATTCCGAGAACAATGGAAGAATTCTGAAGCATTTTTAATAGTCAGCGGAATACTGAGAACAATGGAAGAGTTGTGAAGCATTTTTAAACGTCAGCGGAATTCCAGAACAATGGAAGAGTTCCGAAGCATTTTTAAATGTCAGCGGAATTCCGAGAACAATGGAAGTGTTCTGAAGCATTTTTAAACGTCAGCGGATTTTGAAAACAATGGAAGATTTCCGAAGCATTTTTAAACGTCAGCGGAATTTGGAGAACAATCGAAGAGTTCCGAAGCATTTTTAAACTTCAACGGAATTTGGAGAACAATCGAAGAGTTCCGAAGCAATTTTAAAAGTCATCGGAATTCCGAGAACAATGGAAGAGTTGTGAAGCATTTTTAAATGTCAGCGGAATTCCGAGAACAATGGAAGAGTTCCGAAGCATTTTTAAACGTCAGCGGAATTCCAAGAACAATGGAAGAGTTCTGAAGCCTTTTTAAATGTCAGCGTAATTCCGAGAACAATGGAAGAGTTGTGAAGCATTTTTAAACGTCAGCGGAATTCCGAGAACAATGGAAGAGTTCCGAAGCATTTTTAAACGTCAGCGGAATTCCAAGAACAATGGAAGAGTTCTGAAGCCTTTTTAAATGTCAGCGTAATTCCGAGAACAATGGAAGAGTTCCGAAGCATTTTTAAACTTCAGCAGAATTCCGAGAACAATGGAAGAGTTCCGAAGCAATCTTAAACTTCAGCGGAAATCCGAAAACAATGGAAGAGTTCCGAATCATTTTTAAATGTCAGCGGAATTCCGAGAACAATAGAAGAGTTGTGAAGCATTTTTAAGCGTCAGCGGAATTCCGACAACAATGGAAGAGTTCCGAAGCATTTTTAAAAGTCAGCGGAATTCTGAGAACAATAGAAGAGTTGTGAAGCATTTTTAAGCGTCAGCGGAATTCCGAGAACAATGGAAGAATTCCGAAGCATTTTTAAACTTCAAAACTTCAGCAGAATTCCGAGAACAATGGAAGAGTTCCGAAGCATTCTTAAACTTCACCGCAATTCCGAGAACAATGGAAGAGTTCCGAAGCATTTTTAAACGTCAGCGGAATTCCGAGAACAATGGAAGAGTTCTGAAGCATTTTTAAACGTCAGCGGAATTTTGAAAACAATGGAAGATTTCCGAAGCATTTTTAAACGTCAGCGGAATTCTGCGAACACTGGAAGAGTTCCGAAGCATTTTTAAAAGTCAGCGGAATTCTGAGAACAATAGAAGAGTTGTGAAGCATTTTTAAGCGTCAGCGGAATTCCGAGAACAATGGAAGAGTTCCGAACCATTCTTAAACTTCAGCGGAATTTCGAGAACAATGGAAGAGTTCCGAAGCATTTTTAAAAGTCAGCGGAATTCCGAGAACAATAGAAGAGTTCAGAAGCATTTTTAAACTTCAGCAGAATTCCTGGATCAATGGAAGAGTTCCGAAGCATTTTTAAAAGTCAGCAGAATTCCGAGAACAATAGAAGGGTACCAAAGCATGTTTAAACTTCACCGGAATTCCGAGAACAATGGAAGAGTTCCGAAGCATTTTTAAACGTCAGCGGAATTTTGAAAACAATGGAAGATTTCCGAAGCATTTTTAAACGTCAGTGGAATTTTGAAAACAATGGAAGATTTCCGAAGCATTTTTAAACGTCAGCAGAATTCTGCGAACACTGGAAGAGTTCCGAAGCATTTTTAAACTTCAGCGGAATTTGGAGAACAATCGAAGAGTTCCGAAGCATTTTTAAAAGTCAGCGGAATTCCGAGAACACTGGAAGAGTTCCGAAGCATTTTTAAACTTCAGCGGAATTTGGAGAACAATC
Organism: Phyllobates terribilis; assembly: GCF_046119375.1. Lineage (NCBI taxonomy): Eukaryota > Metazoa > Chordata > Amphibia > Anura > Dendrobatidae > Phyllobates > Phyllobates terribilis. The sequence goes on along the minus strand of NW_027362788.1, from coordinate 5,776,648 downwards.
AAAGAGTTCCGAAGCATTTTTAAAAGTCAGCGGAATTCCGAGAACAATGGAAGAGTTGTGAAGCATTTTTAAACGTCAGCGGAATTCCGAGAACAATGGAAGAGTTCCGAAGCATTTTTAAACGTCAGCGGAATTCCGAGAACAATGGAAGAGTTCTGAAGCCTTTTTAAATGTCAGCGGAATTCCGAGAACAATGGAAGACTTCTGAAGCATTTTTAAATGTCAGCGGAATTCTGAGAACAATGGAAGAGTTCCGAAGCATTTTTAAACTTCAGCGGAATTTGGAGAACAGTCAAAGAGTTCCGAAGCATTTTTAAAAGTCAGCGGAATTCCGAGAACAATGGAAGAGTTGTGAAGCATTTTTAAACGTCAGCGGAATTCCGAGAACAATGGAAGAGTTCCGAAGCATTTTTAAACGTCAGCGGAATTCCGAGAACAATGGAAGAGTTCTGAAGCCTTTTTAAATGTCAGCGGAATTCCGAGATCAATGGAAGACTTCTGAAGCATTTTTAAATGTCAGCGGAATTCTGAGAACAATGGAAGAGTTCCGAAGCATTTTTAAACTTCAGCAGAATTCCGAGAACAATGGAAGAGTTCCGAAGCATACTTAAACTTCAGCGGAATTCCGAGAACAATGGAAGAATTCTGAAGCATTTTTAAACATCAGCGGAATTCCAGAACAATGGAAGAGTTCTGAAGCATTTTTAAACGTCAGCGGATTTTGAAAACAATGGAAGATTTCCGAAGCATTTTTAAACGTCAGCGGAATTTGGAGAACAATCGAAGAGTTCCGAAGCATTTTTAAACTTCAACGGAATTTGGAGAACAATCGAAGAGTTCCGAAGCAATTTTAAAAGTCAGCGGAATTCCGAGAACAATGGAAGAGTTGTGAAGCATTTTTAAACGTCAGTGGAATTCCAAGAACAATGGAAGAGTTCCGAAGCATTTTTAAATGTCAGCGGAATTCTGAGAACAATGGAAGAGTTCCGAAGCATTTTTAAACTTCAGCAGAATTCCGAGAACAATGGAAGAGTTCCGAAGCATACTTAAACTTCAGCGGAATTCCGAGAACAATGGAAGAGTTCAGAAGCATTTTTAAAAGTCAGCGGAATTCTGAGAACAATGGAAGAGTTGTGAAGCATTTTTAAACGTCAGCGGAATTCCGAGAACAATGGAAGAGTTCCGAAGCATTTTTAAACGTCAGCGGAATTCCAAGAACAATGGAAGAGTTCTGAAGCCTTTTTAAATGTCAGCGTAATTCCGAGAACAATGGAAGAGTTCCGAAGCATTTTTAAACTTCAGCAGAATTCCGAGAACAATGGAAGAGTTCCAAAGCATTCTTAAACTTCAGCGGAATTCCGAAAACAATGGAAGAGTTCCGAAGCATTTTTAAATGTCAGCGGAATTCCGAGAACAATAGAAGAGTTGTGAAGCATTTTTAAGCGTCAGCGGAATTCCGAGAACAATGGAAGAGTTCCAAAGCATTTTTAAACTTCAGCAGAATTCCGAGAACAATGGAAGAGTTCCGAAGCATTTTTAAACTTCAGCAGAATTCCGAGAACAATGGAAGAGTTCCGAAGCATTCTTAAACTTCAGCGGAATTCCGAAAACAATGGAAGAGTTCCGAATCATTTTTAAATGTCAGCGGAATTCCGAGAACAATTGAAGAGTTGTGAAGCATTTTTAAGCGTCAGCGGAATTCCGACAACAATGGAAGAGTTCCGAAGCATTTTTAAAAGTCAGCGGAATTCTGAGAACAATAGAAGAGTTGTGAAGCATTTTTAAGCGTCAGCGGAATTCCGAGAACAATGGAAGAATTCCGAAGCATTTTTAAACTTCAAAACTTCAGCAGAATTCCGAGAACAATGGAAGAGTTCCGAAGCATTTTTAAACGTCAGCGGAATTCCGAGAACAATGGAAGAGTTCTGAAGCATTTTTAAACGTCAGCGGAATTTTGAAAACAATGGAAGATTTCCGAAGCATTTTTAAACGTCAGCGGAATTCTGCGAACACTGGAAGAGTTCCGAAGCATTTTTAAAAGTCAGCGGAATTCTGAGAACAATAGAAGAGTTGTGAAGCATTTTTAAGCGTCAGCGGAATTCCGAGAACAATGGAAGAGTTCCGAAGCATTTTTAAAAGTCAGCGGAATTCCGAGAACAATAGAAGAGTTCAGAAGCATTTTTAAACTTCAGCAGAATTCCTGGATCAATGGAAGAGTTCCGAAGCATTTTTAAAAGTCAGCAGAATTCCGAGAACAATAGAAGGGTACCAAAGCATGTTTAAACTTCACCGGAATTCCGAGAACAATGGAAGAGTTCCGAAGCATTTTTAAACGTCAGCGGAATTTTGAAAACAATGGAAGATTTCCGAAGCATTTTTAAACTTCAGCAGAATTCCTGGATCAATGGAAGAGTTCCGAAGCATTTTTAAAAGTCAGCAGAATTCCGAGAACAATAGAAGGGTACCAAAGCATGTTTAAACTTCAGAGGAATTCTGAGAACAATGTAAGAGTTCCGAAGCATTTTTAAACTTCACCGGAATTCCGAGAACAATGGAAGAGTTCTGAAGCATTTTTAAACGTCAGCGGAATTTTGAAAACAATGGAAGATTTCCGAAGCATTTTTAAACTTCAGCGGAATTTGGAGAACAATCAAAGAGTTCCGAAGCATTTTTAAAAGTCAGCGGAATTCCGAGAACAATGGAAGAGTTGTGAAGCATTTTTAAACGTCAGCGGAATTCCGAGAACAATGGAAGAGTTCCGAAGCATTTTTAAACGTCAGCGGAATTCCGAGAACAATGGAAGAGCTCTGAAGCCTTTTTAAATGTCAGCGGAATTCCGAGAACAATGGAAGACTTCTGAAGCATTTTTAAATGTCAGCGGAATTCTGAGAACAATGGAAGAGTTCCGAAGCATTTTTAAACTTCAGCAGAATTCCGAGAACAATGGAAGAGTTCCGAAGCATACTTAAACTTCAGCGGAATTCCGAGAACAATGGAAGAATTCTGAAGCATTTTTAATAGTCAGCGGAATACTGAGAACAATGGAAGAGTTGTGAAGCATTTTTAAACGTCAGCGGAATTCCAGAACAATGGAAGAGTTCCGAAGCATTTTTAAATGTCAGCGGAATTCCGAGAACAATGGAAGTGTTCTGAAGCATTTTTAAACGTCAGCGGATTTTGAAAACAATGGAAGATTTCCGAAGCATTTTTAAACGTCAGCGGAATTTGGAGAACAATCGAAGAGTTCCGAAGCATTTTTAAACTTCAACGGAATTTGGAGAACAATCGAAGAGTTCCGAAGCAATTTTAAAAGTCATCGGAATTCCGAGAACAATGGAAGAGTTGTGAAGCATTTTTAAATGTCAGCGGAATTCCGAGAACAATGGAAGAGTTCCGAAGCATTTTTAAACGTCAGCGGAATTCCAAGAACAATGGAAGAGTTCTGAAGCCTTTTTAAATGTCAGCGTAATTCCGAGAACAATGGAAGAGTTGTGAAGCATTTTTAAACGTCAGCGGAATTCCGAGAACAATGGAAGAGTTCCGAAGCATTTTTAAACGTCAGCGGAATTCCAAGAACAATGGAAGAGTTCTGAAGCCTTTTTAAATGTCAGCGTAATTCCGAGAACAATGGAAGAGTTCCGAAGCATTTTTAAACTTCAGCAGAATTCCGAGAACAATGGAAGAGTTCCGAAGCAATCTTAAACTTCAGCGGAAATCCGAAAACAATGGAAGAGTTCCGAATCATTTTTAAATGTCAGCGGAATTCCGAGAACAATAGAAGAGTTGTGAAGCATTTTTAAGCGTCAGCGGAATTCCGACAACAATGGAAGAGTTCCGAAGCATTTTTAAAAGTCAGCGGAATTCTGAGAACAATAGAAGAGTTGTGAAGCATTTTTAAGCGTCAGCGGAATTCCGAGAACAATGGAAGAATTCCGAAGCATTTTTAAACTTCAAAACTTCAGCAGAATTCCGAGAACAATGGAAGAGTTCCGAAGCATTCTTAAACTTCACCGCAATTCCGAGAACAATGGAAGAGTTCCGAAGCATTTTTAAACGTCAGCGGAATTCCGAGAACAATGGAAGAGTTCTGAAGCATTTTTAAACGTCAGCGGAATTTTGAAAACAATGGAAGATTTCCGAAGCATTTTTAAACGTCAGCGGAATTCTGCGAACACTGGAAGAGTTCCGAAGCATTTTTAAAAGTCAGCGGAATTCTGAGAACAATAGAAGAGTTGTGAAGCATTTTTAAGCGTCAGCGGAATTCCGAGAACAATGGAAGAGTTCCGAACCATTCTTAAACTTCAGCGGAATTTCGAGAACAATGGAAGAGTTCCGAAGCATTTTTAAAAGTCAGCGGAATTCCGAGAACAATAGAAGAGTTCAGAAGCATTTTTAAACTTCAGCAGAATTCCTGGATCAATGGAAGAGTTCCGAAGCATTTTTAAAAGTCAGCAGAATTCCGAGAACAATAGAAGGGTACCAAAGCATGTTTAAACTTCACCGGAATTCCGAGAACAATGGAAGAGTTCCGAAGCATTTTTAAACGTCAGCGGAATTTTGAAAACAATGGAAGATTTCCGAAGCATTTTTAAACTTCAGCAGAATTCCTGGATCAATGGAAGAGTTCCGAAGCATTTTTAAATGTCAGCGGAATTCCGAGAACAATTGAAGAGTTGTGAAGCATTTTTAAGCGTCAGCGGAATTCCGACAACAATGGAAGAGTTCCGAAGCATTTTTAAAAGTCAGCGGAATTCTGAGAACAATAGAAGAGTTGTGAAGCATTTTTAAGCGTCAGCGGAATTCCGAGAACAATGGAAGAATTCCGAAGCATTTTTAAACTTCAAAACTTCAGCAGAATTCCGAGAACAATGGAAGAGTTCCGAAGCATTTTTAAACGTCAGCGGAATTCCGAGAACAATGGAAGAGTTCTGAAGCATTTTTAAACGTCAGCGGAATTTTGAAAACAATGGAAGATTTCCGAAGCATTTTTAAACGTCAGCGGAATTCTGCGAACACTGGAAGAGTTCCGAAGCATTTTTAAAAGTCAGCGGAATTCTGAGAACAATAGAAGAGTTGTGAAGCATTTTTAAGCGTCAGCGGAATTCCGAGAACAATGGAAGAGTTCCGAAGCATTTTTAAAAGTCAGCGGAATTCCGAGAACAATAGAAGAGTTCAGAAGCATTTTTAAACTTCAGCAGAATTCCTGGATCAATGGAAGAGTTCCGAAGCATTTTTAAAAGTCAGCAGAATTCCGAGAACAATAGAAGGGTACCAAAGCATGTTTAAACTTCACCGGAATTCCGAGAACAATGGAAGAGTTCCGAAGCATTTTTAAACGTCAGCGGAATTTTGAAAACAATGGAAGATTTCCGAAGCATTTTTAAACTTCAGCAGAATTCCTGGATCAATGGAAGAGTTCCGAAGCATTTTTAAAAGTCAGCAGAATTCCGAGAACAATAGAAGGGTACCAAAGCATGTTTAAACTTCAGAGGAATTCTGAGAACAATGTAAGAGTTCCGAAGCATTTTTAAACTTCACCGGAATTCCGAGAACAATGGAAGAGTTCTGAAGCATTTTTAAACGTCAGCGGAATTTTGAAAACAATGGAAGATTTCCGAAGCATTTTTAAACTTCAGCGGAATTTGGAGAACAATCAAAGAGTTCCGAAGCATTTTTAAAAGTCAGCGGAATTCCGAGAACAATGGAAGAGTTGTGAAGCATTTTTAAACGTCAGCGGAATTCCGAGAACAATGGAAGAGTTCCGAAGCATTTTTAAACGTCAGCGGAATTCCGAGAACAATGGAAGAGCTCTGAAGCCTTTTTAAATGTCAGCGGAATTCCGAGAAAAATGGAAGACTTCTGAAGCATTTTTAAATGTCAGCGGAATTCTGAGAACAATGGAAGAGTTCCGAAGCATTTTTAAACTTCAGCAGAATTCCGAGAACAATGGAAGAGTTCCGAAGCATACTTAAACTTCAGCGGAATTCCGAGAACAATGGAAGAATTCTGAAGCATTTTTAATAGTCAGCGGAATACTGAGAACAATGGAAGAGTTGTGAAGCATTTTTAAACGTCAGCAGAATTCCTGGATCAATGGAAGAGTTCCGAAGCATTTTTAATAGTCAGCAGAATTCCGAGAACAATAGAAGGGTACCAAAGCATGTTTAAACTTCAGAGGAATTCTGAGAACAATGTAAGAGTTCCGAAGCATTTTTAAACTTCACCGGAATTCCGAGAACAATGGAAGAGTTCTGAAGCATTTTTAAACGTCAGTGGAATTTTGAAAACAATGGAAGATTTCCGAAGCATTTTTAAACGTCAGCAGAATTCTGCGAACACTGGAAGAGTTCCGAAGCATTTTTAAACTTCAGCGGAATTTGGAGAACAATCGAAGAGTTCCGAAGCATTTTTAAAAGTCAGCGGAATTCCGAGAACACTGGAAGAGTTCCGAAGCATTTTTAAACTTCAGCGGAATTTGGAGAACAATCAAAGAGTTCCGAAGCATTTTTAAAAGTCAGCGGAATTCCGAGAACAATGGAAGAGTTGTGAAGCATTTTTAAACGTCAGCGGAATTCCGAGAACAATGGAAGAGTTCCGAAGCATTTTTAAACGTCAGCGGAATTCCGAGAACAATGGAAGAGTTCTGAAGCCTTTTTAAATGTCAGCGGAATTCCGAGAACAATGGAAGACTTCTGAAGCATTTTTAAATGTCAGCGGAATTCTGAGAACAATGGAAGAGTTCCGAAGCATTTTTAAACTTCAGCGGAATTTGGAGAACAGTCAAAGAGTTCCGAAGCATTTTTAAAAGTCAGCGGAATTCCGAGAACAATGGAAGAGTTGTGAAGCATTTTTAAACGTCAGCGGAATTCCGAGAACAATGGAAGAGTTCCGAAGCATTTTTAAACGTCAGCGTAATTCCGAGAACAATGGAAGAGCTCTGAAGCCTTTTTAAATGTCAGCGGAATTCCGAGATCAATGGAAGACTTCTGAAGCATTTTTAAATGTCAGCGGAATTCTGAGAACAATGGAAGAGTTCCGAAGCATTTTTAAACTTCAGCAGAATTCCGAGAACAATGGAAGAGTTCCGAAGCATACTTAAACTTCAGCGGAATTCCGAGAACAATGGAAGAATTCTGAAGCATTTTTAAACGTCAGCGGAATTCCAGAACAATGGAAGAGTTCTGAAGCATTTTTAAACGTCAGCGGATTTTGAAAACAATGGAAGATTTCCGAAGCATTTTTAAACGTCAGCGGAATTTGGAGAACAATCGAAGAGTTCCGAAGCATTTTTAAACTTCAACGGAATTTGGAGAACAATCGAAGAGTTCCGAAGCAATTTTAAAAGTCAGCGGAATTCCGAGAACAATGGAAGAGTTGTGAAGCATTTTTAAACGTCAGTGGAATTCCAAGAACAATGGAAGAGTTCCGAAGCATTTTTAAATGTCAGCGGAATTCTGAGAACAATGGAAGAGTTCCGAAGCATTTTTAAACTTCAGCAGAATTCCGAGAACAATGGAAGAGTTCCGAAGCATACTTAAACTTCAGCGGAATTCCGAGAACAATGGAAGAGTTGTGAAGCATTTTTAAACGTCAGTGGAATTCCAAGAACAATGGAAGAGTTCCGAAGCATTTTTAAATGTCAGCGGAATTCCGAGATCAATGGAAGACTTCTGAAGCATTTTTAAATGTCAGCGGAATTCTGAGAACAATGGAAGAGTTCCGAAGCATTTTTAAACTTCAGCAGAATTCCGAGAACAATGGAAGAGTTCCGAAGCATACTTAAACTTCAGCGGAATTCCGAGAACAATGGAAGAATTCTGAAGCATTTTTAAACGTCAGCGGAATTCCAGAACAATGGAAGAGTTCTGAAGCATTTTTAAACGTCAGCGGATTTTGAAAACAATGGAAGATTTCCGAAGCATTTTTAAACGTCAGCGGAATTTGGAGAACAATCGAAGAGTTCCGAAGCATTTTTAAACTTCAACGGAATTTGGAGAACAATCGAAGAGTTCCGAAGCAATTTTAAAAGTCAGCGGAATTCCGAGAACAATGGAAGAGTTGTGAAGCATTTTTAAACGTCAGTGGAATTCCAAGAACAATGGAAGAGTTCCGAAGCATTTTTAAATGTCAGCGGAATTCTGAGAACAATGGAAGAGTTCCGAAGCATTTTTAAACTTCAGCAGAATTCCGAGAACAATGGAAGAGTTCCGAAGCATACTTAAACTTCAGCGGAATTCCGAGAACAATGGAAGAGTTCAGAAGCATTTTTAAAAGTCAGCGGAATTCTGAGAACAATGGAAGAGTTGTGAAGCATTTTTAAACGTCAGCGGAATTCCGAGAACAATGGAAGAGTTCCGAAGCATTTTTAAACGTCAGCGGAATTCCAAGAACAATGGAAGAGTTCTGAAGCCTTTTTAAATGTCAGCGTAATTCCGAGAACAATGGAAGAGTTCCGAAGCATTTTTAAACTTCAGCAGAATTCCGAGAACAATGGAAGAGTTCCAAAGCATTCTTAAACTTCAGCGGAATTCCGAAAACAATGGAAGAGTTCCGAAGCATTTTTAAATGTCAGCGGAATTCCGAGAACAATAGAAGAGTTGTGAAGCATTTTTAAGCGTCAGCGGAATTCCGAGAACAATGGAAGAGTTCCAAAGCATTTTTAAACTTCAGCAGAATTCCGAGAACAATGGAAGAGTTCCGAAGCATTTTTAAACTTCAGCAGAATTCCGAGAACAATGGAAGAGTTCCGAAGCATTCTTAAACTTCAGCGGAATTCCGAAAACAATGGAAGAGTTCCGAATCATTTTTAAATGTCAGCGGAATTCCGAGAACAATTGAAGAGTTGTGAAGCATTTTTAAGCGTCAGCGGAATTCCGACAACAATGGAAGAGTTCCGAAGCATTTTTAAAAGTCAGCGGAATTCTGAGAACAATAGAAGAGTTGTGAAGCATTTTTAAGCGTCAGCGGAATTCCGAGAACAATGGAAGAATTCCGAAGCATTTTTAAACTTCAAAACTTCAGCAGAATTCCGAGAACAATGGAAGAGTTCCGAAGCATTTTTAAACGTCAGCGGAATTCCGAGAACAATGGAAGAGTTCTGAAGCATTTTTAAACGTCAGCGGAATTTTGAAAACAATGGAAGATTTCCGAAGCATTTTTAAACGTCAGCGGAATTCTGCGAACACTGGAAGAGTTCCGAAGCATTTTTAAAAGACAGCGGAATTCTGAGAACAATAGAAGAGTTGTGAAGCATTTTTAAGCGTCAGCGGAATTCCGAGAACAATGGAAGAGTTCCGAAGCATTTTTAAAAGTCAGCGGAATTCCGAGAACAATAGAAGAGTTCAGAAGCATTTTTAAACTTCAGCAGAATTCCTGGATCAATGGAAGAGTTCCGAAGCATTTTTAAAAGTCAGCAGAATTCCGAGAACAATAGAAGGGTACCAAAGCATGTTTAAACTTCACCGGAATTCCGAGAACAATGGAAGAGTTCCGAAGCATTTTTAAACGTCAGCGGAATTTTGAAAACAATGGAAGATTTCCGAAGCATTTTTAAACTTCAGCAGAATTCCTGGATCAATGGAAGAGTTCCGAAGCATTTTTAAAAGTCAGCAGAATTCCGAGAACAATAGAAGGGTACCAAAGCATGTTTAAACTTCAGAGGAATTCTGAGAACAATGTAAGAGTTCCGAAGCATTTTTAAACTTCACCGGAATTCCGAGAACAATGGAAGAGTTCTGAAGCATTTTTAAACGTCAGCGGAATTTTGAAAACAATGGAAGATTTCCGAAGCATTTTTAAACTTCAGCGGAATTTGGAGAACAATCGAAGAGTTCCGAAGCATTTTTAAAAGTCAGCGGAATTCCGAGAACACTGGAAGAGTTCCGAAGCATTTTTAAACTTCAGCGGAATTTGGAGAACGATCAAAGAGTTCCGAAGCATTTTTAAAAGTCAGCGGAATTCCGAGAACAATGGAAGAGTTGTGAAGCATTTTTAAACGTCAGCGGAATTCCGAGAACAATGGAAGAGTTCCGAAGCATTTTTAAACGTCAGCGGAATTCCGAGAACAATGGAAGAGTTCTGAAGCCTTTTTAAATGTCAGCGGAATTCCGAAAACAATGGAAGACTTCTGAAGCATTTTTAAATGTCAGCGGAATTCTGAGAACAATGGAAGAGTTCCGAAGCATTTTTAAACTTCAGCAGAATTCCGAGAACAATGGAAGAGTTCCGAAGCATACTTAAACTTCAGCGGAATTCCGAGAACAATGGAAGAATTCTGAAGCATTTTTAAAAGTCAGCGGAATACCGAGAACAATGGAAGAGTTGTGAAGCATTTTTAAACATCAGCGGAATTCCAGAACAATGGAAGAGTTCCGAAGCATTTTTAAATGTCAGCGGAATTCCGAGAACAATGGCAGAGTTCTGAAGCATTTTTAAACGTCAGCGGATTTTGAAAACAATGGAAGATTTCCGAAGCATTTTTAAACGTCAGCGGAATTTGGAGAACAATCGAAGAGTTCCGAAGCAATTTTAAAAGTTAGCGGAATTCCGAGAACAATGGAAGAGTTGTGAAGCATTTTTAAACGTCAGTGGAATTCCAAGAACAATGGAAGAGTTCCGAAGCATTTTTAAATGTCAGCGGAATTTCGAGAACAATGGAAGAGTTGTGAAGCATTTTTAAACGTCAGTGGAATTCCAAGAACAATGGAAGAGTTCCGAAGCATTTTTAAATGTCAGCGGAATTCTGAGAACAATGGAAGAGTTCCGAAGCATTTTTAAACTTCAGCAGAATTCCGAGAACAATGGAAGAGTTCCGAAGCATTCTTAAACTTCAGCGGAATTCCGAAAACAATGGAAGAGTTCCGAAGCATTTTTAAATGTCAGCGGAATTCCGAGAACAATAGAAGAGTTGTGAAGCATTTTTAAGCGTCAGCGGAATTCCGAGAACAATGGAAGAGTTCCGAAGCATTTTTAAACTTCAGCAGAATTCCGAGAACAATGGAAGAGTTCCGAAGCATTTTTAAACTTCAGCAGAATTCCGAGAACAATGGAAGAGTTCCGAAGCATTCTTAAACTTCAGCGGAATTCCGAAAACAATGGAAGAGTTCCGAATCATTTTTAAATGTCAGCGGAATTCCGAGAACAATAGAAGAGTTGTGAAGCATTTTTAAGCGTCAGCGGAATTCCGACAACAATGGAAGAGTTCCGAAGCATTTTTAAAAGTCAGCGGAATTCTGAGAACAATAGAAGAGTTGTGAAGCATTTTTAAGCGTCAGCAGAATTCCGAGAACAATGGAAGAATTCCGAAGCATTTTTAAACTTCAAAACTTCAGCAGAATTCCGAGAACAATGGAAGAGTTCCGAAGCATTCTTAAACTTCAGCGGAATTCCGAGAACAATGGAAGAGTTCCGAAGCATTTTTAAAAGTCAGCGGAATTCCGAGAACAATGGAAGAGTTCCGAAGCATTCTTAAACTTCAGCGGAATTCTGAGAACAATGGAAGAGTTCCGAAGCATTTTTAAAAGTCAGCGGAATTCCGAAAACAATGGAAGAGTTCCGAAGCATTTTTAAAAGTCAGCAGAATTCCGAGAACAATAGAAGGGTACCAAAGCATGTTTAAACTTCAGCGGAATTCTGAGAACATTGTAAGAGTTCCGAAGCATTCTTAAACTTCAGCGGAATTCCGAGAACAATGGAAGAGTTCCGAAGCATTTTTAAAAGTCAGCGGAATTCCGAGAACAATGGAAGAGTTCCGAAGCATTTTTAAACGTCAGCGGAATTTTGAAAACAATGAAAGATTTCCGAAGCATTTTTAAACTTCAGCAGAATTCCTGGATCAATGGAAGAGTTCCGAAGCATTATTAAAAGTCAGCAGAATTCCGAGAACAATAAAAGGGTACCAAAGCATGTTTAAACTTCAGCGGAATTCTGAGAACAATGTAAGAGTTCCGAAGCATTTTTAAACTTCACCGGAATTCCGAGAACAATGGAAGAGTTCTGAAGCATTTTTAAACGTCAGCGGAATTTTGAAAACAATGGAAGATTTCCGAAGCATTTTTAAACGTCAGCAGAATTCTGCGAACACTGGAAGAGTTCCGAAGCATTTTTAAACTTCAGCGGAATTTGGAGAACAATCGAAGAGTTCCGAAGCATTTTTAAAAGTCATCGGAATTCCGAGAACACTGGAAGAGTTCCGAAGCATTTTTAAACTTCAGCGGAATTTGGAGAACAATCAAAGAGTTCCGAAGCTTTTTTAAAAGTCAGCGGAATTCCGAGAACAATGGAAGAGTTGTGAAGCATTTTTAAACGTCAGCGGAATTCCGAGAACAATGGAAGAGTTCCGAAGCATTTTTAAACGTCAGCGGAATTCCGAGAACAATGGAAGAGTTCTGAAGCCTTTTTAAATGTCAGCGGAATTCCGAGAACAATGGAAGACTTCTGAAGCATTTTTAAATGTCAGCGGAATTCTGAGAACAATGGAAGAGTTCCGAAGCATTTTTAAACTTCAGCGGAATTTGGAGAACAGTCAAAGAGTTCCGAAGCATTTTTAAAAGTCAGCGGAATTCCGAGAACAATGGAAGAGTTGTGAAGCATTTTTAAACGTCAGCGGAATTCCGAGAACAATGGAAGAGTTCCGAAGCATTTTTAAACGTCAGCGGAATTCCGAGAACAATGGAAGAGCTCTGAAGCCTTTTTAAATGTCAGCGGAATTCCGAGATCAATGGAAGACTTCTGAAGCATTTTTAAATGTCAGCGGAATTCTGAGAACAATGGAAGAGTTCCGAAGCATTTTTAAACTTCAGCAGAATTCCGAGAACAATGGAAGAATTCTGAAGCATTTTTAAACGTCAGCGGAATTCCAGAACAATGGAAGAGTTCTGAAGCATTTTTAAACGTCAGCGGATTTTGAAAACAATGGAAGATTTCCGAAGCATTTTTAAACGTCAGCGGAATTTGGAGAACAATCGAAGAGTTCCGAAGCATTTTTAAACTTCAACGGAATTTGGAGAACAATCGAAGAGTTCCGAAGCAATTTTAAAAGTCAGCGGAATTCCGAGAACAATGGAAGAGTTGTGAAGCATTTTTAAACGTCAGTGGAATTCCAAGAACAATGGAAGAGTTCCGAAGCATTTTTAAATGTCAGCGGAATTCTGAGAACAATGGAAGAGTTCCGAAGCATTTTTAAACTTCAGCAGAATTCCGAGAACAATGGAAGAGTTCCGAAGCATACTTAAACTTCAGCGGAATTCCGAGAACAATGGAAGAGTTGTGAAGCATTTTTAAACGTCAGTGGAATTCCAAGAACAATGGAAGAGTTCCGAAGCATTTTTAAATGTCAGCGGAATTCCGAGATCAATGGAAGACTTCTGAAGCATTTTTAAATGTCAGCGGAATTCTGAGAACAATGGAAGAGTTCCGAAGCATTTTTAAACTTCAGCAGAATTCCGAGAACAATGGAAGAGTTCCGAAGCATACTTAAACTTCAGCGGAATTCCGAGAACAATGGAAGAATTCTGAAGCATTTTTAAACGTCAGCGGAATTCCAGAACAATGGAAGAGTTCTGAAGCATTTTTAAACGTCAGCGGATTTTGAAAACAATGGAAGATTTCCGAAGCATTTTTAAACGTCAGCGGAATTTGGAGAACAATCGAAGAGTTCCGAAGCATTTTTAAACTTCAACGGAATTTGGAGAACAATCGAAGAGTTCCGAAGCAATTTTAAAAGTCAGCGGAATTCCGAGAACAATGGAAGAGTTGTGAAGCATTTTTAAACGTCAGTGGAATTCCAAGAACAATGGAAGAGTTCCGAAGCATTTTTAAATGTCAGCGGAATTCTGAGAACAATGGAAGAGTTCCGAAGCATTTTTAAACTTCAGCAGAATTCCGAGAACAATGGAAGAGTTCCGAAGCATACTTAAACTTCAGCGGAATTCCGAGAACAATGGAAGAGTTCAGAAGCATTTTTAAAAGTCAGCGGAATTCTGAGAACAATGGAAGAGTTGTGAAGCATTTTTAAACGTCAGCGGAATTCCGAGAACAATGGAAGAGTTCCGAAGCATTTTTAAACGTCAGCGGAATTCCAAGAACAATGGAAGAGTTCTGAAGCCTTTTTAAATGTCAGCGTAATTCCGAGAACAATGGAAGAGTTCCGAAGCATTTTTAAACTTCAGCAGAATTCCGAGAACAATGGAAGAGTTCCAAAGCATTCTTAAACTTCAGCGGAATTCCGAAAACAATGGAAGAGTTCCGAAGCATTTTTAAATGTCAGCGGAATTCCGAGAACAATAGAAGAGTTGTGAAGCATTTTTAAGCGTCAGCGGAATTCCGAGAACAATGGAAGAGTTCCAAAGCATTTTTAAACTTCAGCAGAATTCCGAGAACAATGGAAGAGTTCCGAAGCATTTTTAAACTTCAGCAGAATTCCGAGAACAATGGAAGAGTTCCGAAGCATTCTTAAACTTCAGCGGAATTCCGAAAACAATGGAAGAGTTCCGAATCATTTTTAAATGTCAGCGGAATTCCGAGAACAATTGAAGAGTTGTGAAGCATTTTTAAGCGTCAGCGGAATTCCGACAACAATGGAAGAGTTCCGAAGCATTTTTAAAAGTCAGCGGAATTCTGAGAACAATAGAAGAGTTGTGAAGCATTTTTAAGCGTCAGCGGAATTCCGAGAACAATGGAAGAATTCCGAAGCATTTTTAAACTTCAAAACTTCAGCAGAATTCCGAGAACAATGGAAGAGTTCCGAAGCATTTTTAAACGTCAGCGGAATTCCGAGAACAATGGAAGAGTTCTGAAGCATTTTTAAACGTCAGCGGAATTTTGAAAACAATGGAAGATTTCCGAAGCATTTTTAAACGTCAGCGGAATTCTGCGAACACTGGAAGAGTTCCGAAGCATTTTTAAAAGACAGCGGAATTCTGAGAACAATAGAAGAGTTGTGAAGCATTTTTAAGCGTCAGCGGAATTCCGAGAACAATGGAAGAGTTCCGAAGCATTTTTAAAAGTCAGCGGAATTCCGAGAACAATGGAAGAGTTCAGAAGCATTTTTAAACTTCAGCAGAATTCCTGGATCAATGGAAGAGTTCCGAAGCATTTTTAAAAGTCAGCAGAATTCCGAGAACAATAGAAGGGTACCAAAGCATGTTTAAACTTCACCGGAATTCCGAGAACAATGGAAGAGTTCCGAAGCATTTTTAAACGTCAGCGGAATTTTGAAAACAATGGAAGATTTCCGAAGCATTTTTAAACTTCAGCAGAATTCCTGGATCAATGGAAGAGTTCCGAAGCATTTTTAAAAGTCAGCAGAATTCCGAGAACAATGGAAGAGTTCTGAAGCATTTTTAAACGTCAGCGGAATTTTGAAAACAATGGAAGATTTCCGAAGCATTTTTAAACTTCAGCGGAATTTGGAGAACAATCGAAGAGTTCCGAAGCATTTTTAAAAGTCAGCGGAATTCCGAGAACACTGGAAGAGTTCCGAAGCATTTTTAAACTTCAGCGGAATTTGGAGAACGATCAAAGAGTTCCGAAGCATTTTTAAAAGTCAGCGGAATTCCGAGAACAATGGAAGAGTTGTGAAGCATTTTTAAACGTCAGCGGAATTCCGAGAACAATGGAAGAGTTCCGAAGCATTTTTAAACGTCAGCGGAATTCCGAGAACAATGGAAGAGTTCTGAAGCCTTTTTAAATGTCAGCGGAATTCCGAAAACAATGGAAGACTTCTGAAGCATTTTTAAATGTCAGCGGAATTCTGAGAACAATGGAAGAGTTCCGAAGCATTTTTAAACGTCAGCAGAATTCCGAGAACAATGGAAGAGTTCCGAAGCATACTTAAACTTCAGCGGAATTCCGAGAACAATGGAAGAATTCTGAAGCATTTTTAAAAGTCAGCGGAATACCGAGAACAATGGAAGAGTTGTGAAGCATTTTTAAACATCAGCGGAATTCCAGAACAATGGAAGAGTTCCGAAGCATTTTTAAATGTCAGCGGAATTTCGAGAACAATGGCAGAGTTCTGAAGCATTTTTAAACGTCAGCGGATTTTGAAAACAATGGAAGATTTCCGAAGCATTTTTAAACGTCAGCGGAATTTGGAGAACAATCGAAGAGTTCCGAAGCAATTTTAAAAGTTAGCGGAATTCCGAGAACAATGGAAGAGTTGTGAAGCATTTTTAAACGTCAGTGGAATTCCAAGAACAATGGAAGAGTTCCGAAGCATTTTTAAATGTCAGCGGAATTTCGAGAACAATGGAAGAGTTGTGAAGCATTTTTAAACGTCAGTGGAATTCCAAGAACAATGGAAGAGTTCCGAAGCATTTTTAAATGTCAGCGGAATTCTGAGAACAATGGAAGAGTTCCGAAGCATTTTTAAACTTCAGCAGAATTCCGAGAACAATGGAAGAGTTCCGAAGCATTCTTAAACTTCAGCGGAATTCCGAAAACAATGGAAGAGTTCCGAAGCATTTTTAAATGTCAGCGGAATTCCGAGAACAATAGAAGAGTTGTGAAGCATTTTTAAGCGTCAGCGGAATTCCGAGAACAATGGAAGAGTTCCGAAGCATTTTTAAACTTCAGCAGAATTCCGAGAACAATGGAAGAGTTCCGAAGCATTTTTAAACTTCAGCAGAATTCCGAGAACAATGGAAGAGTTCCGAAGCATTCTTAAACTTCAGCGGAATTCCGAAAACAATGGAAGAGTTCCGAATCATTTTTAAATGTCAGCGGAATTCCGAGAACAATAGAAGAGTTGTGAAGCATTTTTAAGCGTCAGCGGAATTCCGACAACAATGGAAGAGTTCCGAAGCATTTTTAAAAGTCAGCGGAATTCTGAGAACAATAGAAGAGTTGTGAAGCATTTTTAAGCGTCAGCAGAATTCCGAGAACAATGGAAGAATTCCGAAGCATTTTTAAACTTCAAAACTTCAGCAGAATTCCGAGAACAATGGAAGAGTTCCGAAGCATTCTTAAACTTCAGCGGAATTCCGAGAACAATGGAAGAGTTCCGAAGCATTTTTAAAAGTCAGCGGAATTCCGAGAACAATGGAAGAGTTCCGAAGCATTCTTAAACTTCAGCGGAATTCTGAGAACAATGGAAGAGTTCCGAAGCATTTTTAAAAGTCAGCGGAATTCCGAAAACAATGGAAGAGTTCCGAAGCATTTTTAAAAGTCAGCAGAATTCCGAGAACAATAGAAGGGTACCAAAGCATGTTTAAACTTCAGCGGAATTCTGAGAACATTGTAAGAGTTCCGAAGCATTCTTAAACTTCAGCGGAATTCCGAGAACAATGGAAGAGTTCCGAAGCATTTTTAAAAGTCAGCGGAATTCCGAGAACAATGGAAGAGTTCCGAAGCATTTTTAAACGTCAGCGGAATTTTGAAAACAATGAAAGATTTCCGAAGCATTTTTAAACTTCAGCAGAATTCCTGGATCAATGGAAGAGTTCCGAAGCATTATTAAAAGTCAGCAGAATTCCGAGAACAATAAAAGGGTACCAAAGCATGTTTAAACTTCAGCGGAATTCTGAGAACAATGTAAGAGTTCCGAAGCATTTTTAAACTTCACCGGAATTCCGAGAACAATGGAAGAGTTCTGAAGCATTTTTAAACGTCAGCGGAATTTTGAAAACAATGGAAGATTTCCGAAGCATTTTTAAACGTCAGCAGAATTCTGCGAACACTGGAAGAGTTCCGAAGCATTTTTAAACTTCAGCGGAATTTGGAGAACAATCGAAGAGTTCCGAAGCATTTTTAAAAGTCAGCGGAATTCCGAGAACACTGGAAGAGTTCCGAAGCATTTTTAAACTTCAGCGGAATTTGGAGAACAATCAAAGAGTTCCGAAGCTTTTTTAAAAGTCAGCGGAATTCCGAGAACAATGGAAGAGTTGTGAAGCATTTTTAAACGTCAGCGGAATTCCGAGAACAATGGAAGAGTTCCGAAGCATTTTTAAACGTCAGCGGAATTCCGAGAACAATGGAAGAGTTCTGAAGCCTTTTTAAATGTCAGCGGAATTCCGAGAACAATGGAAGACTTCTGAAGCATTTTTAAATGTCAGCGGAATTCTGAGAACAATGGAAGAGTTCCGAAGCATTTTTAAACTTCAGCAGAATTCCGAGAACAATGGAAGAGTTCCGAAGCATACTTAAACTTCAGCGGAATTCCGAGAACAATGGAAGAATTCTGAAGCATTTTTAAAAGTCAGCGGAATACCGAGAACAATGGAAGAGTTGTGAAGCATTTTTAAACGTCAGCGGAATTCCAGAACAATGGAAGAGTTCCGAAGCATTTTTAAATGTCAGCGGAATTCCGAGAACAATGGAAGAGTTCTGAAGCATTTTTAAACGTCATCGGATTTTGAAAACAATGGAAGATTTCCGAAGCATTTTTAAACGTCAGCGGAATTTGGAGAACAATCGAAGAGTTCCGAAGCAATTTTAAAAGTCAGCGGAATTCCGAGAACAATGGAAGAGTTGTGAAGCATTTTTAAACGTCAGTGGAATTCCAAGAACAATGGAAGAGTTCCGAAGCATACTTAAACTTCAGCGGAATTCCGAGAACAATGGAAGAGTTCAGAAGCATTTTTAAAAGTCAGCGGAATTCCGAGAACAATGGAAGAGTTGTGAAGCATTTTTAAACGTCAGCGGAATTCCGAGAACAATGGAAGAGTTCCGAAGCATTTTTAAACGTCAGCGGAATTCCAAGAACAATGGAAGAGTTCTGAAGCCTTTTTAAATGTCAGCGTAATTCCGAGAACAATGGAAGAGTTCCGAAGCATTTTTAAACTTCAGCAGAATTCCGAGAACAATGGAAGAGTTCCGAAGCATTCTTAAACTTCAGCGGAATTCCGAAAACAATGGAAGAGTTCCGAAGCATTTTTAAATGTCAGCGGAATTCCGAGAACAATAGAAGAGTTGTGAAGCATTTTTAAGCGTCAGCGGAATTCCGAGAACAATGGAAGAGTTCCAAAGCATTTTTAAACTTCAGCAGAATTCCGAGAACAATGGAAGAGTTCCGAAGCATTTTTAAACTTCAGCAGAATTCCGAGAACAATGGAAGAGTTCCGAAGCATTCTTAAACTTCAGCGGAATTCCGAAAACAATGGAAGAGTTCCGAATCATTTTTAAATGTCAGCGGAATTCCGAGAACAATTGAAGAGTTGTGAAGCATTTTTAAGCGTCAGCGGAATTCCGACAACAATGGAAGAGTTCCGAAGCATTTTTAAAAGTCAGCGGAATTCTGAGAACAATAGAAGAGTTGTGAAGCATTTTTAAGCGTCAGCGGAATTCCGAGAACAATGGAAGAATTCCGAAGCATTTTTAAACTTCAAAACTTCAGCAGAATTCCGAGAACAATGGAAGAGTTCCGAAGCATTCTTAAACTTCACCGCAATTCCGAGAACAATGGAAGAGTTCCGAAGCATTTTTAAACGTCAGCGGAATTCCGAGAACAATGGAAGAGTTCTGAAGCATTTTTAAACGTCAGCGGAATTTTGAAAACAATGGAAGATTTCCGAAGCATTTTTAAACGTCAGCGGAATTCTGCGAACACTGGAAGAGTTCCGAAGCATTTTAAAAAGTCAGCGGAATTCTGAGAACAATAGAAGAGTTGTGAAGCATTTTTAAGCGTCAGCGGAATTCCGAGAACAATGGAAGAGTTCCGAAGCATTCTTAAACTTCAGCGGAATTCCGAGAACAATGGAAGAGTTCCGAAGCATTTTTAAAAGTCAGCGGAATTCCGAGAACAATAGAAGAGTTCAGAAGCATTTTTAAACTTCAGCAGAATTCCTGGATCAATGGAAGAGTTCCGAAGCATTTTTAAAAGTCAGCAGAATTCCGAGAACAATAGAAGGGTACCAAAGCATGTTTAAACTTCAGAGGAATTCTGAGAACAATGTAAGAGTTCCGAAGCATTTTTAAACTTCACCGGAATTCCGAGAACAATGGAAGAGTTCTGAAGCATTTTTAAACGTCAGCGGAATTTTGAAAACAATGGAAGATTTCCGAAGCATTTTTAAACTTCAGCGGAATTTGGAGAACAATCGAAGAGTTCCGAAGCATTTTTAAAAGTCAGCGGAATTCCGAGAACACTGGAAGAGTTCCGAAGCATTTTTAAACTTCAGCGGAATTTGGAGAACGATCAAAGAGTTCCGAAGCATTTTTAAAAGTCAGCGGAATTCCGAGAACAATGGAAGAGTTGTGAAGCATTTTTAAACGTCAGCGGAATTCCGAGAACAATGGAAGAGTTCCGAAGCATTTTTAAACGTCAGCGGAATTCCGAGAACAATGGAAGAGTTCTGAAGCCTTTTTAAATGTCAGCGGAATTCCGAAAACAATGGAAGACTTCTGAAGCATTTTTAAATGTCAGCGGAATTCTGAGAACAATGGAAGAGTTCCGAAGCATTTTTAAACTTCAGCAGAATTCCGAGAACAATGGAAGAGTTCCGAAGCATACTTAAACTTCAGCGGAATTCCGAGAACAATGGAAGAATTCTGAAGCATTTTTAAAAGTCAGCGGAATACCGAGAACAATGGAAGAGTTCTGAAGCATTTTTAAACGTCAGCGGATTTGGAAAACAATGGAAGATTTCCGAAGCATTTTTAAACGTCAGCGGAATTTGGAGAACAATCGAAGAGTTCCGAAGCAATTTTAAAAGTCAGCGGAATTCCGAGAACAATGGAAGAGTTGTGAAGCATTTTTAAACGTCAGTGGAATTCCAAGAACAATGGAAGAGTTCCGAAGCATTTTTAAATGTCAGCGGAATTTCGAGAACAATGGAAGAGTTGTGAAGCATTTTTAAACGTCAGTGGAATTCCAAGAACAATGGAAGAGTTCCGAAGCATTTTTAAATGTCAGCGGAATTCTGAGAACAATGGAAGAGTTCCGAAGCATTTTTAAATGTCAGCGGAATTCCGAGAACAATAGAAGAGTTGTGAAGCATTTTTAAGCGTCAGCGGAATTCCGAGAACAATGGAAGAGTTCCGAAGCATTTTTAAATGTCAGCGGAATTCCGAGAACAATAGAAGAGTTGTGAAGCATTTTTAAGCGTCAGCGGAATTCCGAGAACAATGGAAGAGTTCCGAAGCATTTTTAAACTTCAGCAGAATTCCGAGAACAATGGAAGAGTTCCGAAGCATTTTTAAACTTCAGCAGAATTCCGAGAACAATGGAAGAGTTCCGAAGCATTCTTAAACTTCAGCGGAATTCCGAAAACAATGGAAGAGTTCCGAATCATTTTTAAATGTCAGCGGAATTCCGAGAACAATAGAAGAGTTGTGAAGCATATTTAAGCGTCAGCGGAATTCCGACAACAATGGAAGAGTTCCGAAGCATTTTTAAAAGTCAGCGGAATTCTGAGAACAATAGAAGAGTTGTGAAGCATTTTTAAGCGTCAGCAGAATTCCGAGAACAATGGAAGAATTCCGAAGCATTTTTAAACTTCAAAACTTCAGCAGAATTCCGAGAACAAAGGAAGAGTTCCGAAGCATTCTTAAACTTCAGCGGAATTCCGAGAACAATGGAAGAGTTCCGAAGCATTTTTAAAAGTCAGCGGAATTCCGAGAACAATGGAAGAGTTACGAAGCATTCTTAAACTTCAGCGGAATTCCGAGTACAATGGAAGAGTTCTGAAGCATTTTTAAAAGTCAGCAGAATTCCGAGAACAATAGAAGGGTACCAAAGCATGTTTAAACTTCAGCGGAATTCTGAGAACAATGTAAGAGTTCCGAAGCATTCTTAAACTTCAGCGGAATTCCGAGAACAATGGAAGAGTTCCGAAGCATTTTTAAAAGTCAGCGGAATTCCGAGAACAATGGAAGAGTTCCGAAGCATTTTTAAACGTCAGCGGAATTTTGAAAACAATGAAAGATTTCCGAAGCATTTTTAAACTTCAGCAGAATTCCTGGATCAATGGAAGAGTTCCGAAGCATTATTAAAAGTCAGCAGAATTCCGAGAACAATAAAAGGGTACCAAAGCATGTTTAAACTTCAGCGGAATTCCGAGAACAATGTAAGAGTTCCGAAGCATTTTTAAACTTCACCGGAATTCCGAGAACAATGGAAGAGTTCTGAAGCATTTTTAAACGTCAGCGGAATTTTGAAAACAATGGAAGATTTCCGAAGCATTTTTAAACGTCAGCAGAATTCTGCGAACACTGGAAGAGTTCCGAAGCATTTTTAAACTTCAGCGGAATTTGGAGAACAATCGAAGAGTTCCGAAGCATTTTTAAAAGTCAGCGGAATTCCGAGAACACTGGAAGAGTTCCGAAGCATTTTTAAACTTCAGCGGAATTTGGAGAACAATCAAAGAGTTCCGAAGCTTTTTTAAAAGTCAGCGGAATTCCGAGAACAATGGAAGAGTTGTGAAGCATTTTTAAACGTCAGCGGAATTCCGAGAACAATGGAAGAGTTCCGAAGCATTTTTAAACGTCAGCGGAATTCCGAGAACAATGGAAGAGTTCTGAAGCCTTTTTAAATGTCAGCGGAATTCCGAGAACAATGGAAGACTTCTGAAGCATTTTTAAATGTCAGCGGAATTCTGAGAACAATGGAAGAGTTCCGAAGAATTTTTAAACTTCAGCAGAATTCCGAGAACAATGGAAGAGTTCCGAAGCATTTTTAAAAGTCAGCAGAATTCCGAGAACAATAGAAGGGTACCAAAGCATGTTTAAACTTCAGCGGAATTCTGAGAACAATGTAAGAGTTCCGAAGCATTCTTAAACTTCAGCGGAATTCCGAGAACAATGGAAGAGTTCCGAAGCATTTTTAAAAGTCAGCGGAATTCCGAGAACAATGGAAGAGTTCCGAAGCATTTTTAAACGTCATCGGAATTTTGAAAACAATGAAAGATTTCCGAAGCATTTTTAAACTTCAGCAGAATTCCTGGATCAATGGAAGAGTTCCGAAGCATTATTAAAAGTCAGCAGAATTCCGAGAACAATAAAAGGGTACCAAAGCATGTTTAAACTTCAGCGGAATTCTGAGAACAATGTAAGAGTTCCGAAGCATTTTTAAACTTCACCGGAATTCCGAGAACAATGGAAGAGTTCTGAAGCATTTTTAAACGTCAGCGGAATTTTGAAAACAATGGAAGATTTCCGAAGCATTTTTAAACGTCAGCAGAATTCTGCGAACACTGGAAGAGTTCCGAAGCATTTTTAAACTTCAGCGGAATTTGGAGAACAATCGAAGAGTTCCGAAGCATTTTTAAAAGTCAGCGGAATTCCGAGAACACTGGAAGAGTTCCGAAGCATTTTTAAACTTCAGCGGAATTTGGAGAACAATCAAAGAGTTCCGAAGCTTTTTTAAAAGTCAGCGGAATTCCGAGAACAATGGAAGAGTTGTGAAGCATTTTTAAACGTCAGCGGAATTCCGAGAACAATGGAAGAGTTCCGAAGCATTTTTAAACGTCAGTGGAATTCCGAGAACAATGGAAGAGTTCCGAAGCATTTTTAAACGTCAGCGGAATTCCGAGAACAATGGAAGAGTTCTGAAGCCTTTTTAAATGTCAGCGGAATTCCGAGAACAATGGAAGACTTCTGAAGCATTTTTAAATGTCAGCGGAATTCTGAGAACAATGGAAGAGTTCCGAAGCATTTTTAAACTTCAGCAGAATTCCGAGAACAATGGAAGAGTTCCGAAGCATACTTAAACTTCAGCGGAATTCCGAGAACAATGGAAGAATTCTGAAGCATTTTTAAAAGTCAGCGGAATACCGAGAACAATGGAAGAGTTGTGAAGCATTTTTAAACGTCAGCGGAATTCCAGAACAATGGAAGAGTTCCGAAGCATTTTTAAATGTCAGCGGAATTCCGAGAACAATGGAAGAGTTCTGAAGCATTTTTAAACGTCATCGGATTTTGAAAACAATGGAAGATTTCCGAAGCATTTTTAAACGTCAGCGGAATTTGGAGAACAATCGAAGAGTTCCGAAGCAATTTTAAAAGTCAGCGGAATTCCGAGAACAATGGAAGAGTTGTGAAGCATTTTTAAACGTCAGTGGAATTCCAAGAACAATGGAAGAGTTCCGAAGCATTTTTAAATGTCAGCGGAATTCCGAGAACAATAGAAGAGTTGTGAAGCATTTTTAAGCGTCAGCGGAATTCCGAGAACAATGGAAGAGTTCCGAAGCATTTTTAAACTTCAGCAGAATTCCGAGAACAATGGAAGAGTTCCGAAGCATTTTTAAACTTCAGCAGAATTCCGAGAACAATGGAAGAGTTCCGAAGCATTCTTAAACTTCAGCGGAATTCCGACAACAATGGAAGGGTTCCGAAGTATTTTTAAAAGTCAGCGGAATTCCGAGAACAATGGAAGAATTCCGAAGCATTTTTAAACTTCAAAACTTCAGCAGAATTCCGAGAACAATGGAAGAGTTCCGAAGCATTCTTAAACTTCAGCGGAATTCCGAGAACAATGGAAGAGTTCCGAAGCATTTTTAAAAGTCAGCGGAATTCCGAGAACAATGGAAGAGTTCCGAAGCATTCTTAAACTTCAGCGGAATTCCGAGTACAATGGAAGAGTTCCGAAGCATTTTTAAAAGTCAGCGGAATTCCGAGAACAATGGAAGAGTTCCGAAGCATTTTTAAAAGTCAGCAGAATTCCGAGAACAATAGAAGGGTACCAAAGCATGTTTAAACTTCAGCGGAATTCTGAGAACAATGGAAGAGTTCTGAAGCATTTTTTAA
Organism: Phyllobates terribilis; assembly: GCF_046119375.1. NCBI lineage: Eukaryota > Metazoa > Chordata > Amphibia > Anura > Dendrobatidae > Phyllobates > Phyllobates terribilis. Next base: position 5,751,967 of record NW_027362788.1, on the reverse strand, counting down.
AGTCAGCAGAATAACGAGAACAATGGAAGAGTTGTGAAGCATTTTTAAACGTCAGTGGAATTCCAAGAACAATGGAAGAGTACTGAAGCATTTTTAAACGTCAGCGGAATTCCGAGAACAATGGAAGAGTTCCGAAGCATTTTTAAATGTAAGCGGAATTCTGAGAACAATGGAAGAGTTCCGAAGCATTTTTAAACTTCAGCAGAATTCCGAGAACAATGGAAGAGTTCCGAAGCATACTTAAACTTCAGCGGAATTCCGAGAACAATGGAAGAGTTTCGAAGCATTTTTAAAAGTCAGCGGAATTCCGAGAACAATAGAAGAGTTGTGAAGCAATTTTAAGAGTCAGCGGAATTCCGAGAACAATGGAAGAGTTCCGAAGCATTTTTAAACGTCAGCGGAATTCCGAGAACAATGGAAGAGTTCCGAAGCATTTTTAAACTTCAGCGGAATTTGGAGAACAATCGAAGAGTTCCGAAGCATTTTTAAAAGTCAGCGGAATTCCGAGAACAATGGAAGCTTTGTGAAGCATTTTTAAACGTCAGCGGAATTCCGAGAACAATGGAAGAGTTCCGAAGCATTTTTAAACGTCAGCGGAATTCCGAGAACAATGGAAGAGTTCTGAAGCCTTTTTAAATGTCAGCGGAATTCCGAGAACAATGGAAAAGTTCCGAAGCATTTTTAAATGTCAGCGGAATTCTGAGAACAATGGAAGAGTTTCGAAGCATTTTTAAAAGTCAGCGGAATTCCGAGAACAATAGAAGAGTTGTGAAGCAATTTTAAGAGTCAGCGGAATTCCGAGAAAAATGGAAGAGTTCCGAAGCATTTTTAAACGTCAGCGGAATTCCGAGAACAATGGAAGAGTTCTGAAGCATTTTTAAAAGTCAGCGGAATTCTGAGAACAATAGAAGAGTTGTGAAGCATTTTTAAGCATCAGCGGAATTCCGAGAACAATGGAAGAATTCCGAAGCATTTTTAAACTTCAAAACTTCAGCGGAATTCTTAGAACAATGGAAGATTTCCAAAGCATTTTTAAAAGTCAGCAGAATTCCAAGAACAATAGAAGGGTACCAAAGCATGTTTAAACTTCAGCGGAATTCTGAGAACAATGTAAGCGTTCCGAAGCATTTTAAAACTTCACCGCAATTCCGAGAACAATGGAAGAGTTCCGAAGCATTTTTAAACGTCAGCGGAATTCCGAGAACAATGGAAGAGTTCCGAAGCATTTTTAAACGTCAGCGGAATTCCGAGAACAATGGAAGAGTTCCGAAGCATTTTTAAACGTCAGCGGAATTCCGAGAACAATGGAAGAGTTCTGAAGCCTTTTTAAATGTCAGCGGAATTCCGAGAACAATGGAAGACTTCTGAAGCATTTTTAAATGTCAGCGGAATTCTGAGAACAATGGAAGAGTTCCGAAGCATTTTTAAACTTCAGCAGAATTCCGAGAACAATGGAAGAGTTCCGAAGAATACTTAAACTTCAGCGGAATTCCGAGAACAATGGAAGAATTCTGAAGCATTTTTAAAAGTCAGCGGAATACCGAGAACAATGGAAGAGTTGTGAAGCATTTTTAAACGTCAGCGGAATTCCAGAACAATGGAAGAGTTCCGAAGCATTTTTAAATGTCAGCGGAATTCCGAGAACAATGGAAGAGTTCTGAAGCATTTTTAAACGTCATCGGATTTTGAAAACAATGGAAGATTTCCGAAGCATTTTTAAACGTCAGCGGAATTTGGAGAACAATCGAAGAGTTCCGAAGCAATTTTAAAAGTCAGCGGAATTCCGAGAACAATGGAAGAGTTGTGAAGCATTTTTAAACGTCAGTGGAATTCCAAGAACAATGGAAGAGTTCCGAAGCATTTTTAAATGTCAGCGGAATTCCGAGAACAATAGAAGAGTTGTGAAGCATTTTTAAGCGTCAGCGGAATTCCGAGAACAATGGAAGAGTTCCGAAGCATTTTTAAACTTCAGCAGAATTCCGAGAACAATGGAAGAGTTCCGAAGCATTTTTAAACTTCAGCAGAATTCCGAGAACAATGGAAGAGTTCCGAAGCATTCTTAAACTTCAGCGGAATTCCGAAAACAATGGAAGAGTTCCGAATCATTTTTAAATGTCAGCGGAATTCCGAGAACAATAGAAGAGTTGTGAAGCATTTTTAAGCGTCAGCGGAATTCCGACAACAATGGAAGGGTTCCGAAGCATTTTTAAAAGTCAGCGGAATTCTGAGAACAATAGAAGAGTTGTGAAGCATTTTTAAGCGTCAGCGGAATTCCGAGAACAATGGAAGAATTCCGAAGCATTTTTAAACTTCAAAACTTCAGCAGAATTCCGAGAACAATGGAAGAGTTCCGAAGCATTCTTAAACTTCAGCGGAATTCCGAGAACAATGGAAGAGTTCCGAAGCATTTTTAAAAGTCAGCGGAATTCCGAGAACAATGGAAGAGTTCCGAAGCATTCTTAAACTTCAGCGGAATTCCGAGTACAATGGAAGAGTTCCGAAGCATTTTTAAAAGTCAGCGGAATTCCGAGAACAATGGAAGAGTTCCGAAGCATTTTTAAAAGTCAGCAGAATTCCGAGAACAATAGAAGGGTACCAAAGCATGTTTAAACTTCAGCGGAATTCTGAGAACAATGGAAGAGTTCTGAAGCATTTTTTAAAGTCAGCGGAATAACGAGAACAATGGAAGAGTTGTGAAGCATTTTTAAACGTCAGTGGAATTCCAAGAACAATGGAAGAGTACTGAAGCATTTTTAAACGTCAGCGGAATTCCGAGAACAATGGAAGAGTTCCGAAGCATTTTTAAATGTAAGCGGAATTCTGAGAACAATGGAAGAGTTCCGAAGCATTTTTAAACTTCAGCAGAATTCCGAGAACAATGGAAGAGTTCCGAAGCATACTTAAACTTCAGCGGAATTCCGAGAACAATGGAAGAGTTTCGAAGCATTTTTAAAAGTCAGCGGAATTCCGAGAACAATAGAAGAGTTGTGAAGCAATTTTAAGAGTCAGCGGAATTCCGAGAACAATGGAAGAGTTCCGAAGCATTTTTAAACGTCAGCGGAATTCCGAGAACAATGGAAGAGTTCCGAAGCATTTTTAAACTTCAGCGGAATTTGGAGAACAATCGAAGAGTTCCAAAGCATTTTTAAAAGTCAGCGGAATTCCGAGAACAATGGAAGCTTTGTGAAGCATTTTTAAACGTCAGCGGAATTCCGAGAACAATGGAAGAGTTCCGAAGCATTTTTAAACGTCAGCGGAATTCCGAGAACAATGGAAGAGTTCTGAAGCCTTTTTAAATGTCAGCGGAATTCCGAGAACAATGGAAAAGTTCCGAAGCATTTTTAAATGTCAGCGGAATTCTGAGAACAAAGGAAGAGTTTCGAAGCATTTTTAAAAGTCAGCGGAATTCCGAGAACAATAGAAGAGTTGTGAAGCAATTTTAAGAGTCAGCGGAATTCCGAGAAAAATGGAAGAGTTCCGAAGCATTTTTAAACGTCAGCGGAATTCCGAGAACAATGGAAGAGTTCTGAAGCATTTTTAAAAGTCAGCGGAATTCTGAGAACAATAGAAGAGTTGTGAAGCATTTTTAAGCGTCAGCGGAATTCCGAGAACAATGGAAGAATTCCGAAGCATTTTTAAACGTCAGCGGAATTCCTAGAACAATGGAAGAGTTCCGAAGCATTTTTAAACGTCAGCGGAATTCCGAGAACAATGGAAGAGTTCCGAAGCATTTTTAAATGTAAGCGGAATTCTGAGAACAATGGAAGAGTTCCGAAGCATTTTTAAACTTCAGCAGAATTCCGAGAACAATGGAAGAGTTCCGAAGCATACTTAAACTTCAGCGGAATTCCGAGAACAATGGAAGAGTTTCGAAGCATTTTTAAACGTCAGCGGAATTCCGAGAACAATGGAAGAGTTCCGAAGCATTTTTAAATGTAAGCGGAATTCTGAGAACAATGGAAGAGTTCCGAAGCATTTTTAAACTTCAGCAGAATTCCGAGAACAATGGAAGAGTTCCGAAGCATACTTAAACTTCAGCGGAATTCCGAGAACAATGGAAGAGTTCCGAAGCATTTTTAAACTTCAGCGGAATTTGGAGAACAATCGAAGAGTTCCGAAGCATTTTTAAAAGTCAGCGGAATTCCGAGAACAATGGAAGCTTTGTGAAGCATTTTTAAACGTCAGCGGAATTCTGAGAATAATGGAAGAGTTCCGAAGCATTTTTAAACGTCAGCGGAATTCCGAGAACAATGGAAGAGTTCTGAAGCCTTTTTAAATGTCAGCGGAATTCCGAGAACAATGGAAAAGTTCCGAAGCATTTTTAAATGTCAGCGGAATTCTGAGAACAATGGAAGAGTTCCGAAGCATTTTTAAACTTCAGCAGAATTCCGAGAACAATGGAAGAGTTACGAAGCATCCTTAATCTTCAGCGGAATTCCGAGAACAATGGAAGAGTTGTGAAGCATTTTTAAACGTCAGCGGAATTCCGAGAACAATGGAAGAGTTCTGAAGCATTTTTAAACGTCAGCGGAATTTTGAAAACAATGGAAGATTTCCGAAGCATTTTTAAACGTCAGCGGAATTCTGCAAACACTGGAAGAGTTCCGAAGCATTTTTAAACTTCAGCGGAATTTGGAGAACAATCGAAGAGTTCCGAAGCATTTTTAAAAGTCAGCGGAATTCCGAGAACAATGGAAGCTTTGTGAAGCATTTTTAAACGTCAGCGGAATTCCGAGAACAATGGAAGAGTTCCGAAGCATTTTTAAACGTCAGCGGAATTCCGAGAACAATGGAAGAGTTCTGAAGCCTTTTTAAATGTCAGCGGAATTCCGAGAACAATGGAAGAGTTCCGAAGCATTTTTAAATGTCAGCGGAATTCTGAGAACAATGGAAGAGTTCCGAAGCATTTTTAAACTTCAGCAGAATTCCGAGAACAATCGAAGAGTTCCGAAGCATACTTAAACTTCAGCAGAATTCCGAGAACAATGGAAGAGTTCTGAAGCATTTTTTAAAGTCAGCGGAATAACGAGAACAATGGAAGAGTTGTGAAGTATTTTTAAACGTCAGTGGAATTCCAAGAACAATGGAAGAGTTCCGAAGCATTTTTAAACGTCAGCGGAATTCCGAGAACAATGGAAGAGTTCCGAAGCATTTTTAAATGTAAGCGGAATTCTGAGAACAATGGAAGAGTTCCGAAGCATTTTTAAACTTCAGCAGAATTCCGAGAACAATGGAAGAGTTCCGAAGCATACTTAAACTTCAGCGGAATTCCGAGAACAATGGAAGAGTTTCGAAGCATTTTTAAAAGTCAGCGGAATTCCGAGAACAATAGAAGAGTTGTGAAGCAATTTTAAGAGTCAGCGGAATTCCGAGAACAATGGAAGAGTTCCGAAGCATTTTTAAACGTCAGCGGAATTCCGAGAACAATGGAAGAGTTCCGAAGCATTTTTAAACTTCAGCGGAATTTGGAGAACAATCGAAGAGTTCCGAAGCATTTTTAAATGTCAGCGGAATTCCGAGAACAATGGAAGCTTTGAGAAGCATTTTTAAACGTCAGCGGAATTCCGAGAACAATGGAAGAGTTCCGAAGCATTTTTAAACGTCAGCGGAATTCCGAGAACAATGGAAGAGTTCTGAAGCCTTTTTAAATGTCAGCGGAATTCCGAGAACAATGGAAAAGTTCCGAAGCATTTTTAAATGTCAGCGGAATTCTGAGAACAATGGAAGAGTTCCGAAGCATTTTTAAACTTCAGCAGAATTCCGAGAACAATGGAAGAGTTCCGAAGCATACTTAATCTTCAGCGGATTTCCGAGAACAATGGAAGAGTTTCGAAGCATTTTTAAAAGTCAGCGGAATTCCGAGAACAATAGAAGAGTTGTGAAGCAATTTTAAGAGTCAGCGGAATTCCGAGAACAATGGAAGAGTTCCGAAGCATTTTTAAACGTCAGCGGAATTCCGAGAACAATGGAAGAGTTCTGAAGCATTTTTAAAAGTCAGCGGAATTCTGAGAACAAGAGAAGAGTTGTGAAGCATTTTTAAGCGTCAGCGGAATTCCGAGAACAATGGAAGAATTCCGAAGCATTTTTAAACTTCAAAACTTCAGCGGAATTCTTAGAACAATGGAAGAGTTCCAAAGCATTTTTAAAAGTCATCAGAATTCCGAGAACAAAAGAAGGGTACCAAAGCATGTTTAAACTTCAGCGGAATTCTGAGAACAATGTAAGCGTTCCGAAGCATTTTTAAACTTCACCGCAATTCCGAGAACAATGGAAGAGTTCCGAAGCATTTTTAAACGTCAGCGGAATTCCGAGAACAATGGAAGAGTTCCGAAGCATTTTTAAACGTCAGCGGAATTCCGAGAACAATGGAAGAGTTCCGAAGCATTTTTAAATGTAAGCGGAATTCTGAGAACAATGGAAGAGTTCCGAAGCATTTTTAAACTTCAGCAGAATTCCGAGAACAATGGAAGAGTTCCGAAGCATACTTAAACTTTAGCGGAATTCCGAGAACAATGGAAGAGTTTCGAAGCATTTTTAAAAGTCAGCGGAATTCCGAGAACAATAGAAGAGTTGTGAAGCAATTTTAAGAGTCAGCGGAATTCCGAGAACAATGGAAGATTTCCGAAGCATTTTTAAACGTCAGCGGAATTCCGAGAACAATGGAAGAGTTCCGAAGCATTTTTAAACTTCAGCGGAATTTGGAGAACAATCGAAGAGTTCCGAAGCATTTTTAAAAGTCAGCGGAATTCCGAGAACAAAAGAAGAGTTGTGAAGCATTTTTAAGCGTCAGCGGAATTCCGAGAACAATGGAAGAGTTCCGAAGCATTTTTAAACTTCAGCAGAATTCCGAGAACAATGGAAGAGTTCCGAAGCATTTTTAAACTTCAGCAGAATTCCGAGAACAATGGAAGAGTTCCGAAGCATTCTTAAACTTCAGCGGAATTCCGAAAACAATGGAAGAGTTCCGAATCATTTTTAAATGTCAGCGGAATTCCGAGAACAATAGAAGAGTTGTGAAGCATTTTTAAGCGTCAGCGGAATTCCGACAACAATGGAAGAGTTCCGAAGCATTTTTAAAAGTCAGCGGAATTCTGAGAACAATAGAAGAGTTGTGAAGCATTTTTAAGCGTCAGCGGAATTCCGAGAACAATGGAAGAATTCCGAAGCATTTTTAAACTTCAAAACTTCAGCAGAATTCCGAGAACAATGGAAGAGTTCCGAAGCATTCTTAAACTTCAGCGGAATTCCGAGAACAATGGAAGAGTTCCGAAGCATTTTTAAAAGTCAGCGGAATTCCGAGAACAATGGAAGAGTTCCGAAGCATTCTTAAACTTCAGCGGAATTCCGAGTACAATGGAAGAGTTCCGAAGCATTTTTAAAAGTCAGCGGAATTCCGAGAACAATGGAAGAGTTCCGAAGCATTTTTAAAAGTCAGCAGAATTCCGAGAACAATAGAAGGGTACCAAAGCATGTTTAAACTTCAGCGGAATTCTGAGAACAATGGAAGAGTTCTGAAGCATTTTTTAAAGTCAGCGGAATAACGAGAACAATGGAAGAGTTGTGAAGCATTTTTAAACGTCAGTGGAATTCCAAGAACAATGGAAGAGTACTGAAGCATTTTTAAACGTCAGCGGAATTCCGAGAACAATGGAAGAGTTCCGAAGCATTTTTAAATGTAAGCGGAATTCTGAGAACAATGGAAGAGTTCCGAAGCATTTTTAAACTTCAGCAGAATTCCGAGAACAATGGAAGAGTTCCGAAGCATACTTAAACTTCAGCGGAATTCCGAGAACAATGGAAGAGTTTCGAAGCATTTTTAAAAGTCAGCGGAATTCCGAGAACAATAGAAGAGTTGTGAAGCAATTTTAAGAGTCAGCGGAATTCCGAGAACAATGGAAGAGTTCCGAAGCATTTTTAAACGTCAGCGGAATTCCCAGAACAATGGAAGAGTTGTGAAGCATTTTTAAACGTCAGCGGAATTCCGAGAACAATGGAAGAGTTCTGAAGCATTTTTAAACGTCAGCGGAATTTTGAAAACAATGGAAGATTTCCGAAGCATTTTTAAACGTCAGCGGAATTCTGCGAACACTGGAAGAGTTCCGAAGCATTTTTAAACTTCAGCGGAATTTGGAGAACAATCGAAGAGTTCCGAAGCATTTTTAAAAGTCAGCGGAATTCCGAGAACAATGGAAGCTTTGTGAAGCATTTTTAAACGTCAGCGGAATTCCGAGAACAATGGAAGAGTTCCGAAGCATTTTTAAACGTCAGCGGAATTCCGAGAACAATGGAAGAGTTCTGAAGCCTTTTTAAATGTCAGCGGAATTCCGAGAACAATGGAAGAGTTCCGAAGCATTTTTAAATGTCAGCGGAATTCTGAGAACAATGGAAGAGTTCCGAAGCATTTTTAAACTTCAGCAGAATTCCGAGAACAATCGAAGAGTTCCGAAGCATACTTAAACTTCAGCAGAATTCCGAGAACAATGGAAGAGTTCTGAAGCATTTTTTAAAGTCAGCGGAATAACGAGAACAATGGAAGAGTTGTGAAGTATTTTTAAACGTCAGTGGAATTCCAAGAACAATGGAAGAGTTCCGAAGCATTTTTAAACGTCAGCGGAATTCCGAGAACAATGGAAGAGTTCCGAAGCATTTTTAAATGTAAGCGGAATTCTGAGAACAATGGAAGAGTTCCGAAGCATTTTTAAACTTCAGCAGAATTCCGAGAACAATGGAAGAGTTCCGAAGCATACTTAAACTTCAGCGGAATTCCGAGAACAATGGAAGAGTTTCGAAGCATTTTTAAAAGTCAGCGGAATTCCGAGAACAATAGAAGAGTTGTGAAGCAATTTTAAGAGTCAGCGGAATTCCGAGAACAATGGAAGAGTTCCGAAGCATTTTTAAATGTAAGCGGAATTCTGAGAACAATGGAAGAGTTCCGAAGCATTTTTAAACTTCAGCAGAATTCCGAGAACAATGGAAGAGTTCCGAAGCATACTTATACTTCAGCGGAATTCCGAGAACAATGGAAGAGTTTCGAAGCATTTTTAAAAGTCAGCGGAATTCCGAGAACAATAGAAGAGTTGTGAAGCAATTTTAAGAGTCAGCGGAATTCCGAGAACAATGGAAGAGTTCCGAAGCATTTTTAAACGTCAGCGGAATTCCCAGAACAATGGAAGAGTTGTGAAGCATTTTTAAACGTCAGCGGAATTCCGAGAACAATGGAAGAGTTCTGAAGCATTTTTAAACGTCAGCGGAATTTTGAAAACAATGGAAGATTTCCGAAGCATTTTTAAACGTCAGCGGAATTCTGCGAACACTGGAAGAGTTCCGAAGCATTTTTAAACTTCAGCGGAATTTGGAGAACAATCGAAGAGTTCCGAAGCATTTTTAAAAGTCAGCGGAATTCCGAGAACAATGGAAGCTTTGTGAAGCATTTTTAAACGTCAGCGGAATTCCGAGAACAATGGAAGAGTTCCGAAGCATTTTTAAACGTCAGCGGAATTCCGAGAACAATGGAAGAGTTCTGAAGCCTTTTTAAATGTCAGCGGAATTCCGAGAACAATGGAAGAGTTCCGAAGCATTTTTAAATGTCAGCGGAATTCTGAGAACAATGGAAGAGTTCCGAAGCATTTTTAAACTTCAGCAGAATTCCGAGAACAATCGAAGAGTTCCGAAGCATACTTAAACTTCAGCAGAATTCCGAGAACAATGGAAGAGTTCTGAAGCATTTTTTAAAGTCAGCGGAATAACGAGAACAATGGAAGAGTTGTGAAGTATTTTTAAACGTCAGTGGAATTCCAAGAACAATGGAAGAGTTCCGAAGCATTTTTAAACGTCAGCGGAATTCCGAGAACAATGGAAGAGTTCCGAAGCATTTTTAAATGTAAGCGGAATTCTGAGAACAATGGAAGAGTTCCGAAGCATTTTTAAACTTCAGCAGAATTCCGAGAACAATGGAAGAGTTCCGAAGCATACTTAAACTTCAGCGGAATTCCGAGAACAATGGAAGAGTTTCGAAGCATTTTTAAAAGTCAGCGGAATTCCGAGAACAATAGAAGAGTTGTGAAGCAATTTTAAGAGTCAGCGGAATTCCGAGAACAATGGAAGAGTTCCGAAGCATTTTTAAATGTAAGCGGAATTCTGAGAACAATGGAAGAGTTCCGAAGCATTTTTAAACTTCAGCAGAATTCCGAGAACAATGGAAGAGTTCCGAAGCATACTTAAACTTCAGCGGAATTCCGAGAACAATGGAAGAGTTTCGAAGCATTTTTAAAAGTCAGCGGAATTCCGAGAACAATAGAAGAGTTGTGAAGCAATTTTAAGAGTCAGCGGAATTCCGAGAACAATGGAAGAGTTCCGAAGCATTTTTAAACGTCAGCGGAATTCCGAGAACAATGGAAGAGTTCCGAAGCATTTTTAAACTTCAGCGGAATTTGGAGAACAATCGAAGAGTTCCGAAGCATTTTTAAAAGTCAGCGGAATTCCGAGAACAATGGAAGCTTTGTGAAGCATTTTTAAACGTCAGCGGAATTCCGAGAACAATGGAAGAGTTCCGAAGCATTTTTAAACGTCAGCGGAATTCCGAGAACAATGGAAGAGTTCTGAAGCCTTTTTAAATGTCAGCGGAATTCCGAGAACAATGGAAAAGTTCCGAAGCATTTTTAAATGTCAGCGGAATTCTGAGAACAAAGGAAGAGTTTCGAAGCATTTTTAAAAGTCAGCGGAATTGCGAGAACAATAGAAGAGTTGTGAAGCAATTTTAAGAGTCAGCGGAATTCCGAGAAAAATGGAAGAGTTCCGAAGCATTTTTAAACGTCAGCGGAATTCCGAGAACAATGGAAGAGTTCTGAAGCATTTTTAAAAGTCAGCGGAATTCTGAGAACAATAGAAGAGTTGTGAAGCATTTTTAAGCGTCAGCGGAATTCCGAGAACAATGGAAGAATTCCGAAGCATTTTTAAACGTCAGCGGAATTCCTAGAACAATGGAAGAGTTCCGAAGCATTTTTAAACGTCAGCGGAATTCCGAGAACAATGGAAGAGTTCCGAAGCATTTTGAAATGTAAGCGGAATTCTGAGAACAATGGAAGAGTTCCGAAGCATTTTTAAATGTAAGCGGAATTCTGAGAACAATGGAAGAGTTCCGAAGCATTTTTAAACTTCAGCAGAATTCCGAGAACAATGGAAGAGTTCCGAAGCATACTTAAACTTCAGCGGAATTCCGAGAACAATGGAAGAGTTCCGAAGCATTTTTAAACTTCAGCGGAATTTGGAGAACAATCGAAGAGTTCCGAAGCATTTTTAAAAGTCAGCGGAATTCCGAGAACAATGGAAGCTTTGTGAAGCATTTTTAAACGTCAGCGGAATTCTGAGAATAATGGAAGAGTTCCGAAGCATTTTTAAACGTCAGCGGAATTCCGAGAACAATGGAAGAGTTCTGAAGCCTTTTTAAATGTCAGCGGAATTCCGAGAACAATGGAAAAGTTCCGAAGCATTTTTAAATGTCAGCGGAATTCTGAGAACAATGGAAGAGTTCCGAAGCATTTTTAAACTTCAGCAGAATTCCGAGAACAATGGAAGAGTTACGAAGCATCCTTAATCTTCAGCGGAATTCCGAGAACAATGGAAGAGTTGTGAAGCATTTTTAAACGTCAGCGGAATTCCGAGAACAATGGAAGAGTTCTGAAGCATTTTTAAACGTCAGCGGAATTTTGAAAACAATGGAAGATTTCCGAAGCATTTTTAAACGTCAGCGGAATTCTGCGAACACTGGAAGAGTTCCGAAGCATTTTTAAACTTCAGCGGAATTTGGAGAACAATCGAAGAGTTCCGAAGCATTTTTAAAAGTCAGCGGAATTCCGAGAACAATGGAAGCTTTGTGAAGCATTTTTAAACGTCAGCGGAATTCCGAGAACAATGGAAGAGTTCCGAAGCATTTTTAAACGTCAGCGGAATTCCGAGAACAATGGAAGAGTTCTGAAGCCTTTTTAAATGTCAGCGGAATTCCGAGAACAATGGAAGAGTTCCGAAGCATTTTTAAATGTCAGCGGAATTCTGAGAACAATGGAAGAGTTCCGAAGCATTTTTAAACTTCAGCAGAATTCCGAGAACAATCGAAGAGTTCCGAAGCATACTTAAACTTCAGCAGAATTCCGAGAACAATGGAAGAGTTCTGAAGCATTTTTTAAAGTCAGCGGAATAACGAGAACAATGGAAGAGTTGTGAAGTATTTTTAAACGTCAGTGGAATTCCAAGAACAATGGAAGAGTTCCGAAGCATTTTTAAACGTCAGCGGAATTCCGAGAACAATGGAAGAGTTCCGAAGCATTTTTAAATGTAAGCGGAATTCTGAGAACAATGGAAGAGTTCCGAAGCATTTTTAAACTTCAGCAGAATTCCGAGAACAATGGAAGAGTTCCGAAGCATACTTAAACTTCAGCGGAATTCCGAGAACAATGGAAGAGTTTCGAAGCATTTTTAAAAGTCAGCGGAATTCCGAGAACAATAGAAGAGTTGTGAAGCAATTTTAAGAGTCAGCGGAATTCCGAGAACAATGGAAGAGTTCCGAAGCATTTTTAAACGTCAGCGGAATTCCGAGAACAATGGAAGAGTTCCGAAGCATTTTTAAACTTCAGCGGAATTTGGAGAACAATCGAAGAGTTCCGAAGCATTTTTAAATGTCAGCGGAATTCCGAGAACAATGGAAGCTTTGAGAAGCATTTTTAAACGTCAGCGGAATTCCGAGAACAATGGAAGAGTTCCGAAGCATTTTTAAACGTCAGCGGAATTCCGAGAACAATGGAAGAGTTCTGAAGCCTTTTTAAATGTCAGCGGAATTCCGAGAACAATGGAAAAGTTCCGAAGCATTTTTAAATGTCAGCGGAATTCTGAGAACAATGGAAGAGTTCCGAAGCATTTTTAAACTTCAGCAGAATTCCGAGAACAATGGAAGAGTTCCGAAGCATACTTAATCTTCAGCGGATTTCCGAGAACAATGGAAGAGTTTCGAAGCATTTTTAAAAGTCAGCGGAATTCCGAGAACAATAGAAGAGTTGTGAAGCAATTTTAAGAGTCAGCGGAATTCCGAGAACAATGGAAGAGTTCCGAAGCATTTTTAAACGTCAGCGGAATTCCGAGAACAATGGAAGAGTTCTGAAGCATTTTTAAAAGTCAGCGGAATTCTGAGAACAAGAGAAGAGTTGTGAAGCATTTTTAAGCGTCAGCGGAATTCCGAGAACAATGGAAGAATTCCGAAGCATTTTTAAACTTCAAAACTTCAGCGGAATTCTTAGAACAATGGAAGAGTTCCAAAGCATTTTTAAAAGTCAGCAGAATTCCGAGAACAAAAGAAGGGTACCAAAGCATGTTTAAACTTCAGCGGAATTCTGAGAACAATGTAAGCGTTCCGAAGCATTTTTAAACTTCACCGCAATTCCGAGAACAATGGAAGAGTTCCGAAGCATTTTTAAACGTCAGCGGAATTCCGAGAACAATGGAAGAGTTCCGAAGCATTTTTAAACGTCAGCGGAATTCCGAGAACAATGGAAGAGTTCCGAAGCATTTTTAAATGTAAGCGGAATTCTGAGAACAATGGAAGAGTTCCGAAGCATTTTTAAACTTCAGCAGAATTCCGAGAACAATGGAAGAGTTCCGAAGCATACTTAAACTTTAGCGGAATTCCGAGAACAATGGAAGAGTTTCGAAGCATTTTTAAAAGTCAGCGGAATTCCGAGAACAATAGAAGAGTTGTGAAGCAATTTTAAGAGTCAGCGGAATTCCGAGAACAATGGAAGATTTCCGAAGCATTTTTAAACGTCAGCGGAATTCCGAGAACAATGGAAGAGTTCCGAAGCATTTTTAAACTTCAGCGGAATTTGGAGAACAATCGAAGAGTTCCGAAGCATTTTTAAAAGTCAGCGGAATTCCGAGAACAATAGAAGAGTTGTGAAGCATTTTTAAGCGTCAGCGGAATTCCGAGAACAATGGAAGAGTTCCGAAGCATTTTTAAACTTCAGCAGAATTCCGAGAACAATGGAAGAGTTCCGAAGCATTTTTAAACTTCAGCAGAATTCCGAGAACAATGGAAGAGTTCCGAAGCATTCTTAAACTTCAGCGGAATTCCGAAAACAATGGAAGAGTTCCGAATCATTTTTAAATGTCAGCGGAATTCCGAGAACAATAGAAGAGTTGTGAAGCATTTTTAAGCGTCAGCGGAATTCCGACAACAATGGAAGAGTTCCGAAGCATTTTTAAAAGTCAGTGGAATTCTGAGAACAATAGAAGAGTTGTGAAGCATTTTTAAGCGTCAGCGGAATTCCGAGAACAATGGAAGAATTCCGAAGCATTTTTAAACTTCAAAACTTCAGCAGAATTCCGAGAACAATGGAAGAGTTCCGAAGCATTCTTAAACTTCAGCGGAATTCCGAGAACAATGGAAGAGTTCCGAAGCATTTTTAAAAGTCAGCGGAATTCCGAGAACAATGGAAGAGTTCCGAAGCATTCTTAAACTTCAGCGGAATTCCGAGTACAATGGAAGAGTTCCGAAGCATTTTTAAAAGTCAGCGGAATTCCGAGAACAATGGAAGAGTTCCGAAGCATTTTTAAAAGTCAGCAGAATTCCGAGAACAATAGAAGGGTACCAAAGCATGTTTAAACTTCAGCGGAATTCTGAGAACAATGGAAGAGTTCTGAAGCATTATTTAAAGTCAGCGGAATAACGAGAACAATGGAAGAGTTGTGAAGCATTTTTAAACGTCAGTGGAATTCCAAGAACAATGGAAGAGTACTGAAGCATTTTTAAACGTCAGCGGAATTCCGAGAACAATGGAAGAGTTCCGAAGCATTTTTAAATGTAAGCGGAATTCTGAGAACAATGGAAGAGTTCCGAAGCATTTTTAAACTTCAGCAGAATTCCGAGAACAATGGAAGAGTTCCGAAGCATACTTAAACTTCAGCGGAATTCCGAGAACAATGGAAGAGTTTCGAAGCATTTTTAAAAGTCAGCGGAATTCCGAGAACAATAGAAGAGTTGTGAAGCAATTTTAAGAGTCAGCGGAATTCCGAGAACAATGGAAGAGTTCCGAAGCATTTTTAAACGTCAGCGGAATTCCGAGAACAATGGAAGAGTTCCGAAGCATTTTTAAACTTCAGCGGAATTTGGAGAACAATCGAAGAGTTCCGAAGCATTTTTAAAAGTCAGCGGAATTCCGAGAACAATGGAAGCTTTGTGAAGCATTTTTAAACGTCAGCGGAATTCCGAGAACAATGGAAGAGTTCCGAAGCATTTTTAAACGTCAGCGGAATTCCGAGAACAATGGAAGAGTTCTGAAGCCTTTTTAAATGTCAGCGGAATTCCGAGAACAATGGAAAAGTTCCGAAGCATTTTTAAATGTCAGCGGAATTCTGAGAACAAAGGAAGAGTTTCGAAGCATTTTTAAAAGTCAGCGGAATTCCGAGAACAATAGAAGAGTTGTGAAGCAATTTTAAGAGTCAGCGGAATTCCGAAAAAAATGGAAGAGTTCCGAAGCATTTTTAAACGTCAGCGGAATTCCGAGAACAATGGAAGAGTTCTGAAGCATTTTTAAAAGTCAGCGGAATTCTGAGAACAATGGAAGAGTTCCGAAGCATTTTTAAACTTCAGCAGAATTCCGAGAACAATGGAAGAGTTCCGAAGCATACTTAAACTTCAGCGGAATTCCGAGAACAATGGAAGAGTTCCGAAGCATTTTTAAACTTCAGCGGAATTTGGAGAACAATCGAAGAGTTCCGAAGCATTTTTAAAAGTCAGCGGAATTCCGAGAACAATGGAAGCTTTGTGAAGCATTTTTAAACATCAGCGGAATTCTGAGAATAATGGAAGAGTTCCGAAGCATTTTTAAACGTCAGCGGAATTCCGAGAACAATGGAAGAGTTCTGAAGCCTTTTTAAATGTCAGCGGAATTCCGAGAACAATGGAAAAGTTCCGAAGCATTTTTAAATGTCAGCGGAATTCTGAGAACAATGGAAGAGTTCCGAAGCATTTTTAAACTTCAGCAGAATTCCGAGAACAATGGAAGAGTTACGAAGCATCCTTAATCTTCAGCGGAATTCCGAGAACAATGGAAGAGTTGTGAAGCATTTTTAAACGTCAGCGGAATTCCGAGAACAATGGAAGAGTTCTGAAGCATTTTTAAACGTCAGCGGAATTTTGAAAACAATGGAAGATTTCCGAAGCATTTTTAAACGTCAGCGGAATTCTGCGAACACTGGAAGAGTTCCGAAGCATTTTTAAACTTCAGCGGAATTTGGAGAACAATCGAAGAGTTCCGAAGCATTTTTAAAAGTCAGCGGAATTCCGAGAACAATGGAAGCTTTGTGAAGCATTTTTAAACGTCAGCGGAATTCCGAGAACAATGGAAGAGTTCCGAAGCATTTTTAAACGTCAGCGGAATTCCGAGAACAATGGAAGAGTTCTGAAGCCTTTTTAAATGTCAGCGGAATTCCGAGAACAATGGAAGAGTTCCGAAGCATTTTTAAATGTCAGCGGAATTCTGAGAACAATGGAAGAGTTCCGAAGCATTTTTAAATGTCAGCGGAATTCTGAGAACAATGGAAGAGTTCCGAAGCATTTTTAAACTTCAGCAGAATTCCGAGAACAATGGACGAGTTCCGAAGCATACTTAATCTTCAGCGGATTTCCGAGAACAATGGAAGAGTTTCGAAGCATTTTTAAAAGTCAGCGGAATTCCGAGAACAATAGAAGAGTTGTGAAGCAATTTTAAGAGTCAGCGGAATTCCGAGAACAATGGAAGAGTTCCGAAGCATTTTTAAACGTCAGCGGAATTCCGAGAACAATGGAAGAGTTCTGAAGCATTTTTAAAAGTCAGCGGAATTCTGAGAACAAGAGAAGAGTTGTGAAGCATTTTTAAGCGTCAGCGGAATTCCGAGAACAATGGAAGAATTCCGAAGCATTTTTAAACTTCAAAACTTCAGCGGAATTCTTAGAACAATGGAAGAGTTCCAAAGCATTTTTAAAAGTCAGCAGAATTCCGAGAACAAAAGAAGGGTACCAAAGCATGTTTAAACTTCAGCGGAATTCTGAGAACAATGTAAGCGTTCCGAAGCATTTTTAAACGTCAGCGGAATTCCGAGAACAATGGAAGAGTTCCGAAGCATTTTTAAATGTAAGCGGAATTCTGAGAACAATGGAAGAGTTCCGAAGCATTTTTAAACTTCAGCAGAATTCCGAGAACAATGGAAGAGTTCCGAAGCATACTTAAACTTTAGCGGAATTCCGAGAACAATGGAAGAGTTTCGAAGCATTTTTAAAAGTCAGCGGAATTCCGAGAACAATAGAAGAGTTGTGAAGCAATTTTAAGAGTCAGCGGAATTCCGAGAACAATGGAAGATTTCCGAAGCATTTTTAAACGTCAGCGGAATTCCGAGAACAATGGAAGAGTTCCGAAGCATTTTTAAACTTCAGCGGAATTTGGAGAACAATCGAAGAGTTCCGAAGCATTTTTAAAAGTCAGCGGAATTCCGAGAACAATAGAAGAGTTGTGAAGCATTTTTAAGCGTCAGCGGAATTCCGAGAACAATGGAAGAGTTCCGAAGCATTTTTAAACTTCAGCAGAATTCCGAGAACAATGGAAGAGTTCCGAAGCATTTTTAAACTTCAGCAGAATTCCGAGAACAATGGAAGAGTTCCGAAGCATTCTTAAACTTCAGCGGAATTCCGAAAACAATGGAAGAGTTCCGAATCATTTTTAAATGTCAGCGGAATTCCGAGAACAATAGAAGAGTTGTGAAGCATTTTTAAGCGTCAGCGGAATTCCGACAACAATGGAAGAGTTCCGAAGCATTTTTAAAAGTCAGCGGAATTCTGAGAACAATAGAAGAGTTGTGAAGCATTTTTAAGCGTCAGCGGAATTCCGAGAACAATGGAAGAATTCCGAAGCATTTTTAAACTTCAAAACTTCAGCAGAATTCCGAGAACAATGGAAGAGTTCCGAAGCATTCTTAAACTTCAGCGGAATTCCGAGAACAATGGAAGAGTTCCGAAGCATTTTTAAAAGTCAGCGGAATTCCGAGAACAATGGAAGAGTTCCGAAGCATTCTTAAACTTCAGCGGAATTCCGAGTACAATGGAAGAGTTCCGAAGCATTTTTAAAAGTCAGCGGAATTCCGAGAACAATGGAAGAGTTCCGAAGCATTTTTAAAAGTCAGCAGAATTCCGAGAACAATAGAAGGGTACCAAAGCATGTTTAAACTTCAGCGGAATTCTGAGAACAATGGAAGAGTTCTGAAGCATTTTTTAAAGTCAGCGGAATAACGAGAACAATGGAAGAGTTGTGAAGCATTTTTAAACGTCAGTGGAATTCCAAGAACAATGGAAGAGTACTGAAGCATTTTTAAACGTCAGCGGAATTCCGAGAACAATGGAAGAGTTCCGAAGCATTTTTAAATGTAAGCGGAATTCTGAGAACAATGGAAGAGTTCCGAAGCATTTTTAAACTTCAGCAGAATTCCGAGAACAATGGAAGAGTTCCGAAGCATACTTAAACTTCAGCGGAATTCCGAGAACAATGGAAGAGTTTCGAAGCATTTTTAAAAGTCAGCGGAATTCCGAGAACAATAGAAGAGTTGTGAAGCAATTTTAAGAGTCAGCGGAATTCCGAGAACAATGGAAGAGTTCCGAAGCATTTTTAAACGTCAGCGGAATTCCGAGAACAATGGAAGAGTTCCGAAGCATTTTTAAACTTCAGCGGAATTTGGAGAACAATCGAAGAGTTCCGAAGCATTTTTAAAAGTCAGCGGAATTCCGAGAACAATGGAAGCTTTGTGAAGCATTTTTAAACGTCAGCGGAATTCCGAGAACAATGGAAGAGTTCCGAAGCATTTTTAAACGTCAGCGGAATTCCGAGAACAATGGAAGAGTTCTGAAGCCTTTTTAAATGTCAGCGGAATTCCGAGAACAATGGAAAAGTTCCGAAGCATTTTTAAATGTCAGCGGAATTCTGAGAACAAAGGAAGAGTTTCGAAGCATTTTTAAAAGTCAGCGGAATTCCGAGAACAATAGAAGAGTTGTGAAGCAATTTTAAGAGTCAGCGGAATTCCGAGAAAAATGGAAGAGTTCCGAAGCATTTTTAAACGTCAGCGGAATTCCGAGAACAATGGAAGAGTTCTGAAGCATTTTTAAAAGTCAGCGGAATTCTGAGAACAATAGAAGAGTTGTGAAGCATTTTTAAGCGTCAGCGGAATTCCGAGAACAATGGAAGAATTCCGAAGCATTTTTAAACGTCAGCGGAATTCCTAGAACAATGGAAGAGTTCCGAAGCATTTTTAAACGTCAGCGGAATTCCGAGAACAATGGAAGAGTTCCGAAGCATTTTTAAATGTAAGCGGAATTCTGAGAACAATGGAAGAGTTCCGAAGCATTTTTAAACTTCAGCAGAATTCCGAGAACAATGGAAGAGTTCCGAAGCATACTTAAACTTCAGCGGAATTCCGAGAACAATGGAAGAGTTCCGAAGCATTTTTAAATGTAAGCGGAATTCTGAGAACAATGGAAGAGTTCCGAAGCATTTTTAAACTTCAGCAGAATTCCGAGAACAATGGAAGAGTTCCGAAGCATACTTAAACTTCAGCGGAATTCCGAGAACAATGGAAGAGTTCCGAAGCATTTTTAAACTTCAGCGGAATTTGGAGAACAATCGAAGAGTTCCGAAGCATTTTTAAAAGTCAGCGGAATTCCGAGAACACTGGAAGAGTTCCGAAGCATTTTTAAACTTCAGCGGAATTTGGAGAACAATCAAAGAGTTCCGAAGCTTTTTTAAAAGTCAGCGGAATTCCGAGAACAATGGAAGAGTTGTGAAGCATTTTTAAACGTCAGCGGAATTCCGAGAACAATGGAAGAGTTCCGAAGCATTTTTAAACGTCAGCGGAATTCCGAGAACAATGGAAGAGTTCTGAAGCCTTTTTAAATGTCAGCGGAATTCCGAGAACAATGGAAGACTTCTGAAGCATTTTTAAATGTCAGCGGAATTCTGAGAACAATGGAAGAGTTCCGAAGAATTTTTAAACTTCAGCAGAATTCCGAGAACAATAGAAGGGTACCAAAGCATGTTTAAACTTCAGCGGAATTCTGAGAAC
Organism: Phyllobates terribilis; assembly: GCF_046119375.1. Lineage (NCBI taxonomy): Eukaryota > Metazoa > Chordata > Amphibia > Anura > Dendrobatidae > Phyllobates > Phyllobates terribilis. The sequence continues at coordinate 5,731,843 of NW_027362788.1, read as the reverse complement.
AATGTAAGAGTTCCGAAGCATTCTTAAACTTCAGCGGAATTCCGAGAACAATGGAAGAGTTCCGAAGCATTTTTAAAAGTCAGCGGAATTCCGAGAACAATGGAAGAGTTCCGAAGCATTTTTAAACGTCAGCGGAATTTTGAAAACAATGAAAGATTTCCGAAGTATTTTTAAACTTCAGCAGAATTCCTGGATCAATGGAAGAGTTCCGAAGCATTATTAAAAGTCAGCAGAATTCCGAGAACAATAAAAGGGTACCAAAGCATGTTTAAACTTCAGCGGAATTCTGAGAACAATGTAAGAGTTCCGAAGCATTTTTAAACTTCACCGGAATTCCGAGAACAATGGAAGAGTTCTGAAGCATTTTTAAACGTCAGCGGAATTTTGAAAACAATGGAAGATTTCCGAAGCATTTTTAAACGTCAGCAGAATTCTGCGAACACTGGAAGAGTTCCGAAGCATTTTTAAACTTCAGCGGAATTTGGAGAACAATCGAAGAGTTCCGAAGCATTTTTAAAAGTCAGCGGAATTCCGAGAACACTGGAAGAGTTCCGAAGCATTTTTAAACTTCAGCGGAATTTGGAGAACAATCAAAGAGTTCCGAAGCTTTTTTAAAAGTCAGCGGAATTCCGAGAACAATGGAAGAGTTCCGAAGCATTTTTAAACGTCAGCGGAATTCCGAGAACAATGGAAGAGTTCCGAAGCATTTTTAAACGTCAGCGGAATTCCGAGAACAATGGAAGAGTTGTGAAGCATTTTTAAACGTCAGCGGAATTCCGAGAACAATGGAAGAGTTCCGAAGCATTTTTAAACGTCAGCGGAATTCCGAGAACAATGGAAGAGTTCCGAAGCATTTTTAAACGTCAGCGGAATTCCGAGAACAATGGAAGAGTTCCGAAGCATTTTTAAACTTCAGCGGAATTTGGAGAACAATCGAAGAGTTCCGAAGCATTTTTAAAAGTCAGCGGAATTCCGAGAACAATGGAAGCTTTGTGAAGCATTTTTAAACGTCAGCGGAATTCCGAGAACAATGGAAGAGTTCCGAAGCATTTTTAAACGTCAGCGGAATTCCGAGAACAATGGAAGAGTTCTGAAGCCTTTTTAAATGTCAGCGGAATTCCGAGAACAATGGAAAAGTTCCGAAGCATTTTTAAATGTCAGCGGAATTCTGAGAACAAAGGAAGAGTTTCGAAGCATTTTTAAAAGTCAGCGGAATTCCGAGAACAATAGAAGAGTTGTGAAGCAATTTTAAGAGTCAGCGGAATTCCGAGAAAAATGGAAGAGTTCCGAAGCATTTTTAAACGTCAGCGGAATTCCGAGAACAATGGAAGAGTTCTGAAGCATTTTTAAAAGTCAGCGGAATTCTGAGAACAATAGAAGAGTTGTGAAGCATTTTTAAGCGTCAGCGGAATTCCGAGAACAATGGAAGAGTTCCGAAGCATACTTAAACTTCAGCGGAATTCCGAGAACAATGGAAGAGTTCCGAAGCATTTTTAAATGTAAGCGGAATTCTGAGAACAATGGAAGAGTTCCGAAGCATTTTTAAACTTCAGCAGAATTCCGAGAACAATGGAAGAGTTCCGAAGCATACTTAAACTTCAGCGGAATTCCGAGAACAATGGAAGAGTTCCGAAGCATTTTTAAACTTCAGCGGAATTTGGAGAACAATCGAAGAGTTCCGAAGCATTTTTAAAAGTCAGCGGAATTCCGAGAACAATGGAAGCTTTGTGAAGCATTTTTAAACATCAGCGGAATTCTGAGAATAATGGAAGAGTTCCGAAGCATTTTTAAACGTCAGCGGAATTCCGAGAACAATGGAAGAGTTCTGAAGCCTTTTTAAATGTCAGCGGAATTCCGAGAACAATGGAAAAGTTCCGAAGCATTTTTAAATGTCAGCGGAATTCTGAGAACAATGGAAGAGTTCCGAAGCATTTTTAAACTTCAGCAGAATTCCGAGAACAATGGAAGAGTTACGAAGCATCCTTAATCTTCAGCGGAATTCCGAGAACAATGGAAGAGTTGTGAAGCATTTTTAAACGTCAGCGGAATTCCGAGAACAATGGAAGAGTTCTGAAGCATTTTTAAACGTCAGCGGAATTTTGAAAACAATGGAAGATTTCCGAAGCATTTTTAAACGTCAGCGGAATTCTGCGAACACTGGAAGAGTTCCGAAGCATTTTTAAACGTCAGCGGAATTCCGAGAACAATGGAAGAGTTCTGAAGCCTTTTTAAATGTCAGCGGAATTCCGAGAACAATGGAAGACTTCTGAAGCATTTTTAAATGTCAGCGGAATTCTGAGAACAATGGAAGAGTTCCGAAGAATTTTTAAACTTCAGCAGAATTCCGAGAACAATAGAAGGGTACCAAAGCATGTTTAAACTTCAGCGGAATTCTGAGAACAATGTAAGAGTTCCGAAGCATTCTTAAACTTCAGCGGAATTCCGAGAACAATGGAAGAGTTCCGAAGCATTTTTAAAAGTCAGCGGAATTCCGAGAACAATGGAAGAGTTCCGAAGCATTTTTAAACGTCAGCGGAATTTTGAAAACAATGAAAGATTTCCGAAGTATTTTTAAACTTCAGCAGAATTCCTGGATCAATGGAAGAGTTCCGAAGCATTATTAAAAGTCAGCAGAATTCCGAGAACAATAAAAGGGTACCAAAGCATGTTTAAACTTCAGCGGAATTCTGAGAACAATGTAAGAGTTCCGAAGCATTTTTAAACTTCACCGGAATTCCGAGAACAATGGAAGAGTTCTGAAGCATTTTTAAACGTCAGCGGAATTTTGAAAACAATGGAAGATTTCCGAAGCATTTTTAAACGTCAGCAGAATTCTGCGAACACTGGAAGAGTTCCGAAGCATTTTTAAACTTCAGCGGAATTTGGAGAACAATCGAAGAGTTCCGAAGCATTTTTAAAAGTCAGCGGAATTCCGAGAACACTGGAAGAGTTCCGAAGCATTTTTAAACTTCAGCGGAATTTGGAGAACAATCAAAGAGTTCCGAAGCTTTTTTAAAAGTCAGCGGAATTCCGAGAACAATGGAAGAGTTCCGAAGCATTTTTAAACGTCAGCGGAATTCCGAGAACAATGGAAGAGTTCCGAAGCATTTTTAAACGTCAGCGGAATTCCGAGAACAATGGAAGAGTTGTGAAGCATTTTTAAACGTCAGCGGAATTCCGAGAACAATGGAAGAGTTCCGAAGCATTTTTAAACGTCAGCGGAATTCCGAGAACAATGGAAGAGTTCCGAAGCATTTTTAAACGTCAGCGGAATTCCGAGAACAATGGAAGAGTTCCGAAGCATTTTTAAACTTCAGCGGAATTTGGAGAACAATCGAAGAGTTCCGAAGCATTTTTAAAAGTCAGCGGAATTCCGAGAACAATGGAAGCTTTGTGAAGCATTTTTAAACGTCAGCGGAATTCCGAGAACAATGGAAGAGTTCCGAAGCATTTTTAAACGTCAGCGGAATTCCGAGAACAATGGAAGAGTTCTGAAGCCTTTTTAAATGTCAGCGGAATTCCGAGAACAATGGAAAAGTTCCGAAGCATTTTTAAATGTCAGCGGAATTCTGAGAACAAAGGAAGAGTTTCGAAGCATTTTTAAAAGTCAGCGGAATTCCGAGAACAATAGAAGAGTTGTGAAGCAATTTTAAGAGTCAGCGGAATTCCGAGAAAAATGGAAGAGTTCCGAAGCATTTTTAAACGTCAGCGGAATTCCGAGAACAATGGAAGAGTTCTGAAGCATTTTTAAAAGTCAGCGGAATTCTGAGAACAATAGAAGAGTTGTGAAGCATTTTTAAGCGTCAGCGGAATTCCGAGAACAATGGAAGAGTTCCGAAGCATACTTAAACTTCAGCGGAATTCCGAGAACAATGGAAGAGTTCCGAAGCATTTTTAAATGTAAGCGGAATTCTGAGAACAATGGAAGAGTTCCGAAGCATTTTTAAACTTCAGCAGAATTCCGAGAACAATGGAAGAGTTCCGAAGCATACTTAAACTTCAGCGGAATTCCGAGAACAATGGAAGAGTTCCGAAGCATTTTTAAACTTCAGCGGAATTTGGAGAACAATCGAAGAGTTCCGAAGCATTTTTAAAAGTCAGCGGAATTCCGAGAACAATGGAAGCTTTGTGAAGCATTTTTAAACATCAGCGGAATTCTGAGAATAATGGAAGAGTTCCGAAGCATTTTTAAACGTCAGCGGAATTCCGAGAACAATGGAAGAGTTCTGAAGCCTTTTTAAATGTCAGCGGAATTCCGAGAACAATGGAAAAGTTCCGAAGCATTTTTAAATGTCAGCGGAATTCTGAGAACAATGGAAGAGTTCCGAAGCATTTTTAAACTTCAGCAGAATTCCGAGAACAATGGAAGAGTTACGAAGCATCCTTAATCTTCAGCGGAATTCCGAGAACAATGGAAGAGTTGTGAAGCATTTTTAAACGTCAGCGGAATTCCGAGAACAATGGAAGAGTTCTGAAGCATTTTTAAACGTCAGCGGAATTTTGAAAACAATGGAAGATTTCCGAAGCATTTTTAAACGTCAGCGGAATTCTGCGAACACTGGAAGAGTTCCGAAGCATTTTTAAACTTCAGCGGAATTTGGAGAACAATCGAAGAGTTCCGAAGCATTTTTAAAAGTCAGCGGAATTCCGAGAACAATGGAAGCTTTGTGAAGCATTTTTAAACGTCAGCGGAATTCCGAGAACAATGGAAGAGTTCCGAAGCATTTTTAAACGTCAGCGGAATTCCGAGAACAATGGAAGAGTTCTGAAGCCTTTTTAAATGTCAGCGGAATTCCGAGAACAATGGAAGAGTTCCGAAGCATTTTTAAATGTCAGCGGAATTCTGAGAACAATGGAAGAGTTCCGAAGCATTTTTAAACTTCAGCAGAATTCCGAGAACAATCGAAGAGTTCCGAAGCATACTTAAACTTCAGCAGAATTCCGAGAACAATGGAAGAGTTCTGAAGCATTTTTTAAAGTCAGCGGAATAACGAGAACAATGGAAGAGTTGTGAAGTATTTTTAAACGTCAGTGGAATTCCAAGAACAATGGAAGAGTTCCGAAGCATTTTTAAACGTCAGCGGAATTCCGAGAACAATGGAAGAGTTCCGAAGCATTTTTAAATGTAAGCGGAATTCTGAGAACAATGGAAGAGTTCCGAAGCATTTTTAAACTTCAGCAGAATTCCGAGAACAATGGAAGAGTTCCGAAGCATACTTAAACTTCAGCGGAATTCCGAGAACAATGGAAGAGTTTCGAAGCATTTTTAAAAGTCAGCGGAATTCCGAGAACAATAGAAGAGTTGTGAAGCAATTTTAAGAGTCAGCGGAATTCCGAGAACAATGGAAGAGTTCCGAAGCATTTTTAAACGTCAGCGGAATTCCGAGAACAATGGAAGAGTTCCGAAGCATTTTTAAACTTCAGCGGAATTTGGAGAACAATCGAAGAGTTCCGAAGCATTTTTAAATGTCAGCGGAATTCCGAGAACAATGGAAGCTTTGAGAAGCATTTTTAAACGTCAGCGGAATTCCGAGAACAATGGAAGAGTTCCGAAGCATTTTTAAACGTCAGCGGAATTCCGAGAACAATGGAAGAGTTCTGAAGCCTTTTTAAATGTCAGCGGAATTCCGAGAACAATGGAAAAGTTCCGAAGCATTTTTAAATGTCAGCGGAATTCTGAGAACAATGGAAGAGTTCCGAAGCATTTTTAAACTTCAGCAGAATTCCGAGAACAATGGACGAGTTCCGAAGCATACTTAATCTTCAGCGGATTTCCGAGAACAATGGAAGAGTTTCGAAGCATTTTTAAAAGTCAGCGGAATTCCGAGAACAATAGAAGAGTTGTGAAGCAATTTTAAGAGTCAGCGGAATTCCGAGAACAATGGAAGAGTTCCGAAGCATTTTTAAACGTCAGCGGAATTCCGAGAACAATGGAAGAGTTCTGAAGCATTTTTAAAAGTCAGCGGAATTCTGAGAACAAGAGAAGAGTTGTGAAGCATTTTTAAGCGTCAGCGGAATTCCGAGAACAATGGAAGAATTCCGAAGCATTTTTAAACTTCAAAACTTCAGCGGAATTCTTAGAACAATGGAAGAGTTCCAAAGCATTTTTAAAAGTCAGCAGAATTCCGAGAACAAAAGAAGGGTACCAAAGCATGTTTAAACTTCAGCGGAATTCTGAGAACAATGTAAGCGTTCCGAAGCATTTTTAAACGTCAGCGGAATTCCGAGAACAATGGAAGAGTTCCGAAGCATTTTTAAATGTAAGCGGAATTCTGAGAACAATGGAAGAGTTCCGAAGCATTTTTAAACTTCAGCAGAATTCCGAGAACAATGGAAGAGTTCCGAAGCATACTTAAACTTTAGCGGAATTCCGAGAACAATGGAAGAGTTTCGAAGCATTTTTAAAAGTCAGCGGAATTCCGAGAACAATAGAAGAGTTGTGAAGCAATTTTAAGAGTCAGCGGAATTCCGAGAACAATGGAAGATTTCCGAAGCATTTTTAAACGTCAGCGGAATTCCGAGAACAATGGAAGAGTTCCGAAGCATTTTTAAACTTCAGCGGAATTTGGAGAACAATCGAAGAGTTCCGAAGCATTTTTAAAAGTCAGCGGAATTCCGAGAACAATAGAAGAGTTGTGAAGCATTTTTAAGCGTCAGCGGAATTCCGAGAACAATGGAAGAGTTCCGAAGCATTTTTAAACTTCAGCAGAATTCCGAGAACAATGGAAGAGTTCCGAAGCATTTTTAAACTTCAGCAGAATTCCGAGAACAATGGAAGAGTTCCGAAGCATTCTTAAACTTCAGCGGAATTCCGAAAACAATGGAAGAGTTCCGAATCATTTTTAAATGTCAGCGGAATTCCGAGAACAATAGAAGAGTTGTGAAGCATTTTTAAGCGTCAGCGGAATTCCGACAACAATGGAAGAGTTCCGAAGCATTTTTAAAAGTCAGCGGAATTCTGAGAACAATAGAAGAGTTGTGAAGCATTTTTAAGCGTCAGCGGAATTCCGAGAACAATGGAAGAATTCCGAAGCATTTTTAAACTTCAAAACTTCAGCAGAATTCCGAGAACAATGGAAGAGTTCCGAAGCATTCTTAAACTTCAGCGGAATTCCGAGAACAATGGAAGAGTTCCGAAGCATTTTTAAAAGTCAGCGGAATTCCGAGAACAATGGAAGAGTTCCGAAGCATTCTTAAACTTCAGCGGAATTCCGAGTACAATGGAAGAGTTCCGAAGCATTTTTAAAAGTCAGCGGAATTCCGAGAACAATGGAAGAGTTCCGAAGCATTTTTAAAAGTCAGCAGAATTCCGAGAACAATAGAAGGGTACCAAAGCATGTTTAAACTTCAGCGGAATTCTGAGAACAATGGAAGAGTTCTGAAGCATTTTTTAAAGTCAGCGGAATAACGAGAACAATGGAAGAGTTGTGAAGCATTTTTAAACGTCAGTGGAATTCCAAGAACAATGGAAGAGTACTGAAGCATTTTTAAACGTCAGCGGAATTCCGAGAACAATGGAAGAGTTCCGAAGCATTTTTAAATGTAAGCGGAATTCTGAGAACAATGGAAGAGTTCCGAAGCATTTTTAAACTTCAGCAGAATTCCGAGAACAATGGAAGAGTTCCGAAGCATACTTAAACTTCAGCGGAATTCCGAGAACAATGGAAGAGTTTCGAAGCATTTTTAAAAGTCAGCGGAATTCCGAGAACAATAGAAGAGTTGTGAAGCAATTTTAAGAGTCAGCGGAATTCCGAGAACAATGGAAGAGTTCCGAAGCATTTTTAAACGTCAGCGGAATTCCGAGAACAATGGAAGAGTTCCGAAGCATTTTTAAACTTCAGCGGAATTTGGAGAACAATCGAAGAGTTCCGAAGCATTTTTAAAAGTCAGCGGAATTCCGAGAACAATGGAAGCTTTGTGAAGCATTTTTAAACGTCAGCGGAATTCCGAGAACAATGGAAGAGTTCCGAAGCATTTTTAAACGTCAGCGGAATTCCGAGAACAATGGAAGAGTTCTGAAGCCTTTTTAAATGTCAGCGGAATTCCGAGAACAATGGAAAAGTTCCGAAGCATTTTTAAATGTCAGCGGAATTCTGAGAACAAAGGAAGAGTTTCGAAGCATTTTTAAAAGTCAGCGGAATTCCGAGAACAATAGAAGAGTTGTGAAGCAATTTTAAGAGTCAGCGGAATTCCGAGAAAAATGGAAGAGTTCCGAAGCATTTTTAAACGTCAGCGGAATTCCGAGAACAATGGAAGAGTTCTGAAGCATTTTTAAAAGTCAGCGGAATTCTGAGAACAATAGAAGAGTTGTGAAGCATTTTTAAGCGTCAGCGGAATTCCGAGAACAATGGAAGAATTCCGAAGCATTTTTAAACGTCAGCGGAATTCCTAGAACAATGGAAGAGTTCCGAAGCATTTTTAAACGTCAGCGGAATTCCGAGAACAATGGAAGAGTTCCGAAGCATTTTTAAATGTAAGCGGAATTCTGAGAACAATGGAAGAGTTCCGAAGCATTTTTAAACTTCAGCAGAATTCCGAGAACAATGGAAGAGTTCCGAAGCATACTTAAACTTCAGCGGAATTCCGAGAACAATGGAAGAGTTCCGAAGCATTTTTAAATGTAAGCGGAATTCTGAGAACAATGGAAGAGTTCCGAAGCATTTTTAAACTTCAGCAGAATTCCGAGAACAATGGAAGAGTTCCGAAGCATACTTAAACTTCAGCGGAATTCCGAGAACAATGGAAGAGTTCCGAAGCATTTTTAAACTTCAGCGGAATTTGGAGAACAATCGAAGAGTTCCGAAGCATTTTTAAAAGTCAGCGGAATTCCGAGAACACTGGAAGAGTTCCGAAGCATTTTTAAACTTCAGCGGAATTTGGAGAACAATCAAAGAGTTCCGAAGCTTTTTTAAAAGTCAGCGGAATTCCGAGAACAATGGAAGAGTTGTGAAGCATTTTTAAACGTCAGCGGAATTCCGAGAACAATGGAAGAGTTCCGAAGCATTTTTAAACGTCAGCGGAATTCCGAGAACAATGGAAGAGTTCTGAAGCCTTTTTAAATGTCAGCGGAATTCCGAGAACAATGGAAGACTTCTGAAGCATTTTTAAATGTCAGCGGAATTCTGAGAACAATGGAAGAGTTCCGAAGAATTTTTAAACTTCAGCAGAATTCCGAGAACAATGGAAGAGTTCCGAAGCATTTTTAAAAGTCAGCAGAATTCCGAGAACAATAGAAGGGTACCAAAGCATGTTTAAACTTCAGCGGAATTCTGAGAACAATGTAAGAGTTCCGAAGCATTCTTAAACTTCAGCGGAATTCCGAGAACAATGGAAGAGTTCCGAAGCATTTTTAAAAGTCAGCGGAATTCCGAGAACAATGGAAGAGTTCCGAAGCATTTTTAAACGTCAGCGGAATTTTGAAAACAATGAAAGATTTCCGAAGTATTTTTAAACTTCAGCAGAATTCCTGGATCAATGGAAGAGTTCCGAAGCATTATTAAAAGTCAGCAGAATTCCGAGAACAATAAAAGGGTACCAAAGCATGTTTAAACTTCAGCGGAATTCTGAGAACAATGTAAGAGTTCCGAAGCATTTTTAAACTTCACCGGAATTCCGAGAACAATGGAAGAGTTCTGAAGCATTTTTAAACGTCAGCGGAATTTTGAAAACAATGGAAGATTTCCGAAGCATTTTTAAACGTCAGCAGAATTCTGCGAACACTGGAAGAGTTCCGAAGCATTTTTAAACTTCAGCGGAATTTGGAGAACAATCGAAGAGTTCCGAAGCATTTTTAAAAGTCAGCGGAATTCCGAGAACACTGGAAGAGTTCCGAAGCATTTTTAAACTTCAGCGGAATTTGGAGAACAATCAAAGAGTTCCGAAGCTTTTTTAAAAGTCAGCGGAATTCCGAGAACAATGGAAGAGTTCCGAAGCATTTTTAAACGTCAGCGGAATTCCGAGAACAATGGAAGAGTTCCGAAGCATTTTTAAACGTCAGCGGAATTCCGAGAACAATGGAAGAGTTGTGAAGCATTTTTAAACGTCAGCGGAATTCCGAGAACAATGGAAGAGTTCCGAAGCATTTTTAAACGTCAGCGGAATTCCGAGAACAATGGAAGAGTTCCGAAGCATTTTTAAACGTCAGCGGAATTCCGAGAACAATGGAAGAGTTCTGAAGCCTTTTTAAATGTCAGCGGAATTCCGAGAACAATGGAAGACTTCTGAAGCATTTTTAAATGTCAGCGGAATTCTGAGAACAATGGAAGAGTTCCGAAGCATTTTTAAACTTCAGCAGAATTCCGAGAACAATGGAAGAGTTCCGAAGCATACTTAAACTTCAGCGGAATTCCGAGAACAATGGAAGAATTCTGAAGCATTTTTAAAAGTCAGCGGAATACCGAGAACAATGGAAGAGTTGTGAAGCATTTTTAAACGTCAGCGGAATTCCAGAACAATGGAAGAGTTCCGAAGCATTTTTAAATGTCAGCGGAATTCCGAGAACAATGGAAGAGTTCTGAAGCATTTTTAAACGTCATCGGATTTTGAAAACAATGGAAGATTTCCGAAGCATTTTTAAACGTCAGCGGAATTTGGAGAACAATCGAAGAGTTCCGAAGCAATTTTAAAAGTCAGCGGAATTCCGAGAACAATGGAAGAGTTGTGAAGCATTTTTAAACGTCAGTGGAATTCCAAGAACAATGGAAGAGTTCCGAAGCATTTTTAAATGTCAGCGGAATTCCGAGAACAATAGAAGAGTTGTGAAGCATTTTTAAGCGTCAGCGGAATTCCGAGAACAATGGAAGAGTTCCGAAGCATTTTTAAACTTCAGCAGAATTCCGAGAACAATGGAAGAGTTCCGAAGCATTTTTAAACTTCAGCAGAATTCCGAGAACAATGGAAGAGTTCCGAAGCATTCTTAAACTTCAGCGGAATTCCGAAAACAATGGAAGAGTTCCGAATCATTTTTAAATGTCAGCGGAATTCCGAGAACAATAGAAGAGTTGTGAAGCATTTTTAAGCGTCAGCGGAATTCCGACAATAATGGAAGGGTTCCGAAGCATTTTTAAAAGTCAGCGGAATTCTGAGAACAATAGAAGAGTTGTGAAGCATTTTTAAGCGTCAGCGGAATTCCGAGAACAATGGAAGAATTCCGAAGCATTTTTAAACTTCAAAACTTCAGCAGAATTCCGAGAACAATGGAAGAGTTCCGAAGCATTCTTAAACTTCAGCGGAATTCCGAGAACAATGGAAGAGTTCCGAAGCATTTTTAAAAGTCAGCGGAATTCCGAGAACAATGGAAGAGTTCCGAAGCATTCTTAAACTTCAGCGGAATTCCGAGTACAATGGAAGAGTTCCGAAGCATTTTTAAAAGTCAGCGGAATTCCGAGAACAATGGAAGAGTTCCGAAGCATTTTTAAAAGTCAGCAGAATTCCGAGAACAATAGAAGGGTACCAAAGCATGTTTAAACTTCAGCGGAATTCTGAGAACAATGGAAGAGTTCTGAAGCATTTTTTAAAGTCAGCAGAATAACGAGAACAATGGAAGAGTTGTGAAGCATTTTTAAACATCAGTGGAATTCCAAGAACAATGGAAGAGTACTGAAGCATTTTTAAACGTCAGCGGAATTCCGAGAACAATGGAAGAGTTCCGAAGCATTTTTAAATGTAAGCGGAATTCTGAGAACAATGGAAGAGTTCCGAAGCATTTTTAAACTTCAGCAGAATTCCGAGAACAATGGAAGAGTTCCGAAGCATACTTAAACTTCAGCGGAATTCCGAGAACAATGGAAGAGTTTCGAAGCATTTTTAAAAGTCAGCGGAATTCCGAGAACAATAGAAGAGTTGTGAAGCAATTTTAAGAGTCAGCGGAATTCCGAGAACAATGGAAGAGTTCCGAAGCATTTTTAAACGTCAGCGGAATTCCGAGAACAATGGAAGAGTTCCGAAGCATTTTTAAACTTCAGCGGAATTTGGAGAACAATCGAAGAGTTCCGAAGCATTTTTAAAAGTCAGCGGAATTCCGAGAACAATGGAAGCTTTGTGAAGCATTTTTAAACGTCAGCGGAATTCCGAGAACAATGGAAGAGTTCCGAAGCATTTTTAAACGTCAGCGGAATTCCGAGAACAATGGAAGAGTTCTGAAGCCTTTTTAAATGTCAGCGGAATTCCGAGAACAATGGAAAAGTTCCGAAGCATTTTTAAATGTCAGCGGAATTCTGAGAACAATGGAAGAGTTTCGAAGCATTTTTAAAAGTCAGCGGAATTCCGAGAACAATAGAAGAGTTGTGAAGCAATTTTAAGAGTCAGCGGAATTCCGAGAAAAATGGAAGAGTTCCGAAGCATTTTTAAACGTCAGCGGAATTCCGAGAACAATGGAAGAGTTCTGAAGCATTTTTAAAAGTCAGCGGAATTCTGAGAACAATAGAAGAGTTGTGAAGCATTTTTAAGCGTCAGCGGAATTCCGAGAACAATGGAAGAATTCCGAAGCATTTTTAAACTTCAAAACTTCAGCGGAATTCTTAGAACAATGGAAGAGTTCCAAAGCATTTTTAAAAGTCAGCAGAATTCCAAGAACAATAGAAGGGTACCAAAGCATGTTTAAACTTCAGCGGAATTCTGAGAACAATGTAAGCGTTCCGAAGCATTTTTAAACTTCACCGCAATTCCGAGAACAATGGAAGAGTTCCGAAGCATTTTTAAACGTCAGCGGAATTCCGAGAACAATGGAAGAGTTCCGAAGCATTTTTAAACGTCAGCGGAATTCCGAGAACAATGGAAGAGTTCCGAAGCATTTTTAAACGTCAGCGGAATTCCGAGAACAATGGAAGAATTCTGAAGCATTTTTAAAAGTCAGCGGAATACCGAGAACAATGGAAGAGTTGTGAAGCATTTTTAAACGTCAGCGGAATTCCAGAACAATGGAAGAGTTCCGAAGCATTTTTAAATGTCAGCGGAATTCCGAGAACAATGGAAGAGTTCTGAAGCATTTTTAAACGTCATCGGATTTTGAAAACAATGGAAGATTTCCGAAGCATTTTTAAACGTCAGCGGAATTTGGAGAACAATCGAAGAGTTCCGAAGCAATTTTAAACGTCAGCGGAATTCCGAGAACAATGGAAGAGTTGTGAAGCATTTTTAAACGTCAGTGGAATTCCAAGAACAATGGAAGAGTTCCGAAGCATTTTTAAATGTCAGCGGAATTCCGAGAACAATAGAAGAGTTGTGAAGCATTTTTAAGCGTCAGCGGAATTCCGAGAACAATGGAAGAGTTCCGAAGCATTTTTAAACTTCAGCAGAATTCCGAGAACAATGGAAGAGTTCCGAAGCATTTTTAAACTTCAGCAGAATTCCGAGAACAATGGAAGAGTTCCGAAGCATTCTTAAACTTCAGCGGAATTCCGAAAACAATGGAAGAGTTCCGAATCATTTTTAAATGTCAGCGGAATTCCGAGAACAATAGAAGAGTTGTGAAGCATTTTTAAGCGTCAGCGGAATTCCGACAACAATGGAAGGGTTCCGAAGCATTTTTAAAAGTCAGCGGAATTCTGAGAACAATAGAAGAGTTGTGAAGCATTTTTAAGCGTCAGCGGAATTCCGAGAACAATGGAAGAATTCCGAAGCATTTTTAAACTTCAAAACTTCAGCAGAATTCCGAGAACAATGGAAGAGTTCCGAAGCATTCTTAAACTTCAGCGGAATTCCGAGAACAATGGAAGAGTTCCGAAGCATTTTTAAAAGTCAGCGGAATTCCGAGAACAATGGAAGAGTTCCGAAGCATTCTTAAACTTCAGCGGAATTCCGAGTACAATGGAAGAGTTCCGAAGCATTTTTAAAAGTCAGCGGAATTCCGAGAACAATGGAAGAGTTCCGAAGCATTTTTAAAAGTCAGCAGAATTCCGAGAACAATAGAAGGGTACCAAAGCATGTTTAAACTTCAGCGGAATTCTGAGAACAATGGAAGAGTTCTGAAGCATTTTTTAAAGTCAGCGGAATAACGAGAACAATGGAAGAGTTGTGAAGCATTTTTAAACGTCAGTGGAATTCCAAGAACAATGGAAGAGTACTGAAGCATTTTTAAACGTCAGCGGAATTCCGAGAACAATGGAAGAGTTCCGAAGCATTTTTAAATGTAAGCGGAATTCTGAGAACAATGGAAGAGTTCCGAAGCATTTTTAAACTTCAGCAGAATTCCGAGAACAATGGAAGAGTTCCGAAGCATACTTAAACTTCAGCGGAATTCCGAGAACAATGGAAGAGTTTCGAAGCATTTTTAAAAGTCAGCGGAATTCCGAGAACAATAGAAGAGTTGTGAAGCAATTTTAAGAGTCAGCGGAATTCCGAGAACAATGGAAGAGTTCCGAAGCATTTTTAAACGTCAGCGGAATTCCGAGAACAATGGAAGAGTTCCGAAGCATTTTTAAACTTCAGCGGAATTTGGAGAACAATCGAAGAGTTCCGAAGCATTTTTAAAAGTCAGCGGAATTCCGAGAACAATGGAAGCTTTGTGAAGCATTTTTAAACGTCAGCGGAATTCCGAGAACAATGGAAGCGTTCCGAAGCATTTTTAAACGTCAGCGGAATTCCGAGAACAATGGAAGAGTTCTGAAGCCTTTTTAAATGTCAGCGGAATTCCGAGAACAATGGAAAAGTTCCGAAGCATTTTTAAATGTCAGCGGAATTCTGAGAACAATGGAAGAGTTTCGAAGCATTTTTAAAAGTCAGCGGAATTCCGAGAACAATAGAAGAGTTGTGAAGCAATTTTAAGAGTCAGCGGAATTCCGAGAAAAATGGAAGAGTTCCGAAGCATTTTTAAACGTCAGCGGAATTCCGAGAACAATGGAAGAGTTCTGAAGCATTTTTAAAAGTCAGCGGAATTCTGAGAACAATAGAAGAGTTGTGAAGCATTTTTAAGCGTCAGCGGAATTCCGAGAACAATGGAAGAATTCCGAAGCATTTTTAAACTTCAAAACTTCAGCGGAATTCTTAGAACAATGGAAGAGTTCCAAAGCATTTTTAAAAGTCAGCAGAATTCCAAGAACAATAGAAGGGTACCAAAGCATGTTTAAACTTCAGCGGAATTCTGAGAACAATGTAAGCGTTCCGAAGCATTTTTAAACTTCACCGCAATTCCGAGAACAATGGAAGAGTTCCGAAGCATTTTTAAACGTCAGCGGAATTCCGAGAACAATGGAAGAGTTCCGAAGCATTTTTAAACGTCAGCGGAATTCCGAGAACAATGGAAGAGTTCCGAAGCATTTTTAAACGTCAGCGGAATTCCGAGAACAATGGAAGAGTTCTGAAGCCTTTTTAAATGTCAGCGGAATTCCGAGAACAATGGAAGACTTCTGAAGCATTTTTAAATGTCAGCGGAATTCTGAGAACAATGGAAGAGTTCCGAAGCATTTTTAAACTTCAGCAGAATTCCGAGAACAATGGAAGAGTTCCGAAGCATACTTAAACTTCAGCGGAATTCCGAGAACAATGGAAGAATTCTGAAGCATTTTTAAAAGTCAGCGGAATACCGAGAACAATGGAAGAGTTGTGAAGCATTTTTAAACGTCAGCGGAATTCCAGAACAATGGAAGAGTTCCGAAGCATTTTTAAATGTCAGCGGAATTCCGAGAACAATGGAAGAGTTCTGAAGCATTTTGAAACGTCATCGGATTTTGAAAACAATGGAAGATTTCCGAAGCATTTTTAAACGTCAGCGGAATTTGGAGAACAATCGAAGAGTTCCGAAGCAATTTTAAAAGTCAGCGGAATTCCGAGAACAATGGAAGAGTTGTGAAGCATTTTTAAACGTCAGTGGAATTCCAAGAACAATGGAAGAGTTCCGAAGCATTTTTAAATGTCAGCGGAATTCCGAGAACAATAGAAGAGTTGTGAAGCATTTTTAAGCGTCAGCGGAATTCCGAGAACAATGGAAGA
The DNA here is from genome assembly GCF_046119375.1 of Phyllobates terribilis. Classification (NCBI taxonomy): domain Eukaryota; kingdom Metazoa; phylum Chordata; class Amphibia; order Anura; family Dendrobatidae; genus Phyllobates; species Phyllobates terribilis. The sequence goes on along the minus strand of NW_027362788.1, from coordinate 5,715,916 downwards.
GTTCCGAAGCATTTTTAAACTTCAGCAGAATTCCGAGAACAATGGAAGAGTTCCGAAGCATTTTTAAACTTCAGCAGAATTCCGAGAACAATGGAAGAGTTCCGAAGCATTCTTAAACTTCAGCGGAATTCCGAAAACAATGGAAGAGTTCCGAATCATTTTTAAATGTCAGCGGAATTCCGAGAACAATAGAAGAGTTGTGAAGCATTTTTAAGCGTCAGCGGAATTCCGACAACAATGGAAGAGTTCCGAAGCATTTTTAAAAGTCAGCGGAATTCTGAGAACAATAGAAGAGTTGTGAAGCATTTTTAAGCGTCAGCGGAATTCCGAGAACAATGGAAGAATTCCGAAGCATTTTTAAACTTCAAAACTTCAGCAGAATTCCGAGAACAATGGAAGAGTTCCGAAGCATTCTTAAACTTCAGCGGAATTCCGAGAACAATGGAAGAGTTCCGAAGCATTTTTAAAAGTCAGCGGAATTCCGAGAACAATGGAAGAGTTCCGAAGCATTCTTAAACTTCAGCGGAATTCCGAGTACAATGGAAGAGTTCCGAAGCATTTTTAAAAGTCAGCGGAATTCCGAGAACAATGGAAGAGTTCCGAAGCATTTTTAAAAGTCAGCAGAATTCCGAGAACAATAGAAGGGTACCAAAGCATGTTTAAACTTCAGCGGAATTCTGAGAACAATGGAAGAGTTCTGAAGCATTTTTTAAAGTCAGCGGAATAACGAGAACAATGGAAGAGTTGTGAAGCATTTTTAAACGTCAGTGGAATTCCAAGAACAATGGAAGAGTACTGAAGCATTTTTAAACGTCAGCGGAATTCCGAGAACAATGGAAGAGTTCCGAAGCATTTTTAAATGTAAGCGGAATTCTGAGAACAATGGAAGAGTTCCGAAGCATTTTTAAACTTCAGCAGAATTCCGAGAACAATGGAAGAGTTCCGAAGCATACTTAAACTTCAGCGGAATTCCGAGAACAATGGAAGAGTTTCGAAGCATTTTTAAAAGTCAGCGGAATTCCGAGAACAATAGAAGAGTTGTGAAGCAATTTTAAGAGTCAGCGGAATTCCGAGAACAATGGAAGAGTTCCGAAGCATTTTTAAACGTCAGCGGAATTCCGAGAACAATGGAAGAGTTCCGAAGCATTTTTAAACTTCAGCGGAATTTGGAGAACAATCGAAGAGTTCCGAAGCATTTTTAAAAGTCAGCGGAATTCCGAGAACAATGGAAGCTTTGTGAAGCATTTTTAAACGTCAGCGGAATTCCGAGAACAATGGAAGAGTTCCGAAGCATTTTTAAACGTCAGCGGAATTCCGAGAACAATGGAAGAGTTCTGAAGCCTTTTTAAATGTCAGCGGAATTCCGAGAACAATGGAAAAGTTCCGAAGCATTTTTAAATGTCAGCGGAATTCTGAGAACAAAGGAAGAGTTTTGAAGCATTTTTAAAAGTCAGCGGAATTCCGAGAACAATAGAAGAGTTGTGAAGCAATTTTAAGAGTCAGCGGAATTCCGAGAAAAATGGAAGAGTTCCGAAGCATTTTTAAACGTCAGCGGAATTCCGAGAACAATGGAAGAGTTCTGAAGCATTTTTAAAAGTCAGCGGAATTCTGAGAACAATAGAAGAGTTGTGAAGCATTTTTAAGCGTCAGCGGAATTCCGAGAACAATGGAAGAATTCCGAAGCATTTTTAAACGTCAGCGGAATTCCTAGAACAATGGAAGAGTTCCGAAGCATTTTTAAACGTCAGCGGAATTCCGAGAACAATGGAAGAGTTCCGAAGCATTTTTAAATGTAAGCGGAATTCTGAGAACAATGGAAGAGTTCCGAAGCATTTTTAAACTTCAGCAGAATTCCGAGAACAATGGAAGAGTTCCGAAGCATACTTAAACTTCAGCGGAATTCCGAGAACAATGGAAGAGTTTCGAAGCATTTTTAAACGTCAGCGGAATTCCGAGAACAATGGAAGAGTTCCGAAGCATTTTTAAATGTAAGCGGAATTCTGAGAACAATGGAAGAGTTCCGAAGCATTTTTAAACTTCAGCAGAATTCCGAGAACAATGGAAGAGTTCCGAAGCATACTTAAACTTCAGCGGAATTCCGAGAACAATGGAAGAGTTCCGAAGCATTTTTAAACTTCAGCGGAATTTGGAGAACAATCGAAGAGTTCCGAAGCATTTTTAAAAGTCAGCGGAATTCCGAGAACAATGGAAGCTTTGTGAAGCATTTTTAAACGTCAGCGGAATTCTGAGAATAATGGAAGAGTTCCGAAGCATTTTTAAACGTCAGCGGAATTCCGAGAACAATGGAAGAGTTCTGAAGCCTTTTTAAATGTCAGCGGAATTCCGAGAACAATGGAAAAGTTCCGAAGCATTTTTAAATGTCAGCGGAATTCTGAGAACAATGGAAGAGTTCCGAAGCATTTTTAAACTTCAGCAGAATTCCGAGAACAATGGAAGAGTTACGAAGCATCCTTAATCTTCAGCGGAATTCCGAGAACAATGGAAGAGTTGTGAAGCATTTTTAAACGTCAGCGGAATTCCGAGAACAATGGAAGAGTTCTGAAGCATTTTTAAAAGTCAGCGGAATTCTGAGAACAATAGAAGAGTTGTGAAGCATTTTTAAGCGTCAGCGGAATTCCGAGAACAATGGAAGAATTCCGAAGCATTTTTAAACTTCAAAACTTCAGCGGAATTCTTAGAACAATGGAAGAGTTCCAAAGCATTTTTAAAAGTCAGCAGAATTCCAAGAACAATAGAAGGGTACCAAAGCATGTTTAAACTTCAGCGGAATTCTGAGAACAATGTAAGCGTTCCGAAGCATTTTTAAACTTCACCGCAATTCCGAGAACAATGGAAGAGTTCCGAAGCATTTTTAAACGTCAGCGGAATTCCGAGAACAATGGAAGAGTTCCGAAGCATTTTTAAACGTCAGCGGAATTCCGAGAACAATGGAAGAGTTCCGAAGCATTTTTAAACGTCAGCGGAATTCCGAGAACAATGGAAGAGTTCTGAAGCCTTTTTAAATGTCAGCGGAATTCCGAGAACAATGGAAGACTTCTGAAGCATTTTTAAATGTCAGCGGAATTCTGAGAACAATGGAAGAGTTCCGAAGCATTTTTAAACTTCAGCAGAATTCCGAGAACAATGGAAGAGTTCCGAAGCATACTTAAACTTCAGCGGAATTCCGAGAACAATGGAAGAATTCTGAAGCATTTTTAAAAGTCAGCGGAATACCGAGAACAATGGAAGAGTTGTGAAGCATTTTTAAACGTCAGCGGAATTCCAGAACAATGGAAGAGTTCCGAAGCATTTTTAAATGTCAGCGGAATTCCGAGAACAATGGAAGAGTTCTGAAGCATTTTGAAACGTCATCGGATTTTGAAAACAATGGAAGATTTCCGAAGCATTTTTAAACGTCAGCGGAATTTGGAGAACAATCGAAGAGTTCCGAAGCAATTTTAAAAGTCAGCGGAATTCCGAGAACAATGGAAGAGTTGTGAAGCATTTTTAAACGTCAGTGGAATTCCAAGAACAATGGAAGAGTTCCGAAGCATTTTTAAATGTCAGCGGAATTCCGAGAACAATAGAAGAGTTGTGAAGCATTTTTAAGCGTCAGCGGAATTCCGAGAACAATGGAAGAGTTCCGAAGCATTTTTAAACTTCAGCAGAATTCCGAGAACAATGGAAGAGTTCCGAAGCATTTTTAAACTTCAGCAGAATTCCGAGAACAATGGAAGAGTTCCGAAGCATTCTTAAACTTCAGCGGAATTCCGAAAACAATGGAAGAGTTCCGAATCATTTTTAAATGTCAGCGGAATTCCGAGAACAATAGAAGAGTTGTGAAGCATTTTTAAGCGTCAGCGGAATTCCGACAACAATGGAAGAGTTCCGAAGCATTTTTAAAAGTCAGCGGAATTCTGAGAACAATAGAAGAGTTGTGAAGCATTTTTAAGCGTCAGCGGAATTCCGAGAACAATGGAAGAATTCCGAAGCATTTTTAAACTTCAAAACTTCAGCAGAATTCCGAGAACAATGGAAGAGTTCCGAAGCATTCTTAAACTTCAGCGGAATTCCGAGTACAATGGAAGAGTTCCGAAGCATTTTTAAAAGTCAGCAGAATTCCGAGAACAATAGAAGGGTACCAAAGCATGTTTAAACTTCAGCGGAATTCTGAGAACAATGGAAGAGTTCTGAAGCATTTTTTAAAGTCAGCGGAATAACGAGAACAATGGAAGAGTTGTGAAGCATTTTTAAACGTCAGTGGAATTCCAAGAACAATGGAAGAGTACTGAAGCATTTTTAAACGTCAGCGGAATTCCGAGAACAATGGAAGAGTTCCGAAGCATTTTTAAATGTAAGCGGAATTCTGAGAACAATGGAAGAGTTCCGAAGCATTTTTAAACTTCAGCAGAATTCCGAGAACAATGGAAGAGTTCCGAAGCATACTTAAACTTCAGCGGAATTCCGAGAACAATGGAAGAGTTTCGAAGCATTTTTAAAAGTCAGCGGAATTCCGAGAACAATAGAAGAGTTGTGAAGCAATTTTAAGAGTCAGCGGAATTCCGAGAACAATGGAAGAGTTCCGAAGCATTTTTAAACGTCAGCGGAATTCCGAGAACAATGGAAGAGTTCCGAAGCATTTTTAAACTTCAGCGGAATTTGGAGAACAATCGAAGAGTTCCGAAGCATTTTTAAAAGTCAGCGGAATTCCGAGAACAATGGAAGCTTTGTGAAGCATTTTTAAACGTCAGCGGAATTCCGAGAACAATGGAAGAGTTCCGAAGCATTTTTAAACGTCAGCGGAATTCCGAGAACAATGGAAGAGTTCTGAAGCCTTTTTAAATGTCAGCGGAATTCCGAGAACAATGGAAAAGTTCCGAAGCATTTTTAAATGTCAGCGGAATTCTGAGAACAAAGGAAGAGTTTCGAAGCATTTTTAAAAGTCAGCGGAATTCCGAGAACAATAGAAGAGTTGTGAAGCAATTTTAAGAGTCAGCGGAATTCCGAGAAAAATGGAAGAGTTCCGAAGCATTTTTAAACGTCAGCGGAATTCCGAGAACAATGGAAGAGTTCTGAAGCATTTTTAAAAGTCAGCGGAATTCTGAGAACAATAGAAGAGTTGTGAAGCATTTTTAAGCGTCAGCGGAATTCCGAGAACAATGGAAGAATTCCGAAGCATTTTTAAACGTCAGCGGAATTCCTAGAACAATGGAAGAGTTCCGAAGCATTTTTAAACGTCAGCGGAATTCCGAGAACAATGGAAGAGTTCCGAAGCATTTATAAATGTAAGCGGAATTCTGAGAACAATGGAAGAGTTCCGAAGCATTTTTAAACTTCAGCAGAATTCCGAGAACAATGGAAGAGTTCCGAAGCATACTTAAACTTCAGCGGAATTCCGAGAACAATGGAAGAGTTTCGAAGCATTTTTAAACGTCAGCGGAATTCCGAGAACAATGGAAGAGTTCTGAAGCCTTTTTAAATGTCAGCGGAATTCCGAGAACAATGGAAGACTTCTGAAGCATTTTTAAATGTCAGCGGAATTCTGAGAACAATGGAAGAGTTCCGAAGCATTTTTAAACTTCAGCAGAATTCCGAGAACAATGGAAGAGTTCCGAAGCATACTTAAACTTCAGCGGAATTCCGAGAACAATGGAAGAATTCTGAAGCATTTTTAAAAGTCAGCGGAATACCGAGAACAATGGAAGAGTTGTGAAGCATTTTTAAACGTCAGCGGAATTCCAGAACAATGGAAGAGTTCCGAAGCATTTTTAAATGTCAGCGGAATTCCGAGAACAATGGAAGAGTTCTGAAGCATTTTGAAACGTCTTCGGATTTTGAAAACAATGGAAGATTTCCGAAGCATTTTTAAACGTCAGCGGAATTTGGAGAACAATCGAAGAGTTCCGAAGCAATTTTAAAAGTCAGCGGAATTCCGAGAACAATGGAAGAGTTGTGAAGCATTTTTAAACGTCAGTGGAATTCCAAGAACAATGGAAGAGTTCCGAAGCATTTTTAAATGTCAGCGGAATTCCGAGAACAATAGAAGAGTTGTGAAGCATTTTTAAGCGTCAGCGGAATTCCGAGAACAATGGAAGAGTTCCGAAGCATTTTTAAACTTCAGCAGAATTCCGAGAACAATGGAAGAGTTCCGAAGCATTTTTAAACTTCAGCAGAATTCCGAGAACAATGGAAGAGTTCCGAAGCATTCTTAAACTTCAGCGGAATTCCGAAAACAATGGAAGAGTTCCGAATCATTTTTAAATGTCAGCGGAATTCCGAGAACAATAGAAGAGTTGTGAAGCATTTTTAAGCGTCAGCGGAATTCCGACAACAATGGAAGAGTTCCGAAGCATTTTTAAAAGTCAGCGGAATTCTGAGAACAATAGAAGAGTTGTGAAGCATTTTTAAGCGTCAGCGGAATTCCGAGAACAATGGAAGAATTCCGAAGCATTTTTAAACTTCAAAACTTCAGCAGAATTCCGAGAACAATGGAAGAGTTCCGAAGCATTCTTAAACTTCAGCGGAATTCCGAGAACAATGGAAGAGTTCCGAAGCATTTTTAAAAGTCAGCGGAATTCCGAGAACAATGGAAGAGTTCCGAAGCATTCTTAAACTTCAGCGGAATTCCGAGTACAATGGAAGAGTTCCGAAGCATTTTTAAAAGTCAGCGGAATTCCGAGAACAATGGAAGAGTTCCGAAGCATTTTTAAAAGTCAGCAGAATTCCGAGAACAATAGAAGGGTACCAAAGCATGTTTAAACTTCAGCGGAATTCTGAGAACAATGGAAGAGTTCTGAAGCATTTTTTAAAGTCAGCGGAATAACGAGAACAATGGAAGAGTTGTGAAGCATTTTTAAACGTCAGTGGAATTCCAAGAACAATGGAAGAGTACTGAAGCATTTTTAAACGTCAGCGGAATTCCGAGAACAATGGAAGAGTTCCGAAGCATTTTTAAATGTAAGCGGAATTCTGAGAACAATGGAAGAGTTCCGAAGCATTTTTAAACTTCAGCAGAATTCCGAGAACAATGGAAGAGTTCCGAAGCATACTTAAACTTCAGCGGAATTCCGAGAACAATGGAAGAGTTTCGAAGCATTTTTAAAAGTCAGCGGAATTCCGAGAACAATAGAAGAGTTGTGAAGCAATTTTAAGAGTCAGCGGAATTCCGAGAACAATGGAAGAGTTCCGAAGCATTTTTAAACGTCAGCGGAATTCCGAGAACAATGGAAGAGTTCCGAAGCATTTTTAAACTTCAGCGGAATTTGGAGAACAATCGAAGAGTTCCGAAGCATTTTTAAAAGTCAGCGGAATTCCGAGAACAATGGAAGCTTTGTGAAGCATTTTTAAACGTCAGCGGAATTCCGAGAACAATGGAAGAGTTCCGAAGCATTTTTAAACGTCAGCGGAATTCCGAGAACAATGGAAGAGTTCTGAAGCCTTTTTAAATGTCAGCGGAATTCCGAGAACAATGGAAAAGTTCCGAAGCATTTTTAAATGTCAGCGGAATTCTGAGAACAAAGGAAGAGTTTCGAAGCATTTTTAAAAGTCAGCGGAATTCCGAGAACAATAGAAGAGTTGTGAAGCAATTTTAAGAGTCAGCGGAATTCCGAGAAAAATGGAAGAGTTCCGAAGCATTTTTAAACGTCAGCGGAATTCCGAGAACAATGGAAGAGTTCTGAAGCATTTTTAAAAGTCAGCGGAATTCTGAGAACAATAGAAGAGTTGTGAAGCATTTTTAAGCGTCAGCGGAATTCCGAGAACAATGGAAGAATTCCGAAGCATTTTTAAACGTCAGCGGAATTCCTAGAACAATGGAAGAGTTCCGAAGCATTTTTAAACGTCAGCGGAATTCCGAGAACAATGGAAGAGTTCCGAAGCATTTATAAATGTAAGCGGAATTCTGAGAACAATGGAAGAGTTCCGAAGCATTTTTAAACTTCAGCAGAATTCCGAGAACAATGGAAGAGTTCCGAAGCATACTTAAACTTCAGCGGAATTCCGAGAACAATGGAAGAGTTTCGAAGCATTTTTAAACGTCAGCGGAATTCCGAGAACAATGGAAGAGTTCCGAAGCATTTTTAAATGTAAGCGGAATTCTGAGAACAATGGAAGAGTTCCGAAGCATTTTTAAACTTCAGCAGAATTCCGAGAACAATGGAAGAGTTCCGAAGCATACTTAAACTTCAGCGGAATTCCGAGAACAATGGAAGAGTTCCGAAGCATTTTTAAACTTCAGCGGAATTTGGAGAACAATCGAAGAGTTCCGAAGCATTTTTAAAAGTCAGCGGAATTCCGAGAACAATGGAAGCTTTGTGAAGCATTTTTAAACGTCAGCGGAATTCTGAGAATAATGGAAGAGTTCCGAAGCATTTTTAAACGTCAGCGGAATTCCGAGAACAATGGAAGAGTTCTGAAGCCTTTTTAAATGTCAGCGGAATTCTGAGAACAATGGAAGAGTTCCGAAGCATTTTTAAACTTCAGCAGAATTCCGAGAACAATGGAAGAGTTACGAAGCATCCTTAATCTTCAGCGGAATTCCGAGAACAATGGAAGAGTTGTGAAGCATTTTTAAACGTCAGCGGAATTCCGAGAACAATGGAAGAGTTCTGAAGCATTTTTAAAAGTCAGCGGAATTCTGAGAACAATAGAAGAGTTGTGAAGCATTTTTAAGCGTCAGCGGAATTCCGAGAACAATGGAAGAATTCCGAAGCATTTTTAAACTTCAAAACTTCAGCGGAATTCTTAGAACAATGGAAGAGTTCCAAAGCATTTTTAAAAGTCAGCAGAATTCCAAGAACAATAGAAGGGTACCAAAGCATGTTTAAACTTCAGCGGAATTCTGAGAACAATGTAAGCGTTCCGAAGCATTTTTAAACTTCACCGCAATTCCGAGAACAATGGAAGAGTTCCGAAGCATTTTTAAACGTCAGCGTAATTCCGAGAACAATGGAAGAGTTCCGAAGCATTTTTAAACGTCAGCGGAATTCCGAGAACAATGGAAGAGTTCCGAAGCATTTTTAAACGTCAGCGGAATTCCGAGAACAATGGAAGAGTTCTGAAGCCTTTTTAAATGTCAGCGGAATTCCGAGAACAATGGAAGACTTCTGAAGCATTTTTAAATGTCAGCGGAATTCTGAGAACAATGGAAGAGTTCCGAAGCATTTTTAAACTTCAGCAGAATTCCGAGAACAATGGAAGAGTTCCGAAGAATACTTAAACTTCAGCGGAATTCCGAGAACAATGGAAGAATTCTGAAGCATTTTTAAAAGTCAGCGGAATACCGAGAACAATGGAAGAGTTGTGAAGCATTTTTAAACGTCAGCGGAATTCCAGAACAATGGAAGAGTTCCGAAGCATTTTTAAATGTCAGCGGAATTCCGAGAACAATGGAAGAGTTCTGAAGCATTTTTAAACGTCATCGGATTTTGAAAACAATGGAAGATTTCCGAAGCATTTTTAAACGTCAGCGGAATTTGGAGAACAATCGAAGAGTTCCGAAGCAATTTTAAACGTCAGCGGAATTCCGAGAACAATGGAAGAGTTGTGAAGCATTTTTAAACGTCAGTGGAATTCCAAGAACAATGGAAGAGTTCCGAAGCATTTTTAAATGTCAGCGGAATTCCGAGAACAATAGAAGAGTTGTGAAGCATTTTTAAGCGTCAGCGGAATTCCGAGAACAATGGAAGAGTTCCGAAGCATTTTTAAACTTCAGCAGAATTCCGAGAACAATGGAAGAGTTCCGAAGCATTTTTAAACTTCAGCAGAATTCCGAGAACAATGGAAGAGTTCCGAAGCATTCTTAAACTTCAGCGGAATTCCGAAAACAATGGAAGAGTTCCGAATCATTTTTAAATGTCAGCGGAATTCCGAGAACAATAGAAGAGTTGTGAAGCATTTTTAAGCGTCAGCGGAATTCCGACAACAATGGAAGGGTTCCGAAGCATTTTTAAAAGTCAGCGGAATTCTGAGAACAATAGAAGAGTTGTGAAGCATTTTTAAGCGTCAGCGGAATTCCGAGAACAATGGAAGAATTCCGAAGCATTTTTAAACTTCAAAACTTCAGCAGAATTCCGAGAACAATGGAAGAGTTCCGAAGCATTCTTAAACTTCAGCGGAATTCCGAGAACAATGGAAGAGTTCCGAAGCATTTTTAAAAGTCAGCGGAATTCCGAGAACAATGGAAGAGTTCCGAAGCATTCTTAAACTTCAGCGGAATTCCGAGTACAATGGAAGAGTTCCGAAGCATTTTTAAAAGTCAGCGGAATTCCGAGAACAATGGAAGAGTTCCGAAGCATTTTTAAAAGTCAGCAGAATTCCGAGAACAATAGAAGGGTACCAAAGCATGTTTAAACTTCAGCGGAATTCTGAGAACAATGGAAGAGTTCTGAAGCATTTTTTAAAGTCAGCGGAATAACGAGAACAATGGAAGAGTTGTGAAGCATTTTTAAACGTCAGTGGAATTCCAAGAACAATGGAAGAGTACTGAAGCATTTTTAAACGTCAGCGGAATTCCGAGAACAATGGAAGAGTTCCGAAGCATTTTTAAATGTAAGCGGAATTCTGAGAACAATGGAAGAGTTTCGAAGCATTTTTAAAAGTCAGCGGAATTCCGAGAACAATAGAAGAGTTGTGAAGCAATTTTAAGAGTCAGCGGAATTCCGAGAACAATGGAAGAGTTCCGAAGCATTTTTAAACGTCAGCGGAATTCCGAGAACAATGGAAGAGTTCCGAAGCATTTTTAAACTTCAGCGGAATTTGGAGAACAATCGAAGAGTTCCGAAGCATTTTTAAAAGTCAGCGGAATTCCGAGAACAATGGAAGCTTTGTGAAGCATTTTTAAACGTCAGCGGAATTCCGAGAACAATGGAAGAGTTCCGAAGCATTTTTAAACGTCAGCGGAATTCCGAGAACAATGGAAGAGTTCTGAAGCCTTTTTAAATGTCAGCGGAATTCCGAGAACAATGGAAAAGTTCCGAAGCATTTTTAAATGTCAGCGGAATTCTGAGAACAATGGAAGAGTTTCGAAGCATTTTTAAAAGTCAGCGGAATTCCGAGAACAATAGAAGAGTTGTGAAGCAATTTTAAGAGTCAGCGGAATTCCGAGAAAAATGGAAGAGTTCCGAAGCATTTTTAAACGTCAGCGGAATTCCGAGAACAATGGAAGAGTTCTGAAGCATTTTTAAAAGTCAGCGGAATTCTGAGAACAATAGAAGAGTTGTGAAGCATTTTTAAGCGTCAGCGGAATTCCGAGAACAATGGAAGAATTCCGAAGCATTTTTAAACTTCAAAACTTCAGCGGAATTCTTAGAACAATGGAAGAGTTCCAAAGCATTTTTAAAAGTCAGCAGAATTCCAAGAACAATAGAAGGGTACCAAAGCATGTTTAAACTTCAGCGGAATTCTGAGAACAATGTAAGCGTTCCGAAGCATTTTTAAACTTCACCGCAATTCCGAGAACAATGGAAGAGTTCCGAAGCATTTTTAAACGTCAGCGGAATTCCGAGAACAATGGAAGAGTTCCGAAGCATTTTTAAACGTCAGCGGAATTCCGAGAACAATGGAAGAGTTCCGAAGCATTTTTAAACGTCAGCGGAATTCCGAGAACAATGGAAGAGTTCTGAAGCCTTTTTAAATGTCAGCGGAATTCCGAGAACAATGGAAGACTTCTGAAGCATTTTTAAATGTCAGCGGAATTCTGAGAACAATGGAAGAGTTCCGAAGCATTTTTAAACTTCAGCAGAATTCCGAGAACAATGGAAGAGTTCCGAAGCATACTTAAACTTCAGCGGAATTCCGAGAACAATGGAAGAATTCTGAAGCATTTTTAAAAGTCAGCGGAATACCGAGAACAATGGAAGAGTTGTGAAGCATTTTTAAACGTCAGCGGAATTCCAGAACAATGGAAGAGTTCCGAAGCATTTTTAAATGTCAGCGGAATTCCGAGAACAATGGAAGAGTTCTGAAGCATTTTGAAACGTCATCGGATTTTGAAAACAATGGAAGATTTCCGAAGCATTTTTAAACGTCAGCGGAATTTGGAGAACAATCGAAGAGTTCCGAAGCAATTTTAAAAGTCAGCGGAATTCCGAGAACAATGGAAGAGTTGTGAAGCATTTTTAAACGTCAGTGGAATTCCAAGAACAATGGAAGAGTTCCGAAGCATTTTTAAATGTCAGCGGAATTCCGAGAACAATAGAAGAGTTGTGAAGCATTTTTAAGCGTCAGCGGAATTCCGAGAACAATGGAAGAGTTCCGAAGCATTTTTAAACTTCAGCAGAATTCCGAGAACAATGGAAGAGTTCCGAAGCATTTTTAAACTTCAGCAGAATTCCGAGAACAATGGAAGAGTTCCGAAGCATTCTTAAACTTCAGCGGAATTCCGAAAACAATGGAAGAGTTCCAAATCATTTTTAAATGTCAGCGGAATTCCGAGAACAATAGAAGAGTTGTGAAGCATTTTTAAGCGTCAGCGGAATTCCGACAACAATGGAAGAGTTCCGAAGCATTTTTAAAAGTCAGCGGAATTCTGAGAACAATAGAAGAGTTGTGAAGCATTTTTAAGCGTCAGCGGAATTCCGAGAACAATGGAAGAATTCCGAAGCATTTTTAAACTTCAGCAGAATTCCGAGAACAATGGAAGAGTTACGAAGCATCCTTAATCTTCAGCGGAATTCCGAGAACAATGGAAGAGTTGTGAAGCATTTTTAAACGTCAGCGGAATTCCGAGAACAATGGAAGAGTTCTGAAGCATTTTTAAAAGTCAGCGGAATTCTGAGAACAATAGAAGAGTTGTGAAGCATTTTTAAGCGTCAGCGGAATTCCGAGAACAATGGAAGAATTCCGAAGCATTTTTAAACTTCAAAACTTCAGCGGAATTCTTAGAACAATGGAAGAGTTCCAAAGCATTTTTAAAAGTCAGCAGAATTCCAAGAACAATAGAAGGGTACCAAAGCATGTTTAAACTTCAGCGGAATTCTGAGAACAATGTAAGCGTTCCGAAGCATTTTTAAACTTCACCGCAATTCCGAGAACAATGGAAGAGTTCCGAAGCATTTTTAAACGTCAGCGGAATTCCGAGAACAATGGAAGAGTTCCGAAGCATTTTTAAACGTCAGCGGAATTCCGAGAACAATGGAAGAGTTCCGAAGCATTTTTAAACGTCAGCGGAATTCCGAGAACAATGGAAGAGTTCTGAAGCCTTTTTAAATGTCAGCGGAATTCCGAGAACAATGGAAGACTTCTGAAGCATTTTTAAATGTCAGCGGAATTCTGAGAACAATGGAAGAGTTCCGAAGCATTTTTAAACTTCAGCAGAATTCCGAGAACAATGGAAGAGTTCCGAAGAATACTTAAACTTCAGCGGAATTCCGAGAACAATGGAAGAATTCTGAAGCATTTTTAAAAGTCAGCGGAATACCGAGAACAATGGAAGAGTTGTGAAGCATTTTTAAACGTCAGCGGAATTCCAGAACAATGGAAGAGTTCCGAAGCATTTTTAAATGTCAGCGGAATTCCGAGAACAATGGAAGAGTTCTGAAGCATTTTTAAACGTCATCGGATTTTGAAAACAATGGAAGATTTCCGAAGCATTTTTAAACGTCAGCGGAATTTGGAGAACAATCGAAGAGTTCCGAAGCAATTTTAAACGTCAGCGGAATTCCGAGAACAATGGAAGAGTTGTGAAGCATTTTTAAACGTCAGTGGAATTCCAAGAACAATGGAAGAGTTCCGAAGCATTTTTAAATGTCAGCGGAATTCCGAGAACAATAGAAGAGTTGTGAAGCATTTTTAAGCGTCAGCGGAATTCCGAGAACAATGGAAGAGTTCCGAAGCATTTTTAAACTTCAGCAGAATTCCGAGAACAATGGAAGAGTTCCGAAGCATTTTTAAACTTCAGCAGAATTCCGAGAACAATGGAAGAGTTCCGAAGCATTCTTAAACTTCAGCGGAATTCCGAAAACAATGGAAGAGTTCCGAATCATTTTTAAATGTCAGCGGAATTCCGAGAACAATAGAAGAGTTGTGAAGCATTTTTTAGCGTCAGCGGAATTCCGACAACAATGGAAGGGTTCCGAAGCATTTTTAAAAGTCAGCGGAATTCTGAGAACAATAGAAGAGTTGTGAAGCATTTTTAAGCGTCAGCGGAATTCCGAGAACAATGGAAGAATTCCGAAGCATTTTTAAACTTCAAAACTTCAGCAGAATTCCGAGAACAAGGGAAGAGTTCCGAAGCATTCTTAAACTTCAGCGGAATTCCGAGAACAATGGAAGAGTTCCGAAGCATTTTTAAAAGTCAGCGGAATTCCGAGAACAATGGAAGAGTTCCGAAGCATTCTTAAACTTCAGCGGAATTCCGAGTACAATGGAAGAGTTCCGAAGCATTTTTAAAAGTCAGCGGAATTCCGAGAACAATGGAAGAGTTCCGAAGCATTTTTAAAAGTCAGCAGAATTCCGAGAACAATAGAAGGGTACCAAAGCATGTTTAAACTTCAGCGGAATTCTGAGAACAATGGAAGAGTTCTGAAGCATTTTTTAAAGTCAGCGGAATAACGAGAACAATGGAAGAGTTGTGAAGCATTTTTAAACGTCAGTGGAATTCCAAGAACAATGGAAGAGTACTGAAGCATTTTTAAACGTCAGCGGAATTCCGAGAACAATGGAAGAGTTCCGAAGCATTTTTAAATGTAAGCGGAATTCTGAGAACAATGGAAGAGTTCCGAAGCATTTTTAAACTTCAGCAGAATTCCGAGAACAATGGAAGAGTTCCGAAGCATACTTAAACTTCAGCGGAATTCCGAGAACAATGGAAGAGTTTCGAAGCATTTTTAAAAGTCAGCGGAATTCCGAGAACAATAGAAGAGTTGTGAAGCAATTTTAAGAGTCAGCGGAATTCCGAGAACAATGGAAGAGTTCCGAAGCAATTTTAAACGTCAGCGGAATTCCGAGAACAATGGAAGAGTTCCGAAGCATTTTTAAACTTCAGCGGAATTTGGAGAACAATCGAAGAGTTCCGAAGCATTTTTAAAAGTCAGCGGAATTCCGAGAACAATGGAAGCTTTGTGAAGCATTTTTAAACGTCAGCGGAATTCCGAGAACAATGGAAGAGTTCCGAAGCATTTTTAAACGTCAGCGGAATTCCGAGAACAATGGAAGAGTTCTGAAGCCTTTTTAAATGTCAGCGGAATTCCGAGAACAATGGAAAAGTTCCGAAGCATTTTTAAATGTCAGCGGAATTCTGAGAACAATGGAAGAGTTTCGAAGCATTTTTAAAAGTCAGCGGAATTCCGAGAACAATAGAAGAGTTGTGAAGCAATTTTAAGAGTCAGCGGAATTCCGAGAAAAATGGAAGAGTTCCGAAGCATTTTTAAACGTCAGCGGAATTCCGAGAACAATGGAAGAGTTCTGAAGCATTTTTAAAAGTCAGCGGAATTCTGAGAACAATAGAAGAGTTGTGAAGCATTTTTAAGCGTCAGCGGAATTCCGAGAACAATGGAAGAATTCCGAAGCATTTTTAAACTTCAAAACTTCAGCGGAATTCTTAGAACAATGGAAGAGTTCCAAAGCATTTTTAAAAGTCAGCAGAATTCCAAGAACAATAGAAGGGTACCAAAGCATGTTTAAACTTCAGCGGAATTCTGAGAACAATGTAAGCGTTCCGAAGCATTTTTAAACTTCACCGCAATTCCGAGAACAATGGAAGAGTTCCGAAGCATTTTTAAACGTCAGCGGAATTCCGAGAACAATGGAAGAGTTCCGAAGCATTTTTAAACGTCAGCGGAATTCCGAGAACAATGGAAGAGTTCCGAAGCATTTTTAAACGTCAGCGGAATTCCGAGAACAATGGAAGAGTTCTGAAGCCTTTTTAAATGTCAGCGGAATTCCGAGAACAATGGAAGACTTCTGAAGCATTTTTAAATGTCAGCGGAATTCTGAGAACAATGGAAGAGTTCCGAAGCATTTTTAAACTTCAGCAGAATTCCGAGAACAATGGAAGAGTTCCGAAGCATACTTAAACTTCAGCGGAATTCCGAGAACAATGGAAGAATTCTGAAGCATTTTTAAAAGTCAGCGGAATACCGAGAACAATGGAAGAGTTGTGAAGCATTTTTAAACGTCAGCGGAATTCCAGAACAATGGAAGAGTTCCGAAGCATTTTTAAATGTCAGCGGAATTCCGAGAACAATGGAAGAGTTCTGAAGCATTTTGAAACGTCATCGGATTTTGAAAACAATGGAAGATTTCCGAAGCATTTTTAAACGTCAGCGGAATTTGGAGAACAATCGAAGAGTTCCGAAGCAATTTTAAAAGTCAGCGGAATTCCGAGAACAATGGAAGAGTTGTGAAGCATTTTTAAACGTCAGTGGAATTCCAAGAACAATGGAAGAGTTCCGAAGCATTTTTAAATGTCAGCGGAATTCCGAGAACAATAGAAGAGTTGTGAAGCATTTTTAAGCGTCAGCGGAATTCCGAGAACAATGGAAGAGTTCCGAAGCATTTTTAAACTTCAGCAGAATTCCGAGAACAATGGAAGAGTTCCGAAGCATTTTTAAACTTCAGCAGAATTCCGAGAACAATGGAAGAGTTCCGAAGCATTCTTAAACTTCAGCGGAATTCCGAAAACAATGGAAGAGTTCCGAATCATTTTTAAATGTCAGCGGAATTCCGAGAACAATAGAAGAGTTGTGAAGCATTTTTAAGCGTCAGCGGAATTCCGACAACAATGGAAGAGTTCCGAAGCATTTTTAAAAGTCAGCGGAATTCTGAGAACAATAGAAGAGTTGTGAAGCATTTTTAAGCGTCAGCGGAATTCCGAGAACAATGGAAGAATTCCGAAGCATTTTTAAACTTCAAAACTTCAGCAGAATTCCGAGAACAATGGAAGAGTTCCGAAGCATTCTTAAACTTCAGCGGAATTCCGAGAACAATGGAAGAGTTCCGAAGCATTTTTAAAAGTCAGCGGAATTCCGAGAACAATGGAAGAGTTCCGAAGCATTCTTAAACTTCAGCGGAATTCCGAGTACAATGGAAGAGTTCCGAAGCATTTTTAAAAGTCAGCGGAATTCCGAGAACAATGGAAGAGTTCCGAAGCATTTTTAAAAGTCAGCAGAATTCCGAGAACAATAGAAGGGTACCAAAGCATGTTTAAACTTCAGCGGAATTCTGAGAACAATGGAAGAGTTCTGAAGCATTTTTTAAAGTCAGCGGAATAACGAGAACAATGGAATAGTTGTGAAGCATTTTTAAACGTCAGTGGAATTCCAAGAACAATGGAAGAGTACTGAAGCATTTTTAAACGTCAGCGGAATTCCGAGAACAATGGAAGAGTTCCGAAGCATTTTTAAATGTAAGCGGAATTCTGAGAACAATGGAAGAGTTCCGAAGCATTTTTAAACTTCAGCAGAATTCCGAGAACAATGGAAGAGTTCCGAAGCATACTTAAACTTCAGCGGAATTCCGAGAACAATGGAAGAGTTTCGAAGCATTTTTAAAAGTCAGCGGAATTCCGAGAACAATAGAAGAGTTGTGAAGCAATTTTAAGAGTCAGCGGAATTCCGAGAACAATGGAAGAGTTCCGAAGCATTTTTAAACGTCAGCGGAATTCCGAGAACAATGGAAGAGTTCCGAAGCATTTTTAAACGTCAGCGGAATTCCGAGAACAATGGAAGAGTTCTGAAGCCTTTTTAAATGTCAGCGGAATTCCGAGAACAATGGAAGAGTTCTGAAGCCTTTTTAAATGTCAGCGGAATTCCGAGAACAATGGAAGAGTTCCGAAGCATTTTTAAACGTCAGCGGAATTCCGAGAACAATGGAAGAGTTCCGAAGCATTTTTAAACTTCAGCGGAATTTGGAGAACAATCGAAGAGTTCCGAAGCATTTTTAAAAGTCAGCGGAATTCCGAGAACAATGGAAGCTTTGTGAAGCATTTTTAAACGTCAGCGGAATTCCGAGAACAATGGAAGAGTTCCGAAGCATTTTTAAACGTCAGCGGAATTCCGAGAACAATGGAAGAGTTCTGAAGCCTTTTTAAATGTCAGCGGAATTCCGAGAACAATGGAAAAGTTCCGAAGCATTTTTAAATGTCAGCGGAATTCTGAGAACAAAGGAAGAGTTTCGAAGCATTTTTAAAAGTCAGCGGAATTCCGAGAACAATGGAAGCTTTGTGAAGCATTTTTAAACGTCAGCGGAATTCCGAGAACAATGGAAGAGTTCCGAAGCATTTTTAAACGTCAGCGGAATTCCGAGAACAATGGAAAAGTTCCGAAGCATTTTTAAATGTCAGCGGAATTCTGAGAACAAAGGAAGAGTTTCGAAGCATTTTTAAAAGTCAGCGGAATTCCGAGAACAATAGAAGAGTTGTGAAGCAATTTTAAGAGTCAGCGGAATTCCGAGAAAAATGGAAGAGTTCCGAAGCATTTTTAAACGTCAGCGGAATTCCGAGAACAATGGAAGAGTTCTGAAGCATTTTTAAAAGTCAGCGGAATTCTGAGAACAATAGAAGAGTTGTGAAGCATTTTTAAGCGTCAGCGGAATTCCGAGAACAATGGAAGAATTCCGAAGCATTTTTAAACGTCAGCGGAATTCCTAGAACAATGGAAGAGTTCCGAAGCATTTTTAAACGTCAGCGGAATTCCGAGAACAATGGAAGAGTTCCGAAGCATTTTTAAATGTAAGCGGAATTCTGAGAACAATGGAAGAGTTCCGAAGCATTTTTAAACTTCAGCAGAATTCCGAGAACAATGGAAGAGTTCCGAAGCATTTTTAAACGTCAGCGGAATTCCGAGAACAATGGAAGAGTTCCGAAGCATTTTTAAATGTAAGCGGAATTCTGAGAACAATGGAAGAGTTCCGAAGCATTTTTAAACTTCAGCAGAATTCCGAGAACAATGGAAGAGTTCCGAAGCATACTTAAACTTCAGCGGAATTCCGAGAACAATGGAAGAGTTCCGAAGCATTTTTAAACTTCAGCGGAATTTGGAGAACAATCGAAGAGTTCCGAAGCATTTTTAAAAGTCAGCGGAATTCCGAGAACAATGGAAGCTTTGTGAAGCATTTTTAAACGTCAGCGGAATTCTGAGAATAATGGAAGAGTTCCGAAGCATTTTTAAACGTCAGCGGAATTCCGAGAACAATGGAAGAGTTCTGAAGCCTTTTTAAATGTCAGCGGAATTCCGAGAACAATGGAAAAGTTCCGAAGCATTTTTAAATGTCAGCGGAATTCTGAGAACAATGGAAGAGTTCCGAAGCATTTTTAAACTTCAGCAGAATTCCGAGAACAATGGAAGAGTTACGAAGCATCCTTAATCTTCAGCGGAATTCCGAGAACAATGGAAGAGTTGTGAAGCATTTTTAAACGTCAGCGGAATTCCGAGAACAATGGAAGAGTTCTGAAGCATTTTTAAACGTCAGCGGAATTTTGAAAACAATGGAAGATTTCCGAAGCATTTTTAAACGTCAGCGGAATTCTGCGAACACTGGAAGAGTTCCGAAGCATTTTTAAACTTCAGCGGAATTTGGAGAACAATCGAAGAGTTCCGAAGCATTTTTAAAAGTCAGCGGAATTCCGAGAACAATGGAAGCTTTGTGAAGCATTTTTAAACGTCAGCGGAATTCCGAGAACAATGGAAGAGTTCCGAAGCATTTTTAAACGTCAGCGGAATTCCGAGAACAATGGAAGAGTTTCGAAGCATTTTTAAAAGTCAGCGGAATTCCGAGAACAATAGAAGAGTTGTGAAGCAATTTTAAGAGTCAGCGGAATTCCGAGAACAATGGAAGAGTTCCGAAGCATTTTTAAACGTCAGCGGAATTCCGAGAACAATGGAAGAGTTCCGAAGCATTTTTAAACTTCAGCGGAATTTGGAGAACAATCGAAGAGTTCCGAAGCATTTTTAAAAGTCAGCGGAATTCCGAGAACAATGGAAGCTTTGTGAAGCATTTTTAAACGTCAGCGGAATTCCGAGAACAATGGAAGAGTTCCGAAGCATTTTTAAACGTCAGCGGAATTCCGAGAACAATGGAAGAGTTCTGAAGCCTTTTTAAATGTCAGCGGAATTCCGAGAACAATGGAAAAGTTCCGAAGCATTTTTAAATGTCAGCGGAATTCTGAGAACAATGGAAGAGTTTCGAAGCATTTTTAAAAGTCAGCGGAATTCCGAGAACAATAGAAGAGTTGTGAAGCAATTTTAAGAGTCAGCGGAATTCCGAGAAAAATGGAAGAGTTCCGAAGCATTTTTAAACGTCAGCGGAATTCCGAGAACAATGGAAGAGTTCTGAAGCATTTTTAAAAGTCAGCGGAATTCTGAGAACAATAGAAGAGTTGTGAAGCATTTTTAAGCGTCAGCGGAATTCCGAGAACAATGGAAGAATTCCGAAGCATTTTTAAACTTCAAAACTTCAGCGGAATTCTTAGAACAATGGAAGAGTTCCAAAGCATTTTTAAAAGTCAGCAGAATTCCAAGAACAATAGAAGGGTACCAAAGCATGTTTAAACTTCAGCGGAATTCTGAGAACAATGTAAGCGTTCCGAAGCATTTTTAAACTTCACCGCAATTCCGAGAACAATGGAAGAGTTCCGAAGCATTTTTAAACGTCAGCGGAATTCCGAGAACAATGGAAGAGTTCCGAAGCATTTTTAAACGTCAGCGGAATTCCGAGAACAATGGAAGAGTTCCGAAGCATTTTTAAACGTCAGCGGAATTCCGAGAACAATGGAAGAGTTCTGAAGCCTTTTTAAATGTCAGCGGAATTCCGAGAACAATGGAAGACTTCTGAAGCATTTTTAAATGTCAGCGGAATTCTGAGAACAATGGAAGAGTTCCGAAGCATTTTTAAACTTCAGCAGAATTCCGAGAACAATGGAAGAGTTCCGAAGCATACTTAAACTTCAGCGGAATTCCGAGAACAATGGAAGAATTCTGAAGCATTTTTAAAAGTCAGCGGAATACCGAGAACAATGGAAGAGTTGTGAAGCATTTTTAAACGTCAGCGGAATTCCAGAACAATGGAAGAGTTCCGAAGCATTTTTAAATGTCAGCGGAATTCCGAGAACAATGGAAGAGTTCTGAAGCATTTTGAAACGTCATCGGATTTTGAAAACAATGGAAGATTTCCGAAGCATTTTTAAACGTCAGCGGAATTTGGAGAACAATCGAAGAGTTCCGAAGCAATTTTAAAAGTCAGCGGAATTCCGAGAACAATGGAAGAGTTGTGAAGCATTTTTAAACGTCAGTGGAATTCCAAGAACAATGGAAGAGTTCCGAAGCATTTTTAAATGTCAGCGGAATTCCGAGAACAATAGAAGAGTTGTGAAGCATTTTTAAGCGTCAGCGGAATTCCGAGAACAATGGAAGAGTTCCGAAGCATTTTTAAACTTCAGCAGAATTCCGAGAACAATGGAAGAGTTCCGAAGCATTTTTAAACTTCAGCAGAATTCCGAGAACAATGGAAGAGTTCCGAAGCATTCTTAAACTTCAGCGGAATTCCGAAAACAATGGAAGAGTTCCGAATCATTTTTAAATGTCAGCGGAATTCCGAGAACAATAGAAGAGTTGTGAAGCATTTTTAAGCGTCAGCGGAATTCCGACAACAATGGAAGAGTTCCGAAGCATTTTTAAAAGTCAGCGGAATTCTGAGAACAATAGAAGAGTTGTGAAGCATTTTTAAGCGTCAGCGGAATTCCGAGAACAATGGAAGAATTCCGAAGCATTTTTAAACTTCAAAACTTCAGCAGAATTCCGAGAACAATGGAAGAGTTCCGAAGCATTCTTAAACTTCAGCGGAATTCCGAGAACAATGGAAGAGTTCCGAAGCATTTTTAAAAGTCAGCGGAATTCCGAGAACAATGGAAGAGTTCCGAAGCATTCTTAAACTTCAGCGGAATTCCGAGTACAATGGAAGAGTTCCGAAGCATTTTTAAAAGTCAGCGGAATTCCGAGAACAATGGAAGAGTTCCGAAGCATTTTTAAAAGTCAGCAGAATTCCGAGAACAATAGAAGGGTACCAAAGCATGTTTAAACTTCAGCGGAATTCTGAGAACAATGGAAGAGTTCTGAAGCATTTTTTAAAGTCAGCGGAATAACGAGAACAATGGAAGAGTTGTGAAGCATTTTTAAACGTCAGTGGAATTCCAAGAACAATGGAAGAGTACTGAAGCATTTTTAAACGTCAGCGGAATTCCGAGAACAATGGAAGAGTTCCGAAGCATTTTTAAATGTAAGCGGAATTCTGAGAACAATGGAAGAGTTCCGAAGCATTTTTAAACTTCAGCAGAATTCCGAGAACAATGGAAGAGTTCCGAAGCATACTTAAACTTCAGCGGAATTCCGAGAACAATGGAAGAGTTTCGAAGCATTTTTAAAAGTCAGCGGAATTCCGAGAACAATAGAAGAGTTGTGAAGCAATTTTAAGAGTCAGCGGAATTCCGAGAACAATGGAAGAGTTCCGAAGCATTTTTAAACGTCAGCGGAATTCCGAGAACAATGGAAGAGTTCCGAAGCATTTTTAAACGTCAGCGGAATTCCGAGAACAATGGAAGAGTTCTGAAGCCTTTTTAAATGTCAGCGGAATTCCGAGAACAATGGAAGAGTTCTGAAGCCTTTTTAAATGTCAGCGGAATTCCGAGAACAATGGAAGAGTTCCGAAGCATTTTTAAACGTCAGCGGAATTCCGAGAACAATGGAAGAGTTCCGAAGCATTTTTAAACTTCAGCGGAATTTGGAGAACAATCGAAGAGTTCCGAAGCATTTTTAAAAGTCAGCGGAATTCCGAGAACAATGGAAGCTTTGTGAAGCATTTTTAAACGTCAGCGGAATTCCGAGAACAATGGAAGAGTTCCGAAGCATTTTTAAACGTCAGCGGAATTCCGAGAACAATGGAAGAGTTCTGAAGCCTTTTTAAATGTCAGCGGAATTCCGAGAACAATGGAAAAGTTCCGAAGCATTTTTAAATGTCAGCGGAATTCTGAGAACAAAGGAAGAGTTTCGAAGCATTTTTAAAAGTCAGCGGAATTCCGAGAACAATGGAAGCTTTGTGAAGCATTTTTAAACGTCAGCGGAATTCCGAGAACAATGGAAGAGTTCCGAAGCATTTTTAAACGTCAGCGGAATTCCGAGAACAATGGAAGAGTTCTGAAGCCTTTTTAAATGTCAGCGGAATTCCGAGAACAATGGAAAAGTTCCGAAGCATTTTTAAATGTCAGCGGAATTCTGAGAACAAAGGAAGAGTTTCGAAGCATTTTTAAAAGTCAGCGGAATTCCGAGAACAATAGAAGAGTTGTGAAGCAATTTTAAGAGTCAGCGGAATTCCGAGAAAAATGGAAGAGTTCCGAAGCATTTTTAAACGTCAGCGGAATTCCGAGAACAATGGAAGAGTTCTGAAGCATTTTTAAAAGTCAGCGGAATTCTGAGAACAATAGAAGAGTTGTGAAGCATTTTTAAGCGTCAGCGGAATTCCGAGAACAATGGAAGAATTCCGAAGCATTTTTAAACGTCAGCGGAATTCCTAGAACAATGGAAGAGTTCCGAAGCATTTTTAAACGTCAGCGGAATTCCGAGAACAATGGAAGAGTTCCGAAGCATTTTTAAATGTAAGCGGAATTCTGAGAACAATGGAAGAGTTCCGAAGCATTTTTAAACTTCAGCAGAATTCCGAGAACAATGGAAGAGTTCCGAAGCATACTTAAACTTCAGCGGAATTCCGAGAACAATGGAAGAGTTTCGAAGCATTTTTAAACGTCAGCGGAATTCCGAGAACAATGGAAGAGTTCCGAAGCATTTTTAAATGTAAGCGGAATTCTGAGAACAATGGAAGAGTTCCGAAGCATTTTTAAACTTCAGCAGAATTCCGAGAACAATGGAAGAGTTCCGAAGCATACTTAAACTTCAGCGGAATTCCGAGAACAATGGAAGAGTTCCGAAGCATTTTTAAACTTCAGCGGAATTTGGAGAACAATCGAAGAGTTCCGAAGCATTTTTAAAAGTCAGCGGAATTCCGAGAACAATGGAAGCTTTGTGAAGCATTTTTAAACGTCAGCGGAATTCTGAGAATAATGGAAGAGTTCCGAAGCATTTTTAAACGTCAGCGGAATTCCGAGAACAATGGAAGAGTTCTGAAGCCTTTTTAAATGTCAGCGGAATTCCGAGAACAATGGAAAAGTTCCGAAGCATTTTTAAATGTCAGCGGAATTCTGAGAACAATGGAAGAGTTCCGAAGCATTTTTAAACTTCAGCAGAATTCCGAGAACAATGGAAGAGTTACGAAGCATCCTTAATCTTCAGCGGAATTCCGAGAACAATGGAAGAGTTGTGAAGCATTTTTAAACGTCAGCGGAATTCCGAGAACAATGGAAGAGTTCTGAAGCATTTTTAAACGTCAGCGGAATTTTGAAAACAATGGAAGATTTCCGAAGCATTTTTAAACGTCAGCGGAATTCTGCGAACACTGGAAGAGTTCCGAAGCATTTTTAAACTTCAGCGGAATTTGGAGAACAATCGAAGAGTTCCGAAGCATTTTTAAAAGTCAGCGGAATTCCGAGAACAATGGAAGCTTTGTGAAGCATTTTTAAACGTCAGCGGAATTCCGAGAACAATGGAAGAGTTCCGAAGCATTTTTAAACGTCAGCGGAATTCCGAGAACAATGGAAGAGTTCTGAAGCCTTTTTAAATGTCAGCGGAATTCCGAGAACAATGGAAGAGTTCCGAAGCATTTTTAAATGTCAGCGGAATTCTGAGAACAATGGAAGAGTTCCGAAGCATTTTTAAACTTCAGCAGAATTCCGAGAACAATCGAAGAGTTCCGAAGCATACTTAAACTTCAGCAGAATTCCGAGAACAATGGAAGAGTTCTGAAGCATTTTTTAAAGTCAGCGGAATAACGAGAACAATGGAAGAGTTGTGAAGTATTTTTAAACGTCAGTGGAATTCCAAGAACAATGGAAGAGTTCCGAAGCATTTTTAAACGTCAGCGGAATTCCGAGAACAATGGAAGAGTTCCGAAGCATTTTTAAATGTAAGCGGAATTCTGAGAACAATGGAAGAGTTCCGAAGCATTTTTAAACTTCAGCAGAATTCCGAGAACAATGGAAGAGTTCCGAAGCATACTTAAACTTCAGCGGAATTCCGAGAACAATGGAAGAGTTTCGAAGCATTTTTAAAAGTCAGCGGAATTCCGAGAACAATAGAAGAGTTGTGAAGCAATTTTAAGAGTCAGCGGAATTCCGAGAACAATGGAAGAGTTCCGAAGCATTTTTAAACGTCAGCGGAATTCCGAGAACAATGGAAGAGTTCCGAAGCATTTTTAAACTTCAGCGGAATTTGGAGAACAATCGAAGAGTTCCGAAGCATTTTTAAATGTCAGCGGAATTCCGAGAACAATGGAAGCTTTGAGAAGCATTTTTAAACGTCAGCGGAATTCCGAGAACAATGGAAGAGTTCCGAAGCATTTTTAAACGTCAGCGGAATTCCGAGAACAATGGAAGAGTTCTGAAGCCTTTTTAAATGTCAGCGGAATTCCGAGAACAATGGAAAAGTTCCGAAGCATTTTTAAATGTCAGCGGAATTCTGAGAACAATGGAAGAGTTCCGAAGCATTTTTAAACTTCAGCAGAATTCCGAGAACAATGGAAGAGTTCCGAAGCATACTTAATCTTCAGCGGATTTCCGAGAACAATGGAAGAGTTTCGAAGCATTTTTAAAAGTCAGCGGAATTCCGAGAACAATAGAAGAGTTGTGAAGCAATTTTAAGAGTCAGCGGAATTCCGAGAACAATGGAAGAGTTCCGAAGCATTTTTAAACGTCAGCGGAATTCCGAGAACAATGGAAGAGTTCTGAAGCATTTTTAAAAGTCAGCGGAATTCTGAGAACAAGAGAAGAGTTGTGAAGCATTTTTAAGCGTCAGCGGAATTCCGAGAACAATGGAAGAATTCCGAAGCATTTTTAAACTTCAAAACTTCAGCGGAATTCTTAGAACAATGGAAGAGTTCCAAAGCATTTTTAAAAGTCAGCAGAATTCCGAGAACAAAAGAAGGGTACCAAAGCATGTTTAAACTTCAGCGGAATTCTGAGAACAATGTAAGCGTTCCGAAGCATTTTTAAACTTCACCGCAATTCCGAGAACAATGGAAGAGTTCCGAAGCATTTTTAAACGTCAGCGGAATTCCGAGAACAATGGAAGAGTTCCGAAGCATTTTTAAACGTCAGCGGAATTCCGAGAACAATGGAAGAGTTCCGAAGCATTTTTAAATGTAAGCGGAATTCTGAGAACAATGGAAGAGTTCCGAAGCATTTTTAAACTTCAGCAGAATTCCGAGAACAATGGAAGAGTTCCGAAGCATACTTAAACTTTAGCGGAATTCCGAGAACAATGGAAGAGTTTCGAAGCATTTTTAAAAGTCAGCGGAATTCCGAGAACAATAGAAGAGTTGTGAAGCAATTTTAAGAGTCAGCGGAATTCCGAGAACAATGGAAGATTTCCGAAGCATTTTTAAACGTCAGCGGAATTCCGAGAACAATGGAAGAGTTCCGAAGCATTTTTAAACTTCAGCGGAATTTGGAGAACAATCGAAGAGTTCCGAAGCATTTTTAAAAGTCAGCGGAATTCCGAGAACAAAAGAAGAGTTGTGAAGCATTTTTAAGCGTCAGCGGAATTCCGAGAACAATGGAAGAGTTCCGAAGCATTTTTAAACTTCAGCAGAATTCCGAGAACAATGGAAGAGTTCCGAAGCATTTTTAAACTTCAGCAGAATTCCGAGAACAATGGAAGAGTTCCGAAGCATTCTTAAACTTCAGCGGAATTCCGAAAACAATGGAAGAGTTCCGAATCATTTTTAAATGTCAGCGGAATTCCGAGAACAATAGAAGAGTTGTGAAGCATTTTTAAGCGTCAGCGGAATTCCGACAACAATGGAAGAGTTCCGAAGCATTTTTAAAAGTCAGCGGAATTCTGAGAACAATAGAAGAGTTGTGAAGCATTTTTAAGCGTCAGCGGAATTCCGAGAACAATGGAAGAATTCCGAAGCATTTTTAAACTTCAAAACTTCAGCAGAATTCCGAGAACAATGGAAGAGTTCCGAAGCATTCTTAAACTTCAGCGGAATTCCGAGAACAATGGAAGAGTTCCGAAGCATTTTTAAAAGTCAGCGGAATTCCGAGAACAATGGAAGAGTTCCGAAGCATTCTTAAACTTCAGCGGAATTCCGAGTACAATGGAAGAGTTCCGAAGCATTTTTAAAAGTCAGCGGAATTCCGAGAACAATGGAAGAGTTCCGAAGCATTTTTAAAAGTCAGCAGAATTCCGAGAACAATAGAAGGGTACCAAAGCATGTTTAAACTTCAGCGGAATTCTGAGAATAATGGAAGAGTTCTGAAGCATTTTTTAAAGTCAGCGGAATAACGAGAACAATGGAAGAGTTGTGAAGCATTTTTAAACGTCAGTGGAATTCCAAGAACAATGGAAGAGTACTGAAGCATTTTTAAACGTCAGCGGAATTCCGAGAACAATGGAAGAGTTCCGAAGCATTTTTAAATGTAAGCGGAATTCTGAGAACAATGGAAGAGTTCCGAAGCATTTTTAAACTTCAGCAGAATTCCGAGAACAATGGAAGAGTTCCGAAGCATACTTAAACTTCAGCGGAATTCCGAGAACAATGGAAGAGTTTCGAAGCATTTTTAAAAGTCAGCGGAATTCCGAGAACAATAGAAGAGTTGTGAAGCAATTTTAAGAGTCAGCGGAATTCCGAGAACAATGGAAGAGTTCCGAAGCATTTTTAAACGTCAGCGGAATTCCCAGAACAATGGAAGAGTTCCGAAGCATTTTTAAACTTCAGCGGAATTTGGAGAACAATCGAAGAGTTCCGAAGCATTTTTAAAAGTCAGCGGAATTCCGAGAACAATGGAAGCTTTGTGAAGCATTTTTAAACGTCAGCGGAATTCCGAGAACAATGGAAGAGTTCCGAAGCATTTTTAAACGTCAGCGGAATTCCGAGAACAATGGAAGAGTTCTGAAGCCTTTTTAAATGTCAGCGGAATTCCGAGAACAATGGAAAAGTTCCGAAGCATTTTTAAATGTCAGCGGAATTCTGAGAACAAAGGAAGAGTTTCGAAGCATTTTTAAAAGTCAGCGGAATTGCGAGAACAATAGAAGAGTTGTGAAGCAATTTTAAGAGTCAGCGGAATTCCGAGAAAAATGGAAGAGTTCCGAAGCATTTTTAAACGTCAGCGGAATTCCGAGAACAATGGAAGAGTTCTGAAGCATTTTTAAAAGTCAGCGGAATTCTGAGAACAATAGAAGAGTTGTGAAGCATTTTTAAGCGTCAGCGGAATTCCGAGAACAATGGAAGAATTCCGAAGCATTTTTAAACGTCAGCGGAATTCCTAGAACAATGGAAGAGTTCCGAAGCATTTTTAAACGTCAGCGGAATTCCGAGAACAATGGAAGAGTTCCGAAGCATTTTTAAATGTAAGCGGAATTCTGAGAACAATGGAAGAGTTCCGCAGCATTTTTAAACTTCAGCAGAATTCCGAGAACAATGGAAGAGTTCCGAAGCATACTTAAACTTCAGCGGAATTCCGAGAACAATGGAAGAGTTCCGAAGCATTTTTAAATGTAAGCGGAATTTTGAGAACAATCGAAGAGTTCCGAAGCATTTTTAAAAGTCAGCGGAATTCCGAGAACAATGGAAGCTTTGTGAAGCATTTTTAAACGTCAGCGGAATTCTGAGAATAATGGAAGAGTTCCGAAGCATTTTTAAACGTCAGCGGAATTCCGAGAACAATGGAAGAGTTCTGAAGCCTTTTTAAATGTCAGCGGAATTCCGAGAACAATGGAAAAGTTCCGAAGCATTTTTAAATGTCAGCGGAATTCTGAGAACAATGGAAGAGTTCCGAAGCATTTTTAAACTTCAGCAGAATTCCGAGAACAATGGAAGAGTTACGAAGCATCCTTAATCTTCAGCGGAATTCCGAGAACAATGGAAGAGTTGTGAAGCATTTTTAAACGTCAGCGGAATTCCGAGAACAATGGAAGAGTTCTGAAGCATTTTTAAACGTCAGCGGAATTTTGAAAACAATGGAAGATTTCCGAAGCATTTTTAAACGTCAGCGGAATTCTGCGAACACTGGAAGAGTTCCGAAGCATTTTTAAACTTCAGCGGAATTTGGAGAACAATCGAAGAGTTCCGAAGCATTTTTAAAAGTCAGCGGAATTCCGAGAACAATGGAAGCTTTGTGAAGCATTTTTAAACGTCAGCGGAATTCCGAGAACAATGGAAGAGTTCCGAAGCATTTTTAAACGTCAGCGGAATTCCGAGAACAATGGAAGAGTTCTGAAGCCTTTTTAAATGTCAGCGGAATTCCGAGAACAATGGAAGAGTTCCGAAGCATTTTTAAATGTCAGCGGAATTCTGAGAACAATGGAAGAGTTCCGAAGCATTTTTAAACTTCAGCAGAATTCCGAGAACAATCGAAGAGTTCCGAAGCATACTTAAACTTCAGCAGAATTCCGAGAACAATGGAAGAGTTCTGAAGCATTTTTTAAAGTCAGCGGAATAACGAGAACAATGGAAGAGTTGTGAAGTATTTTTAAACGTCAGTGGAATTCCAAGAACAATGGAAGAGTTCCGAAGCATTTTTAAACGTCAGCGGAATTCCGAGAACAATGGAAGAGTTCCGAAGCATTTTTAAATGTAAGCGGAATTCTGAGAACAATGGAAGAGTTCCGAAGCATTTTTAAACTTCAGCAGAATTCCGAGAACAATGGAAGAGTTCCGAAGCATACTTAAACTTCAGCGGAATTCCGAGAACAATGGAAGAGTTTCGAAGCATTTTTAAAAGTCAGCGGAATTCCGAGAACAATAGAAGAGTTGTGAAGCAATTTTAAGAGTCAGCGGAATTCCGAGAACAATGGAAGAGTTCCGAAGCATTTTTAAATGTCAGCGGAATTCCGAGAACAATGGAAGAGTTCCGAAGCATTTTTAAATGTCAGCGGAATTCTGAGAACAATGGAAGAGTTCCGAAGCATTTTTAAACTTCAGCAGAATTCCGAGAACAATCGAAGAGTTCCGAAGCATACTTAAACTTCAGCAGAATTCCGAGAACAATGGAAGAGTTCCGAAGCATTTTTAAACTTCAGCGGAATTTGGAGAACAATCGAAGAGTTCCGAAGCATTTTTAAATGTCAGCGGAATTCCGAGAACAATGGAAGCTTTGAGAAGCATTTTTAAACGTCAGCGGAATTCCGAGAACAATGGAAGAGTTCCGAAGCATTTTTAAACGTCAGCGGAATTCCGAGAACAATGGAAGAGTTCTGAAGCCTTTTTAAATGTCAGCGGAATTCCGAGAACAATGGAAAAGTTCCGAAGCATTTTTAAATGTCAGCGGAATTCTGAGAACAATGGAAGAGTTCCGAAGCATTTTTAAACTTCAGCAGAATTCCGAGAACAATGGAAGAGTTCCGAAGCATACTTAATCTTCAGCGGATTTCCGAGAACAATGGAAGAGTTTCGAAGCATTTTTAAAAGTCAGCGGAATTCCGAGAACAATAGAAGAGTTGTGAAGCAATTTTAAGAGTCAGCGGAATTCCGAGAACAATGGAAGAGTTCCGAAGCATTTTTAAACGTCAGCGGAATTCCGAGAACAATGGAAGAGTTCTGAAGCATTTTTAAAAGTCAGCGGAATTCTGAGAACAAGAGAAGAGTTGTGAAGCATTTTTAAGCGTCAGCGGAATTCCGAGAACAATGGAAGAATTCCGAAGCATTTTTAAACTTCAAAACTTCAGCGGAATTCTTAGAACAATGGAAGAGTTCCAAAGCATTTTTAAAAGTCAGCAGAATTCCGAGAACAAAAGAAGGGTACCAAAGCATGTTTAAACTTCAGCGGAATTCTGAGAACAATGTAAGCGTTCCGAAGCATTTTTAAACTTCACCGCAATTCCGAGAACAATGGAAGAGTTCCGAAGCATTTTTAAACGTCAGCGGAATTCCGAGAACAATGGAAGAGTTCCGAAGCATTTTTAAACGTCAGCGGAATTCCGAGAACAATGGAAGAGTTCCGAAGCATTTTTAAATGTAAGCGGAATTCTGAGAACAATGGAAGAGTTCCGAAGCATTTTTAAACTTCAGCAGAATTCCGAGAACAATGGAAGAGTTCCGAAGCATACTTAAACTTTAGCGGAATTCCGAGAACAATGGAAGAGTTTCGAAGCATTTTTAAAAGTCAGCGGAATTCCGAGAACAATAGAAGAGTTGTGAAGCAATTTTAAGAGTCAGCGGAATTCCGAGAACAATGGAAGATTTCCGAAGCATTTTTAAACGTCAGCGGAATTCCGAGAACAATGGAAGAGTTCCGAAGCATTTTTAAACTTCAGCGGAATTTGGAGAACAATCGAAGAGTTCCGAAGCATTTTTAAAAGTCAGCGGAATTCCGAGAACAATAGAAGAGTTGTGAAGCATTTTTAAGCGTCAGCGGAATTCCGAGAACAATGGAAGAGTTCCGAAGCATTTTTAAACTTCAGCAGAATTCCGAGAACAATGGAAGAGTTCCGAAGCATTTTTAAACTTCAGCAGAATTCCGAGAACAATGGAAGAGTTCCGAAGCATTCTTAAACTTCAGCGGAATTCCGAAAACAATGGAAGAGTTCCGAATCATTTTTAAATGTCAGCGGAATTCCGAGAACAATAGAAGAGTTGTGAAGCATTTTTAAGCGTCAGCGGAATTCCGACAACAATGGAAGAGTTCCGAAGCATTTTTAAAAGTCAGCGGAATTCTGAGAACAATAGAAGAGTTGTGAAGCATTTTTAAGCGTCAGCGGAATTCCGAGAACAATGGAAGAATTCCGAAGCATTTTTAAACTTCAAAACTTCAGCAGAATTCCGAGAACAATGGAAGAGTTCCGAAGCATTCTTAAACTTCAGCGGAATTCCGAGAACAATGGAAGAGTTCCGAAGCATTTTTAAAAGTCAGCGGAATTCCGAGAACAATGGAAGAGTTCCGAAGCATTCTTAAACTTCAGCGGAATTCCGAGTACAATGGAAGAGTTCCGAAGCATTTTTAAAAGTCAGTGGAATTCCGAGAACAATGGAAGAGTTCCGAAGCATTTTTAAAAGTCAGCAGAATTCCGAGAACAATAGAAGGGTACCAAAGCATGTTTAAACTTCAGCGGAATTCTGAGAACAATGGAAGAGTTCTGAAGCATTTTTTAAAGTCAGCGGAATAACGAGAACAATGGAAGAGTTCCGAAGCATTTTTAAACTTCAGCGGAATTTGGAGAACAATCGAAGAGTTCCGAAGCATTTTTAAAAGTCAGCGGAATTCCGAGAACAATGGAAGCTTTGTGAAGCATTTTTAAACGTCAGCGGAATTCCGAGAACAATGGAAGAGTTCCGAAGCATTTTTAAACATCAGCGGAATTCCGAGAACAATGGAAGAGTTCTGAAACCTTTTTAAATGTCAGCGGAATTCCGAGAACAATGGAAAAGTTCCGAAGCATTTTTAAATGTCAGCGGAATTCTGAGAACAAAGGAAGAGTTTCGAAGCATTTTTAAAAGTCAGCGGAATTCCGAGAACAATAGAAGAGTTGTGAAGCAATTTTAAGAGTCAGCGGAATTCCGAGAAAAATGGAAGAGTTCCGAAGCATTTTTAAACGTCAGCGGAATTCCGAGAACAATGGAAGAGTTCTGAAGCATTTTTAAAAGTCAGCGGAATTCTGAGAACAATAGAAGAGTTGTGAAGCATTTTTAAGCGTCAGCGGAATTCCGAGAACAATGGAAGAATTCCGAAGCATTTTTAAACGTCAGCGGAATTCCTAGAACAATGGAAGA
Source organism: Phyllobates terribilis (assembly GCF_046119375.1). Lineage (NCBI taxonomy): Eukaryota > Metazoa > Chordata > Amphibia > Anura > Dendrobatidae > Phyllobates > Phyllobates terribilis. Next base: position 5,683,111 of record NW_027362788.1, on the reverse strand, counting down.
GTTCCGAAGCATTTTTAAACGTCAGCGGAATTCCGAGAACAATGGAAGAGTTCCGAAGCATTTTTAAATGTAAGCGGAATTCTGAGAACAATGGAAGAGTTCCGAAGCATTTTTAAACTTCAGCAGAATTCCGAGAACAATGGAAAAGTTCCGAAGCATTTTTAAATGTCAGCGGAATTCTGAGAACAATGGAAGAGTTCCGAAGCATTTTTAAACTTCAGCAGAATTCCGAGAACACTGGAAGAGTTGTGAAGCATTTTTAAACGTCAGCGGAATTCCGAGAACAATGGAAGAGTTCTGAAGCATTTTTAAACGTCAGCGGAATTTTGAAAACAATGGAAGATTTCCGAAGCATTTTTAAACGTCAGCGGAATTCTGCGAACACTGGAAGAGTTCCGAAGCATTTTTAAACTTCAGCGGAATTTGGAGAACAATCGAAGAGTTCCGAAGCATTTTTAAAAGTCAGCGGAATTCCGAGAACAATGGAAGCTTTGTGAAGCATTTTTAAACGTCAGCGGAATTCCGAGAACAATGGAAGAGTTCCGAAGCATTTTTAAACGTCAGCGGAATTCCGAGAACAATGGAAGAGTTCTGAAGCCTTTTTAAATGTCAGCGGAATTCCGAGAACAATGGAAGAGTTCCGAAGCATTTTTAAATGTCAGCGGAATTCTGAGAACAATGGAAGAGTTCCGAAGCATTTTTAAACTTCAGCAGAATTCCGAGAACAATCGAAGAGTTCCGAAGCATACTTAAACTTCAGCAGAATTCCGAAAACAATGGAAGAGTTCTGAAGCATTTTTTAAAGTCAGCGGAATAACGAGAACAATGGAAGAGTTGTGAAGTATTTTTAAACGTCAGTGGAATTCCAAGAACAATGGAAGAGTTCCGAAGCATTTTTAAACGTCAGCGGAATTCCGAGAACAATGGAAGAGTTCCGAAGCATTTTTAAATGTAAGCGGAATTCTGAGAACAATGGAAGAGTTCCGAAGCATTTTTAAACTTCAGCAGAATTCCGAGAACAATGGAAGAGTTCCGAAGCATACTTAAACTTCAGCGGAATTCCGAGAACAATGGAAGAGTTTCGAAGCATTTTTAAAAGTCAGCGGAATTCCGAGAACAATAGAAGAGTTGTGAAGCAATTTTAAGAGTCAGCGGAATTCCGAGAACAATGGAAGAGTTCCGAAGCATTTTTAAACGTCAGCGGAATTCCGAGAACAATGGAAGAGTTCCGAAGCATTTTTAAACTTCAGCGGAATTTGGAGAACAATCGAAGAGTTCCGAAGCATTTTTAAATGTCAGCGGAATTCCGAGAACAATGGAAGCTTTGAGAAGCATTTTTAAACGTCAGCGGAATTCCGAGAACAATGGAAGAGTTCCGAAGCATTTTTAAACGTCAGCGGAATTCCGAGAACAATGGAAGAGTTCTGAAGCCTTTTTAAATGTCAGCGGAATTCCGAGAACAATGGAAAAGTTCCGAAGCATTTTTAAATGTCAGCGGAATTCTGAGAACAATGGAAGAGTTCCGAAGCATTTTTAAACTTCAGCAGAATTCCGAGAACAATGGAAGAGTTCCGAAGCATACTTAATCTTCAGCGGATTTCCGAGAACAATGGAAGAGTTTCGAAGCATTTTTAAAAGTCAGCGGAATTCCGAGAACAATAGAAGAGTTGTGAAGCAATTTTAAGAGTCAGCGGAATTCCGAGAACAATGGAAGAGTTCCGAAGCATTTTTAAACGTCAGCGGAATTCCGAGAACAATGGAAGAGTTCTGAAGCATTTTTAAAAGTCAGCGGAATTCTGAGAACAAGAGAAGAGTTGTGAAGCATTTTTAAGCGTCAGCGGAATTCCGAGAACAATGGAAGAATTCCGAAGCATTTTTAAACTTCAAAACTTCAGCGGAATTCTTAGAACAATGGAAGAGTTCCAAAGCATTTTTAAAAGTCAGCAGAATTCCGAGAACAAAAGAAGGGTACCAAAGCATGTTTAAACTTCAGCGGAATTCTGAGAACAATGTAAGCGTTCCGAAGCATTTTTAAACTTCAGCAGAATTCCGAGAACAATGGAAGAGTTCCGAAGCATACTTAAACTTTAGCGGAATTCCGAGAACAATGGAAGAGTTTCGAAGCATTTTTAAAAGTCAGCGGAATTCCGAGAACAATAGAAGAGTTGTGAAGCAATTTTAAGAGTCAGCGGAATTCCGAGAACAATGGAAGATTTCCGAAGCATTTTTAAACGTCAGCGGAATTCCGAGAACAATGGAAGAGTTCCGAAGCATTTTTAAACGTCAGCGGAATTCCGAGAACAATGGAAGAGTTCTGAAGCATTTTTAAAAGTCAGCGGAATTCTGAGAACAAGAGAAGAGTTGTGAAGCATTTTTAAGCGTCAGCGGAATTCCGAGAACAATGGAAGAATTCCGAAGCATTTTTAAACTTCAAAACTTCAGCGGAATTCTTAGAACAATGGAAGAGTTCCAAAGCATTTTTAAAAGTCAGCAGAATTCCGAGAACAAAAGAAGGGTACCAAAGCATGTTTAAACTTCAGCGGAATTCTGAGAACAATGTAAGCGTTCCGAAGCATTTTTAAACTTCAGCAGAATTCCGAGAACAATGGAAGAGTTCCGAAGCATACTTAAACTTTAGCGGAATTCCGAGAACAATGGAAGAGTTTCGAAGCATTTTTAAAAGTCAGCGGAATTCCGAGAACAATAGAAGAGTTGTGAAGCAATTTTAAGAGTCAGCGGAATTCCGAGAACAATGGAAGATTTCCGAAGCATTTTTAAACGTCAGCGGAATTCCGAGAACAATGGAAGAGTTCCGAAGCATTTTTAAACTTCAGCGGAATTTGGAGAACAATCGAAGAGTTCCGAAGCATTTTTAAAAGTCAGCGGAATTCCGAGAACAATAGAAGAGTTGTGAAGCATTTTTAAGCGTCAGCGGAATTCCGAGAACAATGGAAGAGTTCCGAAGCATTTTTAAACTTCAGCAGAATTCCGAGAACAATGGAAGAGTTCCGAAGCATTTTTAAACTTCAGCAGAATTCCGAGAACAATGGAAGAGTTCCGAAGCATTCTTAAACTTCAGCGGAATTCCGAAAACAATGGAAGAGTTCCGAATCATTTTTAAATGTCAGCGGAATTCCGAGAACAATAGAAGAGTTGTGAAGCATTTTTAAGCGTCAGCGGAATTCCGACAACAATGGAAGAGTTCCGAAGCATTTTTAAAAGTCAGCGGAATTCTGAGAACAACAGAAGAGTTGTGAAGCATTTTTAAGCGTCAGCGGAATTCCGAGAACAATGGAAGAATTCCGAAGCATTTTTAAACTTCAAAACTTCAGCAGAATTCCGAGAACAATGGAAGAGTTCCGAAGCATTCTTAAACTTCAGCGGAATTCCGAGAACAATGGAAGAGTTCCGAAGCATTTTTAAAAGTCAGCGGAATTCCGAGAACAATGGAAGAGTTCCGAAGCATTCTTAAACTTCAGCGGAATTCCGAGTACAATGGAAGAGTTCCGAAGCATTTTTAAAAGTCAGCGGAATTCCGAGAACAATGGAAGAGTTCCGAAGCATTTTTAAAAGTCAGCAGAATTCCGAGAACAATAGAAGGGTACCAAAGCATGTTTAAACTTCAGCGGAATTCTGAGAACAATGGAAGAGTTCTGAAGCATTTTTTAAAGTCAGCGGAATAACGAGAACAATGGAAGAGTTGTGAAGCATTTTTAAACGTCAGTGGAATTCCAAGAACAATGGAAGAGTACTGAAGCATTTTTAAACGTCAGCGGAATTCCGAGAACAATGGAAGAGTTCCGAAGCATTTTTAAATGTAAGCGGAATTCTGAGAACAATGGAAGAGTTCCGAAGCATTTTTAAACTTCAGCAGAATTCCGAGAACAATGGAAGAGTTCCGAAGCATACTTAAACTTCAGCGGAATTCCGAGAACAATGGAAGAGTTTCGAAGCATTTTTAAAAGTCAGCGGAATTCCGAGAACAATAGAAGAGTTGTGAAGCAATTTTAAGAGTCAGCGGAATTCCGAGAACAATGGAAGAGTTCCGAAGCATTTTTAAACGTCAGCGGAATTCCGAGAACAATGGAAGAGTTCCGAAGCATTTTTAAACTTCAGCGGAATTTGGAGAACAATCGAAGAGTTCCGAAGCATTTTTAAAAGTCAGCGGAATTCCGAGAACAATGGAAGCTTTGTGAAGCATTTTTAAACGTCAGCGGAATTCCGAGAACAATGGAAGAGTTCCGAAGCATTTTTAAACGTCAGCGGAATTCCGAGAACAATGGAAGAGTTCTGAAGCCTTTTTAAATGTCAGCGGAATTCCGAGAACAATGGAAAAGTTCCGAAGCATTTTTAAATGTCAGCGGAATTCTGAGAACAAAGGAAGAGTTTCGAAGCATTTTTAAAAGTCAGCGGAATTCCGAGAACAATAGAAGAGTTGTGAAGCAATTTTAAGAGTCAGCGGAATTCCGAGAAAAATGGAAGAGTTCCGAAGCATTTTTAAACGTCAGCGGAATTCCGAGAACAATGGAAGAGTTCTGAAGCATTTTTAAAAGTCAGCGGAATTCTGAGAACAATAGAAGAGTTGTGAAGCATTTTTAAGCGTCAGCGGAATTCCGAGAACAATGGAAGAATTCCGAAGCATTTTTAAACGTCAGCGGAATTCCTAGAACAATGGAAGAGTTCCGAAGCATTTTTAAACGTCAGCGGAATTCCGAGAACAATGGAAGAGTTCCGAAGCATTTTTAAATGTAAGCGGAATTCTGAGAACAATGGAAGAGTTCCGAAGCATTTTTAAATGTAAGCGGAATTCTGAGAACAATGGAAGAGTTCCGAAGCATTTTTAAACTTCAGCAGAATTCCGAGAACAATGGAAAAGTTCCGAAGCATTTTTAAATGTCAGCGGAATTCTGAGAACAATGGAAGAGTTCCGAAGCATTTTTAAACTTCAGCAGAATTCCGAGAACAATGGAAGAGTTACGAAGCATCCTTAATCTTCAGCGGAATTCCGAGAACAATGGAAGAGTTGTGAAGCATTTTTAAACGTCAGCGGAATTCCGAGAACAATGGAAGAGTTCTGAAGCATTTTTAAACGTCAGCGGAATTTTGAAAACAATGGAAGATTTCCGAAGCATTTTTAAACGTCAGCGGAATTCTGCGAACACTGGAAGAGTTCCGAAGCATTTTTAAACTTCAGCGGAATTTGGAGAACAATCGAAGAGTTCCGAAGCATTTTTAAAAGTCAGCGGAATTCCGAGAACAATGGAAGCTTTGTGAAGCATTTTTAAACGTCAGCGGAATTCCGAGAACAATGGAAGAGTTCCGAAGCATTTTTAAACGTCAGCGGAATTCCGAGAACAATGGAAGAGTTCTGAAGCCTTTTTAAATGTCAGCGGAATTCCGAGAACAATGGAAGAGTTCCGAAGCATTTTTAAATGTCAGCGGAATTCCGAGAACAATGGAAGAGTTCTGAAGCATTTTTTAAAGTCAGCGGAATAACGAGAACAATGGAAGAGTTGTGAAGTATTTTTAAACGTCAGTGGAATTCCAAGAACAATGGAAGAGTTCCGAAGCATTTTTAAACGTCAGCGGAATTCCGAGAACAATGGAAGAGTTCCGAAGCATTTTTAAATGTAAGCGGAATTCTGAGAACAATGGAAGAGTTCCGAAGCATTTTTAAACTTCAGCAGAATTCCGAGAACAATGGAAGAGTTCCGAAGCATACTTAAACTTCAGCGGAATTCCGAGAACAATGGAAGAGTTCCGAAGCATTTTTAAATGTAAGCGGAATTCTGAGAACAATGGAAGAGTTCCGAAGCATTTTTAAACTTCAGCAGAATTCCGAGAACAATGGAAGAGTTTCGAAGCATTTTTAAAAGTCAGCGGAATTCCGAGAACAATAGAAGAGTTGTGAAGCAATTTTAAGAGTCAGCGGAATTCCGAGAACAATGGAAGAGTTCCGAAGCATTTTTAAACGTCAGCGGAATTCCGAGAACAATGGAAGAGTTCCGAAGCATTTTTAAACTTCAGCGGAATTTGGAGAACAATCGAAGAGTTCCGAAGCATTTTTAAATGTCAGCGGAATTCCGAGAACAATGGAAGCTTTGAGAAGCATTTTTAAACGTCAGCGGAATTCCGAGAACAATGGAAGAGTTCCGAAGCATTTTTAAACGTCAGCGGAATTCCGAGAACAATGGAAGAGTTCTGAAGCCTTTTTAAATGTCAGCGGAATTCCGAGAACAATGGAAAAGTTCCGAAGCATTTTTAAATGTCAGCGGAATTCTGAGAACAATGGAAGAGTTCCGAAGCATTTTTAAACTTCAGCAGAATTCCGAGAACAATGGAAGAGTTCCGAAGCATACTTAATCTTCAGCGGATTTCCGAGAACAATGGAAGAGTTTCGAAGCATTTTTAAAAGTCAGCGGAATTCCGAGAACAATAGAAGAGTTGTGAAGCAATTTTAAGAGTCAGCGGAATTCCGAGAACAATGGAAGAGTTCCGAAGCATTTTTAAACGTCAGCGGAATTCCGAGAACAATGGAAGAGTTCTGAAGCATTTTTAAAAGTCAGCGGAATTCTGAGAACAAGAGAAGAGTTGTGAAGCATTTTTAAGCGTCAGCGGAATTCCGAGAACAATGGAAGAATTCCGAAGCATTTTTAAACTTCAAAACTTCAGCGGAATTCTTAGAACAATGGAAGAGTTCCAAAGCATTTTTAAAAGTCAGCAGAATTCCGAGAACAAAAGAAGGGTACCAAAGCATGTTTAAACTTCAGCGGAATTCTGAGAACAATGTAAGCGTTCCGAAGCATTTTTAAACTTCAGCAGAATTCCGAGAACAATGGAAGAGTTCCGAAGCATACTTAAACTTTAGCGGAATTCCGAGAACAATGGAAGAGTTTCGAAGCATTTTTAAAAGTCAGCGGAATTCCGAGAACAATAGAAGAGTTGTGAAGCAATTTTAAGAGTCAGCGGAATTCCGAGAACAATGGAAGATTTCCGAAGCATTTTTAAACGTCAGCGGAATTCCGAGAACAATGGAAGAGTTCCGAAGCATTTTTAAACGTCAGCGGAATTCCGAGAACAATGGAAGAGTTCTGAAGCATTTTTAAAAGTCAGCGGAATTCTGAGAACAAGAGAAGAGTTGTGAAGCATTTTTAAGCGTCAGCGGAATTCCGAGAACAATGGAAGAATTCCGAAGCATTTTTAAACTTCAAAACTTCAGCGGAATTCTTAGAACAATGGAAGAGTTCCAAAGCATTTTTAAAAGTCAGCAGAATTCCGAGAACAAAAGAAGGGTACCAAAGCATGTTTAAACTTCAGCGGAATTCTGAGAACAATGTAAGCGTTCCGAAGCATTTTTAAACTTCAGCAGAATTCCGAGAACAATGGAAGAGTTCCGAAGCATACTTAAACTTTAGCGGAATTCCGAGAACAATGGAAGAGTTTCGAAGCATTTTTAAAAGTCAGCGGAATTCCGAGAACAATAGAAGAGTTGTGAAGCAATTTTAAGAGTCAGCGGAATTCCGAGAACAATGGAAGATTTCCGAAGCATTTTTAAACGTCAGCGGAATTCCGAGAACAATGGAAGAGTTCCGAAGCATTTTTAAACTTCAGCGGAATTTGGAGAACAATCGAAGAGTTCCGAAGCATTTTTAAAAGTCAGCGGAATTCCGAGAACAATAGAAGAGTTGTGAAGCATTTTTAAGCGTCAGCGGAATTCCGAGAACAATGGAAGAGTTCCGAAGCATTTTTAAACTTCAGCAGAATTCCGAGAACAATGGAAGAGTTCCGAAGCATTTTTAAACTTCAGCAGAATTCCGAGAACAATGGAAGAGTTCCGAAGCATTCTTAAACTTCAGCGGAATTCCGAAAACAATGGAAGAGTTCCGAATCATTTTTAAATGTCAGCGGAATTCCGAGAACAATAGAAGAGTTGTGAAGCATTTTTAAGCGTCAGCGGAATTCCGACAACAATGGAAGAGTTCCGAAGCATTTTTAAAAGTCAGCGGAATTCTGAGAACAATAGAAGAGTTGTGAAGCATTTTTAAGCGTCAGCGGAATTCCGAGAACAATGGAAGAATTCCGAAGCATTTTTAAACTTCAAAACTTCAGCAGAATTCCGAGAACAATGGAAGAGTTCCGAAGCATTCTTAAACTTCAGCGGAATTCCGAGAACAATGGAAGAGTTCCGAAGCATTTTTAAAAGTCAGCGGAATTCCGAGAACAATGGAAGAGTTCCGAAGCATTCTTAAACTTCAGCGGAATTCCGAGTACAATGGAAGAGTTCCGAAGCATTTTTAAAAGTCAGCGGAATTCCGAGAACAATGGAAGAGTTCCGAAGCATTTTTAAAAGTCAGCAGAATTCCGAGAACAATAGAAGGGTACCAAAGCATGTTTAAACTTCAGCGGAATTCTGAGAACAATGGAAGAGTTCTGAAGCATTTTTTAAAGTCAGCGGAATAACGAGAACAATGGAAGAGTTGTGAAGCATTTTTAAACGTCAGTGGAATTCCAAGAACAATGGAAGAGTACTGAAGCATTTTTAAACGTCAGCGGAATTCCGAGAACAATGGAAGAGTTCCGAAGCATTTTTAAATGTAAGCGGAATTCTGAGAACAATGGAAGAGTTCCGAAGCATTTTTAAACTTCAGCAGAATTCCGAGAACAATGGAAGAGTTCCGAAGCATACTTAAACTTCAGCGGAATTCCGAGAACAATGGAAGAGTTTCGAAGCATTTTTAAAAGTCAGCGGAATTCCGAGAACAATAGAAGAGTTGTGAAGCAATTTTAAGAGTCAGCGGAATTCCGAGAACAATGGAAGAGTTCCGAAGCATTTTTAAACGTCAGCGGAATTCCGAGAACAATGGAAGAGTTCCGAAGCATTTTTAAACTTCAGCGGAATTTGGAGAACAATCGAAGAGTTCCGAAGCATTTTTAAAAGTCAGCGGAATTCCGAGAACAATGGAAGCTTTGTGAAGCATTTTTAAACGTCAGCGGAATTCCGAGAACAATGGAAGAGTTCCGAAGCATTTTTAAACGTCAGCGGAATTCCGAGAACAATGGAAGAGTTCTGAAGCCTTTTTAAATGTCAGCGGAATTCCGAGAACAATGGAAAAGTTCCGAAGCATTTTTAAATGTCAGCGGAATTCTGAGAACAAAGGAAGAGTTTCGAAGCATTTTTAAAAGTCAGCGGAATTCCGAGAACAATAGAAGAGTTGTGAAGCAATTTTAAGAGTCAGCGGAATTCCGAGAAAAATGGAAGAGTTCCGAAGCATTTTTAAACGTCAGCGGAATTCCGAGAACAATGGAAGAGTTCTGAAGCATTTTTAAAAGTCAGCGGAATTCTGAGAACAATAGAAGAGTTGTGAAGCATTTTTAAGCGTCAGCGGAATTCCGAGAACAATGGAAGAATTCCGAAGCATTTTTAAACGTCAGCGGAATTCCTAGAACAATGGAAGAGTTCCGAAGCATTTTTAAACGTCAGCGGAATTCCGAGAACAATGGAAGAGTTCCGAAGCATTTTTAAATGTAAGCGGAATTCTGAGAACAATGGAAGAGTTCCGAAGCATTTTTAAACTTCAGCAGAATTCCGAGAACAATGGAAGAGTTCCGAAGCATACTTAAACTTCAGCGGAATTCCGAGAACAATGGAAGAGTTCCGAAGCATTTTTAAATGTAAGCGGAATTCTGAGAACAATGGAAGAGTTCCGAAGCATTTTTAAACTTCAGCAGAATTCCGAGAACAATGGAAGAGTTCCGAAGCATACTTAAACTTCAGCGGAATTCCGAGAACAATGGAAGAGTTCCGAAGCATTTTTAAACTTCAGCGGAATTTGGAGAACAATCGAAGAGTTCCGAAGCATTTTTAAAAGTCAGCGGAATTCCGAGAACAATGGAAGCTTTGTGAAGCATTTTTAAACGTCAGCGGAATTCTGAGAATAATGGAAGAGTTCCGAAGCATTTTTAAACGTCAGCGGAATTCCGAGAACAATGGAAGAGTTCTGAAGCCTTTTTAAATGTCAGCGGAATTCCGAGAACAATGGAAAAGTTCCGAAGCATTTTTAAATGTCAGCGGAATTCTGAGAACAATGGAAGAGTTCCGAAGCATTTTTAAACTTCAGCAGAATTCCGAGAACAATGGAAGAGTTACGAAGCATCCTTAATCTTCAGCGGAATTCCGAGAACAATGGAAGAGTTGTGAAGCATTTTTAAACGTCAGCGGAATTCCGAGAACAATGGAAGAGTTCTGAAGCATTTTTAAACGTCAGCGGAATTTTGAAAACAATGGAAGATTTCCGAAGCATTTTTAAACGTCAGCGGAATTCTGCGAACACTGGAAGAGTTCCGAAGCATTTTTAAACTTCAGCGGAATTTGGAGAACAATCGAAGAGTTCCGAAGCATTTTTAAAAGTCAGCGGAATTCCGAGAACAATGGAAGCTTTGTGAAGCATTTTTAAACGTCAGCGGAATTCCGAGAACAATGGAAGAGTTCCGAAGCATTTTTAAACGTCAGCGGAATTCCGAGAACAATGGAAGAGTTCTGAAGCCTTTTTAAATGTCAGCGGAATTCCGAGAACAATGGAAGAGTTCCGAAGCATTTTTAAATGTCAGCGGAATTCTGAGAACAATGGAAGAGTTCCGAAGCATTTTTAAACTTCAGCAGAATTCCGAGAACAATCGAAGAGTTCCGAAGCATACTTAAACTTCAGCAGAATTCCGAGAACAATGGAAGAGTTCTGAAGCATTTTTTAAAGTCAGCGGAATAACGAGAACAATGGAAGAGTTGTGAATTATTTTTAAACGTCAGTGGAATTCCAAGAACAATGGAAGAGTTCCGAAGCATTTTTAAACGTCAGCGGAATTCCGAGAACAATGGAAGAGTTCCGAAGCATTTTTAAATGTAAGCGGAATTCTGAGAACAATGGAAGAGTTCCGAAGCATTTTTAAACTTCAGCAGAATTCCGAGAACAATGGAAGAGTTCCGAAGCATACTTAAACTTCAGCGGAATTCCGAGAACAATGGAAGAGTTTCGAAGCATTTTTAAAAGTCAGCGGAATTCCGAGAACAATAGAAGAGTTGTGAAGCAATTTTAAGAGTCAGCGGAATTCCGAGAACAATGGAAGAGTTCCGAAGCATTTTTAAACGTCAGCGGAATTCCGAGAACAATGGAAGAGTTCCGAAGCATTTTTAAACTTCAGCGGAATTTGGAGAACAATCGAAGAGTTCCGAAGCATTTTTAAATGTCAGCGGAATTCCGAGAACAATGGAAGCTTTGAGAAGCATTTTTAAACGTCAGCGGAATTCCGAGAACAATGGAAGAGTTCCGAAGCATTTTTAAACGTCAGCGGAATTCCGAGAACAATGGAAGAGTTCTGAAGCATTTTTAAAAGTCAGCGGAATTCTGAGAACAAGAGAAGAGTTGTGAAGCATTTTTAAGCGTCAGCGGAATTCCGAGAACAATGGAAGAATTCCGAAGCATTTTTAAACTTCAAAACTTCAGCGGAATTCTTAGAACAATGGAAGAGTTCCAAAGCATTTTTAAAAGTCAGCAGAATTCCGAGAACAAAAGAAGGGTACCAAAGCATGTTTAAACTTCAGCGGAATTCTGAGAACAATGTAAGCGTTCCGAAGCATTTTTAAACTTCACCGCAATTCCGAGAACAATGGAAGAGTTCCGAAGCATTTTTAAACGTCAGCGGAATTCCGAGAACAATGGAAGAGTTCCGAAGCATTTTTAAACGTCAGCGGAATTCCGAGAACAATGGAAGAGTTCCGAAGCATTTTTAAATGTAAGCGGAATTCTGAGAACAATGGAAGAGTTCCGAAGCATTTTTAAACTTCAGCAGAATTCCGAGAACAATGGAAGAGTTCCGAAGCATACTTAAACTTTAGCGGAATTCCGAGAACAATGGAAGAGTTTCGAAGCATTTTTAAAAGTCAGCGGAATTCCGAGAACAATAGAAGAGTTGTGAAGCAATTTTAAGAGTCAGCGGAATTCCGAGAACAATGGAAGATTTCCGAAGCATTTTTAAACGTCAGCGGAATTCCGAGAACAATGGAAGAGTTCCGAAGCATTTTTAAACTTCAGCGGAATTTGGAGAACAATCGAAGAGTTCCGAAGCATTTTTAAAAGTCAGCGGAATTCCGAGAACAATGGAAGCTTTGTGAAGCATTTTTAAACGTCAGCGGAATTCCGAGAACAATGGAAGAGTTCTGAAGCATTTTTAAACGTCAGCGGAATTCCGAGAACAATGGAAGAGTTCTGAAGCCTTTTTAAATGTAAGCGGAATTCTGAGAACAATGGAAGAGTTCCGAAGCATTTTTAAACTTCAGCAGAATTCCGAGAACAATGGAAGAGTTCCGAAGCATACTTAAACTTCAGCGGAATTCCGAGAACAATGGAAGAGTTTCGAAGCATTTTTAAACGTCAGCGGAATTCCGAGAACAATGGAAGAGTTCCGAAGCATTTTTAAATGTAAGCGGAATTCTGAGAACAATGGAAGAGTTCCGAAGCATTTTTAAACTTCAGCAGAATTCCGAGAACAATGGAAGAGTTCCGAAGCATACTTAAACTTCAGCGGAATTCCGAGAACAATGGAAGAGTTCCGAAGCATTTTTAAACTTCAGCGGAATTTGGAGAACAATCGAAGAGTTCCGAAGCATTTTTAAAAGTCAGCGGAATTCCGAGAACAATGGAAGCTTTGTGAAGCATTTTTAAACGTCAGCGGAATTCTGAGAATAATGGAAGAGTTCCGAAGCATTTTTAAACGTCAGCGGAATTCCGAGAACAATGGAAGAGTTCTGAAGCCTTTTTAAATGTCAGCGGAATTCCGAGAACAATGGAAAAGTTCCGAAGCATTTTTAAATATCAGCGGAATTCTGAGAACAATGGAAGAGTTCCGAAGCATTTTTAAACTTCAGCAGAATTCCGAGAACAATGGAAGAGTTACGAAGCATCCTTAATCTTCAGCGGAATTCCGAGAACAATGGAAGAGTTGTGAAGCATTTTTAAACGTCAGCGGAATTCCGAGAACAATGGAAGAGTTCTGAAGCATTTTTAAACGTCAGCGGAATTTTGAAAACAATGGAAGATTTCCGAAGCATTTTTAAACGTCAGCGGAATTCTGCGAACACTGGAAGAGTTCCGAAGCATTTTTAAACTTCAGCGGAATTTGGAGAACAATCGAAGAGTTCCGAAGCATTTTTAAAAGTCAGCGGAATTCCGAGAACAATGGAAGCTTTGTGAAGCATTTTTAAACGTCAGCGGAATTCCGAGAACAATGGAAGAGTTCCGAAGCATTTTTAAACGTCAGCGGAATTCCGAGAACAATGGAAGAGTTCTGAAGCCTTTTTAAATGTCAGCGGAATTCCGAGAACAATGGAAGAGTTCCGAAGCATTTTTAAATGTCAGCGGAATTCTGAGAACAATGGAAGAGTTCCGAAGCATTTTTAAACTTCAGCAGAATTCCGAGAACAATCGAAGAGTTCCGAAGCATACTTAAACTTCAGCAGAATTCCGAGAACAATGGAAGAGTTCTGAAGCATTTTTTAAAGTCAGCGGAATAACGAGAACAATGGAAGAGTTGTGAAGTATTTTTAAACGTCAGTGGAATTCCAAGAACAATGGAAGAGTTCCGAAGCATTTTTAAACGTCAGCGGAATTCCGAGAACAATGGAAGAGTTCCGAAGCATTTTTAAACTTCAGCGGAATTTGGAGAACAATCGAAGAGTTCCGAAGCATTTTTAAATGTAAGCGGAATTCTGAGAACAATGGAAGAGTTCCGAAGCATTTTTAAACTTCAGCAGAATTCCGAGAACAATGGAAGAGTTCCGAAGCATACTTAAACTTTAGCGGAATTCCGAGAACAATGGAAGAGTTTCGAAGCATTTTTAAAAGTCAGCGGAATTCCGAGAACAATAGAAGAGTTGTGAAGCAATTTTAAGAGTCAGCGGAATTCCGAGAACAATGGAAGATTTCCGAAGCATTTTTAAACCTCAGCGGAATTCCGAGAACAATGGAAGAGTTCCGAAGCATTTTTAAACTTCAGCGGAATTTGGAGAACAATCGAAGAGTTCCGAAGCATTTTTAAAAGTCAGCGGAATTCCGAGAACAATGGAAGCTTTGTGAAGCATTTTTAAACGTCAGCGGAATTCCGAGAACAATGGAAGAGTTCTGAAGCATTTTTAAACGTCAGCGGAATTCCGAGAACAATGGAAGAGTTCTGAAGCCTTTTTAAATGTCAGCGGAATTCCGAGAACAATGGAAGAGTTGTGAAGCAATTTTAAGAGTCAGCGGAATTCCGAGAACAATGGAAGAGTTGTGAAGCAATTTTAAGAGTCAGCGGAATTCCGAGAACAATAGAAGAGTTGTGAAGCAATTTTAAGAGTCAGCGGAATTCCGAGAACAATGGAAGAGTTCCGAAGCATTTTTAAACGTCAGCGGAATTCCGAGAACAATGGAAGAGTTCTGAAGCATTTTTAAAAGTCAGCGGAATTCTGAGAACAATAGAAGAGTTGTGAAGCATTTTTAAGCGTCAGCGGAATTCCGAGAACAATGGAAGAGTTCTGAAGCCTTTTTAAATGTCAGCGGAATTCCGAGAACAATGGAAGAGTTCCGAAGCATTTTTAAATGTCAGCGGAATTCTGAGAACAATGGAAGAGTTCCGAAGCATTTTTAAACTTCAGCAGAATTCCGAGAACAATCGAAGAGTTCCGAAGCATACTTAAACTTCAGCAGAATTCCGAGAACAATGGAAGAGTTCTGAAGCATTTTTTAAAGTCAGCGGAATAACGAGAACAATGGAAGAGTTGTGAAGCATTTTTAAACGTCAGTGGAATTCCAAGAACAATGGAAGAGTTCTGAAGCATTTTTAAACGTCAGCGGAATTCCGAGAACAATGGAAGAGTTCCGAAGCATTTTTAAATGTAAGCGGAATTCTGAGAACAATGGAAGAGTTCCGAAGCATTTTTAAACTTCAGCAGAATTCCGAGAACAATGGAAGAGTTCCGAAGCATACTTAAACTTCAGCGGAATTCCGAGAACAATGGAAGAGTTTCGAAGCATTTTTAAAAGTCAGCGGAATTCCGAGAACAATAGAAGAGTTGTGAAGCAATTTTAAGAGTCAGCGGAATTCCAAGAACAATGGAAGAGTTCCGAAGCATTTTTAAACGTCAGCGGAATTCCGAGAACAATGGAAGAGTTCCGAAGCATTTTTAAACTTCAGCGGAATTCCGAGAACAATGGAAGAGTTCCGAAGCATTTTTAAACGTCAGCGGAATTCCAAGAACAATGGAAGAGTTCTGAAGCCTTTTTAAATGTCAGCGGAATTCCGAGAACAATGGAAAAGTTTCGAAGCATTTTTAAATGTCAGCGGAATTCTGAGAACAATGGAAGAGTTCCGAAGCATTTTTAAACTTCAGCAGAATTCCGAGAACAATGGAAGAGTTCCGAAGCATACTTAAACTTCAGCGGAATTCCGAGAACAATGGAAGAGTTTCGAAGCATTTTTAAAAGTCAGCGGAATTCCGAGAACAATAGAAGAGTTGTGAAGCAATTTTAAGAGTCAGCGGAATTCCGAGAACAATGGAAGAGTTCCGAAGCATTTTTAAACGTCAGCGGAATTCCGAGAACAATGGAAGAGTTCTGAAGCATTTTTAAAAGTCAGCGGAATTCTGAGAACAATAGAAGAGTTGTGAAGCATTTTTAAGCGTCAGCGGAATTCCGAGAACAATGGAAGAATTCCGAAGCATTTTTAAACTTCAAAACTTCAGCGGAATTCTTAGAACAATGGAAGAGTTCCAAAGCATTTTTAAAAGTCAGCAGAATTCCAAGAACAATAGAAGGGTACCAAAGCATGTTTAAACTTCAGCGGAATTCTGAGAACAATGTAAGCGTTCCGAAGCATTTTTAAACTTCACCGCAATTCCGAGAACAATGGAAGAGTTCCGAAGCATTTTTAAACGTCAGCGGAATTCCGAGAACAATGGAAGAGTTCCGAAGCATTTTTAAACGTCAGCGGAATTCCGAGAACAATGGAAGAGTTCCGAAGCATTTTTAAATGTAAGCGGAATTCTGAGAACAATGGAAGAGTTCCGAAGCATTTTTAAACTTCAGCAGAATTCCGAGAACAATGGAAGAGTTCCGAAGCATACTTAAACTTCAGCGGAATTCCGAGAACAATGGAAGAGTTTCGAAGCATTTTTAAAAGTCAGCGGAATTCCGAGAACAATAGAAGAGTTGTGAAGCAATTTTAAGAGTCAGCGGAATTCCGAGAACAATGGAAAAGTTCCGAAGCATTTTTAAACGTCAGCGGAATTCCGAGAACAATGGAAGAGTTCCGAAGCATTTTTAAACTTCAGCGGAATTTGGAGAACAATCGAAGAGTTCCGAAGCATTTTTAAAAGTCAGCGGAATTCCGAGAACAATGGAAGCTTTGTGAAGCATTTTTAAACGTCAGCGGAATTCCGAGAACAATGGAAGAGTTCTGAAGCATTTTTAAACGTCAGCGGAATTTTGAAAACAATGGAAGATTTCCGAAGCATTTTTAAACGTCAGCGGAATTCTGCGAACACTGGAAGAGTTCCGAAGCATTTTTAAACTTCAGCGGAATTTGGAGAACAATCGAAGAGTTCCGAAGCATTTTTAAAAGTCAGCGGAATTCCGAGAACAATGGAAGCTTTGTGAAGCATTTTTAAACGTCAGCGGAATTCCGAGAACAATGGAAGAGTTCCGAAGCATTTTTAAACGTCAGCGGAATTCCGAGAACAATGGAAGAGTTCTGAAGCCTTTTTAAATGTCAGCGGAATTCCGAGAACAATGGAAGAGTTCCGAAGCATTTTTAAATGTCAGCGGAATTCTGAGAACAATGGAAGAGTTCCGAAGCATTTTTAAACTTCAGCAGAATTCCGAGAACAATCGAAGAGTTCCGAAGCATTTTTAAATGTCAGCGGAATTCCGAGAACAATGGAAGCTTTGAGAAGCATTTTTAAACGTCAGCGGAATTCCGAGAACAATGGAAGAGTTCCGAAGCATTTTTAAACGTCAGCGGAATTCCGAGAACAATGGAAGAGTTCTGAAGCCTTTTTAAATGTCAGCGGAATTCCGAGAACAATGGAAAAGTTCCGAAGCATTTTTAAATGTCAGCGGAATTCTGAGAACAATGGAAGAGTTCCGAAGCATTTTTAAACTTCAGCAGAATTCCGAGAACAATGGAAGAGTTCCGAAGCATACTTAATCTTCAGCGGATTTCCGAGAACAATGGAAGAGTTGTGAAGCAATTTTAAGAGTCAGCGGAATTCCGAGAACAATGGAAGAGTTCCGAAGCATTTTTAAACGTCAGCGGAATTCCGAGAACAATGGAAGAGTTCTGAAGCATTTTTAAAAGTCAGCGGAATTCTGAGAACAAGAGAAGAGTTGTGAAGCATTTTTAAGCGTCAGCGGAATTCCGAGAACAATGGAAGAATTCCGAAGCATTTTTAAACTTCAAAACTTCAGCGGAATTCTTAGAACAATGGAAGAGTTCCAAAGCATTTTTAAAAGTCAGCAGAATTCCGAGAACAAAAGAAGGGTACCAAAGCATGTTTAAACTTCAGCGGAATTCTGAGAACAATGTAAGCGTTCCGAAGCATTTTTAAACTTCACCGCAATTCCGAGAACAATGGAAGAGTTCCGAAGCATTTTTAAACGTCAGCGGAATTCCGAGAACAATGGAAGAGTTCCGAAGCATTTTTAAACGTCAGCGGAATTCCGAGAACAATGGAAGAGTTCCGAAGCATTTTTAAATGTAAGCGGAATTCTGAGAACAATGGAAGAGTTCCGAAGCATACTTAAACTTTAGCGGAATTCCGAGAACAATGGAAGAGTTTCGAAGCATTTTTAAAAGTCAGCGGAATTCCGAGAACAATAGAAGAGTTGTGAAGCAATTTTAAGAGTCAGCGGAATTCCGAGAACAATGGAAGATTTCCGAAGCATTTTTAAACGTCAGCGGAATTCCGAGAACAATGGAAGAGTTCCGAAGCATTTTTAAACTTCAGCGGAATTTGGAGAACAATCGAAGAGTTCCGAAGCATTTTTAAAAGTCAGCGGAATTCCGAGAACAATGGAAGCTTTGTGAAGCATTTTTAAACGTCAGCGGAATTCCGAGAACAATGGAAGAGTTCTGAAGCATTTTTAAACGTCAGCGGAATTCCGAGAACAATGGAAGAGTTCTGAAGCCTTTTTAAATGTAAGCGGAATTCTGAGAACAATGGAAGAGTTCCGAAGCATTTTTAAACTTCAGCAGAATTCCGAGAACAATGGAAGAGTTCCGAAGCATACTTAAACTTCAGCGGAATTCCGAGAACAATGGAAGAGTTTCGAAGCATTTTTAAACGTCAGCGGAATTCCGAGAACAATGGAAGAGTTCCGAAGCATTTTTAAATGTAAGCGGAATTCTGAGAACAATGGAAGAGTTCCGAAGCATTTTTAAACTTCAGCAGAATTCCGAGAACAATGGAAGAGTTCCGAAGCATACTTAAACTTCAGCGGAATTCCGAGAACAATGGAAGAGTTCCGAAGCATTTTTAAACTTCAGCGGAATTTGGAGAACAATCGAAGAGTTCCGAAGCATTTTTAAAAGTCAGCGGAATTCCGAGAACAATGGAAGCTTTGTGAAGCATTTTTAAACGTCAGCGGAATTCTGAGAATAATGGAAGAGTTCCGAAGCATTTTTAAACGTCAGCGGAATTCCGAGAACAATGGAAGAGTTCTGAAGCCTTTTTAAATGTCAGCGGAATTCCGAGAACAATGGAAAAGTTCCGAAGCATTTTTAAATGTCAGCGGAATTCTGAGAACAATGGAAGAGTTCCGAAGCATTTTTAAACTTCAGCAGAATTCCGAGAACAATGGAAGAGTTACGAAGCATCCTTAATCTTCAGCGGAATTCCGAGAACAATGGAAGAGTTGTGAAGCATTTTTAAACGTCAGCGGAATTCCGAGAACAATGGAAGAGTTCTGAAGCATTTTTAAACGTCAGCGGAATTTTGAAAACAATGGAAGATTTCCGAAGCATTTTTAAACGTCAGCGGAATTCTGCGAACACTGGAAGAGTTCCGAAGCATTTTTAAACTTCAGCGGAATTTGGAGAACAATCGAAGAGTTCCGAAGCATTTTTAAAAGTCAGCGGAATTCCGAGAACAATGGAAGCTTTGTGAAGCATTTTTAAACGTCAGCGGAATTCCGAGAACAATGGAAGAGTTCCGAAGCATTTTTAAACGTCAGCGGAATTCCGAGAACAATGGAAGAGTTCTGAAGCCTTTTTAAATGTCAGCGGAATTCCGAGAACAATGGAAGAGTTCCGAAGCATTTTTAAATGTCAGCGGAATTCTGAGAACAATGGAAGAGTTCCGAAGCATTTTTAAACTTCAGCAGAATTCCGAGAACAATGGAAGAGTTCCGAAGCATACTTAAACTTCAGCAGAATTCCGAGAACAATGGAAGAGTTCTGAAGCATTTTTTAAAGTCAGCGGAATAACGAGAACAATGGAAGAGTTGTGAAGTATTTTTAAACGTCAGTGGAATTCCAAGAACAATGGAAGAGTTCCGAAGCATTTTTAAACGTCAGCGGAATTCCGAGAACAATGGAAGAGTTCCGAAGCATTTTTAAACTTCAGCGGAATTTGGAGAACAATCGAAGAGTTCCGAAGCATTTTTAAATGTAAGCGGAATTCTGAGAACAATGGAAGAGTTCCGAAGCATTTTTAAACTTCAGCAGAATTCCGAGAACAATGGAAGAGTTTCGAAGCATTTTTAAAAGTCAGCGGAATTCCGAGAACAATAGAAGAGTTGTGAAGCAATTTTAAGAGTCAGCGGAATTCCGAGAACAATGGAAGATTTCCGAAGCATTTTTAAACGTCAGCGGAATTCCGAGAACAATGGAAGAGTTCCGAAGCATTTTTAAACTTCAGCGGAATTTGGAGAACAATCGAAGAGTTCCGAAGCATTTTTAAAAGTCAGCGGAATTCCGAGAACAATGGAAGCTTTGTGAAGCATTTTTAAACGTCAGCGGAATTCCGAGAACAATGGAAGAGTTCTGAAGCATTTTTAAACGTCAGCGGAATTCCGAGAACAATGGAAGAGTTCTGAAGCCTTTTTAAATGTCAGCGGAATTCCGAGAACAATGGAAGAGTTCCGAAGCATTTTTAAATGTCAGCGGAATTCTGAGAACAATGGAAGAGTTCCGAAGCATTTTTAAACTTCAGCAGAATTCCGAGAACAATCGAAGAGTTCCGAAGCATACTTAAACTTCAGCAGAATTCCGAGAACAATGGAAGAGTTCTGAAGCATTTTTTAAAGTCAGCGGAATAACGAGAACAATGGAAGAGTTGTGAAGCATTTTTAAACGTCAGTGGAATTCCAAGAACAATGGAAGAGTTCTGAAGCATTTTTAAACGTCAGCGGAATTCCGAGAACAATGGAAGAGTTCCGAAGCATTTTTAAATGTAAGCGGAATTCTGAGAACAATGGAAGAGTTCCGAAGCATTTTTAAACTTCAGCAGAATTCCGAGAACAATGGAAGAGTTCCGAAGCATACTTAAACTTCAGCGGAATTCCGAGAACAATGGAAGAGTTTCGAAGCATTTTTAAAAGTCAGCGGAATTCCGAGAACAATAGAAGAGTTGTGAAGCAATTTTAAGAGTCAGCGGAATTCCAAGAACAATGGAAGAGTTCCGAAGCATTTTTAAACGTCAGCGGAATTCCGAGAACAATGGAAGAGTTCCGAAGCATTTTTAAACTTCAGCGGAATTCCGAGAACAATGGAAGAGTTCCGAAGCATTTTTAAACGTCAGCGGAATTCCGAGAACAATGGAAGAGTTCTGAAGCCTTTTTAAATGTCAGCGGAATTCCGAGAACAATGGAAAAGTTCCGAAGCATTTTTAAATGTCAGCGGAATTCTGAGAACAATGGAAGAGTTCCGAAGCATTTTTAAACTTCAGCAGAATTCCGAGAACAATGGAAGAGTTCCGAAGCATACTTAAACTTCAGCGGAATTCCGAGAACAATGGAAGAGTTTCGAAGCATTTTTAAAAGTCAGCGGAATTCCGAGAACAATAGAAGAGTTGTGAAGCAATTTTAAGAGTCAGCGGAATTCCGAGAACAATGGAAGAGTTCCGAAGCATTTTTAAACGTCAGCGGAATTCCGAGAACAATGGAAGAGTTCTGAAGCATTTTTAAAAGTCAGCGGAATTCTGAGAACAATAGAAGAGTTGTGAAGCATTTTTAAGCGTCAGCGGAATTCCGAGAACAATGGAAGAATTCCGAAGCATTTTTAAACTTCAAAACTTCAGCGGAATTCTTAGAACAATGGAAGAGTTCCAAAGCATTTTTAAAAGTCAGCAGAATTCCAAGAACAATAGAAGGGTACCAAAGCATGTTTAAACTTCAGCGGAATTCTGAGAACAATGTAAGCGTTCCGAAGCATTTTTAAACTTCACCGCAATTCCGAGAACAATGGAAGAGTTCCGAAGCATTTTTAAACGTCAGCGGAATTCCGAGAACAATGGAAGAGTTCCGAAGCATTTTTAAACGTCAGCGGAATTCCGAGAACAATGGAAGAGTTCCGAAGCATTTTTAAATGTAAGCGGAATTCTGAGAACAATGGAAGAGTTCCGAAGCATTTTTAAACTTCAGCAGAATTCCGAGAACAATGGAAGAGTTCCGAAGCATACTTAAACTTCAGCGGAATTCCGAGAACAATGGAAGAGTTTCGAAGCATTTTTAAAAGTCAGCGGAATTCCGAGAACAATAGAAGAGTTGTGAAGCAATTTTAAGAGTCAGCGGAATTCCGAGAACAATGGAAAAGTTCCGAAGCATTTTTAAACGTCAGCGGAATTCCGAGAACAATGGAAGAGTTCCGAAGCATTTTTAAACTTCAGCGGAATTTGGAGAACAATCGAAGAGTTCCGAAGCATTTTTAAAAGTCAGCGGAATTCCGAGAACAATGGAAGCTTTGTGAAGCATTTTTAAACGTCAGCGGAATTCCGAGAACAATGGAAGAGTTCTGAAGCATTTTTAAACGTCAGCGGAATTTTGAAAACAATGGAAGATTTCCGAAGCATTTTTAAACGTCAGCGGAATTCTGCGAACACTGGAAGAGTTCCGAAGCATTTTTAAACTTCAGCGGAATTTGGAGAACAATCGAAGAGTTCCGAAGCATTTTTAAAAGTCAGCGGAATTCCGAGAACAATGGAAGCTTTGTGAAGCATTTTTAAACGTCAGCGGAATTCCGAGAACAATGGAAGAGTTCCGAAGCATTTTTAAACGTCAGCGGAATTCCGAGAACAATGGAAGAGTTCTGAAGCCTTTTTAAATGTCAGCGGAATTCCGAGAACAATGAAAGAGTTCCGAAGCATTTTTAAATGTCAGCGGAATTCTGAGAACAATGGAAGAGTTCCGAAGCATTTTTAAACTTCAGCAGAATTCCGAGAACAATCGAAGAGTTCCGAAGCATACTTAAACTTCAGCAGAATTCCGAGAACAATGGAAGAGTTCTGAAGCATTTTTTAAAGTCAGCGGAATAACGAGAACAATGGAAGAGTTGTGAAGTATTTTTAAACGTCAGTGGAATTCCAAGAACAATGGAAGAGTTCCGAAGCATTTTTAAACGTCAGCGGAATTCCGAGAACAATGGAAGAGTTCTGAAGCATTTTTAAACGTCAGCGGAATTTTGAAAACAATGGAAGATTTCCGAAGCATTTTTAAACGTCAGCAGAATTCTGCGAACACTGGAAGAGTTCCGAAGCATTTTTAAACTTCAGCGGAATTTGGAGAACAATCGAAGAGTTCCGAAGCATTTTTAAAAGTCAGCGGAATTCCGAGAACACTGGAAGAGTTCCGAAGCATTTTTAAACTTCAGCGGAATTTGGAGAACAATCAAAGAGTTCCGAAGCTTTTTTAAAAGTCAGCGGAATTCCGAGAACAATGGAAGAGTTGTGAAGCATTTTTAAACGTCAGCGGAATTCCGAGAACAATGGAAGAGTTCCGAAGCATTTTTAAACGTCAGCGGAATTCCGAGAACAATGGAAGAGTTCTGAAGCCTTTTTAAATGTCAGCGGAATTCCGAGAACAATGGAAGTCTTCTGAAGCATTTTTAAATGTCAGCGGAATTCTGAGAACAATGGAAGAGTTCCGAAGCATTTTTAAACTTCAGCAGAATTCCGAGAACAATGGAAGAGTTCCGAAGCATACTTAAACTTCAGCGGAATTCCGAGAACAATGGAAGAATTCTGAAGCATTTTTAAAAGTCAGCGGAATACCGAGAACAATGGAAGAGTTGTGAAGCATTTTTAAACGTCAGCGGAATTCCAGAACAATGGAAGAGTTCCGAAGCATTTTTAAATGTCAGCGGAATTCCGAGAACAATGGAAGAGTTCTGAAGCATTTTTAAACGTCATCGGATTTTGAAAACAATGGAAGATTTCCGAAGCATTTTTAAACGTCAGCGGAATTTCGAGAACAATCGAAGAGTTCCGAAGCAATTTTAAAAGTCAGCGGAATTCCGAGAACAATGGAAGAGTTGTGAAGCATTTTTAAACGTCAGTGGAATTCCAAGAACAATGGAAGAGTTCCGAAGCATTTTTAAATGTCAGCGGAATTCCGAGAACAATAGAAGAGTTGTGAAGCATTTTTAAGCGTCAGCGGAATTCCGAGAACAATGGAAGAGTTCCGAAGCATTTTTAAACTTCAGCAGAATTCCGAGAACAATGGAAGAGTTCCGAAGCATTTTTAAACTTCAGCAGAATTCCGAGAACAATGGAAGAGTTCCGAAGCATTCTTAAACTTCAGCGGAATTCCGAAAACAATGGAAGAGTTCCGAATCATTTTTAAATGTCAGCGGAATTCCGAGAACAATAGAAGAGTTGTGAAGCATTTTTAAGCGTCAGCGGAATTCCGACAACAATGGAAGGGTTCCGAAGCATTTTTAAAAGTCAGCGGAATTCTGAGAACAATAGAAGAGTTGTGAAGCATTTTTAAGCGTCAGCGGAATTCCGAGAACAATGGAAGAATTCCGAAGCATTTTTAAACTTCAAAACTTCAGCAGAATTCCGAGAACAATGGAAGAGTTCCGAAGCATTCTTAAACTTCAGCGGAATTCCGAGAACAATGGAAGAGTTCCGAAGCATTTTTAAAAGTCAGCGGAATTCCGAGAACAATGGAAGAGTTCCGAAGCATTCTTAAACTTCAGCGGAATTCCGAGTACAATGGAAGAGTTCCGAAGCATTTTTAAAAGTCAGCGGAATTCCGAGAACAATGGAAGAGTTCCGAAGCATTTTTAAAAGTCAGCAGAATTCCGAGAACAATAGAAGGGTACCAAAGCATGTTTAAACTTCAGCGGAATTCTGAGAACAATGGAAGAGTTCTGAAGCATTTTTTAAAGTCAGCAGAATAAAGAGAACAATGGAAGAGTTGTGAAGCATTTTTAAACGTCAGTGGAATTCCAAGAACAATGGAAGAGTACTGAAGTATTTTTAAACGTCAGCGGAATTCCGAGAACAATGGAAGAGTTCCGAAGCATTTTTAAATGTAAGCGGAATTCTGAGAACAATGGAAGAGTTCCGAAGCATTTTTAAACTTCAGCAGAATTCCGAGAACAATGGAAGAGTTCCGAAGCATACTTAAACTTCAGCGGAATTCCGAGAACAATGGAAGAGTTTCGAAGCATTTTTAAAAGTCAGCGGAATTCCGAGAACAATAGAAGAGTTGTGAAGCAATTTTAAGAGTCAGCGGAATTCCGAGAACAATGGAAGAGTTCCGAAGCATTTTTAAACGTCAGCGGAATTCCGAGAACAATGGAAGAGTTCTGAAGCATTTTTAAAAGTCAGCGGAATTCTGAGAACAATAGAAGAGTTGTGAAGCATTTTTAAGCGTCAGCGGAATTCCGAGAACAATGGAAGAGTTCTGAAGCCTTTTTAAATGTCAGCGGAATTCCGAGAACAATGGAAGAGTTCCGAAGCATTTTTAAATGTCAGCGGAATTCTGAGAACAATGGAAGAGTTCCGAAGCATTTTTAAACTTCAGCAGAATTCCGAGAACAATCGAAGAGTTCCGAAGCATACTTAAACTTCAGCAGAATTCCGAGAACAATGGAAGAGTTCTGAAGCATTTTTTAAAGTCAGCGGAATAACGAGAACAATGGAAGAGTTGTGAAGCATTTTTAAACGTCAGTGGAATTCCAAGAACAATGGAAGAGTTCTGAAGCATTTTTAAACGTCAGCGGAATTCCGAGAACAATGGAAGAGTTCCGAAGCATTTTTAAATGTAAGCGGAATTCTGAGAACAATGGAAGAGTTCCGAAGCATTTTTAAACTTCAGCAGAATTCCGAGAACAATGGAAGAGTTCCGAAGCATACTTAAACTTCAGCGGAATTCCGAGAACAATGGAAGAGTTTCGAAGCATTTTTAAAAGTCAGCGGAATTCCGAGAACAATAGAAGAGTTGTGAAGCAATTTTAAGAGTCAGCGGAATTCCAAGAACAATGGAAGAGTTCCGAAGCATTTTTAAACGTCAGCGGAATTCCGAGAACAATGGAAGAGTTCCGAAGCATTTTTAAACTTCAGCGGAATTCCGAGAACAATGGAAGAGTTCCGAAGCATTTTTAAACGTCAGCGGAATTCCGAGAACAATGGAAGAGTTCTGAAGCCTTTTTAAATGTCAGCGGAATTCCGAGAACAATGGAAAAGTTCCGAAGCATTTTTAAATGTCAGCGGAATTCTGAGAACAATGGAAGAGTTCCGAAGCATTTTTAAACTTCAGCAGAATTCCGAGAACAATGGAAGAGTTCCGAAGCATACTTAAACTTCAGCGGAATTCCGAGAACAATGGAAGAGTTTCGAAGCATTTTTAAAAGTCAGCGGAATTCCGAGAACAATAGAAGAGTTGTGAAGCAATTTTAAGAGTCAGCGGAATTCCGAGAACAATGGAAGAGTTGCGAAGCATTTTTAAACGTCAGCGGAATTCCGAGAACAATGGAAGAGTTCTGAAGCATTTTTAAAAGTCAGCGGAATTCTGAGAACAATAGAAGAGTTGTGAAGCATTTTTAAGCGTCAGCGGAATTCCGAGAACAATGGAAGAATTCCGAAGCATTTTTAAACTTCAAAACTTCAGCGGAATTCTTAGAACAATGGAAGAGTTCCAAAGCATTTTTAAAAGTCAGCAGAATTCCAAGAACAATAGAAGGGTACCAAAGCATGTTTAAACTTCAGCGGAATTCTGAGAACAATGTAAGCGTTCCGAAGCATTTTTAAACTTCACCGCAATTCCGAGAACAATGGAAGAGTTCCGAAGCATTTTTAAACGTCAGCGGAATTCCGAGAACAATGGAAGAGTTCCGAAGCATTTTTAAACGTCAGCGGAATTCCGAGAACAATGGAAGAGTTCCGAAGCATTTTTAAATGTAAGCGGAATTCTGAGAACAATGGAAGAGTTCCGAAGCATTTTTAAACTTCAGCAGAATTCCGAGAACAATGGAAGAGTTCCGAAGCATACTTAAACTTCAGCGGAATTCCGAGAACAATGGAAGAGTTTCGAAGCATTTTTAAAAGTCAGCGGAATTCCGAGAACAATAGAAGAGTTGTGAAGCAATTTTAAGAGTCAGCGGAATTCCGAGAACAATGGAAAAGTTCCGAAGCATTTTTAAACGTCAGCGGAATTCCGAGAACAATGGAAGAGTTCCGAAGCATTTTTAAACTTCAGCGGAATTTGGAGAACAATCGAAGAGTTCCGAAGCATTTTTAAAAGTCAGCGGAATTCCGAGAACAATGGAAGCTTTGTGAAGCATTTTTAAACGTCAGCGGAATTCCGAGAACAATGGAAGAGTTCTGAAGCATTTTTAAACGTCAGCGGAATTTTGAAAACAATGGAAGATTTCCGAAGCATTTTTAAACGTCAGCGGAATTCTGCGAACACTGGAAGAGTTCCGAAGCATTTTTAAACTTCAGCGGAATTTGGAGAACAATCGAAGAGTTCCGAAGCATTTTTAAAAGTCAGCGGAATTCCGAGAACAATGGAAGCTTTGTGAAGCATTTTTAAACGTCAGCGGAATTCCGAGAACAATGGAAGAGTTCCGAAGCATTTTTAAACGTCAGCGGAATTCCGAGAACAATGGAAGAGTTCTGAAGCCTTTTTAAATGTCAGCGGAATTCCGAGAACAATGGAAGAGTTCCGAAGCATTTTTAAATGTCAGCGGAATTCTGAGAACAATGGAAGAGTTCCGAAGCATTTTTAAACTTCAGCAGAATTCCGAGAACAATCGAAGAGTTCCGAAGCATACTTAAACTTCAGCAGAATTCCGAGAACAATGGAAGAGTTCTGAAGCATTTTTTAAAGTCAGCGGAATAACGAGAACAATGGAAGAGTTGTGAAGTATTTTTAAACGTCAGTGGAATTCCAAGAACAATGGAAGAGTTCCGAAGCATTTTTAAACGTCAGCGGAATTCCGAGAACAATGGAAGAGTTCTGAAGCATTTTTAAACGTCAGCGGAATTTTGAAAACAATGGAAGATTTCCGAAGCATTTTTAAACGTCAGCAGAATTCTGCGAACACTGGAAGAGTTCCGAAGCATTTTTAAACTTCAGCGGAATTTGGAGAACAATCGAAGAGTTCCGAAGCATTTTTAAAAGTCAGCGGAATTCCGAGAACACTGGAAGAGTTCCGAAGCATTTTTAAACTTCAGCGGAATTTGGAGAACAATCAAAGAGTTCCGAAGCTTTTTTAAAAGTCAGCGGAATTCCGAGAACAATGGAAGAGTTGTGAAGCATTTTTAAACGTCAGCGGAATTCCGAGAACAATGGAAGAGTTCCGAAGCATTTTTAAACGTCAGCGGAATTCCGAGAACAATGGAAGAGTTCTGAAGCCTTTTTAAATGTCAGCGGAATTCCGAGAACAATGGAAGTCTTCTGAAGCATTTTTAAATGTCAGCGGAATTCTGAGAACAATGGAAGAGTTCCGAAGCATTTTTAAACTTCAGCAGAATTCCGAGAACAATGGAAGAGTTCCGAAGCATACTTAAACTTCAGCGGAATTCCGAGAACAATGGAAGAATTCTGAAGCATTTTTAAAAGTCAGCGGAATACCGAGAACAATGGAAGAGTTGTGAAGCATTTTTAAACGTCAGCGGAATTCCAGAACAATGGAAGAGTTCCGAAGCATTTTTAAATGTCAGCGGAATTCCGAGAACAATGGAAGAGTTCTGAAGCATTTTTAAACGTCATCGGATTTTGAAAACAATGGAAGATTTCCGAAGCATTTTTAAACGTCAGCGGAATTTCGAGAACAATCGAAGAGTTCCGAAGCAATTTTAAAAGTCAGCGGAATTCCGAGAACAATGGAAGAGTTGTGAAGCATTTTTAAACGTCAGTGGAATTCCAAGAACAATGGAAGAGTTCCGAAGCATTTTTAAATGTCAGCGGAATTCCGAGAACAATAGAAGAGTTGTGAAGCATTTTTAAGCGTCAGCGGAATTCCGAGAACAATGGAAGAGTTCCGAAGCATTTTTAAACTTCAGCAGAATTCCGAGAACAATGGAAGAGTTCCGAAGCATTTTTAAACTTCAGCAGAATTCCGAGAACAATGGAAGAGTTCCGAAGCATTCTTAAACTTCAGCGGAATTCCGAAAACAATGGAAGAGTTCCGAATCATTTTTAAATGTCAGCGGAATTCCGAGAACAATAGAAGAGTTGTGAAGCATTTTTAAGCGTCAGCGGAATTCCGACAACAATGGAAGGGTTCCGAAGCATTTTTAAAAGTCAGCGGAATTCTGAGAACAATAGAAGAGTTGTGAAGCATTTTTAAGCGTCAGCGGAATTCCGAGAACAATGGAAGAATTCCGAAGCATTTTTAAACTTCAAAACTTCAGCAGAATTCCGAGAACAATGGAAGAGTTCCGAAGCATTCTTAAACTTCAGCGGAATTCCGAGAACAATGGAAGAGTTCCGAAGCATTTTTAAAAGTCAGCGGAATTCCGAGAACAATGGAAGAGTTCCGAAGCATTCTTAAACTTCAGCGGAATTCCGAGTACAATGGAAGAGTTCCGAAGCATTTTTAAAAGTCAGCGGAATTCCGAGAACAATGGAAGAGTTCCGAAGCATTTTTAAAAGTCAGCAGAATTCCGAGAACAATAGAAGGGTACCAAAGCATGTTTAAACTTCAGCGGAATTCTGAGAACAATGGAAGAGTTCTGAAGCATTTTTTAAAGTCAGCGGAATAACGAGAACAATGGAAGAGTTGTGAAGCATTTTTAAACGTCAGTGGAATTCCAAGAACAATGGAAGAGTACTGAAGCATTTTTAAACGTCAGCGGAATTCCGAGAACAATGGAAGAGTTCCGAAGCATTTTTAAATGTAAGCGGAATTCTGAGAACAATGGAAGAGTTCCGAAGCATTTTTAAACTTCAGCAGAATTCCGAGAACAATGGAAGAGTTCCGAAGCATACTTAAACTTCAGCGGAATTCCGAGAACAATGGAAGAGTTTCGAAGCATTTTTAAAAGTCAGCGGAATTCCGAGAACAATAGAAGAGTTGTGAAGCAATTTTAAGAGTCAGCGGAATTCCGAGAACAATGGAAGAGTTCCGAAGCATACTTAAACGTCAGCGGAATTCCGAGAACAATGGAAGAGTTCCGAAGCATTTTTAAACTTCAGCGGAATTTGGAGAACAATCGAAGAGTTCCGAAGCATTTTTAAAAGTCAGCGGAATTCCGAGAACAATGGAAGCTTTGTGAAGCATTTTTAAACGTCAGCGGAATTCCGAGAACAATGGAAGAGTTCCGAAGCATTTTTAAACGTCAGCGGAATTCCGAGAACAATGGAAGAGTTCTGAAGCCTTTTTAAATGTCAGCGGAATTCCGAGAACAATGGAAAAGTTCCGAAGCATTTTTAAATGTCAGCGGAATTCTGAGAACAATGGAAGAGTTTCGAAGCATTTTTAAAAGTCAGCGGAATTCCGAGAACAATAGAAGAGTTGTGAAGCAATTTTAAGAGTCAGCGGAATTCCGAGAAAAATGGAAGAGTTCCGAAGCATTTTTAAACGTCAGCGGAATTCCGAGAACAATGGAAGAGTTCTGAAGCATTTTTAAAAGTCAGCGGAATTCTGAGAACAATAGAAGAGTTGTGAAGCATTTTTAAGCGTCAGCGGAATTCCGAGAACAATGGAAGAATTCCGAAGCATTTTTAAACTTCAAAACTTCAGCGGAATTCTTAGAACAATGGAAGAGTTCCAAAGCATTTTTAAAAGTCAGCAGAATTCCAAGAACAATACAGGGTACCAAAGCATGTTTAAACTTCAGCGGAATTCTGAGAACAATGTAAGCGTTCCGAAGCATTTTTAAACTTCACCGCAATTCCGAGAACAATGGAAGAGTTCCGAAGCATTTTTAAACGTCAGCGGAATTCCGAGAACAATGGAAGAGTTCCGAAGCATTTTTAAACGTCAGCGGAATTCCGAGAACAATGGAAGAGTTCCGAAGCATTTTTAAACGTCAGCGGAATTCCGAGAACAATGGAAGAGTTCTGAAGCCTTTTTAAATGTCAGCGGAATTCCGAGAACAATGGAAGACTTCTCAAGCATTTTTAAATGTCAGCGGAATTCTGAGAACAATGGAAGAGTTCCGAAGCATTTTTAAACTTCAGCAGAATTCCGAGAACAATGGAAGAGTTCCGAAGCATACTTAAACTTCAGCGGAATTCCGAGAACAATGGAAGAATTCTGAAGCATTTTTAAAAGTCAGCGGAATACCGAGAACAATGGAAGAGTTGTGAAGCATTTTTAAACGTCAGCGGAATTCCAGAACAATGGAAGAGTTCCGAAGCATTTTTAAATGTCAGCGGAATTCCGAGAACAATGGAAGAGTTCTGAAGCATTTTTAAACGTCATCGGATTTTGAAAACAATGGAAGATTTCCGAAGCATTTTTAAATGTCAGCGGAATTTGGAGAACAATCGAAGAGTTCCGAAGCAATTTTAAAAGTCAGCGGAATTCCGAGAACAATGGAAGAGTTGTGAAGCATTTTTAAACGTCAGTGGAATTCCAAGAACAATGGAAGAGTTCCGAAGCATTTTTAAATGTCAGCGGAATTCCGAGAACAATAGAAGAGTTGTGAAGCATTTTTAAGCGTCAGCGGAATTCCGAGAACAATGGAAGAGTTCCGAAGCATTTTTAAACTTCAGCAGAATTCCGAGAACAATGGAAGAGTTCCGAAGCATTTTTAAACTTCAGCAGAATTCCGAGAACAATGGAAGAGTTCCGAAGCATTCTTAAACTTCAGCGGAATTCCGAAAACAATGGAAGAGTTCCGAATCATTTTTAAATGTCAGCGGAATTCCGAGAACAATAGAAGAGTTGTGAAGCATTTTTAAGCGTCAGCGGAATTCCGACAACAATGGAAGAGTTCCGAAGCATTTTTAAAAGTCAGCGGAATTCTGAGAACAATAGAAGAGTTGTGAAGCATTTTTAAGCGTCAGCGGAATTCCGAGAACAATGGAAGAATTCCGAAGCATTTTTAAACTTCAAAACTTCAGCAGAATTCCGAGAACAATGGAAGAGTTCCGAAGCATTCTTAAACTTCAGCGGAATTCCGAGAACAATGGAAGAGTTCCGAAGCATTTTTAAAAGTCAGCGGAATTCCGAGAACAATGGAAGAGTTCCGAAGCATTCTTAAACTTCAGCGGAATTCCGAGTACAATGGAAGAGTTCCGAAGCATTTTTAAAAGTCAGCGGAATTCCGAGAACAATGGAAGAGTTCCGAAGCATTTTTAAAAGTCAGCAGAATTCCGAGAACAATAGAAGGGTACCAAAGCATGTTTAAACTTCAGCGGAATTCTGAGAACAATGGAAGAGTTCTGAAGCATTTTTTAAAGTCAGCGGAATAACGAGAACAATGGAAGAGTTGTGAAGCATTTTTAAACGTCAGTGGAATTCCAAGAACAATGGAAGAGTACTGAAGCATTTTTAAACGTCAGCGGAATTCCGAGAACAATGGAAGAGTTCCGAAGCATTTTTAAATGTAAGCGGAATTCTGAGAACAATGGAAGAGTTCCGAAGCATTTTTAAACTTCAGCAGAATTCCGAGAACAATGGAAGAGTTCCGAAGCATACTTAAACTTCAGCGGAATTCCGAGAACAATGGAAGAGTTTCGAAGCATTTTTAAAAGTCAGCGGAATTCCGAGAACAATAGAAGAGTTGTGAAGCAATTTTAAGAGTCAGCGGAATTCCGAGAACAATGGAAGAGTTCCGAAGCATTTTTAAACGTCAGCGGAATTCCGAGAACAATGGAAGAGTTCCGAAGCATTTTTAAACTTCAGCGGAATTTGGAGAACAATCGAAGAGTTCCGAAGCATTTTTAAAAGTCAGCGGAATTCCGAGAACAATGGAAGCTTTGTGAAGCATTTTTAAACGTCAGCGGAATTCCGAGAACAATGGAAGAGTTCCGAAGCATTTTTAAACGTCAGCGGAATTCCGAGAACAATGGAAGAGTTCTGAAGCCTTTTTAAATGTCAGCGGAATTCCGAGAACAATGGAAAAGTTCCGAAGCATTTTTAAATGTCAGCGGAATTCTGAGAACAATGGAAGAGTTTCGAAGCATTTTTAAAAGTCAGCGGAATTCCGAGAACAATAGAAGAGTTGTGAAGCAATTTTAAGAGTCAGCGGAATTCCGAGAACAATGGAAGAGTTCTGAAGCATTTTTTAAAGTCAGCGGAATAACGAGAACAATGGAAGAGTTGTGAAGTATTTTTAAACGTCAGTGGAATTCCAAGAACAATGGAAGAGTTCCGAAGCATTTTTAAACGTCAGCGGAATTCCGAGAACAATGGAAGAGTTCTGAAGCATTTTTAAACGTCAGCGGAATTTTGAAAACAATGGAAGATTTCCGAAGCATTTTTAAACGTCAGCAGAATTCTGCGAACACTGGAAGAGTTCCGAAGCATTTTTAAACTTCAGCGGAATTTGGAGAACAATCGAAGAGTTCCGAAGCATTTTTAAAAGTCAGCGGAATTCCGAGAACACTGGAAGAGTTCCGAAGCATTTTTAAACTTCAGCGGAATTTGGAGAACAATCAAAGAGTTCCGAAGCTTTTTTAAAAGTCAGCGGAATTCCGAGAACAATGGAAGAGTTGTGAAGCATTTTTAAACGTCAGCGGAATTCCGAGAACAATGGAAGAGTTCCGAAGCATTTTTAAACGTCAGCGGAATTCCGAGAACAATGGAAGAGTTCTGAAGCCTTTTTAAATGTCAGCGGAATTCCGAGAACAATGGAAGTCTTCTGAAGCATTTTTAAATGTCAGCGGAATTCTGAGAACAATGGAAGAGTTCCGAAGCATTTTTAAACTTCAGCAGAATTCCGAGAACAATGGAAGAGTTCCGAAGCATACTTAAACTTCAGCGGAATTCCGAGAACAATGGAAGAATTCTGAAGCATTTTTAAAAGTCAGCGGAATACCGAGAACAATGGAAGAGTTGTGAAGCATTTTTAAACGTCAGCGGAATTCCAGAACAATGGAAGAGTTCCGAAGCATTTTTAAATGTCAGCGGAATTCCGAGAACAATGGAAGAGTTCTGAAGCATTTTTAAACGTCATCGGATTTTGAAAACAATGGAAGATTTCCGAAGCATTTTTAAACGTCAGCGGAATTTCGAGAACAATGGAAGCTTTGTGAAGCATTTTTAAACGTCAGCGGAATTCCGAGAACAATGGAAGAGTTCCGAAGCATTTTTAAACGTCAGCGGAATTCCGAGAACAATGGAAGAGTTCTGAAGCCTTTTTAAATGTCAGCGGAATTCCGAGAACAATGGAAGAGTTCCGAAGCATTTTTAAATGTCAGCGGAATTCTGAGAACAATGGAAGAGTTCCGAAGCATTTTTAAACTTCAGCAGAATTCCGAGAACAATCGAAGAGTTCCGAAGCATACTTAAACTTCAGCAGAATTCCGAGAACAATGGAAGAGTTCTGAAGCATTTTTTAAAGTCAGCGGAATAACGAGAACAATGGAAGAGTTGTGAAGTATTTTTAAACGTCAGTGGAATTCCAAGAACAATGGAAGAGTTCCGAAGCATTTTTAAACGTCAGCGGAATTCCGAGAACAATGGAAGAGTTCTGAAGCATTTTTAAACGTCAGCGGAATTTTGAAAACAATGGAAGATTTCCGAAGCATTTTTAAACGTCAGCAGAATTCTGCGAACACTGGAAGAGTTCCGAAGCATTTTTAAACTTCAGCGGAATTTGGAGAACAATCGAAGAGTTCCGAAGCATTTTTAAAAGTCAGCGGAATTCCGAGAACACTGGAAGAGTTCCGAAGCATTTTTAAACTTCAGCGGAATTTGGAGAACAATCAAAGAGTTCCGAAGCTTTTTTAAAAGTCAGCGGAATTCCGAGAACAATGGAAGAGTTGTGAAGCATTTTTAAACGTCAGCGGAATTCCGAGAACAATGGAAGAGTTCCGAAGCATTTTTAAACGTCAGCGGAATTCCGAGAACAATGGAAGAGTTCTGAAGCCTTTTTAAATGTCAGCGGAATTCCGAGAACAATGGAAGTCTTCTGAAGCATTTTTAAATGTCAGCGGAATTCTGAGAACAATGGAAGAGTTCCGAAGCATTTTTAAACTTCAGCAGAATTCCGAGAACAATGGAAGAGTTCCGAAGCATACTTAAACTTCAGCGGAATTCCGAGAACAATGGAAGAATTCTGAAGCATTTTTAAAAGTCAGCGGAATACCGAGAACAATGGAAGAGTTGTGAAGCATTTTTAAACGTCAGCGGAATTCCAGAACAATGGAAGAGTTCCGAAGCATTTTTAAATGTCAGCGGAATTCCGAGAACAATGGAAGAGTTCTGAAGCATTTTTAAACGTCATCGGATTTTGAAAACAATGGAAGATTTCCGAAGCATTTTTAAACGTCAGCGGAATTTCGAGAACAATCGAAGAGTTCCGAAGCAATTTTAAAAGTCAGCGGAATTCCGAGAACAATGGAAGAGTTGTGAAGCATTTTTAAACGTCAGTGGAATTCCAAGAACAATGGAAGAGTTCCGAAGCATTTTTAAATGTCAGCGGAATTCCGAGAACAATAGAAGAGTTGTGAAGCATTTTTAAGCGTCAGCGGAATTCCGAGAACAATGGAAGAGTTCCGAAGCATTTTTAAACTTCAGCAGAATTCCGAGAACAATGGAAGAGTTCCGAAGCATTTTTAAACTTCAGCAGAATTCCGAGAACAATGGAAGAGTTCCGAAGCATTCTTAAACTTCAGCGGAATTCCGAAAACAATGGAAGAGTTCCGAATCATTTTTAAATGTCAGCGGAATTCCGAGAACAATAGAAGAGTTGTGAAGCATTTTTAAGCGTCAGCGGAATTCCGACAACAATGGAAGGGTTCCGAAGCATTTTTAAAAGTCAGCGGAATTCTGAGAACAATAGAAGAGTTGTGAAGCATTTTTAAGCGTCAGCGGAATTCCGAGAACAATGGAAGAATTCCGAAGCATTTTTAAACTTCAAAACTTCAGCAGAATTCCGAGAACAATGGAAGAGTTCCGAAGCATTCTTAAACTTCAGCGGAATTCCGAGAACAATGGAAGAGTTCCGAAGCATTTTTAAAAGTCAGCGGAATTCCGAGAACAATGGAAGAGTTCCGAAGCATTCTTAAACTTCAGCGGAATTCCGAGTACAATGGAAGAGTTCCGAAGCATTTTTAAAAGTCAGCGGAATTCCGAGAACAATGGAAGAGTTCCGAAGCATTTTTAAAAGTCAGCAGAATTCCGAGAACAATAGAAGGGTACCAAAGCATGTTTAAACTTCAGCGGAATTCTGAGAACAATGGAAGAGTTCTGAAGCATTTTTTAAAGTCAGCGGAATAACGAGAACAATGGAAGAGTTGTGAAGCATTTTTAAACGTCAGTGGAATTCCAAGAACAATGGAAGAGTACTGAAGCATTTTTAAACGTCAGCGGAATTCCGAGAACAATGGAAGAGTTCCGAAGCATTTTTAAATGTAAGCGGAATTCTGAGAACAATGGAAGAGTTCCGAAGCATTTTTAAACTTCAGCAGAATTCCGAGAACAATGGAAGAGTTCCGAAGCATACTTAAACTTCAGCGGAATTCCGAGAACAATGGAAGAGTTTCGAAGCATTTTTAAAAGTCAGCGGAATTCCGAGAACAATAGAAGAGTTGTGAAGCAATTTTAAGAGTCAGCGGAATTCCGAGAACAATGGAAGAGTTCCGAAGCATACTTAAACGTCAGCGGAATTCCGAGAACAATGGAAGAGTTCCGAAGCATTTTTAAACTTCAGCGGAATTTGGAGAACAATCGAAGAGTTCCGAAGCATTTTTAAAAGTCAGCGGAATTCCGAGAACAATGGAAGCTTTGTGAAGCATTTTTAAACGTCAGCGGAATTCCGAGAACAATGGAAGAGTTCCGAAGCATTTTTAAACGTCAGCGGAATTCCGAGAACAATGGAAGAGTTCTGAAGCCTTTTTAAATGTCAGCGGAATTCCGAGAACAATGGAAAAGTTCCGAAGCATTTTTAAATGTCAGCGGAATTCTGAGAACAATGGAAGAGTTTCGAAGCATTTTTAAAAGTCAGCGGAATTCCGAGAACAATAGAAGAGTTGTGAAGCAATTTTAAGAGTCAGCGGAATTCCGAGAAAAATGGAAGAGTTCCGAAGCATTTTTAAACGTCAGCGGAATTCCGAGAACAATGGAAGAGTTCTGAAGCATTTTTAAAAGTCAGCGGAATTCTGAGAACAATAGAAGAGTTGTGAAGCATTTTTAAGCGTCAGCGGAATTCCGAGAACAATGGAAGAATTCCGAAGCATTTTTAAACTTCAAAACTTCAGCGGAATTCTTAGAACAATGGAAGAGTTCCAAAGCATTTTTAAAAGTCAGCAGAATTCCAAGAACAATACAGGGTACCAAAGCATGTTTAAACTTCAGCGGAATTCTGAGAACAATGTAAGCGTTCCGAAGCATTTTTAAACTTCACCGCAATTCCGAGAACAATGGAAGAGTTCCGAAGCATTTTTAAACGTCAGCGGAATTCCGAGAACAATGGAAGAGTTCCGAAGCATTTTTAAACGTCAGCGGAATTCCGAGAACAATGGAAGAGTTCCGAAGCATTTTTAAACGTCAGCGGAATTCCGAGAACAATGGAAGAGTTCTGAAGCCTTTTTAAATGTCAGCGGAATTCCGAGAACAATGGAAGACTTCTCAAGCATTTTTAAATGTCAGCGGAATTCTGAGAACAATGGAAGAGTTCCGAAGCATTTTTAAACTTCAGCAGAATTCCGAGAACAATGGAAGAGTTCCGAAGCATACTTAAACTTCAGCGGAATTCCGAGAACAATGGAAGAATTCTGAAGCATTTTTAAAAGTCAGCGGAATACCGAGAACAATGGAAGAGTTGTGAAGCATTTTTAAACGTCAGCGGAATTCCAGAACAATGGAAGAGTTCCGAAGCATTTTTAAATGTCAGCGGAATTCCGAGAACAATGGAAGAGTTCTGAAGCATTTTTAAACGTCATCGGATTTTGAAAACAATGGAAGATTTCCGAAGCATTTTTAAATGTCAGCGGAATTTGGAGAACAATCGAAGAGTTCCGAAGCAATTTTAAAAGTCAGCGGAATTCCGAGAACAATGGAAGAGTTGTGAAGCATTTTTAAACGTCAGTGGAATTCCAAGAACAATGGAAGAGTTCCGAAGCATTTTTAAATGTCAGCGGAATTCCGAGAACAATAGAAGAGTTGTGAAGCATTTTTAAGCGTCAGCGGAATTCCGAGAACAATGGAAGAGTTCCGAAGCATTTTTAAACTTCAGCAGAATTCCGAGAACAATGGAAGAGTTCCGAAGCATTTTTAAACTTCAGCAGAATTCCGAGAACAATGGAAGAGTTCCGAAGCATTCTTAAACTTCAGCGGAATTCCGAAAACAATGGAAGAGTTCCGAATCATTTTTAAATGTCAGCGGAATTCCGAGAACAATAGAAGAGTTGTGAAGCATTTTTAAGCGTCAGCGGAATTCCGACAACAATGGAAGAGTTCCGAAGCATTTTTAAAAGTCAGCGGAATTCTGAGAACAATAGAAGAGTTGTGAAGCATTTTTAAGCGTCAGCGGAATTCCGAGAACAATGGAAGAATTCCGAAGCATTTTTAAACTTCAAAACTTCAGCAGAATTCCGAGAACAATGGAAGAGTTCCGAAGCATTCTTAAACTTCAGCGGAATTCCGAGAACAATGGAAGAGTTCCGAAGCATTTTTAAAAGTCAGCGGAATTCCGAGAACAATGGAAGAGTTCCGAAGCATTCTTAAACTTCAGCGGAATTCCGAGTACAATGGAAGAGTTCCGAAGCATTTTTAAAAGTCAGCGGAATTCCGAGAACAATGGAAGAGTTCCGAAGCATTTTTAAAAGTCAGCAGAATTCCGAGAACAATAGAAGGGTACCAAAGCATGTTTAAACTTCAGCGGAATTCTGAGAACAATGGAAGAGTTCTGAAGCATTTTTTAAAGTCAGCGGAATAACGAGAACAATGGAAGAGTTGTGAAGCATTTTTAAACGTCAGTGGAATTCCAAGAACAATGGAAGAGTACTGAAGCATTTTTAAACGTCAGCGGAATTCCGAGAACAATGGAAGAGTTCCGAAGCATTTTTAAATGTAAGCGGAATTCTGAGAACAATGGAAGAGTTCCGAAGCATTTTTAAACTTCAGCAGAATTCCGAGAACAATGGAAGAGTTCCGAAGCATACTTAAACTTCAGCGGAATTCCGAGAACAATGGAAGAGTTTCGAAGCATTTTTAAAAGTCAGCGGAATTCCGAGAACAATAGAAGAGTTGTGAAGCAATTTTAAGAGTCAGCGGAATTCCGAGAACAATGGAAGAGTTCCGAAGCATTTTTAAACGTCAGCGGAATTCCGAGAACAATGGAAGAGTTCCGAAGCATTTTTAAACTTCAGCGGAATTTGGAGAACAATCGAAGAGTTCCGAAGCATTTTTAAAAGTCAGCGGAATTCCGAGAACAATGGAAGCTTTGTGAAGCATTTTTAAACGTCAGCGGAATTCCGAGAACAATGGAAGAGTTCCGAAGCATTTTTAAACGTCAGCGGAATTCCGAGAACAATGGAAGAGTTCTGAAGCCTTTTTAAATGTCAGCGGAATTCCGAGAACAATGGAAAAGTTCCGAAGCATTTTTAAATGTCAGCGGAATTCTGAGAACAATGGAAGAGTTTCGAAGCATTTTTAAAAGTCAGCGGAATTCCGAGAACAATAGAAGAGTTGTGAAGCAATTTTAAGAGTCAGCGGAATTCCGAGAACAATGGAAGAGTTCTGAAGCATTTTTTAAAGTCAGCGGAATAACGAGAACAATGGAAGAGTTGTGAAGTATTTTTAAACGTCAGTGGAATTCCAAGAACAATGGAAGAGTTCCGAAGCATTTTTAAACGTCAGCGGAATTCCGAGAACAATGGAAGAGTTCTGAAGCATTTTTAAACGTCAGCGGAATTTTGAAAACAATGGAAGATTTCCGAAGCATTTTTAAACGTCAGCAGAATTCTGCGAACACTGGAAGAGTTCCGAAGCATTTTTAAACTTCAGCGGAATTTGGAGAACAATCGAAGAGTTCCGAAGCATTTTTAAAAGTCAGCGGAATTCCGAGAACACTGGAAGAGTTCCGAAGCATTTTTAAACTTCAGCGGAATTTGGAGAACAATCAAAGAGTTCCGAAGCTTTTTTAAAAGTCAGCGGAATTCCGAGAACAATGGAAGAGTTGTGAAGCATTTTTAAACGTCAGCGGAATTCCGAGAACAATGGAAGAGTTCCGAAGCATTTTTAAACGTCAGCGGAATTCCGAGAACAATGGAAGAGTTCTGAAGCCTTTTTAAATGTCAGCGGAATTCCGAGAACAATGGAAGTCTTCTGAAGCATTTTTAAATGTCAGCGGAATTCTGAGAACAATGGAAGAGTTCCGAAGCATTTTTAAACTTCAGCAGAATTCCGAGAACAATGGAAGAGTTCCGAAGCATACTTAAACTTCAGCGGAATTCCGAGAACAATGGAAGAATTCTGAAGCATTTTTAAAAGTCAGCGGAATACCGAGAACAATGGAAGAGTTGTGAAGCATTTTTAAACGTCAGCGGAATTCCAGAACAATGGAAGAGTTCCGAAGCATTTTTAAATGTCAGCGGAATTCCGAGAACAATGGAAGAGTTCTGAAGCATTTTTAAACGTCATCGGATTTTGAAAACAATGGAAGATTTCCGAAGCATTTTTAAACGTCAGCGGAATTTCGAGAACAATCGAAGAGTTCCGAAGCAATTTTAAAAGTCAGCGGAATTCCGAGAACAATGGAAGAGTTGTGAAGCATTTTTAAACGTCAGTGGAATTCCAAGAACAATGGAAGAGTTCCGAAGCATTTTTAAATGTCAGCGGAATTCCGAGAACAATAGAAGAGTTGTGAAGCATTTTTAAGCGTCAGCGGAATTCCGAGAACAATGGAAGAGTTCCGAAGCATTTTTAAACTTCAGCAGAATTCCGAGAACAATGGAAGAGTTCCGAAGCATTTTTAAACTTCAGCAGAATTCCGAGAACAATGGAAGAGTTCCGAAGCATTCTTAAACTTCAGCGGAATTCCGAAAACAATGGAAGAGTTCCGAATCATTTTTAAATGTCAGCGGAATTCCGAGAACAATAGAAGAGTTGTGAAGCATTTTTAAGCGTCAGCGGAATTCCGACAACAATGGAAGGGTTCCGAAGCATTTTTAAAAGTCAGCGGAATTCTGAGAACAATAGAAGAGTTGTGAAGCATTTTTAAGCGTCAGCGGAATTCCGAGAACAATGGAAGAATTCCGAAGCATTTTTAAACTTCAAAACTTCAGCAGAATTCCGAGAACAATGGAAGAGTTCCGAAGCATTCTTAAACTTCAGCGGAATTCCGAGAACAATGGAAGAGTTCCGAAGCATTTTTAAAAGTCAGCGGAATTCCGAGAACAATGGAAGAGTTCCGAAGCATTCTTAAACTTCAGCGGAATTCGGAGTACAATGGAAGAGTTCCGAAGCATTTTTAAAAGTCAGCGGAATTCCGAGAACAATGGAAGAGTTCCGAAGCATTTTTAAAAGTCAGCAGAATTCCGAGAACAATAGAAGGGTACCAAAGCATGTTT
Source organism: Phyllobates terribilis (assembly GCF_046119375.1). Taxonomy (NCBI): domain Eukaryota; kingdom Metazoa; phylum Chordata; class Amphibia; order Anura; family Dendrobatidae; genus Phyllobates; species Phyllobates terribilis. The sequence goes on along the minus strand of NW_027362788.1, from coordinate 5,641,946 downwards.
AAACTTCAGCGGAATTCTGAGAACAATGGAAGAGTTCTGAAGCATTTTTTAAAGTCAGCAGAATAAAGAGAACAATGGAAGAGTTGTGAAGCATTTTTAAACGTCAGTGGAATTCCAAGAACAATGGAAGAGTACTGAAGCATTTTTAAACGTCAGCGGAATTCCGAGAACAATGGAAGAGTTCCGAAGCATTTTTAAATGTAAGCGGAATTCTGAGAACAATGGAAGAGTTCCGAAGCATTTTTAAACTTCAGCAGAATTCCGAGAACAATGGAAGAGTTCCGAAGCATACTTAAACTTCAGCGGAATTCCGAGAACAATGGAAGAGTTTCGAAGCATTTTTAAAAGTCAGCGGAATTCCGAGAACAATAGAAGAGTTGTGAAGCAATTTTAAGAGTCAGCGGAATTCCGAGAACAATGGAAGAGTTCCGAAGCATTTTTAAACGTCAGCGGAATTCCGAGAACAATGGAAGAGTTCCGAAGCATTTTTAAACTTCAGCGGAATTTGGAGAACAATCGAAGAGTTCCGAAGCATTTTTAAAAGTCAGCGGAATTCCGAGAACAATGGAAGCTTTGTGAAGCATTTTTAAACGTCAGCGGAATTCCGAGAACAATGGAAGAGTTCCGAAGCATTTTTAAACGTCAGCGGAATTCCGAGAACAATGGAAGAGTTCTGAAGCCTTTTTAAATGTCAGCGGAATTCCGAGAACAATGGAAAAGTTCCGAAGCATTTTTAAATGTCAGCGGAATTCTGAGAACAATGGAAGAGTTTCGAAGCATTTTTAAAAGTCAGCGGAATTCCGAGAACAATAGAAGAGTTGTGAAGCAATTTTAAGAGTCAGCGGAATTCCGAGAAAAATGGAAGAGTTCCGAAGCATTTTTAAACGTCAGCGGAATTCCGAGAACAATGGAAGAGTTCTGAAGCATTTTTAAAAGTCAGCGGAATTCTGAGAACAATAGAAGAGTTGTGAAGCATTTTTAAGCGTCAGCGGAATTCCGAGAACAATGGAAGAATTCCGAAGCATTTTTAAACTTCAAAACTTCAGCGGAATTCTTAGAACAATGGAAGAGTTCCAAAGCATTTTTAAAAGTCAGCAGAATTCCAAGAACAATAGAAGGGTACCAAAGCATGTTTAAACTTCAGCGGAATTCTGAGAACAATGTAAGCGTTCCGAAGCATTTTTAAACTTCACCGCAATTCCGAGAACAATGGAAGAGTTCTGAAGCATTTTTAAACGTCAGCGGAATTCCGAGAACAATGGAAGAGTTCCGAAGCATTTTTAAACGTCAGCGGAATTCCGAGAACAATGGAAGAGTTCCGAAGCATTTTTAAACGTCAGCGGAATTCCGAGAACAATGGAAGAGTTCTGAAGCCTTTTTAAATGTCAGCGGAATTCCGAGAACAATGGAAGACTTCTGAAGCATTTTTAAATGTCAGCGGAATTCTGAGAACAATGGAAGAGTTCCGAAGCATTTTTAAACTTCAGCAGAATTCCGAGAACAATGGAAGAGTTCCGAAGCATACTTAAACTTCAGCGGAATTCCGAGAACAATGGAAGAATTCTGAAGCATTTTTAAAAGTCAGCGGAATACCGAGAACAATGGAAGAGTTGTGAAGCATTTTTAAACGTCAGCGGAATTCCAGAACAATGGAAGAGTTCCGAAGCATTTTTAAATGTCAGCGGAATTCCGAGAACAATGGAAGAGTTCTGAAGCATTTTTAAACGTCATCGGATTTTGAAAACAATGGAAGATTTCCGAAGCATTTTTAAACGTCAGCGGAATTTGGAGAACAATCGAAGAGTTCCGAAGCAATTTTAAAAGTCAGCGGAATTCCGAGAACAATGGAAGAGTTGTGAAGCATTTTTAAACGTCAGTGGAATTCCAAGAACAATGGAAGAGTTCCGAAGCATTTTTAAATGTCAGCGGAATTCCGAGAACAATAGAAGAGTTGTGAAGCATTTTTAAGCGTCAGCGGAATTCCGAGAACAATGGAAGAGTTCCGAAGCATTTTTAAACTTCAGCAGAATTCCGAGAACAATGGAAGAGTTCCGAAGCATTTTTAAACTTCAGCAGAATTCCGAGAACAATGGAAGAGTTCCGAAGCATTCTTAAACTTCAGCGGAATTCCGAAAACAATGGAAGAGTTCCGAATCATTTTTAAATGTCAGCGGAATTCCGAGAACAATAGAAGAGTTGTGAAGCATTTTTAAGCGTCAGCGGAATTCCGACAACAATGGAAGGGTTCCGAAGCATTTTTAAAAGTCAGCGGAATTCTGAGAACAATAGAAGAGTTGTGAAGCATTTTTAAGCGTCAGCGGAATTCCGAGAACAATGGAAGAATTCCGAAGCATTTTTAAACTTCAAAACTTCAGCAGAATTCCGAGAACAATGGAAGAGTTCCGAAGCATTCTTAAACTTCAGCGGAATTCCGAGAACAATGGAAGAGTTCCGAAGCATTTTTAAAAGTCAGCGGAATTCCGAGAACAATGGAAGAGTTCCGAAGCATTCTTAAACTTCAGCGGAATTCCGAGTACAATGGAAGAGTTCCGAAGCATTTTTAAAAGTCAGCGGAATTCCGAGAACAATGGAAGAGTTCCGAAGCATTTTTAAAAGTCAGCAGAATTCCGAGAACAATAGAAGGGTACCAAAGCATGTTTAAACTTCAGCGGAATTCTGAGAACAATGGAAGAGTTCTGAAGCATTTTTTAAAGTCAGCGGAATAACGAGAACAATGGAAGAGTTGTGAAGCATTTTTAAACGTCAGTGGAATTCCAAGAACAATGGAAGAGTACTGAAGCATTTTTAAACGTCAGCGGAATTCCGAGAACAATGGAAGAGTTCCGAAGCATTTTTAAATGTAAGCGGAATTCTGAGAACAATGGAAGAGTTCCGAAGCATTTTTAAACTTCAGCAGAATTCCGAGAACAATGGAAGAGTTCCGAAGCATACTTAAACTTCAGCGGAATTCCGAGAACAATGGAAGAGTTTCGAAGCATTTTTAAAAGTCAGCGGAATTCCGAGAACAATAGAAGAGTTGTGAAGCAATTTTAAGAGTCAGCGGAATTCCGAGAACAATGGAAGAGTTCCGAAGCATACTTAAACGTCAGCGGAATTCCGAGAACAATGGAAGAGTTCCGAAGCATTTTTAAACTTCAGCGGAATTTGGAGAACAATCGAAGAGTTCCGAAGCATTTTTAAAAGTCAGCGGAATTCCGAGAACAATGGAAGCTTTGTGAAGCATTTTTAAACGTCAGCGGAATTCCGAGAACAATGGAAGAGTTCCGAAGCATTTTTAAACGTCAGCGGAATTCCGAGAACAATGGAAGAGTTCTGAAGCCTTTTTAAATGTCAGCGGAATTCCGAGAACAATGGAAAAGTTCCGAAGCATTTTTAAATGTCAGCGGAATTCTGAGAACAATGGAAGAGTTTCGAAGCATTTTTAAAAGTCAGCGGAATTCCGAGAACAATAGAAGAGTTGTGAAGCAATTTTAAGAGTCAGCGGAATTCCGAGAAAAATGGAAGAGTTCCGAAGCATTTTTAAACGTCAGCGGAATTCCGAGAACAATGGAAGAGTTCTGAAGCATTTTTAAAAGTCAGCGGAATTCTGAGAACAATAGAAGAGTTGTGAAGCATTTTTAAGCGTCAGCGGAATTCCGAGAACAATGGAAGAATTCCGAAGCATTTTTAAACTTCAAAACTTCAGCGGAATTCTTAGAACAATGGAAGAGTTCCAAAGCATTTTTAAAAGTCAGCAGAATTCCAAGAACAATAGAAGGGTACCAAAGCATGTTTAAACTTCAGCGGAATTCTGAGAACAATGTAAGCGTTCCGAAGCATTTTTAAACTTCACCGCAATTCCGAGAACAATGGAAGAGTTCCGAAGCATTTTTAAACGTCAGCGGAATTCCGAGAACAATGGAAGAGTTCCGAAGCATTTTTAAACGTCAGCGGAATTCCGAGAACAATGGAAGAGTTCCGAAGCATTTTTAAACGTCAGCGGAATTCCGAGAACAATGGAAGAGTTCTGAAGCCTTTTTAAATGTCAGCGGAATTCCGAGAACAATGGAAGACTTCTCAAGCATTTTTAAATGTCAGCGGAATTCTGAGAACAATGGAAGAGTTCCGAAGCATTTTTAAACTTCAGCAGAATTCCGAGAACAATGGAAGAGTTCCGAAGCATACTTAAACTTCAGCGGAATTCCGAGAACAATGGAAGAATTCTGAAGCATTTTTAAAAGTCAGCGGAATACCGAGAACAATGGAAGAGTTGTGAAGCATTTTTAAACGTCAGCGGAATTCCAGAACAATGGAAGAGTTCCGAAGCATTTTTAAATGTCAGCGGAATTCCGAGAACAATGGAAGAGTTCTGAAGCATTTTTAAACGTCATCGGATTTTGAAAACAATGGAAGATTTCCGAAGCATTTTTAAATGTCAGCGGAATTTGGAGAACAATCGAAGAGTTCCGAAGCAATTTTAAAAGTCAGCGGAATTCCGAGAACAATGGAAGAGTTGTGAAGCATTTTTAAACGTCAGTGGAATTCCAAGAACAATGGAAGAGTTCCGAAGCATTTTTAAATGTCAGCGGAATTCCGAGAACAATAGAAGAGTTGTGAAGCATTTTTAAGCGTCAGCGGAATTCCGAGAACAATGGAAGAGTTCCGAAGCATTTTTAAACTTCAGCAGAATTCCGAGAACAATGGAAGAGTTCCGAAGCATTTTTAAACTTCAGCAGAATTCCGAGAACAATGGAAGAGTTCCGAAGCATTCTTAAACTTCAGCGGAATTCCGAAAACAATGGAAGAGTTCCGAATCATTTTTAAATGTCAGCGGAATTCCGAGAACAATAGAAGAGTTGTGAAGCATTTTTAAGCGTCAGCGGAATTCCGACAACAATGGAAGAGTTCCGAAGCATTTTTAAAAGTCAGCGGAATTCTGAGAACAATAGAAGAGTTGTGAAGCATTTTTAAGCGTCAGCGGAATTCCGAGAACAATGGAAGAATTCCGAAGCATTTTTAAACTTCAAAACTTCAGCAGAATTCCGAGAACAATGGAAGAGTTCCGAAGCATTCTTAAACTTCAGCGGAATTCCGAGAACAATGGAAGAGTTCCGAAGCATTTTTAAAAGTCAGCGGAATTCCGAGAACAATGGAAGAGTTCCGAAGCATTCTTAAACTTCAGCGGAATTCCGAGTACAATGGAAGAGTTCCGAAGCATTTTTAAAAGTCAGCGGAATTCCGAGAACAATGGAAGAGTTCCGAAGCATTTTTAAAAGTCAGCAGAATTCCGAGAACAATAGAAGGGTACCAAAGCATGTTTAAACTTCAGCGGAATTCTGAGAACAATGGAAGAGTTCTGAAGCATTTTTTAAAGTCAGCGGAATAACGAGAACAATGGAAGAGTTGTGAAGCATTTTTAAACGTCAGTGGAATTCCAAGAACAATGGAAGAGTACTGAAGCATTTTTAAACGTCAGCGGAATTCCGAGAACAATGGAAGAGTTCCGAAGCATTTTTAAATGTAAGCGGAATTCTGAGAACAATGGAAGAGTTCCGAAGCATTTTTAAACTTCAGCAGAATTCCGAGAACAATGGAAGAGTTCCGAAGCATACTTAAACTTCAGCGGAATTCCGAGAACAATGGAAGAGTTTCGAAGCATTTTTAAAAGTCAGCGGAATTCCGAGAACAATAGAAGAGTTGTGAAGCAATTTTAAGAGTCAGCGGAATTCCGAGAACAATGGAAGAGTTCCGAAGCATTTTTAAACGTCAGCGGAATTCCGAGAACAATGGAAGAGTTCCGAAGCATTTTTAAACTTCAGCGGAATTTGGAGAACAATCGAAGAGTTCCGAAGCATTTTTAAAAGTCAGCGGAATTCCGAGAACAATGGAAGCTTTGTGAAGCATTTTTAAACGTCAGCGGAATTCCGAGAACAATGGAAGAGTTCCGAAGCATTTTTAAACGTCAGCGGAATTCCGAGAACAATGGAAGAGTTCTGAAGCCTTTTTAAATGTCAGCGGAATTCCGAGAACAATGGAAAAGTTCCGAAGCATTTTTAAATGTCAGCGGAATTCTGAGAACAATGGAAGAGTTTCGAAGCATTTTTAAAAGTCAGCGGAATTCCGAGAACAATAGAAGAGTTGTGAAGCAATTTTAAGAGTCAGCGGAATTCCGAGAACAATGGAAGAGTTCTGAAGCATTTTTTAAAGTCAGCGGAATAACGAGAACAATGGAAGAGTTGTGAAGTATTTTTAAACGTCAGTGGAATTCCAAGAACAATGGAAGAGTTCCGAAGCATTTTTAAACGTCAGCGGAATTCCGAGAACAATGGAAGAGTTCTGAAGCATTTTTAAACGTCAGCGGAATTTTGAAAACAATGGAAGATTTCCGAAGCATTTTTAAACGTCAGCAGAATTCTGCGAACACTGGAAGAGTTCCGAAGCATTTTTAAACTTCAGCGGAATTTGGAGAACAATCGAAGAGTTCCGAAGCATTTTTAAAAGTCAGCGGAATTCCGAGAACACTGGAAGAGTTCCGAAGCATTTTTAAACTTCAGCGGAATTTGGAGAACAATCAAAGAGTTCCGAAGCTTTTTTAAAAGTCAGCGGAATTCCGAGAACAATGGAAGAGTTGTGAAGCATTTTTAAACGTCAGCGGAATTCCGAGAACAATGGAAGAGTTCCGAAGCATTTTTAAACGTCAGCGGAATTCCGAGAACAATGGAAGAGTTCTGAAGCCTTTTTAAATGTCAGCGGAATTCCGAGAACAATGGAAGTCTTCTGAAGCATTTTTAAATGTCAGCGGAATTCTGAGAACAATGGAAGAGTTCCGAAGCATTTTTAAACTTCAGCAGAATTCCGAGAACAATGGAAGAGTTCCGAAGCATACTTAAACTTCAGCGGAATTCCGAGAACAATGGAAGAATTCTGAAGCATTTTTAAAAGTCAGCGGAATACCGAGAACAATGGAAGAGTTGTGAAGCATTTTTAAACGTCAGCGGAATTCCAGAACAATGGAAGAGTTCCGAAGCATTTTTAAATGTCAGCGGAATTCCGAGAACAATGGAAGAGTTCTGAAGCATTTTTAAACGTCATCGGATTTTGAAAACAATGGAAGATTTCCGAAGCATTTTTAAACGTCAGCGGAATTTCGAGAACAATCGAAGAGTTCCGAAGCAATTTTAAAAGTCAGCGGAATTCCGAGAACAATGGAAGAGTTGTGAAGCATTTTTAAACGTCAGTGGAATTCCAAGAACAATGGAAGAGTTCCGAAGCATTTTTAAATGTCAGCGGAATTCCGAGAACAATAGAAGAGTTGTGAAGCATTTTTAAGCGTCAGCGGAATTCCGAGAACAATGGAAGAGTTCCGAAGCATTTTTAAACTTCAGCAGAATTCCGAGAACAATGGAAGAGTTCCGAAGCATTTTTAAACTTCAGCAGAATTCCGAGAACAATGGAAGAGTTCCGAAGCATTCTTAAACTTCAGCGGAATTCCGAAAACAATGGAAGAGTTCCGAATCATTTTTAAATGTCAGCGGAATTCCGAGAACAATAGAAGAGTTGTGAAGCATTTTTAAGCGTCAGCGGAATTCCGACAACAATGGAAGGGTTCCGAAGCATTTTTAAAAGTCAGCGGAATTCTGAGAACAATAGAAGAGTTGTGAAGCATTTTTAAGCGTCAGCGGAATTCCGAGAACAATGGAAGAATTCCGAAGCATTTTTAAACTTCAAAACTTCAGCAGAATTCCGAGAACAATGGAAGAGTTCCGAAGCATTCTTAAACTTCAGCGGAATTCCGAGAACAATGGAAGAGTTCCGAAGCATTTTTAAAAGTCAGCGGAATTCCGAGAACAATGGAAGAGTTCCGAAGCATTCTTAAACTTCAGCGGAATTCCGAGTACAATGGAAGAGTTCCGAAGCATTTTTAAAAGTCAGCGGAATTCCGAGAACAATGGAAGAGTTCCGAAGCATTTTTAAAAGTCAGCAGAATTCCGAGAACAATAGAAGGGTACCAAAGCATGTTTAAACTTCAGCGGAATTCTGAGAACAATGGAAGAGTTCTGAAGCATTTTTTAAAGTCAGCAGAATAAAGAGAACAATGGAAGAGTTGTGAAGCATTTTTAAACGTCAGTGGAATTCCAAGAACAATGGAAGAGTACTGAAGCATTTTTAAACGTCAGCGGAATTCCGAGAACAATGGAAGAGTTCCGAAGCATTTTTAAATGTAAGCGGAATTCTGAGAACAATGGAAGAGTTCCGAAGCATTTTTAAACTTCAGCAGAATTCCGAGAACAATGGAAGAGTTCCGAAGCATACTTAAACTTCAGCGGAATTCCGAGAACAATGGAAGAGTTTCGAAGCATTTTTAAAAGTCAGCGGAATTCCGAGAACAATAGAAGAGTTGTGAAGCAATTTTAAGAGTCAGCGGAATTCCGAGAACAATGGAAGAGTTCCGAAGCATTTTTAAACGTCAGCGGAATTCCGAGAACAATGGAAGAGTTCTGAAGCATTTTTAAAAGTCAGCGGAATTCTGAGAACAATAGAAGAGTTGTGAAGCATTTTTAAGCGTCAGCGGAATTCCGAGAACAATGGAAGAGTTCTGAAGCCTTTTTAAATGTCAGCGGAATTCCGAGAACAATGGAAGAGTTCCGAAGCATTTTTAAATGTCAGCGGAATTCTGAGAACAATGGAAGAGTTCCGAAGCATTTTTAAACTTCAGCAGAATTCCGAGAACAATCGAAGAGTTCCGAAGCATACTTAAACTTCAGCAGAATTCCGAGAACAATGGAAGAGTTCTGAAGCATTTTTTAAAGTCAGCGGAATAACGAGAACAATGGAAGAGTTGTGAAGCATTTTTAAACGTCAGTGGAATTCCAAGAACAATGGAAGAGTTCTGAAGCATTTTTAAACGTCAGCGGAATTCCGAGAACAATGGAAGAGTTCCGAAGCATTTTTAAATGTAAGCGGAATTCTGAGAACAATGGAAGAGTTCCGAAGCATTTTTAAACTTCAGCAGAATTCCGAGAACAATGGAAGAGTTCCGAAGCATACTTAAACTTCAGCGGAATTCCGAGAACAATGGAAGAGTTTCGAAGCATTTTTAAAAGTCAGCGGAATTCCGAGAACAATAGAAGAGTTGTGAAGCAATTTTAAGAGTCAGCGGAATTCCAAGAACAATGGAAGAGTTCCGAAGCATTTTTAAACGTCAGCGGAATTCCGAGAACAATGGAAGAGTTCCGAAGCATTTTTAAACTTCAGCGGAATTCCGAGAACAATGGAAGAGTTCCGAAGCATTTTTAAACGTCAGCGGAATTCCGAGAACAATGGAAGAGTTCTGAAGCCTTTTTAAATGTCAGCGGAATTCCGAGAACAATGGAAAAGTTCCGAAGCATTTTTAAATGTCAGCGGAATTCTGAGAACAATGGAAGAGTTCCGAAGCATTTTTAAACTTCAGCAGAATTCCGAGAACAATGGAAGAGTTCCGAAGCATACTTAAACTTCAGCGGAATTCCGAGAACAATGGAAGAGTTTCGAAGCATTTTTAAAAGTCAGCGGAATTCCGAGAACAATAGAAGAGTTGTGAAGCAATTTTAAGAGTCAGCGGAATTCCGAGAACAATGGAAGAGTTCCGAAGCATTTTTAAACGTCAGCGGAATTCCGAGAACAATGGAAGAGTTCTGAAGCATTTTTAAAAGTCAGCGGAATTCTGAGAACAATAGAAGAGTTGTGAAGCATTTTTAAGCGTCAGCGGAATTCCGAGAACAATGGAAGAATTCCGAAGCATTTTTAAACTTCAAAACTTCAGCGGAATTCTTAGAACAATGGAAGAGTTCCAAAGCATTTTTAAAAGTCAGCAGAATTCCAAGAACAATAGAAGGGTACCAAAGCATGTTTAAACTTCAGCGGAATTCTGAGAACAATGTAAGCGTTCCGAAGCATTTTTAAACTTCACCGCAATTCCGAGAACAATGGAAGAGTTCCGAAGCATTTTTAAACGTCAGCGGAATTCCGAGAACAATGGAAGAGTTCCGAAGCATTTTTAAACGTCAGCGGAATTCCGAGAACAATGGAAGAGTTCCGAAGCATTTTTAAATGTAAGCGGAATTCTGAGAACAATGGAAGAGTTCCGAAGCATTTTTAAACTTCAGCAGAATTCCGAGAACAATGGAAGAGTTCCGAAGCATACTTAAACTTCAGCGGAATTCCGAGAACAATGGAAGAGTTTCGAAGCATTTTTAAAAGTCAGCGGAATTCCGAGAACAATAGAAGAGTTGTGAAGCAATTTTAAGAGTCAGCGGAATTCCGAGAACAATGGAAAAGTTCCGAAGCATTTTTAAACGTCAGCGGAATTCCGAGAACAATGGAAGAGTTCCGAAGCATTTTTAAACTTCAGCGGAATTTGGAGAACAATCGAAGAGTTCCGAAGCATTTTTAAAAGTCAGCGGAATTCCGAGAACAATGGAAGCTTTGTGAAGCATTTTTAAACGTCAGCGGAATTCCGAGAACAATGGAAGAGTTCTGAAGCATTTTTAAACGTCAGCGGAATTTTGAAAACAATGGAAGATTTCCGAAGCATTTTTAAACGTCAGCGGAATTCTGCGAACACTGGAAGAGTTCCGAAGCATTTTTAAACTTCAGCGGAATTTGGAGAACAATCGAAGAGTTCCGAAGCATTTTTAAAAGTCAGCGGAATTCCGAGAACAATGGAAGCTTTGTGAAGCATTTTTAAACGTCAGCGGAATTCCGAGAACAATGGAAGAGTTCCGAAGCATTTTTAAACGTCAGCGGAATTCCGAGAACAATGGAAGAGTTCTGAAGCCTTTTTAAATGTCAGCGGAATTCCGAGAACAATGGAAGAGTTCCGAAGCATTTTTAAATGTCAGCGGAATTCTGAGAACAATGGAAGAGTTCCGAAGCATTTTTAAACTTCAGCAGAATTCCGAGAACAATCGAAGAGTTCCGAAGCATACTTAAACTTCAGCAGAATTCCGAGAACAATGGAAGAGTTCTGAAGCATTTTTTAAAGTCAGCGGAATAACGAGAACAATGGAAGAGTTGTGAAGTATTTTTAAACGTCAGTGGAATTCCAAGAACAATGGAAGAGTTCCGAAGCATTTTTAAACGTCAGCGGAATTCCGAGAACAATGGAAGAGTTCTGAAGCATTTTTAAACGTCAGCGGAATTTTGAAAACAATGGAAGATTTCCGAAGCATTTTTAAACGTCAGCAGAATTCTGCGAACACTGGAAGAGTTCCGAAGCATTTTTAAACTTCAGCGGAATTTGGAGAACAATCAAAGAGTTCCGAAGCTTTTTTAAAAGTCAGCAGAATTCCGAGAACAATGGAAGAGTTGTGAAGCATTTTTAAACGTCAGCGGAATTCCGAGAACAATGGAAGAGTTCCGAAGCATTTTTAAACGTCAGCGGAATTCCGAGAACAATGGAAGAGTTCTGAAGCCTTTTTAAATGTCAGCGGAATTCCGAGAACAATGGAAGTCTTCTGAAGCATTTTTAAATGTCAGCGGAATTCTGAGAACAATGGAAGAGTTCCGAAGCATTTTTAAACTTCAGCAGAATTCCGAGAACAATGGAAGAGTTCCGAAGCATACTTAAACTTCAGCGGAATTCCGAGAACAATGGAAGAATTCTGAAGCATTTTTAAAAGTCAGCGGAATACCGAGAACAATGGAAGAGTTGTGAAGCATTTTTAAACGTCAGCGGAATTCCAGAACAATGGAAGAGTTCCGAAGCATTTTTAAATGTCAGCGGAATTCCGAGAACAATGGTAGAGTTCTGAAGCATTTTTAAACGTCATCGGATTTTGAAAACAATGGAAGATTTCCGAAGCATTTTTAAACGTCAGCGGAATTTCGAGAACAATCGAAGAGTTCCGAAGCAATTTTAAAAGTCAGCGGAATTCCGAGAACAATGGAAGAGTTGTGAAGCATTTTTAAACGTCAGTGGAATTCCAAGAACAATGGAAGAGTTCCGAAGCATTTTTAAATGTCAGCGGAATTCCGAGAACAATAGAAGAGTTGTGAAGCATTTTTAAGCGTCAGCGGAATTCCGAGAACAATGGAAGAGTTCCGAAGCATTTTTAAACTTCAGCAGAATTCCGAGAACAATGGAAGAGTTCCGAAGCATTTTTAAACTTCAGCAGAATTCCGAGAACAATGGAAGAGTTCCGAAGCATTCTTAAACTTCAGCGGAATTCCGAAAACAATGGAAGAGTTCCGAATCATTTTTAAATGTCAGCGGAATTCCGAGAACAATAGAAGAGTTGTGAAGCATTTTTAAGCGTCAGCGGAATTCCGACAACAATGGAAGAGTTCCGAAGCATTTTTAAAAGTCAGCGGAATTCTGAGAACAATAGAAGAGTTGTGAAGCATTTTTAAGCGTCAGCGGAATTCCGAGAACAATGGAAGAATTCCGAAGCATTTTTAAACTTCAAAACTTCAGCAGAATTCCGAGAACAATGGAAGAGTTCCGAAGCATTCTTAAACTTCAGCGGAATTCCGAGAACAATGGAAGAGTTCCGAAGCATTTTTAAAAGTCAGCGGAATTCCGAGAACAATGGAAGAGTTCCGAAGCATTCTTAAACTTCAGCGGAATTCCGAGTACAATGGAAGAGTTCCGAAGCATTTTTAAAAGTCAGCGGAATTCCGAGAACAATGGAAGAGTTCCGAAGCATTTTTAAAAGTCAGCAGAATTCCGAGAACAATAGAAGGGTACCAAAGCATGTTTAAACTTCAGCGGAATTCTGAGAACAATGGAAGAGTTCTGAAGCATTTTTTAAAGTCAGCGGAATAACGAGAACAATGGAAGAGTTGTGAAGCATTTTTAAACGTCAGTGGAATTCCAAGAACAATGGAAGAGTACTGAAGCATTTTTAAACGTCAGCGGAATTCCGAGAACAATGGAAGAGTTCCGAAGCATTTTTAAATGTAAGCGGAATTCTGAGAACAATGGAAGAGTTCCGAAGCATTTTTAAACTTCAGCAGAATTCCGAGAACAATGGAAGAGTTCCGAAGCATACTTAAACTTCAGCGGAATTCCGAGAACAATGGAAGAGTTTCGAAGCATTTTTAAAAGTCAGCGGAATTCCGAGAACAATAGAAGAGTTGTGAAGCAATTTTAAGAGTCAGCGGAATTCCGAGAACAATGGAAGAGTTCCGAAGCATTTTTAAACGTCAGCGGAATTCCGAGAACAATGGAAGAGTTCCGAAGCATTTTTAAACTTCAGCGGAATTTGGAGAACAATCGAAGAGTTCCGAAGCATTTTTAAAAGTCAGCGGAATTCCGAGAACAATGGAAGCTTTGTGAAGCATTTTTAAACGTCAGCGGAATTCCGAGAACAATGGAAGAGTTCCGAAGCATTTTTAAACGTCAGCGGAATTCCGAGAACAATGGAAGAGTTCTGAAGCCTTTTTAAATGTCAGCGGAATTCCGAGAACAATGGAAAAGTTCCGAAGCATTTTTAAATGTCAGCGGAATTCTGAGAACAATGGAAGAGTTTCGAAGCATTTTTAAAAGTCAGCGGAATTCCGAGAACAATAGAAGAGTTGTGAAGCAATTTTAAGAGTCAGCGGAATTCCGAGAACAATGGAAGAGTTCTGAAGCATTTTTTAAAGTCAGCGGAATAACGAGAACAATGGAAGAGTTGTGAAGTATTTTTAAACGTCAGTGGAATTCCAAGAACAATGGAAGAGTTCCGAAGCATTTTTAAACGTCAGCGGAATTCCGAGAACAATGGAAGAGTTCTGAAGCATTTTTAAACGTCAGCGGAATTTTGAAAACAATGGAAGATTTCCGAAGCATTTTTAAACGTCAGCAGAATTCTGCGAACACTGGAAGAGTTCCGAAGCATTTTTAAACTTCAGCGGAATTTGGAGAACAATCGAAGAGTTCCGAAGCATTTTTAAAAGTCAGCGGAATTCCGAGAACACTGGAAGAGTTCCGAAGCATTTTTAAACTTCAGCGGAATTTGGAGAACAATCAAAGAGTTCCGAAGCTTTTTTAAAAGTCAGCGGAATTCCGAGAACAATGGAAGAGTTGTGAAGCATTTTTAAACGTCAGCGGAATTCCGAGAACAATGGAAGAGTTCCGAAGCATTTTTAAACGTCAGCGGAATTCCGAGAACAATGGAAGAGTTCTGAAGCCTTTTTAAATGTCAGCGGAATTCCGAGAACAATGGAAGTCTTCTGAAGCATTTTTAAATGTCAGCGGAATTCTGAGAACAATGGAAGAGTTCCGAAGCATTTTTAAACTTCAGCAGAATTCCGAGAACAATGGAAGAGTTCCGAAGCATACTTAAACTTCAGCGGAATTCCGAGAACAATGGAAGAATTCTGAAGCATTTTTAAAAGTCAGCGGAATACCGAGAACAATGGAAGAGTTGTGAAGCATTTTTAAACGTCAGCGGAATTCCAGAACAATGGAAGAGTTCCGAAGCATTTTTAAATGTCAGCGGAATTCCGAGAACAATGGAAGAGTTCTGAAGCATTTTTAAACGTCATCGGATTTTGAAAACAATGGAAGATTTCCGAAGCATTTTTAAACGTCAGCGGAATTTCGAGAACAATCGAAGAGTTCCGAAGCAATTTTAAAAGTCAGCGGAATTCCGAGAACAATGGAAGAGTTGTGAAGCATTTTTAAACGTCAGTGGAATTCCAAGAACAATGGAAGAGTTCCGAAGCATTTTTAAATGTCAGCGGAATTCCGAGAACAATAGAAGAGTTGTGAAGCATTTTTAAGCGTCAGCGGAATTCCGAGAACAATGGAAGAGTTCCGAAGCATTTTTAAACTTCAGCAGAATTCCGAGAACAATGGAAGAGTTCCGAAGCATTTTTAAACTTCAGCAGAATTCCGAGAACAATGGAAGAGTTCCGAAGCATTCTTAAACTTCAGCGGAATTCCGAAAACAATGGAAGAGTTCCGAATCATTTTTAAATGTCAGCGGAATTCCGAGAACAATAGAAGAGTTGTGAAGCATTTTTAAGCGTCAGCGGAATTCCGACAACAATGGAAGGGTTCCGAAGCATTTTTAAAAGTCAGCGGAATTCTGAGAACAATAGAAGAGTTGTGAAGCATTTTTAAGCGTCAGCGGAATTCCGAGAACAATGGAAGAATTCCGAAGCATTTTTAAACTTCAAAACTTCAGCAGAATTCCGAGAACAATGGAAGAGTTCCGAAGCATTCTTAAACTTCAGCGGAATTCCGAGAACAATGGAAGAGTTCCGAAGCATTTTTAAAAGTCAGCGGAATTCCGAGAACAATGGAAGAGTTCCGAAGCATTCTTAAACTTCAGCGGAATTCCGAGTACAATGGAAGAGTTCCGAAGCATTTTTAAAAGTCAGCGGAATTCCGAGAACAATGGAAGAGTTCCGAAGCATTTTTAAAAGTCAGCAGAATTCCGAGAACAATAGAAGGGTACCAAAGCATGTTTAAACTTCAGCGGAATTCTGAGAACAATGGAAGAGTTCTGAAGCATTTTTTAAAGTCAGCAGAATAAAGAGAACAATGGAAGAGTTGTGAAGCATTTTTAAACGTCAGTGGAATTCCAAGAACAATGGAAGAGTACTGAAGCATTTTTAAACGTCAGCGGAATTCCGAGAACAATGGAAGAGTTCCGAAGCATTTTTAAATGTAAGCGGAATTCTGAGAACAATGGAAGAGTTCCGAAGCATTTTTAAACTTCAGCAGAATTCCGAGAACAATGGAAGAGTTCCGAAGCATACTTAAACTTCAGCGGAATTCCGAGAACAATGGAAGAGTTTCGAAGCATTTTTAAAAGTCAGCGGAATTCCGAGAACAATAGAAGAGTTGTGAAGCAATTTTAAGAGTCAGCGGAATTCCGAGAACAATGGAAGAGTTCCGAAGCATTTTTAAACGTCAGCGGAATTCCGAGAACAATGGAAGAGTTCTGAAGCATTTTTAAAAGTCAGCGGAATTCTGAGAACAATAGAAGAGTTGTGAAGCATTTTTAAGCGTCAGTGGAATTCCAAGAACAATGGAAGAGTTCTGAAGCATTTTTAAACGTCAGCGGAATTCCGAGAACAATGGAAGAGTTCCGAAGCATTTTTAAATGTCAGCGGAATTCTGAGAACAATGGAAGAGTTCCGAAGCATTTTTAAACTTCAGCAGAATTCCGAGAACAATCGAAGAGTTCCGAAGCATACTTAAACTTCAGCAGAATTCCGAGAACAATGGAAGAGTTCTGAAGCATTTTTTAAAGTCAGCGGAATAACGAGAACAATGGAAGAGTTGTGAAGCATTTTTAAACGTCAGTGGAATTCCAAGAACAATGGAAGAGTTCTGAAGCATTTTTAAACGTCAGCGGAATTCCGAGAACAATGGAAGAGTTCCGAAGCATTTTTAAATGTAAGCGGAATTCTGAGAACAATGGAAGAGTTCCGAAGCATTTTTAAACTTCAGCAGAATTCCGAGAACAATGGAAGAGTTCCGAAGCATACTTAAACTTCAGCGGAATTCCGAGAACAATGGAAGAGTTTCGAAGCATTTTTAAAAGTCAGCGGAATTCCGAGAACAATAGAAGAGTTGTGAAGCAATTTTAAGAGTCAGCGGAATTCCAAGAACAATGGAAGAGTTCCGAAGCATTTTTAAACGTCAGCGGAATTCCGAGAACAATGGAAGAGTTCCGAAGCATTTTTAAACTTCAGCGGAATTCCGAGAACAATGGAAGAGTTCCGAAGCATTTTTAAACGTCAGCGGAATTCCGAGAACAATGGAAGAGTTCTGAAGCCTTTTTAAATGTCAGCGGAATTCCGAGAACAATGGAAAAGTTCCGAAGCATTTTTAAATGTCAGCGGAATTCTGAGAACAATGGAAGAGTTCCGAAGCATTTTTAAACTTCAGCAGAATTCCGAGAACAATGGAAGAGTTCCGAAGCATACTTAAACTTCAGCGGAATTCCGAGAACAATGGAAGAGTTTCGAAGCATTTTTAAAAGTCAGCGGAATTCCGAGAACAATAGAAGAGTTGTGAAGCAATTTTAAGAGTCAGCGGAATTCCGAGAACAATGGAAGAGTTCCGAAGCATTTTTAAACGTCAGCGGAATTCCGAGAACAATGGAAGAGTTCTGAAGCATTTTTAAAAGTCAGCGGAATTCTGAGAACAATAGAAGAGTTGTGAAGCATTTTTAAGCGTCAGCGGAATTCCGAGAACAATGGAAGAATTCCGAAGCATTTTTAAACTTCAAAACTTCAGCGGAATTCTTAGAACAATGGAAGAGTTCCAAAGCATTTTTAAAAGTCAGCAGAATTCCAAGAACAATAGAAGGGTACCAAAGCATGTTTAAACTTCACCGCAATTCCGAGAACAATGGAAGAGTTCCGAAGCATTTTTAAACTTCAGCAGAATTCCGAGAACAATGGAAGAGTTCCGAAGCATACTTAAACTTCAGCGGAATTCCGAGAACAATGGAAGAGTTTCGAAGCATTTTTAAAAGTCAGCGGAATTCCGAGAACAATAGAAGAGTTGTGAAGCAATTTTAAGAGTCAGCGGAATTCCGAGAACAATGGAAAAGTTCCGAAGCATTTTTAAACGTCAGCGGAATTCCGAGAACAATGGAAGAGTTCCGAAGCATTTTTAAACTTCAGCGGAATTTGGAGAACAATCGAAGAGTTCCGAAGCATTTTTAAAAGTCAGCGGAATTCCGAGAACAATGGAAGCTTTGTGAAGCATTTTTAAACGTCAGCGGAATTCCGAGAACAATGGAAGAGTTCTGAAGCATTTTTAAACGTCAGCGGAATTTTGAAAACAATGGAAGATTTCCGAAGCATTTTTAAACGTCAGCGGAATTCTGCGAACACTGGAAGAGTTCCGAAGCATTTTTAAACTTCAGCGGAATTTGGAGAACAATCGAAGAGTTCCGAAGCATTTTTAAAAGTCAGCGGAATTCCGAGAACAATGGAAGCTTTGTGAAGCATTTTTAAACGTCAGCGGAATTCCGAGAACAATGGAAGAGTTCCGAAGCATTTTTAAACGTCAGCGGAATTCCGAGAACAATGGAAGAGTTCTGAAGCCTTTTTAAATGTCAGCGGAATTCCGAGAACAATGGAAGAGTTCCGAAGCATTTTTAAATGTCAGCGGAATTCTGAGAACAATGGAAGAGTTCCGAAGCATTTTTAAACTTCAGCAGAATTCCGAGAACAATCGAAGAGTTCCGAAGCATACTTAAACTTCAGCAGAATTCCGAGAACAATGGAAGAGTTCTGAAGCATTTTTTAAAGTCAGCGGAATAACGAGAACAATGGAAGAGTTGTGAAGTATTTTTAAACGTCAGTGGAATTCCAAGAACAATGGAAGAGTTCCGAAGCATTTTTAAACGTCAGCGGAATTCCGAGAACAATGGAAGAGTTCTGAAGCATTTTTAAACGTCAGCGGAATTTTGAAAACAATGGAAGATTTCCGAAGCATTTTTAAACGTCAGCAGAATTCTGCGAACACTGGAAGAGTTCCGAAGCATTTTTAAACTTCAGCGGAATTTGGAGAACAATCAAAGAGTTCCGAAGCTTTTTTAAAAGTCAGCAGAATTCCGAGAACAATGGAAGAGTTGTGAAGCATTTTTAAACGTCAGCGGAATTCCGAGAACAATGGAAGAGTTCCGAAGCATTTTTAAACGTCAGCGGAATTCCGAGAACAATGGAAGAGTTCTGAAGCCTTTTTAAATGTCAGCGGAATTCCGAGAACAATGGAAGTCTTCTGAAGCATTTTTAAATGTCAGCGGAATTCTGAGAACAATGGAAGAGTTCCGAAGCATTTTTAAACTTCAGCAGAATTCCGAGAACAATGGAAGAGTTCCGAAGCATACTTAAACTTCAGCGGAATTCCGAGAACAATGGAAGAATTCTGAAGCATTTTTAAAAGTCAGCGGAATACCGAGAACAATGGAAGAGTTGTGAAGCATTTTTAAACGTCAGCGGAATTCCAGAACAATGGAAGAGTTCCGAAGCATTTTTAAATGTCAGCGGAATTCCGAGAACAATGGAAGAGTTCTGAAGCATTTTTAAACGTCATCGGATTTTGAAAACAATGGAAGATTTCCGAAGCATTTTTAAACGTCAGCGGAATTTCGAGAACAATCGAAGAGTTCCGAAGCAATTTTAAAAGTCAGCGGAATTCCGAGAACAATGGAAGAGTTGTGAAGCATTTTTAAACGTCAGTGGAATTCCAAGAACAATGGAAGAGTTCCGAAGCATTTTTAAATGTCAGCGGAATTCCGAGAACAATAGAAGAGTTGTGAAGCATTTTTAAGCGTCAGCGGAATTCCGAGAACAATGGAAGAGTTCCGAAGCATTTTTAAACTTCAGCAGAATTCCGAGAACAATGGAAGAGTTCCGAAGCATTTTTAAACTTCAGCAGAATTCCGAGAACAATGGAAGAGTTCCGAAGCATTCTTAAACTTCAGCGGAATTCCGAAAACAATGGAAGAGTTCCGAATCATTTTTAAATGTCAGCGGAATTCCGAGAACAATAGAAGAGTTGTGAAGCATTTTTAAGCGTCAGCGGAATTCCGACAACAATGGAAGGGTTCCGAAGCATTTTTAAAAGTCAGCGGAATTCTGAGAACAATAGAAGAGTTGTGAAGCATTTTTAAGCGTCAGCGGAATTCCGAGAACAATGGAAGAATTCCGAAGCATTTTTAAACTTCAAAACTTCAGCAGAATTCCGAGAACAATGGAAGAGTTCCGAAGCATTCTTAAACTTCAGCGGAATTCCGAGAACAATGGAAGAGTTCCGAAGCATTTTTAAAAGTCAGCGGAATTCCGAGAACAATGGAAGAGTTCCGAAGCATTCTTAAACTTCAGCGGAATTCCGAGTACAATGGAAGAGTTCCGAAGCATTTTTAAAAGTCAGCGGAATTCCGAGAACAATGGAAGAGTTCCGAAGCATTTTTAAAAGTCAGCAGAATTCCGAGAACAATAGAAGGGTACCAAAGCATGTTTAAACTTCAGCGGAATTCTGAGAACAATGGAAGAGTTCTGAAGCATTTTTTAAAGTCAGCAGAATAAAGAGAACAATGGAAGAGTTGTGAAGCATTTTTAAACGTCAGTGGAATTCCAAGAACAATGGAAGAGTACTGAAGCATTTTTAAACGTCAGCGGAATTCCGAGAACAATGGAAGAGTTCCGAAGCATTTTTAAATGTAAGCGGAATTCTGAGAACAATGGAAGAGTTCCGAAGCATTTTTAAACTTCAGCAGAATTCCGAGAACAATGGAAGAGTTCCGAAGCATACTTAAACTTCAGCGGAATTCCGAGAACAATGGAAGAGTTTCGAAGCATTTTTAAAAGTCAGCGGAATTCCGAGAACAATAGAAGAGTTGTGAAGCAATTTTAAGAGTCAGCGGAATTCCGAGAACAATGGAAGAGTTCCGAAGCATTTTTAAACGTCAGCGGAATTCCGAGAACAATGGAAGAGTTCCGAAGCATTTTTAAACTTCAGCGGAATTTGGAGAACAATCGAAGAGTTCCGAAGCATTTTTAAAAGTCAGCGGAATTCCGAGAACAATGGAAGCTTTGTGAAGCATTTTTAAACGTCAGCGGAATTCCGAGAACAATGGAAGAGTTCCGAAGCATTTTTAAACGTCAGCGGAATTCCGAGAACAATGGAAGAGTTGTGAAGCATTTTTAAACGTCAGCGGAATTCCGAGAACAATGGAAGAGTTCCGAAGCATTTTTAAACGTCAGCGGAATTCCGAGAACAATGGAAGAGTTCTGAAGCCTTTTTAAATGTCAGCGGAATTCCGAGAACAATGGAAGTCTTCTGAAGCATTTTTAAATGTCAGCGGAATTCTGAGAACAATGGAAGAGTTCCGAAGCATTTTTAAACTTCAGCAGAATTCCGAGAACAATGGAAGAGTTCCGAAGCATACTTAAACTTCAGCGGAATTCCGAGAACAATGGAAGAATTCTGAAGCATTTTTAAAAGTCAGCGGAATACCGAGAACAATGGAAGAGTTGTGAAGCATTTTTAAACGTCAGCGGAATTCCAGAACAATGGAAGAGTTCCGAAGCATTTTTAAATGTCAGCGGAATTCCGAGAACAATGGAAGAGTTCTGAAGCATTTTTAAACGTCATCGGATTTTGAAAACAATGGAAGATTTCCGAAGCATTTTTAAACGTCAGCGGAATTTCGAGAACAATCGAAGAGTTCCGAAGCAATTTTAAAAGTCAGCGGAATTCCGAGAACAATGGAAGAGTTGTGAAGCATTTTTAAACGTCAGTGGAATTCCAAGAACAATGGAAGAGTTCCGAAGCATTTTTAAATGTCAGCGGAATTCCGAGAACAATAGAAGAGTTGTGAAGCATTTTTAAGCGTCAGCGGAATTCCGAGAACAATGGAAGAGTTCCGAAGCATTTTTAAACTTCAGCAGAATTCCGAGAACAATGGAAGAGTTCCGAAGCATTTTTAAACTTCAGCAGAATTCCGAGAACAATGGAAGAGTTCCGAAGCATTCTTAAACTTCAGCGGAATTCCGAAAACAATGGAAGAGTTCCGAATCATTTTTAAATGTCAGCGGAATTCCGAGAACAATAGAAGAGTTGTGAAGCATTTTTAAGCGTCAGCGGAATTCCGACAACAATGGAAGGGTTCCGAAGCATTTTTAAAAGTCAGCGGAATTCTGAGAACAATAGAAGAGTTGTGAAGCATTTTTAAGCGTCAGCGGAATTCCGAGAACAATGGAAGAATTCCGAAGCATTTTTAAACTTCAAAACTTCAGCAGAATTCCGAGAACAATGGAAGAGTTCCGAAGCATTCTTAAACTTCAGCGGAATTCCGAGAACAATGGAAGAGTTCCGAAGCATTTTTAAAAGTCAGCGGAATTCCGAGAACAATGGAAGAGTTCCGAAGCATTTTTAAAAGTCAGCGGAATTCTGAGAACAATAGAAGAGTTGTGAAGCATTTTTAAGCGTCAGCGGAATTCCGAGAACAATGGAAGAATTCCGAAGCATTTTTAAACTTCAAAACTTCAGCAGAATTCCGAGAACAATGGAAGAGTTCCGAAGCATTTTTAAAAGTCAGCGGAATTCCGAGAACAATGGAAGAGTTCCGAAGCATTTTTAAAAGTCAGCGGAATTCCGAGAACAATGGAAGAGTTCCGAAGCATTTTTAAAAGTCAGCAGAATTCCGAGAACAATAGAAGGGTACCAAAGCATGTTTAAACTTCAGCGGAATTCTGAGAACAATGGAAGAGTTCTGAAGCATTTTTTAAAGTCAGCAGAATAAAGAGAACAATGGAAGAGTTGTGAAGCATTTTTAAACGTCAGTGGAATTCCAAGAACAATGGAAGAGTACTGAAGCATTTTTAAACGTCAGCGGAATTCCGAGAACAATGGAAGAGTTCCGAAGCATTTTTAAATGTAAGCGGAATTCTGAGAACAATGGAAGAGTTCCGAAGCATTTTTAAACTTCAGCAGAATTCCGAGAACAATGGAAGAGTTCCGAAGCATACTTAAACTTCAGCGGAATTCCGAGAACAATGGAAGAGTTTCGAAGCATTTTTAAAAGTCAGCGGAATTCCGAGAACAATAGAAGAGTTGTGAAGCAATTTTAAGAGTCAGCGGAATTCCGAGAACAATGGAAGAGTTCCGAAGCATTTTTAAACGTCAGCGGAATTCCGAGAACAATGGAAGAGTTCTGAAGCATTTTTAAAAGTCAGCGGAATTCTGAGAACAATAGAAGAGTTGTGAAGCATTTTTAAGCGTCAGCGGAATTCCGAGAACAATGGAAGAGTTCTGAAGCCTTTTTAAATGTCAGCGGAATTCCGAGAACAATGGAAGAGTTCCGAAGCATTTTTAAATGTCAGCGGAATTCTGAGAACAATGGAAGAGTTCCGAAGCATTTTTAAACTTCAGCAGAATTCCGAGAACAATCGAAGAGTTCCGAAGCATACTTAAACTTCAGCAGAATTCCGAGAACAATGGAAGAGTTCTGAAGCATTTTTTAAAGTCAGCGGAATAACGAGAACAATGGAAGAGTTGTGAAGCATTTTTAAACGTCAGTGGAATTCCAAGAACAATGGAAGAGTTCTGAAGCATTTTTAAACGTCAGCGGAATTCCGAGAACAATGGAAGAGTTCCGAAGCATTTTTAAATGTAAGCGGAATTCTGAGAACAATGGAAGAGTTCCGAAGCATTTTTAAACTTCAGCAGAATTCCGAGAACAATGGAAGAGTTCCGAAGCATACTTAAACTTCAGCGGAATTCCGAGAACAATGGAAGAGTTTCGAAGCATTTTTAAAAGTCAGCGGAATTCCGAGAACAATAGAAGAGTTGTGAAGCAATTTTAAGAGTCAGCGGAATTCCAAGAACAATGGAAGAGTTCCGAAGCATTTTTAAACGTCAGCGGAATTCCGAGAACAATGGAAGAGTTCCGAAGCATTTTTAAACTTCAGCGGAATTCCGAGAACAATGGAAGAGTTCCGAAGCATTTTTAAACGTCAGCGGAATTCCGAGAACAATGGAAGAGTTCTGAAGCCTTTTTAAATGTCAGCGGAATTCCGAGAACAATGGAAAAGTTCCGAAGCATTTTTAAATGTCAGCGGAATTCTGAGAACAATGGAAGAGTTCCGAAGCATTTTTAAACTTCAGCAGAATTCCGAGAACAATGGAAGAGTTCCGAAGCATACTTAAACTTCAGCGGAATTCCGAGAACAATGGAAGAGTTTCGAAGCATTTTTAAAAGTCAGCGGAATTCCGAGAACAATAGAAGAGTTGTGAAGCAATTTTAAGAGTCAGCGGAATTCCGAGAACAATGGAAGAGTTCCGAAGCATTTTTAAACGTCAGCGGAATTCCGAGAACAATGGAAGAGTTCTGAAGCATTTTTAAAAGTCAGCGGAATTCTGAGAACAATAGAAGAGTTGTGAAGCATTTTTAAGCGTCAGCGGAATTCCGAGAACAATGGAAGAATTCCGAAGCATTTTTAAACTTCAAAACTTCAGCGGAATTCTTAGAACAATGGAAGAGTTCCAAAGCATTTTTAAAAGTCAGCAGAATTCCAAGAACAATAGAAGGGTACCAAAGCATGTTTAAACTTCAGCGGAATTCTGAGAACAATGTAAGCGTTCCGAAGCATTTTTAAACTTCACCGCAATTCCGAGAACAATGGAAGAGTTCCGAAGCATTTTTAAACGTCAGCGGAATTCCGAGAACAATGGAAGAGTTCCGAAGCATTTTTAAACGTCAGCGGAATTCCGAGAACAATGGAAGAGTTCCGAAGCATTTTTAAATGTAAGCGGAATTCTGAGAACAATGGAAGAGTTCCGAAGCATTTTTAAACTTCAGCAGAATTCCGAGAACAATGGAAGAGTTCCGAAGCATACTTAAACTTCAGCGGAATTCCGAGAACAATGGAAGAGTTTCGAAGCATTTTTAAAAGTCAGCGGAATTCCGAGAACAATAGAAGAGTTGTGAAGCAATTTTAAGAGTCAGCGGAATTCCGAGAACAATGGAAAAGTTCCGAAGCATTTTTAAACGTCAGCGGAATTCCGAGAACAATGGAAGAGTTCCGAAGCATTTTTAAACTTCAGCGGAATTTGGAGAACAATCGAAGAGTTCCGAAGCATTTTTAAAAGTCAGCGGAATTCCGAGAACAATGGAAGCTTTGTGAAGCATTTTTAAACGTCAGCGGAATTCCGAGAACAATGGAAGAGTTCTGAAGCATTTTTAAACGTCAGCGGAATTTTGAAAACAATGGAAGATTTCCGAAGCATTTTTAAACGTCAGCGGAATTCTGCGAACACTGGAAGAGTTCCGAAGCATTTTTAAACTTCAGCGGAATTTGGAGAACAATCGAAGAGTTCCGAAGCATTTTTAAAAGTCAGCGGAATTCCGAGAACAATGGAAGCTTTGTGAAGCATTTTTAAACGTCAGCGGAATTCCGAGAACAATGGAAGAGTTCCGAAGCATTTTTAAACGTCAGCGGAATTCCGAGAACAATGGAAGAGTTCTGAAGCCTTTTTAAATGTCAGCGGAATTCCGAGAACAATGGAAGAGTTCCGAAGCATTTTTAAATGTCAGCGGAATTCTGAGAACAATGGAAGAGTTCCGAAGCATTTTTAAACTTCAGCAGAATTCCGAGAACAATCGAAGAGTTCCGAAGCATACTTAAACTTCAGCAGAATTCCGAGAACAATGGAAGAGTTCTGAAGCATTTTTTAAAGTCAGCGGAATAACGAGAACAATGGAAGAGTTGTGAAGTATTTTTAAACGTCAGTGGAATTCCAAGAACAATGGAAGAGTTCCGAAGCATTTTTAAACGTCAGCGGAAT
Organism: Phyllobates terribilis; assembly: GCF_046119375.1. Lineage (NCBI taxonomy): Eukaryota > Metazoa > Chordata > Amphibia > Anura > Dendrobatidae > Phyllobates > Phyllobates terribilis. Next base: position 5,616,655 of record NW_027362788.1, on the reverse strand, counting down.
TCCGAGAACAATGGAAGAGTTCTGAAGCATTTTTAAACGTCAGCGGAATTTTGAAAACAATGGAAGATTTCCGAAGCATTTTTAAACGTCAGCAGAATTCTGCGAACACTGGAAGAGTTCCGAAGCATTTTTAAACTTCAGCGGAATTTGGAGAACAATCAAAGAGTTCCGAAGCTTTTTTAAATGTCAGCGGAATTCTGAGAACAATGGAAGAGTTCCGAAGCATTTTTAAACTTCAGCAGAATTCCGAGAACAATGGAAGAGTTCCGAAGCATACTTAAACTTCAGCGGAATTCCGAGAACAATGGAAGAATTCTGAAGCATTTTTAAAAGTCAGCGGAATACCGAGAACAATGGAAGAGTTGTGAAGCATTTTTAAACGTCAGCGGAATTCCAGAACAATGGAAGAGTTCCGAAGCATTTTTAAATGTCAGCGGAATTCCGAGAACAATGGAAGAGTTCTGAAGCATTTTTAAACGTCATCGGATTTTGAAAACAATGGAAGATTTCCGAAGCATTTTTAAACGTCAGCGGAATTTCGAGAACAATCGAAGAGTTCCGAAGCAATTTTAAAAGTCAGCGGAATTCCGAGAACAATGGAAGAGTTGTGAAGCATTTTTAAACGTCAGTGGAATTCCAAGAACAATGGAAGAGTACTGAAGCATTTTTAAACGTCAGCGGAATTCCGAGAACAATGGAAGAGTTCCGAAGCATTTTTAAATGTAAGCGGAATTCTGAGAACAATGGAAGAGTTCCGAAGCATTTTTAAACTTCAGCAGAATTCCGAGAACAATGGAAGAGTTCCGAAGCATACTTAAACTTCAGCGGAATTCCGAGAACAATGGAAGAGTTTCGAAGCATTTTTAAAAGTCAGCGGAATTCCGAGAACAATAGAAGAGTTGTGAAGCAATTTTAAGAGTCAGCGGAATTCCGAGAACAATGGAAGAGTTCCGAAGCATTTTTAAACGTCAGCGGAATTCCGAGAACAATGGAAGAGTTCCGAAGCATTTTTAAACTTCAGCGGAATTTGGAGAACAATCGAAGAGTTCCGAAGCATTTTTAAAAGTCAGCGGAATTCCGAGAACAATGGAAGCTTTGTGAAGCATTTTTAAACGTCAGCGGAATTCCGAGAACAATGGAAGAGTTCCGAAGCATTTTTAAACGTCAGCGGAATTCCGAGAACAATGGAAGAGTTCTGAAGCCTTTTTAAATGTCAGCGGAATTCCGAGAACAATGGAAAAGTTCCGAAGCATTTTTAAATGTCAGCGGAATTCTGAGAACAATGGAAGAGTTTCGAAGCATTTTTAAAAGTCAGCGGAATTCCGAGAACAATAGAAGAGTTGTGAAGCAATTTTAAGAGTCAGCGGAATTCCGAGAAAAATGGAAGAGTTCCGAAGCATTTTTAAACGTCAGCGGAATTCCGAGAACAATGGAAGAGTTCTGAAGCATTTTTAAAAGTCAGCGGAATTCTGAGAACAATAGAAGAGTTGTGAAGCATTTTTAAGCGTCAGCGGAATTCCGAGAACAATGGAAGAATTCCGAAGCATTTTTAAACTTCAAAACTTCAGCGGAATTCTTAGAACAATGGAAGAGTTCCAAAGCATTTTTAAAAGTCAGCAGAATTCCAAGAACAATAGAAGGGTACCAAAGCATGTTTAAACTTCAGCGGAATTCTGAGAACAATGTAAGCGTTCCGAAGCATTTTTAAACTTCACCGCAATTCCGAGAACAATGGAAGAGTTCTGAAGCATTTTTAAACGTCAGCGGAATTCCGAGAACAATGGAAGAGTTCCGAAGCATTTTTAAACGTCAGCGGAATTCCGAGAACAATGGAAGAGTTCCGAAGCATTTTTAAACGTCAGCGGAATTCCGAGAACAATGGAAGAGTTCTGAAGCCTTTTTAAATGTCAGCGGAATTCCGAGAACAATGGAAGACTTCTGAAGCATTTTTAAATGTCAGCGGAATTCTGAGAACAATGGAAGAGTTCCGAAGCATTTTTAAACTTCAGCAGAATTCCGAGAACAATGGAAGAGTTCCGAAGCATACTTAAACTTCAGCGGAATTCCGAGAACAATGGAAGAATTCTGAAGCATTTTTAAAAGTCAGCGGAATACCGAGAACAATGGAAGAGTTGTGAAGCATTTTTAAACGTCAGCGGAATTCCAGAACAATGGAAGAGTTCCGAAGCATTTTTAAATGTCAGCGGAATTCCGAGAACAATGGAAGAGTTCTGAAGCATTTTTAAACGTCATCGGATTTTGAAAACAATGGAAGATTTCCGAAGCATTTTTAAACGTCAGCGGAATTTGGAGAACAATCGAAGAGTTCCGAAGCAATTTTAAAAGTCAGCGGAATTCCGAGAACAATGGAAGAGTTGTGAAGCATTTTTAAACGTCAGTGGAATTCCAAGAACAATGGAAGAGTTCCGAAGCATTTTTAAATGTCAGCGGAATTCCGAGAACAATAGAAGAGTTGTGAAGCATTTTTAAGCGTCAGCGGAATTCCGAGAACAATGGAAGAGTTCCGAAGCATTTTTAAACTTCAGCAGAATTCCGAGAACAATGGAAGAGTTCCGAAGCATTTTTAAACTTCAGCAGAATTCCGAGAACAATGGAAGAGTTCCGAAGCATTCTTAAACTTCAGTGGAATTCCGAAAACAATGGAAGAGTTCCGAATCATTTTTAAATGTCAGCGGAATTCCGAGAACAATAGAAGAGTTGTGAAGCATTTTTAAGCGTCAGCGGAATTCCGACAACAATGGAAGGGTTCCGAAGCATTTTTAAAAGTCAGCGGAATTCTGAGAACAATAGAAGAGTTGTGAAGCATTTTTAAGCGTCAGCGGAATTCCGAGAACAATGGAAGAATTCCGAAGCATTTTTAAACTTCAAAACTTCAGCAGAATTCCGAGAACAATGGAAGAGTTCCGAAGCATTCTTAAACTTCAGCGGAATTCCGAGAACAATGGAAGAGTTCCGAAGCATTTTTAAAAGTCAGCGGAATTCCGAGAACAATGGAAGAGTTCCGAAGCATTCTTAAACTTCAGCGGAATTCCGAGTACAATGGAAGAGTTCCGAAGCATTTTTAAAAGTCAGCGGAATTCCGAGAACAATGGAAGAGTTCCGAAGCATTTTTAAAAGTCAGCAGAATTCCGAGAACAATAGAAGGGTACCAAAGCATGTTTAAACTTCAGCGGAATTCTGAGAACAATGGAAGAGTTCTGAAGCATTTTTTAAAGTCAGCGGAATAACGAGAACAATGGAAGAGTTGTGAAGCATTTTTAAACGTCAGTGGAATTCCAAGAACAATGGAAGAGTACTGAAGCATTTTTAAACGTCAGCGGAATTCCGAGAACAATGGAAGAGTTCCGAAGCATTTTTAAATGTAAGCGGAATTCTGAGAACAATGGAAGAGTTCCGAAGCATTTTTAAACTTCAGCAGAATTCCGAGAACAATGGAAGAGTTCCGAAGCATACTTAAACTTCAGCGGAATTCCGAGAACAATGGAAGAGTTTCGAAGCATTTTTAAAAGTCAGCGGAATTCCGAGAACAATAGAAGAGTTGTGAAGCAATTTTAAGAGTCAGCGGAATTCCGAGAACAATGGAAGAGTTCCGAAGCATACTTAAACGTCAGCGGAATTCCGAGAACAATGGAAGAGTTCCGAAGCATTTTTAAACTTCAGCGGAATTTGGAGAACAATCGAAGAGTTCCGAAGCATTTTTAAAAGTCAGCGGAATTCCGAGAACAATGGAAGCTTTGTGAAGCATTTTTAAACGTCAGCGGAATTCCGAGAACAATGGAAGAGTTCCGAAGCATTTTTAAACGTCAGCGGAATTCCGAGAACAATGGAAGAGTTCTGAAGCCTTTTTAAATGTCAGCGGAATTCCGAGAACAATGGAAAAGTTCCGAAGCATTTTTAAATGTCAGCGGAATTCTGAGAACAATGGAAGAGTTTCGAAGCATTTTTAAAAGTCAGCGGAATTCCGAGAACAATAGAAGAGTTGTGAAGCAATTTTAAGAGTCAGCGGAATTCCGAGAAAAATGGAAGAGTTCCGAAGCATTTTTAAACGTCAGCGGAATTCCGAGAACAATGGAAGAGTTCTGAAGCATTTTTAAAAGTCAGCGGAATTCTGAGAACAATAGAAGAGTTGTGAAGCATTTTTAAGCGTCAGCGGAATTCCGAGAACAATGGAAGAATTCCGAAGCATTTTTAAACTTCAAAACTTCAGCGGAATTCTTAGAACAATGGAAGAGTTCCAAAGCATTTTTAAAAGTCAGCAGAATTCCAAGAACAATAGAAGGGTACCAAAGCATGTTTAAACTTCAGCGGAATTCTGAGAACAATGTAAGCGTTCCGAAGCATTTTTAAACTTCACCGCAATTCCGAGAACAATGGAAGAGTTCCGAAGCATTTTTAAACGTCAGCGGAATTCCGAGAACAATGGAAGAGTTCCGAAGCATTTTTAAACGTCAGCGGAATTCCGAGAACAATGGAAGAGTTCCGAAGCATTTTTAAACGTCAGCGGAATTCCGAGAACAATGGAAGAGTTCTGAAGCCTTTTTAAATGTCAGCGGAATTCCGAGAACAATGGAAGACTTCTCAAGCATTTTTAAATGTCAGCGGAATTCTGAGAACAATGGAAGAGTTCCGAAGCATTTTTAAACTTCAGCAGAATTCCGAGAACAATGGAAGAGTTCCGAAGCATACTTAAACTTCAGCGGAATTCCGAGAACAATGGAAGAATTCTGAAGCATTTTTAAAAGTCAGCGGAATACCGAGAACAATGGAAGAGTTGTGAAGCATTTTTAAACGTCAGCGGAATTCCAGAACAATGGAAGAGTTCCGAAGCATTTTTAAATGTCAGCGGAATTCCGAGAACAATGGAAGAGTTCTGAAGCATTTTTAAACGTCATCGGATTTTGAAAACAATGGAAGATTTCCGAAGCATTTTTAAATGTCAGCGGAATTTGGAGAACAATCGAAGAGTTCCGAAGCAATTTTAAAAGTCAGCGGAATTCCGAGAACAATGGAAGAGTTGTGAAGCATTTTTAAACGTCAGTGGAATTCCAAGAACAATGGAAGAGTTCCGAAGCATTTTTAAATGTCAGCGGAATTCCGAGAACAATAGAAGAGTTGTGAAGCATTTTTAAGCGTCAGCGGAATTCCGAGAACAATGGAAGAGTTCCGAAGCATTTTTAAACTTCAGCAGAATTCCGAGAACAATGGAAGAGTTCCGAAGCATTTTTAAACTTCAGCAGAATTCCGAGAACAATGGAAGAGTTCCGAAGCATTCTTAAACTTCAGCGGAATTCCGAAAACAATGGAAGAGTTCCGAATCATTTTTAAATGTCAGCGGAATTCCGAGAACAATAGAAGAGTTGTGAAGCATTTTTAAGCGTCAGCGGAATTCCGACAACAATGGAAGAGTTCCGAAGCATTTTTAAAAGTCAGCGGAATTCTGAGAACAATAGAAGAGTTGTGAAGCATTTTTAAGCGTCAGCGGAATTCCGAGAACAATGGAAGAATTCCGAAGCATTTTTAAACTTCAAAACTTCAGCAGAATTCCGAGAACAATGGAAGAGTTCCGAAGCATTCTTAAACTTCAGCGGAATTCCGAGAACAATGGAAGAGTTCCGAAGCATTTTTAAAAGTCAGCGGAATTCCGAGAACAATGGAAGAGTTCCGAAGCATTCTTAAACTTCAGCGGAATTCCGAGTACAATGGAAGAGTTCCGAAGCATTTTTAAAAGTCAGCGGAATTCCGAGAACAATGGAAGAGTTCCGAAGCATTTTTAAAAGTCAGCAGAATTCCGAGAACAATAGAAGGGTACCAAAGCATGTTTAAACTTCAGCGGCATTCTGAGAACAATGGAAGAGTTCTGAAGCATTTTTTAAAGTCAGCGGAATAACGAGAACAATGGAAGAGTTGTGAAGCATTTTTAAACGTCAGTGGAATTCCAAGAACAATGGAAGAGTACTGAAGCATTTTTAAACGTCAGCGGAATTCCGAGAACAATGGAAGAGTTCCGAAGCATTTTTAAATGTAAGCGGAATTCTGAGAACAATGGAAGAGTTCCGAAGCATTTTTAAACTTCAGCAGAATTCCGAGAACAATGGAAGAGTTCCGAAGCATACTTAAACTTCAGCGGAATTCCGAGAACAATGGAAGAGTTTCGAAGCATTTTTAAAAGTCAGCGGAATTCCGAGAACAATAGAAGAGTTGTGAAGCAATTTTAAGAGTCAGCGGAATTCCGAGAACAATGGAAGAGTTCCGAAGCATTTTTAAACGTCAGCGGAATTCCGAGAACAATGGAAGAGTTCCGAAGCATTTTTAAACTTCAGCGGAATTTGGAGAACAATCGAAGAGTTCCGAAGCATTTTTAAAAGTCAGCGGAATTCCGAGAACAATGGAAGCTTTGTGAAGCATTTTTAAACGTCAGCGGAATTCCGAGAACAATGGAAGAGTTCCGAAGCATTTTTAAACGTCAGCGGAATTCCGAGAACAATGGAAGAGTTCTGAAGCCTTTTTAAATGTCAGCGGAATTCCGAGAACAATGGAAAAGTTCCGAAGCATTTTTAAATGTCAGCGGAATTCTGAGAACAATGGAAGAGTTTCGAAGCATTTTTAAAAGTCAGCGGAATTCCGAGAACAATAGAAGAGTTGTGAAGCAATTTTAAGAGTCAGCGGAATTCCGAGAAAAATGGAAGAGTTCCGAAGCATTTTTAAACGTCAGCGGAATTCCGAGAACAATGGAAGAGTTCTGAAGCATTTTTAAAAGTCAGCGGAATTCTGAGAACAATAGAAGAGTTGTGAAGCATTTTTAAGCGTCAGCGGAATTCCGAGAACAATGGAAGAATTCCGAAGCATTTTTAAACTTCAAAACTTCAGCGGAATTCTTAGAACAATGGAAGAGTTCCAAAGCATTTTTAAAAGTCAGCAGAATTCCAAGAACAATAGAAGGGTACCAAAGCATGTTTAAACTTCAGCGGAATTCTGAGAACAATGTAAGCGTTCCGAAGCATTTTTAAACTTCACCGCAATTCCGAGAACAATGGAAGAGTTCCGAAGCATTTTTAAACGTCAGCGGAATTCCTAGAACAATGGAAGAGTTCCGAAGCATTTTTAAACGTCAGCGGAATTCCGAGAACAATGGAAGAGTTCCGAAGCATTTTTAAATGTAAGCGGAATTCTGAGAACAATGGAAGAGTTCCGAAGCATTTTTAAACTTCAGCAGAATTCCGAGAACAATGGAAGAGTTCCGAAGCATATTTAAACTTCAGCGGAATTCCGAGAACAATGGAAGAGTTTCGAAGCATTTTTAAAAGTCAGCGGAATTCTGAGAACAATGGAAGAGTTCCGAAGCATTTTTAAACTTCAGCAGAATTCCGAGAACAATGGAAGAGTTCCGAAGCATACTTAAACTTCAGCGGAATTCCGAGAACAATGGAAGAGTTTCGAAGCATTTTTAAAAGTCAGCGGAATTCCGAGAACAATAGAAGAGTTGTGAAGCAATTTTAAGAGTCAGCGGAATTCCGAGAACAATGGAAGAGTTCCGAAGCATTTTTAAACGTCAGCGGAATTCCGAGAACAATGGAAGAGTTCCGAAGCATTTTTAAACTTCAGCGGAATTTGGAGAACAATCGAAGAGTTCCGAAGCATTTTTAAAAGTCAGCGGAATTCCGAGAACAATGGAAGCTTTGTGAAGCATTTTTAAACGTCAGCGGAATTCTGAGAACAATGGAAGAGTTCCGAAGCATTTTTAAACGTCAGCGGAATTCCGAGAACAATGGAAGAGTTCTGAAGCCTTTTTAAATGTCAGCGGAATTCCGAGAACAATGGAAGAGTTCTGAAGCCTTTTTAAATGTCAGCGGAATTCCGAGAACAATGGAAGACTTCTGAAGCATTTTTAAATGTCAGCGGAATTCTGAGAACAATGGAAGAGTTCCGAAGCATTTTTAAACTTCAGCAGAATTCCGAGAACAATGGAAGAGTTCCGAAGCATACTTAAACTTCAGCGGAATTCCGAGAACAATGGAAGAATTCTGAAGCATTTTTAAAAGTCAGCGGAATACCGAGAACAATGGAAGAGTTGTGAAGCATTTTTAAACGTCAGCGGAATTCCAGAACAATGGAAGAGTTCCGAAGCATTTTTAAATGTCAGCGGAATTCCGAGAACAATGGAAGAGTTCTGAAGCATTTTTAAACGTCATCGGATTTTGAAAACAATGGAAGATTTCCGAAGCATTTTTAAACGTCAGCGGAATTTGGAGAACAATCGAAGAGTTCCGAAGCAATTTTAAAAGTCAGCGGAATTCCGAGAACAATGGAAGAGTTGTGAAGCATTTTTAAACGTCAGTGGAATTCCAAGAACAATGGAAGAGTTCCGAAGCATTTTTAAATGTCAGCGGAATTCCGAGAACAATAGAAGAGTTGTGAAGCATTTTTAAGCGTCAGCGGAATTCCGAGAACAATGGAAGAGTTCCGAAGCATTTTTAAACTTCAGCAGAATTCCGAGAACAATGGAAGAGTTCCGAAGCATTTTTAAACTTCAGCAGAATTCCGAGAACAATGGAAGAGTTCCGAAGCATTCTTAAACTTCAGTGGAATTCCGAAAACAATGGAAGAGTTCCGAATCATTTTTAAATGTCAGCGGAATTCCGAGAACAATAGAAGAGTTGTGAAGCATTTTTAAGCGTCAGCGGAATTCCGACAACAATGGAAGGGTTCCGAAGCATTTTTAAAAGTCAGCGGAATTCTGAGAACAATAGAAGAGTTGTGAAGCATTTTTAAGCGTCAGCGGAATTCCGAGAACAATGGAAGAATTCCGAAGCATTTTTAAACTTCAAAACTTCAGCAGAATTCCGAGAACAATGGAAGAGTTCCGAAGCATTCTTAAACTTCAGCGGAATTCCGAGAACAATGGAAGAGTTCCGAAGCATTTTTAAAAGTCAGCGGAATTCCGAGAACAATGGAAGAGTTCCGAAGCATTCTTAAACTTCAGCGGAATTCCGAGTACAATGGAAGAGTTCCGAAGCATTTTTAAAAGTCAGCGGAATTCCGAGAACAATGGAAGAGTTCCGAAGCATTTTTAAAAGTCAGCAGAATTCCGAGAACAATAGAAGGGTACCAAAGCATGTTTAAACTTCAGCGGAATTCTGAGAACAATGGAAGAGTTCTGAAGCATTTTTTAAAGTCAGCGGAATAACGAGAACAATGGAAGAGTTGTGAAGCATTTTTAAACGTCAGTGGAATTCCAAGAACAATGGAAGAGTACTGAAGCATTTTTAAACGTCAGCGGAATTCCGAGAACAATGGAAGAGTTCCGAAGCATTTTTAAATGTAAGCGGAATTCTGAGAACAATGGAAGAGTTCCGAAGCATTTTTAAACTTCAGCAGAATTCCGAGAACAATGGAAGAGTTCCGAAGCATACTTAAACTTCAGCGGAATTCCGAGAACAATGGAAGAGTTTCGAAGCATTTTTAAAAGTCAGCGGAATTCCGAGAACAATAGAAGAGTTGTGAAGCAATTTTAAGAGTCAGCGGAATTCCGAGAACAATGGAAGAGTTCCGAAGCATACTTAAACGTCAGCGGAATTCCGAGAACAATGGAAGAGTTCCGAAGCATTTTTAAACTTCAGCGGAATTTGGAGAACAATCGAAGAGTTCCGAAGCATTTTTAAAAGTCAGCGGAATTCCGAGAACAATGGAAGCTTTGTGAAGCATTTTTAAACGTCAGCGGAATTCCGAGAACAATGGAAGAGTTCCGAAGCATTTTTAAACGTCAGCGGAATTCCGAGAACAATGGAAGAGTTCTGAAGCCTTTTTAAATGTCAGCGGAATTCCGAGAACAATGGAAAAGTTCCGAAGCATTTTTAAATGTCAGCGGAATTCTGAGAACAATGGAAGAGTTTCGAAGCATTTTTAAAAGTCAGCGGAATTCCGAGAACAATAGAAGAGTTGTGAAGCAATTTTAAGAGTCAGCGGAATTCCGAGAAAAATGGAAGAGTTCCGAAGCATTTTTAAACGTCAGCGGAATTCCGAGAACAATGGAAGAGTTCTGAAGCATTTTTAAAAGTCAGCGGAATTCTGAGAACAATAGAAGAGTTGTGAAGCATTTTTAAGCGTCAGCGGAATTCCGAGAACAATGGAAGAATTCCGAAGCATTTTTAAACTTCAAAACTTCAGCGGAATTCTTAGAACAATGGAAGAGTTCCAAAGCATTTTTAAAAGTCAGCAGAATTCCAAGAACAATAGAAGGGTACCAAAGCATGTTTAAACTTCAGCGGAATTCTGAGAACAATGTAAGCGTTCCGAAGCATTTTTAAACTTCACCGCAATTCCGAGAACAATGGAAGAGTTCCGAAGCATTTTTAAACGTCAGCGGAATTCCGAGAACAATGGAAGAGTTCCGAAGCATTTTTAAACGTCAGCGGAATTCCGAGAACAATGGAAGAGTTCCGAAGCATTTTTAAACGTCAGCGGAATTCCGAGAACAATGGAAGAGTTCTGAAGCCTTTTTAAATGTCAGCGGAATTCCGAGAACAATGGAAGACTTCTCAAGCATTTTTAAATGTCAGCGGAATTCTGAGAACAATGGAAGAGTTCCGAAGCATTTTTAAACTTCAGCAGAATTCCGAGAACAATGGAAGAGTTCCGAAGCATACTTAAACTTCAGCGGAATTCCGAGAACAATGGAAGAATTCTGAAGCATTTTTAAAAGTCAGCGGAATACCGAGAACAATGGAAGAGTTGTGAAGCATTTTTAAACGTCAGCGGAATTCCAGAACAATGGAAGAGTTCCGAAGCATTTTTAAATGTCAGCGGAATTCCGAGAACAATGGAAGAGTTCTGAAGCATTTTTAAACGTCATCGGATTTTGAAAACAATGGAAGATTTCCGAAGCATTTTTAAATGTCAGCGGAATTTGGAGAACAATCGAAGAGTTCCGAAGCAATTTTAAAAGTCAGCGGAATTCCGAGAACAATGGAAGAGTTGTGAAGCATTTTTAAACGTCAGTGGAATTCCAAGAACAATGGAAGAGTTCCGAAGCATTTTTAAATGTCAGCGGAATTCCGAGAACAATAGAAGAGTTGTGAAGCATTTTTAAGCGTCAGCGGAATTCCGAGAACAATGGAAGAGTTCCGAAGCATTTTTAAACTTCAGCAGAATTCCGAGAACAATGGAAGAGTTCCGAAGCATTTTTAAACTTCAGCAGAATTCCGAGAACAATGGAAGAGTTCCGAAGCATTCTTAAACTTCAGCGGAATTCCGAAAACAATGGAAGAGTTCCGAATCATTTTTAAATGTCAGCGGAATTCCGAGAACAATAGAAGAGTTGTGAAGCATTTTTAAGCGTCAGCGGAATTCCGACAACAATGGAAGAGTTCCGAAGCATTTTTAAAAGTCAGCGGAATTCTGAGAACAATAGAAGAGTTGTGAAGCATTTTTAAGCGTCAGCGGAATTCCGAGAACAATGGAAGAATTCCGAAGCATTTTTAAACTTCAAAACTTCAGCAGAATTCCGAGAACAATGGAAGAGTTCCGAAGCATTCTTAAACTTCAGCGGAATTCCAGAACAATGGAAGAGTTCCGAAGCATTTTTAAATGTCAGCGGAATTCCGAGAACAATGGAAGAGTTCTGAAGCATTTTTAAACGTCATCGGATTTTGAAAACAATGGAAGATTTCCGAAGCATTTTTAAATGTCAGCGGAATTTGGAGAACAATCGAAGAGTTCCGAAGCAATTTTAAAAGTCAGCGGAATTCCGAGAACAATGGAAGAGTTGTGAAGCATTTTTAAACGTCAGTGGAATTCCAAGAACAATGGAAGAGTTCCGAAGCATTTTTAAATGTCAGCGGAATTCCGAGAACAATAGAAGAGTTGTGAAGCATTTTTAAGCGTCAGCGGAATTCCGAGAACAATGGAAGAGTTCCGAAGCATTTTTAAACTTCAGCAGAATTCCGAGAACAATGGAAGAGTTCCGAAGCATTTTTAAACTTCAGCAGAATTCCGAGAACAATGGAAGAGTTCCGAAGCATTCTTAAACTTCAGCGGAATTCCGAAAACAATGGAAGAGTTCCGAATCATTTTTAAATGTCAGCGGAATTCCGAGAACAATAGAAGAGTTGTGAAGCATTTTTAAGCGTCAGCGGAATTCCGACAACAATGGAAGAGTTCCGAAGCATTTTTAAAAGTCAGCGGAATTCTGAGAACAATAGAAGAGTTGTGAAGCATTTTTAAGCGTCAGCGGAATTCCGAGAACAATGGAAGAATTCCGAAGCATTTTTAAACTTCAAAACTTCAGCAGAATTCCGAGAACAATGGAAGAGTTCCGAAGCATTCTTAAACTTCAGCGGAATTCCGAGAACAATGGAAGAGTTCCGAAGCATTTTTAAAAGTCAGCGGAATTCCGAGAACAATGGAAGAGTTCCGAAGCATTCTTAAACTTCAGCGGAATTCCGAGTACAATGGAAGAGTTCCGAAGCATTTTTAAAAGTCAGCGGAATTCCGAGAACAATGGAAGAGTTCCGAAGCATTTTTAAAAGTCAGCAGAATTCCGAGAACAATAGAAGGGTACCAAAGCATGTTTAAACTTCAGCGGCATTCTGAGAACAATGGAAGAGTTCTGAAGCATTTTTTAAAGTCAGCGGAATAACGAGAACAATGGAAGAGTTGTGAAGCATTTTTAAACGTCAGTGGAATTCCAAGAACAATGGAAGAGTACTGAAGCATTTTTAAACGTCAGCGGAATTCCGAGAACAATGGAAGAGTTCCGAAGCATTTTTAAATGTAAGCGGAATTCTGAGAACAATGGAAGAGTTCCGAAGCATTTTTAAACTTCAGCAGAATTCCGAGAACAATGGAAGAGTTCCGAAGCATACTTAAACTTCAGCGGAATTCCGAGAACAATGGAAGAGTTTCGAAGCATTTTTAAAAGTCAGCGGAATTCCGAGAACAATAGAAGAGTTGTGAAGCAATTTTAAGAGTCAGCGGAATTCCGAGAACAATGGAAGAGTTCCGAAGCATTTTTAAACGTCAGCGGAATTCCGAGAACAATGGAAGAGTTCCGAAGCATTTTTAAACTTCAGCGGAATTTGGAGAACAATCGAAGAGTTCCGAAGCATTTTTAAAAGTCAGCGGAATTCCGAGAACAATGGAAGCTTTGTGAAGCATTTTTAAACGTCAGCGGAATTCCGAGAACAATGGAAGAGTTCCGAAGCATTTTTAAACGTCAGCGGAATTCCGAGAACAATGGAAGAGTTCTGAAGCCTTTTTAAATGTCAGCGGAATTCCGAGAACAATGGAAAAGTTCCGAAGCATTTTTAAATGTCAGCGGAATTCTGAGAACAATGGAAGAGTTTCGAAGCATTTTTAAAAGTCAGCGGAATTCCGAGAACAATAGAAGAGTTGTGAAGCAATTTTAAGAGTCAGCGGAATTCCGAGAAAAATGGAAGAGTTCCGAAGCATTTTTAAACGTCAGCGGAATTCCGAGAACAATGGAAGAGTTCTGAAGCATTTTTAAAAGTCAGCGGAATTCTGAGAACAATAGAAGAGTTGTGAAGCATTTTTAAGCGTCAGCGGAATTCCGAGAACAATGGAAGAATTCCGAAGCATTTTTAAACTTCAAAACTTCAGCGGAATTCTTAGAACAATGGAAGAGTTCCAAAGCATTTTTAAAAGTCAGCAGAATTCCAAGAACAATAGAAGGGTACCAAAGCATGTTTAAACTTCAGCGGAATTCTGAGAACAATGTAAGCGTTCCGAAGCATTTTTAAACTTCACCGCAATTCCGAGAACAATGGAAGAGTTCCGAAGCATTTTTAAACGTCAGCGGAATTCCTAGAACAATGGAAGAGTTCCGAAGCATTTTTAAACGTCAGCGGAATTCCGAGAACAATGGAAGAGTTCCGAAGCATTTTTAAATGTAAGCGGAATTCTGAGAACAATGGAAGAGTTCCGAAGCATTTTTAAACTTCAGCAGAATTCCGAGAACAATGGAAGAGTTCCGAAGCATATTTAAACTTCAGCGGAATTCCGAGAACAATGGAAGAGTTTCGAAGCATTTTTAAAAGTCAGCGGAATTCTGAGAACAATGGAAGAGTTCCGAAGCATTTTTAAACTTCAGCAGAATTCCGAGAACAATGGAAGAGTTCCGAAGCATACTTAAACTTCAGCGGAATTCCGAGAACAATGGAAGAGTTTCGAAGCATTTTTAAAAGTCAGCGGAATTCCGAGAACAATAGAAGAGTTGTGAAGCAATTTTAAGAGTCAGCGGAATTCCGAGAACAATGGAAGAGTTCCGAAGCATTTTTAAACGTCAGCGGAATTCCGAGAACAATGGAAGAGTTCCGAAGCATTTTTAAACTTCAGCGGAATTTGGAGAACAATCGAAGAGTTCCGAAGCATTTTTAAAAGTCAGCGGAATTCCGAGAACAATGGAAGCTTTGTGAAGCATTTTTAAACGTCAGCGGAATTCTGAGAACAATGGAAGAGTTCCGAAGCATTTTTAAACGTCAGCGGAATTCCGAGAACAATGGAAGAGTTCTGAAGCCTTTTTAAATGTCAGCGGAATTCCGAGAACAATGGAAAAGTTCCGAAGCATTTTTAAATGTCAGCGGAATTCTGAGAACAATGGAAGAGTTCCGAAGCATTTTTAAACTTCAGCAGAATTCCGAGAACAATGGAAGAGTTACGAAGCATCCTTAATCTTCAGCGGAATTCCGAGAACAATGGAAGAGTTCCGAAGCATTTTTAAACGTCAGCGGAATTCCGAGAACAATGGAAGAGTTCTGAAGCATTTTTAAACGTCAGCGGAATTTTGAAAACAATGGAAGATTTCCGAAGCATTTTTAAACGTCAGCGGAATTCTGCGAACACTGGAAGAGTTCCGAAGCATTTTTAAACTTCAGCGGAATTTGGAGAACAATCGAAGAGTTCCGAAGCATTTTTAAAAGTCAGCGGAATTCCGAGAACAATGGAAGCTTTGTGAAGCATTTTTAAACGTCAGCGGAATTCCGAGAACAATGGAAGAGTTCCGAAGCATTTATAAACGTCAGCGGAATTCCGAGAACAATGGAAGAGTTCTGAAGCCTTTTTAAATGTCAGCGGAATTCCGAGAACAATGGAAGAGTTCCGAAGCATTTTTAAATGTCAGCGGAATTCTGAGAACAATGGAAGAGTTCCGAAGCATTTTTAAACTTCAGCAGAATTCCGAGAACAATCGAAGAGTTCCGAAGCATACTTAAACTTCAGCAGAATTCCGAGAACAATGGAAGAGTTCTGAAGCATTTTTTAAAGTCAGCGGAATAACGAGAACAATGGAAGAGTTGTGAAGTATTTTTAAACGTCAGTGGAATTCCAAGAACAATGGAAGAGTTCCGAAGCATTTTTAAACGTCAGCGGAATTCCGAGAACAATGGAAGAGTTCCGAAGCATTTTTAAATGTAAGCGGAATTCTGAGAACAATGGAAGAGTTCCGAAGCATTTTTAAACTTCAGCAGAATTCCGAGAACAATGGAAGAGTTCCGAAGCATACTTAAACTTCAGCGGAATTCCGAGAACAATGGAAGAGTTTCGAAGCATTTTTAAAAGTCAGCGGAATTCCGAGAACAATAGAAGAGTTGTGAAGCAATTTTAAGAGTCAGCGGAATTCCGAGAACAATGGAAGAGTTCCGAAGCATTTTTAAACGTCAGCGGAATTCCGAGAACAATGGAAGAGTTCCGAAGCATTTTTAAACTTCAGCGGAATTTGGAGAACAATCGAAGAGTTCCGAAGCATTTTTAAATGTCAGCGGAATTCCGAGAACAATGGAAGCTTTGAGAAGCATTTTTAAACGTCAGCGGAATTCCGAGAACAATGGAAGAGTTCCGAAGCATTTTTAAACGTCAGCGGAATTCCGAGAACAATGGAAGAGTTCTGAAGCCTTTTTAAATGTCAGCGGAATTCCGAGAACAATGGAAAAGTTCCGAAGCATTTTTAAATGTCAGCGGAATTCTGAGAACAATGGAAGAGTTCCGAAGCATTTTTAAACTTCAGCAGAATTCCGAGAACAATGGAAGAGTTCCGAAGCATACTTAATCTTCAGCGGATTTCCGAGAACAATGGAAGAGTTTCGAAGCATTTTTAAAAGTCAGCGGAATTCCGAGAACAATAGAAGAGTTGTGAAGCAATTTTAAGAGTCAGCGGAATTCCGAGAACAATGGAAGAGTTCCGAAGCATTTTTAAACGTCAGCGGAATTCCGAGAACAATGGAAGAGTTCTGAAGCATTTTTAAAAGTCAGCGGAATTCTGAGAACAAGAGAAGAGTTGTGAAGCATTTTTAAGCGTCAGCGGAATTCCGAGAACAATGGAAGAATTCCGAAGCATTTTTAAACTTCAAAACTTCAGCGGAATTCTTAGAACAATGGAAGAGTTCCAAAGCATTTTTAAAAGTCAGCAGAATTCCGAGAACAAAAGAAGGGTACCAAAGCATGTTTAAACTTCAGCGGAATTCTGAGAACAATGTAAGCGTTCCGAAGCATTTTTAAACTTCACCGCAATTCCGAGAACAATGGAAGAGTTCCGAAGCATTTTTAAACGTCTGCGGAATTCCGAGAACAATGGAAGAGTTCCGAAGCATTTTTAAACGTCAGCGGAATTCCGAGAACAATGGAAGAGTTCCGAAGCATTTTTAAATGTAAGCGGAATTCTGAGAACAATGGAAGAGTTCCGAAGCATTTTTAAACTTCAGCAGAATTCCGAGAACAATGGAAGAGTTCCGAAGCATACTTAAACTTTAGCGGAATTCCGAGAACAATGGAAGAGTTTCGAAGCATTTTTAAAAGTCAGCGGAATTCCGAGAACAATAGAAGAGTTGTGAAGCAATTTTAAGAGTCAGCGGAATTCCGAGAACAATGGAAGAGTTCCGAAGCATTTTTAAACGTCAGCGGAATTCCGAGAACAATGGAAGAGTTCCGAAGCATTTTTAAACGTCAGCGGAATTCCGAGAACAATGGAAGAGTTCTGAAGCCTTTTTAAATGTCAGCGGAATTCCGAGAACAATGGAAGACTTCTGAAGCATTTTTAAATGTCAGAGGAATTCTGAGAACAATGGAAGAGTTCCGAAGCATTTTTAAACTTCAGCAGAATTCCGAGAACAATGGAAGAGTTCCGAAGCATACTTAAACTTCAGCGGAATTCCGAGAACAATGGAAGAATTCTGAAGCATTTTTAAAAGTCAGCGGAATACCGAGAACAATGGAAGAGTTGTGAAGCATTTTTAAACGTCAGCGGAATTCCAGAACAATGGAAGAGTTCCGAAGCATTTTTAAATGTCAGCGGAATTCCGAGAACAATGGAAGAGTTCTGAAGCATTTTTAAACGTCATCGGATTTTGAAAACAATGGAAGATTTCCGAAGCATTTTTAAACGTCAGCGGAATTTGGAGAACAATCGAAGAGTTCCGAAGCAATTTTAAAAGTCAGCGGAATTCCGAGAACAATGGAAGAGTTGTGAAGCATTTTTAAACGTCAGTGGAATTCCAAGAACAATGGAAGAGTTCCGAAGCATTTTTAAATGTCAGCGGAATTCCGAGAACAATAGAAGAGTTGTGAAGCATTTTTAAGCGTCAGCGGAATTCCGAGAACAATGGAAGAATTCCGAAGCATTTTTAAACTTCAAAACTTCAGCAGAATTCCGAGAACAATGGAAGAGTTCCGAAGCATTCTTAAACTTCAGCGGAATTCCGAGAACAATGGAAGAGTTCCGAAGCATTTTTAAAAGTCAGCGGAATTCCGAGAACAATGGAAGAGTTCCGAAGCATTCTTAAACTTCAGCGGAATTCCGAGTACAATGGAAGAGTTCCGAAGCATTTTTAAAAGTCAGCGGAATTCCGAGAACAATGGAAGAGTTCCGAAGCATTTTTAAAAGTCAGCAGAATTCCGAGAACAATAGAAGGGTACCAAAGCATGTTTAAACTTCAGCGGAATTCTGAGAACAATGGAAGAGTTCTGAAGCATTTTTTAAAGTCAGCGGAATAACGAGAACAATGGAAGAGTTGTGAAGCATTTTTAAACGTCAGTGGAATTCCAAGAACAATGGAAGAGTACTGAAGCATTTTTAAACGTCAGCGGAATTCCGAGAACAATGGAAGAGTTCCGAAGCATTTTTAAATGTAAGCGGAATTCTGAGAACAATGGAAGAGTTCCGAAGCATTTTTAAACTTCAGCAGAATTCCGAGAACAATGGAAGAGTTCCGAAGCATACTTAAACTTCAGCGGAATTCCGAGAACAATGGAAGCTTTGTGAAGCATTTTTAAAAGTCAGCGGAATTCCGAGAACAATGGAAGCTTTGTGAAGCATTTTTAAACGTCAGCGGAATTCCGAGAACAATGGAAGAGTTCCGAAGCATTTTTAAACGTCAGCGGAATTCCGAGAACAATGGAAGAGTTCTGAAGCCTTTTTAAATGTCAGCGGAATTCCGAGAACAATGGAAAAGTTCCGAAGCATTTTTAAATGTCAGCGGAATTCTGAGAACAATGGAAGAGTTTCGAAGCATTTTTAAAAGTCAGCGGAATTCCGAGAACAATAGAAGAGTTGTGAAGCAATTTTAAGAGTCAGCGGAATTCCGAGAAAAATGGAAGAGTTCCGAAGCATTTTTAAACGTCAGCGGAATTCCGAGAACAATGGAAGAGTTCTGAAGCATTTTTAAAAGTCAGCGGAATTCTGAGAACAATAGAAGAGTTGTGAAGCATTTTTAAGCGTCAGCGGAATTCCGAGAACAATGGAAGAATTCCGAAGCATTTTTAAACTTCAAAACTTCAGCGGAATTCTTAGAACAATGGAAGAGTTCCAAAGCATTTTTAAAAGTCAGCAGAATTCCAAGAACAATAGAAGGGTACCAAAGCATGTTTAAACTTCAGCGGAATTCTGAGAACAATGTAAGCGTTCCGAAGCATTTTTAAACTTCACCGCAATTCCGAGAACAATGGAAGAGTTCCGAAGCATTTTTAAACGTCAGCGGAATTCCTAGAACAATGGAAGAGTTCCGAAGCATTTTTAAACGTCAGCGGAATTCCGAGAACAATGGAAGAGTTCCGAAGCATTTTTAAATGTAAGCGGAATTCTGAGAACAATGGAAGAGTTCCGAAGCATTTTTAAACTTCAGCAGAATTCCGAGAACAATGGAAGCTTTGTGAAGCATTTTTAAACGTCAGCGGAATTCCGAGAACAATGGAAGAGTTCTGAAGCATTTTTAAACGTCAGCGGAATTTTGAAAACAATGGAAGATTTCCGAAGCATTTTTAAACGTCAGCGGAATTCTGCGAACACTGGAAGAGTTCCGAAGCATTTTTAAACTTCAGCGGAATTTGGAGAACAATCGAAGAGTTCCGAAGCATTTTTAAAAGTCAGCGGAATTCCGAGAACAATGGAAGCTTTGTGAAGCATTTTTAAACGTCAGCGGAATTCCGAGAACAATGGAAGAGTTCCGAAGCATTTTTAAACGTCAGCGGAATTCCGAGAACAATGGAAGAGTTCTGAAGCCTTTTTAAATGTCAGCGGAATTCCGAGAACAATGGAAGAGTTCCGAAGCATTTTTAAATGTCAGAGGAATTCTGAGAACAATGGAAGAGTTCCGAAGCATTTTTAAACTTCAGCAGAATTCCGAGAACAATCGAAGAGTTCCGAAGCATACTTAAACTTCAGCAGAATTCCGAGAACAATGGAAGAGTTCTGAAGCATTTTTAAAGTCAGCGGAATAACGAGAACAATGGAAGAGTTGTGAAGTATTTTTAAACGTCAGTGGAATTCCAAGAACAATAGAAGAGTTGTGAAGCAATTTTAAGAGTCAGCGGAATTCCGAGAACAATGGAAGAGTTCCGAAGCATTTTTAAATGTAAGCGGATTTCTGAGAACAATGGAAGAGTTCCGAAGCATTTTTAAACTTCAGCAGAATTCCGAGAACAATGGAAGAGTTCCGAAGCATACTTAAACTTCAGCGGAATTCCGAGAACAATGGAAGAGTTTCGAAGCATTTTTAAAAGTCAGCGGAATTCCAAGAACAATAGAAGAGTTGTGAAGCAATTTTAAGAGTCAGCGGAATTCCGAGAACAATGGAAGAGTTCCGAAGCATTTTTAAATGTAAGCGGAATTCTGAGAACAATGGAAGAGTTCCGAAGCATTTTTAAACTTCAGCAGAATTCCGAGAACAATGGAAGAGTTCCGAAGCATACTTAAACTTCAGCGGAATTCCGAGAACAATGGAAGAGTTTCGAAGCATTTTTAAAAGTCAGCGGAATTCCGAGAACAATAGAAGAGTTGTGAAGCAATTTTAAGAGTCAGCGGAATTCCGAGAACAATGGAAGATTTCCGAAGCATTTTTAAACGTCAGCGGAATTCCGAGAACAATGGAAGAGTTCCGAAGCATTTTTAAACTTCAGCGGAATTTGGAGAACAATCGAAGAGTTCCGAAGCATTTTTAAAAGTCAGCGGAATTCCGAGAACAATGGAAGCTTTGTGAAGCATTTTTAAACGTCAGCGGAATTCCGAGAACAATGGAAGAGTTCCGAAGCATTTTTAAACGTCAGCGGAATTCCGAGAACAATGGAAGAGTTCTGAAGCCTTTTTAAATGTCAGCGGAATTCCGAGAACAATGGAAGAGTTCCGAAGCATTTTTAAATGTCAGCGGAATTCTGAGAACAATGGAAGAGTTCCGAAGCATTTTTAAACTTCAGCAGAATTCCGAGAACAATCGAAGAGTTCCGAAGCATACTTAAACTTCAGCAGAATTCCGAGAACAATGGAAGAGTTCTGAAGCATTTTTTAAAGTCAGCGGAATAACGAGAACAATGGAAGAGTTGTGAAGTATTTTTAAACGTCAGTGGAATTCCAAGAACAATGGAAGAGTTCCGAAGCATTTTTAAACGTCAGCGGAATTCCGAGAACAATGGAAGAGTTCCGAAGCATTTTTAAATGTAAGCGGAATTCTGAGAACAATGGAAGAGTTCCGAAGCATTTTTAAACTTCAGCAGAATTCCGAGAACAATGGAAGAGTTCCGAAGCATACTTAAACTTCAGCGGAATTCCGAGAACAATGGAAGAGTTTCGAAGCATTTTTAAAAGTCAGCGGAATTCCGAGAACAATAGAAGAGTTGTGAAGCAATTTTAAGAGTCAGCGGAATTCCGAGAACAATGGAAGAGTTCCGAAGCATTTTTAAACGTCAGCGGAATTCCGAGAACAATGGAAGAGTTCCGAAGCATTTTTAAACTTCAGCAGAATTTGGAGAACAATCGAAGAGTTCCGAAGCATTTTTAAATGTCAGCGGAATTCCGAGAACAATGGAAGCTTTGAGAAGCATTTTTAAACGTCAGCGGAATTCCGAGAACAATGGAAGAGTTCCGAAGCATTTTTAAACGTCAGCGGAATTCCGAGAACAATGGAAGAGTTCTGAAGCCTTTTTAAATGTCAGCGGAATTCCGAGAACAATGGAAAAGTTCCGAAGCATTTTTAAATGTCAGCGGAATTCTGAGAACAATGGAAGAGTTCCGAAGCATTTTTAAACTTCAGCAGAATTCCGAGAACAATGGAAGAGTTCCGAAGCATACTTAATCTTCAGCAGATTTCCGAGAACAATGGAAGAGTTTCGAAGCATTTTTAAAAGTCAGCGGAATTCCGAGAACAATAGAAGAGTTGTGAAGCAATTTTAAGAGTCAGCGGAATTCCGAGAACAATGGAAGAGTTCCGAAGCATTTTTAAACGTCAGCGGAATTCCGAGAACAATGGAAGAGTTCTGAAGCATTTTTAAAAGTCAGCGGAATTCTGAGAACAAGAGAAGAGTTGTGAAGCATTTTTAAGCGTCAGCGGAATTCCGAGAACAATGGAAGAATTCCGAAGCATTTTTAAACTTCAAAACTTCAGCGGAATTCTTAGAACAATGGAAGAGTTCCAAAGCATTTTTAAAAGTCAGCAGAATTCCGAGAACAAAAGAAGGGTACCAAAGCATGTTTAAACTTCAGCGGAATTCTGAGAACAATGTAAGCGTTCCGAAGCATTTTTAAACTTCACCGCAATTCCGAGAACAATGGAAGAGTTCCGAAGCATTTTTAAACGTCAGCGGAATTCCGAGAACAATGGAAGAGTTCCGAAGCATTTTTAAACGTCAGCGGAATTCCGAGAACAATGGAAGAGTTCCGAAGCATTTTTAAATGTAAGCGGAATTCTGAGAACAATGGAAGAGTTCCGAAGCATTTTTAAACTTCAGCAGAATTCCGAGAACAATGGAAGAGTTCCGAAGCATACTTAAACTTTAGCGGAATTCCGAGAACAATGGAAGAGTTTCGAAGCATTTTTAAAAGTCAGCGGAATTCCGAGAACAATAGAAGAGTTGTGAAGCAATTTTAAGAGTCAGCGGAATTCCGAGAACAATGGAAGATTTCCGAAGCATTTTTAAACGTCAGCGGAATTCCGAGAACAATGGAAGAGTTCCGAAGCATTTTTAAACTTCAGCGGAATTTGGAGAACAATCGAAGAGTTCCGAAGCATTTTTAAAAGTCAGCGGAATTCCGAGAACAATGGAAGCTTTGTGAAGCATTTTTAAACGTCAGCGGAATTCCGAGAACAATGGAAGAGTTCCGAAGCATTTTTAAACTTCACCGCAATTCCGAGAACAATGGAAGAGTTCCGAAGCATTTTTAAACGTCAGCGGAATTCTGCGAACACTGGAAGAGTTCCGAAGCATTTTTAAAAGTCAGCGGAATTCCGAGAACAATGGAAGCTTTGTGAAGCATTTTTAAACGTCAGCGGAATTCCGAGAACAATGGAAGAGTTCTGAAGCATTTTTAAACGTCAGCGGAATTTTGAAAACAATGGAAGATTTCCGAAGCATTTTTAAACGTCAGCGGAATTCTGCGAACACTGGAAGAGTTCCGAAGCATTTTTAAACTTCAGCAGAATTCCGAGAACAATGGAAGAGTTCCGAAGCATACTTAAACTTCAGCGGAATTCCGAGAACAATGGAAGAGTTTCGAAGCATTTTTAAAAGTCAGCGGAATTCCGAGAACAATAGAAGAGTTGTGAAGCAATTTTAAGAGTCAGCGGAATTCCGAGAACAATGGAAGAGTTCCGAAGCATTTTTAAATGTAAGCGGATTTCTGAGAACAATGGAAGAGTTTCGAAGCATTTTTAAACTTCAGCAGAATTCCGAGAACAATGGAAGAGTTCCGAAGCATACTTAAACTTCAGCGGAATTCCGAGAACAATGGAAGAGTTTCGAAGCATTTTTAAAAGTCAGCGGAATTCCGAGAACAATAGAAGAGTTGTGAAGCAATTTTAAGAGTCAGCGGAATTCCGAGAACAATGGAAGAGTTCCGAAGCATTTTTAAATGTAAGCGGAATTCTGAGAACAATGGAAGAGTTCCGAAGCATTTTTAAACTTCAGCAGAATTCCGAGAACAATGGAAGAGTTCCGAAGCATACTTAAACTTCAGCGGAATTCCGAGAACAATGGAAGAGTTTCGAAGCATTTTTAAAAGTCAACGGAATTCCGAGAACAATAGAAGAGTTGTGAAGCAATTTTAAGAGTCAGCGGAATTCCGAGAACAATGGAAGATTTCCGAAGCATTTTTAAACGTCAGCGGAATTCCGAGAACAATGGAAGAGTTCCGAAGCATTTTTAAACTTCAGCGGAATTTGGAGAACAATCGAAGAGTTCCGAAGCATTTTTAAAAGTCAGCGGAATTCCGAGAACAATGGAAGCTTTGTGAAGCATTTTTAAACGTCAGCGGAATTCCGAGAACAATGGAAGAGTTCCGAAGCATTTTTAAACGTCAGCGGAATTCCGAGAACAATGGAAGAGTTCTGAAGCCTTTTTAAATGTCAGCGGAATTCCGAGAACAATGGAAGAGTTCCGAAGCATTTTTAAATGTCAGCGGAATTCTGAGAACAATGGAAGAGTTCCGAAGCATTTTTAAACTTCAGCAGAATTCCGAGAACAATCGAAGAGTTCCGAAGCATACTTAAACTTCAGCAGAATTCCGAGAACAATGGAAGAGTTCTGAAGCATTTTTTAAAGTCAGCGGAATAACGAGAACAATGGAAGAGTTGTGAAGTATTTTTAAACGTCAGTGGAATTCCAAGAACAATGGAAGAGTTCCGAAGCATTTTTAAACGTCAGCGGAATTCCGAGAACAATGGAAGAGTTCCGAAGCATTTTTAAATGTAAGCGGAATTCTGAGAACAATGGAAGAGTTCCGAAGCATTTTTAAACTTCAGCAGAATTCCGAGAACAATGGAAGAGTTCCGAAGCATACTTAAACTTCAGCGGAATTCCGAGAACAATGGAAGAGTTTCGAAGCATTTTTAAAAGTCAGCGGAATTCCGAGAACAATAGAAGAGTTGTGAAGCAATTTTAAGAGTCAGCGGAATTCCGAGAACAATGGAAGAGTTCCGAAGCATTTTTAAACGTCAGCGGAATTCCGAGAACAATGGAAGAGTTCCGAAGCATTTTTAAATGTCAGCGGAATTCCGAGAACAATGGAAGCTTTGAGAAGCATTTTTAAACGTCAGCGGAATTCCGAGAACAATGGAAGAGTTCTGAAGCCTTTTTAAATGTCAGCGGAATTCCGAGAACAATGGAAAAGTTCCGAAGCATTTTTAAATGTCAGCGGAATTCTGAGAACAATGGAAGAGTTCCGAAGCATTTTTAAACTTCAGCAGAATTCCGAGAACAATGGAAGAGTTCCGAAGCATACTTAATCTTCAGCAGATTTCCGAGAACAATGGAAGAGTTTCGAAGCATTTTTAAAAGTCAGCGGAATTCCGAGAACAATAGAAGAGTTGTGAAGCAATTTTAAGAGTCAGCGGAATTCCGAGAACAATGGAAGAGTTCCGAAGCATTTTTAAACGTCAGCGGAATTCCGAGAACAATGGAAGAGTTCTGAAGCATTTTTAAAAGTCAGCGGAATTCTGAGAACAAGAGAAGAGTTGTGAAGCATTTTTAAGCGTCAGCGGAATTCCGAGAACAATGGAAGAATTCCGAAGCATTTTTAAACTTCAAAACTTCAGCGGAATTCTTAGAACAATGGAAGAGTTCCAAAGCATTTTTAAAAGTCAGCAGAATTCCGAGAACAAAAGAAGGGTACCAAAGCATGTTTAAACTTCAGCGGAATTCTGAGAACAATGTAAGCGTTCCGAAGCATTTTTAAACTTCACCGCAATTCCGAGAACAATGGAAGAGTTCCGAAGCATTTTTAAACGTCAGCGGAATTCCGAGAACAATGGAAGAGTTCCGAAGCATTTTTAAACGTCAGCGGAATTCCGAGAACAATGGAAGAGTTCCGAAGCATTTTTAAATGTAAGCGGAATTCTGAGAACAATGGAAGAGTTCCGAAGCATTTTTAAACTTCAGCAGAATTCCGAGAACAATGGAAGAGTTCCGAAGCATACTTAAACTTTAGCGGAATTCCGAGAACAATGGAAGAGTTTCGAAGCATTTTTAAAAGTCAGCGGAATTCCGAGAACAATAGAAGAGTTGTGAAGCAATTTTAAGAGTCAGCGGAATTCCGAGAACAATGGAAGATTTCCGAAGCATTTTTAAACGTCAGCGGAATTCCGAGAACAATGGAAGAGTTCCGAAGCATTTTTAAACTTCAGCGGAATTTGGAGAACAATCGAAGAGTTCCGAAGCATTTTTAAAAGTCAGCGGAATTCCGAGAACAATGGAAGCTTTGTGAAGCATTTTTAAACGTCAGCGGAATTCCGAGAACAATGGAAGAGTTCCGAAGCATTTTTAAACTTCACCGCAATTCCGAGAACAATGGAAGAGTTGTGAAGCATTTTTAAACGTCAGCGGAATTCCGAGAACAATGGAAGAGTTCCGAAGCATTTTTAAACGTCAGCGGAATTCCGAGAACAATGGAAAAGTTCCGAAGCATTTTTAAACGTCAGCGGAATTCCGAGAACAATGGAAGAGTTCCGAAGCATTTTTAAACTTCAGCGGAATTTGGAGAACAATCGAAGAGTTCCGAAGCATTTTTAAAAGTCAGCGGAATTCCGAGAACAATGGAAGCTTTGTGAAGCATTTTTAAACGTCAGCGGAATTCCGAGAACAATGGAAGAGTTCTGAAGCATTTTTAAACGTCAGCGGAATTTTGAAAACAATGGAAGATTTCCGAAGCATTTTTAAACGTCAGCGGAATTCTGCGAACACTGGAAGAGTTCCGAAGCATTTTTAAACTTCAGCGGAATTTGGAGAACAATCGAAGAGTTCCGAAGCATTTTTAAAAGTCAGCGGAATTCCGAGAACAATGGAAGCTTTGTGAAGCATTTTTAAACGTCAGCGGAATTCCGAGAACAATGGAAGAGTTCCGAAGCATTTTTAAACGTCAGCGGAATTCCGAGAACAATGGAAGAGTTCTGAAGCCTTTTTAAATGTCAGCGGAATTCCGAGAACAATGGAAGAGTTCCGAAGCATTTTTAAATGTCAGCGGAATTCTGAGAACAATGGAAGAGTTCCGAAGCATTTTTAAACTTCAGCAGAATTCCGAGAACAATCGAAGAGTTCCGAAGCATACTTAAACTTCAGCAGAATTCCGAGAACAATGGAAGAGTTCTGAAGCATTTTTAAAGTCAGCGGAATAACGAGAACAATGGAAGAGTTGTGAAGTATTTTTAAACGTCAGTGGAATTCCAAGAACAATAGAAGAGTTGTGAAGCATTTTTAAATGTAAGCGGATTTCTGAGAACAATGGAAGAGTTCCGAAGCATTTTTAAACTTCAGCAGAATTCCGAGAACAATGGAAGAGTTCCGAAGCATACTTAAACTTCAGCGGAATTCCGAGAACAATGGAAGAGTTTCGAAGCATTTTTAAAAGTCAGCGGAATTCCGAGAACAATAGAAGAGTTGTGAAGCAATTTTAAGAGTCAGCGGAATTCCGAGAACAATGGAAGATTTCCGAAGCATTTTTAAACGTCAGCGGAATTCCGAGAACAATGGAAGAGTTCCGAAGCATTTTTAAACTTCAGCGGAATTTGGAGAACAATCGAAGAGTTCCGAAGCATTTTTAAAAGTCAGCGGAATTCCGAGAACAATGGAAGCTTTGTGAAGCATTTTTAAACGTCAGCGGAATTCCGAGAACAATGGAAGAGTTCCGAAGCATTTTTAAACGTCAGCGGAATTCCGAGAACAATGGAAGAGTTCTGAAGCCTTTTTAAATGTCAGCGGAATTCCGAGAACAATGGAAAAGTTCCGATGCATTTTTAAATGTCAGCGGAATTCTGAGAACAATGGAAGAGTTCCGAAGCATACTTAAACTTCAGCGGAATTCCGAGAACAATGGAAGAGTTTCGAAGCATTTTTAAAAGTCAGCGGAATTCCGAGAACAATAGAAGAGTTGTGAAGCAATTTTAAGAGTCAGTGGAATTCCGAGAACAATGGAAGAGTTACGAAGCATTTTTAAACGTCAGCGGAATTCCGAGAACAATGGAAGAGTTCTGAAGCATTTTTAATAGTCAGCGGAATTCTGAGAACAATAGAAGAGTTCCGAAGCATTTTTAAACTTCAGCAGAATTCCGAGAACAATCGAAGAGTTCCGAAGCATACTTAAACTTCAGCAGAATTCCGAGAACAATGGAAGAGTTCTGAAGCATTTTTTAAAGTCAGCGGAATAACGAGAACAATGGAAGAGTTGTGAAGCATTTTTAAACGTCAGTGGAATTCCAAGAACAATGGAAGAGTTCTGAAGCATTTTTAAACGTCAGCGGAATTCCGAGAACAATGGAAGAGTTCCGAAGCATTTTTAAATGTAAGCGGAATTCTGAGAACAATGGAATAGTTCCGAAGCATTTTTAAACTTCAGCAGAATTCCGAGAACAATGGAAGAGTTCCGAAGCATACTTAAACTTCAGCGGAATTCCGAGAACAATGGAAGAGTTTCGAAGCATTTTTAAAAGTCAGCGGAATTCCGAGAACAATAGAAGAGTTGTGAAGCAATTTTAAGAGTCAGCGGAATTCCAAGAACAATGGAAGAGTTCCGAAGCATTTTTAAACGTCAGCGGAATTCCGAGAACAATGGAAGATTTCCGAAGCATTTTTAAACTTCAGCGGAATTCCGAAAACAATGGAAGAGTTCCGAAGCATTTTTAAACGTCAGCGGAATTCCGAGAACAATGGAAGAGTTCTGAAGCCTTTTTAAATGTCAGCGGAATTCCGAGAACAATGGAAAAGTTCCGAAGCATTTTTAAATGTCAGCGGAATTCTGAGAACAATGGAAGAGTTCCGAAGCATTTTTAAACTTCAGCAGAATTCCGAGAACAATGGAAGAGTTCCGAAGCATACTTAAACTTCAGCGGAATTCCGAGAACAATGGAAGAGTTTCGAAGCATTTTTAAAAGTCAGCGGAATTCCGAGAACAATAGAAGAGTTGTGAAGCAATTTTAAGAGTCAGCGGAATTCCGAGAACAATGGAAGAGTTCCGAAGCATTTTTAAACGTCAGCGGAATTCCGAGAACAATGGAAGAGTTCTGAAGCATTTTTAAAAGTCAGCGGAATTCTGAGAACAATAGAAGAGTTGTGAAGCATTTTTAAGCGTCAGCGGAATTCCGAGAACAATGGAAGAGTTCCGAAGCATTTTTAAATGTCAGCGGAATTCTGAGAACAATGGAAGAGTTCCGAAGCATTTTTAAACTTCAGCAGAATTCCGAGAACAATCGAAGAGTTCCGAAGCATACTTAAACTTCAGCAGAATTCCGAGAACAATGGAAGAGTTCTGAAGCATTTTTAAAGTCAGCGGAATAACGAGAACAATGGAAGAGTTGTGAAGTATTTTTAAACGTCAGTGGAATTCCAAGAACAATAGAAGAGTTGTGAAGCAATTTTAAGAGTCAGCGGAATTCCGAGAACAATGGAAGAGTTCCGAAGCATTTTTAAATGTAAGCGGATTTCTGAGAACAATGGAAGAGTTCCGAAGCATTTTTAAACTTCAGCAGAATTCCGAGAACAATGGAAGAGTTCCGAAGCATACTTAAACTTCAGCGGAATTCCGAGAACAATGGAAGAGTTTCGAAGCATTTTTAAAAGTCAGCGGAATTCCGAGAACAATAGAAGAGTTGTGAAGCAATTTTAAGAGTCAGCGGAATTCCGAGAACAATGGAAGATTTCCGAAGCATTTTTAAACGTCAGCGGAATTCCGAGAACAATGGAAGATTTCCGAAGCATTTTTAAACGTCAGCGGAATTCCGAGAACAATGGAAGAGTTCCGAAGCATTTTTAAACGTCAGCGGAATTCCGAGAACAATGGAAGAGTTCTGAAGCCTTTTTAAATGTCAGCGGAATTCCGAGAACAATGGAAAAGTTCCGATGCATTTTTAAATGTCAGCGGAATTCTGAGAACAATGGAAGAGTTCCGAAGCATACTTAAACTTCAGCGGAATTCCGAGAACAATGGAAGAGTTTCGAAGCATTTTTAAAAGTCAGCGGAATTCTGAGAACAATAGAAGAGTTGTGAAGCATTTTTAAGCGTCAGCGGAATTCCGAGAACAATGGAAGAGTTCTGAAGCCTTTTTAAATGTCAGCGGAATTCCGAGAACAATGGAAGAGTTCCGAAGCATTTTTAAATGTCAGCGGAATTCTGAGAACAATGGAAGAGTTCCGAAGCATTTTTAAACTTCAGCAGAATTCCGAGAACAATCGAAGAGTTCCGAAGCATACTTAAACTTCAGCAGAATTCCGAGAACAATGGAAGAGTTCTGAAGCATTTTTTAAAGTCAGCGGAATAACGAGAACAATGGAAGAGTTGTGAAGCATTTTTAAACGTCAGTGGAATTCCAAGAACAATGGAAGAGTTCTGAAGCATTTTTAAACGTCAGCGGAATTCCGAGAACAATGGAAGAGTTCCGAAGCATTTTTAAATGTAAGCGGAATTCTGAGAACAATGGAATAGTTCCGAAGCATTTTTAAACTTCAGCAGAATTCCGAGAACAATGGAAGAGTTCCGAAGCATACTTAAACTTCAGCGGAATTCCGAGAACAATGGAAGAGTTTCGAAGCATTTTTAAAAGTCAGCGGAATTCCGAGAACAATAGAAGAGTTGTGAAGCAATTTTAAGAGTCAGCGGAATTCCAAGAACAATGGAAGAGTTCCGAAGCATTTTTAAACGTCAGCGGAATTCCGAGAACAATGGAAGATTTCCGAAGCATTTTTAAACTTCAGCGGAATTCCGAGAACAATGGAAGAGTTCCGAAGCATTTTTAAACGTCAGCGGAATTCCGAGAACAATGGAAGAGTTCTGAAGCCTTTTTAAATGTCAGCGGAATTCCGAGAACAATGGAAAAGTTC
This sequence comes from Phyllobates terribilis, assembly GCF_046119375.1. NCBI lineage: Eukaryota > Metazoa > Chordata > Amphibia > Anura > Dendrobatidae > Phyllobates > Phyllobates terribilis. The sequence continues at coordinate 5,586,346 of NW_027362788.1, read as the reverse complement.
CGAAGCATTTTTAAATGTCAGCGGAATTCTGAGAACAATGGAAGAGTTCCGAAGCATTTTTAAACTTCAGCAGAATTCCGAGAACAATGGAAGAGTTCCGAAGCATACTTAAACTTCAGCGGAATTCCGAGAACAATGGAAGAGTTTCGAAGCATTTTTAAAAGTCAGCGGAATTCCGAGAACAATAGAAGAGTTGTGAAGCAATTTTAAGAGTCAGCGGAATTCCGAGAACAATGGAAGAGTTCCGAAGCATTTTTAAACGTCAGCGGAATTCCGAGAACAATGGAAGAGTTCTGAAGCATTTGTAAAAGTCAGCGGAATTCTGAGAACAATAGAAGAGTTGTGAAGCATTTTTAAGCGTCAGCGGAATTCCGAGAACAATGGAAGAGTTCCGAAGCATTTTTAAATGTCAGCGGAATTCTGAGAACAATGGAAGAGTTCCGAAGCATTTTTAAACTTCAGCAGAATTCCGAGAACAATCGAAGAGTTCCGAAGCATACTTAAACTTCAGCAGAATTCCGAGAACAATGGAAGAGTTCTGAAGCATTTTTAAAGTCAGCGGAATAACGAGAACAATGGAAGAGTTGTGAAGTATTTTTAAACGTCAGTGGAATTCCAAGAACAATAGAAGAGTTGTGAAGCAATTTTAAGAGTCAGCGGAATTCCGAGAACAATGGAAGAGTTCCGAAGCATTTTTAAATGTAAGCGGATTTCTGAGAACAATGGAAGAGTTCCGAAGCATTTTTAAACTTCAGCAGAATTCCGAGAACAATGGAAGAGTTCCGAAGCATACTTAAACTTCAGCGGAATTCCGAGAACAATGGAAGAGTTTCGAAGCATTTTTAAAAGTCAGCGGAATTCCGAGAACAATAGAAGAGTTGTGAAGCAATTTTAAGAGTCAGCGGAATTCCGAGAACAATGGAAGATTTCCGAAGCATTTTTAAACGTCAGCGGAATTCCGAGAACAATGGAAGAGTTCCGAAGCATTTTTAAACTTCAGCGGAATTTGGAGAACAATCGAAGAGTTCCGAAGCATTTTTAAAAGTCAGCGGAATTCCGAGAACAATGGAAGCTTTGTGAAGCATTTTTAAACGTCAGCGGAATTCCGAGAACAATGGAAGAGTTCCGAAGCATTTTTAAACGTCAGCGGAATTCCGAGAACAATGGAAGAGTTCTGAAGCCTTTTTAAATGTCAGCGGAATTCCGAGAACAATGGAAAAGTTCCGATGCATTTTTAAATGTCAGCGGAATTCTGAGAACAATGGAAGAGTTCCGAAGCATACTTAAACTTCAGCGGAATTCCGAGAACAATGGAAGAGTTTCGAAGCATTTTTAAAAGTCAGCGGAATTCCGAGAACAATGGAAGAGTTGTGAAGCAATTTTAAGAGTCAGCGGAATTCCGAGAACAATGGAAGAGTTACGAAGCATTTTTAAACGTCAGCGGAATTCCGAGAACAATGGAAGAGTTCTGAAGCATTTTTAAAAGTCAGCGGAATTCTGAGAACAATAGAAGAGTTGTGAAGCATTTTTAAGCGTCAGCGGAATTCCGAGAACAATGGAAGAGTTCTGAAGCCTTTTTAAATGTCAGCGGAATTCCGAGAACAATGGAAGAGTTCCGAAGCATTTTTAAATGTCAGCGGAATTCTGAGAACAATGGAAGAGTTCCGAAGCATTTTTAAACTTCAGCAGAATTCCGAGAACAATCGAAGAGTTCCGAAGCATACTTAAACTTCAGCAGAATTCCGAGAACAATGGAAGAGTTCTGAAGCATTTTTTAAAGTCAGCGGAATAACGAGAACAATGGAAGAGTTGTGAAGCATTTTTAAACGTCAGTGGAATTCCAAGAACAATGGAAGAGTTCTGAAGCATTTTTAAACGTCAGCGGAATTCCGAGAACAATGGAAGAGTTCCGAAGCATTTTTAAATGTAAGCGGAATTCTGAGAACAATGGAATAGTTCCGAAGCATTTTTAAACTTCAGCAGAATTCCGAGAACAATGGAAGAGTTCCGAAGCATACTTAAACTTCAGCGGAATTCCGAGAACAATGGAAGAGTTTCGAAGCATTTTTAAAAGTCAGCGGAATTCCGAGAACAATAGAAGAGTTGTGAAGCAATTTTAAGAGTCAGCGGAATTCCGAGAACAATGGAAGAGTTCCGAAGCATTTTTAAACGTCAGCGGAATTCCGAGAACAATGGAAGAGTTCTGAAGCATTTTTAAAAGTCAGCGGAATTCTGAGAACAATAGAAGAGTTGTGAAGCATTTTTAAGCGTCAGCGGAATTCCGAGAACAATGGAAGAATTCCGAAGCATTTTTAAACTTCAAAACTTCAGCGGAATTCTTAGAACAATGGAAGAGTTCCAAAGCATTTTTAAAAGTCAGCAGAATTCCAAGAACAATAGAAGGGTACCAAAGCATGTTTAAACTTCAGCGGAATTCTGAGAACAATGTAAGCGTTCCGAAGCATTTTTAAACTTCACCGCAATTCCGAGAACAATGGAAGAGTTCCGAAGCATTTTTCAACGTCAGCGGAATTCCGAGAACAATGGAAGAGTTCCGAAGCATTTTTAAACGTCAGCGGAATTCCGAGAACAATGGAAGAGTTCCGAAGCATTTTTAAACTTCAGCGGAATTTGGAGAACAATCGAAGAGTTCCGAAGCATTTTTAAAAGTCAGCGGAATTCCGAGAACAATGGAAGCTTTGTGAAGCATTTTTAAACGTCAGCGGAATTCCGAGAACAATGGAAGAGTTCTGAAGCATTTTTAAACGTCAGCGGAATTTTGAAAACAATGGAAGATTTCCGAAGCATTTTTAAATGTCAGCGGAATTCTGCGAACACTGGAAGAGTTCCGAAGCATTTTTAAACTTCAGCGGAATTTGGAGAACAATCGAAGAGTTCCGAAGCATTTTTAAAAGTCAGCGGAATTCCGAGAACAATGGAAGCTTTGTGAAGCATTTTTAAACGTCAGCGGAATTCCGAGAACAATGGAAGAGTTCCGAAGCATTTTTAAACGTCAGCGGAATTCCGAGAACAATGGAAGAGTTCTGAAGCCTTTTTAAATGTCAGCAGAATTCCGAGAACAATGGAAGAGTTCCGAAGCATTTTTAAATGTCAGCGGAATTCTGAGAACAATGGAAGAGTTCCGAAGCATTTTTAAACTTCAGCAGAATTCCGAGAACAATCGAAGAGTCCCGAAGCATACTTAAACTTCAGCAGAATTCCGAGAACAATGGAAGAGTTCTGAAGCATTTTTTAAAGTCAGCGGAATAACGAGAACAATGGAAGAGTTTTGAAGTATTTTTAAACGTCAGTGGAATTCCAAGAACAATGGAAGAGTTCCGAAGCATTTTTAAACGTCAGCGGAATTCCGAGAACAATGGAAGAGTTCCGAAGCATTTTTAAATGTAAGCGGAATTCTGAGAACAATGGAAGAGTTCCGAAGCATTTTTAAACTTCAGCAGAATTCCGAGAACAATGGAAGAGTTCCGAAGCATACTTAAACTTCAGCGGAATTCCGAGAACAATGGAAGAGTTTCGAAGCATTTTTAAAAGTCAGCGGAATTCCGAGAACAATAGAAGAGTTGTGAAGCAATTTTAAGAGTCAGCGGAATTCCGAGAACAATGGAAGAGTTCCGAAGCATTTTTAAACGTCAGCGGAATTCCGAGAACAATGGAAGAGTTCTGAAGCATTTTTAAAAGTCAGCGGAATTCTGAGAACAATAGAAGAGTTGTGAAGCATTTTTAAGCGTCAGCGTAATTCCGAGAACAATGGAAGAGTTCTGAAGCCTTTTTAAATGTCAGCGGAATTCCGAGAACAATGGAAGAGTTCCGAAGCATTTTTAAATGTCAGCGGAATTCTGAGAACAATGGAAGAGTTCCGAAGCATTTTTAAACTTCAGCAGAATTCCGAGAACAATCGAAGAGTTCCGAAGCATACTTAAACTTCAGCAGAATTCCGAGAACAATGGAAGAGTTCTGAAGCATTTTTTAAAGTCAGCGGAATAACGAGAACAATGGAAGAGTTGTGAAGCATTTTTAAACGTCAGTGGAATTCCAAGAACAATGGAAGAGTTCTGAAGCATTTTTAAACGTCAGCGGAATTCCGAGAACAATGGAAGAGTTCCGAAGCATTTTTAAATGTAAGCGGAATTCTGAGAACAATGGAATAGTTCCGAAGCATTTTTAAACTTCAGCAGAATTCCGAGAACAATGGAAGAGTTCCGAAGCATACTTAAACTTCAGCGGAATTCCGAGAACAATGGAAGAGTTTCGAAGCATTTTTAAAAATCAGCGGAATTCCGAGAACAATAGAAGAGTTGTGAAGCAATTTTAAGAGTCAGCGGAATTCCAAGAACAATGGAAGAGTTCCGAAGCATTTTTAAACGTCAGCGGAATTCCGAGAACAATGGAAGAGTTCTGAAGCCTTTTTAAATGTCAGCGGAATTCCGAGAACAATGGAAAAGTTCCGAAGCATTTTTAAATGTCAGCGGAATTCTGAGAACAATGGAAGAGTTCCGAAGCATTTTTAAACTTCAGCAGAATTCCGAGAACAATGGAAGAGTTCCGAAGCATACTTAAACTTCAGCGGAATTCCGAGAACAATGGAAGAGTTTCGAAGCATTTTTAAAAGTCAGCGGAATTCCGAGAACAATAGAAGAGTTGTGAAGCAATTTTAAGAGTCAGCGGAATTCCGAGAACAATGGAAGAGTTCCGAAGCATTTTTAAACGTCAGCGGAATTCCGAGAACAATGGAAGAGTTCTGAAGCATTTTTAAAAGTCAGCGGAATTCTGAGAACAATAGAAGAGTTGTGAAGCATTTTTAAGCGTCAGCGGAATTCCGAGAACAATGGAAGAGTTCCGAAGCATTTTTAAATGTCAGCGGAATTCTGAGAACAATGGAAGAGTTCCGAAGCATTTTTAAACTTCAGCAGAATTCCGAGAACAATCGAAGAGTTCCGAAGCATACTTAAACTTCAGCAGAATTCCGAGAACAATGGAAGAGTTCTGAAGCATTTTTAAAGTCAGCGGAATAACGAGAACAATGGAAGAGTTGTGAAGTATTTTTAAACGTCAGTGGAATTCCAAGAACAATAGAAGAGTTGTGAAGCAATTTTAAGAGTCAGCGGAATTCCGAGAACAATGGAAGAGTTCCGAAGCATTTTTAAATGTAAGCGGATTTCTGAGAACAATGGAAGAGTTCCGAAGCATTTTTAAACTTCAGCAGAATTCCGAGAACAATGGAAGAGTTCCGAAGCCTACTTAAACTTCAGCGGAATTCCGAGAACAATGGAAGAGTTTCGAAGCATTTTTAAAAGTCAGCGGAATTCCGAGAACAATAGAAGAGTTGTGAAGCAATTTTAAGAGTCAGCGGAATTCCGAGAACAATGGAAGATTTCCGAAGCATTTTTAAACGTCAGCGGAATTCCGAGAACAATGGAAGAGTTCCGAAGCATTTTTAAACTTCAGCGGAATTTGGAGAACAATCGAAGAGTTCCGAAGCATTTTTAAAAGTCAGCGGAATTCCGAGAACAATGGAAGCTTTGTGAAGCATTTTTAAACGTCAGCGGAATTCCGAGAACAATGGAAGAGTTCCGAAGCATTTTTAAACGTCAGCGGAATTCCGAGAACAATGGAAGAGTTCTGAAGCCTTTTTAAATGTCAGCGGAATTCCGAGAACAATGGAAAAGTTCCGATGCATTTTTAAATGTCAGCGGAATTCTGAGAACAATGGAAGAGTTCCGAAGCATACTTAAACTTCAGCGGAATTCCGAGAACAATGGAAGAGTTTCGAAGCATTTTTAAAAGTCAGCGGAATTCCGAGAACAATAGAAGAGTTGTGAAGCAATTTTAAGAGTCAGCGGAATTCCGAGAACAATGGAAGAGTTACGAAGCATTTTTAAACGTCAGCGGAATTCCGAGAACAATGGAAGAGTTCTGAAGCATTTTTAAAAGTCAGCGGAATTCTGAGAACAATAGAAGAGTTGTGAAGCATTTTTAAGCGTCAGCGTAATTCCGAGAACAATGGAAGAGTTCTGAAGCCTTTTTAAATGTCAGCGGAATTCCGAGAACAATGGAAGAGTTCCGAAGCATTTTTAAATGTCAGCGGAATTCTGAGAACAATGGAAGAGTTCCGAAGCATTTTTAAACTTCAGCAGAATTCCGAGAACAATCGAAGAGTTCCGAAGCATACTTAAACTTCAGCAGAATTCCGAGAACAATGGAAGAGTTCTGAAGCATTTTTTAAAGTCAGCGGAATAACGAGAACAATGGAAGAGTTGTGAAGCATTTTTAAACGTCAGTGGAATTCCAAGAACAATGGAAGAGTTCTGAAGCATTTTTAAACGTCAGCGGAATTCCGAGAACAATGGAAGAGTTCCGAAGCATTTTTAAATGTAAGCGGAATTCTGAGAACAATGGAATAGTTCCGAAGCATTTTTAAACTTCAGCAGAATTCCGAGAACAATGGAAGAGTTCCGAAGCATACTTAAACTTCAGCGGAATTCCGAGAACAATGGAAGAGTTTCGAAGCATTTTTAAAAGTCAGCGGAATTCCGAGAACAATAGAAGAGTTGTGAAGCAATTTTAAGAGTCAGCGGAATTCCAAGAACAATGGAAGAGTTCCGAAGCATTTTTAAACGTCAGCGGAATTCCGAGAACAATGGAAGATTTCCAAAGCATTTTTAAACTTCAGCGGAATTCCGAGAACAATGGAAGAGTTCCGAAGCATTTTTAAATGTCAGCGGAATTCCGAGAACAATGGAAGAGGTCTGAAGCCTTTTTAAATGTCAGCGGAATTCCGAGAACAATGGAAAAGTTCCGAAGCATTTTTAAATGTCAGCGGAATTCTGAGAACAATGGAAGAGTTCCGAAGCATTTTTAAACTTCAGCAGAATTCCGAGAACAATGGAAGAGTTCCGAAGCATACTTAAACTTCAGCGGAATTCCGAGAACAATGGAAGAGTTCTGAAGCATTTTTTAAAGTCAGCGGAATAACGAGAACAATGGAAGAGTTGTGAAGTATTTTTAAACGTCAGTGGAATTCCAAGAACAATGGAAGAGTTCCGAAGCATTTTTAAACGTCAGCGGAATTCCGAGAACAATGGAAGAGTTCCGAAGCATTTTTAAATGTAAGCGGAATTCTGAGAACAATGGAAGAGTTCCGAAGCATTTTTAAACTTCAGCAGAATTCCGAGAACAATGGAAGAGTTCCGAAGCATACTTAAACTTCAGCGGAATTCCGAGAACAATGGAAGAGATTCGAAGCATTTTTAAAAGTCAGCGGAATTCCGAGAACAATAGAAGAGTTGTGAAGCAATTTTAAGAGTCAGCGGAATTCCGAGAACAATGGAAGAGTTACGAAGCATTTTTAAACGTCAGCGGAATTCCGAGAACAATGGAAGAGTTCTGAAGCATTTTTAAAAGTCAGCGGAATTCTGAGAACAATAGAAGAGTTGTGAAGCATTTTTAAGCGTCAGCGTAATTCCGAGAACAATGGAAGAGTTCTGAAGCCTTTTTAAATGTCAGCGGAATTCCGAGAACAATGGAAGAGTTCCGAAGCATTTTTAAATGTCAGCGGAATTCTGAGAACAATGGAAGAGTTCCGAAGCATTTTTAAACTTCAGCAGAATTCCGAGAACAATCGAAGAGTTCCGAAGCATACTTAAACTTCAGCAGAATTCCGAGAACAATGGAAGAGTTCTGAAGCATTTTTTAAAGTCAGCGGAATAACGAGAACAATGGAAGAGTTGTGAAGCATTTTTAAACGTCAGTGGAATTCCAAGAACAATGGAAGAGTTCTGAAGCATTTTTAAACGTCAGCGGAATTCCGAGAACAATGGAAGAGTTCCGAAGCATTTTTAAATGTAAGCGGAATTCTGAGAACAATGGAATAGTTCCGAAGCATTTTTAAACTTCAGCAGAATTCCGAGAACAATGGAAGAGTTCCGAAGCATACTTAAACTTCAGCGGAATTCCGAGAACAATGGAAGAGTTTCGAAGCATTTTTAAACTTCAAAACTTCAGCGGAATTCTTAGAACAATGGAAGAGTTCCAAAGCATTTTTAAAAGTCAGCAGAATTCCAAGAACAATAGAAGGGTACCAAAGCATGTTTAAACTTCAGCGGAATTCTGAGAACAATGTAAGCGTTCCGAAGCATTTTTAAACTTCACCGCAATTCCGAGAACAATGGAAGAGTTCCGAAGCATTTTTAAACGTCAGCGGAATTCCGAGAACAATGGAAGAGTTCCGAAGCATTTTTAAACGTCAGCGGAATTCCGAGAACAATGGAAGAGTTCCGAAGCATTTTTAAACTTCAGCGGAATTTGGAGAACAATCGAAGAGTTCCGAAGCATTTTTAAAAGTCAGCGGAATTCCGAGAACAATGGAAGCTTTGTGAAGCATTATTAAACGTCAGCGGAATTCCGAGAACAATGGAAGAGTTCTGAAGCATTTTTAAACGTCAGCGGAATTTTGAAAACAATGGAAGATTTCCGAAGCATTTTTAAACGTCAGCGGAATTCTGCGAACACTGGAAGAGTTCCGAAGCATTTTTAAACTTCAGCGGAATTTGGAGAACAATCGAAGAGTTCCGAAGCATTTTTAAAAGTCAGCGGAATTCCGAGAACAATGGAAGCTTTGTGAAGCATTTTTAAACGTCAGCGGAATTCCGAGAACAATGGAAGAGTTCCGAAGCATTTTTAAACATCAGCGGAATTCCGAGAACAATGGAAGAGTTCTGAAGCCTTTTTAAATGTCAGCGGAATTCCGAGAACAATGGAAGAGTTCCGAAGCATTTTTAAATGTCAGCGGAATTCTGAGAACAATGGAAGAGTTCCGAAGCATTTTTAAACTTCAGCAGAATTCCGAGAACAATCGAAGAGTTCCGAAGCATACTTAAACTTCAGCAGAATTCCGAGAACAATGGAAGAGTTCTGAAGCATTTTTTAAAGTCAGCGGAATAACGAGAACAATGGAAGAGTTGTGAAGTATTTTTAAACGTCAGTGGAATTCCAAGAACAATGGAAGAGTTCTGAAGCATTTTTAAACGTCAGCGGAATTCCGAGAACAATGGAAGAGTTCCGAAGCATTTTTAAATGTAAGCGGAATTCTGAGAACAATGGAATAGTTCCGAAGCATTTTTAAACTTCAGCAGAATTCCGAGAACAATGGAAGAGTTCCGAAGCATACTTAAACTTCAGCGGAATTCCGAGAACAATGGAAGAGTTTCGAAGCATTTTTAAAAGTCAGCGGAATTCCGAGAACAATAGAAGAGTTGTGAAGCAATTTTAAGAGTCAGCGGAATTCCAAGAACAATGGAAGAGTTCCGAAGCATTTTTAAACGTCAGCGGAATTCCGAGAACAATGGAAGATTTCCAAAGCATTTTTAAACTTCAGCGGAATTCCGAGAACAATGGAAGAGTTCCGAAGCATTTTTAAACGTCAGCGGAATTCCGAGAACAATGGAAGAGTTCTGAAGCCTTTTTAAATGTCAGCGGAATTCCGAGAACAATGGAAAAGTTCCGAAGCATTTTTAAATGTCAGCGGAATTCTGAGAACAATGGAAGAGTTCCGAAGCATTTTTAAACTTCAGCAGAATTCCGAGAACAATGGAAGAGTTCCGAAGCATACTTAAACTTCAGCGGAATTCCGAGAACAATGGAAGAGTTTCGAAGCATTTTTAAAAGTCAGCGGAATTCCGAGAACAATAGAAGAGTTGTGAAGCAATTTTAAGAGTCAGCGGAATTCCGAGAACAATGGAAGAGTTCCGAAGCATTTTTAAACGTCAGCGGAATTCCGAGAACAATGGAAGAGTTCTGAAGCATTTTTAAAAGTCAGCGGAATTCTGAGAACAATAGAAGAGTTGTGAAGCATTTTTAAGCGTCAGCGGAATTCCGAGAACAATGGAAGAATTCCGAAGCATTTTTAAACTTCAAAACTTCAGCGGAATTCTTAGAACAATGGAAGAGTTCCAAAGCATTTTTAAAAGTCAGCAGAATTCCAAGAACAATAGAAGGGTACCAAAGCATGTTTAAACTTCAGCGGAATTCTGAGAACAATGTAAGCGTTCCGAAGCATTTTTAAACTTCACCGCAATTCCGAGAACAATGGAAGAGTTCCGAAGCATTTTTAAACGTCAGCGGAATTCCGAGAACAATGGAAGAGTTCCGAAGCATTTTTAAACGTCAGCGGAATTCCGAGAACAATGGAAGAGTTCCGAAGCATTTTTAAACTTCAGCGGAATTTGGAGAACAATCGAAGAGTTCCGAAGCATTTTTAAAAGTCAGCGGAATTCCGAGAACAATGGAAGCTTTGTGAAGCATTTTTAAACGTCAGCGGAATTCCGAGAACAATGGAAGAGTTCTGAAGCATTTTTAAACGTCAGCGGAATTTTGAAAACAATGGAAGATTTCCGAAGCATTTTTAAATGTCAGCGGAATTCTGCGAACACTGGAAGAGTTCCGAAGCATTTTTAAACTTCAGCGGAATTTGGAGAACAATCGAAGAGTTCCGAAGCATTTTTAAAAGTCAGCGGAATTCCGAGAACAATGGAAGCTTTGTGAAGCATTTTTAAACGTCAGCGGAATTCCGAGAACAATGGAAGAGTTCCGAAGCATTTTTAAACGTCAGCGGAATTCCGAGAACAATGGAAGAGTTCTGAAGCCTTTTTAAATGTCAGCAGAATTCCGAGAACAATGGAAGAGTTCCGAAGCATTTTTAAATGTCAGCGGAATTCTGAGAACAATGGAAGAGTTCCGAAGCATTTTTAAACTTCAGCAGAATTCCGAGAACAATCGAAGAGTCCCGAAGCATACTTAAACTTCAGCAGAATTCCGAGAACAATGGAAGAGTTCTGAAGCATTTTTTAAAGTCAGCGGAATAACGAGAACAATGGAAGAGTTGTGAAGTATTTTTAAACGTCAGTGGAATTCCAAGAACAATGGAAGAGTTCCGAAGCATTTTTAAACGTCAGCGGAATTCCGAGAACAATGGAAGAGTTCCGCAGCATTTTTAAATGTAAGCGGAATTCTGAGAACAATGGAAGAGTTCCGAAGCATTTTTAAACTTCAGCAGAATTCCGAGAACAATGGAAGAGTTCCGAAGCATACTTAAACTTCAGCGGAATTCCGAGAACAATGGAAGAGTTTCGAAGCATTTTTAAAAGTCAGCGGAATTCTGAGAACAATAGAAGAGTTGTGAAGCATTTTTAAGCGTCAGCGTAATTCCGAGAACAATGGAAGAGTTCTGAAGCCTTTTTAAATGTCAGCGGAATTCCGAGAACAATGGAAGAGTTCCGAAGCATTTTTAAATGTCAGCGGAATTCTGAGAACAATGGAAGAGTTCCGAAGCATTTTTAAACTTCAGCAGAATTCCGAGAACAATCGAAGAGTTCCGAAGCATACTTAAACTTCAGCAGAATTCCGAGAACAATGGAAGAGTTCTGAAGCATTTTTTAAAGTCAGCGGAATAACGAGAACAATGGAAGAGTTGTGAAGCATTTTTAAACGTCAGTGGAATTCCAAGAACAATGGAAGAGTTCTGAAGCATTTTTAAACGTCAGCGGAATTCCGAGAACAATGGAAGAGTTCCGAAGCATTTTTAAATGTAAGCGGAATTCTGAGAACAATGGAATAGTTCCGAAGCATTTTTAAACTTCAGCAGAATTCCGAGAACAATGGAAGAGTTCCGAAGCATACTTAAACTTCAGCGGAATTCCGAGAACAATGGAAGAGTTTCGAAGCATTTTTAAAAATCAGCGGAATTCCGAGAACAATAGAAGAGTTGTGAAGCAATTTTAAGAGTCAGCGGAATTCCAAGAACAATGGAAGAGTTCCGAAGCATTTTTAAACGTCAGCGGAATTCCGAGAACAATGGAAGAGTTCCGAAGCATTTTTAAACTTCAGCGGAATTCCGAGAACAATGGAAGAGTTCCGAAGCATTTTTAAACGTCAGCGGAATTCCGAGAACAATGGAAGAGTTCTGAAGCCTTTTTAAATGTCAGCGGAATTCCGAGAACAATGGAAAAGTTCCGAAGCATTTTTAAATGTCAGCGGAATTCTGAGAACAATGGAAGAGTTCCGAAGCATTTTTAAACTTCAGCAGAATTCCGAGAACAATGGAAGAGTTCCGAAGCATACTTAAACTTCAGCGGAATTCCGAGAACAATGGAAGAGTTTCGAAGCATTTTTAAAAGTCAGCGGAATTCCGAGAACAATAGAAGAGTTGTGAAGCAATTTTAAGAGTCAGCGGAATTCCGAGAACAATGGAAGAGTTCCGAAGCATTTTTAAACGTCAGCGGAATTCCGAGAACAATGGAAGAGTTCTGAAGCATTTTTAAAAGTCAGCGGAATTCTGAGAACAATAGAAGAGTTGTGAAGCATTTTTAAGCGTCAGCGGAATTCCGAGAACAATGGAAGAATTCCGAAGCATTTTTAAACTTCAAAACTTCAGCGGAATTCTTAGAACAATGGAAGAGTTCCAAAGCATTTTTAAAAGTCAGCAGAATTCCAAGAACAATAGAAGGGTACCAAAGCATGTTTAAACTTCAGCGGAATTCTGAGAACAATGTAAGCGTTCCGAAGCATTTTTAAACTTCACCGCAATTCCGAGAACAATGGAAGAGTTCCGAAGCATTTTTAAACGTCAGCGGAATTCCGAGAACAATGGAAGAGTTCCGAAGCATTTTTAAACGTCAGCGGAATTCCGAGAACAATGGAAGAGTTCCGAAGCATTTTTAAACTTCAGCGGAATTTGGAGAACAATCGAAGAGTTCCGAAGCATTTTTAAAAGTCAGCGGAATTCCGAGAACAATGGAAGCTTTGTGAAGCATTATTAAACGTCAGCGGAATTCCGAGAACAATGGAAGAGTTCTGAAGCATTTTTAAACGTCAGCGGAATTTTGAAAACAATGGAAGATTTCCGAAGCATTTTTAAACGTCAGCGGAATTCTGCGAACACTGGAAGAGTTCCGAAGCATTTTTAAACTTCAGCGGAATTTGGAGAACAATCGAAGAGTTCCGAAGCATTTTTAAAAGTCAGCGGAATTCCGAGAACAATGGAAGCTTTGTGAAGCATTTTTAAACGTCAGCGGAATTCCGAGAACAATGGAAGAGTTCCGAAGCATTTTTAAACATCAGCAGAATTCCGAGAACAATGGAAGAGTTCTGAAGCCTTTTTAAATGTCAGCGGAATTCCGAGAACAATGGAAGAGTTCCGAAGCATTTTTAAATGTCAGCGGAATTCTGAGAACAATGGAAGAGTTCCGAAGCATTTTTAAACTTCAGCAGAATTCCGAGAACAATCGAAGAGTTCCGAAGCATACTTAAACTTCAGCAGAATTCCGAGAACAATGGAAGAGTTCTGAAGCATTTTTTAAAGTCAGCGGAATAACGAGAACAATGGAAGAGTTGTGAAGTATTTTTAAACGTCAGTGGAATTCCAAGAACAATGGAAGAGTTCCGAAGCATTTTTAAACGTCAGCGGAATTCCGAGAACAATGGAAGAGTTCCGAAGCATTTTTAAATGTCAGCGGAATTCTGAGAACAATGGAAGAGTTCCGAAGCATTTTTAAACTTCAGCAGAATTCCGAGAACAATCGAAGAGTTCCGAAGCATACTTAAACTTCAGCAGAATTCCGAGAACAATGGAAGAGTTCTGAAGCATTTTTTAAAGTCAGCGGAATAACGAGAACAATGGAAGAGTTGTGAAGCATTTTTAAACGTCAGTGGAATTCCAAGAACAATGGAAGAGTTCTGAAGCATTTTTAAACGTCAGCGGAATTCCGAGAACAATGGAAGAGTTCCGAAGCATTTTTAAATGTAAGCGGAATTCTGAGAACAATGGAATAGTTCCGAAGCATTTTTAAACTTCAGCAGAATTCCGAGAACAATGGAAGAGTTCCGAAGCATACTTAAACTTCAGCGGAATTCCGAGAACAATGGAAGAGTTTCGAAGCATTTTTAAAAATCAGCGGAATTCCGAGAACAATAGAAGAGTTGTGAAGCAATTTTAAGAGTCAGCGGAATTCCAAGAACAATGGAAGAGTTCCGAAGCATTTTTAAACGTCAGCGGAATTCCGAGAACAATGGAAGAGTTCCGAAGCATTTTTAAACTTCAGCGGAATTCCGAGAACAATGGAAGAGTTCCGAAGCATTTTTAAACGTCAGCGGAATTCCGAGAACAATGGAAGAGTTCTGAAGCCTTTTTAAATGTCAGCGGAATTCCGAGAACAATGGAAAAGTTCCGAAGCATTTTTAAATGTCAGCGGAATTCTGAGAACAATGGAAGAGTTCCGAAGCATTTTTAAACTTCAGCAGAATTCCGAGAACAATGGAAGAGTTCCGAAGCATACTTAAACTTCAGCGGAATTCCGAGAACAATGGAAGAGTTTCGAAGCATTTTTAAAAGTCAGCGGAATTCCGAGAACAATAGAAGAGTTGTGAAGCAATTTTAAGAGTCAGCGGAATTCCGAGAACAATGGAAGAGTTCCGAAGCATTTTTAAACGTCAGCGGAATTCCGAGAACAATGGAAGAGTTCTGAAGCATTTTTAAAAGTCAGCGGAATTCTGAGAACAATAGAAGAGTTGTGAAGCATTTTTAAGCGTCAGCGGAATTCCGAGAACAATGGAAGAATTCCGAAGCATTTTTAAACTTCAAAACTTCAGCGGAATTCTTAGAACAATGGAAGAGTTCCAAAGCATTTTTAAAAGTCAGCAGAATTCCAAGAACAATAGAAGGGTACCAAAGCATGTTTAAACTTCAGCGGAATTCTGAGAACAATGTAAGCGTTCCGAAGCATTTTTAAACTTCACCGCAATTCCGAGAACAATGGAAGAGTTCCGAAGCATTTTTAAACGTCAGCGGAATTCCGAGAACAATGGAAGAGTTCCGAAGCATTTTTAAACGTCAGCGGAATTCCGAGAACAATGGAAGAGTTCCGAAGCATTTTTAAACTTCAGCGGAATTTGGAGAACAATCGAAGAGTTCCGAAGCATTTTTAAAAGTCAGCGGAATTCCGAGAACAATGGAAGCTTTGTGAAGCATTATTAAACGTCAGCGGAATTCCGAGAACAATGGAAGAGTTCTGAAGCATTTTTAAACGTCAGCGGAATTTTGAAAACAATGGAAGATTTCCGAAGCATTTTTAAACGTCAGCGGAATTCTGCGAACACTGGAAGAGTTCCGAAGCATTTTTAAACTTCAGCGGAATTTGGAGAACAATCGAAGAGTTCCGAAGCATTTTTAAAAGTCAGCGGAATTCCGAGAACAATGGAAGCTTTGTGAAGCATTTTTAAACGTCAGCGGAATTCCGAGAACAATGGAAGAGTTCCGAAGCATTTTTAAACATCAGCGGAATTCCGAGAACAATGGAAGAGTTCTGAAGCCTTTTTAAATGTCAGCGGAATTCCGAGAACAATGGAAGAGTTCCGAAGCATTTTTAAATGTCAGCGGAATTCTGAGAACAATGGAAGAGTTCCGAAGCATTTTTAAACTTCAGCAGAATTCCGAGAACAATCGAAGAGTTCCGAAGCATACTTAAACTTCAGCAGAATTCCGAGAACAATGGAAGAGTTCTGAAGCATTTTTTAAAGTCAGCGGAATAACGAGAACAATGGAAGAGTTGTGAAGTATTTTTAAACGTCAGTGGAATTCCAAGAACAATGGAAGAGTTCCGAAGCATTTTTAAACGTCAGCGGAATTCCGAGAACAATGGAAGAGTTCCGAAGCATTTTTAAATGTAAGCGGAATTCTGAGAACAATGGAAGAGTTCCGAAGCATTTTTAAACTTCAGCAGAATTCCGAGAACAATGGAAGAGTTCCGAAGCATACTTAAACTTCAGCGGAATTCCGAGAACAATGGAAGAGTTTCGAAGCATTTTTAAAAGTCAGCGGAATTCCGAGAACAATAGAAGAGTTGTGAAGCAATTTTAAGAGTCAGCGGAATTCAGAGAACAATGGAACAGTTCCGAAGCATTTTTAAACATCAGCGGAATTCCGAGAACAATGGAAGAGTTCCGAAGCATTTTTAAACTTCAGCGGAATTTGGAGAACAATCGAAGAGTTCCGAAGCATTTTTAAATGTCAGCGGAATTCCGAGAACAATGGAAGCTTTGAGAAGCATTTTTAAACGTCAGCGGAATTCCGAGAACAATGGAAGAGTTCCGAAGCATTTTTAAACGTCAGCGGAATTCCGAGAACAATGGAAGAGTTCTGAAGCCTTTTTAAATGTCAGCGGAATTCCGAGAACAATGGAAAAGTTCCGAAGCATTTTTAAATGTCAGCGGAATTCTGAGAACAATGGAAGAGTTCCGAAGCATTTTTAAACTTCAGCAGAATTCCGAGAACAATGGAAGAGTTCCGAAGCATACTTAAACTTCAGCGGAATTCCGAGAACAATGGAAGAGCTTCGAAGCATTTTTAAAAGTCAGCGGAATTCCGAGAACAATAGAAGAGTTGTGAAGCAATTTTAAGAGTCAGTGGAATTCCGAGAACAATGGAAGAGTTCCGAAGCATTTTTAAACGTCAGCGGAATTCCGAGAACAATGGAAGAGTTCTGAAGCATTTTTAAAAGTCAGCGGAATTCTGAGAACAATAGAAGAGTTGTGAAGCATTTTTAAGCGTCAGCGGAGTTCCGAGAACAATGGAAGAATTCCGAAGCATTTTTAAACTTCAAAACTTCAGCGGAATTCTTAGAACAATGGAAGAGTTCCAAAGCATTTTTAAAAGTCAGCAGAATTCCGAGAACAAAAGAAGGGTACCAAAGCATGTTTAAACTTCAGCGGAATTCTGAGAACAATGTAAGCGTTCCGAAGCATTTTTAAACTTCACCGCAATTCCGAGAACAATGGAAGAGTTCCGAAGCATTTTTAAACGTCAGCGGAATTCCGAGAACAATGGAAGAGTTCCGAAGCATTTTTAAACTTCACCGGAATTCCGAGAACAATGGAAGAGTTCCGAAGCATTTTTAAACTTCAGCGGAATTTGGAGAACAATCGAAGAGTTCCGAAGCATTTTTAAAAGTCAGCGGAATTCCGAGAACAATGGAAGCTTTGTGAAGCATTTTTAAACGTCAGCGGAATTCCGAGAACAATGGAAGAGTTCCGAAGCATTTTTAAACGTCAGCGGAATTCCGAGAACAATGGAAGAGTTCTGAAGCCTTTTTAAATGTCAGCGGAATTCCGAGAACAATGGAAAAGTTCCGATGCATTTTTAAATGTCAGCGGAATTCTGAGAACAATGGAAGAGTTCCGAAGCATACTTAAACTTCAGCGGAATTCCGAGAACAATGGAAGAGTTTCGAAGCATTTTTAAAAGTCAGCGGAATTCCGAGAACAATAGAAGAGTTGTGAAGCAATTTTAAGAGTCAGCGGAATTCCGAGAACAATGGAAGAGTTCCGAAGCATTTTTAAACGTCAGCGGAATTCCGAGAACAATGGAAGAGTTCTGAAGCATTTTTAAAAGTCAGCGGAATTCTGAGAACAATAGAAGAGTTGTGAAGCATTTTTAAGCGTCAGCGGAATTCCGAGAACAATGGAAGAGTTCTGAAGCCTTTTTAAATGTCAGCGGAATTCCGAGAACAATGGAAGAGTTCCGAAGCATTTTTAAATGTCAGCGGAATTCTGAGAACAATGGAAGAGTTCCGAAGCATTTTTAAACGTCAGCGGAATTCCGAGAACAATGGAAGAGTTCCGAAGCATTTTTAAACTTCAGCGGAATTCCGAGAACAATGGAAGAGTTCCGAAGCATTTTTAAACGTCAGCGGAATTCCGAGAACAATGGAAGAGTTCTGAAGCCTTTTTAAATGTCAGCGGAATTCCGAGAACAATGGAAAAGTTCCGAAGCATTTTTAAATGTCAGCGGAATTCTGAGAACAATGGAAGAGTTCCGAAGCATTTTTAAACTTCAGCAGAATTTCGAGAACAATGGAAGAGTTCCGAAGCATACTTAAACTTCAGCGGAATTCCGAGAACAATGGAAGAGTTTCGAAGCATTTTTAAAAGTCAGCGGAATTCCGAGAACAATAGAAGAGTTGTGAAGCAATTTTAAGAGTCAGCGGAATTCCGAGAACAATGGAAGAGTTCCGAAGCATTTTTAAACGTCAGCGGAATTCCGAGAACAATGGAAGAGTTCTGAAGCATTTTTAAAAGTCAGCGGAATTCTGAGAACAATAGAAGAGTTGTGAAGCATTTTTAAGCGTCAGCGGAATTCCGAGTACAATGGAAGAATTCCGAAGCATTTTTAAACTTCAAAACTTCAGCAGAATTCTTAGAACAATGGAAGAGTTCCAAAGCATTTTTAAAAGTCAGCAGAATTCCAAGAACAATAGAAGGGTACCAAAGCATGTTTAAACTTCAGCGGAATTCTGAGAACAATGTAAGCATTCCGAAGCATTTTTAAACTTCACCGCAATTCCGAGAACAATGGAAGAGTTCCGAAGCATTTTTAAACGTCAGCGGAATTCCGAGAACAATGGAAGAGTTCCGAAGCATTTTTAAACTTCAGCAGAATTCCGAGAACAATGGAAGAGTTCCGAAGCATACTTAAACTTCAGCGGAATTCCGAGAACAATGGAAGAGTTTCGAAGCATTTTTAAAAGTCAGCGGAATTCCGAGAACAATAGAAGAGTTGTGAAGCAATTTTAAGAGTCAGCGGAATTCCGAGAACAATGGAAGAGTTCCGAAGCATTTTTAAACGTCAGCGGAATTCCGAGAACAATGGAAGAGTTCTGAAGCATTTTTAAAAGTCAGCGGAATTCTGAGAACAATAGAAGAGTTGTGAAGCATTTTTAAGCGTCAGCGGAGTTCCGAGAACAATGGAAGAATTCCGAAGCATTTTTAAACTTCAAAACTTCAGCGGAATTCTTAGAACAATGGAAGAGTTCCAAAGCATTTTTAAAAGTCAGTAGAATTCCGAGAACAAAAGAAGGGTACCAAAGCATGTTTAAACTTCAGCGGAATTCTGAGAACAATGTAAGCGTTCCGAAGCATTTTTAAACTTCACCGCAATTCCGAGAACAATGGAAGAGTTCCGAAGCATTTTTAAACGTCAGCGGAATTCCGAGAACAATGGAAGAGTTCCGAAGCATTTTTAAACTTCACCGGAATTCCGAGAACAATGGAAGAGTTCCGAAGCATTTTTAAACTTCAGCGGAATTTGGAGAACAATCGAAGAGTTCCGAAGCATTTTTAAAAGTCAGCGGAATTCCGAGAACAATGGAAGCTTTGTGAAGCATTTTTAAACGTCAGCGGAATTCCGAGAACAATGGAAGAGTTCCGAAGCATTTTTAAACGTCAGCGGAATTCCGAGAACAATGGAAAAGTTCCGATGCATTTTTAAATGTCAGCGGAATTCTGAGAACAATGGAAGAGTTCCGAAGCATACTTAAACTTCAGCGGAATTCCGAGAACAATGGAAGAGTTTCGAAGCATTTTTAAAAGTCAGCGGAATTCCGAGAACAATAGAAGAGTTGTGAAGCAATTTTAAGAGTCAGCGGAATTCCGAGAACAATGGAAGTGTTCCGAAGCATTTTTAAACGTCAGCGGAATTCCGAGAACAATGGAAGAGTTCTGAAGCATTTTTAAAAGTCAGCGGAATTCTGAGAACAATAGAAGAGTTGTGAAGCATTTTTAAGCGTCAGCGGAATTCCGAGAACAATGGAAGAGTTCTGAAGCCTTTTTAAATGTCAGCGGAATTCCGAGAACAATGGAAGAGTTCCGAAGCATTTTTAAATGTCAGCGGAATTCTGAGAACAATGGAAGAGTTCCGAAGCATTTTTAAACGTCAGCGGAATTCCGAGAACAATGGAAGAGTTCCGAAGCATTTTTAAACTTCAGCGGAATTCCGAGAACAATGGAAGAGTTCCGAAGCATTTTTAAACGTCAGCGGAATTCCGAGAACAATGGAAGAGTTCTGAAGACTTTTTAAATGTCAGCGGAATTCCGAGAACAATGGAAAAGTTCCGAAGCATTTTTAAATGTCAGCGGAATTCTGAGAACAATGGGAGAGTTCCGAAGCTTTTTAAACTTCAGCAGAATTCCGAGAACAATGGAAGAGTTCCGAAGCATACTTAAACTTCAGCGGAATTCCGAGAACAACGGAAGAG
Organism: Phyllobates terribilis; assembly: GCF_046119375.1. Lineage (NCBI taxonomy): Eukaryota > Metazoa > Chordata > Amphibia > Anura > Dendrobatidae > Phyllobates > Phyllobates terribilis. Next base: position 5,566,247 of record NW_027362788.1, on the reverse strand, counting down.
TTTCGAAGCATTTTTAAAAGTCAGCGGAATTCCGAGAACAATAGAAGAGTTGTGAAGCAATTTTAAGAGTCAGCGGAATTCTGAGAACAATGGAAGAGTTCCGAAGCATTTTTAAACGTCAGCGGAATTCCGAGAACAATGGAAGAGTTCTGAAGCATTTTTAAAAGTCAGCGGAATTCTGAGAACAATAGAAGAGTTGTGAAGCATTTTTAAGCGTCAGCGGAATTCCGAGTACAATGGAAGAATTCCGAAGCATTTTTAAACTTCAAAACTTCAGCGGAATTCTTAGAACAATGGAAGAGTTCCAAAGCATTTTTAAAAGTCAGCAGAATTCCAAGAACAATAGAAGGGTACCAAAGCATGCTTAAACTTCAGCGGAATTCTGAGAACAATGTAAGCGTTCCGAAGCATTTTTAAACTTCACCGCAATTCCGAGAACAATGGAAGAGTTCCGAAGCATTTTTAAACGTCAGCGGAATTCCGAGAACAATGGAAGAGTTCCGAAGCATTTTTAAACGTCAGCGGAATTCCGAGAACAATGGAAGAGTTCCGAAGCATTTTTAAATGTAAGCGGAATTCTGAGAACAATGGAAGAGTTCCGAAGCATTTTTAAACTTCAGCAGAATTCCGAGAACAATGGAAGAGTTCCGAAGCATACTTAAACTTCAGCGGAATTCCGAGAACAATGGAAGAGTTTCGAAGCACTTTTAAAAGTCAGCGGAATTCCGAGAACAATAGAAGAGTTGTGAAGCAATTTTAAGAGTCAGCGGAATTCCGAGAACAATGGAAGAGTTCCGAAGCATTTTTAAACGTCAGCGGAATTCCGAGAACAATGGAAGAGTTCCGAAGCATTTTTAAACTTCAGCGGAATTTGGAGAACAATCGAAGAGTTCCGAAGCATTTTTAAAAGTCAGCGGAATTCCGAGAACAATGGAAGCTTTGTGAAGCATTTTTAAACGTCAGCGGAATTCTGAGAACAATGGAAGAGTTCCGAAGCATTTTTAAACGTCAGCGGAATTCCGAGAACAATGGAAGAGTTCTGAAGCCTTTTTAAATGTCAGCGGAATTCCGAGAACAATGGAAAAGTTCCGAAGCATTTTTAAATGTCAGCGGAATTCTGAGAACAATGGAAGAGTTCCGAAGCATTTTTAAACTTCAGCAGAATTCCGAGAACAATCGAAGAGTTCCGAAGCATACTTAAACTTCAGCGGAATTCCGAGAACAATGGAAGAGTTCCGAAGCATTTTTAAACTTCAGCGGAATTTGGAGAACAATCGAAGAGTTCCGAAGCATTTTTAAATGTCAGCGGAATTCCGAGAACAATGGAAGCTTTGAGAAGCATTTTTAAACGTCAGCGGAATTCCGAGAACAATGGAAGAGTTCCGAAGCATTTTTAAACGTCAGCGGAATTCCGAGAACAATGGAAGAGTTCTGAAGCCTTTTTAAATGTCAGCGGAATTCCGAGAACAATGGAAAAGTTCCGAAGCATTTTTAAATGTCAGCGGAATTCTGAGAACAATGGAAGAGTTCCGAAGCATTTTTAAACTTCAGCAGAATTCCGAGAACAATGGAAGAGTTCCGAAGCATCCTTAAACTTCAGCGGAATTCCGAGAACAATGGAAGAGTTTCGAAGCATTTTTAAAAGTCAGCGGAATTCCGAGAACAATAGAAGAGTTGTGAAGCAATTTTAAGAGTCAGCGGAATTCCGAGAACAATGGAAGAGTTCCGAAGCATTTTTAAACGTCAGCGGAATTCCGAGAACAATGGAAGAGTTCTGAAGCATTTTTAAAAGTCAGCGGAATTCTGAGAACAATGGAAGAGTTCCGAAGCATTTTTAAACTTCAGCAGAATTCCGAGAACAATGGAAGAGTTCCGAAGCATACTTAAACTTCAGCGGAATTCCGAGAACAATGGAAGAGTTTCGAAGCATTTTTAAAAGTCAGCGGAATTCCGAGAACAATAGAAGAGTTGTGAAGCAATTTTAAGAGTCAGCGGAATTCCGAGAACAATGGAAGAGTTCCGAAGCATTTTTAAACGTCAGCGGAATTCCGAGAACAATGGAAGAGTTCTGAAGCATTTTTAAAAGTCAGCGGAATTCTGAGAACAATAGAAGAGTTGTGAAGCATTTTTAAGCGTCAGCGGAATTCCGAGTACAATGGAAGAATTCCGAAGCATTTTTAAACTTCAAAACTTCAGCAGAATTCTTAGAACAATGGAAGAGTTCCAAAGCATTTTTAAAAGTCAGCAGAATTCCAAGAACAATAGAAGGGTACCAAAGCATGTTTAAACTTCAGCGGAATTCTGAGAACAATGTAAGCGTTCCGAAGCATTTTTAAACTTCACCGCAATTCCGAGAACAATGGAAGAGTTCCGAAGCATTTTTAAACGTCAGCGGAATTCCGAGAACAATGGAAGAGTTCCGAAGCATTTTTAAACTTCACCGGAATTCCGAGAACAATGGAAGAGTTCCGAAGCATTTTTAAACTTCAGCGGAATTTGGAGAACAATCGAAGAGTTCCGAAGCATTTTTAAAAGTCAGCGGAATTCCGAGAACAATGGAAGCTTTGTGAAGCATTTTTAAACGTCAGCGGAATTCCGAGAACAATGGAAGAGTTCCGAAGCATTTTTAAACGTCAGCGGAATTCCGAGAACAATGGAAGAGTTCTGAAGCCTTTTTAAATGTCAGCGGAATTCCGAGAACAATGGAAAAGTTCCGATGCATTTTTAAATGTCAGCGGAATTCTGAGAACAATGGAAGAGTTCCGAAGCATACTTAAACTTCAGCGGAATTCCGAGAACAATGGAAGAGTTTCGAAGCATTTTTAAAAGTCAGCGGAATTCCGAGAACAATAGAAGAGTTGTGAAGCAATTTTAAGAGTCAGCGGAATTCCGAGAACAATGGAAGAGTTCCGAAGCATTTTTAAACGTCAGCGGAATTCCGAGAACAATGGAAGAGTTCTGAAGCATTTTTAAAAGTCAGCGGAATTCTGAGAACAATAGAAGAGTTGTGAAGCATTTTTAAGCGTCAGCGGAATTCCGAGAACAATGGAAGAGTTCTGAAGCCTTTTTAAATGTCAGCGGAATTCCGAGAACAATGGAAGAGTTCCGAAGCATTTTTAAATGTCAGCGGAATTCTGAGAACAATGGAAGAGTTCCGAAGCATTTTTAAACGTCAGCGGAATTCCGAGAACAATGGAAGAGTTCCGAAGCATTTTTAAACTTCAGCGGAATTCCGAGAACAATGGAAGAGTTCCGAAGCATTTTTAAACGTCAGCGGAATTCCGAGAACAATGGAAGAGTTCTGAAGCCTTTTTAAATGTCAGCGGAATTCCGAGAACAATGGAAAAGTTCCGAAGCATTTTTAAATGTCAGCGGAATTCTGAGAACAATGGAAGAGTTCCGAAGCATTTTTAAACTTCAGCAGAATTTCGAGAACAATGGAAGAGTTCCGAAGCATACTTAAACTTCAGCGGAATTCCGAGAACAATGGAAGAGTTTCGAAGCATTTTTAAAAGTCAGCGGAATTCCGAGAACAATAGAAGAGTTGTGAAGCAATTTTAAGAGTCAGCGGAATTCCGAGAACAATGGAAGAGTTCCGAAGCATTTTTAAACGTCAGCGGAATTCCGAGAACAATGGAAGAGTTCTGAAGCATTTTTAAAAGTCAGCGGAATTCTGAGAACAATAGAAGAGTTGTGAAGCATTTTTAAGCGTCAGCGGAATTCCGAGTACAATGGAAGAATTCCGAAGCATTTTTAAACTTCAAAACTTCAGCAGAATTCTTAGAACAATGGAAGAGTTCCAAAGCATTTTTAAAAGTCAGCAGAATTCCAAGAACAATAGAAGGGTACCAAAGCATGTTTAAACTTCAGCGGAATTCTGAGAACAATGTAAGCATTCCGAAGCATTTTTAAACTTCACCGCAATTCCGAGAACAATGGAAGAGTTCCGAAGCATTTTTAAACGTCAGCGGAATTCCGAGAACAATGGAAGAGTTCCGAAGCATTTTTAAACTTCAGCAGAATTCCGAGAACAATGGAAGAGTTCCGAAGCATACTTAAACTTCAGCGGAATTCCGAGAACAATGGAAGAGTTTCGAAGCATTTTTAAAAGTCAGCGGAATTCCGAGAACAATAGAAGAGTTGTGAAGCAATTTTAAGAGTCAGCGGAATTCCGAGAACAATGGAAGAGTTCCGAAGCATTTTTAAACGTCAGCGGAATTCCGAGAACAATGGAAGAGTTCTGAAGCATTTTTAAAAGTCAGCGGAATTCTGAGAACAATAGAAGAGTTGTGAAGCATTTTTAAGCGTCAGCGGAGTTCCGAGAACAATGGAAGAATTCCGAAGCATTTTTAAACTTCAAAACTTCAGCGGAATTCTTAGAACAATGGAAGAGTTCCAAAGCATTTTTAAAAGTCAGTAGAATTCCGAGAACAAAAGAAGGGTACCAAAGCATGTTTAAACTTCAGCGGAATTCTGAGAACAATGTAAGCGTTCCGAAGCATTTTTAAACTTCACCGCAATTCCGAGAACAATGGAAGAGTTCCGAAGCATTTTTAAACGTCAGCGGAATTCCGAGAACAATGGAAGAGTTCCGAAGCATTTTTAAACTTCACCGGAATTCCGAGAACAATGGAAGAGTTCCGAAGCATTTTTAAACTTCAGCGGAATTTGGAGAACAATCGAAGAGTTCCGAAGCATTTTTAAAAGTCAGCGGAATTCCGAGAACAATGGAAGCTTTGTGAAGCATTTTTAAACGTCAGCGGAATTCCGAGAACAATGGAAGAGTTCCGAAGCATTTTTAAACGTCAGCGGAATTCCGAGAACAATGGAAAAGTTCCGATGCATTTTTAAATGTCAGCGGAATTCTGAGAACAATGGAAGAGTTCCGAAGCATACTTAAACTTCAGCGGAATTCCGAGAACAATGGAAGAGTTTCGAAGCATTTTTAAAAGTCAGCGGAATTCCGAGAACAATAGAAGAGTTGTGAAGCAATTTTAAGAGTCAGCGGAATTCCGAGAACAATGGAAGTGTTCCGAAGCATTTTTAAACGTCAGCGGAATTCCGAGAACAATGGAAGAGTTCTGAAGCATTTTTAAAAGTCAGCGGAATTCTGAGAACAATAGAAGAGTTGTGAAGCATTTTTAAGCGTCAGCGGAATTCCGAGAACAATGGAAGAGTTCTGAAGCCTTTTTAAATGTCAGCGGAATTCCGAGAACAATGGAAGAGTTCCGAAGCATTTTTAAATGTCAGCGGAATTCTGAGAACAATGGAAGAGTTCCGAAGCATTTTTAAACGTCAGCGGAATTCCGAGAACAATGGAAGAGTTCCGAAGCATTTTTAAACTTCAGCGGAATTCCGAGAACAATGGAAGAGTTCCGAAGCATTTTTAAACGTCAGCGGAATTCCGAGAACAATGGAAGAGTTCTGAAGACTTTTTAAATGTCAGCGGAATTCCGAGAACAATGGAAAAGTTCCGAAGCATTTTTAAATGTCAGCGGAATTCTGAGAACAATGGGAGAGTTCCGAAGCTTTTTAAACTTCAGCAGAATTCCGAGAACAATGGAAGAGTTCCGAAGCATACTTAAACTTCAGCGGAATTCCGAGAGCAACGGAAGAGTTTCGAAGCATTTTTAAAAGTCAGCGGAATTCCGAGAACAATAGAAGAGTTGTGAAGCAATTTTAAGAGTCAGCGGAATTCTGAGAACAATGGAAGAGTTCCGAAGCATTTTTAAACGTCAGCGGAATTCCGAGAACAATGGAAGAGTTCTGAAGCATTTTTAAAAGTCAGCGGAATTCTGAGAACAATAGAAGAGTTGTGAAGCATTTTTAAGCGTCAGCGGAATTCCGAGTACAATGGAAGAATTCCGAAGCATTTTTAAACTTCAAAACTTCAGCGGAATTCTTAGAACAATGGAAGAGTTCCAAAGCATTTTTAAAAGTCAGCAGAATTCCAAGAACAATAGAAGGGTACCAAAGCATGCTTAAACTTCAGCGGAATTCTGAGAACAATGTAAGCGTTCCGAAGCATTTTTAAACTTCACCGCAATTCCGAGAACAATGGAAGAGTTCCGAAGCATTTTTAAACGTCAGCGGAATTCCGAGAACAATGGAAGAGTTCCGAAGCATTTTTAAACGTCAGCGGAATTCCGAGAACAATGGAAGAGTTCCGAAGCATTTTTAAATGTAAGCGGAATTCTGAGAACAATGGAAGAGTTCCGAAGCATTTTTAAACTTCAGCAGAATTCCGAGAACAATGGAAGAGTTCCGAAGCATACTTAAACTTCAGCGGAATTCCGAGAACAATGGAAGAGTTTCGAAGCACTTTTAAAAGTCAGCGGAATTCCGAGAACAATAGAAGAGTTGTGAAGCAATTTTAAGAGTCAGCGGAATTCCGAGAACAATGGAAGAGTTCCGAAGCATTTTTAAACGTCAGCGGAATTCCGAGAACAATGGAAGAGTTCCGAAGCATTTTTAAACTTCAGCGGAATTTGGAGAACAATCGAAGAGTTCCGAAGCATTTTTAAAAGTCAGCGGAATTCCGAGAACAATGGAAGCTTTGTGAAGCATTTTTAAACGTCAGCGGAATTCTGAGAACAATGGAAGAGTTCCGAAGCATTTTTAAACGTCAGCGGAATTCCGAGAACAATGGAAGAGTTCTGAAGCCTTTTTAAATGTCAGCGGAATTCCGAGAACAATGGAAAAGTTCCGAAGCATTTTTAAATGTCAGCGGAATTCTGAGAACAATGGAAGAGTTCCGAAGCATTTTTAAACTTCAGCAGAATTCCGAGAACAATCGAAGAGTTCCGAAGCATACTTAAACTTCAGCGGAATTCCGAGAACAATGGAAGAGTTCCGAAGCATTTTTAAACTTCAGCGGAATTTGGAGAACAATCGAAGAGTTCCGAAGCATTTTTAAATGTCAGCGGAATTCCGAGAACAATGGAAGCTTTGAGAAGCATTTTTAAACGTCAGCGGAATTCCGAGAACAATGGAAGAGTTCCGAAGCATTTTTAAACGTCAGCGGAATTCCGAGAACAATGGAAGAGTTCTGAAGCCTTTTTAAATGTCAGCGGAATTCCGAGAACAATGGAAAAGTTCCGAAGCATTTTTAAATGTCAGCGGAATTCTGAGAACAATGGAAGAGTTCCGAAGCATTTTTAAACTTCAGCAGAATTCCGAGAACAATGGAAGAGTTCCGAAGCATCCTTAAACTTCAGCGGAATTCCGAGAACAATGGAAGAGTTTCGAAGCATTTTTAAAAGTCAGCGGAATTCCGAGAACAATAGAAGAGTTGTGAAGCAATTTTAAGAGTCAGCGGAATTCCGAGAACAATGGAAGAGTTCCGAAGCATTTTTAAACGTCAGCGGAATTCCGAGAACAATGGAAGAGTTCTGAAGCATTTTTAAAAGTCAGCGGAATTCTGAGAACAATGGAAGAGTTCCGAAGCATTTTTAAACTTCAGCAGAATTCCGAGAACAATGGAAGAGTTCCGAAGCATACTTAAACTTCAGCGGAATTCCGAGAACAATGGAAGAGTTTCGAAGCATTTTTAAAAGTCAGCGGAATTCCGAGAACAATAGAAGAGTTGTGAAGCAATTTTAAGAGTCAGCGGAATTCCGAGAACAATGGAAGAGTTCCGAAGCATTTTTAAACGTCAGCGGAATTCCGAGAACAATGGAAGAGTTCTGAAGCATTTTTAAAAGTCAGCGGAATTCTGAGAACAATAGAAGAGTTGTGAAGCATTTTTAAGCGTCAGCGGAATTCCGAGTACAATGGAAGAATTCCGAAGCATTTTTAAACTTCAAAACTTCAGCAGAATTCTTAGAACAATGGAAGAGTTCCAAAGCATTTTTAAAAGTCAGCAGAATTCCAAGAACAATAGAAGGGTACCAAAGCATGTTTAAACTTCAGCGGAATTCTGAGAACAATGTAAGCATTCCGAAGCATTTTTAAACTTCACCGCAATTCCGAGAACAATGGAAGAGTTCCGAAGCATTTTTAAACGTCAGCGGAATTCCGAGAACAATGGAAGAGTTCCGAAGCATTTTTAAACTTCACCGGAATTCCGAGAACAATGGAAGAGTTCCGAAGCATTTTTAAACTTCAGCGGAATTTGGAGAACAATCGAAGAGTTCCGAAGCATTTTTAAAAGTCAGCGGAATTCCGAGAACAATGGAAGCTTTGTGAAGCATTTTTAAACGTCAGCGGAATTCCGAGAACAATGGAAGAGTTCCGAAGCATTTTTAAACGTCAGCGGAATTCCGAGAACAATGGAAAAGTTCCGATGCATTTTTAAATGTCAGCGGAATTCTGAGAACAATGGAAGAGTTCCGAAGCATACTTAAACTTCAGCGGAATTCCGAGAACAATGGAAGAGTTTCGAAGCATTTTTAAAAGTCAGCGGAATTCCGAGAACAATGGAAGAGTTCTGAAGCATTTTTAAAAGTCAGCGGAATTCTGAGAACAATAGAAGAGTTGTGAAGCATTTTTAAGCGTCAGCGGAATTCCGAGTACAATGGAAGAATTCCGAAGCATTTTTAAACTTCAAAACTTCAGCGGAATTCTTAGAACAATGGAAGAGTTCCAAAGCATTTTTAAAAGTCAGCAGAATTCCAAGAACAATAGAAGGGTACCAAAGCATGCTTAAACTTCAGCGGAATTCTGAGAACAATGTAAGCGTTCCGAAGCATTTTTAAACTTCACCGCAATTCCGAGAACAACGGAAGAGTTCCGAAGCATTTTTAAACGTCAGCGGAATTCCGAGAACAATGGAAGAGTTCCGAAGCATTTTTAAACGTCAGCGGAATTCCGAGAACAATGGAAGAGTTCCGAAGCATTTTTAAATGTAAGCGGAATTCTGAGAACAATGGAAGAGTTCCGAAGCATTTTTAAACTTCAGCAGAATTCCGAGAACAATGGAAGAGTTTCGAAGCACTTTTAAAAGTCAGCGGAATTCCGAGAACAATAGAAGAGTTGTGAAGCAATTTTAAGAGTCAGCGGAATTCCGAGAACAATGGAAGAGTTCCGAAGCATTTTTAAACGTCAGCGGAATTCCGAGAACAATGGAAGAGTTCCGAAGCATTTTTAAACTTCAGCGGAATTTGGAGAACAATCGAAGAGTTCCGAAGCATTTTTAAAAGTCAGCGGAATTCCGAGAACAATGGAAGCTTTGTGAAGCATTTTTAAACGTCAGCGGAATTCTGAGAACAATGGAAGAGTTCCGAAGCATTTTTAAACGTCAGCGGAATTCCGAGAACAATGGAAGAGTTCTGAAGCCTTTTTAAATGTCAGCGGAATTCCGAGAACAATGGAAAAGTTCCGAAGCATTTTTAAATGTCAGCGGAATTCTGAGAACAATGGAAGAGTTCCGAAGCATTTTTAAACTTCAGCAGAATTCCGAGAACAATCGAAGAGTTCCGAAGCATACTTAAACTTCAGCGGAATTCCGAGAACAATGGAAGAGTTCCGAAGCATTTTTAAACTTCAGCGGAATTTGGAGAACAATCGAAGAGTTCCGAAGCATTTTTAAATGTCAGCGGAATTCCGAGAACAATGGAAGCTTTGAGAAGCATTTTTAAACGTCAGCGGAATTCCGAGAACAATGGAAGAGTTCCGAAGCATTTTTAAACGTCAGCGGAATTCCGAGAACAATGGAAGAGTTCTGAAGCCTTTTTAAATGTCAGCGGAATTCCGAGAACAATGGAAAAGTTCCGAAGCATTTTTAAATGTCAGCGGAATTCTGAGAACAATGGAAGAGTTCCGAAGCATTTTTAAACTTCAGCAGAATTCCGAGAACAATGGAAGAGTTCCGAAGCATCCTTAAACTTCAGCGGAATTCCGAGAACAATGGAAGAGTTTCGAAGCATTTTTAAAAGTCAGCGGAATTCCGAGAACAATAGAAGAGTTGTGAAGCAATTTTAAGAGTCAGCGGAATTCCGAGAACAATGGAAGAGTTCCGAAGCATTTTTAAACGTCAGCGGAATTCCGAGAACAATGGAAGAGTTCTGAAGCATTTTTAAAAGTCAGCGGAATTCTGAGAACAATGGAAGAGTTCCGAAGCATTTTTAAACTTCAGCAGAATTCCGAGAACAATGGAAGAGTTCCGAAGCATACTTAAACTTCAGCGGAATTCCGAGAACAATGGAAGAGTTTCGAAGCATTTTTAAAAGTCAGCGGAATTCCGAGAACAATAGAAGAGTTGTGAAGCAATTTTAAGAGTCAGCGGAATTCCGAGAACAATGGAAGAGTTCCGAAGCATTTTTAAACGTCAGCGGAATTCCGAGAGCAATGGAAGAGTTCCGAAGCATTTTTAAACTTCAGCGGAATTTGGAGAACAATCGAAGAGTTCCGAAGCATTTTTAAAAGTCAGCGGAATTCCGAGAACAATGGAAGCTTTGTGAAGCATTTTTAAACGTCAGCGGAATTCTGAGAACAATGGAAGAGTTCCGAAGCATTTTTAAACGTCAGCGGAATTCCGAGAACAATGGAAGAGTTCTGAAGCCTTTTTAAATGTCAGCGGAATTCCGAGAACAATGGAAAAGTTCCGAAGCAATTTTAAATGTCAGCGGAATTCTGAGAACAATGGAAGAGTTCCGAAGCATTTTTAAACTTCAGCAGAATTCGAGAACAATGGAAGAGTTCCGAAGCATCCTTAAACTTCAGCGGAATTCCGAGAACAATGGAAGAGTTCCGAAGCATTTTTAAACGTCAGCGGAATTCCGAGAACAATGGAAGAGTTCTGAAGCATTTTTAAACGTCAGCGGAATTTTGAAAACAATGGAAGATTTCCGAAGCATTTTTAAACGTCAGCGGAATTCTGCGAACACTGGAAGAGTTCCGAAGCATTTTTAAACTTCAGCGGAATTTGGAGAACAATCGAAGAGTTCCGAAGCATTTTTAAAAGTCAGCGGAATTCCGAGAACAATGGAAGCTTTGAGAAGCATTTTTAAACGTCAGCGGAATTCCGAGAACAATGGAAGAGTTCCGAAGCATTTTTAAACGTCAGCGGAATTCCGAGAACAATGGAAGAGTTCTGAAGCCTTTTTAAATGTCAGCGGAATTCCGAGAACAATAGAAGAGTTCCGAAGCATTTTTAAATGTCAGCAGAATTCTGAGAACAATGGAAGAGTTCCGAAGCATTTTTAAACTTCAGCAGAATTCCGAGAACAATCGAAGAGTTCCGAAGCATACTTAAACTTCAGCAGAATTCCGAGAACAATGGAAGAGTTCTGAAGCATTTTTTAAAGTCAGCGGAATAACGAGAACAATGGAAGAGTTGTGAAGTATTTTTAAACGTCAGTGGAATTTCAAGAACAATGGAAGAGTTCCGAAGCATTTTTAAATGTAAGCGGAATTCTGAGAACAATGGAAGAGTTCCGAAGCATTTTTAAACTTCAGCAGAATTCCGAGAACAATGGAAGAGTTCCGAAGCATACTTAAACTTCAGCGGAATTCCGAGAACAATGGAAGAGTTTCGAAGCATTTTTAAAAGTCAGCGGAATTCCGAGAACAATAGAAGAGTTGTGAAGCAATTTTAAGAGTCAGCGGAATTCCGAGAACAATGGAAGAGTTCCGAAGCATTTTTAAACGTCAGCGGTATTCTGAGAACAATGGAAGAGTTCCGAAGCATTTTTAAACTTCAGCGGAATTTGGAGAACAATCGAAGAGTTCCGAAGCATTTTTAAATGTCAGCGGAAATCCGAGAACAATGGAAGCTTTGAGAAGCATTTTTAAACGTCAGCGGAATTCCGAGAACAATGGAAGAGTTCCGAAGCATTTTTAAACGTCAGCGGAATTCCGAGAACAATGGAAGAGTTCTGAAGCCTTTTTAAATGTCAGCGGAATTCCGAGAACAATGGAAAAGTTCCGAAGCATTTTTAAATGTCAGCGGAATTCTGAGAACAATGGAAGAGTTCCGATGCATTTTTAAACTTCAGCAGAATTCCGAGAACAATGGAAGAGTTCCGAAGCATACTTAATCTTCAGCGGAATTCCGAGAACAATGGAAGAGTTTCGAAGCATTTTTAAAAGTCAGCGGAATTCCGAGAACAATAGAAGAGTTGTGAAGCAATTTTAAGAGTCAGCAGAATTCCGAGAACAATGGAAGAGTTCCGAAGCATTTTTAAACGTCAGCGGAATTCCGAGAACAATGGAAGAGTTCTGAAGCATTTTTAAAAGTCAGCGGAATTCTGAGAACAATAGAAGAGTTGTGAAGCATTTTTAAGCGTCAGCGGAATTCCGAGAACAATGGAAGAATTCCGAAGCATTTTTAAACTTCAAAACTTCAGCGGAATTCTTAGAACAATGGAAGAGTTCCAAAGCATTTTTAAAAGTCAGCAGAATTCCGAGAACAAAAGAAGGGTACCAAAGCATGTTTAAACTTCAGCGGAATTCTGAGAACAATGTAAGCGTTCCGAAGCATTTTTAAACTTCACCGCAATTCCGAGAACAATGGAAGAGTTCCGAAGCATTTTTAAACGTCAGCGGAATTCCGAGAACAATGGAAGAGTTCCGAAGCATTTTTAAACGTCAGCGGAATTCCGAGAACAATGGAAGAGTTCCGAAGCATTTTTAAATGTAAGCGGAATTCTGAGAACAATGGAAGAGTTCCGAAGCATTTTTAAACTTCAGCAGAATTCCGAGAACAATGGAAGAGTTCCGAAGCATACTTAAACTTCAGCGGAATTCCGAGAACAATGGAAGAGTTTCGAAGCATTTTTAAAAGTCAGCGGAATTCCGAGAACAATAGAAGAGTTGTGAAGCAATTTTAAGAGTCAGCGGAATTCCGAGAACAATGGAAGATTTCCGAAGCATTTTTAAACGTCAGCGGAATTCCGAGAACAATGGAAGAGTTCCGAAGCATTTTTAAACGTCAGCGGAATTCCGAGAACAATGGAAGCGTTCTGAAGCCTTTTTAAATGTCAGCGGAATTCCGAGAACAATGGAAAAGTTCCGATGCATTTTTAAATGTCAGCGGAATTCTGAGAACTATGGAAGAGTTCCGAAGCATACTTAAACTTCAGCGGAATTCCGAGAACAATGGAAGAGTTCTGAAGCATTTTTAAAAGTCAGCGGAATTCTGAGAACAATAGAAGAGTTGTGAAGCATTTTTAAGCGTCAGCGGAATTCCGAGAACAATGGAAGAATTCCGAAGCATTTTTAAACTTCAAAACTTCAGCGGAATTCTTAGAACAATGGAAGAGTTCCAAAGCATTTTTAAAAGTCAGCAGAATTCCGAGAACAAAAGAAGGGTACCAAAGCATGTTTAAACTTCAGCGGAATTCTGAGAACAATGTAAGCGTTCCGAAGCATTTTTAAACTTCACCGCAATTCCGAGAACAATGGAAGAGTTCCGAAGCATTTTTAAACGTCAGCGGAATTCCGAGAACAATGGAAGAGTTCCGAAGCATTTTTAAACGTCAGCGGAATTCCGAGAACAATGGAAGAGTTCCGAAGCATTTTTAAATGTAAGCGGAATTCTGAGAACAATGGAAGAGTTCCGAAGCATTTTTAAACTTCAGCAGAATTCCGAGAACAATGGAAGAGTTCCGAAGCATACTTAAACTTCAGCGGAATTCCGAGAACAATGGAAGAGTTTCGAAGCATTTTTAAAAGTCAGCGGAATTCCGAGAACAATAGAAGAGTTGTGAAGCAATTTTAAGAGTCAGCGGAATTCCGAGAACAATGGAAGATTTCCGAAGCATTTTTAAACGTCAGCGGAATTCCGAGAACAATGGAAGAGTTCCGAAGCATTTTTAAACTTCAGCGGAATTTGGAGAACAATCGAAGAGTTCCGAAGCATTTTTAAAAGTCAGCGGAATTCCGAGAACAATGGAAGCTTTGTGAAGCATTTTTAAACGTCAGCGGAATTCCGAGAACAATGGAAGAGTTCCGAAGCATTTTTAAACGTCAGCGGAATTCCGAGAACAATGGAAGCGTTCTGAAGCCTTTTTAAATGTCAGCGGAATTCCGAGAACAATGGAAAAGTTCCGATGCATTTTTAAATGTCAGCGGAATTCTGAGAACTATGGAAGAGTTCCGAAGCATACTTAAACTTCAGCGGAATTCCGAGAACAATGGAAGAGTTTCGAAGCATTTTTAAAAGTCAGCGGAATTCCGAGAACAATAGAAGAGTTGTGAAGCAATTTTAAGAGTCAGCGGAATTCCGAGAACAATGGAAGAGTTCCGAAGCATTTTTAAACGTCAGCGGAATTCCGAGAACAATGGAAGAGTTCTGAAGCATTTTTAAAAGTCAGCGGAATTCTGAGAACAATAGAAGAGTTGTGAAGCGTTTTTAAGCGTCAGCGGAATTCCGAGAACAATGGAAGAGTTCTGAAGCCTTTTTAAATGTCAGCGGAATTCCGAGAACAATGGAAGAGTTCCGAAGCATTTTTAAATGTCAGAGGAATTCTGAGAACAATGGAAGAGTTCCGAAGCATTTTTAAACTTCAGCAGAATTCCGAGAACAATCGAAGAGTTCCGAAGCATACTTAAACTTCAGCAGAATTCCGAGAACAATGGAAGAGTTCTGAAGCATTTTTTAAAGTCAGCGGAATAACGAGAACAATGGAAGAGTTGTGAAGCATTTTTAAACGTCAGTGGAATTCCAAGAACAATGGAAGAGTTCTGAAGCATTTTTAAATGTAAGCAGAATTCTGAGAACAATGGAAGAGTTCCGAAGCATTTTTAAACTTCAGCAGAATTCCGAGAACAATGGAAGAGTTCCGAATCATACTTAAACTTCAGCGGAATTCCGAGAACAATGGAAGAGTTTCGAAGCATTTTTAAAAGTCAGCGGAATTCCGAGAACAATAGAAGAGTTGTGAAGCAATTTTAAGAGTCAGCGGAATTCCGAGAACAATGGAAGAGTTCCGAAGCATTTTTAAACGTCAGCGGAATTCCGAGAACAATGGAAGAGTTCTGAAGCATTTTTAAAAGTCAGCGGAATTCTGAGAACAATAGAAGAGTTGTGAAGCATTTTTAAGCGTCAGCGGAGTTCCGAGAACAATGGAAGAATTCCGAAGCATTTTTAAACTTCAAAACTTCAGCGGAATTCTTAGAACAATGGAAGAGTTCCAAAGCATTTTTAAAAGTCAGCAGAATTCCGAGAACAAAAGAAGGGTACCAAAGCATGTTTAAACTTCAGCGGAATTCTGAGAACAATGTAAGCGTTCCGAAGCATTTTTAAACTTCACTGCAATTCCGAGAACAATGGAAGAGTTCCGAAGCATTTTTAAACGTCAGCGGAATTCCGAGAACAATGGAAGAGTTCCGAAGCATTTTTAAACTTCACCGGAATTCCGAGAACAATGGAAGAGTTCCGAAGCATTTTTAAACTTCAGCGGAATTTGGAGAACAATCGAAGAGTTCCGAAGCATTTTTAAAAGTCAGCGGAATTCCGAGAACAATGGAAGCTTTGTGAAGCATTTTTAAACGTCAGCGGAATTCCGAGAACAATGGAAGAGTTCCGAAGCATTTTTAAACGTCAGCGGAATTCCGAGAACAATGGAAGAGTTCTGAAGCCTTTTTAAATGTCAGCGGAATTCCGAGAACAATGGAAAAGTTCCGAAGCATACTTAAACTTCAGCGGAATTCCGAGAACAATGGAAGAGTTTCGAAGCATTTTTAAAAGTCAGCGGAATTCCGAGAACAATAGAAGAGTTGTGAAGCAATTTTAAGAGTCAGCGGAATTCCGAGAACAATGGAAGAGTTCCGAAGCATTTTTAAACGTCAGCGGAATTCCGAGAACAATGGAAGAGTTCTGAAGCATTTTTAAAAGTCAGCGGAATTCTGAGAACAATAGAAGAGTTGTGAAGCATTTTTAAGCGTCAGCGGAATTCCGAGAACAATGGAAGAGTTCTGAAGCCTTTTTAAATGTCAGCGGAATTCCGAGAACAATGGAAGAGTTCCGAAGCATTTTTAAATGTCAGCGGAATTCCGAGAACAATGGAAAAGTTCCGAAGCATTTTTAAATGTCAGCGGAATTCTGAGAACAATGGAAGAGTTCCGAAGCATTTTTAAACTTCAGCAGAATTTCGAGAACAATGGAAGAGTTCCGAAGCATACTTAAACTTCAGCGGAATTCCGAGAACAATGGAAGAGTTTCGAAGCATTTTTAAAAGTCAGCGGAATTCCGAGAACAATAGAAGAGTTGTGAAGCAATTTTAAGAGTCAGCGGAATTCCGAGAACAATGGAAGAGTTTCGAAGCATTTTTAAAAGTCAGCGGAATTCCGAGAACAATAGAAGAGTTGTGAAGCAATTTTAAGAGTCAGCGGAATTCCGAGAACAATGGAAGAGTTCCGAAGCATTTTTAAACGTCAGCGGAATTCCGAGAACAATGGAAGAGTTCTGAAGCATTTTTAAAAGTCAGCGGAATTCTGAGAACAATAGAAGAGTTGTGAAGCATTTTTAAGCGTCAGCGGAATTCCGAGTACAATGGAAGAATTCCGAAGCATTTTTAAACTTCAAAACTTCAGCGGAATTCTTAGAACAATGGAAGAGTTCCAAAGCATTTTTAAAAGTCAGCAGAATTCCAAGAACAATAGAAGGGTACCAAAGCATGTTTAAACTTCAGCGGAATTCTGAGAACAATGTAAGCATTCCGAAGCATTTTTAAACTTCACCGCAATTCCGAGAACAATGGAAGAGTTCCGAAGCATTTTTAAACGTCAGCGGAATTCCGAGAACAATGGAAGAGTTCCGAAGCATTTTTAAACTTCAGCAGAATTCCGAGAACAATGGAAGAGTTCCGAAGCATACTTAAACTTCAGCGGAATTCCGAGAACAATGGAAGAGTTTCGAAGCATTTTTAAAAGTCAGCGGAATTCCGAGAACAATAGAAGAGTTGTGAAGCAATTTTAAGAGTCAGCGGAATTCCGAGAACAATGGAAGAGTTCCGAAGCATTTTTAAACGTCAGCGGAATTCCGAGAACAATGGAAGAGTTCTGAAGCATTTTTAAAAGTCAGCGGAATTCTGAGAACAATAGAAGAGTTGTGAAGCATTTTTAAGCGTCAGCGGAGTTCCGAGAACAATGGAAGAATTCCGAAGCATTTTTAAACTTCAAAACTTCAGCGGAATTCTTAGAACAATGGAAGAGTTCCAAAGCATTTTTAAAAGTCAGCAGAATTCCGAGAACAAAAGAAGGGTACCAAAGCATGTTTAAACTTCAGCGGAATTCTGAGAACAATGTAAGCGTTCCGAAGCATTTTTAAACTTCACCGCAATTCCGAGAACAATGGAAGAGTTCCGAAGCATTTTTAAACGTCAGCGGAATTTCGAGAACAATGGAAGAGTTCCGAAGCATTTTTAAACTTCACCGGAATTCCGAGAACAATGGAAGAGTTCCGAAGCATTTTTAAAAGTCAGTGGAATTCCGAGAACAATGGAAGCTTTGTGAAGCATTTTTAAACGTCAGCGGAATTCCGAGAACAATGGAAGAGTTCCGAAGCATTTTTAAACGTCAGCGGAATTCCGAGAACAATGGAAGAGTTCTGAAGCCTTTTTAAATGTCAGCGGAATTCCGAGAACAATGGAAAAGTTCCGATGCATTTTTAAATGTCAGCGGAATTCTGAGAACAATGGAAGAGTTCCGAAGCATACTTAAACTTCAGCGGAATTCCGAGAACAATGGAAGAGTTTCGAAGCATTTTTAAAAGTCAGCGGAATTCCGAGAACAATAGAAGAGTTGTGAAGCAATTTTAAGAGTCAGCGGAATTCCGAGAACAATGGAAGTGTTCCGAAGCATTTTTAAACGTCAGCGGAATTCCGAGAACAATGGAAGAGTTCTGAAGCATTTTTAAAAGTCAGCGGAATTCTGAGAACAATAGAAGAGTTGTGAAGCATTTTTAAGCGTCAGCGGAATTCCGAGAACAATGGAAGAGTTCTGAAGCCTTTTTAAATGTCAGCGGAATTCCGAGAACAATGGAAGAGTTCCGAAGCATTTTTAAATGTCAGCGGAATTCTGAGAACAATGGAAGAGTTCCGAAGCATTTTTAAACGTCAGCGGAATTCCGAGAACAATGGAAGAGTTCCGAAGCATTTTTAAACTTCAGCGGAATTCCGAGAACAATGGAAGAGTTCCGAAGCATTTTTAAACGTCAGCGGAATTCCGAGAACAATGGAAGAGTTCTGAAGACTTTTTAAATGTCAGCGGAATTCCGAGAACAATGGAAAAGTTCCGAAGCATTTTTAAATGTCAGCGGAATTCTGAGAACAATGGAAGAGTTCCGAAGCTTTTTAAACTTCAGCAGAATTCCGAGAACAATGGAAGAGTTCCGAAGCATACTTAAACTTCAGCGGAATTCCGAGAACAATGGAAGAGTTTCGAAGCATTTTTAAACGTCAGCGGAATTCCGAGAACAATAGAAGAGTTGTGAAGCAATTTTAAGAGTCAGCGGAATTCTGAGAACAATGGAAGAGTTCCGAAGCATTTTTAAACGTCAGCGGAATTCCGAGAACAATGGAAGAGTTCTGAAGCATTTTTAAAAGTCAGCGGAATTCTGAGAACAATAGAAGAGTTGTGAAGCATTTTTAAGCGTCAGCAGAATTCCGAGTACAATGGAAGAATTCCGAAGCATTTTTAAACTTCAAAACTTCAGCGGAATTCTTAGAACAATGGAAGAGTTCCAAAGCATTTTTAAAAGTCAGCAGAATTCCAAGAACAATAGAAGGGTACCAAAGCATGCTTAAACTTCAGCGGAATTCTGAGAACAATGTAAGCGTTCCGAAGCATTTTTAAACTTCACCGCAATTCCGAGAACAATGGAAGAGTTCCGAAGCATTTTTAAACGTCAGCGGAATTCCGAGAACAATGGAAGAGTTCCGAAGCATTTTTAAACGTCAGCGGAATTCCGAGAACAATGGAAGAGTTCTGAAGCCTTTTTAAATGTCAGCGGAATTCCGAGAACAATGGAAAAGTTCCGATGCATTTTTAAATGTCAGCGGAATTCTGAGAACAATGGAAGAGTTCCGAAGCATACTTAAACTTCAGCGGAATTCCGAGAACAATGGAAGAGTTTCGAAGCATTTTTAAAAGTCAGCGGAATTCCGAGAACAATAGAAGAGTTGTGAAGCAATTTTAAGAGTCAGCGGAATTCCGAGAACAATGGAAGTGTTCCGAAGCATTTTTAAACGTCAGCGGAATTCCGAGAACAATGGAAGAGTTCTGAAGCATTTTTAAAAGTCAGCGGAATTCTGAGAACAATAGAAGAGTTGTGAAGCATTTTTAAGCGTCAGCGGAATTCCGAGAACAATGGAAGAGTTCTGAAGCCTTTTTAAATGTCAGCGGAATTCCGAGAACAATGGAAGAGTTCCGAAGCATTTTTAAATGTCAGCGGAATTCTGAGAACAATGGAAGAGTTCCGAAGCATTTTTAAACGTCAGCGGAATTCCGAGAACAATGGAAGAGTTCCGAAGCATTTTTAAACTTCAGCGGAATTCCGAGAACAATGGAAGAGTTCCGAAGCATTTTTAAACGTCAGCGGAATTCCGAGAACAATGGAAGAGTTCTGAAGACTTTTTAAATGTCAGCGGAATTCCGAGAACAATGGAAAAGTTCCGAAGCATTTTTAAATGTCAGCGGAATTCTGAGAACAATGGAAGAGTTCCGAAGCTTTTTAAACTTCAGCAGAATTCCGAGAACAATGGAAGAGTTCCGAAGCATACTTAAACTTCAGCGGAATTCCGAGAACAATGGAAGAGTTTCGAAGCATTTTTAAAAGTCAGCGGAATTCCGAGAACAATAGAAGAGTTGTGAAGCAATTTTAAGAGTCAGCGGAATTCTGAGAACAATGGAAGAGTTCCGAAGCATTTTTAAACGTCAGCGGAATTCCGAGAACAATGGAAGAGTTCTGAAGCATTTTTAAAAGTCAGCGGAATTCTGAGAACAATAGAAGAGTTGTGAAGCATTTTTAAGCGTCAGCAGAATTCCGAGTACAATGGAAGAATTCCGAAGCATTTTTAAACTTCAAAACTTCAGCGGAATTCTTAGAACAATGGAAGAGTTCCAAAGCATTTTTAAAAGTCAGCAGAATTCCAAGAACAATAGAAGGGTACCAAAGCATGCTTAAACTTCAGCGGAATTCTGAGAACAATGTAAGCGTTCCGAAGCATTTTTAAACTTCACCGCAATTCCGAGAACAATGGAAGAGTTCCGAAGCATTTTTAAACGTCAGCGGAATTCCGAGAACAATGGAAGAGTTCCGAAGCATTTTTAAACGTCAGCGGAATTCCGAGAACAATGGAAGAGTTCCGAAGCATTTTTAAATGTAAGCGGAATTCTGAGAACAATGGAAGAGTTCCGAAGCATTTTTAAACTTCAGCAGAATTCCGAGAACAATGGAAGAGTTCCGAAGCATACTTAAACTTCAGCGGAATTCCGAGAACAATGGAAGAGTTTCGAAGCACTTTTAAAAGTCAGTGGAATTCCGAGAACAATAGAAGAGTTGTGAAGCAATTTTAAGAGTCAGCGGAATTCCGAGAACAATGGAAGAGTTCCGAAGCATTTTTAAACGTCAGCGGAATTCCGAGAACAATGGAAGAGTTCCGAAGCATTTTTAAACTTCAGCGGAATTTGGAGAACAATCGAAGAGTTCCGAAGCATTTTTAAAAGTCAGCGGAATTCCGAGAACAATGGAAGCTTTGTGAAGCATTTTTAAACGTCAGCGGAATTCTGAGAACAATGGAAGAGTTCCGAAGCATTTTTAAACGTCAGCGGAATTCCGAGAACAATGGAAGAGTTCTGAAGCCTTTTTAAATGTCAGCGGAATTCCGAGAACAATGGAAAAGTTCCGAAGCATTTTTAAATGTCAGCGGAATTCTGAGAACAATGGAAGAGTTCCGAAGCATTTTTAAACTTCAGCAGAATTCCGAGAACAATCGAAGAGTTCCGAAGCATACTTAAACTTCAGCGGAATTCCGAGAACAATGGAAGAGTTCCGAAGCATTTTTAAACTTCAGCGGAATTTGGAGAACAATCGAAGAGTTCCGAAGCATTTTTAAATGTCAGCGGAATTCCGAGAACAATGGAAGCTTTGAGAAGCATTTTTAAACGTCAGCGGAATTCCGAGAACAATGGAAGAGTTCCGAAGCATTTTTAAACGTCAGCGGAATTCCGAGAACAATGGAAGAGTTCTGAAGCCTTTTTAAATGTCAGCGGAATTCCGAGAACAATGGAAAAGTTCCGAAGCATTTTTAAATGTCAGCGGAATTCTGAGAACAATGGAAGAGTTCCGAAGCATTTTTAAACTTCAGCAGAATTCCGAGAACAATGGAAGAGTTCCGAAGCATCCTTAAACTTCAGCGGAATTCCGAGAACAATGGAAGAGTTTCGAAGCATTTTTAAAAGTCAGCGTAATTCCGAGAACAATAGAAGAGTTGTGAAGCAATTTTAAGAGTCAGCGGAATTCCGAGAACAATGGAAGAGTTCTGAAGCATTTTTAAAAGTCAGCGGAATTCTGAGAACAATGGAAGAGTTCCGAAGCATTTTTAAACTTCAGCAGAATTCCGAGAACAATGGAAGAGTTCCGAAGCATACTTAAACTTCAGCGGAATTCCGAGAACAATGGAAGAGTTTCGAAGCATTTTTAAAAGTCAGCGGAATTCCGAGAACAATAGAAGAGTTGTGAAGCAATTTTAAGAGTCAGCGGAATTCCGAGAACAATGGAAGAGTTCCGAAGCATTTTTAAACGTCAGCGGAATTCCGAGAACAATGGAAGAGTTCCAAAGCATTTTTAAACTTCAGCGGAATTTGGAGAACAATCGAAGAGTTCCGAAGCATTTTTAAAAGTCAGCGGAATTCCGAGAACAATGGAAGCTTTGTGAAGCATTTTTAAACGTCAGCGGAATTCTGAGAACAATGGAAGAGTTCCGAAGCATTTTTAAACGTCAGCGGAATTCCGAGAACAATGGAAGAGTTCTGAAGCCTTTTTAAATGTCAGCGGAATTCCGAGAACAATGGAAAAGTTCCGAAGCATTTTTAAATGTCAGCGGAATTCTGAGAACAATGGAAGAGTTCCGAAGCATTTTTAAACTTCAGCAGAATTCGAGAACAATGGAAGAGTTCCGAAGCATCCTTAAACTTCAGCGGAATTCCGAGAACAATGGAAGAGTTCCGAAGCATTTTTAAACGTCAGCAGAATTCCGAGAACAATGGAAGAGTTCTGAAGCATTTTTAAACGTCAGCGGAATTTTGAAAACAATGGAAGATTTCCGAAGCATTTTTAAACGTCAGCGGAATTCTGCGAACACTGGAAGAGTTCCGAAGCATTTTTAAACTTCAGCGGAATTTGGAGAACAATCGAAGAGTTCCGAAGCATTTTTAAAAGTCAGCGGAATTCCGAGAACAATGGAAGCTTTGAGAAGCATTTTTAAACGTCAGCGGAATTCCGAGAACAATGGAAGAGTTCCGAAGCATTTTTAAACGTCAGCGGAATTCCGAGAACAATGGAAGAGTTCTGAAGCCTTTTTAAATGTCAGCGGAATTCCGAGAACAATGGAAGAGTTCCGAAGCATTTTTAAATGTCAGCAGAATTCTGAGAACAATGGAAGAGTTCCGAAGCATTTTTAAACTTCAGCAGAATTCCGAGAACAATCGAAGAGTTCCGAAGCATACTTAAACTTCAGCAGAATTCCGAGAACAATGGAAGAGTTCTGAAGCATTTTTTAAAGTCAGCGGAATAACGAGAACAATGGAAGAGTTGTGAAGTATTTTTAAACGTCAGTGGAATTTCAAGAACAATGGAAGAGTTCCGAAGCATTTTTAAATGTAAGCGGAATTCTGAGAACAATGGAAGAGTTCCGAAGCATTTTTAAACTTCAGCAGAATTCCGAGAACAATGGAAGAGTTCCGAAGCATACTTAAACTTCAGCGGAATTCCGAGAACAATGGAAGAGTTCCGAAGCATTTTTAAACGTCAGCGGAATTCTGAGAACAATGGAAGAGTTCCGAAGCATTTTTAAACTTCAGCGGAATTTGGAGAACAATCGAAGAGTTCCGAAGCATTTTTAAATGTCAGCGGAAATCCGAGAACAATGGAAGCTTTGAGAAGCATTTTTAAACGTCAGCGGAATTCCGAGAACAATGGAAGAGTTCCGAAGCATTTTTAAACGTCAGCGGAATTCCGAGAACAATGGAAGAGTTCTGAAGCCTTTTTAAATGTCAGCGGAATTCCGAGAACAATGGAAAAGTTCCGAAGCATTTTTAAATGTCAGCGGAATTCTGAGAACAATGGAAGAGTTCCGATGCATTTTTAAACTTCAGCAGAATTCCGAGAACAATGGAAGAGTTCCGAAGCATACTTAATCTTCAGCGGAATTCCGAGAACAATGGAAGAGTTTCGAAGCATTTTTAAAAGTCAGCGGAATTCCGAGAACAATAGAAGAGTTGTGAAGCAATTTTAAGAGTCAGCAGAATTCCGAGAACAATGGAAGAGTTCCGAAGCATTTTTAAACGTCAGCGGAATTCCGAGAACAATGGAAGAGTTCTGAAGCATTTTTAAAAGTCAGCGGAATTCTGAGAACAATAGAAGAGTTTTGAAGCATTTTTAAGCGTCAGCGGAATTCCGAGAACAATGGAAGAATTCCGAAGCATTTTTAAACTTCAAAACTTCAGCGGAATTCTTAGAACAATGGAAGAGTTCCAAAGCATTTTTAAAAGTCAGCAGAATTCCGAGAACAAAAGAAGGGTACCAAAGCATGTTTAAACTTCAGCGGAATTCTGAGAACAATGTAAGCGTTCCGAAGCATTTTTAAACTTCACCGCAATTCCGAGAACAATGGAAGAGTTCCGAAGCATTTTTAAACGTCAGCGGAATTCCGAGAACAATGGAAGAGTTCCGAAGCATTTTTAAACGTCAGCGGAATTCCGAGAACAATGGAAGAGTTCCGAAGCATTTTTAAATGTAAGCGGAATTCTGAGAACAATGGAAGAGTTCCGAAGCATTTTTAAACTTCAGCAGAATTCCGAGAACAATGGAAGAGTTCCGAAGCATACTTAAACTTCAGCGGAATTCCGAGAACAATGGAAGAGTTTCGAAGCATTTTTAAAAGTCAGCGGAATTCCGAGAACAATAGAAGAGTTGTGAAGCAATTTTAAGAGTCAGCGGAATTCCGAGAACAATGGAAGATTTCCGAAGCATTTTTAAACGTCAGCGGAATTCCGAGAACAATGGAAGAGTTCCGAAGCATTTTTAAACTTCAGCGGAATTTGGAGAACAATCGAAGAGTTCCGAAGCATTTTTAAAAGTCAGCGGAATTCCGAGAACAATGGAAGCTTTGTGAAGCATTTTTAAACGTCAGCGGAATTCCGAGAACAATGGAAGAGTTCCGAAGCATTTTTAAACGTCAGCGGAATTCCGAGAACAATGGAAGTGTTCTGAAGCCTTTTTAAATGTCAGCGGAATTCCGAGAACAATGGAAAAGTTCCGATGCATTTTTAAATGTCAGCGGAATTCTGAGAACTATGGAAGAGTTCCGAAGCATACTTAAACTTCAGCGGAATTCCGAGAACAATGGAAGAGTTTCGAAGCATTTTTAAAAGTCAGCGGAATTCCGAGAACAATAGAAGAGTTGTGAAGCAATTTTAAGAGTCAGCGGAATTCCGAGAACAATGGAAGAGTTCCGAAGCATTTTTAAACGTCAGCGGAATTCCGAGAACAATGGAAGAGTTCTGAAGCATTTTTAAAAGTCAGCGGAATTCTGAGAACAATAGAAGAGTTGTGAAGCGTTTTTAAGCGTCAGCGGAATTCCGAGAACAATGGAAGAGTTCCGAAGCATTTTTAAACTTCAGCAGAATTCCGAGAACAATCGAAGAGTTCCGAAGCATACTTAAACTTCAGCAGAATTCCGAGAACAATGGAAGAGTTCTGAAGCATTTTTTAAAGTCAGCGGAATAACGAGAACAATGGAAGAGTTGTGAAGTATTTTTAAACGTCTGTGGAATTTCAAGAACAATGGAAGAGTTCCGAAGCATTTTTAAATGTAAGCGGAATTCTGAGAACAATGGAAGAGTTCCGAAGCATTTTTAAACTTCAGCAGAATTCCGAGAACAATGGAAGAGTTCCGAAGCATACTTAAACTTCAGCGGAATTCCGAGAACAATGAAAGAGTTTCGAAGCATTTTTAAAAGTCAGCGGAATTCCGAGAACAATAGAAGAGTTGTGAAGCAATTTTAAGAGTCAGCGGAATTCCGAGAACAATGGAAGAGTTCCGAAGCATTTTTAAACGTCAGCGGAATTCTGAGAACAAT
The DNA here is from genome assembly GCF_046119375.1 of Phyllobates terribilis. NCBI lineage: Eukaryota > Metazoa > Chordata > Amphibia > Anura > Dendrobatidae > Phyllobates > Phyllobates terribilis. The sequence goes on along the minus strand of NW_027362788.1, from coordinate 5,541,002 downwards.
GGAAGAGTTCCGAAGCATTTTTAAACTTCAGCGGAATTTGGAGAACAATCGAAGAGTTCCGAAGCATTTTTAAATGTCAGCGGAAATCCGAGAACAATGGAAGCTTTGAGAAGCATTTTTAAACGTCAGCGGAATTCCGAGAACAATGGAAGAGTTCCGAAGCATTTTTAAACGTCAGCGGAATTCCGAGAACAATGGAAGAGTTCTGAAGCCTTTTTAAATGTCAGCGGAATTCCGAGAACAATGGAAAAGTTCCGAAGCATTTTTAAATGTCAGCGGAATTCTGAGAACAATGGAAGAGTTCCGATGCATTTTTAAACTTCAGCAGAATTCCGAGAACAATGGAAGAGTTCCGAAGCATACTTAATCTTCAGCGGAATTCCGAGAACAATGGAAGAGTTTCGAAGCATTTTTAAAAGTCAGCGGAATTCCGAGAACAATAGAAGAGTTGTGAAGCAATTTTAAGAGTCAGCAGAATTCCGAGAACAATGGAAGAGTTCCGAAGCATTTTTAAACGTCAGCGGAATTCCGAGAACAATGGAAGAGTTCTGAAGCATTTTTAAAAGTCAGCGGAATTCTGAGAACAATAGAAGAGTTGTGAAGCATTTTTAAGCGTCAGCGGAATTCCGAGAACAATGGAAGAATTCCGAAGCATTTTTAAACTTCAAAACTTCAGCGGAATTCTTAGAACAATGGAAGAGTTCCAAAGCATTTTTAAAAGTCAGCAGAATTCCGAGAACAAAAGAAGGGTACCAAAGCATGTTTAAACTTCAGCGGAATTCTGAGAACAATGTAAGCGTTCCGAAGCATTTTTAAACTTCACCGCAATTCCGAGAACAATGGAAGAGTTCCGAAGCATTTTTAAACGTCAGCGGAATTCCGAGAACAATGGAAGAGTTCCGAAGCATTTTTAAACGTCAGCGGAATTCCGAGAACAATGGAAGAGTTCCGAAGCATTTTTAAATGTAAGCGGAATTCTGAGAACAATGGAAGAGTTCCAAAGCATTTTTAAACTTCAGCAGAATTCCGAGAACAATGGAAGAGTTCCGAAGCATACTTAAACTTCAGCGGAATTCCGAGAACAATGGAAGAGTTTCGAAGCATTTTTAAAAGTCAGCGGAATTCCGAGAACAATAGAAGAGTTGTGAAGCAATTTTAAGAGTCAGCGGAATTCCGAGAACAATGGAAGATTTCCGAAGCATTTTTAAACGTCAGCGGAATTCCGAGAACAATGGAAGAGTTCCGAAGCATTTTTAAACTTCAGCGGAATTTGGAGAACAATCGAAGAGTTCCGAAGCATTTTTAAAAGTCAGCGGAATTCCGAGAACAATGGAAGCTTTGTGAAGCATTTTTAAACGTCAGCGGAATTCCGAGAACAATGGAAGAGTTCCGAAGCATTTTTAAACGTCAGCGGAATTCCGAGAACAATGGAAGCATTCTGAAGCCTTTTTAAATGTCAGCGGAATTCCGAGAACAATGGAAAAGTTCCGATGCATTTTTAAATGTCAGCGGAATTCTGAGAACTATGGAAGAGTTCCGAAGCATACTTAAACTTCAGCGGAATTCCGAGAACAATGGAAGAGTTTCGAAGCATTTTTAAAAGTCAGCGGAATTCCGAGAACAATAGAAGAGTTGTGAAGCAATTTTAAGAGTCAGCGGAATTCCGAGAACAATGGAAGAGTTCCGAAGCATTTTTAAACGTCAGCGGAATTCCGAGAACAATGGAAGAGTTCTGAAGCATTTTTAAAAGTCAGCGGAATTCTGAGAACAATAGAAGAGTTGTGAAGCGTTTTTAAGCGTCAGCGGAATTCCGAGAACAATGGAAGAGTTCTGAAGCCTTTTTAAATGTCAGCGGAATTCCGAGAACAATGGAAGAGTTCCGAAGCATTTTTAAATGTCAGCGGAATTCTGAGAACAATGGAAGAGTTCCGAAGCATTTTTAAACTTCAGCAGAATTCCGAGAACAATCGAAGAGTTCCGAAGCATACTTAAACTTCAGCAGAATTCCGAGAACAATGGAAGAGTTCTGAAGCATTTTTTAAAGTCAGCGGAATAACGAGAACAATGGAAGAGTTGTGAAGCATTTTTAAACGTCAGTGGAATTCCAAGAACAATGGAAGAGTTCTGAAGCATTTTTAAATGTAAGCGGAATTCTGAGAACAATGGAAGAGTTCCGAAGCATTTTTAAACTTCAGCAGAATTCCGAGAACAATGGAAGAGTTCCGAATCATACTTAAACTTCAGCGGAATTCCGAGAACAATGGAAGAGTTTCGAAGCATTTTTAAAAGTCAGCGGAATTCCGAGAACAATAGAAGAGTTTTGAAGCAATTTTAAGAGTCAGCGGAATTCCGAGAACAATGGAAGAGTTCCGAAGCATTTTTAAACGTCAGCGGAATTCCGAGAACAATGGAAGAGTTCCGAAGCATTTTTAAACTTCAGCGGAATTTGGAGAACAATCGAAGAGTTCCGAAGCATTTTTAAAAGTCAGCGGAATTCCGAGAACAATGGAAGCTTTGTGAAGCATTTTTAAACGTCAGCGGAATTCCGAGAACAATGGAAGAGTTCCGAAGCATTTTTAAACGTCAGCGGAATTTCGAGAACAATGGAAGAGTTCTGTAGCCTTTTTAAATGTCAGCGGAATTCCGAGAACAATGGAAAAGTTCCGAAGCATTTTTAAATGTCAGCGGAATTCTGAGAACAATGGAAGAGTTCCGAAGCATTTTTAAACTTCAGCAGAATTCCGAGAACAATGGAAGAGTTCCGAAGCATACTTAAACTTCAGCGGAATTCCGAGAACAATGGAAGAGTTTCGAAGCATTTTTAAAAGTCAGCGGAATTCCGAGAACAATAGAAGAGTTGTGAAGCAATTTTAAGAGTCAGCGGAATTCCGAGAACAATGGAAGAGTTCCGAAGCATTTTTAAACGTCAGCGGAATTCCGAGAACAATGGAAGAGTTCTGAAGCATTTTTAAAAGTCAGCGGAATTCTGAGAACAATAGAAGAGTTGTGAAGCATTTTTAAGCGTCAGCGGAATTCCGAGAACAATGGAAGAATTCCGAAGCTTTTTAAACTTCAGCAGAATTCCGAGAACAATGGAAGCGTTCCGAAGCATACTTAAACTTCAGCGGAATTCCGAGAACAATGGAAGAGTTTCGAAGCATTTTTAAAAGTCAGCGGAATTCCGAGAACAATAGAAGAGTTGTGAAGCAATTTTAAGAGTCAGCGGAATTCCGAGAACAATGGAAGAGTTCCGAAGCATTTTTAAACGTCAGCGGAATTCCGAGAACAATGGAAGAGTTCTGAAGCATTTTTAAAAGTCAGCGGAATTCTGAGAACAATAGAAGAGTTGTGAAGCATTTTTAAGCGTCAGCGGAATTCCGAGTACAATGGAAGAATTCCGAAGCATTTTTAAACTTCAAAACTTCAGCGGAATTCTTAGAACAATGGAAGAGTTCCAAAGCATTTTTAAAAGTCAGCAGAATTCCAAGAACAATAGAAGGGTACCAAAGCATGTTTAAACTTCAGCGGAATTCTGAGAACAATGTAAGCGTTCCGAAGCATTTTTAAACTTCACCGCAATTCCGAGAACAATGGAAGAGTTCCGAAGCATTTTTAAACGTCAGCGGAATTCCGAGAACAATGGAAGAGTTCCGAAGCATTTTTAAACGTCAGCGGAATTCCGAGAACAATGGAAGAGTTCCGAAGCATTTTTAAATGTAAGCGGAATTCTGAGAACAATGGAAGAGTTCCGAAGCATTTTTAAACTTCAGCAGAATTCCGAGAACAATGGAAGAGTTCCGAAGCATACTTAAACTTCAGCGGAATTCCGAGAACAATGGAAGAGTTTCGAAGCACTTTTAAAAGTCAGCGGAATTCCGAGAACAATAGAAGAGTTGTGAAGCAATTTTAAGAGTCAGCGGAATTCCGAGAACAATGGAAGAGTTCCGAAGCATTTTTAAACGTCAGCGGAATTCCGAGAACAATGGAAGAGTTCCGAAGCATTTTTAAACTTCAGCGGAATTTGGAGAACAATCGAAGAGTTCCGAAGCATTTTTAAAAGTCAGCGGAATTCCGAGAACAATGGAACCTTTGTGAAGCATTTTTAAACGTCAGCGGAATTCTGAGAACAATGGAAGAGTTCCGAAGCATTTTTAAACGTCAGCGGAATTCCGAGAACAATGGAAGAGTTCTGAAGCCTTTTTAAATGTCAGCGGAATTCCGAGAACAATGGAAAAGTTCCGAAGCATTTTTAAATGTCAGCGGAATTCTGAGAACAATGGAAGAGTTCCGAAGCATTTTTAAACTTCAGCAGAATTCCGAGAACAATGGAAGAGTTCCGAAGCATCCTTAAACTTCAGCGGAATTCCGAGAACAATGGAAGAGTTTCGAAGCATTTTTAAAAGTCAGCGGAATTCCGAGAACAATAGAAGAGTTGTGAAGCAATTTTAAGAGTCAGCGGAATTCCGAGAACAATGGAAGAGTTCCGAAGCATTTTTAAACGTCAGCGGAATTCCGAGAACAATGGAAGAGTTCTGAAGCATTTTTAAAAGTCAGCGGAATTCTGAGAACAATGGAAGAGTTCCGAAGCATTTTTAAACTTCAGCAGAATTCCGAGAACAATGGAAGAGTTCCGAAGCATACTTAAACTTCAGCGGAATTCCGAGAACAATGGAAGAGTTTCGAAGCATTTTTAAAAGTCAGCGGAATTCCGAGAACAATAGAAGAGTTGTGAAGCAATTTTAAGAGTCAGCGGAATTCTGAGAACAATGGAAGAGTTCCGAAGCATTTTTAAACGTCAGCGGAATTCCGAGAACAATGGAAGAGTTCTGAAGCCTTTTTAAATGTCAGCGGAATTCCGAGAACAATGGAAAAGTTCCGAAGCATTTTTAAATGTCAGCGGAATTCTGAGAACAATGGAAGAGTTCCGATGCATTTTTAAACTTCAGCAGAATTCCGAGAACAATGGAAGAGTTCCGAAGCATACTTAATCTTCAGCGGAATTCCGAGAACAATGGAAGAGTTTCGAAGCATTTTTAAAAGTCAGCGGAATTCCGAGAACAATAGAAGAGTTGTGAAGCAATTTTAAGAGTCAGCAGAATTCCGAGAACAATGGAAGAGTTCCGAAGCATTTTTAAACGTCAGCGGAATTCCGAGAACAATGGAAGAGTTCTGAAGCATTTTTAAAAGTCAGCGGAATTCTGAGAACAATAGAAGAGTTTTGAAGCATTTTTAAGCGTCAGCGGAATTCCGAGAACAATGGAAGAATTCCGAAGCATTTTTAAACTTCAAAACTTCAGCGGAATTCTTAGAACAATGGAAGAGTTCCAAAGCATTTTTAAAAGTCAGCAGAATTCCGAGAACAAAAGAAGGGTACCAAAGCATGTTTAAACTTCAGCGGAATTCTGAGAACAATGTAAGCGTTCCGAAGCATTTTTAAACTTCACCGCAATTCCGAGAACAATGGAAGAGTTCCGAAGCATTTTTAAACGTCAGCGGAATTCCGAGAACAATGGAAGAGTTCCGAAGCATTTTTAAACGTCAGCGGAATTCCGAGAACAATGGAAGAGTTCCGAAGCATTTTTAAATGTAAGCGGAATTCTGAGAACAATGGAAGAGTTCCGAAGCATTTTTAAACTTCAGCAGAATTCCGAGAACAATGGAAGAGTTCCGAAGCATACTTAAACTTCAGCGGAATTCCGAGAACAATGGAAGAGTTTCGAAGCATTTTTAAAAGTCAGCGGAATTCCGAGAACAATAGAAGAGTTGTGAAGCAATTTTAAGAGTCAGCGGAATTCCGAGAACAATGGAAGATTTCCGAAGCATTTTTAAACGTCAGCGGAATTCCGAGAACAATGGAAGAGTTCCGAAGCATTTTTAAACTTCAGCGGAATTTGGAGAACAATCGAAGAGTTCCGAAGCATTTTTAAAAGTCAGCGGAATTCCGAGAACAATGGAAGCTTTGTGAAGCATTTTTAAACGTCAGCGGAATTCCGAGAACAATGGAAGAGTTCCGAAGCATTTTTAAACGTCAGCGGAATTCCGAGAACAATGGAAGTGTTCTGAAGCCTTTTTAAATGTCAGCGGAATTCCGAGAACAATGGAAAAGTTCCGATGCATTTTTAAATGTCAGCGGAATTCTGAGAACTATGGAAGAGTTCCGAAGCATACTTAAACTTCAGCGGAATTCCGAGAACAATGGAAGAGTTTCGAAGCATTTTTAAAAGTCAGCGGAATTCCGAGAACAATAGAAGAGTTGTGAAGCAATTTTAAGAGTCAGCGGAATTCCGAGAACAATGGAAGAGTTCCGAAGCATTTTTAAACGTCAGCGGAATTCCGAGAACAATGGAAGAGTTCTGAAGCATTTTTAAAAGTCAGCGGAATTCTGAGAACAATAGAAGAGTTGTGAAGCGTTTTTAAGCGTCAGCGGAATTCCGAGAACAATGGAAGAGTTCCGAAGCATTTTTAAACTTCAGCAGAATTCCGAGAACAATCGAAGAGTTCCGAAGCATACTTAAACTTCAGCAGAATTCCGAGAACAATGGAAGAGTTCTGAAGCATTTTTTAAAGTCAGCGGAATAACGAGAACAATGGAAGAGTTGTGAAGTATTTTTAAACGTCTGTGGAATTTCAAGAACAATGGAAGAGTTCCGAAGCATTTTTAAATGTAAGCGGAATTCTGAGAACAATGGAAGAGTTCCGAAGCATTTTTAAACTTCAGCAGAATTCCGAGAACAATGGAAGAGTTCCGAAGCATACTTAAACTTCAGCGGAATTCCGAGAACAATGAAAGAGTTTCGAAGCATTTTTAAAAGTCAGCGGAATTCCGAGAACAATAGAAGAGTTGTGAAGCAATTTTAAGAGTCAGCGGAATTCCGAGAACAATGGAAGAGTTCCGAAGCATTTTTAAACGTCAGCGGAATTCTGAGAACAATGGAAGAGTTCCGAAGCATTTTTAAACTTCAGCGGAATTTGGAGAACAATCGAAGAGTTCCGAAGCATTTTTAAATGTCAGCGGAAATCCGAGAACAATGGAAGCTTTGAGAAGCATTTTTAAACGTCAGCGGAATTCCGAGAACAATGGAAGAGTTCCGAAGCATTTTTAAACGTCAGCGGAATTCCGAGAACAATGGAAGAGTTCTGAAGCCTTTTTAAATGTCAGCGGAATTCCGAGAACAATGGAAAAGTTCCGAAGCATTTTTAAATGTCAGCGGAATTCTGAGAACAATGGAAGAGTTCCGATGCATTTTTAAACTTCAGCAGAATTCCGAGAACAATGGAAGAGTTCCGAAGCATACTTAATCTTCAGCGGAATTCCGAGAACAATGGAAGAGTTTCGAAGCATTTTTAAAAGTCAGCGGAATTCCGAGAACAATAGAAGAGTTGTGAAGCAATTTTAAGAGTCAGCAGAATTCCGAGAACAATGGAAGAGTTCCGAAGCATTTTTAAACGTCAGCGGAATTCCGAGAACAATGGAAGAGTTCTGAAGCATTTTTAAAAGTCAGCGGAATTCTGAGAACAATAGAAGAGTTGTGAAGCATTTTTAAGCGTCAGCGGAATTCCGAGAACAATGGAAGAATTCCGAAGCATTTTTAAACTTCAAAACTTCAGCGGAATTCTTAGAACAATGGAAGAGTTCCAAAGCATTTTTAAAAGTCAGCAGAATTCCGAGAACAAAAGAAGGGTACCAAAGCATGTTTAAACTTCAGCGGAATTCTGAGAACAATGTAAGCGTTCCGAAGCATTTTTAAACTTCACCGCAATTCCGAGAACAATGGAAGAGTTCCGAAGCATTTTTAAACGTCAGCGGAATTCCGAGAACAATGGAAGAGTTCCGAAGCATTTTTAAACGTCAGCGGAATTCCGAGAACAATGGAAGAGTTCCGAAGCATTTTTAAATGTAAGCGGAATTCTGAGAACAATGGAAGAGTTCCAAAGCATTTTTAAACTTCAGCAGAATTCCGAGAACAATGGAAGAGTTCCGAAGCATACTTAAACTTCAGCGGAATTCCGAGAACAATGGAAGAGTTTCGAAGCATTTTTAAAAGTCAGCGGAATTCCGAGAACAATAGAAGAGTTGTGAAGCAATTTTAAGAGTCAGCGGAATTCCGAGAACAATGGAAGATTTCCGAAGCATTTTTAAACGTCAGCGGAATTCCGAGAACAATGGAAGAGTTCCGAAGCATTTTTAAACTTCAGCGGAATTTGGAGAACAATCGAAGAGTTCCGAAGCATTTTTAAAAGTCAGCGGAATTCCGAGAACAATGGAAGCTTTGTGAAGCATTTTTAAACGTCAGCGGAATTCCGAGAACAATGGAAGAGTTCCGAAGCATTTTTAAACGTCAGCGGAATTCCGAGAACAATGGAAGCATTCTGAAGCCTTTTTAAATGTCAGCGGAATTCCGAGAACAATGGAAAAGTTCCGATGCATTTTTAAATGTCAGCGGAATTCTGAGAACTATGGAAGAGTTCCGAAGCATACTTAAACTTCAGCGGAATTCCGAGAACAATGGAAGAGTTTCGAAGCATTTTTAAAAGTCAGCGGAATTCCGAGAACAATAGAAGAGTTGTGAAGCAATTTTAAGAGTCAGCGGAATTCCGAGAACAATGGAAGAGTTCCGAAGCATTTTTAAACGTCAGCGGAATTCCGAGAACAATGGAAGAGTTCTGAAGCATTTTTAAAAGTCAGCGGAATTCTGAGAACAATAGAAGAGTTGTGAAGCGTTTTTAAGCGTCAGCGGAATTCCGAGAACAATGGAAGAGTTCTGAAGCCTTTTTAAATGTCAGCGGAATTCCGAGAACAATGGAAGAGTTCCGAAGCATTTTTAAATGTCAGCGGAATTCTGAGAACAATGGAAGAGTTCCGAAGCATTTTTAAACTTCAGCAGAATTCCGAGAACAATCGAAGAGTTCCGAAGCATACTTAAACTTCAGCAGAATTCCGAGAACAATGGAAGAGTTCTGAAGCATTTTTTAAAGTCAGCGGAATAACGAGAACAATGGAAGAGTTGTGAAGCATTTTTAAACGTCAGTGGAATTCCAAGAACAATGGAAGAGTTCTGAAGCATTTTTAAATGTAAGCGGAATTCTGAGAACAATGGAAGAGTTCCGAAGCATTTTTAAACTTCAGCAGAATTCCGAGAACAATGGAAGAGTTCCGAATCATACTTAAACTTCAGCGGAATTCCGAGAACAATGGAAGAGTTTCGAAGCATTTTTAAAAGTCAGCGGAATTCCGAGAACAATAGAAGAGTTTTGAAGCAATTTTAAGAGTCAGCGGAATTCCGAGAACAATGGAAGAGTTCCGAAGCATTTTTAAACGTCAGCGGAATTCCGAGAACAATGGAAGAGTTCCGAAGCATTTTTAAACTTCAGCGGAATTTGGAGAACAATCGAAGAGTTCCGAAGCATTTTTAAAAGTCAGCGGAATTCCGAGAACAATGGAAGCTTTGTGAAGCATTTTTAAACGTCAGCGGAATTCCGAGAACAATGGAAGAGTTCCGAAGCATTTTTAAACGTCAGCGGAATTTCGAGAACAATGGAAGAGTTCTGTAGCCTTTTTAAATGTCAGCGGAATTCCGAGAACAATGGAAAAGTTCCGAAGCATTTTTAAATGTCAGCGGAATTCTGAGAACAATGGAAGAGTTCCGAAGCATTTTTAAACTTCAGCAGAATTCCGAGAACAATGGAAGAGTTCCGAAGCATACTTAAACTTCAGCGGAATTCCGAGAACAATGGAAGAGTTTCGAAGCATTTTTAAAAGTCAGCGGAATTCCGAGAACAATAGAAGAGTTGTGAAGCAATTTTAAGAGTCAGCGGAATTCCGAGAACAATGGAAGAGTTCCGAAGCATTTTTAAACGTCAGCGGAATTCCGAGAACAATGGAAGAGTTCTGAAGCATTTTTAAAAGTCAGCGGAATTCTGAGAACAATAGAAGAGTTGTGAAGCATTTTTAAGCGTCAGCGGAATTCCGAGAACAATGGAAGAATTCCGAAGCTTTTTAAACTTCAGCAGAATTCCGAGAACAATGGAAGCGTTCCGAAGCATACTTAAACTTCAGCGGAATTCCGAGAACAATGGAAGAGTTTCGAAGCATTTTTAAAAGTCAGCGGAATTCCGAGAACAATAGAAGAGTTGTGAAGCAATTTTAAGAGTCAGCGGAATTCCGAGAACAATGGAAGAGTTCCGAAGCATTTTTAAACGTCAGCGGAATTCCGAGAACAATGGAAGAGTTCTGAAGCATTTTTAAAAGTCAGCGGAATTCTGAGAACAATAGAAGAGTTGTGAAGCATTTTTAAGCGTCAGCGGAATTCCGAGTACAATGGAAGAATTCCGAAGCATTTTTAAACTTCAAAACTTCAGCGGAATTCTTAGAACAATGGAAGAGTTCCAAAGCATTTTTAAAAGTCAGCAGAATTCCAAGAACAATAGAAGGGTACCAAAGCATGTTTAAACTTCAGCGGAATTCTGAGAACAATGTAAGCGTTCCGAAGCATTTTTAAACTTCACCGCAATTCCGAGAACAATGGAAGAGTTCCGAAGCATTTTTAAACGTCAGCGGAATTCCGAGAACAATGGAAGAGTTCCGAAGCATTTTTAAACGTCAGCGGAATTCCGAGAACAATGGAAGAGTTCCGAAGCATTTTTAAATGTAAGCGGAATTCTGAGAACAATGGAAGAGTTCCGAAGCATTTTTAAACTTCAGCAGAATTCCGAGAACAATGGAAGAGTTCCGAAGCATACTTAAACTTCAGCGGAATTCCGAGAACAATGGAAGAGTTTCGAAGCACTTTTAAAAGTCAGCGGAATTCCGAGAACAATAGAAGAGTTGTGAAGCAATTTTAAGAGTCAGCGGAATTCCGAGAACAATGGAAGAGTTCCGAAGCATTTTTAAACGTCAGCGGAATTCCGAGAACAATGGAAGAGTTCCGAAGCATTTTTAAACTTCAGCGGAATTTGGAGAACAATCGAAGAGTTCCGAAGCATTTTTAAAAGTCAGCGGAATTCCGAGAACAATGGAACCTTTGTGAAGCATTTTTAAACGTCAGCGGAATTCTGAGAACAATGGAAGAGTTCCGAAGCATTTTTAAACGTCAGCGGAATTCCGAGAACAATGGAAGAGTTCTGAAGCCTTTTTAAATGTCAGCGGAATTCCGAGAACAATGGAAAAGTTCCGAAGCATTTTTAAATGTCAGCGGAATTCTGAGAACAATGGAAGAGTTCCGAAGCATTTTTAAACTTCAGCAGAATTCCGAGAACAATGGAAGAGTTCCGAAGCATCCTTAAACTTCAGCGGAATTCCGAGAACAATGGAAGAGTTTCGAAGCATTTTTAAAAGTCAGCGGAATTCCGAGAACAATAGAAGAGTTGTGAAGCAATTTTAAGAGTCAGCGGAATTCCGAGAACAATGGAAGAGTTCCGAAGCATTTTTAAACGTCAGCGGAATTCCGAGAACAATGGAAGAGTTCTGAAGCATTTTTAAAAGTCAGCGGAATTCTGAGAACAATGGAAGAGTTCCGAAGCATTTTTAAACTTCAGCAGAATTCCGAGAACAATGGAAGAGTTCCGAAGCATACTTAAACTTCAGCGGAATTCCGAGAACAATGGAAGAGTTTCGAAGCATTTTTAAAAGTCAGCGGAATTCCGAGAACAATAGAAGAGTTGTGAAGCAATTTTAAGAGTCAGCGGAATTCTGAGAACAATGGAAGAGTTCCGAAGCATTTTTAAACGTCAGCGGAATTCCGAGAACAATGGAAGAGTTCTGAAGCATTTTTAAAAGTCAGCGGAATTCTGAGAACAATAGAAGAGTTGTGAAGCATTTTTAAGCGTCAGCAGAATTCCGAGTACAATGGAAGAATTCCGAAGCATTTTTAAACTTCAAAACTTCAGCGGAATTCTTAGAACAATGGAAGAGTTCCAAAGCATTTTTAAAAGTCAGCAGAATTCCAAGAACAATAGAAGGGTACCAAAGCATGCTTAAACTTCAGCGGAATTCTGAGAACAATGTAAGCGTTCCGAAGCATTTTTAAACTTCACCGCAATTCCGAGAACAATGGAAGAGTTCCGAAGCATTTTTAAACGTCAGCGGAATTCCGAGAACAATGGAAGAGTTCCGAAGCATTTTTAAACGTCAGCGGAATTCCGAGAACAATGGAAGAGTTCCGAAGCATTTTTAAATGTAAGCGGAATTCTGAGAACAATGGAAGAGTTCCGAAGCATTTTTAAACTTCAGCAGAATTCCGAGAACAATGGAAGAGTTCCGAAGCATACTTAAACTTCAGCGGAATTCCGAGAACAATGGAAGAGTTTCGAAGCACTTTTAAAAGTCAGCGGAATTCCGAGAACAATAGAAGAGTTGTGAAGCAATTTTAAGAGTCAGCGGAATTCCGAGAACAATGGAAGAGTTCCGAAGCATTTTTAAACGTCAGCGGAATTCCGAGAACAATGGAAGAGTTCCGAAGCATTTTTAAACTTCAGCGGAATTTGGAGAACAATCGAAGAGTTCCGAAGCATTTTTAAAAGTCAGCGGAATTCCGAGAACAATGGAAGCTTTGTGAAGCATTTTTAAACGTCAGCGGAATTCTGAGAACAATGGAAGAGTTCCGAAGCATTTTTAAACGTCAGCGGAATTCCGAGAACAATGGAAGAGTTCTGAAGCCTTTTTAAATGTCAGCGGAATTCCGAGAACAATGGAAAAGTTCCGAAGCATTTTTAAATGTCAGCGGAATTCTGAGAACAATGGAAGAGTTCCGAAGCATTTTTAAACTTCAGCAGAATTCCGAGAACAATCGAAGAGTTCCGAAGCATACTTAAACTTCAGCGGAATTCCGAGAACAATGGAAGAGTTCCGAAGCATTTTTAAACTTCAGCGGAATTTGGAGAACAATCGAAGAGTTCCGAAGCATTTTTAAATGTCAGCGGAATTCCGAGAACAATGGAAGCTTTGAGAAGCATTTTTAAACGTCAGCGGAATTCCGAGAACAATGGAAGAGTTCCGAAGCATTTTTAAACGTCAGCGGAATTCCGAGAACAATGGAAGAGTTCTGAAGCCTTTTTAAATGTCAGCGGAATTCCGAGAACAATGGAAAAGTTCCGAAGCATTTTTAAATGTCAGCGGAATTCTGAGAACAATGGAAGAGTTCCGAAGCATTTTTAAACTTCAGCAGAATTCCGAGAACAATGGAAGAGTTCCGAAGCATCCTTAAACTTCAGCGGAATTCCGAGAACAATGGAAGAGTTTCGAAGCATTTTTAAAAGTCAGCGGAATTCCGAGAACAATAGAAGAGTTGTGAAGCAATTTTAAGAGTCAGCGGAATTCCGAGAACAATGGAAGAGTTCCGAAGCATTTTTTAAACGTCAGCGGAATTCCGAGAACAATGGAAGAGTTCTGAAGCATTTTTAAAAGTCAGCGGAATTCTGAGAACAATGGAAGAGTTCCGAAGCATTTTTAAACTTCAGCAGAATTCCGAGAACAATGGAAGAGTTCCGAAGCATACTTAAACTTCAGCGGAATTCCGAGAACAATGGAAGAGTTTCGAAGCATTTTTAAAAGTCAGCGGAATTCCGAGAACAATAGAAGAGTTGTGAAGCAATTTTAAGAGTCAGCGGAATTCCGAGAACAATGGAAGAGTTCCGAAGCATTTTTAAACGTCAGCGGAATTCCGAGAACAATGGAAGAGTTCCGAAGCATTTTTAAACTTCAGCGGAATTTGGAGAACAATCGAAGAGTTCCGAAGCATTTTTAAAAGTCAGCGGAATTCCGAGAACAATGGAAGCTTTGTGAAGCATTTTTAAACGTCAGCGGAATTCTGAGAACAATGGAAGAGTTCCGAAGCATTTTTAAACGTCAGCGGAATTCCGAGAACAATGGAAGAGTTCTGAAGCCTTTTTAAATGTCAGCGGAATTCCGAGAACAATGGAAAAGTTCCGAAGCATTTTTAAATGTCAGCGGAATTCTGAGAACAATGGAAGAGTTCCGAAGCATTTTTAAACTTCAGCAGAATTCGAGAACAATGGAAGAGTTCCGAAGCATCCTTAAACTTCAGCGGAATTCCGAGAACAATGGAAGAGTTCCGAAGCATTTTTAAACGTCAGCGGAATTCCGAGAACAATGGAAGAGTTCTGAAGCATTTTTAAACGTCAGCGGAATTTTGAAAACAATGGAAGATTTCCGAAGCATTTTTAAACGTCAGCGGAATTCTGCGAACACTGGAAGAGTTCCGAAGCATTTTTAAACTTCAGCGGAATTTGGAGAACAATCGAAGAGTTCCGAAGCATTTTTAAAAGTCAGCGGAATTCCGAGAACAATGGAAGCTTTGAGAAGCATTTTTAAACGTCAGCGGAATTCCGAGAACAATGGAAGAGTTCCGAAGCATTTTTAAACGTCAGCGGAATTCCGAGAACAATGGAAGAGTTCTGAAGCCTTTTTAAATGTCAGCGGAATTCCGAGAACAATGGAAGAGTTCCGAAGCATTTTTAAATGTCAGCAGAATTCTGAGAACAATGGAAGAGTTCCGAAGCATTTTTAAACTTCAGCAGAATTCCGAGAACAATCGAAGAGTTCCGAAGCATACTTAAACTTCAGCAGAATTCCGAGAACAATGGAAGAGTTCTGAAGCATTTTTTAAAGTCAGCGGAATAACGAGAACAATGGAAGAGTTGTGAAGTATTTTTAAACGTCAGTGGAATTTCAAGAACAATGGAAGAGTTCCGAAGCATTTTTAAATGTAAGCGGAATTCTGAGAACAATGGAAGAGTTCCGAAGCATTTTTAAACTTCAGCAGAATTCCGAGAACAATGGAAGAGTTCCGAAGCATACTTAAACTTCAGCGGAATTCCGAGAACAATGGAAGAGTTTCGAAGCATTTTTAAAAGTCAGCGGAATTCCGAGAACAATAGAAGAGTTGTGAAGCAATTTTAAGAGTCAGCGGAATTCCGAGAACAATGGAAGAGTTCCGAAGCATTTTTAAACGTCAGCGGAATTCTGAGAACAATGGAAGAGTTCCGAAGCATTTTTAAACTTCAGCGGAATTTGGAGAACAATCGAAGAGTTCCGAAGCATTTTTAAATGTCAGCGGAAATCCGAGAACAATGGAAGCTTTGAGAAGCATTTTTAAACGTCAGCGGAATTCCGAGAACAATGGAAGAGTTCCGAAGCATTTTTAAACGTCAGCGGAATTCCGAGAACAATGGAAGAGTTCTGAAGCCTTTTTAAATGTCAGCGGAATTCCGAGAACAATGGAAAAGTTCCGAAGCATTTTTAAATGTCAGCGGAATTCTGAGAACAATGGAAGAGTTCCGATGCATTTTTAAACTTCAGCAGAATTCCGAGAACAATGGAAGAGTTCCGAAGCATACTTAATCTTCAGCGGAATTCCGAGAACAATGGAAGAGTTTCGAAGCATTTTTAAAAGTCAGCGGAATTCCGAGAACAATAGAAGAGTTGTGAAGCAATTTTAAGAGTCAGCAGAATTCCGAGAACAATGGAAGAGTTCCGAAGCATTTTTAAACGTCAGCGGAATTCCGAGAACAATGGAAGAGTTCTGAAGCATTTTTAAAAGTCAGCGGAATTCTGAGAACAATAGAAGAGTTGTGAAGCATTTTTAAGCGTCAGCGGAATTCCGAGAACAATGGAAGAATTCCGAAGCATTTTTAAACTTCAAAACTTCAGCGGAATTCTTAGAACAATGGAAGAGTTCCAAAGCATTTTTAAAAGTCAGCAGAATTCCGAGAACAAAAGAAGGGTACCAAAGCATGTTTAAACTTCAGCGGAATTCTGAGAACAATGTAAGCGTTCCGAAGCATTTTTAAACTTCACCGCAATTCCGAGAACAATGGAAGAGTTCCGAAGCATTTTTAAACGTCAGCGGAATTCCGAGAACAATGGAAGAGTTCCGAAGCATTTTTAAACGTCAGCGGAATTCCGAGAACAATGGAAGAGTTCCGAAGCATTTTTAAATGTAAGCGGAATTCTGAGAACAATGGAAGAGTTCCGAAGCATTTTTAAACTTCAGCAGAATTCCGAGAACAATGGAAGAGTTCCGAAGCATACTTAAACTTCAGCGGAATTCCGAGAACAATGGAAGAGTTTCGAAGCATTTTTAAAAGTCAGCGGAATTCCGAGAACAATAGAAGAGTTGTGAAGCAATTTTAAGAGTCAGCGGAATTCCGAGAACAATGGAAGATTTCCGAAGCATTTTTAAACGTCAGCGGAATTCCGAGAACAATGGAAGAGTTCCGAAGCATTTTTAAACGTCAGCGGAATTCCGAGAACAATGGAAGCGTTCTGAAGCCTTTTTAAATGTCAGCGGAATTCCGAGAACAATGGAAAAGTTCCGATGCATTTTTAAATGTCAGCGGAATTCTGAGAACTATGGAAGAGTTCCGAAGCATACTTAAACTTCAGCGGAATTCCGAGAACAATGGAAGAGTTTCGAAGCATTTTTAAAAGTCAGCGGAATTCCGAGAACAATAGAAGAGTTGTGAAGCAATTTTAAGAGTCAGCGGAATTCCGAGAACAATGGAAGAGTTCCGAAGCATTTTTAAACGTCAGCGGAATTCCGAGAACAATGGAAGAGTTCTGAAGCATTTTTAAAAGTCAGCGGAATTCTGAGAACAATAGAAGAGTTGTGAAGCGTTTTTAAGCGTCAGCGGAATTCCGAGAACAATGGAAGAGTTCCGAAGCATTTTTAAACTTCAGCAGAATTCCGAGAACAATCGAAGAGTTCCGAAGCATACTTAAACTTCAGCAGAATTCCGAGAACAATGGAAGAGTTCTGAAGCATTTTTTAAAGTCAGCCGAATAACGAGAACAATGGAAGAGTTGTGAAGTATTTTTAAACGTCAGTGGAATTTCAAGAACAATGGAAGAGTTCCGAAGCATTTTTAAATGTAAGCGGAATTCTGAGAACAATGGAAGAGTTCCGAAGCATTTTTAAACTTCAGCAGAATTCCGAGAACAATGGAAGAGTTCCGAAGCATACTTAAACTTCAGCGGAATTCCGAGAACAATGAAAGAGTTTCGAAGCATTTTTAAAAGTCAGCGGAATTCCGAGAACAATAGAAGAGTTGTGAAGCAATTTTAAGAGTCAGCGGAATTCCGAGAACAATGGAAGAGTTCCGAAGCATTTTTAAACGTCAGCGGAATTCTGAGAACAATGGAAGAGTTCCGAAGCATTTTTAAACTTCAGCGGAATTTGGAGAACAATCGAAGAGTTCCGAAGCATTTTTAAATGTCAGCGGAAATCCGAGAACAATGGAAGCTTTGAGAAGCATTTTTAAACGTCAGCGGAATTCCGAGAACAATGGAAGAGTTCCGAAGCATTTTTAAACGTCAGCGGAATTCCGAGAACAATGGAAGAGTTCTGAAGCCTTTTTAAATGTCAGCGGAATTCCGAGAACAATGGAAAAGTTCCGAAGCATTTTTAAATGTCAGCGGAATTCTGAGAACAATGGAAGAGTTCCGATGCATTTTTAAACTTCAGCAGAATTCCGAGAACAATGGAAGAGTTCCGAAGCATACTTAATCTTCAGCGGAATTCCGAGAACAATGGAAGAGTTTCGAAGCATTTTTAAAAGTCAGCGGAATTCCGAGAACAATAGAAGAGTTGTGAAGCAATTTTAAGAGTCAGCAGAATTCCGAGAACAATGGAAGAGTTCCGAAGCATTTTTAAACGTCAGCGGAATTCCGAGAACAATGGAAGAGTTCTGAAGCATTTTTAAAAGTCAGCGGAATTCTGAGAACAATAGAAGAGTTGTGAAGCATTTTTAAGCGTCAGCGGAATTCCGAGAACAATGGAAGAATTCCGAAGCATTTTTAAACTTCAAAACTTCAGCGGAATTCTTAGAACAATGGAAGAGTTCCAAAGCATTTTTAAAAGTCAGCAGAATTCCGAGAACAAAAGAAGGGTACCAAAGCATGTTTAAACTTCAGCGGAATTCTGAGAACAATGTAAGCGTTCCGAAGCATTTTTAAACTTCACCGCAATTCCGAGAACAATGGAAGAGTTCCGAAGCATTTTTAAACGTCAGCGGAATTCCGAGAACAATGGAAGAGTTCCGAAGCATTTTTAAACGTCAGCGGAATTCCGAGAACAATGGAAGAGTTCCGAAGCATTTTTAAATGTAAGCGGAATTCTGAGAACAATGGAAGAGTTCCAAAGCATTTTTAAACTTCAGCAGAATTCCGAGAACAATGGAAGAGTTCCGAAGCATACTTAAACTTCAGCGGAATTCCTAGAACAATGGAAGAGTTTCGAAGCATTTTTAAAAGTCAGCGGAATTCCGAGAACAATAGAAGAGTTGTGAAGCAATTTTAAGAGTCAGCGGAATTCCGAGAACAATGGAAGATTTCCGAAGCATTTTTAAACGTCAGCGGAATTCCGAGAACAATGGAAGAGTTCCGAAGCATTTTTAAACTTCAGCGGAATTTGGAGAACAATCGAAGAGTTCCGAAGCATTTTTAAAAGTCAGCGGAATTCCGAGAACAATGGAAGCTTTGTGAAGCATTTTTAAACGTCAGCGGAATTCCGAGAACAATGGAAGAGTTCCGAAGCATTTTTAAACGTCAGCGGAATTCCGAGAACAATGGAAGCATTCTGAAGCCTTTTTAAATGTCAGCGGAATTCCGAGAACAATGGAAAAGTTCCGATGCATTTTTAAATGTCAGCGGAATTCTGAGAACTATGGAAGAGTTCCGAAGCATACTTAAACTTCAGCGGAATTCCGAGAACAATGGAAGAGTTTCGAAGCATTTTTAAAAGTCAGCGGAATTCCGAGAACAATAGAAGAGTTGTGAAGCAATTTTAAGAGTCAGCGGAATTCCGAGAACAATGGAAGAGTTCCGAAGCATTTTTAAACGTCAGCGGAATTCCGAGAACAATGGAAGAGTTCTGAAGCATTTTTAAAAGTCAGCGGAATTCTGAGAACAATAGAAGAGTTGTGAAGCGTTTTTAAGCGTCAGCGGAATTCCGAGAACAATGGAAGAGTTCTGAAGCCTTTTTAAATGTCAGCGGAATTCCGAGAACAATGGAAGAGTTCCGAAGCATTTTTAAATGTCAGCGGAATTCTGAGAACAATGGAAGAGTTCCGAAGCATTTTTAAACTTCAGCAGAATTCCGAGAACAATCGAAGAGTTCCGAAGCATACTTAAACTTCAGCAGAATTCCGAGAACAATGGAAGAGTTCTGAAGCATTTTTTAAAGTCAGCGGAATAACGAGAACAATGGAAGAGTTGTGAAGCATTTTTAAACGTCAGTGGAATTCCAAGAACAATGGAAGAGTTCTGAAGCATTTTTAAATGTAAGCGGAATTCTGAGAACAATGGAAGAGTTCCGAAGCATTTTTAAACTTCAGCAGAATTCCGAGAACAATGGAAGAGTTCCGAATCATACTTAAACTTCAGCGGAATTCCGAGAACAATGGAAGAGTTTCGAAGCATTTTTAAAAGTCAGCGGAATTCCGAGAACAATAGAAGAGTTGTGAAGCAATTTTAAGAGTCAGCGGAATTCCGAGAACAATGGAAGAGTTCCGAAGCATTTTTAAACGTCAGCGGAATTCCGAGAACAATGGAAGAGTTCCGAAGCATTTTTAAACTTCAGCGGAATTTGGAGAACAATCGAAGAGTTCCGAAGCATTTTTAAAAGTCAGCGGAATTCCGATAACAATGGAAGCTTTGTGAAGCATTTTTAAACGTCAGCGGAATTCCGAGAACAATGGAAGAGTTCCGAAGCATTTTTAAACGTCAGCGGAATTTCGAGAACAATGGAAGAGTTCTGTAGCCTTTTTAAATGTCAGCGGAATTCCGAGAACAATGGAAAAGTTCCGAAGCATTTTTAAATGTCAGCGGAATTCTGAGAACAATGGAAGAGTTCCGAAGCATTTTTAAACTTCAGCAGAATTCCGAGAACAATGGAAGAGTTCCGAAGCATACTTAAACTTCAGCGGAATTCCGAGAACAATGGAAGAGTTTCGAAGCATTTTTAAAAGTCAGCGGAATTCCGAGAACAATAGAAGAGTTGTGAAGCAATTTTAAGAGTCAGCGGAATTCCGAGAACAATGGAAGAGTTCCGAAGCATTTTTAAACGTCAGCGGAATTCCGAGAACAATGGAAGAGTTCTGAAGCATTTTTAAAAGTCAGCGGAATTCTGAGAACAATAGAAGAGTTGTGAAGCATTTTTAAGCGTCAGCGGAATTCCGAGAACAATGGAAGAATTCCGAAGCTTTTTAAACTTCAGCGGAATTCCGAGAACAATGGAAGAGTTTCGAAGCATTTTTAAAAGTCAGCGGAATTCCGAGAACAATAGAAGAGTTGTGAAGCAATTTTAAGAGTCAGCGGAATTCCGAGAACAATGGAAGAGTTCCGAAGCATTTTTAAACGTCAGCGGAATTCCGAGAACAATGGAAGAGTTCTGAAGCATTTTTAAAAGTCAGCGGAATTCTGAGAACAATAGAAGAGTTGTGAAGCATTTTTAAGCGTCAGCGGAATTCCGAGTACAATGGAAGAATTCCGAAGCATTTTTAAACTTCAAAACTTCAGCGGAATTCTTAGAACAATGGAAGAGTTCCAAAGCATTTTTAAAAGTCAGCAGAATTCCAAGAACAATAGAAGGGTACCAAAGCATGTTTAAACTTCAGCGGAATTCTGAGAACAATGTAAGCGTTCCGAAGCATTTTTAAACTTCACCGCAATTCCGAGAACAATGGAAGAGTTCCGAAGCATTTTTAAACGTCAGCGGAATTCCGAGAACAATGGAAGAGTTCCGAAGCATTTTTAAACGTCAGCGGAATTCCGAGAACAATGGAAGAGTTCCGAAGCATTTTTAAATGTAAGCGGAATTCTGAGAACAATGGAAGAGTTCCGAAGAATTTTTAAACTTCAGCAGAATTCCGAGAACAATGGAAGAGTTCCGAAGCATACTTAAACTTCAGCGGAATTCCGAGAACAATGGAAGAGTTTCGAAGCACTTTTAAAAGTCAGCGGAATTCCAAGAACAATAGAAGAGTTGTGAAGCAATTTTAAGAGTCAGCGGAATTCCGAGAACAATGGAAGAGTTCCGAAGCATTTTTAAACGTCAGCGGAATTCCGAGAACAATGGAAGAGTTCCGAAGCATTTTTAAACTTCAGCGGAATTTGGAGAACAATCGAAGAGTTCCGAAGCATTTTTAAAAGTCAGCGGAATTCCGAGAACAATGGAAGCTTTGTGAAGCATTTTTAAACGTCAGCGGAATTCTGAGAACAATGGAAGAGTTCCGAAGCATTTTTAAACGTCAGCGGAATTCCGAGAACAATGGAAGAGTTCTGAAGCCTTTTTAAATGTCAGCGGAATTCCGAGAACAATGGAAAAGTTCCGAAGCATTTTTAAATGTCAGCGGAATTCTGAGAACAATGGAAGAGTTCCGAAGCATTTTTAAACTTCAGCAGAATTCCGAGAACAATGGAAGAGTTCCGAAGCATCCTTAAACTTCAGCGGAATTCCGAGAACAATGGAAGAGTTTCGAAGCATTTTTAAAAGTCAGCGGAATTCCGAGAACAATAGAAGAGTTGTGAAGCAATTTTAAGAGTCAGCGGAATTCCGAGAACAATGGAAGAGTTCCGAAGCATTTTTAAACGTCAGCGGAATTCCGAGAACAATGGAAGAGTTCTGAAGCATTTTTAAAAGTCAGCGGAATTCTGAGAACAATGGAAGAGTTCCGAAGCATTTTTAAACTTCAGCAGAATTCCGAGAACAATGGAAGAGTTCCGAAGCATACTTAAATTTCAGCGGAATTCCGAGAACAATGGAAGAGTTTCGAAGCATTTTTAAAAGTCAGCGGAATTCCGAGAACAATAGAAGAGTTGTGAAGCAATTTTAAGAGTCAGCGGAATTCCGAGAACAATGGAAGAGTTCCGAAGCATTTTTAAACGTCAGCGGAATTCCGAGAACAATGGAAGAGTTCCGAAGCATTTTTAAACTTCAGCGGAATTTGGAGAACAATCGAAGAGTTCCGAAGCATTTTTAAAAGTCAGCGGAATTCCGAGAACAATGGAAGCTTTGTGAAGCATTTTTAAACGTCAGCGGAATTCTGAGAACAATGGAAGAGTTCCGAAGCATTTTTAAACGTCAGCGGAATTCCGAGAACAATGGAAGAGTTTCGAAGCATTTTTAAAAGTCAGCGGAATTCCGAGAACAATAGAAGAGTTGTGAAGCAATTTTAAGAGTCAGCGGAATTCCGAGAACAATGGAAGAGTTCCGAAGCATTTTTAAACGTCAGCGGAATTCCGAGAACAATGGAAGAGTTCCGAAGCATTTTTAAACTTCAGCGGAATTTGGAGAACAATCGAAGAGTTCCGAAGCATTTTTAAATGTCAGCGGAATTCCGAGAACAATGGAAGCTTTGAGAAGCATTTTTAAACGTCAGCGGAATTCCGAGAACAATGGAAGAGTTCCGAAGCATTTTTAAACGTCAGCGGAATTCCGAGAACAATGGAAGAGTTCTGAAGCCTTTTTAAATGTCAGCGGAATTCCGAGAACAATGGAAAAGTTCCGAAGCATTTTTAAATGTCAGCGGAATTCTGAGAACAATGGAAGAGTTCCGAAGCATTTTTAAACTTCAGCAGAATTCCGAGAACAATGGAAGAGTTCCGAAGCATCCTTAAACTTCAGCGGAATTCCGAGAACAATGGAAGAGTTTCGAAGCATTTTTAAAAGTCAGCGGAATTCCGAGAACAATAGAAGAGTTGTGAAGCAATTTTAAGAGTCAGCGGAATTCCGAGAACAATGGAAGAGTTCCGAAGCATTTTTAAACGTCAGCGGAATTCCGAGAACAATGGAAGAGTTCTGAAGCATTTTTAAAAGTCAGCGGAATTCTGAGAACAATGGAAGAGTTCCGAAGCATTTTTAAACTTCAGCAGAATTCCGAGAACAATGGAAGAGTTCCGAAGCATACTTAAACTTCAGCGGAATTCCGAGAACAATGGAAGAGTTTCGAAGCATTTTTAAAAGTCAGCGGAATTCCGAGAACAATAGAAGAGTTGTGAAGCAATTTTAAGAGTCAGCGGAATTCCGAGAACAATGGAAGAGTTCCGAAGCATTTTTAAACGTCAGCGGAATTCCGAGAACAATGGAAGAGTTCCGAAGCATTTTTAAACTTCAGCGGAATTTGGAGAACAATCGAAGAGTTCCGAAGCATTTTTAAAAGTCAGCGGAATTCCGAGAACAATGGAAGCTTTGTGAAGCATTTTTAAACGTCAGCGGAATTCTGAGAACAATGGAAGAGTTCCGAAGCATTTTTAAACGTCAGCGGAATTCCGAGAACAATGGAAGAGTTTCGAAGCATTTTTAAAAGTCAGCGGAATTCCGAGAACAATAGAAGAGTTGTGAAGCAATTTTAAGAGTCAGCGGAATTCCGAGAACAATGGAAGAGTTCCGAAGCATTTTTAAACGTCAGCGGAATTCCGAGAACAATGGAAGAGTTCCGAAGCATTTTTAAACTTCAGCGGAATTTGGAGAACAATCGAAGAGTTCCGAAGCATTTTTAAAAGTCAGCGGAATTCCGAGAACAATGGAAGCTTTGTGAAGCATTTTTAAACGTCAGCGGAATTCCGAGAACAATGGAAGAGTTCCGAAGCATTTTTAAACGTCAGCGGAATTTCGAGAACAATGGAAGAGTTCTGTAGCCTTTTTAAATGTCAGCGGAATTCCGAGAACAATGGAAAAGTTCCGAAGCATTTTTAAATGTCAGCGGAATTCTGAGAACAATGGAAGAGTTCCGAAGCATTTTTAAACTTCAGCAGAATTCCGAGAACAATGGAAGAGTTCCGAAGCATACTTAAACTTCAGCGGAATTCCGAGAACAATGGAAGAGTTTCGAAGCATTTTTAAAAGTCAGCGGAATTCCGAGAACAATAGAAGAGTTGTGAAGCAATTTTAAGAGTCAGCGGAATTCCGAGAACAATGGAAGAGTTCCGAAGCATTTTTAAACGTCAGCGGAATTCCGAGAACAATGGAAGAGTTCTGAAGCATTTTTAAAAGTCAGCGGAATTCTGAGAACAATAGAAGAGTTGTGAAGCATTTTTAAGCGTCAGCGGAATTCCGAGAACAATGGAAGAATTCCGAAGCTTTTTAAACTTCAGCAGAATTCCGAGAACAATGGAAGCGTTCCGAAGCATACTTAAACTTCAGCGGAATTCCGAGAACAATGGAAGAGTTTCGAAGCATTTTTAAAAGTCAGCGGAATTCCGAGAACAATAGAAGAGTTGTGAAGCAATTTTAAGAGTCAGCGGAATTCCGAGAACAATGGAAGAGTTCCGAAGCATTTTTAAACGTCAGCGGAATTCCGAGAACAATGGAAGAGTTCTGAAGCATTTTTAAAAGTCAGCGGAATTCTGAGAACAATAGAAGAGTTGTGAAGCATTTTTAAGCGTCAGCGGAATTCCGAGTACAATGGAAGAATTCCGAAGCATTTTTAAACTTCAAAACTTCAGCGGAATTCTTAGAACAATGGAAGAGTTCCAAAGCATTTTTAAAAGTCAGCAGAATTCCAAGAACAATAGAAGGGTACCAAAGCATGTTTAAACTTCAGCGGAATTCTGAGAACAATGTAAGCGTTCCGAAGCATTTTTAAACTTCACCGCAATTCCGAGAACAATGGAAGAGTTCCGAAGCATTTTTAAACGTCAGCGGAATTCCGAGAACAATGGAAGAGTTCCGAAGCATTTTTAAACGTCAGCGGAATTCCGAGAACAATGGAAGAGTTCCGAAGCATTTTTAAATGTAAGCGGAATTCTGAGAACAATGGAAGAGTTCCGAAGCATTTTTAAACTTCAGCAGAATTCCGAGAACAATGGAAGAGTTCCGAAGCATACTTAAACTTCAGCGGAATTCCGAGAACAATGGAAGAGTTTCGAAGCACTTTTAAAAGTCAGCGGAATTCCGAGAACAATAGAAGAGTTGTGAAGCAATTTTAAGAGTCAGCGGAATTCCGAGAACAATGGAAGAGTTCCGAAGCATTTTTAAACGTCAGCGGAATTCCGAGAACAATGGAAGAGTTCCGAAGCATTTTTAAAGTTCAGCGGAATTTGGAGAACAATCGAAGAGTTCCGAAGCATTTTTAAAAGTCAGCGGAATTCCGAGAACAATGGAAGCTTTGTGAAGCATTTTTAAACGTCAGCGGAATTCTGAGAACAATGGAAGAGTTCCGAAGCATTTTTAAACGTCAGCGGAATTCCGAGAACAATGGAAGAGTTCTGAAGCCTTTTTAAATGTCAGCGGAATTCCGAGAACAATGGAAAAGTTCCGAAGCATTTTTAAATGTCAGCGGAATTCTGAGAACAATGGAAGAGTTCCGAAGCATTTTTAAACTTCAGCAGAATTCCGAGAACAATGGAAGAGTTCCGAAGCATCCTTAAACTTCAGCGGAATTCCGAGAACAATGGAAGAGTTTCGAAGCATTTTTAAAAGTCAGCGGAATTCCGAGAACAATAGAAGAGTTGTGAAGCAATTTTAAGAGTCAGCGGAATTCCGAGAACAATGGAAGAGTTCCGAAGCATTTTTAAACGTCAGCGGAATTCCGAGAACAATGGAAGAGTTCTGAAGCATTTTTAAAAGTCAGCGGAATTCTGAGAACAATGGAAGAGTTCCGAAGCATTTTTAAACTTCAGCAGAATTCCGAGAACAATGGAAGAGTTCCGAAGCATACTTAAACTTCAGCGGAATTCCGAGAACAATGGAAGAGTTTCGAAGCATTTTTAAAAGTCAGCGGAATTCCGAGAACAATAGAAGAGTTGTGAAGCAATTTTAAGAGTCAGCGGAATTCCGAGAACAATGGAAGAGTTCCGAAGCATTTTTAAACGTCAGCGGAATTCCGAGAACAATGGAAGAGTTCCGAAGCATTTTAAAACTTCAGCGGAATTTGGAGAACAATCGAAGAGTTCCGAAGCATTTTTAAAAGTCAGCGGAATTCCGAGAACAATGGAAGCTTTGTGAAGCATTTTTAAACGTCAGCGGAATTCTGAGAACAATGGAAGAGTTCCGAAGCATTTTTAAACGTCAGCGGAATTCCGAGAACAATGGAAGAGTTTCGAAGCATTTTTAAAAGTCAGCGGAATTCCGAGAACAATAGAAGAGTTGTGAAGCAATTTTAAGAGTCAGCGGAATTCCGAGAACAATGGAAGAGTTCCGAAGCATTTTTAAACGTCAGCGGAATTCCGAGAACAATGGAAGAGTTCCGAAGCATTTTTAAACTTCAGCGGAATTTGGAGAACAATCGAAGAGTTCCAAAGCATTTTTAAATGTCAGCGGAATTCCGAGAACAATGGAAGCTTTGAGAAGCATTTTTAAACGTCAGCGGAATTCCGAGAACAATGGAAGAGTTCCGAAGCATTTTTAAACGTCAGCGGAATTCCGAGAACAATGGAAGAGTTCTGAAGCCTTTTTAAATGTCAGCGGAATTCCGAGAACAATGGAAAAGTTCCGAAGCATTTTTAAATGTCAGCGGAATTCTGAGAACAATGGAAGAGTTCCGAAGCATTTTTAAACTTCAGCAGAATTCCGAGAACAATGGAAGAGTTCCGAAGCATCCTTAAACTTCAGCGGAATTCCGAGAACAATGGAAGAGTTTCGAAGCATTTTTAAAAGTCAGCGGAATTCCGAGAACAATAGAAGAGTTGTGAAGCAATTTTAAGAGTCAGCGGAATTCCGAGAACAATGGAAGAGTTCCGAAGCATTTTTAAACGTCAGCGGAATTCCGAGAACAATGGAAGAGTTCTGAAGCATTTTTAAAAGTCAGCGGAATTCTGAGAACAATGGAAGAGTTCCGAAGCATTTTTAAACTTCAGCAGAATTCCGAGAACAATGGAAGAGTTCCGAAGCATACTTAAACTTCAGCGGAATTCCGAGAACAATGGAAGAGTTTCGAAGCATTTTTAAAAGTCAGCGGAATTCCGAGAACAATAGAAGAGTTGTGAAGCAATTTTAAGAGTCAGCGGAATTCCGAGAACAATGGAAGAGTTCCGAAGCATTTTTAAACGTCAGCGGAATTCCGAGAACAATGGAAGAGTTCCGAAGCATTTTTAAACTTCAGCGGAATTTGGAGAACAATCGAAGAGTTCTGAAGCATTTTTAAACGTCAGCGGAATTCCGAGAACAATGGAAGAGTTTCGAAGCATTTTTAAAAGTCAGCGGAATTCCGAGAACAATAGAAGAGTTGTGAAGCAATTTTAAGAGTCAGCGGAATTCCGAGAACAATGGAAGAGTTCCGAAGCATTTTTAAACGTCAGCGGAATTCCGAGAACAATGGAAGAGTTCTGAAGCATTTTTAAAAGTCAGCGGAATTCTGAGAACAATGGAAGAGTTCCGAAGCATTTTTAAACTTCAGCAGAATTCCGAGAACAATGGAAGAGTTCCGAAGCATACTTAAACTTCAGCGGAATTCCGAGAACAATGGAAGAGTTTCGAAGCATTTTTAAAAGTCAGCGGAATTCCGAGAACAATAGAAGAGTTGTGAAGCAATTTTAAGAGTCAGCGGAATTCCGAGAACAATGGAAGAGTTCCGAAGCATTTTTAAACGTCAGCGGAATTCCGAGAACAATGGAAGAGTTCCGAAGCATTTTTAAACTTCAGCGGAATTTGGAGAACAATCGAAGAGTTCCGAAGCATTTTTAAAAGTCAGCGGAATTCCGAGAACAATGGAAGCTTTGTGAAGCATTTTTAAACGTCAGCGGAATTCTGAGAACAATGGAAGAGTTCCGAAGCATTTTTAAACGTCAGCGGAATTCCGAGAACAATGGAAGAGTTTCGAAGCATTTTTAAAAGTCAGCGGAATTCCGAGAACAATAGAAGAGTTGTGAAGCAATTTTAAGAGTCAGCGGAATTCCGAGAACAATGGAAGAGTTCCGAAGCATTTTTAAACGTCAGCGGAATTCCGAGAACAATGGAAGAGTTCCGAAGCATTTTTAAACTTCAGCGGAATTTGGAGAACAATCGAAGAGTTCCGAAGCATTTTTAAAAGTCAGCGGAATTCCGAGAACAATGGAAGCTTTGTGAAGCATTTTTAAACGTCAGCGGAATTCCGAGAACAATGGAAGAGTTCCGAAGCATTTTTAAACGTCAGCGGAATTTCGAGAACAATGGAAGAGTTCTGTAGCCTTTTTAAATGTCAGCGGAATTCCGAGAACAATGGAAAAGTTCCGAAGCATTTTTAAATGTCAGCGGAATTCTGAGAACAATGGAAGAGTTCCGAAGCATTTTTAAACTTCAGCAGAATTCCGAGAACAATGGAAGAGTTCCGAAGCATACTTAAACTTCAGCGGAATTCCGAGAACAATGGAAGAGTTTCGAAGCATTTTTAAAAGTCAGCGGAATTCCGAGAACAATAGAAGAGTTGTGAAGCAATTTTAAGAGTCAGCGGAATTCCGAGAACAATGGAAGAGTTCCGAAGCATTTTTAAACGTCAGCGGAATTCCGAGAACAATGGAAGAGTTCTGAAGCATTTTTAAAAGTCAGCGGAATTCTGAGAACAATAGAAGAGTTGTGAAGCATTTTTAAGCGTCAGCGGAATTCCGAGAACAATGGAAGAATTCCGAAGCTTTTTAAACTTCAGCAGAATTCCGAGAACAATGGAAGCGTTCCGAAGCATACTTAAACTTCAGCGGAATTCCGAGAACAATGGAAGAGTTTCGAAGCATTTTTAAAAGTCAGCGGAATTCCGAGAACAATAGAAGAGTTGTGAAGCAATTTTAAGAGTCAGCGGAATTCCGAGAACAATGGAAGAGTTCCGAAGCATTTTTAAACGTCAGCGGAATTCCGAGAACAATGGAAGAGTTCTGAAGCATTTTTAAAAGTCAGCGGAATTCTGAGAACAATAGAAGAGTTGTGAAGCATTTTTAAGCGTCAGCGGAATTCCGAGTACAATGGAAGAATTCCGAAGCATTTTTAAACTTCAAAACTTCAGCGGAATTCTTAGAACAATGGAAGAGTTCCAAAGCATTTTTAAAAGTCAGCAGAATTCCAAGAACAATAGAAGGGTACCAAAGCATGTTTAAACTTCAGCGGAATTCTGAGAACAATGTAAGCGTTCCGAAGCATTTTTAAACTTCACCGCAATTCCGAGAACAATGGAAGAGTTCCGAAGCATTTTTAAACGTCAGCGGA
Organism: Phyllobates terribilis; assembly: GCF_046119375.1. Lineage (NCBI taxonomy): Eukaryota > Metazoa > Chordata > Amphibia > Anura > Dendrobatidae > Phyllobates > Phyllobates terribilis. The sequence continues at coordinate 5,511,876 of NW_027362788.1, read as the reverse complement.
ATTCCGAGAACAATGGAAGAGTTCCGAAGCATTTTTAAATGTCAGCGGAATTCCGAGAACAATGGAAGAGTTCCGAAGCATTTTTAAATGTAAGCGGAATTCTGAGAACAATGGAAGAGTTCCGAAGCATTTTTAAACTTCAGCAGAATTCCGAGAACAATGGAAGAGTTCCGAAGCATACTTAAACTTCAGCGGAATTCCGAGAACAATGGAAGAGTTTCGAAGCACTTTTAAAAGTCAGCGGAATTCCGAGAACAATAGAAGAGTTGTGAAGCAATTTTAAGAGTCAGCGGAATTCCGAGAACAATGGAAGAGTTCCGAAGCATTTTTAAACGTCAGCGGAATTCCGAGAACAATGGAAGAGTTCCGAAGCATTTTTAAACTTCAGCGGAATTTGGAGAACAATCGAAGAGTTCCGAAGCATTTTTAAAAGTCAGCGGAATTCCGAGAACAATGGAAGCTTTGTGAAGCATTTTTAAACGTCAGCGGAATTCTGAGAACAATGGAAGAGTTCCGAAGCATTTTTAAACGTCAGCGGAATTCCGAGAACAATGGAAGAGTTCTGAAGCCTTTTTAAATGTCATCGGAATTCCGAGAACAATGGAAAAGTTCCGAAGCATTTTTAAATGTCAGCGGAATTCTGAGAACAATGGAAGAGTTCCGAAGCATTTTTAAACTTCAGCAGAATTCCGAGAACAATGGAAGAGTTCCGAAGCATCCTTAAACTTCAGCGGAATTCCGAGAACAATGGAAGAGTTTCGAAGCATTTTTAAAAGTCAGCGGAATTCCGAGAACAATAGAAGAGTTGTGAAGCAATTTTAAGAGTCAGCGGAATTCCGAGAACAATGGAAGAGTTCCGAAGCATTTTTAAACGTCAGCGGAATTCCGAGAACAATGGAAGAGTTCTGAAGCATTTTTAAAAGTCAGCGGAATTCTGAGAACAATGGAAGAGTTCCGAAGCATTTTTAAACTTCAGCAGAATTCCGAGAACAATGGAAGAGTTCCGAAGCATACTTAAACTTCAGCGGAATTCCGAGAACAATGGAAGAGTTTCGAAGCATTTTTAAAAGTCAGCGGAATTCCGAGAACAATAGAAGAGTTGTGAAGCAATTTTAAGAGTCAGCGGAATTCCGAGAACAATGGAAGAGTTACGAAGCATTTTTAAACGTCAGCGGAATTCCGAGAACAATGGAAGAGTTCCGAAGCATTTTTAAACTTCAGCGGAATTTGGAGAACAATCGAAGAGTTCCGAAGCATTTTTAAAAGTCAGCGGAATTCCGAGAACAATGGAAGCTTTGTGAAGCATTTTTAAACGTCAGCGGAATTCTGAGAACAATGGAAGAGTTCCGAAGCATTTTTAAACGTCAGCGGAATTCCGAGAACAATGGAAGAGTTTCGAAGCATTTTTAAAAGTCAGCGGAATTCCGAGAACAATAGAAGAGTTGTGAAGCAATTTTAAGAGTCAGCGGAATTCCGAGAACAATGGAAGAGTTCCGAAGCATTTTTAAACGTCAGCGGAATTCCGAGAACAATGGAAGAGTTCCGAAGCATTTTTAAACTTCAGCGGAATTTGGAGAACAATCGAAGAGTTCAGAGCATTTTTAAATGTCAGCGGAATTCCGAGAACAATGGAAGCTTTGAGAAGCATTTTTAAACGTCAGCGGAATTCCGAGAACAATGGAAGAGTTCCGAAGCATTTTTAAACGTCAGCGGAATTCCGAGAACAATGGAAGAGTTCCGAAGCATTTTTAAAGTTCAGCGGAATTTGGAGAACAATCGAAGAGTTCCGAAGCATTTTTAAAAGTCAGCGGAATTCCGAGAACAATGGAAGCTTTGTGAAGCATTTTTAAACGTCAGCGGAATTCTGAGAACAATGGAAGAGTTCCGAAGCATTTTTAAACGTCAGCGGAATTCCGAGAACAATGGAAGAGTTCTGAAGCCTTTTTAAATGTCAGCGGAATTCCGAGAACAATGGAAAAGTTCCGAAGCATTTTTAAATGTCAGCGGAATTCTGAGAACAATGGAAGAGTTCCGAAGCATTTTTAAACTTCAGCAGAATTCCGAGAACAATGGAAGAGTTCCGAAGCATCCTTAAACTTCAGCGGAATTCCGAGAACAATGGAAGAGTTTCGAAGCATTTTTAAAAGTCAGCGGAATTCCGAGAACAATAGAAGAGTTGTGAAGCAATTTTAAGAGTCAGCGGAATTCCGAGAACAATGGAAGAGTTCCGAAGCATTTTTAAACGTCAGCGGAATTCCGAGAACAATGGAAGAGTTCTGAAGCATTTTTAAAAGTCAGCGGAATTCTGAGAACAATGGAAGAGTTCCGAAGCATTTTTAAACTTCAGCAGAATTCCGAGAACAATGGAAGAGTTCCGAAGCATACTTAAACTTCAGCGGAATTCCGAGAACAATGGAAGAGTTTCGAAGCATTTTTAAAAGTCAGCGGAATTCCGAGAACAATAGAAGAGTTGTGAAGCAATTTTAAGAGTCAGCGGAATTCCGAGAACAATGGAAGAGTTCCGAAGCATTTTTAAACGTCAGCGGAATTCCGAGAACAATGGAAGAGTTCCGAAGCATTTTAAAACTTCAGCGGAATTTGGAGAACAATCGAAGAGTTCCGAAGCATTTTTAAAAGTCAGCGGAATTCCGAGAACAATGGAAGCTTTGTGAAGCATTTTTAAACGTCAGCGGAATTCTGAGAACAATGGAAGAGTTCCGAAGCATTTTTAAACGTCAGCGGAATTCCGAGAACAATGGAAGAGTTTCGAAGCATTTTTAAAAGTCAGCGGAATTCCGAGAACAATAGAAGAGTTGTGAAGCAATTTTAAGAGTCAGCGGAATTCCGAGAACAATGGAAGAGTTCCGAAGCATTTTTAAACGTCAGCGGAATTCCGAGAACAATGGAAGAGTTCCGAAGCATTTTTAAACTTCAGCGGAATTTGGAGAACAATCGAAGAGTTCCAAAGCATTTTTAAATGTCAGCGGAATTCCGAGAACAATGGAAGCTTTGAGAAGCATTTTTAAACGTCAGCGGAATTCCGAGAACAATGGAAGAGTTCCGAAGCATTTTTAAACGTCAGCGGAATTCCGAGAACAATGGAAGAGTTCCGAAGCATTTTTAAAGTTCAGCGGAATTTGGAGAACAATCGAAGAGTTCCGAAGCATTTTTAAAAGTCAGCGGAATTCCGAGAACAATGGAAGCTTTGTGAAGCATTTTTAAACGTCAGCGGAATTCTGAGAACAATGGAAGAGTTCCGAAGCATTTTTAAACGTCAGCGGAATTCCGAGAACAATGGAAGAGTTCTGAAGCCTTTTTAAATGTCAGCGGAATTCCGAGAACAATGGAAAAGTTCCGAAGCATTTTTAAATGTCAGCGGAATTCTGAGAACAATGGAAGAGTTCCGAAGCATTTTTAAACTTCAGCAGAATTCCGAGAACAATGGAAGAGTTCCGAAGCATCCTTAAACTTCAGCGGAATTCCGAGAACAATGGAAGAGTTTCGAAGCATTTTTAAAAGTCAGCGGAATTCCGAGAACAATAGAAGAGTTGTGAAGCAATTTTAAGAGTCAGCGGAATTCCGAGAACAATGGAAGAGTTCCGAAGCATTTTTAAACGTCAGCGGAATTCCGAGAACAATGGAAGAGTTCTGAAGCATTTTTAAAAGTCAGCGGAATTCTGAGAACAATGGAAGAGTTCCGAAGCATTTTTAAACTTCAGCAGAATTCCGAGAACAATGGAAGAGTTCCGAAGCATACTTAAACTTCAGCGGAATTCCGAGAACAATGGAAGAGTTTCGAAGCATTTTTAAAAGTCAGCGGAATTCCGAGAACAATAGAAGAGTTGTGAAGCAATTTTAAGAGTCAGCGGAATTCCGAGAACAATGGAAGAGTTCCGAAGCATTTTTAAACGTCAGCGGAATTCCGAGAACAATGGAAGAGTTCCGAAGCATTTTAAAACTTCAGCGGAATTTGGAGAACAATCGAAGAGTTCCGAAGCATTTTTAAAAGTCAGCGGAATTCCGAGAACAATGGAAGCTTTGTGAAGCATTTTTAAACGTCAGCGGAATTCTGAGAACAATGGAAGAGTTCCGAAGCATTTTTAAACGTCAGCGGAATTCCGAGAACAATGGAAGAGTTTCGAAGCATTTTTAAAAGTCAGCGGAATTCCGAGAACAATAGAAGAGTTGTGAAGCAATTTTAAGAGTCAGCGGAATTCCGAGAACAATGGAAGAGTTCCGAAGCATTTTTAAACGTCAGCGGAATTCCGAGAACAATGGAAGAGTTCCGAAGCATTTTTAAACTTCAGCGGAATTTGGAGAACAATCGAAGAGTTCCAAAGCATTTTTAAATGTCAGCGGAATTCCGAGAACAATGGAAGCTTTGAGAAGCATTTTTAAACGTCAGCGGAATTCCGAGAACAATGGAAGAGTTCCGAAGCATTTTTAAACGTCAGCGGAATTCCGAGAACAATGGAAGAGTTCTGAAGCCTTTTTAAATGTCAGCGGAATTCCGAGAACAATGGAAAAGTTCCGAAGCATTTTTAAATGTCAGCGGAATTCTGAGAACAATGGAAGAGTTCCGAAGCATTTTTAAACTTCAGCAGAATTCCGAGAACAATGGAAGAGTTCCGAAGCATCCTTAAACTTCAGCGGAATTCCGAGAACAATGGAAGAGTTTCGAAGCATTTTTAAAAGTCAGCGGAATTCCGAGAACAATAGAAGAGTTGTGAAGCAATTTTAAGAGTCAGCGGAATTCCGAGAACAATGGAAGAGTTCCGAAGCATTTTTAAACGTCAGCGGAATTCCGAGAACAATGGAAGAGTTCTGAAGCATTTTTAAAAGTCAGCGGAATTCTGAGAACAATGGAAGAGTTCCGAAGCATTTTTAAACTTCAGCAGAATTCCGAGAACAATGGAAGAGTTCCGAAGCATACTTAAACTTCAGCGGAATTCCGAGAACAATGGAAGAGTTTCGAAGCATTTTTAAAAGTCAGCGGAATTCCGAGAACAATAGAAGAGTTGTGAAGCAATTTTAAGAGTCAGCGGAATTCCGAGAACAATGGAAGAGTTCCGAAGCATTTTTAAACGTCAGCGGAATTCCGAGAACAATGGAAGAGTTCCGAAGCATTTTTAAACTTCAGCGGAATTTGGAGAACAATCGAAGAGTTCTGAAGCATTTTTAAACGTCAGCGGAATTCCGAGAACAATGGAAGAGTTTCGAAGCATTTTTAAAAGTCAGCGGAATTCCGAGAACAATAGAAGAGTTGTGAAGCAATTTTAAGAGTCAGCGGAATTCCGAGAACAATGGAAGAGTTCCGAAGCATTTTTAAACGTCAGCGGAATTCCGAGAACAATGGAAGAGTTCTGAAGCATTTTTAAAAGTCAGCGGAATTCTGAGAACAATGGAAGAGTTCCGAAGCATTTTTAAACTTCAGCAGAATTCCGAGAACAATGGAAGAGTTCCGAAGCATACTTAAACTTCAGCGGAATTCCGAGAACAATGGAAGAGTTTCGAAGCATTTTTAAAAGTCAGCGGAATTCCGAGAACAATAGAAGAGTTGTGAAGCAATTTTAAGAGTCAGCGGAATTCCGAGAACAATGGAAGAGTTCCGAAGCATTTTTAAACGTCAGCGGAATTCCGAGAACAATGGAAGAGTTCCGAAGCATTTTTAAACTTCAGCGGAATTTGGAGAACAATCGAAGAGTTCCGAAGCATTTTTAAAAGTCAGCGGAATTCCGAGAACAATGGAAGCTTTGTGAAGCATTTTTAAACGTCAGCGGAATTCTGAGAACAATGGAAGAGTTCCGAAGCATTTTTAAACGTCAGCGGAATTCCGAGAACAATGGAAGAGTTTCGAAGCATTTTTAAAAGTCAGCGGAATTCCGAGAACAATAGAAGAGTTGTGAAGCAATTTTAAGAGTCAGCGGAATTCCGAGAACAATGGAAGAGTTCCGAAGCATTTTTAAACGTCAGCGGAATTCCGAGAACAATGGAAGAGTTCCGAAGCATTTTTAAACTTCAGCGGAATTTGGAGAACAATCGAAGAGTTCCGAAGCATTTTTAAAAGTCAGCGGAATTCCGAGAACAATGGAAGCTTTGTGAAGCATTTTTAAACGTCAGCGGAATTCCGAGAACAATGGAAGAGTTCCGAAGCATTTTTAAACGTCAGCGGAATTTCGAGAACAATGGAAGAGTTCTGTAGCCTTTTTAAATGTCAGCGGAATTCCGAGAACAATGGAAAAGTTCCGAAGCATTTTTAAATGTCAGCGGAATTCTGAGAACAATGGAAGAGTTCCGAAGCATTTTTAAACTTCAGCAGAATTCCGAGAACAATGGAAGAGTTCCGAAGCATACTTAAACTTCAGCGGAATTCCGAGAACAATGGAAGAGTTTCGAAGCATTTTTAAAAGTCAGCGGAATTCCGAGAACAATAGAAGAGTTGTGAAGCAATTTTAAGAGTCAGCGGAATTCCGAGAACAATGGAAGAGTTCCGAAGCATTTTTAAACGTCAGCGGAATTCCGAGAACAATGGAAGAGTTCTGAAGCATTTTTAAAAGTCAGCGGAATTCTGAGAACAATAGAAGAGTTGTGAAGCATTTTTAAGCGTCAGCGGAATTCCGAGAACAATGGAAGAATTCCGAAGCTTTTTAAACTTCAGCAGAATTCCGAGAACAATGGAAGCGTTCCGAAGCATACTTAAACTTCAGCGGAATTCCGAGAACAATGGAAGAGTTTCGAAGCATTTTTAAAAGTCAGCGGAATTCCGAGAACAATAGAAGAGTTGTGAAGCAATTTTAAGAGTCAGCGGAATTCCGAGAACAATGGAAGAGTTCCGAAGCATTTTTAAACGTCAGCGGAATTCCGAGAACAATGGAAGAGTTCTGAAGCATTTTTAAAAGTCAGCGGAATTCTGAGAACAATAGAAGAGTTGTGAAGCATTTTTAAGCGTCAGCGGAATTCCGAGTACAATGGAAGAATTCCGAAGCATTTTTAAACTTCAAAACTTCAGCGGAATTCTTAGAACAATGGAAGAGTTCCAAAGCATTTTTAAAAGTCAGCAGAATTCCAAGAACAATAGAAGGGTACCAAAGCATGTTTAAACTTCAGCGGAATTCTGAGAACAATGTAAGCGTTCCGAAGCATTTTTAAACTTCACCGCAATTCCGAGAACAATGGAAGAGTTCCGAAGCATTTTTAAACGTCAGCGGAATTCCGAGAACAATGGAAGAGTTCCGAAGCATTTTTAAATGTCAGCGGAATTCCGAGAACAATGGAAGAGTTCCGAAGCATTTTTAAATGTAAGCGGAATTCTGAGAACAATGGAAGAGTTCCGAAGCATTTTTAAACTTCAGCAGAATTCCGAGAACAATGGAAGAGTTCCGAAGCATACTTAAACTTCAGCGGAATTCCGAGAACAATGGAAGAGTTTCGAAGCACTTTTAAAAGTCAGCGGAATTCCGAGAACAATAGAAGAGTTGTGAAGCAATTTTAAGAGTCAGCGGAATTCCGAGAACAATGGAAGAGTTCCGAAGCATTTTTAAACGTCAGCGGAATTCCGAGAACAATGGAAGAGTTCCGAAGCATTTTTAAACTTCAGCGGAATTTGGAGAACAATCGAAGAGTTCCGAAGCATTTTTAAAAGTCAGCGGAATTCCGAGAACAATGGAAGCTTTGTGAAGCATTTTTAAACGTCAGCGGAATTCTGAGAACAATGGAAGAGTTCCGAAGCATTTTTAAACGTCAGCGGAATTCCGAGAACAATGGAAGAGTTCTGAAGCCTTTTTAAATGTCATCGGAATTCCGAGAACAATGGAAAAGTTCCGAAGCATTTTTAAATGTCAGCGGAATTCTGAGAACAATGGAAGAGTTCCGAAGCATTTTTAAACTTCAGCAGAATTCCGAGAACAATGGAAGAGTTCCGAAGCATCCTTAAACTTCAGCGGAATTCCGAGAACAATGGAAGAGTTTCGAAGCATTTTTAAAAGTCAGCGGAATTCCGAGAACAATAGAAGAGTTGTGAAGCAATTTTAAGAGTCAGCGGAATTCCGAGAACAATGGAAGAGTTCCGAAGCATTTTTAAACGTCAGCGGAATTCCGAGAACAATGGAAGAGTTCTGAAGCATTTTTAAAAGTCAGCGGAATTCTGAGAACAATGGAAGAGTTCCGAAGCATTTTTAAACTTCAGCAGAATTCCGAGAACAATGGAAGAGTTCCGAAGCATACTTAAACTTCAGCGGAATTCCGAGAACAATGGAAGAGTTTCGAAGCATTTTTAAAAGTCAGCGGAATTCCGAGAACAATAGAAGAGTTGTGAAGCAATTTTAAGAGTCAGCGGAATTCCGAGAACAATGGAAGAGTTACGAAGCATTTTTAAACGTCAGCGGAATTCCGAGAACAATGGAAGAGTTCCGAAGCATTTTTAAACTTCAGCGGAATTTGGAGAACAATCGAAGAGTTCCGAAGCATTTTTAAAAGTCAGCGGAATTCCGAGAACAATGGAAGCTTTGTGAAGCATTTTTAAACGTCAGCGGAATTCTGAGAACAATGGAAGAGTTCCGAAGCATTTTTAAACGTCAGCGGAATTCCGAGAACAATGGAAGAGTTTCGAAGCATTTTTAAAAGTCAGCGGAATTCCGAGAACAATAGAAGAGTTGTGAAGCAATTTTAAGAGTCAGCGGAATTCCGAGAACAATGGAAGAGTTCCGAAGCATTTTTAAACGTCAGCGGAATTCCGAGAACAATGGAAGAGTTCCGAAGCATTTTTAAACTTCAGCGGAATTTGGAGAACAATCGAAGAGTTCAGAGCATTTTTAAATGTCAGCGGAATTCCGAGAACAATGGAAGCTTTGAGAAGCATTTTTAAACGTCAGCGGAATTCCGAGAACAATGGAAGAGTTCCGAAGCATTTTTAAACGTCAGCGGAATTCCGAGAACAATGGAAGAGTTCTGAAGCCTTTTTAAATGTCAGCGGAAATCCGAGAACAATGGAAAAGTTCTGAAGCATTTTTAAAAGTCAGCGGAATTCTGAGAACAATGGAAGAGTTCCGAAGCATTTTTAAACTTCAGCAGAATTTCGAGAACAATGGAAGAGTTCCGAAGCATACTTAAACTTCAGCGGAATTCCGAGAACAATGGAAGAGTTTCGAAGCATTTTTAAACGTCAGCGGAATTCCGAGAACAATGGAAGAGTTCTGAAGCATTTTTAAACGTCAGCGGAATTTTGAAAACAATGGAAGATTTCCGAAGCATTTTTAAACGTCAGCGGAATTCTGCGAACACTGGAAGAGTTCCGAAGCATTTTTAAACTTCAGCGGAATTTGGAGAACAATCGAAGAGTTCCGAAGCATTTTTAAAAGTCAGCGGAATTCCGAGAACAATGGAAGCTTTGAGAAGCATTTTTAAACGTCAGCGGAATTCCGAGAACAATGGAAGAGTTCCGAAGCATTTTTAAACGTCAGCGGAATTCCGAGAACAATGGAAGAGTTCTGAAGCCTTTTTAAATGTCAGCGGAATTCCGAGAACAATGGAAAAGTTCCGAAGCATTTTTAAATGTCAGCGGAATTCTGAGAACAATGGAAGAGTTCCGAAGCATTTTTAAACTTCAGCAGAATTCCGAGAACAATGGAAGAGTTCCGAAGCATCCTTAAACTTCAGCGGAATTCCGAGAACAATGGAAGAGTTTCGAAGCATTTTTAAAAGTCAGCGGAATTCCGAGAACAATAGAAGAGTTGTGAAGCAATTTTAAGAGTCAGCGGAATTCCGAGAACAATGGAAGAGTTCCGAAGCATTTTTAAACGTCAGCGGAATTCCGAGAACAATGGAAGAGTTCTGAAGCATTTTTAAAAGTCAGCGGAATTCTGAGAACAATGGAAGAGTTCCGAAGCATTTTTAAACTTCAGCAGAATTCCGAGAACAATGGAAGAGTTCCGAAGCATACTTAAACTTCAGCGGAATTCCGAGAACAATGGAAGAGTTTCGAAGCATTTTTAAAAGTCAGCGGAATTCCGAGAACAATAGAAGAGTTGTGAAGCAATTTTAAGAGTCAGCGGAATTCCGAGAACAATGGAAGAGTTCCGAAGCATTTTTAAACGTCAGCGGAATTCCGAGAACAATGGAAGAGTTCCGAAGCATTTTTAAACTTCAGCGGAATTTGGAGAACAATCGAAGAGTTCCGAAGCATTTTTAAAAGTCAGCGGAATTCCGAGAACAATGGAAGCTTTGTGAAGCATTTTTAAACGTCAGCGGAATTCTGAGAACAATGGAAGAGTTCCGAAGCATTTTTAAACGTCAGCGGAATTCCGAGAACAATGGAAGAGTTTCGAAGCATTTTTAAAAGTCAGCGGAATTCCGAGAACAATAGAAGAGTTGTGAAGCAATTTTAAGAGTCAGCGGAATTCCGAGAACAATGGAAGAGTTCCGAAGCATTTTTAAACGTCAGCGGAATTCCGAGAACAATGGAAGAGTTCCGAAGCATTTTTAAACTTCAGCGGAATTTGGAGAACAATCGAAGAGTTCCGAAGCATTTTTAAAAGTCAGCGGAATTCCGAGAACAATGGAAGCTTTGTGAAGCATTTTTAAACGTCAGCGGAATTCCGAGAACAATGGAAGAGTTCCGAAGCATTTTTAAACGTCAGCGGAATTTCGAGAACAATGGAAGAGTTCTGTAGCCTTTTTAAATGTCAGCGGAATTCCGAGAACAATGGAAAAGTTCCGAAGCATTTTTAAATGTCAGCGGAATTCTGAGAACAATGGAAGAGTTCCGAAGCATTTTTAAACTTCAGCAGAATTCCGAGAACAATGGAAGAGTTCCGAAGCATACTTAAACTTCAGCGGAATTCCGAGAACAATGGAAGAGTTTCGAAGCATTTTTAAAAGTCAGCGGAATTCCGAGAACAATAGAAGAGTTGTGAAGCAATTTTAAGAGTCAGCGGAATTCCGAGAACAATGGAAGAGTTCCGAAGCATTTTTAAACGTCAGCGGAATTCCGAGAACAATGGAAGAGTTCTGAAGCATTTTTAAAAGTCAGCGGAATTCTGAGAACAATAGAAGAGTTGTGAAGCATTTTTAAGCGTCAGCGGAATTCCGAGAACAATGGAAGAATTCCGAAGCTTTTTAAACTTCAGCAGAATTCCGAGAACAATGGAAGCGTTCCGAAGCATACTTAAACTTCAGCGGAATTCCGAGAACAATGGAAGAGTTTCGAAGCATTTTTAAAAGTCAGCGGAATTCCGAGAACAATAGAAGAGTTGTGAAGCAATTTTAAGAGTCAGCGGAATTCCGAGAACAATGGAAGAGTTCCGAAGCATTTTTAAACGTCAGCGGAATTCCGAGAACAATGGAAGAGTTCTGAAGCATTTTTAAAAGTCAGCGGAATTCTGAGAACAATAGAAGAGTTGTGAAGCATTTTTAAGCGTCAGCGGAATTCCGAGTACAATGGAAGAATTCCGAAGCATTTTTAAACTTCAAAACTTCAGCGGAATTCTTAGAACAATGGAAGAGTTCCAAAGCATTTTTAAAAGTCAGCAGAATTCCAAGAACAATAGAAGGGTACCAAAGCATGTTTAAACTTCAGCGGAATTCTGAGAACAATGTAAGCGTTCCGAAGCATTTTTAAACTTCACCGCAATTCCGAGAACAATGGAAGAGTTCCGAAGCATTTTTAAACGTCAGCGGAATTCCGAGAACAATGGAAGAGTTCCGAAGCATTTTTAAATGTCAGCGGAATTCCGAGAACAATGGAAGAGTTCCGAAGCATTTTTAAATGTAAGCGGAATTCTGAGAACAATGGAAGAGTTCCGAAGCATTTTTAAACTTCAGCAGAATTCCGAGAACAATGGAAGAGTTCCGAAGCATACTTAAACTTCAGCGGAATTCCGAGAACAATGGAAGAGTTTCGAAGCACTTTTAAAAGTCAGCGGAATTCCGAGAACAATAGAAGAGTTGTGAAGCAATTTTAAGAGTCAGCGGAATTCCGAGAACAATGGAAGAGTTCCGAAGCATTTTTAAACGTCAGCGGAATTCCGAGAACAATGGAAGAGTTCCGAAGCATTTTTAAACTTCAGCGGAATTTGGAGAACAATCGAAGAGTTCCGAAGCATTTTTAAAAGTCAGCGGAATTCCGAGAACAATGGAAGCTTTGTGAAGCATTTTTAAACGTCAGCGGAATTCTGAGAACAATGGAAGAGTTCCGAAGCATTTTTAAACGTCAGCGGAATTCCGAGAACAATGGAAGAGTTCTGAAGCCTTTTTAAATGTCATCGGAATTCCGAGAACAATGGAAAAGTTCCGAAGCATTTTTAAATGTCAGCGGAATTCTGAGAACAATGGAAGAGTTCCGAAGCATTTTTAAACTTCAGCAGAATTCCGAGAACAATGGAAGAGTTCCGAAGCATCCTTAAACTTCAGCGGAATTCCGAGAACAATGGAAGAGTTTCGAAGCATTTTTAAAAGTCAGCGGAATTCCGAGAACAATAGAAGAGTTGTGAAGCAATTTTAAGAGTCAGCGGAATTCCGAGAACAATGGAAGAGTTCCGAAGCATTTTTAAACGTCAGCGGAATTCCGAGAACAATGGAAGAGTTCTGAAGCATTTTTAAAAGTCAGCGGAATTCTGAGAACAATGGAAGAGTTCCGAAGCATTTTTAAACTTCAGCAGAATTCCGAGAACAATGGAAGAGTTCCGAAGCATACTTAAACTTCAGCGGAATTCCGAGAACAATGGAAGAGTTTCGAAGCATTTTTAAAAGTCAGCGGAATTCCGAGAACAATAGAAGAGTTGTGAAGCAATTTTAAGAGTCAGCGGAATTCCGAGAACAATGGAAGAGTTACGAAGCATTTTTAAACGTCAGCGGAATTCCGAGAACAATGGAAGAGTTCCGAAGCATTTTTAAACTTCAGCGGAATTTGGAGAACAATCGAAGAGTTCCGAAGCATTTTTAAAAGTCAGCGGAATTCCGAGAACAATGGAAGCTTTGTGAAGCATTTTTAAACGTCAGCGGAATTCTGAGAACAATGGAAGAGTTCCGAAGCATTTTTAAACGTCAGCGGAATTCCGAGAACAATGGAAGAGTTTCGAAGCATTTTTAAAAGTCAGCGGAATTCCGAGAACAATAGAAGAGTTGTGAAGCAATTTTAAGAGTCAGCGGAATTCCGAGAACAATGGAAGAGTTCCGAAGCATTTTTAAACGTCAGCGGAATTCCGAGAACAATGGAAGAGTTCCGAAGCATTTTTAAACTTCAGCGGAATTTGGAGAACAATCGAAGAGTTCAGAGCATTTTTAAATGTCAGCGGAATTCCGAGAACAATGGAAGCTTTGAGAAGCATTTTTAAACGTCAGCGGAATTCCGAGAACAATGGAAGAGTTCCGAAGCATTTTTAAACGTCAGCGGAATTCCGAGAACAATGGAAGAGTTCTGAAGCCTTTTTAAATGTCAGCGGAAATCCGAGAACAATGGAAAAGTTCTGAAGCATTTTTAAAAGTCAGCGGAATTCTGAGAACAATGGAAGAGTTCCGAAGCATTTTTAAACTTCAGCAGAATTTCGAGAACAATGGAAGAGTTCCGAAGCATACTTAAACTTCAGCGGAATTCCGAGAACAATGGAAGAGTTTCGAAGCATTTTTAAACGTCAGCGGAATTCCGAGAACAATGGAAGAGTTCTGAAGCATTTTTAAACGTCAGCGGAATTTTGAAAACAATGGAAGATTTCCGAAGCATTTTTAAACGTCAGCGGAATTCTGCGAACACTGGAAGAGTTCCGAAGCATTTTTAAACTTCAGCGGAATTTGGAGAACAATCGAAGAGTTCCGAAGCATTTTTAAAAGTCAGCGGAATTCCGAGAACAATGGAAGCTTTGAGAAGCATTTTTAAACGTCAGCGGAATTCCGAGAACAATGGAAGAGTTCCGAAGCATTTTTAAACGTCAGCGGAATTCCGAGAACAATGGAAGAGTTCTGAAGCCTTTTTAAATGTCAGCGGAATTCCGAGAACAATGGAAGAGTTCCGAAGCATTTTTAAATGTCAGCAGAATTCTGAGAACAATGGAAGAGTTCCAAAGCATTTTTAAACTTCAGCAGAATTCCGAGAACAATCGAAGAGTTCCGAAGCATTTTTAAACGTCAGCGGAATTCCGAGAACAATGGAAGAGTTCTGAAGCATTTTTAAAAGTCAGCGGAATTCTGAGAACAATGGAAGAGTTCCGAAGCATTTTTAAACTTCAGCAGAATTCCGAGAACAATGGAAGAGTTCCGAAGCATACTTAAATTTCAGCGGAATTCCGAGAACAATGGAAGAGTTTCGAAGCATTTTTAAAAGTCAGCGGAATTCCGAGAACAATAGAAGAGTTGTGAAGCAATTTTAAGAGTCAGCGGAATTCCGAGAACAATGGAAGAGTTCCGAAGCATTTTTAAACGTCAGCGGAATTCCGAGAACAATGGAAGAGTTCCGAAGCATTTTTAAACTTCAGCGGAATTTGGAGAACAATCGAAGAGTTCCGAAGCATTTTTAAAAGTCAGCGGAATTCCGAGAACAATGGAAGCTTTGTGAAGCATTTTTAAACGTCAGCGGAATTCTGAGAACAATGGAAGAGTTCCGAAGCATTTTTAAACGTCAGCGGAATTCCGAGAACAATGGAAGAGTTTCGAAGCATTTTTAAAAGTCAGCGGAATTCCGAGAACAATAGAAGAGTTGTGAAGCAATTTTAAGAGTCAGCGGAATTCCGAGAACAATGGAAGAGTTCCGAAGCATTTTTAAACGTCAGCGGAATTCCGAGAACAATGGAAGAGTTCCGAAGCATTTTTAAACTTCAGCGGAATTTGGAGAACAATCGAAGAGTTCCGAAGCATTTTTAAATGTCAGCAGAATTCCGAGAACAATGGAAGCTTTGAGAAGCATTTTTAAACGTCAGCGGAATTCCGAGAACAATGGAAGAGTTCCGAAGCATTTTTAAACGTCAGCGGAATTCCGAGAACAATGGAAGAGTTCTGAAGCCTTTTTAAATGTCAGCGGAATTCCGAGAACAATGGAAAAGTTCCGAAGCATTTTTAAATGTCAGCGGAATTCTGAGAACAATGGAAGAGTTCCGAAGCATCCTTAAACTTCAGCGGAATTCCGAGAACAATGGAAGAGTTTCGAAGCATTTTTAAAAGTCAGCGGAATTCCGAGAACAATAGAAGAGTTGTGAAGCAATTTTAAGAGTCAGCGGAATTCCGAGAACAATGGAAGAGTTCCGAAGCATTTTTAAACGTCAGCGGAATTCCGAGAACAATGGAAGAGTTCTGAAGCATTTTTAAAAGTCAGCGGAATTCTGAGAACAATGGAAGAGTTCCGAAGCATTTTTAAACTTCAGCAGAATTCCGAGAACAATGGAAGAGTTCCGAAGCATACTTAAACTTCAGCGGAATTCCGAGAACAATGGAAGAGTTTCGAAGCATTTTTAAAAGTCAGCGGAATTCCGAGAACAATAGAAGAGTTGTGAAGCAATTTTAAGAGTCAGCGGAATTCCGAGAACAATGGAAGAGTTCCGAAGCATTTTTAAACGTCAGCGGAATTCCGAGAACAATGGAAGAGTTCCGAAGCATTTTTAAACTTCAGCGGAATTTGGAGAACAATCGAAGAGTTCCGAAGCATTTTTAAAAGTCAGCGGAATTCCGAGAACAATGGAAGCTTTGTGAAGCATTTTTAAACGTCAGCGGAATTCTGAGAACAATGGAAGAGTTCCGAAGCATTTTTAAACGTCAGCGGAATTCCGAGAACAATGGAAGAGTTTCGAAGCATTTTTAAAAGTCAGCGGAATTCCGAGAACAATAGAAGAGTTGTGAAGCAATTTTAAGAGTCAGCGGAATTCCGAGAACAATGGAAGAGTTCCGAAGCATTTTTAAACGTCAGCGGAATTCCGAGAACAATGGAAGAGTTCCGAAGCATTTTTAAACTTCAGCGGAATTTGGAGAACAATCGAAGAGTTCCGAAGCATTTTTAAAAGTCAGCGGAATTCCGAGAACAATGGAAGCTTTGTGAAGCATTTTTAAACGTCAGCGGAATTCCGAGAACAATGGAAGAGTTCCGAAGCATTTTTAAACGTCAGCGGAATTTCGAGAACAATGGAAGAGTTCTGTAGCCTTTTTAAATGTCAGCGGAATTCCGAGAACAATGGAAAAGTTCCGAAGCATTTTTAAATGTCAGCGGAATTCTGAGAACAATGGAAGAGTTCCGAAGCATTTTTAAACTTCAGCAGAATTCCGAGAACAATGGAAGAGTTCCGAAGCATACTTAAACTTCAGCGGAATTCCGAGAACAATGGAAGAGTTTCGAAGCATTTTTAAAAGTCAGCGGAATTCCGAGAACAATAGAAGAGTTGTGAAGCAATTTTAAGAGTCAGCGGAATTCCGAGAACAATGGAAGAGTTCCGAAGCATTTTTAAACGTCAGCGGAATTCCGAGAACAATGGAAGAGTTCTGAAGCATTTTTAAAAGTCAGCGGAATTCTGAGAACAATAGAAGAGTTGTGAAGCATTTTTAAGCGTCAGCGGAATTCCGAGAACAATGGAAGAATTCCGAAGCTTTTTAAACTTCAGCAGAATTCCGAGAACAATGGAAGCGTTCCGAAGCATACTTAAACTTCAGCGGAATTCCGAGAACAATGGAAGAGTTTCGAAGCATTTTTAAAAGTCAGCGGAATTCCGAGAACAATAGAAGAGTTGTGAAGCAATTTTAAGAGTCAGCGGAATTCCGAGAACAATGGAAGAGTTCCGAAGCATTTTTAAACGTCAGCGGAATTCCGAGAACAATGGAAGAGTTCTGAAGCATTTTTAAAAGTCAGCGGAATTCTGAGAACAATAGAAGAGTTGTGAAGCATTTTTAAGCGTCAGCGGAATTCCGAGTACAATGGAAGAATTCCGAAGCATTTTTAAACTTCAAAACTTCAGCGGAATTCTTAGAACAATGGAAGAGTTCCAAAGCATTTTTAAAAGTCAGCAGAATTCCAAGAACAATAGAAGGGTACCAAAGCATGTTTAAACTTCAGCGGAATTCTGAGAACAATGTAAGCGTTCCGAAGCATTTTTAAACTTCACCGCAATTCCGAGAACAATGGAAGAGTTCCGAAGCATTTTTAAACGTCAGCGGAATTCCGAGAACAATGGAAGAGTTCCGAAGCATTTTTAAACGTCAGCGGAATTCCGAGAACAATGGAAGAGTTCCGAAGCATTTTTAAATGTAAGCGGAATTCTGAGAACAATGGAAGAGTTCCGAAGCATTTTTAAACTTCAGCAGAATTCCGAGAACAATGGAAGAGTTCCGAAGCATACTTAAACTTCAGCGGAATTCCGAGAACAATGGAAGAGTTTCGAAGCACTTTTAAAAGTCAGCGGAATTCCGAGAACAATAGAAGAGTTGTGAAGCAATTTTAAGAGTCAGCGGAATTCCGAGAACAATGGAAGAGTTCCGAAGCATTTTTAAACGTCAGCGGAATTCCGAGAACAATGGAAGAGTTCCGAAGCATTTTTAAAGTTCAGCGGAATTTGGAGAACAATCGAAGAGTTCCGAAGCATTTTTAAAAGTCAGCGGAATTCCGAGAACAATGGAAGCTTTGTGAAGCATTTTTAAACGTCAGCGGAATTCTGAGAACAATGGAAGAGTTCCGAAGCATTTTTAAACGTCAGCGGAATTCCGAGAACAATGGAAGAGTTCTGAAGCCTTTTTAAATGTCAGCGGAATTCCGAGAACAATGGAAAAGTTCCGAAGCATTTTTAAATGTCAGCGGAATTCTGAGAACAATGGAAGAGTTCCGAAGCATTTTTAAACTTCAGCAGAATTCCGAGAACAATGGAAGAGTTCCGAAGCATCCTTAAACTTCAGCGGAATTCCGAGAACAATGGAAGAGTTTCGAAGCATTTTTAAAAGTCAGCGGAATTCCGAGAACAATAGAAGAGTTGTGAAGCAATTTTAAGAGTCAGCGGAATTCCGAGAACAATGGAAGAGTTCCGAAGCATTTTTAAACGTCAGCGGAATTCCGAGAACAATGGAAGAGTTCTGAAGCATTTTTAAAAGTCAGCGGAATTCTGAGAACAATGGAAGAGTTCCGAAGCATTTTTAAACTTCAGCAGAATTCCGAGAACAATGGAAGAGTTCCGAAGCATACTTAAACTTCAGCGGAATTCCGAGAACAATGGAAGAGTTTCGCAGCATTTTTAAAAGTCAGCGGAATTCCGAGAACAATAGAAGAGTTGTGAAGCAATTTTAAGAGTCAGCGGAATTCCGAGAACAATGGAAGAGTTCCGAAGCATTTTTAAACGTCAGCGGAATTCCGAGAACAATGGAAGAGTTCCGAAGCATTTTAAAACTTCAGCGGAATTTGGAGAACAATCGAAGAGTTCCGAAGCATTTTTAAAAGTCAGCGGAATTCCGAGAACAATGGAAGCTTTGTGAAGCATTTTTAAACGTCAGCGGAATTCTGAGAACAATGGAAGAGTTCCGAAGCATTTTTAAACGTCAGCGGAATTCCGAGAACAATGGAAGAGTTTCGAAGCATTTTTAAAAGTCAGCGGAATTCCGAGAACAATAGAAGAGTTGTGAAGCAATTTTAAGAGTCAGCGGAATTCCGAGAACAATGGAAGAGTTCCGAAGCATTTTTAAACGTCAGCGGAATTCCGAGAACAATGGAAGAGTTCCGAAGCATTTTTAAACTTCAGCGGAATTTGGAGAACAATCGAAGAGTTCCAAAGCATTTTTAAATGTCAGCGGAATTCCGAGAACAATGGAAGCTTTGAGAAGCATTTTTAAACGTCAGCGGAATTCCGAGAACAATGGAAGAGTTCCGAAGCATTTTTAAACGTCAGCGGAATTCCGAGAACAATGGAAGAGTTCTGAAGCCTTTTTAAATGTCAGCGGAATTCCGAGAACAATGGAAAAGTTCCGAAGCATTTTTAAATGTCAGCGGAATTCTGAGAACAATGGAAGAGTTCCGAAGCATTTTTAAACTTCAGCAGAATTCCGAGAACAATGGAAGAGTTCCGAAGCATCCTTAAACTTCAGCGGAATTCCGAGAACAATGGAAGAGTTTCGAAGCATTTTTAAAAGTCAGCGGAATTCCGAGAACAATAGAAGAGTTGTGAAGCAATTTTAAGAGTCAGCGGAATTCCGAGAACAATGGAAGAGTTCCGAAGCATTTTTAAACGTCAGCGGAATTCCGAGAACAATGGAAGAGTTCTGAAGCATTTTTAAAAGTCAGCGGAATTCTGAGAACAATGGAAGAGTTCCGAAGCATTTTTAAACTTCAGCAGAATTCCGAGAACAATGGAAGAGTTCCGAAGCATACTTAAACTTCAGCGGAATTCCGAGAACAATGGAAGAGTTTCGAAGCATTTTTAAAAGTCAGCGGAATTCCGAGAACAATAGAAGAGTTGTGAAGCAATTTTAAGAGTCAGCGGAATTCCGAGAACAATGGAAGAGTTCCGAAGCATTTTTAAACGTCAGCGGAATTCCGAGAACAATGGAAGAGTTCCGAAGCATTTTTAAACTTCAGCGGAATTTGGAGAACAATCGAAGAGTTCCGAAGCATTTTTAAAAGTCAGCGGAATTCCGAGAACAATGGAAGCTTTGTGAAGCATTTTTAAACGTCAGCGGAATTCTGAGAACAATGGAAGAGTTCCGAAGCATTTTTAAACGTCAGCGGAATTCCGAGAACAATGGAAGAGTTTCGAAGCATTTTTAAAAGTCAGCGGAATTCCGAGAACAATAGAAGAGTTGTGAAGCAATTTTAAGAGTCAGCGGAATTCCGAGAACAATGGAAGAGTTCCGAAGCATTTTTAAACGTCAGCGGAATTCCGAGAACAATGGAAGAGTTCCGAAGCATTTTTAAACTTCAGCGGAATTTGGAGAACAATCGAAGAGTTCCGAAGCATTTTTAAAAGTCAGCGGAATTCCGAGAACAATGGAAGCTTTGTGAAGCATTTTTAAACGTCAGCGGAATTCCGAGAACAATGGAAGAGTTCCGAAGCATTTTTAAACGTCAGCGGAATTTCGAGAACAATGGAAGAGTTCTGTAGCCTTTTTAAATGTCAGCGGAATTCCGAGAACAATGGAAAAGTTCCGAAGCATTTTTAAATGTCAGCGGAATTCTGAGAACAATGGAAGAGTTCCAAAGCATTTTTAAACTTCAGCAGAATTCCGAGAACAATGGAAGAGTTCCGAAGCATACTTAAACTTCAGCGGAATTCCGAGAACAATGGAAGAGTTTCGAAGCATTTTTAAAAGTCAGCGGAATTCCGAGAACAATAGAAGAGTTGTGAAGCAATTTTAAGAGTCAGCGGAATTCCGAGAACAATGGAAGAGTTCCGAAGCATTTTTAAACGTCAGCGGAATTCCGAGAACAATGGAAGAGTTCTGAAGCATTTTTAAAAGTCAGCGGAATTCTGAGAACAATAGAAGAGTTGTGAAGCATTTTTAAGCGTCAGCGGAATTCCGAGAACAATGGAAGAATTCCGAAGCTTTTTAAACTTCAGCAGAATTCCGAGAACAATGGAAGCGTTCCGAAGCATACTTAAACTTCAGCGGAATTCCGAGAACAATGGAAGAGTTTCGAAGCATTTTTAAAAGTCAGCGGAATTCCGAGAACAATAGAAGAGTTGTGAAGCAATTTTAAGAGTCAGCGGAATTCCGAGAACAATGGAAGAGTTCCGAAGCATTTTTAAACGTCAGCGGAATTCCGAGAACAATGGAAGAGTTCTGAAGCATTTTTAAAAGTCAGCGGAATTCTGAGAACAATAGAAGAGTTGTGAAGCATTTTTAAGCGTCAGCGGAATTCCGAGTACAATGGAAGAATTCCGAAGCATTTTTAAACTTCAAAACTTCAGCGGAATTCTTAGAACAATGGAAGAGTTCCAAAGCATTTTTAAAAGTCAGCAGAATTCCAAGAACAATAGAAGGGTACCAAAGCATGTTTAAACTTCAGCGGAATTCTGAGAACAATGTAAGCGTTCCGAAGCATTTTTAAACTTCACCGCAATTCCGAGAACAATGGAAGAGTTCCGAAGCATTTTTAAACGTCAGCGGAATTCCGAGAACAATGGAAGAGTTCCGAAGCATTTTTAAACGTCAGCGGAATTCCGAGAACAATGGAAGAGTTCCGAAGCATTTTTAAATGTAAGCGGAATTCTGAGAACAATGGAAGAGTTCCGAAGCATTTTTAAACTTCAGCAGAATTCCGAGAACAATGGAAGAGTTCCGAAGCATACTTAAACTTCAGCGGAATTCCGAGAACAATGGAAGAGTTTCGAAGCACTTTTAAAAGTCAGCGGAATTCCGAGAACAATAGAAGAGTTGTGAAGCAATTTTAAGAGTCAGCGGAATTCCGAGAACAATGGAAGAGTTCCGAAGCATTTTTAAACGTCAGCGGAATTCCGAGAACAATGGAAGAGTTCCGAAGCATTTTTAAACTTCAGCGGAATTTGGAGAACAATCGAAGAGTTCCGAAGCATTTTTAAAAGTCAGCGGAATTCCGAGAACAATGGAAGCTTTGTGAAGCATTTTTAAACGTCAGCGGAATTCTGAGAACAATGGAAGAGTTCCGAAGCATTTTTAAACGTCAGCGGAATTCCGAGAACAATGGAAGAGTTCTGAAGCCTTTTTAAATGTCATCGGAATTCCGAGAACAATGGAAAAGTTCCGAAGCATTTTTAAATGTCAGCGGAATTCTGAGAACAATGGAAGAGTTCCGAAGCATTTTTAAACTTCAGCAGAATTCCGAGAACAATGGAAGAGTTCCGAAGCATCCTTAAACTTCAGCGGAATTCCGAGAACAATGGAAGAGTTTCGAAGCATTTTTAAAAGTCAGCGGAATTCCGAGAACAATAGAAGAGTTGTGAAGCAATTTTAAGAGTCAGCGGAATTCCGAGAACAATGGAAGAGTTCCGAAGCATTTTTAAACGTCAGCGGAATTCCGAGAACAATGGAAGAGTTCTGAAGCATTTTTAAAAGTCAGCGGAATTCTGAGAACAATGGAAGAGTTCCGAAGCATTTTTAAACTTCAGCAGAATTCCGAGAACAATGGAAGAGTTCCGAAGCATACTTAAACTTCAGCGGAATTCCGAGAACAATGGAAGAGTTTCGAAGCATTTTTAAAAGTCAGCGGAATTCCGAGAACAATAGAAGAGTTGTGAAGCAATTTTAAGAGTCAGCGGAATTCCGAGAACAATGGAAGAGTTCCGAAGCATTTTTAAACGTCAGCGGAATTCCGAGAACAATGGAAGAGTTCCGAAGCATTTTTAAACTTCAGCGGAATTTGGAGAACAATCGAAGAGTTCCGAAGCATTTTTAAAAGTCAGCGGAATTCCGAGAACAATGGAAGCTTTGTGAAGCATTTTTAAACGTCAGCGGAATTCTGAGAACAATGGAAGAGTTCCGAAGCATTTTTAAACGTCAGCGGAATTCCGAGAACAATGGAAGAGTTTCGAAGCATTTTTAAAAGTCAGCGGAATTCCGAGAACAATAGAAGAGTTGTGAAGCAATTTTAAGAGTCAGCGGAATTCCGAGAACAATGGAAGAGTTCCGAAGCATTTTTAAACGTCAGCGGAATTCCGAGAACAATGGAAGAGTTCCGAAGCATTTTTAAACTTCAGCGGAATTTGGAGAACAATCGAAGAGTTCAGAGCATTTTTAAATGTCAGCGGAATTCCGAGAACAATGGAAGCTTTGAGAAGCATTTTTAAACGTCAGCGGAATTCCGAGAACAATGGAAGAGTTCCGAAGCATTTTTAAACGTCAGCGGAATTCCGAGAACAATGGAAGAGTTCTGAAGCCTTTTTAAATGTCAGCGGAATTCCGAGAACAATGGAAAAGTTCTGAAGCATTTTTAAAAGTCAGCGGAATTCTGAGAACAATGGAAGAGTTCCGAAGCATTTTTAAACTTCAGCAGAATTTCGAGAACAATGGAAGAGTTCCGAAGCATACTTAAACTTCAGCGGAATTCCGAGAACAATGGAAGAGTTTCGAAGCATTTTTAAACGTCAGCGGAATTCCGAGAACAATGGAAGAGTTCTGAAGCATTTTTAAACGTCAGCGGAATTTTGAAAACAATGGAAGATTTCCGAAGCATTTTTAAACGTCAGCGGAATTCTGCGAACACTGGAAGAGTTCCGAAGCATTTTTAAACTTCAGCGGAATTTGGAGAACAATCGAAGAGTTCCGAAGCATTTTTAAAAGTCAGCGGAATTCCGAGAACAATGGAAGCTTTGAGAAGCATTTTTAAACGTCAGCGGAATTCCGAGAACAATGGAAGAGTTCCGAAGCATTTTTAAACGTCAGCGGAATTCCGAGAACAATGGAAGAGTTCTGAAGCCTTTTTAAATGTCAGCGGAATTCCGAGAACAATGGAAGAGTTCCGAAGCATTTTTAAATGTCAGCAGAATTCTGAGAACAATGGAAGAGTTCCAAAGCATTTTTAAACTTCAGCAGAATTCCGAGAACAATCGAAGAGTTCCGAAGCATACTTAAACTTCAGCAGAATTCCGAGAACAATGGAAGAGTTCTGAAGCATTTTTAAATGTAAGCGGAATTCTGAGAACAATGGAAGAGTTCCGAAGCATTTTTAAACGTCAGCGGAATTCCGAGAACAATGGAAGAGTTCCGAAGCATTTTTAAACTTCAGCGGAATTTGGAGAACAATCGAAGAGTTCCGAAGCATTTTTAAATGTCAGCGGAATTCCGAGAACAATGGAAGCTTTGAGAAGCATTTTTAAACGTCAGCGGAATTCCGAGAACAATGGAAGAGTTCCGAAGCATTTTTAAACGTCAGCGGAATTCCGAGAACAATGGAAGAGTTCTGAAGCCTTTTTAAATGTCAGCGGAATTCCGAGAACAATGGAAAAGTTCCGAAGCATTTTTAAATGTCAGCGGAATTCTGAGAACAATGGAAGAGTTCCGAAGCATTTTTAAACTTCAGCAGAATTCCGAGAACAATGGAAGAGTTCCGAAGCATACTTAATCTTCAGCGGAATTCCGAGAACAATGGAAGAGTTTCGAAGCATTTTTAAAAGTCAGCGGAATTCCGAGAACAATAGAAGAGTTGTGAAGCAATTTTAAGAGTCAGCGGAATTCCGAGAACAATGGAAGAGTTCCGAAGCATTTTTAAACGTCAGCGGAATTCCGAGAACAATGGAAGAGTTCCGAAGCATTTTTAAACGTCAGCGGAATTCCGAGAACAATGGAAGAGTTCCGAAGCATTTTTAAATGTAAGCGGAATTCTGAGAACAATGGAAGAGTTCCGAAGCATTTTTAAACTTCAGCAGAATTCCGAGAACAATGGAAGAGTTCCGAAGCATACTTAAACTTCAGCGGAATTCCGAGAACAATGGAAGAGTTTCGAAGCATTTTTAAAAGTCAGCGGAATTCCGAGAACAATAGAAGAGTTGTGAAGCAATTTTAAGAGTCAGCGGAATTCCGAGAACAATGGAAGATTTCCAAAGCATTTTTAAACGTCAGCGGAATTCCGAGAACAATGGAAGAGTTCCGAAGCATTTTTAAACTTCAGCGGAATTTGGAGAACAATCGAAGAGTTCCGAAGCATTTTTAAAAGTCAGCGGAATTCCGAGAACAATGGAAGCTTTGTGAAGCATTTTTAAACGTCAGCGGAATTCCGAGAACAATGGAAGAGTTCCGAAGCATTTTTAAACGTCAGCGGAATTCCGAGAACAATGGAAGAGTTCTGAAGCCTTTTTAAATGTCAGCGGAATTCCGAGAACAATGGAAAAGTTCCGATGCATTTTTAAATGTCAGCGGAATTCTGAGAACTATGGAAGAGTTCCGAAGCATACTTAAACTTCAGCGGAATTCCGAGAACAATGGAAGAGTTTCGAAGCATTTTTAAAAGTCAGCGGAATTCCGAGAACAATAGAAGAGTTGTGAAGCAATTTTAAGAGTCAGCGGAATTCCGAGAACAATGGAAGAGTTCCGAAGCAATTTTAAACGTCAGCGGAATTCCGAGAACAATGGAAGAGTTCTGAAGCATTTTTAAAAGTCAGCGGAATTCTGAGAACAATAGAAGAGTTGTGAAGCGTTTTTAAGCGTCAGCGGAATTCCGAGAACAATGGAAGAGTTCTGAAGCCTTTTTAAATGTCAGCGGAATTCCGAGAACAATGGAAGAGTTCCGAAGCATTTTTAAATGTCAGCGGAATTCTGAGAACAATGGAAGAGTTCCGAAGCATTTTTAAACTTCAGCAGAATTCCGAGAACAATCGAAGAGTTCCGAAGCATACTTAAACTTCAGCAGAATTCCGAGAACAATGGAAGAGTTCTGAAGCATTTTTTAAAGTCAGCGGAATAACGAGAACAATGGAAGAGTTGTGAAGCATTTTTAAACGTCAGTGGAATTCCAAGAACAATGGAAGAGTTCTGAAGCATTTTTAAATGTAAGCGGAATTCTGAGAACAATGGAAGAGTTCCGAAGCATTTTTAAACTTCAGCAGAATTCCGAGAACAATGGAAGAGTTCCGAAGCATACTTAAACTTCAGCGGAATTCCGAGAACAATGGAAGAGTTTCGAAGCATTTTTAAAAGTCAGCGGAATTCCGAGAACAATAGAAGAGTTGTGAAGCAATTTTAAGAGTCAGCGGAATTCCGAGAACAATGGAAGAGTTCCGAAGCATTTTTAAACGTCAGCGGAATTCCGAGAACAATGGAAGAGTTCCGAAGCATTTTTAAACTTCAGCGGAATTTGGAGAACAATCGAAGAGTTCCGAAGCATTTTTAAAAGTCAGCGGAATTCCTAGAACAATGGAAGCTTTGTGAAGCATTTTTAAACGTCAGCGGAATTCTGAGAACAATGGAAGAGTTCCGAAGCATTTTTAAACGTCAGCGGAATTCCGAGAACAATGGAAGAGTTCTGAAGCCTTTTTAAATGTCAGCGGAATTCCGAGAACAATGGAAAAGTTCCGAAGCATTTTTAAATGTCAGCGGAATTCTGAGAACAATGGAAGAGTTCCGAAGCATTTTTAAACTTCAGCAGAATTCCGAGAACAATGGAAGAGTTCCGAAGCATCCTTAAACTTCAGCGGAATTCCGAGAACAATGGAAGAGTTTCGAAGCATTTTTAAAAGTCAGCGGAATTCCGAGAACAATAGAAGAGTTGTGAAGCAATTTTAAGAGTCAGCGGAATTCCGAGAACAATGGAAGAGTTCTGAAGCATTTTTAAAAGTCAGCGGAATTCTGAGAACAATAGAAGAGTTGTGAAGCATTTTTAAGCGTCAGCGGAATTCCGAGAACAATGGAAGAATTCCGAAGCTTTTTAAACTTCAGCAGAATTCCGAGAACAATGGAAGCGTTCCGAAGCATACTTAAACTTCAGCGGAATTCCGAGAACAATGGAAGAGTTTCGAAGCATTTTTAAAAGTCAGCGGAATTCCGAGAACAATAGAAGAGTTGTGAAGCAATTTTAAGAGTCAGCGGAATTCCGAGAACAATGGAAGAGTTCCGAAGCATTTTTAAACGTCAGCGGAATTCCGAGAACAATGGAAGAGTTCTGAAGCATTTTTAAAAGTCAGCGGAATTCTGAGAACAATAGAAGAGTTGTGAAGCATTTTTAAGCGTCAGCGGAATTCCGAGTACAATGGAAGAATTCCGAAGCATTTTTAAACTTCAAAACTTCAGCGGAATTCTTAGAACAATGGAAGAGTTCCAAAGCATTTTTAAAAGTCAGCAGAATTCCAAGAACAATAGAAGGGTACCAAAGCATGTTTAAACTTCAGCGGAATTCTGAGAACAATGTAAGCGTTCCGAAGCATTTTTAAACTTCACCGCAATTCCGAGAACAATGGAAGAGTTCCGAAGCATTTTTAAACGTCAGCGGAATTCCGAGAACAATGGAAGAGTTCCGAAGCATTTTTAAACGTCAGCGGAATTCCGAGAACAATGGAAGAGTTCCGAAGCATTTTTAAATGTAAGCGGAATTCTGAGAACAATGGAAGAGTTCCGAAGCATTTTTAAACTTCAGCAGAATTCCGAGAACAATGGAAGAGTTCCGAAGCATACTTAAACTTCAGCGGAATTCCGAGAACAATGGAAGAGTTTCGAAGCACTTTTAAAAGTCAGCGGAATTCCGAGAACAATAGAAGAGTTGTGAAGCAATTTTAAGAGTCAGCGGAATTCCGAGAACAATGGAAGAGTTCCGAAGCATTTTTAAACGTCAGCGGAATTCCGAGAACAATGGAAGAGTTCCGAAGCATTTTTAAACTTCAGCGGAATTTGGAGAACAATCGAAGAGTTCCGAAGCATTTTTAAAAGTCAGCGGAATTCCGAGAACAATGGAAGCTTTGTGAAGCATTTTTAAACGTCAGCGGAATTCTGAGAACAATGGAAGAGTTCCGAAGCATTTTTAAACGTCAGCGGAATTCCGAGAACAATGGAAGAGTTCTGAAGCCTTTTTAAATGTCAGCGGAATTCCGAGAACAATGGAAAAGTTCCGAAGCATTTTTAAATGTCAGCGGAATTCTGAGAACAATGGAAGAGTTCCGAAGCATTTTTAAACTTCAGCAGAATTCCGAGAACAATGGAAGAGTTCCGAAGCATCCTTAAACTTCAGCGGAATTCCGAGAACAATGGAAGAGTTTCGAAGCATTTTTAAAAGTCAGCGGAATTCCGAGAACAATAGAAGAGTTGTGAAGCAATTTTAAGAGTCAGCGGAATTCCGAGAACAATGGAAGAGTTCCGAAGCATTTTTAAACGTCAGCGGAATTCCGAGAACAATGGAAGAGTTCTGAAGCATTTTTAAAAGTCAGCGGAATTCTGAGAACAATGGAAGAGTTCCGAAGCATTTTTAAACTTCAGCAGAATTCCGAGAACAATGGAAGAGTTCCGAAGCATACTTAAACTTCAGCGGAATTCCGAGAACAATGGAAGAGTTTCGAAGCATTTTTAAAAGTCAGCGGAATTCCGAGAACAATAGAAGAGTTGTGAAGCAATTTTAAGAGTCAGCGGAATTCCGAGAACAATGGAAGAGTTCCGAAGCATTTTTAAACGTCAGCGGAATTCCGAGAACAATGGAAGAGTTCCGAAGCATTTTTAAACTTCAGCGGAATTTGGAGAACAATCGAAGAGTTCCGAAGCATTTTTAAAAGTCAGCGGAATTCCGAGAACAATGGAAGCTTTGTGAAGCATTTTTAAACGTCAGCGGAATTCTGAGAACAATGGAAGAGTTCCGAAGCATTTTTAAACGTCAGCGGAATTCCGAGAACAATGGAAGAGTTTCGAAGCATTTTTAAAAGTCAGCGGAATTCCGAGAACAATAGAAGAGTTGTGAAGCAATTTTAAGAGTCAGCGGAATTCCGAGAACAATGGAAGAGTTCCGAAGCATTTTTAAACGTCAGCGGAATTCCGAGAACAATGGAAGAGTTCCGAAGCATTTTTAAACTTCAGCGGAATTTGGAGAACAATCGAAGAGTTCCGAAGCATTTTTAAATGTCAGCGGAATTCCGAGAACAATGGAAGCTTTGAGAAGCATTTTTAAACGTCAGCGGAATTCCGAGAACAATGGAAGAGTTCCGAAGCATTTTTAAACGTCAGCGGAATTCCGAGAACAATGGAAGAGTTCTGAAGCCTTTTTAAATGTCAGCGGAATTCCGAGAACAATGGAAAAGTTCCGAAGCATTTTTAAATGTCAGCGGAATTCTGAGAACAATGGAAGAGTTCCGAAGCATTTTTAAACTTCAGCAGAATTCCGAGAACAATGGAAGAGTTCCGAAGCATCCTTAAACTTCAGCGGAATTCCGAGAACAATGGAAGAGTTTCGAAGCATTTTTAAAAGTCAGCGGAATTCCGAGAACAATAGAAGAGTTGTGAAGCAATTTTAAGAGTCAGCGGAATTCCGAGAACAATGGAAGAGTTCCGAAGCATTTTTAAACGTCAGCGGAATTCCGAGAACAATGGAAGAGTTCTGAAGCATTTTTAAAAGTCAGCGGAATTCTGAGAACAATGGAAGAGTTCCGAAGCATTTTTAAACTTCAGCAGAATTCCGAGAACAATGGAAGAGTTCCGAAGCATACTTAAACTTCAGCGGAATTCCGAGAACAATGGAAGAGTTTCGAAGCATTTTTAAAAGTCAGCGGAATTCCGAGAACAATAGAAGAGTTGTGAAGCAATTTTAAGAGTCAGCGGAATTCCGAGAACAATGGAAGAGTTCCGAAGCATTTTTAAACGTCAGCGGAATTCCGAGAACAATGGAAGAGTTCCGAAGCATTTTTAAACTTCAGCGGAATTTGGAGAACAATCGAAGAGTTCCGAAGCATTTTTAAAAGTCAGCGGAATTCCGAGAACAATGGAAGCTTTGTGAAGCATTTTTAAACGTCAGCGGAATTCTGAGAACAATGGAAGAGTTCCGAAGCATTTTTAAACGTCAGCGGAATTCCGAGAACAATGGAAGAGTTCTGAAGCCTTTTTAAATGTCAGCGGAATTCCGAGAACAATGGAAAAGTTCCGAAGCATTTTTAAATGTCAGCGGAATTCTGAGAACAATGGAAGAGTTCCGAAGCATTTTTAAACTTCAGCAGAATTCGAGAACAATGGAAGAGTTCCGAAGCATCCTTAAACTTCAGCGGAATTCTGAGAACAATGGAAGAGTTCCGAAGCATTTTTAAACGTCAGCGGAATTCCGAGAACAATGGAAGAGTTCTGAAGCATTTTTAAACGTCAGCGGAATTTTGAAAACAATGGAAGATTTCCGAAGCATTTTTAAACGTCAGCGGAATTCTGCGAACACTGGAAGAGTTCCGAAGCATTTTTAAACTTCAGCGGAATTTGGAGAACAATCGAAGAGTTCCGAAGCATTTTTAAAAGTCAGCGGAATTCCGAGAACAATGGAAGCTTTGAGAAGCATTTTTAAACGTCAGCGGAATTCCGAGAACAATGGAAGAGTTCCGAAGCATTTTTAAACGTCAGCGGAATTCCGAGAACAATGGAAGAGTTCTGAAGCCTTTTTAAATGTCAGCGGAATTCCGAGAACAATGGAAGAGTTCCGAAGCATTTTTAAATGTCAGCAGAATTCTGAGAACAATGGAAGAGTTCCGAAGCATTTTTAAACTTCAGCAGAATTCCGAGAACAATCGAAGAGTTCCGAAGCATACTTAAACTTCAGCAGAATTCCGAGAACAATGGAAGAGTTCTGAAGCATTTTTAAATGTAAGCGGAATTCTGAGAACAATGGAAGAGTTCCGAAGCATTTTTAAACTTCAGCAGAATTCCGAGAACAATGGAAGAGTTCCGAAGCATACTTAAACTTCAGCGGAATTCCGAGAACAATGGAAGAGTTTCGAAGCATTTTTAAAAGTCAGCGGAATTCCGAGAACAATAGAAGAGTTGTGAAGCAATTTTAAGAGTCAGCGGAATTCCGAGAACAATGGAAGAGTTCCGAAGCATTTTTAAACGTCAGCGGAATTCCGAGAACAATGGAAGAGTTCCGAAGCATTTTTAAACTTCAGCGGAATTTGGAGAACAATCAAAGAGTTCCGAAGCATTTTTAAATGTCAGCGGAATTCCGAGAACAATGGAAGCTTTGAGAAGCATTTTTAAACGTCAGCGGAATTCCGAGAACAATGGAAGAGTTCCGAAGCATTTTTAAACGTCAGCGGAATTCCGAGAACAATGGAAGAGTTCTGAAGCCTTTTTAAATGTCAGCGGAATTCCGAGAACAATGGAAAAGTTCCGAAGCATTTTTAAATGTCAGCGGAATTCTGAGAACAATGGAAGAGTTCCGAAGCATTTTTAAACTTCAGCAGAATTCCGAGAACAATGGAAGAGTTCCGAAGCATACTTAATCTTCAGCGGAATTCCGAGAACAATGGAAGAGTTTCGAAGCATTTTTAAAAGTCAGCGGAATTCCGAGAACAATAGAAGAGTTGTGAAGCAATTTTAAGAGTCAGCGGAATTCCGAGAACAATGGAAGAGTTCCGAAGCATTTTTAAACGTCAGCGGAATTCCGAGAACAATGGAAGAGTTCTGAAGCATTTTTAAAAGTCAGCGGAATTCTGAGAACAATAGAAGAGTTGTGAAGCATTTTTAAGCGTCAGCGGAATTCCGAGAACAATGGAAGAATTCCGAAGCATTTTTAAACTTCAAAACTTCAGCGGAATTCTTAGAACAATGGAAGAGTTCCAAAGCATTTTTAAAAGTCAGCAGAATTCCGAGAACAAAAGAAGGGTACCAAAGCATGTTTAAACTTCAGCGGAATTCTGAGAACAGAGTAAGCGTTCCGAAGCATTTTTAAACTTCACCGCAATTCCGAGAACAATGGAAGAGTTCCGAAGCATTTTTAAACGTCAGCGGAATTCCGAGAACAATGGAAGAGTTCCGAAGCATTTTTAAACGTCAGCGGAATTCCGAGAACAATGGAAGAGTTCCGAAGCATTTTTAAATGTAAGCGGAATTCTGAGAACAATGGAAGAGTTCCGAAGCATTTTTAAACTTCAGCAGAATTCCGAGAACAATGGAAGAGTTCCGAAGCATACTTAAACTTCAGCGGAATTCCGAGAACAATGGAAGAGTTTCGAAGCATTTTTAAAAGTCAGCGGAATTCCGAGAACAATAGAAGAGTTGTGAAGCAATTTTAAGAGTCAGCGGAATTCCGAGAACAATGGAAGAGTTCCGAAGCAATTTTAAACGTCAGCGGAATTCCGAGAACAATGGAAGAGTTCTGAAGCATTTTTAAAAGTCAGCGGAATTCTGAGAACAATAGAAGAGTTGTGAAGCGTTTTTAAGCGTCAGCGGAATTCCGAGAACAATGGAAGAGTTCTGAAGCCTTTTTAAATGTCAGCGGAATTCCGAGAACAATGGAAGAGTTCCGAAGCATTTTTAAATGTCAGCGGAATTCTGAGAACAATGGAAGAGTTCCGAAGCATTTTTAAACTTCAGCAGAATTCCGAGAACAATCGAAGAGTTCCGAAGCATACTTAAACTTCAGCAGAATTCCGAGAACAATGGAAGAGTTCTGAAGCATTTTTTAAAGTCAGCGGAATAACGAGAACAATGGAAGAGTTGTGAAGCATTTTTAAACGTCAGTGGAATTCCAAGAACAATGGAAGAGTTCTGAAGCATTTTTAAATGTAAGCGGAATTCTGAGAACAATGGAAGAGTTCCGAAGCATTTTTAAACTTCAGCAGAATTCCGAGAACAATGGAAGAGTTCCGAAGCATACTTAAACTTCAGCGGAATTCCGAGAACAATGGAAGAGTTTCGAAGCATTTTTAAAAGTCAGCGGAATTCCGAGAACAATAGAAGAGTTGTGAAGCAATTTTAAGAGTCAGCGGAATTCCGAGAACAATGGAAGAGTTCCGAAGCATTTTTAAACGTCAGCGGAATTCCGAGAACAATGGAAGAGTTCCGAAGCATTTTTAAACTTCAGCGGAATTTGGAGAACAATCGAAGAGTTCCGAAGCATTTTTAAAAGTCAGCGGAATTCCTAGAACAATGGAAGCTTTGTGAAGCATTTTTAAACGTCAGCGGAATTCTGAGAACAATGGAAGAGTTCCGAAGCATTTTTAAACGTCAGCGGAATTCCGAGAACAATGGAAGAGTTCTGAAGCCTTTTTAAATGTCAGCGGAATTCCGAGAACAATGGAAAAGTTCCGAAGCATTTTTAAATGTCAGCGGAATTCTGAGAACAATGGAAGAGTTCCGAAGCATTTTTAAACTTCAGCAGAATTCCGAGAACAATGGAAGAGTTCCGAAGCATCCTTAAACTTCAGCGGAATTCCGAGAACAATGGAAGAGTTTCGAAGCATTTTTAAAAGTCAGCGGAATTCCGAGAACAATAGAAGAGTTGTGAAGCAATTTTAAGAGTCAGCGGAATTCCGAGAACAATGGAAGAGTTCCGAAGCATTTTTAAACGTCAGCGGAATTCCGAGAACAATGGAAGAGTTCTGAAGCATTTTTAAAAGTCAGCGGAATTCTGAGAACAATAGAAGAGTTGTGAAGCATTTTTAAGCGTCAGCGGAATTCCGAGAACAATGGAAGAATTCCGAAGCATTTTTAAACTTCAAAACTTCAGCGGAATTCTTAGAACAATGGAAGAGTTCCAAAGCATTTTTAAAAGTCAGCAGAATTCCGAGAACAATAGAAGGGTACCAAAGCATGTTTAAACTTCAGCGGAATTCTGAGAACAATGTAAGCGTTCCGAAGCATTTTTAAACTTCACCGCAATTCCGAGAACAATGGAAGAGTTCCGAAGCATTTTTAAACGTCAGCGGAATTCCGAGAACAATGGAAGAGTTCTGAAGCATTTTTAAACTTCAGCGGAATTTTGAAAACAATGGAAGATTTCCGAAGCATTTTTAAACGTCAGCGGAATTCTGCGAACACTGGAAAAGTTCCGAAGCATTTTTAAACTTCAGCAGAATTTGGAGAACAATCGAAGAGTTCCGAGGCATTTTTAAAAGTTAGCGGAATTCCGAGAACAATTTAAGAGTTCTGAAGCATTTTTAAACATCAGCGGAATTTTGAAAACAATGGAAGATTTCCGAAGCATTTTTAAAAGTCAGCAGAATTCTGAGAACAATGGAAGAGTTCCGAAGCATACTTAAACTTCAGCGGAATTCCGAGAACAATGGAAGAGTTTCGAAGCATTTTTAAAAGTCAGCGGAATTCCGAGAACAATAGAAGAGTTGTGAAGCAATTTTAAGAGTCAGCGGAATTCCGAGAACAATGGAAGAGTTCCGAAGCAATTTTAAACGTCAGCGGAATTCCGAGAACAATGGAAGAGTTCTGAAGCATTTTTAAAAGTCAGCGGAATTCTGAGAACAATAGAAGAGTTGTGAAGCGTTTTTAAGCGTCAGCGGAATTCCGAGAACAATGGAAGAGTTCTGAAGCCTTTTTAAATGTCAGCGGAATTCCGAGAACAATGGAAGAGTTCCGAAGCATTTTTAAATGTCAGCGGAATTCTGAGAACAATGGAAGAGTTCCGAAGCATTTTTAAACTTCAGCAGAATTCCGAGAACAATCGAAGAGTTCCGAAGCATACTTAAACTTCAGCAGAATTCCGAGAACAATGGAAGAGTTCTGAAGCATTTTTTAAAGTCAGCGGAATAACGAGAACAATGGAAGAGTTGTGAAGCATTTTTAAACGTCAGTGGAATTCCAAGAACAATGGAAGAGTTCTGAAGCATTTTTAAATGTAAGCGGAATTCTGAGAACAATGGAAGAGTTCCGAAGCATTTTTAAACGTCAGCGGAATTCCTAGAACAATGGAAGCTTTGTGAAGCATTTTTAAACGTCAGCGGAATTCTGAGAACAATGGAAGAGTTCCGAAGCATTTTTAAACGTCAGCGGAATTCCGAGAACAATGGAAGAGTTCTGAAGCCTTTTTAAATGTCAGCGGAATTCCGAGAACAATGGAAAAGTTCCGAAGCATTTTTAAATGTCAGCGGAATTCTGAGAACAATGGAAGAGTTCCGAAGCATTTTTAAACTTCAGCAGAATTCCGAGAACAATGGAAGAGTTCCGAAGCATTTTTAAACGTCAGCGGAATTCCGAGAACAATGGAAGAGTTCTGAAGCATTTTTAAAAGTCAGCGGAATTCTGAGAACAATGGAAGAGTTCCGAAGCATTTTTAAACTTCAGCAGAATTCCGAGAACAATGGAAGAGTTCCGAAGCATACTTAAACTTCAGCGGAATTCCGAGAACAATGGAAGAGTTTCGAAGCATTTTTAAAAGTCAGCGGAATTCCGAGAACAATAGAAGAGTTGTGAAGCAATTTTAAGAGTCAGCGGAATTCCGAGAACAATGGAAGAGTTCCGAAGCATTTTTAAACGTCAGCGGAATTCCGAGAACAATGGAAGAGTTCCGAAGCATTTTTAAACTTCAGCGGAATTTGGAGAACAATCGAAGAGTTCCGAAGCATTTTTAAAAGTCAGCGGAATTCCGAGAACAATGGAAGCTTTGTGAAGCATTTTTAAACGTCAGCGGAATTCTGAGAACAATGGAAGAGTTCCGAAGCATTTTTAAACGTCAGCGGAATTCCGAGAACAATGGAAGAGTTCTGAAGCCTTTTTAAATGTCAGCGGAATTCCGAGAACAATGGAAAAGTTCCGAAGCATTTTTAAATGTCAGCGGAATTCTGAGAACAATGGAAGAGTTCCGAAGCATTTTTAAACTTCAGCAGAATTCGAGAACAATGGAAGAGTTCCGAAGCATCCTTAAACTTCAGCGGAATTCTGAGAACAATGGAAGAGTTCCGAAGCATTTTTAAACGTCAGCGGAATTCCGAGAACAATGGAAGAGTTCTGAAGCATTTTTAAACGTCAGCGGAATTTTGAAAACAATGGAAGATTTCCGAAGCATTTTTAAACGTCAGCGGAATTCTGCGAACACTGGAAGAGTTCCGAAGCATTTTTAAACTTCAGCGGAATTTGGAGAACAATCGAAGAGTTCCGAAGCATTTTTAAAAGTCAGCGGAATTCCGAGAACAATGGAAGCTTTGAGAAGCATTTTTAAACGTCAGCGGAATTCCGAGAACAATGGAAGAGTTCCGAAGCATTTTTAAACGTCAGCGGAATTCCGAGAACAATGGAAGAGTTCTGAAGCCTTTTTAAATGTCAGCGGAATTCCGAGAACAATGGAAGAGTTCCGAAGCATTTTTAAATGTCAGCAGAATTCTGAGAACAATGGAAGAGTTCCGAAGCATTTTTAAACTTCAGCAGAATTCCGAGAACAATCGAAGAGTTCCGAAGCATACTTAAACTTCAGCAGAATTCCGAGAACAATGGAAGAGTTCTGAAGCATTTTTAAATGTAAGCGGAATTCTGAGAACAATGGAAGAGTTCCGAAGCATTTTTAAACTTCAGCAGAATTCCGAGAACAATGGAAGAGTTCCGAAGCATACTTAAACTTCAGCGGAATTCCGAGAACAATGGAAGAGTTTCGAAGCATTTTTAAAAGTCAGCGGAATTCCGAGAACAATAGAAGAGTTGTGAAGCAATTTTAAGAGTCAGCGGAATTCCGAGAACAATGGAAGAGTTCCGAAGCATTTTTAAACGTCAGCGGAATTCCGAGAACAATGGAAGAGTTCCGAAGCATTTTTAAACTTCAGCGGAATTTGGAGAACAATCGAAGAGTTCCGAAGCATTTTTAAATGTCAGCGGAATTCCGAGAACAATGGAAGCTTTGAGAAGCATTTTTAAACGTCAGCGGAATTCCGAGAACAATGGAAGAGTTCCGAAGCATTTTTAAACGTCAGCGGAATTCCGAGAACAATGGAAGAGTTCTGAAGCCTTTTTAAATGTCAGCGGAATTCCGAGAACAATGGAAAAGTTCCGAAGCATTTTTAAATGTCAGCGGAATTCTGAGAACAATGGAAGAGTTCCGAAGCATTTTTAAACTTCAGCAGAATTCCGAGAACAATGGAAGAGTTCCGAAGCATACTTAATCTTCAGCGGAATTCCGAGAACAATGGAAGAGTTTCGAAGCATTTTTAAAAGTCAGCGGAATTCCGAGAACAATAGAAGAGTTGTGAAGCAATTTTAAGAGTCAGCGGAATTCCGAGAACAATGGAAGAGTTCCGAAGCATTTTTAAACGTCAGCGGAATTCCGAGAACAATGGAAGAGTTCTGAAGCATTTTTAAAAGTCAGCGGAATTCTGAGAACAATAGAAGAGTTGTGAAGCATTTTTAAGCGTCAGCGGAATTCCGAGAACAATGGAAGAATTCCGAAGCATTTTTAAACTTCAAAACTTCAGCGGAATTCTTAGAACAATGGAAGAGTTCCAAAGCATTTTTAAAAGTCAGCAGAATTCCGAGAACAAAAGAAGGGTACCAAAGCATGTTTAAACTTCAGCGGAATTCTGAGAACAGAGTAAGCGTTCCGAAGCATTTTTAAACTTCACCGCAATTCCGAGAACAATGGAAGAGTTCCGAAGCATTTTTAAACGTCAGCGGAATTCCGAGAACAATGGAAGAGTTCCGAAGCATTTTTAAACGTCAGCGGAATTCCGAGAACAATGGAAGAGTTCCGAAGCATTTTTAAATGTAAGCGGAATTCTGAGAACAATGGAAGAGTTCCGAAGCATTTTTAAACTTCAGCAGAATTCCGAGAACAATGGAAGAGTTCCGAAGCATACTTAAACTTCAGCGGAATTCCGAGAACAATGGAAGAGTTTCGAAGCATTTTTAAAAGTCAGCGGAATTCCGAGAACAATAGAAGAGTTGTGAAGCAATTTTAAGAGTCAGCGGAATTCCGAGAACAATGGAAGAGTTCCGAAGCAATTTTAAACGTCAGCGGAATTCCGAGAACAATGGAAGAGTTCTGAAGCATTTTTAAAAGTCAGCGGAATTCTGAGAACAATAGAAGAGTTGTGAAGCGTTTTTAAGCGTCAGCGGAATTCCGAGAACAATGGAAGAGTTCTGAAGCCTTTTTAAATGTCAGCGGAATTCCGAGAACAATGGAAGAGTTCCGAAGCATTTTTAAATGTCAGCGGAATTCTGAGAACAATGGAAGAGTTCCGAAGCATTTTTAAACTTCAGCAGAATTCCGAGAACAATCGAAGAGTTCCGAAGCATACTTAAACTTCAGCAGAATTCCGAGAACAATGGAAGAGTTCTGAAGCATTTTTTAAAGTCAGCGGAATAACGAGAACAATGGAAGAGTTGTGAAGCATTTTTAAACGTCAGTGGAATTCCAAGAACAATGGAAGAGTTCTGAAGCATTTTTAAATGTAAGCGGAATTCTGAGAACAATGGAAGAGTTCCGAAGCATTTTTAAACTTCAGCAGAATTCCGAGAACAATGGAAGAGTTCCGAAGCATACTTAAACTTCAGCGGAATTCCGAGAACAATGGAAGAGTTTCGAAGCATTTTTAAAAGTCAGCGGAATTCCGAGAACAATAGAAGAGTTGTGAAGCAATTTTAAGAGTCAGCGGAATTCCGAGAACAATGGAAGAGTTCCGAAGCATTTTTAAACGTCAGCGGAATTCCGAGAACAATGGAAGAGTTCCGAAGCATTTTTAAACTTCAGCGGAATTTGGAGAACAATCGAAGAGTTCCGAAGCATTTTTAAAAGTCAGCGGAATTCCTAGAACAATGGAAGCTTTGTGAAGCATTTTTAAACGTCAGCGGAATTCTGAGAACAATGGAAGAGTTCCGAAGCATTTTTAAACGTCAGCGGAATTCCGAGAACAATGGAAGAGTTCTGAAGCCTTTTTAAATGTCAGCGGAATTCCGAGAACAATGGAAAAGTTCCGAAGCATTTTTAAATGTCAGCGGAATTCTGAGAACAATGGAAGAGTTCCGAAGCATTTTTAAACTTCAGCAGAATTCCGAGAACAATGGAAGAGTTCCGAAGCATCCTTAAACTTCAGCGGAATTCCGAGAACAATGGAAGAGTTTCGAAGCATTTTTAAAAGTCAGCGGAATTCCGAGAACAATAGAAGAGTTGTGAAGCAATTTTAAGAGTCAGCGGAATTCCGAGAACAATGGAAGAGTTCCGAAGCATTTTTAAACGTCAGCGGAATTCCGAGAACAATGGAAGAGTTCTGAAGCATTTTTAAAAGTCAGCGGAATTCTGAGAACAATAGAAGAGTTGTGAAGCATTTTTAAGCGTCAGCGGAATTCCGAGAACAATGGAAGAATTCCGAAGCATTTTTAAACTTCAAAACTTCAGCGGAATTCTTAGAACAATGGAAGAGTTCCAAAGCATTTTTAAAAGTCAGCAGAATTCCGAGAACAATAGAAGGGTACCAAAGCATGTTTAAACTTCAGCGGAATTCTGAGAACAATGTAAGCGTTCCGAAGCATTTTTAAACTTCACCGCAATTCCGAGAACAATGGAAGAGTTCCGAAGCATTTTTAAACGTCAGCGGAATTCCGAGAACAATGGAAGAGTTCTGAAGCATTTTTAAACTTCAGCGGAATTTTGAAAACAATGGAAGATTTCCGAAGCATTTTTAAACGTCAGCGGAATTCTGCGAACACTGGAAAAGTTCCGAAGCATTTTTAAACTTCAGCAGAATTTGGAGAACAATCGAAGAGTTCCGAGGCATTTTTAAAAGTTAGCGGAATTCCGAGAACAATTTAAGAGTTCTGAAGCATTTTTAAACATCAGCGGAATTTTGAAAACAATGGAAGATTTCCGAAGCATTTTTAAAAGTCAGCAGAATTCTGAGAACAATGGAAGAGTTCCGAAGCATACTTAAACTTCAGCGGAATTCCGAGAACAATGGAAGAGTTTCGAAGCATTTTTAAAAGTCAGCGGAATTCCGAGAACAATAGAAGAGTTGTGAAGCAATTTTAAGAGTCAGCGGAATTCCGAGAACAATGGAAGAGTTCCGAAGCAATTTTAAACGTCAGCGGAATTCCGAGAACAATGGAAGAGTTCTGAAGCATTTTTAAAAGTCAGCGGAATTCTGAGAACAATAGAAGAGTTGTGAAGCGTTTTTAAGCGTCAGCGGAATTCCGAGAACAATGGAAGAGTTCTGAAGCCTTTTTAAATGTCAGCGGAATTCCGAGAACAATGGAAGAGTTCCGAAGCATTTTTAAATGTCAGCGGAATTCTGAGAACAATGGAAGAGTTCCGAAGCATTTTTAAACTTCAGCAGAATTCCGAGAACAATCGAAGAGTTCCGAAGCATACTTAAACTTCAGCAGAATTCCGAGAACAATGGAAGAGTTCTGAAGCATTTTTTAAAGTCAGCGGAATAACGAGAACAATGGAAGAGTTGTGAAGCATTTTTAAACGTCAGTGGAATTCCAAGAACAATGGAAGAGTTCTGAAGCATTTTTAAATGTAAGCGGAATTCTGAGAACAATGGAAGAGTTCCGAAGCATTTTTAAACTTCAGCAGAATTCCGAGAACAATGCAAGAGTTCCGAAGCATACTTAAACTTCAGCGGAATTCCGAGAACAATGGAAGAGTTTCGAAGCATTTTTAAAAGTCAGCGGAATTCCGAGAACAATAGAAGAGTTGTGAAGCAATTTTAAGAGTCAGCGGAATTCCGAGAACAATGGAAGAGTTCCGAAGCATTTTTAAACGTCAGCGGAATTCCGAGAACAATGGAAGAGTTCCGAAGCATTTTTAAACTTCAGCGGAATTTGGAGAACAATCGAAGAGTTCCGAAGCATTTTTAAAAGTCAGCGGAATTCCTAGAACAATGGAAGCTTTGTGAAGCATTTTTAAACGTCAGCGGAATTCTGAGAACAATGGAAGAGTTCCGAAGCATTTTTAAACGTCAGCGGAATTCCGAGAACAATGGAAGAGTTCTGAAGCCTTTTTAAATGTCAGCGGAATTCCGAGAACAATGGAAAAGTTCCGAAGCATTTTTAAATGTCAGCGGAATTCTGAGAACAATGGAAGAGTTCCGAAGCATTTTTAAACTTCAGCAGAATTCCGAGAACAATGGAAGAGTTCCGAAGCATCCTTAAACTTCAGCGGAATTCCGAGAACAATGGAAGAGTTTCGAAGCATTTTTAAAAGTCAGCGGAATTCCGAGAACAATAGAAGAGTTGTGAAGCAATTTTAAGAGTCAGCGGAATTCCGAGAACAATGGAAGAGTTCCGAAGCATTTTTAAACGTCAGCGGAATTCCGAGAACAATGGAAGAGTTCTGAAGCATTTTTAAAAGTCAGCGGAATTCTGAGAACAATAGAAGAGTTGTGAAGCATTTTTAAGCGTCAGCGGAATTCCGAGAACAATGGAAGAATTCCGAAGCATTTTTAAACTTCAAAACTTCAGCGGAATTCTTAGAACAATGGAAGAGTTCCAAAGCATTTTTAAAAGTCAGCAGAATTCCGAGAACAATAGAAGGGTACCAAAGCATGTTTAAACTTCAGCGGAATTCTGAGAACAATGTAAGCGTTCCGAAGCATTTTTAAACTTCACCGCAATTCCGAGAACAATGGAAGAGTTCCGAAGCATTTTTAAACGTCAGCGGAATTCCGAGAACAATGGAAGAGTTCTGAAGCATTTTTAAACTTCAGCGGAATTTTGAAAACAATGGAAGATTTCCGAAGCATTTTTAAACGTCAGCGGAATTCTGCGAACACTGGAAAAGTTCCGAAGCATTTTTAAACTTCAGCAGAATTTGGAGAACAATCGAAGAGTTCCGAGGCATTTTTAAAAGTTAGCGGAATTCCGAGAACAATTTAAGAGTTCTGAAGCATTTTTAAACATCAGCGGAATTTTGAAAACAATGGAAGATTTCCGAAGCATTTTTAAAAGTCAGCAGAATTCTGAGAACAATAGAAGAGTTGTGAAGCATTTTTAAGCGTCAGCGGAATTCCGAGAACAATGGAAGAGTTCCGAAGCATTCTTAAACTTCAGCGGAATTCCGAGAACAATGGAAGAGTTCCGAAGCATTTTTAAAAGTCAGCGGAATTCCGAGAACAATAGAAGAGTTCAGAAGCATTTTTAAACTTCAGCAGAATTCCTGGATCAATGGAAGAGTTCCGAAGCATTTATAAACTTCAGCGGAATTTGGAGAACAATCGAAGAGTTCCGAAGCATTTTTAAAAGTCAGCGGAATTCCTAGAACACTGGAAGAGTTCCGAAGCATTTTTAAACTTCAGCGGAATTTGGAGAACAATCTAACAGTTCCGAAGCATTTTTAAAAGTCAGCGGAATTCCAAGAACAATGGAAGAGTTGTGAAGCATTTTTAAACGTCAGCGGAATTCCGAGAACAATGGAAGAGTTCCGAAGCATTTTTAAACGTCAGCGGAATTCCGAGAACAATGGAAGACTTCTGAAGCATTTTTAAATGTCATCGGAATTCTGAGAACAATGGAAGAGTTCCGAAGCATTTTTAAATGTCAGCGGAATTCCGAGAACAATAGAAGAGTTGTGAAGCATTTTTAAGCGTCAGCGGAATTCCGAGAACAATGGAAGTGTTCCAAAGCATTTTTAAACTTCAGCCGAATTCTGAGAACAATGGAAGAGTTCTGAAGCATTCTTAAATTTCAGCGGAATTCTGAGAACAATGGAAGAGTTTTGAAGCAATTTTAAGCGTCAGCGGAATTCCGACAACAATGGAAGAGTTCAGAAGCATTTTTAAAAGTCAGCGGAATTGTGAGAAAAATAGAAGAGTTGTGAAGCATTTTTAAGCGTCAGCGGAATTCCGAGAACAATGGAAGAGTTCCGAAGCATTCTTAAACTTCAGCAGAATTCCGAGAACAATGGAAGAGTTCCGAAGCATTTTTAAAAGTCAGCGGAATTCCGAGAACAATAGAAGAGTTCCGAAGCATTTTTAAACTTCAGCAGAATTCCTGGATCAATGGAAGAGTTTCGAAGCATTTTTAAAAGTCAGCAGAATTCCGAGAACAATAGAAGGGTACCAAAGCATGTTTAAACTTCAGCGGAATTCTGAGAACAATGTAAGAGTTCCGAAGCATTTTAAAACTTCACCGGAATTCCGAGAACAATGGAAGAGTTCCGAAGCATTTTTAAACGTCAGCGGAATTTTGAAAACAATGGAAGATTTCCGAAGCATTTTTAAACTTCAGCAGAATTCCTGGATCAATGGAAGAGTTCCGAAGCATTTTTAAAAGTCAGCAGAATTCCGAGAACAATAGAAGGGTACCAA
Source organism: Phyllobates terribilis (assembly GCF_046119375.1). NCBI lineage: Eukaryota > Metazoa > Chordata > Amphibia > Anura > Dendrobatidae > Phyllobates > Phyllobates terribilis. Next base: position 5,469,346 of record NW_027362788.1, on the reverse strand, counting down.
AGCATGTTTAAACTTCATCGGAATTCTGAGAACAATGTAAGAGTTCCGAAGCATTTTTAAACTTCACCGGAATTCCGAGAACAATGGAAGAGTTCTGAAGCATTTTTAAACGTCAGCGGAATTTTGAAAACAATGGAAGATTTCCGAAGCATTTTTAAACGTCAGCGGAATTCCGAGAACAATGGAAGAGTTCTGAAGCATTTTTAAAAGTCAGCGGAATTCTGAGAACAATAGAAGAGTTGTGAAGCATTTTTAAGCGTCAGCGGAATTCCGAGAACAATGGAAGAATTCCGAAGCATTTTTAAACTTCAAAACTTCAGCGGAATTCTTAGAACAATGGAAGAGTTCCAAAGCATTTTTAAAAGTCAGCAGAATTCCGAGAACAATAGAAGGGTACCAAAGCATGTTTAAACTTCAGCGGAATTCTGAGAACAATGTAAGCGTTCCGAAGCATTTTTAAACTTCACCGCAATTCCGAGAACAATGGAAGAGTTCCGAAGCATTTTTAAACGTCAGCGGAATTCCGAGAACAATGGAAGAGTTCTGAAGCATTTTTAAACTTCAGCGGAATTTTGAAAACAATGGAAGATTTCCGAAGCATTTTTAAACGTCAGCGGAATTCTGCGAACACTGGAAAAGTTCCGAAGCATTTTTAAACTTCAGCAGAATTTGGAGAACAATCGAAGAGTTCCGAGGCATTTTTAAAAGTCAGCGGAATTCCGAGAACAATTTAAGAGTTCTGAAGCATTTTTAAACATCAGCAGAATTTTGAAAACAATGGAAGATTTCCGAAGCATTTTTAAAAGTCAGCAGAATTCTGAGAACAATAGAAGAGTTGTGAAGCATTTTTAAGCGTCAGCGGAATTCCGAGAACAATGGAAGAGTTCCGAAGCATTCTTAAACTTCAGCGGAATTCCGAGAACAATGGAAGAGTTCCGAAGCATTTTTAAAAGTCAGCGGAATTCCGAGAACAATAGAAGAGTTCAGAAGCATTTTTAAACTTCAGCAGAATTCCTGGATCAATGGAAGAGTTCCGAAGCATTTATAAACTTCAGCGGAATTTGGAGAACAATCGAAGAGTTCCGAAGCATTTTTAAAAGTCAGCGGAATTCCTAGAACACTGGAAGAGTTCCGAAGCATTTTTAAACTTCAGCGGAATTTGGAGAACAATCTAACAGTTCCGAAGCATTTTTAAAAGTCAGCGGAATTCCAAGAACAATGGAAGAGTTGTGAAGCATTTTTAAACGTCAGCGGAATTCCGAGAACAATGGAAGAGTTCCGAAGCATTTTTAAACGTCAGCGGAATTCCGAGAACAATGGAAGAGTTCTGAAGCCTTTTTAAATGTCAGCGGAATTCCGAGAACAATGGAAGACTTCTGAAGCATTTTTAAATGTCATCGGAATTCTGAGAACAATGGAAGAGTTCCGAAGCATTTTTAAATGTCAGCGGAATTCCGAGAACAATAGAAGAGTTGTGAAGCATTTTTAAGCGTCAGCGGAATTCCGAGAACAATGGAAGAGTTCCGAAGCATTCTTAAACTTCAGCAGAATTCCGAGAACAATGGAAGAGTTCCGAAGCATTTTTAAAAGTCAGCGGAATTCCGAGAACAATAGAAGAGTTCCGAAGCATTTTTAAACTTCAGCAGAATTCCTGGATCAATGGAAGAGTTTCGAAGCATTTTTAAAAGTCAGCAGAATTCCGAGAACAATAGAAGGGTACCAAAGCATGTTTAAACTTCAGCGGAATTCTGAGAACAATGTAAGAGTTCCAAAGCATTTTTAAACTTCACCGGAATTCCGAGAACAATGGAAGAGTTCCGAAGCATTTTTAAACGTCAGCGGAATTTTGAAAACAATGGAAGATTTCCGAAGCATTTTTAAACTTCAGCAGAATTCCTGGATCAATGGAAGAGTTCCGAAGCATTTTTAAAAGTCAGCAGAATTCCGAGAACAATAGAAGGGTAACAAAGCATGTTTAAACTTCATCGGAATTCTGAGAACAATGTAAGAGTTCCGAAGCATTTTTAAACTTCACCGGAATTCCGAGAACAATGGAAGAGTTCTGAAGCATTTTTAAACGTCAGCGGAATTCCGAGAACAATGGAAGCTTTGTGAAGCATTTTTAAACGTCAGCGGAATTCTGAGAACAATGGAAGAGTTCCGAAGCATTTTTAAACGTCAGCGGAATTCCGAGAACAATGGAAGAGTTTCGAAGCATTTTTAAAAGTCAGCGGAATTCCGAGAACAATAGAAGAGTTGTGAAGCAATTTTAAGAGTCAGCGGAATTCCGAGAACAATGGAAGAGTTCCGAAGCATTTTTAAACGTCAGCGGAATTCCGAGAACAATGGAAGAGTTCCGAAGCATTTTTAAACTTCAGCGGAATTTGGAGAACAATCGAAGAGTTCCGAAGCATTTTTAAATGTCAGCGGAATTCCGAGAACAATGGAAGCTTTGAGAAGCATTTTTAAACGTCAGCGGAATTCCGAGAACAATGGAAGAGTTCCGAAGCATTTTTAAACGTCAGCGGAATTCCGAGAACAATGGAAGAGTTCTGAAGCCTTTTTAAATGTCAGCGGAATTCCGAGAACAATGGAAAAGTTCCGAAGCATTTTTAAATGTCAGCGGAATTCTGAGAACAATGGAAGAGTTCCGAAGCATTTTTAAACTTCAGCAGAATTCCGAGAACAATGGAAGAGTTCCGAAGCATCCTTAAACTTCAGCGGAATTCCGAGAACAATGGAAGAGTTTCGAAGCATTTTTAAAAGTCAGCGGAATTCCGAGAACAATAGAAGAGTTGTGAAGCAATTTTAAGAGTCAGCGGAATTCCGAGAACAATGGAAGAGTTCCGAAGCATTTTTAAACGTCAGCGGAATTCCGAGAACAATGGAAGAGTTCTGAAGCATTTTTAAAAGTCAGCGGAATTCTGAGAACAATGGAAGAGTTCCGAAGCATTTTTAAACTTCAGCAGAATTCCGAGAACAATGGAAGAGTTCCGAAGCATACTTAAACTTCAGCGGAATTCCGAGAACAATGGAAGAGTTTCGAAGCATTTTTAAAAGTCAGCGGAATTCCGAGAACAATAGAAGAGTTGTGAAGCAATTTTAAGAGTCAGCGGAATTCCGAGAACAATGGAAGAGTTCCGAAGCATTTTTAAACGTCAGCGGAATTCCGAGAACAATGGAAGAGTTCCGAAGCATTTTTAAACTTCAGCGGAATTTGGAGAACAATCGAAGAGTTCCGAAGCATTTTTAAAAGTCAGCGGAATTCCGAGAACAATGGAAGCTTTGTGAAGCATTTTTAAACGTCAGCGGAATTCTGAGAACAATGGAAGAGTTCCGAAGCATTTTTAAACGTCAGCGGAATTCCGAGAACAATGGAAGAGTTCTGAAGCCTTTTTAAATGTCAGCGGAATTCCGAGAACAATGGAAAAGTTCCGAAGCATTTTTAAATGTCAGCGGAATTCTGAGAACAATGGAAGAGTTCCGAAGCATTTTTAAACTTCAGCAGAATTCGAGAACAATGGAAGAGTTCCGAAGCATCCTTAAACTTCAGCGGAATTCTGAGAACAATGGAAGAGTTCCGAAGCATTTTTAAACGTCAGCGGAATTCCGAGAACAATGGAAGAGTTCTGAAGCATTTTTAAACGTCAGCGGAATTTTGAAAACAATGGAAGATTTCCGAAGCATTTTTAAACGTCAGCGGAATTCTGCGAACACTGGAAGAGTTCCGAAGCATTTTTAAACTTCAGCGGAATTTGGAGAACAATCGAAGAGTTCCGAAGCATTTTTAAAAGTCAGCGGAATTCCGAGAACAATGGAAGCTTTGAGAAGCATTTTTAAACGTCAGCGGAATTCCGAGAACAATGGAAGAGTTCCGAAGCATTTTTAAATGTCAGCGGAATTCCGAGAACAATGGAAAAGTTCCGAAGCATTTTTAAATGTCAGCGGAATTCTGAGAACAATGGAAGAGTTCCGAAGCATTTTTAAACTTCAGCAGAATTCCGAGAACAATGGAAGAGTTCCGAAGCATCCTTAAACTTCAGCGGAATTCCGAGAACAATGGAAGAGTTTCGAAGCATTTTTAAAAGTCAGCGGAATTCCGAGAACAATAGAAGAGTTGTGAAGCAATTTTAAGAGTCAGCGGAATTCCGAGAACAATGGAAGAGTTCCGAAGCATTTTTAAACGTCAGCGGAATTCCGAGAACAATGGAAGAGTTCTGAAGCATTTTTAAAAGTCAGCGGAATTCTGAGAACAATAGAAGAGTTGTGAAGCATTTTTAAGCGTCAGCGGAATTCCGAGAACAATGGAAGAATTCCGAAGCATTTTTAAACTTCAAAACTTCAGCGGAATTCTTAGAACAATGGAAGAGTTCCAAAGCATTTTTAAAAGTCAGCAGAATTCCGAGAACAATAGAAGGGTACCAAAGCATGTTTAAACTTCAGCGGAATTCTGAGAACAATGTAAGCGTTCCGAAGCATTTTTAAACTTCACCGCAATTCCGAGAACAATGGAAGAGTTCCGAAGCATTTTTAAACGTCAGCGGAATTCCGAGAACAATGGAAGAGTTCTGAAGCATTTTTAAACTTCAGCGGAATTTTGAAAACAATGGAAGATTTCCGAAGCATTTTTAAACGTCAGCGGAATTCTGCGAACACTGGAAAAGTTCCGAAGCATTTTTAAACTTCAGCAGAATTTGGAGAACAATCGAAGAGTTCCGAGGCATTTTTAAAAGTTAGCGGAATTCCGAGAACAATTTAAGAGTTCTGAAGCATTTTTAAACATCAGCGGAATTTTGAAAACAATGGAAGATTTCCGAAGCATTTTTAAAAGTCAGCAGAATTCTGAGAACAATAGAAGAGTTGTGAAGCATTTTTAAGCGTCAGCGGAATTCCGAGAACAATGGAAGAGTTCCGAAGCATTCTTAAACTTCAGCGGAATTCCGAGAACAATGGAAGAGTTCCGAAGCATTTTTAAAAGTCAGCGGAATTCCGAGAACAATAGAAGAGTTCAGAAGCATTTTTAAACTTCAGCAGAATTCCTGGATCAATGGAAGAGTTCCGAAGCATTTATAAACTTCAGCGGAATTTGGAGAACAATCGAAGAGTTCCGAAGCATTTTTAAAAGTCAGCGGAATTCCTAGAACACTGGAAGAGTTCCGAAGCATTTTTAAACTTCAGCGGAATTTGGAGAACAATCTAACAGTTCCGAAGCATTTTTAAAAGTCAGCGGAATTCCAAGAACAATGGAAGAGTTGTGAAGCATTTTTAAACGTCAGCGGAATTCCGAGAACAATGGAAGAGTTCCGAAGCATTTTTAAACGTCAGCGGAATTCCGAGAACAATGGAAGACTTCTGAAGCATTTTTAAATGTCATCGGAATTCTGAGAACAATGGAAGAGTTCCGAAGCATTTTTAAATGTCAGCGGAATTCCGAGAACAATAGAAGAGTTGTGAAGCATTTTTAAGCGTCAGCGGAATTCCGAGAACAATGGAAGTGTTCCAAAGCATTTTTAAACTTCAGCCGAATTCTGAGAACAATGGAAGAGTTCTGAAGCATTCTTAAATTTCAGCGGAATTCTGAGAACAATGGAAGAGTTTTGAAGCAATTTTAAGCGTCAGCGGAATTCCGACAACAATGGAAGAGTTCAGAAGCATTTTTAAAAGTCAGCGGAATTGTGAGAAAAATAGAAGAGTTGTGAAGCATTTTTAAGCGTCAGCGGAATTCCGAGAACAATGGAAGAGTTCCGAAGCATTCTTAAACTTCAGCAGAATTCCGAGAACAATGGAAGAGTTCCGAAGCATTTTTAAAAGTCAGCGGAATTCCGAGAACAATAGAAGAGTTCCGAAGCATTTTTAAACTTCAGCAGAATTCCTGGATCAATGGAAGAGTTTCGAAGCATTTTTAAAAGTCAGCAGAATTCCGAGAACAATAGAAGGGTACCAAAGCATGTTTAAACTTCAGCGGAATTCTGAGAACAATGTAAGAGTTCCGAAGCATTTTAAAACTTCACCGGAATTCCGAGAACAATGGAAGAGTTCCGAAGCATTTTTAAACGTCAGCGGAATTTTGAAAACAATGGAAGATTTCCGAAGCATTTTTAAACTTCAGCAGAATTCCTGGATCAATGGAAGAGTTCCGAAGCATTTTTAAAAGTCAGCAGAATTCCGAGAACAATAGAAGGGTACCAAAGCATGTTTAAACTTCATCGGAATTCTGAGAACAATGTAAGAGTTCCGAAGCATTTTTAAACTTCACCGGAATTCCGAGAACAATGGAAGAGTTCTGAAGCATTTTTAAACGTCAGCGGAATTTTGAAAACAATGGAAGATTTCCGAAGCATTTTTAAACGTCAGCGGAATTCCGAGAACAATGGAAGAGTTCTGAAGCATTTTTAAAAGTCAGCGGAATTCTGAGAACAATAGAAGAGTTGTGAAGCATTTTTAAGCGTCAGCGGAATTCCGAGAACAATGGAAGAATTCCGAAGCATTTTTAAACTTCAAAACTTCAGCGGAATTCTTAGAACAATGGAAGAGTTCCAAAGCATTTTTAAAAGTCAGCAGAATTCCGAGAACAATAGAAGGGTACCAAAGCATGTTTAAACTTCAGCGGAATTCTGAGAACAATGTAAGCGTTCCGAAGCATTTTTAAACTTCACCGCAATTCCGAGAACAATGGAAGAGTTCCGAAGCATTTTTAAACGTCAGCGGAATTCCGAGAACAATGGAAGAGTTCTGAAGCATTTTTAAACTTCAGCGGAATTTTGAAAACAATGGAAGATTTCCGAAGCATTTTTAAACGTCAGCGGAATTCTGCGAACACTGGAAAAGTTCCGAAGCATTTTTAAACTTCAGCAGAATTTGGAGAACAATCGAAGAGTTCCGAGGCATTTTTAAAAGTCAGCGGAATTCCGAGAACAATTTAAGAGTTCTGAAGCATTTTTAAACATCAGCAGAATTTTGAAAACAATGGAAGATTTCCGAAGCATTTTTAAAAGTCAGCAGAATTCTGAGAACAATAGAAGAGTTGTGAAGCATTTTTAAGCGTCAGCGGAATTCCGAGAACAATGGAAGAGTTCCGAAGCATTCTTAAACTTCAGCGGAATTCCGAGAACAATGGAAGAGTTCCGAAGCATTTTTAAAAGTCAGCGGAATTCCGAGAACAATAGAAGAGTTCAGAAGCATTTTTAAACTTCAGCAGAATTCCTGGATCAATGGAAGAGTTCCGAAGCATTTATAAACTTCAGCGGAATTTGGAGAACAATCGAAGAGTTCCGAAGCATTTTTAAAAGTCAGCGGAATTCCTAGAACACTGGAAGAGTTCCGAAGCATTTTTAAACTTCAGCGGAATTTGGAGAACAATCTAACAGTTCCGAAGCATTTTTAAAAGTCAGCGGAATTCCAAGAACAATGGAAGAGTTGTGAAGCATTTTTAAACGTCAGCGGAATTCCGAGAACAATGGAAGAGTTCCGAAGCATTTTTAAACGTCAGCGGAATTCCGAGAACAATGGAAGAGTTCTGAAGCCTTTTTAAATGTCAGCGGAATTCCGAGAACAATGGAAGACTTCTGAAGCATTTTTAAATGTCATCGGAATTCTGAGAACAATGGAAGAGTTCCGAAGCATTTTTAAATGTCAGCGGAATTCCGAGAACAATAGAAGAGTTGTGAAGCATTTTTAAGCGTCAGCGGAATTCCGAGAACAATGGAAGAGTTCCGAAGCATTCTTAAACTTCAGCAGAATTCCGAGAACAATGGAAGAGTTCCGAAGCATTTTTAAAAGTCAGCGGAATTCCGAGAACAATAGAAGAGTTCCGAAGCATTTTTAAACTTCAGCAGAATTCCTGGATCAATGGAAGAGTTTCGAAGCATTTTTAAAAGTCAGCAGAATTCCGAGAACAATAGAAGGGTACCAAAGCATGTTTAAACTTCAGCGGAATTCTGAGAACAATGTAAGAGTTCCAAAGCATTTTTAAACTTCACCGGAATTCCGAGAACAATGGAAGAGTTCCGAAGCATTTTTAAACGTCAGCGGAATTTTGAAAACAATGGAAGATTTCCGAAGCATTTTTAAACTTCAGCAGAATTCCTGGATCAATGGAAGAGTTCCGAAGCATTTTTAAAAGTCAGCAGAATTCCGAGAACAATAGAAGGGTAACAAAGCATGTTTAAACTTCATCGGAATTCTGAGAACAATGTAAGAGTTCCGAAGCATTTTTAAACTTCACCGGAATTCCGAGAACAATGGAAGAGTTCTGAAGCATTTTTAAACGTCAGCGGAATTCCGAGAACAATGGAAGCTTTGTGAAGCATTTTTAAACGTCAGCGGAATTCTGAGAACAATGGAAGAGTTCCGAAGCATTTTTAAACGTCAGCGGAATTCCGAGAACAATGGAAGAGTTTCGAAGCATTTTTAAAAGTCAGCGGAATTCCGAGAACAATAGAAGAGTTGTGAAGCAATTTTAAGAGTCAGCGGAATTCCGAGAACAATGGAAGAGTTCCGAAGCATTTTTAAACGTCAGCGGAATTCCGAGAACAATGGAAGAGTTCCGAAGCATTTTTAAACTTCAGCGGAATTTGGAGAACAATCGAAGAGTTCCGAAGCATTTTTAAATGTCAGCGGAATTCCGAGAACAATGGAAGCTTTGAGAAGCATTTTTAAACGTCAGCGGAATTCCGAGAACAATGGAAGAGTTCCGAAGCATTTTTAAACGTCAGCGGAATTCCGAGAACAATGGAAGAGTTCTGAAGCCTTTTTAAATGTCAGCGGAATTCCGAGAACAATGGAAAAGTTCCGAAGCATTTTTAAATGTCAGCGGAATTCTGAGAACAATGGAAGAGTTCCGAAGCATTTTTAAACTTCAGCAGAATTCCGAGAACAATGGAAGAGTTCCGAAGCATCCTTAAACTTCAGCGGAATTCCGAGAACAATGGAAGAGTTTCGAAGCATTTTTAAAAGTCAGCGGAATTCCGAGAACAATAGAAGAGTTGTGAAGCAATTTTAAGAGTCAGCGGAATTCCGAGAACAATGGAAGAGTTCCGAAGCATTTTTAAACGTCAGCGGAATTCCGAGAACAATGGAAGAGTTCTGAAGCATTTTTAAAAGTCAGCGGAATTCTGAGAACAATGGAAGAGTTCCGAAGCATTTTTAAACTTCAGCAGAATTCCGAGAACAATGGAAGAGTTCCGAAGCATACTTAAACTTCAGCGGAATTCCGAGAACAATGGAAGAGTTTCGAAGCATTTTTAAAAGTCAGCGGAATTCCGAGAACAATAGAAGAGTTGTGAAGCAATTTTAAGAGTCAGCGGAATTCCGAGAACAATGGAAGAGTTCCGAAGCATTTTTAAACGTCAGCGGAATTCCGAGAACAATGGAAGAGTTCCGAAGCATTTTTAAACTTCAGCGGAATTTGGAGAACAATCGAAGAGTTCCGAAGCATTTTTAAAAGTCAGCGGAATTCCGAGAACAATGGAAGCTTTGTGAAGCATTTTTAAACGTCAGCGGAATTCTGAGAACAATGGAAGAGTTCCGAAGCATTTTTAAACGTCAGCGGAATTCCGAGAACAATGGAAGAGTTCTGAAGCCTTTTTAAATGTCAGCGGAATTCCGAGAACAATGGAAAAGTTCCGAAGCATTTTTAAATGTCAGCGGAATTCTGAGAACAATGGAAGAGTTCCGAAGCATTTTTAAACTTCAGCAGAATTCGAGAACAATGGAAGAGTTCCGAAGCATCCTTAAACTTCAGCGGAATTCTGAGAACAATGGAAGAGTTCCGAAGCATTTTTAAACGTCAGCGGAATTCCGAGAACAATGGAAGAGTTCTGAAGCATTTTTAAACGTCAGCGGAATTTTGAAAACAATGGAAGATTTCCGAAGCATTTTTAAACGTCAGCGGAATTCTGCGAACACTGGAAGAGTTCCGAAGCATTTTTAAACTTCAGCGGAATTTGGAGAACAATCGAAGAGTTCCGAAGCATTTTTAAAAGTCAGCGGAATTCCGAGAACAATGGAAGCTTTGAGAAGCATTTTTAAACGTCAGCGGAATTCCGAGAACAATGGAAGAGTTCCGAAGCATTTTTAAACGTCAGCGGAATTCCGAGAACAATGGAAGAGTTCTGAAGCCTTTTTAAATGTCAGCGGAATTCCGAGAACAATGGAAGAGTTCCGAAGCATTTTTAAATGTCAGCAGAATTCTGAGAACAATGGAAGAGTTCCGAAGCATTTTTAAACTTCAGCAGAATTCCGAGAACAATCGAAGAGTTCCGAAGCATACTTAAACTTCAGCAGAATTCCGAGAACAATGGAAGAGTTTCGAAGCATTTTTAAAAGTCAGCGGAATTCCGAGAACAATAGAAGAGTTGTGAAGCAATTTTAAGAGTCAGCGGAATTCCGAGAACAATGGAAGAGTTCCGAAGCATTTTTAAACGTCAGCGGAATTCCGAGAACAATGGAAGAGTTCCGAAGCATTTTTAAACTTCAGCGGAATTTGGAGAACAATCGAAGAGTTCCGAAGCATTTTTAAATGTCAGCGGAATTCCGAGAACAATGGAAGCTTTGAGAAGCATTTTTAAACGTCAGCGGAATTCCGAGAACAATGGAAGAGTTCCGAAGCATTTTTAAACGTCAGCGGAATTCCGAGAACAATGGAAGAGTTCTGAAGCCTTTTTAAATGTCAGCGGAATTCCGAGAACAATGGAAAAGTTCCGAAGCATTTTTAAATGTCAGCGGAATTCTGAGAACAATGGAAGAGTTCCGAAGCATTTTTAAACTTCAGCAGAATTCCGAGAACAATGGAAGAGTTCCGAAGCATACTTAATCTTCAGCGGAATTCCGAGAACAATGGAAGAGTTTCGAAGCATTTTTAAAAGTCAGCGGAATTCCGAGAACAATAGAAGAGTTGTGAAGCAATTTTAAGAGTCAGCGGAATTCCGAGAACAATGGAAGAGTTCCGAAGCATTTTTAAACGTCAGCGGAATTCCGAGAACAATGGAAGAGTTCTGAAGCATTTTTAAAAGTCAGCGGAATTCTGAGAACAATAGAAGAGTTGTGAAGCATTTTTAAGCGTCAGCGGAATTCCGAGAACAATGGAAGAATTCCGAAGCATTTTTAAACTTCAAAACTTCAGCGGAATTCTTAGAACAATGGAAGAGTTCCAAAGCATTTTTAAAAGTCAGCAGAATTCCGAGAACAAAAGAAGGGTACCAAAGCATGTTTAAACTTCAGCGGAATTCTGAGAACAGTGTAAGCGTTCCGAAGCATTTTTAAACTTCACCGCAATTCCGAGAACAATGGAAGAGTTCCGAAGCATTTTTAAACGTCAGCGGAATTCCGAGAACAATGGAAGAGTTCCGAAGCATTTTTAAACGTCAGCGGAATTCCGAGAACAATGGAAGAGTTCCGAAGCATTTTTAAATGTAAGCGGAATTCTGAGAACAATGGAAGAGTTCCGAAGCATTTTTAAACTTCAGCAGAATTCCGAGAACAATGGAAGAGTTCCGAAGCATACTTAAACTTCAGCGGAATTCCGAGAACAATGGAAGAGTTTCGAAGCATTTTTAAAAGTCAGCGGAATTCCGAGAACAATAGAAGAGTTGTGAAGCAATTTTAAGAGTCAGCGGAATTCCGAGAACAATGGAAGAGTTCCGAAGCAATTTTAAACGTCAGCGGAATTCCGAGAACAATGGAAGAGTTCTGAAGCATTTTTAAAAGTCAGCGGAATTCTGAGAACAATAGAAGAGTTGTGAAGCGTTTTTAAGCGTCAGCGGAATTCCGAGAACAATGGAAGAGTTCTGAAGCCTTTTTAAATGTCAGCGGAATTCCGAGAACAATGGAAGAGTTCCGAAGCATTTTTAAATGTCAGCGGAATTCTGAGAACAATGGAAGAGTTCCGAAGCATTTTTAAACTTCAGCAGAATTCCGAGAACAATCGAAGAGTTCCGAAGCATACTTAAACTTCAGCAGAATTCCGAGAACAATGGAAGAGTTCTGAAGCATTTTTTAAAGTCAGCGGAATAACGAGAACAATGGAAGAGTTGTGAAGCATTTTTAAACGTCAGTGGAATTCCAAGAACAATGGAAGAGTTCTGAAGCATTTTTAAATGTAAGCGGAATTCTGAGAACAATGGAAGAGTTCCGAAGCATTTTTAAACTTCAGCAGAATTCCGAGAACAATGGAAGAGTTCCGAAGCATACTTAAACTTCAGCGGAATTCCGAGAACAATGGAAGAGTTTCGAAGCATTTTTAAAAGTCAGCGGAATTCCGAGAACAATAGAAGAGTTGTGAAGCAATTTTAAGAGTCAGCGGAATTCCGAGAACAATGGAAGAGTTCCGAAGCATTTTTAAACGTCAGCGGAATTCCGAGAACAATGGAAGAGTTCCGAAGCATTTTTAAACTTCAGCGGAATTTGGAGAACAATCGAAGAGTTCCGAAGCATTTTTAAAAGTCAGCGGAATTCCTAGAACAATGGAAGCTTTGTGAAGCATTTTTAAACGTCAGCGGAATTCTGAGAACAATGGAAGAGTTCCGAAGCATTTTTAAACGTCAGCGGAATTCCGAGAACAATGGAAGAGTTCTGAAGCCTTTTTAAATGTCAGCGGAATTCCGAGAACAATGGAAAAGTTCCGAAGCATTTTTAAATGTCAGCGGAATTCTGAGAACAATGGAAGAGTTCCGAAGCATTTTTAAACTTCAGCAGAATTCCGAGAACAATGGAAGAGTTCCGAAGCATCCTTAAACTTCAGCGGAATTCCGAGAACAATGGAAGAGTTTCGAAGCATTTTTAAAAGTCAGCGGAATTCCGAGAACAATAGAAGAGTTGTGAAGCAATTTTAAGAGTCAGCGGAATTCCGAGAACAATGGAAGAGTTCCGAAGCATTTTTAAACGTCAGCGGAATTCCGAGAACAATGGAAGAGTTCTGAAGCATTTTTAAAAGTCAGCGGAATTCTGAGAACAATAGAAGAGTTGTGAAGCATTTTTAAGCGTCAGCGGAATTCCGAGAACAATGGAAGAATTCCGAAGCATTTTTAAACTTCAAAACTTCAGCGGAATTCTTAGAACAATGGAAGAGTTCCAAAGCATTTTTAAAAGTCAGCAGAATTCCGAGAACAATAGAAGGGTACCAAAGCATGTTTAAACTTCAGCGGAATTCTGAGAAGAATGTAAGCGTTCCGAAGCATTTTTAAACTTCACCGCAATTCCGAGAACAATGGAAGAGTTCCGAAGCATTTTTAAACGTCAGCGGAATTCCGAGAACAATGGAAGAGTTCTGAAGCATTTTTAAACTTCAGCGGAATTTTGAAAACAATGGAAGATTTCCGAAGCATTTTTAAACGTCAGCGGAATTCTGCGAACACTGGAAAAGTTCCGAAGCATTTTTAAACTTCAGCAGAATTTGGAGAACAATCGAAGAGTTCCGAGGCATTTTTAAAAGTTAGCGGAATTCCGAGAACAATTTAAGAGTTCTGAAGCATTTTTAAACATCAGCGGAATTTTGAAAACAATGGAAGATTTCCGAAGCATTTTTAAAAGTCAGCAGAATTCTGAGAACAATAGAAGAGTTGTGAAGCATTTTTAAGCGTCAGCGGAATTCCGAGAACAATGGAAGAGTTCCGAAGCATTCTTAAACTTCAGCGGAATTCCGAGAACAATGGAAGAGTTCCGAAGCATTTTTAAAAGTCAGCGGAATTCCGAGAACAATAGAAGAGTTCAGAAGAATTTTTAAACTTCAGCAGAATTCCTGGATCAATGGAAGAGTTCCGAAGCATTTATAAACTTCAGCGGAATTTGGAGAACAATCGAAGAGTTCCGAAGCATTTTTAAAAGTCAGCGGAATTCCTAGAACACTGGAAGAGTTCCGAAGCATTTTTAAACTTCAGCGGAATTTGGAGAACAATCTAACAGTTCCGAAGCATTTTTAAAAGTCAGCGGAATTCCAAGAACAATGGAAGAGTTGTGAAGCATTTTTAAACGTCAGCGGAATTCCGAGAACAATGGAAGAGTTCCGAAGCATTTTTAAACGTCAGCGGAATTCCGAGAACAATGGAAGACTTCTGAAGCATTTTTAAATGTCATCGGAATTCTGAGAACAATGGAAGAGTTCCGAAGCATTTTTAAATGTCAGCGGAATTCCGAGAACAATAGAAGAGTTGTGAAGCATTTTTAAGCGTCAGCGGAATTCCGAGAACAATGGAAGTGTTCCAAAGCATTTTTAAACTTCAGCCGAATTCTGAGAACAATGGAAGAGTTCTGAAGCATTCTTAAATTTCAGCGGAATTCTGAGAACAATGGAAGAGTTTTGAAGCAATTTTAAGCGTCAGCGGAATTCCGACAACAATGGAAGAGTTCAGAAGCATTTTTAAAAGTCAGCGGAATTGTGAGAAAAATAGAAGAGTTGTGAAGCATTTTTAAGCGTCAGCGGAATTCCGAGAACAATGGAAGAGTTCCGAAGCATTCTTAAACTTCAGCAGAATTCCGAGAACAATGGAAGAGTTCCGAAGCATTTTTAAAAGTCAGCGGAATTCCGAGAACAATAGAAGAGTTCCGAAGCATTTTTAAAAGTCAGCAGAATTCCGAGAACAATAGAAGGGTACCAAAGCATGTTTAAACTTCAGCGGAATTCTGAGAACAATGTAAGAGTTCCGAAGCATTTTTAAACTTCACCGGAATTCCGAGAACAATGGAAGAGTTCCGAAGCATTTTTAAACGTCAGCGGAATTTTGAAAACAATGGAAGATTTCCGAAGAATTTTTAAACTTCAGCAGAATTCCTGGATCAATGGAAGAGTTCCGAAGCATTTTTAAAAGTCAGCAGAATTCCGAGAACAATAGAAGGGTACCAAAGCATGTTTAAACTTCATCGGAATTCTGAGAACAATGTAAGAGTTCCGAAGCATTTTTAAACTTCACCGGAATTCCGAGAACAATGGAAGAGTTCTGAAGCATTTTTAAACGTCAGCGGAATTTTGAAAACAATGGAAGATTTCCGAAGCATTTTTAAACGTCAGCGGAATTCCGAGAACAATGGAAGAGTTCTGAAGCATTTTTAAAAGTCAGCGGAATTCTGAGAACAATAGAAGAGTTGTGAAGCATTTTTAAGCGTCAGCGGAATTCCGAGAACAATGGAAGAATTCCGAAGCATTTTTAAACTTCAAAACTTCAGCGGAATTCTTAGAACAATGGAAGAGTTCCAAAGCATTTTTAAAAGTCAGCAGAATTCCGAGAACAATAGAAGGGTACCAAAGCATGTTTAAACTTCAGCGGAATTCTGAGAACAATGTAAGCGTTCCGAAGCATTTTTAAACTTCACCGCAATTCCGAGAACAATGGAAGAGTTCCGAAGCATTTTTAAACGTCAGCGGAATTCCGAGAACAATGGAAGAGTTCTGAAGCATTTTTAAACTTCAGCGGAATTTTGAAAACAATGGAAGATTTCCGAAGCATTTTTAAACGTCAGCGGAATTCTGCGAACACTGGAAAAGTTCCGAAGCATTTTTAAACTTCAGCAGAATTTGGAGAACAATCGAAGAGTTCCGAGGCATTTTTAAAAGTCAGCGGAATTCCGAGAACAATTTAAGAGTTCTGAAGCATTTTTAAACATCAGCGGAATTTTGAAAACAATGGAAGATTTCCGAAGCATTTTTAAAAGTCAGCAGAATTCTGAGAACAATAGAAGAGTTGTGAAGCATTTTTAAGCGTCAGCGGAATTCCGAGAACAATGGAAGAGTTCCGAAGCATTCTTAAACTTCAGCGGAATTCCGAGAACAATGGAAGAGTTCCGAAGCATTTTTAAAAGTCAGCGGAATTCCGAGAACAATAGAAGAGTTCAGAAGCATTTTTAAACTTCAGCAGAATTCCTGGATCAATGGAAGAGTTCCGAAGCATTTATAAACTTCAGCGGAATTTGGAGAACAATCGAAGAGTTCCGAAGCATTTTTAAAAGTCAGCGGAATTCCTAGAACACTGGAAGAGTTCCGAAGCATTTTTAAACTTCAGCGGAATTTGGAGAACAATCTAACAGTTCCGAAGCATTTTTAAAAGTCAGCGGAATTCCAAGAACAATGGAAGAGTTGTGAAGCATTTTTAAACGTCAGCGGAATTCCGAGAACAATGGAAGAGTTCCGAAGCATTTTTAAATGTCAGCGGAATTCCGAGAACAATGGAAGAGTTCTGAAGCCTTTTTAAATGTCAGCGGAATTCCGAGAACAATGGAAGACTTCTGAAGCATTTTTAAATGTCATCGGAATTCTGAGAACAATGGAAGAGTTCCGAAGCATTTTTAAATGTCAGCGGAATTCCGAGAACAATAGAAGAGTTGTGAAGCATTTTTAAGCGTCAGCGGAATTCCGAGAACAATGGAAGTGTTCCAAAGCATTTTTAAACTTCAGCCGAATTCTGAGAACAATGGAAGAGTTCTGAAGCATTCTTAAATTTCAGCGGAATTCTGAGAACAATGGAAGAGTTTTGAAGCAATTTTAAGCGTCAGCGGAATTCCGACAACAATGGAAGAGTTCAGAAGCATTTTTAAAAGTCAGCGGAATTGTGAGAAAAATAGAAGAGTTGTGAAGCATTTTTAAGCGTCAGCGGAATTCCGAGAACAATGGAAGAGTTCCGAAGCATTCTTAAACTTCAGCAGAATTCCGAGAACAATGGAAGAGTTCCGAAGCATTTTTAAAAGTCAGCGGAATTCCGAGAACAATAGAAGAGTTCCGAAGCATTTTTAAACTTCAGCAGAATTCCTGGATCAATGGAAGAGTTTCGAAGCATTTTTAAAAGTCAGCAGAATTCCGAGAACAATAGAAGGGTACCAAAGCATGTTTAAACTTCAGCGGAATTCTGAGAACAATGTAAGAGTTCCGAAGCATTTTTAAACTTCACCGGAATTCCGAGAACAATGGAAGAGTTCCGAAGCATTTTTAAACGTCAGCGGAATTTTGAAAACAATGGAAGATTTCCGAAGAATTTTTAAACTTCAGCAGAATTCCTGGATCAATGGAAGAGTTCCGAAGCATTTTTAAAAGTCAGCAGAATTCCGAGAACAATAGAAGGGTACCAAAGCATGTTTAAACTTCATCGGAATTCTGAGAACAATGTAAGAGTTCCGAAGCATTTTTAAACTTCACCGGAATTCCGAGAACAATGGAAGAGTTCTGAAGCATTTTTAAACGTCAGCGGAATTTTGAAAACAATGGAAGATTTCCGAAGCATTTTTAAACGTCAGCGGAATTCCGAGAACAATGGAAGAGTTCTGAAGCATTTTTAAAAGTCAGCGGAATTCTGAGAACAATAGAAGAGTTGTGAAGCATTTTTAAGCGTCAGCGGAATTCCGAGAACAATGGAAGAATTCCGAAGCATTTTTAAACTTCAAAACTTCAGCGGAATTCTTAGAACAATGGAAGAGTTCCAAAGCATTTTTAAAAGTCAGCAGAATTCCGAGAACAATAGAAGGGTACCAAAGCATGTTTAAACTTCAGCGGAATTCTGAGAACAATGTAAGCGTTCCGAAGCATTTTTAAACTTCACCGCAATTCCGAGAACAATGGAAGAGTTCCGAAGCATTTTTAAACGTCAGCGGAATTCCGAGAACAATGGAAGAGTTCTGAAGCATTTTTAAACTTCAGCGGAATTTTGAAAACAATGGAAGATTTCCGAAGCATTTTTAAACGTCAGCGGAATTCTGCGAACACTGGAAAAGTTCCGAAGCATTTTTAAACTTCAGCAGAATTTGGAGAACAATCGAAGAGTTCCGAGGCATTTTTAAAAGTCAGCGGAATTCCGAGAACAATTTAAGAGTTCTGAAGCATTTTTAAACATCAGCGGAATTTTGAAAACAATGGAAGATTTCCGAAGCATTTTTAAAAGTCAGCAGAATTCTGAGAACAATAGAAGAGTTGTGAAGCATTTTTAAGCGTCAGCGGAATTCCGAGAACAATGGAAGAGTTCCGAAGCATTCTTAAACTTCAGCGGAATTCCGAGAACAATGGAAGAGTTCCGAAGCATTTTTAAAAGTCAGCGGAATTCCGAGAACAATAGAAGAGTTCAGAAGCATTTTTAAACTTCAGCAGAATTCCTGGATCAATGGAAGAGTTCCGAAGCATTTATAAACTTCAGCGGAATTTGGAGAACAATCGAAGAGTTCCGAAGCATTTTTAAAAGTCAGCGGAATTCCTAGAACACTGGAAGAGTTCCGAAGCATTTTTAAACTTCAGCGGAATTTGGAGAACAATCTAACAGTTCCGAAGCATTTTTAAAAGTCAGCGGAATTCCAAGAACAATGGAAGAGTTGTGAAGCATTTTTAAACGTCAGCGGAATTCCGAGAACAATGGAAGAGTTCCGAAGCATTTTTAAATGTCAGCGGAATTCCGAGAACAATGGAAGAGTTCTGAAGCCTTTTTAAATGTCAGCGGAATTCCGAGAACAATGGAAGACTTCTGAAGCATTTTTAAATGTCATCGGAATTCTGAGAACAATGGAAGAGTTCCGAAGCATTTTTAAATGTCAGCGGAATTCCGAGAACAATAGAAGAGTTGTGAAGCATTTTTAAGCGTCAGCGGAATTCCGAGAACAATGGAAGTGTTCCAAAGCATTTTTAAACTTCAGCCGAATTCTGAGAACAATGGAAGAGTTCTGAAGCATTCTTAAATTTCAGCGGAATTCTGAGAACAATGGAAGAGTTTTGAAGCAATTTTAAGCGTCAGCGGAATTCCGACAACAATGGAAGAGTTCAGAAGCATTTTTAAAAGTCAGCGGAATTGTGAGAAAAATAGAAGAGTTGTGAAGCATTTTTAAGCGTCAGCGGAATTCCGAGAACAATGGAAGAGTTCCGAAGCATTCTTAAACTTCAGCAGAATTCCGAGAACAATGGAAGAGTTCCGAAGCATTTTTAAAAGTCAGCGGAATTCCGAGAACAATAGAAGAGTTCCGAAGCATTTTTAAACTTCAGCAGAATTCCTGGATCAATGGAAGAGTTTCGAAGCATTTTTAAAAGTCAGCAGAATTCCGAGAACAATAGAAGGGTACCAAAGCATGTTTAAACTTCAGCGGAATTCTGAGAACAATGTAAGAGTTCCGAAGCATTTTTAAACTTCACCGGAATTCCGAGAACAATGGAAGAGTTCCGAAGCATTTTTAAACGTCAGCGGAATTTTGAAAACAATGGAAGATTTCCGAAGCATTTTTAAACTTCAGCAGAATTCCTGGATCAATGGAAGAGTTCCGAAGCATTTTTAAAAGTCAGCAGAATTCCGAGAACAATAGAAGGGTACCAAAGCATGTTTAAACTTCATCGGAATTCTGAGAACAATGTAAGAGTTCCGAAGCATTTTTAAACTTCACCGGAATTCCGAGAACAATGGAAGAGTTCTGAAGCATTTTTAAACGTCAGCGGAATTTTGAAAACAATGGAAGATTTCCGAAGCATTTTTAAACGTCAGCGGAATTCCGAGAACAATGGAAGAGTTCTGAAGCATTTTTAAAAGTCAGCGGAATTCTGAGAACAATAGAAGAGTTGTGAAGCATTTTTAAGCGTCAGCGGAATTCCGAGAACAATGGAAGAATTCCGAAGCATTTTTAAACTTCAAAACTTCAGCGGAATTCTTAGAACAATGGAAGAGTTCCAAAGCATTTTTAAAAGTCAGCAGAATTCCGAGAACAATAGAAGGGTACCAAAGCATGTTTAAACTTCAGCGGAATTCTGAGAACAATGTAAGCGTTCCGAAGCATTTTTAAACTTCACCGCAATTCCGAGAACAATGGAAGAGTTCCGAAGCATTTTTAAACGTCAGCGGAATTCCGAGAACAATGGAAGAGTTCTGAAGCATTTTTAAACTTCAGCGGAATTTTGAAAACAATGGAAGATTTCCGAAGCATTTTTAAACGTCAGCGGAATTCTGCGAACACTGGAAAAGTTCCGAAGCATTTTTAAACTTCAGCAGAATTTGGAGAACAATCGAAGAGTTCCGAGGCATTTTTAAAAGTCAGCGGAATTCCGAGAACAATTTAAGAGTTCTGAAGCATTTTTAAACATCAGCGGAATTTTGAAAACAATGGAAGATTTCCGAAGCATTTTTAAAAGTCAGCAGAATTCTGAGAACAATAGAAGAGTTGTGAAGCATTTTTAAGCGTCAGCGGAATTCCGAGAACAATGGAAGAGTTCCGAAGCATTCTTAAACTTCAGCGGAATTCCGAGAACAATGGAAGAGTTCCGAAGCATTTTTAAAAGTCAGCGGAATTCCGAGAACAATAGAAGAGTTCAGAAGCATTTTTAAACTTCAGCAGAATTCCTGGATCAATGGAAGAGTTCCGAAGCATTTATAAACTTCAGCGGAATTTGGAGAACAATCGAAGAGTTCCGAAGCATTTTTAAAAGTCAGCGGAATTCCTAGAACACTGGAAGAGTTCCGAAGCATTTTTAAACTTCAGCGGAATTTGGAGAACAATCTAACAGTTCCGAAGCATTTTTAAAAGTCAGCGGAATTCCAAGAACAATGGAAGAGTTGTGAAGCATTTTTAAACGTCAGCGGAATTCCGAGAACAATGGAAGAGTTCCGAAGCATTTTTAAACGTCAGCGGAATTCCGAGAACAATGGAAGAGTTCTGAAGCCTTTTTAAATGTCAGCGGAATTCCGAGAACAATGGAAGACTTCTGAAGCATTTTTAAATGTCATCGGAATTCTGAGAACAATGGAAGAGTTCCGAAGCATTTTTAAATGTCAGCGGAATTCCGAGAACAATAGAAGAGTTGTGAAGCATTTTTAAGCGTCAGCGGAATTCCGAGAACAATGGAAGAGTTCCGAAGCATTCTTAAACTTCAGCAGAATTCCGAGAACAATGGAAGAGTTCCGAAGCATTTTTAAAAGTCAGCGGAATTCCGAGAACAATAGAAGAGTTCCGAAGCATTTTTAAACTTCAGCAGAATTCCTGGATCAATGGAAGAGTTTCGAAGCATTTTTAAAAGTCAGCAGAATTCCGAGAACAATAGAAGGGTACCAAAGCATGTTTAAACTTCAGCGGAATTCTGAGAACAATGTAAGAGTTTCAAAGCATTTTTAAACTTCACCGGAATTCCGAGAACAATGGAAGAGTTCCGAAGCATTTTTAAACGTCAGCGGAATTTTGAAAACAATGGAAGATTTCCGAAGCATTTTTAAACTTCAGCAGAATTCCTGGATCAATGGAAGAGTTCCGAAGCATTTTTAAAAGTCAGCAGAATTCCGAGAACAATAGAAGGGTACCAAAGCATGTTTAAACTTCATCGGAATTCTGAGAACAATGTAAGAGTTCCGAAGCATTTTTAAACTTCACCGGAATTCCGAGAACAATGGAAGAGTTCTGAAGCATTTTTAAACGTCAGCGGAATTTTGAAAACAATGGAAGATTTCCGAAGCATTTTTAAACGTCAGCAGAATTCTGCAAACACTGGAAGAGTTCCGAAGCATTTTTAAACTTCAGCGGAATTTGGAGAACAATCGAAGAGTTCCGAAGCATTTTTAAAAGTCAGCGGAATTCCGAGAACACTGGAAGAGTTCCGAAGCATTTTCAAACTTCAGCGGAATTTGGAGAACAATCAAAGAGTTCCGAAGCATTTTTAAAAGTCAGCGGAATTCCGAGAATAATGGAAGAGTTGTGAAGCATTTTTAAACGTCAGCGGAATTCCGAGAACAATGGAAGAGTTCCGAAGCATTTTTAAATGTCAGCGGAATTCCGAGAACAATGGAAGAGTTCTGAAGCATTTTTAAACGTCAGCGGATTTTGAAAACAATGGAAGATTTCCGAAGCATTTTTAAACGTCAGCGGAATTTGGAGAACAATCGAAGAGTTCCGAAGCATTTTTAAACTTCAACGGAATTTGGAGAACAATGGAAGAGTTCAGAAGCATTTTTAAAAGTCAGCGGAATTCCGAGAACAATGGAAGAGTTGTGAAGCATTTTTAAACGACAGCGGAATTCCGAGAACAATGGAAGAGTTCCGAAGCATTTTTAAACGTCAGCAGAATTCCAAGAACAATGCAAGAGTTCTGAAGCCTTTTTAAATGTCAGCGGAATTCCGAGAACAATGGAAGAGTTCCGAAGCATTTTTAAACTTCAGAAGAATTCCGAGAACAATGGAAGAGTTCCGAAGCATTCTTAAACTTCAGCGGAATTCCGAAAACAATGGAAGAGTTCTGAAGCATTTTTAAATGTCAGCGGAATTCCGAGAACAATAGAAGAGTTGTGAAGCATTTTTAAGCGTCAGCAGAATTCCGAGAACAATGGAAGAGTTCCGAAGCATTCTTAAACTTCAGCGGAATTCCGAGAACAATGGAAGAGTTCCGAAGCATTTTTAAAAGTCAGCGGAATTCCGAGAACAATGGAAGAGTTCCGAAGCATTTTTAAACTTCAGCAGAATTCCTGGATCAATGGAAGAGTTCCGAAACATTTTTAAAAGTCAGCAGAACTCCGAGAACAATAGAAGGGTACCAAAGCATGTTTAAACTTCAGCGGAATTCTGAGAACAATGTAAGAGTTCCGAAGCATTTTTAAACTTCACCGGAATTCCGAGAACAATGGAAGATTTCCGAAGCATTTTTAAACGTCAGCGGAATTCTGCGAACACTGGAAGAGTTCCGAAGCATTTTTAAACTTCAGCGGAATTTGGAGAACAATCGAAGAGTTCCGAAGCATTTTTAAAAGTCAGCGGAATTCCGAGAACACTGGAAGAGTTCCGAAGCATTTTTAAACTTCAGCGGAATTTGGAGAACAATCGAAGAGTTCCGAAGCATTTTTAAAAGTCAGCGGAATTCCGAGAACAATGGAAGAGTTCCGAAGCATTTTTAAACGTCAGCGGAATTCCGAGAACAATGGAAGAGTTCTGAAGCATTTTTAAAAGTCAGCGGAATTCTGAGAACAATAGAAGAGTTGTGAAGCATTTTTAAGCGTCAGCGGAATTCCGAGAACAATGGAAGAATTCCGAAGCATTTTTAAACTTCAAAACTTCAGCGGAATTCTTAGAACAATGGAAGAGTTCCGAAGCATTTTTAAACTTCAGCGGAATTTGGAGAACAATCGAAGAGTTCCGAAGCATTTTTAAAAGTCAGCGGAATTCCGAGAACAATGGAAGCTTTGTGAAGCATTTTTAAACGTCAGCGGAATTCCGAGAACAATGGAAGAGTTCCGAAGCATTTTTAAAAGTCAGCGGAATTCTGAGAACAATAGAAGAGTTGTGAAGCATTTTTAAGCGTCAGCGGAATTCCGAGAACAATGGAAGAATTCCGAAGCATTTTTAAACTTCAAAACTTCAGCGGAATTCTTAGAACAATGGAAGAGTTCCGAAGCATTTTTAAACGTCAGCGGAATTCCGAGAACAATGGAAGAGTTCTGAAGCATTTTTAAAAGTCAGCGGAATTCCGAGAACAATAGAAGAGTTGTGAAGCAATTTTAAGAGTCAGCGGAATTCCGAGAACAATGGAAGAGTTCCGAAGCATTTTTAAACGTCAGCGGAATTCCGAGAACAATGGAAGAGTTCTGAAGCATTTTTAAAAGTCAGCGGAATTCTGAGAACAATAGAAGAGTTGTGAAGCATTTTTAAGCGTCAGCGGAATTCCGAGAACAATGGAAGAGTTCTGAAGCCTTTTTAAATGTCAGCGGAATTCCGAGAACAATGTAAGAGTTCCGAAGCATTTTTAAATGTCAGCGGAATTCTGAGAACAATGGAAGAGTTCCGAAGCATTTTTAAACTTCAGCAGAATTCCGAGAACAATCGAAGAGTTCCGAAGCATACTTAAACTTCAGCAGAATTCCGAGAACAATGGAAGAGTTCTGAAGCATTTTTTAAAGTCAGCGGAATAACGAGAACAATGGAAGAGTTGTGAAGCATTTTTAAACGTCAGTGGAATTCCAAGAACAATGGAAGAGTTGTGAAGCATTTTTAAACGTCAGCGGAATTCCGAGAACAATGGAAGAGTTCCGAAGCATTTTTAAATGTCAGCGGAATTCCGAGAACAATGGAAGAGTTCTGAAGCATTTTTAAACGTCAGCGGATTTTGAAAACAATGGAAGATTTCCGAAGCATTTTTAAACGTCAGCGGAATTTGGAGAACAATCGAAGAGTTCCGAAGCATTTTTAAACTTCAACGGAATTTGGAGAACAATGGAAGAGTTCAGAAGCATTTTTAAAAGTCAGCGGAATTCCGAGAACAATGGAAGAGTTGTGAAGCATTTTTAAACGACAGCGGAATTCCGAGAACAATGGAAGAGTTCCGAAGCATTTTTAAACGTCAGCAGAATTCCAAGAACAATGCAAGAGTTCTGAAGCCTTTTTAAATGTCAGCGGAATTCCGAGAACAATGGAAGAGTTCCGAAGCATTTTTAAACTTCAGAAGAATTCCGAGAACAATGGAAGAGTTCCGAAGCATTCTTAAACTTCAGCGGAATTCCGAAAACAATGGAAGAGTTCCGAAGCATTTTTAAATGTCAGCGGAATTCCGAGAACAATAGAAGAGTTGTGAAGCATTTTTAAGCGTCAGCAGAATTCCGAGAACAATGGAAGAGTTCCGAAGCATTCTTAAACTTCAGCGGAATTCCGAGAACAATGGAAGAGTTCCGAAGCATTTTTAAAAGTCAGCGGAATTCCGAGAACAATGGAAGAGTTCCGAAGCATTTTTAAACTTCAGCAGAATTCCTGGATCAATGGAAGAGTTCCGAAACATTTTTAAAAGTCAGCAGAACTCCGAGAACAATAGAAGGGTACCAAAGCATGTTTAAACTTCAGCGGAATTCTGAGAACAATGTAAGAGTTCCGAAGCATTTTTAAACTTCACCGGAATTCCGAGAACAATGGAAGATTTCCGAAGCATTTTTAAACGTCAGCGGAATTCTGCGAACACTGGAAGAGTTCCGAAGCATTTTTAAACTTCAGCGGAATTTGGAGAACAATCGAAGAGTTCCGAAGCATTTTTAAAAGTCAGCGGAATTCCGAGAACACTGGAAGAGTTCCGAAGCATTTTTAAACTTCAGCGGAATTTGGAGAACAATCGAAGAGTTCCGAAGCATTTTTAAAAGTCAGCGGAATTCCGAGAACAATGGAAGAGTTCCGAAGCATTTTTAAACGTCAGCGGAATTCCGAGAACAATGGAAGAGTTCTGAAGCATTTTTAAAAGTCAGCGGAATTCTGAGAACAATAGAAGAGTTGTGAAGCATTTTTAAGCGTCAGCGGAATTCCGAGAACAATGGAAGAATTCCGAAGCATTTTTAAACTTCAAAACTTCAGCGGAATTCTTAGAACAATGGAAGAGTTCCAAAGCATTTTTAAAAGTCAGCAGAATTCCGAGAACAAAAGAAGGGTACCAAAGCATGTTTAAACTTCAGCGGAATTCTTAGAACAATGTAAGCGTTCCGAAGCATTTTTAAACTTCACCGCAATTCCGAGAACAATGGAAGAGTTCCGAAGCATTTTTAAACGTCAGCGGAATTCCGAGAACAATGGAAGAGTTCCGAAGCATTTTTAAACGTCAGCGGAATTCCGAGAACAATGGAAGAGTTCCGAAGCATTTTTAAATGTAAGCGGAATTCTGAGAACAATGGAAGAGTTCCGAAGCATTTTTAAACTTCAGCAGAATTCCGAGAACAATGGAAGAGTTCCGAAGCATACTTAAACTTCAGCGGAATTCCGAGAACAATGGAAGAGTTTCGAAGCATTTTTAAAAGTCAGCGGAATTCCGAGAACAATAGAAGAGTTGTGAAGCAATTTTAAGAGTCAGCGGAATTCCGAGAACAATGGAAGATTTCCGAAGCATTTTTAAACGTCAGCGGAATTCCGAGAACAATGGAAGAGTTCCGAAGCATTTTTAAACTTCAGCGGAATTTGGAGAACAATCGAAGAGTTCCGAAGCATTTTTAAAAGTCAGCGGAATTCCGAGAACAATGGAAGAGTTCCGAAGCATTTTTAAACGTCAGCGGAATTCCGAGAACAATGGAAGAGTTCTGAAGCATTTTTAAAAGTCAGCGGAATTCTGAGAACAATAGAAGAGTTGTGAAGCATTTTTAAGCGTCAGCGGAATTCCGAGAACAATGGATGAATTCCGAAGCATTTTTAAACTTCAAAACTTCAGCGGAATTCTTAGAACAATGGAAGAGTTCCAAAGCATTTTTAAAAGTCAGCAGAATTCCGAGAACAAAAGAAGGGTACCAAAGCATGTTTAAACTTCAGCGGAATTCTTAGAACAATGTAAGCGTTCCGAAGCATTTTTAAACTTCACCGCAATTCCGAGAACAATGGAAGAGTTCCGAAGCATTTTTAAACGTCAGCGGAATTCCGAGAACAATGGAAGAGTTCCGAAGCATTTTTAAACGTCAGCGGAATTCCGAGAACAATGGAAGAGTTCCGAAGCATTTTTAAATGTAAGCGGAATTCTGAGAACAATGGAAGAGTTCCGAAGCATTTTTAAACTTCAGCAGAATTCCGAGAACAATGGAAGAGTTCCGAAGCATACTTAAACTTCAGCGGAATTCCGAGAACAATGGAAGAGTTTCGAAGCATTTTTAAAAGTCAGCGGAAATCCGAGAACAATAGAAGAGTTGTGAAGCAATTTTAAGAGTCAGCGGAATTCCGAGAACAATGGAAGATTTCCGAAGCATTTTTAAACGTCAGCGGAATTCCGAGAACAATGGAAGAGTTCCGAAGCATTTTTAAACTTCAGCGGAATTTGGAGAACAATCGAAGAGTTCCGAAGCATTTTTAAAAGTCAGCGGAATTCCGAGAACAATGGAAGCTTTGTGAAGCATTTTTAAACGTCAGCGGAATTCCGAGAACAATGGAAGAGTTCCGAAGCATTTTTAAACGTCAGCGGAATTCCGAGAACAATGGAAGAGTTCTGAAGCCTTTTTAAATGTCAGCGGAATTCCGAGAACAATGGAAAAGTTCCGATGCATTTTTAAATGTCAGCGGAATTCTGAGAACAATGGAAGAGTTCCGAAGCATACTTAAACTTCAGCGGAATTCCGAGAACAATGGAAGAGTTTCGAAGCATTTTTAAAAGTCAGCGGAATTCCGAGAACAATAGAAGAGTTGTGAAGCAATTTTAAGAGTCAGCGGAATTCCGAGAACAATGGAAGAGTTCCGAAGCATTTTTAAACGTCAGCGGAATTCCGAGAACAATGGAAGAGTTCTGAAGCATTTTTAAAAGTCAGCGGAATTCTGAGAACAATAGAAGAGTTGTGAAGCATTTTTAAGCGTCAGCGGAATTCCGAGAACAATGGAAAAGTTCCGAAGCATTTTTAAATGTCAGCGGAATTCTGAGAACAATGGAAGAGTTCCGAAGCATTTTTAAACTTCAGCAGAATTCCGAGAACAATGGAAGAGTTCCGAAGCATACTTAAACTTCAGCGGAATTCCGAGAACAATGGAAGAGTTTCGAAGCATTTTTAAAAGTCAGCGGAATTCCGAGAACAATAGAAGAGTTGTGAAGCAATTTTAAGAGTCAGCGGAATTCCGAGAACAATGGAAGAGTTCCGAAGCATTTTTAAACGTCAGCGGAATTCCGAGAACAATGGAAGAGTTCTGAAGCATTTTTAAAAGTCAGCGGAATTCTGAGAACAATAGAAGAGTTGTGAAGCATTTTTAAGCGTCAGCGGAATTCCGAGAACAATGGAAGAATTCCGAAGCATTTTTAAACTTCAAAACTTCAGCGGAATTCTTAGAACAATGGAAGAGTTCCAAAGCATTTTTAAAAGTCAGCAGAATTCCAAGAACAATAGAAGGGTACCAAAGCATGTTTAAACTTCAGCGGAATTCTGAGAACAATGTAAGCGTTGCGAAGCATTTTTAAACTTCACCGCAATTCCGAGAACAATGGAAGAGTTCCGAAGCATTTTTAAACGTCAGCGGAATTCCGAGAACAATGGAAGAGTTCCGAAGCATTTTTAAACGTCAGCGGAATTCCGAGAACAATGGAAGAGTTCCGAAGCATTTTTAAACATCAGCGGAATTTTGAAAACAATGGAAGATTTCCGAAGCATTTTTAAAAGTCAGCAGAATTCTGAGAACAATAGAAGAGTTGTGAAGCATTTTTAAGCGTCAGCGGAATTCCGAGAACAATGGAAGAGTTCCGAAGCATTCTTAAACTTCAGCGGAATTCCGAGAACAATGGAAGAGTTCCGAAGCATTTTTAAAAGTCAGCGGAATTCCGAGAACAATAGAAGAGTTCAGAAGCATTTTTAAACTTCAGCAGAATTCCTGGATCAATGGAAGAGTTCCGAAGCATTTTTAAACTTCAGCGGAATTTGGAGAACAATCTAACAGTTCCGAAGCATTTTTAAAAGTCAGCGGAATTCCAAGAACAATGGAAGAGTTGTGAAGCATTTTTAAACGTCAGCGGAATTCCGAGAACAATGGAAGAGTTCCGAAGCATTTTTAAACGTCAGCGGAATTCCGAGAACAATGGAAGAGTTCTGAAGCCTTTTTAAATGTCAGCGGAATTCCGAGAACAATGGAAGACTTCTGAAGCATTTTTAAATGTCATCGGAATTCTGAGAACAATGGAAGAGTTCCGAAGCATTTTTAAATGTCAGCGGAATTCCGAGAACAATAGAAGAGTTGTGAAGCATTTTTAAGCGTCAGCGGAATTCCGAGAACAATGGAAGAGTTCCAAAGCATTTTTAAACTTCAGCCGCATTCTGAGAACAATGGAAGAGTTCCGAAGCATTTTTAAATGTCAGCGGAATTCTGAGAACAATGGAAGAGTTCCGAAGCATTTTTAAACTTCAGCAGAATTCCGAGAACAATCGAAGAGTTCCGAAGCATACTTAAACTTCAGCAGAATTCCGAGAACAATGGAAGAGTTCTGAAGCATTTTTTAAAGTCAGCGGAATAACGAGAACAATGGAAGAGTTGTGAAGCATTTTTAAACGTCAGTGGAATTCCAAGAACAATGGAAGAGTTGTGAAGCATTTTTAAACGTCAGCGGAATTCCGAGAACAATGGAAGAGTTCCGAAGCATTTTTAAATGTCAGCGGAATTCCGAGAACAATGGAAGAGTTCTGAAGCATTTTTAAACGTCAGCGGATTTTGAAAACAATGGAAGATTTCCGAAGCATTTTTAAACGTCAGCGGAATTTGGAGAACAATCGAAGAGTTCCGAAGCATTTTTAAACTTCAACGGAATTTGGAGAACAATGGAAGAGTTCAGAAGCATTTTTAAAAGTCAGCGGAATTCCGAGAACAATGGAAGAGTTGTGAAACATTTTTAAACGACAGCGGAATTCCGAGAACAATGGAAGAGTTCCGAAGCATTTTTAAACGTCAGCAGAATTCCAAGAACAATGCAAGAGTTCTGAAGCCTTTTTAAATGTCAGCGGAATTCCGAGAACAATGGAAGAGTTCCGAAGCATTTTTAAACTTCAGAAGAATTCCGAGAACAATGGAAGAGTTCCGAAGCATTCTTAAAATTCAGCGGAATTCCGAAAACAATGGAAGAGTTCCGAAGCATTTTTAAATGTCAGCGGAATTCCGAGAACAATAGAAGAGTTGTGAAGCATTTTTAAGCGTCAGCAGAATTCCGAGAACAATGGAAGAGTTCCGAAGCATTCTTAAACTTCAGCGGAATTCCGAGAACAATGGAAGAGTTCCGAAGCATTTTTAAAAGTCAGCGGAATTCCGAGAACAATGGAAGAGTTCCGAAGCATTTTTAAACTTCAGCAGAATTCCTGGATCAATGGAAGAGTTCCGAAACATTTTTAAAAGTCAGCAGAACTCCGAGAACAATAGAAGGGTACCAAAGCATGTTTAAACTTCAGCGGAATTCTGAGAACAATGTAAGAGTTCCGAAGCATTTTTAAACTTCACCGGAATTCCGAGAACAATGGAAGATTTCCGAAGCATTTTTAAACGTCAGCGGAATTCTGCGAACACTGGAAGAGTTCCGAAGCATTTTTAAACTTCAGCGGAATTTGGAGAACAATCGAAGAGTTCCGAAGCATTTTTAAAAGTCAGCGGAATTCCGAGAACACTGGAAGAGTTCCGAAGCATTTTTAAACTTCAGCGGAATTTGGAGAACAATCGAAGAGTTCCGAAGCATTTTTAAACTTCAAAACTTCAGCGGAATTCTTAGAACAATGGAAGAGTTCCAAAGCATTTTTAAAAGTCAGCAGAATTCCGAGAACAATAGAAGGGTACCAAAGCATGTTTAAACTTCAGCGGAATTCTGAGAACAATGTAAGCGTTCCGAAGCATTTTTAAACTTCACCGCAATTCCGAGAACAATGGAAGAGTTCCGAAGCATTTTTAAACGTCAGCGGAATTCCGAGAACAATGGAAGAGTTCTGAAGCATTTTTAAACTTCAGCGGAATTTTGAAAACAATGGAAGATTTCCGAAGCATTTTTAAACGTCAGCGGAATTCTGCGAACACTGGAAAAGTTCCGAAGCATTTTTAAACTTCAGCAGAATTTGGAGAACAATCGAAGAGTTCCGAGGCATTTTTAAAAGTCAGCGGAATTCCGAGAACAATTTAAGAGTTCTGAAGCATTTTTAAACATCAGCGGAATTTTGAAAACAATGGAAGATTTCCGAAGCATTTTTAAAAGTCAGCAGAATTCTGAGAACAATAGAAGAGTTGTGAAGCATTTTTAAGCGTCAGCGGAATTCCGAGAACAATGGAAGAGTTCCGAAGCATTCTTAAACTTCAGCGGAATTCCGAGAACAATGGAAGAGTTCCGAAGCATTTTTAAAAGTCAGCGGAATTCCGAGAACAATAGAAGAGTTCAGAAGCATTTTTAAACTTCAGCAGAATTCCTGGATCAATGGAAGAGTTCCGAAGCATTTATAAACTTCAGCGGAATTTGGAGAACAATCGAAGAGTTCCGAAGCATTTTTAAAAGTCAGCGGAATTCCTAGAACACTGGAAGAGTTCCGAAGCATTTTTAAACTTCAGCGGAATTTGGAGAACAATCTAACAGTTCCGAAGCATTTTTAAAAGTCAGCGGAATTCCAAGAACAATGGAAGAGTTGTGAAGCATTTTTAAACGTCAGCGGAATTCCGAGAACAATGGAAGAGTTCCGAAGCATTTTTAAACGTCAGCGGAATTCCGAGAACAATGGAAGAGTTCTGAAGCCTTTTTAAATGTCAGCGGAATTCCGAGAACAATGGAAGACTTCTGAAGCATTTTTAAATGTCATCGGAATTCTGAGAACAATGGAAGAGTTCCGAAGCATTTTTAAATGTCAGCGGAATTCCGAGAACAATAGAAGAGTTGTGAAGCATTTTTAAGCGTCAGCGGAATTCCGAGAACAATGGAAGAGTTCCGAAGCATTCTTAAACTTCAGCAGAATTCCGAGAACAATGGAAGAGTTCCGAAGCATTTTTAAAAGTCAGCGGAATTCCGAGAACAATAGAAGAGTTCCGAAGCATTTTTAAACTTCAGCAGAATTCCTGGATCAATGGAAGAGTTTCGAAGCATTTTTAAAAGTCAGCAGAATTCCGAGAACAATAGAAGGGTACCAAAGCATGTTGAAACTTCAGCGGAATTCTGAGAACAATGTAAGAGTTCCAAAGCATTTTTAAACTTCACCGGAATTCCGAGAACAATGGAAGAGTTCCGAAGCATTTTTAAACGTCAGCGGAATTTTGAAAACAATGGAAGATTTCCGAAGCATTTTTAAACTTCAGCAGAATTCCTGGATCAATGGAAGAGTTCCGAAGCATTTTTAAAAGTCAGCAGAATTCCGAGAACAATAGAAGGGTACCAAAGCATGTTTAAACTTCATCGGAATTCTGAGAACAATGTAAGAGTTCCGAAGCATTTTTAAACTTCACCGGAATTCCGAGAACAATGGAAGAGTTCTGAAGCATTTTTAAACGTCAGCGGAATTTTGAAAACAATGGAAGATTTCCGAAGCATTTTTAAACGTCAGCAGAATTCTGCAAACACTGGAAGAGTTCCGAAGCATTTTTAAACTTCAGCGGAATTTGGAGAACAATCGAAGAGTTCCGAAGCATTTTTAAAAGTCAGCGGAATTCCGAGAATAATGGAAGAGTTGTGAAGCATTTTTAAACGTCAGCGGAATTCCGAGAACAATGGAAGAGTTCCGAAGCATTTTTAAATGTCAGCGGAATTCCGAGAACAATGGAAGAGTTCTGAAGCATTTTTAAACGTCAGCGGATTTTGAAAACAATGGAAGATTTCCGAAGCATTTTTAAACGTCAGCGGAATTTGGAGAACAATCGAAGAGTTCCGAAGCATTTTTAAACTTCAACGGAATTTGGAGAACAATGGAAGAGTTCAGAAGCATTTTTAAAAGTCAGCGGAATTCCGAGAACAATGGAAGAGTTGTGAAGCATTTTTAAACGACAGCGGAATTCCGAGAACAATGGAAGAGTTCCGAAGCATTTTTAAACGTCAGCAGAATTCCAAGAACAATGCAAGAGTTCTGAAGCCTTTTTAAATGTCAGCGGAATTCCGAGAACAATGGAAGAGTTCCGAAGCATTTTTAAACTTCAGAAGAATTCCGAGAACAATGGAAGAGTTCCGAAGCATTCTTAAACTTCAGCGGAATTCCGAAAACAATGGAAGAGTTCCGAAGCATTTTTAAATGTCAGCGGAATTCCGAGAACAATAGAAGAGTTGTGAAGCATTTTTAAACTTCAGCGGAATTTGGAGAACAATCGAAGAGTTCCGAAGCATTTTTAAAAGTCAGCGGAATTCCGAGAACAATGGAAGAGTTCCGAAGCATTTTTAAACGTCAGCGGAATTCCGAGAACAATGGAAGAGTTCTGAAGCATTTTTAAAAGTCAGCGGAATTCTGAGAACAATAGAAGAGTTGTGAAGCATTTTTAAGCGTCAGCGGAATTCCGAGAACAATGGATGAATTCCGAAGCATTTTTAAACTTCAAAACTTCAGCGGAATTCTTAGAACAATGGAAGAGTTCCAAAGCATTTTTAAAAGTCAGCAGAATTCCGAGAACAAAAGAAGGGTACCAAAGCATGTTTAAACTTCAGCGGAATTCTTAGAACAATGTAAGCGTTCCGAAGCATTTTTAAACTTCACCGCAATTCCGAGAACAATGGAAGAGTTCCGAAGCATTTTTAAACGTCAGCGGAATTCCGAGAACAATGGAAGAGTTCCGAAGCATTTTTAAACGTCAGCGGAATTCCGAGAACAATGGAAGAGTTCCGAAGCATTTTTAAATGTAAGCGGAATTCTGAGAACAATGGAAGAGTTCCGAAGCATTTTTAAACTTCAGCAGAATTCCGAGAACAATGGAAGAGTTCCGAAGCATACTTAAACTTCAGCGGAATTCCGAGAACAATGGAAGAGTTTCGAAGCATTTTTAAAAGTCAGCGGAAATCCGAGAACAATAGAAGAGTTGTGAAGCAATTTTAAGAGTCAGCGGAATTCCGAGAACAATGGAAGATTTCCGAAGCATTTTTAAACGTCAGCGGAATTCCGAGAACAATGGAAGAGTTCCGAAGCATTTTTAAACTTCAGCGGAATTTGGAGAACAATCGAAGAGTTCCGAAGCATTTTTAAAAGTCAGCGGAATTCCGAGAACAATGGAAGCTTTGTGAAGCATTTTTAAACGTCAGCGGAATTCCGAGAACAATGGAAGAGTTCCGAAGCATTTTTAAACGTCAGCGGAATTCCGAGAACAATGGAAGAGTTCTGAAGCCTTTTTAAATGTCAGCGGAATTCCGAGAACAATGGAAAAGTTCCGATGCATTTTTAAATGTCAGCGGAATTCTGAGAACAATGGAAGAGTTCCGAAGCATACTTAAACTTCAGCGGAATTCCGAGAACAATGGAAGAGTTTCGAAGCATTTTTAAAAGTCAGCGGAATTCCGAGAACAATAGAAGAGTTGTGAAGCAATTTTAAGAGTCAGCGGAATTCCGAGAACAATGGAAGAGTTCCGAAGCATTTTTAAACGTCAGCGGAATTCCGAGAACAATGGAAGAGTTCTGAAGCATTTTTAAAAGTCAGCGGAATTCTGAGAACAATAGAAGAGTTGTGAAGCATTTTTAAGCGTCAGCGGAATTCCGAGAACAATGGAAAAGTTCCGAAGCATTTTTAAATGTCAGCGGAATTCTGAGAACAATGGAAGAGTTCCGAAGCATTTTTAAACTTCAGCAGAATTCCGAGAACAATGGAAGAGTTCCGAAGCATACTTAAACTTCAGCGGAATTCCGAGAACAATGGAAGAGTTTCGAAGCATTTTTAAAAGTCAGCGGAATTCCGAGAACAATAGAAGAGTTGTGAAGCAATTTTAAGAGTCAGCGGAATTCCGAGAACAATGGAAGAGTTCCGAAGCATTTTTAAACGTCAGCGGAATTCCGAGAACAATGGAAGAGTTCTGAAGCATTTTTAAAAGTCAGCGGAATTCTGAGAACAATAGAAGAGTTGTGAAGCATTTTTAAGCGTCAGCGGAATTCCGAGAACAATGGAAGAATTCCGAAGCATTTTTAAACTTCAAAACTTCAGCGGAATTCTTAGAACAATGGAAGAGTTCCAAAGCATTTTTAAAAGTCAGCAGAATTCCAAGAACAATAGAAGGGTACCAAAGCATGTTTAAACTTCAGCGGAATTCTGAGAACAATGTAAGCGTTGCGAAGCATTTTTAAACTTCACCGCAATTCCGAGAACAATGGAAGAGTTCCGAAGCATTTTTAAACGTCAGCGGAATTCCGAGAACAATGGAAGAGTTCCGAAGCATTTTTAAACGTCAGCGGAATTCCGAGAACAATGGAAGAGTTCCGAAGCATTTTTAAACATCAGCGGAATTTTGAAAACAATGGAAGATTTCCGAAGCATTTTTAAAAGTCAGCAGAATTCTGAGAACAATAGAAGAGTTGTGAAGCATTTTTAAGCGTCAGCGGAATTCCGAGAACAATGGAAGAGTTCCGAAGCATTCTTAAACTTCAGCGGAATTCCGAGAACAATGGAAGAGTTCCGAAGCATTTTTAAAAGTCAGCGGAATTCCGAGAACAATAGAAGAGTTCAGAAGCATTTTTAAACTTCAGCAGAATTCCTGGATCAATGGAAGAGTTCCGAAGCATTTTTAAACTTCAGCGGAATTTGGAGAACAATCTAACAGTTCCGAAGCATTTTTAAAAGTCAGCGGAATTCCAAGAACAATGGAAGAGTTGTGAAGCATTTTTAAACGTCAGCGGAATTCCGAGAACAATGGAAGAGTTCCGAAGCATTTTTAAACGTCAGCGGAATTCCGAGAACAATGGAAGAGTTCTGAAGCCTTTTTAAATGTCAGCGGAATTCCGAGAACAATGGAAGACTTCTGAAGCATTTTTAAATGTCATCGGAATTCTGAGAACAATGGAAGAGTTCCGAAGCATTTTTAAATGTCAGCGGAATTCCGAGAACAATAGAAGAGTTGTGAAGCATTTTTAAGC
Organism: Phyllobates terribilis; assembly: GCF_046119375.1. Taxonomy (NCBI): domain Eukaryota; kingdom Metazoa; phylum Chordata; class Amphibia; order Anura; family Dendrobatidae; genus Phyllobates; species Phyllobates terribilis. Next base: position 5,433,980 of record NW_027362788.1, on the reverse strand, counting down.
GTCAGCGGAATTCCGAGAACAATGGAAGAGTTCCAAAGCATTTTTAAACTTCAGCCGAATTCTGAGAACAATGGAAGAGTTCCGAAGCATTTTTAAATGTCAGCGGAATTCTGAGAACAATGGAAGAGTTCCGAAGCATTTTTAAACTTCAGCAGAATTCCGAGAACAATCGAAGAGTTCCGAAGCATACTTAAACTTCAGCAGAATTCCGAGAACAATGGAAGAGTTCTGAAGCATTTTTTAAAGTCAGCGGAATAACGAGAACAATGGAAGAGTTGTGAAGCATTTTTAAACGTCAGTGGAATTCCAAGAACAATGGAAGAGTTGTGAAGCATTTTTAAACGTCAGCGGAATTCCGAGAACAATGGAAGAGTTCCGAAGCATTTTTAAATGTCAGCGGAATTCCGAGAACAATGGAAGAGTTCTGAAGCATTTTTAAACGTCAGCGGATTTTGAAAACAATGGAAGATTTCCGAAGCATTTTTAAACGTCAGCGGAATTTGGAGAACAATCGAAGAGTTCCGAAGCATTTTTAAACTTCAACGGAATTTGGAGAACAATGGAAGAGTTCAGAAGCATTTTTAAAAGTCAGCGGAATTCCGAGAACAATGGAAGAGTTGTGAAACATTTTTAAACGACAGCGGAATTCCGAGAACAATGGAAGAGTTCCGAAGCATTTTTAAACGTCAGCAGAATTCCAAGAACAATGCAAGAGTTCTGAAGCCTTTTTAAATGTCAGCGGAATTCCGAGAACAATGGAAGAGTTCCGAAGCATTTTTAAACTTCAGAAGAATTCCGAGAACAATGGAAGAGTTCCGAAGCATTCTTAAAATTCAGCGGAATTCCGAAAACAATGGAAGAGTTCCGAAGCATTTTTAAATGTCAGCGGAATTCCGAGAACAATAGAAGAGTTGTGAAGCATTTTTAAGCGTCAGCAGAATTCCGAGAACAATGGAAGAGTTCCGAAGCATTCTTAAACTTCAGCGGAATTCCGAGAACAATGGAAGAGTTCCGAAGCATTTTTAAAAGTCAGCGGAATTCCGAGAACAATGGAAGAGTTCCGAAGCATTTTTAAACTTCAGCAGAATTCCTGGATCAATGGAAGAGTTCCGAAACATTTTTAAAAGTCAGCAGAACTCCGAGAACAATAGAAGGGTACCAAAGCATGTTTAAACTTCAGCGGAATTCTGAGAACAATGTAAGAGTTCCGAAGCATTTTTAAACTTCACCGGAATTCCGAGAACAATGGAAGATTTCCGAAGCATTTTTAAACGTCAGCGGAATTCTGCGAACACTGGAAGAGTTCCGAAGCATTTTTAAACTTCAGCGGAATTTGGAGAACAATCGAAGAGTTCCGAAGCATTTTTAAAAGTCAGCGGAATTCCGAGAACACTGGAAGAGTTCCGAAGCATTTTTAAACTTCAGCGGAATTTGGAGAACAATCGAAGAGTTCCGAAGCATTTTTAAACTTCAAAACTTCAGCGGAATTCTTAGAACAATGGAAGAGTTCCAAAGCATTTTTAAAAGTCAGCAGAATTCCGAGAACAATAGAAGGGTACCAAAGCATGTTTAAACTTCAGCGGAATTCTGAGAACAATGGAAGAGTTCCGAAGCATTTTTAAACTTCACCGCAATTCCGAGAACAATGGAAGAGTTCCGAAGCATTTTTAAACGTCAGCGGAATTCCGAGAACAATGGAAGAGTTCTGAAGCATTTTTAAACTTCAGCGGAATTTTGAAAACAATGGAAGATTTCCGAAGCATTTTTAAACGTCAGCGGAATTCTGCGAACACTGGAAAAGTTCCGAAGCATTTTTAAACTTCAGCAGAATTTGGAGAACAATCGAAGAGTTCCGAGGCATTTTTAAAAGTCAGCGGAATTCCGAGAACAATTTAAGAGTTCTGAAGCATTTTTAAACATCAGCGGAATTTTGAAAACAATGGAAGATTTCCGAAGCATTTTTAAAAGTCAGCAGAATTCTGAGAACAATAGAAGAGTTGTGAAGCATTTTTAAGCGTCAGCGGAATTCCGAGAACAATGGAAGAGTTCCGAAGCATTCTTAAACTTCAGCGGAATTCCGAGAACAATGGAAGAGTTCCGAAGCATTTTTAAAAGTCAGCGGAATTCCGAGAACAATAGAAGAGTTCAGAAGCATTTTTAAACTTCAGCAGAATTCCTGGATCAATGGAAGAGTTCCGAAGCATTTATAAACTTCAGCGGAATTTGGAGAACAATCGAAGAGTTCCGAAGCATTTTTAAAAGTCAGCGGAATTCCTAGAACACTGGAAGAGTTCCGAAGCATTTTTAAACTTCAGCGGAATTTGGAGAACAATCTAACAGTTCCGAAGCATTTTTAAAAGTCAGCGGAATTCCAAGAACAATGGAAGAGTTGTGAAGCATTTTTAAACGTCAGCGGAATTCCGAGAACAATGGAAGAGTTCCGAAGCATTTTTAAACGTCAGCGGAATTCCGAGAACAATGGAAGAGTTCTGAAGCCTTTTTAAATGTCAGCGGAATTCCGAGAACAATGGAAGACTTCTGAAGCATTTTTAAATGTCATCAGAATTCTGAGAACAATGGAAGAGTTCCGAAGCATTTTTAAATGTCAGCGGAATTCCGAGAACAATAGAAGAGTTGTGAAGCATTTTTAAGCGTCAGCGGAATTCCGAGAACAATGGAAGAGTTCCGAAGCATTCTTAAACTTCAGCAGAATTCCGAGAACAATGGAAGAGTTCCGAAGCATTTTTAAAAGTCAGCGGAATTCCGAGAACAATAGAAGAGTTCCGAAGCATTTTTAAACTTCAGCAGAATTCCTGGATCAATGGAAGAGTTTCGAAGCATTTTTAAAAGTCAGCAGAATTCCGAGAACAATAGAAGGGTACCAAAGCATGTTGAAACTTCAGCGGAATTCTGAGAACAATGTAAGAGTTCCAAAGCATTTTTAAACTTCACCGGAATTCCGAGAACAATGGAAGAGTTCCGAAGCATTTTTAAACGTCAGCGGAATTTTGAAAACAATGGAAGATTTCCGAAGCATTTTTAAACTTCAGCAGAATTCCTGGATCAATGGAAGAGTTCCGAAGCATTTTTAAAAGTCAGCAGAATTCCGAGAACAATAGAAGGGTACCAAAGCATGTTTAAACTTCATCGGAATTCTGAGAACAATGTAAGAGTTCCGAAGCATTTTTAAACTTCACCGGAATTCCGAGAACAATGGAAGAGTTCTGAAGCATTTTTAAACGTCAGCGGAATTTTGAAAACAATGGAAGATTTCCGAAGCATTTTTAAACGTCAGCAGAATTCTGCAAACACTGGAAGAGTTCCGAAGCATTTTTAAACTTCAGCGGAATTTGGAGAACAATCGAAGAGTTCCGAAGCATTTTTAAAAGTCAGCGGAATTCCGAGAACACTGGAAGAGTTCCGAAGCATTTTCAAACTTCAGCGGAATTTGGAGAACAATCAAAGAGTTCCGAAGCATTTTTAAAAGTCAGCGGAATTCCGAGAATAATGGAAGAGTTGTGAAGCATTTTTAAACGTCAGCGGAATTCCGAGAACAATGGAAGAGTTCCGAAGCATTTTTAAATGTCAGCGGAATTCCGAGAACAATGGAAGAGTTCTGAAGCATTTTTAAACGTCAGCGGATTTTGAAAACAATGGAAGATTTCCGAAGCATTTTTAAACGTCAGCGGAATTTGGAGAACAATCGAAGAGTTCCGAAGCATTTTTAAACTTCAACGGAATTTGGAGAACAATGGAAGAGTTCAGAAGCATTTTTAAAAGTCAGCGGAATTCCGAGAACAATGGAAGAGTTGTGAAGCATTTTTAAACGACAGCGGAATTCCGAGAACAATGGAAGAGTTCCGAAGCATTTTTAAACGTCAGCAGAATTCCAAGAACAATGCAAGAGTTCTGAAGCCTTTTTAAATGTCAGCGGAATTCCGAGAACAATGGAAGAGTTCCGAAGCATTTTTAAACTTCAGAAGAATTCCGAGAACAATGGAAGAGTTCCGAAGCATTCTTAAACTTCAGCGGAATTCCGAAAACAATGGAAGAGTTCCGAAGCATTTTTAAATGTCAGCGGAATTCCGAGAACAATAGAAGAGTTGTGAAGCATTTTTAAGCGTCAGCAGAATTCCGAGAACAATGGAAGAGTTCCGAAGCATTCTTAAACTTCAGCGGAATTCCGAGAACAATGGAAGAGTTCCGAAGCATTTTTAAAAGTCAGCGGAATTCCGAGAACAATGGAAGAGTTCCGAAGCATTTTTAAACTTCAGCAGAATTCCTGGATCAATGGAAGAGTTCCGAAACATTTTTAAAAGTCAGCAGAACTCCGAGAACAATAGAAGGGTACCAAAGCATGTTTAAACTTCAGCGGAATTCTGAGAACAATGTAAGAGTTCCGAAGCATTTTTAAACTTCACCGGAATTCCGAGAACAATGGAAGATTTCCGAAGCATTTTTAAACGTCAGCGGAATTCTGCGAACACTGGAAGAGTTCCGAAGCATTTTTAAACTTCAGCGGAATTTGGAGAACAATCGAAGAGTTCCGAAGCATTTTTAAAAGTCAGCGGAATTCCGAGAACACTGGAAGAGTTCCGAAGCATTTTTAAACTTCAGCGGAATTTGGAGAACAATCGAAGAGTTCCGAAGCATTTTTAAAAGTCAGCGGAATTCCGAGAACAATGGAAGAGTTCCGAAGCATTTTTAAACGTCTGCGGAATTCCGAGAACAATGGAAGAGTTCTGAAGCATTTTTAAAAGTCAGCGGAATTCTGAGAACAATAGAAGAGTTGTGAAGCATTTTTAAGCGTCAGCGGAATTCCGAGAACAATGGAAGAATTCCGAAGCATTTTTAAACTTCAAAACTTCAGAAGAATTCTTAGAACAATGGAAGAGTTCCGAAGCATTTTTAAACTTCAGCGGAATTTGGAGAACAATCGAAGAGTTCCGAAGCATTTTTAAAAGTCAGCGGAATTCCGAGAACAATGGAAGCTTTGTGAAGCATTTTTAAACGTCAGCGGAATTCCGAGAACAATGGAAGAGTTCCGAAGCATTTTTAAACGTCAGCGGAATTCCGAGAACAATGGAAGAGTTCTGAAGCCTTTTTAAATGTCAGCGGAATTCCGAGAACAATGGAAAAGTTCCGATGCATTTTTAAATGTCAGCGGAATTCTGAGAACAATGGAAGAGTTCCGAAGCATACTTAAACTTCAGCGGAATTCCGAGAACAATGGAAGAGTTTCGAAGCATTTTTAAAAGTCAGCGGAATTCCGAGAACAATAGAAGAGTTGTGAAGCAATTTTAAGAGTCAGCGGAATTCCGAGAACAATGGAAGAGTTCCGAAGCATTTTTAAACGTCAGCGGAATTCCGAGAACAATGGAAGAGTTCTGAAGCATTTTTAAAAGTCAGCGGAATTCTGAGAACAATAGAAGAGTTGTGAAGCATTTTTAAGCGTCAGCGGAATTCCGAGAACAATGGAAGAGTTCTGAAGCCTTTTTAAATGTCAGCGGAATTCCGAGAACAATGGAAGAGTTCCGAAGCATTTTTAAATGTCAGCGGAATTCTGAGAACAATGGAAGAGTTCCGAAGCATTTTTAAACTTCAGCAGAATTCCGAGAACAATCGAAGAGTTCCGAAGCATACTTAAACTTCAGCAGAATTCCGAGAACAATGGAAGAGTTCTGAAGCATTTTTTAAAGTCAGCGGAATAACGAGAACAATGGAAGAGTTGTGAAGCATTTTTAAACGTCAGTGGAATTCCAAGAACAATGGAAGAGTTGTGAAGCATTTTTAAACGTCAGCGGAATTCCGAGAACAATGGAAGAGTTCCGAAGCATTTTTAAATGTCAGCGGAATTCCGAGAACAATGGAAGAGTTCTGAAGCATTTTTAAACGTCAGCGGATTTTGAAAACAATGGAAGATTTCCGAAGCATTTTTAAACGTCAGCGGAATTTGGAGAACAATCGAAGAGTTCCGAAGCATTTTTAAACTTCAACGGAATTTGGAGAACAATGGAAGAGTTCAGAAGCATTTTTAAAAGTCAGCGGAATTCCGAGAACAATGGAAGAGTTGTGAAGCATTTTTAAACGACAGCGGAATTCCGAGAACAATGGAAGAGTTCCGAAGCATTTTTAAACGTCAGCAGAATTCCAAGAACAATGCAAGAGTTCTGAAGCCTTTTTAAATGTCAGCGGAATTCCGAGAACAATGGAAGAGTTCCGAAGCATTTTTAAACTTCAGAAGAATTCCGAGAACAATGGAAGAGTTCCGAAGCATTCTTAAACTTCAGCGGAATTCCGAAAACAATGGAAGAGTTCCGAAGCATTTTTAAATGTCAGCGGAATTCCGAGAACAATAGAAGAGTTGTGAAGCATTTTTAAGCGTCAGCAGAATTCCGAGAACAATGGAAGAGTTCCGAAGCATTCTTAAACTTCAGCGGAATTCCGAGAACAATGGAAGAGTTCCGAAGCATTTTTAAAAGTCAGCGGAATTCCGAGAACAATGGAAGAGTTCCGAAGCATTTTTAAACTTCAGCAGAATTCCTGGATCAATGGAAGAGTTCCGAAACATTTTTAAAAGTCAGCAGAACTCCGAGAACAATAGAAGGGTACCAAAGCATGTTTAAACTTCAGCGGAATTCTGAGAACAATGTAAGAGTTCCGAAGCATTTTTAAACTTCACCGGAATTCCGAGAACAATGGAAGATTTCCGAAGCATTTTTAAACGTCAGCGGAATTCTGCGAACACTGGAAGAGTTCCGAAGCATTTTTAAACTTCAGCGGAATTTGGAGAACAATCGAAGAGTTCCGAAGCATTTTTAAAAGTCAGCGGAATTCCGAGAACACTGGAAGAGTTCCGAAGCATTTTTTAACTTCAGCGGAATTTGGAGAACAATCGAAGAGTTCCGAAGCATTTTTAAAAGTCAGCGGAATTCCGAGAACAATGGAAGAGTTCCGAAGCATTTTTAAACGTCAGCGGAATTCCGAGAACAATGGAAGAGTTCTGAAGCATTTTTAAAAGTCAGCGGAATTCTGAGAACAATAGAAGAGTTGTGAAGCATTTTTAAGCGTCAGCGGAATTCCGAGAACAATGGAAGAATTCCGAAGCATTTTTAAACTTCAAAACTTCAGCGGAATTCTTAGAACAATGGAAGAGTTCCAAAGCATTTTTAAAAGTCAGCAGAATTCCGAGAACAAAAGAAGGGTACCAAAGCATGTTTAAACTTCAGCGGAATTCTTAGAACAATGTAAGCGTTCCGAAGCATTTTTAAACTTCACCGCAATTCCGAGAACAATGGAAGAGTTCCGAAGCATTTTTAAACGTCAGCGGAATTCCGAGAACAATGGAAGAGTTCCGAAGCATTTTTAAACGTCAGCGGAATTCCGAGAACAATGGAAGAGTTCCGAAGCATTTTTAAATGTAAGCGGAATTCTGAGAACAATGGAAGAGTTCCGAAGCATTTTTAAACTTCAGCAGAATTCCGAGAACAATGGAAGAGTTCCGAAGCATACTTAAACTTCAGCGGAATTCCGAGAACAATGGAAGAGTTTCGAAGCATTTTTAAAAGTCAGCGGAATTCCGAGAACAATAGAAGAGTTGTGAAGCAATTTTAAGAGTCAGCGGAATTCCGAGAACAATGGAAGATTTCCGAAGCATTTTTAAACGTCAGCGGAATTCCGAGAACAATGGAAGAGTTCCGAAGCATTTTTAAACTTCAGCGGAATTTGGAGAACAATCGAAGAGTTCCGAAGCATTTTTAAAAGTCAGCGGAATTCCGAGAACAATGGAAGCTTTGTGAAGCATTTTTAAACGTCAGCGGAATTCCGAGAACAATGGAAGAGTTCCGAAGCATTTTTAAACGTCAGCGGAATTCCGAGAACAATGGAAGAGTTCTGAAGCCTTTTTAAATGTCAGCGGAATTCCGAGAACAATGGAAAAGTTCCGATGCATTTTTAAATGTCAGCGGAATTCTGAGAACAATGGAAGAGTTCCGAAGCATACTTAAACTTCAGCGGAATTCCGAGAACAATGGAAGAGTTTCGAAGCATTTTTAAAAGTCAGCGGAATTCCGAGAACAATAGAAGAGTTGTGAAGCAATTTTAAGAGTCAGCGGAATTCCGAGAACAATGGAAGAGTTCCGAAGCATTTTTAAACGTCAGCGGAATTCCGAGAACAATGGAAGAGTTCTGAAGCATTTTTAAAAGTCAGCGGAATTCTGAGAACAATAGAAGAGTTGTGAAGCATTTTTAAGCGTCAGCGGAATTCCGAGAACAATGGAAAAGTTCCGAAGCATTTTTAAATGTCAGCGGAATTCAGAGAACAATGGAAGAGTTCCGAAGCATTTTTAAACTTCAGCAGAATTCCGAGAACAATGGAAGAGTTCCGAAGCATACTTAAACTTCAGCGGAATTCCGAGAACAATGGAAGAGTTTCGAAGCATTTTTAAAAGTCAGCGGAATTCCGAGAACAATAGAAGAGTTGTGAAGCAATTTTAAGAGTCAGCGGAATTCCGAGAACAATGGAAGAGTTCCGAAGCATTTTTAAACGTCAGCGGAATTCCGAGAACAATGGAAGAGTTCTGAAGCATTTTTAAAAGTCAGCGGAATTCTGAGAACAATAGAAGAGTTGTGAAGCATTTTTAAGCGTCAGCGGAATTCCGAGAACAATGGAAGAATTCCGAAGCATTTTTAAACTTCAAAACTTCAGCGGAATTCTTAGAACAATGGAAGAGTTCCAAAGCATTTTTAAAAGTCAGCAGAATTCCAAGAACAATAGAAGGGTACCAAAGCATGTTTAAACTTCAGCGGAATTCTGAGAACAATGTAAGCGTTCCGAAGCATTTTTAAACTTCACCGCAATTCCGAGAACAATGGAAGAGTTCCGAAGCATTTTTAAACGTCAGCGGAATTCCGAGAACAATGGAAGAGTTCCGAAGCATTTTTAAACGTCAGCGGAATTCCGAGAACAATGGAAGAGTTCCGAAGCATTTTTAAACATCAGCGGAATTTTGAAAACAATGGAAGATTTCCGAAGCATTTTTAAAAGTCAGCAGAATTCTGAGAACAATAGAAGAGTTGTGAAGCATTTTTAAGCGTCAGCGGAATTCCGAGAACAATGGAAGAGTTCCGAAGCATTCTTAAACTTCAGCGGAATTCCGAGAACAATGGAAGAGTTCCGAAGCATTTTTAAAAGTCAGCGGAATTCCGAGAACAATAGAAGAGTTCAGAAGCATTTTTAAACTTCAGCAGAATTCCTGGATCAATGGAAGAGTTCCGAAGCATTTATAAACTTCAGCGGAATTTGGAGAACAATCGAAGAGTTCCGAAGCATTTTTAAAAGTCAGCGGAATTCCTAGAACACTGGAAGAGTTCCGAAGCATTTTTAAACTTCAGCGGAATTTGGAGAACAATCTAACAGTTCCGAAGCATTTTTAAAAGTCAGCGGAATTCCAAGAACAATGGAAGAGTTGTGAAGCATTTTTAAACGTCAGCGGAATTCCGAGAACAATGGAAGAGTTCCGAAGCATTTTTAAACGTCAGCGGAATTCCGAGAACAATGGAAGAGTTCTGAAGCCTTTTTAAATGTCAGCGGAATTCCGAGAACAATGGAAGACTTCTGAAGCATTTTTAAATGTCATCGGAATTCTGAGAACAATGGAAGAGTTCCGAAGCATTTTTAAATGTCAGCGGAATTCCGAGAACAATAGAAGAGTTGTGAAGCATTTTTAAGCGTCAGCGGAATTCCGAGAACAATGGAAGAGTTCCAAAGCATTTTTAAACTTCAGCCGAATTCTGAGAACAATGGAAGAGTTCTGAAGCATTCTTAAATTTCAGCGGAATTCTGAGAACAATGGAAGAGTTTTGAAGCAATTTTAAGCGTCAGCGGAATTCCGACAACAATGGAAGAGTTCAGAAGCATTTTTAAAAGTCAGCGGAATTGTGAGAAAAATAGAAGAGTTGTGAAGCATTTTTAAGCGTCAGCGGAATTCCGAGAACAATGGAAGAGTTCCGAAGCATTCTTAAACTTCAGCAGAATTCCGAGAACAATGGAAGAGTTCCGAAGCATTTTTAAAAGTCAGCGGAATTCCGAGAACAATAGAAGAGTTCCGAAGCATTTTTAAACTTCAGCAGAATTCCTGGATCAATGGAAGAGTTTCGAAGCATTTTTAAAAGTCAGCAGAATTCCGAGAACAATAGAAGGGTACCAAAGCATGTTTAAACTTCAGCGGAATTCTGAGAACAATGTAAGAGTTCCAAAGCATTTTTAAACTTCACCGGAATTCCGAGAACAATGGAAGAGTTCCGAAGCATTTTTAAACGTCAGCGGAATTTTGAAAACAATGGAAGATTTTCGAAGCATTTTTAAACTTCAGCAGAATTCCTGGATCAATGGAAGAGTTCCGAAGCATTTTTAAAAGTCAGCAGAATTCCGAGAACAATAGAAGGGTACCAAAGCATGTTTAAACTTCATCGGAATTCTGAGAACAATGTAAGAGTTCCGAAGCATTTTTAAACTTCACCGGAATTCCGAGAACAATGGAAGAGTTCTGAAGCATTTTTAAACGTCAGCGGAATTTTGAAAACAATGGAAGATTTCCGAAGCATTTTTAAACGTCAGCAGAATTCTGCAAACACTGGAAGAGTTCCGAAGCATTTTTAAACTTCAGCGGAATTTGGAGAACAATCGAAGAGTTCCGAAGCATTTTTAAAAGTCAGTGGAATTCCGAGAACACTGGAAGAGCTCCGAAGCATTTTCAAACTTCAGCGGAATTTGGAGAACAATCAAAGAGTTCCGAAGCATTTTTAAAAGTCAGCGGAATTCCGAGAATAATGGAAGAGTTGTGAAGCATTTTTAAACGTCAGCGGAATTCCGAGAACAATGGAAGAGTTCCGAAGCATTTTTAAATGTCAGCGGAATTCCGAGAACAATGGAAGAGTTCTGAAGCATTTTTAAACGTCAGCGGATTTTGAAAACAATGGAAGATTTCCGAAGCATTTTTAAACGTCAGCGGAATTTGGAGAACAATCGAAGAGTTCCGAAGCATTTTTAAACTTCAACGGAATTTGGAGAACAATGGAAGAGTTCAGAAGCATTTTTAAAAGTCAGCGGAATTCCGAGAACAATGGAAGAGTTGTGAAGCATTTTTAAACGACAGCGGAATTCCGAGAACAATGGAAGAGTTCCGAAGCATTTTTAAACGTCAGCAGAATTCCAAGAACAATGCAAGAGTTCTGAAGCCTTTTTAAATGTCAGCGGAATTCCGAGAACAATGGAAGAGTTCCGAAGCATTTTTAAACTTCAGAAGAATTCCGAGAACAATGGAAGAGTTCCGAAGCATTCTTAAACTTCAGCGGAATTCCGAAAACAATGGAAGAGTTCCGAAGCATTTTTAAATGTCAGCGGAATTCCGAGAACAATAGAAGAGTTGTGAAGCATTTTTAAGCGTCAGCAGAATTCCGAGAACAATGGAAGAGTTCCGAAGCATTCTTAAACTTCAGCGGAATTCCGAGAACAATGGAAGAGTTCCGAAGCATTTTTAAAAGTCAGCGGAATTCCGAGAACAATGGAAGAGTTCCGAAGCATTTTTAAACTTCAGCGGAATTTGGAGAACAATCGAAGAGTTCCGAAGCATTTTTAAACTTCACCGGAATTCCGAGAACAATGGAAGAGTTCCGAAGCATTTTTAAACGTCAGCGGAATTTTGAAAACAATGGAAGATTTCCGAAGCATTTTTAAACTTCAGCAGAATTCCTGGATCAATGGAAGAGTTCCGAAGCATTTTTAAAAGTCAGCAGAATTCCGAGAACAATAGAAGGGTACCAAAGCATGTTTAAACTTCATCGGAATTCTGAGAACAATGTAAGAGTTCCGAAGCATTTTTAAACTTCACCGGAATTCCGAGAACAATGGAAGAGTTCTGAAGCATTTTTAAACGTCAGCGGAATTTTGAAAACAATGGAAGATTTCCGAAGCATTTTTAAACGTCAGCGGAATTCCGAGAACAATGGAAGAGTTCTGAAGCATTTTTAAAAGTCAGCGGAATTCTGAGAACAATAGAAGAGTTGTGAAGCATTTTTAAGCGTCAGCGGAATTCCGAGAACAATGGAAGAATTCCGAAGCATTTTTAAACTTCAAAACTTCAGCGGAATTCTTAGAACAATGGAAGAGTTCCAAAGCATTTTTAAAAGTCAGCAGAATTCCGAGAACAATAGAAGGGTACCAAAGCATGTTTAAACTTCAGCGGAATTCTGAGAACAATGTAAGCGTTCCGAAGCATTTTTAAACTTCACCACAATTCCGAGAACAATGGAAGAGTTCCGAAGCATTTTTAAACGTCAGCGGAATTCCGAGAACAATGGAAGAGTTCTGAAGCATTTTTAAACTTCAGCGGAATTTTGAAAACAATGGAAGATTTCCGAAGCATTTTTAAACGTCAGCGGAATTCTGCGAACACTGGAAAAGTTCCGAAGCATTTTTAAACTTCAGCAGAATTTGGAGAACAATCGAAGAGTTCCGAGGCATTTTTAAAAGTCAGCGGAATTCCGAGAACAATTTAAGAGTTGTGAAGCATTTTTAAGCGTCAGCGGAATTCCGAGAACAATGGAAGAGTTCCGAAGCATTCTTAAACTTCAGCGGAATTCCGAGAACAATGGAAGAGTTCCGAAGCATTTTTAAAAGTCAGCGGAATTCCGAGAACAATAGAAGAGTTCAGAAGCATTTTTAAACTTCAGCAGAATTCCTGGATCAATGGAAGAGTTCCGAAGCATTTATAAACTTCTGCGGAATTTGGAGAACAATCGAAGAGTTCCGAAGCATTTTTAAAAGTCAGCGGAATTCCTAGAACACTGGAAGAGTTCCGAAGCATTTTTAAACTTCAGCGGAATTTGGAGAACAATCTAACAGTTCCGAAGCATTTTTAAAAGTCAGCGGAATTCCAAGAACAATGGAAGAGTTGTGAAGCATTTTTAAACGTCAGCGGAATTCCGAGAACAATGGAAGAGTTCCGAAGCATTTTTAAACGTCAGCGGAATTCCGAGAACAATGGAAGAGTTCTGAAGCCTTTTTAAATGTCAGCGGAATTCCGAGAACAATGGAAGAGTTCCGAAGCATTTTTAAACGTCAGCGGAATTCCGAGAACAATAGAAGAGTTGTGAAGCATTTTTAAGCGTCAGCGGAATTCCGAGAACAATGGAAGAGTTCCAAAGCATTTTTAAACTTCAGCCGAATTCTGAGAACAATGGTAGAGTTCTGAAGCATTCTTAAATTTCAGCGGAATTCTGAGAACAATGGAAGAGTTTTGAAGCAATTTTAAGCGTCAGCGGAATTCCGACAACAATGGAAGAGTTCAGAAGCATTTTTAAAAGTCAGCGGAATTGTGAGAAAAATAGAAGAGTTGTGAAGCATTTTTAAGCGTCAGCGGAATTCCGAGAACAATGGAAGAGTTCCGAAGCATTTTTAAACTTCAGCAGAATTCCGAGAACAATGGAAGAGTTCCGAAGAATTTTTAAAAGTCAGCGGAATTCCGAGAACAATAGAAGAGTTCCGAAGCATTTTTAAACTTCAGCAGAATTCCTGGATCAATGGAAGAGTTTCGAAGCATTTTTAAAAGTCAGCAGAATTCCGAGAACAATAGAAGGGTACCAAAGCATGTTTAAACTTCAGCGGAATTCTGAGAACAATGTAAGAGTTCCGAAGCATTTTTAAACTTCACCGGAATTCCGAGAACAATGGAAGAGTTCCGAAGCATTTTTAAACGTCAGCGGAATTTTGAAAACAATGGAAGATTTCCGAAGCATTTTTAAACTTCAGCAGAATTCCTGGATCAATGGAAGAGTTCCGAAGCATTTTTAAAAGTCAGCAGAATTCCGAGAACAATAGAAGGGTACCAAAGCATGTTTAAACTTCATCGGAATTCTGAGAACAATGTAAGAGTTCCGAAGCATTTTTAAACTTCACCGGAATTCCGAGAACAATGGAAGAGTTCTGAAGCATTTTTAAACGTCAGCGGAATTCCGAGAACAATGGAAGATTTCCGAAGCATTTTTAAACGTCAGCAGAATTCTGCAAACACTGGAAGAGTTCCGAAGCATTTTTAAACTTCAGCGGAATTTGGAGAACAATCGAAGAGTTCCGAAGCATTTTTAAAAGTCAGCGGAATTCCGAGAACACTGGAAGAGTTCCGAAGCATTTTCAAACTTCAGCGGAATTTGGAGAACAATCAAAGAGTTCCGAAGCATTTTTAAAAGTCAGCGGAATTCCGAGAATAATGGAAGAGTTGTGAAGCATTTTTAAACGTCAGCGGAATTCCGAGAACAATGGAAGAGTTCCGAAGCATTTTTAAATGTCAGCGGAATTCCGAGAACAATGGAAGAGTTCTGAAGCATTTTTAAACGTCAGCGGATTTTGAAAACAATGGAAGATTTCCGAAGCATTTTTAAACGTCAGCGGAATTTGGAGAACAATCGAAGAGTTCCGAAGCATTTTTAAACTTCAACGGAATTTGGAGAACAATGGAAGAGTTCAGAAGCATTTTTAAAAGTCAGCGGAATTCCGAGAACAATGGAAGAGTTGTGAAGCATTTTTAAACGACAGCGGAATTCCGAGAACAATGGAAGAGTTCCGAAGCATTTTTAAACGTCAGCAGAATTCCAAGAACAATGCAAGAGTTCTGAAGCCTTTTTAAATGTCAGCGGAATTCCGAGAACAATGGAAGGGTACCAAAGCATGTTTAAACTTCAGCGGAATTCTGAGAACAATGTAAGAGTTCCGAAGCATTTTTAAACTTCACCGGAATTCCGAGAACAATGGAAGATTTCCGAAGCATTTTTAAACGTCAGCGGAATTCTGCGAACACTGGAAGAGTTCCGAAGCATTTTTAAACTTCAGCGGAATTTGGAGAACAATCGAAGAGTTCCGAAGCATTTTTAAAAGTCAGCGGAATTCCGAGAACACTGGAAGAGTTCCGAAGCATTTTTAAACTTCAGCGGAATTTGGAGAACAATCGAAGAGTTCCGAAGCATTTTTAAAAGTCAGCGGAATTCCGAGAACAATGGAAGAGTTCCGAAGCATTTTTAAACGTCAGCGGAATTCCGAGAACAATGGAAGAGTTCTGAAGCATTTTTAAAAGTCAGCGGAATTCTGAGAACAATAGAAGAGTTGTGAAGCATTTTTAAGCGTCAGCGGAATTCCGAGAACAATGGAAGAATTCCGAAGCATTTTTAAACTTCAAAACTTCAGCGGAATTCTTAGAACAATGGAAGAGTTCCGAAGCATTTTTAAACTTCAGCGGAATTTGGAGAACAATCGAAGAGTTCCGAAGCATTTTTAAAAGTCAGCGGAATTCCGAGAACAATGGAAGCTTTGTGAAGCATTTTTAAACGTCAGCGGAATTCCGAGAACAATGGAAGAGTTCCGAAGCATTTTTAAACGTCAGCGGAATTCCGAGAACAATGGAAGAGTTCTGAAGCCTTTTTAAATGTCAGCGGAATTCCGAGAACAATGGAAAAGTTCCGATGCATTTTTAAATGTCAGCGGAATTCTGAGAACAATGGAAGAGTTCCGAAGCATACTTAAACTTCAGCGGAATTCCGAGAACAATGGAAGAGTTTCGAAGCATTTTTAAAAGTCAGCGGAATTCCGAGAACAATAGAAGAGTTGTGAAGCAATTTTAAGAGTCAGCGGAATTCCGAGAACAATGGAAGAGTTCCGAAGCATTTTTTAAAGTCAGCGGAATAACGAGAACAATGGAAGAGTTGTGAAGCATTTTTAAACGTCAGCAGAATTCCGAGAACAATGGAAGAGTTCCGAAGCATACTTAAACTTCAGCAGAATTCCGAGAACAATGGAAGAGTTCTGAAGCATTTTTTAAAGTCAGCGGAATAACGAGAACAATGGAAGAGTTGTGAAGCATTTTTAAACGTCAGCAGAATTCCGAGAACAATGGAAGAGTTCCGAAGCATTTTTAAACGTCAGCAGAATTCCGAGAACAATGGAAGAGTTCCGAAGCATTTTTAAACTTCAGCAGAATTCCGAGAACAATGGAAGAGTTCCGAAGCATTTTTGAACTTCAGCGGAATTTGGAGAACAATGGAAGAGTTCCGAAGCATTTTTAAAAGTCAGCGGAATTCCAAGAACAATGGAAGAGTTGTGAAGCATTTTTAAACATCAGCAGAATTCCGAGAACAATGGAAGAGTTGTGAAGCATTTTTAAACGTCAGCAGAATTCCGAGAACAATGGAAGAGTTCCGAAGCATTTTTAAAAGTCAGCGGAATTCCGAGAACAATGGAAGAGTTGTGAAGCATTTTTAAACGTCAGCAGAATTCCGAGAACAATGGAAGAGTTCCGAAGCATTTTTAAACGTCAGCGGAATTCTGAGATCAATGGAATAGTTCTGAAGAATTTTTAAATGTTAGCGGGATTCCGAGAACAATGGAAGAGTTCCGAAGCATTTTTAAATGTCAGCGGAAATCTGAAAAGAATGGAAGAGTTCCGAAGCATATTTAAACTTCAGCGGAATTCCGAGAACAATGGAAGAGTTCCGAAGCATTTTTAATAGTCAGCGGAATACCGAGAACAATGGAAGAGTTCCGAAGCATTTTTAAATGTCAGCGGAATACCGAGAACAATGGAAGAGTTCCGAAGCATTTTTAAATGTCAGCGGAATTCCGAGAACAATGGAAGAGTTCTGAAGCATTTTTAAACTTCAGCGGAATTCCTGGAACAATGGAAGAGTTCCGAAGCATTTTTAAACTTCACCGGAATTCCGAGAACAATGGAAGAGTTCCGAAGCATTTTAAAACTTCAGCAGAATTCCAAGAACAATGGAAGAGTCCTGAAGCATTTTAAACTTCAGCTGATTTCCGAGAAATGGAAGAGTTCCGAAGCATTTTGAAACGTCAGCGGAAATCCGAGAACAATGGAAGCGTTCCGAAGCATTTTTAAATGTCAGCTGAATTCCGAGAACAATGAAAGAGTTGCGAAGCATTATTAAACGTCAGCGGAATTCTGAGAACAATGGAAGAGTTCCGAAACATTTTTAAACATCAGCGGATTTCCTTCAAGAATGAAGAAGTTCCGAAGAATTTTTAAACTTCAGCAGAATTTGAGGAACAATGGAAGAGTTCCAAAGCATTTTTAAATGTCAGAAGAATTCCGAGAACAATTGAAGAGTTCCAAAGCATTTTTTAACTTCAGCGGAATTCCGAGAACAATGGAAGAGTTCCGAAGCATTTTTAAATGTCAGCAGAATTCCGAGAACAATGTAAGAGTTCCAAAGCATTTTAAAACTTCAGCAGAATTCCAAGAACAATTGAAGTGTTCCGAAGCATTTTTAAACTTCAGCGAAATTTGGAGAACAATCGGAGAGTTCCGAAGCATTTTTAAAGGTCAGCGGAATTCCGAGAACAATGGAAGAGTTGTGAAGCATTTTTAAACGTCAGCGGAATTCCGAGAACAATGGAAGAGTTGCAAAGCATTATTAAACGTCAGCGGAATTCCGAGAACAATGGAAGAGTTCCGAAGCATTTTTAAACTTCAGCATAATTCCGAGAACAATGGAAGAGTTCCGAAGCATTTTAAAACTTCAGCAGAATTCCAAGAACAATGGAAGAGTCCTGAAGCATTTTAAACTTCAGCTGATTTCCGAGAAATGGAAGAGTTCCGAAGCATTTTGAAACGTCAGCGGAAATCCGAGAACAATGGAAGCGTTCCGAAGCATTTTTAATTGTCAGCTGAATTCCGAGAACAATGAAAGAGTTGCGAAGCATTATTAAACGTCAGCGGAATTCTGAGAACAATGGAAGAGTTCCGAAACATTTTTAAACATCAGCGGATTTCCTTCAAGAATGAAGAAGTTCCGAAGAATTTTTAAACTTCAGCAGAATTTGAGGAACAATGGAAGAGTTCCAAAGCATTTTTAAACTTCAGCGGAATTCCGAGAACAATGGAAGAGTTCTGAAGCATTTTTAAACGTCAGCCGAATTCCGAGAACAATGGAAGAGTTCTGAAGCATTTCTAAACGTCAGCGGAATTTTGAAAACAATGGAAGATTTCCGAAGCATTTTTAAAAGTCAGCGGAATTCCGAGAACAATGGAAGAGTAGTGAAGCATTTTTAAACGTCAGCGGAATTCTGAGAACAATGGAATAGTTCTGAAGCATTTTTAAATGTTAGCGGGATTCCGAGAAAAATGGAAGAGTTCCGAAGCATTTTTAATCTTCAGCATAATTCCGAGAACAATGGAAGAGTTCCGAAGCATATTTAAACTTCAGCGGAATTCCGAGAAATATGGAAGAGTTCCGAAGCATTTTTAAATGTCAGCAGAATTCCGAGAACAATGGAAGAGTTCCGAAGCAATCTTAAACTTCAGCGGAATTCCGAGAACAATGGAAGAGTTCCGAAGCATTTTTAAAAGTCAGCGGAATTCCGAGAACAATAGAAGAGTTGTGAAGCATTTTTAAGCGTCAGCGGAATTTGGAGAACAATGGAAGAGTTCCGAAGCATTTTTAAACTTCAGCAGAATTCCGAGAACAATTGGAGAGTTCCGAAGCATTTTTAAATGTCAACAGAATTCCGAGAACAATGGAAGAGTTCCGAAGCATTTTTAAACATGAGCAGAATTCCGAGAACAATGGAAGAGATTTTAAGCATTTTTAAACTTCAGCGGAATTCCGAGAACAATAGAAGAGTTCCGAAGCATTTTTAAACTTCAGCGGAATTAAGAGTACAATGGAAGAGTTCCGAAGCATTTTTAAACATGAGCAGAATTCCGAGAACAATGGAAGAGTTTTTAAGCATTTTTAAACTTCAGCGGAATTCCGAGAACAATAGAAGAGTTCTGAAGCATTTTTAAACGTCAATGGATTTTTGAAAACAATGGAAGATTTCCGAAGCATTTTTAAACGTCAGCGGAATTTGGAGAACAATCGAAGAGTTCCGAAGCATTTTTAAAGGTCAGCGGAATTCCGAGAACAATGGAAGAGTTGTGAAGCATTTTTAAACGTCAGCAGAATTCCGAGAACAATGGAAGAGTTGCAAAGCATTATTAAACATCAGCGGAATTCCGAGAACAATGAAAGAGTTCCGAAGCATTTTTAAATTTCAACGGAATTCCGAGAACAATGGAAGAGTTCCGAAGCATTTTAAAACTTCAGCAGAATTCCAAGAACAATGGTATAGTCCTGAAGCATTTTAAACTTCAGCTGATTTCCGAGAAATGGAAGAGTTCCGATGCTTTTTGAAACGTCAGCCAAAATCCGAAAAAAATGGAAGAGTTCCGAAGCATTTTTAAACTTCAGCGGAATTCCTTGAACAATGAAAGTGTTGCGAAGCATTATTAAATGTCATCGGAATGCCAAGAACAATGGAAGAGTTCCGAAGTATTTTTAAATGTCAGCTGAATTCCGAGAACAATGAAAGAGTTGCGAAGCATTATTAAACGTCAGCGGAATTCTGAGAACAATGGAAGAGTTCCGAAATATTTTTAAACATCAGCGGATTTCCTTCAAGAATGAAAGAGTTCGTAGAATTTTTAAACTTCAGCAGAATTTGAGGAACAATGGAAGAGTTCCAAAGCATTTTTAAACTTCAGCAGAAATCCGGGTACAATGGAAGAGTTTCAAAGCATTTTTAAACTTCAGCAGAATTCGGAGAACAATAGAAGAGTTCCGAAGCATTTTTAAACGTCAGCAGAATTCCGAGAACAATTGAAGAGTTCCAAAGCATTTTTAAACTTCAGCGGAATTCCGAGAACAATGGAAGAGTTCCAAAGCATTTTTAAATGTCAGCAGAATTCCGAGAACAATGTAAGAGTTCCAAAGCATTTTAAAACTTCAGCAGAATTCCAAGAACAATTGAAGTGTTCTGAAGCATTTTTAAACGTCAGCGGAATTGCGAGAACAATGGAAGAGTTCTAAAGCATTTTTAAACATCAGCGGAATGCCGAGAACAATGCAAGATTTCCGAAGCATTTTTAAACATGAGCAGAATTCCGAGAACAATGGAAGAGTTTTTAAGCATTTTTAAACTTCAGCGGAATTCCGAGAACAATAGAAGAGTTCTGAAGCATTTTTAAACGTCAATGGATTTTTGAAAACAATGGAAGATTTCCGAAACATTTTTAAATGTCAGCGGAATTTGGAGAACAATCGAAGAGTTCCGAAGCATTTTTAAAGGTCAGCGGAATTCCGAGAACAATGGAAGAGTTGTGAAGCATTTTTAAACGTCAGCAGAATTCCGAGAACAATGGAAGAGTTGCAAAGCATTATTAAACATCAGCGGAATTCCGAGAACAATGAAAGAGTTCCGAAGCATTTTTAAATTTCAACGGAATTCCGAGAACAATGGAAGAGTTCCGAAGCATTTTAAAACTTCAGCAGAATTCCAAGAACAATGGTATAGTCCTGAAGCATTTTAAACTTCAGCTGATTTCCGAGAAATGGAAGAGTTCCGATGCTTTTTGAAACGTCAGCCGAAATCCGAAAAAAATGGAAGAGTTCCGAAGCATTTTTAAACTTCAGCGGAATTCCTTGAACAATGAAAGTGTTACGAAGCATTATTAAATGTCATCGGAATGCCAAGAACAATGGAAGAGTTCCGAAGTATTTTTAAATGTCAGCTGAATTCCGAGAACAATGAAAGAGTTGCGAAGCATTATTAAACGTCAGCGGAATTCTGAGAACAATGGAAGAGTTCCGAAATATTTTTAAACATCAGCGGATTTCCTTCAAGAATGAAAGAGTTCCGTAGAATTTTTAAACTTCAGCAGAATTTGAGGAACAATGGAAGAGTTCCAAAGCATTTTTAAACTTCAGCAGAAATCCGGGTACAATGGAAGAGTTTCAAAGCATTTTTAAACTTCAGCAGAATTCGGAGAACAATAGAAGAGTTCCGAAGCATTTTTAAACGTCAGCAGAATTCCGAGAACAACTGAAGAGTTCCAAAGCATTTTTAAACTTCAGCGGAATTCCGAGAACAATGGAAGAGTTCCGAAGCATTTTTAAATGTCAGCAGAATTCCGAGAACAATGTAAGAGTTCCAAAGCATTTTAAAACTTCAGCAGAATTCCAAGAACAATTGAAGTGTTCTGAAGCATTTTTAAACGTCAGCGGAATTGCGAGAACAATGGAAGAGTTCTAAAGCATTTTTAAACATCAGCGGAATGCCGAGAACAATGCAAGATTTCCGAAGCATTTTTAAACATGAGCAGAATTCCGAGAACAATCGAAGAGAATTTAAGCATTTTTAAACTTCAGCGGAATTCCGAGAACAATAGAAGAGTTCCGAAGCATTTTTAAACTTCACCCGAATTCTGAGAACAATGGAAGAGTTCCGAAGCATTTTTAAAAGTCAGCGGAATTCCGAGAACAATGGAAGAGTTGTGAAGCATTTTTAAACGTCAGCAGAATTCCGAGAACAATGGAAGAGTTCCGAAGCATTTTTAAACGTCAGCAGAATTCCGAGAACAATGGAAGAGTTCCGAAGCATTTTTAAACTTCAGCAGAATTCCGAGAACAATGGAAGAGTTCCGAAGCATTTTTGAACTTCAGCGGAATTTGGAGAACAATGGAAGAGTTCCGAAGCATTTTTAAAAGTCAGCGGAATTCCAAGAACAATGGAAGAGTTGTGAAGCATTTTTAAACATCAGCAGAATTCCGAGAACAATGGAAGAGTTGTGAAGCATTTTTAAACGTCAGCAGAATTCCGAGAACAATGGAAGAGTTCCGAAGCATTTTTAAAAGTCAGCGGAATTCCGAGAACAATGGAAGAGTTGTGAAGCATTTTTAAACGTCAGCAGAATTCCGAGAACAATGGAAGAGTTCCGAAGCATTTTTAAACGTCAGCGGAATTCTGAGATCAATGGAATAGTTCTGAAGAATTTTTAAATGTTAGCGGGATTCCGAGAACAATGGAAGAGTTCCGAAGCATTTTTAAATGTCAGCGGAAATCTGAAAACAATGGAAGAGTTCCGAAGCATATTTAAACTTCAGCGGAATTCCGAGAACAATGGAAGAGTTCCGAAGCATTTTTAATAGTCAGCGGAATACCGAGAACAATGGAAGAGTTCCGAAGCATTTTTAAATGTCAGCGGAATACCGAGAACAATGGAAGAGTTCCGAAGCATTTTTAAATGTCAGCGGAATTCCGAGAACAATGGAAGAGTTCTGAAGCATTTTTAAACTTCAGCGGAATTCCTGGAACAATGGAAGAGTTCCGAAGCATTTTTAAACTTCAAAACTTCAGCGGAATTCTTAGAACAATGGAAGAGTTCCAAAGCATTTTTAAAAGTCAGCAGAATTCCGAGAACAATAGAAGGGTACCAAAGCATGTTTAAACTTCAGCGGAATTCTGAGAACAATGTAAGCGTTCCGAAGCATTTTTAAACTTCACCACAATTCCGAGAACAATGGAAGAGTTCCGAAGCATTTTTAAACGTCAGCGGAATTCCGAGAACAATGGAAGAGTTCTGAAGCATTTTTAAACTTCAGCGGAATTTTGAAAACAATGGAAGATTTCCGAAGCATTTTTAAACGTCAGCGGAATTCTGCGAACACTGGAAAAGTTCCGAAGCATTTTTAAACTTCAGCAGAATTTGGAGAACAATCGAAGAGTTCCGAGGCATTTTTAAAAGTCAGCGGAATTCCGAGAACAATTTAAGAGTTGTGAAGCATTTTTAAGCGTCAGCGGAATTCCGAGAACAATGGAAGAGTTCCGAAGCATTCTTAAACTTCAGCGGAATTCCGAGAACAATGGAAGAGTTCCGAAGCATTTTTAAAAGTCAGCGGAATTCCGAGAACAATAGAAGAGTTCAGAAGCATTTTTAAACTTCAGCAGAATTCCTGGATCAATGGAAGAGTTCCGAAGCATTTATAAACTTCTGCGGAATTTGGAGAACAATCGAAGAGTTCCGAAGCATTTTTAAAAGTCAGCGGAATTCCTAGAACACTGGAAGAGTTCCGAAGCATTTTTAAACTTCAGCGGAATTTGGAGAACAATCTAACAGTTCCGAAGCATTTTTAAAAGTCAGCGGAATTCCAAGAACAATGGAAGAGTTGTGAAGCATTTTTAAACGTCAGCGGAATTCCGAGAACAATGGAAGAGTTCCGAAGCATTTTTAAACGTCAGCGGAATTCCGAGAACAATGGAAGAGTTCTGAAGCCTTTTTAAATGTCAGCGGAATTCCGAGAACAATGGAAGAGTTCCGAAGCATTTTTAAACGTCAGCGGAATTCCGAGAACAATAGAAGAGTTGTGAAGCATTTTTAAGCGTCAGCGGAATTCCGAGAACAATGGAAGAGTTCCAAAGCATTTTTAAACTTCAGCCGAATTCTGAGAACAATGGTAGAGTTCTGAAGCATTCTTAAATTTCAGCGGAATTCTGAGAACAATGGAAGAGTTTTGAAGCAATTTTAAGCGTCAGCGGAATTCCGACAACAATGGAAGAGTTCAGAAGCATTTTTAAAAGTCAGCGGAATTGTGAGAAAAATAGAAGAGTTGTGAAGCATTTTTAAGCGTCAGCGGAATTCCGAGAACAATGGAAGAGTTCCGAAGCATTCTTAAACTTCAGCAGAATTCCGAGAACAATGGAAGAGTTCCGAAGAATTTTTAAAAGTCAGCGGAATTCCGAGAACAATAGAAGAGTTCCGAAGCATTTTTAAACTTCAGCAGAATTCCTGGATCAATGGAAGAGTTTCGAAGCATTTTTAAAAGTCAGCAGAATTCCGAGAACAATAGAAGGGTACCAAAGCATGTTTAAACTTCAGCGGAATTCTGAGAACAATGTAAGAGTTCCGAAGCATTTTTAAACTTCACCGGAATTCCGAGAACAATGGAAGAGTTCCGAAGCATTTTTAAACGTCAGCGGAATTTTGAAAACAATGGAAGATTTCCGAAGCATTTTTAAACTTCAGCAGAATTCCTGGATCAATGGAAGAGTTCCGAAGCATTTTTAAAAGTCAGCAGAATTCCGAGAACAATAGAAGGGTACCAAAGCATGTTTAATCTTCATCGGAATTCTGAGAACAATGTAAGAGTTCCGAAGCATTTTTAAACTTCACCGGAATTCCGAGAACAATGGAAGAGTTCTGAAGCATTTTTAAACGTCAGCGGAATTTTGAAAACAATGGAAGATTTCCGAAGCATTTTTAAACGTCAGCAGAATTCTGCAAACACTGGAAGAGTTCCGAAGCATTTTTAAACTTCAGCGGAATTTGGAGAACAATCGAAGAGTTCCGAAGCATTTTTAAAAGTCAGCGGAATTCCGAGAACACTGGAAGAGTTCCGAAGCATTTTCAAACTTCAGCGGAATTTGGAGAACAATCAAAGAGTTCCGAAGCATTTTTAAAAGTCAGCGGAATTCCGAGAATAATGGAAGAGTTGTGAAGCATTTTTAAACGTCAGCGGAATTCCGAGAACAATGGAAGAGTTCCGAAGCATTTTTAAATGTCAGCGGAATTCCGAGAACAATGGAAGAGTTCTGAAGCATTTTTAAACGTCAGCGGATTTTGAAAACAATGGAAGATTTCCGAAGCATTTTTAAACGTCAGCGGAATTTGGAGAACAATCGAAGAGTTCCGAAGCATTTTTAAACTTCAACGGAATTTGGAGAACAATGGAAGAGTTCAGAAGCATTTTTAAAAGTCAGCGGAATTCCGAGAACAATGGAAGAGTTGTGAAGCATTTTTAAACGACAGCGGAATTCCGAGAACAATGGAAGAGTTCCGAAGCATTTTTAAACGTCAGCAGAATTCCAAGAACAATGCAAGAGTTCTGAAGCCTTTTTAAATGTCAGCGGAATTCCGAGAACAATGGAAGGGTACCAAAGCATGTTTAAACTTCAGCGGAATTCTGAGAACAATGTAAGAGTTCCGAAGCATTTTTAAACTTCACCGGAATTCCGAGAACAATGGAAGATTTCCGAAGCATTTTTAAACGTCAGCGGAATTCTGCGAACACTGGAAGAGTTCCGAAGCATTTTTAAACTTCAGCGGAATTTGGAGAACAATCGAAGAGTTCCGAAGCATTTTTAAAAGTCAGCGGAATTCCGAGAACACTGGAAGAGTTCCGAAGCATTTTTAAACTTCAGCGGAATTTGGAGAACAATCGAAGAGTTCCGAAGCATTTTTAAAAGTCAGCGGAATTCCGAGAACAATGGAAGAGTTCCGAAGCATTTTTAAACGTCAGCGGAATTCCGAGAACAATGGAAGAGTTCTGAAGCATTTTTAAAAGTCAGCGGAATTCTGAGAACAATAGAAGAGTTGTGAAGCATTTTTAAGCGTCAGCGGAATTCCGAGAACAATGGAAGAATTCCGAAGCATTTTTAAACTTCAAAACTTCAGCGGAATTCTTAGAACAATGGAAGAGTTCCGAAGCATTTTTAAACTTCAGCGGAATTTGGAGAACAATCGAAGAGTTCCGAAGCATTTTTAAAAGTCAGCGGAATTCCGAGAACAATGGAAGCTTTGTGAAGCATTTTTAAACGTCAGCGGAATTCCGAGAACAATGGAAGAGTTCCGAAGCATTTTTAAACGTCAGCGGAATTCCGAGAACAATGGAAGAGTTCTGAAGCCTTTTTAAATGTCAGCGGAATTCCGAGAACAATGGAAAAGTTCCGATGCATTTTTAAATGTCAGCGGAATTCTGAGAACAATGGAAGAGTTCCGAAGCATACTTAAACTTCAGCGGAATTCCGAGAACAATGGAAGAGTTTCGAAGCATTTTTAAAAGTCAGCGGAATTCCGAGAACAATAGAAGAGTTGTGAAGCAATTTTAAGAGTCAGCGGAATTCCGAGAACAATGGAAGAGTTCCGAAGCATTTTTAAACGTCAGCAGAATTCCGAGAACAATGGAAGAGTTCCGAAGCATTTTTAAACTTCAGCAGAATTCCGAGAACAATGGAAGAGTTCCGAAGCATTTTTGAACTTCAGCGGAATTTGGAGAACAATGGAAGAGTTCCGAAGCATTTTTAAAAGTCAGCGGAATTCCAAGAACAATGGAAGAGTTGTGAAGCATTTTTAAACATCAGCAGAATTCCGAGAACAATGGAAGAGTTGTGAAGCATTTTTAAACGTCAGCAGAATTCCGAGAACAATGGAAGAGTTCCGAAGCATTTTTAAAAGTCAGCGGAATTCCGAGAACAATGGAAGAGTTGTGAAGCATTTTTAAACGTCAGCAGAATTCCGAGAACAATGGAAGAGTTCCGAAGCATTTTTAAACGTCAGCGGAATTCTGAGATCAATGGAATAGTTCTGAAGAATTTTTAAATGTTAGCGGGATTCCGAGAACAATGGAAGAGTTCCGAAGCATTTTTAAATGTCAGCGGAAATCTGAAAACAATGGAAGAGTTCCGAAGCATATTTAAACTTCAGCGGAATTCCGAGAACAATGGAAGAGTTCCGAAGCATTTTTAATAGTCAGCGGAATACCGAGAACAATGGAAGAGTTCCGAAGCATTTTTAAATGTCAGCGGAATACCGAGAACAATGGAAGAGTTCCGAAGCATTTTTAAATGTCAGCGGAATTCCGAGAACAATGGAAGAGTTCTGAAGCATTTTTAAACTTCAGCGGAATTCCTGGAACAATGGAAGAGTTCCGAAGCATTTTTAAACTTCAAAACTTCAGCGGAATTCTTAGAACAATGGAAGAGTTCCAAAGCATTTTTAAAAGTCAGCAGAATTCCGAGAACAATAGAAGGGTACCAAAGCATGTTTAAACTTCAGCGGAATTCTGAGAACAATGTAAGCGTTCCGAAGCATTTTTAAACTTCACCACAATTCCGAGAACAATGGAAGAGTTCCGAAGCATTTTTAAACGTCAGCGGAATTCCGAGAACAATGGAAGAGTTCTGAAGCATTTTTAAACTTCAGCGGAATTTTGAAAACAATGGAAGATTTCCGAAGCATTTTTAAACGTCAGCGGAATTCTGCGAACACTGGAAAAGTTCCGAAGCATTTTTAAACTTCAGCAGAATTTGGAGAACAATCGAAGAGTTCCGAGGCATTTTTAAAAGTCAGCGGAATTCCGAGAACAATTTAAGAGTTGTGAAGCATTTTTAAGCGTCAGCGGAATTCCGAGAACAATGGAAGAGTTCCGAAGCATTCTTAAACTTCAGCGGAATTCCGAGAACAATGGAAGAGTTCCGAAGCATTTTTAAAAGTCAGCGGAATTCCGAGAACAATAGAAGAGTTCAGAAGCATTTTTAAACTTCAGCAGAATTCCTGGATCAATGGAAGAGTTCCGAAGCATTTATAAACTTCTGCGGAATTTGGAGAACAATCGAAGAGTTCCGAAGCATTTTTAAATGTCAGCGGAATTCCTAGAACACTGGAAGAGTTCCGAAGCATTTTTAAACTTCAGCGGAATTTGGAGAACAATCTAACAGTTCCGAAGCATTTTTAAAAGTCAGCGGAATTCCAAGAACAATGGAAGAGTTGTGAAGCATTTTTAAACGTCAGCGGAATTCCGAGAACAATGGAAGAGTTCCGAAGCATTTTTAAACGTCAGCGGAATTCCGAGAACAATGGAAGAGTTCTGAAGCCTTTTTAAATGTCAGCGGAATTCCGAGAACAATGGAAGAGTTCCGAAGCATTTTTAAACGTCAGCGGAATTCCGAGAACAATAGAAGAGTTGTGAAGCATTTTTAAGCGTCAGCGGAATTCCGAGAACAATGGAAGAGTTCCAAAGCATTTTTAAACTTCAGCCGAATTCTGAGAACAATGGTAGAGTTCTGAAGCATTCTTAAATTTCAGCGGAATTCTGAGAACAATGGAAGAGTTTTGAAGCAATTTTAAGCGTCAGCGGAATTCCGACAACAATGGAAGAGTTCAGAAGCATTTTTAAAAGTCAGCGGAATTGTGAGAAAAATAGAAGAGTTGTGAAGCATTTTTAAGCGTCAGCGGAATTCCGAGAACAATGGAAGAGTTCCGAAGCATTCTTAAACTTCAGCAGAATTCCGAGAACAATGGAAGAGTTCCGAAGAATTTTTAAAAGTCAGCGGAATTCCGAGAACAATAGAAGAGTTCCGAAGCATTTTTAAACTTCAGCAGAATTCCTGGATCAATGGAAGAGTTTCGAAGCATTTTTAAAAGTCAGCAGAATTCCGAGAACAATAGAAGGGTACCAAAGCATGTTTAAACTTCAGCGGAATTCTGAGAACAATGTAAGAGTTCCGAAGCATTTTTAAACTTCACCGGAATTCCGAGAACAATGGAAGAGTTCCGAAGCATTTTTAAACGTCAGCGGAATTTTGAAAACAATGGAAGATTTCCGAAGCATTTTTAAACTTCAGCAGAATTCCTGGATCAATGGAAGAGTTCCGAAGCATTTTTAAAAGTCAGCAGAATTCCGAGAACAATAGAAGGGTACCAAAGCATGTTTAAACTTCATCGGAATTCTGAGAACAATGTAAGAGTTCCGAAGCATTTTTAAACTTCACCGGAATTCCGAGAACAATGGAAGAGTTCTGAAGCATTTTTAAACGTCAGCGGAATTTTGAAAACAATGGAAGATTTCCGAAGCATTTTTAAACGTCAGCAGAATTCTGCAAACACTGGAAGAGTTCCGAAGCATTTTTAAACTTCAGCGGAATTTGGAGAACAATCGAAGAGTTCCGAAGCATTTTTAAAAGTCAGCGGAATTCCGAGAACACTGGAAGAGTTCCGAAGCATTTTCAAACTTCAGCGGAATTTGGAGAACAATCAAAGAGTTCCGAAGCATTTTTAAAAGTCAGCGGAATTCCGAGAATAATGGAAGAGTTGTGAAGCATTATTAAACGTCAGCGGAATTCCGAGAACAATGGAAGAGTTCCGAAGCATTTTTAAATGTCAGCGGAATTCCGAGAACAATGGAAGAGTTCTGAAGCATTTTTAAACGTCAGCGGATTTTGAAAACAATGGAAGATTTCCGAAGCATTTTTAAACGTCAGCGGAATTTGGAGAACAATCGAAGAGTTCCGAAGCATTTTTAAACTTCAACGGAATTTGGAGAACAATGGAAGAGTTCAGAAGCATTTTTAAAAGTCAGCGGAATTCCGAGAACAATGGAAGAGTTGTGAAGCATTTTTAAACGACAGCGGAATTCCGAGAACAATGGAAGAGTTCCGAAGCATTTTTAAACGTCAGCAGAATTCCAAGAACAATGCAAGAGTTCTGAAGCCTTTTTAAATGTCAGCGGAATTCCGAGAACAATGGAAGGGTACCAAAGCATGTTTAAACTTCAGCGGAATTCTGAGAACAATGTAAGAGTTCCGAAGCATTTTTAAACTTCACCGGAATTCCGAGAACAATGGAAGATTTCCGAAGCATTTTTAAACGTCAGCGGAATTCTGCGAACACTGGAAGAGTTCCGAAGCATTTTTAAACTTCAGCGGAATTTGGAGAACAATCGAAGAGTTCCGAAGCATTTTTAAAAGTCAGCGGAATTCCGAGAACACTGGAAGAGTTCCGAAGCATTTTTAAACTTCAGCGGAATTTGGAGAACAATCGAAGAGTTCCGAAGCATTTTTAAAAGTCAGCGGAATTCCGAGAACAATGGAAGAGTTCCGAAGCATTTTTAAACGTCAGCGGAATTCCGAGAACAATGGAAGAGTTCTGAAGCATTTTTAAAAGTCAGCGGAATTCTGAGAACAATAGAAGAGTTGTGAAGCATTTTTAAGCGTCAGCGGAATTCCGAGAACAATGGAAGAATTCCGAAGCATTTTTAAACTTCAAAACTTCAGCGGAATTCTTAGAACAATGGAAGAGTTCCGAAGCATTTTTAAACTTCAGCGGAATTTGGAGAACAATCGAAGAGTTCCGAAGCATTTTTAAAAGTCAGCGGAATTCCGAGAACAATGGAAGCTTTGTGAAGCATTTTTAAACGTCAGCGGAATTCCGAGAACAATGGAAGAGTTCCGAAGCATTTTTAAACGTCAGCGGAATTCCGAGAACAATGGAAGAGTTCTGAAGCCTTTTTAAATGTCAGCGGAATTCCGAGAACAATGGAAAAGTTCCGATGCATTTTTAAATGTCAGCGGAATTCTGAGAACAATGGAAGAGTTCCGAAGCATACTTAAACTTCAGCGGAATTCCGAGAACAATGGAAGAGTTTCGAAGCATTTTTAAAAGTCAGCGGAATTCCGAGAACAATAGAAGAGTTGTGAAGCAATTTTAAGAGTCAGCGGAATTCCGAGAACAATGGAAGAGTTCCGAAGCATTTTTAAACGTCAGCGGAATTCCGAGAACAATGGAAGAGTTCTGAAGCATTTTTAAAAGTCAGCGGAATTCTGAGAACAATAGAAGAGTTGTGAAGCATTTTTAAGCGTCAGCGGAATTCCGAGAACAATGGAAGAGTTCTGAAGCCTTTTTAAATGTCAGCGGAATTCCGAGAACAATGGAAGAGTTCCGAAGCATTTTTAAATGTCAGCGGAATTCTGAGAACAATGGAAGAGTTCCGAAGCATTTTTAAACTTCAGCAGAATTCCGAGAACAATCGAAGAGTTCCGAAGCATACTTAAACTTCAGCAGAATTCCGAGAACAATGGAAGAGTTCTGAAGCATTTTTTAAAGTCAGCGGAATAACGAGAACAATGGAAGAGTTGTGAAGCATTTTTAAACGTCAGTGGAATTCCAAGAACAATGGAAGAGTTGTGAAGCATTTTTAAACGTCAACGGAATTCCGAGAACAATGGAAGAGTTCCGAAGCATTTTTAAATGTCAGCGGAATTCCGAGAACAATGGAAGAGTTCTGAAGCATTTTTAAACGTCAGCGGATTTTGAAAACAATGGAAGATTTCCGAAGCATTTTTAAACGTCAGCGGAATTTGGAGAACAATCGAAGAGTTCCGAAGCATTTTTAAACTTCAACGGAATTTGGAGAACAATGGAAGAGTTCAGAAGCATTTTTAAAAGTCAGCGGAATTCTGAGAACAATAGAAGAGTTGTGAAGCATTTTTAAGCGTCAGCGGAATTCCGAGAACAATGGAAGAATTCCGAAGCATTTTTAAACTTCAAAACTTCAGCGGAATTCTTAGAACAATGGAAGAGTTCCAAAGCATTTTTAAAAGTCAGCAGAATTCCGAGAACAAAAGAAGGGTACCAAAGCATGTTTAAACTTCAGCGGAATTCTTAGAACAATGTAAGCGTTCCGAAGCATTTTTAAACTTCACCGCAATTCCGAGAACAATGGAAGAGTTCCGAAGCATTTTTAAACGTCAGTGGAATTCCGAGAACAATGGAAGAGTTCCGAAGCATTTTTAAACGTCAGCGGAATTCCGAGAACAATGGAAGAGTTCCGAAGCATTTTTAAATGTAAGCGGAATTCTGAGAACAATGGAAGAGTTCCGAAGCATTTTTAAACTTCAGCAGAATTCCGAGAACAATGGAAGAGTTCCGAAGCATACTTAAACTTCAGCGGAATTCCGAGAACAATGGAAGAGTTTCGAAGCATTTTTAAAAGTCAGCGGAATTCCGAGAACAATAGAAGAGTTGTGAAGCAATTTTAAGAGTCAGCGGAATTCCGAGAACAATGGAAGATTTCCGAAGCATTTTTAAACGTCAGCGGAATTCCGAGAACAATGGAAGAGTTCCGAAGCATTTTTAAACGTCAGCGGAATTCCGAGAACAATGGAAGAGTTCTGAAGCCTTTTTAAATGTCAGCGGAATTCCGAGAACAATGGAAAAGTTCCGATGCATTTTTAAATGTCAGCGGAATTCTGAGAACAATGGAAGAGTTCCGAAGCATACTTAAACTTCAGCGGAATTCCGAGAACAATGGAAGAGTTTCGAAGCATTTTTAAAAGTCAGCGGAATTCCGAGAACAATAGAAGAGTTGTGAAGCAATTTTAAGAGTCAGCGGAATTCCGAGAACAATGGAAGAGTTCCGAAGCATTTTTAAACGTCAGCGGAATTCCGAGAACAATGGAAGAGTTCTGAAGCATTTTTAAAAGTCAGCGGAATTCTGAGAACAATAGAAGAGTTGTGAAGCATTTTTAAGCGTCAGCGGAATTCCGAGAACAATGGAAAAGTTCCGAAGCATTTTTAAATGTCAGCGGAATTCTGAGAACAATGGAAGAGTTCCGAAGCATTTTTAAACTTCAGCAGAATTCCGAGAACAATGGAAGAGTTCCGAAGCATACTTAAACTTCAGCGGAATTCCGAGAACAATGGAAGAGTTTCGAAGCATTTTTAAAAGTCAGCGGAATTCCGAGAACAATAGAAGAGTTGTGAAGCAATTTTAAGAGTCAGCGGAATTCCGAGAACAATGGAAGAGTTCCGAAGCATTTTTAAACGTCAGCGGAATTCCGAGAACAATGGAAGAGTTCTGAAGCATTTTTAAAAGTTAGCGGAATTCTGAGAACAATAGAAGAGTTGTGAAGCATTTTTAAGCGTCAGCGGAATTCCGAGAACAATGGAAGAATTCCGAAGCATTTTTAAACTTCAAAACTTCAGCGGAATTCTTAGAACAATGGAAGAGTTCCAAAGCATTTTTAAAAGTCAGCAGAATTCCAAGAACAATAGAAGGGTACCAAAGCATGTTTAAACTTCAGCGGAATTCTGAGAACAATGTAAGCGTTCCGAAGCATTTTTAAACTTCACCGCAATTCCGAGAACAATGGAAGAGTTCCGAAGCATTTTTAAACGTCAGCGGAATTCCGAGAACAATGGAAGAGTTCCGAAGCATTTTTAAACGTCAGCGGAATTCCGAGAACAATGGAAGAGTTCCGAAGCATTTTTAAATGTAAGCGGAATTCTGAGAACAATGGAAGAGTTCCGAATCATTTTTAAACTTCAGCAGAATTCCGAGAACAATGGAAGAGTTCCGAAGCATACTTAAACTTCAGCGGAATTCCGAGAACAATGGAAGAGTTTCGAAGCATTTTTAAAAGTCAGCGGAATTCCGAGAACAATAGAAGAGTTGTGAAGCAATTTTAAGAGTCAGCGGAATTCCGAGAACAATGGAAGAGTTCCGAAGCATTTTTAAACGTCAGCGGAATTCCGAGAACAATGGAAGAGTTCCGAAGCATTTTTAAACTTCAGCGGAATTTGGAGAACAATCGAAGAGTTCCGAAGCATTTTTAAAAGTCAGCGGAATTCCGAGAACAATGGAAGAGTTCTGAAGCATTTTTAAACGTCAGCGGATTTTGAAAACAATGGAAGATTTCCGAAGCATTTTTAAACGTCAGCGGAATTTGGAGAACAATCGAAGAGTTCCGAAGCATTTTTAAACTTCAACGGAATTTGGAGAACAATGGAAGAGTTCAGAAGCATTTTTAAAAGTCAGCGGAATTCTGAGAACAATAGAAGAGTTGTGAAGCATTTTTAAGCGTCAGCGGAATTCCGAGAACAATGGAAGAATTCCGAAGCATTTTTAAACTTCAAAACTTCAGCGGAATTCTTAGAACAATGGAAGAGTTCCAAAGCATTTTTAAAAGTCAGCAGAATTCCGAGAACAAAAGAAGGGTACCAAAGCATGTTTAAACTTCAGCGGAATTCTTAGAACAATGTAAGCGTTCCGAAGCATTTTTAAACTTCACCGCAATTCCGAGAACAATGGAAGAGTTCCGAAGCATTTTTAAACGTCAGTGGAATTCCGAGAACAATGGAAGAGTTCCGAAGCATTTTTAAACGTCAGCGGAATTCCGAGAACAATGGAAGAGTTCCGAAGCATTTTTAAATGTAAGCGGAATTCTGAGAACAATGGAAGAGTTCCGAAGCATTTTTAAACTTCAGCAGAATTCCGAGAACAATGGAAGAGTTCCGAAGCATACTTAAACTTCAGCGGAATTCCGAGAACAATGGAAGAGTTTCGAAGCATTTTTAAAAGTCAGCGGAATTCCGAGAACAATAGAAGAGTTGTGAAGCAATTTTAAGAGTCAGCGGAATTCCGAGAACAATGGAAGATTTCCGAAGCATTTTTAAACGTCAGCGGAATTCCGAGAACAATGGAAGAGTTCCGAAGCATTTTTAAACTTCAGCGGAATTTGGAGAACAATCG
Organism: Phyllobates terribilis; assembly: GCF_046119375.1. Lineage (NCBI taxonomy): Eukaryota > Metazoa > Chordata > Amphibia > Anura > Dendrobatidae > Phyllobates > Phyllobates terribilis. Next base: position 5,400,014 of record NW_027362788.1, on the reverse strand, counting down.
AAGAGTTCCGAAGCATTTTTAAAAGTCAGCGGAATTCCGAGAACAATGGAAGCTTTGTGAAGCATTTTTAAACGTCAGCGGAATTCCGAGAACAATGGAAGAGTTCCGAAGCATTTTTAAACGTCAGCGGAATTCCGAGAACAATGGAAGAGTTCTGAAGCCTTTTTAAATGTCAGCGGAATTCCGAGAACAATGGAAAAGTTCCGATGCATTTTTAAATGTCAGCGGAATTCTGAGAACAATGGAAGAGTTCCGAAGCATACTTAAACTTCAGCGGAATTCCGAGAACAATGGAAGAGTTTCGAAGCATTTTTAAAAGTCAGCGGAATTCCGAGAACAATAGAAGAGTTGTGAAGCAATTTTAAGAGTCAGCGGAATTCCGAGAACAATGGAAGAGTTCCGAAGCATTTTTAAACGTCAGCGGAATTCCGAGAACAATGGAAGAGTTCTGAAGCATTTTTAAAAGTCAGCGGAATTCTGAGAACAATAGAAGAGTTGTGAAGCATTTTTAAGCGTCAGCGGAATTCCGAGAACAATGGAAAAGTTCCGAAGCATTTTTAAATGTCAGCGGAATTCTGAGAACAATGGAAGAGTTCCGAAGCATTTTTAAACTTCAGCAGAATTCCGAGAACAATGGAAGAGTTCCGAAGCATACTTAAACTTCAGCGGAATTCCGAGAACAATGGAAGAGTTTCGAAGCATTTTTAAAAGTCAGCGGAATTCCGAGAACAATAGAAGAGTTGTGAAGCAATTTTAAGAGTCAGCGGAATTCCGAGAACAATGGAAGAGTTCCGAAGCATTTTTAAACGTCAGCGGAATTCCGAGAACAATGGAAGAGTTCTGAAGCATTTTTAAAAGTTAGCGGAATTCTGAGAACAATAGAAGAGTTGTGAAGCATTTTTAAGCGTCAGCGGAATTCCGAGAACAATGGAAGAATTCCGAAGCATTTTTAAACTTCAAAACTTCAGCGGAATTCTTAGAACAATGGAAGAGTTCCAAAGCATTTTTAAAAGTCAGCAGAATTCCAAGAACAATAGAAGGGTACCAAAGCATGTTTAAACTTCAGCGGAATTCTGAGAACAATGTAAGCGTTCCGAAGCATTTTTAAACTTCACCGCAATTCCGAGAACAATGGAAGAGTTCCGAAGCATTTTTAAACGTCAGCGGAATTCCGAGAACAATGGAAGAGTTCCGAAGCATTTTTAAACGTCAGCGGAATTCCGAGAACAATGGAAGAGTTCCGAAGCATTTTTAAATGTAAGCGGAATTCTGAGAACAATGGAAGAGTTCCGAAGCATTTTTAAACTTCAGCAGAATTCCGAGAACAATGGAAGAGTTCCGAAGCATACTTAAACTTCAGCGGAATTCCGAGAACAATGGAAGAGTTTCGAAGCATTTTTAAAAGTCAGCGGAATTCCGAGAACAATAGAAGAGTTGTGAAGCAATTTTAAGAGTCAGCGGAATTCCGAGAACAATGGAAGAGTTCCGAAGCATTTTTAAACGTCAGCGGAATTCCGAGAACAATGGAAGAGTTCCGAAGCATTTTTAAACTTCAGCGGAATTTGGAGAACAATCGAAGAGTTCCGAAGCATTTTTAAAAGTCAGCGGAATTCCGAGAACAATGGAAGCTTTGTGAAGCATTTTTAAACGTCAGCGGAATTCTGAGAACAATGGAAGAGTTCCGAAGCATTTTTAAACGTCAGCGGAATTCCGAGAACAATGGAAGAGTTCTGAAGCCTTTTTAAATGTCAGCGGAATTCCGAGAACAATGGAAAAGTTCCGAAGCATTTTTAAATGTCAGCGGAATTCTGAGAACAATGGAAGAGTTCCGAAGCATTTTTAAACTTCAGCAGAATTCCGAGAACAATGGAAGAGTTCCGAAGCATCCTTAAACTTCAGCGGAATTCCGAGAACAATGGAAGAGTTTCGAAGCATTTTTAAAAGTCAGCGGAATTCCGAGAACAATAGAAGAGTTGTGAAGCAATTTTAAGAGTCAGCGGAATTCCGAGAACAATGGAAGAGTTCCGAAGCATTTTTAAACGTCAGCGGAATTCCGAGAACAATGGAAGAGTTCTGAAGCATTTTTAAAAGTCAGCGGAATTCTGAGAACAATAGAAGAGTTGTGAAGCATTTTTAAGCGTCAGCGGAATTCCGAGAACAATGGAAGAATTCCGAAGCATTTTTAAACTTCAAAACTTCAGCGGAATTCTTAGAACAATGGAAGAGTTCCAAAGCATTTTTAAAAGTCAGCAGAATTCCGAGAACAATAGAAGGGTACCAAAGCATGTTTAAACTTCAGCGGAATCCTGAGAACAATGTAAGCGTTCCGAAGCATTTTTAAACTTCACCGCAATTCCGAGAACAATGGAAGAGTTCCGAAGCATTTTTAAACGTCAGCGGAATTCCGAGAACAATGGAAGATTTCCGAAGCATTTTTAAACGTCAGCGGAATTCTGCGAACACTGGAAAAGTTCCGAAGCATTTTTAAACTTCAGCAGAATTTGCAGAACAATCGAGGAGTTCCGAGGCATTTTTAAAAGTCAGCGGAATTCCGAGAACAATTTAAGAGTTCTGAAGCATTTTTAAACATCAGCGGAATTTTGAAAACAATGGAAGATTTCCGAAGCATTTTTAAAAGTCAGCAGAATTCTGAGAACAATAGAAGAGTTGTGAAGCATTTTTAAGCGTCAGCGGAATTCCGAGAACAATGGAAGAGTTCCGAAGCATTCTTAAACTTCAGCGGAATTCCGAGAACAATGGAAGAGTTCCGAAGCATTTTTAAAAGTCAGCGGAATTCCGAGAACAATAGAAGAGTTCAGAAGCATTTTTAAACTTCAGCAGAATTCCTGGATCAATGGAAGAGTTCCGAAGCATTTTTAAAAGTCAGCGGAATTCCGAGAACAATAGAAGAGTTCCGAAGCATTTTTAAATGTAAGCGGAATTCTGAGAACAATGGAAGAGTTCCGAAGCATTTTTAAACTTCAGCAGAATTCCGAGAACAATGGAAGAGTTCCGAAGCATACTTAAACTTCAGCGGAATTCCGAGAACAATGGAAGAGTTTCGAAGCATTTTTAAAAGTCAGCGGAATTCCGAGAACAATAGAAGAGTTGTGAAGCAATTTTAAGAGTCAGCGGAATTCCGAGAACAATGGAAGAGTTCCGAAGCATTTTTAAACGTCAGCGGAATTCCGAGAACAATGGAAGAGTTCCGAAGCATTTTTAAACTTCAGCGGAATTTGGAGAACAATCGAAGAGTTCCGAAGCATTTTTAAAAGTCAGCGGAATTCCGAGAACAATGGAAGCTTTGTGAAGCATTTTTAAACGTCAGCGGAATTCTGAGAACAATGGAAGAGTTCCGAAGCATTTTTAAACGTCAGCGGAATTCCGAGAACAATGGAAGAGTTCTGAAGCCTTTTTAAATGTCAGCGGAATTCCGAGAACAATGGAAAAGTTCCGAAGCATTTTTAAATGTCAGCGGAATTCTGAGAACAATGGAAGAGTTCCGAAGCATTTTTAAACTTCAGCAGAATTCCGAGAACAATGGAAGAGTTCCGAAGCATCCTTAAACTTCAGCGGAATTCGGAGAACAATGGAAGAGTTTCGAAGCATTTTTAAAAGTCAGCGGAATTCCGAGAACAATAGAAGAGTTGTGAAGCAATTTTAAGAGTCAGCGGAATTCCGAGAACAATGGAAGAGTTCCGAAGCATTTTTAAACGTCAGCGGAATTCCGAGAACAATGGAAGAGTTCTGAAGCATTTTTAAAAGTCAGCGGAATTCTGAGAACAATAGAAGAGTTGTGAAGCATTTTTAAGCGTCAGCGGAATTCCGAGAACAATGGAAGAATTCCGAAGCATTTTTAAACTTCAAAACTTCAGCGGAATTCTTAGAACAATGGAAGAGTTCCAAAGCATTTTTAAAAGTCAGCAGAATTCCGAGAACAATAGAAGGGTACCAAAGCATGTTTAAACTTCAGCGGAATCCTGAGAACAATGTAAGCGTTCCGAAGCATTTTTAAACTTCACCGCAATTCCGAGAACAATGGAAGAGTTCCGAAGCATTTTTAAACGTCAGCGGAATTCCGAGAACAATGGAAGATTTCCGAAGCATTTTTAAACGTCAGCGGAATTCTGCGAACACTGGAAAAGTTCCGAAGCATTTTTAAACTTCAGCAGAATTTGCAGAACAATCGAGGAGTTCCGAGGCATTTTTAAAAGTCAGCGGAATTCCGAGAACAATTTAAGAGTTCTGAAGCATTTTTAAACATCAGCGGAATTTTGAAAACAATGGAAGATTTCAGAAGCATTTTTAAACTTCAGCAGAATTCTGAGAACAATAGAAGAGTTGTGAAGCATTTTTAAGCGTCAGCGGAATTCCGAGAACAATGGAAGAGTTCCGAAGCATTCTTAAACTTCAGCGGAATTCCGAGAACAATGGAAGAGTTCCGAAGCATTTTTAAAAGTCAGCGGAATTCCGAGAACAATAGAAGAGTTCAGAAGCATTTTTAAACTTCAGCAGAATTCCTGGATCAATGGAAGAGTTCCGAAGCATTTATAAACTTCAGCGGAATTTGGAGAACAATCGAAGAGTTCCGAAGCATTTTTAAAAGTCAGCGGAATTCCTAGAACACTGGAAGAGTTCCGAAGCATTTTTAAACTTCAGCGGAATTTGGAGAACAATCTAACAGTTCCGAAGCATTTTTAAAAGTCAGCGGAATTCCAAGAACAATAGAAGAGTTGTGAAGCATTTTTAAGCGTCAGCGGAATTCCGAGAACAATGGAAGAGTTCCGAAGCATTTTTAAACTTCAGCAGAATTCCGAGAACAATGGAAGAGTTCCGAAGCATTTTTAAACTTCAGCAGAATTCCGAGAACAATGGAAGAGTTCCAAAGCATTCTTAAACTTCAGCGGAATTCCGAAAACAATGGAAGAGTTCCGAATCATTTTTAAATGTCAGCGGAATTCCGAGAACAATAGAAGAGTTGTGAAGCATTTTTAAGCGTCAGCGGAATTCCGACAACAATGGAAGAGTTCCGAAGCATTTTTAAAAGTCAGCGGAATTCTGAGAACAATAGAAGAGTTGCGAAGCATTTTTAAGCGTCAGCGGAATTCCGAGAACAATGGAAGAATTCCGAAGCATTTTTAAACTTCAAAACTTCAGCAGAATTCCGAGAACAATGGAAGACTTCCGAAGCATTCTTAAACTTCAGCGGAATTCCGAGAACAATGGAAGAGTTCCGAAGCATTTTTAAAAGTCAGCGGAATTCCGAGGACAATGGAAGAGTTGTGAAGCATTTTTAAACGTTAGCGGAATACCAGAACAATGGAAGAGTTCCGAAGCATTTTTAAATGTCAGCGGAATTCCGAGAACAATGGAAGAGTTCTGAAGCATTTTTAAACGTCAGCGGATTTTGAAAACAATGGAAGATTTCCGAAGCATTTTTAAACGTCAGCGGAATTCTGCGAACATGGAAGAGTTCCGAAGTATTTTTAAACTTCAGCAGAATTCTGAGAACAATGGAAGAGTTCTGAAGCATTCTTAAACTTCAGTGGAATTCCGAGAACAATGGAACAGTTTTGAAGCAATTTTAAGCGTCAGCGGAATTCCGACAACAATGGAAGAGTTCCGAAGCATTTTTAAAAGTCAGCGGAATTCTGAGAACAATAGAAGAGTTGTGAAGCATTTTTAAGCGTCAGCGGAATTCCGAGAACAATGGAAGAATTCCGAAGCATTTTTAAACTTCAAAACTTCAGAAGAATTCCGAGAACAATGGAAGAGTTCCGAAGCATTTTTAAAGGTCAGCGGAATTCCGAGAACAATGGAAGAGTTCCGAAGCATTTTTAAACATCAGCAGAATTCCTGGATCAATGGAAGAGTTCCGAATCATTTTTAAAAGTCAGCAGAATTCCGAGAACAATGGAAGAGTTCCGAAGCATTCTTAAACTTCAGCGGAATTCCGAGAACAATGGAAGAGTTCCGAAGCATTTTTAAAAGTCAGCGGAATTCCGAGAACAATGGAAGAGTTCCGAAGCATTTTTAAACTTCAGCAGAATTCCTGGATCAATGGAAGAGTTCCGAAACATTTTTAAAAGTCAGCAGAACTCCGAGAACAATAGAAGGGTACCAAAGCATGTTTAAACTTCAGCGGAATTCTGAGAACAATGTAAGAGTTCCGAAGCATTTTTAAACTTCACCGGAATTCCGAGAACAATGGAAGATTTCCGAAGCATTTTTAAAAGTCAGCGGAATTCCGAGAACACTGGAAGAGTTCCGAAGCATTTTTAAACTTCAGCGGAATTTGGAGAACAATCGAAGAGTTCCGAAGCATTTTTAAAAGTCAGCGGAATTCCGAGAACAATGGAAGAGTTCCGAAGCATTTTTAAATGTCAGCGGAATTCCGAGAACAATGGAAGAGTTCTGAAGCATTTTTAAACGTCAGCGGATTTTGAAAACAATGGAAGATTTCCGAAGCATTTTTAAACGTCAGCGGAATTCTGCGAACACTGGAAGAGTTCCGAAGCATTTTTAAACTTCAGCGGAATTTGGAGAACAATCGAAGAGTTCCGAAGCAATTTTAAAAGTCAGCGGAATTCCGAGAACAATGGAAGAGTTGTGAAGCATTTTTAAACGTCAGTGGAATTCCAAGAACAAAGGAAGAGTTCCGAAGCATTTTTAAACGTCAGCGGATTTTGAAAACAATGGAAGATTTCCGAAGCATTTTTAAACGTCAGCGGAATTGGGAGAACAATCGAAGAGTTCCGAAGCATTTTTAAACTTCAACGGAATTTGGAGAACAATCGAAGAGTTCCGAAGCAATTTTAAAAGTCAGCGGAATTCCGAGAACAATGGAAGAGTTGTGAAGCATTTTTAAACGTCAGTGGAATTCCAAGAACAATGGAAGAGTTCCGAAGCATTTTTAAATGTCAGCAGAATTCTGAGAACAATGGAAGAGTTCCGAAGCATTTTTAAACGTCAGCGGAATTCCAAGAACAATGGAAGAGTTCTGAAGCCTTTTTAAATGTCAGCGGAATTCCGAGAACAATGGAAGAGTTCCGAAGCATTTTTAAACTTCAGCAGAATTCCGAGAATAATGGAAGAGTTCCGAAGCATTCTTAAACTTCAGCGGAATTCCGAAAACAATGGAAGAGTTCCGAAGCATTTTTAAATGTCAGCGGAATTCCAAGAACAATAGAAGAGTTGTGAAGCATTTTTAAGCGTCAGCGGAATTCCGAGAACAATGGAAGAGTTCCGAAGCATTTTTAAACTTCAGCAGAATTCCGAGAACAATGGAAGAGTTCCGAAGCATTTTTAAACTTCAGCAGAATTCCGAGAACAATGGAAGAGTTCCAAAGCATTCTTAAACTTCAGCGGAATTCCGAAAACAATGGAAGAGTTCCGAATCATTTTTAAATGTCAGCGGAATTCCGAGAACAATAGAAGAGTTGTGAAGCATTTTTAAGCGTCAGCGGAATTCCGACAACAATGGAAGAGTTCCGAAGCATTTTTAAAAGTCAGCGGAATTCTGAGAACAATAGAAGAGTTGCGAAGCATTTTTAAGCGTCAGCGGAATTCCGAGAACAATGGAAGAATTCCGAAGCATTTTTAAACTTCAAAACTTCAGCAGAATTCCGAGAACAATGGAAGACTTCCGAAGCATTCTTAAACTTCAGCGGAATTCCGAGAACAATGGAAGAGTTCCGAAGCATTTTTAAAAGTCAGCGGAATTCCGAGAACAATGGAAGAGTTCCGAAGCATTTTTAAACTTCAGCAGAATTCCGAGAACAATGGAAGAGTTCCGAAGCATTCTTAAACTTCAGCGGAATTCCGAGAACAATGGAAGAGTTCCGAAGCATTTTTAAAAGTCAGCGGAATTCCGAGAACAATAGAAGAGTTCAGAAGCATTTTTAAACTTCAGCAGAATTCCTGGATCAATGGAAGAGTTCCGAAGCATTTTTAAAAGTCAGCGGAATTCCGAGAACAATAGAAGAGTTCCGAAGCATTTTTAAATGTAAGCGGAATTCTGAGAACAATGGAAGAGTTCCGAAGCATTTTTAAACTTCAGCAGAATTCCGAGAACAATGGAAGAGTTCCGAAGCATACTTAAACTTCAGCGGAATTCCGAGAACAATGGAAGAGTTTCGAAGCATTTTTAAAAGTCAGCGGAATTCCGAGAACAATAGAAGAGTTGTGAAGCAATTTTAAGAGTCAGCGGAATTCCGAGAACAATGGAAGAGTTCCGAAGCATTTTTAAACGTCAGCGGAATTCCGAGAACAATGGAAGAGTTCCGAAGCATTTTTAAACTTCAGCGGAATTTGGAGAACAATCGAAGAGTTCCGAAGCATTTTTAAAAGTCAGCGGAATTCCGAGAACAATGGAAGCTTTGTGAAGCATTTTTAAACGTCAGCGGAATTCTGAGAACAATGGAAGAGTTCCGAAGCATTTTTAAACGTCAGCGGAATTCCGAGAACAATGGAAGAGTTCTGAAGCCTTTTTAAATGTCAGCGGAATTCCGAGAACAATGGAAAAGTTCCGAAGCATTTTTAAATGTCAGCGGAATTCTGAGAACAATGGAAGAGTTCCGAAGCATTTTTAAACTTCAGCAGAATTCCGAGAACAATGGAAGAGTTCCGAAGCATCCTTAAACTTCAGCGGAATTCCGAGAACAATGGAAGAGTTTCGAAGCATTTTTAAAAGTCAGCGGAATTCCGAGAACAATAGAAGAGTTGTGAAGCAATTTTAAGAGTCAGCGGAATTCCGAGAACAATGGAAGAGTTCCGAAGCATTTTTAAACGTCAGCGGAATTCCGAGAACAATGGAAGAGTTCTGAAGCATTTTTAAAAGTCAGCGGAATTCTGAGAACAATAGAAGAGTTGTGAAGCATTTTTAAGCGTCAGCGGAATTCCGAGAACAATGGAAGAATTCCGAAGCATTTTTAAACTTCAAAACTTCAGCGGAATTCTTAGAACAATGGAAGAGTTCCAAAGCATTTTTAAAAGTCAGCAGAATTCCGAGAACAATAGAAGGGTACCAAAGCATGTTTAAACTTCAGCGGAATCCTGAGAACAATGTAAGCGTTCCGAAGCATTTTTAAACTTCACCGCAATTCCGAGAACAATGGAAGAGTTCCGAAGCATTTTTAAACGTCAGCGGAATTCCGAGAACAATGGAAGATTTCCGAAGCATTTTTAAACTTCAGCAGAATTTGCAGAACAATCGAGGAGTTCCGAGGCATTTTTAAAAGTCAGCGGAATTCCGAGAACAATTTAAGAGTTCTGAAGCATTTTTAAACATCAGCGGAATTTTGAAAACAATGGAAGATTTCCGAAGCATTTTTAAAAGTCAGCAGAATTCTGAGAACAATAGAAGAGTTGTGAAGCATTTTTAAGCGTCAGCGGAATTCCGAGAACAATGGAAGAGTTCCGAAGCATTCTTAAACTTCAGCGGAATTCCGAGAACAATGGAAGAGTTCCGAAGCATTTTTAAAAGTCAGCGGAATTCCGAGAACAATAGAAGAGTTCAGAAGCATTTTTAAACTTCAGCAGAATTCCTGGATCAATGGAAGAGTTCCGAAGCATTTATAAACTTCAGCGGAATTTGGAGAACAATCGAAGAGTTCCGAAGCATTTTTAAAAGTCAGCGGAATTCCTAGAACACTGGAAGAGTTCCGAAGCATTTTTAAACTTCAGCGGAATTTGGAGAACAATCTAACAGTTCCGAAGCATTTTTAAAAGTCAGCGGAATTCCAAGAACAATAGAAGAGTTGTGAAGCATTTTTAAGCGTCAGCGGAATTCCGAGAACAATGGAAGAGTTCCGAAGCATTTTTAAACTTCAGCAGAATTCCGAGAACAATGGAAGAGTTCCGAAGCATTTTTAAACTTCAGCAGAATTCCGAGAACAATGGAAGAGTTCCAAAGCATTCTTAAACTTCAGCGGAATTCCGAAAACAATGGAAGAGTTCCGAATCATTTTTAAATGTCAGCGGAATTCCGAGAACAATAGAAGAGTTGTGAAGCATTTTTAAACGTCAGCGGAATTCCGACAACAATGGAAGAGTTCCGAAGCATTTTTAAAAGTCAGCGGAATTCTGAGAACAATAGAAGAGTTGCGAAGCATTTTTAAGCGTCAGCGGAATTCCGAGAACAATGGAAGAATTCCGAAGCATTTTTAAACTTCAAAACTTCAGCAGAATTCCGAGAACAATGGAAGACTTCCGAAGCATTCTTAAACTTCAGCGGAATTCCGAGAACAATGGAAGAGTTCCGAAGCATTTTTAAAAGTCAGCGGAATTCCGAGGACAATGGAAGAGTTGTGAAGCATTTTTAAACGTTAGCGGAATACCAGAACAATGGAAGAGTTCCGAAGCATTTTTAAATGTCAGCGGAATTCCGAGAACAATGGAAGAGTTCTGAAGCATTTTTAAACGTCAGCGGATTTTGAAAACAATGGAAGATTTCCGAAGCATTTTTAAACGTCAGCGGAATTCTGCGAACATGGAAGAGTTCCGAAGTATTTTTAAACTTCAGCAGAATTCTGAGAACAATGGAAGAGTTCTGAAGCATTCTTAAACTTCAGTGGAATTCCGAGAACAATGGAACAGTTTTGAAGCAATTTTAAGCGTCAGCGGAATTCCGACAACAATGGAAGAGTTCCGAAGCATTTTTAAAAGTCAGCGGAATTCTGAGAACAATAGAAGAGTTGTGAAGCATTTTTAAGCGTCAGCGGAATTCCGAGAACAATGGAAGAATTCCGAAGCATTTTTAAACTTCAAAACTTCAGAAGAATTCCGAGAACAATGGAAGAGTTCCGAAGCATTCTTAAACTTCAGCGGAATTCCGAGAACAATGGAAGAGTTCCGAAGCATTTTTAAAGGTCAGCGGAATTCCGAGAACAATGGAAGAGTTCCGAAGCATTTTTAAACTTCAGCAGAATTCCTGGATCAATGGAAGAGTTCCGAATCATTTTTAAAAGTCAGCGGAATTCCGAGAACAATAGAAGAGTTCCGAAGCATTTTTAAATGTAAGCGGAATTCTGAGAACAATGGAAGAGTTCCGAAGCATTTTTAAACTTCAGCAGAATTCCGAGAACAATGGAAGAGTTCCGAAGCATACTTAAACTTCAGCGGAATTCCGAGAACAATGGAAGAGTTTCGAAGCATTTTTAAAAGTCAGCGGAATTCCGAGAACAATAGAAGAGTTGTGAAGCAATTTTAAGAGTCAGCGGAATTCCGAGAACAATGGAAGAGTTCCGAAGCATTTTTAAACGTCAGCGGAATTCCGAGAACAATGGAAGAGTTCCGAAGCATTTTTAAACTTCAGCGGAATTTGGAGAACAATCGAAGAGTTCCGAAGCATTTTTAAAAGTCAGCGGAATTCCGAGAACAATGGAAGCTTTGTGAAGCATTTTTAAACGTCAGCGGAATTCTGAGAACAATGGAAGAGTTCCGAAGCATTTTTAAACGTCAGCGGAATTCCGAGAACAATGGAAGAGTTCTGAAGCCTTTTTAAATGTCAGCGGAATTCCGAGAACAATGGAAAAGTTCCGAAGCATTTTTAAATGTCAGCGGAATTCTGAGAACAATGGAAGAGTTCCGAAGCATTTTTAAACTTCAGCAGAATTCCGAGAACAATGGAAGAGTTCCGAAGCATCCTTAAACTTCAGCGGAATTCCGAGAACAATGGAAGAGTTTCGAAGCATTTTTAAAAGTCAGCGGAATTCCGAGAACAATAGAAGAGCTGTGAAGCAATTTTAAGAGTCAGCGGAATTCCGAGAACAATGGAAGAGTTCCGAAGCATTTTTAAACGTCAGCGGAATTCCGAGAACAATGGAAGAGTTCTGAAGCATTTTTAAAAGTCAGCGGAATTCTGAGAACAATAGAAGAGTTGTGAAGCATTTTTAAGCGTCAGCGGAATTCCGAGAACAATGGAAGAATTCCGAAGCATTTTTAAACTTCAAAACTTCAGCGGAATTCTTAGAACAATGGAAGAGTTCCAAAGCATTTTTAAAAGTCAGCAGAATTCCGAGAACAATAGAAGGGTACCAAAGCATGTTTAAACTTCAGCGGAATCCTGAGAACAATGTAAGCGTTCCGAAGCATTTTTAAACTTCACCGCAATTCCGAGAACAATGGAAGAGTTCCGAAGCATTTTTAAACGTCAGCGGAATTCCGAGAACAATGGAAGATTTCCGAAGCATTTTTAAACGTCAGCGGAATTCTGCGAACACTGGAAAAGTTCCGAAGCATTTTTAAACTTCAGCAGAATTTGCAGAACAATCGAGGAGTTCCGAGGCATTTTTAAAAGTCAGCGGAATTCCGAGAACAATTTAAGAGTTCTGAAGCATTTTTAAACATCAGCGGAATTTTGAAAACAATGGAAGATTTCCGAAGCATTTTTAAAAGTCAGCAGAATTCTGAGAACAATAGAAGAGTTGTGAAGCATTTTTAAGCGTCAGCGGAATTCCGAGAACAATGGAAGAGTTCCGAAGCATTCTTAAACTTCAGCGGAATTCCGAGAACAATGGAAGAGTTCCGAAGCATTTTTAAAAGTCAGCGGAATTCCGAGAACAATAGAAGAGTTCAGAAGCATTTTTAAACTTCAGCAGAATTCCTGGATCAATGGAAGAGTTCCGAAGCATTTTTAAAAGTCAGCGGAATTCCGAGAACAATAGAAGAGTTCCGAAGCATTTTTAAATGTAAGCGGAATTCTGAGAACAATGGAAGAGTTCCGAAGCATTTTTAAACTTCAGCAGAATTCCGAGAACAATGGAAGAGTTCCGAAGCATACTTAAACTTCAGCGGAATTCCGAGAACAATGGAAGAGTTTCGAAGCATTTTTAAAAGTCAGCGGAATTCCGAGAACAATAGAAGAGTTGTGAAGCAATTTTAAGAGTCAGCGGAATTCCGAGAACAATGGAAGAGTTCCGAAGCATTTTTAAACGTCAGCGGAATTCCGAGAACAATGGAAGAGTTCCGAAGCATTTTTAAACTTCAGCGGAATTTGGAGAACAATCGAAGAGTTCCGAAGCATTTTTAAAAGTCAGCGGAATTCCGAGAACAATGGAAGCTTTGTGAAGCATTTTTAAACGTCAGCGGAATTCTGAGAACAATGGAAGAGTTCCGAAGCATTTTTAAACGTCAGCGGAATTCCGAGAACAATGGAAGAGTTCTGAAGCCTTTTTAAATGTCAGCGGAATTCCGAGAACAATGGAAAAGTTCCGAAGCATTTTTAAATGTCAGCGGAATTCTGAGAACAATGGAAGAGTTCCGAAGCATTTTTAAACTTCAGCAGAATTCCGAGAACAATGGAAGAGTTCCGAAGCATCCTTAAACTTCAGCGGAATTCCGAGAACAATGGAAGAGTTTCGAAGCATTTTTAAAAGTCAGCGGAATTCCGAGAACAATAGAAGAGTTGTGAAGCAATTTTAAGAGTCAGCGGAATTCCGAGAACAATGGAAGAGTTCCGAAGCATTTTTAAACGTCAGCGGAATTCCGAGAACAATGGAAGAGTTCTGAAGCATTTTTAAAAGTCAGCGGAATTCTGAGAACAATAGAAGAGTTGTGAAGCATTTTTAAGCGTCAGCGGAATTCCGAGAACAATGGAAGAATTCCGAAGCATTTTTAAACTTCAAAACTTCAGCGGAATTCTTAGAACAATGGAAGAGTTCCAAAGCATTTTTAAAAGTCAGCAGAATTCCGAGAACAATAGAAGGGTACCAAAGCATGTTTAAACTTCAGCGGAATCCTGAGAACAATGTAAGCGTTCCGAAGCATTTTTAAACTTCACCGCAATTCCGAGAACAATGGAAGAGTTCCGAAGCATTTTTAAACGTCAGCGGAATTCCGAGAACAATGGAAGATTTCCGAAGCATTTTTAAACGTCAGCGGAATTCTGCGAACACTGGAAAAGTTCCGAAGCATTTTTAAACTTCAGCAGAATTTGCAGAACAATCGAGGAGTTCCGAGGCATTTTTAAAAGTCAGCGGAATTCCGAGAACAATTTAAGAGTTCTGAAGCATTTTTAAACATCAGCGGAATTTTGAAAACAATGGAAGATTTCCGAAGCATTTTTAAAAGTCAGCAGAATTCTGAGAACAATAGAAGAGTTGTGAAGCATTTTTAAGCGTCAGCGGAATTCCGAGAACAATGGAAGAGTTCCGAAGCATTCTTAAACTTCAGCGGAATTCCGAGAACAATGGAAGAGTTCCGAAGCATTTTTAAAAGTCAGCGGAATTCCGAGAACAATAGAAGAGTTCAGAAGCATTTTTAAACTTCAGCAGAATTCCTGGATCAATGGAAGAGTTCCGAAGCATTTATAAACTTCAGCGGAATTTGGAGAACAATCGAAGAGTTCCGAAGCATTTTTAAAAGTCAGCGGAATTCCTAGAACACTGGAAGAGTTCCGAAGCATTTTTAAACTTCAGCGGAATTTGGAGAACAATCTAACAGTTCCGAAGCATTTTTAAAAGTCAGCGGAATTCCAAGAACAATAGAAGAGTTGTGAAGCATTTTTAAACGTCAGTGGAATTCCAAGAACAAAGGAAGAGTTCCGAAGCATTTTTAAACGTCAGCGGATTTTGAAAACAATGGAAGATTTCCGAAGCATTTTTAAACGTCAGCGGAATTGGGAGAACAATCGAAGAGTTCCGAAGCATTTTTAAACTTCAACGGAATTTGGAGAACAATCGAAGAGTTCCGAAGCAATTTTAAAAGTCAGCGGAATTCCGAGAACAATGGAAGAGTTGTGAAGCATTTTTAAACGTCAGTGGAATTCCAAGAACAATGGAAGAGTTCCGAAGCATTTTTAAATGTCAGCAGAATTCTGAGAACAATGGAAGAGTTCCGAAGCATTTTTAAACGTCAGCGGAATTCCAAGAACAATGGAAGAGTTCTGAAGCCTTTTTAAATGTCAGCGGAATTCCGAGAACAATGGAAGAGTTCCGAAGCATTTTTAAACTTCAGCAGAATTCCGAGAATAATGGAAGAGTTCCGAAGCATTCTTAAACTTCAGCGGAATTCCGAAAACAATGGAAGAGTTCCGAAGCATTTTTAAATGTCAGCGGAATTCCAAGAACAATAGAAGAGTTGTGAAGCATTTTTAAGCGTCAGCGGAATTCCGAGAACAATGGAAGAGTTCCGAAGCATTTTTAAACTTCAGCAGAATTCCGAGAACAATGGAAGAGTTCCGAAGCATTTTTAAACTTCAGCAGAATTCCGAGAACAATGGAAGAGTTCCAAAGCATTCTTAAACTTCAGCGGAATTCCGAAAACAATGGAAGAGTTCCGAATCATTTTTAAATGTCAGCGGAATTCCGAGAACAATAGAAGAGTTGTGAAGCATTTTTAAGCGTCAGCGGAATTCCGACAACAATGGAAGAGTTCCGAAGCATTTTTAAAAGTCAGCGGAATTCTGAGAACAATAGAAGAGTTGCGAAGCATTTTTAAGCGTCAGCGGAATTCCGAGAACAATGGAAGAATTCCGAAGCATTTTTAAACTTCAAAACTTCAGCAGAATTCCGAGAACAATGGAAGACTTCCGAAGCATTCTTAAACTTCAGCGGAATTCCGAGAACAATGGAAGAGTTCCGAAGCATTTTTAAAAGTCAGCGGAATTCCGAGAACAATGGAAGAGTTCCGAAGCATTTTTAAACTTCAGCAGAATTCCGAGAACAATGGAAGAGTTCCGAAGCATTCTTAAACTTCAGCGGAATTCCGAGAACAATGGAAGAGTTCCGAAGCATTTTTAAAAGTCAGCGGAATTCCGAGAACAATAGAAGAGTTCAGAAGCATTTTTAAACTTCAGCAGAATTCCTGGATCAATGGAAGAGTTCCGAAGCATTTTTAAAAGTCAGCGGAATTCCGAGAACAATAGAAGAGTTCCGAAGCATTTTTAAATGTAAGCGGAATTCTGAGAACAATGGAAGAGTTCCGAAGCATTTTTAAACTTCAGCAGAATTCCGAGAACAATGGAAGAGTTCCGAAGCATACTTAAACTTCAGCGGAATTCCGAGAACAATGGAAGAGTTTCGAAGCATTTTTAAAAGTCAGCGGAATTCCGAGAACAATAGAAGAGTTGTGAAGCAATTTTAAGAGTCAGCGGAATTCCGAGAACAATGGAAGAGTTCCGAAGCATTTTTAAACGTCAGCGGAATTCCGAGAACAATGGAAGAGTTCCGAAGCATTTTTAAACTTCAGCGGAATTTGGAGAACAATCGAAGAGTTCCGAAGCATTTTTAAAAGTCAGCGGAATTCCGAGAACAATGGAAGCTTTGTGAAGCATTTTTAAACGTCAGCGGAATTCTGAGAACAATGGAAGAGTTCCGAAGCATTTTTAAACGTCAGCGGAATTCCGAGAACAATGGAAGAGTTCTGAAGCCTTTTTAAATGTCAGCGGAATTCCGAGAACAATGGAAAAGTTCCGAAGCATTTTTAAATGTCAGCGGAATTCTGAGAACAATGGAAGAGTTCCGAAGCATTTTTAAACTTCAGCAGAATTCCGAGAACAATGGAAGAGTTCCGAAGCATCCTTAAACTTCAGCGGAATTCCGAGAACAATGGAAGAGTTTCGAAGCATTTTTAAAAGTCAGCGGAATTCCGAGAACAATAGAAGAGTTGTGAAGCAATTTTAAGAGTCAGCGGAATTCCGAGAACAATGGAAGAGTTCCGAAGCATTTTTAAACGTCAGCGGAATTCCGAGAACAATGGAAGAGTTCTGAAGCATTTTTAAAAGTCAGCGGAATTCTGAGAACAATAGAAGAGTTGTGAAGCATTTTTAAGCGTCAGCGGAATTCCGAGAACAATGGAAGAATTCCGAAGCATTTTTAAACTTCAAAACTTCAGCGGAATTCTTAGAACAATGGAAGAGTTCCAAAGCATTTTTAAAAGTCAGCAGAATTCCGAGAACAATAGAAGGGTACCAAAGCATGTTTAAACTTCAGCGGAATCCTGAGAACAATGTAAGCGTTCCGAAGCATTTTTAAACTTCACCGCAATTCCGAGAACAATGGAAGAGTTCCGAAGCATTTTTAAACGTCAGCGGAATTCCGAGAACAATGGAAGATTTCCGAAGCATTTTTAAACGTCAGCGGAATTCTGCGAACACTGGAAAAGTTCCGAAGCATTTTTAAACTTCAGCAGAATTTGCAGAACAATCGAGGAGTTCCGAGGCATTTTTAAAAGTCAGCGGAATTCCGAGAACAATTTAAGAGTTCTGAAGCATTTTTAAACATCAGCGGAATTTTGAAAACAATGGAAGATTTCCGAAGCATTTTTAAAAGTCAGCAGAATTCTGAGAACAATAGAAGAGTTGTGAAGCATTTTTAAGCGTCAGCGGAATTCCGAGAACAATGGAAGAGTTCCGAAGCATTCTTAAACTTCAGCGGAATTCCGAGAACAATGGAAGAGTTCCGAAGCATTTTTAAAAGTCAGCGGAATTCCGAGAACAATGGAAGAGTTCCGAAGCATTTATAAACTTCAGCGGAATTTGGAGAACAATCGAAGAGTTCCGAAGCATTTTTAAAAGTCAGCGGAATTCCTAGAACACTGGAAGAGTTCCGAAGCATTTTTAAACTTCAGCGGAATTTGGAGAACAATCTAACAGTTCCGAAGCATTTTTAAAAGTCAGCGGAATTCCAAGAACAATAGAAGAGTTGTGAAGCATTTTTAAGCGTCAGCGGAATTCCGAGAACAATGGAAGAGTTCCGAAGCATTTTTAAACTTCAGCAGAATTCCGAGAACAATGGAAGAGTTCCGAAGCATTTTTAAACTTCAGCAGAATTCCGAGAACAATGGAAGAGTTCCAAAGCATTCTTAAACTTCAGCGGAATTCCGAAAACAATGGAAGAGTTCCGAATCATTTTTAAATGTCAGCGGAATTCCGAGAACAATAGAAGAGTTGTGAAGCATTTTTAAGCGTCAGCGGAATTCCGACAACAATGGAAGAGTTCCGAAGCATTTTTAAAAGTCAGCGGAATTCTGAGAACAATAGAAGAGTTGCGAAGCATTTTTAAGCGTCAGCGGAATTCCGAGAACAATGGAAGAATTCCGAAGCATTTTTAAACTTCAAAACTTCAGCAGAATTCCGAGAACAATGGAAGACTTCCGAAGCATTCTTAAACTTCAGCGGAATTCCGAGAACAATGGAAGAGTTCCGAAGCATTTTTAAAAGTCAGCGGAATTCCGAGGACAATGGAAGAGTTGTGAAGCATTTTTAAACGTTAGCGGAATACCAGAACAATGGAAGAGTTCCGAAGCATTTTTAAATGTCAGCGGAATTCCGAGAACAATGGAAGAGTTCTGAAGCATTTTTAAACGTCAGCGGATTTTGAAAACAATGGAAGATTTCCGAAGCATTTTTAAACGTCAGCGGAATTCTGCGAACATGGAAGAGTTCCGAAGTATTTTTAAACTTCAGCAGAATTCTGAGAACAATGGAAGAGTTCTGAAGCATTCTTAAACTTCAGTGGAATTCCGAGAACAATGGAACAGTTTTGAAGCAATTTTAAGCGTCAGCGGAATTCCGACAACAATGGAAGAGTTCCGAAGCATTTTTAAAAGTCAGCGGAATTCTGAGAACAATAGAAGAGTTGTGAAGCATTTTTAAGCGTCAGCGGAATTCCGAGAACAATGGAAGAATTCCGAAGCATTTTTAAACTTCAAAACTTCAGAAGAATTCCGAGAACAATGGAAGAGTTCCGAAGCATTCTTAAACTTCAGCGGAATTCCGAGAACAATGGAAGAGTTCCGAAGCATTTTTAAAGGTCAGCGGAATTCCGAGAACAATGGAAGAGTTCCGAAGCATTTTTAAACTTCAGCAGAATTCCTGGATCAATGGAAGAGTTCCGAATCATTTTTAAAAGTCAGCGGAATTCCGAGAACAATAGAAGAGTTCCGAAGCATTTTTAAATGTAAGCGGAATTCTGAGAACAATGGAAGAGTTCCGAAGCATTTTTAAACTTCAGCAGAATTCCGAGAACAATGGAAGAGTTCCGAAGCATACTTAAACTTCAGCGGAATTCCGAGAACAATGGAAGAGTTTCGAAGCATTTTTAAAAGTCAGCGGAATTCCGAGAACAATAGAAGAGTTGTGAAGCAATTTTAAGAGTCAGCGGAATTCCGAGAACAATGGAAGAGTTCCGAAGCATTTTTAAACGTCAGCGGAATTCCGAGAACAATGGAAGAGTTCCGAAGCATTTTTAAACTTCAGCGGAATTTGGAGAACAATCGAAGAGTTCCGAAGCATTTTTAAAAGTCAGCGGAATTCCGAGAACAATGGAAGCTTTGTGAAGCATTTTTAAACGTCAGCGGAATTCTGAGAACAATGGAAGAGTTCCGAAGCATTTTTAAACGTCAGCGGAATTCCGAGAACAATGGAAGAGTTCTGAAGCCTTTTTAAATGTCAGCGGAATTCCGAGAACAATGGAAAAGTTCCGAAGCATTTTTAAATGTCAGCGGAATTCTGAGAACAATGGAAGAGTTCCGAAGCATTTTTAAACTTCAGCAGAATTCCGAGAACAATGGAAGAGTTCCGAAGCATCCTTAAACTTCAGCGGAATTCCGAGAACAATGGAAGAGTTTCGAAGCATTTTTAAAAGTCAGCGGAATTCCGAGAACAATAGAAGAGCTGTGAAGCAATTTTAAGAGTCAGCGGAATTCCGAGAACAATGGAAGAGTTCCGAAGCATTTTTAAACGTCAGCGGAATTCCGAGAACAATGGAAGAGTTCTGAAGCATTTTTAAAAGTCAGCGGAATTCTGAGAACAATAGAAGAGTTGTGAAGCAATTTTAAGAGTCAGCGGAATTCCGAGAACAATGGAAGAGTTCCGAAGCATTTTTAAACGTCAGCGGAATTCCGAGAACAATGGAAGAGTTCCGAAGCATTTTTAAACTTCAGCGGAATTTGGAGAACAATCGAAGAGTTCCGAAGCATTTTTAAAAGTCAGCGGAATTCCGAGAACAATGGAAGCTTTGTGAAGCATTTTTAAACGTCAGCGGAATTCTGAGAACAATGGAAGAGTTCCGAAGCATTTTTAAACGTCAGCGGAATTCCGAGAACAATGGAAGAGTTCTGAAGCCTTTTTAAATGTCAGCGGAATTCCGAGAACAATGGAAAAGTTCCGAAGCATTTTTAAATGTCAGCGGAATTCTGAGAACAATGGAAGAGTTCCGAAGCATTTTTAAACTTCAGCAGAATTCCGAGAACAATGGAAGAGTTCCGAAGCATCCTTAAACTTCAGCGGAATTCCGAGAACAATGGAAGAGTTTCGAAGCATTTTTAAAAGTCAGCGGAATTCCGAGAACAATAGAAGAGTTGTGAAGCAATTTTAAGAGTCAGCGGAATTCCGAGAACAATGGAAGAGTTCCGAAGCATTTTTAAACGTCAGCGGAATTCCGAGAACAATGGAAGAGTTCTGAAGCATTTTTAAAAGTCAGCGGAATTCTGAGAACAATAGAAGAGTTGTGAAGCATTTTTAAGCGTCAGCGGAATTCCGAGAACAATGGAAGAATTCCGAAGCATTTTTAAACTTCAAAACTTCAGCGGAATTCTTAGAACAATGGAAGAGTTCCAAAGCATTTTTAAAAGTCAGCAGAATTCCGAGAACAATAGAAGGGTACCAAAGCATGTTTAAACTTCAGCGGAATCCTGAGAACAATGTAAGCGTTCCGAAGCATTTTTAAACTTCACCGCAATTCCGAGAACAATGGAAGAGTTCCGAAGCATTTTTAAACGTCAGCGGAATTCCGAGAACAATGGAAGATTTCCGAAGCATTTTTAAACGTCAGCGGAATTCTGCGAACACTGGAAAAGTTCCGAAGCATTTTTAAACTTCAGCAGAATTTGCAGAACAATCGAGGAGTTCCGAGGCATTTTTAAAAGTCAGCGGAATTCCGAGAACAATTTAAGAGTTCTGAAGCATTTTTAAACATCAGCGGAATTTTGAAAACAATGGAAGATTTCCGAAGCATTTTTAAAAGTCAGCAGAATTCTGAGAACAATAGAAGAGTTGTGAAGCATTTTTAAGCGTCAGCGGAATTCCGAGAACAATGGAAGAGTTCCGAAGCATTCTTAAACTTCAGCGGAATTCCGAGAACAATGGAAGAGTTCCGAAGCATTTTTAAAAGTCAGCGGAATTCCGAGAACAATAGAAGAGTTCAGAAGCATTTTTAAACTTCAGCAGAATTCCTGGATCAATGGAAGAGTTCCGAAGCATTTATAAACTTCAGCGGAATTTGGAGAACAATCGAAGAGTTCCGAAGCATTTTTAAAAGTCAGCGGAATTCCTAGAACACTGGAAGAGTTCCGAAGCATTTTTAAACTTCAGCGGAATTTGGAGAACAATCTAACAGTTCCGAAGCATTTTTAAAAGTCAGCGGAATTCCAAGAACAATAGAAGAGTTGTGAAGCATTTTTAAGCGTCAGCGGAATTCCGAGAACAATGGAAGAGTTCCGAAGCATTTTTAAACTTCAGCAGAATTCCGAGAACAATGGAAGAGTTCCGAAGCATTTTTAAACTTCAGCAGAATTCCGAGAACAATGGAAGAGTTCCAAAGCATTCTTAAACTTCAGCGGAATTCCGAAAACAATGGAAGAGTTCCGAATCATTTTTAAATGTCAGCGGAATTCCGAGAACAATAGAAGAGTTGTGAAGCATTTTTAAGCGTCAGCGGAATTCCGACAACAATGGAAGAGTTCCGAAGCATTTTTAAAAGTCAGCGGAATTCTGAGAACAATAGAAGAGTTGCGAAGCATTTTTAAGCGTCAGCGGAATTCCGAGAACAATGGAAGAATTCCGAAGCATTTTTAAACTTCAAAACTTCAGCAGAATTCCGAGAACAATGGAAGACTTCCGAAGCATTCTTAAACTTCAGCGGAATTCCGAGAACAATGGAAGAGTTCCGAAGCATTTTTAAAAGTCAGCGGAATTCCGAGGACAATGGAAGAGTTGTGAAGCATTTTTAAACGTTAGCGGAATACCAGAACAATGGAAGAGTTCCGAAGCATTTTTAAATGTCAGCGGAATTCCGAGAACAATGGAAGAGTTCTGAAGCATTTTTAAACGTCAGCGGATTTTGAAAACAATGGAAGATTTCCGAAGCATTTTTAAACGTCAGCGGAATTCTGCGAACATGGAAGAGTTCCGAAGTATTTTTAAACTTCAGCAGAATTCTGAGAACAATGGAAGAGTTCTGAAGCATTCTTAAACTTCAGTGGAATTCCGAGAACAATGGAACAGTTTTGAAGCAATTTTAAGCGTCAGCGGAATTCCGACAACAATGGAAGAGTTCCGAAGCATTTTTAAAAGTCAGCGGAATTCTGAGAACAATAGAAGAGTTGTGAAGCATTTTTAAGCGTCAGCGGAATTCCGAGAACAATGGAAGAATTCCGAAGCATTTTTAAACTTCAAAACTTCAGAAGAATTCCGAGAACAATGGAAGAGTTCCGAAGCATTCTTAAACTTCAGCGGAATTCCGAGAACAATGGAAGAGTTCCGAAGCATTTTTAAAGGTCAGCGGAATTCCGAGAACAATGGAAGAGTTCCGAAGCATTTTTAAACTTCAGCAGAATTCCTGGATCAATGGAAGAGTTCCGAATCATTTTTAAAAGTCAGCGGAATTCCGAGAACAATAGAAGAGTTCCGAAGCATTTTTAAATGTAAGCGGAATTCTGAGAACAATGGAAGAGTTCCGAAGCATTTTTAAACTTCAGCAGAATTCCGAGAACAATGGAAGAGTTCCGAAGCATACTTAAACTTCAGCGGAATTCCGAGAACAATGGAAGAGTTTCGAAGCATTTTTAAAAGTCAGCGGAATTCCGAGAACAATAGAAGAGTTGTGAAGCAATTTTAAGAGTCAGCGGAATTCCGAGAACAATGGAAGAGTTCCGAAGCATTTTTAAACGTCAGCGGAATTCCGAGAACAATGGAAGAGTTCCGAAGCATTTTTAAACTTCAGCGGAATTTGGAGAACAATCGAAGAGTTCCGAAGCATTTTTAAAAGTCAGCGGAATTCCGAGAACAATGGAAGCTTTGTGAAGCATTTTTAAACGTCAGCGGAATTCTGAGAACAATGGAAGAGTTCCGAAGCATTTTTAAACGTCAGCGGAATTCCGAGAACAATGGAAGAGTTCTGAAGCCTTTTTAAATGTCAGCGGAATTCCGAGAACAATGGAAAAGTTCCGAAGCATTTTTAAATGTCAGCGGAATTCTGAGAACAATGGAAGAGTTCCGAAGCATTTTTAAACTTCAGCAGAATTCCGAGAACAATGGAAGAGTTCCGAAGCATCCTTAAACTTCAGCGGAATTCCGAGAACAATGGAAGAGTTTCGAAGCATTTTTAAAAGTCAGCGGAATTCCGAGAACAATAGAAGAGCTGTGAAGCAATTTTAAGAGTCAGCGGAATTCCGAGAACAATGGAAGAGTTCCGAAGCATTTTTAAACGTCAGCGGAATTCCGAGAACAATGGAAGAGTTCTGAAGCATTTTTAAAAGTCAGCGGAATTCTGAGAACAATAGAAGAGTTGTGAAGCATTTTTAAGCGTCAGCGGAATTCCGAGAACAATGGAAGAATTCCGAAGCATTTTTAAACTTCAAAACTTCAGCGGAATTCTTAGAACAATGGAAGAGTTCCAAAGCATTTTTAAAAGTCAGCAGAATTCCGAGAACAATAGAAGGGTACCAAAGCATGTTTAAACTTCAGCGGAATCCTGAGAACAATGTAAGCGTTCCGAAGCATTTTTAAACTTCACCGCAATTCCGAGAACAATGGAAGAGTTCCGAAGCATTTTTAAACGTCAGCGGAATTCCGAGAACAATGGAAGATTTCCGAAGCATTTTTAAACGTCAGCGGAATTCTGCGAACACTGGAAAAGTTCCGAAGCATTTTTAAACTTCAGCAGAATTTGCAGAACAATCGAGGAGTTCCGAGGCATTTTTAAAAGTCAGCGGAATTCCGAGAACAATTTAAGAGTTCTGAAGCATTTTTAAACATCAGCGGAATTTTGAAAACAATGGAAGATTTCCGAAGCATTTTTAAAAGTCAGCAGAATTCTGAGAACAATAGAAGAGTTGTGAAGCATTTTTAAGCGTCAGCGGAATTCCGAGAACAATGGAAGAGTTCCGAAGCATTCTTAAACTTCAGCGGAATTCCGAGAACAATGGAAGAGTTCCGAAGCATTTTTAAAAGTCAGCGGAATTCCGAGAACAATAGAAGAGTTCAGAAGCATTTTTAAACTTCAGCAGAATTCCTGGATCAATGGAAGAGTTCCGAAGCATTTTTAAAAGTCAGCGGAATTCCGAGAACAATAGAAGAGTTCCGAAGCATTTTTAAATGTAAGCGGAATTCTGAGAACAATGGAAGAGTTCCGAAGCATTTTTAAACTTCAGCAGAATTCCGAGAACAATGGAAGAGTTCCGAAGCATACTTAAACTTCAGCGGAATTCCGAGAACAATGGAAGAGTTTCGAAGCATTTTTAAAAGTCAGCGGAATTCCGAGAACAATAGAAGAGTTGTGAAGCAATTTTAAGAGTCAGCGGAATTCCGAGAACAATGGAAGAGTTCCGAAGCATTTTTAAACGTCAGCGGAATTCCGAGAACAATGGAAGAGTTCCGAAGCATTTTTAAACTTCAGCGGAATTTGGAGAACAATCGAAGAGTTCCGAAGCATTTTTAAAAGTCAGCGGAATTCCGAGAACAATGGAAGCTTTGTGAAGCATTTTTAAACGTCAGCGGAATTCTGAGAACAATGGAAGAGTTCCGAAGCATTTTTAAACGTCAGCGGAATTCCGAGAACAATGGAAGAGTTCTGAAGCCTTTTTAAATGTCAGCGGAATTCCGAGAACAATGGAAAAGTTCCGAAGCATTTTTAAATGTCAGCGGAATTCTGAGAACAATGGAAGAGTTCCGAAGCATTTTTAAACTTCAGCAGAATTCCGAGAACAATGGAAGAGTTCCGAAGCATCCTTAAACTTCAGCGGAATTCCGAGAACAATGGAAGAGTTTCGAAGCATTTTTAAAAGTCAGCGGAATTCCGAGAACAATAGAAGAGTTGTGAAGCAATTTTAAGAGTCAGCGGAATTCCGAGAACAATGGAAGAGTTCCGAAGCATTTTTAAACGTCAGCGGAATTCCGAGAACAATGGAAGAGTTCTGAAGCATTTTTAAAAGTCAGCGGAATTCTGAGAACAATAGAAGAGTTGTGAAGCATTTTTAAGCGTCAGCGGAATTCCGAGAACAATGGAAGAATTCCGAAGCATTTTTAAACTTCAAAACTTCAGCGGAATTCTTAGAACAATGGAAGAGTTCCAAAGCATTTTTAAAAGTCAGCAGAATTCCGAGAACAATAGAAGGGTACCAAAGCATGTTTAAACTTCAGCGGAATCCTGAGAACAATGTAAGCGTTCCGAAGCATTTTTAAACTTCACCGCAATTCCGAGAACAATGGAAGAGTTCCGAAGCATTTTTAAACGTCAGCGGAATTCCGAGAACAATGGAAGATTTCCGAAGCATTTTTAAACGTCAGCGGAATTCTGCGAACACTGGAAAAGTTCCGAAGCATTTTTAAACTTCAGCAGAATTTGCAGAACAATCGAGGAGTTCCGAGGCATTTTTAAAAGTCAGCGGAATTCCGAGAACAATTTAAGAGTTCTGAAGCATTTTTAAACATCAGCGGAATTTTGAAAACAATGGAAGATTTCCGAAGCATTTTTAAAAGTCAGCAGAATTCTGAGAACAATAGAAGAGTTGTGAAGCATTTTTAAGCGTCAGCGGAATTCCGAGAACAATGGAAGAGTTCCGAAGCATTCTTAAACTTCAGCGGAATTCCGAGAACAATGGAAGAGTTCCGAAGCATTTTTAAAAGTCAGCGGAATTCCGAGAACAATAGAAGAGTTCAGAAGCATTTTTAAACTTCAGCAGAATTCCTGGATCAATGGAAGAGTTCCGAAGCATTTATAAACTTCAGCGGAATTTGGAGAACAATCGAAGAGTTCCGAAGCATTTTTAAAAGTCAGCGGAATTCCTAGAACACTGGAAGAGTTCCGAAGCATTTTTAAACTTCAGCGGAATTTGGAGAACAATCTAACAGTTCCGAAGCATTTTTAAAAGTCAGCGGAATTCCAAGAACAATAGAAGAGTTGTGAAGCATTTTTAAGCGTCAGCGGAATTCCGAGAACAATGGAAGAGTTCCGAAGCATTTTTAAACTTCAGCAGAATTCCGAGAACAATGGAAGAGTTCCGAAGCATTTTTAAACTTCAGCAGAATTCCGAGAACAATGGAAGAGTTCCAAAGCATTCTTAAACTTCAGCGGAATTCCGAAAACAATGGAAGAGTTCCGAATCATTTTTAAATGTCAGCGGAATTCCGAGAACAATAGAAGAGTTGTGAAGCATTTTTAAGCGTCAGCGGAATTCCGACAACAATGGAAGAGTTCCGAAGCATTTTTAAAAGTCAGCGGAATTCTGAGAACAATAGAAGAGTTGCGAAGCATTTTTAAGCGTCAGCGGAATTCCGAGAACAATGGAAGAATTCCGAAGCATTTTTAAACTTCAAAACTTCAGCAGAATTCCGAGAACAATGGAAGACTTCCGAAGCATTCTTAAACTTCAGCGGAATTCCGAGAACAATGGAAGAGTTCCGAAGCATTTTTAAAAGTCAGCGGAATTCCGAGGACAATGGAAGAGTTGTGAAGCATTTTTAAACGTTAGCGGAATACCAGAACAATGGAAGAGTTCCGAAGCATTTTTAAATGTCAGCGGAATTCCGAGAACAATGGAAGAGTTCTGAAGCATTTTTAAACGTCAGCGGATTTTGAAAACAATGGAAGATTTCCGAAGCATTTTTAAACGTCAGCGGAATTCTGCGAACATGGAAGAGTTCCGAAGTATTTTTAAACTTCAGCAGAATTCTGAGAACAATGGAAGAGTTCTGAAGCATTCTTAAACTTCAGTGGAATTCCGAGAACAATGGAACAGTTTTGAAGCAATTTTAAGCGTCAGCGGAATTCCGACAACAATGGAAGAGTTCCGAAGCATTTTTAAAAGTCAGCGGAATTCTGAGAACAATAGAAGAGTTGTGAAGCATTTTTAAGCGTCAGCGGAATTCCGAGAACAATGGAAGAATTCCGAAGCATTTTTAAACTTCAAAACTTCAGAAGAATTCCGAGAACAATGGAAGAGTTCCGAAGCATTCTTAAACTTCAGCGGAATTCCGAGAACAATGGAAGAGTTCCGAAGCATTTTTAAAGGTCAGCGGAATTCCGAGAACAATGGAAGAGTTCCGAAGCATTTTTAAACATCAGCAGAATTCCTGGATCAATGGAAGAGTTCCGAATCATTTTTAAAAGTCAGCAGAATTCCGAGAACAATGGAAGAGTTCCGAAGCATTCTTAAACTTCAGCGGAATTCCGAGAACAATGGAAGAGTTCCGAAGCATTTTTAAAAGTCAGCGTAATTCCGAGAACAATGGAAGAGTTCCGAAGCATTTTTAAACTTCAGCAGAATTCCTGGATCAATGGAAGAGTTCCGAAACATTTTTAAAAGTCAGCAGAACTCCGAGAACAATAGAAGGGTACCAAAGCATGTTTAAACTTCAGCGGAATTCTGAGAACAATGTAAGAGTTCCGAAGCATTTTTAAACTTCACCGGAATTCCGAGAACAATGGAAGATTTCCGAAGCATTTTTAAAAGTCAGCGGAATTCCGAGAACACTGGAAGAGTTCCGAAGCATTTTTAAACTTCAGCGGAATTTGGAGAACAATCGAAGAGTTCCGAAGCATTTTTAAAAGTCAGCGGAATTCCGAGAACAATGGAAGAGTTCCGAAGCATTTTTAAATGTCAGCGGAATTCCGAGAACAATGGAAGAGTTCTGAAGCATTTTTAAACGTCAGCGGATTTTGAAAACAATGGAAGATTTCCGAAGCATTTTTAAACGTCAGCGGAATTCTGCGAACACTGGAAGAGTTCCGAAGCATTTTTAAACTTCAGCGGAATTTGGAGAACAATCGAAGAGTTCCGAAGCAATTTTAAAAGTCAGCGGAATTCCGAGAACAATGGAAGAGTTGTGAAGCATTTTTAAACGTCAGTGGAATTCCAAGAACAAAGGAAGAGTTCCGAAGCATTTTTAAACGTCAGCGGATTTTGAAAACAATGGAAGATTTCCGAAGCATTTTTAAACGTCAGCGGAATTGGGAGAACAATCGAAGAGTTCCGAAGCATTTTTAAACTTCAACGGAATTTGGAGAACAATCGAAGAGTTCCGAAGCAATTTTAAAAGTCAGCGGAATTCCGAGAACAATGGAAGAGTTGTGAAGCATTTTTAAACGTCAGTGGAATTCCAAGAACAATGGAAGAGTTCCGAAGCATTTTTAAATGTCAGCAGAATTCTGAGAACAATGGAAGAGTTCCGAAGCATTTTTAAACGTCAGCGGAATTACAAGAACAATGGAAGAGTTCTGAAGCCTTTTTAAATGTCAGCGGAATTCCGAGAACAATGGAAGAGTTCCGAAGCATTTTTAAACTTCAGCAGAATTCCGAGAATAATGGAAGAGTTCCGAAGCATTCTTAAACTTCAGCGGAATTCCGAAAACAATGGAAGAGTTCCGAAGCATTTTTAAATGTCAGCGGAATTCCAAGAACAATAGAAGAGTTGTGAAGCATTTTTAAGCGTCAGCGGAATTCCGAGAACAATGGAAGAGTTCCGAAGCATTTTTAAACTTCAGCAGAATTCCGAGAACAATGGAAGAGTTCCGAAGCATTTTTAAACTTCAGCAGAATTCCGAGAACAATGGAAGAGTTCCAAAGCATTCTTAAACTTCAGCGGAATTCCGAAAACAATGGAAGAGTTCCGAATCATTTTTAAATGTCAGCGGAATTCCGAGAACAATAGAAGAGTTGTGAAGCATTTTTAAGCGTCAGCGGAATTCCGACAACAATGGAAGAGTTCCGAAGCATTTTTAAAAGTCAGCGGAATTCTGAGAACAATAGAAGAGTTGCGAAGCATTTTTAAGCGTCAGCGGAATTCCGAGAACAATGGAAGAATTCCGAAGCATTTTTAAACTTCAAAACTTCAGCAGAATTCCGAGAACAATGGAAGACTTCCGAAGCATTCTTAAACTTCAGCGGAATTCCGAGAACAATGGAAGAGTTCCGAAGCATTTTTAAAAGTCAGCGGAATTCCGAGAACAATGGAAGAGTTCCGAAGCATTTTTAAACTTCAGCAGAATTCCTGGATCAATGGAAGAGTTCCGAAACATTTTTAAAACTCAGCAGAACTCCGAGAACAATAGAAGGGTACCAAAGCATGTTTAAACTTCAGCGGAATTCTGAGAACAATGTTAGAGTTCCGAAGCATTTTTAAACTTCACCGGAATTCCGAGAACAATGGAAGAGTTCCGAAGCATTTTTAAACGTCAGCGGAATTCCGAGAACAATGGAAGAGTTCTGAAGCATTTTTAAACGTCAGCGGAATTTTGAAAACAATGGAAGATTTCCGAAGCATTTTTAAACGTCAGCGGAATTCTGCGAACACTGGAAGAGTTCCGAAGCATTTTTAAACTTCAGCGGAATTTGGAGAACAATCGAAGAGTTCCGAAGCATTTTTAAAAGTCAGCGGAATTCCGAGAACACTGGAAGAATTCCGAAGCATTTTTAAACTTTAGCGGAATTTGGAGAACAATCGAAGAGTTCCGAAGCATTTTTAAAAGTCAGCGGAATTCCGAGAACAATGGAAGAGTTGTGAAGCATTTTTAAACGTTAGCGGAATACCAGAACAATGGAAGAGTTCCGAAGCATTTTTAAATGTCAGCGGAATTCCGAGAACAATGGAAGAGTTCTGAAGCATTTTTAAACGTCAGCGGATTTTGAAAACAATGGAAGATTTCCGAAGCATTTTTAAACGTCAGCGGAATTCTGCGAACATGGAAGAGTTCCGAAGTATTTTTAAACTTCAGCAGAATTCTGAGAACAATGGAAGAGTTCTGAAGCATTCTTAAACTTCAGTGGAATTCCGAGAACAATGGAACAGTTTTGAAGCAATTTTAAGCGTCAGCGGAATTCCGACAACAATGGAAGAGTTCCGAAGCATTTTTAAAAGTCAGCGGAATTCTGAGAACAACAGAAAAGTTGTGAAGCATTTTTAAGCGTCAGCGGAATTCCGAGAACAATGGAAGAATTCCGAAGCATTTTTAAACTTCAAAACTTCAGAAGAATTCCGAGAACAATGGAAGAGTTCCGAAGCATTCTTAAACTTCAGCGGAATTCCGAGAACAATGGAAGAGTTCCGAAGCATTTTTAAAGGTCAGCGGAATTCCGAGAACAATGGAAGAGTTCCGAAGCATTTTTAAACATCAGCAGAATTCCTGGATCAATGGAAGAGTTCCGAATCATTTTTAAAAGTCAGCAGAATTCCGAGAATAATGGAAGAGTTGTGAAGCATTTTTAAACGTCAGCGGAATTTGGAGAACAATCGAAGAGTTCCGAAGCATTTTTAAACTTCAACGGAATTTGGAGAACAATGGAAGAGTTCAGAAGCATTTTTAAAAGTCAGCGGAATTCCGAGAACAATGGAAGAGTTGTGAAGCATTTTTAAACGACAGCGGAATTCCGAGAACAATGGAAGAGTTCCGAAGCATTTTTAAACGTCAGCAGAATTCCAAGAACAATGCAAGAGTTCTGAAGCCTTTTTAAATGTCAGCGGAATTCCGAGAACAATGGAAGAGTTCCGAAGCATTTTTAAACTTCACCGGAATTACGAGAACAATGGAAGATTTCCGAAGCATTTTTAAACGTCAGCGGAATTCTGCGAACACTGGAAGAGTTCCGAAGCATTTTTAAACTTCAGCGGAATTTGGAGAACAATCGAAGAGTTCCGAAGCATTTTTAAAAGTCAGCGGAATTCCGAGAACACTGGAAGAGTTCCGAAGCATACTTAAACTTCAGCGGAATTCCGAGAACAATGGAAGAGTTTCGAAGCATTTTTAAAAGTCAGCGGAATTCCGAGAACAATAGAAGAGTTGTGAAGCAATTTTAAGAGTCAGCGGAATTCCGAGAACAATGGAAGAGTTCCGAAGCATTTTTAAACGTCAGCGGAATTCCGAGAACAATGGAAGAGTTCCGAAGCATTTTTAAACTTCAGCGGAATTTGGAGAACAATCGAAGAGTTCCGAAGCATTTTTAAAAGTCAGCGGAATTCCGAGAACAATGGAAGCTTTGTGAAGCATTTTTAAACGTCAGCGGAATTCTGAGAACAATGGAAGAGTTCCGAAGCATTTTTAAACGTCAGCGGAATTCCGAGAACAATGGAAGAGTTCTGAAGCCTTTTTAAATGTCAGCGGAATTCCGAGAACAATGGAAAAGTTCCGAAGCATTTTTAAATGTCAGCGGAATTCTGAGAACAATGGAAGAGTTCCGAAGCATTTTTAAACTTCAGCAGAATTCCGAGAACAATGGAAGAGTTCCGAAGCATCCTTAAACTTCAGCGGAATTCCGAGAACAATGGAAGAGTTTCGAAGCATTTTTAAAAGTCAGCGGAATTCCGAGAACAATAGAAGAGTTGTGAAGCAATTTTAAGAGTCAGCGGAATTCCGAGAACAATGGAAGAGTTCCGAAGCATTTTTAAACGTCAGCGGAATTCCGAGAACAATGGAAGAGTTCTGAAGCATTTTTAAAAGTCAGCGGAATTCTGAGAACAATAGAAGAGTTGTGAAGCATTTTTAAGCGTCAGCGGAATTCCGAGAACAATGGAAGAATTCCGAAGCATTTTTAAACTTCAAAACTTCAGCGGAATTCTTAGAACAATGGAAGAGTTCCAAAGCATTTTTAAAAGTCAGCAGAATTCCGAGAACAATAGAAGGGTACCAAAGCATGTTTAAACTTCAGCGGAATCCTGAGAACAATGTAAGCGTTCCGAAGCATTTTTAAACTTCACCGCAATTCCGAGAACAATGGAAGAGTTCCGAAGCATTTTTAAACGTCAGCGGAATTCCGAGAACAATGGAAGATTTCCGAAGCATTTTTAAACGTCAGCGGAATTCTGCGAACACTGGAAAAGTTCCGAAGCATTTTTAAACTTCAGCAGAATTTGCAGAACAATCGAGGAGTTCCGAGGCATTTTTAAAAGTCAGCGGAATTCCGAGAACAATTTAAGAGTTCTGAAGCATTTTTAAACATCAGCGGAATTTTGAAAACAATGGAAGATTTCCGAAGCATTTTTAAAAGTCAGCAGAATTCTGAGAACAATAGAAGAGTTGTGAAGCATTTTTAAGCGTCAGCGGAATTCCGAGAACAATGGAAGAGTTCCGAAGCATTCTTAAACTTCAGCGGAATTCCGAGAACAATGGAAGAGTTCCGAAGCATTTTTAAAAGTCAGCGGAATTCCGAGAACAATAGAAGAGTTCAGAAGCATTTTTAAACTTCAGCAGAATTCCTGGATCAATGGAAGAGTTCCGAAGCATTTATAAACTTCAGCGGAATTTGGAGAACAATCGAAGAGTTCCGAAGCATTTTTAAAAGTCAGCGGAATTCCTAGAACACTGGAAGAGTTCCGAAGCATTTTTAAACTTCAGCGGAATTTGGAGAACAATCTAACAGTTCCGAAGCATTTTTAAAAGTCAGCGGAATTCCAAGAACAATAGAAGAGTTGTGAAGCATTTTTAAGCGTCAGCGGAATTCCGAGAACAATGGAAGAGTTCCGAAGCATTTTTAAACTTCAGCAGAATTCCGAGAACAATGGAAGAGTTCCGAAGCATTTTTAAACTTCAGCAGAATTCCGAGAACAATGGAAGAGTTCCAAAGCATTCTTAAACTTCAGCGGAATTCCGAAAACAATGGAAGAGTTCCGAATCATTTTTAAATGTCAGCGGAATTCCGAGAACAATAGAAGAGTTGTGAAGCATTTTTAAGCGTCAGCGGAATTCCGACAACAATGGAAGAGTTCCGAAGCATTTTTAAAAGTCAGCGGAATTCTGAGAACAATAGAAGAGTTGCGAAGCATTTTTAAGCGTCAGCGGAATTCCGAGAACAATGGAAGAATTCCGAAGCATTTTTAAACTTCAAAACTTCAGCAGAATTCCGAGAACAATGGAAGACTTCCGAAGCATTCTTAAACTTCAGCGGAATTCCGAGAACAATGGAAGAGTTCCGAAGCATTTTTAAAAGTCAGCGGAATTCCGAGGACAATGGAAGAGTTGTGAAGCATTTTTAAACGTTAGCGGAATACCAGAACAATGGAAGAGTTCCGAAGCATTTTTAAATGTCAGCGGAATTCCGAGAACAATGGAAGAGTTCTGAAGCATTTTTAAACGTCAGCGGATTTTGAAAACAATGGAAGATTTCCGAAGCATTTTTAAACGTCAGCGGAATTCTGCGAACATGGAAGAGTTCCGAAGTATTTTTAAACTTCAGCAGAATTCTGAGAACAATGGAAGAGTTCTGAAGCATTCTTAAACTTCAGTGGAATTCCGAGAACAATGGAACAGTTTTGAAGCAATTTTAAGCGTCAGCGGAATTCCGACAACAATGGAAGAGTTCCGAAGCATTTTTAAAAGTCAGCGGAATTCTGAGAACAATAGAAGAGTTGTGAAGCATTTTTAAGCGTCAGCGGAATTCCGAGAACAATGGAAGAATTCCGAAGCATTTTTAAACTTCAAAACTTCAGAAGAATTCCGAGAACAATGGAAGAGTTCCGAAGCATTCTTAAACTTCAGCGGAATTCCGAGAACAATGGAAGAGTTCCGAAGCATTTTTAAAGGTCAGCGGAATTCCGAGAACAATGGAAGAGTTCCGAAGCATTTTTAAACATCAGCAGAATTCCTGGATCAATGGAAGAGTTCCGAATCATTTTTAAAAGTCAGCAGAATTCCGAGAACAATGGAAGAGTTCCGAAGCATTCTTAAACTTCAGCGGAATTCCGAGAACAATGGAAGAGTTCCGAAGCATTTTTAAAAGTCAGCGTAATTCCGAGAACAATGGAAGAGTTCCGAAGCATTTTTAAACTTCAGCAGAATTCCTGGATCAATGGAAGAGTTCCGAAACATTTTTAAAAGTCAGCAGAACTCCGAGAACAATAGAAGGGTACCAAAGCATGTTTAAACTTCAGCGGAATTCTGAGAACAATGTAAGAGTTCCGAAGCATTTTTAAACTTCACCGGAATTCCGAGAACAATGGAAGATTTCCGAAGCATTTTTAAAAGTCAGCGGAATTCCGAGAACACTGGAAGAGTTCCGAAGCATTTTTAAACTTCAGCGGAATTTGGAGAACAATCGAAGAGTTCCGAAGCATTTTTAAAAGTCAGCGGAATTCCGAGAACAATGGAAGAGTTCCGAAGCATTTTTAAATGTCAGCGGAATTCCGAGAACAATGGAAGAGTTCTGAAGCATTTTTAAACGTCAGCGGATTTTGAAAACAATGGAAGATTTCCGAAGCATTTTTAAACGTCAGCGGAATTCTGCGAACACTGGAAGAGTTCCGAAGCATTTTTAAACTTCAGCGGAATTTGGAGAACAATCGAAGAGTTCCGAAGCAATTTTAAAAGTCAGCGGAATTCCGAGAACAATGGAAGAGTTGTGAAGCATTTTTAAACGTCAGTGGAATTCCAAGAACAAAGGAAGAGTTCCGAAGCATTTTTAAACGTCAGCGGATTTTGAAAACAATGGAAGATTTCCGAAGCATTTTTAAACGTCAGCGGAATTGGGAGAACAATCGAAGAGTTCCGAAGCATTTTTAAACTTCAACGGAATTTGGAGAACAATCGAAGAGTTCCGAAGCAATTTTAAAAGTCAGCGGAATTCCGAGAACAATGGAAGAGTTGTGAAGCATTTTTAAACGTCAGTGGAATTCCAAGAACAATGGAAGAGTTCCGAAGCATTTTTAAATGTCAGCAGAATTCTGAGAACAATGGAAGAGTTCCGAAGCATTTTTAAACGTCAGCGGAATTCCAAGAACAATGGAAGAGTTCTGAAGCCTTTTTAAATGTCAGCGGAATTCCGAGAACAATGGAAGAGTTCCGAAGCATTTTTAAACTTCAGCAGAATTCCGAGAATAATGGAAGAGTTCCGAAGCATTCTTAAACTTCAGCGGAATTCCGAAAACAATGGAAGAGTTCCGAAGCATTTTTAAATGTCAGCGGAATTCCAAGAACAATAGAAGAGTTGTGAAGCATTTTTAAGCGTCAGCGGAATTCCGAGAACAATGGAAGAGTTCCGAAGCATTTTTAAACTTCAGCAGAATTCCGAGAACAATGGAAGAGTTCCGAAGCATTTTTAAACTTCAGCAGAATTCCGAGAACAATGGAAGAGTTCCAAAGCATTCTTAAACTTCAGCGGAATTCCGAAAACAATGGAAGAGTTCCGAATCATTTTTAAATGTCAGCGGAATTCCGAGAACAATAGAAGAGTTGTGAAGCATTTTTAAGCGTCAGCGGAATTCCGACAACAATGGAAGAGTTCCGAAGCATTTTTAAAAGTCAGCGGAATTCTGAGAACAATAGAAGAGTTGCGAAGCATTTTTAAGCGTCAGCGGAATTCCGAGAACAATGGAAGAATTCCGAAGCATTTTTAAACTTCAAAACTTCAGCAGAATTCCGAGAACAATGGAAGACTTCCGAAGCATTCTTAAACTTCAGCGGAATTCCGAGAACAATGGAAGAGTTCCGAAGCATTTTTAAAAGTCAGCGGAATTCCGAGAACAATGGAAGAGTTCCGAAGCATTTTTAAACTTCAGCAGAATTCCTGGATCAATGGAAGAGTTCCGAAACATTTTTAAAACTCAGCAGAACTCCGAGAACAATAGAAGGGTACCAAAGCATGTTTAAACTTCAGCGGAATTCTGAGAACAATGTTAGAGTTCCGAAGCATTTTTAAACTTCACCGGAATTCCGAGAACAATGGAAGAGTTCCGAAGCATTTTTAAACGTCAGCGGAATTCCGAGAACAATGGAAGAGTTCTGAAGCATTTTTAAACGTCAGCGGAATTTTGAAAACAATGGAAGATTTCCGAAGCATTTTTAAACGTCAGCGGAATTCTGCGAACACTGGAAGAGTTCCGAAGCATTTTTAAACTTCAGCGGAATTTGGAGAACAATCGAAGAGTTCCGAAGCATTTTTAAAAGTCAGCGGAATTCCGAGAACACTGGAAGAATTCCGAAGCATTTTTAAACTTTAGCGGAATTTGGAGAACAATCGAAGAGTTCCGAAGCATTTTTAAAAGTCAGCGGAATTCCGAGAACAATGGAAGAGTTGTGAAGCATTTTTAAACGTTAGCGGAATACCAGAACAATGGAAGAGTTCCGAAGCATTTTTAAATGTCAGCGGAATTCCGAGAACAATGGAAGAGTTCTGAAGCATTTTTAAACGTCAGCGGATTTTGAAAACAATGGAAGATTTCCGAAGCATTTTTAAACGTCAGCGGAATTCTGCGAACATGGAAGAGTTCCGAAGTATTTTTAAACTTCAGCAGAATTCTGAGAACAATGGAAGAGTTCTGAAGCATTCTTAAACTTCAGTGGAATTCCGAGAACAATGGAACAGTTTTGAAGCAATTTTAAGCGTCAGCGGAATTCCGACAACAATGGAAGAGTTCCGAAGCATTTTTAAAAGTCAGCGGAATTCTGAGAACAATAGAAAAGTTGTGAAGCATTTTTAAGCGTCAGCGGAATTCCGAGAACAATGGAAGAATTCCGAAGCATTTTTAAACTTCAAAACTTCAGAAGAATTCCGAGAACAATGGAAGAGTTCCGAAGCATTCTTAAACTTCAGCGGAATTCCGAGAACAATGGAAGAGTTCCGAAGCATTTTTAAAGGTCAGCGGAATTCCGAGAACAATGGAAGAGTTCCGAAGCATTTTTAAACATCAGCAGAATTCCTGGATCAATGGAAGAGTTCCGAATCATTTTTAAAAGTCAGCAGAATTCCGAGAATAATGGAAGAGTTGTGAAGCATTTTTAAACGTCAGCGGAATTTGGAGAACAATCGAAGAGTTCCGAAGCATTTTTAAACTTCAACGGAAT
Source organism: Phyllobates terribilis (assembly GCF_046119375.1). Taxonomy (NCBI): domain Eukaryota; kingdom Metazoa; phylum Chordata; class Amphibia; order Anura; family Dendrobatidae; genus Phyllobates; species Phyllobates terribilis. The sequence continues at coordinate 5,363,028 of NW_027362788.1, read as the reverse complement.
TTGGAGAACAATGGAAGAGTTCAGAAGCATTTTTAAAAGTCAGCGGAATTCCGAGAACAATGGAAGAGTTGTGAAGCATTTTTAAACGACAGCGGAATTCCGAGAACAATGGAAGAGTTCCGAAGCATTTTTAAACGTCAGCAGAATTCCAAGAACAATGCAAGAGTTCTGAAGCCTTTTTAAATGTCAGCGGAATTCCGAGAACAATGGAAGAGTTCCGAAGCATTTTTAAACTTCACCGGAATTACGAGAACAATGGAAGATTTCCGAAGCATTTTTAAACGTCAGCGGAATTCTGCGAACACTGGAAGAGTTCCGAAGCATTTTTAAACTTCAGCGGAATTTGGAGAACAATCGAAGAGTTCCGAAGCATTTTTAAAAGTCAGCGGAATTCCGAGAACACTGGAAGAGTTCCGAAGCATTTTTAAACTTCAGCGGAATTTGGAGAACAATCGAAGAGTTCCGAAGCATTTTTAAAAGTCAGCGGAATTCCGAGAACAATGGAAGAGTTCCGAAGCATTTTTAAATGTCAGCGGAATTCCGAGAACAATGGAAGAGTTCTGAAGCATTTTTAAACGTCAGCGGATTTTGAAAACAATGGAAGATTTCCGAAGCATTTTTAAACGTCAGCGGAATTCTGCGAACACTGGAAGAGTTCCGAAGCATTTTTAAACTTCAGCGGAATTTGGAGAACAATCGAAGAGTTCCGAAGCAATTTTAAAAGTCAGCGGAATTCCGAGAACAATGGAAGAGTTGTGAAGCATTTTTAAACGTCAGTGGAATTCCAAGAACAAAGGAAGAGTTCCGAAGCATTTTTAAACGTCAGCGGATTTTGAAAACAATGGAAGATTTCCGAAGCATTTTTAAACGTCAGCGGAATTGGGAGAACAATCGAAGAGTTCCGAAGCATTTTTAAACTTCAACGGAATTTGGAGAACAATCGAAGAGTTCCGAAGCAATTTTAAAAGTCAGCGGAATTCCGAGAACAATGGAAGAGTTGTGAAGCATTTTTAAACGTCAGTGGAATTCCAAGAACAATGGAAGAGTTCCGAAGCATTTTTAAATGTCAGCAGAATTCTGAGAACAATGGAAGTGTTCCGAAGCATTTTTAAACGTCAGCGGAATTCCAAGAACAATGGAAGAGTTCTGAAGCCTTTTTAAATGTCAGCGGAATTCCGAGAACAATGGAAGAGTTCCGAAGCATTTTTAAACTTCAGCAGAATTCCGAGAATAATGGAAGAGTTCCGAAGCATTCTTAAACTTCAGCGGAATTCCGAAAACAATGGAAGAGTTCCGAAGCATTTTTAAATGTCAGCGGAATTCCGAGAACAATAGAAGAGTTGTGAAGCATTTTTAAGCGTCAGCGGAATTCCGAGAACAATGGAAGAGTTCCGAAGCATTTTTAAACTTCAGCAGAATTCCGAGAACAATGGAAGAGTTCCGAAGCATTTTTAAACTTCAGCAGAATTCCGAGAACAATGGAAGAGTTCCGAAGCATTCTTAAACTTCAGCGGAATTCCGAAAACAATGGAAGAGTTCCGAATCATTTTTAAATGTCAGAGGAATTCCGAGAACAATAGAAGAGTTGTGAAGCATTTTTAAGCGTCAGCGGAATTCCGACAACAATGGAAGAGTTCCGAAGCATTTTTAAAAGTCAGCGGAATTCTGAGAACAATAGAAGAGTTGCGAAGCATTTTTAAGCGTCAGCGGAATTCCGAGAACAATGGAAGAATTCCGAAGCATTTTTAAACTTCAAAACTTCAGCAGAATTCCGAGAACAATGGAAGACTTCCGAAGCATTCTTAAACTTCAGCGGAATTCCGAGAACAATGGAAGAGTTCCGAAGCATTTTTAAAAGTCAGCGGAATTCCGAGAACAATGGAAGAGTTCCGAAGCATTTTTAAACTTCAGCAGAATTCCGAGAACAATGGAAGAGTTCCGAAGCATTTTTAAACTTCAGCAGAATTCCGAGAACAATGGAAGAGTTCCGAAGCATTCTTAAACTTCAGCGGAATTCCGAAAACAATGGAAGAGTTCCGAATCATTTTTAAATGTCAGAGGAATTCCGAGAACAATAGAAGAGTTGTGAAGCATTTTTAAGCGTCAGCGGAATTCCGACAACAATGGAAGAGTTCCGAAGCATTTTTAAAAGTCAGCGGAATTCTGAGAACAATAGAAGAGTTGCGAAGCATTTTTAAGCGTCAGCGGAATTCCGAGAACAATGGAAGAATTCCGAAGCATTTTTAAACTTCAAAACTTCAGCAGAATTCCGAGAACAATGGAAGACTTCCGAAGCATTCTTAAACTTCAGCGGAATTCCGAGAACAATGGAAGAGTTTCGAAGCATTTTTAAAAGTCAGCGGAATTCCGAGAACAATGGAAGAGTTCCGAAGCATTTTTAAACTTCAGCAGAATTCCTGGATCAATGGAAGAGTTCCGAAACATTTTTAAAAGTCAGCAGAACTCCGAGAACAATAGAAGGGTACCAAAGCATGTTTAAACTTCAGCGGAATTCTGAGAACAATGTAAGAGTTCCGAAGCATTTTTAAACTTCACCGGAATTCCGAGAACAATGGAAGAGTTCCGAAGCATTTTTAAACGTCAGCGGAATTCCGAGAACAATGGAAGAGTTCTGAAGCATTTTTAAACGTCAGCGGAATTTTGAAAACAATGGAAGATTTCCGAAGCATTTTTAAACGTCAGCGGAATTCTGCGAACACTGGAAGAGTTCCGAAGCATTTTTAAACTTCAGCGGAATTTGGAGAACAATCGAAGAGTTCCGAAGCATTTTTAAAAGTCAGCGGAATTCTGAGAACAATAGAAGAGTTGTGAAGCATTTTTAAGCGTCAGCGGAATTCCGAGAACAATGGAAGAATTCCGAAGCATTTTTAAACTTCAAAACTTCAGAAGAATTCCGAGAACAATGGAAGAGTTCCGAAGCATTCTTAAACTTCAGCGGAATTCCGAGAACAATGGAAGAGTTCCGAAGCATTTTTAAAGGTCAGCGGAATTCCGAGAACAATGGAAGAGTTCCGAAGCATTTTTAAACATCAGCAGAATTCCTGGATCAATGGAAGAGTTCCGAATCATTTTTAAAAGTCAGCAGAATTCCGAGAACAATAGAAGGGTACCAAAGCATGTTTAAACTTCAGCGGAATTCTGAGAACAATGTAAGAGTTCCGAAGCATTTTTAAACTTCACCAGAATTCCGAAAACAATGGAAGAGTTCCGAAGCATTTTTAAACGTCAGCGGAATTCCGAGAACAATGGAAGAGTTCCGAAGCATTTTTAAACGTCAGCGGAATTCCGAGAACAATGGAAGCGTTCTGAAGCATTTTTAAACATCAGCGGAATTTTGAAAACAATGGAAGATTTCCGAAGCATTTTTAAACGTCAGCGGAATTCTGCGAACACTGGAAGAGTTCCGAAGCATTTTTAAACTTCAGCGGAATTTGGAGAACAATCGAAGAGTTCCGAAGCATTTTTAAAAGTCAGCGGAATTCCGAGAACACTGGAAGAGTTCCGAAGCATTTTTAAACTTCAGCGGAATTTGGAGAACAATCGAAGAGTTCCGAAGCATTTTTAAAAGTCAGCGGAATTCCGAGAACAATGGAAGAGTTGTGAAGCATTTTTAAACGTCAGCGGAATTCCGAGAACAATGGAAGAGTTCCGAAGCATTTTTAAACTTCAGCAGAATTCCTGGATTAATGGAAGAGTTCCGAAACATTTTTAAAAGTCAGCAGAACTCCGAGAACAATAGAAGGGTACCAAAGCATGTTTAAACTTCAGCGGAATTCTGAGAACAATGTAAGAGTTCCGAAGCATTTTTAAACTTCACCGGAATTTGGAGAACAATCGAAGAGTTCCGAAGCATTTTTAAAAGTCAGCGGAATTCCGAGAACACTGGAAGAATTCCGAAGCATTTTTAAACTTCAGCGGAATTTGGAGAACAATCGAAAGGTTCCGAAGCATTTTTAAAAGTCAGCGGAATTCCGAGAACAATGGAAGAGTTGTGAAGCATTTTTAAACGTCAGTGGAATTCCAAGAACAAAGGAAGAGTTCCGAAGCATTTTTAAACGTCAGCGGATTTTGAAAACAATGGAAGATTTCCGAAGCATTTTTAAACGTCAGCGGAATTGGGAGAACAATCGAAGAGTTCCGAAGCATTTTTAAACTTCAACGGAATTTGGAGAACAATCGAAGAGTTCCGAAGCAATTTTAAAAGTCAGCGGAATTCCGAGAACAATGGAAGAGTTGTGAAGCATTTTTAAACGTCAGTGGAATTCCAAGAACAATGGAAGAGTTCCGAAGCATTCTTAAACTTCAGCGGAATTCCGAAAACAATGGAAGAGTTCCGAATCATTTTTAAATGTCAGCGGAATTCCGAGAACAATGGAAGAGTTCTGAAGCATTTTTAAACGTCAGCGGATTTTGAAAACAATGGAAGATTTCCGAAGCATTTTTAAACGTCAGCGGAATTTGGAGAACAATCGAAGAGTTCCGAAGCATTTTTAAACTTCAACGGAATTTGGAGAACAATGGAAGAGTTCAGAAGCATTTTTAAAAGTCAGCGGAATTCCGAGAACAATGGAAGAGTTGTGAAGCATTTTTAAACGACAGCGGAATTCCGAGAACAATGGAAGAGTTCCGAAGCATTTTTAAACGTCAGCAGAATTCCAAGAACAATGCAAGAGTTCTGAAGCCTTTTTAAATGTCAGCGGAATTCCGAGAACAATGGAAGAGTTCCGAAGCATTTTTAAACTTCAGAAGAATTCCGAGAACAATGGAAGAGTTCCGAAGCATTCTTAAACTTCAGCGGAATTCCGAAAACAATGGAAGAGTTCCGAAGCATTTTTAAATGTCAGCGGAATTCCGAGAACAATAGAAGAGTTGTGAAGCATTTTTAAGCGTCAGCAGAATTCCGAGAACAATGGAAGAGTTCCGAAGCATTCTTAAACTTCAGCGGAATTCCGAGAACAATGGAAGAGTTCCGAAGCATTTTTAAAAGTCAGTGGAATTCCGAGAACAATGGAAGAGTTCCGAAGCATTTTTAAACTTCAGCAGAATTCCTGGATCAATGGAAGAGTTCCGAAACATTTTTAAAAGTCAGCAGAACTCCGAGAACAATAGAAGGGTACCAAAGCATGTTTAAACTTCAGCGGAATTCTGAGAACAATGTAAGAGTTCCGAAGCATTTTTAAACTTCACCGGAATTCCGAGAACAATGGAAGATTTCCGAAGCATTTTTAAAAGTCAGCGGAATTCCGAGAACACTGGAAGAGTTCCGAAGCATTTTTAAACTTCAGCGGAATTTGGAGAACAATCGAAGAGTTCCGAAGCATTTTTAAAAGTCAGCGGAATTCCGAGAACAATGGAAGAGTTCCGAAGCATTTTTAAATGTCAGCGGAATTCCGAGAACAATGGAAGAGTTCTGAAGCATTTTTAAACGTCAGCGGATTTTGAAAACAATGGAAGATTTCCGAAGCATTTTTAAACGTCAGCGGAATTCTGCGAACACTGGAAGAGTTCCGAAGCATTTTTAAACTTCAGCGGAATTTGGAGAACAATCGAAGAGTTCCGAAGCAATTTTAAAAGTCAGCGGAATTCCGAGAACAATGGAAGAGTTGTGAAGCATTTTTAAACGTCAGTGGAATTCCAAGAACAAAGGAAGAGTTCCGAAGCATTTTTAAACGTCAGCGGATTTTGAAAACAATGGAAGATTTCCGAAGCATTTTTAAACGTCAGCGGAATTGGGAGAACAATCGAAGAGTTCCGAAGCATTTTTAAACTTCAACGGAATTTGGAGAACAATCGAAGAGTTCCGAAGCAATTTTAAAAGTCAGCGGAATTCCGAGAACAATGGAAGAGTTGTGAAGCATTTTTAAACGTCAGTGGAATTCCAAGAACAATGGAAGAGTTCCGAAGCATTTTTAAATGTCAGCAGAATTCTGAGAACAATGGAAGAGTTCCGAAGCATTTTTAAACGTCAGCGGAATTCCAAGAACAATGGAAGAGTTCTGAAGCCTTTTTAAATGTCAGCGGAATTCCGAGAACAATGGAAGAGTTCCGAAGCATTTTTAAACTTCAGCAGAATTCCGAGAATAATGGAAGAGTTCCGAAGCATTCTTAAACTTCAGCGGAATTCCGAAAACAATGGAAGAGTTCCGAAGCATTTTTAAATGTCAGCGGAATTCCAAGAACAATAGAAGAGTTGTGAAGCATTTTTAAGCGTCAGCGGAATTCCGAGAACAATGGAAGAGTTCCGAAGCATTTTTAAACTTCAGCAGAATTCCGAGAACAATGGAAGAGTTCCGAAGCATTTTTAAACTTCAGCAGAATTCCGAGAACAATGGAAGAGTTCCAAAGCATTCTTAAACTTCAGCGGAATTCCGAAAACAATGGAAGAGTTCCGAATCATTTTTAAATGTCAGCGGAATTCCGAGAACAATAGAAGAGTTGTGAAGCATTTTTAAGCGTCAGCGGAATTCCGACAACAATGGAAGAGTTCCGAAGCATTTTTAAAAGTCAGCGGAATTCTGAGAACAATAGAAGAGTTGCGAAGCATTTTTAAGCGTCAGCGGAATTCCGAGAACAATGGAAGAATTCCGAAGCATTTTTAAACTTCAAAACTTCAGCAGAATTCCGAGAACAATGGAAGATTTCCGAAGCATTCTTAAACTTCAGCGGAATTCCGAGAACAATGGAAGAGTTCCGAAGCATTTTTAAAAGTCAGCGGAATTCCGAGAACAATGGAAGAGTTCCGAAGCATTTTTAAACTTCAGCAGAATTCCTGGATCAATGGAAGAGTTCCGAAACATTTTTAAAAGTCAGCAGAACTCCGAGAACAATAGAAGGGTACCAAAGCATGTTTAAACTTCAGCGGAATTCTGAGAACAATGTAAGAGTTCCGAAGCATTTTTAAACTTCACCGGAATTCCGAGAACAATGGAAGAGTTCCGAAGCATTTTTAAACGTCAGCGGAATTCCGAGAACAATGGAAGAGTTCTGAAGCATTTTTAAACGTCAGCGGAATTTTGAAAACAATGGAAGATTTCCGAAGCATTTTTAAACGTCAGCGGAATTCTGCGAACACTGGAAGAGTTCCGAAGCATTTTTAAACTTCAGCGGAATTTGGAGAACAATCGAAGAGTTCCGAAGCATTTTTAAAAGTCAGCGGAATTCCGAGAACACTGGAAGAATTCCGAAGCATTTTTAAACTTTAGCGGAATTTGGAGAACAATCGAAGAGTTCCGAAGCATTTTTAAATGTCAGCGGAATTCCGAGAACAATGGAAGAGTTCTGAAGCATTTTTAAACGTCAGCGGATTTTGAAAACAATGGAAGATTTCCGAAGCATTTTTAAACGTCAGCGGAATTCTGCGAACATGGAAGAGTTCCGAAGCATTTTTAAACTTCAGCAGAATTCTGAGAACAATGGAAGAGTTCTGAAGCATTCTTAAACTTCAGTGGAATTCCGAGAACAATGGAACAGTTTTGAAGCAATTTTAAGCGTCAGCGGAATTCCGACAACAATGGAAGAGTTCCGAAGCATTTTTAAAAGTCAGCGGAATTCTGAGAACAATAGAAGAGTTGTGAAGCATTTTTAAGCGTCAGCGGAATTCCGAGAACAATGGAAGAATTCCGAAGCATTTTTAAACTTCAAAACTTCAGAAGAATTCCGAGAACAATGGAAGAGTTCCGAAGCATTCTTAAACTTCAGCGGAATTCCGAGAACAATGGAAGAGTTCCGAAGCATTTTTAAAGGTCAGCGGAATTCCGAGAACAATGGAAGAGTTCCGAAGCATTTTTAAACATCAGCAGAATTCCTGGATCAATGGAAGAGTTCCGAATCATTTTTAAAAGTCAGCAGAATTCCGAGAATAATGGAAGAGTTGTGAAGCATTTTTAAACGTCAGTGGAATTCCAAGAACAATGGAAGAGTTCCGAAGCATTTTTAAATGTCAGCAGAATTCTGAGAACAATGGAAGAGTTCCGAAGCATTTTTAAACGTCAGCGGAATTCCAAGAACAATGGAAGAGTTCTGAAGCCTTTTTAAATGTCAGCGGAATTCCGAGAACAATGGAAGAGTTCCGAAGCATTTTTAAACTTCAGCAGAATTCCGAGAATAATGGAAGAGTTCCGAAGCATTCTTAAACTTCAGCGTAATTCCGAAAACAATGGAAGAGTTCCGAAGCATTTTTAAATGTCAGCGGAATTCCGAGAACAATAGAAGAGTTGTGAAGCATTTTTAAGCGTCAGCGGAATTCCGAGAACAATGGAAGAGTTCCGAAGCATTTTTACACTTCAGCAGAATTCCGAGAACAATGGAAGAGTTCCGAAGCATTTTTAAACTTCAGCAGAATTCCGAGAACAATGGAAGAGTTCCGAAGCATTCTTAAACTTCAGCGGAATTCCGAAAACAATGGAAGAGTTCCGAATCATTTTTAAATGTCAGCGGAATTCCGAGAACAATGGAATAGTTCTGAAGCATTTTTAAACGTCAGCGGATTTTGAAAACAATGGAAGATTTCCGAAGCATTTTTAAACGTCAGCGGAATTTGGAGAACAATCGAAGAGTTCCGAAGCATTTTTAAACTTCAACGGAATTTGGAGAACAATGGAAGAGTTCAGAAGCATTTTTAAAAGTCAGCGGAATTCCGAGAACAATGGAAGAGTTGTGAAGCATTTTTAAACGACAGCGGAATTCCGAGAACAATGGAAAAGTTCCGAAGCATTTTTAAACGTCAGCAGAATTCCAAGAACAATGCAAGAGTTCTGAAGCCTTTTTAAATGTCAGCGGAATTCCGAGAACAATGGAAGAGTTCCGAAGCATTTTTAAACTTCAGAAGAATTCCGAGAACAATGGAAGAGTTCCGAAGCATTCTTAAACTTCAGCGGAATTCCGAAAACAATGGAAGAGTTCCGAAGCATTTTTAAATGTCAGCGGAATTCCGAGAACAATAGAAGAGTTGTGAAGCATTTTTAAGCGTCAGCAGAATTCCGAGAACAATGGAAGAGTTCCGAAGCATTCTTAAACTTCAGCGGAATTCCGAGAACAATGGAAGAGTTCCGAAGCATTTTTAAAAGTCAGCGGAATTCCGAGAACAATGGAAGAGTTCCGAAGCATTTTTAAACTTCAGCAGAATTCCTGGATCAATGGAAGAGTTCCGAAACATTTTTAAAAGTCAGCAGAACTCCGAGAACAATAGAAGGGTACCAAAGCATGTTTAAACTTCAGCGGAATTCTGAGAACAATGTAAGAGTTCCGAAGCATTTTTAAACTTCACCGGAATTCCGAGAACAATGGAAGATTTCCGAAGCATTTTTAAAAGTCAGCGGAATTCCGAGAACACTGGAAGAGTTCCGAAGCATTTTTAAACTTCAGCGGAATTTGGAGAACAATCGAAGAGTTCCGAAGCATTTTTAAAAGTCAGCGGAATTCCGAGAACAAGGAAGAGTTCCGAAGCATTTTTAAATGTCAGCGGAATTCCGAGAACAATGGAAGAGTTCTGAAGCATTTTTAAACGTCAGCGGATTTTGAAAACAATGGAAGATTTCCGAAGCATTTTTAAACGTCAGCGGAATTCTGCGAACACTGGAAGAGTTCCGAAGCATTTTTAAACTTCAGCGGAATTTGGAGAACAATCGAAGAGTTCCGAAGCAATTTTAAAAGTCAGCGGAATTCCGAGAACAATGGAAGAGTTGTGAAGCATTTTTAAACGTCAGTGGAATTCCAAGAACAAAGGAAGAGTTCCGAAGCATTTTTAAACGTCAGCGGATTTTGAAAACAATGGAAGATTTCCGAAGCATTTTTAAACGTCAGCGGAATTGGGAGAACAATCGAAGAGTTCCGAAGCATTTTTAAACTTCAACGGAATTTGGAGAACAATCGAAGAGTTCCGAAGCAATTTTAAAAGTCAGCGGAATTCCGAGAACAATGGAAGAGTTGTGAAGCATTTTTAAACGTCAGTGGAATTCCAAGAACAATGGAAGAGTTCCGAAGCATTTTTAAATGTCAGCAGAATTCTGAGAACAATGGAAGAGTTCCGAAGCATTTTTAAACGTCAGCGGAATTCCAAGAACAATGGAAGAGTTCTGAAGCCTTTTTAAATGTCAGCGGAATTCCGAGAACAATGGAAGAGTTCCGAAGCATTTTTAAACTTCAGCAGAATTCCGAGAATAATGGAAGAGTTCCGAAGCATTCTTAAACTTCAGCGGAATTCCGAAAACAATGGAAGAGTTCCGAAGCATTTTTAAATGTCAGCGGAATTCCAAGAACAATAGAAGAGTTGTGAAGCATTTTTAAGCGTCAGCGGAATTCCGAGAACAATGGAAGAGTTCCGAAGCATTTTTAAACTTCAGCAGAATTCCGAGAACAATGGAAGAGTTCCGAAGCATTTTTAAACTTCAGCAGAATTCCGAGAACAATGGAAGAGTTCCAAAGCATTCTTAAACTTCAGCGGAATTCCGAAAACAATGGAAGAGTTCCGAATCATTTTTAAATGTCAGCGGAATTCCGAGAACAATAGAAGAGTTGTGAAGCATTTTTAAGCGTCAGCGGAATTCCGACAACAATGGAAGAGTTCCGAAGCATTTTTAAAAGTCAGCGGAATTCTGAGAACAATAGAAGAGTTGCGAAGCATTTTTAAGCGTCAGCGGAATTCCGAGAACCATGGAAGAATTCCGAAGCATTTTTAAACTTCAAAACTTCAGCAGAATTCCGAGAACAATGGAAGACTTCCGAAGCATTCTTAAACTTCAGCGGAATTCCGAGAACAATGGAAGAGTTCCGAAGCATTTTTAAAAGTCAGCGGAATTCCGAGAACAATGGAAGAGTTCCGAAGCATTGTTAAACTTCAGCAGAATTCCTGGATCAATGGAAGAGTTCCGAAACATTTTTAAAAGTCAGCAGAACTCCGAGAACAATAGAAGGGTACCAAAGCATGTTTAAACTTCAGCGGAATTCTGAGAACAATGTAAGAGTTCCGAAGCATTTTTAAACTTCACCGGAATTCCGAGAACAATGGAAGAGTTCCGAAGCATTTTTAAACGTCAGCGGAATTCCGAGAACAATGGAAGAGTTCTGAAGCATTTTTAAACGTCAGCGGAATTTTGAAAACAATGGAAGATTTCCGAAGCATTTTTAAACGTCAGCGGAATTCTGCGAACACTGGAAGAGTTCCGAAGCATTTTTAAACTTCAGCGGAATTTGGAGAACAATCGAAGAGTTCCGAAGCATTTTTAAAAGTCAGCGGAATTCCGAGAACACTGGAAGAATTCCGAAGCATTTTTAAACTTTAGCGGAATTTGGAGAACAATCGAAGAGTTCCGAAGCATTTTTAAAAGTCAGCGGAATTCCGAGAACAATGGAAGAGTTGTGAAGCATTTTTAAACGTTAGCGGAATACCAGAACAATGGAAGAGTTCCGAAGCATTTTTAAACGTCAGCGGATTTTGAAAACAATGGAAGATTTCCGAAGCATTTTTAAACGTCAGCGGAATTCTGCGAACATGGAAGAGTTCCGAAGCATTTTTAAACTTCAGCAGAATTCTGAGAACAATGGAAGAGTTCTGAAGCATTCTTAAACTTCAGTGGAATTCCGAGAACAATGGAACAGTTTTGAAGCAATTTTAAGCGTCAGCGGAATTCCGACAACAATGGAAGAGTTCCGAAGCATTTTTAAAAGTCAGCGGAATTCTGAGAACAATAGAAGAGTTGTGAAGCATTTTTAAGCGTCAGCGGAATTCCGAGAACAATGGAAGAATTCCGAAGCATTTTTAAACTTCAAAACTTCAGAAGAATTCCGAGAACAATGGAAGAGTTCCGAAGCATTCTTAAACTTCAGCGGAATTCCGAGAACAATGGAAGAGTTCCGAAGCATTTTTAAAGGTCAGCGGAATTCCGAGAACAATGGAAGAGTTCCGAAGCATTTTTAAACATCAGCAGAATTCCTGGATCAATGGAAGAGTTCCGAATCATTTTTAAAAGTCAGCAGAATTCCGAGAATAATGGAAGAGTTGTGAAGCATTTTTAAACGTCAGCGGAATTCCGAGAACAATGGAAGAGTTCCGAAGCATTTTTAAACGTCAGCAGAATTCCAAGAACAATGCAAGAGTTCTGAAGCCTTTTTAAATGTCAGCGGAATTCCGAGAACAATGGAAGAGTTCCGAAGCATTTTTAAACTTCAGAAGAATTCCGAGAACAATGGAAGAGTTCCGAAGCATTCTTAAACTTCAGCGGAATTCCGAGAACAATGGAAGAGTTCCGAAGCATTTTTAAAAGTCAGCGGAATTCCGAAAACAATGGAAGAGTTCCAAAGCATTTTTAAACTTCAGCAGAATTCCTGGATCAATGGAAGAGTTCCGAAACATTTTTAAAAGTCAACAGAACTCCGAGAACAATAGAAGGGTACCAAAGCATGTTTAAACTTCAGCGGAATTCTGAGAACAATGTAAGAGTTCCGAAGCATTTTTAAACTTCACCGGAATTCCGAGAACAATGGAAGATTTCCGAAGCATTTTTAAACGTCAGCGGAATTCTGCGAACACTGGAAGAGTTCCGAAGCATTTTTAAACTTCAGCGGAATTTGGAGAACAATCGAAGAGTTCCGAAGAATTTTTAAAAGTCAGCGGAATTCCGAGAACACTGGAAGAGTTCCGAAGCATTTTTAAACTTCAGCGGAATTTGGAGAACAATCAAAGAGTTCCGAAGCATTTTTAAAAGTCAGCGGAATTCCGAGAACAATGGAAGAGTTCCGAAGCATTTTTAAATGTCAGCGGAATTCCGAGAACAATGGAAGAGTTCTGAAGCATTTTTAAACGTCAGCGGATTTTGAAAACAATGGAAGATTTCCGAAGCATTTTTAAACGTCAGCGGAATTCTGCTAACACTGGACGAGTTCCGAAGCATTTTTAAACTTCAGCGGAATTTGGAGAACAATCGAAGAGTTCCGAAGCAATTTTAAAAGTCAGCGGAATTCCGAGAACAATGGAAGAGTTGTGAAGCATTTTTAAACGTCAGTGGAATTCCAAGAACAAAGGAAGAGTTCCGAAGCATTTTTAAACGTCAGCGGATTTTGAAAACAATGGAAGATTTCCGAAGCATTTTTAAACGTCAGCGGAATTGGGAGAACAATCGAAGAGTTCCGAAGCATTTTTAAACTTCAACGGAATTTGGAGAACAATCGAAGAGTTCCGAAGCAATTTTAAAAGTCAGCGGAATTCCGAGAACAATGGAAGAGTTGTGAAGCATTTTTAAACGTCAGTGGAATTCCAAGAACAATGGAAGAGTTCCGAAGCATTTTTAAATGTCAGCAGAATTCTGAGAACAATGGAAGTGTTCCGAAGCATTTTTAAACGTCAGCGGAATTCCAAGAACAATGGAAGAGTTCTGAAGCCTTTTTAAATGTCAGCGGAATTCCGAGAACAATGGAAGAGTTCCGAAGCATTTTTAAACTTCAGCAGAATTCCGAGAACAATGGAAGAGTTCCGAAGCATTTTTAAACTTCAGCAGAATTCCGAGAACAATGGAAGAGTTCCGAAGCATTCTTAAACTTCAGCGGAATTCCGAAAACAATGGAAGAGTTCCGAATCATTTTTAAATGTCAGAGGAATTCCGAGAACAATAGAAGAGTTGTGAAGCATTTTTAAGCGTCAGCGGAATTCCGACAACAATGGAAGAGTTCCGAAGCATTTTTAAAAGTCAGCGGAATTCTGAGAACAATAGAAGAGTTGCGAAGCATTTTTAAGCGTCAGCGGAATTCCGAGAACAATGGAAGAATTCCGAAGCATTTTTAAACTTCAAAACTTCAGCAGAATTCCGAGAACAATGGAAGACTTCCGAAGCATTCTTAAACTTCAGCGGAATTCCGAGAACAATGGAAGAGTTCCGAAGCATTTTTAAAAGTCAGCGGAATTCCGAGAACAATGGAAGAGTTCCGAAGCATTTTTAAACTTCAGCAGAATTCCGAAAAAAATGGAAGAGTTCCGAAGCATTTTTAAACTTCAGCAGAATTCCGAGAACAATGGAAGAGTTCCGAAGCATTCTTAAACTTCAGCGGAATTCCGAAAACAATGGAAGAGTTCCGAATCATTTTTAAATGTCAGAGGAATTCCGAGAACAATGGAAGAGTTGTGAAGCATTTTTAAGCGTCAGCGGAATTCCGACAACAATGGAAGAGTTCCGAAGCATTTTTAAAAGTCAGCGGAATTCTGAGAACAATAGAAGAGTTGCGAAGCATTTTTAAGCGTCAGCGGAATTCCGAGAACAATGGAAGAATTCCGAAGCCTTTTTAAACTTCAAAACTTCAGCAGAATTCCGAGAACAATGGAAGACTTCCGAAGCATTCTTAAACTTCAGCGGAATTCCGAGAACAATGGAAGAGTTTCGAAGCATTTTTAAAAGTCAGCGGAATTCCGAGAACAATGGAAGAGTTCCGAAGCATTTTTAAACTTCAGCAGAATTCCTGGATCAATGGAAGAGTTCCGAAACATTTTTAAAAGTCAGCAGAACTCCGAGAACAATAGAAGGGTACCAAAGCATGTTTAAACTTCAGCGGAATTCTGAGAACAATGTAAGAGTTCCGAAGCATTTTTAAACTTCACCGGAATTCCGAGAACAATGGAAGAGTTCCGAAGCATTTTTAAACGTCAGCGGAATTCCGAGAACAATGGAAGAGTTCTGAAGCATTTTTAAACGTCAGCGGAATTTTGAAAACAATGGAAGATTTCCGAAGCATTTTTAAACTTCAAAACTTCAGAAGAATTCCGAGAACAATGGAAGAGTTCCGAAGCATTCTTAAACTTCAGCGGAATTCCGAGAACAATGGAAGAGTTCCGAAGCATTTTTAAAGGTCAGCGGAATTCCGAGAACAATGGAAGAGTTCCGAAGCATTTTTAAACATCAGCAGAATTCCTGGATCAATGGAAGAGTTCCGAATCATTTTTAAAAGTCAGCAGAATTCCGAGAACAATAGAAGGGTACCAAAGCATGTTTAAACTTCAGCGGAATTCTGAGAACAATGTAAGAGTTCCGAAGCATTTTTAAACTTCACCAGAATTCCGAAAACAATGGAAGAGTTCCGAAGCATTTTTAAACGTCAGCGGAATTTCGAGAACAATGGAAGAGTTCCGAAGCATTTTTAAACGTCAGCGGAATTCCGAGAACAATGGAAGCGTTCTGAAGCATTTTTAAACATCAGCGGAATTTTGAAAACAATGGAAGATTTCCGAAGCATTTTTAAACGTCAGCGGAATTCTGCGAACACTGGAAGAGTTCCGAAGCATTTTTAAACTTCAGCGGAATTTGGAGAACAATCGAAGAGTTCCGAAGCATTTTTAAAAGTCAGCGGAATTCCGAGAACACTGGAAGAGTTCCGAAGCATTTTTAAACTTCAGCGGAATTTGGAGAACAATCGAAGAGTTCCGAAGCATTTTTAAAAGTCAGCGGAATTCCGAGAACAATGGAAGAGTTGTGAAGCATTTTTAAACGTCAGCGGAATTCCGAGAACAATGGAAGAGTTCCGAAGCATTTTTAAACTTCAGCAGAATTCCTGGATCAATGGAAGAGTTCCGAAACATTTTTAAAAGTCAGCAGAACTCCGAGAACAATAGAAGGGTACCAAAGCATGTTTAAACTTCAGCGGAATTCTGAGAACAATGTAAGAGTTCCAAAGCATTTTTAAACTTCACCGGAATTTGGAGAACAATCGAAGAGTTCCGAAGCATTTTTAAAAGTCAGCGGAATTCCGAGAACACTGGAAGAATTCCGAAGCATTTTTAAACTTCAGCGGAATTTGGAGAACAATCGAAAGGTTCCGAAGCATTTTTAAAAGTCAGCGGAATTCCGAGAACAATGGAAGAGTTGTGAAGCATTTTTAAACGTCAGTGGAATTCCAAGAACAAAGGAAGAGTTCCGAAGCATTTTTAAACGTCAGCGGATTTTGAAAACAATGGAAGATTTCCGAAGCATTTTTAAACGTCAGCGGAATTGGGAGAACAATCGAAGAGTTCCGAAGCATTTTTAAACTTCAGCGGAATTTGGAGAACAATCGAAGAGTTCCGAAGAATTTTTAAAAGTCAGCGGAATTCCGAGAACACTGGAAGAGTTCCGAAGCATTTTTAAACTTCAGCGGAATTTGGAGAACAATCAAAGAGTTCCGAAGCATTTTTAAAAGTCAGCGGAATTCCGAGAACAATGGAAGAGTTCCGAAGCATTTTTAAATGTCAGCGGAATTCCGAGAACAATGGAAGAGTTCTGAAGCATTTTTAAACGTCAGCGGATTTTGAAAACAATGGAAGATTTCCGAAGCATTTTTAAACGTCAGCGGAATTCTGCTAACACTGGACGAGTTCCGAAGCATTTTTAAACTTCAGCGGAATTTGGAGAACAATCGAAGAGTTCCGAAGCAATTTTAAAAGTCAGCGGAATTCCGAGAACAATGGAAGAGTTGTGAAGCATTTTTAAACGTCAGTGGAATTCCAAGAACAAAGGAAGAGTTCCGAAGCATTTTTAAACGTCAGCGGATTTTGAAAACAATGGAAGATTTCCGAAGCATTTTTAAACGTCAGCGGAATTGGGAGAACAATCGAAGAGTTCCGAAGCATTTTTAAACTTCAACGGAATTTGGAGAACAATCGAAGAGTTCCGAAGCAATTTTAAAAGTCAGCGGAATTCCGAGAACAATGGAAGAGTTGTGAAGCATTTTTAAACGTCAGTGGAATTCCAAGAACAATGGAAGAGTTCCGAAGCATTTTTAAATGTCAGCAGAATTCTGAGAACAATGGAAGTGTTCCGAAGCATTTTTAAACGTCAGCGGAATTCCAAGAACAATGGAAGAGTTCTGAAGCCTTTTTAAATGTCAGCGGAATTCCGAGAACAATGGAAGAGTTCCGAAGCATTTTTAAACTTCAGCAGAATTCCGAGAACAATGGAAGAGTTCCGAAGCATTTTTAAACTTCAGCAGAATTCCGAGAACAATGGAAGAGTTCCGAAGCATTCTTAAACTTCAGCGGAATTCCGAAAACAATGGAAGAGTTCCGAATCATTTTTAAATGTCAGAGGAATTCCGAGAACAATAGAAGAGTTGTGAAGCATTTTTAAGCGTCAGCGGAATTCCGACAACAATGGAAGAGTTCCGAAGCATTTTTAAAAGTCAGCGGAATTCTGAGAACAATAGAAGAGTTGCGAAGCATTTTTAAGCGTCAGCGGAATTCCGAGAACAATGGAAGAATTCCGAAGCATTTTTAAACTTCAAAACTTCAGCAGAATTCCGAGAACAATGGAAGACTTCCGAAGCATTCTTAAACTTCAGCGGAATTCCGAGAACAATGGAAGAGTTCCGAAGCATTTTTAAAAGTCAGCGGAATTCCGAGAACAATGGAAGAGTTCCGAAGCATTTTTAAACTTCAGCAGAATTCCGAAAAAAATGGAAGAGTTCCGAAGCATTTTTAAACTTCAGCAGAATTCCGAGAACAATGGAAGAGTTCCGAAGCATTCTTAAACTTCAGCGGAATTCCGAAAACAATGGAAGAGTTCCGAATCATTTTTAAATGTCAGAGGAATTCCGAGAACAATGGAAGAGTTGTGAAGCATTTTTAAGCGTCAGCGGAATTCCGACAACAATGGAAGAGTTCCGAAGCATTTTTAAAAGTCAGCGGAATTCTGAGAACAATAGAAGAGTTGCGAAGCATTTTTAAGCGTCAGCGGAATTCCGAGAACAATGGAAGAATTCCGAAGCCTTTTTAAACTTCAAAACTTCAGCAGAATTCCGAGAACAATGGAAGACTTCCGAAGCATTCTTAAACTTCAGCGGAATTCCGAGAACAATGGAAGAGTTTCGAAGCATTTTTAAAAGTCAGCGGAATTCCGAGAACAATGGAAGAGTTCCGAAGCATTTTTAAACTTCAGCAGAATTCCTGGATCAATGGAAGAGTTCCGAAACATTTTTAAAAGTCAGCAGAACTCCGAGAACAATAGAAGGGTACCAAAGCATGTTTAAACTTCAGCGGAATTCTGAGAACAATGTAAGAGTTCCGAAGCATTTTTAAACTTCACCGGAATTCCGAGAACAATGGAAGAGTTCCGAAGCATTTTTAAACGTCAGCGGAATTCCGAGAACAATGGAAGAGTTCTGAAGCATTTTTAAACGTCAGCGGAATTTTGAAAACAATGGAAGATTTCCGAAGCATTTTTAAACGTCAGCGTAATTCTGCGAACACTGGAAGAGTTCCGAAGCATTTTTAAACTTCAGCGGAATTTGGAGAACAATCGAAGAGTTCCGAAGCATTTTTAAAAGTCAGCGGAATTCCGAGAACACTGGAAGAATTCCGAAGCATTTTTAAACTTTAGCGGAATTTGGAGAACAATCGAAGAGTTCCGAAGCATTTTTAAAAGTCAGCGGAATTCCGAGAACAATGGAAGAGTTGTGAAGCATTTTTAAACGTTAGCGGAATACCAGAACAATGGAAGAGTTCCGAAGCATTTTTAAATGTCAGCGGAATTCCGAGAACAATGGAAGAGTTCTGAAGCATTTTTAAACGTCAGCGGATTTTGAAAACAATGGAAGATTTCCGAAGCATTTTTAAACGTCAGCAGAATTCTGCGAACATGGAAGAGTTCCGAAGCATTTTTAAACTTCAGCAGAATTCTGAGAACAATGGAAGAGTTCTGAAGCATTCTTAAACTTCAGTGGAATTCCGAGAACAATGGAACAGTTTTGAAGCAATTTTAAGCGTCAGCGGAATTCCGACAACAATGGAAGAGTTCCGAAGCATTTTTAAAAGTCAGCGGAATTCTGAGAACAATAGAAGAGTTGTGAAGCATTTTTAAGCGTCAGCGGAATTCCGAGAACAATGGAAGAATTCCGAAGCATTTTTAAACTTCAAAACTTCAGAAGAATTCCGAGAACAATGGAAGAGTTCCGAAGCATTCTTAAACTTCAGCGGAATTCCGAGAACAATGGAAGAGTTCCGAAGCATTTTTAAAGGTCAGCGGAATTCCGAGAACAATGGAAGAGTTCCGAAGCATTTTTAAACATCAGCAGAATTCCTGGATCAATGGAAGAGTTCCGAATCATTTTTAAAAGTCAGCAGAATTCCGAGAACAATAGAAGGGTACCAAAGCATGTTTAAACTTCAGCGGAATTCTGAGAACAATGTAAGAGTTCCGAAGCATTTTTAAACTTCACCAGAATTCCGAAAACAATGGAAGAGTTCCGAAGCATTTTTAAACGTCAGCGGAATTCCGAGAACAATGGAAGAGTTCCGAAGCATTTTTAATCGTCAGCGGAATTCCGAGAACAATGGAAGCGTTCTGAAGCATTTTTAAACATCAGCGGAATTTTGAAAACAATGGAAGATTTCCGAAGCATTTTTAAACGTCAGCGGAATTCTGCGAACACTGGAAGAGTTCCGAAGCATTTTTAAACTTCAGCGGAATTTGGAGAACAATCGAAGAGTTCCGAAGCATTTTTAAAAGTCAGCGGAATTCCGAGAACACTGGAAGAGTTCCGAAGCATTTTTAAACTTCAGCGGAATTTGGAGAACAATCGAAGAGTTCCGAAGCATTTTTAAAAGTCAGCGGAATTCCGAGAACAATGGAAGAGTTGTGAAGCATTTTTAAACGTCAGCGGAATTCCGAGAACAATGGAAGAGTTCCGAAGCATTTTTAAACTTCAGCAGAATTCCTGGATCAATGGAAGAGTTCCGAAACATTTTTAAAAGTCAGCAGAACTCCGAGAACAATAGAAGGGTACCAAAGCATGTTTAAACTTCAGCGGAATTCTGAGAACAATGTAAGAGTTCCAAAGCATTTTTAAACTTCACCGGAATTTGGAGAACAATCGAAGAGTTCCGAAGCATTTTTAAAAGTCAGCGGAATTCCGAGAACACTGGAAGAATTCCGAAGCATTTTTAAACTTCAGCGGAATTTGGAGAACAATCGAAAGGTTCCGAAGCATTTTTAAAAGTCAGCGGAATTCCGAGAACAATGGAAGAGTTGTGAAGCATTTTTAAACGTCAGTGGAATTCCAAGAACAAAGGAAGAGTTCCGAAGCATTTTTAAACGTCAGCGGATTTTGAAAACAATGGAAGATTTCCGAAGCATTTTTAAACGTCAGCGGAATTGGGAGAACAATCGAAGAGTTCCGAAGCATTTTTAAACTTCAACGGAATTTGGAGAACAATCGAAGAGTTCCGAAGCAATTTTAAAAGTCAGCGGAATTCCGAGAACAATGGAAGAGTTGTGAAGCATTTTTAAACGTCAGTGGAATTCCAAGAACAATGGAAGAGTTCCGAAGCATTTTTAAATGTCAGCAGAATTCTGAGAACAATGGAAGAGTTCCGAAGCATTTTTAAACGTCAGCGGAATTCCAAGAACAATGGAAGAGTTCTGAAGCCTTTTTAAATGTCAGCGGAATTCCGAGAACAATGGAAGAGTTCCGAAGCATTTTTAAACTTCAGCAGAATTCTGAGAATAATGGAAGAGTTCCGAAGCATTCTTAAACTTCAGCGGAATTCCGAAAACAATGGAAGAGTTCCGAAGCATTTTTAAATGTCAGCGGAATTCCGAGAACAATAGAAGAGTTGTGAAGCATTTTTAAGCGTCAGCGGAATTCCGAGAACAGTGGAAGAGTTCCGAAGCATTTTTACACTTCAGCAGAATTCCGAGAACAATGGAAGAGTTCCGAAGCATTTTTAAACTTCAGCAGAATTCCGAGAACAATGGAAGAGTTCCGAAGCATTCTTAAACTTCAGCGGAATTCCGAAAACAATGGAAGAGTTCCGAATCATTTTTAAATGTCAGCGGAATTCCGAGAACAATAGAAGAGTTGTGAAGCATTTTTAAGCGTCAGCGGAATTCCGAGAACAATGGAAGAGTTCTGAAGCATTTTTAAACGTCAGCGGAATTTTGAAAACAATGGAAGATTTCCGAAGCATTTTTAAACGTCAGCGGAATTCTGCGAACACTGGAAGAGTTCCGAAGCATTTTTAAACTTCAACGGAATTTGGAGAACAATCGAAGAGTTCCGAAGCAATTTTAAAAGTCAGCGGAATTCCGAGAACAATGGAAGAGTTGTGAAGCATTTTTAAACGTCAGTGGAATTCCAAGAACAATGGAAGAGTTCCGAAGCATTTTTAAATGTCAGCAGAATTCTGAGAACAATGGAAGAGTTCCGAAGCATTTTTAAACGTCAGCGGAATTCCAAGAACAATGGAAGAGTTCTGAAGCCTTTTTAAATGTCAGCGGAATTCCGAGAACAATGGAAGAGTTCCGAAGCATTTTTAAACTTCAGCAGAATTCCGAGAATAATGGAAGAGTTCCGAAGCATTCTTAAACTTCAGCGGAATTCCGAAAACAATGGAAGAGTTCCGAAGCATTTTTAAATGTCAGCGGAATTCCGAGAACAATAGAAGAGTTGTGAAGCATTTTTAAGCGTCAGCGGAATTCCGAGAACAATATAAGAGTTCCGAAGCATTTTTACACTTCAGCAGAATTCCGAGAACAATGGAAGAGTTCCGAAGCATTTTTAAACTTCAGCAGAATTCCGAGAACAATGGAAGAGTTCCGAAGCATTCTTAAACTTCAGCGGAATTCCGAAAACAATGGAAGAGTTCCGAATCATTTTTAAATGTCAGCGGAATTCCGAGAACAATAGAAGAGTTGTGAAGCATTTTTAAGCGTCAGCGGAATTCCGACAACAATGGAAGAGTTCCGAAGCATTTTTAAAAGTCAGCGGAATTCTGAGAACAATAGAAGAGTTGTGAAGCATTTTTAAGCGTCAGCGGAATTCCGAGAACAATGGAAGAATTCCGAAGCATTTTTAAACTTCAAAACTTCAGCAGAATTCCGAGAACAATGGAAGACTTCCGAAGCATTCTTAAACTTCAGCGGAATTCCGAGAACAATGGAAGAGTTCCGAAGCATTTTTAAAAGTCAGCGGAATTCCGAGAACAATGGAAGAGTTCCGAAGCATTTTTAAACTTCAGCAGAATTCCTGGATCAATGGAAGATTTCCGAAACATTTTTAAAAGTCAGCAGAACTCCGAGAACAATAGAAGGGTACCAAAGCATGTTTAAACTTCAGCGGAATTCTGAGAACAATGTAAGAGTTCCGAAGCATTTTTAAACTTCACCGGAATTCCGAGAACAATGGAAGAGTTCCGAAGCATTTTTAAACGTCAGCGGAATTCCGAGAACAATGGAAGAGTTCTGAAGCATTTTTAAACGTCAGCGGAATTTTGAAAACAATGGAAGATTTCCGAAGCATTTTTAAACGTCAGCGGAATTCTGCGAACACTGGAAGAGTTCCGAAGCATTTTTAAACTTCAGCGGAATTTGGAGAACAATCGAAGAGTTCCGAAGCATTTTTAAAAGTCAGCGGAATTCCGAGAACACTGGAAGAATTCCGAAGCATTTTTAAACTTCAGCGGAATTTGGAGAACAATCGAAGAGTTCCGAAGCATTTTTAAAAGACAGCGGAATTACGAGAACAATGGAAGAGTTGTGAAGCATTTTTAAACGTCAGCAGAATACCAGAACAATGGAAGAGTTCCGAAGCATTTTTAAATGTCAGCGGAATTCCGAGAACAATGGAAGAGTTCTGAAGCATTTTTAAACGTCAGCGGATTTTGAAAACAATGGAAGATTTCCGAAGCATTTTTAAACGTCAGCGGAATTCTGCGAACATGGAAGAGTTCCGAAGCATTTTTAAACTTCAGCAGAATTCTGAGAACAATGGAAGAGTTCTGAAGCATTCTTAAACTTCAGTGGAATTCCGAGAACAATGGAACAGTTTTGAAGCAATTTTAAGCGTCAGCGGAATTCCGACAACAATGGAAGAGTTCCGAAGCATTTTTAAAAGTCAGCGGAATTCTGAGAACAATAGAAGAGTTGTGAAGCATTTTTAAGCGTCAGCGGAATTCCGAGAACAATGGAAGAATTCCGAAGCATTTTTAAACTTCAAAACTTCAGAAGAATTCCGAGAACAATGGAAGAGTTCCGAAGCATTTTTAAAGGTCAGCGGAATTCCGAGAACAATGGAAGAGTTCCGAAGCATTTTTAAACATCAGCAGAATTCCTGGATCAATGGAAGAGTTCCGAATCATTTTTAAAAGTCAGCAGAATTCCGAGAACAATAGAAGGGTACCAAAGCATGTTTAAACTTCAGCGGAATTCTGAGAACAATGTAAGAGTTCCGAAGCATTTTTAAACTTCACCAGAATTCCGAAAACAATGGAAGAGTTCCGAAGCATTTTTAAACGTCAGCGGAATTCCGAGAACAATGGAAGAGTTCCGAAGCATTTTTAAACTTTACCGGAATTCCGAGAACAATGGAAGAGTTCCGAAGCATTTTTAAACGTCAGCGGAATTCCGAGAACAATGGAAGAGTTCTGAAGCATTTTTAAACATCAGCGGAATTTTGAAAACAATGGAAGATTTCCGAAGCATTTTTAAACGTCAGCGGAATTCTGCGAACACTGGAAGAGTTCCGAAGCATTTTTAAACTTCATCGGAATTTGGAGAACAATCGAAGAGTTCCGAAGCATTTTTAAAAGTCAGCGGAATTCCGAGAACACTGGAAGAGTTCCGAAGCATTTTTAAACTTCAGCGGAATTTGGAGAACAATCGAAGAGTTCCGAAGCATTTTTAAAAGTCAGCGGAATTCCGAGAACAATGGAAGAGTTGTGAAGCATTTTTAAACGTCAGCGGAATTCCGAGAACAATGGAAGAGTTCCGAAGCATTTTTAAACTTCAGCAGAATTCCTGGATCAATGGAAGAGTTCCGAAGCATTTTTAAAAGTCAGCGGAATTCCGAGAACACTGGAAGAATTCCGAAGCATTTTTAAACTTCAGCGGAATTTGGAGAACAATCGAAAGGTTCCGAAGCATTTTTAAAAGTCAGCGGAATTCCAAGAACAATGAAAGAGTTGTGAAGCATTTTTAAACGTCAGCGGAATACCAGAACAATGGAAGAGTTCCGAAGCATTTTTAAATGTCAGCGGAATTCCGAGAACAATGGAAGAGTTCTGAAGCATTTTTAAACGTCAGCGGATTTTGAAAACAATGGAAGATTTCCGAAGCATTTTTAAATGTCAGCGGAATTCTGCGAACACTGGAAGAGTTCCGAAGCATTTTTAAACTTCAACAGAATTCTGAGAACAATGGAAGAGTTCTGAAGCATTCTTAAACTTCAGTGGAATTCCGAGAACAATGGAACAGTTTTGAAGCAATTTTAAGCGTCAGAGGAATTCCGACAACAATGGAAGAGTTCCGAAGCATTTTTAAAAGTCAGCGGAATTCTGAGAACAATAGAAGAGTTGTGAAGCATTTTTAAGCGTCAGCGGAATTCCGAGAACAATGGAAGAATTCCGAAGCATTTTTAAACTTCAAAACTTCAGAAGAATTCCGAGAACAATGGAAGAGTTCCGAAGCATTCTTAAACTTCAGCGGAATTCCGAGAACAATGGAAGAGTTCCGAAGCATTTTTAAAGGTCAGCGGAATTCCGAGAACAATGGAAGAGTTCCGAAGCATTTTTAAACATCAGCAGAATTCCTGGATCAATGGAAGAGTTCCGAATCACTTTTAAAAGTCAGCAGAATTCCGAGAACAATAGAAGGGTACCAAAGCATGTTTAAACTTCAGCGGAATTCTGAGAACAATGTAAGAGTTCCGTAGCATTTTTAAACTTCACCAGAATTCCGAGAACAATGGAAGAGTTCCGAAGCATTTTTAAAAGTCAGCGGAATTCAGAGAACAATGGAAGAGTTGTGAAGCATTTTTAAACGTCAGCGGAATTCCGAGAACAATGGAAGAGTTCCGAAGCATTTTTAAACTTCAGCAGAATTCCTGGATCAATGGAAGAGTTCCGAAACATTTTTAAAAGTCAGCAGAACTCCGAGAACAATAGAAGGGTACCAAAGCATGTTTAAACTTCAGCGGAATTCTGAGAACAATGTAAGAGTTCCGAAGCATTTTTAAACTTCACCAGAATTCCGAAAACAATGGAAGAGTTCCGAAGCATTTTTAAACGTCAGCGGAATTCCGAGAACAATGGAAGAGTTCCGAAGCATTTTTAAACGTCAGCGGAATTCCGAGAACAATGGAAGCGTTCTGAAGCATTTTTAAACATCAGCGGAATTTTGAAAACAATGGAAGATTTCCGAAGCATTTTTAAACATCAGCGGAATTCTGCGAACACTGGAAGAGTTCCGAAGCATTTTTAAACTTCAGCGGAATTTGGAGAACAATCGAAGAGTTCCGAAGCATTTTTAAAAGTCAGCGGAATTCCGAGAACACTGGAAGAGTTCCGAAGCATTTTTAAACTTCAGCGGAATTTGGAGAACAATCGAAGAGTTCCGAAGCATTTTTAAAAGTCAGCGGAATTCCGAGAACAATGGAAGAGTTGTGAAGCATTTTTAAACGTCAGCGGAATTCCGAGAACAATGGAAGAGTTCCGAAGCATTTTTAAACTTCAGCAGAATTCCTGGATCAATGGAAGAGTTCCGAAACATTTTTAAAAGTCAGCAGAACTCCGAGAACAATAGAAGGGTACCAAAGCATGTTTAAACTTCAGCGGAATTCTGAGAACAATGTAAGAGTTCCAAAGCATTTTTAAACTTCACCGGAATTTGGAGAACAATGGAAGAGTTCCGAAGCATTTTTAAAAGTCAGCGGAATTCCGAGAACACTGGAAGAATTCCGAAGCATTTTTAAACTTCAGCGGAATTTGGAGAACAATCGAAAGGTTCCGAAGCATTTTTAAAAGTCAGCGGAATTCCGAGAACAATGGAAGAGTTGTGAAGCATTTTTAAACGTCAGTGGAATTCCAAGAACAAAGGAAGAGTTCCGAAGCATTTTTAAACGTCAGCGGATTTTGAAAACAATGGAAGATTTCCGAAGCATTTTTAAACGTCAGCGGAATTGGGAGAACAATCGAAGAGTTCCGAAGCATTTTTAAACTTCAACGGAATTTGGAGAACAATCGAAGAGTTCCGAAGCAATTTTAAAAGTCAGCGGAATTCCGAGAACAATGGAAGAGTTGTGAAGCATTTTTAAACGTCAGTGGAATTCCAAGAACAATGGAAGAGTTCCGAAGCATTTTTAAATGTCAGCAGAATTCTGAGAACAATGGAAGAGTTCCGAAGCATTTTTAAACGTCAGCGGAATTCCAAGAACAATGGAAGAGTTCTGAAGCCTTTTTAAATGTCAGCGGAATTCCGAGAACAATGGAAGAGTTCCGAAGCATTTTTAAACTTCAGCAGAATTCCGAGAATAATGGAAGAGTTCCGAAGCATTCTTAAACTTCAGCGGAATTCCGAAAACAATGGAAGAGTTCCGAAGCATTTTTAAATGTCAGCGGAATTCCGAGAACAATAGAAGAGTTGTGAAGCATTTTTAAGCGTCAGCGGAATTCCGAGAACAATGGAAGAGTTCCGAAGCATTTTTACACTTCAGCAGAATTCCGAGAACAATGGAAGAGTTCCGAAGCATTTTTAAACTTCAGCAGAATTCCGAGAACAATGGAAGAGTTCCGAAGCATTCTTAAACTTCAGCGGAATTCCGAAAACAATGGAAGAGTTCCGAATCATTTTTAAATGTCAGCGGAATTCCGAGAACAATAGAAGAGTTGTGAAGCATTTTTAAGCGTCAGCGGAATTCCGACAACAATGGAAGAGTTCCGAAGCATTTTTAAAAGTCAGCGGAATTCTGAGAACAATAGAAGAGTTGTGAAGCATTTTTAAGCGTCAGCGGAATTCCGAGAACAATGGAAGAATTCCGAAGCATTTTTAAACTTCAAAACTTCAGCAGAATTCCGAGAACAATGGAAGACTTCCGAAGCATTCTTAAACTTCAGCGGAATTCCGAGAACAATGGAAGAGTTCCGAAGCATTTTTAAAAGTCAGCGGAATTCCGAGAACAATGGAAGAGTTCCGAAGCATTTTTAAACTTCAGCAGAATTCCTGGATCAATGGAAGATTTCCGAAACATTTTTAAAAGTCAGCAGAACTCCGAGAACAATAGAAGGGTACCAAAGCATGTTTAAACTTCAGCGGAATTCTGAGAACAATGTAAGAGTTCCGAAGCATTTTTAAACTTCACCGGAATTCCGAGAACAATGGAAGAGTTCCGAAGCATTTTTAAACGTCAGCGGAATTCCGAGAACAATGGAAGAGTTCTGAAGCATTTTTAAACGTCAGGGGAATTTTGAAAACAATGGAAGATTTCCGAAGCATTTTTAAACGTCAGCGGAATTCTGCGAACACTGGAAGAGTTCCGAAGCATTTTTAAACTTCAGCGGAATTTGGAGAACAATCGAAGAGTTCCGAAGCATTTTTAAAAGTCAGCGGAATTCCGAGAACACTGGAAGAATTCCGAAGCATTTTTAAACTTCAGCGGACTTTGGAGAACAATCGAAGAGTTCCGAAGCATTTTTAAAAGACAGCGGAATTACGAGAACAATGGAAGAGTTGTGAAGCATTTTTAAACGTCAGCGGAATACCAGAACAATGGAAGAGTTCTGAAGCATTTTTAAATGTCAGCGGAATTCCGAGAACAATGGAAGAGTTCTGAAGCATTTTTAAACGTCAGCGGATTTTGAAAACAATGGAAGATTTCCGAAGCATTTTTAAACGTCAGCGGAATTCTGCGAACATGGAAGAGTTCCGAAGCATTTTTAAACTTCAGCAGAATTCTGAGAACAATGGAAGAGTTCTGAAGCATTCTTAAACTTCAGTGGAATTCCGAGAACAATGGAACAGTTTTGAAGCAATTTTAAGCGTCAGCGGAATTCCGACAACAATGGAAGAGTTCCGAAGCATTTTTAAAAGTCAGCGGAATTCTGAGAACAATAGAAGAGTTGTGAAGCATTTTTAAGCGTCAGCGGAATTCCGAGAACAATGGAAGAATTCCGAAGCATTTTTAAACTTCAAAACTTCAGAAGAATTCCGAGAACAATGGAAGAGTTCCGAAGCATTCTTAAACTTCAGCGGAATTCCGAGAACAATGGAAGAGTTCCGAAGCATTTTTAAAGGTCAGCGGAATTCCGAGAACAATGGAAGAGTTCCGAAGCATTTTTAAACATCAGCAGAATTCCTGGATCAATGGAAGAGTTCCGAATCATTTTTAAAAGTCAGCAGAATTCCGAGAACAATAGAAGGGTACCAAAGCATGTTTAAACTTCAGCGGAATTCTGAGAACAATGTAAGAGTTCCGAAGCATTTTTAAACTTCACCAGAATTCCGAAAACAATGGAAGAGTTCCGAAGCATTTTTAAACGTCAGCGGAATTCCGAGAACAATGGAAGAGTTCCGAAGCATTTTTAAACTTTACCGGAATTCCGAGAACAATGGAAGAGTTCCGAAGCATTTTTAAACGTCAGCGGAATTCCGAGAACAATGGAAGAGTTCTGAAGCATTTTTAAACATCAGCGGAATTTTGAAAACAATGGAAGATTTCCGAAGCATTTTTAAACGTCAGCGGAATTCTGCGAACACTGGAAGAGTTCCGAAGCATTTTTAAACTTCAGCGGAATTTGGAGAACAATCGAAGAGTTCCGAAGCATTTTTAAAAGTCAGCGGAATTCTGAGAACAATAGAAGAGTTGTGAAGCATTTTTAAGCGTCAGCGGAATTCCGAGAACAATGGAAGAATTCCGAAGCATTTTTAAACTTCAAAACTTCAGAAGAATTCCGAGAACAATGGAAGAGTTCCGAAGCATTCTTAAACTTCAGCGGAATTCCGAGAACAATGGAAGAGTTCCGAAGCATTTTTAAAGGTCAGCGGAATTCCGAGAACAATGGAAGAGTTCCGAAGCATTTTTAAACATCAGCAGAATTCCTGGATCAATGGAAGAGTTCCGAATCATTTTTAAAAGTCAGCAGAATTCCGAGAACAATAGAAGGGTACCAAAGCATGTTTAAACTTCAGCGGAATTCTGAGAACAATGTAAGAGTTCCGAAGCATTTTTAAACTTCACCAGAATTCCGAAAACAATGGAAGAGTTCCGAAGCATTTTTAAACGTCAGCGGAATTCCGAGAACAATGGAAGAGTTCCGAAGCATTTTTAAACTTTACCGGAATTCCGAGAACAATGGAAGAGTTCCGAAGCATTTTTAAACGTCAGCGGAATTCCGAGAACAATGGAAGAGTTCTGAAGCATTTTTAAACATCAGCGGAATTTTGAAAACAATGGAAGATTTCCGAAGCATTTTTAAACGTCAGCGGAATTCTGCGAACACTGGAAGAGTTCCGAAGCATTTTTAAACTTCAGCGGAATTTGGAGAACAATCGAAGAGTTCCGAAGCATTTTTAAAAGTCAGCGGAATTCCGAGAACACTGGAAGAGTTCCGAAGCATTTTTAAACTTCAGCGGAATTTGGAGAACAATCGAAGAGTTCCGAAGCATTTTTAAAAGTCAGCGGAATTCCGAGAACAATGGAAGAGTTGTGAAGCATTTTTAAACGTCAGCGGAATTCCGAGAACAATGGAAGAGTTCCGAAGCATTTTTAAACTTCAGCAGAATTCCTGGATCAATGGAAGAGTTCCGAAACATTTTTAAAAGTCAGCAGAACTCCGAGAACAATAGAAGGGTACCAAAGCATGTTTAAACTTCAGCGGAATTCTGAGAACAATGTAAGAGTTCCGAAGCATTTTTAAACTTCACCGGAATTTGGAGAACAATCGAAGAGTTCCGAAGCATTTTTAAAAGTCAGCGGAATTCCGAGAACACTGGAAGAATTCCGAAGCATTTTTAAACTTCAGCGGAATTTGGAGAACAATCGAAAGGTTCCGAAGCATTTTTAAAAGTCAGCGGAATTCCGAGAACAATGAAAGAGTTGTGAAGCATTTTTAAACGTCAGCGGAATACCAGAACAATGGAAGAGTTCCGAAGCATTTTTAAATGTCAGCGGAATTCCGAGAACAATGGAAGAGTTCTGAAGCATTTTTAAACGTCAGCGGATTTTGAAAACAATGGAAGATTTCCGAAGCATTTTTAAACGTCAGCGGAATTCTGCGAACACTGGAAGAGTTCCGAAGCATTTTTAAACTTCAACAGAATTCTGAGAACAATGGAAGAGTTCTGAAGCATTCTTAAACTTCAGTGGAATTCCGAGAACAATGGAACAGTTTTGAAGCAATTTTAAGCGTCAGAGGAATTCCGACAACAATGGAAGAGTTCCGAAGCATTTTTAAAAGTCAGCGGAATTCTGAGAACAATAGAAGAGTTGTGAAGCATTTTTAAGCGTCAGCGGAATTCCGAGAACAATGGAAGAATTCCGAAGCATTTTTAAACTTCAAAACTTCAGAAGAATTCCGAGAACAATGGAAGAGTTCCGAAGCATTCTTAAACTTCAGCGGAATTCCGAGAACAATGGAAGAGTTCCGAAGCATTTTTAAAGGTCAGCGGAATTCCGAGAACAATGGAAGAGTTCCGAAGCATTTTTAAACATCAGCAGAATTCCTGGATCAATGGAAGAGTTCCGAATCACTTTTAAAAGTCAGCAGAATTCCGAGAACAATAGAAGGGTACCAAAGCATGTTTAAACTTCAGCGGAATTCTGAGAACAATGTAAGAGTTCCGTAGCATTTTTAAACTTCACCAGAATTCCGAGAACAATGGAAGAGTTCCGAAGCATTTTTAAAAGTCAGCGGAATTCAGAGAACAATGGAAGAGTTGTGAAGCATTTTTAAACGTCAGCGGAATACCGAGAACAATGGAAGAGTTCCGAAGCATTTTTAAACTTCAGCAGAATTCCTGGATCAATGGAAGAGTTCCGAAACATTTTTAAAAGTCAGCAGAACTCCGAGAACAATAGAAGGGTACCAAAGCATGTTTAAACTTCAGCGGAATTCTGAGAACAATGTAAGAGTTCCGAAGCATTTTTAAACTTCACCGGAATTCCGAGAACAATGGAAGAGTTCCGAAGCATTTTTAAACGTCAGCGGAATTCCGAGAACAATGGAAGAGTTCTGAAGCATTTTTAAACGTCAGCGGAATTTTGAAAACAATGGAAGATTTCCGAAGCATTTTTAAACGTCAGCGGAATTCTGCGAACACTGGAAGAGTTCCGAAGCATTTTTAAACTTCAACGGAATTTGGAGAACAATCGAAGAGTTCCGAAGCAATTTTAAAAGTCAGCGGAATTCCGAGAACAATGGAAGAGTTGTGAAGCATTTTTAAACGTCAGTGGAATTCCAAGAACAATGGAAGAGTTCCGAAGCATTTTTAAATGTCAGCAGAATTCTGAGAACAATGGAAGAGTTCCGAAGCATTTTTAAACGTCAGCGGAATTCCAAGAACAATGGAAGAGTTCTGAAGCCTTTTTAAATGTCAGCGGAATTCCGAGAACAATGGAAGAGTTCCGAAGCATTTTTAAACTTCAGCAGAATTCCGAGAATAATGGAAGAGTTCCGAAGCATTCTTAAACTTCAGCGGAATTCCGAAAACAATGGAAGAGTTCCGAAGCATTTTTAAATGTCAGCGGAATTCCGAGAACAATAGAAGAGTTGTGAAGCATTTTTAAGCGTCAGCGGAATTCCGAGAACAATGGAAGAGTTCCGAAGCATTTTTACACTTCAGCAGAATTCCGAGAACAATGGAAGAGTTCCGAAGCATTTTTAAACTTCAGCAGAATTCCGAGAACAATGGAAGAGTTCCGAAGCATTCTTAAACGTCAGCGGAATTCCGAGAACAATGGAAGAGTTCTGAAGCATTTTTAAACGTCAGGGGAATTTTGAAAACAATGGAAGATTTCCGAAGCATTTTTAAACGTCAGCGGAATTCTGCGAACACTGGAAGAGTTCCGAAGCATTTTTAAACTTCAGCGGAATTTGGAGAACAATCGAAGAGTTCCGAAGCATTTTTAAAAGTCAGCGGAATTCCGAGAACACTGGAAGAATTCCGAAGCATTTTTAAACTTCAGCGGACTTTGGAGAACAATCGAAGAGTTCCGAAGCATTTTTAAAAGACAGCGGAATTACGAGAACAATGGAAGAGTTGTGAAGCATTTTTAAACGTCAGCGGAATACCAGAACAATGGAAGAGTTCTGAAGCATTTTTAAATGTCAGCGGAATTCCGAGAACAATGGAAGAGTTCTGAAGCATTTTTAAACGTCAGCGGATTTTGAAAACAATGGAAGATTTCCGAAGCATTTTTAAACGTCAGCGGAATTCTGCGAACATGGAAGAGTTCCGAAGCATTTTTAAACTTCAGCAGAATTCTGAGAACAATGGAAGAGTTCTGAAGCATTCTTAAACTTCAGTGGAATTCCGAGAACAATGGAACAGTTTTGAAGCAATTTTAAGCGTCAGCGGAATTCCGACAACAATGGAAGAGTTCCGAAGCATTTTTAAAAGTCAGCGGAATTCTGAGAACAATAGAAGAGTTGTGAAGCATTTTTAAGCGTCAGCGGAATTCCGAGAACAATGGAAGAATTCCGAAGCATTTTTAAACTTCAAAACTTCAGAAGAATTCCGAGAACAATGGAAGAGTTCCGAAGCATTCTTAAACTTCAGCGGAATTCCGAGAACAATGGAAGAGTTCCGAAGCATTTTTAAAGGTCAGCGGAATTCCGAGAACAATGGAAGAGTTCCGAAGCATTTTTAAACATCAGCAGAATTCCTGGATCAATGGAAGAGTTCCGAATCATTTTTAAAAGTCAGCAGAATTCCGAGAACAATAGAAGGGTACCAAAGCATGTTTAAACTTCAGCGGAATTCTGAGAACAATGTAAGAGTTCCGAAGCATTTTTAAACTTCACCAGAATTCCGAAAACAATGGAAGAGTTCCGAAGCATTTTTAAACGTCAGCGGAATTCCGAGAACAATGGAAGAGTTCCGAAGCATTTTTAAACTTTACCGGAATTCCGAGAACAATGGAAGAGTTCCGAAGCATTTTTAAACGTCAGCGGAATTCCGAGAACAATGGAAGAGTTCTGAAGCATTTTTAAACATCAGCGGAATTTTGAAAACAATGGAAGATTTCCGAAGCATTTTTAAACGTCAGCGGAATTCTGCGAACACTGGAAGAGTTCCGAAGCATTTTTAAACTTCAGCGGAATTTGGAGAACAATCGAAGAGTTCCGAAGCATTTTTAAAAGTCAGCGGAATTCTGAGAACAATAGAAGAGTTGTGAAGCATTTTTAAGCGTCAGCGGAATTCCGAGAACAATGGAAGAATTCCGAAGCATTTTTAAACTTCAAAACTTCAGAAGAATTCCGAGAACAATGGAAGAGTTCCGAAGCATTCTTAAACTTCAGCGGAATTCCGAGAACAATGGAAGAGTTCCGAAGCATTTTTAAAGGTCAGCGGAATTCCGAGAACAATGGAAGAGTTCCGAAGCATTTTTAAACATCAGCAGAATTCCTGGATCAATGGAAGAGTTCCGAATCATTTTTAAAAGTCAGCAGAATTCCGAGAACAATAGAAGGGTACCAAAGCATGTTTAAACTTCAGCGGAATTCTGAGAACAATGTAAGAGTTCCGAAGCATTTTTAAACTTCACCAGAATTCCGAAAACAATGGAAGAGTTCCGAAGCATTTTTAAACGTCAGCGGAATTCCGAGAACAATGGAAGAGTTCCGAAGCATTTTTAAACTTTACCGGAATTCCGAGAACAATGGAAGAGTTCCGAAGCATTTTTAAACGTCAGCGGAATTCCGAGAACAATGGAAGAGTTCTGAAGCATTTTTAAACATCAGCGGAATTTTGAAAACAATGGAAGATTTCCGAAGCATTTTTAAACGTCAGCGGAATTCTGCGAACACTGGAAGAGTTCCGAAGCATTTTTAAACTTCAGCGGAATTTGGAGAACAATCGAAGAGTTCCGAAGCATTTTTAAAAGTCAGCGGAATTCCGAGAACACTGGAAGAGTTCCGAAGCATTTTTAAACTTCAGCGGAATTTGGAGAACAATCGAAGAGTTCCGAAGCATTTTTAAAAGTCAGCGGAATTCCGAGAACAATGGAAGAGTTGTGAAGCATTTTTAAACGTCAGCGGAATTCCGAGAACAATGGAAGAGTTCCGAAGCATTTTTAAACTTCAGCAGAATTCCTGGATCAATGGAAGAGTTCCGAAACATTTTTAAAAGTCAGCAGAACTCCGAGAACAATAGAAGGGTACCAAAGCATGTTTAAACTTCAGCGGAATTCTGAGAACAATGTAAGAGTTCCGAAGCATTTTTAAACTTCACCGGAATTTGGAGAACAATCGAAGAGTTCCGAAGCATTTTTAAAAGTCAGCGGAATTCCGAGAACACTGGAAGAATTCCGAAGCATTTTTAAACTTCAGCGGAATTTGGAGAACAATCGAAAGGTTCCGAAGCATTTTTAAAAGTCAGCGGAATTCCGAGAACAATGAAAGAGTTGTGAAGCATTTTTAAACGTCAGCGGAATACCAGAACAATGGAAGAGTTCCGAAGCATTTTTAAATGTCAGCGGAATTCCGAGAACAATGGAAGAGTTCTGAAGCATTTTTAAACGTCAGCGGATTTTGAAAACAATGGAAGATTTCCGAAGCATTTTTAAACGTCAGCGGAATTCTGCGAACACTGGAAGAGTTCCGAAGCATTTTTAAA
Organism: Phyllobates terribilis; assembly: GCF_046119375.1. NCBI lineage: Eukaryota > Metazoa > Chordata > Amphibia > Anura > Dendrobatidae > Phyllobates > Phyllobates terribilis. Next base: position 5,328,457 of record NW_027362788.1, on the reverse strand, counting down.
CTTCAACAGAATTCTGAGAACAATGGAAGAGTTCTGAAGCATTCTTAAACTTCAGTGGAATTCCGAGAACAATGGAACAGTTTTGAAGCAATTTTAAGCGTCAGAGGAATTCCGACAACAATGGAAGAGTTCCGAAGCATTTTTAAAAGTCAGCGGAATTCTGAGAACAATAGAAGAGTTGTGAAGCATTTTTAAGCGTCAGCGGAATTCCGAGAACAATGGAAGAATTCCGAAGCATTTTTAAACTTCAAAACTTCAGAAGAATTCCGAGAACAATGGAAGAGTTCCGAAGCATTCTTAAACTTCAGCGGAATTCCGAGAACAATGGAAGAGTTCCGAAGCATTTTTAAAGGTCAGCGGAATTCCGAGAACAATGGAAGAGTTCCGAAGCATTTTTAAACATCAGCAGAATTCCTGGATCAATGGAAGAGTTCCGAATCACTTTTAAAAGTCAGCAGAATTCCGAGAACAATAGAAGGGTACCAAAGCATGTTTAAACTTCAGCGGAATTCTGAGAACAATGTAAGAGTTCCGTAGCATTTTTAAACTTCACCAGAATTCCGAGAACAATGGAAGAGTTCCGAAGCATTTTTAAAAGTCAGCGGAATTCAGAGAACAATGGAAGAGTTGTGAAGCATTTTTAAACGTCAGCGGAATACCGAGAACAATGGAAGAGTTCCGAAGCATTTTTAAACTTCAGCAGAATTCCTGGATCAATGGAAGAGTTCCGAAACATTTTTAAAAGTCAGCAGAACTCCGAGAACAATAGAAGGGTACCAAAGCATGTTTAAACTTCAGCGGAATTCTGAGAACAATGTAAGAGTTCCGAAGCATTTTTAAACTTCACCGGAATTCCGAGAACAATGGAAGAGTTCCGAAGCATTTTTAAACGTCAGCGGAATTCCGAGAACAATGGAAGAGTTCTGAAGCATTTTTAAACGTCAGCGGAATTTTGAAAACAATGGAAGATTTCCGAAGCATTTTTAAACGTCAGCGGAATTCTGCGAACACTGGAAGAGTTCCGAAGCATTTTTAAACTTCAACGGAATTTGGAGAACAATCGAAGAGTTCCGAAGCAATTTTAAAAGTCAGCGGAATTCCGAGAACAATGGAAGAGTTGTGAAGCATTTTTAAACGTCAGTGGAATTCCAAGAACAATGGAAGAGTTCCGAAGCATTTTTAAATGTCAGCAGAATTCTGAGAACAATGGAAGAGTTCCGAAGCATTTTTAAACGTCAGCGGAATTCCAAGAACAATGGAAGAGTTCTGAAGCCTTTTTAAATGTCAGCGGAATTCCGAGAACAATGGAAGAGTTCCGAAGCATTTTTAAACTTCAGCAGAATTCCGAGAATAATGGAAGAGTTCCGAAGCATTCTTAAACTTCAGCGGAATTCCGAAAACAATGGAAGAGTTCCGAAGCATTTTTAAATGTCAGCGGAATTCCGAGAACAATAGAAGAGTTGTGAAGCATTTTTAAGCGTCAGCGGAATTCCGAGAACAATGGAAGAGTTCCGAAGCATTTTTACACTTCAGCAGAATTCCGAGAACAATGGAAGAGTTCCGAAGCATTTTTAAACTTCAGCAGAATTCCGAGAACAATGGAAGAGTTCCGAAGCATTCTTAAACGTCAGCGGAATTCCGAGAACAATGGAAGAGTTCTGAAGCATTTTTAAACGTCAGGGGAATTTTGAAAACAATGGAAGATTTCCGAAGCATTTTTAAACGTCAGCGGAATTCTGCGAACACTGGAAGAGTTCCGAAGCATTTTTAAACTTCAGCGGAATTTGGAGAACAATCGAAGAGTTCCGAAGCATTTTTAAAAGTCAGCGGAATTCCGAGAACACTGGAAGAATTCCGAAGCATTTTTAAACTTCAGCGGACTTTGGAGAACAATCGAAGAGTTCCGAAGCATTTTTAAAAGACAGCGGAATTACGAGAACAATGGAAGAGTTGTGAAGCATTTTTAAACGTCAGCGGAATACCAGAACAATGGAAGAGTTCTGAAGCATTTTTAAATGTCAGCGGAATTCCGAGAACAATGGAAGAGTTCTGAAGCATTTTTAAACGTCAGCGGATTTTGAAAACAATGGAAGATTTCCGAAGCATTTTTAAACGTCAGCGGAATTCTGCGAACATGGAAGAGTTCCGAAGCATTTTTAAACTTCAGCAGAATTCTGAGAACAATGGAAGAGTTCTGAAGCATTCTTAAACTTCAGTGGAATTCCGAGAACAATGGAACAGTTTTGAAGCAATTTTAAGCGTCAGCGGAATTCCGACAACAATGGAAGAGTTCCGAAGCATTTTTAAAAGTCAGCGGAATTCTGAGAACAATAGAAGAGTTGTGAAGCATTTTTAAGCGTCAGCGGAATTCCGAGAACAATGGAAGAATTCCGAAGCATTTTTAAACTTCAAAACTTCAGAAGAATTCCGAGAACAATGGAAGAGTTCCGAAGCATTCTTAAACTTCAGCGGAATTCCGAGAACAATGGAAGAGTTCCGAAGCATTTTTAAAGGTCAGCGGAATTCCGAGAACAATGGAAGAGTTCCGAAGCATTTTTAAACATCAGCAGAATTCCTGGATCAATGGAAGAGTTCCGAATCATTTTTAAAAGTCAGCAGAATTCCGAGAACAATAGAAGGGTACCAAAGCATGTTTAAACTTCAGCGGAATTCTGAGAACAATGTAAGAGTTCCGAAGCATTTTTAAACTTCACCAGAATTCCGAAAACAATGGAAGAGTTCCGAAGCATTTTTAAACGTCAGCGGAATTCCGAGAACAATGGAAGAGTTCCGAAGCATTTTTAAACTTTACCGGAATTCCGAGAACAATGGAAGAGTTCCGAAGCATTTTTAAACGTCAGCGGAATTCCGAGAACAATGGAAGAGTTCTGAAGCATTTTTAAACATCAGCGGAATTTTGAAAACAATGGAAGATTTCCGAAGCATTTTTAAACGTCAGCGGAATTCTGCGAACACTGGAAGAGTTCCGAAGCATTTTTAAACTTCAGCGGAATTTGGAGAACAATCGAAGAGTTCCGAAGCATTTTTAAAAGTCAGCGGAATTCTGAGAACAATAGAAGAGTTGTGAAGCATTTTTAAGCGTCAGCGGAATTCCGAGAACAATGGAAGAATTCCGAAGCATTTTTAAACTTCAAAACTTCAGAAGAATTCCGAGAACAATGGAAGAGTTCCGAAGCATTCTTAAACTTCAGCGGAATTCCGAGAACAATGGAAGAGTTCCGAAGCATTTTTAAAGGTCAGCGGAATTCCGAGAACAATGGAAGAGTTCCGAAGCATTTTTAAACATCAGCAGAATTCCTGGATCAATGGAAGAGTTCCGAATCATTTTTAAAAGTCAGCAGAATTCCGAGAACAATAGAAGGGTACCAAAGCATGTTTAAACTTCAGCGGAATTCTGAGAACAATGTAAGAGTTCCGAAGCATTTTTAAACTTCACCAGAATTCCGAAAACAATGGAAGAGTTCCGAAGCATTTTTAAACGTCAGCGGAATTCCGAGAACAATGGAAGAGTTCCGAAGCATTTTTAAACTTTACCGGAATTCCGAGAACAATGGAAGAGTTCCGAAGCATTTTTAAACGTCAGCGGAATTCCGAGAACAATGGAAGAGTTCTGAAGCATTTTTAAACATCAGCGGAATTTTGAAAACAATGGAAGATTTCCGAAGCATTTTTAAACGTCAGCGGAATTCTGCGAACACTGGAAGAGTTCCGAAGCATTTTTAAACTTCAGCGGAATTTGGAGAACAATCGAAGAGTTCCGAAGCATTTTTAAAAGTCAGCGGAATTCCGAGAACACTGGAAGAGTTCCGAAGCATTTTTAAACTTCAGCGGAATTTGGAGAACAATCGAAGAGTTCCGAAGCATTTTTAAAAGTCAGCGGAATTCCGAGAACAATGGAAGAGTTGTGAAGCATTTTTAAACGTCAGCGGAATTCCGAGAACAATGGAAGAGTTCCGAAGCATTTTTAAACTTCAGCAGAATTCCTGGATCAATGGAAGAGTTCCGAAACATTTTTAAAAGTCAGCAGAACTCCGAGAACAATAGAAGGGTACCAAAGCATGTTTAAACTTCAGCGGAATTCTGAGAACAATGTAAGAGTTCCGAAGCATTTTTAAACTTCACCGGAATTTGGAGAACAATCGAAGAGTTCCGAAGCATTTTTAAAAGTCAGCGGAATTCCGAGAACACTGGAAGAATTCCGAAGCATTTTTAAACTTCAGCGGAATTTGGAGAACAATCGAAAGGTTCCGAAGCATTTTTAAAAGTCAGCGGAATTCCGAGAACAATGAAAGAGTTGTGAAGCATTTTTAAACGTCAGCGGAATACCAGAACAATGGAAGAGTTCCGAAGCATTTTTAAATGTCAGCGGAATTCCGAGAACAATGGAAGAGTTCTGAAGCATTTTTAAACGTCAGCGGATTTTGAAAACAATGGAAGATTTCCGAAGCATTTTTAAACGTCAGCGGAATTCTGCGAACACTGGAAGAGTTCCGAAGCATTTTTAAACTTCAACAGAATTCTGAGAACAATGGAAGAGTTCTGAAGCATTCTTAAACTTCAGTGGAATTCCGAGAACAATGGAACAGTTTTGAAGCAATTTTAAGCGTCAGAGGAATTCCGACAACAATGGAAGAGTTCCGAAGCATTTTTAAAAGTCAGCGGAATTCTGAGAACAATAGAAGAGTTGTGAAGCATTTTTAAGCGTCAGCGGAATTCCGAGAACAATGGAAGAATTCCGAAGCATTTTTAAACTTCAAAACTTCAGAAGAATTCCGAGAACAATGGAAGAGTTCCGAAGCATTCTTAAACTTCAGCGGAATTCCGAGAACAATGGAAGAGTTCCGAAGCATTTTTAAAGGTCAGCGGAATTCCGAGAACAATGGAAGAGTTCCGAAGCATTTTTAAACATCAGCAGAATTCCTGGATCAATGGAAGAGTTCCGAATCACTTTTAAAAGTCAGCAGAATTCCGAGAACAATAGAAGGGTACCAAAGCATGTTTAAACTTCAGCGGAATTCTGAGAACAATGTAAGAGTTCCGTAGCATTTTTAAACTTCACCAGAATTCCGAGAACAATGGAAGAGTTCCGAAGCATTTTTAAAAGTCAGCGGAATTCAGAGAACAATGGAAGAGTTGTGAAGCATTTTTAAACGTCAGCGGAATACCGAGAACAATGGAAGAGTTCCGAAGCATTTTTAAACTTCAGCAGAATTCCTGGATCAATGGAAGAGTTCCGAAACATTTTTAAAAGTCAGCAGAACTCCGAGAACAATAGAAGGGTACCAAAGCATGTTTAAACTTCAGCGGAATTCTGAGAACAATGTAAGAGTTCCGAAGCATTTTTAAACTTCACCGGAATTCCGAGAACAATGGAAGAGTTCCGAAGCATTTTTAAACGTCAGCGGAATTCCGAGAACAATGGAAGAGTTCTGAAGCATTTTTAAACGTCAGCGGAATTTTGAAAACAATGGAAGATTTCCGAAGCATTTTTAAACGTCAGCGGAATTCTGCGAACACTGGAAGAGTTCCGAAGCATTTTTAAACTTCAACGGAATTTGGAGAACAATCGAAGAGTTCCGAAGCAATTTTAAAAGTCAGCGGAATTCCGAGAACAATGGAAGAGTTGTGAAGCATTTTTAAACGTCAGTGGAATTCCAAGAACAATGGAAGAGTTCCGAAGCATTTTTAAATGTCAGCAGAATTCTGAGAACAATGGAAGAGTTCCGAAGCATTTTTAAACGTCAGCGGAATTCCAAGAACAATGGAAGAGTTCTGAAGCCTTTTTAAATGTCAGCGGAATTCCGAGAACAATGGAAGAGTTCCGAAGCATTTTTAAACTTCAGCAGAATTCCGAGAATAATGGAAGAGTTCCGAAGCATTCTTAAACTTCAGCGGAATTCCGAAAACAATGGAAGAGTTCCGAAGCATTTTTAAATGTCAGCGGAATTCCGAGAACAATAGAAGAGTTGTGAAGCATTTTTAAGCGTCAGCGGAATTCCGAGAACAATGGAAGAGTTCCGAAGCATTTTTACACTTCAGCAGAATTCCGAGAACAATGGAAGAGTTCCGAAGCATTTTTAAACTTCAGCAGAATTCCGAGAACAATGGAAGAGTTCCGAAGCATTCTTAAACTTCAGCGGAATTCCGAAAACAATGGAAGAGTTCCGAATCATTTTTAAATGTCAGCGGAATTCCGAGAACAATAGAAGAGTTGTGAAGCATTTTTAAGCGTCAGCGGAATTCCGACAACAATGGAAGAGTTCCGAAGCATTTTTAAAAGTCAGCGGAATTCTGAGAACAATAGAAGAGTTGTGAAGCATTTTTAAGCGTCAGCGGAATTCCGAGAACAATGGAAGAATTCCGAAGCATTTTTAAACTTCAAAACTTCAGCAGAATTCCGAGAACAATGGAAGACTTCCGAAGCATTCTTAAACTTCAGCGGAATTCCGAGAACAATGGAAGAGTTCCGAAGCATTTTTAAAAGTCAGCGGAATTCCGAGAACAATGGAAGAGTTCCGAAGCATTTTTAAACTTCAGCAGAATTCCTGGATCAATGGAAGATTTCCGAAACATTTTTAAAAGTCAGCAGAACTCCGAGAACAATAGAAGGGTACCAAAGCATGTTTAAACTTCAGCGGAATTCTGAGAACAATGTAAGAGTTCCGAAGCATTTTTAAACTTCACCGGAATTCCGAGAACAATGGAAGAGTTCCGAAGCATTTTTAAACGTCAGCGGAATTCCGAGAACAATGGAAGAGTTCTGAAGCATTTTTAAACGTCAGCGGAATTTTGAAAACAATGGAAGATTTCCGAAGCATTTTTAAACGTCAGCGGAATTCTGCGAACACTGGAAGAGTTCCGAAGCATTTTTAAACTTCAGCGGAATTTGGAGAACAATCGAAGAGTTCCGAAGCATTTTTAAAAGTCAGCGGAATTCCGAGAACACTGGAAGAATTCCGAAGCATTTTTAAACTTCAGCGGAATTTGGAGAACAATCGAAGAGTTCCGAAGCATTTTTAAAAGACAGCGGAATTACGAGAACAATGGAAGAGTTGTGAAGCATTTTTAAACGTCAGCAGAATACCAGAACAATGGAAGAGTTCCGAAGCATTTTTAAATGTCAGCGGAATTCCGAGAACAATGGAAGAGTTCTGAAGCATTTTTAAACGTCAGCGGATTTTGAAAACAATGGAAGATTTCCGAAGCATTTTTAAACGTCAGCGGAATTCTGCGAACATGGAAGAGTTCCGAAGCATTTTTAAACTTCAGCAGAATTCTGAGAACAATGGAAGAGTTCTGAAGCATTCTTAAACTTCAGTGGAATTCCGAGAACAATGGAACAGTTTTGAAGCAATTTTAAGCGTCAGCGGAATTCCGACAACAATGGAAGAGTTCCGAAGCATTTTTAAAAGTCAGCGGAATTCTGAGAACAATAGAAGAGTTGTGAAGCATTTTTAAGCGTCAGCGGAATTCCGAGAACAATGGAAGAATTCCGAAGCATTTTTAAACTTCAAAACTTCAGAAGAATTCCGAGAACAATGGAAGAGTTCCGAAGCATTCTTAAACTTCAGCGGAATTCCGAGAACAATGGAAGAGTTCCGAAGCATTTTTAAAGGTCAGCGGAATTCCGAGAACAATGGAAGAGTTCCGAAGCATTTTTAAACATCAGCAGAATTCCTGGATCAATGGAAGAGTTCCGAATCATTTTTAAAAGTCAGCAGAATTCCGAGAACAATAGAAGGGTACCAAAGCATGTTTAAACTTCAGCGGAATTCTGAGAACAATGTAAGAGTTCCGAAGCATTTTTAAACTTCACCAGAATTCCGAAAACAATGGAAGAGTTCCGAAGCATTTTTAAACGTCAGCGGAATTCCGAGAACAATGGAAGAGTTCCGAAGCATTTTTAAACTTCAGCAGAATTCCTGGATCAATGGAAGATTTCCGAAACATTTTTAAAAGTCAGCAGAACTCCGAGAACAATAGAAGGGTACCAAAGCATGTTTAAACTTCAGCGGAATTCTGAGAACAATGTAAGAGTTCCGAAGCATTTTTAAACTTCACCGGAATTCCGAGAACAATGGAAGAGTTCCGAAGCATTTTTAAACGTCAGCGGAATTCCGAGAACAATGGAAGAGTTCTGAAGCATTTTTAAACGTCAGGGGAATTTTGAAAACAATGGAAGATTTCCGAAGCATTTTTAAACGTCAGCGGAATTCTGCGAACACTGGAAGAGTTCCGAAGCATTTTTAAACTTCAGCGGAATTTGGAGAACAATCGAAGAGTTCCGAAGCATTTTTAAAAGTCAGCGGAATTCCGAGAACACTGGAAGAATTCCGAAGCATTTTTAAACTTCAGCGGACTTTGGAGAACAATCGAAGAGTTCCGAAGCATTTTTAAAAGACAGCGGAATTACGAGAACAATGGAAGAGTTGTGAAGCATTTTTAAACGTCAGCGGAATACCAGAACAATGGAAGAGTTCTGAAGCATTTTTAAATGTCAGCGGAATTCCGAGAACAATGGAAGAGTTCTGAAGCATTTTTAAACGTCAGCGGATTTTGAAAACAATGGAAGATTTCCGAAGCATTTTTAAACGTCAGCGGAATTCTGCGAACATGGAAGAGTTCCGAAGCATTTTTAAACTTCAGCAGAATTCTGAGAACAATGGAAGAGTTCTGAAGCATTCTTAAACTTCAGTGGAATTCCGAGAACAATGGAACAGTTTTGAAGCAATTTTAAGCGTCAGCGGAATTCCGACAACAATGGAAGAGTTCCGAAGCATTTTTAAAAGTCAGCGGAATTCTGAGAACAATAGAAGAGTTGTGAAGCATTTTTAAGCGTCAGCGGAATTCCGAGAACAATGGAAGAATTCCGAAGCATTTTTAAACTTCAAAACTTCAGAAGAATTCCGAGAACAATGGAAGAGTTCCGAAGCATTCTTAAACTTCAGCGGAATTCCGAGAACAATGGAAGAGTTCCGAAGCATTTTTAAAGGTCAGCGGAATTCCGAGAACAATGGAAGAGTTCCGAAGCATTTTTAAACATCAGCAGAATTCCTGGATCAATGGAAGAGTTCCGAATCATTTTTAAAAGTCAGCAGAATTCCGAGAACAATAGAAGGGTACCAAAGCATGTTTAAACTTCAGCGGAATTCTGAGAACAATGTAAGAGTTCCGAAGCATTTTTAAACTTCACCAGAATTCCGAAAACAATGGAAGAGTTCCGAAGCATTTTTAAACGTCAGCGGAATTCCGAGAACAATGGAAGAGTTCCGAAGCATTTTTAAACTTTACCGGAATTCCGAGAACAATGGAAGAGTTCCGAAGCATTTTTAAACGTCAGCGGAATTCCGAGAACAATGGAAGAGTTCTGAAGCATTTTTAAACATCAGCGGAATTTTGAAAACAATGGAAGATTTCCGAAGCATTTTTAAACGTCAGCGGAATTCTGCGAACACTGGAAGAGTTCCGAAGCATTTTTAAACTTCAGCGGAATTTGGAGAACAATCGAAGAGTTCCGAAGCATTTTTAAAAGTCAGCGGAATTCTGAGAACAATAGAAGAGTTGTGAAGCATTTTTAAGCGTCAGCGGAATTCCGAGAACAATGGAAGAATTCCGAAGCATTTTTAAACTTCAAAACTTCAGAAGAATTCCGAGAACAATGGAAGAGTTCCGAAGCATTCTTAAACTTCAGCGGAATTCCGAGAACAATGGAAGAGTTCCGAAGCATTTTTAAAGGTCAGCGGAATTCCGAGAACAATGGAAGAGTTCCGAAGCATTTTTAAACATCAGCAGAATTCCTGGATCAATGGAAGAGTTCCGAATCATTTTTAAAAGTCAGCAGAATTCCGAGAACAATAGAAGGGTACCAAAGCATGTTTAAACTTCAGCGGAATTCTGAGAACAATGTAAGAGTTCCGAAGCATTTTTAAACTTCACCAGAATTCCGAAAACAATGGAAGAGTTCCGAAGCATTTTTAAACGTCAGCGGAATTCCGAGAACAATGGAAGAGTTCCGAAGCATTTTTAAACTTTACCGGAATTCCGAGAACAATGGAAGAGTTCCGAAGCATTTTTAAACGTCAGCGGAATTCCGAGAACAATGGAAGAGTTCTGAAGCATTTTTAAACATCAGCGGAATTTTGAAAACAATGGAAGATTTCCGAAGCATTTTTAAACGTCAGCGGAATTCTGCGAACACTGGAAGAGTTCCGAAGCATTTTTAAACTTCAGCGGAATTTGGAGAACAATCGAAGAGTTCCGAAGCATTTTTAAAAGTCAGCGGAATTCCGAGAACACTGGAAGAGTTCCGAAGCATTTTTAAACTTCAGCGGAATTTGGAGAACAATCGAAGAGTTCCGAAGCATTTTTAAAAGTCAGCGGAATTCCGAGAACAATGGAAGAGTTGTGAAGCATTTTTAAACGTCAGCGGAATTCCGAGAACAATGGAAGAGTTCCGAAGCATTTTTAAACTTCAGCAGAATTCCTGGATCAATGGAAGAGTTCCGAAACATTTTTAAAAGTCAGCAGAACTCCGAGAACAATAGAAGGGTACCAAAGCATGTTTAAACTTCAGCGGAATTCTGAGAACAATGTAAGAGTTCCGAAGCATTTTTAAACTTCAGCGGAATTTGGAGAACAATCGAAAGGTTCCGAAGCATTTTTAAAAGTCAGCGGAATTCCGAGAACAATGAAAGAGTTGTGAAGCATTTTTAAACGTCAGCGGAATACCAGAACAATGGAAGAGTTCCGAAGCATTTTTAAATGTCAGCGGAATTCCGAGAACAATGGAAGAGTTCTGAAGCATTTTTAAACGTCAGCGGATTTTGAAAACAATGGAAGATTTCCGAAGCATTTTTAAACGTCAGCGGAATTCTGCGAACACTGGAAGAGTTCCGAAGCATTTTTAAACTTCAACAGAATTCTGAGAACAATGGAAGAGTTCTGAAGCATTCTTAAACTTCAGTGGAATTCCGAGAACAATGGAACAGTTTTGAAGCAATTTTAAGCGTCAGAGGAATTCCGACAACAATGGAAGAGTTCCGAAGCATTTTTAAAAGTCAGCGGAATTCTGAGAACAATAGAAGAGTTGTGAAGCATTTTTAAGCGTCAGCGGAATTCCGAGAACAATGGAAGAATTCCGAAGCATTTTTAAACTTCAAAACTTCAGAAGAATTCCGAGAACAATGGAAGAGTTCCGAAGCATTCTTAAACTTCAGCGGAATTCCGAGAACAATGGAAGAGTTCCGAAGCATTTTTAAAGGTCAGCGGAATTCCGAGAACAATGGAAGAGTTCCGAAGCATTTTTAAACATCAGCAGAATTCCTGGATCAATGGAAGAGTTCCGAATCACTTTTAAAAGTCAGCAGAATTCCGAGAACAATAGAAGGGTACCAAAGCATGTTTAAACTTCAGCGGAATTCTGAGAACAATGTAAGAGTTCCGTAGCATTTTTAAACTTCACCAGAATTCCGAGAACAATGGAAGAGTTCCGAAGCATTTTTAAAAGTCAGCGGAATTCAGAGAACAATGGAAGAGTTGTGAAGCATTTTTAAACGTCAGCGGAATTCCGAGAACAATGGAAGAGTTCCGAAGCATTTTTAAACTTCAGCAGAATTCCTGGATCAATGGAAGAGTTCCGAAACATTTTTAAAAGTCAGCAGAACTCCGAGAACAATAGAAGGGTACCAAAGCATGTTTAAACTTCAGCGGAATTCTGAGAACAATGTAAGAGTTCCGAAGCATTTTTAAACTTCACCGGAATTCCGAGAACAATGGAAGAGTTCCGAAGCATTTTTAAACGTCAGCGGAATTCCGAGAACAATGGAAGAGTTCTGAAGCATTTTTAAACGTCAGCGGAATTTTGAAAACAATGGAAGATTTCCGAAGCATTTTTAAACGTCAGCGGAATTCTGCGAACACTGGAAGAGTTCCGAAGCATTTTTAAACTTCAACGGAATTTGGAGAACAATCGAAGAGTTCCGAAGCAATTTTAAAAGTCAGCGGAATTCCGAGAACAATGGAAGAGTTGTGAAGCATTTTTAAACGTCAGTGGAATTCCAAGAACAATGGAAGAGTTCCGAAGCATTTTTAAATGTCAGCAGAATTCTGAGAACAATGGAAGAGTTCCGAAGCATTTTTAAACGTCAGCGGAATTCCAAGAACAATGGAAGAGTTCTGAAGCCTTTTTAAATGTCAGCGGAATTCCGAGAACAATGGAAGAGTTCCGAAGCATTTTTAAACTTCAGCAGAATTCCGAGAATAATGGAAGAGTTCCGAAGCATTCTTAAACTTCAGCGGAATTCCGAAAACAATGGAAGAGTTCCGAAGCATTTTTAAATGTCAGCGGAATTCCGAGAACAATAGAAGAGTTGTGAAGCATTTTTAAGCGTCAGCGGAATTCCGAGAACAATGGAAGAGTTCCGAAGCATTTTTACACTTCAGCAGAATTCCGAGAACAATGGAAGAGTTCCGAAGCATTTTTAAACTTCAGCAGAATTCCGAGAACAATGGAAGAGTTCCGAAGCATTCTTAAACTTCAGCGGAATTCCGAAAACAATGGAAGAGTTCCGAATCATTTTTAAATGTCAGCGGAATTCCGAGAACAATAGAAGAGTTGTGAAGCATTTTTAAGCGTCAGCGGAATTCCGACAACAATGGAAGAGTTCCGAAGCATTTTTAAAAGTCAGCGGAATTCTGAGAACAATAGAAGAGTTGTGAAGCATTTTTAAGCGTCAGCGGAATTCCGAGAACAATGGAAGAATTCCGAAGCATTTTTAAACTTTAAAACTTCAGCAGAATTCCGAGAACAATGGAAGACTTCCGAAGCATTCTTAAACTTCAGCGGAATTCCGAGAACAATGGAAGAGTTCCGAAGCATTTTTAAAAGTCAGCGGAATTCCGAGAACAATGGAAGAGTTCCGAAGCATTTTTAAACTTCAGCAGAATTCCTGGATCAATGGAAGATTTCCGAAACATTTTTAAAAGTCAGCAGAACTCCGAGAACAATAGAAGGGTACCAAAGCATGTTTAAACTTCAGCGGAATTCTGAGAACAATGTAAGAGTTCCGAAGCATTTTTAAACTTCACCGGAATTCCGAGAACAATGGAAGAGTTCCGAAGCATTTTTAAACGTCAGCGGAATTCCGAGAACAATGGAAGAGTTCTGAAGCATTTTTAAACGTCAGCGGAATTTTGAAAACAATGGAAGATTTCCGAAGCATTTTTAAACGTCAGCGGAATTCTGCGAACACTGGAAGAGTTCCGAAGCATTTTTAAACATCAGCGGAATTTTGAAAACAATGGAAGATTTCCGAAGCATTTTTAAACGTCAGCGGAATTCTGCGAACACTGGAAGAGTTCCGAAGCATTTTTAAACTTCAGCGGAATTTGGAGAACAATCGAAGAGTTCCGAAGCATTTTTAAAAGTCAGCGGAATTCTGAGAACAATAGAAGAGTTGTGAAGCATTTTTAAGCGTCAGCGGAATTCCGAGAACAATGGAAGAATTCCGAAGCATTTTTAAACTTCAAAACTTCAGAAGAATTCCGAGAACAATGGAAGAGTTCCGAAGCATTCTTAAACTTCAGCGGAATTCCGAGAACAATGGAAGAGTTCCGAAGCATTTTTAAAGGTCAGCGGAATTCCGAGAACAATGGAAGAGTTCCGAAGCATTTTTAAACATCAGCAGAATTCCTGGATCAATGGAAGAGTTCCGAATCATTTTTAAAAGTCAGCAGAATTCCGAGAACAATAGAAGGGTACCAAAGCATGTTTAAACTTCAGCGGAATTCTGAGAACAATGTAAGAGTTCCGAAGCATTTTTAAACTTCACCAGAATTCCGAAAACAATGGAAGAGTTCCGAAGCATTTTTAAACGTCAGCGGAATTCCGAGAACAATGGAAGAGTTCCGAAGCATTTTTAAACTTTACCGGAATTCCGAGAACAATGGAAGAGTTCCGAAGCATTTTTAAACGTCAGCGGAATTCCGAGAACAATGGAAGAGTTCTGAAGCATTTTTAAACATCAGCGGAATTTTGAAAACAATGGAAGATTTCCGAAGCATTTTTAAACGTCAGCGGAATTCTGCGAACACTGGAAGAGTTCCGAAGCATTTTTAAACTTCAGCGGAATTTGGAGAACAATCGAAGAGTTCCGAAGCATTTTTAAAAGTCAGCGGAATTCCGAGAACACTGGAAGAGTTCCGAAGCATTTTTAAACTTCAGCGGAATTTGGAGAACAATCGAAGAGTTCCGAAGCATTTTTAAAAGTCAGCGGAATTCCGAGAACAATGGAAGAGTTGTGAAGCATTTTTAAACGTCAGCGGAATTCCGAGAACAATGGAAGAGTTCCGAAGCATTTTTAAACTTCAGCAGAATTCCTGGATCAATGGAAGAGTTCCGAAACATTTTTAAAAGTCAGCAGAACTCCGAGAACAATAGAAGGGTACCAAAGCATGTTTAAACTTCAGCGGAATTCTGAGAACAATGTAAGAGTTCCGAAGCATTTTTAAACTTCAGCGGAATTTGGAGAACAATCGAAAGGTTCCGAAGCATTTTTAAAAGTCAGCGGAATTCCGAGAACAATGAAAGAGTTGTGAAGCATTTTTAAACGTCAGCGGAATACCAGAACAATGGAAGAGTTCCGAAGCATTTTTAAATGTCAGCGGAATTCCGAGAACAATGGAAGAGTTCTGAAGCATTTTTAAACGTCAGCGGATTTTGAAAACAATGGAAGATTTCCGAAGCATTTTTAAACGTCAGCGGAATTCTGCGAACACTGGAAGAGTTCCGAAGCATTTTTAAACTTCAACAGAATTCTGAGAACAATGGAAGAGTTCTGAAGCATTCTTAAACTTCAGTGGAATTCCGAGAACAATGGAACAGTTTTGAAGCAATTTTAAGCGTCAGAGGAATTCCGACAACAATGGAAGAGTTCCGAAGCATTTTTAAAAGTCAGCGGAATTCTGAGAACAATAGAAGAGTTGTGAAGCATTTTTAAGCGTCAGCGGAATTCCGAGAACAATGGAAGAATTCCGAAGCATTTTTAAACTTCAAAACTTCAGAAGAATTCCGAGAACAATGGAAGAGTTCCGAAGCATTCTTAAACTTCAGCGGAATTCCGAGAACAATGGAAGAGTTCCGAAGCATTTTTAAAGGTCAGCGGAATTCCGAGAACAATGGAAGAGTTCCGAAGCATTTTTAAACATCAGCAGAATTCCTGGATCAATGGAAGAGTTCCGAATCACTTTTAAAAGTCAGCAGAATTCCGAGAACAATAGAAGGGTACCAAAGCATGTTTAAACTTCAGCGGAATTCTGAGAACAATGTAAGAGTTCCGTAGCATTTTTAAACTTCACCAGAATTCCGAGAACAATGGAAGAGTTCCGAAGCATTTTTAAAAGTCAGCGGAATTCAGAGAACAATGGAAGAGTTGTGAAGCATTTTTAAACGTCAGCGGAATTCCGAGAACAATGGAAGAGTTCCGAAGCATTTTTAAACTTCAGCAGAATTCCTGGATCAATGGAAGAGTTCCGAAACATTTTTAAAAGTCAGCAGAACTCCGAGAACAATAGAAGGGTACCAAAGCATGTTTAAACTTCAGCGGAATTCTGAGAACAATGTAAGAGTTCCGAAGCATTTTTAAACTTCACCGGAATTCCGAGAACAATGGAAGAGTTCCGAAGCATTTTTAAACGTCAGCGGAATTCCGAGAACAATGGAAGAGTTCTGAAGCATTTTTAAACGTCAGCGGAATTTTGAAAACAATGGAAGATTTCCGAAGCATTTTTAAACGTCAGCGGAATTCTGCGAACACTGGAAGAGTTCCGAAGCATTTTTAAACTTCAACGGAATTTGGAGAACAATCGAAGAGTTCCGAAGCAATTTTAAAAGTCAGCGGAATTCCGAGAACAATGGAAGAGTTGTGAAGCATTTTTAAACGTCAGTGGAATTCCAAGAACAATGGAAGAGTTCCGAAGCATTTTTAAATGTCAGCAGAATTCTGAGAACAATGGAAGAGTTCCGAAGCATTTTTAAACGTCAGCGGAATTCCAAGAACAATGGAAGAGTTCTGAAGCCTTTTTAAATGTCAGCGGAATTCCGAGAACAATGGAAGAGTTCCGAAGCATTTTTAAACTTCAGCAGAATTCCGAGAATAATGGAAGAGTTCCGAAGCATTCTTAAACTTCAGCGGAATTCCGAAAACAATGGAAGAGTTCCGAAGCATTTTTAAATGTCAGCGGAATTCCGAGAACAATAGAAGAGTTGTGAAGCATTTTTAAGCGTCAGCGGAATTCCGAGAACAATGGAAGAGTTCCGAAGCATTTTTACACTTCAGCAGAATTCCGAGAACAATGGAAGAGTTCCGAAGCATTTTTAAACTTCAGCAGAATTCCGAGAACAATGGAAGAGTTCCGAAGCATTCTTAAACTTCAGCGGAATTCCGAAAACAATGGAAGAGTTCCGAATCATTTTTAAATGTCAGCGGAATTCCGAGAACAATAGAAGAGTTGTGAAGCATTTTTAAGCGTCAGCGGAATTCCGACAACAATGGAAGAGTTCCGAAGCATTTTTAAAAGTCAGCGGAATTCTGAGAACAATAGAAGAGTTGTGAAGCATTTTTAAGCGTCAGCGGAATTCCGAGAACAATGGAAGAATTCCGAAGCATTTTTAAACTTTAAAACTTCAGCAGAATTCCGAGAACAATGGAAGACTTCCGAAGCATTCTTAAACTTCAGCGGAATTCCGAGAACAATGGAAGAGTTCCGAAGCATTTTTAAAAGTCAGCGGAATTCCGAGAACAATGGAAGAGTTCCGAAGCATTTTTAAACTTCAGCAGAATTCCTGGATCAATGGAAGATTTCCGAAACATTTTTAAAAGTCAGCAGAACTCCGAGAACAATAGAAGGGTACCAAAGCATGTTTAAACTTCAGCGGAATTCTGAGAACAATGTAAGAGTTCCGAAGCATTTTTAAACTTCACCGGAATTCCGAGAACAATGGAAGAGTTCCGAAGCATTTTTAAACGTCAGCGGAATTCCGAGAACAATGGAAGAGTTCTGAAGCATTTTTAAACGTCAGCGGAATTTTGAAAACAATGGAAGATTTCCGAAGCATTTTTAAACGTCAGCGGAATTCTGCGAACACTGGAAGAGTTCCGAAGCATTTTTAAACTTCAGCGGAATTTGGAGAACAATCGAAGAGTTCCGAAGCATTTTTAAAAGTCAGCGGAATTCCGAGAACACTGGAAGAATTCCGAAGCATTTTTAAACTTCAGCGGAATTTGGAGAACAATCGAAGAGTTCCGAAGCATTTTTAAAAGACAGCGGAATTACGAGAACAATGGAAGAGTTGTGAAGCATTTTTAAACGTCAGCAGAATACCAGAACAATGGAAGAGTTCCGAAGCATTTTTAAATGTCAGCGGAATTCCGAGAACAATGGAAGAGTTCTGAAGCATTTTTAAACGTCAGCGGATTTTGAAAACAATGGAAGATTTCCGAAGCATTTTTAAACGTCAGCGGAATTCTGCGAACATGGAAGAGTTCCGAAGCATTTTTAAACTTCAGCAGAATTCTGAGAACAATGGAAGAGTTCTGAAGCATTCTTAAACTTCAGTGGAATTCCGAGAACAATGGAACAGTTTTGAAGCAATTTTAAGCGTCAGCGGAATTCCGACAACAATGGAAGAGTTCCGAAGCA
This sequence comes from Phyllobates terribilis, assembly GCF_046119375.1. Classification (NCBI taxonomy): domain Eukaryota; kingdom Metazoa; phylum Chordata; class Amphibia; order Anura; family Dendrobatidae; genus Phyllobates; species Phyllobates terribilis. The sequence continues at coordinate 5,310,739 of NW_027362788.1, read as the reverse complement.
TTTTTAAAAGTCAGCGGAATTCTGAGAACAATAGAAGAGTTGTGAAGCATTTTTAAGCGTCAGCGGAATTCCGAGAACAATGGAAGAATTCCGAAGCATTTTTAAACTTCAAAACTTCAGAAGAATTCCGAGAACAATGGAAGAGTTCCGAAGCATTCTTAAACTTCAGCGGAATTCCGAGAACAATGGAAGAGTTCCGAAGCATTTTTAAAGGTCAGCGGAATTCCGAGAACAATGGAAGAGTTCCGAAGCATTTTTAAACATCAGCAGAATTCCTGGATCAATGGAAGAGTTCCGAATCATTTTTAAAAGTCAGCAGAATTCCGAGAACAATAGAAGGGTACCAAAGCATGTTTAAACTTCAGCGGAATTCTGAGAACAATGTAAGAGTTCCGAAGCATTTTTAAACTTCACCAGAATTCCGAAAACAATGGAAGAGTTCCGAAGCATTTTTAAACGTCAGCGGAATTCCGAGAACAATGGAAGAGTTCCGAAGCATTTTTAAACTTTACCGGAATTCCGAGAACAATGGAAGAGTTCCGAAGCATTTTTAAACGTCAGCGGAATTCCGAGAACAATGGAAGAGTTCTGAAGCATTTTTAAACATCAGCGGAATTTTGAAAACAATGGAAGATTTCCGAAGCATTTTTAAACGTCAGCGGAATTCTGCGAACACTGGAAGAGTTCCGAAGCATTTTTAAACTTCAGCGGAATTTGGAGAACAATCGAAGAGTTCCGAAGCATTTTTAAAAGTCAGCGGAATTCCGAGAACACTGGAAGAGTTCCGAAGCATTTTTAAACTTCAGCGGAATTTGGAGAACAATCGAAGAGTTCCGAAGCATTTTTAAAAGTCAGCGGAATTCCGAGAACAATGGAAGAGTTGTGAAGCATTTTTAAACGTCAGCGGAATTCCGAGAACAATGGAAGAGTTCCGAAGCATTTTTAAACTTCAGCAGAATTCCTGGATCAATGTAAGAGTTCCGAAACATTTTTAAAAGTCAGCAGAACTCCGAGAACAATAGAAGGGTACCAAAGCATGTTTAAACTTCAGCGGAATTCTGAGAACAATGTAAGAGTTCCGAAGCATTTTTAAACTTCACCGGAATTTGGAGAACAATCGAAGAGTTCCGAAGCATTTTTAAAAGTCAGCGGAATTCCGAGAACACTGGAAGAGTTCCGAAGCATTTTTAAACTTCAGCGGAATTTGGAGAACAATCGAAGAGTTCCGAAGCATTTTTAAAAGTCAGCGGAATTCCGAGAACAATGGAAGAGTTGTGAAGCATTTTTAAACGTCAGCGGAATTCCGAGAACAATGGAAGAGTTCTGAAGCATTTTTAAACGTCAGCGGATTTTGAAAACAATGGAAGATTTCCGAAGCATTTTTAAACGTCAGCGGAATTCTGCGAACACTGGAAGAGTTCCGAAGCATTTTTAAACTTCAACAGAATTCTGAGAACAATGGAAGAGTTCTGAAGCATTCTTAAACTTCAGTGGAATTCCGAGAACAATGGAACAGTTTTGAAGCAATTTTAAGCGTCAGAGGAATTCCGACAACAATGGAAGAGTTCCGAAGCATTTTTAAAAGTCAGCGGAATTCTGAGAACAATAGAAGAGTTGTGAAGCATTTTTAAGCGTCAGCGGAATTCCGAGAACAATGGAAGAATTCCGAAGCATTTTTAAACTTCAAAACTTCAGAAGAATTCCGAGAACAATGGAAGAGTTCCGAAGCATTCTTAAACTTCAGCGGAATTCCGAGAACAATGGAAGAGTTCCGAAGCATTTTTAAAGGTCAGCGGAATTCCGAGAACAATGGAAGAGTTGTGAAGCATTTTTAAACGTCAGCGGAATACCAGAACAATCGAAGAGTTCCGAAGCATTTTTAAAAGTCAGCGGAATTCCGAGAACAATGGAAGAGTTCTGAAGCATTTTTAAACGTCAGCGGATTTTGAAAACAATGGAAGATTTCCGAAGCATTTTTAAACGTCAGCGGAATTCTGCGAACACTGGAAGAGTTCCGAAGCATTTTTAAACTTCAGCAGAATTCTGAGAACAATGGAAGAGTTCTGAAGCATTCTTAAACTTCAGTGGAATTCCGAGAACAATGGAACAGTTTTGAAGCAATTTTAAGCGTCAGCGGAATTCCGACAACAATGGAAGAGTTCCGAAGCATTTTTAAAAGTCAGCGGAATTCTGAGAACAATAGAAGAGTTGTGAAGCATTTTTAAGCGTCAGCGGAATTCCGAGAACAATGGAAGAATTCCGAAGCATTTTTAAACTTCAAAACTTCAGAAGAATTCCGAGAACAATGGAAGAGTTCCGAAGCATTCTTAAACTTCAGCGGAATTCCGAGAACAATGGAAGAGTTCCGAAGCATTTTTAAAGGTCAGCGGAATTCCGAGAACAATGGAAGAGTTCCGAAGCATTTTTAAACATCAGCAGAATTCCTGGATCAATGGAAGAGTTCCGAATCATTTTTAAAAGTCAGCAGTATTCCGAGAACAATAGAAGGGTACCAAAGCATGTTTAAACTTCAGCGGAATTCTGAGAACAATGTAAGAGTTCCGAAGCATTTTTAAACTTCACCAGAATTCCGATAACAATGGAAGAGTTCCGAAGCATTTTTAAACGTCAGCGGAATTCCGAGAACAATGGAAGAGTTCCGAAGCATTTTTAAACTTCACCGGAATTTCGAGAACAATGGAAGAGTTCCGAAGCATTTTTAAACGTCAGCGGAATTCCGAGAACAATGGAAGAGTTCTGAAGCATTTTTAAACATCAGCGGAATTTTGAAAACAATGGAAGATTTCCGAAGCATTTTTAAACGTCAGCGGAATTCTGCGAACACTGGAAGGGTTCCGAAGCATTTTTAAACTTCAGCTGAATTTGGAGAACAATCGAAGAGTTCCGAAGCATTTTTAAATGTCAGCGGAATTCCGAGAACAATGGAAGATTTCCGAAGCATTTTTAAACATCAGCAGAATTCCTGGATCAATGGAAGAGTTCCGAATCATTTTTAAAAGTCAGCAGAATTCCGAGAACAATAGAAGGGTACCAAAGCATGTTTAAACTTCAGCGGAATTCTGAGAACAATGTAAGAGTTCCGAAGCATTTTTAAACTTCACCAGAATACCGAAAACAATGGAAGAGTTCCGAAGCATTTTTAAACGTCAGCGGAATTCCGAGAACAATGGAAGAGTTCCGAAGCATTTTTAAACGTCAGCGGAATTCCGAGAACAATGGAAGCGTTCTGAAGCATTTTTAAACATCAGCGGAATTTTGAAAACAATGGAAGATTTCCGAAGCATTTTTAAACGTCAGCGGAATTCTGCGAACACTGGAAGAGTTCCGAAGCATTTTTAAACTTCATCGGAATTTGGAGAACAATCGAAGAGTTCCGAAGCATTTTTAAAAGTCAGCGGAATTCCGAGAACACTGGAAGAGTTCCGAAGCATTTTTAAACTTCAGCGGAATTTGGAGAACAATCGAAGAGTTCCGAAGCATTTTTAAAAGTCAGCGGAATTCCGAGAACAATGGAAGAGTTGTGAAGCATTTTTAAACGTCAGCGGAATTCCGAGAACAATGGAAGAGTTCCGAAGCATTTTTAAACTTCAGCAGAATTCCTGGATCAATGGAAGAGTTCCGAAACATTTTTAAAAGTCAGCAGAACTCCGAGAACAATAGAAGGGTACCAAAGCATGTTTAAACTTCAGCGGAATTCTGAGAACAATGTAAGAGTTCCGAAGCATTTTTAAACTTCACCGGAATTTGGAGAACAATCGAAAGGTTCCGAAGCATTTTTAAAAGTCAGCGGAATTCCGAGAACAATGGAAGAGTTGTGAAGCATTTTTAAACGTCAGCGGAATACCAGAACAATGGAAGAGTTCTGAAGCATTTTTAAACGTCAGCGGATTTTGAAAACAATGGAAGATTTCCGAAGCATTTTTAAACGTCAGCGGAATTCTGCGAACACTGGAAGAGTTCCGAAGCATTTTTAAACTTCAGCGGAATTTGGAGAACAATCGAAGAGTTCCGAAGCAATTTTAAAAGTCAGCGGAATTCCGAGAACAATGGAAGAGTTGTGAAGCATTTTTAAACGTCAGTGGAATTCCAAGAACAAAGGAAGAGTTCCGAAGCATTTTTAAACGTCAGCGGATTTTGAAAACAATGGAAGATTTCCGAAGCATTTTTAAACGTCAGCGGAATTGGGAGAACAATCGAAGAGTTCCGAAGCATTTTTAAACTTCAACGGAATTTGGAGAACAATCGAAGAGTTCCGAAGCAATTTTAAAAGTCAGCGGAATTCCGAGAACAATGGAAGAGTTGTGAAGCATTTTTAAACGTCAGCGGATTTTGAAAACAATGGAAGATTTCCGAAGCATTTTTAAACGTCAGCGGAATTGGGAGAACAATCGAAGAGTTCCGAAGCATTTTTAAACTTCAACGGAATTTGGAGAACAATCGAAGAGTTCCGAAGCAATTTTAAAAGTCAGCGGAATTCCGAGAACAATGGAAGAGTTCCGAAGCATTTTTAAACGTCAGCGGAATTCCAAGAACAATGGAAGAGTTCTGAAGCCTTTTTAAATGTCAGCGGAATTCCGAGAACAATGGAAGAGTTCCGAAGCATTTTTAAACTTCAGCAGAATTCCGAGAATAATGGAAGAGTTCCGAAGCATTCTTAAACTTCAGCGGAATTCCGAAAACAATGGAAGAGTTCCGAAGCATTTTTAAATGTCAGCGGAATTCCGAGAACAATAGAAGAGTTGTGAAGCATTTTTAAGCGTCAGCGGAATTCCGAGAACAATGGAAGTTCCGAAGCATTTTTAAACTTCAGCAGAATTCCGAGAACAATGGAAGAGTTCCGAAGCATTTTTAAACTTCAGCAGAATTCCGAGAACAATGGAAGAGTTCCGAAGCATTCTTAAACTTCAGCGGATTTCCGAAAACAATGGAAGAGTTCCGAATCATTTTTAAATGTCAGCGGAATTCCGAGAACAATAGAAGAGTTGTGAAGCATTTTTAAGCGTCAGCGGAATTCCGAGAACAATGGAAGACTTCCGAAGCATTCTTAAACTTCAGCGGAATTCCGAGAACAATGGAAGAGTTCCGAAGCATTTTTAAAAGTCAGCGGAATTCCGAGAACAATGGAAGAGTTCCGAAGCATTTTTAAACTTCAGCAGAATTCCTGGATCAATGGAAGAGTTCCGAAACATTTTTAAAAGTCAGCAGAACTCCGAGAACAATAGAAGGGTACCAAAGCATGTTTAAACTTCAGCGGAATTCTGAGAACAATGTAAGAGTTCCGAAGCATTTTTAAACTTCACCGGAATTCCGAGAACAATGGAAGAGTTCCGAAGCATTTTTAAACGTCAGCGGAATTCCGAGAACAATGGAAGAGTTCTGAAGCATTTTTAAACGTCAGCGGAATTTTGAAAACAATGGAAGATTTCCGAAGCATTTTTAAACGTCAGCGGAATTCTGCGAACACTGGAAGAGTTCCGAAGCATTTTTAAACTTCAGCGGAATTTGGAGAACAATCGAAGAGTTCCGAAGCATTTTTAAAAGTCAGCGGAATTCCGAGAACACTGGAAGAATTCCGAAGCATTTTTAAACTTCAGCGGAATTTGGAGAACAATCGAAGAGTTCCGAAGCATTTTTAAAAGTCAGCGGAATTCCGAGAACAATGGAAGAGTTGTGAAGCATTTTTAAACGTCAGCGGAATACCAGAACAATGGAAGAGTTCCGAAGCATTTTTAAATGTCAGCGGAATTCCGAGAACAATGGAAGAGTTCTGAAGCATTTTTACACGTCAGCGGATTTTGAAAACAATGGAAGATTTCAAAAGCATTTTTAAACGTCAGCGGAATTCTGCGAACACTGGAAGAGTTCCGAAGCCTTTTTAAACTTCAGCAGAATTCTGAGAACAATGGAAGAGTTCTGAAGCATTCTTAAACTTCAGTGGAATTCCGAGAACAATGGAACAGTTTTGAAGCATTTTTAAGCGTCAGCGGAATTTCGAGAACAATGGAAGAATTCCGAAGCATTTTTAAACTTCAAAACTTCAGAAGAATTCCGAGAACAATGGAAGAGTTCCGAAGCATTCTTAAACTTCAGCGGAATTCCGAGAACAATGGAAGAGTTCCGAAGCATTTTTAAAGGTCAGCGGAATTCCGAGAACAATGGAAGAGTTCCGAAGCATTTTTAAACATCAGCAGAATTCCTGGATCAATGGAAGAGTTCCGAATCATTTTTAAAAGTCAGCAGAATTCCGAGAACAATAGAAGGGTACCAAAGCATGTTTAAACTTCAGCGGAATTCTGAGAACAATGTAAGAGTTCCGAAGCATTTTTAAACTTCACCAGAATTCCGAGAACAATGGAAGAGTTCCGAAGCATTTTTAAACGTCAGCGGAATTCCGAGAACAATGGAAGAGTTCCGAAGCATTTTTAAACTTCACCGGAATTTCGAGAACAATGGAAGAGTTCCGAAGCATTTTTAAACGTCAGCGGAATTCCGAGAACAATGGAAGAGTTCTGAAGCATTTTTAAACATCAGCGGAATTTTGAAAACAATGGAAGATTTCCGAAGCATTTTTAAACGTCAGCGGAATTCTGCGAACACTGGAAGAGTTCCGAAGCATTTTTAAACTTCAGCTGAATTTGGAGAACAATCGAAGAGTTCCGAAGCATTTTTAAATGTCAGCGGAATTCCGAGAACACTGGAAGAGTTCCGAAGCATTTTTAAACTTCAGCGGAATTTGGAGAACAATCGAAGAGTTCCGAAGCATTTTTAAAAGTCAGCGGAATTCCGAGAACAATGGAAGAGTTGTGAAGCATTTTTAAACGTCAGCGGAATTCCGAGAACAATGGAAGAGTTCCGAAGCATTTTTAAACTTCAGCAGAATTCCTGGATCAATGGAAGAGTTCCGAAACATTTTTAAAAGTCAGCAGAACTCCGAGAACAATAGAAGGGTACCAAAGCATGTTTAAACTTCAGCGGAATTCTGAGAACAATGTAAGAGTTCCGAAGCATTTTTAAACTTCACCGGAATTCCGAGAACAATGGAAGAGTTCCGAAGCATTTTTAAACGTCAGCGGAATTCCGAGAACAATGGAAGAGTTCTGAAGCATTTTTAAACGTCAGCGGAATTTTGAAAACAATGGAAGATTTCCGAAGCATTTTTAAACGTCAGCGGAATTCTGCGAACACTGGAAGAGTTCCGAAGCATTTTTAAACTTCAGCGGAATTTGGAGAACAATCGAAGAGTTCCGAAGCATTTTTAAAAGTCAGCGGAATTCCGAGAACAATGGAAGAGTTCTGAAGCATTTTTAAACGTCAGCGGAATACCAGAACAATGGAAGAGTTCCGAATCATTTTTAAATGTCAGCAGAATTCCGAGAACACTGGAAGAATCCCGAAGCATTTTTAAACTTCAGCGGAATTTGGAGAACAATCGAAGAGTTCCGAAGCATTTTTAAAAGTCAGCGGAATTCCGAGAACAATGGAAGAGTTCCGAAGCATTTTTAAACTTCAGCAGAATTCCTGGATCAATGGAAGAGTTCCGAAACATTTTTAAAAGTCAGCAGAACTCCGAGAACAATAGAAGGGTACCAAAGCATGTTTAAACTTCAGCGGAATTCTGAGAACAATGTAAGAGTTCCGAAGCATTTTTAAACTTCACCGGAATTTGGAGAACAATCGAAAGATTCCGAAGCATTTTTAAAAGTCAGCGGAATTCCGAGAACAATGGAAGAGTTGTGAAGCATTTTTAAACGTCAGCGGAATACCAGAACAATGGAAGAGTTCTGAAGCATTTTTAAACGTCAGCGGATTTTGAAAACAATGGAAGATTTCCGAAGCATTTTTAAACGTCAGCGGAATTCTGCGAACACTGGAAGAGTTCCGAAGCATTTTTAAACTTCAGCGGAATTTGGAGAACAATCGAAGAGTTCCGAAGCAATTTTAAAAGTCAGCGGAATTCCGAGAACAATGGAAGAGTTGTGAAGCATTTTTAAACGTCAGTGGAATTCCAAGAACAAAGGAAGAGTTCCGAAGCATTTTTAAACGTCAGCGGATTTTGAAAACAATGGAAGATTTCCGAAGCATTTTTAAACGTCAGCGGAATTGGGAGAACAATCGAAGAGTTCCGAAGCATTTTTAAACTTCAACGGAATTTGGAGAACAATCGAAGAGTTCCGAAGCAATTTTAAAAGTCAGCGGAATTCCGAGAACAATGGAAGAGTTGTGAAGCATTTTTAAACGTCAGTGGAATTCCAAGAACAATGGAAGAGTTCCGAAGCATTTTTAAATGTCAGCAGAATTCTGAGAACAATGGAAGAGTTCCGAAGCATTTTTAAACGTCAGCGGAATTCCAAGAACAATGGAAGAGTTCTGAAGCCTTTTTAAATGTCAGCGGAATTCCGAGAACAATGGAAGAGTTCCGAAGCATTTTTAAACTTCAGCAGAATTCCGAGAATAATGGAAGAGTTCCGAAGCATTCTTAAACTTCAGCGGAATTCCGAAAACAATGGAAGAGTTCCGAAGCATTTTTAAATGTCAGCGGAATTCCGAGAACAATAGAAGAGTTGTGAAGCATTTTTAAGCGTCAGCGGAATTCCGAGAACAATGGAAGTTCCGAAGCATTTTTAAACTTCAGCAGAATTCCGAGAACAATGGAAGAGTTCCGAAGCATTTTTAAACTTCAGCAGAATTCCGAGAACAATGGAAGAGTTCCGAAGCATTCTTAAACTTCAGCGGATTTCCGAAAACAATGGAAGAGTTCCGAATCATTTTTAAATGTCAGCGGAATTCCGAGAACAATAGAAGAGTTGTGAAGCATTTTTAAGCGTCAGCGGAATTCCGACAACAATGGAAGAGTTCCGAAGCATTTTTAAAAGTCAGCGGAATTCTGAGAACAATAGAAGAGTTGTGAAGCATTTTTAAGCGTCAGCGGAATTCCGAGAACAATGAAAGAATTCCGAAGCATTTTTAAACTTCAAAACTTCAGCAGAATTCCGAGAACAATGGAAGACTTCCGAAGCATTCTTAAACTTCAGCGGAATTCCGAGAACAATGGAAGAGTTCCGAAGCATTTTTAAAAGTCAGCGGAATTCCGAGAACAATGGAAGAGTTCCGAAGCATTTTTAAACTTCAGCAGAATTCCTGGATCAATGGAAGAGTTCCGAAACATTTTTAAAAGTCAGCAGAACTCCGAGAACAATAGAAGGGTACCAAAGCATGTTTAAACTTCAGCGGAATTCTGAGAACAATGTAAGAGTTCCGAAGCATTTTTAAACTTCACCGGAATTCCGAGAACAATGGAAGAGTTCCGAAGCATTTTTAAACGTCAGCGGAATTCCGAGAACAATGGAAGAGTTCTGAAGCATTTTTAAACATCAGCGGAATTTTGAAAACAATGGAAGATTTCCGAAGCATTTTTAAACGTCAGCGGAATTCTGCGAACACTGGAAGAGTTCCGAAGCATTTTTAAACTTCAGCTGAATTTGGAGAACAATCGAAGAGTTCCGAAGCATTTTTAAATGTCAGCGGAATTCCGAGAACACTGGAAGAGTTCCGAAGCATTTTTAAACTTCAGCGGAATTTGGAGAACAATCGAAGAGTTCCGAAGCATTTTTAAAAGTCAGCGGAATTCCGAGAACAATGGAAGAGTTGTGAAGCATTTTTAAACGTCAGCGGAATTCCGAGAACAATGGAAGAGTTCCGAAGCATTTTTAAACTTCAGCAGAATTCCTGGATCAATGGAAGAGTTCCGAAACATTTTTAAAAGTCAGCAGAACTCCGAGAACAATAGAAGGGTACCAAAGCATGTTTAAACTTCAGCGGAATTCTGAGAACAATGTAAGAGTTCCGAAGCATTTTTAAACTTCACCGGAATTCCGAGAACAATGGAAGAGTTCCGAAGCATTTTTAAACGTCAGCGGAATTCCGAGAACAATGGAAGAGTTCTGAAGCATTTTTAAACGTCAGCGGAATTTTGAAAACAATGGAAGATTTCCGAAGCATTTTTAAACGTCAGCGGAATTCTGCGAACACTGGAAGAGTTCCGAAGCATTTTTAAACTTCAGCGGAATTTGGAGAACAATCGAAGAGTTCCGAAGCATTTTTAAAAGTCAGCGGAATTCCGAGAACACTGGAAGAATCCCGAAGCATTTTTAAACTTCAGCGGAATTTGGAGAACAATCGAAGAGTTCCGAAGCATTTTTAAAAGTCAGCGGAATTCCGAGAACAATGGAAGAGTTCTGAAGCATTTTTAAACGTCAGCGGAATACCAGAACAATGGAAGAGTTCCGAATCATTTTTAAATGTCAGCGGAATTCCGAGAACAATGGAAGAGTTCTGAAGCATTTTTAAACGTCAGCGGATTTTGAAAACAATGGAAGATTTCCGAAGCATTTTTAAACGTCAGCGGAATTCTGCGAACACTGGAAGAGTTCCGAAGCATTTTTAAACTTCAGCGGAATTTGGAGAACAATCGAAGAGTTCCGAAGCATTTTTAAAAGTCAGCGGAATTCCGAGAACAATGGAAGAGTTGTGAAGCATTTTTAAACGTCAGCGGAATTCCGAGAACAATGGAAGAGTTCCGAAGCATTTTTAAACTTCAGCAGAATTCCTGGATCAATGGAAGAGTTCCGAAACATTTTTAAAAGTCAGCAGAACTCCGAGAACAATAGAAGGGTACCAAAGCATGTTTAAACTTCAGCGGAATTCTGAGAACAATGTAAGAGTTCCGAAGCATTTTTAAACTTCACCGGAATTTGGAGAACAATCGAAAGGTTCCGAAGCATTTTTAAAAGTCAGCGGAATTCCGAGAACAATGGAAGAGTTGTGAAGCATTTTTAAACGTCAGCGGAATACCAGAACAATGGAAGAGTTCTGAAGCATTTTTAAACGTCAGCGGATTTTGAAAACAATGGAAGATTTCCGAAGCATTTTTAAACGTCAGCGGAATTCTGCGAACACTGGAAGAGTTCCGAAGCATTTTTAAACTTCAGCGGAATTTGGAGAACAATCGAAGAGTTCCGAAGCAATTTTAAAAGTCAGCGGAATTCCGAGAACAATGGAAGAGTTGTGAAGCATTTTTAAACGTCAGTGGAATTCCAAGAACAATGGAAGAGTTCCGAAGCATTTTTAAATGTCAGCAGAATTCTGAGAACAATGGAAGAGTTCCGAAGCATTTTTAAACGTCAGCGGAATTCCAAGAACAATGGAAGAGTTCTGAAGCCTTTTTAAATGTCAGCGGAATTCCGAGAACAATGGAAGAGTTCCGAAGCATTTTTAAACTTCAGCAGAATTCCGAGAATAATGGAAGAGTTCCGAAGCATTCTTAAACTTCAGCGGAATTCCGAAAGCAATGGAAGAGTTCCGAAGCATTTTTAAATGTCAGCGGAATTCCGAGAACAATAGAAGAGTTGTGAAGCATTTTTAAGCGTCAGCGGAATTCCGAGAACAATGGAAGTTCCGAAGCATTTTTAAAATTCAGCAGAATTCCGAGAACAATGGAAGAGTTCCGAAGCATTTTTAAACTTCAGCAGAATTCCGAGAACAATGGAAGAGTTCCGAAGCATTCTTAAACTTCAGCGGATTTCCGAAAACAATGGAAGAGTTCCGAATCATTTTTAAATGTCAGCGGAATTCCGAGAACAATAGAAGAGTTGTGAAGCATTTTTAAGCGTCAGCGGAATTCCGACAACAATGGAAGAGTTCCGAAGCATTTTTAAAAGTCAGCGGAATTCTGAGAACAATAGAAGAGTTGTGAAGCATTTTTAAGCGTCAGCGGAATTCCGAGAACAATGGAAGAATTCCGAAGCATTTTTAAACTTCAAAACTTCAGCAGAATTCCGAGAACAATGGAAGACTTCCGAAGCATTCTTAAACTTCAGCGGAATTCCGAGAACAATGGAAGAGTTCCGAAGCATTTTTAAAAGTCAGCGGAATTCCGAGAACAATGGAAGAGTTCCGAAGCATTTTTAAACTTCAGCAGAATTCCTGGATCAATGGAAGAGTTCCGAAACATTTTTAAAAGTCAGCAGAACTCCGAGAACAATAGAAGGGTACCAAAGCATGTTTAAACTTCAGCGGAATTCTGAGAACAATGTAAGAGTTCCGAAGCATTTTTAAACTTCACCGGAATTCCGAGAACAATGGAAGAGTTCCGAAGCATTTTTAAACGTCAGCGGAATTCCGAGAACAATGGAAGAGTTCTGAAGCATTTTTAAACGTCAGCGGAATTTTGAAAACAATGGAAGATTTCCGAAGCATTTTTAAACGTCAGCGGAATTCTGCGAACACTGGAAGAGTTCCGAAGCATTTTTAAACTTCAGCGGAATTTGGAGAACAATCGAAGAGTTCCGAAGCATTTTTAAAAGTCAGCGGAATTCCGAGAACACTGGAAGAATTCCGAAGCATTTTTAAACTTCAGCGGAATTTGGAGAACAATCGAAGAGTTCCGAAGCATTTTTAAATGTCAGCGGAATTCCGAGAACAATGGAAGAGTTCTGAAGCATTTTTAAACGTCAGCGGATTTTGAAAACAATGGAAGATTTCCGAAGCATTTTTAAACGTCAGCGGAATTCTGCGAACACTGGAAGAGTTCCGAAGCATTTTTAAACTTCAGCAGAATTCTGAGAACAATGGAAGAGTTCTGAAGCATTCTTAAACTTCAGTGGAATTCCGAGAACAATGGAACAGTTTTGAAGCAATTTTAAGCGTCAGCGGAATTCCGACAACAATGGAAGAGTTCCGAAGCATTTTTAAAAGTCAGCGGAATTCTGAGAACAATAGAAGAGTTGTGAAGCATTTTTAAGCGTCAGCGGAATTTCGAGAACAATGGAAGAATTCCGAAGCATTTTTAAACTTCAAAACTTCAGAAGAATTCCGAGAACAATGGAAGAGTTCCGAAGCATTCTTAAACTTCAGCGGAATTCCGAGAACAATGGAAGAGTTCCGAAGCATTTTTAAAGGTCAGCGGAATTCCGAGAACAATGGAAGAGTTCCGAAGCATTTTTAAACATCAGCAGAATTCCTGGATCAATGGAAGAGTTCCGAATCATTTTTAAAAGTCAGCAGAATTCCGAGAACAATAGAAGGGTACCAAAGCATGTTTAAACTTCAGCGGAATTCTGAGAACAATGTAAGAGTTCCGAAGCATTTTTAAACTTCACCAGAATTCCGAGAACAATGGAAGAGTTCCGAAGCATTTTTAAACGTCAGCGGAATTCCGAGAACAATGGAAGAGTTCCGAAGCATTTTTAAACTTCACCGGAATTTCGAGAACAATGGAAGAGTTCCGAAGCATTTTTAAACGTCAGCGGAATTCCGAGAACAATGGAAGAGTTCTGAAGCATTTTTAAACATCAGCGGAATTTTGAAAACAATGGAAGATTTCCGAAGCATTTTTAAACGTCAGCGGAATTCTGCGAACACTGGAAGAGTTCCGAAGCATTTTTAAACTTCAGCTGAATTTGGAGAACAATCGAAGAGTTCCGAAGCATTTTTAAATGTCAGCGGAATTCCGAGAACACTGGAAGAGTTCCGAAGCATTTTTAAACTTCAGCGGAATTTGGAGAACAATCGAAGAGTTCCGAAGCATTTTTAAAAGTCAGCGGAATTCCGAGAACAATGGAAGAGTTGTGAAGCATTTTTAAACGTCAGCGGAATTCCGAGAACAATGGAAGAGTTCCGAAGCATTTTTAAACTTCAGCAGAATTCCTGGATCAATGGAAGAGTTCCGAAACATTTTTAAAAGTCAGCAGAACTCCGAGAACAATAGAAGGGTACCAAAGCATGTTTAAACTTCAGCGGAATTCTGAGAACAATGTAAGAGTTCCGAAGCATTTTTAAACTTCACCGGAATTCCGAGAACAATGGAAGAGTTCCGAAGCATTTTTAAACGTTAGCGGAATTCCGAGAACAATGGAAGAGTTCTGAAGCATTTTTAAACGTCAGCGGAATTTTGAAAACAATGGAAGATTTCCGAAGCATTTTTAAACGTCAGCGGAATTCTGCGAACACTGGAAGAGTTCCGAAGCATTTTTAAACTTCAGCGGAATTTGGAGAACAATCGAAGAGTTCCGAAGCATTTTTAAAAGTCAGCGGAATTCCGAGAACACTGGAAGAATCCCGAAGCATTTTTAAACTTCAGCGGAATTTGGAGAACAATCGAAGAGTTCCGAAGCATTTTTAAAAGTCAGCGGAATTCCGAGAACAATGGAAGAGTTCTGAAGCATTTTTAAACGTCAGCGGAATACCAGAACAATGGAAGAGTTCCGAATCATTTTTAAATGTCAGCGGAATTCCGAGAACAATGGAAGAGTTCTGAAGCATTTTTAAACGTCAGCGGATTTTGAAAACAATGGAAGATTTCCGAAGCATTTTTAAACGTCAGCGGAATTCTGCGAACACTGGAAGAGTTCCGAAGCATTTTTAAACTTCAGCGGAATTTGGAGAACAATCGAAGAGTTCCGAAGCATTTTTAAAAGTCAGCGGAATTCCGAGAACAATGGAAGAGTTCTGAAGCATTTTTAAACGTCAGCGGAATACCAGAACAATGGAAGAGTTCCGAATCATTTTTAAATGTCAGCGGAATTCCGAGAACAATGGAAGAGTTCTGAAGCATTTTTAAACGTCAGCGGATTTTGAAAACAATGGAAGATTTCCGAAGCATTTTTAAACGTCAGCGGAATTCTGCGAACACTGGAAGAGTTCCGAAGCATTTTTAAACTTCAGCGGAATTTGGAGAACAATCGAAGAGTTCCGAAGCATTTTTAAAAGTCAGCGGAATTCCGAGAACAATGGAAGAGTTGTGAAGCATTTTTAAACGTCAGCGGAATTCCGAGAACAATGGAAGAGTTCCGAAGCATTTTTAAACTTCACCGGAATTTCGAGAACAATGGAAGAGTTCCGAAGCATTTTTAAACGTCAGCGGAATTCCGAGAACAATGGAAGAGTTCTGAAGCATTTTTAAACATCAGCGGAATTTTGAAAACAATGGAAGATTTCCGAAGCATTTTTAAACGTCAGCGGAATTCTGCGAACACTGGAAGAGTTCCGAAGCATTTTTAAACTTCAGCTGAATTTGGAGAACAATCGAAGAGTTCCGAAGCATTTTTAAATGTCAGCGGAATTCCGAGAACACTGGAAGAGTTCCGAAGCATTTTTAAACTTCAGCGGAATTTGGAGAACAATCGAAGAGTTCCGAAGCATTTTTAAAAGTCAGCGGAATTCCGAGAACAATGGAAGAGTTGTGAAGCATTTTTAAACGTCAGCGGAATTCCGAGAACAATGGAAGAGTTCCGAAGCATTTTTAAACTTCAGCAGAATTCCTGGATCAATGGAAGAGTTCCGAAACATTTTTAAAAGTCAGCAGAACTCCGAGAACAATAGAAGGGTACCAAAGCATGTTTAAACTTCAGCGGAATTCTGAGAACAATGTAAGAGTTCCGAAGCATTTTTAAACTTCACCGGAATTCCGAGAACAATGGAAGAGTTCCGAAGCATTTTTAAACGTTAGCGGAATTCCGAGAACAATGGAAGAGTTCTGAAGCATTTTTAAACGTCAGCGGAATTTTGAAAACAATGGAAGATTTCCGAAGCATTTTTAAACGTCAGCGGAATTCTGCGAACACTGGAAGAGTTCCGAAGCATTTTTAAACTTCAGCGGAATTTGGAGAACAATCGAAGAGTTCCGAAGCATTTTTAAAAGTCAGCGGAATTCCGAGAACACTGGAAGAATCCCGAAGCATTTTTAAACTTCAGCGGAATTTGGAGAACAATCGAAGAGTTCCGAAGCATTTTTAAAAGTCAGCGGAATTCCGAGAACAATGGAAGAGTTCTGAAGCATTTTTAAACGTCAGCGGAATACCAGAACAATGGAAGAGTTCCGAATCATTTTTAAATGTCAGCGGAATTCCGAGAACAATGGAAGAGTTCTGAAGCATTTTTAAACGTCAGCGGATTTTGAAAACAATGGAAGATTTCCGAAGCATTTTTAAACGTCAGCGGAATTCTGCGAACACTGGAAGAGTTCCGAAGCATTTTTAAACTTCAGCGGAATTTGGAGAACAATCGAAGAGTTCCGAAGCATTTTTAAAAGTCAGCGGAATTCCGAGAACAATGGAAGAGTTCTGAAGCATTTTTAAACGTCAGCGGAATACCAGAACAATGGAAGAGTTCCGAATCATTTTTAAATGTCAGCGGAATTCCGAGAACAATGGAAGAGTTCTGAAGCATTTTTAAACGTCAGCGGATTTTGAAAACAATGGAAGATTTCCGAAGCATTTTTAAACGTCAGCGGAATTCTGCGAACACTGGAAGAGTTCCGAAGCATTTTTAAACTTCAGCGGAATTTGGAGAACAATCGAAGAGTTCCGAAGCATTTTTAAAAGTCAGCGGAATTCCGAGAACAATGGAAGAGTTGTGAAGCATTTTTAAACGTCAGCGGAATTCCGAGAACAATGGAAGAGTTCCGAAGCATTTTTAAACTTCAGCAGAATTCCTGGATCAATGGAAGAGTTCCGAAACATTTTTAAAAGTCAGCAGAACTCCGAGAACAATAGAAGGGTACCAAAGCATGTTTAAACTTCAGCGGAATTCTGAGAACAATGTAAGAGTTCCGAAGCATTTTTAAACTTCACCGGAATTTGGAGAACAATCGAAAGGTTCCGAAGCATTTTTAAAAGTCAGCGGAATTCCGAGAACAATGGAAGAGTTGTGAAGCATTTTTAAACGTCAGCGGAATACCAGAACAATGGAAGAGTTCTGAAGCATTTTTAAACGTCAGCGGATTTTGAAAACAATGGAAGATTTCCGAAGCATTTTTAAACGTCAGCGGAATTCTGCGAACACTGGAAGAGTTCCGAAGCATTTTTAAACTTCAGCGGAATTTGGAGAACAATCGAAGAGTTCCGAAGCAATTTTAAAAGTCAGCGGAATTCCGAGAACAATGGAAGAGTTGTGAAGCATTTTTAAACGTCAGTGGAATTCCAAGAACAAAGGAAGAGTTCCGAAGCATTTTTAAACGTCAGCGGATTTTGAAAACAATGGAAGATTTCCGAAGCATTTTTAAACGTCAGCGGAATTCTGCGAACACTGGAAGAGTTCCGAAGCATTTTTAAACTTCAGCGGAATTTGGAGAACAATCGAAGAGTTCCGAAGCAATTTTAAAAGTCAGCGGAATTCCGAGAACAATGGAAGAGTTGTGAAGCATTTTTAAACGTCAGTGGAATTCCAAGAACAAAGGAAGAGTTCCGAAGCATTTTTAAACGTCAGCGGATTTTGAAAACAATGGAAGATTTCCGAAGCATTTTTAAACGTCAGCGGAATTGGGAGAACAATCGAAGAGTTCCGAAGCATTTTTAAACTTCAACGGAATTTGGAGAACAATCGAAGAGTTCCGAAGCAATTTTAAAAGTCAGCGGAATTCCGAGAACAATGGAAGAGTTGTGAAGCATTTTTAAACGTCAGTGGAATTCCAAGAACAATGGAAGAGTTCCGAAGCATTTTTAAATGTCAGCAGAATTCTGAGAACAATGGAAGAGTTCCGAAGCATTTTTAAACGTCAGCGGAATTCCAAGAACAATGGAAGAGTTCTGAAGCCTTTTTAAATGTC
Source organism: Phyllobates terribilis (assembly GCF_046119375.1). Taxonomy (NCBI): domain Eukaryota; kingdom Metazoa; phylum Chordata; class Amphibia; order Anura; family Dendrobatidae; genus Phyllobates; species Phyllobates terribilis. The sequence continues at coordinate 5,293,116 of NW_027362788.1, read as the reverse complement.
AGCGGAATTCCGAGAACAATGGAAGAGTTCCGAAGCATTTTTAAACTTCAGCAGAATTCCGAGAATAATGGAAGAGTTCCGAAGCATTCTTAAACTTCAGCGGAATTCCGAAAGCAATGGAAGAGTTCCGAAGCATTTTTAAATGTCAGCGGAATTCCGAGAACAATAGAAGAGTTGTGAAGCATTTTTAAGCGTCAGCGGAATTCCGAGAACAATGGAAGTTCCGAAGCATTTTTAAACTTCAGCAGAATTCCGAGAACAATGGAAGAGTTCCGAAGCATTTTTAAACTTCAGCAGAATTCCGAGAACAATGGAAGAGTTCCGAAGCATTCTTAAACTTCAGCGGATTTCCGAAAACAATGGAAGAGTTCCGAATCATTTTTAAATGTCAGCGGAATTCCGAGAACAATAGAAGAGTTGTGAAGCATTTTTAAGCGTCAGCGGAATTCCGACAACAATGGAAGAGTTCCGAAGCATTTTTAAAAGTCAGCGGAATTCTGAGAACAATAGAAGAGTTGTGAAGCATTTTTAAGCGTCAGCGGAATTCCGAGAACAATGGAAGAATTCCGAAGCATTTTTAAACTTCAAAACTTCAGCAGAATTCCGAGAACAATGGAAGACTTCCGAAGCATTCTTAAACTTCAGCGGAATTCCGAGAACAATGGAAGAGTTCCGAAGCATTTTTAAAAGTCAGCGGAATTCCGAGAACAATGGAAGAGTTCCGAAGCATTTTTAAACTTCAGCAGAATTCCTGGATCAATGGAAGAGTTCCGAAACATTTTTAAAAGTCAGCAGAACTCCGAGAACAATAGAAGGGTACCAAAGCATGTTTAAACTTCAGCGGAATTCTGAGAACAATGTAAGAGTTCCGAAGCATTTTTAAACTTCACCGGAATTCCGAGAACAATGGAAGAGTTCCGAAGCATTTTTAAACGTCAGCGGAATTCCGAGAACAATGGAAGAGTTCTGAAGCATTTTTAAACGTCAGCGGAATTTTGAAAACAATGGAAGATTTCCGAAGCATTTTTAAACGTCAGCGGAATTCTGCGAACACTGGAAGAGTTCCGAAGCATTTTTAAACTTCAGCGGAATTTGGAGAACAATCGAAGAGTTCCGAAGCATTTTTAAAAGTCAGCGGAATTCCGAGAACACTGGAAGAATTCCGAAGCATTTTTAAACTTCAGCGGAATTTGGAGAACAATCGAAGAGTTCCGAAGCATTTTTAAATGTCAGCGGAATTCCGAGAACAATGGAAGAGTTCTGAAGCATTTTTAAACGTCAGCGGATTTTGAAAACAATGGAAGATTTCCGAAGCATTTTTAAACGTCAGCGGAATTCTGCGAACACTGGAAGAGTTCCGAAGCATTTTTAAACTTCAGCAGAATTCTGAGAACAATGGAAGAGTTCTGAAGCATTCTTAAACTTCAGTGGAATTCCGAGAACAATGGAACAGTTTTGAAGCAATTTTAAGCGTCAGCGGAATTCCGACAACAATGGAAGAGTTCCGAAGCATTTTTAAAAGTCAGCGGAATTCTGAGAACAATAGAAGAGTTGTGAAGCATTTTTAAGCGTCAGCGGAATTTCGAGAACAATGGAAGAATTCCGAAGCATTTTTAAACTTCAAAACTTCAGAAGAATTCCGAGAACAATGGAAGAGTTCCGAAGCATTCTTAAACTTCAGCGGAATTCCGAGAACAATGGAAGAGTTCCGAAGCATTTTTAAAGGTCAGCGGAATTCCGAGAACAATGGAAGAGTTCCGAAGCATTTTTAAACATCAGCAGAATTCCTGGATCAATGGAAGAGTTCCGAATCATTTTTAAAAGTCAGCAGAATTCCGAGAACAATAGAAGGGTACCAAAGCATGTTTAAACTTCAGCGGAATTCTGAGAACAATGTAAGAGTTCCGAAGCATTTTTAAACTTCACCAGAATTCCGAGAACAATGGAAGAGTTCCGAAGCATTTTTAAACGTCAGCGGAATTCCGAGAACAATGGAAGAGTTCCGAAGCATTTTTAAACTTCACCGGAATTTCGAGAACAATGGAAGAGTTCCGAAGCATTTTTAAACGTCAGCGGAATTCCGAGAACAATGGAAGAGTTCTGAAGCATTTTTAAACATCAGCGGAATTTTGAAAACAATGGAAGATTTCCGAAGCATTTTTAAACGTCAGCGGAATTCTGCGAACACTGGAAGAGTTCCGAAGCATTTTTAAACTTCAGCTGAATTTGGAGAACAATCGAAGAGTTCCGAAGCATTTTTAAATGTCAGCGGAATTCCGAGAACACTGGAAGAGTTCCGAAGCATTTTTAAACTTCAGCGGAATTTGGAGAACAATCGAAGAGTTCCGAAGCATTTTTAAAAGTCAGCGGAATTCCGAGAACAATGGAAGAGTTGTGAAGCATTTTTAAACGTCAGCGGAATTCCGAGAACAATGGAAGAGTTCCGAAGCATTTTTAAACTTCAGCAGAATTCCTGGATCAATGGAAGAGTTCCGAAACATTTTTAAAAGTCAGCAGAACTCCGAGAACAATAGAAGGGTACCAAAGCATGTTTAAACTTCAGCGGAATTCTGAGAACAATGTAAGAGTTCCGAAGCATTTTTAAACTTCACCGGAATTCCGAGAACAATGGAAGAGTTCCGAAGCATTTTTAAACGTTAGCGGAATTCCGAGAACAATGGAAGAGTTCTGAAGCATTTTTAAACGTCAGCGGAATTTTGAAAACAATGGAAGATTTCCGAAGCATTTTTAAACGTCAGCGGAATTCTGCGAACACTGGAAGAGTTCCGAAGCATTTTTAAACTTCAGCGGAATTTGGAGAACAATCGAAGAGTTCCGAAGCATTTTTAAAAGTCAGCGGAATTCCGAGAACACTGGAAGAATCCCGAAGCATTTTTAAACTTCAGCGGAATTTGGAGAACAATCGAAGAGTTCCGAAGCATTTTTAAAAGTCAGCGGAATTCCGAGAACAATGGAAGAGTTCTGAAGCATTTTTAAACGTCAGCGGAATACCAGAACAATGGAAGAGTTGCGAATCATTTTTAAATGTCAGCGGAATTCCGAGAACAATGGAAGAGTTCTGAAGCATTTTTAAACGTCAGCGGATTTTGAAAACAATGGAAGATTTCCGAAGCATTTTTAAACGTCAGCGGAATTCTGCGAACACTGGAAGAGTTCCGAAGCATTTTTAAACTTCAGCGGAATTTGGAGAACAATCGAAGAGTTCCGAAGCATTTTTAAAAGTCAGCGGAATTCCGAGAACAATGGAAGAGTTGTGAAGCATTTTTAAACGTCAGCGGAATTCCGAGAACAATGGAAGAGTTCCGAAGCATTTTTAAACTTCAGCAGAATTCCTGGATCAATGGAAGAGTTCCGAAACATTTTTAAAAGTCAGCAGAACTCCGAGAACAATAGAAGGGTACCAAAGCATGTTTAAACTTCAGCGGAATTCTGAGAACAATGTAAGAGTTCCGAAGCATTTTTAAACTTCACCGGAACTTGGAGAACAATCGAAAGGTTCCGAAGCATTTTTAAAAGTCAGCGGAATTCCGAGAACAATGGAAGAGTTGTGAAGCATTTTTAAACGTCAGCGGAATACCAGAACAATGGAAGAGTTCTGAAGCATTTTTAAACGTCAGCGGATTTTGAAAACAATGGAAGATTTCCGAAGCATTTTTAAACGTCAGCGGAATTCTGCGAACACTGGAAGAGTTCCGAAGCATTTTTAAACTTCAGCGGAATTTGGAGAACAATCGAAGAGTTCCGAAGCAATTTTAAAAGTCAGCGGAATTCCGAGAACAATGGAAGAGTTGTGAAGCATTTTTAAACGTCAGTGGAATTCCAAGAACAAAGGAAGAGTTCCGAAGCATTTTTAAACGTCAGCGGATTTTGAAAACAATGGAAGATTTCCGAAGCATTTTTAAACGTCAGCGGAATTGGGAGAACAATCGAAGAGTTCCGAAGCATTTTTAAACTTCAACGGAATTTGGAGAACAATCGAAGAGTTCCGAAGCAATTTTAAAAGTCAGCGGAATTCCGAGAACAATGGAAGAGTTGTGAAGCATTTTTAAACGTCAGTGGAATTCCAAGAACAATGGAAGAGTTCCGAAGCATTTTTAAATGTCAGCAGAATTCTGAGAACAATGGAAGAGTTCCGAAGCATTTTTAAACGTCAGCGGAATTCCAAGAACAATGGAAGAGTTCTGAAGCCTTTTTAAATGTCAGCGGAATTCCGAGAACAATGGAAGAGTTCCGAAGCATTTTTAAACTTCAGCAGAATTCCGAGAATAATGGAAGAGTTCCGAAGCATTCTTAAACTTCAGCGGAATTCCGAAAACAATGGAAGAGTTCCGAAGCATTTTTAAATGTCAGCGGAATTCCGAGAACAATAGAAGAGTTGTGAAGCATTTTTAAGCGTCAGCGGAATTCCGAGAACAATGGAAGTTCCGAAGCATTTTTAAACTTCAGCAGAATTCCGAGAACAATGGAAGAGTTCCGAAGCATTTTTAAACTTCAGCAGAATTCCGAGAACAATGGAAGAGTTCCGAAGCATTCTTAAACTTCAGCGGATTTCCGAAAACAATGGAAGAGTTCCGAATCATTTTTAAATGTCAGCGGAATTCCGAGAACAATAGAAGAGTTGTGAAGCATTTTTAAGCGTCAGCGGAATTCCGACAACAATGGAAGAGTTCCGAAGCATTTTTAAAAGTCAGCGGAATTCTGAGAACAATAGAAGAGTTGTGAAGCATTTTTAAGCGTCAGCGGAATTCCGAGAACAATGGAAGAATTCCGAAGCATTTTTAAACTTCAAAACTTCAGCAGAATTCCGAGAACAATGGAAGACTTCCGAAGCATTCTTAAACTTCAGCGGAATTCCGAGAACAATGGAAGAGTTCCGAAGCATTTTTAAAAGTCAGCGGAATTCCGAGAACAATGGAAGAGTTCCGAAGCATTTTTAAACTTCAGCAGAATTCCTGGATCAATGGAAGAGTTCCGAAACATTTTTAAAAGTCAGCAGAACTCCGAGAACAATAGAAGGGTACCAAAGCATGTTTAAACTTCAGCGGAATTCTGAGAACAATGTAAGAGTTCCGAAGCATTTTTAAACTTCACCGGAATTCCGAGAACAATGGAAGAGTTCCGAAGCATTTTTAAACGTCAGCGGAATTCCGAGAACAATGGAAGAGTTCTGAAGCATTTTTAAACGTCAGCGGAATTTTGAAAACAATGGAAGATTTCCGAAGCATTTTTAAACGTCAGCGGAATTCTGCGAACACTGGAAGAGTTCCGAAGCATTTTTAAACTTCAGCGGAATTTGGAGAACAATCGAAGAGTTCCGAAGCATTTTTAAAAGTCAGCGGAATTCCGAGAACACTGGAAGAATTCCGAAGCATTTTTAAACTTCAGCGGAATTTGGAGAACAATCGAAGAGTTCCGAAGCATTTTTAAAAGTCAGCGGAATTCCGAGAACAATGGAAGAGTTGTGAAGCATTTTTAAACGTCAGCGGAATACCAGAACAATGGAAGAGTTCCGAAGCATTTTTAAATGTCAGCGGAATTCCGAGAACAATGGAAGAGTTCTGAAGCATTTTTAAACGTCAGCGGATTTTGAAAACAATGGAAGATTTCCGAAGCATTTTTAAACGTCAGCGGAATTCTGCGAACACTGGAAGAGTTCCGAAGCATTTTTAAACTTCAGCAGAATTCTGAGAACAATGGAAGAGTTCTGAAGCATTCTTAAACTTCAGTGGAATTCCGAGAACAATGGAACAGTTTTGAAGCAATTTTAAGCGTCAGCGGAATTCCGACAACAATGGAAGAGTTCCGAAGCATTTTTAAAAGTCAGCGGAATTCTGAGAACAATAGAAGAGTTGTGAAGCATTTTTAAGCGTCAGCGGAATTTCGAGAACAATGGAAGAATTCCGAAGCATTTTTAAACTTCAAAACTTCAGAAGAATTCCGAGAACAATGGAAGAGTTCCGAAGCATTCTTAAACTTCAGCGGAATTCCGAGAACAATGGAAGAGTTCCGAAGCATTTTTAAAGGTCAGCGGAATTCCGAGAACAATGGAAGAGTTCCGAAGCATTTTTAAACATCAGCAGAATTCCTGGATCAATGGAAGAGTTCCGAATCATTTTTAAAAGTCAGCAGAATTCCGAGAACAATAGAAGGGTACCAAAGCATGTTTAAACTTCAGCGGAATTCTGAGAACAATGTAAGAGTTCCGAAGCATTTTTAAACTTCACCAGAATTCCGAGAACAATGGAAGAGTTCCGAAGCATTTTTAAACGTCAGCGGAATTCCGAGAACAATGGAAGAGTTCCGAAGCATTTTTAAACTTCACCGGAATTTCGAGAACAATGGAAGAGTTCCGAAGCATTTTTAAACGTCAGCGGAATTCCGAGAACAATGGAAGAGTTCTGAAGCATTTTTAAACATCAGCGGAATTTTGAAAACAATGGAAGATTTCCGAAGCATTTTTAAACGTCAGCGGAATTCTGCGAACACTGGAAGAGTTCCGAAGCATTTTTAAACTTCAGCTGAATTTGGAGAACAATCGAAGAGTTCCGAAGCATTTTTAAATGTCAGCGGAATTCCGAGAACACTGGAAGAGTTCCGAAGCATTTTTAAACTTCAGCGGAATTTGGAGAACAATCGAAGAGTTCCGAAGCATTTTTAAAAGTCAGCGGAATTCCGAGAACAATGGAAGAGTTGTGAAGCATTTTTAAACGTCAGCGGAATTCCGAGAACAATGGAAGAGTTCCGAAGCATTTTTAAACTTCAGCAGAATTCCTGGATCAATGGAAGAGTTCCGAAACATTTTTAAAAGTCAGCAGAACTCCGAGAACAATAGAAGGGTACCAAAGCATGTTTAAACTTCAGCGGAATTCTGAGAACAATGTAAGAGTTCCGAAGCATTTTTAAACTTCACCGGAATTCCGAGAACAATGGAAGAGTTCCGAAGCATTTTTAAACGTCAGCGGAATTCCGAGAACAATGGAAGAGTTCTGAAGCATTTTTAAACGTCAGCGGAATTTTGAAAACAATGGAAGATTTCCGAAGCATTTTTAAACGTCAGCGGAATTCTGCGAACACTGGAAGAGTTCCGAAGCATTTTTAAACTTCAGCGGAATTTGGAGAACAATCGAAGAGTTCCGAAGCATTTTTAAAAGTCAGCGGAATTCCGAGAACACTGGAAGAATCCCGAAGCATTTTTAAACTTCAGCGGAATTTGGAGAACAATCGAAGAGTTCCGAAGCATTTTTAAAAGTCAGCGGAATTCCGAGAACAATGGAAGAGTTCTGAAGCATTTTTAAACGTCAGCGGAATACCAGAACAATGGAAGAGTTCCGAATCATTTTTAAATGTCAGCGGAATTCCGAGAACAATGGAAGAGTTCTGAAGCATTTTTAAACGTCAGCGGATTTTGAAAACAATGGAAGATTTCCGAAGCATTTTTAAACGTCAGCGGAATTCTGCGAACACTGGAAGAGTTCCGAAGCATTTTTAAACTTCAGCGGAATTTGGAGAACAATCGAAGAGTTCCGAAGCATTTTTAAAAGTCAGCGGAATTCCGAGAACAATGGAAGAGTTGTGAAGCATTTTTAAACGTCAGCGGAATTCCGAGAACAATGGAAGAGTTCCGAAGCATTTTTAAACTTCAGCAGAATTCCTGGATCAATGGAAGAGTTCCGAAACATTTTTAAAAGTCAGCAGAACTCCGAGAACAATAGAAGGGTACCAAAGCATGTTTAAACTTCAGCGGAATTCTGAGAACAATGTAAGAGTTCCGAAGCATTTTTAAACTTCACCGGAATTTGGAGAACAATCGAAAGGTTCCGAAGCATTTTTAAAAGTCAGCGGAATTCCGAGAACAATGGAAGAGTTGTGAAGCATTTTTAAACGTCAGCGGAATACCAGAACAATGGAAGAGTTCTGAAGCATTTTTAAACGTCAGCGGATTTTGAAAACAATGGAAGATTTCCGAAGCATTTTTAAACGTCAGCGGAATTCTGCGAACACTGGAAGAGTTCCGAAGCATTTTTAAACTTCAGCGGAATTTGGAGAACAATCGAAGAGTTCCGAAGCAATTTTAAAAGTCAGCGGAATTCCGAGAACAATGGAAGAGTTGTGAAGCATTTTTAAACGTCAGTGGAATTCCAAGAACAAAGGAAGAGTTCCGAAGCATTTTTAAACGTCAGCGGATTTTGAAAACAATGGAAGATTTCCGAAGCATTTTTAAACGTCAGCGGAATTGGGAGAACAATCGAAGAGTTCCGAAGCATTTTTAAACTTCAACGGAATTTGGAGAACAATCGAAGAGTTCCGAAGCAATTTTAAAAGTCAGCGGAATTCCGAGAACAATGGAAGAGTTGTGAAGCATTTTTAAACGTCAGTGGAATTCCAAGAACAATGGAAGAGTTCCGAAGCATTTTTAAATGTCAGCAGAATTCTGAGAACAATGGAAGAGTTCCGAAGCATTTTTAAACGTCAGCGGAATTCCAAGAACAATGGAAGAGTTCTGAAGCCTTTTTAAATGTCAGCGGAATTCCGAGAACAATGGAAGAGTTCCGAAGCATTTTTAAACTTCAGCAGAATTCCGAGAATAATGGAAGAGTTCCGAAGCATTCTTAAACTTCAGCGGAATTCCGAAAACAATGGAAGAGTTCCGAAGCATTTTTAAATGTCAGCGGAATTCCGAGAACAATAGAAGAGTTGTGAAGCATTTTTAAGCGTCAGCGGAATTCCGAGAACAATGGAAGTTCCGAAGCATTTTTAAACTTCAGCAGAATTCCGAGAACAATGGAAGAGTTCCGAAGCATTTTTAAACTTCAGCAGAATTCCGAGAACAATGGAAGAGTTCCGAAGCATTCTTAAACTTCAGCGGATTTCCGAAAACAATGGAAGAGTTCCGAATCATTTTTAAATGTCAGCGGAATTCCGAGAACAATAGAAGAGTTGTGAAGCATTTTTAAGCGTCAGCGGAATTCCGACAACAATGGAAGAGTTCCGAAGCATTTTTAAAAGTCAGCGGAATTCTGAGAACAATAGAAGAGTTGTGAAGCATTTTTAAGCGTCAGCGGAATTCCGAGAACAATGGAAGAATTCCGAAGCATTTTTAAACTTCAAAACTTCAGCAGAATTCCGAGAACAATGGAAGACTTCCGAAGCATTCTTAAACTTCAGCGGAATTCCGAGAACAATGGAAGAGTTCCGAAGCATTTTTAAAAGTCAGCGGAATTCCGAGAACAATGGAAGAGTTCCGAAGCATTTTTAAACTTCAGCAGAATTCCTGGATCAATGGAAGAGTTCCGAAACATTTTTAAAAGTCAGCAGAACTCCGAGAACAATAGAAGGGTACCAAAGCATGTTTAAACTTCAGCGGAATTCTGAGAACAATGTAAGAGTTCCGAAGCATTTTTAAACTTCACCGGAATTCCGAGAACAATGGAAGAGTTCCGAAGCATTTTTAAAAGTCAGCGGAATTCCGAGAACAATGGAAGAGTTCTGAAGCATTTTTAAACATCAGCGGAATTTTGAAAACAATGGAAGATTTCCGAAGCATTTTTAAACGTCAGCGGAATTCTGCGAACACTGGAAGAGTTCCGAAGCATTTTTAAACTTCAGCTGAATTTGGAGAACAATCGAAGAGTTCCGAAGCATTTTTAAATGTCAGCGGAATTCCGAGAACACTGGAAGAGTTCCGAAGCATTTTTAAACTTCAGCGGAATTTGGAGAACAATCGAAGAGTTCCGAAGCATTTTTAAAAGTCAGCGGAATTCCGAGAACAATGGAAGAGTTGTGAAGCATTTTTAAACGTCAGCGGAATTCCGAGAACAATGGAAGAGTTCCGAAGCATTTTTAAACTTCAGCAGAATTCCTGGATCAATGGAAGAGTTCCGAAACATTTTTAAAAGTCAGCAGAACTCCGAGAACAATAGAAGGGTACCAAAGCATGTTTAAACTTCAGCGGAATTCTGAGAACAATGTAAGAGTTCCGAAGCATTTTTAAACTTCACCGGAATTTGGAGAACAATCGAAAGGTTCCGAAGCATTTTTAAAAGTCAGCGGAATTCCGAGAACAATGGAAGAGTTGTGAAGCATTTTTAAACGTCAGCGGAATACCAGAACAATGGAAGAGTTCTGAAGCATTTTTAAACGTCAGCGGATTTTGAAAACAATGGAAGATTTCCGAAGCATTTTTAAACGTCAGCGGAATTCTGCGAACACTGGAAGAGTTCCGAAGCATTTTTAAACTTCAGCGGAATTTGGAGAACAATCGAAGAGTTCCGAAGCAATTTTAAAAGTCAGCGGAATTCCGAGAACAATGGAAGAGTTGTGAAGCATTTTTAAACGTCAGTGGAATTCCAAGAACAAAGGAAGAGTTCCGAAGCATTTTTAAACGTCAGCGGATTTTGAAAACAATGGAAGATTTCCGAAGCATTTTTAAACGTCAGCGGAATTGGGAGAACAATCGAAGAGTTCCGAAGCATTTTTAAACTTCAACGGAATTTGGAGAACAATCGAAGAGTTCCGAAGCAATTTTAAAAGTCAGCAGAATTCCGAGAACAATGGAAGAGTTGTGAAGCATTTTTAAACGTCAGTGGAATTCCAAGAACAATGGAAGAGTTCCGAAGCATTTTTAAATGTCAGCAGAATTCTGAGAACAATGGAAGAGTTCCGAAGCATTTTTAAACGTCAGCGGAATTCCAAGAACAATGGAAGAGTTCTGAAGCCTTTTTAAATGTCAGCGGAATTCCGAGAACAATGGAAGAGTTCCGAAGCATTTTTAAACTTCAGCAGAATTCCGAGAATAATGGAAGAGTTCCGAAGCATTCTTAAACTTCAGCGGAATTCCGAAAACAATGGAAGAGTTCCGAAGCATTTTTAAATGTCAGCGGAATTCCGAGAACAATAGAAGAGTTGTGAAGCATTTTTAAGCGTCAGCGGAATTCCGAGAACAATGGAAGTTCCGAAGCATTTTTAAACTTCAGCAGAATTCCGAGAACAATGGAAGAGTTCCGAAGCATTTTTAAACTTCAGCAGAATTCCGAGAACAATGGAAGAGTTCCGAAGCATTCTTAAACTTCAGCGGATTTCCGAAAACAATGGAAGAGTTCCGAATCATTTTTAAATGTCAGCGGAATTCCGAGAACAATAGAAGAGTTGTGAAGCATTTTTAAGCGTCAGCGGAATTCCGACAACAATGGAAGAGTTCCGAAGCATTTTTAAAAGTCAGCGGAATTCTGAGAACAATAGAAGAGTTGTGAAGCATTTTTAAGCGTCAGCGGAATTCCGAGAACAATGGAAGAATTCCGAAGCATTTTTAAACTTCAAAACTTCAGCAGAATTCCGAGAACAATGGAAGACTTCCGAAGCATTCTTAAACTTCAGCGGAATTCCGAGAACAATGGAAGAGTTCCGAAGCATTTTTAAAAGTCAGCGGAATTCCGAGAACAATGGAAGAGTTCCGAAGCATTTTTAAACTTCAGCAGAATTCCTGGATCAATGGAAGAGTTCCGAAACATTTTTAAAAGTCAGCAGAACTCCGAGAACAATAGAAGGGTACCAAAGCATGTTTAAACTTCAGCGGAATTCTGAGAACAATGTAAGAGTTCCGAAGCATTTTTAAACTTCACCGGAATTCCGAGAACAATGGAAGAGTTCCGAAGCATTTTTAAACGTCAGCGGAATTCCGAGAACAATGGAAGAGTTCCGAAGCATTTTTAAACGTCAGCGGATTTTGAAAACAATGGAAGATTTCCGAAGCATTTTTAAACGTCAGCGGAATTGGGAGAACAATCGAAGAGTTCCGAAGCATTTTTAAACTTCAACGGAATTTGGAGAACAATCGAAGAGTTCCGAAGCAATTTTAAAAGTCAGCAGAATTCCGAGAACAATGGAAGAGTTGTGAAGCATTTTTAAACGTCAGTGGAATTCCAAGAACAAAGGAAGAGTTCCGAAGCATTTTTAAACGTCAGCGGATTTTGAAAACAATGGAAGATTTCCGAAGCATTTTTAAACGTCAGCGGAATTGGGAGAACAATCGAAGAGTTCCGAAGCATTTTTAAACTTCAACGGAATTTGGAGAACAATCGAAGAGTTCCGAAGCAATTTTAAAAGTCAGCAGAATTCCGAGAACAATGGAAGAGTTGTGAAGCATTTTTAAACGTCAGTGGAATTCCAAGAACAATGGAAGAGTTCCGAAGCATTTTTAAATGTCAGCAGAATTCTGAGAACAATGGAAGAGTTCCGAAGCATTTTTAAACGTCAGCGGAATTCCAAGAACAATGGAAGAGTTCTGAAGCCTTTTTAAATGTCAGCGGAATTCCGAGAACAATGGAAGAGTTCCGAAGCATTTTTAAACTTCAGCAGAATTCCGAGAATAATGGAAGAGTTCCGAAGCATTCTTAAACTTCAGCGGAATTCCGAAAACAATGGAAGAGTTCCGAAGCATTTTTAAATGTCAGCGGAATTCCGAGAACAATAGAAGAGTTGTGAAGCATTTTTAAGCGTCAGCGGAATTCCGAGAACAATGGAAGTTCCGAAGCATTTTTAAACTTCAGCAGAATTCCGAGAACAATGGAAGAGTTCCGAAGCATTTTTAAACTTCAGCAGAATTCCGAGAACAATGGAAGAGTTCCGAAGCATTCTTAAACTTCAGCGGATTTCCGAAAACAATGGAAGAGTTCCGAATCATTTTTAAATGTCAGCGGAATTCCGAGAACAATAGAAGAGTTGTGAAGCATTTTTAAGCGTCAGCGGAATTCCGACAACAATGGAAGAGTTCCGAAGCATTTTTAAAAGTCAGCGGAATTCTGAGAACAATAGAAGAGTTGTGAAGCATTTTTAAGCGTCAGCGGAATTCCGAGAACATTGGAAGAATTCCGAAGCATTTTTAAACTTCAAAACTTCAGCAGAATTCCGAGAACAATGGAAGACTTCCGAAGCATTCTTAAACTTCAGCGGAATTCCGAGAACAATGGAAGAGTTCCGAAGCATTTTTAAAAGTCAGCGGAATTCCGAGAACAATGGAAGAGTTCCGAAGCATTTTTAAACTTCAGCAGAATTCCTGGATCAATGGAAGAGTTCCGAAACATTTTTAAAAGTCAGCAGAACTCCGAGAACAATAGAAGGGTACCAAAGCATGTTTAAACTTCAGCGGAATTCTGAGAACAATGTAAGAGTTCCGAAGCATTTTTAAACTTCACCGGAATTCCGAGAACAATGGAAGAGTTCCGAAGCATTTTTAAACGTCAGCGGAATTCCGAGAACAATGGAAGAGTTCTGAAGCATTTTTAAACATCAGCGGAATTTTGAAAACAATGGAAGATTTCCGAAGCATTTTTAAACGTCAGCGGAATTCTGCGAACACTGGAAGAGTTCCGAAGCATTTTTAAACTTCAGCTGAATTTGGAGAACAATCGAAGAGTTCCGAAGCATTTTTAAATGTCAGCGGAATTCCGAGAACACTGGAAGAGTTCCGAAGCATTTTTAAACTTCAGCGGAATTTGGAGAACAATCGAAGAGTTCCGAAGCATTTTTAAAAGTCAGCGGAATTCCGAGAACAATGGAAGAGTTGTGAAGCATTTTTAAACGTCAGCGGAATTCCGAGAACAATGGAAGAGTTCCGAAGCATTTTTAAACTTCAGCAGAATTCCTGGATCAATGGAAGAGTTCCGAAACATTTTTAAAAGTCAGCAGAACTCTGAGAACAATAGAAGGGTAGAAAAGCAAGTTTAAACTTCAGCGGAATTCTGAGAACAATGTAAGAGTTCCGAAGCATTTTTAAACTTCACCGGAATTCCGAGAACAATGGAAGAGTTCCGAAGCATTTTTAAATGTCAGCGGAATTCCGAGAACAATGGAAGAGTTGTGAAGCATTTTTAAACGTCAGCGGAATACCAGAACAATGGAAGAGTTCCGAAGCATTTTTAAATGTCAGCGGAATTCCGAGAACAATGGAAGAGTTCTGAAGCATTTTTAAACGTCAGCGGATTTTGAAAACAATGGAAGATTTCCGAAGCATTTTTAAACGTCAGCGGAATTCTGCGAACACTGGAAGAGTTCCGAAGCATTTTTAAACTTCAGCAGAATTCTGAGAACAATGGAAGAGTTCTGAAGCATTCTTAAACTTCAGTGGAATTCCGAGAACAATGGAACAGTTTTGAAGCAATTTTAAGCGTCAGCGGAATTCCGACAACAATGGAAGAGTTCCGAAGCATTTTTAAAAGTCAGCGGAATTCTGAGAACAATAGAAGAGTTGTGAAGCATTTTTAAGCGTCAGCGGAATTTCGAGAACAATGGAAGAATTCCGAAGCATTTTTAAACTTCAAAACTTCAGAAGAATTCCGAGAACAATGGAAGAGTTCCGAAGCATTCTTAAACTTCAGCGGAATTCCGAGAACAATGGAAGAGTTCCGAAGCATTTTTAAAGGTCAGCGGAATTCCGAGAACAATGGAAGAGTTCCGAAGCATTTTTAAACATCAGCAGAATTCCTGGATCAATGGAAGAGTTCCGAATCATTTTTAAAAGTCAGCAGAATTCCGAGAACAATAGAAGGGTACCAAAGCATGTTTAAACTTCAGCGGAATTCTGAGAACAATGTAAGAGTTCCGAAGCATTTTTAAACTTCACCAGAATTCCGAGAACAATGGAAGAGTTCCGAAGCATTTTTAAACGTCAGCGGAATTCCGAGAACAATGGAAGAGTTCCGAAGCATTTTTAAACTTCACCGGAATTTCGAGAACAATGGAAGAGTTCCGAAGCATTTTTAAACGTCAGCGGAATTCTGAGAACAATGGAAGAGTTCTGAAGCATTTTTAAACATCAGCGGAATTTTGAAAACAATGGAAGATTTCCGAAGCATTTTTAAACGTCAGCGGAATTCTGCGAACACTGGAAGAGTTCCGAAGCATTTTTAAACTTCAGCTGAATTTGGAGAACAATCGAAGAGTTCCGAAGCATTTTTAAATGTCAGCGGAATTCCGAGAACACTGGAAGAGTTCCGAAGCATTTTTAAACTTCAGCGGAATTTGGAGAACAATCGAAGAGTTCCGAAGCATTTTTAAAAGTCAGCGGAATTCCGAGAACAATGGAAGAGTTGTGAAGCATTTTTAAACGTCAGCGGAATTCCGAGAACAATGGAAGAGTTCCGAAGCATTTTTAAACTTCAGCAGAATTCCTGGATCAATGGAAGAGTTCCGAAACATTTTTAAAAGTCAGCAGAACTCCGAGAACAATAGAAGGGTACCAAAGCATGTTTAAACTTCAGCGGAATTCTGAGAACAATGTAAGAGTTCCGAAGCATTTTTAAACTTCACCGGAATTCCGAGAACAATGGAAGAGTTCCGAAGCATTTTTAAACGTCAGCGGAATTCCGAGAACAATGGAAGAGTTCTGAAGCATTTTTAAACGTCAGCGGAATTTTGAAAACAATGGAAGATTTCCGAAGCATTTTTAAACGTCAGCGGAATTCTGCGAACACTGGAAGAGTTCCGAAGCATTTTTAAACTTCAGCGGAATTTGGAGAACAATCGAAGAGTTCCGAAGCATTTTTAAAAGTCAGCGGAATTCCGAGAACACTGGAAGAATCCCGAAGCATTTTTAAACTTCAGCGGAATTTGGAGAACAATCGAAGAGTTCCGAAGCATTTTTAAAAGTCAGCGGAATTCCGAGAACAATGGAAGAGTTGTGAAGCATTTTTAAACGTCAGCGGAATACCAGAACAATGGAAGAGTTCTGAAGCATTTTTAAACGTCAGCGGATTTTGAAAACAATGGAAGATTTCCGAAGCATTTTTAAACGTCAGCGGAATTCTGCGAACACTGGAAGAGTTCCGAAGCATTTTTAAACTTCAGCGGAATTTGGAGAACAATGGAAGAGTTCCGAAGCATTCTTAAACTTCAGCGGATTTCCGAAAACAATGGAAGAGTTCCGAATCATTTTTAAATGTCAGCGGAATTCCGAGAACAATAGAAGAGTTGTGAAGCATTTTTAAGCGTCAGCGGAATTCCGACAACAATGGAAGAGTTCCGAAGCATTTTTAAAAGTCAGCGGAATTCTGAGAACAATAGAAGAGTTGTGAAGCATTTTTAAGCGTCAGCGGAATTCCGAGAACAATGGAAGAATTCCGAAGCATTTTTAAACTTCAAAACTTCAGCAGAATTCCGAGAACAATGGAAGACTTCCGAAGCATTCTTAAACTTCAGCGGAATTCCGAGAACAATGGAAGAGTTCCGAAGCATTTTTAAAAGTCAGCGGAATTCCGAGAACAATGGAAGAGTTCCGAAGCATTTTTAAACTTCAGCAGAATTCCTGGATCAATGGAAGAGTTCCGAAACATTTTTAAAAGTCAGCAGAACTCCGAGAACAATAGAAGGGTACCAAAGCATGTTTAAACTTCAGCGGAATTCTGAGAACAATGTAAGAGTTCCGAAGCATTTTTAAACTTCACCGGAATTCCGAGAACAATGGAAGAGTTCCGAAGCATTTTTAAACGTCAGCGGAATTCCGAGAACAATGGAAGAGTTCTGAAGCATTTTTAAACATCAGCGGAATTTTGAAAACAATGGAAGATTTCCGAAGCATTTTTAAACGTCAGCGGAATTCTGCGAACACTGGAAGAGTTCCGAAGCATTTTTAAACTTCAGCTGAATTTGGAGAACAATCGAAGAGTTCCGAAGCATTTTTAAATGTCAGCGGAATTCCGAGAACACTGGAAGAGTTCCGAAGCATTTTTAAACTTCAGCGGAATTTGGAGAACAATCGAAGAGTTCCGAAGCATTTTTAAAAGTCAGCGGAATTCCGAGAACAATGGAAGAGTTGTGAAGCATTTTTAAACGTCAGCGGAATTCCGAGAACAATGGAAGAGTTCCGAAGCATTTTTAAACTTCAGCAGAATTCCTGGATCAATGGAAGAGTTCCGAAACATTTTTAAAAGTCAGCAGAACTCCGAGAACAATAGAAGGGTACCAAAGCATGTTTAAACTTCAGCGGAATTCTGAGAACAATGTAAGAGTTCCGAAGCATTTTTAAACTTCACCGGAATTCCGAGAACAATGGAAGAGTTCCGAAGCATTTTTAAACGTCAGCGGAATTCCGAGAACAATGGAAGAGTTCTGAAGCATTTTTAAACGTCAGCGGAATTTTGAAAACAATGGAAGATTTCCGAAGCATTTTTAAACGTCAGCGGAATTCTGCGAACACTGGAAGAGTTCCGAAGCATTTTTAAACTTCAGCGGAATTTGGAGAACAATCGAAGAGTTCCGAAGCATTTTTAAAAGTCAGCGGAATTCCGAGAACACTGGAAGAATCCCGAAGCATTTTTAAACTTCAGCGGAATTTGGAGAACAATCGAAGAGTTCCGAAGCATTTTTAAAAGTCAGCGGAATTCCGAGAACAATGGAAGAGTTCTGAAGCATTTTTAAACGTCAGCGGAATACCAGAACAATGGAAGAGTTCCGAATCATTTTTAAATGTCAGCGGAATTCCGAGAACAATGGAAGAGTTGTGAAGCATTTTTAAACGTCAGCGGATTTTGAAAACAATGGAAGATTTCCGAAGCATTTTTAAACGTCAGCGGAATTCTGCGAACACTGGAAGAGTTCCGAAGCATTTTTAAACTTCAGCGGAATTTGGAGAACAATCGAAGAGTTCCGAAGCATTTTTAAAAGTCAGCGGAATTCCGAGAACAATGGAAGAGTTGTGAAGCATTTTTAAACGTCAGCGGAATTCCGAGAACAATGGAAGAGTTCCGAAGCATTTTTAAACTTCAGCAGAATTCCTGGATCAATGGAAGAGTTCCGAAACATTTTTAAAAGTCAGCAGAACTCCGAGAACAATAGAAGGGTACCAAAGCATGTTTAAACTTCAGCGGAATTCTGAGAACAATGTAAGAGTTCCGAAGCATTTTTAAACTTCACCGGAATTTGGAGAACAATCGAAAGGTTCCGAAGCATTTTTAAAAGTCAGCGGAATTCCGAGAACAATGGAAGAGTTGTGAAGCATTTTTAAACGTCAGCGGAATACCAGAACAATGGAAGAGTTCTGAAGCATTTTTAAACGTCAGCGGATTTTGAAAACAATGGAAGATTTCCGAAGCATTTTTAAACGTCAGCGGAATTCTGCGAACACTGGAAGAGTTCCGAAGCATTTTTAAACTTCAGCGGAATTTGGAGAACAATGGAAGAGTTCCGAAGCATTCTTAAACTTCAGCGGATTTCCGAAAACAATGGAAGAGTTCCGAATCATTTTTAAATGTCAGCGGAATTCCGAGAACAATAGAAGAGTTGTGAAGCATTTTTAAGCGTCAGCGGAATTCCGACAACAATGGAAGAGTTCCGAAGCATTTTTAAAAGTCAGCGGAATTCTGAGAACAATAGAAGAGTTGTGAAGCATTTTTAAGCGTCAGCGGAATTCCGAGAACAATGGAAGAATTCCGAAGCATTTTTAAACTTCAAAACTTCAGCAGAATTCCGAGAACAATGGAAGACTTCCGAAGCATTCTTAAACTTCAGCGGAATTCCGAGAACAATGGAAGAGTTCCGAAGCATTTTTAAAAGTCAGCGGAATTCCGAGAACAATGGAAGAGTTCCGAAGCATTTTTAAACTTCAGCAGAATTCCTGGATCAATGGAAGAGTTCCGAAACATTTTTAAAAGTCAGCAGAACTCCGAGAACAATAGAAGGGTACCAAAGCATGTTTAAACTTCAGCGGAATTCTGAGAACAATGTAAGAGTTCCGAAGCATTTTTAAACTTCACCGGAATTCCGAGAACAATGGAAGAGTTCCGAAGCATTTTTAAACGTCAGCGGAATTCCGAGAACAATGGAAGAGTTCTGAAGCATTTTTAAACATCAGCGGAATTTTGAAAACAATGGAAGATTTCCGAAGCATTTTTAAACGTCAGCGGAATTCTGCGAACACTGGAAGAGTTCCGAAGCATTTTTAAACTTCAGCTGAATTTGGAGAACAATCGAAGAGTTCCGAAGCATTTTTAAATGTCAGCGGAATTCCGAGAACACTGGAAGAGTTCCGAAGCATTTTTAAACTTCAGCGGAATTTGGAGAACAATCGAAGAGTTCCGAAGCATTTTTAAAAGTCAGCGGAATTCCGAGAACAATGGAAGAGTTGTGAAGCATTTTTAAACGTCAGCGGAATACCAGAACAATGGAAGAGTTCTGAAGCATTTTTAAAAGTCAGCAGAACTCCGAGAACAATAGAAGGGTACCAAAGCATGTTTAAACTTCAGCGGAATTCTGAGAACAATGTAAGAGTTCCGAAGCATTTTTAAACTTCACCGGAATTTGGAGAACAATCGAAAGGTTCCGAAGCATTTTTAAAAGTCAGCGGAATTCCGAGAACAATGGAAGAGTTGTGAAGCATTTTTAAACGTCAGCGGAATACCAGAACAATGGAAGAGTTCTGAAGCATTTTTAAACGTCAGCGGATTTTGAAAACAATGGAAGATTTCCGAAGCATTTTTAAACGTCAGCGGAATTCTGCGAACACTGGAAGAGTTCCGAAGCATTTTTAAACTTCAGCGGAATTTGGAGAACAATCGAAGAGTTCCGAAGCAATTTTAAAAGTCAGCGGAATTCCGAGAACAATGGAAGAGTTGTGAAGCATTTTTAAACGTCAGTGGAATTCCAAGAACAAAGGAAGAGTTCCGAAGCATTTTTAAACGTCAGCGGATTTTGAAAACAATGGAAGATTTCCGAAGCATTTTTAAACGTCAGCGGAATTGGGAGAACAATCGAAGAGTTCCGAAGCATTTTTAAACTTCAACGGAATTTGGAGAACAATCGAAGAGTTCCGAAGCAATTTTAAAAGTCAGCAGAATTCCGAGAACAATGGAAGAGTTGTGAAGCATTTTTAAACGTCAGTGGAATTCCAAGAACAATGGAAGAGTTCCGAAGCATTTTTAAATGTCAGCAGAATTCTGAGAACAATGGAAGAGTTCCGAAGCATTTTTAAACGTCAGCGGAATTCCAAGAACAATGGAAGAGTTCTGAAGCCTTTTTAAATGTCAGCGGAATTCCGAGAACAATGGAAGAGTTCCGAAGCATTTTTAAACTTCAGCAGAATTCCGAGAATAATGGAAGAGTTCCGAAGCATTCTTAAACTTCAGCGGAATTCCGAAAACAATGGAAGAGTTCCGAAGCATTTTTAAATGTCAGCGGAATTCCGAGAACAATAGAAGAGTTGTGAAGCATTTTTAAGCGTCAGCGGAATTCCGAGAACAATGGAAGTTCCGAAGCATTTTTAAACTTCAGCAGAATTCCGAGAACAATGGAAGAGTTCCGAAGCATTTTTAAACTTCAGCAGAATTCCGAGAACAATGGAAGAGTTCCGAAGCATTCTTAAACTTCAGCGGATTTCCGAAAACAATGGAAGAGTTCCGAATCATTTTTAAATGTCAGCGGAATTCCGAGAACAATAGAAGAGTTGTGAAGCATTTTTAAGCGTCAGCGGAATTCCGACAACAATGGAAGAGTTCCGAAGCATTTTTAAAAGTCAGCGGAATTCTGAGAACAATAGAAGAGTTGTGAAGCATTTTTAAGCGTCAGCGGAATTCCGAGAACAATGGAAGAATTCCGAAGCATTTTTAAACTTCAAAACTTCAGCAGAATTCCGAGAACAATGGAAGACTTCCGAAGCATTCTTAAACTTCAGCGGAATTCCGAGAACAATGGAAGAGTTCCGAAGCATTTTTAAAAGTCAGCGGAATTCCGAGAACAATGGAAGAGTTCCGAAGCATTTTTAAACTTCAGCAGAATTCCTGGATCAATGGAAGAGTTCCGAAACATTTTTAAAAGTCAGCAGAACTCCGAGAACAATAGAAGGGTACCAAAGCATGTTTAAACTTCAGCGGAATTCTGAGAACAATGTAAGAGTTCCGAAGCATTTTTAAACTTCACCGGAATTCCGAGAACAATGGAAGAGTTCCGAAGCATTTTTAAACGTCAGCGGAATTCCGAGAACAATGGAAGAGTTCTGAAGCATTTTTAAACATCAGCGGAATTTTGAAAACAATGGAAGATTTCCGAAGCATTTTTAAACGTCAGCGGAATTCTGCGAACACTGGAAGAGTTCCGAAGCATTTTTAAACTTCAGCTGAATTTGGAGAACAATCGAAGAGTTCCGAAGCATTTTTAAATGTCAGCGGAATTCCGAGAACACTGGAAGAGTTCCGAAGCATTTTTAAACTTCAGCGGAATTTGGAGAACAATCGAAGAGTTCCGAAGCATTTTTAAAAGTCAGCGGAATTCCGAGAACAATGGAAGAGTTGTGAAGCATTTTTAAACGTCAGCGGAATTCCGAGAACAATGGAAGAGTTCCGAAGCATTTTTAAACTTCAGCAGAATTCCTGGATCAATGGAAGAGTTCCGAAACATTTTTAAAAGTCAGCAGAACTCTGAGAACAATAGAAGGGTAGAAAAGCAAGTTTAAACTTCAGCGGAATTCTGAGAACAATGTAAGAGTTCCGAAGCATTTTTAAACTTCACCGGAATTCCGAGAACAATGGAAGAGTTCCGAAGCATTTTTAAATGTCAGCGGAATTCCGAGAACAATGGAAGAGTTGTGAAGCATTTTTAAACGTCAGCGGAATACCAGAACAATGGAAGAGTTCCGAAGCATTTTTAAATGTCAGCGGAATTCCGAGAACAATGGAAGAGTTCTGAAGCATTTTTAAACGTCAGCGGATTTTGAAAACAATGGAAGATTTCCGAAGCATTTTTAAACGTCAGCGGAATTCTGCGAACACTGGAAGAGTTCCGAAGCATTTTTAAACTTCAGCAGAATTCTGAGAACAATGGAAGAGTTCTGAAGCATTCTTAAACTTCAGTGGAATTCCGAGAACAATGGAACAGTTTTGAAGCAATTTTAAGCGTCAGCGGAATTCCGACAACAATGGAAGAGTTCCGAAGCATTTTTAAAAGTCAGCGGAATTCTGAGAACAATAGAAGAGTTGTGAAGCATTTTTAAGCGTCAGCGGAATTTCGAGAACAATGGAAGAATTCCGAAGCATTTTTAAACTTCAAAACTTCAGAAGAATTCCGAGAACAATGGAAGAGTTCCGAAGCATTCTTAAACTTCAGCGGAATTCCGAGAACAATGGAAGAGTTCCGAAGCATTTTTAAAGGTCAGCGGAATTCCGAGAACAATGGAAGAGTTCCGAAGCATTTTTAAACATCAGCAGAATTCCTGGATCAATGGAAGAGTTCCGAATCATTTTTAAAAGTCAGCAGAATTCCGAGAACAATAGAAGGGTACCAAAGCATGTTTAAACTTCAGCGGAATTCTGAGAACAATGTAAGAGTTCCGAAGCATTTTTAAACTTCACCAGAATTCCGAGAACAATGGAAGAGTTCCGAAGCATTTTTAAACGTCAGCGGAATTCCGAGAACAATGGAAGAGTTCCGAAGCATTTTTAAACTTCACCGGAATTTCGAGAACAATGGAAGAGTTCCGAAGCATTTTTAAACGTCAGCGGAATTCTGAGAACAATGGAAGAGTTCTGAAGCATTTTTAAACATCAGCGGAATTTTGAAAACAATGGAAGATTTCCGAAGCATTTTTAAACGTCAGCGGAATTCTGCGAACACTGGAAGAGTTCCGAAGCATTTTTAAACTTCAGCTGAATTTGGAGAACAATCGAAGAGTTCCGAAGCATTTTTAAATGTCAGCGGAATTCCGAGAACACTGGAAGAGTTCCGAAGCATTTTTAAACTTCAGCGGAATTTGGAGAACAATCGAAGAGTTCCGAAGCATTTTTAAAAGTCAGCGGAATTCCGAGAACAATGGAAGAGTTGTGAAGCATTTTTAAACGTCAGCGGAATTCCGAGAACAATGGAAGAGTTCCGAAGCATTTTTAAACTTCAGCAGAATTCCTGGATCAATGGAAGAGTTCCGAAACATTTTTAAAAGTCAGCAGAACTCCGAGAACAATAGAAGGGTACCAAAGCATGTTTAAACTTCAGCGGAATTCTGAGAACAATGTAAGAGTTCCGAAGCATTTTTAAACTTCACCGGAATTCCGAGAACAATGGAAGAGTTCCGAAGCATTTTTAAACGTCAGCGGAATTCCGAGAACAATGGAAGAGTTCTGAAGCATTTTTAAACGTCAGCGGAATTTTGAAAACAATGGAAGATTTCCGAAGCATTTTTAAACGTCAGCGGAATTCTGCGAACACTGGAAGAGTTCCGAAGCATTTTTAAACTTCAGCGGAATTTGGAGAACAATCGAAGAGTTCCGAAGCATTTTTAAAAGTCAGCGGAATTCCGAGAACACTGGAAGAATCCCGAAGCATTTTTAAACTTCAGCGGAATTTGGAGAACAATCGAAGAGTTCCGAAGCATTTTTAAAAGTCAGCGGAATTCCGAGAACAATGGAAGAGTTGTGAAGCATTTTTAAACGTCAGCGGAATACCAGAACAATGGAAGAGTTCTGAAGCATTTTTAAACGTCAGCGGATTTTGAAAACAATGGAAGATTTCCGAAGCATTTTTAAACGTCAGCGGAATTCTGCGAACACTGGAAGAGTTCCGAAGCATTTTTAAACTTCAGCGGAATTTGGAGAACAATGGAAGAGTTCCGAAGCATTCTTAAACTTCAGCGGATTTCCGAAAACAATGGAAGAGTTCCGAATCATTTTTAAATGTCAGCGGAATTCCGAGAACAATAGAAGAGTTGTGAAGCATTTTTAAGCGTCAGCGGAATTCCGACAACAATGGAAGAGTTCCGAAGCATTTTTAAAAGTCAGCGGAATTCTGAGAACAATAGAAGAGTTGTGAAGCATTTTTAAGCGTCAGCGGAATTCCGAGAACAATGGAAGAATTCCGAAGCATTTTTAAACTTCAAAACTTCAGCAGAATTCCGAGAACAATGGAAGACTTCCGAAGCATTCTTAAACTTCAGCGGAATTCCGAGAACAATGGAAGAGTTCCGAAGCATTTTTAAAAGTCAGCGGAATTCCGAGAACAATGGAAGAGTTCCGAAGCATTTTTAAACTTCAGCAGAATTCCTGGATCAATGGAAGAGTTCCGAAACATTTTTAAAAGTCAGCAGAACTCCGAGAACAATAGAAGGGTACCAAAGCATGTTTAAACTTCAGCGGAATTCTGAGAACAATGTAAGAGTTCCGAAGCATTTTTAAACTTCACCGGAATTCCGAGAACAATGGAAGAGTTCCGAAGCATTTTTAAACGTCAGCGGAATTCCGAGAACAATGGAAGAGTTCTGAAGCATTTTTAAACATCAGCGGAATTTTGAAAACAATGGAAGATTTCCGAAGCATTTTTAAACGTCAGCGGAATTCTGCGAACACTGGAAGAGTTCCGAAGCATTTTTAAACTTCAGCTGAATTTGGAGAACAATCGAAGAGTTCCGAAGCATTTTTAAATGTCAGCGGAATTCCGAGAACACTGGAAGAGTTCCGAAGCATTTTTAAACTTCAGCGGAATTTGGAGAACAATCGAAGAGTTCCGAAGCATTTTTAAAAGTCAGCGGAATTCCGAGAACAATGGAAGAGTTGTGAAGCATTTTTAAACGTCAGCGGAATTCCGAGAACAATGGAAGAGTTCCGAAGCATTTTTAAACTTCAGCAGAATTCCTGGATCAATGGAAGAGTTCCGAAACATTTTTAAAAGTCAGCAGAACTCCGAGAACAATAGAAGGGTACCAAAGCATGTTTAAACTTCAGCGGAATTCTGAGAACAATGTAAGAGTTCCGAAGCATTTTTAAACTTCACCGGAATTCCGAGAACAATGGAAGAGTTCCGAAGCATTTTTAAACGTCAGCGGAATTCCGAGAACAATGGAAGAGTTCTGAAGCATTTTTAAACGTCAGCGGAATTTTGAAAACAATGGAAGATTTCCGAAGCATTTTTAAACGTCAGCGGAATTCTGCGAACACTGGAAGAGTTCCGAAGCATTTTTAAACTTCAGCGGAATTTGGAGAACAATCGAAGAGTTCCGAAGCATTTTTAAAAGTCAGCGGAATTCCGAGAACACTGGAAGAATCCCGAAGCATTTTTAAACTTCAGCGGAATTTGGAGAACAATCGAAGAGTTCCGAAGCATTTTTAAAAGTCAGCGGAATTCCGAGAACAATGGAAGAGTTCTGAAGCATTTTTAAACGTCAGCGGAATACCAGAACAATGGAAGAGTTCCGAATCATTTTTAAATGTCAGCGGAATTCCGAGAACAATGGAAGAGTTGTGAAGCATTTTTAAACGTCAGCGGATTTTGAAAACAATGGAAGATTTCCGAAGCATTTTTAAACGTCAGCGGAATTCTGCGAACACTGGAAGAGTTCCGAAGCATTTTTAAACTTCAGCGGAATTTGGAGAACAATCGAAGAGTTCCGAAGCATTTTTAAAAGTCAGCGGAATTCCGAGAACAATGGAAGAGTTGTGAAGCATTTTTAAACGTCAGCGGAATTCCGAGAACAATGGAAGAGTTCCGAAGCATTTTTAAACTTCAGCAGAATTCCTGGATCAATGGAAGAGTTCCGAAACATTTTTAAAAGTCAGCAGAACTCCGAGAACAATAGAAGGGTACCAAAGCATGTTTAAACTTCAGCGGAATTCTGAGAACAATGTAAGAGTTCCGAAGCATTTTTAAACTTCACCGGAATTTGGAGAACAATCGAAAGGTTCCGAAGCATTTTTAAAAGTCAGCGGAATTCCGAGAACAATGGAAGAGTTGTGAAGCATTTTTAAACGTCAGCGGAATACCAGAACAATGGAAGTGTTCTGAAGCATTTTTAAACGTCAGCGGATTTTGAAAACAATGGAAGATTTCCGAAGCATTTTTAAACGTCAGCGGAATTCTGCGAACACTGGAAGAGTTCCGAAGCATTTTTAAACTTCAGCGGAATTTGGAGAACAATGGAAGAGTTCCGAAGCATTCTTAAACTTCAGCGGATTTCCGAAAACAATGGAAGAGTTCCGAATCATTTTTAAATGTCAGCGGAATTCCGAGAACAATAGAAGAGTTGTGAAGCATTTTTAAGCGTCAGCGGAAGTCCGACAACAATGGAAGAGTTCCGAAGCATTTTTAAAAGTCAGCGGAATTCTGAGAACAATAGAAGAGTTGTGAAGCATTTTTAAGCGTCAGCGGAATTCCGAGAACAATGGAAGAATTCCGAAGCATTTTTAAACTTCAAAACTTCAGCAGAATTCCGAGAACAATGGAAGACTTCCGAAGCATTCTTAAACTTCAGCGGAATTCCGAGAACAATGGAAGAGTTCCGAAGCATTTTTAAAAGTCAGCGGAATTCCGAGAACAATGGAAGAGTTCCGAAGCATTTTTAAACTTCAGCAGAATTCCTGGATCAATGGAAGAGTTCCGAAACATTTTTAAAAGTCAGCAGAACTCCGAGAACAATAGAAGGGTACCAAAGCATGTTTAAACTTCAGCGGAATTCTGAGAACAATGTAAGAGTTCCGAAGCATTTTTAAACTTCACCGGAATTCCGAGAACAATGGAAGAGTTCCGAAGCATTTTTAAACGTCAGCGGAATTCCGAGAACAATGGAAGAGTTCTGAAGCATTTTTAAACATCAGCGGAATTTTGAAAACAATGGAAGATTTCCGAAGCATTTTTAAACGTCAGCGGAATTCTGCGAACACTGGAAGAGTTCCGAAGCATTTTTAAACTTCAGCTGAATTTGGAGAACAATCGAAGAGTTCCGAAGCATTTTTAAATGTCAGCGGAATTCCGAGAACACTGGAAGAGTTCCGAAGCATTTTTAAACTTCAGCGGAATTTGGAGAACAATCGAAGAGTTCCGAAGCATTTTTAAAAGTCAGCGGAATTCCGAGAACAATGGAAGAGTTGTGAAGCATTTTTAAACGTCAGCGGAATACCAGAACAATGGAAGAGTTCTGAAGCATTTTTAAAAGTCAGCAGAACTCCGAGAACAATAGAAGGGTACCAAAGCATGTTTAAACTTCAGCGGAATTCTGAGAACAATGTAAGAGTTCCGAAGCATTTTTAAACTTCACCGGAATTTGGAGAACAATCGAAAGGTTCCGAAGCATTTTTAAAAGTCAGCGGAATTCCGAGAACAATGGAAGAGTTGTGAAGCATTTTTAAACGTCAGCGGAATACCAGAACAATGGAAGAGTTCTGAAGCATTTTTAAACGTCAGCGGATTTTGAAAACAATGGAAGATTTCCGAAGCATTTTTAAACGTCAGCGGAATTCTGCGAACACTGGAAGAGTTCCGAAGCATTTTTAAACTTCAGCGGAATTTGGAGAACAATCGAAGAGTTCCGAAGCAATTTTAAAAGTCAGCGGAATTCCGAGAACAATGGAAGAGTTGTGAAGCATTTTTAAACGTCAGTGGAATTCCAAGAACAAAGGAAGAGTTCCGAAGCATTTTTAAACGTCAGCGGATTTTGAAAACAATGGAAGATTTCCGAAGCATTTTTAAACGTCAGCGGAATTGGGAGAACAATCGAAGAGTTCCGAAGCATTTTTAAACTTCAACGGAATTTGGAGAACAATCGAAGAGTTCCGAAGCAATTTTAAAAGTCAGCAGAATTCCGAGAACAATGGAAGAGTTGTGAAGCATTTTTAAACGTCAGTGGAATTCCAAGAACAATGGAAGAGTTCCGAAGCATTTTTAAATGTCAGCAGAATTCTGAGAACAATGGAAGAGTTCCGAAGCATTTTTAAACGTCAGCGGAATTCCAAGAACAATGGAAGAGTTCTGAAGCCTTTTTAAATGTCAGCGGAATTCCGAGAACAATGGAAGAGTTCCGAAGCATTTTTAAACTTCAGCAGAATTCCGAGAATAATGGAAGAGTTCCGAAGCATTCTTAAACTTCAGCGGAATTCCGAAAACAATGGAAGAGTTCCGAAGCATTTTTAAATGTCAGCGGAATTCCGAGAACAATAGAAGAGTTGTGAAGCATTTTTAAGCGTCAGCGGAATTCCGAGAACAATGGAAGTTCCGAAGCATTTTTAAACTTCAGCAGAATTCCGAGAACAATGGAAGAGTTCCGAAGCATTTTTAAACTTCAGCAGAATTCCGAGAACAATGGAAGAGTTCCGAAGCATTCTTAAACTTCAGCGGATTTCCGAAAACAATGGAAGAGTTCCGAATCATTTTTAAATGTCAGCGGAATTCCGAGAACAATAGAAGAGTTGTGAAGCATTTTTAAGCGTCAGCGGAATTCCGACAACAATGGAAGAGTTCCGAAGCATTTTTAAAAGTCAGCGGAATTCTGAGAACAATAGAAGAGTTGTGAAGCATTTTTAAGCGTCAGCGGAATTCCGAGAACAATGGAAGAATTCCGAAGCATTTTTAAACTTCAAAACTTCAGCAGAATTCCGAGAACAATGGAAGACTTCCGAAGCATTCTTAAACTTCAGCGGAATTCCGAGAACAATGGAAGAGTTCCGAAGCATTTTTAAAAGTCAGCGGAATTCCGAGAACAATGGAAGAGTTCCGAAGCATTTTTAAACTTCAGCAGAATTCCTGGATCAATGGAAGAGTTCCGAAACATTTTTAAAAGTCAGCAGAACTCCGAGAACAATAGAAGGGTACCAAAGCATGTTTAAACTTCAGCGGAATTCTGAGAACAATGTAAGAGTTCCGAAGCATTTTTAAACTTCACCGGAATTCCGAGAACAATGGAAGAGTTCCGAAGCATTTTTAAACGTCAGCGGAATTCCGAGAACAATGGAAGAGTTCTGAAGCATTTTTAAACATCAGCGGAATTTTGAAAACAATGGAAGATTTCCGAAGCATTTTTAAACGTCAGCGGAATTCTGCGAACACTGGAAGAGTTCCGAAGCATTTTTAAACTTCAGCTGAATTTGGAGAACAATCGAAGAGTTCCGAAGCATTTTTAAACTTCAGCGGAATTTGGAGAACAATCGAAGAGTTCCGAAGCATTTTTAAAAGTCAGCGGAATTCCGAGAACAATGGAAGAGTTGTGAAGCATTTTTAAACGTCAGCGGAATTCCGAGAACAATGGAAGAGTTCCGAAGCATTTTTAAACTTCAGCAGAATTCCTGGATCAATGGAAGAGTTCCGAAACATTTTTAAAAGTCAGCAGAACTCTGAGAACAATAGAAGGGTAGAAAAGCAAGTTTAAACTTCAGCGGAATTCTGAGAACAATGTAAGAGTTCCGAAGCATTTTTAAACTTCACCGGAATTCCGAGAACAATGGAAGAGTTCCGAAGCATTTTTAAATGTCAGCGGAATTCCGAGAACAATGGAAGAGTTGTGAAGCATTTTTAAACGTCAGCGGAATACCAGAACAATGGAAGAGTTCCGAAGCATTTTTAAATGTCAGCGGAATTCCGAGAACAATGGAAGAGTTCTGAAGCATTTTTAAACGTCAGCGGATTTTGAAAACAATGGAAGATTTCCGAAGCATTTTTAAACGTCAGCGGAATTCTGCGAACACTGGAAGAGTTCCGAAGCATTTTTAAACTTCAGCAGAATTCTGAGAACAATGGAAGAGTTCTGAAGCATTCTTAAACTTCAGTGGAATTCCGAGAACAATGGAACAGTTTTGAAGCAATTTTAAGCGTCAGCGGAATTCCGACAACAATGGAAGAGTTCCGAAGCATTTTTAAAAGTCAGCGGAATTCTGAGAACAATAGAAGAGTTGTGAAGCATTTTTAAGCGTCAGCGGAATTTCGAGAACAATGGAAGAATTCCGAAGCATTTTTAAACTTCAAAACTTCAGAAGAATTCCGAGAACAATGGAAGAGTTCCGAAGCATTCTTAAACTTCAGCGGAATTCCGAGAACAATGGAAGAGTTCCGAAGCATTTTTAAAGGTCAGCGGAATTCCGAGAACAATGGAAGAGTTCCGAAGCATTTTTAAACATCAGCAGAATTCCTGGATCAATGGAAGAGTTCCGAATCATTTTTAAAAGTCAGCAGAATTCCGAGAACAATAGAAGGGTACCAAAGCATGTTTAAACTTCAGCGGAATTCTGAGAACAATGTAAGAGTTCCGAAGCATTTTTAAACTTCACCAGAATTCCGAGAACAATGGAAGAGTTCCGAAGCATTTTTAAACGTCAGCGGAATTCCGAGAACAATGGAAGAGTTCCGAAGCATTTTTAAACTTCACCGGAATTTCGAGAACAATGGAAGAGTTCCGAAGCATTTTTAAACGTCAGCGGAATTCTGAGAACAATGGAAGAGTTCTGAAGCATTTTTAAACATCAGCGGAATTTTGAAAACAATGGAAGATTTCCGAAGCATTTTTAAACGTCAGCGGAATTCTGCGAACACTGGAAGAGTTCCGAAGCATTTTTAAACTTCAGCTGAATTTGGAGAACAATCGAAGAGTTCCGAAGCATTTTTAAATGTCAGCGGAATTCCGAGAACACTGGAAGAGTTCCGAAGCATTTTTAAACTTCAGCGGAATTTGGAGAACAATCGAAGAGTTCCGAAGCATTTTTAAAAGTCAGCGGAATTCCGAGAACAATGGAAGAGTTGTGAAGCATTTTTAAACGTCAGCGGAATTCCGAGAACAATGGAAGAGTTCCGAAGCATTTTTAAACTTCAGCAGAATTCCTGGATCAATGGAAGAGTTCCGAAACATTTTTAAAAGTCAGCAGAACTCCGAGAACAATAGAAGGGTACCAAAGCATGTTTAAACTTCAGCGGAATTCTGAGAACAATGTAAGAGTTCCGAAGCATTTTTAAACTTCACCGGAATTCCGAGAACAATGGAAGAGTTCCGAAGCATTTTTAAACGTCAGCGGAATTCCGAGAACAATGGAAGAGTTCTGAAGCATTTTTAAACGTCAGCGGAATTTTGAAAACAATGGAAGATTTCCGAAGCATTTTTAAACGTCAGCGGAATTCTGCGAACACTGGAAGAGTTCCGAAGCATTTTTAAACTTCAGCGGAATTTGGAGAACAATCGAAGAGTTCCGAAGCATTTTTAAAAGTCAGCGGAATTCCGAGAACACTGGAAGAATCCCGAAGCATTTTTAAACTTCAGCGGAATTTGGAGAACAATCGAAGAGTTCCGAAGCATTTTTAAAAGTCAGCGGAATTCCGAGAACAATGGAAGAGTTGTGAAGCATTTTTAAACGTCAGCGGAATACCAGAACAATGGAAGAGTTCTGAAGCATTTTTAAACGTCAGCGGATTTTGAAAACAATGGAAGATTTCCGAAGCATTTTTAAACGTCAGCGGAATTCTGCGAACACTGGAAGAGTTCCGAAGCATTTTTAAACTTCAGCGGAATTTGGAGAACAATGGAAGAGTTCCGAAGCATTCTTAAACTTCAGCGGATTTCCGAAAACAATGGAAGAGTTCCGAATCATTTTTAAATGTCAGCGGAATTCCGAGAACAATAGAAGAGTTGTGAAGCATTTTTAAGCGTCAGCGGAATTCCGACAACAATGGAAGAGTTCCGAAGCATTTTTAAAAGTCAGCGGAATTCTGAGAACAATAGAAGAGTTGTGAAGCATTTTTAAGCGTCAGCGGAATTCCGAGAACAATGGAAGAATTCCGAAGCATTTTTAAACTTCAAAACTTCAGCAGAATTCCGAGAACAATGGAAGACTTCCGAAGCATTCTTAAACTTCAGCGGAATTCCGAGAACAATGGAAGAGTTCCGAAGCATTTTTAAAAGTCAGCGGAATTCCGAGAACAATGGAAGAGTTCCGAAGCATTTTTAAACTTCAGCAGAATTCCTGGATCAATGGAAGAGTTCCGAAACATTTTTAAAAGTCAGCAGAACTCCGAGAACAATAGAAGGGTACCAAAGCATGTTTAAACTTCAGCGGAATTCTGAGAACAATGTAAGAGTTCCGAAGCATTTTTAAACTTCACCGGAATTCCGAGAACAATGGAAGAGTTCCGAAGCATTTTTAAACGTCAGCGGAATTCCGAGAACAATGGAAGAGTTCTGAAGCATTTTTAAACATCAGCGGAATTTTGAAAACAATGGAAGATTTCCGAAGCATTTTTAAACGTCAGCGGAATTCTGCGAACACTGGAAGAGTTCCGAAGCATTTTTAAACTTCAGCTGAATTTGGAGAACAATCGAAGAGTTCCGAAGCATTTTTAAATGTCAGCGGAATTCCGAGAACACTGGAAGAGTTCCGAAGCATTTTTAAACTTCAGCGGAATTTGGAGAACAATCGAAGAGTTCCGAAGCATTTTTAAAAGTCAGCGGAATTCCGAGAACAATGGAAGAGTTGTGAAGCATTTTTAAACGTCAGCGGAATTCCGAGAACAATGGAAGAGTTCCGAAGCATTTTTAAACTTCAGCAGAATTCCTGGATCAATGGAAGAGTTCCGAAACATTTTTAAAAGTCAGCAGAACTCCGAGAACAATAGAAGGGTACCAAAGCATGTTTAAACTTCAGCGGAATTCTGAGAACAATGTAAGAGTTCCGAAGCATTTTTAAACTTCACCGGAATTCCGAGAACAATGGAAGAGTTCCGAAGCATTTTTAAACGTCAGCGGAATTCCGAGAACAATGGAAGAGTTCTGAAGCATTTTTAAACGTCAGCGGAATTTTGAAAACAATGGAAGATTTCCGAAGCATTTTTAAACGTCAGCGGAATTCTGCGAACACTGGAAGAGTTCCGAAGCATTTTTAAACTTCAGCGGAATTTGGAGAACAATCGAAGAGTTCCGAAGCATTTTTAAAAGTCAGCGGAATTCCGAGAACACTGGAAGAATCCCGAAGCATTTTTAAACTTCAGCGGAATTTGGAGAACAATCGAAGAGTTCCGAAGCATTTTTAAAAGTCAGCGGAATTCCGAGAACAATGGAAGAGTTCTGAAGCATTTTTAAACGTCAGCGGAATACCAGAACAATGGAAGAGTTCCGAATCATTTTTAAATGTCAGCGGAATTCCGAGAACAATGGAAGAGTTCTGAAGCATTTTTAAACGTCAGCGGATTTTGAAAACAATGGAAGATTTCCGAAGCATTTTTAAACGTCAGCGGAATTCTGCGAACACTGGAAGAGTTCCGAAGCATTTTTAAACTTCAGCGGAATTTGGAGAACAATCGAAGAGTTCCGAAGCATTTTTAAAAGTCAGCGGAATTCCGAGAACAATGGAAGAGTTGTGAAGCATTTTTAAACGTCAGCGGAATTCCGAGAACAATGGAAGAGTTCCGAAGCATTTTTAAACTTCAGCAGAATTCCTGGATCAATGGAAGAGTTCCGAAACATTTTTAAAAGTCAGCAGAACTCCGAGAACAATAGAAGGGTACCAAAGCATGTTTAAACTTCAGCGGAATTCTGAGAACAATGTAAGAGTTCCGAAGCATTTTTAAACTTCACCGGAATTTGGAGAACAATCGAAAGGTTCCGAAGCATTTTTAAAAGTCAGCGGAATTCCGAGAACAATGGAAGAGTTGTGAAGCATTTTTAAACGTCAGCGGAATACCAGAACAATGGAAGAGTTCTGAAGCATTTTTAAACGTCAGCGGATTTTGAAAACAATGGAAGATTTCCGAAGCATTTTTAAACGTCAGCGGAATTCTGCGAACACTGGAAGAGTTCCGAAGCATTTTTAAACTTCAGCGGAATTTGGAGAACAATGGAAGAGTTCCGAAGCATTCTTAAACTTCAGCGGATTTCCGAAAACAATGGAAGAGTTCCGAATCATTTTTAAATGTCAGCGGAATTCCGAGAACAATAGAAGAGTTGTGAAGCATTTTTAAGCGTCAGCGGAATTCCGACAACAATGGAAGAGTTCCGAAGCATTTTTAAAAGTCAGCGGAATTCTGAGAACAATAGAAGAGTTGTGAAGCATTTTTAAGCGTCAGCGGAATTCCGAGAACAATGGAAGAATTCCGAAGCATTTTTAAACTTCAAAACTTCAGCAGAATTCCGAGAACAATGGAAGACTTCCGAAGCATTCTTAAACTTCAGCGGAATTCCGAGAACAATGGAAGAGTTCCGAAGCATTTTTAAAAGTCAGTGGAATTCCGAGAACAATGGAAGAGTTCCGAAGCATTTTTAAACTTCAGCAGAATTCCTGGATCAATGGAAGAGTTCCGAAACATTTTTAAAAGTCAGCAGAACTCCGAGAACAATAGAAGGGTACCAAAGCATGTTTAAACTTCAGCGGAATTCTGAGAACAATGTAAGAGTTCCGAAGCATTTTTAAACTTCACCGGAATTCCGAGAACAATGGAAGAGTTCCGAAGCATTTTTAAACGTCAGCGGAATTCCGAGAACAATGGAAGAGTTCTGAAGCATTTTTAAACATCAGCGGAATTTTGAAAACAATGGAAGATTTCCGAAGCATTTTTAAACGTCAGCGGAATTCTGCGAACACTGGAAGAGTTCCGAAGCATTTTTAAACTTCAGCTGAATTTGGAGAACAATCGAAGAGTTCCGAAGCATTTTTAAATGTCAGCGGAATTCCGAGAACACTGGAAGAGTTCCGAAGCATTTTTAAACTTCAGCGGAATTTGGAGAACAATCGAAGAGTTCCGAAGCATTTTTAAAAGTCAGCGGAATTCCGAGAACAATGGAAGAGTTGTGAAGCATTTTTAAACGTCAGCGGAATACCAGAACAATGGAAGAGTTCTGAAGCATTTTTAAAAGTCAGCAGAACTCCGAGAACAATAGAAGGGTACCAAAGCATGTTTAAACTTCAGCGGAATTCTGAGAACAATGTAAGAGTTCCGAAGCATTTTTAAACTTCACCGGAATTTGGAGAACAATCGAAAGGTTCCGAAGCATTTTTAAAAGTCAGCGGAATTCCGAGAACAATGGAAGAGTTGTGAAGCATTTTTAAACGTCAGCGGAATACCAGAACAATGGAAGAGTTCTGAAGCATATTTAAACGTCAGCGGATTTTGAAAACAATGGAAGATTTCCGAAGCATTTTTAAACGTCAGCGGAATTCTGCGAACACTGGAAGAGTTCCGAAGCATTTTTAAACTTCAGCGGAATTTGGAGAACAATCGAAGAGTTCCGAAGCAATTTTAAAAGTCAGCGGAATTCCGAGAACAATGGAAGAGTTGTGAAGCATTTTTAAACGTCAGTGGAATTCCAAGAACAAAGGAAGAGTTCCGAAGCATTTTTAAACGTCAGCGGATTTTGAAAACAATGGAAGATTTCCGAAGCATTTTTAAACGTCAGCGGAATTGGGAGAACAATCGAAGAGTTCCGAAGCATTTTTAAACTTCAACGGAATTTGGAGAACAATCGAAGAGTTCCGAAGCAATTTTAAAAGTCAGCAGAATTCCGAGAACAATGGAAGAGTTGTGAAGCATTTTTAAACGTCAGTGGAATTCCAAGAACAATGGAAGAGTTCCGAAGCATTTTTAAATGTCAGCAGAATTCTGAGAACAATGGAAGAGTTCCGAAGCATTTTTAAACGTCAGCGGAATTCCAAGAACAATGGAAGAGTTCTGAAGCCTTTTTAAATGTCAGCGGAATTCCGAGAACAATGGAAGAGTTCCGAAGCATTTTTAAACTTCAGCAGAATTCCGAGAATAATGGAAGAGTTCCGAAGCATTCTTAAACTTCAGCGGAATTCCGAAAACAATGGAAGAGTTCCGAAGCATTTTTAAATGTCAGCGGAATTCCGAGAACAATAGAAGAGTTGTGAAGCATTTTTAAGCGTCAGCGGAATTCCGAGAACAATGGAAGTTCCGAAGCATTTTTAAACTTCAGCAGAATTCCGAGAACAATGGAAGAGTTCCGAAGCATTTTTAAACTTCAGCAGAATTCCGAGAACAATGGAAGAGTTCCGAAGCATTCTTAAACTTCAGCGGATTTCCGAAAACAATGGAAGAGTTCCGAATCATTTTTAAATGTCAGCGGAATTCCGAGAACAATAGAAGAGTTGTGAAGCATTTTTAAGCGTCAGCGGAATTCCGACAACAATGGAAGAGTTCCGAAGCATTTTTAAAAGTCAGCGGAATTCTGAGAACAATAGAAGAGTTGTGAAGCATTTTTAAGCGTCAGCGGAATTCCGAGAACAATGGAAGAATTCCGAAGCATTTTTAAACTTCAAAACTTCAGCAGAATTCCGAGAACAATGGAAGACTTCCGAAGCATTCTTAAACTTCAGCGGAATTCCGAGAACAATGGAAGAGTTCCGAAGCATTTTTAAAAGTCAGCGGAATTCCGAGAACAATGGAAGAGTTCCGAAGCATTTTTAAACTTCAGCAGAATTCCTGGATCAATGGAAGAGTTCCGAAACATTTTTAAAAGTCAGCAGAACTCCGAGAACAATAGAAGGGTACCAAAGCATGTTTAAACTTCAGCGGAATTCTGAGAACAATGTAAGAGTTCCGAAGCATTTTTAAACTTCACCGGAATTCCGAGAACAATGGAAGAGTTCCGAAGCATTTTTAAATGTCAGCGGAATTCCGAGAACAATGGAAGAGTTGTGAAGCATTTTTAAACGTCAGCGGAATACCAGAACAATGGAAGAGTTCCGAAGCATTTTTAAATGTCAGCGGAATTCCGAGAACAATGGAAGAGTTCTGAAGCATTTTTAAACGTCAGCGGATTTTGAAAACAATGGAAGATTTCCGAAGCATTTTTAAACGTCAGCGGAATTCTGCGAACACTGGAAGAGTTCCGAAGCATTTTTAAACTTCAGCAGAATTCTGAGAACAATGGAAGAGTTCTGAAGCATTCTTAAACTTCAGTGGAATTCCGAGAACAATGGAACAGTTTTGAAGCAATTTTAAGCGTCAGCGGAATTCCGACAACAATGGAAGAGTTCCGAAGCATTTTTAAAAGTCAGCGGAATTCTGAGAACAATAGAAGAGTTGTGAAGCATTTTTAAGCGTCAGCGGAATTTCGAGAACAATGGAAGAATTCCGAAGCATTTTTAAACTTCAAAACTTCAGAAGAATTCCGAGAACAATGGAAGAGTTCCGAAGCATTCTTAAACTTCAGCGGAATTCCGAGAACAATGGAAGAGTTCCGAAGCATTTTTAAAGGTCAGCGGAATTCCGAGAACAATGGAAGAGTTCCGAAGCATTTTTAAACATCAGCAGAATTCCTGGATCAATGGAAGAGTTCCGAATCATTTTTAAAAGTCAGCAGAATTCCGAGAACAATAGAAGGGTACCAAAGCATGTTTAAACTTCAGCGGAATTCTGAGAACAATGTAAGAGTTCCGAAGCATTTTTAAACTTCACCAGAATTCCGAGAACAATGGAAGAGTTCCGAAGCATTTTTAAACGTCAGCGGAATTCCGAGAACAATGGAAGAGTTCCGAAGCATTTTTAAACTTCACCGGAATTTCGAGAACAATGGAAGAGTTCCGAAGCATTTTTAAACGTCAGCGGAATTCTGAGAACAATGGAAGAGTTCTGAAGCATTTTTAAACATCAGCGGAATTTTGAAAACAATGGAAGATTTCCGAAGCATTTTTAAACGTCAGCGGAATTCTGCGAACACTGGAAGAGTTCCGAAGCATTTTTAAACTTCAGCTGAATTTGGAGAACAATCGAAGAGTTCCGAAGCATTTTTAAATGTCAGCGGAATTCCGAGAACACTGGAAGAGTTCCGAAGCATTTTTAAACTTCAGCGGAATTTGGAGAACAATCGAAGAGTTCCGAAGCATTTTTAAAAGTCAGCGGAATTCCGAGAACAATGGAAGAGTTGTGAAGCATTTTTAAACGTCAGCGGAATTCCGAGAACAATGGAAGAGTTCCGAAGCATTTTTAAACTTCAGCAGAATTCCTGGATCAATGGAAGAGTTCCGAAACATTTTTAAAAGTCAGCAGAACTCCGAGAACAATAGAAGGGTACCAAAGCATGTTTAAACTTCAGCGGAATTCTGAGAACAATGTAAGAGTTCCGAAGCATTTTTAAACTTCACCGGAATTCCGAGAACAATGGAAGAGTTCCGAAGCATTTTTAAACGTCAGCGGAATTCCGAGAACAATGGAAGAGTTCTGAAGCATTTTTAAACGTCAGCGGAATTTTGAAAACAATGGAAGATTTCCGAAGCATTTTTAAACGTCAGCGGAATTCTGCGAACACTGGAAGAGTTCCGAAGCATTTTTAAACTTCAGCGGAATTTGGAGAACAATCGAAGAGTTCCGAAGCATTTTTAAAAGTCAGCGGAATTCCGAGAACACTGGAAGAATCCCGAAGCATTTTTAAACTTCAGCGGAATTTGGAGAACAATCGAAGAGTTCCGAAGCATTTTTAAAAGTCAGCGGAATTCCGAGAACAATGGAAGAGTTGTGAAGCATTTTTAAACGTCAGCGGAATACCAGAACAATGGAAGAGTTCTGAAGCATTTTTAAACGTCAGCGGATTTTGAAAACAATGGAAGATTTCCGAAGCATTTTTAAACGTCAGCGGAATTCTGCGAACACTGGAAGAGTTCCGAAGCATTTTTAAACTTCAGCGGAATTTGGAGAACAATGGAAGAGTTCCGAAGCATTCTTAAACTTCAGCGGATTTCCGAAAACAATGGAAGAGTTCCGAATCATTTTTAAATGTCAGCGGAATTCCGAGAACAATAGAAGAGTTGTGAAGCATTTTTAAGCGTCAGCGGAATTCCGACAACAATGGAAGAGTTCCGAAGCATTTTTAAAAGTCAGCGGAATTCTGAGAACAATAGAAGAGTTGTGAAGCATTTTTAAGCGTCAGCGGAATTCCGAGAACAATGGAAGAATTCCGAAGCATTTTTAAACTTCAAAACTTCAGCAGAATTCCGAGAACAATGGAAGACTTCCGAAGCATTCTTAAACTTCAGCGGAATTCCGAGAACAATGGAAGAGTTCCGAAGCATTTTTAAAAGTCAGCGGAATTCCGAGAACAATGGAAGAGTTCCGAAGCATTTTTAAACTTCAGCAGAATTCCTGGATCAATGGAAGAGTTCCGAAACATTTTTAAAAGTCAGCAGAACTCCGAGAACAATAGAAGGGTACCAAAGCATGTTTAAACTTCAGCGGAATTCTGAGAACAATGTAAGAGTTCCGAAGCATTTTTAAACTTCACCGGAATTCCGAGAACAATGGAAGAGTTCCGAAGCATTTTTAAACGTCAGCGGAATTCCGAGAACAATGGAAGAGTTCTGAAGCATTTTTAAACATCAGCGGAATTTTGAAAACAATGGAAGATTTCCGAAGCATTTTTAAACGTCAGCGGAATTCTGCGAACACTGGAAGAGTTCCGAAGCATTTTTAAACTTCAGCTGAATTTGGAGAACAATCGAAGAGTTCCGAAGCATTTTTAAATGTCAGCGGAATTCCGAGAACACTGGAAGAGTTCCGAAGCATTTTTAAACTTCAGCGGAATTTGGAGAACAATCGAAGAGTTCCGAAGCATTTTTAAAAGTCAGCGGAATTCCGAGAACAATGGAAGAGTTGTGAAGCATTTTTAAACGTCAGCGGAATTCCGAGAACAATGGAAGAGTTCCGAAGCATTTTTAAACTTCAGCAGAATTCCTGGATCAATGGAAGAGTTCCGAAACATTTTTAAAAGTCAGCAGAACTCCGAGAACAATAGAAGGGTACCAAAGCATGTTTAAACTTCAGCGGAATTCTGAGAACAATGTAAGAGTTCCGAAGCATTTTTAAACTTCACCGGAATTCCGAGAACAATGGAAGAGTTCCGAAGCATTTTTAAACGTCAGCGGAATTCCGAGAACAATGGAAGAGTTCTGAAGCATTTTTAAACGTCAGCGGAATTTTGAAAACAATGGAAGATTTCCGAAGCATTTTTAAACGTCAGCGGAATTCTGCGAACACTGGAAGAGTTCCGAAGCATTTTTAAACTTCAGCGGAATTTGGAGAACAATCGAAGAGTTCCGAAGCATTTTTAAAAGTCAGCGGAATTCCGAGAACACTGGAAGAATCCCGAAGCATTTTTAAACTTCAGCGGAATTTGGAGAACAATCGAAGAGTTCCGAAGCATTTTTAAAAGTCAGCGGAATTCCGAGAACAATGGAAGAGTTCTGAAGCATTTTTAAACGTCAGCGGAATACCAGAACAATGGAAGAGTTCCGAATCATTTTTAAATGTCAGCGGAATTCCGAGAACAATGGAAGAGTTCTGAAGCATTTTTAAACGTCAGCGGATTTTGAAAACAATGGAAGATTTCCGAAGCATTTTTAAACGTCAGCGGAATTCTGCGAACACTGGAAGAGTTCCGAAGCATTTTTAAACTTCAGCGGAATTTGGAGAACAATCGAAGAGTTCCGAAGCATTTTTAAAAGTCAGCGGAATTCCGAGAACAATGGAAGAGTTGTGAAGCATTTTTAAACGTCAGCGGAATTCCGAGAACAATGGAAGAGTTCCGAAGCATTTTTAAACTTCAGCAGAATTCCTGGATCAATGGAAGAGTTCCGAAACATTTTTAAAAGTCAGCAGAACTCCGAGAACAATAGAAGGGTACCAAAGCATGTTTAAACTTCAGCGGAATTCTGAGAACAATGTAAGAGTTCCGAAGCATTTTTAAACTTCACCGGAATTTGGAGAACAATCGAAAGGTTCCGAAGCATTTTTAAAAGTCAGCGGAATTCCGAGAACAATGGAAGAGTTGTGAAGCATTTTTAAACGTCAGCGGAATACCAGAACAATGGAAGAGTTCTGAAGCATTTTTAAACGTCAGCGGATTTTGAAAACAATGGAAGATTTCCGAAGCATTTTTAAACGTCAGCGGAATTCTGCGAACACTGGAAGAGTTCCGAAGCATTTTTAAACTTCAGCGGAATTTGGAGAACAATGGAAGAGTTCCGAAGCATTCTTAAACTTCAGCGGATTTCCGAAAACAATGGAAGAGTTCCGAATCATTTTTAAATGTCAGCGGAATTCCGAGAACAATAGAAGAGTTGTGAAGCATTTTTAAGCGTCAGCGGAATTCCGACAACAATGGAAGAGTTCCGAAGCATTTTTAAAAGTCAGCGGAATTCTGAGAACAATAGAAGAGTTGTGAAGCATTTTTAAGCGTCAGCGGAATTCCGAGAACAATGGAAGAATTCCGAAGCATTTTTAAACTTCAAAACTTCAGCAGAATTCCGAGAACAATGGAAGACTTCCGAAGCATTCTTAAACTTCAGCGGAATTCCGAGAACAATGGAAGAGTTCCGAAGCATTTTTAAAAGTCAGTGGAATTCCGAGAACAATGGAAGAGTTCCGAAGCATTTTTAAACTTCAGCAGAATTCCTGGATCAATGGAAGAGTTCCGAAACATTTTTAAAAGTCAGCAGAACTCCGAGAACAATAGAAGGGTACCAAAGCATGTTTAAACTTCAGCGGAATTCTGAGAACAATGTAAGAGTTCCGAAGCATTTTTAAACTTCACCGGAATTCCGAGAACAATGGAAGAGTTCCGAAGCATTTTTAAACGTCAGCGGAATTCCGAGAACAATGGAAGAGTTCTGAAGCATTTTTAAACATCAGCGGAATTTTGAAAACAATGGAAGATTTCCGAAGCATTTTTAAACGTCAGCGGAATTCTGCGAACACTGGAAGAGTTCCGAAGCATTTTTAAACTTCAGCTGAATTTGGAGAACAATCGAAGAGTTCCGAAGCATTTTTAAATGTCAGCGGAATTCCGAGAACACTGGAAGAGTTCCGAAGCATTTTTAAACTTCAGCGGAATTTGGAGAACAATCGAAGAGTTCCGAAGCATTTTTAAAAGTCAGCGGAATTCCGAGAACAATGGAAGAGTTGTGAAGCATTTTTAAACGTCAGCGGAATACCAGAACAATGGAAGAGTTCTGAAGCATTTTTAAAAGTCAGCAGAACTCCGAGAACAATAGAAGGGTACCAAAGCATGTTTAAACTTCAGCGGAATTCTGAGAACAATGTAAGAGTTCCGAAGCATTTTTAAACTTCACCGGAATTTGGAGAACAATCGAAAGGTTCCGAAGCATTTTTAAAAGTCAGCGGAATTCCGAGAACAATGGAAGAGTTGTGAAGCATTTTTAAACGTCAGCGGAATACCAGAACAATGGAAGAGTTCTGAAGCATATTTAAACGTCAGCGGATTTTGAAAACAATGGAAGATTTCCGAAGCATTTTTAAACGTCAGCGGAATTCTGCGAACACTGGAAGAGTTCCGAAGCATTTTTAAACTTCAGCGGAATTTGGAGAACAATCGAAGAGTTCCGAAGCAATTTTAAAAGTCAGCGGAATTCCGAGAACAATGGAAGAGTTGTGAAGCATTTTTAAACGTCAGTGGAATTCCAAGAACAAAGGAAGAGTTCCGAAGCATTTTTAAACGTCAGCGGATTTTGAAAACAATGGAAGATTTCCGAAGCATTTTTAAACGTCAGCGGAATTGGGAGAACAATCGAAGAGTTCCGAAGCATTTTTAAACTTCAACGGAATTTGGAGAACAATCGAAGAGTTCCGAAGCAATTTTAAAAGTCAGCAGAATTCCGAGAACAATGGAAGAGTTGTGAAGCATTTTTAAACGTCAGTGGAATTCCAAGAACAATGGAAGAGTTCCGAAGCATTTTTAAATGTCAGCAGAATTCTGAGAACAATGGAAGAGTTCCGAAGCATTTTTAAACGTCAGCGGAATTCCAAGAACAATGGAAGAGTTCTGAAGCCTTTTTAAATGTCAGCGGAATTCCGAGAACAATGGAAGAGTTCCGAAGCATTTTTAAACTTCAGCAGAATTCCGAGAATAATGGAAGAGTTCCGAAGCATTCTTAAACTTCAGCGGAATTCCGAAAACAATGGAAGAGTTCCGAAGCATTTTTAAATGTCAGCGGAATTCCGAGAACAATAGAAGAGTTGTGAAGCATTTTTAAGCGTCAGCGGAATTCCGAGAACAATGGAAGTTCCGAAGCATTTTTAAACTTCAGCAGAATTCCGAGAACAATGGAAGAGTTCCGAAGCATTTTTAAACTTCAGCAGAATTCCGAGAACAATGGAAGAGTTCCGAAGCATTCTTAAACTTCAGCGGATTTCCGAAAACAATGGAAGAGTTCCGAATCATTTTTAAATGTCAGCGGAATTCCGAGAACAATAGAAGAGTTGTGAAGCATTTTTAAGCGTCAGCGGAATTCCGACAACAATGGAAGAGTTCCGAAGCATTTTTAAAAGTCAGCGGAATTCTGAGAACAATAGAAGAGTTGTGAAGCATTTTTAAGCGTCAGCGGAATTCCGAGAACAATGGAAGAATTCCGAAGCATTTTTAAACTTCAAAACTTCAGCAGAATTCCGAGAACAATGGAAGACTTCCGAAGCATTCTTAAACTTCAGCGGAATTCCGAGAACAATGGAAGAGTTCCGAAGCATTTTTAAAAGTCAGCGGAATTCCGAGAACAATGGAAGAGTTCCGAAGCATTTTTAAACTTCAGCAGAATTCCTGGATCAATGGAAGAGTTCCGAAACATTTTTAAAAGTCAGCAGAACTCCGAGAACAATAGAAGGGTACCAAAGCATGTTTAAACTTCAGCGGAATTCTGAGAACAATGTAAGAGTTCCGAAGCATTTTTAAACTTCACCGGAATTCCGAGAACAATGGAAGAGTTCCGAAGCATTTTTAAACGTCAGCGGAATTCCGAGAACAA
The DNA here is from genome assembly GCF_046119375.1 of Phyllobates terribilis. Lineage (NCBI taxonomy): Eukaryota > Metazoa > Chordata > Amphibia > Anura > Dendrobatidae > Phyllobates > Phyllobates terribilis. Next base: position 5,249,632 of record NW_027362788.1, on the reverse strand, counting down.
TGGAAGAGTTCTGAAGCATTTTTAAACATCAGCGGAATTTTGAAAACAATGGAAGATTTCCGAAGCATTTTTAAACGTCAGCGGAATTCTGCGAACACTGGAAGAGTTCCGAAGCATTTTTAAACTTCAGCTGAATTTGGAGAACAATCGAAGAGTTCCGAAGCATTTTTAAATGTCAGCGGAATTCCGAGAACACTGGAAGAGTTCCGAAGCATTTTTAAACTTCAGCGGAATTTGGAGAACAATCGAAGAGTTCCGAAGCATTTTTAAAAGTCAGCGGAATTCCGAGAACAATGGAAGAGTTGTGAAGCATTTTTAAACGTCAGCGGAATTCCGAGAACAATGGAAGAGTTCCGAAGCATTTTTAAACTTCAGCAGAATTCCTGGATCAATGGAAGAGTTCCGAAACATTTTTAAAAGTCAGCAGAACTCCGAGAACAATAGAAGGGTACCAAAGCATGTTTAAACTTCAGCGGAATTCTGAGAACAATGTAAGAGTTCCGAAGCATTTTTAAACTTCACCGGAATTCCGAGAACAATGGAAGAGTTCCGAAGCATTTTTAAACGTCAGCGGAATTCCGAGAACAATGGAAGAGTTCTGAAGCATTTTTAAACGTCAGCGGAATTTTGAAAACAATGGAAGATTTCCGAAGCATTTTTAAACGTCAGCGGAATTCTGCGAACACTGGAAGAGTTCCGAAGCATTTTTAAACTTCAGCGGAATTTGGAGAACAATCGAAGAGTTCCGAAGCATTTTTAAAAGTCAGCGGAATTCCGAGAACACTGGAAGAATCCCGAAGCATTTTTAAACTTCAGCGGAATTTGGAGAACAATCGAAGAGTTCCGAAGCATTTTTAAAAGTCAGCGGAATTCCGAGAACAATGGAAGAGTTCTGAAGCATTTTTAAACGTCAGCGGAATACCAGAACAATGGAAGAGTTCCGAATCATTTTTAAATGTCAGCGGAATTCCGAGAACAATGGAAGAGTTCTGAAGCATTTTTAAACGTCAGCGGATTTTGAAAACAATGGAAGATTTCCGAAGCATTTTTAAACGTCAGCGGAATTCTGCGAACACTGGAAGAGTTCCGAAGCATTTTTAAACTTCAGCGGAATTTGGAGAACAATCGAAGAGTTCCGAAGCATTTTTAAAAGTCAGCGGAATTCCGAGAACAATGGAAGAGTTGTGAAGCATTTTTAAACGTCAGCGGAATTCCGAGAACAATGGAAGAGTTCCGAAGCATTTTTAAACTTCAGCAGAATTCCTGGATCAATGGAAGAGTTCCGAAACATTTTTAAAAGTCAGCAGAACTCCGAGAACAATAGAAGGGTACCAAAGCATGTTTAAACTTCAGCGGAATTCTGAGAACAATGTAAGAGTTCCGAAGCATTTTTAAACTTCACCGGAATTTGGAGAACAATCGAAAGGTTCCGAAGCATTTTTAAAAGTCAGCGGAATTCCGAGAACAATGGAAGAGTTGTGAAGCATTTTTAAACGTCAGCGGAATACCAGAACAATGGAAGAGTTCTGAAGCATTTTTAAACGTCAGCGGATTTTGAAAACAATGGAAGATTTCCGAAGCATTTTTAAACGTCAGCGGAATTCTGCGAACACTGGAAGAGTTCCGAAGCATTTTTAAACTTCAGCGGAATTTGGAGAACAATCGAAGAGTTCCGAAGCAATTTTAAAAGTCAGCGGAATTCCGAGAACAATGGAAGAGTTGTGAAGCATTTTTAAACGTCAGTGGAATTCCAAGAACAAAGGAAGAGTTCCGAAGCATTTTTAAACGTCAGCGGATTTTGAAAACAATGGAAGATTTCCGAAGCATTTTTAAACGTCAGCGGAATTGGGAGAACAATCGAAGAGTTCCGAAGCATTTTTAAACTTCAACGGAATTTGGAGAACAATCGAAGAGTTCCGAAGCAATTTTAAAAGTCAGCGGAATTCCGAGAACAATGGAAGAGTTGTGAAGCATTTTTAAACGTCAGTGGAATTCCAAGAACAATGGAAGAGTTCCGAAGCATTTTTAAATGTCAGCAGAATTCTGAGAACAATGGAAGAGTTCCGAAGCATTTTTAAACGTCAGCGGAATTCCAAGAACAATGGAAGAGTTCTGAAGCCTTTTTAAATGTCAGCGGAATTCCGAGAACAATGGAAGAGTTCCGAAGCATTTTTAAACTTCAGCAGAATTCCGAGAATAATGGAAGAGTTCCGAAGCATTCTTAAACTTCAGCGGAATTCCGAAAACAATGGAAGAGTTCCGAAGCATTTTTAAATGTCAGCGGAATTCCGAGAACAATAGAAGAGTTGTGAAGCATTTTTAAGCGTCAGCGGAATTCCGAGAACAATGGAAGTTCCGAAGCATTTTTAAACTTCAGCAGAATTCCGAGAACAATGGAAGAGTTCCGAAGCATTTTTAAACTTCAGCAGAATTCCGAGAACAATGGAAGAGTTCCGAAGCATTCTTAAACTTCAGCGGATTTCCGAAAACAATGGAAGAGTTCCGAATCATTTTTAAATGTCAGCGGAATTCCGAGAACAATAGAAGAGTTGTGAAGCATTTTTAAGCGTCAGCGGAATTCCGACAACAATGGAAGAGTTCCGAAGCATTTTTAAAAGTCAGCGGAATTCTGAGAACAATAGAAGAGTTGTGAAGCATTTTTAAGTGGCAGAGGAATTCCGAGAACAATGGAAGAATTCCGAAGCATTTTTAAACTTCAAAACTTCAGCAGAATTCCGAGAACAATGGAAGACTTCCGAAGCATTCTTAAACTTCAGCGGAATTCCGAGAACAATGGAAGAGTTCCGAAGCATTTTTAAAAGTCAGCGGAATTCCGAGAACAATGGAAGAGTTCCGAAGCATTTTTAAACTTCAGCAGAATTCCTGGATCAATGGAAGAGTTCCGAAACATTTTTAAAAGTCAGCAGAACTCCGAGAACAATAGAAGGGTACCAAAGCATGTTTAAACTTCAGCGGAATTCTGAGAACAATGTAAGAGTTCCGAAGCATTTTTAAACTTCACCGGAATTCCGAGAACAATGGAAGAGTTCCGAAGCATTTTTAAACGTCAGCGGAATTCCGAGAACAATGGAAGAGTTCTGAAGCATTTTTAAACGTCAGCGGAATTTTGAAAACAATGGAAGATTTCCGAAGCATTTTTAAACGTCAGCGGAATTCTGCGAACACTGGAAGAGTTCCGAAGCATTTTTAAACTTCAGCGGAATTTGGAGAACAATCGAAGAGTTCCGAAGCATTTTTAAAAGTCAGCGGAATTCCGAGAACACTGGAAGAATTCCGAAGCATTTTTAAACTTCAGCGGAATTTTGAGAACAATCGAAGAGTTCCGAAGCATTTTTAAAAGTCAGCGGAATTCCGAGAACAATGGAAGAGTTGTGAAGCATTTTTAAACGTCAGCGGAATACCAGAACAATGGAAGAGTTCCGAAGCATTTTTAAATGTCAGCGGAATTCCGAGAACAATGGAAGAGTTCTGAAGCATTTTTAAACGTCAGCGCATTTTGAAAACAATGGAAGATTTCCGAAGCATTTTTAAACGTCAGCGGAATTCTGCGAACACTGGAAGAGTTCCGAAGCATTTTTAAACTTCAGCAGAATTCTGAGAACAATGGAAGAGTTCTGAAGCATTCTTAAACTTCAGTGGAATTCCGAGAACAATGGAACAGTTTTGAAGCAATTTTAAGCGTCAGCGGAATTCAGACAACAATGGAAGAGTTCCGAAGCATTTTTAAAAGTCAGCGGAATTCTGAGAACAATAGAAGAGTTGTGAAGCATTTTTAAGCGTCAGCGGAATTTCGAGAACAATGGAAGAATTCCGAAGCATTTTTAAACTTCAAAACTTCAGAAGAATTCCGAGAACAATGGAAGAGTTCCGAAGCATTCTTAAACTTCAGCGGAATTCCGAGAACAATGGAAGAGTTCCGAAGCATTTTTAAAGGTCAGCGGAATTCCGAGATCAATGGAAGAGTTCCGAAGCATTTTTAAACATCAGCAGAATTACTGGATCAATGGAAGAGTTCCGAATCATTTTTAAAAGTCAGCAGAATTCCGAGAACAATAGAAGGGTACCAAAGCATGTTTAAACTTCAGCGGAATTCTGAGAACAATGTAAGAGTTCCGAAGCATTTTTAAACTTCACCAGAATTCCTAGAACAATGGAAGAGTTCCGAAGCATTTTTAAACGTCAGCGGAATTCCGAGAACAATGGAAGAGTTCCGAAGCATTTTTAAACTTCACCGGAATTTCGAGAACAATGGAAGAGTTCCGAAGCATTTTTAAACGTCAGCGGAATTCCGAGAACAATGGAAGAGTTCTGAAGCATTTTTAAACATCAGCGGAATTTTGAAAACAATGGAAGATTTCCGAAGCATTTTTAAACGTCAGCGGAATTCTGCGAACACTGGAAGAGTTCCGAAGCATTTTTAAACTTCAGCTGAATTTGGAGAACAATCGAAGAGTTCCGAAGCATTTTTAAATGTCAGCGGAATTCCGAGAACACTGGAAGAGTTCCGAAGCATTTTTAAACTTCAGCGGAATTTGGAGAACAATCGAAGAGTTCCGAAGCATTTTTAAAAGTCAGCGGAATTCCGAGAACAATGGAAGAGTTGTGAAGCATTTTTAAACGTCAGCGGAATTCCGAGAACAATGGAAGAGTTCCGAAGCATTTTTAAACTTCAGCAGAATTCCTGGATCAATGGAAGAGTTCCGAAACATTTTTAAAAGTCAGCAGAACTCCGAGAACAATAGAAGGGTACCAAAGCATGTTTAAACTTCAGCGGAATTCTGAGAACAATGTAAGAGTTCCGAAGCATTTTTAAACTTCACCGGAATTCCGAGAACAATGGAAGAGTTCCGAAGCATTTTTAAACGTCAGCGGAATTCCGAGAACAATGGAAGAGTTCTGAAGCATTTTTAAACGTCAGCGGAATTTTGAAAACAATGGAAGATTTCCGAAGCATTTTTAAACGTCAGCGGAATTCTGCGAACACTGGAAGAGTTCCGAAGCATTTTTAAACTTCAGCGGAATTTGGAGAACAATCGAAGAGTTCCGAAGCATTTTTAAAAGTCAGCGGAATTCCGAGAACACTGGAAGAATCCCGAAGCATTTTTAAACTTCAGCGGAATTTGGAGAACAATCGAAGAGTTCCGAAGCATTTTTAAAAGTCAGCGGAATTCCGAGAACAATGGAAGAGTTCTGAAGCATTTTTAAACGTCAGCGGAATACCAGAACAATGGAAGAGTTCCGAATCATTTTTAAATGTCAGCGGAATTCCGAGAACAATGGAAGAGTTCTGAAGCATTTTTAAACGTCAGCGGATTTTGAAAACAATGGAAGATTTCCGAAGCATTTTTAAACGTCAGCGGAATTCTGCGAACACTGGAAGAGTTCCGAAGCATTTTTAAACTTCAGCGGAATTTGGAGAACAATCGAAGAGTTCCGAAGCAATTTTAAAAGTCAGCGGAATTCCGAGAACAATGGAAGAGTTGTGAAGCATTTTTAATCGTCAGTGGATTTCCAAGAACAAAGGAAGAGTTCCGAAGCATTTTTAAACGTCAGCGGATTTTGAAAACAATGGAAGATTTCCGAAGCATTTTTAAACGTCAGCGGAATTTGGAGAACAATCGAAGAGTTCCGAAGCATTTTTAAACTTCAACGGAATTTGGAGAACAATCGAAGAGTTCCGAAGCAATTTTAAAAGTCAGCGGAATTCCGAGAACAATGGAAGAGTTCTGAAGCATTTTTAAACGTCAGTGGAATTCCAAGAACAATGGAAGAGTTCCGAAGCATTTTTAAATGTCAGCGGAATTCCGAGAACAATAGAAGAGTTCCGAAGCATTTTTAAACTTCAGCAGAAATCCTGGATCAATGGAAGAGTTCCGAATCACTTTTAAAAGTCAGCAGAATTCCGAGAACAATAGAAGGGTACCAAAGCATGTTTAAACTTCAGCGGAATTCTGAGAACAATGTAAGAGTTCCGAAGCATTTTTAAACTTCACCAGAATTCCGAGAACAATGGAAGAATTCCGAAGCATTTTTAAAAGTCAGCGGAATTCCGAGAACAATGGAAGAGTTGTGAAGCATTTTTAAACGTCAGCGGAATTCCGAGAACAATGGAAGAGTTCCGAAGCATTTTTAAACTTCAGCAGAATTCCTGGATCAATGGAAGAGTTCCGAAACATTTTTAAAAGTCAGCAGAACTCCGAGAACAATAGAAGGGTACCAAAGCATGTTTAAACTTCAGCGGAATTCTGAGAACAATGTAAGAGTTCCGAAGCATTTTTAAACTTCACCGGAATTTGGAGAACAATCGAAGAGTTCCGAAGCATTTTTAAAAGTCAGCGGAATTCCGAGAACACTGGAAGAATTCCGAAGCATTTTTAAACTTCAGCGGAATTTGGAGAACAATCGAAGAGTTCCGAAGCATTTTTAAAAGTCAGCGGAATTCCGAGAACAATGGAAGAGTTGTGAAGCATTTTTAAACGTCAGCGGAATACCAGAACAATGGAAGATTTCCGAAGCATTTTTAAACGTCAGCGGAATTCTGCGAACACTGGAAGAGTTCCGAAGCATTTTTAAACTTCAGCAGAATTCTGAGAACAATGGAAGAGTTCTGAAGCATTCCTAAACTTCAGTGGAATTCCGAGAACAATGGAACAGTTTTGAACCAATTTTAAGCGTCAGCGGAATTCCGACAACAATGGAAGAGTTCCGAAGCATTTTTAAAAGTCAGCGGAATTCTGAGAACAATAGAAGAGTTGTGAAGCATTTTTAAGCGTCAGCGGAATTCCGAGAACAATGGAAGAATTCCGAAGCATTTTTAAACTTCAAAACTTCAGAAGAATTCCGAGAACAATGGAAGAGTTCCGAAGTATTCTTAAACTTCAGCGGAATTCCGAGAACAATGGAAGAGTTCCGAAGCATTTTTAAAGGTCAGCGGAATTCCGAGAACAATGGAAGAGTTCCGAAGCATTTTTAAACATCAGCAGAATTCCTGGATCAATGGAAGAGTTCCGAATCATTTTTAAAAGTCAGCAGAATTCCGAGAACAATAGAAGGGTACCAAAGCATGTTTAAACTTCAGCGGAATTCTGAGAACAATGTAAGAGTTCCGAAGCATTTTTAAACTTCACCAGAATTCCGAGAACAATGGAAGAGTTCCGAAGCATTTTTAAACGTCAGCGGAATTCCGAGAACAATGGAAGAGTTCCGAAGCATTTTTAAACTTCACCGGAATTTCGAGAACAATGGAAGAGTTCCGAAGCATTTTTAAACGTCAGCGGAATTCCGAGAACAATGGAAGAGTTCTGAAGCATTTTTAAACATCAGCGGAATTTTGAAAACAATGGAAGATTTCCGAAGCATTTTTAAACTTCAGCGGAATTCTGCGAACACTGGAAGAGTTCCGAAGCATTTTTAAACTTCAGCGGAATTTGGAGAACAATCGAAGAGTTCCGAAGCATTTTTAAAAGTCAGCGGAATTCCGAGAACACTGGAAGAATCCCGAAGCATTTTTAAACTTCAAAACTTCAGAAGAATTCCGAGAACAATGGAAGAGTTCCGAAGCATTCTTAAACTTCAGCGGAATTCCGAGAACAATGGAAGAGTTCCGAAGCATTTTTAAACGTCAGCGGATTTTGAAAACAATGGAAGATTTCCGAAGCATTTTTAAACGTCAGCGGAATTCTGCGAACACTGGAAGAGTTCCGAAGCATTTTTAAACTTCAGCAGAATTCTGAGAACAATGGAAGAGTTCTGAAGCATTCTTAAACTTCAGTGGAATTCTGAGAACAATGGAACAGTTTTGAAGCAATTTTAAGCGTCAGCGGAATTCCGACAACAATGGAAGAGTTCCGAAGCATTTTTAAAAGTCAGCGGAATTCTGAGAACAATAGAAGAGTTGTGAAGCATTTTTAAGCGTCAGCGGAATTCCGAGAACAATGGAAGAATTCCGAAGCATTTTTAAACTTCAAAACTTCAGAAGAATTCCGAGAACAATGGAAGAGTTCCGAAGCATTCTTAAACTTCAGCGGAATTCCGAGAACAATGGAAGAGTTCTGAAGCATTTTTAAACGTCAGCGGATTTTGAAAACAATGGAAGATTTCCGAAGCATTTTTAAACGTCAGCGGAATTCTGCGAACACTGGAAGAGTTCCGAAGCATTTTTAAACTTCAGCAGAATTCTGAGAACAATGGAAGAGTTCTGAAGCATTCTTAAACTTCAGTGGAATTCCGAGAACAATGGAACAGTTTTGAAGCAATTTTAAGCGTCAGCAGAACTCCGAGAACAATAGAAGGGTACCAAAGCATGTTTAAACTTCAGCGGAATTCTGAGAACAATGTAAGAGTTCCGAAGCATTTTTAAACTTCACCGGAATTCCGAGAACAATGGAAGAGTTCCGAAGCATTTTTAAATGTCAGCGGAATTCCGAGAACAATGGAAGAGTTCTGAAGCATTTTTAAACATCAGCGGAATTTTGAAAACAATGGAAGATTTCCGAAGCATTTTTAAACGTCAGCGGAATTCTGCGAACACTGGAAGAGTTCCGAAGCATTTTTAAACTTCACCAGAATTCCGAGAACAATGGAAGAGTTCCGAAGCATTTTTAAACTTCACCGGAATTCCGAGAACAATGGAAGAGTTCCGAAGCATTTTTAAACGTCAGCGGAATTCCGAGAACAATGGAAGAGTTCTGAAGCATTTTTAAACATCAGCGGAATTTTGAAAACAATGGAAGATTTCCGAAGCATTTTTAAATGTCAGCGGAATTCTGCGAACACTGGAAGAGTTCCGAAGCATTTTTAAACTTCAGCGGAATTTGGAGAACAATCGAAGAGTTCCGAAGCATTTTTAAAAGTCAGCGGAATTCCGAGAACACTGGAAGAGTTCCGAAGCATTTTTAAACTTCAGCGGAATTTGGAGAACAATCGAAGAGTTCCGAAGCATTTTTAAAAGTCAGCGGAATTCCGAGAACAATGGAAGAGTTGTGAAGCATTTTTAAACGTCAGCGGAATTCCGAGAACAATGGAAGAGTTCCGAAGCATTTTTAAACTTCAGCAGAATTCCTGGATCAATGGAAGAGTTCCGAAACATTTTTAAAAGTCAGCAGAACTCCGAGAACAATAGAAGGGTACCAAAGCATGTTTAAACTTCAGCGGAATTCTGAGAACAATGTAAGAGTTCCGAAGCATTTTTAAACTTCACCGGAATTTGGAGAACAATCGAAGAGTTCCGAAGCATTTTTAAAAGTCCGCGGAATTCCGAGAACACTGGAAGAATTCCGAAGCATTTTTAAACTTCAGCGGAATTTGGAGAACAATCGAAGAGTTCCGAAGCATTTTTAAAAGTCAGCGGAATTCCGAGAACAATGGAAGAGTTGTGAAGCATTTTTAAACGTCAGCGGAATACCAGAACAATGGAAGAGTTCCGAAGCATTTTTAAATGTCAGCGGAATTCCGAGAACAATGGAAGAGTTCTGAAGCATTTTTAAACGTCAGCGGATTTTGAAAACAATGGAAGATTTCCGAAGCATTTTTAAACGTCAGCGGAATTCTGCGAACACTGGAAGAGTTCCGAAGCATTTTTAAACTTCAGCAGAATTCTGAGAACAATGGAAGAGTTCTGAAGCATTCTTAAACTTCAGTGGAATTCCGAGAACAATGGAACAGTTTTGAAGCAATTTTAAGCGTCAGCAGAACTCCGAGAACAATAGAAGGGTACCAAAGCATGTTTTAACTTCAGCGGAATTCTGAGAACAATGTAAGAGTTCCGAAGCATTTTTAAACTTCACCGGAATTCCGAGAACAATGGAAGAGTTCCGAAGCATTTTTAAACGTCAGCGGAATTCCGAGAACAATGGAAGAGTTCTGAAGCATTTTTAAACGTCAGCGGAATTTTGAAAACAATGGAAGATTTCCGAAGCATTTTTAAACGTCAGCGGAATTCCGAGAACAATGGAAGAGTTCTGAAGCATTTTTAAACTTCAGCGGAATTTGGAGAACAATCGAAGAGTTCCGAAGCATTTTTAAACATCAGCAGAATTCCGAGATCAATGGAAGAGTTCCGAATCATTTTTAAAAGTCAGCAGAATTCCGAGAACAATAGAAGGGTACCAAAGCATGTTTAAACTTCAGCGGAATTCTGAGAACAATGTAAAAGTTCCGAAGCATTTTTAAACTTCACCAGAATTCCGAGAACAATGGAAGAGTTCCGAAGCATTTTTAAACGTCAGCGGAATTCCGAGAACAATGGAAGAGTTCCGAAGCATTTTTAAACTTCACCGGAATTCCGAGAACAATGGAAGAGTTCCGAAGCATTTTTAAAAGTCAGCGGATTTTGAAAACAATGGAAGATTTCCGAAGCATTTTTAAACGTCAGCGGAATTCTGCGAACACTGGAAGAGTTCCGAAGCATTTTTAAACTTCAGCGGAATTTGGAGAACAATCGAAGAGTTCCGAAGCAATTTTAAAAGTCAGCGGAATTCCGAGAACAATGGAAGAGTTGTGAAGCATTTTTAAACGTCAGTGGAATTCCAAGAACAATGGAAGAGTTCCGAAGCATTTTTAAATGTCAGCGGAATTCCGAGAACAATAGAAGAGTTCCGAAGCATTTTTAAACTTCAGCAGAATTCCTGGATCAATGGAAGAGTTCCGAAGCATTTTTAAAAGTCAGCAGAATTCCGAGAACAATAGAAGGGTACCAAAGCATGTTTAAACTTCAGCGGAATTCTGAGAACAATGTAAGAGTTCTGAAGCATTTTTAAACTTCACCGGAATTCTGCGAACACTGGAAGAGTTCCGAAGCATTTTTAAACTTCACCAGAATTCCGAGAACAATGGAAGAGTTCCGAAGCATTTTTAAACGTCAGCGGAATTCCGAGAACAATGGAAGAGTTCCGAAGCATTTTTAAACTTCACCGGAATTCCGAGAACAATGGAAGAGTTCCGAAGCATTTTTAAACTTCAGCGGAATTCCGAGAACAATGGAAGAGTTCCGAAGCATTTTTAAAGGTCAGCGGAATTCCGAGAACAATGGAAGAGTTCCGAAGCATTTTTAAAGGTCAGCGGAATTCCGAGAACAATGGAAGAGTTCCGAAGCATTTTTAAACATCAGCAGAATTCCTGGATCAATGGAAGAGTTCCGAATCATTTTTAAAAGTCAGCAGAATTCCGAGAACAATAGAAGGGTACCAAAGCATGTTTAAACTTCAGCGGAATTCTGAGAACAATGTAAGAGTTCCGAAGCATTTTTAAACTTCACCAGAATTCCGAGAACAATGGAAGAGTTCCGAAGCATTTTTAAACGTCAGCGGAATTCCGAGAACAATGGAAGAGTTCCGAAGCATTTTTAAACGTCAGCGGAATTCTGCGAACACTGGAAGAGTTCCGAAGCATTTTTAAACTTCTGCGGAATTTGGAGAACAATCGAAGAGTTCCGAAGCAATTTTAAAAGTCAGCGGAATTCCGAGAACAATGGAAGAGTTGTGAAGCATTTTTAAACGTCAGTGGAATTCCAAGAACAAAGGAAGAGTTCCGAAGCATTTTTAAACGTCAGCGGATTTTGAAAACAATGGAAGATTTCCGAAGCATTTTTAAACGTCAGCGGAATTTGGAGAACAATCGAAGAGTTCCGAAGCATTTTTAAACTTCAACGGAATTTGGAGAACAATCGAAGAGTTCCGAAGCAATTTTAAAAGTCAGCGGAATTCCGAGAACAATGGAAGAGTTGTGAAGCATTTTTAAACGTCAGTGGAATTCCAAGAACAATGGAAGAGTTCCGAAGCATTTTTAAATGTCAGTGGAATTCCTGGATCAATGGAAGAGTTCCGAAGCATTTTTAAAAGTCAGCAGAATTCCGAGAACAATAGAAGGGTACCAAAGCATGTTTAAACTTCAGCGGAATTCTGAGAACAATGTAAGAGTTCCGAAGCATTTTTAAACTTCACCGGAATTCCGAGAACAATGGAAGAGTTCCGAAGCATTTTTAAACGTCAGCGGAATTCCGAGAACAATGGAAGAGCTCTGAAGCATTTTTAAACATCAGCGGAATTTTGAAAACAATGGAAGATTTCCGAAGCATTTTTAAACGTCAGCGGAATTCTGCGAACACTGGAAGAGTTCCGAAGCATTTTTAAACTTCACCAGAATTCCGAGAACAATGGAAGAGTTCCGAAGCATTTTTAAACGTCAGCGGAATTCCGAGAACAATGGAAGAGTTCCGAAGCATTTTTAAACTTCACCGGAATTCCGAGAACAATGGAAGAGTTCCGAAGCATTTTTAAACGTCAGCGGAATTCCGAGAACAATGGAAGAGTTCTGAAGCATTTTTAAACATCAGCGGAATTTTGAAAACAATGGAAGATTTCCGAAGCATTTTTAAACGTCAGCGGAATTCTGCGAACACTGGAAGAGTTCCGAAGCATTTTTAAACTTCAGCGGAATTTGGAGAACAATCGAAGAGTTCCGAAGCATTTTTAAAAGTCAGCGGAATTCCGAGAACACTGGAAGAGTTCCGAAGCATTTTTAAACTTCAGCGGAATTTGGAGAACAATCGAAGAGTTCCGAAGCATTTTTAAAAGTCAGCGGAATTCCGAGAACAATGGAAGAGTTGTGAAGCATTTTTAAACGTCAGCGGAATTCCGAGAACAATGGAAGAGTTCCGAAGCATTTTTAAACTTCAGCAGAATTCCTGGATCAATGGAAGAGTTCCGAAACATTTTTAAAAGTCAGCAGAACTCCGAGAACAATAGAAGGGTACCAAAGCATGTTTAAACTTCAGCGGAATTCTGAGAACAATGTAAGAGTTCCGAAGCATTTTTAAACTTCACCGGAATTTGGAGAACAATCGAAGAGTTCCGAAGCATTTTTAAAAGTCAGCGGAATTCCGAGAACACTGGAAGAATTCCGAAGCATTTTTAAACTTCAGTGGAATTTGGAGAACAATCGAAGAGTTCCGAAGCATTTTTAAAAGTCAACGGAATTCCGAGAACAATGGAAGAGTTGAGAAGCATTTTTAAACGTCAGCGGAATACCAGAACAATGGAAGAGTTACGAAGCATTTTTAAATGTCAGCGGAATTTGGAGAACAATCGAAGAGTTCTGAAGCATTTTTAAAAGTCAGCGGAATTCCGAGAACAATGGAAGAGTTGTGAAGCATTTTTAAACGTCAGCGGAATTCCGACAACAATGGAAGAGTTCCGAAGCATTTTTAAAAGTCAGCGGAATTCTGAGAACAATAGAAGAGTTGTGAAGCATTTTTAAGCGTCAGCGGAATTCCGAGAACAATGGAAGAATTCCGAAGCATTTTTAAACTTCAAAACTTCAGAAGAATTCCGAGAACAATGGAAGAGTTCCGAAGCATTCTTAAACTTCAGCGGAATTCCGAGAACAATGGAAGAGTTCCGAAGCATTTTTAAAGGTCAGCGGAATTCCGAGAACAATGGAAGAGTTCCGAAGCATTTTTAAACATCAGCAGAATTCCTGGATCAATGGAAGAGTTCCGAATCATTTTTAAAAGTCAGCAGAATTCCGAGAACAATAGAAGGGTACCAAAGCATGTTTAAACTTCAGCGGAATTCCGAGAACAATGTAAGAGTTCCGAAGCATTTTTAAACTTCACCAGAATTCCGAGAACAATGGAAGAGTTCCGAAGCATTTTTAAACGTCAGCGGAATTCCGAGAACAATGGAAGAGTTCTGAAGCATTTTTAAACATCAGCGGAATTTTGAAAACAATGGAAGATTTCCGAAGCATTTTTAAACGTCAGCGGAATTCTGCGAACACTGGAAGAGTTCCGAAGCATTTTTAAACTTCAGCGGAATTTGGAGAACAATCGAAGAGTTCTGAAGCATTTTTAAAAGTCAGCGGAATTCCGAGAACAATGGAAGAGTTGTGAAGCATTTTTAAACGTCAGCGGAATTCCGAGAACAATGGAAGAGTTCCGAAGCATTTTTAAACTTCAGCAGAATTCCTGGATCAATGGAAGAGTTCCGAAACATTTTTAAAAGTCAGCAGAACTCCGAGAACAATAGAAGGGTACCAAAGCATGTTTAAACTTCAGCGGAATTCTGAGAACAATGTAAGAGTTCCGCAGCATTTTTAAACTTCACCGGAATTCCGAGAACAATGGAAGAGTTCCGAAGCATTTTTAAACGTCAGCGGAATTCCGAGAACAATGGAAGAGTTCTGAAGCATTTTTAAACGTCAGCGGAATTTTGAAAACAATGGAAGATTTCCGAAGCATTTTTAAACGTCAGCGGAATTCCGAGAACAATGGAAGAGTTCTGAAGCATTTTTAAACTTCAGCGGAATTTGGAGAACAATCGAAGAGTTCCGAAGCATTTTTAAAAGTCAGCGGAATTCTGAGAACAATAGAAGAGTTGTGAAGCATTTTTAAGCGTCAGCGGAATTCCGAGAACAATGGAAGAATTCCAAAGCATTTTTAAATTTCAAAACTTCAGAAGAATTCCGAGAACAATGGAAGAGTTCCGAAGCATTCTTAAACTTCAGCGGAATTCCGAGAACAATGGAAGAGTTCCGAAGCATTTTTAAAGGTCAGCGGAATTCCGAGAACAATGGAAGAGTTCCGAAGCATTTTTAAACATCAGCAGAATTCCTGGATCAATGGAAGAGTTCCGAATCATTTTTAAAAGTCAGCAGAATTCCGAGAACAATAGAAGGGTACCAAAGCATGTTTAAACTTCAGCGGAATTCCGAGAACAATGTAAGAGTTCCGAAGCATTTTTAAACTTCAGCAGAATTCCGAGAACAATGGAAGAGTTCCGAAGCATTTTTAAACGTCAGCGGAATTCCGAGAACAATGGAAGAGTTCCGAAGCATTTTTAAACTTCACCGGAATTCCGAGAACAATGGAAGAGTTCCGAAGCATTTTTAAACGTCAGCGGAATTCCGAGAACAATGGAAGAGTTCTGAAGCATTTTTAAACATCAGTGGAATTTTGAAAACAATGGAAGATTTCCGAAGCATTTTTAAACGTCAGCGGAATTCTGCGAACACTGGAAGAGTTCCGAAGCATTTTTAAACTTCAGCGGAATTTGGAGAACAATCGAAGAGTTCTGAAGCATTTTTAAAAGTCAGCGGAATTCCGAGAACAATGGAAGAGTTGTGAAGCATTTTTAAACGTCAGCGGAATTCCGAGAACAATGGAAGAGTTCCGAAGCATTTTTAAACTTCAGCAGAATTCCTGGATCAATGGAAGAGTTCCGAAACATTTTTAAAAGTCAGCAGAACTCCGAGAACAATAGAAGGGTACCAAAGCATGTTTAAACTTCAGCGGAATTCTGAGAACAATGTAAGAGTTCCGAAGCATTTTTAAACTTCACCGGAATTCCGAGAACAATGGAAGAGTTCTGAAGCATTTTTAAACGTCAGCGGAATTTTGAAAACAATGGAAGATTTCCGAAGCATTTTTAAACGTCAGCGGAATTCCGAGAACAATGGAAGAGTTCCGAAGCATTTTTAAACTTCACCGGAATTCCGAGAACAATGGAAGAGTTCCGAAGCATTTTTAAACGTCAGCGGAATTCCGAGAACAATGGAAGAGTTCTGAAGCATTTTTAAACATCAGCGGAATTTTGAAAACAATGGAAGATTTCCGAAGCATTTTTAAACGTCAGCGGAATTCTGCGAACACTGGAAGAGTTCCGAAGCATTTTTAAACTTCAGCGGAATTTGGAGAACAATCGAAGAGTTCCGAAGCATTTTTAAAAGTCAGCGGAATTCCGAGAACACTGGAAGAGTTCCGAAGCATTGTTAAACTTCAGCGGAATTTGGAGAACAATCGAAGAGTTCCGAAGCATTTTTAAAAGTCAGCGGAATTCCGAGAACAATGGAAGAGTTGTGAAGCATTTTTAAACGTCAGCGGAAATCCGAGAACACTGGAAGAATTCCGAAGCATTTTTAAACTTCAGTGGAATTTGGAGAACAATGTAAGAGTTCCGAAGCATTTTTAAACTTCACCTGAATTTGGAGAACAATCGAAGAGTTCCGAAGCATTTTTAAAAGTCAGCGGAAATCCGAGAACACTGGAAGAATTCCGAAGCATTTTTAAACTTCAGTGGAATTTGGAGAACAATCGAAGAGTTCCGAAGCATTTTTAAAAGTCAGCGGAATTCCGAGAACAATGGAAGAGTTGAGAAGCATTTTTAAACGTCAGCGGAATACCAGAACAATGGAAGAGTTCCGAAGCATTTTTAAATGTCAGCGGAATTCCGAGAACAATGGAAGAGTTCTGAAGCATTTTTAAACGTCAGCGGATTTTGAAAACAATGGAAGATTTCCGAATCATTTTTAAACGTCAGCGGAATTCTGCGAACACTGGAAGAGTTCCGAAGCATTTTTAAACTTCAGCAGAATTCTGAGAACAATGGAAGAGTTCTGAAGCATTCTTAAACTTCAGTGGAATTCCGAGAACAATGGAACAGTTTTGAAGCAATTTTAAGCGTCAGCGGAATTCCGACAACAATGGAAGAGTTCCGAAGCATTTTTAAAAGTCAGCGGAATTCTGAGAACAATAGAAGAGTTGTGAAGCATTTTTAAGCGTCAGCGGAATTCCGAGAACAATGGAAGAATTCCGAAGCATTTTTAAACTTCAAAACTTCAGAAGAATTCCGAGAACAATGGAAGAGTTCCGAAGCATTCTTAAACTTCAGCGGAATTCCGAGAACAATGGAAGAGTTCCGAAGCATTTTTAAAGGTCAGCGGAATTCCGAGAACAATGGAAGAGTTCCGAAGCATTTTTAAACATCAGCAGAATTCCTGGATCAATGGAAGAGTTCCGAATCATTTTTAAAAGTCAGCAGAATTCCGAGAACAATAGAAGGGTACCAAAGCATGTTTAAACTTCAGCGGAATTCCGAGAACAATGTAAGAGTTCCGAAGCATTTTTAAACTTCAGCAGAATTCCGAGAACAATGGAAGAGTTCCGAAGCATTTTTAAACGTCAGCGGAATTCCGAGAACAATGGAAGAGTTCCGAAGCATTTTTAAACTTCACCGGAATTCCGAGAACAATGGAAGAGTTCCGAAGCATTTTTAAACGTCAGCGGAATTCCGAGAACAATGGAAGAGTTCTGAAGCATTTTTAAACATCAGTGGAATTTTGAAAACAATGGAAGATTTCCGAAGCATTTTTAAACGTCAGCGGAATTCTGCGAACACTGGAAGAGTTCCGAAGCATTTTTAAACTTCAGCGGAATTTGGAGAACAATCGAAGAGTTCTGAAGCATTTTTAAAAGTCAGCGGAATTCCGAGAACAATGGAAGAGTTGTGAAGCATTTTTAAACGTCAGCGGAATTCCGAGAACAATGGAAGAGTTCCGAAGCATTTTTAAACTTCAGCAGAATTCCTGGATCAATGGAAGAGTTCCGAAACATTTTTAAAAGTCAGCAGAACTCCGAGAACAATAGAAGGGTACCAAAGCATGTTTAAACTTCAGCGGAATTCTGAGAACAATGTAAGAGTTCCGAAGCATTTTTAAACTTCAGCAGAATTCCGAGAACAATGGAAGAGTTCCGAAGCATTTTTAAACGTCAGCGGAATTCCGAGAACAATGGAAGAGTTCCGAAGCATTTTTAAACTTCACCGGAATTCCGAGAACAATGGAAGAGTTCCGAAGCATTTTTAAACGTCAGCGGAATTCCGAGAACAATGGAAGAGTTCTGAAGCATTTTTAAACATCAGTGGAATTTTGAAAACAATGGAAGATTTCCGAAGCATTTTTAAACGTCAGCGGAATTCTGCGAACACTGGAAGAGTTCCGAAGCATTTTTAAACATCAGCGGAATTTGGAGAACAATCGAAGAGTTCTGAAGCATTTTTAAAAGTCAGCGGAATTCCGAGAACAATGGAAGAGTTGTGAAGCATTTTTAAACGTCAGCGGAATTCCGAGAACAATGGAAGAGTTCCGAAGCATTTTTAAACTTCAGCAGAATTCCTGGATCAATGGAAGAGTTCCGAAACATTTTTAAAAGTCAGCAGAACTCCGAGAACAATAGAAGGGTACCAAAGCATGTTTAAACTTCAGCGGAATTCTGAGAACAATGTAAGAGTTCCGAAGCATTTTTAAACTTCACCGGAATTCCGAGAACAATGGAAGAGTTCTGAAGCATTTTTAAACGTCAGCGGAATTTTGAAAACAATGGAAGATTTCCGAAGCATTTTTAAACGTCAGCGGAATTCCGAGAACAATGGAAGAGTTCTGAAGCATTTTTAAACTTCAGCGGAATTTGGAGAACAATCGAAGAGTTCCGAAGCATTTTTAAAAGTCAGCGGAATTCTGAGAACAATAGAAGAGTTGTGAAGCATTTTTAAGCGTCAGCGGAATTCCGAGAACAATGGAAGAATTCCGAAGCATTTTTAAACTTCAAAACTTCAGAAGAATTCCGAGAACAATGGAAGAGTTCCGAAGCATTCTTAAACTTCAGCGGAATTCCGAGAACAATGGAAGAGTTCCGAAGCATTTTTAAACGTCAGCGGAATTCTGCGAACACTGGAAGAGTTCCGAAGCATTTTTAAACTTCAGTGGAATTTGGAGAACAATCGAAGAGTTCCGAAGCATTTTTAAAAGTCAGCGGAATTCCGAGAACACTGGAAGAGTTCCGAAGCATTGTTAAACTTCAGCGGAATTTGGAGAACAATCGAAGAGTTCCGAAGCATTTTTAAAAGTCAGCGGAATTCCGAGAACAATGGAAGAGTTGTGAAGCATTTTTAAACGTCAGCGGAATTCCGAGAACAATGGAAGAGTTCCGAAGCATTTTTAAACTTCAGCAGAATTCCTGGATCAATGGAAGAGTTCCGAAACATTTTTAAAAGTCAGCAGAACTCCGAGAACAATAGAAGGGTACCAAAGCATGTTTAAACTTCAGCGGAATTCTGAGAACAATGTAAGAGTTCCGAAGCATTTTTAAACTTCACCTGAATTTGGAGAACAATCGAAGAGTTCCGAAGCATTTTTAAAAGTCAGCGGAAATCCGAGAACACTGGAAGAATTCCGAAGCATTTTTAAACTTCAGTGGAATTTGGAGAACAATCGAAGAGTTCCGAAGCATTTTTAAAAGTCAGCGGAATTCCGAGAACAATGGAAGAGTTGAGAAGCATTTTTAAACGTCAGCGGAATACCAGAACAATGGAAGAGTTCCGAAGCATTTTTAAATGTCAGCGGAATTCCGAGAACAATGGAAGAGTTCTGAAGCATTTTTAAACGTCAGCGGATTTTGAAAACAATGGAAGATTTCCGAATCATTTTTAAACGTCAGCGGAATTCTGCGAACACTGGAAGAGTTCCGAAGCATTTTTAAACTTCAGCAGAATTCTGAGAACAATGGAAGAGTTCTGAAGCATTCTTAAACTTCAGTGGAATTCCGAGAACAATGGAACAGTTTTGAAGCAATTTTAAGCGTCAGCGGAATTCCGACAACAATGGAAGAGTTCCGAAGCATTTTTAAAAGTCAGCGGAATTCTGAGAACAATAGAAGAGTTGTGAAGCATTTTTAAGCGTCAGCGGAATTCCGAGAACAATGGAAGAATTCCGAAGCATTTTTAAACTTCAAAACTTCAGAAGAATTCCGAGAACAATGGAAGAGTTCCGAAGCATTCTTAAACTTCAGCGGAATTCCGAGAACAATGGAAGAGTTCCGAAGCATTTTTAAAGGTCAGCGGAATTCCGAGAACAATGGAAGAGTTCCGAAGCATTTTTAAACATCAGCAGAATTCCTGGATCAATGGAAGAGTTCCGAATCATTTTTAAAAGTCAGCAGAATTCCGAGAACAATAGAAGGGTACCAAAGCATGTTTAAACTTCAGCGGAATTCCGAGAACAATGTAAGAGTTCCGAAGCATTTTTAAACTTCAGCAGAATTCCGAGAACAATGGAAGAGTTCCGAAGCATTTTTAAACGTCAGCGGAATTCCGAGAACAATGGAAGAGTTCCGAAGCATTTTTAAACTTCACCGGAATTCCGAGAACAATGGAAGAGTTCCGAAGCATTTTTAAACGTCAGCGGAATTCCGAGAACAATGGAAGAGTTCTGAAGCATTTTTAAACATCAGTGGAATTTTGAAAACAATGGAAGATTTCCGAAGCATTTTTAAACGTCAGCGGAATTCTGCGAACACTGGAAGAGTTCCGAAGCATTTTTAAACTTCAGTGGAATTTGGAGAACAATCGAAGAGTTCTGAAGCATTTTTAAAAGTCAGCGGAATTCCGAGAACAATGGAAGAGTTGTGAAGCATTTTTAAACGTCAGCGGAATTCCGAGAACAATGGAAGAGTTCCGAAGCATTTTTAAACTTCAGCAGAATTCCTGGATCAATGGAAGAGTTCCGAAACATTTTTAAAAGTCAGCAGAACTCCGAGAACAATAGAAGGGTACCAAAGCATGTTTAAACTTCAGCGGAATTCTGAGAACAATGTAAGAGTTCCGAAGCATTTTTAAACTTCACCGGAATTCCGAGAACAATGGAAGAGTTCTGAAGCATTTTTAAACGTCAGCGGAATTTTGAAAACAATGGAAGATTTCCGAAGCATTTTTAAACGTCAGCGGAATTCCGAGAACAATGGAAGAGTTCCGAAGCATTTTTAAACTTCACCGGAATTCCGAGAACAATGGAAGAGTTCCGAAGCATTTTTAAACGTCAGCGGAATTCCGAGAACAATGGAAGAGTTCTGAAGCATTTTTAAACATCAGCGGAATTTTGAAAACAATGGAAGATTTCCGAAGCATTTTTAAACGTCAGCGGAATTCTGCGAACACTGGAAGAGTTCCGAAGCATTTTTAAACTTCAGCGGAATTTGGAGAACAATCGAAGAGTTCCGAAGCATTTTTAAAAGTCAGCGGAATTCCGAGAACACTGGAAGAGTTCCGAAGCATTGTTAAACTTCAGCGGAATTTGGAGAACAATCGAAGAGTTCCGAAGCATTTTTAAAAGTCAGCGGAATTCCGAGAACAATGGAAGAGTTGTGAAGCATTTTTAAACGTCAGCGGAATTCCGAGAACAATGGAAGAGTTCCGAAGCATTTTTAAACTTCAGCAGAATTCCTGGATCAATGGAAGAGTTCTGAAACATTTTTAAAAGTCAGCAGAACTCCGAGAACAATAGAAGGGTACCAAAGCATGTTTAAACTTCAGCGGAATTCTGAGAACAATGTAAGAGTTCCGAAGCATTTTTAAACTTCACCTGAATTTGGAGAACAATCGAAGAGTTCCGAAGCATTTTTAAAAGTCAGCGGAAATCCGAGAACACTGGAAGAATTCCGAAGCATTTTTAAACTTCAGTGGAATTTGGAGAACAATGTAAGAGTTCCGAAGCATTTTTAAACTTCACCTGAATTTGGAGAACAATCGAAGAGTTCCGAAGCATTTTTAAAAGTCAGCGGAAATCCGAGAACACTGGAAGAATTCCGAAGCATTTTTAAACTTCAGTGGAATTTGGAGAACAATCGAAGAGTTCCGAAGCATTTTTAAAAGTCAGCGGAATTCCGAGAACAATGGAAGAGTTGAGAAGCATTTTTAAACGTCAGCGGAATACCAGAACAATGGAAGAGTTCCGAAGCATTTTTAAATGTCAGCGGAATTCCGAGAACAATGGAAGAGTTCTGAAGCATTTTTAAACGTCAGCGGATTTTGAAAACAATGGAAGATTTCCGAATCATTTTTAAACGTCAGCGGAATTCTGCGAACACTGGAAGAGTTCCGAAGCATTTTTAAACTTCAGCAGAATTCTGAGAACAATGGAAGAGTTCTGAAGCATTCTTAAACTTCAGTGGAATTCCGAGAACAATGGAACAGTTTTGAAGCAATTTTAAGCGTCAGCGGAATTCCGACAACAATGGAAGAGTTCCGAAGCATTTTTAAAAGTCAGCGGAATTCTGAGAACAATAGAAGAGTTGTGAAGCATTTTTAAGCGTCAGCGGAATTCCGAGAACAATGGAAGAATTCCGAAGCATTTTTAAACTTCAAAACTTCAGAAGAATTCCGAGAACAATGGAAGAGTTCCGAAGCATTCTTAAACTTCAGCGGAATTCCGAGAACAATGGAAGAGTTCCGAAGCATTTTTAAAGGTCAGCGGAATTCCGAGAACAATGGAAGAGTTCCGAAGCATTTTTAAACATCAGCAGAATTCCTGGATCAATGGAAGAGTTCCGAATCATTTTTAAAAGTCAGCAGAATTCCGAGAACAATAGAAGGGTACCAAAGCATGTTTAAACTTCAGCGGAATTCCGAGAACAATGTAAGAGTTCCGAAGCATTTTTAAACTTCAGCAGAATTCCGAGAACAATGGAAGAGTTCCGAAGCATTTTTAAACGTCAGCGGAATTCCGAGAACAATGGAAGAGTTCCGAAGCATTTTTAAACTTCACCGGAATTCCGAGAACAATGGAAGAGTTCCGAAGCATTTTTAAACGTCAGCGGAATTCCGAGAACAATGGAAGAGTTCTGAAGCATTTTTAAACATCAGTGGAATTTTGAAAACAATGGAAGATTTCCGAAGCATTTTTAAACGTCAGCGGAATTCTGCGAACACTGGAAGAGTTCCGAAGCATTTTTAAACTTCAGCGGAATTTGGAGAACAATCGAAGAGTTCTGAAGCATTTTTAAAAGTCAGCGGAATTCCGAGAACAATGGAAGAGTTGTGAAGCATTTTTAAACGTCAGCGGAATTCCGAGAACAATGGAAGAGTTCCGAAGCATTTTTAAACTTCAGCAGAATTCCTGGATCAATGGAAGAGTTCCGAAACATTTTTAAAAGTCAGCAGAACTCCGAGAACAATAGAAGGGTACCAAAGCATGTTTAAACTTCAGCGGAATTCTGAGAACAATGTAAGAGTTCCGAAGCATTTTTAAACTTCAGCAGAATTCCGAGAACAATGGAAGAGTTCCGAAGCATTTTTAAACGTCAGCGGAATTCCGAGAACAATGGAAGAGTTCCGAAGCATTTTTAAACTTCACCGGAATTCCGAGAACAATGGAAGAGTTCCGAAGCATTTTTAAACGTCAGCGGAATTCCGAGAACAATGGAAGAGTTCTGAAGCATTTTTAAACATCAGTGGAATTTTGAAAACAATGGAAGATTTCCGAAGCATTTTTAAACGTCAGCGGAATTCTGCGAACACTGGAAGAGTTCCGAAGCATTTTTAAACATCAGCGGAATTTGGAGAACAATCGAAGAGTTCTGAAGCATTTTTAAAAGTCAGCGGAATTCCGAGAACAATGGAAGAGTTGTGAAGCATTTTTAAACGTCAGCGGAATTCCGAGAACAATGGAAGAGTTCCGAAGCATTTTTAAACTTCAGCAGAATTCCTGGATCAATGGAAGAGTTCCGAAACATTTTTAAAAGTCAGCAGAACTCCGAGAACAATAGAAGGGTACCAAAGCATGTTTAAACTTCAGCGGAATTCTGAGAACAATGTAAGAGTTCCGAAGCATTTTTAAACTTCACCGGAATTCCGAGAACAATGGAAGAGTTCTGAAGCATTTTTAAACGTCAGCGGAATTTTGAAAACAATGGAAGATTTCCGAAGCATTTTTAAACGTCAGCGGAATTCCGAGAACAATGGAAGAGTTCTGAAGCATTTTTAAACTTCAGCGGAATTTGGAGAACAATCGAAGAGTTCCGAAGCATTTTTAAAAGTCAGCGGAATTCTGAGAACAATAGAAGAGTTGTGAAGCATTTTTAAGCGTCAGCGGAATTCCGAGAACAATGGAAGAATTCCGAAGCATTTTTAAACTTCAAAACTTCAGAAGAATTCCGAGAACAATGGAAGAGTTCCGAAGCATTCTTAAACTTCAGCGGAATTCCGAGAACAATGGAAGAGTTCCGAAGCATTTTTAAACGTCAGCGGAATTCTGCGAACACTGGAAGAGTTCCGAAGCATTTTTAAACTTCAGTGGAATTTGGAGAACAATCGAAGAGTTCCGAAGCATTTTTAAAAGTCAGCGGAATTCCGAGAACACTGGAAGAGTTCCGAAGCATTGTTAAACTTCAGCGGAATTTGGAGAACAATCGAAGAGTTCCGAAGCATTTTTAAAAGTCAGCGGAATTCCGAGAACAATGGAAGAGTTGTGAAGCATTTTTAAACGTCAGCGGAATTCCGAGAACAATGGAAGAGTTCCGAAGCATTTTTAAACTTCAGCAGAATTCCTGGATCAATGGAAGAGTTCCGAAACATTTTTAAAAGTCAGCAGAACTCCGAGAACAATAGAAGGGTACCAAAGCATGTTTAAACTTCAGCGGAATTCTGAGAACAATGTAAGAGTTCCGAAGCATTTTTAAACTTCACCGGAATTTGGAGAACAATCGAAGAGTTCCGAAGCATTTTTAAAAGTCAGCGGAATTCCGAGAACACTGGAAGAATTCCGAAGCATTTTTAAACTTCAGTGGAATTTGGAGAACAATCGAAGAGTTCCGAAGCATTTTTAAAAGTCAGCGGAATTCCGAGAACAATGGAAGAGTTGAGAAGCATTTTTAAACGTCAGCGGAATACCAGAACAATGGAAGAGTTCCGAAGCATTTTTAAATGTCAGCGGAATTCCGAGAACAATGGAAGAGTTCTGAAGCATTTTTAAACGTCAGCGGATTTTGAAAACAATGGAAGATTTCCGAATCATTTTTAAACGTCAGCGGAATTCTGCGAACACTGGAAGAGTTTCGAAGCATTTTTAAACTTCAGCAGAATTCTGAGAACAATGGAAGAGTTCTGAAGCATTCTTAAACTTCAGTGGAATTCCGAGAACAATGGAACAGTTTTGAAGCAATTTTAAGCGTCAGCGGAATTCCGACAACAATGGAAGAGTTCCGAAGCATTTTTAAAAGTCAGCGGAATTCTGAGAACAATAGAAGAGTTGTGAAGCATTTTTAAGCGTCAGCGGAATTCCGAGAACAATGGAAGAATTCCGAAGCATTTTTAAACTTCAAAACTTCAGAAGAATTCCGAGAACAATGGAAGAGTTCCGAAGCATTTTTAAACTTCACCAGAATTCCGAGAACAATGGAAGAGTTCCGAAGCATTTTTAAACGTCAGCGGAATTCCGAGAACAATGGAAGAGTTCCGAAGCATTTTTAAACTTCACCGGAATTCCGAGAACAATGGAAGAGTTCCGAAGCATTTTTAAACGTCAGCGGAATTCCGAGAACAATGGAAGAGTTCTGAAGCATTTTTAAACATCAGCGGAATTTTGCAAACAATGGAAGATTTCCGAAGCATTTTTAAACGTCAGCGGAATTCTGCGAACATTGGAAGAGTTCCGAAGCATTTTTAAACTTCAGCAGAATTCCTGGATCAATGGAAGAGTTCTGAAACATTTTTAAAAGTCAGCAGAACTCCGAGAACAATAGAAGGGTACCAAAGCATGTTTAAACTTCAGCGGAATTCTGAGAACAATGTAAGAGTTCCGAAGCATTTTTAAACTTCACCTGAATTTGGAGAACAATCGAAGAGTTCCGAAGCATTTTTAAAAGTCAGCGGAAATCCGAGAACACTGGAAGAATTCCGAAGCATTTTTAAACTTCAGTGGAATTTGGAGAACAATCGAAGAGTTCCGAAGCATTTTTAAAAGTCAGCGGAATTCCGAGAACAATGGAAGAGTTGAGAAGCATTTTTAAACGTCAGCGGAATACCAGAACAATGGAAGAGTTCCGAATCATTTTTAAACGTCAGCGGAATTCTGCGAACACTGGAAGAGTTCCGAAGCATTTTTAAACTTCAGCAGAATTCTGAGAACAATGGAAGAGTTCTGAAGCATTCTTAAACTTCAGTGGAATTCCGAGAACAATGGAACAGTTTTGAAGCAATTTTAAGCGTCAGCGGAATTCCGACAACAATGGAAGAGTTCCGAAGCATTTTTAAAAGTCAGCGGAATTCTGAGAACAATAGAAGAGTTGTGAAGCATTTTTAAGCGTCAGCGGAATTCCGAGAACAATGGAAGAATTCCGAAGCATTTTTAAACTTCAAAACTTCAGAAGAATTCCGAGAACAATGGAAGAGTTCCGAAGCATTCTTAAACTTCAGCGGAATTCCGAGAACAATGGAAGAGTTCCGAAGCATTTTTAAAGGTCAGCGGAATTCCGAGAACAATGGAAGAGTTCCGAAGCATTTTTAAACATCAGCAGAATTCCTGGATCAATGGAAGAGTTCCGAATCATTTTTAAAAGTCAGCAGAATTCCGAGAACAATAGAAGGGTACCAAAGCATGTTTAAACTTCAGCGGAATTCCGAGAACAATGTAAGAGTTCCGAAGCATTTTTAAACTTCAGCAGAATTCCGAGAACAATGGAAGAGTTCCGAAGCATTTTTAAACGTCAGCGGAATTCCGAGAACAATGGAAGAGTTCTGAAGCATTTTTAAACATCAGTGGAATTTTGAAAACAATGGAAGATTTCCGAAGCATTTTTAAACGTCAGCGGAATTCTGCGAACACTGGAAGAGTTCCGAAGCATTTTTAAACTTCAGCGGAATTTGGAGAACAATCGAAGAGTTCTGAAGCATTTTTAAACGTCAGCGGAATTCCGAGAACAATGGAAGAGTTCCGAAGCATTTTTAAACTTCAGCAGAATTCCTGGATCAATGGAAGAGTTCCGAAACATTTTTAAAAGTCAGCAGAACTCCGAGAACAATAGAAGGGTACCAAAGCATGTTTAAACTTCAGCGGAATTCTGAGAACAATGTAAGAGTTCCGAAGCATTTTTAAACTTCACCGGAATTCCGAGAACAATGGAAGAGTTCTGAAGCATTTTTAAACGTCAGCGGAATTTTGAAAACAATGGAAGATTTCCGAAGCATTTTTAAACGTCAGCGGAATTCCGAGAACAATGGAAGAGTTCCGAAGCATTTTTAAACTTCACCGGAATTCCGAGAACAATGGAAGAGTTCCGAAGCATTTTTAAACGTCAGCGGAATTCCGAGAACAATGGAAGAGTTCTGAAGCATTTTTAAACATCAGCGGAATTTTGAAAACAATGGAAGATTTCCGAAGCATTTTTAAACGTCAGCGGAATTCTGCGAACACTGGAAGAGTTCCGAAGCATTTTTAAACTTCAGCGGAATTTGGAGAACAATCGAAGAGTTCCGAAGCATTTTTAAAAGTCAGCGGAATTCCGAGAACACTGGAAGAGTTCCGAAGCATTGTTAAACTTCAGCGGAATTTGGAGAACAATCGAAGAGTTCCGAAGCATTTTTAAAAGTCAGCGGAATTCCGAGAACAATGGAAGAGTTGTGAAGCATTTTTAAACGTCAGCGGAATTCCGAGAACAATGGAAGAGTTCCGAAGCATTTTTAAACTTCAGCGGAATTTGGAGAACAATCGAAGAGTTCTGAAGCATTTT
This sequence comes from Phyllobates terribilis, assembly GCF_046119375.1. NCBI lineage: Eukaryota > Metazoa > Chordata > Amphibia > Anura > Dendrobatidae > Phyllobates > Phyllobates terribilis. Next base: position 5,222,283 of record NW_027362788.1, on the reverse strand, counting down.
TAAAAGTCAGCGGAATTCCGAGAACAATGGAAGAGTTGTGAAGCATTTTTAAACGTCAGCGGAATTCCGAGAACAATGGAAGAGTTCCGAAGCATTTTTAAACTTCAGCAGAATTCCTGGATCAATGGAAGAGTTCCGAAACATTTTTAAAAGTCAGCAGAACTCCGAGAACAATAGAAGGGTACCAAAGCATGTTTAAACTTCAGCGGAATTCTGAGAACAATGTAAGAGTTCCGAAGCATTTTTAAACTTCAGCAGAATTCCGAGAACAATGGAAGAGTTCCGAAGCATTTTTAAACGTCAGCGGAATTCCGAGAACAATGGAAGAGTTCTGAAGCATTTTTAAACATCAGTGGAATTTTGAAAACAATGGAAGATTTCCGAAGCATTTTTAAACGTCAGCGGAATTCTGCGAACACTGGAAGAGTTCCGAAGCATTTTTAAACATCAGCGGAATTTGGAGAACAATCGAAGAGTTCTGAAGCATTTTTAAAAGTCAGCGGAATTCCGAGAACAATGGAAGAGTTGTGAAGCATTTTTAAACGTCAGCGGAATTCCGAGAACAATGGAAGAGTTCCGAAGCATTTTTAAACTTCAGCAGAATTCCTGGATCAATGGAAGAGTTCCGAAACATTTTTAAAAGTCAGCAGAACTCCGAGAACAATAGAAGGGTACCAAAGCATGTTTAAACTTCAGCGGAATTCTGAGAACAATGTAAGAGTTCCGAAGCATTTTTAAACTTCACCGGAATTCCGAGAACAATGGAAGAGTTCTGAAGCATTTTTAAACGTCAGCGGAATTTTGAAAACAATGGAAGATTTCCGAAGCATTTTTAAACGTCAGCGGAATTCCGAGAACAATGGAAGAGTTCTGAAGCATTTTTAAACTTCAGCGGAATTTGGAGAACAATCGAAGAGTTCCGAAGCATTTTTAAAAGTCAGCGGAATTCTGAGAACAATAGAAGAGTTGTGAAGCATTTTTAAGCGTCAGCGGAATTCCGAGAACAATGGAAGAATTCCGAAGCATTTTTAAACTTCAAAACTTCAGAAGAATTCCGAGAACAATGGAAGAGTTCCGAAGCATTCTTAAACTTCAGCGGAATTCCGAGAACAATGGAAGAGTTCCGAAGCATTTTTAAACGTCAGCGGAATTCTGCGAACACTGGAAGAGTTCCGAAGCATTTTTAAACTTCAGTGGAATTTGGAGAACAATCGAAGAGTTCCGAAGCATTTTTAAAAGTCAGCGGAATTCCGAGAACACTGGAAGAGTTCCGAAGCATTGTTAAACTTCAGCGGAATTTGGAGAACAATCGAAGAGTTCCGAAGCATTTTTAAAAGTCAGCGGAATTCCGAGAACAATGGAAGAGTTGTGAAGCATTTTTAAACGTCAGCGGAATTCCGAGAACAATGGAAGAGTTCCGAAGCATTTTTAAACTTCAGCAGAATTCCTGGATCAATGGAAGAGTTCCGAAACATTTTTAAAAGTCAGCAGAACTCCGAGAACAATAGAAGGGTACCAAAGCATGTTTAAACTTCAGCGGAATTCTGAGAACAATGTAAGAGTTCCGAAGCATTTTTAAACTTCACCGGAATTTGGAGAACAATCGAAGAGTTCCGAAGCATTTTTAAAAGTCAGCGGAATTCCGAGAACACTGGAAGAATTCCGAAGCATTTTTAAACTTCAGTGGAATTTGGAGAACAATCGAAGAGTTCCGAAGCATTTTTAAAAGTCAGCGGAATTCCGAGAACAATGGAAGAGTTGAGAAGCATTTTTAAACGTCAGCGGAATACCAGAACAATGGAAGAGTTCCGAAGCATTTTTAAATGTCAGCGGAATTCCGAGAACAATGGAAGAGTTCTGAAGCATTTTTAAACGTCAGCGGATTTTGAAAACAATGGAAGATTTCCGAATCATTTTTAAACGTCAGCGGAATTCTGCGAACACTGGAAGAGTTCCGAAGCATTTTTAAGCTTCAGCAGAATTCTGAGAACAATGGAAGAGTTCTGAAGCATTCTTAAACTTCAGTGGAATTCCGAGAACAATGGAACAGTTTTGAAGCAATTTTAAGCGTCAGCGGAATTCCGACAACAATGGAAGAGTTCCGAAGCATTTTTAAAAGTCAGCGGAATTCTGAGAACAATAGAAGAGTTGTGAAGCATTTTTAAGCGTCAGCGGAATTCCGAGAACAATGGAAGAATTCCGAAGCATTTTTAAACTTCAAAACTTCAGAAGAATTCCGAGAACAATGGAAGAGTTCCGAAGCATTTTTAAACTTCACCAGAATTCCGAGAACAATGGAAGAGTTCCGAAGCATTTTTAAACGTCAGCGGAATTCCGAGAACAATGGAAGAGTTCCGAAGCATTTTTAAACTTCACCGGAATTCCGAGAACAATGGAAGAGTTCCGAAGCATTTTTAAACGTCAGCGGAATTCCGAGAACAATGGAAGAGTTCTGAAGCATTTTTAAACATCAGCGGAATTTTGCAAACAATGGAAGATTTCCGAAGCATTTTTAAACGTCAGCGGAATTCTGCGAACATTGGAAGAGTTCCGAAGCATTTTTAAACTTCAGCGGAATTTGGAGAACAATCGAAGAGTTCCGAAGCATTTTTAAAAGTCAGCGGAATTCCAAGAACACTGGAAGAGTTCCGAAGCATTTTTAAACTTCAGCGGAATTTGGAGAACAATCGAAGAGTTCCGAAGCATTTTTAAAAGTCAGCGGAATTCCGAGAACAATGGAAGAGTTGTGAAGCATTTTTAAACGTCAGCGGAATTCCGAGAACAATGGAAGAGTTCCGAAGCATTTTTAAACGTCAGCGGAATTCCGAGAACAATGGAAGAGTTCTGAAGCCTTTTTAAATGTCAGCGGAATTCCGAGAACAATGGAAGACTTCTGAAGCATTTTTAAATGTCAGCGGAATTCTGAGAACAATGGAAGAGTTCCGAAGCATTTTTAAACTTCAGCAGAATTCCGAGAACAATGGAAGAGTTCCGAAGCATACTTAAACTTCAGCGGAATTCCGAGAACAATGGAAGAGTTCTGAAGCATTTTTAAAAGTCAGCGGAATACCGAGAACAATGGAAGAGTTGTGAAGCATTTTTAAAAGTCAGCGGAATTCCGAGAACACTGGAAGAGTTCCGAAGCATTTTTAAACTTCAGCGGAATTTGGAGAACAATCGAAGACTTCCGAAGCAATTTTAAAAGTCAGCGGAATTCCGAGAACAATGGAAGAGTTGTGAAGCATTTTTAAACGTCAGTGGAATTCCAAGAACAATGGAAGAGTTCCGAAGCATTTTTAAATGTCAGCGGAATTCTGAGAACAATGGAAGAGTTCTGAAGCATTTTTAAACATCAGCGGAATTTTGAAAACAATGGAAGATTTCCGAAGCATTTTTAAACGTCAGCGGAATTCTGCAAACACTGGAAGAGTTCCGAAGCATTTTTAAACTTCAGCGGAATTTGGAGAACAATCGAAGAGTTCCGAAGCATTTTTAAAAGTCAGCGGAATTCCGAGAACAATGGAAGAGTTGTGAAGCATTTTTAAACGTTAGCGGAATTCCGAGAACAATGGAAGAGTTCCGAAGCATTTTTAAACTTCAGCAGAATTCCTGGATCAATGGAAGAGTTCCGAATCATTTTTAAAAGTCAGCAGAATTCCGAGAACAATAGAAGGGTACCAAAGCATGTTTAAACTTCAGCGGAATTCCGAGAACAATGGAAGAGTTCCGAAGCATTTTTAAACGTCAGCGGAATTCTGCGAACACTGGAAGAGTTCCGAAGCATTTTTAAACTTCAGTGGAATTTGGAGAACAATCGAAGAGTTCCGAAGCATTTTTAAAAGTCAGCGGAATTCCGAGAACACTGGAAGAGTTCCGAAGCATTGTTAAACTTCAGCGGAATTTGGAGAACAATCGAAGAGTTCCGAAGCATTTTTAAAAGTCAGCGGAATTCCGAGAACAATGGAAGAGTTCTGAAGCATTTTTAAACGTCAGCGGAATTCCGAGAACAATGGAAGAGTTCCGAAGCATTTTTAAACTTCAGCAGAATTCCTGGATCAATGGAAGAGTTCCGAAACATTTTTAAAAGTCAGCAGAACTCCGAGAACAATAGAAGGGTACCAAAGCATGTTTAAACTTCAGCGGAATTCTGAGAACAATGTAAGAGTTCCGAAGCATTTTTAAACTTCACCGGAATTTGGAGAACAATCGAAGAGTTCCGAAGCATTTTTAAAAGTCAGCGGAATTCCGAGAACACTGGAAGAATTCCGAAGCATTTTTAAACTTCAGTGGAATTTGGAGAACAATCGAAGAGTTCCGAAGCATTTTTAAAAGTCAGCGGAATTCCGAGAACAATGGAAGAGTTGAGAAGCATTTTTAAACGTCAGCGGAATACCAGAACAATGGAAGAGTTCCGAAGCATTTTTAAATGTCAGCGGAATTCCGGGAACAATGGAAGAGTTCTGAAGCATTTTTAAACGTCAGCGGATTTTGAAAACAATGGAAGATTTCCGAATCATTTTTAAACGTCAGCGGAATTCTGCGAACACTGGAAGAGTTCCGAAGCATTTTTAAGCTTCAGCAGAATTCTGAGAACAATGGAAGAGTTCTGAAGCATTCTTAAACTTCAGTGGAATTCCGAGAACAATGGAACAGTTTTGAAGCAATTTTAAGCGTCAGCGGAATTCCGACAACAATGGAAGAGTTCCGAAGCATTTTTAAAAGTCAGCGGAATTCTGAGAACAATAGAAGAGTTGTGAAGCATTTTTAAGCGTCAGCGGAATTCCGAGAACAATGGAAGAATTCCGAAGCATTTTTAAACTTCAAAACTTCAGAAGAATTCCGAGAACAATGGAAGAGTTCCGAAGCATTTTTAAACTTCACCAGAATTCCGAGAACAATGGAAGAGTTCCGAAGCATTTTTAAACGTCAGCGGAATTCCGAGAACAATGGAAGAGTTCCGAAGCATTTTTAAACTTCACCGGAATTCCGAGAACAATGGAAGAGTTCCGAAGCATTTTTAAACGTCAGCGGAATTCCGAGAACAATGGAAGATTTCCGAAGCATTTTTAAACGTCAGCGGAATTCTGCGAACATTGGAAGAGTTCCGAAGCATTTTTAAACTTCAGCGGAATTTGGAGAACAATCGAAGAGTTCCGAAGCATTTTTAAAAGTCAGCGGAATTCCAAGAACACTGGAAGAGTTCCGAAGCATTTTTAAACTTCAGCGGAATTTGGAGAACAATCGAAGAGTTCCGAAGCATTTTTAAAAGTCAGCGGAATTCCGAGAACAATGGAAGAGTTGTGAAGCATTTTTAAACGTCAGCGGAATTCCGAGAACAATGGAAGAGTTCCGAAGCATTTTTAAACGTCAGCGGAATTCCGAGAACAATGGAAGAGTTCTGAAGCCTTTTTAAATGTCAGCGGAATTCCGAGAACAATGGAAGACTTCTGAAGCATTTTTAAATGTCAGCGGAATTCTGAGAACAATGGAAGAGTTCCGAAGCATTTTTAAACTTCAGCAGAATTCCGAGAACAATGGAAGAGTTCCGAAGCATACTTAAACTTCAGCGGAATTCCGAGAACAATGGAAGAGTTCTGAAGCATTTTTAAAAGTCAGCGGAATACCGAGAACAATGGAAGAGTTGTGAAGCATTTTTAAAAGTCAGCGGAATTCCGAGAACACTGGAAGAGTTCCGAAGCATTTTTAAACTTCAGCGGAATTTGGAGAACAATCGAAGACTTCCGAAGCAATTTTAAAAGTCAGCGGAATTCCGAGAACAATGGAAGAGTTGTGAAGCATTTTTAAACGTCAGTGGAATTCCAAGAACAATGGAAGAGTTCCGAAGCATTTTTAAATGTCAGCGGAATTCTGAGAACAATGGAAGAGTTCTGAAGCATTTTTAAACATCAGCGGAATTTTGAAAACAATGGAAGATTTCCGAAGCATTTTTAAACGTCAGCGGAATTCTGCAAACACTGGAAGAGTTCCGAAGCATTTTTAAACTTCAGCGGAATTTGGAGAACAATCGAAGAGTTCCGAAGCATTTTTAAAAGTCAGCGGAATTCCGAGAACAATGGAAGAGTTGTGAAGCATTTTTAAACGTTAGCGGAATTCCGAGAACAATGGAAGAGTTCCGAAGCATTTTTAAACTTCAGCAGAATTCCTGGATCAATGGAAGAGTTCCGAATCATTTTTAAAAGTCAGCAGAATTCCGAGAACAATAGAAGGGTACCAAAGCATGTTTAAACTTCAGCGGAATTCCGAGAACAATGTAAGAGTTCCGAAGCATTTTTAAACTTCACCAGAATTCCGAGAACAATGGAAGAGTTCCGAAGCATTTTTAAACGTCAGCGGAATTCCGAGAACAATGGAAGAGTTCTGAAGCATTTTTAAACATCAGCGGAATTTTGAAAACAATGGAAGATTTCCGAAGCATTTTTAAACGTCAGCGGAATTCTGCGAACACTGGAAGAGTTCCGAAGCATTTTTAAACTTCAGCGGAATTTGGAGAACAATCGAAGAGTTCTGAAGCATTTTTAAAAGTCAGCGGAATTCCGAGAACAATGGAAGAGTTGTGAAGCATTTTTAAATGTCAGCGGAATTCCGAGAACAATGGAAGAGTTCCGAAGCATTTTTAAACTTCAGCAGAATTCCTGGATCAATGGAAGAGTTCCGAAACATTTTTAAAAGTCAGCAGAACTCCGAGAACAATAGAAGGGTACCAAAGCATGTTTAAACTTCAGCGGAATTCTGAGAACAATGTAAGAGTTCCGAAGCATTTTTAAACTTCACCGGAATTCCGAGAACAATGGAAGAGTTCCGAAGCATTTTTAAACGTCAGCGGAATTCCGAGAACAATGGAAGAGTTCTGAAGCATTTTTAAACGTCAGCGGAATTTTGAAAACAATGGAAGATTTCCGAAGCATTTTTAAACGTCAGCGGAATTCCGAGAACAATGGAAGAGTTCTGAAGCATTTTTAAACTTCAGCGGAATTTGGAGAACAATCGAAGAGTTCCGAAGCATTTTTAAAAGTCAGCGGAATTCTGAGAACAATAGAAGAGTTGTGAAGCATTTTTAAGCGTCAGCGGAATTCCGAGAACAATGGAAGAATTCCGAAGCATTTTTAAACTTCAAAACTTCAGAAGAATTCCGAGAACAATGGAAGAGTTCCGAAGCATTCTTAAATTTCAGCGGAATTCCGAGAACAATGGAAGAGTTCCGAAGCATTTTTAAAGGTCAGCGGAATTCCGAGAACAATGGAAGAGTTCCGAAGCATTTTTAAACATCAGCAGAATTCCTGGATCAATGGAAGAGTTCCGAATCATTTTTAAAAGTCAGCAGAATTCCGAGAGCAATAGAAGGGTACCAAAGCATGTTTAAACTTCAGCGGAATTCTGAGAACAATGTAAGAGTTCCGAAGCATTTTTAAACTTCACCAGAATTCCGAGAACAATGGAAGAGTTCCGAAGCATTTTTAAACGTCAGCGGAATTCCGAGAACAATGGAAGAGTTCCGAAGCATTTTTAAACTTCACCGGAATTCCGAGAACAATGGAAGAGTTCCGAAGCATTTTTAAACGTCAGCGGAATTCCGAGAACAATGGAAGAGTTCTGAAGCATTTTTAAACATCAGCGGAATTTTGAAAACAATGGAAGATTTCCGAAGCATTTTTAAACTTCAGCGGAATTTGGAGAACAATCGAAGAGTTCCGAAGCATTTTTAAAAGTCAGCGGAATTCCGAGAACACTGGAAGAGTTCCGAAGCATTGTTAAACTTCAGCGGAATTTGGAGAACAATCGAAGAGTTCCGAAGCATTTTTAAAAGTCAGCGGAATTCCGAGAACAATGGAAGAGTTGTGAAGCATTTTTAAACGTCAGCGGAATTCCGAGAACAATGGAAGAGTTCCGAAGCATTTTTAAACTTCAGCAGAATTCCTGGATCAATGGAAGAGTTCTGAAACATTTTTAAAAGTCAGCAGAACTCCGAGAACAATAGAAGGGTACCAAAGCATGTTTAAACTTCAGCGGAATTCTGAGAACAATGTAAGAGTTCCGAAGCATTTTTAAACTTCACCGGAATTTGGAGAACAATCGAAGAGTTCCGAAGCATTTTTAAAAGTCAGCGGAAATCCGAGAACACTGGAAGAATTCCGAAGAATTTTTAAACTTCAGTGGAATTTGGAGAACAATCGAAGAGTTCCGAAGCATTTTTAAAAGTCAGCGGAATTCCGAGAACAATGGAAGAGTTGAGAAGCATTTTTAAACGTCAGCGGAATACCAGAACAATGGAAGAGTTCCGAAGCATTTTTAAATGTCAGCGGAATTCCGAGAACAATGGAAGAGTTCTGAAGCATTTTTAAACGTCAGCGGATTTTGAAAACAATGGAAGATTTCCGAATCATTTTTAAACGTCAGCGGAATTCTGCGAACACTGGAAGAGTTCCGAAGCATTTTTAAACTTCAGCAGAATTCTGAGAACAATGGAAGAGTTCTGAAGCATTCTTAAACTTCAGTGGAATTCCGAGAACAATGGAACAGTTTTGAAGCAATTTTAAGCGTCAGCGGAATTCCGACAACAATGGAAGAGTTCCGAAGCATTTTTAAAAGTCAGCGGAATTCTGAGAACAATAGAAGAGTTGTGAAGCATTTTTAAGCGTCAGCGGAATTCCGAGAACAATGGAAGAATTCCGAAGCATTTTTAAACTTCAAAACTTCAGAAGAATTCCGAGAACAATGGAAGAGTTCCGAAGCATTCTTAAACTTCAGCGGAATTCCGAGAACAATGGAAGAGTTCCGAAGCATTTTTAAAGGTCAGCGGAATTCCGAGAACAATGGAAGAGTTCCGAAGCATTTTTAAACATCAGCAGAATTCCTGGATCAATGGAAGAGTTCCGAATCATTTTTAAAAGTCAGCAGAATTCCGAGAACAATAGAAGGGTACCAAAGCATGTTTAAACTTCAGCGGAATTCCGAGAACAATGTAAGAGTTCCGAAGCATTTTTAAACTTCAGCAGAATTCCGAGAACAATGGAAGAGTTCCGAAGCATTTTTAAACGTCAGCGGAATTCCGAGAACAATGGAAGAGTTCCGAAGCATTTTTAAACTTCACCGGAATTCCGAGAACAATGGAAGAGTTCCGAAGCATTTTTAAACGTCAGCGGAATTCCGAGAACAATGGACGAGTTCTGAAGCATTTTTAAACATCAGTGGAATTTTGAAAACAATGGAAGATTTCCGAAGCATTTTTAAACGTCAGCGGAATTCTGCGAACACTGGAAGAGTTCCGAAGCATTTTTAAACTTCAGCGGAATTTGGAGAACAATCGAAGAGTTCCGAAGCATTTTTAAAAGTCAGCGGAATTCCGAGAACACTGGAAGAGTTCCGAAGCATTGTTAAACTTCAGCGGAATTTGGAGAACAATCGAAGAGTTCCGAAGCATTTTTAAAAGTCAGCGGAATTCCGAGAACACTGGAAGAGTTCCGAAGCATTGTTAAACTTCAGCGGAATTTGGAGAACAATCGAAGAGTTCCGAAGCATTTTTAAAAGTCAGCGGAATTCCGAGAACAATGGAAGAGTTGTGAAGCATTTTTAAACGTCAGCGGAATTCCGAGAACAATGGATGAGTTCCGAAGCATTTTTAAACTTCAGCAGAATTCCTGGATCAATGGAAGAGTTCCGAAACATTTTTAAAAGTCAGCAGAACTCCGAGAACAATAGAAGGGTACCAAAGCATGTTTAAACTTCAGCGGAATTCTGAGAACAATGTAAGAGTTCCGAAGCATTTTTAAACTTCACCGGAATTTGGAGAACAATCGAAGAGTTCCGAAGCATTTTTAAAAGTCAGCGGAATTCCGAGAACACTGGAAGAATTCCGAAGCATTTTTAAACTTCAGTGGAATTTGGAGAACAATCGAAGAGTTCCGAAGCATTTTTAAAAGTCAGCGGAATTCCGAGAACAATGGAAGAGTTGAGAAGCATTTTTAAACGTCAGCGGAATACCAGAACAATGGAAGAGTTCCGAAGCATTTTTAAATGTCAGCGGAATTCCGAGAACAATGGAAGAGTTCTGAAGCATTTTTAAACGTCAGCGGATTTTGAAAACAATGGAAGATTTCCGAATCATTTTTAAACGTCAGCGGAATTCTGCGAACACTGGAAGAGTTCCGAAGCATTTTTAAACTTCAGCAGAATTCTGAGAACAATGGAAGAGTTCTGAAGCATTCTTAAACTTCAGTGGAATTCCGAGAACAATGGAACAGTTTTGAAGCAATTTTAAGCGTCAGCGGAATTCCGACAACAATGGAAGAGTTCCGAAGCATTTTTAAAAGTCAGCGGAATTCTGAGAACAATAGAAGAGTTGTGAAGCATTTTTAAGCGTCAGCGGAATTCCGAGAACAATGGAAGAATTCCGAAGCATTTTTAAACTTCAAAACTTCAGAAGAATTCCGAGAACAATGGAAGAGTTCCGAAGCATTTTTAAACTTCACCAGAATTCCGAGAACAATGGAAGAGTTCCGAAGCATTTTTAAACGTCAGCGGAATTCCGAGAACAATGGAAGAGTTCCGAAGCATTTTTAAACTTCACCGGAATTCCGAGAACAATGGAAGAGTTCCGAAGCATTTTTAAACGTCAGCGGAATTCCGAGAACAATGGAAGAGTTCTGAAGCATTTTTAAACATCAGCGGAATTTTGCAAACAATGGAAGATTTCCGAAGCATTTTTAAACGTCAGCGGAATTCTGCGAACATTGGAAGAGTTCCGAAGCATTTTTAAACTTCAGCGGAATTTGGAGAACAATCGAAGAGTTCCGAAGCATTTTTAAAAGTCAGCGGAATTCCGAGAACACTGGAAGAGTTCCGAAGCATTTTTAAACTTCAGCGGAATTTGGAGAACAATCGAAGAGTTCCGAAGCATTTTTAAAAGTCAGCGGAATTCCGAGAACAATGGAAGAGTTGTGAAGCATTTTTAAACGTCAGCGGAATTCCGAGAACAATGGAAGAGTTCCGAAGCATTTTTAAACGTCAGCGGAATTCCGAGAACAATGGAAGAGTTCTGAAGCCTTTTTAAATGTCAGCGGAATTCCGAGAACAATGGAAGACTTCTGAAGCATTTTTAAATGTCAGCGGAATTCTGAGAACAATGGAAGAGTTCCGAAGCATTTTTAAACTTCAGCAGAATTCCGAGAACAATGGAAGAGTTCCGAAGCATACTTAAACTTCAGCGGAATTCCGAGAACAATGGAAGAGTTCTGAAGCATTTTTAAAAGTCAGCGGAATACCGAGAACAATGGAAGAGTTGTGAAGCATTTTTAAAAGTCAGCGGAATTCCGAGAACACTGGAAGAGTTCCGAAGCATTTTTAAACTTCAGCGGAATTTGGAGAACAATCGAAGACTTCCGAAGCAATTTTAAAAGTCAGCGGAATTCCGAGAACAATGGAAGAGTTGTGAAGCATTTTTAAACGTCAGTGGAATTCCAAGAACAATGGAAGAGTTCCGAAGCATTTTTAAATGTCAGCGGAATTCCGAGAACAATGGAAGAGTTCTGAAGCATTTTTAAACGTCAGCGGATTTTGAAAACAATGGAAGATTTCCGAATCATTTTTAAACGTCAGCGGAATTCTGCGAACACTGGAAGAGTTCCGAAGCATTTTTAAACTTCAGCAGAATTCTGAGAACAATGGAAGAGTTCTGAAGCATTCTTAAACTTCAGTGGAATTCCGAGAACAATGGAACAGTTTTGAAGCAATTTTAAGCGTCAGCGGAATTCCGACAACAATGGAAGAGTTCCGAAGCATTTTTAAAAGTCAGCGGAATTCTGAGAACAATAGAAGAGTTGTGAAGCATTTTTAAGCGTCAGCGGAATTCCGAGAACAATGGAAGAATTCCAAAGCATTTTTAAACTTCAAAACTTCAGAAGAATTCCGAGAACAATGGAAGAGTTCCGAAGCATTCTTAAACTTCAGCGGAATTCCGAGAACAATGGAAGAGTTCCGAAGCATTTTTAAAGGTCAGCGGAATTCCGAGAACAATGGAAGAGTTCCGAAGCATTTTTAAACATCAGCAGAATTCCTGGATCAATGGAAGAGTTCCGAATCATTTTTAAAAGTCAGCAGAATTCCGAGAACAATAGAAGGGTACCAAAGCATGTTTAAACTTCAGCGGAATTCCGAGAACAATGTAAGAGTTCCGAAGCATTTTTAAACTTCAGCAGAATTCCGAGAACAATGGAAGAGTTCCGAAGCATTTTTAAACGTCAGCGGAATTCCGAGAACAATGGAAGAGTTCCGAAACATTTTTAAACTTCACCGGAATTCCGAGAACAATGGAAGAGTTCCGAAGCATTTTTAAACGTCAGCGGAATTCCGAGAACAATGGAAGAGTTCTGAAGCATTTTTAAACATCAGTGGAATTTTGAAAACAATGGAAGATTTCCGAAGCATTTTTAAACGTCAGCGGAATTCTGCGAACACTGGAAGAGTTCCGAAGCATTTTTAAACTTCAGCGGAATTTGGAGAACAATCGAAGAGTTCTGAAGCATTTTTAAAAGTAAGCGGAATTCCGAGAACAATGGAAGAGTTGTGAAGCATTTTTAAACGTCAGCGGAATTCTGAGAACAATGGAAGAGTTCCGAAGCATTTTTAAACTTCAGCAGAATTCCTGGATCAATGGAAGAGTTCCGAAACATTTTTAAAAGTCAGCAGAACTCCGAGAACAATAGAAGGGTACCAAAGCATGTTTAAACTTCAGCGGAATTCTGAGAACAATGTAAGAGTTCCGAAGCATTTTTAAACTTCACCGGAATTCCGAGAACAATGGAAGAGTTCTGAAGCATTTTTAAACGTCAGCGGAATTTTGAAAACAATGGAAGATTTCCGAAGCATTTTTAAACGTCAGCGGAATTCCGAGAACAATGGAAGAGTTCTGAAGCATTTTTAAACTTCAGCGGAATTTGGAGAACAATCGAAGAGTTCCGAAGCATTTTTAAAAGTCAGCGGAATTCTGAGAACAATAGAAGAGTTGTGAAGCATTTTTAAGCGTCAGCGGAATTCCGAGAACAATGGAAGAATTCCGAAGCATTTTTAAACTTCAAAACTTCAGAAGAATTCCGAGAACAATGGAAGAGTTCCGAAGCATTCTTAAACTTCAGCGGAATTCCGAGAACAATGGAAGAGTTCCGAAGCATTTTTAAACGTCAGCGGAATTCTGCGAACACTGGAAGAGTTCCGAAGCATTTTTAAACTTCAGTGGAATTTGGAGAACAATCGAAGAGTTCCGAAGCATTTTTAAAAGTCAGCGGAATTCCGAGAACACTGGAAGAGTTCCGAAGCATTGTTAAACTTCAGCGGAATTTGGAGAACAATCGAAGAGTTCCGAAGCATTTTTAAAAGTCAGCGGAATTCCGAGAACAATGGAAGAGTTGTGAAGCATTTTTAAACGTCAGCGGAATTCCGAGAACAATGGAAGAGTTCCGAAGCATTTTTAAACTTCAGCAGAATTCCTGGATCAATGGAAGAGTTCCGAAACATTTTTAAAAGTCAGCAGAACTCCGAGAACAATAGAAGGGTACCAAAGCATGTTTAAACTTCAGCGGAATTCTGAGAACAATGTAAGAGTTCCGAAGCATTTTTAAACTTCACCGGAATTTGGAGAACAATCGAAGAGTTCCGAAGCATTTTTAAAAGTCAGCGGAATTCCGAGAACACTGGAAGAATTCCGAAGCATTTTTAAACTTCAGTGGAATTTGGAGAACAATCGAAGAGTTCCGAAGCATTTTTAAAAGTCAGCGGAATTCCGAGAACAATGGAAGAGTTGAGAAGCATTTTTAAACGTCAGCGGAATACCAGAACAATGGAAGAGTTCCGAAGCATTTTTAAATGTCAGCGGAATTCCGAGAACAATGGAAGAGTTCTGAAGCATTTTTAAACGTCAGCGGATTTTGAAAACAATGGAAGATTTCCGAATCATTTTTAAACGTCAGCGGAATTCTGCGAACACTGGAAGAGTTCCGAAGCATTTTTAAACTTCAGCAGAATTCTGAGAACAATGGAAGAGTTCTGAAGCATTCTTAAACTTCAGTGGAATTCCGAGAACAATGGAACAGTTTTGAAGCAATTTTAAGCGTCAGCGGAATTCCGACAACAATGGAAGAGTTCCGAAGCATTTTTAAAAGTCAGCGGAATTCTGAGAACAATAGAAGAGTTGTGAAGCATTTTTAAGCGTCAGCGGAATTCCGAGAACAATGGAAGAATTCCGAAGCATTTTTAAACTTCAAAACTTCAGAAGAATTCCGAGAACAATGGAAGAGTTCCGAAGCATTTTTAAACTTCACCAGAATTCCGAGAACAATGGAAGAGTTCCGAAGCATTTTTAAACGTCAGCGGAATTCCGAGAACAATGGAAGAGTTCCGAAGCATTTTTAAACTTCACCGGAATTCCGAGAACAATGGAAGAGTTCCGAAGCATTTTTAAACGTCAGCGGAATTCCGAGAACAATGGAAGAGTTCTGAAGCATTTTTAAACATCAGCGGAATTTTGCAAACAATGGAAGATTTCCGAAGCATTTTTAAACGTCAGCGGAATTCTGCGAACATTGGAAGAGTTCCGAAGCATTTTTAAACTTCAGCGGAATTTGGAGAACAATCGAAGAGTTCCGAAGCATTTTTAAAAGTCAGCGGAATTCCGAGAACACTGGAAGAGTTCCGAAGCATTTTTAAACTTCAGCGGAATTTGGAGAACAATCGAAGAGTTCCGAAGCATTTTTAAAAGTCAGCGGAATTCCGAGAACAATGGAAGAGTTGTGAAGCATTTTTAATTGTCAGCGGAATTCCGAGAACAATGGAAGAGTTCCGAAGCATTTTTAAACGTCAGCGGAATTCCGAGAACAATGGAAGAGTTCTGAAGCCTTTTTAAATGTCAGCGGAATTCCGAGAACAATGGAAGACTTCTGAAGCATTTTTAAATGTCAGCGGAATTCTGAGAACAATGGAAGAGTTCCGAAGCATTTTTAAACTTCAGCAGAATTCCGAGAACAATGGAAGAGTTCCGAAGCATACTTAAACTTCAGCGGAATTCCGAGAACAATGGAAGAGTTCTGAAGCATTTTTAAAAGTCAGCGGAATACCGAGAACAATGGAAGAGTTGTGAAGCATTTTTAAAAGTCAGCGGAATTCCGAGAACACTGGAAGAGTTCCGAAGCATTTTTAAACTTCAGCGGAATTTGGAGAACAATCGAAGACTTCCGAAGCAATTTTAAAAGTCAGCGGAATTCCGAGAACAATGGAAGAGTTGTGAAGCATTTTTAAACGTCAGTGGAATTCCAAGAACAATGGAAGAGTTCCGAAGCATTTTTAAATGTCAGCGGAATTCTGAGAACAATGGAAGAGTTCTGAAGCATTTTTAAACATCAGCGGAATTTTGAAAACAATGGAAGATTTCCGAAGCATTTTTAAACGTCAGCGGAATTCTGCAAACACTGGAAGAGTTCCGAAGCATTTTTAAACTTCAGCGGAATTTGGAGAACAATCGAAGAGTTCCGAAGCATTTTTAAAAGTCAGCGGAATTCCGAGAACAATGGAAGAGTTGTGAAGCATTTTTAAACGTTAGCGGAATTCCGAGAACAATGGAAGAGTTCCGAAGCATTTTTAAACTTCAGCAGAATTCCTGGATCAATGGAAGAGTTCCGAATCATTTTTAAAAGTCAGCAGAATTCCGAGAACAATAGAAGGGTACCAAAGCATGTTTAAACTTCAGCGGAATTCCGAGAACAATGTAAGAGTTCCGAAGCATTTTTAAACTTCACCAGAATTCCGAGAACAATGGAAGAGTTCCGAAGCATTTTTAAACGTCAGCGGAATTCCGAGAACAATGGAAGAGTTCTGAAGCATTTTTAAACATCAGCGGAATTTTGAAAACAATGGAAGATTTCCGAAGCATTTTTAAACGTCAGCGGAATTCTGCGAACACTGGAAGAGTTCCGAAGCATTTTTAAACTTCAGCGGAATTTGGAGAACAATCGAAGAGTTCTGAAGCATTTTTAAAAGTCAGCGGAATTCCGAGAACAATGGAAGAGTTGTGAAGCATTTTTAAACGTCAGCGGAATTCCGAGAACAATGGAAGAGTTCCGAAGCATTTTTAAACTTCAGCAGAATTCCTGGATCAATGGAAGAGTTCCGAAACATTTTTAAAAGTCAGCAGAACTCCGAGAACAATAGAAGGGTACCAAAGCATGTTTAAACTTCAGCGGAATTCTGAGAACAATGTAAGAGTTCCGAAGCATTTTTAAACTTCACCGGAATTCCGAGAACAATGGAAGAGTTCCGAAGCATTTTTAAACGTCAGCGGAATTCCGAGAACAATGGAAGAGTTCTGAAGCATTTTTAAACGTCAGCGGAATTTTGAAAACAATGGAAGATTTCCGAAGCATTTTTAAACGTCAGCGGAATTCCGAGAACAATGGAAGAGTTCTGAAGCATTTTTAAACTTCAGCGGAATTTGGAGAACAATCGAAGAGTTCCGAAGCATTTTTAAAAGTCAGCGGAATTCTGAGAACAATAGAAGAGTTGTGAAGCATTTTTAAGCGTCAGCGGAATTCCGAGAACAATGGAAGAATTCCGAAGCATTTTTAAACTTCAAAACTTCAGAAGAATTCCGAGAACAATGGAAGAGTTCCGAAGCATTCTTAAATTTCAGCGGAATTCCGAGAACAATGGAAGAGTTCCGAAGCATTTTTAAAGGTCAGCGGAATTCCGAGAACAATGGAAGAGTTCCGAAGCATTTTTAAACATCAGCAGAATTCCTGGATCAATGGAAGAGTTCCGAATCATTTTTAAAAGTCAGCAGAATTCCGAGAACAATAGAAGGGTACCAAAGCATGTTTAAACTTCAGCGGAATTCTGAGAACAATGTAAGAGTTCCGAAGCATTTTTAAACTTCACCAGAATTCCGAGAACAATGGAAGAGTTCCGAAGCATTTTTAAACGTCAGCGGAATTCCGAGAACAATGGAAGAGTTCCGAAGCATTTTTAAACTTCACCGGAATTCCGAGAACAATGGAAGAGTTCCGAAGCATTTTTAAACGTCAGCGGAATTCCGAGAACAATGGAAGAGTTCTGAAGCATTTTTAAACATCAGCGGAATTTTGAAAACAATGGAAGATTTCCGAAGCATTTTTAAACTTCAGCGGAATTTGGAGAACAATCGAAGAGTTCCGAAGCATTTTTAAAAGTCAGCGGAATTCCGAGAACACTGGAAGAGTTCCGAAGCATTGTTAAACTTCAGCGGAATTTGGAGAACAATCGAAGAGTTCCGAAGCATTTTTAAAAGTCAGCGGAATTCCGAGAACAATGGAAGAGTTGTGAAGCATTTTTAAACGTCAGCGGAATTCCGAGAACAATGGAAGAGTTCCGAAGCATTTTTAAACTTCAGCAGAATTCCTGGATCAATGGAAGAGTTCTGAAACATTTTTAAAAGTCAGCAGAACTCCGAGAACAATAGAAGGGTACCAAAGCATGTTTAAACTTCAGCGGAATTCTGAGAACAATGTAAGAGTTCCGAAGCATTTTTAAACTTCACCGGAATTTGGAGAACAATCGAAGAGTTCCGAAGCATTTTTAAAAGTCAGCGGAAATCCGAGAACACTGGAAGAATTCCGAAGCATTTTTAAACTTCAGTGGAATTTGGAGAACAATCGAAGAGTTCCGAAGCATTTTTAAAAGTCAGCGGAATTCCGAGAACAATGGAAGAGTTGAGAAGCATTTTTAAACGTCAGCGGAATACCAGAACAATGGAAGAGTTCCGAAGCATTTTTAAATGTCAGCGGAATTCCGAGAACAATGGAAGAGTTCTGAAGCATTTTTAAACGTCAGCGGATTTTGAAAACAATGGAAGATTTCCGAATCATTTTTAAACGTCAGCGGAATTCCGAGAACAATAGAAGGGTACCAAAGCATGTTTAAACTTCAGCGGAATTCCGAGAACAATGTAAGAGTTCCGAAGCATTTTTAAACTTCAGCAGAATTCCGAGAACAATGGAAGAGTTCCGAAGCATTTTTAAACGTCAGCGGAATTCCGAGAACAATGGAAGAGTTCCGAAGCATTTTTAAACTTCACCGGAATTCCGAGAACAATGGAAGAGTTCCGAAGCATTTTTAAACGTCAGCGGAATTCCGAGAACAATGGAAGAGTTCTGAAGCATTTTTAAACATCAGTGGAATTTTGAAAACAATGGAAGATTTCCGAAGCATTTTTAAACGTCAGCGGAATTCTGCGAACACTGGAAGAGTTCCGAAGCATTTTTAAACTTCAGCGGAATTTGGAGAACAATCGAAGAGTTCTGAAGCATTTTTAAAAGTCAGCGGAATTCCGAGAACAATGGAAGAGTTGTGAAGCATTTTTAAACGTCAGCGGAATTCCGAGAACAATGGAAGAGTTCCGAAGCATTTTTAAACTTCAGCAGAATTCCTGGATCAATGGAAGAGTTCCGAAACATTTTTAAAAGTCAGCAGAACTCCGAGAACAATAGAAGGGTACCAAAGCATGTTTAAACTTCAGCGGAATTCTGAGAACAATGTAAGAGTTCCGAAGCATTTTTAAACTTCACCGGAATTCCGAGAACAATGGAAGAGTTCTGAAGCATTTTTAAACGTCAGCGGAATTTTGAAAACAATGGAAGATTTCCGAAGCATTTTTAAACGTCAGCGGAATTCCGAGAACAATGGAAGAGTTCTGAAGCATATTTAAACTTCAGCGGAATTTGGAGAACAATCGAAGAGTTCCGAAGCATTTTTAAAAGTCAGCGGAATTCTGAGAACAATAGAAGAGTTGTGAAGCATTTTTAAGCGTCAGCGGAATTCCGAGAACAATGGAAGAATTCCGAAGCATTTTTAAACTTCAAAACTTCAGAAGAATTCCGAGAACAATGGAAGAGTTCCGAAGCATTCTTAAACTTCAGCGGAATTCCGAGAACAATGGAAGAGTTCCGAAGCATTTTTAAACGTCAGCGGAATTCTGCGAACACTGGAAGAGTTCCGAAGCATTTTTAAACTTCAGTGGAATTTGGAGAACAATCGAAGAGTTCCGAAGCATTTTTAAAAGTCAGCGGAATTCCGAGAACAATGGAAGAGTTGTGAAGCATTTTTAAACGTCAGCGGAATTCCGAGAACAATGGATGAGTTCCGAAGCATTTTTAAACTTCAGCAGAATTCCTGGATCAATGGAAGAGTTCCGAAACATTTTTAAAAGTCAGCAGAACTCCGAGAACAATAGAAGGGTACCAAAGCATGTTTAAACTTCAGCGGAATTCTGAGAACAATGTAAGAGTTCCGAAGCATTTTTAAACTTCACCGGAATTTGGAGAACAATCGAAGAGTTCCGAAGCATTTTTAAAAGTCAGCGGAATTCCGAGAACACTGGAAGAATTCCGAAGCATTTTTAAACTTCAGTGGAATTTGGAGAACAATCGAAGAGTTCCGAAGCATTTTTAAAAGTCAGCGGAATTCCGAGAACAATGGAAGAGTTGAGAAGCATTTTTAAACGTCAGCGGAATACCAGAACAATGGAAGAGTTCCGAAGCATTTTTAAATGTCAGCGGAATTCCGAGAACAATGGAAGAGTTCTGAAGCATTTTTAAACGTCAGCGGATTTTGAAAACAATGGAAGATTTCCGAATCATTTTTAAACGTCAGCGGAATTCTGCGAACACTGGAAGAGTTCCGAAGCATTTTTAAACTTCAGCAGAATTCTGAGAACAATGGAAGAGTTCTGAAGCATTCTTAAACTTCAGTGGAATTCCGAGAACAATGGAACAGTTTTGAAGCAATTTTAAGCGTCAGCGGAATTCCGACAACAATGGAAGAGTTCCGAAGCATTTTTAAAAGTCAGCGGAATTCTGAGAACAATAGAAGAGTTGTGAAGCATTTTTAAGCGTCAGCGGAATTCCGAGAACAATGGAAGAATTCCGAAGCATTTTTAAACTTCAAAACTTCAGAAGAATTCCGAGAACAATGGAAGAGTTCCGAAGCATTTTTAAACTTCACCAGAATTCCGAGAACAATGGAAGAGTTCCGAAGCATTTTTAAACGTCAGCGGAATTCCGAGAACAATGGAAGGGTTCCGAAGCATTTTTAAACTTCACCGGAATTCCGAGAACAATGGAAGAGTTCCGAAGCATTTTTAAACGTCAGCGGAATTCCGAGAACAATGGAAGAGTTCTGAAGCATTTTTAAACATCAGCGGAATTTTGCAAACAATGGAAGATTTCCGAAGCATTTTTAAACGTCAGCGGAATTCTGCGAACATTGGAAGAGTTCCGAAGCATTTTTAAACTTCAGCGGAATTTGGAGAACAATCGAAGAGTTCCGAAGCATTTTTAAAAGTCAGCGGAATTCCGAGAACACTGGAAGAGTTCCGAAGCATTTTTAAACTTCAGCGGAATTTGGAGAACAATCGAAGAGTTCCGAAGCATTTTTAAAAGTCAGCGGAATTCCGAGAACAATGGAAGAGTTCTGAAGCCTTTTTAAATGTCAGCGGAATTCCGAGAACAATGGAAGACTTCTGAAGCATTTTTAAATGTCAGCGGAATTCTGAGAACAATGGAAGAGTTCCGAAGCATTTTTAAACTTCAGCAGAATTCCGAGAACAATGGAAGAGTTCCGAAGCATACTTAAACTTCAGCGGAATTCCGAGAACAATGGAAGAGTTCTGAAGCATTTTTAAAAGTCAGCGGAATACCGAGAACAATGGAAGAGTTGTGAAGCATTTTTAAAAGTCAGCGGAATTCCGAGAACACTGGAAGAGTTCCGAAGCATTTTTAAACTTCAGCGGAATTTGGAGAACAATCGAAGACTTCCGAAGCAATTTTAAAAGTCAGCGGAATTCCGAGAACAATGGAAGAGTTGTGAAGCATTTTTAAACGTCAGTGGAATTCCAAGAACAATGGAAGAGTTCCGAAGCATTTTTAAATGTCAGCGGAATTCTGAGAACAATGGAAGAGTTCTGAAGCATTTTTAAACATCAGCGGAATTTTGAAAACAATGGAAGATTTCCGAAGCATTTTTAAACGTCAGCGGAATTCTGCAAACACTGGAAGAGTTCCGAAGCATTTTTAAACTTCAGCGGAATTTGGAGAACAATCGAAGAGTTCCGAAGCATTTTTAAAAGTCAGCGGAATTCCGAGAACAATGGAAGAGTTGTGAAGCATTTTTAAACGTTAGCGGAATTCCGAGAACAATGGAAGAGTTCCGAAGCATTTTTAAACTTCAGCAGAATTCCTGGATCAATGGAAGAGTTCCGAAACATTTTTAAAAGTCAGCAGAACTCCGAGAACAATAGAAGGGTACCAAAGCATGTTTAAACTTCAGCGGAATTCTGAGAACAATGTAAGAGTTCCGAAGCATTTTTAAACTTCACCGGAATTCCGAGAACAATGGAAGAGTTCCGAAGCATTTTTAAACGTCAGCGGAATTCCGAGAACAATGGAAGAGTTCTGAAGCATTTTTAAACGTCAGCGGAATTTTGAAAACAATGGAAGATTTCCGAAGCATTTTTAAACGTCAGCGGAATTCTGCGAACACTGGAAGAGTTCCGAAGCACTTTTAAACTTCAGCGGAATTTGGAGAACAATCGAAGCGTTCCGAAGCATTTTTAAAAGTCAGCGGAATTCCGAGAACACTGGAAGAATTCCGAAGCATTTTTAAACTTCAGCGGAATTTGGAGAACAATCGAAGAGTTCCGAAGCATTTTTAAAAGTCAGCGGAATTCCGAGAACAATGGAAGAGTTGTGAAGCATTTTTAAACGTCAGCGGAATACCAGAACAATGGAAGAGTTCCGAAGCATTTTTAAATGTCAGCGGAATTCCGAGAACAATGGAAGAGTTCTGAAGCATTTTTAAACGTCAGCGGATTTTGAAAACAATGAAAGATTTCCGAAGCATTTTTAAACGTCAGCGGAATTCTGCGAACACTGGAAGAGTTCCGAAGCATTTTTAAACTTCAGCGGAATTTGGAGAACAATCGAAGAGTTCCGAAGCAATTTTAAAAGTCAGCGGAGTTCCGAGAACAATAGAAGAGTTGTTAAGCATTTTTAAACTTCAGTGGAATTCCAAGAACAAAGGAAGAGTTCCGAAGCATTTTTAAACGTCAGCGGATTTTGAAAACAATGGAAGATTTCCGAAGCATTTTTAAACGTCAGCGGAATTTGGAGAACAATCGAAGAGTTCCGAAGCATTTTTAAACTTCAACGGAATTTGGAGAACAATCGAAGAGTTCCGTAGCAATTTTAAAAGTCAGCGGAATTCCGAGAACAATGGAAGAGTTGTGAAGCATTTTTAAACGTCAGTGGAATTCCAAGAACAATGTAAGAGTTCCGAAGCATTTTTAAACTTCACCAGAATTCCGAGAACAATGGAAGTGTTCCGAAGCATTTTTAAACGTCAGCGGAATTCCGAGAACAATGGAAGAGTTCCGAAGCATTTTAAACTTCACCGGAATTCCGAGAACAATGGAAGAGTTCCGAAGCATTTTTAAACGTCAGCGGAATTCCGAGAACAATGGAAGAGTTCTGAAGCATTTTTAAACATCAGTGGAATTTTGAAAACAATGGAAGATTTCCGAAGCATTTTTAAACGTCAGCGGAATTCTGCGAACACTGGAAGAGTTCCGAAGCATTTTTAAACTTCAGCGGAATTTGGAGAACAATCGAAGAGTTCCGAAGCATTTTTAAAAGTCAGCGGAATTCCGAGAACACTGGAAGAGTTCCGAAGCATTTTTAAACTTCAGCGGAATTTGGAGAACAATCGAAGAGTTCCGAAGCATTTTTAAAAGTCAGCGGAATTCCGAGAACAATGGAAGAGTTGTGAAGCATTTTTAAACGTCAGCGGAATTCCGAGAACAATGGAAGAGTTCCGAAGCATTTTTAAACGTCAGCGGAATTCCGAGAACAATGGAAGAGTTCTGAAGCCTTTTTAAATGTCAGCGGAATTCCGAGAACAATGGAAGAGTTCCGAAGCATTTTTAAACTTCAGCAGAATTCCAAGAACAATGGAAGAGTTCCGAAGCATACTTAAACTTCAGCGGAATTCCGAGAACAATGGAAGAGTTCTGAAGCATTTTTAAAAGTCAGCGGAATACCGAGAACAATGGAAGAGTTGTGAAGCATTTTTAAAAGTCAGCGGAATTCCGAGAACACTGGAAGAGTTCCGAAGCATTTTTAAACTTCAGCGGAATTTGGAGAACAATCGAAGACTTCCGAAGCAATTTTAAAAGTCAGCGGAATTCCGAGAACAATGGAAGAGTTGTGAAGCATTTTTAAACGTCAGTGGAATTCCAAGAACAATGGAAGAGTTCCGAAGCATTTTTACATGTCAGCGGAATTCTGAGAACAATGGAAGAGTTCCGAAGCATTTTTAAACTTCAGCAGAATTCCGAGAACAATGGAAGAGTTCCGAAGCATACTTAAACTTCAGCGGAATTCCGAGAACAATGGAAGAGTTCAGAAGCATTTTTAAAAGTCAGCGGAATTCCGAGAACAATGGAAGAGTTGTGAAGCATTTTTAAACGTCAGCGGAATTCCGAGAACAATGGAAGAGTTCCGAAGCATTTTTAAACTTCAGCAGAATTCCGAGAACAATGGAAGAGTTCCGAAGCATTCTTAAACTTCAGCGGAATTCCGAGAACAATGGAAGAGTTCCGAAGCATTTTTAAATGTCAGCGGAATTCCGAGAACAATAGAAGAGCTGTGAAGCATTTTTAAGCGTCAGCGGAATTCCGAGAACAATGGAAGAGTTCCGAAGCATTTTTAAACTTCAGCAGAATTCTGAGAACAATGGAAGAGTTCTGAAGCAATCTTAAACTTCAGCTGAATTCCGAGAACAATGGAACAGTTTTGAAGCAATTTTAAGCGTCAGCGGAATTCCGACAACAATGGAAGAGTTCCGAAGCATTTTTAAAAGTCAGCGGAATTCTGAGAACAATAGAAGAGTTGTGAAGCATTTTTAAGCGTCAGCGGAATTCCGAGAACAATGGAAGAATTCCGAAGCATTTTTAAACTTCAAAGCTTCGGAAGAATTCCGAGAACAATGGAAGAGTTCCGAATCATTTTTAAACGTCAGGGGAATTCCGAGAACAATGGAAGTGTTCTGAAGCATTTTTAAACGTCAGCGGAATTTTGAAAACAATGGAAGATTTCCGAAGCATTTTTAAACGTCAGCGGATTTCTTTGAACACTGGAAGAGTTCCGAAGCATTTTTAAACTTCAGCGGAATTTGGAGAACAATCGAAGAGTTCCGAAGCATTTTTAAAAGTCAGCGGAATTCCGAGAACACTGGAAGAGTTCCGAAGCATTTTTAAACTTCAGCGGAATTTGGAGAACAATCGAAGAGTTCCGAAGCATTTTTAAAAGTCAGCGGAATTCCGAGAACAATGGAAGAGTTCTAAAGCATTTTTAAAAGTCAGCGGAATTCCGAGAACAATGGAACAGTTGTGAAGCATTTTTAAAAGTCAGCGGAATTCCAAGAACAATGGAAGAGTTGTGAAGCATTTTTAAACGTCAGCGGAATTCCGAGAACAATGGAAGAGTTCTGAAGCCTTTTTAAATGTCAGCGGAATTCCGAGAACAATGGAAGAATTCCGAAGCATTTTTAAACTTCAAAACTTCAGAAGAATTCCGAGAACAATGGAAGAGTTCCGAAGCATTTTTAAACTTCACCAGAATTCCGAGAACAATGGAAGAGTTCCGAAGCATTTTTAAACGTCAGCGGAATTCCGAGAACAATGGAAGAGTTCCGAAGCATTTTTAAACTTCACCGGAATTCCGAGAACAATGGAAGAGTTCCGAAGCATTTTTAAACGTCAGCGGAATTCCGAGAACAATGGAAGAGTTCTGAAGCATTTTTAAACATCAGCGGAATTTTGCAAACAATGGAAGATTTCCGAAGCATTTTTAAACGTCAGCGGAATTCTGCGAACATTGGAAGAGTTCCGAAGCATTTTTAAACTTCAGCGGAATTTGGAGAACAATCGAAGAGTTCCGAAGCATTTTTAAAAGTCAGCGGAATTCCGAGAACACTGGAAGAGTTCCGAAGCATTTTTAAACTTCAGCGGAATTTGGAGAACAATCGAAGAGTTCCGAAGCATTTTTAAAAGTCAGCGGAATTCCGAGAACAATGGAAGAGTTGTGAAGCATTTTTAAACGTCAGCGGAATTCCGAGAACAATGGAAGAGTTCCGAAGCATTTTTAAACGTCAGCGGAATTCCGAGAACAATGGAAGAGTTCTGAAGCCTTTTTAAATGTCAGCGGAATTCCGAGAACAATGGAAGACTTCTGAAGCATTTTTAAATGTCAGCGGAATTCTGAGAACAATGGAAGAGTTCCGAAGCATTTTTAAACTTCAGCAGAATTCCGAGAACAATGGAAGAGTTCCGAAGCATACTTAAACTTCAGCGGAATTCCGAGAACAATGGAAGAGTTCTGAAGCATTTTTAAAAGTCAGCGGAATACCGAGAACAATGGAAGAGTTGTGAAGCATTTTTAAAAGTCAGCGGAATTCCGAGAACACTGGAAGAGTTCCGAAGCATTTTTAAACTTCAGCGGAATTTGGAGAACAATCGAAGACTTCCGAAGCAATTTTAAAAGTCAGCGGAATTCCGAGAACAATGGAAGAGTTGTGAAGCATTTTTAAACGTCAGTGGAATTCCAAGAACAATGGAAGAGTTCCGAAGCATTTTTAAATGTCAGCGGAATTCTGAGAACAATGGAAGAGTTCTGAAGCATTTTTAAACATCAGCGGAATTTTGAAAACAATGGAAGATTTCCGAAGCATTTTTAAACGTCAGCGGAATTCTGCAAACACTGGAAGAGTTCCGAAGCATTTTTAAACTTCAGCGGAATTTGGAGAACAATCGAAGAGTTCCGAAGCATTTTTAAAAGTCAGCGGAATTCCGAGAACAATGGAAGAGTTGTGAAGCATTTTTAAACGTTAGCGGAATTCCGAGAACAATGGAAGAGTTCCGAAGCATTTTTAAACTTCAGCAGAATTCCTGGATCAATGGAAGAGTTCCGAAACATTTTTAAAAGTCAGCAGAACTCCGAGAACAATAGAAGGGTACCAAAGCATGTTTAAACTTCAGCGGAATTCTGAGAACAATGTAAGAGTTCCGAAGCATTTTTAAACTTCACCGGAATTCCGAGAACAATGGAAGAGTTCCGAAGCATTTTTAAACGTCAGCGGAATTCCGAGAACAATGGAAGAGTTCTGAAGCATTTTTAAACGTCAGCGGAATTTTGAAAACAATGGAAGATTTCCGAAGCATTTTTAAACGTCAGCGGAATTCTGCGAACTCTGGAAGAGTTCCGAAGCACTTTTAAACTTCAGCGGAATTTGGAGAACAATCGAAGAGTTCCGAAGCATTTTTAAAAGTCAGCGGAATTCCGAGAACACTGGAAGAATTCCGAAGCATTTTTAAACTTCAGCGGAATTTGGAGAACAATCGAAGAGTTCCGAAGCATTTTTAAAAGTCAGCGGAATTCCGAGAACAATGGAAGAGTTGTGAAGCATTTTTAAACGTCAGCGGAATACCAGAACAATGGAAGAGTTCCGAAGCATTTTTAAATGTCAGCGGAATTCCGAGAACAATGGAAGAGTTCTGAAGCATTTTTAAACGTCAGCGGATTTTGAAAACAATGAAAGATTTCCGAAGCATTTTTAAACGTCAGCGGAATTCTGCGAACACTGGAAGAGTTCCGAAGCATTTTTAAACTTCAGCGGAATTTGGAGAACAATCGAAGAGTTCCGAAGCAATTTTAAAAGTCAGCGGAGTTCCGAGAACAATAGAAGAGTTGTTAAGCATTTTTAAACTTCAGTGGAATTCCAAGAACAAAGGAAGAGTTCCGAAGCATTTTTAAACGTCAGCGGATTTTGAAAACAATGGAAGATTTCCGAAGCATTTTTAAACGTCAGCGGAATTTGGAGAACAATCGAAGAGTTCCGAAGCATTTTTAAACTTCAACGGAATTTGGAGAACAATCGAAGAGTTCCGTAGCAATTTTAAAAGTCAGCGGAATTCCGAGAACAATGGAAGAGTTGTGAAGCATTTTTAAACGTCAGTGGAATTCCAAGAACAATGGAAGAGTTCCGAAGCATTTTTAAATGTCAGCGGAATTCCGAGAACAATAGAAGAGTTCCGAAGCATTTTTAAACATCAGCAGAATTCCTGGATCAATGGAAGAGTTCCGAAGCATTTTTAAAAGTCAGCAGAATTCCGAGAACAATAGAAGGGTACCAAAGCATGTTTAAACTTCAGCGGAATTCTGAGAACAATGTAAGAGTTCCGAAGCATTTTTAAACTTCACCAGAATTCCGAGAACAATGGAAGAGTTCCGAAGCATTTTTAAACGTCAGCGGAATTCCGAGAACAATGGAAGAGTTCCGAAGCATTTTAAACTTCACCGGAATTCCGAGAACAATGGAAGAGTTCCGAAGCATTTTTAAACGTCAGCGGAATTCCGAGAACAATGGAAGAGTTCTGAAGCATTTTTAAACATCAGTGGAATTTTGAAAACAATGGAAGATTTCCGAAGCATTTTTAAACGTCAGCGGAATTCTGCGAACACTGGAAGAGTTCCGAAGCATTTTTAAACTTCAGCGGAATTTGGAGAACAATCGAAGAGTTCCGAAGCATTTTTAAAAGTCAGCGGAATTCCGAGAACACTGGAAGAGTTCCGAAGCATTTTTAAACTTCAGCGGAATTTGGAGAACAATCGAAGAGTTCCGAAGCATTTTTAAAAGTCAGCGGAATTCCGAGAACAATGGAAGAGTTGTGAAGCATTTTTAAACGTCAGCGGAATTCCGAGAACAATGGAAGAGTTCCGAAGCATTTTTAAACGTCGGCGGAATTCCGAGAACAATGGAAGAGTTCTGAAGCCTTTTTAAATGTCAGCGGAATTCCGAGAACAATGGAAGAGTTCCGAAGCATTTTTAAACTTCAGCAGAATTCCAAGAACAATGGAAGAGTTCCGAAGCATACTTAAACTTCAGCGGAATTCCGAGAACAATGGAAGAGTTCTGAAGCATTTTTAAAAGTCAGCGGAATACCGAGAACAATGGAAGAGTTGTGAAGCATTTTTAAAAGTCAGCGGAATTCCGAGAACACTGGAAGAGTTCCGAAGCATTTTTAAACTTCAGCGGAATTTGGAGAACAATCGAAGACTTCCGAAGCAATTTTAAAAGTCAGCGGAATTCCGAGAACAATGGAAGAGTTGTGAAGCATTTTTAAACGTCAGTGGAATTCCAAGAACAATGGAAGAGTTCCGAAGCATTTTTACATGTCAGCGGAATTCTGAGAACAATGGAAGAGTTCCGAAGCATTTTTAAACTTCAGCAGAATTCCGAGAACAATGGAAGAGTTCCGAAGCATACTTAAACTTCAGCGGAATTCCGAGAACAATGGAAGAGTTCAGAAGCATTTTTAAAAGTCAGCGGAATTCCGAGAACAATGGAAGAGTTGTGAAGCATTTTTAAACGTCAGCGGAATTCCGAGAACAATGGAAGAGTTCCGAAGCATTTTTAAACTTCAGCAGAATTCCGAGAACAATGGAAGAGTTCCGAAGCATTCTTAAACTTCAGCGGAATTCCGAGAACAATGGAAGAGTTCCGAAGCATTTTTAAATGTCAGCGGAATTCCGAGAACAATAGAAGAGCCGTGAAGCATTTTTAAGCGTCAGCGGAATTCCGAGAACAATGGAAGAGTTCCGAAGCATTTTTAAACTTCAGCAGAATTCTGAGAACAATGGAAGAGTTCTGAAGCAATCTTAAACTTCAGCGGAATTCCAAGAACAATGGAACAGTTTTGAAGCAATTTTAAGCGTCAGCGGAATTCCGACAACAATGGAAGAGTTCCGAAGCATTTTTAAAAGTCAGCGGAATTCTGAGAACAATAGAAGAGTTGTGAAGCATTTTTAAGCGTCAGCGGAATTCCGAGAACAATGGAAGAATTCCGAAGCATTTTTAAACTTCAAAGCTTCGGAAGAATTCCGAGAACAATGGAAGAGTTCCGAATCATTTTTAAACGTCAGGGGAATTCCGAGAACAATGGAAGTGTTCTGAAGCATTTTTAAACGTCAGCGGAATTTTGAAAACAATGGAAGATTTCCGAAGCATTTTTAAACGTCAGCGGATTTCTTTGAACACTGGAAGAGTTCCGAAGCATTTTTAAACTTCAGCGGAATTTGGAGAACAATCGAAGAGTTCCGAAGCATTTTTAAAAGTCAGCGGAATTCCGAGAACACTGGAAGAGTTCCGAAGCATTTTTAAACTTCAGCGGAATTTGGAGAACAATCGAAGAGTTCCGAAGCATTTTTAAAAGTCAGCGGAATTCCGAGAACAATGGAAGAGTTCTAAAGCATTTTTAAAAGTCAGCGGAATTCCGAGAACAATGGAACAGTTGTGAAGCATTTTTAAAAGTCAGCGGAATTCCAAGAACAATGGAAGAGTTGTGAAGCATTTTTAAACGTCAGCGGAATTCCGAGAACAATGGAAGAGTTCTGAAGCCTTTTTAAATGTCAGCGGAATTCCGAGAACAATGGAAGAGTTCCGAAGCATTTTTAAATGTCAGCGGAATTCTGAGAACAATGGAAAAGTTCCGAAGCATTTTTAAACTTCAGCAGTATTCCGAGAACAATGGAAGAGTTCCGAAGCATTTTTAAACTTCAGCAGAATTCTGAGAACAATGGAAGAGTTCTGAAGCATTCTTAAACTTCAGCGGAATTCCGAGAACAATGGAAGAGTTCTGAAGCATTTTTAAACATCAGCGGAATTTTGCAAACAATGGAAGATTTCCGAAGCATTTTTAAACGTCAGCGGAATTCTGCGAACATTGGAAGAGTTCCGAAGCATTTTTAAACTTCAGCGGAATTTGGAGAACAATCGAAGAGTTCCGAAGCATTTTTAAAAGTCAGCGGAATTCCGAGAACACTGGAAGAGTTCCGAAGCATTTTTAAACTTCAGCGGAATTTGGAGAACAATCGAAGAGTTCCGAAGCATTTTTAAAAGTCAGCGGAATTCCGAGAACAATGGAAGAGTTGTGAAGCATTTTTAAACGTCAGCGGAATTCCGAGAACAATGGAAGAGTTCCGAAGCATTTTTAAACGTCAGCGGAATTCCGAGAACAATGGAAGAGTTCTGAAGCCTTTTTAAATGTCAGCGGAATTCCGAGAACAATGGAAGACTTCTGAAGCATTTTTAAATGTCAGCGGAATTCTGAGAACAATGGAAGAGTTCCGAAGCATTTTTAAACTTCAGCAGAATTCCGAGAACAATGGAAGAGTTCCGAAGCATACTTAAACTTCAGCGGAATTCCGAGAACAATGGAAGAGTTCTGAAGCATTTTTAAAAGTCAGCGGAATACCGAGAACAATGGAAGAGTTGTGAAGCATTTTTAAAAGTCAGCGGAATTCCGAGAACACTGGAAGAGTTCCGAAGCATTTTTAAACTTCAGCGGAATTTGGAGAACAATCGAAGACTTCCGAAGCAATTTTAAAAGTCAGCGGAATTCCGAGAACAATGGAAGAGTTGTGAAGCATTTTTAAACGTCAGTGGAATTCCAAGAACAATGGAAGAGTTCCGAAGCATTTTTAAATGTCAGCGGAATTCTGAGAACAATGGAAGAGTTCTGAAGCATTTTTAAACATCAGCGGAATTTTGAAAACAATGGAAGATTTCCGAAGCATTTTTAAACGTCAGCGGAATTCTGCAAACACTGGAAGAGTTCCGAAGCATTTTTAAACTTCAGCGGAATTTGGAGAACAATCGAAGAGTTCCGAAGCATTTTTAAAAGTCAGCGGAATTCCGAGAACAATGGAAGAGTTGTGAAGCATTTTTAAACGTTAGCGGAATTCCGAGAACAATGGAAGAGTTCCGAAGCATTTTTAAACTTCAGCAGAATTCCTGGATCAATGGAAGAGTTCCGAAACATTTTAAAAGTCAGCAGAACTCCGAGAACAATAGAAGGGTACCAAAGCATGTTTAAACTTCAGCGGAATTCTGAGAACAATGTAAGAGTTCCGAAGCATTTTTAAACTTCACCGGAATTCCGAGAACAATGGAAGAGTTCCGAAGCATTTTTAAACGTCAGCGGAATTCCGAGAACAATGGAAGAGTTCTGAAGCATTTTTAAACGTCAGCGGAATTTTGAAAACAATGGAAGATTTCCGAAGCATTTTTAAACGTCAGCGGAATTCTGCGAACACTGGAAGAGTTCCGAAGCACTTTTAAACTTCAGCGGAATTTGGAGAACAATCGAAGAGTTCCGAAGCATTTTTAAAAGTCAGCGGAATTCCGAGAACACTGGAAGAATTCCGAAGCATTTTTAAACTTCAGCGGAATTTGGAGAACAATCGAAGAGTTCCGAAGCATTTTTAAAAGTCAGCGGAATTCCGAGAACAATGGAAGAGTTGTGAAGCATTTTTAAACGTCAGCGGAATACCAGAACAATGGAAGAGTTCCGAAGCATTTTTAAATGTCAGCGGAATTCCGAGAACAATGGAAGAGTTCTGAAGCATTTTTAAACGTCAGCGGATTTTGAAAACAATGGAAGATTTCCGAAGCATTTTTAAACGTCAGCGGAATTCTGCGAACACTGGAAGAGTTCCGAAGCATTTTTAAACTTCAGCGGAATTTGGAGAACAATCGAAGAGTTCCGAAGCAATTTTAAAAGTCAGCGGAGTTCCGAGAACAATAGAAGAGTTGTTAAGCATTTTTAAACTTCAGTGGAATTCCAAGAACAAAGGAAGAGTTCCGAAGCATTTTTAAACGTCAGCGGATTTTGAAAACAATGGAAGATTTCCGAAGCATTTTTAAACGTCAGCGGAATTTGGAGAACAATCGAAGAGTTCCGAAGCATTTTTAAACTTCAACGGAATTTGGAGAACAATCGAAGAGTTCCGTAGCAATTTTAAAAGTCAGCGGAATTCCGAGAACAATGGAAGAGTTGTGAAGCATTTTTAAACGTCAGTGGAATTCCAAGAACAATGGAAGAGTTCCGAAGCATTTTTAAATGTCAGCGGAATTCCGAGAACAATAGAAGAGTTCCGAAGCATTTTTAAACATCAGCAGAATTCCTGGATCAATGGAAGAGTTCCGAAGCATTTTTAAAAGTCAGCAGAATTCCGAGAACAATAGAAGGGTACCAAAGCATGTTTAAACTTCAGCGGAATTCTGAGAACAATGTAAGAGTTCCGAAGCATTTTTAAACTTCACCAGAATTCCGAGAACAATGGAAGAGTTCCGAAGCATTTTTAAACGTCAGCGGAATTCCGAGAACAATGGAAGAGTTCCGAAGCATTTTAAACTTCACCGGAATTCCGAGAACAATGGAAGAGTTCCGAAGCATTTTTAAACGTCAGCGGAATTCCGAGAACAATGGAAGAGTTCTGAAGCATTTTTAAACATCAGTGGAATTTTGAAAACAATGGAAGATTTCCGAAGCATTTTTAAACGTCAGCGGAATTCTGCGAACACTGGAAGAGTTCCGAAGCATTTTTAAACTTCAGCGGAATTTGGAGAACAATCGAAGAGTTCCGAAGCATTTTTAAAAGTCAGCGGAATTCCGAGAACACTGGAAGAGTTCCGAAGCATTTTTAAACTTCAGCGGAATTTGGAGAACAATCGAAGAGTTCCGAAGCATTTTTAAAAGTCAGCGGAATTCCGAGAACAATGGAAGAGTTGTGAAGCATTTTTAAACGTCAGCGGAATTCCGAGAACAATGGAAGAGTTCCGAAGCATTTTTAAACGTCAGCGGAATTCCGAGAACAATGGAAGAGTTCTGAAGCCTTTTTAAATGTCAGCGGAATTCCGAGAACAATGGAAGAGTTCCGAAGCATTTTTAAACTTCAGCAGAATTCCGAGAACAATGGAAGAGTTCCGAAGCATTTTTAAACTTCAGCGGAATTTGGAGAACAATCGAAGACTTCCGAAGCAATTTTAAAAGTCAGCGGAATTCCGAGAACAATGGAAGAGTTGTGAAGCATTTTTAAACGTCAGTGGAATTCCAAGAACAATGGAAGAGTTCCGAAGCATTTTTACATGTCAGCGGAATTCTGAGAACAATGGAAGAGTTCCGAAGCATTTTTAAACTTCAGCAGAATTCCGAGAACAATGGAAGAGTTCCGAAGCATACTTAAACTTCAGCGGAATTCCGAGAACAATGGAAGAGTTCAGAAGCATTTTTAAAAGTCAGCGGAATTCCGAGAACAATGGAAGAGTTGTGAAGCATTTTTAAACGTCAGCGGAATTCCGAGAACAATGGAAGAGTTCCGAAGCATTTTTAAACTTCAGCAGAATTCCGAGAACAATGGAAGAGTTCCGAAGCATTCTTAAACTTCAGCGGAATTCCGAGAACAATGGAAGAGTTCCGAATCATTTTTAAACGTCAGGGGAATTCCGAGAACAATGGAAGTGTTCTGAAGCATTTTTAAACGTCAGCGGAATTTTGAAAACAATGGAAGATTTCCGAAGCATTTTTAAACGTCAGCGGATTTCTTTGAACACTGGAAGAGTTCCGAAGCATTTTTAAACTTCAGCGGAATTTGGAGAACAATCGAAGAGTTCCGAAGCATTTTTAAAAGTCAGCGGAATTCCGAGAACACTGGAAGAGTTCCGAAGCATTTTTAAACTTCAGCGGAATTTGGAGAACAATCGAAGAGTTCCGAAGCATTTTTAAAAGTCAGCGGAATTCCGAGAACAATGGAAGAGTTCTAAAGCATTTTTAAAAGTCAGCGGAATTCCGAGAACAATGGAACAGTTGTGAAGCATTTTTAAAAGTCAGCGGAATTCCAAGAACAATGGAAGAGTTGTGAAGCATTTTTAAACGTCAGCGGAATTCCGAGAACAATGGAAGAGTTCTGAAGCCTTTTTAAATGTCAGCGGAATTCCGAGAACAATGGAAGAGTTCCGAAGCATTTTTAAATGTCAGCGGAATTCTGAGAACAATGGAAAAGTTCCGAAGCATTTTTAAACTTCAGCAGTATTCCGAGAACAATGGAAGAGTTCCGAAGCATTTTTAAACTTCAGCAGAATTCTGAGAACAATGGAAGAGTTCTGAAGCATTCTTAAACTTCAGCGGAATTCCGAGAACAATGGAAGAGTTCTGAAGCATTTTTAAACATCAGCGGAATTTTGCAAACAATGGAAGATTTCCGAAGCATTTTTAAACGTCAGCGGAATTCTGCGAACATTGGAAGAGTTCCGAAGCATTTTTAAACTTCAGCGGAATTTGGAGAACAATCGAAGAGTTCCGAAGCATTTTTAAAAGTCAGCGGAATTCCGAGAACACTGGAAGAGTTCCGAAGCATTTTTAAACTTCAGCGGAATTTGGAGAACAATCGAAGAGTTCCGAAGCATTTTTAAAAGTCAGCGGAATTCCGAGAACAATGGAAGAGTTGTGAAGCATTTTTAAACGTCAGCGGAATTCCGAGAACAATGGAAGAGTTCCGAAGCATTTTTAAACGTCAGCGGAATTCCGAGAACAATGGAAGAGTTCTGAAGCCTTTTTAAATGTCAGCGGAATTCCGAGAACAATGGAAGACTTCTGAAGCATTTTTAAATGTCAGCGGAATTCTGAGAACAATGGAAGAGTTCCGAAGCATTTTTAAACTTCAGCAGAATTCCGAGAACAATGGAAGAGTTCCGAAGCATACTTAAACTTCAGCGGAATTCCGAGAACAATGGAAGAGTTCCGAAGCATTTTTAAATGTCAGCGGAATTCTGAGAACAATGGAAGAGTTCTGAAGCATTTTTAAACATCAGCGGAATTTTGAAAACAATGGAAGATTTCCGAAGCATTTTTAAACGTCAGCGGAATTCTGCAAACACTGGAAGAGTTCCGAAGCATTTTTAAACTTCAGCGGAATTTGGAGAACAATCGAAGAGTTCCGAAGCATTTTTAAAAGTCAGCGGAATTCCGAGAACAATGGAAGAGTTGTGAAGCATTTTTAAACGTTAGCGGAATTCCGAGAACAATGGAAGAGTTCCGAAGCATTTTTAAACTTCAGCAGAATTCCTGGATCAATGGAAGAGTTCCGAAACATTTTAAAAGTCAGCAGAACTCCGAGAACAATAGAAGGGTACCAAAGCATGTTTAAACTTCAGCGGAATTCTGAGAACAATGTAAGAGTTCCGAAGCATTTTTAAACTTCACCGGAATTCCGAGAACAATGGAAGAGTTCCGAAGCATTTTTAAACGTCAGCGGAATTCCGAGAACAATGGAAGAGTTCTGAAGCATTTTTAAACGTCAGCGGAATTTTGAAAACAATGGAAGATTTCCGAAGCATTTTTAAACGTCAGCGGAATTCTGCGAACACTGGAAGAGTTCCGAAGCACTTTTAAACTTCAGCGGAATTTGGAGAACAATCGAAGAGTTCCGAAGCATTTTTAAAAGTCAGCGGAATTCCGAGAACACTGGAAGAATTCCGAAGCATTTTTAAACTTCAGCGGAATTTGGAGAACAATCGAAGAGTTCCGAAGCATTTTTAAAAGTCAGCGGAATTCCGAGAACAATGGAAGAGTTGTGAAGCATTTTTAAACGTCAGCGGAATACCAGAACAATGGAAGAGTTCCGAAGCATTTTTAAATGTCAGCGGAATTCCGAGAACAATGGAAGAGTTCTGAAGCATTTTTAAACGTCAGCGGATTTTGAAAACAATGGAAGATTTCCGAAGCATTTTTAAACGTCAGCGGAATTCTGCGAACACTGGAAGAGTTCCGAAGCATTTTTAAACTTCAGCGGAATTTGGAGAACAATCGAAGAGTTCCGAAGCAATTTTAAAAGTCAGCGGAGTTCCGAGAACAATAGAAGAGTTGTTAAGCATTTTTAAACTTCAGTGGAATTCCAAGAACAAAGGAAGAGTTCCGAAGCATTTTTAAACGTCAGCGGATTTTGAAAACAATGGAAGATTTCCGAAGCATTTTTAAACGTCAGCGGAATTCTGCGAACACTGGAAGAGTTCCGAAGCATTTTTAAATGTCAGCGGAATTCCGAGAACAATAGAAGAGTTCCGAAGCATTTTTAAACATCAGCAGAATTCCTGGATCAATGGAAGAGTTCCGAAGCATTTTTAAAAGTCAGCAGAATTCCGAGAACAATAGAAGGGTACCAAAGCATGTTTAAACTTCAGCGGAATTCTGAGAACAATGTAAGAGTTCCGAAGCATTTTTAAACTTCACCAGAATTCCGAGAACAATGGAAGAGTTCCGAAGCATTTTTAAACGTCAGCGGAATTCCGAGAACAATGGAAGAGTTCCGAAGCATTTTAAACTTCACCGGAATTCCGAGAACAATGGAAGAGTTCCGAAGCATTTTTAAACGTCAGCGGAATTCCGAGAACAATGGAAGAGTTCTGAAGCATTTTTAAAAGTCAGCGGAATTCCGAGAACACTGGAAGAATTCCGAAGCATTTTTAAACTTCAGCGGAATTTGGAGAACAATCGAAGAGTTCCGAAGCATTTTTAAAAGTCAGCGGAATTCCGAGAACAATGGAAGAGTTGTGAAGCATTTTTAAACGTCAGCGGAATACCAGAACAATGGAAGAGTTCCGAAGCATTTTTAAATGTCAGCGGAATTCCGAGAACAATGGAAGAGTTCTGAAGCATTTTTAAACGTCAGCGGATTTTGAAAACAATGGAAGATTTCCGAAGCATTTTTAAACGTCAGCGGAATTCTGCGAACACTGGAAGAGTTCCGAAGCATTTTTAAACTTCAGCGGAATTTGGAGAACAATCGAAGAGTTCCGAAGCAATTTTAAAAGTCAGCGGAGTTCCGAGAACAATAGAAGAGTTGTTAAGCATTTTTAAACTTCAGTGGAATTCCAAGAACAAAGGAAGAGTTCCGAAGCATTTTTAAACGTCAGCGGATTTTGAAAACAATGGAAGATTTCCGAAGCATTTTTAAACGTCAGCGGAATTTGGAGAACAATCGAAGAGTTCCGAAGCATTTTTAAACTTCAACGGAATTTGGAGAACAATCGAAGAGTTCCGTAGCAATTTTAAAAGTCAGCGGAATTCCGAGAACAATGGAAGAGTTGTGAAGCATTTTTAAACGTCAGTGGAATTCCAAGAACAATGGAAGAGTTCCGAAGCATTTTTAAATGTCAGCGGAATTCCGAGAACAATAGAAGAGTTCCGAAGCATTTTTAAACATCAGCAGAATTCCTGGATCAATGGAAGAGTTCCGAAGCATTTTTAAAAGTCAGCAGAATTCCGAGAACAATAGAAGGGTACCAAAGCATGTTTAAACTTCTGCGGAATTCTGAGAACAATGTAAGAGTTCCGAAGCATTTTTAAACTTCACCAGAATTCCGAGAACAATGGAAGAGTTCCGAAGCATTTTTAAACGTCAGCGGAATTCCGAGAACAATGGAAGAGTTCCGAAGCATTTTAAACTTCACCGGAATTCCGAGAACAATGGAAGAGTTCCGAAGCATTTTTAAACGTCAGCGGAATTCCGAGAACAATGGAAGAGTTCTGAAGCATTTTTAAACATCAGTGGAATTTTGAAAACAATGGAAGATTTCCGAAGCATTTTTAAACGTCAGCGGAATTCTGCGAACACTGGAAGAGTTCCGAAGCATTTTTAAACTTCAGCGGAATTTGGAGAACAATCGAAGAGTTCCGAAGCATTTTTAAAAGTCAGCGGAATTCCGAGAACACTGGAAGAGTTCCGAAGCATTTTTAAACTTCAGCGGAATTTGGAGAACAATCGAAGAGTTCCGAAGCATTTTTAAAAGTCAGCGGAATTCCGAGAACAATGGAAGAGTTGTGAAGCATTTTTAAACGTCAGCGGAATTCCGAGAACAATGGAAGAGTTCCGAAGCATTTTTAAACGTCAGCGGAATTCCGAGAACAATGGAAGAGTTCTGAAGCCTTTTTAAATGTCAGCGGAATTCCGAGAACAATGGAAGAGTTCCGAAGCATTTTTAAACTTCAGCAGAATTCCGAGAACAATGGAAGAGTTCCGAAGCATTTTTAAACTTCAGCGGAATTTGGAGAACAATCGAAGACTTCCGAAGCAATTTTAAAAGTCAGCGGAATTCCGAGAACAATGGAAGAGTTGTGAAGCATTTTTAAACGTCAGTGGAATTCCAAGAACAATGGAAGAGTTCCGAAGCATTTTTACATGTCAGCGGAATTCTGAGAACAATGGAAGAGTTCCGAAGCATTTTTAAACTTCAGCAGAATTCCGAGAACAATGGAAGAGTTCCGAAGCATACTTAAACTTCAGCGGAATTCCGAGAACAATGGAAGAGTTCAGAAGCATTTTTAAAAGTCAGCGGAATTCCGAGAACAATGGAAGAGTTGTGAAGCATTTTTAAACGTCAGCGGAATTCCGAGAACAATGGAAGAGTTCCGAAGCATTTTTAAACTTCAGCAGAATTCCGAGAACAATGGAAGAGTTCCGAAGCATTCTTAAACTTCAGCGGAATTCCGAGAACAATGGAAGAGTTCCGAATCATTTTTAAACGTCAGGGGAATTCCGAGAACAATGGAAGTGTTCTGAAGCATTTTTAAACGTCAGCGGAATTTTGAAAACAATGGAAGATTTCCGAAGCATTTTTAAACGTCAGCGGATTTCTTTGAACACTGGAAGAGTTCCGAAGCATTTTTAAACTTCAGCGGAATTTGGAGAACAATCGAAGAGTTCCGAAGCATTTTTAAAAGTCAGCGGAATTCCGAGAACACTGGAAGAGTTCCGAAGCATTTTTAAACTTCAGCGGAATTTGGAGAACAATCGAAGAGTTCCGAAGCATTTTTAAAAGTCAGCGGAATTCCGAGAACAATGGAAGAGTTCTAAAGCATTTTTAAAAGTCAGCGGAATTCCGAGAACAATGGAACAGTTGTGAAGCATTTTTAAAAGTCAGCGGAATTCCAAGAACAATGGAAGAGTTGTGAAGCATTTTTAAACGTCAGCGGAATTCCGAGAACAATGGAAGAGTTCTGAAGCCTTTTTAAATGTCAGCGGAATTCCGAGAACAATGGAAGAGTTCCGAAGCATTTTTAAATGTCAGCGGAATTCTGAGAACAATGGAAAAGTTCCGAAGCATTTTTAAACTTCAGCAGTATTCCGAGAACAATGGAAGAGTTCCGAAGCATTTTTAAACTTCAGCAGAATTCTGAGAACAATGGAAGAGTTCTGAAGCATTCTTAAACTTCAGCGGAATTCCGAGAACAATGGAAGAGTTCTGAAGCATTTTTAAACATCAGCGGAATTTTGCAAACAATGGAAGATTTCCGAAGCATTTTTAAACGTCAGCGGAATTCTGCGAACATTGGAAGAGTTCCGAAGCATTTTTAAACTTCAGCGGAATTTGGAGAACAATCGAAGAGTTCCGAAGCATTTTTAAAAGTCAGCGGAATTCCGAGAACACTGGAAGAGTTCCGAAGCATTTTTAAACTTCAGCGGAATTTGGAGAACAATCGAAGAGTTCCGAAGCATTTTTAAAAGTCAGCGGAATTCCGAGAACAATGGAAGAGTTGTGA
Source organism: Phyllobates terribilis (assembly GCF_046119375.1). Lineage (NCBI taxonomy): Eukaryota > Metazoa > Chordata > Amphibia > Anura > Dendrobatidae > Phyllobates > Phyllobates terribilis. The sequence continues at coordinate 5,182,763 of NW_027362788.1, read as the reverse complement.
AGCATTTTTAAACGTCAGCGGAATTCCGAGAACAATGGAAGAGTTCCGAAGCATTTTTAAACGTCAGCGGAATTCCGAGAACAATGGAAGAGTTCTGAAGCCTTTTTAAATGTCAGCGGAATTCCGAGAACAATGGAAGACTTCTGAAGCATTTTTAAATGTCAGCGGAATTCTGAGAACAATGGAAGAGTTCCGAAGCATTTTTAAACTTCAGCAGAATTCCGAGAACAATGGAAGAGTTCCGAAGCATACTTAAACTTCAGCGGAATTCCGAGAACAATGGAAGAGTTCTGAAGCATTTTTAAAAGTCAGCGGAATACCGAGAACAATGGAAGAGTTGTGAAGCATTTTTAAAAGTCAGCGGAATTCCGAGAACACTGGAAGAGTTCCGAAGCATTTTTAAACTTCAGCGGAATTTGGAGAACAATCGAAGACTTCCGAAGCAATTTTAAAAGTCAGCGGAATTCCGAGAACAATGGAAGAGTTGTGAAGCATTTTTAAACGTCAGTGGAATTCCAAGAACAATGGAAGAGTTCCGAAGCATTTTTAAATGTCAGCGGAATTCTGAGAACAATGGAAGAGTTCTGAAGCATTTTTAAACATCAGCGGAATTTTGAAAACAATGGAAGATTTCCGAAGCATTTTTAAACGTCAGCGGAATTCTGCAAACACTGGAAGAGTTCCGAAGCATTTTTAAACTTCAGCGGAATTTGGAGAACAATCGAAGAGTTCCGAAGCATTTTTAAAAGTCAGCGGAATTCCGAGAACAATGGAAGAGTTGTGAAGCATTTTTAAACGTTAGCGGAATTCCGAGAACAATGGAAGAGTTCCGAAGCATTTTTAAACTTCAGCAGAATTCCTGGATCAATGGAAGAGTTCCGAAACATTTTAAAAGTCAGCAGAACTCCGAGAACAATAGAAGGGTACCAAAGCATGTTTAAACTTCAGCGGAATTCTGAGAACAATGTAAGAGTTCCGAAGCATTTTTAAACTTCACCGGAATTCCGAGAACAATGGAAGAGTTCCGAAGCATTTTTAAACGTCAGCGGAATTCCGAGAACAATGGAAGAGTTCTGAAGCATTTTTAAACGTCAGCGGAATTTTGAAAACAATGGAAGATTTCCGAAGCATTTTTAAACGTCAGCGGAATTCTGCGAACACTGGAAGAGTTCCGAAGCACTTTTAAACTTCAGCGGAATTTGGAGAACAATCGAAGAGTTCCGAAGCATTTTTAAAAGTCAGCGGAATTCCGAGAACACTGGAAGAATTCCGAAGCATTTTTAAACTTCAGCGGAATTTGGAGAACAATCGAAGAGTTCCGAAGCATTTTTAAAAGTCAGCGGAATTCCGAGAACAATGGAAGAGTTGTGAAGCATTTTTAAACGTCAGCGGAATACCAGAACAATGGAAGAGTTCCGAAGCATTTTTAAATGTCAGCGGAATTCCGAGAACAATGGAAGAGTTCTGAAGCATTTTTAAACGTCAGCGGATTTTGAAAACAATGGAAGATTTCCGAAGCATTTTTAAACGTCAGCGGAATTCTGCGAACACTGGAAGAGTTCCGAAGCATTTTTAAACTTCAGCGGAATTTGGAGAACAATCGAAGAGTTCCGAAGCAATTTTAAAAGTCAGCGGAGTTCCGAGAACAATAGAAGAGTTGTTAAGCATTTTTAAACTTCAGTGGAATTCCAAGAACAAAGGAAGAGTTCCGAAGCATTTTTAAACGTCAGCGGATTTTGAAAACAATGGAAGATTTCCGAAGCATTTTTAAACGTCAGCGGAATTCTGCGAACACTGGAAGAGTTCCGAAGCATTTTTAAATGTCAGCGGAATTCCGAGAACAATAGAAGAGTTCCGAAGCATTTTTAAACATCAGCAGAATTCCTGGATCAATGGAAGAGTTCCGAAGCATTTTTAAAAGTCAGCAGAATTCCGAGAACAATAGAAGGGTACCAAAGCATGTTTAAACTTCAGCGGAATTCTGAGAACAATGTAAGAGTTCCGAAGCATTTTTAAACTTCACCAGAATTCCGAGAACAATGGAAGAGTTCCGAAGCATTTTTAAACGTCAGCGGAATTCCGAGAACAATGGAAGAGTTCCGAAGCATTTTAAACTTCACCGGAATTCCGAGAACAATGGAAGAGTTCCGAAGCATTTTTAAACGTCAGCGGAATTCCGAGAACAATGGAAGAGTTCTGAAGCATTTTTAAACATCAGTGGAATTTTGAAAACAATGGAAGATTTCCGAAGCATTTTTAAACGTCAGCGGAATTCTGCGAACACTGGAAGAGTTCCGAAGCATTTTTAAACTTCAGCGGAATTTGGAGAACAATCGAAGAGTTCCGAAGCATTTTTAAAAGTCAGCGGAATTCCGAGAACACTGGAAGAGTTCCGAAGCATTTTTAAACTTCAGCGGAATTTGGAGAACAATCGAAGAGTTCCGAAGCATTTTTAAAAGTCAGCGGAATTCCGAGAACAATGGAAGAGTTGTGAAGCATTTTTAAACGTCAGCGGAATTCCGAGAACAATGGAAGAGTTCCGAAGCATTTTTAAACGTCAGCGGAATTCCGAGAACAATGGAAGAGGTCTGAAGCCTTTTTAAATGTCAGCGGAATTCCGAGAACAATGGAAGAGTTCCGAAGCATTTTTAAACTTCAGCAGAATTCCGAGAACAATGGAAGAGTTCCGAAGCATTTTTAAACTTCAGCGGAATTTGGAGAACAATCGAAGACTTCCGAAGCAATTTTAAAAGTCAGCGGAATTCCGAGAACAATGGAAGAGTTGTGAAGCATTTTTAAACGTCAGTGGAATTCCAAGAACAATGGAAGAGTTCCGAAGCATTTTTACATGTCAGCGGAATTCTGAGAACAATGGAAGAGTTCCGAAGCATTTTTAAACTTCAGCAGAATTCCGAGAACAATGGAAGAGTTCCGAAGCATACTTAAACTTCAGCGGAATTCCGAGAACAATGGAAGAGTTCAGAAGCATTTTTAAAAGTCAGCGGAATTCCGAGAACAATGGAAGAGTTGTGAAGCATTTCTAAACGTCAGCGGAATTCCGAGAACAATGGAAGAGTTCCGAAGCATTTTTAAACTTCAGCAGAATTCCGAGAACAATGGAAGAGTTCCGAAGCATTCTTAAACTTCAGCGGAATTCCGAGAACAATGGAAGAGTTCCGAAGCATTTTTAAATGTCAGCGGAATTCCGAGAACAATAGAAGAGCTGTGAAGCATTTTTAAGCGTCAGCGGAATTCCGAGAACAATGGAAGAGTTCCGAAGCATTTTTAAACTTCAGCAGAATTCTGAGAACAATGGAAGAGTTCTGAAGCATTCTTAAACTTCAGCGGAATTCCGAGAACAATGGAACAGTTTTGAAGCAATTTTAAGCGTCAGCGGAATTCCGACAACAATGGAAGAGTTCCGAAGCATTTTTAAAAGTCAGCGGAATTCTGAGAACAATAGAAGAGTTGTGAAGCATTTTTAAGCGTCAGCGGAATTCCGAGAACAATGGAAGAATTCCGAAGCATTTTTAAACTTCAAAGCTTCGGAAGAATTCCGAGAACAATGGAAGAGTTCCGAAGCATTCTTAAACTTCAGCGGAATTCCGAGAACAATGGAAGAGTTCCGAAGCATTTTTAAAAGTCAGCGGAATTCCGAGAACAATAGAAGGGTACCAAAGCATGTTTAAACTTCAGCGGAATTCTGAGAACAATGTAAGAGTTCCGAAGCATTTTTAAACTTCACCGGAATTCCGAGAACAATGGAAGAGTTCCGAATCATTTTTAAACGTCAGGGGAATTCCGAGAACAATGGAAGTGTTCTGAAGCATTTTTAAACGTCAGCGGAATTTTGAAAACAATGGAAGATTTCCGAAGCATTTTTAAACGTCAGCGGATTTCTTTGAACACTGGAAGAGTTCCGAAGCATTTTTAAACTTCAGCGGAATTTGGAGAACAATCGAAGAGTTCCGAAGCATTTTTAAAAGTCAGCGGAATTCCGAGAACACTGGAAGAGTTCCGAAGCATTTTTAAACTTCAGCGGAATTTGGAGAACAATCGAAGAGTTCCGAAGCATTTTTAAAAGTCAGCGGAATTCCGAGAACAATGGAAGAGTTCTAAAGCATTTTTAAAAGTCAGCGGAATTCCGAGAACAATGGAACAGTTGTGAAGCATTTTTAAAAGTCAGCGGAATTCCAAGAACAATGGAAGAGTTGTGAAGCATTTTTAAACGTCAGCGGAATTCCGAGAACAATGGAAGAGTTCTGAAGCCTTTTTAAATGTCAGCGGAATTCCGAGAACAATGGAAGAGTTCCGAAGCATTTTTAAATGTCAGCGGAATTCTGAGAACAATGGAAAAGTTCCGAAGCATTTTTAAACTTCAGCAGTATTCCGAGAACAATGGAAGAGTTCCGAAGCATTTTTAAACTTCAGCAGAATTCTGAGAACAATGGAAGAGTTCTGAAGCATTCTTAAACTTCAGCGGAATTCCGAGAACAATGGAACAGTTTTGAAGCAATTTTAAGCGTCAGCGGAATTCCGACAACAATGGAAGAGTTCCGAAGCATTTTTAAAAGTCAGCGGAATTCTGAGAACAATAGAAGAGTTGTGAAGCATTTTTAAGCGTCAGCGGAATTCCGAGAACAATGGAAGAATTCCGAAGCATTTTTAAACTTCAAAGCTTCAGAAGAATTCCGAGAACAATGGAAGAGTTCCGAAGCATTCTTAAACTTCAGCGGAATTCCGAGAACAATGGAAGAGTTCCGAAGCATTTTTAAAAGTCAGCGGAATTCCGAGAACAATGGAAGAGTTGCGAAGCATTTTTAAACATCAGCAGAATTCCTGGATCAATGGAAGAGTTCCGAATCATTTTTAAAAGTCAGCAGAATTCCGAGAACAATAGAAGGGTACCAAAGCATGTTTAAACTTCAGCGGAATTCTGAGAACAATGTAAGAGTTCCGAAGCATTTTTAAACTTCACCGGAATTCCGAGAACAATGGAAGAGTTCCGAATCATTTTTAAACGTCAGGGGAATTCCGAGAACAATGGAAGTGTTCTGAAGCATTTTTAAACGTCAGCGGAATTTTGAAAACAATGGAAGATTTCCGAAGCATTTTTAAACGTCAGCGGATTTCTTTGAACACTGGAAGAGTTCCGAAGCATTTTTAAACTTCAGCGGAATTTGGAGAACAATCGAAGAGTTCCGAAGCATTTTTAAAAGTCAGCGGAATTCCGAGAACACTGGAAGAGTTCCGAAGCATTTTTAAACTTCAGCGGAATTTGGAGAACAATGGAAGAGTTCCGAAGCATTTTTAAAAGTCAGCGGAATTCCGAGAACAATGGAAGAGTTCTAAAGCATTTTTAAAAGTCAGCGGAATTCCGAGAACAATGGAACAGTTGTGAAGCATTTTTAAAAGTCAGCGCAATTCCAAGAACAATGGAAGAGTTGTGAAGCATTTTTAAACGTCAGCGGAATTCCGAGAACAATGGAAGAGTTCTGAAGCCTTTTTAAATGTCAGCGGAATTCCGAGAACAATGGAAGAGTTCTGAAGCATTTTTAAATGTCAGCGGAATTCTGAGAACAATGGAAGAGTTCCGAAGCATTTTTAAACTTCAGCAGTATTCCGAGAACAATGGAAGAGTTCCGAAGCATACTTAAACTTCAGCGGAATTCCGAGAACAATGGAAGAGTTCTGAAGCATTTTTAAAAGTCAGCGGAATACCGAGAACAATGGAAGAGTTGTGAAGCATTTTTAAACATCAGCGGAATACCAGAACAATGGAAGAGTTCCGAAGCAATTTTAAATGTCAGCGGAATTCTGAGAACAATGGAAGAGTTCTAAAGCATTTTTAAAAGTCAGCGGAATTCCGAGAACAATGGAACAGTTGTGAAGCATTTTTAAAAGTCAGCGGAATTCCAAGAACAATGGAAGAGTTGTGAAGCATTTTTAAACGTCAGCGGAATTCCGAGAACAATGGAAGAGTTCTGAAGCCTTTTTAAATGTCAGCGGAATTCCGAGAACAATGGAAGAGTTCCGAAGCATTTTTAAATGTCAGCGGAATTCTGAGAACAATGGAAAAGTTCCGAAGCATTTTTAAACTTCAGCAGTATTCCGAGAACAATGGAAGAGTTCCGAAGCATTTTTAAACTTCAGCAGAATTCTGAGAACAATGGAAGAGTTCTGAAGCATTCTTAAACTTCAGCGGAATTCCGAGAACAATGGAACAGTTTTGAAGCAATTTTAAGCGTCAGCGGAATTCCGACAACAATGGAAGAGTTCCGAAGCATTTTTAAAAGTCAGCGGAATTCTGAGAACAATAGAAGAGTTGTGAAGCATTTTTAAGCGTCAGCGGAATTCCGAGAACAATGGAAGAATTCCGAAGCATTTTTAAACTTCAAAGCTTCAGAAGAATTCCGAGAACAATGGAAGAGTTCCGAAGCATTCTTAAACTTCAGCGGAATTCCGAGAACAATGGAAGAGTTCCGAAGCATTTTTAAAAGTCAGCGGAATTCCGAGAACAATGGAAGAGTTGCGAAGCATTTTTAAACATCAGCAGAATTCCTGGATCAATGGAAGAGTTCCGAATCATTTTTAAAAGTCAGCAGAATTCCGAGAACAATAGAAGGGTACCAAAGCATGTTTAAACTTCAGCGGAATTCTGAGAACAATGTAAGAGTTCCGAAGCATTTTTAAACTTCACCGGAATTCCGAGAACAATGGAAGAGTTCCGAATCATTTTTAAACGTCAGGGGAATTCCGAGAACAATGGAAGTGTTCTGAAGCATTTTTAAACGTCAGCGGAATTTTGAAAACAATGGAAGATTTCCGAAGCATTTTTAAACGTCAGCGGATTTCTTTGAACACTGGAAGAGTTCCGAAGCATTTTTAAACTTCAGCGGAATTTGGAGAACAATGGAAGAGTTCCGAAGCATTTTTAAAAGTCAGCGGAATTCCGAGAACAATGGAAGAGTTCTAAAGCATTTTTAAAAGTCAGCGGAATTCCGAGAACAATGGAACAGTTGTGAAGCATTTTTAAAAGTCAGCGCAATTCCAAGAACAATGGAAGAGTTGTGAAGCATTTTTAAACGTCAGCGGAATTCCGAGAACAATGGAAGAGTTCTGAAGCCTTTTTAAATGTCAGCGGAATTCCGAGAACAATGGAAGAGTTCTGAAGCATTTTTAAATGTCAGCGGAATTCTGAGAACAATGGAAGAGTTCCGAAGCATTTTTAAACTTCAGCAGTATTCCGAGAACAATGGAAGAGTTCCGAAGCATACTTAAACTTCAGCGGAATTCCGAGAACAATGGAAGAGTTCTGAAGCATTTTTAAAAGTCAGCGGAATACCGAGAACAATGGAAGAGTTGTGAAGCATTTTTAAACATCAGCGGAATACCAGAACAATGGAAGAGTTCCGAAGCAATTTTAAATGTCAGCGGAATTCTGAGAACAATGGAAGAGTTCTAAAGCATTTTTAAAAGTCAGCGGAATTCCGAGAACAATGGAACAGTTGTGAAGCATTTTTAAAAGTCAGCGGAATTCCAAGAACAATGGAAGAGTTGTGAAGCATTTTTAAACGTCAGCGGAATTCCGAGAACAATGGAAGAGTTCTGAAGCCTTTTTAAATGTCAGCGGAATTCCGAGAACAATGGAAGAGTTCCGAAGCATTTTTAAATGTCAGCGGAATTCTGAGAACAATGGAAAAGTTCCGAAGCATTTTTAAACTTCAGCAGTATTCCGAGAACAATGGAAGAGTTCCGAAGCATTTTTAAACTTCAGCAGAATTCTGAGAACAATGGAAGAGTTCTGAAGCATTCTTAAACTTCAGCGGAATTCCGAGAACAATGGAACAGTTTTGAAGCAATTTTAAGCGTCAGCGGATTTCCGACAACAATGGAAGAGTTCCGAAGCATTTTTAAAAGTCAGCGGAATTCTGAGAACAATAGAAGAGTTGTGAAGCATTTTTAAGCGTCAGCGGAATTCCGAAAACAATGGAAGAATTCCGAAGCATTTTTAAACTTCAAAGCTTCAGAAGAATTCCGAGAACAATGGAAGAGTTCCGAAGCATTCTTAAACTTCAGCGGAATTCCGAGAACAATGGAAGAGTTCCGAAGCATTTTTAAAAGTCAGCGGAATTCCGAGAACAATGGAAGAGTTGCGAAGCATTTTTAAACATCAGCAGAATTCCTGGATCAATGGAAGAGTTCCGAATCATTTTTAAAAGTCAGCAGAATTCCGAGAACAATAGAAGGGTACCAAAGCATGTTTAAACTTCAGCGGAATTCTGAGAACAATGTAAGAGTTCCGAAGCATTTTTAAACTTCACCGGAATTCCGAGAACAATGGAAGAGTTCCGAATCATTTTTAAACGTCAGGGGAATTCCGAGAACAATGGAAGTGTTCTGAAGCATTTTTAAACGTCAGCGGAATTTTGAAAACAATGGAAGATTTCCGAAGCATTTTTAAACGTCAGCGGAATTACGAGAACACTGGAAGAGTTCCGAAGCATTTTTAAACTTCAGCGGAATTTGGAGAACAATCGAAGAGTTCCGAAGCATTTTTAAAAGTCAGCGGAATTACGAGAACACTGGAAGAGTTCCGAAGCATTTTTAAACTTCAGCGGAATTTGGAGAACAATGGAAGAGTTCCGAAGCATTTTTAAAAGTCAGCGGAATTCCGAGAACAATGGAAGAGTTCTAAAGCATTTTTAAAAGTCAGCGGAATTCCGAGAACAATGGAACAGTTGTGAAGCATTTTTAAAAGTCAGCGCAATTCCAAGAACAATGGAAGAGTTGTGAAGCATTTTTAAACGTCAGCGGAATTCCGAGAACAATGGAAGAGTTCTGAAGCCTTTTTAAATGTCAGCGGAATTCCGAGAACAATGGAAGAGTTCTGAAGCATTTTTAAATGTCAGCGGAATTCTGAGAACAATGGAAGAGTTCCGAAGCATTTTTAAACTTCAGCAGTATTCCGAGAACAATGGAAGAGTTCCGAAGCATACTTAAACTTCAGCGGAATTCCGAGAACAATGGAAGAGTTCTGAAGCATTTTTAAAAGTCAGCGGAATACCGAGAACAATGGAAGAGTTGTGAAGCATTTTTAAACATCAGCGGAATACCAGAACAATGGAAGAGTTCCGAAGCAATTTTAAATGTCAGCGGAATTCTGAGAACAATGGAAGAGTTCTGAAGCATTTTTAAACGTCAGCAGATTTTGAAAACAATGGAAGATTTCCGAAGCATTTTTAAACGTCAGCGGAATTCTGCGAACACTGGAAGAGTTCCGAAGCATTTTTAAACTTCAGCGGAATTTGGAGAACAATCGAAGAGTTCCGAAGCAATTTTAAAAGTCAGCGGAATTCCGAGAACAATGGAAGAGTTGTGAAGCATTTTTAAACGTCAGTGGAATTCCAAGAACAAAGGAAGAGTTCCGAAGCATTTTTAAACGTCAGCGGAATTCCGAGAACAATGGAAGAGTTCTGAAGGCTTTTTAAATGTCAGCGGAATTCCGAGAACAATGGAAGAGTTCCGAAGCATTTTTAAATGTCAGCGGAATTCTGAGAACAATGGAAGAGTTCCGAAGCATTTTTAAACTTCAGCGGAATTCCGAGAACAATGGAAGAGTTCAGAAGCATTTTTAAAAGTCAGCGGAATACCGAGAACAATGGAAGAGTTGTGAAGCATTTTTAAGCATCAGCGGAATTCCGAGAACAATGGAAGAGTTCCGAAGCATTCTTAAACTTCAGCGGAATTCCGTGAACAATGGAAGAGTTTCGAAGCATTTTTAAAAGTCAGCGGAATTCCGAGAACAATTGAAGAGTTGTGAAGCAATTTTAAGCGTCAGCGGAATTCCGAGAACAATGGAAGAGTTCCGAAGCATTTTTAAACGTCAGCGGAATTCCGAGAACAATGGAAGAGTTCTGAAGCATTTTTAAAAGTCAGCGGAATTCTGAGAACTATAGAAGAGTTGTGAAGCATTTTTAAGCGTCAGCGGAATTCCGAGAACAATGGAAGAATTCCGAAGCATTTTTAAACTTCAAAACTTCAGCGGAATTCCGAGAACAATGGAAGAGTTCCGAAGCATTTTTAAAAGTCAGCGGAATTCCGAGAACAATGGAAGAGTTCCGAAACATTTTTAAAAGTCAGCAGAATTCCGAGAACAATAGAACGGTACCAAAGCATGTTTAAACTTCAGCGGAATTCTGAGAACAATGTAAGCGTTCCGTAGCATTTTTAAACTTCACCGGAATTCCGAGAACAATGGAAGAGTTCTGAAGCATTTTTAAACATCAGCGGAATTTTGAAAACAATGGAAGATTTCCGAAGCATTTTTAAACGTCAGCGGAATTCTGCGAACACTGGAAGAGTTCCGAAGCATTTTTAAACTTCAGCGGAATTTGGAGAACAATCGAAGAGTTCCGAAGCATTTTTAAAAGTCAGCAGAATTCCGAGAACAATGGAAGAGTTGTGAAGCATTTTTAAGTGTCAGCGGAATTCCGAGAGCAATGGAAGAGTTCCGAAGCATTTTTAAACTTCATCAGAATTCTGAGAACAATGGAAGAGTTCCGAAGCATTCTTAAACTTCAGCGGAATTCCGAGAACAATGGAAGAGTTTCGAAGCATTTTTAAAAGTCAGCGGAATTCCGAGAACAATAGAAGAGTTGTGAAGCAATTTTAAGCGTCAGCGGAATTCCGAGAACAATGGAAGTGTTCCGAAGCATTTTTAAACGTCAGCGGAATTCCGAGAACGATGGAAGAGTTCTGAAGCATTTTTAAAAGTCAGCGGAATTCTGAGAACAATAGAAGAGTTGTGAAGCATTTTTAAGATTCAGCGGAATTCCGAGAACAATGGAAGAATTCCGAAGCATTTTTTAACTTCAAAACTTCAGTAGAATTCCGAGAACAATGGAAGAGTTCTGAAGCATTCTTAAACTTCAGCGGAATTCTGAGAACAATGGAAGAGTTCCGAAGCATTTTTAAAAGTCAGCGGAATTCCGAGAACAATGGAAGAGTTCCGAAGCATTTTTAAAAGTCAGCAGAATTCCGAGAACAATAGAAGGGTACCAAAGCATGTTTAAACTTCAGCGGAATTCTGAGAACAATGTAAGTGTTCCGAAGCATTTTTAAACTTCACCGGAATTCCGAGAACAATGGAAGAGTTCCGAAGCATTTTTAAACGTCAGCGGAATTCCGAGAACAATGGAAGAGTTCTGAAGCATTTTTAAACATCAGCGGAATTTTGAAAACAATGGAAGATTTCCGAAGCATTTTTAAACGTCAGCGGAATTCTGCGAACACTGGAAGAGTTCCGAAGCATTTTTAAACTTCAGCGGAATTTGGAGAACAATCGAAGAGTTCCGAAGCATTTTTAAAAGTCAGCGGAATTCCGAGAACAATAGAAGAGTTGTGAAGCAATTTTAAGCATCAGCGGAATTCCGAGAACAATGGAAGTGTTCCGAAGCATTTTTAAACGTCAGCGGAATTCCGAGAACAATGGAAGAGTTCTGAAGCATTTTTAAAAGTCAGCGGAATTCTGAGAACAATAGAAGAGTTGTGAAGCATTTTTAAGCGTCAGCGGAATTCCGGGAACAATGGAAGAATTCCGAAGCATTTTTAAACTTCAAAACTTCAGCAGAATTCCGAGAACAATGGAAGAGTTCCGAAGCATTCTTAAACTTCAGCGGAATTCCGAGAACAATGGAAGAGTTCCGAAGCATTTTTAAAAGTCAGCGGAATTCCGAGAACAATGGAAGAGTTCCGAAGCATTTTTAAAAGTCAGCAGAATTCCGAGAACAATAGAAGGGTACCAAAGCATGTTTAAACTTCAGCGGAATTCTGAGAACAATGGAAGAGTTCCGAAGCATTTTTAAACGTCAGCGGAATTCCGAGAACAATGGAAGAGTTCTGAAGCATTTTTAAACGTCAGCGGAATTTTGAAAACAATGGAAGATTTCCGAAGCATTTTTAAACGTCAGCGGAATTCTGCGAACACTGGAGGAGTTCCGAAGCATTTTTAAAAGTCAGCGGAATTCCGAGAACAATGTAAGAGTTCCGAAGCATTTTTAAAAGTCAGCAGAATTCCGAGAACAATAGAAGGGTACCAAAGCATGTTTAAACTTCAGCGGAATTCTGAGAACAATGGAAGAGTTCCGAAGCATTTTTAAACTTCAGCGGAATTTGGAGAACAATCGAAGAGTTCCGAAGCATTTTTAAAAGTCAGCAGAATTCCGAGAACAATGGAAGAGTTGTGAAGCATTTTTAAGCATCAGCGGAATTCCGAGAACAATGGAAGAGTTCCGAAGCATTTTTAAACTTCAGCAGAATTCTGAGAACAATGGAAGAGTTCCGAAGCATTCTTAAACTTCAGCGGAATTCCGAGAACAATGGAAGAGTTTCGAAGCATTTTTAAAAGTCAGCGGAATTCCGAGAACAATAGAAGAGTTGTGAAGCAATTTTAAGCGTCAGCGGAATTCCGAGAACAATGGAAGTGTTCCGAAGCATTTTTAAACGTCAGCGGAATTCCGAGAACGATGGAAGAGTTCTGAAGCATTTTTAAAAGTCAGCGGAATTCTGAGAACAATAGAAGAGTTGTGAAGCATTTTTAAGCGTCAGCGGAATTCCGAGAACAATGGAAGAATTCCGAAGCATTTTTAAACTTCAAAACTTCAGTAGAATTCCGAGAACAATGGAAGAGTTCTGAAGCATTCTTAAACTTCAGCGGAATTCCGAGAACAATGGAAGAGTTCCGAAGCATTTTTAAAAGTCAGCGGAATTCCGAGAACAATGGAACAGTTGTGAAGCATTTTTAAAAGTCAGCGGAATTCCAAGAACAATGGAAGAGTTGTGAAGCATTTTTAAACGTCAGCGGAATTCCGAGAACAATGGAAGAGTTCTGAAGCCTTTTTAAATGTCAGCGGAATTCCGAGAACAATGGAAGAGTTCCGAAGCATTTTTAAATGTCAGCGGAATTCTGAGAACAATGGAAAAGTTCCGAAGCATTTTTAAACTTCAGCAGTATTCCGAGAACAATGGAAGAGTTCCGAAGCATTTTTAAACTTCAGCAGAATTCTGAGAACAATGGAAGCGTTCCGAATCATTTTTAAACGTCAGGGGAATTCCGAGAACAATGGAAGTGTTCTGAAGCATTTTTAAACGTCAGCGGAATTTTGAAAACAATGGAAGATTTCCGAAGCATTTTTAAACTTCAGCGGAATTTGGAGAACAATGGAAGAGTTCCGAAGCATTTTTAAAAGTCAGCGGAATTCCGAGAACAATGGAAGAGTTCTAAAGCATTTTTAAAAGTCAGCGGAATTCCGAGAACAATGGAACAGTTGTGAAGCATTTTTAAAAGTCAGCGCAATTCCAAGAACAATGGAAGAGTTGTGAAGCATTTTTAAACGTCAGCGGAATTCCGAGAACAATGGAAGAGTTCTGAAGCCTTTTTAAATGTCAGCGGAATTCCGAGAACAATGGAAGAGTTCTGAAGCATTTTTAAATGTCAGCGGAATTCTGAGAACAATGGAAGAGTTCCGAAGCATTTTTAAACTTCAGCAGTATTCCGAGAACAATGGAAGAGTTCCGAAGCATACTTAAACTTCAGCGGAATTCCGAGAACAATGGAAGAGTTCTGAAGCATTTTTAAAAGTCAGCGGAATACCGAGAACAATGGAAGAGTTGTGAAGCATTTTTAAACATCAGCGGAATACCAGAACAATGGAAGAGTTCCGAAGCAATTTTAAATGTCAGCGGAATTCTGAGAACAATGGAAGAGTTCTGAAGCATTTTTAAACGTCAGCAGATTTTGAAAACAATGGAAGATTTCCGAAGCATTTTTAAACGTCAGCGGAATTCTGCGAACACTGGAAGAGTTCCGAAGCATTTTTAAACTTCAGCGGAATTTGGAGAACAATCGAAGAGTTCCGAAGCATTTTTAAAAGTCAGCAGAATTCCGAGAACAATGGAAGAGTTGTGAAGCATTTTTAAGTGTCAGCGGAATTCCGAGAGCAATGGAAGAGTTCCGAAGCATTTTTAAACTTCATCAGAATTCTGAGAACAATGGAAGAGTTCCGAAGCATTCTTAAACTTCAGCGGAATTCCGAGAACAATGGAAGAGTTTCGAAGCATTTTTAAAAGTCAGCGGAATTCCGAGAACAATAGAAGAGTTGTGAAGCAATTTTAAGCGTCAGCGGAATTCCGAGAACAATGGAAGTGTTCCGAAGCATTTTTAAACGTCAGCGGAATTCCGAGAACGATGGAAGAGTTCTGAAGCATTTTTAAAAGTCAGCGGAATTCTGAGAACAATAGAAGAGTTGTGAAGCATTTTTAAGATTCAGCGGAATTCCGAGAACAATGGAAGAATTCCGAAGCATTTTTTAACTTCAAAACTTCAGTAGAATTCCGAGAACAATGGAAGAGTTCTGAAGCATTCTTAAACTTCAGCGGAATTCTGAGAACAATGGAAGAGTTCCGAAGCATTTTTAAAAGTCAGCGGAATTCCGAGAACAATGGAAGAGTTCCGAAGCATTTTTAAAAGTCAGCAGAATTCCGAGAACAATAGAAGGGTACCAAAGCATGTTTAAACTTCAGCGGAATTCTGAGAACAATGTAAGTGTTCCGAAGCATTTTTAAACTTCACCGGAATTCCGAGAACAATGGAAGAGTTCCGAAGCATTTTTAAACGTCAGCGGAATTCCGAGAACAATGGAAGAGTTCTGAAGCATTTTTAAACATCAGCGGAATTTTGAAAACAATGGAAGATTTCCGAAGCATTTTTAAACGTCAGCGGAATTCTGCGAACACTGGAAGAGTTCCGAAGCATTTTTAAACTTCAGCGGAATTTGGAGAACAATCGAAGAGTTCCGAAGCATTTTTAAAAGTCAGCGGAATTCCGAGAACAATAGAAGAGTTGTGAAGCAATTTTAAGCATCAGCGGAATTCCGAGAACAATGGAAGTGTTCCGAAGCATTTTTAAACGTCAGCGGAATTCCGAGAACAATGGAAGAGTTCTGAAGCATTTTTAAAAGTCAGCGGAATTCTGAGAACAATAGAAGAGTTGTGAAGCATTTTTAAGCGTCAGCGGAATTCCGGGAACAATGGAAGAATTCCGAAGCATTTTTAAACTTCAAAACTTCAGCAGAATTCCGAGAACAATGGAAGAGTTCCGAAGCATTCTTAAACTTCAGCGGAATTCCGAGAACAATGGAAGAGTTCCGAAGCATTTTTAAAAGTCAGCGGAATTCCGAGAACAATGGAAGAGTTCCGAAGCATTTTTAAAAGTCAGCAGAATTCCGAGAACAATAGAAGGGTACCAAAGCATGTTTAAACTTCAGCGGAATTCTGAGAACAATGGAAGAGTTCCGAAGCATTTTTAAACGTCAGCGGAATTCCGAGAACAATGGAAGAGTTCTGAAGCATTTTTAAACGTCAGCGGAATTTTGAAAACAATGGAAGATTTCCGAAGCATTTTTAAACGTCAGCGGAATTCTGCGAACACTGGAGGAGTTCCGAAGCATTTTTAAAAGTCAGCGGAATTCCGAGAACAATGTAAGAGTTCCGAAGCATTTTTAAAAGTCAGCAGAATTCCGAGAACAATAGAAGGGTACCAAAGCATGTTTAAACTTCAGCGGAATTCTGAGAACAATGGAAGAGTTCCGAAGCATTTTTAAACTTCAGCGGAATTTGGAGAACAATCGAAGAGTTCCGAAGCATTTTTAAAAGTCAGCAGAATTCCGAGAACAATGGAAGAGTTGTGAAGCATTTTTAAGCATCAGCGGAATTCCGAGAACAATGGAAGAGTTCCGAAGCATTTTTAAACTTCAGCAGAATTCTGAGAACAATGGAAGAGTTCCGAAGCATTCTTAAACTTCAGCGGAATTCCGAGAACAATGGAAGAGTTTCGAAGCATTTTTAAAAGTCAGCGGAATTCCGAGAACAATAGAAGAGTTGTGAAGCAATTTTAAGCGTCAGCGGAATTCCGAGAACAATGGAAGTGTTCCGAAGCATTTTTAAACGTCAGCGGAATTCCGAGAACGATGGAAGAGTTCTGAAGCATTTTTAAAAGTCAGCGGAATTCTGAGAACAATAGAAGAGTTGTGAAGCATTTTTAAGCGTCAGCGGAATTCCGAGAACAATGGAAGAATTCCGAAGCATTTTTAAACTTCAAAACTTCAGTAGAATTCCGAGAACAATGGAAGAGTTCTGAAGCATTCTTAAACTTCAGCGGAATTCCGAGAACAATGGAAGAGTTCCGAAGCATTTTTAAAAGTCAGCGGAATTCCGAGAACAATGGAACAGTTGTGAAGCATTTTTAAAAGTCAGCGGAATTCCAAGAACAATGGAAGAGTTGTGAAGCATTTTTAAACGTCAGCGGAATTCCGAGAACAATGGAAGAGTTCTGAAGCCTTTTTAAATGTCAGCGGAATTCCGAGAACAATGGAAGAGTTCCGAAGCATTTTTAAATGTCAGCGGAATTCTGAGAACAATGGAAAAGTTCCGAAGCATTTTTAAACTTCAGCAGTATTCCGAGAACAATGGAAGAGTTCCGAAGCATTTTTAAACTTCAGCAGAATTCTGAGAACAATGGAAGCGTTCCGAATCATTTTTAAACGTCAGGGGAATTCCGAGAACAATGGAAGTGTTCTGAAGCATTTTTAAACGTCAGCGGAATTTTGAAAACAATGGAAGATTTCCGAAGCATTTTTAAACTTCAGCGGAATTTGGAGAACAATGGAAGAGTTCCGAAGCATTTTTAAAAGTCAGCGGAATTCCGAGAACAATGGAAGAGTTCTAAAGCATTTTTAAAAGTCAGCGGAATTCCGAGAACAATGGAACAGTTGTGAAGCATTTTTAAAAGTCAGCGCAATTCCAAGAACAATGGAAGAGTTGTGAAGCATTTTTAAACGTCAGCGGAATTCCGAGAACAATGGAAGAGTTCTGAAGCCTTTTTAAATGTCAGCGGAATTCCGAGAACAATGGAAGAGTTCTGAAGCATTTTTAAATGTCAGCGGAATTCTGAGAACAATGGAAGAGTTCCGAAGCATTTTTAAACTTCAGCAGTATTCCGAGAACAATGGAAGAGTTCCGAAGCATACTTAAACTTCAGCGGAATTCCGAGAACAATGGAAGAGTTCTGAAGCATTTTTAAAAGTCAGCGGAATACCGAGAACAATGGAAGAGTTGTGAAGCATTTTTAAACATCAGCGGAATACCAGAACAATGGAAGAGTTCCGAAGCAATTTTAAATGTCAGCGGAATTCTGAGAACAATGGAAGAGTTCTGAAGCATTTTTAAACGTCAGCAGATTTTGAAAACAATGGAAGATTTCCGAAGCATTTTTAAACGTCAGCGGAATTCTGCGAACACTGGAAGAGTTCCGAAGCATTTTTAAACTTCAGCGGAATTTGGAGAACAATCGAAGAGTTCCGAAGCAATTTTAAAAGTCAGCGGAATTCCGAGAACAATGGAAGAGTTGTGAAGCATTTTTAAACGTCAGTGGAATTCCAAGAACAAAGGAAGAGTTCCGAAGCATTTTTAAACGTCAGCGGAATTCCGAGAACAATGGAAGAGTTCTGAAGGCTTTTTAAATGTCAGCGGAATTCCGAGAACAATGGAAGAGTTCCGAAGCATTTTTAAATGTCAGCGGAATTCTGAGAACAATGGAAGAGTTCCGAAGCATTTTTAAACTTCAGCGGAATTCCGAGAACAATGGAAGAGTTCAGAAGCATTTTTAAAAGTCAGCGGAATACCGAGAACAATGGAAGAGTTGTGAAGCATTTTTAAGCATCAGCGGAATTCCGAGAACAATGGAAGAGTTCCGAAGCATTCTTAAACTTCAGCGGAATTCCGAGAACAATGGAAGAGTTTCGAAGCATTTTTAAAAGTCAGCGGAATTCCGAGAACAATTGAAGAGTTGTGAAGCAATTTTAAGCGTCAGCGGAATTCCGAGAACAATGGAAGAGTTCCGAAGCATTTTTAAACGTCAGCGGAATTCCGAGAACAATGGAAGAGTTCTGAAGCATTTTTAAAAGTCAGCGGAATTCTGAGAACTATAGAAGAGTTGTGAAGCATTTTTAAGCGTCAGCGGAATTCCGAGAACAATGGAAGAATTCCGAAGCATTTTTAAACTTCAAAACTTCAGCGGAATTCCGAGAACAATGGAAGAGTTCCGAAGCATTTTTAAAAGTCAGCGGAATTCCGAGAACAATGGAAGAGTTCCGAAACATTTTTAAAAGTCAGCAGAATTCCGAGAACAATAGAACGGTACCAAAGCATGTTTAAACTTCAGCGGAATTCTGAGAACAATGTAAGCGTTCCGTAGCATTTTTAAACTTCACCGGAATTCCGAGAACAATGGAAGAGTTCTGAAGCATTTTTAAACATCAGCGGAATTTTGAAAACAATGGAAGATTTCCGAAGCATTTTTAAACGTCAGCGGAATTCTGCGAACACTGGAAGAGTTCCGAAGCATTTTTAAACTTCAGCGGAATTTGGAGAACAATCGAAGAGTTCCGAAGCATTTTTAAAAGTCAGCAGAATTCCGAGAACAATGGAAGAGTTGTGAAGCATTTTTAAGTGTCAGCGGAATTCCGAGAGCAATGGAAGAGTTCCGAAGCATTTTTAAACTTCATCAGAATTCTGAGAACAATGGAAGAGTTCCGAAGCATTCTTAAACTTCAGCGGAATTCCGAGAACAATGGAAGAGTTTCGAAGCATTTTTAAAAGTCAGCGGAATTCCGAGAACAATAGAAGAGTTGTGAAGCAATTTTAAGCGTCAGCGGAATTCCGAGAACAATGGAAGTGTTCCGAAGCATTTTTAAACGTCAGCGGAATTCCGAGAACGATGGAAGAGTTCTGAAGCATTTTTAAAAGTCAGCGGAATTCTGAGAACAATAGAAGAGTTGTGAAGCATTTTTAAGATTCAGCGGAATTCCGAGAACAATGGAAGAATTCCGAAGCATTTTTTAACTTCAAAACTTCAGTAGAATTCCGAGAACAATGGAAGAGTTCTGAAGCATTCTTAAACTTCAGCGGAATTCTGAGAACAATGGAAGAGTTCCGAAGCATTTTTAAAAGTCAGCGGAATTCCGAGAACAATGGAAGAGTTCCGAAGCATTTTTAAAAGTCAGCAGAATTCCGAGAACAATAGAAGGGTACCAAAGCATGTTTAAACTTCAGCGGAATTCTGAGAACAATGTAAGTGTTCCGAAGCATTTTTAAACTTCACCGGAATTCCGAGAACAATGGAAGAGTTCCGAAGCATTTTTAAACGTCAGCGGAATTCCGAGAACAATGGAAGAGTTCTGAAGCATTTTTAAACATCAGCGGAATTTTGAAAACAATGGAAGATTTCCGAAGCATTTTTAAACGTCAGCGGAATTCTGCGAACACTGGAAGAGTTCCGAAGCATTTTTAAACTTCAGCGGAATTTGGAGAACAATCGAAGAGTTCCGAAGCATTTTTAAAAGTCAGCGGAATTCCGAGAACAATAGAAGAGTTGTGAAGCAATTTTAAGCATCAGCGGAATTCCGAGAACAATGGAAGTGTTCCGAAGCATTTTTAAACGTCAGCGGAATTCCGAGAACAATGGAAGAGTTCTGAAGCATTTTTAAAAGTCAGCGGAATTCTGAGAACAATAGAAGAGTTGTGAAGCATTTTTAAGCGTCAGCGGAATTCCGGGAACAATGGAAGAATTCCGAAGCATTTTTAAACTTCAAAACTTCAGCAGAATTCCGAGAACAATGGAAGAGTTCCGAAGCATTCTTAAACTTCAGCGGAATTCCGAGAACAATGGAAGAGTTCCGAAGCATTTTTAAAAGTCAGCGGAATTCCGAGAACAATGGAAGAGTTCCGAAGCATTTTTAAAAGTCAGCAGAATTCCGAGAACAATAGAAGGGTACCAAAGCATGTTTAAACTTCAGCGGAATTCTGAGAACAATGGAAGAGTTCCGAAGCATTTTTAAACGTCAGCGGAATTCCGAGAACAATGGAAGAGTTCTGAAGCATTTTTAAACGTCAGCGGAATTTTGAAAACAATGGAAGATTTCCGAAGCATTTTTAAACGTCAGCGGAATTCTGCGAACACTGGAGGAGTTCCGAAGCATTTTTAAAAGTCAGCGGAATTCCGAGAACAATGTAAGAGTTCCGAAGCATTTTTAAAAGTCAGCAGAATTCCGAGAACAATAGAAGGGTACCAAAGCATGTTTAAACTTCAGCGGAATTCTGAGAACAATGGAAGAGTTCCGAAGCATTTTTAAACTTCAGCGGAATTTGGAGAACAATCGAAGAGTTCCGAAGCATTTTTAAAAGTCAGCAGAATTCCGAGAACAATGGAAGAGTTGTGAAGCATTTTTAAGCATCAGCGGAATTCCGAGAACAATGGAAGAGTTCCGAAGCATTTTTAAACTTCAGCAGAATTCTGAGAACAATGGAAGAGTTCCGAAGCATTCTTAAACTTCAGCGGAATTCCGAGAAAAATGGAAGAGTTTCGAAGCATTTTTAAAAGTCAGCGGAATTCCGAGAACAATAGAAGAGTTGTGAAGCAATTTTAAGCGTCAGCGGAATTCCGAGAACAATGGAAGTGTTCCGAAGCATTTTTAAACGTCAGCGGAATTCCGAGAACGATGGAAGAGTTCTGAAGCATTTTTAAAAGTCAGCGGAATTCTGAGAACAATAGAAGAGTTGTGAAGCATTTTTAAGCGTCAGCGGAATTCCGAGAACAATGGAAGAATTCCGAAGCATTTTTAAACTTCAAAACTTCAGTAGAATTCCGAGAACAATGGAAGAGTTCTGAAGCATTCTTAAACTTCAGCGGAATTCCGAGAACAATGGAAGAGTTCCGAAGCATTTTTAAAAGTCAGCGGAATTCCGAGAACAATGGAACAGTTGTGAAGCATTTTTAAAAGTCAGCGGAATTCCAAGAACAATGGAAGAGTTGTGAAGCATTTTTAAACGTCAGCGGAATTCCGAGAACAATGGAAGAGTTCTGAAGCCTTTTTAAATGTCAGCGGAATTCCGAGAACAATGGAAGAGTTCCGAAGCATTTTTAAATGTCAGCGGAATTCTGAGAACAATGGAAAAGTTCCGAAGCATTTTTAAACTTCAGCAGTATTCCGAGAACAATGGAAGAGTTCCGAAGCATTTTTAAACTTCAGCAGAATTCTGAGAACAATGGAAGCGTTCCGAATCATTTTTAAACGTCAGGGGAATTCCGAGAACAATGGAAGTGTTCTGAAGCATTTTTAAACGTCAGCGGAATTTTGAAAACAATGGAAGATTTCCGAAGCATTTTTAAACGTCAGCGGATTTCTTTGAACACTGGAAGAGTTCCGAAGCATTTTTAAACTTCAGCGGAATTTGGAGAACAATCGAAGAGTTCCGAAGCATTTTTAAAAGTCAGCGGAATTACGAGAACACTGGAAGAGTTCCGAAGCATTTTTAAACTTCAGCGGAATTTGGAGAACAATGGAAGAGTTCCGAAGCATTTTTAAAAGTCAGCGGAATTCCGAGAACAATGGAAGAGTTCTAAAGCATTTTTAAAAGTCAGCGGAATTCCGAGAACAATGGAACAGTTGTGAAGCATTTTTAAAAGTCAGCACAATTCCAAGAACAATGGAAGAGTTGTGAAGCATTTTTAAACGTCAGCGGAATTCCGAGAACAATGGAAGAGTTCTGAAGCCTTTTTAAATGTCAGCGGAATTCCGAGAACAATGGAAGAGTTCTGAAGCATTTTTAAATGTCAGCGGAATTCTGAGAACAATGGAAGAGTTCCGAAGCATTTTTAAACTTCAGCAGTATTCCGAGAACAATGGAAGAGTTCCGAAGCATACTTAAACTTCAGCGGAATTCCGAGAACAATGGAAGAGTTCTGAAGCATTTTTAAAAGTCAGCGGAATACCGAGAACAATGGAAGAGTTGTGAAGCATTTTTAAACATCAGCGGAATACCAGAACAATGGAAGAGTTCCGAAGCAATTTTAAATGTCAGCGGAATTCTGAGAACAATGGAAGAGTTCTGAAGCATTTTTAAACGTCAGCGGATTTTGAAAACAATGGAAGATTTCCGAAGCATTTTTAAACGTCAGCGGAATTCTGCGAACACTGGAAGAGTTCCGAAGCATTTTTAAACTTCAGCGGAATTTGGAGAACAATCGAAGAGTTCCGAAGCAATTTTAAAAGTCAGCGGAATTCCGAGAACAATGGAAGAGTTGTGAAGCATTTTTAAACGTCAGTGGAATTCCAAGAACAAAGGAAGAGTTCCGAAGCATTTTTAAACGTCAGCGGAATTCCGAGAACAATGGAAGAGTTCTGAAGGCTTTTTAAATGTCAGCGGAATTCCGAGAACAATGGAAGAGTTCCGAAGCATTTTTAAATGTCAGCGGAATTCTGAGAACAATGGAAGAGTTCCGAAGCATTTTTAAACTTCAGCGGAATTCCGAGAACAATGGAAGAGTTCAGAAGCATTTTTAAAAGTCAGCGGAATACCGAGAACAATGGAAGAGTTGTGAAGCATTTTTAAGCATCAGCGGAATTCCGAGAACAATGGAAGAGTTCCGAAGCATTCTTAAACTTCAGCGGAATTCCGAGAACAATGGAAGAGTTTCGAAGCATTTTTAAAAGTCAGCGGAATTCCGAGAACAATTGAAGAGTTGTGAAGCAATTTTAAGCGTCAGCGGAATTCCGAGAACAATGGAAGAGTTCCGAAGCATTTTTAAACGTCAGCGGAATTCCGAGAACAATGGAAGAGTTCTGAAGCATTTTTAAAAGTCAGCGGAATTCTGAGAACTATAGAAGAGTTGTGAAGCATTTTTAAGCGTCAGCGGAATTCCGAGAACAATGGAAGAATTCCGAAGCATTTTTAAACTTCAAAACTTCAGCGGAATTCCGAGAACAATGGAAGAGTTCCGAAGCATTTTTAAAAGTCAGCGGAATTCCGAGAACAATGGAAGAGTTCCGAAACATTTTTAAAAGTCAGCAGAATTCCGAGAACAATAGAACGGTACCAAAGCATGTTTAAACTTCAGCGGAATTCTGAGAACAATGTAAGCGTTCCGTAGCATTTTTAAACTTCACCGGAATTCCGAGAACAATGGAAGAGTTCTGAAGCATTTTTAAACATCAGCGGAATTTTGAAAACAATGGAAGATTTCCGAAGCATTTTTAAACGTCAGCGGAATTCTGCGAACACTGGAAGAGTTCCGAAGCATTTTTAAACTTCAGCGGAATTTGGAGAACAATCGAAGAGTTCCGAAGCATTTTTAAAAGTCAGCAGAATTCCGAGAACAATGGAAGAGTTGTGAAGCATTTTTAAGTGTCAGCGGAATTCCGAGAGCAATGGAAGAGTTCCGAAGCATTTTTAAACTTCATCAGAATTCTGAGAACAATGGAAGAGTTCCGAAGCATTCTTAAACTTCAGCGGAATTCCGAGAACAATGGAAGAGTTTCGAAGCATTTTTAAAAGTCAGCGGAATTCCGAGAACAATAGAAGAGTTGTGAAGCAATTTTAAGCGTCAGCGGAATTCCGAGAACAATGGAAGTGTTCCGAAGCATTTTTAAACGTCAGCGGAATTCCGAGAACGATGGAAGAGTTCTGAAGCATTTTTAAAAGTCAGCGGAATTCTGAGAACAATAGAAGAGTTGTGAAGCATTTTTAAGATTCAGCGGAATTCCGAGAACAATGGAAGAATTCCGAAGCATTTTTAAACTTCAAAACTTCAGTAGAATTCCGAGAACAATGGAAGAGTTCTGAAGCATTCTTAAACTTCAGCGGAATTCTGAGAACAATGGAAGAGTTCCGAAGCATTTTTAAAAGTCAGCGGAATTCCGAGAACAATGGAAGAGTTCCGAAGCATTTTTAAAAGTCAGCAGAATTCCGAGAACAATAGAAGGGTACCAAAGCATGTTTAAACTTCAGCGGAATTCTGAGAACAATGTAAGTGTTCCGAAGCATTTTTAAACTTCACCGGCATTCCGAGAACAATGGAAGAGTTCCGAAGCATTTTTAAACGTCAGCGGAATTCCGAGAACAATGGAAGAGTTCTGAAGCATTTTTAAACATCAGCGGAATTTTGAAAACAATGGAAGATTTCCGAAGCATTTTTAAACGTCAGCGGAATTCTGCGAACACTGGAAGAGTTCCGAAGCATTTTTAAACTTCAGCGGAATTTGGAGAACAATCGAAGAGTTCCGAAGCATTTTTAAAAGTCAGCGGAATTCCGAGAACAATAGAAGAGTTGTGAAGCAATTTTAAGCATCAGCGGAATTCCGAGAACAATGGAAGTGTTCCGAAGCATTTTTAAACGTCAGCGGAATTCCGAGAACAATGGAAGAGTTCTGAAGCATTTTTAAAAGTCAGCGGAATTCTGAGAACAATAGAAGAGTTGTGAAGCATTTTTAAGCGTCAGCGGAATTCCGGGAACAATGGAAGAATTCCGAAGCATTTTTAAACTTCAAAACTTCAGCAGAATTCCGAGAACAATGGAAGAGTTCCGAAGCATTCTTAAACTTCAGCGGAATTCCGAGAACAATGGAAGAGTTCCGAAGCATTTTTAAAAGTCAGCGGAATTCCGAGAACAATGGAAGAGTTCCGAAGCATTTTTAAAAGTCAGCAGAATTCCGAGAACAATAGAAGGGTACCAAAGCATGTTTAAACTTCAGCGGAATTCTGAGAACAATGGAAGAGTTCCGAAGCATTTTTAAACGTCAGCGGAATTCCGAGAACAATGGAAGAGTTCTGAAGCATTTTTAAACGTCAGCGGAATTTTGAAAACAATGGAAGATTTCCGAAGCATTTTTAAACGTCAGCGGAATTCTACGAACACTGGAGGAGTTCCGAAGCATTTTTAAAAGTCAGCGGAATTCCGAGAACAATGTAAGAGTTGTGAAGCATTTTTAAGCGTCAGTGGAATTCCGAGAACAATGGAAAAATTCCGAAGCATTTTTAAACTTCAAAACTTCGGCGGAATTCCGAGAACAATGGAAGAGTTCCGAAGCATTTTTAAAAGTCAGCGGAATTCCGAGAACAATGGAAGAGTTCCGAAGCATTTTTAAAAGTCAGCGGAATTCCGAGAACAATGGAAGAGTTCCGAAGCATTTTTAAAAGTCAGCAGAATTCCGAGAACAATAGAAGGGTACCAAAGCATGTTTAAACTTCAGCGGAATTCTGAGAACAATGGAAGAGTTCCGAAGCATTTTTAAACTTCAGCGGAATTTGGAGAACAATCGAAGAGTTCCGAAGCATTTTTAAAAGTCAGCAGAATTCCGAGAACAATGGAAGAGTTGTGAAGCATTTTTAAGCATCAGCGGAATTCCGAGAACAATGGAAGAGTTCCGAAGCATTTTTAAACTTCAGCAGAATTCTGAGAACAATGGAAGAGTTCCGAAGCATTTTTAAACTTCAGCGGAATTCCGAGAACAATGGAAGAGTTGTGAAGCATTTTTAAAAGTCAGCGGAATTCCGAGAACAATAGAAGAGTTGTGAAGCAATTTTAAGCATCAGCGGAATTCCGAGAACAATGGAAGTGTTCCGAAGCATTTTTAAACGTCAGCGGAATTCCGAGAACAATGGAAGAGTTCTGAAGCATTTTTAAAAGTCAGCGGAATTCTGAGAACAATAGAAGAGTTGTGAAGCATTTTTAAGCGTCAGCGGAATTCCGGGAACAATGGAAGAATTCCGAAGCATTTTTAAACTTCAAAACTTCAGCAGAATTCCGAGAACAATGGAAGAGTTCCGAAGCATTCTTAAACTTCAGCGGAATTCCGAGAACAATGGAAGAGTTCCGAAGCATTTTTAAAAGTCAGCGGAATTCCGAGAACAATGGAAGAGTTCCGAAGCATTTTTAAAAGTCAGCAGAATTCCGAGAACAATAGAAGGGTACCAAAGCATGTTTAAACTTCAGCGGAATTCTGAGAACAATGGAAGAGTTCCGAAGCATTTTTAAACGTCAGCGGAATTCCGAGAACAATGGAAGAGTTCTGAAGCATTTTTAAACGTCAGCGGAATTTTGAAAACAATGGAAGATTTCCGAAGCATTTTTAAACGTCAGCGGAATTCTGCGAACACTGGAAGAGTTCCGAAGCATTTTTAAAAGTCAGCGGAATTCTGAGAACAATGTAAGAGTTGTGAAGCATTTTTAAGCGTCAGTGGAATTCCGAGAACAATGGAAAAATTCCGAAGCATTTTTAAACTTCAAAACTTCGGCGGAATTCCGAGAACAATGGAAGAGTTCCGAAGCATTTTTAAAAGTCAGCGGAATTCCGAGAACAATGGAAGAGTTCCGAAGCATTTTTAAAAGTCAGCAGAATTCCGAGAACAATAGAAGGGTACCAAAGCATGTTTAAACTTCAGCGGAATTCCGAGAACAATGGAAGAGTTCCGAAGCATTTTTAAAAGTCAGCGGAATTCCGAGAACAATGGAAGAGTTCCGAAGCATTTTTAAAAGTCAGCAGAATTCCGAGAACAATAGAAGGGTACCAAAGCATGTTTAAACTTCAGCGGAATTCTGAGAACAATGTAAGCGTTCCGAAGCATTTTTAAACTTCACCGCAATTCCGAGAACAATGGAAGAGTTCCGAAGCATTTTTAAACGTCAGCGGAATTCCGAGAACAATGGAAGAGTTCTGAAGCATTTTTAAACGTCAGCGGAATTTTGAAAACAATGGAAGATTTCCGAAGCATTTTTAAGCGTTAGCGGAATTCTGCGAACACTGGAAGAGTTCCGAAGCATTTTTAAACTTCAGCGGAATTCCGAGAACAATGGAAGAGTTGTGAAGCATTTTTAAAAGTCAGCGGAATTCCGAGAACAATAGAAGAGTTGTGAAGCAATTTTAAGCATCAGCGGAATTCCGAGAACAATGGAAGTGTTCCGAAGCATTTTTAAACGTCAGCGGAATTCCGAGAACAATGGAAGAGTTCTGAAGCATTTTTAAAAGTCAGCGGAATTCTGAGAACAATAGAAGAGTTGTGAAGCATTTTTAAGCGTCAGCGGAATTCCGGGAACAATGGAAGAATTCCGAAGCATTTTTAAACTTCAAAACTTCAGCAGAATTCCGAGAACAATGGAAGAGTTCCGAAGCATTCTTAAACTTCAGCGGAATTCCGAGAACAATGGAAGAGTTCCGAAGCATTTTTAAAAGTCAGCGGAATTCCGAGAACAATGGAAGAGTTCCGAAGCATTTTTAAAAGTCAGCAGAATTCCGAGAACAATAGAAGGGTACCAAAGCATGTTTAAACTTCAGCGGAATTCTGAGAACAATGGAAGAGTTCCGAAGCATTTTTAAACTTCAGCGGAATTCCGAGAACAATGGAAGAGTTCTGAAGCATTTTTAAACGTCAGCGGAATTTTGAAAACAATGGAAGATTTCCGAAGCATTTTTAAACGTCAGCGGAATTCTGTGAACACTGGAAGAGTTCCGAAGCATTTTTAAAAGTCAGCGGAATTCCGAGAACAATGGAAGAGTTGTGAAGCATTTTTAAGCGTCAGTGGAATTCCGAGAACAATGGAAAAATTCCGAAGCATTTTTAAACTTCAAAACTTCGGCGGAATTCCGAGAACAATGGAAGAGTTCCGAAGCATTTTTAAAAGTCAGCGGAATTCCGAGAACAATGTAAGAGTTCCGAAGCATTTTTAAAAGTCAGCAGAATTCCGAGAACAATAGAAGGGTACCAAAGCATGTTTAAACTTTAGCGGAATTCTGAGAACAATGTAAGCGTTCCGAAGCATTTTTAAACTTCACCGCAATTCCGAGAACAATGGAAGAGTTCCGAAGCATTTTTAAACGTCAGCGGAATTCCGAGAACAATGGAAGAGTTCTGAAGCATTTTTAAACGTCAGCGGAATTTTGAAAACAATGGAAGATTTCCGAAGCATTTTTAAACGTCAGCGGAATTCTGCGAACACTGGAAGAGTTCCGAAGCATTTTTAAACTTCAGCGGAATTTGGAGAACAATCGAAGAGTTCCGAAGCATTTTTAAAAGTCAGCGGAATTCCGAGAACAATGGAAGAGTTCTAAAGCATTTTTAAAAGTCAGCGGAATTCCGAGAACAATGGAAGAGTTGTGAAGCATTTTTAAAAGTCAGCGGAATTCCGAGAACAATGGAAGAGTTCTAAAGCATTTTTAAAAGTCAGCGGAATTCCGAGAACAATGGAAGAGTTGTGAAGCATTTTTAAAAGTCAGCGGAATTCCAAGAACAATGGAAGAGTTGTGAAGCATTTTTAAACGTCAGCGGAATTCCGAGAACAATGGAAGAGTTCTGAAGCCTTTTTAAATGTCAGCGGAATTCCGAGAACAATGGAAGAGTTCCGAAGCATTTTTAAATGTCAACGGAATTCTGAGATCAATGGAAGAGTTCCGAAGCATTTTTAAATGTCAGCGGAATTCCGAGAACAATAGAAGAGTTGTGAAGCATTTTTAAGCGTCAGCGGAATTCCGAGAACAATGGAAGAGTTCCGAAGCATTTTTAAACTTCAGCAGAATTCTGAGAACAATGGAAGAGTTCTGAAGCATTCTTAAACTTCAGCGGAATTCCGAGAACAATGGAACAGTTTTGAAGCAATTTTAAGCGTCAGCGGAATTCCGACAACAATGGAAGAGTTCTGAAGCATTCTTAAACTTCAGCGGAATTCCGAGAACAATGGAAGAGTTCCGAAGCATTTTTAAAAGTCAGCGGAATTCCGAGAACAATGGAAGAGTTCCGAAGCATTTTTAAAAGTCAGCAGAATTCCGAGAACAATAGAAGGGTACCAAAGCATGTTTAAACTTCAGCGGAATTCTGAGAACAATGTAAGCGTTCCGAAGCATTTTTAAACTTCACCGCAATTCCGAGAACAATGGAAGAGTTCCGAAGCATTTTTAAACGTCAGCGGAATTCCGAGAACAATGGAAGAGTTCTGAAGCATTTTTAAACGTCAGCGGAATTTTGAAAACAATGGAAGATTTCCGAAGCATTTTTAAACGTTAGCGGAATTCTGCGAACACTGGAAGAGTTCCGAAGCATTTTTAAACTTCAGCGGAATTCCGAGAACAATGGAAGAGTTGTGAAGCATTTTTAAAAGTCAGCGGAATTCCGAGAACAATAGAAGAGTTGTGAAGCAATTTTAAGCATCAGCGGAATTCCGAGAACAATGGAAGTGTTCCGAAGCATTTTTAAACGTCAGCGGAATTCCGAGAACAATGGAAGAGTTCTGAAGCATTTTTAAAAGTCAGCGGAATTCTGAGAACAATAGAAGAGTTGTGAAGCATTTTTAAGCGTCAGCGGAATTCCGGGAACAATGGAAGAATTCCGAAGCATTTTTAAACTTCAAAACTTCAGCAGAATTCCGAGAACAATGGAAGAGTTCCGAAGCATTCTTAAACTTCAGCGGAATTCCGAGAACAATGGAAGAGTTCCGAAGCATTTTTAAAAGTCAGCGGAATTCCGAGAACAATGGAAGAGTTCCGAAGCATTTTTAAAAGTCAGCAGAATTCCGAGAACAATAGAAGGGTACCAAAGCATGTTTAAACTTCAGCGGAATTCTGAGAACAATGGAAGAGTTCCGAAGCATTCTTAAACTTCAGCGGAATTCCGAGAACAATGGAAGAGTTCTGAAGCATTTTTAAACGTCAGCGGAATTTTGAAAACAATGGAAGATTTCCGAAGCATTTTTAAACGTCAGCGGAATTCTGCGAACACTGGAAGAGTTCCGAAGCATTTTTAAAAGTCAGCGGAATTCCGAGAACAATGGAAGAGTTGTGAAGCATTTTTAAGCGTCAGTGGAATTCCGAGAACAATGGAAAAATTCCGAAGCATTTTTAAACTTCAAAACTTCGGCGGAATTCCGAGAACAATGGAAGAGTTCCGAAGCATTTTTAAAAGTCAGCGGAATTCCGAGAACAATGTAAGAGTTCCGAAGCATTTTTAAAAGTCAGCAGAATTCCGAGAACAATAGAAGGGTACCAAAGCATGTTTAAACTTCAGCGGAATTCTGAGAACAATGTAAGCGTTCCGAAGCATTTTTAAACTTCACCGCAATTCCGAGAACAATGGAAGAGTTCCGAAGCATTTTTAAACGTCAGCGGAATTCCGAGAACAATGGAAGAGTTCCGAAGCATTTTTAAACTTCAGCGGAATTTGGAGAACAATCGAAGAGTTCCGAAGCATTTTTAAAAGTCAGCGGAATTCCGAGAACAATGGAAGAGTTCTAAAGCATTTTTAAAAGTCAGCGGAATTCCGAGAACAATGGAAGAGTTGTGAAGCATTTTTAAAA
Organism: Phyllobates terribilis; assembly: GCF_046119375.1. Lineage (NCBI taxonomy): Eukaryota > Metazoa > Chordata > Amphibia > Anura > Dendrobatidae > Phyllobates > Phyllobates terribilis. The sequence goes on along the minus strand of NW_027362788.1, from coordinate 5,152,528 downwards.
GTCAGCGGAATTCCAAGAACAATGGAAGAGTTGTGAAGCATTTTTAAACGTCAGCGGAATTCCGAGAACAATGGAAGAGTTCTGAAGCCTTTTTAAATGTCAGCGGAATTCCGAGAACAATGGAAGAGTTCCGAAGCATTTTTAAATGTCAACGGAATTCTGAGATCAATGGAAGAGTTCCGAAGCATTTTTAAATGTCAGCGGAATTCCGAGAACAATAGAAGAGTTGTGAAGCATTTTTAAGCGTCAGCGGAATTCCGAGAACAATGGAAGAGTTCCGAAGCATTTTTAAACTTCAGCAGAATTCTGAGAACAATGGAAGAGTTCTGAAGCATTCTTAAACTTCAGCGGAATTCCGAGAACAATGGAACAGTTTTGAAGCAATTTTAAGCGTCAGCGGAATTCCGACAACAATGGAAGAGTTCCGAAGCATTTTTAAAAGTCAGCGGAATTCTGAGAACAATAGAAGAGTTGTGAAGCATTTTTAAACGTCAGCGGAATTCCGAGAACAATGGAAGAGTTCTGAAGCCTTTTTAAATGTCAGCGGAATTCCGAGAACAATGGAAGAGTTCCGAAGCATTTTTAAATGTCAACGGAATTCTGAGATCAATGGAAGAGTTCCGAAGCATTTTTAAATGTCAGCGGAATTCCGAGAACAATAGAAGAGTTGTGAAGCATTTTTAAGCGTCAGCGGAATTCCGAGAACAATGGAAGAGTTCCGAAGCATTTTTAAACTTCAGCAGAATTCTGAGAACAATGGAAGAGTTCTGAAGCATTCTTAAACTTCAGCGGAATTCCGAGAACAATGGAACAGTTTTGAAGCAATTTTAAGCGTCAGCGGAATTCCGACAACAATGGAAGAGTTCCGAAGCATTTTTAAAAGTCAGCGGAATTCTGAGAACAATAGAAGAGTTGTGAAGCATTTTTAAACGTCAGCGGAATTCCGAGAACAATGGAAGAGTTCTGAAGCCTTTTTAAATGTCAGCGGAATTCCGAGAACAATGGAAGAGTTCCGAAGCATTTTTAAATGTCAACGGAATTCTGAGATCAATGGAAGAGTTCCGAAGCATTTTTAAATGTCAGCGGAATTCCGAGAACAATAGAAGAGTTGTGAAGCATTTTTAAGCGTCAGCGGAATTCCGAGAACAATGGAAGAGTTCCGAAGCATTTTTAAACTTCAGCAGAATTCTGAGAACAATGGAAGAGTTCTGAAGCATTCTTAAACTTCAGCGGAATTCCGAGAACAATGGAACAGTTTTGAAGCAATTTTAAGCGTCAGCGGAATTCCGACAACAATGGAAGAGTTCCGAAGCATTTTTAAAAGTCAGCGGAATTCTGAGAACAATAGAAGAGTTGTGAAGCATTTTTAAACGTCAGCGGAATTCCGAGAACAATGGAAGAGTTCTGAAGCCTTTTTAAATGTCAGCGGAATTCCGAGAACAATGGAAGAGTTCCGAAGCATTTTTAAATGTCAACGGAATTCTGAGATCAATGGAAGAGTTCCGAAGCATTTTTAAATGTCAGCGGAATTCCGAGAACAATAGAAGAGTTGTGAAGCATTTTTAAGCGTCAGCGGAATTCCGAGAACAATGGAAGAGTTCCGAAGCATTTTTAAACTTCAGCAGAATTCTGAGAACAATGGAAGAGTTCTGAAGCATTCTTAAACTTCAGCGGAATTCCGAGAACAATGGAAGTGTTCCGAAGCATTTTTAAACGTCAGCGGAATTCCGAGAACGATGGAAGAGTTCTGAAGCATTTTTAAAAGTCAGCGGAATTCTGAGAACAATAGAAGAGTTGTGAAGCATTTTTAAGCGTCAGCGGAATTCCGAGAACAATGGAAGAATTCCGAAGCATTTTTAAACTTCAAAACTTCAGTAGAATTCCGAGAGCAATGGAAGAGTTCTGAAGCATTCTTAAACTTCAGCGGAATTCCGAGAACAATGGAAGAGTTCCGAAGCATTTTTAAAAGTCAGCGGAATTCCGAGAACAATGGAAGAGTTCCGAAGCATTTTTAAAAGTCAGCAGAATTCCGAGAACAATAGAAGGGTACCAAAGCATGTTTAAACTTCAGCAGAATTCCGAGAACAATGGAAGAGTTCCGAAGCATTTTTAAACGTCAGCGGAATTCCGAGAACGATGGAAGAGTTCTGAAGCATTTTTAAAAGTCAGCGGAATTCTGAGAACAATAGAAGAGTTGTGAAGCATTTTTAAGCGTCAGCGGAATTCCGAGAACAATGGAAGAGTTCCGAAGCATTTTTAAAAGTCAGCGGAATTCGGAGAACAATGGAAGAGTTCCGAAGCATTTTTAAAAGTCAGCAGAATTCCGAGAACAATAGAAGGGTACCAAAGCATTTTTAAACGTCAGCGTAATTTTGAAAACAATGGAAGATTTCCGAAGCATTTTTAAACGTCAGCGGAATTCTGCGAACACTGGAAGAGTTCCGAAGCATTTTTAAACTTCAGCGGAATTTGGAGAACAATCGAAGAGTTCCGAAGCATTTTTAAAAGTCAGCGGAATTCCGAGAACAATGGAAGAGTTGTGAAGCATTTTTAAGCGTCAGCGGAATTCCGGGAACAATGGAAGAGTTCCGAAGCATTTTTAAACTTCAGCAGAATTCTGAGAACAATGGAAGAGTTCCGAAGCATTCTTAAACTTCAGCGGAATTCCGAGGACAATGGAAGAGTTCCGAAGCACTTTTAAATGTCAGCGGAATTCCGAGAACAATAGAAGAGTTGTGAAGCATTTTTAAGCGTCAGCGGAATTCTGAGAACAATGGAAGAGTTCCGAAGCATTTTTAAACTTCAGCAGAATTCTGAGAACAATGGAAGAGTTCTGAAGCATTCTTAAACTTCAGCGGAATTCCGAGAACAATGGAACAGTTTTGAAGCAATTTTAAGCGTCAGCGGAATTCCGACAACAATGGAAGAGTTCCGAAGCATTTTTAAAAGTCAGCGGAATTCTGAGAACAATAGAAGAGTTGTGAAGCATTTTTAAGCGTCAGCGGAATTCCGAGAACAATGGAAGAATTCCGAAGCATTTTTAAACTTCAAAACTTCAGAAGAATTCCGAGAACAATGGAAGAGTTCTGAAGCATTTTTAAGCGTCAGCGTAATTTTGAAAACAATGGAAGATTTCCGAAGCATTTTTAAACGTCAGCGGAATTCTGCAAACACTGGAAGAGTTCCGAAGCATTTTTAAACTTCAGCGGAATTTGGAGAACAATCGAAGCGTTCCGAAGCATTTTTAAAAGTCAGCGGAATTTCGAGAACACTGGAAGAGTTCCGAAGCATTTTTAAACTTTAGCGGAATTTGGAGAACAATCGAAGAGTTCCGAAGCATTTTTAAAAGTCAGCGGAATTCCGAGAACAATGGAAGAGTTGTGAAGCATTTTTAAACGTCAGCAGAATACCAGAACAATGGAAGAGTTCCGAAGCATTTTTAAATGTCAGCGGAATTCCGAGACCAATGGAAGAGTTCTGAAGCATTTTTAAACGTCAGCGGATTTTGAAAACAATGGAAGATTTCCGAAGCATTTTTAAACGTCAGCGGAATTCTGTGAACACTGGAAGAGTTCCGAAGCATTTTTAAACTTCAGCGGAATTTGGAGAACAATCGAAGAGTTCCGAAGCAATTTTAAAAGTCAGCGGAATTCCGAGAACAATGGAAGAGTTGTGAAGCATTTTTAAACGTCAGTGGAATTCCAAGAACAAAGGAAGAGTTCCGAAGCATTTTTAAACGTCAGCGGAATTCCGTGAACAATGGAAGAGTTCTGAAGGCTTTTTAAATGTCAGCGGAATTCCGAGAACAATGGAAGAGTTCCGAAGCATTTTTAAATGTCAGCGGAATTCTGAGAACAATTGAAGAGTTCCGAAGCATTTTTAAACTTCAGCAGAATTCGGAGAACAATGGAAGAGTTCCGAAGCATACTTAAACTTCAGCGGAATTCCGAGAACAATGGAAGAGTTCAGAAGCATTTTTAAAAGTCAGCGGAATACCGAGAACAATGGAAGAGTTGTGAAGCATTTTTAAGCATCAGCGGAATTCCGAGAACAATGGAAGAGTTCCGAAGCATTTTTAAACTTCAGAAGAATTCTGAGAACAATGGAAGAGTTCCGAAGCATTCTTAAACTTCAGCTGAGTTCCGAGAACAATGGAAGAGTTTCGAAGCATTTTTAAAAGTCAGCGGAATTCCGAGAACAATAGAAGAGTTGTGAAGCAATTTTAAGCGTCAGCGGAATTCCGAGAACAATGGAAGCGTTCAGAAGCATTTTTAAAAGTCAGCGGAATACCGAGAACAATGGAAGAGTTGTGAAGCATTTTTAAGCATCAGCGGAATTCCGAGAACAATGGAAGAGTTCCGAAGCATTTTTAAACTTCAGCAGAATTCCGAGAACAATGGAAGAGTTCCGAAGCATTCTTAAACTTCAGCGGAATTCCGAGAACAATGGAAGAGTTCCGAAGCATTTTTAAATGTCAGCGGAATTCCGAGAACAATAGAAGAGTTGTGAAGCATTTTTAAGCGTCAGTGGAATTTCGAGAACAATGGAAGAGTTCCGAAGCATTTTTAAAAGTCAGTGGAATTCTGAGAACAATAGAAGAGTTGTGAAGCATTTTTAAGCGTCAGCGGAATTCCGAGAACAATGGAAGAATTCCGAAGCATTTTTAAACTTCAAAACTTCAGCAGAATTCCGAGAACAATGGAAGAGTTGAGAAGCATTCTTAAACTTCAGCGGAATTCCGAGAACAATGGAAGAGTTCCGAAGCATTTTTAAAAGTCAGCGGAATTCCGAGAACAATAGAAGAGTTCCGAAGCATTTTTAAACTTCAGCAGAATTCCTGGATCAATGGAAGAGTTCCGAAGCATTTTTAAAAGTCAGCAGAATTCCGAGAACAATAGAAGTGTACCAAAGCATGTTTAAACTTCAGCGGAATTCTGAGAACAATGTAAGAGTTCCGAAGCATTTTTAAACTTCACCGGAATTCCGAGAACAATGGAAGAGTTCCGAAGCATTTTTAAACATCAGCGGAATTCCGAGAACAATGGAAGAGTTCTGAAGCATTTTTAAACATCAGCGGAATTTTGAAAACAATGGAAGATTTCCGAAGCATTTTTAAACGTCAGCGGAATTCTGCGAACACTGGAAGAGTTCCGAAGCATTTTTAAACTTCAGCGGAATTTAGAGAACAATCGAAGAGTTCCGAAGCATTTTTAAAAGTCAGCGGAATTCCGAGAACACTGGAAGAGTTCCGAAGCATTTTTAAACTTCAGCGGAATTTGGAGAACAATCGAAGAGTTCCGAAGCATTTTTAAAAGTCAGCGGAATTCCGAGAACAATGGAAGAGTTGTGAAGCATTTTTAAAAGTCAGCGGAATTCCGAGAACAATGGAAGAGTTCCGAAGCATTTTTAAACGTCAGCGGAATTCCGAGAACAATGGAAGAGTTCTGAAGCCTTTTTAAATGTCAGCGGAATTCCGAGAACAATGGAAGAGTTGTGAAGCATTTTTAAAAGTCAGCGGAATTCCGAGAACACTGGAAGAGTTCCGAAGCATACTTAAACTTCAGCGGAATTCCGAGAACAATGGAAGAGTTCTGAAGCATTTTTAAAAGTCAGCAGAATACCGAGAACAATGGAAGAGTTGTGAAGCATTTTTAAAAGTCAGCGGAATTCCGAGAACACTGGAAAAGTTCCGAAGCATTTTTAAACTTCAGCGGAATTTGGAGAACAATCGAAGAGTTCCGAAGCAATTTTAAAAGTCAGCGGAATTCCGAGAACAATGGAAGAGTTGTGAAGCATTTTTAAACGTCAGCGGAATTCCGAGAACAATGGAAGAGTTCCGAAGCATTTTTAAACGTCAGCGGAATTCCGAGAACAATGGAAGAGTTCCGAAGCATTTTTAAACTTCAGCAGAATTCCGAGAACAATGGAAGAGTTCCGAAGCATTCTTAAACTTCAGCGGAATTCCGAGAAAAATGGAACAGTTTTGAAGCAAATTTAAGCGTCAGCGGAATTCCGACAGCAATGGAAGAGTTCCGAAGCATTTTTAGAAGTCAGCAGAATTCTGAGAACAATAGAAGAGTTGTGAAGCATTTTTAAGCGTCAGCGGAATTCCGAGAACAATGGAAGAATTCCGAAGCATTTTTAAACTTCAAAACTTCAGAAGAATTCCGAGAACAATAGAAGGGTACCAAAACATGTTTAAACTTCACCGGAATTCCGAGAACACTGGAAGAGTTCCGAAGCATTTTTAAACTTCAGCGGAATTTGGAGAACAATCGAAGAGTTCCGAAGCATTTTTAAAAGTCAGCGGAATTCCGAGAACAATGGAAGAGTTGTGAAGCATTTTTAAACGTCAGCGGAATTCCAAGAACAATGGAAGAGTTCCGAAGCATTTTTAAACGTCAGCGGAATTCCGAGAACAATGGAAGAGTTCTGAAGCCTTTTTAAATGTCAGCGGAATTCCGAGAACAATGGAAGACTTCTGAAGCATTTTTAAATGTCAGCGGAATTCTGAGAACAATGGAAGAGTTCCGAAGCATTTTTAAAAGTCAGCGGAATTCGGAGAACAATGGAAGAGTTCCGAAGCATTTTTAAAAGTCAGCAGAATTCCGAGAACAATAGAAGGGTACCAAAGCATTTTTAAACGTCAGCGTAATTTTGAAAACAATGGAAGATTTCCGAAGCATTTTTAAACGTCAGCGGAATTCTGCGAACACTGGAAGAGTTCCGAAGCATTTTTAAACTTCAGCGGAATTCCGAGGACAATGGAAGAGTTCCGAAGCATTTTTAAATGTCAGCGGAATTCCGAGAACAATAGAAGAGTTGTGAAGCATTTTTAAGCGTCAGCGGAATTCTGAGAACAATGGAAGAGTTCCGAAGCATTTTTAAACTTCAGCAGAATTCTGAGAACAATGGAAGAGTTCTGAAGCATTCTTAAACTTCAGCGGAATTCCGAGAACAATGGAACAGTTTTGAAGCAATTTTAAGCGTCAGCGGAATTCCGACAACAATGGAAGAGTTCCGAAGCATTTTTAAAAGTCAGCGGAATTCTGAGAACAATAGAAGAGTTGTGAAGCATTTTTAAGCGTCAGCGGAATTCCGAGAACAATGGAAGAATTCCGAAGCATTTTTAAACTTCAAAACTTCAGAAGAATTCCGAGAACAATGGAAGAGTTCTGAAGCATTTTTAAGCGTCAGCGTAATTTTGAAAACAATGGAAGATTTCCGAAGCATTTTTAAACGTCAGCGGAATTCTGCAAACACTGGAAGAGTTCCGAAGCATTTTTAAACTTCAGCGGAATTTGGAGAACAATCGAAGCGTTCCGAAGCATTTTTAAAAGTCAGCGGAATTTCGAGAACACTGGAAGAGTTCCGAAGCATTTTTAAACTTCAGCGGAATTTGGAGAACAATCGAAGAGTTCCGAAGCATTTTTAAAAGTCAGCGGAATTCCGAGAACAATGGAAGAGTTGTGAAGCATTTTTAAACGTCAGCAGAATACCAGAACAATGGAAGAGTTCCGAAGCATTTTTAAATGTCAGCGGAATTCCGAGACCAATGGAAGAGTTCTGAAGCATTTTTAAACGTCAGCGGATTTTGAAAACAATGGAAGATTTCCGAAGCATTTTTAAACGTCAGCGGAATTCTGTGAACACTGGAAGAGTTCCGAAGCATTTTTAAACTTCAGCGGAATTTGGAGAACAATCGAAGAGTTCCGAAGCAATTTTAAAAGTCAGCGGAATTCCGAGAACAATGGAAGAGTTGTGAAGCATTTTTAAACGTCAGTGGAATTCCAAGAACAAAGGAAGAGTTCCGAAGCATTTTTAAACGTCAGCGGAATTCCGTGAACAATGGAAGAGTTCTGAAGGCTTTATAAATGTCAGCGGAATTCCGAGAACAATGGAAGAGTTCCGAAGCATTTTTAAATGTCAGCGGAATTCTGAGAACAATTGAAGAGTTCCGAAGCATTTTTAAACTTCAGCAGAATTCGGAGAACAATGGAAGAGTTCCGAAGCATACTTAAACTTCAGCGGAATTCCGAGAACAATGGAAGAGTTCAGAAGCATTTTTAAAAGTCAGCGGAATACCGAGAACAATGGAAGAGTTGTGAAGCATTTTTAAGCATCAGCGGAATTCCGAGAACAATGGAAGAGTTCCGAAGCATTTTTAAACTTCAGAAGAATTCTGAGAACAATGGAAGAGTTCCGAAGCATTCTTAAACTTCAGCTGAGTTCCGAGAACAATGGAAGAGTTTCGAAGCATTTTTAAAAGTCAGCGGAATTCCGAGAACAATAGAAGAGTTGTGAAGCAATTTTAAGCGTCAGCGGAATTCCGAGAACAATGGAAGCGTTCAGAAGCATTTTTAAAAGTCAGCGGAATACCGAGAACAATGGAAGAGTTGTGAAGCATTTTTAAGCATCAGCGGAATTCCGAGAACAATGGAAGAGTTCCGAAGCATTTTTAAACTTCAGCAGAATTCCGAGAACAATGGAAGAGTTCCGAAGCATTCTTAAACTTCAGCGGAATTCCGAGAACAATGGAAGAGTTCCGAAGCATTTTTAAATGTCAGCGGAATTCCGAGAACAATAGAAGAGTTGTGAAGCATTTTTAAGCGTCAGCGGAATTTCGAGAACAATGGAAGAGTTCCGAAGCATTTTTAAAAGTCAGTGGAATTCTGAGAACAATAGAAGAGTTGTGAAGCATTTTTAAGCGTCAGCGGAATTCCGAGAACAATGGAAGAATTCCGAAGCATTTTTAAACTTCAAAACTTCAGCAGAATTTCGAGAACAATGGAAGAGTTGAGAAGCATTCTTAAACTTCAGCGGAATTCCGAGAACAATGGAAGAGTTCCGAAGCATTTTTAAAAGTCAGCGGAATTCCGAGAACAATAGAAGAGTTCCGAAGCATTTTTAAACTTCAGCAGAATTCCTGGATCAATGGAAGAGTTCCGAAGCATTTTTAAAAGTCAGCAGAATTCCGAGAACAATAGAAGTGTACCAAAGCATGTTTAAACTTCAGCGGAATTCTGAGAACAATGTAAGAGTTCCGAAGCATTTTTAAACTTCACCGGAATTCCGAGAACAATGTAAGAGTTCCGAAGCATTTTTAAACTTCACCGGAATTCCGAGAACAATGGAAGAGTTCCGAAGCATTTTTAAACATCAGCGGAATTCCGAGAACAATGGAAGAGTTCTGAAGCATTTTTAAACATCAGCGGAATTTTGAAAACAATGGAAGATTTCCGAAGCATTTTTAAACGTCAGCGGAATTCTGCGAACACTGGAAGAGTTCCGAAGCATTTTTAAACTTCAGCGGAATTTAGAGAACAATCGAAGAGTTCCGAAGCATTTTTAAAAGTCAGCGGAATTCCGAGAACACTGGAAGAGTTCCGAAGCATTTTTAAACTTCAGCGGAATTTGGAGAACAATCGAAGAGTTCCGAAGCATTTTTAAAAGTCAGCGGAATTCCGAGAACAATGGAAGAGTTGTGAAGCATTTTTAAAAGTCAGCGGAATTCCGAGAACAATGGAAGAGTTCCGAAGCATTTTTAAACGTCAGCGGAATTCCGAGAACAATGGAAGAGTTCTGAAGCCTTTTTAAATGTCAGCGGAATTCCGAGAACAATGGAAGAGTTGTGAAGCATTTTTAAAAGTCAGCGGAATTCCGAGAACACTGGAAGAGTTCCGAAGCATACTTAAACTTCAGCGGAATTCCGAGAACAATGGAAGAGTTCTGAAGCATTTTTAAAAGTCAGCAGAATACCGAGAACAATGGAAGAGTTGTGAAGCATTTTTAAAAGTCAGCGGAATTCCGAGAACACTGGAAAAGTTCCGAAGCATTTTTAAACTTCAGCGGAATTTGGAGAACAATCGAAGAGTTCCGAAGCAATTTTAAAAGTCAGCGGAATTCCGAGAACAATGGAAGAGTTGTGAAGCATTTTTAAACGTCAGCGGAATTCCGAGAACAATGGAAGAGTTCCGAAGCATTTTTAAACGTCAGCGGAATTCCGAGAACAATGGAAGAGTTCCGAAGCATTTTTAAACTTCAGCAGAATTCCGAGAACAATGGAAGAGTTCCGAAGCATTCTTAAACTTCAGCGGAATTCCGAGAAAAATGGAACAGTTTTGAAGCAAATTTAAGCGTCAGCGGAATTCCGACAGCAATGGAAGAGTTCCGAAGCATTTTTAGAAGTCAGCAGAATTCTGAGAACAATAGAAGAGTTGTGAAGCATTTTTAAGCGTCAGCGGAATTCCGAGAACAATGGAAGAATTCCGAAGCATTTTTAAACTTCAAAACTTCAGAAGAATTCCGAGAACAATGGAAGAGTTCTGAAGCATTTTTAAGCGTCAGCGTAATTTTGAAAACAATGGAAGATTTCCGAAGCATTTTTAAACGTCAGCGGAATTCTGCAAACACTGGAAGAGTTCCGAAGCATTTTTAAACTTCAGCGGAATTTGGAGAACAATCGAAGCGTTCCGAAGCATTTTTAAAAGTCAGCGGAATTTCGAGAACACTGGAAGAGTTCCGAAGCATTTTTAAACTTCAGCGGAATTTGGAGAACAATCGAAGAGTTCCGAAGCATTTTTAAAAGTCAGCGGAATTCCGAGAACAATGGAAGAGTTGTGAAGCATTTTTAAACGTCAGCAGAATACCAGAACAATGGAAGAGTTCCGAAGCATTTTTAAATGTCAGCGGAATTCCGAGACCAATGGAAGAGTTCTGAAGCATTTTTAAACGTCAGCGGATTTTGAAAACAATGGAAGATTTCCGAAGCATTTTTAAACGTCAGCGGAATTCTGTGAACACTGGAAGAGTTCCGAAGCATTTTTAAACTTCAGCGGAATTTGGAGAACAATCGAAGAGTTCCGAAGCAATTTTAAAAGTCAGCGGAATTCCGAGAACAATGGAAGAGTTGTGAAGCATTTTTAAACGTCAGTGGAATTCCAAGAACAAAGGAAGAGTTCCGAAGCATTTTTAAACGTCAGCGGAATTCCGTGAACAATGGAAGAGTTCTGAAGGCTTTTTAAATGTCAGCGGAATTCCGAGAACAATGGAAGAGTTCCGAAGCATTTTTAAATGTCAGCGGAATTCTGAGAACAATTGAAGAGTTCCGAAGCATTTTTAAACTTCAGCAGAATTCGGAGAACAATGGAAGAGTTCCGAAGCATACTTAAACTTCAGCGGAATTCCGAGAACAATGGAAGAGTTCAGAAGCATTTTTAAAAGTCAGCGGAATACCGAGAACAATGGAAGAGTTGTGAAGCATTTTTAAGCATCAGCGGAATTCCGAGAACAATGGAAGAGTTCCGAAGCATTTTTAAACTTCAGAAGAATTCTGAGAACAATGGAAGAGTTCCGAAGCATTCTTAAACTTCAGCTGAGTTCCGAGAACAATGGAAGAGTTTCGAAGCATTTTTAAAAGTCAGCGGAATTCCGAGAACAATAGAAGAGTTGTGAAGCAATTTTAAGCGTCAGCGGAATTCCGAGAACAATGGAAGCGTTCAGAAGCATTTTTAAAAGTCAGCGGAATACCGAGAACAATGGAAGAGTTGTGAAGCATTTTTAAGCATCAGCGGAATTCCGAGAACAATGGAAGAGTTCCGAAGCATTTTTAAACTTCAGCAGAATTCCGAGAACAATGGAAGAGTTCCGAAGCATTCTTAAACTTCAGCGGAATTCCGAGAACAATGGAAGAGTTCCGAAGCATTTTTAAATGTCAGCGGAATTCCGAGAACAATAGAAGAGTTGTGAAGCATTTTTAAGCGTCAGCGGAATTTCGAGAACAATGGAAGAGTTCCGAAGCATTTTTAAAAGTCAGTGGAATTCTGAGAACAATAGAAGAGTTGTGAAGCATTTTTAAGCGTCAGCGGAATTCCGAGAACAATGGAAGAATTCCGAAGCATTTTTAAACTTCAAAACTTCAGCAGAATTCCGAGAACAATGGAAGAGTTGAGAAGCATTCTTAAACTTCAGCGGAATTCCGAGAACAATGGAAGAGTTCCGAAGCATTTTTAAAAGTCAGCGGAATTCCGAGAACAATAGAAGAGTTCCGAAGCATTTTTAAACTTCAGCAGAATTCCTGGATCAATGGAAGAGTTCCGAAGCATTTTTAAAAGTCAGCAGAATTCCGAGAACAATAGAAGTGTACCAAAGCATGTTTAAACTTCAGCGGAATTCTGAGAACAATGTAAGAGTTCCGAAGCATTTTTAAACTTCACCGGAATTCCGAGAACAATGGAAGAGTTCCGAAGCATTTTTAAACATCAGCGGAATTCCGAGAACAATGGAAGAGTTCTGAAGCATTTTTAAACATCAGCGGAATTTTGAAAACAATGGAAGATTTCCGAAGCATTTTTAAACGTCAGCGGAATTCTGCGAACACTGGAAGAGTTCCGAAGCATTTTTAAACTTCAGCGGAATTTAGAGAACAATCGAAGAGTTCCGAAGCATTTTTAAAAGTCAGCGGAATTCCGAGAACACTGGAAGAGTTCCGAAGCATTTTTAAACTTCAGCGGAATTTGGAGAACAATCGAAGAGTTCCGAAGCATTTTTAAAAGTCAGCGGAATTCCGAGAACAATGGAAGAGTTGTGAAGCATTTTTAAAAGTCAGCGGAATTCCGAGAACAATGGAAGAGTTCCGAAGCATTTTTAAACGTCAGCGGAATTCCGAGAACAATGGAAGAGTTCTGAAGCCTTTTTAAATGTCAGCGGAATTCCGAGAACAATGGAAGAGTTGTGAAGCATTTTTAAAAGTCAGCGGAATTCCGAGAACACTGGAAGAGTTCCGAAGCATACTTAAACTTCAGCGGAATTCCGAGAACAATGGAAGAGTTCTGAAGCATTTTTAAAAGTCAGCAGAATACCGAGAACAATGGAAGAGTTGTGAAGCATTTTTAAAAGTCAGCGGAATTCCGAGAACACTGGAAAAGTTCCGAAGCATTTTTAAACTTCAGCGGAATTTGGAGAACAATCGAAGAGTTCCGAAGCAATTTTAAAAGTCAGCGGAATTCCGAGAACAATGGAAGAGTTGTGAAGCATTTTTAAACGTCAGCGGAATTCCGAGAACAATGGAAGAGTTCCGAAGCATTTTTAAACGTCAGCGGAATTCCGAGAACAATGGAAGAGTTCCGAAGCATTTTTAAACTTCAGCAGAATTCCGAGAACAATGGAAGAGTTCCGAAGCATTCTTAAACTTCAGCGGAATTCCGAGAAAAATGGAACAGTTTTGAAGCAAATTTAAGCGTCAGCGGAATTCCGACAGCAATGGAAGAGTTCCGAAGCATTTTTAGAAGTCAGCAGAATTCTGAGAACAATAGAAGAGTTGTGAAGCATTTTTAAGCGTCAGCGGAATTCCGAGAACAATGGAAGAATTCCGAAGCATTTTTAAACTTCAAAACTTCAGAAGAATTCCGAGAACAATAGAAGGGTACCAAAACATGTTTAAACTTCACCGGAATTCCGAGAACACTGGAAGAGTTCCGAAGCATTTTTAAACTTCAGCGGAATTTGGAGAACAATCGAAGAGTTCCGAAGCATTTTTAAAAGTCAGCGGAATTCCGAGAACAATGGAAGAGTTGTGAAGCATTTTTAAACGTCAGCGGAATTCCAAGAACAATGGAAGAGTTCCGAAGCATTTTTAAACGTCAGCGGAATTCCGAGAACAATGGAAGAGTTCTGAAGCCTTTTTAAATGTCAGCGGAATTCCGAGAACAATGGAAGACTTCTGAAGCATTTTTAAATGTCAGCGGAATTCTGAGAACAATGGAAGAGTTCCGAAGCATTTTTAAAAGTCAGCGGAATTCGGAGAACAATGGAAGAGTTCCGAAGCATTTTTAAAAGTCAGCAGAATTCCGAGAACAATAGAAGGGTACCAAAGCATTTTTAAACGTCAGCGTAATTTTGAAAACAATGGAAGATTTCCGAAGCATTTTTAAACGTCAGCGGAATTCTGCGAACACTGGAAGAGTTCCGAAGCATTTTTAAACTTCAGCGGAATTCCGAGGACAATGGAAGAGTTCCGAAGCATTTTTAAATGTCAGCGGAATTCCGAGAACAATAGAAGAGTTGTGAAGCATTTTTAAGCGTCAGCGGAATTCTGAGAACAATGGAAGAGTTCCGAAGCATTTTTAAACTTCAGCAGAATTCTGAGAACAATGGAAGAGTTCTGAAGCATTCTTAAACTTCAGCGGAATTCCGAGAACAATGGAACAGTTTTGAAGCAATTTTAAGCGTCAGCGGAATTCCGACAACAATGGAAGAGTTCCTCAGCATTTTTAAAAGTCAGCGGAATTCTGAGAACAATAGAAGAGTTGTGAAGCATTTTTAAGCGTCAGCGGAATTCCGAGAACAATGGAAGAATTCCGAAGCATTTTTAAACTTCAAAACTTCAGAAGAATTCCGAGAACAATGGAAGAGTTCTGAAGCATTTTTAAGCGTCAGCGTAATTTTGAAAACAATGGAAGATTTCCGAAGCATTTTTAAACGTCAGCGGAATTCTGCAAACACTGGAAGAGTTCCGAAGCATTTTTAAACTTCAGCGGAATTTGGAGAACAATCGAAGCGTTCCGAAGCATTTTTAAAAGTCAGCGGAATTTCGAGAACACTGGAAGAGTTCCGAAGCATTTTTAAACTTCAGCGGAATTTGGAGAACAATCGAAGAGTTCCGAAGCATTTTTAAAAGTCAGCGGAATTCCGAGAACAATGGAAGAGTTGTGAAGCATTTTTAAACGTCAGCAGAATACCAGAACAATGGAAGAGTTCCGAAGCATTTTTAAATGTCAGCGGAATTCCGAGAACAATGGAAGAGTTCTGAAGCATTTTTAAACGTCAGCGGATTTTGAAAACAATGGAAGATTTCCGAAGCATTTTTAAACGTCAGCGGAATTCTGTGAACACTGGAAGAGTTCCGAAGCATTTTTAAACTTCAGCGGAATTTGGAGAACAATCGAAGAGTTCCGAAGCAATTTTAAAAGTCAGCGGAATTCCGAGAACAATGGAAGAGTTGTGAAGCATTTTTAAACGTCAGTGGAATTCCAAGAACAAAGGAAGAGTTCCGAAGCATTTTTAAACGTCAGCGGAATTCCGAGAACAATGGAAGAGTTCTGAAGGCTTTTTAAATGTCAGCGGAATTCCGAGAACAATGGAAGAGTTCCGAAGCATTTTTAAATGTCAGCGGAATTCTGAGAACAATTGAAGAGTTCCGAAGCATTTTTAAACTTCAGCAGAATTCCGAGAACAATGGAAGAGTTCCGAAGCATTCTTAAACTTCAGCGGAATTCCGAGAACAATGGAAGAGTTCCGAAGCATTTTTAAATGTCAGCGGAATTCCGAGAACAATAGAAGAGTTGTGAAGCATTTTTAAGCGTCAGCGGAATTTCGAGAACAATGGAAGAGTTCCGAAGCATTTTTAAAAGTCAGTGGAATTCTGAGAACAATAGAAGAGTTGTGAAGCATTTTTAAGCGTCAGCGGAATTCCGAGAACAATGGAAGAATTCCGAAGCATTTTTAAACTTCAAAACTTCAGCAGAATTCCGAGAACAATGGAAGAGTTGAGAAGCATTCTTAAACTTCAGCGGAATTCCGAGAACAATGGAAGAGTTCCGAAGCATTTTTAAAAGTCAGCGGAATTCCGAGAACAATAGAAGAGTTCCGAAGCATTTTTAAACTTCAGCAGAATTCCTGGATCAATGGAAGAGTTCCGAAGCATTTTTAAAAGTCAGCAGAATTCCGAGAACAATAGAAGGGTACCAAAGCATGTTTAAACTTCAGCGGAATTCTGAGAACAATGTAAGAGTTCCGAAGCATTTTTAAACTTCACCGGAATTCCGAGAACAATGGAAGAGTTCCGAAGCATTTTTAAACATCAGCGGAATTCCGAGAACAATGGAAGAGTTCTGAAGCATTTTTAAACATCAGCGGAATTTTGAAAACAATGGAAGATTTCCGAAGCATTTTTAAACGTCAGCGGAATTCTGCGAACACTGGAAGAGTTCCGAAGCATTTTTAAACTTCATCGGAATTTAGAGAACAATCGAAGAGTTCCGAAGCATTTTTAAAAGTCAGCGGAATTCCGAGAACACTGGAAGAGTTCCGAAGCATTTTTAAACTTCAGCGGAATTTGGAGAACAATCGAAGAGTTCCGAAGCATTTTTAAAAGTCAGCGGAATTCCGAGAACAATGGAAGAGTTGTGAAGCATTTTTAAAAGTCAGCGGAATTCCGAGAACAATGGAAGAGTTCCGAAGCATTTTTAAACGTCAGCGGAATTCCGAGAACAATGGAAGAGTTCTGAAGCCTTTTTAAATGTCAGCGGAATTCCGAGAACAATGGAAGAGTTGTGAAGCATTTTTAAAAGTCAGCGGAATTCCGAGAACACTGGAAGAGTTCCGAAGCACACTTAAACTTCAGCGGAATTCCGAGAACAATGGAAGAGTTCTGAAGCATTTTTAAAAGTCAGCAGAATACCGAGAACAATGGAAGAGTTGTGAAGCATTTTTAAAAGTCAGCGGAATTCCGAGAACACTGGAAAAGTTCCGAAGCATTTTTAAACTTCAGCGGAATTTGGAGAACAATCGAAGAGTTCCGAAGCAATTTTAAAAGTCAGCGGAATTCCGAGAACAATGGAAGAGTTGTGAAGCATTTTTAAACGTCAGCGGAATTCCGAGAACAATGGAAGAGTTCCGAAGCATTTTTAAACGTCAGCGGAATTCCGAGAACAATGGAAGAGTTCCGAAGCATTTTTAAACTTCAGCAGAATTCCGAGAACAATGGAAGAGTTCAGAAGCATTTTTAAAAGTCAGCGGAATACCGAGAACAATGGAAGAGTTGTGAAGCATTTTTAAGCATCAGCGGAATTCCGAGAACAATGGAAGAGTTCCGAAGCATTTTTAAACTTCAGAAGAATTCTGAGAACAATGGAAGAGTTCCGAAGCATTCTTAAACTTCAGCGGAATTCCGAGAACAATGGAAGAGTTCCGAAGCATTTTTAAATGTCAGCGGAATTCCGAGAACAATAGAAGAGTTGTGAAGCATTTTTAAGCGTCAGCGGAATTTCGAGAACAATGGAAGAGTTCCAAAGCATTTTTAAAAGTCAGTGGAATTCTGAGAACAATAGAAGAGTTGTGAAGCATTTTTAAGCGTCAGCGGAATTCCGAGAACAATGGAAGAGTTCTGAAGCATTTTTAAACATCAGCGGAATTTTGAAAACAATGGAAGATTTCCGAAGCATTTTTAAACGTCAGCGGAATTCTGCGAACACTGGAAGAGTTCCGAAGCATTTTTAAACTTCAGCGGAATTTAGAGAACAATCGAAGAGTTCCGAAGCATTTTTAAAAGTCAGCGGAATTCCGAGAACACTGGAAGAGTTCCGAAGCATTTTTAAACTTCAGCGGAATTTGGAGAACAATCGAAGAGTTCCGAAGCATTTTTAAAAGTCAGCGGAATTCCGAGAACAATGGAAGAGTTGTGAAGCATTTTTAAAAGTCAGCGGAATTCCGAGAACAATGGAAGAGTTCCGAAGCATTTTTAAACGTCAGCGGAATTCCGAGAACAATGGAAGAGTTCTGAAGCCTTTTTAAATGTCAGCGGAATTCCGAGAACAATGGAAGAGTTGTGAAGCATTTTTAAAAGTCAGCGGAATTCCGAGAACACTGGAAGAGTTCCGAAGCATACTTAAACTTCAGCGGAATTCCGAGAACAATGGAAGAGTTCTGAAGCATTTTTAAAAGTCAGCAGAATACCGAGAACAATGTAAGAGTTGTGAAGCATTTTTAAAAGTCAGCGGAATTCCGAGAACACTGGAAAAGTTCCGAAGCATTTTTAAACTTCAGCGGAATTTGGAGAACAATCGAAGAGTTCCGAAGCAATTTTAAAAGTCAGCGGAATTCCGAGAACAATGGAAGAGTTGTGAAGCATTTTTAAACGTCAGCGGAATTCCGAGAACAATGGAAGAGTTCCGAAGCATTTTTAAACGTCAGCGGAATTCCGAGAACAATGGAAGAGTTCCGAAGCATTTTTAAACTTCAGCAGAATTCCGAGAACAATGGAAGAGTTCCGAAGCATTCTTAAACTTCAGCGGAATTCCGAGAAAAATGGAACAGTTTTGAAGCAAATTTAAGCGTCAGCGGAATTCCGACAGCAATGGAAGAGTTCCGAAGCATTTTTAGAAGTCAGCAGAATTCTGAGAACAATAGAAGAGTTGTGAAGCATTTTTAAGCGTCAGCGGAATTCCGAGAACAATGGAAGAATTCCGAAGCATTTTTAAACTTCAAAACTTCAGAAGAATTCCGAGAACAATAGAAGGGTACCAAAGCATGTTTAAACTTCACCGGAATTCCGAGAACACTGGAAGAGTTCCGAAGCATTTTTAAACTTCAGCGGAATTTGGAGAACAATCGAAGAGTTCCGAAGCATTTTTAAAAGTCAGCGGAATTCCGAGAACAATGGAAGAGTTGTGAAGCATTTTTAAACGTCAGCGGAATTCCGAGAACAATGGAAGAGTTCCGAAGCATTTTTAAACGTCAGCGGAATTCCGAGAACAATGGAAGAGTTCTGAAGCCTTTTTAAATGTCAGCGGAATTCCGAGAACAATGGAAGACTTCTGAAGCATTTTTAAATGTCAGCGGAATTCTGAGAACAATGGAAGAGTTCCGAAGCATTTTTAAAAGTCAGCGGAATTCGGAGAACAATGGAAGAGTTCCGAAGCATTTTTAAAAGTCAGCAGAATTCCGAGAACAATAGAAGGGTGCCAAAGCATTTTTAAACGTCAGCGTAATTTTGAAAACAATGGAAGATTTCCGAAGCATTTTTAAACGTCAGCGGAATTCTGCGAACACTGGAAGAGTTCCGAAGCATTTTTAAACTTCAGCGGAATTTGGAGAACAATCGAAGAGTTCCGAAGCATTTTTAAAAGTCAGCGGAATTTCGAGAACAATGGAAGAGTTGTGAAGCATTTTTAAGCGTCAGCGGAATTCCGGGAACAATGGAAGAGTTCCGAAGCATTTTTAAACTTCAGCAGAATTCTGAGAACAATGGAAGAGTTCCGAAGCATTCTTAAACTTCAGCGGAATTCCGAGGACAATGGAAGAGTTCCGAAGCATTTTTAAATGTCAGCGGAATTCCGAGAACAATAGAAGAGTTGTGAAGCATTTTTAAGCGTCAGCGGAATTCTGAGAACAATGGAAGAGTTCCGAAGCATTTTTAAACTTCAGCAGAATTCTGAGAACAATGGAAGAGTTCTGAAGCATTCTTAAACTTCAGCGGAATTCCGAGAACAATGGAACAGTTTTGAAGCAATTTTAAGCGTCAGCGGAATTCCGACAACAATGGAAGAGTTCCTCAGCATTTTTAAAAGTCAGCGGAATTCTGAGAACAATAGAAGAGTTGTGAAGCATTTTTAAGCGTCAGCGGAATTCCGAGAACAATGGAAGAATTCCGAAGCATT
Organism: Phyllobates terribilis; assembly: GCF_046119375.1. NCBI lineage: Eukaryota > Metazoa > Chordata > Amphibia > Anura > Dendrobatidae > Phyllobates > Phyllobates terribilis. The sequence continues at coordinate 5,133,092 of NW_027362788.1, read as the reverse complement.
TTTAAACTTCAAAACTTCAGAAGAATTCCGAGAACAATGGAAGAGTTCTGAAGCATTTTTAAGCGTCAGCGTAATTTTGAAAACAATGGAAGATTTCCGAAGCATTTTTAAACGTCAGCGGAATTCTGCAAACACTGGAAGAGTTCCGAAGCATTTTTAAACTTCAGCGGAATTTGGAGAACAATCGAAGCGTTCCGAAGCATTTTTAAAAGTCAGCGGAATTTCGAGAACACTGGAAGAGTTCCGAAGCATTTTTAAACTTCAGCGGAATTTGGAGAACAATCGAAGAGTTCCGAAGCATTTTTAAAAGTCAGCGGAATTCCGAGAACAATGGAAGAGTTGTGAAGCATTTTTAAACGTCAGCAGAATACCAGAACAATGGAAGAGTTCCGAAGCATTTTTAAATGTCAGCGGAATTCCGAGAACAATGGAAGAGTTCTGAAGCATTTTTAAACGTCAGCGGATTTTGAAAACAATGGAAGATTTCCGAAGCATTTTTAAACGTCAGCGGAATTCTGTGAACACTGGAAGAGTTCCGAAGCATTTTTAAACTTCAGCGGAATTTGGAGAACAATCGAAGAGTTCCGAAGCAATTTTAAAAGTCAGCGGAATTCCGAGAACAATGGAAGAGTTGTGAAGCATTTTTAAACGTCAGTGGAATTCCAAGAACAAAGGAAGAGTTCCGAAGCATTTTTAAACGTCAGCGGAATTCCGAGAACAATGGAAGAGTTCTGAAGGCTTTTTAAATGTCAGCGGAATTCCGAGAACAATGGAAGAGTTCCGAAGCATTTTTAAATGTCAGCGGAATTCTGAGAACAATTGAAGAGTTCCGAAGCATTTTTAAACTTCAGCAGAATTCGGAGAACAATGGAAGAGTTCCGAAGCATACTTAAACTTCAGCGGAATTCCGAGAACAATGGAAGAGTTCAGAAGCATTTTTAAAAGTCAGCGGAATACCGAGAAAAATAGAAGAGTTGTGAAGCATTTTTAAGCGTCAGCGGAATTTCGAGAACAATGGAAGAGTTCCGAAGCATTTTTAAAAGTCAGTGGAATTCTGAGAACAATAGAAGAGTTGTGAAGCATTTTTAAGCGTCAGCGGAATTCCGAGAACAATGGAAGAATTCCGAAGCATTTTTAAACTTCAAAACTTCAGCAGAATTCCGAAAACAATGGAAGAGTTGAGAATCATTCTTAAACTTCAGCGGAATTCCGAGAACAATGGAAGAGTTCCGAAGCATTTTTAAAAGTCAGCGGAATTCCGAGAACAATAGAATAGTTCCGAAGCATTTTTAAACTTCAGCAGAATTCCTGGATCAATGGAAGAGTTCCGAAGCATTTTTAAAAGTCAGCAGAATTCCGAGAACAATAGAAGGGTACCAAAGCATGTTTAAACTTCAGCGGAATTCTGAGAACAATGTAAGAGTTCCGAAGCATTTTTAAACTTCACCGGAATTCCGAGAACAATGGAAGAGTTCCGAAGCATTTTTAAACATCAGCGGAATTCCGAGAACAATGGAAGAGTTCTGAAGCATTTTTAAACATCAGCGGAATTTTGAAAACAATGGAAGATTTCCGAAGCATTTTTAAACGTCAGCGGAATTCTGCGAACACTGGAAGAGTTCCGAAGCATTTTTAAACTTCAGCGGAATTTAGAGAGCAATCGAAGAGTTCCGAAGCATTTTTAAAAGTCAGCGGAATTCCGAGAACACTGGAAGAGTTCCGAAGCATTTTTAAACGTCAGCGGAATTCCGAGAACAATGGAAGAGTTCCGAAGCATTTTTAAACGTCAGCGGAATTCCGAGAACAATGGAAGAGTTCTGAAGCCTTTTTAAATGTCAGCGGAATTCCGAGAACAATGGAAGAGTTGTGAAGCATTTTTAAAAGTCAGCGGAATTCCGAGAACACTGGAAGAGTTCCGAAGCATACTTAAACTTCAGCGGAATTCCGAGAACAATGGAAGAGTTCTGAAGCATTTTTAAAAGTCAGCAGAATACCGAGAACAATGGAAGAGTTGTGAAGCATTTTTAAAAGTCAGCGGGATTCCGAGAACACTGGAAAAGTTCCGAAGCATTTTTAAACTTCAGCGGAATTTGGAGAACAATCGAAGAGTTCCGAAGCAATTTTAAAAGTCAGCGGAATTCCGAGAACAATGGAAGAGTTGTGAAGCATTTTTAAACGTCAGCGGAATTCCGAGAACAATGGAAGAGTTCCGAAGCATTTTTAAACGTCAGCGGAATTCCGAGAACAATGGAAGAGTTCCGAAGCATTTTTAAACTTCAGCAGAATTCCGAGAACAATGGAAGAGTTCCGAAGCATTCTTAAACTTCAGCGGAATTCCGAGAAAAATGGAACAGTTTTGAAGCAATTTTAAGCGTCAGCGGAATTCCGACAGCAATGGAAGAGTTCCGAAGCATTTTTAGAAGTCAGCAGAATTCTGAGAACAATAGAAGAGTTGTGAAGCATTTTTAAGCGTCAGCGGAATTCCGAGAACAATGGAAGAATTCCGAAGCATTTTTAAACTTCAAAACTTCAGAAGAATTCCGAGAAAAATAGAAGGGTACCAAAGCATGTTTAAACTTCATCGGAATTCCGAGAACACTGGAAGAGTTCCGAAGCATTTTTAAACTTCAGCGGAATTTGGAGAACAATCGAAGAGTTCCGAAGCATTTTTAAAAGTCAGCGGAATTCCGAGAACAATGGAAGAGTTGTGAAGCATTTTTAAACGTCAGCGGAATTCCGAGAACAATGGAAGAGTTCCGAAGCATTTTTAAACGTCAGCGGAATTCCGAGAACAATGGAAGAGTTCTGAAGCCTTTTTAAATGTCAGCGGAATTCCGAGAACAATGGAAGACTTCTGAAGCATTTTTAAATGTCAGCGGAATTCTGAGAACAATGGAAGAGTTCCGAAGCATTTTTAAACTTCAGCAGAATTCCGAGAACAATGGAAGAGTTCCGAAGCATACTTAAACTTCAGCGGAATTCCGAGAACAATGGAAGAGTTCTGAAGCATTTTTAAAAGTCAGCGGAATACCGAGAACAATGGAAGAGTTGTGAAGCATTTTTAAAAGTCAGCGGAATTCCGAGAACAATGGAAGAGTTGTGAAGCATTTTTAAACGTCAGTGGAATTCCAAGAACAATGGAAGAGTTCCGAAGCATTTTTAAATGTCAGCAGAATTCTGAGAACAATGGAAGAGTTCCGAAGCATTTTTAAACTTCAGCAGAATTCCGAGAACAATGGAAGAGTTCCGAAGCATACTTAAACTTCAGCGGAATTCCGAGAACAATGGAAGAGTTCAGAAGCATTTTTAAAAGTCAGCGGAATTCCGAGAACAATGGAAGAGTTGTGAAGCATTTTTAAACGTCAGCGGAATTCCGAGAACAATGGAAGAGTTCCGAAGCATTTTTAAACTTCAGCAGAATTCCGAGAACAATGGAACAGTTTTGAAGCAATTTTAAGCGTCAGCGGAATTCCGACAGCAATGGAAGAGTTCCGAAGCATTTTTAAACTTCAAAACTTCAGAAGAATTCCAAGAACAATGGAAGAGTTCCGAAGCATTCTTAAACTTCAGCGGAATTCCGAGAACAATGGAATAGTTCCGAAGCATTTTTAAAAGTCAGCGGAATTCCGAGAAGAATGGAAGAGTTCCGTAGCATTTTTAAACATCAGAAGAATTCCTGGATCAATGGAAGTGTTCCGAAGCATTTTTAAACTTCACCGGAATTCCGAGAACAATAGAAGAGTTCCGAAGCATTTTTAAACGTCAGGGGAATTCCGAGAACAATGGAAGAGTTCTGAAGCATTTTTAAACGTCAGCGGAATTTTGAAAACAATGGAAGATTTCCGAAGCATTTTTAAACGTCAGCGGATTTCTGTGAACACTGGAAGAGTTCCGAAGCATTTTTAAACTTCAGCGGAATTTGGAGAACAATCGAAGAGTTCCGAAGCATTTTTAAAAGTCAGCGGAATTCCGAGAACAATGGAAGAGTTGTAAAGCATATTTAAAAGTCAGCGGAATTCCGAGAACAATGGAAGAGTTGTGAAGCATTTTTAAAAGTCAGCGGAATTCCGAGAACAATGGAAGAGTTGTGAAGCATTTTTAAACGTCAGCGGAATTCCGAGAACAATGGAAGAGTTCTGAAGCCTTTTTAAATGTCAGCGGAATTCAGAGAACAATGGAAGAGTTCCGAAGCATTTTTAAATGTCAGCGGAATTCTGAGAACAATGGAAGAGTTCCGAAGCATTTTTAAACTTCAGCAGAATTCCGAGAACAATGGAAGAGTTCCGAAGCATACTTAAACTTCAGCGGAATTCCGAGAACAATGGAAGAGTTCTGAAGCATTTTTAAAAGTCAGCGGAATACCGAGAACAATGGAAGAGTTGTGAAGCATTTTTAAACATCAGCGGAATACCAGAACAATGGAAGAGTTCCGAAGCATTTTTAAATGTCAGCGGAATTCCGAGAGCAATGGAAGAGTTCTGAAGCATTTTTAAACGTCAGCGGATTTTGAAAACAATGGAAGATTTCCGAAGCATTTTTAAACTTCAGCGGAATTTGGAGAACAATCGAAGAGTTCCGAAGCAATTTTAAAAGTCAGCGGAATTCCGAGAACAATGGAAGAGTTGTGAAGCATTTTTAAACGTCAGTGGAATTCCAAGAACAAAGCAAGAGTTCCGAAGCATTTTTAAACGTCAGCGGAATTCCGAGAACAATGGAAGAGTTCCGAAGCATTTTTAAACTTCAGAAGAATTCTGAGAACAATGGAAGAGTTCCGAAGCATTCTTAAACTTCAGCAGAATTCCGAGAACAATGGAAGAGTTTCGAAGCATTTTTAAAAGTAAGCGGAATTCCGAGAACAATAGAAGAGTTGTGAAGCAATTTTAAGCGTCAGCGGAATTCTGAGAACAATGGAAGCGTTCAGAAGCATTTTTAAAAGTCAGCGGAATTCCGAGAACAATGGAAGAGTTCCGAAGCATTTTTAAACTTCAGCAGAATTCTGAGAGAAATGGAAGAGTTCTGAAGCATTCTTAAACTTCAGCGGAATTCCGAGAACAATGGAAGAGTTTTGAAGCAATTTTAAGCGTCAGCGGAATTCCGACAACAATGGAAGAGTTCCGAAGCATTTTTAAACTTCAGCAGAATTTCTGGATCAATGGAAGAGTTCCGAAACATTTTTAAAAGTCAGCAGAACTCCGAGAACAATAGAAGGGTACCAAAGCATGTTTAAACTTCAGCGGAATTCTGAGAACAATGTAAGAGTTCCGAAGCATTTTTAAACTTCACCGGAATTCCGAGAACAATGGAAGAGTTCCGAAGCATTTTTAAACGTCAGCGGAATTCCGAGAACAATGGAAGAGTTCTGAAGCATTTTTAAACGTCAGCGGAATTTTGAAAACAATGGAAGATTTCCGAAGCATTTTTAAACGTCAGCGGAATTCTGCGAACACTGGAAGAATTCCGAAGCATTTTTAAACTTCAGCGGAATTTGGAGAACAATCGAAGAGTTCCGAAGCATTTTTAAAAGTCAGCGGAATTCCGAGAACAATGGAAGAGTTGTGAAGCATTTTTAAACGTCAGCGGAATACCAGAACAATGGAAGAGTTCCGAAGCATTTTTAAATGTCAGCGGAATTCCGAGAACAATGGAAGAGTTCTGAAGCATTTTTAAACGTCAGCGGATTTTGAAAACAATGGAAGATTTCCGAAGCATTTTTAAACGTCAGCGGAATTCTGCGAACACTGGAAGAGTTCCGAAGCATTTTTAAACTTCAGCGGAATTTGGAGAACAATCGAAGAGTTCCGAAGCAATTTTAAAAGTCAGCGGAATTCCGAGAACAATGGAAGAGTTGTGAAGCATTTTTAAACGTCAGTGGAATTCCAAGAACAAAGGAAGAGTTCCGAAGCATTTTTAAACGTCAGCGGAATTCTGCGAACACTGGAAGAGTTCCGAAGCATTTTTAAACGTCAGCAGAATTCCGAGAACAATAGAAGGGTACCAAAGCATGTTTAAACTTCAGCGGAATTCTGAGAACAATGTAAGAGTTCCGAAGCATTTTTAAACTTCACCGGAATTCCGAGAACAATGGAAGAGTTCCGAAGCATTTTAAAACGTCAGCGGAATTCCGAGAACAATGGAAGAGTTCTGAAGCATTTTTAAACATCAGCGGAATTTTGAAAAAATGGAAGATTTCCGAAGCATTTTTAAACGTCAGCGGAATTCTGCGAACACTGGAAGAGTTCCGAAGCATTTTTAAAAGTCAGCGGAATTCCGAGAACAATGGAAGAGTTGTGAAGCATTTTTAAAAGTCAGCGGAATTCCGAGAACAATGGAAGAGTTCCGAAGCATTTTTAAACGTCAGCGGAATTCCGAGAACAATGGAAGAGTTCTGAAGCCTTTTTAAATGTCAGCGGAATTCCGAGAACAATGGAAGAGTTGTGAAGCATTTTTAAAAGTCAGCGGAATTCCGAGAACACTGGAAGAGTTCCGAAGCATACTTAAACTTCAGCGGAATTCCGAGAACAATGGAAGAGTTCTGAAGCATTTTTAAAAGTCAGCAGAATACCGAGAACAATGTAAGAGTTGTGAAGCATTTTTAAAAGTCAGCGGAATTCCGAGAACACTGGAAAAGTTCCGAAGCATTTTTAAACTTCAGCGGAATTTGGAGAACAATCGAAGAGTTCCGAAGCAATTTTAAAAGTCAGCGGAATTCCGAGAACAATGGAAGAGTTGTGAAGCATTTTTAAACGTCAGCGGAATTCCGAGAACAATGGAAGAGTTCCGAAGCATTTTTAAACGTCAGCGGAATTCCGAGAACAATGGAAGAGTTCCGAAGCATTTTTAAACTTCAGCAGAATTCCGAGAACAATGGAAGAGTTCCGAAGCATTCTTAAACTTCAGCGGAATTCCGAGAAAAATGGAACAGTTTTGAAGCAAATTTAAGCGTCAGCGGAATTCCGACAGCAATGGAAGAGTTCCGAAGCATTTTTAGAAGTCAGCAGAATTCTGAGAACAATAGAAGAGTTGTGAAGCATTTTTAAGCGTCAGCGGAATTCCGAGAACAATGGAAGAATTCCGAAGCATTTTTAAACTTCAAAACTTCAGAAGAATTCCGAGAACAATAGAAGGGTACCAAAGCATGTTTAAACTTCACCGGAATTCCGAGAACACTGGAAGAGTTCCGAAGCATTTTTAAACTTCAGCGGAATTTGGAGAACAATCGAAGAGTTCCGAAGCATTTTTAAAAGTCAGCGGAATTCCGAGAACAATGGAAGAGTTGTGAAGCATTTTTAAACGTCAGCGGAATTCCGAGAACAATGGAAGAGTTCCGAAGCATTTTTAAACGTCAGCGGAATTCCGAGAACAATGGAAGAGTTCTGAAGCCTTTTTAAATGTCAGCGGAATTCCGAGAACAATGGAAGACTTCTGAAGCATTTTTAAATGTCAGCGGAATTCTGAGAACAATGGAAGAGTTCCGAAGCATTTTTAAAAGTCAGCGGAATTCGGAGAACAATGGAAGAGTTCCGAAGCATTTTTAAAAGTCAGCAGAATTCCGAGAACAATAGAAGGGTACCAAAGCATTTTTAAACGTCAGCGTAATTTTGAAAACAATGGAAGATTTCCGAAGCATTTTTAAACGTCAGCGGAATTCTGCGAACACTGGAAGAGTTCCGAAGCATTTTTAAACTTCAGCGGAATTTGGAGAACAATCGAAGAGTTCCGAAGCATTTTTAAAAGTCAGCGGAATTTCGAGAACAATGGAAGAGTTGTGAAGCATTTTTAAGCGTCAGCGGAATTCCGGGAACAATGGAAGAGTTCCGAAGCATTTTTAAACTTCAGCAGAATTCTGAGAACAATGGAAGAGTTCCGAAGCATTCTTAAACTTCAGCGGAATTCCGAGGACAATGGAAGAGTTCCGAAGCATTTTTAAATGTCAGCGGAATTCCGAGAACAATAGAAGAGTTGTGAAGCATTTTTAAGCGTCAGCGGAATTCTGAGAACAATGGAAGAGTTCCGAAGCATTTTTAAACTTCAGCAGAATTCTGAGAACAATGGAAGAGTTCTGAAGCATTCTTAAACTTCAGCGGAATTCCGAGAACAATGGAACAGTTTTGAAGCAATTTTAAGCGTCAGCGGAATTCCGACAACAATGGAAGAGTTCCGAAGCATTTTTAAAAGTCAGCGGAATTCTGAGAACAATAGAAGAGTTGTGAAGCATTTTTAAGCGTCAGCGGAATTCCGAGAACAATGGAAGAATTCCGAAGCATTTTTAAACTTCAAAACTTCAGAAGAATTCCGAGAACAATGGAAGAGTTCTGAAGCATTTTTAAGCGTCAGCGTAATTTTGAAAACAATGGAAGATTTCCGAAGCATTTTTAAACGTCAGCGGAATTCTGCAAACACTGGAAGAGTTCCGAAGCATTTTTAAACTTCAGCGGAATTTGGAGAACAATCGAAGCGTTCCGAAGCATTTTTAAAAGTCAGCGGAATTTCGAGAACACTGGAAGAGTTCCGAAGCATTTTTAAACTTCAGCGGAATTTGGAGAACAATCGAAGAGTTCCGAAGCATTTTTAAAAGTCAGCGGAATTCCGAGAACAATGGAAGAGTTGTGAAGCATTTTTAAACGTCAGCAGAATACCAGAACAATGGAAGAGTTCCGAAGCATTTTTAAATGTCAGCGGAATTCCGAGAACAATGGAAGAGTTCTGAAGCATTTTTAAACGTCAGCGGATTTTGAAAACAATGGAAGATTTCCGAAGCATTTTTAAACGTCAGCGGAATTCTGTGAACACTGGAAGAGTTCCGAAGCATTTTTAAACTTCAGCGGAATTTGGAGAACAATCGAAGAGTTCCGAAGCAATTTTAAAAGTCAGCGGAATTCCGAGAACAATGGAAGAGTTGTGAAGCATTTTTAAACGTCAGTGGAATTCCAAGAACAAAGGAAGAGTTCCGAAGCATTTTTAAACGTCAGCGGAATTCCGAGAACAATGGAAGAGTTCTGAAGGCTTTTTAAATGTCAGCGGAATTCCGAGAACAATGGAAGAGTTCCGAAGCATTTTTAAATGTCAGCGGAATTCTGAGAACAATTGAAGAGTTCCGAAGCATTTTTAAACTTCAGCAGAATTCGGAGAACAATGGAAGAGTTCCGAAGCATACTTAAACTTCAGCGGAATTCCGAGAACAATGGAAGAGTTCAGAAGCATTTTTAAAAGTCAGCGGAATACCGAGAACAATAGAAGAGTTGTGAAGCATTTTTAAGCGTCAGCGGAATTTCGAGAACAATGGAAGAGTTCCGAAGCATTTTTAAAAGTCAGTGGAATTCTGAGAACAATAGAAGAGTTGTGAAGCATTTTTAAGCGTCAGCGGAATTCCGAGAACAATGGAAGAATTCCGAAGCATTTTTAAACTTCAAAACTTCAGCAGAATTCCGAGAACAATGGAAGAGTTGAGAATCATTCTTAAACTTCAGCGGAATTCCGAGAACAATGGAAGAGTTCCGAAGCATTTTTAAAAGTCAGCGGAATTCCGAGAACAATAGAAGAGTTCCGAAGCATTTTTAAACTTCAGCAGAATTCCTGGATCAATGGAAGAGTTCCGAAGCATTTTTAAAAGTCAGCAGAATTCCGAGAACAATAGAAGGGTACCAAAGCATGTTTAAACTTCAGCGGAATTCTGAGAACAATGTAAGAGTTCCGAAGCATTTTTAAACTTCACCGGAATTCCGAGAACAATGGAAGAGTTCCGAAGCATTTTTAAACATCAGCGGAATTCCGAGAACAATGGAAGAGTTCTGAAGCATTTTTAAACATCAGCGGAATTTTGAAAACAATGGAAGATTTCCGAAGCATTTTTAAACGTCAGCGGAATTCTGCGAACACTGGAAGAGTTCCGAAGCATTTTTAAACTTCAGCGGAATTTAGAGAGCAATCGAAGAGTTCCGAAGCATTTTTAAAAGTCAGCGGAATTCCGAGAACACTGGAAGAGTTCCGAAGCATTTTTAAACTTCAGCGGAATTTGGAGAACAATCGAAGAGTTCCGAAGCATTTTTAAAAGTCAGCGGAATTCCGAGAACAATGGAAGAGTTGTGAAGCATTTTTAAACGTCAGCGGAATTCCGAGAACAATGGAAGAGTTCCGAAGCATTTTTAAACGTCAGCGGAATTCCGAGAACAATGGAAGAGTTCTGAAGCCTTTTTAAATGTCAGCGGAATTCCGAGAACAATGGAAGAGTTGTGAAGCATTTTTAAAAGTCAGCGGAATTCCGAGAACACTGGAAGAGTTCCGAAGCATACTTAAACTTCAGCGGAATTCCGAGAACAATGGAAGAGTTCTGAAGCATTTTTAAAAGTCAGCAGAATACCGAGAACAATGGAAGAGTTGTGAAGCATTTTTAAAAGTCAGCGGGATTCCGAGAACACTGGAAAAGTTCCGAAGCATTTTTAAACTTCAGCGGAATTTGGAGAACAATCGAAGAGTTCCGAAGCAATTTTAAAAGTCAGCGGAATTCCGAGAACAATGGAAGAGTTGTGAAGCATTTTTAAACGTCAGCGGAATTCCGAGAACAATGGAAGAGTTCCGAAGCATTTTTAAACGTCAGCGGAATTCCGAGAACAATGGAAGAGTTCCGAAGCATTTTTAAACTTCAGCAGAATTCCGAGAACAATGGAAGAGTTCCGAAGCATTCTTAAACTTCAGCGGAATTCCGAGAAAAATGGAACAGTTTTGAAGCAATTTTAAGCGTCAGCGGAATTCCGACAGCAATGGAAGAGTTCCGAAGCATTTTTAGAAGTCAGCAGAATTCTGAGAACAATAGAAGAGTTGTGAAGCATTTTTAAGCGTCAGCGGAATTCCGAGAACAATGGAAGAATTCCGAAGCATTTTTAAACTTCAAAACTTCAGAAGAATTCCGAGAAAAATAGAAGGGTACCAAAGCATGTTTAAACTTCATCGGAATTCCGAGAACACTGGAAGAGTTCCGAAGCATTTTTAAACTTCAGCGGAATTTGGAGAACAATCGAAGAGTTCCGAAGCATTTTTAAAAGTCAGCGGAATTCCGAGAACAATGGAAGAGTTGTGAAGCATTTTTAAACGTCAGCGGAATTCCGAGAACAATGGAAGAGTTCCGAAGCATTTTTAAACGTCAGCGGAATTCCGAGAACAATGGAAGAGTTCTGAAGCCTTTTTAAATGTCAGCGGAATTCCGAGAACAATGGAAGAGTTCCGTAGCATTTTTAAACATCAGAAGAATTCCTGGATCAATGGAAGTGTTCCGAAGCATTTTTAAACTTCACCGGAATTCCGAGAACAATAGAAGAGTTCCGAAGCATTTTTAAACGTCAGGGGAATTCCGAGAACAATGGAAGAGTTCTGAAGCATTTTTAAACGTCAGCGGAATTTTGAAAACAATGGAAGATTTCCGAAGCATTTTTAAACGTCAGCGGATTTCTGTGAACACTGGAAGAGTTCCGAAGCATTTTTAAACTTCAGCGGAATTTGGAGAACAATCGAAGAGTTCCGAAGCATTTTTAAAAGTCAGCGGAATTCCGAGAACAATGGAAGAGTTGTAAAGCATATTTAAAAGTCAGCGGAATTCCGAGAACAATGGAAGAGTTGTGAAGCATTTTTAAAAGTCAGCGGAATTCCGAGAACAATGGAAGAGTTGTGAAGCATTTTTAAACGTCAGCGGAATTCCGAGAACAATGGAAGAGTTCTGAAGCCTTTTTAAATGTCAGCGGAATTCAGAGAACAATGGAAGAGTTCCGAAGCATTTTTAAATGTCAGCGGAATTCTGAGAACAATGGAAGAGTTCCGAAGCATTTTTAAACTTCAGCAGAATTCCGAGAACAATGGAAGAGTTCCGAAGCATACTTAAACTTCAGCGGAATTCCGAGAACAATGGAAGAGTTCTGAAGCATTTTTAAAAGTCAGCGGAATACCGAGAACAATGGAAGAGTTGTGAAGCATTTTTAAACATCAGCGGAATACCAGAACAATGGAAGAGTTCCGAAGCATTTTTAAATGTCAGCGGAATTCCGAGAGCAATGGAAGAGTTCTGAAGCATTTTTAAACGTCAGCGGATTTTGAAAACAATGGAAGATTTCCGAAGCATTTTTAAACTTCAGCGGAATTTGGAGAACAATCGAAGAGTTCCGAAGCAATTTTAAAAGTCAGCGGAATTCCGAGAACAATGGAAGAGTTGTGAAGCATTTTTAAACGTCAGTGGAATTCCAAGAACAAAGCAAGAGTTCCGAAGCATTTTTAAACGTCAGCGGAATTCCGAGAACAATGGAAGAGTTCCGAAGCATTTTTAAACTTCAGAAGAATTCTGAGAACAATGGAAGAGTTCCGAAGCATTCTTAAACTTCAGCAGAATTCCGAGAACAATGGAAGAGTTTCGAAGCATTTTTAAAAGTAAGCGGAATTCCGAGAACAATAGAAGAGTTGTGAAGCAATTTTAAGCGTCAGCGGAATTCTGAGAACAATGGAAGCGTTCAGAAGCATTTTTAAAAGTCAGCGGAATTCCGAGAACAATGGAAGAGTTCCGAAGCATTTTTAAACTTCAGCAGAATTCTGAGAGCAATGGAAGAGTTCTGAAGCATTCTTAAACTTCAGCGGAATTCCGAGAACAATGGAAGAGTTTTGAAGCAATTTTAAGCGTCAGCGGAATTCCGACAACAATGGAAGAGTTCCGAAGCATTTTTAAACTTCAGCAGAATTTCTGGATCAATGGAAGAGTTCCGAAACATTTTTAAAAGTCAGCAGAACTCCGAGAACAATAGAAGGGTACCAAAGCATGTTTAAACTTCAGCGGAATTCTGAGAACAATGTAAGAGTTCCGAAGCATTTTTAAACTTCACCGGAATTCCGAGAACAATGGAAGAGTTCCGAAGCATTTTTAAACGTCAGCGGAATTCCGAGAACAATGGAAGAGTTCTGAAGCATTTTTAAACGTCAGCGGAATTTTGAAAACAATGGAAGATTTCCGAAGCATTTTTAAACGTCAGCGGAATTCTGCGAACACTGGAAGAATTCCGAAGCATTTTTAAACTTCAGCGGAATTTGGAGAACAATCGAAGAGTTCCGAAGCATTTTTAAAAGTCAGCGGAATTCCGAGAACAATGGAAGAGTTGTGAAGCATTTTTAAACGTCAGCGGAATACCAGAACAATGGAAGAGTTCCGAAGCATTTTTAAATGTCAGCGGAATTCCGAGAACAATGGAAGAGTTCTGAAGCATTTTTAAACGTCAGCGGATTTTGAAAACAATGGAAGATTTCCGAAGCATTTTTAAACGTCAGCGGAATTCTGCGAACACTGGAAGAGTTCCGAAGCATTTTTAAACTTCAGCGGAATTTGGAGAACAATCGAAGAGTTCCGAAGCAATTTTAAAAGTCAGCGGAATTCCGAGAACAATGGAAGAGTTGTGAAGCATTTTTAAACGTCAGTGGAATTCCAAGAACAAAGGAAGAGTTCCGAAGCATTTTTAAACGTCAGCGGATTTTGAAAACAATGGAAGATTTCCGAAGCATTTTTAAACGTCAGCGGAATTCTGCGAACACTGGAAGAGTTCCGAAGCATTTTTAAACGTCAGCGGAATTCCGAGAACAATGGAAGAGTTCCGAAGCATTTTTAAACTTCACCGGAATTCCGAGAACAATGGAAGAGTTCCGAAGCATTTTTAAACATCAGCGGAATTTTGAAAACAATGGAAGAGTTCTGAAGCATTTTTAAACATCAGCGGAATTTTGAAAACAATGGAAGATTTCCGAAGCATTTTTAAACGTCAGCGGAATTCTGCGAACACTGGAAGAGTTCCGAAGCATTTTTAAACTTCAGCGGAATTTGGAGAACAATCGAAGAGTTCCGAAGCATTTTTAAAAGTCAGCGGAATTCCGAGAACACTGGAAGAGTTCCGAAGCATTTTTAAACTTCAGCGGAATTTGGAGAACAATCGAAGAGTTCCGAAGCATTTTTAAAAGTCAGCGGAATTCCGAGAACAATGGAAGAGTTGTGAAGCATTTTTAAACGTCAGCGGAATTCCGAGAACAATGGAAGAGTTCCGAAGCATTTTTAAACTTCAGCAGAATTCCTGGATCAATGGAAGAGTTCCGAAACATTTTTAAAAGTCAGCAGAACTCCGAGAACAATAGAAGGGTACCAAAGCATGTTTAAACTTCAGCGGAATTCTGAGAACAATGTAAGAGTTCCGAAGCATTTTTAAAATTCACCGGAATTTGGAGAACAATGGAAGAGTTCCGAAGCATTTTTAAAAGTCAGCGGAATTCCGAGAACAATGGAAGAGTTGAGAAGCATTTTTAAACGTCAGCGGAATACCAGAACACTGGAAGAGTTCCGAAGCATTTTTAAACTTCAGCAGAATTCTGAGAACAATGGAAGAGTTCTGAAGCATTCTTAAACTTCAGTGGAATTCCGAGAACAATGGAACAGTTTTGAAGCAATTTTAAGCGTCAGCGGAATTCCGACAACAATGGAAGAGTTCCGAAGCATTTTTAAAAGTCAGAGGAATTCTGAGAACAATAGAAGAGTTGTGAAGCATTTTTAAGCGTCAGCGGAATTCCGAGAACAATGGAAGAATTCCGAAACATTTTTAAACTTCAAAACTTCAGAAGAATTCCGAGAACAATGGAAGAGTTCCGAAGCATTTTTAAAGGTCAGCGGAATTCCGAGAACAATGGAAGAGTTCCGAAGCATTTTTAAACATCAGCAGAATTCCTGGATCAATGGAAGAGTTCCGAATCATTTTTAAAAGTCAGCAGAATTCCGAGAACAATAGAAGGGTTCCAAAGCATGTTTAAACTTCAGCGGAATTCCGAGAACAATGTAAGAGTTCCGAAGCATTTTTAAACTTCACCAGAATTCCGAGAACAATGGAAGAGTTCAAAAGCATTTTTAAACGTCAGCGGAATTCCGAGAACAATGGAAGAGTTCCGAAGCATTTTTAAACTTCACCGGAATTCCGAGAACAATGGAAGAGTTCCGAAGCATTTTTAAACGTCAGCGGAATTCCGAGAACAATGGAAGAGTTCTGAAGCATTTTTAAACATCAGCGGAATTTTGAAAACAATGGAAGATTTCCGAAGCATTTTTAAACGTCAGCGGAATTCTGCGAACACTGGAAGAGTTCCGAAGCATTTTTAAACTTCAGCGGAATTTGGAGAACAATCGAAGAGTTCTGAAGCATTTTTAAAAGTCAGCGGAATTCCGAGAACAATGGAAGAGTTGTGAAGCATTTTTAAACGTCAGCGGAATTCCGAGAACAATGGAAGAGTTCCGAAGCATTTTTAAACTTCAGCAGAATTCCTGGATCAATGTAAGAGTTCCGAAACATTTTTAAAAGTCAGCACAACTCCGAGAACAATAGAAGGGTAACAAAGCATGTTTAAACTTCAGCGGAATTCTGAGAACAATGTAAGAGTTCCGAAGCATTTTTAAACTTCACCGGAATTCCGAGAACAATGGAAGAGTTCTGAAGCATTTTTAAACGTCAGCGGAATTTTGAAAACAATGGAAGATTTCCGAAGCATTTTTAAACGTCAGCGGAATTCCGAGAACAATGGAAGAGTTCTGAAGCATTTTTAAACTTCAGCGGAATTTGGAGAACAATCGAAGAGTTCTGAAGCATTTTTAAAAGTCAGCGGAATTCTGAGAACAATAGAAGAGTTGTGAAGCATTTTTAAGCGTCAGCGGAATTCCGAGAACAATGGAAGAATTCCGAAGCATTTTTAAACTTCAAAACTTCAGAAGAATTCCGAGAACAATGAAAGAGTTCCGAAGCATTCTTAAACTTCAGCGGAATTCCGAGAACAATGGAAGAGTTCCGAAGCATTTTTAAAGGTCAGCGGAATTCCGAGAACAATGGAAGAGTTCCGAAGCATTTTTAAACATCAGCAGAATTCCTGGATCAATGGAAGAGTTCCGAATCATTTTTAAAAGTCAGCAGAACTCCGAGAACAATAGAAGGGTACCAAAGCATGTTTAAACTTCAGCGGAATTCTGAGAACAATGTAAGAGTTCCGAAGCATTTTTAAACTTCACCGGAATTCCGAGAACAATGGAAGAGTTCCGAAGCATTTTTAAACGTCAGCGGAATTCCGAGAACAATGGAAGAGTTCTGAAGCATTTTTAAACGTCAGCGGAATTTTGAAAACAATGGAAGATTTCCGAAGCATTTTTAAATGTCAGCGGAATTCTGCGAACACTGGAAGAATTCCGAAGCATTTTTAAACTTCAGCGGAATTTGGAGAACAATCGAAGAGTTCCGAAGCATTTTTAAAAGTCAGCGGAATTCCGAGAACAATGGAAGAGTTGTGAAGCATTTTTAAACGTCAGCGGAATACCAGAACAATGGAAGAGTTCCGAAGCATTTTTAAATGTCAGCGGAATTCCGAGAACAATGGAAGAGTTCTGAAGCATTTTTAAACGTCAGCGGATTTTGAAAACAATGGAAGATTTCCGAAGCATTTTTAAACTTCAGCGGAATTTGGAGAACAACCGAAGAGTTCCGAAGCAATTTTAAAAGTCAGCGGAATTCCGAGAACAATGGAAGAGTTGTGAAGCATTTTTAAACGTCAGTGGAATTCCAAGAACAAAGGAAGAGTTCCGAAGCATTTTTAAACGTCAGCGGATTTTGAAAACAATGGAAGATTTCCGAAGCATTTTTAAACGTCAGCGGAATTTGGAGAACAATCGAAGAGTTCCGAAGCATTTTTAAACTTCAACAGAATTTGGAGAACAATCGAAGAGTTCCGAAGCAATTTTAAAAGTCAGCGGAATTCCGAGAACAATGGAAGAGTTGTGAAGCATTTTTAAACGTCAGTGGAATTCCAAGAACAATGGAAGAGTTCCGAAGCATTTTTAAATGTCAGCGGAATTCCGAGAACAATAGAAGAGTTCCGAAGCATTTTTAAACTTCAGCAGAATTCCTGGATCAATGGAAGAGTTCCGAAGCATTTTTAAACGTCAGCGGAATTCCGAGAACAATGGAAGAGTTCCGAAGCATTTTTAAACTTCACCGGAATTCCGAGAACAATGGAAGAGTTCCGAAGCATTTTTAAACGTCAGCGGAATTCCGAGAACAATGGAAGAGTTCTGAAGCATTTTTAAACATCAGCGGAATTTTGAAAACAATGGAAGATTTCCGAAGCATTTTTAAACGTCAGCGGAATTCTGCGAACACTGGAAGAGTTCCGAAGCATTTTTAAACTTCAGCGGAATTTGGAGAACAATCGAAGAGTTCCGAAGCATTTTTAAAAGTCAGCGGAATTCCGAGAACACTGGAAGAGTTCCGAAGCATTTTTAAACTTCAGCGGAATTTGGAGAACAATCGAAGAGTTCCGAAGCATTTTTAAAAATCAGCGGAATTCCGAGAACAATTTAAGAGTTGTGAAGCATTTTTAAACGTCAGCGGAATTCCGAGAACAATGGAAGAGTTCCGAAGCATTTTTAAACTTCAGCAGAATTCCTGGATCAATGGAAGAGTTCCGAAACATTTTTAAAAGTCAGCAGAACTCCGAGAACAATAGAAGGGTACCAAAGCATGTTTAAACTTCAGCGGAATTCTGAGAACAATGTAAGAGTTCCGAAGCATTTTTAAAAGTCAGCGGAATTCCGAGAACACTGGAAGAATTCCGAAGCATTTTTAAACTTCAGCGGAATTTGGAGAACAATCGAAGAGTTCCGAAGCATTTTTAAAAGTCAGCGGAATTCCGAGAACAATGGAAGAGTTGAGAAGCATTTTTAAACGTCAGCGGAATACCAGAACAATGGAAGAGTTCCGAAGCATTTTTAAATGTCAGCGGAATTCCGAGAACAATGGAAGAGTTCTGAAGCATTTTTAAACGTCAGCGGATTTTTGAAAACAATGGAAGATTTCTGAATCATTTTTAAACGTCAGCGGAATTCTGCGAACACTGGAAGAGTTCCGAAGCATTTTTAAACTTCAGCAGAATTCTGAGAACAATGGAAGAGTTCTGAAGCATTCTTAAACTTCAGTGGAATTCCGAGAACAATGGAACAGTTTTGAAGCAATTTTAAGCGTCAGCGGAATTCCGACAACAATGGAAGAGTTCCGAAGCATTTTTAAAAGTCAGCGGAATTCTGAGAACAATAGAAGAGTTGTGAAGCATTTTTAAGCGTCAGCGGAATTCCGAGAACAATGGAAGAATTCCGAAACATTTTTAAACTTCAAAACTTCAGAAGAATTCCGAGAACAATGGAAGAGTTCCGAAGCATTCTTAAACTTCAGCGGAATTCCGAGAACAATGGAAGAGTTTCGAAGCATTTTTAAAGGTCAGCGGAATTCCGAGAACAATGGAAGAGTTCCGAAGCATTTTTAAACATCAGCAGAATTCCTGGATCAATGGAAGAGTTCCGAATCATTTTTAAAAGTCAGCAGAATTCCGAGAACAATAGAAGGGTACCAAAGCATGTTTAAACTTCAGCGGAATTCCGAGAACAATGTAAGAGTTCCGAAGCATTTTTAAACTTCACCAGAATTCCGAGAACAATGGAAGAGTTCAAAAGCATTTTTAAACGTCAGCGGAATTCCGAGAACAATGGAAGAGTTCCGAAGCATTTTTAAACTTCACCGGAATTCCGAGAACAATGGAAGAGTTCCGAAGCATTTTTAAACGTCAGCGGAATTCCGAGAACAATGGAAGAGTTCTGAAGCATTTTTAAACATCAGCGGAATTTTGAAAACAATGGAAGATTTCCGAAGCATTTTTAAACGTCAGCAGAATTCTGCGAACACTGGAAGAGTTCCGAAGCATTTTTAAACTTCAGCGGAATTTGGAGAACAATCGAAGAGTTCTGAAGCATTTTTAAAAGTCAGCGGAATTCCGAGAACAATGGAAGAGTTGTGAAGCATTTTTAAACGTCAGCGGAATTCCGAGAACAATGGAAGAGTTCCGAAGCATTTTTAAACTTCAGCAGAATTCCTGGATCAATGTAAGAGTTCCGAAACATTTTTAAAAGTCAGCACAACTCCGAGAACAATAGAAGGGTACCAAAGCATGTTTAAACTTCAGCGGAATTCTGAGAACAATGTAAGAGTTCCGAAGCATTTTTAAACTTCACCAGAATTCCGAGAACAATGGAAGAGTTCCGAAGCATTTTTAAACGTCAGCGGAATTCCGAGAACAATGGAAGAGTTCTGAAGCATTTTTAAACGTCAGCGGAATTTTGAAAACAATGGAAGATTTCCGAAGCATTTTTAAACGTCAGCGGAATTCCGAGAACAAAGGAAGAGTTCTGAAGCATTTTTAAACTTCAGCGGAATTTGGAGAACAATCGAAGAGTTCTGAAGCATTTTTAAAAGTCAGCGGAATTCTGAGAACAATAGAAGAGTTGTGAAGCATTTTTAAGCGTCAGCGGAATTCCGAGAACAATGGAAGAATTCCGAAGCATTTTTAAACTTCAAAACTTCAGAAGAATTCCGAGAACAATGAAAGAGTTCCGAAGCATTCTTAAACTTCAGCGGAATTCCGAGAACAATGGAAGAGTTCCGAAGCATTTTTAAAGGTCAGCGGAATTCCGAGAACAATGGAAGAGTTCCGAAGCATTTTTAAACATCAGCAGAATTCCTGGATCAATGGAAGAGTTCCGAATCATTTTTAAAAGTCAGCAGAACTCCGAGAACAATAGAAGGGTACCAAAGCATGTTTAAACTTCAGCGGAATTCTGAGAACAATGTAAGAGTTCCGAAGCATTTTTAAACTTCACCGGAATTCCGAGAACAATGGAAGAGTTCCGAAGCATTTTTAAACGTCAGCGGAATTCCGAGAACAATGGAAGAGTTCTGAAGCATTTTTAAACGTCAGCGGAATTTTGAAAACAATGGAAGATTTCCGAAGCATTTTTAAATGTCAGCGGAATTCTGCGAACACTGGAAGAATTCCGAAGCATTTTTAAACTTCAGCGGAATTTGGAGAACAATCGAAGAGTTCCGAAGCATTTTTAAAAGTCAGCGGAATTCCGAGAACAATGGAAGAGTTGTGAAGCATTTTTAAACGTCAGCGGAATACCAGAACAATGGAAGAGTTCCGAAGCATTTTTAAATGTCAGCGGAATTCCGAGAACAATGGAAGAGTTCTGAAGCATTTTTAAACGTCAGCGGATTTTGAAAACAATGGAAGATTTCCGAAGCATTTTTAAACGTCAGCGGAATTCTGCGAACACTGGAAGAGTTCCGAAGCATTTTTAAACTTCAGCGGAATTTGGAGAACAATCGAAGAGTTCCGAAGCAATTTTAAAAGTCAGCGGAATTCCGAGAACAATGGAAGAGTTGTGAAGCATTTTTAAACGTCAGTGGAATTCCAAGAACAAAGGAAGAGTTCCGAAGCATTTTTAAACGTCAGCGGATTTTGAAAACAATGGAAGATTTCCGAAGCATTTTTAAACGTCAGCGGAATTTGGAGAACAATCGAAGAGTTCCGAAGCATTTTTAAACTTCAACACAATTTGGATAACAATTGAAGAGTTCCGAAGCATTTTTAAAAGTCAGCGGAATTCCGAGAACAATGGAAGAGTTGTGAAGCATTTTTAAACGTCAGTGGAATTCCAAGAACAATGGAAGAGTTCCGAAGCATTTTTAAATGTCAGCGGAATTCCGAGAACAATAGAAGAGTTCCGAAGCATTTTTAAACTTCAGCAGAATTCCTGGATCAATGGAAGAGTTCCGAAGCATTTTTAAACGTCAGCGGAATTCCGAGAACAATGGAAGAGTTCCGAAGCATTTTTAAACTTCACCGGAATTCCGAGAACAATGGAAGAGTTCCGAAGCATTTTTAAACGTCAGCGGAATTCCGAGAACAATGGAAGAGTTCTGAAGCATTTTTAAACATCAGCGGAATTTTGAAAACAATGGAAGATTTCCGAAGCATTTTTAAACGTCAGCGGAATTCTGCGAACACTGGAAGAGTTCCGAAGCATTTTTAAACTTCAGCGGAATTTGCAGAACAATCGAAGAGTTCCGAAGCATTTTTAAAAGTCAGCGGAATTCCGAGAACACTGGAAGAGTTCCGAAGCATTTTTAAACTTCAGCGGAATTTGGAGAACAATCGAAGAGTTCCGAAGCATTTTTAAAAATCAGCGGAATTCCGAGAACAATTTAAGAGTTGTGAAGCATTTTTAAACGTCAGCGGAATTCCGAGAACAATGGAAGAGTTCCGAAGCATTTTTAAACTTCAGCAGAATTCCTGGATCAATGGAAGAGTTCCGAAACATTTTTAAAAGTCAGCAGAACTCCGAGAACAATAGAAGGGTACCAAAGCATGTTTAAACTTCAGCGGAATTCTGAGAACAATGTAAGAGTTCCGAAGCATTTTTAAAAGTCAGCGGAATTCCGAGAACACTGGAAGAATTCCGAAGCATTTTTAAACTTCAGCGGAATTTGGAGAACAATCGAAGAGTTCCGAAGCATTTTTAAAAGTCAGCGGAATTCCGAGAACAATGGAAGAGTTGAGAAGCATTTTTAAACGTCAGCGGAATACCAGAACAATGGAAGAGTTCCGAAGCATTTTTAAATGTCAGCGGAATTCCGAGAACAATGGAAGAGTTCTGAAGCATTTTTAAACGTCAGCGGATTTTTGAAAACAATGGAAGATTTCTGAATCATTTTTAAACGTCAGCGGAATTCTGCGAACACTGGAAGAGTTCCGAAGCATTTTTAAACTTCAGCAGAATTCTGAGAACAATGGAAGAGTTCTGAAGCATTCTTAAACTTCAGTGGAATTCCGAGAACAATGGAACAGTTTTGAAGCAATTTTAAGCGTCAGCGGAATTCCGACAACAATGGAAGAGTTCCGAAGCATTTTTAAAAGTCAGCGGAATTCTGAGAACAATAGAAGAGTTGTGAAGCATTTTTAAGCGTCAGCGGAATTCCGAGAACAATGGAAGAATTCCGAAACATTTTTAAACTTCAAAACTTCAGAAGAATTCCGAGAACAATGGAAGAGTTCCGAAGCATTCTTAAACTTCAGCGGAATTCCGAGAACAATGGAAGAGTTTCGAAGCATTTTTAAAGGTCAGCGGAATTCCGAGAACAATGGAAGAGTTCCGAAGCATTTTTAAACATCAGCAGAATTCCTGGATCAATGGAAGAGTTCCGAATCATTTTTAAAAGTCAGCAGAATTCCGAGAACAATAGAAGGGTACCAAAGCATGTTTAAACTTCAGCGGAATTCCGAGAACAATGTAAGAGTTCCGAAGCATTTTTAAACTTCACCAGAATTCCGAGAACAATGGAAGAGTTCAAAAGCATTTTTAAACGTCAGCGGAATTCCGAGAACAATGGAAGAGTTCCGAAGCATTTTTAAACTTCACCGGAATTCCGAGAACAATGGAAGAGTTCCGAAGCATTTTTAAACATCAGCGGAATTTTGAAAACAATGGAAGATTTCCGAAGCATTTTTAAACGTCAGCAGAATTCTGCGAACACTGGAAGAGTTCCGAAGCATTTTTAAACTTCAGCGGAATTTGGAGAACAATCGAAGAGTTCTGAAGCATTTTTAAAAGTCAGCGGAATTCCGAGAACAATGGAAGAGTTGTGAAGCATTTTTAAACGTCAGCGGAATTCCGAGAACAATGGAAGAGTTCCGAAGCATTTTTAAACTTCAGCAGAATTCCTGGATCAATGTAAGAGTTCCGAAACATTTTTAAAAGTCAGCACAACTCCGAGAACAATAGAAGGGTACCAAAGCATGTTTAAACTTCAGCGGAATTCTGAGAACAATGTAAGAGTTCCGAAGCATTTTTAAACTTCACCGGAATTCCGAGAACAATGGAAGAGTTCCGAAGCATTTTTAAACGTCAGCGGAATTCCGAGAACAATGGAAGAGTTCTGAAGCATTTTTAAACGTCAGCGGAATTTTGAAAACAATGGAAGATTTCCGAAGCATTTTTAAACGTCAGCGGAATTCCGAGAACAATGGAAGAGTTCTGAAGCATTTTTAAACTTCAGCGGAATTTGGAGAACAATCGAAGAGTTCTGAAGCATTTTTAAAAGTCAGCGGAATTCTGAGAACAATAGAAGAGTTGTGAAGCATTTTTAAGCGTCAGCGGAATTCCGAGAACAATGGAAGAATTCCGAAGCATTTTTAAACTTCAAAACTTCAGAAGAATTCCGAGAACAATGAAAGAGTTCCGAAGCATTCTTAAACTTCAGCGGAATTCCGAGAACAATGGAAGAGTTCCGAAGCATTTTTAAAGGTCAGCGGAATTCCGAGAACAATGGAAGAGTTCCGAAGCATTTTTAAACATCAGCAGAATTCCTGGATCAATGGAAGAGTTCCGAATCATTTTTAAAAGTCAGCAGAACTCCGAGAACAATAGAAGGGTACCAAAGCATGTTTAAACTTCAGCGGAATTCTGAGAACAATGTAAGAGTTCCGAAGCATTTTTAAACTTCACCGGAATTCAGAGAACAATGGAAGAGTTCCGAAGCATTTTTAAACGTCAGCGGAATTCCGAGAACAATGGAAGAGTTCTGAAGCATTTTTAAACGTCAGCGGAATTTTGAAAACAATGGAAGATTTCCGAAGCATTTTTAAATGTCAGCGGAATTCTGCGAACACTGGAAGAATTCCGAAGCATTTTTAAACTTCAGCGGAATTTGGAGAACAATCGAAGAGTTCCGAAGCATTTTTAAAAGTCAGCGGAATTCCGAGAACAATGGAAGAGTTGTGAAGGATTTTTAAACGTCAGCGGAATACCAGAACAATGGAAGAGTTCCGAAGCATTTTTAAATGTCAGCGGAATTCCGAGAACAATGGAAGAGTTCTGAAGCATTTTTAAACGTCAGCGGATTTTGAAAACAATGGAAGATTTCCGAAGCATTTTTAAACGTCAGCGGAATTCTGCGAACACTGGAAGAGTTCCGAAGCATTTTTAAACTTCAGCGGAATTTGGAGAACAATCGAAGAGTTCCGAAGCAATTTTAAAAGTCAGCGGAATTCCGAGAACAATGGAAGAGTTGTGAAGCATTTTTAAACGTCAGTGGAATTCCAAGAACAAAGGAAGAGTTCCGAAGCATTTTTAAACGTCAGCGGATTTTGAAAACAATGGAAGATTTCCGAAGCATTTTTAAACGTCAGCGGAATTTGGAGAACAATCGAAGAGTTCCGAAGCATTTTTAAACTTCAACAGAATTTGGAGAACAATCGAAGAGTTCCGAAGCAATTTTAAAAGTCAGCGGAATTCCGAGAACAATGGAAGAGTTGTGAAGCATTTTTAAACGTCAGTGGAATTCCAAGAACAATGGAAGAGTTCCGAAGCATTTTTAAATGTCAGCGGAATTCCGAGAACAATAGAAGAGTTCCGAAGCATTTTTAAACTTCAGCAGAATTCCTGGATCAATGGAAGAGTTCCGAAGCATTTTTAAACGTCAGCGGAATTCCGAGAACAATGGAAGAGTTCCGAAGCATTTTTAAACTTCACCGGAATTCCGAGAACAATGGAAGAGTTCCGAAGCATTTTTAAACGTCAGCGGAATTCCGAGAACAATGGAAGAGTTCTGAAGCATTTTTAAACATCAGCGGAATTTTGAAAACAATGGAAGATTTCCGAAGCATTTTTAAACGTCAGCGGAATTCTGCGAACACTGGAAGAGTTCCGAAGCATTTTTAAACTTCAGCGGAATTTGGAGAACAATCGAAGAGTTCCGAAGCATTTTTAAAAGTCAGCGGAATTCCGAGAACACTGGAAGAGTTCCGAAGCATTTTTAAACTTCAGCGGAATTTGGAGAACAATCGAAGAGTTCCGAAG
Source organism: Phyllobates terribilis (assembly GCF_046119375.1). Lineage (NCBI taxonomy): Eukaryota > Metazoa > Chordata > Amphibia > Anura > Dendrobatidae > Phyllobates > Phyllobates terribilis. The sequence goes on along the minus strand of NW_027362788.1, from coordinate 5,108,314 downwards.
CATTTTTAAAAATCAGCGGAATTCCGAGAACAATTTAAGAGTTGTGAAGCATTTTTAAACGTCAGCGGAATTCCGAGAACAATGGAAGAGTTCCGAAGCATTTTTAAACTTCAGCAGAATTCCTGGATCAATGGAAGAGTTCCGAAACATTTTTAAAAGTCAGCAGAACTCCGAGAACAATAGAAGGGTACCAAAGCATGTTTAAACTTCAGCGGAATTCTGAGAACAATGTAAGAGTTCCGAAGCATTTTTAAAAGTCAGCGGAATTCCGAGAACACTGGAAGAATTCCGAAGCATTTTTAAACTTCAGCGGAATTTGGAGAACAATCGAAGAGTTCCGAAGCATTTTTAAAAGTCAGCGGAATTCCGAGAACAATGGAAGAGTTGAGAAGCATTTTTAAACGTCAGCGGAATACCAGAACAATGGAAGAGATCCGAAGCATTTTTAAATGTCAGCGGAATTCCGAGAACAATGGAAGAGTTCTGAATCATTTTTAAACGTCAGCGGAATTCTGCGAACACTGGAAGAGTTCCGAGGCATTTTTAAACTTCAGCAGAATTCTGAGAACAATGGAAGAGTTCTGAAGCATTCTTAAACTTCAGTGGAATTCCGAGAACAATGGAACAGTTTTGAAGCAATTTTAAGCGTCAGCGGAATTCCGACAACAATGGAAGAGTTCCGAAGCATTTTTAAAAGTCAGCGGAATTCTGAGAACAATAGAAGAGTTGTGAAGCATTTTTAAGCGTCAGCGGAATTCCGAGAACAATGGAAGAATTCCGAAACATTTTTAAACTTCAAAACTTCAGAAGAATTCCGAGAACAATGGAAGAGTTCCGAAGCATTCTTAAACTTCAGCGGAATTCCGAGAACAATGGAAGAGTTTCGAAGCATTTTTAAAGGTCAGCGGAATTCCGAGAACAATGGAAGAGTTCCGAAGCATTTTTAAACATCAGCAGAATTCCTGGATCAATGGAAGAGTTCCGAATCATTTTTAAAAGTCAGCAGAATTCCGAGAACAATAGAAGGGTACCAAAGCATGTTTAAACTTCAGCGGAATTCCGAGAACAATGTAAGAGTTCCGAAGCATTTTTAAACTTCACCAGAATTCCGAGAACAATGGAAGAGTTCAAAAGCATTTTTAAACGTCAGCGGAATTCCGAGAACAATGGAAGAGTTCCGAAGCATTTTTAAACTTCACCGGAATTCCGAGAACAATGGAAGAGTTCCGAAGCATTTTTAAACGTCAGCGGAATTCCGAGAACAATGGAAGAGTTCTGAAGCATTTTTAAACATCAGCGGAATTTTGAAAACAATGGAAGATTTCCGAAGCATTTTTAAACGTCAGCAGAATTCTGCGAACACTGGAAGAGTTCCGAAGCATTTTTAAACTTCAGCGGAATTTGGAGAACAATCGAAGAGTTCTGAAGCATTTTTAAAAGTCAGCGGAATTCCGAGAACAATGGAAGAGTTGTGAAGCATTTTTAAACGTCAGCGGAATTCCGAGAACAATGGAAGAGTTCCGAAGCATTTTTAAACTTCAGCAGAATTCCTGGATCAATGGAAGAGTTCCGAAACATTTTTAAAAGTCAGCACAACTCCGAGAACAATAGAAGGGTACCAAAGCATGTTTAAACTTCAGCGGAATTCTGAGAACAATGTAAGAGTTCCGAAGCATTTTTAAACTTCACCGGAATTCCGAGAACAATGGAAGAGTTCCGAAGCATTTTTAAACGTCAGCGGAATTCCGAGAACAATGGAAGAGTTCTGAAGCATTTTTAAACGTCAGCGGAATTTTGAAAACAATGGAAGATTTCCGAAGCATTTTTAAACGTCAGCGGAATTCCGAGAACAATGGAAGAGTTCTGAAGCATTTTTAAACTTCAGCGGAATTTGGAGAACAATCGAAGAGTTCTGAAGCATTTTTAAAAGTCAGCGGAATTCTGAGAACAATAGAAGAGTTGTGAAGCATTTTTAAGCGTCAGCGGAATTCCGAGAACAATGGAAGAATTCCGAAGCATTTTTAAACTTCAAAACTTCAGAAGAATTCCGAGAACAATGAAAGAGTTCCGAAGCATTCTTAAACTTCAGCGGAATTCCGAGAACAATGGAAGAGTTCCGAAGCATTTTTAAAGGTCAGCGGAATTCCGAGAACAATGGAAGAGTTCCGAAGCATTTTTAAACATCAGCAGAATTCCTGGATCAATGGAAGAGTTCCGAATCATTTTTAAAAGTCAGCAGAACTCCGAGAACAATAGAAGGGTACCAAAGCATGTTTAAACTTCAGCGGAATTCTGAGAACAATGTAAGAGTTCCGAAGCATTTTTAAACTTCACCGGAATTCCGAGAACAATGGAAGAGTTCCGAAGCATTTTTAAAAGTCAGCGGAATTCCGAGAACAATGGAAGAGTTGTGAAGCATTTTTAAACTTCACCGGAATTCCGAGAACAATCGAAGAGTTCTGAAGCATTTTTAAAAGTCAGCGGAATTCCGAGAACAATGGAAGAGTTGTGAAGCATTTTTAAACGTCAGCGGAATTCCGAGAACAATGGAAGAGTTCCGAAGCATTTTTAAACTTCAGCAGAATTCCTGGATCAATGTAAGAGTTCCGAAACATTTTTAAAAGTCAGCACAACTCCGAGAACAATAGAAGGGTACCAAAGCATGTTAAAACTTCAGCGGAATTCTGAGAACAATGTAAGAGTTCCGAAGCATTTTTAAACTTCACCGGAATTCCGAGAACAATGGAAGAGTTCCGAAGCATTTTTAAACGTCAGCGGAATTCCGAGAACAATGGAAGAGTTCTGAAGCATTTTTAAACGTCAGCGGAATTTTGAAAACAATGGAAGATTTCCGAAGCATTTTTAAACGTCAGCGGAATTCCGAGAACAATGGAAGAGTTCCGAAGCATTTTTAAACTTCAGCGGAATTTGGAGAACAATCGAAGAGTTCTGAAGCATTTTTAAAAGTCAGCGGAATTCTGAGAACAATAGAAGAGTTGTGAAGCATTTTTAAGCGTCAGCGGAATTCCGAGAACAATGGAAGAATTCCGAAGCATTTTTAAACTTCAAAACTTCAGAAGAATTCCGAGAACAATGAAAGAGTTCCGAAGCATTCTTAAACTTCAGCGGAATTCCGAGAACAATGGAAGAGTTCCGAAGCATTTTTAAAGGTCAGCGGAATTCCGAGAACAATGGAAGAGTTCCGAAGCATTTTTAAACATCAGCAGAATTCCTGGATCAATGGAAGAGTTCCGAATCATTTTTAAAAGTCAGCAGAACTCCGAGAACAATAGAAGGGTACCAAAGCATGTTTAAACTTCAGCGGAATTCTGAGAACAATGTAAGAGTTCCGAAGCATTTTTAAACTTCACCGGAATTCAGAGAACAATGGAAGAGTTCCGAAGCATTTTTAAACGTCAGCGGAATTCCGAGAACAATGGAAGAGTTCTGAAGCATTTTTAAACATCAGCGGAATTTTGAAAACAATGGAAGATTTCCGAAGCATTTTTAAACGTCAGCGGAATTCTGCGAACACTGGAAGAGTTCCGAAGCATTTTTAAACTTCAGCGGAATTTGGAGAACAATCGAAGAGTTCTGAAGCATTTTTAAAAGTCAGCGGAATTCCGAGAACAATGGAAGAGTTGTGAAGCATTTTTAAACGTCAGCGGAATTCCGAGAACAATGGAAGAGTTCCGAAGCATTTTTAAACTTCAGCAGAAATCCTGGATCAATGTAAGAGTTCCGAAACATTTTTAAAAGTCAGCACAACTCCGAGAACAATAGAAGGGTACCAAAGCATGTTTAAACTTCAGCGGAATTCTGAGAACAATGTAAGAGTTCCGAAGCATTTTTAAACTTCACCGGAATTCCGAGAACAATGGAAGAGTTCCGAAGCATTTTTAAACGTCAGCGGAATTCCGAGAACAATGGAAGAGTTCTGAAGCATTTTTAAACGTCAGCGGAATTTTGAAAACAATGGAAGATTTCCGAAGCATTTTTAAACGTCAGCGGAATTCCGAGAACAATGGAAGAGTTCTGAAGCATTTTTAAACTTCAGCGGAATTTGGAGAACAATCGAAGAGTTCTGAAGCATTTTTAAAAGTCAGCGGAATTCTGATAACAATAGAAGAGTTGTGAAGCATTTTTAAGCGTCAGCGGAATTCCGAGAACAATGGAAGAATTCCGAAGCATTTTTAAACTTCAAAACTTCAGAAGAATTCCGAGAACAATGAAAGAGTTCCGAAGCATTCTTAAACTTCAGCGGAATTCCGAGAACAATGGAAGAGTTCCGAAGCATTTTTAAAGGTCAGCGGAATTCCGAGAACAATGGAAGAGTTCCGAAGCATTTTTAAACATCAGCAGAATTCCTGGATCAATGGAAGAGTTCCGAATCATTTTTAAAAGTCAGCAGAACTCCGAGAACAATAGAAGGGTACCAAAGCATGTTTAAACTTCAGCGGAATTCTGAGAACAATGTAAGAGTTCCGAAGCATTTTTAAACTTCACCGGAATTCCGAGAACAATGGAAGAGTTCCGAAGCATTTTTAAACGTCAGCGGAATTCCGAGAACAATGGAAGAGTTCTGAAGCATTTTTAAACGTCAGCGGAATTTTGAAAACAATGGAAGATTTCCGAAGCATTTTTAAATGTCAGCGGAATTCTGCGAACACTGGAAGAATTCCGAAGCATTTTTAAACTTCAGCGGAATTTGGAGAACAATCGAAGAGTTCCGAAGCATTTTTAAAAGTCAGCGGAATTCCGAGAACAATGGAAGAGTTGTGAAGCATTTTTAAACGTCAGCGGAATACCAGAACAATGGAAGAGTTCCGAAGCATTTTTAAATGTCAGCGGAATTCCGAGAACAATGGAAGAGTTCTGAAGCATTTTTAAACGTCAGCGGATTTTGAAAACAATGGAAGATTTCCGAAGCATTTTTAAACGTCAGCGGAATTCTGCGAACACTGGAAGAGTTCCGAAGCATTTTTAAACTTCAGCGGAATTTGGAGAACAATCGAAGAGTTCCGAAGCAATTTTAAAAGTCAGCGGAATTCCGAGAACAATGGAAGAGTTGTGAAGCATTTTTAAACGTCAGTGGAATTCCAAGAACAAAGGAAGAGTTCCGAAGCATTTTTAAACGTCAGCGGATTTTGAAAACAATGGAAGATTTCCGAAGCATTTTTAAACGTCAGCGGAATTTGGAGAACAATCGAAGAGTTCCGAAGCATTTTTAAACTTCAACAGAATTTGGAGAACAATCGAAGAGTTCCGAAGCAATTTTAAATGTCAGCGGAATTCCGAGAACAATGGAAGAGTTGTGAAGCATTTTTAAACGTCAGTGGAATTCCAAGAACAATGGAAGAGTTCCGAAGCATTTTTAAATGTCAGCGGAATTCCGAGAACAATAGAAGAGTTCCGAAGCATTTTTAAACTTCAGCAGAATTCCTGGATCAATGGAAGAGTTCCGAAGCATTTTTAAAAGTCAGCAGAATTCCGAGAACAATAGAAGGGTACCAAAGCATGTTTAAACTTCAGCGGAATTCTGAGAACAATGTAAGAGTTCCGAAGCATTTTTAAACTTCACCGGAATTCCGAGAACAATGGAAGAGTTCCGAAGCATTTTTAAACGTCAGCGGAATTCCGAGAACAATGGAAGAGTTCTGAAGCATTTTTAAACTTCAGCGGAATTTGGAGAACAATCGAAGAGTTCTGAAGCATTTTTAAAAGTCAGCGGAATTCTGAGAACAATAGAAGAGTTGTGAAGCATTTTTAAGCGTCAGCGGAATTCCGAGAACAATGGAAGAATTCCGAAGCATTTTTAAACTTCAAAACTTCAGAAGAATTCCGAGAACAATGAAAGAGTTCCGAAGCATTCTTAAACTTCAGCGGAATTCCGAGAACAATGGAAGAGTTCCGAAGCATTTTTAAAGGTCAGCGGAATTCCGAGAACAATGGAAGAGTTCCGAAGCATTTTTAAACATCAGCAGAATTCCTGGATCAATGGAAGAGTTCCGAATCATTTTTAAAAGTCAGCAGAACTCCGAGAACAATAGAAGGGTACCAAAGCATGTTTAAACTTCAGCGGAATTCTGAGAACAATGTAAGAGTTCCGAAGCATTTTTAAACTTCACCGGAATTCCGAGAACAATGGAAGAGTTCCGAAGCATTTTTAAACGTCAGCGGAATTCCGAGAACAATGGAAGAGTTCTGAAGCATTTTTAAACGTCAGCGGAATTTTGAAAACAATGGAAGATTTCCGAAGCATTTTTAAATGTCAGCGGAATTCTGCGAACACTGGAAGAATTCCGAAGCATTTTTAAACTTCAGCGGAATTTGGAGAACAATCGAAGAGTTCCGAAGCATTTTTAAAAGTCAGCGGAATTCCGAGAACAATGGAAGAGTTGTGAAGCATTTTTAAACGTCAGCGGAATACCAGAACAATGGAAGAGTTCCGAAGCATTTTTAAATGTCAGCGGAATTCCGAGAACAATGGAAGAGTTCTGAAGCATTTTTAAACGTCAGCGGATTTTGAAAACAATGGAAGATTTCCGAAGCATTTTTAAACGTCAGCGGAATTCTGCGAACACTGGAAGAGTTCCGAAGCATTTTTAAACTTCAGCGGAATTTGGAGAACAATCGAAGAGTTCCGAAGCAATTTTAAAAGTCAGCGGAATTCCGAGAACAATGGAAGAGTTGTGAAGCATTTTTAAACGTCAGTGGAATTCCAAGAACAAAGGAAGAGTTCCGAAGCATTTTTAAACGTCAGCGGATTTTGAAAACAATGGAAGATTTCCGAAGCATTTTTAAACGTCAGCGGAATTTGGAGAACAATCGAAGAGTTCCGAAGCATTTTTAAACTTCAACAGAATTTGGAGAACAATCGAAGAGTTCCGAAGCAATTTTAAAAGTCAGCGGAATTCCGAGAACAATGGAAGAGTTGTGAAGCATTTTTAAACGTCAGTGGAATTCCAAGAACAATGGAAGAGTTCCGAAGCATTTTTAAATGTCAGCGGAATTCCGAGAACAATAGAAGAGTTCCGAAGCATTTTTAAACTTCAGCAGAATTCCTGGATCAATGGAAGAGTTCCGAAGCATTTTTAAACGTCAGCGGAATTCCGAGAACAATGGAAGAGTTCCGAAGCATTTTTAAACTTCACCGGAATTCCGAGAACAATGGAAGAGTTCCGAAGCATTTTTAAACGTCAGCGGAATTCCGAGAACAATGGAAGAGTTCTGAAGCATTTTTAAACATCAGCGGAATTTTGAAAACAATGGAAGATTTCCGAAGCATTTTTAAACGTCAGCGGAATTCTGCGAACACTGGAAGAGTTCCGAAGCATTTTTAAACTTCAGCGGAATTTGGAGAACAATCGAAGAGTTCCGAAGCATTTTTAAAAGTCAGCGGAATTCCGAGAACACTGGAAGAGTTCCGAAGCATTTTTAAACTTCAGCGGAATTTGGAGAACAATCGAAGAGTTCCGAAGCATTTTTAAAAATCAGCGGAATTCCGAGAACAATTTAAGAGTTGTGAAGCATTTTTAAACGTCAGCGGAATTCCGAGAACAATGGAAGAGTTCCGAAGCATTTTTAAACTTCAGCAGAATTCCTGGATCAATGGAAGAGTTCCGAAACATTTTTAAAAGTCAGCAGTACTCCGAGAACAATAGAAGGGTACCAAAGCATGTTTAAACTTCAGCGGAATTCTGAGAACAATGTAAGAGTTCCGAAGCATTTTTAAAAGTCAGCGGAATTCCGAGAACACTGGAAGAATTCCGAAGCATTTTTAAACTTCAGCGGAATTTGGAGAACAATCGAAGAGTTGCGAAGCATTTTTAAAAGTCAGCGGAATTCCGAGAACAATGGAAGAGTTGAGAAGCATTTTTAAACGTCAGCGGAATACCAGAACAATGGAAGAGATCCGAAGCATTTTTAAATGTCAGCGGAATTCCGAGAACAATGGAAGAGTTCTGAAGCATTTTTAAACGTCAGCGGATTTTTGAAAACAATGGAAGATTTCTGAATCATTTTTAAACGTCAGCGGAATTCTGCGAACACTGGAAGAGTTCCGAAGCATTTTTAAACTTCAGCAGAATTCTGAGAACAATGGAAGAGTTCTGAAGCATTCTTAAACTTCAGTGGAATTCCGAGAACAATGGAACAGTTTTGAAGCAATTTTAAGCGTCAGCGGAATTCCGACAACAATGGAAGAGTTCCGAAGCATTTTTAAAAGTCAGCGGAATTCTGAGAACAATAGAAGAGTTGTGAAGCATTTTTAAGCGTCAGCGGAATTCCGAGAACAATGGAAGAATTCCGAAACATTTTTAAACTTCAAAACTTCAGAAGAATTCCGAGAACAATGGAAGAGTTCCGAAGCATTCTTAAACTTCAGCGGAATTCCGAGAACAATGGAAGAGTTTCGAAGCATTTTTAAAGGTCAGCGGAATTCCGAGAACAATGGAAGAGTTCCGAAGCATTTTTAAACATCAGCAGAATTCCTGGATCAATGGAAGAGTTCCGAATCATTTTTAAAAGTCAGCAGAATTCCGAGAACAATAGAAGGGTACCAAAGCATGTTTAAACTTCAGCGGAATTCCGAGAACAATGTAAGAGTTCCGAAGCATTTTTAAACTTCACCAGAATTCCGAGAACAATGGAAGAGTTCAAAAGCATTTTTAAACGTCAGCGGAATTCCGAGAACAATGGAAGAGTTCCGAAGCATTTTTAAACTTCACCGGAATTCCGAGAACAATGGAAGAGTTCCGAAGCATTTTTAAACGTCAGCGGAATTCCGAGAACAATGGAAGAGTTCTGAAGCATTTTTAAACATCAGCGGAATTTTGAAAACAATGGAAGATTTCCGAAGCATTTTTAAACGTCAGCAGAATTCTGCGAACACTGGAAGAGTTCCGAAGCATTTTTAAACTTCAGCGGAATTTGGAGAACAATCGAAGAGTTCTGAAGCATTTTTAAAAGTCAGCGGAATTCCGAGAACAATGGAAGAGTTGTAAAGCATTTTTAAACGTCAGCGGAATTCCGAGAACAATGGAAGAGTTCCGAAGCATTTTTAAACTTCAGCAGAATTCCTGGATCAATGGAAGAGTTCCGAAACATTTTTAAAAGTCAGCACAACTCCGAGAACAATAGAAGGGTACCAAAGCATGTTTAAACTTCAGCGGAATTCTGAGAACAATGTAAGAGTTCCGAAGCATTTTTAAACTTCACCGGAATTCCGAGAACAATGGAAGAGTTCCGAAGCATTTTTAAACGTCAGCGGAATTCCGAGAACAATGGAAGAGTTCTGAAGCATTTTTAAACGTCAGCGGAATTTTGAAAACAATGGAAGATTTCCGAAGCATTTTTAAACGTCAGCGGAATTCCGAGAACAATGGAAGAGTTCTGAAGCATTTTTAAACTTCAGCGGAATTTGGAGAACAATCGAAGAGTTCTGAAGCATTTTTAAAAGTCAGCGGAATTCTGAGAACAATAGAAGAGTTGTGAAGCATTTTTAAGCGTCAGCGGAATTCCGAGAACAATGGAAGAATTCCGAAGCATTTTTAAACTTCAAAACTTCAGAAGAATTCCGAGAACAATGAAAGAGTTCCGAAGCATTCTTAAACTTCAGCGGAATTCCGAGAACAATGGAAGAGTTCCGAAGCATTTTTAAAGGTCAGCGGAATTCCGAGAACAATGGAAGAGTTCCGAAGCATTTTTAAACATCAGCAGAATTCCTGGATCAATGGAAGAGTTCCGAATCATTTTTAAAAGTCAGCAGAACTCCGAGAACAATAGAAGGGTACCAAAGCATGTTTAAACTTCAGCGGAATTCTGAGAACAATGTAAGAGTTCCGAAGCATTTTTAAACTTCACCGGAATTCCGAGAACAATGGAAGAGTTCCGAAGCATTTTTAAACGTCAGCGGAATTCCGAGAACAATGGAAGAGTTCTGAAGCATTTTTAAACATCAGCGGAATTTTGAAAACAATGGAATATTTCCGAAGCATTTTTAAACGTCAGCGGAATTCTGCGAACACTGGAAGAGTTCCGAAGCATTTTTAAACTTCAGCAGAATTTGGAGAACAATCGAAGAGTTCTGAAGCATTTTTAAAAGTCAGCGGAATTCCGAGAACAATGGAAGAGTTGTGAAGCATTTTTAAACGTCAGCGGAATTCCGAGAACAATGGAAGAGTTCCGAAGCATTTTTAAACTTCAGCAGAATTCCTGGATCAATGTAAGAGTTCCGAAACATTTTTAAAAGTCAGCACAACTCCGAGAACAATAGAAGGGTACCAAAGCATGTTTAAACTTCAGCGGAATTCTGAGAACAATGTAAGAGTTCCGAAGCATTTTTAAACTTCACCGGAATTCCGAGAACAATGGAAGAGTTCCGAAGCATTTTTAAACGTCAGCGGAATTCCGAGAACAATGGAAGAGTTCTGAAGCATTTTTAAACGTCAGCGGAATTTTGAAAACAATGGAAGATTTCCGAAGCATTTTTAAACGTCAGCGGAATTCCGAGAACAATGGAAGAGTTCTGAAGCATTTTTAAACTTCAGCGGAATTTGGAGAACAATCGAAGAGTTCTGAAGCATTTTTAAAAGTCAGCGGAATTCTGAGAACAATAGAAGAGTTGTGAAGCATTTTTAAGCGTCAGCGGAATTCCGAGAACAATGGAAGAATTCCGAAGCATTTTTAAACTTCAAAACTTCAGAAGAATTCCGAGAACAATGAAAGAGTTCCGAAGCATTCTTAAACTTCAGCGGAATTCCGAGAACAATGGAAGAGTTCCGAAGCATTTTTAAAGGTCAGCGGAATTCCGAGAACAATGGAAGAGTTTCGAAGCATTTTTAAACATCAGCAGAATTCCTGGATCAATGGAAGAGTTCCGAATCATTTTTAAAAGTCAGCAGAACTCCGAGAACAATAGAAGGGTACCAAAGCATGTTTAAACTTCAGCGGAATTCTGAGAACAATGTAAGAGTTCCGAAGCATTTTTAAACTTCACCGGAATTCCGAGAACAATGGAAGAGTTCCGAAGCATTTTTAAACGTCAGCGGAATTCCGAGAACAATGGAAGAGTTCTGAAGCATTTTTAAACGTCAGCGGAATTTTGAAAACAATGGAAGATTTCCGAAGCATTTTTAAATGTCAGCGGAATTCTGCGAACACTGGAAGAATTCCGAAGCATTTTTAAACTTCAGCGGAATTTGGAGAACAATCGAAGAGTTCCGAAGCATTTTTAAAAGTCAGCGGAATTCCGAGAACAATGGAAGAGTTGTGAAGCATTTTTAAACGTCAGCGGAATACCAGAACAATGGAAGAGTTCCGAAGCATTTTTAAATGTCAGCGGAATTCCGAGAACAATGGAAGAGTTCTGAAGCATTTTTAAACGTCAGCGGATTTTGAAAACAATGGAAGATTTCCGAAGCATTTTTAAACGTCAGCGGAATTCTGCGAACACTGGAAGAGTTCCGAAGAATTTTTAAACTTCAGCGGAATTTGGAGAACAATCGAAGAGTTCCGAAGCAATTTTAAAAGTCAGCGGAATTCCGAGAACAATGGAAGAGTTGTGAAGCATTTTTAAACGTCAGTGGAATTCCAAGAACAAAGGAAGAGTTCCGAAGCATTTTTAAACGTCAGCGGATTTTGAAAACAATGGAAGATTTCCGAAGCATTTTTAAACGTCAGCGGAATTTGGAGAACAATCGAAGAGTTCCGAAGCATTTTTAAACTTCAACAGAATTTGGAGAACAATCGAAGAGTTCCGAAGCAATTTTAAAAGTCAGCGGAATTCCGAGAACAATGGAAGAGTTGTGAAGCATTTTTAAACGTCAGTGGAATTCCAAGAACAATGGAAGAGTTCCGAAGCATTTTTAAATGTCAGCGGAATTCCGAGAACAATAGAAGAGTTCCGAAGCATTTTTAAACTTCAGCAGAATTCCTGGATCAATGGAAGAGTTCCGAAGCATTTTTAAAAGTCAGCAGAATTCCGAGAACAATAGAAGGGTACCAAAGCATGTTTAAACTTCAGCGGAATTCTGAGAACAATGTAAGAGTTCCGAAGCATTTTTAAACTTCACCGGAATTCCGAGAACAATGGAAGAGTTCCGAAGCATTTTTAAACGTCAGCGGAATTCCGAGAACAATGGAAGAGTTCTGAAGCATTTTTAAACATCAGCGGAATTTTGAAAACAATGGAAGATTTCCGAAGCATTTTTAAACGTCAGCGGAATTCTGCGAACACTGGAAGAGTTCCGAAGCATTTTTAAACGTCAGCGGAATTCCGAGAACAATGGAAGAGTTCCGAAGCATTTTTAAACTTCACCGGAATTCCGAGAACAATGGAAGAGTTCCGAAGCATTTTTAAACGTCAGCGGAATTCCGAGAACAATGGAAGAGTTCTGAAGCATTTTTAAACATCAGCGGAATTTTGAAAACAATGGAAGATTTCCGAAGCATTTTTAAACGTCAGCGGAATTCTGCGAACACTGGAAGAGTTCCGAAGCATTTTTAAACTTCAGCGGAATTTGGAGAACAATCGAAGAGTTCCGAAGCATTTTTAAAAGTCAGCGGAATTCCGAGAACACTGGAAGAGTTCCGAAGCATTTTTAAACTTCAGCGGAATTTGGAGAACAATCGAAGAGTTCCGAAGCATTTTTAAAAATCAGCGGAATTCCGAGAACAATTTAAGAGTTGTGAAGCATTTTTAAACGTCAGCGGAATTCCGAGAACAATGGAAGAGTTCCGAAGCATTTTTAAACTTCAGCAGAATTCCTGGATCAATGGAAGAGTTCCGAAACATTTTTAAAAGTCAGCAGAACTCCGAGAACAATAGAAGGGTAGCAAAGCATGTTTAAACTTCAGCGGAATTCTGAGAACAATGTAAGAGTTCCGAAGCATTTTTAAAAGTCAGCGGAATTCCGAGAACACTGGAAGAATTCCGAAGCATTTTTAAACTTCAGCGGAATTTGGAGAACAATCGAAGAGTTCCGAAGCATTTTTAAAAGTCAGCGGAATTCCGAGAACAATGGAAGAGTTGAGAAGCATTTTTAAACGTCAGCGGAATACCAGAACAATGGAAGAGTTCCGAAGCATTTTTAAATGTCAGCGGAATTCCGAGAACAATGGAAGAGTTCTGAAGCATTTTTAAACGTCAGCGGATTTTGAAAACAATGGAAGATTTCTGAATCATTTTTAAACGTCAGCGGAATTCTGCGAACACTGGAAGAGTTCCGAAGCATTTTTAAACTTCAGCAGAATTCTGAGAACAATGGAAGAGTTCTGAAGCATTCTTAAACTTCAGTGAAATTCCGAGAACAATGGAACAGTTTTGAAGCAATTTTAAGCGTCAGCGGAATTCCGACAACAATGGAAGAGCTCCGAAGCATTTTTAAAAGTCAGCGGAATTCTGAGAACAATAGAAGAGTTGTGAAGCATTTTTAAGCGTCAGCGGAATTCCGAGAACAATGGAAGAATTCCGAAACATTTTTAAACTTCAAAACTTCAGAAGAATTCCGAGAACAATGGAAGAGTTCCGAAGCATTCTTAAACTTCAGCGGAATTCCGAGAACAATGGAAGAGTTTCGAAGCATTTTTAAAGGTCAGCGGAATTCCGAGAACAATGGAAGAGTTCCGAAGCATTTTTAAACTTCACCGGAATTCCGAGAACAATGGAAGAGTTCCGAAGCATTTTTAAACGTCAGCGGAATTCCGAGAACAATGGAAGAGTTCTGAAGCATTTTTAAACATCAGCGGAATTTTGAAAACAATGGAAGATTTCCGAAGCATTTTTAAACGTCAGCGGAATTCTGCGAACACTGGAAGAGTTCCGAAGCATTTTTAAACTTCAGCGGAATTTGGAGAACAATCGAAGAGTTCTGAAGCATTTTTAAAAGTCAGCGGAATTCCGAGAACAATGGAAGAGTTGTGAAGCATTTTTAAACGTCAGCGGAATTCCGAGAACAATGGAAGAGTTCCGAAGCATTTTTAAACTTCAGCAGAATTCCTGGATCAATGGAAGAGTTCCGAAACATTTTTAAAAGTCAGCACAACTCCGAGAACAATAGAAGGGTACCAAAGCATGTTTAAACTTCAGCGGAATTCTGAGAACAATGTAAGAGTTCCGAAGCATTTTTAAACTTCACCGGAATTCCGAGAACAATGGAAGAGTTCCGAAGCATTTTTAAACGTCAGCGGAATTCCGAGAACAATGGAAGAGTTCTGAAGCATTTTTAAACGTCAGCGGAATTTTGAAAACAATGGAAGATTTCCGAAGCATTTTTAAACGTCAGCGGAATTCCGAGAACAATGGAAGAGTTCTGAAGCATTTTTAAACTTCAGCGGAATTTGGAGAACAATCGAAGAGTTCTGAAGCATTTTTAAAAGTCAGCGGAATTCTGAGAACAATAGAAGAGTTGTGAAGCATTTTTAAGCGTCAGCGGAATTCCGAGAACAATGGAAGAATTCCGAAGCATTTTTAAACTTCAAAACTTCAGAAGAATTCCGAGAACAATGGAAGAGTTCCGAAGCATTCTTAAACTTCAGCGGAATTCCGAGAACAATGGAAGAGTTCCGAAGCATTTTTAAAGGTCAGCGGAATTCCGAGAACAATGGAAGAGTTCCGAAGCATTTTTAAACATCAGCAGAATTCCTGGATCAATGGAAGAGTTCCGAATCATTTTTAAAAGTCAGCAGAATTCCGAGAACAATAGAAGGGTACCAAAGCATGTTTAAACTTCAGCGGAATTCTGAGAACAATGTAAGAGTTCCGAAGCATTTTTAAACTTCACCAGAATTCCGAGAACAATGGAAGAGTTCCGAAGCATTTTTAAACGTCAGCGGAATTCCGAGAACAATGGAAGAGTTCCGAAGCATTTTTAAACTTCACCGGAATTCCGAGAACAATGGAAGAGTTCCGAAGCATTTTTAAACGTCAGCGGAATTCCGAGAACAATGGAAGAGTTCTGAAGCATTTTTAAACATCAGCGGAATTTTGAAAACAATTTAAGATTTCCGAAGCATTTTTAAACGTCAGCGGAATTCTGCGAACACTGGAAGAGTTCCGAAGCATTTTTAAACTTCAGCGGAATTTGGAGAACAATCGAAGAGTTCCGAAGCATTTTTAAAAGTCAGCGGAATTCCGAGAACAATGGAAGAGTTGTGAAGCATTTTTAAACGTCAGCGGAATTCCGAGAACAATGGAAGAGTTCCGAAGCATTTTTAAACTTCAGCAGAATTCCTGGATCAATGGAAGAGTTCCGAAACATTTTTAAAAGTCAGCAGAACTCCGAGAACAATAGAAGGGTACCAAAGCATGTTTAAACTTCAGCGGAATTCTGAGAACAATGTAAGAGTTCCGAAGCATTTTTAAACTTCACCGGAATTCCGAGAACAATGGAAGAGTTCCGAAGCATTTTTAAACGTCAGCGGAATTCCGAGAACAATGGAAGAGTTCTGAAGCATTTTTAAACGTCAGCGGAATTTTGAAAACAATGGAAGATTTCCGAAGCATTTTTAAACGTCAGCGGAATTCCGAGAACAATGGAAGAGTTCTGAAGCATTTTTAAACTTCAGCGGAATTTGGAGAACAATCGAAGAGTTCTGAAGCATTTTTAAAAGTCAGCGGAATTCTGAGAACAATAGAAGAGTTGTGAAGCATTTTTAAGCGTCAGCGGAATTCCGAGAACAATGGAAGAATTCCGAAGCATTTTTAAACTTCAAAACTTCAGAAGAATTCCGAGAACAATGAAAGAGTTCCGAAGCATTCTTAAACTTCAGCGGAATTCCGAGAACAATGGAAGAGTTCCGAAGCATTTTTAAAGGTCAGCGGAATTCCGAGAACAATGGAAGAGTTCCGAAGCATTTTTAAACATCAGCAGAATTCCTGGATCAATGGAAGAGTTCCGAATCATTTTTAAAAGTCAGCAGAACTCCGAGAACAATAGAAGGGTACCAAAGCATGTTTAAACTTCAGCGGAATTCTGAGAACAATGTAAGAGTTCCGAAGCATTTTTAAACTTCACCGGAATTCCGAGAACAATGGAAGAGTTCCGAAGCATTTTTAAACGTCAGCGGAATTCCGAGAACAATGGAAGAGTTCTGAAGCATTTTTAAACATCAGCGGAATTTTGAAAACAATGGAAGATTTCCGAAGCATTTTTAAACGTCAGCGGAATTCTGCGAACACTGGAAGAGTTCCGAAGCATTTTTAAACTTCAGCGGAATTTGGAGAACAATCGAAGAGTTCCGAAGCATTTTTAAAAGTCAGCGGAATTCCGAGAACAATGGAAGAGTTGAGAAGCATTTTTAAACGTCAGCGGAATACCAGAACAATGGAAGAGTTCCGAAGCATTTTTAAATGTCAGCGGAATTCCGAGAACAATGGAAGAGTTCTGAAGCATTTTTAAACTTCAGCGGATTTTGAAAACAATGGAAGATTTCTGAATCATTTTTAAACGTCAGCGGAATTCTGCGAACACTGGAAGAGTTCCGAAGCATTTTTAAACTTCAGCAGAATTCTGAGAACAATGGAAGAGTTCTGAAGCATTCTTAAACTTCAGTGGAATTCCGAGAACAATGGAACAGTTTTGAAGCAATTTTAAGCGTCAGCGGAATTCCGACAACAATGGAAGAGCTCCGAAGCATTTTTAAAAGTCAGCGGAATTCTGAGAACAATAGAAGAGTTGTGAAGCATTTTTAAGCGTCAGCGGAATTCCGAGAACAATGGAAGAATTCCGAAACATTTTTAAACTTCAAAACTTCAGAAGAATTCCGAGAACAATGGAAGAGTTCCGAAGCATTCTTAAACTTCAGCGGAATTCCGAGAACAATGGAAGAGTTTCGAAGCATTTTTAAAGGTCAGCGGAATTCCGAGAACAATGGAAGAGTTCCGAAGCATTTTTAAACTTCACCGGAATTCCGAGAACAATGGAAGAGTTCCGAAGCATTTTTAAACGTCAGCGGAATTCCGAGAACAATGGAAGAGTTCTGAAGCATTTTTAAACATCAGCGGAATTTTGAAAACAATGGAAGATTTCCGAAGCATTTTTAAACGTCAGCGGAATTCTGCGAACACTGGAAGAGTTCCGAAGCATTTTTAAACTTCAGCGGAATTTGGAGAACAATCGAAGAGTTCTGAAGCATTTTTAAAAGTCAGCGGAATTCCGAGAACAATGGAAGAGTTGTGAAGCATTTTTAAACGTCAGCGGAATTCCGAGAACAATGGAAGAGTTCCGAAGCATTTTTAAACTTCAGCAGAATTCCTGGATCAATGGAAGAGTTCCGAAACATTTTTAAAAGTCAGCACAACTCCGAGAACAATAGAAGGGTACCAAAGCATGTTTAAACTTCAGCGGAATTCTGAGAACAATGTAAGAGTTCCGAAGCATTTTTAAACTTCACCGGAATTCCGAGAACAATGGAAGAGTTCCGAAGCATTTTTAAACGTCAGCGGAATTCCGAGAACAATGGAAGAGTTCTGAAGCATTTTTAAACATCAGCGGAATTTTGAAAACAATGGAAGATTTCCGAAGCATTTTTAAACGTCAGCGGAATTCCGAGAACAATGGAAGAGTTCTGAAGCATTTTTAAACTTCAGCGGAATTTGGAGAACAATCGAAGAGTTCTGAAGCATTTTTAAAAGTCAGCGGAATTCTGAGAACAATAGAAGAGTTGTGAAGCATTTTTAAGCGTCAGCGGAATTCCGAGAACAATGGAAGAATTCCGAAGCATTTTTAAACTTCAAAACTTCAGAAGAATTCCGAGAACAATGGAAGAGTTCCGAAGCATTCTTAAACTTCAGCGGAATTCCGAGAACAATGGAAGAGTTCCGAAGCATTTTTAAAGGTCAGCGGAATTCCGAGAACAATGGAAGAGTTCCGAAGCATTTTTAAACATCAGCAGAATTCCTGGATCAATGGAAGAGTTCCGAATCATTTTTAAAAGTCAGCAGAATTCCGAGAACAATAGAAGGGTACCAAAGCATGTTTAAACTTCAGCGGAATTCTGAGAACAATGTAAGAGTTCCGAAGCATTTTTAAACTTCACCAGAATTCCGAGAACAATGGAAGAGTTCCGAAGCATTTTTAAACGTCAGCGGAATTCCGAGAACAATGGAAGAGTTCCGAAGCATTTTTAAACTTCACCGGAATTCCGAGAACAATGGAAGAGTTCCGAAGCATTTTTAAACGTCAGCGGAATTCCGAGAACAATTTAAGAGTTCTGAAGCATTTTTAAACATCAGCGGAATTTTGAAAATAATGGAAGATTTCCGAAGCATTTTTAAACGTCAGCGGAATTCTGCGAACACTGGAAGAGTTCCGAAGCATTTTTAAACTTCAGCGGAATTTGGAGAACAATCGAAGAGTTCCGAAGCATTTTTAAAAGTCAGCGGAATTCCGAGAACAATGGAAGAGTTGTGAAGCATTTTTAAACGTCAGCGGAATTCCGAGAACAATGGAAGAGTTCCGAAGCATTTTTAAACTTCAGCAGAATTCCTGGATCAATGGAAGAGTTCCGAAACATTTTTAAAAGTCAGCAGAACTCCGAGAACAATAGAAGGGTACCAAAGCATGTTTAAACTTCAGCGGAATTCTGAGAACAATGTAAGAGTTCCGAAGCATTTTTAAACTTCACCGGAATTCCGAGAACAATGGAAGAGTTCCGAAGCATTTTTAAACGTCAGCGGAATTCCGAGAACAATGGAAGAGTTCTGAAGCATTTTTAAACATCAGCGGAATTTTGAAAACAATGGAAGATTTCCGAAGCATTTTTAAACGTCAGCGGAATTCTGCGAACACTGGAAGAGTTCCGAAGCACTTTTAAACTTCAGCGGAATTTGGAGAACAATCGAAGAGTTCCGAAGCATTTTTAAAAGTCAGCGGAATTCCGAGAACACTGGAAGAATTCCGAAGCATTTTTAAACTTCAGCGGAATTTGGAGAACAATCGAAGAGTTCCGAAGCATTTTTAAAAGTCAGCGGAATTCCGAGAACAATGGAAGAGTTGTGAAGCATTTTTAAACGTCAGCGGAATACCAGAACAATGGAAGAGTTCCGAAGCATTTTTAAATGTCAGCGGAATTCCGAGAACAATGGAAGAGTTCTGAAGCATTTTTAAACGTCAGCGGATTTTGAAAACAATGGAAGATTTCCGAAGCATTTTTAAACGTCAGCGGAATTCTGCGAACACTGGAAGAGTTCCGAAGCATTTTTAAACTTCAGCGGAATTTGGAGAACAATCGAAGAGTTCCGAAGCAATTTTAAAAGTCAGCGGAATTCCGAGAACAATGGAAGAGTTGTGAAGCATTTTTAAACTTCAGTGGAATTCCAAGAACAAAGGAAGAGTTCCGAAGCATTTTTAAACATCAGCGGATTTTGAAAACAATGGAAGATTTCCGAAGCATTTTTAAACGTCAGCGGAATTTGGAGAACAATCGAAGAGTTCCGAAGCATTTTTAAACTTCAACGGAATTTGGAGAACAATCGAAGAGTTCCGTAGCAATTTTAAAAGTCAGCGGAATTCCGAGAACAATGGAAGAGTTGTGAAGCATTTTTAAACGTCAGTGGAATTCCAAGAACAATGGAAGAGTTCCGAAGCATTTTTAAATGTCAGCGGAATTCCGAGAACAATAGAAGAGTTCCGAAGCATTTTTAAACTTCAGCAGAATTCCTGGATCAATGGAAGAGTTCCGAAGCATTTTTAAAAGTCAGCAGAATTCCGAGAACAATAGAAGGGTACCAAAGCATGTTTAAACTTCAGCAGAATTCTGAGAACAATGTAAGAGTTCCGAAGCATTTTTAAACTTCACCGGAATTCCGAGAACAATGGAAGAGTTCCGAAGCATTTTTAAACGTCAGCGGAATTCCGAGAACAATGGAAGAGTTCTGAAGCATTTTTAAACATCAGCGGAATTTTGAAAACAATGGAAGATTTCCGAAGCATTTTTAAACGTCAGCGGAATTCTGCGAACACTGGAAGAGTTCCGAAGCATTTTTAAACTTCAGCGGAATTTGGAGAACAATCGAAGAGTTCCGAAGCATTTTTAAAAGTCAGCGGAATTCCGAGAACACTGGAAGAGTTCCGAAGCATTTTTAAACTTCAGCGGAATTTGGAGAACAATCGAAGAGTTCCGAAGCATTTTTAAAAGTCAGCGGAATTCCGAGAACAATGGAAGAGTTGTGAAGCATTTTTAAACGTCAGCGAAATTCCGAGAACAATGGAAGAGTTCCGAAGCATTTTTAAACGTCAGCGGAATTCCCAGAACAATGGAAGAATTCTGAAGCCTTTTTAAATGTCAGCGGAATTCCGAGAACAATGGAAGACTTCTGAAGGCTTTTTAAATGTCAGCGGAATTCCGAGAACAATGGAAGAGTTCCGAAGCATTTTTAAATGTCAGCGGAATTCTGAGAACAATGGAAGAGTTCCGAAGCATTTTTAAACTTCAGCAGAATTCCGAGAACAATGGAAGAGTTCCGAAGCATACTTAAACTTCAGCGGAATTCCGAGAACAATAGAAGAGTTCTGAAGCATTTTTAAAAGTCAGCGGAATACCGAGAACAATGGAAGAGTTGTGAAGCATTTTTAAAAGTCAGCGGAATTCCGAGAACACTGGAAGAGTTCCGAAGCATTTTTAAACTTCAGCGGAATTTGGAGAACAATCGAAGAGTTCCGAAGCAATTTTAAAAGTCAGCGGAATTCCGAGAACAATGGAAGAGTTCAGAAGCATTTTTAAAAGTCAGCGGAATTCCGAGAACAATGGAAGAGTTGTGAAGCATTTTTAAACTTCAGTGGAATTCCAAGAACAAAGGAAGAGTTCCGAAGCATTTTTAAACGTCAGCGGATTTTGAAAACAATGGAAGATTTCCGAAGCATTTTTAAACGTCAGCGGAATTTGGAGAACAATCGAAGAGTTCCGAAGCATTTTTAAACTTCAACGGAATTTGGAGAACAATCGAAGAGTTCCGTAGCAATTTTAAAAGTCAGCGGAATTCCGAGAACAATGGAAGAGTTGTGAAGCATTTTTAAACGTCAGTGGAATTCCAAGAACAATGGAAGAGTTCCGAAGCATTTTTAAATGTCAGCGGAATTCCGAGAACAATAGAAGAGTTCCGAAGCATTTTTAAACTTCAGCAGAATTCCTGGATCAATGGAAGAGTTCCGAAGCATTTTTAAAAATCAGCAGAATTCCGAGAACAATAGAAGGGTACCAAAGCATGTTTAAACTTCAGCAGAATTCTGAGAACAATGTAAGAGTTCCGAAGCATTTTTAAACTTCACCGGAATTCCGAGAACAATGGAAGAGTTCCGAAGCATTTTTAAACGTCAGCGGAATTCCGAGAACAATGGAAGAGTTCTGAAGCATTTTTAAACATCAGCGGAATTTTGAAAACAATGGAAGATTTCCGAAGCATTTTTAAACGTCAGCGGAATTCTGCGAACACTGGAAGAGTTCCGAAGCATTTTTAAACTTCAGCGGAATTTGGAGAACAATCGAAGAGTTCCGAAGCATTTTTAAAAGTCAGCGGAATTCCGAGAACACTGGAAGAGTTCCGAAGCATTTTTAAACTTCAGCGGAATTTGGAGAACAATCGAAGAGTTCCGAAGCATTTTTAAAAGTCAGCGGAATTCCGAGAACAATGGAAGAGTTGTGAAGCATTTTTAAACGTCAGCGAAATTCCGAGAACAATGGAAGAGTTCCGAAGCATTTTTAAACGTCAGCGGAATTCCCAGAACAATGGAAGAATTCTGAAGCCTTTTTAAATGTCAGCGGAATTCCGAGAACAATGGAAGACTTCTGAAGGCTTTTTAAATGTCAGCGGAATTCCGAGAACAATGGAAGAGTTCCGAAGCATTTTTAAATGTCAGCGGAATTCTGAGAACAATGGAAGAGTTCCGAAGCATTTTTAAACTTCAGCAGAATTCCGAGAACAATGGAAGAGTTCCGAAGCATACTTAAACTTCAGCGGAATTCCGAGAACAATAGAAGAGTTGTGAAGCATTTTTAAACGTCAGCGGAATTCCAAGAACAATGGAAGAGTTCCGAAGCATTTTTAAACTTCAGCAGAATTCCGAGAACAATGGAAGAGTTCCGAAGCATTCTTAAACTTCAGCGGAATTCCGAGAACAATGGAAGAGTTCCGAAGCATTTTTAAATGTCAGCGGAATTCCGAGAACAATAGAAGAGTTGTGATGCATTTTTAAGCGTCAGCGGAATTCCGAGAACAAAGGAAGAGTTCCGAAGCATTTTTAAACTTCAGCAGAATTCTGAGAACAATGGAAGAGTTCTGAAGCATTCTTAAACTTCAGTGGAATTCCGAGAACAATGGAACAGTTTTGAAGCAATTTTAAGCGTCAGCGGAATTCCGACAACAATGGAAGAGTTCCGAAGCATTTTTAAAAGTCAGCGGAATTCTGAGAACAATAGAAGAGTTGTGAAGCATTTTTAAGCGTCAGCGGAATTCCGAGAACAATGGAAGAATTCCGAAGCATTTTTAAACTTCAAAACTTCAGAAGAATTCCGAGAACAATGGAAGAGTTCCGAAGCATTCTTAAACTTCAGCGGAATTCCGAGAACAATGGAAGAGTTCCGAAGCATACTTAAACTTCAGCGGAATTCCGAGAACAATAGAAGAGTTGTGAAGCATTTTTAAACGTCAGCGGAATTCCAAGAACACTGGAAGAGTTGTGAAGCATTTTTAAACTTCAGCGGAATTTGGAGAACAATCGAAGAGTTCCGAAGCATTTTTAAAAGTCAGCGGAATTCCGAGAACACTGGAAGAGTTCCGAAGCATTTTTAAACTTCAGCGGAATTTGGAGAACAATCGAAGAGTTCCGAAGCATTTTTAAAAGTCAGCGGAATTCCGAGAACAATGGAAGAGTTGTGAAGCATTTTTAAACGTCAGCGAAATTCCGAGAACAATGGAAGAGTTCCGAAGCATTTTTAAACGTCAGCGGAATTCCCAGAACAATGGAAGAATTCTGAAGCCTTTTTAAATGTCAGCGGAATTCCGAGAACAATGGAAGACTTCTGAAGGCTTTTTAAATGTCAGCGGAATTCCGAGAACAATGGAAGAGTTCCGAAGCATTTTTAAATGTCAGCGGAATTCTGAGAACAATGGAAGAGTTCCGAAGCATTTTTAAACTTCAGCAGAATTCCGAGAACAATGGAAGAGTTCCGAAGCATACTTAAACTTCAGCGGAATTCCGAGAACAATAGAAGAGTTCTGAAGCATTTTTAAAAGTCAGCGGAATACCGAGAACAATGGAAGAGTTGTGAAGCATTTTTAAAAGTCAGCGGAATTCCGAGAACACTGGAAGAGTTCCGAAGCATTTTTAAACTTCAGCGGAATTTGGAGAACAATCGAAGAGTTCCGAAGCAATTTTAAAAGTCAGCGGAATTCCGAGAACAATGGAAGAGTTCAGAAGCATTTTTAAAAGTCAGCGGAATTCCGAGAACAATGGAAGAGTTGTGAAGCATTTTTAAACTTCAGTGGAATTCCAAGAACAAAGGAAGAGTTCCGAAGCATTTTTAAACGTCAGCGGATTTTGAAAACAATGGAAGATTTCCGAAGCATTTTTAAACGTCAGCGGAATTTGGAGAACAATCGAAGAGTTCCGAAGCATTTTTAAACTTCAACGGAATTTGGAGAACAATCGAAGAGTTCCGTAGCAATTTTAAAAGTCAGCGGAATTCCGAGAACAATGGAAGAGTTGTGAAGCATTTTTAAACGTCAGTGGAATTCCAAGAACAATGGAAGAGTTCCGAAGCATTTTTAAATGTCAGCGGAATTCCGAGAACAATAGAAGAGTTCCGAAGCATTTTTAAACTTCAGCAGAATTCCTGGATCAATGGAAGAGTTCCGAAGCATTTTTAAAAGTCAGCAGAATTCCGAGAACAATAGAAGGGTACCAAAGCATGTTTAAACTTCAGCAGAATTCTGAGAACAATGTAAGAGTTCCGAAGCATTTTTAAACTTCACCGGAATTCCGAGAACAATGGAAGAGTTCCGAAGCATTTTTAAACGTCAGCGGAATTCCGAGAACAATGGAAGAGTTCTGAAGCATTTTTAAACATCAGCGGAATTTTGAAAACAATGGAAGATTTCCGAAGCATTTTTAAACGTCAGCGGAATTCTGCGAACACTGGAAGAGTTCCGAAGCATTTTTAAACTTCAGCGGAATTTGGAGAACAATCGAAGAGTTCCGAAGCATTTTTAAAAGTCAGCGGAATTCCGAGAACACTGGAAGAGTTCCGAAGCATTTTTAAACTTCAGCGGAATTTGGAGAACAATCGAAGAGTTCCGAAGCATTTTTAAAAGTCAGCGGAATTCCGAGAACAATGGAAGAGTTGTGAAGCATTTTTAAACGTCAGCGAAATTCCGAGAACAATGGAAGAGTTCCGAAGCATTTTTAAACGTCAGCGGAATTCCCAGAACAATGGAAGAATTCTGAAGCCTTTTTAAATGTCAGCGGAATTCCGAGAACAATGGAAGACTTCTGAAGGCTTTTTAAATGTCAGCGGAATTCCGAGAACAATGGAAGAGTTCCGAAGCATTTTTAAATGTCAGCGGAATTCTGAGAACAATGGAAGAGTTCCGAAGCATTTTTAAACTTCAGCAGAATTCCGAGAACAATGGAAGAGTTCCGAAGCATACTTAAACTTCAGCGGAATTCCGAGAACAATAGAAGAGTTGTGAAGCATTTTTAAACGTCAGCGGAATTCCAAGAACAATGGAAGAGTTCCGAAGCATTTTTAAACTTCAGCAGAATTCCGAGAACAATGGAAGAGTTCCGAAGCATTCTTAAACTTCAGCGGAATTCCGAGAACAATGGAAGAGTTCCGAAGCATTTTTAAATGTCAGCGGAATTCCGAGAACAATAGAAGAGTTGTGATGCATTTTTAAGCGTCAGCGGAATTCCGAGAACAAAGGAAGAGTTCCGAAGCATTTTTAAACTTCAGCAGAATTCTGAGAACAATGGAAGAGTTCTGAAGCATTCTTAAACTTCAGTGGAATTCCGAGAACAATGGAACAGTTTTGAAGCAATTTTAAGCGTCAGCGGAATTCCGACAACAATGGAAGAGTTCCGAAGCATTTTTAAAAGTCAGCGGAATTCTGAGAACAATAGAAGAGTTGTGAAGCATTTTTAAGCGTCAGCGGAATTCCGAGAACAATGGAAGAATTCCGAAGCATTTTTAAACTTCAAAACTTCAGAAGAATTCCGAGAACAATGGAAGAGTTCCGAAGCATTCTTAAACTTCAGCGGAATTCCGAGAACAATGGAAGAGTTCCGAAGCATTTTTAAAGGTCAGCGGAATTCCGAGAACAATGGAAGAGTTCCGAAGCATTTTTAAACATCAGCAGAATTCCTGGATCAATGGAAGAGTTCCGAATCATTTTTAAAAGTCAGCAGAATTCCGAGAACAATAGAAGGGTACCAAAGCATGTTTAAACTTCAGCGGAATTCTGAGAACAATGTAAGAGTTCCGAAGCATTTTTAAACTTCACCAGAATTCCGAGAACAATGGAAGAGTTCCGAAGCATTTTTAAACGTCAGCGGAATTCCGAGAACAATGGAAGAGTTCTGAAGCATTTTTAAACATCAGCGGAATTTTGAAAACAATGGAAGATTTCCGAAGCATTTTTAAACGTCAGCGGAATTCTGCGAACACTGGAAGAGTTCCGAAGCATTTTTAAACTTCAGCGGAATTTGGAGAACAATCGAAGAGTTCCGAAGCATTTTTAAAAGTCAGCGAAATTCCGAGAACACTGGAAGAGTTCCGAAGCATTTTTAAACTTCAGCGGAATTTGGAGAACAATCGAAGAGTTCCGAAGCATTTTTAAAAGTCAGCGGAATTCCGAGAACAATGGAAGAGTTGTGAAGCATTTTTAAACGTCAGCGAAATTCCGAGAACAATGGAAGAGTTCCGAAGCATTTTTAAACGTCAGCGGAATTCCCAGAACAATGGAAGAATTCTGAAGCCTTTTTAAATGTCAGCGGAATTCCGAGAACAATGGAAGACTTCTGAAGGCTTTTTAAATGTCAGCGGAATTCCGAGAACAATGGAAGAGTTCCGAAGCATTTTTAAATGTCAGCGGAATTCTGAGAACAATGGAAGAGTTCCGAAGCATTTTTAAACTTCAGCAGAATTCCGAGAACAATGGAAGAGTTCCGAAGCATTCTTAAACTTCAGCGGAATTCCGAGAACAATAGAAGAGTTCTGAAGCATTTTTAAAAGTCAGCGGAATACCGAGAACAATGGAAGAGTTGTGAAGCATTTTTAAAAGTCAGCGGAATTCCGAGAACACTGGAAGAGTTCCGAAGCATTTTTAAACTTCAGCGGAATTTGGAGAACAATCGAAGAGTTCCGAAGCAATTTTAAAAGTCAGCGGAATTCCGAGAACAATGGAAGAGTTCAGAAGAATTTTTAAAAGTCAGCGGAATTCCGAGAACAATGCAAGAGTTGTGAAGCATTTTTAAACGTCAGCGGAATTCCAAGAACAATGGAAGAGTTCCGAAGCATTTTTAAACTTCAGCAGAATTCCGAGAACAATGGAAGAGTTCCGAAGCATTCTTAAACTTCAGCGGAATTCCGAGAACAATGGAAGAGTTCCGAAGCATTTTTAAATGTCAGCGGAATTCCGAGAACAATAGAAGAGTTGTGATGCATTTTTAAGCGTCAGCGGAATTCCGAGAACAAAGGAAGAGTTCCGAAGCATTTTTAAACTTCAGCAGAATTCTGAGAACAATGGAAGAGTTCTGAAGCATTCTTAAACTTCAGTGGAATTCCGAGAACAATGGAACAGTTTTGAAGCAATTTTAAGCGTCAGCGGAATTCCGACAACAATGGAAGAGTTCCGAAGCATTTTTAAAAGTCAGCGGAATTCTGAGAACAATAGAAGAGTTGTGAAGCATTTTTAAGCGTCAGCGGAATTCCGAGAACAATGGAAGAATTCCGAAGCATTTTTAAACTTCAAAACTTCAGAAGAATTCCGAGAACAATGGAAGAGTTCCGAAGCATTCTTAAACTTCAGCGGAATTCCGAGAACAATGGAAGAGTTCCGAAGCATTTTTAAAGGTCAGCGGAATTCCGAGAACAATGGAAGAGTTCCGAAGCATTTTTAAACATCAGCAGAATTCCTGGATCAATGGAAGAGTTCCGAATCATTTTTAAAAGTCAGCAGAATTCCGAGAACAATAGAAGGGTACCAAAGCATGTTTAAACTTCAGCGGAATTCTGAGAACAATGTAAGAGTTCCGAAGCATTTTTAAACTTCACCAGAATTCCGAGAACAATGGAAGAGTTCCGAAGCATTTTTAAACGTCAGCGGAATTCCGAGAACAATGGAAGAGTTCCGAAGCATTTTTAAACTTCACCGGAATTCCGAGAACAATGGAAGATTTCCGAAGCATTTTTAAACGTCAGCGGAATTCTGCGAACACTGGAAGAGTTCCGAAGCATTTTTAAACTTCAGCGGAATTTGGAGAACAATCGAAGAGTTCCGAAGCATTTTTAAAAGTCAGCGGAATTCCGAGAACACTGGAAGAGTTCCGAAGCATTTTTAAACTTCAGCGGAATTTGGAGAACAATCGAAGAGTTCCGATGCATTTTTAAAAGTCAGCGGAATTCCGAGAACAATGGAAGAGTTGTGAAGCATTTTTAAACGTCAGCGGAATTCCGAGAACAATGGAAGAGTTCCGAAGCATTTTTAAACGTCAGCGGAATTCCGAGAACAATGGAAGAGTTCTGAAGCCTTTTTAAATGTCAGCGGAATTCCGAGAACAATGGAAGACTTCTGAAGCATTTTTAAATGTCAGCGGAATTCTGAGAACAATGGAAGAGTTCCGAAGCATTTTTAAACTTCAGCAGAATTCCGAGAACAATGGAAGAGTTCCGAAGCATACTTAAACTTCAGCGGAATTCCGAGAACAATGGAAGAGTTCTGAAGCATTTTTAAAAGTCAGCGGAATACCGAGAACAATGGAAGAGTTGTGAAGCATTTTTAAAAGTCAGCCGAATTCCGAGAACACTGGAAGAGTTCCGAAGCATTTTTAAACTTCAGCGGAATTTGGAGAACAATCGAAGACTTCCGAAGCAATTTTAAAAGTCAGCGGAATTCCGAGAACAATGGAAGAGTTCTGAAGCATTTTTAAACGTCAGCGGATTTTGAAAACAATGGAAGAGTTCCGAAGCATTTTTAAATGTCAGCGGAATTCTGAGAACAATGGAAGAGTTCCGAAGCATTTTTAAACTTCAGCAGAATTCCGAGAACAATGGAAGAGTTCCGAAGCATACTTAAACTTCAGCGGAATTCCGAGAACAATAGAAGAGTTCTGAAGCATTTTTAAAAGTCAGCGGAATACCGAGAACAATGGAAGAGTTGTGAAGCATTTTTAAAAGTCAGCGGAATTCCGAGAACACTGGAAGAGTTCCGAAGCATTTTTAAACTTCAGCGGAATTTGGAGAACAATCGAAGAGTTCCGAAGCAATTTTAAAAGTCAGCGGAATTCCGAGAACAATGGAAGAGTTCAGAAGCATTTTTAAAAGTCAGCGGAATTCCGAGAACAATGGAAGAGTTGTGAAGCATTTTTAAACTTCAGTGGAATTCCAAGAACAAAGGAAGAGTTCCGAAGCATTTTTAAACGTCAGCGGATTTTGAAAACAATGGAAGATTTCCGAAGCATTTTTAAACGTCAGCGGAATTTGGAGAACAATCGAAGAGTTCCGAAGCATTTTTAAACTTCAACGGAATTTGGAGAACAATCGAAGAGTTCCGTAGCAATTTTAAAAGTCAGCGGAATTCCGAGAACAATGGAAGAGTTGTGAAGCATTTTTAAACGTCAGTGGAATTCCAAGAACAATGGAAGAGTTCCGAAGCATTTTTAAATGTCAGCGGAATTCCGAGAACAATAGAAGAGTTCCGAAGCATTTTTAAACTTCAGCAGAATTCCTGGATCAATGGAAGAGTTCCGAAGCATTTTTAAAAGTCAGCAGAATTCCGAGAACAATAGAAGGGTACCAAAGCATGTTTAAACTTCAGCAGAATTCTGAGAACAATGTAAGAGTTCCGAAGCATTTTTAAACTTCACCGGAATTCCGAGAACAATGGAAGAGTTCCGAAGCATTTTTAAACGTCAGCGGAATTCCGAGAACAATGGAAGAGTTCTGAAGCATTTTTAAACATCAGCGGAATTTTGAAAACAATGGAAGATTTCCGAAGCATTTTTAAACGTCAGCGGAATTCTGCGAACACTGGAAGAGTTCCGAAGCATTTTTA
Organism: Phyllobates terribilis; assembly: GCF_046119375.1. Taxonomy (NCBI): domain Eukaryota; kingdom Metazoa; phylum Chordata; class Amphibia; order Anura; family Dendrobatidae; genus Phyllobates; species Phyllobates terribilis. The sequence continues at coordinate 5,079,045 of NW_027362788.1, read as the reverse complement.
AACTTCAGCGGAATTTGGAGAACAATCGAAGAGTTCCGAAGCATTTTTAAAAGTCAGCGGAATTCCGAGAACACTGGAAGAGTTCCGAAGCATTTTTAAACTTCAGCGGAATTTGGAGAACAATCGAAGAGTTCCGAAGCATTTTTAAAAGTCAGCGGAATTCCGAGAACAATGGAAGAGTTGTGAAGCATTTTTAAACGTCAGCGAAATTCCGAGAACAATGGAAGAGTTCCGAAGCATTTTTAAACGTCAGCGGAATTCCCAGAACAATGGAAGAATTCTGAAGCCTTTTTAAATGTCAGCGGAATTCCGAGAACAATGGAAGACTTCTGAAGGCTTTTTAAATGTCAGCGGAATTCCGAGAACAATGGAAGAGTTCCGAAGCATTTTTAAATGTCAGCGGAATTCTGAGAACAATGGAAGAGTTCCGAAGCATTTTTAAACTTCAGCAGAATTCCGAGAACAATGGAAGAGTTCCGAAGCATACTTAAACTTCAGCGGAATTCCGAGAACAATAGAAGAGTTCTGAAGCATTTTTAAAAGTCAGCGGAATACCGAGAACAATGGAAGAGTTGTGAAGCATTTTTAAAAGTCAGCGGAATTCCGAGAACACTGGAAGAGTTCCGAAGCATTTTTAAACTTCAGCGGAATTTGGAGAACAATCGAAGAGTTCCGAAGCAATTTTAAAAGTCAGCGGAATTCCGAGAACAATGGAAGAGTTCAGAAGCATTTTTAAAAGTCAGCGGAATTCCGAGAACAATGCAAGAGTTGTGAAGCATTTTTAAACGTCAGCGGAATTCCAAGAACAATGGAAGAGTTCCGAAGCATTTTTAAACTTCAGCAGAATTCCGAGAACAATGGAAGAGTTCCGAAGCATTCTTAAACTTCAGCGGAATTCCGAGAACAATGGAAGAGTTCCGAAGCATTTTTAAATGTCAGCGGAATTCCGAGAACAATAGAAGAGTTGTGATGCATTTTTAAGCGTCAGCGGAATTCCGAGAACAAAGGAAGAGTTCCGAAGCATTTTTAAACTTCAGCAGAATTCTGAGAACAATGGAAGAGTTCTGAAGCATTCTTAAACTTCAGTGGAATTCCGAGAACAATGGAACAGTTTTGAAGCAATTTTAAGCGTCAGCGGAATTCCGACAACAATGGAAGAGTTCCGAAGCATTTTTAAAAGTCAGCGGAATTCTGAGAACAATAGAAGAGTTGTGAAGCATTTTTAAGCGTCAGCGGAATTCCGAGAACAATGGAAGAATTCCGAAGCATTTTTAAACTTCAAAACTTCAGAAGAATTCCGAGAACAATGGAAGAGTTCCGAAGCATTCTTAAACTTCAGCGGAATTCCGAGAACAATGGAAGAGTTCCGAAGCATTTTTAAAGGTCAGCGGAATTCCGAGAACAATGGAAGAGTTCCGAAGCATTTTTAAACATCAGCAGAATTCCTGGATCAATGGAAGAGTTCCGAATCATTTTTAAAAGTCAGCAGAATTCCGAGAACAATAGAAGGGTACCAAAGCATGTTTAAACTTCAGCGGAATTCTGAGAACAATGTAAGAGTTCCGAAGCATTTTTAAACTTCACCAGAATTCCGAGAACAATGGAAGAGTTCCGAAGCATTTTTAAACGTCAGCGGAATTCCGAGAACAATGGAAGAGTTCCGAAGCATTTTTAAACTTCACCGGAATTCCGAGAACAATGGAAGATTTCCGAAGCATTTTTAAACGTCAGCGGAATTCTGCGAACACTGGAAGAGTTCCGAAGCATTTTTAAACTTCAGCGGAATTTGGAGAACAATCGAAGAGTTCCGAAGCATTTTTAAAAGTCAGCGGAATTCCGAGAACACTGGAAGAGTTCCGAAGCATTTTTAAACTTCAGCGGAATTTGGAGAAAAATCGAAGAGTTCCGAAGCATTTTTAAAAGTCAGCGGAATTCCGAGAACAATGGAAGAGTTGTGAAGCATTTTTAAACGTCAGCGGAATTCCGAGAACAATGGAAGAGTTCCGAAGCATTTTTAAACGTCAGCGGAATTCCGAGAACAATGGAAGAGTTCTGAAGCCTTTTTAAATGTCAGCGGAATTCCGAGAACAATGGAAGACTTCTGAAGCATTTTTAAATGTCAGCGGAATTCTGAGAACAATGGAAGAGTTCCGAAGCATTTTTAAACTTCAGCAGAATTCCGAGAACAATGGAAGAGTTCCGAAGCATACTTAAACTTCAGCGGAATTCCGAGAACAATGGAAGAGTTCTGAAGCATTTTTAAAAGTCAGCGGAATACCGAGAACAATGGAAGAGTTGTGAAGCATTTTTAAAAGTCAGCCGAATTCCGAGAACACTGGAAGAGTTCCGAAGCATTTTTAAACTTCAGCGGAATTTGGAGAACAATCGAAGACTTCCGAAGCAATTTTAAAAGTCAGCGGAATTCCGAGAACAATGGAAGAGTTCTGAAGCATTTTTAAACGTCAGCGGATTTTGAAAACAATGGAAGAGTTCCGAAGCATTCTTAAACTTCAGCGGAATTCCGAGAACAATGGAAGAGTTCCGAAGCATTTTTAAATGTCAGCGGAATTCCGAGAACAATAGAAGAGTTGTGAAGCATTTTTAAGCGTCAGCGGAATTCCGAGAACAATGGAAGAGTTCCGAAGCATTTTTAAACTTCAGCGGAATTCCGAGAACAATGGAACAGTTTTGAAGCAATTTTAAGCGTCAGCGGAATTCCGACAACAATGGAAGAGTTCCGAAGCATTTTTAAAAGTCAGCGGAATTCTGAGAACAATGGAAGAGTTGTGAAGCATTTTTAAGCGTCAGCGGAATTCCGAGAACAATGGAAGAATTCCGAAGCATTTTTAAACTTCAAAGCTTCGGAAGAATTCCGAGAACAATGGAAGAGTTCCGAAGCATTCTTAAACTTCAGCGGAATTCCGAGAACAATGGAAGAGTTCCGAAGCATTTTTAAAAGTCAGCGGAATTCCGAGAACAATAGAAGGGTACCAAAGCATGTTTAAACTTCAGCGGAATTCTGAGAACAATGTAAGAGTTCCGAAGCATTTTTAAACTTCACCGGAATTCCGAGAACAATGGAAGAGTTCCGAATCATTTTTAAATGTCAGCGGAATTCCGAGAGCAATGGAAGAGTTCTGAAGCATTTTTAAACGTCAGCGGATTTTGAAAACAATGGAAGATTTCCGAAGCATTTTTAAACTTCAGCGGAATTTGGAGAACAATCGAAGAGTTCCGAAGCAATTTTAAAAGTCAGCGGAATTCCGAGAACAATGGAAGAGTTGTGAAGCATTTTTAAACGTCAGTGGAATTCCAAGAACAAAGCAAGAGTTCCGAAGCATTTTTAAACGTCAGCGGAATTCCGAGAACAATGGAAGAGTTCCGAAGCATTTTTAAACTTCAGAAGAATTCTGAGAACAATGGAAGAGTTCCGAAGCATTCTTAAACTTCAGCAGAATTCCGAGAACAATGGAAGAGTTTCGAAGCATTTTTAAAAGTCAGCGGAATTCCGAGAACAATAGAAGAGTTGTGAAGCAATTTTAAGCGTCAGCGGAATTCTGAGAACAATGGAAGCGTTCAGAAGCATTTTTAAAAGTCAGCGGAATTCCGAGAACAATAGAAGAGTTGTGAAGCATTTTTAAGCGTCAGCGGAATTTCGAGAACAATGGAAGAGTTCCGAAGCATTTTTAAACTTCAGCAGAATTCTGAGAGCAATGGAAGAGTTCTGAAGCATTCTTAAACTTCAGCGGAATTCCGAGAACAATGGAAGAGTTTTGAAGCAATTTTAAGCGTCAGCGGAATTCCGACAACAATGGAAGAGTTCCGAAGCATTTTTAAACTTCAGCAGAATTTCTGGATCAATGGAAGAGTTCAGAAACATTTTTAAAAGTCAGCAGAACTCCGAGAACAATAGAAGGGTACCAAAGCATGTTTAAACTTCACCGGAATTCCGAGAACAATGGAAGAGTTCCGAAGCATTTTTAAACGTCAGCGGAATTCCGAGAACAATGGAAGAGTTCTGAAGCATTTTTAAACGTCAGCGGAATTTTGAAAACAATGGAAGATTTCCGAAGCATTTTTAAACGTCAGCGGAATTCTGCGAACACTGGAAGAATTCCGAAGCATTTTTAAACTTCAGCGGAATTTGGAGAACAATCGAAGAGTTCCGAAGCATTTTTAAAAGTCAGTGGAATTCCGAGAACAATGGAAGAGTTGTGAAGCATTTTTAAACGTCAGCGGAATACCAGAACAATGGAAGAGTTCCGAAGCATTTTTAAATGTCAGCGGAATTCCGAGAACAATGGAAGAGTTCTGAAGCATTTTTAAACGTCAGCGGATTTTGAAAACAATGGAAGATTTCCGAAGCATTTTTAAACGTCAGCGGAATTCTGCGAACACTGGAAGAGTTCCGAAGCATTTTTAAACTTCATCGGAATTTGGAGAACAATCGAAGAGTTCCGAAGCAATTTTAAAAGTCAGCGGAATTCCGAGAACAATGGAAGAGTTGTGAAGCATTTTTAAACGTCAGTGGAATTCCAAGAACAAAGGAAGAGTTCCGAAGCATTTTTAAACGTCAGCGGATTTTGAAAACAATGGAAGATTTCCGAAGCATTTTTAAACGTCAGCGGAATTTGGAGAACAATCGAAGAGTTCCGAAGCATTTTTAAACTTCAACAGAATTTAGAGAACAATCGAAGAGTTCCGAAGCAATTTTAAAAGTCAGCGGAATTCCGAGAACAATGGAAGAGTTGTGAAGCATTTTTAAACGTCAGTGGAATTCCAAGAACAATGGAAGAGTTCCGAAGCATTTTTAAATGTCAGCGGAATTCCGAGAACAATAGAAGAGTTCCGAAGCATTTTTAAACTTCAGCAGAATTCCTTGATCAATGGAAGAGTTCCGAAGCATTTTTAAAAGTCAGCAGAATTCCGAGAACAATAGAAGGGTACCAAAGCATGTTTAAACTTCAGCGGAATTCTGAGAACAATGTAAGAGTTCCGAAGCATTTTTAAACTTCACTGGAATTCCGAGAACAATGGAAGAGTTCCGAAGCATTTTTAAACGTCAGCGGAATTCCGAGAACAATGGAAGAGTTCTGAAGCATTTTTAAACATCAGCGGAATTTTGAAAACAATGGAAGATTTCCGAAGCATTTTTAAACGTCAGCGGAATTCTGCGAACACTGGAAGAGTTCCGAAGCATTTTTAAACGTCAGCGGAATTCCGAGAACAATGGAAGAGTTCCGAAGCATTTTTAAACTTCACCGGAATTCCGAGAACAATGGAAGAGTTCCGAAGCATTTTTAAACGTCAGCGGAATTCCGAGAACAATGGAAGAGTTCTGAAGCATTTTTAAACATCAGCGGAATTTTGAAAACAATGGAAGATTTCCGAAGCATTTTTAAACGTCAGCGGAATTCTGCGAACACTGGAAGAGTTCCGAAGCATTTTTAAACTTCAGCGGAATTTGGAGAACAATCGAAGAGTTCCGAAGCATTTTTAAAAGTCAGCGGAATTCCGAGAACACTGGAAGAGTTCCGAAGCATTTTTAAACTTCAGCGGAATTTGGAGAACAATCGAAGAGTTCCGAAGCATTTTTAAAAGTCAGCGGAATTCCGAGAACAATGGAAGAGTTGTGAAGCATTTTTAAATGTCAGCGGAATTCCGAGAACAATGGAAGAGTTCCGAAGCATTTTTAAACTTCAGCAGAATTCCTGGATCAATGGAAGAGTTCCGAAACATTTTTAAAAGTCAGCAGAACTCCGAGAACAATAGAAGGGTACCAAAGCATGTTTAAACTTCAGCGGAATTCTGAGAACAATGTAAGAGTTCCGAAGCATTTTTAAACTTCACCGGAATTTGGAGAACAATCGAAGAGTTCCGAAGCATTTTTAAAAGTCAGCGGAATTCCGAGAACACTGGAAGAATTCCGAAGCATTTTTAAACTTCAGCGGAATTTGGAGAACAATCGAAGAGTTCTGAAGCATTTTTAAAAGTCAGCGGAATTCCGAGAACAATGGAAGAGTTGTGAAGCATTTTTAAACGTCAGCGGAATTCCGAGAACAATGGAAGAGTTCCGAAGCATTTTTAAACTTCAGCAGAATTCCTGGATCAATGGAAGAGTTCCGAAACATTTTTAAAAGTCAGCACAACTCCGAGAACAATAGAAGGGTACCAAAGCATGTTTAAACTTCAGCGGAATTCTGAGAACAATGTAAGAGTTCCGAAGCATTTTTAAACTTCACCGGAATTCCGAGAACAATGGAAGAGTTCCGAAGCATTTTTAAACGTCAGCGGAATTCCGAGAACAATGGAAGAGTTCTGAAGCATTTTTAAACGTCAGCGGAATTTTGAAAACAATGGAAGATTTCCGAAGCATTTTTAAACGTCAGCGGAATTCCGAGAACAATGGAAGAGTTCTGAAGCATTTTTAAACTTCAGCGGAATTTGGAGTACAATCGAAGAGTTCTGAAGCATTTTTAAAAGTCAGCGGAATTCTGAGAACAATAGAAGAGTTGTGAAGCATTTTTAAGCGTCAGCGGAATTCCGAGAACAATGGAAGAATTCCGAAGCATTTTTAAACTTCAAAACTTCAGAAGAATTCCGAGAACAATGAAAGAGTTCCGAAGCATTCTTAAACTTCAGCGGAATTCCGAGAACAATGGAAGAGTTCCGAAGCATTTTTAAAGGTCAGCGGAATTCCGAGAACAATGGAAGAGTTCCGAAGCATTTTTAAACATCAGCAGAATTCCTGGATCAATGGAAGAGTTCCGAATCATTTTTAAAAGTCAGCAGAACTCCGAGAACAATAGAAGGGTACCAAAGCATGTTTAAACTTCAGCGGAATTCTGAGAACAATGTAAGAGTTCCGAAGCATTTTTAAACTTCACCGGAATTCCGAGAACAATGGAAGAGTTCCGAAGCATTTTTAAACGTCAGCGGAATTCCGAGAACAATGGAAGAGTTCTGAAGCATTTTTAAACGTCAGCGGAATTTTGAAAACAATGGAAGATTTCCGAAGCATTTTTAAACGTCAGCGGAATTCTGCGAACACTGGAAGAGTTCCGAAGCATTTTTAAACTTCAGCGGAATTTGGAGAACAATCGAAGAGTTCCGAAGCAATTTTAAAAGTCAGCGGAATTCCGAGAACAATGGAAGAGTTGTGAAGCATTTTTAAACGTCAGTGGAATTCCAAGAACAAAGGAAGAGTTCCGAAGCATTTTTAAACGTCAGCGGATTTTGAAAACAATGGAAGATTTCCGAAGCATTTTTAAACGTCAGCGGAATTTGGAGAACAATCGAAGAGTTCCGAAGCATTTTTAAACTTCAACAGAATTTGGAGAACAATCGAAGAGTTCCGAAGCAATTTTAAAAGTCAGCGGAATTCCGAGAACAATGGAAGAGTTGTGAAGCATTTTTAAACGTCAGTGGAATTCCAAGAACAATGGAAGAGTTCCGAAGCATTTTTAAATGTCAGCGGAATTCCGAGAACAATAGAAGAGTTCCGAAGCATTTTTAAAAGTCAGCAGAATTCCGAGAACAATAGAAGGGTACCAAAGCATGTTTAAACTTCAGCGGAATTCTGAGAACAATGTAAGAGTTCCGAAGCATTTTTAAACTTCACCGGAATTCCGAGAACAATGGAAGAGTTCCGAAGCATTTTTAAACGTCAGCGGAATTCCGAGAACAATGGAAGAGTTCTGAAGCATTTTTAAACATCAGCGGAATTTTGAAAACAATGGAAGATTTCCGAAGCATTTTTAAACGTCAGCGGAATTCTGCGAACACTGGAAGAGTTCCGAAGCATTTTTAAACATCAGCGGAATTCCGAGAACAATGGAAGAGTTCCGAAGCATTTTTAAACTTCACCGGAATTCCGAGAACAATGGAAGAGTTCCGAAGCATTTTTAAACGTCAGCGGAATTCCGAGAACAATGCAAGAGTTCTGAAGCATTTTTAAACATCAGCGGAATTTTGAAAACAATGGAAGATTTCCGAAGCATTTTTAAACGTCAGCGGAATTCTGCAAACACTGGAAGAGTTCCGAAGCATTTTTAAACTTCAGCGGAATTTGGAGAACAATCGAAGAGTTCCGAAGCATTTTTAAAAGTCAGCGGAATTCCGAGAACACTGGAAGAGTTCCGAAGCATTTTTAAACTTCAGCGGAATTTGGAGAACAATCGAAGAGTTCCGAAGCATTTTTAAAAGTCAGCGGAATTCCGAGAACAATGGAAGAGTTGTGAAGCATTTTTAAACGTCAGCGGAATTCCGAGAACAATGGAAGAGTTCCGAAGCATTTTTAAACTTCAGCAGAATTCCTGGATCAATGGAAGAGTTCCGAAACATTTTTAAAAGTCAGCAGAACTCCGAGAACAATAGAAGGGTACCAAAGCATGTTTAAACTTCAGCGGAATTCTGAGAACAATGTAAGAGTTCCGAAGCATTTTTAAAAGTCAGCGGAATTCCGAGAACACTGGAAGAATTCCGAAGCATTTTTAAACTTCAGCGGAATTTGGAGAACAATCGAAGAGTTCCGAAGCATTTTTAAAAGTCAGCGGAATTCCGAGAACAATGGAAGAGTTGAGAAGCATTTTTAAACGTCAGCGGAATACCAGAACAATGGAAGAGTTCCGAAGCATTTTTAAATGTCAGCGGAATTCCGAGAACAATGGAAGAGTTCTGAAGCATTTTTAAACGTCAGCGGATTTTGAAAACAATGGAAGATTTCTGAATCATTTTTAAACGTCAGCGGAATTCTGCGAACACTGGAAGAGTTCCGAAGCATTTTTAAACTTCAGCAGAATTCTGAGAACAATGGAAGAGTTCTGAAGCATTCTTAAACTTCAGTGGAATTCCGAGAACAATGGAACAGTTTTGAAGCAATTTTAAGCGTCAGCGGAATTCCGACAACAATGGAAGAGTTCCGAAGCATTTTTAAAAGTCAGCGGAATTCTGAGAACAATAGAAGAGTTGTGAAGCATTTTTAAGCGTCAGCGGAATTCCGAGAACAATGGAAGAATTCCGAAACATTTTTAAACTTCAAAACTTCAGAAGAATTCCGAGAACAATGGAAGAGTTCCGAAGCATTCTTAAACTTCAGTGGAATTCCGAGAACAATGGAAGAGTTTCGAAGCATTTTTAAAGGTCAGCGGAATTCCGAGAACAATGGAAGAGTTCCGAAGCATTTTTAAACATCAGCAGAATTCCTGGATCAATGGAAAAGTTCCGAATCATTTTTAAAAGTCAGCAGAATTCCGAGAACAATAGAAGGGTACCAAAGCATGTTTAAACTTCAGCGGAATTCCGAGAACAATGTAAGAGTTCCGAAGCATTTTTAAACTTCACCAGAATTCCGAGAACAATGGAAGAGTTCAAAAGCATTTTTAAACGTCAGCGGAATTCCGAGAACAATGGAAGAGTTCCGAAGCATTTTTAAACTTCACCGGAATTCCGAGAACAATGGAAGAGTTCCGAAGCATTTTTAAACGTCAGCGGAATTCCGAGAACAATGGAAGAGTTCTGAAGCATTTTTAAACATCAGCGGAATTTTGAAAACAATGGAAGATTTCCGAAGCATTTTTAAACGTCAGCGGAATTCTGCGAACACTGGAAGAGTTCCGAAGCATTTTTAAACTTCAGCGGAATTTGGAGAACAATCGAAGAGTTCTGAAGCATTTTTAAAAGTCAGCGGTATTCCGAGAACAATGGAAGAGTTGTGAAGCATTTTTAAACGTCAGCGGAATTCCGAGAACAATGGAAGAGTTCCGAAGCATTTTTAAACTTCAGCAGAATTCCTGGATCAATGGAAGAGTTCCGAAACATTTTTAAAAGTCAGCACAACTCCGAGAACAATAGAAGGGTACCAAAGCATGTTTAAACTTCAGCGGAATTCTGAGAACAATGTAAGAGTTCCGAAGCATTTTTAAACTTCACCGGAATTCCGAGAACAATGGAAGAGTTCCGAAGCATTTTTAAACGTCAGCGGAATTCCGAGAACAATGGAAGAGTTCTGAAGCATTTTTAAACGTCAGCGGAATTTTGAAAACAATGGAAGATTTCCGAAGCATTTTTAAACGTCAGCGGAATTCCGAGAACAATGGAAGAGTTCTGAAGCATTTTTAAACTTCAGCGGAATTTGGAGAACAATCGAAGAGTTCTGAAGCATTTTTAAAAGTCAGCGGAATTCTGAGAACAATAGAAGAGTTGTGAAGCATTTTTAAGCGTCAGCGGAATTCCGAGAACAATGGAAGAATTCCGAAGCATTTTTAAACTTCAAAACTTCAGAAGAATTCCGAGAACAATGGAAGAGTTCCGAAGCATTCTTAAACTTCAGCGGAATTCCGAGAACAATGGAAGAGTTCCGAAGCATTTTTAAAGGTCAGCGGAATTCCGAGAACAATGGAAGAGTTCCGAAGCATTTTTAAACATCAGCAGAATTCCTGGATCAATGGAAGAGTTCCGAATCATTTTTAAAAGTCAGCAGAATTCCGAGAACAATAGAAGGGTACCAAAGCATGTTTAAACTTCAGCGGAATTCTGAGAACAATGTAAGAGTTCCGAAGCATTTTTAAACTTCACCAGAATTCCGAGAACAATGGAAGAGTTCCGAAGCATTTTTAAACGTCAGCGGAATTCCGAGAACAATGGAAGAGTTCCGAAGCATTTTTAAACTTCACCGGAATTCCGAGAACAATGGAAGAGTTCCGAAGCATTTTTAAACGTCAGCGGAATTCCGAGAACAATGGAAGAGTTCTGAAGCATTTTTAAACGTCAGCGGAATTCCGAGAACAATGGAAGAGTTCCGAAGCATTTTTAAACTTCACCGGAATTCCGAGAACAATGGAAGAGTTCCGAAGCATTTTTAAACATCAGCGGAATTTTGAAAACAATGGAAGATTTCCGAAGCATTTTTAAACGTCAGCGGAATTCTGCGAACACTGGAAGAGTTCCGAAGCATTTTTAAACTTCAGCGGAATTTGGAGAACAATCGAAGAGTTCCGAAGCATTTTTAAAAGTCAGCGGAATTCCGAGAACAATGGAAGAGTTGTGAAGCATTTTTAAACGTCAGCGGAATTCCGAGAACAATGGAAGAGTTCCGAAGCATTTTTAAACTTCAGCAGAATTCCTGGATCAATGGAAGAGTTCCGAAACATTTTTAAAAGTCAGCAGAACTCCGAGAACAATAGAAGGGTACCAAAGCATGTTTAAACTTCAGCGGAATTCTGAGAACAATGTAAGAGTTCCGAAGCATTTTTAAACTTCACCGGAATTCCGAGAACAATGGAAGAGTTCCGAAGCATTTTTAAACGTCAGCGGAATTCCGAGAACAATGGAAGAGTTCTGAAGCATTTTTAAACATCAGCGGAATTTTGAAAACAATGGAAGATTTCCGAAGCATTTTTAAACGTCAGCGGAATTCTGCGAACACTGGAAGAGTTCCGAAGCACTTTTAAACTTCAGCGGAATTTGGAGAACAATCGAAGAGTTCCGAAGCATTTTTAAAAGTCAGCGGAATTCCGAGAACACTGGAAGAATTCCGAAGCATTTTTAAACTTCAGCGAAATTTGGAGAACAATCGAAGAGTTCCGAAGCATTTTTAAAAGTCAGCGGAATTCCGAGAACAATGGAAGAGTTGTGAAGCATTTTTAAACGTCAGCGGAATACCAGAACAATGGAAGAGTTCCGAAGCATTTTTAAATGTCAGCGGAATTCCGAGAACAATGGAAGAGTTCTGAAGCATTTTTAAACGTCAGCGGATTTTGAAAACAATGGAAGATTTCCGAAGCATTTTTAAACGTCAGCGGAATTTGGAGAACAATCGAAGAGTTCCGAAGCATTTTTAAACTTCAACGGAATTTGGAGAACAATCGAAGAGTTCCGTAGCAATTTTAAAAGTCAGCGGAATTCCGAGAACAATGGAAGAGTTGTGAAGCATTTTTAAACGTCAGTGGAATTCCAAGAACAATGGAAGAGTTCCGAAGCATTTTTAAATGTCAGCGGAATTCCGAGAACAATAGAAGAGTTCCGAAGCATTTTTAAACTTCAGCAGAATTCCTGGATCAATGGAAGAGTTCCGAAGCATTTTTAAAAGTCAGCAGAATTCCGAGAACAATAGAAGGGTACCAAAGCATGTTTAAACTTCAGCAGAATTCTGAGAACAATGTAAGAGTTCCGAAGCATTTTTAAACTTCACCGGAATTCCGAGAACAATGGAAGAGTTCCGAAGCATTTTTAAACGTCAGCGGAATTCCGAGAACAATGGAAGAGTTCTGAAGCATTTTTAAACATCAGCGGAATTTTGAAAACAATGGAAGATTTCCGAAGCATTTTTAAACGTCAGCGGAATTCTGCGAACACTGGAAGAGTTCCGAAGCATTTTTAAACTTCAGCGGAATTTGGAGAACAATCGAAGAGTTCCGAAGCATTTTTAAAAGTCAGCGGAATTCCGAGAACACTGGAAGAGTTCCGAAGCATTTTTAAACTTCAGCGGAATTTGGAGAACAATCGAAGAGTTCCGAAGCATTTTTAAAAGTCAGCGGAATTCCGAGAACAATGGAAGAGTTGTGAAGCATTTTTAAACGTCAGCGGAATTCCGAGAACAATGGAAGAGTTCCGAAGCATTTTTAAACGTCAGCGGAATTCCCAGAACAATGGAAGAATTCTGAAGCCTTTTTAAATGTCAGCGGAATTCCGAGAACAATGGAAGACTTCTGAAGGCTTTTTAAATGTCAGCGGAATTCCGAGAACAATGGAAGAGTTCCGAAGCATTTTTAAATGTCAGCGGAATTCTGAGAACAATGGAAGAGTTCCGAAGCATTTTTAAACTTCAGCAGAATTCCGAGAACAATGGAAGAGTTCCGAAGCATACTTAAACTTCAGCGGAATTCCGAGAACAATAGAAGAGTTCTGAAGCATTTTTAAAAGTCAGCGGAATACCGAGAACAATGGAAGAGTTGTGAAGCATTTTTAAAAGTCAGCGGAATTCCGAGAACACTGGAAGAGTTCCGAAGCATTTTTAAACTTCAGCGGAATTTGGAGAACAATCGAAGAGTTCCGAAGCAATTTTAAAAGTCAGCGGAATTCCGAGAACAATGGAAGAGTTCAGAAGCATTTTTAAAAGTCAGCGGAATTCCGAGAACAATGCAAGAGTTGTGAAGCATTTTTAAACGTCAGCGGAATTCCAAGAACAATGGAAGAGTTCCGAAGCATTTTTAAACTTCAGCAGAATTCCGAGAACAATGGAAGAGTTCCGAAGCATTTTTAAAGGTCAGCGGAATTCCGAGAACAATGGAAGAGTTCCGAAGCATTTTTAAACATCAGCAGAATTCCTGGATCAATGGAAGAGTTCCGAATCATTTTTAAAAGTCAGCAGAATTCCGAGAACAATAGAAGGGTACCAAAGCATGTTTAAACTTCAGCGGAATTCTGAGAACAATGTAAGAGTTCCGAAGCATTTTTAAACTTCACCAGAATTCCGAGAACAATGGAAGAGTTCCGAAGCATTTTTAAACGTCAGCGGAATTCCGAGAACAATGGAAGAGTTCCGAAGCATTTTTAAACTTCACCGGAATTCCGAGAACAATGGAAGAGTTCCGAAGCATTTTTAAACGTCAGCGGAATTCCGAGAACAATGGAAGAGTTCTGAAGCATTTTTAAACGTCAGCGGAATTCCGAGAACAATGGAAGAGTTCCGAAGCATTTTTAAACTTCACCGGAATTCCGAGAACAATGGAAGAGTTCCGAAGCATTTTTAAACATCAGCGGAATTTTGAAAACAATGGAAGATTTCCGAAGCATTTTTAAACGTCAGCGGAATTCTGCGAACACTGGAAGAGTTCCGAAGCATTTTTAAACTTCAGCGGAATTTGGAGAACAATCGAAGAGTTCCGAAGCATTTTTAAAAGTCAGCGGAATTCCGAGAACAATGGAAGAGTTGTGAAGCATTTTTAAACGTCAGCGGAATTCCGAGAACAATGGAAGAGTTCCGAAGCATTTTTAAACTTCAGCAGAATTCCTGGATCAATGGAAGAGTTCCGAAACATTTTTAAAAGTCAGCAGAACTCCGAGAACAATAGAAGGGTACCAAAGCATGTTTAAACTTCAGCGGAATTCTGAGAACAATGTAAGAGTTCCGAAGCATTTTTAAACTTCACCGGAATTCCGAGAACAATGGAAGAGTTCCGAAGCATTTTTAAACGTCAGCGGAATTCCGAGAACAATGGAAGAGTTCTGAAGCATTTTTAAACATCAGCGGAATTTTGAAAACAATGGAAGATTTCCGAAGCATTTTTAAACGTCAGCGGAATTCTGCGAACACTGGAAGAGTTCCGAAGCACTTTTAAACTTCAGCGGAATTTGGAGAACAATCGAAGAGTTCCGAAGCATTTTTAAAAGTCAGCGGAATTCCGAGAACACTGGAAGAATTCCGAAGCATTTTTAAACTTCAGCGAAATTTGGAGAACAATCGAAGAGTTCCGAAGCATTTTTAAAAGTCAGCGGAATTCCGAGAACAATGGAAGAGTTGTGAAGCATTTTTAAACGTCAGCGGAATACCAGAACAATGGAAGAGTTCCGAAGCATTTTTAAATGTCAGCGGAATTCCGAGAACAATGGAAGAGTTCTGAAGCATTTTTAAACGTCAGCGGATTTTGAAAACAATGGAAGATTTCCGAAGCATTTTTAAACGTCAGCGGAATTTGGAGAACAATCGAAGAGTTCCGAAGCATTTTTAAACTTCAACGGAATTTGGAGAACAATCGAAGAGTTCCGTAGCAATTTTAAAAGTCAGCGGAATTCCGAGAACAATGGAAGAGTTGTGAAGCATTTTTAAACGTCAGTGGAATTCCAAGAACAATGGAAGAGTTCCGAAGCATTTTTAAATGTCAGCGGAATTCCGAGAACAATAGAAGAGTTCCGAAGCATTTTTAAACTTCAGCAGAATTCCTGGATCAATGGAAGAGTTCCGAAGCATTTTTAAAAGTCAGCAGAATTCCGAGAACAATAGAAGGGTACCAAAGCATGTTTAAACTTCAGCAGAATTCTGAGAACAATGTAAGAGTTCCGAAGCATTTTTAAACTTCACCGGAATTCCGAGAACAATGGAAGAGTTCCGAAGCATTTTTAAACGTCAGCGGAATTCCGAGAACAATGGAAGAGTTCTGAAGCATTTTTAAACATCAGCGGAATTTTGAAAACAATGGAAGATTTCCGAAGCATTTTTAAACGTCAGCGGAATTCTGCGAACACTGGAAGAGTTCCGAAGCATTTTTAAACTTCAGCGGAATTTGGAGAACAATCGAAGAGTTCCGAAGCATTTTTAAAAGTCAGCGGAATTCCGAGAACACTGGAAGAGTTCCGAAGCATTTTTAAACTTCAGCGGAATTTGGAGAACAATCGAAGAGTTCCGAAGCATTTTTAAAAGTCAGCGGAATTCCGAGAACAATGGAAGAGTTGTGAAGCATTTTTAAACGTCAGCGGAATTCCGAGAACAATGGAAGAGTTCCGAAGCATTTTTAAACGTCAGCGGAATTCCCAGAACAATGGAAGAATTCTGAAGCCTTTTTAAATGTCAGCGGAATTCCGAGAACAATGGAAGACTTCTGAAGGCTTTTTAAATGTCAGCGGAATTCCGAGAACAATGGAAGAGTTCCGAAGCATTTTTAAATGTCAGCGGAATTCTGAGAACAATGGAAGAGTTCCGAAGCATTTTTAAACTTCAGCAGAATTCCGAGAACAATGGAAGAGTTCCGAAGCATACTTAAACTTCAGCGGAATTCCGAGAACAATAGAAGAGTTCTGAAGCATTTTTAAAAGTCAGCGGAATACCGAGAACAATGGAAGAGTTGTGAAGCATTTTTAAAAGTCAGCGGAATTCCGAGAACACTGGAAGAGTTCCGAAGCATTTTTAAACTTCAGCGGAATTTGGAGAACAATCGAAGAGTTCCGAAGCAATTTTAAAAGTCAGCGGAATTCCGAGAACAATGGAAGAGTTCAGAAGCATTTTTAAAAGTCAGCGGAATTCCGAGAACAATGCAAGAGTTGTGAAGCATTTTTAAACGTCAGCGGAATTCCAAGAACAATGGAAGAGTTCCGAAGCATTTTTAAACTTCAGCAGAATTCCGAGAACAATGGAAGAGTTCCGAAGCATTCTTAAACTTCAGCGGAATTCCGAGAACAATGGAAGAGTTCCGAAGCATTTTTAAATGTCAGCGGAATTCCGAGAACAATAGAAGAGTTGTGATGCATTTTTAAGCGTCAGCGGAATTCCGAGAACAAAGGAAGAGTTCCGAAGCATTTTTAAACTTCACCGGAATTTGGAGAACAATCGAAGAGTTCCGAAGCATTTTTAAAAGTCAGCGGAATTCCGAGAACACTGGAAGAATTCCGAAGCATTTTTAAACTTCAGCGGAATTTGGAGAACAATCGAAGAGTTCCGAAGCATTTTTAAAAGTCAGCGGAATTCCGAGAACAATGGAAGAGTTGAGAAGCATTTTTAAACGTCAGCGGAATACCAGAACAATGGAAGAGTTCCGAAGCATTTTTAAATGTCAGCGGAATTCCGAGAACAATGGAAGAGTTCTGAAGCATTTTTAAACGTCAGCGGATTTTGAAAACAATGGAAGATTTCTGAATCATTTTTAAACATCAGCGGAATTCTGCGAACACTGGAAGAGTTCCGAAGCATTTTTAAACTTCAGCAGAATTCTGAGAACAATGGAAGAGTTCTGAAGCATTCTTAAACTTCAGTGGAATTCCGAGAACAATGGAACAGTTTTGAAGCAATTTTAAGCGTCAGCGGAATTCCGACAACAATGGAAGAGTTCCGAAGCATTTTTAAAAGTCAGCGGAATTCTGAGAACAATAGAAGAGTTGTGAAGCATTTTTAAGCGTCAGCGGAATTCCGAGAACAATGGAAGATTTCCGAAACATTTTTAAACTTCAAAACTTCAGAAGAATTCCGAGAACAATGGAAGAGTTCCGAAGCATTCTTAAACTTCAGCGGAATTCCGAGAACAATGGAAGAGTTTCGAAGCATTTTTAAAGGTCAGCGGAATTCCGAGAACAATGGAAGTGTTCCGAAGCATTTTTAAACATCAGCAGAATTCCTGGATCAATGGAAGAGTTCCGAATCATTTTTAAAAGTCAGCAGAATTCCGAGAACAATAGAAGGGTACCAAAGCATGTTTAAACTTCAGCGGAATTCCGAGAACAATGGAAGAGTTCCGAAGCATTTTTAAACTTCACCGGAATTCCGAGAACAATGGAAGAGTTCCGAAGCATTTTTAAACGTCAGCGGAATTCCGAGAACAATGGAAGAGTTCTGAAGCATTTTTAAACATCAGCGGAATTTTGAAAACAATGGAAGATTTCCGAAGCATTTTTAAACGTCAGCGGAATTCTGCGAACACTGGAAGAGTTCCGAAGCATTTTTAAACTTCAGCGGAATTTGGAGAACAATCGAAGAGTTCCGAAGCATTTTTAAAAGTCAGCGGAATTCCGAGAACAATGGAAGAGTTGAGAAGCATTTTTAAACGTCAGCGGAATACCAGAACAATGGAAGAGTTCCGAAGCATTTTTAAATGTCAGCGGAATTCCGAGAACAATGGAAGAGTTCTGAAGCATTTTTAAACGTCAGCGGATTTTGAAAACAATGGAAGATTTCTGAATCATTTTTAAACGTCAGCGGAATTCTGCGAACACTGGAAGAGTTCCGAAGCATTTTTAAACTTCAGCAGAATTCTGAGAACAATGGAAGAGTTCTGAAGCATTCTTAAACTTCAGTGGAATTCCGAGAACAATGGAACAGTTTTGAAGCAATTTTAAGCGTCAGCGGAATTCCGACAACAATGGAAGAGTTCCGAAGCATTTTTAAAAGTCAGCGGAATTCTGAGAACAATAGAAGAGTTGTGAAGCATTTTTAAGCGTCAGCGGAATTCCGAGAACAATGGAAGAATTCCGAAACATTTTTAAACTTCAAAACTTCAGAAGAATTCCGAGAACAATGGAAGAGTTCCGAAGCATTCTTAAACTTCAGCGGAATTCCGAGAACAATGGAAGAGTTTCGAAGCATTTTTAAAGGTCAGCGGAATTCCGAGAACAATGGAAGAGTTCCGAAGCATTTTTAAACATCAGCAGAATTCCTGGATCAATGGAAAAGTTCCGAATCATTTTTAAAAGTCAGCAGAATTCCGAGAACAATAGAAGGGTACCAAAGCATGTTTAAACTTCAGCGGAATTCCGAGAACAATGTAAGAGTTCCGAAGCATTTTTAAACTTCACCAGAATTCCGAGAACAATGGAAGAGTTCAAAAGCATTTTTAAACGTCAGCGGAATTCCGAGAACAATGGAAGAGTTCCGAAGCATTTTTAAACTTCACCGGAATTCCGAGAACAATGGAAGAGTTCCGAAGCATTTTTAAACGTCAGCGGAATTCCGAGAACAATGGAAGAGTTCTGAAGCATTTTTAAACATCAGCGGAATTTTGAAAACAATGGAAGATTTCCGAAGCATTTTTAAACGTCAGCGGAATTCTGCGAACACTGGAAGAGTTCCGAAGCATTTTTAAACTTCAGCGGAATTTGGAGAACAATCGAAGAGTTCTGAAGCATTTTTAAAAGTCAGCGGAATTCCGAGAACAATGGAAGAGTTGTGAAGCATTTTTAAACGTCAGTGGAATTCCAAGAACAATGGAAGAGTTCCGAAGCATTTTTAAACTTCAGCAGAATTCCTGGATCAATGGAAGAGTTCCGAAACATTTTTAAAAGTCAGCACAACTCCGAGAACAATAGAAGGGTACCAAAGCATGTTTAAACTTCAGCGGAATTCTGAGAACAATGTAAGAGTTCCGAAGCATTTTTAAACTTCACCGGAATTCCGAGAACAATGGAAGAGTTCCGAAGCATTTTTAAACGTCAGCGGAATTCCGAGAACAATGGAAGAGTTCTGAAGCATTTTTAAACGTCAGCGGAATTTTGAAAACAATGGAAGATTTCCGAAGCATTTTTAAACGTCAGCGGAATTCCGAGAACAATGGAAGAGTTCTGAAGCATTTTTAAACTTCAGCGGAATTTGGAGAACAATCGAAGAGTTCTGAAGCATTTTTAAAAGTCAGCGGAATTCTGAGAACAATAGAAGAGTTGTGAAGCATTTTTAAGCGTCAGCGGAATTCCGAGAACAATGGAAGAATTCCGAAGCATTTTTAAACTTCAAAACTTCAGAAGAATTCCGAGAACAATGGAAGAGTTCCGAAGCATTCTTAAACTTCAGCGGAATTCCGAGAACAATGGAAGAGTTCCGAAGCATTTTTAAAGGTCAGCGGAATTCCGAGAACAATGGAAGAGTTCCGAAGCATTTTTAAACATCAGCAGAATTCCTGGATCAATGGAAGAGTTCCGAATCATTTTTAAAAGTCAGCAGAATTCCGAGAACAATAGAAGGGTACCAAAGCATGTTTAAACTTCAGCGGAATTCTGAGAACAATGTAAGAGTTCCGAAGCATTTTTAAACTTCACCAGAATTCCGAGAACAATGGAAGAGTTCCGAAGCATTTTTAAACGTCAGCGGAATTCCGAGAACAATGGAAGAGTTCCGAAGCATTTTTAAACTTCACCGGAATTCCGAGAACAATGGAAGAGTTCCGAAGCATTTTTAAACGTCAGCGGAATTCCGAGAACAATGGAAGAGTTCTGAAGCATTTTTAAACATCAGCGGAATTTTGAAAACAATGGAAGATTTCCGAAGCATTTTTAAACGTCAGCGGAATTCTGCGAACACTGGAAGAGTTCCGAAGCATTTTTAAACTTCAGCGGAATTTGGAGAACAATCTAAGAGTTCCGAAGCATTTTTAAAAGTCAGCGGAATTCCGAGAACAATGGAAGAGTTGTGAAGCATTTTTAAACGTCAGCGGAATTCCGAGAACAATGGAAGAGTTCCGAAGCATTTTTAAACTTCAGCAGAATTCCTGGATCAATGGAAGAGTTCTGAAACATTTTTAAAAGTCAGCAGAACTCCGAGAACAATAGAAGGGTACCAAAGCATGTTTAAACTTCAGCGGAATTCTGAGAACAATGTAAGAGTTCCGAAGCATTTTTAAACTTCACCGGAATTCCGAGAACAATGGAAGAGTTCCGAAGCATTTTTAAACGTCAGCGGAATTCCGAGAACAATGGAAGAGTTCTGAAGCATTTTTAAACGTCAGCGGAATTTTGAAAACAATGGAAGATTTCCGAAGCATTTTTAAACGTCAGCGGAATTCCGAGAACAATGGAAGAGTTCTGAAGCATTTTTAAACTTCAGCGGAATTTGGAGAACAATCGAAGAGTTCTGAAGCATTTTTAAAAGTCAGCGGAATTCTGAGAACAATAGAAGAGTTGTGAAGCATTTTTAAGCGTCAGCGGAATTCCGAGAACAATGGAAGAATTCCGAAGCATTTTTAAACTTCAAAACTTCAGAAGAATTCCGAGAACAATGGAAGAGTTCCGAAGCATTCTTAAACTTCAGCGGAATTCCGAGAACAATGGAAGAGTTCCGAAGCATTTTTAAAGGTCAGCGGAATTCCGAGAACAATGGAAGAGTTCCGAAGCATTTTTAAACATCAGCAGAATTCCTGGATCAATGGAAGAGTTCCGAATCATTTTTAAAAGTCAGCAGAATTCCGAGAACAATAGAAGGGTACCAAAGCATGTTTAAACTTCAGCGGAATTCTGAGAACAATGTAAGAGTTCCGAAGCATTTTTAAACTTCACCAGAATTCCGAGAACAATGGAAGAGTTCCGAAGCATTTTTAAACGTCAGCGGAATTCCGAGAACAATGGAAGAGTTCCGAAGCATTTTTAAACTTCACCGGAATTCCGAGAACAATGGAAGAGTTCCGAAGCATTTTTAAACGTCAGCGGAATTCCGAGAACAATGGAAGAGTTCTGAAGCATTTTTAAACATCAGCGGAATTTTGAAAACAATGGAAGATTTCCGAAGCATTTTTAAACGTCAGCGGAATTCTGCGAACACTGGAAGAGTTCCGAAGCATTTTTAAACTTCAGCGGAATTTGGAGAACAATCGAAGAGTTCCGAAGCATTTTTAAAAGTCAGCGGAATTCCGAGAACAATGGAAGAGTTGTGAAGCATTTTTAAACGTCAGCGGAATTCCGAGAACAATGGAAGAGTTCCGAAGCATTTTTAAACTTCAGCAGAATTCCTGGATCAATGGAAGAGTTCCGAAACATTTTTAAAAGTCAGCAGAACTCCGAGAACAATAGAAGGGTACCAAAGCATGTTTAAACTTCAGCGGAATTCTGAGAACAATGTAAGAGTTCCGAAGCATTTTTAAACTTCACCGGAATTCCGAGAACAATGGAAGAGTTCCGAAGCATTTTTAAACGTCAGCGGAATTCCGAGAACAATGGAAGAGTTCTGAAGCATTTTTAAACATCAGCGGAATTTTGAAAACAATGGAAGATTTCCGAAGCATTTTTAAACGTCAGCGGAATTCTGCGAACACTGGAAGAGTTCCGAAGCACTTTTAAACTTCAGCGGAATTTGGAGAACAATCGAAGAGTTCCGAAGCATTTTTAAAAGTCAGCGGAATTCCGAGAACACTGGAAGAATTCCGAAGCATTTTTAAACTTCAGCGGAATTTGGAGAACAATCGAAGAGTTCCGAAGCATTTTTAAAAGTCAGCGGAATTCCGAGAACAATGGAAGAGTTCCGAAGCATTTTTAAAAGTCAGCGGAATTCTGAGAACAATAGAAGAGTTGTGAAGCATTTTTAAGCGTCAGCGGAATTCCGAGAACAATGGAAGAATTCCGAAACATTTTTAAACTTCAAAACTTCAGAAGAATTCCGAGAACAATGGAAGAGTTCCGAAGCATTCTTAAACTTCAGCGGAATTCCGAGAACAATGGAAGAGTTTCGAAGCATTTTTAAAGGTCAGCGGAATTCCGAGAACAATGGAAGAGTTCCGAAGCATTTTTAAACATCAGCAGAATTCCTGGATCAATGGAAAAGTTCCGAATCATTTTTAAAAGTCAGCAGAATTCCGAGAACAATAGAAGGGTACCAAAGCATGTTTAAACTTCAGCGGAATTCCGAGAACAATGTAAGAGTTCCGAAGCATTTTTAAACTTCACCAGAATTCCGAGAACAATGGAAGAGTTCAAAAGCATTTTTAAACGTCAGCGGAATTCCGAGAACAATGGAAGAGTTCCGAAGCATTTTTAAACTTCACCGGAATTCCGAGAACAATGGAAGAGTTCCGAAGCATTTTTAAACGTCAGCGGAATTCCGAGAACAATGGAAGAGTTCTGAAGCATTTTTAAACATCAGCGGAATTTTGAAAACAATGGAAGATTTCCGAAGCATTTTTAAACGTCAGCGGAATTCTGCGAACACTGGAAGAGTTCCGAAGCATTTTTAAACTTCAGCGGAATTTGGAGAACAATCGAAGAGTTCTGAAGCATTTTTAAAAGTCAGCGGAATTCCGAGAACAATGGAAGAGTTGTGAAGCATTTTTAAACGTCAGCGGAATTCCGAGAACAATGGAAGAGTTCCGAAGCATTTTTAAACTTCAGCAGAATTCCTGGATCAATGGAAGAGTTCCGAAACATTTTTAAAAGTCAGCACAACTCCGAGAACAATAGAAGGGTACCAAAGCATGTTTAAACTTCAGCGGAATTCTGAGAACAATGTAAGAGTTCCGAAGCATTTTTAAACTTCACCGGAATTCCGAGAACAATGGAAGAGTTCCGAAGCATTTTTAAACGTCAGCGGAATTCCGAGAACAATGGAAGAGTTCTGAAGCATTTTTAAACGTCAGCGGAATTTTGAAAACAATGGAAGATTTCCGAAGCATTTTTAAACGTCAGCGGAATTCCGAGAACAATGGAAGAGTTCTGAAGCATTTTTAAACTTCAGCGGAATTTGGAGAACAATCGAAGAGTTCTGAAGCATTTTTAAAAGTCAGCGGAATTCTGAGAACAATAGAAGAGTTGTGAAGCATTTTTAAGCGTCAGCGGAATTCCGAGAACAATGGAAGAATTCCGAAGCATTTTTAAACTTCAAAACTTCAGAAGAATTCCGAGAACAATGGAAGAGTTCCGAAGCATTCTTAAACTTCAGCGGAATTCCGAGAACAATGGAAGAGTTCCGAAGCATTTTTAAAGGTCAGCGGAATTCCGAGAACAATGGAAGAGTTCCGAAGCATTTTTAAACATCAGCAGAATTCCTGGATCAATGGAAGAGTTCCGAATCATTTTTAAAAGTCAGCAGAATTCCGAGAACAATAGAAGGGTACCAAAGCATGTTTAAACTTCAGCGGAATTCTGAGAACAATGTAAGAGTTCCGAAGCATTTTTAAACTTCACCAGAATTCCGAGAACAATGGAAGAGTTCCGAAGCATTTTTAAACGTCAGCGGAATTCCGAGAACAATGGAAGAGTTCCGAAGCATTTTTAAACTTCACCGGAATTCCGAGAACAATGGAAGAGTTCCGAAGCATTTTTAAACGTCAGCGGAATTCCGAGAACAATGGAAGAGTTCTGAAGCATTTTTAAACATCAGCGGAATTTTGAAAACAATGGAAGATTTCCGAAGCATTTTTAAACGTCAGCGGAATTCTGCGAACACTGGAAGAGTTCCGAAGCATTTTTAAACTTCAGCGGAATTTGGAGAACAATCTAAGAGTTCCGAAGCATTTTTAAAAGTCAGCGGAATTCCGAGAACAATGGAAGAGTTGTGAAGCATTTTTAAACGTCAGCGGAATTCCGAGAACAATGGAAGAGTTCCGAAGCATTTTTAAACTTCAGCAGAATTCCTGGATCAATGGAAGAGTTCTGAAACATTTTTAAAAGTCAGCAGAACTCCGAGAACAATAGAAGGGTACCAAAGCATGTTTAAACTTCAGCGGAATTCTGAGAACAATGTAAGAGTTCCGAAGCATTTTTAAACTTCACCGGAATTCCGAGAACAATGGAAGAGTTCCGAAGCATTTTTAAACGTCAGCGGAATTCCGAGAACAATGGAAGAGTTCTGAAGCATTTTTAAACGTCAGCGGAATTTTGAAAACAATGGAAGATTTCCGAAGCATTTTTAAACGTCAGCGGAATTCCGAGAACAATGGAAGAGTTCTGAAGCATTTTTAAACTTCAGCGGAATTTGGAGAACAATCGAAGAGTTCTGAAGCATTTTTAAAAGTCAGCGGAATTCTGAGAACAATAGAAGAGTTGTGAAGCATTTTTAAGCGTCAGCGGAATTCCGAGAACAATGGAAGAATTCCGAAGCATTTTTAAACTTCAAAACTTCAGAAGAATTCCGAGAACAATGGAAGAGTTCCGAAGCATTCTTAAACTTCAGCGGAATTCCGAGAACAATGGAAGAGTTCCGAAGCATTTTTAAAGGTCAGCGGAATTCCGAGAACAATGGAAGAGTTCCGAAGCATTTTTAAACATCAGCAGAATTCCTGGATCAATGGAAGAGTTCCGAATCATTTTTAAAAGTCAGCAGAATTCCGAGAACAATAGAAGGGTACCAAAGCATGTTTAAACTTCAGCGGAATTCTGAGAACAATGTAAGAGTTCCGAAGCATTTTTAAACTTCACCAGAATTCCGAGAACAATGGAAGAGTTCCGAAGCATTTTTAAACGTCAGCGGAATTCCGAGAACAATGGAAGAGTTCCGAAGCATTTTTAAACTTCACCGGAATTCCGAGAACAATGGAAGAGTTCCGAAGCATTTTTAAACGTCAGCGGAATTCCGAGAACAATGGAAGAGTTCTGAAGCATTTTTAAACATCAGCGGAATTTTGAAAACAATGGAAGATTTCCGAAGCATTTTTAAACGTCAGCGGAATTCTGCGAACACTGGAAGAGTTCCGAAGCATTTTTAAACTTCAGCGGAATTTGGAGAACAATCGAAGAGTTCCGAAGCATTTTTAAAAGTCAGCGGAATTCCGAGAACAATGGAAGAGTTGTGAAGCATTTTTAAACGTCAGCGGAATTCCGAGAACAATGGAAGAGTTCCGAAGCATTTTTAAACTTCAGCAGAATTCCTGGATCAATGGAAGAGTTCCGAAACATTTTTAAAAGTCAGCAGAACTCCGAGAACAATAGAAGGGTACCAAAGCATGTTTAAACTTCAGCGGAATTCTGAGAACAATGTAAGAGTTCCGAAGCATTTTTAAACTTCACCGGAATTCCGAGAACAATGGAAGAGTTCCGAAGCATTTTTAAACGTCAGCGGAATTCCGAGAACAATGGAAGAGTTCTGAAGCATTTTTAAACATCAGCGGAATTTTGAAAACAATGGAAGATTTCCGAAGCATTTTTAAACGTCAGCGGAATTCTGCGAACACTGGAAGAGTTCCGAAGCACTTTTAAACTTCAGCGGAATTTGGAGAACAATCGAAGAGTTCCGAAGCATTTTTAAAAGTCAGCGGAATTCCGAGAACACTGGAAGAATTCCGAAGCATTTTTAAACTTCAGCGGAATTTGGAGAACAATCGAAGAGTTCCGAAGCATTTTTAAAAGTCAGCGGAATTCCGAGAACAATGGAAGAGTTGTGAAGCATTTTTAAACGTCAGCGGAATACCAGAACAATGGAAGAGTTCCGAAGCATTTTTAAATGTCAGCGGAATTCCGAGAACAATGGAAGAGTTCTGAAGCATTTTTAAACGTCAGCGGATTTTGAAAACAATGGAAGATTTCCGAAGCATTTTTAAACGTCAGCGGAATTCTGCGAACACTGGAAGAGTTCCGAAGCATTTTTAAACTTCAGCGGAATTTGGAGAACAATCGAAGAGTTCCGAAGCAATTTTAAAAGTCAGCGGAATTCCGAGAACAATGGAAGAGTTGTGAAGCATTTTTAAACTTCAGTGGAATTCCAAGAACAAAGGAAGAGTTCCGAAGCATCTTTAAACGTCAGCGGATTTTGAAAACAATGGAAGATTTCCGAAGCATTTTTAAACGTCAGCGGAATTTGGAGAACAATCGAAGAGTTCCGAAGCATTTTTAAACTTCAACGGAATTTGGAGAACAATCGAAGAGTTCCGTAGCAATTTTAAAAGTCAGCGGAATTCCGAGAACAATGGAAGAGTTGTGAAGCATTTTTAAACGTCAGTGGAATTCCAAGAACAATGGAAGAGTTCCGAAGCATTTTTAAATGTCAGCGGAATTCCGAGAACAATAGAAGAGTTCCGAAGCATTTTTAAACTTCAGCAGAATTCCTGGATCAATGGAAGAGTTCCGAAGCATTTTTAAAAGTCAGCAGAATTCCGAGAACAATAGAAGGGTACCAAAGCATGTTTAAACTTCAGCAGAATTCTGAGAACAATGTAAGAGTTCCGAAGCATTTTTAAACTTCACCGGAATTCCGAGAACAATGGAAGAGTTCCGAAGCATTTTTAAACGTCAGCGGAATTCCGAGAACAATGGAAGAGTTCTGAAGCATTTTTAAACATCAGCGGAATTTTGAAAACAATGGAAGATTTCCGAAGCATTTTTAAACGTCAGCGGAATTCTGCGAACACTGGAAGAGTTCCGAAGCATTTTTAAACTTCAGCGGAATTTGGAGAACAATCGAAGAGTTCCGAAGCATTTTTAAAAGTCAGCGGAATTCCGAGAACACTGGAAGAGTTCCGAAGCATTTTTAAACTTCAGCGGAATTTGGAGAACAATCGAAGAGTTCCGAAGCATTTTTAAAAGTCAGCGGAATTCCGAGAACAATGGAAGAGTTGTGAAGCATTTTTAAACGTCAGCGGAATTCCGAGAACAATGGAAGAGTTCCGAAGCATTTTTAAACGTCAGCGGAATTCCCAGAACAATGGAAGAATTCTGAAGCCTTTTTAAATGTCAGCGGAATTCCGAGAACAATGGAAGACTTCTGAAGGCTTTTTAAATGTCAGCGGAATTCCGAGAACAATGGAAGAGTTCCGAAGCATTTTTAAATGTCAGCGGAATTCTGAGAACAATGGAAGAGTTCCGAAGCATTTTTAAACTTCAGCAGAATTCCGAGAACAATGGAAGAGTTCCGAAGCATACTTAAACTTCAGCGGAATTCCGAGAACAATGGAACAGTTTTGAAGCAATTTTAAGCGTCAGCGGAATTCCGACAACAATGGAAGAGTTCCGAAGCATTTTTAAAAGTCAGCGGAATTCTGAGAACAATAGAAGAGTTGTGAAGCATTTTTAAGCGTCAGCGGAATTCCGAGAACAATGGAAGAATTCCGAAACATTTTTAAACTTCAAAACTTCAGAAGAATTCCGAGAACAATGGAAGAGTTCCGAAGCATTCTTAAACTTCAGCGGAATTCCGAGAACAATGGAAGAGTTTCGAAGCATTTTTAAAGGTCAGCGGAATTCCGAGAACAATGGAAGAGTTCCGAAGCATTTTTAAACATCAGCAGAATTCCTGGATCAATGGAAGAGTTCCGAATCATTTTTAAAAGTCAGCAGAATTCCGAGAACAATAGAAGGGTACCAAAGCATGTTTAAACTTCAGCGGAATTCCGAGAACAATGGAAGAGTTCCGAAGGATTTTTAAACTTCACCGGAATTCCGAGAACAATGGAAGAGTTCCGAAGCATTTTTAAACGTCAGCGGAATTCCGAGAACAATGGAAGAGTTCTGAAGCATTTTTAAACATCAGCGGAATTTTGAAAACAATGGAAGATTTCCGAAGCATTTTTAAACGTCAGCGGAATTCTGCGAACACTGGAAGAGTTCCGAAGCATTTTTAAACTTCAGCGGAATTTGGAGAACAATCGAAGAGTTCTGAAGCATTTTTAAAAGTCAGCGGAATTCCGAGAACAATGGAAGAGTTGTGAAGCATTTTTAAACGTCAGCGGAATTCCGAGAACAATGGAAGAGTTCCGAAGCATTTTTAAACTTCAGCAGAATTCCTGGATCAATGGAAGAGTTCCGAAACATTTTTAAAAGTCAGCACAACTCCGAGAACAATAGAAGGGTACCAAAGCATGTTTAAACTTCAGCGGAATTCTGAGAACAATGTAAGAGTTCCGAAGCATTTTTAAACTTCACCGGAATTCCGAGAACAATGGAAGAGTTCCGAAGCATTTTTAAACGTCAGCGGAATTCCGAGAACAATGGAAGAGTTCTGAAGCATTTTTAAACGTCAGCGGAATTTTGAAAACAATGGAAGATTTCCGAAGCATTTTTAAACGTCAGCGGAATTCCGAGAACAATGGAAGAGTTCTGAAGCATTTTTAAACTTCAGCGGAATTTGGAGAACAATCGAAGAGTTCTGAAGCATTTTTAAAAGTCAGCGGAATTCTGAGAACAATAGAAGAGTTGTGAAGCATTTTTAAGCGTCAGCGGAATTCCGAGAACAATGGAAGAATTCCGAAGCATTTTTAAACTTCAAAACTTCAGAAGAATTCCGAGAACAATGAAAGAGTTCCGAAGCATTCTTAAACTTCAGCGGAATTCCGAGAACAATGGAAGAGTTCCGAAGCATTTTTAAAGGTCAGCGGAATTCCGAGAACAATGGAAGAGTTCCGAAGCATTTTTAAACATCAGCAGAATTCCTGGATCAATGGAAGAGTTCCGAATCATTTTTAAAAGTCAGCAGAACTCCGAGAACAATAGAAGGGTACCAAAGCATGTTTAAACTTCAGCGGAATTCTGAGAACAATGTAAGAGTTCCGAAGCATTTTTAAACTTCACCGGAATTCCGAGAACAATGGAAGAGTTCCGAAGCATTTTTAAACGTCAGCGGAATTCCGAGAACAATGGAAGAGTTCTGAAGCATTTTTAAACGTCAGCGGAATTTTGAAAACAATGGAAGATTTCCGAAGCATTTTTAAACGTCAGCGGAATTCTGCGAACACTGGAAGAGTTCCGAAGCATTTTTAAACTTCAGCGGAATTTGGAGAACAATCGAAGAGTTCCGAAGCAATTTTAAAAGTCAGCGGAATTCCGAGAACAATGGAAGAGTTGTGAAGCATTTTTAAACGTCAGTGGAATTCCAAGAACAAAGGAAGAGTTCCGAAGCATTTTTAAACGTCAGCGGATTTTGAAAACAATGGAAGATTTCCGAAGCATTTTTAAACGTCAGCGGAATTTGGAGAACAATCGAAGAGTTCCGAAGCATTTTTAAACTTCAACAGAATTTGGAGAACAATCGAAGAGTTCCGAAGCAATTTTAAAAGTCAGCGGAATTCCGAGAACAATGGAAGAGTTGTGAAGCATTTTTAAACGTCAGTGGAATTCCAAGAACAATGGAAGAGTTCCGAAGCATTTTTAAATGTCAGCGGAATTCCGAGAACAATAGAAGAGTTCCGAAGCATTTTTAAACTTCAGCAGAATTCCTGGATCAATGGAAGAGTTCCGAAGCATTTTTAATAGTCAGCAGAATTCCGAGAACAATAGAAGGGTACCAAAGCATGTTTAAACTTCAGCGGAATTCTGAGAACAATGTAAGAGTTCCGAAGCATTTTTAAACTTCACCGGAATTCCGAGAACAATGGAAGAGTTCCGAAGCATTTTTAAATGTCAGCGGAATTCCGAGAACAATGGAAGAGTTCTGAAGCATTTTTAAACATCAGCGGAATTTTGAAAACAATGGAAGATTTCCGAAGCATTTTTAAACGTCAGCGGAATTCTGCGAACACTGGAAGAGTTCCGAAGCATTTTTAAACATCAGCGGAATTCCGAGAACAATGGAAGAGTTCCGAAGCATTTTTAAACTTCACCGGAATTCCGAGAACAATGGAAGAGTTCCGAAGCATTTTTAAACGTCAGCGGAATTCCGAGAACAATGGAAGAGTTCTGAAGCATTTTTAAACATCAGCGGAATTTTGAAAACAATGGAAGATTTCCGAAGCATTTTTAAACGTCAGCGGAATTCTGCAAACACTGGAAGAGTTCCGAAGCATTTTTAAACTTCAGCGGAATTTGGAGAACAATCGAAGAGTTCCGAAGCATTTTTAAAAGTCAGCGGAATTCCGAGAACACTGGAAGAGTTCCGAAGCATTTTTAAACTTCAGCGGAATTTGGAGAACAATCGAAGAGTTCCGAAGCATTTTTAAAAGTCAGCGGAATTCCGAGAACAATGGAAGAGTTGTGAAGCATTTTTAAACGTCAGCGGAATTCCGAGAACAATGGAAGAGTTCCGAAGCATTTTTAAACTTCAGCAGAATTCCTGGATCAATGGAAGAGTTCCGAAACATTTTTAAAAGTCAGCAGAACTCCGAGAACAATAGAAGGGTACCAAAGCATGTTTAAACTTCAGCGGAATTCTGAGAACAATGTAAGAGTTCCGAAGCATTTTTAAAAGTCAGCGGAATTCCGAGAACACTGGAAGAATTCCGAAGCATTTTTAAACTTCAGCGGAATTTGGAGAACAATCGAAGAGTTCTGAAGCATTTTTAAAAGTCAGCGGAATTCCGAGAACAATGGAAGAGTTGAGAAGCATTTTTAAACGTCAGCGGAATACCAGAACAATGGAAGAGTTCCGAAGCATTTTTAAATGTCAGCGGAATTCCGAGAACAATGGAAGAGTTCTGAAGCATTTTTAAACGTCAGCGGATTTTGAAAACAATGGAAGATTTCTGAATCATTTTTAAACGTCAGCGGAATTCTGCGAACACTGGAAGAGTTCCGAAGCATTTTTAAACTTCAGCAGAATTCTGAGAACAATGGAAGAGTTCTGAAGCATTCTTAAACTTCAGTGGAATTCCGAGAACAATGGAACAGTTTTGAAGCAATTTTAAGCGTCAGCGGAATTCCGACAACAATGGAAGAGTTCCGAAGCATTTTTAAAAGTCAGCGGAATTCTGAGAACAATAGAAGAGTTGTGAAGCATTTTTAAGCGTCAGCGGAATTCCGAGAACAATGGAAGAATTCCGAAACATTTTTAAACTTCAAAACTTCAGAAGAATTCCGAGAACAATGGAAGAGTTCCGAAGCATTCTTAAACTTCAGCGGAATTCCGAGAACAATGGAAGAGTTTCGAAGCATTTTTAAAGGTCAGCGGAATTCCGAGAACAATGGAAGAGTTCCGAAGCATTTTTAAACATCAGCAGAATTCCTGGATCAATGGAAAAGTTCCGAATCATTTTTAAAAGTCAGCAGAATTCCGAGAACAATAGAAGGGTACCAAAGCATGTTTAAACTTCAGCGGAATTCCGAGAACAATGTAAGAGTTCCGAAGCATTTTTAAACTTCACCAGAATTCCGAGAACAATGGAAGAGTTCAAAAGCATTTTTAAACGTCAGCGGAATTCCGAGAACAATGGAAGAGTTCCGAAGCATTTTTAAACTTCACCGGAATTCCGAGAACAATGGAAGAGTTCCGAAGCATTTTTAAACGTCAGCGGAATTCCGAGAACAATGGAAGAGTTCTGAAGCATTTTTAAACATCAGCGGAATTTTGAAGACAATGGAAGATTTCCGAAGCATTTTTAAACGTCAGCGGAATTCTGCGAACACTGGAAGAGTTCCGAAGCATTTTTAAACGTCAGCGGAATTCCGAGAACAATGGAAGAGTTCTGAAGCATTTTTAAACTTCAGCGGAATTTGGAGAACAATCGAAGAGTTCTGAAGCATTTTTAAAAGTCAGCGGAATTCTGAGAACAATAGAAGAGTTGTGAAGCATTTTTAAGCGTCAGCGGAATTCCGAGAACAATGGAAGAATTCCGAAGCATTTTTAAACTTCAAAACTTCAGAAGAATTCCGAGAACAATGGAAGAGTTCCGAAGCATTCTTAAACTTCAGCGGAATTCCGAGAACAATGGAAGAGTTCCGAAGCATTTTTAAAGGTCAGCGGAATTCCGAGAACAATGGAAGAGTTCCGAAGCATTTTTAAACATCAGCAGAATTCCTGGATCAATGGAAGAGTTCCGAATCATTTTTAAAAGTCAGCAGAATTCCGAGAACAATAGAAGGGTACCAAAGCATGTTTAAACTTCAGCGGAATTCTGAGAACAATGTAAGAGTTCCGAAGCATTTTTAAACTTCACCAGAATTCCGAGAACAATGGAAGAGTTCCGAAGCATTTTTAAACGTCAGCGGAATTCCGAGAACAATGGAAGAGTTCCGAAGCATTTTTAAACTTCACCGGAATTCCGAGAACAATGGAAGAGTTCCGAAGCATTTTTAAACGTCAGCGGAATTCCGAGAACAATGGAAGAGTTCTGAAGCATTTTTAAACATCAGCGGAATTTTGAAAACAATGGAAGATTTCCGAAGCATTTTTAAACGTCAGCGGAATTCTGCGAACACTGGAAGAGTTCCGAAGCATTTTTAAACTTCAGCGGAATTTGGAGAACAATCGAAGAGTTCCGAAGCATTTTTAAAAGTCAGCGGAATTCCGAGAACAATGGAAGAGTTGTGAAGCATTTTTAAACGTCAGCGGAATTCCGAGAACAATGGAAGAGTTCCGAAGCATTTTTAAACTTCAGCAGAATTCCTGGATCAATGGAAGAGTTCCGAAACATTTTTAAAAGTCAGCAGAACTCCGAGAACAATAGAAGGGTACCAAAGCATGTTTAAACTTCAGCGGAATTCTGAGAACAATGTAAGAGTTCCGAAGCATTTTTAAACTTCACCGGAATTCCGAGAACAATGGAAGAGTTCCGAAGCATTTTTAAACGTCAGCGGAATTCCGAGAACAATGGAAGAGTTCTGAAGCATTTTTAAACGTCAGCGGAATTTTGAAAACAATGGAAGATTTCCGAAGCATTTTTAAACGTCAGCGGAATTCCGAGAACAATGGAAGAGTTCTGAAGCATTTTTAAACTTCAGCGGAATTTGGAGAACAATCGAAGAGTTCTGAAGCATTTTTAAAAGTCAGCGGAATTCTGAGAACAATAGAAGAGTTGTGAAGCATTTTTAAGTGTCAGCGGAATTCCGAGAACAATGGAAGAATTCCAAAGCATTTTTAAACTTCAAAACTTCAGAAGAATTCCGAGAACAATGGAAGAGTTCCGAAGCATTCTTAAACTTCAGCGGAATTCCGAGAACAATGGAAGAGTTCCGAAGCATTTTTAAAGGTCAGCGGAATTCCGAGAACAATGGAAGAGTTCCGAAGCATTTTTAAACATCAGCAGAATTCCTGGATCAATGGAAGAGTTCCGAATCATTTTTAAAAGTCAGCAGAATTCCGAGAACAATAGAAGGGTACCAAAGCATGTTTAAACTTCAGCGGAATTCTGAGAACAATGTAAGAGTTCCGAAGCATTTTTAAACTTCACCAGAATTCCGAGAACAATGGAAGAGTTCCGAAGCATTTTTAAACGTCAGCGGAATTCCGAGAACAATGGAAGAGTTCCGAAGCATTTTTAAACTTCACCGGAATTCCGAGAACAATGGAAGAGTTCCGAAGCATTTTTAAACGTCAGCGGAATTCCGAGAACAATGGAAGAGTTGTGAAGCATTTTTAAACGTCAGCGGAATTCCGAGAACAATGGAAGAGTTCCGAAGCATTTTTAAACTTCAGCAGAATTCCTGGATCAATGGAAGAGTTCCGAAACATTTTTAAAAGTCAGCAGAACTCCGAGAACAATAGAAGGGTACCAAAGCATGTTTAAACTTCAGCGGAATTCCGAGAACAATGTAAGAGTTCCGAAGCATTTTTAAACTTCACCGGAATTCCGAGAACAATGGAAGAGTTCCGAAGCATTTTTAAACGTCAGCGGAATTCCGAGAACAATGGAAGAGTTCTGAAGCATTTTTAAACATCAGCGGAATTTTGAAAACAATGGAAGATTTCCGAAGCATTTTTAAACGTCAGCGGAATTCTGCGAACACTGGAAGAGTTCCGAAGCACTTTTAAACTTCAGCGGAATTTGGAGAACAATCGAAGAGTTCCGAAGCATTTTTAAAAGTCAGCGGAATTCCGAGAACACTGGAAGAATTCCGAAGCATTTTTAAACTTCAGCGGAATTTGGAGAACAATCGAAGAGTTCCGAAGCATTTTTAAAAGTCAGCGGAATTCCGAGAACAATGGAAGAGTTGTGAAGCATTTTTAAACGTCAGCGGAATACCAGAACAATGGAAGAGTTCCGAAGCATTTTTAAATGTCAGCGGAATTCCGAGAACAATGGAAGAGTTCTGAAGCATTTTTAAACGTCAGCGGATTTTGAAAACA
Source organism: Phyllobates terribilis (assembly GCF_046119375.1). NCBI lineage: Eukaryota > Metazoa > Chordata > Amphibia > Anura > Dendrobatidae > Phyllobates > Phyllobates terribilis. The sequence goes on along the minus strand of NW_027362788.1, from coordinate 5,044,952 downwards.
ATGGAAGATTTCCGAAGCATTTTTAAACGTCAGCGGAATTCTGCGAACACTGGAAGAGTTCCGAAGCATTTTTAAACTTCAGCGGAATTTGGAGAACAATCGAAGAGTTCCGAAGCAATTTTAAAAGTCAGCGGAATTCCGAGAACAATGGAAGAGTTGTGAAGCATTTTTAAACTTCAGTGGAATTCCAAGAACAAAGGAAGAGTTCCGAAGCATTTTTAAACGTCAGCGGATTTTGAAAACAATGGAAGATTTCCGAAGCATTTTTAAACGTCAGCGGAATTTGGAGAACAATCGAAGAGTTCCGAAGCATTTTTAAACTTCAACGGAATTTGGAGAACAATCGAAGAGTTCCGTAGCAATTTTAAAAGTCAGCGGAATTCCGAGAACAATGGAAGAGTTGTGAAGCATTTTTAAACGTCAGTGGAATTCCAAGAACAATGGAAGAGTTCCGAAGCATTTTTAAATGTCAGCGGAATTCCGAGAACAATAGAAGAGTTCCGAAGCATTTTTAAACTTCAGCAGAATTCCTGGATCAATGGAAGAGTTCCGAAGCATTTTTAAAAGTCAGCAGAATTCCGAGAACAATAGAAGGGTACCAAAGCATGTTTAAACTTCAGCAGAATTCTGAGAACAATGTAAGAGTTCCGAAGCATTTTTAAACTTCACCGGAATTCCGAGAACAATGGAAGAGTTCCGAAGCATTTTTAAACGTCAGCGGAATTCCGAGAACAATGGAAGAGTTCTGAAGCATTTTTAAACATCAGCGGAATTTTGAAAACAATGGAAGATTTCCGAAGCATTTTTAAACATCAGCGGAATTCTGCGAACACTGGAAGAGTTCCGAAGCATTTTTAAACTTCAGCGGAATTTGGAGAACAATCGAAGAGTTCCGAAGCATTTTTAAAAGTCAGCGGAATTCCGAGAACACTGGAAGAGTTCCGAAGCATTTTTAAACTTCAGCGGAATTTGGAGAACAATGGAAGAGTTGTGAAGCATTTTTAAACGTCAGCGGAATTCCGAGAACAATGGAAGAGTTCCGAAGCATTTTTAAACGTCAGCGGAATTCCCAGAACAATGGAAGAATTCTGAAGTCTTTTTAAATGTCAGCGGAATTCCGAGAACAATGGAAGACTTCTGAAGGCTTTTTAAATGTCAGCGGAATTCCGAGAACAATGGAAGAGTTCCGAAGCATTTTTAAATGTCAGCGGAATTCTGAGAACAATGGAAGAGTTCCGAAGCATTTTTAAACTTCAGCAGAATTCCGAGAACAATGGAAGAGTTCCGAAGCATTTTTAAACTTCAGCGGAATTTGGAGAACAATCGAAGAGTTCCGAAGCAATTTTAAAAGTCAGCGGAATTCCGAGAACAATGGAAGAGTTCAGAAGCATTTTTAAAAGTCAGCGGAATTCCGAGAACAATGCAAGAGTTGTGAAGCATTTTTAAACGTCAGCGGAATTCCAAGAACAATGGAAGAGTTCCGAAGCATTTTTAAACTTCAGCAGAATTCCGAGAACAATGGAAGAGTTCCGAAGCATTCTTAAACTTCAGCGGAATTCCGAGAACAATGGAAGAGTTCCGAAGCATTTTTAAATGTCAGCGGAATTCCGAGAACAATAGAAGAGTTGTGATGCATTTTTAAGCGTCAGCGGAATTCCGAGAACAAAGGAAGAGTTCCGAAGCATTTTTAAACTTCAGCAGAATTCTGAGAACAATGGAAGAGTTCTGAAGCATTCTTAAACTTCAGTGGAATTCCGAGAACAATGGAACAGTTTTGAAGCAATTTTAAGCGTCAGCGGAATTCCGACAACAATGGAAGAGTTCCGAAGCATTTTTAAAAGTCAGCGGAATTCTGAGAACAATAGAAGAGTTGTGAAGCATTTTTAAGCGTCAGCGGAATTCCGAGAACAATGGAAGAATTCCGAAGCATATTTAAACTTCAGCAGAATTCCGAGAACACTGGAAGAGTTCCGAAGCATTTTTAAACTTCAGCGGAATTTGGAGAACAATCGAAGAGTTCCGAAGCAATTTTAAAAGTCAGCGGAATTCCGAGAACAATGGAAGAGTTCAGAAGCATTTTTAAAAGTCAGCGGAATTCCGAGAACAATGCAAGAGTTGTGAAGCATTTTTAAACGTCAGCGGAATTCCAAGAACAATGGAAGAGTTCCGAAGCATTTTTAAACTTCAGCAGAATTCCGAGAACAATGGAAGAGTTCCGAAGCATTCTTAAACTTCAGCGGAATTCCGAGAACAATGGAAGAGTTCCGAAGCATTTTTAAATGTCAGCGGAATTCCGAGAACAATAGAAGAGTTGTGATGCATTTTTAAGCGTCAGCGGAATTCCGAGAACAAAGGAAGAGTTCCGAAGCATTTTTAAACTTCAGCAGAATTCTGAGAACAATGGAAGAGTTCTGAAGCATTCTTAAACTTCAGTGGAATTCCGAGAACAATGGAACAGTTTTGAAGCAATTTTAAGCGTCAGCGGAATTCCGACAACAATGGAAGAGTTCCGAAGCATTTTTAAAAGTCAGCGGAATTCTGAGAACAATAGAAGAGTTGTGAAGCATTTTTAAGCGTCAGCGGAATTCCGAGAACAATGGAAGAATTCCGAAGCATATTTAAACTTCAAAACTTCAGAAGAATTCCGAGAACAATGGAAGAGTTCCGAAGCATTCTTAAACTTCAGCGGAATTCCGAGAACAATGGAAGAGTTCCGAAGCATTTTTAAAGGTCAGCGGAATTCCGAGAACAATGGAAGAGTTCCGAAGCATTTTTAAACATCAGCAGAATTCCTGGATCAATGGAAGAGTTCCGAATCATTTTTAAAAGTCAGCAGAATTCCGAGAACAATAGAAGGGTACCAAAGCATGTTTAAACTTCAGCGGAATTCTGAGAACAATGTAAGAGTTCCGAAGCATTTTTAAACTTCACCAGAATTCCGAGAACAATGGAAGAGTTCCGAAGCATTTTTAAACGTCAGCGGAATTCCGAGAACAATGGAAGAGTTCCGAAGCATTTTTAAACGTCAGCGGAATTCCGAGAACAATGGAAGAGTTCTGAAGCATTTTTAAACATCAGCGGAATTTTGAAAACAATGGAAGATTTCCGAAGCATTTTTAAACGTCAGCGGAATTCTGCGAACACTGGAAGAGTTCCGAAGCATTTTTAAACTTCAGCGGAATTTGGAGAACAATCGAAGAGTTCCGAAGCATTTTTAAAAGTCAGCGGAATTCCGAGAACAATGGAAGAGTTGTGAAGCATTTTTAAACGTCAGCGGAATTCCGAGAACAATGGAAGAGTTCCGAAGCATTTTTAAACTTCAGCAGAATTCCTGGATCAATGGAAGAGTTCCGAAACATTTTTAAAAGTCAGCAGAACTCCGAGAACAATAGAAGGGTACCAAAGCATGTTTAAACTTCAGCGGAATTCTGAGAACAATGTAAGAGTTCCGAAGCATTTTTAAACTTCACCGGAATTCCGAGAACAATGGAAGAGTTCCGAAGCATTTTTAAACGTCAGCGGAATTCCGAGAACAATGGAAGAGTTCTGAAGCATTTTTAAACGTCAGCGGAATTTTGAAAACAATGGAAGATTTCCGAAGCATTTTTAAACGTCAGCGGAATTCCGAGAACAATGGAAGAGTTCTGAAGCATTTTTAAACTTCAGCGGAATTTGGAGAACAATCGAAGAGTTCTGAAGCATTTTTAAAAGTCAGCGGAATTCTGAGAACAATAGAAGAGTTGTGAAGCATTTTTAAGCGTCAGCGGAATTCCGAGAACAATGGAAGAATTCCGAAGCATTTTTAAACTTCAAAACTTCAGAAGAATTCCGAGAACAATGGAAGAGTTCCGAAGCATTCTTAAACTTCAGCGGAATTCCGAGAACAATGGAAGAGTTCCGAAGCATTTTTAAAGGTCAGCGGAATTCCGAGAACAATGGAAGAGTTCCGAAGCATTTTTAAACATCAGCAGAATTCCTGGATCAATGGAAGAGTTCCGAATCATTTTTAAAAGTCAGCAGAATTCCGAGAACAATAGAAGGGTACCAAAGCATGTTTAAACTTCAGCGGAATTCTGAGAACAATGTAAGAGTTCCGAAGCATTTTTAAACTTCACCAGAATTCCGAGAACAATGGAAGAGTTCCGAAGCATTTTTAAACGTCAGCGGAATTCCGAGAACAATGGAAGAGTTCCGAAGCATTTTTAAACTTCACCGGAATTCCGAGAACAATGGAAGAGTTCCGAAGCATTTTTAAACGTCAGCGGAATTCCGAGAACAATGGAAGAGTTGTGAAGCATTTTTAAACGTCAGCGGAATTCCGAGAACAATGGAAGAGTTCCGAAGCATTTTTAAACTTCAGCAGAATTCCTGGATCAATGGAAGAGTTCCGAAACATTTTTAAAAGTCAGCAGAACTCCGAGAACAATAGAAGGGTACCAAAGCATGTTTAAACTTCAGCGGAATTCTGAGAACAATGTAAGAGTTCCGAAGCATTTTTAAACTTCACCGGAATTCCGAGAACAATGGAAGAGTTCCGAAGCATTTTTAAACGTCAGCGGAATTCCGAGAACAATGGAAGAGTTCTGAAGCATTTTTAAACATCAGCGGAATTTTGAAAACAATGGAAGATTTCCGAAGCATTTTTAAACGTCAGCGGAATTCTGCGAACACTGGAAGAGTTCCGAAGCACTTTTAAACTTCAGCGGAATTTGGAGAACAATCGAAGAGTTCCGAAGCATTTTTAAAAGTCAGCGGAATTCCGAGAACACTGGAAGAATTCCGAAGCATTTTTAAACTTCAGCGGAATTTGGAGAACAATCGAAGAGTTCCGAAGCATTTTTAAAAGTCAGCGGAATTCCGAGAACAATGGAAGAGTTGTGAAGCATTTTTAAACGTCAGCGGAATACCAGAACAATGGAAGAGTTCCGAAGCATTTTTAAATGTCAGCGGAATTCCGAGAACAATGGAAGAGTTCTGAAGCATTTTTAAACGTCAGCGGATTTTGAAAACAATGGAAGATTTCCGAAGCATTTTTAAACGTCAGCGGAATTCTGCGAACACTGGAAGAGTTCCGAAGCATTTTTAAACTTCAGCGGAATTTGGAGAACAATCGAAGAGTTCCGAAGCAATTTTAAAAGTCAGCGGAATTCCGAGAACAATGGAAGAGTTGTGAAGCATTTTTAAACTTCAGTGGAATTCCAAGAACAAAGGAAGAGTTCCGAAGCATTTTTAAACGTCAGCGGATTTTGAAAACAATGGAAGATTTCCGAAGCATTTTTAAACGTCAGCGGAATTTGGAGAACAATCGAAGAGTTCCGAAGCATTTTTAAACTTCAACGGAATTTGGAGAACAATCGAAGAGTTCCGTAGCAATTTTAAAAGTCAGCGGAATTCCGAGAACAATGGAAGAGTTGTGAAGCATTTTTAAACGTCAGTGGAATTCCAAGAACAATGGAAGAGTTCCGAAGCATTTTTAAATGTCAGCGGAATTCCGAGAACAATAGAAGAGTTCCGAAGCATTTTTAAACTTCAGCAGAATTCCTGGATCAATGGAAGAGTTCCGAAGCATTTTTAAAAGTCAGCAGAATTCCGAGAACAATAGAAGGGTACCAAAGCATGTTTAAACTTCAGCAGAATTCTGAGAACAATGTAAGAGTTCCGAAGCATTTTTAAACTTCACCGGAATTCCGAGAACAATGGAAGAGTTCCGAAGCATTTTTAAACGTCAGCGGAATTCCGAGAACAATGGAAGAGTTCTGAAGCATTTTTAAACATCAGCGGAATTTTGAAAACAATGGAAGATTTCCGAAGCATTTTTAAACATCAGCGGAATTCTGCGAACACTGGAAGAGTTCCGAAGCATTTTTAAACTTCAGCGGAATTTGGAGAACAATCGAAGAGTTCCGAAGCATTTTTAAAAGTCAGCGGAATTCCGAGAACACTGGAAGAGTTCCGAAGCATTTTTAAACTTCAGCGGAATTTGGAGAACAATGGAAGAGTTGTGAAGCATTTTTAAACGTCAGCGGAATTCCGAGAACAATGGAAGAGTTCCGAAGCATTTTTAAACGTCAGCGGAATTCCCAGAACAATGGAAGAATTCTGAAGCCTTTTTAAATGTCAGCGGAATTCCGAGAACAATGGAAGACTTCTGAAGGCTTTTTAAATGTCAGCGGAATTCCGAGAACAATGGAAGAGTTCCGAAGCATTTTTAAATGTCAGCGGAATTCTGAGAACAATGGAAGAGTTCCGAAGCATTTTTAAACTTCAGCAGAATTCCGAGAACAATGGAAGAGTTCCGAAGCAAACTTAAACTTCAGCGGAATTCCGAGAACAATAGAAGAGTTCTGAAGCATTTTTAAAAGTCAGCGGAATACCGAGAACAATGGAAGAGTTGTGAAGCATTTTTAAAAGTCAGCGGAATTCCGAGAACACTGGAAGAGTTCCGAAGCATTTTTAAACTTCAGCGGAATTTGGAGAACAATCGAAGAGTTCCGAAGCAATTTTAAAAGTCAGCAGGATTCCGAGAACAATGGAAGAGTTCAGAAGCATTTTTAAAAGTCAGCGGAATTCCGAGAACAATGCAAGAGTTGTGAAGCATTTTTAAACGTCAGCGGAATTCCAAGAACAATGGAAGAGTTCCGAAGCATTTTTAAACTTCAGCAGAATTCCGAGAACAATGGAAGAGTTCCGAACCATTCTTAAACTTCAGCGGAATTCCGAGAACAATGGAAGAGTTCCGAAGCATTTTTAAATGTCAGCGGAATTCCGAGAACAATAGAAGAGTTGTGATGCATTTTTAAGCGTCAGTGGAATTCCGAGAACAAAGGAAGAGTTCCGAAGCATTTTTAAACTTCAGCAGAATTCTGAGAACAATGGAAGAGTTCTGAAGCATTCTTAACCTTCAGTGGAATTTCGAGAACAATGGAACAGTTTTGAAGCATTTTTAAGCGTCAGCGGAATTCCGAGAACAATGGAAGAATTCCGAAGCATTTTTAAACTTCAAAACTTCAGAAGAATTCCGAGAACAATGGAAGAGTTCCGAAGCATTCTTAAACTTCAGCGGAATTCCGAGAACAATGGAAGAGTTCCGAAGCATTTTTAAAGGTCAGCGGAATTCCGAGAACAATGGAAGAGTTCCGAAGCATTTTTAAACATCAGCAGAATTCCTGGATCAATGGAAGAGTTCCGAATCATTTTTAAAAGTCAGCAGAATTCCGAGAACAATAGAAGGGTACCAAAGCATGTTTAAACTTCAGCGGAATTCTGAGAACAATGTAAGAGTTCCGAAGCATTTTTAAACTTCACCAGAATTCCGAGAACAATGGAAGAGTTCCGAAGCATTTTTAAACGTCAGCGGAATTCCGAGAACAATGGAAGAGTTCCGAAGCATTTTTAAACTTCACCGGAATTCCGAGAACAATGGAAGATTTCCGAAGCATTTTTAAACGTCAGCGGAATTCTGCGAACACTGGAAGAGTTCCGAAGCATTTTTAAACTTCAGCGGAATTTGGAGAACAATCGAAGAGTTCCGAAGCATTTTTAAAAGTCAGCGGAATTCCGAGAACACTGGAAGAGTTGTGAAGCATTTTTAAACTTCAGCGGAATTTGGAGAACAATCGAAGAGTTCCGAAGCATTTTTAAAAGTCAGCGGAATTCCGAGAACAATGGAAGAGTTGTGAAGCATTTTTAAACGTCAGCGGAATTCCGAGAACAATGGAAGAGTTCCGAAGCATTTTTAAACGTCAGCGGAATTCCGAGAACAATGGAAGAGTTCTGAAGCCTTTTTAAATGTCAGCGGAATTCCGAGAACAATGGAAGACTTCTGAAGCATTTTTAAATGTCAGCGGAATTCTGAGAACAATGGAAGAGTTCCGAAGCATTTTTAAACTTCAGCAGAATTCCGAGAACAATGGAAGAGTTCCGAAGCATACTTAAACTTCAGTGGAATTCCGAGAACAATGGAAGAGTTCTGAAGCATTTTTAAAAGTCAGCGGAATACCGAGAACAATGGAAGAGTTGTGAAGCATTTTTAAAAGTCAGCCGAATTCCGAGAACACTGGAAGAGTTCCGAAGCATTTTTAAACTTCAGCGGAATTTGGAGAACAATCGAAGACTTCCGAAGCAATTTTAAAAGTCAGCGGAATTCCGAGAAAAATGGAAGAGTTGTGAAGCATTTTTAAACATCAGTGGAATTCCAAGAACAATGGAAGAGTTCCGAAGCATTTTTAAATGTCAGCGGAATTCTGAGAACAATGGAAGAGTTCCGAAGCATTTTTAAACTTCAGCAGAATTCCGAGAACAATGGAAGAGTTCCGAAGCATACTTAAACTTCAGCGGAATTCCGAGAACAATGGAAGAGTTCAGAAGCATTTTTAAAAGTCAGCGGAATTCCGAGAACAATGGAAGAGTTGTGAAGCATTTTTAAACGTCAGCGGAATTCCGAGAACAATGGAAGAGTTCCGAAGCATTTTTAAACTTCAGCAGAATTCCGAGAACAATGGAAGAGTTCCGAAGCATTCTTAAACTTCAGCGGAATTCCGAGAACAATGGAAGAGTTCCGAAGCATTTTTAAATGTCAGCGGAATTCCGAGAACAATAGAAGAGTTGTGAAGCATTTTTAAGCGTCAGCGGAATTCCGAGAACAATGGAAGAGTTCCGAAGCATTTTTAAACTTCAGCGGAATTCCGAGAACAATGGAACAGTTTTGAAGCAATTTTAAGCGTCAGCGGAATTCCGACAACAATGGAAGAGTTCCGAAGCATTTTTAAAAGTCAGCGGAATTCTGAGAACAATAGAAGAGTTGTGAAGCATTTTTAAGCGTCAGCGGAATTCCGAGAACAATGGAAGAATTCCGAAGCATTTTTAAACTTCAAAGCTTCGGAAGAATTCCGAGAACAATGGAAGAGTTCCGAAGCATTCTTAAACTTCAGCGGAATTCCGAGAACAATGGAAGAGTTTTGAAGCATTTTTAAAAGTCAGCGGAATTCCGAGAACAATAGAAGGGTACCAAAGCATGTTTAAACTTCAGCGGAATTCTGAGAACAATGTAAGAGTTCCGAAGCATTTTTAAACTTCACCGGAATTCCGAGAACAATGGAAGAGTTCCGAATCATTTTTAAACGTCAGGGGAATTCCGAGAACAATGGAAGTGTTCTGAAGCATTTTTAAACGTCAGCGGAATTTTGAAAACAATGGAAGATTTCCGAAGCATTTTTAAACGTCAGCGGATTTCTTTGAACACTGGAAGAGTTCCGAAGCATTTTTAAACTTCAGCGGAATTTGGAGAACAATCGAAGAGTTCCGAAGCATTTTTAAAAGTCAGCGGAATTCCGAGAACACTGGAAGAGTTCCGAAGCATTTTTAAACTTCAGCGGAATTTCGAGAACAATCGAAGAGTTCCGAAGCATTTTTAAAAGTCAGCGGAATTCCGAGAACAATGGAAGAGTTCTAAAGCATTTTTAAAAGTCAGCGGAATTCCGAGAACAATGGAACAGTTGTGAAGCATTTTTAAAAGTCAGCGGAATTCCAAGAACAATGGAAGAGTTGTGAAGCATTTTTAAACGTCAGCGGAATTCCGAGAACAATGGAAGAGTTCTGAAGCCTTTTTAAATGTCAGCGGAATTCCGAGAACAATGGAAGAGTTCCGAAGCATTCTTAAATGTCAGCGGAATTCTGAGAACAATGGAAGAGTTCCGAAGCATTTTTAAACTTCAGCAGTATTCCGAGAACAATGGAAGAGTTCCGAAGCATTTTTAAACTTCAGCAGAATTCTGAGAACAATGGAAGAGTTCTGAAGCATTCTTAAACTTCAGCGGAATTCCGAGAACAATGGAACAGTTTTGAAGCAATTTTAAGCGTCAGCGGAATTCTGACAACAATGGATGAGTTCCGAAGCATTTTTAAAAGTCAGCGGAATTCTGAGAACAATAGAAGAGTTGTGAAGCATTTTTAAACGTCAGCGGAATTCTGCGAACACTGGAAGAGTTCCGAAGCACTTTTAAACTTCAGCGGAATTTGGAGAACAATCGAAGAGTTCCGAAGCATTTTTAAAAGTCAGCGGAATTCTGAGAACAATAGAAGAGTTGTGAAGCATTTTTAAACGTCAGCGGAATTCTGCGAACACTGGAAGAGTTCCGAAGCACTTTTAAACTTCAGCGGAATTTGGAGAACAATCGAAGAGTTCCGAAGCATTTTTAAAAGTCAGCGGAATTCCGAGAACACTGGAAGAATTCCGAAGCATTTTTAAACTTCAGCGGAATTTGGAGAACAATCGAAGAGTTCCGAAGCATTTTTAAAAGTCAGCGGAATTCCGAGAACAATGGAAGAGTTGTGAAGCATTTTTAAACGTCAGCGGAATACCAGAACAATGGAAGAGTTCCGAAGCATTTTTAAATGTCAGCGGAATTCCGAGAACAATGGAAGAGTTCTGAAGCATTTTTAAACGTCAGCGGATTTTGAAAACAATGGAAGATTTCCGAAGCATTTTTAAACGTCAGCGGAATTCTGCGAACACTGTAAGAATTCCGAAGCATTTTTAAACTTCAGCGGAATTTGGAGAACAATCGAAGAGTTCCGAAGCAATTTTAAAAGTCAGCGGAATTCCGAGAACAATGGAAGAGTTGTGAAGCATTTTTAAACTTCAGTGGAATTCCAAGAACAAAGGAAGATTTCCGAAGCATTTTTAAACGTCAGCGGAATTTGGAGAACAATCGAAGAGTTCCGAAGCATTTTTAAACTTCAACGGAATTTGGAGAACAATCGAAGAGTTCCGTAGCAATTTTAAAAGTCAGCGGAATTCCGAGAACAATGGAAGAGTTGTGAAGCATTTTTAAACGTCAGTGGAATTCCAAGAACAATGGAAGAGTTCCGAAGCATTTTTAAATGTCAGCGGAATTCCGAGAACAATAGAAGAGTTCCGAAGCATTTTTAAACTTCAGCAGAATTCCTGGATCAATGGAAGAGTTCCGAAGCATTTTTAAAAGTCAGCAGAATTCCGAGAACAATAGAAGGGTACCAAAGCATGTTTAAACTTCAGCAGAATTCTGAGAACAATGTAAGAGTTCCGAAGCATTTTTAAACTTCACCGGAATTCCGAGAACAATGGAAGAGTTCCGAAGCATTTTTAAACGTCAGCGGAATTCCGAGAACAATGGAAGAGTTCTGAAGCATTTTTAAACATCAGCGGAATTTTGAAAACAATGGAAGATTTCCGAAGCATTTTTAAACGTCAGCGGAATTCTGCGAACACTGGAAGAGTTCCGAAGCATTTTTAAACTTCAGCGGAATTTGGAGAACAATCGAAGAGTTCCGAAGCATTTTTAAAAGTCAGCGGAATTCCGAGAACACTGGAAGAGTTCCGAAGCATTTTTAAACTTCAGCGGAATTTGGAGAACAATCGAAGAGTTCCGAAGCATTTTTAAAAGTCAGCGGAATTCCGAGAACAATGGAAGAGTTGTGAAGCATTTTTAAACGTCAGCGGAATTCCGAGAACAATGGAAGAGTTCCGAAGCATTTTTAAACGTCAGCGGAATTCCCAGAACAATGGAAGAATTCTGAAGCCTTTTTAAATGTCAGCGGAATTCCGAGAACAATGGAAGACTTCTGAAGGCTTTTTAAATGTCAGCGGAATTCCGAGAACAATGGAAGAGTTCCGAAGCATTTTTAAATGTCAGCGGAATTCTGAGAACAATGGAAGAGTTCCGAAGCATTTTTAAACTTCAGCAGAATTCCGAGAACAATGGAAGAGTTCCGAAGCATACTTAAACTTCAGCGGAATTCCGAGAACAATAGAAGAGTTCTGAAGCATTTTTAAAAGTCAGCGGAATACCGAGAACAATGGAAGAGTTGTGAAGCATTTTTAAAAGTCAGCGGAATTCCGAGAACACTGGAAGAGTTCCGAAGCATTTTTAAACTTCAGCGGAATTTGGAGAACAATCGAAGAGTTCCGAAGCAATTTTAAAAGTCAGCGGAATTCCGAGAACAATGGAAGAGTTCAGAAGCATTTTTAAAAGTCAGCGGAATTCCGAGAACAATGCAAGAGTTGTGAAGCATTTTTAAACGTCAGCGGAATTCCAAGAACAATGGAAGAGTTCCGAAGCATTTTTAAACTTCAGCAGAATTCCGAGAACAATGGAAGAGTTCCGAAGCATTCTTAAACTTCAGCGGAATTCCGAGAACAATGGAAGAGTTCCGAAGCATTTTTAAATGTCAGCGGAATTCCGAGAACAATAGAAGAGTTGTGAAGCATTTTTAAACGTCAGCGGAATTCCGAGAACAATGGAAGAGTTCTGAAGCCTTTTTAAATGTCAGCGGAATTCCGAGAACAATGGAAGAGTTCCGAAGCATTCTTAAATGTCAGCGGAATTCTGAGAACAATGGAAGAGTTCCGAAGCATTTTTAAACTTCAGCAGTATTCCGAGAACAATGAAAGAGTTCCGAAGCATTTTTAAACTTCAGCAGAATTCTGAGAACAATGGAAGAGTTCTGAAGCATTCTTAAACTTCAGCGGAATTCCGAGAACAATGGAACAGTTTTGAAGCAATTTTAAGCGTCAGCGGAATTCTGACAACAATGGATGAGTTCCGAAGCATTTTTAAAAGTCAGCGGAATTCTGAGAACAATAGAAGAGTTGTGAAGCATTTTTAAACGTCAGCGGAATTCTGCGAACACTGGAAGAGTTCCGAAGCACTTTTAAACTTCAGCGGAATTTGGAGAACAATCGAAGAGTTCCGAAGCATTTTTAAAAGTCAGCGGAATTCTGAGAACAATAGAAGAGTTGTGAAGCATTTTTAAACGTCAGCGGAATTCTGCGAACACTGGAAGAGTTCCGAAGCACTTTTAAACTTCAGCGGAATTTGGAGAACAATCGAAGAGTTCCGAAGCATTTTTAAAAGTCAGCGGAATTCCGAGAACACTGGAAGAATTCCGAAGCATTTTTAAACTTCAGCGGAATTTGGAGAACAATCGAAGAGTTCCGAAGCATTTTTAAAAGTCAGCGGAATTCCGAGAACAATGGAAGAGTTGTGAAGCATTTTTAAACGTCAGCGGAATACCAGAACAATGGAAGAGTTCCGAAGCATTTTTAAATGTCAGCGGAATTCCGAGAACAATGGAAGAGTTCTGAAGCATTTTTAAACGTCAGCGGATTTTGAAAACAATGGAAGATTTCCGAAGCATTTTTAAACGTCAGCGGAATTCTGCGAACACTGGAAGAATTCCGAAGCATTTTTAAACTTCAGCGGAATTTGGAGAACAATCGAAGAGTTCCGAAACAATTTTAAAAGTCAGCGGAATTCCGAGAACAATGGAAGAGTTGTGAAGCATTTTTAAACTTCAGTGGAATTCCAAGAACAAAGGAAGATTTCCGAAGCATTTTTAAACGTCAGCGGAATTTGGAGAACAATCGAAGAGTTCCGAAGCATTTTTAAACTTCAACGGAATTTGGAGAACAATCGAAGAGTTCCGTAGCAATTTTAAAAGTCAGCGGAATTCCGAGAACAATGGAAGAGTTGTGAAGCATTTTTAAACGTCAGTGGAATTCCAAGAACAATGGAAGAGTTCCGAAGCATTTTTAAATGTCAGCGGAATTCCGAGAACAATAGAAGAGTTCCGAAGCATTTTTAAACTTCAGCAGAATTCCTGGATCAATGGAAGAGTTCCGAAGCATTTTTAAAAGTCAGCAGAATTCCGAGAACAATAGAAGGGTACCAAAGCATGTTGAAACTTCAGCAGAATTCTGAGAACAATGTAAGAGTTCCGAAGCATTTTTAAACTTCACCGGAATTCCGAGAACAATGGAAGAGTTCCGAAGCATTTTTAAACGTCAGCGGAATTCCGAGAACAATGGAAGAGTTCTGAAGCATTTTTAAACATCAGCGGAATTTTGAAAACAATGGAAGATTTCCGAAGCATTTTTAAACGTCAGCGGAATTCTGCGAACACTGGAAGAGTTCCGAAGCATTTTTAAACTTCAGCGGAATTTGGAGAACAATCGAAGAGTTCCGAAGCATTTTTAAAAGTCAGCGGAATTCCGAGAACACTGGAAGAGTTCCGAAGCATTTTTAAACTTCAGCGGAATTTGGAGAACAATCGAAGAGTTCCGAAGCATTTTTAAAAGTCAGCGGAATTCCGAGAACAATGGAAGAGTTGTGAAGCATTTTTAAACGTCAGCGGAATTCCGAGAACAATGGAAGAGTTCCGAAGCATTTTTAAACGTCAGCGGAATTCCCAGAACAATGGAAGAATTCTGAAGCCTTTTTAAATGTCAGCGGAATTCCGAGAACAATGGAAGACTTCTGAAGGCTTTTTAAATGTCAGCGGAATTCCGAGAACAATGGAAGAGTTCCGAAGCATTTTTAAATGTCAGCGGAATTCTGAGAACAATGGAAGAGTTCCGAAGCATTTTTAAACTTCAGCAGAATTCCGAGAACAATGGAAGAGTTCCGAAGCATACTTAAACTTCAGCAGAATTCCGAGAACAATAGAAGAGTTCTGAAGCATTTTTAAAAGTCAGCGGAATACCGAGAACAATGGAAGAGTTGTGAAGCATTTTTAAAAGTCAGCGGAATTCCGAGAACACTGGAAGAGTTCCGAAGCATTTTTAAACTTCAGCGGAATTTGGAGAACAATCGAAGAGTTCCGAAGCAATTTTAAAAGTCAGCGGAATTCCAAGAACAATGGAAGAGTTCCGAAGCATTTTTAAACTTCAGCAGAATTCCGAGAACAATGGAAGAGTTCCGAAGCATTCTTAAACTTCAGCGGAATTCCGAGAACAATGGAAGAGTTCCGAAGCATTTTTAAATGTCAGCGGAATTCCGAGAACAATAGAAGAGTTGTGATGCATTTTTAAGCGTCAGCGGAATTCCGAGAACAAAGGAAGAGTTCCGAAGCATTTTTAAACTTCAGCAGAATTCTGAGAACAATGGAAGAGTTCTGAAGCATTCTTAAACTTCAGTGGAATTCCGAGAACAATGGAACAGTTTTGAAGCAATTTTAAGCGTCAGCGGAATTCCGACAACAATGGAAGAGTTCCGAAGCATTTTTAAAAGTCAGCGGAATTCTGAGAACAATAGAAGAGTTGTGAAGCATTTTTAAGCGTCAGCGGAATTCCGAGAACAATGGAAGAATTCCGAAGCATTTTTAAACTTCAAAACTTCAGAAGAATTCCGAGAACAATGGAAGAGTTCCGAAGCATTCTTAAACTTCAGCGGAATTCCGAGAACAATGGAAGAGTTCTGAAGCATTTTTAAAAGTCAGCGGAATTCTGAGAACTATAGAAGAGTTGTGAAGCACTTTTAAGCGTCAGCGGAATTCCGAGAACAATGGAAGAATTCCGAAGCATTTTTAAACTTCAAAACTTCAGCGGAATTCCGAGAACAATGGAAGAGTTCCGAAGCATTCTTAAACGTCAGCGGAATTCCGAGAACAATGGAAGAGTTCTGAAGCATTTTTAAAAGTCAGCGGAATTCTGAGAACTATAGAAGAGTTGTGAAGCACTTTTAAGCGTCAGCGGAATTCCGAGAACAATGGAAGTGTTCCGAAGCAATTTTAAGCGTCAGCGGAATTCCGAGAACAATGGAAGAGTTCCGAAGCATTTTTAAACGTCAGCGGAATTCCGAGAACAATGGAAGAGTTCTGAAGCATTTTTAAAAGTCAGCGGAATTCTGAGAACTATAGAAGAGTTGTGAAGCAATTTTAAGCGTCAGCGGAATTCCGAGAACAATGGAAGTGTTCCGAAGCATTTTTAAACGTCAGCGGAATTCCGAGAACGATGGAAGAGTTCTGAAGCATTTTTAAAAGTCAGCGGAATTCTGAGAACAATAGAAGAGTTGTGAAGCATTTTTAAGATTCAGCGGAATTCCGAGAACAATGGAAGAATTCCGAAGCATTTTTAAACTTCAAAACTTCAGTAGAATTTCGAGAACAATGGAAGAGTTCTGAAGCATTCTTAAACTTCAGCGGAATTCCGAGAACAATGGAAGAGTTCCGAAGCATTTTTAAAAGTCAGCGGAATTCCGAGAACAATGGAAGAGTTCCGAAGCATTTTTAAAAGTCAGCAGAATTCCGAGAACAATAGAAGGGTACCAAAGCATGTTTAAACTTCAGCGGAATTCTGAGAACAATGTAAGTGTTCCGAAGCATTTTTAAACTTCACCGGAATTCCGAGAACAATGGAAGAGTTCCGAAGCATTTTTAAACGTCAGCGGAATTCCGAGAACAATGGAAGAGTTCTGAAGCATTTTTAAACATCAGCGGAATTTTGAAAACAATGGAAGATTTCCGAAGCATTTTTAAACGTCAGCGGAATTCTGCGAACACTGGAAGAGTTCCGAAGCATTTTTAAACTTCAGCGGAATTTGGAGAACAATCGAAGAGTTTCGAAGCATTTTTAAAAGTCAGCAGAATTCCGAGAACAATGGAAGAGTTGTGAAGCATTTTTAAGCATCAGCGGAATTCCGAGAACAATGGAAGAGTTCCGAAGCATTTTTAAACTTCAGCAGAATTCTGAGAACAATGGAAGAGTTCCGAAGCATTCTTAAACTTCAGCGGAATTCCGAGAACAATATAAGAGTTTCGAAGCATTTTTAAAAGTCAGCGGAATTCCGAGAACAATAGAAGAGTTGTGAAGCAATTTTAAGCGTCAGCGGAATTCCGAGAACAATGGAAGTGTTCCGAAGCATTTTTAAACGTCAGCGGAATTCCGAGAACGATGGAAGAGTTCTGAAGCATTTTTAAAAGTCAGCGGAATTCTGAGAACAATAGAAGAGTTGTGAAGCATTTTTAAGCGTCAGCGGAATTCCGAGAACAATGGAAGAATTCCGAAGCATTTTTAAACTTCAAAACTTCAGTAGAATTCCGAGAACAATGGAAGAGTTCTGAAGCATTCTTAAACTTCAGCGGAATTCCGAGAACAATGGAAGAGTTCCGAAGCATTTTTAAAAGTCAGCGGAATTCCGAGAACAATGGAAGAGTTCCGAAGCATTTTTAAAAGTCAGCAGAATTCCGAGAACAATAGAAGGGTACCAAAGCATGTTTAAACTTCAGCGGAATTCTGAGAACAATGTAAGCGTTCCGAAGCATTTTTAAACTTCACCGCAATTCCGAGAACAATGGAAGAGTTCCGAAGCATTTTTAAACGTCAGCGGAATTCCGAGAACAATGGAAGAGTTCTGAAGCATTTTTAAACGTCAGCGGAATTTTGAAAACAATGGAAGATTTCCGAAGCATTTTTAAATGTTAGCGGAATTCTGCGAACACTGGAAGAGTTCCGAAGCATTTTTAAACTTCAGCGGAATTCCGAGAACAATGGAAGAGTTGTGAAGCATTTTTAAAAGTCAGCGGAATTCCGAGAACAATAGAAGAGTTGTGAAGCAATTTTAAGCATCAGCGGAATTCCGAGAACAATGGAAGTGTTCCGAAGCATTTTTAAACGTCAGCGGAATTCCGAGAACAATGGAAGAGTTCCGAAGCATTTTTAAAAGTCAGCGGAATTCCGAGAACAATGGAAGAGTTCCGAAGCATTTTTAAAAGTCAGCAGAATTCCGAGAACAATAGAAGGGTACCAAAGCATGTTTAAACTTCAGCGGAATTCTGAGAACAATGGAAGAGTTCCGAAGCATTTTTAAACTTCAGCGGAATTCCGAGAACAATGGAAGAGTTCTGAAGCATTTTTAAACGTCAGCGGAATTTTGAAAACAATGGAAGATTTCCGAAGCATTTTTAAACGTCAGCGGAATTCTGCGAACACTGGAAGAGTTCCGAAGCATTTTTAAAAGTCAGCGGAATTCCGAGAACAATGGAAGAGTTCCGAAGCATTTTTAAAAGTCAGCAGAATTCCGAGAACAATAGAAGGGTACCAAAGCATGTTTAAACTTCAGCGGAATACTGAGAACAATGTAAGCGTTCCGAAGCATTTTTAAACTTCACCGCAATTCCGAGAACAATGGAAGAGTTCCGAAGCATTTTTAAACGTCAGCGGAATTCCGAGAACAATGGAAGAGTTCTGAAGCATTTTTAAACGTCAGCGGAATTTTGAAAACAATGGAAGATTTCCGAAGCATTTTTAAACGTCAGCGGAATTCTGCGAACACTGGAAGAGTTCCGAAGCATTTTTAAACTTCAGCGGAATTTGGAGAACAATCGAAGAGTTCCGAAGCATTTTTAAAAGTCAGCGGAATTCCGAGAACAATGGAAGAGTTCTAAAGCATTTTTAAAAGTCAGCGGAATTCCGAGAACAATGGAAGAGTTGTGAAGCATTTTTAAAAGTCAGCGGAATTCCAAGAACAATGGAAGAGTTGTGAAGCATTTTTAAACGTCAGCGGAATTCCGAGAACAATGGAAGTGTTCCGAAGCATTTTTAAACGTCAGCGGAATTCCGAGAACGATGGAAGAATTCTGAAGCATTTTTAAAAGTCAGCGGAATTCTGAGAACAATAGAAGAGTTGTGAAGCATTTTTAAGCGTCAGCGGAATTCCGAGAACAATGGAAGAATTCCGAAGCATTTTTAAACTTCAAAACTTCAGTAGAATTCCGAGA
The DNA here is from genome assembly GCF_046119375.1 of Phyllobates terribilis. NCBI lineage: Eukaryota > Metazoa > Chordata > Amphibia > Anura > Dendrobatidae > Phyllobates > Phyllobates terribilis. The sequence goes on along the minus strand of NW_027362788.1, from coordinate 5,026,418 downwards.
ACAATGGAAGAGTTCTGAAGCATTCTTAAACTTCAGCGGAATTCCGAGAACAAGGGAAGAGTTCCGAAGCATTTTTAAAAGTCAGCGGAATTCCGAGAACAATGGAAGAGTTCCGAAGCATTTTTAAAAGTCAGCAGAATTCCGAGAACAATAGAAGGGTACCAAAGCATGTTTAAACTTCAGCGGAATTTCGAGAACAATGGAAGAGTTCCGAAGCATTTTTAAACGTCAGCGGAATTCCGAGAACGATGGAAGAGTTCTGAAGCATTTTTAAAAGTCAGCGGAATTCTGAGAACAATAGAAGAGTTGTGAAGCATTTTTAAGCGTCAGCGGAATTCCGAGAACAATGGAAGAGTTCCGAAGCATTTTTAAAAGTCAGCGGAATTCGGAGAACAATGGAAGAGTTCCGAAGCATTTTTAAAAGTCAGCAGAATTCCGAGAACAATAGAAGGGTACCAAAGCATTTTTAAACGTCAGCGTAATTTTGAAAACAATGGAAGATTTCCGAAGCATTTTTAAACGTCAGCGGAATTCTGCAAACACTGGAAGAGTTCCGAAGCATTTTTAAACTTCAGCGGAATTTGGAGAACAATCGAAGAGTTCCGAAGCATTTTTAAAAGTCAGCGGAATTCCGAGAACAATGGAAGAGTTGTGAAGCATTTTTAAACGTCAGCGGAATTCCGAGAACAATGGAAGAGTTCTGAAGCCTTTTTAAATGTCAGCGGAATTCCGAGAACAATGGAAGAGTTCCGAAGCATTTTTAAATGTCAGCGGAATTCTGAGAACAATGGAAGAGTTCCGAATCATTTTTAAATGTCAGCGGAATTCCGAGAACAATAGAAGAGTTGTGAAGCATTTTTAAGCGTCAGCGGAATTCCGAGAACAATGGAAGAGTTCCGAAGCATTTTTAAACTTCAGCAGAATTCTGAGAACAATGGAAGAGTTCTGAAGCATTCTTAAACTTCAGCGGAATTCCGAGAACAATGGAACAGTTTTGAAGCAATTTTAAGCGTCAGCGGAATTCCGACAACAATGGAAGAGTTCCGAAGCATTTTTAAACGTCAGCGGAATTCTGAGAACAATAGAAGAGTTGTGAAGCATTTTTAAGCGTCAGCGGAATTCCGAGAACAATGGAAGAATTCCGAAGCATTTTTAAACTTCAAAACTTCAGAAGAATTCCGAGAACAATGGAAGAGTTCTGAAGCATTTTTAAACGTCAGCGTAATTTTGAAAACAATGGAAGATTTCCGAAGCATTTTTAAACGTCAGAGGAATTCTGCGAACACTGGAAGAGTTCCGAAGCATTTTTAAACTTCAGCGGAATTTGGAGAACAATCGAAGAGTTCCAAAGCATTTTTAAAAGTCATCAGAATTCCGAGAACAATGGAAGAGTTGTGAAGCATTTTTAAGCGTCAGCGGAATTCCGAGAGCAATGGAAGAGTTCCGAAGCATTTTTAAAAGTCAGCAGAATTCCGAGAACAATAGAAGGGTACCAAAGCATGTTTAAACTTCAGCGGAATTCTGAGAACAATGGAAGAGTTCCGAAGCATTTTTAAACTTCAGCGGAATTCCGAGAACAATGGAAGAGTTCTGAAGCATTTTTAAACGTCAGCGGAATTTTGAAAACAATGGAAGATTTCCGAAGCATTTTTAAACGTCAGCGGAATTCTGCGAACACTGGAAGAGTTCCGAAGCATTTTTAAAAGTCAGCGGAATTCCGAGAACAATGGAAGAGTTGTGAAGCATTTTTAAGCATCAGTGGAATTCCGAGAACAATGGAAAAATTCCGAAGCATTTTTAAACTTCAAAACTTCGGCGGAATTCCGAGAACAATGGAAGAGTTCCGAAGCATTTTTAAAAGTCAGCGGAATTCCGAGAACAATGGAAGAGTTCCGAAGCATTTTTAAAAGTCAGCAGAATTCCGAGAACAATAGAAGGGTACCAAAGCATGTTTAAACTTCAGCGGAATACTGAGAACAATGTAAGCGTTCCGAAGCATTTTTAAACTTCACCGCAATTCCGAGAACAATGGAAGAGTTCCGAAGCATTTTTAAACGTCAGCGGAATTCCGAGAACAATGGAAGAGTTCTGAAGCATTTTTAAACGTCAGCGGAATTTTGAAAACAATGGAAGATTTCCAAAGCATTTTTAAACGTCAGCGGAATTCTGCGAACACTGGAAGAGTTCCGAAGCATTTTTAAACTTCAGCGGAATTTGGAGAACAATCGAAGAGTTCCGAAGCATTTTTAAAAGTCAGCGGAATTCCGAGAACAATGGAAGAGTTCTAAAGCATTTTTAAAAGTCAGCGGAATTCCGAGAACAATGGAAGAGTTGTGAAGCATTTTTAAAAGTCAGCGGAATTCCAAGAACAATGGAAGAGTTGTGAAGCATTTTTAAACGTCAGCGGAATTCCGAGAACAATGGAAGAGTTCTGAAGCCTTTTTAAATGTCAGCGGAATTCCGAGAACAATGGAAGAGTTCCGAAGTATTTTTAAATGTCAGCGGAATTCTGAGAACAATGGAAGAGTTCCGAATCATTTTTAAATGTCAGCGGAATTCCGAGAACAATAGAAGAGTTGTGAAGCATTTTTAAGCCTCAGCGGAATTCCGAGAACAATGGAAGAGTTCCGAAGCATTTTTAAACTTCAGCAGAATTCTGAGAACAATGGAAGAGTTCTGAAGCATTCTTAAACTTCAGCAGAATTCCGAGAACAATGGAACAGTTTTGAAGCAATTTTAAGCGTCAGCGGAATTCCGACAACAATGGAAGAGTTCCGAAGCATTTTTAAAAGTCAGCGGAATTCTGAGAACAATAGAAGAGTTGTGAAGCATTTTTAAGCGTCAGCGGAATTCCGAGAACAATGGAATAATTCCGAAGCATTTTTAAACTTCAAAACTTCAGAAGAATTCCGAGAACAATGGAAGAGTTCTGAAGCATTTTTAAACGTCAGCGTAATTTTGAAAACAATGGAAGATTTCCGAAGCATTTTTAAACGTCAGAGGAATTCTGCGAACACTGGAAGAGTTCCGAAGCATTTTTAAACTTCAGCGGAATTTGGAGAACAATCGAAGAGTTCCGAAGCATTTTTAAAAGTCATCAGAATTCCGAGAACAATGGAAGAGTTGTGAAGCATTTTTAAGCGTCAGCGGAATTCCGAGAGCAATGGAAGAGTTCCGAAGCATTTTTAAACTTCAGCAGAATTCTGAGAACAATGGAAGAGTTCCGAAGCATTCTTAAACTTCAGCGGAATTCCGAGAACATTGGAAGAGTTTCAAAGCATTTTTAAAAGTCAGCGGAATTCCGAGAACAATAGAAGAGTTGTGAAGCAATTTTAAGCGTCAGCGGAATTCCGAGAACAATGGAAGTGTTCCGAAGCATTTTTAAACGTCAGCGGAATTCCGAGAACGATGGAAGAATTCTGAAGCATTTTTAAAAGTCAGCGGAATTCTGAGAACAATAGAAGAGTTGTGAAGCATTTTTAAGCGTCAGCGGAATTCCGAGAACAATGGAAGAATTCCGAAGCATTTTTAAACTTCAAAACTTCAGTAGAATTCCGAGAACAATGGAAGAGTTCTGAAGCATTCTTAAACTTCAGCGGAATTCCGAGAACAAGGGAAGAGTTCCGAAGCATTTTTAAAAGTCAGCGGAATTCCGAGAACAATGGAAGAGTTCCGAAGCATTTTTAAAAGTCAGCAGAATTCCGAGAACAATAGAAGGGTACCAAAGCATGTTTAAACTTCAGCGGAATTCCGAGAACAATGGAAGAGTTCCGAAGCATTTTTAAACGTCAGCGGAATTCCGAGAACGATGGAAGAGTTCTGAAGCATTTTTAAAAGTCAGCGGAATTCTGAGAACAATAGAAGAGTTGTGAAGCATTTTTAAGCGTCAGCGGAATTCCGAGAACAATGGAAGAGTTCCGAAGCATTTTTAAACGTCAGCGGAATTCGGAGAACAATGGAAGAGTTCCGAAGCATTTTTAAAAGTCAGCAGAATTCCGAGAACAATAGAAGGGTACCAAAGCATTTTTAAACGTCAGCGTAATTTTGAAAACAATGGAAGATTTCCGAAGCATTTTTAAACGTCAGCGGAATTCTGCAAACACTGGAAGAGTTCCGAAGCATTTTTAAACTTCAGCGGAATTTGGAGAACAATCGAAGAGTTCCGAAGCATTTTTAAAAGTCAGCGGAATTCCGAGAACAATGGAAGAGTTGTGAAGCATTTTTAAGCGTCAGCGGAATTCCGGGAACAATGGAAGAGTTCCGAAGCATTTTTAAACTTCAGCAGAAATCTGAGAACAATGGAAGAGTTCCGAAGCATTCTTAAACTTCAGCAGAATTCCGAGGACAATGGAAGAGTTCCGAAGCATTTTTAAATGTCAGCGGAATTCCGAGAACAATAGAAGAGTTGTGAAGCATTTTTAAGCGTCAGCGGAATTCTGAGAACAATGGAAGAGTTCCGAAGCATTTTTAAACTTCAGCAGAATTCTGAGAACAATGGAAGAGTTCTGAAGCATTCTTAAACTTCAGCGGAATTCCGAGAACAATGGAACAGTTTTGAAGCAATTTTAAGCGTCAGCGGAATTCCGACAACAATGGAAGAGTTCCGAAGCATTTTTAAAAGTCAGCGGAATTCTGAAAACAATAGAAGAGTTGTGAAGCATTTTTAAGCGTCAGCGGAATTCCAAGAACAATGGAAGAATTCCGAAGCATTTTTAAACTTCAAAACTTCAAAAGAATTCCGAGAACAATGGAAGAGTTCTGAAGCATTTTTAAGCGTCAGCGTAATTTTGAAAACAATGGAAGATTTCCGAAGCATTTTTAAACGTCAGCGGAATTCTGCAAACACTGGAAGAGTTCCGAAGCATTTTTAAACTTCAGCGGAATTTGGAGAACAATCGAAGAGTTCCGAAGCATTTTTAAAAGTCAGCGGAATTTCGAGAACACTGGAAGAGTTCCGAAGCATTTTTAAACTTCAGCGGAATTTGGAGAACAATCGAAGAGTTCCGAAGCATTTTTAAAAGTCAGCGGAATTCCGAGAACAATGGAAGAGTTGTGAAGCATTTTTAAACGTCAGCAGAATACCAGAACAATGGAAGAGTTCCGAAGCATTTTTAAATGTCAGCGAAATTCTGAGAACAATGGAAGAGTTCTGAAGCATTTTTAAACGTCAGCGGATTTTGAAAACAATGGAAGATTTCCGAAGCATTTTTAAACGTCAGCGGAATTCTGTGAACACTGGAAGAGTTCCGAAGCATTTTTAAACTTCAGCGGAATTTGGAGAACAATCGAAGAGTTCCGAAGCAATTTTAAAAGTCAGCGGAATTCCGAGAACAATGGAAGAGTTGTGAAGCATTTTTAAACGTCAGTGGAATTCCAAGAACAAAGGAAGAGTTCCGAAGCATTTTTAAAAGTCAGCGGAATTCCGAGAACAATAGAAGAGTTGTGAAGCAATTTTAAGCGTCAGCGGAATTCCGAGAACAATGGAAGCGTTCAGAAGCATTTTTAAAAGTCAGCGGAATACCGAGAACAATGGAAGAGTTCCGAAGCATTTTTAAACTTCAGCAGAATTCCGAGAACAATGGAAGAGTTCTGAAGCATTTTTAAACGTCAGCGGAATTTTGAAAACAATGGAAGATTTCCGAAGCATTTTTAAACGTCAGCGGAATTCTGCGAACACTGGAAGAGTTCCGAAGCATTTTTAAACTTCAGCGGAATTTGGAGAACAATCGAAGAGTTCCGAAGCATTTTTAAAAGTCAGCGGAATTCCGAGAACAATGGAAGAGTTCTAAAGCATTTTTAAAAGTCAGCGGAATTCCGAGAACAATGGAAGAGTTGTGAAGCATTTTTAAAAGTCAGCGGAATTCCAAGAACAATGGAAGAGTTGTGAAGCATTTTTAAACGTCAGCGGAATTCCGAGAACAATGGAAGAGTTCTGAAGCCTTTTTAAATGTCAGCGGAATTCCGAGAACAATGGAAGAGTTCCGAAGCATTTTTAAATGTCAGCGGAATTCTGAGAACAATGGAAGAGTTCCGAATCATTTTTAAATGTCAGCGGAATTCCGAGAACAATAGAAGAGTTGTGAAGCATTTTTAAGCGTCAGCGGAATTCCGAGAACAATGGAAGAGTTCCGAAGCATTTTTAAACTTCAGCAGAATTCTGAGAACAATAGAAGAGTTGTGAAGCATTTTTAAATGTCAGCGGAATTCCGACAACAATGGAAGAGTTCCGAAGCATTTTTAAAAGTCAGCGGAATTCTGAGAACAATAGAAGAGTTGTGAAGCATTTTTAAGCGTCAGCGGAATTCCGAGAACAATGGAAGAATTCCGAAGCATTTTTAAACTTCAAAACTTCAGAAGAATTCCGAGAACAATGGAAGAGTTCTGAAGCATTTTTAAACGTCAGCGTAATTTTGAAAACAATGGAAGATTTCCGAAGCATTTTTAAACGTCAGAGGAATTCTGCGAACACTGGAAGAGTTCCGAAGCATTTTTAAACTTCAGCGGAATTTGGAGAACAATCGAAGAGTTCCAAAGCATTTTTAAAAGTCATCAGAATTCCGAGAACAATGGAAGAGTTGTGAAGCATTTTTAAGCGTCAGCGGAATTCCGAGAGCAATGGAAGAGTTCCGAAGCATTTTTAAACTTCAGCAGAATTCTGAGAACAATGGAAGAGTTCCGAAGCATTCTTAAACTTCAGCGGAATTCCGAGAACATTGCAAGAGTTTCAAAGCATTTTTAAAAGTCAGCGGAATTCCGAGAACAATAGAAGAGTTGTGAAGCAATTTTAAGCGTCAGCGGAATTCCGAGAACAATGGAAGTGTTCCGAAGCATTTTTAAACGTCAGCGGAATTCCGAGAACGATGGAAGAGTTCTGAAGCATTTTTAAAAGTCAGCGGAATTCTGAGAACAATAGAAGAGTTGTGAAGCATTTTTAAGCGTCAGCGGAATTCCAAGAACAATGGAAGAATTCCGAAGCATTTTTAAACTTCAAAACTTCAGTAGAATTCCGAGAACAATGGAAGAGTTCTGAAGCATTCTTAAACTTCAGCGGAATTCCGAGAACAATGGAAGAGTTCTGAAGCATTTTTAAAAGTCAGCGGAATACTGAGAACAATGGAAGAGTTCCGAAGCATTTTTAAAAGTCAGCAGAATTCCGAGAACAATAGAAGGGTACCAAAGCATGTTTAAACTTCAGCGGAATTCCGAGAACAATGGAAGAGTTCCGAAGCATTTTTAAAAGTCAGCGGAATTCTGAGAACAATAGAAGAGTTGTGAAGCATTTTTAAGCGTCAGCGGAATTCCGAGAACAATGGAAGAGTTCCGAAGCATTTTTAAAAGTCAGCGGAATTCGGAGAACAATGGAAGAGTTCCGAAGCATTTTTAAAAGTCAGCAGAATTCCGAGAACAATAGAAGGGTACCAAAGCATTTTTAAACGTCAGCGTAATTTTGAAAACAATGGAAGATTTCCGAAGCATTTTTAAACGTCAGCGGAATTCTGCAAACACTGGAAGAGTTCCGAAGCATTTTTAAACTTCAGCGGAATTTGGAGAACAATCGAAGAGTTCCGAAGCATTTTTAAAAGTCAGCGGAATTCCGAGAACAATGGAAGAGTTGTGAAGCATTTTTAAGCGTCAGCGGAATTCCGGGAACAATGGAAGAGTTCCGAAGCATTTTTAAACTTCAGCAGAATTCTGAGAACAATGGAAGAGTTCCGAAGCATTCTTAAACTTCAGCAGAATTCCGAGGACAATGGAAGAGTTCCGAAGCATTTTTAAATGTCAGCGGAATTCCGAGAACAATAGAAGAGTTGTGAAGCATTTTAAAGCGTCAGCGGAATTCTGAGAACAATGGAAGAGTTCCGAAGCATTTTTAAACTTCAGCAGAATTCTGAGAACAATGGAAGAGTTCTGAAGCATTCTTAAACTTCAGCGGAATTCCGAGAACAATGGAACAGTTTTGAAGCAATTTTAAGCGTCAGCGGAATTCCGACAACAATGGAAGAGTTCCGAAGCATTTTTAAAAGTCAGCGGAATTCTGAGAACAATAGAAGAGTTGTGAAGCATTTTTAAGCGTCAGCGGAATTCCAAGAACAATGGAAGAATTCCGAAGCATTTTTAAACTTCAAAACTTCAGAAGAATTCCGAGAACAATGGAAGAGTTCTGAAGCATTTTTAAGCGTCAGCGTAATTTTGAAAACAATGGAAGATTTCCGAAGCATTTTTAAACGTCAGCGGAATTCTGCAAACACTGGAAGAGTTCCGAAGCATTTTTAAACTTCAGCGGAATTTGGAGAACAATCGAAGAGTTCCGAAGCATTTTTAAAAGTCAGCGGAATTTCGAGAATACTGGAAGAGTTCCGAAGCATTTTTAAACTTCAGCGGAATTTGGAGAACAATCGAAGAGTTCCGAAGCATTTTTAAAAGTCAGCGGAATTCCGAGAACAATGGAAGAGTTGTGAAGCATTTTTAAACGTCAGCAGAATACCAGAACAATGGAAGAGTTCCGAAGCATTTTTAAATGTCAGCGGAATTCCGAGAACAATGGAAGAGTTCTGAAGCATTTTTAAACGTCAGCGGATTTTGAAAACAATGGAAGATTTCCGAAGCATTTTTAAACGTCAGCGGAATTCTGTGAACACTGGAAGAGTTCCGAAGCATTTTTAAACTTCAGCGGAATTTGGAGAACAATCGAAGAGTTCCGAAGCAATTTTAAAAGTCAGCGGAATTCCGAGAACAATGGAAGAGTTGTGAAGCATTTTTAAACGTCAGCAGAATACCAGAACAATGGAAGAGTTCCGAAGCATTTTTAAAAGTCAGCAGAATTCCGAGAACAATAGAAGGGTACCAAAGCATTTTTAAACGTCAGCGTAATTTTGAAAACAATGGAAGATTTCCGAAGCATTTTTAAACGTCAGCGGAATTCTGCAAACACTGGAAGAGTTCCGAAGCATTTTTAAACTTCAGCGGAATTTGGAGAACAATCGAAGAGTTCCGAAGCATTTTTAAAAGTCAGCGGAATTCCGAGAACAATGGAAGAGTTGTGAAGCATTTTTAAGCGTCAGCGGAATTCCGGGAACAATGGAAGAGTTCCGAAGCATTTTTAAACTTCAGCAGAATTCTGAGAACAATGGAAGAGTTCCGAAGCATTCTTAAACTTCAGCAGAATTCCGAGGACAATGGAAGAGTTCCGAAGCATTTTTAAATGTCAGCGGAATTCCGAGAACAATAGAAGAGTTGTGAAGCATTTTTAAGCGTCAGCGGAATTCTGAGAACAATGGAAGAGTTCCGAAGCATTTTTAAACTTCAGCAGAATTCTGAGAACAATGGAAGAGTTCTGAAGCATTCTTAAACTTCAGCGGAATTCCGAGAACAATGGAACAGTTTTGAAGCAATTTTAAGCGTCAGCGGAATTCCGACAACAATGGAAGAGTTCCGAAGCATTTTTAAAAGTCAGCGGAATTCTGAGAACAATAGAAGAGTTGTGAAGCATTTTTAAGCGTCAGCGGAATTCCAAGAACAATGGAAGAATTCCGAAGCATTTTTAAACTTCAAAACTTCAGAAGAATTCCGAGAACAATGGAAGAGTTCTGAAGCATTTTTAAGCGTCAGCGTAATTTTGAAAACAATGGAAGATTTCCGAAGCATTTTTAAACGTCAGCGGAATTCTGCAAACACTGGAAGAGTTCCGAAGCATTTTTAAACTTCAGCGGAATTTGGAGAACAATCGAAGAGTTCCGAAGCATTTTTAAAAGTCAGCGGAATTTCGAGAACACTGGAAGAGTTCCGAAGCATTTTTAAACTTCAGCGGAATTTGGAGAACAATCGAAGAGTTCCGAAGCATTTTTAAAAGTCAGCGGAATTCCGAGAACAATGGAAGAGTTGTGAAGCATTTTTAAACGTCAGCAGAATACCAGAACAATGGAAGAGTTCCGAAGCATTTTTAAATGTCAGCGAAATTCCGAGAACAATGGAAGAGTTCTGAAGCATTTTTAAACGTCAGCGGATTTTGAAAACAATGGAAGATTTCCGAAGCATTTTTAAACGTCAGCGGAATTCTGTGAACACTGGAAGAGTTCCGAAGCATTTTTAAACTTCAGCGGAATTTGGAGAACAATCGAAGAGTTCCGAAGCAATTTTAAAAGTCAGCGGAATTCCGAGAACAATGGAAGAGTTGTGAAGCATTTTTAAACGTCAGTGGAATTCCAAGAACAAAGGAAGAGTTCCGAAGCATTTTTAAAAGTCAGCGGAATTCCGAGAACAATAGAAGAGTTGTGAAGCAATTTTAAGCGTCAGCGGAATTCCGAGAACAATGGAAGCGTTCAGAAGCATTTTTAAAAGTCAGCGGAATACCGAGAACAATGGAAGAGTTCCGAAGCATTTTTAAACTTCAGCAGAATTCCGAGAACAATGGAAGAGTTCTGAAGCATTTTTAAACGTCAGCGGAATTTTGAAAACAATGGAAGATTTCCGAAGCATTTTTAAACGTCAGCGGAATTCTGCGAACACTGGAAGAGTTCCGAAGCATTTTTAAACTTCAGCGGAATTTGGAGAACAATCGAAGAGTTCCGAAGCATTTTTAAAAGTCAGCGGAATTCCGAGAACAATGGAAGAGTTCTAAAGCATTTTTAAAAGTCAGCGGAATTCCGAGAACAATGGAAGAGTTGTGAAGCATTTTTAAAAGTCAGCGGAATTCCAAGAACAATGGAAGAGTTGTGAAGCATTTTTAAACGTCAGCGGAATTCCGAGAACAATGGAAGAGTTCTGAAGCCTTTTTAAATGTCAGCGGAATTCCGAGAACAATGGAAGAGTTCCGAAGCATTTTTAAATGTCAGCGGAATTCTGAGAACAATGGAAGAGTTCCGAATCATTTTTAAATGTCAGCGGAATTCCGAGAACAATAGAAGAGTTGTGAAGCATTTTTAAGCGTCAGCGGAATTCCGAGAACAATGGAAGAGTTCCGAAGCATTTTTAAACTTCAGCAGAATTCTGAGAACAATGGAAGAGTTCTGAAGCATTCTTAAACTTCAGCGGAATTCCGAGAACAATGGAACAGTTTTGAAGCAATTTTAAGCGTCAGCGGAATTCCGACAACAATGGAAGAGTTCCGAAGCATTTTTAAAAGTCAGCGGAATTCTGAGAACAATAGAAGAGTTGTGAAGCATTTTTAAGCGTCAGCGGAATTCCGAGAACAATGGAAGAATTCCGAAGCATTTTTAAACTTCAAAACTTCAGAAGAATTCCGAGAACAATGGAAGAGTTCTGAAGCATTTTTAAACGTCAGCGTAATTTTGAAAACAATGGAAGATTTCCGAAGCATTTTTAAACGTCAGAGGAATTCTGCGAACACTGGAAGAGTTCCGAAGCATTTTTAAACTTCAGCGGAATTTGGAGAACAATCGAAGAGTTCCAAAGCATTTTTAAAAGTCATCAGAATTCCGAGAACAATGGAAGAGTTGTGAAGCATTTTTAAGCGTCAGCGGAATTCCGAGAGCAATGGAAGAGTTCCGAAGCATTTTTAAACTTCAGCAGAATTCTGAGAACAATGGAAGAGTTCCGAAGCATTCTTAAACTTCAGCGGAATTCCGAGAACATTGCAAGAGTTTCAAAGCATTTTTAAAAGTCAGCGGAATTCCGAGAACAATAGAAGAGTTGTGAAGCAATTTTAAGCGTCAGCGGAATTCCGAGAACAATGGAAGTGTTCCGAAGCATTTTTAAACGTCAGCGGAATTCCGAGAACGATGGAAGAGTTCTGAAGCATTTTTAAAAGTCAGCGGAATTCTGAGAACAATAGAAGAGTTGTGAAGCATTTTTAAGCGTCAGCGGAATTCCAAGAACAATGGAAGAATTCCGAAGCATTTTTAAACTTCAAAACTTCAGTAGAATTCCGAGAACAATGGAAGAGTTCTGAAGCATTCTTAAACTTCAGCGGAATTCCGAGAACAATGGAAGAGTTCTGAAGCATTTTTAAAAGTCAGCGGAATACTGAGAACAATGGAAGAGTTCCGAAGCATTTTTAAAAGTCAGCAGAATTCCGAGAACAATAGAAGGGTACCAAAGCATGTTTAAACTTCAGCGGAATTCCGAGAACAATGGAAGAGTTCCGAAGCATTTTTAAAAGTCAGCGGAATTCTGAGAACAATAGAAGAGTTGTGAAGCATTTTTAAGCGTCAGCGGAATTCCGAGAACAATGGAAGAGTTCCGAAGCATTTTTAAAAGTCAGCGGAATTCGGAGAACAATGGAAGAGTTCCGAAGCATTTTTAAAAGTCAGCAGAATTCCGAGAACAATAGAAGGGTACCAAAGCATTTTTAAACGTCAGCGTAATTTTGAAAACAATGGAAGATTTCCGAAGCATTTTTAAACGTCAGCGGAATTCTGCAAACACTGGAAGAGTTCCGAAGCATTTTTAAACTTCAGCGGAATTTGGAGAACAATCGAAGAGTTCCGAAGCATTTTTAAAAGTCAGCGGAATTCCGAGAACAATGGAAGAGTTGTGAAGCATTTTTAAGCGTCAGCGGAATTCCGGGAACAATGGAAGAGTTCCGAAGCATTTTTAAACTTCAGCAGAATTCTGAGAACAATGGAAGAGTTCCGAAGCATTCTTAAACTTCAGCAGAATTCCGAGGACAATGGAAGAGTTCCGAAGCATTTTTAAATGTCAGCGGAATTCCGAGAACAATAGAAGAGTTGTGAAGCATTTTAAAGCGTCAGCGGAATTCTGAGAACAATGGAAGAGTTCCGAAGCATTTTTAAACTTCAGCAGAATTCTGAGAACAATGGAAGAGTTCTGAAGCATTCTTAAACTTCAGCGGAATTCCGAGAACAATGGAACAGTTTTGAAGCAATTTTAAGCGTCAGCGGAATTCCGACAACAATGGAAGAGTTCCGAAGCATTTTTAAAAGTCAGCGGAATTCTGAGAACAATAGAAGAGTTGTGAAGCATTTTTAAGCGTCAGCGGAATTCCAAGAACAATGGAAGAATTCCGAAGCATTTTTAAACTTCAAAACTTCAGAAGAATTCCGAGAACAATGGAAGAGTTCTGAAGCATTTTTAAGCGTCAGCGTAATTTTGAAAACAATGGAAGATTTCCGAAGCATTTTTAAACGTCAGCGGAATTCTGCAAACACTGGAAGAGTTCCGAAGCATTTTTAAACTTCAGCGGAATTTGGAGAACAATCGAAGAGTTCCGAAGCATTTTTAAAAGTCAGCGGAATTTCGAGAATACTGGAAGAGTTCCGAAGCATTTTTAAACTTCAGCGGAATTTGGAGAACAATCGAAGAGTTCCGAAGCATTTTTAAAAGTCAGCGGAATTCCGAGAACAATGGAAGAGTTGTGAAGCATTTTTAAACGTCAGCAGAATACCAGAACAATGGAAGAGTTCCGAAGCATTTTTAAATGTCAGCGGAATTCCGAGAACAATGGAAGAGTTCTGAAGCATTTTTAAACGTCAGCGGATTTTGAAAACAATGGAAGATTTCCGAAGCATTTTTAAACGTCAGCGGAATTCTGTGAACACTGGAAGAGTTCCGAAGCATTTTTAAACTTCAGCGGAATTTGGAGAACAATCGAAGAGTTCCGAAGCAATTTTAAAAGTCAGCGGAATTCCGAGAACAATGGAAGAGTTGTGAAGCATTTTTAAACGTCAGCAGAATACCAGAACAATGGAAGAGTTCCGAAGCATTTTTAAAAGTCAGCAGAATTCCGAGAACAATAGAAGGGTACCAAAGCATTTTTAAACGTCAGCGTAATTTTGAAAACAATGGAAGATTTCCGAAGCATTTTTAAACGTCAGCGGAATTCTGCAAACACTGGAAGAGTTCCGAAGCATTTTTAAACTTCAGCGGAATTTGGAGAACAATCGAAGAGTTCCGAAGCATTTTTAAAAGTCAGCGGAATTCCGAGAACAATGGAAGAGTTGTGAAGCATTTTTAAGCGTCAGCGGAATTCCGGGAACAATGGAAGAGTTCCGAAGCATTTTTAAACTTCAGCAGAATTCTGAGAACAATGGAAGAGTTCCGAAGCATTCTTAAACTTCAGCAGAATTCCGAGGACAATGGAAGAGTTCCGAAGCATTTTTAAATGTCAGCGGAATTCCGAGAACAATAGAAGAGTTGTGAAGCATTTTTAAGCGTCAGCGGAATTCTGAGAACAATGGAAGAGTTCCGAAGCATTTTTAAACTTCAGCAGAATTCTGAGAACAATGGAAGAGTTCTGAAGCATTCTTAAACTTCAGCGGAATTCCGAGAACAATGGAACAGTTTTGAAGCAATTTTAAGCGTCAGCGGAATTCCGACAACAATGGAAGAGTTCCGAAGCATTTTTAAAAGTCAGCGGAATTCTGAGAACAATAGAAGAGTTGTGAAGCATTTTTAAGCGTCAGCGGAATTCCAAGAACAATGGAAGAATTCCGAAGCATTTTTAAACTTCAAAACTTCAGAAGAATTCCGAGAACAATGGAAGAGTTCTGAAGCATTTTTAAGCGTCAGCGTAATTTTGAAAACAATGGAAGATTTCCGAAGCATTTTTAAACGTCAGCGGAATTCTGCAAACACTGGAAGAGTTCCGAAGCATTTTTAAACTTCAGCGGAATTTGGAGAACAATCGAAGAGTTCCGAAGCATTTTTAAAAGTCAGCGGAATTTCGAGAACACTGGAAGAGTTCCGAAGCATTTTTAAACTTCAGCGGAATTTGGAGAACAATCGAAGAGTTCCGAAGCATTTTTAAAAGTCAGCGGAATTCCGAGAACAATGGAAGAGTTGTGAAGCATTTTTAAACGTCAGCAGAATACCAGAACAATGGAAGAGTTCCGAAGCATTTTTAAATGTCAGCGAAATTCCGAGAACAATGGAAGAGTTCTGAAGCATTTTTAAACGTCAGCGGATTTTGAAAACAATGGAAGATTTCCGAAGCATTTTTAAACGTCAGCGGAATTCTGTGAACACTGGAAGAGTTCCGAAGCATTTTTAAACTTCAGCGGAATTTGGAGAACAATCGAAGAGTTCCGAAGCAATTTTAAAAGTCAGCGGAATTCCGAGAACAATGGAAGAGTTGTGAAGCATTTTTAAACGTCAGTGGAATTCCAAGAACAAAGGAAGAGTTCCGAAGCATTTTTAAAAGTCAGCGGAATTCCGAGAACAATAGAAGAGTTGTGAAGCAATTTTAAGCGTCAGCGGAATTCCGAGAACAATGGAAGCGTTCAGAAGCATTTTTAAAAGTCAGCGGAATACCGAGAACAATGGAAGAGTTCCGAAGCATTTTTAAACTTCAGCAGAATTCCGAGAACAATGGAAGAGTTCTGAAGCATTTTTAAACGTCAGCGGAATTTTGAAAACAATGGAAGATTTCCGAAGCATTTTTAAACGTCAGCGGAATTCTGCGAACACTGGAAGAGTTCCGAAGCATTTTTAAACTTCAGCGGAATTTGGAGAACAATCGAAGAGTTCCGAAGCATTTTTAAAAGTCAGCGGAATTCCGAGAACAATGGAAGAGTTCTAAAGCATTTTTAAAAGTCAGCGGAATTCCGAGAACAATGGAAGAGTTGTGAAGCATTTTTAAAAGTCAGCGGAATTCCAAGAACAATGGAAGAGTTGTGAAGCATTTTTAAACGTCAGCGGAATTCCGAGAACAATGGAAGAGTTCTGAAGCCTTTTTAAATGTCAGCGGAATTCCGAGAACAATGGAAGAGTTCCGAAGCATTTTTAAATGTCAGCGGAATTCTGAGAACAATGGAAGAGTTCCGAATCATTTTTAAATGTCAGCGGAATTCCGAGAACAATAGAAGAGTTGTGAAGCATTTTTAAGCGTCAGCGGAATTCCGAGAACAATGGAAGAGTTCCGAAGCATTTTTAAACTTCAGCAGAATTCTGAGAACAATAGAAGAGTTGTGAAGCATTTTTAAATGTCAGCGGAATTCCGACAACAATGGAAGAGTTCCGAAGCATTTTTAAAAGTCAGCGGAATTCTGAGAACAATAGAAGAGTTGTGAAGCATTTTTAAGCGTCAGCGGAATTCCGAGAACAATGGAAGAATTCCGAAGCATTTTTAAACTTCAAAACTTCAGAAGAATTCCGAGAACAATGGAAGAGTTCTGAAGCATTTTTAAACGTCAGCGTAATTTTGAAAACAATGGAAGATTTCCGAAGCATTTTTAAACGTCAGAGGAATTCTGCGAACACTGGAAGAGTTCCGAAGCATTTTTAAACTTCAGCGGAATTTGGAGAACAATCGAAGAGTTCCAAAGCATTTTTAAAAGTCATCAGAATTCCGAGAACAATGGAAGAGTTGTGAAGCATTTTTAAGCGTCAGCGGAATTCCGAGAGCAATGGAAGAGTTCCGAAGCATTTTTAAACTTCAGCAGAATTCTGAGAACAATGGAAGAGTTCCGAAGCATTCTTAAACTTCAGCGGAATTCCGAGAACATTGCAAGAGTTTCAAAGCATTTTTAAAAGTCAGCGGAATTCCGAGAACAATAGAAGAGTTGTGAAGCAATTTTAAGCGTCAGCGGAATTCCGAGAACAATGGAAGTGTTCCGAAGCATTTTTAAACGTCAGCGGAATTCCGAGAACGATGGAAGAGTTCTGAAGCATTTTTAAAAGTCAGCGGAATTCTGAGAACAATAGAAGAGTTGTGAAGCATTTTTAAGCGTCAGCGGAATTCCAAGAACAATGGAAGAATTCCGAAGCATTTTTAAACTTCAAAACTTCAGTAGAATTCCGAGAACAATGGAAGAGTTCTGAAGCATTCTTAAACTTCAGCGGAATTCCGAGAACAATGGAAGAGTTCTGAAGCATTTTTAAAAGTCAGCGGAATACTGAGAACAATGGAAGAGTTCCGAAGCATTTTTAAAAGTCAGCAGAATTCCGAGAACAATAGAAGGGTACCAAAGCATGTTTAAACTTCAGCGGAATTCCGAGAACAATGGAAGAGTTCCGAAGCATTTTTAAAAGTCAGCGGAATTCTGAGAACAATAGAAGAGTTGTGAAGCATTTTTAAGCGTCAGCGGAATTCCGAGAACAATGGAAGAGTTCCGAAGCATTTTTAAAAGTCAGCGGAATTCGGAGAACAATGGAAGAGTTCCGAAGCATTTTTAAAAGTCAGCAGAATTCCGAGAACAATAGAAGGGTACCAAAGCATTTTTAAACGTCAGCGTAATTTTGAAAACAATGGAAGATTTCCGAAGCATTTTTAAACGTCAGCGGAATTCTGCAAACACTGGAAGAGTTCCGAAGCATTTTTAAACTTCAGCGGAATTTGGAGAACAATCGAAGAGTTCCGAAGCATTTTTAAAAGTCAGCGGAATTCCGAGAACAATGGAAGAGTTGTGAAGCATTTTTAAGCGTCAGCGGAATTCCGGGAACAATGGAAGAGTTCCGAAGCATTTTTAAACTTCAGCAGAATTCTGAGAACAATGGAAGAGTTCCGAAGCATTCTTAAACTTCAGCAGAATTCCGAGGACAATGGAAGAGTTCCGAAGCATTTTTAAATGTCAGCGGAATTCCGAGAACAATAGAAGAGTTGTGAAGCATTTTAAAGCGTCAGCGGAATTCTGAGAACAATGGAAGAGTTCCGAAGCATTTTTAAACTTCAGCAGAATTCTGAGAACAATGGAAGAGTTCTGAAGCATTCTTAAACTTCAGCGGAATTCCGAGAACAATGGAACAGTTTTGAAGCAATTTTAAGCGTCAGCGGAATTCCGACAACAATGGAAGAGTTCCGAAGCATTTTTAAAAGTCAGCGGAATTCTGAGAACAATAGAAGAGTTGTGAAGCATTTTTAAGCGTCAGCGGAATTCCAAGAACAATGGAAGAATTCCGAAGCATTTTTAAACTTCAAAACTTCAGAAGAATTCCGAGAACAATGGAAGAGTTCTGAAGCATTTTTAAGCGTCAGCGTAATTTTGAAAACAATGGAAGATTTCCGAAGCATTTTTAAACGTCAGCGGAATTCTGCAAACACTGGAAGAGTTCCGAAGCATTTTTAAACTTCAGCGGAATTTGGAGAACAATCGAAGAGTTCCGAAGCATTTTTAAAAGTCAGCGGAATTTCGAGAATACTGGAAGAGTTCCGAAGCATTTTTAAACTTCAGCGGAATTTGGAGAACAATCGAAGAGTTCCGAAGCATTTTTAAAAGTCAGCGGAATTCCGAGAACAATGGAAGAGTTGTGAAGCATTTTTAAACGTCAGCAGAATACCAGAACAATGGAAGAGTTCCGAAGCATTTTTAAATGTCAGCGGAATTCCGAGAACAATGGAAGAGTTCTGAAGCATTTTTAAACGTCAGCGGATTTTGAAAACAATGGAAGATTTCCGAAGCATTTTTAAACGTCAGCGGAATTCTGTGAACACTGGAAGAGTTCCGAAGCATTTTTAAACTTCAGCGGAATTTGGAGAACAATCGAAGAGTTCCGAAGCAATTTTAAAAGTCAGCGGAATTCCGAGAACAATGGAAGAGTTGTGAAGCATTTTTAAACGTCAGCAGAATACCAGAACAATGGAAGAGTTCCGAAGCATTTTTAAAAGTCAGCAGAATTCCGAGAACAATAGAAGGGTACCAAAGCATTTTTAAACGTCAGCGTAATTTTGAAAACAATGGAAGATTTCCGAAGCATTTTTAAACGTCAGCGGAATTCTGCAAACACTGGAAGAGTTCCGAAGCATTTTTAAACTTCAGCGGAATTTGGAGAACAATCGAAGAGTTCCGAAGCATTTTTAAAAGTCAGCGGAATTCCGAGAACAATGGAAGAGTTGTGAAGCATTTTTAAGCGTCAGCGGAATTCCGGGAACAATGGAAGAGTTCCGAAGCATTTTTAAACTTCAGCAGAATTCTGAGAACAATGGAAGAGTTCCGAAGCATTCTTAAACTTCAGCAGAATTCCGAGGACAATGGAAGAGTTCCGAAGCATTTTTAAATGTCAGCGGAATTCCGAGAACAATAGAAGAGTTGTGAAGCATTTTTAAGCGTCAGCGGAATTCTGAGAACAATGGAAGAGTTCCGAAGCATTTTTAAACTTCAGCAGAATTCTGAGAACAATGGAAGAGTTCTGAAGCATTCTTAAACTTCAGCGGAATTCCGAGAACAATGGAACAGTTTTGAAGCAATTTTAAGCGTCAGCGGAATTCCGACAACAATGGAAGAGTTCCGAAGCATTTTTAAAAGTCAGCGGAATTCTGAGAACAATAGAAGAGTTGTGAAGCATTTTTAAGCGTCAGCGGAATTCCAAGAACAATGGAAGAATTCCGAAGCATTTTTAAACTTCAAAACTTCAGAAGAATTCCGAGAACAATGGAAGAGTTCTGAAGCATTTTTAAGCGTCAGCGTAATTTTGAAAACAATGGAAGATTTCCGAAGCATTTTTAAACGTCAGCGGAATTCTGCAAACACTGGAAGAGTTCCGAAGCATTTTTAAACTTCAGCGGAATTTGGAGAACAATCGAAGAGTTCCGAAGCATTTTTAAAAGTCAGCGGAATTTCGAGAACACTGGAAGAGTTCCGAAGCATTTTTAAACTTCAGCGGAATTTGGAGAACAATCGAAGAGTTCCGAAGCATTTTTAAAAGTCAGCGGAATTCCGAGAACAATGGAAGAGTTGTGAAGCATTTTTAAACGTCAGCAGAATACCAGAACAATGGAAGAGTTCCGAAGCATTTTTAAATGTCAGCGGAATTCCGAGAACAATGGAAGAGTTCTGAAGCATTTTTAAACGTCAGCGGATTTTGAAAACAATGGAAGATTTCCGAAGCATTTTTAAACGTCAGCGGAATTCTGTGAACACTGGAAGAGTTCCGAAGCATTTTTAAACTTCAGCGGAATTTGGAGAACAATCGAAGAGTTCCGAAGCAATTTTAAAAGTCAGCGGAATTCCGAGAACAATGGAAGAGTTGTGAAGCATTTTTAAACGTCAGTGGAATTCCAAGAACAAAGGAAGAGTTCCGAAGCATTTTTAAAAGTCAGCGGAATTCCGAGAACAATAGAAGAGTTGTGAAGCAATTTTAAGCGTCAGCGGAATTCCGAGAACAATGGAAGCGTTCAGAAGCATTTTTAAAAGTCAGCGGAATACCGAGAACAATGGAAGAGTTCTGAAGCATTCTTAAACTTCAGCGGAATTCCGAGAACAATCGAACAGTTTTGAAGCAATTTTAAGCGTCAGCGGAATTCCGACAACAATGGAAGAGTTCCGAAGCATTTTTAAAAGTCAGCGGAATTCTGAGAACAATAGAAGAGTTGTGAAGCATTTTTAAGCGTCAGCGGAATTCCAAGAACAATGGAAGAATTCCGAAGCATTTTTAAACTTCAAAACTTCAGAAGAATTCCGAGAACAATGGAAGAGTTCTGAAGCATTTTTAAGCGTCAGCGTAATTTTGAAAACAATGGAAGATTTCCGAAGCATTTTTAAACGTCAGCGGAATTCTGCAAACACTGGAAGAGTTCCGAAGCATTTTTAAACTTCAGCGGAATTTGGAGAACAATCGAAGAGTTCCGAAGCATTTTTAAAAGTCAGCGGAATTTCGAGAGCACTGGAAGAGTTCCGAAGCATTTTTAAACTTCAGCGGAATTTGGAGAACAATCGAAGAGTTCCGAAGCATTTTTAAAAGTCAGCGGAATTCCGAGAACAATGGAAGAGTTGTGAAGCATTTTTAAACGTCAGCAGAATACCAGAACAATGGAAGAGTTCCGAAGCATTTTTAAATGTCAGCGGAATTCCGAGAACAATGGAAGAGTTCTGAAGCATTTTTAAACGTCAGCGGATTTTGAAAACAATGGAAGATTTCCGAAGCATTTTTAAACGTCAGCGGAATTCTGTGAACACTGGAAGAGTTCCGAAGCATTTTTAAACTTCAGCGGAATTTGGAGAACAATCGAAGAGTTCCGAAGCAATTTTAAAAGTCAGCGGAATTCCGAGAACAATAGAAGAGTTGTGAAGCAATTTTAAGCGTCAGCGGAATTCCGAGAACAATGGAAGCGTTCAGAAGCATTTTTAAAAGTCAGCGGAATACCGAGAACAATGGAAGAGTTCCGAAGCATTTTTAAACTTCAGCAGAATTCCGAGAACAATGGAAGAGTTCTGAAGCATTTTTAAACGTCAGCGGAATTTTGAAAACAATGGAAGATTTCCGAAGCATTTTTAAACGTCAGCGGAATTCTGCGAACACTGGAAGAGTTCCGAAGCATTTTTAAACTTCAGCGGAATTTGGAGAACAATCGAAGAGTTCCGAAGCATTTTTAAAAGTCAGCGGAATTCCGAGAACAATGGAAGAGTTCTAAAGCATTTTTAAAAGTCAGCGGAATTCCGAGAACAATGGAAGAGTTGTGAAGCATTTTTAAAAGTCAGCGGAATTCCAAGAACAATGGAAGAGTTGTGAAGCATTTTTAAACGTCAGCGGAATTCCGAGAACAATGGAAGAGTTCTGAAGCCTTTTTAAATGTCAGCGGAATTCCGAGAACAATGGAAGAGTTCCGAAGCATTTTTAAATGTCAGCGGAATTCTGAGAACAATGGAAGAGTTCCGAATCATTTTTAAATGTCAGCGGAATTCCGAGAACAATAGAAGAGTTGTGAAGCATTTTTAAGCGTCAGCGGAATTCCGAGAACAATGGAAGAGTTCCGAAGCATTTTTAAACTTCAGCAGAATTCTGAGAACAATGGAAGAGTTCTGAAGCATTCTTAAACTTCAGCGGAATTCCGAGAACAATGGAACAGTTTTGAAGCAATTTTAAGCGTCAGCGGAATTCCGACAACAATGGAAGAGTTCCGAAGCATTTTTAAAAGTCAGCGGAATTCTGAGAACAATAGAAGAGTTGTGAAGCATTTTTAAGCGTCAGCGGAATTCCGAGAAGAATGGAAGAATTCCGAAGCATTTTTAAACTTCAAAACTTCAGAAGAATTCCGAGAACAATGGAAGAGTTCTGAAGCATTTTTAAACGTCAGCGTAATTTTGAAAACAATGGAAGATTTCCGAAGCATTTTTAAACGTCAGAGGAATTCTGCGAACACTGGAAGAGTTCCGAAGCATTTTTAAACTTCAGCGGAATTTGGAGAACAATCGAAGAGTTCCAAAGCATTTTTAAAAGTCATCAGAATTCCGAGAGCAATGGAAGAGTTCCGAAGCATTTTTAAACTTCAGCAGAATTCTGAGAACAATGGAAGAGTTCCGAAGCATTCTTAAACTTCAGCGGAATTCCGAGAACATTGGAAGAGTTTCAAAGCATTTTTAAAAGTCAGCGGAATTCCGAGAACAATAGAAGAGTTGTGAAGCAATTTTAAGCGTCAGCGGAATTCCGAGAACAATGGAAGTGTTCCGAAGCATTTTTAAACGTCAGCGGAATTCCGAGAACGATGGAAGAGTTCTGAAGCATTTTTAAAAGTCAGCGGAATTCTGAGAACAATAGAAGAGTTGTGAAGCATTTTTAAGCGTCAGCGGAATTCCGAGAACAATGGAAGAATTCCGAAGCATTTTTAAACTTCAAAACTTCAGTAGAATTCCGAGAACAATGGAAGAGTTCTGAAGCATTCTTAAACTTCAGCGGAATTCCGAGAACAATGGAAGAGTTCTGAAGCATTTTTAAAAGTCAGCGGAATTCCGAGAACAATGGAAGAGTTCTGAAGCATTTTTAAAAGTCAGCAGAATTCCGAGAACAATAGAAGGGTACCAAAGCATGTTTAAACTTCAGCGGAATTCCGAGAACAATGGAAGAGTTCCGAAGCATTTTTAAACGTCAGCGGAATTCCGAGAACGATGGAAGAGTTGTGAAGCATTTTTAAAAGTCAGCGGAATTCTGAGAACAATAGAAGAGTTGTGAATCATTTTTAAGCGTCAGCGGAATTCCGAGAACAATGGAAGAGTTCCGAAGCATTTTTAAAAGTCAGCGGAATTCGGAGAACAATGGAAGAGTTCCGAAGCATTTTTAAAAGTCAGCAGAATTCCGAGAACAATAGAAGGGTACCAAAGCATTTTTAAACGTCAGCGTAATTTTGAAAACAATGGAAGATTTCCGAAGCATTTTTAAACGTCAGCGGAATTCTGCGAACACTGGAAGAGTTCCGAAGCATTTTTAAACTTCAGCGGAATTTGGAGAACAATCGAAGAGTTCCGAAGCATTTTTAAAAGTCAGCGGAATTCCAAGAACAATGGAAGAGTTGTGAAGCATTTTTAAGCGTCAGCGGAATTCCGGGAACAATGGAAGAGTTCCGAAGCATTTTTAAACTTCAGCAGAATTCTGAGAACAATGGAAGAGTTCCGAAGCATTCTTAAACTTCAGCGGAATTCCGAGGACAATGGAAGAGTTCCGAAGCATTTTTAAATGTCAGCGGAATTCCGAGAACAATAGAAGAGTTGTGAAGCATTTTTAAGCGTCAGCAGAATTCTGAGAACAATGGAAGAGTTCTGAAGCATTCTTAAACTTCAGCGGAATTCCGAGAACAATGGAACAGTTTTGAAGCAATTTTAAGCGTCAGCGGAATTCCGACAACAATGGAAGAGTTCCGAAGCATTTTTAAAAGTCAGCGGAATTCTGAGAACAATAGAAGAGTTGTGAAGCATTTTTAAGCGTCAGCGGAATTCCAAGAACAATGGAAGAATTCCGAAGCATTTTTAAACTTCAAAACTTCAGAAGAATTCCGAGAACAATGGAAGAGTTCTGAAGCATTTTTAAGCGTCAGCGTAATTTTGAAAACAATGGAAGATTTCCGAAGCATTTTTAAACGTCAGCGGAATTCTGCAAACACTGGAAGAGTTCCGAAGCATTTTTAAACTTCAGCAGAATTCCTGGATCAATGGAAGAGTTCCGAAGCATTTTTAAAAGTCAGCAGAATTCCGAGAACAATAGAAGGGTACCAAAGCATGTTTAAACTTCAGCGGAATTCTGAGAACAATGTAAGAGTTCCGAAGCATTTTTAAACATCAGCGGAATTCCGAGAACAATGGAAGAGTTCTGAAGCATTTTTAAACATCAGCGGAATTTTGAAAACAATGGAAGATTTCCGAAGCATTTTTAAACGTCAGCGGAATTCTGCGAACACTGGAAGAGTTCCGAAGCATTTTTAAACTTCAGCGGAATTTGGAGAACAATCGAAGAGTTCCGAAGCATTTTTAAAAGTCAGCGGAATTCCGAGAACAATGGAAGAGTTGTGAAGCATTTTTAAACGTCAGCGGAATTCTGAGAACAATGGAAGAGTTCCAAAGCATTTTTAAACGTCAGCGGAATTCCGAGAACAATGGAAGAGTTCTGAAGCCTTTTTAAATGTCAGCGGAATTCCGAGAACACTGGAAGAGTTCCGAAGCATACTTAAACTTCAGCGGAATTCCGAGAACAATGGAAGAGTTCCAAAGCATTTTTAAAAGTCATCAGAATTCCGAGAACAATGGAAGAGTTGTGAAGCATTTTTAAGCGTCAGCGGAATTCCGAGAGCAATGGAAGAGTTCCGAAGCATTTTTAAACTTCAGCAGAATTCTGAGAACAATGGAAGAGTTCCGAAGCATTCTTAAACTTCAGCGGAATTCCGAGAACAATAGAAGAGTTGTGAAGCAATTTTAAGCGTCAGCGGAATTCCGAGAACAATGGAAGTGTTCCGAAGCATTTTTAAACGTCAGCGGAATTCCGAGAACGATGGAAGAATTCCGAAGCATTTTTAAACTTCAAAACTTCAGTAGAATTCCGAGAACAATGGAAGAGTTCTGAAGCATTCTTAAACTTCAGCGGAATTCCGAGAACAATGGAAGAGTTCCGAAGCATTTTTAAAAGTCAGCGGAATTCCGAGAACAATGGAAGAGTTCCGAAGCATTTTTAAAAGTCAGCAGAATTCCGAGAACAATAGAAGGGTACCAAAGCATGTTTAAACTTCAGCGGAATTCCAAGAACAATGGAAGAGTTCCGAAGCATTTTTAAACGTCAGCGGAATTCCGAGAACGATGGAAGAGTTGTGAAGCATTTTTAAAAGTCAGCGGAATTCTGAGAACAATAGGAGAGTTGTGAATCATTTTTAAGCGTCAGCGGAATTCCGAGAACAATGGAAGAGTTCCAAAGCATTTTTAAAAGTCAGCGGAATTCGGAGAACAATGGAAGAGTTCCGAAGCATTTTTAAAAGTCAGCAGAATTCCGAGAACAATAGAAGGGTACCAAAGCATTTTTAAACGTCAGCGTAATTTTGAAAACAATGGAAGATTTCCGAAGCATTTTTAAACGTCAGCGGAATTCTGCGAACACTGGAAGAGTTCCGAAGCATTTTTAAACTTCAGCGGAATTTGGAGAACAATCGAAGAGTTCCGAAGCATTTTTAAAAGTCAGCGGAATTCCGAGAACAATGGAAGAGTTGTGAAGCATTTTTAAGCGTCAGCGGAATTCCGGGAACAATGGAAGAGTTCCGAAGCATTTTTAAACTTCAGCAGAATTCTGAGAACAATGGAAGAGTTCCGAAGCATTCTTAAACTTCAGCGGAATTCCGAGGACAATGGAAGAGTTCCAAAGCATTTTTAAATGTCAGCGGAATTCCGAGAACAATAGAAGAGTTGTGAAGCATTTTTAAGCGTCAGCGGAATTCTGAGAACAATGGAAGAGTTCCGAAGCATTTTTAAACTTCAGCAGAATTCTGAGAACAATGGAAGAGTTCTGAAGCATTCTTAAACTTCAGCGGAATTCCGAGAACAATCGAACAGTTTTGAAGCAATTTTAAGCGTCAGCGGAATTCCGACAACAATGGAAGAGTTCCGAAGCATTTTTAAAAGTCAGAGGAATTCTGAGAACAATAGAAGAGTTGTGAAGCATTTTTAAGCGTCAGCGGAATTCCAAGAACAATGGAAGAATTCCGAAGCATTTTTAAACTTCAAAACTTCAGAAGAATTCGGAGAACAATGGAAGAGTTCTGAAGCATTTTTAAGCGTCAGCGTAATTTTGAAAACAATGGAAGATTTCCGAAGCATTTTTAAACGTCAGCGGAATTCTGCAAACACTGGAAGAGTTGCGAAGCATTTTTAAACTTCAGCGGAATTTGGAGAACAATCGAAGAGTTCCGAAGCATTTTTAAAAGTCAGCGGAATTTCGAGAACACTGGAAGAGTTCCGAAGCATTTTTAAACTTCAGCGGAATTTGGAGAACAATCGAAGAGTTCCGAATCATTTTTAAAAGTCAGCGGAATTCCGAGAACAATGGAAGAGTTGTGAAGCATTTTTAAACGTCAGCAGAATACCAGAACAATGGAAGAGTTCCGAAGCATTTTTAAATGTCAGCGGAATTCCGAGAACAATGGAAGAGTTCTGAAGCATTTTTAAACGTCAGCGGATTTTGAAAACAATGGAAGATTTCCGAAGCATTTTTAAACGTCAGCGGAATTCTGTGAACACTGGAAGAGTTCCGAAGCATTTTTAAACTTCAGCGGAATTTGGAGAACAATCGAAGAGTTCCGAAGCAATTTTAAAAGTCAGCGGAATTCCGAGAAGAATGGAAGAGTTGTGAAGCATTTTTAAACGTCAGTGGAATTCCAAGAACAAAGGAAGAGTTCCGAAGCATTTTTAAACGTCAGCGGAATTCCGAGAACAATGGAAGAGTTCTGAAGGCTTTTTAAATGTCAGCGGAATTCCGAGAACAATGGAAGAGTTCCGAAGCATTTTTAAATGTCAGCGGAATTCTGAGAACAATTGAAGAGTTCCGAAGCATTTTTAAACTTCAGCAGAATTCCGAGAACAATGGAAGAGTTCCGAAGCATACTTAAACTTCAGCGGAATTCCGAGAACAATGGAAGAGTTCAGAAGCATTTTTAAAAGTCAGCGGAATACCGAGAACAATGGAAGAGTTGTGAAGCATTTTTAAGCATCAGCGGAATTCCGAGAACAATGGAAGAGTTCCGAAGCATTTTTAAACTTCAGAAGAATTCTGAGAACAATGGAAGAGTTCCGAAGCATTCTTAAACTTCAGCAGAATTCCGAGAACAATGGAAGAGTTTCGAAGCATTTTTAAAAGTCAGCGGAATTCCGAGAACAATAGAAGAGTTGTGAAGCAATTTTAAGCGTCAGCGGAATTCCGAGAACAATGGAAGCGTTCAGAAGCATTTTTAAAAGTCAGCGGAATACCGAGAACAATGGAAGAGTTGTGAAGCATTTTTAAGCATCAGCGGAATTCCGAGAACAATGGAAGAGTTCCGAAGCATTTTTAAACTTCAGCAGAATTCCGAGAACAATGGAAGAGTTCCGAAGCATTCTTAAACTTCAGCGGAATTCCGAGAACAATGGAAGAGTTCCGAAGCATTTTTAAATGTCAGCGGAATTCCGAGAACAATAGAAGAGTTGTGAAGCATTTTTAAGCGTCAGCGGAATTTCGAGAACAATGGAAGAGTTCCGAAGCATTTTTAAAAGTCAGTGGAATTCTGAGAACAATAGAAGAGTTGTGAAGCATTTTTAAGCGTCAGCGGAATTCCGAGAACAATGGAAGAATTCCGAAGCATTTTTAAACTTCAAAACTTCAGCCGAATTCCGAGAACAATGGAAGAGTTGAGAAGCATTCTTAAACTTCAGCGGAATTCTGAGAACAATGGAAGAGTTCTGAAGCATTTTTAAAAGTCAGCGGAATTCCGAGAACAATAGAAGAGTTCCGAAGCATTTTTAAACTTCAGCAGAATTCCTGGATCAATGGAAGAGTTCCGAAGCATTTTTAAAAGTCAGCAGAATTCCGAGAACAATAGAAGGGTACCAAAGCATGTTTAAACTTCAGCGGAATTCTGAGAACAATGTAAGAGTTCCGAAGCATTTTTAAACTTCACCGGAATTCCGAGAACAATGGAAGAGTTCCGAAGCATTTTTAAACATCAGCGGAATTCCGAGAACAATGGAAGAGTTCTGAAGCATTTTTAAACATCAGCGGAATTTTGAAAACAATGGAAGATTTCCGAAGCATTTTTAAACGTCAGCGGAATTCTGCGAACACTGGAAGAGTTCCGAAGCATTTTTAAACTTCAGCGGAATTTGGAGAACAATCGAAGAGTTCCGAAGCATTTTTAAAAGTCAGCGGAATTCCGAGAACAATGGAAGAGTTGTGAAGCATTTTTAAACGTCAGCGGAATTCTGAGAACAATGGAAGGGTTCCAAAGCATTTTTAAACGTCAGCGGAAATCCGAGAACAATGGAAGAGTTCTGAAGCCTTTTTAAATGTCAGCGGAATTCCGAGAATAATGGAAGAGTTGTGAAGCATTTTTAAAAGTCAGCGGAATTCCGAGAACACTGGAAGAGTTCCGAAGCATACTTAAACTTCAGCGGAATTCCGAGAAGAATGGAAGAGTTCTGAAGCATTTTTAAAAGTCAGCAGAATACCGAGAACAATGGAAGAGTTGTGAAGCATTTTTAAAAGTCAGCGGAATTCCGAGAACACTGGAAAAGTTCCGAAGCATTTTTAAACTTCAGCGGTATTTGGAGAACAATCGAAGAGTTCCGAAGCAATTTTAAAAGTCAGCGGAATTCCGAGAACAATGGAAGAGTTGTGAAGCATTTTTAAACGTCAGTGGAATTCCAAGAACAATGGAAGAGTTCCGAAGCATTTTTAAATGTCAGCAGAATTCTGAGAACAATGGAAGAGTTCCGAAGCATTTTTAAACTTCAGCAGAATTCCGAGAACAATGGAAGAGTTCCGAAGCATACTTAAACTTCAGCGGAATTCCGAGAAAAATGGAACAGTTTTGAAGCAATTTTAAGCGTCAGCGGAATTCCGACAGCAATGGAAGAGTTCCGAAGCATTTTTAAACTTCACCGGAATTCCGAGAACACTGGAAGAGTTCCGAAGCATTATTAAACTTCAGCGGAATTTGGAGAACAATCGAAGAGTTCCGAAGCATTTTTAAAAGTCAGCGGAATTCCGAGAACAATGGAAGAGTTGTGAAGCATTTTTAAACGTCAGCGGAATTCCGAGAACAATGGAAGAGTTCCGAAGCATTTTTAAACGTCAGCGGAATTCCGAGAACAATGGAAGAGTTCTGAAGCCTTTTTAAATGTCAGCGGAATTCCGAGAACAATGGAAGACTTCTGAAGCATTTTTAAATGTCAGCGGAATTCTGAGAACAATGGAAGAGTTCCGAAGCATTTTTAAACTTCAGCAGAATTCCGAGAACAATGGAAGAGTTCCGAAGCATACTTAAACTTCAGCGGAATTCCGAGAACAATGGAAGAGTTCTGAAGCATTTTTAAAAGTCAGCGGAATACCGAGAACAATGGAAGAGTTGTGAAGCATTTTTAAAAGTCAGCGGAATTCCGAGAACAATGGAAGAATTCCGAAGCATTTTTAAACTTCAAAACTTCAGAAGAATTCCGAGAACAATAGAAGGGTACCAAAGCATGTTTAAACTTCAGCGGAATTCTGAGAACAATGTAAGAGTTCCGAAGCATTTTTAAACTTCACCGGAATTCCGAGAACACTGGAAGAGTTCCGAAGCATTTTTAAACTTCAGCGGAATTTGGAGAACAATCGAAGAGTTCCGAAGCATTTTTAAAAGTCAGCGGAATTCCGAGAACAATGGAAGAGTTGTGAAGCATTTTTTAACGTCAGCGGAATTCCGAGAACAATGGAAGAGTTCCGAAGCATTTTTAAACGTCAGCGGAATTCCGAGAACAATGGAAGAGTTCTGAAGCCTTTTTAAATGTCAGCGGAATTCCGAGAACAATGGAAGACTTCTGAAGCATTTTTAAATGTCAGCGGAATTCTGAGAACAATGGAAGAGTTCCGAAGCATTTTTAAACTTCAGCAGAATTCCGAGAACAATGGAAGAGTTCCGAAGCATACTTAAACTTCAGCGGAATTCCGAGAACAATGGAAGAGTTCTGAAGCATTTTTAAAAGTCAGCGGAATACCGAGAACAATGGAAGAGTTGTGAAGCATTTTTAAAAGTCAGCGGAATTCCGAGAACACTGGAAGAGTTCTGAAGCATTTTTAAACTTCAGCGGAATTTGGAGAACAATCGAAGAGTTCCGAAGCAATTTTAAAAGTCAGCAGAATTCCGAGAACAATGGAAGAGTTCCGAAGCATTCTTAAACTTCAGCGGAATTCCGAGAACAATGGAAGAGTTCCGAAGCATTTTTAAATGTCAGCGGAATTCCGAGAACAATAGAAGAGTTGTGAAGCATTTTTAAGCGTCAGCGGAATTCCGAGAACAATGGAAGAGTTCTGAAGCCTTTTTAAATGTCAGCGGAATTCCGAGAACACTGGAAGAGTTCCGAAGCATACTTAAACTTCAGCGGAATTCCGAGAACAATGGAAGAGTTCCAAAGCATTTTTAAAAGTCATCAGAATTCCGAGAACAATGGAAGAGTTGTGAAGCATTTTTAAGCGTCAGCGGAATTCCGAGAGAAATGGAAGAGTTCCGAAGCATTTTTAAACTTCAGCAGAATTCTGAGAACAATGGAAGAGTTCCGAAGCATTCTTAAACTTCAGCGGAATTCCGAGAACATTGGAAGAGTTTCAAAGCATTTTTAAAAGTCAGCGGAATTCCGAGAACAATAGAAGAGTTCCGAAGCATTTTTAAACTTCAGCAGAATTCCTGGATCAATGGAAGAGTTCCGAAGCATTTTTAAATTCAGCAGAATTCCGAGAACAATAGAAGGGTACCAAAGCATGTTTAAACTTCAGCGGAATTCTGAGAACAATGTAAGAGTTCCGAAGCATTTTTAAACTTCACCGGAATTCCGAGAACAATGGAAGAGTTCCGAAGCATTTTTAAACATCAGCGGAATTCCGAGAACAATGGAAGAGTTCTGAAGCATTTTTAAACATCAGCGGAATTTTGAAAACAATGGAAGATTTCCGAAGCATTTTTAAACGTCAGCGGAATTCTGCGAACACTGGAAGAGTTCCGAAGCATTTTTAAACTTCAGCGGAATTTGGAGAACAATCGAAGAGTTCCGAAGCATTTTTAAAAGTCAGCGGAATTCCGAGAACAATGGAAGAGTTGTGAAGCATTTTTAAACGTCAGCGGAATTCTGAGAACAATGGAAGGGTTCCAAAGCATTTTTAAACGTCAGCGGAAATCCGAGAACAATGGAAGAGTTCTGAAGCCTTTTTAAATGTCAGCGGAATTCCGAGAATAATGGAAGAGTTGTGAAGCATTTTTAAAAGTCAGCGGAATTCCGAGAACACTGGAAGAGTTCCGAAGCATACTTAAACTTCAGCGGAATTCCGAGAACAATGGAAGAGTTCTGAAGCATTTTTAAAAGTCAGCAGAATACCGAGAACAATGGAAGAGTTGTGAAGCATTTTTAAAAGTCAGCGGAATTCCGAGAACACTGGAAAAGTTCCGAAGCATTTTTAAACTTCAGCGGTATTTGGAGAACAATCGAAGAGTTCCGAAGCAATTTTAAAAGTCAGCGGAATTCCGAGAACAATGGAAGAGTTGTGAAGCATTTTTAAACGTCAGTGGAATTCCAAGAACAATGGAAGAGTTCCGAAGCATTTTTAAATGTCAGCAGAATTCTGAGAACAATGGAAGAGTTCCGAAGCATTTTTAAACTTCAGCAGAATTCCGAGAACAATGGAAGAGTTCCGAAGCATACTTAAACTTCAGCGGAATTCCGAGAACAATGGAAGAGTTCAGAAGCATTTTTAAAAGTCAGCGGAATTCCGAGAACAATGGAAGAGTTGTGAAGCATTATTAAACGTCAGCGGAATTCCGAGAACAATGGAAGAGTTCCGAAGCATTTTTAAACTTCAGCAGAATTCCGAGAACAATGGAAGAGTTCCGAAGCATTCTTAAACTTCAGCGGAATTCCGAGAAAAATGGAACAGTTTTGAAGCAATTTTAAGCGTCAGCGGAATTCCGACAGCAATGGAAGAGTTCCGAAGCATTTTTAGAAGTCAGCAGAATTCTGAGAACAATAGAAGAGTTGTGAAGCATTTTTAAGCGTCAGCGGAATTCCGAGAACAATGGAAGAATTCCGAAGCATTTTTAAACTTCAAAACTTCAGAAGAATTCCGAGAACAATAGAAGGGTACCAAAGCATGTTTAAACTTCAGCGGAATTCTGAGAACAATGTAAGAGTTCCGAAGCATTTTTAAACTTCACCGGAATTCCGAGAACACTGGAAGAGTTCCGAAGCATTATTAAACTTCAGCGGAATTTGGAGAACAATCGAAGAGTTCCGAAGCATTTTTAAAAGTCAGCGGAATTCCGAGAACAATGGAAGAGTTGTGAAGCATTTTTAAACGTCAGCGGAATTCCGAGAACAATGGAAGAGTTCCGAAGCATTTTTAAACGTCAGCGGAATTCCGAGAACAATGGAAGAGTTCTGAAGCCTTTTTAAATGTCAGCGGAATTCCGAGAACAATGGAAGACTTCTGAAGCATTTTTAAATGTCAGCGGAATTCTGAGAACAATGGAAGAGTTCCGAAGCATTTTTAAACTTCAGCAGAATTCCGAGAACAATGGAAGAGTTCCGAAGCATACTTAAACTTCAGCGGAATTCCGAGAACAATGGAAGAGTTCTGAAGCATTTTTAAAAGTCAGCGGAATACCGAGAACAATGGAAGAGTTGTGAAGCATTTTTAAAAGTCAGCGGAATTCCGAGAACAATGGAAGAATTCCGAAGCATTTTTAAACTTCAAAACTTCAGAAGAATTCCGAGAACAATAGAAGGGTACCAAAGCATGTTTAAACTTCAGCGGAATTCTGAGAACAATGTAAGAGTTCCGAAGCATTTTTAAACTTCACCGGAATTCCGAGAACACTGGAAGAGTTCCGAAGCATTTTTAAACTTCAGCGGAATTTGGAGAACAATCGAAGAGTTCCGAAGCATTTTTAAAAGTCAGCGGAATTCCGAGAACAATGGAAGAGTTGTGAAGCATTTTTTAACGTCAGCGGAATTCCGAGAACAATGGAAGAGTTCCGAAGCATTTTTAAACGTCAGCGGAATTCCGAGAACAATGGAAGAGTTCTGAAGCCTTTTTAAATGTCAGCGGAATTCCGAGAACAATGGAAGACTTCTGAAGCATTTTTAAATGTCAGCGGAATTCTGAGAACAATGGAAGAGTTCCGAAGCATTTTTAAACTTCAGCAGAATTCCGAGAACAATGGAAGAGTTCCGAAGCATACTTAAACTTCAGCGGAATTCCGAGAACAATGGAAGAGTTCTGAAGCATTTTTAAAAGTCAGCGGAATACCGAGAACAATGGAAGAGTTGTGAAGCATTTTTAAAAGTCAGCGGAATTCCGAGAACACTGGAAGAGTTCTGAAGCATTTTTAAACTTCAGCGGAATTTGGAGAACAATCGAAGAGTTCCGAAGCAATTTTAAAAGTCAGCAGAATTCCGAGAACAATGGAAGAGTTCCGAAGCATTCTTAAACTTCAGCGGAATTCCGAGAACAATGGAAGAGTTCCGAAGCATTTTTAAATGTCAGCGGAATTCCGAGAACAATAGAAGAGTTGTGAAGCATTTTTAAGCGTCAGCGGAATTCCGAGAACAATGGAAGAGTTCTGAAGCCTTTTTAAATGTCAGCGGAATTCCGAGAACACTGGAAGAGTTCCGAAGCATACTTAAACTTCAGCGGAATTCCGAGAACAATGGAAGAGTTCCAAAGCATTTTTAAAAGTCATCAGAATTCCGAGAACAATGGAAGAGTTGTGAAGCATTTTTAAGCGTCAGCGGAATTCCGAGAGCAATGGAAGAGTTCCGAAGCATTTTTAAACTTCAGCAGAATTCTGAGAACAATGGAAGAGTTCCGAAGCATTCTTAAACTTCAGCGGAATTCCGAGAACATTGGAAGAGTTTCAAAGCATTTTTAAAAGTCAGCGGAATTCCGAGAACAATAGAAGAGTTGTGAAGCAATTTTAAGCGTCAGCGGAATTCCGAGAACAATGGAAGTGTTCCGAAGCATTTTTAAACGTCAGCGGAATTCCGAGAACGATGGAAGAGTTCTGAAGCATTTTTAAAAGTCAGCGGAATTCTGAGAACAATAGAAGAATTGTGAAGCATTTTTAAGCGTCAGCGGAATTCCGAGAACAATGGAAGAATTCCGAAGCATTTTTAAACTTCAAAACTTCAGTAGAATTCCGAGAACAATGGAAGAGTTCTGAAGCATTCTTAAACTTCAGCGGAATTCCGAGAACAATGGAAGAGTTCCGAAGCATTTTTAAAAGTCAGCGGAATTCCGAGAACAATGGAAGAGTTCCGAAGCATTTTTAAAAGTCAGCAGAATTCCGAGAACAATAGAAGGGTACCAAAGCATGTTTAAACTTCAGCGGAATTCCGAGAACAATGGAAGAGTTCCGAAGCATTTTTAAACGTCAGCGGAATTCCGAGAACGATGGAAGAGTTGTGAAGCATTTTTAAAAGTCAGCGGAATTCTGAGAACAATAGAAGAGTTGTGAATCATTTTTAAGCGTCAGCGGAATTCCGAGAACAATGGAAGAGTTCCAAAGCATTTTTAAAAGTCAGCGGAATTCGGAGAACAATGGAAGAGTTCCGAAGCATTTTTAAAAGTCAGCAGAATTCCGAGAACAATAGAAGGGTACCAAAGCATTTTTAAACGTCAGCGTAATTTTGAAAACAATGGAAGATTTCCGAAGCATTTTTAAACGTCAGCGGAATTCTGCGAACACTGGAAGAGTTCCGAAGCATTTTTAAACTTCAGCGGAATTTGGAGAACAATCGAAGAGTTCCGAAGCATTTTTAAAAGTCAGCGGAATTCCGAGAACAATGGAAGAGTTGTGAAGCATTTTTAAGCGTCAGCGGAATTCCGGGAACAATGGAAGAGTTCCGAAGCATTTTTAAACTTCAGCAGAATTCTGAGAACAATGGAAGAGTTCCGAAGCATTCTTAAACTTCAGCGGAATTCCGAGGACAATGGAAGAGTTCCGAAGCATTTTTAAATGTCAGCGGAATTCCGAGAACAATAGAAGAGTTGTGAAGCATTTTTAAGCGTCAGCGGAATTCTGAGAACAATGGAAGAGTTCCGAAGCATTTTTAAACTTCAGCAGAATTCTGAGAACAATGGAAGAGTTCTGAAGCATTCTTAAACTTCAGCGGAATTCCGAGAACAATCGAACAGTTTTGAAGCAATTTTAAGCGTCAGCGGAATTCCGACAACAATGGAAAAGTTCCGAAGCATTTTTAAAAGTCAGCGGAATTCTGAGAACAATAGAAGAGTTGTGAAGCATTTTTAAGCGTCAGCGGAATTCCAAGAACAATGGAAGAATTCCGAAGCATTTTTAAACTTCAAAACTTCAGAAGAATTCCGAGAACAATGGAAGAGTTCTGAAGCATTTTTAAGCGTCAGCGTAATTTTGAAAACAATGGAAGATTTCCGAAGCATTTTTAAACGTCAGCGGAATTCTGCAAACACTGGAAGAGTTCCGAAGCATTTTTAAACTTCAGCGGAATTTGGAGAACAATCGAAGAGTTCCGAAGCATTTTTAAAAGTCAGCGGAATTTCGAGAACACTGGAAGAGTTCCGAAGCATTTTTAAACTTCAGCGGAATTTGGAGAACAATCGAAGAGTTCCGAAGCATTTTTAAAAGTCAGCGGAATTCCGAGAACAATGGAAGAGTTGTGAAGCATTTTTAAACGTCAGCAGAATACCAGAACAATGGAAGAGTTCCGAAGCATTTTTAAATGTCAGCGGAATTCCGAGAACAATGGAAGAGTTCTGAAGCATTTTTAAACGTCAGCGGATTTTGAAAACAATGGAAGATTTCCGAAGCATTTTTAAACGTCAGCGGAATTCTGTGAACACTGGAAGAGTTCCGAAGCATTTTTAAACTTCAGCGGAATTTGGAGAACAATCGAAGAGTTCCGAAGCAATTTTAAAAGTCAGCGGAATTCCGAGAAGAATGGAAGAGTTGTGAAGCATTTTTAAACGTCAGTGGAATTCCAAGAACAAAGGAAGAGTTCCGAAGCATTTTTAAACGTCAGCGGAATTCCGAGAACAATGGAAGAGTTCTGAAGGCTTTTTAAATGTCAGCGGAATTCCGAGAACAATGGAAGAGTTCCGAAGCATTTTTAAATGTCAGCGGAATTCTGAGAACAATTGAAGAGTTCCGAAGCATTTTTAAACTTCAGCAGAATTCCGAGAACAATGGAAGAGTTCCGAAGCATACTTAAACTTCAGCGGAATTCCGAGAACAATGGAAGAGTTCAGAAGCATTTTTAAAAGTCAGCGGAATACCGAGAACAATGGAAGAGTTGTGAAGCATTTTTAAGCATCAGCGGAATTCCGAGAACAATGGAAGAGTTCCGAAGCATTTTTAAACTTCAGAAGAATTCTGAGAACAATGGAAGAGTTCCGAAGCATTCTTAAACTTCAGCAGAATTCCGAGAACAATGGAAGAGTTTCGAAGCATTTTTAAAAGTCAGCGGAATTCCGAGAACAATAGAAGAGTTGTGAAGCAATTTTAAGCGTCAGCGGAATTCCGAGAACAATGGAAGCGTTCAGAAGCATTTTTAAAAGTCAGCGGAATACCGAGAACAATGGAAGAGTTGTGAAGCATTTTTAAGCATCAGCGGAATTCCGAGAACAATGGAAGAGTTCCGAAGCATTTTTAAACTTCAGCAGAATTCCGAGAACAATGGAAGAGTTCCGAAGCATTCTTAAACTTCAGCGGAATTCCGAGAACAATGGAAGAGTTCCGAAGCATTTTTAAATGTCAGCGGAATTCCGAGAACAATAGAAGAGTTGTGAAGCATTTTTAAGCGTCAGCGGAATTTCGAGAACAATGGAAGAGTTCCGAAGCATTTTTAAAAGTCAGTGGAATTCTGAGAACAATAGAAGAGTTGTGAAGCATTTTTAAGCGTCAGCGGAATTCCGAGAACAATGGAAGAATTCCGAAGCATTTTTAAACTTCAAAACTTCAGCCGAATTCCGAGAACAATGGAAGAGTTGAGAAGCATTCTTAAACTTCAGCGGAATTCTGAGAACAATGGAAGAGTTCTGAAGCATTTTTAAAAGTCAGCGGAATTCCGAGAACAATAGAAGAGTTCCGAAGCATTTTTAAACTTCAGCAGAATTCCTGGATCAATGGAAGAGTTCCGAAGCATTTTTAAAAGTCAGCAGAATTCCGAGAACAATAGAAGGGTACCAAAGCATGTTTAAACTTCAGCGGAATTCTGAGAACAATGTAAGAGTTCCGAAGCATTTTTAAACTTCACCGGAATTCCGAGAACAATGGAAGAGTTCC
The DNA here is from genome assembly GCF_046119375.1 of Phyllobates terribilis. NCBI lineage: Eukaryota > Metazoa > Chordata > Amphibia > Anura > Dendrobatidae > Phyllobates > Phyllobates terribilis. The sequence continues at coordinate 4,989,289 of NW_027362788.1, read as the reverse complement.
GAAGCATTTTTAAACATCAGCGGAATTCCGAGAACAATGGAAGAGTTCTGAAGCATTTTTAAACATCAGCGGAATTTTGAAAACAATGGAAGATTTCCGAAGCATTTTTAAACGTCAGCGGAATTCTGCGAACACTGGAAGAGTTCCGAAGCATTTTTAAACTTCAGCGGAATTTGGAGAACAATCGAAGAGTTCCGAAGCATTTTTAAAAGTCAGCGGAATTCCGAGAACAATGGAAGAGTTGTGAAGCATTTTTAAACGTCAGCGGAATTCTGAGAACAATGGAAGGGTTCCAAAGCATTTTTAAACGTCAGCGGAATTCCGAGAACAATGGAAGAGTTCTGAAGCCTTTTTAAATGTCAGCGGAATTCCGAGAATAATGGAAGAGTTGTGAAGCATTTTTAAAAGTCAGCGGAATTCCGAGAACACTGGAAGAGTTCCGAAGCATACTTAAACTTCAGCGGAATTCCGAGAACAATGGAAGAGTTCTGAAGCATTTTTAAAAGTCAGCAGAATACCGAGAACAATGGAAGAGTTGTGAAGCATTTTTAAAAGTCAGCGGAATTCCGAGAACACTGGAAAAGTTCCGAAGCATTTTTAAACTTCAGCGGAATTTGGAGAACAATCGAAGAGTTCCGAAGCAATTTTAAAAGTCAGCGGAATTCCGAGAACAATGGAAGAGTTGTGAAGCATTTTTAAACGTCAGTGGAATTCCAAGAACAATGGAAGAGTTCCGAAGCATTTTTAAATGTCAGCAGAATTCTGAGAACAATGGAAGAGTTCCGAAGCATTTTTAAACTTCAGCAGAATTCCGAGAACAATGGAAGAGTTCCGAAGCATACTTAAACTTCAGCGGAATTCCGAGAACAATGGAAGAGTTCAGAAGCATTTTTAAAAGTCAGCGGAATTCCGAGAACAATGGAAGAGTTGTGAAGCATTTTTAAACGTCAGCGGAATTCCGAGAACAATGGAAGAGTTCCGAAGCATTTTTAAACTTCAGCAGAATTCCGAGAACAATGGAAGAGTTCCGAAGCATTCTTAAACTTCAGCGGAATTCCGAGAAAAATGGAACAGTTTTGAAGCAATTTTAAGCGTCAGCGGAATTCCGACAGCAATGGAAGAGTTCCGAAGCATTTTTAGAAGTCAGCAGAATTCTGAGAACAATAGAAGAGTTGTGAAGCATTTTTAAGCGTCAGCGGAATTCCGAGAACAATGGAAGAATTCCGAAGCATTTTTAAACTTCAAAACTTCAGAAGAATTCCGAGAACAATAGAAGGGTACCAAAGCATGTTTAAACTTCAGCGGAATTCTGAGAACAATGTAAGAGTTCCGAAGCATTTTTAAACTTCACCGGAATTCCGAGAACACTGGAAGAGTTCCGAAGCATTTTTAAACTTCAGCGGAATTTGGAGAACAATCGAAGAGTTCCGAAGCATTTTTAAAAGTCAGCGGAATTCCGAGAACAATGGAAGAGTTGTGAAGCATTTTTAAACGTCAGCGGAATTCCGAGAACAATGGAAGAGTTCCGAAGCATTTTTAAACGTCAGCGGAATTCCGAGAACAATGGAAGAGTTCTGAAGCCTTTTTAAATGTCAGCGGAATTCCGAGAACAATGGAAGACTTCTGAAGCATTTTTAAATGTCAGCGGAATTCTGAGAACAATGGAAGAGTTCCGAAGCATTTTTAAACTTCAGCAGAATTCCGAGAACAATGGAAGAGTTCCGAAGAATACTTAAACTTCAGCGGAATTCCGAGAACAATGGAAGAGTTCTGAAGCATTTTTAAAAGTCAGCGGAATACCGAGAACAATGGAAGAGTTGTGAAGCATTTTTAAAAGTCAGCGGAATTCCGAGAACAATGGAAGAATTCCGAAGCATTTTTAAACTTCAAAACTTCAGAAGAATTCCGAGAACAATAGAAGGGTACCAAAGCATGTTTAAACTTCAGCGGAATTCTGAGAACAATGTAAGAGTTCCGAAGCATTTTTAAACTTCACCGGAATTCCGAGAACACTGGAAGAGTTCCGAAGCATTTTTAAACTTCAGCGGAATTTGGAGAACAATCGAAGAGTTCCGAAGCATTTTTAAAAGTCAGCGGAATTCCGAGAACAATGGAAGAGTTGTGAAGCATTTTTTAACGTCAGCGGAATTCCGAGAACAATGGAAGAGTTCCGAAGCATTTTTAAACGTCAGCGGAATTCCGAGAACAATGGAAGAGTTCTGAAGCCTTTTTAAATGTCAGCGGAATTCCGAGAACAATGGAAGACTTCTGAAGCATTTTTAAATGTCAGCGGAATTCTGAGAACAATGGAAGAGTTCCGAAGCATTTTTAAACTTCAGCAGAATTCCGAGAACAATGGAAGAGTTCCGAAGCATACTTAAACTTCAGCGGAATTCCGAGAACAATGGAAGAGTTCTGAAGCATTTTTAAAAGTCAGCGGAATACCGAGAACAATGGAAGAGTTGTGAAGCATTTTTAAAAGTCAGCGGAATTCCGAGAACACTGGAAGAGTTCTGAAGCATTTTTAAACTTCAGCGGAATTTGGAGAACAATCGAAGAGTTCCGAAGCAATTTTAAAAGTCAGCGGAATTCCGAGAACAATGGAAGAGTTGTGAAGCATTTTTAAACGTCAGTGGAATTCCAAGAACAATGGAAGAGTTCCGAAGCATTTTTAAATGTCAGCAGAATTCTGAGAACAATGGAAGAGTTCCGAAGCATTTTTAAACTTCAGCAGAATTCCGAGAACAATGGAAGAGTTCCGAAGCATACTTAAACTTCAGCGGAATTCCGAGAACAATGGAAGAGTTCAGAAGCATTTTTAAAAGTCAGCGGAATTCCGAGAACAATGGAAGAGTTGTGAAGCATTTTTAAACGTCAGCGGAATTCCGAGAACAATGGAAGAGTTCCGAAGCATTTTTAAACTTCAGCAGAATTCCGAGAACAATGGAACAGTTTTGAAGCAATTTTAAGCGTCAGCGGAATTCCGACAGCAATGGAAGAGTTCCGAAGCATTTTTAAAAGTCAGCAGAATTCTGAGAACAATAGAAGAGTTGTGAAGCATTTTTAAACGTCAGTGGAATTCCAAGAACAAAGGAAGAGTTCCGAAGCATTTTTAAACGTCAGCGGAATTCCGAGAACAATGGAAGAGTTCTGAAGGCTTTTTAAATGTCAGCGGAATTCCGAGAACAATGGAAGAGTTCCGAAGCATTTTTAAATGTCAGCGGAATTCTGAGAACAATTGAAGAGTTCCGAAGCATTTTTAAACTTCAGCGGAATTTGGAGAACAATCGAAGAGTTCCGAAGCAATTTTAAAAGTCAGCGGAATTCCGAGAAGAATGGAAGAGTTGTGAAGCATTTTTAAACGTCAGTGGAATTCCAAGAACAAAGGAAGAGTTCCGAAGCATTTTTAAACGTCAGCGGAATTCCGAGAACAATGGAAGAGTTCTGAAGGCTTTTTAAATGTCAGCGGAATTCCGAGAACAATGGAAGAGTTCCGAAGCATTTTTAAATGTCAGCGGAATTCTGAGAACAATTGAAGAGTTCCGAAGCATTTTTAAACTTCAGCAGAATTCCGAGAACAATGGAAGAGTTCCGAAGCATACTTAAACTTCAGCGGAATTCCGAGAACAATGGAAGAGTTCAGAAGCATTTTTAAAAGTCAGCGGAATACCGAGAACAATGGAAGAGTTGTGAAGCATTTTTAAGCATCAGCGGAATTCCGAGAACAATGGAAGAGTTCCGAAGCATTTTTAAACTTCAGAAGAATTCTGAGAACAATGGAAGAGTTCCGAAGCATTCTTAAACTTCAGCAGAATTCCGAGAACAATGGAAGAGTTTCGAAGCATTTTTAAAAGTCAGCGGAATTCCGAGAACAATAGAAGAGTTGTGAAGCAATTTTAAGCGTCAGCGGAATTCCGAGAACAATGGAAGCGTTCAGAAGCATTTTTAAAAGTCAGCGGAATACCGAGAACAATGGAAGAGTTGTGAAGCATTTTTAAGCATCAGCGGAATTCCGAGAACAATGGAAGAGTTCCGAAGCATTTTTAAACTTCAGCAGAATTCCGAGAACAATGGAAGAGTTCCGAAGCATTCTTAAACTTCAGCGGAATTCCGAGAACAATGGAAGAGTTCCGAAGCATTTTTAAATGTCAGCGGAATTCCGAGAACAATAGAAGAGTTGTGAAGCATTTTTAAGCGTCAGCGGAATTTCGAGAACAATGGAAGAGTTCCGAAGCATTTTTAAAAGTCAGTGGAATTCTGAGAACAATAGAAGAGTTGTGAAGCATTTTTAAGCGTCAGCGGAATTCCGAGAACAATGGAAGAATTCCGAAGCATTTTTAAACTTCAAAACTTCAGCCGAATTCCGAGAACAATGGAAGAGTTGAGAAGCATTCTTAAACTTCAGCGGAATTCTGAGAACAATGGAAGAGTTCTGAAGCATTTTTAAAAGTCAGCGGAATTCCGAGAACAATAGAAGAGTTCCGAAGCATTTTTAAACTTCAGCAGAATTCCTGGATCAATGGAAGAGTTCCGAAGCATTTTTAAAAGTCAGCAGAATTCCGAGAACAATAGAAGGGTACCAAAGCATGTTTAAACTTCAGCGGAATTCTGAGAACAATGTAAGAGTTCCGAAGCATTTTTAAACTTCACCGGAATTCCGAGAACAATGGAAGAGTTCCGAAGCATTTTTAAACATCAGCGGAATTCCGAGAACAATGGAAGAGTTCTGAAGCATTTTTAAACATCAGCGGAATTTTGAAAACAATGGAAGATTTCCGAAGCATTTTTAAACGTCAGCGGAATTCTGCGAACACTGGAAGAGTTCCGAAGCATTTTTAAACTTCAGCGGAATTTGGAGAACAATCGAAGAGTTCCGAAGCATTTTTAAAAGTCAGCGGAATTCCGAGAACAATGGAAGAGTTGTGAAGCATTTTTAAACGTCAGCGGAATTCTGAGAACAATGGAAGGGTTCCAAAGCATTTTTAAACGTCAGCGGAATTCCGAGAACAATGGAAGAGTTCTGAAGCCTTTTTAAATGTCAGCGGAATTCCGAGAATAATGGAAGAGTTGTGAAGCATTTTTAAAAGTCAGCGGAATTCCGAGAACACTGGAAGAGTTCCGAAGCATACTTAAACTTCAGCGGAATTCCGAGAACAATGGAAGAGTTCTGAAGCATTTTTAAAAGTCAGCAGAATACCGAGAACAATGGAAGAGTTGTGAAGCATTTTTAAAAGTCAGCGGAATTCCGAGAACACTGGAAAAGTTCCGAAGCATTTTTAAACTTCAGCGGAATTTGGAGAACAATCGAAGAGTTCCGAAGCAATTTTAAAAGTCAGCGGAATTCCGAGAACAATGGAAGAGTTGTGAAGCATTTTTAAACGTCAGTGGAATTCCAAGAACAATGGAAGAGTTCCGAAGCATTTTTAAATGTCAGCAGAATTCTGAGAACAATGGAAGAGTTCCGAAGCATTTTTAAACTTCAGCAGAATTCCGAGAACAATGGAAGAGTTCCGAAGCATACTTAAACTTCAGCGGAATTCCGAGAACAATGGAAGAGTTCAGAAGCATTTTTAAAAGTCAGCGGAATTCCGAGAACAATGGAAGAGTTGTGAAGCATTTTTAAACGTCAGCGGAATTCCGAGAACAATGGAAGAGTTCCGAAGCATTTTTAAACTTCAGCAGAATTCCGAGAACAATGGAAGAGTTCCGAAGCATTCTTAAACTTCAGCGGAATTCCGAGAAAAATGGAACAGTTTTGAAGCAATTTTAAGCGTCAGCGGAATTCCGAGAACAATGGAAGAATTCCGAAGCATTTTTAAACTTCAAAACTTCAGAAGAATTCCGAGAACAATAGAAGGGTACCAAAGCATGTTTAAACTTCAGCGGAATTCTGAGAACAATGTAAGAGTTCCGAAGCATTTTTAAACTTCACCGGAATTCCGAGAACACTGGAAGAGTTCCGAAGCATTTTTAAACTTCAGCGGAATTTGGAGAACAATCGAAGAGTTCCGAAGCATTTTTAAAAGTCAGCGGAATTCCGAGAACAATGGAAGAGTTGTGAAGCATTTTTAAACGTCAGCGGAATTCCGAGAACAATGGAAGAGTTCCGAAGCATTTTTAAACGTCAGCGGAATTCCGAGAACAATGGAAGAGTTCTGAAGCCTTTTTAAATGTCAGCGGAATTCCGAGAACAATGGAAGACTTCTGAAGCATTTTTAAATGTCAGCGGAATTCTGAGAACAATGGAAGAGTTCCGAAGCATTTTTAAACTTCAGCAGAATTCCGAGAACAATGGAAGAGTTCCGAAGCATACTTAAACTTCAGCGGAATTCCGAGAACAATGGAAGAGTTCTGAAGCATTTTTAAAAGTCAGCGGAATACCGAGAACAATGGAAGAGTTGTGAAGCATTTTTAAAAGTCAGCGGAATTCCGAGAACAATGGAAGAATTCCGAAGCATTTTTAAACTTCAAAACTTCAGAAGAATTCCGAGAACAATAGAAGGGTACCAAAGCATGTTTAAACTTCAGCGGAATTCTGAGAACAATGTAAGAGTTCCGAAGCATTTTTAAACTTCACCGGAATTCCGAGAACACTGGAAGAGTTCCGAAGCATTTTTAAACTTCAGCGGAATTTGGAGAACAATCGAAGAGTTCCGAAGCATTTTTAAAAGTCAGCGGAATTCCGAGAACAATGGAAGAGTTGTGAAGCATTTTTTAACGTCAGCGGAATTCCGAGAACAATGGAAGAGTTCCGAAGCATTTTTAAACGTCAGCGGAATTCCGAGAACAATGGAAGAGTTCTGAAGCCTTTTTAAATGTCAGCGGAATTCCGAGAACAATGGAAGACTTCTGAAGCATTTTTAAATGTCAGCGGAATTCTGAGAACAATGGAAGAGTTCCGAAGCATTTTTAAACTTCAGCAGAATTCCGAGAACAATGGAAGAGTTCCGAAGCATACTTAAACTTCAGCGGAATTCCGAGAACAATGGAAGAGTTCTGAAGCATTTTTAAAAGTCAGCGGAATACCGAGAACAATGGAAGAGTTGTGAAGCATTTTTAAAAGTCAGCGGAATTCCGAGAACACTGGAAGAGTTCTGAAGCATTTTTAAACTTCAGCGGAATTTGGAGAACAATCGAAGAGTTCCGAAGCAATTTTAAAAGTCAGCGGAATTCCGAGAACAATGGAAGAGTTGTGAAGCATTTTTAAACGTCAGTGGAATTCCAAGAACAATGGAAGAGTTCCGAAGCATTTTTAAATGTCAGCAGAATTCTGAGAACAATGGAAGAGTTCCGAAGCATTTTTAAACTTCAGCAGAATTCCGAGAACAATGGAAGAGTTCCGAAGCATACTTAAACTTCAGCGGAATTCCGAGAACAATGGAAGAGTTCAGAAGCATTTTTAAAAGTCAGCGGAATTCCGAGAACAATGGAAGAGTTGTGAAGCATTTTTAAACGTCAGCGGAATTCCGAGAACAATGGAAGAGTTCCGAAGCATTTTTAAACTTCAGCAGAATTCCGAGAACAATGGAACAGTTTTGAAGCAATTTTAAGCGTCAGCGGAATTCCGACAGCAATGGAAGAGTTCCGAAGCATTTTTAAAAGTCAGCAGAATTCTGAGAACAATAGAAGAGTTGTGAAGCATTTTTAAGCGTCAGCGGAATTCCGAGAACAATGGAAGAATTCCGAAGCATTTTTAAACTTCAAAACTTCAGAAGAATTCCAAGAACAATGGAAGAGTTCCGAAGCATTCTTAAACTTCAGCGGAATTCCAAGAACAATAGAAGAGTTCCGAAGCATTTTTAAACATCAGGGGAATTCCGAGAACAATGGAAGAGTTCTGAAGCATTTTTAAACGTCAGCGGAATTTTGAAAACAATGGAAGATTTCCGAAGCATTTTTAAACGTCAGCGGATTTCTGTGAACACTGGAAGAGTTCCGAAGCATTTTTAAACTTCAGCGGAATTGGGAGAACAATCGAAGAGTTCCGAAGCATTTTTAAAAGTCAGCGGAATTCCGAGAACAATGGAAGAGTTGTAAAGCATATTTAAAAGTCAGCGGAATTCCGAGAACAATGGAAGAGTTGTGAAGCATTTTTAAAAGTCAGCGGAATTCCGAGAACAATGGAAGAGTTGTGAAGCATTTTTAAACGTCAGCGGAATTCCGAGAACAATGGAAGAGTTCTGAAGCCTTTTTAAATGTCAGCGGAATTCCGAGAACAATGGAAGAGTTCCAAAGCATTTTTAAATGTCAGCGGAATTCTGAGAACAATGGAAGAGTTCCGAAGCATTTTTAAACTTCAGCAGAATTCCGAGAACAATGGAAGAGTTCCGAAGCATACTTAAACTTCAGCGGAATTCCGAGAACAATGGAAGAGTTCTGAAGCATTTTTAAAAGTCAGCGGAATACCGAGAACAATGGAAGAGTTGTGAAGCATTTTTAAACGTCAGTGGAATTCCAAGAACAAAGGAAGAGTTCCGAAGCATTTTTAAACATCAGCGGAATTCCGAGAACAATGGAAGAGTTCCGAAGCATTTTTAAACTTCAGAAGAATTCTGAGAACAATGGAAGAGTTCCGAAGCATTCTTAAACTTCAGCAGAATTCCGAGAACAATGGAAGAGTTTCGAAGCATTTTTAAAAGTCAGCGGAATTCCGAGAACAATAGAAGAGTTGTGAAGCAATTTTAAGCGTCAGCGGAATTCCGAGAACAATGGAAGCGTTCAGAAGCATTTTTAAAAGTCAGCGGAATACCGAGAACAATGGAAGAGTTGTGAAGCATTTTTAAGCATCAGCGGAATTCCGAGAACAATGGAAGAGTTCCGAAGCATTTTTAAACTTCAGCAGAATTCCGAGAACAATGGAAGAGTTCCGAAGCATTCTTAAACTTCAGCGGAATTCCGAGAACAATGTAAGAGTTCCGAAGCATTTTTAAATGTCAGCGGAATTCCGAGAACAATAGAAGAGTTGTGAAGCATTTTTAAGCGTCAGCGGAATTTCGAGAACAATGGAAGAGTTCCGAAGCATTTTTAAACTTCAGCAGAATTCTGAGAGCAATGGAAGAGTTCTGAAGCATTCTTAAACTTCAGCGGAATTCCGAGAACAATGGAAGAGTTTTGAAGCAATTTTAAGCGTCAGCGGAATTCCGACAACAATGGAAGAGTTCCGAAGCATTTGTAAAAGTCAGCGGAATTCTGAGAACAATAGAAGAGTTGTGAAGCATTTTTAAGCGTCAGCGGAATTCCGAGAACAATGGAAGAATTCCGAAGCATTTTTAAACTTCAAAACTTCAGCAGAATTCCGAGAACAATGGAAGAGTTGAGAAGCATTCTTAAACTTCAGCGGAATTCCGAGAACAATGGAAGAGTTCCGAAGCATTTTTAAAAGTCAGCGGAATTCCGAGAACAATAGAAGAGTTCCGAAGCATTTTTAAACTTCAGCAGAATTCCTGGATCAATGGAAGAGTTCCGAAGCATTTTTAAAAGTCAGCAGAATTCCGAGAACAATAGAAGGGTACCAAAGCATGTTTAAACTTCAGCGGAATTCTGAGAACAATGTAAGTGTTCTGAAGCATTTTTAAACTTCACCGGAATTCCGAGAACAATGGAAGAGTTCCGAAGCATTTTTAAAAGTCAGCGGAATTCCGAGAACACTGGAAGAGTTCCGAAGCATTTTTAAACTTCAGCGGAATTTGGAGAACAATCGAAGAGTTCCGAAGCATTTTTAAAAGTCAGCGGAATTCCGAGAACAATGGAAGAGTTGTGAAGCATTTTTAAACGTCAGCGGAATTCCGAGAACAATGGAAGAGTTCCGAAGCATTTTTAAACGTCAGCGGAATTCCGAGAACAATGGAAGAGTTCTGAAGCCTTTTTAAATGTCAGCGGAATTCCGAGAACAATGGAAGACTTCTGAAGCATTTTTAAATGTCAGCGGAATTCTGAGAACAATGGAAGAGTTCCGAAGCATTTTTAAACTTCAGCAGAATTCCGAGAACAATGGAAGAGTTCCGAAGCATACTTAAACTTCAGCGGAATTCCGAGAACAATGGAAGAGTTCTGAAGCATTTTTAAAAGTCAGCGGAATACCGAGAACAATGGAAGAGTTGTGAAGCAATTTTAAAAGTCAGCGGAATTCCGAGAACAATGGAAGAGTTGTGAAGCATTTTTAAACGTCAGTGGAATTCCAAGAACAATGGAAGAGTTCCGAAGCATTTTTAAATGTCAGCAGAATTCTGAGAACAATGGAAGAGTTCCGAAGCATTTTTGAACTTCAGCAGAATTCCGAGAACAATGGAAGAGTTCCGAAGCATACTTAAACTTCAGCGGAATTCCGAGAACAATGGAAGAGTTCCGAAGCATTTTTAAAAGTCAGCGGAATTCCGAGAACACTGGAAGAGTTCCGAAGCATTTTTAAACTTCAGCGGAATTTGGAGAACAATCGAAGAGTTCCGAAGCATTTTTAAAAGTCAGCGGAATACCGAGAACAATGGAAGAGTTGTGAAGCATTTTTAAAAGTCAGCGGAATACCGAGAACAATGGAAGAGTTGTGAAGCATTTTTAAAAGTCAGCGGAATACCGAGAACAATGGAAGAGTTGTGAAGCATTTTTAAAAGTCAGCGGAATTCCGAGAACAATGGAAGAATTCCGAAGCATTTTTAAACTTCAAAACTTCAGAAGAATTCCGAGAACAATAGAAGGGTACCAAAGCATGTTTAAACTTCAGCGGAATTCTGAGAACAATGTAAGAGTTCCGAAGCATTTTTAAACTTCACCGGAATTCCGAGAACACTGGAAGAGTTCCGAAGCATTTTTAAACTTCAGCGGAATTTGGAGAACAATCGAAGAGTTCCGAAGCATTTTTAAAAGTCAGCGGAATTCCGAGAACAATGGAAGAGTTGTGAAGCATTTTTTAACGTCAGCGGAATTCCGAGAACAATGGAAGAGTTCCGAAGCATTTTTAAACGTCAGCGGAATTCCGAGAACAATGGAAGAGTTCTGAAGCCTTTTTAAATGTCAGCGGAATTCCGAGAACAATGGAAGACTTCTGAAGCATTTTTAAATGTCAGCGGAATTCTGAGAACAATGGAAGAGTTCCGAAGCATTTTTAAACATCAGCGGAATTCCGAGAACAATGGAAGAGTTCTGAAGCATTTTTAAACATCAGCGGAATTTTGAAAACAATGGAAGATTTCCGAAGCATTTTTAAACGTCAGCGGAATTCTGCGAACACTGGAAGAGTTCCGAAGCATTTTTAAACTTCAGCGGAATTTGGAGAACAATCGAAGAGTTCCGAAGCATTTTTAAAAGTCAGCGGAATTCCGAGAACAATGGAAGAGTTGTGAAGCATTTTTAAACGTCAGCGGAATTCTGAGAACAATGGAAGGGTTCCAAAGCATTTTTAAACGTCAGCGGAATTCCGAGAACAATGGAAGAGTTCTGAAGCCTTTTTAAATGTCAGCGGAATTCCGAGAATAATGGAAGAGTTGTGAAGCATTTTTAAAAGTCAGCGGAATTCCGAGAACACTGGAAGAGTTCCGAAGCATACTTAAACTTCAGCGGAATTCCGAGAACAATGGAAGAGTTCTGAAGCATTTTTAAAAGTCAGCAGAATACCGAGAACAATGGAAATGTTGTGAAGCATTTTTAAAAGTCAGCGGAATTCCGAGAACACTGGAAAAGTTCCGAAGCATTTTTAAACTTCAGCGGAATTTGGAGAACAATCGAAGAGTTCCGAAGCATCTTTAAAAGTCAGCGGAATTCCGAGAACAATGGAAGAGTTGTGAAGCATTTTTTAACGTCAGCGGAATTCCGAGAACAATGGAAGAGTTCCGAAGCATTTTTAAACGTCAGCGGAATTCCGAGAACAATGGAAGAGTTCTGAAGCCTTTTTAAATGTCAGCGGAATTCCGAGAACAATGGAAGACTTCTGAAGCATTTTTAAATGTCAGCGGAATTCTGAGAACAATGGAAGAGTTCCGAAGCATTTTTAAACATCAGCGGAATTCCGAGAACAATGGAAGAGTTCTGAAGCATTTTTAAACATCAGCGGAATTTTGAAAACAATGGAAGATTTCCGAAGCATTTTTAAACGTCAGCGGAATTCTGCGAACACTGGAAGAGTTCCGAAGCATTTTTAAACTTCAGCGGAATTTGGAGAACAATCGAAGAGTTCCGAAGCATTTTTAAAAGTCAGCGGAATTCCGAGAACAATGGAAGAGTTGTGAAGCATTTTTAAACGTCAGCGGAATTCTGAGAACAATGGAAGGGTTCCAAAGCATTTTTAAACGTCAGCGGAATTCCGAGAACAATGGAAGAGTTCTGAAGCCTTTTTAAATGTCAGCGGAATTCCGAGAATAATGGAAGAGTTGTGAAGCATTTTTAAAAGTCAGCGGAATTCCGAGAACACTGGAAGAGTTCCGAAGCATACTTAAACTTCAGCGGAATTCCGAGAACAATGGAAGAGTTCTGAAGCATTTTTAAAAGTCAGCAGAATACCGAGAACAATGGAAGAGTTGTGAAGCATTTTTAAAAGTCAGCGGAATTCCGAGAACACTGGAAAAGTTCCGAAGCATTTTTAAACTTCAGCGGAATTTGGAGAACAATCGAAGAGTTCCGAAGCAATTTTAAAAGTCAGCGGAATTCCGAGAACAATGGAAGAGTTGTGAAGCATTTTTAAACGTCAGTGGAATTCCAAGAACAATGGAAGAGTTCCGAAGCATTTTTAAATGTCAGCAGAATTCTGAGAACAATGGAAGAGTTCCGAAGCATTTTTAAACTTCAGCAGAATTCCGAGAACAATGGAAGAGTTCCGAAGCATACTTAAACTTCAGCGGAATTCCGAGAACAATGGAAGAGTTCAGAAGCATTTTTAAAAGTCAGCGGAATTCCGAGAACAATGGAAGAGTTGTGAAGCATTTTTAAACGTCAGCGGAATTCCGAGAACAATGGAAGAGTTCCGAAGCATTTTTAAACTTCAGCAGAATTCCGAGAACAATGGAAGAGTTCCGAAGCATTCTTAAACTTCAGCGGAATTCCGAGAAAAATGGAACAGTTTTGAAGCAATTTTAAGCGTCAGCGGAATTCCGACAGCAATGGAAGAGTTCCGAAGCATTTTTAGAAGTCAGCAGAATTCTGAGAACAATAGAAGAGTTGTGAAGCATTTTTAAGCGTCAGCGGAATTCCGAGAACAATGGAAGAATTCCGAAGCATTTTTAAACTTCAAAACTTCAGAAGAATTCCGAGAACAATAGAAGGGTACCAAAGCATGTTTAAACTTCAGCGGAATTCTGAGAACAATGTAAGAGTTCCGAAGCATTTTTAAACTTCACCGGAATTCCGAGAACACTGGAAGAGTTCCGAAGCATTTTTAAACTTCAGCGGAATTTGGAGAACAATCGAAGAGTTCCGAAGCATTTTTAAAAGTCAGCGGAATTCCGAGAACAATGGAAGAGTTGTGAAGCATTTTTAAACGTCAGCGGAATTCCGAGAACAATCGAAGAGTTCCGAAGCATTTTTAAAAGTCAGCGGAATTCCGAGAACAATGGAAGAGTTGTGAAGCATTTTTAAACGTCAGCGGAATTCCGAGAACAATGGAAGAATTCCGAAGCATTTTTAAACTTCAAAACTTCAGAAGAATTCCGAGAACAATAGAAGGGTACCAAAGCATGTTTAAACTTCAGCGGAATTCTGAGAACAATGTAAGAGTTCCGAAGCATTTTTAAACTTCACCGGAATTCCGAGAACACTGGAAGAGTTCCGAAGCATTTTTAAACTTCAGCGGAATTTGGAGAACAATCGAAGAGTTCCGAAGCATTTTTAAAAGTCAGCGGAATTCCGAGAACAATGGAAGAGTTGTGAAGCATTTTTTAACGTCAGCGGAATTCCGAGAACAATGGAAGAGTTCCGAAGCATTTTTAAACGTCAGCGGAATTCCGAGAACAATGGAAGAGTTCTGAAGCCTTTTTAAATGTCAGCGGAATTCCGAGAACAATGGAAGACTTCTGAAGCATTTTTAAATGTCAGCGGAATTCTGAGAACAATGGAAGAGTTCCGAAGCATTTTTAAACTTCAGCAGAATTCCGAGAACAATGGAAGAGTTCCGAAGCATACTTAAACTTCAGCGGAATTCCGAGAACAATGGAAGAGTTCTGAAGCATTTTTAAAAGTCAGCGGAATACCGAGAACAATGGAAGAGTTGTGAAGCATTTTTAAAAGTCAGCGGAATTCCGAGAACACTGGAAGAGTTCTGAAGCATTTTTAAACTTCAGCGGAATTTGGAGAACAATCGAAGAGTTCCGAAGCAATTTTAAAAGTCAGCGGAATTCCGAGAACAATGGAAGAGTTGTGAAGCATTTTTAAACGTCAGTGGAATTCCAAGAACAATGGAAGAGTTCCGAAGCATTTTTAAATGTCAGCAGAATTCTGAGAACAATGGAAGAGTTCCGAAGCATTTTTAAACTTCAGCAGAATTCCGAGAACAATGGAAGAGTTCCGAAGCATACTTAAACTTCAGCGGAATTCCGAGAACAATGGAAGAGTTCAGAAGCATTTTTAAAAGTCAGCGGAATTCCGAGAACAATGGAAGAGTTGTGAAGCATTTTTAAACGTCAGCGGAATTCCGAGAACAATGGAAGAGTTCCGAAGCATTTTTAAACTTCAGCAGAATTCCGAGAACAATGGAACAGTTTTGAAGCAATTTTAAGCGTCAGCGGAATTCCGACAGCAATGGAAGAGTTCCGAAGCATTTTTAAAAGTCAGCAGAATTCTGAGAACAATAGAAGAGTTGTGAAGCATTTTTAAGCGTCAGCGGAATTCCGAGAACAATGGAAGAATTCCGAAGCATTTTTAAACTTCAAAACTTCAGAAGAATTCCAAGAACAATGGAAGAGTTCCGAAGCATTCTTAAACTTCAGCGGAATTCCAAGAACAATAGAAGAGTTCCGAAGCATTTTTAAACATCAGGGGAATTCCGAGAACAATGGAAGAGTTCTGAAGCATTTTTAAACGTCAGCGGAATTTTGAAAACAATGGAAGATTTCCGAAGCATTTTTAAACGTCAGCGGATTTCTGTGAACACTGGAAGAGTTCCGAAGCATTTTTAAACTTCAGCGGAATTGGGAGAACAATCGAAGAGTTCCGAAGCATTTTTAAAAGTCAGCGGAATTCCGAGAACAATGGAAGAGTTGTAAAGCATATTTAAAAGTCAGCGGAATTCCGAGAACAATGGAAGAGTTGTGAAGCATTTTTAAAAGTCAGCGGAATTCCGAGAACAATGGAAGAGTTGTGAAGCATTTTTAAACGTCAGCGGAATTCCGAGAACAATGGAAGAGTTCTGAAGCCTTTTTAAATGTCAGCGGAATTCTGAGAACAATGGAAGAGTTCCAAAGCATTTTTAAATGTCAGCGGAATTCTGAGAACAATGGAAGAGTTCCGAAGCATTTTTAAACTTCAGCAGAATTCCGAGAACAATGGAAGAGTTCCGAAGCATACTTAAACTTCAGCGGAATTCCGAGAACAATGGAAGAGTTCTGAAGCATTTTTAAAAGTCAGCGGAATACCGAGAACAATGGAAGAGTTGTGAAGCATTTTTAAACGTCAGTGGAATTCCAAGAACAAAGGAAGAGTTCCGAAGCATTTTTAAACATCAGCGGAATTCCGAGAACAATGGAAGAGTTCCGAAGCATTTTTAAACTTCAGAAGAATTCTGAGAACAATGGAAGAGTTCCGAAGCATTCTTAAACTTCAGCAGAATTCCGAGAACAATGGAAGAGTTTCGAAGCATTTTTAAAAGTCAGCGGAATTCCGAGAACAATAGAAGAGTTGTGAAGCAATTTTAAGCGTCAGCGGAATTCCGAGAACAGTGGAAGCGTTCAGAAGCATTTTTAAAAGTCAGCGGAATACCGAGAACAATGGAAGAGTTGTGAAGCATTTTTAAGCATCAGCGGAATTCCGAGAACAATGGAAGAGTTCCGAAGCATTTTTAAACTTCAGCAGAATTCCGAGAACAATGGAAGAGTTCCGAAGCATTCTTAAACTTCAGCGGAATTCCGAGAACAATGTAAGAGTTCCGAAGCATTTTTAAATGTCAGCGGAATTCCGAGAACAATAGAAGAGTTGTGAAGCATTTTTAAGCGTCAGCGGAATTTCGAGAACAATGGAAGAGTTCCGAAGCATTTTTAAACTTCAGCAGAATTCTGAGAGCAATGGAAGAGTTCTGAAGCATTCTTAAACTTCAGCGGAATTCCGAGAACAATGGAAGAGTTTTGAAGCAATTTTAAGCGTCAGCGGAATTCCGACAACAATGGAAGAGTTCCGAAGCATTTGTAAAAGTCAGCGGAATTCTGAGAACAATAGAAGAGTTGTGAAGCATTTTTAAGCGTCAGCGGAATTCCGAGAACAATGGAAGAATTCCGAAGCATTTTTAAACTTCAAAACTTCAGCAGAATTCCGAGAACAATGGAAGACTTGAGAAGCATTCTTAAACTTCAGCGGAATTCCGAGAACAATGGAAGAGTTCCGAAGCATTTTTAAAAGTCAGCGGAATTCCGAGAACAATAGAAGAGTTCCGAAGCATTTTTAAACTTCAGCAGAATTCCTGGATCAATGGAAGAGTTCCGAAGCATTTTTAAAAGTCAGCAGAATTCCGAGAACAATAGAAGGGTACCAAAGCATGTTTAAACTTCAGCGGAATTCTGAGAACAATGTAAGTGTTCTGAAGCATTTTTAAACTTCACCGGAATTCCGAGAACAATGGAAGAGTTCCGAAGCATTTTTAAAAGTCAGCGGAATTCCGAGAACACTGGAAGAGTTCCGAAGCATTTTTAAACTTCAGCGGAATTTGGAGAACAATCGAAGAGTTCCGAAGCATTTTTAAAAGTCAGCGGAATTCCGAGAACAATGGAAGAGTTGTGAAGCATTTTTAAACGTCAGCGGAATTCCGAGAACAATGGAAGAGTTCCGAAGCATTTTTAAACGTCAGCGGAATTCCGAGAACAATGGAAGAGTTCTGAAGCCTTTTTAAATGTCAGCGGAATTCCGAGAACAATGGAAGACTTCTGAAGCATTTTTAAATGTCAGCGGAATTCTGAGAACAATGGAAGAGTTCCGAAGCATTTTTAAACTTCAGCAGAATTCCGAGAACAATGGAAGAGTTCCGAAGCATACTTAAACTTCAGCGGAATTCCGAGAACAATGGAAGAGTTCTGAAGCATTTTTAAAAGTCAGCGGAATACCGAGAACAATGGAAGAGTTGTGAAGCAATTTTAAAAGTCAGCGGAATTCCGAGAACAATGGAAGAGTTGTGAAGCATTTTTAAACGTCAGTGGAATTCCAAGAACAATGGAAGAGTTCCGAAGCATTTTTAAATGTCAGCAGAATTCTGAGAACAATGGAAGAGTTCCGAAGCATTTTTGAACTTCAGCAGAATTCCGAGAACAATGGAAGAGTTCCGAAGCATACTTAAACTTCAGCGGAATTCCGAGAACAATGGAAGAGTTCCGAAGCATTTTTAAAAGTCAGCGGAATTCCGAGAACACTGGAAGAGTTCCGAAGCATTTTTAAACTTCAGCGGAATTTGGAGAACAATCGAAGAGTTCCGAAGCATTTTTAAAAGTCAGCGGAATTCCGAGAACAATGGAAGAGTTGTGAAGCATTTTTAAACGTCAGCGGAATTCCGAGAAGAATGGAAGAGTTCCGAAGCATTTTTAAACGTCAGCGGAATTCCGAGAACAATGGAAGAGTTCTGAAGCCTTTTTAAATGTCAGCGGAATTCCGAGAACTATGGAAGACTTCTGAAGCATTTTTAAATGTCAGCGGAATTCTGAGAACAATGGAAGAGTTCCGAAGCATTTTTAAACTTCAGCAGAATTCCGAGAACAATGGAAGAGTTCCGAAGCATACTTAAACTTCAGCGGAATTCCGAGAACAATGGAAGAGTTCTGAAGCATTTTTAAAAGTCAGCGGAATACCGAGAACAATGGAAGAGTTGTGAAGCATTTTTAAAAGTCAGCGGAATACCGAGAACAATGGAAGAGTTGTGAAGCATTTTTAAAAGTCAGCGGAATACCGAGAACAATGGAAGAGTTGTGACGCATTTTTAAAAGTCAGCGGAATTCCGAGAACAATGGAAGAATTCCGAAGCATTTTTAAACATCAAAACTTCAGAAGAATTCCGAGAACAATAGAAGGGTACCAAAGCATGTTTAAACTTCAGCGGAATTCTGAGAACAATGTAAGAGTTCCGAAGCATTTTTAAACTTCACCGGAATTCCGAGAACACTGGAAGAGTTCCGAAGCATTTTTAAACTTCAGCGGAATTTGGAGAACAATCGAAGAGTTCCGAAGCATTTTTAAAAGTCAGCGGAATTCCGAGAACAATGGAAGAGTTGTGAAGCATTTTTTAACGTCAGCGGAATTCCGAGAACAATGGAAGAGTTCCGAAGCATTTTTAAACGTCAGCGGAATTCCGAGAACAATGGAAGAGTTCTGAAGCCTTTTTAAATGTCAGCGGAATTCCGAGAACAATGGAAGACTTCTGAAGCATTTTTAAATGTCAGCGGAATTCTGAGAACAATGGAAGAGTTCCGAAGCATTTTTAAACTTCAGCAGAATTCCGAGAACAATGGAAGAGTTCCGAAGCATACTTAAACTTCAGCGGAATTCCGAGAACAATGGAAGAGTTCTGAAGCATTTTTAAAAGTCAGCGGAATACCGAGAACAATGGAAGAGTTGTGAAGCATTTTTAAAAGTCAGCGGAATTCCGAGAACACTGGAAGAGTTCTGAAGCATTTTTAAACTTCAGCGGAATTTGGAGAACAATCGAAGAGTTCCGAAGCAATTTTAAAAGTCAGCGGAATTCCGAGAACAATGGAAGAGTTGTGAAGCATTTTTAAACGTCAGTGGAATTCCAAGAACAATGGAAGAGTTCCGAAGCATTTTTAAATGTCAGCAGAATTCTGAGAACAATGGAAGAGTTCCGAAGCATTTTTAAACTTCAGCAGAATTCCGAGAACAATGGAAGAGTTCCGAAGCATACTTAAACTTCAGCGGAATTCCGAGAACAATGGAAGAGTTCAGAAGCATTTTTAAAAGTCAGCGGAATTCCGAGAACAATGGAAGAGTTGTGAAGCATTTTTAAACGTCAGCGGAATTCCGAGAACAATGGAAGAGTTCCGAAGCATTTTTAAACTTCAGCAGAATTCCGAGAACAATGGAACAGTTTTGAAGCAATTTTAAGCGTCAGCGGAATTCCGACAGCAATGGAAGAGTTCCGAAGCATTTTTAAAAGTCAGCAGAATTCTGAGAACAATAGAAGAGTTGTGAAGCATTTTTAAGCGTCAGCGGAATTCCGAGAACAATGGAAGAATTCCGAAGCATTTTTAAACTTCAAAACTTCAGAAGAATTCCAAGAACAATGGAAGAGTTCCGAAGCATTCTTAAACTTCAGCGGAATTCCGAGAACAATAGAAGAGTTCCGAAGCATTTTTAAACATCAGGGGAATTCCGAGAACAATGGAAGAGTTCTGAAGCATTTTTAAACGTCAGCGGAATTTTGAAAACAATGGAAGATTTCCGAAGCATTTTTAAACGTCAGCGGATTTCTGTGAACACTGGAAGAGTTCCGAAGCATTTTTAAACTTCAGCGGAATTTGGAGAACAATCGAAGAGTTCCGAAGCATTTTTAAAAGTCAGCGGAATTCCGAGAACAATGGAAGAGTTGTGAAGCATTTTTAAACGTCAGCGGAATTCCGAGAAGAATGGAAGAGTTCCGAAGCATTTTTAAACGTCAGCGGAATTCCGAGAACAATGGAAGAGTTCTGAAGCCTTTTTAAATGTCAGCGGAATTCCGAGAACTATGGAAGACTTCTGAAGCATTTTTAAATGTCAGCGGAATTCTGAGAACAATGGAAGAGTTCCGAAGCATTTTTAAACTTCAGCAGAATTCCGAGAACAATGGAAGAGTTCCGAAGCATACTTAAACTTCAGCGGAATTCCGAGAACAATGGAAGAGTTCTGAAGCATTTTTAAAAGTCAGCGGAATACCGAGAACAATGGAAGAGTTGTGAAGCATTTTTAAAAGTCAGCGGAATACCGAGAACAATGGAAGAGTTGTGAAGCATTTTTAAAAGTCAGCGGAATACCGAGAACAATGGAAGAGTTGTGAAGCATTTTTAAAAGTCAGCGGAATTCCGAGAACAATGGAAGAATTCCGAAGCATTTTTAAACTTCAAAACTTCAGAAGAATTCCGAGAACAATAGAAGGGTACCAAAACATGTTTAAACTTCAGCGGAATTCTGAGAACAATGTAAGAGTTCCGAAGCATTTTTAAACTTCACCGGAATTCCGAGAACACTGGAAGAGTTCCGAAGCATTTTTAAACTTCAGCGGAATTTGGAGAACAATCGAAGAGTTCCGAAGCATTTTTAAAAGTCAGCGGAATTCCGAGAACAATGGAAGAGTTGTGAAGCATTTTTTAACGTCAGCGGAATTCCGAGAACAATGGAAGAGTTCCGAAGCATTTTTAAACGTCAGCGGAATTCCGAGAACAATGGAAGAGTTCTGAAGCCTTTTTAAATGTCAGCGGAATTCCGAGAACAATGGATGACTTCTGAAGCATTTTTAAATGTCAGCGGAATTCTGAGAACAATGGAAGAGTTCCGAAGCATTTTTAAACTTCAGCAGAATTCCGAGAACAATGGAAGAGTTCCGAAGCATACTTAAACTTCAGCGGAATTCCGAGAACAATGGAAGAGTTCTGAAGCATTTTTAAAAGTCAGCGGAATACCGAGAACAATGGAAGAGTTGTGAAGCATTTTTAAAAGTCAGCGGAATTCCGAGAACACTGGAAGAGTTCTGAAGCATTTTTAAACTTCAGCGGAATTTGGAGAACAATCGAAGAGTTCCGAAGCAATTTTAAAAGTCAGCGGAATTCCGAGAACAATGGAAGAGTTGTGAAGCATTTTTAAACGTCAGTGGAATTCCAAGAACAATGGAAGAGTTCCGAAGCATTTTTAAATGTCAGCAGAATTCTGAGAACAATGGAAGAGTTCCGAAGCATTTTTAAACTTCAGCAGAATTCCGAGAACAATGGAAGAGTTCCGAAGCATACTTAAACTTCAGCGGAATTCCGAGAACAATGGAAGAGTTCAGAAGCATTTTTAAAAGTCAGCGGAATACCGAGAACAATGGAAGAGTTGTGATGCATTTTTAAGCATCAGCGGAATTCCGAGAACAATGGAAGAGTTCCGAAGCATTTTTAAACTTCAGCAGAATTCCGAGAACAATGGAAGAGTTCCGAAGCATTCTTAAACTTCAGCGGAATTCCGAGAACAATGGAAGAGTTCCGAAGCATTTTTAAATGTCAGCGGAATTCCGAGAACAATAGAAGAGTTGTGAAGCATTTTTAAGCGTCAGCGGAATTTCGAGAACAATGGAAGAGTTCCGAAGCATTTTTAAACTGCAGCAGAATTCTGAGAGCAATGGAAGAGTTCTGAAGCATTCTTAAACTTCAGCGGAATTCCGAGAACAATGGAAGAGTTTTGAAGCAATTTTAGGCGTCAGCGGAATTCCGACAACAATGGAAGAGTTCCGAAGCATTTGTAAAAGTCAGCGGAATTCTGAGAACAATAGAAGAGTTGTGAAGCATTTTTAAGCGTCAGCGGAATTACGAGAACAATGGAAGAATTCCGAAGCATTTTTAAACTTCAAAACTTCAGCAGAATTCCGAGAACAATGGAAGAGTTGAGAAGCATTCTTAAACTTCAGCGGAATTCCGAGAACAATGGAAGAGTTCCGAAGCATTTTTAAACTTCAGCAGAATTCCTGGATCAATGGAAGAGTTCCGAAGCATTTTTAAAAGTCAGCAGAATTCCGAGAACAATAGAAGGGTACCAAAGCATGTTTAAACTTCAGCGGAATTCTGAGAACAATGTAAGTGTTCTGAAGCATTTTTAAACTTCACCGGAATTCCGAGAACAATGGAAGAGTTCCGAAGCATTTTTAAAAGTCAGCGGAATTCCGAGAACACTGGAAGAGTTCCGAAGCATTTTTAAACTTCAGCGGAATTTGGAGAACAATCGAAGAGTTCCGAAGCATTTTTAAAAGTCAGCGGAATTCCGAGAACAATGGAAGAGTTGTGAAGCATTTTTAAACGTCAGCGGAATTCCGAGAACAATGGAAGAGTTCCGAAGCATTTTTAAACGTCAGCGGAATTCCGAGAACAATGGAAGAGTTCTGAAGCCTTTTTAAATGTCAGCGGAATTCCGAGAACAATGGAAGAGTTCCGAAGCATTTTTAAACTTCAGCAGAATTCCGAGAACAATGGAAGAGTTCCGAAGCATACTTAAACTTCAGCGGAATTCTGAGAACAATGGAAGAGTTCTGAAGCATTTTTAAAAGTCAGCGGAATACCGAGAACAATGGAAGAGTTGTGAAGCAATTTTAAAAGTCAGCGGAATTCCGAGTACAATGGAAGAGTTGTGAAGCATTTTTAAACGTCAGTGGAATTCCAAGAACAATGGAAGAGTTCCGAAGCATTTTTAAATGTCAGCAGAATTCTGAGAACAATGGAAGAGTTCCGAAGCATTTTTGAACTTCAGCAGAATTCCGAGAACAATGGAAGAGTTCCGAAGCATACTTAAACTTCAGCGGAATTCCGAGAACAATGGAAGAGTTCCGAAGCATTTTTAAAAGTCAGCGGAATTCCGAGAACACTGGAAGAGTTCCGAAGCATTTTTAAACTTCAGCGGAATTTGGAGAACAATCGAAGAGTTCCGAAGCATTTTTAAAAGTCAGCGGAATTCCGAGAACAATGGAAGACTTTTGAAGCATTTTTAAACGTCAGCGGAATTCCGAGAAGAATGGAAGAGTTCCGAAGCATTTTTAAACGTCAGCGGAATTCCGAGAACAATGGAAGAGTTCTGAAGCCTTTTTAAATGTCAGCGGAATTCCGGGAACAATGGAAGACTTCTGAAGCATTTTTAAATGTCAGCGGAATTCTGAGAACAATGGAAGAGTTCCGAAGCATTTTTAAACTTCAGCAGAATTCCGAGAACAATGGAAGAGTTCCGAAGCATACTTAAACTTCAGCGGAATTCCGAGAACAATGGAAGAGTTCTGAAGCATTTTTAAAAGTCAGCGGAATACCGAGAACAATGGAAGAGTTGTGAAGCATTTTTAAAAGTCAGCGGAATTCCGAGAACACTGGAAGAGTTCTGAAGCATTTTTAAACTTCAGCGGAATTTGGAGAACAATCGAAGAGTTCCGAAGCAATTTTAAAAGTCAGCGGAATTCCGAGAACAATGGAAGAGTTGTGAAGCATTTTTAAACGTCAGTGGAATTCCAAGAACAATGGAAGAGTTCCGAAGCATTTTTAAATGTCAGCAGAATTCTGAGAACAATGGAAGAGTTCCGAAGCATTTTTAAACTTCAGCAGAATTCCGAGAACAATGGAAGAGTTCCGAAGCATACTTAAACTTCAGCGGAATTCCGAGAACAATGGAAGAGTTCAGAAGCATTTTTAAAAGTCAGCGGAATTCCGAGAACAATGGAAGAGTTGTGAAGCATTTTTAAACGTCAGCGGAATTCCGAGAACAATGGAAGAGTTCCGAAGCATTTTTAAACTTCAGCAGAATTCCGAGAACAATGGAACAGTTTTGAAGCAATTTTAAGCGTCAGCGGAATTCCGACAGCAATGGAAGAGTTCCGAAGCATTTTTAAAAGTCAGCAGAATTCTGAGAACAATAGAAGAGTTGTGAAGCATTTTTAAGCGTCAGCGGAATTCCGAGAACAATGGAAGAATTCCGAAGCATTTTTAAACTTCAAAACTTCAGAAGAATTCCAAGAACAATGGAAGAGTTCCGAAGCATTCTTAAACTTCAGCGGAATTCCGAGAACAATGGAATAGTTCCGAAGCATTTTTAAAAGTCAGCGGAATTCCGAGAACAATGGAAGAGCTCCGTAGCATTTTTAAACATCAGAAGAATTCCTGGATCAATGGAAGTGTTCCGAAGCATTTTTAAACTTCACCGGAATTCCGAGAACAATAGAAGAGTTCCGAAGCATTTTTAAACGTCAGCGGAATTTTGAAAACAATGGAAGAGTTGTGAAGCATTTTAAACGTCAGCGGAATTCCGAGAACAATGGAAGAGTTCTGAAGCATTTTTAAATGTCAGCGGAATTCCGAGAACAATGGAAGAGTTCCGAAGCATTTTTAAACTTCAAAACTTCAGAAGAATTCCGAGAACAATAGAAGGGTACCAAAGCATGTTTAAACTTCAGCGGAATTCTGAGAACAATGTAAGAGTTCCGAAGCATTTTTAAACTTCACCGGAATTCCGAGAACACTGGAAGAGTTCCGAAGCATTTTTAAACTTCAGCGGAATTTGGAGAACAATCGAAGAGTTCCGAAGCATTTTTAAAAGTCAGCGGAATTCCGAGAACAATGGAAGAGTTGTGAAGCATTTTTTAACGTCAGCGGAATTCCGAGAACAATGGAAGAGTTCCGAAGCATTTTTAAACGTCAGCGGAATTCCGAGAACAATGGAAGAGTTCTGAAGCCTTTTTAAATGTCAGCGGAATTCCGAGAACAATGGAAGACTTCTGAAGCATTTTTAAATGTCAGCGGAATTCTGAGAACAATGGAAGAGTTCCGAAGCATTTTTAAACTTCAGCAGAATTCCGAGAACAATGGAAGAGTTCCGAAGCATACTTAAACTTCAGCGGAATTCCGAGAACAATGGAAGAGTTCTGAAGCATTTTTAAAAGTCAGCGGAATACCGAGAACAATGGAAGAGTTGTGAAGCATTTTTAAAAGTCAGCGGAATTCCGAGAACACTGGAAGAGTTCTGAAGCATTTTTAAACTTCAGCGGAATTTGGAGAACAATCGAAGAGTTCCGAAGCAATTTTAAAAGTCAGCGGAATTCCGAGAACAATGGAAGAGTTGTGAAGCATTTTTAAACGTCAGTGGAATTCCAAGAACAATGGAAGAGTTCCGAAGCATTTTTAAATGTCAGCAGAATTCTGAGAACAATGGAAGAGTTCCGAAGCATTTTTAAACTTCAGCAGAATTCCGAGAACAATGGAAGAGTTCCGAAGCATACTTAAACTTCAGCGGAATTCCGAGAACAATGGAAGAGTTCAGAAGCATTTTTAAAAGTCAGCGGAATTCCGAGAACAATGGAAGAGTTGTGAAGCATTTTTAAACGTCAGCGGAATTCCGAGAACAATGGAAGAGTTCCGAAGCATTTTTAAACTTCAGCAGAATTCCGAGAACAATGGAACAGTTTTGAAGCAATTTTAAGCGTCAGCGGAATTCCGACAGCAATGGAAGAGTTCCGAAGCATTTTTAAAAGTCAGCAGAATTCTGAGAACAATAGAAGAGTTGTGAAGCATTTTTAAGCGTCAGCGGAATTCCGAGAACAATGGAAGAATTCCGAAGCATTTTTAAACTTCAAAACTTCAGAAGAATTCCAAGAACAATGGAAGAGTTCCGAAGCATTCTTAAACTTCAGCGGAATTCCGAGAACAATAGAAGAGTTCCGAAGCATTTTTAAACATCAGGGGAATTCCGAGAACAATGGAAGAGTTCTGAAGCATTTTTAAACGTCAGCGGAATTTTGAAAACAATGGAAGATTTCCGAAGCATTTTTAAACGTCAGCGGATTTCTGTGAACACTGGAAGAGTTCCGAAGCATTTTTAAACTTCAGCGGAATTGGGAGAACAATCGAAGAGTTCCGAAGCATTTTTAAAAGTCAGCGGAATTCCGAGAACAATGGAAGAGTTGTGAAGCATTTTTAAAAGTCAGCGGAATTCCGAGAACAATGGAAGAGTTGTGAAGCATTTTTAAACGTCAGCGGAATTCCGAGAACAATGGAAGAGTTCTGAAGCCTTTTTAAATGTCAGCGGAATTCCGAGAACAATGGAAGAGTTCCAAAGCATTTTTAAATGTCAGCGGAATTCTGAGAACAATGGAAGAGTTCCGAAGCATTTTTAAACTTCAGCAGAATTCCGAGAACAATGGAAGAGTTCCGAAGCATACTTAAACTTCAGCGGAATTCCGAGAACAATGGAAGAGTTCTGAAGCATTTTTAAAAGTCAGCGGAATACCGAGAACAATGGAAGAGTTGTGAAGCATTTTTAAACGTCAGTGGAATTCCAAGAACAAAGGAAGAGTTCCGAAGCATTTTTAAACGTCAGCGGAATTCCGAGAACAATGGAAGAGTTCCGAAGCATTTTTAAACTTCAGAAGAATTCTGAGAACAATGGAAGAGTTCCGAAGCATTCTTAAACTTCAGCAGAATTCCGAGAACAATGGAAGAGTTTCGAAGCATTTTTAAAAGTCAGCGGAATTCCGAGAACAATAGAAGAGTTGTGAAGCAATTTTAAGCGTCAGCGGAATTCCGAGAACAATGGAAGCGTTCAGAAGCATTTTTAAAAGTCAGCGGAATACCGAGAACAATGGAAGAGTTGTGATGCATTTTTAAGCATCAGCGGAATTCCGAGAACAATGGAAGAGTTCCGAAGCATTTTTAAACTTCAGCAGAATTCCGAGAACAATGGAAGAGTTCCGAAGCATTCTTAAACTTCAGCGGAATTCCGAGAACAATGGAAGAGTTCCGAAGCATTTTTAAATGTCAGCGGAATTCCGAGAACAATAGAAGAGTTGTGAAGCATTTTTAAGCGTCAGCGGAATTTCGAGAACAATGGAAGAGTTCCGAAGCATTTTTAAACTTCAGCAGAATTCTGAGAGCAATGGAAGAGTTCTGAAGCATTCTTAAACTTCAGCGGAATTCCGAGAACAATGGAAGAGTTTTGAAGCAATTTTAAGCGTCAGCGGAATTCCGACAACAATGGAAGAGTTCCGAAGCATTTGTAAAAGTCAGCGGAATTCTGAGAACAATAGAAGAGTTGTGAAGCATTTTTAAGCGTCAGCGGAATTCCGAGAACAATGGAAGAATTCCGAAGCATTTTTAAACTTCAAAACTTCAGCAGAATTCCGAGAACAATGGAAGAGTTGAGAAGCATTCTTAAACTTCAGCGGAATTCCGAGAACAATGGAAGAGTTCCGAAGCATTTTTAAAAGTCAGCGGAATTCCGAGAACAATAGAAGAGTTCCGAAGCATTTTTAAACTTCAGCAGAATTCCTGGATCAATGGAAGAGTTCCGAAGCATTTTTAAAAGTCAGCAGAATTCCGAGAACAATAGAAGGGTACCAAAGCATGTTTAAACTTCAGCGGAATTCTGAGAACAATGTAAGTGTTCTGAAGCATTTTTAAACTTCACCGGAATTCCGAGAACAATGGAAGAGTTCCGAAGCATTTTTAAAAGTCAGCGGAATTCCGAGAACACTGGAAGAGTTCCGAAGCATTTTTAAACTTCAGCGGAATTTGGAGAACAATCGAAGAGTTCCGAAGCATTTTTAAAAGTCAGCGGAATTCCGAGAACAATGGAAGAGTTGTGAAGCATTTTTAAACGTCAGCGGAATTCCGAGAACAATGGAAGAGTTCCGAAGCATTTTTAAACGTCAGCGGAATTCCGAGAACAATGGAAGAGTTCTGAAGCCTTTTTAAAAGTCAGCGGAATTCCGAGAACAATGGAAGACTTCTGAAGCATTTTTAAATGTCAGCGGAATTCTGAGAACAATGGAAGAGTTCCGAAGCATTTTTAAACTTCAGCAGAATTCCGAGAACAATGGAAGAGTTCCGAAGCATACTTAAACTTCAGCGGAATTCCGAGAACAATGGAAGAGTTCTGAAGCATTTTTAAAAGTCAGTGGAATACCGAGAACAATGGAAGAGTTGTGAAGCAATTTTAAAAGTCAGCGGAATTCCGAGAACAATGGAAGAGTTGTGAAGCATTTTTAAACGTCAGTGGAATTCCAAGAACAATGGAAGAGTTCCGAAGCATTTTTAAATGTCAGCAGAATTCTGAGAACAATGGAAGAGTTCCGAAGCATTTTTGAACTTCAGCAGAATTCCGAGAACAATGGAAGAGTTCCGAAGCATACTTAAACTTCAGCGGAATTCCGAGAACACTGGAAGAGTTCCGAAGCATTTTTAAAAGTCAGCGGAATTCCGAGAACACTGGAAGAGTTCCGAAGCATTTTTAAACTTCAGCGGAATTTGGAGAACAATCGAAGAGTTCCGAAGCATTTTTAAAAGTCAGCGGAATTCTGAGAACAATGGAAGAGTTCCGAAGCATTTTTAAACTTCAGCAGAATTCCGAGAACAATGGAAGAGTTCCGAAGCATACTTAAACTTCAGCGGAATTCCGAGAACAATGGAAGAGTTCAGAAGCATTTTTAAAAGTCAGCGGAATTCCGAGAACAATGGAAGAGTTGTGAAGCATTTTTAAACGTCTGCGGAATTTCGAGAACAATGGAAGAGTTCCGAAGCATTTTTAAACTTCAGCAGAATTCCGAGAACAATGGAACAGTTTTGAAGCAATTTTAAGCGTCAGCGGAATTCCGACAGCAATGGAAGAGTTCCGAAGCATTTTTAAAAGTCAGCAGAATTCTGAGAACAATAGAAGAGTTGTGAAGCATTTTTAAGCGTCAGCGGAATTCCGAGAACAATGGAAGAATTCCGAAGCATTTTTAAACTTCAAAACTTCAGAAGAATTCCAAGAACAATGGAAGAGTTCCGAAGCATTCTTAAACTTCAGCGGAATTCCGAGAACAATGGAATAGTTCCGAAGCATTTTTAAAAGTCAGCGGAATTCCGAGAACAATGGAAGAGTTCCGTAGCATTTTTAAACATCAGAAGAATTCCTGGATCAATGGAAGTGTTCCGAAGCATTTTTAAACTTCACCGGAATTCCGAGAACAATAGAAGAGTTCCGAAGCATTTTTAAACGTCAGGGGAATTCCGAGAACAATGGAAGAGTTCTGAAGCATTTTTAAACGTCAGCGGAATTTTGAAAACAATGGAAGATTTCCGAAGCATTTTTAAACGTCAGCGGATTTCTGTGAACACTGGAAGAGTTCCGAAGCATTTTTAAACTTCAGCGGAAT
Organism: Phyllobates terribilis; assembly: GCF_046119375.1. Classification (NCBI taxonomy): domain Eukaryota; kingdom Metazoa; phylum Chordata; class Amphibia; order Anura; family Dendrobatidae; genus Phyllobates; species Phyllobates terribilis. The sequence goes on along the minus strand of NW_027362788.1, from coordinate 4,960,284 downwards.
TTGGAGAACAATCGAAGAGTTCCGAAGCATTTTTAAAAGTCAGCGGAATTCCGAGAACAATGGAAGAGTTGTAAAGCATATTTAAAAGACAGCGGAATTCCGAGAACAATGGAAGAGTTGTGAAGCATTTTAAAAGTCAGCGGAATTCCGAGAACAATGGAAGAGTTGTGAAGCATTTTTAAACGTCAGCGGAATTCCGAGAACAATGGAAGAGTTCTGAAGCCTTTTTAAATGTCAGCGGAATTCCGAGAACAATGGAAGAGTTCCGAAGCATTTTTAAACTTCAGCAGAATTCCGAGAACAATGGAAGAGTTCTGAAGCATACTTAAACTTCAGCGGAATTCCGAGAACAATGGAAGAGTTCTGAAGCATTTTTAAAAGTCAGCGGAATACCGAGAACAAAGGAAGAGTTGTGAAGCATTTTTAAACATCAGCGGAATACCAGAACAATGGAAGAGTTCCGAAGCATTTTTAAATGTCAGCGGAATTCCGAGAGCAATGGAAGAGTTCTGAAGCATTTTTAAACGTCAGCGGATTTTGAAAACAATGGAAGATTTCCGAAGCATTTTTAAACTTCAGTGGAATTTGGAGAACAATCGAAGAGTTCCGAAGCAATTTTAAAAGTCAGCGGAATTCCGAGAACAATGGAAGAGTTGTGAAGCATTTTTAAACGTCAGTGGAATTCCAAGAACAAAGGAAGAGTTCCGAAGCATTTTTAAACGTCAGCGGAATTCCGAGAACAATGGAAGAGTTCCGAAGCATTTTTAAACTTCAGAAGAATTCTGAGAACAATGGAAGAGTTCCGAAGAATTCTTAAACTTCAGCAGAATTCCGAGAACAATGGAAGAGTTTCGAAGCATTTTTAAAAGTCAGCGGAATTCCGAGAACAATAGAAGAGTTGTGAAGCAATTTTAAGCGTCAGCGGAATTCCGAGAACAATGGAAGCGTTCAGAAGCATTTTTAAAAGTCAGCGGAATACCAAGAACAATGGAAGAGTTCCGAAGCATTTTTAAAAGTCAGCGGAATTCCGAGAACACTGGAAGAGTTCCGAAGCATTTTTAAACTTCAGCGGAATTTGGAGAACAATCGAAGAGTTCCGAAGCATTTTTAAAAGTCAGCGGAATTCCGAGAACAATGGAAGAGTTGTGAAGCATTTTTAAACGTCAGCGGAATTCCGAGAACAATGGAAGAGTTCCGAAGCATTTTTAAACGTCAGCGGAATTCCGAGAACAATGGAAGAGTTCTGAAGCCTTTTTAAATGTCAGTGTAATTCCGAGAACAATGGAAGACTTCTGAAGCATTTTTAAATGTCAGCGGAATTCTGAGAACAATGGAAGAGTTCCGAAGCATTTTTAAACTTCAGCAGAATTCCGAGAACAATGGAAGAGTTCCGAAGAATACTTAAACTTCAGCGGAATTCCGAGAACAATGGAAGAGTTCTGAAGCATTTTTAAAAGTCAGCGGAATACCGAGAACAATGGAAGAGTTGTGAAGCAATTTTAAAAGTCAGCGGAATTCCGAGAACAATGGAAGAGTTGTGAAGCATTTTTAAACGTCAGTGGAATTCCAAGAACAATGGAAGAGTTCCGAAGCATTTTTAAATGTCAGCAGAATTCTGAGAACAATGGAAGAGTTCCGAAGCATTTTTGAACTTCAGCAGAATTCCGAGAACAATGGAAGAGTTCCGAAGCATACTTAAACTTCAGCGGAATTCCGAGAACAATGGAAGAGTTCAGAAGCATTTTTAAAAGTCAGCGGAATTCCGAGAACAATGGAAGAGTTGTGAAGCATTTTTAAACGTCAGCGGAATTCCGAGAACAATGGAAGAGTTCCGAAGCATTTTTAAACTTCAGCAGAATTCCGAGAACAATGGAAGAGTTCCGAAGCATTCTTAAACTTCAGCAGAATTCCGAGAACAATGGAACAGTTTTGAAGCAATTTTAAGCGTCAGCGGAATTCCGACAGCAATGGAAGAGTTCCGAAGCATTTTTAAAAGTCAGCAGAATTGTGAGAACAATAGAAGAGTTGTGAAGCATTTTTAAAAGTCAGCGGAATTCCGAGAACATTGGAAGAATTCCGAAGCATTTTTAAACTTCAAAACTTCAGAAGAATTCCGAGAACAATAGAAGGGTACCAAAGCATGTTTAAACTTCAGCGGAATTCTGAGAACAATGTAAGAGTTCCGAAGCATTTTTAAACTTCACCGGAATTCCAAGAACACTGGAAGAGTTCCGAAGCATTTTTAAACTTCAGCGGAATTTGGAGAACAATCGAAGAGTTCCGAAGCATTTTTAAAAGTCAGCGGAATTCCGAGAACAATGGAAGAGTTGTGAAGCATTTTTTAACGTCAGCGGAATTCCGAGAACAATGGAAGAGTTCCGAAGCATTTTTAAACGTCAGCGGAATTCCGAGAACAATGGAAGAGTTCTGAAGCCTTTTTAAATGTCAGCGGAATTCCGAGAACAATGGAAGACTTCTGAAGCATTTTTAAATGTCAGCGGAATTCTGAGAACAATGGAAGAGTTCCGAAGCATTTTTAAACTTCAGCAGAATTCCGAGAACAATGGAAGAGTTCCGAAGCATACTTAAACTTCAGCGGAATTCCGAGAACAATGGAAGAGTTCTGAAGCATTTTTAAAAGTCAGCGGAATACCGAGAAAAATGGAAGAGTTGTGAAGCATTTTTAAAAGTCAGCGGAATTCCGAGAACACTGGAAGAGTTCTGAAGCATTTTTAAACTTCAGCGGAATTTGGAGAACAATCGAAGAGTTCCGAAGCAATTTTAAAAGTCAGCGGAATTCCGAGAACAATGGAAGAGTTGTGAAGCATTTTTAAACGTCAGTGGAATTCCAAGAACAATGGAAGAGTTCCGAAGCATTTTTAAATGTCAGCAGAATTCTGAGAACAATGGAAGAGTTCCGAAGCATTTTTAAACTTCAGCAGAATTCCGAGAACAATGGAAGAGTTCCGAAGCATACTTAAACTTCAGCGGAATTCCGAGAACAATGGAAGAGTTCAGAAGCATTTTTAAAAGTCAGCGGAATTCCGAGAACAATGGAAGAGTTGTGAAGCATTTTTAAACGTCAGCGGAATTCCGAGAACAATGGAAGAGTTCCGAAGCATTTTTAAACTTCAGCAGAATTCCGAGAACAATGGAACAGTTTTGAAGCAATTTTAAGCGTCAGCGGAATTCCGACAGCAATGGAAGAGTTCCGAAGCATTTTTAAAAGTCAGCAGAATTCTGAGAACAATAGAAGAGTTGTGAAGCATTTTTAAGCGTCAGCGGAATTCCGAGAACAATGGAAGAATTCCGAAGCATTTTTAAACTTCAAAACTTCAGAAGAATTCCAAGAACAATGGAAGAGTTCCGAAGCATTCTTAAACTTCAGCGGAATTCCGAGAACAATAGAAGAGTTCCGAAGCATTTTTAAACATCAGGGGAATTCCGAGAACAATGGAAGAGTTCTGAAGCATTTTTAAACGTCAGCGGAATTTTGAAAACAATGGAAGATTTCCGAAGCATTTTTAAACGTCAGCGGATTTCTGTGAACACTGGAAGAGTTCCGAAGCATTTTTAAACTTCAGCGGAATTGGGAGAACAATCAAAGAGTTCCGAAGCATTTTTAAAAGTCAGCGGAATTCCGAGAACAATGGAAGAGTTGTAAAGCATATTTAAAAGTCAGCGGAATTCCGAGAACAATGGAAGAGTTGTGAAGCATTTTTAAAAGTCAGCGGAATTCCGAGAACAATGGAAGAGTTGTGAAGCATTTTTAAACGTCAGCGGAATTCCGAGAACAATGGAAGAGTTCCGAAGCATTTTTAAACTTCAGCAGAATTCCGAGAACAATGGAAGAGTTCCGAAGCATACTTAAACTTCAGCGGAATTCCGAGAACAATGGAAGAGTTCTGAAGCATTTTTAAAAGTCAGCGGAATACCGAGAACAATGGAAGAGTTGTGAAGCATTTTTAAACGTCAGTGGAATTCCAAGAACAAAGGAAGAGTTCCGAAGCATTTTTAAACGTCAGCGGAATTCCGAGAACAATGGAAGAGTTCCGAAGCATTTTTAAACTTCAGAAGAATTCTGAGAACAATGGAAGAGTTCCGAAGCATTCTTAAACTTCAGCAGAATTCCGAGAACAATAGAAGAGTTTCGAAGCATTTTTAAAAGTCAGCGGAATTCCGAGAACAATAGAAGAGTTGTGAAGCAATTTTAAGCGTCAGCGGAATTCCGAGAACAATTGAAGCGTTCAGAAGCATTTTTAAAAGTCAGCGGAATACCGAGAACAATGGAAGAGTTGTGAAGCATTTTTAAGCATCAGCGGAATTCCGAGAACAATGGAAGAGTTCCGAAGCATTTTTAAACTTCAGCAGAATTCCGAGAACAATGGAAGAGTTCCGAAGCATTCTTAAACTTCAGCGGAATTCCGAGAACAATGGAAGAGTTCCGAAGCATTTTTAAATGTCAGCGGAATTCCGAGAACAATAGAAGAGTTGTGAAGCATTTTTAAGCGTCAGCGGAATTTCGAGAACAATGGAAGAGTTCCGAAGCATTTTTAAACTTCAGCAGAATTCTGAGAGCAATGGAAGAGTTCTGAAGCATTCTTAAACTTCAGCGGAATTCCGAGAACAATGGAAGAGTTTTGAAGCAATTTTAAGCGTCAGCGGAATTCCGACAACAATGGAAGAGTTCCGAAGCATTTGTAAAAGTCAGCGGAATTCTGAGAACAATAGAAGAGTTGTGAAGCATTTTTAAGCGTCAGCGGAATTCCGAGAACAATGGAAGAATTCCGAAGCATTTTTAAACTTCAAAACTTCAGCAGAATTCCGAGAACAATGGAAGAGTTGAGAAGCATTCTTAAACTTCAGCGGAATTCCGAGAACAATGGAAGAGTTCCGAAGCATTTTTAAAAGTCAGCGGAATTCCGAGAACAATAGAAGAGTTCCGAAGCATTTTTAAACTTCAGCAGAATTCCTGGATCAATGGAAGAGTTCCGAAGCATTTTTAAAAGTCAGCAGAATTCCGAGAACAATAGAAGGGTACCAAAGCATGTTTAAACTTCAGCGGAATTCTGAGAACAATGTAAGTGTTCTGAAGCATTTTTAAACTTCACCGGAATTCCGAGAACAATGGAAGAGTTCCGAAGCATTTTTAAAAGTCAGCGGAATTCCGAGAACACTGGAAGAGTTCCGAAGCATTTTTAAACTTCAGCGGAATTTGGAGAACAATCGAAGAGTTCCGAAGCATTTTTAAAAGTCAGCGGAATTCCGAGAACAATGGAAGAGTTGTGAAGCATTTTTAAACGTCAGCGGAATTCCGAGAACAATGGAAGAGTTCCGAAGCATTTTTAAACGTCAGCGGAATTCCGAGAACAATGGAAGAGTTCTGAAGCCTTTTTGAATGTCAGCGGAATTCCGAGAACAATGGAAGACTTCTGAAGCATTTTTAAATGTCAGCGGAATTCTGAGAACAATGGAAGAGTTCCGAAGCATTTTTAAACTTCAGCAGAATTCCGAGAACAATGGAAGAGTTCCGAAGCATACTTAAACTTCAGCGGAATTCCGAGAACAATGGAAGAGTTCTGAAGCATTTTTAAAAGTCAGCGGAATACCGAGAACAATGGAAGAGTTGTGAAGCAATTTTAAAAGTCAGCGGAATTCCGAGAACAATGGAAGAGTTGTGAAGCATTTTTAAACGTCAGTGGAATTCCAAGAACAATGGAAGAGTTCCGAAGCATTTTTAAATGTCAGCAGAATTCTGAGAACAATGGAAGAGTTCCGAAGCATTTTTGAACTTCAGCAGAATTCCGAGAACAATGGAAGAGTTCCGAAGCATACTTAAACTTCAGCGGAATTCCGAGAACAATGGAAGAGTTCCGAAGCATTTTTAAAAGTCAGCGGAATTCCGAGAACACTGGAAGAGTTCCGAAGCATTTTTAAACTTCAGCGGAATTTGGAGAACAATCGAAGAGTTCCGAAGCATTTTTAAAAGTCAGCGGAATTCCGAGAACAATGGAAGAGTTGTGAAGCATTTTTAAACGTCAGCGGAATTCCGAGAAGAATGGAAGAGTTCCGAAGCATTTTTAAATGTCAGCGGAATTCTGAGAACAATGGAAGAGTTGCGAAGCATTTTTAAACTTCAGCAGAATTCCGAGAACAATGGAAGAGTTCCGAAGCATACTTAAACTTCAGCGGAATTCCGAGAACAATGGAAGAGTTCTGGAGCATTTTTAAAAGTCAGCGGAATACCGAGAACAATTGAAGAGTTGTGAAGCATTTTTAAAAGTCAGTGGAATTCCGAGAACACTGGAAGAGTTCTGAAGCATTTTTAAACTTCAGCGGAATTTGGAGAACAATCGAAGAGTTCCGAAGCAATTTTAAAAGTCAGCGGAATTCCGAGAACAATGGAAGAGTTGTGAAGCATTTTTAAACGTCAGTGGAATTCCAAGAACAATGGAAGAGTTCCGAAGCATTTTTAAATGTCAGCAGAATTCTGAGAACAATGGAAGAGTTCCGAAGCATTTTTAAACTTCAGCAGAATTCCGAGAACAATGGAAGAGTTCCGAAGCATACTTAAACTTCAGCGGAATTCCAAGAACAATGGAAGAGTTCAGAAGCATTTTTAAAAGTCAGCGGAATTCCGAGAACAATGGAAGAGTTGTGAAGCATTTTTTAAACGTCAGCGGAATTCCGAGAACAATGGAAGAGTTCCGAAGCATTTTTAAACTTCAGCAGAATTCCGAGAACAATGGAACAGTTTTGAAGCAATTTTAAGCGTCAGCGGAATTCCGACAGCAATGGAAGAGTTCCGAAGCATTTTTAAAAGTCAGCAGAATTCTGAGAACAATAGAGGAGTTGTGAAGCATTTTTAAGCGTCAGCGGAATTCCGAGAACAATGGAAGAATTCCGAAGCATTTTTAAACTTCAAAACTTCAGAAGAATTCCAAGAACAATGGAAGAGTTCCGAAGCATTCTTAAACTTCAGCGGAATTCCGAGAACAATGGAATAGTTCCGAAGCATTTTTAAAAGTCAGCGGAATTCCGAGAACAATGGAAGAGTTCCGTAGCATTTTTAAACATCAGAAGAATTCCTGGATCAATGGAAGTGTTCCGAAGCATTTTTAAACTTCACCGGAATTCCGAGAACAATAGAAGAGTTCCGAAGCATTTTTAATCGTCAGGGGAATTCCGAGAACAATGGAAGAGTTCTGAAGCATTTTTAAACGTCAGCGGAATTTTGAAAACAATGGAAGATTTCCGAAGCATTTTTAAACGTCAGCGCATTTCTGTGAACACTGGAAGAGTTCCGAAGCATTTTTAAACTTCAGCGGAATTTGGAGAACAATCGAAGAGTTCCGAAGCATTTTTAAAAGTCAGCGGAATTCCGAGAACAATGGAAGAGTTGTAAAGCATATTTAAAAGTCAGAGGAATTCCGAGAACAATGGAAGAGTTGTGAAGCATTTTTAAAAGTCAGCGGAATTCCGAGAACAATGGAAGAGTTGTGAAGCATTTTTAAACGTCAGCGGAATTCCGAGAACAATGGAAGAGTTCTGAAGCCTTTTTAAATGTCAGCGGAATTCCGAGAACAATGGAAGAGTTCCGAAGCATTTTTAAATGTCAGCGGAATTCTGAGAACAAAGGAAGAGTTGTGAAGCATTTTTAAACATCAGCGGAATACCAGAACAATGGAAGAGTTCCGAAGCATTTTTAAATGTCAGCGGAATTCCGAGAGCAATGGAAGAGTTGTGAAGCATTTTTAAACGTCAGTGGAATTCCAAGAACAAAGGAAGAGTTCCGAAGCATTTTTAAACGTCAGCGGAATTCCGAGAACAATGGAAGAGTTCCGAAGCATTTTTAAACTTCAGAAGAATTCTGAGAACAATGGAAGAGTTCCGAAGCATTCTTAAACTTCAGCAGAATTCCGAGAACAATGGAAGAGTTTCGAAGCATTTTTAAAAGTCAGCGGAATTCCGAGAACAATAGAAGAGTTGTGAAGCAATTTTAAGCGTCAGCGGAATTCCGAGAACAATGGAAGCGTTCAGAAGCATTTTTAAAAGTCAGCGGAATACCGAGAACAATGGAAGAGTTCCGAAGCATTTTTAAAAGTCAGCGGAATTCCGAGAACACTGGAAGAGTTCCGAAGCATTTTTAAACTTCAGCGGAATTTGGAGAACAATCGAAGAGTTCCGAAGCATTTTTAAAAGTCAGCGGAATTCCGAGAACAATGGAAGAGTTGTGAAGCATTTTTAAACGTCAGCGGAATTCCGAGAACAATGGAAGAGTTCCGAAGCATTTTTAAACGTCAGCGGAATTCCGAGAACAATGGAAGAGTTCTGAAGCCTTTTTAAATGTCAGCGGAATTCCGAGAACAATGGAAGACTTCTGAAGCATTTTTAAATGTCAGCGGAATTCTGAGAACAATGGAAGAGTTCCGAAGCATTTTTAAACTTCAGCAGAATTCCGAGAACAATGGAAGAGTTCCGAAGCATACTTAAACTTCAGCGGAATTCCGAGAACAATGGAAGAGTTCTGAAGCATTTTTAAAAGTCAGCGGAATACCGAGAACAATGGAAGAGTTGTGAAGCAATTTTAAAAGTCAGCGGAATTCCGAGAACAATGGAAGAGTTGTGAAGCATTTTTAAACGTCAGTGGAATTCCAAGAACAATGGAAGAGTTCCGAAGCATTTTTAAATGTCAGCAGAATTCTGAGAACAATGGAAGAGTTCCGAAGCATTTTTGAACTTCAGCAGAATTCCGAGAACAATGGAAGAGTTCCGAAGCATACTTAAACTTCAGCGGAATTCCGAGAACAATGGAAGAGTTCAGAAGCATTTTTAAAAGTCAGCGGAATTCCGAGAACAATGGAAGAGTTGTGAAGTATTTTTAAACGTCAGCGGAATTCCGAGAACAATGGAAGAGTTCCGAAGCATTTTTAAACTTCAGCAGAATTCCGAGAACAATGGAACAGTTTTGAAGCAATTTTAAGCGTCAGCGGAATTCCGACAGCAATGGAAGAGTTCCGAAGCATTTTTAAAAGTCAGCAGAATTCTGAGAACAATAGAAGAGTTGTGAAGAATTTTTAAGCGTCAGCGGAATTCCGAGAACAATGAAAGAATTCCGAAGCATTTTTAAACTTCATAAGTTCAGAAGAATTCCGAGAACAATGGAAGAGTTCCGAAGCATTCTTAAACTTCAGCGGAATTCCGAGAACAATGGAAGAGTTCCGAAGCATTTTTAAAAGTCAGCGGAATTCCGAGAACAATGGAAGATTTCCGAAGCATTTTTAAACGTCAGCGGATTTCTGTGAACACTGGAAGAGTTCCGAAGCATTTTTAAACTTCAGCGGAATTTGGAGAACAATCGAAGAGTTCCGAAGCATTTTTAAAAGTCAGCGGAATTCCGAGAACACTGGAAGAGTTCCGAAGCATTTTTAAACTTCAGCGGAATTTGGAGAACAATCGAAGAGTTCCGAAGCATTTTTAAAAGTCAGCGGAATTCCGAGAACAATGGAGGAGTTGTAAAGCATATTTAAAAGTCAGCGGAATTCCGAGAACAATGGAAGAGTTGTGAAGCATTTTTAAAAGTCAGCGGAATTCCGAGAACAATGGAAGAGTTGTGAAGCATTTTTAAACGTCAGCGGAATTCCGAGAACAATGGAAGAGTTCTGAAGCCTTTTTAAATGTCAGCGGAATTCCGAGAACAATGGAAGAGTTCCGAAGCATTTTTAAATGTCAGCGGAATTCTGAGAACAATGGAAGAGTTCCGAAGCATTTTTAAACTTCAGCAGAATTCCGAGAACAATGGAAGAGTTCCGAAGCATACTTAAACTTCAGCGGAATTCCGAGAACAATGGAAGAGTTCTGAAGCATTTTTAAAAGTCAGCGGAATACCGAGAACAATGGAAGAGTTGTGAAGCATTTTTAAACATCAGCGGAATACCAGAACAATGGAAGAGTTCCGAAGCATTTTTAAATGTCAGCGGAATTCCGAGAACAATGGAAGAGTTCTGAAGCATTTTTAAACGTCAGCGGATTTTGAAAACAATGGAAGATTTCCGAAGCATTTTTAAACTTCAGCGGAATTTGGAGAACAATCGAAGAGTTCCGAAGCAATTTTAAAAGTCAGTGGAATTCCGAGAACAATGGAAGAGTTGTGAAGCATTTTTAAACGTCAGTGGAATTCCAAGAACAAAGGAAGAGTTCCGAAGCATTTTTAAACGTCAGCGGAATTCCGAGAACAATGGAAGAGTTCTGAAGGCTTTTTAAATGTCAGCGGAATTCCGAGAACAATGGAAGAGTTCCGAAGCATTTTTAAATGTCAGCGGAATTCTGAGAACAATGGAAGAGTTCCGAAGCATTTTTAAACTTCAGCAGAATTCCGAGAACAATGGAAGAGTTCCGAAGCATACTTAAACTTCAGCGGAATTCCGAGAACAATGGAAGAGTTCAGAAGCATTTTTAAAAGTCAGCGGAATACCGAAAACAATGGAAGAGTTGTGAAGCATTTTTAAGCATCAGCGGAATTCCGAGAACAATGGAAGAGTTCCGAAGCATTTTTAAACTTCAGAAGAATTCTGAGAACAATGGAAGAGTTCCGAAGCATTCTTAAACTTCAGCGGAATTCCGAGAACAATGGAAGAGTTTCGAAGCATTTTTAAAAGTCAGCGGAATTCCGAGAACAATAGAAGAGTTGTGAAGCAATTTTAAGCGTCAGCGGAATTCCGAGAACAATGGAAGAGTTCCGAAGCATTTTTAAACGTCAGCGGAATTCCGAGAACAATGGAAGAGTTCTGAAGCATTTTTAAACGTCAGCGGAATTTTGAAAACAATGGAAGATTTCCAAAGCATTTTTAAACGTCAGCGGATTTCTGTGAACACTGGAAGAGTTCCGAAGCATTTTTAAACTTCAGCGGAATTTGGATAACAATCGAAGAGTTCCGAAGCATTTTTAAAAGTCAGCGGAATTCCGAGAACACTGGAAGAGATCCGAAGCATTTTTAAACTTCAGCGGAATTTGGAGAACAATCGAAGAGTTCCGAAGCATTTTTAAAAGTCAGCGGAATTCCGAGAACAATGGAAGAGTTGTAAAGCATATTTAAAAGTCAGCGGAATTCCGAGAACAATGGAAGAGTTGTGAAGCATTTTTAAAAGTCAGCGGAATTCCGAGAACAATGGAAGAGTTGTGAAGTATTTTTAAACGTCAGCGGAATTCCGAGAACAATGGAAGAGTTCTGAAGCCTTTTTAAATGTCAGCGGAATTCCGAGAACAATGGAAGAGTTCCAAAGCATTTTTAAATGTCAGCGGAATTCTGAGAACAATGGAAGAGTTCCGAAGCATACTTAAACTTCAGCGGAATTCCGAGAACAATGGAAGAGTTCTGAAGCATTTTTAAAAGTCAGCGGAATACCGAGAACAATGGAAGAGTTGTGAAGCATTTTTAAACATCAGCGGAATACCAGAAAAATGGAAGAGATCCGAAGCATTTTTAAATGTCAGCGGAATTCTGAGAACAATGGAAGAGTTCTGAAGCATTTTTAAACGTCAGCGGATTTTGAAAACAATGGAAGATTTCCGAAGCATTTTTAAACGTCAACGGAATTCTGTGAAGACTGGAAGAGTTCCAAAGCATTTTTAAACTTCAGCGGAATTTGGAGAACAATCGAAGAGTTCCGAAGCAATTTTTAAAGTCAGCGGAATTCCGAGAACAATGGAAGAGTTGTGAAGCATTTTTAAACATCAGTGGAATTCCAAGAACAAAGGAAGAGTTCCGAAGCATTTTTAAACGTCAGCGGAATTCCAAGAACAATGGAAGAGTTCTGAAGGCTTTTTAAATGTCAGCGGAATTCCGAGAACAATGGAAGAGTTCCGAAGCATTTTTAAATGTCAGCGGAATTCTGAGAACAATGGAAGAGTTCCGAAGCATACTTAAACTTCAGCGGAATTCCGAGAACAATGGAAGAGTTCAGAAGCATTTTTAAAAGTCAGCGGAATACCGAGAACAATGGAAGAGTTGTGAAGCATTTTTAAGCATCAGCGGAATTCCGAGAACAATGGAAGAGTTCCGAAGCATTTTTAAACTTCAGAAGAATTCTGAGAACAATGGAAGAGTTCCGAAGCATTCTTAAGCTTCAGCGGAATTCCGAGAACAATGGAAGAGTTCCGAAGCATTTTTAAAAGTCAGCGGAATTCCGAGAACAATAGAAGAGTTCCGAAGCTTTTTTAAACTTCAGCAGAATTCCTGGATCAATGGAAGAGTTCCGAAGCATTTTTAAAAGTCAGCAGAATTCCGAGAACAATAGAAGGGTACCAAAGCATGTTTAAACTTCAGCGGAATTCTGAGAACAATGTAAGAGTTCTGAAGCATTTTTAAACTTCACCGGAATTCCGAGAACAATGGAAGAGTTCCGAAGCATTTTTAAACGTCAGCGGAATTCCGAGAACAATGGAACAGTTCTGAAGCATTTTTAAACATCAGCGGAATTTTGAAAACAATGGAAGATTTCCGAAGCATTTTTAAACGTCAGCGGAATTCTGCGAACACTGGAAGAGTTGTGAAGTATTTTTAAACGTCAGCGGAATTCCGAGAACAATGGAAGAGTTCTGAAGCCTTTTTAAATGTCAGCGGAATTCCGAGAACAATGGAAGAGTTCCGAAGCATTTTTAAATGTCAGCGGAATTCTGAGAACAATGGAAGAGTTCCGAAGCATACTTAAACTTCAGCGGAATTCCGAGAACAATGGAAGAGTTCTGAAGCATTTTTAAAAGTCAGCGGAATACCGAGAACAATGGAAGAGTTGTGAAGCATTTTTAAACATCAGCGGAATACCAGAAAAATGGAAGAGATCCGAAGCAATTTTAAATGTCAGCGGAATTCTGAGAACAATGGAAGAGTTCTGAAGCATTTTTAAACGTCAGCGGATTTTGAAAACAATGGAAGATTTCCGAAGCATTTTTAAACGTCAGCGGAATTCTGTGAACACTGGAAGAGTTCCGAAGCATTTTTAAACTTCAGCGGAATTTGGAGAACAATCGAAGAGTTCCGAAGCAATTTTTAAAGTCAGCGGAATTCCGAGAACAATGGAAGAGTTGTGAAGCATTTTTAAACGTCAGTGGAATTCCAAGAACAAAGGAAGAGTTCCGAAGCATTTTTAAACGTCAGCGGAATTCCGAGAACAATGGAAGAGTTCTGAAGGCTTTTTAAATGTCAGCGGAATTCCGAGAACAATGGAAGAGTTCCGAAGCATTTTTAAATGTCAGCGGAATTCTGAGAACAATGGAAGAGTTCCGAAGCATACTTAAACTTCAGCGGAATTCCGAGAACAATGGAAGAGTTCAGAAGCATTTTTAAAAGTCAGCGGAATACCGAGAACAATGGAAGAGTTGTGAAGCATTTTTAAGCATCAGCGGAATTCCGAGAACAATGGAAGAGTTCCGAAGCATTTTTAAACTTCAGAAGAATTCTGAGAACAATGGAAGAGTTCCGAAGCATTCTTAAACTTCAGCGGAATTCCGAGAACAATGGAAGAGTTCCGAAGCATTTTTAAAAGTCAGCGGAATTCCGAGAACAATAGAAGAGTTCCGAAGCTTTTTTAAACTTCAGCAGAATTCCTGGATCAATGGAAGAGTTACTAAGCATTTTTAAAAGTCAGCAGAATTCCGAGAACAATAGAAGGGTACCAAAGCATGTTTAAACTTCAGCGGAATTCTGAGAACAATGTAAGAGTTCTGAAGCATTTTTAAACTTCACCGGAATTCCGAGAACAATGGAAGAGTTCCGAAGCATTTTTAAACGTCAGCGGAATTCCGAGAACAATGGAACAGTTCTGAAGCATTTTTAAACATCAGCGGAATTTTGAAAACAATGGAAGATTTCCGAAGCATTTTTAAACGTCAGCGGAATTCTGCGAACACTGGAAGAGTTCCGAAGCATTTTTAAACTTCAGCGGAATTGGGAGAACAATCGAAGAGTTCCGAAGCATTTTTAAAAGTCAGCGGAATTCCGAGAACAATGGAAGACTTCTGAAGCATTTTTAAATGTCAGCGGAATTCTGAGAACAATGGAAGAGTTCCGAAGCATTTTTAAACTTCAGCAGAATTCCGAGAACAATGGAAGAGTTCCGAAGCATACTTAAACTTCAGCGGAATTCCGAGAACAATGGAAGAGTTCTGAAGCATTTTTAAAAGTCAGCGGAATACCGAGAACAATGGAAGAGTTGTGAAGCAATTTTAAAAGTCAGCGGAATTCCGAGAACAATGGAAGAGTTGTGAAGCATTTTTAAACGTCAGTGGAATTCCAAGAACAATGGAAGAGTTCCGAAGCATTTTTAAATGTCAGCAGAATTCTGAGAACAATGGAAGAGTTCCGAAGCATTTTTGAACTTCAGCAGAATTCCGAGAACAATGGAAGAGTTCCGAAGCATACTTAAACTTCAGCGGAATTCCGAGAACAATGGAAGAGTTCAGAAGCATTTTTAAAAGTCAGCGGAATTCCGAGAACAATGGAAGAGTTGTGAAGTATTTTTAAACGTCAGCGGAATTCCGAGAACAATGGAAGAGTTCCGAAGCATTTTTAAACTTCAGCAGAATTCCGAGAACAATGGAACAGTTTTGAAGCAATTTTAAGCGTCAGCGGAATTCCGACAGCAATGGAAGAGTTCCGAAGCATTTTTAAAAGTCAGCAGAATTCTGAGAACAATAGAAGAGTTGTGAAGAATTTTTAAGCGTCAGCGGAATTCCGAGAACAATGAAAGAATTCCGAAGCATTTTTAAACTTCATAAGTTCAGAAGAATTCCGAGAACAATGGAAGAGTTCCGAAGCATTCTTAAACTTCAGCGGAATTCCGAGAACAATGGAAGAGTTCCGAAGCATTTTTAAAAGTCAGCGGAATTCCGAGAACAATGGAAGATTTCCGAAGCATTTTTAAACGTCAGCGGATTTCTGTGAACACTGGAAGAGTTCCGAAGCATTTTTAAACTTCAGCGGAATTTGGAGAACAATCGAAGAGTTCCGAAGCATTTTTAAAAGTCAGCGGAATTCCGAGAACACTGGAAGAGTTCCGAAGCATTTTTAAACTTCAGCGGAATTTGGAGAACAATCGAAGAGTTCCGAAGCATTTTTAAAAGTCAGCGGAATTCCGAGAACAATGGAGGAGTTGTAAAGCATATTTAAAAGTCAGCGGAATTCCGAGAACAATGGAAGAGTTGTGAAGCATTTTTAAAAGTCAGCGGAATTCCGAGAACAATGGAAGAGTTGTGAAGCATTTTTAAACGTCAGCGGAATTCCGAGAACAATGGAAGAGTTCTGAAGCCTTTTTAAATGTCAGCGGAATTCCGAGAACAATGGAAGAGTTCCGAAGCATTTTTAAATGTCAGCGGAATTCTGAGAACAATGGAAGAGTTCCGAAGCATTTTTAAACTTCAGCAGAATTCCGAGAACAATGGAAGAGTTCCGAAGCATACTTAAACTTCAGCGGAATTCCGAGAACAATGGAAGAGTTCTGAAGCATTTTTAAAAGTCAGCGGAATACCGAGAACAATGGAAGAGTTGTGAAGCATTTTTAAACATCAGCGGAATACCAGAACAATGGAAGAGTTCCGAAGCATTTTTAAATGTCAGCGGAATTCCGAGAACAATGGAAGAGTTCTGAAGCATTTTTAAACGTCAGCGGATTTTGAAAACAATGGAAGATTTCCGAAGCATTTTTAAACTTCAGCGGAATTTGGAGAACAATCGAAGAGTTCCGAAGCAATTTTAAAAGTCAGTGGAATTCCGAGAACAATGGAAGAGTTGTGAAGCATTTTTAAACGTCAGTGGAATTCCAAGAACAAAGGAAGAGTTCCGAAGCATTTTTAAACGTCAGCGGAATTCCGAGAACAATGGAAGAGTTCTGAAGGCTTTTTAAATGTCAGCGGAATTCCGAGAACAATGGAAGAGTTCCGAAGCATTTTTAAATGTCAGCGGAATTCTGAGAACAATGGAAGAGTTCCGAAGCATTTTTAAACTTCAGCAGAATTCCGAGAACAATGGAAGAGTTCCGAAGCATACTTAAACTTCAGCGGAATTCCGAGAACAATGGAAGAGTTCAGAAGCATTTTTAAAAGTCAGCGGAATACCGAAAACAATGGAAGAGTTGTGAAGCATTTTTAAGCATCAGCGGAATTCCGAGAACAATGGAAGAGTTCCGAAGCATTTTTAAACTTCAGAAGAATTCTGAGAACAATGGAAGAGTTCCGAAGCATTCTTAAACTTCAGCGGAATTCCGAGAACAATGGAAGAGTTTCGAAGCATTTTTAAAAGTCAGCGGAATTCCGAGAACAATAGAAGAGTTGTGAAGCAATTTTAAGCGTCAGCGGAATTCCGAGAACAATGGAAGAGTTCCGAAGCATTTTTAAACGTCAGCGGAATTCCGAGAACAATGGAAGAGTTCTGAAGCATTTTTAAACGTCAGCGGAATTTTGAAAACAATGGAAGATTTCCAAAGCATTTTTAAACGTCAGCGGATTTCTGTGAACACTGGAAGAGTTCCGAAGCATTTTTAAACTTCAGCGGAATTTGGATAACAATCGAAGAGTTCCGAAGCATTTTTAAAAGTCAGCGGAATTCCGAGAACACTGGAAGAGATCCGAAGCATTTTTAAACTTCAGCGGAATTTGGAGAACAATCGAAGAGTTCCGAAGCATTTTTAAAAGTCAGCGGAATTCCGAGAACAATGGAAGAGTTGTAAAGCATATTTAAAAGTCAGCGGAATTCCGAGAACAATGGAAGAGTTGTGAAGCATTTTTAAAAGTCAGCGGAATTCCGAGAACAATGGAAGAGTTGTGAAGTATTTTTAAACGTCAGCGGAATTCCGAGAACAATGGAAGAGTTCTGAAGCCTTTTTAAATGTCAGCGGAATTCCGAGAACAATGGAAGAGTTCCAAAGCATTTTTAAATGTCAGCGGAATTCTGAGAACAATGGAAGAGTTCCGAAGCATACTTAAACTTCAGCGGAATTCCGAGAACAATGGAAGAGTTCTGAAGCATTTTTAAAAGTCAGCGGAATACCGAGAACAATGGAAGAGTTGTGAAGCATTTTTAAACATCAGCGGAATACCAGAAAAATGGAAGAGATCCGAAGCATTTTTAAATGTCAGCGGAATTCTGAGAACAATGGAAGAGTTCTGAAGCATTTTTAAACGTCAGCGGATTTTGAAAACAATGGAAGATTTCCGAAGCATTTTTAAACGTCAACGGAATTCTGTGAAGACTGGAAGAGTTCCAAAGCATTTTTAAACTTCAGCGGAATTTGGAGAACAATCGAAGAGTTCCGAAGCAATTTTTAAAGTCAGCGGAATTCCGAGAACAATGGAAGAGTTGTGAAGCATTTTTAAACATCAGTGGAATTCCAAGAACAAAGGAAGAGTTCCGAAGCATTTTTAAACGTCAGCGGAATTCCAAGAACAATGGAAGAGTTCTGAAGGCTTTTTAAATGTCAGCGGAATTCCGAGAACAATGGAAGAGTTCCGAAGCATTTTTAAATGTCAGCGGAATTCTGAGAACAATGGAAGAGTTCCGAAGCATACTTAAACTTCAGCGGAATTCCGAGAACAATGGAAGAGTTCAGAAGCATTTTTAAAAGTCAGCGGAATACCGAGAACAATGGAAGAGTTGTGAAGCATTTTTAAGCATCAGCGGAATTCCGAGAACAATGGAAGAGTTCCGAAGCATTTTTAAACTTCAGAAGAATTCTGAGAACAATGGAAGAGTTCCGAAGCATTCTTAAGCTTCAGCGGAATTCCGAGAACAATGGAAGAGTTCCGAAGCATTTTTAAAAGTCAGCGGAATTCCGAGAACAATAGAAGAGTTCCGAAGCTTTTTTAAACTTCAGCAGAATTCCTGGATCAATGGAAGAGTTCCGAAGCATTTTTAAAAGTCAGCAGAATTCCGAGAACAATAGAAGGGTACCAAAGCATGTTTAAACTTCAGCGGAATTCTGAGAACAATGTAAGAGTTCTGAAGCATTTTTAAACTTCACCGGAATTCCGAGAACAATGGAAGAGTTCCGAAGCATTTTTAAACGTCAGCGGAATTCCGAGAACAATGGAACAGTTCTGAAGCATTTTTAAACATCAGCGGAATTTTGAAAACAATGGAAGATTTCCGAAGCATTTTTAAACGTCAGCGGAATTCTGCGAACACTGGAAGAGTTGTGAAGTATTTTTAAACGTCAGCGGAATTCCGAGAACAATGGAAGAGTTCTGAAGCCTTTTTAAATGTCAGCGGAATTCCGAGAACAATGGAAGAGTTCCGAAGCATTTTTAAATGTCAGCGGAATTCTGAGAACAATGGAAGAGTTCCGAAGCATACTTAAACTTCAGCGGAATTCCGAGAACAATGGAAGAGTTCTGAAGCATTTTTAAAAGTCAGCGGAATACCGAGAACAATGGAAGAGTTGTGAAGCATTTTTAAACATCAGCGGAATACCAGAAAAATGGAAGAGATCCGAAGCAATTTTAAATGTCAGCGGAATTCTGAGAACAATGGAAGAGTTCTGAAGCATTTTTAAACGTCAGCGGATTTTGAAAACAATGGAAGATTTCCGAAGCATTTTTAAACGTCAGCGGAATTCTGTGAACACTGGAAGAGTTCCGAAGCATTTTTAAACTTCAGCGGAATTTGGAGAACAATCGAAGAGTTCCGAAGCAATTTTTAAAGTCAGCGGAATTCCGAGAACAATGGAAGAGTTGTGAAGCATTTTTAAACGTCAGTGGAATTCCAAGAACAAAGGAAGAGTTCCGAAGCATTTTTAAACGTCAGCGGAATTCCGAGAACAATGGAAGAGTTCTGAAGGCTTTTTAAATGTCAGCGGAATTCCGAGAACAATGGAAGAGTTCCGAAGCATTTTTAAATGTCAGCGGAATTCTGAGAACAATGGAAGAGTTCCGAAGCATACTTAAACTTCAGCGGAATTCCGAGAACAATGGAAGAGTTCAGAAGCATTTTTAAAAGTCAGCGGAATACCGAGAACAATGGAAGAGTTGTGAAGCATTTTTAAGCATCAGCGGAATTCCGAGAACAATGGAAGAGTTCCGAAGCATTTTTAAACTTCAGAAGAATTCTGAGAACAATGGAAGAGTTCCGAAGCATTCTTAAACTTCAGCGGAATTCCGAGAACAATGGAAGAGTTCCGAAGCATTTTTAAAAGTCAGCGGAATTCCGAGAACAATAGAAGAGTTCCGAAGCTTTTTTAAACTTCAGCAGAATTCCTGGATCAATGGAAGAGTTACTAAGCATTTTTAAAAGTCAGCAGAATTCCGAGAACAATAGAAGGGTACCAAAGCATGTTTAAACTTCAGCGGAATTCTGAGAACAATGTAAGAGTTCTGAAGCATTTTTAAACTTCACCGGAATTCCGAGAACAATGGAAGAGTTCCGAAGCATTTTTAAACGTCAGCGGAATTCCGAGAACAATGGAACAGTTCTGAAGCATTTTTAAACATCAGCGGAATTTTGAAAACAATGGAAGATTTCCGAAGCATTTTTAAACGTCAGCGGAATTCTGCGAACACTGGAAGAGTTCCGAAGCATTTTTAAACTTCAGCGGAATTGGGAGAACAATCGAAGAGTTCCGAAGCATTTTTAAAAGTCAGCGGAATTCCGAGAACAATGGAAGACTTCTGAAGCATTTTTAAATGTCAGCGGAATTCTGAGAACAATGGAAGAGTTCCGAAGCATTTTTAAACTTCAGCAGAATTCCGAGAACAATGGAAGAGTTCCGAAGCATACTTAAACTTCAGCGGAATTCCGAGAACAATGGAAGAGTTCTGAAGCATTTTTTAAAGTCAGCGGAATACCGAGAACAATGGAAGAGTTGTGAAGCAATTTTAAAAGTCAGCGGAATTCCGAGAACAATGGAAGAGTTGTGAAGCATTTTTAAACGTCAGTGGAATTCCAAGAACAATGGAAGAGTTCCGAAGCATTTTTAAATGTCAGCAGAATTCTGAGAACAATGGAAGAGTTCCGAAGCATTTTTGAACTTCAGCAGAATTCCGAGAACAATGGAAGAGTTCCGAAGCATACTTAAACTTCAGCGGAATTCCGAGAACAATGGAAGAGTTCAGAAGCATTTTTAAAAGTCAGCGGAATTCCGAGAACAATGGAAGAGTTGTGAAGCATTTTTAAACGTCAGCGGAATTCCGAGAACAATGGAAGAGTTCTGAAGCATTTTTAAACTTCAGCAGAATTCCGAGAACAATGGAAGAGTTCCGAAGCATTCTTAAACTTCAGCAGAATTCCGAGAACAATGAAACAGTTTTGAAGCAATTTTAAGCGTCAGCGGAATTCCGACAGCAATGGACGAGTTCCGAAGCATTTTTAAAAGTCAGCAGAATTCTGAGAACAATAGAAGAGTTGTGAAGCATTTTTAAGCGTCAGCGGAAATCCGAGAACAATGAAAGAATTCCGAAGCATTTTTAAACTTCAAAACTTCAGAAGAATTCCGAGAACAATGGAAGAGTTCCGAAGCATTCTTAAACTTCAGCGGAATTCCGAGAACAATAGAAGGGTACCAAAGCATGTTTAAACTTCAGCGGAATTCTGAGAACAATGTAAGAGTTCCGAAGCATTTTTAAACTTCACCGGAATTCCGAGAACAATGGAAGAGTTCCGAAGCATTTTTAAACGTCAGGGGAATTCCGAGAACAATGGAAGAGTTCTGAAGCATTTTTAAACGTCAGCGGAATTTCGAAAACAATGGAAGATTTCCGAAGCATTTTTAAACGTCAGCGGATTTCTGTGAACACTGGAAGAGTTCCGAAGCATTTTTAAACTTCAGCGGAATTTGGAGAACAATCGAAGAGTTCCGAAGCATTTTTAAAAGTCAGCGGAATTCCGAGAACACTGGAAGAGTTCCGAAGCATTTTTAAACTTCAGCGGAATTTGGAGAACAATCGAAGAGTTCCGAAGCATTTTTAAAAGTCAGCGGAATTCCGAGAACAATGGAGGAGTTGTAAAGCATATTTAAAAGTCAGCGGAATTCCGAGAACAATGGAAGAGTTGTGAAGCATTTTTAAAAGTCAGCGGAATTCCGAGAACAATGGAAGAGTTGTGAAGCATTTTTAAACGTCAGCGGAATTCCGAGAACAATGGAAGAGTTCTGAAGCCTTTTTAAATGTCAGCGGAATTCCGAGAACAATGGAAGAGTTCCGAAGCATTTTTAAATGTCAGCGGAAATCTGAGAACAATGGAAGAGTTCCGAAGCATTTTTAAACTTCAGCAGAATTCCGAGAACAAAGGAAGAGTTCCGAAGCATACTTAAACTTCAGCGGAATTCCGAGAACAATGGAAGAGTTCTGAAGCATTTTTAAAAGTCAGCGGAATACCGAGAACAATGGAAGAGTTGTGAAGCATTTTTAAACATCAGCGGAATACCAGAACAATGGAAGAGTTCCGAAGCATTTTTAAATGTCAGCGGAATTCCGAGAACAATGGAAGAGTTCTGAAGCATTTTTAAACGTCAGCGGATTTTGAAAACAATGGAAGATTTCCGAAGCATTTTTAAACTTCAGCGGAATTTGGAGAACAATCGAAGAGTTCCGAAGCAATTTTAAAAGTCAGCGGAATTCCGAGAACAATGGAAGAGTTGTGAAGCATTTTTAAACGTCAGTGGAATTCCAAGAACAAAGGAAGAGTTCCGAAGCATTTTTAAACGTCAGCGGAATTCCGAGAACAATGGAAGAGTTCTGAAGGCTTTTTAAATGTCAGCGGAATTCCGAGAACAATGGAAGAGTTCCGAAGCATTTTTAAATGTCAGCGGAATTCTGAGAACAATGGAAGAGTTCCGAAGCATTTTTAAACTTCAGCAGAATTCCGAGAACAATGGAAGAGTTCCGAAGCATACTTAAACTTCAGCGGAATTCCGAGAACAATGGAAGAGTTCAGAAGCATTTTTAAAAGTCAGCGGAATACCGAGAACAATGGAAGAGTTGTGAAGCATTTTTAAGCATCAGCGGAATTCCGAGAACAATGGAAGAGTTCCGAAGCATTTTTAAACTTCAGAAGAATTCTGAGAACAATGGAAGAGTTCCGAAGCATTCTTAAACTTCAGCGGAATTCCGAGAACAATGGAAGAGTTCTGAAGGCTTTTTAAATGTCAGCGGAATTCCGAGAACAATGGAAGAGTTCCGAAGCATTTTTAAATGTCAGCGGAATTCTGAGAACAATGGAAGAGTTCCGAAGCATTTTTAAACTTCAGCAGAATTCCGAGAACAATGGAAGAGTTCCGAAGCATACTTAAACTTCAGCGGAATTCCGAGAACAATGGAAGAGTTCAGAAGCATTTTTAAAAGTCAGCGGAATACCGAGAACAATGGAAGAGTTGTGAAGCATTTTTAAGCATCAGCGGAATTCCGAGAACAATGGAAGAGTTCCGAAGCATTTTTAAACGTCAGCGGAATTCCGAGAACAATGGAAGAGTTCTGAAGCATTTTTAAACGTCAGCGGAATTTTGAAAACAATGGAAGATTTCCAAAGCATTTTTAAACGTCAGCGGATTTCTGTGAACACTGGAAGAGTTCCGAAGCATTTTTAAACTTCAGCGGAATTTGGAGAACAATCGAAGAGTTCCGAAGCATTTTTAAAAGTCAGCGGAATTCCGAGAACACTGGAAGAGTTCCGAAGCATTTTTAAACTTCAGCGGAATTTGGAGAACAATCGAAGAGTTCCGAAGCATTTTTAAAAGTCAGCGGAATTCCGAGAACAATGGAAGAGTTGTAAAGCATATTTAAAAGTCAGCGGAATTCCGAGAACAATGGAAGAGTTGTTAAGTATTTTTAAACGTCAGCGGAATTCCGAGAACAATGGAAGAGTTCTGAAGCCTTTTTAAATGTCAGCGGAATTCCGAGAACAATGGAAGAGTTCCGAAGCATTTTTAAATGTCAGCGGAATTCTGAGAACAATGGAAGAGTTCCGAAGCATTTTTAAACTTCAGAAGAATTCCGAGAACAATGGAAGAGTTCCGAAGCATTTTTAAACTTCAGCGGAATTTGGAGAACAATCGAAGAGTTCCGAAGCATTTTTAAAAGTCAGCGGAATTCCGAGAACAATGGAGGAGTTGTAAAGCATATTTAAAAGTCAGCGGAATTCCGAGAACAATGGAAGAGTTGTGAAGCATTTTTAAAAGTCAGCGGAATTCCGAGAACAATGGAAGAGTTGTGAAGCATTTTTAAACGTCAGCGGAATTCCGAGAACAATGGAAGAGTTCTGAAGCCTTTTTAAATGTCAGCGGAATTCCGAGAACAATGGAAGAGTTCCGAAGCATTTTTAAATGTCAGCGGAAATCTGAGAACAATGGAAGAGTTCCGAAGCA
Organism: Phyllobates terribilis; assembly: GCF_046119375.1. Lineage (NCBI taxonomy): Eukaryota > Metazoa > Chordata > Amphibia > Anura > Dendrobatidae > Phyllobates > Phyllobates terribilis. The sequence continues at coordinate 4,936,941 of NW_027362788.1, read as the reverse complement.
TTTTTAAACTTCAGCAGAATTCCGAGAACAAAGGAAGAGTTCCGAAGCATACTTAAACTTCAGCGGAATTCCGAGAACAATGGAAGAGTTCTGAAGCATTTTTAAAAGTCAGCGGAATACCGAGAACAATGGAAGAGTTGTGAAGCATTTTTAAACATCAGCGGAATACCAGAACAATGGAAGAGTTCCGAAGCATTTTTAAATGTCAGCGGAATTCCGAGAACAATGGAAGAGTTCTGAAGCATTTTTAAACGTCAGCGGATTTTGAAAACAATGGAAGATTTCCGAAGCATTTTTAAACTTCAGCGGAATTTGGAGAACAATCGAAGAGTTCCGAAGCAATTTTAAAAGTCAGCGGAATTCCGAGAACAATGGAAGAGTTGTGAAGCATTTTTAAACGTCAGTGGAATTCCAAGAACAAAGGAAGAGTTCCGAAGCATTTTTAAACGTCAGCGGAATTCCGAGAACAATGGAAGAGTTCTGAAGGCTTTTTAAATGTCAGCGGAATTCCGAGAACAATGGAAGAGTTCCGAAGCATTTTTAAATGTCAGCGGAATTCTGAGAACAATGGAAGAGTTCCGAAGCATTTTTAAACTTCAGCAGAATTCCGAGAACAATGGAAGAGTTCCGAAGCATACTTAAACTTCAGCGGAATTCCGAGAACAATGGAAGAGTTCAGAAGCATTTTTAAAAGTCAGCGGAATACCGAGAACAATGGAAGAGTTGTGAAGCATTTTTAAGCATCAGCGGAATTCCGAGAACAATGGAAGAGTTCCGAAGCATTTTTAAACTTCAGAAGAATTCTGAGAACAATGGAAGAGTTCCGAAGCATTCTTAAACTTCAGCGGAATTCCGAGAACAATGGAAGAGTTCTGAAGGCTTTTTAAATGTCAGCGGAATTCCGAGAACAATGGAAGAGTTCCGAAGCATTTTTAAATGTCAGCGGAATTCTGAGAACAATGGAAGAGTTCCGAAGCATTTTTAAACTTCAGCAGAATTCCGAGAACAATGGAAGAGTTCCGAAGCAAACTTAAACTTCAGCGGAATTCCGAGAACAATGGAAGAGTTCAGAAGCATTTTTAAAAGTCAGCGGAATACCGAGAACAATGGAAGAGTTGTGAAGCATTTTTAAGCATCAGCGGAATTCCGAGAACAATGGAAGAGTTCCGAAGCATTTTTAAACGTCAGCGGAATTCCGAGAACAATGGAAGAGTTCTGAAGCATTTTTAAACGTCAGCGGAATTTTGAAAACAATGGAAGATTTCCAAAGCATTTTTAAACGTCAGCGGATTTCTGTGAACACTGGAAGAGTTCCGAAGCATTTTTAAACTTCAGCGGAATTTGGAGAACAATCGAAGAGTTCCGAAGCATTTTTAAAAGTCAGCGGAATTCCGAGAACACTGGAAGAGTTCCGAAGCATTTTTAAACTTCAGCGGAATTTGGAGAACAATCGAAGAGTTCCGAAGCATTTTTAAAAGTCAGCGGAATTCCGAGAACAATGGAAGAGTTGTAAAGCATATTTAAAAGTCAGCGGAATTCCGAGAACAATGGAAGAGTTGTGAAGTATTTTTAAACGTCAGCGGAATTCCGAGAACAATGGAAGAGTTCTGAAGCCTTTTTAAATGTCAGCGGAATTCCGAGAACAATGGAAGAGTTCCGAAGCATTTTTAAATGTCAGCGGAATTCTGAGAACAATGGAAGAGTTCCGAAGCATTTTTAAACTTCAGAAGAATTCCGAGAACAATGGAAGAGTTCCGAAGCATACTTAAACTTCAGCGGAATTCCGAGAACAATGGAAGAGTTCTGAAGCATTTTTAAAAGTCAGCGGAATACCGAGAACAATGGAAGAGTTGTGAAGCATTTTTAAACATCAGCGGAATACCAGAAAAATGGAAGAGATCCGAAGCATTTTTAAATGTCAGCGGAATTCCGAGAACAATGGAAGAGTTCTGAAGCATTTTTAAACGTCAGCGGATTTTGAAAACAATGGAAGATTTCCGAAGCATTTTTAAACGTCAGCGGAATTCTGTGAACACTGGAAGAGTTCCGAAGCATTTTTAAACTTCAGCGGAATTTGGAGAACAATCGAAGAGTTCCGAAGCAATTTTTAAAGTCAGCGGAATTCCGAGAACAATGGAAGAGTTGTGAAGCATTTTTAAACGTCAGTGGAATTCCAAGAACAAAGGAAGAGTTCCGAAGCATTTTTAAACGTCAGCGGAATTCCGAGAACAATGGAAGAGTTCTGAAGGCTTTTTAAATGTCAGCGGAATTCCGAGAACAATGGAAGAGTTCCGAAGCATTTTTAAATGTCAGCGGAATTCTGAGAACAATGGAAGAGTTCCGAAGCATACTTAAACTTCAGCGGAATTCCGAGAACAATGGAAGAGTTCAGAAGCATTTTTAAAAGTCAGCGGAATACCGAGAACAATGGAAGAGTTGTGAAGCATTTTTAAGCATCAGCGGAATTCCGAGAACAATGGAAGAGTTCCGAAGCATTTTTAAACTTCAGAAGAATTCTGAGAACAATGGAAGAGTTCCGAAGCATTCTTAAACTTCAGCGGAATTCCGAGAACAATGGAAGAGTTCCGAAGCATTTTTAAAAGTCAGCGGAATTCCGAGAACAATAGAAGAGTTCCGAAGCTTTTTTAAACTTCAGCAGAATTCCTGGATCAATGGAAGAGTTCCGAAGCATTTTTAAAAGTCAGCAGAATTCCGAGAACAATAGAAGGGTACCAAAGCATGTTTAAACTTCAGCGGAATTCTGAGAACAATGTAAGAGTTCTGAAGCATTTTTAAACTTCACCGGAATTCCGAGAACAATGGAAGAGTTCCGAAGCATTTTTAAACATCAGCGGAATTCCGAGAACAATGGAACAGTTCTGAAGCATTTTTAAACATCAGCGGAATTTTGAAAACAATGGAAGATTTCCGAAGCATTTTTAAACGTCAGCGGAATTCTGCGAACACTGGAAGAGTTCCGAAGCATTTTTAAACTTCAGCGGAATTTGGAGAACAATCGAAGAGTTCCGAAGCATTTTTAAAAGTCAGCGGAATTCCGAGAACACTGGAAGAGTTCCGAAGCATTTTTAAACTTCAGCGGAATTTGGAGAACAATCGAAGAGTTCCGAAGCATTTTTAAAAGTCAGCGGAATTCCGAGAACAATGGAAGAGTTGTGAAGCATTTTTAAACGTCAGCGGAATTCCGAGAACAATGGAAGAGTTCCGAAGCATTTTTAAACGTCAGCGGAATTCCGAGAACAATGGAAGAGTTCTGAAGCCTTTTTAAATGTCAGCGGAATTCCGAGAACAATGGAAGACTTCTGAAGCATTTTTAAATGTCAGCGGAATTCTGAGAACAATGGAAGAGTTCCGAAGCATTTTTAAACTTCAGCAGAATTCCGAGAACAATGGAAGAGTTCCGAAGCATACTTAAACTTCAGCGGAATTCCGAGAACAATGGAAGAGTTCTGAAGCATTTTTAAAAGTCAGCGGAATACCGAGAACAATGGAAGAGTTGTGAAGCAATTTTAAAAGTCAGGGGAATTCCGAGAACAATGGAAGAGTTGTGAAGCATTTTTAAACGTCAGTGGAATTCCAAGAACAATGGAAGAGTTCCGAAGCATTTTTAAATGTCAGCAGAATTCTGAGAACAATGGAAGGGTTCCGAAGCATTTTTGAACTTCAGCAGAATTCCGAGAACAATGGAAGAGTTCCGAAGCATACTTAAACTTCAGCGGAATTCCGAGAACAATGGAAGAGTTCTGAAGCATTTTTAAAAGTCAGCGGAATACCGAGAACAATGGAAGAGTTGTGAAGCATTTTTAAACATCAGCGGAATACCAGAAAAATGGAAGAGATCCGAAGCAGTTTTAAATGTCAGCGGAATTCCGAGAACAATGGAAGAGTTCTGAAGCATTTTTAAACGTCAGCGGATTTTGAAAACAATGGAAGATTTCCGAAGCATTTTTAAACGTCAGCGGAATTCTGTGAACACTGGAAGAGTTCCGAAGCATTTTTAAACTTCAGCGGAATTTGGAGAACAATCGAAGAGTTCCGAAGCAATTTTTAAAGTCAGCGGAATTCCGAGAACAATGGAAGAGTTGTGAAGCATTTTTAAACGTCAGTGGAATTCCAAGAACAAAGGAAGACTTCCGAAGCATTTTTAAACGTCAGCGGAATTCCGAGAACAATGGAAGAGTTCTGAAGGCTTTTTAAATGTCAGCGGAATTCCGAGAACAATGGAAGAGTTCCGAAGCATTTTTAAATGTCAGCGGAATTCTGAGAACAATGGAAGAGTTCCGAAGCATACTTAAACTTCAGCGGAATTCCGAGAACAATGGAAGAGTTCAGAAGCATTTTTAAAAGTCAGCGGAATACCGAGAACAATGGAAGAGTTGTGAAGCATTTTTAAGCATCAGCGGAATTCCGAGAACAATGGAAGAGTTCCGAAGCATTTTTAAACTTCAGAAGAATTCTGAGAACAATGGAAGAGTTCCGAAGCATTCTTAAACTTCAGCGGAATTCCGAGAACAATGGAAGAGTTTCGAAGCATTTTTAAAAGTCAGCGGAATTCCGAGAACAATAGAAGAGTTGTGAAGCAATTTTAAGCGTCAGCGGAATTCCGAGAACAATGGAAGAGTTCCGAAGCATTTTTAAACGTCAGCGGAATTTCGAGAACAATGGAAGAGTTCCGAAGCATTTTTAAAAGTCAGCAGAATTCCGAGAACAATAGAAGGGTACCAAAGCATGTTTAAACTTCAGCGGAATTCTGAGAACAATGTAAGCGTTCCGAAGCATTTTTAAACTTCACCGGAATTCCGAGAACAATGGAAGAGTTCCGAAGCATTTTTAAACGTCAACGGAATTCCGAGAACAATGGAAGAGTTCTGAAGCATTTTTAAACATCAGCGGAATTTTGAAAACAATGGAAGATTTCCGAAGCATTTTTAAACGTCAGCGGAATTCTGCGAACACTGGAAGAGTTCCGAAGCATTTTTAAACTTCAGCGGAATTTAGAGAACAATCGAAGAGTTCCGAAGCATTTTTAAAAGTCAGCAGAATTCCGAGAACAATGGAAGAGTTGTGAAGCATTTTTAAGCGTCAGCGGAATTCCTAGAACAATGGAAGAGTTCCGAAGCATTTTTAAACTTCAGCAGAATTCTGAGAACAATGGAAGAGTTCCGAAGCATTCTTAAACTTCAGCAGAATTCTGAGAACAATCGAAGAGTTCCGAAGCATTTTTAAAAGTCAGCGGAATTCCGAGAACACTGGAAGAGTTCCGAAGCATTTTTAAACTTCAGCGGAATTTGGAGAACAATCGAAGAGTTCCGAAGCATTTTTAAAAGTCAGCGGAATTCCGAGAACAATGGAGGAGTTGTAAAGCATATTTAAAAGTCAGCGGAATTCCGAGAACAATGGAAGAGTTGTGAAGCATTTTTAAAAGTCAGCGGAATTCCGAGAACAATGGAAGAGTTGTGAAGCATTTTTAAAAGTCAGCGGAATTCCGAGAACAATGGAAGAGTTGTGAAGCATTTTTAAACGTCAGCGGAATTCCGAGAACAATGGAAGAGTTCTGAAGCCTTTTTAAATGTCAGCGGAATTCCGAGAACAATGGAAGAGTTCCGAAGCATTTTTAAATGTCAGCGGAATTCTGAGAACAATGGAAGAGTTCCGAAGCATTTTTAAACTTCAGCAGAATTCCGAGAACAATGGAAGAGTTCCGAAGCATACATAAACTTCAGCGGAATTCCGAGAACAATGGAAGAGTTCTGAAGCATTTTTAAAAGTCAGCGGAATACCGAGAACAATGGAAGAGTTGTGAAGCATTTTTAAACATCAGCGGAATACCAGAACAATGGAAGAGTTCCGAAGCATTTTTAAATGTCAGCGGAATTCCGAGAACAATGGAAGAGTTCTGAAGCATTTTTAAACGTCAGCGGATTTTGAAAACAATGGAAGATTTCCGAAGCATTTTTAAACTTCAGCGGAATTTGGAGAACAATCGAAGAGTTCCGAAGCAATTTTAAAAGTCAGCGGAATTCCGAGAACAATGGAAGAGTTGTGAAGCATTTTTAAACGTCAGTGGAATTCCAAGAACAAAGGAAGAGTTCCGAAGCATTTTTAAACGTCAGCGGAATTCCGAGAACAATGGAAGAGTTCTGAAGGCTTTTTAAATGTCAGCGGAATTCCGAGAACAATGGAAGAGTTCCGAAGCATTTTTAAATGTCAGCGGAATTCTGAGAACAATGGAAGAGTTCCGAAGCATTTTTAAACTTCAGCAGAATTCCGAGAACAATGGAAGAGTTCCGAAGCATACTTAAACTTCAGCGGAATTCCGAGAACAATGGAAGAGTTCAGAAGCATTTTTAAAAGTCAGCGGAATACCGAGAACAATGGAAGAGTTGTGAAGCATTTTTAAGCATCAGCGGAATTCCGAGAACAATGGAAGAGTTCCGAAGCATTTTTAAACTTCAGAAGAATTCTGAGAACAATGGAAGAGTTCCGAAGCATTCTTAAACTTCAGCGGAATTCCGAGAACAATGGAAGAGTTTCGAAGCATTTTTAAAAGTCAGCGGAATTCCGAGAACAATAGAAGAGTTGTGAAGCAATTTTAAGCGTCAGCGGAATTCCGAGAACAATGGAAGAGTTCCGAAGCATTTTTAAAAGTCAGCGGAATTCCGAGAACAATGGAAGAGTTCCGAAGCATTTTTAAAAGTCAGCAGAATTCCGAGAACAATAGAAGGGTACCAAAGCATGTTTAAACTTCAGCGGAATTCTGAGAACAATGTAAGCGTTCCGAAGCATTTTTAAACTTCACCGGAATTCCGAGAACAATGGAAGAGTTCCGAAGCATTTTTAAACGTCAACGGAATTCCGAGAACAATGGAAGAGTTCTGAAGCATTTTTAAACATCAGCGGAATTTTGAAAACAATGGAAGATTTCCGAAGCATTTTTAAACGTCAGCGGAATTCTGCGAACACTGGAAGAGTTCCGAAGCATTTTTAAACTTCAGCGGAATTTAGAGAACAATCGAAGAGTTCCGAAGCATTTTTAAAAGTCAGCAGAATTCCGAGAACAATGGAAGAGTTGTGAAGCATTTTTAAGCGTCAGCGGAATTCCTAGAACAATGGAAGAGTTCCGAAGCATTTTTAAACTTCAGCAGAATTCTGAGAACAATGGAAGAGTTCCGAAGCATTCTTAAACTTCAGCGGAATTCCGAGAACAATGGAAGAGTTTCGAAGCATTTTTAAACTTCAAAACTTCAGTAGAATTCCGAGAACAATGGAAGAGTTCTGAAGCATTCTTAAACTTCAGCGGAATACCGAGAACAATGGAAGAGTTCCGAAGCATTTTTAAAAGTCAGCGGAATTCCGAGAACAATGGAAGAGTTCCGAAGCATTTTTAAAAGTCAGCAGAATTCCGAGAACAATATAAGGGTAACAAAGCATGTTTAAACTTCAGCGGAATTCTGAGAACAATGTAAGCGTTCCGAAGCATTTTTAAACGTCAGCGGAATTCCGAGAACAATGGAAGAGTTCTGAAGCATTTTTAAACATCAGCGGAATTTTGAAAACAATGGAAGATTTCCAAAGCATTTTTAAACGTCAGCGGAATTCTGCGAACACTGGAAGAGTTCCGAAGCATTTTTAAACTTCAGCGGAATTTGGAGAACAATGGAAGAGTTTCGAAGCATTTTTAAAAGTCCGCAGAATTCCGAGAACAATAGAAGAGTTGTGAAGCAATTTTAAGCGTCAGCGGAATTCCGAGAACAATGGAAGAATTCCGAAGCATTTTTAAACGTCAGCGGAATTCCGAGAAAAATGGAAGAGTTCTGAAGCATTTTTAAACGTCAGCGGAATTTTGAAAACAATGGAAGATTTCCGAAGCATTTTTAAACGTCAGCGGAATTCTGCAAACACTGGAAGAGTTCCGAAGCATTTTTAAACTTCAGCGGAATTTGGAGAACAATCGAAGAGTTCCGAAGAATTTTTAAAAGTGAGCGGAATTCCGAGAACAATGGAAGAGTTGTGAAGCATTTTTAAGCGTCAGCGGAATACCGAGAACAATGGAAGAGTTCCGAAGCATTTTTAAACTTCAGCAGAATTCTGAGAACAATGGAAGAGTTCCGAAGCATTCTTAAACTTCAGCGGAATTCCGAGGACAATGGAAGAGTTCCGAAGCTTTTTTAAATGTCAGCGGAATTCCGAGAACAATAGAAGAGTTGTGAAGCATTTTTAAGCGTCAGCGGAATTCTGAGAACAATGGAAGAGTTCCGAAGCATTTTTAAACTTCAGCAGAATTCTGAGAACAATGGAAGAGTTCTGAAGCATTTTTAAACTTCAGCAGAATTCTGAGAACAATGGAAGAGTTCCGAAGCATTCTTAAACTTCAGCGGAATTCCGAGAACAATGGAAGAGTTTCGAAGCATTTTTAAACTTCAAAACTTCAGTAGAATTCCGAGAACAATGGAAGAGTTCTGAAGCATTCTTAAACTTCAGCGGAATACCGAGAACAATGGAAGAGTTCCGAAGCATTTTTAAAAGTCAGCGGAATTCCGAGAACAATGGAAGAGTTCCGAAGCATTTTTAAAAGTCAGCAGAATTCCGAGAACAATAGAAGGGTAACAAAGCATGTTTAAACTTCAGCGGAATTCTGAGAACAATGTAAGCGTTCCGAAGCATTTTTAAACTTCACCGGAATTCCGAGAACAATGGAAGAGTTCCAAAGCATTTTTAAACGTCAGCGGAATTCCGAGAACAATGGAAGAGTTCTGAAGCATTTTTAAACATCAGCGGAATTTTGAAAACAATGGAAGATTTCCAAAGCATTTTTAAACGTCAGCGGAATTCTGCGAACACTGGAAGAGTTCCGAAGCATTTTTAAACTTCAGCGGAATTTGGAGAACAATCGAAGAGTTCCGAAGCATTTTTAAAAGTCAGCAGAATTCCGAGAACAATGGAAGAGTTGTGAAGCATTTTTAAGCGTCAGCGGAATTCCGAGAACAATGGAAGAGTTCCGAAGCATTTTTAAACTTCAGCAGAATTCTGAGAACAATGGAAGAGTTCCGAAGCATTCTTAAACTTCAGCGGAATTCCGAGAACAATGGAAGAGTTTCGAAGCATTTTTAAAAGTCAGCAGAATTCCGAGAACAATAGAAGAGTTGTGAAGCAATTTTAAGCGTCAGCGGAATTCCGAGAACAATGGAAGAGTTCTGAAGCATTTTTAAACGTCAGCGGAATTTTGAAAACAATTTAAGAGTTCCGAAGCATTTTTAAACTTCAGCGGAATTTGGAGAACAATCGAAGAGTTCTGAAGCATTTTTAAAAGTCAGCGGAATTCCGAGAACAATGGAAGAGTTGTGAAGCATTTTTAAGCGTCAGCGGAATACCGAGAACAATGGAAGAGTTCCGAAGCATTTTTAAACTTCAGCAGAATTCTGAGAACAATGGAAGAGTTCCGAAGCATTCTTAAACTTCAGCGGAATTCCGAGGACAATGGAAGAGTTCCGAAGCTTTTTTAAATGTCAGCGGAATTCCGAGAACAATAGAAGAGTTGTGAAGCATTTTTAAGCGTCAGCGGAATTCTGAGAACAATGGAAGAGTTCCGAAGCATTTTTAAACTTCAGCAGAATTCTGAGAACAATGGAAGAGTTCTGAAGCATTCTTAAACTTCAGCGGAATTCCGAGAACAATGGAACAGTTTTGAAGCAATTTTAAGCGTCAGCGGAATTCCGACAACAATGAAAGAGTTCCGAAGCATTTTTAAACGTCAGCAGAATTTTGAAAACAATGGAAGATTTCCGAAGCATTTTTAAACGTCAGCGGAATTCTGCGAACACTGGAAGAGTTCCGAAGCATTTTTAAACTTCAGCGGAATTTGGAGAACAATCGAAGAGTTCCGAAGCAATTTTAAAAGTCAGCGGAATTCCGAGAACAATGGAAGAGTTGTGAAGCATTTTTAAACGTCAGTGGAATTCCAAGAACAAAGGAAGAGTTCCGAAGCATTTTTAAACCTCAGTGGAATTCCGAGAACAATGGAAGAGTTCTGAAGGCTTTTTAAATGTCAGCGGAATTCTGAGAACAATGGAAGAGTTCCGAAGCATTTTTAAATGTCAGCGGAATTCTGAGAACAATGGAAGAGTTCCGAAGCATTTTTAAACTTCAGCAGAATTCCGAGAACAATGGAAGAGTTCCGAAGCATACTTAAACTTCAGCGGAATTCCGAGAACAATGGAAGAGTTCAGAAGCATTTTTAAAAGTCAGCGGAATACCGAGAACAATGGAAGAGTTGTGAAGCAATTTTAAGCGTCAGCGGAATTCCGAGAACAATGGAAGAGTTCCGAAGCATTTTTAAACGTCAGCGGAATTCCGAGAACAATGGAAGAGTTCTGAAGCATTTTTAAAAGTCAGCGGAATTCTGAGAACAATAGAAGAGTTGTGAAGCATTTTTAAGCGTCAGCGGAATTCCGAGAACAATGGAAGAATTCCGAAGCATTTTTAAACTTCAAAACTTAAGCGGAATTCCGAGAACAATGGAAGAGTTCCGAAGCATTTTTAAAAGTCAGCAGAATTCCGAGAACAATAGAAGGGTACCAAAGCATGTTTAAACTTCAGCGGAATTCTGAGAACAATGTAAGCGTTCCGAAGCATTTTTAAACTTCACCGGAATTCCGAGAACAATGGACGAGTTCCAAAGCATTTTTAAACGTCAGCGGAATTCCGAGAACAATGGAAGAGTTCTGAAGCATTTTTAAACGTCAGCGGAATTTTGAAAACAATGGAAGATTTCCGAAGCATTTTTAAACGTCAGCGGAATTCTTCGAACACTGGAAGAGTTCCGAAGCATTTTTAAACTTCAGCGGAATTTGGAGAACAATCGAAGAGTTCCGAAGCATTTTTAAAAGTCAGCAGAATTCCGAGAACAATGGAAGAGTTGTGAAGCATTTTTAAGCGTCAGCGGAATTCTGAGAACAATGGAAGAGTTCCGAAGCATTTTTAAACTTCAGCAGAATTCTGAGAACAATGGAAGAGTTCTGAAGCATTTTTAAACTTCAGCAGAATTCTGAGAACAATGGAAGAGTTCCGAAGCATTCTTAAACTTCAGCGGAATTCCGAGAACAATGGAAGAGTTTCGAAGCATTTTTAAACTTCAAAACTTCAGTAGAATTCCGAGAACAATGGAAGAGTTCTGAAGCATTCTTAAACTTCAGCGGAATACCGAGAACAATGGAAGAGTTCCGAAGCATTTTTAAAAGTCAGCGGAATTCCGAGAACAATGGAAGAGTTCCGAAGCATTTTTAAAAGTCAGCAGAATTCCGAGAACAATAGAAGGGTAACAAAGCATGTTTAAACTTCAGCGGAATTCTGAGAACAATGTAAGCGTTCCGAAGCATTTTTAAACTTCACCGGAATTCCGAGAACAATGGAAGAGTTCCAAAGCATTTTTAAACGTCAGCGGAATTCCGAGAACAATGGAAGAGTTCTGAAGCATTTTTAAACATCAGCGGAATTTTGAAAACAATGGAAGATTTCCAAAGCATTTTTAAACGTCAGCGGAATTCTGCGAACACTGGAAGAGTTCCGAAGCATTTTTAAACTTCAGCGGAATTTGGAGAACAATCGAAGAGTTCCGAAGCATTTTTAAAAGTCAGCAGAATTCCGAGAACAATGGAAGAGTTGTGAAGCATTTTTAAGCGTCAGCGGAATTCCGAGAACAATGGAAGAGTTCCGAAGCATTTTTAAACTTCAGCAGAATTCTGAGAACAATGGAAGAGTTCCGAAGCATTCTTAAACTTCAGCGGAATTCCGAGAACAATGGAAGAGTTTCGAAGCATTTTTAAAAGTCAGCAGAATTCCGAGAACAATAGAAGAGTTGTGAAGCAATTTTAAGCGTCAGCGGAATTCCGAGAACAATGGAAGAGTTCTGAAGCATTTTTAAACGTCAGCGGAATTTTGAAAACAATTTAAGAGTTCCGAAGCATTTTTAAACTTCAGCGGAATTTGGAGAACAATCGAAGAGTTCTGAAGCATTTTTAAAAGTCAGCGGAATTCCGAGAACAATGGAAGAGTTGTGAAGCATTTTTAAGCGTCAGCGGAATACCGAGAACAATGGAAGAGTTCCGAAGCATTTTTAAACTTCAGCAGAATTCTGAGAACAATGGAAGAGTTCCGAAGCATTCTTAAACTTCAGCGGAATTCCGAGGACAATGGAAGAGTTCCGAAGCTTTTTTAAATGTCAGCGGAATTCCGAGAACAATAGAAGAGTTGTGAAGCATTTTTAAGCGTCAGCGGAATTCTGAGAACAATGGAAGAGTTCCGAAGCATTTTTAAACTTCAGCAGAATTCTGAGAACAATGGAAGAGTTCTGAAGCATTCTTAAACTTCAGCGGAATTCCGAGAACAATGGAACAGTTTTGAAGCAATTTTAAGCGTCAGCGGAATTCCGACAACAATGAAAGAGTTCCGAAGCATTTTTAAACGTCAGCAGAATTTTGAAAACAATGGAAGATTTCCGAAGCATTTTTAAACGTCAGCGGAATTCTGCGAACACTGGAAGAGTTCCGAAGCATTTTTAAACTTCAGCGGAATTTGGAGAACAATCGAAGAGTTCCGAAGCAATTTTAAAAGTCAGCGGAATTCCGAGAACAATGGAAGAGTTGTGAAGCATTTTTAAACGTCAGTGGAATTCCAAGAACAAAGGAAGAGTTCCGAAGCATTTTTAAACCTCAGTGGAATTCCGAGAACAATGGAAGAGTTCTGAAGGCTTTTTAAATGTCAGCGGAATTCTGAGAACAATGGAAGAGTTCCGAAGCATTTTTAAATGTCAGCGGAATTCTGAGAACAATGGAAGAGTTCCGAAGCATTTTTAAACTTCAGCAGAATTCCGAGAACAATGGAAGAGTTCCGAAGCATACTTAAACTTCAGCGGAATTCCGAGAACAATGGAAGAGTTCAGAAGCATTTTTAAAAGTCAGCGGAATACCGAGAACAATGGAAGAGTTGTGAAGCAATTTTAAGCGTCAGCGGAATTCCGAGAACAATGGAAGAGTTCCGAAGCATTTTTAAACGTCAGCGGAATTCCGAGAACAATGGAAGAGTTCTGAAGCATTTTTAAAAGTCAGCGGAATTCTGAGAACAATAGAAGAGTTGTGAAGCATTTTTAAGCGTCAGCGGAATTCCGAGAACAATGGAAGAATTCCGAAGCATTTTTAAACTTCAAAACTTAAGCGGAATTCCGAGAACAATGGAAGAGTTCCGAAGCATTTTTAAAAGTCAGCAGAATTCCGAGAACAATAGAAGGGTACCAAAGCATGTTTAAACTTCAGCGGAATTCTGAGAACAATGTAAGCGTTCCGAAGCATTTTTAAACTTCACCGGAATTCCGAGAACAATGGACGAGTTCCAAAGCATTTTTAAACGTCAGCGGAATTCCGAGAACAATGGAAGAGTTCTGAAGCATTTTTAAACGTCAGCGGAATTTTGAAAACAATGGAAGATTTCCGAAGCATTTTTAAACGTCAGCGGAATTCTTCGAACACTGGAAGAGTTCCGAAGCATTTTTAAACTTCAGCGGAATTTGGAGAACAATCGAAGAGTTCCGAAGCATTTTTAAAAGTCAGCAGAATTCCGAGAACAATGGAAGAGTTGTGAAGCATTTTTAAGCGTCAGCGGAATTCCGAGAACAATGGAAGAGTTTCGAAGCATTTTTAAAAGTCAGCGGAATTCCGAGAACAATAGAAGAGTTGTGAAGCAATTTTAAGCGTCAGCGGAATTCCGAGAACAATGGAAGTGTTCCGAATCATTTTTAAACGTCAGCGGAATTCCGAGAACAATGGAAGAGTTCCGAAGCATTCTTAAACTTCAGCAGAATTCCGAGAACAATAGAAGTGTACCAAAGCATGTTTAAACTTCAGCGGAATTCTGAGAACAATGTAAGCGTTCCGAAGCATTTTTAAACTTCACCGCAATTCCGAGAACAATGGAAGAGTTCCGAAGCATTTTTAAACGTCAGCGGAATTCCGAGAACAATGGAAGAGTTCTGAAGCATTTTTAAACGTCAGCAGAATTTTGAAAACAATGGAAGATTTCCGAAGCATTTTTAAACGTCAGCGGAATTCTGCGAACACTGGAAGAGTTCCGAAGCATTTTTAAACTTCAACGGAATTCCGAGAACAATGGAAGAGTTGTGAAGCATTTTTAAAAGTCAGCGGAATTCTGAGAACAATAGAAGAGTTGTGAAGCATTTTTAAGCGTCAGCGGAATTCCGAGAACAATGGAAGAGTTCCGAAGCATTCTTAAACTTCAGCGGAATTCCGAGAACAATGGAAGAGTTCCGAAGCATTTTTAAAAGTCAGCGGAATTCCGAGAACAATGGAAGAGTTCCGAAGCATTTTTAAAAGTCAGCAGAATTCCGAGAACAATAGAAGGGTAACAAAGCATGTTTAAACTTCAGCGGAATTCTGAGAACAATGTAAGCGTTCCGAAGCATTTTTAAACTTCACCGGAATTCCGAGAACAATGGAAGAGTTCCAAAGCATTTTTAAACGTCAGCGGAATTCCGAGAACAATGGAAGAGTTCTGAAGCATTTTTAAACATCAGCGGAATTTTGAAAACAATGGAAGATTTCCAAAGCATTTTTAAACGTCAGCGGAATTCTGCGAACACTGGAAGAGTTCCGAAGCATTTTTAAACTTCAGCGGAATTTGGAGAACAATCGAAGAGTTCCGAAGCATTTTTAAAAGTCAGCAGAATTCCGAGAACAATGGAAGAGTTGTGAAGCATTTTTAAGCGTCAGCGGAATTCCGAGAACAATGGAAGAGTTCCGAAGCATTTTTAAACTTCACCGGAATTCCGAGAACAATGGAAGTGTTCCGAAGAATTTTTAAACGTCATCGGAATTCCGAGAACGATGGAAGAGTTCTGAAGCATTTTTAAAAGTCAGCGGAATTCTGAGAACAATAGAAGAGTTGTGAAGCATTTTTAAGCGTCAGCGGAATTCCGAGAACAATGGAAGAATTCCGAAGCATTTTTAAACTTCAAAACTTCAGTAGAATTCCGAGAATAATGGAAGAGTTCTGAAGCATTCTTAAACTTCAGCAGAATTCCGAGAACAATAGAAGGGTACCAAAGCATGTTTAAACTTCAGCGGAATTCTGAGAACAATGTAAGCGTTCCGAAGCATTTTTAAACTTCACCGCAATTCCGAGAACAATGGAAGAGTTCCGAAGCATTTTTAAACGTCAGCGGAATTCCGAGGACAATGGAAGAGTTCCGAAGCATTTTTAAACTTCAGCAGAATTCTGAGAACAATGGAAGAGTTCTGAAGCATTCTTAAACTTCAGCGGAATTCCGAGAACAATGGAACAGTTTTGAAGCAATTTTAAGCGTCAGCGGAATTCCGACAACAATGGAAGAGTTCCGAAGCATTTTTAAAAGTCAGCGGAATTCTGAGAACAATAGAAGAGTTGTGAAGCATTTTTAAGCGTCAGCGGAATTCCGAGAACAATGGAAGAATTCCGAAGCATTTTTAAACTTCAAAACTTCAGAAGAATTCCGAGAACAATGGAAGAGTTCTGAAGCATTTTTAAACGTCAGCGGAATTTTGAAAACAATGAAAGATTTCCGAAGCATTTTTAAACGTCAGCGGAAATCTGCAAACACTGGAAGAGTTCCGAAGCATTTTTAAACTTCAGCGGAATTTGGAGAACAATCGAAGAGTTCCGAAGCATTTTTAAAAGTCAGCGGAATTCCGAGAACAATGGAAGAGTTGTGAAGCATTTTTAAAAGTCAGCGGAATTCCGAGAACAATGGAAGAGTTGTGAAGCATTTTTAAAAGTCAGCGGAATTCCGAGAAAAATGGAAGAGTTGTGAAGCATTTTTAAACGTCAGCGGAATTCCGAGAACAATGGAAGAGTTCTGAAGCCTTTTTAAATGTCAGCGGAATTCCGAGAACAATGGAAGAGTTCCGAAGCATTTTTAAATGTCAGCGGAATTCTGAGAACAATGGAAGAGTTCCGAAGCATTTTTAAACTTCAGCAGAATTCCGAGAACAATGGAAGAGTTCCGAAGCATACTTAAACTTCAGCGGAATTGCGAGAACAATGGAAGAGTTCTGAAGCATTTTTAAAAGTCAGCGGAATACCGAGAACAATGGAAGAGTTGTGAAGCATTTTTAAACGTCAGCGGAATACCAGAACAATGGAAGAGTTCCGAAGCATTTTTAAATGTCAGCGGAATTCCGAGAACAATGGAAGAGTTCTGAAGCATTTTTAAACGTCAGCGGATTTTGAAAACAATGGAAGATTTCCGAAGCATTTTTAAACGTCAGCGGAATTCTGCGAACACTGGAAGAGTTCCGAAGCATTTTTAAACTTCAGCGGAATTTGGAGAACAATCGAAGAGTTCCGAAGCAATTTTAAAAGTCAGCGGAATTCCGAGAACAATGGAAGAGTTGTGAAGCATTTTTAAACGTCAGTGGAATTCCAAGAACAAAGGAACAGTTCCGAAGCATTTTTAAACGTCAGCGGAATTCCGAGAACAATGGAAGAGTTCTGAAGGCTTTTTAAATGTCAGCGGAATTCCGAGAACAATGGAAGAGTTCCGAAGCATTTTTAAGTGTCAGCGGAATTCTGAGAACAATGGAAGAGTTCCGAAGCATTTTTAAACTTCAGCAGAATTCCGAGAACAATGGAAGAGTTCCGAAGCATACTTAAACTTCAGCGGAATTTCGAGAACAATGGAAGAGTTCAGAAGCATTTTTAAAAGTCAGCGGAATACCGAGAACAATGGAAGAGTTGTGAAGCAATTTTAAGCGTCAGCGGAATTCCGAGAACAATGGAAGAGTTCCGAAGCATTTTTAAACGTCAGCGGAATTCCGAGAACAATGGAAGAGTCCTGAAGCATTTTTAAAAGTCAGCGGAATTCTGAGAACAATAGAAGAGTTGTGAAGCATTTTTAAGCGTCAGCGGAATTCCGAGAACAATGGAAGAATTCCGAAGCATTTTTAAAATTCAAAACTTAAGCGGAATTCCGAGAACAATGGAAGAGTTCCGAAGCATTTTTAAAAGTCAGCGGAATTCCGAGAACAATGGAAGAGTTTCGAAGCATTTTTAAAAGTCAGCAGAATTCCGAGAACAATAGAAGGGTACCAAAGCATGTTTAAACTTCAGCGGAATTCTGAGAACAATGTAAGCGTTCCGAAGCATTTTTAAACTTCACCGGAATTCCGAGATCAATGGACGAGTTCCAAAGCATTTTTAAACGTCAGCGGAATTCCGAGAACAATGGAAGAGTTCTGAAGCATTTTTAAACGTCAGCGGAATTTTGAAAACAATGGAAGATTTCCGAAGCATTTTTAAACGTCAGCGGAATTCTTCGAACACTGGAAGAGTTCCGAAGCATTTTTAAACTTCAGCGGAATTTGGAGAACAATCGAAGAGTTCCGAAGCATTTTTAAAAGTCAGCAGAATTCCGAGAACAATGGAAGAGTTGTGAAGCATTTTTAAGCGTCAGCGGAATTCCGAGAACAATGGAAGAGTTTCGAAGCATTTTTAAAAGTCAGCGGAATTCCGAGAACAATAGAAGAGTTGTGAAGCAATTTTAAGCGTCAGCGGAATTCCGAGAACAATGGAAGTGTTCCGAATCATTTTTAAACGTCAGCGGAATTCCGAGAACAATGGAAGAGTTCCGAAGCATTCTTAAACTTCAGCAGAATTCCGAGAACAATAGAAGTGTACCAAAGCATGTTTAAACTTCAGCGGAATTCTGAGAACAATGGAAGAGTTCCGAAGCATTTTTAAACGTCAGCGGAATTCCGAGAAAAATGGAAGAGTTCTGAAGCATTTTTAAACGTCAGCGGAATTTTGAAAACAATGGAAGATTTCCGAAGCATTTTTAAACGTCAGCGGAATTCTGCGAACACTGGAAGAGTTCCGAAGCATTTTTAAACTTCAGCGGAATTTGGAGAACAATCGAAGAGTTCTGAAGCATTTTTAAAAGTCAGCGGAATTCCGAGAACAATGGAAGAGTTGTGAAGCATTTTTAAGCGTCAGCGGAATACCGAGAACAATGGAAGAGTTCCGAAGCATTTTTAAACTTCAGCAGAATTCTGAGAACAATGGAAGAGTTCCGAAGCATTCTTAAACTTCAGCGGAATTCCGAGGACAATGGAAGAGTTCCGAAGCTTTTTTAAATGTCAGCGGAATTCCGAGAACAATAGAAGAGTTGTGAAGCATTTTTAAGCGTCAGCGGAATTCTGAGAACAATGGAAGAGTTCCGAAGCATTTTTAAACTTCAGCAGAATTCTGAGAACAATGGAAGAGTTCTGAAGCATTCTTAAACTTCAGCGGAATTCCGAGAACAATGGAACAGTTTTGAAGCAATTTTAAGCGTCAGCGGAATTCCGACAACAATGGAAGAGTTCCGAAGCATTTTTAAACGTCAGCAGAATTTTGAAAACAATGGAAGATTTCCGAAGCATTTTTAAACGTCAGCGGAATTCTGCGAACACTGGAAGAGTTCCGAAGCATTTTTAAACTTCAGCGGAATTTGGAGAACAATCGAAGAGTTCCGAAGCAATTTTAAAAGTCAGCGGAATTCCGAGAACAATGGAAGAGTTGTGAAGCATTTTTAAACGTCAGTGGAATTCCAAGAACAAAGGAAGAGTTCCGAAGCATTTTTAAACCTCAGTGGAATTCCGAGAACAATGGAAGAGTTCTGAAGGCTTTTTAAATGTCAGCGGAATTCTGAGAACAATGGAAGAGTTCCGAGGCATTTTTAAATGTCAGCGGAATTCTGAGAACAATGGAAGAGTTAAAAAGCATTTTTAAACTTCAGCAGAATTCCGAGAACAATGGAAGAGTTCCGAAGCATACTTAAACTTCTGCGGAATTCCGAGAACAATGGAAGAGTTCAGAAGCATTTTTAAAAGTCAGCGGAATACCGAGAACAATGGAAGAGTTGTGAAGCAATTTTAAGCGTCAGCGGAATTCCGAGAACAATGGAAGAGTTCCGAAGCATTTTTAAACGTCAGCGGAATTCCGACAACAATGGAAGAGTTCTGAAGCATTTTTAAAAGTCAGCGGAATTCTGAGAACAATAGAAGAGTTGTGAAGCATTTTTAAGCGTCAGCGGAATTCCGAGAACAATGGAAGAATTCCGAAGCATTTTTAAACTTCAAAACTTAAGCGGAATTCCGAGAACAATGGAAGAGTTCCGAAGCATTTTTAAAAGTCAGCGGAATTCCGAGAACAATGGAAGAGTTCCGAAGCATTTTTAAAAGTCAGCAGAATTCCGAGAACAATAGAAGGGTACCAAAGCATGTTTAAACTTCAGCGGAATTCTGAGAACAATGTAAGCGTTCCGAAGCATTTTTAAACTTCACCGGAATTCCGAGAACAATGGACGAGTTCCAAAGCATTTTTAAACGTCAGCGGAATTCCGAGAACAATGGAAGAATTCCGAAGCATTTTTAAACTTCAAAACTTAAGCGGAATTCCGAGAACAATGGAAGAGTTCCGAAGCATTTTTAAAAGTCAGCAGAATTCCGAGAACAATAGAAGGGTACCAAAGCATGTTTAAACTTCAGCGGAATTCTGAGAACAATGTAAGCGTTCCGAAGCATTTTTAAACTTCACCGGAATTCCGAGAACAATGGACGAGTTCCAAAGCATTTTTAAACGTCAGCGGAATTCCGAGAACAATGGAAGAGTTCTGAAGCATTTTTAAACGTCAGCGGAATTTTGAAAACAATGGAAGATTTCCGAAGCATTTTTAAACGTCAGCGGAATTCTTCGAACACTGGAAGAGTTCCGAAGCATTTTTAAACTTCAGCGGAATTTGGAGAACAATCGAAGAGTTCCGAAGCATTTTTAAAAGTCAGCAGAATTCCGAGAACAATGGAAGAGTTGTGAAGCATTTTTAAGCGTCAGCGGAATTCCGAGAACAATGGAAGAGTTTCGAAGCATTTTTAAAAGTCAGCGGAATTCCGAGAACAATAGAATAGTTGTGAAGCAATTTTAAGCGTCAGCGGAATTCCGAGAACAATGGAAGTGTTCCGAATCATTTTTAAACGTCAGCGGAATTCCGAGAACAATGGAAGAGTTCCGAAGCATTCTTAAACTTCAGCAGAATTCCGAGAACAATAGAAGTGTACCAAAGCATGTTTAAACTTCAGCGGAATTCTGAGAACAATGTAAGCGTTCCGAAGCATTTTTAAACTTCACCGCAATTCCGAGAACAATTGAAGAGTTCCGAAGCATTTTTAAACGTCAGCGGAATTCCGAGAACAATGGAAGAGTTCTGAAGCATTTTTAAACGTCAGCAGAATTTTGAAAACAATGGAAGATTTCCGAAGCATTTTTAAACGTCAGCGGAATTCTGCGAACACTGGAAGAGTTCCGAAGCATTTTTAAACTTCAAAGGAATTCCGAGAACAATGGAAGAGTTGTGAAGCATTTTTAAAAGTCAGCGGAATTCTGAGAACAATAGAAGAGTTGTGAAGCATTTTTAAGCGTCAGCGGAATTCCGAGAACAATGGAAGAATTCCGAAGCATTTTTAAACTTCAAAACTTCAGCAGAATTCCGAGAACAATGGAAGAGTTCCGAAGCATTCTTAAACTTCAGCGGAATTCCGAGAACAATGGAAGAGTTCCGAAGCATTTTTAAAAGTCAGCGGAATTCCGAGAACAATGGAAGAGTTCCGAAGCATTTTTAAAAGTCAGCAGAATTCCGAGAACAATAGAAGGGTAACAAAGCATGTTTAAACTTCAGCGGAATTCTGAGAACAATGTAAGCGTTCCGAAGCATTTTTAAACTTCACCGGAATTCCGAGAACAATGGAAGAGTTCCAAAGCATTTTTAAACGTCAGCGGAATTCCGAGAACAATGGAAGAGTTCTGAAGCATTTTTAAACATCAGCGGAATTTTGAAAACAATGGAAGATTTCCAAAGCATTTTTAAACGTCAGCGGAATTCTGCGAACACTGGAAGAGTTCCGAAGCATTTTTAAACTTCAGCGGAATTTGGAGAACAATCGAAGAGTTCCGAAGCATTTTTAAAAGTCAGCAGAATTCCGAGAACAATGGAAGAGTTGTGAAGCATTTTTAAGCGTCAGCGGAATTCCGAGAACAATGGAAGAGTTCCGAAGCATTTTTAAACTTCACCGGAATTCCGAGAACAATGGAAGTGTTCCGAAGAATTTTTAAACGTCATCGGAATTCCGAGAACGATGGAAGAGTTCTGAAGCATTTTTAAAAGTCAGCGGAATTCTGAGAACAATAGAAGAGTTGTGAAGCATTTTTAAGCGTCAGCGGAATTCCGAGAACAATGGAAGAATTCCGAAGCATTTTTAAACTTCAAAACTTCAGTAGAATTCCGAGAATAATGGAAGAGTTCTGAAGCATTCTTAAACTTCAGCAGAATTCCGAGAACAATAGAAGGGTACCAAAGCATGTTTAAACTTCAGCGGAATTCTGAGAACAATGTAAGCGTTCCGAAGCATTTTTAAACTTCACCGCAATTCCGAGAACAATGGAAGAGTTCCGAAGCATTTTTAAACGTCAGCGGAATTCCGAGGACAATGGAAGAGTTCTGAAGCATTTTTAAACGTCAGCGGAATTTTGAAAACAATGGAAGATTTCCGAAGCATTTTTAAACGTCAGCGGAATTCTGCGAACACTGGAAGAGTTCCGAAGCATTTTTAAACTTCAGCGGAATTCCGAGAACAATGGAAGAGTTCTGAAGCATTTTTAAAAGTCAGCGGAATTCTGTGAACAATAGAAGAGTTGTGAAGCATTTTTAAGCGTCAGCGGAATTCCGAGAACAATGGAAGAATTCCGAAGCATTTTTAAACTTCAAAACTTCAGCAGAATTCCGAGAACAATGGAAGAGTTCCGAAGCATTTTTAAAAGTCAGCAGAATTCCGAGAACAATAGAAGGGTACCAAAGCATGTTTAAACTTCAGCGGAATTCTGAGAACAATGAAAGAGTTCCGAAGCATTTTTAAACGTCAGCGGAATTCCGAGAACAATGGAAGAGTTCTGAAGCATTTTTAAACGTCAGCGGAATTTTGAAAACAATGCAAGATTTCCGAAGCATTTTTAAACGTCAGCGGAATTCTGCGAACACTGGAAGAGTTCCGAAGCATTTTTAAAAGTCAGCGGAATTCCGAGAACAATGGAAGAGTTGTGAAGCATTTTTATGCGTCAGTGGAATTCCGAGAACAATGGAAAAATTCCGAAGCATTTTTAAACTTCAAAACTTCGGCGGAATTCCGAGAACAATGGAAGAGTTCCGAAGCATTTTTAAAAGTCAGCGGAATTCCGAGAACAATGGAAGAGTTCCGAAGCATTTTTAAAAGTCAGCAGAATTCCGAGAACAATAGAAGGGTACCAAAGCATGTTTAAACTTCAGCGGAATTCTGAGAACAATGTAAGCGTTCCGAAGCATTTTTAAACTTCACCGCAATTCCGAGAACAATGGAAGAGTTCCGAAGCATTTTTAAAAGTCAGCGGAATTCCGAGAACAATGGAAGAGTTCTGAATCATTTTTAAACGTCAGCGGAATTTTGAAAACAATGGAAGATTTCCGAAGCATTTTTAAACATCAGCGGAATTCTGCGAACACTGGAAGAGTTCCGAAGCATTTTTAAAAGTCAGCGGAATTCCGAGAACAATGGAAGAGTTGTGAAGCATTTTTAAGCGTCAGCGGAATTCCGAGAACAATGGAAGAGTTCCGAAGCATTTTTAAACTTCAGCAGAATTCTGAGAACAATGGAAGAGTTCCGAAGCATTCTTAAACTTCAGCGGAATTCCGAGAACAATGGAAGAGTTTCGAATCATTTTTAAACTTCAAAACTTCAGTAGAATTCCGAGAACAATGGAAGAGTTCTGAAGCATTCTTAAACTTCAGCGGAATACCGAGAACAATGGAAGAGTTCCGAAGCATTTTTAAAAGTCAGCGGCATTCCGAGAACAATGGAAGAGTTCCGAAGCATTTTTAAAAGTCAGCAGAGTTCCGAGAACAATAGAAGGGTAACAAAGCATGTTTAAACTTCAGCGGAATTCTGAGAACAATGTAAGCGTTCCGAAGCATTTTTAAACTTCACCGGAATTCCGAGAACAATGGAAGAGTTCCAAAGCATTTTTAAACGTCAGCGGAATTCCGAGAACAATGGAAGAGTTCTGAAGCATTTTTAAACATCAGCGGAATTTTGAAAACAATGGAAGATTTCCAAAGCATTTTTAAACGTCAGCGGAATTTGGAGAACAATCGAAGAGTTCCGAAGCATTTTTAAAAGTCAGCAGAATTCTGAGAACAATGGAAGAGTTCAGAAGCATTCTTAAACTTCAGCGGAATTCCGAGAACAATGGAAGAGTTTCGAAGCATTTTTAAAAGTCAGCAGAATTCCGAGAACAATGGAAGAGTTGTGAAGCATTTTTAAGCGTCAGCGGAATTCCGAGAACAATGGAAGAGTTCCGAAGCATTTTTAAACTTCAGCAGAATTCTGAGAACAATGGAAGAGTTCAGAAGCATTCTTAAACTTCAGCGGAATTCCGAGAACAATGGAAGAGTTTCGAAGCATTTTTAAAAGTCAGCAGAATTCCGAGAACAATAGAAGAGTTGTGAAGCAATTTTAAGCGTCAGCGGAATTCCGAGAACAATGGAAGTGTTCCGAAGAATTGTTAAACGTCAGCGGAATTCCGAGAACGATGGAAGAGCTCTGAAGCATTTTTAAAAGTCAGCGGAATTCTGAGAACAATAGAAGAGTTGTGAAGCATTTTTAAGCGTCAGCGGAATTCCGAGAACAATGGAAGAATTCCGAAGCATTTTTAAACTTCAAAACTTCAGTAGAATTCCGAGAATAATGGAAGAGTTCTGAAGCATTCTTAAACTTCAGCAGAATTCCGAGAACAATGGAAGAGTTCCGAAGCATTTTTAAAAGTCAGCGGAATTCCGAGAACAATGGAAGAGTTCCGAAGCATTTTTAAAAGTCAGCAGAATTCCGAGAACAATAGAAGGGTACCAAAGCATGTTTAAACTTCAGCGGAATTCTGAGAACAATGTAAGCGTTCCGAAGCATTTTTAAACTTCACCGCAATTCCGAGAACAATGGAAGAATTCCGAAGCATTTTTAAACGTCAGCGGAATTCCGAGAAAAATGGAAGAGTTCTGAAGCATTTTAAAACGTCAGCGGAATTTTGAAAACAATGGAAGATTTCCGAAGCATTTTTAAACGTCAGCGGAATTCTGCGAACACTGGAAGAGTTCCGAAGCATTTTTAAACTTCAGCGGAATTTGGAGAACAATCGAAGAGTTCCGAAGCATTTTTAAAAGTCAGCGGAATTCCGAGAACAATGGAAGAGTTGTGAAGCATTTTTAAGCGTCAGCGGAATACCGAGAACAATGGAAGAGTTCCGAAGCATTTTTAAACTTCAGCAGAATTCTGAGAACAATGGAAGAGTTCCGAAGCATTCTTAAACTTCAGCGGAATTCCGAGGACAATGGAAGAGTTCCGAAGCATTTTTAAATGTCAGCGGAATTCCGAGAACAATAGAAGAGTTGTGAAGCATTTTTAAGCGTCAGCGGAATTCTGAGAACAATGGAAGAGTTCCGAAGCATTTTTAAACTTCAGCAGAATTCTGAGAACAATGGAAGAGTTCTGAAGCATTCTTAAACTTCAGCGGAATTCCGAGAACAATGGAACAGTTTTGAAGCAATTTTAAGCGTCAGCGGAATTCCGACAACAATGGAAGAGTTCCGAAGCATTTTTAAAAGTCAGCGGAATTCTGAGAACAATAGAAGAGTTGTGAAGCATTTTTAAGCGTCAGCGGAATTCCGAGAACAATGGAAGAATTCCGAAGCATTTTTAAACTTCAAAACTTCAGAAGAATTCCGAGAACAATGGAAGAGTTCTGAAGCATTTTTAAACGTCAGCGGAATTTTGAAAACAATGGAAGATTTCCGAAGCATTTTTAAACGTCAGCGGAAATCTGCAAACACTGGAAGAGTTCCGAAGCATTTTTAAACTTCAGCGGAATTTGGAGAACAATCGAAGAGTTCCGAAGCATTTTTAAAAGTTAGCGGAATTCCGAGAACAATGGAAGAGTTGTGAAGCATTTTCAAAAGTCAGCGGAATTCCGAGAACAATGGAAGAGTTGTGAAGCATTTTTAAAAGTCAGCGGAATTCCGAGAAAAATGGAAGAGTTGTGAAGCATTTTTAAACGTCAGCGGAATTCCGAGAACAATGGAAGAGTTCTGAAGCCTTTTTAAATGTCAGCGGAATTCCGAGAACAATGGAAGAGTTCCGAAGCATTTTTAAATGTCAGCGGAATTCTGAGAACAATGGAAGAGTTCCGAAGCATTTTTAAACTTCAGCAGAATTCCGAGAACAATGGAAGAGTTCCGAAGCATACTTAAACTTCAGCGGAATTGCGAGAACAATGGAAGAGTTCTGAAGCATTTTTAAAAGTCAGCGGAATACCGAGAACAATGGAAGAGTTGTGAAGCATTTTTAAACGTCAGCGGAATACCAGAACAATGGAAGAGTTCCGAAGCATTTTTAAATGTCAGCGGAATTCCGAGAACAATGGAAGAGTTCTGAAGCATTTTTAAACGTCAGCGGATTTTGAAAACAATGGAAGATTTCCGAAGCATTTTTAAACGTCAGCGGAATTCTGCGAACACTGGAAGAGTTCCGAAGCATTTTTAAACTTCAGCGGAATTTGGAGAACAATCGAAGAGTTCCGAAGCAATTTTAAAAGTCAGCGGAATTCCGAGAACAATGGAAGAGTTGTGAAGCATTTTTAAACGTCAGTGGAATTCCAAGAACAAAGGAAGAGTTCCGAAGCATTTTTAAACGTCAGCGGAATTCCGAGAACAATGGAAGAGTTCTGAAGGCTTTTTAAATGTCAGCGGAATTCCGAGAACAATGGAAGAGTTCCGAAGCATTTTTAAGTGTCAGCGGAATTCTGAGAACAATGGAAGAGTTCCGAAGCATTTTTAAACTTCAGCAGAATTCCGAGAACAATGGAAGAGTTCCGAAGCATACTTAAACTTCAGCGGAATTTCGAGAACAATGGAAGAGTTCAGAAGCATTTTTAAAAGTCAGCGGAATACCGAGAACAATGGAAGAGTTGTGAAGCAATTTTAAGCGTCAGCGGAATTCCGAGAACAATGGAAGAGTTCCGAAGCATTTTTAAACGTCAGCGGAATTCCGAGAACAATGGAAGAGTCCTGAAGCATTTTTAAAAGTCAGCGGAATTCTGAGAACAATAGAAGAGTTGTGAAGCATTTTTAAGCGTCAGCGGAATTCCGAGAACAATGGAAGAATTCCGAAGCATTTTTAAAATTCAAAACTTAAGCGGAATTCCGAGAACAATGGAAGAGTTCCGAAGCATTTTTAAAAGTCAGCGGAATTCCGAGAACAATGGAAGAGTTTCGAAGCATTTTTAAAAGTCAGCAGAATTCCGAGAACAATAGAAGGGTACCAAAGCATGTTTAAACTTCAGCGGAATTCTGAGAACAATGTAAGCGTTCCGAAGCATTTTTAAACTTCACCGGAATTCCGAGATCAATGGACGAGTTCCAAAGCATTTTTAAACGTCAGCGGAATTCCGAGAACAATGGAAGAGTTCTGAAGCATTTTTAAACGTCAGCGGAATTTTGAAAACAATGGAAGATTTCCGAAGCATTTTTAAACGTCAGCGGAATTCTTCGAACACTGGAAGAGTTCCGAAGCATTTTTAAACTTCAGCGGAATTTGGAGAACAATCGAAGAGTTCCGAAGCATTTTTAAAAGTCAGCAGAATTCCGAGAACAATGGAAGAGTTGTGAAGCATTTTTAAGCGTCAGCGGAATTCCGAGAACAATGGAAGAGTTTCGAAGCATTTTTAAAAGTCAGCGGAATTCCGAGAACAATAGAAGAGTTGTGAAGCAATTTTAAGCGTCAGCGGAATTCCGAGAACAATGGAAGTGTTCCGAATCATTTTTAAACGTCAGCGGAATTCCGAGAACAATGGAAGAGTTCCGAAGCATTCTTAAACTTCAGCAGAATTCCGAGAACAATAGAAGTGTACCAAAGCATGTTTAAACTTCAGCGGAATTCTGAGAACAATGGAAGAGTTCCGAAGCATTTTTAAACTTCACCGCAATTCCGAGAACAATGGAAGAGTTCCGAAGCATTTTTAAACGTCAGCAGAATTTTGAAAACAATGGAAGATTTCCGAAGCATTTTTAAACGTCAGCGGAATTCTGCGAACACTGGAAGAGTTCCGAAGCATTTTTAAACTTCAACGGAATTCCGAGAACAATGGAAGAGTTGTGAAGCATTTTTAAAAGTCAGCGGAATTCTGAGAACAATAGAAGAGTTGTGAAGCATTTTTAAGCGTCAGCGGAATTCCGAGAACAATGGAAGAATTCCGAAGCATTTTTAAACTTCAAAACTTCAGCAGAATTCCGAGAACAATGGAAGAGTTCCGAAGCATTCTTAAACTTCAAAACTTCAGTAGAATTCCGAGAATAATGGAAGAGTTCTGAAGCATTCTTAAACTTCAGCAGAATTCCGAGAACAATAGAAGGGTACCAAAGCATGTTTAAACTTCAGCGGAATTCTGAGAACAATGTAAGCGTTCCGAAGCATTTTTAAACTTCACCGCAATTCCGAGAACAATGGAAGAGTTCCGAAGCATTTTTAAACGTCAGCGGAATTCCGAGAACAATGGAAGAGTTCTGAAGCATTTTTAAACGTCAGCGGAATTTTGAAAACAATGGAAGATTTCCGAAGCATTTTTAAACGTCAGCGGAATTCTGCGAACACTGTAAGAGTTCCGAAGCATTTTTAAACTTCAGCGGAATTCCGAGAACAATGGAAGAGTTGTGAAGCATTTTTAAAAGTCAGCGGAATTCCGAGAACAATAGAAGAGTTGTGAAGCAATTTTAAGCGTCAGCGGAATTCCGAGAACAATGGAAGTGTTCCGAAGCATTTTTAAACGTCAGCGGAATTCCGAGAACAATGGAAGAGTTCTGAAGCATTTTTAAAAGTCAGCAGAATTCCGAGAACAATAGAAGGGAACCAAAGCATGTTTAAACTTCAGCGGAATTCTGAGAACAATGAAAGAGTTCCGAAGCATTTTTAAACGTCAGCGGAATTCCGAGAACAATGGAAGAGTTCTGAAGCATTTTTAAACGTCAGCGGGAATTTTGAAAACAATGGAAGATTTCCGAAGCATTTTTAAACGTCAGCGGAATTCTGCGAACACTGGAAGAGTTCCGAAGCATTTTTAAAAGTCAGCGGAATTCCGAGAACAATGGAAGAGTTGTGAAGCATTTTTATGCGTCAGTGGAATTCCGAGAACAATGGAAAAATTCCAAAGCATTTTTAAACTTCAAAACTTCGGCGGAATTCCGAGAACAATGGAAGAGTTCCGAAGCATTTTTAAAAGTCAGCGGAATTCCGAGAACAATGGAAGAGTTCCGAAGCATTTTTAAAAGTCAGCAGAATTCCGAGAACAATAGAACTGTACCAAAGCATGTTTAAACTTCAGCGGAATTCTGAGAACAATGTAAGCGTTCCGAAGCATTTTTAAACTTCACCGCAATTCCGAGAACAATGGAAGAGTTCCGAAGCATTTTTAAACGTCAGCGGAATTCCGAGAAAAATGGAAGAGTTCTGAAGCATTTTTAAACGTCAGCGGAATTTTGAAAACAATGGAAGATTTCCGAAGCATTTTTAAACGTCAGCGGAATTCTGCGAACACTGGAAGAGTTCCGAAGCATTTTTAAACTTCAGCGGAATTTGGAGAACAATCGAAGAGTTCCGAAGCATTTTTAAAAGTCAGCGGAATTCCGAGAACAATGGAAGAGTTGTGAAGCATTTTTAAGCGTCAGCGGAATTCCGAGAACAATGGAAGAGTTCCGAAGCATTTTTAAACTTCAGCAGAATTCTGAGAACAATGGAAGAGTTCCGAAGCATTCTTAAACTTCAGCGGAATTCCGAGGACAATGGAAGAGTTCCGAAGCATTTTTAAATGTCAGCGGCATTCCGAGAACAATAGAAGAGTTGTGAAGCATTTTTAAGCGTCAGCGGAATTCTGAGAACAATGGAAGAGTTCCGAAGCATTTTTAAACTTCAGCGGAATTCCGAGGACAATGGAAGAGTTCCGAAGCATTTTTAAATGTCAGCGGCATTCCGAGAACAATAGAAGAGTTGTGAAGCATTTTTAAAAGTCAGCGGAATTCCGAGAACAATAGAAGAGTTGTGAAGCATTTTTAAGCGTCAGCGGAATTCCGAGAACAATGGAAGAATTCCGAAGCATTTTTAAACTTCAAAACTTCAGAAGAATTCCGAGAACAATGGAAGAGTTCTGAAGAATTTTTAAACGTCAGCGGAATTTTGAAAACAATGGAAGATTTCCGAAGCATTTTTAAACGTCAGCGGAATTCTGCAAACACTGTAAGAGTTCCGAAGCATTTTTAAACTTCAGCGGAATTTGGAGAACAATCGAAGAGTTCCGAAGCATTTTTAAAAGTAAGCGGAATTCCGAGAACACTGGAAGAGTTCAGAAGCATTTTTAAACTTCAGCGGAATTTGGAGAACAATCGAAGAGTACCGAAGCATTTTTAAAAGTCAGCGGAATTCCGAGAACAATGGAAGAGTTGTGAAGCATTTTTAAAAGTCAGCGGAATTCCGAGAACAATGGAAGAGTTGTGAAGCATTTTTAAAAGTCAGCGGAATTCCGAGAAAAATGGAAGAGTTGTGAAGCATTTTTAAACGTCAGCGGAATTCCGAGAACAATGGAAGAGTTCTGAAGCCTTTTTAAATGTCAGCGGAATTCCGAGAACAATGGAAGAGTTCCGAAGCATTTTTAAATGTCAGCGGAATTCTGAGAACAATGGAAGAGTTCCGAAGCATTTTTAAACTTCAGCGGAATTGCGAGAACAATGGAAGAGTTCTGAAGCATTTTTAAAAGTCAGCGGAATACCGAGAACAATGGAAGAGTTGTGAAGCATTTTTAAACGTCAGCGGAATACCAGAACAAGGGAAGAGTTCCGAAGCATTTTTAAATGTCAGCGGAATTCCGAGAACAATGGAAGAGTTCTGAAGCATTTTTAAACGTCAGCGGATTTTGAAAACAATGGAAGATTTCCGAAGCATTTTTAAACGTCAGCGGAATTCTGCAAACACTGGAAGAGTTCCGAAGCATTTTTAAACTTCAGCGGAATTTGGAGAACAATCGAAGAGTTCCGAAGCAATTTTAAAAGTCAGCGGAATTCCGAGAACAATGGAAGAGTTGTGAAGCATTTTTAAACGTCAGTGGAATTCCAAGAACAAAGGAAGAGTTCCGAAGCATTTTTAAATGTCAGCGGAATTCCGAGAACAATGGAAGAGTTCTGAAGGCTTTTTAAATGTCAGCGGAATTCCGAGAACAATGGAAGAGTTTTGAAGCATTTTTAAATGTCAGCGGAATTCTGAGAACAATGGAAGAGTTCCGAAGCATTTTTAAACTTCAGCAGAATTCCGAGAACAATGGAAGAGTTCCGAAGCATACTTAAACTTCAGCGGAATTCCGAGAACAATGGAAGAGTTCAGAAGCATTTTTAAAAGTCAGCGGAATACCGAGAACAATGGAAGAGTTGTGAAGCATTTTTAAGCATCAGCGGAATTCCGAGAACAATGGAAGAGTTCCGAAGCATTTTTAAACTTCAGAAGAATTCTGAGAACAATGGAAGAGTTCCGAAGCATTCTTAAACTTCAGCAGAATTCCGAGAACAATGGAAGAGTTTCGAAGCATTTTTAAAAGTCAGCGGAATTCCGAGAACAATAGAAGAGTTGTGAAGCAATTTTAAGCGTCAGCGGAATTCCGAGAACAATGGAAGAGTTCCGAAGCATTTTTAAACGTCAGCGGAATTCCGAGAACAATGGAAGAGTTCTGAAGCATTTTTAAAAGTCAGCGGAATTCTGAGAACAATAGAAGAGTTGTGAAGCATTTTTAAGCGTCAGCGGAATTCCGAGAACAATGGAAGAATTCCGAAGCATTTTTAAACTTCAAAACTTAAGCGGAATTCCGAGAACAATGGAAGAGTTCCGAAGCATTTTTAAAAGTCAGCGGAATTCCGAGAACAATGGAAGAGTTCCGAAGCATTTTTAAAAGTCAGCAGAATTCCGAGAACAATAGAAGGGTACCAAAGCATGTTTAAACTTCAGCGGAATTCTGAGAACAATGTAAGCGTTCCGAAGCATTTTTAAACTTCACCGGAATTCCGAGAACAATGGACGAGTTCCAAAGCATTTTTAAACGTCAGCGGAATTCCGAGAACAATGGAAGAGTTCTGAAGCATTTTTAAACGTCAGCGGAATTTTGAAAACAATGGAAGATTTCCGAAGCATTTTTAAACGTCAGCGGAATTCTGCGAACAATGGAAGAGTTCCGAAGCATTTTTAAACTTCAGCGGAATTTGGAGAACAATCGAAGAGTTCCGAAGCATTTTTAAAAGTCAGCAGAATTCCGAGAACAATGGAAGAGTTGTGAAGCATTTTTAAGCGTCAGCGGAATTCCGAGAACAATGGAAGAGTTCCGAAGCATTTTTAAACTTCAGCAGAATTCTGAGAACAATGGAAGAGTTCCGAAGCATTCTTAAACTTCAGCGGAATTCCGAGAACAATGGAAGAGTTTCGAAGCATTTTTAAAAGTCAGCGGAATTCCGAGAACAATAGAAGAGTTGTGAAGCAATTTTAAGCGTCAGCGGAATTCCGAGAACAATGGAAGTGTTCCGAATCATTTTTGAACGTCAGCGGAATTCCGAGAACAATGGAAGAGTTCCGAAGCATTCTTAAACTTCAGCAGAATTCCGAGAACAATAGAAGTGTACCAAAGCATGTTTAAACTTCAGCGGAATTCTGAGAACAATGTAAGCGTTCCGAAGCATTTTTAAACGTCAGCGGAATTCCGAGAACAATGGAAGAGTTCTGAAGCATTTTTAAACGTCAGCAGAATTTTGAAAACAATGGAAGATTTCCGAAGCATTTTTAAACGTCAGCGGAATTCTGCGAACACTGGAAGAGTTCCGAAGCATTTTTAAACTTCAACGGAATTCCGAGAACAATGGAAGAGTTGTGAAGCATTTTTAAAAGTCAGCGGAATTCCGAGAACAATAGAAGAGTTGTGAAGCAATTTTAAGCGTCAGCGGAATTCCGAGAACAATGGAAGTGTTCCGAAGCATTTTTAAACGTCAGCGGAATTCCGAGAACAATGGAAGCGTTCTGAAGCATTTTTAAAAGTCAGCGGAATTCTGAGAACAATAGAAGAGTTGTGAAGCATTTTTAAGCGTCAGCGGAATTCCGAGAACAATGGAAGAATTCCGAAGCATTTTTAAACTTCAAAACTTCAGCAGAATTCCGAGAACAATGGAAGAGTTCCGAAGCATTTTTAAAAGTCAGCGGAATTCCGAGAACAATGGAAGAGTTCCGAAGCATTTTTAAAAGTCAGCAGAATTCCGAGAACAATAGAAGGGTACCAAAGCATGTTTAAACTTCAGCGGAATTCTGAGAACAATGGAAGAGTTCCGAAGCATTTTTAAACTTCAGCAGAATTCCGAGAACAATGGAAGAGTTCCGAAGCATACTTAAACTTCAGCGGAATTCCGAGAACAATGGAAGAGTTCAGAAGCATTTTTAAAAGTCAGCGGAATACCGAGAACAATGGAAGAGTTGTGAAGCATTTTTAAGCATCAGCGGA
Organism: Phyllobates terribilis; assembly: GCF_046119375.1. Taxonomy (NCBI): domain Eukaryota; kingdom Metazoa; phylum Chordata; class Amphibia; order Anura; family Dendrobatidae; genus Phyllobates; species Phyllobates terribilis. The sequence goes on along the minus strand of NW_027362788.1, from coordinate 4,904,208 downwards.
ATTCCGAGAACAGTGGAAGAGTTCCGAAGCATTTTTAAACTTCAGCAGAATTCCGAGAACAATGGAAGAGTTCCGAAGCATACTTAAACTTCAGCGGAATTCCGAGAACAATGGAAGAGTTCAGAAGCATTTTTAAAAGTCAGCGGAATACCGAGAACAATGGAAGAGTTGTGAAGCATTTTTAAACGTCAGCGGAATACCAAAACAATGGAAGAGTTCCGAAGCATTTTTAAAAGTCAGCGGAATTCCGAGAACAATGGAAGAGTTCTGAATCATTTTTAAACGTCAGCGGAATTTTGAAAACAATGGAAGATTTCCGAAGCATTTTTAAACGTCAGCGGAATTCTGCGAACACTGGAAGAGTTCCGAAGCATTTTTAAAAGTCAGCGGAATTCCGAGAACAATGGAAGAGTTGTGAAGCATTTTTAAGCGTCAGCGGAATTCCGAGAACAATGGAAAAATTCCGAAGCATTTTTAAACTTCAAAACTTCAGCGGAATTCCGAGAACAATGGAAGAGTTCCGAAGCATTTTTAAAAGTCAGCGGAATTCCGAGAACAATGGAAGAGTTCCGAAGCATTTTTAAAAGTCAGCAGAATTCCGAGAACAATAGAAGGGTACCAAAGCATGTTTAAACTTCAGCGGAATTCTGAGAACAATGTAAGCGTTCCGAAGCATTTTTAAACTTCACCGCAATTCCGAGAACAACGGAAGAGTTCCGAAGCATTTTTAAACGTCAGCGGAATTCCGAGAACAATGGAAGAGTTCTGAAGCATTTTTAAACGTCAGCGGATTTTGAAAACAATGGAAGATTTCCGAAGCATTTTTAAACGTCAGCGGAATTCTGCAAACACTGGAAGAGTTCCGAAGCATTTTTAAACTTCAGCGGAATTTGGAGAACAATCGAAGAGTTCCGAAGCAATTTTAAAAGTCAGCGGAATTCCGAGAACAATGGAAGAGTTGTGAAGCATTTTTAAACGTCAGTGGAATTCCAAGAACAAAGGAAGAGTTCCGAACCATTTTTAAACGTCAGCAGAATTCCGAGAACAATGGAAGAGTTCTGAAGGCTTTTTAAATGTCAGCGGAATTCCGAGAACAATGGAAGAGTTCCGAAGCATTTTTAAATGTCAGCGGAATTCTGAGAACAATGGAAGAGTTCCGAAGCATTTTTAAACTTCAGCGGAATTCCGAGAACAATGGAAGAGTTCAGAAGCATTTTTAAAAGTCAGCGGAATTCCGAGAACAATGGAAGAGTTCCGAAGCATTTTTAAAAGTCAGCGGAATTCCGAGAACAATGGAAGAGTTGTGAAGCATTTTTAAGCGTCAGCGGAATTCCGAGAACAATGGAAGAGTTCCGAAGCATTTTTAAACTTCAGCAGAATTCTGAGAACAATGGAAGAGTTCCGAAGCATTCTTAAACTTCAGCGGAATTCCGAGGACAATGGAAGAGTTCCGAAGCATTTTTAAATGTCAGCGGAATTCCGAGATCAATGGACGAGTTCCAAAGCATTTTTAAACGTCAGCGGAATTCCGAGAACAATGGAAGAGTTCTGAAGCATTTTTAAACGTCAGCGGAATTTTGAAAACAATGGAAGATTTCCGAAGCATTTTTAAACGTCAGCGGAATTCTTCGAACACTGGAAGAGTTCCGAAGCATTTTTAAACTTCAGCGGAATTTGGAGAACAATCGAAGAGTTCCGAAGCATTTTTAAAAGTCAGCAGAATTCCGAGAACAATGGAAGAGTTGTGAAGCATTTTTAAGCGTCAGCGGAATTCCGAGAACAATGGAAGAGTTTCGAAGCATTTTTAAAAGTCAGCGGAATTCCGAGAACAATAGAAGAGTTGTGAAGCAATTTTAAGCGTCAGCGGAATTCCGAGAACAATGGAAGTGTTCCGAATCATTTTTAAACGTCAGCGGAATTCCGAGAACAATGGAAGAGTTCCGAAGCATTTTTAAAAGTCAGCAGAATTCCGAGAACAATAGAAGGGTACCAAAGCATGTTTAAACTTCAGCGGAATTCTGAGAACAATGGAAGAGTTCCGAAGCATTTTTAAACTTCAGCAGAATTCCGAGAACAATGGAAGAGTTCCGAAGCATACTTAAACTTCAGCGGAATTCCGAGAACAATGGAAGAGTTCAGAAGCATTTTTAAAAGTCAGCGGAATACCGAGAACAATGGAAGAGTTGTGAAGCATTTTTAAGCATCAGCGGAATTCCGAGAACAATGGAAGAGTTCCGAAGCATTTTTAAACTTCAGCAGAATTCCGAGAACAATGGAAGAGTTCCGAAGCATACTTAAACTTCAGCGGAATTCCGAGAACAATGGAAGAGTTCAGAAGCATTTTTAAAAGTCAGCGGAATACCGAGAACAATGGAAGAGTTGTGAAGCATTTTTAAACGTCAGCGGAATACCAAAACAATGGAAGAGTTCCGAAGCATTTTTAAAAGTCAGCGGAATTCCGAGAACAATGGAAGAGTTCTGAATCATTTTTAAACGTCAGCGGAATTTTGAAAACAATGGAAGATTTCCGAAGCATTTTTAAACGTCAGCGGAATTCTGCGAACACTGGAAGAGTTCCGAAGCATTTTTAAAAGTCAGCGGAATTCCGAGAACAATGGAAGAGTTGTGAAGCATTTTTAAGCGTCAGCGGAATTCCGAGAACAATGGAAAAATTCCGAAGCATTTTTAAACTTCAAAACTTCAGCGGAATTCCGAGAACAATGGAAGAGTTCCGAAGCATTTTTAAAAGTCAGCGGAATTCCGAGAACAATGGAAGAGTTCCGAAGCATTTTTAAAAGTCAGCAGAATTCCGAGAACAATAGAAGGGTACCAAAGCATGTTTAAACTTCAGCGGAATTCTGAGAACAATGTAAGCGTTCCGAAGCATTTTTAAACTTCACCGCAATTCCGAGAACAATGGAAGAGTTCCGAAGCATTTTTAAACGTCAGCGGAATTCCGAGAAAAATGGAAGAGTTCTGAAGCATTTTTAAACGTCAGCGGAATTTTGAAAACAATGGAAGATTTCCGAAGCATTTTTAAACGTCAGCGGAATTCTGCGAACACTGGAAGAGTTCCGAAGCATTTTTAAACTTCAGCGGAATTTGGAGAACAATCGAAGAGTTCCGAAGCATTTTTAAAAGTCAGCGGAATTCCGAGAACAATGGAAGAGTTGTGAAGCATTTTTAAGCGTCAGCGGAATTCCGAGAACAATGGAAGAGTTCCGAAGCATTTTTAAACTTCAGCAGAATTCTGAGAACAATGGAAGAGTTCCGAAGCATTCTTAAACTTCAGCAGAATTCCGAGGACAATGGAAGAGTTCCGAAGCATTTTTAAATGTCAGCGGCATTCCGAGAACAATAGAAGAGTTGTGAAGCATTTTTAAGCGTCAGCGGAATTCTGAGAACAATGGAAGAGTTCCGAAGCATTTTTACACTTCAGCGGAATTCCGAGGACAATGGAAGAGTTCCGAAGCATTTTTAAATGTCAGCGGCATTCCGAGAACAATAGAAGAGTTGTGAAGCATTTTTAAAAGTCAGCGGAATTCCGAGAACAATAGAAGAGTTGTGAAGCATTTTTAAGCGTCAGCGGAATTCCGAGAACAATGGAAGAATTCCGAAGCATTTTTAAACTTCAAAACTTCAGAAGAATTCCGAGAACAATGGAAGAGTTCTGAAGAATTTTTAAACGTCAGCGGAATTTTGAAAACAATGGAAGATTTCCGAAGCATTTTTAAACGTCAGCGGAATTCTGCAAACACTGTAAGAGTTCCGAAGCATTTTTAAACTTCAGCGGAATTTGGAGAACAATCGAAGAGTTCCGAAGCATTTTTAAAAGTAAGCGGAATTCCGAGAACACTGGAAGAGTTCAGAAGCATTTTTAAACTTCAGCGGAATTTGGAGAACAATCGAAGAGTACCGAAGCATTTTTAAAAGTCAGCGGAATTCCGAGAACAATGGAAGAGTTGTGAAGCATTTTTAAAAGTCAGCGGAATTCCGAGAACAATGGAAGAGTTGTGAAGCATTTTTAAAAGTCAGCGGAATTCCGAGAAAAATGGAAGAGTTGTGAAGCATTTTTAAACGTCAGCGGAATTCCGAGAACAATGGAAGAGTTCTGAAGCCTTTTTAAATGTCAGCGGAATTCCGAGAACAATGGAAGAGTTCCGAAGCATTTTTAAATGTCAGCGGAATTCTGAGAACAATGGAAGAGTTCCGAAGCATTTTTAAACTTCAGCGGAATTGCGAGAACAATGGAAGAGTTCTGAAGCATTTTTAAAAGTCAGCGGAATACCGAGAACAATGGAAGAGTTGTGAAGCATTTTTAAACGTCAGCGGAATACCAGAACAAGGGAAGAGTTCCGAAGCATTTTTAAATGTCAGCGGAATTCCGAGAACAATGGAAGAGTTCTGAAGCATTTTTAAACGTCAGCGGATTTTGAAAACAATGGAAGATTTCCGAAGCATTTTTAAACGTCAGCGGAATTCTGCAAACACTGGAAGAGTTCCGAAGCATTTTTAAACTTCAGCGGAATTTGGAGAACAATCGAAGAGTTCCGAAGCAATTTTAAAAGTCAGCGGAATTCCGAGAACAATGGAAGAGTTGTGAAGCATTTTTAAACGTCAGTGGAATTCCAAGAACAAAGGAAGAGTTCCGAAGCATTTTTAAATGTCAGCGGAATTCCGAGAACAATGGAAGAGTTCTGAAGGCTTTTTAAATGTCAGCGGAATTCCGAGAACAATGGAAGAGTTTTGAAGCATTTTTAAATGTCAGCGGAATTCTGAGAACAATGGAAGAGTTCCGAAGCATTTTTAAACTTCAGCAGAATTCCGAGAACAATGGAAGAGTTCCGAAGCATACTTAAACTTCAGCGGAATTCCGAGAACAATGGAAGAGTTCAGAAGCATTTTTAAAAGTCAGCGGAATACCGAGAACAATGGAAGAGTTGTGAAGCATTTTTAAGCATCAGCGGAATTCCGAGAACAATGGAAGAGTTCCGAAGCATTTTTAAACTTCAGAAGAATTCTGAGAACAATGGAAGAGTTCCGAAGCATTCTTAAACTTCAGCAGAATTCCGAGAACAATGGAAGAGTTTCGAAGCATTTTTAAAAGTCAGCGGAATTCCGAGAACAATAGAAGAGTTGTGAAGCAATTTTAAGCGTCAGCGGAATTCCGAGAACAATGGAAGAGTTCCGAAGCATTTTTAAACGTCAGCGGAATTCCGAGAACAATGGAAGAGTTCTGAAGCATTTTTAAAAGTCAGCGGAATTCTGAGAACAATAGAAGAGTTGTGAAGCATTTTTAAGCGTCAGCGGAATTCCGAGAACAATGGAAGAATTCCGAAGCATTTTTAAACTTCAAAACTTAAGCGGAATTCCGAGAACAATGGAAGAGTTCCGAAGCATTTTTAAAAGTCAGCGGAATTCCGAGAACAATGGAAGAGTTCCGAAGCATTTTTAAAAGTCAGCAGAATTCCGAGAACAATAGAAGGGTACCAAAGCATGTTTAAACTTCAGCGGAATTCTGAGAACAATGTAAGCGTTCCGAAGCATTTTTAAACTTCACCGGAATTCCGAGAACAATGGACGAGTTCCAAAGCATTTTTAAACGTCAGCGGAATTCCGAGAACAATGGAAGAGTTCTGAAGCATTTTTAAACGTCAGCGGAATTTTGAAAACAATGGAAGATTTCCGAAGCATTTTTAAACGTCAGCGGAATTCTGCGAACAATGGAAGAGTTCCGAAGCATTTTTAAACTTCAGCGGAATTTGGAGAACAATCGAAGAGTTCCGAAGCATTTTTAAAAGTCAGCAGAATTCCGAGAACAATGGAAGAGTTGTGAAGCATTTTTAAGCGTCAGCGGAATTCCGAGAACAATGGAAGAGTTCCGAAGCATTTTTAAACTTCAGCAGAATTCTGAGAACAATGGAAGAGTTCCGAAGCATTCTTAAACTTCAGCGGAATTCCGAGAACAATGGAAGAGTTTCGAAGCATTTTTAAAAGTCAGCGGAATTCCGAGAACAATAGAAGAGTTGTGAAGCAATTTTAAGCGTCAGCGGAATTCCGAGAACAATGGAAGTGTTCCGAATCATTTTTGAACGTCAGCGGAATTCCGAGAACAATGGAAGAGTTCCGAAGCATTCTTAAACTTCAGCAGAATTCCGAGAACAATAGAAGTGTACCAAAGCATGTTTAAACTTCAGCGGAATTCTGAGAACAATGTAAGCGTTCCGAAGCATTTTTAAACGTCAGCGGAATTCCGAGAACAATGGAAGAGTTCTGAAGCATTTTTAAACGTCAGCAGAATTTTGAAAACAATGGAAGATTTCCGAAGCATTTTTAAACGTCAGCGGAATTCTGCGAACACTGGAAGAGTTCCGAAGCATTTTTAAACTTCAACGGAATTCCGAGAACAATGGAAGAGTTGTGAAGCATTTTTAAAAGTCAGCGGAATTCCGAGAACAATAGAAGAGTTGTGAAGCAATTTTAAGCGTCAGCGGAATTCCGAGAACAATGGAAGTGTTCCGAAGCATTTTTAAACGTCAGCGGAATTCCGAGAACAATGGAAGCGTTCTGAAGCATTTTTAAAAGTCAGCGGAATTCTGAGAACAATAGAAGAGTTGTGAAGCATTTTTAAGCGTCAGCGGAATTCCGAGAACAATGGAAGAATTCCGAAGCATTTTTAAACTTCAAAACTTCAGCAGAAATCCGAGAACAATGGAAGAGTTCCGAAGCATTTTTAAAAGTCAGCGGAATTCCGAGAACAATGGAAGAGTTCCGAAGCATTTTTAAAAGTCAGCAGAATTCCGAGAACAATAGAAGGGTACCAAAGCATGTTTAAACTTCAGCGGAATTCTGAGAACAATGGAAGAGTTCCGAAGCATTTTTAAACTTCAGCAGAATTCCGAGAACAATGGAAGAGTTCCGAAGCATACTTAAACTTCAGCGGAATTCCGAGAACAATGGAAGAGTTCAGAAGCATTTTTAAAAGTCAGCGGAATACCGAGAACAATGGAAGAGTTGTGAAGCATTTTTAAGCATCAGCGGAATTCCGAGAACAGTGGAAGAGTTCCGAAGCATTTTTAAACTTCAGCAGAATTCCGAGAACAATGGAAGAGTTCCGAAGAATACTTAAACTTCAGCGGAATTCCGAGAACAATGGAAGAGTTCAGAAGCATTTTTAAAAGTCAGCGGAATACCGAGAACAATGGAAGAGTTGTGAAGCATTTTTAAACGTCAGCGGAATTTTGAAAACAATGGAAGATTTCCGAAGCATTTTTAAACGTCAGCGGAATTCTGCGAACACTGGAAGAGTTCCGAAGCATTTTTAAAAGTCAGCGGAATTCCGAGAACAATGGAAGAGTTGTGAAGCATTTTTAAGCGTCAGCGGAATTCCGAGAACAATGGAAAAATTCCGAAGCATTTTTAAACTTCAAAACTTCAGCGGAATTCCGAGAACAATGGAAGAGTTCCGAAGCATTTTTAAAAGTCAGCGGAATTCCGAGAACAATGGAAGAGTTCCGAAGCATTTTTAAAAGTCAGCAGAATTCCGAGAACAATAGAAGGGTACCAAAGCATGTTTAAACTTCAGCGGAATTCTGAGAACAATGTAAGCGTTCCGAAGCATTTTTAAACTTCACCGCAATTCCGAGAACAATGGAAGAGTTCCGAAGCATTTTTAAACGTCAGCGGAATTCCGAGAAAAATGGAAGAGTTCTGAAGCATTTTTAAACGTCAGCGGAATTTTGAAAACAATGGAAGATTTCCGAAGCATTTTTAAACGTCAGCGGAATTCTGCGAACACTGGAAGAGTTCCGAAGCATTTTTAAACTTCAGCGGAATTTGGAGAACAATCGAAGAGTTCCGAAGCATTTTTAAAAGTCAGCGGAATTCCGAGAACAATGGAAGAGTTGTGAAGCATTTTTAAGCGTCAGCGGAATTCCGAGAACAATGGAAGAGTTCCGAAGCATTTTTAAACTTCAGCAGAATTCTGAGAACAATGGAAGAGTTCCGAAGCATTCTTAAACTTCAGCAGAATTCCGAGGACAATGGAAGAGTTCCGAAGCATTTTTAAATGTCAGCGGCATTCCGAGAACAATAGAAGAGTTGTGAAGCATTTTTAAGCGTCAGCGGAATTCTGAGAACAATGGAAGAGTTCCGAAGCATTTTTAAACTTCAGCGGAATTCCGAGGACAATGGAAGAGTTCCGAAGCATTTTTAAATGTCAGCGGCATTCCGAGAACAATAGAAGAGTTGTGAAGCATTTTTAAAAGTCAGCGGAATTCCGAGAACAATAGAAGAGTTGTGAAGCATTTTTAAGCGTCAGCGGAATTCCGAGAACAATGGAAGAATTCCGAAGCATTTTTAAACTTCAAAACTTCAGAAGAATTCCGAGAACAATGGAAGAGTTCTGAAGAATTTTTAAACGTCAGCGGAATTTTGAAAACAATGGAAGATTTCCGAAGCATTTTTAAACGTCAGCGGAATTCTGCAAACACTGTAAGAGTTCCGAAGCATTTTTAAACTTCAGCGGAATTTGGAGAACAATCGAAGAGTTCCGAAGCATTTTTAAAAGTAAGCGGAATTCCGAGAACACTGGAAGAGTTCAGAAGCATTTTTAAACTTCAGCGGAATTTGGAGAACAATCGAAGAGTACCGAAGCATTTTTAAAAGTCAGCGGAATTCCGAGAACAATGGAAGAGTTGTGAAGCATTTTTAAAAGTCAGCGGAATTCCGAGAACAATGGAAGAGTTGTGAAGCATTTTTAAAAGTCAGCGGAATTCCGAGAAAAATGGAAGAGTTGTGAAGCATTTTTAAACGTCAGCGGAATTCCGAGAACAATGGAAGAGTTCTGAAGCCTTTTTAAATGTCAGCGGAATTCCGAGAACAATGGAAGAGTTCCGAAGCATTTTTAAACTTCAGCGGAATTGCGAGAACAATGGAAGAGTTCTGAAGCATTTTTAAAAGTCAGCGGAATACCGAGAACAATGGAAGAGTTGTGAAGCATTTTTAAACGTCAGCGGAATACCAGAACAAGGGAAGAGTTCCGAAGCATTTTTAAATGTCAGCGGAATTCCGAGAACAATGGAAGAGTTCTGAAGCATTTTTAAACGTCAGCGGATTTTGAAAACAATGGAAGATTTCCGAAGCATTTTTAAACGTCAGCGGAATTCTGCAAACACTGGAAGAGTTCCGAAGCATTTTTAAACTTCAGCGGAATTTGGAGAACAATCGAAGAGTTCCGAAGCAATTTTAAAAGTCAGCGGAATTCCGAGAACAATGGAAGAGTTGTGAAGCATTTTTAAACGTCAGTGGAATTCCAAGAACAAAGGAAGAGTTCCGAAGCATTTTTAAATGTCAGCGGAATTCCGAGAACAATGGAAGAGTTCTGAAGGCTTTTTAAATGTCAGCGGAATTCCGAGAACAATGGAAGAGTTTTGAAGCATTTTTAAATGTCAGCGGAATTCTGAGAACAATGGAAGAGTTCCGAAGCATTTTTAAACTTCAGCAGAATTCCGAGAACAATGGAAGAGTTCCGAAGCATACTTAAACTTCAGCGGAATTCCGAGAACAATGGAAGAGTTCAGAAGCATTTTTAAAAGTCAGCGGAATACCGAGAACAATGGAAGAGTTGTGAAGCATTTTTAAGCATCAGCGGAATTCCGAGAACAATGGAAGAGTTCCAAAGCATTTTTAAACTTCAGAAGAATTCTGAGAACAATGGAAGAGTTCCGAAGCATTCTTAAACTTCAGCAGAATTCCGAGAACAATGGAAGAGTTTCGAAGCATTTTTAAAAGTCAGCGGAATTCCGAGAACAATAGAAGAGTTGTGAAGCAATTTTAAGCGTCAGCGGAATTCCGAGAACAATGGAAGAGTTCCGAAGCATTTTTAAACGTCAGCGGAATTCCGAGAACAATGGAAGAGTTCTGAAGCATTTTTAAAAGTCAGCGGAATTCTGAGAACAATAGAAGAGTTGTGAAGCATTTTTAAGCGTCAGCGGAATTCCGAGAACAATGGAAGAATTCCGAAGCATTTTTAAACTTCAAAACTTAAGCGGAATTCCGAGAACAATGGAAGAGTTCCGAAGCATTTTTAAAAGTCAGCGGAATTCCGAGAACAATGGAAGAGTTCCGAAGCATTTTTAAAAGTCAGCAGAATTCCGAGAACAATAGAAGGGTACCAAAGCATGTTTAAACTTCAGCGGAATTCTGAGAACAATGTAAGCGTTCCGAAGCATTTTTAAACTTCACCGGAATTCCGAGAACAATGGACGAGTTCCAAAGCATTTTTAAACGTCAGCGGAATTCCGAGAACAATGGAAGAGTTCTGAAGCATTTTTAAACGTCAGCGGAATTTTGAAAACAATGGAAGATTTCCGAAGCATTTTTAAACGTCAGCGGAATTCTGCGAACAATGGAAGAGTTCCGAAGCATTTTTAAACTTCAGCGGAATTTGGAGAACAATCGAAGAGTTCCGAAGCATTTTTAAAAGTCAGCAGAATTCCGAGAACAATGGAAGAGTTGTGAAGCATTTTTAAGCGTCAGCGGAATTCCGAGAACAATGGAAGAGTTCCGAAGCATTTTTAAACTTCAGCAGAATTCTGAGAACAATGGAAGAGTTCCGAAGCATTCTTAAACTTCAGCGGAATTCCGAGAACAATGGAAGAGTTTCGAAGCATTTTTAAAAGTCAGCGGAATTCCGAGAACAATAGAAGAGTTGTGAAGCAATTTTAAGCGTCAGCGGAATTCCGAGAACAATGGAAGTGTTCCGAATCATTTTTGAACGTCAGCGGAATTCCGAGAACAATGGAAGAGTTCCGAAGCATTCTTAAACTTCAGCAGAATTCCGAGAACAATAGAAGTGTACCAAAGCATGTTTAAACTTCAGCGGAATTCTGAGAACAATGTAAGCGTTCCGAAGCATTTTTAAACGTCAGCGGAATTCCGAGAACAATGGAAGAGTTCTGAAGCATTTTTAAACGTCAGCAGAATTTTGAAAACAATGGAAGATTTCCGAAGCATTTTTAAACGTCAGCGGAATTCTGCGAACACTGGAAGAGTTCCGAAGCATTTTTAAACTTCAACGGAATTCCGAGAACAATGGAAGAGTTGTGAAGCATTTTTAAAAGTCAGCGGAATTCCGAGAACAATAGAAGAGTTGTGAAGCAATTTTAAGCGTCAGCGGAATTCCGAGAACAATGGAAGTGTTCCGAAGCATTTTTAAACGTCAGCGGAATTCCGAGAACAATGGAAGCGTTCTGAAGCATTTTTAAAAGTCAGCGGAATTCTGAGAACAATAGAAGAGTTGTGAAGCATTTTTAAGCGTCAGCGGAATTCCGAGAACAATGGAAGAATTCCGAAGCATTTTTAAACTTCAAAACTTCAGCAGAAATCCGAGAACAATGGAAGAGTTCCGAAGCATTTTTAAAAGTCAGCGGAATTCCGAGAACAATGGAAGAGTTCCGAAGCATTTTTAAAAGTCAGCAGAATTCCGAGAACAATAGAAGGGTACCAAAGCATGTTTAAACTTCAGCGGAATTCTGAGAACAATGGAAGAGTTCCGAAGCATTTTTAAACTTCAGCAGAATTCCGAGAACAATGGAAGAGTTCCGAAGCATACTTAAACTTCAGCGGAATTCCGAGAACAATGGAAGAGTTCAGAAGCATTTTTAAAAGTCAGCGGAATACCGAGAACAATGGAAGAGTTGTGAAGCATTTTTAAGCATCAGCGGAATTCCGAGAACAGTGGAAGAGTTCCGAAGCATTTTTAAACTTCAGCAGAATTCCGAGAACAATGGAAGAGTTCCGAAGAATACTTAAACTTCAGCGGAATTCCGAGAACAATGGAAGAGTTCAGAAGCATTTTTAAAAGTCAGCGGAATACCGAGAACAATGGAAGAGTTGTGAAGCATTTTTAAACGTCAGCGGAATACCAAAACAATGGAAGAGTTCCGAAGCATTTTTAAAAGTCAGCGGAATTCCGAGAACAATGGAAGAGTTCTGAATCATTTTTAAACGTCAGCGGAATTTTGAAAACAATGGAAGATTTCCGAAGCATTTTTAAACGTCAGCGGAATTCTGCGAACACTGGAAGAGTTCCGAAGCATTTTTAAAAGTCAGCGGAATTCCGAGAACAATGGAAGAGTTGTGAAGCATTTTTAAGCGTCAGCGGAATTCCGAGAACAATGGAAAAATTCCGAAGCATTTTTAAACTTCAAAACTTCAGCGGAATTCCGAGAACAATGGAAGAGTTCCGAAGCATTTTTAAAAGTCAGCGGAATTCCGAGAACAATGGAAGAGTTCCGAAGCATTTTTAAAAGTCAGCAGAATTCCGAGAACAATAGAAGGGTACCAAAGCATGTTTAAACTTCAGCGGAATTCTGAGAACAATGTAAGCGTTCCGAAGCATTTTTAAACTTCACCGCAATTCCGAGAACAACGGAAGAGTTCCGAAGCATTTTTAAACGTCAGCGGAATTCCGAGAACAATGGAAGAGTTCTGAAGCATTTTTAAACGTCAGCGGATTTTGAAAACAATGGAAGATTTCCGAAGCATTTTTAAACGTCAGCGGAATTCTGCAAACACTGGAAGAGTTCCGAAGCATTTTTAAACTTCAGCGGAATTTGGAGAACAATCGAAGAGTTCCGAAGCAATTTTAAAAGTCAGCGGAATTCCGAGAACAATGGAAGAGTTGTGAAGCATTTTTAAACGTCAGTGGAATTCCAAGAACAAAGGAAGAGTTCCGAAGCATTTTTAAACGTCAGCAGAATTCCGAGAACAATGGAAGAGTTCTGAAGGCTTTTTAAATGTCAGCGGAATTCCGAGAACAATGGAAGAGTTCCGAAGCATTTTTAAATGTCAGCGGAATTCTGAGAACAATGGAAGAGTTCCGAAGCATTTTTAAACTTCAGCGGAATTCCGAGAACAATGGAAGAGTTCAGAAGCATTTTTAAACGTCAGCGGAATTTTGAAAACAATGGAAGATTTCCGAAGCATTTTTAAACGTCAGCGGAATTCTGCAAACACTGTAAGAGTTCCGAAGCATTTTTAAACTTCAGCGAAATTTGGAGAACAATCGAAGAGTTCCGAAGCATTTTTAAAAGTAAGCGGAATTCCGAGAACACTGGAAGAGTTCAGAAGCATTTTTAAACTTCAGCGGAATTTGGAGAACAATCGAAGAGTACCGAAGCATTTTTAAAAGTCAGCGGAATTCCGAGAACAATGGAAGAGTTGTGAAGCATTTTTAAAAGTCAGCGGAATTCCGAGAACAATGGAAGAGTTGTGAAGCATTTTTAAAAGTCAGCGGAATTCCGAGAAAAATGGAAGAGTTGTGAAGCATTTTTAAACGTCAGCGGAATTCCGAGAACAATGGAAGAGTTCTGAAGCCTTTTTAAATGTCAGCGGAATTCCGAGAACAATGGAAGAGTTCCGAAGCATTTTTAAATGTCAGCGGAATTCTGAGAACAATGGAAGAGTTCCGAAGCATTTTTAAACTTCAGCGGAATTGCGAGAACAATGGAAGAGTTCTGAAGCATTTTTAAAAGTCAGCGGAATAACGAGAACAATGGAAGAGTTGTGAAGCATTTTTAAACGTCAGCGGAATACCAGAACAAGGGAAGAGTTCCGAAGCATTTTTAAATGTCAGCGGAATTCCGAGAACAATGGAAGAGTTCTGAAGCATTTTTAAACGTCAGCGGATTTTGAAAACAATGGAAGATTTCCGAAGCATTTTTAAACGTCAGCGGAATTCTGCAAACACTGGAAGAGTTCCGAAGCATTTTTAAACTTCAGCGGAATTTGGAGAACAATCGAAGAGTTCCGAAGCAATTTTAAAAGTCAGCGGAATTCCGAGAACAATGGAAGAGTTGTGAAGCATTTTTAAACGTCAGTGGAATTCCAAGAACAAAGGAAGAGTTCCGAAGCATTTTTAAATGTCAGCGGAATTCCGAGAACAATGGAAGAGTTCTGAAGGCTTTTTAAATGTCAGCGGAATTCCGAGAACAATGGAAGAGTTTTGAAGCATTTTTAAATGTCAGCGGAATTCTGAGAACAATGGAAGAGTTCCGAAGCATTTTTAAACTTCAGCAGAATTCCGAGAACAATGGAAGAGTTCCGAAGCATACTTAAACTTCAGCGGAATTCCGAGAACAATGGAAGAGTTCAGAAGCATTTTTAAAAGTCAGCGGAATACCGAGAACAATGGAAGAGTTGTGAAGCATTTTTAAGCATCAGCGGAATTCCGAGAACAATGGAAGAGTTCCGAAGCATTTTTAAACTTCAGAAGAATTCTGAGAACAATGGAAGAGTTCCGAAGCATTCTTAAACTTCAGCAGAATTCCGAGAACAATGGAAGAGTTTCGAAGCATTTTTAAAAGTCAGCGGAATTCCGAGAACAATAGAAGAGTTGTGAAGCAATTTTAAGCGTCAGCGGAATTCCGAGAACAATGGAAGAGTTCCGAAGCATTTTTAAACGTCAGCGGAATTCCGAGAACAATGGAAGAGTTCTGAAGCATTTTTAAAAGTCAGCGGAATTCTGAGAACAATAGAAGAGTTGTGAAGCATTTTTAAGCGTCAGCGGAATTCCGAGAACAATGGAAGAATTCCGAAGCATTTTTAAACTTCAAAACTTAAGCGGAATTCCGAGAACAATGGAAGAGTTCCGAAGCATTTTTAAAAGTCAGCGGAATTCCGAGAACAATGGAAGAGTTCCGAAGCATTTTTAAAAGTCAGCAGAATTCCGAGAACAATAGAAGGGTACCAAAGCATGTTTAAACTTCAGCGGAATTCTGAGAACAATGTAAGCGTTCCGAAGCATTTTTAAACTTCACCGGAATTCCGAGAACAATGGACGAGTTCCAAAGCATTTTTAAACGTCAGCGGAATTCCGAGAACAATGGAAGAGTTCTGAAGCATTTTTAAACGTCAGCGGAATTTTGAAAACAATGGAAGATTTCCGAAGCATTTTTAAACGTCAGCGGAATTCTGCGAACAATGGAAGAGTTCCGAAGCATTTTTAAACTTCAGCGGAATTTGGAGAACAATCGAAGAGTTCCGAAGCATTTTTAAAAGTCAGCAGAATTCCGAGAACAATGGAAGAGTTGTGAAGCATTTTTAAGCGTCAGCGGAATTCCGAGAACAATGGAAGAGTTCCGAAGCATTTTTAAACTTCAGCAGAATTCTGAGAACAATGGAAGAGTTCCGAAGCATTCTTAAACTTCAGCGGAATTCCGAGAACAATGGAAGAGTTTCGAAGCATTTTTAAAAGTCAGCGGAATTCCGAGAACAATAGAAGAGTTGTGAAGCAATTTTAAGCGTCAGCGGAATTCCGAGAACAATGGAAGTGTTCCGAATCATTTTTGAACGTCAGCGGAATTCCGAGAACAATGGAAGAGTTCCGAAGCATTCTTAAACTTCAGCAGAATTCCGAGAACAATAGAAGTGTACCAAAGCATGTTTAAACTTCAGCGGAATTCTGAGAACAATGTAAGCGTTCCGAAGCATTTTTAAACGTCAGCGGAATTCCGAGAACAATGGAAGAGTTCTGAAGCATTTTTAAACGTCAGCAGAATTTTGAAAACAATGGAAGATTTCCGAAGCATTTTTAAACGTCAGCGGAATTCTGCGAACACTGGAAGAGTTCCGAAGCATTTTTAAACTTCAACGGAATTCCGAGAACAATGGAAGAGTTGTGAAGCATTTTTAAAAGTCAGCGGAATTCCGAGAACAATAGAAGAGTTGTGAAGCAATTTTAAGCGTCAGCGGAATTCCGAGAACAATGGAAGTGTTCCGAAGCATTTTTAAACGTCAGCGGAATTCCGAGAACAATGGAAGCGTTCTGAAGCATTTTTAAAAGTCAGCGGAATTCTGAGAACAATAGAAGAGTTGTGAAGCATTTTTAAGCGTCAGCGGAATTCCGAGAACAATGGAAGAATTCCGAAGCATTTTTAAACTTCAAAACTTCAGCAGAAATCCGAGAACAATGGAAGAGTTCCGAAGCATTTTTAAAAGTCAGCGGAATTCCGAGAACAATGGAAGAGTTCCGAAGCATTTTTAAAAGTCAGCAGAATTCCGAGAACAATAGAAGGGTACCAAAGCATGTTTAAACTTCAGCGGAATTCTGAGAACAATGGAAGAGTTCCGAAGCATACTTAAACTTCAGCGGAATTCCGAGAACAATGGAAGAGTTCAGAAGCATTTTTAAAAGTCAGCGGAATACCGAGAACAATGGAAGAGTTGTGAAGCATTTTTAAGCATCAGCGGAATTCCGAGAACAGTGGAAGAGTTCCGAAGCATTTTTAAACTTCAGCAGAATTCCGAGAACAATGGAAGAGTTCCGAAGAATACTTAAACTTCAGCGGAATTCCGAGAACAATGGAAGAGTTCAGAAGCATTTTTAAAAGTCAGCGGAATACCGAGAACAATGGAAGAGTTGTGAAGCATTTTTAAACGTCAGCGGAATACCAAAACAATGGAAGAGTTCCGAAGCATTTTTAAAAGTCAGCGGAATTCCGAGAACAATGGAAGAGTTCTGAATCATTTTTAAACGTCAGCGGAATTTTGAAAACAATGGAAGATTTCCGAAGCATTTTTAAACGTCAGCGGAATTCTGCGAACACTGGAAGAGTTCCGAAGCATTTTTAAAAGTCAGCGGAATTCCGAGAACAATGGAAGAGTTGTGAAGCATTTTTAAGCGTCAGCGGAATTCCGAGAACAATGGAAAAATTCCGAAGCATTTTTAAACTTCAAAACTTCAGCGGAATTCCGAGAACAATGGAAGAGTTCCGAAGCATTTTTAAAAGTCAGCGGAATTCCGAGAACAATGGAAGAGTTCCGAAGCATTTTTAAAAGTCAGCAGAATTCCGAGAACAATAGAAGGGTACCAAAGCATGTTTAAACTTCAGCGGAATTCTGAGAACAATGTAAGCGTTCCGAAGCATTTTTAAACTTCACCGCAATTCCGAGAACAACGGAAGAGTTCCGAAGCATTTTTAAACGTCAGCGGAATTCCGAGAACAATGGAAGAGTTCTGAAGCATTTTTAAACGTCAGCGGATTTTGAAAACAATGGAAGATTTCCGAAGCATTTTTAAACGTCAGCGGAATTCTGCAAACACTGGAAGAGTTCCGAAGCATTTTTAAACTTCAGCGGAATTTGGAGAACAATCGAAGAGTTCCGAAGCAATTTTAAAAGTCAGCGGAATTCCGAGAACAATGGAAGAGTTGTGAAGCATTTTTAAACGTCAGTGGAATTCCAAGAACAAAGGAAGAGTTCCGAAGCATTTTTAAACGTCAGCAGAATTCCGAGAACAATGGAAGAGTTCTGAAGGCTTTTTAAATGTCAGCGGAATTCCGAGAACAATGGAAGAGTTCCGAAGCATTTTTAAATGTCAGCGGAATTCTGAGAACAATGGAAGAGTTCCGAAGCATTTTTAAACTTCAGCGGAATTCCGAGAACAATGGAAGAGTTCAGAAGCATTTTTAAAAGTCAGCGGAATTCCGAGAACAATGGAAGAGTTCCGAAGCATTTTTAAAAGTCAGCGGAATTCCGAGAACAATGGAAGAGTTGTGAAGCATTTTTAAGCGTCAGCGGAATTCCGAGAACAATGGAAGAGTTCCGAAGCATTTTTAAACTTCAGCAGAATTCTGAGAACAATGGAAGAGTTCCGAAGCATTCTTAAACTTCAGCGGAATTCCGAGGACAATGGAAGAGTTCCGAAGCATTTTTAAATGTCAGCGGAATTCCGAGATCAATGGACGAGTTCCAAAGCATTTTTAAACGTCAGCGGAATTCCGAGAACAATGGAAGAGTTCTGAAGCATTTTTAAACGTCAGCGGAATTTTGAAAACAATGGAAGATTTCCGAAGCATTTTTAAACGTCAGCGGAATTCTTCGAACACTGGAAGAGTTCCGAAGCATTTTTAAACTTCAGCGGAATTTGGAGAACAATCGAAGAGTTCCGAAGCATTTTTAAAAGTCAGCAGAATTCCGAGAACAATGGAAGAGTTGTGAAGCATTTTTAAGCGTCAGCGGAATTCCGAGAACAATGGAAGAGTTTCGAAGCATTTTTAAAAGTCAGCGGAATTCCGAGAACAATAGAAGAGTTGTGAAGCAATTTTAAGCGTCAGCGGAATTCCGAGAACAATGGAAGTGTTCCGAATCATTTTTAAACGTCAGCGGAATTCCGAGAACAATGGAAGAGTTCCGAAGCATTTTTAAAAGTCAGCAGAATTCCGAGAACAATAGAAGGGTACCAAAGCATGTTTAAACTTCAGCGGAATTCTGAGAACAATGGAAGAGTTCCGAAGCATTTTTAAACTTCAGCAGAATTCCGAGAACAATGGAAGAGTTCCGAAGCATACTTAAACTTCAGCGGAATTCCGAGAACAATGGAAGAGTTCAGAAGCATTTTTAAAAGTCAGCGGAATACCGAGAACAATGGAAGAGTTGTGAAGCATTTTTAAGCATCAGCGGAATTCCGAGAACAATGGAAGAGTTCCGAAGCATTTTTAAACTTCAGCAGAATTCCGAGAACAATGGAAGAGTTCCGAAGCATACTTAAACTTCAGCGGAATTCCGAGAACAATGGAAGAGTTCAGAAGCATTTTTAAAAGTCAGCGGAATACCGAGAACAATGGAAGAGTTGTGAAGCATTTTTAAACGTCAGCGGAATACCAAAACAATGGAAGAGTTCCGAAGCATTTTTAAAAGTCAGCGGAATTCCGAGAACAATGGAAGAGTTCTGAATCATTTTTAAACGTCAGCGGAATTTTGAAAACAATGGAAGATTTCCGAAGCATTTTTAAACGTCAGCGGAATTCTGCGAACACTGGAAGAGTTCCGAAGCATTTTTAAAAGTCAGCGGAATTCCGAGAACAATGGAAGAGTTGTGAAGCATTTTTAAGCGTCAGCGGAATTCCGAGAACAATGGAAAAATTCCGAAGCATTTTTAAACTTCAAAACTTCAGCGGAATTCCGAGAACAATGGAAGAGTTCCGAAGCATTTTTAAAAGTCAGCGGAATTCCGAGAACAATGGAAGAGTTCCGAAGCATTTTTAAAAGTCAGCAGAATTCCGAGAACAATAGAAGGGTACCAAAGCATGTTTAAACTTCAGCGGAATTCTGAGAACAATGTAAGCGTTCCGAAGCATTTTTAAACTTCACCGCAATTCCGAGAACAACGGAAGAGTTCCGAAGCATTTTTAAACGTCAGCGGAATTCCGAGAACAATGGAAGAGTTCTGAAGCATTTTTAAACGTCAGCGGATTTTGAAAACAATGGAAGATTTCCGAAGCATTTTTAAACGTCAGCGGAATTCTGCAAACACTGGAAGAGTTCCGAAGCATTTTTAAACTTCAGCGGAATTTGGAGAACAATCGAAGAGTTCCGAAGCAATTTTAAAAGTCAGCGGAATTCCGAGAACAATGGAAGAGTTGTGAAGCATTTTTAAACGTCAGTGGAATTCCAAGAACAAAGGAAGAGTTCCGAAGCATTTTTAAACGTCAGCAGAATTCCGAGAACAATGGAAGAGTTCTGAAGGCTTTTTAAATGTCAGCGGAATTCCGAGAACAATGGAAGAGTTCCGAAGCATTTTTAAATGTCAGCGGAATTCTGAGAACAATGGAAGAGTTCCGAAGCATTTTTTAACTTCAGCAGAATTCCGAGAACAATGGAAGAGTTCCGAAGCATACTTAAACTTCAGCGGAATTCCGAGAACAATGGAAGAGTTCAGAAGCATTTTTAAAAGTCAGCGGAATTCCGAGAACAATGGAAGAGTTCCGAAGCATTTTTAAAAGTCAGCGGAATTCCGAGAACAATGGAAGAGTTGTGAAGCATTTTTAAGCGTCAGCGGAATTCCGAGAACAATGGAAGAGTTCCGAAGCATTTTTAAACTTCAGCAGAATTCTGAGAACAATGGAAGAGTTCCGAAGCATTCTTAAACTTCAGCGGAATTCCGAGGACAATGGAAGAGTTCCGAAGCATTTTTAAATGTCAGCGGAATTCCGAGATCAATGGACGAGTTCCAAAGCATTTTTAAACGTCAGCGGAATTCCGAGAACAATGGAAGAGTTCTGAAGCATTTTTAAACGTCAGCGGAATTTTGAAAACAATGGAAGATTTCCGAAGCATTTTTAAACGTCAGCGGAATTCTTCGAACACTGGAAGAGTTCCGAAGCATTTTTAAACTTCAGCGGAATTTGGAGAACAATCGAAGAGTTCCGAAGCATTTTTAAAAGTCAGCAGAATTCCGAGAACAATGGAAGAGTTGTGAAGCATTTTTAAGCGTCAGCGGAATTCCGAGAACAATGGAAGAGTTTCGAAGCATTTTTAAAAGTCAGCGGAATTCCGAGAACAATAGAAGAGTTGTGAAGCAATTTTAAGCGTCAGCGGAATTCCGAGAACAATGGAAGTGTTCCGAATCATTTTTAAACGTCAGCGGAATTCCGAGAACAATGGAAGAGTTCCGAAGCATTCTTAAACTTCAGCAGAATTCCGAGAACAATAGAAGTGTACCAAAGCATGTTTAAACTTCAGCGGAATTCTGAGAACAATGTAAGCGTTCCGAAGCATTTTTAAACTTCACCGCAATTCCGAGAACAATGGAAGAGTTCCGAAGCATTTTTAAACGTCAGCAGAATTTTGAAAACAATGGAAGATTTCCGAAGCATTTTTAAACGTCAGCGGAATTCTGCGAACACTGGAAGAGTTCCGAAGCATTTTTAAACTTCAACGGAATTCCGAGAACAATGGAAGAGTTGTGAAGCATTTTTAAAAGTCAGCGGAATTCTGAGAACAATAGAAGAGTTGTGAAGCATTTTTAAGCGTCAGCGGAATTCCGAGAACAATGGAAGAATTCCGAAGCATTTTTAAACTTCAAAACTTCAGCAGAATTCCGAGAACAATGGAAGAGTTCCGAAGCATTCTTAAACTTCAGCGGAATTCCGAGAACAATGGAAGAGTTCCGAAGCATTTTTAAAAGTCAGCGGAATTCCGAGAACAATGGAAGAGTTCCGAAGCATTTTTAAAAGTCAGCAGAATTCCGAGAACAATAGAAGGGTAACAAAGCATGTTTAAACTTCAGCGGAATTCTGAGAACAATGTAAGCGTTCCGAAGCATTTTTAAACTTCAGCGGAATTTGGAGAACAATCGAAGAGTTCCGAAGCAATTTTAAAAGTCAGCGGAATTCCGAGAACAATGGAAGAGTTGTGAAGCATTTTTAAACGTCAGTGGAATTCCAAGAACAAAGGAAGAGTTCCAAAGCATTTTTAAACGTCAGCGGAATTCCGAGAACAATGGAAGAGTTCTGAAGGCTTTTTAAATGTCAGCGGAATTCTGAGAACAATGGAAGAGTTCCGAAGCATTTTTAAATGTCAGCGGAATTCTGAGAACAATGGAAGAGTTCCGAAGCATTTTTAAACTTCAGCAGAATTCCGAGAACAATGGAAGAGTTCCGAAGCATACTTAAACTTCAGCGGAATTTCGAGAACAATGGAAGAGTTCAGAAGCATTTTTAAAAGTCAGCGGAATACCGAGAACAATGGAAGAGTTGTGAAGCAATTTTAAGCGTCAGCGGAATTCCGAGAACAATGGAAGAGTTCCGAAGCATTTTTAAACGTCAGCGGAATTCCGAGAACAATGGAAGAGTTCTGAAGCATTTTTAAAAGTCAACGGAATTCTGAGAACAAAAGAAGAGTTGTGAAGCATTTTTAAGCGTCAGCGGAATTCCGAGAACAATGGAAGAATTCCGAAGCATTTTTAAACTTCAAAACTTAAGCGGAATTCCGAGAACAATGGAAGAGTTCCGAAGCATTTTTAAAAGTCAGCGGAATTCCGAGAACAATGGAAGAGTTCCGAAGCATTTTTAAAAGTCAGCAGAATTCCGAGAACAATAGAAGGGTACCAAAGCATGTTTAAACTTCAGCGGAATTCTGAGAACAATGTAAGCGTTCCGAAGCATTTTTAAACTTCACCGGAATTCCGAGATCAATGGACGAGTTCCAAAGCATTTTTAAACGTCAGCGGAATTCCGAGAACAATGGAAGAGTTCTGAAGCATTTTTAAACGTCAGCGGAATTTTGAAAACAATGGAAGATTTCCGAAGCATTTTTAAACGTCAGCGGAATTCTTCGAACACTGGAAGAGTTCCGAAGCATTTTTAAACTTCAGCGGAATTTGGAGAACAATCGAAGAGTTCCGAAGCATTTTTAAAAGTCAGCAGAATTCCGAGAACAATGGAAGAGTTGTGAAGCATTTTTAAGCGTCAGCGGAATTCCGAGAACAATGGAAGAGTTTCGAAGCATTTTTAAAAGTCAGCGGAATTCCGAGAACAATAGAAGAGTTGTGAAGCAATTTTAAGCGTCAGCGGAATTCCGAGAACAATGGAAGTGTTCCGAATCATTTTTAAACGTCAGCGGAATTCCGAGAACAATGGAAGAGTTCCGAAGCATTCTTAAACTTCAGCAGAATTCCGAGAACAATAGAAGTGTACCAAAGCATGTTTAAACTTCAGCGGAATTCTGAGAACAATGTAAGCGTTCCGAAGCATTTTTAAACTTCACCGCAATTCCGAGAACAATGGAAGAGTTCCGAAGCATTTTTAAACGTCAGCAGAATTTTGAAAACAATGGAAGATTTCCGAAGCATTTTTAAACTTCAACGGAATTCCGAGAACAATGGAAGAGTTGTGAAGCATTTTTAAAAGTCAGCGGAATTCTGAGAACAATAGAAGAGTTGTGAAGCATTTTTAAGCGTCAGCGGAATTCCGAGAACAATGGAAGAATTCCGAAGCATTTTTAAACTTCAAAACTTCAGCAGAATTCCGAGAACAATGGAAGAGTTCCGAAGCATTCTTAAACTTCAAAACTTCAGTAGAATTCCGAGAATAATGGAAGAGTTCTGAAGCATTCTTAAACTTCAGCAGAATTCCGAGAACAATAGAAGGGTACCAAAGCATGTTTAAACTTCAGCGGAATTCTGAGAACAATGTAAGCGTTCCGAAGCATTTTTAAACTTCACCGCAATTCCGAGAACAATGGAAGAGTTCCGAAGCATTTTTAAACGTCAGCGGAATTCCGAGAACAATGGAAGAGTTCTGAAGCATTTTTAAACGTCAGCGGAATTTTGAAAACAATGGAAGATTTCCGAAGCATTTTTAAACGTCAGCGGAATTCTGCGAACACTGGAAGAGTTCCGAAGAATTTTTAAACTTCAGCGGAATTCCGAGAACAATGGAAGAGTTGTGAAGCATTTTTAAAAGTCAGCGGAATTCCGAGAACAATGGAAGAGTTCCGAAGCATTTTTAAAAGTCAGCAGAATTCCGAGAACAATAGAAGGGTACCAAGGCATGTTTAAACTTCAGCGGAATTCTGAGAACAATGTAAGCGTTCCGAAGCATTTTTAAACTTCACCGCAATTCCGAGAACAATGGAAGAGTTCCGAAGCATTTTTAAACGTCAGCGGAATTCCGAGAAAAATGGAAGAGTTCTGAAGCATTTTTAAACGTCAGCGGAATTTTGAAAACAATGGAAGATTTCCGAAGCATTTTTAAACGTCAGCGGAATTCTGCGAACACTGGAAGAGTTCCGAAGCATTTTTAAACTTCAGCGGAATTTGGAGAACAATCGAAGAGTTCCGAAGCATTTTTAAAAGTCAGCGGAATTCCGAGAACAATGGAAGAGTTGTGAAGCATTTTTAAGCGTCAGCGGAATTCCGAGAACAATGGAAGAGTTCCGAAGCATTTTTAAACTTCAGCAGAATTCTGAGAACAATGGAAGAGTTCCGAAGCATTCTTAAACTTCAGCGGAATTCCGAGGACAATGGAAGAGTTCCGAAGCATTTTTAAATGTCAGCGGCATTCCGAGAACAATAGAAGAGTTGTGAAGCATTTTTAAGCGTCAGCGGAATTCTGAGAACAATGGAAGAGTTCCGAAGCATTTTTAAACTTCAGCGGAATTCCGAGGACAATGGAAGAGTTCCGAAGCATTTTTAAATGTCAGCGGCATTCCGAGAACAATAGAAGAGTTGTGAAGCATTTTTAAAAGTCAGCGGAATTCCGAGAACAATAGAAGAGTTGTGAAGCATTTTTAAGCGTCAGCGGAATTCCGAGAACAATGGAAGAATTCCGAAGCATTTTTAAACTTCAAAACTTCAGAAGAATTCCGAGAACAATGGAAGAGTTCTGAAGAATTTTTAAACGTCAGCGGAATTTTGAAAACAATGGAAGATTTCCGAAGCATTTTTAAACGTCAGCGGAATTCTGCAAACACTGTAAGAGTTCCGAAGCATTTTTAAATGTCAGCGGCATTCCGAGAACAATAGAAGAGTTGTGAAGCATTTTTAAAAGTCAGCGGAATTCCGAGAACAATAGAAGAGTTGTGAAGCATTTTTAAGCGTCAGCGGAATTCCGAGAACAATAGAAGAGTTGTGAAGCATTTTTAAGCGTCAGCGGAATTCCGAGAACAATGGAAGAATTCCGAAGCATTTTTAAACTTCAAAACTTCAGCAGAATTCCGAGAACAATGGAAGAGTTCCGAAGCATTCTTAAACTTCAAAACTTCAGTAGAATTCCGAGAATAATGGAAGAGTTCTGAAGCATTCTTAAACTTCAGCAGAATTCCGAGAACAATAGAAGTGTACCAAAGCATGTTTAAACTTCAGCGGAATTCTGAGAACAATGTAAGCGTTCCGAAGCATTTTTAAACTTCACCGCAATTCCGAGAACAATGGAAGAGTTCCGAAGCATTTTTAAACGTCAGCGGAATTCCGAGAACAATGGAAGAGTTCTGAAGCATTTTTAAACGTCAGCGGAATTTTGAAAACAATGGAAGATTTCCGAAGCATTTTTAAACGTCAGCGGAATTCTGCGAACACTGGAAGAGTTCCGAAGCATTTTTAAACTTCAGCGGAATTCCGAGAACAATGGAAGAGTTGTGAAGCATTTTTAAAAGTCAGCGGAATTCCGAGAACAATGGAAGAGTTCCGAAGCATTTTTAAAAGTCAGCAGAATTCCGAGAACAATAGAAGGGTACCAAAGCATGTTTAAACTTCAGCGGAATTCTGAGAACAATGTAAGCGTTCCGAAGCATTTTTAAACTTCACCGCAATTCCGAGAACAATGGAAGAGTTCCGAAGCATTTTTAAACGTCAGCGGAATTCCGAGAAAAATGGAAGAGTTCTGAAGCATTTTTAAACGTCAGCGGAATTTTGAAAACAATGGAAGATTTCCGAAGCATTTTTAAACGTCAGCGGAATTCTGCGAACACTGGAAGAGTTCCGAAGCATTTTTAAACTTCAGCGGAATTTGGAGAACAATCGAAGAGTTCCGAAGCATTTTTAAAAGTCAGCGGAATTCCGAGAACAATGGAAGAGTTGTGAAGCATTTTTAAGCGTCAGCGGAATTCCGAGAACAATGGAAGAGTTCCGAAGCATTTTTAAACTTCAGCAGAATTCTGAGAACAATGGAAGAGTTCCGAAGCATTCTTAAACTTCAGCGGAATTCCGAGGACAATGGAAGAGTTCCGAAGCATTTTTAAATGTCAGCGGCATTCCGAGAACAATAGAAGAGTTGTGAAGCATTTTTAAGCGTCAGCGGAATTCTGAGAACAATGGAAGAGTTCCGAAGCATTTTTAAACTTCAAAACTTCAGAAGAATTCCGAGAACAATGGAAGAGTTCTGAAGAATTTTTAAACGTCAGCGGAATTTTGAAAACAATGGAAGATTTCCGAAGCATTTTTAAACGTCAGCGGAATTCTGCAAACACTGTAAGAGTTCCGAAGCATTTTTAAATGTCAGCGGCATTCCGAGAACAATAGAAGAGTTGTGAAGCATTTTTAAAAGTCAGCGGAATTCCGAGAACAATAGAAGAGTTGTGAAGCATTTTTAAGCGTCAGCGGAATTCCGAGAACAATGGAAGAATTCCGAAGCATTTTTAAACTTCAAAACTTCAGCAGAATTCCGAGAACAATGGAAGAGTTCCGAAGCATTTTTAAACTTCAAAACTTCAGTAGAATTCCGAGAATAATGGAAGAGTTCTGAAGCATTCTTAAACTTCAGCAGAATTCCGAGAACAATAGAAGGGTACCAAAGCATGTTTAAACTTCAGCGGAATTCTGAGAACAATGTAAGCGTTCCGAAGCATTTTTAAACTTCACCGCAATTCCGAGAACAATGGAAGAGTTCCGAAGCATTTTTAAACGTCAGCGGAATTCCGAGAACAATGGAAGAGTTCTGAAGCATTTTTAAACGTCAGCGGAATTTTGAAAACAATGGAAGATTTCCGAAGCATTTTTAAACGTCAGCGGAATTCTGCGAACACTGGAAGAGTTCCGAAGCATTTTTAAACTTCAGCGGAATTCCGAGAACAATGGAAGAGTTGTGAAGCATTTTTAAAAGTCAGCGGAATTCCGAGAACAATGGAAGAGTTCCGAAGCATTTTTAAAAGTCAGCAGAATTCCGAGAACAATAGAAGGGTACCAAAGCATGTTTAAACTTCAGCGGAATTCTGAGAACAATGTAAGCGTTCCGAAGCATTTTTAAACTTCACCGCAATTCCGAGAACAATGGAAGAGTTCCGAAGCATTTTTAAACGTCAGCGGAATTCCGAGAAAAATGGAAGAGTTCTGAAGCATTTTTAAACGTCAGCGGAATTTTGAAAACAATGGAAGATTTCCGAAGCATTTTTAAACGTCAGCGGAATTCTGCGAACACTGGAAGAGTTCCGAAGCATTTTTAAACTTCAGCGGAATTTGGAGAACAATCGAAGAGTTCCGAAGCATTTTTAAAAGTCAGCGGAATTCCGAGAACAATGGAAGAGTTGTGAAGCATTTTTAAGCGTCAGCGGAATTCCGAGAACAATGGAAGAGTTCCGAAGCATTTTTAAACTTCAGCAGAATTCTGAGAACAATGGAAGAGTTCCGAAGCATTCTTAAACTTCAGCGGAATTCCGAGGACAATGGAAGAGTTCCGAAGCATTTTTAAATGTCAGCGGCATTCCGAGAACAATAGAAGAGTTGTGAAGCATTTTTAAGCGTCAGCGGAATTCTGAGAACAATGGAAGAGTTCCGAAGCATTTTTAAACTTCAGCGGAATTCCGAGGACAATGGAAGAGTTCCGAAGCATTTTTAAATGTCAGCGGCATTCCGAGAACAATAGAAGAGTTGTGAAGCATTTTTAAAAGTCAGCGGAATTCCGAGAACAATAGAAGAGTTGTGAAGCATTTTTAAGCGTCAGCGGAATTCCGAGAACAATGGAAGAATTCCGAAGCATTTTTAAACTTCAAAACTTCAGAAGAATTCCGAGAACAATGGAAGAGTTCTGAAGAATTTTTAAACGTCAGCGGAATTTTGAAAACAATGGAAGATTTCCGAAGCATTTTTAAACGTCAGCGGAATTCTGCAAACACTGTAAGAGTTCCGAAGCATTTTTAAACTTCAGCGGAATTTGGAGAACAATAGAAGAGTTCCGAAGCAATTTTAAAAGTCAGCGGAATTCCGAGAACAATGGAAGAGTTGTGAAGCATTTTTAAACGTCAGTGGAATTCCAAGAACAAAGGAAGAGTTCCGAAGCATTTTTAAATGTCAGCGGAATTCCGAGAACAATGGAAGAGTTCTGAAGGCTTTTTAAATGTCAGCGGAATTCCGAGAACAATGGAAGAGTTTTGAAGCATTTTTAAATGTCAGCGGAATTCTGAGAACAATGGAAGAGTTCCGAAGCATTTTTAAACTTCAGCAGAATTCCGAGAACAATGGAAGAGTTCCGAAGCATACTTAAACTTCAGCGGAATTCCGAGAACAATGGAAGAGTTCAGAAGCATTTTTAAAAGTCAGCGGAATACCGAGAACAATGGAAGAGTTGTGAAGCATTTTTAAGCATCAGCGGAATTCCGAGAACAATGGAAGAGTTCCGAAGCATTTTTAAACTTCAGAAGAATTCTGAGAACAATGGAAGAGTTCCGAAGCATTCTTAAACTTCAGCAGAATTCCGAGAACAATGGAAGAGTTTCGAAGCATTTTTAAAAGTCAGCGGAATTCCGAGAACAATAGAAGAGTTGTGAAGCAATTTTAAGCGTCAGCGGAATTCCGAGAACAATGGAAGAGTTCCGAAGCATTTTTAAACGTCAGCGGAATTCCGAGAACAATGGAAGAGTTCTGAAGGATTTTTAAAAGTCAGCGGAATTCTGAGAACAATAGAAGAGTTGTGAAGCATTTTTAAGCGTCAGCGGAATTCCGAGAACAATGGAAGAATTCCGAAGCATTTTTAAACTTCAAAACTTAAGCGGAATTCCGAGAACAATGGAAGAGTTCCGAAGCATTTTTAAAAGTCAGCGGAATTCCGAGAACAATGGAAGAGTTCCGAAGCATTTTTAAAAGTCAGCAGAATTCCGAGAACAATAGAAGGGTAACAAAGCATGTTTAAACTTCAGCGGAATTCTGAGAACAATGTAAGCGTTCCGAAGCATTTTTAAACTTCAGCGGAATTTGGAGAACAATCGAAGAGTTCCGAAGCAATTTTAAAAGTCAGCGGAATTCCGAGAACAATGGAAGAGTTGTGAAGCATTTTTAAACGTCAGTGGAATTCCAAGAACAAAGGAAGAGTTCCGAAGCATTTTTAAACGTCAGCGGAATTCCGAGAACAATGGAAGAGTTCTGAAGGCTTTTTAAATGTCAGCGGAATTCTGAGAACAATGGAAGAGTTCCGAAGCATTTTTAAATGTCAGCGGAATTCTGAGAACAATGGAAGAGTTCCGAAGCATTTTTAAACTTCAGCAGAATTCCGAGAACAATGGAAGAGTTCCGAAGCATACGTAAACTTCAGCGGAATTTCGAGAACAATGGAAGAGTTCAGAAGCATTTTTAAAAGTCAGCGGAATACCGAGAACAATGGAAGAGTTGTGAAGCAATTTTAAGCGTCAGCGGAATTCCGAGAACAATGGAAGAGTTCCGAAGCATTTTTAAACGTCAGCGGAATTCCGAGAACAATGGAAGAGTTCTGAAGCATTTTTAAAAGTCAACGGAATTCTGAGAACAAAAGAAGAGTTGTGAAGCATTTTTAAGCGTCAGCGGAATTCCGAGAACAATGGAAGAATTCCGAAGCATTTTTAAACTTCAAAACTTAAGCGGAATTCCGAGAACAATGGAAGAGTTCCGAAGCATTTTTAAAAGTCAGCGGAATTCCGAGAACAATGGAAGAGTTCCGAAGCATTTTTAAAAGTCAGCAGAATTCCGAGAACAATAGAAGGGTACCAAAGCATGTTTAAACTTCAGCGGAATTCTGAGAACAATGTAAGCGTTCCAAAGCATTTTTAAACTTCACCGGAATTCCGAGATCAATGGACGAGTTCCAAAGCATTTTTAAACGTCAGCGGAATTCCGAGAACAATGGAAGAGTTCTGAAGCATTTTTAAACGTCAGCGGAATTTTGAAAACAATGGAAGATTTCCGAAGCATTTTTAAACATCAGCGGAATTCTTCGAACACTGGAAGAGTTCCGAAGCATTTTTAAACTTCAGCGGAATTTGGAGAACAATCGAAGAGTTCCGAAGCATTTTTAAAAGTCAGCAGAATTCCGAGAACAATGGAAGAGTTGTGAAGCATTTTTAAGCGTCAGCGGAATTCCGAGAACAATGGAAGAGTTTCGAAGCATTTTTAAAAGTCAGCGGAATTCCGAGAACAATAGAAGAGTTGTGAAGCAATTTTAAGCGTCAGCGGAATTCCGAGAACAATGGAAGAGTTCCGAAGCATTCTTAAACTTCAGCAGAATTCCGAGAACAATAGAAGTGTACCAAAGCATGTTTAAACTTCAGCGGAATTCTGAGAACAATGCAAGCGTTCCGAAGCATTTTTAAACTTCACCGCAATTCCGAGAACAATGGAAGAGTTCCGAAGCATTTTTAAACGTCAGCAGAATTTTGAAAACAATGGAAGATTTCCGAAGCATTTTTAAACTTCAACGGAATTCCGAGAACAATGGAAGAGTTGTGAAGCATTTTTAAAAGTCAGCGGAATTCTGAGAACAATAGAAAAGTTGTGAAGCATTTTTAAGCGTCAGCGGAATTCCGAGAACAATGGAAGAATTCCGAAGCATTTTTAAACTTCAAAACTTCAGCAGATTTCCGAGAACAATGGAAGAGTTCCGAAGCATTCTTAAACTTCAAAACTTCAGTAGAATTCCGAGAATAATGGAAGAGTTCTGAAGCATTCTTAAACTTCAGCAGAATTCCGAGAACAATAGAAGGGTACCAAAGCATGTTTAAACTTCAGCGGAATTCTGAGAACAATGTAAGCGTTCCGAAGCATTTTTAAACTTCACCGCAATTCCGAGAACAATGGAAGAGTTCCGAAGCATTTTTAAACGTCAGCGGAATTCCGAGAACAATGGAAGAGTTCTGAAGCATTTTTAAACGTCAGCGGAATTTTGAAAACAATGGAAGATTTCCGAAGCATTTTTAAACGTCAGCGGAATTCTGCGAACACTGGAAGAGTTCCGAAGCATTTTTAAACTTCAGCGGAATTCCGAGAACAATGGAAGAGTTGTGAAGCATTTTTAAAAGTCAGCGGAATTCCGAGAACAATAGAAGAGTTGTGAAGCAATTTTAAGCGTCAGCGGAATTCCGAGAACAATGGAAGTGTTCCGAAGCATTTTTAAACGTCAGCGGAATTCCGAGAACAATGGAAGAGTTCTGAAGCATTTTTAAAAGTCAGCAGAATTCCGAGAACAATAGAAGGGAACCAAAGCATGTTTAAACTTCAGCGGAATTCTGAGAACAATGAAAGAGTTCCGAAGCATTTTTAAACGTCAGCGGAATTCCGAGAACAATGGAAGAGTTCTGAAGCATTTTTAAACGTCAGCGGAATTTTGAAAACAATGGAAGATTTCCGAAGCATTTTTAAACGTCAGCGGAATTCTGCGAACACTGGAAGAGTTCCGAAGCATTTTTAAAAGTCAGCGGAATTCCGAGAACAATGGAAGAGTTGTGAAGCATTTTTATGCGTCAGTGGAATTCCGAGAACAATGGAAAAATTCCAAAGCATTTTTAAACTTCAAAACTTCGGCGGAATTCCGAGAACAATGGAAGAGTTCCGAAGCATTTTTAAAAGTCAGCGGAATTCCGAGAACAATGGAAGAGTTCCGAAGCATTTTTAAAAGTCAGCAGAATTCCGAGAACAATAGAAGGGTACCAAAGCATGTTTAAACTTCAGCGGAATTCTGAGAACAATGTAAGCGTTCCGAAGCATTTTTAAACTTCACCGCAATTCCGAGAACAATGGAAGAGTTCCGAAGCATTTTTAAACGTCAGCGGAATTCCGAGAAAAATGGAAGAGTTCTGAAGCATTTTTAAACGTCAGCGGAATTTTGAAAACAATGGAAGATTTCCGAAGCATTTTTAAACGTCAGCGGAATTCTGCGAACACTGGAAGAGTTCCGAAGCATTTTTAAACTTCAGCGGAATTTGGAGAACAATCAAAGAGTTCCGAAGCATTTTTAAAAGTCAGCGGAATTCCGAGAACAATGGAAGAGTTGTGAAGCATTTTTAAGCGTCAGCGGAATTCCGAGAACAATGGAAGAGTTCCGAAGCATTTTTAAACTTCAGCAGAATTCTGAGAACAATGGAAGAGTTCCGAAGCATTCTTAAACTTCAGCGGAATTCCGAGGACAATGGAAGAGTTCCGAAGCATTTTTAAATGTCAGCGGCATTCCGAGAACAATAGAAGAGTTGTGAAGCATTTTTAAGCGTCAGCGGAATTCTGAGAACAATGGAAGAGTTCCGAAGCATTTTTAAACTTCAGCGGAATTCCGAGGACAATGGAAGAGTTCCGAAGCATTTTTAAATGTCAGCGGCATTCCGAGAACAATAGAAGAGTTGTGAAGCATTTTTAAAAGTCAGCGGAATTCCGAGAACAATAGAAGAGTTGTGAAGCATTTTTAAGCGTCAGCGGAATTCCGAGAACAATGGAAGAATTCCGAAGCATTTTTAAACTTCAAAACTTCAGAAGAATTCCGAGAACAATGGAAGAGTTCTGAAGCCTTTTTAAACGTCAGCGGAATTCCGAGAACAATGGAAGAGTTCTGAAGCCTTTTTAAACGTCAGCGGAATTCCGAGAACAATGGAAGAGTTCTGAAGCCTTTTTAAATGTCAGCGGAATTCCGAGAACAATGGAAGAGTTCCGAAGCATTTTTAAATGTCAGCGGAATTCTGAGAACAATGGAAGAGTTCCGAAGCATTTTTAAACTTCAGCAGATTTCCGAGAACAATGGAAGAGTTCCGAAGCATACTTAAACTTCAGCGGAATTGCGAGAACAATGGAAGAGTTCTGAAGCATTTTTAAAAGTCAGCGGAATACCGAGAACAATGGAAGAGTTGTGAAGCATTTTTAAACGTCAGCGGAATACCAGAACAAGGGAAGAGTTCCGAAGCATTTTTAAATGTCAGCGGAATTCCGAGAACAATGGAAGAGTTCTGAAGCATTTTTAAACGTCAGCGGATTTTGAAAACAATGGAAGATTTCCGAAGCATTTTTAAACGTCAGCGGAATTCTGCAAACACTGGAAGAGTTCCGAAGCATTTTTAAACTTCAGCGGAATTTGGAGAACAATCGAAGAGTTCCGAAGCAATTTTAAAAGTCAGCGGAATTCCGAGAACAATGGAAGAGTTGTGAAGCATTTTTAAACGTCAGTGGAATTCCAAGAACAAAGGAAGAGTTCCGAAGCATTTTTAAATGTCAGCGGAATTCCGAGAACAATGGAAGAGTTCTGAAGGCTTTTTAAATGTCAGCGGAATTCCGAGAACAATGGAAGAGTTTTGAAGCATTTTTAAATGTCAGCGGAATTCTGAGAACAATGGAAGAGTTCCGAAGCATTTTTAAACTTCAGCAGAATTCCGAGAACAATGGAAGAGTTCCGAAGCATACTTAAACTTCAGCGGAATTCCGAGAACAATGGAAGAGTTCAGAAGCATTTTTAAAAGTCAGCGGAATACCGAGAACAATGGAAGAGTTGTGAAGCATTTTTAAGCATCAGCGGAATTCCGAGAACAATGGAAGAGTTCCGAAGCATTTTTAAACTTCAGAAGAATTCTGAGAACAATGGAAGAGTTCCGAAGCATTCTTAAACTTCAGCAGAATTCCGAGAACAATGGAAGAGTTTCGAAGCATTTTTAAAAGTCAGCGGAATTCCGAGAACAATAGAAGAGTTGTGAAGCAATTTTAAGCGTCAGCGGAATTCCGAGAACAATGGAAGAGTTCCGAAGCATTTTTAAACGTCAGCAGAATTCCGAGAACAATGGAAGAGTTCTGAAGCATTTTTAAAAGTCAGCGGAATTCTGAGAACAATAGAAGAGTTGTGAAGCATTTTTAAGCGTCAGCGGAATTCCGAGAACAATGGAAGAATTCCGAAGCATTTTTAAACTTCAAAACTTAAGCGGAATTCCGAGAACAATGGAAGAGTTCCGAAGCATTTTTAAAAGTCAGCGGAATTCCGAGAACAATGGAAGAGTTCCGAAGCATTTTTAAAAGTCAGCAGAATTCCGAGAACAATAGAAGGGTAACAAAGCATGTTTAAACTTCAGCGGAATTCTGAGAACAATGTAAGCGTTCCGAAGCATTTTTAAACTTCAGCGGAATTTGGAGAACAATCGAAGAGTTCCGAAGCAATTTTAAAAGTCAGCGGAATTCCGAGAACAATGGAAGAGTTGTGAAGCATTTTTAAACGTCAGTGGAATTCCAAGAACAAAGGAAGAGTTCCGAAGCATTTTTAAACGTCAGCGGAATTCCGAGAACAATGGAAGAGTTCTGAAGGCTTTTTAAATGTCAGCGGAATTCTGAGAACAATGGAAGAGTTCCGAAGCATTTTTAAATGTCAGCGGAATTCTGAGAACAATGGAAGAGTTCCGAAGCATTTTTAAACTTCAGCAGAATTCCGAGAACAATGGAAGAGTTCCGAAGCATACGTAAACTTCAGCGGAATTTCGAGAACAATGGAAGAGTTCAGAAGCATTTTTAAAAGTCAGCGGAATACCGAGAACAATGGAAGAGTTGTGAAGCAATTTTAAGCGTCAGCGGAATTCCGAGAACAATGGAAGAGTTCCGAAGCATTTTTAAACGTCAGCGGAATTCCGAGAACAATGGAAGAGTTCTGAAGCATTTTTAAAAGTCAACGGAATTCTGAGAACAAAAGAAGAGTTGTGAAGCATTTTTAAGCGTCAGCGGAATTCCGAGAACAATGGAAGAATTCCGAAGCATTTTTAAACTTCAAAACTTAAGCGGAATTCCGAGAACAATGGAAGAGTTCCGAAGCATTTTTAAAAGTCAGCGGAATTCCGAGAACAATGGAAGAGTTCCGAAGCATTTTTAAAAGTCAGCAGAATTCCGAGAACAATAGAAGGGTACCAAAGCATGTTTAAACTTCAGCGGAATTCTGAGAACAATGTAAGCGTTCCAAAGCATTTTTAAACTTCACCGGAATTCCGAGATCAATGGACGAGTTCCAAAGCATTTTTAAACGTCAGCGGAATTCCGAGAACAATGGAAGAGTTCTGAAGCATTTTTAAACGTCAGCGGAATTTTGAAAACAATGGAAGATTTCCGAAGCATTTTTAAACATCAGCGGAATTCTTCGAACACTGGAAGAGTTCCGAAGCATTTTTAAACTTCAGCGGAATTTGGAGAACAATCGAAGAGTTCCGAAGCATTTTTAAAAGTCAGCAGAATTCCGAGAACAATGGAAGAGTTGTGAAGCATTTTTAAGCGTCAGCGGAATTCCGAGAACAATGGAAGAGTTTCGAAGCATTTTTAAAAGTCAGCGGAATTCCGAGAACAATAGAAGAGTTGTGAAGCAATTTTAAGCGTCAGCGGAATTCCGAGAACAATGGAAGTGTTCCGAATCATTTTTAAACGTCAGCGGAATTCCGAGAACAATGGAAGAGTTCCGAAGCATTCTTAAACTTCAGCAGAATTCCGAGAACAATAGAAGTGTACCAAAGCATGTTTAAACTTCAGCGGAATTCTGAGAACAATGCAAGCGTTCCGAAGCATTTTTAAACTTCACCGCAATTCCGAGAACAATGGAAGAGTTCCGAAGCATTTTTAAACGTCAGCAGAATTTTGAAAACAATGGAAGATTTCCGAAGCATTTTTAAACTTCAACGGAATTCCGAGAACAATGGAAGAGTTGTGAAGCATTTTTAAAAGTCAGCGGAATTCTGAGAACAATAGAAAAGTTGTGAAGCATTTTTAAGCGTCAGCGGAATTCCGAGAACAATGGAAGAATTCCGAAGCATTTTTAAACTTCAAAACTTCAGCAGATTTCCGAGAACAATGGAAGAGTTCCGAAGCATTCTTAAACTTCAAAACTTCAGTAGAATTCCGAGAATAATGGAAGAGTTCTGAAGCATTCTTAAACTTCAGCAGAATTCCGAGAACAATAGAAGGGTACCAAAGCATGTTTAAACTTCAGCGGAATTCTGAGAACAATGTAAGCGTTCCGAAGCATTTTTAAACTTCACCGCAATTCCGAGAACAATGGAAGAGTTCCGAAGCATTTTTAAACGTCAGCGGAATTCCGAGAACAATGGAAGAGTTCTGAAGCATTTTTAAACGTCAGCGGAATTTTGAAAACAATGGAAGATTTCCGAAGCATTTTTAAACGTCAGCGGAATTCTGCGAACACTGGAAGAGTTCCGAAGCATTTTTAAACTTCAGCGGAATTCCGAGAACAATGGAAGAGTTGTGAAGCATTTTTAAAAGTCAGCGGAATTCCGAGAACAATAGAAGAGTTGTGAAGCAATTTTAAGCGTCAGCGGAATTCCGAGAACAATGGAAGTGTTCCGAAGCATTTTTAAACGTCAGCGGAATTCCGAGAACAATGGAAGAGTTCTGAAGCATTTTTAAAAGTCAGCAGAATTCCGAGAACAATAGAAGGGAACCAAAGCATGTTTAAACTTCAGCGGAATTCTGAGAACAATGAAAGAGTTCCGAAGCATTTTTAAACGTCAGCAGAATTCCGAGAACAATGGAAGAGTTCTGAAGCATTTTTAAACGTCAGCGGAATTTTGAAAACAATGGAAGATTTCCGAAGCATTTTTAAACGTCAGCGGAATTCTGCGAACACTGGAAGAGTTCCGAAGCATTTTTAAAAGTCAGCGGAATTCCGAGAACAATGGAAGAGTTGTGAAGCATTTTTATGCGTCAGTGGAATTCCGAGAACAATGGAAAAATTCCAAAGCATTTTTAAACTTCAAAACTTCGGCGGAATTCCGAGAACAATGGAAGAGTTCCGAAGCATTTTTAAAAGTCAGCGGAATTCCGAGAACAATGGAAGAGTTCCGAAGCATTTTTAAAAGTCAGCAGAATTCCGAGAACAATAGAAGGGTACCAAAGCATGTTTAAACTTCAGCGGAATTCTGAGAACAATGTAAGCGTTCCGAAGCATTTTTAAACTTCACCGCAATTCCGAGAACAATGGAAGAGTTCCGAAGCATTTTTAAACGTCAGCGGAATTCCGAGAAAAATGGAAGAGTTCTGAAGCATTTTTAAACGTCAGCGGAATTTTGAAAACAATGGAAGATTTCCGAAGCATTTTTAAACGTCAGCGGAATTCTGCGAACACTGGAAGAGTTCCGAAGCATTTTTAAACTTCAGCGGAATTTGGAGAACAATCAAAGAGTTCCGAAGCATTTTTAAAAGTCAGCGGAATTCCGAGAACAATGGAAGAGTTGTGAAGCATTTTTAAGCGTCAGCGGAATTCCGAGAACAATGGAAGAGTTCCGAAGCATTTTTAAACTTCAGCAGAATTCTGAGAACAATGGAAGAGTTCCGAAGCATTCTTAAACTTCAGCGGAATTCCGAGGACAATGGAAGAGTTCCGAAGCATTTTTAAATGTCAGCGGCATTCCGAGAACAATAGAAGAGTTGTGAAGCATTTTTAAGCGTCAGCGGAATTCTGAGAACAATGGAAGAGTTCCGAAGCATTTTTAAACTTCAGCGGAATTCCGAGGACAATGGAAGAGTTCCGAAGCATTTTTAAATGTCAGCGGCATTCCGAGAACAATAGAAGAGTTGTGAAGCATTTTTAAAAGTCAGCGGAATTCCGAGAACAATAGAAGAGTTGTGAAGCATTTTTAAGCGTCAGCGGAATTCCGAGAACAATGGAAGAATTCCGAAGCATTTTTAAACTTCAAAACTTCAGAAGAATTCCGAGAACAATGGAAGAGTTCTGAAGCCTTTTTAAACGTCAGCGGAATTCCGAGAACAATGGAAGAGTTCTGAAGCCTTTTTAAACGTCAGCGGAATTCCGAGAACAATGGAAGAGTTCTGAAGCCTTTTTAAATGTCAGCGGAATTCCGAGAACAATGGAAGAGTTCCGAAGCATTTTTAAATGTCAGCGGAATTCTGAGAACAATGGAAGAGTTCCGAAGCATTTTTAAACTTCAGCAGATTTCCGAGAACAATGGAAGAGTTCCGAAGCATACTTAAACTTCAGCGGAATTGCGAGAACAATGGAAGAGTTCTGAAGCATTTTTAAAAGTCAGCGGAATACCGAGAACAATGGAAGAGTTGTGAAGCATTTTTAAACGTCAGCGGAATACCAGAACAAGGGAAGAGTTCCGAAGCATTTTTAAATGTCAGCGGAATTCCGAGAACAATGGAAGAGTTCTGAAGCATTTTTAAACGTCAGCGGATTTTGAAAACAATGGAAGATTTCCGAAGCATTTTTAAACGTCAGCGGAATTCTGCAAACACTGGAAGAGTTCCGAAGCATTTTTAAACTTCAGCGGAATTTGGAGAACAATCGAAGAGTTCCGAAGCAATTTTAAAAGTCAGCGGAATTCCGAGAACAATGGAAGAGTTGTGAAGCATTTTTAAACGTCAGTGGAATTCCAAGAACAAAGGAAGAGTTCCGAAGCATTTTTAAATGTCAGCGGAATTCCGAGAACAATGGAAGAGTTCTGAAGGCTTTTTAAATGTCAGCGGAATTCCGAGAACAATGGAAGAGTTTTGAAGCATTTTTAAATGTCAGCGGAATTCTGAGAACAATGGAAGAGTTCCGAAGCATTTTTAAACTTCAGCAGAATTCCGAGAACAATGGAAGAGTTCCGAAGCATACTTAAACTTCAGCGGAATTCCTAGAACAATGTAAGAGATTTTAAGCATTTTTAAACTTCAGCGGAATACCGAGAACAATAGAAGAGTTCCGAAGCATTGTTAAAATTCACACGAATTCCGAGAATAATGGAAGAGTTCAGATGAATTTTTAGACTTCAGCAGAATTCCTAGAACAATGGAAGAGTTCCGAAGCATTTTTAAACTAAAGCGGAATTCCGAGAACAATGGAAGAGTTCTGAAGCATTTTTAAACTTCAGCGGAATTACGAGAACAATGGAAGAGTTCCGAAGCATTTTTAATCATGAGCAGAATTACGAGAACAATTTAAGAGATTTTAAGCATTTTTAAACTTCAGCGGAATTCCGAGAACAATAGAAGAGTTCCGAAGCATTTTTAAACTTCACCCGAATTCCGAGAGCAATGGAAGAGTTCCAAAGCATTTTAAAAGTTCAGCAGAATTCCGAGAACAATTGAAGAGTTCCGAAGCATTTTTAAACGTCAGCGGAATGCCGAGAACAATGCAAGATTTCCGAAGCATTTTTAAACGTCAGCGGAATTCTGAGAACAATGGAAGAGTTCCGAAGCATTTTTAAACTTCAGCAGAATTCCGAGAACAATGGAAGCGTTTCGAAGCATTTTTAAACTTCAACGGAATTTCGAGAACAATGGAAGAGTTCCGAAGCATTTTTAAACGTCAGCGGAATTCCGAGAACAATGAAAGAGTTGCGAAGCATTATTAAACGTCAGCGGAATTCCGAGAACAATGGAAGAGTTCCGAAGCATTTTTAAACGTCAGCGGAATGCCGAGAACAATGCAAGATTTCTGAAGCATTTTTATATGTCAGCGGAATTCCGAGAACAATGGAAGAGTACCGAAGCATTTTTAAATGTCAGCAGAATTCCGAGAACAATGGAAGAGTTCCGAAGCATTTTTAAACGTCAGCAGAATTCCGAGAACAATGGAAGAGTTCCGAAGTATTTTTAAACGTCAGCAGAATTCCGAGAACAATGGAAGAGTTCCGAAGCATTTTTAAACGTAAGCGGAATTCCGAGGACAATGGAAGAGTTCTGAAGCATTTTTAAGCGTCAGCGGAATTTTGAAAACAATGGAAGATTTCCGAAGCATTTTTAAACGTCAGCGGAATTCTGAGAACAATGGAAGAGTTCCGAAGCATTTTTAAACTTCAGCAGAATTCCGAGAACAATGGAAGGGTTCTGAAGCATTTTTAAACTTCATCGGAATTTGGAGAACAATGGAAGAGTTCCGAAGTATTTTTAAAAGTCAGCGGAATTCCGAGAACAATGGAAGAGTTCTGAAGCATTTTTAAACGTCAGCGGAATTCCGAGAACAATGGAAGAGTTCCGAAGCATTTTTAAACGTCAGCAGAATTCCGAGAAGAATGTAAGAGTACTGAAGCATTTTTAAACTTCAGCAAAATTCCGAGAGCAATGGAAGAGTTCCAAAGCATTTTAAAAGTTCAGCAGAATTCCGAGAACAATTGAAGAGTTCCGAAGCATTTTTAAACGTCAGCGGAATGCCGAGAACAATGCAAGATTTCCGAAGCATTTTTATATGTCAGCGGAATTCAGAGAACAATGGAAGAGT
Source organism: Phyllobates terribilis (assembly GCF_046119375.1). NCBI lineage: Eukaryota > Metazoa > Chordata > Amphibia > Anura > Dendrobatidae > Phyllobates > Phyllobates terribilis. The sequence goes on along the minus strand of NW_027362788.1, from coordinate 4,864,513 downwards.
TCCGAAGCATTTTTAAAAGTCAGCGGAATTCCGAGAACAATGGAAGAGTTCCGAAGCATTTTTAAAAGTCAGCAGAATTCCGAGAACAATAGAAGGGTACCAAAGCATGTTTAAACTTCAGCGGAATTCTGAGAACAATGTAAGCGTTCCGAAGCATTTTTAAACTTCACCGCAATTCCGAGAACAACGGAAGAGTTCCGAAGCATTTTTAAACGTCAGCGGAATTCCGAGAACAATGGAAGAGTTCTGAAGCATTTTTAAACGTCAGCGGATTTTGAAAACAATGGAAGATTTCCGAAGCATTTTTAAACGTCAGCGGAATTCTGCAAACACTGGAAGAGTTCCGAAGCATTTTTAAACTTCAGCGGAATTTGGAGAACAATCGAAGAGTTCCGAAGCAATTTTAAAAGTCAGCGGAATTCCGAGAACAATGGAAGAGTTGTGAAGCATTTTTAAACGTCAGTGGAATTCCAAGAACAAAGGAAGAGTTCCGAAACATTTTTAAACGTCAGCAGAATTCCGAGAACAATGGAAGAGTTCTGAAGGCTTTTTAAATGTCAGCGGAATTCCGAGAACAATGGAAGAGTTCCGAAGCATTTTTAAATGTCAGCGGAATTCTGAGAACAATGGAAGAGTTCCGAAGCATTTTTTAACTTCAGCAGAATTCCGAGAACAATGGAAGAGTTCCGAAGCATACTTAAACTTCAGCGGAATTCCGAGAACAATGGAAGAGTTCAGAAGCATTTTTAAAAGTCAGCGGAATTCCGAGAACAATGGAAGAGTTCCGAAGCATTTTTAAAAGTCAGCGGAATTCCGAGAACAATGGAAGAGTTGTGAAGCATTTTTAAGCGTCAGCGGAATTCCGAGAACAATGGAAGAGTTCCGAAGCATTTTTAAACTTCAGCGGAATTCCGAGATCAATGGACGAGTTCCAAAGCATTTTTAAACGTCAGCGGAATTCCGAGAACAATGGAAGAGTTCTGAAGCATTTTTAAACGTCAGCGGAATTTTGAAAACAATGGAAGATTTCCGAAGCATTTTTAAACGTCAGCGGAATTCTTCGAACACTGGAAGAGTTCCGAAGCATTTTTAAACTTCAGCGGAATTTGGAGAACAATCGAAGAGTTCCGAAGCATTTTTAAAAGTCAGCAGAATTCCGAGAACAATGGAAGAGTTGTGAAGCATTTTTAAGCGTCAGCGGAATTCCGAGAACAATGGAAGAGTTTCGAAGCATTTTTAAAAGTCAGCGGAAATCCGAGAACAATAGAAGAGTTGTGAAGCAATTTTAAGCGTCAGCGGAATTCCGAGAACAATGGAAGTGTTCCGAATCATTTTTAAACGTCAGCGGAATTCCGAGAACAATGGAAGAGTTCCGAAGCATTCTTAAACTTCAGCAGAATTCCGAGAACAATAGAAGTGTACCAAAGCATGTTTAAACTTCAGCGGAATTCTGAGAACAATGTAAGCGTTCCGAAGCATTTTTAAACTTCACCGCAATTCCGAGAACAATGGAAGAGTTCCGAAGCATTTTTAAACGTCAGCAGAATTTTGAAAACAATGGAAGATTTCCGAAGCATTTTTAAACGTCAGCGGAATTCTGCGAACACTGGAAGAGTTCCGAAGCATTTTTAAACTTCAACGGAATTCCGAGAACAATGGAAGAGTTGTGAAGCATTTTTAAAAGTCAGCGGAATTCTGAGAACAATAGAAGAGTTGTGAAGCATTTTTAAGCGTCAGCGGAATTCCGAGAACAATGGAAGAATTCCGAAGCATTTTTAAACTTCAAAACTTCAGCAGAATTCCGAGAACAATGGAAGAGTTCCGAAGCATTCTTAAACTTCAGCGGAATTCCGAGAACAATGGAAGAGTTCCGAAGCATTTTTAAAAGTCAGCGGAATTCCGAGAACAATGGAAGAATTCCGAAGCATTTTTAAACTTCAAAACTTCAGCAGAATTCCGAGAACAATGTAAGCGTTCCGAAGCATTTTTAAACTTCAGCGGAATTTGGAGAACAATCGAAGAGTTCCGAAGCAATTTTAAAAGTCAGCGGAATTCCGAGAACAATGGAAGAGTTGTGAAGCATTTTTAAACGTCAGTGGAATTCCAAGAACAAAGGAAGAGTTCCGAAGCATTTTTAAACGTCAGCGGAATTCCGAGAACAATGGAAGAGTTCTGAAGGCTTTTTAAATGTCAGCGGAATTCTGAGAACAATGGAAGAGTTCCGAAGCATTTTTAAATGTCAGCGGAATTCTGAGAACAATGGAAGAGTTCCGAAGCATTTTTAAACTTCAGCAGAATTCCGAGAACAATGGAAGAGTTCCGAAGCATACTTAAACTTCAGCGGAATTTCGAGAACAATGGAAGAGTTCAGAAGCATTTTTAAAAGTCAGCGGAATACCGAGAACAATGGAAGAGTTGTGAAGCAATTTTAAGCGTCAGCGGAATTCCGAGAACAATGGAAGAGTTCCGAAGCATTTTTAAACGTCAGCGGAATTCCGAGAACAATGGAAGAGTTCTGAAGCATTTTTAAAAGTCAACGGAATTCTGAGAACAAAAGAAGAGTTGTGAAGCATTTTTAAGCGTCAGCGGAATTCCGAGAACAATGGAAGAATTCCGAAGCATTTTTAAACTTCAAAACTTAAGCGGAATTCCGAGAACAATGGAAGAGTTCCGAAGCATTTTTAAAAGTCAGCGGAATTCCGAGAACAATGGAAGAGTTCCGAAGCATTTTTAAAAGTCAGCAGAATTCCGAGAACAATAGAAGGGTACCAAAGCATGTTTAAACTTCAGCGGAATTCTGAGAACAATGTAAGCGTTCCGAAGCATTTTTAAACTTCACCGGAATTCCGAGATCAATGGACGAGTTCCAAAGCATTTTTAAACGTCAGCGGAATTCCGAGAACAATGGAAGAGTTCTGAAGCATTTTTAAACGTCAGCGGAATTTGGAAAACAATGGAAGATTTCCGAAGCATTTTTAAACGTCAGCGGAATTCTTCGAACACTGGAAGAGTTCCGAAGCATTTTTAAACTTCAGCGGAATTTGGAGAACAATCGAAGAGTTCCGAAGCATTTTTAAAAGTCAGCAGAATTCCGAGAACAATGGAAGAGTTGTGAAGCATTTTTAAGCGTCAGCGGAATTCCGAGAACAATGGAAGAGTTTCGAAGCATTTTTAAAAGTCAGCGGAATTCCGAGAACAATAGAAGAGTTGTGAAGCAATTTTAAGCGTCAGCGGAATTCCGAGAACAATGGAAGAGTTCCGAAGCATTCTTAAACTTCAGCAGAATTCCGAGAACAATAGAAGTGTACCAAAGCATGTTTAAACTTCAGCGGAATTCTGAGAACAATGTAAGCGTTCCGAAGCATTTTTAAACTTCACCGCAATTCCGAGAACAATGGAAGAGTTCCGAAGCATTTTTAAACGTCAGCAGAATTTTGAAAACAATGGAAGATTTCCGAAGCATTTTTAAACTTCAACGGAATTCCGAGAACAATGGAGGAGTTGTGAAGCATTTTTAAAAGTCAGCGGAATTCTGAGAACAATAGAAGAGTTGTGAAGCATTTTTAAGCGTCAGCGGAATTCCGAGAACAATGGAAGAATTCCAAAGCATTTTTAAACTTCAAAACTTCAGCAGAATTCCGAGAACAATGGAAGAGTTCCGAAGCATTCTTAAACTTCAAAACTTCAGTAGAATTCCGAGAATAATGGAAGAGTTCTGAAGCATTCTTAAACTTCAGCAGAATTCCGAGAACAATAGAAGGGTACCAAAGCATGTTTAAACTTCAGCGGAATTCTGAGAACAATGTAAGCGTTCCGAAGCATTTTTAAACTTCACCGCAATTCCGAGAACAATGGAAGAGTTCCGAAGCATTTTTAAACGTCAGCGGAATTCCGAGAACAATGGAAGAGTTCCGAATCATTTTTAAACGTCAGCGGAATTCCGAGAACAATGGAAGAGTTCCGAAGCATTCTTAAACTTCAGCAGAATTCCGAGAACAATAGAAGTGTACCAAAGCATGTTTAAACTTCAGCGGAATTCTGAGAACAATGTAAGCGTTCCGAAGCATTTTTAAACTTCACCGCAATTCCGAGAACAATGGAAGAGTTCCGAAGCATTTTTAAACGTCAGCAGAATTTTGAAAACAATGGAAGATTTCCGAAGCATTTTTAAACTTCAACGGAATTCCGAGAACAATGGAGGAGTTGTGAAGCATTTTTAAAAGTCAGCGGAATTCTGAGAACAATAGAAGAGTTGTGAAGCATTTTTAAGCGTCAGCGGAATTCCGAGAACAATGGAAGAATTCCGAAGCATTTTTAAACTTCAAAACTTCAGCAGAATTCCGAGAACAATGGAAGAGTTCCGAAGCATTCTTAAACTTCAAAACTTCAGTAGAATTCCGAGAATAATGGAAGAGTTCTGAAGCATTCTTAAACTTCAGCAGAATTCCGAGAACAATAGAAGGGTACCAAAGCATGTTTAAACTTCAGCGGAATTCTGAGAACAATGTAAGCGTTCCGAAGCATTTTTAAACTTCACCGCAATTCCGAGAACAATGGAAGAGTTCCGAAGCATTTTTAAACGTCAGCGGAATTCCGAGAACAATGGAAGAGTTCTGAAGCATTTTTAAACGTCAGCGGAATTTTGAAAACAATGGAAGATTTCCGAAGCATTTTTAAACGTCAGCGGAATTCTGCGAACACTGGAAGAGTTCCGAAGCATTTTTAAACTTCAGCGGAATTCCGAGAACAATGGAAGAGTTGTGAAGCATTTTTAAAAGTCAGCGGAATTCCGAGAACAATGGAAGAGTTCCGAAGCATTTTTAAAAGTCAGCAGAATTCCGAGAACAATAGAAGGGTACCAAAGCATGTTTAAACTTCAGCGGAATTCTGAGAACAATGTAAGCGTTCCGAAGCATTTTTAAACTTCACCGCAATTCCGAGAACAATGGAAGAGTTCCGAAGCATTTTTAAACGTCAGCGGAATTCCGAGAAAAATGGAAGAGTTCTGAAGCATTTTTAAACGTCAGCGGAATTTTGAAAACAATGGAAGATTTCCGAAGCATTTTTAAACATCAGCGGAATTCTGCGAACACTGGAAGAGTTCCGAAGCATTTTTAAACTTCAGCGGAATTTGGAGAACAATCGAAGAGTTCCGAAGCATTTTTAAAAGTCAGCGGAATTCCGAGAACAATGGAAGAGTTGTGAAGCATTTTTAAGCGTCAGCGGAATTCCGAGAACAATGGAAGAGTTCCGAAGCATTTTTAAACTTCAGCAGAATTCTGAGAACAATGGAAGAGTTCCGAAGCATTCTTAAACTTCAGCGGAATTCCGAGGACAATGGAAGAGTTCCGAAGCATTTTTAAATGTCAGCGGCATTCCGAGAACAATAGAAGAGTTGTGAAGCATTTTTAAGCGTCAGCGGAATTCTGAGAACAATGGAAGAGTTCCGAAGCATTTTTAAACTTCAGCGGAATTCCGAGGACAATGGAAGAGTTCCGAAGCATTTTTAAATGTCAGCGGCATTCCGAGAACAATAGAAGAGTTGTGAAGCATTTTTAAAAGTCAGCGGAATTCCGAGAACAATAGAAGAGTTGTGAAGCATTTTTAAGCGTCAGCGGAATTCCGAGAACAATGGAAGAATTCCGAAGCATTTTTAAACTTCAAAACTTCAGAAGAATTCCGAGAACAATGGAAGAGTTCTGAAGAATTTTTAAACGTCAGCGGAATTTTGAAAACAATGGAAGATTTCCGAAGCATTTTTAAACGTCAGCGGAATTCTGCAAACACTGTAAGAGTTCCGAAGCATTTTTAAACTTCAGCGGAATTTGGAGAACAATCGAAGAGTTCCGAAGCATTTTTAAAAGTCAGCGGAATTCCGAGAACACTGGAAGAGTTCAGAAGCATTTTTAAACTTCAGCGGAATTTGGAGAACAATCGAAGAGTACCGAAGCATTTTTAAAAGTCAGCGGAATTCCGAGAACAATGGAAGAGTTGTGAAGCATTTTTAAAAGTCAGCGGAATTCCGAGAACAATGGAAGAGTTGTGAAGCATTTTTAAAAGTCAGCGGAATTCCGAGAAAAATGGAAGAGTTGTGAAGCATTTTTAAACGTCAGCGGAATTCCGAGAACAATGGAAGAGTTCTGAAGCCTTTTTAAATGTCAGCGGAATTCCGAGAACAATGGAAGAGTTCCGAAGCATTTTTAAATGTCAGCGGAATTCTGAGAACAATGGAAGAGTTCCGAAGCATTTTTAAACTTCAGAAGATTTCCGAGAGCAATGGAAGAGTTCCGAAGCATACTTAAACTTCAGCGGAATTGCGAGAACAATGGAAGAGTTCTGAAGCATTTTTAAAAGTCAGCGGAATACCGAGAACAATGGAAGAGTTGTGAAGCATTTTTAAACGTCAGCGGAATACCAGAACAAGGGAAGAGTTCCGAAGCATTTTTAAATGTCAGCGGAATTCCGAGAACAATGGAAGAGTTCTGAAGCATTTTTAAACGTCAGCGGATTTTGAAAACAATGGAAGATTTCCGAAGCATTTTTAAACGTCAGCGGAATTCTGCAAACACTGGAAGAGTTCCGAAGTATTTTTAAACTTCAGCGGAATTTGGAGAACAATCGAAGAGTTCCGAAGCAATTTTAAAAGTCAGCGGAATTCCGAGAACAATGGAAGAGTTGTGAAGCATTTTTAAACGTCAGTGGAATTCCAAGAACAAAGGAAGAGTTCCGAAGCATTTTTAAATGTCAGCGGAATTCCGAGAACAATGGAAGAGTTCTGAAGGCTTTTTAAATGTCAGCGGAATTCCGAGAACAATGGAAGAGTTTTGAAGCATTTTTAAATGTCAGCGGAATTCTGAGAACAATGGAAGAGTTCCGAAGCATTTTTAAACTTCAGCAGAATTCCGAGAACAATGGAAGAGTTCCGAAGCATACTTAAACTTCAGCGGAATTCCGAGAACAATGGAAGAGTTCAGAAGCATTTTTAAAAGTCAGCGGAATACCGAGAACAATGGAAGAGTTGTGAAGCATTTTTAAGCATCAGCGGAATTCCGAGAACAATGGAAGAGTTCCGAAGCATTTTTAAACTTCAGAAGAATTCTGAGAACAATGGAAGATTTCCGATGCATTTTTAAACTTCAGCGGAATTTGGAGAACAATCGAAGAGTTCCGAAGCAATTTTAAAAGTCAGCGGAATTCCGAGAACAATGGAAGAGTTGTGAAGCATTTTTAAACGTCAGTGGAATTCCAAGAACAAAGGAAGAGTTCCGAAGCATTTTTAAACGTCAGCGGAATTCCGAGAACAATGGAAGAGTTCTGAAGCATTTTTAAAAGTCAACGGAATTCTGAGAACAAAAGAAGAGCTGTGAAGCATTTTTAAGCGTCAGCGGAATTCCGAGAACAATGGAAGAATTCCGAAGCATTTTTAAACTTCAAAACTTAAGCGGAATTCCGAGAACAATGGAAGAGTTCCGAAGCATTTTTAAAAGTCAGCGGAATTCCGAGAACAATGGAAGAGTTCCGAAGCATTTTTAAAAGTCAGCAGAATTCCGAGAACAATAGAAGGGTACCAAAGCATGTTTAAACTTCAGCGGAATTCTGAGAACAATGTAAGCGTTCCGAAGCATTTTTAAACTTCACCGGAATTCCGAGATCAATGGACGAGTTCCAAAGCATTTTTAAACGTCAGCGGAATTCCGAGAACAATGGAAGAGTTCTGAAGCATTTTTAAACGTCAGCGGAATTTTGAAAACAATGGAAGATTTCCGAAGCATTTTTAAACGTCAGCGGAATTCTTCGAACACTGGAAGAGTTCCGAAGCATTTTTAAACTTCAGCGGAATTTGGAGAACAATCGAAGAGTTCCGAAGCATTTTTAAAAGTCAGCAGAATTCCGAGAACAATGGAAGAGTTGTGAAGCATTTTTAAGCGTCAGCGGAATTCCGAGAACAATGGAAGAGTTTCGAAGCATTTTTAAAAGTCAGCGGAATTCCGAGAACAATAGAAGAGTTGTGAAGCAATTTTAAGCGTCAGCGGAATTCCGAGAACAATGGAAGTGTTCCGAATCATTTTTAAACGTCAGCGGAATTCCGAGAACAATGGAAGAGTTCCGAAGCATTCTTAAACTTCAGCAGAATTCCGAGAACAATAGAAGTGTACCAAAGCATGTTTAAACTTCAGCGGAATTCTGAGAACAATGCAAGCGTTCCGAAGCATTTTTAAACTTCACCGCAATTCCGAGAACAATGGAAGAGTTCCGAAGCATTTTTAAACGTCAGCAGAATTTTGAAAACAATGGAAGATTTCCGAAGCATTTTTAAACTTCAACGGAATTCCGAGAACAATGGAAGAGTTGTGAAGCATTTTTAAAAGTCAGCGGAATTCTGAGAACAATAGAAGAGTTGTGAAGCATTTTTAAGCGTCAGCGGAATTCCGTGAACAATGGAAGAATTCCGAAGCATTTTTAAACTTCAAAACTTCAGCAGAATTCCGAGAACAATGGAAGAGTTCCGAAGCATTCTTAAACTTCAAAACTTCAGTAGAATTCCGAGAATAATGGAAGAGTTCTGAAGCATTCTTAAACTTCAGCAGAATTCCGAGAACAATAGAAGGGTACCAAAGCATGTTTAAACTTCAGCGGAATTCTGAGAACAATGTAAGCGTTCCGAAGCATTTTTAAACTTCACCGCAATTCCGAGAACAATGGAAGAGTTCCGAAGCATTTTTAAACGTCAGCGGAATTCCGAGAACAATGGAAGAGTTCTGAAGCATTTTTAAACGTCAGCGGAATTTTGAAAACAATGGAAGATTTCCGAAGCATTTTTAAACGTCAGCGGAATTCTGCGAACACTGGAAGAGTTCCGAAGCATTTTTAAACTTCAGCGGAATTCCGAGAACAATGGAAGAGTTGTGAAGCATTTTTAAAAGTCAGCGGAATTCCGAGAACAATAGAAGAGTTGTGAAGCAATTTTAAGCGTCAGCGGAATTCCGAGAACAATGGAAGTGTTCCGAAGCATTTTTAAACGTCAGCGGAATTCCGAGAACAATGGAAGAGTTCTGAAGCATTTTTAAACGTCAGCGGAATTTTGAAAACAATGGAAGATTTCCGAAGCATTTTTAAACGTCAGCGGAATTCTGCGAACACTGGAAGAGTTCCGAAGCATTTTTAAAAGTCAGCGGAATTCCGAGAACAATGGAAGAGTTGTGAAGCATTTTTATGCGTCAGTGGAATTCCGAGAACAATGGAAAAATTCCAAAGCATTTTTAAACTTCAAAACTTCGGCGGAATTCCGAGAACAATGGAAGAGTTCCGAAGCATTTTTAAAAGTCAGCGGAATTCCGAGAACAATGGAAGAGTTCCGAAGCATTTTTAAAAGTCAGCAGAATTCCGAGAACAATAGAAGGGTACCAAAGCATGTTTAAACTTCAGCGGAATTCTGAGAACAATGTAAGCGTTCCGAAGCATTTTTAAACTTCACCGCAATTCCGAGAACAATGGAAGAGTTCCGAAGCATTTTTAAACGTCAGCGGAATTCCGAGAAAAATGGAAGAGTTCTGAAGCATTTTTAAACGTCAGCGGAATTTTGAAAACAATGGAAGATTTCCGAAGCATTTTTAAACGTCAGCGGAATTCTGCGAACACTGGAAGAGTTCCGAAGCATTTTTAAACTTCAGCGGAATTTGGAGAACAATCGAAGAGTTCCGAAGCATTTTTAAAAGTCAGCGGAATTCCGAGAACAATGGAAGAGTTGTGAAGCATTTTTAAGCGTCAGCGGAATTCCGAGAACAATGGAAGAGTTCCGAAGCATTTTTAAACTTCAGCAGAATTCTGAGAACAATGGAAGGGTTCCGAAGCATTCTTAAACTTCAGCGGAATTCCGAGGACAATGGAAGAGTTCCGAAGCATTTTTAAATGTCAGCGGCATTCCGAGAACAATAGAAGAGTTGTGAAGCATTTTTAAGCGTCAGCGGAATTCTGAGAACAATGGAAGAGTTCCGAAGCATTTTTAAACTTCAGCGGAATTCCGAGGACAATGGAAGAGTTCCGAAGCATTTTTAAATGTCAGCGGCATTCCGAGAACAATAGAAGAGTTGTGAAGCATTTTTAAAAGTCAGCGGAATTCCGAGAACAATAGAAGAGTTGTGAAGCATTTTTAAGCGTCAGCGGAATTCCGAGAACAATGGAAGAATTCCGAAACATTTTTAAACTTCAAAACTTCAGAAGAATTCCGAGAACAATGGAAGAGTTCTGAAGAATTTTTAAACGTCAGCGGAATTTTGAAAACAATGGAAGATTTCCGAAGCATTTTTAAACGTCAGCGGAATTCTGCAAACACTGTAAGAGTTCCGAAGCATTTTTAAACTTCAGCGGAATTTGGAGAACAATCGAAGAGTTCCGAAGCATTTTTAAAAGTCAGCGGAATTCCGAGAACACTGGAAGAGTTCAGAAGCATTTTTAAACTTCAGCGGAATTTGGAGAACAATCGAAGAGTACCGAAGCATTTTTAAAAGTCAGCGGAATTCCGAGAACAATGGAAGAGTTGTGAAGCATTTTTAAAAGTCAGCGGAATTCCGAGAACAATGGAAGAGTTGTGAAGCATTTTTAAAAGTCAGCGGAATTCCGAGAAAAATGGAAGAGTTGTGAAGCATTTTTAAACGTCAGCGGAATTCCGAGAACAATGGAAGAGTTCTGAAGCCTTTTTAAATGTCAGCGGAATTCCGAGAACAATGGAAGAGTTCCGAAGCATTTTTAAATGTCAGCGGAATTCTGAGAACAATGGAAGAGTTCCGAAGCATTTTTAAACTTCAGCAGATTTCCGAGAACAATGGAAGAGTTCCGAAGCATACTTAAACTTCAGCGGAATTGCGAGAACAATGGAAGAGTTCTGAAGCATTTTTAAAAGTCAGCGGAATACCGAGAACAATGGAAGAGTTGTGAAGCATTTTTAAACGTCAGCGGAATACCAGAACAAGGGAAGAGTTCCGAAGCATTTTTAAATGTCAGCGGAATTCTGAGAACAATGTAAGCGTTCCGAAGCATTTTTAAACTTCACCGGAATACCGAGAACAATGGACGAGTTCCAAAGCATTTTTAAACGTCAGCGGAATTCCGAGAACAATGGAAGAGTTCTGAAGCATTTTTAAACGTCAGCGGAATTTTGAAAACAATGGAAGATTTCCGAAGCATTTTTAAACGTCAGCGGAATTCTGCGAACAATGGAAGAGTTCCGAAGCATTTTTAAACTTCAGCGGAATTTGGAGAACAATCGAAGAGTTCCGAAGCATTTTTAAAAGTCAGCAGAATTCCGAGAACAATGGAAGAGTTGTGAAGCATTTTTAAGCGTCAGCGGAATTCCGAGAACAATGGAAGAGTTCCGAAGCATTTTTAAACTTCAGCAGAATTCTGAGAACAATGGAAGAGTTCCGAAGCATTCTTAAACTTCAGCGGAATTCCGAGAACAATGGAAGAGTTTCGAAGCATTTTTAAAAGTCAGCGGAATTCCGAGAACAATAGAAGAGTTGTGAAGCAATTTTAAGCGTCAGCGGAATTTCGAGAACAATGGAAGTGTTCCGAATCATTTTTGAACGTCAGCGGAATTCCGAGAATAATGGAAGAGTTCCGAAGCATTCTTAAACTTCAGCAGAATTCCGAGAACAATAGAAGTGTACCAAAGCATGTTTAAACTTCAGCGGAATTCTGAGAACAATGTAAGCGTTCCGAAGCATTTTTAAACTTCACCGCAATTCCGAGAACAATGGAAGAGTTCCGAAGCATTTTTAAACGTCAGCGGAATACCGAGAACAATGGAAGAGTTCTGAAGCATTTTTAAACGTCAGCAGAATTTTGAAAACAATGGAAGATTTCCGAAGCATTTTTAAACGTCAGCGGAATTCTGCGAACACTGGAAGAGTTCCGAAGCATTTTTAAACTTCAACGGAATTCCGAGAACAATGGAAGAGTTGTGAAGCATTTTTAAAAGTCAGCGGAATTCCGAGAACAATAGAAGAGTTGTGAAGCAATTTTAAGCGTCAGCGGAATTCCGAGAACAATGGAAGTGTTCCGAAGCATTTTTAAACGTCAGCGGAATTCCGAGAACAATGGAAGCGTTCTGAAGCATTTTTAAAAGTCAGCGGAATTCTGAGAACAATAGAAGAGTTGTGAAGCATTTTTAAGCGTCAGCGGAATTCCGAGAACAATGGAAGAATTCCGAAGCATTTTTAAACTTCAAAACTTCAGCAGAATTCCGAGAACAATGGAAGAGTTCCGAAGCATTTTTAAAAGTCAGCGGAATTCCGAGAACAATGGAAGAGTTCCGAAGCATTTTTAAAAGTCAGCAGAATTCCGAGAACAATAGAAGGGTACCAAAGCATGTTTAAACTTCAGCGGAATTCTGAGAACAATGGAAGAGTTCCGAAGCATTTTTAAACTTCAGCAGAATTCCGAGAACAATGGAAGAGTTCCGAAGCATACTTAAACTTCAGGGGAATTCCGAGAACAATGGAAGAGTTCAGAAGCATTTTTAAAAGTCAGCGGAATACCGAGAACAATGGAAGAGTTGTGAAGCATTTTTAAGCATCAGCGGAATTCCGAGAACAATGGAAGAGTTCCGAAGCATTTTTAAACTTCAGCAGAATTCCGAGAACAATGGAAGAGTTCCGAAGCATACTTAAACTTCAGCGGAATTCCGAGAACAATGGAAGAGTTCAGAAGCATTTTTAAAAGTCAGCGGAATACCGAGAACAATGGAAGAGTTGTGAAGCATTTTTAAACGTCAGCGGAATACCAAAACAATGGAAGAGTTCCGAAGCATTTTTAAACGTCAGCGGAATTTTGAAAACAATGGAAGATTTCCGAAGCATTTTTAAACGTCAGCGGAATTCTGCGAACACTGGAAGAGTTCCGAAGCATTTTTAAAAGTCAGCGGAATTCCGAGAACAATGGAAGAGTTGTGAAGCATTTTTAAGCGTCAGCGGAATTCCGAGAACAATGGAAAAATTCCGAAGCATTTTTAAACTTCAAAACTTCAGCGGAATTCCGAGAACAATGGAAGAGTTCCGAAGCATTTTTAAAAGTCAGCGGAATTCCGAGAACAATGGAAGAGTTCCGAAGCATTTTTAAAAGTCAGCAGAATTCCGAGAACAATAGAAGGGTACCAAAGCATGTTTAAACTTCAGCGGAATTCTGAGAACAATGTAAGCGTTCCGAAGCATTTTTAAACTTCACCGCAATTCCGAGAACAACGGAAGAGTTCCGAAGCATTTTTAAACGTCAGCGGAATTCCGAGAACAATGGAAGAGTTCTGAAGCATTTTTAAACGTCAGCGGATTTTGAAAACAATGGAAGATTTCCGAAGCATTTTTAAACGTCAGCGGAATTCTGCAAACACTGGAAGAGTTCCGAAGCATTTTTAAACTTCAGCGGAATTTGGAGAACAATCGAAGAGTTCCGAAGCAATTTTAAAAGTCAGCGGAATTCCGAGAACACTGGAAGAGTTCCGAAGCATTTTTAAAAGTCAGCAAAATTCTGAGAACAATGGAAGAGTTCCGAAGCATTTTTAAACTTCAGCAGAATTCCGAGAACAATGGAAGAGTTCCGAAGCATACTTAAACTTCAGCGGAATTCCGAGAACAATGGAAGAGTTCAGAAGCATTTTTAAAAGTCAGCGGAATACCGAGAACAATGGAAGAGTTGTGAAGCATTTTTAAGCATCAGCGGAATTCCGAGAACAATGGAAGAGTTCCGAAGCATTTTTAAACTTCAGAAGAATTCTGAGAACAATGGAAGAGTTCCGAAGCATTCTTAAACTTCAGCAGAATTCCGAAAACAATGGAAGAGTTTCGAAGCATTTTTAAAAGTCAGCGGAATTCCGAGAACAATAGAAGAGTTGTGAAGCAATTTTAAGCGTCAGCGGAATTCCGAGAACAATGGAAGAGTTCCGAAGCATTTTTAAACGTCAGCGGAATTCCGAGAACAATGGAAGAGTTCTGAAGCATTTTTAAAAGTCAGCGGAATTCTGAGAACAATAGAAGAGTTGTGAAGCATTTTTAGGCGTCAGCGGAATTCCGAGAACAATGGAAGAATTCCGAAGCATTTTTAAACTTCAAAACGTAAGCGGAATTCCGAGAACAATGGAAGAGTTCCGAAGCATTTTTAAAAGTCAGCGGAATTCCGAGAACAATGGAAGAGTTCCGAAGCATTTTTAAAAGTCAGCAGAATTCCGAGAACAATAGAAGGGTACCAAAGCATGTTTAAACTTCAGCGGAATTCTGAGAACAATGTAAGCGTTCCGAAGCATTTTTAAACTTCACCGCAATTCCGAGAACAATGGAAGAGTTCCGAAGCATTTTTAAACGTCAGCGGAATTCCGAGAACAATGGAAGAGTTCTGAAGCATTTTTAAACGTCAGCGGATTTTGAAAACAATGGAAGATTTCCGAAGCATTTTTAAACGTCAGCGGAATTCTGCAAACACTGGAAGAGTTCCGAAGCATTTTTAAACTTCAGCGGAATTTGGAGAACAATCGAAGAGTTCCGAAGCAATTTTAAAAGTCAGCGGAATTCCGAGAACAATGGAAGAGTTGTGAAGCATTTTTAAACGTCAGTGGAATTCCAAGAACAAAGGAAGAGTTCCGAAGCATTTTTAAACGTCAGCGGAATTCCGAGAACAATGGAAGAGTTCTGAAGACTTTTTAAATGTCAGCGGAATTCCGAGAACAATGGAAGAGTTCCGAAGCATTTTTAAATGTCAGCGGAATTCTGAGAACAATGGAAGAGTTCCGAAGCATTTTTAAACTTCAGCAGAATTCCGAGAACAATGGAAGAGTTCCGAAGCATACTTAAACTTCAGCGGAATTCCGAGAACAATGGAAGAGTTCAGAAGCATTTTTAAAAGTCAGCGGAATACCGAGAACAATGGAAGAGTTGTGAAGCATTTTTAAGCATCAGCGGAATTCCGAGAACAATGGAAGAGTTCCGAAGCATTTTTAAACTTCAGAAGAATTCTGAGAACAATGGAAGAGTTCCGAAGCATTTTTAAACTTCACCGCAATTCCGAGAACAATGGAAGAGTTCCGAAGCATTTTTAAATGTCAGCGGAATTCCGAGAACAATGGAAGAGTTCTGAAGCATTTTTAAACGTCAGCAGAATTTTGAAAACAATGGAAGATTTCCGAAGCATTTTTAAACGTCAGCGGAAATCTGCGAACACTGGAAGAGTTCCGAAGCATTTTTAAACTTCAACGGAATTCCGAGAACAATGGAAGAGTTGTGAAGCATTTTTAAAAGTCAGCGGAATTCCGAGAACAATAGAAGAGTTGTGAAGCAATTTTAAGCGTCAGCGGAATTCCGAGAACAATGGAAGTGTTCCGAAGCATTTTTAAACGTCAGCGGAATTCCGAGAACAATGGAAGCGTTCTGAAGCATTTTTAAAAGTCAGCGGAATTCTGAGAACAATAGAAGAGTTGTGAAGCATTTTTAAGCGTCAGCGGAATTCCGAGAACAATGGAAGAATTCCGAAGCATTTTTAAACTTCAAAACTTCAGCAGAATTCCGAGAACAATGGAAGAGTTCCGAAGCATTTTTAAAAGTCAGCGGAATTCCGAGAACAATGGAAGAGTTCCGAAGCATTTTTAAAAGTCAGCAGAATTCCGAGAACAATAGAAGGGTACCAAAGCATGTTTAAACTTCAGCGGAATTCTGAGAACAATGGAAGAGTTCCGAAGCATTTTTAAACTTCAGCAGAATTCCGAGAACAATGGAAGAGTTCCGAAGCATACTTAAACTTCAGCGGAATTCCGAGAACAATGGAAGAGTTCAGAAGCATTTTTAAAAGTCAGCGGAATACCGAGAACAATGGAAGAGTTGTGAAGCATTTTTAAGCATCAGCGGAATTCCGAGAACAATGGAAGAGTTCCGAAGCATTTTTAAACTTCAGCAGAATTCCGAGAACAATGGAAGAGTTCCGAAGCATACTTAAACTTCAGCGGAATTCCGAGAACAATGGAAGAGTTCAGAAGCATTTTTAAAAGTCAGCGGAATACCGAGAACAATGGAAGAGTTGTGAAGCATTTTTAAGCATCAGCGGAATTCCGAGAACAATGGAAGAGTTCCGAAGCATTTTTAAACTTCAGAAGAATTCTGAGAACAATGGAAGAGTTCCGAAGCATTCTTAAACTTCAGCAGAATTCCGAGAGCAATGGAAGAGTTTCGAAGCATTTTTAAAAGTCAGCGGAATTCCGAGAACAATAGAAGAGTTGTGAAGCAATTTTAAGCGTCAGCGGAATTCCGAGAACAATGGAAGAGTTCCGAAGCATTTTTAAACGTCAGCGGAATTCCGAGAACAATGGAAGAGTTCTGAAGCATTTTTAAAAGTCAGCGGAATTCTGAGAACAATAGAAGAGTTGTGAAGCATTTTTAGGCGTCAGCGGAATTCCGAGAACAATGGAAGAATTCCGAAGCATTTTTAAACTTCAAAACTTAAGCGGAATTCCGAGAACAATGGAAGAGTTCCGAAGCATTTTTAAAAGTCAGCGGAATTCCGAGTACAATGGAAGAGTTCCGAAGCATTTTTAAAAGTCAGCAGAATTCCGAGAACAATAGAAGGGTACCAAAGCATGTTTAAACTTCAGCGGAATTCTGAGAACAATGTAAGCGTTCCGAAGCATTTTTAAACTTCACCGCAATTCCGAGAACAATGGAAGAGTTCCGAAGCATTTTTAAACGTCAGCGGAATTCCGAGAACAATGGAAGAGTTCTGAAGCATTTTTAAACGTCAGCGGATTTTGAAAACAATGGAAGATTTCCGAAGCATTTTTAAACGTCAGCGGAATTCTGCAAACACTGGAAGAGTTCCGAAGCATTTTTAAACTTCAGCGGAATTTGGAGAACAATCGAAGAGTTCCGAAGCAATTTTAAAAGTCAGCGGAATTCCGAGAACAATGGAAGAGTTGTGAAGCATTTTTAAACGTCAGTGGAATTCCAAGAACAAAGGAAGAGTTCCGAAGCATTTTTAAACGTCAGCGGAATTCCGAGAACAATGGAAGAGTTCTGAAGACTTTTTAAATGTCAGCGGAATTCCGAGAACAATGGAAGAGTTCCGAAGCATTTTTAAATGTCAGCGGAATTCTGAGAACAATGGAAGAGTTCCGAAGCATTTTTCAACTTCAGCAGAATTCCGAGAACAATGGAAGAGTTCCGAAGCATACTTAAATTTCAGCGGAAATCCGAGAACAATGGAAGAGTTCAGAAGCATTTTTAAAAGTCAGCGGAATACCGAGAACAATGGAAGAGTTGTGAAGCATTTTTAAGCATCAGCGGAATTCCGAGAACAATGGAAGAGTTCCGAAGCATTTTTAAACTTCAGAAGAATTCTGAGAACAATGGAAGAGTTCCGAAGCATTTTTAAACTTCACCGCAATTCCGAGAACAATGGAAGAGTTCCGAAGCATTTTTAAACGTCAGCGGAATTCCGAGAACAATGGAAGAGTTCTGAAGCATTTTTAAACGTCAGCAGAATTTTGAAAACAATGGAAGATTTCCGAAGCATTTTTAAACGTCAGCGGAATTCTGCGAACACTGGAAGAGTTCCGAAGCATTTTTAAACTTCAACGGAATTCCGAGAACAATGGAAGAGTTGTGAAGCATTTTTAAAAGTCAGCGGAATTCCGAGAACAATAGAAGAGTTGTGAAGCAATTTTAAGCGTCAGCGGAATTCCGAGAACAATGGAAGTGTTCCGAAGCATTTTTAAACGTCAGCGGAATTCCGAGAACAATGGAAGCGTTCTGAAGCATTTTTAAAAGTCAGCGGAATTCTGAGAACAATAGAAGAGTTGTGAAGCATTTTTAAGCGTCAGCGGAATTCCGAGAACAATGGAAGAATTCCGAAGCATTTTTAAACTTCAAAACTTCAGCAGAATTCCGAGAACAATGGAAGAGTTCCGAAGCATTTTTAAAAGTCAGCGGAATTCCGAGAACAATGGAAGAGTTCCGAAGCATTTTTAAAAGTCAGCAGAATTCCGAGAACAATAGAAGGGTACCAAAGCATGTTTAAACTTCAGCGGAATTCTGAGAACAATGGAAGAGTTCCGAAGCATTTTTAAACTTCAGCAGAATTCCGAGAACAATGGAAGAGTTCCGAAGCATACTTAAACTTCAGCGGAATTCCGAGAACAATGGAAGAGTTCAGAAGCATTTTTAAAAGTCAGCGGAATACCGAGAACAATGGAAGAGTTGTGAAGCATTTTTAAACGTCAGCGGAATACCAAAACAATGGAAGAGTTCCGAAGCATTTTTAAAAGTCAGCGGAATTCCGAGAACAATGGAAGAGTTCTGAATCATTTTTAAACGTCAGCGGAATTTTGAAAACAATGGAAGATTTCCGAAGCATTTTTAAACGTCAGCGGAATTCTGCGAACACTGGAAGAGTTCCGATCATTTTTAAAAGTCAGCGGAATTCCGAGAACAATGGAAGAGTTGTGAAGCATTTTTAAGCGTCAGCGGAATTCCGAGAACAATGGAAAAATTCCGAAGCATTTTTAAACTTCAAAACTTCAGCGGAATTCCGAGAACAATGGAAGAGTTCCGAAGCATTTTTAAAAGTCAGCGGAATTCCGAGAACAATGGAAGAGTTCCGAAGCATTTTTAAAAGTCAGCAGAATTCCGAGAACAATAGAAGGGTACCAAAGCATGTTTAAACTTCAGCGGAATTCTGAGAACAATGTAAGCGTTCCGAAGCATTTTTAAACTTCACCGCAATTCCGAGAACAACGGAAGAGTTCCGAAGCATTTTTAAACGTCAGCGGAATTCCGAGAACAATGGAAGAGTTCTGAAGCATTTTTAAACGTCAGCGGATTTTGAAAACAATGGAAGATTTCCGAAGCATTTTTAAACGTCAGCGGAATTCTGCAAACACTGGAAGAGTTCCGAAGCATTTTTAAACTTCAGCGGAATTTGGAGAACAATCGAAGAGTTCCGAAGCAATTTTAAAAGTCAGCGGAATTCCGAGAACAATGGAAGAGTTGTGAAGCATTTTTAAACGTCAGTGGAATTCCAAGAACAAAGGAAGAGTTCCGAAGCATTTTTAAACGTCAGCAGAATTCCGAGAACAATGGAAGAGTTCTGAAGGCTTTTTAAATGTCAGCGGAATTCCGAGAACAATGGAAGAGTTCCGAAGCATTTTTAAATGTCAGCGGAATTCCGAGAACACTGGAAGAGTTCCGAAGCATTTTTAAAAGTCAGCAAAATTCTGAGAACAATGGAAGAGTTCCGAAGCATTTTTAAACTTCAGCAGAATTCCGAGAACAATGGAAGAGTTCCGAAGCATACTTAAACTTCAGCGGAATTCCGAGAACAATGGAAGAGTTCAGAAGCATTTTTAAAAGTCAGCGGAATACCGAGAACAATGGAAGAGTTGTGAAGCATTTTTAAGCATCAGCGGAATTCCGAGAACAATGGAAGAGTTCCGAAGCATTTTTAAACTTCAGAAGAATTCTGAGAACAATGGAAGAGTTCCGAAGCATTCTTAAACTTCAGCAGAATTCCGAGAACAATGGAAGAGTTTCGAAGCATTTTTAAAAGTCAGCGGAATTCCGAGAACAATAGAAGAGTTGTGAAGCAATTTTAAGCGTCAGCGGAATTCCGAGAACAATGGAAGAGTTCCGAAGCATTTTTAAACGTCAGCGGAATTCCGAGAACAATGGAAGAGTTCTGAAGCATTTTTAAAAGTCAGCGGAATTCTGAGAACAATAGAAGAGTTGTGAAGCATTTTTAGGCGTCAGCGGAATTCCGAGAACAATGGAAGAATTCCGAAGCATTTTTAAACTTCAAAACGTAAGCGGAATTCCGAGAACAGTGGAAGAGTTCCGAAGCATTTTTAAAAGTCAGCGGAATTCCGAGAACAATGGAAGAGTTCCGAAGCATTTTTAAAAGTCAGCAGAATTCCGAGAACAATAGAAGGGTACCAAAGCATGTTTAAACTTCAGCGGAATTCTGAGAACAATGTAAGCGTTCCGAAGCATTTTTAAACTTCACCGCAATTCCGAGAACAATGGAAGAGTTCCGAAGCATTTTTAAACGTCAGCAGAATTCCGAGAACAATGGAAGAGTTCTGAAGCATTTTTAAACGTCAGCGGATTTTGAAAACAATGGAAGATTTCCGAAGCATTTTTAAACGTCAGCGGAATTCTGCAAACACTGGAAGAGTTCCGAAGCATTTTTAAACTTCAGCGGAATTTGGAGAACAATCGAAGAGTTCCGAAGCAATTTTAAAAGTCAGCGGAATTCCGAGAACAATGGAAGAGTTGTGAAGCATTTTTAAACGTCAGTGGAATTCCAAGAACAAAGGAAGAGTTCCGAAGCATTTTTAAACGTCAGCGGAATTCCGAGAACAATGGAAGAGTTCTGAAGACTTTTTAAATGTCAGCGGAATTCCGAGAACAATGGAAGAGTTCCGAAGCATTTTTAAATGTCAGCGGAATTCTGAGAACAATGGAAGAGTTCCGAAGCATTTTTAAACTTCAGCAGAATTCCGAGAACAATGGAAGAGTTCCGAAGCATACTTAAACTTCAGCGGAATTCCGAGAACAATGGAAGAGTTCAGAAGCATTTTTAAAAGTCAGCGGAATACCGAGAACAATGGAAGAGTTGTGAAGCATTTTTAAGCATCAGCGGAATTCCGAGAACAATGGAAGAGTTCCGAAGCATTTTTAAACTTCAGAAGAATTCTGAGAACAATGGAAGAGTTCCGAAGCATTTTTAAACTTCACCGCAATTCCGAGAACAATGGAAGAGTTCCGAAGCATTTTTAAATGTCAGCGGAATTCCGAGAACAATGGAAGAGTTCTGAAGCATTTTTAAACGTCAGCAGAATTTTGAAAACAATGGAAGATTTCCGAAGCATTTTTAAACGTCAGCGGAAATCTGCGAACACTGGAAGAGTTCCGAAGCATTTTTAAACTTCAACGGAATTCCGAGAACAATGGAAGAGTTGTGAAGCATTTTTAAAAGTCAGCGGAATTCCGAGAACAATAGAAGAGTTGTGAAGCAATTTTAAGCGTCAGCGGAATTCCGAGAACAATGGAAGTGTTCCGAAGCATTTTTAAACGTCAGCGGAATTCCGAGAACAATGGAAGCGTTCTGAAGCATTTTTAAAAGTCAGCGGAATTCTGAGAACAATAGAAGAGTTGTGAAGCATTTTTAAGCGTCAGCGGAATTCCGAGAACAATGGAAGAATTCCGAAGCATTTTTAAACTTCAAAACTTCAGCAGAATTCCGAGAACAATGGAAGAGTTCCGAAGCATTTTTAAAAGTCAGCGGAATTCCGAGAACAATGGAAGAGTTCCGAAGCATTTTTAAAAGTCAGCAGAATTCCGAGAACAATAGAAGGGTACCAAAGCATGTTTAAACTTCAGCGGAATTCTGAGAACAATGGAAGAGTTCCGAAGCATTTTTAAACTTCAGCAGAATTCCGAGAACAATGGAAGAGTTCCGAAGCATACTTAAACTTCAGCGGAATTCCGAGAACAATGGAAGAGTTCAGAAGCATTTTTAAAAGTCAGCGGAATACCGAGAACAATGGAAGAGTTGTGAAGCATTTTTAAGCATCAGCGGAATTCCGAGAACAATGGAAGAGTTCCGAAGCATTTTTAAACTTCAGCAGAATTCCGAGAACAATGGAAGAGTTCCGAAGCATACTTAAACTTCAGCGGAATTCCGAGAACAATGGAAGAGTTCAGAAGCATTTTTAAAAGTCAGCGGAATACCGAGAACAATGGAAGAGTTGTGAAGCATTTTTAAGCATCAGCGGAATTCCGAGAACAATGGAAGAGTTCCGAAGCATTTTTAAACTTCAGAAGAATTCTGAGAACAATGGAAGAGTTCCGAAGCATTCTTAAACTTCAGCAGAATTCCGAGAACAATGGAAGAGTTTCGAAGCATTTTTAAAAGTCAGCGGAATTCTGAGAACAATAGAAGAGTTGTGAAGCAATTTTAAGCGTCAGCGGAATTCCGAGAACAATGGAAGAGTTCCGAAGCATTTTTAAACGTCAGCGGAATTCCGAGAACAATGGAAGAGTTCTGAAGCATTTTTAAAAGTCAGCGGAATTCTGAGAACAATAGAAGAGTTGTGAAGCATTTTTAGGCGTCAGCGGAATTCCGAGAACAAGGGAAGAATTCCGAAGCATTTTTAAACTTCAAAACTTAAGCGGAATTCCGAGAACAATGGAAGAGTTCCGAAGCATTTTTAAAAGTCAGCGGAATTCCGAGAACAATGGAAGAGTTCCGAAGCATTTTTAAAAGTCAGCAGAATTCCGAGAACAATAGAAGGGTACCAAAGCATGTTTAAACTTCAGCGGAATTCTGAGAACAATGTAAGCGTTCCGAAGCATTTTTAAACTTCACCGCAATTCCGAGAACAATGGAAGAGTTCCGAAGCATTTTTAAACGTCAGCGGAATTCCGAGAACAATGGAAGAGTTCTGAAGCATTTTTAAACGTCAGCGGATTTTGAAAACAATGGAAGATTTCCGAAGCATTTTTAAACGTCAGCGGAATTCTGCAAACACTGGAAGAGTTCCGAAGCATTTTTAAACTTCAGCGGAATTTGGAGAACAATCGAAGAGTTCCGAAGCAATTTTAAAAGTCAGCGGAATTCCGAGAACAATGGAAGAGTTGTGAAGCATTTTTAAACGTCAGTGGAATTCCAAGAACAAAGGAAGAGTTCCGAAGCATTTTTAAACGTCAGCGGAATTCCGAGAACAATGGAAGAGTTCTGAAGACTTTTTAAATGTCAGCGGAATTCCGAGAACAATGGAAGAGTTCCGAAGCATTTTTAAATGTCAGCGGAATTCTGAGAACAATGGAAGAGTTCCGAAGCATTTTTAAACTTCAGCAGAATTCCGAGAACAATGGAAGAGTTCCGAAGCATACTTAAACTTCAGCGGAATTCCGAGAACAATGGAAGAGTTCAGAAGCATTTTTAAAAGTCAGCGGAATACCGAGAACAATGGAAGAGTTGTGAAGCATTTTTAAGCATCAGCGGAATTCCGAGAACAATGGAAGAGTTCCGAAGCATTTTTAAACTTCAGAAGAATTCTGAGAACAATGGAAGAGTTCCGAAGCATTTTTAAACTTCACCGCAATTCCGAGAACAATGGAAGAGTTCCGAAGCATTTTTAAACTTCAACGGAATTCCGAGAACAATGGAAGAGTTGTGAAGCATTTTTAAAAGTCAGCGGAATTCCGAGAACAATAGAAGAGTTGTGAAGCAATTTTAAGCGTCAGCGGAATTCCGAGAACAATGGAAGTGTTCCGAAGCATTTTTAAACGTCAGCGGAATTCCGAGAACAATGGAAGCGTTCTGAAGCATTTTTAAAAGTCAGCGGAATTCTGAGAACAATAGAAGAGTTGTGAAGCATTTTTAAGCGTCAGCGGAATTCCGAGAACAATGGAAGAATTCCGAAGCATTTTTAAACTTCAAAACTTCAGCAGAATTCCGAGAACAATGGAAGAGTTCCGAAGCATTTTTAAAAGTCAGCGGAATTCCGAGAACAATGGAAGAGTTCCGAAGCATTTTTAAAAGTCAGCAGAATTCCGAGAACAATAGAAGGGTACCAAAGCATGTTTAAACTTCAGCGGAATTCTGAGAACAATGGAAGAGTTCCGAAGCATTTTTAAACTTCAGCAGAATTCCGAGAACAATGGAAGAGTTCCGAAGCATACTTAAACTTCAGCGGAATTCCGAGAACAATGGAAGAGTTCAGAAGCATTTTTAAAAGTCAGCGGAATACCGAGAACAATGGAAGAGTTGTGAAGCATTTTTAAACGTCAGCGGAATACCAAAACAATGGAAGAGTTCCGAAGCATTTTTAAAAGTCAGCGGAATTCCGAGAACAATGGAAGAGTTCTGAATCATTTTTAAACGTCAGCGGAATTTTGAAAACAATGGAAGATTTCCGAAGCATTTTTAAACGTCAGCGGAATTCTGCGAACACTGGAAGAGTTCCGATCATTTTTAAAAGTCAGCGGAATTCCGAGAACAATGAAAGAGTTGTGAAGCATTTTTAAGCGTCAGCGGAATTCCGAGAACAATGGAAAAATTCCGAAGCATTTTTAAACTTCAAAACTTCAGCGGAATTCCGAGAACAATGGAAGAGTTCCGAAGCATTTTTAAAAGTCAGCGGAATTCCGAGAACAATGGAAGAGTTCCGAAGCATTTTTAAAAGTCAGCAGAATTCCGAGAACAATAGAAGGGTACCAAAGCATGTTTAAACTTCAGCGGAATTCTGAGAACAATGTAAGCGTTCCGAAGCATTTTTAAACTTCACCGCAATTCCGAGAACAACGGAAGAGTTCCGAAGCATTTTTAAACGTCAGCGGAATTCCGAGAACAATGGAAGAGTTCTGAAGCATTTTTAAACGTCAGCGGATTTTGAAAACAATGGAAGATTTCCGAAGCATTTTTAAACGTCAGCGGAATTCTGCAAACACTGGAAGAGTTCCGAAGCATTTTTAAACTTCAGCGGAATTTGGAGAACAATCGAAGAGTTCCGAAGCAATTTTAAAAGTCAGCGGAATTCCGAGAACAATGGAAGAGTTGTGAAGCATTTTTAAACGTCAGTGGAATTCCAAGAACAAAGGAAGAGTTCCGAAGCATTTTTAAACGTCAGCAGAATTCCGAGAACAATGGAAGAGTTCTGAAGGCTTTTTAAATGTCAGCGGAATTCCGAGAACAATGGAAGAGTTCCGAAGCATTTTTAAATGTCAGCGGAATTCTGAGAACAATGGAAGAGTTCCGAAGCATTTTTAAACTTCAGCAGAATTCCGAGAACAATGGAAGAGTTCCGAAGCATACTTAAACTTCAGCGGAATTCCGAGAACAATGGAAGAGTTCAGAAGCATTTTTAAAAGTCAGCGGAATTCCGAGAACAATGGAAGAGTTCCGAAGCATTTTTAAAAGTCAGCGGAATTCCGAGAACAATGGAAGAGTTGTGAAGCATTTTTAAGCGTCAGCGGAATTCCGAGAACAATGGAAGAGTTCCGAAGCATTTTTAAACTTCAGCAGAATTCTGAGAACAATGGAAGAGTTCCGAAGCATTCTTAAACTTCAGCGGAATTCCGAGGACAATGGAAGAGTTCCGAAGCATTTTTAAATGTCAGCGGAATTCCGAGAACAATAGAAGAGTTGTGAAGCATTTTTAAGCGTCAGCGGAATTCTGAGAACAATGGAAGAGTTCCGAAGCATTTTTAAACTTCAGCAGAATTCTGAGAACAATGGAAGAGTTCTGAAGCATTCTTAAACTTCAGCGGAATTCCGAGAACAATGGAACAGTTTTGAAGCAATTTTAAGCGTCAGCGGAATTCCGACAACAATGGAAGAGTTCCGAAGCATTTTTAAAAGTCAGCGGAATTCTGAGAACAATAGAAGAGTTGTGAAGCATTTTTAAGCGTCAGCGGAATTCCGAGAACAATGGAAGAATTCCGAAGCATTTTTAAACTTCAAAACTTCAGAAGAATTCCGAGAACAATGGAAGAGTTCTGAAGCATTTTTAAACGTCAGCGGAATTTTGAAAACAATGGAAGATTTCCGAAGCATTTTTAAACGTCAGCGGAATTCTGCAAACACTGGAAGAGTTCCGAAGCATTTTTAAACTTCAGAGGAATTTGGAGAACAATCGAAGAGTTCCGAAGCATTTTTAAAAGTCAGCGGAATTCCGAGAACACTGGAAGAGTTCTGAAGCCTTTTTAAATGTCAGCGGAATTCCGAGAACAATGGAAGAGTTCCGAAGCATTTTTAAATGTCAGCGGAATTCCGAGAACAATGGAAGAGTTCCGAAGCATTTTTAAATGTCAGCGGAATTCTGAGAACAATGGAAGAGTTCCGAAGCATTTTTAAACTTCAGCAGAATTCCGAGAACAATGGAAGAGTTCCGAAGCATACTTAAACTTCAGTGGAATTGCGAGAACAATGGAAGAGTTCTGAAGCATTTTTAAAAGTCAGCGGAATACCGAGAACAATGGAAGAGTTGTGAAGCATTTTTAAACGTCAGCGGAATACCAGAACAATGGAAGAGTTCCGAAGCATTTTTAAATGTCAGCGGAATTCCGAGAACAATGGAAGAGTTCTGAAGCATTTTTAAACGTCAGCGGATTTTGAAAACAATGGAAGATTTCCGATGCATTTTTAAACTTCAGCGGAATTTGGAGAACAATCGAAGAGTTCCGTAGCAATTTTAAAAGTCAGCGGAATTCCGAGAACAATGGAAGAGTTGTGAAGCATTTTTAAACGTCAGTGGAATTCCAAGAACAAAGGAAGAGTTCCGAAGCATTTTTAAACGTCAGCGGAATTCCGAGAACAATGGAAGAGTTCTGAAGGCTTTTTAAATGTCAGCGGAATTCCGAGAACACTGGAAGAGTTCCGAAGCATTTTTAAAAGTCAGCGAAATTCTGAGAACAATGGAAGAGTTCCGAAGCATTTTTAAACTTCAGCAGAATTCCGAGAACAATGGAAGAGTTCCGAAGTATACTTAAACTTCAGCGGAATTCCGAGAACAATGGAAGAGTTCAGAAGCATTTTTAAAAGTCAGCGGAATACCGAGAACAATGGAAGAGTTGTGAAGCATTTTTAAGCATCAGCGGAATTCCGAGAACAATGGAAGAGTTCCGAAGCATTTTTAAACTTCAGAAGAATTCTGAGAACAATGGAAGAGTTCCGAAGCATTCTTAAACTTCAGCAGAATTCCGAGAACAATGGAAGAGTTTCGAAGCATTTTTAAAAGTCAGCGGAATTCCGAGAACAATAGAAGAGTTGTGAAGCAATTTTAAGCGTCAGCGGAATTCCG
Organism: Phyllobates terribilis; assembly: GCF_046119375.1. Taxonomy (NCBI): domain Eukaryota; kingdom Metazoa; phylum Chordata; class Amphibia; order Anura; family Dendrobatidae; genus Phyllobates; species Phyllobates terribilis. The sequence goes on along the minus strand of NW_027362788.1, from coordinate 4,837,683 downwards.
AGAACAATGGAAGAGTTCCGAAGCATTTTTAAACGTCAGCGGAATTCCGAGAACAATGGAAGAGTTCTGAAGCATTTTTAAAAGTCAGCGGAATTCTGAGAACAATAGAAGAGTTGTGAAGCATTTTTAGGCGTCAGCGGAATTCCGAGAACAATGGAAGAATTCCGAAGCATTTTTAAACTTCAAAACTTAAGCGGAATTCCGAGAACAATGGAAGAGTTCCGAAGCATTTTTAAAAGTCAGCGGAATTCCGAGAACAATGGAAGAGTTCCGAAGCATTTTTAAAAGTCAGCAGAATTCCGAGAACAATAGAAGGGTACCAAAGCATGTTTAAACTTCAGCGGAATTCTGAGAACAATGTAAGCGTTCCGAAGCATTTTTAAACTTCACCGCAATTCCGAGAACAATGGAAGAGTTCCGAAGCATTTTTAAACGTCAGCGGAATTCCGAGAACAATGGAAGAGTTCTGAAGCATTTTTAAACGTCAGCGGATTTTGAAAACAATGGAAGATTTCCGAAGCATTTTTAAACGTCAGCGGAATTCTGCAAACACTGGAAGAGTTCCAAAGCATTTTTAAACTTCAGCGGAATTTGGAGAACAATCGAAGAGTTCCGAAGCAATTTTAAAAGTCAGCGGAATTCCGAGAACAATGGAAGAGTTGTGAAGCATTTTTAAACGTCAGTGGAATTCCAAGAACAAAGGAAGAGTTCCGAAGCATTTTTAAACGTCAGCGGAATTCCGAGAACCATGGAAGAGTTCTGAAGACTTTTTAAATGTCAGCGGAATTCCGAGAACAATGGAAGAGTTCCGAAGCATTTTTAAATGTCAGCGGAATTCTGAGAACAATGGAAGAGTTCCGAAGCATTTTTAAACTTCAGCAGAATTCCGAGAACAATGGAAGAGTTCCGAAGCATACTTAAACTTCAGCGGAATTCCGAGAACAATGGAAGAGTTCAGAAGCATTTTTAAAAGTCAGCGGAATACCGAGAACAATGGAAGAGTTGTGAAGCATTTTTAAGCATCAGCGGAATTCCGAGAACAATGGAAGAGTTCCGAAGCATTTTTAAACTTCAGAAGAATTCTGAGAACAATGGAAGAGTTCCGAAGCATTCTTAAACTTCAGCAGAATTCCGAGAACAATGGAAGAGTTTCGAAGCATTTTTAAAAGTCAGCGGAATTCCGAGAACAATAGAAGAGTTGTGAAGCAATTTTAAGCGTCAGCGGAATTCCGAGAACAATGGAAGAGTTCCGAAGCATTTTTAAACGTCAGCGGAATTCCGAGAACAATGGAAGAGTTCTGAAGCATTTTTAAAAGTCAGCGGAATTCTGAGAACAATAGAAGAGTTGTGAAGCATTTTTAAGCGTCAGCGGAATTCCGAGAACAATGGAAGAATTCCGAAGCATTTTTAAACTTCAAAACTTAAGCGGAATTCCGAGAACAATGGAAGAGTTCCGAAGCATTTTTAAAAGTCAGCAGAATTCCGAGAACAATAGAAGGGTACCAAAGCATGTTTAAACTTCAGCGGAATTCTGAGAACAATGTAAGCGTTCCGAAGCATTTTTAAACTTCACCGGAATTCCGAGAACAATGGACGAGTTCCAAAGCATTTTTAAACGTCAGCGGAATTCCGAGAACAATGGAAGAGTTCTGAAGCATTTTTAAACGTCAGCGGAATTTTGAAAACAATGGAAGATTTCCGAAGCATTTTTAAACGTCAGCGGAATTCTGCGAACAATGGAAGAGTTCCGAAGCATTTTTAAACTTCAGCGGAATTTGGAGAACAATCGAAGAGTTCCGAAGCATTTTTAAAAGTCAGCAGAATTCCGAGAACAATGGAAGAGTTGTGAAGCATTTTTAAGCGTCAGCGGAATTCCGAGAACAATGGAAGAGTTCCGAAGCATTTTTAAACGTCAGCGGAATACCAAAACAATGGAAGAGTTCCGAAGCATTTTTAAAAGTCAGCGGAATTCCGAGAACAATGGAAGAGTTCTGAATCATTTTTAAACGTCAGCGGAATTTTGAAAACAATGGAAGATTTCCGAAGCATTTTTAAACGTCAGCGGAATTCTGCGAACACTGGAAGAGTTTCGATCATTTTTAAAAGTCAGCGGAATTCCGAGAACAATGGAAGAGTTGTGAAGCATTTTTAAGCGTCAGCGGAATTCCGAGAACAATGGAAAAATTCCGAAGCATTTTAAAACTTCAAAACTTCAGCAGAATTCCGAGAACAATGGAAGAGTTCCGAAGCATTTTTAAAAGTCAGCGGAATTCCGAGAACAATGGAAGAGTTCCGAAGCATTTTTAAAAGTCAGCAGAATTCCGAGAACAATAGAAGGGTACCAAAGCATGTTTAAACTTCAGCGGAATTCTGAGAACAATGTAAGCGTTCCGAAGCATTTTTAAACTTCACCGCAATTCCGAGAACAACGGAAGAGTTCCGAAGCATTTTTAAACGTCAGCGGAATTCCGAGAACAATGGAAGAGTTCTGAAGCATTTTTAAACGTCAGCGGATTTTGAAAACAATGGAAGATTTCCGAAGCATTTTTAAACGTCAGCGGAATTCTGCAAACACTGGAAGAGTTCCGAAGCATTTTTAAACTTCAGCGGAATTTGGAGAACAATCGAAGAGTTCCGAAGCAATTTTAAAAGTCAGCGGAATTCCGAGAACAATGGAAGAGTTGTGAAGCATTTTTAAACGTCAGTGGAATTCCAAGAACAAAGGAAGAGTTCCGAAGCATTTTTAAACGTCAGCAGAATTCCGAGAACAATGGAAGAGTTCTGAAGGCTTTTTAAATGTCAGCGGAATTCCGAGAACAATGGAAGAGTTCCGAAGCATTTTTAAATGTCAGCGGAATTCTGAGAACAATGGAAGAGTTCCGAAGCATTTTTAAACTTCAGCAGAATTCCGAGAACAATGGAAGAGTTCCGAAGCATACTTAAACTTCAGCGGAATTCCGAGAACAATGGAAGAGTTCAGAAGCATTTTTAAAAGTCAGCGGAATTCCGAGAACAATGGAAGAGTTCCGAAGCATTTTTAAAAGTCAGCGGAATTCCGAGAACAATGGAAGAGTTGTGAAGCATTTTTAAGCGTCAGCGGAATTCCGAGAACAATGGAAGAGTTCCGAAGCATTTTTAAACTTCAGCAGAATTCTGAGAACAATGGAAGAGTTCCGAAGCATTTTTAAACGTCAGCGGAATTCCGAGAACAATGGAAGAGTTCTGAAGCATTTTTAAAAGTCAGCGGAATTCTGAGAACAATAGAAGAGTTGTGAAGCATGTTTAAGCGTCAGCGGAATTCCGAGAACAATGGAAGAATTCCGAAGCATTTTTAAACTTCAAAACTTAAGCGGAATTCCGAGAACAATGGAAGAGTTCCGAAGCATTTTTAAAAGTCAGCAGAATTCCGAGAACAATAGAAGGGTACCAAAGCATGTTTAAACTTAAGCGGAATTCTGAGAACAATGTAAGCGTTCCGAAGCATTTTTAAACTTCACCGGAATTCCGAGAACAATGGACGAGTTCCAAAGCATTTTTAAACGTCAGCGGAATTTTGAAAACAATGGAAGATTTCCGAAGCATTTTTAAACGTCAGCGGAATTCTGCAAACAATGGAAGAGTTCCGAAGCATTTTTAAACTTCAGCGGAATTTGGAGAACAATCGAAGAGTTCCGAAGCATTTTTAAAAGTCAGCAGAATTCCGAGAACAATGGAAGAGTTGTGAAGCATTTTTAAGCGTCAGCGGAATTCCGAGAACAATGGAAGAGTTCCGAAGCATTTTTAAACGTCAGCGGAATACCAAAACAATGGAAGAGTTCCGAAGCATTTTTAAAAGTCAGCGGAATTCCGAGAACAATGGAAGAGTTCTGAATCATTTTTAAACGTCAGCGGAATTTTGAAAACAATGGAAGATTTCCGAAGCATTTTTAAACGTCAGCGGAATTCTGCGAACACTGGAAGAGTTCCGATCATTTTTAAAAGTCAGCGGAATTCCGAGAACAATGGAAGAGTTGTGAAGCATTTTTAAGCGTCAGCGGAATTCCGAGAACAATGGAAAAATTCCGAAGCATTTTTAAACTTCAAAACTTCAGCGGAATTCCGAGAACAATGGAAGAGTTCCGAAGCATTTTTAAAAGTCAGCGGAATTCCGAGAACAATGGAAGAGTTCCGAAGCATTTTTAAAAGTCAGCAGAATTCCGAGAACAATAGAAGGGTTCCAAAGCATGTTTAAACTTCAGCGGAATTCTGAGAACAATGTAAGCGTTCCGAAGCATTTTTAAACTTCACCGCAATTCCGAGAACAACGGAAGAGTTCCGAAGCATTTTTAAACGTCAGCGGAATTCCGAGAACAATGGAAGAGTTCTGAAGCATTTTTAAACGTCAGCGGATTTTGAAAACAATGGAAGATTTCCGAAGCATTTTTAAACGTCAGCGGAATTCTGCAAACACTGGAAGAGTTCCGAAGCATTTTTAAACTTCAGCGGAATTTGGAGAACAATCGAAGAGTTCCGAAGCAATTTTAAAAGTCAGCGGAATTCCGAGAACAATGGAAGAGTTGTGAAGCATTTTTAAACGTCAGTGGAATTCCAAGAACAAAGGAAGAGTTCCGAAGCATTTTTAAACGTCAGCAGAATTCCGAGAACAATGGAAGAGTTCTGAAGGCTTTTTAAATGTCAGCGGAATTCCGAGAACAATGGAAGAGTTCCGAAGCATTTTTAAATGTCAGCGGAATTCTGAGAACAATGGAAGAGTTCCGAAGCATTTTTAAACTTCAGCAGAATTCCGAGAACAATGGAAGAGTTCCGAAGCATACTTAAACTTCAGCGGAATTCCGAGAACAATGGAAGAGTTCAGAAGCATTTTTAAAAGTCAGCGGAATTCCGAGAACAATGGAAGAGTTGTGAAGCATTTTTAAGCGTCAGCGGAATTCCGAGAACAATGGAAGAGTTCCGAAGCATTTTTAAACTTCAGCAGAATTCTGAGAACAATGGAAGAGTTCCGAAGCATTCTTAAACTTCAGCGGAATTCCGAGGACAATGGAAGAGTTCCGAAGCATTTTTAAATGTCAGCGGAATTCCGAGAACAATAGAAGAGTTGTGAAGCATTTTTAAGCGTCAGCGGAATTCTGAGAACAATGGAAGAGTTCCGAAGCATTTTTAAACTTCAGCAGAATTCTGAGAACAATGGAAGAGTTCTGAAGCATTCTTAAACTTCAGCGGAATTCCGAGAACAATGGAACAGTTTTGAAGCAATTTTAAGCGTCAGCGGAATTCCGACAACAATGGAAGAGTTCCGAAGCATTTTTAAAAGTCAGCGGAATTCTGAGAACAATAGAAGAGTTGTGAAGCATTTTTAAGCGTCAGCGGAATTCCGAGAACAATGGAAGAATTCCGAAGCATTTTTAAACTTCAAAACTTCAGAAGAATTCCGAGAACAATGGAAGAGTTCTGAAGCATTTTTAAACGTCAGCGGAATTTTGAAAACAATGGAAGATTTCCGAAGCATTTTTAAACGTCAGCGGAATTCTGCAAACACTGGAAGAGTTCCGAAGCATTTTTAAACTTCAGAGGAATTTGGAGAACAATCGAAGAGTTCCGAAGCATTTTTAAAAGTCAGCGGAATTCCGAGAACACTGGAAGAGTTCCGAAGCATTTTTAAACTTCAGCGGAATTTGGAGAACAATCGAAGAGTTCCGAAGCATTTTTAAAAGTCAGCGGAATTCCGAGAACAATGGAAGAGTTGTGAAGCATTTTTAAAAGTCAGCGGAATTCCGAGAACAATGGAAGAGTTGTGAAGCATTTTTAAAAGTCAGCGGAATTCCGAGAAAAATGGAAGAGTTGTGAAGCATTTTTAAACGTCAGCGGAATTCCGAGAACAATGGAAGAGTTCTGAAGCCTTTTTAAATGTCAGCGGAATTCCGAGAACAATGGAAGAGTTCCGAAGCATTTTTAAATGTCAGCGGAATTCTGAGAACAATGGAAGAGTTCCGAAGCATTTTTAAACTTCAGCAGAATTCCGAGAACAATGGAAGAGTTCCGAAGCATACTTAAACTTCAGTGGAATTGCGAGAACAATGGAAGAGTTCTGAAGCATTTTTAAAAGTCAGCGGAATACCGAGAACAATGGAAGAGTTGTGAAGCATTTTTAAACGTCAGCGGAATACCAGAACAATGGAAGAGTTCCGAAGCATTTTTAAATGTCAGCGGAATTCCGAGAACAATGGAAGAGTTCTGAAGCATTTTTAAACGTCAGCGGATTTTGAAAACAATGGAAGATTTCCGATGCATTTTTAAACTTCAGCGGAATTTGGAGAACAATCGAAGAGTTCCGAAGCAATTTTAAAAGTCAGCGGAATTCCGAGAACAATGGAAGAGTTGTGAAGCATTTTTAAACGTCAGTGGAATTCCAAGAACAAAGGAAGAGTTCCGAAGCATTTTTAAACGTCAGCGGAATTCCGAGAACAATGGAAGAGTTCTGAAGGCTTTTTAAATGTCAGCGGAATTCCGAGAACACTGGAAGAGTTCCGAAGCATTTTTAAAAGTCAGCGAAATTCTGAGAACAATGGAAGAGTTCCGAAGCATTTTTAAACTTCAGCAGAATTCCGAGAACAATGGAAGAGTTCCGAAGTATACTTAAACTTCAGCGGAATTCCGAGAACAATGGAAGAGTTCAGAAGCATTTTTAAAAGTCAGCGGAATACCGAGAACAATGGAAGAGTTGTGAAGCATTTTTAAGCATCAGCGGAATTCCGAGAACAATGGAAGAGTTCCGAAGCATTTTTAAACTTCAGAAGAATTCTGAGAACAATGGAAGAGTTCCGAAGCATTCTTAAACTTCAGCAGAATTCCGAGAACAATGGAAGAGTTTCGAAGCATTTTTAAAAGTCAGCGGAATTCCGAGAACAATAGAAGAGTTGTGAAGCAATTTTAAGCGTCAGCGGAATTCCGAGAACAATGGAAGAGTTCCGAAGCATTTTTAAACGTCAGCGGAATTCCGAGAACAATGGAAGAGTTCTGAAGCATTTTTAAAAGTCAGCGGAATTCTGAGAACAATAGAAGAGTTGTGAAGCATTTTTAGGCGTCAGCGGAATTCCGAGAACAATGGAAGAATTCCGAAGCATTTTTAAACTTCAAAACTTAAGCGGAATTCCGAGAACAATGGAAGAGTTCCGAAGCATTTTTAAAAGTCAGCGGAATTCCGAGAACAATGGAAGAGTTCCGAAGCATTTTTAAAAGTCAGCAGAATTCCGAGAACAATAGAAGGGTACCAAAGCATGTTTAAACTTCAGCGGAATTCTGAGAACAATGTAAGCGTTCCGAAGCATTTTTAAACTTCACCGCAATTCCGAGAACAATGGAAGAGTTCCGAAGCATTTTTAAACGTCAGCGGAATTCCGAGAACAATGGAAGAGTTCTGAAGCATTTTTAAACGTCAGCGGATTTTGAAAACAATGGAAGATTTCCGAAGCATTTTTAAACGTCAGCGGAATTCTGCAAACACTGGAAGAGTTCCAAAGCATTTTTAAACTTCAGCGGAATTTGGAGAACAATCGAAGAGTTCCGAAGCAATTTTAAAAGTCAGCGGAATTCCGAGAACAATGGAAGAGTTGTGAAGCATTTTTAAACGTCAGTGGAATTCCAAGAACAAAGGAAGAGTTCCGAAGCATTTTTAAACGTCAGCGGAATTCCGAGAACCATGGAAGAGTTCTGAAGACTTTTTAAATGTCAGCGGAATTCCGAGAACAATGGAAGAGTTCCGAAGCATTTTTAAATGTCAGCGGAATTCTGAGAACAATGGAAGAGTTCCGAAGCATTTTTAAACTTCAGCAGAATTCCGAGAACAATGGAAGAGTTCCGAAGCATACTTAAACTTCAGCGGAATTCCGAGAACAATGGAAGAGTTCAGAAGCATTTTTAAAAGTCAGCGGAATACCGAGAACAATGGAAGAGTTGTGAAGCATTTTTAAGCATCAGCGGAATTCCGAGAACAATGGAAGAGTTCCGAAGCATTTTTAAACTTCAGAAGAATTCTGAGAACAATGGAAGAGTTCCGAAGCATTCTTAAACTTCAGCAGAATTCCGAGAACAATGGAAGAGTTTCGAAGCATTTTTAAAAGTCAGCGGAATTCCGAGAACAATAGAAGAGTTGTGAAGCAATTTTAAGCGTCAGCGGAATTCCGAGAACAATGGAAGAGTTCCGAAGCATTTTTAAACGTCAGCGGAATTCCGAGAACAATGGAAGAGTTCTGAAGCATTTTTAAAAGTCAGCGGAATTCTGAGAACAATAGAAGAGTTGTGAAGCATTTTTAAGCGTCAGCGGAATTCCGAGAACAATGGAAGAATTCCGAAGCATTTTTAAACTTCAAAACTTAAGCGGAATTCCGAGAACAATGGAAGAGTTCCGAAGCATTTTTAAAAGTCAGCAGAATTCCGAGAACAATAGAAGGGTACCAAAGCATGTTTAAACTTCAGCGGAATTCTGAGAACAATGTAAGCGTTCCGAAGCATTTTTAAACTTCACCGGAATTCCGAGAACAATGGACGAGTTCCAAAGCATTTTTAAACGTCAGCGGAATTCCGAGAACAATGGAAGAGTTCTGAAGCATTTTTAAACGTCAGCGGAATTTTGAAAACAATGGAAGATTTCCGAAGCATTTTTAAACGTCAGCGGAATTCTGCAAACAATGGAAGAGTTCCGAAGCATTTTTAAACTTCAGCGGAATTTGGAGAACAATCGAAGAGTTCCGAAGCATTTTTAAAAGTCAGCAGAATTCCGAGAACAATGGAAGAGTTGTGAAGCATTTTTAAGCGTCAGCGGAATTCCGAGAACAATGGAAGAGTTCCGAAGCATTTTTAAACGTCAGCGGAATACCAAAACAATGGAAGAGTTCCGAAGCATTTTTAAAAGTCAGCGGAATTCCGAGAACAATGGAAGAGTTCTGAATCATTTTTAAACGTCAGCGGAATTTTGAAAACAATGGAAGATTTCCGAAGCATTTTTAAACGTCAGCGGAATTCTGCGAACACTGGAAGAGTTCCGATCATTTTTAAAAGTCAGCGGAATTCCGAGAACAATGGAAGAGTTGTGAAGCATTTTTAAGCGTCAGCGGAATTCCGAGAACAATGGAAAAATTCCGAAGCATTTTTAAACTTCAAAACTTCAGCGGAATTCCGAGAACAATGGAAGAGTTCCGAAGCATTTTTAAAAGTCAGCGGAATTCCGAGAACAATGGAAGAGTTCCGAAGCATTTTTAAAAGTCAGCAGAATTCCGAGAACAATAGAAGGGTTCCAAAGCATGTTTAAACTTCAGCGGAATTCTGAGAACAATGTAAGCGTTCCGAAGCATTTTTAAACTTCACCGCAATTCCGAGAACAACGGAAGAGTTCCGAAGCATTTTTAAACGTCAGCGGAATTCCGAGAACAATGGAAGAGTTCTGAAGCATTTTTAAACGTCAGCGGATTTTGAAAACAATGGAAGATTTCCGAAGCATTTTTAAACGTCAGCGGAATTCTGCAAACACTGGAAGAGTTCCGAAGCATTTTTAAACTTCAGCGGAATTTGGAGAACAATCGAAGAGTTCCGAAGCAATTTTAAAAGTCAGCGGAATTCCGAGAACAATGGAAGAGTTGTGAAGCATTTTTAAACGTCAGTGGAATTCCAAGAACAAAGGAAGAGTTCCGAAGCATTTTTAAACGTCAGCAGAATTCCGAGAACAATGGAAGAGTTCTGAAGGCTTTTTAAATGTCAGCGGAATTCCGAGAACAATGGAAGAGTTCCGAAGCATTTTTAAATGTCAGCGGAATTCTGAGAACAATGGAAGAGTTCCGAAGCATTTTTAAACTTCAGCAGAATTCCGAGAACAATGGAAGAGTTCCGAAGCATACTTAAACTTCAGCGGAATTCCGAGAACAATGGAAGAGTTCAGAAGCATTTTTAAAAGTCAGCGGAATTCCGAGAACAATGGAAGAGTTCCGAAGCATTTTTAAAAGTCAGCGGAATTCCGAGAACAATGGAAGAGTTGTGAAGCATTTTTAAGCGTCAGCGGAATTCCGAGAACAATGGAAGAGTTCCGAAGCATTTTTAAACTTCAGCAGAATTCTGAGAACAATGGAAGAGTTCCGAAGCATTCTTAAACTTCAGCGGAATTCCGAGGACAATGGAAGAGTTCCGAAGCATTTTTAAATGTCAGCGGAATTCCGAGAACAATAGAAGAGTTGTGAAGCATTTTTAAGCGTCAGCGGAATTCTGAGAACAATGGAAGAGTTCCGAAGCATTTTTAAACTTCAGCAGAATTCTGAGAACAATGGAAGAGTTCTGAAGCATTCTTAAACTTCAGCGGAATTCCGAGAACAATGGAACAGTTTTGAAGCAATTTTAAGCGTCAGCGGAATTCCGACAACAATGGAAGAGTTCCGAAGCATTTTTAAAAGTCAGCGGAATTCTGAGAACAATAGAAGAGTTGTGAAGCATTTTTAAGCGTCAGCGGAATTCCGAGAACAATGGAAGAATTCCGAAGCATTTTTAAACTTCAAAACTTCAGAAGAATTCCGAGAACAATGGAAGAGTTCTGAAGCATTTTTAAACGTCAGCGGAATTTTGAAAACAATGGAAGATTTCCGAAGCATTTTTAAACGTCAGCGGAATTCTGCAAACACTGGAAGAGTTCCGAAGCATTTTTAAACTTCAGAGGAATTTGGAGAACAATCGAAGAGTTCCGAAGCATTTTTAAAAGTCAGCGGAATTCCGAGAACACTGGAAGAGTTCCGAAGCATTTTTAAACTTCAGCGGAATTTGGAGAACAATCGAAGAGTTCCGAAGCATTTTTAAAAGTCAGCGGAATTCCGAGAACAATGGAAGAGTTGTGAAGCATTTTTAAAAGTCAGCGGAATTCCGAGAACAATGGAAGAGTTGTGAAGCATTTTTAAAAGTCAGCGGAATTCCGAGAAAAATGGAAGAGTTGTGAAGCATTTTTAAACGTCAGCGGAATTCCGAGAACAATGGAAGAGTTCTGAAGCCTTTTTAAATGTCAGCGGAATTCCGAGAACAATGGAAGAGTTCCGAAGCATTTTTAAATGTCAGCAGAATTCTGAGAACAATGGAAGAGTTCCGAAGCATTTTTAAACTTCAGCAGAATTCCGAGAACAATGGAAGAGTTCCGAAGCATACTTAAACTTCAGTGGAATTGCGAGAACAATGGAAGAGTTCTGAAGCATTTTTAAAAGTCAGCGGAATACCGAGAACAATGGAAGAGTTGTGAAGCATTTTTAAACGTCAGCGGAATACCAGAACAATGGAAGAGTTCCGAAGCATTTTTAAATGTCAGCGGAATTCCGAGAACAATGGAAGAGTTCTGAAGCATTTTTAAACGTCAGCGGATTTTGAAAACAATGGAAGATTTCCGATGCATTTTTAAACTTCAGCGGAATTTGGAGAACAATCGAAGAGTTCCGAAGCAATTTTAAAAGTCAGCGGAATTCCGAGAACAATGGAAGAGTTGTGAAGCATTTTTAAACGTCAGTGGAATTCCAAGAACAAAGGAAGAGTTCCGAAGCATTTTTAAACGTCAGCGGAATTCCGAGAACAATGGAAGAGTTCTGAAGGCTTTTTAAATGTCAGCGGAATTCCGAGAACACTGGAAGAGTTCCGAAGCATTTTTAAAAGTCAGCGAAATTCTGAGAACAATGGAAGAGTTCCGAAGCATTTTTAAACTTCAGCAGAATTCCGAGAACAATGGAAGAGTTCCGAAGTATACTTAAACTTCAGCGGAATTCCGAGAACAATGGAAGAGTTCAGAAGCATTTTTAAAAGTCAGCGGAATACCGAGAACAATGGAAGAGTTGTGAAGCATTTTTAAGCATCAGCGGAATTCCGAGAACAATGGAAGAGTTCCGAAGCATTTTTAAACTTCAGAAGAATTCTGAGAACAATGGAAGAGTTCCGAAGCATTCTTAAACTTCAGCAGAATTCCGAGAACAATGGAAGAGTTTCGAAGCATTTTTAAAAGTCAGCGGAATTCCGAGAACAATAGAAGAGTTGTGAAGCAATTTTAAGCGTCAGCGGAATTCCGAGAACAATGGAAGAGTTCCGAAGCATTTTTAAACGTCAGCGGAATTCCGAGAACAATGGAAGAGTTCTGAAGCATTTTTAAAAGTCAGCGGAATTCTGAGAACAATGGAAGAGTTCCGAAGCATTTTTAAACTTCAGCGGAATTTGGAGAACAATCGAAGAGTTCCGAAGCATTTTTAAAAGTCAGCGGAATTCCGAGAACAATGGAAGAGTTGTGAAGCATTTTTAAAAGTCAGCGGAATTCCGAGAACAATGGAAGAGTTGTGAAGCATTTTTAAAAGTCAGCGGAATTCCGAGAAAAATGGAAGAGTTGTGAAGCATTTTTAAACGTCAGCGGAATTCCGAGAACAATGGAAGAGTTCTGAAGCCTTTTTAAATGTCAGCGGAATTCCGAGAACAATGGAAGAGTTCCGAAGCATTTTTAAATGTCAGCGGAATTCTGAGAACAATGGAAGAGTTCCGAAGCATTTTTAAACTTCAGCAGAATTCCGAGAACAATGGAAGAGTTCCGAAGCATACTTAAACTTCAGCGGAATTGCGAGAACAATGGAAGAGTTCTGAAGCATTTTTAAAAGTCAGCGGAATACCGAGAACAATGGAAGAGTTGTGAAGCATTTTTAAACGTCAGCGGAATACCAGAACAATGGAAGAGTTCCGAAGCATTTTTAAATGTCAGCGGAATTCCGAGAACAATGGAAGAGTTCTGAAGCATTTTTAAACGTCAGCGGATTTTGAAAACAATGGAAGATTTCCGAAGCATTTTTAAACGTCAGCGGAATTCTGCGAACACTGGAAGAGTTCCGAAGCATTTTTAAACTTCAGCGGAATTTGGAGAACAATCGAAGAGTTCCGAAGCAATTTTAAAAGTCAGCGGAATTCCGAGAACAATGGAAGAGTTCTGAAGACTTTTTAAATGTCAGCGGAATTCCGAGAACAATGGAAGAGTTCCGAAGCATTTTTAAATGTCAGCGGAATTCTGAGAACAATGGAAGAGTTCCGAAGCATTTTTAAACTTCAGCAGAATTCCGAGAACAATGGAAGAGTTCCGAAGCATACTTAAACTTCAGCGGAATTCCGAGAACAATGGAAGAGTTCAGAAGCATTTTTAAAAGTCAGCGGAATACCGAGAACAATGGAAGAGTTGTGAAGCATTTTTAAGCATCAGCGGAATTCCGAGAACAATGGAAGAGTTCCGAAGCATTTTTAAACTTCAGAAGAATTCTGAGAACAATGGAAGAGTTCCGAAGCATTTTTAAACTTCACCGCAATTCCGAGAACAATGGAAGAGATCCGAAGCATTTTTAAACTTCAACGGAATTCCGAGAACAATGGAAGAGTTGTGAAGCATTTTTAAAAGTCAGCGGAATTCCGAGAACAATAGAAGAGTTGTGAAGCAATTTTAAGCGTCAGCGGAATTCCGAGAACAATGGAAGTGTTCCGAAGCATTTTTAAACGTCAGCGGAATTCCGAGAACAATGGAAGCGTTCTGAAGCATTTTTAAAAGTCAGCGGAATTCTGAGAACAATAGAAGAGTTGTGAAGCATTTTTAAGCGTCAGCGGAATTCCGAGAACAATGGAAGAATTCCGAAGCATTTTTAAACTTCAAAACTTCAGCAGAATTCCGAGAACAATGGAAGAGTTCCGAAGCATTTTTAAAAGTCAGCGGAATTCCGAGAACAATGGAAGAGTTCCGAAGCATTTTTAAAAGTCAGCAGAATTCCGAGAACAATAGAAGGGTACCAAAGCATGTTTAAACTTCAGCAGAATTCCGAGAACAATGGAAGAGTTCCGAAGCATACTTAAACTTCAGCGGAATTCCGAGAACAATGGAAGAGTTCAGAAGCATTTTTAAAAGTCAGCGGAATACCGAGAACAATGGAAGAGTTGTGAAGCATTTTTAAGCATCAGCGGAATTCCGAGAACAATGGAAGAGTTCCGAAGCATTTTTAAACTTCAGCAGAATTCCGAGAACAATGGAAGAGTTCCGAAGCATACTTATACTTCAGCGGAATTCCGAGAACAATGGAAGAGTTCAGAAGCATTTTTAAAAGTCAGCGGAATACCGAGAACAATGGAAGAGTTGTGAAGCATTTTTAAGCATCAGCGGAATTCCGAGAACAATGGAAGAGTTCCGAAGCATTTTTAAACTTCAGAAGAATTCTGAGAACAATGGAAGAGTTCCGAAGCATTCTTAAACTTCAGCAGAATTCCGAGAACAATGGAAGAGTTTCGAAGCATTTTTAAAAGTCAGCGGAATTCCGAGAACAATAGAAGAGTTGTGAAGCAATTTTAAGCGTCAGCGGAATTCCGAGAACAATGGAAGAGTTCCGAAGCATTTTTAAACGTCAGCGGAATTCCGAGAACAATGGAAGAGTTCTGAAGCATTTTTAAAAGTCAGCGGAATTCTGAGAACAATAGAAGAGTTGTGAAGCATTTTTAGGCGTCAGCGGAATTCCGAGAACAATGGAAGAATTCCGAAGCATTTTTAAACTTCAAAACTTAAGCGGAATTCCGAGAACAATGGAAGAGTTCCGAAGCATTTTTAAAAGTCAGCGGAATTCCGAGAACAATGGAAGAGTTCCGAAGCATTTTTAAAAGTCAGCAGAATTCCGAGAACAATAGAAGGGTACCAAAGCATGTTTAAACTTCAGCGGAATTCTGAGAACAATGTAAGCGTTCCGAAGCATTTTTAAACTTCACCGGAATTCCGAGAACAATGGAAGAGTTCCGAAGCATTTTTAAACGTCAGCGGAATTCCAAGAACAATGGAAGAGTTCTGAAGCATTTTTAAACGTCAGCGGATTTTGAAAACAATGGAAGATTTCCGAAGCATTTTTAAACGTCAGCGGAATTCTGCAAACACTGGAAGAGTTCCGAAGCATTTTTAAACTTCAGCGGAATTTGGAGAACAATCGAAGAGTTCCGAAGCAATTTTAAAAGTCAGCGGAATTCCAAGAACAATGGAAGAGTTGTGAAGCATTTTTAAACGTCAGTGGAATTCCAAGAACAAAGGAAGAGTTCCGAAGCATTTTTAAACGTCAGCGGAATTCCGAGAACAATGGAAGAGTTCTGAAGACTTTTTAAATGTCAGCGGAATTCCGAGAACAATGGAAGAGTTCCGAAGCATTTTTAAATGTCAGCGGAATTCTGAGAACAATGGAAGAGTTCCGAAGCATTTTTAAACTTCAGCAGAATTCCGAGAACAATGGAAGAGTTCCGAAGCATACTTAAACTTCAGCGGAATTCCGAGAACAATGGAAGAGTTCAGAAGCATTTTTAAAAGTCAGCGGAATACCGAGAACAATGGAAGAGTTGTGAAGCATTTTTAAGCATCAGCGGAATTCCGAGAACAATGGAAGAGTTCCGAAGCATTTTTAAACTTCAGAAGAATTCTGAGAACAATGGAAGAGTTCCGAAGCATTTTTAAACTTCACCGCAATTCCGAGAACAATGGAAGAGTTCCGAAGCATTTTTAAATGTCAGCGGAATTCCGAGAACAATGGAAGAGTTCTGAAGCATTTTTAAACGTCAGCAGAATTTTGAAAACAATGGAAGATTTCCGAAGCATTTTTAAACATCAGCGGAAATCTGCGAACACTGGAAGAGTTCCGAAGCATTTTTAAACTTCAACGGAATTCCGAGAACAATGGAAGAGTTGTGAAGCATTTTTAAAAGTCAGCGGAATTCCGAGAACAATAGAAGAGTTGTGAAGCAATTTTAAGCGTCAGCGGAATTCCGAGAACAATGGAAGTGTTCCGAAGCATTTTTAAACGTCAGCGGAATTCCGAGAACAATGGAAGCGTTCTGAAGCATTTTTAAAAGTCAGCGGAATTCTGAGAACAATAGAAGAGTTGTGAAGCATTTTTAAGCGTCAGCAGAATTCCGAGAACAATGGAAGAGTTCCGAAGCATTTTTAAAAGTCAGCGGAATTCCGAGAACAATGGAAGAGTTCCGAAGCATTTTTAAAAGTCAGCAGAATTCCGAGAACAATAGAAGGGTACCAAAGCATGTTTAAACTTCAGCGGAATTCTGAGAACAATGGAAGAGTTCCGAAGCATTTTTAAACTTCAGCAGAATTCCGAGAACAATGGAAGAGTTCCGAAGCATACTTAAACTTCAGCGGAATTCCGAGAACAATGGAAGAGTTCAGAAGCATTTTTAAAAGTCAGCGGAATACCGAGAACAATGGAAGAGTTGTGAAGCATTTTTAAGCATCAGCGGAATTCCGAGAACAATGGAAGAGTTCCGAAGCATTTTTAAACTTCAGCAGAATTCCGAGAACAATGGAAGAGTTCCGAAGCATACTTAAACTTCAGCGGAATTCCGAGAACAATGGAAGAGTTCAGAAGCATTTTTAAAAGTCAGCGGAATACCGAGAACAATGGAAGAGTTGTGAAGCATTTTTAAGCATCAGCGGAATTCCGAGAACAATGGAAGAGTTCCGAAGCATTTTTAAACTTCAGAAGAATTCTGAGAACAATGGAAGAGTTCCGAAGCATTCTTAAACTTCAGCAGAATTCCGAGAACAATGGAAGAGTTTCGAAGCATTTTTAAAAGTCAGCGGAATTCCGAGAACAATAGAAGAGTTGTGAAGCAATTTTAAGCGTCAGCGGAATTCCGAGAACAATGGAAGAGTTCCGAAGCATTTTTAAACGTCAGCGGAATTCCGAGAACAATGGAAGAGTTCTGAAGCATTTTTAAAAGTCAGCGGAATTCTGAGAACAATAGAAGAGTTGTGAAGCATTTTTAGGCGTCAGCGGAATTCCGAGAACAATGGAAGAATTCCGAAGCATTTTTAAACTTCAAAACTTAAGCGGAATTCCGAGAACAATGGAAGAGTTCCGAAGCATTTTTAAAAGTCAGCGGAATTCCGAGAACAATGGAAGAGTTCCGAAGCATTTTTAAAAGTCAGCAGAATTCCGAGAACAATAGAAGGGTACCAAAGCATGTTTAAACTTCAGCGGAATTCTGAGAACAATGTAAGCGTTCCGAAGCATTTTTAAACTTCACCGCAATTCCGAGAACAATGGAAGAGTTCCGAAGCATTTTTAAACGTCAGCGGAATTCCGAGAACAATGGAAGAGTTCTGAAGCATTTTTAAACGTCAGCGGATTTTGAAAACAATGGAAGATTTCCGAAGCATTTTTAAACGTCAGCGGAATTCTGCAAACACTGGAAGAGTTCCGAAGCATTTTTAAACTTCAGCGGAATTTGGAGAACAATCGAAGAGTTCCGAAGCAATTTTAAAAGTCAGCGGAATTCCAAGAACAATGGAAGAGTTGTGAAGCATTTTTAAACGTCAGTGGAATTCCAAGAACAAAGGAAGAGTTCCGAAGCATTTTTAAACGTCAGCGGAATTCCGAGAACAATGGAAGAGTTCTGAAGACTTTTTAAATGTCAGCGGAATTCCGAGAACAATGGAAGAGTTCCGAAGCATTTTTAAATGTCAGCGGAATTCTGAGAACAATGGAAGAGTTCCGAAGCATTTTTAAACTTCAGCAGAATTCCGAGAACAATGGAAGAGTTCCGAAGCATACTTAAACTTCAGCGGAATTCCGAGAACAATGGAAGAGTTCAGAAGCATTTTTAAAAGTCAGCGGAATACCGAGAACAATGGAAGAGTTGTGAAGCATTTTTAAGCATCAGCGGAATTCCGAGAACAATGGAAGAGTTCCGAAGCATTTTTAAACTTCAGAAGAATTCTGAGAACAATGGAAGAGTTCCGAAGCATTTTTAAACTTCACCGCAATTCCGAGAACAATGGAAGAGTTCCGAAGCATTTTTAAACGTCAGCGGAATTCCGAGAACAATGGAAGAGTTCTGAAGCATTTTTAAACGTCAGCAGAATTTTGAAAACAATGGAAGATTTCCGAAGCATTTTTAAACGTCAGCGGAATTCTGCGAACACTGGAAGAGTTCCGAAGCATTTTTAAACTTCAACGGAATTCCGAGAACAATGGAAGAGTTGTGAAGCATTTTTAAAAGTCAGCGGAATTCCGAGAACAATAGAAGAGTTGTGAAGCAATTTTAAGCGTCAGCGGAATTCCGAGAACAATGGAAGTGTTCCGAAGCATTTTTAAACGTCAGCGGAATTCCGAGAACAATGGAAGCGTTCTGAAGCATTTTTAAAAGTCAGCGGAATTCTGAGAACAATAGAAGAGTTGTGAAGCATTTTTAAGCGTCAGCGGAATTCCGAGAACAATGGAAGAATTCCGAAGCATTTTTAAACTTCAAAACTTCAGCAGAATTCCGAGAACAATGGAAGAGTTCCGAAGCATTTTTAAAAGTCAGCGGAATTCCGAGAACAATGGAAGAGTTCCGAAGCATTTTTAAAAGTCAGCAGAATTCCGAGAACAATAGAAGGGTACCAAAGCATGTTTAAACTTCAGCGGAATTCTGAGAACAATGGAAGAGTTCCGAAGCATTTTTAAACTTCAGCAGAATTCCGAGAACAATGGAAGAGTTCCGAAGCATACTTAAACTTCAGCGGAATTCCGAGAACAATGGAAGAGTTCAGAAGCATTTTTAAAAGTCAGCGGAATACCGAGAACAATGGAAGAGTTGTGAAGCATTTTTAAACGTCAGCGGAATACCAAAACAATGGAAGAGTTCCGAAGCATTTTTAAAAGTCAGCGGAATTCCGAGAACAATGGAAGAGTTCTGAATCATTTTTAAACGTCAGCGGAATTTTGAAAACAATGGAAGATTTCCGAAGCATTTTTAAACGTCAGCGGAATTCTGCGAACACTGGAAGAGTTCCGATCATTTTTAAAAGTCAGCGGAATTCCGAGAACAATGGAAGAGTTGTGAAGCATTTTTAAGCGTCAGCGGAATTCCGAGAACAATGGAAAAATTCCGAAGCATTTTTAAACTTCAAAACTTCAGCGGAATTCCGAGAACAATGGAAGAGTTCCGAAGCATTTTTAAAAGTCAGCGGAATTCCGAGAACAATGGAAGAGTTCCGAAGCATTTTTAAAAGTCAGCAGAATTCCGAGAACAATAGAAGGGTACCAAAGCATGTTTAAACTTCAGCGGAATTCTGAGAACAATGTAAGCGTTCCGAAGCATTTTTAAACTTCACCGCAATTCCGAGAACAACGGAAGAGTTCCGAAGCATTTTTAAACGTCAGCGGAATTCCGAGAACAATGGAAGAGTTCTGAAGCATTTTTAAACGTCAGCGGATTTTGAAAACAATGGAAGATTTCCGAAGCATTTTTAAACGTCAGCGGAATTCTGCAAACACTGGAAGAGTTCCGAAGCATTTTTAAACTTCAGCGGAATTTGGAGAACAATCGAAGAGTTCCGAAGCAATTTTAAAAGTCAGCGGAATTCCGAGAACAATGGAAGAGTTGTGAAGCATTTTTAAACGTCAGTGGAATTCCAAGAACAAAGGAAGAGTTCCGAAGCATTTTTAAACGTCAGCAGAATTCCGAGAACAATGGAAGAGTTCTGAAGGCTTTTTAAATGTCAGCGGAATTCCGAGAACAATGGAAGAGTTCCGAAGCATTTTTAAATGTCAGCGGAATTCTGAGAACAATGGAAGAGTTCCGAAGCATTTTTAAACTTCAGCAGAATTCCGAGAACAATGGAAGAGTTCCGAAGCATACTTAAACTTCAGCGGAATTCCGAGAACAATGGAAGAGTTCAGAAGCATTTTTAAAAGTCAGCGGAATTCCGAGAACAATGGAAGAGTTCCGAAGCATTTTTAAAAGTCAGCGGAATTCCGAGAACAATGGAAGAGTTGTGAAGCATTTTTAAGCGTCAGCGGAATTCCGAGAACAATGGAAGAGTTCCGAAGCATTTTTAAACTTCAGCAGAATTCTGAGAACAATGGAAGAGTTCCGAAGCATTCTTAAACTTCAGCGGAATTCCGAGGACAATGGAAGAGTTCCGAAGCATTTTTAAATGTCAGCGGAATTCCGAGAACAATAGAAGAGTTGTGAAGCATTTTTAAGCGTCAGCGGAATTCTGAGAACAATGGAAGAGTTCCGAAGCATTTTTAAACTTCAGCAGAATTCTGAGAACAATGGAAGAGTTCTGAAGCATTCTTAAACTTCAGCGGAATTCCGAGAACAATGGAACAGTTTTGAAGCAATTTTAAGCGTCAGCGGAATTCCGACAACAATGGAAGAGTTCCGAAGCATTTTTAAAAGTCAGCGGAATTCTGAGAACAATAGAAGAGTTGTGAAGCATTTTTAAGCGTCAGCGGAATTCCGAGAACAATGGAAGAATTCCGAAGCATTTTTAAACTTCAAAACTTCAGAAGAATTCCGAGAACAATGGAAGAGTTCTGAAGCATTTTTAAACGTCAGCGGAATTTTGAAAACAATGGAAGATTTCCGAAGCATTTTTAAACGTCAGCGGAATTCTGCAAACACTGGAAGAGTTCCGAAGCATTTTTAAACTTCAGAGGAATTTGGAGAACAATCGAAGAGTTCCGAAGCATTTTTAAAAGTCAGCGGAATTCCGAGAACACTGGAAGAGTTCCGAAGCATTTTTAAACTTCAGCGGAATTTGGAGAACAATCGAAGAGTTCCGAAGCATTTTTAAAAGTCAGCGGAATTCCGAGAACAATGGAAGAGTTGTGAAGCATTTTTAAAAGTCAGCGGAATTCCGAGAACAATGGAAGAGTTGTGAAGCATTTTTAAAAGTCAGCGGAATTCCGAGAAAAATGGAAGAGTTGTGAAGCATTTTTAAACGTCAGCGGAATTCCGAGAACAATGGAAGAGTTCTGAAGCCTTTTTAAATGTCAGCGGAATTCCGAGAACAATGGAAGAGTTCCGAAGCATTTTTAAATGTCAGCGGAATTCTGAGAACAATGGAAGAGTTCCGAAGCATTTTTAAACTTCAGCAGAATTCCGAGAACAATGGAAGAGTTCCGAAGCATACTTAAACTTCAGTGGAATTGCGAGAACAATGGAAGAGTTCTGAAGCATTTTTAAAAGTCAGCGGAATACCGAGAACAATGGAAGAGTTGTGAAGCATTTTTAAACGTCAGCGGAATACCAGAACAATGGAAGAGTTCCGAAGCATTTTTAAATGTCAGCGGAATTCCGAGAACAATGGAAGAGTTCTGAAGCATTTTTAAACGTCAGCGGATTTTGAAAACAATGGAAGATTTCCGATGCATTTTTAAACTTCAGCGGAATTTGGAGAACAATCGAAGAGTTCCGAAGCAATTTTAAAAGTCAGCGGAATTCCGAGAACAATGGAAGAGTTGTGAAGCATTTTTAAACGTCAGTGGAATTCCAAGAACAAAGGAAGAGTTCCGAAGCATTTTTAAACGTCAGCGGAATTCCGAGAACAATGGAAGAGTTCTGAAGGCTTTTTAAATGTCAGCGGAATTCCGAGAACACTGGAAGAGTTCCGAAGCATTTTTAAAAGTCAGCGAAATTCTGAGAACAATGGAAGAGTTCCGAAGCATTTTTAAACTTCAGCAGAATTCCGAGAACAATGGAAGAGTTCCGAAGTATACTTAAACTTCAGCGGAATTCCGAGAACAATGGAAGAGTTCAGAAGCATTTTTAAAAGTCAGCGGAATACCGAGAACAATGGAAGAGTTGTGAAGCATTTTTAAGCATCAGCGGAATTCCGAGAACAATGGAAGAGTTCCGAAGCATTTTTAAACTTCAGAAGAATTCTGAGAACAATGGAAGAGTTCCGAAGCATTCTTAAACTTCAGCAGAATTCCGAGAACAATGGAAGAGTTTCGAAGCATTTTTAAAAGTCAGCGGAATTCCGAGAACAATAGAAGAGTTGTGAAGCAATTTTAAGCGTCAGCGGAATTCCGAGAACAATGGAAGAGTTCCGAAGCATTTTTAAACGTCAGCGGAATTCCGAGAACAATGGAAGAGTTCTGAAGCATTTTTAAAAGTCAGCGGAATTCTGAGAACAATAGAAGAGTTGTGAAGCATTTTTAGGCGTCAGCGGAATTCCGAGAACAATGGAAGAATTCCGAAGCATTTTTAAACTTCAAAACTTAAGCGGAATTCCGAGAACAATGGAAGAGTTCCGAAGCATTTTTAAAAGTCAGCGGAATTCCGAGAACAATGGAAGAGTTCCGAAGCATTTTTAAAAGTCAGCAGAATTCCGAGAACAATAGAAGGGTACCAAAGCATGTTTAAACTTCAGCGGAATTCTGAGAACAATGTAAGCGTTCCGAAGCATTTTTAAACTTCACCGCAATTCCGAGAACAATGGAAGAGTTCCGAAGCATTTTTAAACGTCAGCGGAATTCCGAGAACAATGGAAGAGTTCTGAAGCATTTTTAAACGTCAGCGGATTTTGAAAACAATGGAAGATTTCCGAAGCATTTTTAAACGTCAGCGGAATTCTGCAAACACTGGAAGAGTTCCGAAGCATTTTTAAACTTCAGCGGAATTTGGAGAACAATCGAAGAGTTCCGAAGCAATTTTAAATGTCAGCGGAATTCCGAGAACAATGGAAGAGTTGTGAAGCATTTTTAAACGTCAGTGGAATTCCAAGAACAAAGGAAGAGTTCCGAAGCATTTTTAAACGTCAGCGGAATTCCGAGAACAATGGAAGAGTTCTGAAGACTTTTTAAATGTCAGCGGAATTCCGAGAACAATGGAAGAGTTCCGAAGCATTTTTAAATGTCAGCGGAATTCTGAGAACAATGGAAGAGTTCCGAAGCATTTTTAAACTTCAGCAGAATTCCGAGAACAATGGAAGAGTTCCGAAGCATACTTAAACTTCAGCGGAATTCCGAGAACAATGGAAGAGTTCAGAAGCATTTTTAAAAGTCAGCGGAATACCGAGAACAATGGAAGAGTTGTGAAGCATTTTTAAGCATCAGCGGAATTCCGAGAACAATGGAAGAGTTCCGAAGCATTTTTAAACTTCAGAAGAATTCTGAGAACAATGGAAGAGTTCCGAAGCATTCTTAAACTTCAGCAGAATTCCGAGAACAATGGAAGAGTTTCGAAGCATTTTTAAAAGTCAGCGGAATTCCGAGAACAATAGAAGAGTTGTGAAGCAATTTTAAGCGTCAGCGGAATTCCGAGAACAATGGAAGAGTTCCGAAGCATTTTTAAACGTCAGCGGAATTCCGAGAACAATGGAAGAGTTCTGAAGCATTTTTAAACGTCAGCAGAATTCCGAGAACAATGGAAGAGTTCTGAAGGCTTTTTAAATGTCAGCGGAATTCCGAGAACAATGGAAGAGTTCCGAAGCATTTTTAAATGTCAGCGGAATTCTGAGAACAATGGAAGAGTTCCGAAGCATTTTTAAACTTCAGCAGAATTCCGAGAACAATGGAAGAGTTCCGAAGCATACTTAAACTTCAGCGGAATTCCGAGAACAATGGAAGAGTTCAGAAGCATTTTTAAAAGTCAGCGGAATTCCGAGAACAATGGAAGAGTTCCGAAGCATTTTTAAAAGTCAGCGGAATTCCGAGAACAATGGAAGAGTTGTGAAGCATTTTTAAGCGTCAGCGGAATTCCGAGAACAATGGAAGAGTTCCGAAGCATTTTTAAACTTCAGCAGAATTCTGAGAACAATGGAAGAGTTCCGAAGCATTCTTAAACTTCAGCGGAATTCCGAGGACAATGGAAGAGTTCCGAAGCATTTTTAAATGTCAGCGGAATTCCGAGAACAATAGAAGAGTTGTGAAGCATTTTTAAGCGTCAGCGGAATTCTGAGAACAATGGAAGAGTTCCGAAGCATTTTTAAACTTCAGCAGAATTCTGAGAACAATGGAAGAGTTCTGAAGCATTCTTAAACTTCAGCGGAATTCCGAGAACAATTGAACAGTTTTGAAGCAATTTTAAGCGTCAGCGGAATTCCGACAACAATGGAAGAGTTCCGAAGCATTTTTAAAAGTCAGCGGAATTCTGAGAACAATAGAAGAGTTGTGAAGCATTTTTAAGCGTCAGCGGAATTCCGAGAACAATGGAAGAATTCCGAAGCATTTTTAAACTTCAAAACTTCAGAAGAATTCCGAGAACAATGGAAGAGTTCTGAAGCATTTTTAAACGTCAGCGGAATTTTGAAAACAATGGAAGATTTCCGAAGCATTTTTAAACGTCAGCGGAATTCTGCAAACACTGGAAGAGTTCCGAAGCATTTTTAAACTTCAGCGGAATTTGGAGAACAATCGAAGAGTTCCGAAGCATTTTTAAAAGTCAGCGGAATTCCGAGAACACTGGAAGAGTTCCGAAGCATTTTTAAACTTCAGCGGAATTTGGAGAACAATCGAAGAGTTCCGAAGCATTTTTAAAAGTCAGCGGAATTCCGAGAACAATGGAAGAGTTGTGAAGCATTTTTAAAAGTCAGCGGAATTCCGAGAACAATGGAAGAGTTGTGAAGCATTTTTAAAAGTCAGCGGAATTCCGAGAAAAATGGAAGAGTTGTGAAGCATTTTTAAACGTCAGCGGAATTCCGAGAACAATGGAAGAGTTCTGAAGCCTTTTTAAATGTCAGCGGAATTCCGAGAACAATGGAAGAGTTCCGAAGCATTTTTAAATGTCAGCGGAATTCTGAGAACAATGGAAGAGTTCCGAAGCATTTTTAAACTTCAGCAGAATTCCGAGAACAATGGAAGAGTTCCGAAGCATACTTAAACTTCAGCGGAATTGCGAGAACAATGGAAGAGTTCTGAAGCATTTTTAAAAGTCAGCGGAATACCGAGAACAATGGAAGAGTTGTGAAGCATTTTTAAACGTCAGCGGAATACCAGAACAATGGAAGAGTTCCGAAGCATTTTTAAATGTCAGCGGAATTCCGAGAACAATGGAAGAGTTCTGAAGCATTTTTAAACGTCAGCGGATTTTGAAAACAATGGAAGATTTCCGAAGCATTTTTAAACGTCAGCGGAATTCTGCGAACACTGGAAGAGTTCCGAAGCATTTTTAAACTTCAGCGGAATTTGGAGAACAATCGAAGAGTTCCGAAGCAATTTTAAAAGTCAGCGGAATTCCGAGAACAATGGAAGAGTTGTGAAGCATTTTTAAACGTCAGTGGAATTCCAAGAACAAAGGAAGAGTTCCGAAGCATTTTTAAACGTCAGCGGAATTCCGAGAACAATGGAAGAGTTCTGAAGGCTTTTTAAATGTCAGCGGAATTCCGAGAACACTGGAAGAGTTCCGAAGCATTTTTAAAAGTCAGCGAAATTCTGAGAACAATGGAAGAGTTCCGAAGCATTTTTAAACTTCAGCAGAATTCCGAGAACAATGGAAGAGTTCCGAAGCATACTTAAACTTCAGCGGAATTCCGAGAACAATGGAAGAGTTCAGAAGCATTTTTAAAAGTCAGCGGAATACCGAGAACAATGGAAGAGTTGTGAAGCATTTTTAAGCATCAGCGGAATTCCGAGAACAATGGAAGAGTTTCGAAGCATTTTTAAACTTCAGAAGAATTCTGAGAACAATGGAAGAGTTCCGAAGCATTCTTAAACTTCAGCAGAATTCCGAGAACAATGGAAGAGTTTCGAAGCATTTTTAAAAGTCAGCGGAATTAGGAGAACAATAGAAGAGTTGTGAAGCAATTTTAAGCGTCAGCGGAATTCCGAGAACAATGGAAGAGTTCCGAAGCATTTTTAAACGTCAGCGGAATTCCGAGAACAATGGAAGAGTTCTGAAGCATTTTTAAAAGTCAGCGGAATTCTGAGAACAATAGAAGAGTTGTGAAGCATTTTTAGGCGTCAGCGGAATTCCGAGAACAATGGAAGAATTCCGAAGCATTTTTAAACTTCAAAACTTAAGCGGAATTCCGAGAACAATGGAAGAGTTCCGAAGCATTTTTAAAAGTCAGCGGAATTCCGAGAACAATGGAAGAGTTCCGAAGCATTTTTAAAAGTCAGCAGAATTCCGAGAACAATAGAAGGGTACCAAAGCATGTTTAAACTTCAGCGGAATTCTGAGAACAATGTAAGCGTTCCGAAGCATTTTTAAACTTCACCGCAATTCCGAGAACAATGGAAGAGTTCCGAAGCATTTTTAAACGTCAGCGGAATTCCGAGAACAATGGAAGAGTTCTGAAGCATTTTTAAACGTCAGCGGATTTTGAAAACAATGGAAGATTTCCGAAGCATTTTTAAACGTCAGCGGAATTCTGCAAACACTGGAAGAGTTCCGAAGCATTTTTAAACTTCAGCGGAATTTGGAGAACAATCGAAGAGTTCCGAAGCAATTTTAAAAGTCAGCGGAATTCCGAGAACAATGGAAGAGTTGTGAAGCATTTTTAAACGTCAGTGGAATTCCAAGAACAAAGGAAGAGTTCCGAAGCATTTTAAACGTCAGCGGAATTCCGAGAACAATGGAAGAGTTCTGAAGACTTTTTAAATGTCAGCGGAATTCCGAGAACAATGGAAGAGTTCCGAAGCATTTTTAAATGTCAGCGAAATTCTGAGAACAATGGAAGAGTTCCGAAGCATTTTTAAACTTCAGCAGAATTCCGAGAACAATGGAATAGTTCCGAAGCATACTTAAACTTCAGCGGAATTCCGAGAACAATGGAAGAGTTCAGAAGCATTTTTAAAAGTCAGCGGAATACCGAGAACAATGGAAGAGTTGTGAAGCATTTTTAAGCATCAGCGGAATTCCGAGAACAATGGAAGAGTTCCGAAGCATTTTTAAACTTCAGCAGAATTCCGAGAACAATGGAAGAGTTCCGAAGCATACTTAAACTTCAGCGGAATTCCGAGAACAATGGAAGAGTTCAGAAGCATTTTTAAAAGTCAGCGGAATACCGAGAACAATGGAAGAGTTGTGAAGCATTTTTAAACGTCAGCGGAATACCAAAACACTGGAAGAGTTCCGAAGCATTTTTAAACTTCAGCAGAATTCCGAGAACAATGGAAGAGTTCCGAAGCAATTTTAAAAGTCAGCGGAATTCCGAGAACAATGGAAGAGTTGTGAAGCATTTTTAAACGTCAGTGGAATTCCAAGAACAAAGGAAGAGTTCCGAAGCATTTTTAAACGTCAGCAGAATTCCGAGAACAATGGAAGAGTTCTGAAGGCTTTTTAAATGTCAGCGGAATTCCGAGAACAATGGAAGAGTTCCGAAGCATTTTTAAATGTCAGCGGAATTCTGAGAACAGTGGAAGAGTTCCGAAGCATTTTTAAACTTCAGCAGAATTCCGAGAACAATGGAAGAGTTCCGAAGCATACTTAAACTTCAGCGGAATTCCGAGAACAATGGAAGAGTTCAGAAGCATTTTTAAAAGTCAGCGGAATTCCGAGAACAATGGAAGAGTTCCGAAGCATTTTTAAAAGTCAGCGGAATTCCGAGAACAATGGAAGAGTTGTGAAGCATTTTTAAGCGTCAGCGGAATTCCGAGAACAATGGAAGAGTTCCGAAGCATTTTTAAACTTCAGCAGAATTCTGAGAACAATGGAAGAGTTCCGAAGCATTCTTAAACTTCAGCGGAATTCCGAGGACAATGGAAGAGTTCCGAAGCATTTTTAAATGTCAGCGGAATTCCGAGAACAATAGAAGAGTTGTGAAGCATTTTTAAGCGTCAGCGGAATTCTGAGAACAATGGAAGAGTTCCGAAGCATTTTTAAACTTCAGCAGAATTCTGAGAACAATGGAAGAGTTCTGAAGCATTCTTAAACTTCAGCGGAATTCCGAGAACAATTGAACAGTTTTGAAGCAATTTTAAGCGTCAGCGGAATTCCG
This sequence comes from Phyllobates terribilis, assembly GCF_046119375.1. NCBI lineage: Eukaryota > Metazoa > Chordata > Amphibia > Anura > Dendrobatidae > Phyllobates > Phyllobates terribilis. The sequence goes on along the minus strand of NW_027362788.1, from coordinate 4,809,974 downwards.
ACAACAATGGAAGAGTTCCGAAGCATTTTTAAAAGTCAGCGGAATTCTGAGAACAATAGAAGAGTTGTGAAGCATTTTTAAGCGTCAGCGGAATTCCGAGAACAATGGAAGAATTCCGAAGCATTTTTAAACTTCAAAACTTCAGAAGAATTCCGAGAACAATGGAAGAGTTCTGAAGCATTTTTAAACGTCAGCGGAATTTTGAAAACAATGGAAGATTTCCGAAGCATTTTTAAACGTCAGCGGAATTCTGCAAACACTGGAAGAGTTCCGAAGCATTTTTAAACTTCAGCGGAATTTGGAGAACAATCGAAGAGTTCCGAAGCATTTTTAAAAGTCAGCGGAATTCCGAGAACACTGGAAGAGTTCCGAAGCATTTTTAAACTTCAGCGGAATTTGGAGAACAATCGAAGAGTTCCGAAGCATTTTTAAAAGTCAGCGGAATTCCGAGAACAATGGAAGAGTTGTGAAGCATTTTTAAAAGTCAGCGGAATTCCGAGAACAATGGAAGAGTTGTGAAGCATTTTTAAAAGTCAGCGGAATTCCGAGAAAAATGGAAGAGTTGTGAAGCATTTTTAAACGTCAGCGGAATTCCGAGAACAATGGAAGAGTTCTGAAGCCTTTTTAAATGTCAGCGGAATTCCGAGAACAATGGAAGAGTTCCGAAGCATTTTTAAATGTCAGCGGAATTCTGAGAACAATGGAAGAGTTCCGAAGCATTTTTAAACTTCAGCAGAATTCCGAGAACAATGGAAGAGTTCCGAAGCATACTTAAACTTCAGCGGAATTGCGAGAACAATGGAAGAGTTCTGAAGCATTTTTAAAAGTCAGCGGAATACCGAGAACAATGGAAGAGTTGTGAAGCATTTTTAAACGTCAGCGGAATACCAGAACAATGGAAGAGTTCCGAAGCATTTTTAAATGTCAGCGGAATTCCGAGAACAATGGAAGAGTTCTGAAGCATTTTTAAACGTCAGCGGATTTTGAAAACAATGGAAGATTTCCGAAGCATTTTTAAACGTCAGCGGAATTCTGCGAACACTGGAAGAGTTCCGAAGCATTTTTAAACTTCAGCGGAATTTGGAGAACAATCGAAGAGTTCCGAAGCAATTTTAAAAGTCAGCGGAATTCCGAGAACAATGGAAGAGTTGTGAAGCATTTTTAAACGTCAGTGGAATTCCAAGAACAAAGGAAGAGTTCCGAAGCATTTTTAAACGTCAGCGGAATTCCGAGAACAATGGAAGAGTTCTGAAGGCTTTTTAAATGTCAGCGGAATTCCGAGAACACTGGAAGAGTTCCGAAGCATTTTTAAAAGTCAGCGAAATTCTGAGAACAATGGAAGAGTTCCGAAGCATTTTTAAACTTCAGCAGAATTCCGAGAACAATGGAAGAGTTCCGAAGCATACTTAAACTTCAGCGGAATTCCGAGAACAATGGAAGAGTTCAGAAGCATTTTTAAAAGTCAGCGGAATACCGAGAACAATGGAAGAGTTGTGAAGCATTTTTAAGCATCAGCGGAATTCCGAGAACAATGGAAGAGTTTCGAAGCATTTTTAAACTTCAGAAGAATTCTGAGAACAATGGAAGAGTTCCGAAGCATTCTTAAACTTCAGCAGAATTCCGAGAACAATGGAAGAGTTTCGAAGCATTTTTAAAAGTCAGCGGAATTAGGAGAACAATAGAAGAGTTGTGAAGCAATTTTAAGCGTCAGCGGAATTCCGAGAACAATGGAAGAGTTCCGAAGCATTTTTAAACGTCAGCGGAATTCCGAGAACAATGGAAGAGTTCTGAAGCATTTTTAAAAGTCAGCGGAATTCTGAGAACAATAGAAGAGTTGTGAAGCATTTTTAGGCGTCAGCGGAATTCCGAGAACAATGGAAGAATTCCGAAGCATTTTTAAACTTCAAAACTTAAGCGGAATTCCGAGAACAATGGAAGAGTTCCGAAGCATTTTTAAAAGTCAGCGGAATTCCGAGAACAATGGAAGAGTTCCGAAGCATTTTTAAAAGTCAGCAGAATTCCGAGAACAATAGAAGGGTACCAAAGCATGTTTAAACTTCAGCGGAATTCTGAGAACAATGTAAGCGTTCCGAAGCATTTTTAAACTTCACCGCAATTCCGAGAACAATGGAAGAGTTCCGAAGCATTTTTAAACGTCAGCGGAATTCCGAGAACAATGGAAGAGTTCTGAAGCATTTTTAAACGTCAGCGGATTTTGAAAACAATGGAAGATTTCCGAAGCATTTTTAAACGTCAGCGGAATTCTGCAAACACTGGAAGAGTTCCGAAGCATTTTTAAACTTCAGCGGAATTTGGAGAACAATCGAAGAGTTCCGAAGCAATTTTAAAAGTCAGCGGAATTCCGAGAACAATGGAAGAGTTGTGAAGCATTTTTAAACGTCAGTGGAATTCCAAGAACAAAGGAAGAGTTCCGAAGCATTTTAAACGTCAGCGGAATTCCGAGAACAATGGAAGAGTTCTGAAGACTTTTTAAATGTCAGCGGAATTCCGAGAACAATGGAAGAGTTCCGAAGCATTTTTAAATGTCAGCGAAATTCTGAGAACAATGGAAGAGTTCCGAAGCATTTTTAAACTTCAGCAGAATTCCGAGAACAATGGAATAGTTCCGAAGCATACTTAAACTTCAGCGGAATTCCGAGAACAATGGAAGAGTTCAGAAGCATTTTTAAAAGTCAGCGGAATACCGAGAACAATGGAAGAGTTGTGAAGCATTTTTAAGCATCAGCGGAATTCCGAGAACAATGGAAGAGTTCCGAAGCATTTTTAAACTTCAGCAGAATTCCGAGAACAATGGAAGAGTTCCGAAGCATACTTAAACTTCAGCGGAATTCCGAGAACAATGGAAGAGTTCAGAAGCATTTTTAAAAGTCAGCGGAATACCGAGAACAATGGAAGAGTTGTGAAGCATTTTTAAACGTCAGCGGAATACCAAAACACTGGAAGAGTTCCGAAGCATTTTTAAACTTCAGCAGAATTCCGAGAACAATGGAAGAGTTCCGAAGCAATTTTAAAAGTCAGCGGAATTCCGAGAACAATGGAAGAGTTGTGAAGCATTTTTAAACGTCAGTGGAATTCCAAGAACAAAGGAAGAGTTCCGAAGCATTTTTAAACGTCAGCAGAATTCCGAGAACAATGGAAGAGTTCTGAAGGCTTTTTAAATGTCAGCGGAATTCCGAGAACAATGGAAGAGTTCCGAAGCATTTTTAAATGTCAGCGGAATTCTGAGAACAGTGGAAGAGTTCCGAAGCATTTTTAAACTTCAGCAGAATTCCGAGAACAATGGAAGAGTTCCGAAGCATACTTAAACTTCAGCGGAATTCCGAGAACAATGGAAGAGTTCAGAAGCATTTTTAAAAGTCAGCGGAATTCCGAGAACAATGGAAGAGTTCCGAAGCATTTTTAAAAGTCAGCGGAATTCCGAGAACAATGGAAGAGTTGTGAAGCATTTTTAAGCGTCAGCGGAATTCCGAGAACAATGGAAGAGTTCCGAAGCATTTTTAAACTTCAGCAGAATTCTGAGAACAATGGAAGAGTTCCGAAGCATTCTTAAACTTCAGCGGAATTCCGAGGACAATGGAAGAGTTCCGAAGCATTTTTAAATGTCAGCGGAATTCCGAGAACAATAGAAGAGTTGTGAAGCATTTTTAAGCGTCAGCGGAATTCTGAGAACAATGGAAGAGTTCCGAAGCATTTTTAAACTTCAGCAGAATTCTGAGAACAATGGAAGAGTTCTGAAGCATTCTTAAACTTCAGCGGAATTCCGAGAACAATGGAACAGTTTTGAAGCAATTTTAAGCGTCAGCGGAATTCCGACAACAATGGAAGAGTTCCGAAGCATTTTTAAAAGTCAGCGGAATTCTGAGAACAATAGAAGAGTTGTGAAGCATTTTTAAGCGTCAGCGGAATTCCGAGAACAATGGAAGAATTCCGAAGCATTTTTAAACTTCAAAACTTCAGAAGAATTCCGAGAACAATGGAAGAGTTCTGAAGCATTTTTAAACGTCAGCGGAATTTTGAAAACAATGGAAGATTTCCGAAGCATTTTTAAACGTCAGCGGAATTCTGCAAACACTGGAAGAGTTCCGAAGCATTTTTAAACTTCAGCGGAATTTGGAGAACAATCGAAGAGTTCCGAAGCATTTTTAAAAGTCAGCGGAATTCCGAGAACACTGGAAGAGTTCCGAAGCATTTTTAAACTTCAGCGGAATTTGGAGAACAATCGAAGAGTTCCGAAGCATTTTTAAAAGTCAGCGGAATTCCGAGAACAATGGAAGAGTTGTGAAGCATTTTTAAAAGTCAGCGGAATTCCGAGAACAATGGAAGAGTTGTGAAGCATTTTTAAAAGTCAGCGGAATTCCGAGAAAAATGGAAGAGTTGTGAAGCATTTTTAAACGTCAGCGGAATTCCGAGAACAATGGAAGAGTTCTGAAGCCTTTTTAAATGTCAGCGGAATTCCGAGAACAATGGAAGAGTTCCGAAGCATTTTTAAATGTCAGCGGAATTCTGAGAACAATGGAAGAGTTCCGAAGCATTTTTAAACTTCAGCAGAATTCCGAGAACAATGGAAGAGTTCCGAAGCATACTTAAACTTCAGCGGAATTGCGAGAACAATGGAAGAGTTCTGAAGCATTTTTAAAAGTCAGCGGAATACCGAGAACAATGGAAGAGTTGTGAAGCATTTTTAAACGTCAGCGGAATACCAGAACAATGGAAGAGTTCCGAAGCATTTTTAAATGTCAGCGGAATTCCGAGAACAATGGAAGAGTTCTGAAGCATTTTTAAACGTCAGCGGATTTTGAAAACAATGGAAGATTTCCGAAGCATTTTTAAACGTCAGCGGAATTCTGCGAACACTGGAAGAGTTCCGAAGCATTTTTAAACTTCAGCGGAATTTGGAGAACAATCGAAGAGTTCCGAAGCAATTTTAAAAGTCAGCGGAATTCCGAGAACAATGGAAGAGTTGTGAAGCATTTTTAAACGTCAGTGGAATTCCAAGAACAAAGGAAGAGTTCCGAAGCATTTTTAAACGTCAGCGGAATTCCGAGAACAATGGAAGAGTTCTGAAGGCTTTTTAAATGTCAGCGGAATTCCGAGAACAATGGAAGAGTTCCGAAGCATTTTTAAATGTCAGCGGAATTCTGAGAACAATGGAAGCGTTCCGAAGCATTTTTAAACTTCAGCAGAATTCCGAGAACAATGGAAGAGTTCCGAAGCATACTTAAACTTCAGCGGAATTCCGAGAACAATGGAAGAGTTCAGAAGCATTTTTAAAAGTCAGCGGAATACCGAGAACAATGGAAGAGTTGTGAAGCATTTTTAAGCATCAGCGGAATTCCGAGAACAATGGAAGAGTTCCGAAGCATTTTTAAACTTCAGAAGAATTCTGAGAACAATGGAAGAGTTCAGAAGCATTTTTAAAAGTCAGCGGAATTAGGAGAACAATAGAAGAGTTGTGAAGCAATTTTAAGCGTCAGCGGAATTCCGAGAACAATGGAAGAGTTCCGAAGCATTTTTAAACGTCAGCGGAATTCCGAGAACAATGGAAGAGTTCTGAAGCATTTTTAAAAGTCAGCGGAATTCTGAGAACAATAGAAGAGTTGTGAAGCATTTTTAGGCGTCAGCGGAATTCCGAGAACAATGGAAGAATTCCGAAGCATTTTTAAACGTCAGCGGAATTCCGAGAACAATGGAAGAGTTCTGAAGCATTTTTAAAAGTCAGCGGAATTCTGAGAACAATAGAAGAGTTGTGAAGCATTTTTAGGCGTCAGCGGAATTCCGAGAACAATGGAAGAGTTCCGAAGCATTTTTAAAAGTCAGCAGAATTCCGAGAACAATAGAAGGGTACCAAAGCATGTTTAAACTTCAGCGGAATTCTGAGAACAATGTAAGCGTTCCGAAGCATTTTTAAACTTCACCGCAATTCCGAGAACAATGGAAGAGTTCCGAAGCATTTTTAAACGTCAGCGGAATTCCGAGAACAATGGAAGAGTTCTGAAGCATTTTTAAAAGTCAGCGGAATTCTGAGAACAATAGAAGAGTTGTGAAGCATTTTTAGGCGTCAGCGGAATTCCGAGAACAATGGAAGAATTCCGAAGCATTTTTAAACTTCAAAACTTAAGCGGAATTCCGAGAACAATGGAAGAGTTCCGAAGCATTTTTAAATGTCAGCGGAATTCCGAGAACAATGGAAGAGTTCCGAAGCATTTTTAAAAGTCAGCAGAATTCCGAGAACAATAGAAGGGTACCAAAGCATGTTTAAACTTCAGCGGAATTCTGAGAACAATGTAAGCGTTCCGAAGCATTTTTAAACTTCACCGCAATTCCGAGAACAATGGAAGAGTTCCGAAGCATTTTTAAACGTCAGCGGATTTTGAAAACAATGGAAGATTTCCGAAGCATTTTTAAACGTCAGCGGAATTCTGCAAACACTGGAAGAGTTCCGAAGCATTTTTAAACTTCAGCGGAATTTGGAGAACAATCGAAGAGTTCCGAAGCAATTTTAAAAGTCAGCGGAATTCCGAGAACAATGGAAGAGTTGTGAAGCATTTTTAAACGTCAGTGGAATTCCAAGAACAAAGGAAGAGTTCCGAAGCATTTTAAACGTCAGCGGAATTCCGAGAACAATGGAAGAGTTCTGAAGACTTTTTAAATGTCAGCGGAATTCCGAGAACAATGGAAGAGTTCCGAAGCATTTTTAAATGTCAGCGAAATTCTGAGAACAATGGAAGAGTTCCGAAGCATTTTTAAACTTCAGCAGAATTCCGAGAACAATGGAAGAGTTCCGAAGCATACTTAAACTTCAGCGGAATTCCGAGAACAATGGAAGAGTTCAGAAGCATTTTTAAAAGTCAGCGGAATACCGAGAACAATGGAAGAGTTGTGAAGCATTTTTAAGCATCAGCGGAATTCCGAGAACAATGGAAGAGTTCCGAAGCATTTTTAAACTTCAGCAGAATTCCGAGAACAATGGAAGAGTTCCGAAGCATACTTAAACTTCAGCGGAATTCCGAGAACAATGGAAGAGTTCAGAAGCATTTTTAAAAGTCAGCGGAATACCGAGAACAATGGAAGAGTTGTGAAGCATTTTTAAACGTCAGCGGAATACCAAAACACTGGAAGAGTTCCGAAGCATTTTTAAACGTCAGCAGAATTCCGAGAACAATGGAAGAGTTCTGAAGGCTTTTTAAATGTCAGCGGAATTCCGAGAACAATGGAAGAGTTCCGAAGCATTTTTAAATGTCAGCGGAATTCTGAGAACAGTGGAAGAGTTCCGAAGCATTTTTAAACTTCAGCAGAATTCCGAGAACAATGGAAGAGTTCCGAAGCATACTTAAACTTCAGCGGAATTCCGAGAACAATGGAAGAGTTCAGAAGCATTTTTAAAAGTCAGCGGAATTCCGAGAACAATGGAAGAGTTCCGAAGCATTTTTAAAAGTCAGCGGAATTCCGAGAACAATGGAAGAGTTGTGAAGCATTTTTAAGCGTCAGCGGAATTCCGAGAACAATGGAAGAGTTCCGAAGCATTTTTAAACTTCAGCAGAATTCTGAGAACAATGGAAGAGTTCCGAAGCATTCTTAAACTTCAGCGGAATTCCGAGGACAATGGAAGAGTTCCGAAGCATTTTTAAATGTCAGCGGAATTCCGAGAACAATAGAAGAGTTGTGAAGCATTTTTAAGCGTCAGCGGAATTCTGAGAACAATGGAAGAGTTCCGAAGCATTTTTAAACTTCAGCAGAATTCTGAGAACAATGGAAGAGTTCTGAAGCATTCTTAAACTTCAGCGGAATTCCGAGAACAATGGAACAGTTTTGAAGCAATTTTAAGCGTCAGCGGAATTCCGACAACAATGGAAGAGTTCCGAAGCATTTTTAAAAGTCAGCGGAATTCTGAGAACAATAGAAGAGTTGTGAAGCATTTTTAAGCGTCAGCGGAATTTTGAAAACAATGGAAGATTTCCGAAGCATTTTTAAACGTCAGCGGAATTCTGCAAACACTGGAAGAGTTCCGAAGCATTTTTAAACTTCAGCGGAATTTGGAGAACAATCGAAGAGTTCCGAAGCATTTTTAAAAGTCAGCGGAATTCCGAGAACACTGGAAGAGTTCCGAAGCATTTTTAAACTTCAGCGGAATTTGGAGAACAATCGAAGAGTTCCGAAGCATTTTTAAAAGTCAGCGGAATTCCGAGAACAATGGAAGAGTTGTGAAGCATTTTTAAAAGTCAGCGGAATTCCGAGAACAATGGAAGAGTTGTGAAGCATTTTTAAAAGTCAGCGGAATTCCGAGAAAAATGGAAGAGTTGTGAAGCATTTTTAAACGTCAGCGGAATTCCGAGAACAATGGAAGAGTTCTGAAGCCTTTTTAAATGTCAGCGGAATTCCGAGAACAATGGAAGAGTTCCGAAGCATTTTTAAATGTCAGCGGAATTCTGAGAACAATGGAAGAGTTCCGAAGCATTTTTAAACTTCAGCAGAATTCCGAGAACAATGGAAGAGTTCCGAAGCATACTTAAACTTCAGCGGAATTGCGAGAACAATGGAAGAGTTCTGAAGCATTTTTAAAAGTCAGCGGAATACCGAGAACAATGGAAGAGTTGTGAAGCATTTTTAAACGTCAGCGGAATACCAGAACAATGGAAGAGTTCCGAAGCATTTTTAAATGTCAGCGGAATTCCGAGAACAATGGAAGAGTTCTGAAGCATTTTTAAACGTCAGCGGATTTTGAAAACAATGGAAGATTTCCGAAGCATTTTTAAACGTCAGCGGAATTCTGCGAACACTGGAAGAGTTCCGAAGCATTTTTAAACTTCAGCGGAATTTGGAGAACAATCGAAGAGTTCCGAAGCAATTTTAAAAGTCAGCGGAATTCCGAGAACAATGGAAGAGTTGTGAAGCATTTTTAAACGTCAGTGGAATTCCAAGAACAAAGGAAGAGTTCCGAAGCATTTTTAAACGTCAGCGGAATTCCGAGAACAATGGAAGAGTTCTGAAGGCTTTTTAAATGTCAGCGGAATTCCGAGAACACTGGAAGAGTTCCGAAGCATTTTTAAAAGTCAGCGAAATTCTGAGAACAATGGAAGAGTTCCGAAGCATTTTTAAACTTCAGCAGAATTCCGAGAACAATGGAAGAGTTCCGAAGCATACTTAAACTTCAGCGGAATTCCGAGAACAATGGAAGAGTTCAGAAGCATTTTTAAACTTCAGAAGAATTCTGAGAACAATGGAAGAGTTCCGAAGCATTCTTAAACTTCAGCAGAATTCCGAGAACAATGGAAGAGTTTCGAAGCATTTTTAAAAGTCAGCGGAATTAGGAGAACAATAGAAGAGTTGTGAAGCAATTTTAAGCGTCAGCGGAATTCCGAGAACAATGGAAGAGTTCCGAAGCATTTTTAAACGTCAGCGGAATTCCGAGAACAATGGAAGAGTTCTGAAGCATTTTTAAAAGTCAGCGGAATTCTGAGAACAATAGAAGAGTTGTGAAGCATTTTTAGGCGTCAGCGGAATTCCGAGAACAATGGAAGAATTCCGAAGCATTTTTAAACTTCAAAACTTAAGCGGAATTCCGAGAACAATGGAAGAGTTCCGAAGCATTTTTAAAAGTCAGCGGAATTCCGAGAACAATGGAAGAGTTCCGAAGCATTTTTAAAAGTCAGCAGAATTCCGAGAACAATAGAAGGGTACCAAAGCATGTTTAAACTTCAGCGGAATTCTGAGAACAATGTAAGCGTTCCGAAGCATTTTTAAACTTCACCGCAATTCCGAGAACAATGGAAGAGTTCCGAAGCATTTTTAAACGTCAGCGGAATTCCGAGAACAATGGAAGAGTTCTGAAGCATTTTTAAACGTCAGCGGATTTTGAAAACAATGGAAGATTTCCGAAGCATTTTTAAACGTCAGCGGAATTCTGCAAAAACTGGAAGAGTTCCGAAGCATTTTTAAACTTCAGCGGAATTTGGAGAACAATCGAAGAGTTCCGAAGCAATTTTAAAAGTCAGCGGAATTCCGAGAACAATGGAAGAGTTGTGAAGCATTTTTAAACGTCAGTGGAATTCCAAGAACAAAGGAAGAGTTCCGAAGCATTTTAAACGTCAGCGGAATTCCGAGAACAATGGAAGAGTTCAGAAGCATTTTTAAAAGTCAGCGGAATACCGAGAACAATGGAAGAGTTGTGAAGCATTTTTAAGCATCAGCGGAATTCCGAGAACAATGGAAGAGTTCCGAAGCATTTTTAAACTTCAGCAGAATTCCGAGAACAATGGAAGAGTTCCGAAGCATACTTAAACTTCAGCGGAATTCCGAGAACAATGGAAGAGTTCAGAAGCATTTTTAAAAGTCAGCGGAATACCGAGAACAATGGAAGAGTTGTGAAGCATTTTTAAACGTCAGCGGAATACCAAAACACTGGAAGAGTTCCGAAGCATTTTTAAACTTCAGCAGAATTCCGAGAACAATGGAAGAGTTCCGAAGCATACTTAAACTTCAGCGGAATTCCGAGAACAATGGAAGAGTTCCGAAGCAATTTTAAAAGTCAGCGGAATTCCGAGAACAATGGAAGAGTTGTGAAGCATTTTTAAACGTCAGTGGAATTCCAAGAACAAAGGAAGAGTTCCGAAGCATTTTTAAACGTCAGCAGAATTCCGAGAACAATGGAAGAGTTCTGAAGGCTTTTTAAATGTCAGCGGAATTCCGAGAACAATGGAAGAGTTCCGAAGCATTTTTAAATGTCAGCGGAATTCTGAGAACAGTGGAAGAGTTCCGAAGCATTTTTAAACTTCAGCAGAATTCCGAGAACAATGGAAGAGTTCCGAAGCATACTTAAACTTCAGCGGAATTCCGAGAACAATGGAAGAGTTCAGAAGCATTTTTAAAAGTCAGCGGAATTCCGAGAACAATGGAAGAGTTCCGAAGCATTTTTAAAAGTCAGCGGAATTCCGAGAACAATGGAAGAGTTGTGAAGCATTTTTAAGCGTCAGCGGAATTCCGAGAACAATGGAAGAGTTCCGAAGCATTTTTAAACTTCAGCAGAATTCTGAGAACAATGGAAGAGTTCCGAAGCATTCTTAAACTTCAGCGGAATTCCGAGGACAATGGAAGAGTTCCGAAGCATTTTTAAATGTCAGCGGAATTCCGAGAACAATAGAAGAGTTGTGAAGCATTTTTAAGCGTCAGCGGAATTCTGAGAACAATGGAAGAGTTCCGAAGCATTTTTAAACTTCAGCAGAATTCTGAGAACAATGGAAGAGTTCTGAAGCATTCTTAAACTTCAGCGGAATTCCGAGAACAATGGAACAGTTTTGAAGCAATTTTAAGCGTCAGCGGAATTCCGACAACAATGGAAGAGTTCCGAAGCATTTTTAAAAGTCAGCGGAATTCTGAGAACAATAGAAGAGTTGTGAAGCATTTTTAAGCGTCAGCGGAATTCCGAGAACAATGGAAGAATTCCGAAGCATTTTTAAACTTCAAAACTTCAGAAGAATTCCGAGAACAATGGAAGAGTTCTGAAGCATTTTTAAACGTCAGCGGAATTTTGAAAACAATGGAAGATTTCCGAAGCATTTTTAAACGTCAGCGGAATTCTGCAAACACTGGAAGAGTTCCGAAGCATTTTTAAACTTCAGCGGAATTTGGAGAACAATCGAAGAGTTCCGAAGCATTTTTAAAAGTCAGCGGAATTCCGAGAACACTGGAAGAGTTCCGAAGCATTTTTAAACTTCAGCGGAATTTGGAGAACAATCGAAGAGTTCCGAAGCATTTTTAAAAGTCAGCGGAATTCCGAGAACAATGGAAGAGTTGTGAAGCATTTTTAAACGTCAGCGGAATTCCGAGAACAATGGAAGAGTTCTGAAGCCTTTTTAAATGTCAGCGGAATTCCGAGAACAATGGAAGAGTTCCGAAGCATTTTTAAATGTCAGCGGAATTCTGAGAACAATGGAAGAGTTCCGAAGCATTTTTAAACTTCAGCAGAATTCCGAGAACAATGGAAGAGTTCCGAAGCATACTTAAACTTCAGCGGAATTGCGAGAACAATGGAAGAGTTCTGAAGCATTTTTAAAAGTCAGCGGAATACCGAGAACAATGGAAGAGTTGTGAAGCATTTTTAAACGTCAGCGGAATACCAGAACAATGGAAGAGTTCCGAAGCATTTTTAAATGTCAGCGGAATTCCGAGAACAATGGAAGAGTTCTGAAGCATTTTTAAACGTCAGCGGATTTTGAAAACAATGGAAGATTTCCGAAGCATTTTTAAACGTCAGCGGAATTCTGCGAACACTGGAAGAGTTCCGAAGCATTTTTAAACTTCAGCGGAATTTGGAGAACAATCGAAGAGTTCCGAAGCAATTTTAAAAGTCAGCGGAATTCCGAGAACAATGGAAGAGTTGTGAAGCATTTTTAAACGTCAGTGGAATTCCAAGAACAAAGGAAGAGTTCCGAAGCATTTTTAAACGTCAGCGGAATTCCGAGAACAATGGAAGAGTTCTGAAGGCTTTTTAAATGTCAGCGGAATTCCGAGAACAATGGAAGAGTTCCGAAGCATTTTTAAATGTCAGCGGAATTCTGAGAACAATGGAAGCGTTCCGAAGCATTTTTAAACTTCAGCAGAATTCCGAGAACAATGGAAGAGTTCCGAAGCATACTTAAACTTCAGCGGAATTCCGAGAACAATGGAAGAGTTCAGAAGCATTTTTAAAAGTCAGCGGAATACCGAGAACAATGGAAGAGTTGTGAAGCATTTTTAAGCATCAGCGGAATTCCGAGAACAATGGAAGAGTTCCGAAGCATTTTTAAACTTCAGAAGAATTCTGAGAACAATGGAAGAGTTCCGAAGCATTCTTAAACTTCAGCAGAATTCCGAGAACAATGGAAGAGTTTCGAAGCATTTTTAAAAGTCAGCGGAATTAGGAGAACAATAGAAGAGTTGTGAAGCAATTTTAAGCGTCAGCGGAATTCCGAGAACAATGGAAGAGTTCCGAAGCATTTTTAAACGTCAGCGGAATTCCGAGAACAATGGAAGAGTTCTGAAGCATTTTTAAAAGTCAGCGGAATTCTGAGAACAATAGAAGAGTTGTGAAGCATTTTTAGGCGTCAGCGGAATTCCGAGAACAATGGAAGAATTCCGAAGCATTTTTAAACTTCAAAACTTAAGCGGAATTCCGAGAACAATGGAAGAGTTCCGAAGCATTTTTAAAAGTCAGCGGAATTCCGAGAACAATGGAAGAGTTCCGAAGCATTTTTAAAAGTCAGCAGAATTCCGAGAACAATAGAAGGGTACCAAAGCATGTTTAAACTTCAGCGGAATTCTGAGAACAATGTAAGCGTTCCGAAGCATTTTTAAACTTCACCGCAATTCCGAGAACAATGGAAGAGTTCCGAAGCATTTTTAAACGTCAGCGGAATTCCGAGAACAATGGAAGAGTTCTGAAGCATTTTTAAAAGTCAGCGGAATTCTGAGAACAATAGAAGAGTTGTGAAGCATTTTTAGGCGTCAGCGGAATTCCGAGAACAATGGAAGAATTCCGAAGCATTTTTAAACTTCAAAACTTAAGCGGAATTCCGAGAACAATGGAAGAGTTCCGAAGCATTTTTAAAAGTCAGCGGAATTCCGAGAACAATGGAAGAGTTCCGAAGCATTTTTAAAAGTCAGCAGAATTCCGAGAACAATAGAAGGGTACCAAAGCATGTTTAAACTTCAGCGGAATTCTGAGAACAATGTAAGCGTTCCGAAGCATTTTTAAACTTCACCGCAATTCCGAGAACAATGGAAGAGTTCCGAAGCATTTTTAAACGTCAGCGGATTTTGAAAACAATGGAAGATTTCCGAAGCATTTTTAAACGTCAGCGGAATTCTGCAAACACTGGAAGAGTTCCGAAGCATTTTTAAACTTCAGCGGAATTTGGAGAACAATCGAAGAGTTCCGAAGCAATTTTAAAAGTCAGCGGAATTCCGAGAACAATGGAAGAGTTGTGAAGCATTTTTAAACGTCAGTGGAATTCCAAGAACAAAGGAAGAGTTCCGAAGCATTTTAAACGTCAGCGGAATTCCGAGAACAATGGAAGAGTTCTGAAGACTTTTTAAATGTCAGCGGAATTCCGAGAACAATGGAAGAGTTCCGAAGCATTTTTAAAAGTCAGCGGAATTCCGAGAACAATGGAAGAGTTCCGAAGCATTTTTAAAAGTCAGCGGAATTCCGAGAACAATGGAAGAGTTGTGAAGCATTTTTAAGCGTCAGCGGAATTCCGAGAACAATGGAAGAGTTCCGAAGCATTTTTAAACTTCAGCAGAATTCTGAGAACAATGGAAGAGTTCCGAAGCATTCTTAAACTTCAGCGGAATTCCGAGGACAATGGAAGAGTTCCGAAGCATTTTTAAATGTCAGCGGAATTCCGAGAACAATAGAAGAGTTGTGAAGCATTTTTAAGCGTCAGCGGAATTCTGAGAACAATGGAAGAGTTCCGAAGCATTTTTAAACTTCAGCAGAATTCTGAGAACAATGGAAGAGTTCTGAAGCATTCTTAAACTTCAGCGGAATTCCGAGAACAATGGAACAGTTTTGAAGCAATTTTAAGCGTCAGCGGAATTCCGACAACAATGGAAGAGTTCCGAAGCATTTTTAAAAGTCAGCGGAATTCTGAGAACAATAGAAGAGTTGTGAAGCATTTTTAAGCGTCAGCGGAATTCCGAGAACAATGGAAGAATTCCGAAGCATTTTTAAACTTCAAAACTTCAGAAGAATTCCGAGAACAATGGAAGAGTTCTGAAGCATTTTTAAACGTCAGCGGAATTTTGAAAACAAAGGAAGATTTCCGAAGCATTTTTAAACGTCAGCGGAATTCTGCAAACACTGGAAGAGTTCCGAAGCATTTTTAAACTTCAGCGGAATTTGGAGAACAATCGAAGAGTTCCGAAGCATTTTTAAAAGTCAGCGGAATTCCGAGAACACTGGAAGAGTTCCGAAGCATTTTTAAACTTCAGCGGAATTTGGAGAACAATCGAAGAGTTCCGAAGCATTTTTAAAAGTCAGCGGAATTCCGAGAACAATGGAAGAGTTGTGAAGCATTTTTAAAAGTCAGCGGAATTCCGAGAACAATGGAAGAGTTGTGAAGCATTTTTAAAAGTCAGCGGAATTCCGAGAAAAATGGAAGAGTTGTGAAGCATTTTTAAACGTCAGCGGAATTCCGAGAACAATGGAAGAGTTCTGAAGCCTTTTTAAATGTCAGCGGAATTCCGAGAACAATGGAAGAGTTCCGAAGCATTTTTAAATGTCAGCGGAATTCTGAGAACAATGGAAGAGTTCCGAAGCATTTTTAAACTTCAGCAGAATTCCGAGAACAATGGAAGAGTTCCGAAGCATACTTAAACTTCAGCGGAATTGCGAGAACAATGGAAGAGTTCTGAAGCATTTTTAAAAGTCAGCGGAATACCGAGAACAATGGAAGAGTTGTGAAGCATTTTTAAACGTCAGCGGAATACCAGAACAATGGAAGAGTTCCGAAGCATTTTTAAATGTCAGCGGAATTCCGAGAACAATGGAAGAGTTCTGAAGCATTTTTAAACGTCAGCGGATTTTGAAAACAATGGAAGATTTCCGAAGCATTTTTAAACGTCAGCGGAATTCTGCGAACACTGGAAGAGTTCCGAAGCATTTTTAAACTTCAGCGGAATTTGGAGAACAATCGAAGAGTTCCGAAGCAATTTTAAAAGTCAGCGGAATTCCGAGAACAATGGAAGAGTTGTGAAGCATTTTTAAACGTCAGTGGAATTCCAAGAACAAAGGAAGAGTTCCGAAGCATTTTTAAACGTCAGCGGAATTCCGAGAACAATGGAAGAGTTCCGAAGCATACTTAAACTTCAGCGGAATTCCGAGAACAATGGAAGAGTTCAGAAGCATTTTTAAAAGTCAGCGGAATACCGAGAACAATGGAAGAGTTGTGAAGCATTTTTAAGCATCAGCGGAATTCCGAGAACAATGGAAGAGTTCCGAAGCATTTTTAAACTTCAGAAGAATTCTGAGAACAATGGAAGAGTTCCGAAGCATTCTTAAACTTCAGCAGAATTCCGAGAACAATGGAAGAGTTTCGAAGCATTTTTAAAAGTCAGCGGAATTAGGAGAACAATAGAAGAGTTGTGAAGCAATTTTAAGCGTCAGCGGAATTCCGAGAACAATGGAAGAGTTCCGAAGCATTTTTAAACGTCAGCGGAATTCCGAGAACAATGGAAGAGTTCTGAAGCATTTTTAAAAGTCAGCGGAATTCTGAGAACAATAGAAGAGTTGTGAAGCATTTTTAGGCGTCAGCGGAATTCCGAGAACAATGGAAGAATTCCGAAGCATTTTTAAACTTCAAAACTTAAGCGGAATTCCGAGAACAATGGAAGAGTTCCGAAGCATTTTTAAAAGTCAGCGGAATTCCGAGAACAATGGAAGAGTTCCGAAGCATTTTTAAAAGTCAGCAGAATTCCGAGAACAATAGAAGGGTACCAAAGCATGTTTAAACTTCAGCGGAATTCTGAGAACAATGTAAGCGTTCCGAAGCATTTTTAAACTTCACCGCAATTCCGAGAACAATGGAAGAGTTCCGAAGCATTTTTAAACGTCAGCGGAATTCCGAGAACAATGGAAGAGTTCTGAAGCATTTTTAAACGTCAGCGGATTTTGAAAACAATGGAAGATTTCCGAAGCATTTTTAAACGTCAGCGGAATTCTGCAAACACTGGAAGAGTTCCGAAGCATTTTTAAACTTCAGCGGAATTTGGAGAACAATCGAAGAGTTCCGAAGCAATTTTAAAAGTCAGCGGAATTCCGAGAACAATGGAAGAGTTGTGAAGCATTTTTAAACGTCAGTGGAATTCCAAGAACAAAGGAAGAGTTCCGAAGCATTTTAAACGTCAGCGGAATTCCGAGAACAATGGAAGAGTTCTGAAGACTTTTTAAATGTCAGCGGAATTCCGAGAACAATGGAAGAGTTCCGAAGCATTTTTAAATGTCAGCGAAATTCTGAGAACAATGGAAGAGTTCCGAAGCATTTTTAAACTTCAGCAGAATTCCGAGAACAATGGAAGAGTTCCGAAGCATATTTAAACTTCAGCGGAATTCCGAGAACAATGGAAGAGTTCAGAAGCATTTTTAAAAGTCAGCGGAATACCGAGAACAATGGAAGAGTTGTGAAGCATTTTTAAGCATCAGCGGAATTCCGAGAACAATGGAAGAGTTCCGAAGCATTTTTAAACTTCAGCAGAATTCCGAGAACAATGGAAGAGTTCCGAAGCATACTTAAACTTCAGCGGAATTCCGAGAACAATGGAAGAGTTCAGAAGCATTTTTAAAAGTCAGCGGAATACCGAGAACAATGGAAGAGTTGTGAAGCATTTTTAAACGTCAGCGGAATACCAAAACACTGGAAGAGTTCCGAAGCATTTTTAAACTTCAGCAGAATTCCGAGAACAATGGAAGAGTTCCGAAGCATACTTAAACTTCAGCGGAATTCCGAGAACAATGGAAGAGTTCCGAAGCAATTTTAAAAGTCAGCGGAATTCCGAGAACAATGGAAGAGTTGTGAAGCATTTTTAAACGTCAGTGGAATTCCAAGAACAAAGGAAGAGTTCCGAAGCATTTTTAAACGTCAGCAGAATTCCGAGAACAATGGAAGAGTTCTGAAGGCTTTTTAAATGTCAGCGGAATTCCGAGAACAATGGAAGAGTTCCGAAGCATTTTTAAATGTCAGCGGAATTCTGAGAACAGTGGAAGAGTTCCGAAGCATTTTTAAACTTCAGCAGAATTCCGAGAACAATGGAAGAGTTCCGAAGCATACTTAAACTTCAGCGGAATTCCGAGAACAATGGAAGAGTTCAGAAGCATTTTTAAAAGTCAGCGGAATTCCGAGAACAATGGAAGAGTTCCGAAGCATTTTTAAAAGTCAGCGGAATTCCGAGAACAATGGAAGAGTTGTGAAGCATTTTTAAGCGTCAGCGGAATTCCGAGAACAATGGAAGAGTTCCGAAGCATTTTTAAACTTCAGCAGAATTCTGAGAACAATGGAAGAGTTCCGAAGCATTCTTAAACTTCAGCGGAATTCCGAGGACAATGGAAGAGTTCCGAAGCATTTTTAAATGTCAGCGGAATTCCGAGAACAATAGAAGAGTTGTGAAGCATTTTTAAGCGTCAGCGGAATTCTGAGAACAATGGAAGAGTTCCGAAGCATTTTTAAACTTCAGCAGAATTCTGAGAACAATGGAAGAGTTCTGAAGCATTCTTAAACTTCAGCGGAATTCCGAGAACAATGGAACAGTTTTGAAGCAATTTTAAGCGTCAGCGGAATTCCGACAACAATGGAAGAGTTCCGAAGCATTTTTAAAAGTCAGCGGAATTCTGAGAACAATAGAAGAGTTGTGAAGCATTTTTAAGCGTCAGCGGAATTCCGAGAACAATGGAAGAATTCCGAAGCATTTTTAAACTTCAAAACTTCAGAAGAATTCCGAGAACAATGGAAGAGTTCTGAAGCATTTTTAAACGTCAGCGGAATTTTGAAAACAATGGAAGATTTCCGAAGCATTTTTAAACGTCAGCGGAATTCTGCAAACACTGGAAGAGTTCCGAAGCATTTTTAAACTTCAGCGGAATTTGGAGAACAATCGAAGAGTTCCGAAGCATTTTTAAAAGTCAGCGGAATTCCGAGAACACTGGAAGAGTTCCGAAGCATTTTTAAACTTCAGCGGAATTTGGAGAACAATCGAAGAGTTCCGAAGAATTTTTAAAAGTCAGCGGAATTCCGAGAACAATGGAAGAGTTGTGAAGCATTTTTAAAAGTCAGCGGAATTCCGAGAACAATGGAAGAGTTGTGAAGCATTTTTAAAAGTCAGCGGAATTCTGAGAAAAATGGAAGAGTTGTGAAGCATTTTTAAACGTCAGCGGAATTCCGAGAACAATGGAAGAGTTCTGAAGCCTTTTTAAATGTCAGCGGAATTCCGAGAACAATGGAAGAGTTCCGAAGCATTTTTAAATGTCAGCGGAATTCTGAGAACAATGGAAGAGTTCCGAAGCATTTTTAAACTTCAGCAGAATTCCGAGAACAATGGAAGAGTTCCGAAGCATACTTAAACTTCAGCGGAATTGCGAGAACAATGGAAGAGTTCTGAAGCATTTTTAAAAGTCAGCGGAATACCGAGAACAATGGAAGAGTTGTGAAGCATTTTTAAACGTCAGCGGAATACCAGAACAATGGAAGAGTTCCGAAGCATTTTTAAATGTCAGCGGAATTCCGAGAACAATGGAAGAGTTCTGAAGCATTTTTAAACGTCAGCGGATTTTGAAAACAATGGAAGATTTCCGAAGCATTTTTAAACGTCAGCGGAATTCTGCGAACACTGGAAGAGTTCCGAAGCATTTTTAAACTTCAGCGGAATTTGGAGAACAATCGAAGAGTTCCGAAGCAATTTTAAAAGTCAGCGGAATTCCGAGAACAATGGAAGAGTTGTGAAGCATTTTTAAACGTCAGTGGAATTCCAAGAACAAAGGAAGAGTTCCGAAGCATTTTTAAACGTCAGCGGAATTCCGAGAACAATGGAAGAGTTCTGAAGGCTTTTTAAATGTCAGCGGAATTCCGAGAACACTGGAAGAGTTCCGAAGCATTTTTAAAAGTCAGCGAAATTCTGAGAACAATGGAAGAGTTCCGAAGCATTTTTAAACTTCAGCAGAATTCCGAGAACAATGGAAGAGTTCCGAAGCATACTTAAACTTCAGCGGAATTCCGAGAACAATGGAAGAGTTCAGAAGCATTTTTAAAAGTCAGCGGAATACCGAGAACAATGGAAGAGTTGTGAAGCATTTTTAAGCATCAGCGGAATTCCGAGAACAATGGAAGAGTTCCGAAGCATTTTTAAACTTCAGAAGAATTCTGAGAACAATGGAAGAGTTCCGAAGCATTCTTAAACTTCAGCAGAATTCCGAGAACAATGGAAGAGTTTCGAAGCATTTTTAAAAGTCAGCGGAATTAGGAGAACAATAGAAGAGTTGTGAAGCAATTTTAAGCGTCAGCGGAATTCCGAGAACAATGGAAGAGTTCCGAAGCATTTTTAAACGTCAGCGGAATTCCGAGAACAATGGAAGAGTTCTGAATCATTTTTAAAAGTCAGCGGAATTCTGAGAACAATAGAAGAGTTGTGAAGCATTTTTAGGCGTCAGCGGAATTCCGAGAACAATGGAAGAATTCCGAAGCATTTTTAAACTTCAAAACTTAAGCGGAATTCCGAGAACAATGGAAGAGTTCCGAAGCATTTTTAAAAGTCAGCGGAATTCCGAGAACAATGGAAGAGTTCCGAAGCATTTTTAAAAGTCAGCAGAATTCCGAGAACAATAGAAGGGTACCAAAGCATGTTTAAACTTCAGCGGAATTCTGAGAACAATGTAAGCGTTCCGAAGCATTTTTAAACTTCACCGCAATTCCGAGAACAATGGAAGAGTTCCGAAGCATTTTTAAACGTCAGCGGAATTCCGAGAACAATGGAAGAGTTCTGAAGCATTTTTAAACGTCAGCGGATTTTGAAAACAATGGAAGATTTCCGAAGCATTTTTAAACGTCAGCGGAATTCTGCAAACACTGGAAGAGTTCCGAAGCATTTTAAAACTTCAGCGGAATTTGGAGAACAATCGAAGAGTTCCGAAGCAATTTTAAAAGTCAGCGGAATTCCGAGAACAATGGAAGAGTTGTGAAGCATTTTTAAACGTCAGTGGAATTCCAAGAACAAAGGAAGAGTTCCGAAGCATTTTAAACGTCAGCGGAATTCCGAGAACAATGGAAGAGTTCTGAAGACTTTTTAAATGTCAGCGGAATTCCGAGAACAATGGAAGAGTTCCGAAGCATTTTTAAATGTCAGCGAAATTCTGAGAACAATGGAAGAGTTCCGAAGCATTTTTAAACTTCAGCAGAATTCCGAGAACAATGGAAGAGTTCCGAAGCATACTTAAACTTCAGCGGAATTCCGAGAACAATGGAAGAGTTCAGAAGCATTTTTAAAAGTCAGCGGAATACCGAGAACAATGGAAGAGTTGTGAAGCATTTTTAAGCATCAGCGGAATTCCGAGAACAATGGAAGAGTTCCGAAGCATTTTTAAACTTCAGCAGAATTCCGAGAACAATGGAAGAGTTCCGAAGCATACTTAAACTTCAGCGGAATTCCGAGAACAATGGAAGAGTTCAGAAGCATTTTTAAAAGTCAGCGGAATACCGAGAACAATGGAAGAGTTGTGAAGCATTTTTAAACGTCAGCGGAATACCAAAACAATGGAAGAGTTCCGAAGCATTTTTAAAAGTCAGCGGAATTCCGAGAACAATGGAAGAGTTCTGAAGCATTTTTAAACGTCAGCGGATTTTGAAAACAATGGAAGATTTCGGAAGCATTTTTAAACGTCAGCGGAATTCTGCAAACACTGGAAGAGTTCCGAAGCATTTTTAAACTTCAGCGGAATTTGGAGAACAATCGAAGAGTTCCGAAGCAATTTTTAAAAGTCAGCGGAATTCCGAGAACAATGGAAGAGTTGTGAAGCATTTTTAAACGTCAGTGGAATTCCAAGAACAAAGGAAGAGTTCCGAAGCATTTTTAAACGTCAGCGGAATTCCGAGAACAATGGAAGAGTTCTGAAGGCTTTTTAAATGTCAGCGGAATTCCGAGAACAATGGAAGAGTTCCGAAGCATTTTTAAATGTCAGCGGAATTCTGAGAACAATGGAAGAGTTCCGAAGCATTTTTAAACTTCAGCAGAATTCCGCGAACAATGGAAGAGTTCCGAAGCATACTTAAACTTCAGCAGAATTCTGAGAACAGTGGAAGAGTTCCGAAGCATTCTTAAACTTCAGCGGAATTCCGAGGACAATGGAAGAGTTCCGAAGCATTTTTAAATGTCAGCGGAATTCCGAGAACAATAGAAGAGTTGTGAAGCATTTTTAAGCGTCAGCGGAATTCTGAGAACAATGGAAGAGTTCCGAAGCATTTTTAAACTTCAGCAGAATTCTGAGAACAATGGAAGAGTTCTGAAGCATTCTTAAACTTCAGCGGAATTCCGAGAACAATGGAACAGTTTTGAAGCAATTTTAAGCGTCAGCGGAATTCCGACAACAATGGAAGAGTTCCGAAGCATTTTTAAAAGTCAGCGGAATTCTGAGAACAATAGAAGAGTTGTGAAGCATTTTTAAGCGTCAGCGGAATTCCGAGAACAATGGAAGAATTCCGAAGCATTTTTAAACTTCAAAACTTCAGAAGAATTCCGAGAACAATGGAAGAGTTCTGAAGCATTTTTAAACGTCAGCGGAATTTTGAAAACAATGGAAGATTTCCGAAGCATTTTTAAACGTCAGCGGAATTCTGAGAACAATGGAAGAGTTCCGAAGCATTTTTAAAAGTCAGCGGAATTCCGAGAACAATGGAAGAGTTGTGAAGCATTTTTAAAAGTCAGCGGAATTCCGAGAACAATGGAAGAGTTGTGAAGCATTTTTAAAAGACAGCGGAATTCCGAGAAAAGTGGAAGAGTTGTGAAGCATTTTTAAACGTCAGCGGAATTCCGAGAACAATGGAAGAGTTCTGAAGCATTTTTAAACTTCAGCAGAATTCTGAGAACAATGGAAGAGTTCCGAAGCATACTTAAACTTCAGCGGAATTCCGAGAACAATGGAAGAGTTCTGAAGCATTTTTAAAAGTCAGCGTAATTCTGAGAACAATAGAAGAGTTGTGAAGCATTTTTAAGCGTCAGCGGAATTCCGAGAACAATGGAAGAATTCCGAAGCATTTTTAAACTTCAAAACTTCAGCAGAATTCCGAGAACAATGGAAGAGTTCCGAAGCATTTTTAAAAGTCAGCGGAATTCCGAGAACAATGGAAGAGTTCCGAAGCATTTTTAAATGTCAGCGGAATTCTGAGAACAATGGAAGAGTTCCGAAGCATTTTTAAACTTCAGCAGAATTCCGCGAACAATGGAAGAGTTCCGAAGCATACTTAAACTTCAGCAGAATTCTGAGAACAATGGAAGAGTTCCGAAGCATTCTTAAACTTCAGCGGAATTCCGAGGACAATGGAAGAGTTCCGAAGAATTTTTAAATGTCAGCGGAATTCCGAGAACAATAGAAGAGTTGTGAAGCATTTTTAAGCGTCAGCGGAATTCTGAGAACAATGGAAGAGTTCCGAAGCATTTTTAAACTTCAGCAGAATTCTGAGAACAATGGAAGAGTTCTGAAGCATTCTTAAACTTCAGCGTAATTCCGAGAACAATGGAACAGTTTTGAAGCAATTTTAAGCGTCAGCGGAATTCCGACAACAATGGAAGAGTTCCGAAGCATTTTTAAAAGTCAGCGGAATTCTGAGAACAATAGAAGAGTTGTGAAGCATTTTTAAGCGTCAGCGGAATTCCGAGAACAATGGAACAATTCCGAAGCATTTTTAAACTTCAAAACTTCAGAAGAATTCCGAGAACAATGGAAGAGTTCTGAAGCATTTTTAAACGTCAGCGGAATTTTGAAAACAATGGAAGATTTCCGAAGCATTTTTAAACGTCAGCGGAATTCTGAGAACAATGGAAGAGTTCCGAAGCATTTTTAAAAGTCAGCGGAATTCCGAGAACAATGGAAGAGTTGTGAAGCATTTTTAAAAGTCAGCGGAATTCCGAGAACAATGGAAGAGTTGTGAAGCATTTTTAAAAGACAGCGGAATTCCGAGAAAAATGGAAGAGTTGTGAAGCATTTTTAAACGTCAGCGGAATTCCGAGAACAATGGAAGAGTTCTGAAGCCTTTTTAAATGTCAGCGGAATTCCGAGAACAATGGAAGAGTTCCGAAGCATTTTTAAATGTCAGCGGAATTCTGAGTACAATGGAAGAGTTCCGAAGCATTTTTAAACTTCAGCAGAATTCCGAGAACAATGGAAGAGTTCCGAAGCATACTTAAACTTCAGCGGAATTGCGAGAACAATGGAAGAGTTCTGAAGCATTTTTAAAAGTCAGCGGAATACCGAGAACAAAGGAAGAGTTGTGAAGCATTTTTAAACGTCAGCGGAATACCAGAACAATGGAAGAGTTCCGAAGCATTTTTAAACGTCAGCGGAATTCCGAGAACAATGGAAGAGTTCTGAAGCATTTTTAAACGTCAGCGGATTTTGAAAACAATGGAAGATTTCCGAAGCATTTTTAAACGTCAGCGGAATTCTGCAAACACTGGAAGAGTTCCGAAGCATTTTTAAACTTCAGCGGAATTTGGAGAACAATCGAAGAGTTCCGAAGCAATTTTAAAAGTCAGCGGAATTCCGAGAACAATGGAAGAGTTGTGAAGCATTTTTAAACGTCAGTGGAATTCCAAGAACAAAGGAAGAGTTCCGAAGCATTTTAAACGTCAGCGGAATTCCGAGAACAATGGAAGAGTTCTGAAGACTTTTTAAATGTCAGCGGAATTCCGAGAACAATGGAAGAGTTCCGAAGCATTTTTAAATGTCAGCGAAATTCTGAGAACAATGGAAGAGTTCCGAAGCATTTTTAAACTTCAGCAGAATTCCGAGAACAATGGAAGAGTTCCGAAGCATACTTAAACTTCAGCGGAATTCCGAGAACAATGGAAGAGTTCAGAAGCATTTTTAAAAGTCAGCGGAATACCGAGAACAATGGAAGAGTTGTGAAGCATTTTTAAGCATCAGCGGAATTCCGAGAACAATGGAAGAGTTCCGAAGCATTTTTAAACTTCAGCAGAATTCCGAGAACAATGGAAGAGTTCCGAAGCATACTTAAACTTCAGCGGAATTCCGAGAACAATGGAAGAGTTCAGAAGCATTTTTAAAAGTCAGCGGAATACCGAGAACAATGGAAGAGTTGTGAAGCATTTTTAAACGTCAGCGGAATACCAAAACAATGGAAGAGTTCCGAAGCATTTTTAAAAGTCAGCGGAATTCCGAGAACAATGGAAGAGTTCTGAAGCATTTTTAAACGTCAGCGGATTTTGAAAACAATGGAAGATTTCGGAAGCATTTTTAAACGTCAGCGGAATTCTGCAAACACTGGAAGAGTTCCGAAGCATTTTTAAACTTCAGCGGAATTTGGAGAACAATCGAAGAGTTCCGAAGCAATTTTAAAAGTCAGCGGAATTCCGAGAACAATGGAAGAGTTGTGAAGCATTTTTAAACGTCAGTGGAATTCCAAGAACAAAGGAAGAGTTCCGAAGCATTTTTAAACGTCAGCGGAATTCCGAGAACAATGGAAGAGTTCTGAAGGCTTTTTAAATGTCAGCGGAATTCCGAGAACAATGGAAGAGTTCCGAAGCATTTTTAAATGTCAGCGGAATTCTGAGAACAATGGAAGAGTTCCGAAGCATTTTTAAACTTCAGCAGAATTCCGCGAACAATGGAAGAGTTCCGAAGCATACTTAAACTTCAGCAGAATTCTGAGAACAGTGGAAGAGTTCCGAAGCATTCTTAAACTTCAGCGGAATTCCGAGGACAATGGAAGAGTTCCGAAGCATTTTTAAATGTCAGCGGAATTCCGAGAACAATAGAAGAGTTGTGAAGCATTTTTAAGCGTCAGCGGAATTCTGAGAACAATGGAAGAGTTCCGAAGCATTTTTAAACTTCAGCAGAATTCTGAGAACAATGGAAGAGTTCTGAAGCATTCTTAAACTTCAGCGGAATTCCGAGAACAATGGAACAGTTTTGAAGCAATTTTAAGCGTCAGCGGAATTCCGACAACAATGGAAGAGTTCCGAAGCATTTTTAAAAGTCAGCGGAATTCTGAGAACAATAGAAGAGTTGTGAAGCATTTTTAAGCGTCAGCGGAATTCCGAGAACAATGGAAGAATTCCGAAGCATTTTTAAACTTCAAAACTTCAGAAGAATTCCGAGAACAATGGAAGAGTTCTGAAGCATTTTTAAACGTCAGCGGAATTTTGAAAACAATGGAAGATTTCCGAAGCATTTTTAAACGTCAGCGGAATTCTGAGAACAATGGAAGAGTTCCGAAGCATTTTTAAAAGTCAGCGGAATTCCGAGAACAATGGAAGAGTTGTGAAGCATTTTTAAAAGTCAGCGGAATTCCGAGAACAATGGAAGAGTTGTGAAGCATTTTTAAAAGACAGCGGAATTCCGAGAAAAGTGGAAGAGTTGTGAAGCATTTTTAAACATCAGCGGAATTCCGAGAACAATGGAAGAGTTCTGAAGCATTTTTAAACTTCAGCAGAATTCTGAGAACAATGGAAGAGTTCCGAAGCATTCTTAAACTTCAGCGGAATTCCGAGAACAATGGAAGAGTTTCGAAGCATTTTTAAAAGTCAGCGGAATTCCGAGAACAATAGAAGAGTTGTGAAGCAATTTTAAGCGTCAGCGGAATTCCGAGAACAATGGAAGTGTTCCGAATCATTTTTAAACATCAGCGGAATTCCGAGAACAAAGGAAGAGTTCCGAAGCATTCTTAAACTTCAGCAGAATTCCGAGAACAATAGAAGTGTACCAAAGCATGTTTAAACTTCAGCGGAATTCTGAGAACAATGTAAGCGTTCCGAAGGATTTTTAAACTTCACCGCAATTCCGAGAACAATGGAAGAGTTCCGAAGCATTTTTAAACGTCAGCGGAATTCCGAGAACAATGGAAGAGTTCTGAAGCATTTTTAAACGTCAGCAGAATTTTGAAAACAATGGAAGATTTCCGAAGCATTTTTAAACGTCAGCGGAATTCTGCGAACACTGGAAGAGTTCCGAAGCATTTTTAAACTTCAACGGAATTCCGAGAACAATGGAAGAGTTGTGAAGCATTTTTAAAAGACAGCGGAATTCCGAGAACAATAGAAGAGTTGTGAAGCAATTTTAAGCGTCAGCGGAATTCCGAGAACAATGGAAGTGTTCCGAAGCATTTTTAAACGTCAGCGGAATTCCAAGAACAATGGAAGAGTTCTGAAGCATTTTTAAAAGTCAGCGGAATTCTGAGAACAATAGAAGAGTTGTGAAGCATTTTTAAGCGTCAGCGGAATTCCGAGAACAATGGAAGAATTCCGAAGCATTTTTAAACTTCAAAACTTCAGCAGAATTCCGAGAACAATGGAAGAGTTCCGAAGCATTCTTAAACTTCAGCGGAATTCCGAGAACAATGGAAGAGTTCCGAAGCATTTTTAAAAGTCAGCAGAATTCCGAGAACAATGGAAGAGTTCCGAAGCATTTTTAAATGTCAGCGGAATTCTGAGAACAATGGAAGAGTTCCGAAGCATTTTTAAACTTCAGCAGAATTCCGCGAACAATGGAAGAGTTCCGAAGCATACTTAAACTTAAGCAGAATTCTGAGAACAATGGAAGAGTTCCGAAGCATTTTTAAACTTCAGCAGAATTCTGAGAACAATGGAAGAGTTCTGAAGCATTCTTAAACTTCAGCGTAATTCCGAGAACAATGGAACAGTTTTGAAGCAATTTTAAGCGTCAGCGGAATTCCGACAACAATGGAAGAGTTCCGAAGCATTTTTAAAAGTCAGCGGAATTCTGAGAACAATAGAAGAGTTGTGAAGCATTTTTAAGCGTCAGCGGAATTCCGAGAACAATGGAACAATTCCGAAGCATTTTTAAACTTCAAAACTTCAGAAGAATTCCGAGAACAATGGAAGAGTTCTGAAGCATTTTTAAACGTCAGCGGAATTTTGAAAACAATGGAAGATTTCCGAAGCATTTTTAAACGTCAGCGGAATTCTGAGAACAATGGAAGAGTTCCGAAGCATTTTTAAAAGTCAGCGGAATTCCGAGAACAATGGAAGAGTTGTGAAGCATTTTTAAAAGTCAGCGGAATTCCGAGAACAATGGAAGAGTTGTGAAGCATTTTTAAAAGACAGCGGAATTCCGAGAAAAATGGAAGAGTTGTGAAGCATTTTTAAACGTCAGCGGAATTCCGAGAACAATGGAAGAGTTCTGAAGCCTTTTTAAATGTCAGCGGAATTCCGAGAACAATGGAAGAGTTCCGAAGCATTTTTAAATGTCAGCGGAATTCTGAGTACAATGGAAGAGTTCCGAAGCATTTTTAAACTTCAGCAGAATTCCGAGAACAATGGAAGAGTTCCGAAGCATACTTAAACTTCAGCGGAATTGCGAGAACAATGGAAGAGTTCTGAAGCATTTTTAAAAGTCAGCGGAATACCGAGAACAAAGGAAGAGTTGTGAAGCATTTTTAAACGTCAGCGGAATACCAGAACAATGGAAGAGTTCCGAAGCATTTTTAAATGTCAGCGGAATTCCGAGAACAATGGAAGAGTTCTGAAGCAATTTTAAACGTCAGCGGATTTTGAAAACAATGGAAGATTTCCGAAGCATTTTTAAACGTCAGCGGAATTCTGCGAACACTGGAAGAGTTCCGAAGCATTTTTAAACTTCAGCGGAATTTGGAGAACAATCGAAGAGTTCCGAAGCAATTTTAAAAGTCAGCGGAATTCCGAGAACAATGGAAGAGTTGTGAAGCATTTTAAAACGTCAGTGGAATTCCAAGAACAAAGGAAGAGTTCCGAAGCATTTTTAAACGTCAGCGGAATTCCGAGAACAATGGAAGAGTTCTGAAGGCTTTTTAAATGTCAGCGGAATTCCGAGAACAATGGAAGAGTTCCGAAGCATTTTTAAATGTCAGCGGAATTCTGAGAACAATGGAAGAGTTCCGAAGCATTTTTAAACTTCAGCAGAATTCCGAGAACAATGGAAGAGTTCCGAAGCATACTTAAACTTCAGCGGAATTCCGAGAACAATGGAAGAGTTCAGAAGCATTTTTAAAAGTCAGCGGAATACCGAGAACAATGGAAGAGTTGTGAAGCATTTTTAAGCATCAGCGGAATTCCGAGAACAATGGAAGAGTTCCGAAGCATTTTTAAACTTCAGAAGAATTCTGAGAACAATGGAAGAGTTCCGAAGCATTCTTAAACTTCAGCAGAATTCCGAGAACAATGGAAGAGTTTCGAAGCATTTTTAAAAGTCAGCGGAATTCTGAGAACAATAGAAGAGTTGTGAAGCATTTTTAAGCGTCAGCGGAATTCCGAGAACAATGGAACAATTCCGAAGCATTTTTAAACTTCAAAACTTCAGAAGAATTCCGAGAACAATGGAAGAGTTCTGAAGCATTTTTAAACATCAGCGGAATTTTGAAAACAATGGAAGATTTCCGAAGCATTTTTAAACGTCAGCGGAATTCTGAGAACAATGGAAGAGTTCCGAAGCATTTTTAAAAGTCAGCGGAATTCCGAGAACAATGGAAGAGTTGTGAAGCATTTTTAAAAGTCAGCGGAATTCCGAGAACAATGGAAGAGTTGTGAAGCATTTTTAAAAGACAGCGGAATTCCGAGAAAAATGGAAGAGTTGTGAAGCATTTTTAAAAGACAGCGGAATTCCGAGAACAATAGAAGAGTTGTGAAGCAATTTTAAGCGTCAGCGGAATTCCGAGAACAATGGAAGTGTTCCGAAGCATTTTTAAACGTCAGCGGAATTCCAAGAACAATGGAAGAGTTCTGAAGCATTTTTAAAAGTCAGCGGAATTCTGAGAACAATAGAAGAGTTGTGAAGCATTTTTAAGCGTCAGCGGAATTCCGAGAACAATGGAAGAATTCCGAAGCATTTTTAAACTTCAAAACTTCAGCAGAATTCCGAGAACAATGGAAGAGTTCCGAAGCATTCTTAAACTTCAGCGGAATTCCGAGAACAATGGAAGAGTTCCGAAGCATTTTTAAAAGTCAGCGGAATTCCGAGAACAATGGAAGAGTTCCGAAGCATTTTTAAATGTCCGCGGAATTCTGAGAACAATGGAAGAGTTCCGAAGCATTTTTAAACTTCAGCAGAATTCCGCGAACAATGGAAGAGTTCCGAAGCATACTTAAACTTCAGCAGAATTCTGAGAACAATGGAAGAGTTCCGAAGCATTCTTAAACTTCAGCGGAATTCCGAGGACAATGGAAGAGTTCCGAAGAATTTTTAAATGTCAGCGGAATTCCGAGAAAAATAGAAGAGTTGTGAAGCATTTTTAAACTTCAGCAGAATTCCGAGAACAATGGAAGAGTTCCGAAGCATACTTAAACTTCAGCGGAATTGCGAGAACAATGGAAGAGTTCTGAAGCATTTTTAAAAGTCAGCGGAATACCGAGAACAAAGGAAGAGTTGTGAAGCATTTTTAAACGTCAGCGGAATACCAGAACAATGGAAGAGTTCCGAAGCATTTTTAAACGTCAGCAGAATTCCGAGAACAATGGAAGAGTTCTGAAGCATTTTTAAACGTCAGCGGATTTTGAAAACAATGGAAGATTTCCGAAGCATTTTTAAACGTCAGCGGAATTCTGCAAACACTGGAAGAGTTCCGAAGCATTTTTAAACTTCAGCGGAATTTGGAGAACAATCGAAGAGTTCCGAAGCAATTTTAAAAGTCAGCGGAATTCCGACAACAATGGAAGAGTTGTGAAGCATTTTTAAACGTCAGTGGAATTCCAAGAACAAAGGAAGAGTTCCGAAGCATTTTAAACGTCAGCGGAATTCCGAGAACAATGGAAGAGTTCTGAAGACTTTTTAAATGTCAGCGGAATTCCGAGAACAATGGAAGAGTTCCGAAGCATTTTTAAATGTCAGCGAAATTCTGAGAACAATGGAAGTGTTCCGAAGCATTTTTAAACTTCAGCAGAATTCCGAGAACAATGGAAGAGTTCCGAAGCATACTTAAACTTCAGCGGAATTCCGAGAACAATGGAAGAGTTCAGAAGCATTTTTAAAAGTCAGCGGAATACCGAGAACAATGGAAGAGTTGTGAAGCATTTTTAAGCATCAGCGGAATTCCGAGAACAATGGAAGAGTTCCGAAGCATTTTTAAACTTCAGCAGAATTCCGAGAACAATGGAAGAGTTCCGAAGCATACTTAAACTTCAGCGGAATTCCGAGAACAATGGAAGAGTTCAGAAGCATTTTTAAAAGTCAGCGGAATACCGAGAACAATGGAAGAGTTGTGAAGCATTTTTAAACGTCAGCGGAATACCAAAACAATGGAAGAGTTCCGAAGCATTTTTAAAAGTCAGCGGAATTCTGAGTACAATGGAAGAGTTCCGAAGCATTTTTAAACTTCAGCAGAATTCCGAGAACAATGGAAGAGTTCCGAAGCATACTTAAACTTCAGCGGAATTGCGAGAACAATGGAAGAGTTCTGAAGCATTTTTAAAAGTCAGCGGAATACCGAGAACAAAGGAAGAGTTGTGAAGCATTTTTAAACGTCAGCGGAATACCAGAACAATGGAAGAGTTCCGAAGCATTTTTAAACGTCAGCGGAATTCCGAGAACAATGGAAGAGTTCTGAAGCATTTTTAAACGTCAGCGGATTTTGAAAACAATGGAAGATTTCCGAAGCATTTTTAAACGTCAGCGGAATTCTGCAAACACTGGAAGAGTTCCGAAGCATTTTTAAACTTCAGCGGAATTTGGAGAACAATCGAAGAGTTCCGAAGCAATTTTAAAAGTCAGCGGAATTCCGAGAACAATGGAAGAGTTGTGAAGCATTTTTAAACGTCAGTGGAATTCCAAGAACAAAGGAAGAGTTCCGAAGCATTTTAAACGTCAGCGGAATTCCGAGAACAATGGAAGAGTTCTGAAGACTTTTTAAATGTCAGCGGAATTCCGAGAACAATGGAAGAGTTCCGAAGCATTTTTAAATGTCAGCGAAATTCTGAGAACAATGGAAGAGTTCCGAAGCATTTTTAAACTTCAGCAGAATTCCGAGAACAATGGAAGAGTTCCGAAGCATACTTAAACTTCAGCGGAATTCCGAGAACAATGGAAGAGTTCAGAAGCATTTTTAAAAGTCAGCGGAATACCGAGAACAATGGAAGAGTTGTGAAGCATTTTTAAGCATCAGCGGAATTCCGAGAACAATGGAAGAGTTCCGAAGCATTTTTAAACTTCAGCAGAATTCCGAGAACAATGGAAGAGTTCCGAAGCATACTTAAACTTCAGCGGAATTCCGAGAACAATGGAAGAGTTCAGAAGCATTTTTAAAAGTCAGCGGAATACCGAGAACAATGGAAGAGTTGTGAAGCATTTTTAAACGTCAGCGGAATACCAAAACAATGGAAGAGTTCCGAAGCATTTTTAAAAGTCAGCGGAATTCCGAGAACAATGGAAGAGTTCTGAAGCATTTTTAAACGTCAGCGGATTTTGAAAACAATGGAAGATTTCGGAAGCATTTTTAAACGTCAGCGGAATTCTGCAAACACTGGAAGAGTTCCGAAGCATTTTTAAACTTCAGCGGAATTTGGAGAACAGTGGAAGAGTTCCGAAGCATTCTTAAACTTCAGCGGAATTCCGAGGACAATGGAAGAGTTCCGAAGCATTTTTAAATGTCAGCGGAATTCCGAGAACAATAGAAGAGTTGTGAAGCATTTTTAAGCGTCAGCGGAATTCTGAGAACAATGGAAGAGTTCCGAAGCATTTTTAAACTTCAGCAGAATTCTGAGAACAATGGAAGAGTTCTGAAGCATTCTTAAACTTCAGCGGAATTCCGAGAACAATGGAACAGTTTTGAAGCAATTTTAAGCGTCAGCGGAATTCCGACAACAATGGAAGAGTTCCGAAGCATTTTTAAAAGTCAGCGGAATTCTGAGAACAATAGAAGAGTTGTGAAGCATTTTTAAGCGTCAGCGGAATTCCGAGAACAATGGAAGAATTCCGAAGCATTTTTAAACTTCAAAACTTCAGAAGAATTCCGAGAACAATGGAAGAGTTCTGAAGCATTTTTAAACGTCAGCGGAATTTTGAAAACAATGGAAGATTTCCGAAGCATTTTTAAACGTCAGCGGAATTCTGAGAACATTGGAAGAGTTCCGAAGCATTTTTAAAAGTCAGCGGAATTCCGAGAACAATGGAAGAGTTGTGAAGCATTTTTAAAAGTCAGCGGAATTCCGAGAACAATGGAAGAGTTGTGAAGCATTTTTAAAAGACAGCGGAATTCCGAGAAAAGTGGAAGAGTTGTGAAGCATTTTTAAACGTCAGCGGAATTCCGAGAACAATGGAAGAGTTCTGAAGCATTTTTAAACTTCAGCAGAATTCTGAGAACAATGGAAGAGTTCCGAAGCATTCTTAAACTTCAGCGGAATTCCGAGAACAATGGAAGAGTTTCGAAGCATTTTTAAAAGTCAGCGGAATTCCGAGAACAATAGAAGAGTTGTGAAGCAATTTTAAGCGTCAGCGGAATTCCGAGAACAATGGAAGTGTTCCGAATCATTTTTAAACATCAGCGGAATTCCGAGAACAAAGGAAGAGTTCCGAAGCATTCTTAAACTTCAGCAGAATTCCGAGAACAATAGAAGTGTACCAAAGCATGTTTAAACTTCAGCGGAATTCTGAGAACAATGTAAGCGTTCCGAAGGATTTTTAAACTTCACCGCAATTCCGAGAACAATGGAAGAGTTCCGAAGCATTTTTAAACGTCAGCGGAATTCCGAGAACAATGGAAGAGTTCTGAAGCATTTTTAAACGTCAGCAGAATTTTGAAAACAATGGAAGATTTCCGAAGCATTTTTAAACGTCAGCGGAATTCTGCGAACACTGGAAGAGTTCCGAAGCATTCTTAAACTTCAGCGGAATTCCGAGAACAATGGAAGAGTTCCGAAGCATTTTTAAAAGTCAGCGGAATTCCGAGAACAATGGAAGAGTTCCGAAGCATTTTTAAATGTCAGCGGAATTCTGAGAACAATGGAAGAGTTCCGAAGCATTTTTAAACTTCAGCAGAATTCCGCGAACAATGGAAGAGTTCCGAAGCATTTTTAAAAGTCAGCGGAATTCCGAGAACAATGGAAGAGTTCCGAAGCATTTTTAAATGTCAGCGGAATTCTGAGAACAATGGAACAATTCCGAAGCATTTTTAAACTTCAAAACTTCAGAAGAATTCCGAGAACAATGGAAGAGTTCTGAAGCATTTTTAAACGTCAGCGGAATTTTGAAAACAATGGAAGATTTCCGAAGCATACTTAAACTTCAGCGGAATTGCGAGAACAATGGAAGAGTTCTGAAGCATTTTTAAAAGTCAGCGGAATACCGAGAACAAAGGAAGAGTTGTGAAGCATTTTTAAACGTCAGCGGAATACCAGAACAATGGAAGAGTTCCGAAGCATTTTTAAATGTCAGCGGAATTCCGAGAACAATGGAAGAGTTCTGAAGCAATTTTAAACGTCAGCGGATTTTGAAAACAATGGAAGATTTCCGAAGCATTTTTAAACGTCAGCGGAATTCTGGGAACACTGGAAGAGTTCCGAAGCATTTTTAAACTTCAGCGGAATTTGGAGAACAATCGAAGAGTTCCGAAGCAAATTTAAAAGTCAGCGGAATTCCGAGAACAATGGAAGAGTTGTGAAGCATTTTAAAACATCAGTGGAATTCCAAGAACAAAGGAAGAGTTCCGAAGCATTTTTAAACGTCAGCGGAATTCCGAGAACAATGGAAGAGTTCTGAAGGCTTTTTAAATGTCAGCGGAATTCCGAGAACAATGGAAGAGTTCCGAAGCATTTTTAAATGTCAGCGGAATTCTGAGAACAATGGAAGAGTTCCGAAGCATTTTTAAACTTCAGCAGAATTCCGAGAACAATGGAAGAGTTCCGAAGCATGCTTAAACTTCAGCGGAATTCCGAGAACAATGGAAGAGTTCAGAAGCATTTTTAAAAGTCAGCGGAATACCGAGAACAATGGAAGAGTTGTGAAGCATTTTTAAGCATCAGCGGAATTCCGAGAACAATGGAAGAGTTCCGAAGCATTTTTAAACTTCAGAAGAATTCTGAGAACAATGGAAGAGTTCCGAAGCATTCTTAAACTTCAGCAGAATTCCGAGAACAATGGAAGAGTTTCGAAGCATTTTTAAAAGTCAGCGGAATTCTGAGAACAATAGAAGAGTTGTGAAGCATTTTTAAGCGTCAGCGGAATTCCGAGAACAATGGAACAATTCCGAAGCATTTTTAAACTTCAAAACTTCAGAAGGATTCCGAGAACAATGGAAGAGTTCTGAAGCATTTTTAAACGTCAGCGGAATTTTGAAAACAATGGAAGATTTCCGAAGCATTTTTAAACGTCAGCGGAATTCTGAGAACAATGGAAGAGTTCCGAAGCATTTTTAAAAGTCAGCGGAATTCCGAGAACAATGGAAGAGTTGTGAAGCATTTTTAAAAGTCAGCGGAATTCCGAGAACAATGGAAGAGTTGTGAAGCATTTTTAAAAGACAGCGGAATTCCGAGAAAAATGGAAGAGTTGTGAAGCATTTTTAAAAGACAGCGGAATTCCGAGAACAATAGAAGAGTTGTGAAGCAATTTTAAGCGTCAGCGGAATTCCGAGAACAATGGAAGTGTTCCGAAGCATTTTTAAACGTCAGCGGAATTCCAAGAACAATGGAAGAGTTCTGAAGCATTTTTAAAAGTCAGCGGAATTCTGAGAACAATAGAAGAGTTGTGAAGCATTTTTAAGCGTCAGCGGAATTCCGAGAACAATGGAAGAATTCCGAAGCATTTTTAAACTTCAAAACTTCAGCAGAATTCCGAGAACAATGGAAGAGTTCCGAAGCATTCTTAAACTTCAGCGGAATTCCGAGAACAATGGAAGAGTTCCGAAGCATTTTTAAAAGTCAGCGGAATTCCGAGAACAATGGAAGAGTTCCGAAGCATTTTTAAATGTCAGCGGAATTCTGAGAACAATGGAAGAGTTCCGAAGCATTTTTAAACTTCAGCAGAATTCCGCGAACAATGGAAGAGTTCCGAAGCATACTTAAACTTCAGCAGAATTCTGAGAACAATGGAAGAGTTCCGAAGCATTCTTAAACTTCAGCGGAATTCCGAGGACAATGGAAGAGTTCCGAAGAATTTTTAAATGTCAGCGGAATTCCGAGAACAATAGAAGAGTTGTGAAGCATTTTTAAGCGTCAGCGGAATTCTGAGAACAATGGAAGAGTTCCGAAGCATTTTTAAACTTCAGCAGAATTCTGAGAACAATGGAAGAGTTCTGAAGCATTCTTAAACTTCAGCGTAATTCCGAGAACAATGGAACAGTTTTGAAGCAATTTTAAGCGTCAGCGGAATTCCGACAACAATGGAAGAGTTCCGAAGCATTTTTAAAAGTCAGCGGAATTCTGAGAACAATAGAAGAGTTGTGAAGCATTTTTAAGCGTCAGCGGAATTCCGAGAACAATGGAACAATTCCGAAGCATTTTTAAACTTCAAAACTTCAGAAGAATTCCGAGAACAATGGAAGAGTTCTGAAGCATTTTTAAACGTCAGCGGAATTTTGAAAACAATGGAAGATTTCCGAAGCATTTTTAAACGTCAGCGGAATTCTGAGAACAATGGAAGAGTTCCGAAGCATTTTTAAAAGTCAGCGGAATTCCGAGAACAATGGAAGAGTTGTGAAGCATTTTTAAAAGTCAGCGGAATTCCGAGAACAATGGAAGAGTTGTGAAGCATTTTTAAAAGACAGCGGAATTCCGAGAAAAATGGAAGAGTTGTGAAGCATTTTTAAACGTCAGCGGAATTCCGAGAACAATGGAAGAGTTCTGAAGCCTTTTTAAATGTCAGCGGAATTCCGAGAACAATGGAAGAGTTCCGAAGCATTTTTAAATGTCAGCGGAATTCTGAGTACAATGGAAGAGTTCCGAAGCATTTTTAAACTTCAGCAGAATTCCGAGAACAATGGAAGAGTTCCGAAGCATACTTAAACTTCAGCGGAATTGCGAGAACAATGGAAGAGTTCTGAAGCATTTTTAAAAGTCAGCGGAATACCGAGAACAAAGGAAGAGTTGTGAAGCATTTTTAAACGTCAGCGGAATACCAGAACAATGGAAGAGTTCCGAAGCATTTTTAAATGTCAGCGGAATTCCGAGAACAATGGAAGAGTTCTGAAGCAATTTTAAACGTCAGCGGATTTTGAAAACAATGGAAGATTTCCGAAGCATTTTTAAACGTCAGCGGAATTCTGCGAACACTGGAAGAGTTCCGAAGCATTTTTAAACTTCAGCGGAATTTGGAGAACAATCGAAGAGTTCCGAAGCAATTTTAAAAGTCAGCGGAATTCCGAGAACAATGGAAGAGTTGTGAAGCATTTTTAAACGTCAGCGGAATTCCGAGAACAATGGAAGAGTTCTGAAGGCTTTTTAAATGTCAGCGGAATTCCGAGAACAATGGAAGAGTTCCGAAGCATTTTTAAATGTCAGCGGAATTCTGAGAACAATGGAAGAGTTCCGAAGCATTTTTAAACTTCAGCAGAATTCCGAGAACAATGGAAGAGTTCCGAAGCATTTTTAAATGTCAGCGGAATTCCGAGAACAATGGAAGAGTTTCGAAGCATTTTTAAAAGTCAGCGGAATTCCGAGAACAATAGAAGAGTTGTGAAGCAATTTTAAGCGTCAGCGGAATTCCGAGAACAATGGAAGAGTTCCGAAGCATTTTTAAACGTCAGCGGAATTCCGAGAACAATGGAAGAGTTCTGAAGCATTTTTAAAAGTCAGCGGAATTCTGAGAACAATAGAAGAGTTGTGAAGCATTTTTAAGCATCAGCGGAATTCCGAGAACAATGGAAGAATTCCGAAGCATTTTTAAACTTCAAAACTTAAGCGGAATTCCGAGAACAATGGAAGAGTTCCGAAGCATTTTTAAAAGTCAGCGGAATTCCGAGAACAATGGAAGAGTTCCGAAGCATTTTTAAAAGTCAGCAGAATTCCGAGAACAATAGAAGGGTACCAAAGCATGTTTAAACTTCAGCGGAATTCTGAGAACAATGTAAGCGTTCCGAAGCATTTTTAAACTTCACCGGAATTCCGAGAACAATGGACGAGTTCCAAAGCATTTTTAAACGTCAGCGGAATTCCGAGAACAATGGAAGAGTTCTGAAGCATTTTTAAACGTCAGCGGAATTTTGAAAACAATGGAAGATTTCCGAAGCATTTTTAAACGTCAGCGGAATTCTGCGAACACTGGAAGAGTTCCGAAGCATTTTTAAACTTCAGCGGAATTTGGAGAACAATCGAAGAGTTCCGAAGCATTTTTAAAAGTCAGCAGAATTCCGAGAACAATGGAAGAGTTGTGAAGCATTTTTAAGCGTCAGCGGAATTCCGAGAACAATTGAAGAGTTCCGAAGCATTTTTAAACTTCAGCAGAATTCTGAGAACAATGGAAGAGTTCCGAAGCATTCTTAAACTTCAGCGGAATTCCGAGAACAATGGAAGAGTTTCGAAGCATTTTTAAAAGTCAGCGGAATTCCGAGAACAATAGAAGAGTTGTGAAGCAATTTTAAGCGTCAGCGGAATTCCGAGAACAATGGAAGTGTTCCGAATCATTTTTAAACATCAGCGGAATTCCGAGAACAAAGGAAGAGTTCCGAAGCATTCTTAAACTTCAGCAGAATTCCGAGAACAATAGAAGTGTACCAAAGCATGTTTAAGCTTCAGCGGAATTCTGAGAACAATGTAAGCGTTCCGAAGGATTTTTAAACTTCACCGCAATTCCGAGAACAATGGAAGAGTTCCGAAGCATTTTTAATCGTCAGCGGAATTCCGAGAACAATGGAAGAGTTCTGAAGCATTTTTAAACGTCAGCAGAATTTTGAAAACAATGGAAGATTTCCGAAGCATTTTTAAACGTCAGCGGAATTCTGCGAACACTGGAAGAGTTCCGAAGCATTTTTAAACTTCAACGGAATTCCGAGAACAATGGAAGAGTTGTGAAGCATTTTTAAAAGTCAGCGGAATTCCGAGAACAATAGAAGAGTTGTGAAGCAATTTTAAGCGTCAGCGGAATTCCGAGAACAATGGAAGTGTTCCGAAGCATTTTTAAACGTCAGCGGAATTCCAAGAACAATGGAAGAGTTCTGAAGCATTTTTAAAAGTCAGCGGAATTCTGAGAACAATAGAAGAGTTGTGAAGCATTTTTAAGCGTCAGCGGAATTCCGAGAACAATGGAAGAATTCCGAAGCATTTTTAAGCTTCAAAACTTCAGCAGAATTCCGAGAACAATGGAAGAGTTCCGAAGCATTCCTAAACTTCAGCGGAATTCCGAGAACAATGGAAGAGTTCCGAAGCATTTTTAAAAGTCAGCGGAATTCCGAGAACAATGGAAGAGTTCCGAAGCATTTTTAAAAGTCAGCAGAATTCCGAGAACAATGGAAGAGTTCCGAAGCATTTTTAAACGTCAGCGGAATTCTGCGAACACTTGAAGAGTTCCGAAGCATTTTTAAAAGTCAGCGGAATTCCGAGAACAATGGAAGAGTTGTGAAGCATTTTTAAGCGTCAGCGGAATTCCGAGAACAATGGAAAAATTCCGAAGCATTTTTAAACTTCAAAACTTCAGCGGAATTCCGAGAACAATGGAAGAGTTCCGAAGCATTTTTAAAAGTCAGCGGAATTCCGAGAACAATAGAAGGGTACCAAAGCATGTTTAAACTTCAGCGGAATTCTGAGAACAATGTAAGCGTTCCGAAGCATTTTTAAACTTCACCGCAATTCCGAGAACAATGGAAGAGTTCCGAAGCATTTTTAAACGTCAGCGGAATTCCGAGAACAATGGAAGAGTTCTGAAGCATTTTTAAACGTCAGCGGATTTTGAAAACAATGGAAGATTTCCGAAGCATTTTTAAACGTCAGCGGAATTCTGCAAACACTGGAAGAGTTCCGAAGCATTTTTAAACTTCAGCGGACTTTGGAGAACAATCGAAGAGTTCCGAAGCAATTTTAAAAGTCAGTGGAATTCCGAGAACAATGGAAGAGTTGTGAAGCATTTTTAAACGTCAGTGGAATTGCAAGAACAAAGGAAGAGTTCCGAAGCATTTTTAAACGTCAGCGGAATTCCGAGAACAATGGAAGAGTTCTGAAGGCTTTTTAAATGTCAGCGGAATTCCGAGAACAATGGAAGAGTTCCGAAGCATTTTTAAATGTCAGCGAAATTCTGAGAACAATGGAAGAGTTCCGAAGCATTTTTAAACTTCAGCAGAATTCCGAGAACAATGGAAGAGTTCCGAAGCATACTTAAACTTCAGCGGAATTCCGAGAACAATGGAAGAGTTCAGAAGCATTTTTAAAAGTCAGCGGAATTCCGAGAACAATGGAAGAGTTCTGAAGCATTTTTAAACGTCAGCGGATTTTGAAAACAATGGAAGATTTCCGAAGCATTTTTAAACGTCAGCGGAATTCTGCAAACACTGGAAGAGTTCCGAAGCATTTTTAAACTTCAGCGGACTTTGGAGAACAATCGAAGAGTTCCGAAGCAATTTTAAAAGTCAGTGGAATTCCGAGAACAATGGAAGAGTTGTGAAGCATTTTTAAACGTCAGTGGAATTGCAAGAACAAAGGAAGAGTTCCGAAGCATTTTTAAACGTCAGCGGAATTCCGAGAACAATGGAAGAGTTCTGAAGGCTTTTTAAATGTCAGCGGAATTCCGAGAACAATGGAAGAGTTCCGAAGCATTTTTAAATGTCAGCGAAATTCTGAGAACAATGGAAGAGTTCCGAAGCATTTTTAAACTTCAGCAGAATTCCGAGAACAATGGAAGAGTTCCGAAGCATACTTAAACTTCAGCGGAATTCCGAGAACAATGGAAGAGTTCAGAAGCATTTTTAAAAGTCAG
The DNA here is from genome assembly GCF_046119375.1 of Phyllobates terribilis. NCBI lineage: Eukaryota > Metazoa > Chordata > Amphibia > Anura > Dendrobatidae > Phyllobates > Phyllobates terribilis. The sequence goes on along the minus strand of NW_027362788.1, from coordinate 4,769,386 downwards.
CGGAATACCGAGAACAATGGAAGAGTTGTGAAGCATTTTTAAGCATCAGCGGAATTCCGAGAACAATGGAAGAGTTCCGAAGCATTTTTAAACTTCAGCAGAATTCCGAGAACAATGGAAGAGTTCCGAAGCATACTTAAACTTCAGCGGAATTCCGAGAACAATGGAAGAGTTCAGAAGCATTTTTAAAAGTCAGCGGAATACCGAGAACAATGGAAGAGTTGTGAAGCATTTTTAAACGTCAGCGGAATACCAAAACAATGGAAGAGTTCCGAAGCATTTTTAAAAGTCAGCGGAATTCCGAGAACAATGGAAGAGTTCTGAAGCATTTTTAAACGTCAGCGGATTTTGAAAACAATGGAAGATTTCGGAAGCATTTTTAAACGTCAGCGGAATTCTGCAAACACTGGAAGAGTTCCGAAGCATTTTTAAACTTCAGCGGAATTTGGAGAACAATCGAAGAGTTCCGAAGCAATTTTAAAAGTCAGCGGAATTCCGAGAACAATGGAAGAGTTGTGAAGCATTTTTAAACGTCAGTGGAATTCCAAGAACAAAGGAAGAGTTCCGAAGCATTTTTAAACGTCAGCGGAATTCCGAGGACAATGGAAGAGTTCCGAAGCATTTTTAAATGTCAGCGGAATTCCGAGAACAATAGAAGAGTTGTGAAGCATTTTTAAGCGTCAGCGGAATTCTGAGAACAATGGAAGAGTTCCGAAGCATTTTTAAACTTCAGCAGAATTCTGAGAACAATGGAAGAGTTCTGAAGCATTCTTAAACTTCAGCGGAATTCCGAGAACAATGGAACAGTTTTGAAGCAATTTTAAGCGTCAGCGGAATTCCGACAACAATGGAAGAGTTCCGAAGCATTTTTAAAAGTCAGCGGAATTCTGAGAACAATAGAAGAGTTGTGAAGCATTTTTAAGCGTCAGCGGAATTCCGAGAACAATGGAAGAATTCCGAAGCATTTTTAAACTTCAAAACTTCAGAAGAATTCCGAGAACAATGGAAGAGTTCTGAAGCATTTTTAAACGTCAGCGGAATTTTGAAAACAATGGAAGATTTCCGAAGCATTTTTAAACGTCAGCGGAATTCTGAGAACAATGGAAGAGTTCCGAAGCATTTTTAAAAGTCAGCGGAATTCCGAGAACAATGGAAGAGTTGTGAAGCATTTTTAAAAGTCAGCGGAATTCCGAGAACAATGGAAGAGTTGTGAAGCATTTTTAAAAGACAGCGGAATTCCGAGAAAAGTGGAAGAGTTGTGAAGCATTTTTAAACGTCAGCGGAATTCCGAGAACAATGGAAGAGTTCTGAAGCATTTTTAAACTTCAGCAGAATTCTGAGAACAATGGAAGAGTTCCGAAGCATTCTTAAACTTCAGCGGAATTCCGAGAACAATGGAAGAGTTTCGAAGCATTTTTAAAAGTCAGCGGAATTCCGAGAACAATAGAAGAGTTGTGAAGCAATTTTAAGCGTCAGCGGAATTCCGAGAACAATGGAAGTGTTCCGAATCATTTTTAAACATCAGCGGAATTCCGAGAACAAAGGAAGAGTTCCGAAGCATTCTTAAACTTCAGCAGAATTCCGAGAACAATAGAAGTGTACCAAAGCATGTTTAAACTTCAGCGGAATTCTGAGAACAATGTAAGCGTTCCGAAGGATTTTTAAACTTCACCGCAATTCCGAGAACAATGGAAGAGTTCCGAAGCATTTTTAAACGTCAGCGGAATTCCGAGAACAATGGAAGAGTTCTGAAGCATTTTTAAACGTCAGCAGAATTTTGAAAACAATGGAAGATTTCCGAAGCATTTTTAAACGTCAGCGGAATTCTGCGAACACTGGAAGAGTTCCGAAGCATTTTTAAACTTCAACGGAATTCCGAGAACAATGGAAGAGTTGTGAAGCATGTTTAAAAGACAGCGGAATTCCGAGAACAATAGAAGAGTTGTGAAGCAATTTTAAGCGTCAGCGGAATTCCGAGAACAATGGAAGTGTTCCGAAGCATTTTTAAACGTCAGCGGAATTCCAAGAACAATGGAAGAGTTCTGAAGCATTTTTAAAAGTCAGCGGAATTCTGAGAACAATAGAAGAGTTGTGAAGCATTTTTAAGCGTCAGCGGAATTCCGAGAGCAATGGAAGAATTCCGAAGCATTTTTAAACTTCAAAACTTCAGCAGAATTCCGAGAACAATGGAAGAGTTCCGAAGCATTCTTAAACTTCAGCGGAATTCCGAGAACAATGGAAGAGTTCCGAAGCATTTTTAAAAGTCAGCGGAATTCCGAGAACAATGGAAGAGTTCCGAAGCATTTTTAAATGTCAGCGGAATTCTGAGAACAATGGAAGAGTTCCGAAGCATTTTTAAACTTCAGCAGAATTCCGCGAACAATGGAAGAGTTCCGAAGCATACTTAAACTTCAGCAGAATTCTGAGAACAATGGAAGAGTTCCGAAGCATTCTTAAACTTCAGCGGAATTCCGAGGACAATGGAAGAGTTCCGAAGAATTTTTAAATGTCAGCGGAATTCGAGAACAATAGAAGAGTTGTGAAGCATTTTTAAGCGTCAGCGGAATTCTGAGAACAATGGAAGAGTTCCGAAGCATTTTTAAACTTCAGCAGAATTCTGAGAACAATGGAAGAGTTCTGAAGCATTCTTAAACTTCAGCGTAATTCCGAGAACAATGGAACAGTTTTGAAGCAATTTTAAGCGTCAGCGGAATTCCGACAACAATGGAAGAGTTCCGAAGCATTTTTAAAAGTCAGCGGAATTCTGAGAACAATAGAAGAGTTGTGAAGCATTTTTAAGCGTCAGCGGAATTCCGAGAACAATGGAACAATTCCGAAGCATTTTTAAACTTCAAAACTTCAGAAGAATTCCGAGAACAATGGAAGAGTTCTGAAGCATTTTTAAACGTCAGCGGAATTTTGAAAACAATGGAAGATTTCCGAAGCATTTTTAAACGTCAGCGGAATTCTGAGAACAATGGAAGAGTTCCGAAGCATTTTTAAAAGTCAGCGGAATTCCGAGAACAATGGAAGAGTTGTGAAGCATTTTTAAAAGTCAGCGGAATTCCGAGAACAATGGAAGAGTTGTGAAGCATTTTTAAAAGACAGCGGAATTCCGAGAAAAATGGAAGAGTTGTGAAGCATTTTTAAACGTCAGCGGAATTCCGAGAACAATGGAAGAGTTCTGAAGCCTTTTTAAATGTCAGCGGAATTCCGAGAACAATGGAAGAGTTCTGAAGCATTTTTAAATGTCAGCGGAATTCTGAGTACAATGGAAGAGTTCCGAAGCATTTTTAAACTTCAGCAGAATTCCGAGAACAATGGAAGAGTTCCGAAGCATACTTAAACTTCAGCGGAATTGCGAGAACAATGGAAGAGTTCTGAAGCATTTTTAAAAGTCAGCGGAATACCGAGAACAAAGGAAGAGTTGTGAAGCATTTTTAAACGTCAGCGGAATACCAGAACAATGGAAGAGTTCCGAAGCATTTTTAAATGTCAGCGGAATTCCGAGAACAATGGAAGAGTTCTGAAGCAATTTTAAACGTCAGCGGATTTTGAAAACAATGGAAGATTTCCGAAGCATTTTTAAACGTCAGCGGAATTCTGCGAACACTGGAAGAGTTCCGAAGCATTTTTAAACTTCAGCGGAATTTGGAGAACAATCGAAGAGTTCCGAAGCAATTTTAAAAGTCAGCGGAATTCCGAGAACAATGGAAGAGTTGTGAAGCATTTTAAAACGTCAGTGGAATTCCAAGAACAAAGGAAGAGTTCCGAAGCATTTTTAAACGTCAGCGGAATTCCGAGAACAATGGAAGAGTTCTGAAGGCTTTTTAAATGTCAGCGGAATTCCGAGAACAATGGAAGAGTTCCGAAGCATTTTTAAATGTCAGCGGAATTCTGAGAACAATGGAAGAGTTCCGAAGCATTTTTAAACTTCAGCAGAATTCCGAGAACAATGGAAGAGTTCCGAAGCATACTTAAACTTCAGCGGAATTCCGAGAACAATGGAAGAGTTCAGAAGCATTTTTAAAAGTCAGCGGAATACCGAGAACAATGGAAGAGTTGTGAAGCATTTTTAAGCATCAGCGGAATTCCGAGAACAATGGAAGAGTTCCGAAGCATTTTTAAACTTCAGAAGAATTCTGAGAACAATGGAAGAGTTCCGAAGCATTCTTAAACTTCAGCAGAATTCCGAGAACAATGGAAGAGTTTCGAAGCATTTTTAAAAGTCAGCGGAATTCTGAGAACAATAGAAGAGTTGTGAAGCATTTTTAAGCGTCAGCGGAATTCCGAGAACAATGGAACAATTCCGAAGCATTTTTAAACTTCAAAACTTCAGAAGAATTCCGAGAACAATGGAAGAGTTCTGAAGCATTTTTAAACGTCAGCGGAATTTTGAAAACAATGGAAGATTTCCGAAGCATTTTTAAACGTCAGCGGAATTCTGAGAACAATGGAAGAGTTGTGAAGCATTTTTAAAAGACAGCGGAATTCCGAGAACAATAGAAGAGTTGTGAAGCAATTTTAAGCGTCAGCGGAATTCCGAGAACAATGGAAGTGTTCCGAAGCATTTTTAAACGTCAGCGGAATTCCAAGAACAATGGAAGAGTTCTGAAGCATTTTTAAAAGTCAGCGGAATTCTGAGAACAATAGAAGAGTTGTGATGCATTTTTAAGCGTCAGCGGAATTCCGAGAACAATGGAAGAATTCCGAAGCATTTTTAAACTTCAAAACTTCAGCAGAATTCCGAGAACAATGGAAGAGTTCCGAAGCATTCTTAAACTTCAGCGGAATTCCGAGAACAATGGAAGAGTTCCGAAGCATTTTTAAAAGTCAGCGGAATTCCGAGAACAATGGAAGAGTTCCGAAGCATTTTTAAATGTCAGCGGAATTCTGAGAACAATGGAAGAGTTCCGAAGCATTTTTAAACTTCAGCAGAATTCCGCGAACAATGGAAGAGTTCCGAAGCATACTTAAACTTCAGCAGAATTCTGAGAACAATGGAAGAGTTCCGAAGCATTCTTAAACTTCAGCGGAATTCCGAGGACAATGGAAGAGTTCCGAAGAATTTTTAAATGTCAGCGGAATTCCGAGAACAATAGAAGAGTTGTGAAGCATTTTTAAGCGTCAGCGGAATTCTGAGAACAATGGAAGAGTTCCGAAGCATTTTTAAACTTCAGCAGAATTCTGAGAACAATGGAAGAGTTCTGAAGCATTCTTAAACTTCAGCGTAATTCCGAGAACAATGGAACAGTTTTGAAGCAATTTTAAGCGTCAGCGGAATTCCGACAACAATGGAAGAGTTCCGAAGCATTTTTAAAAGTCAGCGGAATTCTGAGAACAATAGAAGAGTTGTGAAGCATTTTTAAGCGTCAGCGGAATTCCGAGAACAATGGAACAATTCCGAAGCATTTTTAAACTTCAAAACTTCAGAAGAATTCCGAGAACAATGGAAGAGTTCTGAAGCATTTTTAAACGTCAGCGGAATTTTGAAAACAATGGAAGATTTCCGAAGCATTTTTAAACGTCAGCGGAATTCTGAGAACAATGGAAGAGTTCCGAAGCATTTTTAAAAGTCAGCGGAATTCCGAGAACAATGGAAGAGTTGTGAAGCATTTTTAAAAGTCAGCGGAATTCCGAGAACAATGGAAGAGTTGTGAAGCATTTTTAAAAGACAGCGGAATTCCGAGAAAAATGGAAGAGTTGTGAAGCATTTTTAAACGTCAGCGGAATTCCGAGAACAATGGAAGAGTTCTGAAGCCTTTTTAAATGTCAGCGGAATTCCGAGAACAATGGAAGAGTTCCGAAGCATTTTTAAATGTCAGCGGAATTCTGAGTACAATGGAAGAGTTCCGAAGCATTTTTAAACTTCAGCAGAATTCCGAGAACAATGGAAGAGTTCCGAAGCATACTTAAACTTCAGCGGAATTGCGAGAACAATGGAAGAGTTCTGAAGCATTTTTAAAAGTCAGCGGAATACCGAGAACAAAGGAAGAGTTGTGAAGCATTTTTAAACGTCAGCGGAATACCAGAACAATGGAAGAGTTCCGAAGCATTTTTAAATGTCAGCGGAATTCCGAGAACAATGGAAGAGTTCTGAAGCAATTTTAAACGTCAGCGGATTTTGAAAACAATGGAAGATTTCCGAAGCATTTTTAAACGTCAGCGGAATTCTGCGAACACTGGAAGAGTTCCGAAGCATTTTTAAACTTCAGCGGAATTTGGAGAACAATCGAAGAGTTCCGAAGCAATTTTAAAAGTCAGCGGAATTCCGAGAACAATGGAAGAGTTGTGAAGCATTTTAAAACGTCAGTGGAATTCCAAGAACAAAGGAAGAGTTCCGAAGCATTTTTAAACGTCAGCGGAATTCCGAGAACAATGGAAGAGTTCTGAAGGCTTTTTAAATGTCAGTGGAATTCCGAGAACAATGGAAGAGTTCCGAAGCATTTTTAAATGTCAGCGGAATTCTGAGAACAATGGAAGAGTTCCGAAGCATTTTTAAACTTCAGCAGAATTCCGAGAACAATGGAAGAGTTCCGAAGCATACTTAAACTTCAGCGGAATTCCGAGAACAATGGAAGAGTTCAGAAGCATTTTTAAAAGTCAGCGGAATACCGAGAACAATGGAAGAGTTGTGAAGCATTTTTAAGCATCAGCGGAATTCCGAGAACAATGGAAGAGTTCCGAAGCATTTTTAAACTTCAGAAGAATTCTGAGAACAATGGAAGAGTTCCGAAGCATTCTTAAACTTCAGCAGAATTCCGAGAACAATGGAAGAGTTTCGAAGCATTTTTAAAAGTCAGCGGAATTCCGAGAACAATAGAAGAGTTGTGAAGCAATTTTAAGCGTCAGCGGAATTCCGAGAACAATGGAAGAGTTCCGAAGCATTTTTAAACGTCAGCGGAATTCCGAGAACAATGGAAGAGTTCTGAAGCATTTTTAAAAGTCAGCGGAATTCTGAGAACAATAGAAGAGTTGTGAAGCATTTTTAAGCATCAGCGGAATTCCGAGAACAATGGAAGAATTCCGAAGCATTTTTAAACTTCAAAACTTAAGCGGAATTCCGAGAACAATGGAAGAGTTCCGAAGCATTTTTAAAAGTCAGCGGAATTCCGAGAACAATGGAAGAGTTCCGAAGCATTTTTAAAAGTCAGCAGAATTCCGAGAACAATAGAAGGGTACCAAAGCATGTTTAAACTTCAGCGGAATTCTGAGAACAATGTAAGCGTTCCGAAGCATTTTTAAACTTCACCGGAATTCCGAGAACAATGGACGAGTTCCAAAGCATTTTTAAACGTCAGCGGAATTCCGAGAACAATGGAAGAGTTCTGAAGCATTTTTAAACGTCAGCGGAATTTTGAAAACAATGGAAGATTTCCGAAGCATTTTTAAACGTCAGCGGAATTCTGCGAACACTGGAAGAGTTCCGAAGCATTTTTAAACTTCAACGGAATTCCGAGAACAATGGAAGAGTTGTGAAGCATTTTTAAAAGTCAGCGGAATTCCGAGAACAATAGAAGAGTTGTGAAGCAATTTTAAGCGTCAGCGGAATTCCGAGAACAATGGAAGTGTTCCGAAGCATTTTTAAACGTCAGCGGAATTCCAAGAACAATGGAAGAGTTCTGAAGCATTTTTAAAAGTCAGCGGAATTCTGAGAACAATAGAAGAGTTGTGAAGCATTTTTAAGCGTCAGCGGAATTCCGAGAACAATGGAAGAATTCCGAAGCATTTTTAAGCTTCAAAACTTCAGCAGAATTCCGAGAACAATGGAAGAGTTCCGAAGCATTCTTAAACTTCAGCGGAATTCCGAGAACAATGGAAGAGTTCCGAAGCATTTTTAAAAGTCAGCGGAATTCCGAGAACAATGGAAGAGTTCCGAAGCATTTTTAAAAGTCAGCAGAATTCCGAGAACAATGGAAGAGTTCTGAAGCATTTTTAAACGTCAGCGGAATTCTGCGAACACTTGAAGAGTTCCGAAGCATTTTTAAAAGTCAGCGGAATTCCGAGAACAATGGAAGAGTTGTGAAGCATTTTTAAGCGTCAGCGGAATTCCGAGAACAATGGAAAAATTCCGAAGCATTTTTAAACTTCAAAACTTCAGCGGAATTCCGAGAACAATGGAAGAGTTCCGAAGCATTTTTAAAAGTCAGCGGAATTCCGAGAACAATAGAAGGGTACCAAAGCATGTTTAAACTTCAGCGGAATTCTGAGAACAATGTAAGCGTTCCGAAGCATTTTTAAACTTCACCGCAATTCCGAGAACAATGGAAGAGTTCCGAAGCATTTTTAAACATCAGCGGAATTCCGAGAACAATGGAAGAGTTCTGAAGCATTTTTAAACGTCAGCGGATTTTGAAAACAATGGAAGATTTCCGAAGCATTTTTAAACGTCAGCGGAATTCCGAGAACAATGGAAGAGTTCCGAAGCATTTTTAAACGTCAGCGGAATTCCGAGAACAATGGAAGAGTTCCGAAGCATTTTTAAACTTCAGCGGACTTTGGAGAACAATCGAAGAGTTCCGAAGCAATTTTAAAAGTCAGTGGAATTCCGAGAACAATGGAAGAGTTGTGAAGCATTTTTAAACGTCAGTGGAATTGCAAGAACAAAGGAAGAGTTCCGAAGCATTTTTAAACGTCAGCGGAATTCCGAGAACAATGGAAGAGTTCTGAAGGCTTTTTAAATGTCAGCGGAATTCCGAGAACAATGGAAGAGTTCCGAAGCATTTTTAAATGTCAGCGGAATTCTGAGAACAATGGAAGAGTTCCGAAGCATTTTTAAACTTCAGCAAAATTCCGAGAACAATGGAAGAGTTCCGAAGCATACTTAAACTTCAGCGGAATTCCGAGAACAATGGAAGAGTTCAGAAGCATTTTTAAAAGTCAGCGGAATACCGAGAACAATGGAAGAGTTGTGAAGCATTTTTAAGCATCAGCGGAATTCCGAGAACAATGGAAGAGTTCCGAAGCATTTTTAAACTTCAGCAGAATTCCGAGAACAATGGAAGAGTTCCGAAGCATACTTAAACTTCAGCAGAATTCCAAGAACAATGGAAGAGTTCAGAAGCATTTTTAAAAGTCAGCGGAATACCCAGAACAATGGAAGAGTTGTGAAGCATTTTTAAACGTCAGCGGAATACCGAGAACAATGGAAGAGTTGTGAAGCATTTTTAAGCGTCAGCGGAATTCCGAGAACAATGGAAAAATTCCGAAGCATTTTTAAACTTCAAAACTTGAGCGGAATTCCGAGAACAATGGAAGAGTTCCGAAGCATACTTAAACTTCAGCAGAATTCCGAGAACAATGGAAGATTTCCGAAGCATTTTTAAACGTCAGCGGAATTCTGCGAACACTGGAAGAGTTCCGAAGCATTTTTAAAAGTCAGCGGAATGCCGAGAACAATGGAAGAGTTGTGAAGCATTTTTAAGCGTCAGCGGAATTCCGAGAACAATGGAAAAATTCCGAAGCATTTTTAAACTTCAAAACTTGAGCGGAATTCCGAGAACAATGGAAGAGTTCCGAAGCATTTTTAAAAGTCAGCGGAATTCCGAGAACAATGGAAGAGTTCCGAAGCATACTTAAACTTCAGCGGAATTCCGAGAACAATGGAAGAGTTCAGAAGCATTTTTAAAAGTCAGCGGAATACCGAGAACAATGGAAGAGTTGTGAAGCATTTTTAAGCATGAGCGGAATTCCGAGAACAATGGAAGAGTTCCGAAGCATTTTTAAACTTCAGCAGAATTCCGAGAACAATGGAAGAGTTCCGAAGCATACTTAAACTTCAGCGGAATTCCGAGAACAATGGAAGAGTTCAGAAGCATTTTTAAAAGTCAGCGGAATACCGAGAACAATGGAAGAGTTGTGAAGCATTTTTAAACGTCAGCGGAATACCAAAACAATGGAAGAGTTCCGAAGCATTTTTAAAAGTCAGCGGAATTCCGAGAACAATGGAAGAGTTCTGAAGCATTTTTAAACGTCAGCGGATTTTGAAAACAATGGAAGATTTCCGAAGCATTTTTAAACGTCAGCGGAATTCTGCAAACACTGGAAGAGTTCCGAAGCATTTTTAAACTTCAGCGGAATTTGGAGAACAATCGAAGAGTTCCGAAGCAATTTTAAAAGTCAGCGGAATTCCGAGAACAATGGAAGAGTTGTAAAGCATTTTTAAACGTCAGTGGAATTCCAAGAACAAAGGAAGAGTTCCGAAGCATTTTTAAACGTCAGCGGAATTCCGAGAACAATGGAAGAGTTCTGAAGGCTTTTTAAATGTCAGCGGAATTCCGAGAACAATGGAAGAGTTCCGAAGCATTTTTAAATGTCAGCGGAATTCTGAGAACAATGGAAGAGTTCCGAAGCATTTTTAAACTTCAGCAGAATTCCGCGAACAATGGAAGAGTTCCGAAGCATACTTAAACTTCAGCAGAATTCTGAGAACACTGGAAGAGTTCCGAAGCATTTTTAAAAGTCAGCGGAATGCCGAGAACAATGGAAGAGTTGTGAAGCATTTTTAAGCGTCAGCGGAATTCCGAGAACAATGGAAAAATTCCGAAGCATTTTTAAACTTCAAAACTTGAGCGGAATTCCGAGAACAATGGAAGAGTTCCGAAGCATTTTTAAAAGTCAGCGGAATTCCGAGAACAATGGAAGAGTTCCGAAGCATACTTAAACTTCAGCGGAATTCCGAGAACAATGGAAGAGTTCAGAAGCATTTTTAAAAGTCAGCGGAATACCGAGAACAATGGAAGAGTTGTGAAGCATTTTTAAGCATGAGCGGAATTCCGAGAACAATGGAAGAGTTCCGAAGCATTTTTAAACTTCAGCAGAATTCCGAGAACAATGGAAGAGTTCCGAAGCATACTTAAACTTCAGCGGAATTCCGAGAACAATGGAAGAGTTCAGAAGCATTTTTAAAAGTCAGCGGAATACCGAGAACAATGGAAGAGTTGTGAAGCATTTTTAAACGTCAGCGGAATACCAAAACAATGGAAGAGTTCCGAAGCATTTTTAAAAGTCAGCGGAATTCCGAGAACAATGGAAGAGTTCTGAAGCATTTTTAAACGTCAGCGGATTTTGAAAACAATGGAAGATTTCCGAAGCATTTTTAAACGTCAGCGGAAATCTGCAAACACTGGAAGAGTTCCGAAGCATTTTTAAACTTCAGCGGAATTTGGAGAACAATCGAAGAGTTCCGAAGCAATTTTAAAAGTCAGCGGAATTCCGAGAACAATGGAAGAGTTGTAAAGCATTTTTAAACGTCAGTGGAATTCCAAGAACAAAGGAAGAGTTCCGAAGCATTTTTAAACGTCAGCGGAATTCCGAGAACAATGGAAGAGTTCTGAAGGCTTTTTAAATGTCAGCGGAATTCCGAGAACAATGGAAGAGTTCCGAAGCATTTTTAAATGTCAGCGGAATTCTGAGAACAATGGAAGAGTTCCGAAGCATTTTTAAACTTCAGCAGAATTCCGCGAACAATGGAAGAGTTCCGAAGCATACTTAAACTTCAGCAGAATTCTGAGAACAATGGAAGAGTTCCGAAGCATTCTTAAACTTCAGCGGAATTCCGAGGACAATGGAAGAGTTCCGAAGCATTTTTAAATGTCAGCGGAATTCCGAGAACAATAGAAGAGTTGTGAAGCATTTTTAAGCGTCAGCGGAATTCTGAGAACAATGGAAGAGTTCCGAAGCATTTTTAAACTTCAGCAGAATTCTGAGAACAATGGAAGAGTTCTGAAGCATTCTTAAACTTCAGCGGAATTCCGAGAACAATGGAACAGTTTTGAAGCAATTTTAAGCGTCAGCGGAATTCCGACAACAATGGAAGAGTTCCGAAGCATTTTTAAAAGTCAGCGGAATTCTGAGAACAATAGAAGAGTTGTGAAGCATTTTTAAGCGTCAGCGGAATTCCGAGAACAATGGAACAATTCCGAAGCATTTTTAAACTTCAAAACTTCAGAAGAATTCCGAGAACAATGGAAGAGTTCTGAAGCATTTTTAAACGTCAGCGGAATTTTGAAAACAATGGAAGATTTCCGAAGCATTTTTAAACGTCAGCGGAATTCTGAGAACAATGGAAGAGTTCCGAAGCATTTTTAAAAGTCAGCGGAATTCCGAGAACAATGGAAGAGTTGTGAAGCATTTTTAAAAGTCAGCGGAATTCCGAGAACAATGGAAGAGTTGTGAAGCATTTTTAAAAGACAGCGGAATTCCGAGAAAAATGGAAGAGTTGTGAAGCATTTTTAAACGTCAGCGGAATTCCGAGAACAATGGAAGAGTTCTGAAGCCTTTTTAAATGTCAGCGGAATTCCGAGAACAATGGAAGAGTTCCGAAGCATTTTTAAATGTCAGCGGAATTCTGAGTACAATGGAAGAGTTCCGAAGCATTTTTAAACTTCAGCAGAATTCCGAAAACAATGGAAGAGTTCCGAAGCATACTTAAACTTCAGCGGAATTGCGAGAACAATGGAAGAGTTCTGAAGCATTTTTAAAAGTCAGCGGAATACCGAGAACAAAGGAAGAGTTGTGAAGCATTTTTAAACGTCAGCGGAATACCAGAACAATGGAAGAGTTCCGAAGCATTTTTAAATGTCAGCGGAATTCCGAGAACAATGGAAGAGTTCTGAAGCATTTTTAAACGTCAGCGGATTTTGAAAACAATGGAAGATTTCCGAAGCATTTTTAAACGTCAGCGGAATTCTGCGAACACTGGAAGAGTTCCGAAGCATTTTTAAACTTCAGCGGAATTTGGAGAACAATCGAAGAGTTCCGAAGCAATTTTAAAAGTCAGCGGAATTCCGAGAACAATGGAAGAGTTGTGAAGCATTTTAAAACGTCAGTGGAATTCCAAGAACAAAGGAAGAGTTCCGAAGCATTTTTAAACGTCAGCGGAATTCCGAGAACAATGGAAGAGTTCTGAAGGCTTTTTAAATGTCAGCGGAATTCCGAGAACAATGGAAGAGTTCCGAAGCATTTTCAAATGTCAGCGGAATTCTGAGAACAAATGAAGAGTTCCGAAGCATTTTTAAACTTCAGCAGAATTCCGAGAACAATGGAAGAGTTCCGAAGCATACTTAAACTTCAGCGGAATTCCGAGAACAATGGAAGAGTTCAGAAGCATTTTTAAAAGTCAGCGGAATACCGAGAACAATGGAAGAGTTGTGAAGCATTTTTAAGCATCAGCGGAATTCCGAGAACAATGGAAGAGTTCCGAAGCATTTTTAAACTTCAGAAGAATTCTGAGAACAATGGAAGAGTTCCGAAGCATTCTTAAACTTCAGCAGAATTCCGAGAACAATGGAAGAGTTTCGAAGCATTTTTAAAAGTCAGCGGAATTCCGAGAACAATAGAAGAGTTGTGAAGCAATTTTAAGCGTCAGCGGAATTCCGAGAACAATGGAAGAGTTCCGAAGCATTTTTAAACGTCAGCGGAATTCCGAGAACAATGGAAGAGTTCTGAAGCATTTTTAAAAGTCAGCGGAATTCTGAGAACAATAGAAGAGTTGTGAAGCATTTTTAAGCATCAGCGGAATTCCGAGAACAATGGAAGAATTCCGAAGCATTTTTAAACTTCAAAACTTAAGCGGAATTCCGAGAACAATGGAAGAGTTCCGAAGCATTTTTAAAAGTCAGCGGAATTCCGAGAACAATGGAAGAGTTCCGAAGCATTTTTAAAAGTCAGCAGAATTCCGAGAACAATAGAAGGGTACCAAAGCATGTTTAAACTTCAGCGGAATTCTGAGAACAATGTAAGCGTTCCGAAGCATTTTTAAACTTCACCGGAATTCCGAGAACAATGGACGAGTTCCAAAGCATTTTTAAACGTCAGCGGAATTCCGAGAACAATGGAAGAGTTCTGAAGCATTTTTAAACGTCAGCGGAATTTTGAAAACAATGGAAGATTTCCGAAGCATTTTTAAACGTCAGCGGAATTCTGCGAACACTGGAAGAGTTCCGAAGCATTTTTAAACTTCAACGGAATTCCGAGAACAATGGAAGAGTTGTGAAGCATTTTTAAAAGTCAGCGGAATTCCGAGAACAATAGAAGAGTTGTGAAGCAATTTTAAGCGTCAGCGGAATTCTGAGAACAATGGAAGTGTTCCGAAGCATTTTTAAACGTCAGCGGAATTCCAAGAACAATGGAAGAGTTCTGAAGCATTTTTAAAAGTCAGCGGAATTCTGAGAACAATAGAAGAGTTGTGAAGCATTTTTAAGCGTCAGCGGAATTCCGAGAACAATGGAAGAATTCCGAAGCATTTTTAAGCTTCAAAACTTCAGCAGAATTCCGAGAACAATGGAAGAGTTCCGAAGCATTCTTAAACTTCAGCGGAATTCCGAGAACAATGGAAGAGTTCCGAAGCATTTTTAAAAGTCAGCGGAATTCCGAGAACAATGGAAGAGTTCCGAAGCATTTTTAAAAGTCAGCAGAATTCCGAGAACAATGGAAGAGTTCCGAAGCATTTTTAAACGTCAGCGGAATTCTGCGAACACTTGAAGAGTTCCGAAGCATTTTTAAAAGTCAGCGGAATTCCGAGAACAATGGAAGAGTTGTGAAGCATTTTTAAGCGTCAGCGGAATTCCGAGAACAATGGAAAAATTCCGAAGCATTTTTAAACTTCAAAACTTCACCGGAATTCCGAGAACAATGGAAGAGTTCCGAAGCATTTTTAAAAGTCAGCAGAATTCCGAGAACAATAAAAGGGTACCAAAGCATGTTTAAACTTCAGCGGAATTCTGAGAACAATGTAAGCGTTCCGAAGCATTTTTAAACTTCACCGCAATTCCGAGAACAACGGAAGAGTTCCGAAGCATTTTTAAACGTCAGCGGAATTCCGAGAACAATGGAAGAGTTCTGAAGCATTTTTAAACGTCAGCGGATTTTGAAAACAATGGAAGATTTCCGAAGCATTTTTAAACGTCAGCGGAATTCTGCAAACACTGGAAGAGTTCCGAAGCATTTTTAAACTTCAGCGGAATTTGGAGAACAATCGAAGAGTTCCGAAGCAATTTTAAAAGTCAGCGGAATTCCGAGAACAATGGAAGAGTTCCGAAGCATTTTTAAAAGTCAGCGGAATTCTGAGAACAATAGAAGAGTTGTGAAGCATTTTTAAGCGTCAGCGGAATTCCGAGAACAATGGAAGAATTCCGAAGCATTTGTAAACTTCAAAACTTCAGAAGAATTCTGAGAACAATGGAAGAGTTCAGAAGCATTTTTAAACTTCAGCAGAATTCCGAGAACAATGGAAGAGTTCCGAAGCATACTTAAACTTCAGCGGAATTCCGAGAACAATGGAAGAGTTGTGAAGCATTTTTAAACGTCAGCGGAATTCCGAGAACAATGGAAGAGTTCTGAAGCCTTTTTAAATGTCAGCGGAATTCCGAGAACAATGGAAGAGTTCCGAAGCATTTTTAAATGTCAGCGGAATTCCGAGAACAATAGAAGAGTTGTGAAGCAATTTTAAGCGTCAGCGGAATTCCGAGAACAATGGAAGAGTTCCGAAGCATTTTTATACTTCAGCAGAATTCTGAGAACAATGGAAGAGTTCTGTAGCATTCTTAAACTTCAGCGGAATTCCGAGAACAATGGAACAGTTTTGAAGCAATTTTAAGCGTCAGCGGAATTCCGACAACAATGGAAGAGTTCCGAAGCATTTTTAAAAGTCAGCGGAATTCTGAGAACAATAGAAGAGTTGTGAAGCATTTTTAAGCGTCAGCGGAATTCCGAGAACAATGGAAGAATTCCGAAGCATTTGTAAACTTCAAAACTTCAGAAGAATTCCGAGAACAATGGAAGAGTTCCGAAGCATTTTTAAACTTCAGCAGAATTCCGAGAACAATGGAAGAGTTCCGAAGCATACTTAAACTTCATCGGAATTCCGAGAACAATGGAAGAGTTCTGAAGCATTTTTAAAAGTCAGCGGAATACCGAGAACAATGGAAGAGTTGTGAAGCATTTTTAAACGTCAGCGGAATACCAGAACAATGGAAGAGTTCCGAAGCATTTTTAAATGTCAGCGGAATTCCGAGAACAATGGAAGAGTTCTGAAGCATTTCTAAAAGTCAGCAGAATTCTGCGAACAATGGAAGAGTTGTGAAGCATTTTTAAACGTCAGCGGAATTCCGAGAGCAATGGAAGAGTTCTGAAGCATTTTTAAAAGTCAGCGGAATTCTGAGAACAATCGAAGAGTTGTGAAGCATTTTTAAGCGTCAGCGGAATTCCGAGAACAATGGAAGAATTCCGAAGCATTCTTAAACTTCAGCGGAATTCCGAGAACAATGGAAGAGTTCCGAAGCATTTTTAAAAGTCAGCGGAATTCCGAGAACAATGGAAGAGTTCCGAAGCATACTTAAACTTCAGCGGAATTCCGAGAACAATGTAAGAGTTCTGAATCATTTTTAAATGTCAGCGGAATACCAAGAACAATGGAAGAGTTGTGAAGCATTTTTAAACGTCAGCTGAATACCAGAACAATGGAAGAGTTCCGAAGCATTTTTAAATGTCAGCAGAATTCCGAGAACAATGGAAGAGTTCAGAAGCATTTTTAAAAGTCAGCGGAATACCCAGAACAATGGACGAGTTGTGAAGCATTTTTAAACGTCAGCGGAATACCAAAACAATGGAAGAGTTCCGAAGCATTTTTAATAGTCAGCGGAATTCCGAGAACAATGGAAGAGTTCTGAAGCATTTTTAAACGTCAGCGGAATTTTGAAAACAATGGAAGATTTCCGAAGCATTTTTAAACGTCAGCGGAATTCTGCGAACACTGGAAGAGTTCCGAAGCATTTTTAAACGTCAGCGGAATTCCGAGAACAATGGAAGAGTTCTGAAGCCTTTTTAAATGTCAGCGGAATTCCGAGAACAATGGAAGAGTTCCGAAGCATTTTTAAATGTCAGCGGAATTCTGAGAACAATGGAAGAGTTCCGAAGCATTTTTAAACTTCAGCAGAATTCCGAGAACAATGGAAGAGTTCCGAAGCATACTTAAACTTCAGCGGAATTCCGAGAACAATGGAAGAGTTCTGAAGCATTTTTAAATGTCAGCGGAATACCGAGAACAATGGAAGAGTTGTGAAGCATTTTTAAACGTCAGCGGAATACCAGAACAATGGAAGAGTTCCGAAGCATTTTTAAATGTCAGCGGAATTCCGAGAACAATGGAAGAGTTCTGAAGCATTTTTAAGCGTCAGCGGATTTTGAAAACAATGGAAGATTTCCGAAGCATTTTTAAACGTCAGCGGAATTCTGCAAACACTGGAAGAGTTCCGAAGCATTTTTAAACTTCAGCGGAATTTGGAGAACAATCGAAGAGTTCCGAAGCAATTTTAAAAGTCAGCGGAATTCCGAGAACAATGGAAGAGTTGTGAAGCATTTTTAAAAGTCAGTGGAATTCCAAGAACAAAGGAAGAGTTCCGAAGCATTTTTAAACGTCAGCGGAATTCCGAGAACAATGGAAGAGTTCTGAAGGCTTTTTAAATGTCAGCGGAATTCCGAGAACAATGGAAGAGTTCCGAAGCATTTTTAAATGTCAGCGGAATTCTGAGAACAATGGAAGAGTTCCGAAGCATTTTTAAACTTCAGCAGAATTCCGAGAACAATGGAAGAGTTCCGAAGCATACTTAAACTTCAGCGGAATTCCGAGAACAATGGAAGAGTTCAGAAGCATTTTTAAAAGTCAGCGGAATTCCGAGAACAATGGAAGAGTTCCGAAGCATTTTTAAAAGTCAGCGGAATTCCGAGAACAATGGAAGAGTTCCGAAGCATTTTTAAAAGTCAGCAGAATTCCGAGAACAATAGAAGGGTACCAAAGCATGTTTAAACTTCAGCGGAATTCTGAGAACAATGGAAGAGTTCCGAAGCATTTTTAAACGTCAGCGGAATTCTGCGAACACTGGAAGAGTTCCGAAGCATTTTTAAACTTCAGCGGAATTTGGAGAACAATCGAAGAGTTCCGAAGCATTTTTAAAAGTCAGCGGAATTCCGAGAACAATGGAAGAGTTGTGAAGCATTTTTAAGCATCAGCGGAATTCCGAGAACAATGGAAGAGTTCCGAAGCATTTTTAAACTTCAGCAGAATTCTGAGAACAATGGAAGAGTTCCGAAGCATTCTTAAACTTCATCGGAATTCCGAGGACAATGGAAGAGTTCCGAAGCATTTTTAAATGTCAGCGGAATTCCGAGAACAAAAGAAGAGTTGTGAAGCATTTTTAAGCGTCAGCGGAATTCCGAGAACAATGGAAGAGTTCCGAAGCATTTTTATACTTCAGCAGAATTCTGAGAACAATGGAAGAGTTCTGTAGCATTTTTAAACTTCAGCGGAATTCCGAGAACAATGGAACAGTTTTGAAGCAATTTTAAGCGTCAGCGGAATTCCGACAACAATGGAAGAGTTCCGAAGCATTTTTAAAAGTCAGCGGAATTCTGAGAACAATAGAAGAGTTGTGAAGCATTTTTAAGCGTCAGCGGAATTCCGAGAACAATGGAAGAATTCCGAAGCATTTGTAAACTTCAAAACTTCAGAAGAATTCCGAGAACAATGGAAGAGTTCCGAAGCATTTTTAAACTTCAGCAGAATTCCGAGAACAATGGAAGAGTTCCGAAGCATACTTAAACTTCATCGGAATTCCGAGAACAATGGAAGAGTTCTGAAGCATTTTTAAAAGTCAGCGGAATACCGAGAACAATGGAAGAGTTGTGAAGCATTTTTAAACGTCAGCGGAATACCAGAACAATGGAAGAGTTCCGAAGCATTTTTAAATGTCAGCGGAATTCCGAGAACAATGGAAGAGTTCTGAAGCATTTCTAAAAGTCAGCAGAATTCCGCGAACAATGGAAGAGTTGTGAAGCATTTTTAAACGTCAGCGGAATTCCGAGAACAATGGAAGAGTTCCGAAACATTTTTAAATGTCAGCGGAATTCTGAGAACAATGGAAGAGTTCCGAAGCATTTTTAAACTTCAGCAGAATTCCGAGAACAATGGAAGAGTTCCGAAGCATACTTAAACTTCAGCGGAATTCCGAGAACAATGGAAGAGTTCTGAAGCATTTTTAAAAGTCAGCGGAATACCAGAACAATGGAAGAGTTCCGAAGCATTTTTAAATGTCAGCGGAATTCCGAGAACAATGGAAGAGTTCTGAAGCATTTTTAAACGTCAGCGGATTTTGAAAACAATGGAAGATTTCCGAAGCATTTTTAAACGTCAGCGGAATTCTGCAAACACTGGAAGAGTTCCGAAGCATTTTTAAACTTCAGCGGAATTTGGAGAACAATCGAAGAGTTCCGAAGCAATTTTAAAAGTCAGCGGAATTCCGAGAACAATGGAAGAGTTGTGAAGCATTTTTAAACGTCAGTGGAATTCCAAGAACAAAGGAAGAGTTCCGAAGCATTTTTAAACGTCAGCGGAATTCCGAGAACAATGGAAGAGTTCTGAAGGCTTTTTAAATGTCAGCGGAATTCCGAGAACAATGGAAGAGTTCCGAAGCATTTTTAAATGTCAGCGGAATTCTGAGAACAATGGAAGAGTTCCGAAGCATTTTTAAACTTCAGCAGAATTCCGAGAACAATGGAAGAGTTCCGAAGCATTTTTAAACGTCAGCGGAATTCCGAGAACAATGGAAGAGTTCTGAAGCATTTTTAAAAGTCAGCGGAATTCTGAGAACAATAGAAGAGTTGTGAAGCATTTTTAAGCGTCAGCGGAATTCCGAGAACAATGGAAGAATTCCGAAGCATTTTTAAACTTCAAAACTTCAGCGGAATTCCGAGAACAATGGAAGAGTTCCGAAGCATTTTTAAAAGTCAGCGGAATTCCGAGAACAATGGAAGAGTTCCGAAGCATTTTTAAAAGTCAGCGGAATTCCGAGAGCAATGGAAGAGTTCTGAAGCATTTTTAAAAGTCAGCGGAATTCTGAGAACAATAGAAGAGTTGTGAAGCATTTTTAAGCGTCAGCGGAATTCCGAGAACAATGGAAGAATTCCGAAGCATTCTTAAACTTCAGCGGAATTCCGAGAACAATGGAAGAGTTCCGAAGCATTTTTAAAAGTCAGCGGAATTCCGAGAACAATGGAAGAGTTCCGAAGCATTTTTAAAAGTCAGCAGAATTCCGAGAACAATAGAAGGGTACCAAAGCATGTTTAAACTTCAGCGGAATTCTGAGAACAATGGAAGAGCTCCGAAGCATTTTTAAACGTCAGCGGAATTCCGAGAACAATGGAAGAGTTCTGAAGCATTTTTAAACGTCAGCGGAATTTTGAAAACAATGGAAGATTTCCGAAGCATTTTTAAACGTCAGCGGAATTCTGCGAACACTGGAAGAGTTCCGAAGCATTTTTAAAAGTCAGCGGAATTCCGAGAACAATGGAAGAGTTGTGAAGCATTTTTAAGCGTCAGCGGAATTCCGAGAACAATGGAAAAATTCCGAAGCATTTTTAAACTTCAAAACTTCAGCGGAATTCCGAGAACAATGGAAGAGTTCCGAAGCATTTTTAAAAGTCAGCGGAATTCCGAGAACAATGGAAGAGTTCCGAAGCATTTTTAAAAGTCAGCAGAATTCCGAGAACAATAGAAGGGTACCAAAGCATGTTTAAACTTCAGCGGAATTCTGAGAACAATGTAAGCGTTCCGAAGCATTTTTAAACTTCACCGGAATTCCGAGAACAATGGAAGAGTTCCGAAGCATTTTTAAACGTCAGCGGAATTCCGAGAACAATGGAAGAGTTCTGAAGCATTTTTAAACGTCAGCGGATTTTGAAAACAATGGAAGATTTCCGAAGCACTTTTAAACGTCAGCGGAATTCTGCAAACACTGGAAGAGTTCCGATGCATTTTTAAACTTCAGCGGAATTTGGAGAACAATCGAAGAGTTCCGAAGCAATTTTAAAAGTCAGCGGAATTCCGAGAACAATGGAAGAGTTGTGAAGCATTTTTAAACGTCAGTGGAATTCCAAGAACAAAGGAAGAGTTCCGAAGCATTTTTAAACGTCAGCGGAATTCCGAGAACAATGGAAGAGTTCTGAAGGCTTTTTAAATGTCAGCGGAATTCCGAGAACAATGGAAGAGTTCCGAAGCATTTTTAAATGTCAGCGGAATTCTGAGAACAATGGAAGAGTTCCGAAGCATTTTTAAACTTCAGCAGAATTCCGAGAACAATGGAAGAGTTCCGAAGCATACTTAAACTTCAGCGGAATTCCGAGAACAATGGAAGAGTTCAGAAGCATTTTTAAAAGTCAGCGGAATTCCGAGAACAATGGAAGAGTTCCGAAGCATTTTTAAAAGTCAGCGGAATTCCGAGAACAATGGAAGAGTTCCGAAGCATTTTTAAAAGTCAGCAGAATTCCGAGAACAATAGAAGGGTACCAAAGCATGTTTAAACTTCAGCGGAATTCCGAGAACAATGGAAGAGTTCTGAAGCATTTTTAAAAGTCAGCGGAATACCGAGAACAATGGAAGAGTTGTGAAGCATTTTTAAACGTCAGCGGAATACCAGAACAATGGAAGAGTTCCGAAGCATTTTTAAATGTCAGCGGAATTCCGAGAACAATGGAAGAGTTCTGAAGCATTTTTAAAAGTCAGCAGAATTCCGAGAACAATGGAAGAGTTGTGAAGCATTTTTAAACGTCAGCGGAATTCCGAGAACAAAGGAAGAGTTCTGAAGCCTTTTTAAATGTCAGCGGAATTCCGAGAACAATGGAAGAGTTCCGAAGCATTTTTAAATGTCAGCGGAATTCTGAGAACAATGGAAGAGTTCCGAAGCATTTTTAAACTTCAGCAGAATTCCGAGAACAATGGAAGAGTTCCGAAGCATACTTAAACTTCAGCGGAATTCCGAGAACAATGGAAGAGTTCTGAAGCATTTTTAAAAGTCAGCGGAATACCAGAACAATGGAAGAGTTCCGAAGCATTTTTAAATGTCAGCGGAATTCCGAGAACAATGGAAGAGTTCTGAAGCATTTTTAAACGTCAGCGGATTTTGAAAACAATGGAAGATTTCCGAAGCATTTTTAAACGTCAGCGGAATTCTGCAAACACTGGAAGAGTTCCGAAGGATTTTTAAACTTCAGCGGAATTTGGAGAACAATCGAAGAGTTCCGAAGCAATTTTAAAAGTCAGCGGAATTCCGAGAACAATGGAAGAGTTGTGAAGCATTTTTAAACGTCAGTGGAATTCCAAGAACAAAAGAAGAGTTCCGAAGCATTTTTAAACGTCAGCGGAATTCCGAGAACAATGGAAGAGTTCTGAAGGCTTTTTAAATGTCAGCGGAATTCCGAGAACAATGGAAGAGTTCCGAAGCATTTTTAAATGTCAGCGGAATTCTGAGAACAATGGAAGAGTTCCGAAGCATTTTTAAACTTCAGCAGAATTCCGAGAACAATGGAAGAGTTCCGAAGCATACTTAAACTTCAGCGGAATTCCGAGAACAATGGAAGAGTTCAGAAGCATTTTTAAAAGTCAGCGGAATACCGAGAACAATGGAAGAGTTGTGAAGCATTTTTAAGCATCAGCGGAATTCCGAGAACAATGGAAGAGTTCCGAAGCATTTTTAAACTTCAGAAGAATTCTGAGAACAATGGAAGAGTTTCGAAGCATTTTTAAAAGTCAGCGGAATTCCGAGAACAATAGAAGAGTTGTGAAGCAATTTTAAGCGTCAGCGGAATTCCGAGAACAATGGAAGAGTTCCGAAGCATTTTTAAACGTCAGCGGAATTCCGAGAACAATGGAAGAGTTCTGAAGCATTTTTAAAAGTCAGCGGAATTCTGAGAACAATAGAAGAGTTGTGAAGCATTTTTAAGCGTCAGCGGAATTCCGAGAACAATGGAAGAATTCCGAAGCATTTTTAAACTTCAAAACTTCAGCGGAATTCCGAGAACAATGGAAGAGTTCCGAAGCATTTTTAAAAGTCAGCGGAATTCCGAGAACAATGGAAGAGTTGTGAAGCATTTTTAAACGTCAGTGGAATTCCAAGAACAAAGGAAGAGTTCCGAAGCATTTTTAAACGTCAGCGGAATTCCGAGAACAATGGAAGAGTTCTGAAGGCTTTTTAAATGTCAGCGGAATTCCGAGAACAATGGAAGAGTTCCGAAGCATTTTTAAATGTCAGCGGAATTCTGAGAACAATGGAAGAGTTCCGAAGCATTTTTAAACTTCAGCAGAATTCCGAGAACAATGGAAGAGTTCCGAAGCATTTTTAAACGTCAGCGGAATTCCGAGAACAATGGAAGAGTTCTGAAGCATTTTTAAAAGTCAGCGGAATTCTGAGAACAATAGAAGAGTTGTGAAGCATTTTTAAGCGTCAGCGGAATTCCGAGAACAATGGAAGAATTCCGAAGCATTTTTAAACTTCAAAACTTCAGCGGAATTCCGAGAACAATGGAAGAGTTCCGAAGCATTTTTAAAAGTCAGCGGAATTCCGAGAACAATGGAAGAGTTCCGAAGCATTTTTAAAAGTCAGCGGAATTCCGAGAGCAATGGAAGAGTTCTGAAGCATTTTTAAACTTCAGCAGAATTCCGAGAACAATGGAAGAGTTCCGAAGCATTTTTAAACGTCAGCGGAATTCCGAGAACAATGGAAGAGTTCTGAAGCATTTTTAAAAGTCAGCGGAATTCTGAGAACAATAGAAGAGTTGTGAAGCATTTTTAAGCGTCAGCGGAATTCCGAGAACAATGGAAGAATTCCGAAGCATTCTTAAACTTCAGCGGAATTCCGAGAACAATGGAAGAGTTCCGAAGCATTTTTAAAAGTCAGCGGAATTCCGAGAACAATGGAAGAGTTCCGAAGCATTTTTAAAAGTCAGCAGAATTCCGAGAACAATAGAAGGGTACCAAAGCATGTTTAAACTTCAGCGGAATTCTGAGAACAATGGAAGAGCTCCGAAGCATTTTTAAACGTCAGCGGAATTCCGAGAACAATGGAAGAGTTCTGAAGCATTTTTAAACGTCAGCGGAATTTTGAAAACAATGGAAGATTTCCGAAGCATTTTTAAACGTCAGCGGAATTCTGCGAACACTGGAAGAGTTCCGAAGCATTTTTAAAAGTCAGCGGAATTCCGAGAACAATGGAAGAGTTGTGAAGCATTTTTAAGCGTCAGCGGAATTCCGAGAACAATGGAAAAATTCCGAAGCATTTTTAAACTTCAAAACTTCAGCGGAATTCCGAGAACAATGGAAGAGTTCCGAAGCATTTTTAAAAGTCAGCGGAATTCCGAGAACAATGGAAGAGTTCCGAAGCATTTTTAAAAGTCAGCAGAATTCCGAGAACAATAGAAGGGTACCAAAGCATGTTTAAACTTCAGCGGAATTCTGAGAACAATGTAAGCGTTCCGAAGCATTTTTAAACTTCACCGGAATTCCGAGAACAATGGAAGAGTTCCGAAGCATTTTTAAACGTCAGCGGAATTCCGAGAACAATGGAAGAGTTGTGAAGCATTTTTAAACGTCAGTGGAATTCCAAGAACAAAGGAAGAGTTCCGAAGCATTTTTAAACGTCAGCGGAATTCCGAGAACAATGGAAGAGTTCTGAAGGCTTTTTAAATGTCAGCGGAATTCCGAGAACAATGGAAGAGTTCCGAAGCATTTTTAAATGTCAGCGGAATTCTGAGAACAATGGAAGAGTTCCGAAGCATTTTTAAACTTCAGCAGAATTCCGAGAACAATGGAAGAGTTCCGAAGCATACTTAAACTTCAGCGGAATTCCGAGAACAATGGAAGAGTTCAGAAGCATTTTTAAAAGTCAGCGGAATTCCGAGAACAATGGAAGAGTTCCGAAGCATTTTTAAAAGTCAGCGGAATTCCGAGAACAATGGAAGAGTTCCGAAGCATTTTTAAAAGTCAGCAGAATTCCGAGAACAATAGAAGGGTACCAAAGCATGTTTAAACTTCAGCGGAATTCCGAGAACAATGGAAGAGTTCTGAAGCATTTTTAAAAGTCAGCGGAATACCGAGAACAATGGAAGAGTTGTGAAGCATTTTTAAACGTCAGCGGAATTCCGAGAACAATGGAAGAGTTCTGAAGCATTTTTAAACGTCATCGGATTTTGAAAACAATGGAAGATTTCCGAAGCACTTTTAAACGTCAGCGGAATTCTGCAAACACTGGAAGAGTTCCGATGCATTTTTAAACTTCAGCGGAATTTGGAGAACAATCGAAGAGTTCCGAAGCAATTTTAAAAGTCAGCGGAATTCCGAGAACAATGGAAGAGTTGTGAAGCATTTTTAAACGTCAGTGGAATTCCAAGAACAAAGGAAGAGTTCCGAAGCATTTTTAAACGTCAGCGGAATTCCGAGAACAATGGAAGAGTTCTGAAGGCTTTTTAAATGTCAGCGGAATTCCGAGAACAATGGAAGAGTTCCGAAGCATTTTTAAATGTCAGCGGAATTCTGAGAACAATGGAAGAGTTCCGAAGCATTTTTAAACTTCAGCAGAATTCCGAGAACAATGGAAGAGTTCCGAAGCATACTTAAACTTCAGCGGAATTCCGAGAACAATGGAAGAGTTCAGAAGCATTTTTAAAAGTCAGCGGAATTCCGAGAACAAGGGAAGAGTTCCGAAGCATTTTTAAAAGTCAGCGGAATTCCGAGAACAATGGAAGAGTTCCGAAGCATTTTTAAAAGTCAGCAGAATTCCGAGAACAATAGAAGGGTACCAAAGCATGCTTAAACTTCAGCGGAATTCCGAGAACAATGGAAGAGTTCTGAAGCATTTTTAAAAGTCAGCGGAATACCGAGAACAATGGAAGAGTTGTGAAGCATTTTTAAACGTCAGCGGAATACCAGAACAATGGAAGAGTTCCGAAGCATTTTTAAATGTCAGCGGAATTCCGAGAACAATGGAAGAGTTCTGAAGCATTTTTAAAAGTCAGCAGAATTCCGAGAACAATGGAAGAGTTGTGAAGCATTTTTAAACGTCAGCGGAATTCCGAGAACAATGGAAGAGTTCTGAAGCCTTTTTAAATGTCAGCGGAATTCCGAGAACAATGGAAGAGTTCCGAAGCATTTTTAAATGTCAGCGGAATTCTGAGAACAATGGAAGAGTTCCGAAGCATTTTTAAACTTCAGCAGAATTCCGAGAACAATGGAAGAGTTCCGAAGCATACTTAAACTTCAGCGGAATTCCGAGAACAATGGAAGAGTTCTGAAGCATTTTTAAAAGTCAGCGGAATACCAGAACAATGGAAGAGTTCCGAAGCATTTTTAAATGTCAGCGGAATTCCGAGAACAATGGAAGAGTTCTGAAGCATTTTTAAACGTCAGCGGATTTTGAAAACAATGGAAGATTTCCGAAGCATTTTTAAACGTCAGCGGAATTCTGCAAACACTGGAAGAGTTCCGAAGCATTTTTAAACTTCAGCGGAATTTGGAGAACAATCGAAGAGTTCCGAAGCAATTTTAAAAGTCAGCGGAATTCCGAGAACAATGGAAGAGTTGTGAAGCATTTTTAAACGTCAGTGGAATTCCAAGAACAAAAGAAGAGTTCCGAAGCATTTTTAAACGTCAGCGGAATTCCGAGAACAATGGAAGAGTTCTGAAGGCTTTTTAAATGTCAGCGGAATTCCGAGAACAATGGAAGAGTTCCGAAGCATTTTTAAATGTCAGCGGAATTCTGAGAACAATGGAAGAGTTCCGAAGCATTTTTAAACTTCAGCAGAATTCCGAGAACAATGGAAGAGTTCCGAAGCATACTTAAACTTCAGCGGAATTCCGAGAACAATGGAAGAGTTCAGAAGCATTTTTAAAAGTCAGCGGAATACCGAGAACAATGGAAGAGTTGTGAAGCATTTTTAAGCATCAGCGGAATTCCGAGAACAATGGAAGAGTTCCGAAGCATTTTTAAACTTCAGAAGAATTCTGAGAACAATGGAAGAGTTTCGAAGCATTTTTAAAAGTCAGCGGAATTCCGAGAACAATAGAAGAGTTGTGAAGCAATTTTAAGCGTCAGCGGAATTCCGAGAACAATGGAAGAGTTCCGAAGCATTTTTAAACGTCAGCGGAATTCCGAGAACAATGGAAGAGTTCTGAAGCATTTTTAAAAGTCAGCGGAATTCTGAGAACAATAGAATAGTTGTGAAGCATTTTTAAGCGTCAGCGGAATTCCGAGAACAATGGAAGAATTCCGAAGCATTTTTAAACTTCAAAACTTCAGCGGAATTCTGAGAACAATGGAAGAGCTCCGAAGCATTTTTAAACGTCAGCGGAATTCCGAGAACAATGGAAGAGTTCTGAAGCATTTTTAAACGTCAGCGGAATTTTGAAAACAATGGAAGATTTCCGAAGCATTTTTAAACGTCAGCGGAATTCTGCGAACACTGGAAGAGTTCCGAAGCATTTTTAAAAGTCAGCGGAATTCCGAGAACAATGGAAGAGTTGTGAAGCATTTTTAAGCGTCAGCGGAATTCCGAGAACAATGGAAAAATTCCGAAGCATTTTTAAACTTCAAAACTTCAGCGGAATTCCGAGAACAATGGAAGAGTTCCGAAGCATTTTTAAAAGTCAGCGGAATTCCGAGAACAATGGAAGAGTTCCGAAGCATTTTTAAAAGTCAGCAGAATTCCGAGAACAATAGAAGGGTACCAAAGCATGTTTAAACTTCAGCGGAATTCTGAGAACAATGTAAGCGTTCCGAAGCATTTTTAAACTTCACCGGAATTCCGAGAACAATGGAAGAGTTCCGAAGCATTTTTAAACGTCAGCGGAATTCCGAGAACAATGGAAGAGTTCTGAAGCATTTTTAAACGTCAGCGGATTTTGAAAACAATGGAAGATTTCCGAAGCACTTTTAAACGTCAGCGGAATTCTGCAAACACTGGAAGAGTTCCGATGCATTTTTAAACTTCAGCGGAATTTGGAGAACAATCGAAGAGTTCCGAAGCAATTTTAAAAGTCAGCGGAATTCCGAGAACAATGGAAGAGTTGTGAAGCATTTTTAAACGTCAGTGGAATTCCAAGAACAAAGGAAGAGTTCCGAAGCATTTTTAAACGTCAGCGGAATTCCGAGAACAATGGAAGAGTTCTGAAGGCTTTTTAAATGTCAGCGGAATTCCGAGAACAATGGAAGAGTTCCGAAGCATTTTTAAATGTCAGCGGAATTCTGAGAACAATGGAAGAGTTCCGAAGCATTTTTAAACTTCAGCAGAATTCCGAGAACAATGGAAGAGTTCCGAAGCATACTTAAACTTCAGCGGAATTCCGAGAACAATGGAAGAGTTCAGAAGCATTTTTAAAAGTCAGCGGAATTCCGAGAACAAGGGAAGAGTTCCGAAGCATTTTTAAAAGTCAGCGGAATTCCGAGAACAATGGAAGAGTTCCGAAGCATTTTTAAAAGTCAGCAGAATTCCGAGAACAATAGAAGGGTACCAAAGCATGCTTAAACTTCAGCGGAATTCCGAGAACAATGGAAGAGTTCTGAAGCATTTTTAAAAGTCAGCGGAATACCGAGAACAATGGAAGAGTTGTGAAGCATTTTTAAACGTCAGCGGAATACCAGAACAATGGAAGAGTTCCGAAGCATTTTTAAATGTCAGCGGAATTCCGAGAACAATGGAAGAGTTCTGAAGCATTTTTAAAAGTCAGCAGAATTCCGAGAACAATGGAAGAGTTGTGAAGCATTTTTAAACGTCAGCGGAATTCCGAGAACAATGGAAGAGTTCTGAAGCCTTTTTAAATGTCAGCGGAATTCCGAGAACAATGGAAGAGTTCCGAAGCATTTTTAAATGTCAGCGGAATTCTGAGAACAATGGAAGAGTTCCGAAGCATTTTTAAACTTCAGCAGAATTCCGAGAACAATGGAAGAGTTCCGAAGCATACTTAAACTTCAGCGGAATTCCGAGAACAATGGAAGAGTTCTGAAGCATTTTTAAAAGTCAGCGGAATACCAGAACAATGGAAGAGTTCCGAAGCATTTTTAAATGTCAGCGGAATTCCGAGAACAATGGAAGAGTTCTGAAGCATTTTTAAACGTCAGCGGATTTTGAAAACAATGGAAGATTTCCGAAGCATTTTTAAACGTCAGCGGAATTCTGCAAACACTGGAAGAGTTCCGAAGCATTTTTAAACTTCAGCGGAATTTGGAGAACAATCGAAGAGTTCCGAAGCAATTTTAAAAGTCAGCGGAATTCCGAGAACAATGGAAGAGTTGTGAAGCATTTTTAAACGTCAGTGGAATTCCAAGAACAAAAGAAGAGTTCCGAAGCATTTTTAAACGTCAGCGGAATTCCGAGAACAATGGAAGAGTTCTGAAGGCTTTTTAAATGTCAGCGGAATTCCGAGAACAATGGAAGAGTTCCGAAGCATTTTTAAATGTCAGCGGAATTCTGAGAACAATGGAAGAGTTCCGAAGCATTTTTAAACTTCAGCAGAATTCCGAGAACAATGGAAGAGTTCCGAAGCATACTTAAACTTCAGCGGAATTCCGAGAACAATGGAAGAGTTCAGAAGCATTTTTAAAAGTCAGCGGAATACCGAGAACAATGGAAGAGTTGTGAAGCATTTTTAAGCATCAGCGGAATTCCGAGAACAATGGAAGAGTTCCGAAGCATTTTTAAACTTCAGAAGAATTCTGAGAACAATGGAAGAGTTTCGAAGCATTTTTAAAAGTCAGCGGAATTCCGAGAACAATAGAAGAGTTGTGAAGCAATTTTAAGCGTCAGCGGAATTCCGAGAACAATGGAAGAGTTCCGAAGCATTTTTAAACGTCAGCGGAATTCCGAGAACAATGGAAGAGTTCTGAAGCATTTTTAAAAGTCAGCGGAATTCTGAGAACAATAGAATAGTTGTGAAGCATTTTTAAGCGTCAGCGGAATTCCGAGAACAATGGAAGAATTCCGAAGCATTTTTAAACTTCAAAACTTCAGCGGAATTCTGAGAACAATGGAAGAGCTCCGAAGCATTTTTAAACGTCAGCGGAATTCCGAGAACAATGGAAGAGTTCTGAAGCATTTTTAAACGTCAGCGGAATTTTGAAAACAATGGAAGATTTCCGAAGCATTTTTAAACGTCAGCGGAATTCTGCGAACACTGGAAGAGTTCCGAAGCATTTTTAAAAGTCAGCGGAATTCCGAGAACAATGGAAGAGTTGTGAAGCATTTTTAAGCGTCAGCGGAATTCCGAGAACAATGGAAAAATTCCGAAGCATTTTTAAACTTCAAAACTTCAGCGGAATTCCGAGAACAATGGAAGAGTTCCGAAGCATTTTTAAAAGTCAGCGGAATTCCGAGAACAATGGAAGAGTTCCGAAGCATTTTTAAAAGTCAGCAGAATTCCGAGAACAATAGAAGGGTACCAAAGCATGTTTAAACTTCAGCGGAATTCTGAGAACAATGTAAGCGTTCCGAAGCATTTTTAAACTTCACCGGAATTCCGAGAACAATGGAAGAGTTCCGAAGCATTTTTAAACGTCAGCGGAATTCCGAGAACAATGGAAGAGTTCTGAAGCATTTTTAAACGTCAGCGGATTTTGAAAACAATGGAAGATTTCCGAAGCACTTTTAAACGTCAGCGGAATTCTGCAAACACTGGAAGAGTTCCGATGCATTTTTAAACTTCAGCGGAATTTGGAGAACAATCGAAGAGTTCCGAAGCAATTTTAAAAGTCAGCGGAATTCCGAGAACAATGGAAGAGTTATGAAGCATTTTTAAACGTCAGTGGAATTCCAAGAACAAAGGAAGAGTTCCGAAGCATTTTTAAACGTCAGCGGAATTCCGAGAACAATGGAAGAGTTCTGAAGGCTTTTTAAATGTCAGCGGAATTCCGAGAACAATGGAAGAGTTCCGAAGCATTTTTAAATGTCAGCGGAATTCTGAGAACAATGGAAGAGTTCCGAAGCATTTTTAAACTTCAGCAGAATTCCGAGAACAATGGAAGAGTTCCGAAGCATACTTAAACTTCAGCGGAATTCCGAGAACAATGGAAGAGTTCAGAAGCATTTTTAAAAGTCAGCGGAATTCCGAGAACAATGGAAGAGTTCCGAAGCATTTTTAAAAGTCAGCGGAATTCCGAGAACAATGGAAGAGTTCCGAAGCATTTTTAAAAGTCAGCAGAATTCCGAGAACAATAGAAGGGTACCAAAGCATGTTTAAACTTCAGCGGAATTCCGAGAACAATGGAAGAGTTCTGAAGCATTTTTAAAAGTCAGCGGAATACCGAGAACAATGGAAGAGTTGTGAAGCATTTTTAAACGTCAGCGGAATACCAGAACAATGGAAGAGTTCCGAAGCATTTTTAAATGTCAGCGGAATTCCGAGAACAATGGAAGAGTTCTGAAGCATTTTTAAAAGTCAGCAGAATTCCGAGAACAATGGAAGAGTTGTGAAGCATTTTTAAACGTCAGCGGAATTCCGAGAACAAAGGAAGAGTTCTGAAGCCTTTTTAAATGTCAGCGGAATTCCGAGAACAATGGAAGAGTTCCGAAGCATTTTTAAATGTCAGCGGAATTCTGAGAACAATGGAAGAGTTCCGAAGCATTTTTAAACTTCAGCAGAATTCCGAGAACAATGGAAGAGTTCCGAAGCATACTTAAACTTCAGCGGAATTCCGAGAACAATGGAAGAGTTCTGAAGCATTTTTAAAAGTCAGCGGAATACCAGAACAATGGAAGAGTTCCGAAGTATTTTTAAATGTCAGCGGAATTCCGAGAACAATGGAAGAGTTCTGAAGCATTTTTAAACGTCAGCGGATTTTGAAAACAATGGAAGATTTCCGAAGCATTTTTAAACGTCAGCGGAATTCTGCAAACACTGGAAGAGTTCCGAAGCATTTTTAAACTTCAGCGGAATTTGGAGAACAATCGAAGAGTTCCGAAGCAATTTTAAAAGTCAGCGGAATTCCGAGAACAATGGAAGAGTTGTGAAGCATTTTTAAACGTCAGTGGAATTCCAAGAACAAAAGAAGAGTTCCGAAGCATTTTTAAACTTCAGCAGAATTCCGAGAACAATGGAAGAGTTCCGAAGCATACTTAAACTTCAGCGGAATTCCGAGAACAATGGAAGAGTTCAGAAGCATTTTTAAAAGTCAGCGGAATTCCGAGAACAATGGAAGAGTTCCGAAGCATTTTTAAAAGTCAGCGGAATTCCGAGAACAATGGAAGAGTTCCGAAGCATTTTTAAAAGTCAGCAGAATTCCGAGAACAATAGAAGGGTACCAAAGCATGTTTAAACTTCAGCGGAATTCCGAGAACAATGGAAGAGTTCTGAAGCATTTTTAAAAGTCAGCGGAATACCGAGAACAATGGAAGAGTTGTGAAGCATTTTTAAACGTCAGCGGAATACCAGAACAATGGAAGAGTTCCGAAGCATTTTTAAATGTCAGCGGAATTCCGAGAACAATGGAAGAGTTCTGAAGCATTTTTAAAAGTCAGCAGAATTCCGAGAACAATGGAAGAGTTGTGAAGCATTTTTAAACGTCAGCGGAATTCCGAGAACAAAGGAAGAGTTCTGAAGCCTTTTTAAATGTCAGCGGAATTCCGAGAACAATGGAAGAGTTCCGAAGCATTTTTAAATGTCAGCGGAATTCTGAGAACAATGGAAGAGTTCCGAAGCATTTTTAAACTTCAGCAGAATTCCGAGAACAATGGAAGAGTTCCGAAGCATACTTAAACTTCAGCGGAATTCCGAGAACAATGGAAGAGTTCTGAAGCATTTTTAAAAGTCAGCGGAATACCAGAACAATGGAAGAGTTCCGAAGTATTTTTAAATGTCAGCGGAATTCCGAGAACAATGGAAGAGTTCTGAAGCATTTTTAAACGTCAGCGGATTTTGAAAACAATGGAAGATTTCCGAAGCATTTTTAAACGTCAGCGGAATTCTGCAAACACTGGAAGAGTTCCGAAGCATTTTTAAACTTCAGCGGAATTTGGAGAACAATCGAAGAGTTCCGAAGCAATTTTAAAAGTCAGCGGAATTCCGAGAACAATGGAAGAGTTGTGAAGCATTTTTAAACGTCAGTGGAATTCCAAGAACAAAAGAAGAGTTCCGAAGCATTTTTAAACGTCAGCGGAATTCCGAGAACAATGGAAGAGTTCTGAAGGCTTTTTAAATGTCAGCGGAATTCCGAGAACAATGGAAGAGTTCCGAAGCATTTTTAAATGTCAGCGGAATTCTGAGAACAATGGAAGAGTTCCGAAGCATTTTTAAACTTCAGCAGAATTCCGAGAACAATGGAAGAGTTCCGAAGCATACTTAAACTTCAGCGGAATTCCGAGAACAATGGAAGAGTTCAGAAGCATTTTTAAAAGTCAGCGGAATACCGAGAACAATGGAAGAGTTGTGAAGCATTTTTAAGCATCAGCGGAATTCCGAGAACAATGGAAGAGTTCCGAAGCATTTTTAAACTTCAGAAGAATTCTGAGAACAATGGAAGAGTTTCGAAGCATTTTTAAAAGTCAGCGGAATTCCGAGAACAATAGAAGAGTTGTGAAGCAATTTTAAGCGTCAGCGGAATTCCGAGAACAATGGAAGAGTTCCGAAGCATTTTTAAACGTCAGCGGAATTCCGAGAACAATGGAAGAGTTCTGAAGCATTTTTAAAAGTCAGCGGAATTCTGAGAACAATAGAAGAGTTGTGAAGCATTTTTAAGCGTCAGCGGAATTCCGAGAACAATGGAAGAATTCCGAAGCATTTTTAAACTTCAAAACTTCAGCGGAATTCCGAGAACAATGGAAGAGTTCCGAAGCATTTTTAAAAGTCAGCGGAATTCCGAGAACAATGGAAGAGTTGTGAAGCATTTTTAAACGTCAGTGGAATTCCAAGAACAAAGGAAGAGTTCCGAAGCATTTTTAAACGTCAGCGGAATTCCGAGAACAATGGAAGAGTTCTGAAGGCTTTTTAAATGTCAGCGGAATTCCGAGAACAATGGAAGAGTTCCGAAGCATTTTTAAATGTCAGCGGAATTCTGAGAACAATGGAAGAGTTCCGAAGCATTTTTAAACTTCAGCAGAATTCCGAGAACAATGGAAGAGTTCCGAAGCATTTTTAAACGTCAGCGGAATTCCGAGAACAATGGAAGAGTTCTGAAGCATTTTTAAAAGTCAGCGGAATTCCGAGAACAATGGAAGAGTTCCGAAGCATTTTTAAAAGTCAGCGGAATTCCGAGAGCAATGGAAGAGTTCTGAAGCATTTTTAAAAGTCAGCGGAATTCTGAGAACAATAGAAGAGTTGTGAAGCATTTTTAAGCGTCAGCGGAATTCCGAGAACAATGGAAGAGTTCCGAAGCATTTTTAAACTTCAGCGGAATTCCGCGAACACTGGAAGAGTTCCGAAGCATTTTTAAAAGTCAGCGGAATTCCGAGAACAATGGAAGAGTTGTGAAGCATTTTTAAGCGTCAGCGGAATTCCGAGAACAATGGAAAAATTCCGAAGCATTTTTAAACTTCAGAAGAATTCTGAGAGCAATGGAAGAGTTTCGAAGCATTTTTAAAAGTCAGCGGAATTCCGAGAACAATAGAAGAGTTGTGAAGCATTTTTAAGCGTCAGCGGAATTCCGAGAACAATGGAAGAATTCCGAAGCATTCTTAAACTTCAGCGGAATTCCGAGAACAATGGAAGAGTTCCGAAGCATTTTTAAAAGTCAGCGGAATTCCGAGAACAATGGAAGAGTTCCGAAGCATTTTTAAAAGTCAGCAGAATTCCGAGAACAATAGAAGGGTACCAAAGCATGTTTAAACTTCAGCGGAATTCTGAGAACAATGGAAGAGCTCCGAAGCATTTTTAAACGTCAGCGGAATTCCGAGAACAATGGAAGAGTTCTGAAGCATTTTTAAACGTCAGCGGAATTTTGAAAACAATGGAAGATTTCCGAAGCATTTTTAAACGTCAGCGGAATTCTGCGAACACTGGAAGAGTTCCGAAGCATTTTTAAAAGTCAGCGGAATTCCGAGAACAATGGAAGAGTTGTGAAGCATTTTTAAGCGTCAGCGGAATTCCGAGAACAATGGAAAAATTCCGAAGCATTTTTAAACTTCAAAACTTCAGCGGAATTCCGAGAACAATGGAAGAGTTCCGAAGCATTTTTAAAAGTCAGCGGAATTCCGAGAACAATGGAAGTGTTCCGAAGCATTTTTAAAAGTCAGCAGAATTCCGAGAACAATAGAAGGGTACCAAAGCATGTTTAAACTTCAGCGGAATTCTGAGAACAATGTAAGCGTTCCGAAGCATTTTTAAACTTCACCGGAATTCCGAGAACAATGGAAGAGTTCCGAAGCATTTTTAAACGTCAGCGGAATTCCGAGAACAATGGAAGAGTTCTGAAGCATTTTTAAACGTCAGCGGATTTTGAAAACAATGGAAGATTTCCGAAGCACTTTTAAACGTCAGCGGAATTCTGCAAACACTGGAAGAGTTCCGATGCATTTTTAAACTTCAGCGGAATTTGGAGAACAATCGAAGAGTTCCGAAGCAATTTTAAAAGTCAGCGGAATTCCGAGAACAATGGAAGAGTTGTGAAGCATTTTTAAACGTCAGTGGAATTCCAAGAACAAAGGAAGAGTTCCGAAGCATTTTTAAACGTCAGCGGAATTCCGAGAACAATGGAAGAGTTCTGAAGGCTTTTTAAATGTCAGCGGAATTCCGAGAACAATGGAAGAGTTCCGAAGCATTTTTAAATGTCAGCGGAATTCTGAGAACAATGGAAGAGTTCCGAAGCATTTTTAAACTTCAGCAGAATTCCGAGAACAATGGAAGAGTTCCGAAGCATACTTAAACTTCAGCGGAATTCCGAGAACAATGGAAGAGTTCAGAAGCATTTTTAAAAGTCAGCGGAATTCCGAGAACAATGGAAGAGTTCCGAAGCATTTTTAAAAGTCAGCGGAATTCCGAGAACAATGGAAGAGTTCCGAAGCATTTTTAAAAGTCAGCAGAATTCCGAGAACAATAGAAGGGTACCAAAGCATGTTTAAACTTCAGCGGAATTCCGAGAACAATGGAAGAGTTCTGAAGCATTTTTAAAAGTCAGCGGAATACCGAGAACAATGGAAGAGTTGTGAAGCATTTTTAAACGTCAGCGGAATACCAGAACAATGGAAGAGTTCCGAAGCATTTTTAAATGTCAGCGGAATTCCGAGAACAATGGAAGAGTTCTGAAGCATTTTTAAAAGTCAGCAGAATTCCGAGAACAATGGAAGAGTTGTGAAGCATTTTTAAACGTCAGCGGAATTCCGAGAACAAAGGAAGAGTTCTGAAGCCTTTTTAAATGTCAGCGGAATTCCGAGAACAATGGAAGAGTTCCGAAGCATTTTTAAATGTCAGCGGAATTCTGAGAACAATGGAAGAGTTCCGAAGCATTTTTAAACTTCAGCAGAATTCCGAGAACAATGGAAGAGTTCCGAAGCATACTTAAACTTCAGCGGAATTCCGAGAACAATGGAAGAGTTCTGAAGCATTTTTAAAAGTCAGCGGAATACCAGAACAATGGAAGAGTTCCGAAGTATTTTTAAATGTCAGCGGAATTCCGAGAACAATGGAAGAGTTCTGAAGCATTTTTAAACGTCAGCGGATTTTGAAAACAATGGAAGATTTCCGAAGCATTTTTAAACGTCAGCGGAATTCTGCAAACACTGGAAGAGTTCCGAAGCATTTTTAAACTTCAGCGGAATTTGGAGAACAATCGAAGAGTTCCGAAGCAATTTTAAAAGTCAGCGGAATTCCGAGAACAATGGAAGAGTTGTGAAGCATTTTTAAACGTCAGTGGAATTCCAAGAACAAAAGAAGAGTTCCGAAGCATTTTTAAACGTCAGCGGAATTCCGAGAACAATGGAAGAGTTCTGAAGGCTTTTTAAATGTCAGCGGAATTCCGAGAACAATGGAAGAGTTCCGAAGCATTTTTAAATGTCAGCGGAATTCTGAGAACAATGGAAGAGTTCCGAAGCATTTTTAAACTTCAGCAGAATTCCGAGAACAATGGAAGAGTTCCGAAGCATACTTAAACTTCAGCGGAATTCCGAGAACAATGGAAGAGTTCAGAAGCATTTTTAAAAGTCAGCGGAATACCGAGAACAATGGAAGAGTTGTGAAGCATTTTTAAGCATCAGCGGAATTCCGAGAACAATGGAAGAGTTCCGAAGCATTTTTAAACTTCAGAAGAATTCTGAGAACAATGGAAGAGTTTCGAAGCATTTTTAAAAGTCAGCGGAATTCCGAGAACAATAGAAGAGTTGTGAAGCAATTTTAAGCGTCAGCGGAATTCCGAGAACAATGGAAGAGTTCCGAAGCATTTTTAAACGTCAGCGGAATTCCGAGAACAATGGAAGAGTTCTGAAGCATTTTTAAAAGTCAGCGGAATTCTGAGAACAATAGAAGAGTTGTGAAGCATTTTTAAGCGTCAGCGGAATTCCGAGAACAATGGAAGAATTCCGAAGCATTTTTAAACTTCAAAACTTCAGCGGAATTCCGAGAACAATGGAAGAGTTCCGAAGCATTTTTAAAAGTCAGCGGAATTCCGAGAACAATGGAAGAGTTGTGAAGCATTTTTAAACGTCAGTGGAATTCCAAGAACAAAGGAAGAGTTCCGAAGCATTTTTAAACGTCAGCGGAATTCCGAGAACAATGGAAGAGTTCTGAAGGCTTTTTAAATGTCAGCGGAATTCCGAGAACAATGGAAGAGTTCCGAAGCATTTTTAAATGTCAGCGGAATTCTGAGAACAATGGAAGAGTTCCGAAGCATTTTTAAACTTCAGCAGAATTCCGAGAACAATGGAAGAGTTCCGAAGCATTTTTAAACGTCAGCGGAATTCCGAGAACAATGGAAGAGTTCTGAAGCATTTTTAAAAGTCAGCGGAATTCCGAGAACAATGGAAGAGTTCCGAAGCATTTTTAAAAGTCAGCGGAATTCCGAGAGCAATGGAAGAGTTCTGAAGCATTTTTAAAAGTCAGCGGAATTCTGAGAACAATAGAAGAGTTGTGAAGCATTTTTAAGCGTCAGCGGAATTCCGAGAACAATGGAAGAGTTCCGAAGCATTTTTAAACTTCAGCGGAATTCCGCGAACACTGGAAGAGTTCCGAAGCATTTTTAAAAGTCAGCGGAATTCCGAGAACAATGGAAGAGTTGTGAAGCATTTTTAAGCGTCAGCGGAATTCCGAGAACAATGGAAAAATTCCGAAGCATTTTTAAACTTCAGAAGAATTCTGAGAGCAATGGAAGAGTTTCGAAGCATTTTTAAAAGTCAGCGGAATTCCGAGAACAATAGAAGAGTTGTGAAGCATTTTTAAGCGTCAGCGGAATTCCGAGAACAATGGAAGAATTCCGAAGCATTCTTAAACTTCAGCGGAATTCCGAGAACAATGGAAGAGTTCCGAAGCATTTTTAAAAGTCAGCGGAATTCCGAGAACAATGGAAGAGTTCCGAAGCATTTTTAAAAGTCAGCAGAATTCCGAGAACAATAGAAGGGTACCAAAGCATGTTTAAACTTCAGCGGAATTCTGAGAACAATGGAAGAGCTCCGAAGCATTTTTAAACGTCAGCGGAATTCCGAGAACAATGGAAGAGTTCTGAAGCATTTTTAAACGTCAGCGGAATTTTGAAAACAATGGAAGATTTCCGAAGCATTTTTAAACGTCAGCGGAATTCTGCGAACACTGGAAGAGTTCCGAAGCATTTTTAAAAGTCAGCGGAATTCCGAGAACAATGGAAGAGTTGTGAAGCATTTTTAAGCGTCAGCGGAATTCCGAGAACAATGGAAAAATTCCGAAGCATTTTTAAACTTCAAAACTTCAGCGGAATTCCGAGAACAATGGAAGAGTTCCGAAGCATTTTTAAAAGTCAGCGGAATTCCGAGAACAATGGAAGTGTTCCGAAGCATTTTTAAAAGTCAGCAGAATTCCGAGAACAATAGAAGGGTACCAAAGCATGTTTAAACTTCAGCGGAATTCTGAGAACAATGTAAGCGTTCCGAAGCATTTTTAAACTTCACCGGAATTCCGAGAACAATGGAAGAGTTCCGAAGCATTTTTAAACGTCAGCGGAATTCCGAGAACAATGGAAGAGTTCTGAAGCATTTTTAAACGTCAGCGGATTTTGAAAACAATGGAAGATTTCCGAAGCACTTTTAAACGTCAGCGGAATTCTGCAAACACTGGAAGAGTTCCGATGCATTTTTAAACTTCAGCGGAATTTGGAGAACAATCGAAGAGTTCCGAAGCAATTTTAAAAGTCAGCGGAATTCCGAGAACAATGGAAGAGTTGTGAAGCATTTTTAAACGTCAGTGGAATTCCAAGAACAAAGGAAGAGTTCCGAAGCATTTTTAAACGTCAGCGGAATTCCGAGAACAATGGAAGAGTTCTGAAGGCTTTTTAAATGTCAGCGGAATTCCGAGAACAATGGAAGAGTTCCGAAGCATTTTTAAATGTCAGCGGAATTCTGAGAACAATGGAAGAGTTCCGAAGCATTTTTAAACTTCAGCAGAATTCCGAGAACAATGGAAGAGTTCCGAAGCATACTTAAACTTCAGCGGAATTCCGAGAACAATGGAAGAGTTCAGAAGCATTTTTAAAAGTCAGCGGAATTCCGAGAACAATGGAAGAGTTCCGAAGCATTTTTAAAAGTCAGCGGAATTCCGAGAACAATGGAAGAGTTCCGAAGCATTTTTAAAAGTCAGCAGAATTCCGAGAACAATAGAAGGGTACCAAAGCATGTTTAAACTTCAGCGGAATTCCGAGAACAATGGAAGAGTTCTGAAGCATTTTTAAAAGTCAGCGGAATACCGAGAACAATGGAAGAGTTGTGAAGCATTTTTAAACGTCAGCGGAATACCAGAACAATGGAAGAGTTCCGAAGCATTTTTAAATGTCAGCGGAATTCCGAGAACAATGGAAGAGTTCTGAAGCATTTTTAAAAGTCAGCAGAATTCCGAGAACAATGGAAGAGTTGTGAAGCATTTTTAAACGTCAGCGGAATTCCGAGAACAATGGAAGAGTTCTGAAGCCTTTTTAAATGTCAGCGGAATTCCGAGAACAATGGAAGAGTTCCGAAGCATTTTTAAATGTCAGCGGAATTCTGAGAACAATGGAAGAGTTCCGAAGCATTTTTAAACTTCAGCAGAATTCCGAGAACAATGGAAGAGTTCCGAAGCATACTTAAACTTCAGCGGAATTCCGAGAACAATGGAAGAGTTCTGAAGCATTTTTAAAAGTCAGCGGAATACCAGAACAATGGAAGAGTTCCGAAGCATTTTTAAATGTCAGCGGAATTCCGAGAACAATGGAAGAGTTCTGAAGCATTTTTAAACGTCAGCGGATTTTGAAAACAATGGAAGATTTCCGAAGCATTTTTAAACGTCAGCGGAATTCTGCAAACACTGGAAGAGTTCCGAAGCATTTTTAAACTTCAGCGGAATTTGGAGAACAATCGAAGAGTTCCGAAGCAATTTTAAAAGTCAGCGGAATTCCGAGAACAATGGAAGAGTTGTGAAGCATTTTTAAACGTCAGTGGAATTCCAAGAACAAAAGAAGAGTTCCGAAGCATTTTTAAACGTCAGCGGAATTCCGAGAACAATGGAAGAGTTCTGAAGGCTTTTTAAATGTCAGCGGAATTCCGAGAACAATGGAAGAGTTCCGAAGCATTTTTAAATGTCAGCGGAATTCTGAGAACAATGGAAGAGTTCCGAAGCATTTTTAAACTTCAGCAGAATTCCGAGAACAATGGAAGAGTTCCGAAGCATACTTAAACTTCAGCGGAATTCCGAGAACAATGGAAGAGTTCAGAAGCATTTTTAAAAGTCAGCGGAATACCGAGAACAATGGAAGAGTTGTGAAGCATTTTTAAGCATCAGCGGAATTCCGAGAACAATGGAAGAGTTCCGAAGCATTTTTAAACTTCAGAAGAATTCTGAGAGCAATGGAAGAGTTTCGAAGCATTTTTAAAAGTCAGCGGAATTCCGAGAACAATAGAAGAGTTGTGAAGCAATTTTAAGCGTCAGCGGAATTCCGAGAACAATGGAAGAGTTCCGAAGCATTTTTAAACGTCAGCGGAATTCCGAGAACAATGGAAGAGTTCTGAAGCATTTTTAAAAGTCAGCGGAATTCTGAGAACAATAGAAGAGTTGTGAAGCATTTTTAAGCGTCAGCGGAATTCCGAGAACAATGGAAGAATTCCGAAGCATTTTTAAACTTCAAAACTTCAGCGGAATTCCGAGAACAATGGAAGAGTTCCGAAGCATTTTTAAAAGTCAG
Organism: Phyllobates terribilis; assembly: GCF_046119375.1. Lineage (NCBI taxonomy): Eukaryota > Metazoa > Chordata > Amphibia > Anura > Dendrobatidae > Phyllobates > Phyllobates terribilis. The sequence goes on along the minus strand of NW_027362788.1, from coordinate 4,728,257 downwards.
CGGAATTCCGAGAACAATGGAAGAGTTGTGAAGCATTTTTAAACGTCAGTGGAATTCCAAGAACAAAGGAAGAGTTCCGAAGCATTTTTAAACGTCAGCGGAATTCCGAGAACAATGGAAGAGTTCTGAAGGCTTTTTAAATGTCAGCGGAATTCCGAGAACAATGGAAGAGTTCCGAAGCATTTTTAAATGTCAGCGGAATTCTGAGAACAATGGAAGAGTTCCGAAGCATTTTTAAACTTCAGCAGAATTCCGAGAACAATGGAAGAGTTCCGAAGCATTTTTAAACGTCAGCGGAATTCCGAGAACAATGGAAGAGTTCTGAAGCATTTTTAAAAGTCAGCGGAATTCCGAGAACAATGGAAGAGTTCCGAAGCATTTTTAAAAGTCAGCGGAATTCCGAGAGCAATGGAAGAGTTCTGAAGCATTTTTAAAAGTCAGCGGAATTCTGAGAACAATAGAAGAGTTGTGAAGCATTTTTAAGCGTCAGCGGAATTCCGAGAACAATGGAAGAGTTCCGAAGCATTTTTAAACTTCAGCGGAATTCAGCGAACACTGGAAGAGTTCCGAAGCATTTTTAAAAGTCAGCGGAATTCCGAGAACAATGGAAGAGTTGTGAAGCATTTTTAAGCGTCAGCGGAATTCCGAGAACAATGGAAAAATTCCGAAGCATTTTTAAACTTCAGAAGAATTCTGAGAGCAATGGAAGAGTTTCGAAGCATTTTTAAAAGTCAGCGGAATTCCGAGAACAATAGAAGAGTTGTGAAGCATTTTTAAGCGTCAGCGGAATTCCGAGAACAATGGAAGAATTCCGAAGCATTCTTAAACTTCAGCGGAATTCCGAGAACAATGGAAGAGTTCCGAAGCATTTTTAAAAGTCAGCGGAATTCCGAGAACAATGGAAGAGTTCCGAAGCATTTTTAAAAGTCAGCAGAATTCCGAGAACAATAGAAGGGTACCAAAGCATGTTTAAACTTCAGCGGAATTCTGAGAACAATGGAAGAGCTCCGAAGCATTTTTAAACGTCAGCGGAATTCCGAGAACAATGGAAGAGTTCTGAAGCATTTTTAAACGTCAGCGGAATTTTGAAAACAATGGAAGATTTCCGAAGCATTTTTAAACGTCAGCGGAATTCTGCGAACACTGGAAGAGTTCCGAAGCATTTTTAAAAGTCAGCGGAATTCCGAGAACAATGGAAGAGTTGTGAAGCATTTTTAAGCGTCAGCGGAATTCCGAGAACAATGGAAAAATTCCGAAGCATTTTTAAACTTCAAAACTTCAGCGGAATTCCGAGAACAATGGAAGAGTTCCGAAGCATTTTTAAAAGTCAGCGGAATTCCGAGAACAATGGAAGAGTTCCGAAGCATTTTTAAAAGTCAGCAGAATTCCGAGAACAATAGAAGGGTACCAAAGCATGTTTAAACTTCAGCGGAATTCTGAGAACAATGTAAGCGTTCCGAAGCATTTTTAAACTTCACCGGAATTCCGAGAACAATGGAAGAGTTCCGAAGCATTTTTAAACGTCAGCGGAATTCCGAGAACAATGGAAGAGTTCTGAAGCATTTTTAAACGTCAGCGGATTTTGAAAACAATGGAAGATTTCCGAAGCACTTTTAAACGTCAGCGGAATTCTGCAAACACTGGAAGAGTTCCGATGCATTTTTAAACTTCAGCGGAATTTGGAGAACAATCGAAGAGTTCCGAAGCAATTTTAAAAGTCAGCGGAATTCCGAGAACAATGGAAGAGTTGTGAAGCATTTTTAAACGTCAGTGGAATTCCAAGAACAAAGGAAGAGTTCCGAAGCATTTTTAAACGTCAGCGGAATTCCGAGAACAATGGAAGAGTTCTGAAGGCTTTTTAAATGTCAGCGGAATTCCGAGAACAATGGAAGAGTTCCGAAGCATTTTTAAATGTCAGCGGAATTCTGAGAACAATGGAAGAGTTCCGAAGCATTTTTAAACTTCAGCAGAATTCCGAGAACAATGGAAGAGTTCCGAAGCATACTTAAACTTCAGCGGAATTCCGAGAACAATGGAAGAGTTCAGAAGCATTTTTAAAAGTCAGCGGAATTCCGAGAACAATGGAAGAGTTCCGAAGCATTTTTAAAAGTCAGCGGAATTCCGAGAACAATGGAAGAGTTCCGAAGCATTTTTAAAAGTCAGCAGAATTCCGAGAACAATAGAAGGGTACCAAAGCATGTTTAAACTTCAGCGGAATTCCGAGAACAATGGAAGAGTTCTGAAGCATTTTTAAAAGTCAGCGGAATACCGAGAACAATGGAAGAGTTGTGAAGCATTTTTAAACGTCAGCGGAATACCAGAACAATGGAAGAGTTCCGAAGCATTTTTAAATGTCAGCGGAATTCCGAGAACAATGGAAGAGTTCTGAAGCATTTTTAAAAGTCAGCAGAATTCCGAGAACAATGGAAGAGTTGTGAAGCATTTTTAAACGTCAGCGGAATTCCGAGAACAATGGAAGAGTTCTGAAGCCTTTTTAAATGTCAGCGGAATTCCGAGAACAATGGAAGAGTTCCGAAGCATTTTTAAATGTCAGCGGAATTCTGAGAACAATGGAAGAGTTCCGAAGCATTTTTAAACTTCAGCAGAATTCCGAGAACAATGGAAGAGTTCCGAAGCATACTTAAACTTCAGCGGAATTCCGAGAACAATGGAAGAGTTCTGAAGCATTTTTAAAAGTCAGCGGAATACCAGAACAATGGAAGAGTTCCGAAGCATTTTTAAATGTCAGCGGAATTCCGAGAACAATGGAAGAGTTCTGAAGCATTTTTAAACGTCAGCGGATTTTGAAAACAATGGAAGATTTCCGAAGCATTTTTAAACGTCAGCGGAATTCTGCAAACACTGGAAGAGTTCCGAAGCATTTTTAAACTTCAGCGGAATTTGGAGAACAATCGAAGAGTTCCGAAGCAATTTTAAAAGTCAGCGGAATTCCGAGAACAATGGAAGAGTTGTGAAGCATTTTTAAACGTCAGTGGAATTCCAAGAACAAAAGAAGAGTTCCGAAGCATTTTTAAACGTCAGCGGAATTCCGAGAACAATGGAAGAGTTCTGAAGGCTTTTTAAATGTCAGCGGAATTCCGAGAACAATGGAAGAGTTCCGAAGCATTTTTAAATGTCAGCGGAATTCTGAGAACAATGGAAGAGTTCCGAAGCATTTTTAAACTTCAGCAGAATTCCGAGAACAATGGAAGAGTTCCGAAGCATACTTAAACTTCAGCGGAATTCCGAGAACAATGGAAGAGTTCAGAAGCATTTTTAAAAGTCAGCGGAATACCGAGAACAATGGAAGAGTTGTGAAGCATTTTTAAGCATCAGCGGAATTCCGAGAACAATGGAAGAGTTCCGAAGCATTTTTAAACTTCAGAAGAATTCTGAGAACAATGGAAGAGTTTCGAAGCATTTTTAAAAGTCAGCGGAATTCCGAGAACAATAGAAGAGTTGTGAAGCAATTTTAAGCGTCAGCGGAATTCCGAGAACAATGGAAGAGTTCCGAAGCATTTTTAAACGTCAGCGGAATTCCGAGAACAATGGAAGAGTTCTGAAGCATTTTTAAAAGTCAGCGGAATTCTGAGAACAATAGAAGAGTTGTGAAGCATTTTTAAGCGTCAGCGGAATTCCGAGAACAATGGAAGAATTCCGAAGCATTTTTAAACTTCAAAACTTCAGCGGAATTCCGAGAACAATGGAAGAGTTCCGAAGCATTTTTAAAAGTCAGCGGAATTCCGAGAACAATGGAAGAGTTGTGAAGCATTTTTAAACGTCAGTGGAATTCCAAGAACAAAGGAAGAGTTCCGAAGCATTTTTAAACGTCAGCGGAATTCCGAGAACAATGGAAGAGTTCTGAAGGCTTTTTAAATGTCAGCGGAATTCCGAGAACAATGGAAGAGTTCCGAAGCATTTTTAAATGTCAGCGGAATTCTGAGAACAATGGAAGAGTTCCGAAGCATTTTTAAACTTCAGCAGAATTCCGAGAACAATGGAAGAGTTCCGAAGCATTTTTAAAAGTCAGCGGAATTCCGAGAACAATGGAAGAGTTCTGAAGCATTTTTAAAAGTCAGCGGAATTCTGAGAACAATAGAAGAGTTGTGAAGCATTTTTAAGCGTCAGCGGAATTCCGAGAACAATGGAGGAATTCCGAAGCATTCTTAAACTTCAGCGGTATTCCGAGAACAATGGAAGAGTTCCGAAGCATTTTTAAAAGTCAGCGGAATTCCGAGAACAATGGAAGAGTTCCGAAGCATTTTTAAAAGTCAGCAGAATTCCGAGAACAATAGAAGGGTACCAAAGCATGTTTAAACTTCAGCGGAATTCTGAGAACAATGGAAGAGTTCTGAAGCATTTTTAAAAGTCAGCGGAATACCAGAACAATGGAAGAGTTCCGAAGCATTTTTAAATGTCAGCGGAATTCCGAGAACAATGGAAGAGTTCTGAAGCATTTTTAAACGTCAGCGGATTTTGAAAACAATGGAAGATTTCCGAAGCATTTTTAAACGTCAGCGGAATTCTGCAAACACTGGAAGAGTTCCGAAGCATTTTTAAACTTCAGCGGAATTTGGAGAACAATCGAAGAGTTCCGAAGCAATTTTAAAAGTCAGCGGAATTCCGAGAACAATGGAAGAGTTGTGAAGCATTTTTAAACGTCAGTGGAATTCCAAGAACAAAAGAAGAGTTCCGAAGCATTTTTAAACGTCAGCGGAATTCCGAGAACAATGGAAGAGTTCTGAAGGCTTTTTAAATGTCAGCGGAATTCCGAGAACAATGGAAGAGTTCCGAAGCATTTTTAAATGTCAGCGGAATTCTGAGAACAATGGAAGAGTTCCGAAGCATTTTTAAACTTCAGCAGAATTCCGAGAACAATGGAAGAGTTCCGAAGCATACTTAAACTTCAGCGGAATTCCGAGAACAATGGAAGAGTTCAGAAGCATTTTTAAAAGTCAGCGGAATACCGAGAACAATGGAAGAGTTGTGAAGCATTTTTAAGCATCAGCGGAATTCCGAGAACAATGGAAGAGTTCCGAAGCATTTTTAAACTTCAGAAGAATTCTGAGAACAATGGAAGAGTTTCGAAGCATTTTTAAAAGTCAGCGGAATTCCGAGAACAATAGAAGAGTTGTGAAGCAATTTTAAGCGTCAGCGGAATTCCGAGAACAATGGAAGAGTTCCGAAGCATTTTTAAACGTCAGCGGAATTCCGAGAACAATGGAAGAGTTCTGAAGCATTTTTAAAAGTCAGCGGAATTCTGAGAACAATAGAATAGTTGTGAAGCATTTTTAAGCGTCAGCGGAATTCCAAGAACAATGGAAGAATTCCGAAGCATTTTTAAAAGTCAGCGGAATTCCGAGAACAATGGAAGAGTTGTGAAGCATTTTTAAACGTCAGTGGAATTCCAAGAACAAAGGAAGAGTTCCGAAGCATTTTTAAACGTCAGCGGAATTCCGAGAACAATGGAAGAGTTCTGAAGGCTTTTTAAATGTCAGCGGAATTCCGAGAACAATGGAAGAGTTCCGAAGCATTTTTAAATGTCAGCGGAATTCTGAGAACAATGGAAGAGTTCCGAAGCATTTTTAAACTTCAGCAGAATTCCGAGAACAATGGAAGAGTTCCGAAGCATTTTTAAAAGTCAGCGGAATTCCGAGAACAATGGAAGAGTTCTGAAGCATTTTTAAAAGTCAGCGGAATTCTGAGAACAATAGAAGAGTTGTGAAGCATTTTTAAGCGTCAGCGGAATTCCGAGAACAATGGAGGAATTCCGAAGCATTCTTAAACTTCAGCGGTATTCCGAGAACAATGGAAGAGTTCCGAAGCATTTTTAAAAGTCAGCGGAATTCCGAGAACAATGGAAGAGTTCCGAAGCATTTTTAAAAGTCAGCAGAATTCCGAGAACAATAGAAGGGTACCAAAACATGTTTAAACTTCAGCGGAATTCTGAGAACAATGGAAGAGTTCCGAAGCATTTTTAAACGTCAGCGGAATTCCGAGAACAATGGAAGAGTTCTGAAGCATTTTTAAACATCAGCGGAATTTTGAAAACAATGGAAGATTTCCGAAGCATTTTTAAACGTCAGCGGAATTCTGCGAACACTGGAAGAGTTCTGAAGCATTTTTAAAAGTCAGCGGAATTCCGAGAACAATGGAAGAGTTGTGAAGCATTTTTAAGCGTCAGCGGAATTCCGAGAACAATGGAAAAATTCCGAAGCATTTTTAAACTTCAAAACTTCAGCGGAATTCCGAGAACAATGGAAGATTTCCGAAGCATTTTTAAAAGTCAGCGGAATTCCGAGAACAATGGAAGAGTTCCGAAGCATTTTTAAAAGTCAGCAGAATTCCGAGAACAATAGAAGGGTACCAAAGCATGTTTAAACTTCAGCGGAATTCTGAGAACAATGTAAGCGTTCCGAAGCATTTTTAAACTTCACCGCAATTCCGAGAACAATGGAAGAGTTCCGAAGCATTTTTAAACGTCAGCGGAATTCCGAGAACAATGGAAGAGTTCTGAAGCATTTTTAAACGTCAGCGGATTTTGAAAACAATGGAAGATTTCCGAAGCATTTTTAAACGTCAGCGGAATTCTGCAAACACTGGAAGAGTTCCGAAGCATTTTTAAACTTCAGCGGAATTTGGAGAACAATCGAAGAGTTCCGAAGCAATTTTAAAAGTCAGCGGAATTCCGAGAACAATGGAAGAGTTGTGAAGCATTTTTAAACGTCAGTGGAATTCCAAGAACAAAGGAAGAGTTCCGAAGCATTTTTAAACGTCAGCGGAATTCCGAGAACAATGGAAGAGTTCTGAAGGCTTTTTAAATGTCAGCGGAATTCCGAGAACAATGGAAGAGTTCCGAAGCATTTTTAAATGTCAGCGGAATTCTGAGAACAATGGAAGAGTTCCGAAGCATTTTTAAACTTCAGCAGAATTCCGAGAACAATGGAAGAGTTCCGAAGCATACTTAAACTTCAGCGGAATTCCGAGAACAATGTAAGAGTTCAGAAGCATTTTTAAAAGTCAGCGGAATACCGAGAACAATGGAAGAGTTGTGAAGCATTTTTAAGCATCAGCGGAATTCCGAGAACAATGGAAGAGTTCCGAAGCATTTTTAAACTTCAGAAGAATTCTGAGAACAATGGAAGAGTTCCGAAGCATTCTTAAACTTCAGCGGAATTCCGAGAACAATGGAAGAGTTTCGAAGCATTTTTAAAAGTCAGCGGAATTCCGAGAACAATAGAAGAGTTGTGAAGCAATTTTAAGCGTCAGCGGAATTCCGAGAACAATGGAAGAGTTCCGAAGCATTTTTAAACGTCAGCGGAATTCCGAGAACAATGGAAGAGTTCTGAAGCATTTTTAAAAGTCAGCGGAATTCTGAGAACAATAGAAGAGTTGTGAAGCATTTTTAAGCGTCAGCGGAATTCCGAGAACAATGGAAGAATTCCGAAGCATTTTTAAACTTCAAAACTTCAGCGGAATTCCGAGAACAATGGAAGAGTTCCGAAGCATTTTTAAAAGTCAGCGGAATTCCGAGAACAATGGAAGAGTTCCGAAGCATTTTTAAAAGTCAGCGGAATTCCGAGAACAATGGAAGAGTTCCGAAGCATTTTTAAAAGTCAGCGGAATTCCGAGAACAATGGAAGAGTTCTGAAGCATTTTTAAAAGTCAGCGGAATTCTGAGAACAATAGAAGAGTTGTGAAGCATTTTTAAGCGTCAGCGGAATTCCGAGAACAATGGAGGAATTCCGTAGCATTCTTAAACTTCAGCGGTATTCCGAGAACAATGGAAGAGTTCCGAAGCATTTTTAAAAGTCAGCGGAATTCCGAGAACAATGGAAGAGTTCCGAAGCATTTTTAAAAGTCAGCAGAATTCCGAGAACAATAGAAGGGTACCAAAGCATGTTTAAACTTCAGCGGAATTCTGAGAACAATGGAAGAGTTCTGAAGCATTTTTAAAAGTCAGCGGAATACCAGAACAATGGAAGAGTTCCGAAGCATTTTTAAATGTCAGCGGAATTCCGAGAACAATGGAAGAGTTCTGAAGCATTTTTAAACGTCAGCGGATTTTGAAAACAATGGAAGATTTCCGAAGCATTTTTAAACGTCAGCGGAATTCTGCAAACACTGGAAGAGTTCCGAAGCATTTTTAAACTTCAGCGGAATTTGGAGAACAATCGAAGAGTTCCGAAGCAATTTTAAAAGTCAGCGGAATTCCGAGAACAATGGAAGAGTTGTGAAGCATTTTTAAACGTCAGTGGAATTCCAAGAACAAAAGAAGAGTTCCGAAGCATTTTTAAACGTCAGCGGAATTCCGAGAACAATGGAAGAGTTCTGAAGGCTTTTTAAATGTCAGCGGAATTCCGAGAACAATGGAAGAGTTCCGAAGCATTTTTAAATGTCAGCGGAATTCTGAGAACAATGGAAGAGTTCCGAAGCATTTTTAAACTTCAGCAGAATTCCGAGAACAATGGAAGAGTTCCGAAGCATACTTAAACTTCAGCGGAATTCCGAGAACAATGGAAGAGTTCAGAAGCATTTTTAAAAGTCAGCGGAATACCGAGAACAATGGAAGAGTTGTGAAGCATTTTTAAGCATCAGCGGAATTCCGAGAACAATGGAAGAGTTCCGAAGCATTTTTAAACTTCAGAAGAATTCTGAGAACAATGGAAGAGTTTCGAAGCATTTTTAAAAGTCAGCGGAATTCCGAGAACAATAGAAGAGTTGTGAAGCAATTTTAAGCGTCAGCGGAATTCCGAGAACAATGGAAGAGTTCCGAAGCATTTTTAAACGTCAGCGGAATTCCGAGAACAATGGAAGAGTTCTGAAGCATTTTTAAAAGTCAGCGGAATTCTGAGAACAATAGAAGAGTTGTGAAGCATTTTTAAGCGTCAGCGGAATTCCGAGAACAATGGAAGAATTCCGAAGCATTTTTAAACTTCAAAACTTCAGCGGAATTCCGAGAACAATGGAAGAGTTCCGAAGCATTTTTAAAAGTCAGCGGAATTCCGAGAACAATGGAAGAGTTGTGAAGCATTTTTAAACGTCAGTGGAATTCCAAGAACAAAGGAAGAGTTCCGAAGCATTTTTAAACGTCAGCGGAATTCCGAGAACAATGGAAGAGTTCTGAAGGCTTTTTAAATGTCAGCGGAATTCCGAGAACAATGGAAGAGTTCCGAAGCATTTTTAAATGTCAGCGGAATTCTGAGAACAATGGAAGAGTTCCGAAGCATTTTTAAACTTCAGCAGAATTCCGAGAACAATGGAAGAGTTCCGAAGCATTTTTAAAAGTCAGCGGAATTCCGAGAACAATGGAAGAGTTCTGAAGCATTTTTAAAAGTCAGCGGAATTCTGAGAACAATAGAAGAGTTGTGAAGCATTTTTAAGCGTCAGCGGAATTCCGAGAACAATGGAGGAATTCCGAAGCATTCTTAAACTTCAGCGGTATTCCGAGAACAATGGAAGAGTTCCGAAGCATTTTTAAAAGTCAGCGGAATTCCGAGAACAATGGAAGAGTTCCGAAGCATTTTTAAAAGTCAGCAGAATTCCGAGAACAATAGAAGGGTACCAAAGCATGTTTAAACTTCAGCGGAATTCTGAGAACAATGGAAGAGCTCCGAAGCATTTTTAAACGTCAGCGGAATTCCGAGAACAATGGAAGAGTTCTGAAGCATTTTTAAACGTCAGCGGAATTTTGAAAACAATGGAAGATTTCCGAAGCATTTTTAAACGTCAGCGGAATTCTGCGAACACTGGAAGAGTTCCGAAGCATTTTTAAAAGTCAGCGGAATTCCGAGAACAATGGAAGAGTTGTGAAGCATTTTTAAGCGTCAGCGGAATTCCGAGAACAATGGAAAAATTCCGAAGCATTTTTAAACTTCAAAACTTCAGCGGAATTCCGAGAACAATGGAAGAGTTCCGAAGCATTTTTAAAAGTCAGCGGAATTCCGAGAACAATGGAAGAGTTCCGAAGCATTTTTAAAAGTCAGCAGAATTCCGAGAACAATAGAAGGGTACCAAAGCATGTTTAAACTTCAGCGGAATTCTGAGAACAATGTAAGCGTTCCGAAGCATTTTTAAACTTCACCGGAATTCCGAGAACAATGGAAGAGTTCCGAAGCATTTTTAAACTTCACCGGAATTCCGAGAACAATGGAAGAGTTGTGAAGCATTTTTAAACGTCAGTGGAATTCCAAGAACAAAGGAAGAGTTCCGAAGCATTTTTAAACGTCAGCGGAATTCCGAGAACAATGGAAGAGTTCTGAAGGCTTTTTAAATGTCAGCGGAATTCCGAGAACAATGGAAGAGTTCCGAAGCATTTTTAAATGTCAGCGGAATTCTGAGAACAATGGAAGAGTTCCGAAGCATTTTTAAACTTCAGCAGAATTCCGAGAACAATGGAAGAGTTCCGAAGCATTTTTAAAAGTCAGCGGAATTCCGAGAACAATGGAAGAGTTCTGAAGCATTTTTAAAAGTCAGCGGAATTCTGAGAACAATAGAAGAGTTGTGAAGCATTTTTAAGCGTCAGCGGAATTCCGAGAACAATGGAGGAATTCCGAAGCATTCTTAAACTTCAGCGGTATTCCGAGAACAATGGAAGAGTTCCGAAGCATTTTTAAAAGTCAGCGGAATTCCGAGAACAATGGAAGAGTTCCGAAGCATTTTTAAAAGTCAGCAGAATTCCGAGAACAATAGAAGGGTACCAAAGCATGTTTAAACTTCAGCGGAATTCTGAGAACAATGGAAGAGTTCCGAAGCATTTTTAAACGTCAGCGGAATTCCGAGAACAATGGAAGAGTTCTGAAGCATTTTTAAACGTCAGCGGAATTTTGAAAACAATGGAAGATTTCCGAAGCATTTTTAAACGTCAGCGGAATTCTGCGAACACTGGAAGAGTTCTGAAGCATTTTTAAAAGTCAGCGGAATTCCGAGAACAATGGAAGAGTTGTGAAGCATTTTTAAGCGTCAGCGGAATTCCGAGAACAATGGAAAAATTCCGAAGCATTTTTAAACTTCAAAACTTCAGCGGAATTCCGAGAACAATGGAAGATTTCCGAAGCATTTTTAAAAGTCAGCGGAATTCCGAGAACAATGGAAGAGTTCCGAAGCATTTTTAAAAGTCAGCAGAATTCCGAGAACAATAGAAGGGTACCAAAGCATGTTTAAACTTCAGCGGAATTCTGAGAACAATGTAAGCGTTCCGAAGCATTTTTAAACTTCACCGCAATTCCGAGAACAATGGAAGAGTTCCGAAGCATTTTTAAACGTCAGCGGAATTCCGAGAACAATGGAAGAGTTCTGAAGCATTTTTAAACGTCAGCGGATTTTGAAAACAATGGAAGATTTCCGAAGCATTTTTAAACGTCAGCGGAATTCTGCAAACACTGGAAGAGTTCCGAAGCATTTTTAAACTTCAGCGGAATTTGGAGAACAATCGAAGAGTTCCGAAGCAATTTTAAAAGTCAGCGGAATTCCGAGAACAATGGAAGAGTTGTGAAGCATTTTTAAACGTCAGTGGAATTCCAAGAACAAAGGAAGAGTTCCGAAGCATTTTTAAACGTCAGCGGAATTCCGAGAACAATGGAAGAGTTCTGAAGGCTTTTTAAATGTCAGCGGAATTCCGAGAACAATGGAAGAGTTCCGAAGCATTTTTAAATGTCAGCGGAATTCTGAGAACAATGGAAGAGTTCCGAAGCATTTTTAAACTTCAGCAGAATTCCGAGAACAATGGAAGAGTTCCGAAGCATACTTAAACTTCAGCGGAATTCCGAGAACAATGTAAGAGTTCAGAAGCATTTTTAAAAGTCAGCGGAATACCGAGAACAATGGAAGAGTTGTGAAGCATTTTTAAGCATCAGCGGAATTCCGAGAACAATGGAAGAGTTCCGAAGCATTTTTAAACTTCAGAAGAATTCTGAGAACAATGGAAGAGTTCCGAAGCATTCTTAAACTTCAGCGGAATTCCGAGAACAATGGAAGAGTTTCAAAGCATTTTTAAAAGTCAGCGGAATTCCGAGAACAATAGAAGAGTTCCGAAGCATTTTTAAACGTCAGCGGAATTCCGAGAACAATGGAAGAGTTCTGAAGCATTTTTAAAAGTCAGCGGAATTCTGAGAACAATAGAAGAGTTGTGAAGCATTTTTAAGCGTCAGCGGAATTCCGAGAACAATGGAAGAGTTCAGAAGCATTTTTAAAAGTCAGCGGAATACCGAGAACAATGGAAGAGTTGTGAAGCATTTTTAAGCATCAGCGGAATTCCGAGAACAATGGAAGAGTTCCGAAGCATTTTTAAACTTCAGAAGAATTCTGAGAACAATGGAAGAGTTCCGAAGCATTCTTAAACTTCAGCGGAATTCCGAGAACAATGGAAGAGTTTCGAAGCATTTTTAAAAGTCAGCGGAATTCCGAGAACAATAGAAGAGTTGTGAAGCAATTTTAAGCGTCAGCGGAATTCCGAGAACAATGGAAGAGTTCCGAAGCATTTTTAAACGTCAGCGGAATTCCGAGAACAATGGAAGAGTTCTGAAGCATTTTTAAAAGTCAGCGGAATTCTGAGAACAATAGAAGAGTTGTGAAGCATTTTTAAGCGTCAGCGGAATTCCGAGAACAATGGAAGAATTCCGAAGCATTTTTAAACTTCAAAACTTCAGCGGAATTCCGAGAACAATGGAAGAGTTCCGAAGCATTTTTAAAAGTCAGCGGAATTCCGAGAACAATGGAAGAGTTCCGAAGCATTTTTAAAAGTCAGCGGAATTCCGAGAACAATGGAAGAGTTCCGAAGCATTTTTAAAAGTCAGCGGAATTCCGAGAACAATGGAAGAGTTCTGAAGCATTTTTAAAAGTCAGCGGAATTCTGAGAACAATAGAAGAGTTGTGAAGCATTTTTAAGCGTCAGCGGAATTCCGAGAACAATGGAGGAATTCCGAAGCATTCTTAAACTTCAGCGGTATTCCGAGAACAATGGAAGAGTTCCGAAGCATTTTTAAAAGTCAGCGGAATTCCGAGAACAATGGAAGAGTTCCGAAGCATTTTTAAAAGTCAGCAGAATTCCGAGAACAATAGAAGGGTACCAAAGCATGTTTAAACTTCAGCGGAATTCTGAGAACAATGGAAGAGTTCTGAAGCATTTTTAAAAGTCAGCGGAATACCAGAACAATGGAAGAGTTCCGAAGCATTTTTAAATGTCAGCGGAATTCCGAGAACAATGGAAGAGTTCTGAAGCATTTTTAAACGTCAGCGGATTTTGAAAACAATGGAAGATTTCCGAAGCATTTTTAAACGTCAGCGGATTTTGAAAACAATGGAAGATTTCCGAAGCATTTTTAAACGTCAGCGGAATTCTGCAAACACTGGAAGAGTTCCGAAGCATTTTTAAACTTCAGCGGAATTTGGAGAACAATCGAAGAGTTCCGAAGCAATTTTAAAAGTCAGCGGAATTCCGAGAACAATGGAAGAGTTGTGAAGCATTTTTAAACGTCAGTGGAATTCCAAGAACAAAAGAAGAGTTCCGAAGCATTTTTAAACGTCAGCGGAATTCCGAGAACAATGGAAGAGTTCTGAAGGCTTTTTAAATGTCAGCGGAATTCCGAGAACAATGGAAGAGTTCCGAAGCATTTTTAAATGTCAGCGGAATTCTGAGAACAATGGAAGAGTTCCGAAGCATTTTTAAACTTCAGCAGAATTCCGAGAACAATGGAAGAGTTCCGAAGCATACTTAAACTTCAGCGGAATTCCGAGAACAATGGAAGAGTTCAGAAGCATTTTTAAAAGTCAGCGGAATACCGAGAACAATGGAAGAGTTGTGAAGCATTTTTAAGCATCAGCGGAATTCCGAGAACAATGGAAGAGTTCCGAAGCATTTTTAAACTTCAGAAGAATTCTGAGAACAATGGAAGAGTTTCGAAGCATTTTTAAAAGTCAGCGGAATTCCGAGAACAATAGAAGAGTTGTGAAGCAATTTTAAGCGTCAGCGGAATTCCGAGAACAATGGAAGAGTTCCGAAGCATTTTTAAACGTCAGCGGAATTCCGAGAACAATGGAAGAGTTCTGAAGCATTTTTAAAAGTCAGCGGAATTCTGAGAACAATAGAAGAGTTGTGAAGCATTTTAAAGCGTCAGCGGAATTCCGAGAACAATGGAAGAATTCCGAAGCATTTTTAAACTTCAAAACTTCAGCGGAATTCCGAGAACAATGGAAGAGTTCCGAAGCATTTTTAAAAGTCAGCGGAATTCCGAGAACAATGGAAGAGTTGTGAAGCATTTTTAAACGTCAGTGGAATTCCAAGAACAAAGGAAGAGTTCCGAAGCATTTTTAAACGTCAGCGGAATTCCGAGAACAATGGAAGAGTTCTGAAGGCTTTTTAAATGTCAGCGGAATTCCGAGAACAATGGAAGAGTTCCGAAGCATTTTTAAATGTCAGCGGAATTCTGAGAACAATGGAAGAGTTCCGAAGCATTTTTAAACTTCAGCAGAATTCCGAGAACAATGGAAGAGTTCCGAAGCATTTTTAAAAGTCAGCGGAATTCCGAGAACAATGGAAGAGTTCTGAAGCATTTTTAAAAGTCAGCGGAATTCTGAGAACAATAGAAGAGTTGTGAAGCATTTTTAAGCGTCAGCGGAATTCCGAGAACAATGGAGGAATTCCGAAGCATTCTTAAACTTCAGCGGTATTCCGAGAACAATGGAAGAGTTCCGAAGCATTTTTAAAAGTCAGCGGAATTCCGAGAACAATGGAAGAGTTCCGAAGCATTTTTAAAAGTCAGCAGAATTCCGAGAACAATAGAAGGGTACCAAAGCATGTTTAAACTTCAGCGGAATTCTGAGAACAATGGAAGAGTTCTGAAGCATTTTTAAAAGTCAGCGGAATACCAGAACAATGGAAGAGTTCCGAAGCATTTTTAAATGTCAGCGGAATTCCGAGAACAATGGAAGAGTTCTGAAGCATTTTTAAACGTCAGCGGATTTTGAAAACAATGGAAGATTTCCGAAGCATTTTTAAACGTCAGCGGAATTCTGCAAACACTGGAAGAGTTCCGAAGCATTTTTAAACTTCAGCGGAATTTGGAGAACAATCGAAGAGTTCCGAAGCAATTTTAAAAGTCAGCGGAATTCCGAGAACAATGGAAGAGTTGTGAAGCATTTTTAAACGTCAGTGGAATTCCAAGAACAAAAGAAGAGTTCCGAAGCATTTTTAAACGTCAGCGGAATTCCGAGAACAATGGAAGAGTTCTGAAGGCTTTTTAAATGTCAGCGGAATTCCGAGAACAATGGAAGAGTTCCGAAGCATTTTTAAATGTCAGCGGAATTCTGAGAACAATGGAAGAGTTCCGAAGCATTTTTAAACTTCAGCAGAATTCCGAGAACAATGGAAGAGTTCCGAAGCATACTTAAACTTCAGCGGAATTCCGAGAACAATGGAAGAGTTCTGAAGCCTTTTTAAATGTCAGCGGAATTCCGAGAACAATGGAAGAGTTCCGAAACATTTTTAAATGTCAGCGGAATTCTGAGAACAATGGAAGATTTCCGAAGCATTTTTAAACGTCAGCGGAATTCTGTGAACACAGGAAGAGTTCCGAAGCATTTTTAAAAGTCAGCGGAATTCCGAGAACAATGGAAGAGTTGTGAAGCATTTTTAAACGTCAGCGGAATTCCGAGAACAATGGAAGAGTTCCGAAGCATTTTTAAACGTCAGCGGAATTCCGAGAACAAGTGAAGAGTTCTGAAGGCTTTTTTAATGTCTGCGGAATTCCGAGAACAATGGAAGAGTTCCGAAGCATTTTTAAATGTCAGCGGAATTCTGAGAAAAATGGAAGAGTTCCAAAGCATTTTTAAACTTCAGCAGAATTCCGAGAACAATGGAAGAGTTCCGAAGCATACTTAAACTTCAGCGGAATTCCGAGAACAAAGGAAGAGTTCAGAAGCATTTTTAAAAGTCAGCTGAATACCGAGAACAATGGAAGAGTTGTGAAGCATTTTTAAGCATCAGCGGAATTCCGAGAACAATGGAAGAGTTCCGAAGCATTTTTAAACGTCAGCGGAATTCCGAGAACAATGAAAGAGTTCTGAAGCCTTTTTAAATGTCAGCGGAATTCCGAGAACAATGGAAGAGTTCTGAAGCCTTTTTAAATGTCAGCGGAATTCCGAGAACAATGGAAGAGTTCTGAAGCCTTTTTAAATGTCAGCGGAATTCCGAGAACAATGGAAGAGTTCCGAAGCATTTTTAAATGTCAGCGGAATTCTGAGAACAATGGAAGAGTTCCGAAGCATTTTTAAACTTCAGCGGAATTCCGAGAACAATGGAAGAGTTCTGAAGCATTTTTAAATGTCAGCGGAATTCCGAGAACAATAGAAGAGATCCGAAGCATTTTTAAACGTCAGCGGAATTCCGAGAACAATGGAAGAGTTGTGAAGCATTTTTAAACGTCAGCGGAATTCCGAGAACAATGGAAGAGTTCCGAAGCATTTTTAAACGTCAGCGGAATTCCGAGAACAATGGAAGAGTTCTGAAGCCTTTTTAAATGTCAGCGGAATTCCGAGAACAATGGAAGAGTTCCGAAGCATTTTTAAATGTCAGCGGAATTCTGAGAACAATGGAAGAGTTCCGAAGCATTTTTAAACTTCAGCAGAATTCCGAGAACAATGGAAGAGTTCCGAAGCATACTTAAACTTCAGCGGAATTCCGAGAACAATGGAAGAGTTCTGAAGCATTTTTAAAAGTCAGCGGAATACCGAGAACAATGGAAGAGTTGTGAAGCATTTTTAAACGTCAGCGGAATTCCAGAACAATGGAAGAGTTCCGATGCATTTTTAAATGTCAGCGGAATTCCGAGAACAATGAAAGAGTTCCGAAGCATTTTTAAACGTCAGCGGAATTCCGAGAACAATGGAAGAGTTGTGAAGCATTTTTAAACGTCAGCGGAATTCCGAGAACAATGGAAGAGTTCCGAAGCATTTTTAAACGTCAGCGGAATTCCGAGAACAATGGAAGAGTTCTGAAGCATTTTTAAACGTCAGCGGAATTCCGAGAACAATGGAAGAGTTCTGAAGCCTTTTTAAATGTCAGCGGAATTCCGAGAACAATGGAAGAGTTCTGAAGCCTTTTTAAATGTCAGCGGAATTCCGAGAACAATGGAAGAGTTCCGAAGCATTTTTAAATGTCAGCGGAATTCTGAGAACAATGGAAGAGTTCCGAAGCATTTTTAAACTTCAGCGGAATTCCAAGAACAATGGAAGAGTTCTGAAGCATTTTTAAAAGTCAGCAGAATTCTGAGAACAATAGAAGAGTTGTGAAGCATTTTTAAGCGTCAGCGGAATTCCGAGAACAATGGAAGAATTCCGAAGCATTTTTAAACTTCAAAACTTCAGCAGAATTCCGAGAACAATGGAAAAGTTCCGAAGCATTCTTAAACTTCAGCGGAATTCCGAGAACAATGGAAGAGTTCCGAAGCATTTTTAAAAGTCAGCGGAATTCCAAGAACAATGGAAGAGTTCCGAAGCATTTTTAAAAGTCAGCAGAATTCCGAGAACAATAGAAGGGTACCAAAGCATGTTTAAACTTCAGCGGAATTCTGAGAACAATGTAAGCGTTCCGAAGCATTTTTAAACTTCACTGCAATTCCGAGAACAATGGAAGAGTTCCGAAGCATTTTTAAACGTCAGCGGAATTCCGAGAACAATGGAAGAGTTCTGAAGCATTTTTAAACGTCAGCGGATTTTGAAAACAATGGAAGATTTCCGAAGCATTTTTAAACGTCAGCGGAATTCTGCAAACACTGGAAGAGTTCCGAAGCATTTTTAAACTTCAGCGGAATTTGGAGAACAATCAAAGAGTTCCGAAGCAATTTTAAAAGTCAGCAGAATTCCGAGAACAATGGAAGAGTTGTGAAGCATTTTTAAACGTCAGTGGAATTCCAAGAACAAAGGAGGAGTTCCGAAGCATTTTTAAACGTCAGCGGAATTCCGAGAACAATGCAAGAGTTCCGAAGCATTTTTAAACGTCAGTGGAATTCCAAGAACAAAGGAAGAGTTCCGAAGCATTTTTAAACGTCAGCGGAATTCCGAGAACAATGGAAGAGTTCCGAAGCATACTTAAACTTCAGCGGAATTCCGAGAACAATGGAAGAGTTCTGAAGCATTTTTAAAAGTCAGCGGAATTCCGAGAACAATGGAAGAGTTCCGAAGCATTTTTAAAAGTCAGCGGAATTCCGAGAACAATGGAAGAGTTCCGAAGCATTTTTAAAAGTCAGCAGAATTCCGAGAACAATAGAAGGGTACCAAAGCATGTTTAAACTTCAGCGGAATTCTGAGAACAATGGAAGAGTTCCGAAGCATTTTTAAACATCAGCGGAATTCCGAGAACAATGGAAGAGTTCTGAAGCATTTTTAAACGTCAGCGGAATTTTGAAAACAATGGAAGATTTCCGAAGCATTTTTAAACGTCAGCGAAATTCTGCGAACACTGGAAGAGTTCCGAAGCATTTTTAAACTTCAGCGGAATTTGGAGAACAATCGAAGAGTTCCGAAGCATTTTTAAAAGTCAGCGGAATTCCGAGAACAATGGAAGAGTTCTGAAGCATTTTTAAACGTCAGCGGAATTCCGAGAACAATGGAAGAGTTCTGAAGCCTTTTTAAATGTCAGCGGAATTCCGAGAACAATGGAAGAGTTCCGAAGCCTTTTTAAATGTCAGCGGAATTCCGAGAACAATGGAAGAGTTCCGAAGCATTTTTAAATGTCAGCGGAATTCTGAGAACAATGAAAGAGTTCCGAAGCATTTTTAAACTTCAGCAGAATTCCGAGAACAATGGAAGAGTTCCGAAGCATACTTAAACGTCAGCGGAATTCCGAGAACAATGGAAGAGTTCTGAAGCCTTTTTAAATGTCAGCGGAATTCCGAGAACAATGGAAGAGTTCCGAAGCATTTTTAAATGTCAGCGGAATTCTGAGAACAATGGAAGAGGTCCGAAGCATTTTTAAACTTCAGCAGAATTCCGAGAACAATGGAAGAGTTCCGAAGCATACTTAAACTTCAGCGGAATTCCGAGAACAATGGAAGAGTTCTGAAGCATTTTTAAAAGTCAGCGGAATACCGAGAACAATGGAAGAGTTGTGAAGCATTTTTAAACGTCAGCGGAATTCCAGAACAATGGAAGAGTTCCGATGCATTTTTAAATGTCAGCGGAATTCCGAGAACAATGGAAGAGTTCTGAAGCATTTTTAAACGTCAGCGGAATTTCGAGAACAATGGAAGAGTTCTGAAGCCTTTTTAAATGTCAGCGGAATTCCGAGAACAATGGAAGAGTTCTGAAGCCTTTTTAAATGTCAGCGGAATTCCGAGAACAATGGAAGAGTTCCGAAGCATTTTTAAATGTCAGCGGAATTCTGAGAACAATGGAAGAGTTCCGAAGCATTTTTAAACTTCAGCGGAATTCCAAGAACAATGGAAGAGTTCTGAAGCATTTTTAAAAGTCAGCAGAATTCTGAGAACAATAGAAGAGTTGTGAAGCATTTTTAAGCGTCAGCGGAATTCCGAGAACAATGGAAGAATTCCGAAGCATTTTTAAACTTCAAAACTTCAGCAGAATTCCGAGAACAATGGAAAAGTTCCGAAGCATTCTTAAACTTCAGCGAAATTCCGAGAACAATGGAAGAGTTCCGAAGCATTTTTAAAAGTCAGCGGAATTCCAAGAACAATGGAAGAGTTCCGAAGCATTTTTAAAAGTCAGCAGAATTCCGAGAACAATAGAAGGGTACCAAAGCATGTTTAAACTTCAGCGGAATTCTGAGAACAATGTAAGCGTTCCGAAGCATTTTTAAACTTCACTGCAATTCCGAGAACAATGGAAGAGTTCCGAAGCATTTTTAAACGTCAGCGGAATTCCGAGAACAATGGAAGAGTTCTGAAGCATTTTTAAACGTCAGCGGATTTTGAAAACAATGGAAGATTTCCGAAGCATTTTTAAACGTCAGCGGAATTCTGCAAACACTGGAAGAGTTCCGAAGCATTTTTAAACTTCAGCGGAATTTGGAGAACAATCAAAGAGTTCCGAAGCAATTTTAAAAGTCAGCGGAATTCCGAGAACAATGGAAGAGTTGTGAAGCATTTTTAAACGTCAGTGGAATTCCAAGAACAAAGGAGGAGTTCCGAAGCATTTTTAAACGTCAGCGGAATTCCGAGAACAATGCAAGAGTTCCGAAGCATTTTTAAACGTCAGTGGAATTCCAAGAACAAAGGAAGAGTTCCGAAGCATTTTTAAACGTCAGCGGAATTCCGAGAACAATGGAAGAGTTCCGAAGCATACTTAAACTTCAGCGGAATTCCGAGAACAATGGAAGAGTTCTGAAGCATTTTTAAAAGTCAGCGGAATTCCGAGAACAATGGAAGAGTTCCGAAGCATTTTTAAAAGTCAGCGGAATTCCGAGAACAATGGAAGAGTTCCGAAGCATTTTTAAAAGTCAGCAGAATTCCGAGAACAATAGAAGGGTACCAAAGCATGTTTAAACTTCAGCGGAATTCTGAGAACAATGGAAGAGTTCCGAAGCATTTTTAAACATCAGCGGAATTCCGAGAACAATGGAAGAGTTCTGAAGCATTTTTAAACGTCAGCGGAATTTTGAAAACAATGGAAGATTTCCGAAGCATTTTTAAACGTCAGCGAAATTCTGCGAACACTGGAAGAGTTCCGAAGCATTTTTAAACTTCAGCGGAATTTGGAGAACAATCGAAGAGTTCCGAAGCATTTTTAAAAGTCAGCGGAATTCCGAGAACAATGGAAGAGTTCTGAAGCATTTTTAAACGTCAGCGGAATTCCGAGAACAATGGAAGAGTTCTGAAGCCTTTTTAAATGTCAGCGGAATTCCGAGAACAATGGAAGAGTTCCGAAGCCTTTTTAAATGTCAGCGGAATTCCGAGAACAATGGAAGAGTTCCGAAGCATTTTTAAATGTCAGCGGAATTCTGAGAACAATGAAAGAGTTCCGAAGCATTTTTAAACTTCAGCAGAATTCCGAGAACAATGGAAGAGTTCCGAAGCATACTTAAACGTCAGCGGAATTCCGTGAACAATGGAAGAGTTCTGAAGCATTTTTAAAAGTCAGCGGAATTCTGAGAACAATAGAAGAGTTGTGAAGCATTTTTAAGCGTCAGCGGAATTCCGAGAACAATGGAAGATTTCCGAAGCATTTTTAAACGTCAGCGGAATTCCGAGAACAATGGAAGAGTTCTGAAGCCTTTTTAAATGTCAGCGGAATTCCGAGAACAATGGAAGAGTTCTGAAGCCTTTTTAAATGTCAGCGGAATTCCGAGAACAATGGAAGAGTTCCGAAGCATTTTTAAACGTCAGCGGAATTCCGAGAACAATGGAAGAGTTCCGAAGCATTTTTAAACGTCAGCGGAATTCCGAGAACAATGGAAGAGTTCTGAAGCCTTTTTAAATGTCAGCGGAATTCCGAGAACAATGGAAGAGTTCTGAAGCCTTTTTAAATGTCAGCGGAATTCCGAGTACAATGGAAGAGTTCCGAAGCATTTTTAAATGTCAGCGGAATTCTGAGAACAATGGAAGTGTTCCGAAGCATTTTTAAACGTCAGCGGAATTCCGTGAACAATGGAAGAGTTCTGAAGCATTTTTAAAAGTCAGCGGAATTCTGAGAACAATAGAAGAGTTGTGAAGCATTTTTAAGCGTCAGCGGAATTCCGAGAACAATGGAAGATTTCCGAAGCATTTTTAAACGTCAGCGGAATTCCGAGAACAATGGAAGAGTTCTGAAGCCTTTTTAAATGTCAGCGGAATTCCGAGAACAATGGAAGAGTTCTGAAGCCTTTTTAAATGTCAGCGGAATTCCGAGAACAATGGAAGAGTTCCGAAGCATTTTTAAATGTCAGCGGAATTCTGAGAACAATGGAAGTGTTCCGAAGCATTTTTAAACGTCAGCGGAATTCCGTGAACAATGGAAGAGTTCTGAAGCATTTTTAAAAGTCAGCGGAATTCTGAGAACAATAGAAGAGTTGTGAAGCATTTTTAAGCGTCAGCGGAATTCTGCGAACACTGGAAGAGTTCCGAAGCATTTTTAAACTTCAGCGGAATTTGGAGAACAATCGAAGAGTTCCGAAGCATTTTTAAAAGTCAGCGGAATTCCGAGAACAATGGAAGAGTTGTGAAGCATTTTTAAGCGTCAGCGGAATTCCGAGAACAATGGAAGAGTTCCGAAGCATTTTTAAACTTCAGCAGAATTCTGAGAACAATGGAAGAGTTCCGAAACATTCTTAAACTTCAGCGGAATTCCGAGGACAATGGAAGAGTTTCGAAGCATTTTTAAAAGTCAGCGGAATTCCGAGAACAATAGAAGAGTTGTGAAGCAATTTTAAGCGTCAGCGGAATTCCGAGAACAATGGAAGTGTTCCGAAGCATTTTTAAACGTCAGCGGAATTCCGTGAACAATGGAAGAGTTCTGAAGCATTTTTAAAAGTCAGCGGAATTCTGAGAACAATAGAAGAGTTGTGAAGCATTTTTAAGCGTCAGCGGAATTTGGAGAACAATCGAAGAGTTCCGAAGCATTTTTAAAAGTCAGCGGAATTCCGAGAACAATGGAAGAGTTCTGAAGCATTTTTAAACGTCAGCGGAATTCCGAGAACAATGGAAGAGTTCTGAAGCCTTTTTAAATGTCAGCGGAATTCCGAGAACAATGGAAGAGTTCCGAAGCCTTTTTAAATGTCAGCGGAATTCCGAGAACAATGGAAGAGTTCCGAAGCATTTTTAAATGTCAGCGGAATTCTGAGAACAATGAAAGAGTTCCGAAGCATTTTTAAACTTCAGCAGAATTCCGAGAACAATGGAAGAGTTCCGAAGCATACTTAAACGTCAGCGGAATTCCGAGAACAATGGAAGAGTTCTGAAGCCTTTTTAAATGTCAGCGGAATTCCGAGAACAATGGAAGAGTTCCGAAGCATTTTTAAATGTCAGCGGAATTCTGAGAACAATGGAAGTGTTCCGAAGCATTTTTAAACGTCAGCGGAATTCCGTGAACAATGGAAGAGTTCTGAAGCATTTTTAAAAGTCAGCGGAATTCTGAGAACAATAGAAGAGTTGTGAAGCATTTTTAAGCGTCAGCGGAATTCCGAGAACAATGGAAGATTTCCGAAGCATTTTTAAACGTCAGCGGAATTCCGAGAACAATGGAAGAGTTCTGAAGCCTTTTTAAATGTCAGCGGAATTCCGAGAACAATGGAAGAGTTCTGAAGCCTTTTTAAATGTCAGCGGAATTCCGAGAACAATGGAAGAGTTCCGAAGCATTTTTAAACGTCAGCGGAATTCCGAGAACAATGGAAGAGTTCCGAAGCATTTTTAAACGTCAGCGGAATTCCGAGAACAATGGAAGAGTTCTGAAGCCTTTTTAAATGTCAGCGGAATTCCGAGAACAATGGAAGAGTTCTGAAGCCTTTTTAAATGTCAGCGGAATTCCGAGAACAATGGAAGAGTTCCGAAGCATTTTTAAATGTCAGCGGAATTCTGAGAACAATGGAAGTGTTCCGAAGCATTTTTAAACGTCAGCGGAATTCCGTGAACAATGGAAGAGTTCTGAAGCATTTTTTAAAGTCAGCGGAATTCTGAGAACAATAGAAGAGTTGTGAAGCATTTTTAAGCGTCAGCGGAATTCCGAGAACAATGGAAGATTTCCGAAGCATTTTTAAACGTCAGCGGAATTCCGAGAACAATGGAAGAGTTCTGAAGCCTTTTTAAATGTCAGCGGAATTCCGAGAACAATGGAAGAGTTCTGAAGCCTTTTTAAATGTCAGCGGAATTCCGAGAACAATGGAAGAGTTCCGAAGCATTTTTAAATGTCAGCGGAATTCTGAGAACAATGGAAGTGTTCCGAAGCATTTTTAAACGTCAGCGGAATTCCGTGAACAATGGAAGAGTTCTGAAGCATTTTTAAAAGTCAGCGGAATTCTGAGAACAATAGAAGAGTTGTGAAGCATTTTTAAGCGTCAGCGGAATTCTGCGAACACTGGAAGAGTTCCGAAGCATTTTTAAACTTCAGCGGAATTTGGAGAACAATCGAAGAGTTCCGAAGCATTTTTAAAAGTCAGCGGAATTCCGAGAACAATGGAAGAGTTGTGAAGCATTTTTAAGCGTCAGCGGAATTCCGAGAACAATGGAAGAGTTCCGAAGCATTTTTAAACTTCAGCAGAATTCTGAGAACAATGGAAGAGTTCCGAAACATTCTTAAACTTCAGCGGAATTCCGAGGACAATGGAAGAGTTTCGAAGCATTTTTAAAAGTCAGCGGAATTCCGAGAACAATAGAAGAGTTGTGAAGCAATTTTAAGCGTCAGCGGAATTCCGAGAACAATGGAAGTGTTCCGAAGCATTTTTAAACGTCAGCGGAATTCCGTGAACAATGGAAGAGTTCTGAAGCATTTTTAAAAGTCAGCGGAATTCTGAGAACAATAGAAGAGTTGTGAAGCATTTTTAAGCGTCAGCGGAATTCCGAGAACAATGGAAGAATTCCGAAGCATTTTTAAACTTCAAAACTTCAGCAGAATTCCGAGAACAATGGAAGAGTTCCGAAGCATTCTTAAACTTCAGCGGAATTCCGAGAACAATGGAAGAGTTCCGAAGCATTTTTAAAAGTCAGCGGAATTCCGAGAACAATGGAAGAGTTCCGAAGCATTTTTAAAAGTCAGCAGAATTCCGTGAACAATAGAACGGTACCAAAGCATGTTTAAACTTCAGCGGAATTCTGAGAACAATGGAAGAGTTCCGAAGCATTTTTAAACGTCAACGGAATTCCGAGAACAATGGAAGAGTTCTGAAGCATTTTTAAACGTCAGCGGAATTTTGAAAACAATGGAAGATTTCCGAAGCATTTTTAAACGTCAGCGGAATTCTGCGATCACTGGAAGAGTTCCGAAGCATTTTTAAAAGTCAGCGGAATTCCGAGAACAATGGAAGAGTTGTGAAGCATTTTAAGCGTCAGCGGAATTCCGAGAACAATGGAAGAATTCCGAAGCATTTTTAAACTTCAAAACTTCAGCGGAATTCCGAGAACAATGGAAGAGTTCCGAAGCATTTTTAAAAGTCAGCGGAATTCCGAGAACAATGGAAGAGTTCCGAAGCATTTTTAAAAGTCAGCAGAATTCCGAGAACAATAGAAGGGTACCAAAGCATGTTTAAACTTCAGCGGAATTCTGAGAACAATGTAAGCGTTCCGAAGCATTTTTAAACTTCACCGCAATTCCGAGAACAATGGAAGAGTTCCGAAGCATTATTAAACGTCAGCGGAATTCCGAGAACAACGGAAGAGTTCTGAAGCATTTTTAAACGTCAGCGGAATTTTGAAAACAATGGAAGATTTCCGAAGCATTTTTAAACGTCAGCGGAATTCTGCGAACACTGGAAGAGTTCCGAAGCATTTTTAAACTTCAGCGGAATTTGGAGAACAATCGAAGAGTACCGAAGCATTTTTAAAAGACAGCGGAATTCCGAGAACAATGGAAGAGTTGTGAAGCATTTTTAAGCGTCAGCGGAATTCCGAGAATAATGGAAGAGTTCCGAAGCATTTTTAAACTTCAGCAGATTTCTGAGAACAATGGAAGCGTTCCGAAACATTCTTAAACTTCAGCGGAATTCCGAGGACAATGGAAGAGTTTCGAAGCATTTTTAAAAGTCAGCGGAATTCCGAGAATAATAGAAGAGTTGTGAAGCAATTTTAAGCATCAGCGGAATTCCGAGAACAATGGAAGTGTTCCGAAGCATTTTTAAACGTCAGCGGAATTCCGAGAACAATGGAAGAGTTCTGAAGCATTTTTAAAAGTCAGCAGAATTCTGAGAACAATAGAAGAGTTGTGAAGCATTTTTAAGCGTCAGCGGAATTCCGAGAACAATGGAAGAATTCCGAAGCATTTTTAAACTTCAAAACTTCTGCAGAATTCCGAGAACAATGGAAAAGTTCCGAAGCATTCTTAAACTTCAGCGGAATTCCGAGAACAATGGAAGAGTTCCGAAGCATACTTAAACTTCAGCGGAATTCCGAGAACAATGGAAGAGTTCTGAAGCATTTTTAAACGTCAGCGGAATTCCGAGAACAATGGAAGATTTCCGAAGCATTTTTAAACGTCAGCGGAATTCCGAAAACAATGGAAGAGTTCTGAATCCTTTATAAATGTCAGCAGAATTCCGAGAACAATGGAAGAGTTCCGAAGCATTTTTAAATGTCAGCGTAATTCTGAGAACAATGGAAGAGTTCCGAAGCATTTTTAAACTTCAGCAGAATTCCGAGAACAATGGAAGAGTTCCGAAGCATACTTAAACTTCAGCGGAATTCCGAGAACAATGGAAGAGTTCTGAAGCATTTTTAAAAGTCAGCTTTATACCGAGAACAATGGAAGAGTTGTGAAGCATTTTTTAACGTCAGCGGAATTCCAGAACAATGGAAGAG
Source organism: Phyllobates terribilis (assembly GCF_046119375.1). Taxonomy (NCBI): domain Eukaryota; kingdom Metazoa; phylum Chordata; class Amphibia; order Anura; family Dendrobatidae; genus Phyllobates; species Phyllobates terribilis. The sequence goes on along the minus strand of NW_027362788.1, from coordinate 4,701,828 downwards.
TTCCGAAGCATTTTTAAATGTCAGCGGAATTCCGAGAACAATGGAAGAGTTCCAAAACATTTTTAAATGTCAGCAGAATTCCGAGAACAATGGAAGAGTTCCGAAGCAATTTTAAACTACAGCAGAATTCCGAGAACAATGGAAGAGTTCTGAAGCCTTTTTAAATGTCAGCGGAATTCCGAGAACAATGGAAGAGTTCCGAAACATTTTTAAATGTCAGCGGAATTCTGAGAACAATGGAAGATTTCCGAAGCATTTTTAAACGTCAGCGGAATTCTGAGAACAATGGAAGAGTTCCGAAGCATTTTTAAACTTCAGCAGAATTCCGAGAACAATGGAAGAGTTCCGAAGCATACTTAAACTTCAGCGGAATTCCGAGAACAATGGAAGAGTTCTGAAGCATTTTTAAAAGTCAGCGGAATACCGAGAACAATGGAAGAGTTGTGAAGCATTTTTAAACGTCAGCGGAATTCCAGAACAATGGAAGAGTTCCGATGCATTTTTAAATGTCAGCGGAATTCCGAGAACAATGAAAGAGTTCCGAAGCATTTTTAAACGTCAGCGGAATTCCGAGAACAATGGAAGAGTTGTGAAGCATTTTTAAACGTCAGCGGAATTCCGAGAACAATGGAAGAGTTCCGAAGCATTTTTAAACGTCAGCGGAATTCCGAGAACAATGGAAGAGTTCTGAAGCATTTTTAAACGTCAGCGGAATTCCGAGAACAATGGAAGAGTTCTGAAGCCTTTTTAAATGTCAGCGGAATTCCGAGAACAATGGAAGAGTTCTGAAGCCTTTTTAAATGTCAGCGGAATTCCGAGAACAATGGAAGAGTTCCGAAGCATTTTTAAATGTCAGCGGAATTCTGAGAACAATGGAAGAGTTCCGAAGCATTTTTAAACTTCAGCGGAATTCCAAGAACAATGGAAGAGTTCTGAAGCATTTTTAAAAGTCAGCAGAATTCTGAGAACAATAGAAGAGTTGTGAAGCATTTTTAAGCGTCAGCGGAATTCCGAGAACAATGGAAGAATTCCGAAGCATTTTTAAACTTCAAAACTTCAGCAGAATTCCGAGAACAATGGAAAAGTTCCGAAGCATTCTTAAACTTCAGCGGAATTCCGAGAACAATGGAAGAGTTCCGAAGCATTTTTAAAAGTCAGCGGAATTCCAAGAACAATGGAAGAGTTCTGAAGCATTTTTAAAAGTCAGCAGAATTCCGAGAACAATAGAAGGGTACCAAAGCATGTTTAAACTTCAGCGGAATTCTGAGAACAATGTAAGCGTTCCGAAGCATTTTTAAACTTCACTGCAATTCCGAGAACAATGGAAGAGTTCCGAAGCATTTTTAAACGTCAGCGGAATTCCGAGAACAATGGAAGAGTTCTGAAGCATTTTTAAACGTCAGCGGATTTTGAAAACAATGGAAGATTTCCGAAGCATTTTTAAACGTCAGCGGAATTCTGCAAACACTGGAAGAGTTCCGAAGCATTTTTAAACTTCAGCGGAATTTGGAGAACAATCAAAGAGTTCCGAAGCAATTTTAAAAGTCAGCGGAATTCCGAGAACAATGGAAGAGTTGTGAAGCATTTTTAAACGTCAGTGGAATTCCAAGAACAAAGGAGGAGTTCCGAAGCATTTTTAAACGTCAGCGGAATTCCGAGAACAATGCAAGAGTTCCGAAGCATTTTTAAACGTCAGTGGAATTCCAAGAACAAAGGAAGAGTTCCGAAGCATTTTTAAACGTCAGCGGAATTCCGAGAACAATGGAAGAGTTCCGAAGCATACTTAAACTTCAGCGGAATTCCGAGAACAATGGAAGAGTTCTGAAGCATTTTTAAAAGTCAGCGGAATTCCGAGAACAATGGAAGAGTTCCGAAGCATTTTTAAAAGTCAGCGGAATTCCGAGAACAATGGAAGAGTTCCGAAGCATTTTTAAAAGTCAGCAGAATTCCGAGAACAATAGAAGGGTACCAAAGCATGTTTAAACTTCAGCGGAATTCTGAGAACAATGGAAGAGTTCCGAAGCATTTTTAAACATCAGCGGAATTCCGAGAACAATGGAAGAGTTCTGAAGCATTTTTAAACGTCAGCGGAATTTTGAAAACAATGGAAGATTTCCGAAGCATTTTTAAACGTCAGCGAAATTCTGCGAACACTGGAAGAGTTCCGAAGCATTTTTAAACTTCAGCGGAATTTGGAGAACAATCGAAGAGTTCCGAAGCATTTTTAAAAGTCAGCGGAATTCCGAGAACAATGGAAGAGTTCTGAAGCATTTTTAAACGTCAGCGGAATTCCGAGAACAATGGAAGAGTTCTGAAGCCTTTTTAAATGTCAGCGGAATTCCGAGAACAATGGAAGAGTTCCGAAGCCTTTTTAAATGTCAGCGGAATTCCGAGAACAATGGAAGAGTTCCGAAGCATTTTTAAATGTCAGCGGAATTCTGAGAACAATGAAAGAGTTCCGAAGCATTTTTAAACTTCAGCAGAATTCCGAGAACAATGGAAGAGTTCCGAAGCATACTTAAACGTCAGCGGAATTCCGAGAACAATGGAAGAGTTCTGAAGCCTTTTTAAATGTCAGCGGAATTCCGAGAACAATGGAAGAGTTCCGAAGCATTTTTAAATGTCAGCGGAATTCTGAGAACAATGGAAGAGGTCCGAAGCATTTTTAAACTTCAGCAGAATTCCGAGAACAATGGAAGAGTTCCGAAGCATACTTAAACTTCAGCGGAATTCCGAGAACAATGGAAGAGTTCTGAAGCATTTTTAAAAGTCAGCGGAATACCGAGAACAATGGAAGAGTTGTGAAGCATTTTTAAACGTCAGCGGAATTCCAGAACAATGGAAGAGTTCCGATGCATTTTTAAATGTCAGCGGAATTCCGAGAACAATGAAAGAGTTCCGAAGCATTTTTAAACGTCAGCGGAATTCCGAGAACAATGGAAGAGTTGTGAAGCATTTTTAAACGTCAGCGGAATTCCGAGAACAATGGAAGAGTTCCGAAGCATTTTTAAACGTCAGCGGAATTCCGAGAACAATGGAAGAGTTCTGAAGCATTTTTAAACGTCAGCGGAATTCCGAGAACAATGGAAGAGTTCTGAAGCCTTTTTAAATGTCAGCGGAATTCCGAGAACAATGGAAGAGTTCTGAAGCCTTTTTAAATGTCAGCGGAATTCCGAGAACAATGGAAGAGTTCCGAAGCATTTTTAAATGTCAGCGGAATTCTGAGAACAATGGAAGAGTTCCGAAGCATTTTTAAACTTCAGCGGAATTCCAAGAACAATGGAAGAGTTCTGAAGCATTTTTAAAAGTCAGCAGAATTCTGAGAACAATAGAAGAGTTGTGAAGCATTTTTAAGCGTCAGCGGAATTCCGAGAACAATGGAAGAATTCCGAAGCATTTTTAAACTTCAAAACTTCAGCAGAATTCCGAGAACAATGGAAAAGTTCCGAAGCATTCTTAAACTTCAGCGGAATTCCGAGAACAATGGAAGAGTTCCGAAGCATTTTTAAAAGTCAGCGGAATTCCAAGAACAATGGAAGAGTTCCGAAGCATTTTTAAAAGTCAGCAGAATTCCGAGAACAATAGAAGGGTACCAAAGCATGTTTAAACTTCAGCGGAATTCTGAGAACAATGTAAGCGTTCCGAAGCATTTTTAAACTTCACTGCAATTCCGAGAACAATGGAAGAGTTCCGAAGCATTTTTAAACGTCAGCGGAATTCCGAGAACAATGGAAGAGTTGTGAAGCATTTTTAAACGTCAGTGGAATTCCAAGAACAAAGGAGGAGTTCCGAAGCATTTTTAAACGTCAGCGGAATTCCGAGAACAATGGAAGAGTTCCGAAGCATACTTAAACTTCAGCGGAATTCCGAGAACAATGGAAGAGTTCTGAAGCATTTTTAAAAGTCAGCGGAATTCCGAGAACAATGGAAGAGTTCCGAAGCATTTTTAAAAGTCAGCGGAATTCCGAGAACAATGGAAGAGTTCCGAAGCATTTTTAAAAGTCAGCAGAATTCCGAGAACAATAGAAGGGTACCAAAGCATGTTTAAACTTCAGCGGAATTCTGAGAACAATGGAAGAGTTCCGAAGCATTTTTAAACATCAGCGGAATTCCGAGAACAATGGAAGAGTTCTGAAGCATTTTTAAACGTCAGCGGAATTTTGAAAACAATGGAAGATTTCCGAAGCATTTTTAAACGTCAGCGAAATTCTGCGAACACTGGAAGAGTTCCGAAGCATTTTTAAACTTCAGCGGAATTTGGAGAACAATCGAAGAGTTCCGAAGCATTTTTAAAAGTCAGCGGAATTCCGAGAACAATGGAAGAGTTCTGAAGCATTTTTAAACGTCAGCGGAATTCCGAGAACAATGGAAGAGTTCTGAAGCCTTTTTAAATGTCAGCGGAATTCCGAGAACAATGGAAGAGTTCCGAAGCCTTTTTAAATGTCAGCGGAATTCCGAGAACAATGGAAGAGTTCCGAAGCATTTTTAAATGTCAGCGGAATTCTGAGAACAATGAAAGAGTTCCGAAGCATTTTTAAACTTCAGCAGAATTCCGAGAACAATGGAAGAGTTCCGAAGCATACTTAAACTTCAGCGGAATTCCGAGAACAATGGAAGAGTTCTGAAGCATTTTTAAACGTCAGCGGAATTCCGAGAACAATGGAAGATTTCCGAAGCATTTTTAAACGTCAGCGGAATTCCGAAAACAATGGAAGAGTTCTGAATCCTTTATAAATGTCAGCAGAATTCCGAGAACAATGGAAGAGTTCCGAAGCATACTTAAACTTCAGCGGAATTCCGAGAACAATGGAAGAGTTCTGAAGCATTTTTAAAAGTCAGCGGAATACCGAGAACAATGGAAGAGTTGTGAAGCATTTTTTAACGTCAGCGGAATTCCAGAACAATGGAAGAGTTCCGAAGCATTTTTAAATGTCAGCGGAATTCCGAGAACAATGGAAGAGTTCCAAAACATTTTTAAATGTCAGCAGAATTCCGAGAACAATGGAAGAGTTCCGAAGCAATTTTAAACTACAGCAGAATTCCGAGAACAATGGAAGAGTTCTGAAGCCTTTTTAAATGTCAGCGGAATTCCGAGAACAATGGAAGAGTTCCGAAACATTTTTAAATGTCAGCGGAATTCTGAGAACAATGGAAGATTTCCGAAGCATTTTTAAACGTCAGCGGAATTCTGTGAACACTGGAAGAGTTCCGAAGCATTTTTAAACTTCAGCGGAATTTGGAGAACAATCGAAGAGTTCCGAAGCATTTTTAAAAGTCAGCGGAATTCCGAGAACAATGGAAGAGTTGTGAAGCATTTTTAAACGTCAGCGGAATTCCGAGAACAATGGAAGAGTTCCGAAGCATTTTTAAACGTCAGCGGAATTCCGAGAACAATTGAAGAGTTCTGAAGGCTTTTTTAATGTCTGCGGAATTCCGAGAACAATGGAAGAGTTCCGAAGCATTTTTAAATGTCAGCGGAATTCTGAGAAAAATGGAAGAGTTCCAAAGCATTTTTAAACTTCAGCAGAATTCCGAGAACAATGGAAGAGTTCCGAAGCATACTTAAACTTCAGCGGAATTCCGAGAACAAAGGAAGAGTTCAGAAGCATTTTTAAAAGTCAGCTGAATACCGAGAACAATGGAAGAGTTGTGAAGCATTTTTAAGCATCAGCGGAATTCCGAGAACAATGGAAGAGTTCCGAAGCATTTTTAAACGTCAGCGGAATTCCGAGAACAATGAAAGAGTTCTGAAGCCTTTTTAAATGTCAGCAGAATTCCGAGAACAATGGAAGAGTTCTGAAGCCTTTTTAAATGTCAGCGGAATTCCGAGAACAATGGAAGAGTTCTGAAGCCTTTTTAAATATCAGCGGAATTCCGAGAACAATGGAAGAGTTCCGAAGCATTTTTAAATGTCAGCGGAATTCTGAGAACAATGGAAGAGTTCCGAAGCATTTTTAAACTTCAGCGGAATTCCGAGAACAATGGAAGAGTTCTGAAGCATTTTTAAATGTCAGCGGAATTCCGAGAACAATAGAAGAGATCCGAAGCATTTTTAAACGTCAGCGGAATTCCGAGAACAATGGAAGAGTTGTGAAGCATTTTTAAACGTCAGCGGAATTCCGAGAACAATGGAAGAGTTCCGAAGCATTTTTAAACGTCAGTGGAATTCCGAGAACAATGGAAGAGTTCTGAAGCCTTTTTAAATGTCAGCGGAATTCCGAGAACAATGGAAGAGTTCCGAAGCATTTTTAAATGTCAGCGGAATTCTGAGAACAATGGAAGAGTTCCGAAGCATTTTTAAACGTCAGCGGAATTCCGTGAACAATGGAAGAGTTCTGAAGCATTTTTAAAAGTCAGCGGAATTCTGAGAACAATAGAAGAGTTGTGAAGCATTTTTAAGCGTCAGCGGAATTCCGAGAACAATGGAAGATTTCCGAAGCATTTTTAAACGTCAGCGGAATTCTGCGAACACTGGAAGAGTTCCGAAGCATTTTTAAACTTCAGCGGAATTTGGAGAACAATCGAAGAGTTCCGAAGCATTTTTAAAAGTCAGCGGAATTCCGAGAACAATGGAAGAGTTGTGAAGCATTTTTAAGCGTCAGCGGAATTCCGAGAACAATGGAAGAGTTCCGAAGCATTTTTAAACTTCAGCAGAATTCTGAGAACAATGGAAGAGTTCCGAAACATTCTTAAACTTCAGCGGAATTCCGAGGACAATGGAAGAGTTTCGAAGCATTTTTAAAAGTCAGCGGAATTCCGAGAACAATAGAAGAGTTGTGAAGCAATTTTAAGCGTCAGCGGAATTCCGAGAACAATGGAAGTGTTCCGAAGCATTTTTAAACGTCAGCGGAATTCCGTGAACAATGGAAGAGTTCTGAAGCATTTTTAAAAGTCAGCGGAATTCTGAGAACAATAGAAGAGTTGTGAAGCATTTTTAAGCGTCAGCGGAATTCCGAGAACAATGGAAGAATTCCGAAGCATTTTTAAACTTCAAAACTTCAGCAGAATTCCGAGAACAATGGAAGAGTTCCGAAGCATTCTTAAACTTCAGCGGAATTCCGAGAACAATGGAAGAGTTCCGAAGCATTTTTAAAAGTCAGCGGAATTCCGAGAACAATGGAAGAGTTCCGAAGCATTTTTAAAAGTCAGCAGAATTCCGTGAACAATAGAACGGTACCAAAGCATGTTTAAACTTCAGCGGAATTCTGAGAACAATGGAAGAGTTCCGAAGCATTTTTAAACGTCAACGGAATTCCGAGAACAATGGAAGAGTTCTGAAGCATTTTTAAACGTCAGCGGAATTTTGAAAACAATGGAAGATTTCCGAAGCATTTTTAAACGTCAGCGGAATTCTGCGATCACTGGAAGAGTTCCGAAGCATTTTTAAAAGTCAGCGGAATTCCGAGAACAATGGAAGAGTTGTGAAGCATTTTAAGCGTCAGCGGAATTCCGAGAACAATGGAAGAATTCCGAAGCATTTTTAAACTTCAAAACTTCAGCGGAATTCCGAGAACAATGGAAGAGTTCCGAAGCATTTTTAAAAGTCAGCGGAATTCCGAGAACAATGGAAGAGTTCCGAAGCATTTTTAAAAGTCAGCAGAATTCCGAGAACAATAGAAGGGTACCAAAGCATGTTTAAACTTCAGCGGAATTCTGAGAACAATGTAAGCGTTCCGAAGCATTTTTAAACTTCACCGCAATTCCGAGAACAATGGAAGTGTTCCGAAGCATTTTTAAACGTCAGCGGAATTCCGAGAACAATGGAAGAGTTCTGAAGCATTTTTAAAAGTCAGCAGAATTCTGAGAACAATAGAAGAGTTGTGAAGCATTTTTAAGCGTCAGCGGAATTCCGAGAACAATGGAAGAATTCCGAAGCATTTTTAAACTTCAAAACTTCAGCAGAATTCCGAGAACAATGGAAAAGTTCCGAAGCATTCTTAAACTTCAGCGGAATTCCGAGAACAATGGAAGAGTTCCGAAGCATTTTTAAAAGTCAGCGGAATTCCAAGAACAATGGAAGAGTTCCGAAGCATTTTTAAAAGTCAGCAGAATTCCGAGAACAATAGAAGGGTACCAAAGCATGTTTAAACTTCAGCGGAATTCTGAGAACAATGTAAGCGTTCCGAAGCATTTTTAAACTTCACTGCAATTCCGAGAACAATGGAAGAGTTCCGAAGCATTTTTAAACGTCAGCGGAATTCCGAGAACAATGGAAGAGTTCTGAAGCATTTTTAAACGTCAGCGGATTTTGAAAACAATGGAAGATTTCCGAAGCATTTTTAAACGTCAGCGGAATTCTGCAAACACTGGAAGAGTTCCGAAGCATTTTTAAACTTCAGCGGAATTTGGAGAACAATCAAAGAGTTCCGAAGCAATTTTAAAAGTCAGCGGAATTCCGAGAACAATGGAAGAGTTGTGAAGCATTTTTAAACGTCAGTGGAATTCCAAGAACAAAGGAGGAGTTCCGAAGCATTTTTAAACGTCAGCGGAATTCCGAGAACAATGCAAGAGTTCCGAAGCATTTTTAAACGTCAGTGGAATTCCAAGAACAAAGGAAGAGTTCCGAAGCATTTTTAAACGTCAGCGGAATTCCGAGAACAATGGAAGAGTTCCGAAGCATACTTAAACTTCAGCGGAATTCCGAGAACAATGGAAGAGTTCTGAAGCATTTTTAAAAGTCAGCGGAATTCCGAGAACAATGGAAGAGTTCCGAAGCATTTTTAAAAGTCAGCGGAATTCCGAGAACAATGGAAGAGTTCCGAAGCATTTTTAAAAGTCAGCAGAATTCCGAGAACAATAGAAGGGTACCAAAGCATGTTTAAACTTCAGCGGAATTCTGAGAACAATGGAAGAGTTCCGAAGCATTTTTAAACATCAGCGGAATTCCGAGAACAATGGAAGAGTTCTGAAGCATTTTTAAACGTCAGCGGAATTTTGAAAACAATGGAAGATTTCCGAAGCATTTTTAAACGTCAGCGAAATTCTGCGAACACTGGAAGAGTTCCGAAGCATTTTTAAACTTCAGCGGAATTTGGAGAACAATCGAAGAGTTCCGAAGCATTTTTAAAAGTCAGCGGAATTCCGAGAACAATGGAAGAGTTCTGAAGCATTTTTAAACGTCAGCGGAATTCCGAGAACAATGGAAGAGTTCTGAAGCCTTTTTAAATGTCAGCGGAATTCCGAGAACAATGGAAGAGTTCCGAAGCCTTTTTAAATGTCAGCGGAATTCCGAGAACAATGGAAGAGTTCCGAAGCATTTTTAAATGTCAGCGGAATTCTGAGAACAATGAAAGAGTTCCGAAGCATTTTTAAACTTCAGCAGAATTCCGAGAACAATGGAAGAGTTCCGAAGCATACTTAAACTTCAGCGGAATTCCGAGAACAATGGAAGAGTTCTGAAGCATTTTTAAACGTCAGCGGAATTCCGAGAACAATGGAAGATTTCCGAAGCATTTTTAAAAGTCAGCGGAATACCGAGAACAATGGAAGAGTTGTGAAGCATTTTTTAACGTCAGCGGAATTCCAGAACAATGGAAGAGTTCCGAAGCATTTTTAAATGTCAGCGGAATTCCGAGAACAATGGAAGAGTTCCAAAACATTTTTAAATGTCAGCAGAATTCCGAGAACAATGGAAGAGTTCCGAAGCAATTTTAAACTACAGCAGAATTCTGAGAACAATGGAAGAGTTCTGAAGCCTTTTTAAATGTCAGCGGAATTCTGTGAACACTGGAAGAGTTCCGAAGCATTTTTAAACTTCAGCGGAATTTGGAGAACAATCGAAGAGTTCCGAAGCATTTTTAAAAGTCAGCGGAATTCCGAGAACAATGGAAGAGTTGTGAAGCATTTTTAAACGTCAGCGGAATTCCGAGAACAATTGAAGAGTTCTGAAGGCTTTTTTAATGTCTGCGGAATTCCGAGAACAATGGAAGAGTTCCGAAGCATTTTTAAATGTCAGCGGAATTCTGAGAAAAATGGAAGAGTTCCAAAGCATTTTTAAACTTCAGCAGAATTCCGAGAACAATGGAAGAGTTCCGAAGCATACTTAAACTTCAGCGGAATTCCGAGAACAAAGGAAGAGTTCAGAAGCATTTTTAAAAGTCAGCTGAATACCGAGAACAATGGAAGAGTTGTGAAGCATTTTTAAGCATCAGCGGAATTCCGAGAACAATGGAAGAGTTCCGAAGCATTTTTAAACGTCAGCGGAATTCCGAGAACAATGAAAGAGTTCTGAAGCCTTTTTAAATGTCAGCGGAATTCCGAGAACAATGGAAGAGTTCTGAAGCCTTTTTAAATGTCAGCGGAATTCCGAGAACAATGGAAGAGTTCTGAAGCCTTTTTAAATGTCAGCGGAATTCCGAGAACAATGGAAGAGTTCCGAAGCATTTTTAAATGTCAGCGGAATTCTGAGAACAATGGAAGAGTTCCGAAGCATTTTTAAACTTCAGCGGAATTCCGAGAACAATGGAAGAGTTCTGAAGCATTTTTAAATGTCAGCGGAATTCCGAGAACAATAGAAGAGATCCGAAGCATTTTTAAACGTCAGCGGAATTCCGAGAACAATGGAAGAGTTGTGAAGCATTTTTAAACGTCAGCGGAATTCCGAGAACAATGGAAGAGTTCCGAAGCATTTTTAAACGTCAGCGGAATTCCGAGAACAATGGAAGAGTTCTGAAGCCTTTTTAAATGTCAGCGGAATTCCGAGAACAATGGAAGAGTTCCGAAGCATTTTTAAATGTCAGCGGAATTCTGAGAACAATGGAAGAGTTCCGAAGCATTTTTAAACTTCAGCAGAATTCCGAGAACAATGGAAGAGTTCCGAAGCATACTTAAACTTCAGCGGAATTCCGAGAACAATGGAAGAGTTCTGAAGCATTTTTAAAAGTCAGCGGAATACCGAGAACAATGGAAGAGTTGTGAAGCATTTTTAAACGTCAGCGGAATTCCAGAACAATGGAAGAGTTCCGATGCATTTTTAAATGTCAGCGGAATTCCGAGAACAATGAAAGAGTTCCGAAGCATTTTTAAACGTCAGCGGAATTCCGAGAACAATGGAAGAGTTGTGAAGCATTTTTAAACGTCAGCGGAATTCCGAGAACAATGAAAGAGTTCCGAAGCATTTTTAAACGTCAGCGGAATTCCGAGAACAATGGAAGAGTTCTGAAGCATTTTTAAAAGTCAGCAGAATTCTGAGAACAATAGAAGAGTTGTGAAGCATTTTTAAGCGTCAGCGGAATTCCGAGAACAATGGAAGAATTCCGAAGCATTTTTAAACTTCAAAACTTCAGCAGAATTCCGAGAACAATGGAAAAGTTCCGAAGCATTCTTAAACTTCAGCGGAATTCCGAGAACAATGGAAGAGTTCCGAAGCATTTTTAAAAGTCAGCGGAATTCCAAGAACAATGGAAGAGTTCCGAAGCATTTTTAAAAGTCAGCAGAATTCCGAGAACAATAGAAGGGTACCAAAGCATGTTTAAACTTCAGCGGAATTCTGAGAACAATGTAAGCGTTCCGAAGCATTTTTAAACTTCACTGCAATTCCGAGAACAATGGAAGAGTTCCGAAGCATTTTTAAACGTCAGCGGAATTCCGAGAACAATGGAAGAGTTCTGAAGCATTTTTAAACGTCAGCGGATTTTGAAAACAATGGAAGATTTCCGAAGCATTTTTAAACGTCAGCGGAATTCTGCAAACACTGGAAGAGTTCCGAAGCATTTTTAAACTTCAGCGGAATTTGGAGAACAATCAAAGAGTTCCGAAGCAATTTTAAAAGTCAGCGGAATTCCGAGAACAATGGAAGAGTTGTGAAGCATTTTTAAACGTCAGTGGAATTCCAAGAACAAAGGAGGAGTTCCGAAGCATTTTTAAACGTCAGCGGAATTCCGAGAACAATGCAAGAGTTCCGAAGCATTTTTAAACGTCAGTGGAATTCCAAGAACAAAGGAAGAGTTCCGAAGCATTTTTAAACGTCAGCGGAATTCCGAGAACAATGGAAGAGTTCCGAAGCATACTTAAACTTCAGCGGAATTCCGAGAACAATGGAAGAGTTCTGAAGCATTTTTAAAAGTCAGCGGAATTCCGAGAACAATGGAAGAGTTCCGAAGCATTTTTAAAAGTCAGCGGAATTCCGAGAACAATGGAAGAGTTCCGAAGCATTTTTAAAAGTCAGCAGAATTCCGAGAACAATAGAAGGGTACCAAAGCATGTTTAAACTTCAGCGGAATTCTGAGAACAATGGAAGAGTTCCGAAGCATTTTTAAACATCAGCGGAATTCCGAGAACAATGGAAGAGTTCTGAAGCATTTTTAAACGTCAGCGGAATTTTGAAAACAATGGAAGATTTCCGAAGCATTTTTAAACGTCAGCGAAATTCTGCGAACACTGGAAGAGTTCCGAAGCATTTTTAAACTTCAGCGGAATTTGGAGAACAATCGAAGAGTTCCGAAGCATTTTTAAAAGTCAGCGGAATTCCGAGAACAATGGAAGAGTTCTGAAGCATTTTTAAACGTCAGCGGAATTCCGAGAACAATGGAAGAGTTCTGAAGCCTTTTTAAATGTCAGCGGAATTCCGAGAACAATGGAAGAGTTCCGAAGCCTTTTTAAATGTCAGCGGAATTCCGAGAACAATGGAAGAGTTCCGAAGCATTTTTAAATGTCAGCGGAATTCTGAGAACAATGAAAGAGTTCCGAAGCATTTTTAAACTTCAGCAGAATTCCGAGAACAATGGAAGAGTTCCGAAGCATACTTAAACTTCAGCGGAATTCCGAGAACAATGGAAGAGTTCTGAAGCATTTTTAAAAGTCAGCGGAATACCGAGAACAATGGAAGAGTTGTGAAGCATTTTTTAACGTCAGCGGAATTCCAGAACAATGGAAGAGTTCCGAAGCATTTTTAAATGTCAGCGGAATTCCGAGAACAATGGAAGAGTTCCAAAACATTTTTAAATGTCAGCAGAATTCCGAGAACAATGGAAGAGTTCCGAAGCAATTTTAAACTACAGCAGAATTCTGAGAACAATGGAAGAGTTCTGAAGCCTTTTTAAATGTCAGCGGAATTCCGAGAACAATGGAAGAGTTCCGAAACATTTTTAAATGTCAGCGGAATTCTGAGAACAATGGAAGATTTCCGAAGCATTTTTAAACGTCAGCGGAATTCTGTGAACACTGGAAGAGTTCCGAAGCATTTTTAAACTTCAGCGGAATTTGGAGAACAATCAAAGAGTTCCGAAGCATTTTTAAAAGTCAGCGGAATTCCGAGAACAATGGAAGAGTTGTGAAGCATTTTTAAACGTCAGCGGAATTCCGAGAACAATGGAAGAGTTCCGAAGCATTTTTAAACGTCAGCGGAATTCCGAGAACAATTGAAGAGTTCTGAAGGCTTTTTTAATGTCTGCGGAATTCCGAGAACAATGGAAGAGTTCCGAAGCATTTTTAAATGTCAGCGGAATTCTGAGAAAAATGGAAGAGTTCCAAAGCATTTTTAAACTTCAGCAGAATTCCGAGAACAATGGAAGAGTTCCGAAGCATACTTAAACTTCAGCGGAATTCCGAGAACAGAGGAAGAGTTCAGAAGCATTTTTAAAAGTCAGCTGAATACCGAGAACAATGGAAGAGTTGTGAAGCATTTTTAAGCATCAGCGGAATTCCGAGAACAATGGAAGAGTTCCGAAGCATTTTTAAACGTCAGCGGAATTCCGAGAACAATGAAAGAGTTCTGAAGACTTTTTAAATGTCAGCGGAATTCCGAGAACAATGGAAGAGTTCTGAAGCCTTTTTAAATGTCAGCGGAATTCCGAGAACAATGGAAGAGTTCTGAAGCCTTTTTAAATGTCAGCGGAATTCCGAGAACAATGGAAGAGTTCCGAAGCATTTTTAAATGTCAGCGGAATTCTGAGAACAATGGAAGAGTTCCGAAGCATTTTTAAACTTCAGCGGAATTCCGAGAACAATGGAAGAGTTCTGAAGCATTTTTAAATGTCAGCGGAATTCCGAGAACAATAGAAGAGATCCGAAGCATTTTTAAACGTCAGCGGAATTCCGAGAACAATGGAAGAGTTGTGAAGCATTTTTAAACGTCAGCGGAATTCCGAGAACAATGGAAGAGTTCCGAAGCATTTTTAAACGTCAGCGGAATTCCGAGAACAATGGAAGAGTTCTGAAGCCTTTTTAAATGTCAGCGGAATTCCGAGAACAATGGAAGAGTTCCGAAGCATTTTTAAATGTCAGCGGAATTCTGAGAACAATGGAAGAGTTCCGAAGCATTTTTAAACTTCAGCAGAATTCCGAGAACAATGGAAGAGTTCCGAAGCATACTTAAACTTCAGCGGAATTCCGAGAACAATGGAAGAGTTCTGAAGCATTTTTAAAAGTCAGCGGAATACCGAGAACAATGGAAGAGTTGTGAAGCATTTTTAAACGTCAGCGGAATTCCAGAACAATGGAAGAGTTCCGATGCATTTTTAAATGTCAGCGGAATTCCGAGAACAATGAAAGAGTTCCGAAGCATTTTTAAACGTCAGCGGAATTCCGAGAACAATGGAAGAGTTGTGAAGCATTTTTAAACGTCAGCGGAATTCCGAGAACAATGAAAGAGTTCCGAAGCATTTTTAAACGTCAGCGGAATTCCGAGAACAATGGAAGAGTTCTGAAGCATTTTTAAAAGTCAGCAGAATTCTGAGAACAAAGGAAGAGTTGTGAAGCATTTTTAAGCGTCAGCGGAAATCCGAGAACAATGGAAGAATTCTGAAGCATTTTTAAACTTCAAAACTTCAGCAGAATTCCGAGAACAATGGAAAAGTTCCGAAGCATTCTTAAACTTCAGCGGAATTCCGAGAACAATGGAAGAGTTCCGAAGCATTTTTAAAAGTCAGCGGAATTCCAAGAACAATGGAAGAGTTCCGAAGCATTTTTAAAAGTCAGCAGAATTCCGAGAACAATAGAAGGGTACCAAAGCATGTTTAAACTTCAGCGGAATTCTGAGAACAATGTAAGCGTTCCGAAGCATTTTTAAACTTCACTGCAATTCCGAGAACAATGGAAGAGTTCCGAAGCATTTTTAAACGTCAGCGGAATTCCGAGAACAATGGAAGAGTTCTGAAGCATTTTTAAACGTCAGCGGATTTTGAAAACAATGGAAGATTTCCGAAGCATTTTTAAACGTCAGCGGAATTCTGCAAACACTGGAAGAGTTCCGAAGCATTTTTAAACTTCAGCGGAATTTGGAGAACAATCAAAGAGTTCCGAAGCAATTTTAAAAGTCAGCGGAATTCCGAGAACAATGGAAGAGTTGTGAAGCATTTTTAAACGTCAGTGGAATTCCAAGAACAAAGGAGGAGTTCCGAAGCATTTTTAAACGTCAGCGGAATTCCGAGAACAATGCAAGAGTTCCGAAGCATTTTTAAACGTCAGTGGAATTCCAAGAACAAAGGAAGAGTTCCGAAGCATTTTTAAACGTCAGCGGAATTCCGAGAACAATGGAAGAGTTCCGAAGCATACTTAAACTTCAGCGGAATTCCGAGAACAATGGAAGAGTTCTGAAGCATTTTTAAAAGTCAGCGGAATTCCGAGAACAATGGAAGAGTTCCGAAGCATTTTTAAAAGTCAGCGGAATTCCGAGAACAATGGAAGAGTTCCGAAGCATTTTTAAAAGTCAGCAGAATTCCGAGAACAATAGAAGGGTACCAAAGCATGTTTAAACTTCAGCGGAATTCTGAGAACAATGGAAGAGTTCCGAAGCATTTTTAAACATCAGCGGAATTCCGAGAACAATGGAAGAGTTCTGAAGCATTTTTAAACGTCAGCGGAATTTTGAAAACAATGGAAGATTTCCGAAGCATTTTTAAACGTCAGCGAAATTCTGCGAACACTGGAAGAGTTCCGAAGCATTTTTAAACTTCAGCGGAATTTGGAGAACAATCGAAGAGTTCCGAAGCCTTTTTAAATGTCAGCGGAATTCCGAGAACAATGGAAGAGTTCCGAAGCATTTTTAAATGTCAGCGGAATTCTGAGAACAATGGAAGAGTTCCGAAGCATTTTTAAACTTCAGCAGAATTCCGAGAACAATGGAAGAGTTCCGAAGCATACTTAAACTTCAGCGGAATTCCGAGAACAATGGAAGAGTTCTGAAGCATTTTTAAAAGTCAGCGGAATACCGAGAACAATGGAAGAGTTGTGAAGCATTTTTTAACGTCAGCGGAATTCCAGAACAATGGAAGAGTTCCGAAGCATTTTTAAATGTCAGCGGAATTCCGAGAACAATGGAAGAGTTCCAAAACATTTTTAAATGTCAGCAGAATTCCGAGAACAATGGAAGAGTTCCGAAGCAATTTTAAACTACAGCAGAATTCCGAGAACAATGGAAGAGTTCTGAAGCCTTTTTAAATGTCAGCGGAATTCCGAGAACAATGGAAGAGTTCCGAAACATTTTTAAATGTCAGCGGAATTCTGAGAACAATGGAAGATTTCCGAAGCATTTTTAAACGTCAGCGGAATTCTGTGAACACTGGAAGAGTTCCGAAGCATTTTTAAACTTCAGCGGAATTTGGAGAACAATCGAAGAGTTCCGAAGCATTTTTAAAAGTCAGCGGAATTCCGAGAACAATGGAAGAGTTGTGAAGCATTTTTAAACGTCAGCGGAATTCCGAGAACAATGGAAGAGTTCCGAAGCATTTTTAAACGTCAGCGGAATTCCGAGAACAATTGAAGAGTTCTGAAGGCTTTTTTAATGTCTGCGGAATTCCGAGAACAATGGAAGAGTTCCGAAGCATTTTTAAATGTCAGCGGAATTCTGAGAAAAATGGAAGAGTTCCAAAGCATTTTTAAACTTCAGCAGAATTCCGAGAACAATGGAAGAGTTCCGAAGCATACTTAAACTTCAGCGGAATTCCGAGAACAAAGGAAGAGTTCAGAAGCATTTTTAAAAGTCAGCTGAATACCGAGAACAATGGAAGAGTTGTGAAGCATTTTTAAGCATCAGCGGAATTCCGAGAACAATGGAAGAGTTCCGAAGCATTTTTAAACGTCAGCGGAATTCCGAGAACAATGAAAGAGTTCTGAAGCCTTTTTAAATGTCAGCGGAATTCCGAGAACAATGGAAGAGTTCTGAAGCCTTTTTAAATGTCAGCGGAATTCCGAGAACAATGGAAGAGTTCTGAAGCCTTTTTAAATATCAGCGGAATTCCGAGAACAATGGAAGAGTTCCGAAGCATTTTTAAATGTCAGCGGAATTCTGAGAACAATGGAAGAGTTCCGAAGCATTTTTAAACTTCAGCGGAATTCCGAGAACAATGGAAGAGTTCTGAAGCATTTTTAAATGTCAGCGGAATTCCGAGAACAATAGAAGAGATCCGAAGCATTTTTAAACGTCAGCGGAATTCCGAGAACAATGGAAGAGTTGTGAAGCATTTTTAAACGTCAGCGGAATTCCGAGAACAATGCAAGAGTTCCGAAGCATTTTTAAACGTCAGTGGAATTCCAAGAACAAAGGAAGAGTTCCGAAGCATTTTTAAACGTCAGCGGAATTCCGAGAACAATGGAAGAGTTCCGAAGCATACTTAAACTTCAGCGGAATTCCGAGAACAATGGAAGAGTTCTGAAGCATTTTTAAAAGTCAGCGGAATTCCGAGAACAATGGAAGAGTTCCGAAGCATTTTTAAAAGTCAGCGGAATTCCGAGAACAATGGAAGAGTTCCGAAGCATTTTTAAAAGTCAGCAGAATTCCGAGAACAATAGAAGGGTACCAAAGCATGTTTAAACTTCAGCGGAATTCTGAGAACAATGGAAGAGTTCCGAAGCATTTTTAAACATCAGCGGAATTCCGAGAACAATGGAAGAGTTCTGAAGCATTTTTAAACGTCAGCGGAATTTTGAAAACAATGGAAGATTTCCGAAGCATTTTTAAACGTCAGCGAAATTCTGCGAACACTGGAAGAGTTCCGAAGCATTTTTAAACTTCAGCGGAATTTTTAGAACAATCGAAGAGTTCCGAAGCATTTTTAAAAGTCAGCGGAATTCCGAGAACAATGGAAGAGTTCTGAAGCATTTTTAAACGTCAGCGGAATTCCGAGAACAATGGAAGAGTTCTGAAGCCTTTTTAAATGTCAGCGGAATTCCGAGAACAATGGAAGAGTTCCGAAGCCTTTTTAAATGTCAGCGGAATTCCGAGAACAATGGAAGAGTTCCGAAGCATTTTTAAATGTCAGCGGAATTCTGAGAACAATGAAAGAGTTCCGAAGCATTTTTAAACTTCAGCAGAATTCCGAGAACAATGGAAGAGTTCCGAAGCATACTTAAACTTCAGCGGAATTCCGAGAACAATGGAAGAGTTCTGAAGCATTTTTAAACGTCAGCGGAATTCCGAGAACAATGGAAGATTTCCGAAGCATTTTTAAACGTCAGCGGAATTCCGAAAACAATGGAAGAGTTCTGAATCCTTTATAAATGTCAGCAGAATTCCGAGAACAATGGAAGAGTTCCGAAGCATTTTTAAATGTCAGCGTAATTCTGAGAACAATGGAAGAGTTCCGAAGTATTTTTAAACTTCAGCAGAATTCCGAGAACAATGGAAGAGTTCCGAAGCATACTTAAACTTCAGCGGAATTCCGAGAACAATGGAAGAGTTCTGAAGCATTTTTAAAAGTCAGCGGAATACCGAGAACAATGGAAGAGTTGTGAAGCATTTTTTAACGTCAGCGGAATTCCAGAACAATGGAAGAGTTCCGAAGCATTTTTAAATGTCAGCGGAATTCCGAGAACAATGGAAGAGTTCCAAAACATTTTTAAATGTCAGCAGAATTCCGAGAACAATGGAAGAGTTCCGAAGCAATTTTAAACTACAGCAGAATTCTGAGAACAATGGAAGAGTTCTGAAGCCTTTTTAAATGTCAGCGGAATTCTGTGAACACTGGAAGAGTTCCGAAGCATTTTTAAACTTCAGCGGAATTTGGAGAACAATCGAAGAGTTCCGAAGCATTTTTAAAAGTCAGCGGAATTCCGAGAACAATGGAAGAGTTGTGAAGCATTTTTAAACGTCAGCGGAATTCCGAGAACAATTGAAGAGTTCTGAAGGCTTTTTTAATGTCTGCGGAATTCCGAGAACAATGGAAGAGTTCCGAAGCATTTTTAAATGTCAGCGGAATTCTGAGAAAAATGGAAGAGTTCCAAAGCATTTTTAAACTTCAGCAGAATTCCGAGAACAATGGAAGAGTTCCGAAGCATACTTAAACTTCAGCGGAATTCCGAGAACAAAGGAAGAGTTCAGAAGCATTTTTAAAAGTCAGCTGAATACCGAGAACAATGGAAGAGTTGTGAAGCATTTTTAAGCATCAGCGGAATTCCGAGAACAATGGAAGAGTTCCGAAGCATTTTTAAACGTCAGCGGAATTCCGAGAACAATGAAAGAGTTCTGAAGCCTTTTTAAATGTCAGCGGAATTCCGAGAACAATGGAAGAGTTCTGAAGCCTTTTTAAATGTCAGCGGAATTCCGAGAACAATGGAAGAGTTCTGAAGCCTTTTTAAATGTCAGCGGAATTCCGAGAACAATGGAAGAGTTCCGAAGCATTTTTAAATGTCAGCGGAATTCTGAGAACAATGGAAGAGTTCCGAAGCATTTTTAAACTTCAGCGGAATTCCGAGAACAATGGAAGAGTTCTGAAGCATTTTTAAATGTCAGCGGAATTCCGAGAACAATAGAAGAGATCCGAAGCATTTTTAAACGTCAGCGGAATTCCGAGAACAATGGAAGAGTTGTGAAGCATTTTTAAACGTCAGCGGAATTCCGAGAACAATGGAAGAGTTCCGAAGCATTTTTAAACGTCAGCGGAATTCCGAGAACAATGGAAGAGTTCTGAAGCCTTTTTAAATGTCAGCGGAATTCCGAGAACAATGGAAGAGTTCCGAAGCATTTTTAAATGTCAGCGGAATTCTGAGAACAATGGAAGAGTTCCGAAGCATTTTTAAACTTCAGCAGAATTCCGAGAACAATGGAAGAGTTCCGAAGCATACTTAAACTTCAGCGGAATTCCGAGAACAATGGAAGAGTTCTGAAGCATTTTTAAAAGTCAGCGGAATACCGAGAACAATGGAAGAGTTGTGAAGCATTTTTAAACGTCAGCGGAATTCCAGAACAATGGAAGAGTTCCGATGCATTTTTAAATGTCAGCGGAATTCCGAGAACAATGAAAGAGTTCCGAAGCATTTTTAAACGTCAGCGGAATTCCGAGAACAATGGAAGAGTTGTGAAGCATTTTTAAACGTCAGCGGAATTCCGAGAACAATGAAAGAGTTCCGAAGCATTTTTAAACGTCAGCGGAATTCCGAGAACAATGGAAGAGTTCTGAAGCATTTTTAAAAGTCAGCAGAATTCTGAGAACAATAGAAGAGTTGTGAAGCATTTTTAAGCGTCAGCGGAATTCCGAGAACAATGGAAGAATTCCGAAGCATTTTTAAACTTCAAAACTTCAGCAGAATTCCGAGAACAATGGAAAAGTTCCGAAGCATTCTTAAACTTCAGCGGAATTCCGAGAACAATGGAAGAGTTCCGAAGCATTTTTAAAAGTCAGCGGAATTCCAAGAACAATGGAAGAGTTCCGAAGCATTTTTAAAAGTCAGCAGAATTCCGAGAACAATAGAAGGGTACCAAAGCATGTTTAAACTTCAGCGGAATTCTGAGAACAATGTAAGCGTTCCGAAGCATTTTTAAACTTCACTGCAATTCCGAGAACAATGGAAGAGTTCCGAAGCATTTTTAAACGTCAGCGGAATTCCGAGAACAATGGAAGAGTTCTGAAGCATTTTTAAACGTCAGCGGATTTTGAAAACAATGGAAGATTTCCGAAGCATTTTTAAACGTCAGCGGAATTCTGCAAACACTGGAAGAGTTCCGAAGCATTTTTAAACTTCAGCGGAATTTGGAGAACAATCAAAGAGTTCCGAAGCAATTTTAAAAGTCAGCGGAATTCCGAGAACAATGGAAGAGTTGTGAAGCATTTTTAAACGTCAGTGGAATTCCAAGAACAAAGGAGGAGTTCCGAAGCATTTTTAAACGTCAGCGGAATTCCGAGAACAATGCAAGAGTTCCGAAGCATTTTTAAACGTCAGTGGAATTCCAAGAACAAAGGAAGAGTTCCGAAGCATTTTTAAACGTCAGCGGAATTCCGAGAACAATGGAAGAGTTCCGAAGCATACTTAAACTTCAGCGGAATTCCGAGAACAATGGAAGAGTTCTGAAGCATTTTTAAAAGTCAGCGGAATTCCGAGAACAATGGAAGAGTTCCGAAGCATTTTTAAAAGTCAGCGGAATTCCGAGAACAATGGAAGAGTTCCGAAGCATTTTTAAAAGTCAGCAGAATTCCGAGAACAATAGAAGGGTACCAAAGCATGTTTAAACTTCAGCGGAATTCTGAGAACAATGGAAGAGTTCCGAAGCATTTTTAAACATCAGCGGAATTCCGAGAACAATGGAAGAGTTCTGAAGCATTTTTAAACGTCAGCGGAATTTTGAAAACAATGGAAGATTTCCGAAGCATTTTTAAACGTCAGCGAAATTCTGCGAACACTGGAAGAGTTCCGAAGCATTTTTAAACTTCAGCGGAATTTGGAGAACAATCGAAGAGTTCCGAAGCATTTTTAAAAGTCAGCGGAATTCCGAGAACAATGGAAGAGTTCTGAAGCATTTTTAAACGTCAGCGGAATTCCGAGAACAATGGAAGAGTTCTGAAGCCTTTTTAAATGTCAGCGGAATTCCGAGAACAATGGAAGAGTTCCGAAGCCTTTTTAAATGTCAGCGGAATTCCGAGAACAATGGAAGAGTTCCGAAGCATTTTTAAATGTCAGCGGAATTCTGAGAACAATGAAAGAGTTCCGAAGCATTTTTAAACTTCAGCAGAATTCCGAGAACAATGGAAGAGTTCCGAAGCATACTTAAACTTCAGCGGAATTCCGAGAACAATGGAAGAGTTCTGAAGCATTTTTAAAAGTCAGCGGAATTCCGAGAACAATGGAAGAGTTCCGAAGCATTTTTAAATGTCAGCGGAATTCCGAGAACAATGGAAGAGTTCCAAAACATTTTTAAATGTCAGCAGAATTCCGAGAACAATGGAAGAGTTCCGAAGCAATTTTAAACTACAGCAGAATTCTGAGAACAATGGAAGAGTTCTGAAGCCTTTTTAAATGTCAGCGGAATTCCGAGAACAATGGAAGAGTTCCGAAACATTTTTAAATGTCAGCGGAATTCTGAGAACAATGGAAGATTTCCGAAGCATTTTTAAACGTCAGCGGAATTCTGTGAACACTGGAAGAGTTCCGAAGCATTTTTAAACTTCAGCGGAATTTGGAGAACAATCGAAGAGTTCCGAAGCATTTTTAAAAGTCAGCGGAATTCCGAGAACAATGGAAGAGTTGTGAAGCATTTTTAAACGTCAGCGGAATTCCGAGAACAATGGAAGAGTTCCGAAGCATTTTTAAACGTCAGCGGAATTCCGAGAACAATTGAAGAGTTCTGAAGGCTTTTTTAATGTCTGCGGAATTCCGAGAACAATGGAAGAGTTCCGAAGCATTTTTAAATGTCAGCGGAATTCTGAGAAAAATGGAAGAGTTCCAAAGCATTTTTAAACTTCAGCAGAATTCCGAGAACAATGGAAGAGTTCCGAAGCATACTTAAACTTCAGCGGAATTCCGAGAACAAAGGAAGAGTTCAGAAGCATTTTTAAAAGTCAGCTGAATACCGAGAACAATGGAAGAGTTGTGAAGCATTTTTAAGCATCAGCGGAATTCCGAGAACAATGGAAGAGTTCCGAAGCATTTTTAAACGTCAGCGGAATTCCGAGAACAATGAAAGAGTTCTGAAGCCTTTTTAAATGTCAGCGGAATTCCGAGAACAATGGAAGAGTTCTGAAGCCTTTTTAAATGTCAGCGGAATTCCGAGAACAATGGAAAAGTTCTGAAGCCTTTTTAAATGTCAGCGGAATTCCGAGAACAATGGAAGAGTTCCGAAGCATTTTTAAATGTCAGCGGAATTCTGAGAACAATGGAAGAGTTCCGAAGCATTTTTAAACTTCAGCGGAATTCCGAGAACAATGGAAGAGTTCTGAAGCATTTTTAAATGTCAGCGGAATTCCGAGAACAATAGAAGAGATCCGAAGCATTTTTAAACGTCAGCGGAATTCCGAGAACAATGGAAGAGTTGTGAAGCATTTTTAAACGTCAGCGGAATTCCGAGAACAATGGAAGAGTTCCGAAGCATTTTTAAACGTCAGCGGAATTCCGAGAACAATGGAAGAGTTCTGAAGCCTTTTTAAATGTCAGCGGAATTCCGAGAACAATGGAAGAGTTCCGAAGCATTTTTAAATGTCAGCGGAATTCTGAGAACAATGGAAGAGTTCCGAATCATTTTTAAACTTCAGCAGAATTCCGAGAACAATGGAAGAGTTCCGAAGCATACTTAAACTTCAGCGGAATTCCGAGAACAATGGAAGAGTTCTGAAGCATTTTTAAAAGTCAGCGGAATACCGAGAACAATGGAAGAGTTGTGAAGCATTTTTAAACGTCAGCGGAATTCCAGAACAATGGAAGAGTTCCGATGCATTTTTAAATGTCAGCGGAATTCCGAGAACAATGAAAGAGTTCCGAAGCATTTTTAAACGTCAGCGGAATTCCGAGAACAATGGAAGAGTTGTGAAGCATTTTTAAACGTCAGCGGAATTCCGAGAACAATGAAAGAGTTCCGAAGCATTTTTAAACGTCAGCGGAATTCCGAGAACAATGGAAGAGTTCTGAAGCATTTTTAAAAGTCAGCAGAATTCTGAGAACAAAGGAAGAGTTGTGAAGCATTTTTAAGCGTCAGCGGAAATCCGAGAACAATGGAAGAATTCCGAAGCATTTTTAAACTTCAAAACTTCAGCAGAATTCCGAGAACAATGGAAAAGTTCCGAAGCATTCTTAAACTTCAGCGGAATTCCGAGAACAATGGAAGAGTTCCGAAGCATTTTTAAAAGTCAGCGGAATTCCAAGAACAATGGAAGAGTTCCGAAGCATTTTTAAAAGTCAGCAGAATTCCGAGAACAATAGAAGGGTACCAAAGCATGTTTAAACTTCAGCGGAATTCTGAGAACAATGTAAGCGTTCCGAAGCATTTTTAAACTTCACTGCAATTCCGAGAACAATGGAAGAGTTCCGAAGCATTTTTAAACGTCAGCGGAATTCCGAGAACAATGGAAGAGTTCTGAAGCATTTTTAAACGTCAGCGGATTTTGAAAACAATGGAAGATTTCCGAAGCATTTTTAAACGTCAGCGGAATTCTGCAAACACTGGAAGAGTTCCGAAGCATTTTTAAACTTCAGCGGAAATTGGAGAACAATCAAAGAGTTCCGAAGCAATTTTAAAAGTCAGCGGAATTCCGAGAACAATGGAAGAGTTGTGAAGCATTTTTAAACGTCAGTGGAATTCCAAGAACAAAGGAGGAGTTCCGAAGCATTTTTAAACGTCAGCGGAATTCCGAGAACAATGCAAGAGTTCCGAAGCATTTTTAAACGTCAGTGGAATTCCAAGAACAAAGGAAGAGTTCCGAAGCATTTTTAAACGTCAGCGGAATTCCGAGAACAATGGAAGAGTTCCGAAGCATACTTAAACTTCAGCGGAATTCCGAGAACAATGGAAGAGTTCTGAAGCATTTTTAAAAGTCAGCGGAATTCCGAGAACAATGGAAGAGTTCCGAAGCATTTTTAAAAGTCAGCGGAATTCCGAGAACAATGGAAGAGTTCCGAAGCATTTTTAAAAGTCAGCAGAATTCCGAGAACAATAGAAGGGTACCAAAGCATGTTTAAACTTCAGCGGAATTCTGAGAACAATGGAAGAGTTCCGAAGCATTTTTAAACATCAGCGGAATTCCGAGAACAATGGAAGAGTTCTGAAGCATTTTTAAACGTCAGCGGAATTTTGAAAACAATGGAAGATTTCCGAAGCATTTTTAAACGTCAGCGAAATTCTGCGAACACTGGAAGAGTTCCGAAGCATTTTTAAACTTCAGCGGAATTTGGAGAACAATCGAAGAGTTCCGAAGCCTTTTTAAATGTCAGCGGAATTCCGAGAACAATGGAAGAGTTCCGAAGCATTTTTAAATGTCAGCGGAATTCTGAGAACAATGGAAGAGTTCCGAAGCATTTTTAAACTTCAGCAGAATTCCGAGAACAATGGAAGAGTTCCGAAGCATACTTAAACTTCAGCGGAATTCCGAGAACAATGGAAGAGTTCTGAAGCATTTTTAAAAGTCAGCGGAATACCGAGAACAATGGAAGAGTTGTGAAGCATTTTTTAACGTCAGCGGAATTCCAGAACAATGGAAGAGTTCCGAAGCATTTTTAAATGTCAGCGGAATTCCGAGAACAATGGAAGAGTTCCAAAACATTTTTAAATGTCAGCAGAATTCCGAGAACAATGGAAGAGTTCCGAAGCAATTTTAAACTACAGCAGAATTCCGAGAACAATGGAAGAGTTCTGAAGCCTTTTTAAATGTCAGCGGAATTCCGAGAACAATGGAAGAGTTCCGAAACATTTTTAAATGTCAGCGGAATTCTGAGAACAATGGAAGATTTCCGAAGCATTTTTAAACTTCAGCGGAATTCCGAGAACAATGGAAGAGTTCTGAAGCATTTTTAAATGTCAGCGGAATTCCGAGAACAATAGAAGAGATCCGAAGCATTTTTAAACGTCAGCGGAATTCCGAGAACAATGGAAGAGTTGTGAAGCATTTTTAAACGTCAGCGGAATTCCGAGAACAATGGAAGAGTTCCGAAGCATTTTTAAACGTCAGCGGAATTCCGAGAACAATGGAAGAGTTCTGAAGCCTTTTTAAATGTCAGCGGAATTCCGAGAACAATGGAAGAGTTCCGAAGCATTTTTAAATGTCAGCGGAATTCTGAGAACAATGGAAGAGTTCCGAAGCATTTTTAAACTTCAGCAGAATTCCGAGAACAATGGAAGAGTTCCGAAGCATACTTAAACTTCAGCGGAATTCCGAGAACAATGGAAGAGTTCTGAAGCATTTTTAAAAGTCAGCGGAATACCGAGAACAATGGAAGAGTTGTGAAGCATTTTTAAACGTCAGCGGAATTCCAGAACAATGGAAGAGTTCCGATGCATTTTTAAATGTCAGCGGAATTCCGAGAACAATGAAAGAGTTCCGAAGCATTTTTAAACTTCAGCGGAATTCCGAGAACAATGGAAGAGTTCTGAAGCATTTTTAAATGTCAGCGGAATTCCGAGAACAATAGAAGAGATCCGAAGCATTTTTAAACGTCAGCGGAATTCCGAGAACAATGGAAGAGTTGTGAAGCATTTTTAAACGTCAGCGGAATTCCGAGAACAATGGAAGAGTTCCGAAGCATTTTTAAACGTCAGCGGAATTCCGAGAACAATGGAAGAGTTCTGAAGCCTTTTTAAATGTCAGCGGAATTCCGAGAACAATGGAAGAGTTCCGAAGCATTTTTAAATGTCAGCGGAATTCTGAGAACAATGGAAGAGTTCCGAAGCATTTTTAAACTTCAGCAGAATTCCGAGAACAATGGAAGAGTTCCGAAGCATACTTAAACTTCAGCGGAATTCCGAGAACAATGGAAGAGTTCTGAAGCATTTTTAAAAGTCAGCGGAATACCGAGAACAATGGAAGAGTTGTGAAGCATTTTTAAACGTCAGCGGAATTCCAGAACAATGGAAGAGTTCCGATGCATTTTTAAATGTCAGCGGAATTCCGAGAACAATGAAAGAGTTCCGAAGCATTTTTAAACGTCAGCGGAATTCCGAGAACAATGGAAGAGTTGTGAAGCATTTTTAAACGTCAGCGGAATTCCGAGAACAATGAAAGAGTTCCGAAGCATTTTTAAACGTCAGCGGAATTCCGAGAACAATGGAAGAGTTCTGAAGCATTTTTAAAAGTCAGCAGAATTCTGAGAACAAAGGAAGAGTTGTGAAGCATTTTTAAGCGTCAGCGGAAATCCGAGAACAATGGAAGAATTCCGAAGCATTTTTAAACTTCAAAACTTCAGCAGAATTCCGAGAACAATGGAAAAGTTCCGAAGCATTCTTAAACTTCAGCGGAATTCCGAGAACAATGGAAGAGTTCCGAAGCATTTTTAAAAGTCAGCGGAATTCCAAGAACAATGGAAGAGTTCCGAAGCATTTTTAAAAGTCAGCAGAATTCCGAGAACAATAGAAGGGTACCAAAGCATGTTTAAACTTCAGCGGAATTCTGAGAACAATGTAAGCGTTCCGAAGCATTTTTAAACTTCACTGCAATTCCGAGAACAATGGAAGAGTTCCGAAGCATTTTTAAACGTCAGCGGAATTCCGAGAACAATGGAAGAGTTCTGAAGCATTTTTAAACGTCAGCGGATTTTGAAAACAATGGAAGATTTCCGAAGCATTTTTAAACGTCAGCGGAATTCTGCAAACACTGGAAGAGTTCCGAAGCATTTTTAAACTTCAGCGGAAATTGGAGAACAATCAAAGAGTTCCGAAGCAATTTTAAAAGTCAGCGGAATTCCGAGAACAATGGAAGAGTTGTGAAGCATTTTTAAACGTCAGTGGAATTCCAAGAACAAAGGAGGAGTTCCGAAGCATTTTTAAACGTCAGCGGAATTCCGAGAACAATGCAAGAGTTCCGAAGCATTTTTAAACGTCAGTGGAATTCCAAGAACAAAGGAAGAGTTCCGAAGCATTTTTAAACGTCAGCGGAATTCCGAGAACAATGGAAGAGTTCCGAAGCATACTTAAACTTCAGCGGAATTCCGAGAACAATGGAAGAGTTCTGAAGCATTTTTAAAAGTCAGCGGAATTCCGAGAACAATGGAAGAGTTCCGAAGCATTTTTAAAAGTCAGCGGAATTCCGAGAACAATGGAAGAGTTCCGAAGCATTTTTAAAAGTCAGCAGAATTCCGAGAACAATAGAAGGGTACCAAAGCATGTTTAAACTTCAGCGGAATTCTGAGAACAATGGAAGAGTTCCGAAGCATTTTTAAACATCAGCGGAATTCCGAGAACAATGGAAGAGTTCTGAAGCATTTTTAAACGTCAGCGGAATTTTGAAAACAATGGAAGATTTCCGAAGCATTTTTAAACGTCAGCGAAATTCTGCGAACACTGGAAGAGTTCCGAAGCATTTTTAAACTTCAGCGGAATTTGGAGAACAATCGAAGAGTTCCGAAGCCTTTTTAAATGTCAGCGGAATTCCGAGAACAATGGAAGAGTTCCGAAGCATTTTTAAATGTCAGCGGAATTCTGAGAACAATGGAAGAGTTCCGAAGCATTTTTAAACTTCAGCAGAATTCCGAGAACAATGGAAGAGTTCCGAAGCATACTTAAACTTCAGCGGAATTCCGAGAACAATGGAAGAGTTCTGAAGCATTTTTAAAAGTCAGCGGAATACCGAGAACAATGGAAGAGTTGTGAAGCATTTTTTAACGTCAGCGGAATTCCAGAACAATGGAAGAGTTCCGAAGCATTTTTAAATGTCAGCGGAATTCCGAGAACAATGGAAGAGTTCCAAAACATTTTTAAATGTCAGCAGAATTCCGAGAACAATGGAAGAGTTCCGAAGCAATTTTAAACTACAGCAGAATTCCGAGAACAATGGAAGAGTTCTGAAGCCTTTTTAAATGTCAGCGGAATTCCGAGAACAATGGAAGAGTTCCGAAACATTTTTAAATGTCAGCGGAATTCTGAGAACAATGGAAGATTTCCGAAGCATTTTTAAACTTCAGCGGAATTCCGAGAACAATGGAAGAGTTCTGAAGCATTTTTAAATGTCAGCGGAATTCCGAGAACAATAGAAGAGATCCGAAGCATTTTTAAACGTCAGCGGAATTCCGAGAACAATGGAAGAGTTGTGAAGCATTTTTAAACGTCAGCGGAATTCCGAGAACAATGGAAGAGTTCCGAAGCATTTTTAAACGTCAGCGGAATTCCGAGAACAATGGAAGAGTTCTGAAGCCTTTTTAAATGTCAGCGGAATTCCGAGAACAATGGAAGAGTTCCGAAGCATTTTTAAATGTCAGCGGAATTCTGAGAACAATGGAAGAGTTCCGAAGCATTTTTAAACTTCAGCAGAATTCCGAGAACAATGGAAGAGTTCCGAAGCATACTTAAACTTCAGCGGAATTCCGAGAACAATGGAAGAGTTCTGAAGCATTTTTAAAAGTCAGCGGAATACCGAGAACAATGGAAGAGTTGTGAAGCATTTTTAAACGTCAGCGGAATTCCAGAACAATGGAAGAGTTCCGATGCATTTTTAAATGTCAGCGGAATTCCGAGAACAATGAAAGAGTTCCGAAGCATTTTTAAACTTCAGCGGAATTCCGAGAACAATGGAAGAGTTCTGAAGCATTTTTAAATGTCAGCGGAATTCCGAGAACAATAGAAGAGATCCGAAGCATTTTTAAACGTCAGCGGAATTCCGAGAACAATGGAAGAGTTGTGAAGCATTTTTAAACGTCAGCGGAATTCCGAGAACAATGGAAGAGTTCCGAAGCATTTTTAAACGTCAGCGGAATTCCGAGAACAATGGAAGAGTTCTGAAGCCTTTTTAAATGTCAGCGGAATTCCGAGAACAATGGAAGAGTTCCGAAGCATTTTTAAATGTCAGCGGAATTCTGAGAACAATGGAAGAGTTCCGAAGCATTTTTAAACTTCAGCAGAATTCCGAGAACAATGGAAGAGTTCCGAAGCATACTTAAACTTCAGCGGAATTCCGAGAACAATGGAAGAGTTCTGAAGCATTTTTAAAAGTCAGCGGAATACCGAGAACAATGGAAGAGTTGTGAAGCATTTTTAAACGTCAGCGGAATTCCAGAACAATGGAAGAGTTCCGATGCATTTTTAAATGTCAGCGGAATTCCGAGAACAATGAAAGAGTTCCGAAGCATTTTTAAACGTCAGCGGAATTCCGAGAACAATGGAAGAGTTGTGAAGCATTTTTAAACGTCAGCGGAATTCCGAGAACAATGAAAGAGTTCCGAAGCATTTTTAAACGTCAGCGGAATTCCGAGAACAATGGAAGAGTTCTGAAGCATTTTTAAAAGTCAGCAGAATTCTGAGAACAAAGGAAGAGTTGTGAAGCATTTTTAAGCGTCAGCGGAAATCCGAGAACAATGGAAGAATTCCGAAGCATTTTTAAACTTCAAAACTTCAGCAGAATTCCGAGAACAATGGAAAAGTTCCGAAGCATTCTTAAACTTCAGCGGAATTCCGAGAACAATGGAAGAGTTCCGAAGCATTTTTAAAAGTCAGCGGAATTCCAAGAACAATGGAAGAGTTCCGAAGCATTTTTAAAAGTCAGCAGAATTCCGAGAACAATAGAAGGGTACCAAAGCATGTTTAAACTTCAGCGGAATTCTGAGAACAATGTAAGCGTTAAGAAGCATTTTTAAACTTCACTGCAATTCCGAGAACAATGGAAGAGTTCCGAAGCATTTTTAAACGTCAGCGGAATTCCGAGAACAATGGAAGAGTTCTGAAGCATTTTTAAACGTCAGCGGATTTTGAAAACAATGGAAGATTTCCGAAGCATTTTTAAACGTCAGCGGAATTCTGCAAACACTGGAAGAGTTCCGAAGCATTTTTAAACTTCAGCGGAATTTGGAGAACAATCAAAGAGTTCCGAAGCAATTTTAAAAGTCAGCGGAATTCCGAGAACAATGGAAGAGTTGTGAAGCATTTTTAAACGTCAGTGGAATTCCAAGAACAAAGGAGGAGTTCCGAAGCATTTTTAAACGTCAGCGGAATTCCGAGAACAATGCAAGAGTTCCGAAGCATTTTTAAACGTCAGTGGAATTCCAAGAACAAAGGAAGAGTTCCGAAGCATTTTTAAACGTCAGCGGAATTCCGAGAACAATGGAAGAGTTCCGAAGCATACTTAAACTTCAGCGGAATTCCGAGAACAATGGAAGAGTTCTGAAGCATTTTTAAAAGTCAGCGGAATTCCGAGAACAATGGAAGAGTTCCGAAGCATTTTTAAAAGTCAGCGGAATTCCGAGAACAATGGAAGAGTTCCGAAGCATTTTTAAAAGTCAGCAGAATTCCGAGAACAATAGAAGGGTACCAAAGCATGTTTAAACTTCAGCGGAATTCTGAGAACAATGGAAGAGTTCCGAAGCATTTTTAAACATCAGCGGAATTCCGAGAACAATGGAAGAGTTCTGAAGCATTTTTAAACGTCAGCGGAATTTTGAAAACAATGGAAGATTTCCGAAGCATTTTTAAACGTCAGCGAAATTCTGCGAACACTGGAAGAGTTCCGAAGCATTTTTAAACTTCAGCGGAATTTGGAGAACAATCGAAGAGTTCCGAAGCCTTTTTAAATGTCAGCGGAATTCCGAGAACAATGGAAGAGTTCCGAAGCATTTTTAAATGTCAGCGGAATTCTGAGAACAATGGAAGAGTTCCGAAGCATTTTTAAACTTCAGCAGAATTCCGAGAACAATGGAAGAGTTCCGAAGCATACTTAAACTTCAGCGGAATTCCGAGAACAATGGAAGAGTTCTGAAGCATTTTTAAAAGTCAGCGGAATACCGAGAACAATGGAAGAGTTGTGAAGCATTTTTTAACGTCAGCGGAATTCCAGAACAATGGAAGTGTTCCGAAGCATTTTTAAATGTCAGCGGAATTCCGAGAACAATGGAAGAGTTCCAAAACATTTTTAAATGTCAGCAGAATTCCGAGAACAATGGAAGAGTTCCGAAGCAATTTTAAACTACAGCAGAATTCCGAGAACAATGGAAGAGTTCTGAAGCCTTTTTAAATGTCAGCGGAATTCCGAGAACAATGGAAGAGTTCCGAAACATTTTTAAATGTCAGCGGAATTCTGAGAACAATGGAAGATTTCCGAAGCATTTTTAAACGTCAGCGGAATTCTGTGAACACTGGAAGAGTTCCGAAGCATTTTTAAACTTCAGCGGAATTTGGAGAACAATCGAAGAGTTCCGAAGCATTTTTAAAAGTCAGCGGAATTCCGAGAACAATGGAAGAGTTGTGAAGCATTTTTAAACGTCAGCGGAATTCCGAGAACAATGGAAGAGTTCCGAAGCATTTTTAAACGTCAGCGGAATTCCGAGAACAATTGAAGAGTTCTGAAGGCTTTTTTAATGTCTGCGGAATTCCGAGAACAATGGAAGAGTTCCGAAGCATTTTTAAATGTCAGCGGAATTCTGAGAAAAATGGAAGAGTTCCAAAGCATTTTTAAACTTCAGCAGAATTCCGAGAACAATGGAAGAGTTCCGAAGCATACTTAAACTTCAGCGGAATTCCGAGAACAAAGGAAGAGTTCAGAAGCATTTTTAAAAGTCAGCTGAATACCGAGAACAATGGAAGAGTTGTGAAGCATTTTTAAGCATCAGCGGAATTCCGAGAACAATGGAAGAGTTCCGAAGCATTTTTAAACGTCAGCGGAATTCCGAGAACAATGAAAGAGTTCTGAAGCCTTTTTAAATGTCAGCGGAATTCCGAGAACAATGGAAGAGTTCTGAAGCCTTTTTAAATGTCAGCGGAATTCCGAGAACAATGGAAGAGTTCTGAAGCCTTTTTAAATATCAGCGGAATTCCGAGAACAATGGAAGAGTTCCGAAGCATTTTTAAATGTCAGCGGAATTCTGAGAACAATGGAAGAGTTCCGAAGCATTTTTAAACTTCAGCGGAATTCCGAGAACAATGGAAGAGTTCTGAAGCATTTTTAAATGTCAGCGGAATTCCGAGAACAATAGAAGAGATCCGAAGCATTTTTAAACGTCAGCGGAATTCCGAGAACAATGGAAGAGTTGTGAAGCATTTTTAAACGTCAGCGGAATTCCGAGAACAATGGAAGAGTTCCGAAGCATTTTTAAACGTCAGCGGAATTCCGAGAACAATGGAAGAGTTCTGAAGCCTTTTTAAATGTCAGCGGAATTCCGAGAACAATGGAAGAGTTCCGAAGCATTTTTAAATGTCAGCGGAATTCTGAGAACAATGGAAGAGTTCCGAAGCATTTTTAAACTTCAGCAGAATTCCGAGAACAATGGAAGAGTTCCGAAGCATACTTAAACTTCAGCGGAATTCCGAGAACAATGGAAGAGTTCTGAAGCATTTTTAAAAGTCAGCGGAATACCGAGAACAATGGAAGAGTTGTGAAGCATTTTTAAACGTCAGCGGAATTCCAGAACAATGGAAGAGTTCCGATGCATTTTTAAATGTCAGCGGAATTCCGAGAACAATGAAAGAGTTCCGAAGCATTTTTAAACGTCAGCGGAATTCCGAGAACAATGGAAGAGTTGTGAAGCATTTTTAAACGTCAGCGGAATTCCGAGAACAATGGAAGAGTTCCGAAGCATTTTTAAACGTCAGCGGAATTCCGAGAACAATGGAAGAGTTCTGAAGCATTTTTAAACGTCAGCGGAATTCCGAGAACAATGGAAGAGTTCTGAAGCCTTTTTAAATGTCAGCGGAATTCCGAGAACAATGGAAGAGTTCTGAAGCCTTTTTAAATGTCAGCGGAATTCCGAGAACAATGGAAGAGTTCCGAAGCATTTTTAAATGTCAGCGGAATTCTGAGAACAATGGAAGAGTTCCGAAGCATTTTTAAACTTCAGCGGAATTCCAAGAACAATGGAAGAGTTCTGAAGCATTTTTAAATGTCAGCGGAATTCCGAGAACAATGGAAGAGTTCTGAAGCCTTTTTAAATGTCAGCGGAATTCCGAGAACAATGGAAGAGTTCCGAAGCATTTTTAAATGTCAGCGGAATTCTGAGAACAATGGAAGAGTTCCGAAGCATTTTTAAACTTCAACGGAATTCCGAGAACAATGGAAGAGCTCTGAATCCTTTATAAATGTCAGCAGAATTCCGAGAACAATGGAAGAGTTCCGAAGCATTTTTAAATGTCAGCGTAATTCTGAGAACAATGGAAGAGTTGTGAAGCATTTTTAAACGTCAGCGGAATTCCGAGAACAATGGAAGAGTTCCGAAGCATTTTTAAACGTCAGCGGAATTCCGAGAACAATGGAAGAGTTCTGAAGCCTTTTTAAATGTCAGCGGAATTCCGAGAACAATGGAAGAGTTCCGAAGCATTTTTAAATGTCAGCGGAATTCTGAGAACAATGGAAGAGTTCCGAAGCATTTTTAAACTTCAGCAGAATTCCGAGAACAATGGAAGAGTTCCGAAGCATACTTAAACTTCAGCGGAATTCCGAGAACAATGGAAGAGTTCTGAAGCATTTTTAAAAGTCAGCGGAATACCGAGAACAATGGAAGAGTTGTGAAGCATTTTTAAACGTCAGCGGAATTCCAGAACAATGGAAGAGTTCCGATGCATTTTTAAATGTCAGCGGAATTCCGAGAACAATGAAAGAGTTCCGAAGCATTTTTAAACTTCAGCGGAATTCCGAGAACAATGGAAGAGTTCTGAAGCATTTTTAAATGTCAGCGGAATTCCGAGAACAATAGAAGAGATCCGAAGCATTTTTAAACGTCAGCGGAATTCCGAGAACAATGGAAGAGTTGTGAAGCATTTTTAAACGTCAGCGGAATTCCGAGAACAATGGAAGAGTTCCGAAGCATTTTTAAACGTCAGCGGAATTCCGAGAACAATGGAAGAGTTCTGAAGCCTTTTTAAATGTCAGCGGAATTCCGAGAACAATGGAAGAGTTCCGAAGCATTTTTAAATGTCAGCGGAATTCTGAGAACAATGGAAGAGTTCCGAAGCA
The DNA here is from genome assembly GCF_046119375.1 of Phyllobates terribilis. Classification (NCBI taxonomy): domain Eukaryota; kingdom Metazoa; phylum Chordata; class Amphibia; order Anura; family Dendrobatidae; genus Phyllobates; species Phyllobates terribilis. The sequence goes on along the minus strand of NW_027362788.1, from coordinate 4,667,116 downwards.
TTTTTAAACTTCAGCAGAATTCCGAGAACAATGGAAGAGTTCCGAAGCATACTTAAACTTCAGCGGAATTCCGAGAACAATGGAAGAGTTCTGAAGCATTTTTAAAAGTCAGCGGAATACCGAGAACAATGGAAGAGTTGTGAAGCATTTTTAAACGTCAGCGGAATTCCAGAACAATGGAAGAGTTCCGATGCATTTTTAAATGTCAGCGGAATTCCGAGAACAATGAAAGAGTTCCGAAGCATTTTTAAACGTCAGCGGAATTCCGAGAACAATGGAAGAGTTGTGAAGCATTTTTAAACGTCAGCGGAATTCCGAGAACAATGAAAGAGTTCCGAAGCATTTTTAAACGTCAGCGGAATTCCGAGAACAATGGAAGAGTTCTGAAGCATTTTTAAAAGTCAGCAGAATTCTGAGAACAAAGGAAGAGTTGTGAAGCATTTTTAAGCGTCAGCGGAAATCCGAGAACAATGGAAGAATTCCGAAGCATTTTTAAACTTCAAAACTTCAGCAGAATTCCGAGAACAATGGAAAAGTTCCGAAGCATTCTTAAACTTCAGCGGAATTCCGAGAACAATGGAAGAGTTCCGAAGCATTTTTAAAAGTCAGCGGAATTCCAAGAACAATGGAAGAGTTCCGAAGCATTTTTAAAAGTCAGCAGAATTCCGAGAACAATAGAAGGGTACCAAAGCATGTTTAAACTTCAGCGGAATTCTGAGAACAATGTAAGCGTTAAGAAGCATTTTTAAACTTCACTGCAATTCCGAGAACAATGGAAGAGTTCCGAAGCATTTTTAAACGTCAGCGGAATTCCGAGAACAATGGAAGAGTTCTGAAGCATTTTTAAACGTCAGCGGATTTTGAAAACAATGGAAGATTTCCGAAGCATTTTTAAACGTCAGCGGAATTCTGCAAACACTGGAAGAGTTCCGAAGCATTTTTAAACTTCAGCGGAATTTGGAGAACAATCAAAGAGTTCCGAAGCAATTTTAAAAGTCAGCGGAATTCCGAGAACAATGGAAGAGTTGTGAAGCATTTTTAAACGTCAGTGGAATTCCAAGAACAAAGGAGGAGTTCCGAAGCATTTTTAAACGTCAGCGGAATTCCGAGAACAATGCAAGAGTTCCGAAGCATTTTTAAACGTCAGTGGAATTCCAAGAACAAAGGAAGAGTTCCGAAGCATTTTTAAACGTCAGCGGAATTCCGAGAACAATGGAAGAGTTCCGAAGCATACTTAAACTTCAGCGGAATTCCGAGAACAATGGAAGAGTTCTGAAGCATTTTTAAAAGTCAGCGGAATTCCGAGAACAATGGAAGAGTTCCGAAGCATTTTTAAAAGTCAGCGGAATTCCGAGAACAATGGAAGAGTTCCGAAGCATTTTTAAAAGTCAGCAGAATTCCGAGAACAATAGAAGGGTACCAAAGCATGTTTAAACTTCAGCGGAATTCTGAGAACAATGGAAGAGTTCCGAAGCATTTTTAAACATCAGCGGAATTCCGAGAACAATGGAAGAGTTCTGAAGCATTTTTAAACGTCAGCGGAATTTTGAAAACAATGGAAGATTTCCGAAGCATTTTTAAACGTCAGCGAAATTCTGCGAACACTGGAAGAGTTCCGAAGCATTTTTAAACTTCAGCGGAATTTGGAGAACAATCGAAGAGTTCCGAAGCCTTTTTAAATGTCAGCGGAATTCCGAGAACAATGGAAGAGTTCCGAAGCATTTTTAAATGTCAGCGGAATTCTGAGAACAATGGAAGAGTTCCGAAGCATTTTTAAACTTCAGCAGAATTCCGAGAACAATGGAAGAGTTCCGAAGCATACTTAAACTTCAGCGGAATTCCGAGAACAATGGAAGAGTTCTGAAGCATTTTTAAAAGTCAGCGGAATACCGAGAACAATGGAAGAGTTGTGAAGCATTTTTTAACGTCAGCGGAATTCCAGAACAATGGAAGTGTTCCGAAGCATTTTTAAATGTCAGCGGAATTCCGAGAACAATGGAAGAGTTCCAAAACATTTTTAAATGTCAGCAGAATTCCGAGAACAATGGAAGAGTTCCGAAGCAATTTTAAACTACAGCAGAATTCCGAGAACAATGGAAGAGTTCTGAAGCCTTTTTAAATGTCAGCGGAATTCCGAGAACAATGGAAGAGTTCCGAAACATTTTTAAATGTCAGCGGAATTCTGAGAACAATGGAAGATTTCCGAAGCATTTTTAAACGTCAGCGGAATTCTGTGAACACTGGAAGAGTTCCGAAGCATTTTTAAACTTCAGCGGAATTTGGAGAACAATCGAAGAGTTCCGAAGCATTTTTAAAAGTCAGCGGAATTCCGAGAACAATGGAAGAGTTGTGAAGCATTTTTAAACGTCAGCGGAATTCCGAGAACAATGGAAGAGTTCCGAAGCATTTTTAAACGTCAGCGGAATTCCGAGAACAATTGAAGAGTTCTGAAGGCTTTTTTAATGTCTGCGGAATTCCGAGAACAATGGAAGAGTTCCGAAGCATTTTTAAATGTCAGCGGAATTCTGAGAAAAATGGAAGAGTTCCAAAGCATTTTTAAACTTCAGCAGAATTCCGAGAACAATGGAAGAGTTCCGAAGCATACTTAAACTTCAGCGGAATTCCGAGAACAAAGGAAGAGTTCAGAAGCATTTTTAAAAGTCAGCTGAATACCGAGAACAATGGAAGAGTTGTGAAGCATTTTTAAGCATCAGCGGAATTCCGAGAACAATGGAAGAGTTCCGAAGCATTTTTAAACGTCAGCGGAATTCCGAGAACAATGAAAGAGTTCTGAAGCCTTTTTAAATGTCAGCGGAATTCCGAGAACAATGGAAGAGTTCTGAAGCCTTTTTAAATGTCAGCGGAATTCCGAGAACAATGGAAGAGTTCTGAAGCCTTTTTAAATATCAGCGGAATTCCGAGAACAATGGAAGAGTTCCGAAGCATTTTTAAATGTCAGCGGAATTCTGAGAACAATGGAAGAGTTCCGAAGCATTTTTAAACTTCAGCGGAATTCCGAGAACAATGGAAGAGTTCTGAAGCATTTTTAAATGTCAGCGGAATTCCGAGAACAATAGAAGAGATCCGAAGCATTTTTAAACGTCAGCGGAATTCCGAGAACAATGGAAGAGTTGTGAAGCATTTTTAAACGTCAGCGGAATTCCGAGAACAATGGAAGAGTTCCGAAGCATTTTTAAACGTCAGCGGAATTCCGAGAACAATGGAAGAGTTCTGAAGCCTTTTTAAATGTCAGCGGAATTCCGAGAACAATGGAAGAGTTCCGAAGCATTTTTAAATGTCAGCGGAATTCTGAGAACAATGGAAGAGTTCCGAAGCATTTTTAAACTTCAGCAGAATTCCGAGAACAATGGAAGAGTTCCGAAGCATACTTAAACTTCAGCGGAATTCCGAGAACAATGGAAGAGTTCTGAAGCATTTTTAAAAGTCAGCGGAATACCGAGAACAATGGAAGAGTTGTGAAGCATTTTTAAACGTCAGCGGAATTCCAGAACAATGGAAGAGTTCCGATGCATTTTTAAATGTCAGCGGAATTCCGAGAACAATGAAAGAGTTCCGAAGCATTTTTAAACGTCAGCGGAATTCCGAGAACAATGGAAGAGTTGTGAAGCATTTTTAAACGTCAGCGGAATTCCGAGAACAATGGAAGAGTTCCGAAGCATTTTTAAACGTCAGCGGAATTCCGAGAACAATGGAAGAGTTCTGAAGCATTTTTAAACGTCAGCGGAATTCCGAGAACAATGGAAGAGTTCTGAAGCCTTTTTAAATGTCAGCGGAATTCCGAGAACAATGGAAGAGTTCTGAAGCCTTTTTAAATGTCAGCGGAATTCCGAGAACAATGGAAGAGTTCCGAAGCATTTTTAAATGTCAGCGGAATTCTGAGAACAATGGAAGAGTTCCGAAGCATTTTTAAACTTCAGCGGAATTCCAAGAACAATGGAAGAGTTCTGAAGCATTTTTAAATGTCAGCGGAATTCCGAGAACAATGGAAGAGTTCTGAAGCCTTTTTAAATGTCAGCGGAATTCCGAGAACAATGGAAGAGTTCCGAAGCATTTTTAAATGTCAGCGGAATTCTGAGAACAATGGAAGAGTTCCGAAGCATTTTTAAACTTCAACGGAATTCCGAGAACAATGGAAGAGCTCTGAATCCTTTATAAATGTCAGCAGAATTCCGAGAACAATGGAAGAGTTCCGAAGCATTTTTAAATGTCAGCGTAATTCTGAGAACAATGGAAGAGTTGTGAAGCATTTTTAAACGTCAGCGGAATTCCGAGAACAATGGAAGAGTTCCGAAGCATTTTTAAACGTCAGCGGAATTCCGAGAACAATGGAAGAGTTCTGAAGCCTTTTTAAATGTCAGCGGAATTCCGAGAACAATGGAAGAGTTCCGAAGCATTTTTAAATGTCAGCGGAATTCTGAGAACAATGGAAGAGTTCCGAAGCATTTTTAAACTTCAGCAGAATTCCGAGAACAATGGAAGAGTTCCGAAGCATACTTAAACTTCAGCGGAATTCCGAGAACAATGGAAGAGTTCTGAAGCATTTTTAAAAGTCAGCGGAATACCGAGAACAATGGAAGAGTTGTGAAGCATTTTTAAACGTCAGCGGAATTCCAGAACAATGGAAGAGTTCCGATGCATTTTTAAATGTCAGCGGAATTCCGAGAACAATGAAAGAGTTCCGAAGCATTTTTAAACGTCAGCGGAATTCCGAGAACAATGGAAGAGTTGTGAAGCATTTTTAAACGTCAGCGGAATTCCGAGAACAATGGAAGAGTTCCGAAGCATTTTTAAACGTCAGCGGAATTCCGAGAACAATGGAAGAGTCCTGAAGCATTTTTAAACGTCAGCGAAATTCCGAGAACAATGGAAGAGTTCTGAAGCCTTTTTAAATGTCAGCGGAATTCCGAGAACAATGGAAGAGTTCTGAAGCCTTTTTAAATGTCAGCGGAATTCCGAGAACAATGGAAGAGTTCCGAAGCATTTTTAAATGTCAGCGGAATTCTGAGAACAATGGAAGAGTTCCGAAGCATTTTTAAACTTCAGCGGAATTCCAAGAACAATGGAAGAGTTCTGAAGCATTTTTAAATGTCAGCGGAATTCCGAGAACAATGGAAGAGTTCTGAAGCCTTTTTAAATGTCAGCGGAATTCCGAGAACAATGGAAGAGTTCCGAAGCATTTTTAAACTTCAACGGAATTCCGAGAACAATGGAAGAGTTCTGAATCCTTTATAAATGTCAGCAGAATTCCGAGAACAATGGAAGAGTTCCGAAGCATTTTTAAATGTCAGCGTAATTCTGAGAACAATGGAAGAGTTCCGAAGCATTTTTAAACTTCAGCAGAATTCCGAGAACAATGGAAGAGTTCTGAATCCTTTATAAATGTCAGCAGAATTCCGAGAACAATGGAAGAGTTCCGAAGCATTTTTAAATGTCAGCGTAATTCTGAGAACAATAGAAGAGATCCGAAGCATTTTTAAACGTCAGCGGAATTCCGAGAACAATGGAAGAGTTGTGAAGCATTTTTAAACGTCAGCGGAATTCCGAGAACAATGGAAGAGTTCCGAAGCATTTTTAAACGTCAGCGGAATTCCGAGAACAATGGAAGAGTTCTGAAGCATTTTTAAAAGTCAGCGGAATACCGAGAACAATGGAAGAGTTGTGAAGCATTTTTAAACGTCAGCGGAATTCCAGAACAATGGAAGAGTTCCGATGCATTTTTAAATGTCAGCGGAATTCCGAGAACAATGAAAGAGTTCCGAAGCATTTTTAAACGTCAGCGGAATTCCGAGAACAATGGAAGAGTTGTGAAGCATTTTTAAACGTCAGCGGAATTCCGAGAACAATGGAAGAGTTCCGAAGCATTTTTAAACGTCAGCGGAATTCCGAGAACAATGGAAGAGTTCTGAAGCATTTTTAAAAGTCAGCAGAATTCTGAGAACAATAGAAGAGTTGTGAAGCATTTTTAAGCGTCAGCGGAATTCCGAGAACAATGGAAGAATTCCGAAGCATTTTTAAACTTCAAAACTTCAGCAGAATTCCGAGAACAATGGAAAAGTTCCGAAGCATTCTTAAACTTCAGCGGAATTCCGAGAACAATGGAAGAGTTCCGAAGCATTTTTAAAAGTCAGCGGAATTCCAAGAACAATGGAAGAGTTCCGAAGCATTTTTAAAAGTCAGCAGAATTCCGAGAACAATAGAAGGGTACCAAAGCATGTTTAAACTTCAGCGGAATTCTGAGAACAATGTAAGCGTTCCGAAGCATTTTTAAACTTCACTGCAATTCCGAGAACAATGGAAGAGTTCCGAAGCATTTTTAAACGTCAGCGGAATTCCGAGAACAATGGAAGAGTTCTGAAGCATTTTTAAACGTCAGCGGATTTTGAAAACAATGGAAGATTTCCGAAGCATTTTTAAACGTCAGCGGAATTCTGCAAACACTGGAAGAGTTCCGAAGCATTTTTAAACTTCAGCGGAATTTGGAGAACAATCAAAGAGTTCCGAAGCAATTTTAAAAGTCAGCGGAATTCCGAGAACAATGGAAGAGTTGTGAAGCATTTTTAAACGTCAGTGGAATTCCAAGAACAAAGGAGGAGTTCCGAAGCATTTTTAAACGTCAGCGGAATTCCGAGAACAATGCAAGAGTTCCGAAGCATTTTTAAACGTCAGTGGAATTCCAAGAACAAAGGAAGAGTTCCGAAGCATTTTTAAACGTCAGCGGAATTCCGAGAACAATGGAAGAGTTCCGAAGCATACTTAAACTTCAGCGGAATTCCGAGAACAATGGAAGAGTTCTGAAGCATTTTTAAAAGTCAGCGGAATTCCGAGAACAATGGAAGAGTTCCGAAGCATTTTTAAAAGTCAGCGGAATTCCGAGAACAATGGAAGAGTTCCGAAGCATTTTTAAAAGTCAGCAGAATTCCGAGAACAATAGAAGGGTACCAAAGCATGTTTAAACTTCAGCGGAATTCTGAGAACAATGGAAGAGTTCCGAAGCATTTTTAAACATCAGCGGAATTCCGAGAACAATGGAAGAGTTCTGAAGCATTTTTAAACGTCAGCGGAATTTTGAAAACAATGGAAGATTTCCGAAGCATTTTTAAACGTCAGCGAAATTCTGCGAACACTGGAAGAGTTCCGAAGCATTTTTAAACTTCAGCGGAATTTGGAGAACAATCGAAGAGTTCCGAAGCATTTTTAAAAGTCAGCGGAATTCCGAGAACAATGGAAGAGTTCTGAAGCATTTTTAAACGTCAGCGGAATTCCGAGAACAATGGAAGAGTTCTGAAGCCTTTTTAAATGTCAGCGGAATTCCGAGAACAATGGAAGAGTTCCGAAGCCTTTTTAAATGTCAGCGGAATTCCGAGAACAATGGAAGAGTTCCGAAGCATTTTTAAATGTCAGCGGAATTCTGAGAACAATGGAAGAGTTCCGAAGCATTTTTAAACTTCAGCAGAATTCCGAGAACAATGGAAGAGTTCCGAAGCATACTTAAACTTCAGCGGAATTCCGAGAACAATGGAAGAGTTCTGAAGCATTTTTAAAAGTCAGCGGAATACCGAGAACAATGGAAGAGTTGTGAAGCATTTTTTAACGTCAGCGGAATTCCAGAACAATGGAAGAGTTCCGAAGCATTTTTAAATGTCAGCGGAATTCCGAGAACAATGGAAGAGTTCCAAAACATTTTTAAATGTCAGCAGAATTCCGAGAACAATGGAAGAGTTCCGAAGCAATTTTAAACTACAGCAGAATTCCGAGAACAATGGAAGAGTTCTGAAGCCTTTTTAAATGTCAGCGGAATTCCGAGAACAATGGAAGAGTTCCGAAACATTTTTAAATGTCAGCGGAATTCTGAGAACAATGGAAGATTTCCGAAGCATTTTTAAACGTCAGCGGAATTCTGTGAACACTGGAAGAGTTCCGAAGCATTTTTAAACTTCAGCGGAATTTGGAGAACAATCGAAGAGTTCCGAAGCATTTTTAAAAGTCAGCGGAATTCCGAGAACAATGGAAGAGTTGTGAAGCATTTTTAAACGTCAGCGGAATTCCGAGAACAATGGAAGAGTTCCGAAGCATTTTTAAACGTCAGCGGAATTCCGAGAACAATTGAAGAGTTCTGAAGGCTTTTTTAATGTCTGCGGAATTCCGAGAACAATGGAAGAGTTCCGAAGCATTTTTAAATGTCAGCGGAATTCTGAGAAAAATGGAAGAGTTCCAAAGCATTTTTAAACTTCAGCAGAATTCCGAGAACAATGAAAGAGTTCCGAAGCATACTTAAACTTCAGCGGAATTCCGAGAACAAAGGAAGAGTTCAGAAGCATTTTTAAAAGTCAGCTGAATACCGAGGACAATGGAAGAGTTGTGAAGCATTTTTAAGCATCAGCGGAATTCCGAGAACAATGGAAGAGTTCCGAAGCATTTTTAAACGTCAGCGGAATTCCGAGAACAATGAAAGAGTTCTGAAGCCTTTTTAAATGTCAGCGGAATTCCGAGAACAATGGAAGAGTTCTGAAGCCTTTTTAAATGTCAGCGGAATTCCGAGAACAATGGAAGAGTTCTGAAGCCTTTTTAAATATCAGCGGAATTCCGAGAACAATGGAAGAGTTCCGAAGCATTTTTAAATGTCAGCGGAATTCTGAGAACAATGGAAGAGTTCCGAAGCATTTTTAAACTTCAGCGGAATTCCGAGAACAATGGAAGAGTTCTGAAGCATTTTTAAATGTCAGCGGAATTCCGAGAACAATAGAAGAGATCCGAAGCATTTTTAAACGTCAGCGGAATTCCGAGAACAATGGAAGAGTTGTGAAGCATTTTTAAACGTCAGCGGAATTCCGAGAACAATGGAAGAGTTCCGAAGCATTTTTAAACGTCAGCGGAATTCCGAGAACAATGGAAGAGTTCTGAAGCCTTTTTAAATGTCAGCGGAATTCCGAGAACAATGGAAGAGTTCCGAAGCATTTTTAAATGTCAGCGGAATTCTGAGAACAATGGAAGAGTTCCGAAGCATTTTTAAACTTCAGCAGAATTCCGAGAACAATGGAAGAGTTCCGAAGCATACTTAAACTTCAGCGGAATTCCGAGAACAATGGAAGAGTTCTGAAGCATTTTTAAAAGTCAGCGGAATACCGAGAACAATGGAAGAGTTGTGAAGCATTTTTAAACGTCAGCGGAATTCCAGAACAATGGAAGAGTTCCGATGCATTTTTAAATGTCAGCGGAATTCCGAGAACAATGAAAGAGTTCCGAAGCATTTTTAAACGTCAGCGGAATTCCGAGAACAATGGAAGAGTTGTGAAGCATTTTTAAACGTCAGCGGAATTCCGAGAACAATGGAAGAGTTCCGAAGCATTTTTAAACGTCAGCGGAATTCCGAGAACAATGGAAGAGTTCTGAAGCATTTTTAAACGTCAGCGGAATTCCGAGAACAATGGAAGAGTTCTGAAGCCTTTTTAAATGTCAGCGGAATTCCGAGAACAATGGAAGAGTTCTGAAGCCTTTTTAAATGTCAGCGGAATTCCGAGAACAATGGAAGAGTTCCGAAGCATTTTTAAATGTCAGCGGAATTCTGAGAACAATGGAAGAGTTCCGAAGCATTTTTAAACTTCAGCGGAATTCCAAGAACAATGGAAGAGTTCTGAAGCATTTTTAAATGTCAGCGGAATTCCGAGAACAATGGAAGAGTTCTGAAGCCTTTTTAAATGTCAGCGGAATTCCGAGAACAATGGAAGAGTTCCGAAGCATTTTTAAATGTCAGCGGAATTCTGAGAACAATGGAAGAGTTCCGAAGCATTTTTAAACTTCAACGGAATTCCGAGAACAATGGAAGAGTTCTGAATCCTTTATAAATGTCAGCAGAATTCCGAGAACAATGGAAGAGTTCCGAAGCATTTTTAAATGTCAGCGTAATTCTGAGAACAATGGAAGAGTTCCGAAGCATTTTTAAACTTCAGCAGAATTCCGAGAACAATGGAAGAGTTCCGAAGCATACTTAAACTTCAGCGGAATTCCGAGAACAATGGAAGAGTTCTGAAGCATTTTTTAACGTCAGCGGAATTCCAGAACAATGGAAGAGTTCCGAAGCATTTTTAAATGTCAGCGGAATTCCGAGAACAATGGAAGAGTTCCAAAACATTTTTAAATGTCAGCAGAATTCCGAGAACAATGGAAGAGTTCCGAAGCAATTTTAAACTACAGCAGAATTCCGAGAACAATGGAAGAGTTCTGAAGCCTTTTTAAATGTCAGCGGAATTCCGAGAACAATGGAAGAGTTCCGAAACATTTTTAAATGTCAGCGGAATTCTGAGAACAATGGAAGAGTTCCGAAGCATTTTTAAACTTCAGCGGAATTCCAAGAACAATGGAAGAGTTCTGAAGCATTTTTAAATGTCAGCGGAATTCCGAGAACAATGGAAGAGTTCTGAAGCCTTTTTAAATGTCAGCGGAATTCCGAGAACAATGGAAGAGTTCCGAAGCATTTTTAAATGTCAGCGGAATTCTGAGAACAATGGAAGAGTTCCGAAGCATTTTTAAACTTCAACGGAATTCCGAGAACAATGGAAGAGTTCTGAATCCTTTATAAATGTCAGCAGAATTCCGAGAACAATGGAAGAGTTCCGAAGCATTTTTAAATGTCAGCGTAATTCTGAGAACAATGGAAGAGTTCCGAAGCATTTTTAAACTTCAGCAGAATTCCGAGAACAATGGAAGAGTTCCGAAGCATACTTAAACTTCAGCGGAATTCCGAGAACAATGGAAGAGTTCTGAAGCATTTTTAAAAGTCAGCGGAATACCGAGAACAATGGAAGAGTTGTGAAGCATTTTCTAACGTCAGCGGAATTCCAGAACAATGGAAGAGTTCCGAAGCATTTTTAAATGTCAGCGGAAATCCGAGAACAATGGAAGAGTTCCAAAACATTTTTAAATGTCAGCAGAATTCCGAGAACAATGGAAGAGTTCCGAAGCAATTTTAAACTACAGCAGAATTCCGAGAACAATGGAAGAGTTCTGAAGCCTTTTTAAATGTCAGCGGAATTCCGAGAACAATGGAAGAGTTCCGAAACATTTTTAAATGTCAGCGGAATTCTGAGAACAATGGAAGATTTCCGAAGCATTTTTAAACGTCAGCGGAATTCTGTGAACACTGGAAGAGTTCCGAAGCATTTTTAAACTTCAGCGGAATTTGGAGAACAATCGAAGAGTTCCGAAGCATTTTTAAAAGTCAGCGGAATTCCGAGAACAATGGAAGAGTTGTGAAGCATTTTTAAACGTCAGCGGAATTCCGAGAACAATGGAAGAGTTCCGAAGCATTATTAAACGTCAGCGGAATTCCGAGAACAATTGAAGAGTTCTGAAGGCTTTTTAAATGTCTGCGGAATTCCGAGAACAATGGAAGAGTTCCGAAGCATTTTTAAATGTCAGCGGAATTCTGAGAAAAATGGAAGAGTTCCAAAGCATTTTTAAACTTCAGCAGAATTCCGAGAACAATGGAAGAGTTCCGAAGCATACTTAAACTTCAGCGGAATTCCGAGAACAATGAAAGAGTTCAGAAGCATTTTTAAAAGTCAGCTGAATACCGAGAACAATGGAAGAGTTGTGAAGCATTTTTAAGCATCAGCGGAATTCCGAGAACAATGGAAGAGTTCCGAAGCATTTTTAAACGTCAGCGGAATTCCGAGAACAATGAAAGAGTTCTGAAGCCTTTTTAAATGTCAGCGGAATTCCGAGAACAATGGAAGAGTTCTGAAGCCTTTTTAAATGTCAGCGGAATTCCGAGAACAATAGAAGAGATCCGAAGCATTTTTAAACGTCAGCGGAATTCCGAGAACAATGGAAGAGTTGTGAAGCATTTTTAAACGTCAGCGGAATTCCGAGAACAATGGAAGAGTTCCGAAGCATTTTTAAACGTCAGCGGAATTCCGAGAACAATGGAAGAGTTCTGAAGCCTTTTTAAATGTCAGCGGAATTCCGAGAACAATGGAAGAGTTCCGAAGCATTTTTAAATGTCAGCGGAATTCTGAGAACAATGGAAGAGTTCCGAAGCATTTTTAAACTTCAGCAGAATTCCGAGAACAATGGAAGAGTTCCGAAGCATACTTAAACTTCAGCGGAATTCCGAGAACAATGGAAGAGTTCTGAAGCATTTTTAAAAGTCAGCGGAATACCGAGAACAATGGAAGAGTTGTGAAGCATTTTTAAACGTCAGCGGAATTCCAGAACAATGGAAGAGTTCCGATGCATTTTTAAATGTCAGCGGAATTCCGAGAACAATGAAAGAGTTCCGAAGCATTTTTAAACGTCAGCGGAATTCCGAGAACAATGGAAGAGTTGTGAAGCATTTTTAAACGTCAGCGGAATTCCGAGAACAATGGAAGAGTTCCGAAGCATTTTTAAACGTCAGCGGAATTCCGAGAACAATGGAAGAGTTCTGAAGCATTTTTAAACGTCAGCGGAATTCCGAGAACAATGGAAGAGTTCTGAAGCCTTTTTAAATGTCAGCGGAATTCCGAGAACAATGGAAGAGTTCTGAAGCCTTTTTAAATGTCAGCGGAATTCCGAGAACAATGGAAGAGTTCCGAAGCATTTTTAAATGTCAGCGGAATTCTGAGAACAATGGAAGAGTTCCGAAGCATTTTTAAACTTCAGCGGAATTCCAAGAACAATGGAAGAGTTCTGAAGCATTTTTAAATGTCAGCGGAATTCCGAGAACAATGGAAGAGTTCTGAAGCCTTTTTAAATGTCAGCGGAATTCCGAGAACAATGGAAGAGTTCCGAAGCATTTTTAAATGTCAGCGGAATTCTGAGAACAATGGAAGAGTTCCGAAGCATTTTTAAACTTCAACGGAATTCCGAGAACAATGGAAGAGTTCTGAAGCATTTTTAAATGTCAGCGGAATTCCGAGAACAATAGAAGAGATCCGAAGCATTTTTAAACGTCAGCGGAATTCCGAGAACAATGGAAGAGTTGTGAAGCATTTTTAAACGTCAGCGGAATTCCGAGAACAATGGAAGAGTTCTGAAGCCTTTTTAAATGTCAGCGGAATTCCGAGAACAATGGAAGAGTTCTGAAGCCTTTTTAAATGTCAGCGGAATTCCGAGAACAATGGAAGAGTTTCGAAACATTTTTAAATGTCAGCGGAATTCTGAGAACAATGGAAGATTTCCGAAGCATTTTTAAACGTCAGCGGAATTCTGTGAACACTGGAAGAGTTCCGAAGCATTTTTAAACTTCAGTGGAATTTGGAGAACAATCGAAGAGTTCCGAAGCATTTTTAAAAGTCAGCGGAATTCCGAGAACAATGGAAGAGTTGTGAAGCATTTTTAAACGTCAGCGGAATTCCGAGAAAAATGGAAGAGTTCCGAAGCATTTTTAAACGTAGCGGAATTCCGAGAACAATGGAAGAGTTCTGAAGGCTTTTTAAATGTCAGCGGAATTCCGAGAACAATGGAAGAGTTCCGAAGCATTTTTAAATGTCAGCGGAATTCTGAGAAAAATGGAAGAGTTCCAAAGCATTTTTAAACTTCAGCAGAATTCCGAGAACAATGGAAGAGTTCCGAAGCATACTTAAACTTTAGCGGAATTCCGAGAACAATGGAAGAGTTCAGAAGCATTTTTAAAAGTCAGCTGAATACCGAGAACAATGGAAGAGTTGTGAAGCATTTTTAAGCATCAGCGGAATTCCGAGAACAATGGAAGAGTTCCGAAGCATTTTTAAACGTCAGCGGAATTCCGAGAACAATGAAAGAGTTCTGAAGCCTTTTTAAATGTCAGCGGAATTCCGAGAACAATGGAAGAGTTCTGAAGCCTTTTTAAATGTCAGCGGAATTCCGAGAACAATGGAAGAGTTCTGAAGCCTTTTTAAATGTCAGCGGAATTCCGAGAACAATGGAAGAGTTCCGAAGCATTTTTAAATGTCAGCGGAATTCTGAGAACAATGGAAGAGTTCCGAAGCATTTTTAAACTTCAGCGGAATTCCGAGAACAATGGAAGAGTTCTGAAGCATTTTTAAATGTCAGCGGAATTCCGAGAACAATAGAAGAGATCCGAAGCATTTTTAAACGTCAGCGGAATTCCGAGAACAATGGAAGAGTTGTGAAGCATTTTTAAAAGTCAGCGGAATTCCGAGAACAATGGAAGAGTTCCGAAGCATTTTTAAACGTCAGCGGAATTCCGAGAACAATGGAAGAGTTCTGAAGCCTTTTTAAATGTCAGCGGAATTCCGAGAACAATGGAAGAGTTCCGAAGCATTTTTAAATGTCAGCGGAATTCTGAGAACAATGGAAGAGTTCCGAAGCATTTTTAAACTTCAGCAGAAATCCGAGAACAATGGAAGAGTTCCGAAGCATACTTAAACTCCAGCGGAATTCCGAGAACAATGGAAGAGTTCTGAAGCATTTTTAAAAGTCATCGGAATACCGAGAACAATGGAAGAGTTGTGAAGCATTTTTAAACGTCAGCGGAATTCCAGAACAATGGAAGAGTTCCGATGCATTTTTAAATGTCAGCTGAATTCCGAGAACAATGGAAGAGTTCTGAAGCATTTTTAAATGTCAGCGGAATTCCGAGAACAATGGAAGAGTTCTGAAGCATTTTTAAATGTCAGCGGAATTCCGAGAACAATAGAAGAGATCCGAAGCATTTTTAAACGTCAGCGGAATTCCGAGAACAATGGAAGAGTTCTGAAGCCTTTTTAAATGTCAGCGGAATTCCGAGAACAATGGAAGAGTTCCAAAGCATACTTAAACTTCAGCGGGATTCCGAGAACAATGGAAGAGTTCTGAAGCATTTTTAAAAGTCAGCGGAATACCGAGAACAATGGAAGAGTTGTGAAGCATTTTTAAACGTCAGCGGAATTCCAGAACAATGGAAGAGTTCCGATGCATTTTTAAATGTCAGCGGAATTCCGAGAACAATGGAAGAGTTCCGAAGCATTTTTAAACGTCAGCGGAATTCCGAGAACAATGGAAGAGTTGTGAAGCATTTTTAAACGTCAGCGGAATTCCGAGAACAATGGAAGAGTTCCGAAGCATTTTTAAACGTCAGCGGAATTCCGAGAACAATGGAACAGTTCTGAAGCCTTTATAAATGTCAGCGGAATTCCGAGAACAATGGAAGAGTTGTGAAGCATTTTTAAGCATCAGCGGAATTCCGAGAACAAGGGAAGAGTTCCGAAGCATTTTTAAACGTCAGCAGAATTCCGAGAACAATGGAAGAGTTCTGAAGCCTTTTTAAATGTCAGCGGAATTCCGAAAACAATGGAAGAGTTCTGAAGCCTTTTTAAATGTCAGCGGAATTCCGAGAACAATGGAAGAGTTCCGAAGCATTTTTAAATGTCAGCGGAATTCTGAGAACAATGGAAGAGTTCCGAAGCATTTTTAAACTTCAGCGGAATTCCGAGAACAATGGAAGAGTTGTGAAGCATTTTTAAACGTCAGCGGAATTCCAGAACAATGGAAGAGTTCCGATGCATTTTTAAATGTCAGCTGAATTCCGAGAACAATGGAAGAGTTCCGAAGCATTTTTAAACGTCAGCGGAATTCCGAGAACAATGGAAGAGTTGTGAAGCATTTTTAAACGTCAGCGGAATTCCGAGAACAATGGAAGAGTTGTGAAGCATTTTTAAACGTCAGCGGAATTCCGAGAACAATGGAAGAGTTCCGAAGCATTTTTAAACGTCAGCGGAATTCCGAGAACAATGGAAGAGTTCTGAAGCATTTTTAAATGTCAGCGGAATTCCGAGAACAATGGAAGAGTTCTGAAGCATTTTTAAATGTCAGCGGAATTCCGAGAATAATAGAAGAGATCCGAAGCATTTTTAAACGTCAGCGGAATTCCGAGAACAATGGAAGAGTTCTGAAGCCTTTTTAAATGTCAGCGGAATTCCGAGAACAATGGAAGAGTTCCAAAGCATACTTAAACTTCAGCGGGATTCCGAGAACAATGGAAGAGTTCTGAAGCATTTTTAAAAGTCAGCGGAATACCGAGAACAATGGAAGAGTTGTGAAGCATTTTTAAACGTCAGCGGAATTCCAGAACAATGGAAGAGTTCCGATGCATTTTTAAATGTCAGCGGAATTCCGAGAACAATGGAAGAGTTCCGAAGCATTTTTAAACGTCAGCGGAATTCCGAGAACAATGGAAGAGTTGTGAAGCATTTTTCAACGTCAGCGGAATTCCGAGAACAATGGAAGAGTTCCGAAGCATTTTTAAACGTCAGCGGAATTCCGAGAACAATGGAAGAGTTCTGAAGCCTTTATAAATGTCAGCGGAATTCCGAGAACAATGGAAGAGTTGTGAAGCATTTTTAAGCATCAGCGGAATTCCGAGAACAAGGGAAGAGTTCCGAAGCATTTTTAAACGTCAGCAGAATTCCGAGAACAATGGAAGAGTTCTGAAGCCTTTTTAAATGTCAGCGGAATTCCGAAAACAATGGAAGAGTTCTGAAGCCTTTTTAAATGTCAGCGGAATTCCGAGAACAATGGAAGAGTTCCGAAGCATTTTTAAATGTCAGCGGAATTCTGAGAACAATGGAAGAGTTCCGAAGCATTTTTAAACTTCAGCGGAATTCCGAGAACAATGGAAGAGTTCTGAAGCATTTTTAAATGTCAGCGGAATTCCGAGAACAATAGAAGAGATCCGAAGCATTTTTAAACATCAGCGGAATTCCGAGAACAATGGAAGAGTTGTGAAGCATTTTTAAACGTCAGCGGAATTCCGAAAACAATGGAAGAGTTCCGAAGCATTTTTAAACGTCAGCGGAATTCCGAGAACAATGGAGGTGTTCTGAAGCATTTTTAAATGTCAGCGGAAATCTGAGAACAATGGAAGAGTTCCGAAGCATTTTTAAACTTCAGCAGAATTCCGAGAACAATGGAAGAGTTCCGAAGTATACTTAAACTTCAGCGGAATTCCGAGAACAATGGAAGAGTTCTGAAGCATTTTTAAAAGTTAGCGGAATACCGAGAACAATGGAAGAGTTGTGAAGCATTTTTAAACGTCAGCGGAATTCCAGAACAATGGAAGAGTTCCGATGCATTTTTAAACTTCAGCGGAATTCCGAGAACAATGGAAGAGTTCCGAAGCATTTTTAAAAGTCAGCGGAATTCTGAGAACAATGGAAGAGTTCTGAAGCATTTTTAAAAGTCAGCAGAATTCCGAGAACAATAGAAGGGTACCAAAGCATGTTTAAACTTCAGCGGAATTCTGAGAACAATGGAAGAGTTCCGAAGCATTTTTAAACGTCAGCGGAATTCCGAGAACAATGGAAGAGTTCTGAAGCATTTTTAAACGTCAGCGGAATTTTGAAAACAATGGAAGATTTCCGAAGCATTTTTAAACGTCAGCGGAATTCTCCGAACACTGGAAGAGTTCCGAAGCATTTTTAAAAGTCAGCGGAATTCCGAGAACAATGGAAGAGTTGTGAAGCATTTTTAAGCGTCAGCGGAATTCCGAGAACAATGGAAAAATTCCGAAGCATTTTTAAACTTCAAAACTTCATCGGAATTCCGAGAACAATGGAAGAGTTCCGAAGCATTTTTAAAAGTCAGCGGAATTCCGAGAACAATGGAAGAGTTCCGAAGCATTTTTAAAAGTCAGCAGAATTCCGAGAACAATAGAAGGGTACCAAAGCATGTTTAAACTTCAGCGGAATTCTGAGAACAATGTAAGCGTTCCGAAGCATTTTTAAACTTCACTGCAATTCCGAGAACAATGGAAGAGTTCCGAAGCATTTTTAAACGTCAGCGGAATTCCGAGAACAATGGAAGAGTTCTGAAGCATTTTTAAACGTCAGCGGATTTTGAAAACAATGGAAGATTTCTGAAGCATTTTTAAACGTCAGCGGAATTCTGCAAACACTGGAAGAGTTCCGAAGCATTTTTAAACTTCAGCGGAATTTGGAGAACAATCGAAGAGTTCCGAAGCAATTTTAAAAGTCAGCGGAATTCCGAGAACAATGGAAGAGTTGTGAAGCATTTTTAAAAGTCAGTGGAATTCCAAGAACAAAGGAAGAGTTCCGAAGCATTTTTAAACGTCAGCGGAATTCCGAGAACAATGGAAGAGTTCTGAAGGCTTTTTAAATGTCAGCGGAATTCCGAGAACAATGGAGGAGTTCCGAAGCATTTTTAAATGTCAGCGGAATTCTGAGAACAATGGAAGAGTTCCGAAGCATTTTTAAACTTCAGCAGAATTCCGAGAACAATGGAAGAGTTCCGAAGCATACTTAAACTTCAGCGGAATTCCGAGAACAATGGAAGAGTTCAGAAGCATTTTTAAAAGTCAGCGGAATTCCGAGAACAATGGAAGAGTTCCGAAGCATTTTTAAAAGTCAGCGGAATTCCGAGAACAATGGAAGAGTTCCGAAGCATTTTTAAAAGTCAGCAGAATTCCGAGAACAATAGAAGGGTACCAAAGCATGTTTAAACTTCAGCGGAATTCTGAGAACAATGGAAGAGTTCCGAAGCATTTTTAAACGTCAGCGGAATTCCGAGAACAATGGAAGAGTTCTGAAGGCTTTTTAAATGTCAGCGGAATTCCGAGAACAATGGAGGAGTTCCGAAGCATTTTTAAATGTCAGCGGAATTCTGAGAACAATGGAAGAGTTCCGAAGCATTTTTAAACTTCAGCAGAATTCCGAGAACAATGGAAGAGTTCCGAAGCATACTTAAACTTCAGCGGAATTCCGAGAACAATGGAAGAGTTCAGAAGCATTTTTAAAAGTCAGCGGAATTCCGAGAACAATGGAAGAGTTCCGAAGCATTTTTAAAAGTCAGCGGAATTCCGAGAACAATGGAAGAGTTCCGAAGCATTTTTAAAAGTCAGCAGAATTCCGAGAACAATAGAAGGGTACCAAAGCATGTTTAAACTTCAGCGGAATTCTGAGAACAATGGAAGAGTTCCGAAGCATTTTTAAACGTCAGCGGAATTCCGAGAACAATGGAAGAGTTCCGAAGCATTTTTAAACTTCAGCGGAATTTGGAGAACAATCGAAGAGTTCTGAAGCATTTTTAAAAGTCAGCGGAATTCCGAGAACAATGGAAGAGTTCTGAAGCATTTTTAAACTTCAGCGGAATTCCGAGAACAATGGAAGAGTTCTGAAGCATTTTTAAAAGTCAGCGGAATACCGAGAACAATGGAAGAGTTGTGAAGCATTTTTAAACGTCAGCGGAATTCCAGAACAATGGAAGAGTTCCGATGCATTTTTAAATGTCAGCGGAATTCCGAGAACAATGAAAGAGTTCCGAAGCATTTTTAAACGTCAGCGGAATTCCGAGAACAATGGAAGAGTTGTGAAGCATTTTTAAACGTCAGCGGAATTCCGAGAACAATGGAAGAGTTCCGAAGCATTTTTAAACGTCAGCGGAATTCCGAGAACAATGGAAGAGTTCTGAAGCATTTTTAAACGTCAGCGGAATTCCGAGAACAATGGAAGAGTTCTGAAGCCTTTTTAAATGTCAGCGGAATTCCGAGAACAATGGAAGAGTTCTGAAGCCTTTTTAAATGTCAGCGGAATTCCGAGAACAATGGAAGAGTTCCGAAGCATTTTTAAATGTCAGCGGAATTCTGAGAACAATGGAAGAGTTCCGAAGCATTTTTAAACTTCAGCGGAATTCCAAGAACAATGGAAGAGTTCTGAAGCATTTTTAAATGTCAGCGGAATTCCGAGAACAATGGAAGAGTTCTGAAGCCTTTTTAAATGTCAGCGGAATTCCGAGAACAATGGAAGAGTTCCGAAGCATTTTTAAATGTCAGCGGAATTCTGAGAACAATGGAAGAGTTCCGAAGCATTTTTAAACTTCAACGGAATTCCGAGAACAATGGAAGAGTTCTGAAGCATTTTTAAATGTCAGCGGAATTCCGAGAACAATAGAAGAGATCCGAAGCATTTTTAAACGTCAGCGGAATTCCGAGAACAATGGAAGAGTTGTGAAGCATTTTTAAACGTCAGCGGAATTCCGAGAACAATGGAAGAGTTCTGAAGCCTTTTTAAATGTCAGCGGAATTCCGAGAACAATGGAAGAGTTCTGAAGCCTTTTTAAATGTCAGCGGAATTCCGAGAACAATGGAAGAGTTTCGAAACATTTTTAAATGTCAGCGGAATTCTGAGAACAATGGAAGATTTCCGAAGCATTTTTAAACGTCAGCGGAATTCTGTGAACACTGGAAGAGTTCCGAAGCATTTTTAAACTTCAGTGGAATTTGGAGAACAATCGAAGAGTTCCGAAGCATTTTTAAAAGTCAGCGGAATTCCGAGAACAATGGAAGAGTTGTGAAGCATTTTTAAACGTCAGCGGAATTCCGAGAAAAATGGAAGAGTTCCGAAGCATTTTTAAACGTAGCGGAATTCCGAGAACAATGGAAGAGTTCTGAAGGCTTTTTAAATGTCAGCGGAATTCCGAGAACAATGGAAGAGTTCCGAAGCATTTTTAAATGTCAGCGGAATTCTGAGAAAAATGGAAGAGTTCCAAAGCATTTTTAAACTTCAGCAGAATTCCGAGAACAATGGAAGAGTTCCGAAGCATACTTAAACCTTAGCGGAATTCCGAGAACAATGGAAGAGTTCAGAAGCATTTTTAAAAGTCAGCTGAATACCGAGAACAATGGAAGAGTTGTGAAGCATTTTTAAGCATCAGCGGAATTCCGAGAACAATGGAAGAGTTCCGAAGCATTTTTAAACGTCAGCGGAATTCCGAGAACAATGAAAGAGTTCTGAAGCCTTTTTAAATGTCAGCGGAATTCCGAGAACAATGGAAGAGTTCTGAAGCCTTTTTAAATGTCAGCGGAATTCCGAGAACAATGGAAGAGTTCTGAAGCCTTTTTAAATGTCAGCGGAATTCCGAGAACAATGGAAGAGTTCCGAAGCATTTTTAAATGTCAGCGGAATTCTGAGAACAATGGAAGAGTTCCGAAGCATTTTTAAACTTCAGCGGAATTCCGAGAACAATGGAAGAGTTCTGAAGCATTTTTAAATGTCAGCGGAATTCCGAGAACAATAGAAGAGATCCGAAGCATTTTTAAACGTCAGCGGAATTCCGAGAACAATGGAAGAGTTGTGAAGCATTTTTAAAAGTCAGCGGAATTCCGAGAACAATGGAAGAGTTCCGAAGCATTTTTAAACGTCAGCGGAATTCCGAGAACAATGGAAGAGTTCTGAAGCCTTTTTAAATGTCAGCGGAATTCCGAGAACAATGGAAGAGTTCCGAAGCATTTTTAAATGTCAGCGGAATTCTGAGAACAATGGAAGAGTTCCGAAGCATTTTTAAACTTCAGCAGAAATCCGAGAACAATGGAAGAGTTCCGAAGCATACTTAAACTCCAGCGGAATTCCGAGAACAATGGAAGAGTTCTGAAGCATTTTTAAAAGTCATCGGAATACCGAGAACAATGGAAGAGTTGTGAAGCATTTTTAAACGTCAGCGGAATTCCAGAACAATGGAAGAGTTCCGATGCATTTTTAAATGTCAGCTGAATTCCGAGAACAATGGAAGAGTTCTGAAGCATTTTTAAATGTCAGCGGAATTCCGAGAACAATGGAAGAGTTCTGAAGCATTTTTAAATGTCAGCGGAATTCCGAGAACAATAGAAGAGATCCGAAGCATTTTTAAACGTCAGCGGAATTCCGAGAACAATGGAAGAGTTCTGAAGCCTTTTTAAATGTCAGCGGAATTCCGAGAACAATGGAAGAGTTCCAAAGCATACTTAAACTTCAGCGGGATTCCGAGAACAATGGAAGAGTTCTGAAGCATTTTTAAAAGTCAGCGGAATACCGAGAACAATGGAAGAGTTGTGAAGCATTTTTAAACGTCAGCGGAATTCCAGAACAATGGAAGAGTTCCGATGCATTTTTAAATGTCAGCGGAATTCCGAGAACAATGGAAGAGTTCCGAAGCATTTTTAAACGTCAGCGGAATTCCGAGAACAATGGAAGAGTTGTGAAGCATTTTTAAACGTCAGCGGAATTCCGAGAACAATGGAAGAGTTCCGAAGCATTTTTAAACGTCAGCGGAATTCCGAGAACAATGGAACAGTTCTGAAGCCTTTATAAATGTCAGCGGAATTCCGAGAACAATGGAAGAGTTGTGAAGCATTTTTAAGCATCAGCGGAATTCCGAGAACAAGGGAAGAGTTCCGAAGCATTTTTAAACGTCAGCAGAATTCCGAGAACAATGGAAGAGTTCTGAAGCCTTTTTAAATGTCAGCGGAATTCCGAAAACAATGGAAGAGTTCTGAAGCCTTTTTAAATGTCAGCGGAATTCCGAGAACAATGGAAGAGTTCCGAAGCATTTTTAAATGTCAGCGGAATTCTGAGAACAATGGAAGAGTTCCGAAGCATTTTTAAACTTCAGCGGAATTCCGAGAACAATGGAAGAGTTGTGAAGCATTTTTAAACGTCAGCGGAATTCCAGAACAATGGAAGAGTTCCGATGCATTTTTAAATGTCAGCTGAATTCCGAGAACAATGGAAGAGTTCCGAAGCATTTTTAAACGTCAGCGGAATTCCGAGAACAATGGAAGAGTTGTGAAGCATTTTTAAACGTCAGCGGAATTCCGAGAACAATGGAAGAGTTGTGAAGCATTTTTAAACGTCAGCGGAATTCCGAGAACAATGGAAGAGTTCCGAAGCATTTTTAAACGTCAGCGGAATTCCGAGAACAATGGAAGAGTTCTGAAGCATTTTTAAATGTCAGCGGAATTCCGAGAACAATGGAAGAGTTCTGAAGCATTTTTAAATGTCAGCGGAATTCCGAGAACAATAGAAGAGATCCGAAGCATTTTTAAACGTCAGCGGAATTCCGAGAACAATGGAAGAGTTCTGAAGCCTTTTTAAATGTCAGCGGAATTCCGAGAACAATGGAAGAGTTCCAAAGCATACTTAAACTTCAGCGGGATTCCGAGAACAATGGAAGAGTTCTGAAGCATTTTTAAAAGTCAGCGGAATACCGAGAACAATGGAAGAGTTGTGAAGCATTTTTAAACGTCAGCGGAATTCCAGAACAATGGAAGAGTTCCGATGCATTTTTAAATGTCAGCGGAATTCCGAGAACAATGGAAGAGTTCCGAAGCATTTTTAAACGTCAGCGGAATTCCGAGAACAATGGAAGAGTTGTGAAGCATTTTTAAACGTCAGCGGAATTCCGAGAACAATGGAAGAGTTCCGAAGCATTTTTAAACGTCAGCGGAATTCCGAGAACAATGGAAGAGTTCTGAAGCCTTTATAAATGTCAGCGGAATTCCGAGAACAATGGAAGAGTTGTGAAGCATTTTTAAGCATCAGCGGAATTCCGAGAACAATAGAAGAGTTCCGAAGCATTTTTAAACGTCAGCAGAATTCCGAGAACAATGGAAGAGTTCTGAAGCCTTTTTAAATGTCAGCGGAATTCCGAAAACAATGGAAGAGTTCTGAAGCCTTTTTAAATGTCAGCGGAATTCCGAGAACAATGGAAGAGTTCCGAAGCATTTTTAAATGTCAGCGGAATTCTGAGAACAATGGAAGAGTTCCGAAGCATTTTTAAACTTCAGCGGAATTCCGAGAACAATGGAAGAGTTCTGAAGCATTTTTAAATGTCAGCGGAATTCCGAGAACAATAGAAGAGATCCGAAGCATTTTTAAACATCAGCGGAATTCCGAGAACAATGGAAGAGTTGTGAAGCATTTTTAAACGTCAGCGGAATTCCGAAAACAATGGAAGAGTTCCGAAGCATTTTTAAACGTCAGCGGAATTCCGAGAACAATGGAGGTGTTCTGAAGCATTTTTAAATGTCAGCGGAAATCTGAGAACAATGGAAGAGTTCCGAAGCATTTTTAAACTTCAGCAGAATTCCGAGAACAATGGAAGAGTTCCGAAGTATACTTAAACTTCAGCGGAATTCCGAGAACAATGGAAGAGTTCTGAAGCATTTTTAAAAGTTAGCGGAATACCGAGAACAATGGAAGAGTTGTGAAGCATTTTTAAACGTCAGCGGAATTCCAGAACAATGGAAGAGTTCCGATGCATTTTTAAACTTCAGCGGAATTCCGAGAACAATGGAAGAGTTCCGAAGCATTTTTAAAAGTCAGCGGAATTCTGAGAACAATGGAAGAGTTCTGAAGCATTTTTAAAAGTCAGCAGAATTCCGAGAACAATAGAAGGGTACCAAAGCATGTTTAAACTTCAGCGGAATTCTGAGAACAATGGAAGAGTTCCGAAGCATTTTTAAACGTCAGCGGAATTCCGAGAACAATGGAAGAGTTCTGAAGCATTTTTAAACGTCAGCGGAATTTTGAAAACAATGGAAGATTTCCGAAGCATTTTTAAACGTCAGCGGAATTCTCCGAACACTGGAAGAGTTCCGAAGCATTTTTAAAAGTCAGCGGAATTCCGAGAACAATGGAAGAGTTGTGAAGCATTTTTAAGCGTCAGCGGAATTCCGAGAACAATGGAAAAATTCCGAAGCATTTTTAAACTTCAAAACTTCAGCGGAATTCCGAGAACAATGGAAGAGTTCCGAAGCATTTTTAAAAGTCAGCGGAATTCCGAGAACAATGGAAGAGTTCCGAAGCATTTTTAAAAGTCAGCAGAATTCCGAGAACAATAGAAGGGTACCAAAGCATGTTTAAACTTCAGCGGAATTCTGAGAACAATGTAAGCGTTCCGAAGCATTTTTAAACTTCACTGCAATTCCGAGAACAATGGAAGAGTTCCGAAGCATTTTTAAACGTCAGCGGAATTCCGAGAACAATGGAAGAGTTCTGAAGCATTTTTAAACGTCAGCGGATTTTGAAAACAATGGAAGATTTCCGAAGCATTTTTAAACGTCAGCGGAATTCTGCAAACACTGGAAGAGTTCCGAAGCATTTTTAAACTTCAGCGGAATTTGGAGAACAATCGAAGAGTTCCGAAGCAATTTTAAAAGTCAGCGGAATTCCGAGAACAATGGAAGAGTTGTGAAGCATTTTTAAAAGTCAGTGGAATTCCAAGAACAAAGGAAGAGTTCCGAAGCATTTTTAAACGTCAGCGGAATTCCGAGAACAATGGAAGAGTTCTGAAGGCTTTTTAAATGTCAGCGGAATTCCGAGAACAATGGAGGAGTTCCGAAGCATTTTTAAATGTCAGCGGAATTCTGAGAACAATGGAAGAGTTCCGAAGCATTTTTAAACTTCAGCAGAATTCCGAGAACAATGGAAGAGTTCCGAAGCATACTTAAACTTCAGCGGAATTCCGAGAACAATGGAAGAGTTCAGAAGCATTTTTAAAAGTCAGCGGAATTCCGAGAACAATGGAAGAGTTCCGAAGCATTTTTAAATGTCAGCGGAATTCTGAGAACAATGGAAGAGTTCCGAAGCATTTTTAAACTTCAACGGAATTCCGAGAACAATGGAAGAGTTCTGAAGCATTTTTAAATGTCAGCGGAATTCCGAGAACAATAGAAGAGATCCGAAGCATTTTTAAACGTCAGCGGAATTCCGAGAACAATGGAAGAGTTGTGAAGCATTTTTAAACGTCAGCGGAATTCCGAGAACAATGGAAGAGTTCTGAAGCCTTTTTAAATGTCAGCGGAATTCCGAGAACAATGGAAGAGTTCTGAAGCCTTTTTAAATGTCAGCGGAATTCCGAGAACAATGGAAGAGTTTCGAAACATTTTTAAATGTCAGCGGAATTCTGAGAACAATGGAAGATTTCCGAAGCATTTTTAAACGTCAGCGGAATTCTGTGAACACTGGAAGAGTTCCGAAGCATTTTTAAACTTCAGTGGAATTTGGAGAACAATCGAAGAGTTCCGAAGCATTTTTAAAAGTCAGCGGAATTCCGAGAACAATGGAAGAGTTGTGAAGCATTTTTAAACGTCAGCGGAATTCCGAGAAAAATGGAAGAGTTCCGAAGCATTTTTAAACGTAGCGGAATTCCGAGAACAATGGAAGAGTTCTGAAGGCTTTTTAAATGTCAGCGGAATTCCGAGAACAATGGAAGAGTTCCGAAGCATTTTTAAATGTCAGCGGAATTCTGAGAAAAATGGAAGAGTTCCAAAGCATTTTTAAACTTCAGCAGAATTCCGAGAACAATGGAAGAGTTCCGAAGCATACTTAAACCTTAGCGGAATTCCGAGAACAATGGAAGAGTTCAGAAGCATTTTTAAAAGTCAGCTGAATACCGAGAACAATGGAAGAGTTGTGAAGCATTTTTAAGCATCAGCGGAATTCCGAGAACAATGGAAGAGTTCCGAAGCATTTTTAAACGTCAGCGGAATTCCGAGAACAATGAAAGAGTTCTGAAGCCTTTTTAAATGTCAGCGGAATTCCGAGAACAATGGAAGAGTTCTGAAGCCTTTTTAAATGTCAGCGGAATTCCGAGAACAATGGAAGAGTTCTGAAGCCTTTTTAAATGTCAGCGGAATTCCGAGAACAATGGAAGAGTTCCGAAGCATTTTTAAATGTCAGCGGAATTCTGAGAACAATGGAAGAGTTCCGAAGCATTTTTAAACTTCAGCGGAATTCCGAGAACAATGGAAGAGTTCTGAAGCATTTTTAAATGTCAGCGGAATTCCGAGAACAATAGAAGAGATCCGAAGCATTTTTAAACGTCAGCGGAATTCCGAGAACAATGGAAGAGTTGTGAAGCATTTTTAAAAGTCAGCGGAATTCCGAGAACAATGGAAGAGTTCCGAAGCATTTTTAAACGTCAGCGGAATTCCGAGAACAATGGAAGAGTTCTGAAGCCTTTTTAAATGTCAGCGGAATTCCGAGAACAATGGAAGAGTTCCGAAGCATTTTTAAATGTCAGCGGAATTCTGAGAACAATGGAAGAGTTCCGAAGCATTTTTAAACTTCAGCAGAAATCCGAGAACAATGGAAGAGTTCCGAAGCATACTTAAACTCCAGCGGAATTCCGAGAACAATGGAAGAGTTCTGAAGCATTTTTAAAAGTCATCGGAATACCGAGAACAATGGAAGAGTTGTGAAGCATTTTTAAACGTCAGCGGAATTCCAGAACAATGGAAGAGTTCCGATGCATTTTTAAATGTCAGCTGAATTCCGAGAACAATGGAAGAGTTCTGAAGCATTTTTAAATGTCAGCGGAATTCCGAGAACAATGGAAGAGTTCTGAAGCATTTTTAAATGTCAGCGGAATTCCGAGAACAATAGAAGAGATCCGAAGCATTTTTAAACGTCAGCGGAATTCCGAGAACAATGGAAGAGTTCTGAAGCCTTTTTAAATGTCAGCGGAATTCCGAGAACAATGGAAGAGTTCCAAAGCATACTTAAACTTCAGCGGGATTCCGAGAACAATGGAAGAGTTCTGAAGCATTTTTAAAAGTCAGCGGAATACCGAGAACAATGGAAGAGTTGTGAAGCATTTTTAAACGTCAGCGGAATTCCAGAACAATGGAAGAGTTCCGATGCATTTTTAAATGTCAGCGGAATTCCGAGAACAATGGAAGAGTTCCGAAGCATTTTTAAACGTCAGCGGAATTCCGAGAACAATGGAAGAGTTGTGAAGCATTTTTAAACGTCAGCGGAATTCCGAGAACAATGGAAGAGTTCCGAAGCATTTTTAAACGTCAGCGGAATTCCGAGAACAATGGAACAGTTCTGAAGCCTTTATAAATGTCAGCGGAATTCCGAGAACAATGGAAGAGTTGTGAAGCATTTTTAAGCATCAGCGGAATTCCGAGAACAAGGGAAGAGTTCCGAAGCATTTTTAAACGTCAGCAGAATTCCGAGAACAATGGAAGAGTTCTGAAGCCTTTTTAAATGTCAGCGGAATTCCGAAAACAATGGAAGAGTTCTGAAGCCTTTTTAAATGTCAGCGGAATTCCGAGAACAATGGAAGAGTTCCGAAGCATTTTTAAATGTCAGCGGAATTCTGAGAACAATGGAAGAGTTCCGAAGCATTTTTAAACTTCAGCGGAATTCCGAGAACAATGGAAGAGTTGTGAAGCATTTTTAAACGTCAGCGGAATTCCAGAACAATGGAAGAGTTCCGATGCATTTTTAAATGTCAGCTGAATTCCGAGAACAATGGAAGAGTTCCGAAGCATTTTTAAACGTCAGCGGAATTCCGAGAACAATGGAAGAGTTGTGAAGCATTTTTAAACGTCAGCGGAATTCCGAGAACAATGGAAGAGTTGTGAAGCATTTTTAAACGTCAGCGGAATTCCGAGAACAATGGAAGAGTTCCGAAGCATTTTTAAACGTCAGCGGAATTCCGAGAACAATGGAAGAGTTCTGAAGCATTTTTAAATGTCAGCGGAATTCCGAGAACAATGGAAGAGTTCTGAAGCATTTTTAAATGTCAGCGGAATTCCGAGAACAATAGAAGAGATCCGAAGCATTTTTAAACGTCAGCGGAATTCCGAGAACAATGGAAGAGTTCTGAAGCCTTTTTAAATGTCAGCGGAATTCCGAGAACAATGGAAGAGTTCCAAAGCATACTTAAACTTCAGCGGGATTCCGAGAACAATGGAAGAGTTCTGAAGCATTTTTAAAAGTCAGCGGAATACCGAGAACAATGGAAGAGTTGTGAAGCATTTTTAAACGTCAGCGGAATTCCAGAACAATGGAAGAGTTCCGATGCATTTTTAAATGTCAGCGGAATTCCGAGAACAATGGAAGAGTTCCGAAGCATTTTTAAACGTCAGCGGAATTCCGAGAACAATGGAAGAGTTGTGAAGCATTTTTAAACGTCAGCGGAATTCCGAGAACAATGGAAGAGTTCCGAAGCATTTTTAAACGTCAGCGGAATTCCGAGAACAATGGAAGAGTTCTGAAGCCTTTATAAATGTCAGCGGAATTCCGAGAACAATGGAAGAGTTGTGAAGCATTTTTAAGCATCAGCGGAATTCCGAGAACAATAGAAGAGTTCCGAAGCATTTTTAAACGTCAGCAGAATTCCGAGAACAATGGAAGAGTTCTGAAGCCTTTTTAAATGTCAGCGGAATTCCGAAAACAATGGAAGAGTTCTGAAGCCTTTTTAAATGTCAGCGGAATTCCGAGAACAATGGAAGAGTTCCGAAGCATTTTTAAATGTCAGCGGAATTCTGAGAACAATGGAAGAGTTCCGAAGCATTTTTAAACTTCAGCGGAATTCCGAGAACAATGGAAGAGTTCTGAAGCATTTTTAAATGTCAGCGGAATTCCGAGAACAATAGAAGAGATCCGAAGCATTTTTAAACATCAGCGGAATTCCGAGAACAATGGAAGAGTTGTGAAGCATTTTTAAACGTCAGCGGAATTCCGAAAACAATGGAAGAGTTCCGAAGCATTTTTAAACGTCAGCGGAATTCCGAGAACAATGGAGGTGTTCTGAAGCATTTTTAAATGTCAGCGGAAATCTGAGAACAATGGAAGAGTTCCGAAGCATTTTTAAACTTCAGCAGAATTCCGAGAACAATGGAAGAGTTCCGAAGTATACTTAAACTTCAGCGGAATTCCGAGAACAATGGAAGAGTTCTGAAGCATTTTTAAAAGTTAGCGGAATACCGAGAACAATGGAAGAGTTGTGAAGCATTTTTAAACGTCAGCGGAATTCCAGAACAATGGAAGAGTTCCGATGCATTTTTAAACTTCAGCGGAATTCCGAGAACAATGGAAGAGTTCCGAAGCATTTTTAAAAGTCAGCGGAATTCTGAGAACAATGGAAGAGTTCTGAAGCATTTTTAAAAGTCAGCAGAATTCCGAGAACAATAGAAGGGTACCAAAGCATGTTTAAACTTCAGCGGAATTCTGAGAACAATGGAAGAGTTCCGAAGCATTTTTAAACGTCAGCGGAATTCCGAGAACAATGGAAGAGTTCTGAAGCATTTTTAAACGTCAGCGGAATTTTGAAAACAATGGAAGATTTCCGAAGCATTTTTAAACGTCAGCGGAATTCTCCGAACACTGGAAGAGTTCCGAAGCATTTTTAAAAGTCAGCGGAATTCCGAGAACAATGGAAGAGTTGTGAAGCATTTTTAAGCGTCAGCGGAATTCCGAGAACAATGGAAAAATTCCGAAGCATTTTTAAACTTCAAAACTTCAGCGGAATTCCGAGAACAATGGAAGAGTTCCGAAGCATTTTTAAAAGTCAGCGGAATTCCGAGAACAATGGAAGAGTTCCGAAGCATTTTTAAAAGTCAGCAGAATTCCGAGAACAATAGAAGGGTACCAAAGCATGTTTAAACTTCAGCGGAATTCTGAGAACAATGTAAGCGTTCCGAAGCATTTTTAAACTTCACTGCAATTCCGAGAACAATGGAAGAGTTCCGAAGCATTTTTAAACGTCAGCGGAATTCCGAGAACAATGGAAGAGTTCTGAAGCATTTTTAAACGTCAGCGGATTTTGAAAACAATGGAAGATTTCCGAAGCATTTTTAAACGTCAGCGGAATTCTGCAAACACTGGAAGAGTTCCGAAGCATTTTTAAACTTCAGCGGAATTTGGAGAACAATCGAAGAGTTCCGAAGCAATTTTAAAAGTCAGCGGAATTCCGAGAACAATGGAAGAGTTGTGAAGCATTTTTAAAAGTCAGTGGAATTCCAAGAACAAAGGAAGAGTTCCGAAGCATTTTTAAACGTCAGCGGAATTCCGAGAACAATGGAAGAGTTCTGAAGGCTTTTTAAATGTCAGCGGAATTCCGAGAACAATGGAGGAGTTCCGAAGCATTTTTAAATGTCAGCGGAATTCTGAGAACAATGGAAGAGTTCCGAAGCATTTTTAAACTTCAGCAGAATTCCGAGAACAATGGAAGAGTTCCGAAGCATACTTAAACTTCAGCGGAATTCCGAGAACAATGGAAGAGTTCAGAAGCATTTTTAAAAGTCAGCGGAATTCCGAGAACAATGGAAGAGTTCCGAAGCATTTTTAAAAGTCAGCGGAATTCCGAGAACAATGGAAGAGTTCCGAAGCATTTTTAAAAGTCAGCAGAATTCCGAGAACAATAGAAGGGTACCAAAGCATGTTTAAACTTCAACGGAATTCTGAGAACAATGGAAGAGTTCCGAAGCATTTTTAAACGTCAGCGGAATTCCGAGAACAATGGAAGAGTTCTGAAGCATTTTTAAACGTCAGCGGAATTTTGAAAACAATGGAAGATTTCCGAAGCATTTTTAAACGTCAGCGAAATTCTGCGAACACTGGAAGAGTTCCGAAGCATTTTTAAACTTCAGCGGAATTTGGAGAACAATCGAAGAGTTCTGAAGCATTTTTAAAAGTCAGCGGAATTCCGAGAACAATGGAAGAGTTCTGAAGCATTTTTAAATGTCAGCGGAATTCCGAGAACAATAGAAGAGATCCGAAGCATTTTTAAACGTCAGCGGAATTCCGAGAACAATGGAAGAGTTCCGAAGCATTTTTAAATGTCAGCGGAATTCTGAGAACAATGGAAGAGTTCCGAAGCATTTTTAAACTTCAGCAGAATTCCAAGAACAATGGAAGAGTTCCGAAGCATACTTAAACTTCAGCGGAATTCCGAGAACAATGGAAGAGTTCTGAAGCATTTTTAAACGTCAGCGGAATTCCGAGAACAATGGAAGATTTCCGAAGCATTTTTAAACGTCAGCGGAATTCCGAAAACAATGGAAGAGTTCTGAATCCTTTATAAATGTCAGCAGAATTCCGAGAACAATGGAAGAGTTCCGAAGCATTTTTAAATGTCAGCGTAATTCTGAGAACAATGGAAGAGTTCCGAAGCATTTTTAAACTTCAGCAGAATTCCGAGAACAATGGAAGAGTTCCGAAGCATACTTAAACTTCAGCGGAATTCCGAGAACAATGGAAGAGTTGTGAAGCATTTTTTAACGTCAGCGGAATTCCAGAACAATGGAAGAGTTACGAAGCATTTTTAAATGTCAGCGGAATTCCGAGAACAATGGAAGAGTTCCAAAACATTTTTAAATGTCAGCAGAATTCCGAGAACAATGGAAGAGTTCCGAAGCAATTTTAAACTACAGCAGAATTCCGAGAACAATGGAAGAGTTCTGAAGCCTTTTTAAATGTCAGCGGAATTCCGAGAACAATGGAAGAGTTCCGAAACATTTTTAAATGTCAGTGGAATTCTGAGAACAATGGAAGATTTCCGAAGCATTTTTAAACGTCAGCGGAATTCTGTGAACACTGGAAGAGTTCCGAAGCATTTTTAAACTTCAGCGGAATTTGGAGAACAATCGAAGAGTTCCGAAGCATTTTTAAAAGTCAGCGGAATTCCGAGAACAATGGAAGAGTTGTGAAGCATTTTTAAACGTCAGCGGAATTCCGAGAACAATGGAAGAGTTCAGAAGCATTTTTAAAAGTCAGCTGAATACCGAGAACAATGGAAGAGTTGTGAAGCATTTTTAAGCATCAGCGGAATTCCGAGAACAATGGAAGAGTTCCGAAGCATTTTTAAACGTCAGCGGAATTCCGAGAACAATGGAAGAGTTCCGAAGCATTTTTAAAAGTCAGCTGAATACCGAGAACAATGGAAGAGTTGTGAAGCATTTTTAAGCATCAGCGGAATTCCGAGAACAATGGAAGAGTTCCGAAGCATTTTTAAACGTCAGCGGAATTCCGAGAACAATGGAAGAGTTCCGAAGCATTTTTAAACGTCAGCGGAATTCCGAGAACAATGAAAGAGTTCTGAAGCCTTTTTAAATGTCAGCGGAATTCCGAGAACAATGGAAGAGTTCTGAAGCCTTTTTAAATGTCAGCGGAATTCCGAAAACAATGGAAGAGTTCTGAAGCCTTTTTAAATGTCAGCGGAATTCCGAGAACAATGGAAGAGTTCCGAAGCATTTTTAAATGTCAGCGGAATTCTGAGAACAATGGAAGAGTTCCGAAGCATTTTTAAACTTCAGCGGAATTCCGAGAACAATGGAAGAGTTCTGAAGCATTTTTAAATGTCAGCGGAATTCCGAGAACAATAGAAGAGATCCGAAGCATTTTTAAACATCAGCGGAATTCCGAGAACAATGGAAGAGTTGTGAAGCATTTTTAAACGTCAGCGGAATTCCGAAAACAATGGAAGAGTTCCGAAGCATTTTTAAACGTCAGCGTAATTCCGAGAACAATGGAGGAGTTCTGAAGCATTTTTAAATGTCAGCGGAAATCTGAGAACAATGGAAGAGTTCCGAAGCATTTTTAAACTTCAGCAGAATTCCGAGAACAATGGAAGAGTTCCGAAGTATACTTAAACTTCAGCGGAATTCCGAGAACAATGGAAGAGTTCTGAAGCATTTTTAAAAGTTAGCGGAATACCGAGAACAATGGAAGAGTTGTGAAGCATTTTTAAACGTCAGCGGAATTCCAGAACAATGGAAGAGTTCCGATGCATTTTTAAACTTCAGCGGAATTCCGAGAACAATGGAAGAGT
Organism: Phyllobates terribilis; assembly: GCF_046119375.1. Lineage (NCBI taxonomy): Eukaryota > Metazoa > Chordata > Amphibia > Anura > Dendrobatidae > Phyllobates > Phyllobates terribilis. The sequence continues at coordinate 4,633,801 of NW_027362788.1, read as the reverse complement.
TCCGAAGCATTTTTAAAAGTCAGCGGAATTCTGAGAACAATGGAAGAGTTCTGAAGCATTTTTAAAAGTCAGCATAATTCCGAGAACAATAGAAGGGTACCAAAGCATGTTTAAACGTCAGCGGAATTCCGAGAACAATGGAAGAGTTCCGAAGCATTTTTAAATGTCAGCGGAATTCTGAGAACAATGGAAGAGTTCCGAAGCATTTTTAAACTTCAGCAGAATTCCAAGAACAATGGAAGAGTTCCGAAGCATACTTAAACTTCAGCGGAATTCCGAGAACAATGGAAGAGTTCTGAAGCATTTTTAAACGTCAGCGGAATTCCGAGAACAATGGAAGATTTCCGAAGCATTTTTAAACGTCAGCGGAATTCCGAAAACAATGGAAGAGTTCTGAATCCTTTATAAATGTCAGCAGAATTCCGAGAACAATGGAAGAGTTCCGAAGCATTTTTAAATGTCAGCGTAATTCTGAGAACAATGGAAGAGTTCCGAAGCATTTTTAAACTTCAGCAGAATTCCGAGAACAATGGAAGAGTTCCGAAGCATACTTAAACTTCAGCGGAATTCCGAGAACAATGGAAGAGTTGTGAAGCATTTTTTAACGTCAGCGGAATTCCAGAACAATGGAAGAGTTACGAAGCATTTTTAAATGTCAGCGGAATTCCGAGAACAATGGAAGAGTTCCAAAACATTTTTAAATGTCAGCAGAATTCCGAGAACAATGGAAGAGTTCCGAAGCAATTTTAAACTACAGCAGAATTCCGAGAACAATGGAAGAGTTCTGAAGCGTTTTTAAATGTCAGCGGAATTCCGAGAACAATGGAAGAGTTCCGAAACATTTTTAAATGTCAGTGGAATTCTGAGAACAATGGAAGATTTCCGAAGCATTTTTAAACGTCAGCGGAATTCTGTGAACACTGGAAGAGTTCCGAAGCATTTTTAAACTTCAGCGGAATTTGGAGAACAATCGAAGAGTTCCGAAGCATTTTTAAAAGTCAGCGGAATTCCGAGAACAATGGAAGAGTTGTGAAGCATTTTTAAACGTCAGCGGAATTCCGAGAACAATGGAAGAGTTCAGAAGCATTTTTAAAAGTCAGCTGAATACCGAGAACAATGGAAGAGTTGTGAAGCATTTTTAAGCATCAGCGGAATTCCGAGAACAATGGAAGAGTTCCGAAGCATTTTTAAACGTCAGCGGAATTCCGAGAACAATGGAAGAGTTCCGAAGCATTTTTAAAAGTCAGCTGAATACCGAGAACAATGGAAGAGTTGTGAAGCATTTTTAAGCATCAGCGGAATTCCGAGAACAATGGAAGAGTTCCGAAGCATTTTTAAACGTCAGCGGAATTCCGAGAACAATGGAAGAGTTCCGAAGCATTTTTAAACGTCAGCGGAATTCCGAGAACAATGAAAGAGTTCTGAAGCCTTTTTAAATGTCAGCGGAATTCCGAGAACAATGGAAGAGTTCTGAAGCCTTTTTAAATGTCAGCGGAATTCCGAAAACAATGGAAGAGTTCTGAAGCCTTTTTAAATGTCAGCGGAATTCCGAGAACAATGGAAGAGTTCCGAAGCATTTTTAAATGTCAGCGGAATTCTGAGAACAATGGAAGAGTTCCGAAGCATTTTTAAACTTCAGCGGAATTCCGAGAACAATGGAAGAGTTCTGAAGCATTTTTAAATGTCAGCGGAATTCCGAGAACAATAGAAGAGATCCGAAGCATTTTTAAACATCAGCGGAATTCCGAGAACAATGGAAGAGTTGTGAAGCATTTTTAAACGTCAGCGGAATTCCGAAAACAATGGAAGAGTTCCGAAGCATTTTTAAACGTCAGCGTAATTCCGAGAACAATGGAGGAGTTCTGAAGCATTTTTAAATGTCAGCGGAAATCTGAGAACAATGGAAGAGTTCCGAAGCATTTTTAAACTTCAGCAGAATTCCGAGAACAATGGAAGAGTTCCGAAGTATACTTAAACTTCAGCGGAATTCCGAGAACAATGGAAGAGTTCTGAAGCATTTTTAAAAGTTAGCGGAATACCGAGAACAATGGAAGAGTTGTGAAGCATTTTTAAACGTCAGCGGAATTCCAGAACAATGGAAGAGTTCCGATGCATTTTTAAACTTCAGCGGAATTCCGAGAACAATGGAAGAGTTCCGAAGCATTTTTAAAAGTCAGCGGAATTCTGAGAACAATGGAAGAGTTCTGAAGCATTTTTAAAAGTCAGCATAATTCCGAGAACAATAGAAGGGTACCAAAGCATGTTTAAACTTCAGCGGAATTCTGAGAACAATGGAAGAGTTCCGAAGCATTTTTAAACGTCAGCGGAATTCCAAGAACAATGGAAGAGTTCTGAAGCATTTTTAAACGTCAGCGGAATTTTGAAAACAATGGAAGATTTCCGAAGCATTTTTAAACGTCAGCGGAATTCTGCGAACACTGGAAGAGTTCCGAAGCATTTTTAAAAGTCAGCGGAATTCCGAGAACAATGGAAGAGTTGTGAAGCATTTTTAAGCGTCAGCGGAATTCCGAGAACAATGGAAAAATTCCGAAGCATTTTTAAACTTCAAAACTTCAGCGGAATTCCGAGAACAATGGAAGAGTTCCGAAGCATTTTTAAAAGTCAGCGGAATTCCGAGAACAATGGAAGAGTTCCGAAGCATTTTTAAAAGTCAGCAGAATTCCGAGAACAATAGAAGGGTACCAAAGCATGTTTAAACTTCAGCGGAATTCTGAGAACAATGTAAGCGTTCCGAAGCATTTTTAAACTTCACTGCAATTCCGAGAACAATGGAAGAGTTCCGAAGCATTTTTAAACGTCAGCGGAATTCCGAGAACAATGGAAGAGTTCTGAAGCATTTTTAAACGTCAGCGGATTTTGAAAACAATGGAAGATTTCCGAAGCATTTTTAAACGTCAGCGGAATTCTGCAAACACTGGAAGAGTTCCGAAGCATTTTTAAACTTCAGCGGAATTTGGAGAACAATCGAAGAGTTCCGAAGCAATTTTAAAAGTCAGCGGAATTCCGAGAACAATGGAAGAGTTGTGAAGCATTTTTAAAAGTCAGTGGAATTCCAAGAACAAAGGAAGAGTTCCGAAGCTTTTTTAAACGTCAGCGGAATTCCGAGAACAATGGAAGAGTTCTGAAGGCTTTTTAAATGTCAGCGGAATTCCGAGAACAATGGAGGAGTTCCGAAGCATTTTTAAATGTCAGCGGAATTCTGAGAACAATGGAAGAGTTCCGTAGCATTTTTAAACTTCAGCAGAATTCCGAGAACAATGGAAGAGTTCCGAAGCATACTTAAACTTCAGCGGAATTCCGAGAACAATGGAAGAGTTCAGAAGCATTTTTAAAAGTCAGCGGAATTCCGAGAACAATGGAAGAGTTCCGAAGCATTTTTAAAAGTCAGCGGAATTCCGAGAACAATGGAAGAGTTCCGAAGCATTTTTAAAAGTCAGCAGAATTCCGAGAACAATAGAAGGGTACCAAAGCATGTTTAAACTTCAGCGGAATTCTGAGAACAATGGAAGAGTTCCGAAGCATTTTTAAACGTCAGCGGAATTCCGAGAACAATGGAAGAGTTCTGAAGCATTTTTAAACGTCAGCGGAATTTTGAAAACAATGGAAGATTTCCGAAGCATTTTTAAACGTCAGCGAAATTCTGCGAACACTGGAAGAGTTCCGAAGCATTTTTAAACTTCAGCGGAATTTGGAGAACAATCGAAGAGTTCCGAAGCATTTTTAAAAGTCAGCGGAATTCCGAGAACAATGGAAGAGTTCTGAAGCATTTTTAAATGTCAGTGGAATTCCGAGAACAATAGAAGAGATCCGAAGCATTTTTAAACGTCAGCGGAATTCCGAGAACAATGGAAGAGTTCCGAAGCATTTTTAAATGTCAGCGGAATTCTGAGAACAATGGAAGAGTTCCGAAGCATTTTTAAACTTCAGCAGAAATCCGAGAACAATGGAAGAGTTCCGAAGCATACTTAAACTTCAGCGGAATTCCGAGAACAATGGAAGAGTTCTGAAGCATTTTTAAACGTCAGCGGAATTCCGAGAACAATGGAAGATTTCCGAAGCATTTTTAATCGTCAGCGGAATTCCGAAAACAATGGAAGAGTTCTGAATCCTTTATAAATGTCAGCAGAATTCCCAGAACAATGGAAGAGTTCCGAAGCATTTTTAAATGTCAGCGTAATTCTGAGAACAATGGAAGAGTTCCGAAGCATTTTTAAACTTCAGCAGAATTCCGAGAACAATGGAAGAGTTCCGAAGCATACTTAAACTTCAGCGGAATTCCGAGAACAATGGAAGAGTTCTGAAGCATTTTTAAAAGTCAGCGGAATACCGAGAACAATGGAAGAGTTGTGAAGCATTTTTTAACGTCAGCGGAATTCCAGAACAATGGAAGAGTTACGAAGCATTTTTAAATGTCAGCGGAATTCCGAGAACAATGGAAGAGTTCCAAAACATTTTTAAATGTCAGCAGAATTCCGAGAACAATGGAAGAGTTCTGAAGCCTTTTTAAATGTCAGCGGAATTCCGAGAACAATGGAAGAGTTCCGAAACATTTTTAAATGTCAGCGGAATTCTGAGAACAATGGAAGATTTCCGAAGCATTTTTAAACGTCAGCGGAATTCTGTGAACACTGGAAGAGTTCCGAAGCATTTTTAAACTTCAGCGGAATTTGGAGAACAATCGAAGAGTTCCGAAGCATTTTTAAAAGTCAGCGGAATTCCGAGAACAATGGAAGAGTTGTGAAGCATTTTTAAACGTCAGCGGAATTCCGAGAACAATGGAAGAGTTCCGAAGCATTTTTAAACGTCAGCGGAATTCCGAGAACAATGGAAGAGTTCTGAAGGCTTTTTAAATGTCAGCGGAATTCCGAGAACAATGGAAGAGTTCCGAAGCATTTTTAAATGTCAGCGGAATTCTGAGAAAAATGGAAGAGTTCCAAAGCATTTTTAAACTTCAGCAGAATTCCGAGAACAATGGAAGAGTTCCGAAGCATACTTAAACTTCAGCGGAATTCCGAGAACAATGGAAGAGTTCAGAAGCATTTTTAAAAGTCAGCTGAATACCGAGAACAATGGAAGAGTTGTGAAGCATTTTTAAGCATCAGCGGAATTCCGAGAACAATGGAAGAGTTCCGAAGCATTTTTAAACGTCAGCGGAATTCCGAGAACAATGGAAGAGTTCCGAAGCATTTTTAAACGTCAGCGGAATTCCGAGAACAATGAAAGAGTTCTGAAGCCTTTTTAAATGTCAGCGGAATTCCGAGAACAATGGAAGAGTTCTGAAGCCTTTTTAAATGTCAGCGGAATTCCGAGAACAATGGAAGAGTTCCGAAGCATTTTTAAATGTCAGCGGAATTCTGAGAACAATGGAAGAGTTCCGAAGCATTTTTAAACTTCAGCAGAAATCCGAGAACAATGGAAGAGTTCCGAAGCATACTTAAACTTCAGCGGAATTCCGAGAACAATGGAAGAGTTCTGAAGCATTTTTAAAAGTCAGCGGAATACCGAGAACAATGGAAGAGTTGTGAAGCATTTTTAAACGTCAGCGGAATTCCAGAACAATGGAAGAGTTCCGATGCATTTTTAAATGTCAGCGGAATTCCGAGAACAATGGAAGAGTTCCGAAGCATTTTTAAACGTCAGCGGAATTCCGAGAACAATGGAAGAGTTGTGAAGCATTTTTAAACGTCAGCGGAATTCCGAGAACAATGGAAGAGTTCCGAAGCATTTTTAAACGTCAGCGGAATTCCGAGAACAATGGAAGAGTTCTGAAGCATTTTTAAATGTCAGCGGAATTCCGAGAACAATGGAAGAGTTCTGAAGCCTTTTTAAATGTCAGCGGAATTCCGAGAACAATGGAAGAGTTCTGAAGCCTTTTTAAATGTCAGCGGAATTCCGAGAACAATGGAAGAGTTCCGAAGCATTTTTAAATGTCAGCGGAATTCTGAGAACAATGGAAGAGTTCCGAAGCATTTTTAAACTTCAGCGGAATTCCAAGAACAATGGAAGAGTTCTGAAGCATTTTTAAATGTCAGCGGAATTCCGAGAACAATAGAAGAGATCCGAAGCATTTTTAAACGTCAGCGGAATTCCGAGAACAATGGAAGAGTTCTGAAGCCTTTTTAAATGTCAGCGTAATTCCGAGAACAATGGAAGAGTTCCGAAGCATTTTTAAATGTCAGCGGAAATCTGAGAACAATGGAAGAGTTCCGAAGCATTTTTAAACTTCAGCAGATTCCGAGAACAATGGAAGAGTTCCGAAGCATACTTAAACTTCAGCGGGATTCCGAGAACAATGGAAGAGTTCTGAAGCATTTTTAAAAGTCAGCGGAATACCGAGAACAATGGCAGAGTTGTGAAGCATTTTTAAACGTCAGCGGAATTCCAGAACAATGGAAGAGTTCCGATGCATTTTTAAATGTCAGCGGAATTCCGAGAACAATGGAAGAGTTCCGAAGCATTTTTAAACGTCAGCGGAATTCCGAGAACAATGGAAGAGTTCCGAAGCATTTTTAAACGTCAGCGGAATTCCGAGAACAATGGAAGAGTTCTGAAGCCTTTATAAATGTCAGCGGAATTCCGAGAACAATGGAAGAGTTCTGAAGCCTTTTTAAATGTCAGCGGAATTCCGAGAACAATGGAAGAGTTCCGAAGCATTTTTAAATGTCAGCGGAATTCTGAGAACAATGGAAGAGTTCCGAAGCATTTTTAAACTTCAGCGGAATTCCGAGAACAATGGAAGAATTCTGAAGCATTTTTAAATGTCAGCGGAATTCCCAGAACAATAGAAGAGATCCGAAGCATTTTTAAACATCAGCGGAATTCCGAGAACAATGGAAGAGTTGTGAAGCATTTTTAAACGTCAGCGGAATTCCAGAACAATGGAAGAGTTCCGATGCATTTTTAAATGTCAGCGGAATTCCGAGAACAATGGAAGAGTTCCGAAGCATTTTTAAACGTCAGCGGAATTCCGAGAACAATGGAAGAGTTGTGAAGCATTTTTAAGCGTCAGCGGAATTCCGAGAACAATGGAAGAGTTCCGAAGCATTTTTAAACGTCAGCGGAATTCCGAGAACAATGGAAGAGTTCTGAAGCATTTTTAAATGTCAGCGGAATTCCGAGAACAATGTAAGAGTTCTGAAGCCTTTTTAAATGTCAGCGGAATTCTGAGAAAAATGGAAGAGTTCCAAAGCATTTTTAAACTTCAGCAGAATTCCGAGAACAATGGAAGAGTTCCGAAGCATACTTAAACTTCAGCGGAATTCCGAGAACAATGGAAGAGTTCAGAAGCATTTTTAAAAGTCAGCTGAATACCGAGAACAATGGAAGAGTTGTGAAGCATTTTTAAGCATCAGCGGAATTCCGAGAACAATGGAAGAGTTCCGAAGCATTTTTAAACGTCAGCGGAATTCCGAGAACAATGGAAGAGTTCCGAAGCATTTTTAAACGTCAGCGGAATTCCGAGAACAATGAAAGAGTTCTGAAGCCTTTTTAAATGTCAGCGGAATTCCGAGAACAATGGAAGAGTTCTGAAGCCTTTTTAAATGTCAGCGGAATTCCGAGAACAATGGAAGAGTTCCGAAGCATTTTTAAATGTCAGCGGAATTCTGAGAACAATGGAAGAGTTCCGAAGCATTTTTAAACTTCAGCAGAAATCCGAGAACAATGGAAGAGTTCCGAAGCATACTTAAACTTCAGCGGAATTCCGAGAACAATGGAAGAGTTCTGAAGCATTTTTAAACGTCAGCGGAATTCCGAGAACAATGGAAGAGTTCTGAAGCATTTTTAAATGTCAGCGGAATTCCGAGAACAATGGAAGAGTTCTGAAGCCTTTTTAAATGTCAGCGGAATTCTGAGAACAATGGAAGAGTTCTGAAGCCTTTTTAAATGTCAGCGGAATTCCGAGAACAATGGAAGAGTTCCGAAGCATTTTTAAATGTCAGCGGAATTCTGAGAACAATGGAAGAGTTCCGAAGCATTTTTAAACTTCAGCGGAATTCCAAGAACAATGGAAGAGTTCTGAAGCATTTTTAAATGTCAGCGGAATTCCGAGAACAATAGAAGAGATCCGAAGCATTTTTAAACGTCAGCGGAATTCCGAGAACAATGGAAGAGTTCTGAAGCCTTTTTAAATGTCAGCGTAATTCCGAGAACAATGGAAGAGTTCCGAAGCATTTTTAAACGTCAGCGGAATTCCGAGAACAATGAAAGAGTTCTGAAGCCTTTTTAAATGTCAGCGGAATTCCGAGAACAATGGAAGAGTTCTGAAGCCTTTTTAAATGTCAGCGGAATTCCGAGAACAATGGAAGAGTTCCGAAGCATTTTTAAATGTCAGCGGAATTCTGAGAACAATGGAAGAGTTCCGAAGCATTTTTAAACTTCAGCAGAAATCCGAGAACAATGGAAGAGTTCCGAAGCATACTTAAACTTCAGCGGAATTCCGAGAACAATGGAAGAGTTCTGAAGCATTTTTAAAAGTCAGCGGAATACCGAGAACAATGGAAGAGTTGTGAAGCATTTTTAAACGTCAGCGGAATTCCAGAACAATGGAAGAGTTCCGATGCATTTTTAAATGTCAGCGGAATTCCGAGAACAATGGAAGAGTTCCGAAGCATTTTTAAACGTCAGCGGAATTCCGAGAACAATGGAAGAGTTGTGAAGCATTTTTAAACGTCAGCGGAATTCCGAGAACAATGGAAGAGTTCCGAAGCATTTTTAAACGTCAGCGGAATTCCGAGAACAATGGAAGAGTTCTGAAGCATTTTTAAATGTCAGCGGAATTCCGAGAACAATGGAAGAGTTCTGAAGCCTTTTTAAATGTCAGCGGAATTCCGAGAACAATGGAAGAGTTCTGAAGCCTTTTTAAATGTCAGCGGAATTCCGAGAACAATGGAAGAGTTCCGAAGCATTTTTAAATGTCAGCGGAATTCTGAGAACAATGGAAGAGTTCCGAAGCATTTTTAAACTTCAGCGGAATTCCAAGAACAATGGAAGAGTTCTGAAGCATTTTTAAATGTCAGCGGAATTCCGAGAACAATAGAAGAGATCCGAAGCATTTTTAAACGTCAGCGGAATTCCGAGAACAATGGAAGAGTTCTGAAGCCTTTTTAAATGTCAGCGTAATTCCGAGAACAATGGAAGAGTTCCGAAGCATTTTTAAATGTCAGCGGAAATCTGAGAACAATGGAAGAGTTCCGAAGCATTTTTAAACTTCAGCAGATTCCGAGAACAATGGAAGAGTTCCGAAGCATACTTAAACTTCAGCGGGATTCCGAGAACAATGGAAGAGTTCTGAAGCATTTTTAAAAGTCAGCGGAATACCGAGAACAATGGCAGAGTTGTGAAGCATTTTTAAACGTCAGCGGAATTCCAGAACAATGGAAGAGTTCCGATGCATTTTTAAATGTCAGCGGAATTCCGAGAACAATGGAAGAGTTCCGAAGCATTTTTAAACGTCAGCGGAATTCCGAGAACAATGGAAGAGTTGTGAAGCATTTTTAAACGTCAGCGGAATTCCGAGAACAATGGAAGAGTTCCGAAGCATTTTTAAACGTCAGCGGAATTCCGAGAACAATGGAAGAGTTCTGAAGCCTTTATAAATGTCAGCGGAATTCCGAGAACAATGGAAGAGTTCTGAAGCCTTTTTAAATGTCAGCGGAATTCCGAGAACAATGGAAGAGTTCCGAAGCATTTTTAAATGTCAGCGGAATTCTGAGAACAATGGAAGAGTTCCGAAGCATTTTTAAACTTCAGCGGAATTCCGAGAACAATGGAAGAATTCTGAAGCATTTTTAAATGTCAGCGGAATTCCCAGAACAATAGAAGAGATCCGAAGCATTTTTAAACATCAGCGGAATTCCGAGAACAATGGAAGAGTTGTGAAGCATTTTTAAACGTCAGCGGAATTCCAGAACAATGGAAGAGTTCCGATGCATTTTTAAATGTCAGCGGAATTCCGAGAACAATGGAAGAGTTCCGAAGCATTTTTAAACGTCAGCGGAATTCCGAGAACAATGGAAGAGTTGTGAAGCATTTTTAAGCGTCAGCGGAATTCCGAGAACAATGGAAGAGTTCCGAAGCATTTTTAAACGTCAGCGGAATTCCGAGAACAATGGAAGAGTTCTGAAGCATTTTTAAATGTCAGCGGAATTCCGAGAACAATGTAAGAGTTCTGAAGCCTTTTTAAATGTCAGCGGAATTCTGAGAAAAATGGAAGAGTTCCAAAGCATTTTTAAACTTCAGCAGAATTCCGAGAACAATGGAAGAGTTCCGAAGCATACTTAAACTTCAGCGGAATTCCGAGAACAATGGAAGAGTTCAGAAGCATTTTTAAAAGTCAGCTGAATACCGAGAACAATGGAAGAGTTGTGAAGCATTTTTAAGCATCAGCGGAATTCCGAGAACAATGGAAGAGTTCCGAAGCATTTTTAAACGTCAGCGGAATTCCGAGAACAATGGAAGAGTTCCGAAGCATTTTTAAACGTCAGCGGAATTCCGAGAACAATGAAAGAGTTCTGAAGCCTTTTTAAATGTCAGCGGAATTCCGAGAACAATGGAAGAGTTCTGAAGCCTTTTTAAATGTCAGCGGAATTCCGAGAACAATGGAAGAGTTCCGAAGCATTTTTAAATGTCAGCGGAATTCTGAGAACAATGGAAGAGTTCCGAAGCATTTTTAAACTTCAGCAGAAATCCGAGAACAATGGAAGAGTTCCGAAGCATACTTAAACTTCAGCGGAATTCCGAGAACAATGGAAGAGTTCTGAAGCATTTTTAAAAGTCAGCGGAATACCGAGAACAATGGAAGAGTTCCGAAGCATTTTTAAACGTCAGCGGAATTCCGAGAACAATGGAAGAGTTGTGAAGCATTTTTAAACGTCAGCGGAATTCCAGAACAATGGAAGAGTTCCGATGCATTTTTAAATGTCAGCGGAATTCCGAGAACAATGGAAGAGTTCCGAAGCATTTTTAAACGTCAGCGGAATTCCGAGAACAATGGAAGAGTTCCGAAGCATTTTTAAACGTCAGCGGAATTCCGAGAACAATGAAAGAGTTCTGAAGCCTTTTTAAATGTCAGCGGAATTCCGAGAACAATGGAAGAGTTCTGAAGCCTTTTTAAATGTCAGCGGAATTCCGAGAACAATGGAAGAGTTCCGAAGCATTTTTAAATGTCAGCGGAATTCTGAGAACAATGGAAGAGTTCCGAAGCATTTTTAAACTTCAGCAGAAATCCGAGAACAATGGAAGAGTTCCGAAGCATACTTAAACTTCAGCGGAATTCCGAGAACAATGGAAGAGTTCTGAAGCATTTTTAAAAGTCAGCGGAATACCGAGAACAATGGAAGAGTTCCGAAGCATTTTTAAACGTCAGCGGAATTCCGAGAACAATGGAAGAGTTGTGAAGCATTTTTAAACGTCAGCGGAATTCCAGAACAATGGAAGAGTTCCGATGCATTTTTAAATGTCAGCGGAATTCCGAGAACAATGGAAGAGTTCCGAAGCATTTTTAAACGTCAGCGGAATTCCGAGAACAATGGAAGAGTTGTGAAGCATTTTTAAACGTCAGCGGAATTCCGAGAACAATGGAAGAGTTCCGAAGCATTTTTAAACGTCAGCGGAATTCCGAGAACAATGGAAGAGTTCTGAAGCATTTTTAAATGTCAGCGGAATTCCGAGAACAATGGAAGAGTTCTGAAGCCTTTTTAAATGTCAGCGGAATTCTGAGAACAATGGAAGAGTTCTGAAGCCTTTTTAAATGTCAGCGGAATTCCGAGAACAATGGAAGAGTTCCGAAGCATTTTTAAATGTCAGCGGAATTCTGAGAACAATGGAAGAGTTCCGAAGCATTTTTAAACTTCAGCGGAATTCCAAGAACAATGGAAGAGTTCTGAAGCATTTTTAAATGTCAGCGGAATTCCGAGAACAATAGAAGAGATCCGAAGCATTTTTAAACGTCAGCGGAATTCCGAGAACAATGGAAGAGTTCTGAAGCCTTTTTAAATGTCAGCGTAATTCCGAGAACAATGGAAGAGTTCCGAAGCATTTTTAAATGTCAGCGGAAATCTGAGAACAATGGAAGAGTTCCGAAGCATTTTTAAACTTCAGCAGATTCCGAGAACAATGGAAGAGTTCCGAAGCATACTTAAACTTCAGCGGGATTCCGAGAACAATGGAAGAGTTCTGAAGCATTTTTAAAAGTCAGCGGAATACCGAGAACAATGGCAGAGTTGTGAAGCATTTTTAAACGTCAGCGGAATTCCAGAACAATGGAAGAGTTCCGATGCATTTTTAAATGTCAGCGGAATTCCGAGAACAATGGAAGAGTTCCGAAGCATTTTTAAATGTCAGCGGAATTCCGAGAACAATGGAAGAGTTGTGAAGCATTTTTAAACGTCAGCGGAATTCCGAGAACAATGGAAGAGTTCCGAAGCATTTTTAAACGTCAGCGGAATTCCGAGAACAATGGAAGAGTTCTGAAGCCTTTATAAATGTCAGCGGAATTCCGAGAACAATGGAAGAGTTCTGAAGCCTTTTTAAATGTCAGCGGAATTCCGAGAACAATGGAAGAGTTCCGAAGCATTTTTAAATGTCAGCGGAATTCTGAGAACAATGGAAGAGTTCCGAAGCATTTTTAAACTTCAGCGGAATTCCGAGAACAATGGAAGAATTCTGAAGCATTTTTAAATGTCAGCGGAATTCCCAGAACAATAGAAGAGATCCGAAGCATTTTTAAACATCAGCGGAATTCCGAGAACAATGGAAGAGTTGTGAAGCATTTTTAAACGTCAGCGGAATTCCAGAACAATGGAAGAGTTCCGATGCATTTTTAAATGTCAGCGGAATTCCGAGAACAATGGAAGAGTTCCGAAGCATTTTTAAACGTCAGCGGAATTCCGAGAACAATGGAAGAGTTGTGAAGCATTTTTAAGCGTCAGCGGAATTCCGAGAACAATGGAAGAGTTCCGAAGCATTTTTAAACGTCAGCGGAATTCCGAGAACAATGGAAGAGTTCTGAAGCATTTTTAAATGTCAGCGGAATTCCGAGAACAATGTAAGAGTTCTGAAGCCTTTTTAAATGTCAGCGGAATTCCGAGAACAATGGAAGAGTTCTGAAGCCTTTTTAAATGTCAACGGAATTCCGAGAACAATGGAAGAGTTCCGAAGCATTTTTAAATGTCAGCGGAATTCTGAGAACAATGGAAGAGTTCCGAAGCATTTTTAAACTTCAGCGGAATTCCAAGAACAATGGAAGAGTTCTGAAGCATTTTTAAATGTCAGCGGAATTCCGAGAACAATAGAAGAGATCCGAAGCATTTTTAAACGTCAGCGGAATTCCGAGAACAATGGAAGAGTTCTGAAGCCTTTTTAAATGTCAGCGGAATTCCGAGAACAATGGAAGAGTTCCGAAGCATTTTTAAATGTCAGCGGAATTCTGAGAACAATGGAAGAGTTCCGAAGCATTTTTAAACTTCAGCAGATTCCGAGAACAATGGAAGAGTTCCGAAGCATACTTAAACTTCAGCGGGATTCCGAGAACAATGGAAGAGTTCTGAAGCATTTTTGAAAAGTCAGCGGAATACCGAGAACAATGGAAGAGTTGTGAAGCATTTTTAAACGTCAGCGGAATTCCAGAACAATGGAAGAGTTCCGATGCATTTTTAAATGTCAGCGGAATTCCGAGAACAATGGAAGAGTTCCGAAGCATTTTTAAACGTCAGCGGAATTCCGAGAACAATGGAAAAGTTGTGAAGCATTTTTAAATGTCAGCGGAATTCCGAGAACAATGGAAGAGTTCCGAAGCATTTTTAAACGTCAGCGGAATTCCGAGAACAATGGAAGAGTTCTGAAGCCTTTATAAATGTCAGCGGAATTCCGAGAACAATGGAAGAGTTGTGAAGCATTATTAAACGTCAGCGAAATTCCGAGAACAATGGAAGAGTTCCGAAGCATTTTTAAACGTCAGCGGAATTCCGAGAACAATGGAAGAGTTCTGAAGCATTTTTAAATGTCAGCGGAATTCCGAGAACAATGGAAGAGTTCTGAAGCCTTTTTAAATGTCAGCGGAATTCCGAGAACAATGGAAGAGTTCTGAAGCCTTTTTAAATGTCAGCGGAATTCCGAGAACAATGGAAGAGTTCCGAAGCATTTTTAAATGTCAGCGGAATTCTGAGATCAATGGAAGAGTTCCAAAGCATTTTTAAACTTCAGCGGAATTCCAAGAACAATGGAAGATTTCTGAAGCATTTTTAAATGTCAGCGGAATTCCGAGAACAATAGAAGAGATCCGAAGCAATTTTAAACGTCAGCGGAATTCCGAGAACAATGGAAGAGTTCTGAAGCCTTTTTAAATGTCAGCGGAATTCCGAGAACAATGGAAGAGTTCCGAAGCATTTTTAAATGTCAGCGGAATTCTGAGAACAATGGAAGAGTTCCGAAGCATTTTTAAACTTCAGCAGATTCCGAGAACAATGGAAGAGTTCCGAAGCATACTTAAACTTCAGCGGGATTCCGAGAACAATGGAAGAGTTCTGAGGCATTTTTAAAAGTCAGCGGAATACCGAGAACAATGGAAGAGTTGTGAAGCATTTTTAAACGTCAGCGGAATTCCAGAACAATGGAAGAGTTCCGATGCATTTTTAAATGTCAGCGGAATTCCGAGAACAATGGAAGAGTTCCGAAGCATTTTTAAACGTCAGCGGAATTCCGAGAACAATGGAAGAGTTGTGAAGCATTTTTAAACGTCAGCGGAATTCCGAGAACAATGGAAGAGTTCCGAAGCATTTTTAAACGTCAGCGGAATTCCGAGAACAATGGAAGAGTTCTGAAGCCTTTATAAATGTCAGCGGAATTCCGAGAACAATGGAAGAGTTCCGAGGCATTTTTAAATGTCAGCAGAATTCTGAGAACAATGGAAGAGTTCCGAAGCATTTTTAAACTTCAGCAGAATTCCGAGAACAATGGAAGAGTTCCGAAGCATACTTAAACTTCAGCGGAATTCCGAGAACAATGGAAGAGTTCAGAAGCATTTTTAAAAGTCAGCTGAATACCGAGAACAATGGAAGAGTTGTGAAGCATTTTTAAGCATCAGCGGAATTCCGAGAGCAAGGGAAGAGTTCCGAAGCATTTTTAAACGTCAGCAGAATTCCGAGAACAATGGAAGAGTTGTGAAGCATTTTTAAACGTCAGCGGAATTCCAGAACAATGGAAGAGTTCCGATGCATTTTTAAATGTCAGCGGAATTCCGAGAACAATGGAAGAGTTCCGAAGCATTTTTAAACGTCAGCGGAATTCCGAGAACAATGGAAGAGTTGTGAAGCATTATTAAACGTCAGCGAAATTCCGAGAACAATGGAAGAGTTCCGAAGCATTTTTAAACGTCAGCGGAATTCCGAGAACAATGGAAGAGTTCTGAAGCATTTTTAAATGTCAGCGGAATTCCGAGAACAATGGAAGAGTTCTGAAGCCTTTTTAAATGTCAGCGGAATTCCGAGAACAATGGAAGAGTTCTGAAGCCTTTTTAAATGTCAGCGGAATTCCGAGAACAATGGAAGAGTTCCGAAGCATTTTTAAATGTCAGCGGAATTCTGAGAACAATGGAAGAGTTCCAAAGCATTTTTAAACTTCAGCGGAATTCCAAGAACAATGGAAGAGTTCTGAAGCATTTTTAAATGTCAGCGCAATTCCGAGAACAATAGAAGAGATCCGAAGCATTTTTAAACGTCAGCGGAATTCCGAGAACAATGGAAGAGTTCTGAAGCCTTTTTAAATGTCAGCGGAATTCCGAGAACAATGGAAGAGTTCCGAAGCATTTTTAAATGTCAGCGGAATTCTGAGAACAATGGAAGAGTTCCGAAGCATTTTTAAACTTCAGCAGATTCCGAGAACAATGGAAGAGTTCCGAAGCATACTTAAACTTCAGCGGGATTCCGAGAACAATGGAAGAGTTCTGAAGCATTTTTAAAAGTCAGCGGAATACCGAGAACAATGGAAGAGTTGTGAAGCATTTTTAAACGTCAGCGGAATTCCAGAACAATGGAAGAGTTCCGATGCATTTTTAAATGTCAGCGGAATTCCGAGAACAATGGAAGAGTTCCGAAGCATTTTTAAACGTCAGCGGAATTCCGAGAACAATGGAAGAGTTGTGAAGCATTTTTAAACGTCAGCGGAATTCCGAGAACAATGGAAGAGTTCCGAAGCATTTTTAAACGTCAGCGGAATTCCGAGAACAATGGAAGAGTTCTGAAGCCTTTATAAATGTCAGCGGAATTCCGAGAACAATGGAAGAGTTCCGAGGCATTTTTAAATGTCAGCAGAATTCTGAGAACAATGGAAGAGTTCCGAAGCATTTTTAAACTTCAGCAGAATTCCGAGAACAATGGAAGATTTCCGAAGCATACTTAAACTTCAGCGGAATTCCGAGAACAATGGAAGAGTTCAGAAGCATTTTTAAAAGTCAGCTGAATACCGAGAACAATGGAAGAGTTGTGAAGCATTTTTAAGCATCAGCGGAATTCCGAGAACAAGGGAAGAGTTCCGAAGCATTTTTAAACGTCAGCAGAATTCCGAGAACAATGGAAGAGTTCTGAAGCCTTTTTAAATGTCAGCGGAATTCCGAAAACAATGGAAGAGTTCTGAAGCCTTTTTAAATGTCAGCGGAATTCCGAGAACAATGGAAGAGTTCCGAAGCATTTTTAAATGTCAGCGGAATTCTGAGAACAATGGAAGAGTTCCGAAGCATTTTTAAACTTCAGCGGAATTCCGAGAACAATGGAAGAGTTCTGAAGCATTTTTAAATGTCAGCGGAATTCCGAGAACAATAGAAGAGATCCGAAGCATTTTTAAACATCAGCGGAATTCCGAGAACAATGGAAGAGTTGTGAAGCATTTTTAAACGTCAGCGGAATTCCGAAAACAATGGAAGAGTTCCGAAGCATTTTTAAACGTCAGCGGAATTCCGAGAACAATGGAGGAGTTCTGAAGCCTTTTTAAATGTCAGCGGAATTCCGAGAACAATGGAAGAGTTCTGAAGCATTTTTAAATGTCAGCGGAAATCTGAGAACAATGGAAGAGTTCCGAAGCATTTTTAAACTTCAGCAGAATTCCGAGAACAATGGAAGAGTTCCGAAGTATACTTAAACTTCAGCGGAATTCCGAGAACAATGGAAGAGTTCTGAAGCATTTTTAAAAGTTAGCGGAATACCGAGAACAATGGAAGAGTTGTGAAGCATTTTTAAACGTCAGCGGAATTCCAGAACAATGGAAGAGTTCCGATGCATTTTTAAACTTCAGCAGAATTCCGAGAACAATGGAAGAGTTCCGAAGCATTTTTAAAAGTCAGCGGAATTCTGAGAACAATGGAAGAGTTCTGAAGCATTTTTAAAAGTCAGCAGAATTCCGAGAACAATAGAAGGGTACCAAAGCATGTTTAAACTTCAGCGGAATTCTGAGAACAATGGAAGAGTTCCGAAGCATTTTTAAACGTCAGCGGAATTCCGAGAACAATGGAAGAGTTCTGAAGCATTTTTAAACGTCAGCGGAATTTTGAAAACAATGGAAGATTTCCGAAGCATTTTTAAACGTCAGCGGAATTCTGCGAACACTGGAAGAGTTCCGAAGCATTTTTAAAAGTCAGCGGAATTCCGAGAACAATGGAAGAGTTCCGAAGCATTTTTAAACGTCAGCGGAATTCCGAGAACAATGGAAGAGTTGTGAAGCATTATTAAACGTCAGCGAAATTCCGAGAACAATGGAAGAGTTCCGAAGCATTTTTAAACGTCAGCGGAATTCCGAGAACAATGGAAGAGTTCTGAAGCATTTTTAAATGTCAGCGGAATTCCGAGAACAATGGAAGAGTTCTGAAGCCTTTTTAAATGTCAGCGGAATTCCGAGTACAATGGAAGAGTTCTGAAGCCTTTTTAAATGTCAGCGGAATTCCGAGAACAATGGAAGAGTTCCGAAGCATTTTTAAATGTCAGCGGAATTCTGAGAACAATGGAAGAGTTCCAAAGCATTTTTAAACTTCAGCGGAATTCCAAGAACAATGGAAGATTTCTGAAGCATTTTTAAATGTCAGCGGAATTCCGAGAACAATAGAAGAGATCCGAAGCAATTTTAAACGTCAGCGGAATTCCGAGAACAATGGAAGAGTTCTGAAGCCTTTTTAAATGTCAGCGGAATTCCGAGAACAATGGAAGAGTTCCGAAGCATTTTTAAATGTCAGCGGAATTCTGAGAACAATGGAAGAGTTCCGAAGCATTTTTAAACTTCAGCAGATTCCGAGAACAATGGAAGAGTTCCGAAGCATACTTAAACTTCAGCGGGATTCCGAGAACAATGGAAGAGTTCTGAGGCATTTTTAAAAGTCAGCGGAATACCGAGAACAATGGAAGAGTTGTGAAGCATTTTTAAACGTCAGCGGAATTCCAGAACAATGGAAGAGTTCCGATGCATTTTTAAATGTCAGCGGAATTCCGAGAACAATGGAAGAGTTCCGAAGCATTTTTAAACGTCAGCGGAATTCCGAGAACAATGGAAGAGTTGTGAAGCATTTTTAAACGTCAGCGGAATTCCGAGAACAATGGAAGAGTTCCGAAGCATTTTTAAACGTCAGCGGAATTCCGAGAACAATGGAAGAGTTCTGAAGCCTTTATAAACTTCAGCAGAATTCCGAGAACAATGGAAGAGTTCCGAAGCATACTTAAACTTCAGCGGAATTCCGAGAACAATGGAAGAGTTCAGAAGCATTTTTAAAAGTCAGCTGAATACCGAGAACAATGGAAGAGTTGTGAAGCATTTTTAAGCATCAGCGGAATTCCGAGAACAAGGGAAGAGTTCCGAAGCATTTTTAAACGTCAGCAGAATTCCGAGAACAATGGAAGAGTTGTGAAGCATTTTTAAACGTCAGCGGAATTCCAGAACAATGGAAGAGTTCCGATGCATTTTTAAATGTCAGCGGAATTCCGAGAACAATGGAAGAGTTCCGAAGCATTTTTAAACGTCAGCGGAATTCCGAGAACAATGGAAGAGTTGTGAAGCATTATTAAACGTCAGCGAAATTCCGAGAACAATGGAAGAGTTCCGAAGCATTTTTAAACGTCAGCAGAATTCCGAGAACAATGGAAGAGTTCTGAAGCATTTTTAAATGTCAGCGGAATTCCGAGAACAATGGAAGAGTTCTGAAGACTTTTTAAATGTCAGCGGAATTCCGAGAACAATGGAAGAGTTCTGAAGCCTTTTTAAATGTCAGCGGAATTCCGAGAACAATGGAAGAGTTCCGAAGCATTTTTAAATGTCAGCGGAATTCTGAGAACAATGGAAGAGTTCCAAAGCATTTTTAAACTTCAGCGGAATTCCAAGAACAATGGAAGAGTTCTGAAGCATTTTTAAATGTCAGCGCAATTCCGAGAACAATAGAAGAGATCCGAAGCATTTTTAAACGTCAGCGGAATTCCGAGAACAATGGAAGAGTTCTGAAGCCTTTTTAAATGTCAGCGGAATTCCGAGAACAATGGAAGAGTTCCGAAGCATTTTTAAATGTCAGCGGAATTCTGAGAACAATGGAAGAGTTCCGAAGCATTTTTAAACTTCAGCAGATTCCGAGAACAATGGAAGAGTTCCGAAGCATACTTAAACTTCAGCGGGATTCCGAGAACAATGGAAGAGTTCTGAAGCATTTTTAAAAGTCAGCGGAATACCGAGAACAATGGAAGAGTTGTGAAGCATTTTTAAACGTCAGCGGAATTCCAGAACAATGGAAGAGTTCCGATGCATTTTTAAATGTCAGCGGAATTCCGAGAACAATGGAAGAGTTCCGAAGTATACTTAAACTTCAGCGGAATTCCGAGAACAATGGAAGAGTTCTGAAGCATTTTTAAAAGTTAGCGGAATACCGAGAACAATGGAAGAGTTGTGAAGCATTTTTAAACGTCAGCGGAATTCCAGAACAATGGAAGAGTTCCGATGCATTTTTAAACTTCAGCAGAATTCCGAGAACAATGGAAGAGTTCCGAAGCATTTTTAAAAGTCAGCGGAATTCTGAGAACAATGGAAGAGTTCTGAAGCATTTTTAAAAGTCAGCAGAATTCCGAGAACAATAGAAGGGTACCAAAGCATGTTTAAACTTCAGCGGAATTCTGAGAACAATGGAAGAGTTCCGAAGCATTTTTAAACGTCAGCGGAATTCCGAGAACAATGGAAGAGTTCTGAAGCATTTTTAAACGTCAGCGGAATTTTGAAAACAATGGAAGATTTCCGAAGCATTTTTAAACGTCAGCGGAATTCTGCGAACACTGGAAGAGTTCCGAAGCATTTTTAAAAGTCAGCGGAATTCCGAGAACAATGGAAGAGTTCCGAAGCATTTTTAAACGTCAGCGGAATTCCGAGAACAATGGAAGAGTTGTGAAGCATTATTAAACGTCAGCGAAATTCCGAGAACAATGGAAGAGTTCCGAAGCATTTTTAAACGTCAGCGGAATTCCGAGAACAATGGAAGAGTTCTGAAGCATTTTTAAATGTCAGCGGAATTCCGAGAACAATGGAAGAGTTCTGAAGCCTTTTTAAATGTCAGCGGAATTCCGAGTACAATGGAAGAGTTCTGAAGCCTTTTTAAATGTCAGCGGAATTCCGAGAACAATGGAAGAGTTCCGAAGCATTTTTAAATGTCAGCGGAATTCTGAGAACAATGGAAGAGTTCCAAAGCATTTTTAAACTTCAGCGGAATTCCAAGAACAATGGAAGATTTCTGAAGCATTTTTAAATGTCAGCGGAATTCCGAGAACAATGGAGGAGTTCTGAAGCCTTTTTAAATGTCAGCGGAATTCCGAGAACAATGGAAGAGTTCTGAAGCATTTTTAAATGTCAGCGGAAATCTGAGAACAATGGAAGAGTTCCGAAGCATTTTTAAACTTCAGCAGAATTCCGAGAACAATGGAAGAGTTCCGAAGTATACTTAAACTTCAGCGGAATTCCGAGAACAATGGAAGAGTTCTGAAGCATTTTTAAAAGTTAGCGGAATACCGAGAACAATGGAAGAGTTGTGAAGCATTTTTAAACGTCAGCGGAATTCCAGAACAATGGAAGAGTTCCGATGCATTTTTAAACTTCAGCAGAATTCCGAGAACAATGGAAGAGTTCCGAAGCATTTTTAAAAGTCAGCGGAATTCTGAGAACAATGGAAGAGTTCTGAAGCATTTTTAAAAGTCAGCAGAATTCCGAGAACAATAGAAGGGTACCAAAGCATGTTTAAACTTCAGCGGAATTCTGAGAACAATGGAAGAGTTCCGAAGCATTTTTAAACGTCAGCGGAATTCCGAGAACAATGGAAGAGTTCTGAAGCATTTTTAAACGTCAGCGGAATTTTGAAAACAATGGAAGATTTCCGAAGCATTTTTAAACGTCAGCGGAATTCTGCGAACACTGGAAGAGTTCCGAAGCATTTTTAAAAGTCAGCGGAATTCCGAGAACAATGGAAGAGTTCCGAAGCATTTTTAAACGTCAGCGGAATTCCGAGAACAATGGAAGAGTTGTGAAGCATTATTAAACGTCAGCGAAATTCCGAGAACAATGGAAGAGTTCCGAAGCATTTTTAAACGTCAGCGGAATTCCGAGAACAATGGAAGAGTTCTGAAGCATTTTTAAATGTCAGCGGAATTCCGAGAACAATGGAAGAGTTCTGAAGCCTTTTTAAATGTCAGCGGAATTCCGAGTACAATGGAAGAGTTCTGAAGCCTTTTTAAATGTCAGCGGAATTCCGAGAACAATGGAAGAGTTCCGAAGCATTTTTAAATGTCAGCGGAATTCTGAGAACAATGGAAGAGTTCCAAAGCATTTTTAAACTTCAGCGGAATTCCAAGAACAATGGAAGATTTCTGAAGCATTTTTAAATGTCAGCGGAATTCCGAGAACAATAGAAGAGATCCGAAGCAATTTTAAACGTCAGCGGAATTCCGAGAACAATGGAAGAGTTCTGAAGCCTTTTTAAATGTCAGCGGAATTCCGAGAACAATGGAAGAGTTCCGAAGCATTTTTAAATGTCAGCGGAATTCTGAGAACAATGGAAGAGTTCCGAAGCATTTTTAAACTTCAGCAGATTCCGAGAACAATGGAAGAGTTCCGAAGCATACTTAAACTTCAGCGGGATTCCGAGAACAATGGAAGAGTTCTGAGGCATTTTTAAAAGTCAGCGGAATACCGAGAACAATGGAAGAGTTGTGAAGCATTTTTAAACGTCAGCGGAATTCCAGAACAATGGAAGAGTTCCGATGCATTTTTAAATGTCAGCGGAATTCCGAGAACAATGGAAGAGTTCCGAAGCATTTTTAAACGTCAGCGGAATTCCGAGAACAATGGAAGAGTTGTGAAGCATTTTTAAACGTCAGCGGAATTCCGAGAACAATGGAAGAGTTCCGAAGCATTTTTAAACGTCAGCGGAATTCCGAGAACAATGGAAGAGTTCTGAAGCCTTTATAAACTTCAGCAGAATTCCGAGAACAATGGAAGAGTTCCGAAGCATACTTAAACTTCAGCGGAATTCCGAGAACAATGGAAGAGTTCAGAAGCATTTTTAAAAGTCAGCTGAATACCGAGAACAATGGAAGAGTTGTGAAGCATTTTTAAGCATCAGCGGAATTCCGAGAACAAGGGAAGAGTTCCGAAGCATTTTTAAACGTCAGCAGAATTCCGAGAACAATGGAAGAGTTGTGAAGCATTTTTAAACGTCAGCGGAATTCCAGAACAATGGAAGAGTTCCGATGCATTTTTAAATGTCAGCGGAATTCCGAGAACAATGGAAGAGTTCCGAAGCATTTTTAAACGTCAGCGGAATTCCGAGAACAATGGAAGAGTTGTGAAGCATTATTAAACGTCAGCGAAATTCCGAGAACAATGGAAGAGTTCCGAAGCATTTTTAAACGTCAGCAGAATTCCGAGAACAATGGAAGAGTTCTGAAGCATTTTTAAATGTCAGCGGAATTCCGAGAACAATGGAAGAGTTCTGAAGACTTTTTAAATGTCAGCGGAATTCCGAGAACAATGGAAGAGTTCTGAAGCCTTTTTAAATGTCAGCGGAATTCCGAGAACAATGGAAGAGTTCCGAAGCATTTTTAAATGTCAGCGGAATTCTGAGAACAATGGAAGAGTTCCAAAGCATTTTTAAACTTCAGCGGAATTCCAAGAACAATGGAAGAGTTCTGAAGCATTTTTAAATGTCAGCGCAATTCCGAGAACAATAGAAGAGATCCGAAGCATTTTTAAACGTCAGCGGAATTCCGAGAACAATGGAAGAGTTCTGAAGCCTTTTTAAATGTCAGCGGAATTCCGAGAACAATGGAAGAGTTCCGAAGCATTTTTAAATGTCAGCGGAATTCTGAGAACAATGGAAGAGTTCCGAAGCATTTTTAAACTTCAGCAGATTCCGAGAACAATGGAAGAGTTCCGAAGCATACTTAAACTTCAGCGGGATTCCGAGAACAATGGAAGAGTTCTGAAGCATTTTTAAAAGTCAGCGGAATACCGAGAACAATGGAAGAGTTGTGAAGCATTTTTAAACGTCAGCGGAATTCCAGAACAATGGAAGAGTTCCGATGCATTTTTAAATGTCAGCGGAATTCCGAGAACAATGGAAGAGTTCCGAAGTATACTTAAACTTCAGCGGAATTCCGAGAACAATGGAAGAGTTCTGAAGCATTTTTAAAAGTTAGCGGAATACCGAGAACAATGGAAGAGTTGTGAAGCATTTTTAAACGTCAGCGGAATTCCAGAACAATGGAAGAGTTCCGATGCATTTTTAAACTTCAGCAGAATTCCGAGAACAATGGAAGAGTTCCGAAGCATTTTTAAAAGTCAGCGGAATTCTGAGAACAATGGAAGAGTTCTGAAGCATTTTTAAAAGTCAGCAGAATTCCGAGAACAATAGAAGGGTACCAAAGCATGTTTAAACTTCAGCGGAATTCTGAGAACAATGGAAGAGTTCCGAAGCATTTTTAAACGTCAGCGGAATTCCGAGAACAATGGAAGAGTTCTGAAGCATTTTTAAACGTCAGCGGAATTTTGAAAACAATGGAAGATTTCCGAAGCATTTTTAAACGTCAGCGGAATTCTGCGAACACTGGAAGAGTTCCGAAGCATTTTTAAAAGTCAGCGGAATTCCGAGAACAATGGAAGAGTTCCGAAGCATTTTTAAACGTCAGCGGAATTCCGAGAACAATGGAAGAGTTGTGAAGCATTATTAAACGTCAGCGAAATTCCGAGAACAATGGAAGAGTTCCGAAGCATTTTTAAACGTCAGCGGAATTCCGAGAACAATGGAAGAGTTCTGAAGCATTTTTAAATGTCAGCGGAATTCCGAGAACAATGGAAGAGTTCTGAAGCCTTTTTAAATGTCAGCGGAATTCCGAGTACAATGGAAGAGTTCTGAAGCCTTTTTAAATGTCAGCGGAATTCCGAGAACAATGGAAGAGTTCCGAAGCATTTTTAAATGTCAGCGGAATTCTGAGAACAATGGAAGAGTTCCAAAGCATTTTTAAACTTCAGCGGAATTCCAAGAACAATGGAAGATTTCTGAAGCATTTTTAAATGTCAGCGGAATTCCGAGAACAATAGAAGAGATCCGAAGCAATTTTAAACGTCAGCGGAATTCCGAGAACAATGGAAGAGTTCTGAAGCCTTTTTAAATGTCAGCGGAATTCCGAGAACAATGGAAGAGTTCCGAAGCATTTTTAAATGTCAGCGGAATTCTGAGAACAATGGAAGAGTTCCGAAGCATTTTTAAACTTCAGCAGATTCCGAGAACAATGGAAGAGTTCCGAAGCATACTTAAACTTCAGCGGGATTCCGAGAACAATGGAAGAGTTCTGAGGCATTTTTAAAAGTCAGCGGAATACCGAGAACAATGGAAGAGTTGTGAAGCATTTTTAAACGTCAGCGGAATTCCAGAACAATGGAAGAGTTCCGATGCATTTTTAAATGTCAGCGGAATTCCGAGAACAATGGAAGAGTTCCGAAGCATTTTTAAACGTCAGCGGAATTCCGAGAACAATGGAAGAGTTGTGAAGCATTTTTAAACGTCAGCGGAATTCCGAGAACAATGGAAGAGTTCCGAAGCATTTTTAAACGTCAGCGGAATTCCGAGAACAATGGAAGAGTTCTGAAGCCTTTATAAATGTCAGCGGAATTCCGAGAACAATGGAAGAGTTCCGAGGCATTTTTAAATGTCAGCAGAATTCTGAGAACAATGGAAGAGTTCCGAAGCATTTTTAAACTTCAGCAGAATTCCGAGAACAATGGAAGAGTTCCGAAGCATACTTAAACTTCAGCGGAATTCCGAGAACAATGGAAGAGTTCAGAAGCATTTTTAAAAGTCAGCTGAATACCGAGAACAATGGAAGAGTTGTGAAGCATTTTTAAGCATCAGCGGAATTCCGAGAACAAGGGAAGAGTTCCGAAGCATTTTTAAACGTCAGCAGAATTCCGAGAACAATGGAAGAGTTGTGAAGCATTTTTAAACGTCAGCGGAATTCCAGAACAATGGAAGAGTTCCGATGCATTTTTAAATGTCAGCGGAATTCCGAGAACAATGGAAGAGTTCCGAAGCATTTTTAAACGTCAGCGGAATTCCGAGAACAATGGAAGAGTTGTGAAGCATTATTAAACGTCAGCGAAATTCCGAGAACAATGGAAGAGTTCCGAAGCATTTTTAAACGTCAGCAGAATTCCGAGAACAATGGAAGAGTTCTGAAGCATTTTTAAATGTCAGCGGAATTCCGAGAACAATGGAAGAGTTCTGAAGACTTTTTAAATGTCAGCGGAATTCCGAGAACAATGGAAGAGTTCTGAAGCCTTTTTAAATGTCAGCGGAATTCCGAGAACAATGGAAGAGTTCCGAAGCATTTTTAAATGTCAGCGGAATTCTGAGAACAATGGAAGAGTTCCAAAGCATTTTTAAACTTCAGCGGAATTCCAAGAACAATGGAAGAGTTCTGAAGCATTTTTAAATGTCAGCGCAATTCCGAGAACAATAGAAGAGATCCGAAGCATTTTTAAACGTCAGCGGAATTCCGAGAACAATGGAAGAGTTCTGAAGCCTTTTTAAATGTCAGCGGAATTCCGAGAACAATGGAAGAGTTCCGAAGCATTTTTAAATGTCAGCGGAATTCTGAGAACAATGGAAGAGTTCCGAAGCATTTTTAAACTTCAGCAGATTCCGAGAACAATGGAAGAGTTCCGAAGCATACTTAAACTTCAGCGGGATTCCGAGAACAATGGAAGAGTTCTGAAGCATTTTTAAAAGTCAGCGGAATACCGAGAACAATGGAAGAGTTGTGAAGCATTTTTAAACGTCAGCGGAATTCCAGAACAATGGAAGAGTTCCGATGCATTTTTAAATGTCAGCGGAATTCCGAGAACAATGGAAGAGTTCCGAAGCATTTTTAAACGTCAGCGGAATTCCGAGAACAATGGAAGAGTTGTGAAGCATTTTTAAACGTCAGCGGAATTCCGAGAACAATGGAAGAGTTCCGAAGCATTTTTAAACGTCAGCGGAATTCCGAGAACAATGGAAGAGTTCTGAAGCCTTTATAAATGTCAGCGGAATTCCGAGAACAATGGAAGAGTTCCGAGGCATTTTTAAATGTCAGCAGAATTCTGAGAACAATGGAAGAGTTCCGAAGCATTTTTAAACTTCAGCAGAATTCCGAGAACAATGGAAGAGTTCCGAAGCATACTTAAACTTCAGCGGAATTCCGAGAACAATGGAAGAGTTCAAAAGCATTTTTAAAAGTCAGCTGAATACCGAGAACAATGGAAGAGTTGTGAAGCATTTTTAAGCATCAGCGGAATTCCGAGAACAAGGGAAGAGTTCCGAAGCATTTTTAAACGTCAGCAGAATTCCGAGAACAATGGAAGAGTTCTGAAGCCTTTTTAAATGTCAGCGGAATTCCGAAAACAATGGAAGAGTTCTGAAGCCTTTTTAAATGTCAGCGGAATTCCGAGAACAATGGAAGAGTTCCGAAGCATTTTTAAATGTCAGCGGAATTCTGAGAACAATGGAAGAGTTCCGAAGCATTTTTAAACTTCAGCGGAATTCCGAGAACAATGGAAGAGTTCTGAAGCATTTTTAAATGTCAGCGGAATTCCGAGAACAATAGAAGAGATCCGAAGCATTTTTAAACATCAGCGGAATTCCGAGAACAATGGAAGAGTTGTGAAGCATTTTTAAACGTCAGCGGAATTCCGAAAACAATGGAAGAGTTCCGAAGCATTTTTAAACGTCAGCGGAATTCCGAGAACAATGGAGGAGTTCTGAAGCCTTTTTAAATGTCAGCGGAATTCCGAGAACAATGGAAGAGTTCTGAAGCATTTTTAAATGTCAGCGGAAATCTGAGAACAATGGAAGAGTTCCGAAGCATTTTTAAACTTCAGCAGAATTCCGAGAACAATGGAAGAGTTCCGAAGTATACTTAAACTTCAGCGGAATTCCGAGAACAATGGAAGAGTTCTGAAGCATTTTTAAAAGTTAGCGGAATACCGAGAACAATGGAAGAGTTGTGAAGCATTTTTAAACGTCAGCGGAATTCCAGAACAATGGAAGAGTTCCGATGCATTTTTAAACTTCAGCAGAATTCCGAGAACAATGGAAGAGTTCCGAAGCATTTTTAAAAGTCAGCGGAATTCTGAGAACAATGGAAGAGTTCTGAAGCATTTTTAAAAGTCAGCAGAATTCCGAGAACAATAGAAGGGTACCAAAGCATGTTTAAACTTCAGCGGAATTCTGAGAACAATGGAAGAGTTCCGAAGCATTTTTAAACGTCAGCGGAATTCCGAGAACAATGGAAGAGTTCTGAAGCATTTTTAAACGTCAGCGGAATTTTGAAAACAATGGAAGATTTCCGAAGCATTTTTAAACGTCAGCGGAATTCTGCGAACACTGGAAGAGTTCCGAAGCATTTTTAAAAGTCAGCGGAATTCCGAGAACAATGGAAGAGTTGTGAAGCATTTTTAAGCGTCAGCGGAATTCCGAGAACAATGGAAAAATTCCGAAGCATTTTTAAACTTCAAAACTTCAGCGGAATTCCGAGAACAATGGAAGAGTTCCGAAGCATTTTTAAAAGTCAGCGGAATTCCGAGAACAATGGAAGAGTTCCGAAGCATTTTTAAAAGTCAGCAGAATTCCGAGAACAATAGAAGGGTACCAAAGCATGTTTAAACTTCAGCGGAATTCTGAGAACAATGTAAGCGTTCCGAAGCATTTTTAAACTTCACTGCAATTCCGAGAACAATGGAAGAGTTCCGAAGCATTTTTAAACGTCAGCGGAATTCTGCAAACACTGGAAGAGTTCCGAAGCATTTTTAAACTTCAGCGGAATTTGGAGAACAATCGAAGAGTTCCGAAGCAATTTTAAAAGTCAGCGGAATTCCGAGAACAATGGAAGAGTTGTGAAGCATTTTTAAACGTCAGTGGAATTCCAAGAACAAAGGAAGAGTTCCGAAGCATTTTTAAACTTCAGCAGAATTCCGAGAACAATGGAAGAGTTCCGAAGCATACTTAAACTTAAGCGGAATTCCGAGAACAATGGAAGAGTTCAGAAGCATTTTTAAAAGTCAGCGGAATTCCGAGAACAATGGAAGAGTTCCGAAGCATTTTTAAAAGTCAGCTGAATTCCGAGAACAATGGAAGAGTTCCGAAGCATTTTTAAAAGTCAGCACAATTCCGAGAACAATAGAAGGGTACCAAAGCATGTTTAAACTTCAGCGGAATTCTGAGAACAATGGAAGAGTTCCGAAGCATTTTTAAACGTCAGCGGAATTCCGAGAACAATGGAAGAGTTCTGAAGCATTTTTAAACGTCAGCGGAATTTTGAAAACAATGGAAGATTTCCGAAGCATTTTTAAACGTCATCGAAATTCTGCGAACACTGGAAGAGTTCCGAAGCATTTTTAAACTTCAGCGGAATTTGGAGAACAATCGAAGAGTTCCGAAGCATTTTTAAAAGTCAGCGGAATTCCGAGAACAATGGAAGAGTTCCGAAGCATTTTTAAATGTCAGCGGAATTCTGAGAACAATGGAAGAGTTCCGAAGCATTTTTAAACTTCAGCAGAATTCCGAGAACAATGGAAGAGTTCCGAAGCATACTTAAACTTCAGCGGAATTCCGAGAACAATGGAAGAGTTCTGAAGCATTTTTAAACGTCAGCGGAATTCCGAGAACAATGGAAGATTTCCGAAGCATTTTTAAACGTCAGCGGAATTCCGAAAACAATGGAAGAGTTTTGAATCCTTTATAAATGTCAGCAGAATTCCGAGAACAATGGAAGAGTTCCGAAGCATTTTTAAATGTCATCGTAATTCTGAGAACAATGGAAGAGTTCCGAAGCATTTTTAAACTTCAGCAGAATTCCGAGAACAATGGAAGAGTTCCGAAGCATACTTAAACTTCAGCGGAATTCCGAGAACAATGGAAGAGTTCTGAAGCATTTTTAAAAGTCAGCGGAATACCGAGAACAATGGAAGAGTTGTGAAGCATTTTTTAACGTCAGCGGAATTCCAGAACAATGGAAGAGTTACGAAGCATTTTTAAATGTCAGCGGAATTCCGAGAACAATGGAAGAGTTCCAAAACATTTTTAAATGTCAGCAGAATTCCGAGAACAATGGAAGAGTTCCGAAGCAATTTTAAACTACTGCAGAATTCCGAGAACAATGGAAGAGTTCTGAAGCCTTTTTAAATGTCAGCGGAATTCCGAGAACAATGGAAGAGTTCCGAAACATTTTTAAACTTCAGCGGAATTTGGAGAACAATCGAAGAGTTCCGAAGCATTTTTAATAGTCAGCGGAATTCCGAGAACAATGGAAGAGTTGTGAAGCATTTTTAAACGTCAGCGGAATTCCGAGAACAATGGAAGAGTTCCGAAGCATTTTTAAACGTCAGCGGAATTCCGAGAACAATGGAAGAGTTCTGAAGGCTTTTTAAATGTCAGCGGAATTCCAAGAACAATGGAAGAGTTCCGAAGCATTTTTAAATGTCAGCGGAATTCTGAGAACAATGGAAGAGTTCCGAAGCATTTTTAAACTTCAGCAGAAATCCGTGAACAATGGAAGAGTTCCGAAGCATACTTAAACTTCAGCGAATTCCGAGAACAATGGAAGAGTTCTGAAGCATTTTTAAAAGTCAGCGGAATACCGAGAACAATGGAAGAGTTGTGAAGCATTTTTAAACGTCAGCGGAATTCCAGAACAATGGAAGAGTTCCGATGCATTTTTAAATGTCAGCGGAATTCCGAGAACAATGGAAGAGTTCCGAAGCATTTTTAAACGTCAGCGGAATTCCGAGAACAATGGAAGAGTTGTGAAGCATTTTTAAACGTCAGCGGAATTCCGAGAACAATGGAAGAGTTCCGAAGCATTTTTAAACGTCAGCGGAATTCCGAGAACAATGGAAGAGTTCTGAAGCATTTTTAAATGTCAGCGGAATTCCGAGAACAATGGAAGAGTTCTGAAGCCTTTTTAAATGTCAGCGGAATTCCGAGAACAATGGAAGAGTTCTGAAGCCTTTTTAAATGTCAACGGAATTCCGAGAACAATGGAAGAGTTCCGAAGCATTTTTAAATGTCAGCGGAATTCTGAGAACAATGGAAGAGTTCCGAAGCATTTTTAAACTTCAGCGGAATTCCAAGAACAATGGAAGAGTTCTGAAGCATTTTTAAATGTCAGCGGAATTCCGAGAACAATAGAAGAGATCCGAAGCATTTTTAAACGTCAGCGGAATTCCGAGAACAATGGAAGAGTTCTGAAGCCTTTTTAAATGTCAGCGTAATTCCGAGAACAATGGAAGAGTTCCGAAGCATTTTTAAATGTCAGCGGAATTCTGAGAACAATGGAAGAGTTCCGAAGCATTTTTAAACTTCAGCAGATTCCGAGAACAATGGAAGAGTTCCGAAGCATACTTAAACTTCAGCGGGATTCCGAGAACAATGGAAGAGTTCTGAAGCATTTTTAAAAGTCAGCGGAATACCGAGAACAATGGAAGAGTTGTGAAGCATTTTTAAACGTCAGCGGAATTCCAGAACAATGGAAGAGTTCCGATGCATTTTTAAATGTCAGCGGATTTCCGAGAACAATGGAAGAGTTCCGAAGCATTTTTAAACGTCAGCGGAATTCCGAGAACAATGGAAGAGTTGTGAAGCATTTTTAAACGTCAGAGGAATTCCGAGAACAGTGGAAGAGTTCCGAAGCATTTTTAAACGTCAGCGGAATTCCGAGAACAATGGAAGAGTTCTGAAGCCTTTATAAATGTCAGCGGAATTCCGAGAACAATGGAAGAGTTCTGAAGCCTTTTTAAATGTCAGCGGAATTCCGAGAACAATGGAAGAGTTCCGAAGCATTTTTAAATGTCAGCGGAATTCTGAGAACAATGGAAGAGTTCCGAAGCATTTTTAAACTTCAGCGGAATTCCGAGAACAATGGAAGAGTTCTGAAGCCTTTTTAAATGTCAGCGGAATTCCGAGAACAATAGAAGAGATCCGAAGCATTTTTAAACATCAGCGGAATTCCGAGAACAATGGAAGAGTTGTGAAGCATTTTTAAACGTCAGCGGAATTCCAGAACAATGGAAGAGTTCCGATGCATTTTTAAATGTCAGCGGAATTCAGAGAACAATGGAAGAGTTCCGAAGCATTTTTAAACGTCAGCGGAATTCCGAGAACAATGGAAGAGTTGTGAAGCATTTTTAAGCGTCAGCGGAATTCCGAGAACAATGGAAGAGTTCCGAAGCATTTTTAAACGTCAGCGGAATTCCGAGAACAATGGAAGAGTTCTGAAGCATTTTTAAATGTCAGCGGAATTCCGAGAACAATGGAATAGTTCTGAAGCCTTTTTAAATGTCAGCGGAATTCCGAGAACAATGGAAGAGTTCTGAAGCCTTTTTAAATGTCAATGGAATTCCGAGAACAATGGAAGAGTTCCGAAGCATTTTTAAATGTCAGCGGAATTCTGAGAACAATGGAAGAGTTCCGAAGCATTTTTAAACTTCAGCGGAATTCCAAGAACAATGGAAGAGTTCTGAAGCATTTTTAAATGTCAGCGGAATTCCGAGAACAATGGAAGAGTTCTGAAGCATTTTTAAAAGTCAGCAGAATTCCGAGAACAATAGAAGGGTACCAAAGCATGTTTAAACTTCAGCGGAATTCTGAGAACAATGGAAGAGTTCCGAAGCATTTTTAAACTTCAGCAGAATTCCGAGAACAATGGAAGAGTTCCGAAGCAATTTTAAACTACTGCAGAATTCCGAGAACAATGGAAGAGTTCTGAAGCCTTTTTAAATGTCAGCGGAATTCCGAGAACAATGGAAGAGTTCCGAAACATTTTTAAACTTCAGCGGAATTTGGAGAACAATCGAAGAGTTCCGAAGCATTTTTAATAGTCAGCGGAATTCCGAGAACAATGGAAGAGTTGTGAAGCATTTTTAAACGTCAGCGGAATTCCGAGAACAATGGAAGAGTTCCGAAGCATTTTTAAACGTCAGCGGAATTCCGAGAACAATGGAAGAGTTCTGAAGGCTTTTTAAATGTCAGCGGAATTCCGAGAACAATGGAAGAGTTCCGAAGCATTTTTAAATGTCAGCGGAATTCTGAGAAAAATGGAAGAGTTCCAAAGCATTTTTAAACTTCAGCAGAATTCCGAGAACAATGGAAGAGTTCCGAAGCATACTTAAACTTCAGCGGAATTCCGAGAACAATGGAAGAGTTCAGAAGCATTTTTAAAAGTCAGCTGAATACCGAGAACAATGGAAGAGTTGTGAAGCATTTTTAAGCATCAGCGGAATTCCGAGAACAATGGAAGAGTTACGAAGCATTTTTAAACGTCAGCGGAATTCCGAGAACAATGGAAGAGTTCCGAAGCATTTTTAAACGTCAGCGGAATTCCGAGAACAATGAAAGAGTTCTGAAGCCTTTTTAAATGTCAGCGGAATTCCGAGAACAATGGAAGAGTTCTGAAGGCTTTTTAAATGTCAGCGGAATTCCAAGAACAATGGAAGAGTTCCGAAGCATTTTTAAATGTCAGCGGAATTCTGAGAACAATGGAAGAGTTCCGAAGCATTTTTAAACTTCAGCAGAAATCCGTGAACAATGGAAGAGTTCCGAAGCATACTTAAACTTCAGCGAATTCCGAGAACAATGGAAGAGTTCTGAAGCATTTTTAAAAGTCAGCGGAACACCGAGAACAATGGAAGAGTTCCGAAGCATTTTTAAACGTCAGCGGAATTCCGAGAACAATGGAAGAGTTGTGAAGCATTTTTAAACGTCAGCGGAATTCCGAGAACAATGGAAGAGTTCCGAAGCATTTTTAAACGTCAGCGGAATTCCGAGAACAATGGAAGAGTTCTGAAGCATTTTTAAATGTCAGCGGAATTCCGAGAACAATGGAAGAGTTCTGAAGCCTTTTTAAATGTCAGCGGAATTCCGAGAACAATGGAAGAGTTCTGAAGCCTTTTTAAATGTCAGCGGAATTCCGAGAACAATGGAAGAGTTCCGAAGCATTTTTAAATGTCAGCGGAATTCTGAGAACAATGGAAGAGTTCCGAAGCATTTTTAAACTTCAGCGGAATTCCAAGAACAATGGAAGAGTTCTGAAGCATTTTTAAATGTCAGCGGAATTCCGAGAACAATAGAAGAGATCCGAAGCATTTTTAAACGTCAGCGGAATTCCGAGAACAATGGAAGAGTTCTGAAGCCTTTTTAAATGTCAGCGTAATTCCGAGAACAATGGAAGAGTTCCGAAGCATTTTTAAATGTCAGCGGAATTCTGAGAACAATGGAAGAGTTCCGAAGCATTTTTAAACTTCAGCAGATTCCGAGAACAATGGAAGAGTTCCGAAGCATACTTAAACTTCAGCGGGATTCCGAGAACAATGGAAGAGTTCTGAAGCATTTTTAAAAGTCAGCGGAATACCGAGAACAATGGAAGAGTTGTGAAGCATTTTTAAACGTCAGCGGAATTCCAGAACAATGGAAGAGTTCCGATGCATTTTTAAATGTCAGCGGAATTCCGAGAACAATGGAAGAGTTCCGAAGCATTTTTAAACGTCAGCGGAATTCCGAGAACAATGGAAGAGTTGTGAAGCATTTTTAAACGTCAGCGGAATTCCGAGAACAGTGGAAGAGTTCCGAAGCATTTTTAAACGTCAGCGGAATTCCGAGAACAATGGAAGAGTTCTGAAGCCTTTATAAATGTCAGCGGAATTCCGAGAACAATGGAAGAGTTCTGAAGCCTTTTTAAATGTCAGCGGAATTCCGAGAACAATGGAAGAGTTCCGAAGCATTTTTAAATGTCAGCGGAATTCTGAGAACAATGGAAGAGTTCCGAAGCATTTTTAAACTTCAGCGGAATTCCGAGAACAATGGAAGAGTTCTGAAGCCTTTTTAAATGTCAGCGGAATTCCGAGAACAATAGAAGAGATCCGAAGCATTTTTAAACATCAGCGGAATTCCGAGAACAATGGAAGAGTTGTGAAGCATTTTTAAACGTCAGCGGAATTCCAGAACAATGGAAGAGTTCCGATGCATTTTTAAATGTCAGCGGAATTCAGAGAACAATGGAAGAGTTCCGAAGCATTTTTAAACGTCAGCGGAATTCCGAGAACAATGGAAGAGTTGTGAAGCATTTTTAAGCGTCAGCGGAATTCCGAGAACAATGGAAGAGTTCCGAAGCATTTTTAAACGTCAGCGGAATTCCGAGAACAATGGAAGAGTTCTGAAGCATTTTTAAATGTCAGCGGAATTCCGAGAACAATGGAATAGTTCTGAAGCCTTTTTAAATGTCAGCGGAATTCCGAGAACAATGGAAGAGTTCTGAAGCCTTTTTAAATGTCAATGGAATTCCGAGAACAATGGAAGAGTTCCGAAGCATTTTTAAATGTCAGCGGAATTCTGAGAACAATGGAAGAGTTCCGAAGCATTTTTAAACTTCAGCGGAATTCCAAGAACAATGGAAGAGTTCTGAAGCCTTTTTAAATGTCAGCGGAATTCCGAGAACAATGGAAGAGTTCCGAAACATTTTTAAACTTCAGCGGAATTTGGAGAACAATCGAAGAGTTCCGAAGCATTTTTAATAGTCAGCGGAATTCCGAGAACAATGGAAGAGTTGTGAAGCATTTTTAAACGTCAGCGGAATTCCGAGAACAATGGAAGAGTTCCGAAGCATTTTTAAACGTCAGCGGAATTCCGAGAACAATGGAAGAGTTCTGAAGGCTTTTTAAATGTCAGCGGAATTCCGAGAACAATGGAAGAGTTCCGAAGCATTTTTAAATGTCAGCGGAATTCTGAGAAAAATGGAAGAGTTCCAAAGCATTTTTAAACTTCAGCAGAATTCCGAGAACAATGGAAGAGTTCCGAAGCATACTTAAACTTCAGCGGAATTCCGAGAACAATGGAAGAGTTCAGAAGCATTTTTAAAAGTCAGCTGAATACCGAGAACAATGGAAGAGTTGTGAAGCATTTTTAAGCATCAGCGGAATTCCGAGAACAATGGAAGAGTTACGAAGCATTTTTAAACGTCAGCGGAATTCCGAGAACAATGGAAGAGTTCCGAAGCATTTTTAAACGTCAGCGGAATTCCGAGAACAATGAAAGAGTTCTGAAGCCTTTTTAAATGTCAGCGGAATTCCGAGAACAATGGAAGAGTTCTGAAGGCTTTTTAAATGTCAGCGGAATTCCAAGAACAATGGAAGAGTTCCGAAGCATTTTTAAATGTCAGCGGAATTCTGAGAACAATGGAAGAGTTCCGAAGCATTTTTAAACTTCAGCAGAAATCCGTGAACAATGGAAGAGTTCCGAAGCATACTTAAACTTCAGCGAATTCCGAGAACAATGGAAGAGTTCTGAAGCATTTTTAAAAGTCAGCGGAATACCGAGAACAATGGAAGAGTTCCGAAGCATTTTTAAACGTCAGCGGAATTCCGAGAACAATGGAAGAGTTGTGAAGCATTTTTAAACGTCAGCGGAATTCCGAGAACAATGGAAGAGTTCCGAAGCATTTTTAAACGTCAGCGGAATTCCGAGAACAATGGAAGAGTTCTGAAGCATTTTTAAATGTCAGCGGAATTCCGAGAACAATGGAAGAGTTCTGAAGCCTTTTTAAATGTCAGCGGAATTCCGAGAACAATGGAAGAGTTCTGAAGCCTTTTTAAATGTCAGCGGAATTCCGAGAACAATGGAAGAGTTCCGAAGCATTTTTAAATGTCAGCGGAATTCTGAGAACAATGGAAGAGTTCCGAAGCATTTTTAAACTTCAGCGGAATTCCAAGAACAATGGAAGAGTTCTGAAGCATTTTTAAATGTCAGCGGAATTCCGAGAACAATAGAAGAGATCCGAAGCATTTTTAAACGTCAGCGGAATTCCGAGAACAATGGAAGAGTTCTGAAGCCTTTTTAAATGTCAGCGTAATTCCGAGAACAATGGAAGAGTTCCGAAGCATTTTTAAATGTCAGCGGAATTCTGAGAACAATGGAAGAGTTCCGAAGCATTTTTAAACTTCAGCAGATT
This sequence comes from Phyllobates terribilis, assembly GCF_046119375.1. Lineage (NCBI taxonomy): Eukaryota > Metazoa > Chordata > Amphibia > Anura > Dendrobatidae > Phyllobates > Phyllobates terribilis. The sequence continues at coordinate 4,597,256 of NW_027362788.1, read as the reverse complement.
CCGAGAACAATGGAAGAGTTCCGAAGCATACTTAAACTTCAGCGGGATTCCGAGAACAATGGAAGAGTTCTGAAGCATTTTTAAAAGTCAGCGGAATACCGAGAACAATGGAAGAGTTGTGAAGCATTTTTAAACGTCAGCGGAATTCCAGAACAATGGAAGAGTTCCGATGCATTTTTAAATGTCAGCGGAATTCCGAGAACAATGGAAGAGTTCCGAAGCATTTTTAAACGTCAGCGGAATTCCGAGAACAATGGAAGAGTTGTGAAGCATTTTTAAACGTCAGCGGAATTCCGAGAACAGTGGAAGAGTTCCGAAGCATTTTTAAACGTCAGCGGAATTCCGAGAACAATGGAAGAGTTCTGAAGCCTTTATAAATGTCAGCGGAATTCCGAGAACAATGGAAGAGTTCTGAAGCCTTTTTAAATGTCAGCGGAATTCCGAGAACAATGGAAGAGTTCCGAAGCATTTTTAAATGTCAGCGGAATTCTGAGAACAATGGAAGAGTTCCGAAACATTTTTAAACTTCAGCGGAATTCCGAGAACAATGGAAGAGTTCTGAAGCCTTTTTAAATGTCAGCGGAATTCCGAGAACAATAGAAGAGATCCGAAGCATTTTTAAACATCAGCGGAATTCCGAGAACAATGGAAGAGTTGTGAAGCATTTTTAAACGTCAGCGGAATTCCAGAACAATGGAAGAGTTCCGATGCATTTTTAAATGTCAGCGGAATTCAGAGAACAATGGAAGAGTTCCGAAGCATTTTTAAACGTCAGCGGAATTCCGAGAACAATGGAAGAGTTGTGAAGCATTTTTAAGCGTCAGCGGAATTCCGAGAACAATGGAAGAGTTCCGAAGCATTTTTAAACGTCAGCGGAATTCCGAGAACAATGGAAGAGTTCTGAAGCATTTTTAAATGTCAGCGGAATTCCGAGAACAATGGAATAGTTCTGAAGCCTTTTTAAATGTCAGCGGAATTCCGAGAACAATGGAAGAGTTCTGAAGCCTTTTTAAATGTCAATGGAATTCCGAGAACAATGGAAGAGTTCCGAAGCATTTTTAAATGTCAGCGGAATTCTGAGAACAATGGAAGAGTTCCGAAGCATTTTTAAACTTCAGCGGAATTCCAAGAACAATGGAAGAGTTCTGAAGCATTTTTAAATGTCAGCGGAATTCCGAGAACAATGGAAGAGTTCTGAAGCATTTTTAAAAGTCAGCAGAATTCCGAGAACAATAGAAGGGTACCAAAGCATGTTTAAACTTCAGCGGAATTCTGAGAACAATGGAAGAGTTCCGAAGCATTTTTAAACGTCAGCGGAATTCCGAGAACAATGGAAGAGTTCTGAAGGATTTTTAAACGTCAGCGGAATTTTGAAAACAATGGAAGATTTCCGAAGCATTTTTAAACGTCAGCGGAATTCTGCGAACACTGGAAGAGTTCCGAAGCATTTTTAAAAGTCAGCGGAATTCCGAGAACAATGGAAGAGTTGTGAAGCATTTTTAAGCGTCAGCGGAATTCCGAGAACAATGGAAAAATTCCGAAGCATTTTTAAACTTCAAAACTTCAGCGGAATTCCGAGAACAATGGAAGAGTTCCGAAGCATTTTTAAAAGTCAGCGGAATTCCGAGAACAATGGAAGAGTTCCGAAGCATTTTTAAAAGTCAGCAGAATTCCGAGAACAATAGAAGGGTACCAAAGCATGTTTAAACTTCAGCGGAATTCTGAGAACAATGTAAGCGTTCCGAAGCATTTTTAAACTTCACTGCAATTCCGAGAACAATGGAAGAGTTCCGAAGCATTTTTAAACGTCAGCGGAATTCCGAGAACAATGGAAGAGTTCTGAAGCATTTTTAAACGTCAGCGGATTTTGAAAACAATGGAAGATTTCCGAAGCATTTTTAAACGTCAGCGGAATTCTGCAAACACTGGAAGAGTTCCGAAGCATTTTTAAACTTCAGCGGAATTTGGAGAACAATCGAAGAGTTCCGAAGCAATTTTAAAAGTCAGCGGAATTCCGAGAACAATGGAAGAGTTGTGAAGCATTTTTAAACGTCAGTGGAATTCCAAGAACAAAGGAAGAGTTCCGAAGCATTTTTAAACTTCAGCAGAATTCCGAGAACAATGGAAGAGTTCCGAAGCATACTTAAACTTCAGCGGAATTCCGAGAACAATGAAAGAGTTCAGAAGCATTTTTAAAAGTCAGCGGAATTCCGAGAACAATGGAAGAGTTCCGAAGCATTTTTAAAAGTCAGCGGAATTCCGAGAACAATGGAAGAGTTCCGAAGCATTTTTAAAAGTCAGCACAATTCCGAGAACAATAGAAGGGTACCAAAGCATGTTTAAACTTCAGCGGAATTCTGAGAACAATGGAAGAGTTCCGAAGCATTTTTAAACGTCAGCGGAATTCCGAGAACAATGGAAGAGTTCTGAAGCATTTTTAAACGTCAGCGGAATTTTGAAAACAATGGAAGATTTCCGAAGCATTTTTAAACGTCAGCGAAATTCTGCGAACACTGGAAGAGTTCCGAAGCATTTTTAAACTTCAGCGGAATTTGGAGAACAATCGAAGAGTTCCGAAGCATTTTTAAAAGTCAGCGGAATTCCGAGAACAATGGAAGAGTTCCGAAGCATTTTTAAATGTCAGCGGAATTCTGAGAACAATGGAAGAGTTCCGAAGCATTTTTAAATGTCAGCGGAATTCCGAGAACAATGGAAGAGTTCCAAAACATTTTTAAATGTCAGCAGAATTCCGAGAACAATGGAAGAGTTCCGAAGCAATTTTAAACTACTGCAGAATTCCGAGAACAATGGAAGAGTTCTGAAGCCTTTTTAAATGTCAGCGGAATTCCGAGAACAATGGAAGAGTTCCGAAACATTTTTAAACTTCAGCGGAATTTGGAGAACAATCGAAGAGTTCCGAAGCATTTTTAATAGTCAGCGGAATTCCGAGAACAATGGAAGAGTTGTGAAGCATTTTTAAACGTCAGCGGAATTCCGAGAACAATGGAAGAGTTCCGAAGCATTTTTAAACGTCAGCGGAATTCCGAGAACAATGGAAGAGTTCTGAAGGCTTTTTAAATGTCAGCGGAATTCCGAGAACAATGGAAGAGTTCCGAAGCATTTTTAAATGTCAGCGGAATTCTGAGAAAAATGGAAGAGTTCCAAAGCATTTTTAAACTTCAGCAGAATTCCGAGAACAATGGAAGAGTTCCGAAGCATACTTAAACTTCAGCGGAATTCCGAGAACAATGGAAGAGTTCAGAAGCATTTTTAAAAGTCAGCTGAATACCGAGAACAATGGAAGAGTTGTGAAGCATTTTTAAGCATCAGCGGAATTCCGAGAACAATGGAAGAGTTCCGAAGCATTTTTAAACGTCAGCGGAATTCCGAGAACAATGGAAGAGTTCCGAAGCATTTTTAAACGTCAGCGGAATTCCGAGAACAATGAAAGAGTTCTGAAGCCTTTTTAAATGTCAGCGGAATTCCGAGAACAATGGAAGAGTTCTGAAGGCTTTTTAAATGTCAGCGGAATTCCAAGAACAATGGAAGAGTTCCGAAGCATTTTTAAATGTCAGCGGAATTCTGAGAACAATGGAAGAGTTCCGAAGCATTTTTAAACTTCAGCAGAAATCCGTGAACAATGGAAGAGTTCCGAAGCATACTTAAACTTCAGCGAATTCCGAGAACAATGGAAGAGTTCTGAAGCATTTTTAAAAGTCAGCGGAATACCGAGAACAATGGAAGAGTTGTGAAGCATTTTTAAACGTCAGCGGAATTCCAGAACAATGGAAGAGTTCCGATGCATTTTTAAATGTCAGCGGAATTCCGAGAACAATGGAAGAGTTCCGAAGCATTTTTAAACGTCAGCGGAATTCCGAGAACAATGGAAGAGTTGTGAAGCATTTTTAAACGTCAGCGGAATTCCGAGAACAATGGAAGAGTTCCGAAGCATTTTTAAACGTCAGCGGAATTCCGAGAACAATGGAAGAGTTCTGAAGCATTTTTAAATGTCAGCGGAATTCCGAGAACAATGGAAGAGTTCTGAAGCCTTTTTAAATGTCAGCGGAATTCCGAGAACAATGGAAGAGTTCTGAAGCCTTTTTAAATGTCAGCGGAATTCCGAGAACAATGGAAGAGTTCCGAAGCATTTTTAAATGTCAGCGGAATTCTGAGAACAATGGAAGAGTTCCGAAGCATTTTTAAACTTCAGCGGAATTCCAAGAACAATGGAAGAGTTCTGAAGCATTTTTAAATGTCAGCGGAATTCCGAGAACAATAGAAGAGATCCGAAGCATTTTTAAACGTCAGCGGAATTCCGAGAACAATGGAAGAGTTCTGAAGCCTTTTTAAATGTCAGCGTAATTCCGAGAACAATGGAAGAGTTCCGAAGCATTTTTAAATGTCAGCGGAATTCTGAGAACAATGGAAGAGTTCCGAAGCATTTTTAAACTTCAGCAGATTCCGAGAACAATGGAAGAGTTCCGAAGCATACTTAAACTTCAGCGGGATTCCGAGAACAATGGAAGAGTTCTGAAGCATTTTTAAAAGTCAGCGGAATACCGAGAACAATGGAAGAGTTGTGAAGCATTTTTAAACGTCAGCGGAATTCCAGAACAATGGAAGAGTTCCGATGCATTTTTAAATGTCAGCGGAATTCCGAGAACAATGGAAGAGTTCCGAAGCATTTTTAAACGTCAGCGGAATTCCGAGAACAATGGAAGAGTTGTGAAGCATTTTTAAACGTCAGCGGAATTCCGAGAACAGTGGAAGAGTTCCGAAGCATTTTTAAACGTCAGCGGAATTCCGAGAACAATGGAAGAGTTCTGAAGCCTTTATAAATGTCAGCGGAATTCCGAGAACAATGGAAGAGTTCTGAAGCCTTTTTAAATGTCAGCGGAATTCCGAGAACAATGGAAGAGTTCCGAAGCATTTTTAAATGTCAGCGGAATTCTGAGAACAATGGAAGAGTTCCGAAGCATTTTTAAACTTCAGCGGAATTCCGAGAACAATGGAAGAGTTCTGAAGCCTTTTTAAATGTCAGCGGAATTCCGAGAACAATAGAAGAGATCCGAAGCATTTTTAAACATCAGCGGAATTCCGAGAACAATGGAAGAGTTGTGAAGCATTTTTAAACGTCAGCGGAATTCCAGAACAATGGAAGAGTTCCGATGCATTTTTAAATGTCAGCGGAATTCAGAGAACAATGGAAGAGTTCCGAAGCATTTTTAAACGTCAGCGGAATTCCGAGAACAATGGAAGAGTTGTGAAGCATTTTTAAGCGTCAGCGGAATTCCGAGAACAATGGAAGAGTTCCGAAGCATTTTTAAACGTCAGCGGAATTCCGAGAACAATGGAAGAGTTCTGAAGCATTTTTAAATGTCAGCGGAATTCCGAGAACAATGGAATAGTTCTGAAGCCTTTTTAAATGTCAGCGGAATTCCGAGAACAATGGAAGAGTTCTGAAGCCTTTTTAAATGTCAATGGAATTCCGAGAACAATGGAAGAGTTCCGAAGCATTTTTAAATGTCAGCGGAATTCTGAGAACAATGGAAGAGTTCCGAAGCATTTTTAAACTTCAGCGGAATTCCAAGAACAATGGAAGAGTTCTGAAGCATTTTTAAATGTCAGCGGAATTCCGAGAACAATGGAAGAGTTCTGAAGCATTTTTAAAAGTCAGCAGAATTCCGAGAACAATAGAAGGGTACCAAAGCATGTTTAAACTTCAGCGGAATTCTGAGAACAATGGAAGAGTTCCGAAGCATTTTTAAACGTCAGCGGAATTCCGAGAACAATGGAAGAGTTCTGAAGCATTTTTAAACGTCAGCGGAATTTTGAAAACAATGGAAGATTTCCGAAGCATTTTTAAACGTCAGCGGAATTCTGCGAACACTGGAAGAGTTCCGAAGCATTTTTAAAAGTCAGCGGAATTCCGAGAACAATGGAAGAGTTGTGAAGCATTTTTAAGCGTCAGCGGAATTCCGAGAACAATGGAAAAATTCCGAAGCATTTTTAAACTTCAAAACTTCAGCGGAATTCCAAGAACAATGGAAGAGTTCCGAAGCATTTTTAAAAGTCAGCGGAATTCCGAGAACAATGGAAGAGTTCCGAAGCATTTTTAAAAGTCAGCAGAATTCCGAGAACAATAGAAGGGTACCAAAGCATGTTTAAACTTCAGCGGAATTCTGAGAACAATGTAAGCGTTCCGAAGCATTTTTAAACTTCACTGCAATTCCGAGAACAATGGAAGAGTTCCGAAGCATTTTTAAACGTCAGCGGAATTCCGAGAACAATGGAAGAGTTCTGAAGCATTTTTAAACGTCAGCGGATTTTGAAAACAATGGAAGATTTCCGAAGCATTTTTAAACGTCAGCGGAATTCTGCAAACACTGGAAGAGTTCCGAAGCATTTTTAAACTTCAGCGGAATTTGGAGAACAATCGAAGAGTTCCGAAGCAATTTTAAAAGTCAGCGGAATTCCGAGAACAATGGAAGAGTTGTGAAGCATTTTTAAACGTCAGTGGAATTCCAAGAACAAAGGAAGAGTTCCGAAGCATTTTTAAACTTCAGCAGAATTCCGAGAACAATGGAAGAGTTCCGAAGCATACTTAAACTTCAGCGGAATTCCGAGAACAATGGAAGAGTTCCGAAGCATTTTTAAAAGTCAGCACAATTCCGAGAACAATAGAAGGGTACCAAAGCATGTTTAAACTTCAGCGGAATTCTGAGAACAATGGAAGAGTTCCGAAGCATTTTTAAACGTCAGCGGAATTCCGAGAACAATGGAAGAGTTCTGAAGCATTTTTAAACGTCAGCGGAATTTTGAAAACAATGGAAGATTTCCGAAGCATTTTTAAACGTCAGCGAAATTCTGCGAACACTGGAAGAGTTCCGAAGCATTTTTAAACTTCAGCGGAATTTGGAGAACAATCGAAGAGTTCCGAAGCATTTTTAAAAGTCAGCGGAATTCCGAGAACAATGGAAGAGTTCCGAAGCATTTTTAAATGTCAGCGGAATTCTGAGAACAATGGAAGAGTTCCGAAGCATTTTTAAACTTCAGCAGAATTCCGAGAACAATGGAAGAGTTCCGAAGCATACTTAAACTTCAGCGGAATTCCGAGAACAATGGAAGAGTTCTGAAGCATTTTTAAACGTCAGCGGAATTCCGAGAACAATGGAAGATTTCCGAAGCATTTTTAAACGTCAGCGGAATTCCGAGAACAATGGAAGAGTTCTGAATCCTTTATAAATGTCAGCGTAATTCCGAGAACAATGGAAGAGTTCCGAAGCATTTTTAAATGTCAGCGGAATTCTGAGAACAATGGAAGAGTTCCGAAGCATTTTTAAACTTCAGCAGATTCCGAGAACAATGGAAGAGTTCCGAAGCATACTTAAACTTCAGCGGGATTCCGAGAACAATGGAAGAGTTCCGAAGCATTTTTAAACGTCAGCGGAATTCCGAGAACAATGGAAGAGTTCTGAAGCATTTTTAAATGTCAGCGGAATTCCGAGAACAATGGAAGAGTTCTGAAGCCTTTTTAAATGTCAGCGGAATTCCGAGAACAATGGAAGAGTTCTGAAGCCTTTTTAAATGTCAGCGGAATTCCGAGAACAATGGAAGAGTTCCGAAGCATTTTTAAATGTCAGCGGAATTCTGAGAACAATGGAAGAGTTCCGAAGCATTTTTAAACTTCAGCGGAATTCCAAGAACAATGGAAGAGTTCTGAAGCATTTTTAAATGTCAGCGGAATTCCGAGAACAATAGAAGAGATCCGAAGCATTTTTAAACGTCAGCGGAATTCCGAGAACAATGGAAGAGTTCTGAAGCCTTTTTAAATGTCAGCGTAATTCCGAGAACAATGGAAGAGTTCCGAAGCATTTTTAAATGTCAGCGGAATTCTGAGAACAATGGAAGAGTTCCGAAGCATTTTTAAACTTCAGCAGATTCCGAGAACAATGGAAGAGTTCCGAAGCATACTTAAACTTCAGCGGGATTCCGAGAACAATGGAAGAGTTCTGAAGCATTTTTAAAAGTCAGCGGAATACCGAGAACAATGGAAGAGTTGTGAAGCATTTTTAAACGTCAGCGGAATTCCAGAACAATGGAAGAGTTCCGAAGCATTTTTAAACGTCAGCGGAATTCCGAGAACAATGGAAGAGTTCTGAAGCCTTTATAAATGTCAGCGGAATTCCGAGAACAATGGAAGAGTTCTGAAGCCTTTTTAAATGTCAGCGGAATTCCGAGAACAATGGATGAGTTCCGAAGCATTTTTAAATGTCAGCGGAATTCTGAGAACAATGGAAGAGTTCCGAAGCATTTTTAAACTTCAGCGGAATTCCGAGAACAATGGAAGAGTTCTGAAGCCTTTTTAAATGTCAGCGGAATTCCGAGAACAATAGAAGAGATCCGAAGCATTTTTAAACATCAGCGGAATTCCGAGAACAATGGAAGAGTTGTGAAGCATTTTTAAACGTCAGCGGAATTCCAGAACAATGGAAGAGTTCCGATGCATTTTAAAATGTCAGCGGAATTCAGAGAACAATGGAAGAGTTCCGAAGCATTTTTAAACGTCAGCGGAATTCCGAGAACAATGGAAGAGTTGTGAAGCATTTTTAAGCGTCAGCGGAATTCCGAGAACAATGGAAGAGTTCCGAAGCATTTTTAAACGTCAGCGGAATTCCGAGAACAATGGAAGAGTTCTGAAGCATTTTTAAATGTCAGCGGAATTCCGAGAACAATGGAATCGTTCTGAAGCCTTTTTAAATGTCAGCGGAATTCCGAGAACAATGGAAGAGTTCTGAAGCCTTTTTAAATGTCAATGGAATTCCGAGAACAATGGAAGAGTTCCGAAGCATTTTTAAATGTCAGCGGAATTCTGAGAACAATGGAAGAGTTCCGAAGCATTTTTAAACTTCAGCGGAATTCCAAGAACAATGGAAGAGTTCTGAAGCATTTTTAAATGTCAGCGGAATTCCGAGAACAATGGAAGAGTTCTGAAGCATTTTTAAAAGTCAGCAGAATTCCGAGAACAATAGAAGGGTACCAAAGCATGTTTAAACTTCAGCGGAATTCTGAGAACAATGGAAGAGTTCCGAAGCATTTTTAAACGTCAGCGGAATTCCGAGAACAATGGAAGAGTTCTGAAGCATTTTTAAACGTCAGCGGAATTTTGAAAACAATGGAAGATTTCCGAAGCATTTTTAAACGTCAGCGGAATTCTGCGAACACTGGAAGAGTTCCGAAGCATTTTTAAAAGTCAGCGGAATTCCGAGAACAATGGAAGAGTTGTGAAGCATTTTTAAGCGTCAGCGGAATTCCGAGAACAATGGAAAAATTCCGAAGCATTTTTAAACTTCAAAACTTCAGCGGAATTCCGAGAACAATGGAAGAGTTCCGAAGCATTTTTAAAAGTCAGCGGAATTCCGAGAACAATGGAAGAGTTCCGAAGCATTTTTAAAAGTCAGCAGAATTCCGAGAACAATAGAAGGGTACCAAAGCATGTTTAAACTTCAGCGGAATTCTGAGAACAATGTAAGCGTTCCGAAACATTTTTAAACTTCACTGCAATTCCGAGAACAATGGAAGAGTTCCGAAGCATTTTTAAACGTCAGCGGAATTCCGAGAACAATGGAAGAGTTCTGAAGCATTTTTAAACGTCAGCGGATTTTGAAAACAATGGAAGATTTCCGAAGCATTTTTAAACGTCAGCGGAATTCTGCAAACACTGGAAGAGTTCCGAAGCATTTTTAAACTTCAGCGGAATTTGGAGAACAATCGAAGAGTTCCGAAGCAATTTTAAAAGTCAGCGGAATTCCGAGAACAATGGAAGAGTTGTGAAGCATTTTTAAACGTCAGTGGAATTCCAAGAACAAAGGAAGAGTTCCGAAGCATTTTTAAACTTCAGCAGAATTCCGAGAACAATGGAAGAGTTCCGAAGCATACTTAAACTTCAGCGGAATTCCGAGAACAATGGAAGAGTTCAGAAGCATTTTTAAAAGTCAGCGGAATTCCGAGAACAATGGAAGAGTTCCGAAGCATTTTTAAAAGTCAGCGGAATTCCGAGAACAATGGAAGAGTTCCGAAGCATTTTTAAAAGTCAGCACAATTCCGAGAACAATAGAAGGGTACCAAAGCATGTTTAAACTTCAGCGGAATTCTGAGAACAATGGAAGAGTTCCGAAGCATTTTTAAACGTCAGCGGAATTCCGAGAACAATGGAAGAGTTCTGAAGCATTTTTAAACGTCAGCGGAATTTTGAAAACAATGGAAGATTTCCGAAGCATTTTTAAACGTCAGCGAAATTCTGCGAACACTGGAAGAGTTCCGAAGCATTTTTAAACTTCAGCGGAATTTGGAGAACAATCGAAGAGTTCCGAAGCATTTTTAAAAGTCAGCGGAATTCCGAGAACAATGGAAGAGTTCCGAAGCATTTTTAAATGTCAGCGGAATTCTGAGAACAATGGAAGAGTTCCGAAGCATTTTTAAACTTCAGCAGAATTCCGAGAACAATGGAAGAGTTCCGAAGCATACTTAAACTTCAGCGGAATTCCGAGAACAATGGAAGAGTTCTGAAGCATTTTTAAACGTCAGCGGAATTCCGAGAACAATGGAAGATTTCCGAAGCATTTTTAAACGTCAGCGGAATTCCGAGAACAATGGAAGAGTTCTGAATCCTTTATAAATGTCAGCGTAATTCCGAGAACAATGGAAGAGTTCCGAAGCATTTTTAAATGTCAGCGGAATTCTGAGAACAATGGAAGAGTTCCGAAGCATTTTTAAACTTCAGCAGATTCCGAGAACAATGGAAGAGTTCCGAAGCATACTTAAACTTCAGCGGGATTCCGAGAACAATGGAAGAGTTCTGAAGCATTTTTAAAAGTCAGCGGAATACCGAGAACAATGGAAGAGTTGTGAAGCATTTTTAAACGTCAGCGGAATTCCAGAACAATGGAAGAGTTCAGATGCATTTTTAAATGTCAGCGGAATTCCGAGAACAATGGAAGAGTTCCGAAGCATTTTTAAACGTCAGCGGAATTCCGAGAACAATGGAAGAGTTGTGAAGCATTTTTAAACGTCAGCGGAATTCCGAGAACAGTGGAAGAGTTCCGAAGCATTTTTAAACGTCAGCGGAATTCCGAGAACAATGGAAGAGTTCTGAAGCCTTTATAAATGTCAGCGGAATTCCGAGAACAATGGAAGAGTTCTGAAGCCTTTTTAAATGTCAGCGGAATTCCGAGAACAATGGAAGAGTTCCGAAGCATTTTTAAATGTCAGCGGAATTCTGAGAACAATGGAAGAGTTCCGAAGCATTTTTAAACTTCAGCGGAATTCCGAGAACAATGGAAGAGTTCTGAAGCCTTTTTAAATGTCAGCGGAATTCCGAGAACAATAGAAGAGATCCGAAGCATTTTTAAACATCAGCGGAATTCCGAGAACAATGGAAGAGTTGTGAAGCATTTTTAAACGTCAGCGGAATTCCAGAACAATGGAAGAGTTCCGATGCATTTTTAAATGTCAGCGGAATTCCGAGAACAATGGAAGAGTTCCGAAGCATTTTTAAACGTCAGCGGAATTCCGAGAACAATGGAAGAGTTGTGAAGCATTTTTAAGCGTCAGCGGAATTCCGAGAACAATGGAAGAGTTCCGAAGCATTTTTAAACGTCAGCGGAATTCCGAGAACAATGGAAGAGTTCTGAAGCATTTTTAAATGTCAGCGGAATTCCGAGAACAATGGAATAGTTCTGAAGCCTTTTTAAATGTCAGCGGAATTCCGAGAACAATGGAAGAGTTCTGAAGCCTTTTTAAATGTCAATGGAATTCCGAGAACAATGGAAGAGTTCCGAAGCATTTTTAAATGTCAGCGGAATTCTGAGAACAATGGAAGAGTTCCGAAGCATTTTTAAACTTCAGCGGAATTCCAAGAACAATGGAAGAGTTCTGAAGCATTTTTAAATGTCAGCGGAATTCCGAGAACAATGGAAGAGTTCTGAAGCATTTTTAAAAGTCAGCAGAATTCCGAGAACAATAGAAGGGTACCAAAGCATGTTTAAACTTCAGCGGAATTCTGAGAACAATGGAAGAGTTCCGAAGCATTTTTAAACGTCAGCGGAATTCCGAGAACAATGGAAGAGTTCTGAAGCATTTTTAAACGTCAGCGGAATTTTGAAAACAATGGAAGATTTCCGAAGCATTTTTAAACGTCAGCGGAATTCTGCGAACACTGGAAGAGTTCCGAAGCATTTTTAAAAGTCAGCGGAATTCCGAGAACAATGGAAGAGTTGTGAAGCATTTTTAAGCGTCAGCGGAATTCCGAGAACAATGGAAAAATTCCGAAGCATTTTTAAACTTCAAAACTTCAGCGGAATTCCGAGAACAATGGAAGAGTTCCGATGCATTTTTAAAAGTCAGCGGAATTCCGAGAACAATGGAAGAGTTCCGAAGCATTTTTAAAAGTCAGCAGAATTCCGAGAACAATAGAACGGTACCAAAGCATGTTTAAACTTCAGCGGAATTCTGAGAACAATGTAAGCGTTCCGAAGCATTTTTAAACTTCTCAGCGGAATTCCGAGAACAATGGAAGATTTCCGAAGCATTTTTAAACGTCAGCGAAATTCTGCGAACACTGGAAGAGTTCCGAAGCATTTTTAAACTTCAGCGGAATTTGGAGAACAATCGAAGAGTTCCGAAGCATTTTTAAAAGTCAGCGGAATTCCGAGAACAATGGAAGAGTTCCGAAGCATTTTTAAATGTCAGCGGAATTCTGAGAACAATGGAAGAGTTCCGAAGCATTTTTAAACTTCAGCAGAATTCCGAGAACAATGGAAGAGTTCCGAAGCATACTTAAACTTCAGCGGAATTCCGAGAACAATGGAAGAGTTCTGAAGCATTTTTAAACGTCAGCGGAATTCCGAGAACAATGGAAGATTTCCGAAGCATTTTTAAACGTCAGCGGAATTCCGAAAACAATGGAAGAGTTCTGAATCCTTTATAAATGTCAGCAGAATTCTGAGAACAATGGAAGAGTTCCGAAGCATTTTTAAATGTCATCGTAATTCTGAGAACAATGGAAGAGTTCCGAAGCATTTTTAAACTTCAGCAGAATTCCGAGAACAATGGAAGAGTTCCGAAGCATACTTAAACTTCAGCGGAATTCCGAGAACAATGGAAGAGTTCTGAAGCATTTTTAAAAGTCAGCGGAATACCGAGAACAATGGAAGAGTTGTGAAGCATTTTTTAACGTCAGCGGAATTCCAGAACAATGGAAGAGTTACGAAGCATTTTTAAATGTCAGCGGAATTCCGAGAACAATGGAAGAGTTCCAAAACATTTTTAAATGTCAGCAGAATTCCGAGAACAATGGAAGAGTTCCGAAGCAATTTTAAACTACTGCAGAATTCCGAGAACAATGGAAGAGTTCTGAAGCCTTTTTAAATGTCAGCGGAATTCCGAGAACAATGGAAGAGTTCCGAAACATTTTTAAACTTCAGCGGAATTTGGAGAACAATTGAAGAGTTCCGAAGCATTTTTAATAGTCAGCGGAATTCCGAGAACAATGGAAGAGTTGTGAAGCATTTTTAAACGTCAGCGGAATTCCGAGAACAATGGAAGAGTTCCGAAGCATTTTTAAACGTCAGCGGAATTCCGAGAACAATGGAAGAGTTCTGAAGGCTTTTTAAATGTCAGCGGAATTCCGAGAACAATGGAAGAGTTCCGAAGCATTTTTAAATGTCAGCGGAATTCTGAGAAAAATGGAAGAGTTCCAAAGCATTTTTAAACTTCAGCAGAATTCCGAGAACAATGGAAGAGTTCCGAAGCATACTTAAACTTCAGCGGAATTCCGAGAACAATGGAAGAGTTCAGAAGCATTTTTAAAAGTCAGCTGAATACCGAGAACAATGGAAGAGTTGTGAAGCATTTTTAAGCATCAGCGGAATTCCGAGAACAATGGAAGAGTTCCGAAGCATTTTTAAACGTCAGCGGAATTCCGAGAACAATGGAAGAGTTCCGAAGCATTTTTAAACGTCAGCGGAATTCCGAGAACAATGAAAGAGTTCTGAAGCCTTTTTAAATGTCAGCGGAATTCCGAGAACAATGGAAGAGTTCTGAAGGCTTTTTAAATGTCAGCGGAATTCCAAGAACAATGGAAGAGTTCCGAAGCATTTTTAAATGTCAGCGGAATTCTGAGAACAATGGAAGAGTTCCGAAGCATTTTTAAACTTCAGCAGAAATCCGTGAACAATGGAAGAGTTCCGAAGCATACTTAAACTTCAGCGAATTCCGAGAACAATGGAAGAGTTCTGAAGCATTTTTAAAAGTCAGCGGAATACCGAGAACAATGGAAGAGTTGTGAAGCATTTTTAAACGTCAGCGGAATTCCAGAACAATGGAAGAGTTCCGATGCATTTTTAAATGTCAGCGGAATTCCGAGAACAATGGAAGAGTTCCGAAGCATTTTTAAACGTCAGCGGAATTCCGAGAACAATGGAAGAGTTGTGAAGCATTTTTAAACGTCAGCGGAATTCCGAGAACAATGGAAGAGTTCCGAAGCATTTTTAAACGTCAGCGGAATTCCGAGAACAATGGAAGAGTTCTGAAGCATTTTTAAATGTCAGCGGAATTCCGAGAACAATGGAAGAGTTCTGAAGCCTTTTTAAATGTCAGCGGAATTCCGAGAACAATGGAAGAGTTCTGAAGCCTTTTTAAATGTCAGCGGAATTCCGAGAACAATGGAAGAGTTCCGAAGCATTTTTAAATGTCAGCGGAATTCTGAGAACAATGGAAGAGTTCCGAAGCATTTTTAAACTTCAGCGGAATTCCAAGAACAATGGAAGAGTTCTGAAGCATTTTTAAATGTCAGCGGAATTCCGAGAACAATAGAAGAGATCCGAAGCATTTTTAAACGTCAGCGGAATTCCGAGAACAATGGAAGAGTTCTGAAGCCTTTTTAAATGTCAGCGTAATTCCGAGAACAATGGAAGAGTTCCGAAGCATTTTTAAATGTCAGCGGAATTCTGAGAACAATGGAAGAGTTCCGAAGCATTTTTAAACTTCAGCAGATTCCGAGAACAATGGAAGAGTTCCGAAGCATACTTAAACTTCAGCGGGATTCCGAGAACAATGGAAGAGTTCTGAAGCATTTTTAAAAGTCAGCGGAATACCGAGAACAATGGAAGAGTTGTGAAGCATTTTTAAACGTCAGCGGAATTCCAGAACAATGGAAGAGTTCCGATGCATTTTTAAATGTCAGCGGAATTCCGAGAACAATGGAAGAGTTCCGAAGCATTTTTAAACGTCAGCGGAATTCCGAGAACAATGGAAGAGTTGTGAAGCATTTTTAAACGTCAGCGGAATTCCGAGAACAGTGGAAGAGTTCCGAAGCATTTTTAAACGTCAGCGGAATTCCGAGAACAATGGAAGAGTTCTGAAGCCTTTATAAATGTCAGCGGAATTTCGAGAACAATGGAAGAGTTCTGAAGCCTTTTTAAATGTCAGCGGAATTCCGAGAACAATGGAAGAGTTCCGAAGCATTTTTAAATGTCAGCGGAATTCTGAGAACAATGGAAGAGTTCCGAAGCATTTTTAAACTTCAGCGGAATTCCGAGAACAATGGAAGAGTTCTAAAGCCTTTTTAAATGTCAGCGGAATTCCGAGAACAATAGAAGAGATCCGAAGCATTTTTAAACATCAGCGGAATTCCGAGAACAATGGAAGAGTTGTGAAGCATTTTTAAACGTCAGCGGAATTCCAGAACAATGGAAGAGTTCCGATGCATTTTTAAATGTCAGCGGAATTCCGAGAACAATGGAAGAGTTCCGAAGCATTTTTAAACGTCAGCGGAATTCCGAGAACAATGGAAGAGTTGTGAAGCATTTTTAAGCGTCAGCGGAATTCCGAGAACAATGGAAGAGTTCCGAAGCATTTTTAAACGTCAGCGGAATTCCGAGAACAATGGAAGAGTTCTGAAGCATTTTTAAATGTCAGCGGAATTCCGAGAACAATGGAATAGTTCTGAAGCCTTTTTAAATGTCAGCGGAATTCCGAGAACAATGGAAGAGTTCTGAAGCCTTTTTAAATGTCAATGGAATTCCGAGAACAATGGAAGAGTTCCGAAGCATTTTTAAATGTCAGCGGAATTCTGAGAACAATGGAAGAGTTCCGAAGCATTTTTAAACTTCAGCGGAATTCCAAGAACAATGGAAGAGTTCTGAAGCATTTTTAAATGTCAGCGGAATTCCGAGAACAATAGAAGAGATCCGAAGCATTTTTAAACGTCAGCGGAATTCCGAGAACAATGGAAGAGTTCTGAAGCCTTTTTAAATGTCAGCGGAATTCCGAGAACAATGGAAGAGTTCCGAAGCATTTTTAAATGTCAGCGGAATTCTGAGAACAATGGAAGAGTTCCGAAGCATTTTTAAACTTCAGCAGATTCCGAGAACAATGGAAGAGTTCCGAAGCATACTTAAACTTCAGCGGGATTCCGAGAACAATGGAAGAGTTCTGAAGCATTTTTAAAAGTCAGCGGAATACCGAGAACAATGGAAGAGTTGTGAAGCATTTTTAAACGTCAGCGGAATTCCAGAACAATGGAAGAGTTCCGATGCATTTTTAAATGTCAGCGGAATTCCGAGAACAATGGAAGAGTTCCGAAGCATTTTTAAACGTCAGCGGAATTCCGAGAACAATGGAAGAGTTGTGAAGCATTTTTAAACGTCAGCGGAATTCCGAGAACAATGGAAGAGTTCCGATGCATTTTTAAATGTCAGCGGAATTCCGAGAACAATGGAAGAGTTCCGAAGCATTTTTAAACGTCAGCGGAATTCCGAGAACAATGGAAGAGTTCCGAAGCATTTTTAAACGTCAGCGGAATTCCGAGAACAATGGAAGAGTTCTGAAGCCTTTATAAATGTCAGCGGAATTCCGAGAACAATGGAAGAGTTCCGAGGCATTTTTAAATGTCAGCGGAATTCTGAGAACAATGGAAGAGTTCCGAAGCATTTTTAAACTTCAGCAGAATTCCGAGAACAATGGAAGAGTTCCGAAGCATACTTAAACTTCAGCGGAATTCCGAGAACAATGGAAGAGTTCAGAAGCATTTTTAAAAGTCAGCTGAATACCGAGAACAATGGAAGAGTTGTGAAGCATTTTTAAGCATCAGCGGAATTCCGAGAACAAGGGAAGAGTTCCGAAGCATTTTTAAACGTCAGCAGAATTCCGAGAACAATGGAAGAGTCCTGAAGCCTTTTTAAATGTCAGCGGAATTCCGAAAACAATGGAAGAGTTCTGAAGCCTTTTTAAATGTCAGCGGAATTCCGAGAACAATGGAAGAGTTCCGAAGCATTTTTAAATGTCAGCGGAATTCTGAGAACAATGGAAGAGTTCCGAAGCATTTTTAAACTTCAGCGGAATTCCGAGAACAATGGAAGAGTTCTGAAGCATTTTTAAATGTCAGCGGAATTCCGAGAACAATAGAAGAGATCCGAAGCATTTTTAAACATCAGCGGAATTCCGAGAACAATGGAAGAGTTGTGAAGCAATTTTAAACGTCAGCGGAATTCCGAAAACAATGGAAGAGTTCCGAAGCATTTTTAAACGTCAGCGGAATTCCGAGAACAATGGAGGAGTTCTGAAGCCTTTTTAAATGTCAGCGGAATTCCGAGAACAATGGAAGAGTTCTGAAGCATTTTTAAATGTCACCGGAAATCTGAGAACAATGGAAGAGTTCCGAAGCATTTTTAAACTTCAGCAGAATTCCGAGAACAATGGAAGAGTTCTGAAGCATTTTTAAAAGTTAGCGGAATACCGAGAACAATGGAAGAGTTGTGAAGCATTTTTAAACGTCAGCGGAATTCCAGAACAATGGAAGAGTTCCGATGCATTTTTAAACTTCAGTGGAATTCCGAGAACAATGGAAGAGTTCCGAAGCATTTTTAAAAGTCAGCAGAATTCTGAGAACAATGGAAGAGTTCCGAAGCATTTTTAAAAGTCAGCAGAATTCCGAGAACAATAGAAAGGTACCAAAGCATGTTTAAACTTCAGCGGAATTCTGAGAACAATGGAAGAGTTCCGAAGCATTTTTAAACGTCAGCGGAATTCCGAGAACAATGGAAGAGTTCTGAAGCATTTTTAAACGTCAGCGGATTTTGAAAACAATGGAAGATTTCCGAAGCATTTTTAAACATCAGCGGAATTCTGCAAACACTGGAAGAGTTCCGAAGCATTTTTAAACTTCAGCGGAATTTGGAGAACAATCGAAGAGTTCCGAAGCAATTTTAAAAGTCAGCGGAATTCCGAGAACAATGGAAGAGTTGTGAAGCATTTTTAAACGTCAGTGGAATTCCAAGAACAAAGGAAGAGTTCCGAAGCATTTTTAAACGTCAGCGGAATTCCGAGAACAATGGAAGAGTTCTGAAGGCTTTTTAAATGTCAGCGGAATTCCGAGAACAATGGAGGAGTTCCGAAGCATTTTTAAATGTCAGCGGAATTCTGAGAACAATGGAAGAGTTCCGAAGCATTTTTAAACTTCAGCAGAATTCCGAGAACAATGGAAGAGTTCCGAAGCATACTTAAACTTCAGCGGAATTCCGAGAATAATGGAAGAGTTCAGAAGCATTTTTAAAAGTCAGCGGAATTCCGAGAACAATGGAAGAGTTCTGAAGCCTTTTTAAATGTCAGCGGAATTCCGAGAACAATGGAAGAGTTCTGAAGCCTTTTTAAATGTCAGCGGAATTCCGAGAACAATGGAAGAGTTCCGAAGCATTTTTAAATGTCAGCGGAATTCTGAGAACAATGGAAGAGTTCCGAAGCATTTTTAAACTTCAGCGGAATTCCAAGAACAATGGAAGAGTTCTGAAGCATTTTTAAATGTCAGCGGAATTCCGAGAACAATAGAAGAGATCCGAAGCATTTTTAAACGTCAGCGGAATTCCGAGAACAATGGAAGAGTTCTGAAGCCTTTTTAAATGTCAGCGTAATTCCGAGAACAATGGAAGAGTTCCGAAGCATTTTTAAATGTCAGCGGAATTCTGAGAACAATGGAAGAGTTCCGAAGCATTTTTAAACTTCAGCAGATTCCGAGAACAATGGAAGAGTTCCGAAGCATACTTAAACTTCAGCGGGATTCCGAGAACAATGGAAGAGTTCTGAAGCATTTTTAAAAGTCAGCGGAATACCGAGAACAATGGAAGAGTTGTGAAGCATTTTTAAACGTCAGCGGAATTCCAGAACAATGGAAGAGTTCCGATGCATTTTTAAATGTCAGCGGAATTCCGAGAACAATGGAAGAGTTCCGAAGCATTTTTAAACGTCAGCGGAATTCCGAGAACAATGGAAGAGTTGTGAAGCATTTTTAAACGTCAGCGGAATTCCGAGAACAGTGGAAGAGTTCCGAAGCATTTTTAAACGTCAGCGGAATTCCGAGAACAATGGAAGAGTTCTGAAGCCTTTATAAATGTCAGCGGAATTCCGAGAACAATGGAAGAGTTCTGAAGCCTTTTTAAATGTCAGCGGAATTCCGAGAACAATGGAAGAGTTCCGAAGCATTTTTAAATGTCAGCGGAATTCTGAGAACAATGGAAGAGTTCCGAAGCATTTTTAAACTTCAGCGGAATTCCGAGAACAATGGAAGAGTTCTGAAGCCTTTTTAAATGTCAGCGGAATTCCGAGAACAATAGAAGAGATCCGAAGCATTTTTAAACATCAGCGGAATTCCGAGAACAATGGAAGAGTTGTGAAGCATTTTTAAACGTCAGCGGAATTCCAGAACAATGGAAGAGTTCCGATGCATTTTTAAATGTCAGCGGAATTCCGAGAACAATGGAAGAGTTCCGAAGCATTTTTAAACGTCAGCGGAATTCCGAGAACAATGGAAGAGTTGTGAAGCATTTTTAAGCGTCAGCGGAATTCCGAGAACAATGGAAGAGTTCCGAAGCATTTTTAAACGTCAGCGGAATTCCGAGAACAATGGAAGAGTTCTGAAGCATTTTTAAATGTCAGCGGAATTCCGAGAACAATGGAATAGTTCTGAAGCCTTTTTAAATGTCAGCGGAATTCCGAGAACAATGGAAGAGTTCTGAAGCCTTTTTAAATGTCAATGGAATTCCGAGAACAATGGAAGAGTTCCGAAGCATTTTTAAATGTCAGCGGAATTCTGAGAACAATGGAAGAGTTCCGAAGCATTTTTAAACTTCAGCGGAATTCCAAGAACAATGGAAGAGTTCCGAAGCATTTTTAAACGTCAGCGGAATTCCGAGAACAATGGAAGAGTTCTGAAGCATTTTTAAAAGTCAGCGGAATACCGAGAACAATGGAAGAGTTGTGAAGCATTTTTAAACGTCAGCGGAATTCCAGAACAATGGAAGAGTTCCGATGCATTTTTAAATGTCAGCGGAATTCCGAGAACAATGGAAGAGTTCCGAAGCATTTTTAAACGTCAGCGGAATTCCGAGAACAATGGAAGAGTTCCGAAGCATTTTTAAACGTCAGCGGAATTCCGAGAACAATGGAAGAGTTCTGAAGCCTTTATAAATGTCAGCGGAATTCCGAGAACAATGGAAGAGTTCCGAGGCATTTTTAAATGTCAGCGGAATTCTGAGAACAATGGAAGAGTTCCGAAGCATTTTTAAACTTCAGCAGAATTCCGAGAACAATGGAAGAGTTCCGAAGCATACTTAAACTTCAGCGGAATTCCGAGAACAATGGAAGAGTTCAGAAGCATTTTTAAAAGTCAGCTGAATACCGAGAACAATGGAAGAGTTGTGAAGCATTTTTAAGCATCAGCGGAATTCCGAGAACAAGGGAAGAGTTCCGAAGCATTTTTAAACGTCAGCAGAATTCCGAGAACAATGGAAGAGTCCTGAAGCCTTTTTAAATGTCAGCGGAATTCCGAAAACAATGGAAGAGTTCTGAAGCCTTTTTAAATGTCAGCGGAATTCCGAGAACAATGGAAGAGTTCCGAAGCATTTTTAAATGTCAGCGGAATTCTGAGAACAATGGAAGAGTTCCGAAGCATTTTTAAACTTCAGCGGAATTCCGAGAACAATGGAAGAGTTCTGAAGCATTTTTAAATGTCAGCGGAATTCCGAGAACAATAGAAGAGATCCGAAGCATTTTTAAACATCAGCGGAATTCCGAGAACAATGGAAGAGTTGTGAAGCAATTTTAAACGTCAGCGGAATTCCGAAAACAATGGAAGAGTTCCGAAGCATTTTTAAACGTCAGCGGAATTCCGAGAACAATGGAGGAGTTCTGAAGCCTTTTTAAATGTCAGCGGAATTCCGAGAACAATGGAAGAGTTCTGAAGCATTTTTAAATGTCACCGGAAATCTGAGAACAATGGAAGAGTTCCGAAGCATTTTTAAACTTCAGCAGAATTCCGAGAACAATGGAAGAGTTCTGAAGCATTTTTAAAAGTTAGCGGAATACCGAGAACAATGGAAGAGTTGTGAAGCATTTTTAAACGTCAGCGGAATTCCAGAACAATGGAAGAGTTCCGATGCATTTTTAAACTTCAGTGGAATTCCGAGAACAATGGAAGAGTTCCGAAGCATTTTTAAAAGTCAGCAGAATTCTGAGAACAATGGAAGAGTTCCGAAGCATTTTTAAAAGTCAGCAGAATTCCGAGAACAATAGAAAGGTACCAAAGCATGTTTAAACTTCAGCGGAATTCTGAGAACAATGGAAGAGTTCCGAAGCATTTTTAAACGTCAGCGGAATTCCGAGAACAATGGAAGAGTTCTGAAGCATTTTTAAACGTCAGCGGATTTTGAAAACAATGGAAGATTTCCGAAGCATTTTTAAACATCAGCGGAATTCTGCAAACACTGGAAGAGTTCCGAAGCATTTTTAAACTTCAGCGGAATTTGGAGAACAATCGAAGAGTTCCGAAGCAATTTTAAAAGTCAGCGGAATTCCGAGAACAATGGAAGAGTTGTGAAGCATTTTTAAACGTCAGTGGAATTCCAAGAACAAAGGAAGAGTTCCGAAGCATTTTTAAACGTCAGCGGAATTCCGAGAACAATGGAAGAGTTCTGAAGGCTTTTTAAATGTCAGCGGAATTCCGAGAACAATGGAGGAGTTCCGAAGCATTTTTAAATGTCAGCGGAATTCTGAGAACAATGGAAGAGTTCCGAAGCATTTTTAAACTTCAGCAGAATTCCGAGAACAATGGAAGAGTTCCGAAGCATACTTAAACTTCAGCGGAATTCCGAGAATAATGGAAGAGTTCAGAAGCATTTTTAAAAGTCAGCGGAATTCCGAGAACAATGGAAGAGTTCCGAAGCATTTTTAAAAGTCAGCGGAATTCCGAGAACAATGGAAGAGTTCCGAAGCATTTTTAAAAGTCAGCAGAATTCCGAGAACAATAGAAGGGTACCAAAGCATGTTTAAACTTCAGCGGAATTCTGAGAACAATGGAAGAGTTCCGAAGCATTTTTAAACGTCAGCGGAATTCCGAGAACAATGGAAGAGTTCTGAAGCATTTTTAAACGTCAGCGGAATTTTGAAAACAATGGAAGATTTCCGAAGCATTTTTAAACGTCAGCGAAATTCTGCGAACACTGGAAGAGTTCCGAAGCATTTTTAAACTTCAGCGGAATTTGGAGAACAATCGAAGAGTTCCGAAGCATTTTTAAAAGTCAGCGGAATTCCGAGAACAATGGAAGAGTTCTGAAGCATTTTTAAATGTCAGCGGAATTCCGAGAACAATAGAAGAGATCCGAAGCATTTTTAAACGTCAGCGGAATTCCGAGAACAATGGAAGAGTTCCGAAGCATTTTTAAACGTCAGCGGAATTCCGAGAACAATGGAAGAGTTCTGAAGCCTTTTTAAATGTCAGCGGAATTCCGAGAACAATGGAAGAGTTCCGAAGCATTTTTAAATGTCAGCGTAATTCTGAGAACAATGGAAGAGTTCCGAAGCATTTTTAAACGTCAGCGGAATTCCGAGAACAATGGAAGAGTTCTGAAGGCTTTTTAAATGTCAGCGGAATTCCGAGAACAATGGAGGAGTTCCGAAGCATTTTTAAATGTCAGCGGAATTCTGAGCACAATGGAAGAGTTCCGAAGCATTTTTAAACTTCAGCAGAATTCCGAGAACAATGGAAGAGTTCCGAAGCATACTTAAACTTCAGCGGAATTCCGAGAATAATGGAAGAGTTCAGAAGCATTTTTAAAAGTCAGCGGAATTCCGAGAACAATGGAAGAGTTCCGAAGCATTTTTAAAAGTCAGCGGAATTCCGAGAACAATGGAAGAGTTCCGAAGCATTTTTAAAAGTCAGCAGAATTCCGAGAACAATAGAAGGGTACCAAAGCATGTTTAAACTTTAGCGGAATTCTGAGAACAATGGAAGAGTTCCGAAGCATTTTTAAACGTCAGCGGAATTCCGAGAACAATGGAAGAGTTCTGAAGCATTTTTAAACGTCAGCGGAATTTTGAAAACAATGGAAGATTTCCGAAGCATTTTTAAACGTCAGCGAAATTCTGCGAACACTGGAAGAGTTCCGAAGCATTTTTAAACTTCAGCGGAATTTGGAGAACAATCGAAG
Source organism: Phyllobates terribilis (assembly GCF_046119375.1). Classification (NCBI taxonomy): domain Eukaryota; kingdom Metazoa; phylum Chordata; class Amphibia; order Anura; family Dendrobatidae; genus Phyllobates; species Phyllobates terribilis. Next base: position 4,573,719 of record NW_027362788.1, on the reverse strand, counting down.
AGTTCCGAAGCATTTTTAAAAGTCAGCGGAATTCCGAGAACAATGGAAGAGTTCTGAAGCATCTTTAAATGTCAGCGGAATTCCGAGAACAATAGAAGAGATCCGAAGCATTTTTAAACGTCAGCGGAATTCCGAGAACAATGGAAGAGTTCCGAAGCATTTTTAAACGTCAGCGGAATTCCGAGAACAATGGAAGAGTTCTGAAGCCTTTTTAAATGTCAGCGGAATTCCGAGAACAATGGAAGAGTTCCGAAGCATTTTTAAAAGTCAGCGTAATTCTGAGAACAATGGAAGAGTTCCGAAGCATTTTTAAACTTCAGCAGAATTCCGAGAACAATGGAAGAGTTCCGAAGCATACTTAAACTTCAGCGGAATTCCGAGAACAATGGAAGAGTTCTGAAGCATTTTTAAAAGTCAGCGGAATACCGAGAACAATGGAAGAGTTGTGAAGCATTTTTTAACGTCAGCGGAATTCCAGAACAATGGAAGAGTTACGAAGCATTTTTAAATGTCAGCGGAATTCCGAGAACAATGGAAGAGTTCCAAAACATTTTTAAATGTCAGCAGAATTCCGAGAACAATGGAAGAGTTCTGAAGCCTTTTTAAATGTCAGCGGAATTCCGAGAACAATGGAAGAGTTCCGAAACATTTTTAAATGTCAGCGGAATTCTGAGAACAATGGAAGATTTCCGAAGCATTTTTAAACGTCAGCGGAATTCTGTGAACACTGGAAGAGTTCCGAAGCATTTTTAAACTTCAGCGGAATTTGGAGAACAATCGAAGAGTTCCGAAGCATTTTTAAAAGTCAGCGGAATTCCGAGAACAATGGAAGAGTTGTGAAGCATTTTTAAACGTCAGCGGAATTCCAGAACAATGGAAGAGTTCCGATGCATTTTTAAATGTCAGCGGAATTCCGAGAACAATGGAAGAGTTCCGAAGCATTTTTAAACGTCAGCGGAATTCCGAGAACAATGGAAGAGTTGTGAAGCATTTTTAAGCGTCAGCGGAATTCCGAGAACAATGGAAGAGTTCCGAAGCATTTTTAAACGTCAGCGGAATTCCGAGAACAATGGAAGAGTTCTGAAGCATTTTTAAATGTCAGCGGAATTCCGAGAACAATGGAAGAGTTCTGAAGCCTTTTTAAATGTCAGCGGAATTCCGAGAACAATGGAAGAGTTCTGAAGCCTTTTTAAATGTCAACGGAATTCCGAGAACAATGGAAGAGTCCCGAAGCATTTTTAAATGTCAGCGGAATTCTGAGAACAATGGAAGAGTTCCGAAGCATTTTTAAACTTCAGCGGAATTCCAAGAACAATGGAAGAGTTCTGAAGCATTTTTAAATGTCAGCGGAATTCCGAGAACAATAGAAGAGATCCAAAGCATTTTTAAACGTCAGCGGAATTCCGAGAACAATGGAAGAGTTCTGAAGCCTTTTTAAATGTCAGCGGAATTCCGAGAACAATGGAAGAGTTCCGAAGCATTTTTAAATGTCAGCGGAATTCTGAGAACAATGGAAGAGTTCCGAAGCATTTTTAAACTTCAGCAGAATTCCGAGAACAATGGAAGAGTCCTGAAGCCTTTTTAAATGTCAGCGGAATTCCGAAAACAATGGAAGAGTTCTGAAGCCTTTTTAAATGTCAGCGGAATTCCGAGAACAATGGAACAGTTCCGAAGCATTTTTAAATGTCAGCGGAATTCTGAGAACAATGGAAGAGTTCCGAAGCATTTTTAAACTTCAGCGGAATTCCGAGAACAATGGAAGAGTTCTGAAGCATTTTTAAATGTCAGCGGAATTCCGAGAACAATAGTAGAGATCCGAAGCATTTTTAAACATCAGCGGAATTCCGAGAACAATGGAAGAGTTGTGAAGCATTTTTAAACGTCAGCGGAATTCCGAAAACAATGGAAGAGTTCCGAAGCATTTTTAAACGTCAGCGGAATTCCGAGAACAATGGAGGAGTTCTGAAGCCTTTTTAAATGTCAGCGGAATTCCGAGAACAATGGAAGAGTTCTGAAGCATTTTTAAATGTCACCGGAAATCTGAGAACAATGGAAGAGTTCCGAAGCATTTTTAAACTTCAGCAGAATTCCGAGAACAATGGAAGAGTTCCGAAGTATACTTAAACTTCAGCGGAATTCCGAGAACAATGGAAGAGTTCTGAAGCATTTTTAAAAGTTAGCGGAATGCCGAGAACAATGGAAGAGTTGTGAAGCATTTTTAAACGTCAGCGGAATTCCAGAACAATGGAAGAGTTCCGATGCATTTTTAAACTTCAGCGGAATTCCGAGAACAATGGAAGAGTTCCGAAGCATTTTTAAAAGTCAGCAGAATTCTGAGAACAATGGAAGAGTTCCGAAGCATTTTTAAAAGTCAGCAGAATTCCGAGAACAATAGAAGGGTACCAAAGCATGTTTAAACTTCAGCGGAATTCTGAGAACAATGGAAGAGTTCCGAAGCATTTTTAAACGTCAGCGGAATTCCGAGAACAATGGAAGAGTTCTGAAGCATTTTTAAACGTCAGCGGAATTTTGAAAACAATGGAAGATTTCCGAAGCACTTTTAAACGTCAGCGGAATTCTGCGAACACTGGAAGAGTTCCGAAGCATTTTTAAAAGTCAGCGGAATTCCGAGAACAATGGAAGAGTTGTGAAGCATTTTTAAGCGTCAGCGGAATTCCGAGAACAATGGAAAAATTCCGAAGCATTTTTAAACTTCAAAACTTCAGCGGAATTCCGAGAACAATGGAAGAGTTCCGAAGCATTTTTAAAAGTCAGCGGAATTCCGAGAACAATGGAAGAGTTCAGAAGCATTTTTAAAAGTCAGCAGAATTCCGAGAACAATAGAAGGGTACCAAAGCATGTTTAAACTTCAGCGGAATTCTGAGAACAATGTAAGCGTTCCGAAGCATTTTTAAACTTCACTGCAATTCCGAGAACAATGGAAGAGTTCCGAAGCATTTTTAAACGTCAGCGGAATTCCGAGAACAATGGAAGAGTTCTGAAGCATTTTTAAACGTCAGCGGATTTTGAAAACAATGGAAGATTTCCGAAGCATTTTTAAACATCAGCGGAATTCTGCAAACACTGGAAGAGTTCCGAAGCATTTTTAAACTTCAGCGGAATTTGGAGAACAATCGAAGAGTTCCGAAGCAATTTTAAAAGTCAGCGGAATTCCGAGAACAATGGAAGAGTTGTGAAGCATTTTTAAACGTCAGTGGAATTCCAAGAACAAAGGAAGAGTTCCGAAGCATTTTTAAATGTCAGCGGAATTCTGAGAACAATGGAAGAGTTCCGAAGCATTTTTAAACTTCAGCAGAATTCCGAGAACAATGGAAGAGTTCCGAAGCATACTTAAACTTCAGCGGAATTCCGAGAATAATGGAAGAGTTCAGAAGCATTTTTAAAAGTCAGCGGAATTCCGAGAACAATGGAAGAGTTCCGAAGCATTTTTAAAAGTCAGCGGAATTCCGAGAACAATGGAAGAGTTCCGAAGCATTTTTAAAAGTCAGCAGAATTCCGAGAACAATAGAAGGGTACCAAAGCATGTTTAAACTTCAGCGGAATTCTGAGAACAATGGAAGAGTTCCGAAGCATTTTTAAACGTCAGCGGAATTCCGAGAACAATGGAAGAGTTCTGAAGCATTTTTAAACGTCAGCGGAATTTTGAAAACAATGGAAGATTTCCGAAGCATTTTCAAACGTCAGCGAAATTCTGCGAACACTGGAAGAGTTCCGAAGCATTTTTAAAAGTCAGCGGAATTCCGAGAACAATGGAAGAGTTCTGAAGCATTTTTAAATTTCAGCGGAATTCCGAGAACAATAGAAGAGATCCGAAGCATTTTTAAACGTCAGCGGAATTCCGAGAACAATGGAAGAGTTCCGAAGCATTTTTAAACGTCAGCGGAATTCCGAGAACAATGGAAGAGTTCGGAAGCCTTTTTAAATGTCAGCGGAATTCCGAGAACAATGGAAGAGTTCCGAAGCATTTTTAAATGTCAGCGGAATTCTGAGAACAATGGAAGAGTTCCGAAGCATTTTTAAACTTCAGCAGAATTCCGAGAACAATGGAAGAGTTCCGAAGCATACTTAAACTTCAGCGGAATTCCTAGAACAATGGAAGAGTTCTGAAGCATTTTTAAACGTCAGCGGAATTCCGAGAACAATGGAAGATTTCCGAAGCATTTTTAAACGTCAGCGGAATTCCGAAAAAAATGGAAGAGTTCTGAATCCTTTATAAATGTCAGCAGAATTCCGAGAACAATGGAAGAGTTCCGAAGCATTTTTAAATGTCAGCGTAATTCTGAGAACAATGGAAGAGTTCCGAAGCATTTTTAAACTTCAGCAGAATTCCGAGAACAATGGAAGAGTTCCGAAGCATACTTAAACTTCAGCGGAATTCCGAGAACAATGGAAGAGTTCTGAAGCATTTTTAAAAGTCAGCGGAATACCGAGAACAATGGAAGAGTTGTGAAGCATTTTTTAACGTCAGCGGAATTCCAGAACAATGGAAGAGTTACGAAGCATTTTTAAATGTCAGCGGAATTCCGAGAACAATGAAAGAGTTCTGAAGCCTTTTTAAATGTCAGCGGAATTCCGAGAACAATGGAAGAGTTGTGAAGCATTTTTAAGCATCAGCGGAATTCCGAGAACAATGGAAGAGTTCCGAAGCATTTTTAAACGTCAGCGGAATTCCGAGAACAATGAAAGAGTTCTGAAGCCTTTTTAAATGTCAGCGGAATTCCGAGAACAATGGAAGAGTTCTGAAGCCTTTTTAAATGTCAGCGGAATTCCGAGAACAATGGAAGAGTTCTGAAGCCTTTTTAAATGTCAGCGGAATTCCGAGAACAATGGAAGAGTTCCGAAGCATTTTTAAATGTCAGCGGAATTCTGAGAACAATGGAAGAGTTCCGAAGCATTTTTAAACTTCAACGGAATTCCGAGAACAATGGAAGAGTTCTGAAGCATTTTTAAATGTCAGCGGAATTCCGAGAACAATAGAAGAGATCCGAAGCATTTTTAAACGTCAGCGGAATTCCGAGAACAATGGAAGAGTTGTGAAGCATTTTTAAACGTCAGCGGAATTCCGAGAACAATGGAAGAGTTCCGAAGCATTTTTAAACGTCAGCGGAATTCCGAGAACAATGGAAGAGTTCTGAAGCCTTTTTAAATATCAGCGGAATTCCGAGAACAATGGAAGAGTTCCGAAGCATTTTTAAATGTCAGCGGAATTCTGAGAACAATGGAAGAGTTCCGAAGCATTTTTAAACTTCAGCAGAATTCCGAGAACAATGGAAGAGTTCTGAAGCCTTTTTAAATGTCAGCGGAATTCCGAGAACAATGGAAGAGTTCCGAAGCATTTTTAAATGTCAGCGGAATTCTGAGAACAATGGAAGAGTTCCGAAGCATTTTTAAACTTCAGCGGAATTCCGAGAACAATGGAAGAGTTCTGAAGCATTTTTAAATGTCAGCGGAATTCCGAGAACAATAGAAGAGATCCGAAGCATTTTTAAACGTCAGCGGAATTCCGAGAACAATGGAAGAGTTGTGAAGCATTTTTAAACGTCAGCGGAATTCCGAGAACAATGGAAGAGTTCCGAAGCATTTTTAAATGTCAGCGGAATTCCGAGAACAATGGAAGAGTTCTGAAGCCTTTTTAAATGTCAGCGGAATTCCGAGAACAATGGAAGAGTTCCGAAGCATTTTTAAATGTCAGCGGAATTCTGAGAACAATGGAAGTGTTCCGAAGAATTTTTAAACTTCAGCAGAATTCCGAGAACAATGGAAGAGTTCCGAAGAATACTTAAACTTCAGCGGAATTCCGAGAACAATGGAAGAGTTCTGAAGCATTTTTAAAAGTCAGCGGAATACCGAGAACAATGGAAGAGTTGTGAAGCATTTTTAAACGTCAGCGGAATTCCAGAACAATGGAAGAGTTCCGATGCATTTTTAAATGTCAGCGGAATTCCGAGAACAATGGAAGAGTTCCGAAGCATTTTTAAACGTCAGCGGAATTCCGAGAACAATGGAAGAGTTGTGAAGCATTTTTAAACGTCAGCGGAATTCCGAGAACAATGGAAGAGTTCCGAAGCATTTTTAAACGTCAGCGGAATTCCGAGAACAATGGAAGAGTTCTGAAGCCTTTTTAAATGTCAGCGGAATTCCGAGAACAATGGAAGAGTTCTGAAGCCTTTTTAAATGTCAGCGTAATTCTGAGAACAATGGAAGAGTTCCGAAGCATTTTTAAACTTCAGCAGAATTCCGAGAACAATGGAAGAGTTCCGAAGCATACTTAAACTTCAGCGGAATTCCGAGAACAATGGAAGAGTTCTGAAGCATTTTTAAAAGTCAGCGGAATACCGAGAACAATGGAAGAGTTGTGAAGCATTTTTTAACGTCAGCGGAATTCCAGAACAATGGAAGAGTTACGAAGCATTTTTAAATGTCAGCGGAATTCCGAGAACAATGAAAGAGTTCTGAAGCCTTTTTAAATGTCAGCGGAATTCCGAGAACAATGGAAGAGTTGTGAAGCATTTTTAAGCATCAGCGGAATTCCGAGAACAATGGAAGAGTTCCGAAGCATTTTTAAACGTCAGCGGAATTCCGAGAACAATGAAAGAGTTCTGAAGCCTTTTTAAATGTCAGCGGAATTCCGAGAACAATGGAAGAGTTCTGAAGCCTTTTTAAATGTCAGCGGAATTCCGAGAACAATGGAAGAGTTCTGAAGCCTTTTTAAATGTCAGCGGAATTCCGAGAACAATGGAAGAGTTCCGAAGCATTTTTAAATGTCAGCGGAATTCTGAGAACAATGGAAGAGTTCCGAAGCATTTTTAAACTTCAGCGGAATTCCGAGAACAATGGAAGAGTTCTGAAGCATTTTTAAATGTCAGCGGAATTCCGAGAACAATAGAAGAGATCCGAAGCATTTTTAAACGTCAGCGGAATTCCGAGAACAATGGAAGAGTTGTGAAGCATTTTTAAACGTCAGCGGAATTCCGAGAACAATGGAAGAGTTCCGAAGCATTTTTAAACGTCAGCAGAATTCCGAGAACAATGGAAGAGTTCTGAAGCCTTTTTAAATGTCAGCGGAATTCCGAGAACAATGGAAGAGTTCCGAAGCATTTTTAAATGTCAGCGGAATTCTGAGAACAATGGAAGAGTTCCGAAGCATTTTTAAACTTCAGCAGAATTCCGAGAACAATGGAAGAGTTCTGAAGCCTTTTTAAATGTCAGCGGAATTCCGAGAACAATGGAAGAGTTCCGAAGCATTTTTAAATGTCAGCGGAATTCTGAGAACAATGGAAGAGTTCCGAAGCATTTTTAAACTTCAGCGGAATTCCGAGAACAATGGAAGAGTTCTGAAGCATTTTTAAATGTCAGCGGAATTCCGAGAACAATAGAAGAGATCCGAAGCATTTTTAAACGTCAGCGGAATTCCGAGAACAATGGAAGAGTTGTGAAGCATTTTTAAACGTCAGCGGAATTCCGAGAACAATGGATGAGTTCCGAAGCATTTTTAAATGTCAGCGGAATTCCGAGAACAATGGAAGAGTTCTGAAGCCTTTTTAAATGTCAGCGGAATTCCGAGAACAATGGAAGAGTTCCGAAGCATTTTTAAATGTCAGCGGAATTCTGAGAACAATGGAAGTGTTCCGAAGCATTTTTAAACTTCAGCAGAATTCCGAGAACAATGGAAGAGTTCCGAAGAATACTTAAACTTCAGCGGAATTCCGAGAACAATGGAAGAGTTCTGAAGCATTTTTAAAAGTCAGCGGAATACCGAGAACAATGGAAGAGTTGTGAAGCATTTTTAAACGTCAGCGGAATTCCAGAACAATGGAAGAGTTCCGATGCATTTTTAAATGTCAGCGGAATTCCGAGAACAATGGAAGAGTTCCGAAGCATTTTTAAACGTCAGCGGAATTCCGAGAACAATGGAAGAGTTGTTGAGCATTTTTAAACGTCAGCAGAATTCCGAGAACAATGGAAGAGTTCCGAAGCATTTTTAAACGTCAGCGGAATTCCGAGAACAATGGAAGAGTTCTGAAGCCTTTTTAAATGTCAGCGGAATTCCGAGAACAATGGAAGAGTTCTGAAGCCTTTTTAAATGTCAGCGGAATTCCGAGAACAATGGAAGAGTTCCGAAGCATTTTTAAACGTCAGCGGAATTCCGAGAACAATGGAAGAGTTCTGAAGCCTTTTTAAATGTCAGCGGAATTCCGAGAACAATGGAAGAGTTCTGAAGCCTTTTTAAATGTCAGCGGAATTCCGAGAACAATGGAAGAGTTCTGAAGCCTTTTTAAATGTCAGCGGAATTCCGAGAACAATGGAAGAGTTCCGAAGCATTTTTAAATGTCAGCGGAATTCTGAGAACAATGGAAGAGTTCCGAAGCATTTTTAAACTTCAGCAGAATTCCGAGAACAATGGAAGAGTTCTGAAGCCTTTTTAAATGTCAGCGGAATTCCGAGAACAATGGAAGAGTTCCGAAGCATTTTTAAATGTCAGCGGAATTCTGAGAACAATGGAAGAGTTCCGAAGCATTTTTAAACTTCAGCGGAATTCCGAGAACAATGGAAGAGTTCTGAAGCATTTTTAAATGTCAGCGGAATTCCGAGAACAATAGAAGAGATCCGAAGCATTTTTAAACGTCAGCGGAATTCCGAGAACAATGGAAGAGTTGTGAAGCATTTTTAAACGTCAGCGGAATTCCGAGAACAATGGAAGAGTTCCGAAGCATTTTTAAATGTCAGCGGAATTCCGAGAACAATGGAAGAGTTCTGAAGCCTTTTTAAATGTCAGCGGAATTCCGAGAACAATGGAAGAGTTCCGAAGCATTTTTAAATGTCAGCGGAATTCTGAGAACAATGGAAGTGTTCCGAAGCATTTTTAAACTTCAGCAGAATTCCGAGAACAATGGAAGAGTTCCGAAGAATACTTAAACTTCAGCGGAATTCCGAGAACAATGGAAGAGTTCTGAAGCATTTTTAAAAGTCAGCGGAATACCGAGAACAATGGAAGAGTTGTGAAGCATTTTTAAACGTCAGCGGAATTCCAGAACAATGGAAGAGTTCCGATGCATTTTTAAATGTCAGCGGAATTCCGAGAACAATGGAAGAGTTCCGAAGCATTTTTAAACGTCAGCGGAATTCCGAGAACAATGGAAGAGTTGTGAAGCATTTTTAAACGTCAGCGGAATTCCGAGAACAATGGAAGAGTTCCGAAGCATTTTTAAACGTCAGCGGAATTCCGAGAACAATGGAAGAGTTCTGAAGCCTTTTTAAATGTCAGCGGAATTCCGAGAACAATGGAAGAGTTCTGAAGCCTTTTTAAATGTCAGCGTAATTCTGAGAACAATGGAAGAGTTCCGAAGCATTTTTAAACTTCAGCAGAATTCCGAGAACAATGGAAGAGTTCCGAAGCATACTTAAACTTCAGCGGAATTCCGAGAACAATGGAAGAGTTCTGAAGCATTTTTAAAAGTCAGCGGAATACCGAGAACAATGGAAGAGTTGTGAAGCATTTTTTAACGTCAGCGGAATTCCAGAACAATGGAAGAGTTACGAAGCATTTTTAAATGTCAGCGGAATTCCGAGAACAATGAAAGAGTTCTGAAGCCTTTTTAAATGTCAGCGGAATTCCGAGAACAATGGAAGAGTTGTGAAGCATTTTTAAGCATCAGCGGAATTCCGAGAACAATGGAAGAGTTCCGAAGCATTTTTAAACGTCAGCGGAATTCCGAGAACAATGAAAGAGTTCTGAAGCCTTTTTAAATGTCAGCGGAATTCCGAGAACAATGGAAGAGTTCTGAAGCCTTTTTAAATGTCAGCGGAATTCCGAGAACAATGGAAGAGTTCTGAAGCCTTTTTAAATGTCAGCGGAATTCCGAGAACAATGGAAGAGTTCCGAAGCATTTTTAAATGTCAGCGGAATTCTGAGAACAATGGAAGAGTTCCGAAGCATTTTTAAACTTCAGCGGAATTCCGAGAACAATGGAAGAGTTGTGAAGCATTTTTAAACGTCAGCGGAATTCCGAGAACAATGGAAGAGTTCCGAAGCATTTTTAAACGTCAGCGGAATTCCGAGAACAATGGAAGAGTTCTGAAGCCTTTTTAAATGTCAGCGGAATTCCGAGAACAATGGAAGAGTTCCGAAGCATTTTTAAATGTCAGCGGAATTCTGAGAACAATGGAAGAGTTCCGAAGCATTTTTAAACTTCAGCAGAATTCCGAGAACAATGGAAGAGTTCTGAAGCCTTTTTAAATGTCAGCGGAATTCCGAGAACAATGGAAGAGTTCCGAAGCATTTTTAAATGTCAGCGGAATTCTGAGAACAATGGAAGAGTTCCGAAGCATTTTTAAACTTCAGCGGAATTCCGAGAACAATGGAAGAGTTCTGAAGCATTTTTAAATGTCAGCGGAATTCCGAGAACAATAGAAGAGATCCGAAGCATTTTTAAACGTCAGCGGAATTCCGAGAACAATGGAAGAGTTGTGAAGCATTTTTAAACGTCAGCGGAATTCCGAGAACAATGGATGAGTTCCGAAGCATTTTTAAATGTCAGCGGAATTCCGAGAACAATGGAAGAGTTCTGAAGCCTTTTTAAATGTCAGCGGAATTCCGAGAACAATGGAAGAGTTCCGAAGCATTTTTAAATGTCAGCGGAATTCTGAGAACAATGGAAGTGTTCCGAAGCATTTTTAAACTTCAGCAGAATTCCGAGAACAATGGAAGAGTTCCGAAGAATACTTAAACTTCAGCGGAATTCCGAGAACAATGGAAGAGTTCTGAAGCATTTTTAAAAGTCAGCGGAATACCGAGAACAATGGAAGAGTTGTGAAGCATTTTTAAACGTCAGCGGAATTCCAGAACAATGGAAGAGTTCCGATGCATTTTTAAATGTCAGCGGAATTCCGAGAACAATGGAAGAGTTCCGAAGCATTTTTAAACGTCAGCGGAATTCCGAGAACAATGGAAGAGTTGTTGAGCATTTTTAAACGTCAGCGGAATTCCGAGAACAATGGAAGAGTTCCGAAGCATTTTTAAACGTCAGCGGAATTCCGAGAACAATGGAAGAGTTCTGAAGCCTTTTTAAATGTCAGCGGAATTCCGAGAACAATGGAAGAGTTCTGAAGCCTTTTTAAATGTCAGCGGAATTCCGAGAACAATGGAAGAGTTCCGAAGCATTTTTAAACGTCAGCGGAATTCCGAGAACAATGGAAGAGTTCTGAAGCCTTTTTAAATGTCAGCGGAATTCCGAGAACAATGGAAGAGTTCTGAAGCCTTTTTAAATGTCAGCGGAATTCCGAGAACAATGGAAGAGTTCTGAAGCCTTTTTAAATGTCAGCGGAATTCCGAGAACAATGGAAGAGTTTCGAAACATTTTTAAATGTCAGCGGAATTCTGAGAACAATGGAAGATTTCCGAAGCATTTTTAAACGTCAGCGGAATTCCGAGAACAATGGAAGAGTTCCGAAGCATTTTTAAATGTCAGCGGAATTCTGAGAACAATGGAAGAGTTCCGAAGCATTTTTAAACTTCAGCGGAATTCCAAGAACAATGGAAGAGTTGTGAAGCATTTTTAAACGTCAGCGGAATTCCGAGAACAATGGAAGAGTTCTGAAGCATTTTTAAATGTCAGCGGAATTCCGAGAACAATAGAAGAGATCCGAAGCATTTTTAAACGTCAGCGGAATTCCGAGAACAATGGAAGAGTTGTGAAGCATTTTTAAACGTCAGCGGAATTCCGAGAACAATGGAAGAGTTCCGAAGCATTTTTAAACGTCAGCAGAATTCCGAGAACAATGGAAGAGTTCTGAAGCCTTTTTAAATGTCAGCGGAATTCCGAGAACAATGGAAGAGTTCCGAAGCATTTTTAAATGTCAGCGGAATTCTGAGAACAATGGAAGAGTTCCGAAGCATTTTTAAACTTCAGCAGAATTCCGAGAACAATGGAAGAGTTCTGAAGCCTTTTTAAATGTCAGCGGAATTCCGAGAACAATGGAAGAGTTCCGAAGCATTTTTAAATGTCAGCGGAATTCTGAGAACAATGGAAGAGTTCCGAAGCATTTTTAAACTTCAGCGGAATTCCGAGAACAATGGAAGAGTTCTGAAGCATTTTTAAATGTCAGCGGAATTCCGAGAACAATAGAAGAGATCCGAAGCATTTTTAAACGTCAGCGGAATTCCGAGAACAATGGAAGAGTTGTGAAGCATTTTTAAACGTCAGCGGAATTCCGAGAACAATGGATGAGTTCCGAAGCATTTTTAAATGTCAGCGGAATTCCGAGAACAATGGAAGAGTTCTGAAGCCTTTTTAAATGTCAGCGGAATTCCGAGAACAATGGAAGAGTTCCGAAGCATTTTTAAATGTCAGCGGAATTCTGAGAACAATGGAAGTGTTCCGAAGCATTTTTAAACTTCAGCAGAATTCCGAGAACAATGGAAGAGTTCCGAAGAATACTTAAACTTCAGCGGAATTCCGAGAACAATGGAAGAGTTCTGAAGCATTTTTAAAAGTCAGCGGAATACCGAGAACAATGGAAGAGTTGTGAAGCATTTTTAAACGTCAGCGGAATTCCAGAACAATGGAAGAGTTCCGATGCATTTTTAAATGTCAGCGGAATTCCGAGAACAATGGAAGAGTTCCGAAGCATTTTTAAACGTCAGCGGAATTCCGAGAACAATGGAAGAGTTGTTGAGCATTTTTAAACGTCAGCAGAATTCCGAGAACAATGGAAGAGTTCCGAAGCATTTTTAAACGTCAGCGGAATTCCGAGAACAATGGAAGAGTTCTGAAGCCTTTTTAAATGTCAGCGGAATTCCGAGAACAATGGAAGAGTTCTGAAGCCTTTTTAAATGTCAGCGGAATTCCGAGAACAATGGAAGAGTTCCGAAGCATTTTTAAACGTCAGCGGAATTCCGAGAACAATGGAAGAGTTCTGAAGCCTTTTTAAATGTCAGCGGAATTCCGAGAACAATGGAAGAGTTCTGAAGCCTTTTTAAATGTCAGCGGAATTCCGAGAACAATGGAAGAGTTCTGAAGCCTTTTTAAATGTCAGCGGAATTCCGAGAACAATGGAAGAGTTCCGAAGCATTTTTAAATGTCAGCGGAATTCTGAGAACAATGGAAGAGTTCCGAAGCATTTTTAAACTTCAGCAGAATTCCGAGAACAATGGAAGAGTTCTGAAGCCTTTTTAAATGTCAGCGGAATTCCGAGAACAATGGAAGAGTTCCGAAGCATTTTTAAATGTCAGCGGAATTCTGAGAACAATGGAAGAGTTCCGAAGCATTTTTAAACTTCAGCGGAATTCCGAGAACAATGGAAGAGTTCTGAAGCATTTTTAAATGTCAGCGGAATTCCGAGAACAATAGAAGAGATCCGAAGCATTTTTAAACGTCAGCGGAATTCCGAGAACAATGGAAGAGTTGTGAAGCATTTTTAAACGTCAGCGGAATTCCGAGAACAATGGAAGAGTTCCGAAGCATTTTTAAATGTCAGCGGAATTCCGAGAACAATGGAAGAGTTCTGAAGCCTTTTTAAATGTCAGCGGAATTCCGAGAACAATGGAAGAGTTCCGAAGCATTTTTAAATGTCAGCGGAATTCTGAGAACAATGGAAGTGTTCCGAAGCATTTTTAAACTTCAGCAGAATTCCGAGAACAATGGAAGAGTTCCGAAGAATACTTAAACTTCAGCGGAATTCCGAGAACAATGGAAGAGTTCTGAAGCATTTTTAAAAGTCAGCGGAATACCGAGAACAATGGAAGAGTTGTGAAGCATTTTTAAACGTCAGCGGAATTCCAGAACAATGGAAGAGTTCCGATGCATTTTTAAATGTCAGCGGAATTCCGAGAACAATGGAAGAGTTCCGAAGCATTTTTAAACGTCAGCGGAATTCCGAGAACAATGGAAGAGTTGTGAAGCATTTTTAAACGTCAGCGGAATTCCGAGAACAATGGAAGAGTTCCGAAGCATTTTTAAACGTCAGCGGAATTCCGAGAACAATGGAAGAGTTCTGAAGCCTTTTTAAATGTCAGCGGAATTCCGAGAACAATGGAAGAGTTCTGAAGCCTTTTTAAATGTCAGCGTAATTCTGAGAACAATGGAAGAGTTCCGAAGCATTTTTAAACTTCAGCAGAATTCCGAGAACAATGGAAGAGTTCCGAAGCATACTTAAACTTCAGCGGAATTCCGAGAACAATGGAAGAGTTCTGAAGCATTTTTAAAAGTCAGCGGAATACCGAGAACAATGGAAGAGTTGTGAAGCATTTTTTAACGTCAGCGGAATTCCAGAACAATGGAAGAGTTACGAAGCATTTTTAAATGTCAGCGGAATTCCGAGAACAATGAAAGAGTTCTGAAGCCTTTTTAAATGTCAGCGGAATTCCGAGAACAATGGAAGAGTTGTGAAGCATTTTTAAGCATCAGCGGAATTCCGAGAACAATGGAAGAGTTCCGAAGCATTTTTAAACGTCAGCGGAATTCCGAGAACAATGAAAGAGTTCTGAAGCCTTTTTAAATGTCAGCGGAATTCCGAGAACAATGGAAGAGTTCTGAAGCCTTTTTAAATGTCAGCGGAATTCCGAGAACAATGGAAGAGTTCTGAAGCCTTTTTAAATGTCAGCGGAATTCCGAGAACAATGGAAGAGTTCCGAAGCATTTTTAAATGTCAGCGGAATTCTGAGAACAATGGAAGAGTTCCGAAGCATTTTTAAACTTCAGCGGAATTCCGAGAACAATGGAAGAGTTGTGAAGCATTTTTAAACGTCAGCGGAATTCCGAGAACAATGGAAGAGTTCCGAAGCATTTTTAAACGTCAGCGGAATTCCGAGAACAATGGAAGAGTTCTGAAGCCTTTTTAAATGTCAGCGGAATTCCGAGAACAATGGAAGAGTTCCGAAGCATTTTTAAATGTCAGCGGAATTCTGAGAACAATGGAAGAGTTCCGAAGCATTTTTAAACTTCAGCAGAATTCCGAGAACAATGGAAGAGTTCTGAAGCCTTTTTAAATGTCAGCGGAATTCCGAGAACAATGGAAGAGTTCCGAAGCATTTTTAAATGTCAGCGGAATTCTGAGAACAATGGAAGAGTTCCGAAGCATTTTTAAACTTCAGCGGAATTCCGAGAACAATGGAAGAGTTCTGAAGCATTTTTAAATGTCAGCGGAATTCCGAGAACAATAGAAGAGATCCGAAGCATTTTTAAACGTCAGCGGAATTCCGAGAACAATGGAAGAGTTGTGAAGCATTTTTAAACGTCAGCGGAATTCCGAGAACAATGGATGAGTTCCGAAGCATTTTTAAATGTCAGCGGAATTCCGAGAACAATGGAAGAGTTCTGAAGCCTTTTTAAATGTCAGCGGAATTCCGAGAACAATGGAAGAGTTCCGAAGCATTTTTAAATGTCAGCGGAATTCTGAGAACAATGGAAGTGTTCCGAAGCATTTTTA
Source organism: Phyllobates terribilis (assembly GCF_046119375.1). Classification (NCBI taxonomy): domain Eukaryota; kingdom Metazoa; phylum Chordata; class Amphibia; order Anura; family Dendrobatidae; genus Phyllobates; species Phyllobates terribilis. The sequence goes on along the minus strand of NW_027362788.1, from coordinate 4,558,272 downwards.
AACTTCAGCAGAATTCCGAGAACAATGGAAGAGTTCCGAAGAATACTTAAACTTCAGCGGAATTCCGAGAACAATGGAAGAGTTCTGAAGCATTTTTAAAAGTCAGCGGAATACCGAGAACAATGGAAGAGTTGTGAAGCATTTTTAAACGTCAGCGGAATTCCAGAACAATGGAAGAGTTCCGATGCATTTTTAAATGTCAGCGGAATTCCGAGAACAATGGAAGAGTTCCGAAGCATTTTTAAACGTCAGCGGAATTCCGAGAACAATGGAAGAGTTGTTGAGCATTTTTAAACGTCAGCGGAATTCCGAGAACAATGGAAGAGTTCCGAAGCATTTTTAAACGTCAGCGGAATTCCGAGAACAATGGAAGAGTTCTGAAGCCTTTTTAAATGTCAGCGGAATTCCGAGAACAATGGAAGAGTTCTGAAGCCTTTTTAAATGTCAGCGGAATTCCGAGAACAATGGAAGAGTTCCGAAGCATTTTTAAACGTCAGCGGAATTCCGAGAACAATGGAAGAGTTCTGAAGCCTTTTTAAATGTCAGCGGAATTCCGAGAACAATGGAAGAGTTCTGAAGCCTTTTTAAATGTCAGCGGAATTCCGAGAACAATGGAAGAGTTCTGAAGCCTTTTTAAATGTCAGCGGAATTCCGAGAACAATGGAAGAGTTTCGAAACATTTTTAAATGTCAGCGGAATTCTGAGAACAATGGAAGATTTCCGAAGCATTTTTAAACGTCAGCGGAATTCCGAGAACAATGGAAGAGTTCCGAAGCATTTTTAAATGTCAGCGGAATTCTGAGAACAATGGAAGAGTTCCGAAGCATTTTTAAACTTCAGCGGAATTCCAAGAACAATGGAAGAGTTCTGAAGCATTTTTAAATGTCAGCAGAATTCCGAGAACAATAGAAGAGATCCGAAGCATTTTTAAACGTCAGCGGAATTCCGAGAACAATGGAAGAGTTCTGAAGCCTTTTTAAATGTCAGCGGAATTCCGAGAACAATGGAAGAGTTCCGAAGCATTTTTAAATGTCAGCGGAATTCTGAGAACAATGGAAGAGTTCCGAAGCATTTTTAAACTTCAGCAGATTCCGAGAACAATGGAAGAGTTCCGAAGCATACTTAAACTTCAGCGGGATTCCGAGAACAATGGAAGAGTTCTGAAGCATTTTTAAAAGTCAGCAGAATACCGAGAACAATGGAAGAGTTGTGAAGCATTTTTAAACGTCAGCGGAATTCCAGAACAATGGAAGAGTTCCGATGCATTTTTAAATGTCAGCGGAATTCCGAGAACAATGGAAGAGTTCCGAAGCATTTTTAAACGTCAGCGGAATTCCGAGAACAATGGAAGAGTTGTGAAGCATTTTTAAACGTCAGCGGAATTCCGAGAACAATGGAAGAGTTCCGAAGCATTTTTAAACGTCAGCGGAATTCCGAGAACAATGGAAGAGTTCTGAAGCCTTTATAAATGTCAGCGGAATTCCGAGAACAATGGAAGAGTTCCGAGGCATTTTTAAATGTCAGCGGAATTCTGAGAACAATGGAAGAGTTCCGAAGCATTTTTAAACTTCAGCAGAATTCCGAGAACAATGGAAGAGTTCTGAAGCATTTTTAAAAGTCAGCGGAATACCTAGAACAATGGAAGAGTTGTGAAGCATTTTTAAACGTCAGCGGAATTCCAGAACAATGGAAGAGTTCCGATGCATTTTTAAATGTCAGCGGAATTCCGAGAACAATGGAAGAGTTGCGAAGCATTTTTAAACGTCAGCGGAATTCCGAGAACAATGGAAGAGTTGTGAAGCATTTTTAAACGTCAGCGGAATTCCGAGAACAATGGAAGAGTTCCGAAGCATTTTTAAACGTCAGCGGAATTCCGAGAACAATGGAAGAGTTCTGAAGCATTTTTAAACGTCAGCGGAATTCCGAGAACAATGGAAGAGTTCTGAAGCCTTTTTAAATGTCAGCGGAATTCCGAGAACAATGGAAGAGTTCTGAAGCCTTTTTAAATGTCAGCGGAATTCCGAGAACAATGGAAGAGTTCCGAAGCATTTTTAAATGTCAGCGGAATTCTGAGAACAATGGAAGAGTTCCGAAGCATTTTTAAACTTCAGCGGAATTCCAAGAACAATGGAAGAGTTCTGAAGCATTTTTAAATGTCAGCAGAATTCCGAGAACAATAGAAGAGATCCGAAGCATTTTTAAACGTCAGCGGAATTCCGAGAACAATGGAAGAGTTCTGAAGCCTTTTTAAATGTCAGCGGAATTCCGAGAACAATGGAAGAGTTCCGAAGCATTTTTAAATGTCAGCGGAATTCTGAGAACAATGGAAGAGTTCCGAAGCATTTTTAAACTTCAGCAGATTCCGAGAACAATGGAAGAGTTCCGAAGCATACTTAAACTTCAGCGGGATTCCGAGAACAATGGAAGAGTTCTGAAGCATTTTTAAAAGTCAGGGGAATACCGAGAACAATGGAAGAGTTGTGAAGCATTTTTAAACGTCAGCGGAATTCCAGAACAATGGAAGAGTTCCGATGCATTTTTAAACTTCAGCAGATTCCGAGAACAATGGAAGAGTTCCGAAGCATACTTAAACTTCAGCGGGATTCCGAGAACAATGGAAGAGTTCCGAAGCATTTTTAAACGTCAGCGGAATTCCGAGAACAATGGAAGAGTTGTGAAGCATTTTTAAACGTCAGCGGAATTCCGAGAACAATGGAAGAGTTCCGAAGCATTTTTAAACGTCAGCGGAATTCCGAGAACAATGGAAGAGTTCTGAAGCCTTTATAAATGTCAGCGGAATTCCGAGAACAATGGAAGAGTTCCGAGGCATTTTTAAATGTCAGCGGAATTCTGAGAACAATGGAAGAGTTCCGAAGCATTTTTAAACTTCAGCAGAATTCCGAGAACAATGGAAGAGTTCCGAAGCATACTTAAACTTCAGCGGAATTCCGAGAACAATGGAAGAGTTCAGAAGCATTTTTAAAAGTCAGCTAAATACCGAGAACAATGGAAGAGTTGTGAAGCATTTTTAAGCATCAGCGGAATTCCGAGAACAAGGGAAGAGTTCCGAAGCATTTTTAAACGTCAGCAGAATTCCGAGAACAATGGAAGAGTTCTGAAGCCTTTTTAAATGTCAGCGGAATTCCGAAAACAATGGAAGAGTTCTGAAGCCTTTTTAAATGTCAGCGGAATTCCGAGAACAATGGAAGAGTTCCGAAGCATTTTTAAATGTCAGCGGAATTCTGAGAACATTGGAAGAGTTCCGAAGCATTTTTAAACATCAGCGGAATTCCGAGAACAATGGAAGAGTTCTGAAGCATTTTTAAATGTCAGCGGAATTCCGAGAACAATAGAAGAGATCCGAAGCATTTTTAAACATCAGCGGAATTCCGAGAACAATGGAAGAGTTGTGAAGCATTTTTAAACGTCAGCGGAATTCCGAAAACAATGGAAGAGTTCCGAAGCATTTTTAAACGTCAGCGGAATTCCGAGAACAATGGAGGAGTTCTGAAGCCTTTTTAAATGTCAGCGGAATTCCGAGAACAATGGAAGAGTTCTGAAGCATTTTTAAATGTCAGCGGAAATCTGAGAACAATGGAAGAGTTCCGAAGCATTTTTAAACTTCAGCAGAATTCCGAGAACAATGGAAGAGTTCCGAAGTATACTTAAACTTCAGCGGAATTCCGAGAACAATGGAAGAGTTCTGAAGCATTTTTAAAAGTTAGCGGAATACCGAGAACAATGGAAGAGTTGTGAAGCATTTTTAAACGTCAGCGGAATTCCAGAACAATGGAAGAGTTCCGATGCATTTTTAAACGTCAGCGGAATTCCAGAACAATGGAAGAGTTCCGAAGCATTTTTAAATGTCAGCGGAATTCCGAGAACAATGGAAGAGTTCCAAAACATTTTTAAATGTCAGCAGAATTCCGAGAACAATGGAAAATTTCCGAAGCAATTTTAAACTACAGCAGAATTCCGAGAACAATGGAAGAGTTCTGAAGCCTTTTTAAATGTCAGCGGAATTCCGAGAACAATGGAAGAGTTCCGAAACATTTTTAAATGTCAGCGGAATTCTTAGAACAATGGAAGAGTTCCGAAGCATTTTTAAACTTCATCAGAATTCCGAGAACAATGGAAGAGTTCTGAAGCATTTTTAAACGTCAGCGGAATTCCGAGAACAATGGAAGAGTTCTGAAGCATTTTTAAACATCAGCAGAATTCCGAGAACAATGGAAGAGTTCTGAAGCCTTTTTAAATGTCAGCGGAATTCCGAGAACAATGGAAGAGTCCTGAAGCATACTTAAACTTCAGCGGAATTCCGAGAACAATGGAAGAGTTCTGAAGCATTTTTAAAAGTCAGCGGAATACCGAGAACAATGGAAGAGTTGTGAAGCATTTTTAAACGTCAGCGGAATTCCAGAACAATGGAAGAGTTCCGATGCATTTTTAAATGTCAGCGGAATTCCGAGAACAATGGAAGAGTTCCGAAGCATTTTTAAACGTCAGTGGAATTCCGAGAACAATGGAAGAGTTGTGAAGCATTTTTAAACGTCAGCGGAATTCCGAGAACAATGGAAGAGTTCCGAAGCATTTTTAAACGTCAGCGGAATTCCGAGAACAATGGAAGAGTTCTGAAGCCTTTATAAATGTCACCGGAATTCCGAGAACAATGAAAGAGTTCCGAGGCATTTTTAAATGTCAGCGGAATTCTGAGAACAATGGAAGAGTTCCGAAGCATTTTTAAACTTCAGCAGATTCCGAGAACAATGGAAGAGTTCCGAAGCATACTTAAACTTCAGCGGGATTCCGAGAACAATGGAAGAGTTCTGAAGCATTTTTAAAAGTCAGCAGAATACCGAGAACAATGGAAGAGTTGTGAAGCATTTTTAAACGTCAGCGGAATTCCAGAACAATGGAAGAGTTCCGATGCATTTTTAAATGTCAGCGGAATTCCGAGAACAATGGAAGAGTTGTGAAGCATTTTTAAACGTCAGCGGAATTCCGAGAACAATGGAAGAGTTCCGAAGCATTTTTAAACGTCAGCGGAATTCCGAGAACAATGGAAGAGTTCTGAAGCCTTTATAAATGTCAGCGGAATTCCGAGAACAATGGAAGAGTTCCGAGGCATTTTTAAATGTCAGCGGAATTCTGAGAACAATGGAAGAGTTCCGAAGCATTTTTAAACTTCAGCAGAATTCCGAGAACAATGGAAGAGTTCTGAAGCATTTTTAAAAGTCAGCGGAATACCTAGAACAATGGAAGAGTTGTGAAGCATTTTTAAACGTCAGCGGAATTCCAGAACAATGGAAGAGTTCCGATGCATTTTTAAATGTCAGCGGAATTCCGAGAACAATGGAAGAGTTGCGAAGCATTTTTAAACGTCAGCGGAATTCCGAGAACAATGGAAGAGTTGTGAAGCATTTTTAAACGTCAGCGGAATTCCGAGAACAATGGAAGAGTTGTGAAGCATTTTTAAACGTCAGCGGAATTCCGAGAACAATGGATGAGTTCCGAAGCATTTTTAAATGTCAGCGGAATTCCGAGAACAATGGAAGAGTTCTGAAGCCTTTTTAAATGTCAGCGGAATTCCGAGAACAATGGAAGAGTTCCGAAGCATTTTTAAATGTCAGCGGAATTCTGAGAACAATGGAAGTGTTCCGAAGCATTTTTAAACTTCAGCAGAATTCCGAGAACAATGGAAGAGTTCCGAAGAATACTTAAACTTCAGCGGAATTCCGAGAACAATGGAAGAGTTCTGAAGCATTTTTAAAAGTCAGCGGAATACCGAGAACAATGGAAGAGTTGTGAAGCATTTTTAAACGTCAGCGGAATTCCAGAACAATGGAAGAGTTCCGATGCATTTTTAAATGTCAGCGGAATTCCGAGAACAATGGAAGAGTTCCGAAGCATTTTTAAACGTCAGCGGAATTCCGAGAACAATGGAAGAGTTGTTGAGCATTTTTAAACGTCAGCGGAATTCCGAGAACAATGGAAGAGTTCCGAAGCATTTTTAAACGTCAGCGGAATTCCGAGAACAATGGAAGAGTTCTGAAGCCTTTTTAAATGTCAGCGGAATTCCGAGAACAATGGAAGAGTTCTGAAGCCTTTTTAAATGTCAGCGGAATTCCGAGAACAATGGAAGAGTTCCGAAGCATTTTTAAACGTCAGCGGAATTCCGAGAACAATGGAAGAGTTCTGAAGCCTTTTTAAATGTCAGCGGAATTCCGAGAACAATGGAAGAGTTCTGAAGCCTTTTTAAATGTCAGCGGAATTCCGAGAACAATGGAAGAGTTCTGAAGCCTTTTTAAATGTCAGCGGAATTCCGAGAACAATGGAAGAGTTTCGAAACATTTTTAAATGTCAGCGGAATTCTGAGAACAATGGAAGATTTCCGAAGCATTTTTAAACGTCAGCGGAATTCCGAGAACAATGGAAGAGTTCCGAAGCATTTTTAAATGTCAGCGGAATTCTGAGAACAATGGAAGAGTTCCGAAGCATTTTTAAACTTCAGCGGAATTCCAAGAACAATGGAAGAGTTCTGAAGCATTTTTAAATGTCAGCAGAATTCCGAGAACAATAGAAGAGATCCGAAGCATTTTTAAACGTCAGCGGAATTCCGAGAACAATGGAAGAGTTCTGAAGCCTTTTTAAATGTCAGCGGAATTCCGAGAACAATGGAAGAGTTCCGAAGCATTTTTAAATGTCAGCGGAATTCTGAGAACAATGGAAGAGTTCCGAAGCATTTTTAAACTTCAGCGGAATTCCAAGAACAATGGAAGAGTTCTGAAGCATTTTTAAATGTCAGCAGAATTCCGAGAACAATAGAAGAGATCCGAAGCATTTTTAAACGTCAGCGGAATTCCGAGAACAATGGAAGAGTTCTGAAGCCTTTTTAAATGTCAGCGGAATTCCGAGAACAATGGAAGAGTTCTGAAGCCTTTTTAAATGTCAGCGGAATTCCGAGAACAATGGAAGAGTTCTGAAGCCTTTTTAAATGTCAGCGGAATTCCGAGAACAATGGAAGAGTTTCGAAACATTTTTAAATGTCAGCGGAATTCTGAGAACAATGGAAGATTTCCGAAGCATTTTTAAACGTCAGCGGAATTCCGAGAACAATGGAAGAGTTCCGAAGCATTTTTAAACGTCAGCGGAATTCCGAGAACAATGGAAGAGTTCTGAAGCCTTTTTAAATGTCAGCGGAATTCCGAGAACAATGGAAGAGTTCTGAAGCCTTTTTAAATGTCAGCGGAATTCCGAGAACAATGGAAGAGTTCTGAAGCATTTTTAAATGTCAGCAGAATTCCGAGAACAATAGAAGAGATCCGAAGCATTTTTAAACGTCAGCGGAATTCCGAGAACAATGGAAGAGTTCTGAAGCCTTTTTAAATGTCAGCGGAATTCCGAGAACAATGGAAGAGTTCCGAAGCATTTTTAAATGTCAGCGGAATTCTGAGAACAATGGAAGAGTTCCGAAGCATTTTTAAACTTCAGCAGATTCCGAGAACAATGGAAGAGTTCCGAAGCATACTTAAACTTCAGCGGGATTCCGAGAACAATGGAAGAGTTCTGAAGCATTTTTAAAAGTCAGCAGAATACCGAGAACAATGGAAGAGTTGTGAAGCATTTTTAAACGTCAGCGGAATTCCAGAACAATGGAAGAGTTCCGATGCATTTTTAAATGTCAGCGGAATTCCGAGAACAATGGAAGAGTTGTGAAGCATTTTTAAACGTCAGCGGAATTCCGAGAACAATGGAAGAGTTCCGAAGCATTTTTAAACGTCAGCGGAATTCCGAGAACAATGGAAGAGTTCTGAAGCCTTTATAAATGTCAGCGGAATTCCGAGAACAATGGAAGAGTTCCGAGGCATTTTTAAATGTCAGCGGAATTCTGAGAACAATGGAAGAGTTCCGAAGCATTTTTAAACTTCAGCAGAATTCCGAGAACAATGGAAGAGTTCTGAAGCATTTTTAAAAGTCAGTGGAATACCTAGAACAATGGAAGAGTTGTGAAGCATTTTTAAACGTCAGCGGAATTCCAGAACAATGGAAGAGTTCCGATGCATTTTTAAATGTCAGCGGAATTCCGAGAACAATGGAAGAGTTGCGAAGCATTTTTAAACGTCAGCGGAATTCCGAGAACAATGGAAGAGTTGTGAAGCATTTTTAAACGTCAGCGGAATTCCGAGAACAATGGAAGAGTTCCGAAGCATTTTTAAACGTCAGCGGAATTCCGAGAACAATGGAAGAGTTCTGAAGCATTTTTAAATGTCAGCAGAATTCCGAGAACAATAGAAGAGATCCGAAGCATTTTTAAACGTCAGCGGAATTCCGAGAACAATGGAAGAGTTCTGAAGCCTTTTTAAATGTCAGCGGAATTCCGAGAACAATGGAAGAGTTCCGAAGCATTTTTAAATGTCAGCGGAATTCTGAGAACAATGGAAGAGTTCCGAAGCATTTTTAAACTTCAGCAGATTCCGAGAACAATGGAAGAGTTCCGAAGCATACTTAAACTTCAGCGGGATTCCGAGAACAATGGAAGAGTTCTGAAGCATTTTTAAAAGTCAGGGGAATACCGAGAACAATGGAAGAGTTGTGAAGCATTTTTAAACGTCAGCGGAATTCCAGAACAATGGAAGAGTTCCGATGCATTTTTAAATGTCAGCGGAATTCCGAGAACAATGGAAGAGTTCCGAAGCATTTTTAAACGTCAGCGGAATTCCGAGAACAATGGAAGAGTTGTGAAGCATTTTTAAACGTCAGCGGAATTCCGAGAACAATGGAAGAGTTCCGAAGCATTTTTAAACGTCAGCGGAATTCCGAGAACAATGGAAGAGTTCTGAAGCCTTTATAAATGTCAGCGGAATTCTGAGAACAATGGAAGAGTTCCGAGGCATTTTTAAATGTCAGCGGAATTCTGAGAACAATGGAAGAGTTCCGAAGCATTTTTAAACTTCAGCAGAATTCCGAGAACAATGGAAGAGTTCCGAAGCATACTTAAACTTCAGCGGAATTCCGAGAACAATGGAAGAGTTCAGAAGCATTTTTAAAAGTCAGCTAAATACCGAGAACAATGGAAGAGTTGTGAAGCATTTTTAAGCATCAGCGGAATTCCGAGAACAAGGGAAGAGTTCCGAAGCATTTTTAAACGTCAGCAGAATTCCGAGAACAATGGAAGAGTTCTGAAGCCTTTTTAAATGTCAGCGGAATTCCGAAAACAATGGAAGAGTTCTGAAGCCTTTTTAAATGTCAGCGGAATTCCGAGAACAATGGAAGAGTTCCGAAGCATTTTTAAATGTCAGCGGAATTCTGAGAACATTGGAAGAGTTCCGAAGCATTTTTAAACATCAGCGGAATTCCGAGAACAATGGAAGAGTTCTGAAGCATTTTTAAATGTCAGCGGAATTCCGAGAACAATAGAAGAGATCCGAAGCATTTTTAAACATCAGCGGAATTCCGAGAACAATGGAAGAGTTGTGAAGCATTTTTAAACGTCAGCGGAATTCCGAAAACAATGGAAGAGTTCCGAAGCATTTTTAAACGTCAGCGGAATTCCGAGAACAATGGAGGAGTTCTGAAGCCTTTTTAAATGTCAGCGGAATTCCGAGAACAATGGAAGAGTTCTGAAGCATTTTTAAATGTCAGCGGAAATCTGAGAACAATGGAAGAGTTCCGAAGCATTTTTAAACTTCAGCAGAATTCCGAGAACAATGGAAGAGTTCCGAAGTATACTTAAACTTCAGCGGAATTCCGAGAACAATGGAAGAGTTCTGAAGCATTTTTAAAAGTTAGCGGAATACCGAGAACAATGGAAGAGTTGTGAAGCATTTTTAAACGTCAGCGGAATTCCAGAACAATGGAAGAGTTCCGATGCATTTTTAAACGTCAGCGGAATTCCAGAACAATGGAAGAGTTCCGAAGCATTTTTAAATGTCAGCGGAATTCCGAGAACAATGGAAGAGTTCTGAAGCCTTTTTAAATGTCAGCGGAATTCCGAAAACAATGGAAGAGTTCTGAAGCCTTTTTAAATGTCAGCGGAATTCCGAGAACAATGGAAGAGTTCCGAAGCATTTTTAAATGTCAGCGGAATTCTGAGAACATTGGAAGAGTTCCGAAGCATTTTTAAACATCAGCGGAATTCCGAGAACAATGGAAGAGTTCTGAAGCATTTTTAAATGTCAGCAGAATTCCGAGAACAATAGAAGAGATCCGAAGCATTTTTAAACATCAGCGGAATTCCGAGAACAATGGAAGAGTTCTGAAGCATTTTTAAAAGTTAGCGGAATACCGAGAACAATGGAAGAGTTGTGAAGCATTTTTAAACGTCAGCGGAATTCCAGAACAATGGAAGAGTTCCGATGCATTTTTAAACGTCAGCGGAATTCCAGAACAATGGAAGAGTTCCGAAGCATTTTTAAATGTCAGCGGAATTCCGAGAACAATGGAAGAGTTCCAAAACATTTTTAAATGTCAGCAGAATTCCGAGAACAATGGAAAATTTCCGAAGCAATTTTAAACTACAGCAGAATTCCGAGAACAATGGAAGAGTTCTGAAGCCTTTTTAAATGTCAGCGGAATTCCGAGAACAATGGAAGAGTTCCGAAACATTTTTAAATGTCAGCGGAATTCTTAGAACAATGGAAGAGTTCCGAAGCATTTTTAAACTTCATCAGAATTCCGAGAACAATGGAAGAGTTCCGAAACATTTTTAAATGTCAGCGGAATTCTTAGAACAATGGAAGAGTCCTGAAGCATACTTAAACTTCAGCGGAATTCCGAGAACAATGGAAGAGTTCTGAAGCATTTTTAAAAGTCAGCGGAATACCGAGAACAATGGAAGAGTTGTGAAGCATTTTTAAACGTCAGCGGAATTCCAGAACAATGGAAGAGTTCCGATGCATTTTTAAATGTCAGCGGAATTCCGAGAACAATGGAAGAGTTCCGAAGCATTTTTAAACGTCAGTGGAATTCCGAGAACAATGGAAGAGTTGTGAAGCATTTTTAAACGTCAGCGGAATTCCGAGAACAATGGAAGAGTTCCGAAGCATTTTTAAACGTCAGCGGAATTCCGAGAACAATGGAAGAGTTCTGAAGCCTTTATAAATGTCACCGGAATTCCGAGAACAATGAAAGAGTTCCGAGGCATTTTTAAATGTCAGCGGAATTCTGAGAACAATGGAAGAGTTCCGAAGCATTTTTAAACTTCAGCAGATTCCGAGAACAATGGAAGAGTTCCGAAGCATACTTAAACTTCAGCGGGATTCCGAGAACAATGGAAGAGTTCTGAAGCATTTTTAAAAGTCAGCAGAATACCGAGAACAATGGAAGAGTTGTGAAGCATTTTTAAACGTCAGCGGAATTCCAGAACAATGGAAGAGTTCCGATGCATTTTTAAATGTCAGCGGAATTCCGAGAACAATGGAAGAGTTGTGAAGCATTTTTAAACGTCAGCGGAATTCCGAGAACAATGGAAGAGTTCCGAAGCATTTTTAAACGTCAGCGGAATTCCGAGAACAATGGAAGAGTTCTGAAGCCTTTATAAATGTCAGCGGAATTCCGAGAACAATGGAAGAGTTCCGAGGCATTTTTAAATGTCAGCGGAATTCTGAGAACAATGGAAGAGTTCCGAAGCATTTTTAAACTTCAGCAGAATTCCGAGAACAATGGAAGAGTTCTGAAGCATTTTTAAAAGTCAGCGGAATACCTAGAACAATGGAAGAGTTGTGAAGCATTTTTAAACGTCAGCGGAATTCCAGAACAATGGAAGAGTTCCGATGCATTTTTAAATGTCAGCGGAATTCCGAGAACAATGGAAGAGTTGCGAAGCATTTTTAAACGTCAGCGGAATTCCGAGAACAATGGAAGAGTTGTGAAGCATTTTTAAACGTCAGCGGAATTCCGAGAACAATGGAAGAGTTCCGAAGCATTTTTAAACGTCAGCGGAATTCCGAGAACAATGGAAGAGTTCTGAAGCATTTTTAAACGTCAGCGGAATTCCGAGAACAATGGAAGAGTTCTGAAGCCTTTTTAAATGTCAGCGGAATTCCGAGAACAATGGAAGAGTTCTGAAGCCTTTTTAAATGTCAGCGGAATTCCGAGAACAATGGAAGAGTTCCGAAGCATTTTTAAATGTCAGCGGAATTCTGAGAACAATGGAAGAGTTCCGAAGCATTTTTAAACGTCAGCGGAATTCCGAGAACAATGGAAGAGTTGTGAAGCATTTTTAAACGTCAGCGGAATTCCGAGAACAATGGAAGAGTTCCGAAGCATTTTTAAACGTCAGCGGAATTCCGAGAACAATGGAAGAGTTCTGAAGCCTTTATAAATGTCAGCGGAATTCCGAGAACAATGGAAGAGTTCCGAGGCATTTTTAAATGTCAGCGGAATTCTGAGAACAATGGAAGAGTTCCGAAGCATTTTTAAACTTCAGCAGAATTCCGAGAACAATGGAAGAGTTCCGAAGCATACTTAAACTTCAGCGGAATTCCGAGAACAATGGAAGAGTTCAGAAGCATTTTTAAAAGTCAGCTAAATACCGAGAACAATGGAAGAGTTGTGAAGCATTTTTAAGCATCAGCGGAATTCCGAGAACAAGGGAAGAGTTCCGAAGCATTTTTAAACGTCAGCAGAATTCCGAGAACAATGGAAGAGTTCTGAAGCCTTTTTAAATGTCAGCGGAATTCCGAAAACAATGGAAGAGTTCTGAAGCCTTTTTAAATGTCAGCGGAATTCCGAGAACAATGGAAGAGTTCCGAAGCATTTTTAAATGTCAGCGGAATTCTGAGAACATTGGAAGAGTTCCGAAGCATTTTTAAACATCAGCGGAATTCCGAGAACAATGGAAGAGTTCTGAAGCATTTTTAAATGTCAGCGGAATTCCGAGAACAATAGAAGAGATCCGAAGCATTTTTAAACATCAGCGGAATTCCGAGAACAATGGAAGAGTTGTGAAGCATTTTTAAACGTCAGCGGAATTCCGAAAACAATGGAAGAGTTACGAAGCATTTTTAAACGTCAGCGGAATTCCGAGAACAATGGAGGAGTTCTGAAGCCTTTTTAAATGTCAGCGGAATTCCGAGAACAATGGAAGAGTTCTGAAGCATTTTTAAATGTCAGCGGAAATCTGAGAACAATGGAAGAGTTCCGAAGCATTTTTAAACTTCAGCAGAATTCCGAGAACAATGGAAGAGTTCCGAAGTATACTTAAACTTCAGCGGAATTCCGAGAACAATGGAAGAGTTCTGAAGCATTTTTAAAAGTTAGCGGAATACCGAGAACAATGGAAGAGTTGTGAAGCATTTTTAAACGTCAGCGGAATTCCAGAACAATGGAAGAGTTCCGATGCATTTTTAAACGTCAGCGGAATTCCAGAACAATGGAAGAGTTCCGAAGCATTTTTAAATGTCAGCGGAATTCCGAGAACAATGGAAGAGTTCCAAAACATTTTTAAATGTCAGCAGAATTCCGAGAACAATGGAAAATTTCCGAAGCAATTTTAAACTACAGCAGAATTCCGAGAACAATGGAAGAGTTCTGAAGCCTTTTTAAATGTCAGCGGAATTCCGAGAACAATGGAAGAGTTCCGAAACATTTTTAAATGTCAGCGGAATTCTGAGAACATTGGAAGAGTTCCGAAGCATTTTTAAACATCAGCGGAATTCCGAGAACAATGGAAGAGTTCTGAAGCATTTTTAAATGTCAGCAGAATTCCGAGAACAATAGAAGAGATCCGAAGCATTTTTAAACATCAGCGGAATTCCGAGAACAATGGAAGAGTTCTGAAGCATTTTTAAAAGTTAGCGGAATACCGAGAACAATGGAAGAGTTGTGAAGCATTTTTAAACGTCAGCGGAATTCCAGAACAATGGAAGAGTTCCGATGCATTTTTAAACGTCAGCGGAATTCCAGAACAATGGAAGAGTTCCGAAGCATTTTTAAATGTCAGCGGAATTCCGAGAACAATGGAAGAGTTCCAAAACATTTTTAAATGTCAGCAGAATTCCGAGAACAATGGAAAATTTCCGAAGCAATTTTAAACTACAGCAGAATTCCGAGAACAATGGAAGAGTTCTGAAGCCTTTTTAAATGTCAGCGGAATTCCGAGAACAATGGAAGAGTTCCGAAACATTTTTAAATGTCAGCGGAATTCTTAGAACAATGGAAGAGTTCCGAAGCATTTTTAAACTTCATCAGAATTCCGAGAACAATGGAAGAGTTCCGAAACATTTTTAAATGTCAGCGGAATTCTTAGAACAATGGAAGAGTCCTGAAGCATACTTAAACTTCAGCGGAATTCCGAGAACAATGGAAGAGTTCTGAAGCATTTTTAAAAGTCAGCGGAATACCGAGAACAATGGAAGAGTTGTGAAGCATTTTTAAACGTCAGCGGAATTCCAGAACAATGGAAGAGTTCCGATGCATTTTTAAATGTCAGCGGAATTCCGAGAACAATGGAAGAGTTCCGAAGCATTTTTAAACGTCAGTGGAATTCCGAGAACAATGGAAGAGTTGTGAAGCATTTTTAAACGTCAGCGGAATTCCGAGAACAATGGAAGAGTTCCGAAGCATTTTTAAACGTCAGCGGAATTCCGAGAACAATGGAAGAGTTCTGAAGCCTTTATAAATGTCACCGGAATTCCGAGAACAATGAAAGAGTTCCGAGGCATTTTTAAATGTCAGCGGAATTCTGAGAACAATGGAAGAGTTCCGAAGCATTTTTAAACTTCAGCAGATTCCGAGAACAATGGAAGAGTTCCGAAGCATACTTAAACTTCAGCGGGATTCCGAGAACAATGGAAGAGTTCTGAAGCATTTTTAAAAGTCAGCAGAATACCGAGAACAATGGAAGAGTTGTGAAGCATTTTTAAACGTCAGCGGAATTCCAGAACAATGGAAGAGTTCCGATGCATTTTTAAATGTCAGCGGAATTCCGAGAACAATGGAAGAGTTGTGAAGCATTTTTAAACGTCAGCGGAATTCCGAGAACAATGGAAGAGTTCCGAAGCATTTTTAAACGTCAGCGGAATTCCGAGAACAATGGAAGAGTTCTGAAGCCTTTATAAATGTCAGCGGAATTCCGAGAACAATGGAAGAGTTCCGAGGCATTTTTAAATGTCAGCGGAATTCTGAGAACAATGGAAGAGTTCCGAAGCATTTTTAAACTTCAGCAGAATTCCGAGAACAATGGAAGAGTTCTGAAGCATTTTTAAAAGTCAGCGGAATACCTAGAACAATGGAAGAGTTGTGAAGCATTTTTAAACGTCAGCGGAATTCCAGAACAATGGAAGAGTTCCGATGCATTTTTAAATGTCAGCGGAATTCCGAGAACAATGGAAGAGTTGCGAAGCATTTTTAAACGTCAGCGGAATTCCGAGAACAATGGAAGAGTTGTGAAGCATTTTTAAACGTCAGCGGAATTCCGAGAACAATGGAAGAGTTCCGAAGCATTTTTAAACGTCAGCGGAATTCCGAGAACAATGGAAGAGTTCTGAAGCATTTTTAAACGTCAGCGGAATTCCGAGAACAATGGAAGAGTTCTGAAGCCTTTTTAAATGTCAGCGGAATTCCGAGAACAATGGAAGAGTTCTGAAGCCTTTTTAAATGTCAGCGGAATTCCGAGAACAATGGAAGAGTTCCGAAGCATTTTTAAATGTCAGCGGAATTCTGAGAACAATGGAAGAGTTCCGAAGCATTTTTAAACGTCAGCGGAATTCCGAGAACAATGGAAGAGTTGTGAAGCATTTTTAAACGTCAGCGGAATTCCGAGAACAATGGAAGAGTTCCGAAGCATTTTTAAACGTCAGCGGAATTCCGAGAACAATGGAAGAGTTCTGAAGCCTTTATAAATGTCAGCGGAATTCCGAGAACAATGGAAGAGTTCCGAGGCATTTTTAAATGTCAGCGGAATTCTGAGAACAATGGAAGAGTTCCGAAGCATTTTTAAACTTCAGCAGAATTCCGAGAACAATGGAAGAGTTCCGAAGCATACTTAAACTTCAGCGGAATTCCGAGAACAATGGAAGAGTTCAGAAGCATTTTTAAAAGTCAGCTAAATACCGAGAACAATGGAAGAGTTGTGAAGCATTTTTAAGCATCAGCGGAATTCCGAGAACAAGGGAAGAGTTCCGAAGCATTTTTAAACGTCAGCAGAATTCCGAGAACAATGGAAGAGTTCTGAAGCCTTTTTAAATGTCAGCGGAATTCCGAAAACAATGGAAGAGTTCTGAAGCCTTTTTAAATGTCAGCGGAATTCCGAGAACAATGGAAGAGTTCCGAAGCATTTTTAAATGTCAGCGGAATTCTGAGAACATTGGAAGAGTTCCGAAGCATTTTTAAACATCAGCGGAATTCCGAGAACAATGGAAGAGTTCTGAAGCATTTTTAAATGTCAGCGGAATTCCGAGAACAATAGAAGAGATCCGAAGCATTTTTAAACATCAGCGGAATTCCGAGAACAATGGAAGAGTTGTGAAGCATTTTTAAACGTCAGCGGAATTCCGAAAACAATGGAAGAGTTACGAAGCATTTTTAAACGTCAGCGGAATTCCGAGAACAATGGAGGAGTTCTGAAGCCTTTTTAAATGTCAGCGGAATTCCGAGAACAATGGAAGAGTTCTGAAGCATTTTTAAATGTCAGCGGAAATCTGAGAACAATGGAAGAGTTCCGAAGCATTTTTAAACTTCAGCAGAATTCCGAGAACAATGGAAGAGTTCCGAAGTATACTTAAACTTCAGCGGAATTCCGAGAACAATGGAAGAGTTCTGAAGCATTTTTAAAAGTTAGCGGAATACCGAGAACAATGGAAGAGTTGTGAAGCATTTTTAAACGTCAGCGGAATTCCAGAACAATGGAAGAGTTCCGATGCATTTTTAAACGTCAGCGGAATTCCAGAACAATGGAAGAGTTCCGAAGCATTTTTAAATGTCAGCGGAATTCCGAGAACAATGGAAGAGTTCCAAAACATTTTTAAATGTCAGCAGAATTCCGAGAACAATGGAAAATTTCCGAAGCAATTTTAAACTACAGCAGAATTCCGAGAACAATGGAAGAGTTCTGAAGCCTTTTTAAATGTCAGCGGAATTCCGAGAACAATGGAAGAGTTCCGAAACATTTTTAAATGTCAGCGGAATTCTTAGAACAATGGAAGAGTTCCGAAGCATTTTTAAACTTCATCAGAATTCCGAGAACAATGGAAGAGTTCTGAAGCATTTTTAAACGTCAGCGGAATTCCGAGAACAATGGAAGAGTTCTGAAGCATTTTTAAACATCAGCGGAATTCCGAGAACAATGGAAGAGTTCTGAAGCCTTTTTAAATGTCAGCGGAATTCCGAGAACAATGGAAGAGTCCTGAAGCATACTTAAACTTCAGCGGAATTCCGAGAACAATGGAAGAGTTCTGAAGCATTTTTAAAAGTCAGCGGAATACCGAGAACAATGGAAGAGTTGTGAAGCATTTTTAAACGTCAGCGGAATTCCAGAACAATGGAAGAGTTCCGATGCATTTTTAAATGTCAGCGGAATTCCGAGAACAATGGAAGAGTTCCGAAGCATTTTTAAACGTCAGTGGAATTCCGAGAACAATGGAAGAGTTGTGAAGCATTTTTAAACGTCAGCGGAATTCCGAGAACAATGGAAGAGTTCCGAAGCATTTTTAAACGTCAGCGGAATTCCGAGAACAATGGAAGAGTTCTGAAGCCTTTATAAATGTCACCGGAATTCCGAGAACAATGAAAGAGTTCCGAGGCATTTTTAAATGTCAGCGGAATTCTGAGAACAATGGAAGAGTTCCGAAGCATTTTTAAACTTCAGCAGAATTCCGAGAACAATGGAAGAGTTCCGAAGCATTTTTAAACGTCAGCGGAATTCCGAGAACAATGGAAGAGTTCTGAAGCCTTTTTAAATGTCAGCGGAATTCCGAGAACAATGGAAGAGTTCTGAAGCCTTTTTAAATGTCTGCGGAATTCCGAGAACAATGGAAGAGTTCCGAAGCATTTTTAAATGTCAGCGGAATTCTGAGAACAATGGAAGAGTTCCGAAGCATTTTTAAACTTCAGCGGAATTCCGAGAACAATGGAAGAGTTCTGAAGCATTTTTAAATGTCAGCGGAATTCCGAGAACAATGGAAGAGTTCCGAAGCATTTTTAAATGTCAGCGGAATTCTGAGAAAAATGGAAGAGTTCCAAAGCATTTTTAAACTTCAGCAGAATTCCGAGAACAATGGAAGAGTTCCGAAGCATACTTAAACTTTAGCGGAATTCCGAGAACAATGGAAGAGTTCAGAAGCATTTTTAAAAGTCAGCTGAATGCCGAGAACAATGGAAGAGTTGTGAAGCATTTTTAAGCATCAGCGGAATTCCGAGAACAATGGAAGAGTTCCGAAGCATTTGTAAACGTCAGCGGAATTCCGAGAACAAAGAAAGAGTTCTGAAGCCTTTTTAAATGTCAGCGGAATTCCGAGAACAATGGAAGAGTTCTGAAGCCTTTTTAAATGTCAGCGGAATTCCGAGAACAATGGAAGAGTTCTGAATCCTTTTTAAATGTCAGCGGAATTCCGAGAACAATGGAAGAGTTCCGGAGCATTTTTAAATGTCAGCGGAATTCTGAGAACAATGGAAGAGTTCCGAAGCATTTTTAAACTTCAGCGGAATTCCGAGAACAATGGAAGAGTTCTGAAGCATTTTTAAACGTCAGCGGAATTCCGAGAACAATAGAAGAGATCCGAAGCATTTTTAAACGTCAGCGGTATTCCGAGAACAATGGAAGAGTTGTGAAGCATTTTTAAACGTCAGCGGAATTCCGAGAACAATGGAAGAGTTCTGAAGCCTTTTTAAATTTCAGCGGAATTCCGAGAACAATGGAAGAGTTCTGAAGCCTTTTTAAATGTCAGCGGAATTCCGAGAACAATGGAAGAGTTCCGAAGCATTTTTAAATGTCAGCGGAATTCTGAGAACAATGGAAGAGTTCCGAAGCATTTTTAAACTTCAGCAGATTCCGAGAACAATGGAAGAGTTCCGAAGCATACTTAAACTTCAGCGGGATTCCGAGAACAATGGAAGAGTTCTGAAGCATTTTTAAAAGTCAGCGGAATACCGAGAACAATGGAAGAGTTGTGAAGCATTTTTAAACGTCAGCGGAATTCCAGAACAATGGAAGAGTTCCGATGCATTTTTAAATGTCAGCGGAATTCCGAGAACAATGGAAGAGTTCCGAAGCATTTTTAAACGTCAGCGGAATTCCGAGAACAATGGAAGAGTTCTGAAGCATTTTTAAACGTCAGCGGAATTCCGAGAACAATGGAAGAGTTCTGAAGCCTTTTTAAATGTCAGCGGAATTCCGAGAACAATGGAAGAGTTCTGAAGCCTTTTTAAATGTCAGCGGAATTCCGAGAACAATGGAAGAGTTCCGAAGCATTTTTAAATGTCAGCGGAATTCTGAGAACAATGGAAGAGTTCCGAAGCATTTTTAAACTTCAGCGGAATTCCAAGAACAATGGAAGAGTTCTGAAGCATTTTTAAATGTCAGCAGAATTCCAAGAACAATAGAAGAGATCCGAAGCATTTTTAAACGTCAGCGGAATTCCGAGAACAATGGAAGAGTTCTGAAGCCTTTTTAAATGTCAGCGGAATTCCGAGAACAATGGAAGAGTTCCGAAGCATTTTTAAATGTCAGCGGAATTCTGAGAACAATGG
Source organism: Phyllobates terribilis (assembly GCF_046119375.1). Taxonomy (NCBI): domain Eukaryota; kingdom Metazoa; phylum Chordata; class Amphibia; order Anura; family Dendrobatidae; genus Phyllobates; species Phyllobates terribilis. Next base: position 4,538,586 of record NW_027362788.1, on the reverse strand, counting down.
AAGAGTTGTGAAGCATTTTTAAACGTCAGCGGAATTCCGAAAACAATGGAAGAGTTCCGAAGCATTTTTAAACGTCAGCGGAATTCCGAGAACAATGGAGGAGTTCTGAAGCCTTTTTAAATGTCAGCGGAATTCCGAGAACAATGGAAGAGTTCTGAAGCATTTTTAAATGTCAGCGGAAATCTGAGAACAATGGAAGAGTTCCGAAGCATTTTTAAACTTCAGCAGAATTCCGAGAACAATGGAAGAGTTCCGAAGTATACTTAAACTTCAGCGGAATTCCGAGAACAATGGAAGAGTTCTGAAGCAATTTTAAAAGTTAGCGGAATACCGAGAACAATGGAAGAGTTGTGAAGCCTTTATAAATGTCAGCGGAATTCCGAGAACAATGGAAGAGTTCCGAGGCATTTTTAAATGTCAGCGGAATTCTGAGAACAATGGAAGAGTTCCGAAGCATTTTTAAACTTCAGCAGAATTCCGAGAACAATGGAAGAGTTCCGAAGCATACTTAAACTTCAGCGGAATTCCGAGAACAATGGAAGAGTTCAGAAGCATTTTTAAAAGTCAGCTAAATACCGAGAACAATGGAAGAGTTGTGAAGCATTTTTAAGCATCAGCGGAATTCCGAGAACAAGGGAAGAGTTCCGAAGCATTTTTAAACGTCAGCAGAATTCCGAGAACAATGGAAGAGTTCTGAAGCCTTTTTAAATGTCAGCGGAATTCCGAAAACAATGGAAGAGTTCTGAAGCCTTTTTAAATGTCAGCGGAATTCCGAGAACAATGGAAGAGTTCCGAAGCATTTTTAAATGTCAGCGGAATTCTGAGAACATTGGAAGAGTTCCGAAGCATTTTTAAACATCAGCGGAATTCCGAGAACAATGGAAGAGTTCTGAAGCATTTTTAAATGTCAGCGGAATTCCGAGAACAATAGAAGATTTCCGAAGCATTTTTAAACATCAGCGGAATTCCGAGAACAATGGAAGAGTTGTGAAGCATTTTTAAACGTCAGCGGAATTCCGAAAACAATGGAAGAGTTACGAAGCATTTTTAAACGTCAGCGGAATTCCGAGAACAATGGAGGAGTTCTGAAGCCTTTTTAAATGTCAGCGGAATTCCGAGAACAATGGAAGAGTTCTGAAGCATTTTTAAATGTCAGCGGAAATCTGAGAACAATGGAAGAGTTCCGAAGCATTTTTAAACTTCAGCAGAATTCCGAGAACAATGGAAGAGTTCCGAAGTATACTTAAACTTCAGCGGAATTCCGAGAACAATGGAAGAGTTCTGAAGCATTTTTAAAAGTTAGCGGAATACCGAGAACAATGGAAGAGTTGTGAAGCATTTTTAAACGTCAGCGGAATTCCAGAACAATGGAAGAGTTCCGATGCATTTTTAAACGTCAGCGGAATTCCAGAACAATGGAAGAGTTCCGAAGCATTTTTAAATGTCAGCGGAATTCCGAGAACAATGGAAGAGTTCCAAAACATTTTTAAATGTCAGCAGAATTCCGAGAACAATGGAAAATTTCCGAAGCAATTTTAAACTACAGCAGAATTCCGAGAACAATGGAAGAGTTCTGAAGCCTTTTTAAATGTCAGCGGAATTCCGAGAACAATGGAAGAGTTCCGAAACATTTTTAAATGTCAGCGGAATTCTTAGAACAATGGAAGAGTTCCGAAGCATTTTTAAACTTCATCAGAATTCCGAGAACAATGGAAGAGTTCTGAAGCATTTTTAAACGTCAGCGGAATTCCGAGAACAATGGAAGAGTTCTGAAGCATTTTTAAACATCAGCGGAATTCCGAGAACAATGGAAGAGTTCTGAAGCCTTTTTAAATGTCAGCGGAATTCCGAGAACAATGGAAGAGTCCTGAAGCATACTTAAACTTCAGCGGAATTCCGAGAACAATGGAAGAGTTCTGAAGCATTTTTAAAAGTCAGCGGAATACCGAGAACAATGGAAGAGTTGTGAAGCATTTTTAAACGTCAGCGGAATTCCAGAACAATGGAAGAGTTCCGATGCATTTTTAAATGTCAGCGGAATTCCGAGAACAATGGAAGAGTTCCGAAGCATTTTTAAACGTCAGTGGAATTCCGAGAACAATGGAAGAGTTGTGAAGCATTTTTAAACGTCAGCGGAATTCCGAGAACAATGGAAGAGTTCCGAAGCATTTTTAAACGTCAGCGGAATTCCGAGAACAATGGAAGAGTTCTGAAGCCTTTATAAATGTCACCGGAATTCCGAGAACAATGAAAGAGTTCCGAGGCATTTTTAAATGTCAGCGGAATTCTGAGAACAATGGAAGAGTTCCGAAGCATTTTTAAACTTCAGCAGAATTCCGAGAACAATGGAAGAGTTCCGAAGCATTTTTAAACGTCAGCGGAATTCCGAGAACAATGGAAGAGTTCTGAAGCCTTTTTAAATGTCAGCGGAATTCCGAGAACAATGGAAGAGTTCTGAAGCCTTTTTAAATGTCTGCGGAATTCCGAGAACAATGGAAGAGTTCCGAAGCATTTTTAAATGTCAGCGGAATTCTGAGAACAATGGAAGAGTTCCGAAGCATTTTTAAACTTCAGCGGAATTCCGAGAACAATGGAAGAGTTCTGAAGCATTTTTAAATGTCAGCGGAATTCCGAGAACAATGGAAGAGTTCCGAAGCATTTTTAAATGTCAGCGGAATTCTGAGAAAAATGGAAGAGTTCCAAAGCATTTTTAAACTTCAGCAGAATTCCGAGAACAATGGAAGAGTTCCGAAGCATACTTAAACTTTAGCGGAATTCCGAGAACAATGGAAGAGTTCAGAAGCATTTTTAAAAGTCAGCTGAATGCCGAGAACAATGGAAGAGTTGTGAAGCATTTTTAAGCATCAGCGGAATTCCGAGAACAATGGAAGAGTTCCGAAGCATTTGTAAACGTCAGCGGAATTCCGAGAACAAAGAAAGAGTTCTGAAGCCTTTTTAAATGTCAGCGGAATTCCGAGAACAATGGAAGAGTTCTGAAGCCTTTTTAAATGTCAGCGGAATTCCGAGAACAATGGAAGAGTTCTGAATCCTTTTTAAATGTCAGCGGAATTCCGAGAACAATGGAAGAGTTCCGGAGCATTTTTAAATGTCAGCGGAATTCTGAGAACAATGGAAGAGTTCCGAAGCATTTTTAAACTTCAGCGGAATTCCGAGAACAATGGAAGAGTTCTGAAGCATTTTTAAATGTCAGCGGAATTCCGAGAACAATAGAAGAGATCCGAAGCATTTTTAAACGTCAGCGGTATTCCGAGAACAATGGAAGAGTTGTGAAGCATTTTTAAACGTCAGCGGAATTCCGAGAACAATGGAAGAGTTCTGAAGCCTTTTTAAATTTCAGCGGAATTCCGAGAACAATGGAAGAGTTCTGAAGCCTTTTTAAATGTCAGCGGAATTCCGAGAACAATGGAAGAGTTCCGAAGCATTTTTAAATGTCAGCGGAATTCTGAGAACAATGGAAGAGTTCCGAAGCATTTTTAAACTTCAGCAGATTCCGAGAACAATGGAAGAGTTCCGAAGCATACTTAAACTTCAGCGGGATTCCGAGAACAATGGAAGAGTTCTGAAGCATTTTTAAAAGTCAGCGGAATACCGAGAACAATGGAAGAGTTGTGAAGCATTTTTAAACGTCAGCGGAATTCCAGAACAATGGAAGAGTTCCGATGCATTTTTAAATGTCAGCGGAATTCCGAGAACAATGGAAGAGTTCCGAAGCATTTTTAAACGTCAGCGGAATTCCGAGAACAATGGAAGAGTTCCGAAGCATTTTTAAATGTCAGCGGAATTCTGAGAACAATGGAAGAGTTCCGAAGCATTTTTAAACTTCAGCGGAATTCCAAGAACAATGGAAGAGTTCTGAAGCATTTTTAAATGTCAGCAGAATTCCAAGAACAATAGAAGAGATCCGAAGCATTTTTAAACGTCAGCGGAATTCCGAGAACAATGGAAGAGTTCTGAAGCCTTTTTAAATGTCAGCGGAATTCCGAGAACAATGGAAGAGTTCCGAAGCATTTTTAAATGTCAGCGGAATTCTGAGAACAATGGAAGAGTTGTGAAGCATTTTTAAACGTCAGCGGAATTCCGAAAACAATGGAAGAGTTCCGAAGCATTTTTAAACGTCAGCGGAATTCCGAGAACAATGGAGGAGTTCTGAAGCCTTTTTAAATGTCAGCGGAATTCCGAGAACAATGGAAGAGTTCTGAAGCATTTTTAAATGTCAGCGGAAATCTGAGAACAATGGAAGAGTTCCGAAGCATTTTTAAACTTCAGCAGAATTCCGAGAACAATGGAAGAGTTCCGAAGTATACTTAAACTTCAGCGGAATTCCGAGAACAATGGAAGAGTTCTGAAGCAATTTTAAAAGTTAGCGGAATACCGAGAACAATGGAAGAGTTGTGAAGCATTTTTAAACGTCAGCGGAATTCCAGAACAATGGAAGAGTTCCGATGCATTTTTAAACGTCAGCGGAATTCCAGAACAATGGAAGAGTTCCGAAGCATTTTTAAATGTCAGCGGAATTCCGAGAACAATGGAAGAGTTCCAAAACATTTTTAAATGTCAGCAGAATTCCGAGAACAATGGAAAATTTCCGAAGCAATTTTAAACTACAGCAGAATTCCGAGAACAATGGAAGAGTTCTGAAGCCTTTTTAAATGTCAGCGGAATTCCGAGAACAATGGAAGAGTTCCGAAACATTTTTAAATGTCAGCGGAATTCTTAGAACAATGGAAGAGTTCCGAAGCATTTTTAAACTTCATCAGAATTCCGAGAACAATGGAAGAGTTCTGAAGCATTTTTAAACGTCAGCGGAATTCCGAGAACAATGGAAGAGTTCTGAAGCATTTTTAAACATCAGCGGAATTCCGAGAACAATGGAAGAGTTCTGAAGCCTTTTTAAATGTCAGCGGAATTCCGAGAACAATGGAAGAGTTCCGAAACATTTTTAAATGTCAGCAGAATTCCGAGAACAATGGAAGAGTTCCGAAGCATACTTAAACTTCAGCGGAATTCCGAGAACAATGGAAGAGTTCTGAAGCATTTTTAAAAGTCAGCGGAATACCGAGAACAATGGAAGAGTTGTGAAGCATTTTTAAACGTCAGCGGAATTCCAGAACAATGGAAGAGTTCCGATGCATTTTTAAATGTCAGCGGAATTCCGAGAACAATGGAAGAGTTCCGAAGCATTTTTAAACGTCAGTGGAATTCCGAGAACAATGGAAGAGTTGTGAAGCATTTTTAAACGTCAGCGGAATTCCGAGAACAATGGAAGAGTTCCGAAGCATTTTTAAACGTCAGCGGAATTCCGAGAACAATGGAAGAGTTCTGAAGCCTTTATAAATGTCACCGGAATTCCGAGAACAATGAAAGAGTTCCGAGGCATTTTTAAATGTCAGCGGAATTCTGAGAACAATGGAAGAGTTCCGAAGCATTTTTAAACTTCAGCAGAATTCCGAGAACAATGGAAGAGTTCCGAAGAATTTTTAAACGTCAGCGGAATTCCGAGAACAATGGAAGAGTTCTGAAGCCTTTTTAAATGTCAGCGGAATTCCGAGAACAATGGAAGAGTTCTGAAGCCTTTTTAAATGTCTGCGGAATTCCGAGAACAATGGAAGAGTTCCGAAGCATTTTTAAATGTCAGCGGAATTCTGAGAACAATGGAAGAGTTCCGAAGCATTTTTAAACTTCAGCGGAATTCCGAGAACAATGGAAGAGTTCTGAAGCATTTTTAAATGTCAGCGGAATTCCGAGAACAATGGAAGAGTTCCGAAGCATTTTTAAATGTCAGCGGAATTCTGAGAAAAATGGAAGAGTTCCAAAGCATTTTTAAACTTCAGCAGAATTCCGAGAACAATGGAAGAGTTCCGAAGCATACTTAAACTTTAGCGGAATTCCGAGAACAATGGAAGAGTTCAGAAGCATTTTTAAAAGTCAGCTGAATGCCGAGAACAATGGAAGAGTTGTGAAGCATTTTTAAGCATCAGCGGAATTCCGAGAACAATGGAAGAGTTCCGAAGCATTTTTAAACGTCAGCGGAATTCCGAGAACAAAGAAAGAGTTCTGAAGCCTTTTTAAATGTCAGCGGAATTCCGAGAACAATGGAAGAGTTCTGAAGCCTTTTTAAATGTCAGCGGAATTCCGAGAACAATGGAAGAGTTCTGAATCCTTTTTAAATGTCAGCGGAATTCCGAGAACAATGGAAGAGTTCCGGAGCATTTTTAAATGTCAGCGGAATTCTGAGAACAATGGAAGAGTTCCGAAGCATTTTTAAACTTCAGCGGAATTCCGAGAACAATGGAAGAGTTCTGAAGCATTTTTAAATGTCAGCGGAATTCCGAGAACAATAGAAGAGATCCGAAGCATTTTTAAACGTCAGCGGTATTCCGAGAACAATGGAAGAGTTGTGAAGCATTTTTAAACGTCAGCGGAATTCCGAGAACAATGGAAGAGTTCTGAAGCCTTTTTAAATTTCAGCGGAATTCCGAGAACAATGGAAGAGTTCTGAAGCCTTTTTAAATGTCAGCGGAATTCCGAGAACAATGGAAGAGTTCCGAAGCATTTTTAAATGTCAGCGGAATTCTGAGAACAATGGAAGAGTTCCGAAGCATTTTTAAACTTCAGCAGATTCCGAGAACAATGGAAGAGTTCCGAAGCATACTTAAACTTCAGCGGGATTCCGAGAACAATGGAAGAGTTCTGAAGCATTTTTAAAAGTCAGCGGAATACCGAGAACAATGGAAGAGTTGTGAAGCATTTTTAAACGTCAGCGGAATTCCAGAACAATGGAAGAGTTCCGATGCATTTTTAAATGTCAGCGGAATTCCGAGAACAATGGAAGAGTTCCGAAGCATTTTTAAACGTCAGCGGAATTCCGAGAACAATGGAAGAGTTCTGAAGCATTTTTAAACGTCAGCGGAATTCCGAGAACAATGGAAGAGTTCTGAAGCCTTTTTAAATGTCAGCGGAATTCCGAGAACAATGGAAGAGTTCTGAAGCCTTTTTAAATGTCAGCGGAATTCCGAGAACAATGGAAGAGTTCCGAAGCATTTTTAAATGTCAGCGGAATTCTGAGAACAATGGAAGAGTTCCGAAGCATTTTTAAACTTCAGCGGAATTCCAAGAACAATGGAAGAGTTCTGAAGCATTTTTAAATGTCAGCAGAATTCCGAGAACAATAGAAGAGATCCGAAGCATTTTTAAACGTCAGCGGAATTCCGAGAACAATGGAAGAGTTCTGAAGCCTTTTTAAATGTCAGCGGAATTCCGAGAACAATGGAAGAGTTCCGAAGCATTTTTAAATGTCAGCGGAATTCTGAGAACAATGGAAGAGTTCCGAAGCATTTTTAAACTTCAGCAGATTCCGAGAACAATGGAAGAGTTGTGAAGCATACTTAAACTTCAGCGGGATTCCGAGAACAATGGAAGAGTTCTGAAGCATTTTTAAAAGTCAGGGGAATACCGAGAACAATGGAAGAGTTGTGAAGCATTTTTAAACGTCAGCGGAATTCCAGAACAATGGAAGAGTTCCGATGCATTTTTAAATGTCAGCGGAATTCCGAGAACAATGGAAGAGTTCCGAAGCATTTTTAAACGTCAGCGGAATTCCGAGAACAATGGAAGAGTTGTGAAGCATTTTTAAACGTCAGCGGAATTCCGAGAACAATGGAAGAGTTCCGAAGAATTTTTAAACGTCAGCGGAATTCCGAGAACAATGGAAGAGTTCTGAAGCCTTTATAAATGTCAGCGGAATTCCGAGAACAATGGAAGAGTTCCGAGGCATTTTTAAATGTCAGCGGAATTCTGAGAACAATGGAAGAGTTCCGAAGCATTTTTAAACTTCAGCAGAATTCCGAGAACAATGGAAGAGTTCCGAAGCATACTTAAACTTCAGCGGAATTCCGAGAACAATGGAAGAGTTCAGAAGCATTTTTAAAAGTCAGCTAAATACCGAGAACAATGGAAGAGTTGTGAAGCATTTTTAAGCATCAGCGGAATTCCGAGAACAAGGGAAGAGTTCCGAAGCATTTTTAAACGTCAGCAGAATTCCGAGAACAATGGAAGAGTTCTGAAGCCTTTTTAAATGTCAGCGGAATTCCGAAAACAATGGAAGAGTTCTGAAGCCTTTTTAAATGTCAGCGGAATTCCGAGAACAATGGAAGAGTTCCGAAGCATTTTTAAATGTCAGCGGAATTCTGAGAACAATGGAAGAGTTCCGAAGCATTTTTAAACATCAGCGGAATTCCGAGAACAATGGAAGAGTTCTGAAGCATTTTTAAATGTCAGCGGAATTCCGAGAACAATAGAAGAGATCCGAAGCATTTTTAAACATCAGCGGAATTCCGAGAACAATGGAAGAGTTGTGAAGCATTTTTAAACGTCAGCGGAATTCCGAAAACAATGGAAGAGTTCCGAAGCATTTTTAAACGTCAGCGGAATTCCGAGAACAATGGATGAGTTCTGAAGCCTTTTTAAATGTCAGCGGAATTCCGAGAACAATGGAAGAGTTCTGAAGCATTTTTAAATGTCAGCGGAAATCTGAGAACAATGGAAGAGTTCCGAAGCATTTTTAAACTTCAGCAGAATTCCGAGAACAATGGAAGAGTTCCGAAGTATACTTAAACTTCAGCGGAATTCCGAGAACAATGGAAGAGTTCTGAAGCATTTTTAAAAGTTAGCGGAATACCGAGAACAATGGAAGAGTTGTGAAGCATTTTTAAACGTCAGCGGAATTCCAGAACAATGGAAGAGTTCCGATGCATTTTTAAACGTCAGCGGAATTCCAGAACAATGGAAGAGTTCCGAAGCATTTTTAAATGTCAGCGGAATTCCGAGAACAATGGAAGAGTTCCAAAACATTTTTAAATGTCAGCAGAATTCCGAGAACAATGGAAAATTTCCGAAGCAATTTTAAACTACAGCAGAATTCCGAGAACAATGGAAGAGTTCTGAAGCCTTTTTAAATGTCAGCGGAATTCCGAGAACAATGGAAGAGTTCCGAAACATTTTTAAATGTCAGCGGAATTCTTAGAACAATGGAAGAGTTCCGAAGCATTTTTAAACTTCATCAGAATTCCGAGAACAATGGAAGAGTTCTGAAGCATTTTTAAACGTCAGCGGAATTCCGAGAACAATGGAAGAGTTCTGAAGCATTTTTAAACATCAGCGGAATTCCGAGAACAATGGAAGAGTTCTGAAGCCTTTTTAAATGTCAGCGGAATTCCGAGAACAATGGAAGAGTTCCGAAACATTTTTAAATGTCAGCAGAATTCCGAGAACAATGGAAGAGTTCCGAAGCATACTTAAACTTCAGCGGAATTCCGAGAACAATGGAAGAGTTCTGAAGCATTTTTAAAAGTCAGCGGAATACCGAGAACAATGGAAGAGTTGTGAAGCATTTTTAAACGTCAGCGGAATTCCAGAACAATGGAAGAGTTCCGATGCATTTTTAAATGTCAGCGGAATTCCGAGAACAATGGAAGAGTTCCGAAGCATTTTTAAACGTCAGTGGAATTCCGAGAACAATGGAAGAGTTGTGAAGCATTTTTAAACGTCAGCGGAATTCCGAGAACAATGGAAGAGTTCCGAAGCATTTTTAAACGTCAGCGGAATTCCGAGAACAATGGAAGAGTTCTGAAGCCTTTATAAATGTCACCGGAATTCCGAGAACAATGAAAGAGTTCCGAAGCATTTTTAAACGTCAGCGGAATTCCGAGAACAATGGAAGAGTTCTGAAGCCTTTTTATATGTCAGCGGAATTCCGAGAACAATGGAAGAGTTCTGAAGCCTTTTTAAATGTCAGCGGAATTCCGAGAACAATGGAAGAGTTCTGAAGCATTTTTAAATGTCAGCGGAATTCTGAGAACAATGGAAGAGTTCCGAAGCATTTTTAAACTTCAGCGGAATTCCGAGAACAATGGAAGAGTTCTGAAGCATTTTTAAATGTCAGCGGAATTCCGAGAACAATGGAAGAGTTCCGAAGCATTTTTAAATGTCAGCGGAATTCTGAGAAAAATGGAAGAGTTCCAAAGCATTTTTAAACTTCAGCAGAATTCCGAGAACAATGGAAGAGTTCCGAAGCATACTTAAACTTTAGCGGAATTCCGAGAACAATGGAAGAGTTCAGAAGCATTTTTAAAAGTCAGCTGAATACCGAGAACAATGGAAGAGTTGTGAAGCATTTTTAAGCATCAGCGGAATTCCGAGAACAATGGAAGAGTTCCGAAGCATTTTTAAACGTCAGCGGAATTCCGAGAACAAAGAAAGAGTTCTGAAGCCTTTTTAAATGTCAGCGGAATTCCGAGAACAATGGAAGAGTTCTGAAGCCTTTTTAAATGTCAGCGGAATTCCGAGAACAATGGAAGAGTTCTGAAGCCTTTTCAAATGTCAGCGGAATTCCGAGAACAATGGAAGAGTTCCGGAGCATTTTTAAATGTCAGCGGAATTCTGAGAACAATGGAAGAGTTCCGAAGCATTTTTAAACTTCAGCGGAATTCCGAGAACAATGGAAGAGTTCTGAAGCATTTTTAAATGTCAGCGGAATTCCGAGAACAATAGAAGAGATCCGAAGCATTTTTAAACGTCAGCGGTATTCCGAGAACAATGGAAGAGTTGTGAAGCATTTTTAAACGTCAGCGGAATTCCGAGAACAATGGAAGAGTTCCGAAGCATTTTTAAACGTCAGCGGGATTCCGAGAACAATGGAAGAGTTCTGAAGCCTTTTTAAATGTCAGCGGAATTCCGAGAACAATGGAAGAGTTCCGAAGCATTTTTAAATGTCAGCGGAATTCTGAGAACAATGGAAGAGTTCCGAAGCATTTTTAAACTTCAGCAGAATTCCGAGAACAATGGAAGAGTTCCGAAGCATTTTTAAACGTCAGCGGAATTCCAAGAACAATGGAAGAGTTCTGAAGCATTTTTAAACGTCAGCGGAATTCCGAGAACAATGGAAGAGTTCTGAAGCCTTTTTAAATGTCAGCGGAATTCCGAGAACAATGGAAGAGTTCTGAAGCCTTTTTAAATGTCAGCGGAATTCCGAGAACAATGGAAGAGTTCCGAAGCATTTTTAAATGTCAGCGGAATTCTGAGAACAATGGAAGAGTTCCGAAGCATTTTTAAACTTCAGCAGATTCCGAGAACAATGGAAGAGTTCCGAAGCATACTTAAACTTCAGCGGGATTCCGAGAACAATGGAAGAGTTCTGAAGCATTTTTAAAAGTCAGCGGAATACCGAGAACAATGGAAGAGTTGTGAAGCATTTTTAAACTTCAGCGGGATTCCGAGAACAATGGAAGAGTTCCGAAGCATACTTAAACTTCAGCGGGATTCCGAGAACAATGGAAGAGTTCCGAAGCATTTTTAAATGTCAGCGGAATTCTGAGAACAATGGAAGAGTTCCGAAGCATTTTTAAACTTCAGCGGAATTCCGAGAACAATGGAAGAGTTCTGAAGCATTTTTAAATGTCAGCGGAATTCCGAGAACAATAGAAGAGATCCGAAGCATTTTTAAACATCAGCGGAATTCCGAGAACAATGGAAGAGTTGTGAAGCATTTTTAAACGTCAGCGGAATTCCGAAAACAATGGAAGAGTTCCGAAGCATTTTTAAACGTCAGCGGAATTCCGAGAACAATGGAGGAGTTCTGAAGCCTTTTTAAATGTCAGCGGAATTCCGAGAACAATGGAAGAGTTCTGAAGCATTTTTAAATGTCAGCGGAAATCTGAGAACAATGGAAGAGTTCCGAAGCATTTTTAAACTTCAGCAGAATTCCGAGAACAATGGAAGAGTTCCGAAGCATACTTAAACTTCAGCGGAATTCCGAGAACAATGGAAGAGTTCTGAAGCATTTTCAAAAGTTCGCGGAATACCGAGAACAATGGAAGAGTTGTGAAGCATTTTTAAACGTCAGCGGAATTCCAGAACAATGGAAGAGTTCCGATGCATTTTTAAACGTCAGCGGAATTCCGAGAACAATGGAAGAGTTCTGAAGCATTTTTAAATGTCAGCGGAATTCCGAGAACAATGGAAGAGTTCCGAAGCATTTTTAAATGTCAGCGGAATTTTGAGAAAAATGGAAGAGTTCCAAAGCATTTTTAAACTTCAGCAGAATTCCGAGAACAATGGAAGAGTTCCGAAGCATACTTAAACTTTAGCGGAATTCCGAGAACAATGGAAGAGTTCAGAAGCATTTTTAAAAGTCAGCTGAATACCGAGAACAATGGAAGAGTTGTGAAGCATTTTTAAGCATCAGCGGAATTCCGAGAACAATGGAAGAGTTCCGAAGCATTTTTAAACGTCAGCGGAATTCCGAGAACAAAGAAAGAGTTCTGAAGCCTTTTTAAATGTCAGCGGAATTCCGAGAACAATGGAAGAGTTCTGAAGCCTTTTTAAATGTCAGCGGAATTCCGAGAACAATGGAAGAGTTCTGAAGCCTTTTTAAATGTCAGCGGAATTCCGAGAACAATGGAAGAGTTCCGGAGCATTTTTAAATGTCAGCGGAATTCTGAGAACAATGGAAGAGTTCCGAAGCATTTTTAAACTTCAGCGGAATTCCGAGAACAATGGAAGAGTTCTGAAGCATTTTTAAATGTCAGCGGAATTCCGAGAACAATAGAAGAGATCCGAAGCATTTTTAAACGTCAGCGGTATTCCGAGAACAATGGAAGAGTTGTGAAGCATTTTTAAACGTCAGCGGAATTCCGAGAACAATGGAAGAGTTCCGAAGCATTTTTAAACGTCAGCGGAATTCCGAGAACAATGGAAGAGTTCTGAAGCCTTTTTAAATGTCAGCGGAATTCCGAGAACAATGGAAGAGTTCCGAAGCATTTTTAAATGTCAGCGGAATTCTGAGAACAATGGAAGAGTTCCGAAGCATTTTTAAACTTCAGCAGAATTCCGAGAACAATGGAAGAGTTCCGAAGCATTTTTAAACGTCAGCGGAATTCCGAGAACAATGGAAGAGTTCTGAAGCATTTTTAAACGTCAGCGGAATTCCGAGAACAATGGAAGAGTTCTGAAGCCTTTTTAAATGTCAGCTTAATTCCGAGAACAATGGAAGAGTTCTGAAGCCTTTTTAAATGTCAGCGGAATTCCGAGAACAATGGAAGAGTTCCGAAGCATTTTTAAATGTCAGCGGAATTCTGAGAACAATGGAAGAGTTCCGAAGCATTTTTAAACTTCAGCAGATTCCGAGAACAATGGAAGAGTTCCGAAGCATACTTAAACTTCAGCGGGATTCCGAGAACAATGGAAGAGTTCTGAAGCATTTTTAAAAGTCAGCGGAATACCGAGAACAATGGAAGAGTTGTGAAGCATTTTTAAACGTCAGCGGAATTCCAGAACAATGGAAGAGTTCCGATGCATTTTTAAATGTCAGCGGAATTCCGAGAACAATGGAAGAGTTCCGAAGCATTTTTAAACGTCAGCGGAATTCCGAGAACAATGGAAGAGTTGTGAAGCATTTTTAAACGTCAGCGGAATTCCGAGAACAATGGAAGAGTTCCGAAGCATTTTTAAACGTCAGCGGAATTCCGAGAACAATGGAAGAGTTCTGAAGCCTTTATAAATGTCAGCGGAATTCCGAGAACAATGGAAGAGTTCCGAGGCATTTTTAAATGTCAGCGGAATTCTGAGAACAATGGAAGAGTTTCGAAGCATTTTTAAACTTCAGCAGAATTCCGAGAACAATGGAAGAGTTCCGAAGCATACTTAAACTTCAGCGGAATTCCGAGAACAATGGAAGAGTTCAGAAGCATTTTTAAAAGTCAGCTGAATACCGAGAACAATGGAAGAGTTGTGAAGCATTTTTAAGCATCAGCGGAATTCCGAGAACAAGGGAAGAGTTCCGAAGCATTTTTAAACGTCAGCGGAATTCCGAGAACAATGGAAGAGTTCTGAAGCCTTTTTAAATGTCAGCGGAATTCCGAAAACAATGGAAGAGTTCTGAAGCCTTTTTAAATGTCAGCGGAATTCCGAGAACAATGGAAGAGTTCCGAAGCATTTTTAAATGTCAGCGGAATTCTGAGAACAATGGAAGAGTTCCGAAGCATTTTTAAACTTCAGCGGAATTCCGAGAACAATGGAAGAGTTCCGAAGCATTTTTAAACGTCAGCGGAATTCCGAGAACAATGGAAGAGTTCTGAAGCATTTTTAAACGTCAGCGGAATTTTGAAAACAATGGAAGATTTCCGAAGCATTTTTAAACGTCAGCGAAATTCTGCGAACACTGGAAGAGTTCCGAAGCATTTTTAAACTTCAGCGGAATTTGGAGAACAATCGAAGAGTTCCGAAGCATTTTTAAAAGTCAGCGGAATTCCGAGAACAATGGAAGAGTTCTGAAGCATTTTTAAATGTCAGCGGAATTCCGAGAACAATAGAAGAGATCCGAAGCATTTTTAAACGTCAGCGGAATTCCGAGAACAATGGAAGAGTTCCGAAGCATTTTTAAACGTCAGCGGAATTCCGAGAACAATGGAAGAGTTCCGAAGCATTTTTAAATGTCAGCGGAATTCTGAGAACAATGGAAGAGTTCCGTAGCATTTTTAAACTTCAGCAGAATTCCGAGAACAATGGAAGAGTTCCGAAGCATACTTAAACTTCAGCGGAATTCCGAGAACAATGGAAGAGTTCTGAAGCATTTTTAAACGTCAGCGGAATTCCGAGAACAATGGAAGATTTCCGAAGCATTTTTAAACGTCAGCGGATTTCCGAAAACAATGGAAGAGTTCTGAATCCTTTATAAATGTCAGCAGAATTCCGAGAACAATGGAAGAGTTCCGAAGCATTTTTAAATGTCAGCGTAATTCTGAGAACAATGGAAGAGTTCCGAAGCATTTTTAAACTTCAGCAGAATTCCGAGAACAATGGAAGAGTTCCGAAGCATACTTAAACTTCAGCGGAATTCCGAGAACAATGGAAGAGTTGTGAAGCATTTTTTAACGTCAGCGGAATTCCAGAACAATGGAAGAGTTACGAAGCATTTTTAAATGTCAGCGGAATTCCGAGAACAATGGAAGAGTTCCAAAACATTTTTAAATGTCAGCAGAATTCCGAGAACAATGGAAGAGTTCCGAAGCAATTTTAAACTACAGCAGAATTACGAGAACAATGGAAGAGTTCTGAAGCCTTTTTAAATGTCAGCTGAATTCCGAGAACAATGGAAGAGTTCCGAAACATTTTTAAATGTCAGCGGAATTCTGAGAACAATGGAAGATTTCCGAAGCATTTTTAAACGTCAGCGGAATTCTGTGAACACTGGAAGAGTTCCGAAGCATTTTTAAACTTCAGCGGAATTTGGAGAACAATCGAAGAGTTCCGAAGCATTTTTAAAAGTCAGCGGAATTCCGAGAACAATGGAAGAGTTGTGAAGCATTTTTAAACGTCAGCGGAATTCCGAGAACAATGGAAGAGTTCCGAAGCATTTTTAAACGTCAGCGGAATTCCGAGAACAATGGAAGAGTTCTGAAGGCTTTTTAAATGTCAGCGGAATTCCGAGAACAATGGAAGAGTTCCGAAGCATTTTTAAATGTCAGCGGAATTCTGAGAAAAATGGAAGAGTTCCAAAGCATTTTTAAACTTCAGCAGAATTCCGAGAACAATGGAAGAGTTCCGAAGCATACTTAAACTTCAGCGGAATTCCGAGAACAATGGAAGAGTTCAGAAGCATTTTTAAAAGTCAGCTGAATACCGAGAACAATGGAAGAGTTGTGAAGCATTTTTAAGCATCAGCGGAATTCCGAGAACAATGGAAGAGTTCCGAAGCATTTTTAAACTTCAGCGGAATTCCGAGAACAATGGAAGAGTTCTGAAGCATTTTTAAATGTCAGCGGAATTCCGAGAACAATAGAAGAGATCCGAAGCATTTTTAAACGTCAGCGGAATTCCGAGAACAATGGAAGAGTTCCGAAGCATTTTTAAACGTCAGCGGAATTCCGAGAACAATGGAAGAGTTCTGAAGCCTTTTTAAATGTCAGCGGAATTCCGAGAACAATGGAAGAGTTCTGAAGCCTTTTTAAATGTCAGCGGAATTCCGAGAACAATGGAAGAGTTCCGAAGCATTTTTAAATGTCAGCGGAATTCTGAGAACAATGGAAGAGTTCCGAAGCATTTTTAAACTTCAGCAGATTCCGAGAACAATGGAAGAGTTCCGAAGCATACTTAAACTTCAGCGGGATTCCGAGAACAATGGAAGAGTTCTGAAGCATTTTTAAAGGTCAGCGGAATACCGAGAACAATGGAAGAGTTGTGAAGCATTTTTAAACGTCAGCGGAATTCCAGAACAATGGAAGAGTTCCGATGCATTTTTAAATGTCAGCGGAATTCCGAGAACAATGGAAGAGTTCCGAAGCATTTTTAAACGTCAGCGGAATTCCGAGAACAATGGAAGAGTTGTGAAGCATTTTTAAACGTCAGCGGAATTCCGAGAACAATGGAAGAGTTCCGAAGCATTTTTAAACGTCAGCGGAATTCCGAGAACAATGGAAGAGTTCTGAAGCCTTTATAAATGTCAGCGGAATTCCGAGAACAATGGAAGAGTTCCGAGGCATTTTTAAATGTCAGCGGAATTCTGAGAACAATGGAAGAGTTTCGAAGCATTTTTAAACTTCAGCAGAATTCCGAGAACAATGGAAGAGTTCCGAAGCATACTTAAACTTCAGCGGAATTCCGAGAACAATGGAAGAGTTCTGAAGGATTTTTAAAAGTCAGCGGAATACCGAGAACAATGGAAGAGTTGTGAAGCATTTTTAAACTTCAGCGGGATTCCAGAACAATGGAAGAGTTCCGATGCATTTTTAAACGTCAGCGGAATTCTGAGAACAATGGAAGAGTTCCGAAGCATTTTTAAACTTCAGCGGAATTCCGAGAACAATGGAAGAGTTCTGAAGCATTTTTAAATGTCAGCGGAATTCCGAGAACAATAGAAGAGATCCGAAGCATTTTTAAACATCAGCGGAATTCCGAGAACAATGGAAGAGTTGTGAAGCATTTTTAAACGTCAGCGGAATTCCGAAAACAATGGAAGAGTTCCGAAGCATTTTTAAACGTCAGCGGAATTCCGAGAACAATGGAGGAGTTCTGAAGCCTTTTTAAATGTCAGCGGAATTCCGAGAACAATGGAAGAGTTCTGAAGCATTTTTAAATGTCAGCGGAAATCTGAGAACAATGGAAGAGTTCCGAAGCATTTTTAAACTTCAGCAGAATTCCGAGAACAATGGAAGAGTTCCGAAGCATACTTAAACTTCAGCGGAATTCCGAGAACAATGGAAGAGTTCTGAAGCATTTTCAAAAGTTCGCGGAATACCGAGAACAATGGAAGAGTTGTGAAGCATTTTTAAACGTCAGCGGAATTCCAGAACAATGGAAGAGTTCCGATGCATTTTTAAACGTCAGCGGAATTCCGAGAACAATGGAAGAGTTCTGAAGCATTTTTAAATGTCAGCGGAATTCCGAGAACAATGGAAGAGTTCCGAAGCATTTTTAAATGTCAGCGGAATTTTGAGAAAAATGGAAGAGTTCCAAAGCATTTTTAAACTTCAGCAGAATTCCGAGAACAATGGAAGAGTTCCGAAGCATACTTAAACTTTAGCGGAATTCCGAGAACAATGGAAGAGTTCAGAAGCATTTTTAAAAGTCAGCTGAATACCGAGAACAATGGAAGAGTTGTGAAGCATTTTTAAGCATCAGCGGAATTCCGAGAACAATGGAAGAGTTCCGAAGCATTTTTAAACGTCAGCGGAATTCCGAGAACAAAGAAAGAGTTCTGAAGCCTTTTTAAATGTCAGCGGAATTCCGAGAACAATGGAAGAGTTCTGAAGCCTTTTTAAATGTCAGCGGAATTCCGAGAACAATGGAAGAGTTCTGAAGCCTTTTTAAATGTCAGCGGAATTCCGAGAACAATGGAAGAGTTCCGGAGCATTTTTAAATGTCAGCGGAATTCTGAGAACAATGGAAGAGTTCCGAAGCATTTTTAAACTTCAGCGGAATTCCGAGAACAATGGAAGAGTTCTGAAGCATTTTTAAATGTCAGCGGAATTCCGAGAACAATAGAAGAGATCCGAAGCATTTTTAAACGTCAGCGGTATTCCGAGAACAATGGAAGAGTTGTGAAGCATTTTTAAACGTCAGCGGAATTCCGAGAACAATGGAAGAGTTCCGAAGCATTTTTAAACGTCAGCGGAATTCCGAGAACAATGGAAGAGTTCTGAAGCCTTTTTAAATGTCAGCGGAATTCCGAGAACAATGGAAGAGTTCCGAAGCATTTTTAAATGTCAGCGGAATTCTGAGAACAATGGAAGAGTTCCGAAGCATTTTTAAACTTCAGCAGAATTCCGAGAACAATGGAAGAGTTCCGAAGCATTTTTAAACGTCAGCGGAATTCCGAGAACAATGGAAGAGTTCTGAAGCATTTTTAAACGTCAGCGGAATTCCGAGAACAATGGAAGAGTTCTGAAGCCTTTTTAAATGTCAGCGGAATTCCGAGAACAATGGAAGAGTTCTGAAGCCTTTTTAAATGTCAGCGGAATTCCGAGAACAATGGAAGAGTTCCGAGGCATTTTTAAATGTCAGCGGAATTCTGAGAACAATGGAAGAGTTTCGAAGCATTTTTAAACTTCAGCAGAATTCCGAGAACAATGGAAGAGTTCCGAAGCATACTTAAACTTCAGCGGAATTCCGAGAACAATGGAAGAGTTCAGAAGCATTTTTAAAAGTCAGCTGAATACCGAGAACAATGGAAGAGTTGTGAAGCATTTTTAAGCATCAGCGGAATTCCGAGAACAATGGAAGAGTTCCGAAGCATTTTTAAACTTCAGCGGAATTCCGAGAACAATGGAAGAGTTCTGAAGCATTTTTAAATGTCAGCGGAATTCCGAGAACAATAGAAGAGATCCGAAGCATTTTTAAACGTCAGCGGAATTCCGAGAACAATGGAAGAGTTCCGAAGCATTTTTAAACGTCAGCGGAATTCCGAGAACAATGGAAGAGTTCTGAAGCCTTTTTAAATGTCAGCGGAATTCCGAGAACAATGGAAGAGTTCTGAAGCCTTTTTAAATGTCAGCGGAATTCCGAGAACAATGGAAGAGTTCCGAAGCATTTTTAAATGTCAGCGGAATTCTGAGAACAATGGAAGAGTTCCGAAGCATTTTTAAACTTCAGCAGATTCCGAGAACAATGGAAGAGTTCCGAAGCATACTTAAACTTCAGCGGGATTCCGAGAACAATGGAAGAGTTCTGAAGCATTTTTAAAGGTCAGCGGAATACCGAGAACAATGGAAGAGTTGTGAAGCATTTTTAAACGTCAGCGGAATTCCAGAACAATGGAAGAGTTCCGATGCATTTTTAAATGTCAGCGGAATTCCGAGAACAATGGAAGAGTTCCGAAGCATTTTTAAACGTCAGCGGAATTCCGAGAACAATGGAAGAGTTGTGAAGCATTTTTAAACGTCAGCGGAATTCCGAGAACAATGGAAGAGTTCCGAAGCATTTTTAAACGTCAGCGGAATTCCGAGAACAATGGAAGAGTTCTGAAGCCTTTATAAATGTCAGCGGAATTCCGAGAACAATGGAAGAGTTCCGAGGCATTTTTAAATGTCAGCGGAATTCTGAGAACAATGGAAGAGTTTCGAAGCATTTTTAAACTTCAGCAGAATTCCGAGAACAATGGAAGAGTTCCGAAGCATACTTAAACTTCAGCGGAATTCCGAGAACAATGGAAGAGTTCTGAAGGATTTTTAAAAGTCAGCGGAATACCGAGAACAATGGAAGAGTTGTGAAGCATTTTTAAACTTCAGCGGGATTCCAGAACAATGGAAGAGTTCCGATGCATTTTTAAACGTCAGCGGAATTCTGAGAACAATGGAAGAGTTCCGAAGCATTTTTAAACTTCAGCGGAATTCCGAGAACAATGGAAGAGTTCTGAAGCATTTTTAAATGTCAGCGGAATTCCGAGAACAATAGAAGAGATCCGAAGCATTTTTAAACATCAGCGGAATTCCGAGAACAATGGAAGAGTTGTGAAGCATTTTTAAACGTCAGCGGAATTCCGAAAACAATGGAAGAGTTCCGAAGCATTTTTAAACGTCAGCGGAATTCCGAGAACAATGGAGGAGTTCTGAAGCCTTTTTAAATGTCAGCGGAATTCCGAGAACAATGGAAGAGTTCTGAAGCATTTTTAAATGTCAGCGGAAATCTGAGAACAATGGAAGAGTTCCGAAGCATTTTTAAACTTCAGCAGAATTCCGAGAACAATGGAAGAGTTCCGAAGCATACTTAAACTTCAGCGGAATTCCGAGAACAATGGAAGAGTTCTGAAGCATTTTCAAAAGTTCGCGGAATACCGAGAACAATGGAAGAGTTGTGAAGCATTTTTAAACGTCAGCGGAATTCCAGAACAATGGAAGAGTTCCGATGCATTTTTAAACGTCAGCGGAATTCCGAGAACAATGGAAGAGTTCTGAAGCATTTTTAAATGTCAGCGGAATTCCGAGAACAATGGAAGAGTTCCGAAGCATTTTTAAATGTCAGCGGAATTTTGAGAAAAATGGAAGAGTTCCAAAGCATTTTTAAACTTCAGCAGAATTCCGAGAACAATGGAAGAGTTCCGAAGCATACTTAAACTTTAGCGGAATTCCGAGAACAATGGAAGAGTTCAGAAGCATTTTTAAAAGTCAGCTGAATACCGAGAACAATGGAAGAGTTGTGAAGCATTTTTAAGCATCAGCGGAATTCCGAGAACAATGGAAGAGTTCCGAAGCATTTTTAAACGTCAGCGGAATTCCGAGAACAAAGAAAGAGTTCTGAAGCCTTTTTAAATGTCAGCGGAATTCCGAGAACAATGGAAGAGTTCTGAAGCCTTTTTAAATGTCAGCGGAATTCCGAGAACAATGGAAGAGTTCTGAAGCCTTTTTAAATGTCAGCGGAATTCCGAGAACAATGGAAGAGTTCCGGAGCATTTTTAAATGTCAGCGGAATTCTGAGAACAATGGAAGAGTTCCGAAGCATTTTTAAACTTCAGCGGAATTCCGAGAACAATGGAAGAGTTCTGAAGCATTTTTAAATGTCAGCGGAATTCCGAGAACAATAGAAGAGATCCGAAGCATTTTTAAACGTCAGCGGTATTCCGAGAACAATGGAAGAGTTGTGAAGCATTTTTAAACGTCAGCGGAATTCCGAGAACAATGGAAGAGTTCCGAAGCATTTTTAAACGTCAGCGGAATTCCGAGAACAATGGAAGAGTTCTGAAGCCTTTTTAAATGTCAGCGGAATTCCGAGAACAATGGAAGAGTTCCGAAGCATTTTTAAATGTCAGCGGAATTCTGAGAACAATGGAAGAGTTCCGAAGCATTTTTAAACTTCAGCAGAATTCCGAGAACAATGGAAGAGTTCCGAAGCATTTTTAAACGTCAGCGGAATTCCGAGAACAATGGAAGAGTTCTGAAGCATTTTTAAACGTCAGCGGAATTCCGAGAACAATGGAAGAGTTCTGAAGCCTTTTTAAATGTCAGCGGAATTCCGAGAACAATGGAAGAGTTCTGAAGCCTTTTTAAATGTCAGCGGAATTCCGAGAACAATGGAAGAGTTCCGAGGCATTTTTAAATGTCAGCGGAATTCTGAGAACAATGGAAGAGTTTCGAAGCATTTTTAAACTTCAGCAGAATTCCGAGAACAATGGAAGAGTTCCGAAGCATACTTAAACTTCAGCGGAATTCCGAGAACAATGGAAGAGTTCAGAAGCATTTTTAAAAGTCAGCTGAATACCGAGAACAATGGAAGAGTTGTGAAGCATTTTTAAGCATCAGCGGAATTCCGAGAACAAGGGAAGAGTTCCGAAGCATTTTTAAACGTCAGCGGAATTCCGAGAACAATGGAAGAGTTCTGAAGCCTTTTTAAATGTCAGCGGAATTCCGAAAACAATGGAAGAGTTCTGAAGCCTTTTTAAATGTCAGCGGAATTCCGAGAACAATGGAAGAGTTCCGAAGCATTTTTAAATGTCAGCGGAATTCTGAGAACAATGGAAGAGTTCCGAAGCATTTTTAAACTTCAGCGGAATTCCGAGAACAATGGAAGAGTTCCGAAGCATTTTTAAACGTCAGCGGAATTCCGAGAACAATGGAAGAGTTCTGAAGCATTTTTAAACGTCAGCGGAATTTTGAAAACAATGGAAGATTTCCGAAGCATTTTTAAACGTCAGCGAAATTCTGCGAACACTGGAAGAGTTCCGAAGCATTTTTAAACTTCAGCGGAATTTGGAGAACAATCGAAGAGTTCCGAAGCATTTTTAAAAGTCAGCGGAATTCCGAGAACAATGGAAGAGTTCTGAAGCATTTTTAAATGTCAGCGGAATTCCGAGAACAATAGAAGAGATCCGAAGCATTTTTAAACGTCAGCGGAATTCCGAGAACAATGGAAGAGTTCCGAAGCATTTTTAAACGTCAGCGGAATTCCGAGAACAATGGAAGAGTTCCGAAGCATTTTTAAATGTCAGCGGAATTCTGAGAACAATGGAAGAGTTCCGTAGCATTTTTAAACTTCAGCAGAATTCCGAGAACAATGGAAGAGTTCCGAAGCATACTTAAACTTCAGCGGAATTCCGAGAACAATGGAAGAGTTCTGAAGCATTTTTAAACGTCAGCGGAATTCCGAGAACAATGGAAGATTTCCGAAGCATTTTTAAACGTCAGCGGATTTCCGAAAACAATGGAAGAGTTCTGAATCCTTTATAAATGTCAGCAGAATTCCGAGAACAATGGAAGAGTTCCGAAGCATTTTTAAATGTCAGCGTAATTCTGAGAACAATGGAAGAGTTCCGAAGCATTTTTAAACTTCAGCAGAATTCCGAGAACAATGGAAGAGTTCCGAAGCATACTTAAACTTCAGCGGAATTCCGAGAACAATGGAAGAGTTGTGAAGCATTTTTTAACGTCAGCGGAATTCCAGAACAATGGAAGAGTTACGAAGCATTTTTAAATGTCAGCGGAATTCCGAGAACAATGGAAGAGTTCCAAAACATTTTTAAATGTCAGCAGAATTCCGAGAACAATGGAAGAGTTCCGAAGCAATTTTAAACTACAGCAGAATTACGAGAACAATGGAAGAGTTCTGAAGCCTTTTTAAATGTCAGCTGAATTCCGAGAACAATGGAAGAGTTCCGAAACATTTTTAAATGTCAGCGGAATTCTGAGAACAATGGAAGATTTCCGAAGCATTTTTAAACGTCAGCGGAATTCTGTGAACACTGGAAGAGTTCCGAAGCATTTTTAAACTTCAGCGGAATTTGGAGAACAATCGAAGAGTTCCGAAGCATTTTTAAAAGTCAGCGGAATTCCGAGAACAATGGAAGAGTTGTGAAGCATTTTTAAACGTCAGCGGAATTCCGAGAACAATGGAAGAGTTCCGAAGCATTTTTAAACGTCAGCGGAATTCCGAGAACAATGGAAGAGTTCTGAAGGCTTTTTAAATGTCAGCGGAATTCCGAGAACAATGGAAGAGTTCCGA
The DNA here is from genome assembly GCF_046119375.1 of Phyllobates terribilis. NCBI lineage: Eukaryota > Metazoa > Chordata > Amphibia > Anura > Dendrobatidae > Phyllobates > Phyllobates terribilis. The sequence goes on along the minus strand of NW_027362788.1, from coordinate 4,515,084 downwards.
AGCATTTTTAAATGTCAGCGGAATTCTGAGAAAAATGGAAGAGTTCCAAAGCATTTTTAAACTTCAGCAGAATTCCGAGAACAATGGAAGAGTTCCGAAGCATACTTAAACTTCAGCGGAATTCCGAGAACAATGGAAGAGTTCAGAAGCATTTTTAAAAGTCAGCTGAATACCGAGAACAATGGAAGAGTTGTGAAGCATTTTTAAGCATCAGCGGAATTCCGAGAACAATGGAAGAGTTCCGAAGCATTTTTAAACTTCAGCGGAATTCCGAGAACAATGGAAGAGTTCTGAAGCATTTTTAAATGTCAGCGGAATTCCGAGAACAATAGAAGAGATCCGAAGCATTTTTAAACGTCAGCGGAATTCCGAGAACAATGGAAGAGTTCCGAAGCATTTTTAAACGTCAGCGGAATTCCGAGAACAATGGAAGAGTTCTGAAGCCTTTTTAAATGTCAGCGGAATTCCGAGAACAATGGAAGAGTTCTGAAGCCTTTTTAAATGTCAGCGGAATTCCGAGAACAATGGAAGAGTTCCGAAGCATTTTTAAATGTCAGCGGAATTCTGAGAACAATGGAAGAGTTCCGAAGCATTTTTAAACTTCAGCAGATTCCGAGAACAATGGAAGAGTTCCGAAGCATACTTAAACTTCAGCGGGATTCCGAGAACAATGGAAGAGTTCTGAAGCATTTTTAAAGGTCAGCGGAATACCGAGAACAATGGAAGAGTTGTGAAGCATTTTTAAACGTCAGCGGAATTCCAGAACAATGGAAGAGTTCCGATGCATTTTTAAATGTCAGCGGAATTCCGAGAACAATGGAAGAGTTCCGAAGCATTTTTAAACGTCAGCGGAATTCCGAGAACAATGGAAGAGTTGTGAAGCATTTTTAAACGTCAGCGGAATTCCGAGAACAATGGAAGAGTTCCGAAGCATTTTTAAACGTCAGCGGAATTCCGAGAACAATGGAAGAGTTCTGAAGCCTTTATAAATGTCAGCGGAATTCCGAGAACAATGGAAGAGTTCCGAGGCATTTTTAAATGTCAGCGGAATTCTGAGAACAATGGAAGAGTTTCGAAGCATTTTTAAACTTCAGCAGAATTCCGAGAACAATGGAAGAGTTCCGAAGCATACTTAAACTTCAGCGGAATTCCGAGAACAATGGAAGAGTTCAGAAGCATTTTTAAAAGTCAGCTGAATACCGAGAACAATGGAAGAGTTGTGAAGCATTTTTAAGCATCAGCGGAATTCCGAGAACAAGGGAAGAGTTCCGAAGCATTTTTAAACGTCAGCGGAATTCCGAGAACAATGGAAGAGTTCTGAAGCCTTTTTAAATGTCAGCGGAATTCCGAAAACAATGGAAGAGTTCTGAAGCCTTTTTAAATGTCAGCGGAATTCCGAGAACAATGGAAGAGTTCCGAAGCATTTTTAAATGTCAGCGGAATTCTGAGAACAATGGAAGAGTTCCGAAGCATTTTTAAACTTCAGCGGAATTCCGAGAACAATGGAAGAGTTCCGAAGCATTTTTAAACGTCAGCGGAATTCCGAGAACAATGGAAGAGTTCTGAAGCATTTTTAAACGTCAGCGGAATTTTGAAAACAATGGAAGATTTCCGAAGCATTTTTAAACGTCAGCGAAATTCTGCGAACACTGGAAGAGTTCCGAAGCATTTTTAAACTTCAGCGGAATTTGGAGAACAATCGAAGAGTTCCGAAGCATTTTTAAAAGTCAGCGGAATTCCGAGAACAATGGAAGAGTTCTGAAGCATTTTTAAATGTCAGCGGAATTCCGAGAACAATAGAAGAGATCCGAAGCATTTTTAAACGTCAGCGGAATTCCGAGAACAATGGAAGAGTTCCGAAGCATTTTTAAACGTCAGCGGAATTCCGAGAACAATGGAAGAGTTCCGAAGCATTTTTAAATGTCAGCGGAATTCTGAGAACAATGGAAGAGTTCCGTAGCATTTTTAAACTTCAGCAGAATTCCGAGAACAATGGAAGAGTTCCGAAGCATACTTAAACTTCAGCGGAATTCCGAGAACAATGGAAGAGTTCTGAAGCATTTTTAAACGTCAGCGGAATTCCGAGAACAATGGAAGATTTCCGAAGCATTTTTAAATGTCAGCGGATTTCCGAAAACAATGGAAGAGTTCTGAATCCTTTATAAATGTCAGCAGAATTCCGAGAACAATGGAAGAGTTCCGAAGCATTTTTAAATGTCAGCGTAATTCTGAGAACAATGGAAGAGTTCCGAAGCATTTTTAAACTTCAGCAGAATTCCGAGAACAATGGAAGAGTTCCGAAGCATACTTAAACTTCAGCGGAATTCCGAGAACAATGGAAGAGTTGTGAAGCATTTTTTAACGTCAGCGGAATTCCAGAACAATGGAAGAGTTACGAAGCATTTTTAAATGTCAGCGGAATTCCGAGAACAATGGAAGAGTTCCAAAACATTTTTAAATGTCAGCAGAATTCCGAGAACAATGGAAGAGTTCCGAAGCAATTTTAAACTACAGCAGAATTACGAGAACAATGGAAGAGTTCTGAAGCCTTTTTAAATGTCAGCGGAATTCCGAGAACAATGGAAGAGTTCCGAAACATTTTTAAATGTCAGCGGAATTCTGAGAACAATGGAAGATTTCCGAAGCATTTTTAAACGTCAGCGGAATTCTGTGAACACTGGAAGAGTTCCGAAGCATTTTTAAACTTCAGCGGAATTTGGAGAACAATTGAAGAGTTCCGAAGCATTTTTAAAAGTCAGCGGAATTCCGAGAACAATGGAAGAGTTGTGAAGCATTTTTAAACGTCAGCGGAATTCCGAGAACAATGGAAGAGTTCCGAAGCATTTTTAAACGTCAGCGGAATTCCGAGAACAATGGAAGAGTTCTGAAGGCTTTTTAAATGTCAGCGGAATTCCGAGAACAATGGAAGAGTTCCGAAGCATTTTTAAATGTCAGCGGAATTCTGAGAAAAATGGAAGAGTTCCAAAGCATTTTTAAACTTCAGCAGAATTCCGAGAACAATGGAAGAGTTCCGAAGCATACTTAAACTTCAGCGGAATTCCGAGAACAATGGAAGAGTTCAGAAGCATTTTTAAAAGTCAGCTGAATACCGAGAACAATGGAAGAGTTGTGAAGCATTTTTAAGCATCAGCGGAATTCCGAGAACAATGGAAGAGTTCCGAAGCATTTTTAAACTTCAGCGGAATTCCGAGAACAATGGAAGAGTTCTGAAGCATTTTTAAATGTCAGCGGAATTCCGAGAACAATAGAAGAGATCCGAAGCATTTTTAAACGTCAGCGGAATTCCGAGAACAATGGAAGAGTTCCGAAGCATTTTTAAACTTCAGCAGAATTCCGAGAACAATGGAAGAGTTCTGAAGCCTTTTTAAATGTCAGCGGAATTCCGAGAACAATGGAAGAGTTCCGAAGCATTTTTAAATGTCAGCGGAATTCTGAGAACAATGGAAGAGTTCCGAAGCATTTTTAAACTTCAGCGGAATTCCGAGAACAATGGAAGAGTTCTGAAGCATTTTTAAATGTCAGCGGAATTCCGAGAACAATAGAAGAGATCCGAAGCATTTTTAAATGTCAGCGGAATTCCGAGAACAATGGAAGAGTTGTGAAGCATTTTTAAATGTCAGCGGAATTCCGAGAACAATGGAAGAGTTCCGAAGCATTTTTAAACGTCAGCGGAATTCCGAGAACAATGGAAGAGTTCTGAAGCCTTTTTAAATGTCAGCGGAATTCCGAGAACAATGGAAGAGTTCCGAAGCATTTTTAAATGTCAGCGGAATTCTGAGAACAATGGAAGAGTTCCGAAGCATTTTTAAACTTCAGCAGAATTCCGAGAACAATGGAAGAGTTCCGAAGCATACTTAAACTTCAGCGGAATTCCGAGAACAATGGAAGAGTTCTGAAGCATTTTTAAAAGTCAGCGGAATACCGAGAACAATGGAAGAGTTGTGAAGCATTTTTAAACGTCAGCGGAATTCCGAGAACAATGGAAGAGTTCCGAAGCATTTTTAAACGTCAGCGGGATTCCGAGAACAATGGAAGAGTTCTGAAGCCTTTTTAAATGTCAGCGGAATTCCGAGAACAATGGAAGAGTTCCGAAGCATTTTTAAATGTCAGCGGAATTCTGAGAACAATGGAAGAGTTCCGAAGCATTTTTAAACTTCAGCAGAATTCCGAGAACAATGGAAGAGTTCCGAAGCATTTTTAAACGTCAGCGGAATTCCAAGAACAATGGAAGAGTTCTGAAGCATTTTTAAACATCAGCGGAATTCCGAGAACAATGGAAGAGTTCTGAAGCCTTTTTAAATGTCAGCGGAATTCCGAGAACAATGGAAGAGTTCTGAAGCCTTTTTAAATGTCAGCGGAATTCCGAGAACAATGGAAGAGTTCCGAAGCATTTTTAAATGTCAGCGGAATTCTGAGAACAATGGAAGAGTTCCGAAGCATTTTTAAACTTCAGCAGATTCCGAGAACAATGGAAGAGTTCCGAAGCATACTTAAACTTCAGCGGGATTCCGAGAACAATGGAAGAGTTCTGAAGCATTTTTAAAAGTCAGCGGAATACCGAGAACAATGGAAGAGTTGTGAAGCATTTTTAAACGTCAGCGGAATTCCAGAACAATGGAAGAGTTCTGAAGCCTTTTTAAATGTCAGCGGAATTCCGAGAACAATGGAAGAGTTCCGAAGCATTTTTAAATGTCAGCGGAATTCTGAGAACAATGGAAGAGTTCCGAAGCATTTTTAAACTTCAGCGGAATTCCGAGAACAATGGAAGAGTTCTGAAGCATTTTTAAATGTCAGCGGAATTCCGAGAACAATAGAAGAGATCCGAAGCATTTTTAAACATCAGCGGAATTCCGAGAACAATGGAAGAGTTGTGAAGCATTTTTAAACGTCAGCGGAATTCCGAAAACAATGGAAGAGTTCCGAAGCATTTTTAAACGTCAGCGGAATTCCGAGAACAATGGAGGAGTTCTGAAGCCTTTTTAAATGTCAGCGGAATTCCGAGAACAATGGAAGAGTTCTGAAGCATTTTTAAATGTCAGCGGAAATCTGAGAACAATGGAAGAGTTCCGAAGCATTTTTAAACTTCAGCAGAATTCCGAGAACAATGGAAGAGTTCCGAAGCATACTTAAACTTCAGCGGAATTCCGAGAACAATGGAAGAGTTCTGAAGCATTTTCAAAAGTTCGCGGAATACCGAGAACAATGGAAGAGTTGTGAAGCATTTTTAAACGTCAGCGGAATTCCAGAACAATGGAAGAGTTCCGATGCATTTTTAAACGTCAGCGGAATTCCGAGAACAATGGAAGAGTTCTGAAGCATTTTTAAATGTCAGCGGAATTCCGAGAACAATGGAAGAGTTCCGAAGCATTTTTAAATGTCAGCGGAATTTTGAGAAAAATGGAAGAGTTCCAAAGCATTTTTAAACTTCAGCAGAATTCCGAGAACAATGGAAGAGTTCCGAAGCATACTTAAACTTTAGCGGAATTCCGAGAACAATGGAAGAGCTCAGAAGCATTTTTAAAAGTCAGCTGAATACCGAGAACAATGGAAGAGTTGTGAAGCATTTTTAAGCATCAGCGGAATTCCGAGAACAATGGAAGAGTTCCGAAGCATTTTTAAACGTCAGCGGAATTCCGAGAACAAAGAAAGAGTTCTGAAGCCTTTTTAAATGTCAGCGGAATTCCGAGAACAATGGAAGAGTTCTGAAGCCTTTTTAAATGTCAGCGGAATTCCGAGAACAATGGAAGAGTTCTGAAGCCTTTTTAAATGTCAGCGGAATTCCGAGAACAATGGAAGAGTTCCGGAGCATTTTTAAATGTCAGCGGAATTCTGAGAACAATGGAAGAGTTCCGAAGCATTTTTAAACTTCAGCGGAATTCCGAGAACAATGGAAGAGTTCTGAAGCATTTTTAAATGTCAGCGGAATTCCGAGAACAATAGAAGAGATCCGAAGCATTTTTAAACGTCAGCGGTATTCCGAGAACAATGGAAGAGTTGTGAAGCATTTTTAAACGTCAGCGGAATTCCGAGAACAATGGAAGAGTTCCGAAGCATTTTTAAACGTCAGCGGAATTCCGAGAACAATGGAAGAGTTCTGAAGCCTTTTTAAATGTCAGCGGAATTCCGAGAACAATGGAAGAGTTCCGAAGCATTTTTAAATGTCAGCGGAATTCTGAGAACAATGGAAGAGTTCCGAAGCATTTTTAAACTTCAGCAGAATTCCGAGAACAATGGAAGAGTTCCGAAGCATTTTTAAACGTCAGCGGAATTCCGAGAACAATGGAAGAGTTCTGAAGCATTTTTAAACGTCAGCGGAATTCCGAGAACAATGGAAGAGTTCTGAAGCCTTTTTAAATGTCAGCGGAATTCCGAGAACAATGGAAGAGTTCTGAAGCCTTTTTAAATGTCAGCGGAATTCCGAGAACAATGGAAGAGTTCCGAAGCATTTTTAAATGTCAGCGGAATTCTGAGAACAATGGAAGAGTTCCGAAGCATTTTTAAACTTCAGCAGATTCCGAGAACAATGGAAGAGTTCCGAAGCATACTTAAACTTCAGCGGGATTCCGAGAACAATGGAAGAGTTCTGAAGCATTTTTAAAAGTCAGCGGAATACCGAGAACAATGGAAGAGTTGTGAAGCATTTTTAAACGTCAGCGGAATTCCAGAACAATGGAAGAGTTCCGATGCATTTTTAAATGTCAGCGGAATTCCGAGAACAATGGAAGAGTTCCGAAGCATTTTTAAACGTCAGCGGAATTCCGAGAACAATGGAAGAGTTGTGAAGCATTTTTAAACGTCAGCGGAATTCCGAGAACAATGGAAGAGTTCCGAAGCATTTTTAAACGTCAGCGGAATTCCGAGAACAATGGAAGAGTTCTGAAGCCTTTATAAATGTCAGCGGAATTCCGAGAACAATGGAAGAGTTCCGAAGCATTTTTAAACTTCAGCGGAATTCCGAGAACAATGGAAGAGTTCTGAAGCATTTTTAAATGTCAGCGGAATTCCGAGAACAATAGAAGAGATCCGAAGCATTTTTAAACATCAGCGGAATTCCGAGAACAATGGAAGAGTTGTGAAGCATTTTTAAACGTCAGCGGAATTCCGAAAACAATGGAAGAGTTCCGAAGCATTTTTAAACGTCAGCGGAATTCCGAGAACAATGGAGGAGTTCTGAAGCCTTTTTAAATGTCAGCGGAATTCCGAGAACAATGGAAGAGTTCTGAAGCATTTTTAAATGTCAGCGGAAATCTGAGAACAATGGAAGAGTTCCGAAGCATTTTTAAACTTCAGCAGAATTCCGAGAACAATGGAAGAGTTCCGAAGCATACTTAAACTTCAGCGGAATTCCGAGAACAATGGAAGAGTTCTGAAGCATTTTCAAAAGTTCGCGGAATACCGAGAACAATGGAAGAGTTGTGAAGCATTTTTAAACGTCAGCGGAATTCCAGAACAATGGAAGAGTTCCGATGCATTTTTAAACGTCAGCGGAATTCCGAGAACAATGGAAGAGTTCTGAAGCATTTTTAAATGTCAGCGGAATTCCGAGAACAATGGAAGAGTTCCGAAGCATTTTTAAATGTCAGCGGAATTTTGAGAAAAATGGAAGAGTTCCAAAGCATTTTTAAACTTCAGCAGAATTCCGAGAACAATGGAAGAGTTCCGAAGCATACTTAAACTTTAGCGGAATTCCGAGAACAATGGAAGAGCTCAGAAGCATTTTTAAAAGTCAGCTGAATACCGAGAACAATGGAAGAGTTGTGAAGCATTTTTAAGCATCAGCGGAATTCCGAGAACAATGGAAGAGTTCCGAAGCATTTTTAAACGTCAGCGGAATTCCAAGAACAAAGAAAGAGTTCTGAAGCCTTTTTAAATGTCAGCGGAATTCCGAGAACAATGGAAGAGTTCTGAAGCCTTTTTAAATGTCAGCGGAATTCCGAGAACAATGGAAGAGTTCTGAAGCCTTTTTAAATGTCAGCGGAATTCCGAGAACAATGGAAGAGTTCCGGAGCATTTTTAAATGTCAGCGGAATTCTGAGAACAATGGAAGAGTTCCGAAGCATTTTTAAACTTCAGCGGAATTCCGAGAACAATGGAAGAGTTCTGAAGCATTTTTAAATGTCAGCGGAATTCCGAGAACAATAGAAGAGATCCGAAGCATTTTTAAACGTCAGCGGTATTCCGAGAACAATGGAAGAGTTGTGAAGCATTTTTAAACGTCAGCGGAATTCCGAGAACAATGGAAGAGTTCCGAAGCATTTTTAAACGTCAGCGGAATTCCGAGAACAATGGAAGAGTTCTGAAGCCTTTTTAAATGTCAGCGGAATTCCGAGAACAATGGAAGAGTTCCGAAGCATTTTTAAATGTCAGCGGAATTCTGAGAACAATGGAAGAGTTCCGAAGCATTTTTAAACTTCAGCAGAATTCCGAGAACAATGGAAGAGTTCCGAAGCATTTTTAAACGTCAGCGGAATTCCGAGAACAATGGAAGAGTTCTGAAGCATTTTTAAACGTCAGCGGAATTCCGAGAACAATGGAAGAGTTCTGAAGCCTTTTTAAATGTCAGCGGAATTCCGAGAACAATGGAAGAGTTCTGAAGCCTTTTTAAATGTCAGCGGAATTCCGAGAACAATGGAAGAGTTCCGAAGCATTTTTAAATGTCAGCGGAATTCTGAGAACAATGGAAGAGTTCCGAAGCATTTTTAAACTTCAGCAGATTCCGAGAACAATGGAAGAGTTCCGAAGCATACTTAAACTTCAGCGGGATTCCGAGAACAATGGAAGAGTTCTGAAGCATTTTTAAAAGTCAGCGGAATACCGAGAACAATGGAAGAGTTGTGAAGCATTTTTAAACGTCAGCGGAATTCCAGAACAATGGAAGAGTTCCGATGCATTTTTAAATGTCAGCGGAATTCCGAGAACAATGGAAGAGTTCCGAAGCATTTTTAAACGTCAGCGGAATTCCGAGAACAATGGAAGAGTTGTGAAGCATTTTTAAACGTCAGCGGAATTCCGAGAACAATGGAAGAGTTCCGAAGCATTTTTAAACGTCAGCGGAATTCCGAGAACAATGGAAGAGTTCTGAAGCCTTTATAAATGTCAGCGGAATTCCGAGAACAATGGAAGAGTTCCGAGGCATTTTTAAATGTCAGCGAAATTCTGAGAACAATGGAAGAGTTTCGAAGCATTTTTAAACTTCAGCAGAATTCCGAGAACAATGGAAGAGTTCCGAAGCATACTTAAACTTCAGCGGAATTCCGAGAACAATGGAAGAGTTCAGAAGCATTTTTAAAAGTCAGCTGAATACCGAGAACAATGGAAGAGTTGTGAAGCATTTTTTAGCATCAGCGGAATTCCGAGAACAAGGGAAGAGTTCCGAAGCATTTTTAAACGTCAGCGGAATTCCGAGAACAATGGAAGAGTTCTGAAGCCTTTTTAAATGTCAGCGGAATTCCGAAAACAATGGAAGAGTTCTGAAGCCTTTTTAAATGTCAGCGGAATTCCGAGAACAATGGAAGAGTTCCGAAGCATTTTTAAATGTCAGCGGAATTCTGAGAACAATGGAAGAGTTCCGAAGCATTTTTAAACTTCAGCGGAATTCCGAGAACAATGGAAGAGTTCCGAAGCATTTTTAAACGTCAGCGGAATTCCGAGAACAATGGAAGAGTTCTGAAGCATTTTTAAACGTCAGCGGAATTTTGAAAACAATGGAAGATTTCCGAAGCATTTTTAAACGTCAGCGAAATTCTGCGAACACTGGAAGAGTTCCGAAGCATTTTTAAACTTCAGCGGAATTTGGAGAACAATCGAAGAGTTCCGAAGCATTTTTAAAAGTCAGCGGAATTCCGAGAACAATGGAAGAGTTCTGAAGCATTTTTAAATGTCAGCGGAATTCCGAGAACAATAGAAGAGATCCGAAGCATTTTTAAACGTCAGCGGAATTCCGAGAACAATGGAAGAGTTCCGAAGCATTTTTAAACGTCAGCGGAATTCCGAGAACAATGGAAGAGTTCCGAAGCATTTTTAAATGTCAGCGGAATTCTGAGAACAATGGAAGAGTTCCGTAGCATTTTTAAACTTCAGCAGAATTCCGAGAACAATGGAAGAGTTCCGAAGCATTTTTAAACGTCAGCGGAATTCCGAGAACAATGGAAGAGTTCTGAAGCATTTTTAAACGTCAGCGGAATTTTGAAAACAATGGAAGATTTCCGAAGCATTTTTAAACGTCAGCGAAATTCTGCGAACACTGGAAGAGTTCCGAAGCATTTTTAAACTTCAGCGGAATTTGGAGAACAATCGAAGAGTTCCGAAGCATTTTTAAAAGTCAGCGGAATTCCGAGAACAATGGAAGAGTTCTGAAGCATTTTTAAATGTCAGCGGAATTCCGAGAACAATAGAAGAGATCCGAAGCATTTTTAAACGTCAGCGGAATTCCGAGAACAATGGAAGAGTTCCGAAGCATTTTTAAACGTCAGCGGAATTCCGAGAACAATGGAAGAGTTCCGAAGCATTTTTAAATGTCAGCGGAATTCTGAGAACAATGGAAGAGTTCCGAAGCATACTTAAACTTCAGCGGAATTCCGAGAACAATGGAAGAGTTCTGAAGCATTTTTAAACGTCAGCGGAATTCCGAGAACAATGGAAGATTTCCGAAGCATTTTTAAACGTCAGCGGATTTCCGAAAACAATGGAAGAGTTCTGAATCCTTTATAAATGTCAGCAGAATTCCGAGAACAATGGAAGAGTTCCGAAGCATTTTTAAATGTCAGCGTAATTCTGAGAACAATGGAAGAGTTCCGAAGCATTTTTAAACTTCAGCAGAATTCCGAGAACAATGGAAGAGTTCCGAAGCATACTTAAACTTCAGTGGAATTCCGAGAACAATGGAAGAGTTGTGAAGCATTTTTTAACGTCAGCGGAATTCCAGAACAATGGAAGAGTTACGAAGCATTTTTAAATGTCAGCGGAATTCCGAGAACAATGGAAGAGTTCCAAAACATTTTTAAATGTCAGCAGAATTCCGAGAACAATGGAAGAGTTCCGAAGCAATTTTAAACTACAGCAGAATTACGAGAACAATGGAAGAGTTCTGAAGCCTTTTTAAATGTCAGCGGAATTCCGAGAACAATGGAAGAGTTCCGAAACATTTTTAAATGTCAGCGGAATTCTGAGAACAATGGAAGATTTCCGAAGCATTTTTAAACGTCAGCGGAATTCTGTGAACACTGGAAGAGTTCCGAAGCATTTTTAAACTTCAGCGGAATTTGGAGAACAATCGAAGAGTTCCGAAGCATTTTTAAAAGTCAGCGGAATTCCGAGAACAATGGAAGAGTTGTGAAGCATTTTTAAACGTCAGCGGAATTCCGAGAACAATGGAAGAGTTCCGAAGCATTTTTAAACGTCAGCGGAATTCCGAGAACAATGGAAGAGTTCTGAAGGCTTTTTAAATGTCAGCGGAATTCCGAGAACAATGGAAGAGTTCCGAAGCATTTTTAAATGTCAGCGGAATTCTGAGAAAAATGGAAGAGTTCCAAAGCATTTTTAAACTTCAGCAGAATTCCGAGAACAATGGAAGAGTTCCGAAGCATACTTAAACTTCAGCGGAATTCCGAGAACAATGGAAGAGTTCAGAAGCATTTTTAAAAGTCAGCTGAATACCGAGAACAATGGAAGAGTTGTGAAGCATTTTTAAGCATCAGCGGAATTCCGAGAACAATGGAAGAGTTCCGAAGCATTTTTAAACTTCAGCGGAATTCCGAGAACAATGGAAGAGTTCTGAAGCATTTTTAAATGTCAGCGGAATTCCGAGAACAATAGAAGAGATCCGAAGCATTTTTAAACGTCAGCGGAATTCCGAGAACAATGGAAGAGTTCCGAAGCATTTTTAAACTTCAGCAGAATTCCGAGAACAATGGAAGAGTTCTGAAGCCTTTTTAAATGTCAGCGGAATTCCGAGAACAATGGAAGAGTTCCGAAGCATTTTTAAATGTCAGCGGAATTCTGAGAACAATGGAAGAGTTCCGAAGCATTTTTAAACTTCAGCGGAATTCCGAGAACAATGGAAGAGTTCTGAAGCATTTTTAAATGTCAGCGGAATTCCGAGAACAATAGAAGAGATCCGAAGCATTTTTAAATGTCAGCGGAATTCCGAGAACAATGGAAGAGTTGTGAAGCATTTTTAAATGTCAGCGGAATTCCGAGAACAATGGAAGAGTTCCGAAGCATTTTTAAACGTCAGCGGAATTCCGAGAACAATGGAAGAGTTCTGAAGCCTTTTTAAATGTCAGCGGAATTCCGAGAACAATGGAAGAGTTCCGAAGCATTTTTAAATGTCAGCGGAATTCTGAGAACAATGGAAGAGTTCCGAAGCATTTTTAAACTTCAGCAGAATTCCGAGAACAATGGAAGAGTTCCGAAGCATACTTAAACTTCAGCGGAATTCCGAGAACAATGGAAGAGTTCTGAAGCATTTTTAAAAGTCAGCGGAATACCGAGAACAATGGAAGAGTTGTGAAGCATTTTTAAACGTCAGCGGAATTCCAGAACAATGGAAGAGTTCCGATGCATTTTTAAATGTCAGCGGAATTCCGAGAACAATGGAAGAGTTCCGAAGCATTTTTAAATGTCAGCGGAATTCCGAGAACAATGGAAGAGTTGTGAAGCATTTATAAACGTCAGCGGAATTCCGAGAACAATGGAAGAGTTCTGAAGCCTTTTTAAATGTCAGCGGAATTCCGAGAACAATGGAAGAGTTCTGAAGCCTTTTTAAATGTCAGCGGAATTCCGAGAACAATGGAAGAGTTCTGAAGCCTTTTTAAATGTCAGCGGAATTCCGAGAACAATGGAAGAGTTTCGAAACATTTTTAAATGTCAGCGGAATTCTGAGAACAATGGAAGATTTCCGAAGCATTTGTAAACGTCAGCGGAATTCTGTGAACACTGGAAGAGTTCCGAAGCATTTTTAAACTTCAGCGGAATTTGGAGAACAATCGAAGAGTTCCGAAGCATTTTTAAAAGTCAGCGGAAGTCCGAGAACAATGGAAGAGTTCCGAAGCATTTTTAAACGTCAGCGGAATTCCGAGAACAATGGAAGAGTTCTGAAGGCTTTTTAAATGTCAGCGGAATTCCGAGAACAATGGAAGAGTTCCGAAGCATTTTTAAATGTCAGCGGAATTCTGAGAAAAATGGAAGAGTTCCAAAGCATTTTAAAACTTCAGCAGAATTCCGAGAACAATGGAAGAGTTCCGAAGCATACTTAAACTTTAGCGGAATTCCGAGAACAATGGAAGAGTTCAGAAGCATTTTTAAAAGTCAGCTGAATACCGAGAACAATGGAAGAGTTGTGAAGCATTTTTAAGCATCAGCGGAATTCCGAGAACAATGGAAGAGTTCCGAAGCATTTTTAAACGTCAGCGGAATTCCGAGAACAATGAAAGAGTTCTGAAGCCTTTTTAAATGTCAGCGGAATTCCGAGAACAATGGAAGAGTTCTGAAGCCTTTTTAAATGTCAGCGGAATTCCGAGAACAATGGAAGAGTTCTGAAGCCTTTTTAAATGTCAGCGGAATTCCGAGAACAATGGAAGAGTTCCGAAGCATTTTTAAATGTCAGCGGAATTCTGAGAACAATGGAAGAGTTCCGAAGCATTTTTAAACTTCAGCGGAATTCCGAGAACAATGGAAGAGTTCTGAAGCATTTTTAAATGTCAGCGGAATTCCGAGAACAATAGAAGAGATCCGAAGCATTTTTAAACGTCAGCGGAATTCCGAGAACAATGGAAGAGTTGTGAAGCATTTTTAAACGTCAGCGGAATTCCGAGAACAATGGAAGAGTTCCGAAGCATTTTTAAACGTCAGCGGAATTCCGAGAACAATGGAAGAGTTCTGAAGCCTTTTTAAATGTCAGCGGAATTCCGAGAACAATGGAAGAGTTCCGAAGCATTTTTAAATGTCAGCGGAATTCTGAGAACAATGTAAGAGTTCCGAAGCATTTTTAAACTTCAGCAGAATTCCGAGAACAATGGAAGAGTTCCGAAGCATACTTAAACTTCAGCGGAATTCCGAGAACAATGGAAGAGTTCTGAAGCATTTTTAAAAGTCAGCGGAATACCGAGAACAATGGAAGAGTTGTGAAGCATTTTTAAACGTCAGCGGAATTCCAGAACAATGGAAGAGTTCCGATGCATTTTTAAATGTCAGCGGAATTCCGAGAACAATCGAAGAGTTGCGAAGCATTTTTAAACGTCAGCGGAATTCCGAGAACAATGGAAGAGTTGTGAAGCATTTTTAAACGTCAGCGGAATTCCGAGAACAATGGAAGAGTTCCGAAGCATTTTTAAACGTCAACGGAATTCCGAGAACAATGGAAGAGTTCTGAAGCATTTTTAAACGTCAGCGGAATTCCGAGAACAATGGAAGAGTTCTGAAGCCTTTTTAAATGGCAGCGGAATTCCGAGAACAATGGAAGAGTTCTGAAGCCTTTTTAAATGTCAGCGGAATTCCGAGAACAATGGAAGAGTTCCGAAGCATTTTTAAATGTCAGCGGAATTCTGAGAACAATGGAAGAGTTCCGAAGCATTTTTAAACTTCAGCGGAATTCCAAGAACAATGGAAGAGTTCTGAAGCATTTTTAAATGTCAGCAGAATTCCGAGAACAATAGAAGAGATCCGAAGCATTTTTAAACGTCAGCGGAATTCCGAGAACAATGGAAGAGTTCTGAAGCCTTTTTAAATGTCAGCGGAATTCCGAGAACAATGGAAGAGTTCCGAAGCATTTTTAAATGTCAGCGGAATTCTGAGAACAATGGAAGAGTTCCGAAGCATTTTTAAACTTCAGCAGATTCCGATAACAATGGAAGAGTTCCGAAGCATACTTAAACTTCAGCGGGATTCCGAGAACAATGGAAGAGTTCTGAAGCATTTTTAAAAGTCAGCAGAATACCGAGAACAATGGAAGAGTTGTGAAGCATTTTTAAACGTCAGCGGAATTCCAGAACAATGGAAGAGTTCCGATGCATTTTTAAATGTCAGCGGAATTCCGAGAACAATGGAAGAGTTCCAAAGCATTTTTAAACGTCAGCGGAATTCCGAGAACAATGGAAGAGTTGTGAAGCATTTTTAAACGTCAGCGGAATTCCGAGAACAATGCAAGAGTTCCGAAGCATTTTTAAACGTCAGCGGAATTCCGAGAACAATGGAAGAGTTCTGAAGCCTTTATAAATGTCAGCGGAATTCCGAGAACAATGGAAGAGTTCCGAGGCATTTTTAAATGTCAGCGGAATTCTGAGAACAATGGAAGAGTTCCGAAGCATTTTTAAACTTCAGCAGAATTCCGAGAACAATGGAAGAGTTCCGAAGCATACTTAAACTTCAGCGGAATTCCGAGAACAATGGAAGAGTTCTGAAGCATTTTTAAAAGTCAGCGGAATACCGAGAACAATGGAAGAGTTGTGAAGCATTTTTAAACGTCAGCGGAATTCCAGAACAATGGAAGAGTTCCGATGCATTTTTAAATGTCAGCGGAATTCCGAGAACAATGGAAGAGTTCCGAAGCATTTTTAAATGTCAGCGGAATTCCGAGAACAATGGAAGAGTTGTGAAGCATTTTTAAACGTCAGCGGAATTCCGAGAACAATGGAAGAGTTCTGAAGCCTTTTTAAATGTCAGCGGAATTCCGAAAACAATGGAAGAGTTCTGAAGCCTTTTTAAATGTCAGCGGAATTCCGAGAACAATGGAAGAGTTCCGAAGCATTTTTAAATGTCAGCGGAATTCTGAGAACAATGGAAGAGTTCCGAAGCATTTTTAAACTTCAGCGGAATTCCGAGAACAATGGAAGAGTTCCGAAGCATTTTTAAACGTCAGCGGAATTCCGAGAACAATGGAAGAGTTCTGAAGCATTTTTAAACGTCAGCGGAATTTTGAAAACAATGGAAGATTTCCGAAGCATTTTTAAACGTCAGCGAAATTCTGCGAACACTGGAAGAGTTCCGAAGCATTTTTAAACTTCAGCGGAATTTGGAGAACAATCGAAGAGTTCCGAAGCATTTTTAAAAGTCAGCGGAATTCCGAGAACAATGGAAGAGTTCTGAAGCATTTTTAAATGTCAGCGGAATTCCGAGAACAATAGAAGAGATCCGAAGCATTTTTAAACGTCAGCGGTATTCCGAGAACAATGGAAGAGTTCCGAAGCATTTTTAAACGTCAGCGGAATTCCGAGAACAATGGAAGAGTTCCGAAGCATTTTTAAATGTCAGCGGAATTCTGAGAACAATGGAAGAGTTCCGTAGCATTTTTAAACTTCAGCAGAATTCCGAGAACTATGGAAGAGTTCCGAAGCATACTTAAACTTCAGCGGAATTCCGAGAACAATGGAAGAGTTCTGAAGCATTTTTAAACGTCAGCGGAATTCCGAGAACAATGGAAGATTTCCGAAGCATTTTTAAACGTCAGCGGATTTCCGAAAACAATGGAAGAGTTCTGAATCCTTTATAAATGTCAGCAGAATTCCGAGAACAATGGAAGAGTTCCGAAGCATTTTTAAATGTCAGCGTAATTCTGAGAACAATGGAAGAGTTCCGAAGCATTTTTAAACTTCAGCAGAATTCCGAGAACAATGGAAGAGTTCCGAAGCATACTTAAACTTCAGCGGAATTCCGAGAACAATGGAAGAGTTGTGAAGCATTTTTTAACGTCAGCGGAATTCCAGAACAATGGAAGAGTTACGAAGCATTTTTAAATGTCAGCGGAATTCCGAGAACAATGGAAGAGTTCCAAAACATTTTTAAATGTCAGCAGAATTCCGAGAACAATGGAAGAGTTCCGAAGCAATTTTAAACTACAGCAGAATTACGAGAACAATGGAAGAGTTCTGAAGCCTTTTTAAATGTCAGCGGAATTCCGAGAACAATGGAAGAGTTCCGAAACATTTTTAAATGTCAGCGGAATTCTGAGAACAATGGAAGATTTCCGAAGCATTTTTAAACGTCAGCGGAATTCTGTGAACACTGGAAGAGTTCCGAAGCATTTTTAAACTTCAGCGGAATTTGGAGAACAATCGAAGAGTTCCGAAGCATTTTTAAAAGTCAGCGGAATTCCGAGAACAATGGAAGAGTTGTGAAGCATTTTTAAACGTCAGCGGAATTCCGAGAACAATGGAAGAGTTCCGAAGCATTTTTAAACGTCAGCGGAATTCCGAGAACAATGGAAGAGTTCTGAAGGCTTTTTAAATGTCAGCGGAATTCCGAGAACAATGGAAGAGTTCCGAAGCATTTTTAAATGTCAGCGGAATTCTGAGAAAAATGGAAGAGTTCCAAAGCATTTTTAAACTTCAGCAGAATTCCGAGAACAATGGAAGAGTTCCGAAGCATACTTAAACTTCAGCGGAATTCCGAGAACAATGGAAGAGTTCAGAAGCATTTTTAAAAGTCAGCTGAATACCGAGAACAATGGAAGAGTTGTGAAGCATTTTTAAGCATCAGCGGAATTCCGAGAACAATGGAAGAGTTCCGAAGCATTTTTAAACTTCAGCAGAATTCCGAGAACAATGGAAGAGTTCTGAAGCCTTTTTAAATGTCAGCGGAATTCCGAGAACAATGGAAGAGTTCCGAAGCATTTTTAAATGTCAGCGGAATTCTGAGAACAATGGAAGAGTTCCGAAGCATTTTTAAACTTCAGCGGAATTCCGAGAACAATGGAAGAGTTCTGAAGCATTTTTAAATGTCAGCGGAATTCCGAGAACAATAGAAGAGATCCGAAGCATTTTTAAATGTCAGCGGAATTCCGAGAACAATGGAAGAGTTGTGAAGCATTTTTAAATGTCAGCGGAATTCCGAGAACAATGGAAGAGTTCCGAAGCATTTTTAAACGTCAGCGGAATTCCGAGAACAATGGAAGAGTTCTGAAGCCTTTTTAAATGTCAGCGGAATTCCGAGAACAATGGAAGAGTTCCGAAGCATTTTTAAATGTCAGCGGAATTCTGAGAACAATGGAAGAGTTCCGAAGCATTTTTAAACTTCAGCAGAATTCCGAGAACAATGGAAGAGTTCCGAAGCATACTTAAACTTCAGCGGAATTCCGAGAACAATGGAAGAGTTCTGAAGCATTTTTAAAAGTCAGCGGAATACCGAGAACAATGGAAGAGTTGTGAAGCATTTTTAAACGTCAGCGGAATTCCAGAACAATGGAAGAGTTCCGATGCATTTTTAAATGTCAGCGGAATTCCGAGAACAATGGAAGAGTTCCGAAGCATTTTTAAATGTCAGCGGAATTCCGAGAACAATGGAAGAGTTGTGAAGCATTTATAAACGTCAGCGGAATTCCGAGAACAATGGAAGAGTTCTGAAGCCTTTTTAAATGTCAGCGGAATTCCGAGAACAATGGAAGAGTTCTGAAGCCTTTTTAAATGTCAGCGGAATTCCGAGAACAATGGAAGAGTTCTGAAGCCTTTTTAAATGTCAGCGGAATTCCGAGAACAATGGAAGAGTTTCGAAACATTTTTAAATGTCAGCGGAATTCTGAGAACAATGGAAGATTTCCGAAGCATTTGTAAACGTCAGCGGAATTCTGTGAACAATGGAAGAGTTCCGAAGCATTTTTAAACTTCAGCGGAATTTGGAGAACAATCGAAGAGTTCCGAAGCATTTTTAAAAGTCAGCGGAATTCCGAGAACAATGGAAGAGTTCCGAAGCATTTTTAAACGTCAGCGGAATTCCGAGAACAATGGAAGAGTTCTGAAGCCTTTTTAAATGTCAGCGGAATTCCGAGAACAATGGAAGAGTTCCGAAGCATTTTTAAATGTCAGCGGAATTCTGAGAACAATGTAAGAGTTCCGAAGCATTTTTAAACTTCAGCAGAATTCCGAGAACAATGGAAGAGTTCCGAAGCATACTTAAACTTCAGCGGAATTCCGAGAACAATGGAAGAGTTCAGAAGCATTTTTAAAAGTCAGCTGAATACCGAGAACAATGGAAGAGTTGTGAAGCATTTTTAAGCATCAGCGGAATTCCGAGAACAATGGAAGAGTTCCGAAGCATTTTTAAACTTCAGCGGAATTCCGAGAACAATGGAAGAGTTCTGAAGCATTTTTAAATGTCAGCGGAATTCCGAGAACAATAGAAGAGATCCGAAGCATTTTTAAACGTCAGCGGAATTCCGAGAACAATGGAAGAGTTCCGAAGCATTTTTAAACTTCAGCAGAATTCCGAGAACAATGGAAGAGTTCTGAAGCCTTTTTAAATGTCAGCGGAATTCCGAGAACAATGGAAGAGTTCCGAAGCATTTTTAAATGTCAGCGGAATTCTGAGAACAATGGAAGAGTTCCGAAGCATTTTTAAACTTCAGCGGAATTCCGAGAACAATGGAAGAGTTCTGAAGCATTTTTAAATGTCAGCGGAATTCCGAGAACAATAGAAGAGATCCGAAGCATTTTTAAATGTCAGCGGAATTCCGAGAACAATGGAAGAGTTGTGAAGCATTTTTAAATGTCAGCGGAATTCCGAGAACAATGGAAGAGTTCCGAAGCATTTTTAAACGTCAGCGGAATTCCGAGAACAATGGAAGAGTTCTGAAGCCTTTTTAAATGTCAGCGGAATTCCGAGAACAATGGAAGAGTTCCGAAGCATTTTTAAATGTCAGCGGAATTCTGAGAACAATGGAAGAGTTCCGAAGCATTTTTAAACTTCAGCAGAATTCCGAGAACAATGGAAGAGTTCCGAAGCATACTTAAACTTCAGCGGAATTCCGAGAACAATGGAAGAGTTCTGAAGCATTTTTAAAAGTCAGCGGAATACCGAGAACAATGGAAGAGTTGTGAAGCATTTTTAAACGTCAGCGGAATTCCAGAACAATGGAAGAGTTCCGATGCATTTTTAAATGTCAGCGGAATTCCGAGAACAATGGAAGAGTTCCAAAGCATTTTTAAATGTCAGCGGAATTCCGAGAACAATGGAAGAGTTGTGAAGCATTTATAAACGTCAGCGGAATTCCGAGAACAATGGAAGAGTTCTGAAGCCTTTTTAAATGTCAGCGGAATTCCGAGAACAATGGAAGAGTTCTGAAGCCTTTTTAAATGTCAGCGGAATTCCGAGAACAATGGAAGAGTTCTGAAGCCTTTTTAAATGTCAGCGGAATTCCGAGAACAATGGAAGAGTTTCGAAACATTTTTAAATGTCAGCGGAATTCTGAGAACAATGGAAGATTTCCGAAGCATTTGTAAACGTCAGCGGAATTCTGTGAACACTGGAAGAGTTCCGAAGCATTTTTAAACTTCAGCGGAATTTGGAGAACAATCGAAGAGTTCCGAAGCATTTTTAAAAGTCAGCGGAAGTCCGAGAACAATGGAAGAGTTCCGAAGCATTTTTAAACGTCAGCGGAATTCCGAGAACAATGGAAGAGTTCTGAAGGCTTTTTAAATGTCAGCGGAATTCCGAGAACAATGGAAGAGTTCCGAAGCATTTTTAAATGTCAGCGGAATTCTGAGAAAAATGGAAGAGTTCCAAAGCATTTTAAAACTTCAGCAGAATTCCGAGAACAATGGAAGAGTTCCGAAGCATACTTAAACTTTAGCGGAATTCCGAGAACAATGGAAGAGTTCAGAAGCATTTTTAAAAGTCAGCTGAATACCGAGAACAATGGAAGAGTTGTGAAGCATTTTTAAGCATCAGCGGAATTCCGAGAACAATGGAAGAGTTCCGAAGCATTTTTAAACGTCAGCGGAATTCCGAGAACAATGAAAGAGTTCTGAAGCCTTTTTAAATGTCAGCGGAATTCCGAGAACAATGGAAGAGTTCTGAAGCCTTTTTAAATGTCAGCGGAATTCCGAGAACAATGGAAGAGTTCTGAAGCCTTTTTAAATGTCAGCGGAATTCCGAGAACAATGGAAGAGTTCCGAAGCATTTTTAAATGTCAGCGGAATTCTGAGAACAATGGAAGAGTTCCGAAGCATTTTTAAACTTCAGCGGAATTCCGAGAACAATGGAAGAGTTCTGAAGCATTTTTAAATGTCAGCGGAATTCCGAGAACAATAGAAGAGATCCGAAGCATTTTTAAACGTCAGCGGAATTCCGAGAACAATGGAAGAGTTGTGAAGCATTTTTAAACGTCAGCGGAATTCCGAGAACAATGGAAGAGTTCCGAAGCATTTTTAAACGTCAGCGGAATTCCGAGAACAATGGAAGAGTTCTGAAGCCTTTTTAAATGTCAGCGGAATTCCGAGAACAATGGAAGAGTTCCGAAGCATTTTTAAATGTCAGCGGAATTCTGAGAACAATGTAAGAGTTCCGAAGCATTTTTAAACTTCAGCAGAATTCCGAGAACAATGGAAGAGTTCCGAAGCATACTTAAACTTCAGCGGAATTCCGAGAACAATGGAAGAGTTCTGAAGCATTTTTAAAAGTCAGCGGAATACCGAGAACAATGGAAGAGTTGTGAAGCATTTTTAAACGTCAGCGGAATTCCAGAACAATGGAAGAGTTCCGATGCATTTTTAAATGTCAGCGGAATTCCGAGAACAATCGAAGAGTTGCGAAGCATTTTTAAACGTCAGCGGAATTCCGAGAACAATGGAAGAGTTGTGAAGCATTTTTAAACGTCAGCGGAATTCCGAGAACAATGGAAGAGTTCCGAAGCATTTTTAAACGTCAACGGAATTCCGAGAACAATGGAAGAGTTCTGAAGCATTTTTAAACGTCAGCGGAATTCCGAGAACAATGGAAGAGTTCTGAAGCCTTTTTAAATGGCAGCGGAATTCCGAGAACAATGGAAGAGTTCTGAAGCCTTTTTAAATGTCAGCGGAATTCCGAGAACAATGGAAGAGTTCCGAAGCATTTTTAAATGTCAGCGGAATTCTGAGAACAATGGAAGAGTTCCGAAGCATTTTTAAACTTCAGCGGAATTCCAAGAACAATGGAAGAGTTCTGAAGCATTTTTAAATGTCAGCAGAATTCCGAGAACAATAGAAGAGATCCGAAGCATTTTTAAACGTCAGCGGAATTCCGAGAACAATGGAAGAGTTCTGAAGCCTTTTTAAATGTCAGCGGAATTCCGAGAACAATGGAAGAGTTCCGAAGCATTTTTAAATGTCAGCGGAATTCTGAGAACAATGGAAGAGTTCCGAAGCATTTTTAAACTTCAGCAGATTCCGATAACAATGGAAGAGTTCCGAAGCATACTTAAACTTCAGCGGGATTCCGAGAACAATGGAAGAGTTCTGAAGCATTTTTAAAAGTCAGCAGAATACCGAGAACAATGGAAGAGTTGTGAAGCATTTTTAAACGTCAGCGGAATTCCAGAACAATGGAAGAGTTCCGATGCATTTTTAAATGTCAGCGGAATTCCGAGAACAATGGAAGAGTTCCAAAGCATTTTTAAACGTCAGCGGAATTCCGAGAACAATGGAAGAGTTGTGAAGCATTTTTAAACGTCAGCGGAATTCCGAGAACAATGCAAGAGTTCCGAAGCATTTTTAAACGTCAGCGGAATTCCGAGAACAATGGAAGAGTTCTGAAGCCTTTATAAATGTCAGCGGAATTCCGAGAACAATGGAAGAGTTCCGAGGCATTTTTAAATGTCAGCGGAATTCTGAGAACAATGGAAGAGTTCCGAAGCATTTTTAAACTTCAGCAGAATTCCGAGAACAATGGAAGAGTTCCGAAGCATACTTAAACTTCAGCGGAATTCCGAGAACAATGGAAGAGTTCTGAAGCATTTTTAAAAGTCAGCGGAATACCGAGAACAATGGAAGAGTTGTGAAGCATTTTTAAACGTCAGCGGAATTCCAGAACAATGGAAGAGTTCCGAAGCATTTTTAAATGTCAGCGGAATTCCGAGAACAATGGAAGAGTTGTGAAGCATTTTTAAACGTCAGCGGAATTCCGAGAACAATGGAAGAGTTCTGAAGCCTTTTTAAATGTCAGCGGAATTCCGAAAACAATGGAAGAGTTCTGAAGCCTTTTTAAATGTCAGCGGAATTCCGAGAACAATGGAAGAGTTCCGAAGCATTTTTAAATGTCAGCGGAATTCTGAGAACAATGGAAGAGTTCCGAAGCATTTTTAAACTTCAGCGGAATTCCGAGAACAATGGAAGAGTTCCGAAGCATTTTTAAACGTCAGCGGAATTCCGAGAACAATGGAAGAGTTCTGAAGCATTTTTAAACGTCAGCGGAATTTTGAAAACAATGGAAGATTTCCGAAGCATTTTTAAACGTCAGCGAAATTCTGCGAACACTGGAAGAGTTCCGAAGCATTTTTAAACTTCAGCGGAATTTGGAGAACAATCGAAGAGTTCCGAAGCATTTTTAAAAGTCAGCGGAATTCCGAGAACAATGGAAGAGTTCTGAAGCATTTTTAAATGTCAGCGGAATTCCGAGAACAATAGAAGAGATCCGAAGCATTTTTAAACGTCAGCGGTATTCCGAGAACAATGGAAGAGTTCCGAAGCATTTTTAAACGTCAGCGGAATTCCGAGAACAATGGAAGAGTTCCGAAGCATTTTTAAATGTCAGCGGAATTCTGAGAACAATGGAAGAGTTCCGTAGCATTTTTAAACTTCAGCAGAATTCCGAGAACTATGGAAGAGTTCCGAAGCATACTTAAACTTCAGCGGAATTCCGAGAACAATGGAAGAGTTCTGAAGCATTTTTAAACGTCAGCGGAATTCCGAGAACAATGGAAGATTTCCGAAGCATTTTTAAACGTCAGCGGATTTCCGAAAACAATGGAAGAGTTCTGAATCCTTTATAAATGTCAGCAGAATTCCGAGAACAATGGAAGAGTTCCGAAGCATTTTTAAATGTCAGCGTAATTCTGAGAACAATGGAAGAGTTCCGAAGCATTTTTAAACTTCAGCAGAATTCCGAGAACAATGGAAGAGTTCCGAAGCATACTTAAACTTCAGCGGAATTCCGAGAACAATGGAAGAGTTGTGAAGCATTTTTTAACGTCAGCGGAATTCCAGAACAATGGAAGAGTTCCGAAGCATTTTTAAATGTCAGCGGAATTCTGAGAACAATGGAAGAGTTCCGAAGCATTTTTAAACTTCAGCGGAATTCCAAGAACAATGGAAGAGTTCTGAAGCATTTTTAAATGTCAGCAGAATTCCGAGAACAATAGAAGAGATCCGAAGCATTTTTAAACGTCAGCGGAATTCCGAGAACAATGGAAGAGTTCTGAAGCCTTTTTAAATGTCAGCGGAATTCCGAGAACAATGGAAGAGTTCCGAAGCATTTTTAAATGTCAGCGGAATTCTGAGAACAATGGAAGAGTTCCGAAGCATTTTTAAACTTCAGCAGATTCCGATAACAATGGAAGAGTTCCGAAGCATACTTAAACTTCAGCGGGATTCCGAGAACAATGGAAGAGTTCTGAAGCATTTTTAAAAGTCAGCAGAATACCGAGAACAATGGAAGAGTTGTGAAGCATTTTTAAACGTCAGCGGAATTCCAGAACAATGGAAGAGTTCCGATGCATTTTTAAATGTCAGCGGAATTCCGAGAACAATGGAAGAGTTCCAAAGCATTTTTAAACGTCAGCGGAATTCCGAGAACAATGGAAGAGTTGTGAAGCATTTTTAAACGTCAGCGGAATTCCGAGAACAATGCAAGAGTTCCGAAGCATTTTTAAACGTCAGCGGAATTCCGAGAACAATGGAAGAGTTCTGAAGCCTTTATAAATGTCAGCGGAATTCCGAGAACAATGGAAGAGTTCCGAGGCATTTTTAAATGTCAGCGGAATTCTGAGAACAATGGAAGAGTTCCGAAGCATTTTTAAACTTCAGCAGAATTCCGAGAACAATGGAAGAGTTCCGAAGCATACTTAAACTTCAGCGGAATTCCGAGAACAATGGAAGAGTTCTGAAGCATTTTTAAAAGTCAGCGGAATACCGAGAACAATGGAAGAGTTGTGAAGCATTTTTAAACGTCAGCGGAATTCCAGAACAATGGAAGAGTTCCGAAGCATTTTTAAATGTCAGCGGAATTCCGAGAACAATGGAAGAGTTGTGAAGCATTTTTAAACGTCAGCGGAATTCCGAGAACAATGGAAGAGTTCTGAAGCCTTTTTAAATGTCAGCGGAATTCCGAAAACAATGGAAGAGTTCTGAAGCCTTTTTAAATGTCAGCGGAATTCCGAGAACAATGGAAGAGTTCCGAAGCATTTTTAAATGTCAGCGGAATTCTGAGAACAATGGAAGAGTTCCGAAGCATTTTTAAACTTCAGCGGAATTCCGAGAACAATGGAAGAGTTCCGAAGCATTTTTAAACGTCAGCGGAATTCCGAGAACAATGGAAGAGTTCTGAAGCATTTTTAAACGTCAGCGGAATTTTGAAAACAATGGAAGATTTCCGAAGCATTTTTAAACGTCAGCGAAATTCTGCGAACACTGGAAGAGTTCCGAAGCATTTTTAAACTTCAGCGGAATTTGGAGAACAATCGAAGAGTTCCGAAGCATTTTTAAAAGTCAGCGGAATTCCGAGAACAATGGAAGAGTTCTGAAGCATTTTTAAATGTCAGCGGAATTCCGAGAACAATAGAAGAGATCCGAAGCATTTTTAAACGTCAGCGGTATTCCGAGAACAATGGAAGAGTTCCGAAGCATTTTTAAACGTCAGCGGAATTCCGAGAACAATGGAAGAGTTCCGAAGCATTTTTAAATGTCAGCGGAATTCTGAGAACAATGGAAGAGTTCCGTAGCATTTTTAAACTTCAGCAGAATTCCGAGAACTATGGAAGAGTTCCGAAGCATACTTAAACTTCAGCGGAATTCCGAGAACAATGGAAGAGTTCTGAAGCATTTTTAAACGTCAGCGGAATTCCGAGAACAATGGAAGATTTCCGAAGCATTTTTAAACGTCAGCGGATTTCCGAAAACAATGGAAGAGTTCTGAATCCTTTATAAATGTCAGCAGAATTCCGAGAACAATGGAAGAGTTCCGAAGCATTTTTAAATGTCAGCGTAATTCTGAGAACAATGGAAGAGTTCCGAAGCATTTTTAAACTTCAGCAGAATTCCGAGAACAATGGAAGAGTTCCGAAGCATACTTAAACTTCAGCGGAATTCCGAGAACAATGGAAGAGTTGTGAAGCATTTTTTAACGTCAGCGGAATTCCAGAACAATGGAAGAGTTACGAAGCATTTTTAAATGTCAGCGGAATTCCGAGAACAATGGAAGAGTTCCAAAACATTTTTAAATGTCAGCAGAATTCCGAGAACAATGGAAGAGTTCCGAAGCAATTTTAAACTACAGCAGAATTACGAGAACAATGGAAGAGTTCTGAAGCCTTTTTAAATGTCAGCGGAATTCCGAGAACAATGGAAGAGTTCCGAAACATTTTTAAATGTCAGCGGAATTCTGAGAACAATGGAAGAGTTCCGAAGCATTTTTAAATGTCAGCGGAATTCTGAGAACAATGGAAGAGTTCCGAAGCATTTTTAAACTTCAGCAGATTCCGATAACAATGGAAGAGTTCCGAAGCATACTTAAACTTCAGCGGGATTCCGAGAACAATGGAAGAGTTCTGAAGCATTTTTAAAAGTCAGCAGAATACCGAGAACAATGGAAGAGTTGTGAAGCATTTTTAAACGTCAGCGGAATTCCAGAACAATGGAAGAGTTCCGATGCATTTTTAAATGTCAGCGGAATTCCGAGAACAATGGAAGAGTTCCAAAGCATTTTTAAACGTCAGCGGAATTCCGAGAACAATGGAAGAGTTGTGAAGCATTTTTAAACGTCAGCGGAATTCCGAGAACAATGCAAGAGTTCCGAAGCATTTTTAAACGTCAGCGGAATTCCGAGAACAATGGAAGAGTTCTGAAGCCTTTATAAATGTCAGCGGAATTCCGAGAACAATGGAAGAGTTCCGAGGCATTTTTAAATGTCAGCGGAATTCTGAGAACAATGGAAGAGTTCCGAAGCATTTTTAAACTTCAGCAGAATTCCGAGAACAATGGAAGAGTTCCGAAGCATACTTAAACTTCAGCGGAATTCCGAGAACAATGGAAGAGTTCTGAAGCATTTTTAAAAGTCAGCGGAATACCGAGAACAATGGAAGAGTTGTGAAGCATTTTTAAACGTCAGCGGAATTCCAGAACAATGGAAGAGTTCCGATGCATTTTTAAATGTCAGCGGAATTCCGAGAACAATGGAAGAGTTCCGAAGCATTTTTAAATGTCAGCGGAATTCCGAGAACAATGGAAGAGTTGTGAAGCATTTTTAAACGTCAGCGGAATTCCGAGAACAATGGAAGAGTTCTGAAGCCTTTTTAAATGTCAGCGGAATTCCGAAAACAATGGAAGAGTTCTGAAGCCTTTTTAAATGTCAGCGGAATTCCGAGAACAATGGAAGAGTTCCGAAGCATTTTTAAATGTCAGCGGAATTCTGAGAACAATGGAAGAGTTCCGAAGCATTTTTAAACTTCAGCGGAATTCCGAGAACAATGGAAGAGTTCCGAAGCATTTTTAAACGTCAGCGGAATTCCGAGAACAATGGAAGAGTTCTGAAGCATTTTTAAACGTCAGCGGAATTTTGAAAACAATGGAAGATTTCCGAAGCATTTTTAAACGTCAGCGAAATTCTGCGAACACTGGAAGAGTTCCGAAGCATTTTTAAACTTCAGCGGAATTTGGAGAACAATCGAAGAGTTCCGAAGCATTTTTAAAAGTCAGCGGAATTCCGAGAACAATGGAAGAGTTCTGAAGCATTTTTAAATGTCAGCGGAATTCCGAGAACAATAGAAGAGATCCGAAGCATTTTTAAACGTCAGCGGTATTCCGAGAACAATGGAAGAGTTCCGAAGCATTTTTAAACGTCAGCGGAATTCCGAGAACAATGGAAGAGTTCCGAAGCATTTTTAAATGTCAGCGGAATTCTGAGAACAATGGAAGAGTTCCGTAGCATTTTTAAACTTCAGCAGAATTCCGAGAACTATGGAAGAGTTCCGAAGCATACTTAAACTTCAGCGGAATTCCGAGAACAATGGAAGAGTTCTGAAGCATTTTTAAACGTCAGCGGAATTCCGAGAACAATGGAAGATTTCCGAAGCATTTTTAAACGTCAGCGGATTTCCGAAAACAATGGAAGAGTTCTGAATCCTTTATAAATGTCAGCAGAATTCCGAGAACAATGGAAGAGTTCCGAAGCATTTTTAAATGTCAGCGTAATTCTGAGAACAATGGAAGAGTTCCGAAGCATTTTTAAACTTCAGCAGAATTCCGAGAACAATGGAAGAGTTCCGAAGCATACTTAAACTTCAGCGGAATTCCGAGAACAATGGAAGAGTTGTGAAGCATTTTTTAACGTCAGCGGAATTCCAGAACAATGGAAGAGTTACGAAGCATTTTTAAATGTCAGCGGAATTCCGAGAACAATGGAAGAGTTCCAAAACATTTTTAAATGTCAGCAGAATTCCGAGAACAATGGAAGAGTTCCGAAGCAATTTTAAACTACAGCAGAATTACGAGAACAATGGAAGAGTTCTGAAGCCTTTTTAAATGTCAGCGGAATTCCGAGAACAATGGAAGAGTTCCGAAACATTTTTAAATGTCAGCGGAATTCTGAGAACAATGGAAGATTTCCGAAGCATTTTTAAACGTCAGCGGAATTCTGTGAACACTGGAAGAGTTCCGAAGCATTTTTAAACTTCAGCGGAATTTGGAGAACAATCGAAGAGTTCCGAAGCATTTTTAAAAGTCAGCGGAATTCCGAGAACAATGGAAGAGTTGTGAAGCATTTTTAAACGTCAGCGGAATTCCGAGAACAATGGAAGAGTTCCGAAGCATTTTTAAACGTCAGCGGAATTCCGAGAACAATGGAAGAGTTCTGAAGGCTTTTTAAATGTCAGCGGAATTCCGAGAACAATGGAAGAGTTCCGAAGCATTTTTAAATGTCAGCGGAATTCTGAGAAAAATGGAAGAGTTCCAAAGCATTTTTAAACTTCAGCAGAATTCCGAGAACAATGGAAGAGTTCCGAAGCATACTTAAACTTCAGCGGAATTCCGAGAACAATGGAAGAGTTCAGAAGCATTTTTAAAAGTCAGCTGAATACCGAGAACAATGGAAGAGTTGTGAAGCATTTTTAAGCATCAGCGGAATTCCGAGAACAATGGAAGAGTTCCGAAGCATTTTTAAACTTCAGCAGAATTCCGAGAACAATGGAAGAGTTCTGAAGCCTTTTTAAATGTCAGCGGAATTCCGAGAACAATGGAAGAGTTCCGAAGCATTTTTAAATGTCAGCGGAATTCTGAGAACAATGGAAGAGTTCCGAAGCATTTTTAAACTTCAGCGGAATTCCGAGAACAATGGAAGAGTTCTGAAGCATTTTTAAATGTCAGCGGAATTCCGAGAACAATAGAAGAGATCCGAAGCATTTTTAAATGTCAGCGGAATTCCGAGAACAATGGAAGAGTTGTGAAGCATTTTTAAATGTCAGCGGAATTCCGAGAACAATGGAAGAGTTCCGAAGCATTTTTAAACGTCAGCGGAATTCCGAGAACAATGGAAGAGTTCTGAAGCCTTTTTAAATGTCAGCGGAATTCCGAGAACAATGGAAGAATTCCGAAGCATTTTTAAATGTCAGCGGAATTCTGAGAACAATGGAAGAGTTCCGAAGCATTTTTAAACTTCAGCAGAATTCCGAGAACAATGGAAGAGTTCCGAAGCATACTTAAACTTCAGCGGAATTCCGAGAACAATGGAAGAGTTCTGAAGCATTTTTAAAAGTCAGCGGAATACCGAGAACAATGGAAGAGTTGTGAAGCATTTTTAAACGTCAGCGGAATTCCAGAACAATGGAAGAGTTCCGATGCATTTTTAAATGTCAGCGGAATTCCGAGAACAATGGAAGAGTTCCGAAGCATTTTTAAATGTCAGCGGAATTCCGAGAACAATGGAAGAGTTGTGAAGCATTTATAAACGTCAGCGGAATTCCGAGAACAATGGAAGAGTTCTGAAGCCTTTTTAAATGTCAGCGGAATTCCGAGAACAATGGAAGAGTTTCGAAACATTTTTAAATGTCAGCGGAATTCTGAGAACAATGGAAGATTTCCGAAGCATTTGTAAACGTCAGCGGAATTCTGTGAACACTGGAAGAGTTCCGAAGCATTTTTAAACTTCAGCGGAATTTGGAGAACAATCGAAGAGTTCCGAAGCATTTTTAAAAGTCAGCGGAAGTCCGAGAACAATGGAAGAGTTCCGAAGCATTTTTAAACGTCAGCGGAATTCCGAGAACAATGGAAGAGTTCTGAAGGCTTTTTAAATGTCAGCGGAATTCCGAGAACAATGGAAGAGTTCCGAAGCATTTTTAAATGTCAGCGGAATTCTGAGAAAAATGGAAGAGTTCCAAAGCATTTTTAAACTTCAGCAGAATTCCGAGAACAATGGAAGAGTTCCGAAGCATACTTAAACTTTAGCGGAATTCCGAGAACAATGGAAGAGTTCAGAAGCATTTTTAAAAGTCAGCTGAATACCGAGAACAATGGAAGAGTTGTGAAGCATTTTTAAGCATCAGCGGAATTCCGAGAACAATGGAAGAGTTCCGAAGCATTTTTAAACGTCAGCGGAATTCCGAGAACAATGAAAGAGTTCTGAAGCCTTTTTAAATGTCAGCGGAATTCCGAGAACAATGGAAGAGTTCTGAAGCCTTTTTAAATGTCAGCGGAATTCCGAGAACAATGGAAGAGTTCTGAAGCCTTTTTAAATGTCAGCGGAATTCCGAGAACAATGGAAGAGTTCCGAAGCATTTTTAAATGTCAGCGGAATTCTGAGAACAATGGAAGAGTTCCGAAGCATTTTTAAACTTCAGCGGAATTCCGAGAACAATGGAAGAGTTCTGAAGCATTTTTAAATGTCAGCGGAATTCCGAGAACAATAGAAGAGATCCGAAGCATTTTTAAACGTCAGCGGAATTCCGAGAACAATGGAAGAGTTGTGAAGCATTTTTAAACGTCAGCGGAATTCCGAGAACAATGGAAGAGTTCCGAAGCATTTTTAAACGTCAGCGGAATTCCGAGAACAATGGAAGAGTTCTGAAGCCTTTTTAAATGTCAGCGGAATTCCGAGAACAATGGAAGAGTTCCGAAGCATTTTTAAATGTCAGCGGAATTCTGAGAACAATGTAAGAGTTCCGAAGCATTTTTAAACTTCAGCAGAATTCCGAGAACAATGGAAGAGTTCCGAAGCATACTTAAACTTCAGCGGAATTCCGAGAACAATGGAAGAGTTCTGAAGCATTTTTAAAAGTCAGCGGAATACCGAGAACAATGGAAGAGTTGTGAAGCATTTTTAAACGTCAGCGGAATTCCAGAACAATGGAAGAGTTCCGATGCATTTTTAAATGTCAGCGGAATTCCGAGAACAATTGAAGAGTTGCGAAGCATTTTTAAACGTCAGCGGAATTCCGAGAACAATGGAAGAGTTGTGAAGCATTTTTAAACGTCAGCGGAATTCCGAGAACAATGGAAGAGTTCCGAAGCATTTTTAAACGTCAACGGAATTCCGAGAACAATGGAAGAGTTCTGAAGCATTTTTAAACGTCAGCGGAATTCCGAGAACAATGGAAGAGTTCTGAAGCCTTTTTAAATGTCAGCGGAATTCCGAGAACAATGGAAGAGTTCTGAAGCCTTTTTAAATGTCAGCGGAATTCCGAGAACAATGGAAGAGTTCCGAAGCATTTTTAAATGTCAGCGGAATTCTGAGAACAATGGAAGAGTTCCGAAGCATTTTTAAACTTCAGCGGAATTCCAAGAACAATGGAAGAGTTCTGAAGCATTTTTAAATGTCAGCAGAATTCCGAGAACAATAGAAGAGATCCGAAGCATTTTTAAACGTCAGCGGAATTCCGAGAACAATGGAAGAGTTCTGAAGCCTTTTTAAATGTCAGCGGAATTCCGAGAACAATGGAAGAGTTCCGAAGCTTTTTTAAATGTCAGCGGAATTCTGAGAACAATGGAAGAGTTCCGAAGCATTTTTAAACTTCAGCAGATTCCGATAACAATGGAAGAGTTCCGAAGCATACTTAAACTTCAGCGGGATTCCGAGAACAATGGAAGAGTTCTGAAGCATTTTTAAAAGTCAGCAGAATACCGAGAACAATGGAAGAGTTGTGAAGCATTTTTAAACGTCAGCGGAATTCCAGAACAATGGAAGAGTTCCGATGCATTTTTAAATGTCAGCGGAATTCCGAGAACAATGGAAGAGTTCCAAAGCATTTTTAAACGTCAGCGGAATTCCGAGAACAATGGAAGAGTTGTGAAGCATTTTTAAACGTCAGCGGAATACCGAGAACAATGGAAGAGTTGTGAAGCATTTTTAAACGTCAGCGGAATTCCAGAACAATGGAAGAGTTCCGATGCATTTTTAAATGTCAGCGGAATTCCGAGAACAATGGAAGAGTTCCGAAGCATTTTTAAACGTCAGCGGAATTCCGAGAACAATGGAAGAGTTGTAAAGCATTTTTAAACGTCAGCGGAATTCCGAGAACAATGGAAGAGTTCCGAAGCATTTTTAAACGTCAACGGAATTCCGAGAACAATGGAAGAGTTCTGAAGCATTTTTAAACGTCAGCGGAATTCCGAGAACAATGGAAGAGTTCTGAAGCCTTTTTAAATGTCAGCGGAATTCCGAGAACAATGGAAGAGTTCTGAAGCCTTTTTAAATGTCAGCGGAATTCCGAGAACAATGGAAGAGTTCCGAAGCATTTTTAAATGTCAGCGGAATTCTGAGAACAATGGAAGAGTTCCGAAGCATTTTTAAACTTCAGCGGAATTCCAAGAACAATGGAAGAGTTCTGAAGCATTTTTAAATGTCAGCAGAATTCCGAGAACAATAGAAGAGATCCGAAGCATTTTTAAACGTCAGCGGAATTCCGAGAACAATGGAAGAGTTCTGAAGCCTTTTTAAATGTCAGCGGAATTCCGAGAACAATGGAAGAGTTCCGAAGCATTTTTAAATGTCAGCGGAATTCTGAGAACAATGGAAGAGTTCCGAAGCATTTTTAAACTTCAGCAGATTCCGATAACAATGGAAGAGTTCCGAAGCATACTTAAACTTCAGCGGGATTCCGAGAACAATGGAAGAGTTCTGAAGCATTTTTAAAAGTCAGCAGAATACCGAGAACAATGGAAGAGTTGTGAAGCATTTTTAAACGTCAGCGGAATTCCAGAACAATGGAAGAGTTCCGATGCATTTTTAAATGTCAGCGGAATTCCGAGAACAATGGAAGAGTTCCAAAGCATTTTTAAACGTCAGCGGAATTCCGAGAACAATGGAAGAGTTGTGAAGCATTTTTAAACGTCAGCGGAATTCCGAGAACAATGCAAGAGTTCCGAAGCATTTTTAAACGTCAGCGGAATTCCGAGAACAATGGAAGAGTTCTGAAGCCTTTATAAATGTCAGCGGAATTCCGAGAACAATGGAAGAGTTCCGAGGCATTTTTAAATGTCAGCGGAATTCTGAGAACAATGGAAGAGTTCCGAAGCATTTTTAAACTTCAGCAGAATTCCGAGAACAATGGAAGAGTTCCGAAGCATACTTAAACTTCAGCGGAATTCCGAGAACAATGGAAGAGTTCTGAAGCATTTTTAAAAGTCAGCGGAATACCGAGAACAATGGAAGAGTTGTGAAGCATTTTTAAACGTCAGCGGAATTCCAGAACAATGGAAGAGTTCCGATGCATTTTTAAATGTCAGCGGAATTCCGAGAACAATGGAAGAGTTCCGAAGCATTTTTAAATGTCAGCGGAATTCCGAGAACAATGGAAGAGTTGTGAAGCATTTTTAAACGTCAGCGGAATTCCGAGAACAATGGAAGAGTTCCGAAGCATTTTTAAACGTCAGCGGAATTCCGAGAACAATGGAAGAGTTCTGAAGCCTTTTTAAATGTCAGCGGATTTCCGAGAACAATGGAAGAGTTCTGAAGCCTTTTTAAATGTCAGCGGAATTCCGAGAACAATGGAAGAGTTCCGAAGCATTTTTAAACGTCAGCGGAATTCCGAGAACAATGGAAGAGTTCTGAAGCCTTTTTAAATGTCAGCGGAATTCCGAGAACAATGGAAGAGTTCTGAAGCCTTTTTAAATGTCAGCGGAATTCCGAGAACAATGGAAGAGTTCTGAAGCCTTTTTAAATGTCAGCGGAATTCCGAGAACAATGGAAGAGTTTCGAAACATTTTTAAATGTCAGCGGAATTCTGAGAACAATGGAAGATTTCCGAAGCATTTTTAAACGTCAGCGGAATTCTGTGAACACTGGAAGAGTTCCGAAGCATTTTTAAACTTCAGCGGAATTTGGAGAACAATCGAAGAGTTCCGAAGCATTTTTAAAAGTCAGCGGAATTCCGAGAACAATGGAAGAGTTGTGAAGCATTTTTAAACGTCAGCGGAATTCCGAGAACAATGGAAGAGTTCCGAAGCATTTTTAAACGTCAGCGGAATTCCGAGAACAATGGAAGAGTTCTGAAGGCTTTTTAAATGTCAGCGGAATTCCGAGAACAATGGAAGAGTTCCGAAGCATTTTTAAATGTCAGCGGAATTCTGAGAAAAATGGAAGAGTTCCAAAGCATTTTTAAACTTCAGCAGAATTCCGAGAACAATGGAAGAGTTCCGAAGCATACTTAAACTTTAGCGGAATTCCGAGAACAATGGAAGAGTTCAGAAGCATTTTTAAAAGTCAGCTGAATACCGAGAACAATGGAAGAGTTGTGAAGCATTTTTAAGCATCAGCGGAATTCCGAGAACAATGGAAGAGTTCCGAAGCATTTTTAAACGTCAGCGGAATTCCGAGAACAATGAAAGAGTTCTGAAGCCTTTTTAAATGTCAGCGGAATTCCGAGAACAATGGAAGAGTTCTGAAGCCTTTTTAAATGTCAGCGGAATTCCGAGAACAATGGAAGAGTTCCGAAGCATTTTTAAATGTCAGCGGAATTCTGAGAACAATGGAAGAGTTCCGAAGCATTTTTAAACTTCAGCGGAATTCCGAGAACAATGGAAGAGTTCTGAAGCATTTTTAAATGTCAGCGGAATTCCGAGAACAATAGAAGAGATCCGAAGCATTTTTAAACGTCAGCGGAATTCCGAGAACAATGGAAGAGTTGTGAAGCATTTTCAAACGTCAGCGGAATTTCGAGAACAATGGAAGAGTTCCGAAGCATTTTTAAACGTCAGCGGAATTCCGAGAACAATGGAAGAGTTCTGAAGCCTTTTTAAATGTCAGCGGAATTCCGAGAACAATGGAAGAGTTCCGAAGCATTTTTAAATGTCAGCGGAATTCTGAGAACAATGGAAGAGTTCCGAAGCATTTTTAAATGTCAGCGGAATTCTGAGAACAATGGAAGAGTTCCGAAGCATTTTTAAACTTCAGCAGATTCCGAGAACAATGGAAGAGTTCTGAAGCATACTTAAACTTCAGCGGGATTCCGAGAACAATGGAAGAGTTCTGAAGCATTTTTAAAAGTCAGCAGAATACCGAGAAGAATGGAAGAGTTGTGAAGCATTTTTAAACGTCAGCGGAATTCCAGAACAATGGAAGAGTTCCGATGCATTTTTAAATGTCAGCGGAATTCCGAGAACAATGGAAGAGTTCCAAAGCATTTTTAAATGTCAGCGGAATTCCGAGAACAATGGAAGAGTTGTGAAGCATTTTTAAACGTCAGCGGAATTCCGAGAACAATGGAAGAGTTCCGAAGCATTTTTAAACGTCAGCGGAATTCCGAGAACAATGGAAGAGTTCTGAAGCCTTTATAAATGTCAGCGGAATTCCGAGAACAATGGAAGAGTTCCGAGGCATTTTTAAATGTCAGCGGAATTCTGAGAACAATGGAAGAGTTCCGAAGCATTTTTAAACTTCAGCAGAATTCCGAGAACAATGGAAGAGTTCTGAAGCATTTTTAAAAGTCAGCGGAATACCGAGAACAATGGAAGAGTTGTGAAGCATTTTTAAACGTCAGCGGAATTCCAGAACAATGGAAGAGTTCCGATGCATTTTTAAATGTCAGCGGAATTCCGAGAACAATGGAAGAGTTGCGAAGCATTTTTAAACGTCAGCGGAATTCCGAGAACAATGGAAGAGTTGTGAAGCATTTTTAAACGTCAGCGGAATTCCGAGAACAATGGAAGAGTTCCGAAGCATTTTTAAACGTCAGCGGAATTCCGAGAACAATGGAAGAGTTCTGAAGCATTTTTAAACGTCAGCGGAATTCCGAGAACAATGGAAGAGTTCCGAAGCATTTTTAAACGTCAGCGGAATTCCGAGAACAATGGAAGAGATCTGAAGGATTTTTAAACGTCAGCGGAATTCCGAGAACAATGGAAGAGTTCTGAAGCCTTTTTAAATGTCAGCGGAATTCCGAGAACAATGGAAGAGTTCTGAAGCCTTTTTAAATGTCAGCGGAATTCGAGAACAATGGAAGAGTTCCGAAGCATTTTTAAATGTCAGCGGAATTCTGAGAACAATGGAAGAGTTCCGAAGCATTTTTAAACTTCAGCGGAATTCCAAGAACAATGGAAGAGTTCTGAAGCATTTTTAAATGTCAGCAGAATTCCGAGAACAATAGAAGAGATCCGAAGCATTTTTAAACGTCAGCGGAATTCCGAGAACAATGGAAGAGTTCTGAAGCCTTTTTAAATGTCAGCGGAATTCCGAGAACAATGGAAGAGTTCTGAAGCATTTTTAAATGTCAGCGGAATTCTGAGAACAATGGAAGAGTTCCGAAGCATTTTTAAACTTCAGCAGATTCCGAGAACAATGGAAGAGTTCCGAAGCATACTTAAACTTCAGCGGGATTCCGAGAACAATGGAAGAGTTCTGAAGCATTTTTAAAAGTCAGCAGAATACCGAGAAGAATGGAAGAGTTGTGAAGCATTTTTAAACGTCAGCGGAATTCCAGAACAATGGAAGAGTTCCGATGCATTTTTAAATGTCAGCGGAATTCCGAGAACAATGGAAGAGTTCCAAAGCATTTTTAAATGTCAGCGGAATTCCGAGAACAATGGAAGAGTTGTGAAGCATTTTTAAACGTCAGCGGAATTCCGAGAACAATGGAAGAGTTCCGAAGCATTTTTAAACGTCAGCGGAATTCCGAGAACAATGGAAGAGTTCTGAAGCCTTTATAAATGTCAGCGGAATTCCGAGAACAATGGAAGAGTTCCGAGGCATTTTTAAATGTCAGCGGAATTCTGAGAACAATGGAAGAGTTCCGAAGCATTTTTAAATGTCAGCGGAATTCCGAGAACAATGGAAGAGTTGTGAAGCATTTTTAAACGTCAGCGGAATTCCGAGAACAATGGAAGAGTTCCGAAGCATTTTTAAACGTCAGCGGAATTCCGAGAACAATGGAAGAGTTCTGAAGCCTTTTTAAATGTCAGCGGAATTCCGAGAACAATGGAAGAGTTCTGAAGCCTTTTTAAATGTCAGCGGAATTCCGAGAACAATGGAAGAGTTCCGAAGCATTTTTAAACGTCAGCGGAATTCCGAGAACAATGGAAGAGTTCTGAAGCCTTTTTAAATGTCAGCGGAATTCCGAGAACAATGGAAGAGTTCTGAAGCCTTTTTAAATGTCAGCGGAATTCCGAGAACAATGGAAGAGTTCTGAAGCCTTTTTAAATGTCAGCGGAATTCCGAGAACAATGGAAGAGTTTCGAAACATTTTTAAATGTCAGCGGAATTCCGAGAACAATGGAAGAGTTCCGAAGCATTTTTAAATGTCAGCGGAATTCTGAGAACAATGGAAGAGTTCCGAAGCATTTTTAAACTTCAGCGGAATTCCAAGAACAATGGAAGAGTTCTGAAGCATTTTTAAATGTCAGCAGAATTCCGAGAACAATAGAAGAGATCCGAAGCATTTTTAAACGTCAGCGGAATTCCGAGAACAATGGAAGAGTTCTGAAGCCTTTTTAAATGTCAGCGGAATTCCGAGAACAATGGAAGAGTTCCGAAGCTTTTTTAAATGTCAGCGGAATTCTGAGAACAATGGAAGAGTTCCGAAGCATTTTTAAACTTCAGCAGATTCCGATAACAATGGAAGAGTTCCGAAGCATACTTAAACTTCAGCGGGATTCCGAGAACAATGGAAGAGTTCTGAAGCATTTTTAAAAGTCAGCAGAATACCGAGAACAATGGAAGAGTTGTGAAGCATTTTTAAACGTCAGCGGAATTCCAGAACAATGGAAGAGTTCCGATGCATTTTTAAATGTCAGCGGAATTCCGAGAACAATGGAAGAGTTCCAAAGCATTTTTAAACGTCAGCGGAATTCCGAGAACAATGGAAGAGTTGTGAAGCATTTTTAAACGTCAGCGGAATACCGAGAACAATGGAAGAGTTGTGAAGCATTTTTAAACGTCAGCGGAATTCCAGAACAATGGAAGAGTTCCGATGCATTTTTAAATGTCAGCGGAATTCCGAGAACAATGGAAGAGTTCCGAAGCATTTTTAAACGTCAGCGGAATTCCGAGAACAATGGAAGAGTTGTAAAGCATTTTTAAACGTCAGCGGAATTCCGAGAACAATGGAAGAGTTCCGAAGCATTTTTAAACGTCAACGGAATTCCGAGAACAATGGAAGAGTTCTGAAGCATTTTTAAACGTCAGCGGAATTCCGAGAACAATGGAAGAGTTCTGAAGCCTTTTTAAATGTCAGCGGAATTCCGAGAACAATGGAAGAGTTCTGAAGCCTTTTTAAATGTCAGCGGAATTCCGAGAACAATGGAAGAGTTCCGAAGCATTTTTAAATGTCAGCGGAATTCTGAGAACAATGGAAGAGTTCCGAAGCATTTTTAAACTTCAGCGGAATTCCAAGAACAATGGAAGAGTTCTGAAGCATTTTTAAATGTCAGCAGAATTCCGAGAACAATAGAAGAGATCCGAAGCATTTTTAAACGTCAGCGGAATTCCGAGAACAATGGAAGAGTTCTGAAGCCTTTTTAAATGTCAGCGGAATTCCGAGAACAATGGAAGAGTTCCGAAGCATTTTTAAATGTCAGCGGAATTCTGAGAACAATGGAAGAGTTCCGAAGCATTTTTAAACTTCAGCAGATTCCGATAACAATGGAAGAGTTCCGAAGCATACTTAAACTTCAGCGGGATTCCGAGAACAATGGAAGAGTTCTGAAGCATTTTTAAAAGTCAGCAGAATACCGAGAACAATGGAAGAGTTGTGAAGCATTTTTAAACGTCAGCGGAATTCCAGAACAATGGAAGAGTTCCGATGCATTTTTAAATGTCAGCGGAATTCCGAGAACAATGGAAGAGTTCCAAAGCATTTTTAAACGTCAGCGGAATTCCGAGAACAATGGAAGAGTTGTGAAGCATTTTTAAACGTCAGCGGAATTCCGAGAACAATGCAAGAGTTCCGAAGCATTTTTAAACGTCAGCGGAATTCCGAGAACAATGGAAGAGTTCTGAAGCCTTTATAAATGTCAGCGGAATTCCGAGAACAATGGAAGAGTTCCGAGGCATTTTTAAATGTCAGCGGAATTCTGAGAACAATGGAAGAGTTCCGAAGCATTTTTAAACTTCAGCAGAATTCCGAGAACAATGGAAGAGTTCCGAAGCATACTTAAACTTCAGCGGAATTCCGAGAACAATGGAAGAGTTCTGAAGCATTTTTAAAAGTCAGCGGAATACCGAGAACAATGGAAGAGTTGTGAAGCATTTTTAAACGTCAGCGGAATTCCAGAACAATGGAAGAGTTCCGATGCATTTTTAAATGTCAGCGGAATTCCGAGAACAATGGAAGAGTTCCGAAGCATTTTTAAATGTCAGCGGAATTCCGAGAACAATGGAAGAGTTGTGAAGCATTTTTAAACGTCAGCGGAATTCCGAGAACAATGGAAGAGTTCCGAAGCATTTTTAAACGTCAGCGGAATTCCGAGAACAATGGAAGAGTTCTGAAGCCTTTTTAAATGTCAGCGGATTTCCGAGAACAATGGAAGAGTTCTGAAGCCTTTTTAAATGTCAGCGGAATTCCGAGAACAATGGAAGAGTTCCGAAGCATTTTTAAACGTCAGCGGAATTCCGAGAACAATGGAAGAGTTCTGAAGCCTTTTTAAATGTCAGCGGAATTCCGAGAACAATGGAAGAGTTCTGAAGCCTTTTTAAATGTCAGCGGAATTCCGAGAACAATGGAAGAGTTCTGAAGACTTTTTAAATGTCAGCGGAATTCCGAGAACAATGGAAG
Source organism: Phyllobates terribilis (assembly GCF_046119375.1). Classification (NCBI taxonomy): domain Eukaryota; kingdom Metazoa; phylum Chordata; class Amphibia; order Anura; family Dendrobatidae; genus Phyllobates; species Phyllobates terribilis. The sequence goes on along the minus strand of NW_027362788.1, from coordinate 4,474,916 downwards.
AGTTTCGAAACATTTTTAAATGTCAGCGGAATTCTGAGAACAATGGAAGATTTCCGAAGCATTTTTAAACGTCAGCGGAATTCTGTGAACACTGGAAGAGTTCCGAAGCATTTTTAAACTTCAGCGGAATTTGGAGAACAATCGAAGAGTTCCGAAGCATTTTTAAAAGTCAGCGGAATTCCGAGAACAATGGAAGAGTTGTGAAGCATTTTTAAACGTCAGCGGAATTCCGAGAACAATGGAAGAGTTCCGAAGCATTTTTAAACGTCAGCGGAATTCCGAGAACAATGGAAGAGTTCTGAAGGCTTTTTAAATGTCAGCGGAATTCCGAGAACAATGGAAGAGTTCCGAAGCATTTTTAAATGTCAGCGGAATTCTGAGAAAAATGGAAGAGTTCCAAAGCATTTTTAAACTTCAGCAGAATTCCGAGAACAATGGAAGAGTTCCGAAGCATACTTAAACTTTAGCGGAATTCCGAGAACAATGGAAGAGTTCAGAAGCATTTTTAAAAGTCAGCTGAATACCGAGAACAATGGAAGAGTTGTGAAGCATTTTTAAGCATCAGCGGAATTCCGAGAACAATGGAAGAGTTCCGAAGCATTTTTAAACGTCAGCGGAATTCCGAGAACAATGAAAGAGTTCTGAAGCCTTTTTAAATGTCAGCGGAATTCCGAGAACAATGGAAGAGTTCTGAAGCCTTTTTAAATGTCAGCGGAATTCCGAGAACAATGGAAGAGTTCCGAAGCATTTTTAAATGTCAGCGGAATTCTGAGAACAATGGAAGAGTTCCGAAGCATTTTTAAACTTCAGCGGAATTCCGAGAACAATGGAAGAGTTCTGAAGCATTTTTAAATGTCAGCGGAATTCCGAGAACAATAGAAGAGATCCGAAGCATTTTTAAACGTCAGCGGAATTCCGAGAACAATGGAAGAGTTGTGAAGCATTTTCAAACGTCAGCGGAATTTCGAGAACAATGGAAGAGTTCCGAAGCATTTTTAAACGTCAGCGGAATTCCGAGAACAATGGAAGAGTTCTGAAGCCTTTTTAAATGTCAGCGGAATTCCGAGAACAATGGAAGAGTTCCGAAGCATTTTTAAATGTCAGCGGAATTCTGAGAACAATGGAAGAGTTCCGAAGCATTTTTAAATGTCAGCGGAATTCTGAGAACAATGGAAGAGTTCCGAAGCATTTTTAAACTTCAGCAGATTCCGAGAACAATGGAAGAGTTCTGAAGCATACTTAAACTTCAGCGGGATTCCGAGAACAATGGAAGAGTTCTGAAGCATTTTTAAAAGTCAGCAGAATACCGAGAAGAATGGAAGAGTTGTGAAGCATTTTTAAACGTCAGCGGAATTCCAGAACAATGGAAGAGTTCCGATGCATTTTTAAATGTCAGCGGAATTCCGAGAACAATGGAAGAGTTCCAAAGCATTTTTAAATGTCAGCGGAATTCCGAGAACAATGGAAGAGTTGTGAAGCATTTTTAAACGTCAGCGGAATTCCGAGAACAATGGAAGAGTTCCGAAGCATTTTTAAACGTCAGCGGAATTCCGAGAACAATGGAAGAGTTCTGAAGCCTTTATAAATGTCAGCGGAATTCCGAGAACAATGGAAGAGTTCCGAGGCATTTTTAAATGTCAGCGGAATTCTGAGAACAATGGAAGAGTTCCGAAGCATTTTTAAACTTCAGCAGAATTCCGAGAACAATGGAAGAGTTCTGAAGCATTTTTAAAAGTCAGCGGAATACCGAGAACAATGGAAGAGTTGTGAAGCATTTTTAAACGTCAGCGGAATTCCAGAACAATGGAAGAGTTCCGATGCATTTTTAAATGTCAGCGGAATTCCGAGAACAATGGAAGAGTTGCGAAGCATTTTTAAACGTCAGCGGAATTCCGAGAACAATGGAAGAGTTGTGAAGCATTTTTAAACGTCAGCGGAATTCCGAGAACAATGGAAGAGTTCCGAAGCATTTTTAAACGTCAGCGGAATTCCGAGAACAATGGAAGAGTTCTGAAGCATTTTTAAACGTCAGCGGAATTCCGAGAACAATGGAAGAGTTCCGAAGCATTTTTAAACGTCAGCGGAATTCCGAGAACAATGGAAGAGATCTGAAGGATTTTTAAACGTCAGCGGAATTCCGAGAACAATGGAAGAGTTCTGAAGCCTTTTTAAATGTCAGCGGAATTCCGAGAACAATGGAAGAGTTCTGAAGCCTTTTTAAATGTCAGCGGAATTCGAGAACAATGGAAGAGTTCCGAAGCATTTTTAAATGTCAGCGGAATTCTGAGAACAATGGAAGAGTTCCGAAGCATTTTTAAACTTCAGCGGAATTCCAAGAACAATGGAAGAGTTCTGAAGCATTTTTAAATGTCAGCAGAATTCCGAGAACAATAGAAGAGATCCGAAGCATTTTTAAACGTCAGCGGAATTCCGAGAACAATGGAAGAGTTCTGAAGCCTTTTTAAATGTCAGCGGAATTCCGAGAACAATGGAAGAGTTCTGAAGCATTTTTAAATGTCAGCGGAATTCTGAGAACAATGGAAGAGTTCCGAAGCATTTTTAAACTTCAGCAGATTCCGAGAACAATGGAAGAGTTCCGAAGCATACTTAAACTTCAGCGGGATTCCGAGAACAATGGAAGAGTTCTGAAGCATTTTTAAAAGTCAGCAGAATACCGAGAAGAATGGAAGAGTTGTGAAGCATTTTTAAACGTCAGCGGAATTCCAGAACAATGGAAGAGTTCCGATGCATTTTTAAATGTCAGCGGAATTCCGAGAACAATGGAAGAGTTCCAAAGCATTTTTAAATGTCAGCGGAATTCCGAGAACAATGGAAGAGTTGTGAAGCATTTTTAAACGTCAGCGGAATTCCGAGAACAATGGAAGAGTTCCGAAGCATTTTTAAACGTCAGCGGAATTCCGAGAACAATGGAAGAGTTCTGAAGCCTTTATAAATGTCAGCGGAATTCCGAGAACAATGGAAGAGTTCCGAGGCATTTTTAAATGTCAGCGGAATTCTGAGAACAATGGAAGAGTTCCGAAGCATTTTTAAATGTCAGCGGAATTCCGAGAACAATGGAAGAGTTGTGAAGCATTTTTAAACGTCAGCGGAATTCCGAGAACAATGGAAGAGTTCCGAAGCATTTTTAAACGTCAGCGGAATTCCGAGAACAATGGAAGAGTTCTGAAGCCTTTTTAAATGTCAGCGGAATTCCGAGAACAATGGAAGAGTTCTGAAGCCTTTTTAAATGTCAGCGGAATTCCGAGAACAATGGAAGAGTTCCGAAGCATTTTTAAACGTCAGCGGAATTCCGAGAACAATGGAAGAGTTCTGAAGCCTTTTTAAATGTCAGCGGAATTCCGAGAACAATGGAAGAGTTCTGAAGCCTTTTTAAATGTCAGCGGAATTCCGAGAACAATGGAAGAGTTCTGAAGCCTTTTTAAATGTCAGCGGAATTCCGAGAACAATGGAAGAGTTTCGAAACATTTTTAAATGTCAGCGGAATTCTGAGAACAATGGAAGATTTCCGAAGCATTTTTAAACGTCAGCGGAATTCTGTGAACACTGGAAGAGTTCCGAAGCATTTTTAAACTTCAGCGGAATTTGGAGAACAATCGAAGAGTTCCGAAGCATTTTTAAAAGTCAGCGGAATTCCGAGAACAATGGAAGAGTTGTGAAGCATTTTTAAACGTCAGCGGAATTCCGAGAACAATGGAAGAGTTCCGAAGCATTTTTAAACGTCAGCGGAATTCCGAGAACAATGGAAGAGTTCTGAAGGCTTTTTAAATGTCAGCGGAATTCTGAGAAAAATGGAAGAGTTCCAAAGCATTTTTAAACTTCAGCAGAATTCCGAGAACAATGGAAGAGTTCCGAAGCATACTTAAACTTTAGCGGAATTCCGAGAACAATGGAAGAGTTCAGAAGCATTTTTAAAAGTCAGCTGAATACCGAGAACAATGGAAGAGTTGTGAAGCATTTTTAAGCATCAGCGGAATTCCGAGAACAATGGAAGAGTTCCGAAGCATTTTTAAACGTCAGCGGAATTCCGAGAACAATGAAAGAGTTCTGAAGCCTTTTTAAATGTCAGCGGAATTCCGAGAACAATGGAAGAGTTCTGAAGCCTTTTTAAATGTCAGCGGAATTCCGAGAACAATGGAAGAGTTCCGAAGCATTTTTAAATGTCAGCGGAATTCTGAGAACAATGGAAGAGTTCCGAAGCATTTTTAAACTTCAGCGGAATTCCGAGAACAATGGAAGAGTTCTGAAGCATTTTTAAATGTCAGCGGAATTCCGAGAACAATAGAAGAGATCCGAAGCATTTTTAAACGTCAGCGGAATTCCGAGAACAATGGAAGAGTTGTGAAGCATTTTTAAACGTCAGCGGAATTCCGAGAACAATGGAAGAGTTCCGAAGCATTTTTAAACGTCAGCGGAATTCCGAGAACAATGGAAGAGTTCTGAAGCCTTTTTAAATGTCAGCGGAATTCCGAGAACAATGGAAGAGTTCCGAAGCATTTTTAAATGTCAGCGGAATTCTGAGAACAATGTAAGAGTTCCGAAGCATTTTTAAACTTCAGCAGAATTCCGAGAACAATGGAAGAGTTCCGAAGCATACTTAAACTTCAGCGGAATTCCGAGAACAATGGAAGAGTTCTGAAGCATTTTTAAAAGTCAGCGGAATACCGAGAACAATGGAAGAGTTGTGAAGCATTTTTAAACGTCAGCGGAATTCCAGAACAATGGAAGAGTTCCGATGCATTTTTAAATGTCAGCGGAATTCCGAGAACAATGGAAGAGTTGCGAAGCATTTTTAAACGTCAGCGGAATTCCGAGAACAATGGAAGAGTTGTGAAGCATTTTTAAACGTCAGCGGAATTCCGAGAACAATGGAAGAGTTCCGAAGCATTTTTAAACGTCAGCGGAATTCCGAGAACAATGGAAGAGTTCTGAAGGATTTTTAAACGTCAGCGGAATTCCGAGAACAATGGAAGAGTTCTGAAGCCTTTTTAAATGTCAGCGGAATTCCGAGAACAATGGAAGAGTTCTGAAGCCTTTTTAAATGTCAGCGGAATTCCGAGAACAATGGAAGAGTTCCGAAGCATTTTTAAATGTCAGCGGAATTCTGAGAACAATGGAAGAGTTCCGAAGCATTTTTAAACTTCAGCGGAATTCCAAGAACAATGGAAGAGTTCTGAAGCATTTTTAAATGTCAGCAGAATTCCGAGAACAATAGAAGAGATCCGAAGCATTTTTAAACGTCAGCGGAATTCCGAGAACAATGGAAGAGTTCTGAAGCCTTTTTAAATGTCAGCGGAATTCCGAGAACAATGGAAGAGTTCCGAAGCATTTTTAAATGTCAGCGGAATTCTGAGAACAATGGAAGAGTTCCGAAGCATTTTTAAACTTCAGCAGATTCCGAGAACAATGGAAGAGTTCTGAAGCATACTTAAACTTCAGCGGGATTCCGAGAACAATGGAAGAGTTCTGAAGCATTTTTAAAAGTCAGCAGAATACCGAGAAGAATGGAAGAGTTGTGAAGCATTTTTAAACGTCAGCGGAATTCCAGAACAATGGAAGAGTTCCGATGCATTTTTAAATGTCAGCGGAATTCCGAGAACAATGGAAGAGTTCCAAAGCATTTTTAAATGTCAGCGGAATTCCGAGAACAATGGAAGAGTTGTGAAGCATTTTTAAACGTCAGCGGAATTCCGAGAACAATGGAAGAGTTCCGAAGCATTTTTAAACGTCAGCGGAATTCCGAGAACAATGGAAGAGTTCTGAAGCCTTTATAAATGTCAGCGGAATTCCGAGAACAATGGAAGAGTTCCGAGGCATTTTTAAATGTCAGCGGAATTCTGAGAACAATGGAAGAGTTCCGAAGCATTTTTAAACTTCAGCAGAATTCCGAGAACAATGGAAGAGTTCTGAAGCATTTTTAAAAGTCAGCGGAATACCGAGAACAATGGTAGAGTTGTGAAGCATTTTTAAACGTCAGCGGAATTCCAGAACAATGGAAGAGTTCCGATGCATTTTTAAATGTCAGCGGAATTCCGAGAACAATGGAAGAGTTGCGAAGCATTTTTAAACGTCAGCGGAATTCCGAGAACAATGGAAGAGTTGTGAAGCATTTTTAAACGTCAGCGGAATTCCGAGAACAATGGAAGAGTTCCGAAGCATTTTTAAACGTCAGCGGAATTCCGAGAACAATGGAAGAGTTCTGAAGCATTTTTAAACGTCAGCGGAATTCCGAGAACAATGGAAGAGTTCCGAAGCATTTTTAAACGTCAGCGGAATTCCGAGAACAATGGAAGAGTTCCGAAGCATTTTTAAACTTCAGCGGAATTCCAAGAACAATGGAAGAGTTCTGAAGCATTTTTAAATGTCAGCAGAATTCCGAGAACAATAGAAGAGATCCGAAGCATTTTTAAACGTCAGCGGAATTCCGAGAACAATGGAAGAGTTCTGAAGCCTTTTTAAATGTCAGCGGAATTCCGAGAACAATGGAAGAGTTCTGAAGCATTTTTAAATGTCAGCGGAATTCTGAGAACAATGGAAGAGTTCCGAAGCATTTTTAAACTTCAGCAGATTCCGAGAACAATGGAAGAGTTCCGAAGCATACTTAAACTTCAACGGGATTCCGAGAACAATGGAAGAGTTCTGAAGCATTTTTAAAAGTCAGCAGAATACCGAGAAGAATGGAAGAGTTGTGAAGCATTTTTAAACGTCAGCGGAATTCCAGAACAATGGAAGAGTTCCGATGCATTTTTAAATGTCAGCGGAATTCCGAGAACAATGGAAGAGTTCCAAAGCATTTTTAAATGTCAGCGGAATTCCGAGAACAATGGAAGAGTTGTGAAGCATTTTTAAACGTCAGCGGAATTCCGAGAACAATGGAAGAGGTCCGAAGCATTTTTAAACGTCAGCGGAATTCCGAGAACAATGGAAGAGTTCTGAAGCCTTTATAAATGTCAGCGGAATTCCGAGAACAATGGAAGAGTTCCGAGGCATTTTTAAATGTCAGCGGAATTCTGAGAACAATAGAAGAGTTCCGAAGCATTTTTAAACTTCAGCAGAATTCCGAGAACAATGGAAGAGTTCTGAAGCATTTTTAAAAGTCAGCGGAATACCGAGAACAATGGAAGAGTTGTGAAGCATTTTTAAACGTCAGCGGAATTCCAGAACAATGGAAGAGTTCCGATGCATTTTTAAATGTCAGCGGAATTCCGAGAACAATGGAAGAGTTGCGAAGCATTTTTAAACGTCAGCGGAATTCCGAGAACAATGGAAGAGTTGTGAAGCATTTTTAAACGTCAGCGGAATTCCGAGAACAATGGAAGAGTTCCGAAGCATTTTTAAACGTCAGCGGAATTCCGAGAACAATGGAAGAGTTCTGAAGCATTTTTAAACGTCAGCGGAATTCCGAGAACAATGGAAGAGTTCTGAAGCCTTTTTAAATGGCAGCGGAATTCCGAGAACAATGGAAGAGTTCTGAAGCCTTTTTAAATGTCAGCGGAATTCCGAGAACAATGGAAGAGTTCCGAAGCATTTTTAAATGTCAGCGGAATTCTGAGAACAATGGAAGAGTTCCGAAGCATTTTTAAACTTCAGCGGAATTCCAAGAACAATGGAAGAGTTCTGAAGCATTTTTAAATGTCAGCAGAATTCCGAGAACAATAGAAGAGATCCGAAGCATTTTTAAACGTCAGCGGAATTCCGAGAACAATGGAAGAGTTCTGAAGCCTTTTTAAATGTCAGCGGAATTCCGAGAACAATGGAAGAGTTCCGAAGCATTTTTAAATGTCAGCGGAATTCTGAGAACAATGGAAGAGTTCCGAAGCATTTTTAAACTTCAGCAGATTCCGAGAACAATGGAAGAGTTCCGAAGCATACTTAAACTTCAGCGGGATTCCGAGAACAATGGAAGAGTTCTGAAGCATTTTTAAAAGTCAGGGGAATACCGAGAACAATGGAAGAGTTGTGAAGCATTTTTAAACGTCAGCGGAATTCCAGAACAATGGAAGAGTTCCGATGCATTTTTAAATGTCAGCGGAATTCCGAGAACAATGGAAGAGTTCCGAAGCATTTTTAAACGTCAGCGGAATTCCGAGAACAATGGAAGAGTTCTGAAGCCTTTATAAATGTCAGCGGAATTCCGAGAACAATGGAAGAGTTCCGAGGCATTTTTAAATGTCAGCGGAATTCTGAGAACAATGGAAGAGTTCCGAAGCATTTTTAAACTTCAGCAGAATTCCGAGAACAATGGAAGAGTTCCGAAGCATACTTAAACTTCAGCGGAATTCCGAGAACAATGGAAGAGTTCTGAAGCATTTTTAAAAGTCAGCGGAATACCGAGAACAATGGAAGAGTTGTGAAGCATTTTTAAACGTCAGCGGAATTCCAGAACAATGGAAGAGTTCCGATGCATTTTTAAATGTCAGCGGAATTCCGAGAACAATGGAAGAGTTCCGAAGCATTTTTAAACGTCAGCGGAATTCCGAGAACAATGGAAGAGTTGTGAAGCATTTTTAAACGTCAGCGGAATTCCGAGAACAATGGAAGAGTTCCGAAGCATTTTTAAATGTCAGCGGAATTCCGAGAACAATGGAAGAGTTCTGAAGCCTTTTTAAATGTCAGCGGAATTCCGCGAACAATGGAAGAGTTCTGAAGCCTTTTTAAATGTCAGCGGAATTCCGAGAACAATGGAAGAGTTCCGAAGCATTTTTAAACGTCAGCGGAATTCCGAGAACAATGGAAGAGTTCTGAAGCCTTTTTAAATGTCAGCGGAATTCCGAGAACAATGGAAGAGTTCTGAAGCCTTTTTAAATGTCAGCGGAATTCCGAGAACAATGGAAGAGTTCTGAAGCCTTTTTAAATGTCAGCGGAATTCCGAGAACAATGGAAGAGTTTCGAAACATTTTTAAATGTCAGCGGAATTCTGAGAACAATGGAAGATTTCCGAAGCATTTTTAAACGTCAGCGGAATTCTGTGAACACTGGAAGAGTTCCGAAGCATTTTTAAACTTCAGCGGAATTTGGAGAACAATCGAAGAGTTCCGAAGCATTTTTAAAAGTCAGCGGAATTCCGAGAACAATGGAAGAGTTGTGAAGCATTTTTAAACGTCAGCGGAATTCCGAGAACAATGGAAGAGTTCCGAAGCATTTTTAAACGTCAGCGGAATTCCGAGAACAATGGAAGAGTTCTGAAGGCTTTTTAAATGTCAGCGGAATTCCGAGAACAATGGAAGAGTTCCGAAGCATTTTTAAATGTCAGCGGAATTCTGAGAAAAATGGAAGAGTTCCAAAGCATTTTTAAACTTCAGCAGAATTCCGAGTACAATGGAAGAGTTCCGAAGCATACTTAAACTTTAGCGGAATTCCGAGAACAATGGAAGAGTTCAGAAGCATTTTTAAAAGTCAGCTGAATACCGAGAACAATGGAAGAGTTGTGAAGCATTTTTAAGCATCAGCGGAATTCCGAGAACAATGGAAGAGTTCCGAAGCATTTTTAAACGTCAGCGGAATTCCGAGAACAATGAAAGAGTTCTGAAGCCTTTTTAAATGTCAGCGGAATTCCGAGAACAATGGAAGAGTTCTGAAGCCTTTTTAAATGTCAGCGGAATTCCGAGAACAATGGAAGAGTTCTGAAGCCTTTTTAAATGTCAGCGGAATTCCGAGAACAATGGAAGAGTTCCGAAGCATTTTTAAATGTCAGCGGAATTCTGAGAACAATGGAAGAGTTCCGAAGCATTTTTAAACTTCAGCGGAATTCCGAGAACAATGGAAGAGTTCTGAAGCATTTTTAAATGTCAGCGGAATTCCGAGAACAATAGAAGAGATCCGAAGCATTTTTAAACGTCAGCGGAATTCCGAGAACAATGGAAGAGTTGTGAAGCATTTTTAAACGTCAGCGGAATTCCGAGAACAATGGAAGAGTTCCGAAGCATTTTTAAACGTCAGCGGAATTCCGAGAACAATGGAAGAGTTCTGAAGAATTTTTAAATGTCAGCGGAATTCCGAGAACAATGGAAGAGTTCCGAAGCATTTTTAAATGTCAGCGGAATTCTGAGAACAATGTAAGAGTTCCGAAGCATTTTTAAACTTCAGCAGAATTCCGAGAACAATGGAAGAGTTCCGAAGCATACTTAAACTTCAGCGGAATTCCGAGAACAATGGAAGAGTTCTGAAGCATTTTTAAAAGTCAGCGGAATACCGAGAACAATGGAAGAGTTGTGAAGCATTTTTAAACGTCAGCGGAATTCCAGAACAATGGAAGAGTTCCGATGCATTTTTAAATGTCAGCGGAATTCCGAGAACAATGGAAGAGTTGCGAAGCATTTTTAAACGTCAGCGGAATTCCGAGAACAATGGAAGAGTTGTGAAGCATTTTTAAACGTCAGCGGAATTCCGAGAACAATGGAAGAGTTCCGAAGCATTTTTAAACGTCAGCGGAATTCCGAGAACAATGGAAGAGTTCTGAAGCATTTTTAAACGTCAGCGGAATTCCGAGAACAATGGAAGAGTTCTGAAGCCTTTTTAAATGTCAGCGGAATTCCGAGAACAATGGAAGAGTTCTGAAGCCTTTTTAAATGTCAGCGGAATTCCGAGAACAATGGAAGAGTTTCGAAGCATTTTTAAATGTCAGCGGAATTCTGAGAACAATGGAAGAGTTCCGAAGCATTTTTAAACTTCAGCGGAATTCCAAGAACAATGGAAGAGTTCTGAAGCATTTTTAAATGTCAGCAGAATTCTGAGAACAATAGAAGAGATCCGAAGCATTTTTAAACGTCAGCGGAATTCCGAGAACAATGGAAGAGTTCTGAAGCCTTTTTAAATGTCAGCGGAATTCCGAGAACAATGGAAGAGTTCCGAAGCATTTTTAAATGTCAGCGGAATTCTGAGAACAATGGAAGAGTTCCGAAGCATTTTTAAACTTCAGCAGATTCCGAGAACAATGGAAGAGTTCCGAAGCATACTTAAACTTCAGCGGGATTCCGAGAACAATGGAAGAGTTCTGAAGCATTTTTAAAAGTCAGCAGAATACCGAGAACAATGGAAGAGTTGTGAAGCATTTTTAAACGTCAGCGGAATTCCAGAACAATGGAAGAGTTCCGATGCATTTTTAAATGTCAGCGGAATTCCGAGAACAATGGAAGAGTTCCAAAGCATTTTTAAACGTCAGCGGAATTCCGAGAACAATGGAAGAGTTGTGAAGCATTTTTAAACGTCAGCGGAATTCCGAGAACAATGGAAGAGTTCCGAAGCATTTTTAAACGTCAGCGGAATTCCGAGAACAATGGAAGAGTTCTGAAGCCTTTATAAATGTCAGCGGAATTCCGAGAACAATGGAAGAGTTCCGAGGCATTTTTAAATGTCAGCGGAATTCTGAGAACAATGGAAGAGTTCCGAAGCATTTTTAAACTTCAGCAGAATTCCGAGAACAATGGAAGAGTTCTGAAGCATTTTTAAAAGTCAGCGGAATACCGAGAACAATGGAAGAGTTGTGAAGCATTTTTAAACGTCAGCGGAATTCCAGAACAATGGAAGAGTTCCGATGCATTTTTAAATGTCAGCGGAATTCCGAGAACAATGGAAGAGTTGCGAAGCATTTTTAAACGTCAGCGGAATTCCGAGAACAATGGAAGAGTTGTGAAGCATTTTTAAACGTCAGCGGAATTCCGAGAACAATGGAAGAGTTCCGAAGCATTTTTAAACGTCAGCGGAATTCCGAGAACAATGGAAGAGTTCTGAAGCATTTTTAAACGTCAGCGGAATTCCGAGAACAATGGAAGAGTTCTGAAGCCTTTTTAAATGTCAGCGGAATTCCGAGAACAATGGAAGAGTTCTGAAGCCTTTTTAAATGTCAGCGGAATTCCGAGAACAATGGAAGAGTTCCGAAGCATTTTTAAATGTCAGCGGAATTCTGAGAACAATGGAAGAGTTCCGAAGCATTTTTAAACTTCAGCGGAATTCCAAGAACAATGGAAGAGTTCTGAAGCATTTTTAAATGTCAGCAGAATTCCGAGAACAATAGAAGAGATCCGAAGCATTTTTAAACGTCAGCGGAATTCCGAGAACAATGGAAGAGTTCTGAAGCATTTTTAAAAGTCAGCGGAATACCGAGAACAATGGAAGAGTTGTGAAGCATTTTTAAACGTCAGCGGAATTCCAGAACAATGGAAGAGTTCCGATGCATTTTTAAATGTCAGCGGAATTCCGAGAACAATGGAAGAGTTCCGAAGCATTTTTAAACGTCAGCGGAATTCCGAGAACAATGGAAGAGTTGTGAAGCATTTTTAAACGTCAGCGGAATTCCGAGAACAATGGAAGAGTTCCGAAGCATTTTTAAACGTCAGCGGAATTCCGAGAACAATGGAAGAGTTCTGAAGCCTTTTTAAATGTCAGCGGAATTCCGCGAACAATGGAAGAGTTCTGAAGCCTTTTTAAATGTCAGCGGAATTCCGAGAACAACGGAAGAGTTCCGAAGCATTTTTAAACGTCAGCGGAATTCCGAGAACAATGGAAGAGTTCTGAAGCCTTTTTAAATGTCAGCGGAATTCCGAGAACAATGGAAGAGTTCTGAAGCCTTTTTAAATGTCAGCGGAATTCCGAGAACAATGGAAGAGTTCTGAAGCCTTTTTAAATGTCAGCGGAATTCCGAGAACAATGGAAGAGTTTCGAAACATTTTTAAATGTCAGCGGAATTCTGAGAACAATGGAAGATTTCCGAAGCATTTTTAAACGTCAGCGGAATTCTGTGAACACTGGAAGAGTTCCGAAGCATTTTTAAACTTCAGCGGAATTTGGAGAACAATCGAAGAGTTCCGAAGCATTTTTAAAAGTCAGCGGAATTCCGAGAACAATGGAAGAGTTGTGAAGCATTTTTAAACGTCAGCGGAATTCCGAGAACAATGGAAGAGTTCCGAAGCATTTTTAAACGTCAGCGGAATTCCGAGAACAATGGAAGAGTTCTGAAGGCTTTTTAAATGTCAGCGGAATTCCGAGAACAATGGAAGAGTTCCGAAGCATTTTTAAATGTCAGCGGAATTCTGAGAAAAATGGAAGAGTTCCAAAGCATTTTTAAACTTCAGCAGAATTCCGAGTACAATGGAAGAGTTCCGAAGCATACTTAAACTTTAGCGGAATTCCGAGAACAATGGAAGAGTTCAGAAGCATTTTTAAAAGTCAGCTGAATACCGAGAACAATGGAAGAGTTGTGAAGCATTTTTAAGCATCAGCGGAATTCCGAGAACAATGGAAGAGTTCCGAAGCATTTTTAAACGTCAGCGGAATTCCGAGAACAATGAAAGAGTTCTGAAGCCTTTTTAAATGTCAGCGGAATTCCGAGAACAATGGAAGAGTTCTGAAGCCTTTTTAAATGTCAGCGGAATTCCGAGAACAATGGAAGAGTTCTGAAGCCTTTTTAAATGTCAGCGGAATTCCGAGAACAATGGAAGAGTTCCGAAGCATTTTTAAATGTCAGCGGAATTCTGAGAACAATGGAAGAGTTCCGAAGCATTTTTAAACTTCAGCGGAATTCCGAGAACAATGGAAGAGTTCTGAAGCATTTTTAAATGTCAGCGGAATTCCGAGAACAATAGAAGAGATCCGAAGCATTTTTAAACGTCAGCGGAATTCCGAGAACAATGGAAGAGTTGTGAAGCATTTTTAAACGTCAGCGGAATTCCGAGAACAATGGAAGAGTTCCGAAGCATTTTTAAACGTCAGCGGAATTCCGAGAACAATGGAAGAGTTCTGAAGCCTTTTTAAATGTCAGCGGAATTCCGAGAACAATGGAAGAGTTCCGAAGCATTTTTAAATGTCAGCGGAATTTTGAGAACAATGTAAGAGTTCCGAAGCATTTTTAAACTTCAGCAGAATTCCGAGAACAATGGAAGAGTTCCGAAGCATACTTAAACTTCAGCGGAATTCCGAGAACAATGGAAGAGTTCTGAAGCATTTTTAAAAGTCAGCGGAATACCGAGAACAATGGAAGAGTTGTGAAGCATTTTTAAACGTCAGCGGAATTCCAGAACAATGGAAGAGTTCCGATGCATTTTTAAATGTCAGCGGAATTCCGAGAACAATGGAAGAGTTGCGAAGCATTTTTAAACGTCAGCGGAATTCCGAGAACAATGGAAGAGTTGTGAAGCATTTTTAAACGTCAGTGGAATTCCGAGAACAATGGAAGAGTTCCGAAGCATTTTTAAACGTCAGCGGAATTCCGAGAACAATGGAAGAGTTCTGAAGCATTTTTAAACGTCAGCGGAATTCCGAGAACAATGGAAGAGTTCTGAAGCCTTTTTAAATGTCAGCGGAATTCCGAGAACAATGGAAGAGTTCTGAAGCCTTTTTAAATGTCAGCGGAATTCCGAGAACAATGGAAGAGTTTCGAAGCATTTTTAAATGTCAGCGGAATTCTGAGAACAATGGAAGAGTTCCGAAGCATTTTTAAACTTCAGCGGAATTCCGAGAACAATGGAAGAGTTCTGAAGCATTTTTAAATGTCAGCGGAATTCCGAGAACAATAGAAGAGATCCGAAGCATTTTTAAACGTCAGCGGAATTCCGAGAACAATGGAAGAGTTGTGAAGCATTTTTAAACGTCAGCGGAATTCCGAGAACAATGGAAGAGTTCCGAAGCATTTTTAAACGTCAGCGGAATTCCGAGAACAATGGAAGAGTTCTGAAGCCTTTTTAAATGTCAGCGGAATTCCGAGAACAATGGAAGAGTTCCGAAGCATTTTTAAATGTCAGCGGAATTCTGAGAACAATGTAAGAGTTCCGAAGCATTTTTAAACTTCAGCAGAATTCCGAGAACAATGGAAGAGTTCCGAAGCATACTTAAACTTCAGCGGAATTCCGAGAACAATGGAAGAGTTCTGAAGCATTTTTAAAAGTCAGCGGAATACCGAGAACAATGGAAGAGTTGTGAAGCATTTTTAAACGTCAGCGGAATTCCAGAACAATGGAAGAGTTCCGATGCATTTTTAAATGTCAGCGGAATTCCGAGAACAATGGAAGAGTTGCGAAGCATTTTTAAACGTCAGCGGAATTCCGAGAACAATGGAAGAGTTGTGAAGCATTTTTAAACGTCAGCGGAATTCCGAGAACAATGGAAGAGTTCCGAAGCATTTTTAAACGTCAGCGGAATTCCGAGAACAATGGAAGAGTTCTGAAGCATTTTTAAACGTCAGCGGAATTCCGAGAACAATGGAAGAGTTCTGAAGCCTTTTTAAATGTCAGCGGAATTCCGAGAACAATGGAAGAGTTCTGAAGCCTTTTTAAATGTCAGCGGAATTCCGAGAACAATGGAAGAGTTTCGAAGCATTTTTAAATGTCAGCGGAATTCTGAGAACAATGGAAGAGTTCCGAAGCATTTTTAAACTTCAGCGGAATTCCAAGAACAATGGAAGAGTTCTGAAGCATTTTTAAATGTCAGCAGAATTCCGAGAACAATAGAAGAGATCCGAAGCATTTTTAAACGTCAGCGGAATTCCGAGAACAATGGAAGAGTTCTGAAGCCTTTTTAAATGTCAGCGGAATTCCGAGAACAATGGAAGAGTTCCGAAGCATTTTTAAATGTCAGCGGAATTCTGAGAACAATGGAAGAGTTCCGAAGCATTTTTAAACTTCAGCAGATTCCGAGAACAATGGAAGAGTTCCGAAGCATACTTAAACTTCAGCGGGATTCCGAGAACAATGGAAGAGTTCTGAAGCATTTTTAAAAGTCAGCAGAATACCGAGAACAATGGAAGAGTTGTGAAGCATTTTTAAACGTCAGCGGAATTCCAGAACAATGGAAGAGTTCCGATGCATTTTTAAATGTCAGCGGAATTCCGAGAACAATGGAAGAGTTCCAAAGCATTTTTAAACGTCAGCGGAATTCCGAGAACAATGGAAGAGTTGTGAAGCATTTTTAAACGTCAGCGGAATTCCGAGAACAATGGAAGAGTTCCGAAGCATTTTTAAACGTCAGCGGAATTCCGAGAACAATGGAAGAGTTCTGAAGCATTTTTAAACGTCAGCGGAATTCCGAGAACAATGGAAGAGTTCTGAAGCCTTTTTAAATGTCAGCGGAATTCCGAGAACAATGGAAGAGTTCTGAAGCCTTTTTAAATGTCAGCGGAATTCCGAGAACAATGGAAGAGTTCCGAAGCATTTTTAAATGTCAGCGGAATTCTGAGAACAATGGAAGAGTTCCGAAGCATTTTTAAACTTCAGCGGAATTCCAAGAACAATGGAAGAGTTCTGAAGCATTTTTAAATGTCAGCAGAATTCCGAGAACAATAGAAGAGATCCGAAGCATTTTTAAACGTCAGCGGAATTCCGAGAACAATGGAAGAGTTCTGAAGCATTTTTAAAAGTCAGCGGAATACCGAGAACAATGGAAGAGTTGTGAAGCATTTTTAAACGTCAGCGGAATTCCAGAACAATGGAAGAGTTCCGATGCATTTTTAAATGTCAGCGGAATTCCGAGAACAATGGAAGAGTTCCGAAGCATTTTTAAACGTCAGCGGAATTCCGAGAACAATGGAAGAGTTGTGAAGCATTTTTAAACGTCAGCGGAATTCCGAGAACAATGGAAGAGTTCCGAAGCATTTTTAAACGTCAGCGGAATTCCGAGAACAATGGAAGAGTTCTGAAGCCTTTTTAAATGTCAGCGGAATTCCGCGAACAATGGAAGAGTTCTGAAGCCTTTTTAAATGTCAGCGGAATTCCGAGAACAACGGAAGAGTTCCGAAGCATTTTTAAACGTCAGCGGAATTCCGAGAACAATGGAAGAGTTCTGAAGCCTTTTTAAATGTCAGCGGAATTCCGAGAACAATGGAAGAGTTCTGAAGCCTTTTTAAATGTCAGCGGAATTCCGAGAACAATGGAAGAGTTCTGAAGCCTTTTTAAATGTCAGCGGAATTCCGAGAACAATGGAAGAGTTTCGAAACATTTTTAAATGTCAGCGGAATTCTGAGAACAATGGAAGATTTCCGAAGCATTTTTAAACGTCAGCGGAATTCTGTGAACACTGGAAGAGTTCCGAAGCATTTTTAAACTTCAGCGGAATTTGGAGAACAATCGAAGAGTTCCGAAGCATTTTTAAAAGTCAGCGGAATTCCGAGAACAATGGAAGAGTTGTGAAGCATTTTTAAACGTCAGCGGAATTCCGAGAACAATGGAAGAGTTCCGAAGCATTTTTAAACGTCAGCGGAATTCCGAGAACAATGGAAGAGTTCTGAAGGCTTTTTAAATGTCAGCGGAATTCCGAGAACAATGGAAGAGTTCCGAAGCATTTTTAAATGTCAGCGGAATTCTGAGAAAAATGGAAGAGTTCCAAAGCATTTTTAAACTTCAGCAGAATTCCGAGTACAATGGAAGAGTTCCGAAGCATACTTAAACTTTAGCGGAATTCCGAGAACAATGGAAGAGTTCAGAAGCATTTTTAAAAGTCAGCTGAATACCGAGAACAATGGAAGAGTTGTGAAGCATTTTTAAGCATCAGCGGAATTCCGAGAACAATGGAAGAGTTCCGAAGCATTTTTAAACGTCAGCGGAATTCCGAGAACAATGAAAGAGTTCTGAAGCCTTTTTAAATGTCAGCGGAATTCCGAGAACAATGGAAGAGTTCTGAAGCCTTTTTAAATGTCAGCGGAATTCCGAGAACAATGGAAGAGTTCTGAAGCCTTTTTAAATGTCAGCGGAATTCCGAGAACAATGGAAGAGTTCCGAAGCATTTTTAAATGTCAGCGGAATTCTGAGAACAATGGAAGAGTTCCGAAGCATTTTTAAACTTCAGCGGAATTCCGAGAACAATGGAAGAGTTCTGAAGCATTTTTAAATGTCAGCGGAATTCCGAGAACAATAGAAGAGATCCGAAGCATTTTTAAACGTCAGCGGAATTCCGAGAACAATGGAAGAGTTGTGAAGCATTTTTAAACGTCAGCGGAATTCCGAGAACAATGGAAGAGTTCCGAAGCATTTTTAAACGTCAGCGGAATTCCGAGAACAATGGAAGAGTTCTGAAGCATTTTTAAACTTCAGCAGATTCCGAGAACAATGGAAGAGTTCCGAAGCATACTTAAACTTCAGCGGAATTCCAGAACAATGGAAGAGTTCCGATGCATTTTTAAATGTCAGCGGAATTCCGAGAACAATGGAAGAGTTCCGAAGCATTTTTAAACGTCAGCGGAATTCCGAGAACAATGGAAGAGTTGTGAAGCATTTTTAAACGTCAGCGGAATTCCGAGAACAATGGAAGAGTTCCGAAGCATTTTTAAACGTCAGCGGAATTCCGAGAACAATGGAAGAGTTCTGAAGCCTTTATAAATGTCAGCGGAATTCCGAGAACAATGGAAGAGTTCCGAGGCATTTTTAAATGTCAGCGGAATTCTGAGAACAATGGAAGAGTTCCGAAGCATTTTTAAACTTCAGCAGAATTCCGAGAACAATGGAAGAGTTCCGAAGCATACTTAAACTTCAGCGGAATTCCGAGAACAATGGAAGAGTTTAGAAGCATTTTTAAAAGTCAGCTAAATACCGAGAACAATGGAAGAGTTGTGAAGCATTTTTAAGCATCAGCGGAATTCCGAGAACAAGGGAAGAGTTCCGAAGCATTTTTAAACGTCAGCAGAATTCCGAGAACAATGGAAGAGTTCTGAAGCCTTTTTAAATGTCAGCGGAATTCCGAAAACAATGGAAGAGTTCTGAAGCCTTTTTAAATGTCAGCGGAATTCCGAGAACAATGGAAGAGTTCCGAAGCATTTTTAAATGTCAGCGGAATTCTGAGAACAATGGAAGAGTTCCGAAGCATTTTTAAACATCAGCGGAATTCCGAGAACAATGGAAGAGTTCTGAAGCATTTTTAAATGTCAGCGGAATTCCGAGAACAATAGAAGAGATCCGAAGCATTTTTAAACATCAGCGGAATTCCGAGAACAATGGAAGAGTTGTGAAGCATTTTTAAACGTCAGCGGAATTCCGAAAACAATGGAAGAGTTCCGAAGCATTTTTAAACGTCAGCGGAATTCCGAGAACAATGGAGGAGTTCTGAAGCCTTTTTAAATGTCAGCGGAATTCCGAGAACAATGGAAGAGTTCTGAAGCATTTTTAAATGTCAGCGGAAATCTGAGAACAATGGAAGAGTTCCGAAGCATTTTTAAACTTCAGCAGAATTCCGAGAACAATGGAAGAGTTCCGAAGTATACTTAAACTTCAGCGGAATTCCGAGAACAATGGAAGAGTTCTGAAGCATTTTTAAAAGTTAGCGGAATACCGAGAACAATGGAAGAGTTGTGAAGCATTTTTAAACGTCAGCGGAATTCCAGAACAATGGAAGAGTTCCGATGCATTTTTAAACGTCAGCGGAATTCCAGAACAATGGAAGAGACCGAAGCATTTTTAAATGTCAGCGGAATTCCGAGAACAATGGAAGAGTTCCAAAACATTTTTAAATGTCAGCAGAATTCCGAGAACAATGGAAAATTTCCGAAGCAATTTTAAACTACAGCAGAATTCCGAGAACAATGGAAGAGTTCTGAAGCCTTTTTAAATGTCAGCGGAATTCCGAGAACAATGGAAGAGTTCCGAAGCATTTTTAAATGTCAGCGGAATTCTGAGAACAATGGAAGAGTTCCGAAGCATTTTTAAACTTCAGCGGAATTCCGAGAACAATGGAAGAGTTCTGAAGCATTTTTAAATGTCAGCGGAATTCCGAGAACAATGGAAGAGTTCCGAAGCATTTTTAAATGTCAGCGGAATTCTGAGAAAAATGGAAGAGTTCCAAAGCATTTTTAAACTTCAGCAGAATTCCGAGAACAATGGAAGAGTTCCGAAGCATACTTAAACTTTAGCGGAATTCCGAGAACAATGGAAGAGTTCAGAAGCATTTTTAAAAGTCAGCTGAATACCGAGAACAATGGAAGAGTTGTGAAGCATTTTTAAGCATCAGCGGAATTCCGAGAACAATGGAAGAGTTCCGAAGCATTTTTAAACGTCAGCGGAATTCCGAGAACAAAGAAAGAGTTCTGAAGCCTTTTTAAATGTCAGCGGAATTCCGAGAACAATGGAAGAGTTCTGAAGCATTTTTAAATGTCAGCGGAATTCCGAGAACAATAGAAGAGATCCGAAGCATTTTTAAACGTCAGCGGTATTCCGAGAACAATGGAAGAGTTGTGAAGCATTTTTAAACGTCAGCGGAATTCCGAGAACAATGGAAGAGTTCCGAAGCATTTTTAAATGTCAGCGGAATTCCGAGAACAATGGAAGAGTTCTGAAGCCTTTTTAAATGTCAGCGGAATTCCGAGAACAATGGAAGAGTTCCGAAGCATTTTTAAATGTCAGCGGAATTCTGAGAACAATGGAAGAGTTCCGAAGCATTTTTAAACTTCAGCAGAATTCCGAGAACAATGGAAGAGTTCCGAAGCATTTTTAAACGTCAGCGGAATTCCGAGAACAATGGAAGAGTTCTGAAGCATTTTTAAACGTCAGCGGAATTCCGAGAACAATGGAAGAGTTCTGAAGCCTTTTTAAATGTCAGCGGAATTCCGAGAACAATGGAAGAGTTCTGAAGCCTTTTTAAATGTCAGCGGAATTCCGAGAACAATGGAAGAGTTCCGAAGCATTTTTAAATGTCAGCGGAATTCTGAGAACAATGGAAGAGTTCCGAAGCATTTCTAAACTTCAGCAGATTCCGAGAACAATGGATGAGTTCCGAAGCATACTTAAACTTCAGCGGGATTCCGAGAACAATGGAAGAGTTCTGAAGCATTTTTAAATGTCAGCGGAATTCCGAGAACAATAGAAGAGATCCGAAGCATTTTTAAACATCAGCGGAATTCCGAGAACAATGGAAGAGTTGTGAAGCATTTTTAAACGTCAGCGGAATTCCGAAAACAATGGAAGAGTTCCGAAGCATTTTTAAACGTCAGCGGAATTCCGAGAACAATGGAGGAGTTCTGAAGCCTTTTTAAATGTCAGCGGAATTCCGAGAACAATGGAAGAGTTCTGAAGCATTTTTAAATGTCAGCGGAAATCTGAGAACAATGGAAGAGTTCCGAAGCATTTTTAAACTTCAGCAGAATTCCGAGAACAATGGAAGAGTTCCGAAGCATACTTAAACTTCAGCGGAATTCCGAGAACAATGGAAGGGTTCTGAAGCATTTTCAAAAGTTCGCGGAATACCGAGAACAATGGAAGAGTTGTGAAGCATTTTTAAACGTCAGCGGAATTCCAGAACAATGGAAGAGTTCCGATGCATTTTTAAACGTCAGCGGAATTCCGAGAACAATGGAAGAGTTCTGAAGCATTTTTAAATGTCAGCGGAATTTTGAGAAAAATGGAAGAGTTCCAAAGCATTTTTAAACTTCAGCAGAATTCCGAGAACAATGGAAGAGTTCCGAAGCATACTTAAACTTTAGCGGAATTCCGAGAACAATGGAAGAGTTCAGAAGCATTTTTAAAAGTCAGCTGAATACCGAGAACAATGGAAGAGTTGTGAAGCATTTTTAAGCATCAGCGGAATTCCGAGAACAATGGAAGAGTTCCGAAGCATTTTTTAACGTCAGCGGAATTCCGAGAACAAAGAAAGAGTTCTGAAGCCTTTTTAAATGTCAGCGGAATTCCGAGAACAATGGAAGAGTTCTGAAGCCTTTTTAAATGTCAGCGGAATTCCGAGAACAATGGAAGAGTTCTGAAGCCTTTTTAAATGTCAGCGGAATTCCGAGAACAATGGAAGAGTTCCGGAGCATTTTTAAATGTCAGCGGAATTCTGAGAACAATGGAAGAGTTCCGAAGCATTTTTAAACTTCAGCGGAATTGCGAGAACAATGGAAGAGTTCTGAAGCATTTTTAAATGTCAGCGGAATTCCGAGAACAATAGAAGAGGTCCGAAGCATTTTTAAACGTCAGCGGTATTCCGAGAACAATGGAAGAGTTGTGAAGCATTTTTAAACGTCAGCGGAATTCCGAGAACAATGGAAGAGTTCCGAAGCATTTTTAAACGTCAGCGGAATTCCGAGAACAATGGATGAGTTCTGAAGCCTTTTTAAATGTCAGCGGAATTCCGAGAACAATGGAAGAGTTCCGAAGCATTTTTAAATGTCAGCGGAATTCTGAGAACAATGGAAGAGTTCCGAAGCATTTTTAAACTTCAGCAGAATTCCGAGAACAATGGAAGAGTTCCGAAGCATTTTTAAACGTCAGCGGAATTCCGAAAACAATGGAAGAGTTCTGAAGCATTTTTAAACGTCAGCGGAATTCCGAGAACAATGGAAGAGTTCTGAAGCATTTTTAAACGTCAGCGGAATTCCGAGAACAATGGAAGAGTTCTGAAGCCTTTTTAAATGTCAGCGGAATTCCGAGAACAATGGAAGAGTTCTGAAGCCTTTTTAAATGTCAGCGGAATTCCGAGAACAATGGAAGAGTTCCGAAGCATTTTTAAATGTCAGCGGAATTCTGAGAACAATGGAAGAGTTCCGAAGCATTTTTAAACTTCAGCAGATTCCGAGAACAATGGAAGAGTTCCGAAGCATACTTAAACTTCAGCGGGATTCCGAGAACAATGGAAGAGTTCTGAAGCATTTTTAAAAGTCAGCGGAATACCGAGAACAATGGAAGAGTTGTGAAGCATTTTTAAACGTCAGCGGAATTCCAGAACAATGGAAGAGTTCCGATGCATTTTTAAATGTCAGCGGAATTCCGAGAACAATGGAAGAGTTCCGAAGCATTTTTAAACGTCAGCGGAATTCCGAGAACAATGGAAGAGTTGTGAAGCATTTTTAAACGTCAGCGGAATTCCGAGAACAATGGAAGAGTTCCGAAGCATTTTTAAACGTCAGCGGAATTCCGAGAACAATGGAAGAGTTCTGAAGCCTTTATAAATGTCAGCGGAATTCCGAGAACAATGGAAGACTTCCGAGGCATTTTTAAATGTCAGCGGAATTCTGAGAACAATGGAAGAGTTCCGAAGCATTTTTAAACTTCAGCAGAATTCCGAGAACAATGGAAGAGTTCCGAAGCATACTTAAACTTCAGCGGAATTCCGAGAACAATGGAAGAGTTCAGAAGCATTTTTAAAAGTCAGCTGAATTCCGAGAACAAGGGAAGAGTTCCGAAGCATTTTTAAACGTCAGCGGAATTCCGAGAACAATGGAAGAGTTCTGAAGCATTTTTAAATGTCAGCGGAATTCCGAGAACAATAGAAGAGATCCGAAGCATTTTTAAACATCAGCGGAATTCCGAGAACAATGGAAGAGTTGTGTAGCATTTTTAAACGTCAGCGGAATTCCGAAAACAATGGAAGAGTTCCGAAGCATTTTTAAACGTCAGCGGAATTCCGAGAACAATGGAGGAGTTCTGAAGCCTTTTTAAATGTCAGCGGAATTCCGAGAACAATGGAAGAGTTCTGAAGCATTTTTAAATGTCAGCGGAAATCTGAGAACAATGGAAGAGTTCCGAAGCATTTTTAAACTTCAGCAGAATTCCAAGAACAATGGAAGAGTTTTGAAGCATACTTAAACTTCAGCGGAATTCCGAGAACAATGGAAGAGTTCTGAAGCATTTTCAAAAGTTCGCGGAATACCGAGAACAATGGAAGAGTTGTGAAGCATTTTTAAACGTCAGCGGAATTCCAGAACAATGGAAGAGTTCCGATGCATTTTTAAACGTCAGCGGAATTCCAGAACAATGGAAGACTTCCGAAGCATTTTTAAATGTCAGCGGAATTCCGAGAACAATGGAAGAGTTCCAAAACATTTTTAAATGTCAGCAGAATTCCGAGAACAATGGAAAATTTCCGAAGCAATTTTAAACTACAGCAGAATTCCGAGAACAATGGAAGAGTTCTGAAGCCTTTTTAAATGTCAGCGGAATTCCGAGAACAATGGAAGAGTTCCGAAACATTTTTAAATGTCAGCGGAATTCTTAGAACAATGGAAGAGTTCCGAAGCATTTTTAAACTTCAACAGAATTCCGAGAACAATGGAAGAGTTCTGAAGCATTTTTAAATATCAGCGGAATTCCGAGAACAATAGAAGAGATCCGAAGCATTTTTAAACGTCAGCGGAATTCCGAGAACAATGGAAGAGTTGTGAAGCATTTTTAAACGTCAGCGGAATTCCGAGAACAATGGAAGAGTTCCGAAGCATTTTTAAACATCAGCGGAATTCCGAGAACAATGGAAGAGTTCTGAAGCCTTTTTAAATGTCAGCGGAATTTCGAGAACAATGGAAGAGTTCCGAAACATTTTTAAATGTCAGCAGAATTCCGAGAACAATGGAAGAGTTCCGAAGCATACTTAAACTTCAGCGGAATTCCGAGAACAATGGAAGAGTTCTGAAGCATTTTTAAAAGTCAGCGGAATACCGAGAACAATGGAAGAGTTGTGAAGCATTTTTAAACGTCAGCGGAATTCCAGAACAATGGAAGAGTTCCGATGCATTTTTAAATGTCAGCGGAATTCCGAGAACAATGGAAGAGTTCCGAAGCATTTTTAAACGTCAGCGGAATTCCGAGAACAATGGAAGAGTTGTGAAGCATTTTTAAACGTCAGCGGAATTCCGAGAACAATGGAAGAGTTCCGAAGCATTTTTAAACGTCAGCGGAATTCCGAGAACAATGGAAGAGTTCTGAAGCCTTTATAAATGTCAGCGGAATTCCGAGAACAATGAAAGAGTTCCGAGGCTTTTTTAAATGTCAGCGGAATTCTGAGAACAATGGAAGAGTTCGAAAGCATTTTTAAACTTCAGCAGAATTCCGAGAACAATGGAAGAGTTCCGAAGCATTTTTAAACGTCAGCGGAATTCCGAGAACAATGGAAGAGTTCTGAAGCCTTTTTAAATGTCAGCGGAATTCCGAGAACAATGGAAGAGTTCTGAAGCCTTTTTAAATGTCAGCGGAATTCCGAGAACAATGGAAGAGTTCCGAAGCATTTTTAAATGTCAGCGGAATTCTGAGAACAATGGAAGAGTTCCGAAGCATTTTTAAACTTCAGCGGAATTCCGAGAACAATGGAAGAGTTCTGAAGCATTTTTAAATGTCAGCGGAATTCCGTGAACAATAGAAGAGATCCGAAGCATTTTTAAACGTCAGCGGAATTCCGAGAACAATGGAAGAGTTGTGAAGCATTTTTAAACGTCAGCGGAATTCCGAGAACAATGGAAGAGTTCCGAAGCATTTTTAAACGTCAGCGGAATTCCGAGAACAATGGAAGAGTTCTGAAGCCTTTTTAAATGTCAGCAGAATTCCGAGAACAATGGAAGAGTTCCGAAGCATACTTAAACTTCAGCGGAATTCCGAGAACAATGGAAGAGTTCAGAAGCATTTTTAAAAGTCACCTGAATACCGAGAACAATGGAAGAGTTGTGAAGCATTTTTAAGCATCAGCGGAATTCCGAGAACAATGGAAGAGTTCCGAAGCATTTTTAAATGTCAGCAGAATTCTGAGAACAATGGAAGAGTTCCGAAGCATTTTTAAACTTCAGCGGAATTCCGAGAACAATGGAAGAGTTCTGAAGCCTTTTTAAATGTCAGCGGAATTCCGAGAACAATGGAAGAGTTGTGAAGCATTTTTAAACGTCAGCGGAATTCCGAGAACAATGGAAGAGTTCCGAAGCATTTTTAAACGTCAGCGGAATTCCGAGAACAATGGAAGAGTTGTGAAGCATTTTTAAACGTCAGCGGAATTCCGAGAACAATGGAAGAGTTCCGAAGCATTTTTGAACGTCAGCGGAATTCCGAGAACAATGGAAGAGTTCTGAATCCTTTATAAATGTCAGCGGAATTCCGAGAACAATGGAAGAGTTCCGAAGTATTTTTAAATGTCAGCGGAATTCTGAGAACAATGGAAGAGTTCCGAAGCATTTTTAAACTTCAGCAGAATTCCGAGAACAATGGAAGAGTTCCGAAGCATTTTTAAATGTCAGCGGAATTCTGAGAACAATGGAAGAGTTCCGAAGCATTTTTAAACTTCAGCAGAATTCCGAGAACAATGGAAGAGTTCCGAAGCATACTTAAACTTCAGCGGAATTCCGAGAACAATGGAAGAGTCCTGAAGCATTTTTAAAAGTCAGCGGAATACCGAGAACAATGGAAGAGTTGTGAAGCATTTTTAAACGTCAGCGGAATTCCAGAACAATGGAAGAGTTCCGAAGCATTTTTAAATGTCAGCGGAATTCCGAGAACAATGGAAGAGTTCCGAAACATTTTTAAATGTCAGCGGAATTCTGAGAACAATGGAAGAGTTCCGAAGCATTTTTAAACTTCAGCAGAATTCCGAGAACAATGGAAGAGTTCTGAAGAATTTTTAAATGTCAGCGGAATTCCGAGAACAATAGAAGAGATCCGAAGCATTTTTAAACTTCAGCAGAATTCCGAGAACAATGGAAGAGTTCCGAAGCATTTTTAAACGTCAGCGGAATTCCGAGAACAATGGAAGAGTTCTGAAGCCTTTTTAAATGTCAGCAGAATTCCGAGAACAATGGAAGAGTTCCGAAGCATACTTAAACTTCAGCGGAATTCCGAGAACAATGGAAGAGTTCAGAAGCATTTTTAAAAGTCAGCTGAATACCGAGAACAATGGAAGAGTTGTGAAGCATTTTTAAGCATCAGCGGAATTCCGAAAACAATGGAAGAGTTCCGAAGCATTTTTAAATGTCAGCGGAATTCCGAGAACAATGGAAGAGTTCTGAAGCCTTTTTAAATGTCAGCGGAATTCCGAAAACAATGGAAGAGTTCTGAAGCCTTTTTAAATGTCAGCGGAATTCCGGGAACAATGGAAGAGTTCCGAAGCATTTTTAAATGTCAGCGGAATTCTGAATACAATGGAAGAGTTCCGAAGCATTTTTAAACTTCAGCGGAATTCCGAGAACAATGGAAGAGTTCTGAAGCATTTTTAAATGTCAGCGGAATTCCGAGAACAATGGAAGAGATCCGAAGCATTTTTAAACGTCAGCGGAATTCCGAGAACAATGGAAGAGTTGTGAAGTATTTTTAAACGTCAGCGGAATTCCGAGAACAATGGAAGAGTTCCGAAGCATTTTTAAACGTCAGCGGAACTCCGAGAACAATGGAAGAGTTTTGAAGCCTTTTTAAATGTCAGCGGAATTCCGAGAACAATGGAAGAGTTCCGAAGCATTTTTAAACGTCAGCGGAATTCCGAGAACAATGGAAGAGTTGTGAAGCATTTTTAAACGTCAGCGGAATTCCGAGAACAATGGAAGAGTTCCGAAGCATTTTTAAACGTCAGCGGAATTCCGAGAACAATGGAAGAGTTCTGAATCCTTTATAAATGTCAGCGGAATTCCGAGAACAATGGAAGAGTTCCGAAGTATTTTTAAATGTCAGCGGAATTCTGAGAACAATGGAAGAGTTCCGAAGCATTTTTAAACTTCAGCAGAATTCCGAGAACAATGGAAGAGTTCCGAAGCATACTTAAACTTCAGCGGAATTCCGAGAACAATGGAAGAGTTCTGAAGCATTTTCAAAAGTTCGCGGAATACCGAGAACAATGGAAGAGTTGTGAAGCATTTTTAAACGTCAGCGGAATTCCAGAACAATGGAAGAGTTCCGATGCATTTTTAAACGTCAGCGGAATTCCAGAACAATGGAAGAGTTCTGAAGCATTTTTAAATGTCAGCGGAATTCCGAGAACAATGGAAGAGTTCCAAAACATTTTTAAATGTCAGCAGAATTCCGAGAACAATGGAAAATTTCCGAAGCAATTTTAAACTACAGCAGAATTCCGAGAACAATGGAAGAGATCTGAAGCCTTTTTAAATGTCAGCGGAATTCCGAGAACAATGGAAGAGTTCCGAAACATTTTTAAATGTCAGCGGAATTCTTAGAACAATGGAAGAGTTCCGAAGCATTTTTAAACTTCAACAGAATTCCGAGAACAATGGAAGAGTTCTGAAGCATTTTTAAATATCAGCGGAATTCCGAGAACAATAGAAGAGATCCGAAGCATTTTTAAACGTCAGCGGAATTCCGAGAACAATGGAAGAGTTGTGAAGCATTTTTAAACGTCAGCGGAATTCCGAGAACAATGGAAGAGTTCCGAAGCATTTTTAAACATCAGCGGAATTCCGAGAACAATGGAAGAGTTCTGAAGCCTTTTTAAATGTCAGCGGAATTCCGAGAACAATGGAAGAGTTCCGAAACATTTTTAAATGTCAGCAGAATTCCGAGAACAATGGAAGAGTTCCGAAGCATACTTAAACTTCAGCGGAATTCCGAGAACAATGGAAGAGTTCTGAAGCATTTTTAAAAGTCAGCGGAATACCGAGAACAATGGAAGAGTTGTGAAGCATTTTTAAACGTCAGCGGAATTCCAGAACAATGGAAGAGTTCCGATGCATTTTTAAATGTCAGCGGAATTCCGAGAACAATGGAAGAGTTCCGAAGCATTTTTAAACGTCAGCGGAATTCCGAGAACAATGGAAGAGTTGTGAAGCATTTTTAAACGTCAGCGGAATTCCGAGAACAATGGAAGAGTTCCGAAGCATTTTTAAACGTCAGCGGAATTCCGAGAACAATGGAAGAGTTCTGAAGCCTTTATAAATGTCAGCGGAATTCCGAGAACAATGAAAGAGTTCCGAGGCTTTTTTAAATGTCAGCGGAATTCTGAGAACAATGGAAGAGTTCCGAAGCATTTTTAAACTTCAGCAGAATTCCGAGAACAATGGAAGAGTTCCGAAGCATTTTTAAACGTCAGCGGAATTCCGAGAACAATGGAAGAGTTCTGAAGCCTTTTTAAATGTCAGCGGAATTCCGAGAACAATGGAAGAGTTCTGAAGCCTTTTTAAATGTCAGCGGAATTCCGAGAACAATGGAAGAGTTCCGAAGCATTTTTAAACTTCAGCGGAATTCCGAGAACAATGGAAGAGTTCTGAAGCATTTTTAAATGTCAGCGGAATTCCGTGAACAATAGAAGAGATCCGAAGCATTTTTAAACGTCAGCGGAATTCCGAGAACAATGGAAGAGTTGTGAAGCATTTTTAAACGTCAGCGGAATTCCGAGAACAATGGAAGAGTTCCGAAGCATTTTTAAACGTCAGCGGAATTCCGAGAACAATGGAAGAGTTCTGAAGCCTTTTTAAATGTCAGCAGAATTCCGAGAACAATGGAAGAGTTCCGAAGCATACTTAAACTTCAGCGGAATTCCGAGAACAATGGAAGAGTTCAGAAGCATTTTTAAAAGTCACCTGAATACCGAGAACAATGGAAGAGTTGTGAAGCATTTTTAAGCATCAGTGGAATTCCGAGAACAATGGAAGAGTTCTGAAGCCTTTTTAAATGTCAGCGGAATTCCGAGAACAATGGAAGAGTTCCGAAGCATTTTTAAACGTCAGCGGAATTCCGAGAACAATGGAAGAGTTGTGAAGCATTTTTAAACGTCAGCGGAATTCCGAGAACAATGGAAGAGTTCCGAAGCATTTTTGAACGTCAGCGGAATTCCGAGAACAATGGAAGAGTTCTGAATCCTTTATAAATGTCAGCGGAATTCCGAGAACAATGGAAGAGTTCTGAAGCATTTTTAAATGTCAGCGGAATTCTGAGAACAATGGAAGAGTTCCGAAGCATTTTTAAACTTCAGCGGAATTCCGAGAACAATGGAAGAGTTCTGAAGCATTTTTAAATGTCAGCGGAATTCCGTGAACAATAGAAGAGATCCGAAGCATTTTTAAACGTCAGCGAAATTCCGAGAACAATGGAAGAGTTGTGAAGCATTTTTAAACGTCAGCGGAATTCCGAGAACAATGGAAGAGTTCCGAAGCATTTTTAAACGTCAGCGGAATTCCGAGAACAATGGAAGAGTTCTGAAGCCTTTTTAAATGTCAGCAGAATTCCGAGAACAATGGAAGAGTTCCGAAGCATACTTAAACTTCAGCGGAATTCCGAGAACAATGGAAGAGTTCAGAAGCATTTTTAAAAGTCACCTGAATACCGAGAACAATGGAAGAGTTGTGAAGCATTTTTAAGCATCAGCGGAATTCCGAGAACAATGGAAGAGTTCCGAAGCATTTTTAAATGTCAGCGGAATTCTGAGAACAATGGAAGAGTTCCAAAGCATTTTTAAACTTCAGCGGAATTCCGAGAACAATGGAAGAGTTCTGAAGCCTTTTTAAATGTCAGCGGAATTCCGAGAACAATGGAAGAGTTCCGAAGCATTTTTAAACGTCAGCGGAATTCCGAGAACAATGGAAGAGTTGTGAAGCATTTTTAAACGTCAGTGGAATTCCGAGAACAATGGAAGAGTTCTGAAGCCTTTTTAAATGTCAGCGGAATTCCGAGAACAATGGAAGAGTTCCGAAGCATTTTTAAACGTCAGCGGAATTCCGAGAACAATGGAAGAGTTGTGAAGCATTTTTAAATGTCAGCGGAATTCCGAGAACAATGGAAGAGTTCCGAAGCATTTTTGAACGTCAGCGGAATTCCGAGAACAATGGAAGAGTTCTGAATCCTTTATAAATGTCAGCGGAATTCCGAGAACAATGGAAGAGTTCCGAAGTATTTTTAAATGTCAGCGGAATTCTGAGAACAATGGAAGAGTTCCGAAGCATTTTTAAACTTCAGCAGAATTCCGAGAACAATGGAAGAGTTCCGAAGCATTTTTAAATGTCAGCGGAATTCTGAGAACAATGGAAGAGTTCCGAAGCATTTTTAAACTTCAGCAGAATTCCGAGAACAATGGAAGAGTTCCGAAGCATACTTAAACTTCAGCGGAATTCCGAGAACAATGGAAGAGTCCTGAAGCATTTTTAAAAGTCAGCGGAATACCGAGAACAATGGAAGAGTTGTGAAGCATTTTTAAACGTCAGCGGAATTCCAGAACAATGGAAGAGTTCCGAAGCATTTTTAAATGTCAGCGGAATTCCGAGAACAATGGAAGAGTTCCAAAACATTTTTAAATGTCAGCAGAATTCCGAGAAAAATGGAAGAGTTCCGAAGCAATTTTAAACTTCAGCAGAATTCCGAGAACAATGGAAGAGTTCTGAAGCCTTTTTAAATGTCAGCAGAATTCCGAGAACAATGGAAGAGTTCCGAAACATTTTTAAATGTCAGCGGAATTCTGAGAACAATGGAAGAGTTCCGAAGCATTTTTAAACTTCAGCAGAATTCCGAGAACAATGGAAGAGTTCTGAAGAATTTTTAAATGTCAGCGGAATTCCGAGAACAATAGAAGAGATCCGAAGCATTTTTAAACTTCAGCAGAATTCTGAGAACAATGGAAGAGTTCTGAAGCATTCTTAAACTTCAGCGGAATTCCGAGAACAATGAAAGAGTTTTGAAGCAATTTTAAGCGTCAGCGGAATTCCGACAACAATGGAAGAGTTGTGAAGCATTTTTAAACGTCAGCGGAATTCCGAGAACAATGGAAGAGTTCCGAAGCATTTTTAAACGTCAGCGGAATTCCGAGAACAATGGAAGAGTTCTGAAGCCTTTTTAAATGTCAGCAGAATTCCGAGAACAATGGAAGAGTTCCGAAGCATACTTAAACTTCAGCGGAATTCCGAGAACAATGGAAGAGTTGTGAAGCATTTTTAAGCATCAGCGGAATTCCGAGAACAATGGAAGAGTTCCGAAGCATTTTTAAATGTCAGCGGAATTCCGAGAACAATGGAAGAGTTCTGAAGCCTTTTTAAATGTCAGCGGAATTCCGAAAACAATGGAAGAGTTCTGAAGCCTTTTTAAATGTCAGCGGAATTCCGGGAACAATGGAAGAGTTCCGAAGCATTTTTAAATGTCAGCGGAATTCTGAATACAATGGAAGAGTTCCGAAGCATTTTTAAACTTCAGCGGAATTCCGAGAACAATGGAAGAGTTGTGAAGCATTTTTAAGCATCAGCGGAATTCCGAGAACAATGGAAGAGTTCCGAAGCATTTTTAAACGTCAGCGGAATTCCGAGAACAAAGAAAGAGTTCTGAAGCCTTTTTAAATGTCAGCGGAATTCCGAAAACAATGGAAGAGTTCTGAAGCCTTTTTAAATGTCAGCGGAATTCCGAGAACAATGGAAGAGTTCTGAAGCCTTTTTAAATGTCAGCGGAATTCCGAGAACAATGGAAGAGTTCCGGAGCATTTTTAAATGTCAGCGGAATTCTGAGAACAATGGAAGAGTTCCGAAGCATTTTTAAACTTCAGCGGAATTCCGAGAACAATGGAAGAGTTCTGAAGCATTTTTAAATGTCAGCGGAATTCCGAGAACAATAGAAGAGATCCGAAGCATTTTTAAACGTCAGCGGTATTCCGAGAACAATGGAAGAGTTGTGAAGCATTTTTAAACGTCAGCGGAATTCCGAGAACAATGGAAGAGTTCCGAAGCATTTTTAAACGTCAGCGGAATTCCGAGAACAATGGAAGAGTTCTGAAGCCTTTTTAAATGTCAGCAGAATTCCGAGAACAATGGAAGAGTTCCGAAGCATACTTAAACTTCAGCGGAATTCCGAGAACAATGGAAGAGTTCAGAAGCATTTTTAAAAGTCAGCTGAATACCGAGAACAATGGAAGAGTTGTGAAGCATTTTTAAGCATCAGCGGAATTCCGAGAACAATGGAAGAGTTCCGAAGCATTTTTAAATGTCAGCGGAATTCCGAGAACAATGGAAGAGTTCTGAAGCCTTTTTAAATGTCAGCGGAATTCCGAAAACAATGGAAGAGTTCTGAAGCCTTTTTAAATGTCAGCGGAATTCCGGGAACAATGGAAGAGTTCCGAAGCATTTTTAAATGTCAGCGGAATTCTGAATACAATGGAAGAGTTCCGAAGCATTTTTAAACTTCAGCTGAATTCCGAGAACAATGGAGGAGTTCTGAAGCATTTTTAAATGTCAGCGGAATTCCGAGAACAATGGAAGAGATCCGAAGCATTTTTAAACGTCAGCGGAATTCCGAGAACAATGGAAGAGTTGTGAAGTATTTTTAAACGTCAGCGGAATTCCGAGAACAATGGAAGAGTTCCGAAGCATTTTTAAACGTCAGCGGAACTCCGAGAACAATGGAAGAGTTCTGAAGCCTTTTTAAATGTCAGCGGAATTCCGAGAACAATGGAAGAGTTCCGAAGCATTTTTAAACGTCAGCGGAATTCCGAGAACAATGGAAGAGTTGTGAAGCATTTTTAAACGTCAGCGGAATTCCGAGAACAATGGAAGAGTTCCGAAGCATTTTTAAACGTCAGCGGAATTCCGAGAACAATGGAAGAGTTCTGAATCCTTTATAAATGTCAGCGGAATTCCGAGAACAATGGAAGAGTTCCGAAGTATTTTTAAATGTCAGCGGAATTCTGAGAACAATGGAAGAGTTCCGAAGCATTTTTAAACTTCAGCAGAATTCCGAGAACAATGGAAGAGTTCCGAATCATTTTTAAATGTCAGCGGAATTCTGAGAACAATGGAAGAGTTCCGAAGCATTTTTAAACTTCAGCAGAATTCCGAGAACAATGGAAGAGTTCTGAAGCATACTTAAACTTCAGCGGAATTCCGAGAACAATGGAAGAGTTCTGAAGCATTTTTAAAAGTCAGCTGAATACCGAGAACAATGGAAGAGTTGTGAAGCATTTTTAAACATCAGCGGAATTCCGAGAACAATGGAAGAGTTCCGAAGCATTTTTAAACGTCAGCGGAATTCCGAGAACAAAGAAAGAGTTCTGAAGCCTTTTTAAATGTCAGCGGAATTCCGAAAACAATGGAAGAGTTCTGAAGCCTTTTTAAATGTCAGCGGAATTCCGAGAACAATGGAAGAGTTCTGAAGCCTTTTTAAATGTCAGCGGAATTCTGAGAACAATGGAAGAGTTCCGAAGCATTTTTAAATGTCAGCGGAATTCTGAGAACAATGGAAGAGTTCCGAAGCATTTTTAAACTTCAGCGGAATTCCGAGAACAATGGAAGAGTTCTGAAGCATTTTTAAATGTCAGCGGAATTCCGAGAACAATAGAAGAGATCCGAAGCATTTTTAAACGTCAGCGGTATTCCGAGAACAATGGAAGAGTTGTGAAGCATTTTTAAACGTCAGCGGAATTCCGAGAACAATGGAAGAGTTCCGAAGCATTTTTAAAGGTCAGCGGAATTCCGAGAACAATGGAAGAGTTCTGAAGCCTTTTTAAATGTCAGCGGAATTCCGAGAACAATGGAAGAGTTCCGAAGCATTTTTAAATGTCAGCGGAATTCTGAGAACAATGGAAGAGTTCCGAAGCATTTTTAAACTTCAGCAGAATTCCGAGAACAATGGAAGAGTTCCGAAGCATTTTTAAACGTCAGCGGAATTCCGAGAACAATGGAAGAGTTCTGAAGCATTTTTAAACGTCAGCGGAATTCCGAGAACAATGGAAGAGTTCTGAAGCCTTTTTAAATGTCAGCGGAATTTCGAGAACAATGGAAGAGTTCTGAAGCCTTTTTAAATGTCAGCGGAATTCCGAGAACAATGGAAGAGTTCCGAAGCATTTTTAAATGTCAGCGGAATTCTGAGAACAATGGAAGTGTTCCGAAGCATTTTTAAACTTCAGCAGATTCCGAGAACAATGGAAGAGTTTCGAAGCATACTTAAACTTCAGCGGGATTCCGAGAACAATGGAAGAGTTCTGAAGCATTTTTAAAAGTCAGCGGAATACCGAGAACAATGGAAGAGTTGTGAAGCATTTTTAAACGTCAGCGGAATTCCAGAACAATGGAAGAGTTCCGATGCATTTTTAAATGTCAGCGGAATTCCGAGAACAATGGAAGAGTTCCGAAGCATTTTTAAACGTCAGCGGAATTCCGAGAACAATGGAAGAGTTGTGAAGCATTTTTAAACGTCAGCGGAATTCCGAGAACAATGGAAGAGTTCCGAAGCATTTTTAAACGTCAGCGGAATTCCGAGAACAATGGAAGAGTTCTGAAGCCTTTATAAATGTCAGCGGAATTCCGAGAACAATGGAAGACTTCCGAGGCATTTTTAAATGTCAGCGGAATTCTGAGAACAATGGAAGAGTTCCGAAGCATTTTTAAACTTCAGCAGAATTCCGAGAACAATGGAAGAGTTCCGAAGCATACTTAAACTTCAGCGGAATTCCGAGAACAATGGAAGAGTTCAGAAGCATTTTTAAAAGTCAGCTGAATACCGAGAACAATGGAAGAGTTGTGAAGCATTTTTAAGCATCAGCGGAATTCCGAGAACAAGGGAAGTGTTCCGAAGCATTTTTAAACGTCAGCGGAATTCCGAGAACAATGGAAGAGTTCTGAAGCCTTTTTAAATGTCAGCGGAATTCCGAAAACAATGGAAGAGTTCTGAAGCCTTTTTAAATGTCAGCGGAATTCCGAGAACAATGGAAGAGTTCTGAAGCCTTTTTAAATGTCAGCGGAATTCCGAGAACAATGGAAGAGTTCTGAAGCATTTTTAAACGTCAGCGGAATTCCGAGAACAATGGAAGAGATCCGAAGCATTTTTAAACGTCAGCGGAATTCCGAGAACAATGGAAGAGTTGTGAAGCATTTTTAAACGTCAGCGGAATTCCGAGAACAATGGAAGAGTTCCGAAGCATTTTTAAACATCAGCGGAATTCCGAGAACAATGGAAGAGTTCTGAAGCCTTTTTAAATGTCAGCGGAATTCCGAGAACAATGGAAGAGTTCCGAAACATTTTTAAATGTCAGCAGAATTCCGAGAACAATAGAAGAGTTCCGAAGCATACTTAAACTTCAGCGGAATTCCGAGAACAATGGTAGAGTTCTGAAGCATTTTTAAAAGTCAGCGGAATACCGAGAACAATGGAAGAGTTGTGAAGCATTTTTAAACGTCAGCGGAATTCCAGAACAATGGAAGAGTTCCGATGCATTTTTAAATGTCAGCGGAATTCCGAGAACAATGGAAGAGTTCCGAAGCATTTTTAAACGTCAGCGGAATTCCGAGAACAATGGAAGAGTTGTGAAGCATTTTTAAACGTCAGCGGAATTCCGAGAACAATGGAAGAGTTCTGAAGCCTTTATAAATGTCAGCGGAATTCCGAGAACAATGAAAGAGTTCCGAGGCATTTTTAAATGTCAGCGGAATTCTGAGAACAATGGAAGAGTTCCGAAGCATTTTTAAACTTCAGCAGAATTCCGAGAACAATGGAAGAGTTCCGAAGCATTTTTAAACGTCAGCGGAATTCCGAGAACAATGTAAGAGTTCTGAAGCCGTTTTAAATGTCAGCGGAATTCCGAGAACAATGGAAGAGTTCTGAAGCCTTTTTAAATGTCAGCGGAATTCCGAGAACAATGGAAGAGTTCCGAAGCATTTTTAAATGTCAGCGGAATTCTGAGAACAATGGAAGAGTTCCGAAGCATTTTTAAACTTCAGCGGAATTCCGAGAACAATGGAAGAGTTCTGAATCATTTTTAAATGTCAGCGGAATTCCGAGAACAATAGAAGAGATCCGAAGCATTTTTAAACGTCAGCGGAATTCCGAGAACAATGGAAGAGTTGTGAAGCATTTTTAAACGTCAGCGGAATTCCGAGAACAATGGAAGAGTTCCGAAGCATTTTTAAACGTCAGCGGAATTCCGAGAACAATGGAAGAGTTCTGAAGCCTTTTTAAATGTCAGCAGAATTCCGAGAACAATGGAAGAGTTCCGAAGCATACTTAAACTTCAGCGGAATTCCGAGAACAATGGAAGAGTTCAGAAGCATTTTTAAAAGTCACCTGAATACCGAGAACAATGGAAGAGTTGTGAAGCATTTTTAAGCATCAGCGGAATTCCGAGAACAATGGAAGAGTTCCGAAGCATTTTTAAATGTCAGCGGAATTCTGAGAACAATGGAAGAGTTCCGAAGCATTTTTAAACTTCAGCGGAATTCCGAGAACAATGGTAGAGTTCTGAAGCATTTTTAAAAGTCAGCGGAATACCGAGAACAATGGAAGAGTTGTGAAGCATTTTTAAACGTCAGCGGAATTCCAGAACAATGGAAGAGTTCCGAAGCATTTTTAAATGTCAGCGGAATTCTGAGAACAATGGAAGAGTTCCGAAGCATTTTTAAACTTCAGCGGAATTCCGAGAACAATGGAAGAGTTCTGAAGCATTTTTAAATGTCAGCGGAATTCCGAGAACAATAGAAGAGATCCGAAGCATTTTTAAACGTCAGCGGAATTCCGAGAACAATGGAAGAGTTGTGAAGCATTTTTAAACGTCAGCGGAATTCCGAGAACAATGGAAGAGTTCCGAAGCATTTTTAAACGTCAGCGGAATTCCGAGAACAATGGAAGAGTTCTGAAGCCTTTTTAAATGTCAGCAGAATTCCGAGAACAATGGAAGAGTTCCGAAGCATACTTAAACTTCAGCGGAATTCCGAGAACAATGGAAGAGTTCAGAAGCATTTTTAAAAGTCACCTGAATACCGAGAACAATGGAAGAGTTGTGAAGCATTTTTAAGCATCAGCGGAATTCCGAGAACAATGGAAGAGTTCCGAAGCATTTTTAAATGTCAGCGGAATTCTGAGAACAATGGAAGAGTTCCGAAGCATTTTTAAACTTCAGCGGAATTCCGAGAACAATGGAAGAGTTCTGAAGCATTTTTAAATGTCAGCGGAATTCCGAGAACAATGGAAGAGATCCGAAGCATTTTTAAACGTCAGCGGAATTCCGAGAACAATGGAAGAGTTGTGAAGCATTTTTAAACGTCAGCAGAATTCCGAGAACAATGGAAGAGTTCCGAAGCATTTTTAAACGTCAGTGGAATTCCGAGAACAATGGAAGAGTTCTGAAGCCTTTTTAAATGTCAGCGGAATTCCGAGAACAATGGAAGAGTTCCGAAGCATTTTTAAACGTCAGCGGAATTCCGAGAACAATGGAAGAGTTGTGAAGCATTTTTAAACGTCAGCGGAATTCCGAGAACAATGGAAGAGTTCCGAAGCATTTTTGAACGTCAGCGGAATTCCGAGAACAATGGAAGAGTTCTGAATCCTTTATAAATGTCAGCGGAATTCCGAGAACAATGGAAGAGTTCCGAAGTATTTTTAAATGTCAGCGGAATTCTGAGAACAATGGAAGAGTTCCGAAGCATTTTTAAACTTCAGCAGAATTCCGAGAACAATGGAAGAGTTCCGAAGCATTTTTAAATGTCAGCGGAATTCTGAGAACAATGGAAGAGTTCCGAAGCATTTTTAAACTTCAGCAGAATTCCGAGAACAATGGAAGAGTTCCGAAGCATACTTAAACTTCAGCGGAATTCCGAGAACAATGGAAGAGTCCTGAAGCATTTTTAAAAGTCAGCGGAATACCGAGAACAATGGAAGAGTTGTGAAGCATTTTTAAACGTCAGCGGAATTCCAGAACAATGGAAGAGTTCCGAAGCATTTTTAAATGTCAGCGGAATTCCGAGAACAATGGAAGAGTTCAAAAACATTTTTAAATGTCAGCAGAATTCCAAGAAAAATGGAAGAGTTCCGAAGCAATTTTAAACTTCAGCAGAATTCCGAGAACAATGGAAGAGTTCTGAAGCCTTTTTAAATGTCAGAGGAATTCCGAGAACAATGGAAGAGTTCCGAAACATTTTTAAATGTCAGCGGAATTCTGAGAACAATGGAAGAGTTCCGAAGCATTTTTAAACTTCAGCAGAATTCCGAGAACAATGGAAGAGTTCTGAAGAATTTTTAAATGTCAGCGGAATTCCGAGAACAATAGAAGAGATCCGAAGCATTTTTAAACTTCAGCAGAATTCTGAGAACAATGGAAGAGTTCTGAAGCATTCTTAAACTTCAGCGGAATTCCGAGAACAATGAAAGAGTTTTGAAGCAATTCTAAGCGTCAGCGGAATTCCGACAACAATGGAAGAGTTGTGAAGCATTTTTAAACGTCAGCGGAATTCCGAGAACAATGGAAGAGTTCTGAAGCCTTTTTAAATGTCAGCAGAATTCCGAGAACAATGGAAGAGTTCCGAAGCATACTTAAACTTCAGCAGAATTCCGAGAACAATGGAAGAGTTCCGAAGCATTTTTAAATGTCAGCGGAATTCTGAGAACAATGGAAGAGTTCCGAAGCATTTTTAAACTTCAGCAGAATTCCGAGAACAATGGAAGAGTTCCGAAGCATACTTAAACTTCAGCGGAATTCCGAGAACAATGGAAGAGTCCTGAAGCATTTTTAAAAGTCAGCGGAATACCGAGAACAATGGAAGAGTTGTGAAGCATTTTTAAACGTCAGCGGAATTCCAGAACAATGGAAGAGTTCCGAAGCATTTTTAAATGTCAGCGGAATTCCGAGAACAATGGAAGAGTTCCAAAACATTTTTAAATGTCAGCAGAATTCCGAGAAAAATGGAAGAGTTCCGAAGCAATTTTAAACTTCAGCAGAATTCCGAGAACAATGGAAGAGTTCTGAAGCCTTTTTAAATGTCAGCGGAATTCCGAGAACAATGGAAGAGTTCCGAAACATTTTTAAATGTCAGCGGAATTCTGAGAACAATGGAAGAGTTCCGAAGCATTTTTAAACTTCAGCAGAATTCCGAGAACAATGGAAGAGTTCTGAAGAATTTTTAAATGTCAGCGGAATTCCGAGAACAATAGAAGAGATCCGAAGCATTTTTAAACTTCAGCAGAATTCTGAGAACAATGGAAGAGTTCTGAAGCATTCTTAAACTTCAGCGGAATTCCGAGAACAATGAAAGAGTTTTGAAGCAATTTTAAGCGTCAGCGGAATTCCGACAACAATGGAAGAGTTGTGAAGCATTTTTAAACGTCAGCGGAATTCCGAGAACAATGGAAGAGTTCTGAAGCCTTTTTAAATGTCAGCAGAATTCCGAGAACAATGGAAGAGTTCCGAAGCATACTTAAACTTCAGCGGAATTCCGAGAACAATGGAAGAGTTCAGAAGCATTTTTAAAAGTCAGCTGAATACCGAGAACAATGGAAGAGTTGTGAAGCATTTTTAAGCATCAGCGGAATTCCGAGAACAATGGAAGAGTTCCGAAGCATTTTTAAACGTCAGCGGAATTCCGAGAACAATGGAAGAGTTCTGAAGCCTTTTTAAATGTCAGCGGAATTC
This sequence comes from Phyllobates terribilis, assembly GCF_046119375.1. NCBI lineage: Eukaryota > Metazoa > Chordata > Amphibia > Anura > Dendrobatidae > Phyllobates > Phyllobates terribilis. The sequence goes on along the minus strand of NW_027362788.1, from coordinate 4,434,947 downwards.
CGAAAACAATGGAAGAGTTCTGAAGCCTTTTTAAATGTCAGCGGAATTCCGAGAACAATGGAAGAGTTCCGAAGCATTTTTAAATGTCAGCGGAATTCTGAATACAATGGAAGAGTTCCGAAGCATTTTTAAACTTCAGCGGAATTCCGAGAACAATGGAAGAGTTCCGAAGCATTTTTAAATGTCAGCGGAATTCCGAGAACAATGGAAGAGATCCGAAGCATTTTTAAACGTCAGCGGAATTCCGAGAACAATGGAAGAGTTGTGAAGTATTTTTAAACGTCAGCGGAATTCCGAGAACAATGGAAGAGTTCCGAAGCATTTTTAAACGTCAGCGGAACTCCGAGAACAATGGAAGAGTTCTGAAGCCTTTTTAAATGTCAGCGGAATTCCGAGAACAATGGAAGAGTTCCGAAGCATTTTTAAACGTCAGCGGAATTCCGAGAACAATGGAAGAGTTGTGAAGCATTTTTAAACGTCAGCGGAATTCCGAGAACAATGGAAGAGTTCCGAAGCATTTTTAAACGTCAGCGGAATTCCGAGAACAATGGAAGAGTTCTGAATCCTTTATAAATGTCAGCGGAATTCCGAGAACAATGGAAGAGTTCCGAAGTATTTTTAAATGTCAGCGGAATTCTGAGAACAATGGAAGTGTTCCGAAGCATTTTTAAACTTCAGCAGAATTCCGAGAACAATGGAAGAGTTCCGAAGCATTTTTAAATGTCAGCGGAATTCTGAGAACAATGGAAGAGTTCCGAAGCATTTTTAAACTTCAGCAGAATTCCGAGAACAATGGAACAGTTCTGAAGCATACTTAAACTTCAGCGGAATTCCGAGAACAATGGAAGAGTTCTGAAGCATTTTTAAAAGTCAGCGGAATACCGAGAACAATGGAAGAGTTGTGAAGCATTTTTTAACGTCAGCGGAATTCCAGAACAATGGAAGAGTTCCGAAGCATTTTTAAACTTCAGCAGAATTCCGAGAACAATGGAAGAGTTCCGAAGCATACTTAAACTTCAGCGGAATTCCGAGAACAATGGAAGAGTCCTGAAGCATTTTTAAAAGTCAGCGGAATACCGAGAACAATGGAAGAGTTGTGAAGCATTTTTAAACGTCAGCGGAATTCCAGAACAATGGAAGAGTTCCGAAGCATTTTTAAATGTCAGCGGAATTCCGAGAACAATGGAAGAGTTCCAAAACATTTTTAAATGTCAGCAGAATTCCGAGAAAAATGGAAGAGTTCCGAAGCAATTTTAAACTTCAGCAGAATTCCGAGAACAATGGAAGAGTTCTGAAGCCTTTTTAAATGTCAGCGGAATTCCGAGAACAATGGAAGAGTTCCGAAACATTTTTAAATGTCAGCGGAATTCTGAGAACAATGGAAGAGTTCCGAAGCATTTTTAAACTTCAGCAGAATTCCGAGAACAATGGAAGAGTTCTGAAGAATTTTTAAATGTCAGCGGAATTCCGAGAACAATAGAAGAGATCCGAAGCATTTTTAAACTTCAGCAGAATTCTGAGAACAATGGAAGAGTTCTGAAGCATTCTTAAACTTCAGCGGAATTCCGAGAACAATGAAAGAGTTTTGAAGCAATTTTAAGCGTCAGCGGAATTCCGACAACAATGGAAGAGTTGTGAAGCATTTTTAAACGTCAGCGGAATTCCGAGAACAATGGAAGAGTTCTGAAGCCTTTTTAAATGTCAGCAGAATTCCGAGAACAATGGAAGAGTTCCGAAGCATACTTAAACTTCAGCGGAATTCCGAGAACAATGGAAGAGTTCAGAAGCATTTTTAAAAGTCAGCTGAATACCGAGAACAATGGAAGAGTTGTGAAGCATTTTTAAGCATCAGCGGAATTCCGAGAACAATGGAAGAGTTCCGAAGCATTTTTAAACGTCAGCGGAATTCCGAGAACAATGGAAGAGTTCTGAAGCCTTTTTAAATGTCAGCGGAATTCCGAAAACAATGGAAGAGTTCTGAAGCCTTTTTAAATGTCAGCGGAATTCCGAGAACAATGGAAGAGTTCCGAAGCATTTTTAAATGTCAGCGGAATTCTGAATACAATGGAAGAGTTCCGAAGCATTTTTAAACTTCAGCGGAATTCCGAGAACAATGGAAGAGTTCCGAAGCATTTTTAAATGTCAGCGGAATTCCGAGAACAATGGAAGAGATCCGAAGCATTTTTAAACGTCAGCGGAATTCCGAGAACAATGGAAGAGTTGTGAAGTATTTTTAAACGTCAGCGGAATTCCGAGAACAATGGAAGAGTTCCGAAGCATTTTTAAACGTCAGCGGAACTCCGAGAACAATGGAAGAGTTCTGAAGCCTTTTTAAATGTCAGCGGAATTCCGAGAACAATGGAAGAGTTCCGAAGCATTTTTAAACGTCAGCGGAATTCCGAGAACAATGGAAGAGTTGTGAAGCATTTTTAAACGTCAGCGGAATTCCGAGAACAATGGAAGAGTTCCGAAGCATTTTTAAACGTCAGCGGAATTCCGAGAACAATGGAAGAGTTCTGAATCCTTTATAAATGTCAGCGGAATTCCGAGAACAATGGAAGAGTTCCGAAGTATTTTTAAATGTCAGCGGAATTCTGAGAACAATGGAAGTGTTCCGAAGCATTTTTAAACTTCAGCAGAATTCCGAGAACAATGGAAGAGTTCCGAAGCATTTTTAAATGTCAGCGGAATTCTGAGAACAATGGAAGAGTTCCGAAGCATTTTTAAACTTCAGCAGAATTCCGAGAACAATGGAACAGTTCTGAAGCATACTTAAACTTCAGCGGAATTCCGAGAACAATGGAAGAGTTCTGAAGCATTTTTAAAAGTCAGCGGAATACCGAGAACAATGGAAGAGTTGTGAAGCATTTTTAAACGTCAGCGGAATTCCAGAACAATGGAAGAGTTCCGAAGCATTTTTAAATGTCAGCGGAATTCCGAGAACAATGGAAGAGTTCCAAAACATTTTTAAATGTCAGCAGAATTCCGAGAACAATGGAAGAGTTCCGAAGCAATTTTAAACTTCAGCAGAATTCCGAGAACAATGGAAGAGTTCTGAAGCCTTTTTAAATGTCAGCGGAATTCCGAGAACAATGGAAGAGTTCCGAAACATTTTTAAATGTCAGCGGAATTCTGAGAACAATGGAAGAGTTCCGAAGCATTTTTAAACTTCAGCAGAATTCCGAGAACAATGGAAGAGTTCTGAAGCATTTTTAAATGTCAGCGGAATTCCGAGAACAATAGAAGAGATCCGAAGCATTTTTAAACTTCAGCAGAATTCTGAGAACAATGGAAGAGTTCTGAATCATTCTTAAACTTCAGCGGAATTCCGAGAACAATGGAAGAGTTTTGAAGCAATTTTAAGCGTCAGCGGAATTCCGACAACAATGGAAGAGTTCCGAAGCATTTTTAAAAGTCAGCGGAATTCTGAGAACAATAGAAGAGTTGTGAAGCATTTTTAAGCGTCAGCGGAATCCCGAGAACAATGGAAGAGATCCGAAGCATTTTTAAACGTCAGCGGAATTCCGAGAACAATGGAAGAGTTGTGAATCATTTTTAAACGTCAGCGGAATTCCGAGAACAATGGAAGAGTTCTGAAGCCTTTTTAAATGTCAGCGGAATTCCGAGAACAATGGAAGAGTTCTGAAGCCTTTTTAAATGTCAGCGGAATTCCGAGAACAATGGAAGAGTTCCGAAGCATTTTTAAATGTCAGCGGAATTCTGAGAATAATGGAAGAGTTCCGAAGCATTTTCAAACTTCAGCAGAATTCCGAGAACAATGGAAGAGTTCCTAAGCATACTTAAACTTCAGCGGAATTCCGAGAACATTGGAAGAGTTCTGAAGCATTTTTAAAAGTCAGCGGAATTCCGAGAACAATGGAAAAGTTGTGAAGCATTTTTAAACGTCAGCGGAATTCCGAGAACAATGGAAGAGTTCCGAAGCATTTTTAAACGTCAGCGGAATTCCGAGAACAAGGGAAGAGTTCTGAAGCCTTTTTAAATGTCAGCGGAATTCCGAGAACAATGGAAGAGTTCCGAAGCATTTTTAAATGTCAGCGTAATTCTGAGAACAATGGAAGAGTTCCGAAGCATTTTTAAACTTCAGCAGAATTCCGAGAACAATGGAAGAGTTCCGAAGCATTTTTAAATGTCAGCGGAATTCTGAGAACAATGGAAGAGTTCCGAAGCATTTTTAAACTTCAGCAGAATTCTGAGAACAATGGAAGAGTTCTGAAGCATTCTTAAACTTCAGCGGAATTCCGAGAACAATGGAAGAGTTTTGAAGCAATTTTAAGCGTCAGCGGAATTCCGACAACAATAGAAGAGTTGTGAAGCATTTTTAAGCGTCAGCGGAATTCCGAGAACAATGGAAGAATTCCGAAGCATTTTTAAACTTCAAAACTTCAGCAGAATTCCGAGAACAATGGAAGAGTTCCGAAGCATTCTTAAACTTCAGCGGAATTCCGAGAACAATGGAAGAGTTCCGAAGCATTTTTAAACTTCAGCAGAATTCCTGGAACAATGGAAGAGTTCTGAAGCATTTTTAAACGTCAGCGGAAGTTTAAAAACAATGGAAGAAAACTTCAGCAGAATTCCGAGAACAATGGAAGAGTTCCGAAGCATTCTTAAACTTCCGCGGAATTCCGAGAACAATGGAAGACTTCCGAAGCATTTTTAAAAGTCAGCGGAATTCCGAGAACAATAGAAGAGTTGTGAAGCATTTTTAAGCGTCAGCAGAATTCCGAGAACAATGGAAGAGTTCCGAAGCATTTTTAAACTTCAGCAAAATTCCGAGAACAGTGGAAGAGTTCCGAAGCATTCTTAAACTTCAGCGGAATTCCGAGAACAATGGACGAATTCCGAAGCATTTTTAAAAGTCAGAGGAATTCCGAGAACAATAGAAGAGTTGTGAAGCAATTTTAAGCGTCAGCGGAATTCCGAGAACAATGGAAGAATTCCGAAGCATTTTTAAATGTCAGCGGAATTGCGAGAAGAATGGAAGAGTTCGGAAGCATTTTTAAACATCAGCGGAATGCCGAGAACAATGGAAGAGTTCCGAAGCATTTTTATATGTCAGCGGAATTCCGAGAACAATGGAAGAGTTCAGAAGCATTTTTAAAAGTCAGCTGAATACCGAGAACAATGGAAGAGTTCCGAAGCATTTTTAAACTTCAGCAGAATTCTGAGAACAATGGAAGAGTTCCAAAGCATTCTTAAACTTCAGCGGTATTCCGAGAACAATGGAAGAGTTTCGAAGCATTTTTAAAAGTCAGCGGAATTTCGAGAACACTAGAAGATTTCCGAAGCATTTTTAAATGTCAGCGGAATTCTGAGAACAATGGAAGCGTTCCGAAGCATTTTTAAACTTCAGCGGAATTTGGAGAACAATGGAAGAGTTCCGAAGCATTTTTAAAAGTCAGCGGAATTCCGAGAACAATGGAAGAGTTGTGAAGCATTTTTAAACGTCAGCGGAATTCCGAGAACCATGGAAGAGTTCTGAAGCAATTTTAAACGTCAGCGGAATTGCGAGAAGAATGGAAGAGTTCGGAAGCATTTTTAAACATCAGCGGAATGCCGAGAACAATGGAAGAGTTCCGAAGCATTCTTAAACTTCAGCGGTATTCCGAGAACAATGGAAGAGTTTCGAAGCATTTTTAAAAGTCAGCGGAATTCCGAGAACAATAGAAGAGTTGTGAAGCAATTTTAAGCGTCAGCGGAATTCCGAGAACAATGGAGGAGTTCCGAAGCATTTTTAAACGTCAGCAGAATTCCGAGAACAATGGAAGAGTTCTGAAGCATTTTTAAAAGTCAGCGGAATTCTGAGAACAATAGAAGAGTTGTGAAGCATTTTTAAGCGTCAGCGGAATTCCGAGAACAATGGAAGAATTCCGAAGCATTTTTAAACTTCAAAACTTAAGCGGAATTCCGAGAACAATGGAAGAGTTCCGAAGCATTTTTAAAAGTCAGCGGAATTCCGAGAACAATGGAAGATTTGCGAATCATTTTTAAAAGTCAGCAGAATTCCGAGAACAATAGAAGGGTACCAAAGCATGTTTAAACTTCAGTGGAATTCTGAAAACAATGTAAGCGTTCCGAAGCATTTTTAAACTTCACCGGAATTCCGAGAACAATGGAAGAGTTCCGAAGCATTTTTAAACGTCAGCGGAATTCCGAGAACAATGGAAGAGTTCCGAAGCATTTTTAAACGTCAGCGGAATTCCGAGAACAATGGAAGAGTTCTGAAGGCTTTTTAAATGTCAGCGGAATTCCGAGAACACTAGAAGATTTCCGAAGCATTTTTAAATGTCAGCGGAATTCTGAGAACAATGGAAGCGTTCCGAAGCATTTTTAAACTTCAGCGGAATTTGGAGAACAATGGAAGAGTTCCGAAGCATTTTTAAAAGTCAGCGGAATTCCGAGAACAATGGAAGAGTTGTGAAGCATTTTTAAACGTCAGCGGAATTCCGAGAACAATGGAAGAGTTCCGAAGCAATTTTAAACGTCAGCGGAATTGCGAGAAGAATGGAAGAGTTCGGAAGCATTTTTAAACATCAGCGGAATGCCGAGAACAATGGAAGAGTTCCGAAGCATTTTTATATGTCAGCGGAATTCCGAGAACAATGGAAGAGTCCGAAGCATTATTAAACTTCCGTGGAATTACGACAATGGAAGAGTTCCAAAGCATTTTTAAACATCAGCAGAATTCCGAGAACAATGGAAGAGTTCTGAAGCCTTTTTAAATGTCAGCCGAATTCCGAGAACAATGGAAGAGTTCCGAAGGAATTTTAAACGTCAGCGGAATTCCGAGAACAATGGAAGAGTTCTGAACCATTTCTAAATGTCAGCGGAATTCCGAGAACAATGGAAGCGTTCCGAAGCATTTTTAAATGTCAGCGGATTTTGAGAACAATGGAAGAGTTCCGAAGCATTTTTAAACTTCATCAGAATTCCGAGAACAATGGAAGAGTTCTGAATCATTTTTAAAAGCCAGCGGAATACCAAGAACAATGGAAGAGTTGTGAAGCATTTTTAAACGTCAGCAAAATTCCAGAACAATGGAAGAGTTCAGAAGCATTTTTAAATGTCAGCGGAATTCCAAGAACAATGGAAAAGTTCCGAAGCATTTTTAAATGTCAGCAGAATTCCGAGAACAATGGAAGAGTTCCAAAGCATTTTTAAATGTCAGCGGAATTCTGAAAACAATGGAAGAGTTCCGAAACATTTTTAAACTTCAGCAGAATTCCGACAACAATGGAAGAGTTCAGAAGCATTCTTAAACTTCCGCGGAATTCCGAGAACAATGGAAGAGTTCCGAAGCATTTTTAAAAGTCAGCGGAATTCCGAGAACAATAGAAGAGTTGTGAAGCAATTTTAAGCGTCAGCGGAATTCCGAGAACAATGGAAGAATTCCGAAGCATTTTTAAATGTCAGCGGAATTGCGAGAAGAATGGAAGAGTTCCGAAGCATTTTTAAATATCAGCGGAATTCCGAGAACAATGGAAGATTTGCGAAGCATTTTTAAAAGTCAGCAGAATTCCGAGAACAATAGAAGGGTACCAAAGCATGTTTAAACTTCAGTGGAATTCTGAAAACAATGTAAGCGTTCCGAAGCATTTTTAAACTTCACCGGAATTCCGAGAACAATGGAAGAGTTCCGAAGCATTTTTAAACGTCAGCGGAATTCCGAGAACAATGGAAGAGTTCCGAAGCATTTTTAAACGTCAGCGGAATTCCGAGAACAATGGAAGAGTTCTGAAGGCTTTTTAAATGTCAGCGGAATTCCGAGAACACTAGAAGATTTCCGAAGCATTTTTAAATGTCAGCGGAATTCTGAGAACAATGGAAGCGTTCCGAAGCATTTTTAAACTTCAGCGGAATTTGGAGAACAATGGAAGAGTTCCGAAGCATTTTTAAAAGTCAGCGGAATTCCGAGAACAATGGAAGAGTTGTGAAGCATTTTTAAACGTCAGCGGAATTCCGAGAACAATGGAAGAGTTCCGAAGCAATTTTAAACGTCAGCGGAATTGCGAGAAGAATGGAAGAGTTCGGAAGCATTTTTAAACATCAGCGGAATGCCGAGAACAATGGAAGAGTTCCGAAGCATTTTTATATGTCAGCGGAATTCCGAGAACAATGGAAGAGTCCGAAGCATTTTTAAACTTCAGTGGAATTACGACAATGGAAGAGTTCCAAAGCATTTTTAAACATCAGCAGAATTCCGAGAACAATGGAAGAGTTCTGAAGCCTTTTTAAATGTCAGCCGAATTCCGAGAACAATGGAAGAGTTCCGAAGGAATTTTAAACGTCAGCGGAATTCCGAGAACAATGGAAGAGTTCTGAACCATTTCTAAATGTCAGCGGAATTCCGAGAACAATGGAAGCGTTCCGAAGCATTTTTAAATGTCAGCGGATTTTGAGAACAATGGAAGAGTTCCGAAGCATTTTTAAACTTCATCAGAATTCCGAGAACAATGGAAGAGTTCCGAATCATTTTTAAAAGCCAGCGGAATACCGAGAACAATGGAAGAGTTGTGAAGCATTTTTAAACGTCAGCAAAATTCCAGAACAATGGAAGAGTTCAGAAGCATTTTTAAATGTCAGCGGAATTCCAAGAACAATGGAAAAGTTCCGAAGCATTTTTAAATGTCAGCAGAATTCCGAGAACAATGGAAGAGTTCCAAAGCATTTTTAAATGTCAGCGGAATTCTGAAAACAATGGAAGAGTTCCGAAACATTTTTAAACTTCAGCAGAATTCCGACAACAACGGAAGAGTTCCGAAGCATTCTTAAACTTCCGCGGAATTCCGAGAACAATGGAAGAGTTCCGAAGCATTTTTAAAAGTCAGCGGAATTCCGAGAACAATAGAAGAGTTGTGAAGCAATTTTAAGCGTCAGCGGAATTCCGAGAACAATGGAAGAATTCCGAAGCATTTTTAAATGTCAGCGGAATTGCGAGAAGAATGGAAGAGTTCCGAAGCATTTTTAAATATCAGCGGAATTCCGAGAACAATAGAAGAGTTGTGAAGCATTTTTAAGCGTCAGCGGAATTCCGAGAGCAATGGAAGAGTTCCGAAGCATTTTTAAACTTCAGCGGAATTTGGAGAACAATCGAAGAGTTCCGAAGCATTTTTAAAAGTCAGCGGAATTCCGAGAACAATGGCAGAGTTGTGAAGCATTTTTAAATGTCAGCGGAATTCCGAGAACAATGGAAGAGTTCCGAAGCATTTTTAAACGTCAGCGGAATTCCGAGAACAATGGAAGAGTTCTGAAGGCTTTTTAAATGTCAGCGGAATTCCGAGAACAATGGAAGAGTTCCGAAGCATTTTTAAATGTCAGCGGAATTCTGAGAAAAATGGAAGAGTTCCGAAGCATTTTTAAACTTCAGCAGAATTCTGAGAACAATGGAAGAGTTCCGAAGCATTCTTAAACTTCAGCGGTATTCCGAGAACAATGGAAGAGTTTCGAAGCATTTTTAAAAGTCAGCGGAATTCCGAGAACAATAGAAGAGTTGTGAAGCAATTTTAAGCGTCAGCGGAATTCCGAGAACAATGGAGGAGTTCCGAAGCATTTTTAAACGTCAGCAGAATTCCGAGAACAATGGAAGAGTTCTGAAGCATTTTTAAAAGTCAGCGGAATTCTGAGAACAATAGAAGAGTTGTGAAGCATTTTTAAGCGTCAGCGGAATTCCGAGAACAATGGAAGAATTCCGAAGCATTTTTAAACTTCAAAACTTAAGCGGAATTCCGAGAACAATGGAAGACTTCCGAAGCATTTTTAAAAGTCAGCGGAATTCCGAGAACAATGGAAGATTTCCGAAAGCATTTTTAAAAGTCAGCAGAATTCCGAGAACAATAGAAGGGTACCAAAGCATGTTTAAACTTCAGTGGAATTCTGAGAACAATGTAAGCGTTCCGAAGCATTTTTAAACTTCACCGGAATTCCGAGAACAATGGAAGAGTTCCGAAGCATTTTTAAACGTCAGCGGAATTCCGAGAACAATGGAAGAGTTCCGAAGCATTTTTAAACGTCAGCGGAATTCCGAGAACAATGGAAGAGTTCTGAAGGCTTTTTAAATGTCAGCGGAATTCCGAGAACACTAGAAGATTTCCGAAGCATTTTTAAATGTCAGCGGAATTTGGAGAACAATGGAAGAGTTCCGAAGCATTTTTAAAAGTCAGCGGAATTCCGAGAACAATGGAAGAGTTGTGAAGCATTTTTAAACGTCAGCGGAATTCCGAGAACAATGGAAGAGTTCCGAAGCAATTTTAAACGTCAGCGGAATTGCGAGAAGAATGGAAGAGTTCGGAAGCATTTTTAAACATCAGCGGAATGCCGAGAACAATGGAAGAGTTCCGAAGCATATTTATATGTCAGCGGAATTCCGAGAACAATGGAAGAGTCCGAAGCATTTTTAAACTTCAGTGGAATTATGACAATGGAAGAGTTCCAAAGCATTTTTAAACATCAGTAGAATTCCGAGAACAATGGAAGAGTTCTGAAGCCTTTTTAAATGTCAGCCGAATTCCGAGAACAATGGAAGAGTTCCGAAGCATTTTTAAACTTCAGCAAAATTCCGAGAACAATGGAAGAGTTCCGAAGCATTCTTAAACTTCAGCGGATTTCCGAGAACAATGGAAGAGTTCCGAAGCATTTTTAAATATCAGCGGAATTCTGAGAACAATAGAAGAATTGTGAAGCATTTTTAAGCGTCAGCGGAATTCCGAGAACAATGGAAGAGTTCCGAAGCATTTTTAAACTTCAGCGGAATTTGGATAACAATCGAAGAGTTCCGAAGCATTTTTAAAAGTCAGCGGAATTCCGAGAACAATGGAAGAGTTCCGAAGCATTTTTAAACTTCATCAGAATTCCGAGAACAATGGAAGAGTTCCAAATCATTTTTAAAAGCCAGCGGAATACCGAGAACAATGGAAGAGTTGTGAAGCATTTTTAAACGTCAGCAAAATTCCAGAACAATGGAAGAGTTCAGAAGCATTTTTAAATGTCAGCGGAATTCCAAGAACAATGGAAAAGTTCCGAAGCATTTTTAAATGTCAGCAGAATTCCGAGAACAATGGAAGAGTTCCAAAGCAATTTTAAATGTCAGCGGAATTCTGAAAACAATGGAAGAGTTCCGAAGCATTTTTAAACTTCAGCAGACTTCCGAGAACAATGGAAGAGTTCCGAAGCATTCTTAAACTTCCGCGGAATTCCGAGAACAATGGACGAATTCCGAAGCATTTTTAAAAGTCAGCGGAATTTCGAGAACAATAGAAGAGTTGTGAAGCAATTTTAAGCGTCAGCGGAATTCCGAGAACAATGGAAGAATTCCGAAGCATTTTTAAATGTCAGCGGAATTGCGAGAAGAATGGAAGAGTTCCGAAGCATTTTTAAATATCAGCGGAATTCCGAGAACAATAGAAGAGTTGTGAAGCATTTTTAAGCGTCAGCGGAATTCCGAGAACAATGGAAGAGTTCCGAAGCATTTTTAAACTTCAGCGGAATTTGGAGAACAATCGAAGAGTTCCGAAGCATTTTTAAAAGTCAGCGGAATTCTGAGAACAATGGAAGAGATGTGAAGCATTTTTAAACGTCAGCGGAATTCCGAGAACAGTGGAAGAGTTCCGAAGCATTTTTAAACGTCAGCGGAATTCCGAGAACAATGGAAGAGTTCCGAAGCATTTTTAAACGTCAGCGGAATTCCGAGAACAATGGAAGAGTTCTGAAGGCTTTTTAAATGTCAGCGGAATTCCGAGAACACTAGAAGATTTCCGAAGCATTTTTAAATGTCAGCGGAATTCTGAGAACAATGGAAGCGTTCCGAAGCATTTTTAAACTTCAGCGGAATTTGGAGAACAATGGAAGAGTTCCGAAGCATTTTTAAAAGTCAGTGGAATTCCGAGAACAATGGAAGAGTTGTGAAGCATTTTTAAACGTCAGCGGAATTCCGAGAACAATGGAAGAGTTCCGAAGCAATTTTAAACGTCAGCGGAATTCCGAGAACAATGGAAGAGTTCTGAACCATTTCTAAATGTCAGCGGAATTCCGAGAACAATGGAAGCGTTCCGAAGCATTTTTAAATGTCAGCGGAATTTTGAGAACAATGGAAGAGTTCCGAAGCATTTTTAAACGTCAGCGGAATTCCGAGAACAATGGAAGAGTTCCGAAGCATTTTTAAACGTCAGCGGAATTCCGAGAACAATGGAAGAGTTCTGAAGGCTTTTTAAATGTCAGCGGAATTCCGAGAACAATGGAAGAGTTCCGAAGCATTTTTAAATGTCAGCGGAATTCTGAGAAAAATGGAAGAGTTCCGAAGCATTTTTAAACTTCAGCAGAATTCTGAGAACAATGGAAGAGTTCCGAAGCATTCTTAAACTTCAGCGGTATTCCGAGAACAATGGAAGAGTTTCGAAGCATTTTTAAAAGTCAGCGGAATTCCGGGAACAATAGAAGAATTGTGAAGCAATTTTAAGCGTCAGCGGAATTCCGAGAACAATGGAGGAGTTCCGAAGCATTTTTAAACGTCAGCAGAATTCCGAGAACAATGGAAGAGTTCTGAAGCATTTTTAAAAGTCAGCGGAATTCTGAGAACAATAGAAGAGTTGTGAAGCATTTTTAAGCGTCAGCGGAATTCCGAGAACAATGGAAGAATTCCGAAGCATTTTTAAACTTCAAAACTTAAGCGGAATTCCGAGAACAATGGAAGAGTTCCGAAGCATTTTTAAAAGTCAGCGGAATTCCGAGAACAATGGAAGATTTCCGAAGCATTTTTAAAAGTCAGCAGAATTCCGAGAACAATAGAAGGGTACCAAAGCATGTTTAAACTTCAGTGGAATTCTGAGAACAATGTAAGCGTTCCGAAGCATTTTTATACTTCACCGGAATTCCGAGAACAATGGAAGAGTTCCGAAGCATTTTTAAACGTCAGCGGAATTCCGAGAACAATGGAAGAGTTCCGAAGCATTTTTAAACGTCAGCGGAATTCCGAGAACAATGGAAGAGTTCTGAAGGCTTTTTAAATGTCAGCGGAATTCCGAGAACACTAGAAGATTTCCGAAGCATTTTTAAATGTCAGCGGAATTCTGAGAACAATGGAAGCGTTCCGAAGCATTTTTAAACTTCAGCGGAATTTGGAGAACAATGGAAGAGTTCCGAAGCATTTTTAAAAGTCAGCGGAATTCCGAGAACAATGGAAGAGTTGTGAAGCATTTTTAAACGTCAGCGGAATTCCGAGAACAATGGAAGAGTTCCGAAGCAATTTTAAACGTCAGCGGAATTCCGAGAACAATGGAAGAGTTCTGAACCATTTCTAAATGTCAGCGGAATTCCGAGAACAATGGAAGCGTTCCGAAGCATTTTTAAATGTCAGCGGAATTTTGAGAACAATGGAAGAGTTCCGAAGCATTTTTAAACTTCATCAGAATTCCGAGAACAATGGAAGAGTTCCGAATCATTTTTAAAAGCCAGCGGAATACCGAGAACAATGGAAGAGTTGTGAAGCATTTTTAAACGTCAGCAAAATTCCAGAACAATGGAAGAGTTCAGAAGCATTTTTAAATGTCAGCAGAATTCCAAGAACAATGGAAGAGTTCCAAAGCATTTTTAAATGTCAGCGGAATTCTGAAAACAATGGAAGAGTTCCGAAACATTTTTAAACTTCAGCAGAATTCCGAGAACAATGGAAGAGTTCCGAAGCATTCTTAAACTTCCGCGGAATTCCGAGAACAATGGAAGAGTTCCGAAGCATTTTTAAAAGTCAGCGGAATTCCGAGAACAATAGAAGAGTTGTGAAGCATTTTTAAGCGTCAGCAGAATTCCGAGAACAATGGAAGAGTTCCGAAGCATTTTTAAACTTCAGCAAAATTCCGAGAACAGTGGAAGAGTTCCGAAGCATTCTTAAACTTCAGCGGAATTCCGAGAACAATGGACGAATTCCGAAGCATTTTTAAAAGTCAGCGGAATTCCGAGAACAATAGAAGAGTTGTGAAGCAATTTTAAGCGTCAGCGGAATTCCGAGAACAATGGAAGAATTCCGAAGCATTTTTAAATGTCAGCGGAATTGCGAGAAGAATGAAAGAGTTCGGAAGCATTTTTAAACATCAGCGGAATGCCGAGAACAATGGAAGAGTTCCGAAGCATTTTTATATGTCAGCGGAATTCCGAGAACAATGGAAGAGTTCAGAAGCATTTTTAAAAGTCAGCTGAATACCGAGAACAATGGAAGAGTTCCGAAGCATTTTTAAACTTCAGCAGAATTCTGAGAACAATGGAAGAGTTCCAAAGCATTCTTAAACTTCAGCGGTATTCCGAGAACAATGGAAGAGTTTCGAAGCATTTTTAAAAGTCAGCGGAATTCCGAGAACAATAGGAGAGTTGTGAAGCAATTTTAAGCGTCAGCGGAATTCCGAGAACAATGGAGGAGTTCCGAAGCATTTTTAAACGTCAGCGGAATTCCGAGAACAATGGAAGAGTTCTGAAGCATTTTTAAAAGTCAGCGGAATTCTGAGAACAATAGAAGAGTTGTGAAGCATTTTTATGCGTCAGCGGAATTCCGAGAACAATGGAAGAATTCCGAAGCATTTTTAAACTTCAAAACTTCAGCGGAATTCCGAGAACAATGGAAGAGTTCCGAAGCATTTTTAAAAGTCAGCGGAATTCCGAGAACAATGGAAGATTTCCAAAGCATTTTTAAAAGTCAGCAGAATTCCGAGAACAATAGAAGGGTACCAAAGCATGTTTAAACTTCAGTGGAATTCTGAGAACAATGTAAGCGTTCCGAAGCATTTTTAAATTTCACCGGAATTCCGAGAACAATGGAAGAGTTCCGATGCATTTTTAAACGTCAGCGGAATTCCGAGAACAATGGAAGAGTTCCGAAGCATTTTTAAACGTCAGCGGAATTCCGAGAACAATGGAAGAGTTCTGAAGCAATTTTAAACGTCAGAGGAATTGCGAGAAGAATGGAAGAGTTCGGAAGCATTTTTAAACATCAGCGGAATGCCGAGAACAATGGAAGAGTTCCGAAGCATTTTTATATGTCAGCGGAATTCCGAGAACAATGGAAGAGTCCGAAGCATTTTTAAACTTCAGTGGAATTACGACAATGGAAGAGTTCCAAAGCATTTTTAAACATCAGCAGAATTCCGAGAACAATGGAAGAGTTCTGAAGCCTTTTTAAATGTCAGCCGAATTCCGAGAACAATGGAAGAGTTCCGAAGCATTTTTAAACTTCAGCAAAATTCCGAGAACAATGGAAGAGTTCCGAAGCATTCTTAAACTTCAGCGGAATTCCGAGAACAATGGAAGAGTTCCGAAGCATTTTTAAATATCAGCGGAATTCTGAGAACAATAGAAGAGTTGTGAAGCATTTTTAAGCGTCAGCGGAATTCCGAGAACAATGGAAGAGTTCCGAAGCATTTTTAAACTTCAGCGGAATTTGGAGAACAATCGAAGAGTTCCGAAGCATTTTTAAAAGTCAGCGGAATTCCGAGAACAATGGAAGAGTTGTGAAGCATTTTTAAACGTCAGCGGAATTCCGAGAACAATGGAAGAGTTCCGAAGCATTTTTAAACGTCAGCGGAATTCCGAGAACAATGGAAGAGTTCTGAAGGCTTTCTAAATGTCAGCGGAATTCCGAGAACAATGGAAGCGTTCCGAAGCATTTTTAAATGTCAGCGGAATTTTGAGAACAATGGAAGAGTTCCGAAGCATTTTTAAACTTCATCAGAATTCCGAGAACAATGGAAGAGTTCCAAATCATTTTTAAAAGCCAGCGGAATACCGAGAACAATGGAAGAGTTGTGAAGCATTTTTAAACGTCAGCAAAATTCCAGAACAATGGAAGAGTTCAGAAGCATTTTTTAATGACAGCGGAATTCCAAGAACAATGGAAAAGTTCTGAAGCATTTTTAAATGTCAGCAGAATTCCGAGAACAATGGAAGAGTTCCAAAGCATTTTTAAATGTCAGCGGAATTCTGAAAACAATGGAAGAGTTCCGAAGCATTTTTAAACTTCAGCAGACTTCCGAGAACAATGGAAGAGTTCCGAAGCATTCTTAAACTTCCGCGGAATTCCGAGAACAATGGAAGAGTTCCGAAGCATTTTTAAACGTCAGCGGAATTCCGAGAACAGTGGAAGAGTTCCGAAGCATTTTTAAACGTCAGCGGAATTCCGAGAACAATGGAAGAGTTCCGAAGCATTTTTAAACGTCAGAGGAATTCCGAGAACAATGGAAGAGTTCTGAAGGCTTTTTAAATGTCAGCGGAATTCCGAGAACACTAGAAGATTTCCGAAGCATTTTTAAATGTCAGCGGAATTCTGAGAACAATGGAAGCGTTCCGAAGCATTTTTAAACTTCAGCGGAATTTGGAGAACAATGGAAGAGTTCCGAAGCATTTTTAAAAGTCAGCGGAATTCCGAGAACAATGGAAGAGTTGTGAAGCATTTTTAAACGTCAGCGGAATTCCGAGAACAATGGAAGAGTTCCGAAGCAATTTTAAACGTCAGCAGAATTCCGAGAACAATGGAAGAGTTCCGAAGCATTTTTAAACTTCAGCAGAATTCCGAGAACAGTGGAAGAGTTCCGAAGCATTCTTAAACTTCAGCGGATTTCCGAGAACAATGGAAGAGTTCCGAAGCATTTTTAAATATCAGCGGAATTCTGAGAACAATAGAAGAGTTGTGAAGCATTTTTAAGCGTCAGCGGAATTCCGAGAACAATGGAAGAGTTCCGAAGCATTTTTAAACTTCAGCGGAATTTGGATAACAATCGAAGAGTTCCGAAGCATTTTTAAAAGTCAGCGGAATTCCGAGAACAATGGAAGAGTTGTGAAGCATTTTTAAACGTCAGCGGAATTCCGAGAACAATGGAAGAGTTCCGAAGCATTTTTAAACGTCAGCGAAATTCCGAGAACAATGGAAGAGTTCTGAAGGCTTTCTAAATGTCAGAGGAATTCCGAGAACAATGGAAGCGTTCCGAAGCATTTTTAAATGTCAGCGGAATTTTGAGAACAATGGAAGAGTTCCGAAGCATTTTTAAACTTCATCAGAATTCCGAGAACAATGGAAGAGTTCCAAATCATTTTTAAAAGCCAGCGGAATACCGAGAACAATGGAAGAGTTGTGAAGCATTTTTAAACGTCAGCAAAATTCCAGAACAATGGAAGAGTTCAGAAGCATTTTTAAATGTCAGCGGAATTCCAAGAACAATGGAAAAGTTCCGAAGCATTTTTAAATGTCAGCAGAATTCCGAGAACAATGGAAGAGTTCCAAAGCAATTTTAAATGTCAGCGGAATTCTGAAAACAATGGAAGAGTTCCGAAGCATTTTTAAACTTCAGCAGACTTCCGAGAACAATGGAAGAGTTCCGAAGCATTCTTAAACTTCCGCGGAATTCCGAGAACAATGGACGAATTCCGAAGCATTTTTAAAAGTCAGCGGAATTTCGAGAACAATAGAAGAGTTGTGAAGCAATTTTAAGCGTCAGCGGAATTCCGAGAACAATGGAAGAATTCCGAAGCATTTTTAAATGTCAGCGGAATTGCGAGAAGAATGGAAGAGTTCCGAAGCATTTTTAAATATCAGCGGAATTCCGAGAACAATAGAAGAGTTGTGAAGCATTTTTAAGCGTCAGCGGAATTCCGAGAACAATGGAAGAGTTCCGAAGCATTTTTAAACTTCAGCGGAATTTGGAGAACAATCGAAGAGTTCCGAAGCATTTTTAAAAGTCAGCGGAATTCTGAGAACAATGGAAGAGTTGTGAAGCATTTTTAAACGTCAGCGGAATTCCGAGAACAGTGGAAGAGTTCCGAAGCATTTTTAAACGTCAGCGGAATTCCGAGAACAATGGAAGAGTTCCGAAGCATTTTTAAACGTCAGCGGAATTCCGAGAACAATGGAAGAGTTCTGAAGGCTTTTTAAATGTCAGCGGAATTCCGAGAACACTAGAAGATTTCCGAAGCATTTTTAAATGTCAGCGGAATTCTGAGAACAATGGAAGCGTTCCGAAGCATTTTTAAACTTCAGCGGAATTTGGAGAACAATGGAAGAGTTCCGAAGCATTTTTAAAAGTCAGCGGAATTCCGAGAACAATGGAAGAGTTGTGAAGCATTTTTAAACGTCAGCGGAATTCCGAGAACAATGGAAGAGTTCCGAAGCAATTTTAAACGTCAGCGGAATTCCGAGAACAATGGAAGAGTTCTGAACCATTTCTAAATGTCAGCGGAATTCCGAGAACAATGGAAGCGTTCCGAAGCATTTTTAAATGTCAGCGGAATTTTGAGAACAATGGAAGAGTTCCGAAGCATTTTTAAACGTCAGCGGAATTCCGAGAACAATGGAAGAGTTCCGAAGCATTTTTAAACGTCAGCGGAATTCCGAGAACAATGGAAGAGTTCTGAAGGCTTTTTAAATGTCAGCGGAATTCCGAGAACAATGGAAGAGTTCCGAAGCATTTTTAAATGTCAGCGGAATTCTGAGAAAAATGGAAGAGTTCCGAAGCATTTTTAAACTTCAGCAGAATTCTGAGAACAATGGAAGAGTTCCGAAGCATTCTTAAACTTCAGCGGTATTCCGAGAACAATGGAAGAGTTTCGAAGCATTTTTAAAAGTCAGCGGAATTCCGAGAACAATAGAAGAATTGTGAAGCAATTTTAAGCGTCAGCGGAATTCCGAGAACAATGGAGGAGTTCCGAAGCATTTTTAAACGTCAGCAGAATTCCGAGAACAATGGAAGAGTTCTGAAGCATTTTTAAAAGTCAGCGGAATTCTGAGAACAATAGAAGAGTTGTGAAGCATTTTTAAGCGTCAGCGGAATTCCGAGAACAATGGAAGAATTCCAAAGCATTTTTAAACTTCAAAACTTAAGCGGAATTCCGAGAACAATGGAAGAGTTCCGAAGCATTTTTAAAAGTCAGCGGAATTCCGAGAACAATGGAAGATTTCCGAAGCATTTTTAAAAGTCAGCAGAATTCCGAGAACAATAGAAGGGTACCAAAGCATGTTTAAACTTCAGTGTAATTCTGAGAACAATGTAAGCGTTCCGAAGCATTTTTAAACTTCACCGGAATTCCGAGGACAATGGAAGAGTTCCGAAGCATTTTTAAACGTCAGCGGAATTCCGAGAACAATGGAAGAGTTCCGAAGCATTTTTAAACGTCAGCGGAATTCCGAGAACAATGGAAGAGTTCTGAAGGCTTTTTAAATGTCAGCGGAATTCCGAGAACACTAGAAGATTTCCGAAGCATTTTTAAATGTCAGCGGAATTCTGAGAACAATGGAAGCGTTCCGAAGCATTTTTAAACTTCAGCGGAATTTGGAGAACAATGGAAGAGTTCCGAAGCATTTTTAAAAGTCAGCGGAATTCCGAGAACAATGGAAGAGTTGTGAAGCATTTTTAAACGTCAGCGGAATTCCGAGAACAATGGAAGAGTTCCGAAGCAATTTTAAACGTCAGCGGAATTCCGAGAACAATGGAAGAGTTCTGAACCATTTCTAAATGTCAGCGGAATTCCGAGAACAATGGAAGCGTTCCGAAGCATTTTTAAATGTCAGCGGAATTTTGAGAACAATGGAAGAGTTCCGAAGCATTTTTAAACTTCATCAGAATTCCGAGAACAATGGAAGAGTTCCGAAGCATTTTTAAAAGTCAGCGGAATTCCGAGAACAATGGAAGAGTTGTGAAGCATTTTTAAACGTCAGCGGAATTCCGAGAACAATGGAAGAGTTCCGAAGCATTTTTAAACGTCAGCGAAATTCCGAGAACAATGGAAGAGTTCTGAAGGCTTTCTAAATGTCAGCGGAATTCCGAGAACAATGGAAGAATTCCGAAGCATTTTTAAATGTCAGCGGAATTGCGAGAAGAATGGAAGAGTTCCGAAGCATTTTTAAATATCAGCGGAATTCCGAGAACAATAGAAGAGTTGTGAAGCATTTTTAAGCGTCACGGAATTCCGAGAACAATGGAAGAGTTCCGAAGCATTTTTAAACTTCAGCGGAATTTGGAGAACAATCGAAGAGTTCCAAAGCATTTTTAAAAGTCAGCGGAATTCTGAGAACAATGGAAGAGTTGTGAAGCATTTTTAAACGTCAGCGGAATTCCGAGAACAGTGGAAGAGTTCCGAAGCATTTTTAAACGTCAGCGGAATTCCGAGAACAATGGAAGAGTTCCGAAGCATTTTTAAACGTCAGCGGAATTCCGAGAACAATGGAAGAGTTCTGAAGGCTTTTTAAATGTCAGCGGAATTCCGAGAACACTAGAAGATTTCCGAAGCATTTTTAAATGTCAGCGGAATTCTGAGAACAATGGAAGCGTTCCGAAGCATTTTTAAACTTCAGCGGAATTTGGAGAACAATGGAAGAGTTCCGAAGCATTTTTAAAAGTCAGCGGAATTCCGAGAACAATGGAAGAGTTGTGAAGCATTTTTAAACGTCAGCGGAATTCCGAGAACAATGGAAGAGTTCCGAAGCAATTTTAAACGTCAGCGGAATTCCGAGAACAATGGAAGAGTTCTGAACCATTTCTAAATGTCAGCGGAATTCCGAGAACAATGGAAGCGTTCCGAAGCATTTTTAAATGTCAGCGGAATTTTGAGAACAATGGAAGAGTTCCGAAGCATTTTTAAACGTCAGCGGAATTCCGAGAACAATGGAAGAGTTCCGAAGCATTTTTAAACGTCAGCGGAATTCCGAGAACAATGGAAGAGTTCTGAAGGCTTTTTAAATGTCAGCGGAATTCCGAGAACAATGGAAGAGTTCCGAAGCATTTTTAAATGTCAGCGGAATTCTGAGAAAAATGGAAGAGTTCCGAAGCATTTTTAAACTTCAGCAGAATTCTGAGAACAATGGAAGAGTTCCGAAGCATTCTTAAACTTCAGCGGTATTCCGAGAACAATGGAAGAGTTTCGAAGCATTTTTAAAAGTCAGCGGAATTCCGAGAACAATAGAAGAATTGTGAAGCAATTTTAAGCGTCAGCGGAATTCCGAGAACAATGGAGGAGTTCCGAAGCATTTTTAAACGTCAGCAGAATTCCGAGAACAATGGAGGAGTTCTGAAGCATTTTTAAAAGTCAGCGGAATTCTGAGAACAATAGAAGAGTTGTGAAGCATTTTTAAGCGTCAGCGGAATTCCGAGAACAATGGAAGAATTCCGAAGCATTTTTAAACTTCAAAACTTAAGCGGAATTCCGAGAACAATGGAAGAGTTCCGAAGCATTTTTAAAAGTCAGCGGAATTCCGAGAACAATGGAAGATTTCCGAAGCATTTTTAAAAGTCAGCAGAATTCCGAGAACAATAGAAGGGTACCAAAGCATGTTTAAACTTCAGTGGAATTCTGAGAACAATGTAAGCGTTCCGAAGCATTTTTAAACTTCACCGGAATTCCGAGAACAATGGAAGAGTTCCGAAGCATTTTTAAACGTCAGCGGAATTCCGAGAACAATGGAAGAGTTCCGAAGCATTTTTAAACGTCAGCGGAATTCCGAGAACAATGGAAGAGTTCTGAAGGCTTTTTAAATGTCAGCGGAATTCCGAGAACACTAGAAGATTTCCGAAGCATTTTTAAATGTCAGCGGAATTCTGAGAACAATGGAAGCGTTCCGAAGCATTTTTAAACTTCAGCGGAATTTGGAGAACAATGGAAGAGTTCCGAAGCATTTTTAAAAGTCAGCGGAATTCCGAGAACAATGGAAGAGTTGTGAAGCATTTTTAAACGTCAGCGGAATTCCGAGAACAATGGAAGAGTTCCGAAGCAATTTTAAACGTCAGCGGAATTCCGAGAACAATGGAAGAGTTCTGAACCATTTCTAAATGTCAGCGGAATTCCGAGAACAATGGAAGCGTTCCGAAGCATTTTTAAATGTCAGCGGAATTTTGAGAACAATGGAAGAGTTCCGAAGCATTTTTAAACTTCATCAGAATTCCGAGAACAATGGAAGAGTTCCGAATCATTTTTAAAAGCCAGCGGAATACCGAGAACAATGGAAGAGTTGTGAAGCATTTTTAAACGTCAGCAAAATTCCAGAACAATGGAAGAGTTCAGAAGCATTTTTAAATGTCAGCGGAATTCCAAGAACAATGGAAAAGTTCCGAAGCATTTTTAAATGTCAGCAGAATTCCGAGAACAATGGAAGAGTTCCAAAGCATTTTTAAATGTCAGCGGAATTCTGAAAACAATGGAAGAGTTCCAAAACATTTTTAAACTTCAGCAGAATTCCGAGAACAATGGAAGAGTTCCGAAGCATTCTTAAACTTCCGCGGAATTCCGAGAACAATGGAAGAGTTCCGAAGCATTTTTAAAAGTCAGCGGAATTCCGAGAACAATAGAAGAGTTGTGAAGCATTTTTAAGCGTCAGCAGAATTCCGAGAACAATGGAAGAGTTCCGAAGCATTTTTAAACTTCAGCAAAATTCCGAGAACAGTGGAAGAGTTCCGAAGCATTCTTAAACTTCAGCGGAATTCCGAGAACAATGGACGAATTCCGAAGCATTTTTAAAAGTCAGCGGAATTCCGAGAACAATAGAAGAATTGTGAAGCAATTTTAAGCGTCAGCGGAATTCCGAGAACAATGGAAGAATTCCGAAGCATTTTTAAATGTCAGCGGAATTGCGAGAAGAATGGAAGAGTTCGGAAGCATTTTTAAACATCAGCGGAATGCCGAGAACAATGGAAGAGTTCCGAAGCATTTTTATATGTCAGCGGAATTCCGAGAACAATGGAAGAGTTCAGAAGCATTTTTAAAAGTCAGCTGAATACCGAGAACAATGGAAGAGTTCCGAAGCATTTTTAAACTTCAGCAGAATTCTGAGAACAATGGAAGAGTTCCAAAGCATTCTTAAACTTCAGCGGTATTCCGAGAACAATGGAAGAGTTTCGAAGCATTTTTAAAAGTCAGCGGAATTCCGAGAACAATAGGAGAGTTGTGAAGCAATTTTAAGCGTCAGCGGAATTCCGAGAACAATGGAGGAGTTCCGAAGCATTTTTAAACGTCAGCGGAATTCCGAGAACAATGGAAGAGTTCTGAAGCATTTTTAAAAGTCAGCGGAATTCTGAGAACAATAGAAGAGTTGTGAAGCATTTTTAAGCGTCAGCGGAATTCCGAGAACAATGGAAGAATTCCGAAGCATTTTTAAACTTCAAAACTTCAGCGGAATTCCGAGAACAATGGAAGAGTTCCGAAGCATTTTTAAAAGTCAGCGGAATTCCGAGAACAATGGAAGATTTCCAAAGCATTTTTAAAAGTCAGCAGAATTCCGAGAACAATAGAAGGGTACCAAAGCATGTTTAAACTTCAGTGGAATTCTGAGAACAATGTAAGCGTTCCGAAGCATTTTTAAATTTCACCGGAATTCCGAGAACAATGGAAGAGTTCCGATGCATTTTTAAACGTCAGCGGAATTCCGAGAACAATGGAAGAGTTCCGAAGCATTTTTAAACGTCAGTGGAATTCCATGAACAATGGAAGAGTTCTGAAGGCTTTTTAAATGTCAGCGGAATTCCGAGAACACTAGAAGATTTCTGAAGCATTTTTAAATGTCAGCGGAATTCTGAGAACAATGGAAGCGTTCCGAAGCATTTTTAAACTTCAGCGGAATTTGGAGAACAATGGAAGAGTTCCGAAGCATTTTTAAAAGTCAGCGGAATTCCGAGAACAATGGAAGATTTGTGAAGCATTTTTAAACGTCAGCGGAATTCCGAGAACAATGGAAGAGTTCCGAAGCAATTTTAAACGTCAGCGGAATTGCGAGAAGAATGGAAGAGTTCGGAAGCATTTTTAAACATCAGCGGAATGCCGAGAACAATGGAAGAGTTCCGAAGCATTTTTATATGTCAGCCGAATTCCGAGAACAATGGAAGAGTCCGAAGCATTTTTAAACTTCAGTGGAATTACGACAATGGAAGAGTTCCAAAGCATTTTTAAACATCAGCAGAATTCCGAGAACAATGGAAGAGTTCTGAAGCCTTTTTAAATGTCAGCCGAATTCCGAGAACAATGGAAGAGTTCCGAAGCATTTTTAAACTTCAGCAAAATTCCGAGAACAATGGAAGAGTTCCGAAGCATTCTTAAACTTCAGCGGAATTCCGAGAACAATGGAAGAGTTCCGAAGCATTTTTAAATATCAGCGGAATTCTGAGAACAATAGAAGAGTTGTGAAGCATTTTTAAGCGTCAGCGGAATTCCGAGAACAATGGAAGAGTTCCGAAGCAATTTTAAACGTCAGCGGAATTCCGAGAACAATGGAAGAGTTCTGAACCATTTCTAAATGTCAGCGGAATTCCGAGAACAATGGAAGCGTTCCGAAGCATTTTTAAATGTCAGCGGAATTTTGAGAACAATGGAAGAGTTCCGAAGCATTTTTAAACTTCATCAGAATTCCGAGAACAATGGAAGAGTTCCGAATCATTTTTAAAAGCCAGCGGAATACCGAGAACAATGGAAGAGTTGTGAAGCATTTTTAAACGTCAGCAAAATTCCAGAACAATGGAAGAGTTCAGAAGCATTTTTAAATGTCAGCGGAATTCCAAGAACAATGGAAAAGTTCCGAAGCATTTTTAAATGTCAGCAGAATTCCGAGAACAATGGAAGAGTTCCAAAGCATTTTTAAATGTCAGCGGAATTCTGAAAACAATGGAAGAGTTCCAAAACATTTTTAAACTTCAGCAGAATTCCGAGAACAATGGAAGAGTTCCGAAGCATTCTTAAACTTCCGCGGAATTCCGAGAACAATGGAAGAGTTCCGAAGCATTTTTAAAAGTCAGCGGAATTCCGAGAACAATAGAAGAGTTGTGAAGCATTTTTAAGCGTCAGCAGAATTCCGAGAACAATGGAAGAGTTCCGAAGCATTTTTAAACTTCAGCAAAATTCCGAGAACAGTGGAAGAGTTCCGAAGCATTCTTAAACTTCAGCGGAATTCCGAGAACAATGGACGAATTCCGAAGCATTTTTAAAAGTCAGCGGAATTCCGAGAACAATAGAAGAATTGTGAAGCAATTTTAAGCGTCAGCGGAATTCCGAGAACAATGGAAGAATTCCGAAGCATTTTTAAATGTCAGCGGAATTGCGAGAAGAATGGAAGAGTTCGGAAGCATTTTTAAACATCAGCGGAATGCCGAGAACAATGGAAGAGTTCCGAAGCATTTTTATATGTCAGCGGAATTCCGAGAACAATGGAAGAGTTCAGAAGCATTTTTAAAAGTCAGCTGAATACCGAGAACAATGGAAGAGTTCCGAAGCATTTTTAAACTTCAGCAGAATTCTGAGAACAATGGAAGAGTTCCAAAGCATTCTTAAACTTCAGCGGTATTCCGAGAACAATGGAAGAGTTTCGAAGCATTTTTAAAAGTCAGCGGAATTCCGAGAACAATAGGAGAGTTGTGAAGCAATTTTAAGCGTCAGCGGAATTCCGAGAACAATGGAGGAGTTCCGAAGCATTTTTAAACGTCAGCGGAATTCCGAGAACAATGGAAGAGTTCTGAAGCATTTTTAAAAGTCAGCGGAATTCTGAGAACAATAGAAGAGTTGTGAAGCATTTTTAAGCGTCAGCGGAATTCCGAGAACAATGGAAGAATTCCGAAGCATTTTTAAACTTCAAAACTTCAGCGGAATTCCGAGAACAATGGAAGAGTTCCGAAGCATTTTTAAAAGTCAGCGGAATTCCGAGAACAATGGAAGATTTCCAAAGCATTTTTAAAAGTCAGCAGAATTCCGAGAACAATAGAAGGGTACCAAAGCATGTTTAAACTTCAGTGGAATTCTGAGAACAATGTAAGCGTTCCGAAGCATTTTTAAATTTCACCGGAATTCCGAGAACAATGGAAGAGTTCCGATGCATTTTTAAACGTCAGCGGAATTCCGAGAACAATGGAAGAGTTCCGAAGCATTTTTAAACGTCAGTGGAATTCCATGAACAATGGAAGAGTTCTGAAGGCTTTTTAAATGTCAGCGGAATTCCGAGAACACTAGAAGATTTCTGAAGCATTTTTAAATGTCAGCGGAATTCTGAGAACAATGGAAGCGTTCCGAAGCATTTTTAAACTTCAGCGGAATTTGGAGAACAATGGAAGAGTTCCGAAGCATTTTTAAAAGTCAGCGGAATTCCGAGAACAATGGAAGATTTGTGAAGCATTTTTAAACGTCAGCGGAATTCCGAGAACAATGGAAGAGTTCCGAAGCAATTTTAAACGTCAGCGGAATTGCGAGAAGAATGGAAGAGTTCGGAAGCATTTTTAAACATCAGCGGAATGCCGAGAACAATGGAAGAGTTCCGAAGCATTTTTATATGTCAGCCGAATTCCGAGAACAATGGAAGAGTCCGAAGCATTTTTAAACTTCAGTGGAATTACGACAATGGAAGAGTTCCAAAGCATTTTTAAACATCAGCAGAATTCCGAGAACAATGGAAGAGTTCTGAAGCCTTTTTAAATGTCAGCCGAATTCCGAGAACAATGGAAGAGTTCCGAAGCATTTTTAAACTTCAGCAAAATTCCGAGAACAATGGAAGAGTTCCGAAGCATTCTTAAACTTCAGCGGAATTCCGAGAACAATGGAAGAGTTCCGAAGCATTTTTAAATATCAGCGGAATTCTGAGAACAATAGAAGAGTTGTGAAGCATTTTTAAGCGTCAGCGGAATTCCGAGAACAATGGAAGAGTTCCGAAGCATTTTTAAACTTCAGCGGAATTTGGAGAACAATCGAAGAGTTCCGAAGCATTTTTAAAAGTCAGCGGAATTCCGAGAACAATGGAAGAGTTGTGAAGCATTTTTAAACGTCAGCGGAATTCCGAGAACAATGGAAGAGTTCCGAAGCATTTTTAAACGTCAGCGGAATTCCGAGAACAATGGAAGAGTTCTGAAGGCTTTCTAAATGTCAGCGGAATTCCGAGAACAATGGAAGCGTTCCGAAGCATTTTTAAATGTCAGCGGAATTTTGAGAACAATGGAATAGTTCCGAAGCATTTTTAAACTTCATCAGAATTCCGAGAACAATGGAAGAGTTCCAAATCATTTTTAAAAGCCAGCGGAATACCGAGAACAATGGAAGAGTTGTGAAGCATTTTTAAACGTCAGCAAAATTCCAGAACAATGGAAGAGTTCAGAAGCATTTTTTAATGACAGCGGAATTCCAAGAACAATGGAAAAGTTCTGAAGCATTTTTAAATGTCAGCAGAATTCCGAGAACAATGGAAGAGTTCCAAAGCATTTTTAAATGTCAGCGGAATTCTGAAAACAATGGAAGAGTTCCGAAGCATTTTTAAACTTCAGCAGACTTCCGAGAACAATGGAAGAGTTCCGAAGCATTCTTAAACTTCCGCGGAATTCCGAGAACAATGGAAGAGTTCCGAAGCATTTTTAAACGTCAGCGGAATTCCGAGAACAGTGGAAGAGTTCCGAAGCATTTTTAAACGTCAGCGGAATTCCGAGAACAATGGAAGAGTTCCGAAGCATTCTTAAACTTCCGCGGAATTCCGAGAACAATGGAAGAGTTCCGAAGCATTTTTAAACGTCAGCGGAATTCCGAGAACAGTGGAAGAGTTCCGAAGCATTTTTAAACGTCAGCGGAATTCCGAGAACAATGGAAGAGTTCCGAAGCATTTTTAAACGTCAGCGGAATTCCGAGAACAATAGAAGAGTTGTGAAGCATTTTTAAACATCAGCGGAATGCCGAGAACAATGGAAGAGTTCCGAAGCATTTTTATATGTCAGCGGAATTCCGAGAAAAATGGAAGAGTTCAGAAGCATTTTTAAAAGTCAGCTGAATACCGAGAACAATGGAAGAGTTCCGAAGCATTTTTAAACTTCAGCAGAATTCTGAGAACAATGGAAGAGTTCCGAAGCATTCTTAAACTTCAGCGGTATTCCGAGAACAATGGAAGAGTTTCGAAGCATTTTTAAACTTCAGCAGAATTCTGAGAACAATGGAAGAGTTCCGAAGCATTCTTAAACTTCAGCGGTATTCCGAGAACAATGGAAGAGTTTCGAAGCATTTTTAAAAGTCAGCGGAATTCCGAGAACAATGGAGGAGTTCCGAAGCATTTTTAAACGTCAGCGGAATTCCGAGAACAATGGAAGAGTTCTGAAGCATTTTTAAAAGTCAGCGTAATTCTGAGAACAATAGAAGAGTTGTGAAGCATTTTTAAGCGTCAGCGGAATTCCGAGAACAATGGAAGAATTCCGAAGCATTTTTAAACTTCAAAACTTCAGCGGAATTCCGAGAACAATGGAAGAGTTCCGAAGCATTTTTAAAAGTCAGCGGAATTCCAAGAACAATGGAAGATTTCCGAAGCATTTTTAAAAGTCAGCAGAATTCCGAGAACAATAGAAGGGTACCAAAGCATGTTTAAACGTCAGCGGAATTCCGAGAACAATGGAAGAGTTCTGAAGGCTTTTTAAATGTCAGCGGAATTCCGAGAACACTAGAAGATTTCCGAAGCATTTTTAAATGTCAGCGGAATTCTGAGAACAATGGAAGCGTTCCGAAGCATTTTTAAACTTCAGCGGAATTTGGAGAACAATGGAAGAGTTCCGAAGCATTTTTAAAAGTCAGCGGAATTCCGAGAACAATGGAAGAGTTGTGAAGCATTTTTAAACGTCAGCGGAATTCCGAGAACAATGGAAGAGTTCCGAAGCAATTTTAAACGTCAGCGGAATTCCGAGAACAATGGAAGAGTTCTGAACCATTTCTAAATGTCAGCGGAATTCCGAGAACAATGGAAGCATTCCGAAGCATTTTTAAATGTCAGCGGAATTTTGAGAACAATGGAAGAGTTCCGAAGCATTTTTAAACTTCATCAGAATTCCGAGAACAATGGAAGAGTTCCGAATCATTTTTAAAAGCCAGCGGAATACCGAGAACAATGGAAGAGTCGTGAAGCATTTTTAAACGTCAGCAAAATTCCAGAACAATGGAAGAGTTCAGAAGCATTTTTAAATGTCAGCGGAATTCCAAGAACAATGGAAAAGTTCCGAAGCATTTTTAAATGTCAGCAGAATTCCGAGAACAATGGAAGAGTTCCAAAGCATTTTTAAATGTCAGCGGAATTCTGAAAACAATGGAAGAGTTCCGAAACATTTTTAAACTTCAGCAGAATTCCGCGAACAATGTAAGAGTTCCGAAGCATTCTTAAACTTCCGCGGAATTCCGAGAACAATGGAAGAGTTCCGAAGCATTTTTAAAAGTCAGCGGAATTCCGAGAACAATAGAAGAGTTGTGAAGCATTTTTAAGCGTCAGCAGAATTCCGAGAACAATGGAAGAGTTCCAAAGCATTTTTAAACTTCAGCAGAATTCCGAGAACAGTGGAAGAGTTCCGAAGCATTCTTAAACTTCAGCGGAATTCCGAGAACAATGGACGAATTCCGAAGCATTTTTAAAAGTCAGCGGAATTCCGAGAACAATAGAAGAGTTGTGAAGCAATTTTAAGCGTCAGCGGAATTCCGAGAACAATGGAAGAATTCTGAAGCATTTTTAAATGTCAGCGGAATTGCGAGAAGAATGGAAGAGTTCGGAAGCATTTTTAAACATCAGCGGAATGCCGAGAACAATGGAAGAGTTCCGAAGCATTTTTATATGTCAGCGGAATTCCGAGAACAATGGAAGAGTTCAGAAGCATTTTTAAAAGTCAGCTGAATACCGAGAACAATGGAAGAGTTCCGAAGCATTTTTAAACTTCAGCAGAATTCTGAGAACAATTGAAGAGTTCCGAAGCATTCTTAAACTTCAGCGGTATTCCGAGAACAATGGAAGAGTTTCGAAGCATTTTTAAAAGTCAGCGGAATTCCGAGAACAATGGAGGAGTTCCGAAGCATTTTTAAACGTCAGCGGAATTCCGAGAACAATGGAAGAGTTCTGAAGCATTTTTAAAAGTCAGCGGAATTCTGAGAACAATAGAAGAGTTGTGAAGCATTTTTAAACATCAGCGGAATGCCGAGAACAATGGAAGAGTTCCGAAGCATTTTTATATGTCAGCGGAATTCCGAGAAAAATGGAAGAGTTCAGAAGCATTTTTAAAAGTCAGCTGAATACCGAGAACAATGGAAGAGTTCCGAAGGATTTTTAAACTTCAGCAGAATTCTGAGAACAATGGAAGAGTTCCGAAGCATTCTTAAACTTCAGCGGTATTCCGAGAACAATGGAAGAGTTTCGAAGCATTTTTAAACTTCAGCAGAATTCTGAGAACAATGGAAGAGTTCCGAAGCATTCTTAAACTTCAGCGGTATTCCGAGAACAATGGAAGAGTTTCGAAGCATTTTTAAAAGTCAGCGGAATTCCGAGAACAATGGAGGAGTTCCGAAGCATTTTTAAACGTCAGCGGAATTCCGAGAACAATGGAAGAGTTCTGAAGCATTTTTAAAAGTCAGCGTAATTCTGAGAACAATAGAAGAGTTGTGAAGCATTTTTAAGCGTCAGCGGAATTCCGAGAACAATGGAAGAATTCCGAAGCATTTTTAAACTTCAAAACTTCAGCGGAATTCCGAGAACAATGGAAGAGTTCCGAAGCATTTTTAAAAGTCAGCGGAATTCCAAGAACAATGGAAGATTTCCGAAGCATTTTTAAAAGTCAGCAGAATTCCGAGAACAATAGAAGGGTACCAAAGCATGTTTAAACTTCAGTGGAATTCTGAGAACAATGTAAGCGTTCCGAAGCATTTTTAAATTTCACCGGAATTCCGAGAACAATGGAAGAGTTCCGATGCATTTTTAAACGTCAGCGGAATTCCGAGAACAATGGAACAGTTCCGAAGCATTTTTAAACGTCAGCGGAATTCCATGAACAATGGAAGAGTTCTGAAGGCTTTTTAAATGTCAGCGGAATTCCGAGAACACTAGAAGATTTCTGAAGCATTTTTAAATGTCAGCGGAATTCTGAGAACAATGGAAGCGTTCCGAAGCATTTTTAAACTTCAGCGGAATTTGGAGAACAATGGAAGAGTTCCGAAGCATTTTTAAAAGTCAGCGGAATTCCGAGAACAATGGAAGAGTTGTGAAGCATTTTTAAACGTCAGCGGAATTCAGAGAAGAATGGAAGAGTTCGGAAGCAATTTTAAACATCAGCGGAATTGCGAGAAGAATGGAAGAGTTCGGAAGCATTTTTAAACATCAGCGGAATGCCGAGAACAATGGAAGAGTTCCGAAGCATTTTTATATGTCAGCGGAATTCTGAGAACAATGGAAGAGTCCGAAGCATTTTTAAACTTCAGTGGAATTACGACAATGGAAGAGTTCCAAAGCATTTTTAAACATCAGCAGAATTCCGAGAACAATGGAAGAGTTCTGAAGCCTTTTTAAATGTCAGCCGAATTCCGAGAACAATGGAAGAGTTCCGAAGCATTTTTAAACTTCAGCAAAATTCCGAGAACAATGGAAGAGTTCCGAAGCATTCTTAAACTTCAGCGGAATTCCGAGAACAATGGAAGAGTTCCGAAGCATTTTTAAATATCAGCGGAATTCTGAGAACAATAGAAGAGTTGTGAAGCATTTTTAAGCGTCAGCGGAATTCCGAGAACAATGGAAGAGTTCCGAAGCATTTTTAAACTTCAGCGGAATTTGGAGAACAATCGAAGAGTTCCGAAGCATTTTTAAAAGTCAGCGGAATTCCGAGAACAATGGAAGAGTTGTGAAGCATTTTTAAACGTCAGCGGAATTCCGAGAACAATGGAAGAGTTCCGAAGCATTTTTAAACGTCAGCGGAATTCCGAGAACAATGGAAGAGTTCTGAAGGCTTTCTAAATGTCAGCGGAATTCCGAGAACAATGGAAGCGTTCCGAAGCATTTTTAAATGTCAGCGGAATTTTGAGAACAATGGAAGAGTTCCGAAGCATTTTTAAACTTCATCAGAATTCCGAGAACAATGGAAGAGTTCCAAATCATTTTTAAAAGCCAGCGGAATACCGAGAACAATGGAAGAGTTGTGAAGCATTTTTAAACGTCAGCAAAATTCCAGAACAATGGAAGAGTTCAGAAGCATTTTTAAATGTCAGCGGAATTCCAAGAACAATGGAAAAGTTCCGAAGCATTTTTAAATGTAAGCAGAATTCCGAGAACAATGGAAGAGTTCCAAAGCATTTTTAAATGTCAGCGGAATTCTGAAAACAATGGAAGAGTTCCGAAACATTTTTAAACTTCAGCAGACTTCCGAGAACAATGGAAGAGTTCCGAAGCATTCTTAAACTTCCGCGGAATTCCGAGAACAATGGAAGAGTTCCGAAGCATTTTTAAAAGTCAGCGGAATTCCGAGAACAATAGAAGAGTTGTGAAGCATTTTTAAGCGTCAGCGGAATTCCGAGAACAATGGAAGAGTTCCGAAGCATTTTTAAACGTCAGCGGAATTCCGAGAACAATGGAAGAGTTCCGAAGCATTTTTAAACGTCAGCGGAATTCCGAGAACAATGGAAGAGTTCTGAAGGCTTTTTAAATGTCAGCGGAATTCCGAGAACACTAGAAGATTTCCGAAGCATTTTTAAATGTCAGCGGAATTCTGAGAACAATGGAAGCGTTCCGAAGCATTTTTAAACTTCAGCGGAATTTGGAGAACAATGGAAGAGTTCCGAAGCATTTTTAAAAGTCAGCGGAATTCCGAGAACAATGGAAGAGTTGTGAAGCATTTTTAAACGTCAGCGGAATTCCGAGAACAATGGAAGAGTTCCGAAGCAATTTTAAACGTCAGCGGAATTCCGAGAACAATGGAAGAGTTCTGAACCATTTCTAAATGTCAGCGGAATTCCGAGAACAATGGAAGCGTTCCGAAGCATTTTTAAATGTCAGCGGAATTTTGAGAACAATGGAAGAGTTCCGAAGCATTTTTAAACGTCAGCGGAATTCCGAGAACAATGGAAGAGTTCCGAAGCATTTTTAAACGTCAGCGGAATTCCGAGAACAATGGAAGAGTTCTGAAGGCTTTTTAAATGTCAGCGGAATTCCGAGAACAATGGAAGAGTTCCGAAGCATTTTTAAATGTCAGCGGAATTCTGAGAAAAATGGAAGAGTTCCGAAGCATTTTTAAACTTCAGCAGAATTCTGAGAACAATGGAAGAGTTCCGAAGCATTCTTAAACTTCAGCGGTATTCCGAGAACAATGGAAGAGTTTCGAAGCATTTTTAAAAGTCAGCGGAATTCCGAGAACAATAGAAGAATTGTGAAGCAATTTTAAGCGTCAGCGGAATTCCGAGAACAATGGAGGAGTTCCGAAGCATTTTTAAACGTCAGCAGAATTCCGAGAACAATGGAAGAGTTCTGAAGCATGTTTAAATGTCAGCGGAATTCCGAGAACAATGGAAGCGTTCCGAAGCATTTTTAAATGTCAGCGGAATTTTGAGAACAATGGAAGAGTTCCGAAGCATTTTTAAACTTCATCAGAATTCCGAGAACAATGGAAGAGTTCCGAAGCATTTTTAAAAGTCAGTGGAATTCCGAGAACAATGGAAGAGTTGTGAAGCATTTTTAAACGTCAGCGGAATTCCGAGAACAATGGAAGAGTTCCGAAGCATTTTTAAACGTCAGCGAAATTCCGAGAACAATGGAAGAGTTCTGAAGGCTTTCTAAATGTCATCGGAATTCCGAGAACAATGGAAGCGTTCCGAAGCATTTTTAAATGTCAGCGGAATTTTGAGAACAATGGAAGAGTTCCGAAGCATTTTTAAACTTCATCAGAATTCCGAGAACAATGGAAGAGTTCCAAATCATTTTTAAAAGCCAGCGGAATACCGAGAACAATGGAAGAGTTGTGAAGCATTTTTAAACGTCAGCAAAATTCCAGAACAATGGAAGAGTTCAGAAGCATTTTTAAATGTCAGCGGAATTCCAAGAACAATGGAAAAGTTCCGAAGCATTTTTAAATGTCAGCAGAATTCCGAGAACAATGGAAGAGTTCCAAAGCAATTTTAAATGTCAGCGGAATTCTGAAAACAATGGAAGAGTTCCGAAGCATTTTTAAACTTCAGCAGACTTCCGAGAACAATGGAAGAGTTCCGAAGCATTCTTAAACTTCCGCGGAATTCCGAGAACAATGGACGAATTCCGAAGCATTTTTAAAAGTCAGCGGAATTTCGAGAACAATAGAAGAGTTGTGAAGCATTTTTAAGCGTCAGCGGAATTCCGAGAACAATGGAAGAGTTCCGAAGCATTTTTAAACTTCAGCGGAATTTGGAGAACAATCGAAGAGTTCCGAAGCATTTTTAAAAGTCAGCGGAATTCTGAGAACAATGGAAGAGTTGTGAAGCATTTTTAAACGTCAGCGGAATTCCGAGAACAGTGGAAGAGTTCCGAAGCATTTTTAAACGTCAGCGGAATTCCGAGAACAATGGAAGAGTTCCGAAGCATTTTTAAACGTCAGCGGAATTCCGAGAACAATGGAAGAGTTCTGAAGGCTTTTTAAATGTCAGCGGAATTCCGAGAACACTAGAAGATTTCCGAAGCATTTTTAAATGTCAGCGGAATTCTGAGAACAATGGAAGCGTTCCGAAGCATTTTTAAACTTCAGCGGAATTTGGAGAACAATGGAAGAGTTCCGAAGCATTTTTAAAAGTCAGCGGAATTCCGAGAACAATGGAAGAGTTGTGAAGCATTTTTAAACGTCAGCGGAATTCCGAGAACAATGGAAGAGTTCCGAAGCAATTTTAAACGTCAGCGGAATTCCGAGAACAATGGAAGAGTTCTGAACCATTTCTAAATGTCAGCGGAATTCCGAGAACAATGGAAGCGTTCCGAAGCATTTTTAAATGTCAGCGGAATTTTGAGAGCAATGGAAGAGTTCCGAAGCATTTTTAAACGTCAGCGGAATTCCGAGAACAATGGAAGAGTTCCGAAGCATTTTTAAACGTCAGCGGAATTCCGAGAACAATGGAAGAGTTCTGAAGGCTTTTTAAATGTCAGCGGAATTCCGAGAACAATGGAAGAGTTCCGAAGCA
This sequence comes from Phyllobates terribilis, assembly GCF_046119375.1. Classification (NCBI taxonomy): domain Eukaryota; kingdom Metazoa; phylum Chordata; class Amphibia; order Anura; family Dendrobatidae; genus Phyllobates; species Phyllobates terribilis. The sequence goes on along the minus strand of NW_027362788.1, from coordinate 4,400,054 downwards.
TTTTTAAATGTCAGCGGAATTCTGAGAAAAATGGAAGAGTTCCGAAGCATTTTTAAACTTCAGCAGAATTCTGAGAACAATGGAAGAGTTCCGAAGCATTCTTAAACTTCAGCGGTATTCCGAGAACAATGGAAGAGTTTCGAAGCATTTTTAAAAGTCAGCGGAATTCCGAGAACAATAGAAGAATTGTGAAGCAATTTTAAGCGTCAGCGGAATTCCGAGAACAATGGAGGAGTTCCGAAGCATTTTTAAACGTCAGCAGAATTCCGAGAACAATGGAGGAGTTCTGAAGCATTTTTAAAAGTCAGCGGAATTCTGAGAACAATAGAAGAGTTGTGAAGCATTTTTAAGCGTCAGCGGAATTCCGAGAACAATGGAAGAATTCCGAAGCATTTTTAAACTTCAAAACTTAAGCGGAATTCCGAGAACAATGGAAGAGTTCCGAAGCATTTTTAAAAGTCAGCGGAATTCCGAGAACAATGGAAGATTTCCGAAGCATTTTTAAAAGTCAGCAGAATTCCGAGAACAATAGAAGGGTACCAAAGCATGTTTAAACTTCAGTGGAATTCTGAGAACAATGTAAGCGTTCCGAAGCATTTTTAAACTTCACCGGAATTCCGAGAACAATGGAAGAGTTCCGAAGCATTTTTAAACTTCAGCGGAATTCCGAGAACAATGGAAGAGTTCCGAAGCATTTTTACACGTCAGCGGAATTCCGAGAACAATGGAAGAGTTCTGAAGGCTTTTTAAATGTCAGCGGAATTCCGAGAACACTAGAAGATTTCCGAAGCATTTTTAAATGTCAGCGGAATTCTGAGAACAATGGAAGCGTTCCGAAGCATTTTTAAACTTCAGCGGAATTTGGAGAACAATGGAAGAGTTCCGAAGCATTTTTAAAAGTCAGCGGAATTCCGAGAACAATGGAAGAGTTGTGAAGCATTTTTAAACGTCAGCGGAATTCCGAGAACAATGGAAGAGTTCCGAAGCAATTTTAAACGTCAGCGGAATTCCGAGAACAATGGAAGAGTTCTGAACCATTTCTAAATGTCAGCGGAATTCCGAGAACAATGGAAGCGTTCCGAAGCATTTTTAAATGTCAGTGGAATTTTGAGAACAATGGAAGAGTTCCGAAGCATTTTTAAACTTCATCAGAATTCCGAGAACAATGGAAGAGTTCCGAATCATTTTTAAAAGCCAGCGGAATACCGAGAACAATGGAAGAGTTGTGAAGCATTTTTAAACGTCAGCAAAATTCCAGAACAATGGAAGAGTTCAGAAGCATTTTTAAATGTCAGCGGAATTCCAAGAACAATGGAAAAGTTCCGAAGCATTTTTAAATGTCAGCAGAATTCCGAGAACAATGGAAGAGTTCCAAAGCATTTTTAAATGTCAGCGGAATTCTGAAAACAATGGAAGAGTTCCGAAACATTTTTAAACTTCAGCAGAATTCCGAGAACAATGGAAGAGTTCCGAAGCATTCTTAAACTTCCGCGGAATTCCGAGAACAATGGAAGAGTTCCGAAGCATTTTTAAAAGTCAGCGGAATTCCGAGAACAATAGAAGAGTTGTGAAGAATTTTTAAGCGTCAGCAGAATTCCGAGAACAATGGAAGAGTTCCGAAGCATTTTTAAACTTCAGCAAAATTCCGAGAACAGTGGAAGAGTTCCGAAGCATTCTTAAACTTCAGCGGAATTCCGAGAACAATGGACGAATTCCGAAGCATTTTTAAAAGTCAGCGGAATTCCGAGAACAATAGAAGAGTTGTGAAGCAATTTTAAGCGTCAGCGGAATTCCGAGAACAATGGAAGAATTCCGAAGCATTTTTAAATGTCAGCGGAATTGCGAGAAGAATGGAAGAGTTCGGAAGCATTTTTAAACATCAGCGGAATGCCGAGAACAATGGAAGAGTTCCGAAGCATTTTTATATGTCAGCGGAATTCCGAGAACAATGGAAGAGTTCAGAAGCATTTTTAAAAGTCAGCTGAATACCGAGAACAATGGAAGAGTTCCGAAGCATTTTTAAACTTCAGCAGAATTCTGAGAACAATGGAAGAGTTCCAAAGCATTCTTAAACTTCAGCGGTATTCCGAGAACAATGGAAGAGTTTCGAAGCATTTTTAAAAGTCAGCGGAATTCCGAGAACAATAGGAGAGTTGTGAAGCAATTTTAAGCGTCAGCGGAATTCCGAGAACAATGGAGGAGTTCCGAAGCATTTTTAAAAGTCAGCGGAATTCTGAGAACAATAGATGAGTTGTGAAGCATTTTTAAGCGTCAGCGGAATTCCGAGAACAATGGAAGAATTCCGAAGCATTTTTAAACTTCAAAACTTCAGCGGAATTCCGAGAACAATGGAAGAGTTCCGAAGCATTTTTAAAAGTCAGCGGAATTCCGAGAACAATGGAAGATTTCCAAAGCATTTTTAAAAGTCAGCAGAATTCCGAGAACAATAGAAGGGTACCAAAGCATGTTTAAACTTCAGTGGAATTCTGAGAACAATGTAAGCGTTCCGAAGCATTTTTAAATTTCACCGGAATTCCGAGAACAATGGAAGAGTTCCGATGCATTTTTAAACGTCAGCGGAATTCCGAGAACAATGGAAGAGTTCCGAAGCATTTTTAAACGTCAGTGGAATTCCATGAACAATGGAAGAGTTCTGAAGGCTTTTTAAATTTCAGCGGAATTCCGAGAACACTAGAAGATTTCTGAAGCATTTTTAAATGTCAGCGGAATTCTGAGAACAATGGAAGCGTTCCGAAGCATTTTTAAACTTCAGCGGAATTTGGAGAACAATGGAGGAGTTCCGAAGCATTTTTAAAAGTCAGCGGAATTCCGAGAACAATGGAAGATTTGTGAAGCATTTTTAAACGTCAGCGGAATTCCGAGAACAATGGAAGAGTTCCGAAGCAATTTTAAACGTCAGCGGAATTGCGAGAAGAATGGAAGAGTTCGGAAGCATTTTTAAACATCAGAGGAATGCCGAGAACAATGGAAGAGTTCCGAAGCATTTTTATATGTGTCAGCGGAATTCCGAGAACAATGGAAGAGTCCGAAGCATTTTTAAACTTCAGTGGAATTACGACAATGGAAGAGTTCCAAAGCATTTTTAAACATCAGCAGAATTCCGAGAACAATGGAAGAGTTCTGAAGCCTTTTTAAATGTCAGCCGAATTCCGAGAACAATGGAAGAGTTCCGAAGCATTTTTAAACTTCAGCAAAATTCCGAGAACAATGGAAGAGTTCCGAAGCATTCTTAAACTTCAGCGGAATTCCGAGAACAATGGAAGAGTTCCGAAGCATTTTTAAATATCAGCGGAATTCTGAGAACAATAGAAGAGTTGTGAAGCATTTTTAAGCGTCAGCGGAATTCCGAGAACAATGGAAGAGTTCCGAAGCATTTTTAAACTTCAGCGGAATTTGGAGAACAATCGAAGAGTTCCGAAGCATTTTTAAAAGTCAGCGGAATTCCGAGAACAATGGAAGAGTTGTGAAGCATTTTTAAACGTCAGCGGAATTCCGAGAACAATGGAAGAGTTCCGAAGCATTTTTAAACGTCAGCGGAATTCCGAGAACAATGGAAGAGTTCTGAAGGCTTTCTAAATGTCAGCGGAATTCCGAGAACAATGGAAGCGTTCCGAAGCATTTTTAAATGTCAGCGGAATTTTGAGAACAATGGAAGAGTTCCGAAGCATTTTTAAACTTCATCAGAATTCCGAGAACAATGGAAGAGTTCCAAATCATTTTTAAAAGCCAGCGGAATACCGAGAACAATGGAAGAGTTGTGAAGCATTTTTAAACGTCAGCAAAACTCCAGAACAATGGAAGAGTTCAGAAGCATTTTTTAATGACAGCGGAATTCCAAGAACAATGGAAAAGTTCTGAAGCATTTTTAAATGTCAGCAGAATTCCGAGAACAATGGAAGAGTTCCAAAGCATTTTTAAATGTCAGCGGAATTCTGAAAACAATGGAAGAGTTCCGAAGCATTTTTAAACTTCAGCAGACTTCCGAGAACAATGGAAGAGTTCCGAAGCATTCTTAAACTTCCGCGGAATTCCGAGAACAATGGAAGAGTTCCGAAGCATTTTTAAACGTCAGCGGAATTCCGAGAACAGTGGAAGAGTTCCGAAGCATTTTTAAACGTCAGCGGAATTCCGAGAACAGTGGAAGAGTTCCGAAGCATTTTTAAACGTCAGCGGAATTCCGAGAACAATGGAAGAGTTCCGAAGCATTTTTAAACGTCAGCGGAATTCCGAGAACAATGGAAGAGTTCTGAAGGCTTTTTAAATGTCAGCGGAATTCCGAGAACACTAGAAGATTTCCGAAGCATTTTTAAACGTCAGCGGAATTCCGAGAACAATGGAAGAGTTCTGAAGGCTTTTTAAATGTCAGCGGAATTCCGAGAACACTAGAAGATTTCCGAAGCATTTTTAAATGTCAGCGGAATTCTGAGAACAATGGAAGCGTTCCGAAGCATTTTTAAACTTCAGCGGAATTTGGAGAACAATGGAAGAGTTCCGAAGCATTTTTAAAAGTCAGCGGAATTCCGAGAACAATGGAAGAGTTGTGAAGCATTTTTAAACGTCAGCGGAATTCTGAGAACAATGGAAGCGTTCCGAAGCATTTTTAAATGTCAGCGGAATTTTGAGAACAATGGAAGAGTTCCGAAGCATTTTTAAACTTCATCAGAATTCCGAGAACAATGGAAGAGTTCCGAATCATTTTTAAAAGCCAGCGGAATACCGAGAACAATGGAAGAGTTGTGAAGCATTTTTAAACGTCAGCAAAATTCCAGAACAATGGAAGAGTTCAGAAGCATTTTTAAATGTCAGCGGAATTCCAAGAACAATGGAAAAGTTCCGAAGCATTTTTAAATGTCAGCAGAATTCCGAGAACAATGGAAGAGTTCCAAAGCATTTTTAAATGTCAGCGGAATTCTGAAAACAATGGAAGAGTTCCGAAACATTTTTAAACTTCATCAGAATTCCGAGAACAATGGAAGAGTTCCGAATCATTTTTAAAAGCCAGCGGAATACCGAGAACAATGGAAGAGTTGTGAAGCATTTTTAAACGTCAGCAAAATTCCAGAACAATGGAAGAGTTCCGAAGCATTTTTAAAAGTCAGCGGAATTCCGAGAACAATAGAAGAGTTGTGAAGCATTTTTAAGCGTCAGCAGAATTCCGAGAACAATGGAAGAGTTCCGAAGCATTTTTAAACTTCAGCAGAATTCCGAGAACAGTGGAAGAGTTCCGAAGCATTCTTAAACTTCAGCGGAATTCCGAGAACAATGGACGAATTCCGAAGCATTTTTAAAAGTCAGCGGAATTCCGAGAACAATAGAAGAGTTGTGAAGCAATTTTAAGCGTCAGCGGAATTCCGAGAACAATGGAAGAATTCCGAAGCATTTTTAAATGTCAGCGGAATTGCGAGAAGAATGGAAGAGTTCGGAAGCATTTTTAAACATCAGCGGAATGCCGAGAACAATGGAAGAGTTCCGAAGCATTTTTATATGTCAGCGGAATTCCGAGAACAATGGAAGAGTTCCGAAGCATTTTTAAACTTCAGCAGAATTCTGAGAACAATTGAAGAGTTCCGAAGCATTCTTAAACTTCAGCGGTATTCCGAGAACAATGGAAGAGTTTCGAAGCATTTTTAAAAGTCAGCGGAATTCCGAGAACAATGGAGGAGTTCCGAAGCATTTTTAAACGTCAGCGGAATTCCGAGAACAATGGAAGAGTTCTGAAGCATTTTTAAAAGTCAGCGGAATTCTGAGAACAATAGAAGAGTTGTGAAGCATTTTTAAACATCAGCGGAATGCCGAGAACAATGGAAGAGTTCCGAAGCATTTTTATATGTCAGCGGAATTCCGAGAACAATGGAAGAGTTCAGAAGCATTTTTAAAAGTCAGCTGAATACCGAGAACAATGGAAGAGTTCCGAAGCATTTTTAAACTTCAGCAGAATTCTGAGAACAATGGAAGAGTTCCGAAGCATTCTTAAACTTCAGCGGTATTCCGAGAACAATGGAAGAGTTTCGAAGCATTTTTAAACTTCAGCAGAATTCTGAGAACAATGGAAGAGTTCCGAAGCATTCTTAAACTTCAGCGGTATTCCGAGAACAATGGAAGAGTTTCGAAGCATTTTTAAAAGTCAGCGGAATTCCGAGAACAATGGAGGAGTTCCGAAGCATTTTTAAACGTCAGCGGAATTCCGAGAACAATGGAAGAGTTCTGAAGCATTTTTAAAAGTCAGCGTAATTCTGAGAACAATAGAAGAGTTGTGAAGCATTTTTAAGCGTCAGCGGAATTCCGAGAACAATGGAAGAATTCCGAAGCATTTTTAAACTTCAAAACTTCAGCAGAATTCCGAGAACAATGGAAGAGTTCCGAAGCATTTTTAAAAGTCAGCGGAATTCCAAGAACAATGGAAGATTTCTGAAGCATTTTTAAAAGTCAGCAGAATTCTGAGAACAATAGAAGGGTACCAAAGCATGTTTAAACTTCAGTGGAATTCTGAGAACAATGTAAGCGTTCCGAAGCATTTTTAAATTTCACCGGAATTCCGAGAACAATGGAAGAGTTCCGATGCATTTTTAAACGTCAGCGGAATTCCGAGAACAATGGAACAGTTCCGAAGCATTTTTAAACGTCAGCGGAATTCCATGAACAATGGAAGAGTTCTGAAGGCTTTTTAAATGTCAGCGGAATTCCGAGAACACTAGAAGATTTCTGAAGCATTTTTAAATGTCAGCGGAATTCTGAGAACAATGGAAGCGTTCCGAAGCATTTTTAAACTTCAGCGGAATTTGGAGAACAATGGAAGAGTTCCGAAGCATTTTTAAAAGTCAGCGGAATTCCGAGAACAATGGAAGAGTTGTGAAGCATTTTTAAACGTCAGCGGAATTCCGAGAAGAATGGAAGAGTTCGGAAGCAATTTTAAACATCAGCGGAATTGCGAGAAGAATGGAAGAGTTCGGAAGCATTTTTAAACATCAGCGGAATGCCGAGAACAATGGAAGAGTTCCGAAGCATTTTTATATGTCAGCGGAATTCTGAGAACAATGGAAGAGTCCGAAGCATTTTTAAACTTCAGTGGAATTACGACAATGGAAGAGTTCCAAAGCATTTTTAAACATCAGCAGAATTCCGAGAACAATGGAAGAGTTCTGAAGCCTTTTTAAATGTCAGCCGAATTCCGAGAACAATGGAAGAGTTCCGAAGCATTTTTAAACTTCAGCAAAATTCCGAGAACAATGGAAGAGTTCCGAAGCATTCTTAAACTTCAGCGGAATTCCGAGAACAATGGAAGAGTTCCGAAGCATTTTTAAATATCAGCGGAATTCTGAGAACAATAGAAGAGTTGTGAAGCATTTTTAAGCGTCAGCGGAATTCCGAGAACAATGGAAGAGTTCCGAAGCATTTTTAAACTTCAGCGGAATTTGGAGAACAATCGAAGAGTTCCGAAGCATTTTTAAAAGTCAGCGGAATTCCGAGAACAATGGAAGAGTTGTGAAGCATTTTTAAACGTCAGCGGAATTCCGAGAACAATGGAAGAGTTCCGAAGCATTTTTAAACGTCAGCGGAATTCCGAGAACAATGGAAGAGTTCTGAAGGCTTTCTAAATGTCAGCGGAATTCCGAGAACAATGGAAGCGTTCCGAAGCATTTTTAAATGTCAGCGGAATTTTGAGAACAATGGAAGAGTTCCGAAGCATTTTTAAACTTCATCAGAATTCCGAGAACAATGGAAGAGTTCCAAATCATTTTTAAAAGCCAGCGGAATACCGTGAACAATGGAAGAGTTGTGAAGCATTTTTAAACGTCAGCAAAATTCCAGAACAATGGAAGAGTTCAGAAGCATTTTTAAATGTCAGCGGAATTCCAAGAACAATGGAAAAGTTCCGAAGCATTTTTAAATGTCAGCAGAATTCCGAGAACAATGGAAGAGTTCCAAAGCATTTTTAAATGTCAGCGGAATTCTGAAAACAATGGAAGAGTTCCGAAGCATTTTTAAACTTCAGCAGACTTCCGAGAACAATGGAAGAGTTCCGAAGCATTCTTAAACTTCCGCGGAATTCCGAGAACAATGGAAGAGTTCCGAAGCATTTTTAAAAGTCAGCGGAATTCCGAGAACAATAGAAGAGTTGTGAAGCATTTTTAAGCGTCAGCGGAATTCCGAGAACAATGGAAGAGTTCCGAAGCATTTTTAAACTTCAGCAGAATTCCGAGAACAATGGAAGAGTTCCGAAGCATTCTAAAACTTCAGCGGAATTCCGAGAACAATGGACGAATTCCGAAGCATTTTTAAAAGTCAGCGGAATTCCGAGAACAATAGAAGAGGTGTGAAGCAATTTTAAGCGTCAGCGGAATTCCGAGAACAATGGAAGAATTCCGAAGCATTTTTAAATGTCAGCGGAATTGCGAGAAGAATGGAAGAGTTCGGAAGCATTTTTAAACATCAGCGGAATGCCGAGAACAATGGAAGAGTTCCGAAGCATTTTTATATGTCAGCGGAATTCCGAGAACAATGGAAGAGTTCAGAAGCATTTTTAAACTTCAGCAGAATTCTGAGAACAATGGAAGAGTTCCGAAGCATTCTTAAACTTCAGCGGTATTCCGAGAACAATGGAAGAGTTTCGAAGCATTTTTAAAAGTCAGCGGAATTCCGAGAACAATAGGAGAGTTGTGAAGCAATTTTAAGCGTCAGCGGAATTCCGAGAACAATGGAGGAGTTCCGAAGCATTTTTAAACGTCAGCGGAATTCGGAGAACAATGGAAGAGTTCTGAAGCATTTTTAAAGTCAGCGGAATTCTGAGAACAATAGAAGAGTTGTGAAGCATTTTTAAGCGTCAGCGGAATTCCGAGAACAATGGAAGAATTCCGAAGCATTTTTAAACTTCAAAACTTCAGCGGAATTCCGAGAACAATGGAAGAGTTCCGAAGCATTTTTAAAAGTCAGCGGAATTCCGAGAACAATGGAAGATTTCCGAAGCATTTTTAAAAGTCAGCAGAATTCCGAGAACAATAGAAGGGTACCAAAGCATGTTTAAACTTCAGTGGAATTCTGAGAACAATGTAAGCGTTCCGAAGCATTTTTAAATTTCACCGGAATTCCGAGAACAATGGAAGAGTTCCGAAGCATTTTTAAACGTCAGCGGAATTCTGAGAACAATGGAAGAGTTCCGAAGCATTCTTAAACTTCAGCGGAATTCCGAGAACAATGTAAGAGTTTTGAAGCAATTTTAAGCGTCAGCGGAATTCCGAGAACAATGGAAGAGTTCCGAAGCATTTTTAAGCGTCAGCGGAATTCCGAGAACAATGGAAGAATTCCGAAGCATTCTTAAAGTTCAGCGGAATTCCAAGAACAATGGAAGAGTTCCGAAGCATTTTTAAAAGTCAGCGGAATTCCGAGAACAATGGAAGAGTTCCGAAGCATTTTTAAACTTCAGCAGAATTCCTGGAACAATGGAAGAGTTCCGAAGCATTTTTAAACGTCAGCGGAATTCCGAGAACAATGGAAGAGTTCCGAAGCATTTTTAAACTTCAGCGGAATTTGGAGAACAATCAAAGAGTTCCAAAGCATTTTTAAAAGTCAGCGGAATTCCGAGAACAATGGAAGAGTTGTGAAGCATTTTTAAACGTCAGCGGAATTCCGAGAACAATGGAAGAGTTCTGAAGCATTTTTAAATGTCAGCGGAATTTTGAGAACAATGGAAGAGTTCCGAAGCATTTTTAAATGTCAGCGGAATTCTGAGAACAATGAAAGAGTTCCAAAGCATTTTTAAACTTCAAAACTTCAGCGGAATTCCGAGAACAATGGAAGAGTTCCGAAGCATTTTTAAAAGTCAGCGGAATTCCGAGAACAATGGAAGATTTCCGAAGCATTTTTAAAAGTCAGCAGAATTCCGAGAACAATAGAAGGGTACCAAAGCATGTTTAAACTTCAGTGGAATTCTGAGAACAATGTAAGCGTTCCGAAGCATTTTTAAATTTCACCGGAATTCCGAGAACAATGGAAGAGTTCCGAAGCATTTTTAAACGTCAGCGGAATTCCGAGAACAATGGAAGAGTTCCGAAGCATTTTTAAACGTCAGCGGAATTCCGAGAACAATGGAAGAGTTCTGAAGGCTTTTTAAATGTCAGCGGAATTCCGAGAACACTAGAAGATTTCCTAAGCAATTTTAAATGTCAGCGGAATTCTGAGAACAATGGAAGCGTTCCGAAGCATTTTTAAACTTCAGCGGAATTTGGAGAACAATGGAAGAGTTCCGAAGCATTTTTTAAAGTCAGCGGAATTCCGAGAACAATGGAAGAGTTGTGAAGCATTTTTAAACGTCAGCGGAATTCCGAGAACAATGGAAGAGTTCCGAAGCAATTTTAAACGTCAGCGGAATTGCGAGAAGAATGGAAGAGTTCGGAAGCATTTTTAAACATCAGCGGAATGCCGAGAACAATGGAAGAGTTCCGAAGCATTTTTATATGTCAGCGGAATTCCGAGAACAATGGAAGAGTCCGAAGCATTTTTAAACTTCAGTGGAATTACGACAATGGAAGAGTTCCGAAGCATTTTTAAACTTCAGCAAAATTCCGAGAACAATGGAAGAGTTCCGAAGCATTCTTAAACTTCAGCGGAATTCCGAGAACAATGGAAGAGTTCCGAAGCATTTTTAAACTTCAGCGGAATTTGGAGAACAATCGAAGAGTTCCGAAGCATTTTTAAAAGTCAGCGGAATTCCGAGAACAATGGAAGAGTTGTGAAGCATTTTTAAACGTCAGCGGAATTCCGAGAACAATGGAAGAGTTCCGAAGCATTTTTAAACGTCAGCGGAATTCCGAGAACAATGGAAGAGTTCTGAAGGCTTTCTAAATTTCAGCGGAATTCCGAGAACAATGGAAGCGTTCCGAAGCATTTTTAAATGTCAGCGGAATTTTGAGAACAATGGAAGAGTTCCGAAGCATTTTTAAACTTCATCAGAATTCCGAGAACAATGGAAGAGTTCCAAATCATTTTTAAAAGCCAGCAGAATACCGAGAACAATGGAAGAGTTGTGAAGCATTTTTAAACGTCAGCAAAATTCCAGAACAATGGAAGAGTTCAGAAGCATTTTTAAATGTCAGCGGAATTCCAAGAACAATGGAAAAGTTCCGAAGCATTTTTAAATGTCAGCAGAATTCCGAGAACAATGGAAGAGTTCCAAAGCATTTTTAAATGTCAGCGGAATTCTGAAAACAATGGAAGAGTTCCGAAGCATTTTTAAACTTCAGCAGACTTCCGAGAACAATGGAAGAGTTCCGAAGCATTCTTAAACTTCCGCGGAATTCCGAGAACAATGGAAGAGTTCCGAAGCATTTTTAAACGTCAGCGGAATTCCGAGAACAATGGAAGAGTTCCGAAGCATTTTTAAACGTCAGCGGAATTCCGAGAACAATGGAAGAGTTCCGAAGCATTTTTAAACGTCAGCGGAATTCCGAGAACAATGGAAGAGTTCTGAAGGCTTTTTAAATGTCAGCGGAATTCCGAGAACACTAGAAGATTTCCGAAGCATTTTTAAATGTCAGCGGAATTCTGAGAACAATGGAAGCGTTCCGAAGCATTTTTAAACTTCAGCGGAATTTGGAGAACATTGGAAGAGTTCAGAAGCATTTTTAAATGTCAGCGGAATTGCGAGAAGAATGGAAGAGTTCGGAAGCATTTTTAAACATCAGCGGAATGCCGAGAACAATGGAAGAGTTCCGAAGCATTTTTATATGTCAGCGGAATTCCGAGAACAATGGAAGAGTTCAGAAGCATTTTTAAACTTCAGCAGAATTCTGAGAACAATGGAAGAGTTCCGAAGCATTCTTAAACTTCAGCGGTATTCCGAGAACAATGGAAGAGTTTCGAAGCATTTTTAAAAGTCAGCGGAATTCCGAGAACAATAGGAGAGTTGTGAAGCAATTTTAAGCGTCAGCGGAATTCCGAGAACAATGGAGGAGTTCCGAAGCATTTTTAAACGTCAGCGGAATTCGGAGAACAATGGAAGAGTTCTGAAGCATTTTTAAAGTCAGCGGAATTCTGAGAACAATAGAAGAGTTGTGAAGCATTTTTAAGCGTCAGCGGAATTCCGAGAACAATGGAAGAATTCCGAAGCATTTTTAAACTTCAAAACTTCAGCGGAATTCCGAGAACAATGGAAGAGTTCCGAAGCATTTTTAAAAGTCAGCGGAATTCCGAGAACAATGGAAGATTTCCGAAGCATTTTTAAAAGTCAGCAGAATTCCGAGAACAATAGAAGGGTACCAAAGCATGTTTAAACTTCAGTGGAATTCTGAGAACAATGTAAGCGTTCCGAAGCATTTTTAAATTTCACCGGAATTCCGAGAACAATGGAAGAGTTCCGAAGCATTTTTAAACGTCAGCGGAATTCTGAGAACAATGGAAGAGTTCCGAAGCATTCTTAAACTTCAGCGGAATTCCGAGAACAATGTAAGAGTTTTGAAGCAATTTTAAGCGTCAGCGGAATTCCGAGAACAATGGAAGAGTTCCGAAGCATTTTTAAGCGTCAGCGGAATTCCGAGAACAATGGAAGAATTCCGAAGCATTCTTAAAGTTCAGCGGAATTCCAAGAACAATGGAAGAGTTCCGAAGCATTTTTAAAAGTCAGCGGAATTCCGAGAACAATGGAAGAGTTCCGAAGCATTTTTAAACTTCAGCAGAATTCCTGGAACAATGGAAGAGTTCCGAAGCATTTTTAAACGTCAGCGGAATTCCGAGAACAATGGAAGAGTTCCGAAGCATTTTTAAACTTCAGCGGAATTTGGAGAACAATCAAAGAGTTCCAAAGCATTTTTAAAAGTCAGCGGAATTCCGAGAACAATGGAAGAGTTGTGAAGCATTTTTAAACGTCAGCGGAATTCCGAGAACAATGGAAGAGTTCTGAAGCATTTTTAAATGTCAGCGGAATTTTGAGAACAATGGAAGAGTTCCGAAGCATTTTTAAATGTCAGCGGAATTCTGAGAACAATGAAAGAGTTCCAAAGCATTTTTAAACTTCAAAACTTCAGCGGAATTCCGAGAACAATGGAAGAGTTCCGAAGCATTTTTAAAAGTCAGCGGAATTCCGAGAACAATGGAAGATTTCCGAAGCATTTTTAAAAGTCAGCAGAATTCCGAGAACAATAGAAGGGTACCAAAGCATGTTTAAACTTCAGTGGAATTCTGAGAACAATGTAAGCGTTCCGAAGCATTTTTAAATTTCACCGGAATTCCGAGAACAATGGAAGAGTTCCGAAGCATTTTTAAACGTCAGCGGAATTCCGAGAACAATGGAAGAGTTCTGAAGGCTTTTTAAATGTCAGCGGAATTCCGAGAACACTAGAAGATTTCCTAAGCAATTTTAAATGTCAGCGGAATTCTGAGAACAATGGAAGCGTTCCGAAGCATTTTTAAACTTCAGCGGAATTTGGAGAACAATGGAAGAGTTCCGAAGCATTTTTTAAAGTCAGCGGAATTCCGAGAACAATGGAAGAGTTGTGAAGCATTTTTAAACGTCAGCGGAATTCCGAGAACAATGGAAGAGTTCCGAAGCATTTTTAAACGTCAGCGGAATTCCGAGAACAATGGAAGAGTTCTGAAGGCTTTTTAGATGTCAGCGGAATTCCGAGAACACTAGAAGATTTCCTAAGCAATTTTAAATGTCAGCGGAATTCTGAGAACAATGGAAGCGTTCCGAAGCATTTTTAAACTTCAGCGGAATTTGGAGAACAATGGAAGAGTTCCGAAGCATTTTTTAAAGTCAGCGGAATTCCGAGAACAATGGAAGAGTTGTGAAGCATTTTTAAACGTCAGCGGAATTCCGAGAACAATGGAAGAGTTCCGAAGCAATTTTAAACGTCAGCGGAATTGCGAGAAGAATGGAAGAGTTCGGAAGCATTTTTAAACATCAGCGGAATGCCGAGAACAATGGAAGAGTTCCGAAGCATTTTTATATGTCAGCGGAATTCCGAGAACAATGGAAGAGTCCGAAGCATTTTTAAACTTCAGTGGAATTACGACAATGGAAGAGTTCCGAAGCATTTTTAAACTTCAGCAAAATTCCGAGAACAATGGAAGAGTTCCGAAGCATTCTTAAACTTCAGCGGAATTCCGAGAACAATGGAAGAGTTCCGAAGCATTTTTAAACTTCAGCGGAATTTGGAGAACAATCGAAGAGTTCCGAAGCATTTTTAAAAGTCAGCGGAATTCCGAGAACAATGGAAGAGTTGTGAAGCATTTTTAAACGTCAGCGGAATTCCGAGAACAATGGAAGAGTTCCGAAGCATTTTTAAACGTCAGCGGAATTCCGAGAACAATGGAAGAGTTCTGAAGGCTTTCTAAATTTCAGCGGAATTCCGAGAACAATGGAAGCGTTCCGAAGCATTTTTAAATGTCAGCGGAATTTTGAGAACAATGGAAGAGTTCCGAAGCATTTTTAAACTTCATCAGAATTCCGAGAACAATGGAAGAGTTCCAAATCATTTTTAAAAGCCAGCAGAATACCGAGAACAATGGAAGAGTTGTGAAGCATTTTTAAACGTCAGCAAAATTCCAGAACAATGGAAGAGTTCAGAAGCATTTTTAAATGTCAGCGGAATTCCAAGAACAATGGAAAAGTTCCGAAGCATTTTTAAATGTCAGCAGAATTCCGAGAACAATGGAAGAGTTCCAAAGCATTTTTAAATGTCAGCGGAATTCTGAAAACAATGGAAGAGTTCCGAAGCATTTTTAAACTTCAGCAGACTTCCGAGAACAATGGAAGAGTTCCGAAGCATTCTTAAACTTCCGCGGAATTCCGAGAACAATGGAAGAGTTCCGAAGCATTTTTAAACGTCAGCGGAATTCCGAGAACAATGGAAGAGTTCCGAAGCATTTTTAAACGTCAGCGGAATTCCGAGAACAATGGAAGAGTTCCGAAGCATTTTTAAACGTCAGCGGAATTCCGAGAACAATGGAAGAGTTCTGAAGGCTTTTTAAATGTCAGCGGAATTCCGAGAACACTAGAAGATTTCCGAAGCATTTTTAAATGTCAGCGGAATTCTGAGAACAATGGAAGCGTTCCGAAGCATTTTTAAACTTCAGCGGAATTTGGAGAACATTGGAAGAGTTCAGAAGCATTTTTAAAAGTCAGCGGAATTCCGAGAACAATGGAAGAGTTGTGAAGCATTTTTAAACGTCAGCGGAATTCCGAGAAGAATGGAAGAGTTCCGAAGCAATTTTAAACGTCAGCGGAATTCCGAGAACAATGGAAGAGTTCTGAACCATTTCTAAATGTCAGCGGAATTCCGAGAACAATGGAAGCGTTCCGAAGCATTTTTAAATGTCAGCGGAATTTTGAGAACAATGGAAGAGTTCCGAAGCATTCTTAAACTTCAGCGGTATTCCGAGAACAATGGAAGAGTTTCGAAGCATTTTTAAAAGTCAGCGGAATTCCGAGAACAATAGGAGAGTTGTGAAGCAATTTTAAGCGTCAGCGGAATTCCGAGAACAATGGAGGAGTTCCGAAGCATTTTTAAACGTCAGCGGAATTCGGAGAACAATGGAAGAGTTCTGAAGCATTTTTAAAAGTCAGCGGAATTCTGAGAACAATAGAAGAGTTGTGAAGCATTTTTAAGCGTCAGCGGAATTCCGAGAACAATGGAAGAATTCCGAAGCATTTTTAAACTTCAAAACTTCAGCGGAATTCCGAGAACAATGGAAGAGTTCCGAAGCATTTTTAAAAGTCAGCGGAATTCCGAGAACAATGGAAGATTTCCGAAGCATTTTTAAAAGTCAGCAGAATTCCGAGAACAATAAAAGGGTACCAAAGCATGTTTAAACTTCAGTGGAATTCTGAGAACAATGTAAGCGTTCCGAAGCATTTTTAAATTTCACCGGAATTCCGAGAACAATGGAAGAGTTCCGAAGCATTTTTAAACGTCAGCGGAATTCCGAGAACAATGGAAGAGTTCCGAAGCATTTTTAAACGTCAGCGGAATTCCGAGAACAATGGAAGAGTTCTGAAGGCTTTTTAAATGTCAGCGGAATTCCGAGAACACTAGAAGATTTCCGAAGCAATTTTAAATGTCAGCGGAATTCTGAGAACAATGGAAGCGTTCCGAAGCATTTTTAAACTTCAGCGGAATTTGGAGAACAATGGAAGAGTTCCGAAGCATTTTTAAAAGTCTTCGGAATTCCGAGAACAATGGAAGAGTTGTGAAGCATTTTTAAACGTCAGCGGAATTCCGAGAACAATGGAAGAGTTCCAAAGCAATTTTAAACGTCAGCGGAATTGCGAGAAGAATGGAAGAGTTCGGAAGCATTTTTAAACATCAGCGGAATGCCGAGAACAATGGAAGAGTTCCGAAGCATTTTTATATGTCAGCGGAATTCCGAGAACAATGGAAGAGTCCGAAGCATTTTTAAACTTCAGCGGAATTACGACAATGGAAGAGATCCAAAGCATTTTTAAACATCAGCAGAATTCCGAGAACAATGGAAGAGTTCTGAAGCCTTTTTAAATGTCAACCGAATTCCGAGAACAATGGAAGAGTTCCGAAGCATTTTTAAACTTCAGCAGAATTCCGAGAACAATGGAAGAGTTCCGAAGCATTCTTAAACTTCAGCGGAATTCCGAGAACAATGGAAGAGTTCCGAAGCATTTTTAAATATCAGCGGAATTCCGAGAACAATGGAAGAGTTCCGAAGCATTTTTAAATATCAGCGGAATTCCGAGAACAATAGAAGAGTTGTGAAGCATTTTTAAGCGTCAGCGGAATTCCGAGAACAATGGAAGAGTTCCGAAGCATTTTTAAACTTCAGCAGAATTCTGAGAACAATGGAAGAGTTCCGAAGCATTCTTAAACTTCAGCGGAATTCCGAGAACAATGTAAGAGTTTTGAAGCAATTTTAAGCGTCAGCGGAATTCCGAGAACAATGGAAGAGTTCCGAAGCATTTTTAAGCGTCAGCTGAATTCCGAGAACAATGGAAGAGTTCCGAAGCATTTTTAAAAGTCAGCGGAATTCCGAGAACAATGGAAGAGTTCCGAAGCATTTTTAAACTTCAGCAGAATTCCTGGAACAATGGAAGAGTTCCGAAGCATTTTTAAACTTCAGCGGAATTTGGAGAACAATCAAAGAGTTCCAAAGCATTTTTAAAAGTCAGCGGAATTCCGAGAACAATGGAAGAGTTGTGAAGCATTTTTAAACGTCAGCGGAATTCCGAGAACAATGGAAGAGTTCTGAAGCATTTTTAAATGTCAGCGGAATTTTGAGAACAATGGAAGAGTTCCGAAGCATTTTTAAATGTCAGCGGAATTCTGAGAACAATGAAAGAGTTCCAAAGCATTTTTAAACTTCAGCGGAATTCCGAGAACAATGGAAGAGTTCTGAAGCCTTTTTAAATGTCAGCGGAATTCCGAGAACAATGGAAGAGTTCCGAAGCATTTTTAAACTTCAGCAGAATTCCGAGAACAATGGAATAGTTGCGAAGCATTCTTAAACTTCAGCGGTATTCCGAGAACAATGGAAGAATTCCGAAGCATTTTTAAATGTCAGCGGAATTCCGAGAACAATGGAAGAGTTCCGAAGCATTCTTAAACTTCCGCGGAATTCCGAGAACAATGGAAGAGTTCCGAAGCATTTTTAAAAGTCAGTGGAATTCCGAGAACAATAGAAGAGTTGTGAAGCATTTTTAAGCGTCAGCAGAATTCCGAGAACAATGGAAGAGTTCCGAAGCATTTTTAAACTTCAGCAGAATTCCGAGAACAGTGGAAGAGTTCCGAAGCATTCTTAAACTTCAGCAGAATTCCGAGAACAATGGAATAGTTGCGAAGCATTCTTAAACTTCAGCGGAATTCCGAGAACAATGGAAGAATTCCGAAGCATTTTTAAATGTCAGCGGAATTCCGAGAACAATAGAAGAGTTGTGAAGCATTTTTAAGCGTCAGCGGAATTCCGAGAACAATGGAAGAGATCCGAAGCATTTTTAAACGTCAGCGGAATTTCGAGAACAATGGAAGAGTTGTGAAGCATTTTTAAACGTCAGCGGAATTCCGAGAACACTAGAAGATTTCCGAAGCATTTTTAAATGTCAGCGGAATTCTGAGAACAATGGAAGCGTTCCCAAGCATTTTTAAACTTCAGCGGAATTTGGAGAACAATGGAAGAGTTCCGAAGCATTTTTAAAAGTCAGCGGAATTCCGAGAACAATGGAAGAGTTGTGAAGCATTTTTAAACGTCAGCGGAATTCCGAGAACATTGGAAGAGTTCCGAAGCAATTTTAAACGTCAGCGGAATTCCGAGAACAATGGAAGAGTTCTGAACCATTTCTAAATGTCAGCGGAATTCCGAGAACAATGGAAGCGTTCCGAAGCATTTTTAAATGTCAGCGGAATTTTGAGAACAATGGAAGAGTTCCGAAGCATTTTTAAACTTCATCAGAATTCCGAGAACAATGGAAGAGTTCCGAATCATTTTTAAAAGCCAGCGGAATACCGAGAACAATGGAAGAGTTGTGAAGCATTTTTAAACGTCAGCAAAATTCCAGAACAATGGAAGAGTTCAGAAGCATTTTTAAATGTCAGCGGAATTCCAAGAACAATGGAAAAGTTCCGAAGCATTTTTAAATGTCAGCAGAATTCCGAGAACAATGGAAGAGTTCCAAAGCATTTTTAAATGTCAGCGGAATTCTGAAAACAATGGAAGAGTTTCGAAACATTTTTAAACTTCAGCAGAATTCCGAGAACAATGGAAGAGTTCCGAAGCATTCTTAAACTTCCGCGGAATTCCGAGAACAATGGAAGAGTTCCGAAGCATTTTTAAAAGTCAGTGGAATTCCGAGAACAATAGAAGAGTTGTGAAGCATTTTTAAGCGTCAGCAGAATTCCGAGAACAATGGAAGAGTTCCGAAGCATTTTTAAACTTCAGCAGAATTCCGAGAACAGTGGAAGAGTTCCGAAGCATTCTTAAACTTCAGCGGAATTCCGAGAACAATGGACGAATTCCGAAGCATTTTTAAAAGTCAGCGGAATTCCGAGAACAATAGAAGAGTTGTGAAGCAATTTTAAGCGTCAGCGGAATCCCGAGAACAATGGAAGAATTCCGAAGCAATTTTAAATGTCAGCGGAATTGCGAGAAGAATGGAAGAGTTCGGAAGCATTTTTAAACATCAGCGGAATGCCGAGAACAATGGAAGAGTTCCGAAGCATTTTTATATGTCAGCGGAATTCCGAGAACAATGGAAGAGTTCAGAAGAATTTTTAAAAGTCAGCTGAATACCGAGAACAATGGAAGAGTTCCGAAGCATTTTTAATCTTCAGCAGAATTCTGAGAACAATGGAAGAGTTCCGAAGCATTCTTAAACTTCAGCGGTATTCCGAGAACAATGGAAGAGTTTCGAAGCATTTTTAAAAGTCAGCGGAATTCCGAGAACAATAGGAGAGTTGTGAAGCAATTTTAAGCGTCAGCGGAATTCCGAGAACAATGGAGGAGTTCCGAAGCATTTTTAAACGTCAGCGGAATTCCGAGAACAATGGAAGAGTTCTGAAGCATTTTTAAAAGTCAGCGGAATTCTGAGAACAATAGAAGAGTTGTGAAGCATTTTTAAGCGTCAGCGGAATTCCGAGAACAATGGAAGAATTCCGAAGCATTTTTAAACTTCAAAACTTCAGCGGAATTCCGAGAACAATGGAAGAGTTCCGAAGCATTTTTAAAAGTCAGCGGAATTCCGAGAACAATGGAAGGGTACCAAAGCATGTTTAAACTTCAGTGGAATTCTGAGAACAATGTAAGCGTTCCAAAGCATTTTTAAATTTCACCGAAATTCCGAGAACAATGGAAGAGTTCCGATGCATTTTTAAACGTCAGCGGAATTCCGAGAACAATGGAAGAGTTCCGAAGCATTTTTAAACGTCAGCGGAATTCCATGAACAATGGAAGAGTTCTGAAGGCTTTTTAAATGTCAGCGGAATTCCGAGAACACTAGAAGATTTCTGAAGCATTTTTAAATGTCAGCGGAATTCTGAGAACAATGGAAGCGTTCCGAAGCATTTTTAAACTTCAGCGGAATTTGGAGAACAATGGAAGAGTTCCGAAGCATTTTTAAAAGTCAGCGGAATTCCGAGAACAATGGAAGAGTTGTGAAGCATTTTTAAACGTCAGCGGAATTCCGAGAACAATGGAAGAGTTCCGAAGCAATTTTAAACGTCAGCGGAATTGCGAGAAGAATGGAAGAGTTCGGAAGCATTTTTAAACATCAGCGGAATGCCGAGAACAATGGAAGAGTTCCGAAGCATTTTTAAACATCAGCAGAATTCCGAGAACAATGGAAGAGTTCTGAAGCCTTTTTAAATGTCAGCCGAATTCCGAGAACAATGGAAGAGTTCCGAAGCATTTTTAAACTTCAGCAAAATTCCGAGAACAATGGAAGAGTTCCGAAGCATTCTTAAACTTCAGCGGAATTCCGAGAACAATGGAAGAGTTCCGAAGCATTTTTAAATATCAGCGGAATTCTGAGAACAATAGAAGAGTTGTGAAGCATTTTTAAGCGTCAGCGGAATTCCGAGAACAATGGAAGAGTTCCGAAGCAATTTTAAACGTCAGCGGAATTGCGAGAAGAATGGAAGAGTTCGGAAGCATTTTTAAACATCAGCGGAATGCCGAGAACAATGGAAGAGTTCCGAAGCATTTTTATATGTCAGCGGAATTCCGAGAACAATGGAAGAGTCCGAAGCATTTTTAAACTTCAGCAGAATTCCGAGAACAATGGAAGAGTTCCGAAGCATTCTTAAACTTCAGTGGAATTCCGAGAACAATGGAAGAGTTCCGAAGCATTTTTAAATATCAGCGGAATTCCGAGAACAATAGAAGAGTTGTGAAGCATTTTTAAGCGTCAGCGGAATTCCGAGAACAATGGAAGAGTTCCGAAGCATTTTTAAACTTCAGCAGAATTCTGAGAACAATGGAAGAGTTCCGAAGCATTCTTAAACTTCAGCAGAATTCCGAGAACAATGGAAGAGTTCCGAAGCATTCTTAAACTTCAGCGGTATTCCGAGAACAATGGAAGAGTTTCGAAGCATTTTTAAAAGTCAGCGGAATTCCGAGAACAATAGGAGAGTTGTGAAGCAATTTTAAGCGTCAGCGGAATCCCGAGAACAATGGAAGAATTCCGAAGCAATTTTAAATGTCAGCGGAATTGCGAGAAGAATGGAAGAGTTCGGAAGCATTTTTAAACATCAGCGGAATGCCGAGAACAATGGAAGAGTTCCGAAGCATTTTTATATGTCAGCGGAATTCCGAGAACAATGGAAGAGTTCAGAAGAATTTTTAAAAGTCAGCTGAATACCGAGAACAATGGAAGAGTTCCGAAGCATTTTTAATCTTCAGCAGAATTCTGAGAACAATGGAAGAGTTCCGAAGCATTCTTAAACTTCAGCGGTATTCCGAGAACAATGGAAGAGTTTCGAAGCATTTTTAAAAGTCAGCGGAATTCCGAGAACAATAGGAGAGTTGTGAAGCAATTTTAAGCGTCAGCGGAATTCCGAGAACAATGGAGGAGTTCCGAAGCATTTTTAAACGTCAGCGGAATTCCGAGAACAATGGAAGAGTTCTGAAGCATTTTTAAAAGTCAGCGGAATTCTGAGAACAATAGAAGAGTTGTGAAGCATTTTTAAGCGTCAGCGGAATTCCGAGAACAATGGAAGAATTCCGAAGCATTTTTAAACTTCAAAACTTCAGCGGAATTCCGAGAACAATGGAAGAGTTCCGAAGCATTTTTAAAAGTCAGCGGAATTCCGAGAACAATGGAAGGGTACCAAAGCATGTTTAAACTTCAGTGGAATTCTGAGAACAATGTAAGCGTTCCAAAGCATTTTTAAATTTCACCGGAATTCCGAGAACAATGGAAGAGTTCCGATGCATTTTTAAACGTCAGCGGAATTCCGAGAACAATGGAAGAGTTCCGAAGCATTTTTAAACGTCAGCGGAATTCCATGAACAATGGAAGAGTTCTGAAGGCTTTTTAAATGTCAGCGGAATTCCGAGAACACTAGAAGATTTCTGAAGCATTTTTAAATGTCAGCGGAATTCTGAGAACAATGGAAGCGTTCCGAAGCATTTTTAAACTTCAGCGGAATTTGGAGAACAATGGAAGAGTTCCGAAGCATTTTTAAAAGTCAGCGGAATTCCGAGAACAATGGAAGAGTTGTGAAGCATTTTTAAACGTCAGCGGAATTCCGAGAACAATGGAAGAGTTCCGAAGCAATTTTAAACGTCAGCGGAATTGCGAGAAGAATGGAAGAGTTCGGAAGCATTTTTAAACATCAGCGGAATGCCGAGAACAATGGAAGAGTTCCGAAGCATTTTTAAACATCAGCAGAATTCCGAGAACAATGGAAGAGTTCTGAAGCCTTTTTAAATGTCAGCCGAATTCCGAGAACAATGGAAGAGTTCCGAAGCATTTTTAAACTTCAGCAAAATTTCGAGAACAATGGAAGAGTTCCGAAGCATTCTTAAACTTCAGCGGAATTCCGAGAACAATGGAAGAGTTCCGAAGCATTTTTAAATATCAGCGGAATTCTGAGAACAATAGAAGAGTTGTGAAGCATTTTTAAGCGTCAGCGGAATTCCGAGAACAATGGAAGAGTTCCGAAGCAATTTTAAACGTCAGCGGAATTGCGAGAAGAATGGAAGAGTTCGGAAGCATTTTTAAACATCAGCGGAATGCCGAGAACAATGGAAGAGTTCCGAAGCATTTTTATATGTCAGCGGAATTCCGAGAACAATGGAAGAGTCCGAAGCATTTTTAAACTTCAGCAGAATTCCGAGAACAATGGAAGAGTTCCGAAGCATTCTTAAACTTCAGTGGAATTCCGAGAACAATGGAAGAGTTCCGAAGCATTTTTAAATATCAGCGGAATTCCGAGAACAATAGAAGAGTTGTGAAGCATTTTTAAGCGTCAGCGGAATTCCGAGAACAATGGAAGAGTTCCGAAGCATTTTTAAACTTCAGCAGAATTCTGAGAACAATGGAAGAGTTCCGAAGCATTCTTAAACTTCAGCAGAATTCCGAGAACAATGGAAGAGTTCCGAAGCATTCTTAAACTTCAGCGGTATTCCGAGAACAATGGAAGAGTTTCGAAGCATTTTTAAAAGTCAGCGGAATTCCGAGAACAATAGGAGAGTTGTGAAGCAATTTTAAGCGTCAGCGGAATCCCGAGAACAATGGAAGAATTCCGAAGCAATTTTAAATGTCAGCGGAATTGCGAGAAGAATGGAAGAGTTCGGAAGCATTTTTAAACATCAGCGGAATGCCGAGAACAATGGAAGAGTTCCGAAGCATTTTTATATGTCAGCGGAATTCCGAGAACAATGGAAGAGTTCAGAAGAATTTTTAAAAGTCAGCTGAATACCGAGAACAATGGAAGAGTTCCGAAGCATTTTTAATCTTCAGCAGAATTCTGAGAACAATGGAAGAGTTCCGAAGCATTCTTAAACTTCAGCGGTATTCCGAGAACAATGGAAGAGTTTCGAAGCATTTTTAAAAGTCAGCGGAATTCCGAGAACAATAGGAGAGTTGTGAAGCAATTTTAAGCGTCAGCGGAATTCCGAGAACAATGGAGGAGTTCCGAAGCATTTTTAAACGTCAGCGGAATTCCGAGAACAATGGAAGAGTTCTGAAGCATTTTTAAAAGTCAGCGGAATTCTGAGAACAATAGAAGAGTTGTGAAGCATTTTTAAGCGTCAGCGGAATTCCGAGAACAATGGAAGAATTCCGAAGCATTTTTAAACTTCAAAACTTCAGCGGAATTCCGAGAACAATGGAAGAGTTCCGAAGCATTTTTAAAAGTCAGCGGAATTCCGAGAACAATGGAAGGGTACCAAAGCATGTTTAAACTTCAGTGGAATTCTGAGAACAATGTAAGCGTTCCAAAGCATTTTTAAATTTCACCGGAATTCCGAGAACAATGGAAGAGTTCCGATGCATTTTTAAACGTCAGCGGAATTCCGAGAACAATGGAAGAGTTCCGAAGCATTTTTAAACGTCAGCGGAATTCCATGAACAATGGAAGAGTTCTGAAGGATTTTTAAATGTCAGCGGAATTCCGAGAACACTAGAAGATTTCTGAAGCATTTTTAAATGTCAGCGGAATTCTGAGAACAATGGAAGCGTTCCGAAGCATTTTTAAACTTCAGCGGAATTTGGAGAACAATGGAAGAGTTCCGAAGCATTTTTAAAAGTCAGCGGAATTCCGAGAACAATGGAAGAGTTGTGAAGCATTTTTAAACGTCAGCGGAATTCCGAGAACAATGGAAGAGTTCCGAAGCAATTTTAAACGTCAGCGGAATTGCGAGAAGAATGGAAGAGTTCGGAAGCAATTTTAAGCGTCAGCAGAATTCCGAGAACAATGGAAGAGTTCCGAAGCATTTTTAAACGTCAACGGAATTCCGAGAACAATGGGAGAGTTCTGAAGCATTTTTAAAAGTCAGCGGAATTCTGAGAACAATAGAAGAGTTGTGAAGCATTTTTAAGCGTCAGCGGAATTCCGAGAACAATGGAAGAATTCCGAAGAATTTTTAAACTTCAAAACTTCAGCAGAATTCCGAGAACAATGGAAGAGTTCCGAAGCATTCTTAAACTTCAGCGGAATTCCGAGAACAATGGAAGAGTTTCGAAGCATTTTTAAAAGTCAGCGGAATTCCGAGAACAATGGAAGAGTTCCGAAGCATTTTTAAACTTCAGCAGACTTCCGAGAACAATGGAAGAGTTCCGAAGCATTCTTAAACTTCCGCGGAATTCCGAGAACAATGGAAGAGTTCCGAAGCATTTTTAAAAGTCAGCGGAATTCCGAGAACAATAGAAGAGTTGTGAAGCATTTTTAAGCGTCAGCGGAATTCCGAGAACAATGGAAGAGTTCCGAAGCATTTTTAAACTTCAGCAGAATTCCGAGAACAATGGAAGAGTTCCGAAGCATTCTTAAACTTCAGCGGAATTCCGAGAACATTGGACGAATTCCGAAGCATTTTTAAAAGTCAGCGGAATTCCGAGAACAATAGAAGAGGTGTGAAGCAATTTTAAGCGTCAGCGGAATTCCGAGAACAATGGAAGAATTCCGAAGCATTTTTAAATGTCAGCGGAATTGCGAGAAGAATGGAAGAGTTCGGAAGCATTTTTAAACATCAGCGGAATGCCGAGAACAATGGAAGAGTTCCGAAGCATTTTTATATGTCAGCGGAATTCCGAGAACAATGGAAGAGTTCAGAAGCATTTTTAAAAGTCAGCCGAATACCGAGAACAATGGAAGAGTTCCGAAGCATTTTTAAACTTCAGCAGAATTCTGAGAACAATGGAAGAGTTCCGAAGCATTCTTAAACTTCAGCGGTATTCCGAGAACAATGGAAGAGTTTCGAAGCATTTTTAAAAGTCAGCGGAATTCCGAGAACAATAGGAGAGTTGTGAAGCAATTTTAAGCGTCAGCGGAATTCCGAGAACAATGGAGGAGTTCCGAAGCATTTTTAAACGTCAGCGGAATTCGGAGAACAATGGAAGAGTTCTGAAGCATTTTTAAAAGTCAGCGGAATTCTGAGAACAATAGAAGAGTTGTGAAGCATTTTTAAGCGTCAGCGGAATTCCGAGAACAATGGAAGAATTCCGAAGCATTTTTAAACTTCAAAACTTCAGCGGAATTCCGAGAACAATGGAAGAGTTCCGAAGCATTTTTAAAAGTCAGCGGAATTCCGAGAACAATGGAAGATTTCCGAAGCATTTTTAAAAGTCAGCAGAATTCCGAGAACAATAGAAGGGTACCAAAGCATGTTTAAACTTCAGTGGAATTCTGAGAACAATGTAAGCGTTCCGAAGCATTTTTAAATTTCACCGGAATTCCGAGAACAATGGAAGAGTTCCGAAGCATTTTTAAACGTCAGCGGAATTCTGAGAACAATGGAAGAGTTCCGAAGCATTCTTAAACTTCAGCGGAATTCCGAGAACAATGTAAGAGTTTTGAAGCAATTTTAAGCGTCAGCGGAATTCCGAGAACAATGGAAGAGTTCCGAAGCATTTTTAAGCGTCAGCGGAATTCCGAGAACAATGGAAGAATTCCGAAGCATTCTTAAAGTTCAGCGGAATTCCAAGAACAATGGAAGAGTTCCGAAGCATTTTTAAAAGTCAGCGGAATTCCGAGAACAATGGAAGAGTTCCGAAGCATTTTTAAACTTCAGCAGAATTCCTGGAACAATGGAAGAGTTCCGAAGCATTTTTAAACGTCAGCGGAATTCCGAGAACAATGGAAGAGTTCCGAAGCATTTTTAAACTTCAGCGGAATTTGGAGAACAATCAAAGAGTTCCAAAGCATTTTTAAAAGTCAGCGGAATTCCGAGAACAATGGAAGAGTTGTGAAGCATTTTTAAACGTCAGCGGAATTCCGAGAACAATGGAAGAGTTCTGAAGCATTTTTAAATGTCAGCGGAATTTTGAGAACAATGGAAGAGTTCCGAAGCATTTTTAAATGTCAGCGGAATTCTGAGAACAATGAAAGAGTTCCAAAGCATTTTTAAACTTCAGCGGAATTCCGAGAACAATGGAAGAGTTCTGAAGCCTTTTTAAATGTCAGCGGAATTCCGAGAACAATGGAAGAGTTCCGAAGCATTTTTAAACTTCAGCAGAATTCCGAGAACAATGGAAGAGTTCCAAAGCATTTTTAAATGTCAGCGGAATTCTGAAAACAATGGAAGAGTTCCGAAGCATTTTTAAACTTCAGCAGACTTCCGAGAACAATGGAAGAGTTCCGAAGCATTCTAAAACTTCCGCGGAATTCCGAGAACAATGGAAGAGTTCCGAAGCATTTTTAAAAGTCAGCGGAATTCCGAGAACAATAGAAGAGTTGTGAAGCATTTTTAAGCGTCAGCGGA
Source organism: Phyllobates terribilis (assembly GCF_046119375.1). NCBI lineage: Eukaryota > Metazoa > Chordata > Amphibia > Anura > Dendrobatidae > Phyllobates > Phyllobates terribilis. Next base: position 4,373,159 of record NW_027362788.1, on the reverse strand, counting down.
ATTCCGAGAACAATGGAAGAGTTCCGAAGCATTTTTAAACTTCAGCAGAATTCCGAGAACAATGGAAGAGTTCCGAAGCATTCTTAAACTTCAGCGGAATTCCGAGAACAATGGACGAATTCCGAAGCATTTTTAAAAGTCAGCGGAATTCCGAGAACAATAGAAGAGGTGTGAAGCAATTTTAAGTGTCAGCGGAATTCCGAGAACAATGGAAGAATTCCGAAGCATTTTTAAATGTCAGCGGAATTGCGAGAAGAATGGAAGAGTTCGGAAGCATTTTTAAACATCAGCGGAATGCCGAGAACAATGGAAGAGTTCCGAAGCATTTTTATATGTCAGCGGAATTCCGAGAACAATGGAAGAGTTCAGAAGCATTTTTAAAAGTCAGCCGAATACCGAGAACAATGGAAGAGTTCCGAAGCATTTTTAAACTTCAGCAGAATTCTGATAACAATGGAAGAGTTCCGAAGCATTCTTAAACATCAGCGGAATTCGGAGAACAATGGAAGAGTTCTGAAGCATTTTTAAAAGTCAGCGGAATTCTGAGAACAATAGAAGAGTTGTGAAGCATTTTTAAGCGTCAGCGGAATTCCGAGAACAATGGAAGAATTCCAAAGCATTTTTAAACTTCAAAACTTCAGCGGAATTCCGAGAACAATGGAAGAGTTCCGAAGCATTTTTAAAAGTCAGCGGAATTCCGAGAACAATGGAAGATTTCCGAAGCATTTTTAAAAGTCAGCAGAATTCCGAGAACAATAGAAGGGTACCAAAGCATGTTTACACTTCAGTGGAATTCTGAGAACAATGTAAGCGTTCCGAAGCATTTTTAAATTTCACCGGAATTCCGAGAACAATGGAAGAGTTCCGAAGCATTTTTAAACGTCAGCGGAATTCCGAGAACAATGGAAGAGTTCCGAAGCATTTTTAAACGTCAGCGGAATTCCGAGAACAATGGAAGAGTTCTGAAGGCTTTTTAAATGTCAGCGGAATTCCGAGAACACTAGAAGATTTCCTAAGCAATTTTAAATGTCAGCGGAATTCTGAGAACAATGGAAGCGTTCCGAAGCATTTTTAAACTTCAGCGGAATTTGGAGAACAATGGAAGAGTTCCGAAGCATTTTTAAAAGTCAGCGGAATTCCGAGAACAATGGAAGAGTTGTGAAGCATTTTTAAACGTCAGCGGAATTCCGAGAACAATGGAAGAGTTCCGAAGCAATTTTAAACGTCAGCGGAATTGCGAGAAGAATGGAAGAGTTCCGAAGCATTTTTATATGTCAGCGGAATTCCGAGAACAATGGAAGAGTCCGAAGCATTTTTAAACTTCAGTGGAATTACGACAATGGAAGAGTTCCGAAGCATTTTTAAACTTCAGCAAAATTCCGAGAACAATGGAAGAGTTCCGAAGCATTCTTAAACTTCAGCGGAATTCCGAGAACAATGGAAGAGTTCCGAAGCATTTTTAAACTTCAGCGGAATTTGGAGAACAATCGAAGAGTTCCGAAGCATTTTTAAAAGTCAGCGGAATTCCGAGAACAATGGAAGAGTTGTGAAGCATTTTTAAACGTCAGCGGAATTCCGAGAACAATGGAAGAGTTCCGAAGCATTTTTAAACGTCAGCGGAATTCCGAGAACAATGGAAGAGTTCTGAAGGCTTTCTAAATTTCAGCGGAATTCCGAGAACAATGGAAGCGTTCCGAAGCATTTTTAAATGTCAGCGGAATTTTGAGAACAATGGAAGAGTTCCGAAGCATTTTTAAACTTCATCAGAATTCCGAGAACAATGGAAGAGTTCCAAATCATTTTTAAAAGCCAGCAGAATACCGAGAACAATGGAAGAGTTGTGAAGCATTTTTAAACGTCAGCAAAATTCCAGAACAATGGAAGAGTTCAGAAGCATTTTTAAATGTCAGCGGAATTCCAAGAACAATGGAAAAGTTCCGAAGCATTTTTAAATGTCAGCAGAATTCCGAGAACAATGGAAGAGTTCCAAAGCATTTTTAAATGTCAGCGGAATTCTGAAAACAATGGAAGAGTTCCGAAGCATTTTTAAACATCAGCAGACTTCCGAGAACAATGGAAGAGTTCCGAAGCATTCTTAAACTTCCGCGGAATTCCGAGAACAATGGAAGAGTTCCGAAGCATTTTTAAACGTCAGCGGAATTCCGAGAACAATGGAAGAGTTCCGAAGCATTTTTAAACGTCAGCGGAATTCCGAGAACAATGGAAGAGTTCCGAAGCATTTTTAAACGTCACCGGAATTCCGAGAACAATGGAAGAGTTCTGAAGGCTTTTTAAATGTCAGCGGAATTCCGAGAACACTAGAAGATTTCCGAAGCATTTTTAAATGTCAGCGGAATTCTGAGAACAATGGAAGCGTTCCGAAGCATTTTTAAACTTCAGCGGAATTTGGAGAACATTGGAAGAGTTCCGAAGCATTTTTAAAAGTCAGCGGAATTCCGAGAACAATGGAAGAGTTGTGAAGCATTTTTAAACGTCAGCGGAATTCCGAGAAGAATGGAAGAGTTCCGAAGCAATTTTAAACGTCAGCGGAATTCCGAGAACAATGGAAGAGTTCTGAACCATTTCTAAATGTCAGCGGAATTCCGAGAACAATGGAAGCGTTCCGAAGCATTTTTAAATGTCAGCGGAATTTTGAGAACAATGGAAGAGTTCCGAAGCATTCTTAAACTTCAGCGGTATTCCGAGAACAATGGAAGAGTTTCGAAGCATTTTTAAAAGTCAGCGGAATTCCGAGAACAATAGAAGAGTTGTGAAGCAATTTTAAGCGTCAGCGGAATTCCGAGAACAATGGAGGAGTTCCGAAGCATTTTTAAACGTCAGCGGAATTCCGAGAACAATGGAAGAGTTCTGAAGGCTTTCTAAATGTCAGCGGAATTCCGAGAACAATGGAAGCGTTCCGAAGCATTTTTAAATGTCAGCGGAATTTTGAGAACAATGGAAGAGTTCCGAAGCATTTTTAAACTTCATCAGAATTCCGAGAACAATGGAAGAGTTCCAAATCATTTTTAAAAGCCAGCAGAATACCGAGAACAATGGAAGAGTTGTGAAGCATTTTTAAACGTCAGCAAAATTCCAGAACAATGGAAGAGTTCAGAAGCATTTTTAAATGTCAGCGGAATTCCAAGAACAATGGAAAAGTTCCGAAGCATTTTTAAATGTCAGCAGAATTCCGAGAACAATGGAAGAGTTCCAAAGCATTTTTAAATGTCAGCGGAATTCTGAAAACAATGGAAGAGTTCCGAAGCATTTTTAAACTTCAGCAGACTTCCGAGAACAATGGAAGAGTTCCGAAGCATTCTTAAACTTCCGCGGAATTCCGAGAACAATGGAAGAGTACCGAAGCATTTTTAAACGTCAGCGGAATTCCGAGAACAATGGAAGAGTTCCGAAGCATTTTTAAACGTCAGCGGAATTCCGAGAACAATGGAAGAGTTCCGAAGCATTTTTAAACGTCAGCGGAATTCCGAGAACAATGGAAGAGTTCTGAAGGCTTTTTAAATGTCAGCGGAATTCCGAGAACACTAGAAGATTTCCGAAGCATTTTTAAATGTCAGCGGAATTCTGAGAACAATGGAAGCGTTCCGAAGCATTTTTAAACTTCAGCGGAATTTGGAGAACAATGGAAGAGTTCCGAAGCATTTTTAAAAGTCAGCGGAATTCCGAGAACAATGGAAGAGTTGTGAAGCATTTTTAAACGTCAGCGGAATTCCGAGAAGAATGGAAGAGTTCCGATGCAATTTTAAACGTCAGCGGAATTCCGAGAACAATGGAAGAGTTCCGAATCATTTTTAAAAGCCAGCGGAATACCGAGAACAATGGAAGAGTTGTGAAGCATTTTTAAACGTCAGCAAAATTCCAGAACAATGGAAGAGTTCAGAAGCATTTTTAAATGTCAGCGGAATTCCAAGAACAATGGAAAAGTTCCGAAGCATTTTTAAATGTCAGCAGAATTCCGAGAACAATGGAAGAGTTCCAAAGCATTTTTAAATGTCAGCAGAATTCTGAAAACAATGGAAGAGTTCCAAAACATTTTTAAACTTCAGCAGAATTCCGAGAACAATGGAAGAGTTCCGAAGCATTCTTAAACTTCCGCGGAATTCCGAGAACAATGGAAGAGTTCCGAAGCATTTTTAAAAGTCAGCGGAATTCCGAGAACAATAGAAGAGTTGTGAAGCATTTTTAAGCGTCAGCGGAATTCCGAGAACAATGGAAGAGTTCCGAAGCATTTTTAAACTTCAGCAGAATTCCGAGAACAATGGAAGAGTTCCAAAGCATTCTTAAACTTCAGCGGAATTCCGAGAACAATGGACGAATTCCGAAGCATTTTTAAAAGTCAGCGGAATTCCGAGAACAATAGAAGAGGTGTGAAGCAATTTTAAGCGTCAGCGGAATTCCGAGAACAATGGAAGAATTCCGAAGCATTTTTAAATGTCAGCGGAATTTCGAGAAGAATGGAAGAGTTCGGAAGCATTTTTAAACATCAGCGGAATGCCGAGAACAATGGAAGAGTTCCGAAGCATTTTTATATGTCAGCGGAATTCCGAGAACAATGGAAGAGTTCAGAAGCATTTTTAAAAGTCAGCCGAATACCGAGAACAATGGAAGAGTTCAGAAGCATTTTTAAACTTCAGCAGAATTCTGAGAACAATGGAAGAGTTCCGAAGCATTCTTAAACTTCAGCGGTATTCCGAGAACAATGGAAGAGTTTCGAAGCATTTTTAAAAGTCAGCGGAATTCCAAGAACAATAGGAGAGTTGTGAAGCAATTTTAAGCGTCAGCGGAATTCCGAGAACAATGGAGGAGTTCCGAAGCATTTTTAAACGTCAGCGGAATTCGGAGAACAATGGAAGAGTTCTGAAGCATTTTTAAAAGTCAGCGGAATTCTGAGAACAATAGAAGAGTTGTGAAGCATTTTTAAGCGTCAGCGGAATTCCGAGAACAATGGAAGAATTCCGAAGCATTTTTAAACTTCAAAACTTCAGCGGAATTCCGAGAACAATGGAAGAGTTCCGAAGCATTTTTAAAAGTCAGCGGAATTCCGAGAACAATGGAAGATTTCCGAAGCATTTTTAAAAGTCAGCAGAATTCCGAGAACAATAGAAGGGTACCAAAGCATGTTTAAACTTCAGTGGAATTCTGAGAACAATGTAAGCGTTCCGAAGCATTTTTAAATTTCACCGGAATTCCGAGAACAATGGAAGAGTTCCGAAGCATTTTTAAACGTCAGCGGAATTCCGAGAACAATGGAAGAGTTCCGAAGCATTTTTAAACGTCAGCGGAATTCCGAGAACAATGGAAGAGTTCTGAAGGCTTTCTAAATTTCAGCAGAATTCCGAGAACAATGGAAGCGTTCCGAAGCATTTTTAAATGTCAGCGGAATTTTGAGAACAATGGAAGAGTTCCGAAGCATTTTTAAACTTCATCAGAATTCCGAGAACAATGGAAGAGTTCCAAATCATTTTTAAAAGCCAGCAGAATACCGAGAACAATGGAAGAGTTGTGAAGCATTTTTAAACGTCAGCAAAATTCCAGAACAATGGAAGAGTTCAGAAGCATTTTTAAATGTCATCGGAATTCCACGAACAATGGAAAAGTTCCGAAGCATTTTTAAATGTCAGCAGAAATCCGAGAACAATGGAAGAGTTCCAAAGCATTTTTAAATGTCAGCGGAATTCTGAAAACAATGGAAGAGTTCCGAAGCATTTTTAAACTTCAGCAGACTTCCGAGAACAATGGAAGAGTTCCGAAGCATTCTTAAACTTCCGCGGAATTCCGAGAACAATGGAAGAGTTCCGAAGCATTTTTAAACGTCAGCGGAATTCCGAGAACAATGGAAGAGTTCCGAAGCATTTTTAAACGTCAGCGGAATTCCGAGAACAATGGAAGAGTTCCGAAGCATTTTTAAACGTCAGCGGAATTCCGAGAACAATGGAAGAGTTCTGAAGGCTTTTTAAATGTCAGCGGAATTCCGAGAACACTAGAAGATTTCCGAAGCATTTTTAAATGTCAGCGGAATTCTGAGAACAATGGAAGCGTTCCGAAGCATTTTTAAACTTCAGCGGAATTTGGAGAACAACGGAAGAGTTCCGAAGCATTTTTAAAAGTCAGCGGAATTCCGAGAACAATGGAAGAGTTGTGAAGCATTTTTAAACGTCAGCGGAATTCCGAGAAGAATGGAAGAGTTCCGAAGCAATTTTAAACGTCAGCGGAATTCCGAGAACAATGGAAGAGTTCTGAACCATTTCTAAATGTCAGCGGAATTCCGAGAACAATGGAAGCGTTCCGAAGCATTTTTAAATGTCAGCGGAATTTTGAGAACAATGGAAGAGTTCCGAAGCATTCTTAAACTTCAGCGGTATTCCGAGAACAATGGAAGAGTTTCGAAGCATTTTTAAAAGTCAGCGGAATTCCGAGAACAATAGAAGAGTTGTGAAGCAATTTTAAGCGTCAGCGGAATTCCGAGAACAATGGAGGAGTTCCGAAGCATTTTTAAACGTCAGCGGAATTCCGAGAACAATGGAAGAGTTCTGAAGGCTTTCTAAATGTCAGCGGAATTCCGAGAACAATGGAAGCGTTCCGAAGCATTTTTAAATGTCAGCGGAATTTTGAGAACAATGGAAGAGTTCCGAAGCATTTTTAAACTTGGTCAGAATTCCGAGAACAATGGAAGAGTTCCAAATCATTTTTAAAAGCCAGCAGAATACCGAGAACAATGGAAGAGTTGTGAAGCATTTTTAAACGTCAGCAAAATTCCAGAACAATGGAAGAGTTCAGAAGCATTTTTAAATGTCAGCGGAATTCTGAGAACAATGGAAGCGTTCCGAAGCATTTTTAAACTTCAGCGGAATTTGGAGAACAATGGAAGAGTTCCGAAGCATTTTTAAAAGTCAGCGGAATTCCGAGAACAATGGAAGAGTTGTGAAGCATTTTTAAACGTCAGCGGAATTCCGAGAAGAATGGAAGAGTTCCGATGCAATTTTAAACGTCAGCGGAATTCCGAGAACAATGGAAGAGTTCCGAATCATTTTTAAAAGCCAGCGGAATACCGAGAACAATGGAAGAGTTGTGAAGCATTTTTAAACGTCAGCAAAATTCCAGAACAATGGAAGAGTTCAGAAGCATTTTTAAATGTCAGCGGAATTCCAAGAACAATGGAAAAGTTCCGAAGCATTTTTAAATGTCAGCAGAATTCCGAGAACAATGGAAGAGTTCCAAAGCATTTTTAAATGTCAGCAGAATTCTGAAAACAATGGAAGAGTTCCAAAACATTTTTAAACTTCAGCAGAATTCCGAGAACAATGGAAGAGTTCCGAAGCATTCTTAAACTTCCGCGGAATTCCGAGAACAATGGAAGAGTTCCGAAGCATTTTTAAAAGTCAGCGGAATTCCTAGAACAATAGAAGAGTTGTGAAGCATTTTTAAGCGTCAGCGGAATTCCGAGAACAATGGAAGAGTTCCGAAGCATTTTTAAACTTCAGCAGAATTCCGAGAACAATGGAAGAGTTCCAAAGCATTCTTAAACTTCAGCGGAATTCCGAGAACAATGGACGAATTCCGAAGCATTTTTAAAAGTCAGCGGAATTCCGAGAACAATAGAAGAGGTGTGAAGCAATTTTAAGCGTCAGCGGAATTCCGAGAACAATGGAAGAATTCCGAAGCATTTTTAAATGTCAGCGGAATTGCGAGAAGAATGGAAGAGTTCGGAAGCATTTTTAAACATCAGCGGAATGCCGAGAACAATGGAAGAGTTCCGAAGCATTTTTATATGTCAGCGGAATTCCGAGAACAATGGAAGAGTTCAGAAGCATTTTTAAAAGTCAGCCGAATACCGAGAACAATGGAAGAGTTCAGAAGCATTTTTAAACTTCAGCAGAATTCTGAGAACAATGGAAGAGTTCCGAAGCATTCTTAAACTTCAGCGGTATTCCGAGAACAATGGAAGAGTTTCGAAGCATTTTTAAAAGTCAGCGGAATTCCGAGAACAATAGGAGAGTTGTGAAGCAATTTTAAGCGTCAGCGGAATTCCGAGAACAATGGAGGAGTTCCGAAGCATTTTTAAACGTCAGCGGAATTCGGAGAACAATGGAAGAGTTCTGAAGCATTTTTAAAAGTCAGCGGAATTCTGAGAACAATAGAAGAGTTGTGAAGCATTTTTAAGCGTCAGCGGAATTCCGAGAACAATGGAAGATTTCCGAAGCATTTTTAAAAGTCAGCAGAATTCCGAGAACAATAAAAGGGTACCAAAGCATGTTTAAACTTCAGTGGAATTCTGAGAACAATGTAAGCGTTCCGAAGCATTTTTAAATTTCACCGGAATTCCGAGAACAATGGAAGAGTTCCGAAGCATTTTTAAACGTCAGCGGAATTCCGAGAACAATGGAAGAGTTCCGAAGCATTTTTAAACGTCAGCGGAATTCCGAGAACAATGGAAGAGTTCTGAAGGCTTTTTAAATGTCAGCGGAATTCCGAGAACACTAGAAGATTTCCGAAGCAATTTTAAATGTCAGCGGAATTCTGAGAACAATGGAAGCGTTCCGAAGCATTTTTAAACTTCAGCGGAATTTGGAGAACAATGGAAGAGTTCCGAAGCATTTTTAAAAGTCTGCGGAATTCCGAGAACAATGGAAGAGTTGTGAAGCATTTTTAAACGTCAGCGGAATTCCGAGAACAATGGAAGAGTTCCAAAGCAATTTTAAACGTCAGCGGAATTGCGAGAAGAATGGAAGAGTTCGGAAGCATTTTTAAACATCAGCGGAATGCCGAGAACAATGGAAGAGTTCCGAAGCATTTTTATATGTCAGCGGAATTCCGAGAACAATGGAAGAGTCCGAAGCATTTTTAAACTTCAGCGGAATTACGACAATGGAAGAGATCCAAAGCATTTTTAAACATCAGCAGAATTCCGAGAACAATGGAAGAGTTCTGAAGCCTTTTTAAATGTCAACCGAATTCCGAGAACAATGGAAGAGTTCCGAGGCATTTTTAAACTTCAGCAGAATTCCGAGAACAATGGAAGAGTTCCGAAGCATTCTTAAACTTCAGCGGAATTCCGAGAACAATGGAAGAGTTCCGAAGCATTTTTAAATATCAGCGGAATTCCGAGAACAATGGAAGAGTTCCGAAGCATTTTTAAATATCAGCGGAATTCCGAGAACAATAGAAGAGTTGTGAAGCATTTTTAAGCGTCAGCGGAATTCCGAGAACAATGGAAGAGTTCCGAAGCATTTTTAAACTTCAGCAGAATTCTGAGAACAATGGAAGAGTTCCGAAGCATTCTTAAACTTCAGCGGAATTCCGAGAACAATGTAAGAGTTTTGAAGCAATTTTAAGCGTCAGCGGAATTCCGAGAACAATGGAAGAGTTCCGAAGCATTTTTAAGCGTCAGCGGAATTCCGAGAACAATGGAAGAGTTCCGAAGCATTTTTAAAAGTCAGCGGAATTCCGAGAACAATGGAAGAGTTCCGAAGCATTTTTAAACTTCAGCAGAATTCCTGGAACAATGGAAGAGTTCCGAAGCATTTTTAAACTTCAGCGGAATTTGGAGAACAATCAAAGAGTTCCAAAGCATTTTTAAAAGTCAGCGGAATTCCGAGAACAATGGAAGAGTTGTGAAGCACTTTTAAACGTCAGCGGAATTCCGAGAACAATGGAAGAGTTCTGAAGCATTTTTAAATGTCAGCGGAATTTTGAGAACAATGGAAGAGTTCCGAAGCATTTTTAAATGTCAGCGGAATTCTGAGAACAATGAAAGAGTTCCAAAGCATTTTTAAACTTCAGCGGAATTCCGAGAACAATGGAAGAGTTCTGAAGCCTTTTTAAATGTCAGCGGAATTCCGAGAACAATGGAAGAGTTCCGAAGCATTTTTAAACTTCAGCAGAATTCCGAGAACAATGGAATAGTTGCGAAGCATTCTTAAACTTCAGCGGTATTCCGAGAACAATGGAAGAATTCCGAAGCATTTTTAAATGTCAGCGGAATTCCGAGAACAATGGAAGAGTTCCGAAGCATTCTTAAACTTCCGCGGAATTCCGAGAACAATGGAAGAGTTCCGAAGCATTTTTAAAAGTCAGTGGAATTCCGAGAACAATACAAGAGTTGTGAAGCATTTTTAAGCGTCAGCAGAATTCCGAGAACAATGGAAGAGTTCCGAAGCATTTTTAAACTTCAGCAGAATTCCGAGAACAGTGGAAGAGTTCCGAAGCATTCTTAAACTTCAGCAGAATTCCGAGAACAATGGAATAGTTGCGAAGCATTCTTAAACTTCAGCGGAATTCCGAGAACAATGGAAGAATTCCGAAGCATTTTTAAATGTCAGCGGAATTCCGAGAACAATAGAAGAGTTGTGAAGCATTTTTAAGCGTCAGCGGAATTCCGAGAACAATGGAAGAGATCCGAAGCATTTTTAAACGTCAGCGGAATTTCGAGAACAATGGAAGAGTTGTGAAGCATTTTTAAACGTCAGCGGAATTCCAAGAACACTAGAAGATTTCCGAAGCATTTTTAAATGTCAGCGGAATTCTGAGAACAATGGAAGCGTTCCGAAGCATTTTTAAACTTCAGCGGAATTTGGAGAACAATGGAAGAGTTCCGAAGCATTTTTAAAAGTCAGCGGAATTCCGAGAACAATGGAAGAGTTGTGAAGCATTTTTAAACGTCAGCGGAATTCCGAGAACATTGGAAGAGTTCCGAAGCAATTTTAAACGTCAGCGGAATTCCGAGAACAATGGAAGAGTTCTGAACCATTTCTAAATGTCAGCGGAATTCCGAGAACAATGGAAGCGTTCCGAAGCATTTTTAAATGTCAGCGGAATTTTGAGAACAATGGAAGAGTTCCGAAGCATTTTTAAACTTCATCAGAATTCCGAGAACAATGGAAGAGTTCCGAATTATTTTTAAAAGCCAGCGGAATACCGAGAACAATGGAAGAGTTGTGAAGCATTTTTAAACGTCAGCAAAATTCCAGAACAATGGAAGAGTTCAGAAGCATTTTTAAATGTCAGCGGAATTCCAAGAACAATGGAAAAGTTCCGAAGCATTTTTAAATGTCAGCAGAATTCCGAGAACAATGGAAGAGTTCCAAAGCATTTTTAAATGTCAGCGGAATTCTGAAAACAATGGAAGAGTTTCGAAACATTTTTAAACTTCAGCAGAATTCCGAGAACAATGGAAGAGTTCCGAAGCATTCTTAAACTTCCGCGGAATTCCGAGAACAATGGAAGAGTTCCGAAGCATTTTTAAAAGTCAGTGGAATTCCGAGAACAATAGAAGAGTTGTGAAGCATTTTTAAGCGTCAGCAGAATTCCGAGAACAATGGAAGAGTTCCGAAGCATTTTTAAACTTCAGCAGAATTCCGAGAACAGTGGAAGAGTTCCGAAGCATTCTTAAACTTCAGCGGAATTCCGAGAACAATGGACGAATTCCGAAGCATTTTTAAAAGTCAGCGGAATTCCGAGAACAATAGAAGAGTTGTGAAGCAATTTTAAGCGTCAGCGGAATCCCGAGAACAATGGAAGAATTCCGAAGCAATTTTAAATGTCAGCGGAATTGCGAGAAGAATGGAAGAGTTCGGAAGCATTTTTAAACATCAGCGGAATGCCGAGAACAATGGAAGAGTTCCGAAGCATTTTTATATGTCAGCGGAATTCCGAGAACAATGGAAGAGTTCAGAAGAATTTTTAAAAGTCAGCTGAATACCGAGAACAATGGAAGAGTTCCGAAGCATTTTTAATCTTCAGCAGAATTCTGAGAACAATGGAAGAGTTCCGAAGCATTCTTAAACTTCAGCGGTATTCCGAGAACAATGGAAGAGTTTCGAAGCATTTTTAAAAGTCAGCGGAATTCCGAGAACAATAGGAGAGTTGTTAAGCAATTTTAAGCGTCAGCGGAATTCCGAGAACAATGGAGGAGTTCCGAAGCATTTTTAAATGTCAGCGGAATTCCGAGAACAATGGAAGTGTTCTGAAGCATTTTTAAAAGTCAGCGGAATTCTGAGAACAATAGAAGAGTTGTGAAGCATTTTTAAGCGTCAGCGGAATTCCGAGAACAATGGAAGAATTCCGAAGCATTTTTAAACTTCAAAACTTCAGCGGAATTCCGAGAACAATGGAAGAGTTCCGAAGCATTTTTAAAAGTCAGCGGAATTCCGAGAACAATGGAAGGGTACCAAAGCATGTTTAAACTTCAGTGGAATTCTGAGAACAATGTAAGCGTTCCAAAGCATTTTTAAATTTCACCGGAATTCCGAGAACAATGGAAGAGTTCCGATGCATTTTTAAACGTCAGCGGAATTCCGAGAACAATGGAAGAGTTCCGAAGCATTTTTAAACGTCAGCGGAATTCCATGAACAATGGAAGAGTTCTGAAGGCTTTTTAAATGTCAGCGGAATTCCGAGAACACTAGAAGATTTCTGAAGCATTTTTAAATGTCAGCGGAATTCTGAGAACAATGGAAGCGTTCCGAAGCATTTTTAAACTTCAGCGGAATTTGGAGAACAATGGAAGAGTTCCGAAGCATTTTTAAAAGTCAGCGGAATTCCGAGAACAATGGAAGAGTTGTGAAGCATTTTTAAACGTCAGCGGAATTCCGAGAACAATGGAAGAGTTCCGAAGCAATTTTAAACGTCAGCGGAATTGCGAGAAGAATGGAAGAGTTCGGAAGCATTTTTAAACATCAGCGGAATGCCTAGAACAATGGAAGAGTTCCGAAGCATTTTTAAACATCAGCAGAATTCCGAGAACAATGGAAGAGTTCTGAAGCCTTTTTAAATGTCAGCCGAATTCCGAGAACAATGGAAGAGTTCCGAAGCATTTTTAAACTTCAGCAAAATTCCGAGAACAATGGAAGAGTTCCGAAGCATTCTTAAACTTCAGCGGAATTCCGAGAACAATGGAAGAGTTCCGAAGCATTTTTAAATATCAGCGGAATTCTGAGAACAATAGAAGAGTTGTGAAGCATTTTTAAGCGTCAGCGGAATTCCGAGAACAATGGAAGAGTTCCGAAGCAATTTTAAACGTCAGCGGAATTGCGAGAAGAATGGAAGAGTTCGGAAGCATTTTTAAACATCAGCGGAATGCCGAGAACAATGGAAGAGTTCCGAAGCATTTTTATATGTCAGCGGAATTCCGAGAACAATGGAAGAGTCCGAAGCATTTTTAAACTTCAGCAGAATTCCGAGAACAATGGAAGAGTTCCGAAGCATTCTTAAACTTCAGTGGAATTCCGAGAACAATGGAAGAGTTCCGAAGCATTTTTAAATATCAGCGGAATTCCGAGAACAATAGAAGAGTTGTGAAGCATTTTTAAGCGTCAGCGGAATTCCGAGAACAATGGAAGAGTTCCGAAGCATTTTTAAACTTCAGCAGAATTCTGAGAACAATGGAAGAGTTCCGAAGCATTCTTAAACTTCAGCAGAATTCCGAGAACAATGTAAGAGTTTTGAAGCAATTTTAAGCGTCAGCAGAATTCCGAGAACAATGGAAGAGTTCCGAAGCATTTTTAAACGTCAACGGAATTCCGAGAACAATGGGAGAGTTCTGAAGCATTTTTAAAAGTCAGCGGAATTCTGAGAACAATAGAAGAGTTGTGAAGCATTTTTAAGCGTCAGCGGAATTCCGAGAACAATGGAAGAATTCCGAAGCATTTTTAAACTTCAAAACTTCAGCAGAATTCCGAGAACAATGGAAGAGTTCCGAAGCATTCTTAAACTTCAGCGGAATTCCGAGAACAATGGAAGAGTTTCGAAGCATTTTTAAAAGTCAGCGGAATTCCGAGAACAATGGAAGAGTTCCGAAGCATTTTTAAACTTCAGCAGACTTCCGAGAACAATGGAAGAGTTCCGAAGCATTCTTAAACTTCAGCGGAATTCCGAGAACATTGGACGAATTCCGAAGCATTTTTAAAAGTCAGCGGAATTCCGAGAACAATAGAAGAGGTGTGAAGCAATTTTAAGCGTCAGCGGAATTCCGAGAACAATGGAAGAATTCCGAAGCATTTTTAAATGTCAGCGGAATTGCGAGAAGAATGGAAGAGTTCGGAAGCATTTTTAAACATCAGCGGAATGCCGAGAACAATGGAAGAGTCCCGAAGCATTTTTATATGTCAGCGGAATTCCGAGAACAATGGAAGAGTTCAGAAGCATTTTTAAAAGTCAGCCGAATACCGAGAACAATGGAAGAGTTCCGAAGCATTTTTAAACTTCAGCAGAATTCTGAGAACAATGGAAGAGTTCCGAAGCATTCTTAAACTTCAGCGGTATTCCGAGAACAATGGAAGAGTTTCGAAGCATTTTTAAAAGTCAGCGGAATTCCGAGAACAATAGGAGAGTTGTGAAGCAATTTTAAGCGTCAGCGGAATTCCGAGAACAATGGAGGAGTTCCGAAGCATTTTTAAACGTCAGCGGAATTCGGAGAACAATGGAAGAGTTCTGAAGCATTTTTAAAAGTCAGCGGAATTCTGAGAACAATAGAAGAGTTGTGAAGCATTTTTAAGCGTCAGCGGAATTCCGAGAACAATGGAAGAATTCCGAAGCATTTTTAAACTTCAAAACTTCAGCGGAATTCCGAGAACAATGGAAGAGTTCCGAAGCATTTTTAAAAGTCAGCGGAATTCCGAGAACAATGGAAGATTTCCGAAGCATTTTTAAAAGTCAGCAGAATTCCGAGAACAATAGAAGGGTACCAAAGCATGTTTAAACTTCAGTGGAATTCTGAGAACAATGTAAGCGTTCCGAAGCATTTTTAAATTTCACCGGAATTCCGAGAACAATGGAAGAGTTCCGAAGCATTCTTAAAGTTCAGCGGAATTCCAAGAACAATGGAAGAGTTCCGAAGCATTTTTAAAAGTCAGCGGAATTCCGAGAACAATGGAAGAGTTCCGAAGCATTTTTAAACTTCAGCAGAATTCCTGGAACAATGGAAGAGTTCGAAGCATTTTTAAACGTCAGCGGAATTCCGAGAACAATGGAAGAGTTCCGAAGCATTTTTAAACTTCAGCGGAATTTGGAGAACAATCAAAGAGTTCCAAAGCATTTTTAAAAGTCAGCGGAATTCCGAGAACAATGGAAGAGTTGTGAAGCATTTTTAAACGTCAGCGGAATTCCGAGAACAATGGAAGAGTTCTGA
This sequence comes from Phyllobates terribilis, assembly GCF_046119375.1. Lineage (NCBI taxonomy): Eukaryota > Metazoa > Chordata > Amphibia > Anura > Dendrobatidae > Phyllobates > Phyllobates terribilis. Next base: position 4,358,017 of record NW_027362788.1, on the reverse strand, counting down.
AGCATTTTTAAATGTCAGCGGAATTTTGAGAACAATGGAAGAGTTCCGAAGCATTTTTAAATGTCAGCGGAATTCTGAGAACAATGAAAGAGTTCCAAAGCATTTTTAAACTTCAGCGGAATTCCGAGAACAATGGAAGAGTTCTGAAGCCTTTTTAAATGTCAGCGGAATTCCGAGAACAATGGAAGAGTTCCGAAGCATTTTTAAACTTCAGCAGAATTCCGAGAACAATGGAATAGTTGCGAAGCATTCTTAAACTTCAGCGGAATTCCGAGAACAATGGAAGAATTCCGAAGCATTTTTAAATGTCAGCGGAATTCCGAGAACAATGGAAGAGTTCCGAAGCATTCTTAAACTTCCGCGGAATTCCGAGAACAATGGAAGAGTTCCGAAGCATTTTTAAAAGTCAGTGGAATTCCGAGAACAATAGAAGAGTTGTGAAGCATTTTTAAGCGTAAGCAGAATTCCGAGAACAATGGAAGAGTTCCGAAGCATTTTTAAACTTCAGCAGAATTCCGAGAACAGTGGAAGAGTTCCGAAGCATTCTTAAACTTCAGCAGAATTCCGAGAACAATGGAATAGTTGCGAAGCATTCTTAAACTTCAGCGGAATTCCGAGAACAATGGAAGAATTCCGAAGCATTTTTAAATGTCAGCGGAATTCCGAGAACAATAGAAGAGTTGTGAAGCATTTTTAAGCGTCAGCGGAATTCCGAGAACAATGGAAGAGATCCGAAGCATTTTTAAACGTCAGCGGAATTTCGAGAACAATGGAAGAGTTGTGAAGCATTTTTAAAAGTCAGCGGAATTCCGAGAACAATGGAAGAGTTGTGAAGCATTTTTAAACGTCAGCGGAATTCCGAGAACATTGGAAGAGTTCCGAAGCAATTTTAAACGTCAGCGGAATTACGAGAACAATGGAAGAGTTCTGAACCATTTCTAAATGTCAGCGGAATTCCGAGAACAATGGAAGCGTTCCGAAGCATTTTTAAATGTCAGCGGAATTTTGAGAACAATGGAAGAGTTCCGAAGCATTTTTAAACTTCATCAGAATTCCGAGAACAATGGAAGAGTTCCGAATCATTTTTAAAAGCCAGCGGAATACCGAGAACAATGGAAGAGTTGTGAAGCATTTTTAAACGTCAGCAAAATTCCAGAACAATGGAAGAGTTCAGAAGCATTTTTAAATGTCAGCGGAATTCCAAGAACAATGGAAAATTTCCGAAGCATTTTTAAATGTCAGCAGAATTCCGAGAACAATGGAAGAGTTCCAAAGCATTTTTAAATGTCAGCGGAATTCTGAAAACAATGGAAGAGTTTCGAAACATTTTTAAACTTCAGCAGAATTCCGAGAACAATGGAAGAGTTCCGAAGCATTCTTAAACTTCCGCGGAATTCCGAGAACAATGGAAGAGTTCCGAAGCATTTTTAAAAGTCAGTGGAATTCCGAGAACAATAGAAGAGTTGTGAAGCATTTTTAAGCGTCAGCAGAATTCCGAGAACAATGGAAGAGTTCCGAAGCATTTTTAAACTTCAGCAGAATTCCGAGAACAGTGGAAGAGTTCCGAAGCATTCTTAAACTTCAGCGGAATTCCGAGAACAATGAACGAATTCCGAAGCATTTTTAAAAGTCAGCGGAATTCCGAGAACAATAGAAGAGTTGTGAAGCAATTTTAAGCGTCAGCGGAATCCCGAGAACAATGGAAGAATTCCGAAGCAATTTTAAATGTCAGCGGAATTGCGAGAAGAATGGAAGAGTTCGGAAGCATTTTTAAACATCAGCGGAATGCCGAGAACAATGGAAGAGTTCCGAAGCATTTTTATATGTCAGCGGAATTCCGAGAACAATGGAAGAGTTCAGAAGAATTTTTAAAAGTCAGCTGAATACCGAGAACAATGGAAGAGTTCCGAAGCATTTTTAATCTTCAGCAGAATTCTGAGAACAATGGAAGAGTTCCGAAGCATTCTTAAACTTCAGCGGTATTCCGAGAACAATGGAAGAGTTTCGAAGCATTTTTAAAAGTCAGCGGAATTCCGAGAACAATAGAAGAGTTGTGAAGCATTTTTAAGCGTCAGCGGAATTCCGAGAACAATGGAAGAGTTCCGAAGCATTTTTAAACTTCAGCAGAATTCCGAGAACAATGGAAGAGTTCCGAAGCATTCTTAAACTTCAGCGGAATTCCGAGAACATTGGACGAATTCCGAAGCATTTTTAAAAGTCAGCGGAATTCCGAGAACAATAGAAGAGGTGTGAAGCAATTTTAAGCGTCAGCGGAATTCCGAGAACAATGGAAGAATTCCGAAGCATTTTTAAATGTCAGCGGAATTGCGAGAAGAATGGAAGAGTTCGGAAGCATTTTTAAACATCAGCGGAATGCCGAGAACAATGGAAGAGTTCCGAAGCATTTTTATATGTCAGCGGAATTCCGAGAACAATGGAAGAGTTCAGAAGCATTTTTAAAAGTCAGCCGAATACCGAGAACAATGGAAGAGTTCCGAAGCATTTTTAAACTTCAGCAGAATTCTGAGAACAATGGAAGAGTTCCGAAGCATTCTTAAACTTCAGCGGTATTCCGAGAACAATGGAAGAGTTTCGAAGCATTTTTAAAAGTCAGCGGAATTCCGAGAACAATAGGAGAGTTGTGAAGCAATTTTAAGCGTCAGCGGAATTCCGAGAACAATGGAGGAGTTCCGAAGCATTTTTAAACGTCAGCGGAATTCGGAGAACAATGGAAGAGTTCTGAAGCATTTTTAAAAGTCAGCGGAATTTTGAGAACAATAGAAGAGTTGTGAAGCATTTTTAAGCGTCAGCGGAATTCCGAGAACAATGGAAGAATTCCGAAGCATTTTTAAACTTCAAAACTTCAGCGGAATTCCGAGAACAATGGAAGAGTTCCGAAGCATTTTTAAAAGTCAGCGGAATTCCGAGAACAATGGAAGATTTCCGAAGCATTTTTAAAAGTCAGCAGAATTCCGAGAACAATAGAAGGGTACCAAAGCATGTTTAAACTTCAGTGGAATTCTGAGAACAATGTAAGCGTTCCGAAGCATTTTTAAATTTCACTGGAATTCCGAGAACAATGGAAGAGTTCCGAAGCATTTTTAAACGTCAGCGGAATTCTGAGAACAATGGAAGAGTTCCGAAGCATTCTTAAACTTCAGCGGAATTCCGAGAACAATGTAAGAGTTTTGAAGCAATTTTAAGCGTCAGCGGAATTCCGAGAACAATGGAAGAGTTCCGAAGCATTTTTAAGCGTCAGCGGAATTCCGAAAACAATGGAAGAATTCCGAAGCATTCTTAAAGTTCAGCGGAATTCCAAGAACAATGGAAGAGTTCCGAAGCATTTTTAAAAGTCAGCGGAATTCCGAGAACAATGGAAGAGTTCCGAAGCATTTTTAAACTTCAGCAGAATTCCTGGAACAATGGAAGAGTTCCGAAGCATTTTTAAACGTCAGCGGAATTCCGAGAACAATGGAAGAGTTCCGAAGCATTTTTAAACTTCAGCGGAATTTGGAGAACAATCAAAGAGTTCCAAAGCATTTTTAAAAGTCAGCGGACTTCCGAGAACAATGGAAGAGTTGTGAAGCATTTTTAAACGTCAGCGGAATTCCGAGAACAATGGAAGAGTTCTGAAGCATTTTTAAATGTCAGCGGAATTTTGAGAACAATGGAAGAGTTCCGAAGCATTTTTAAATGTCAGCGGAATTCTGAGAACAATGAAAGAGTTCCAAAGCATTTTTAAACTTCAGCGGAATTCCGAGAACAATGGAAGAGTTCTGAAGCCTTTTTAAATGTCAGCGGAATTCCGAGAACAATGGAAGAGTTCCGAAGCATTTTTAAACTTCAGCAGAATTCCGAGAACAATGGAATAGTTGCGAAGCATTCTTAAACTTCAGCGGAATTCCGAGAACAATGGAAGAATTCCGAAGCATTTTTAAATGTCAGCGGAATTCCGAGAACAATGGAAGAGTTCCGAATCATTCTTAAACTTCCGCGGAATTCCGAGAACAATGGAAGAGTTCTGAAGCATTTTTAAGCGTCAGCAGAATTCCGAGAACAATGGAAGAGTTCCGAAGCATTTTTAAACTTCAGCAGAATTCCGAGAACAGTGGAAGAGTTCCGAAGCATTCTTAAACTTCAGCAGAATTCCGAGAACAATGGAATAGTTGCGAAGCATTCTTAAACTTCAGCGGAATTCCGAGAACAATGGAAGAATTCCGAAGCATTTTTAAATGTCAGCGGAATTCCGAGAACAATAGAAGAGTTGTGAAGCATTTTTAAGCGTCAGCGGAATTCCGAGAACAATGGAAGAGATCCGAAGCATTTTTAAACGTCAGCGGAATTTCGAGAACAATGGAAGAGTTGTGAAGCATTTTTAAACGTCAGCGGAATTCCGAGAACACTAGAAGATTTCCGAAGCATTTTTAAATGTCACCGGAATTCTGAGAACAATGGAAGCGTTCCGAAGCATTTTTAAACTTCAGCGGAATTTGGAGAACAATGGAAGAGTTCCGAAGCATTTTTAAAAGTCAGCGGAATTCCGAGAACAATGGAAGAGTTGTGAAGCATTTTTAAACGTCAGCGGAATTCCGAGAACATTGGAAGAGTTCCGAAGCAATTTTAAACGTCAGCGGAATTACGAGAACAATGGAAGATTTCTGAACCATTTCTAAAGGTCAGCGGAATTCCGAGAACAATGGAAGCGTTCCGAAGCATTTTTAAATGTCAGCGGAATTTTGAGAACAATGGAAGAGTTCCGAAGCATTTTTAAACTTCATCAGAATTCCGAGAACAATGGAAGAGTTCCGAATCATTTTTAAAAGCCAGCGGAATACCGAGAACAATGGAAGAGTTGTGAAGCATTTTTAAACGTCAGCAAAATTCCAGAACAATGGAAGAGTTCAGAAGCATTTTTAAATGTCAGCGGAATTCCAAGAACAATGGAAAATTTCCGAAGCATTTTTAAATGTCAGCAGAATTCCGAGAACAATGGAAGAGTTCCAAAGCATTTTTAAATGTCAGCGGAATTCTGAAAACAATGGAAGAGTTTCGAAACATTTTTAAACTTCAGCAGAATTCCGAGAACAATGGAAGAGTTTCGAAGCATTCTTAAACTTCCGCGGAATTCCGAGAACAATGGAAGAGTTCCGAAGCATTTTTAAAAGTCAGTGGAATTCCGAGAACAATAGAAGAGTTGTGAAGCATTTTTAAGCGTCAGCAGAATTCCGAGAACAATGGAAGAGTTCCGAAGCATTTTTAAACTTCAGCAGAATTCCGAGAACAGTGGAAGAGTTCCGAAGCATTCTTAAACTTCAGCGGAATTCCGAGAACAATGGACGAATTCCGAAGCATTTTTAAAAGTCAGCGGAATTCCGAGAACAATAGAAGAGTTGTGAAGCAATTTTAAGCGTCAGCGGAATCCCGAGAACAATGGAAGAATTCCGAAGCAATTTTAAATGTCAGCGGAATTGCGAGAAGAATGTAAGAGTTCGGAAGCATTTTTAAACATCAGCGGAATGCCGAGAACAATGGAAGAGTTCCGAAGCATTTTTATATGTCAGCGGAATTCCGAGAACAATGGAAGAGTTCAGAAGAATTTTTAAAAGTCAGCTGAATACCGAGAACAATGGAAGAGTTCCGAAGCATTTTTAATCTTCAGCAGAATTCTGAGAACAATGGAAGAGTTCCGATGCATTCTTAAACTTCAGCGGTATTCCGAGAACAATGGAAGAGTTTCGAAGCATTTTTAAAAGTCAGCGGAATTCCGAGAACAATAGGAGAGTTGTGAAGCAATTTTAAGCGTCAGCGGAATTCCGAGAACAATGGAGGAGTTCCGAAGCATTTTTAAACGTCAGCGGAATTCCGAGAACAATGGAAGAGTTCTGAAGCATTTTTAAAAGTCAGCGGTATTCTGAGAACAATAGAAGAGTTGTGAAGCATTTTTAAGCGTCAGCGGAATTCCGAGAACAATGGAAGAATTCCGAAGCATTTTTAAACTTCAAAACTTCAGCGGAATTCCGAGAACAATGGAAGAGTTCCGAAGCATTTTTAAAAGTCAGCGGAATTCCGAGAACAATGGAAGGGTACCAAAGCATGTTTAAACTTCAGTGGAATTCTGAGAACAATGTAAGCGTTCCGAAGCATTTTTAAATTTCACCGGAATTCCGAGAACAATGGAAGAGTTCCGATGCATTTTTAAACGTCAGCGGAATTCCGAGAACAATGGAAGAGTTCCGAAGCATTTTTAAACGTCAGCGGAATTCCATGAACAATGGAAGAGTTCTGAAGGCTTTTTAAATGTCAGCGGAATTCCGAGAACACTAGAAGATTTCTGAAGCATTTTTAAATGTCAGCGGAATTCTGAGAACAATGGAAGCGTTCCGAAGCATTTTTAAACTTCAGCGGAATTTGGAGAACAATGGAAGAGTTCCGAAGCATTTTTAAAAGTCAGCGGAATTCCGAGAACAATGGAAGAGTTGTGAAGCATTTTTAAACGTCAGCGGAATTCCGAGAACAATGGAAGAGTTCCGAAGCAATTTTAAACGTCAGCGGAATTGCGAGAATAATGGAAGAGTTCGGAAGCATTTTTAAACATCAGCGGAATGCCGAGAACAATGGAAGAGTTCCGAAGCATTTTTATATGTCAGCGGAATTCCGAGAACAATGGAAGAGTCCGAAGCATTTTTAAACTTCAGTGGAATTACGACAATGGAAGAGTTCCAAAGCATTTTTAAACATCAGCAGAATTCCGAGAACAATGGAAGAGTTCTGAAGCCTTTTTAAATGTCAGCCGAATTCCGAGAACAATGGAACAGTTCCGAAGCATTTTTAAACTTCAGCAAAATTTCGAGAACAATGGAAGAGTTCCGAAGCATTCTTAAACTTCAGCGGAATTCCGAGAACAATGGAAGAGTTCCGAAGCATTTTTAAAAGTCAGCGGAATTCCGAGAACAATGGAAGGGTACCAAAGCATGTTTAAACTTCAGTGGAATTCTGAGAACAATGTAAGCGTTCCGAAGCATTTTTAAATTTCACCGGAATTCCGAGAACAATGGAAGAGTTCCGATGCATTTTTAAACGTCAGCGGAATTCCGAGAACAATGGAAGAGTTCCGAAGCATTTTTAAACGTCAGCGGAATTCCATGAACAATGGAAGAGTTCTGAAGGCTTTTTAAATGTCAGCGGAATTCCGAGAACACTAGAAGATTTCTGAAGCATTTTTAAATGTCAGCGGAATTCTGAGAACAATGGAAGCGTTCCGAAGCATTTTTAAACTTCAGCGGAATTTGGAGAACAATGGAAGAGTTCCGAAGCATTTTTAAAAGTCAGCGGAATTCCGAGAACAATGGAAGAGTTGTGAAGCATTTTTAAACGTCAGCGGAATTCCGAGAACAATGGAAGAGTTCCGAAGCAATTTTAAACGTCAGCGGAATTGCGAGAAGAATGGAAGAGTTCGGAAGCATTTTTAAACATCAGCGGAATGCCGAGAACAATGGAAGAGTTCCGAAGCATTTTTATATGTCAGCGGAATTCCGAGAACAATGGAAGAGTCCGAAGCATTTTTAAACTTCAGTGGAATTACGACAATGGAAGAGTTCCAAACCATTTTTAAACATCAGCAGAATTCCGAGAACAATGGAAGAGTTCCGAAGCATTTTTAATCTTCAGCAGAATTCTGAGAACAATGGAAGAGTTCCGATGCATTCTTAAACTTCAGCGGTATTCCGAGAACAATGGAAGAGTTTCGAAGCATTTTTAAAAGTCAGCGGAATTCCGAGAACAATAGGAGAGTTGTGAAGCAATTTTAAGCGTCAGCGGAATTCCGAGAACAATGGAGGAGTTCCGAAGCATTTTTAAACGTCAGCGGAATTCCGAGAACAATGGAAGAGTTCTGAAGCATTTTTAAAAGTCAGCGGTATTCTGAGAACAATAGAAGAGTTGTGAAGCATTTTTAAGCGTCAGCGGAATTCCGAGAACAATGGAAGAATTCCGAAGCATTTTTAAACTTCAAAACTTCAGCGGAATTCCGAGAACAATGGAAGAGTTCCGAAGCATTTTTAAAAGTCAGCGGAATTCCGAGAACAATGGAAGGGTACCAAAGCATGTTTAAACTTCAGTGGAATTCTGAGAACAATGTAAGCGTTCCGAAGCATTTTTAAATTTCACCGGAATTCCGAGAACAATGGAAGAGTTCCGATGCATTTTTAAACGTCAGCGGAATTCCGAGAACAATGGAAGAGTTCCGAAGCATTTTTAAACGTCAGCGGAATTCCATGAACAATGGAAGAGTTCTGAAGGCTTTTTAAATGTCAGCGGAATTCCGAGAACACTAGAAGATTTCTGAAGCATTTTTAAATGTCAGCGGAATTCTGAGAACAATGGAAGCGTTCCGAAGCATTTTTAAACTTCAGCGGAATTTGGAGAACAATGGAAGAGTTCCGAAGCATTTTTAAAAGTCAGCGGAATTCCGAGAACAATGGAAGAGTTGTGAAGCATTTTTAAACGTCAGCGGAATTCCGAGAACAATGGAAGAGTTCCGAAGCAATTTTAAACGTCAGCGGAATTGCGAGAATAATGGAAGAGTTCGGAAGCATTTTTAAACATCAGCGGAATGCCGAGAACAATGGAAGAGTTCCGAAGCATTTTTATATGTCAGCGGAATTCCGAGAACAATGGAAGAGTCCGAAGCATTTTTAAACTTCAGTGGAATTACGACAATGGAAGAGTTCCAAAGCATTTTTAAACATCAGCAGAATTCCGAGAACAATGGAAGAGTTCTGAAGCCTTTTTAAATGTCAGCCGAATTCCGAGAACAATGGAACAGTTCCGAAGCATTTTTAAACTTCAGCAAAATTTCGAGAACAATGGAAGAGTTCCGAAGCATTCTTAAACTTCAGCGGAATTCCGAGAACAATGGAAGAGTTCCGAAGCATTTTTAAAAGTCAGCGGAATTCCGAGAACAATGGAAGGGTACCAAAGCATGTTTAAACTTCAGTGGAATTCTGAGAACAATGTAAGCGTTCCGAAGCATTTTTAAATTTCACCGGAATTCCGAGAACAATGGAAGAGTTCCGATGCATTTTTAAACGTCAGCGGAATTCCGAGAACAATGGAAGAGTTCCGAAGCATTTTTAAACGTCAGCGGAATTCCATGAACAATGGAAGAGTTCTGAAGGCTTTTTAAATGTCAGCGGAATTCCGAGAACACTAGAAGATTTCTGAAGCATTTTTAAATGTCAGCGGAATTCTGAGAACAATGGAAGCGTTCCGAAGCATTTTTAAACTTCAGCGGAATTTGGAGAACAATGGAAGAGTTCCGAAGCATTTTTAAAAGTCAGCGGAATTCCGAGAACAATGGAAGAGTTGTGAAGCATTTTTAAACGTCAGCGGAATTCCGAGAACAATGGAAGAGTTCCGAAGCAATTTTAAACGTCAGCGGAATTGCGAGAAGAATGGAAGAGTTCGGAAGCATTTTTAAACATCAGCGGAATGCCGAGAACAATGGAAGAGTTCCGAAGCATTTTTATATGTCAGCGGAATTCCGAGAACAATGGAAGAGTCCGAAGCATTTTTAAACTTCAGTGGAATTACGACAATGGAAGAGTTCCAAACCATTTTTAAACATCAGCAGAATTCCGAGAACAATGGAAGAGTTCTGAAGCCTTTTTAAATGTCAGCCGAATTCCGAGAACAATGGAACAGTTCCGAAGCATTTTTAAACTTCAGCAAAATTTCGAGAACAATGGAAGAGTTCCGAAGCATTCTTAAACTTCAGCGGAATTCCGAGAACAATGGAAGAGTTCCGAAGCATTTTTAAATATCAGCGGAATTCTGAGAACAATAGAAGAGTTGTGAAGCATTTTTAAGCGTCAGCGGAATTCCGAGAACAATGGAAGAGTTCCGAAGCAATTTTAAACGTCAGCGGAATTGCGAGAAGAATGGAAGAGTTCGGAAGCATATTTAAACATCAGCGGAATGCCGAGAACAATGGAAGAGTTCCGAAGCATTTTTATATGTCAGCAGAATTCCGAGAACAATGGAAGAGTCCGAAGCATTTTTAAACTTCAGCAGAATTCCGAGAACAATGGAAGAGTTCCGAAGCATTCTTAAACTTCAGTGGAATTCCGAGAACAATGGAAGAGTTCCGAAGCATTTTTAAATATCAGCGGAATTCCGAGAACAATAGAAGAGTTGTGAAGCATTTTTAAACGTCAGCGGAATTCCGAGAACAATGGAAGAGTTCCGAAGCATTTTTAAACTTCAGCAGAATTCTGAGAACAATGGAAGAGTTCCGAAGCATTCTTAAACTTCAGCGGAATTCCGAGAACAATGTAAGAGTTTTGAAGCAATTTTAAGCGTCAGCAGAATTCCGAGAACAATGGAAGAGTTCCGAAGCATTTTTAAACGTCAACGGAATTCCGAGAACAATGGGAGAGTTCTGAAGCATTTTTAAAAGTCAGCGGAATTCTGAGAACAATAGAAGAGTTGTGAAGCATTTTTAAGCGTCAGCGGAATTCCGAGAACAATGGAAGAATTCCGAAGCATTTTTAAACTTCAAAACTTCAGCAGAATTCCGAGAACAATGGAAGAGTTCCGAAGCATTCTTAAACTTCCGCGGAATTCCGAGAACAATGGAAGAGTTCCGAAGCATTTTTAAAAGTCAGCGGAATTCCGAGAACAATAGAAGAGTTGTGAAGCATTTTTAAGCGTCAGCGGAATTCCGAGAACAATGGAAGAGTTCCGAAGCATTTTTAAACTTCAGCAGAATTCCGAGAACAATGGAAGAGTTCCGAAGCATTCTTAAACTTCAGCGGAATTCCGAGAACATTGGACGAATTCCGAAGCATTTTTAAAAGTCAGCGGAATTCCGAGAACAATGGAAGAATTCCGAAGCATTTTTAAATGTCAGCGGAATTGCGAGAAGAATGGAAGAGTTCGGAAGCATTTTTAAACATCAGCGGAATGCCGAGAACAATGGAAGAGTTCCGAAGCATTTTTATATGTCAGCGGAATTCCGAGAACAATGGAAGAGTTCAGAAGCATTTTTAAAAGTCAGCCGAATACCGAGAACAATGGAAGAGTTCCGAAGCATTTTTAAACTTCAGCAGAATTCTGAGAACAATGGAAGAGTTCCGAAGCATTCTTAAACTTCAGCGGTATTCCGAGATCAATGGAAGAGTTTCGAAGCATTTTTAAAAGTCAGCGGAATTCCGAGAACAATAGGAGAGTTGTGAAGCAATTTTAAGCGTCAGCGGAATTCCGAGAACAATGGAGGAGTTCCGAAGCATTTTTAAACGTCAGCGGAATTCGGAGAACAATGGAAGAGTTCTGAAGCATTTTTAAAAGTCAGCGGAATTCTGAGAACAATAGAAGAGTTGTGAAGCATTTTTAAGCGTCAGCGGAATTCCGAGAACAATGGAAGAATTCCGAAGCATTTTTAAACTTCAAAACTTCAGCGGAATTCCGAGAACAATGGAAGAGTTCCGAAGCATTTTTAAAAGTCAGCGGAATTCCGAGAACAATGGAAGATTTCCGAAGCATTTTTAAAAGTCAGCAGAATTCCGAGAACAATAGAAGGGTACCAAAGCATGTTTAAACTTCAGTGGAATTCTGAGAACAATGTAAGCGTTCCGAAGCATTTTTAAATTTCACCGGAATTCCGAGAACAGTGGAAGAGTTCCGAAGCATTTTTAAACGTCAGCGGAATTCCGAGAACAATGGAAGAGTTCCGAAGCATTTTTAAACGTCAGCGGAATTCCGAGAACAATGGAAGAGTTCTGAAGGCTTTTTAAATGTCAGCGGAATTCCGAGAACACTAGAAGATTTCCGAAGCAATTTTAAATGTCAGCGGAATTCTGAGAACAATGGAAGCGTTCCAAAGCATTTTTAAACTTCAGCGGAATTTGGAGAACAATGGAAGAGTTCCGAAGCATTTTTAAAAGTCAGCGGAATTCCGAGAACAATGGAAGAGTTGTGAAGCATTTTTAAACGTCAGCGGAATTCCGAGAACAATGGAAGAGTTCCGAAGCATTTTTAAACTTCAGCAGAATTCTGAGAACAATGGAAGAGTTCCGAAGAATTCTTAAACTTCAGCGGAATTCCGAGAACAATGTAAGAGTTTTGAAGCAATTTTAAGCGTCAGCAGAATTCCGAGAACAATGGAAGAGTTCCGAAGCATTTTTAAAAGTCAGCCGAATACCGAGAACAATGGAAGAGTTCCGAAGCATTTTTAAACTTCAGCAGAATTCTGAGAACAATGGAAGAGTTCCGAAGCATTCTTAAACTTCAGCGGTATTCCGAGAACAATGGAAGAGTTTCGAAGCATTTTTACAAGTCAGCGGAATTCCGAGAACAATAGGAGAGTTGTGAAGCAATTTTAAGCGTCAGCGGAATTCCGAGAACAATGGAGGAGTTCCGAAGCATTTTTAAACGTCAGCAGAATTCGGAGAACAATGGAAGAGTTCTGAAGCATTTTTAAAAGTCAGCGGAATTCTGAGAACAATAGAAGAGTTGTGAAGCATTTTTAAGCGTCAGCGGAATTCCGAGAACAATGGAAGAATTCCGAAGCATTTTTAAACTTCAAAACTTCAGCGGAATTCCGAGAACAATGGAAGAGTTCCGAAGCATTTTTAAAAGTGAGCGGAATTCCGAGAACAATGGAAGATTTCCGAAGCATTTTTAAAAGTCAGCAGAATTCCGAGAACAATAGAAGGGTACCAAAGCATGTTTAAACTTCAGTGGAATTCTGAGAACAATGTAAGCGTTCCGAAACATTTTTAAATTTCACCGGAATTCCGAGAACAATGGAAGAGTTCCGAAGCATTTTTAAACGTCAGCGGAATTCCGAGAACAATGGAAGAGTTCCGAAGCATTTTTAAACGTCAGCGGAATTCCGAGAACAATGGAAGAGTTCTGAAGGCTTTTTAAATGTCAGCGGAATTCCGAGAACACTAGAAGATTTCCGAAGCAATTTTAAATGTCAGCGGAATTCTGAGAACAATGGAAGCGTTCCAAAGCATTTTTAAACTTCAGCGGAATTTGGAGAACAATGGAAGAGTTCCGAAGCATTTTTAAAAGTCAGCGGAATTCCGAGAACAATGGAAGAGTTGTGAAGCATTTTTAAACGTCAGCGGAATTCCGAGAACAATGGAAGAGTTCCGAAGCATGTTTAAACTTCAGCAGAATTCTGAGAACAAAGGAAGAGTTCCGAAGCATTCTTAAACTTCAGCGGAATTCCGAGAACAATGTAAGAGTTTTGAAGCAATTTTAAGCGTCAGCAGAATTCCGAGAACAATGGAAGAGTTCCGAAGCATTTTTAAACGTCAACGGAATTCCGAGAACAATGGGAGAGTTCTGAAGCATTTTTAAAAGTCAGCGGAATTCTGAGAACAATAGAAGAGTTGTGAAGCATTTTTAAGCGTCAGCGGAATTCCGAGAACAATGGAAGAATTCTGAAGCATTTTTAAACTTCAAAACTTCAGCAGAATTCCGAGAACAATGGAAGAGTTCCGAAGCATTCTTAAACTTCAGCGGAATTCCGAGAACAATGGAAGAGTTCCGAAGCATTTTTAAACTTCAGCAGACTTCCGAGAACAATGGAAGAGTTCCGAAGCATTCTTAAACTTCCGCGGAATTCCGAGAACAATGGAAGAGTTCCGAAGCATTTTTAAAAGTCAGCGGAATTCCGAGAACAATAGAAGAGTTGTGAAGCATTTTTAAGCGTCAGCGGAATTCCGAGAACAATGGAAGAGTTCCGAGGCATTTTTAAACTTCAGCAGAATTCCGAGAACAATGGAAGAGTTCCGAAGCATTCTTAAACTTCAGCGGAATTCCGAGAACAATGGACGAATTCCGAAGCATTTTTAAAAGTCAGCGGAATTCCGAGAACAATAGAAGAGGTGTGAAGCAATTTTAAGCGTCAGCGGAATTCCGAGAACAATGGAAGAATTCCGAAGCATTTTTAAATGTCAGCGGAATTGCGAGAAGAATGGAAGAGTTCGGAAGCATTTTTAAACATCAGCGGAATGCCGAGAACAATGGAAGAGTTCCGAAGCATTTTTATATGTCAGCGGAATTCCGAGAACAATGGAAGAGTTCAGAAGCATTTTTAAAAGTCAGCCGAATACCGAGAACAATGGAAGAGTTCCGAAGCATTTTTAAACTTCAGCAGAATTCTGAGAACAATGGAAGAGTTCCGAAGCATTCTTAAACTTCAGCGGTATTCCGAGAACAATGGAAGAGTTTCGAAGCATTTTTAAAAGTCAGCGGAATTCCGAGAACAATAGGAGAGTTGTGAAGCAATTTTAAGCGTCAGCGGAATTCCGAGAACAATGGAGGAGTTCCGAAGCATTTTTAAACGTCAGCGGAATTCGGAGAACAATGGAAGAGTTCTGAAGCATTTTTAAAAGTCAGCGGAATTCTGAGAACAATAGAAGAGTTGTGAAGCATTTTTAAGCGTCAGCGGAATTCCGAGAACAATGGAAGAATTCCGAAGCATTTTTAAACTTCAAAACTTCAGCGGAATTCCGAGAACAATGGAAGAGTTCCGAAGCATTTTTAAAAGTCAGCGGAATTCCGAGAACAATGGAAGATTTCCGAAGCATTTTTAACAGTCAGCAGAATTCCGAGAACAATAGAAGGGTACCAAAGCATGTTTAAACTTCAGTGGAATTCTGAGAACAATGTAAGCGTTCCGAAGCATTTTTAAATTTCACCGGAATTCCGAGAACAATGGAAGAGTTCCGAAGCATTTTTAAACGTCAGCGGAATTCCGAGAACAATGGAAGAATTCCGAAGCATTTTTAAACGTCAGCGGAATTCCGAGAACAATAGAAGAGTTGTGAAGCATTTTTAAGCGTCAGCGGAATTCCGAGAACAATGGAAGAGATCCGAAGCATTTTTAAACGTCAGCGGAATTTCGAGAACAATGGAAGAGTTGTGAAGCATTTTTAAACGTCAGCGGAATTCCGAGAACAATGGAAGAGTTCCGAAGCATTTTTAAACGTTAGCGGAATTCCGAGAACAATGGAAGAGTTGTGAAGCATTTTTAAGCGTCAGCGGAATTCCGAGAACAATGGAAGAGATCCGAAGCATTTTTAAACGTCAGCGGAATTTCGAGAACAATGGAAGAGTTGTGAAGCATTTTTAAACGTCAGCGGAATTCCGAGAACAATGGAAGAGTTCCGAAGCATTTTTAAACGTTAGCGGAATTCCGAGAACAATGGAAGAGTTCTGAAGCCTTTTTAAATGTCAGCGGAATTCCGAGAACAATGGAAGAGTTCCGAAGCATTTTTAAATGTCAGCGGAATTCTGAGAACAATGGAAGAGTTCCGAAGCATTTTTAAACTTCAGCAGAATTCCGAGAACAATGGAAGAGTTCCGAAGCATTTTTAAATGTCAGCGAAATTCTGAGAACAATGGAAGAGTTCCGAAGCATTTTTAAACTTCAGCAGCATTCCGAGAACAATGGAAGAGTTCCGAAGCATACTTAAACTTCAGCGGAATTCCGAGAACAATGGAAGAGTTCTGAAGCATTTTTAAAAGTCAGCGGAATACCGAGAACAATGGAAGAGTTGTGAAGCATTTTTAAACGTCAGCGGAATTCCAGAACAATGGAAGAGTTCCGAAGCATTTTTAAACGTCAGCGGAATTCCGAGAACCATGGAAGAGTTCTGAACCATTTCTAAATGTCAGCGGAATTCCGAGAACAATGGAAGCGTTCCGAAGCATTTTTAAATGTCAGCGGAATTTTGAGAACAATGGAAGAGTTCCGAAGCATTTTTAAACTTCATCAGAATTCCGAGAACAATGGAAGAGTCCCGAATCATTTTTAAAAGCCAGCGGAATACCGAGAACAATGAAAGAGTTGTGAAGCATTTTTACACGTCAGCAAAATTCCAGAACAATGGAAGAGTTCAGAAGCATTTTTAAATGTCAGCGGAATTCCAAGAACAATGGAAAAGTTCCGAAGCATTTTTAAATGTCAGCAGAATTCCGAGAACAATGGAAGAGTTCCAAAGCATTTTTAAATGTCAGCGGAATTCTGAAAACAATGGAAGAGTTCCGAAGCATTTTTAAACTTCAGCCGAATTCCGAGAACAATGGAAGAGTTCCGAAGCATTCTTAAACTTCTGCGGAATTCTGAGAACAATGGAAGAGTTCCGAAGCATTTTTAAACGTCAGCGGAATTCCGAGAAAAATGGAAGAGATCCGAAGCATTTTTAAACGTCAGCGGAATTCCGAGAACAATGGAAGAGTTCTGAAGGCTTTTTAAATGTCAGCGGAATTCCGAGAACACTAGAAGATTTCCAAAGCATTTTTAAATGTCAGCGGAATTCTGAGAACAATGGAAGCGTTCCGAAGCATTTTTAAAAGTCAGCGGAAATCCGAGAACAATGGAAGAGTTGTGAAGCATTTTTAAACGTCAGCGGAATTCCGAGAACAATGGAAGAGTTCCGAAGCAATTTTAAACGTCAGCGGAATTGCGAGAAGAATGGAAGAGTTCGGAAGCATTTTTAAACATCAGCGGAATGCCGAGAACAATGGAAGAGTTCCGAAGCATTTTTATATGTCAGCGGAATTCCGAGAACAATGGAAGAGTCCGAAGCATTTTTAAACTTCAGCAGAATTCCGAGAACAATGGAAGAGTTCCGAAGCATTCTTAAACTTCAGTGGAATTCCGAGAACAATGGAAGAGTTCCGAAGCATTTTTAAATATCAGCGGAATTCCGAGAACAATAGAAGAGTTGTGAAGCATTTTTAAGCGTCAGCGGAATTCCGAGAACAATGGAAGAGTTCCGAAGCATTTTTAAACTTCAGCAGAATTCTGAGAACAATGGAAGAGTTTCGAAACATTTTTAAACTTCAAAACTTCAGCAGAATTCCGAGAACAATGGAAGAGTTCCGAAGCATTCTTAAACTTCAGCGGAATTCCGAGAACAATGGAAGAGTTTCGAAGCATTTTTAAAAGTCAGCGGAATTCCGAGAACAATGGAAGAGTTCCGAAGCATTTTTAAACTTCAGCAGACTTCCGAGAACAATGGAAGAGTTCCGAAGCATTCTTAAACTTCCGCGGAATTCCGAGAACAATGGAAGAGTTCCGAAGCATTTTTAAAAGTCAGCGGAATTCCGAGAACAATAGAAGAGTTGTGAAGCATTTTTAAGCGTCAGCGGAATTCCGAGAACAATGGAAGAGTTCCGAAGCATTTTTAAACTTCAGCAGAATTCCAAGAACAATGGAAGAGTTCCGAAGCATTCTTAAACTTCAGCGGAATTCCGAGAACAATGGACGAATTCCGAAGCATTTTTAAAAGTCAGCGGAATTCCGAGAACAATAGAAGAGGTGTGAAGCAATTTTAAGCGTCAGCGGAATTCCGAGAACAATGGAAGAATTCCGAAGCATTTTTAAATGTCAGCGGAATTGCGAGAAGAATGGAAGAGTTCGGAAGCATTTTTAAACATCAGCGGAATGCCGAGAACAATGGAAGAGTTCCGAAGCATTTTTATATGTCAGCGGAATTCCGAGAACAATGGAAGAGTTCAGAAGCATTTTTAAAAGTCAGCCGAATACCGAGAACAATGGAAGAGTTCCGAAGCATTTTTAAACTTCAGCAGAATTCTGAGAACAATGGAAGAGTTCCGAAGCATTCTTAAACTTCAGCGGTATTCCGAGAACAATGGAAGAGTTTCGAAGCATTTTTAAAAGTCAGCGGAATTCCGAGAACAATAGGAGAGTTGTGAAGCAATTTTAAGCGTCAGCGGAATTCCGAGAACAATGGAGGAGTTCCGAAGCATTTTTAAACGTCAGCGGAATTCGGAGAACAATGGAAGAGTTCTGAAGCATTTTTAAAAGTCAGCGGAATTCTGAGAACAATAGAAGAGTTGTGAAGCATTTTTAAGCGTCAGCGGAATTCCGAGAACAATGGAAGAATTCCGAAGCATTTTTAAACTTCAAAACTTCAGCGGAATTCCGAGAACAATGGAAGAGTTCCGAAGCATTCTTAAACTTCAGCGGAATTCCGAGAACAATGGAAGAGTTCCGAAGCATTTTTAAACTTCAGCGGTATTCCGAGAACAATGGAAGAGTTCCGAAGCATTTTTAAAAGTCAGCGGAATTCCGAGAACAATGGAAGAGTTCCGAAGCATTCTTAAACTTCAGCGGTATTCCGAGAACAATGGAAGAGTTCCGAAGCATTTTTAAAAGTCAGCGGAATTCCGAGAACAATGGAAGATTTCCGAAGCATTTTTAAAAGTCAGCAGAATTCCGAGAACAATAGAAGGGTACCAAAGCATGTTTAAACTTCAGTGGAATTCTGAGAACAATGTAAGCGTTCCGAAGCATTTTTAAATTTCACCGGAATTCCGAGAACAATGGAAGAGTTCCGAAGCATTTTTAAACGTCAGCGGAATTCCGAGAACAATGGAAGAGTTCTGAAGCATTTTTAAACGTCAGCGGAATTCCGAGAACAATGGAAGAGTTCTGAAGGCTTTTCAAATGTCAGCGGAATTCCGAGAACACTAGAAGATTTCCGAAGCAATTTTAAATGTCAGCGGAATTCTGAGAACAATGGAAGCGTTCCAAAGCATTTTTAAACTTCAGCGGAATTTGGAGAACAATATAAGAGTTCCGAAGCATTTTTAAAAGTCAGCGGAATTCCGAGAACAAAGGAAGAGTTGTGAAGCATTTTTAAACGTCAGCGGAATTCCGAGAACAATGGAAGAGTTCCGAAGCAATTTTAAACGTCAGCGGAATTGCGAGAAGAATGGAAGAGTTCGGAAGCATTTTTAAACATCAGCGGAATGCCGAGAACAATGGAAGAGTTCCGAAGCATTTTTATATGTCAGCGGAATTCCGAGAACAATGGAAGAGTCCGAAGCATTTTTAAACTTCAGCGGAATTACGACAATGGAAGAGATCCAAAGCATTTTTAAACATCAGCAGAATTCCGAGAACAATGGAAGAGTTCTGAAGCCTTTTTAAATGTCAACCGAATTCCGAGAACAATGGAAGAGTTCCGAAGCATTTTTAAACTTCAGCGGAATTCCGAGAACAATGGAAGAGTTCCGAAGCATTTTTAAATATCAGCGGAATTCCGAGAACAATAGAAGAGTTGTGAAGCATTTTTAAGCGTCAGCGGAATTCCGAGAACAATGGAAGAGTTCCGAAGCATTTTTAAACTTCAGCAGAATTCTGAGAACAATAGAAGAGTTCCGAAGCATTCTTAAACTTCAGCGGAATTCCGAGAACAATGTAAGAGTTTTGAAGCAATTTTAAGCGTCAGCGGAATTCCGAGAACAATGGAAGAGTTCCGAAGCATTTTTAAGCGTCAGCGGAATTCCGAGAACAATGGAAGAATTCCGAAGCATTTTTAAACTTCAAAACTTTAGCAGAATTCCGAGAACAATGGAAGAGTTCCGAAGCATTCTTAAACTTCAGCGGAATTCCGAGAACAATGGAAGAGTTCCGAAGCATTTTTAAAAGTCAGCGGAATTCCGAGAACAATGGAAGAGTTCCGAAGCATTTTTAAACTTCAGCAGAATTCCTGGAACAATGGAAGAGTTCCGAAGCATTTTTAAACGTCAGCGGAATTCCGAGAACAATGGAAGAGTTCCGAAGCATTTTTAAACTTCAGCGGAATTTGGAGAACAATCAAAGAGTTCCGAAGCATTTTTAAAAGTCAGCGGAATTCCGAGAACAATGGAAGAGTTGTGAAGCATTTTTAAACGTCAGCGGAATTCCGAGAACAATGGAAGAGTTCTGAAGCATTTTTAAATGTCAGCGGAATTTTGAGAACAATGGAAGAGTTCCGAAGCATTTTTAAATGTCAGCGGAATTCTGAGAACAATGAAAGAGTTCCAAAGCATTTTTAAACTTCAGCGGAATTCCGAGAACAATGGAAGAGTTCTGAAGCCTTTTTAAATGTCAGCGGAATTCCGAGAACATTGGAAGAGTTCCGAAGCATTTTTAAACTTCAGCAGAATTCCAAGAACAATGGAAGAGTTCCGAAGCATTCTTAAACTTCAGCGGAATTCCGAGAACAATGGACGAATTCCGAAGCATTTTTAAAAGTCAGCGGAATTCCGAGAACAATAGAAGAGGTGTGAAGCAATTTTAAGCGTCAGCGGAATTCCGAGAACAATGGAAGAATTCCGAAGCATTTTTAAATGTCAGCGGAATTGCGAGAAGAATGGAAGAGTTCGGAAGCATTTTTAAACATCAGCGGAATGCCGAGAACAATGGAAGAGTTCCGAAGCATTTTTATATGTCAGCGGAATTCCGAGAACAATGGAAGAGTTCAGAAGCATTTTTAAAAGTCAGCCGAATACCGAGAACAATGGAAGAGTTCCGAAGCATTTTTAAACTTCAGCAGAATTCTGAGAACAATGGAAGAGTTCCGAAGCATTCTTAAACTTCAGCGGTATTCCGAGAACAATGGAAGAGTTTCGAAGCATTTTTAAAAGTCAGCGGAATTCCGAGAACAATAGGAGAGTTGTGAAGCAATTTTAAGCGTCAGCGGAATTCCGAGAACAATGGAGGAGTTCCGAAGCATTTTTAAACGTCAGCGGAATTCGGAGAACAATGGAAGAGTTCTGAAGCATTTTTAAAAGTCAGCGGAATTCTGACAACAATAGAAGAGTTGTGAAGCATTTTTAAGCGTCAGCGGAATTCCGAGAACAATGGAAGAATTCCGAAGCATTTTTAAACTTCAAAACTTCAGCGGAATTCCGAGAACAATGGAAGAGTTCCGAAGCATTTTTAAAAGTCAGCGGAATTCCGAGAACAATGGAAGATTTCCGAAGCATTTTTAAAAGTCAGCAGAATTCCGAGAACAATAGAAGGATACCAAAGCATGTTTAAACTTCAGTGGAATTCTGAGAACAATGTAAGCGTTCCGAAGCATTTTTAAATTTCACCGGAATTCCGAGAACAATGGAAGAGTTCCGAAGCATTTTTAAACGTCAGCGGAATTCCGAGAACAATGGAAGAGTTCTGAAGCATTTTTAAACGTCAGCGGAATTCCGAGAACAATGGAAGAGTTCTGAAGGCTTTTCAAATGTCAGCGGAATTCCGAGAACACTAGAAGATTTCCGAAGCAATTTTAAATGTCAGCGGAATTCTGAGAACAATGGAAGCGTTCCAAAGCATTTTTAAACTTCAGCGGAATTTGGAGAACAATGGAAGAGTTCCGAAGCATTTTTAAAAGTCAGCGGAATTCCGAGAACAAAGGAAGAGTTGTGAAGCATTTTTAAACGTCAGCGGAATTCCGAGAACAATGGAAGAGTTCCGAAGCAATTTTAAACGTCAGCGGAATTGCGAGAAGAATGGAAGAGTTCGGAAGCATTTTTAAACATCAGCGGAATGCCGAGAACAATGGAAGAGTTCCGAAGCATTTTTATATGTCAGCGGAATTCCGAGAACAATGGAAGAGTCCGAAGCATTTTTAAACTTCAGCGGAATTACGACAATGGAAGAGATCCAAAGCATTTTTAAACATCAGCAGAATTCCGAGAACAATGGAAGAGTTCTGAAGCCTTTTTAAATGTCAACCGAATTCCGAGAACAATGGAAGAGTTCCGAAGCATTTTTAAACTTCAGCGGAATTCCGAGAACAATGGAAGAGTTCCGAAGCATTTTTAAATATCAGCGGAATTCCGAGAACAATAGAAGAGTTGTGAAGCATTTTTAAGCGTCAGCGGAATTCCGAGAACAATGGAAGAGTTCCGAAGCATTTTTAAACTTCAGCAGAATTCTGAGAACAATAGAAGAGTTCCGAAGCATTCTTAAACTTCAGCGGAATTCCGAGAACAATGTAAGAGTTTTGAAGCAATTTTAAGCGTCAGCGGAATTCCGAGAACAATGGAAGAGTTCCGAAGCATTTTTAAGCGTCAGCGGAATTCCGAGAACAATGGAAGAATTCCGAAGCATTTTTAAACTTCAAAACTTTAGCAGAATTCCGAGAACAATGGAAGAGTTCCGAAGCATTCTTAAACTTCAGCGGAATTCCGAGAACAATGGAAGAGTTCCGAAGCATTTTTAAAAGTCAGCGGAATTCCGAGAACAATGGAAGAGTTCCGAAGCATTTTTAAACTTCAGCAGAATTCCTGGAACAATGGAAGAGTTCCGAAGCATTTTTAAACGTCAGCGGAATTCCGAGAACAATGGAAGAGTTGTGAAGCATTTTTAAACGTCAGCGGAATTCCGAGAACAATGGAAGAGTTCTGAAGCATTTTTAAATGTCAGCGGAATTTTGAGAACAATGGAAGAGTTCCGAAGCATTTTTAAATGTCAGCGGAATTCTGAGAACAATGAAAGAGTTCCAAAGCATTTTTAAACTTCAGCGGAATTCCGAGAACAATGGAAGAGTTCTGAAGCCTTTTTAAATGTCAGCGGAATTCCGAGAACATTGGAAGAGTTCCGAAGCATTTTTAAACTTCAGCAGAATTCCGAGAACAATGGAATAGTTCCGAAGCATTCTTAAACTTCAGCGGAATTCCGAGAACAATGGAAGAATTCCGAAGCATTTTTAAATGTCAGCGGAATTCCGAGAACAATAGAAGAGTTGTGAAGCATTTTTAAGCGTCAGCGGAATTCCGAGAACAATGGAAGAGATCCGAAGCATTTTTAAACGTCAGCGGAATTTCGAGAACAATGGAAGAGTTGTGAAGCATTTTGAAACGTCAGCGGAATTCCGAGAACAATGGAAGAGTTCCGAAGCATTTTTAAACGTTAGCGGAATTCCGAGAACAATGGAAGAGTTCTGAAGCCTTTTTAAATGTCAGCGGAATTCCGAGAACAATGGAAGAGTTCCGAAGCATTTTTAAATGTCAGCGGAATTCTGAGAACAATGGAAGAGTTCCGAAGCATTTTTAAACTTCAGCAGAATTCCGAGAACAATGGAAGAGTTCCGAAGCATTTTTAAATGTCAGCGAAATTCTGAGAACAATGGAAGAGTTCCGAAGCATTTTTAAACTTCAGCAGCATTCCGAGAACAATGGAAGAGTTCCGAAGCATACTTAAACTTCAGCGGAATTCCGAGAACAATGGAAGAGTTCTGAAGCATTTTTAAACGTCAGCGGAATTCCGAGAACAATGGAAGAGTTCTGAACCATTTCTAAATGTCAGCGGAATTCCGAGAACAATGGAAGCGTTCCGAAGCATTTTTAAATGTCAGCGGAATTTTGAGAACAATGGAAGAGTTCTGAAGCATTTTTAAACTTCATCAGAATTCCGAGAACAATGGAAGAGTCCCGAATCATTTTTAAAAGCCAGCGGAATACCGAGAACAATGAAAGAGTTGTGAAGCATTTTTAAAGGTCAGCAAAATTCCAGAACAATGGAAGAGTTCAGAAGCATTTTTAAATGTCAGCGGAATTCCAAGAACAATGGAAAAGTTCCGAAGCATTTTTAAATGTCAGCAGAATTCCGAGAACAATGGAAGAGTTCCAAAGCATTTTTAAATGTCAGCGGAATTCTGAAAACAATGGAAGAGATCCGAAGCATTTTTAAACTTCAGCCGAATTCCGAGAACAATGGAAGAGTTCCGAAGCATTCTTAAACTTCCGCGGAATTCCGAGAACAATGGAAGAGTTCCGAAGCATTTTTAAACATCAGCGGAATTCCGAGAACAATGGAAGAGTTCCGAAGCATTTTTAAACGTCAGCGGAATTCCGAGAACAATGGAAGAGTTCTGAAGGCTTTTTAAATGTCAGCGGAATTCCGAGAACACTAGAAGATTTCCGAAGCATTTTTAAATGTCAGCGGAATTCTGAGAACAATGGAAGCGTTCCGAAGCATTTTTAAACTTCAGCGGAATTTGGAGAACAATGGAAGAGTTCCGAAGCATTTTTAAAAGTCAGCGGAAATCCGAGAACAATGGAAGAGTTCCGAAGCAATTTTAAACGTCAGCGGAATTGCGAGAAGAATGGAAGAGTTCGGAAGCATTTTTAAACATCAGCGGAATGCCGAGAACAATGGAAGAGTTCCGAAGCATTTTTATATGTCAGCGGAATTCCGAGAACAATGGAAGAGTCCGAAGCATTTTTAAACTTCAGCAGAATTCCGAGAACAATTGAAGAGTTCCGAAGCATTCTTAAACTTCAGTGGAATTCCGAGAACAATGGAAGAGTTCCGAAGCATTTTTAAATATCAGCGGAATTCCGAGAACAATAGAAGAGTTGTGAAGCATTTTTAAGCGTCAGCGGAATTCCGAGAACAATGGAAGAGTTCCGAAGCATTTTTAAACTTCAGCAGAATTCTGAGAACAATGGAAGAGTTCCGAAGCATTCTTAAACTTCAGCGGAATTCCGAGAACAATGTAAGAGCTTTGAAGCAATTTTAAGCGTCAGCAGAATTCCGAGAACAATGGAAGAGTTCCGAAGCATTTTTAAACGTCAACGGAATTCCGAGAACAATGGGAGAGTTCTGAAGCATTTTTAAAAGTCAGCGGAATTCTGAGAACAATAGAAGAGTTGTGAAGCATTTTTAAGCGTCAGCGGAATTCCGAGAACAATGGAAGAATTACGAAGCATTTTTAAACTTCAAAACTTCAGCAGAATTCCGAGAACAATGGAAGAGTTCCGAAGCATTCTTAAACTTCAGCGGAATTCCGAGAACAATGGAAGAGTTTCGAAGCATTTTTAAAAGTCAGCGGAATTCCGAGAACAATGGAAGAGTTCCGAAGCATTTTTAAACTTCAGCAGAATTCCTGGAACAATGGAAGAGTTCCGAAGCATTTTTAAACGTCAGCGGAATTCCGAGAACAATGGAAGAGTTCTGAAGCATTTTTAAACGTCAGCGGAAGTTTGAAAACAATGGAAGGTTTCTGAAGCATTTTTAAACGTCAGCGGAATTCTGAGAACACTGGAAGAGTTCCGAAGCATTTTTAAACTTCAGCGGAATTTGGAGAACAATCAAAGAGTTCCGAAGCATTTTTAAAAGTCAGCGGAATTCCGAGAACAATGGAAGAGTTGTGAAGCATTTTTAAACGTCAGCGGAATTTTGAGAACAATGGAAGAGTTCCGAAGCATTTTTAAACGTCAGCGGAATTCCGAGAACAATGGAAGAGTTCTGAAGCATTTTTAAATGTCAGCGGAATTCCGAGAACAATGGAAGAGTTCCGAAGTATATTTAAATGTCAGCGGAATTCTGAGAACAATGGAAGAGTTCCGAAGCATTTTTAAACTTCAGCGGAATTCCGAGAACAATGGAAGAGTTCTGAAGCCTTTTTAAATGTCAGCGGAATTCCGAGAACAATGGAAGAGTTCCGAAGCATTTTTAAACTTCAGCAGAATTCCGAGAACAATGGAAGAGTTCCGAAGCATTTTTAAATGTCAGCGGAATTCCGAGAACAATAGAAGAGTTGTGAAGCATTTTTAAGCGTCAGCGGAATTCCGAGAACAATGGAAGAGATCCGAAGCATTTTTAAACGTCAGCGGAATTCCGAGAACAATGGAAGAGTTGTGAAGCATTTTTAAACGTCAGCGGAATTCCGAGAACAATGGAAGAGTTCCGAAGCATTTTTAAACGTTAGCGTAATTCCGAGAACAATGGAAGAGTTCTGAAGCCTTTTTAAATGTCAGCGGAATTCCGAGAACAATGGAAGAGTTCCGAAGCATTTTTAAATGTCAGCGGAATTCTGAGAACAATGGAAGAGTTCCGAAGCATTTTTAAACTTCAGCAAAATTCCGAGAACAATGGAAGAGTTCCGAAGCATTTTTAAATGTCAGCGGAATTCTGAGAACAATGGAAGAGTTGCGAAGCATTTTTAAACTTCAGCAGAATTCCGAGAACAATGGAAGAGTTCCGAAGCATACTTAAACTTCAGCGGAATTCCGAGAACAATGGAAGAGTTCTGAAGCATTTTTAAAAGTCAGCGGAATACCGAGAACAATGGAAGAGTTGTGAAGCATTTTTAAACGTCAGCGGAATTCCGAGAACAATGGAAGAGTTGTGAAGCATTTTTAAACGTCAGCGGAATTCTGAGAACAATAGAAGAGTTGTGAAGAATTTTTAAGCGTCAGCGGAATTCCGAGAACAATGGAAGAGTTGTGAAGCATTTTTAAACGTCAGCGGAATTCCGAGAACAATGGAAGCGTTCCGAAGCATTTTTAAACGTCAGCGGAATTCCGAGAACATTGGAAGAGTTCTGAAGCCTTTTTAAATGTCAGCGGAATTCCGAGAACAATGGAAGAGTTCCGAAGCATTTTTAAACATCAGCGGAATTCCGAGAACAATGGAAGAGTTCTGAAGCATTTTTAAATGTCAGCAGAATTCCGAGAACAATGGAAGAGTTCCGAAGCATTTTTAAACGTCAGCGGATTTTGAAAACAATGGAAGATTTCCGAAGCATTTTTAAACGTCAGCGGAATTCTGCGAACACTGGAAGAGTTCCGAAGCATTTTTAAACTTCAGCGGAATTTGGAGAACAATTGAAGAGTTCCGAAGCATTTTTAAAAGTCAGCGGAATTCCGAGAACAATGGAAGAGTTGTGGAGCATTTTTAAACGTCAGCGGAATTCCGAGAACAATGGAAGAGTTCCGAAGCATTTTTAAACGTCAGTGGAATTCCGAGAACAATGGAAGAGTTCCGAAGCATTTTTAAATGTCAGCGGAATTCTGAGAAAAATGGAAGAGTTCCGAAGCATTTTTAAACTTCAGCAGAATTCCGAGAACAATGGAAGAGTTCCGAAGCATACTTAAACTTCAGCGGAACTCCGAGAACAATGGAAGAGTTCAGAAGCATTTTTAAAAGTCAGCTGAATACCGAGAACAATGGAAGAGTTGTGAAGCATTTTTAAGCATCAGCGGAATTCTGAGAACAATGGAAGAGTTCCGAAGCATTTTTAAACTTCAGCAGAATTCTGAGAACAATGGAAGAGTTCCGAAGCATTCTTAAACTTCAGCGGAATTTTGAGAACAATGGAAGAGTTTCGAAGCATTTTTAAATGTCAGCGGAATTCCGAGAACAATAGAAGAGTTGTGAAGCAATTTTATGCGTCAGCGGAATTCCGAGAACAATGGAAGAGTTCTGAAGCATTTTTAAAAGTCAGCGGAATTCTGTGAACAATAGAAGAGTTGTGAAGCATTTTTAAGCGTCAGCGGAATTCCGAGAACAATGGAAGAATTCCGAAGCATTTTTAAACTTCAAAACTTCAGCGGAATTCCGAGAACAATGGAAGAGTTCCGAAGCATTTTTAAAAGTCAGCGGAATTCTGAGAACAATGGAAGAGTTCCGAAGCATTTTTAAAAGTCAGCAGAATTCCGAGAACAATAGAAGGGTACCAAAGCATGTTAAACTTCAGCGGAATTCTGAGAACAATGTCAGCGTTCCGAAGCATTTTTAAACTTCAACGGAATTCCGAGAACAATGGAAGAGTTCCGAAGCATTTTTAAATGTCAGCAGAATTCTGAGAACAATGGAAGAGTTCCGAAGCATTTTTAAACTTCAGCAGAATTCTGACAACAATGGAAGAGTTCTGAAGCATTCTTAAACTTCAGCGGAATTCCGAGAACAATGGAAGAGTTTTGAAGCAATTTTAAGCGTCAGCGGAATTCCGACAACAATGGAAGAGTTCCGAAGCATTTTTAATAGTCAGCGGAATTCTGAGAACAATAGAAGAGTTGTGAAGCATTTTTAAGCGTCAGCGGAATTCCGAGAACAATGGAAGAGTTGTGAAGCATTTTTAAACGTCAGCGGAATTCCGAGAACAATGGAAGAATTCCGAAGCATTTTTAAACGTCAGCGGAATTCCGAGAACATTGGAAGAGTTCTGAAGCCTTTTTAAATGTCAGCGGAATTCCAAGAACAATGGAAGAGTTCCGAAGCATTTTTAAACTTCAGCGGAATTCCGAGAACAATGGAAGAGTTCCGAAGCATTTTTAAATGTCAGCGGAATTCCGAGAACAATGGAAGAGTTCCGAAGCATTTTTAAATGTCAGCGGAATTCCGAGAACAATGGAAGAGTTCCGAAGCATTTTTAAATGTCAGCAGAATTCCGAGAACAATGGAAGAGTTCCGAAGCATTTTTAAACGTCAGCGGATTTTGAAAACAATGGAAGATTTCCGAAGCATTTTTAAACGTCAGCGGAATTCTGCGAACACTGGAAGAGTTCCGAAGCATTTTTAAACTTCAGCGGAATTTGGAGAACAATCGAAGAGTTCCGAAGCATTTTTAAAAGTCAGCGGAATTCCGAGAACAATGGAAGAGTTGTGGAGCATTTTTAAACGTCAGCGGAAATCCGAGCACAATGGAAGAGTTCCGAAGCATCTTTAAACGTCAGTGGAATTCCGAGAACAATGGAAGAGTTCCGAAGCATTTTTAAATGTCAGCGGAATTCGAGAAAAATGGAAGAGTTCCGAAGCATTTTTAAACTTCAGCAGAATTCCGAGAACAATGGAAGAGTTCCGAAGCATACTTAAACTTCCGCGGAACTCCGACAACAATGGAAGAGTTCAGAAGCATTTTTAAAAGTCAGCTGAATACCGAGAACAATGGAAGAGTTGTGAAGCATTTTTAAGCATCAGCGGAATTCCGAGAACAATGGAAGAGTTCCGAAGCATTTTTAAACTTCAGCAGAATTCTGAGAACAATGGAAGAGTTCCGAAGCATTCTTAAACTTCAGCGGAATTCCGAGAACAATGGAAGAGTTTCGAAGCATTTTTAAATGCCAGCGGAATTCCGAGAACAATAGAAGAGTTGTGAAGCAATTTTAAGCGTCAGCGGAATTCTGAGAACAATGGAAGAGTTCCGAAGCATTTTTAAACGTCAGCGGAATTCCGAGAACAATGGAAGAGTTCTGAAGCATTTTTAAAAGTCAGCGGTATTC
The DNA here is from genome assembly GCF_046119375.1 of Phyllobates terribilis. NCBI lineage: Eukaryota > Metazoa > Chordata > Amphibia > Anura > Dendrobatidae > Phyllobates > Phyllobates terribilis. The sequence continues at coordinate 4,329,193 of NW_027362788.1, read as the reverse complement.
TGTGAACAATAGAAGAGTTGTGAAGCATTTTTAAGCGTCAGCGGAATTCCGAGAACAATGGAAGAATTCCGAAGCATTTTTAAACTTCAAAACTTCAGCGGAATTCCGAGAACAATGGAAGAGTTCTGAAGCATTTTTAAAAGTCAGCGGAATTCCGAGAACAATGGAAGAGTTCCGAAGCATTTTTAAAAGTCAGCAGAATTCCGAGAACAATAGAAGGGTACCAAAGCATGTTAAACTTCAGCGGAATTCTGAGAACAATGTAAGCGTTCCGAAGCATTTTTAAACTTCAACGGAATTCCGAGAACAATGGAAAAGTTCCGAAGCATTTTTAAACGTCAGCGGAATTCCGAGAACAATGGAAGAGTTCCGAAGCATTTTTAAATGTCAGCGGAATTCCGAGAACAATGGAAGAGTTCTGAAGGCTTTTTAAATGTCAGCGGAATTCCGAGAACACTAGAAGATTTCCGAAGCATTTTTAAATGTCAGCGGAATTCTGAGAACAATGGAAGCGTTCCGAAGCATTTTTAAACTTCAGCGGAATTTGGAGAACAATGGAAGAGTTCCGAAGCATTTTTAAAAGTCAGCGGAATTCCGAGAACAATGGAAGAGTTGTGAAGCATTTTTAAACGTCAGCGGAATTCAGAGAACAATGGAAGAGTTCCGAAGCATTTTTAAACGTCAGCGGAATTCCGAGAACAATGGAAGAGTTCTGAACCATTTCTAAATGTCAGCGGAATTCCGAGAACAATGGAAGCGTTCCGAAGCATTTTTAAATGTCAGCGGAATTTTGAGAACAATGGAAGAGTTCCGAAGCATTTTTAAACTTCATCAGAATTCCGAGAACAATGGAAGAGTTCTGAATCATTTTTAAAAGCCAGCGGAATACCGAGAACAATGGAAGAGTTGTGAAGCATTTTTAAACGTCAGCAAAATTCCAGAACAATGGAAGAGTTCCGAAGCATTTTTAAATGTCAGCGGATTTCCAAGAACAATGGAAGAGTTCCGAAGCATTTTTAAATGTCAGCAGAATTCCAAGAACAATGGAAGAGTTCCGAAACATTTTTAAATGTCAGCGGAATTTTGAGAACAATGGAAGAGTTCCGAAGCATTTTTAAACTTCATCAGAATTCCGAGAACAATGGAAGAGTTCCGAATCATTTTTAAAAGCCAGCGGAATACCGAGAACAATGGAAGAGTTGTGAAGCATTTTTAAACGTCAGCAAAATTCCAGAACAATGGAAGAGTTCTGAAGCATTTTTAAATGTCAGCGGATTTCCAAGAACAATGGAAGAGTTCCGAAGCATTTTTAAATGTCAGCAGAATTCCGAGAACAATGGAAGAGTTCCGAAGCATTCTTAAACTTCCGCGGAATTTTGAGAACAATGGAAGAGTTCCGAAGCATTTTTAAAAGTCAGCGGAATTCCGAGAACAATAGAAGAGTTGTGAAGCATTTTTAAGCGTCAGCGGAATTCGGAGAACAATGGAAGAGTTCCGAAGCATTTTCAAACTTCAGCAGAATTCCGAGAACAATGGAAGAGTTCCGAAGCATTCTTAAACTTCAGCGGAATTCCGAGAACAATGGACGAGTTCCGAAGCATTTTTAAAAGTCAGCGGAATTCCGAGAACAATAGAAGAGTTGTGAAGCAATTTTAAGCGTCAGCGGAATTCCGAGAACCATGGAAGAATTCCGAAGCATTTTTAAATGTCAGCGGAATTGCGAGAAGAATGAAAGAGTTCGGAAGCATTTTTAAACATCAGCGGAATGCCGAGAACAATGGAAGAGTTCCGAAGCATTTTTATATGTCAGCGGAATTCCGAGAACAATGGAAGAGTCCGAAGCATTTTTAAACTTCAGCGGAATTACGACAACAATGGAAGAGTTCCAAAGCATTTTTAAACATCAGCAGAATTCCGGGAACAATGGAAGAGTTTTTAAGCATTTTTAAACTTCAGCGGAATTCCGAGAACAATAGAAGGGTTCTGAAGAATTTTTAAACATCAGCGGAACTCCGAAAACAATGGAAGAGTTCCAAAGCATTTTTAAACGTCAGCGGAATTCTGAGAACAATGGAAGAGTTCTGAAGCATTTTTAAAAGTCAGCGGAATTCTGTGAACAATAGAAGAGTTGTGAAGCATTTTTAAGCGTCAGCGGAATTCCGAGAACAATGGAAGAATTCCGAAGCATTTTTAAACTTCAAAACTTCAGCGGAATTCCGAGAACAATGGAAGAGTTCCGAAGCATTTTTAAAAGTCAGCGGAATTCCGAGAACAATGGAAGAGTTCCGAAGCATTTTTAAAAGTCAGCAGAATTCCGAGAACAATAGAAGGGTACCAAAGCATGTTAAACTTCAGCGGAATTCTGAGAACAATGTAAGCGTTCCGAAGCATTTTTAAACTTCAACGGAATTCCGAGAACAATGGAAGAGTTCCGAAGCATTTTTAAACGTCAGCGGAATTCCGAAAACAATGGAAGAGTTCCAAAGCATTTTTAAATGTCAGCGTAATTCCGAGAACAATGGAAGAGTTCTGAAGGCTTTTTAAATGTCAGCGGAATTCCGAGAACACTAGAAGATTTCCGAAGCATTTTTAAATGTCAGCGGAATTCTGAGAACAATGGAAGCGTTCCGAAGGATTTTTAAACTTCAGCGGAATTTGGAGAACAATGGAAGAGTTCCGAAGCATTTTTAAAAGTCAGCGGAATTCCGAGAACAATAGAAGAGTTGTGAAGCATTTTTAAACGTCAGCGGAATTCAGAGAACAATGGAAGAGTTCCGAAGCATTTTTAAACGTCAGCGGAATTCCGAGAACAATGGAAGAGTTCTGAACCATTTCTAAATGTCAGCGGAATTCCGAGAACAATGGAAGCGTTCCGAAGCATTTTTAAATGTCAGCGGAATTTTGAGAACAATGGAAGAGTTCCGAAGCATTTTTAAACTTCATCAGAATTCCGAGAACAATGGAAGAGTTCCGAATCATTTTTAAAAGCCAGCGGAATACCGAGAACAATGGAAGAGTTGTGCAGCATTTTTAAACGTCAGCAAAATTCCAGAACAATGGAAGAGTTCCGAAGCATTTTTAAATGTCAGCGGATTTCCAAGAACAATGGAAGAGTTCCGAAGCATTTTTAAATGTCAGCGGAATTCCGAGAACAATAGAAGAGTTGTGAAGCATTTTTAAGTGTCAGCGGAATTCCGAGAACAATGGAAGAGTTCCGAAGCATTTTTAAACTTCAGCAGAATTCCGAGAACAATGGAAGAGTTCCGAAGCATTCTTAAACTTCAGCGGAATTCCGAGAACAATGGACGAGTTCCGAAGCATTTTTAAAAGTCAGCGGAATTCCGAGAACAATAGAAGAGTTGTGAAGCAATTTTAAGCGTCAGCGGAATTCCGAGAACAATGGAAGAATTCCGAAGCATTTTTAAATGTCAGCGGAATTGCGAGAAGAATGAAAGAGTTCGGAAGCATTTTTAAACATCAGCGGAATGCCGAGAACAATGGAAGAGTTCCGAAGCATTTTTATATGTCAGCGGAATTCCGAGAACAATGGAAGAGTCCGAAGCATTTTTAAACTTCAGCGGAATTATGACAACAATGGAAGAGTTCCAAAGCATTTTTAAACATCAGCAGAATTCCGAGAACAATGGAAGAGTTTTTAAGCATTTTTAAACTTCAGCGGAATTCAAAGAACAATAGAAATGTTCTGAAGAATTTTTAAACATCAGCGGAACTCCGAAAACAATGGAAGAGTTTCAAAGCATTTTTAAACGTCAGTGGAATTCTGAGAACAATGGAAGAGTTCCGAAGCATTTTTAACCTTCAGCAGAATTCCGAAAACATTGGAAGAGTTCCACAACATTTTTAAACGTCAACGGAATTCTGAGAGCAATGGAAGAGTTCCGAAGCATTTTAAAACTTCAGCGGAATTCCGAGAACAATGGAAAAGTTCCGAAGCATTTTTAAACGTCAGTGGAATAACGAGAGCAAAGGAAGCGTTCCGAAGCATTTTTAAACGTCAGCGGAATTGCGAGAACAATGGAAGAGTTCCGAAGCATTTTTATACTTCAGCAGAATTCCGGGAACAATGGAAGAGTTTAGAAGCATTTTTAAACGTCAGCGGAATTCTGAAAACAATGGAAGAGTTCCGAAGCATTTTTAAACGTCAGCGGAATTCCTTGAACAATGGAAGAGTTCCAAAGCATTTTTAAACGTCAGTGGAATTCTGAGAACAATATAAGAGTTCCGAAGCATTTTTAAACTTCAGCAGAATTCCGAGAACAATGGAAGAGTTCCGAAGCATTTTTAAACTTCAACAGAATTCCGAGAACAATGGAAGAGCTCCGAAGCATTTTTAAACTTCAGCAGAATTCCAAAAACAATTGAAAAGTTCCGAAGCATTTTTAAACTTCAGCGGAATTCCGAGAACAATGGAAGAGTTCTGAACCATTTCTAAATGTCAGCGGAATTCCGAGAACAATGGAAGAGTTCCAAAGCATTTTTAAATGTCAGCGGAATTTTGAGAACAATGGAAGAGTTCCGAAGCATTTTTAAAAGTCAGCGGAATACCGAGAACAATGGAAGAGTTGTGAAGCATTTTTAAACGTCAGCAAAATTCCAGAACAATGGAAGAGTTCCGAAGCATTTTTAAATGTCAGCGGAATTCCAAGAACAATGGAAGAGTTCCGAAGCATTTTTAAATGTCAGCAGAATTCCGAGAACAATGGAAGAGTTCCAAAGCATTTTTAAATGTCAGCGGAGTTCTGAAAACAATGGAAGAGTTCCGAAGCATTTTTAAACTTCAGCAGAATTCCGAGAACAATGGAAGAGTTCCGAAGCATTCTTAAACTTCAGCGGAATTCCGAGAACAATGGAAGAGTTCTGAAGCATTTTTAAAAGTCAGCAGAATTCTGAGAACAATAGAAGAGTTGTGAAGCATTTTTAAGCGTCAGCGGAATTCCGAGAACAATGGAAGAGTTCCGAAGCATTTTTAAACTTCAGCAGAATTCCGAGAACAATGGAAGAGTTCCGAAGCATTTTTAAACTTCAGCGGAATTTCGAGAACAATGGACGAGTTCCGAAGCATTTTTAAAAGTCAGCGGAATTCCGAGAACAATAGAAGAGTTGTAAAGCAATTTTAAGCATCAGCGGAATTCCGAGAACAATGGAAGAATTCCAAAGCATTTTTAAATGTCAGCGGAATTGCGAGAAGAATGGAAGAGTTCGGAAGCATTTTTAAACATCAGCGGAATGCAGAGTACAATGGAATAGTTCCGAAGCATTTTTATATGTCAGCGGAATTCCGAGAACAATGGAAGAGTCCGAAGCATTTTTAAACTTCATCAGAATTACGACAACAATGGAAGAGTTCCAAAGCATTTTTAAACATCAGCAGAATTCCGAGAACAATGGAAGAGTTTTTAAGCATTTTTAAACTTCAGCGGAATTCCGAGAACAATAGAAGGGTTCTGAAGAATTTTTAAACATCAGCGGAACTCCGAAAACAATGGAAGAGTTCCAAAGCATTTTTAAACGTCAGTGGAATTCTGAGAACAATGGAAGAGTTCCGAAGCATTTTTAACCTTCAGAAGAATTCCGAGAACAATGGAAGAGTTCCGAAGCATTCTTAAACTTCAACGGAAATCCGAGAACAATGGAAGAGCTCCGAAGCATTTTTAAACTTCAGCAGAATTCCAAGAACAATTGAAGAGTTCCGAAGCATTTTTAAACTTCAGCGGAATTCCGAGAATAATGGAAGAGTTCCGAAGCAGTTTTAAATGTCAGCGGAATTCCGAGAACAATGGAAGAGTTCTGAAGCATTTTTAAACATCAGCGGAATGCCGAGAACAATGGAAGAGTTCCGAAGCATTTTTATCTGTCAGCGGAATTCCGAGAACAATGAAAGAGTACTGAAGCATTTTAAAACGTCAGCTGAATTCCAAGATTAATGGAAGAGTTCGGAAGCATTTTTAAACTTCAGCGGAATTCCGAGAACAATGGAAGAGTTCTGAAGCATTTTTAAACGTCAGCGGAATTCCGAAAAAAATGGAAGAGTTCCGAAGCATTTTTAAACGTCAGCGGAATACTGAGAACAATTGAAGAGTTCCGAAGCATTTTTAAACTTCAGCGGAATACTGAGAACAATGGAAGAGTTCCGAAGCATTTTTAAACTTCAGCAGAATTCCTAGAACAATGGAAGAGTTGTGAAGCAATTTTAAACATCAGCGGAATTCCGAGAACAATGGAAGAGTTCCGAAGCATTTTTAAACTTCAGCAGAATTCCGAGAAAAATGCAAGAGTTCCGAAAAATTTTTAAACTTCAGCGGAATTCCGAAAACAATGGAAGAGTTCCAAAACATTTTTAAACGTCAACGGAATTCTGAGAACAATGGAAGAGTTCCGAAGCATTTTAAAACTTCAGCGGAATTCCGAGAATAATGGAAAAGTTCCGAAGCATTTTTAAATGTCAGCGGATTTCCAAGAACAATGGAAGAGTTCCGAAGCATTTTTAAATGTCAGCGGAATTCTGAAAACAATGGAAGAGTTCCGAAGCATTTTTAAACTTCAGCAGAATTCCGAGAACAATGGAAGAGTTCCGAAGCATTCTTAAACTTCAGCGGAATTCCGAGAACAATGGAAGAGTTCCGAAGCATTTTTAAAAGTCAGCGGAATTCCGAGAACAATAGAAGAGTTGTGAAGCATTTTTAAGCGTCAGCGGAATTCCGAGAACAATGGAAGAGTTCCGAAGCATTTTTAAACTTCAGCAGAATTCCGAGAACAATGGAAGAGTTCCAAAGCATTCTTAAACTTCAGCGGAATTCCGAGAACAATGGACGAGTTCCGAAGCATTTTTAAAAGTCAGCGGAATTCCGAGAACAATAGAAGAGTTGTGAAGCAATTTTAAGCGTCAGCGGAATTCCGAGAACAACGGAAGAATTCCGAAGCATTTTTAAATGTCAGCGGAATTGCGAGAAGAATGGAAGAGTTCGGAAGCATTTTTAAACATCAGCGGAATGCCGAGAACAATGGAAGAGTTCCGAAGCATTTTTATATGTCAGCGGAATTCCGAGAACAATGGAAGAGTCCGAAGCATTTTTAAACTTCAGCGGAATTACGACAACAATGGAAGAGTTCCAAAGCATTTTTAAACATCAGCAGAATTCCGGGAACAATGGAAGAGTTTTTAAGCATTTTTAAACTTCAGCGGAATTCCGAGAACAATAGAAGGGTTCTGAAGAATTTTTAAACATCAGCGGAACTCCGAAAACAATGGAAGAGTTCCAAAGCATTTTTAAACGTCAGCGGAATTCTGAGAACAATGGAAGAGTTCTGAAGCATTTTTAAAAGTCAGCGGAATTCTGTGAACAATAGAAGAGTTGTGAAGCATTTTTAAGCGTCAGCGGAATTCCGAGAACAATGGAAGAATTCCGAAGCATTTTTAAACTTCAAAACTTCAGCGGAATTCCGAGAACAATGGAAGAGTTCCGAAGCATTTTTAAAAGTCAGCGGAATTCCGAGAACAATGGAAGAGTTCCGAAGCATTTTTAAAAGTCAGCAGAATTCCGAGAACAATAGAAGGGTACCAAAGCATGTTAAACTTCAGCGGAATTCTGAGAACAATGTAAGCGTTCCGAAGCATTTTTAAACTTCAACGGAATTCCGAGAACAATGGAAGAGTTCCGAAGCATTTTTAAACGTCAGCGGAATTCCGAAAACAATGGAAGAGTTCCAAAGCATTTTTAAATGTCAGCGTAATTCCGAGAACAATGGAAGAGTTCTGAAGGCTTTTTAAATGTCAGCGGAATTCCGAGAACACTAGAAGATTTCCGAAGCATTTTTAAATGTCAGCGGAATTCTGAGAACAATGGAAGCGTTCCGAAGGATTTTTAAACTTCAGCGGAATTTGGAGAACAATGGAAGAGTTCCGAAGCATTTTTAAAAGTCAGCGGAATTCCGAGAACAATAGAAGAGTTGTGAAGCATTTTTAAACGTCAGCGGAATTCAGAGAACAATGGAAGAGTTCCGAAGCATTTTTAAACGTCAGCGGAATTCCGAGAACAATGGAAGAGTTCTGAACCATTTCTAAATGTCAGCGGAATTCCGAGAACAATGGAAGCGTTCCGAAGCATTTTTAAATGTCAGCGGAATTTTGAGAACAATGGAAGAGTTCCGAAGCATTTTTAAACTTCATCAGAATTCCGAGAACAATGGAAGAGTTCCGAATCATTTTTAAAAGCCAGCGGAATACCGAGAACAATGGAAGAGTTGTGCAGCATTTTTAAACGTCAGCAAAATTCCAGAACAATGGAAGAGTTCCGAAGCATTTTTAAATGTCAGCGGATTTCCAAGAACAATGGAAGAGTTCCGAAGCATTTTTAAATGTCAGCGGAATTCCGAGAACAATAGAAGAGTTGTGAAGCATTTTTAAGTGTCAGCGGAATTCCGAGAACAATGGAAGAGTTCCGAAGCATTTTTAAACTTCAGCAGAATTCCGAGAACAATGGAAGAGTTCCGAAGCATTCTTAAACTTCAGCGGAATTCCGAGAACAATGGACGAGTTCCGAAGCATTTTTAAAAGTCAGCGGAATTCCGAGAACAATAGAAGAGTTGTGAAGCAATTTTAAGCGTCAGCGGAATTCCGAGAACAATGGAAGAATTCCGAAGCATTTTTAAATGTCAGCGGAATTGCGAGAAGAATGAAAGAGTTCGGAAGCATTTTTAAACATCAGCGGAATGCCGAGAACAATGGAAGAGTTCCGAAGCATTTTTATATGTCAGCGGAATTCCGAGAACAATGGAAGAGTCCGAAGCATTTTTAAACTTCAGCGGAATTATGACAACAATGGAAGAGTTCCAAAGCATTTTTAAACATCAGCAGAATTCCGAGAACAATGGAAGAGTTTTTAAGCATTTTTAAACTTCAGCGGAATTCAAAGAACAATAGAAATGTTCTGAAGAATTTTTAAACATCAGCGGAACTCCGAAAACAATGGAAGAGTTCCAAAGCATTTTTAAACGTCAGTGGAATTCTGAGAACAATGGAAGAGTTCCGAAGCATTTTTAACCTTCAGCAGAATTCCGAAAACATTGGAAGAGTTCCACAACATTTTTAAACGTCAACGGAATTCTGAGAGCAATGGAAGAGTTCCGAAGCATTTTAAAACTTCAGCGGAATTCCGAGAACAATGGAAAAGTTCCGAAGCATTTTTAAACGTCAGTGGAATAACGAGAGCAAAGGAAGCGTTCCGAAGCATTTTTAAACGTCAGCGGAATTGCGAGAACAATGGAAGAGTTCCGAAGCATTTTTATACTTCAGCAGAATTCCGGGAACAATGGAAGAGTTTAGAAGCATTTTTAAACGTCAGCGGAATTCTGAAAACAATGGAAGAGTTCCGAAGCATTTTTAAACGTCAGCGGAATTCCTTGAACAATGGAAGAGTTCCAAAGCATTTTTAAACGTCAGTGGAATTCTGAGAACAATATAAGAGTTCCGAAGCATTTTTAAACTTCAGCAGAATTCCGAGAACAATGGAAGAGTTCCGAAGCATTTTTAAACTTCAACAGAATTCCGAGAACAATGGAAGAGCTCCGAAGCATTTTTAAACTTCAGCAGAATTCCAAAAACAATTGAAAAGTTCCGAAGCATTTTTAAACTTCAGCGGAATTCCGAGAACAATGGAAGAGTTCTGAACCATTTCTAAATGTCAGCGGAATTCCGAGAACAATGGAAGAGTTCCAAAGCATTTTTAAATGTCAGCGGAATTTTGAGAACAATGGAAGAGTTCCGAAGCATTTTTAAAAGTCAGCGGAATACCGAGAACAATGGAAGAGTTGTGAAGCATTTTTAAACGTCAGCAAAATTCCAGAACAATGGAAGAGTTCCGAAGCATTTTTAAATGTCAGCGGAATTCCAAGAACAATGGAAGAGTTCCGAAGCATTTTTAAATGTCAGCAGAATTCCGAGAACAATGGAAGAGTTCCAAAGCATTTTTAAATGTCAGCGGAGTTCTGAAAACAATGGAAGAGTTCCGAAGCATTTTTAAACTTCAGCAGAATTCCGAGAACAATGGAAGAGTTCCGAAGCATTCTTAAACTTCAGCGGAATTCCGAGAACAATGGAAGAGTTCTGAAGCATTTTTAAAAGTCAGCAGAATTCTGAGAACAATAGAAGAGTTGTGAAGCATTTTTAAGCGTCAGCGGAATTCCGAGAACAATGGAAGAGTTCCGAAGCATTTTTAAACTTCAGCAGAATTCCGAGAACAATGGAAGAGTTCCGAAGCATTTTTAAACTTCAGCGGAATTTCGAGAACAATGGACGAGTTCCGAAGCATTTTTAAAAGTCAGCGGAATTCCGAGAACAATAGAAGAGTTGTAAAGCAATTTTAAGCATCAGCGGAATTCCGAGAACAATGGAAGAATTCCAAAGCATTTTTAAATGTCAGCGGAATTGCGAGAAGAATGGAAGAGTTCGGAAGCATTTTTAAACATCAGCGGAATGCAGAGTACAATGGAATAGTTCCGAAGCATTTTTATATGTCAGCGGAATTCCGAGAACAATGGAAGAGTCCGAAGCATTTTTAAACTTCATCAGAATTACGACAACAATGGAAGAGTTCCAAAGCATTTTTAAACATCAGCAGAATTCCGAGAACAATGGAAGAGTTTTTAAGCATTTTTAAACTTCAGCGGAATTCCGAGAACAATAGAAGGGTTCTGAAGAATTTTTAAACATCAGCGGAACTCCGAAAACAATGGAAGAGTTCCAAAGCATTTTTAAACGTCAGTGGAATTCTGAGAACAATGGAAGAGTTCCGAAGCATTTTTAACCTTCAGAAGAATTCCGAGAACAATGGAAGAGTTCCGAAGCATTCTTAAACTTCAACGGAAATCCGAGAACAATGGAAGAGCTCCGAAGCATTTTTAAACTTCAGCAGAATTCCAAGAACAATTGAAGAGTTCCGAAGCATTTTTAAACTTCAGCGGAATTCCGAGAATAATGGAAGAGTTCCGAAGCAGTTTTAAATGTCAGCGGAATTCCGAGAACAATGGAAGAGTTCTGAAGCATTTTTAAACATCAGCGGAATGCCGAGAACAATGGAAGAGTTCCGAAGCATTTTTATCTGTCAGCGGAATTCCGAGAACAATGAAAGAGTACTGAAGCATTTTAAAACGTCAGCTGAATTCCAAGATTAATGGAAGAGTTCGGAAGCATTTTTAAACTTCAGCGGAATTCCGAGAACAATGGAAGAGTTCTGAAGCATTTTTAAACGTCAGCGGAATTCCGAAAAAAATGGAAGAGTTCCGAAGCATTTTTAAACGTCAGCGGAATACTGAGAACAATTGAAGAGTTCCGAAGCATTTTTAAACTTCAGCGGAATACTGAGAACAATGGAAGAGTTCCGAAGCATTTTTAAACTTCAGCAGAATTCCTAGAACAATGGAAGAGTTGTGAAGCAATTTTAAACATCAGCGGAATTCCGAGAACAATGGAAGAGTTCCGAAGCATTTTTAAACTTCAGCAGAATTCCGAGAAAAATGCAAGAGTTCCGAAAAATTTTTAAACTTCAGCGGAATTCCGAAAACAATGGAAGAGTTCCAAAACATTTTTAAACGTCAACGGAATTCTGAGAACAATGGAAGAGTTCCGAAGCATTTTAAAACTTCAGCGGAATTCCGAGAATAATGGAAAAGTTCCGAAGCATTTTTAAATGTCAGCGGATTTCCAAGAACAATGGAAGAGTTCCGAAGCATTTTTAAATGTCAGCGGAATTCTGAAAACAATGGAAGAGTTCCGAAGCATTTTTAAACTTCAGCAGAATTCCGAGAACAATGGAAGAGTTCCGAAGCATTCTTAAACTTCAGCGGAATTCCGAGAACAATGGAAGAGTTCCGAAGCATTTTTAAAAGTCAGCGGAATTCCGAGAACAATAGAAGAGTTGTGAAGCATTTTTAAGCGTCAGCGGAATTCCGAGAACAATGGAAGAGTTCCGAAGCATTTTTAAACTTCAGCAGAATTCCGAGAACAATGGAAGAGTTCCAAAGCATTCTTAAACTTCAGCGGAATTCCGAGAACAATGGACGAGTTCCGAAGCATTTTTAAAAGTCAGCGGAATTCCGAGAACAATAGAAGAGTTGTGAAGCAATTTTAAGCGTCAGCGGAATTCCGAGAACAACGGAAGAATTCCGAAGCATTTTTAAATGTCAGCGGAATTGCGAGAAGAATGGAAGAGTTCGGAAGCATTTTTAAACATCAGCGGAATGCCGAGAACAATGGAAGAGTTCCGAAGCATTTTTATATGTCAGCGGAATTCCGAGAACAATGGAAGAGTCCGAAGCATTTTTAAACTTCAGCGGAATTACGACAACAATGGAAGAGTTCCAAAGCATTTTTAAACATCAGCAGAATTCCGAGAACAATGGAAGAGTTTTTAAGCATTTTTAAACTTCAGCGGAATTCCGAGAGCAATAGAAGGGTTCTGAAGAATTTTTAAACATCAGCGGAACTCCGAAAACAATGGAAGAGTTCCAAAGCATTTTTAAACGTCAGTGGAATTCTGAGAACAATGGAAGAGTTCCGAAGCATTTTTAACCTTCAGCAGAATTCCGAGAACAATGGAAGAGTTCCGAAGCATTCTTAAACTTCAACGGAATTCCGAGAACAATGGAAGAGCTCCGAAGCATTTTTAAACTTCAGCAGAATTCCAAGAACAATTGAAGAGTTCCGAAGCATTTTTAAACTTCAGTGGAATTCCGAGAATAATGGAAGAGTTCCGAATCAGTTTTAAATGTCAGCGGAATTCCGAGAACAATGGAAGAGTTCTGAAGCATTTTTAAACATCAGCGGAATGCCGAGAACAATGGAAGAGTTCCGAAGCATTTTTATCTGTCAGCGGAATTCCGAGAACAATGGAAGAGTACTGAAGCATTTTAAAACGTCAGCTGAATTCCAAGATTAATGGAAGAGTTCGGAAGCATTTTTAAACTTCAGCGGAATTCCGAGAACAATGGAAGAGTTCTGAAGCATTTTTAAACGTCAGCGGAATTCCGAAAAAAATGGAAGAGTTCCGAAGCATTTTTAAACGTCAGCGGAATACTGAGAACAATTGAAGAGTTCCGAAGCATTTTTAAACTTCAGCGGAATACTGAGAACAATGGAAGAGTTCCGAAGCATTTTTAAACTTCAGCAGAATTCCTAGAACAATGGAAGAGTTGTGAAGCAATTTTAAACATCAGCGGAATTCCGAGAACAATGGAAGAGTTCCGAAGCATTTTTAAACTTCAGCAGAATTCCGAGAAAAATGCAAGAGTTCCGAAAAATTTTTAAACTTCAGCGGAATTCCGAAAACAATGGAAGAGTTCCACAACATTTTTAAACGTCAACGGAATTCTGAGAACAATGGAAGAGTTCCGAAGCATTTTAAAACTTCAGCGGAATTCCGAGAACAATGGAAAAGTTCCGAAGCATTTTTAAACGTCAGTGGAATAACGAGAGCAAAGGAAGCGTTCCGAAGCATTTTTAAACGTCAGCGGAATTGCGAGAACAATGGAAGAGTTCCGAAGCATTTTTATACTTCAGCAGAATTCCGGGAACAATGGAAGAGTTTAGAAGCATTTTTAAACGTCAGCGGAATTCTGAAAACAATGGAAGAGTTCCGAAGCATTTTTAAACGTCAGCGGAATTCCTTGAACAATGGAAGAGTTCCAAAGCATTTTTAAAAGTCAGCAGAATTCTGAGAACAATAGAAGAGTTGTGAAGCATTTTTAAGCGTCAGCGGAATTCCGAGAACAATGGAAGAGTTCCGAAGCATTTTTAAAAGTCAGCAGAATTCTGAGAACAATAGAAGAGTTGTGAAGCATTTTTAAGCGTCAGCGGAATTCCGAGAACAATGGAAGAGTTCCGAAGCATTTTTAAACTTCAGCAGAATTCCGAGAACAATGGAAGAGTTCCGAAGCATTTTTAAACTTCAGCGGAATTTCGAGAACAATGGACGAGTTCCGAAGCATTTTTAAAAGTCAGCGGAATTCCGAGAACAATAGAAGAGTTGTAAAGCAATTTTAAGCATCAGCGGAATTCCGAGAACAATGGAAGAATTCCAAAGCATTTTTAAATGTCAGCGGAATTGCGAGAAGAATGGAAGAGTTCGGAAGCATTTTTAAACATCAGCGGAATGCAGAGTACAATGGAATAGTTCCGAAGCATTTTTATATGTCAGCGGAATTCCGAGAACAATGGAAGAGTCCGAAGCATTTTTAAACTTCATCAGAATTACGACAACAATGGAAGAGTTCCAAAGCATTTTTAAACATCAGCAGAATTCCGAGAACAATGGAAGAGTTTTTAAGCATTTTTAAACTTCAGCGGAATTCCGAGAACAATAGAAGGGTTCTGAAGAATTTTTAAACATCAGCGGAACTCCGAAAACAATGGAAGAGTTCCAAAGCATTTTTAAACGTCAGTGGAATTCTGAGAACAATGGAAGAGTTCCGAAGCATTTTTAACCTTCAGAAGAATTCCGAGAACAATGGAAGAGTTCCGAAGCATTCTTAAACTTCAACGGAAATCCGAGAACAATGGAAGAGCTCCGAAGCATTTTTAAACTTCAGCAGAATTCCAAGAACAATTGAAGAGTTCCGAAGCATTTTTAAACTTCAGCGGAATTCCGAGAATAATGGAAGAGTTCCGAAGCAGTTTTAAATGTCAGCGGAATTCCGAGAACAATGGAAGAGTTCTGAAGCATTTTTAAACATCAGCGGAATGCCGAGAACAATGGAAGAGTTCCGAAGCATTTTTATCTGTCAGCGGAATTCCAAGAACAATGGAAGAGTACTGAAGCATTTTAAAACGTCAGCTGAATTCCAAGATTAATGGAAGAGTTCGGAAGCATTTTTAAACTTCAGCGGAATTCCGAGAACAATGGAAGAGTTCTGAAGCATTTTTAAACGTCAGCGGAATTCCGAAAAAAATGGAAGAGTTCCGAAGCATTTTTAAACGTCAGCGGAATACTGAGAACAATTGAAGAGTTCCGAAGCATTTTTAAACTTCAGCGGAATACTGAGAACAATGGAAGAGTTCCGAAGCATTTTTAAACTTCAGCAGAATTCCTAGAACAATGGAAGAGTTGTGAAGCAATTTTAAACATCAGCGGAATTCCGAGAACAATGGAAGAGTTCCGAAGCATTTTTAAACTTCAGCAGAATTCCGAGAAAAATGCAAGAGTTCCGAAAAATTTTTAAACTTCAGCGGAATTCCGAAAACAATGGAAGAGTTCCAAAACATTTTTAAACGTCAACGGAATTCTGAGAACAATGGAAGAGTTCCGAAGCATTTTAAAACTTCAGCGGAATTCCGAGAACAATGGAAAAGTTCCGAAGCATTTTTAAATGTCAGCGGATTTCCAAGAACAATGGAAGCGTTCCGAAGCATTTTTAAATGTCAGCGGAATTCTGAAAACAATGGAAGAGTTCCGAAGCATTTTTAAACTTCAGCAGAATTCCGAGAACAATGGAAGAGTTCCGAAGCATTCTTAAACTTCCGCGGAATTCCGAGAACAATGGAAGAGTTCCGAAGCATTTTTAAAAGTCAGCGGAATTCCGAGAACAATAGAAGAGTTGTGAAGCATTTTTAAGCGTCAGCGGAATTCCGAGAACAATGGAAGAGTTCCGAAGCATTTTTAAACTTCAGCAGAATTCCGAGAACAATGGAAGAGTTCCAAAGCATTCTTAAACTTCAGCGGAATTCCGAGAACAATGGACGAGTTCCGAAGCATTTTTAAAAGTCAGCGGAATTCCGAGAACAATAGAAGAGATGTGAAGCAATTTTAAGCGTCAGCGGAATTCCGAGAACAATGGAAGAATTCCGAAGCATTTTTAAATGTCAGCGGAATTGCGAGAAGAATGGAAGAGTTCGGAAGCATTTTTAAACATCAGCGGAATGCCGAGAACAATGGAAGAGTTCCGAAGCATTTTTATATGTCAGCGGAATTCCGAGAACAATGGAAGAGTCCGAAGCATTTTTAAACTTCAGCGGAATTACGAAAACAATGGAAGAGTTCCAAAGCATTTTTAAACGTCAGTGGAATTCTGAGAACAATGGAAGAGCTCCGAAGCATTTTTAAAACTTCAGCGGAATTCCGAGAACAATGGAAAAGTTCCGAAGCATTTTTAAACGTCAGTGGAATAACGAGAGCAAAGGAAGCGTTCCGAAGCATTTTTAAACGTCAGCGGAATTGCGAGAACAATGGAAGAGTTCCGAAGCATTTTTATACTTCAGCAGAATTCCGGGAACAATGGAAGAGTTTAGAAGCATTTTTAGACGTCAGCGGAATTCTGAAAACAATGGAAGAGTTCCGAAGCATTTTTAAACGTCAGCGGAATTCCTTGAACAATGGAAGAGTTCCAAAGCATTTTTAAACGTCAGTGGAATTCTGAGAACAATATAAGAGTTCCGAAGCATTTTTAAACTTCAGCAGAATTCCGAGAACAATGGAAGAGTTCCGAAGCATTTTTAAACTTCAACAGAATTCCGAGAACAATGGAAGAGCTCCGAAGCATTTTTAAACTTCAGCAGAATTCCAAAAACAATTGAAAAGTTCCGAAGCATTTTTAAACTTCAGCGGAATTCCGAGAACAATGGAAGAGTTCTGAACCATTTCTAAATGTCAGCGGAATTCCGAGAACAATGGAAGAGTTCCAAAGCATTTTTAAATGTCAGCGGAATTTTGAGAACAATGGAAGAGTTCCGAAGCATTTTTAAAAGTCAGCGGAATACCGAGAACAATGGAAGAGTTGTGAAGCATTTTTAAACGTCAGCAAAATTCCAGAACAATGGAAGAGTTCCGAAGCATTTTTAAATGTCAGCGGAATTCCAAGAACAATGGAAGAGTTCCGAAGCATTTTTAAATGTCAGCAGAATTCCGAGAACAATGGAAGAGTTCCAAAGCATTTTTAAATGTCAGCGGAGTTCTGAAAACAATGGAAGAGTTCCGAAGCATTTTTAAACTTCAGCAGAATTCCGAGAACAATGGAAGAGTTCCGAAGCATTCTTAAACTTCAGCGGAATTCCGAGAACAATGGAAGAGTTCCGAAGCATTTTTAAAAGTCAGCAGAATTCTGAGAACAATAGAAGAGTTGTGAAGCATTTTTAAGCGTCAGCGGAATTCCGAGAACAATGGAAGAGTTCCGAAGCATTTTTAAACTTCAGCAGAATTCCGAGAACAATGGAAGAGTTCCGAAGCATTTTTAAACTTCAGCGGAATTTCGAGAACAATGGACGAGTTCCGAAGCATTTTTAAAAGTCAGCGGAATTCCGAGAACAATAGAAGAGTTGTAAAGCAATTTTAAGCATCAGCGGAATTCCGAGAACAATGGAAGAATTCCAAAGCATTTTTAAATGTCAGCAGAATTGCGAGAAGAATGGAAGAGTTCGGAAGCATTTTTAAACATCAGCGGAATGCAGAGTACAATGGAATAGTTCCGAAGCATTTTTATATGTCAGCGGAATTCCGAGAACAATGGAAGAGTCAGAAGCATTTTTAAACTTCATCAGAATTACGACAACAATGGAAGAGTTCCAAAGCATTTTTAAACATCAGCAGAATTCCGAGAACAATGGAAGAGTTTTTAAGCATTTTTAAACTTCAGCGGAATTCCGAGAACAATAGAAGGGTTCTGAAGAATTTTTAAACATCAGCGGAACTCCGAAAACAATGGAAGAGTTCCAAAGCATTTATAAATGTCAGTGGAATTCTGAGAACAATGGAAGAGTTCCGAAGCATTTTTAAACTTCAGCAGAATTCCAAGAACAATTGAAGACTTCCGAAGCATTTTTAAACTTCAGCGGAATTCCGAGAATAATGGAAGAGTTCCGAAGCAGTTTTATATGTCAGCGGAATTCCGAGAACAATGGAAGAGTACTGAAGCATTTTAAAACGTCAGCTGAATTCCAAGATTAATGGAAGAGTTCGGAAGCATTTTTAAACTTCAGCGGAATTCCGAGAACAATGGAAGAGTTCTGAAGCATTTTTAAACGTCAGCGGAATTCCAAAAAAAATGGAAGAGTTCCGAAGCATTTTTAAACGTCAGCGGAATACTGAGAGCAATTGAAGAGTTCCGAAGCATTTTTAAACTTCAGCGGAATACTGAGAACAATGGAAGAGTTCCGAAGCATTTTTAAACTTCAGCAGAATTCCTAGAACAATGGAAGAGTTGTGAAGCAATTTTAAACATCAGCGGAATTCCGAGAACAATGGAAGAGTTCCGAAGCATTTTTAAACTTCAGCAGAATTCCGAGAAAAATGCAAGAGTTCCGAAAAATTTTAAAATTCAGCGGAATTCCGAGAACAATGGAAGAGTTCCGAATAATTTTTAAACGTCAGCGTAATTCCGAGAACAATGGAAGAGTTTGGAAGAATTTTTAAACGTCAGCGGAATTCTGAAAACAGTGGAAGAGTTCCGAAGCATTTTAAAACTTCAGCGGAATTCCGAGAACAATGGAAAAGTTCCAAAGCATTTTTAAACGTCAGTGGAATAACGAGAGCAAAAGAAGCGTTCCGAAGCATTTTTAAACGTCAGCGGAATTGCGAGAACAATGGAAGAGTTCCGAAGCATTTTTATACTTCAGCAGAATTCCGGGAACAATGGAAGAGTTTAGAAGCATTTTTAAACGTCAGCGGAATTCTGAAAACAATGGAAGAGTTCCGAAGCATTTTTAAACGTCAGCGGAATTCCTTGAACAATGGAAGAGTTCCAAAGCATTTTTAAACGTCAGTGGAATTCTGAGAACAATATAAGAGTTCCGAAGCATTTTTAAACTTCAACAGAATTCCGAGAACAATGGAAGAGCTCCGAAGCATTTTTAAACTTCAGCAGAATTCCAAAAACAATTGAAAAGTTCTGTAGCATTTTTAAACTTCAGCGGAATTCCGAGAACAATGGAAGAGTTCTGAACCATTTCTAAATGTCAGCGGAATTCCGAGAACAATGGAAGAGTTCCAAAGCATTTTTAAATGTCAGCGGAATTTTGAGAACAATGGAAGAGTTCCGAAGCATTTTTAAACTTCAGCAGAATTCCGAGAACAATGGAAGAGTTCCGAATCATTTTTAAAAGTCAGCGGAATACCGAGAACAATGGAAGAGTTGTGAAGCATTTTTAAATGTCAGCAGAATTCCGAGAACAATGGAAGAGTTCCAAAGCATTTTTAAATGTCAGCGGAGTTCTGAAAACAATGGAAGAGTTCCGAAGCATTTTTAAACTTCAGCAGAATTCCGAGATCAATGGAAGAGTTCCGAAGCATTCTTAAACTTCAGCGGAATTCCGAGAACAATGGAAGAGTTCCGAAGCATTTTTAAAAGTTAGCGGAATTCCGAGAACAATAGAAGAGTTGTGAAGCATTTTTAAGCGTCAGCGGAATTCCGAGAACAATGGAAGAGTTCCGAAGCATTTTTAAACTTCAGCAGAATTCCGAGAACAATGGAAGAGTTCCGAAGCATTCTTAAACTTCAGCGGAATTCCGAGAACAATGGACGAGTTCCGAAGCATTTTTAAAAGTCAGCGGAATTCCGAGAACAATAGAAGAGTTGTGAAGCAATTTTAAGCGTCAGCGGAATTCCGAGAACAATGGAAGAATTCCGAAGCATTTTTAAATGTCAGCGGAATTGCGAGAAGAATGGAAGAGTTCGGATGCATTTTTAAACATCAGCGGAATGCAGAGAACAATGGAAGAGTTCCGAAGCATTTTTATATGTCAGCGGAATTCCGAGAACAATGGAAGAGTCCGAAGCATTTTTAAACTTCATCGGAATTACGACAACAATGGAAGAGTTCCAAAGCATTTTTAAACATCACCAGAATTCCGAGAACAATGGAAGAGTTTTTAAGCATTTTTAAACTTCAGCGGAATTCCGAGAACAATAGAAGGGTTCTGAAGAATTTTTAAACATCAGCGGAACTCCGAAAACAATGGAAGAGTTCCAAAGCATTTATAAATGTCAGTGGAATTCTGAGAACAATGGAAGAGTTCCGAAGCATTTTTAAACTTCAGCAGAATTCCGAGAACAATGGAATAGTTCCGAAGCATTTTTAAACTTCAACGGAATTCCGAGAACAATGGAAGAGCTCCGAAGCATTTTTAAACTTCAGCAGAATTCCAAGAACAATTGAAGAGTTCCGAAGCATTTTTAAACTTCAGCGGAATTCCGAGAATAATGGAAGAGTTCCGAAGCAGTTTTATATGTCAGCGGAATTCCGAGAAAAATGGAAGAGTTCTGAAGCATTTTTAAACATCAGCGGAATGCCGAGAACAATGGAAGAGTTCCGAAGCATTTTTATCTGTCAGCGGAATTCCGAGAACAATGGAAGAGTACTGAAGCATTTTAAAATGTCAGTTGAATTCCAAGATTAATGGAAGAGTTCGGAAGCATTTTTAAACTTCAGCGGAATTCCGAGAACAATGAAAGAGTTCTGAAGCATTTTTAAACGTCAGCGGAATTCCGAAAAAAATGGAAGAGTTCCAAAGCATTTTTAAACGTCAGCGGAGTACTGAGAGCAATTGAAGAGTTCCGAAGCATTTTTAAACTTCAGCGGAATACTGAGAACAATGGAAGAGTTCCGAAGCATTTTTAAACTTCAGCAGAATTCCTAGAACAATGGAAGAGTTGTGAAGCAATTTTAAACATCAGCGGAATTCCGAGAACAATGGAAGAGTTCCGAAGCATTTTTAAACTTCAGCAGAATTCCGAGAAAAATGCAAGAGTTCCGAAAAATTTTTAAACTTCAGCGGAATTCCGAGAATAATGGAAGAGTTCCGAATAATTTTTAAACGTCAGCGTATTTCCGAGAACAATGGAAGAGTTTGGAAGAATTTTTAAACGTCAGCGGAATTCTGAAAACAATGGAAGAGTTCCGAAGCATTTTTATACTTCAGCAGAAGTCCGAGAACAATGGAAGAGTTCCGAAGCATTTTTAAAAATCAGCGGTAATCCGAGAACAATGGAAGAGTTCCGAGGCTTTTTAAATGTCAGCAGAATTGCGAGAACAATGAAAGAGTTGCGAAGCAATATTAAGCGTCAGAAGAATTCTGAGAACAATGGAAGAGTTTTGAAGCATTTTTACATTTCAACGGAATTCTGAGAACAATGGAAGATTTCCGAAGCATTTTAAAACTTCAGCAGAACTCCGAGAACAATGGAAGAGTTCCGAAGCATTTTTAAACTTCAGCGGATTTCCGAGAAATGGAAGAGTTCCGAAGCATTTTGAAACGTCAGAGGAAATCCGAGAACAATGGAAGAGTTCCGAAGCATTTTTAAACGTCAGCGGAATTCCTTGAACAATGAAAGAGTTGCGAAGCATTATTAAATGTCAACGGAATTCCGAGAGCAAAGGAAGAGTTCCGAAGCATTTTTAAACTTCAGCGGATTTCCGAGAAATAGAAGAGTTTCGAAGCATTTTTAAATTTCAACTGAATTCCGAGAACAATGGAAGAGTTCCGAAGCATTTTAAAACTTCAGCAGAATTCCGAGAACAATGGAAGAGTTCCGAATCATTTTTAAACGTCAGCGGAATAACGAGAGCAAAGGAAGCGTTCCGAAGCATTTTTAAACGTCAGCGGAATTGCGAGAACAATGGAAGAGTTCCGAAGCATTTTTATACTTCAGCAGAATTCCGGGAACAATGGAAGAGTTTAGAAGCATTTTTAAACTTCAGCCGAATTCGGAGAACAATGGAAGAGTTCCGAAGCATTTTTAAATGTCAGCAGAATTCCGAGAACAATGGAAGAGTTCCAAAGCATTTTTAAACGTCAGTGGAATTTTGAGAACAATGTAAGAGTTCCGAAGCATTTTTAAACTTCAGCAGAATTCCGAGAAAATTGGAAGAGTTCCGAAGCATTTTTAAACTTCAACGGAATTCCGAGAACAATGGAAGAGCTCCGAAGCATTTTTAAACTTCAGCAGAATTCCAAAAACAATTGAAAAGTTCCGAAGCATTTTTAAACTTCAGCTTAATTCTGAGAATAATGGAAGAGTTCCGAAGCAATTTTAAATGTCAGTGGAATTCCGAGAACAATGGAAGAGTTCTGAAGCATTTTTAAACATCAGCGTAATGCCGAGAACAATGGAAGAGTTCCGAAGCATTTTTATCTGTCAGTGGAATTCCGAGAACAATGGAAGAGTACTGAAGCATTTTAAAACGTCAGCTGAATTCCAAGAACAATGGAAGAGTTCGGAAGCATTTTTAAACTTCAGCGGAATTCCGAGAACAATGGAAGAGTTCTGAAGCATTTTTAAACGTCAGCGGAATTCCGAAAACAATGGAAGAGTTCCGAAGCATTTTTAAACGTCAGCGGAATTCCGAGAACAATAGAAGGGTACCGAAGCATTTTTTAACTTCAGCGGAATTCCGAGATCTATGGAAGAGTAGTGTTGAGCCACCCCCGTAGTGTTCGAGTTCGGTTCGGTTCGTCGACCACCCGTGTGTTCGCCGAACTGTTCGTCGAACACCTTCGAACACCGTTAAAACCAATGGCAGGCAAACAAAAACACATAGAAACACATAGAAAACACCTTCAAAGGTGTCCAAAAGCTGACAAACTGCTCAGAAGACACAACTAACACATGGAAAAGTGACAAGTACATATAGTCATGCGAAAAGAAAAGAGGTGGAGGAGTAAAAGGAGGGGGAGACACAGATATAGGCATGTCATGCCCTTCTAAAATCCAAAAAGTGAGAAGCCGACACTTTCAGTCCGCTCCTGCCCGTGCCACCTCCGCGTCGCCGGGTTTGTGCCAGAGCCGCGGTGAGCCCTGACGGCCAGCCCCCCTCTCCCAATACTGGTGCCTGTCCGCTGGTGGGTCAAGCGAGCCCCCCTGTGGTGGAGGCAGCTCTAAGCTTTTTAATTTAAATTGTCTCTCTAATTTGAATGAATGCACTTTAAATCAATTTACAAGGATCTATTGGAGGGCAAGTCTCATGCCAGCAGCCGCGTAATTCCAGCTCCAGTAGCGTCCACTAAAGCTGCTGCAGTTAAAAAGCTTTTATAAGGATCGAGCTCGGCTGTCCACCGCAAGGCATCCTACTGCCAGTCCCAGCCCCTATGCCTTGGGGTGCCTCCTGATGCTCTTCACTGAGTATCCCGTGGTCCCGAAGCATTTCCTTTGAAAAAATGAAGTGTCCAAACTACAGGTGGTGTAGCTTGCTTAACAGCCGGGATAATCCGCTGACTAGCAGACACTGCTACTAGGCACAAAGTATTTCCTGGGCTAGATGCAGTTAAAAATTTGTAATTAGATACTCTCGTTGGATGCTGGGAAAGCATTCCATAGAGTCTCCTGGCACGCCATATATGATTCTCTTAAAAAGCTTGGGGTAAGGGTCTAGGGGACCCTTTTATAGCCAAAATCACGGCCCTGTATCGCAATACGTCACCGAGGCTGAAGATAAATGGAACTGTAGCACCCTGAGGGCTCGGTTGCTACAGAGGTATTGCACCTCACCCAGAGGTGTGATATCTCACTCTCAGGTAAGGATGTAGTGTGGATCAGGACCCGACACCTGCATGCATTACACCACATTGCCGTGGGGCAGGGCAACCAATATGCCCCTGAGATGGGCACGACAGTCCCTGTCCCTGGCTGGAGTGGGAGGAGGGAACACTGAGGAAGGGGAACCCTGTAGTGCAGGAGCAGGGAGGAAGCAGTTCCTGGGTGCATTGAGAAGGGAGTATAAAAGGTGGGCACCATCTTAGTTCAGTGCAGAGAAGTCTGAGCAGAAGTGGCAGGGAGCAGGGGCTCTGCATGAGCTCTGCTCCGGAGGCGGGCCTAGTAACAGAGGCCCAGGCCTGGAAGAAGGAGAAGGAAGGAAGAGGAGCGGAGAAGGCTCCAGGAATGAGGAACGAAGGGATCCCAGGGGTGTGGACGGGCGAGTCGCCACCGCACGCCCGAATCCACCTGCGTGGAGGGGTCAGGCCAAAGGGGGAGACCGGTCCCCGAAACTAGTGGAGGCAGGAAACGACCCTCAGCTAGAAACAGGAGGCTGTGACATTTTATGTGGAGCAACCCCTCGCTACACCCGCTAGGAAGGCACCATATAGGGTCAGGGAAACTGGCGCCAAGTTTACCAAGAGGAGGCCCGAGGCAGCCAGACAGAAGGGTTGGTAAGAAAGGCCAGACAAAGGACACACAAAGGGGGTCCTGTGAAGCGCTCCAAAGTTATCTGGGAGTTGTCTGAGCCCCTCACCTGGTGAGCACAGTACGACGTGGGCAGCCGTTACCTGCAGACGTGGTCTGGATAATAAGAACTGTGAGTAAAGGCCCTGGACTGCATCACTGACTCCGTGTCGTTACTGCTGCTGCCCTGCACCATCACCCCCATCCTCCGCATACACTGCCCTGAGGCTATACTCCTCCCGTGGGGAGTTATGCTACGCTCTGCTGCACCCACAACACCAGCCTCAGCGGTCTGCCCTGGAGCGGCGGTTCACTCTGACCGCAATCCACGGGTGGCGTAGTCGGACATTTAAACATCAAAACCACATAAATAGTTCCGCCACTGGTTTGACCGCCCTGAGCCACGGAACCGGGTGGCCGCCACGGAGACTACAACCACCAGCATCCACCAAAAAGGGTCCGGCTCCGGGTGTCCCAAGGCCCAGGGGGCGCATCAGAACATTTTCATCACCTTTCACAATCACCAATGGAACAAGGCAGGGATGTTCTCTGTCCCCTCTCTTATACATCCTAGTGACGGAGCACCTGCTCTCATCAATTCGCCATAACCCCAATATTAGGTGGATTGAGGTGGGAGGCACCGAGTACAAATGCTCTCTATTTGCTGATGATGTCCTAGTATATATCACTCAATCACATATATCCATCCATGCTGTTATGGCTGAAATAGATCACTTTGTTACATGGTCAAATTTTAAAATCAATGCAGCGAAGTCTGAGGCCCTCGATGTCTCCCTCCCCAAATCCATATAGGATTCCATCCAGTCCAACTTTCCCTTTGCCTGGCCCTCACAGGGTATCAAATACTTAGGAATTCCTATTCATAGAGACCTCTCCCATCTATGTTATCTTAATTTTGGGCCCTTTATTGAACAACTGTTAGAACCTTGCTCTTAGGTTTTTTTTCCTTTGCTGGTCACATGACCTTGTTGGCCTATTTAATCCTGCTCCGCCCTTCTGGCTTTGCTGGACTTCATTGTATATCTACTTTCTAGCTTGCCTGTGCTCTGTGTCTTGCTCTGTTAGTTTGCTTGGTCTACGGACCTCTATGTTCTATATATTTTGTTTGTTCGTCTGTCTGCTACTATTTCTGTTAGGAGGTGTCCCATATTCCTCCCAGTCCTTAGTACTTGTAGGGATTCCTTCCCCACATCTATAGGTCTCCGTACAGACTAGCTTAGGACTTTAGCAGGTCTGATCGCAGGATCAGGTCCCCTGCTACATTGTAGGGATTCAGCTGAGTACTATCGTAGGGACAGATCTCCTCTCTTTCCTTAGCTCTGGTAGCAGAACATAACAGTAAGTCCAGCCTGCAAATTCTCTAAGGAAAGATTTTTCTGTTCCATCATGGTGTCGGTTCAGGATTTGGCTCATCGCCTGCAGGGACTCTCTCTGGAGGTGGCCGAGCTCCGTCAGCACGTGAGTAACTGTCCTTGAGCACACTTCTTGGAGCCTAAGGTATGTTTGCCGGATTTATTTTTTGGTGATCGCCGAGAATTTTTTTCATTTAAAAATGCTTGCTGATTGTATTTTCGTTTGAGACCCAAGTCCTCTGGGGATGAATCCCAGCGCGTATGGTTCATAATGTCACTTTTGCGCAAAGAGCCTCAGGAGTGGGCCTTTTCTTTGCAACCTAGTGATACATGCTTCAGATCAGTGGATAGTTTTTTTTCTGCTTTGGGCCTATTATATGATGATCCTGACCGTGTCGCATCAGCTGCGACTGAGTTGAGACGTTTAAAACAAGGATCAGGAAATGTGGAAAAATATTGTACTCATTTCCGTCGGTGGTCTACTCAAACAGGGTGGAACGATTCTGCTCTGAAAAGTCTATTTCTTGCTGGGCTCAGTGAAAGGGTTAAAGACCTGCTAATTGCTTATCCTAGACCTGAAGATTTGCAACAGGCTATGCAATTAGCTATACGGGTGGATAGAAGACTGCGTGCAAGGGTTAATGAGAGCAAATCCTCTGCTACGTCAGTTTCTGGTTATGAGAATGTGTGTACTAACAGTGGTGAACCGATGGAGATTGGATCGGTGGCACCTCGCTCTCAAGAAAAAGATCGTCGATTTTCTGAAGGCTTGTGTTTCTATTGCGGAAAATCTGGTCATTTGATTAAAGGCTGTGAGCTTCGTATGAAGAAAGAAAAAAAAATGGTCAGTCACGCCCGTATTGCCTGTTTAAATTCCAAGGGTATATTTTTAGCTGCTTCCACGATTGCTCAGAAAAAATTAATGGAATTTCGGGTGTTTGTTGATTGCGGGTCTACTCTGAATGTAATTGATGGGGGATTCGTGAAAAGACTCAATTTAAAACCTGAACCTTTATCATCCCCCATTTCTGTGGTTTCTGTGGATGGTTCCCCTTTGAAGAATATTACTCTCAAGGTCAGTGAATTTCCTCTCACTATTAATGGTGTTCACCATGAGAAATTGGATTTGGTAGTGTTGAATAACTTGCCTTCTCCAGTAATATTGGGATTGCCCTGGTTAAAATTTCACAATCCTGTACTGGATTGGTCTACCAGTGAAATTAAATCCTGGAGCCATAAATGTTATGACAAGTGTTGTAACGGGCTTATTGCAGCTTTGGATAGGGGAGAATTGCCTGTTCCTATTCAGGATTTTTGGAGAGTTTTTTCTGAGAAGGAATCGCAGGTTTTGCCTCCCCATAGAGACTATGATTGTTCTATTGAATTTGTCCCTGGAGCGACTCTTCCTAAAAGTCGTTTATTTAACCTTACTATTCCTGAGAGGAAGGCTTTGGAGGAATACATACAGACAAGTTTGGCCGCCGGTCACATTAGGCCCTCTAAGTCTCCTGTGGCGGTTGGATTTTTTTTTGTAAAAAAAAAGGACGGCGGTTTACGTCCTTGTCTGGATTTTCGTGAGATTAACAAAATTACTGTACGCAATCCTTACCCACTGCCATTGATTCCTGATCTGTTTAACCAGTTAATGGGGGCCAAGTGGTTCTCTAAAATTGACCTTAAGGGGGCATACAATCTGTTGCGCATGAAGGAGGGTGACGAATGGAAGACTGCTTTTAACACTCCTGTGGGTCATTTTGAGAATCTGGTTATGCCTTTTGGTCTTACCAATGCTCCTGCATTTTTTCAGAATCTTATTAATGACATCCTTAGGCCTTTGATCGGCAAAAATGTGGTTGTGTATTTGGATGACATTTTGATTTATTCGCCGGATCTGGAGTCTCATTGGCGGAGCGTACGTGAGGTATTGCAGTTGTTAATGGACAATTCGCTTTTTGCTAAGCTGGAGAAATGTGAGTTCGCTGTACAGAGAATTAGTTTTTTGGGTTACATTATCTCCAGCGAAGGTTTTGAGATGGACCCGGTTAAAGTTCAAGCTGTACAGGAATGGCCTAGGCCTATTGGTTTGAAATCGATACAGAGGTTTTTAGGTTTCGCCAATTATTACAGAAAATTCATAAAAAATTTTTCTAGTATTGTCAAACCTCTGACCGATCTCACCAGGAAAGGTGCTGATGCGGTTCAGTGGTCTTCTGAGGCCATTGAAGCTTTTGTGTATCTCAAGGAGAGGTTCACCTCTGCTCTCATCCTTATGCAGCCTGATGTGACTAAGCCGTTTTTGGTTGAGGTTGATGCTTCCTCTGTGGGGGTTGGAGCAGTATTGTCTCAGGATAACGGGGATGGTTTACATCCCTGTGCCTTTTTTGAAAAAAAATTTTCGGAGGCTGAACTGAATTACGATATTGGTAATCAGGAATTATTGGCTATTAAACTCGCATTTGAACACTGGCGCCACTTCTTGGAAGGTGCGGAATTTCCCGTTCAGGTTCTTACGGATCATAAAAATCTGATATATCTTGATGCTGCCAAGCGCCTGAATGCCCGTCATGCTAGGTGGGCACTGTTTTTCTCGCGGTTTAATTTCTCCGTTACTTACATCCCTGGTACTAAGAATGTTAAGGCGGATGCCTTGTCTCGCAGTTTTTCTCCCATAGTCGGTGCTGAGAAAGAGGAGAACATTTTACAAGAAGGTGTTGTGATAGCTGCTTTAGACTCCGTTTTGGAAGATGAGATTCTTAAAGCACAGGAGAATGCCCCATCTAACACTCTTCATGGGAGGTTGTTTGTGCCTGGCACCTTTAGGAGAGATTTGTTTGTTGAGTGTCACGAATCTCGGTTGGCAGGTCATCCCAGAATCTCTGAGACCAAGAGACTGGTGGGTCGCAGTTTTTGGTGGCCTGGATGGCAGAAGGAAGTCATTAAGTGGGTGCGCCAATGTACTATATGTGCTAGATCTAAGTCCTCACATACTCCTGCTGCGGGGTTACTTTGTCCTTTGGAGGTCCCCAGTGCTCCTTGGACACATTTGGCTATGGACTTTATAACTGACCTTCGCCCCTCTGAGGGTTTTACTGTCATCTGGGTGGTCGTGGACCATTTTAGCAAGATGTGTCACTTGGTTCCCTTCGTCAAACTGCCCTGCGCTAAAACTCTCGCTAAGGCCTTTGTCAAGGAAATTGTCAGACTTCATGGCGTTCCTACTGACATTGTTTCTGATAGGGGTCCTCAGTTCGTGGCTCGTTTTTGGCGTGCCTTTTGTGACAGGTTGGGAATTCATTTGTCGTTCTCGTCCGGATATCATCCTGAATCTAATGGCCAGACAGAAAGGAAAAACCAGGATGTTGAGCAGTTCTTGAGTTGTTTTGTGGCAGACAATCAAGAGGGGTGGTCTGAGTTTCTGCCACTTGCTGAATTTGCTCTGAACAATCATACATCTTCTTCTGCTGGCTGTTCGCCTTTTTTTTGTTGTTCTGGGAGACATCCGTCGTTTAGGTCGTTCTCCAAGTTGGGATCTGCCGTGCCTGAGGAGGAGAATTTTTCCGGTGATTTGGAGAGAGTTTGGACGGATGTGCGTGGTAATCTTCAGGAGGCCAACAGAAAATCTAAGGACTACTTTCATAGGAAACGTCAGGAGGTTTTGTTCGCTGTTGGTGACATGGTTTGGTTGTCCTCTAGGAATCTGCGGTTGAGGATTCCTTCTAAGAAATTGGGTCCCAAGTTTGTAGGGCCCTTTAAGGTGCTTCAGGTTGTCAACCAATCTGCTGTTAGGTTGGAGGTTCCTACCTCCTGGAGAATTAATCCGGTATTTCATGTCTCTCTGTTAAAAAAAGCTGTTGTGTCGGATGGTGACGCCTCTGCCCCTGTTCCTCCGGTGGTGGAGGACGGGGAATATGAAATTTCTCGCATCCTTAACTCTAGACGGTATAGAGGTAGTTTGCAGTATCTTGTGGCCTGGAAAGGTTTTGGACCCGAGGATAACTCTTGGGTGAGGTCAGATGATGTTTCCGCGTCCAGACTTATCAGAGCGTTTCACAGGAGATTTCCTGATAAGCCTGGTCCTAGGGGATCCGGAGGATCCTCTTAGAAGGGGGGGTACTGTTAGAACCTTGCTCTTAGGTTTTTTTTCCTTTGCTGGTCACATGACCTTGTTGGCCTATTTAATCCTGCTCCGCCCTTCTGGCTTTGCTGGACTTCATTGTATATCTACTTTCTAGCTAGCCTGTGCTCTGTGTCTTGCTCTGTTAGTATGCTTGGTCTACGGACCTCTATGTTCTATATATTTTGTTTGTTCGTCTGTCTGCTACTATTTCTGTTAGGAGGTGTCCCATATTCCTCCCAGTCCTTAGTACTTGTAGGGATTCCTTCCCCACATCTATAGGTCTCCGTACAGACTAGCTTAGGACTTTAGCAGGTCTGATCGCAGGATCAGGTCCCCTGCTACATCATAGGGATTCAGCTGAGTACTATTGTAGGGACAGATCTCCTCTCTTTCCTTAGCTCTGGTAGCAGAACATAACAACAACTCCATACAGACCACGGTTGGCAAGTTAGAACTGTAAGATTCACTACGTGAACCACTGGTGTTTTGGGGAAAAGCACATGTACACTGTGTTCCAAATCATTATGCAAAAAGTGTTTAGAAGTGATAAGGGAAGAATTTGTTTGTTTGTCAGTTAAACTCATTGATGGTGATGTGTGTCAGGGCTCTTTATATCACTGTAAGCAATTGCAGACACCTGTGCTAATTAGTTTGGCAGGTGTGTCCAATGAAAGGCAAGACTACTTAAGAAGGCTGTCTCACATTATTAAGCAGCCTACATTTTCTGCCAAAATGGGAAAGAAAAAGGATGTGTCGGCTGCTGAGAAGCAACAAATTGTGGAGTGTTTAGGTCAAGGCATGACTACAATCAACATTGTGCGATGATCAGGATGAAGTGTCTTGGCAATCAAGGAGTATGTAGCTGATTCACAGTACACACGTGTGCGTGCTGATAAGGGCAAATTGAGGACTCTTTCCTACAGGCAATTACGTCAGGTTGAAAGAGCAGCGGCAAAAAAGCCTTGTCATAGCAGCAGACAAGTTTTTGAAGCTGCTGGTGCCTCCAACGTCCCCCGAACAACAAGATGCAGGGTCCTTCAGAGGTTTGCAGCTGTGCATACGCCATCCTGTCGACCTCCTCTATCCACTTCACACAAGCAGAAACGGCTCCAGTGGGCCAAACATTACATGAAGACTGATTTCAAAACTGTTTTGTTCACGGATGAGTGCCGTGCAGCGCTCGATGGTCCAGATGGATGGAGTGGAGGATGGCTGGTTGATGGACACCCCACGCAAACACGGCTACAGCGCCAACAAGGAGGAGGTGGAGTAATGTTTTGGGCTGGAATCATGGGGAGAGAGATTGTCGGCCCCTTTAGGATCCCTGAAGGCGCTAAAGATGAACTCCATAATGTATGTGGATTTTCTCAAACAGCACTTCCTGCCATGGTTCAAGAAGAAGAACCGTGTATTTCACAGCAAGACCATTTTTTTGCATGATAATGCACCATCTCATGCTGCACATAAAACATCTGCATCTCTGGCTGATATGGGCATAAAAGGGGACAAACTTATGGTGTGACCCCCATGCTCCCCTGACCTCTACCCCATTCAGAACCTTTGGAGCATCATTAAAAGGAGTGTCTATGATGGCGAGAGGCAGTTCACATCTAAGCAACAGCTCTGGGAGGGTATTCTGTCCTCATGCAAAACAATTGAAGCAGAAACCATCCAAAACCTGACAAATTCAATGGACGAGAGAGTTCAGAAGCTCCTTTCGAACAAGGGGTCCTATGTGAAAATGTAACATCACCTAGAATAAAGTTTTGAGTTGAAAACTGTTTGATTTCAGTTTCTAACAACCTGCTAATGCTTATAATTTCAAAAATGACCATTTTTTTGGTCTTTATTAAAATGAAAAGGTTGATCGAAAAGTTTGGGGGATCTAAGAGTGTCGCAACCCAGTAGTCATGATTACTTCGAATTCTGACAATATGAGGGTCATGCTGCAGGTAGTGCAGCAAGAAGGCACTTATGTGTCTTGCGCATCTCGGAGCCCTAAAATTATTTTCCGGGCTAGATGCAGCTAAAAATTATTGTTAATTTTAAATCTGGTGAAGCTTTAGTATAGATGGCATAATAGGATCAGTGCTGCACACTGCTACAAAGCCCAAATTATTTTCCAGTCAAGATACAGATAAACATGATTAGTAATTTTAAATCTGGTGGAGCTTATTATAGATGGCCTAATAGAATCAGTGCTGCACACTGCTACAAAGCCCAAATTATTTTCCAGTCAAGATACAGATAAACATGATTAGTAATTTTAAATCTGGTGGAGCTTATTATAGATGGCCTAATAGAATCAGCGCTGCACACTGCTGCAAAGCCCAAATTATTTTCCAGCCAAGATACAGATAAACATGATTAGTAATTTGAAAGCTTAAAACAGTTGGTATGGTGATTTTAACCAATCATCAAGCTTTTACTCTCCCCAGGATGACACAGGGGTAGAAAAGTCGTTTCAGATCCATGATTTGTTCATCTTTATGAACGTGAGTCTGTCTACATTATCAGTGGAGAGCCGTGTGCGTTTATCTGTCAGCACACCACCAGCAGCGCTGAACACACATTCAGACAGAACGCTGGCTGCGGGGCATAACAAGATCTCCAAGGCGTAAGTGGCTAGCTCCGGCCATTTATCCAGATTGGAAGCCCAAAAAGAGCAAGGGTCCAGTGACACAGTCATGGCTTCAATGTTTACTTGGAGATACTCCTGTACCATCGTCTCTAGGCGTTGACTATGTGTCAGACTTCTTGTCTCCTGTGGCCTTGCAAAGGATGGGCTAAAAAAGTGGTGAAATGATTCCGCAAAATTGATGTTACCAGCAGATACTGTGGTTCTGTTACGGTTTGAGTGCTGAACACTTGACGGTTCCACGGTTGGCAAGTTGGAACTGTGAGATTCACTACGTGCACCACTGGTATTTTGTGGAAAAGCACATGTAAGATTCTGCAACAGTCTCTGCTGATACTCCTGCATGCGTGCATCCCTTTCTATGGCAGGAATAATTTCTGCAAATTTACTTTTGTACCGGGGATCTAACAGTGTGGCAACCCAGTAGTCAGGATTATTTCTAATTCTCCCAATTCGAGGGTCATGTTGCAGGTAGTGCAGAAAGAAGGCACTCATGTGTGTTGCGCATCCAGGAGCACCAAGTCCCTGTTGTGTTGGTGGTGAGGTAACAATCATGCTTCCTTCCTCTGTCCTCTCCCCCCAACCTCGCACAACAGAAATGTGATCAAGGTCTCCCTCATCTGATGAGTCTTCCATCAGTTCGTCCTCCACTTCTTCCTGGGCTCCTGCACCTTCCTCACTAGTTTGGCTGCTACCATGTGCCCTGGTAAAACCATCTCCCCCACCCTCACATGCCTGCCGCCTTGGTGCTGCCGACCGTCTGGACCTTGCAGATGTTAGCCCTTCTGCATACAACTCCTCCTCCTCTACTTCCTCCACCTCCTCTTGTGCCACCACCTGACTCCGAATTCTGTTTAACATGTGCTCCAGCATGTAAATCACCGGAATAGTCATGCTGATAATGGCATCGTCAGCACTAAACATCTTCGTCGCCATTTCAAAACTGTGCAGAAGGGTGCATAGGTCCCTGATCTGAGACCACTCCTCCAGCGTGATTTGCCCCACCTCTGGATGTCGTTGGCCCAGGCTATATGTCAGAACGTATTGCACCAGGGCTTGTCGGTGCTGCCACAGTCGCTGCAACATGTGCAGAGTTGAATTCCACCGAGTAGGCACATCGCATTTTAGCCGGTGAAGTGGCAGGCCCAACGACTTCTGTAGAGATGTAAATCGCTGAGCTGCGGGATGCGAACGGCGGAAGTGAGCACACAGCGACCGTGCCCTCTGCAGAAGGCCATCTAGTCTAGGATAGTGGGCTAAAAATTGCTGGACAACCAGGTTCAACACGTGAGCCATACAAGGCACGTGTGTGACATTGCCCCGGCGAAGGGCCGCACCCAGGTTTGCAGCATTGTCGCACACGGCCTTCCCTGGTTTCAGTGGAGACAACCATTCATGAAATTGGTTCTCCAGAGCTGACCACAACTCCTCAGCTGTGTGACTCACATTTCCCAGACATTTCTATGTAAAAACCGCCTGATGATGTTGAGCCCTACTGCCAGCATAGTAAGGAGGTCTGCAGGATCCCTTCTGCGCAGTTAGAAAGCTTGTGGCATGACCAGACAGGCTTTGTGTGCAGGTGGAAGACCGAGAGGAGGTTGAGGAGGCAGAAGCAGTGGAGGAACATTGACATATAGAGGATTGACGCACAACTCGTGGGGACGGCAAGACTTGGACAGCAGCCCCTTGTCCTGCTGTCACCATAGTTACCCAGTGCCCAGTCAGCGACATTTAACGCCCCTGTCCATGCCTACTCGTCCAAGTGTCTGTGGTGAAATGCACCCTGTCACACAAAGAGTTTCTCAAAGAAGCGGTGATGTTGTGTGCGACATGCTGGTGGAGCGCAGGCACACCTTTCTTTGAGAAGTAGTGCCGACTGGGCATCTGGTACTGGGGCACTGCGACGGACATAAGGTCTCGAAAATCCTCTGTGTCCACCAGGCGGAAAGGCAGCATTTCTGTAGCCAAGAGCTTGCAGATGGTGAAATTCAACCTCTTAGCTTTCTCATGGCTAGGAGGAAATGGTCTTTTACTTGTCCACATCTGAGGGACCGAGGGCTGGCTATTGTGCTTAGACGGGGTTGATAAGGGTGTCCCCGGCAAACTGACTTTCTGTGAGGAAGATGCAGGCGGACATGTTAGGTTGCCTTGATCCAAAGGTGGTGCTATCGATGTCGGACAGCGCTCAACACCAGCTGGTGTTACCACCTCCAAAGAAAATGATGACCTGCCAATCACGCTGGCTGTTGCGGGTAAAGAGGTGGCAGGTCTGCGCCCCAAAACAGGTGTGACTGCTGTCCCCCCAGTCACAGAGGATGAAGAGGCCGCGGATGCACAAGATATGGCAGACGGTGGTAGGCCCGGCCGGCTAGGCCGCATTGTAGCACACTGAGCTTCCCACTGCAACTTATGCTTCATGTCCATGTGCCGGTTCATGCATGAAGTACTCAAACTATGTATTTTTTGGCCTCTACTTAGCTTTTGCTGACAAATGTTACAGATAACACGAGTTGGGTCATCTTTATCGATCTGAAAAAATGCCCAGGCTATGCAAGGCTTAGCACCCATGCGACCTGAAGAGCCACCACGACTTGTGGTGAGAGGCAGAGTTGTGTTTGAGGATGCAGTTGTTGACGTGCTTCCAGTACTACGTCTCTGTCCAGGAAGGCGCAACCTGACCTCGTCGTCACTAGCATCTTCCTCCACCTCCTCTGCTGACCTCATCTCTTGGCTGACTGTGGGTTGACAGTAAGTGGGATCTCCAACCTCATCATCATCACCCTGTGCGTTATCACACCCGTCGTCCTCAGAGCCAACCTGTTTCTGTCCTGACAAAAAACTAAAGTTGTCGCTCCAATCAGGTATTTGAGTCTTATCATCGTCTTCCTCATTGTCTCCACCAACAGGAGTTACAGTTTGGGAATAAGGGTCTACATTATGGTCAGAAACTTCTGCGTCTGGTCCTGGATCTGACTCATAAAGATTCTGGGCATCAGTGCAGATCATTTCCTCGTCTGGATTCACAGAAGCGCTGGAGTCGACCTCTGATTCCCAGGCTATAGTATGAGTAAACAGCTCTGCAGACTCAACCATCTGTTCTACCTCATACTAAGACGGGCAGCTGGAGATTTGGGAGCTGTGAGGAAGCAAGTGCGATTGGGGTGACACCTTTGAGGACTGGAATATTTGTGATGTTGAAGTTGATGTGGAGGAGAGCCCACTTAAAGGAGCACTTGATATCCGTTGAAGCACCTGCTGTTTTTGTGCCTCATCTGGAATTTGTAGCGATTGGCGTGGCCGTAAGAAAGGGATCTTATCACATTGTCCGCTAAAAGAAGTAGACATTTTAGTTTGGCTGGAAGATGGTCTTTTTTCTGCAGATGTTACTGTTGCTTTAACACCTACCCCACGGACACAACCTTTTTTCCCCTTCCCAACACGCCTATTCCCCTTTCCACCAGCAGCAGGCCTTTTTCCACTCATTTTGGTGGTTAACTAATTCACAACTCTGGAGTTGTTTGCACAAAAAATCAATGGATGGGAACCGAGCAGAGCTGAGTGGCCAAACAGTGGTATCAGGCCAAAACTATTGGCTGGGTTAGATGCAGAAAAAAATTATATTCAGTTTGCAACCTGATGGAGGTCTGTATAGATGGATTAATAGAACAAGTCCCACACACAGCTACAAGCCCAATATTTTTTCAGAGGTAGATGCACAAAAAAAATATATTCAGTTTGCAACCTGATGGAGGTCAGTATAGATGGACTAATAGAGAAAGTCCCACACACTGCTAGAAGGCCAAATATTTTTTCAGACTTAGATGCAGAAAAAAAATTATTTTGAATTTGCAACCTGATGGAGATCAGTATAGGTGGACTAATAGAACAAGTCCCACACACTGCTAGAAGGCCAAATATTTTTTCAGAGCTAGATGCAGAAAAAAATTATATTCAGTTTGCAACCTGATGGAGGTCAGTATAGATGGACTAATAGAACAAGTCCCACACACAGCTAGAAGCCCAAATATTTTTTCAGAGGTAGATGCAGATAAAAATTATTTTTAATTTGCAACCTGATGGAGGTCAGTATAGATGGACTAATAGAGAAAGTCCCACACACTGCTAGAAGGCCAAATATTATTTCAGAGCTAGATGCAGATAAAAATTATTTTTAATTTGCAACCTGATGGAGGTCAGTATAAATGGACTAATAGAACAAGTCCCACACACAGCTAGAAGCCCAAATATTTTTTAAGAGGTATTGTAGATGCAGATAAAAATTATTTTTAATTTGCAACCTGATGGAGGTCAGTATAGATGGACTAATATAGAAAGTCCCACACACTGCTAGAAGGCCAAATATTTTTTCAGAGCTAGATGCAGATAAAAATTATTTTCAATTTGCAACCTGATGGAGGTCAGTATAGATGGACTAATAGAGAAAGTCCCACACACTGCTAGAAGGCCAAATATTTTTTCAGAGCTAGATGCAGATAAAAATTATATTCAATTTGCAACCTGATGGAGGTCAGTATAGATGGACTAATAGAACAAGTCCCACACACAGCTAGAAGCCCAAATATTTTTTCAGAGGTACTGTAGATGCAGATAAAAATTATTTTTAATTTGCAACCTGATGGAGGTCAGTATAGATGGACTAATACAACAAGTCCCACACACAGCTAGAAGCCCAATATTTTTTCAGAGGTAGATGCAGGAAAAAATATATTCAGTTTGCAACCTGATGGAGGTCAGTATAGATGGAGTAATAGAACAAGTCCCACACACAGCTAGAAGCCCAAATATTTTTTCAGAGGTAGATGCAGATAAAAATTATTTTTAATTTGCAACCTGATGGAGGTCAGTATAGATGGACTAATAGAGAAAGTCCCACACACTGCTAGAAGGCCAAATATTTTTTCAGAGCTGGATGCAGATAAAAATTATATTCAATTTGCAACCTGATGGAGGTCAGTATAGATGGACTAATAGAGAAAGTCCCACACACTGCTAGAAGGCCAAATATTTTTTCAGAGCTAGATGCAGATAAAAATTATATTCAATTTGCAACCTGATGGAGGTCAGTATAGATGGACTAATAGAACAAGTCCCACACACAGCTAGAAGCCCAAATATTTTTTCAGAGGTACTGTAGATGCAGATAAAAATTATTTTTAATTTGCAACCTGATGGAGGTCAGTATAGATGGACTAATACAACAAGTCCCACACACAGCTAGAAGCCCAATATTTTTTCAGAGGTAGATGCAGGAAAAAATATATTCAGTTTGCAACCTGATGGAGGTCAGTATAGATGGTGTAATAGAACAAGTCCCACACACAGCTAGAAGCCCAAATATTTTTTCAGAGGTAGATGCAGATAAAAATTATTTTTAATTTGCAACCTGATGGAGGTCAGTATAGATGGACTAATAGAGAAAGTCCCACACACTGCTAGAAGGCCAAATATTTTTTCAGAGCTGGATGCAGATAAAAATTATATTCAATTTGCAACCTGATGGAGGTCAGTATAGATGGACAAATAGAGAAAGTCCCACACACTGCTAGAAGGCCAAATATTTTTTCAGAGGTACTGTAGATGCAGATAAAAATTATTTTTAATTTGCAACCTGATGGAGGTCAGTATAGATGGACTAATAAAGAAAGTCCCACACACTGCTAGAAGGCCAAATATTTTTTCAGAGCTAGATGCAGAAAAAAATTATATTCAGTTTGCAACCTGATGGAGGTCAGTATAGATGGACTAATAGAGAAAGTCCCACACACTGCTAGAAGGCCGCATATTTTTTCGGAGGTAGATGCAGAAAAAAATATATTCAGTTTGCAACCTGATGGAGGTCAGTATAGATGGACTAATACAACAAGTCCCACACACAGCTAGAAGCCCAATATTTTTTCAGAGTTATATGCAGAAAAAAATATATTCAGTTTGCAACCTGATGGAGGTCTGTATAGATGGATTAATAGAACAAGTCCCACACACAGCTAGAAGCCCAATATTTTTTCAGAGGTAGATGCAGAAAAAAATATATTCAGTTTGCACCCTGATGGAGGTCAGTATAGATGGACTAATACAACAAGTCCCACACACAGCTAGAAGCCCAATATTTTTTCAGAGGTAGATGCAGAAAAAAATATATTCAGTTTGCAACCTGATGGAGGTCTGTATAGATGGATTAATAGAACAAGTCCCACACACAGCTAGAAGCCCAATATTTTTTCAGAGGTAGATGCAGA
This sequence comes from Phyllobates terribilis, assembly GCF_046119375.1. Lineage (NCBI taxonomy): Eukaryota > Metazoa > Chordata > Amphibia > Anura > Dendrobatidae > Phyllobates > Phyllobates terribilis. Next base: position 4,290,652 of record NW_027362788.1, on the reverse strand, counting down.
AAAAAATATATTCAGTTTGCAATCTGATGGAGGTCAGTATAGATGGACTAATAGAATGATGCTATGCCCAAAAGATTTTACTTCACTAGGTGCAGTAAAAAAATTGGTATTCTATACACAGGTGATATATCTTGCAACACAGATAGGCTACTCCACTGACTAACACAATCTGCAATAGGCCAAAAGGATTAGCTTTGCTAGATTCAGCCAACGGAATTCCGAGAACAATGGAAGATTTCCAAAGCATTTTAAAACTTCAGCAGAATTCCGAGAACAATGGAAGAGTTCCGAAGCATTTTTAAACTTCAGCAGAATTCCAAGAACAATTGAAGAGTTCCGAAGCATTTTTAAACTTCAGTGGAATTCCGAGAACAATGGAAGAGTTCGGAAGAATTTTTAAACGTCAGCGGAATTCCGAGAACAATGGAAGAGTTCTGAAGAATTTTTAAACGTCAGCGGAATTCTGAAAACAATGGAAGGGTTCCGAAGCATTTTTAAACTTCAGCAGAATTCCGAGAGCAATGGAAGAGTTCCAAAGCATTTTAAAACTTCAGCAGAATTCCGAGAACAATTGAAGAGTTCCGAAGCATTTTTAAACTTCAGCGGAATTCCGAGAATAATGGAAGAGTTCTGAAGCATTTTTAAACATCAGCGGAATTGCGAGAAGAATGGAAGAGTTTCGAAGCATTTTTAAACATCAGCGGAATGCCGAGAACAATGGAAGAGTTCCGAAGCATTTTTATATGTCAGCGGAATTCCGAGAACAATGGAAGAGTCCGAAGCATTTTTAAACTTCAGCGGAATTACGACAACAATGGAAGAGTTCCAAAGCATTTTTAAACATCAGCAGAATTCGGAGAACAATGGAAGAGTTTTTAAGCATTTTTAAACTTCAGCGGAATTCCGAGAACAATAGAAGGGTTCTGAAGAATTTTTAAACATCGGCGGAATTCCGAAAACAATGGAAGAGTTCCAAAGCATTTTTAAATCTCAGCGGAACTCTGAGAACAATGGAAGAGTTCCGAAGCATTTTTAAACTTCAGCAGAATTCCGAGAACAATGGAAGAGTTCCGAAGCATTTTTAAACGTCAGCGGAATTCCGAGAACAATGGAAGAGTTCCGAAGAATTTTTAAACGTCAGCATAATTCCGAGAACAATGGAAGAGTTCTGAAGAATTTTTAAACGTCAGCGGAATTCTGAAAACAATGGAAGAGTTCTGAAGCATTTTTATACTTCAGCAGAAGTCCGAGATCAATGGAAGAGTTCCGAAGCATTTTTAAACTTCAACGGAATTCCAAGAACAATGGAAGAGTTCCAAAGCATTTTTAAACTCTAGCGGATTTCCGAGAAATGGAAGAGTTCCGAAGCATTTTGAAATGTCAGCGGAAATCCGAGAACAATGGAAGAGGTCCAAAGCATTTTTAAATGTCAGCGGAAATCCGAGAACAATGAAAGAGTTCTGAAGCATTTTTAAACGTCATCAGAATTCCGAGAGCAATGGAAGAGTTCCAAAGCATTTTAAAACTTCAGCAGAATTCCGAGAACAATTGAAGAGTTCCGAAGCATTTTTAAACTTCAGCGGAATTCCGAGAATAATGGAAGAGTTCCGAAGCATTTTTAAACGTCAGCGGAATTTCGAGAAGAATGGAATAGTTTGGAAGCATTTTTAAACATCAGCGGAATGACAAGAACAATGGAAGAGTTCCGAAGCATTTTTAAACTCTAGCGGATTTCCGAGAAATGGAAGAGTTCCGAAGCATTTTGAAATGTCAGCGGAAATCCGAGAACAATGGAAGAGTTCCAAAGCATTTTTAAACGTCAGCGGAAATCCGAGAACAATGAAAGAGTTCCGAAGCATTTTTAAACGTCATCAGAATTCCGAGAACAATGTAAGAGTTCCGAAGCATTTTTAAACTTCAGCAGAATTCCGAGAACAATTGAAGAGTTCCGAAGCATTTTTAAACTTCAGCGGAATTCCGAGAATAATGGAAGTGTTCCGAAGCATTTTTAAACGTCAGCGGAATTGCTAGAAGAATGGAAGAGTTTCAAAGCATTTTTAACATCAGCGGAATTCCGAGAACAATAGAAGAGTTGTGAAGCATTTTTAAGCGTCAGCAGAATTCCGAGAACAATTGAAGAGTTGCGTAGCATTTTTAAACTTCAGCGGAATTCCGAGAATAATGGAAGAGTTCCGAAGCATTTTTAAACGTCAGCGGAATTGCGAGAAGAATGGAATAGTTTGGAAGCATTTTTAAACATCAGAGGAATGCCGAGAACAATGGAAGAGTTCCGAAGCATTTTTATATATCAGCCGAATTCCGAGAACAATGGAAGAGTCCGAAGCATTTTTAAACTTCAGCAGAATTACGACAACAATGGAAGAGTTCCAAAGCATTATTAAACATCAGCAGAATTCCGAGAAAAATGCAAGAGTTCCGAAGAATTTTTAAACGTCAGCGGAATTCCGAGAACAATAGAAGGGTACCAAAGCATTTTTTAACTTCAGCGGAATTCCGAGATCTATGGAAGAGTTCCGAAGCATTTTTAAACTTCAGCAGAATTCCGAGAACAATGGAAGAATTCGGAAGAATTTTTATATCTCAGCCGAATTCCGAGAACAATGGAAGAGTCCGAAGCATTTTTAAACTTCAGCGGAATTACGACAACAATGGAAGAGTTCCAAAGCATTATTAAACATCAGCAGAATTCCGAGAAAAATGCAAGAGTTCCGAAGCATTTTTAAACGTCAGCGGAATTCCGAGAACAATAGAAGGGTACCGAAGCATTTTTTAACTTCAGCGGAATTCCGAGATCTATGGAAGAGTTCCGAAGCATTTTTAAACTTCAGCGGAATTCCGAGAACAATGGAAGAGTTCCGAAGAATTTTTAAACGTCAGCGTAATTCCGAGAACAATGGAAGAGTTCGGAAGAATTTTTAAACGTCAGCGGAATTCTGAAAACAATGGAAGAGTTCCGAAGCATTTTTATACTTCAGCAGAAGTCGGAGAACAATGGTAGAGTTCCGAAGCATTTTGAAACTTCAACGGAATTCCAAGAACGATGGAAGAGTTCTGAAGCAATTTAAAACTTCAGCAGAATTCCGAATACAATGGAAGAGTTCCGAAGCATTTTTAAACTTTAGCGGATTTCCGAGAAATGGAAGAGTTCCGAAGCATTTTGAAATGTCAGCGGAAATCCGAGAACAATGGAAGAGTTCCGAAGCATTTTTAAATGTCAGCGGAAATCCAAGAACAATGGAAGAGTTCCGAGGCATTTTTAAATGTCAGCGGAATTGCGAGAAAAATGAAAGAGTTGCGAAGCAATATTAAGCGTCAGAAGAATTCTGAGAACAATGGAAGAGTTTCGAAGCATTTTTACATTTTAACAGAATTCCGAGAACAATGGAAGATTTCCGAAGCATTTTAAAACTTCAGCAGAATTCCGAGAACAATGGAAGAGTTCCGAAGCATTTTTAAACGTGAGCGGAATTCTGAGAACAATGGAAGAGTTCCAAAGAATTTTTAAACATCAGCGGATTTCCGAGAACAATGGAAGAGTTCCGAAGCATTTTTAAACTTCAGCGGAATTTGGAGATCAATGGAAGAGTTCCGAAGCATTTTTAAAAGTCAGCGGAATTCCGAGAACAATGGAAGAGTTGTGAAGCATTTTTAAACGTCAGCGGAATTCCGAGAACAATGGAAGAGTTCCGAAGCATTTTTAAACGTCAGCGGAATTCCAAGAACAATGGAAGAGTTCTGAAGCATTTTTAAATGTTAGCGGAATTCCGAGAGCAATGGAAGAGTTCCGAAGCATTTTTAAATGTCAGCGGAATTCTGAGAACAATGGAAGAGTTCAGAAGCATTTTTAAACTTCAGCAGAATTCCGAGAACAATGGAAGTGTTGTGAAGCATTTTTAAACGTCAGCGGAATTCCGAGAACAATGGAAGAGTTGTGAAGCATTTTTAAACGTCAGCGGAATTCCGAGAACAATGGAAGAGTTCTGAAGCATTTTTAAACATCAGCGGAATGCCGAGAACAATGGAAGAGTTCCGAAGCATTTTTATCTGTCAGCGGAATTCCGAGAACAATGGAAGAGTACTGAAGCATTTTAAAACGTCAGCTGAATTCCAAGAACAATGGAAGAGTTCGGAAGCATTTTTAAACTTCAGCGGAATTCCGAGAACAATGGAAGAGTTCTGAAGCATTTTTAAACGTCAGCGGTATTCCGAAAACAATGGAAGAGTTCCGAAGCATTTTTAAACGTCAGCGGAATTCCGAGAACAATAGAAGGGTACCGAAGCATTTTTTAACTTCAGCGGAATTCCGAGATCTATGGAAGAGTTCCAAAGCATTTTTAAACTTCAGCGGAATTCCGAGAACAATGGAAGAGTTCCGAAGAATTTTTAAATGTCAGCATAATTCCGAGAACAATGGAAGAGTTCTGAAGAATTTTTGAACGTCAGCGGAATTCTGAAAACAATGGAAGAGTTCTGAAGCATTTTTATACTTCAGCAGAAGTCCGAGATCAATGGAAGAGTTCCGAAGCATTTTTAAACTTCAACGAAATTCCAAGAACAATGGAAGAGTTCCGAAGCATTTTTAAACTCTAGCGGATTTCCGAGAAATGGAAGAGTTCCGAAGCATTTCGAAATGTCAGCGGAAATCCGAGAACAATGGAAGAGTTCCAAAGCATTTTTAAACGTCAGCGGAAATCCGAGAACAATGAAAGAGTTCCGAAGCATTTTTAAACGTCATCAGAATTCCGAGAACAATGTAAGTGTTCCGAAGCATTTTTAAACTTCAGCAGAATTCCGAGAGCAATGGAAGAGTTCCAAAGCATTTTAAAACTTCAGCAGAATTCCGAGAACAATTGAAGAGTTCCGAAGCATTTTTAAACTTCAGCGGAATTCCGAGAATAATGGAAGTGTTCCGAAGCATTTTTAAACGTCAGCGGAATTGCTAGAAGAATGGAAGAGTTTCAAAGCATTTTTAAACATCAGCGGAATTCCGAGAACAATAGAAGAGTTGTGAAGCATTTTTAAGCGTCAGCGGAATTCCGAGAATAATAGAATAGCTTGGAAGCATTTTTAAACATCAGAGGAATGCCGAGAGCAATGGAAGAGTTCCGAAGCATTTTTATATGTCAGCCGAATTCCGAGAACAATGGAAGAGACCGAAGCATTTTTAAACTTCAGCGGAATTACGACAACAATGAAAGAGTTCCAAAGCATTATTAAACATCAGCAGAATTCCGAGAAAAATGCAAGAGTTCCGAAGAATTCTTAAACGTCAGCGGAATTCCGAGAACAATAGAAGGGTACCGAAGCATTTTTTAACTTCAGCGGAATTCCGAGATCTATGGAAGAGTTCCGAAGCATTTTTAAACTTCAGCGGAATTCCGAGAACAATGGAAGAATTCGGAAGAATTTTTATATCTCAGCCGAATTCCGAGAACAATGGAAGAGTCCGAAGCATTTTTAAACTTCAGCGGAATTACGACAACAATGGAAGAGTTCCAAAGCATTATTAAACATCAGCAGAATTCCGAGAAAAATGCAAGAGTTCCGAAGCATTTTTAAACGTCAGCGGAATTCCGAGAACAATAGAAGGGTACCGAAGCATTTTTTAACTTCAGCGGAATTCCGAGATCTATGGAAGAGTTCCGAAGCATTTTTAAACTTCAGCGGAATTCCGAGAACAATGGAAGAGTTCCGAAGAATTTTTAAACGTCAGCGTAATTCCGAGAACAATGGAAGAGTTCGGAAGAATTTTTAAACGTCAGCGGAATTCTGAAAACAATGGAGGAGTTCCGAAGCATTTTTATACTTCAGCAGAAGTCCGAGAACAATGGTAGAGTTCCGAAGCATTTTAAAACTTCAACGGAATTCCAAGAACGATGGAAGAGTTCTGAAGCAATTTAAAACTTCAGCAGAATTCCGAGAACAATGTAAGAGTTCCGAAGCATTTTTAAACTTCAGCAGAATTCCGAGAACAATTGAAGAGTTCAGAAGCATTTTTAAACTTCAGCAGAATTCCGAGAGCAATGGAAGAGTTCCAAAGAATTTTAAAACTTCAGCAGAATTCCGAGAACAATTGAAGAGTTCCGAAGCATTTTTAAACTTCAGCGGAATTCCGAGAATAATGGAAGAGTTCCGAAGCATTTTTAAACGTCAGCAGAATGCCGAGAACAATGGAAGAGTTCCGAAGCATTTTTATATGTCAGCCGAATTCCGAGAACAATGGAAGAGTCCGAAGCATTTTTAAAATTCAGCGGAATTACGACAACAATGGAAGAGTTCCAAAGCATTATTAAACATCAGCAGAATTCCGAGAAAAATGCAAGAGTTCCGAAGCATTTTTAAACGTCAGCGGAATTCCGAGAACAATAGAAGGGTACCGAAGCATTTTTTAACTTCAGCGGAATTCCGTGATCTATGGAAGAGTTCCGAAGCATTTTTAAACTTCAGCGGAATTCCGAGAACAATGGAAGAGTTCCGAAGAATTTTTAAACGTCAGCGTAATTCCGAGAACAATGGAAGAGTTCGGAAGAATTTTTAAACGTCAGCGGAATTCTGAAAACAATGGTAGAGTACTGAAGCATTTTAAAACGTCAGCTGAATTCCAAGAACAATGGAAGAGTTCGGAAGCATTTTGAAACTTCAGCGGAATTCCGAGAACAATGGAAGAGTTCCGAAGCATTTTTAAACGTCAGCGGAATTCCGAAAACAATGGTAGAGTTCCGAAGCATTTTTAAACGTCATCGGAATTCCGAGAACAATAGAAAGGTACCGAAACATTTTTTAACTTCAGTGGAATTCCGAGATCTATGGAAGAGTTCCAAAGCATTTTTAAACTTCAGTGGAATTCCGAGAACAATGGAAGAGTTCCGAAGAATTTTTAAACGTCAGCGTAATTCCGAGAACAATGGAAGAGTTCTGAAGAATTTTTAACGTCAGCGGAATTCTGAAAACAATGGAAGAGTTCTGAAGCATTTTTATACTTCAGCAGAAGTTTGAGATCAATGGAAGAGTTCCGAAGCATTTTTAAACTTCAACGGAATTCCAAGAACAATGGAAGAGTTCCGAAGCATTTTTAAACTGTAGCGGATTTCCGAGAAATGGAAGAGTTCCGAAGCATTTTGAAATGTCAGCAGAAATCCGAGAACAATGGAAGAGTTCCGAAGCATTTTTAAACTGTAGCGGATTTCCGAGAAATGGAAGAGTTCCGAAGCATTTTGAAATGTCAGCGGAAATCCGAGAACAATGGAAGAGTTCCGAAGCATTTTTAAATGTCAGCGGTAATCCGAGAACAATGAAAGAGTTCCGAAGCATTTTTAAACGTCATCAGAATTCCGAGAACAATGTAAGAGTTCCGAAGCATTTTTAAACTTCAGCAGAATTTCGAGAGCAATGGAAGAGTTCCGAAGCATTTTTAAACTTCAACGGAATTCCAAGAACAATGGAAGAGTTCCGAAGCATTTTTAAACTCTAGCGGATTTCCGAGAAATGGAAGCGTTCCGAAGCATTTTGAAATGTCAGCGGAAATCCGAGAACAATGGAAGAGTTCCAAAGCATTTTTTAACGTCAGCGGAAATCCGAGAACAATGAAAGAGTTCCGAAGCATTTTTAAACGTCATCAGAATTCCGAGAACAATGTAAGAGTTCCGAAGCATTTTTAAACTTCAACAGAATTCCGAGAGCAATGGAAGAGTTCCAAAGCATTTTAAAACTTCAGCAGAATCCCGAGAACAATTGAAGAGTTCCGAAGCATTTTTAAACTTCAGCGGAATTCAGAGAATAATGGAAGTGTTCCGAAGCATTTTTAAACGTCAGCGGAATTGCTAGAAGAATGGAAGAGTTTCAAAGCATTTTTAAACATCAGCGGAATTCCGAGAACAATAGAAGAGTTGTGAAGCATTTTTAAGCGTCAGCGGAATTCCGAGAACAATTGAAGAGTTCCGAAGCATTTTTAAACTTCAGCGGAATTCCGAGAATAATGGAAGAGTTCCGAAGCATTTTTAAACGTCAGCGGAATTGCGAGAAGAATGGAATGGTTTGGAAGCATTTTTAAACATCAGCGGAATGCCGAGAACAATGGAAGAGTTCCGAAGCATTTTTATATGTGAGCCGAATTCCGAGAACAATGGAAGAGTCCGAAGCATTTTTAAACTTCAGCCGAATTATAACAACAATGGAAGAGTTCCAAAGCATTATTAAACATCAGCAGAATTCCGAGAAAAATGCAAAAGTTCCGAAGAATTTTTAAACGTCAGCGGAATTCCGAGAACAATAGAAGGGTACCGAAGAATTTTTTATCTTCAGCGGAATTCCGAGATCTATGGAAGAGTTCCAAAGCATTTTTAAACTTCAGCGGAATTCCGAGAACAATGGAAGAATTCGGAAGAATTTATATATCTCAGCCGATTTCCGAGAACAATGGAAGAGTCCGAAGCATTTTTAAACTTCAGCGGAATTACGACAACAATGGAAGAGTTCCAAAGCATTATTAAACATCAGCAGAATTCCGAGAAAAATGCAAGAGTTCCGAAGCATTTTTAAACGTCAGCGGAATTCCGAGAACCATAGAAGGGTACCAAAGCATTTTTTAAGTTCAGCGGAATTCCGAGATCTATGGAAGAGTTCCGAAGCATTTTTAATCTTCAGCGGAATTCCGAGAACAATGGAAGAGTTCCGATGAATTTTTAAACGTCAGCGTCATTCCGAGAACAATGGAAGAGGTCGGAAGAATTTTTAAACGTCAGCGGAATTCTGAAAACAATAGAAGAGTTCCGAAGCATTTTTATACTTCAGCAGAAGTCCGAGAACAATGGTAGAGTTCCGAAGCATTTTAAAACTTCAACGGAATTCCAAGAACGATGGAAGAGTTCTGAAGCAATTTAAAACTTCAGCAGAATTCCGAGAACAATGGAAGAGTTCCGAAGCATTTTTAAACTTTAGCGGATTTCCGAGAAATGGAGGAGTTCCGAAGCATTTTGAAATGTCAGCGGAAATCCAAGAACAATGGAAGAGTTCCGAAGCATTTTTAAATGTCAGCGGAAATCCGAGAACAATGGAAGAGTTCCGAGGCATTTTTAAATGTCAGCGGAATTGCGAGAACAATGAAAGAGTTGCGAAGCAATATTAAGCGTCAGAAGAATTCTGAGAACAATGGAAGAGTTTCGATGCATTTTTACATTTCACCAGAATTCCGAGAACAATGGAAGAGTTCCGAAGCATTTTAAATCTTCAGCAGAATTCCGAGAACAATGGAAGAGTTCCGAAGCATTTTTAAACGTGAGCGGAATTCTGAGAACAATGGAAGAGTTCCAAAGCATTTTTAAACATCAGCGGATTTCTGAGAACAATGGAAGAGTTCCGAAGCATTTCTAAACTTCAGCAGAATTTGGAGATCAATGGAAGAGTTCCGAAGCATTTTTAAAAGTCAGCGGAATTCCGAGAACAATGGAAGAGTTGTGAAGCATTTTTAAACGTCAGCGGAATTCCGAAAACAATGGAAGAGTTCCGAAGCATTTTTAAACGTCAGCGGAATTCCAAGAGCAATGGAATTGTTCTGAAGCATTTTTAAATGTTAGCGGAATTCCGAGAACAATGGAAGAGTTCCGAAGCATTTTTAAATATCAGCGGAATTCTGAGAACAATGGAAGAGTTCAGAAGCATTTTTAAACTTCAGCAGAATTCCGAGAACAATGGAAGAGTTGTGAAGCATTTTTAAACGTCAGCGGAATTCCGAGAACAATGGAAGAGTTGTGAAGCATTTTTAAGCGTCAGCGGAATTCCGAGAACAATGGAAGAGTTCCGAAGCATTTTTAAACGTCAGCGGAATTCCAAGAACAATGGAAGAGTTCTGAAGCATTTTTAAATGTTAGCGGAATTCCGAGAACAATGGAAGAGTTCAGAAGCATTTTTAAATGTCAGCGGAATTCTGAGAACAATGGAAGAGTTCAGAAGCATTTTTAAACTTCAGCAGAATTCCGAGAACAATGGAAGAGTTCCGAAGCATTTTTAAAAGTCAGCGGAATTCCGAGAACAATAGAAGAGTTGTGAAGCATTTTTAAGCGTCAGCGGAATTCCGAGAACAATGGAAGAGTTCCGAAGCATTTTTAAACTTTAGCGGATTTCCGAGAAATGGAAGAGTTGCGAAGCATTTTGAAATGTCAGCGGAAATCCGAGAACAATGGAAGAGTTCCGAAGCATTTTTAAACGTCAGCCGAAATCCGAGAACAATGGAAGAGTTCCGAAGCATTTTTACACGTCAGCAGAATTCCGAGAACAATGTAAGAGTTCCGAAGCATTTTTAAACTTCAGCAGAATTCCGAGAACAATTGAAGAGTTCAGAAGCATTTTTAAACTTCAGCAGAATTACGAGAGCAATGGAAGAGTTCCAAAGAATTTTAAAACTTCAGCAGAATTCCGAGAACAATTGAAGAGTTCCGAAGCATTTTTAAACTTCAGCGGAATTCCGAGAATAATGGAAGAGTTCCGAAGCATTTTTAAACGTCAGCAGAATGCCGATAACAATGGAAGAGTTCCGAAGCATTTTTATATGTCAGCCGAATTCCGAGAACAATGGAAGAGTCCAAAGCATTTTTAAACTTCAGCGGAATTCCGAGAACAATAGAAGGGTTCTGAAGAATTTTTAAACATCGGCGGAATTCCGAAAACAATGGAAGAGTTCCAAAGCATTTTTAAATGACAGCAGAATTCTGAGAACAATGGAAGAGTTCCGAAGCATTTTTAAACTTCAGCAGAATTCCGAGAACCATGGAAGAGTCCCGAAGCATTTTTAAACTTCAGCAGAATTCCTAGAACAATGGAAGAGTTCCGAAGCATTTTTAAACGTCAGCGGAATTCTGAGAACAATGGAAGAGTTCCGAAGCATTTTTAAACTTCAGCATATTTCTGTGAAATGGAAGAGTTCCGAAGCATTTTGAAACGTCAGAGGAAATCCGAGAACAATGGAAGAGTTCCGAAGCATTTTTAATTGTCAACAGAATTCCTTGAACAATCAAAGAGTTGCGAAGCATTATTAAATGTCAGCGGAATTCCGAGAGCAAAGGAAGAGTTCCAAAGCATTTTTAAACTTCAGCGGATTTCCGAGAAATGGAAGAGTTTCGAAGCATTTTTAAATTTCAACTGAATTTTGAGAACAATGGAAGAGTTCCAAAGCATTGTAAGAACTTCAGCAGAATTCCTAGAACAATGCAAGAGTTCCGAAGCATTTTTAAACTTCAGCGGAATTCCGAAAATAATGGAAGAGTTCCAAAACATTTTTAAACGTCAACGGAATTCCGAGAACAATGGAAGAGTTCCGAAGCATTTCTAAACGTCAGCGGAATGCTGAGAACAATGGAAGAGTTCCGAAGAATTTTTAAACGTCAGCGGAATTCCGAGAACAATGGAAGATTTCTGAGGAATTTTTAAACGTCAGTGGAATTCTGAAAACAATGGAAGAGTTCCGAAGCATTTTTAAACTTCAGCGGAATTCCGAGAACAATGGAAGAGTTCCGAAGAATTTTTAAACGTCAGCGGAATTCCGAGAACAATGGAAGAGTTCTGAGGAATTTTTAAACGTCAGTGGAATTCTGAAAACAATGGAAGAGTTCCGAAGCATTTTTAAACTTCAGCGGAATTCCGAGAACAATGGAAGAGTTCCGAAGAATTTTTAAACGTCAGCGGAATTCCGAGAACAATGGAAGAGTTCTGAAGAATTTTTAAACGTCAGTGGAATTCTGAAAACAATGGAAGAGTTCCGAAGCATTTTTAAACTTCAGCGGAATTCCGAGAACAATGGAAGAGTTCCGAAGCATTTTAAACGTCAGCGGAATTGCGAGAAGAATGGAAGAGTCCGAAGCATTTTTAAACTTCAGCGGAATTACGACAACAATGGAAGAGTTCCAAAGCATTTTTAAACATCAGCAGAATTCGGAGAACAATGGAAGAGTTATTAAGCATTTTTAAACTTCAGCGGAATTCCGAGAACATTAGAAGGGTTCTGAAGAATTTTTAAACATCGGCGGAATTCCGAAAACAATGGAAGAGTTCCAAAGCATTTTTACACGTCAGCGGAATTCTGAGAAGAATGGAAGAATTCCATAGCATTTTTAAACGTCAGCGGATTTCCGAGAACAATGGAAGAGTTCCGAAGCATTTTTAAACTTCAGCGGAATTTGGAGAACAATGGAAGAGTTCCGAAGCATTTTTAAAAGTCAGCGGAATTCCGAGAACAATGGAAGAGTTGTGAAGCAATTTTAAACGTTAGCGGAATGCCGAGAACAATGGAAGAGTTCCGAAGCATTTTTATCTGTCAGCGGAATTCTGAGAACAATGGTAGAGTACTGAAGCATTTTAAAACGTCAGCGGAATTCCAAGAACAATGGAAGAGTTCCGAAGCATTTTTAAACTTCAGCGGAATTCCGAGAACAATGGAAGAGCTCTGAAGCATTTTTAAACGTCAGCGGAATTCCGAAAACAATGGAAGAGTTCCGAAGCATTTTTAAACGTCAGCGGAATACTGAGAACAATTGAAGATTTCCGAAGCATTTTTAAACTTTAGCAGAATTCTGAGAAGAATGGAAGAGTTCCGAAGCATTTTTATATGTCAGCGGAATTACGAGAACAATGGAAGAGTCCTGAAGCATATTTAAAACGTCAGCGGAATTCTGAGAATAATGGAAGAGTTCCGAAGCATTTTTAAACTTCAGCGGAATTCCGAGAACAATGGAAGAGTTCCGAAGCAATTTTAAACATCAGCAGAATTCCGAGAACAATGGAAGAGTTGTGAAGCAATTTTAAACATCAGCGGAATTCCGAGAACAATGGAAGAGTTCCGAAGCATTTGTTAACTTCAGCAGAATTTCGAGAAAAATGGAAGAGTTCTGAAGAATTTTTAAACGTCAGTGGAATTCTGAAAACAATGGAAGAGTTCCGAAGCATTTTTAAACTTCAGCGGAATTCCGAGAACAATGGAAGAGTTCCGAAGCATTTTAAACGTCAGCGGAATTGCGAGAAGAATGGAAGAGTCCGAAGCATTTTTAAACTTCAGCGGAATTACGACAACAATGGAAGAGTTCCAAAGCATTTTTAAACATCAGCAGAATTCGGAGAACAATGGAAGAGTTATTAAGCATTTTTAAACTTCAGCGGAATTCCGAGAACATTAGAAGGGTTCTGAAGAATTTTTAAACATCGGCGGAATTCCGAAAAAAATGGAAGAGTTCCAAAGCATTTTTACACGTCAGCGGAATTCTGAGAAGAATGGAAGAATTCCATAGCATTTTTAAACGTCAGCGGATTTCCGAGAACAATGGAAGAGTTCCGAAGCATTTTTAAACTTCAGCGGAATTTGGAGAACAATGGAAGAGTTCCGAAGCATTTTTAAAAGTCAGCGGAATTCCGAGAACAATGGAAGAGTTGTGAAGCATTTTTAAACGTTAGCGGAATGCCGAGAACAATGGAAGAGTTCCGAAGCATTTTTATCTGTCAGCGGAATTCCAAGAACAATGGTAGAGTACTGAAGCATTTTAAAACGTCAGCGGAATTCCAAGAACAATGGAAGAGTTCCGAAGCATTTTTAAACTTCAGCGGAATTCCGAGAACAATGGAAGAGCTCTGAAGCATTTTTAAACGTCAGCGGAATTCCGAAAACAATGGAAGAGTTCCGAAGCATTTTTAAACGTCAGCGGAATACTGAGAACAATTGAAGATTTCCGAAGCATTTTTAAACTTTAGCAGAATTCTGAGATGAATGGAAGAGTTCCGAAGCATTTTTATATGTCAGCGGAATTACGAGAACAATGGAAGAGTCCTGAAGCATATTTAAAACGTCAGCGGAATTCTGAGAATAATGGAAGAGTTCCGAAGCATTTTTAAACTTCAGCGGAATTCCGAGAACAATGGAAGAGTTCCGAAGCAATTTTACACATCAGCAGAATTCCGAGAACAATGGAAGAGTTGTGAAGCAATTTTAAACATCAGCGGAATTCCGAGAACAATGGAAGAGTTCCGAAGCATTTGTTAACTTCAGCAGAATTTCGAGAAAAATGGAAGAGTTCCGAAGCATTTTTAAACTTCAGCAGAATTCCTAGAACAATGCAAGAGTTCCGAAGCATTTTTAAACTTCAGCGGAATTCCGAGAACAATGGAAGAGTTCAGAAGCATTTTTAAATGTCAGCGGAATTCTGAGAACAATGGAAGAGTTCAGAAGCATTTTTAAACTTCAGCAGAATTCCGAGAACAATGGAAGAGTTCCGAAGCATTTTTAAAAGTCAGCGGAATTCCGAGAACAATAGAAGAGTTGTGAAGCATTTTTAAGCGTCAGCGGAATTCCGAGAACAATGGAAGAGTTCCGAAGCATTTTTAAACTTTAGCGGATTTCCGAGAAATGGAAGAGTTGCGAAGCATTTTGAAATGTCAGCGGAAATCCGAGAACAATGGAAGAGTTCCGAAGCATTTTTAAACGTCAGCCGAAATCCGAGAACAATGGAAGAGTTCCGAAGCATTTTTACACGTCAGCAGAATTCCGAGAACAATGTAAGAGTTCCGAAGCATTTTTAAACTTCAGCAGAATTCCGAGAACAATTGAAGAGTTCAGAAGCATTTTTAAACTTCAGCAGAATTACGAGAGCAATGGAAGAGTTCCAAAGAATTTTAAAACTTCAGCAGAATTCCGAGAACAATTGAAGAGTTCCGAAGCATTTTTAAACTTCAGCGGAATTCCGAGAATAATGGAAGAGTTCCGAAGCATTTTTAAACGTCAGCAGAATGCCGATAACAATGGAAGAGTTCCGAAGCATTTTTATATGTCAGCCGAATTCCGAGAACAATGGAAGAGTCCAAAGCATTTTTAAACTTCAGCGGAATTCCGAGAACAATAGAAGGGTTCTGAAGAATTTTTAAACATCGGCGGAATTCCGAAAACAATGGAAGAGTTCCAAAGCATTTTTAAATGACAGCAGAATTCTGAGAACAATGGAAGAGTTCCGAAGCATTTTTAAACTTCAGCAGAATTCCGAGAACCATGGAAGAGTCCCGAAGCATTTTTAAACTTCAGCAGAATTCCTAGAACAATGGAAGAGTTCCGAAGCATTTTTAAACGTCAGCGGAATTCTGAGAACAATGGAAGAGTTCCGAAGCATTTTTAAACTTCAGCATATTTCTGTGAAATGGAAGAGTTCCGAAGCATTTTGAAACGTCAGAGGAAATCCGAGAACAATGGAAGAGTTCCGAAGCATTTTTAATTGTCAACAGAATTCCTTGAACAATCAAAGAGTTGCGAAGCATTATTAAATGTCAGCGGAATTCCGAGAGCAAAGGAAGAGTTCCAAAGCATTTTTAAACTTCAGCGGATTTCCGAGAAATGGAAGAGTTTCGAAGCATTTTTAAATTTCAACTGAATTTTGAGAACAATGGAAGAGTTCCAAAGCATTGTAAGAACTTCAGCAGAATTCCTAGAACAATGCAAGAGTTCCGAAGCATTTTTAAACTTCAGCGGAATTCCGAAAATAATGGAAGAGTTCCAAAACATTTTTAAACGTCAACGGAATTCCGAGAACAATGGAAGAGTTCCGAAGCATTTCTAAACGTCAGCGGAATGCTGAGAACAATGGAAGAGTTCCGAAGAATTTTTAAACGTCAGCGGAATTCCGAGAACAATGGAAGATTTCTGAGGAATTTTTAAACGTCAGTGGAATTCTGAAAACAATGGAAGAGTTCCGAAGCATTTTTAAACTTCAGCGGAATTCCGAGAACAATGGAAGAGTTCCGAAGAATTTTTAAACGTCAGCGGAATTCCGAGAACAATGGAAGAGTTCTGAGGAATTTTTAAACGTCAGTGGAATTCTGAAAACAATGGAAGAGTTCCGAAGCATTTTTAAACTTCAGCGGAATTCCGAGAACAATGGAAGAGTTCCGAAGAATTTTTAAACGTCAGCGGAATTCCGAGAACAATGGAAGAGTTCTGAAGAATTTTTAAACGTCAGTGGAATTCTGAAAACAATGGAAGAGTTCCGAAGCATTTTTAAACTTCAGCGGAATTCCGAGAACAATGGAAGAGTTCCGAAGCATTTTAAACGTCAGCGGAATTGCGAGAAGAATGGAAGAGTCCGAAGCATTTTTAAACTTCAGCGGAATTACGACAACAATGGAAGAGTTCCAAAGCATTTTTAAACATCAGCAGAATTCGGAGAACAATGGAAGAGTTATTAAGCATTTTTAAACTTCAGCGGAATTCCGAGAACATTAGAAGGGTTCTGAAGAATTTTTAAACATCGGCGGAATTCCGAAAACAATGGAAGAGTTCCAAAGCATTTTTACACGTCAGCGGAATTCTGAGAAGAATGGAAGAATTCCATAGCATTTTTAAACGTCAGCGGATTTCCGAGAACAATGGAAGAGTTCCGAAGCATTTTTAAACTTCAGCGGAATTTGGAGAACAATGGAAGAGTTCCGAAGCATTTTTAAAAGTCAGCGGAATTCCGAGAACAATGGAAGAGTTGTGAAGCAATTTTAAACGTTAGCGGAATGCCGAGAACAATGGAAGAGTTCCGAAGCATTTTTATCTGTCAGCGGAATTCTGAGAACAATGGTAGAGTACTGAAGCATTTTAAAACGTCAGCGGAATTCCAAGAACAATGGAAGAGTTCCGAAGCATTTTTAAACTTCAGCGGAATTCCGAGAACAATGGAAGAGCTCTGAAGCATTTTTAAACGTCAGCGGAATTCCGAAAACAATGGAAGAGTTCCGAAGCATTTTTAAACGTCAGCGGAATACTGAGAACAATTGAAGATTTCCGAAGCATTTTTAAACTTTAGCAGAATTCTGAGAAGAATGGAAGAGTTCCGAAGCATTTTTATATGTCAGCGGAATTACGAGAACAATGGAAGAGTCCTGAAGCATATTTAAAACGTCAGCGGAATTCTGAGAATAATGGAAGAGTTCCGAAGCATTTTTAAACTTCAGCGGAATTCCGAGAACAATGGAAGAGTTCCGAAGCAATTTTAAACATCAGCAGAATTCCGAGAACAATGGAAGAGTTGTGAAGCAATTTTAAACATCAGCGGAATTCCGAGAACAATGGAAGAGTTCCGAAGCATTTGTTAACTTCAGCAGAATTTCGAGAAAAATGGAAGAGTTCTGAAGAATTTTTAAACGTCAGTGGAATTCTGAAAACAATGGAAGAGTTCCGAAGCATTTTTAAACTTCAGCGGAATTCCGAGAACAATGGAAGAGTTCCGAAGCATTTTAAACGTCAGCGGAATTGCGAGAAGAATGGAAGAGTCCGAAGCATTTTTAAACTTCAGCGGAATTACGACAACAATGGAAGAGTTCCAAAGCATTTTTAAACATCAGCAGAATTCGGAGAACAATGGAAGAGTTATTAAGCATTTTTAAACTTCAGCGGAATTCCGAGAACATTAGAAGGGTTCTGAAGAATTTTTAAACATCGGCGGAATTCCGAAAAAAATGGAAGAGTTCCAAAGCATTTTTACACGTCAGCGGAATTCTGAGAAGAATGGAAGAATT
Source organism: Phyllobates terribilis (assembly GCF_046119375.1). Lineage (NCBI taxonomy): Eukaryota > Metazoa > Chordata > Amphibia > Anura > Dendrobatidae > Phyllobates > Phyllobates terribilis. The sequence continues at coordinate 4,273,111 of NW_027362788.1, read as the reverse complement.
CCATAGCATTTTTAAACGTCAGCGGATTTCCGAGAACAATGGAAGAGTTCCGAAGCATTTTTAAACTTCAGCGGAATTTGGAGAACAATGGAAGAGTTCCGAAGCATTTTTAAAAGTCAGCGGAATTCCGAGAACAATGGAAGAGTTGTGAAGCATTTTTAAACGTTAGCGGAATGCCGAGAACAATGGAAGAGTTCCGAAGCATTTTTATCTGTCAGCGGAATTCCAAGAACAATGGTAGAGTACTGAAGCATTTTAAAACGTCAGCGGAATTCCAAGAACAATGGAAGAGTTCCGAAGCATTTTTAAACTTCAGCGGAATTCCGAGAACAATGGAAGAGCTCTGAAGCATTTTTAAACGTCAGCGGAATTCCGAAAACAATGGAAGAGTTCCGAAGCATTTTTAAACGTCAGCGGAATACTGAGAACAATTGAAGATTTCCGAAGCATTTTTAAACTTTAGCAGAATTCTGAGATGAATGGAAGAGTTCCGAAGCATTTTTATATGTCAGCGGAATTACGAGAACAATGGAAGAGTCCTGAAGCATATTTAAAACGTCAGCGGAATTCTGAGAATAATGGAAGAGTTCCGAAGCATTTTTAAACTTCAGCGGAATTCCGAGAACAATGGAAGAGTTCCGAAGCAATTTTACACATCAGCAGAATTCCGAGAACAATGGAAGAGTTGTGAAGCAATTTTAAACATCAGCGGAATTCCGAGAACAATGGAAGAGTTCCGAAGCATTTGTTAACTTCAGCAGAATTTCGAGAAAAATGGAAGAGTTCCGAAGCATTTTTAAACTTCAGCAGAATTCCTAGAACAATGCAAGAGTTCCGAAGCATTTTTAAACTTCAGCGGAATTCCGAAAACAATGGAAGAGTTCCAAAACATTTTTAAATGTCAACGGAATTCCGAGAACAATGGAAGACTTCCGAAGCATTTTTAAACGTCAGCGGAATGCTGAGAACAATAGAAGGGTACCGAAGCATTTTTTAACTTCAGCGGAATTCCTAGATCTATGGAAGAGTTCCGAAGCATTTTTAAACTTCAGCGAAATTCCGAGAACAATGGAAGAGTTCCGAAGAATTTTTAAACGTCAGCGGAATTCCGAGAACAATGGAAGAGTTCCGAAGCATTTTAAACGTCAGCGGAATTGTGAGAAGAATGGAAGAGTCCGAAACATTTTTAAACTTCAGCGGAATTACGACAACAATGGAAGAGTTCCAAAGCATTTTTAAACATCAGCAGAATTCGGAGAACAATGGAAGAGTTATTAAGCATTTTTAAACTTCAGCGGAATTCCGAGAACTTTAGAAGGTTTCTGAAGAATTTTTAAACATCGGCGGAATTCCGAAAACAATGGAAGAGTTCCATAGCATTTTTAAACGTCAGCGGAATTCTGAGAACAATGGAAGAGTTCCGAAGCATTTTTAAACTTCAGCGGAATTTGGAGAACAATGGAAGAGTTCCGAAGCATTTTTAAAAGTCAGCGGAATTCCGAGAACAATGGAAGAGTTGTGAAGCATTTTTAAACGTTAGCGGAATTCCGAGAACAATGAAAGAGTTCCGAAGCATTTTTATCTGTCAGCGGAATTCTGAGAACAATGGAAGAGTACTGAAGCATTTTAAAACGTCAGCGGAATTCCAAGAACAATGGAAGAGTTCCGAAGCATTTTTAAACTTCAGCGGAATTCCGAGAACAATGGAAGAGCTCTGAAGCATTTTTAAACGTCAGCGGAATTCCGAAAACAATGAAAGAGTTACGAAGCATTTTTAAACGCCAGCGGAATACTGAGAACAATTGAAGATTTCCGAAACATTTTTAAACTTCAGCGGAATTCTGAGAAGAATGGAAGAGTTCCGAAGCATTTTTATATGTCAGCGGAATTACGAGAACAATGGAAGAGTCCTGAAGCATTTTTAAACGTCAGCGGAATTCTGAGAATAATGGAAGAGTTCCGAAACATTTTTAAACTTCAGCGGAATTCCGAGAACAATGGAAGAGTTCCGAAGCAATTTTAAACATCAGCAGAATTATGACAACAATGGAAGAGTTCCAAAGCATTATTAAAAATCAGCAGAATTCCGAGAACAATGAAAGAGTTTTTAAGCATTTTTAAACTTCAGCGGAATTCCGAGAACAATAGAAGGGTTCTGAAGAATTTTTAAACATCGGCGGAATTCCGAAAACAATGGAAGAGTTCCAAAGCATTTTTAAACGTCAGCGGAATTCTGAGAACAATGGAAGAGTACCGAAGCATTTTTAAACTTCAGCAGAATTCCGAGAACAATGGAAGAGTTCAGAAGCATTTTTAAACTTCAGCAGAATTCCTAGAACAATGGAAGAGTTCCGAAGCATTTTTAAACGTCAGCGGAATTCTGAGAACAATGGAAGAGTTCCGAAGCATTTTTAAACTTCAGCAGAATTCCAAGAAGAATTGAAGAGTTCCGAAGCATTTTTAAACTTCAGCGGAATTCTGAGAATAATGGAAGAGTTAAGAAGCAATTTTAAATGTCAGCGGAATTCCGAGAACAATGGAAGAGTTCTGAAGCATTTTTAAACGTCAGCGGAATGCCGAGAACAATGGAAGAGTTCCGAAGCATTTTTATCTGTCAGCGGAATTCCGAGAACAATGGAAGATTACTGAAGCATTTTAAAATGTCAGCGGAATTCCAAGAACAATGGAAGAGTTCCGAAGCATTTTTAAACTTCAGCGGAATTCCGAGAACAATGGAAGAGCTCTGAAGCATTTTTAAACGTCAGCGGAATTCCGAAAACAATGAAAGAGTTACGAAGCATTTTTAAACGTCAGCGGAATACTGAGAACAATTGAAGATTTCCGAAGCATTTTTAAACTTCAGCGGAATTCTGAGAAGAATGGAAGAGTTCCGAAGCATTTTTATATGTCAGCGGAATTACGAGAACAATGGAAAGAGTCCTGAAGCATTTTAAAACGTCAGCGGAATTCTGAGAATAATGGAAGAGTTCCGAAACATTTTTAAACTTCAGCGGAATTCCGAGAACAATGGAAGAGTTCCGAAGCAATTTTAAACATCAGCAGAATTACGACAACAATGGAAGAGTTCCAAAGCATTATTAAACATCAGCAGAATTCCGAGAACAATGAAAGAGTTTTTAAGCATTTTTAAACTTCAGCGGAATTCCGAGAACAATAGAAGGGTTCTGAAGAATTTTTAAACATCGGCGGAATTCCGAAAACAATGGAAGAGTTCCAAAGCATTTTTAAACGTCAGCGGAATTCTGAGAACAATGGAAGAGTACCGAAGCATTTTTAAACTTCAGCAGAATTCCGAGAACAATGGAAGAGTTCCGAAGCATTTTTAAACTTCAGCAGAATTCCTAGAACAATGGAAGAGTTCCGAAGCATTTTTAAACGTCAGCGGAATTCTGAGAACAATGGAAGAGTTCCGAAGCATTTTTAAACTTCAGCAGAATTCCAAGAAGAATTGAAGAGTTCCGAAGCATTTTTAAACTTCAGCGGAATTCTGAGAATAATGGAAGAGTTCCGAAGCAATTTTAAATGTCAGCGGAATTCCGAGAACAATGGAAGAGTTCTGAAGCATTTTTAAACGTCAGCGGAATGCCGAGAACAATGGAAGAGTTCCGAAGCATTTTTATCTGTCAGTGGAATTCCGAGAACAATGGAAGATTACTGAAGCATTTTAAAATGTCAGCGGAATTCCAAGAACAATGGAAGAGTTCCGAAGCATTTTTAAACTTCAGCGGAATTCCGAGAACAATGGAAGAGCTCTGAAGCATTTTTAAACGTCAGCGGAATTCAGAAAACAATGGAAGAGTTCCGAAGCATTTTTAAATGTCAGCGGAATACTGAGAACAATTGAAGATTTCCGAAGCATTTTTAAACTTCAACGGAATTCTGAGAAGAATGGAAGTGTTCCGAAGCATTTTTAGATGTCAGCGGAATTACGAGAACAATGGAAGACTCCTGAAGCATTTTAAAACGTCAGCGGAATTCTGAGAATAATGGAAGAGTTCCGAAGCATTTTTAAACTTCAGCGGAATTCCGAGAACAATGGAAGAGTTCCGAAGCAATTTTAAACATCAGCAGAATTCCGAGAACAATGGAAGAGTTGTGAAGCAATTTTAAACATCAGTGCAATTCCGAGAACAATGGAAGAGTTCCGAAGTATTTGTAAACTTCAGCAGAATTTCGAGAAAAATGGAAGAGTTCCGAAGCATTTTTAAACTTCAGCAGAATTCCTAGAACAATGCAAGAGTTCCGAAGCATTTTAAAACTTCAGCGGAATTCCGAAAACAATGGAAGAGTTCCAAAACATTTTTAAACTTCAGCGGAATTCCGAGAACAATAGAAGGGTTCTGAAGAATTTTTAAACATCGGCGGAATTCCGAAAACAATGGAAGAGTTCCAAAGCATTTTTATACGTCAGCGGAATTCTGAGAACAATGGAAGGGTACCGAAGCATTTTTAAACTTCAGCAGAATTCCGAGAACAATGGAAGAGTTCCGAAGCATTTTTAAACTTCAGCAGAATTCCTAGAACAATGGAAGAGTTCCGAAGCATTTTTAAACGTCAGCGGAATTCTGAGAACAATGGAAGAGTTCCGAAGCATTTTTAAACTTCAGCAGAATTCCAAGAAGAATTGAAGAGTTCCGAAGCATTTTTAAACTTCAGCGGAATTCTGAGAATAATGGAAGAGTTCCGAAGCAATTTTAAATGTCAGCGGAATTCCGAGAACAATGGAAGAGTTCTGAAGCATTTTTAAACATCAGTGGAATGCCGAGAACAATGGAAGAGTTCCGAAGCATTTTTATCTGTCAGCGGAATTCCGAGAACAATGGAAGATTACTGAAGCATTTTAAAATGTCAGCGGAATTCCAAGAACAATGGAAGAGTTCCGAAGCATTTTAAAACGTCAGCGGAATTCAGAAAATAATGGAAGAGTTCCCAAGCATTTTTAAACCTCAGCGGAATACTGAGAACAATTGAAGATTTCCGAAGCATTTTTAAACTTCAGCGGAATTCTGAGAAGAATGGAAGAGTTCCGAAGCATTTTTAGATGTCAGCGGAATTACGAGAACAATGGAAGACTACTGAAGCATTTTAAAACGTCAGCGGAATTCTGAGAATAATGGAAGAGTTCCGAAGCATTTTTAAACTTCAGCGTAATTCTGAGAACAATGGAAGAGTTCCGAAGCAATTTTAAACATCAGCAGAATTCCGAGAACAATGGAAGAGTTCCGAAGTATTTGTAAACTTCAGCAGAATTTCGAGAAAAATGGAAGAGTTCCGAAGCATTTTTAAACTTCAGCAGAATTCCTAGAACAATGCAAGAGTTCCGAAGCATTTTTAAACTTCATCGGAATTCCGAAAACAATGGAAGAGTTCCAAAACATTTTTAAACTTCAGCGGAATTGCGAGAACAATGTAAGAGTTCCGAAGAATTTTAAAACGTCAGCGGAATTCCGAGAACAATGGAAGAGTTCTGAAGAATTTTTAAACTTCAGTGGAATTCTGAAAACAATGGAAGAGTTCCGAAGCATTTTTAAACTTCAGCAGAATTCCTAGAACAATGCAAGAGTTCCGAAGCATTTTTAAACTTCAGCGAAATTTCGAAAACAATGGAAGAGTTCCAAAACATTTTTAAACTTCAGCGGAATTCCGAGAACAATGTAAGAGTTCCGAAGAATTTTTAAACGTCAGCGGAATTCCGAGAACAATGGAAGAGTTCTGAAGAATTTTTAAACGTCAGTGGAATTCTGAAAACTATGGAAGAGTTCCGAAGCATTTTTAAACTTCAGCGGAATTCCGAGAACAATGGAAGAGCTCTGAAGCAATTTTAAACGTCAGCGGAATTCCGAAAACAATGGAAGAGTTCCAAAGCATTTTTAAACGTCAGCGGAATACTGAGAACAATTGAAGATTTCCGAAGCATTTTAAACTTCAGCGGAATTCTGAGAAGAATGGAAGTGTTCCGAAGCATTTTTAGATGTCAGCGGAATTACGAGAACAATGGATGACTCCTGAAGCATTTTAAAACGTCAGCGGAATTCTGAGAATAATGGAAGAGTTCCGAAGCATTTTTAAACTTCAGCGGAATTCCGAGTGACCTCAACGTCCCTTCCATGGGGCATTGATATTGTCTTTTTAATCCACTGCCACCTCCACCACTCTTCAAAGGGGCACTAAAACAGTATTGATAAGCTACGGTGACCTCCACGTCTCTTCCAAGGGGCCTTAAAACCGTCTGGTTAAACCACTCTGATCTGCACTGCTCTTCCAATAGGCATTTATATTGTCTTTTTATTCGACTGTAACCTCCACCACTCTTCCAAGGGGCATTAAAACCGTCTTGTTAAGCTACTGTGACCTCCACGTCTCTTCCAAGGGGCATTAAAGCCGTCAATTTAAACAACTCTGAACTCCACAGCTCTTGCAAGAGGCATTGATATTGTCTTTTAAACCACTGTGAACTCCACAGCTCTTCCAAGGGGCATTGATATTGTCTATTTATTCCACTGTAACATCCACCACTCTTCCAAGGGGCATTGATATTGTCTTTTTATTTTACTGCGACCTCCACCACTCTTCCAAGGGGCATTAATATTGTCTTTCTATACCACTGCGACCTCCACCACTCTTCCAAGGGGCATTGATATTGTTTTTTTATTCCACTGTAACCTCCACCAATCTTCCAAGGGGAATTGATATTGTCTTTTTATTCCACTGCGACCTCCACCACTCTTCTAAAGGGCATTGATATTGTCTTTTAAATCCACAACAATCTCTACCACTCTTCCAAGGGGCATTAAAACAGTCTTGTTAAGCTACTGTGACCTCCTCATCTTCTCCAAGGGGCATTAAAACCATCTGGTTAAAGACTCTGAACTCCACAGATCTTACAAGAGGTATTGATATTGTCTTTTTATTCGACTGTAACATCCACCACTCTTCCAAGCGGCATTGATATTGTCTTTTTATTCCACTGCGACCTCCACCTCTCTTCCAAGGGGCATTGATATTGTCTTTTTAATCAACTGCCACCTCCACCTCTCTTCCAAGGGGCATTAAAACCGTCTTGTGAAGCTACTGTGACCTCCACGTCCCTTCCACGGGGCATTGATATTGTATTTTTATTCCTCTGCGACCTCCACCACTCTTCCTAGGGGCATTGATATTGTCTTTTTATTCCACTGCGACCTCCACCACTCTTCCAAGGGGCATTGATATTGTCTTTTGAATCCACTGTGACCTCCACGTCTCTTCCAAGGGGCATTAAAACCGTCAATTTAAACCCCTCTGGACTCCACAGCTCTTCCAAGGAGCACTGGTATTGTCTTTTTATTCCACTCTAACCTCCACCACTCTTCCAATGGGCATTGACATTGTCTATTTATTCCACTGCGACCTCCAACACTCTTCCAAGGGGCATTAAGACAATCTTGTTAAGCTACAGTGACCTCCACAACTCTTCCAAGGGGCATTGATATTGTCTTTTTATTCCACTGTAACCTCCACCACTCTTCCAAGGGGCATTGATTTTGTCTTTTTATTCCACTGCGACCTCTACCACTCTTCCAATGGGCATTGATATTGTCTTTTGTAATCCACTGCAACCTGCACCACTCTTCCAAGGGGCATTAAAGCCGTCTTGTTAAGCTACTGTCACGTCCATGTCTATTCCACGGGGCATTGATATTGACTTTTTATTCCACTGTAACCTCCACCACTCTTCCAAGTGGCAATGACATTGTCTTTTTATTCCACTGCGACTTCCACCTCTCTTCTAAGGGGCATTGATATTGTCTTTTTAATCCACTGCGACCTCCAACACTCTTCCAAGGGGCATTAAAACTGTCTTGCTAAGCTACTGTGACCTCCACGTCTCTTCCAAGTGGCATTAAAACCGTCTGGTTAAACCACTCTAAACTCCACAGCTCTTCCAAGGGGCATTGATATTGTCTTTTTATTCCACTGTAACCTCCACCACTCTTCCAAGGGGCATTGATATTGTCTTTTTATTCCACTGTAACCTCCACCAATCTTCCAAGGGGCATTGATATTGTCTTTTTATTCCACTGCGACCTCCACTACTCTTCTAAGGGGCATTGATATTGTCTTTTAAATGCACAACGATCTCCAACACTCTTCCAAGGGGCATTAAAACAGTCTTGTTAAGCTACTGTGACGTTCTCGTCTCTTCCAAGGGGCATTAAAATCGTCTGGTTAACACTCTGAACTCCACAGCTCTTACAAGAGGCATTGATGTTGTCTTTTTATTCGACTGTAACATTCTCCACTCTTCCAAGCGGCATTGATATTGTCTTTCTATTCCACTGCGACAACCCAACTCTCTTCCAAGGGGCATTGATATTGTCTTTTTAATCAACTGCAACCTCCACCACTCTTCCAAGGGGCATTGACATTGTCTTTTTATTCCACTGTGACCTCCACGTCTCTTCCAAGGGACATTAAAACCGTCAATTTAAACCACTCTGAACACCACAGCTCTTCCAAGGAGCACTGGTATTGTCTATTTATTCTACTCTAACCTCCACCACTCTTCCAAGGGGCATTGACATTGTCTATTTATTCCACTGCGACCTCCACCACTCTTCCAAGGGGCATTAAGACCATAATGTTAAGCTACAGTGACCTCCACAACTCTTCCATGGGGCATTGATATTGTCTTTTTATTCCACTGTAACCTCCACAACTCTTCCAAGGGGTCATTGATTTTGTCTTTTTATTCCACTGAGACCTCTACCACTCTTCCAATGGGCTTTGATATTGTCTTTTTAATCCACTGTAACCTCCAACACTCTTCCAAGGGGCATTGATTTTGTCTTTTTATTCCACTGCGACCTCTACGACTCTTCCAATGGGCATTGATATTGTCTTTTTAATCCACTGCAAACTCCACCACTCTTCAAAGGGGCATTAAAGCCGTCTTGTTAAGCTACTGTCACGTCCATGTCTATTCCACGGGGCATTGATATTGTCTTTTTATTCCACTGTAACCTCCAACACTCTTCCCAGTGGCATTGACACTGTCTTTTTATTCCATTGCGACTTCCACCTCTCTTCTAAGGGGCATTGACATTGTCTTTTTAATCCACTGTGACCTCCACCACTCTTCCAAGGGGCATTAAAACAGTCTTGTTAAGCTACTGTGACCTCCACGTTTCTTCCAAGGGGCATTAAAACCGTCTGGTTAAACCACTCTGAACTCCACAGCTCTACCAAGGGGCATTGATATTGTCTTTTTATTCCACTGTAACCTCCACCACTCTTCCAATGGGCATTGATTTTGTCTTTTTATTCCACTACGACCTCTACCACTCTTCCAATGGGCATTGTTATTGTCTTTTTAATCCCCTGCAACCTCCACCACTCTTCCAAGGGGCATTAAAACCATTTTGTTAAGCTACTGTGACTTCCACATCCCTTCCACGGGGCATTGATATTGTCTTTTTATTCCACTGCGACCTCCACCACTCTTCCAAGGGGCATTGATATTGTCTTTTTAATCCACTGCGAACTCCACCACTCTTACAAAGGGCATTAAAACCGTCTTGTTATGCTACTGTGACGTCGACTTCTCTTCCAAGGGGCATTAAAGCCATCTGGTTAAACGACTCTGAACTCCACAGCTCTTCCTAGGTGAATTTGTATTGTCTTTTTATTCCACTCTAACCTCCACCACTCTTCCAAGGGGCATTGACATTGTCTTTTTATTCCACTGCGACCTCCACCACTCTTCCAAGGGGCATTAAGACCAAATTGTTAAGCTACAGTGACCTCCACATCTCTTCCACGGGGCATTCATATTGTCTTTTTATTCCACTGTAACCTCCACAAATCTTCCAAGGGGCATTGATATTGTTTTTTTATTCCACTGCGACCTCCACCACTCTTCCAAGGGGCATTAAAACAGTCTTGTTAATCTGCTGTGACCTCCACGTCTCTTCCAAGGGGCATTAAAACAGTCAATTTAAACCACTTTCAGCTCCACAGCTCTTGCAAGGGGCTTTGATATTGTTTTTTATTCCTCTGTAACCTCCAGCACTCTTCCAAGGGGCATTGATATTGTCTTTTTATTCCACTGCGTCTTCCACCACTCTCCCAAGGGGCATTAAAACTGTCTTGTTAAGCTGCTGTAACCTCCATGTCTATTCCACGGGGCATTAATATTGTCTTTTTATTCCAATGTAACCTCCACCACTCTTCCAAGGGGCATTAAAACTATCTGGTTAAACCACTCTGAATTCCAAAGCTCATCAAAGTGGCATTGATATTGTCTTTTTATTCCACTGTAACCTCCACCTCTTTTCCTATGGGAATTGATATTGTCTTTTTATTATTATTATTATTATTATCTATTATTGTAGCGCCATTTATTCCATGGCGCTTTACATGTGATAGGGATATACATAACAAAAGCATTTACATAATCTTAACAAAACGAGTCAGTGACTGGTACAGGACGAGCGAGGACCCTGCCAGCGAGGGCTCACATTCTAGAAGGGATGGGTGAGGATACATTAGGTGAGGGTAGAGCTGGTCATGCTGCGGTGGTTACTGCAGGTTGTAGGCTTGTAGGAAGAGGTAGGTCTTCAGGTTTCTTTTGAAGGTTTCCACGGTCGGCGAGAATCTGATGTGTTGGGGTAGAGAGTTCCAGAATAGGGGGGATGCACGGGAGAAATCTTGTATAAGATTGTGGGAGGAGGAGATAAAAGGGGAGTAGAGAAGGAGATCTTGTGAGGATCGGAGGTTGCGTGCAGGTAAGTACCGGGAGACTAGGTCACAGATGTATGGGGGAGACACATTGTGGATGGCTTTGTATGCCATGGTTAGAGTTTTGAACTGGAATCTCTGGGCAATGGGGAGCCACTGAAGAGATTGACAGAGAGGAAAGGCCGGGGAATAATGGGGGGACAGGTGAATTAGTCGAGCAGCAGAGTTTAGGATAAAACCGTCTTATTAAGCTACTGTGACCTCCAAGTCTCTTCCAAGGGGCATTAAAACCGTCTGGTTAAACCTCTCTAAGATCCACAGCTATTCCAAGGGGCATGGACAATGTCTTTTTATTCCATTGTAACCTTCTGCACTCTTCCAAGTGCATTGATATTGTCTTATTATTCCTCTGCGACGTCCATGACTCTTCCAAGGGGCATTAAAACGGTCTTGTTAAGCTACTGTGACCTCCAAGTTTCTTACACAGGGCATTGATATTGTCTTTTTATTCCACTGTAACCTCCACCACTCTTCCAAGGGGCATTGATATTGTATTTTTATTCCACTGTAACCTCCACCAATCTTCCAAGGGGCATTGATATTGTCTTTTTATTCCACTGCGACCCCAACCACTCTTCCAAGCGGCATTGATATTGTCTTTTTATTCCACTGCGACCTCCACCACTCTTCCAAGGAGCATTGATATTGCCTTTATAATCAACTGCGACCTCCACCTCCCTTCCAAGGGCCTTTAAAACCGTATTGTGAAGCTACTGTGACCTCAACGTCCCTTCCAAGGAGCATTGATATTGTCTTTTTAATCCACTGCGACCTCCACCACTCTTCCAAGGGGCATTAAGACCATATTGTTAAGCTACAGTGACCTCCACAACTCTTCCATGGGGCATTGATATTGTCTTTTTAATCCACTGTAACCTCCACCACTCTTCCAAGGGGCATTGATTTTGTCTTTTTATTCCACTGCGACCTCTACCACTCTTCCAATGGGCTTTGATATTGTCTTTTTAATCCACTGCAACCTCCACCACTCTTCCAAGGTGCATTGATTTTGTCTTTTTATTCCACTGCGACCTCTACCACTCTTCCAATGGGCATTGATATTGTCTTTTTAATCCACTGCAACCTTCACCCCTCTTCCAAGGGGCATTAAAGCCATCTTGTTAAGCTACTGTCACGTCCATGTCTATTCCACGGGGCATTGATATTCTCTTTTTATTCCACTGTAACCTCCACCACTCTTCCCAGTGGCATTGACACTGTCTTTTTATTCCACTGCGACTTCCACCTCTCTTCTAAGGGGCATTGATATTGTCTTTTTAATCCACTGCGACCTTCACCACTCTTCCAAGGGGCATTAGAACAGTCTTGTTAAGCTACTGTGACCTCCACGTCTCTTCCAAGGGGCATTAAAACCGTCTGATTAAACCACTCTGAACTCCACAGCTCTACGAAGGGGCATTAATATTGTCTTTTTATTCCACTTTAACCTCCACCACTCTTCCAATGGGCATTGATTTTGTCTTTTTATTCCACTGTGACCTCCACCACTTTTCCAATGGTCATTGTTATTGTCTTTTTAATCCCCTGCAACCTCCACCACTCTTCCAAGGGGCATTAAAACCATCTTGTTAAGCTACTGTGACCTCCACGTCCCTTCCACGGGTCATTGATATTGTCTTTTTATTCCACTGCGACCTCCCCCACTCTTCCAAGGGGCATTGATATTGTCTTTTTAATCCACTGCGAACTCCACCACTCTTCCAAGGGGCATTAAAACCATCTTGTTATGCTACTGTGACGTCGACTTCTCTTCCAAGGGGCATTAAAACCATCTGGTTTAACCACTCTGAACTCCACAGCTCTTCAAAGGGGCCTTTGTATTGTCTTTTTATTCCACTCTAACCTCCACCACCCTTCCAAGGGGCATTGACAATGTCTTTTTATTCCACTGCGACTTCCACCTCTCTTCTAAGGGGCATTGATATTGTCTTTTTAATCCACTGCGACCTCCACCACTCTTCCAAGGGGCATTAAAACAGTCTTGTTATGCTACTGTGACGTCGAATTCTCTTCCAAGGGGCATTAAAACCATCTGGTTAAACCACTCTGAACTCCACAGCTCTTCCAAGGGGCATTTGTATTGTCTTTTTATTCCACTGTAACCTCCACCACTCTTCCAAGGGGCATTAAAACCATATTGTTAAGCTACAGTGACCTCCACATCTCTTCCACGGGGCATTGATATTGTCTTTTAATTCCACTGTAACCTTCACCAATCTTCCAAGGGGCATTGATATTGTTTTTTTATTCCACTGTGACCTCCACCACTCTTCCAAGGGGCATTAAAACAGTCTTCTTAATCTACTGTGACCTCCACATCTCTTCCAAGGGGCATTAAAACCGTCTATTTAAACCACTCTCAACTCCACAGCTCTTGCAAGGGTCTTTGATATTGTTTTTTATTCCACTGTAACCTCCAGCACTCTTCAAAGGGGCATTGATATTGTCTTTTTATTCCACTACGTCTTCCACCACTCTCCAAAGGGGCATTAAAACTGTCTTGTTAAGCTGCTATTCCACGGGGCATTGATATTGTCTTTTTATTCCATTGTAACCTCCACCACTCTTCTAAGGGGCAGTGATATTGTCTTTTTAAACCACTGCGACCTCCACCACTCTTCCAAGAGGCATTAAAAACATCTTATTAGGTTACTATGACCTCCACGTCTCTTCCAAGGGGTATTAAAACCATCTGGTTAAACGACTCTGAATTCCACAGCTCATCAAAGGGGCACTGATATTGTCTTTTTATACTACTGTAACCTCCACCACTTTTCCTATGGGAATTGATATTGTCTTTTTATTATTATTATTATTATTTATTATTATAGCGCCATTTATTCCATGGCGCTTTACATGTGATAGGGATATAGATAACAAAACCATTTACATAATCTTAACAAAACGAGTCAGCGACTGGTACAGGAGGAGCGAGGACCCTGCCCGCGAGGGCTCACATTCTAGAAGGGATCGGTGAGGATACATTAGGTGAGGGTAGAGCTGGTCGTGCAGCGGTGGTTACTGCAGGTTGTAGGCTTGTCGGAAGAGGTAGGTCTTCAGGTTTCGTTTGAAGATTTCCACGGTCGGCGAGAATCTGATGTGTTGGGGTAGAGAGTTCCAGAGTAGGGGGGATGCACGGGAGAAATCTTGTATACGATTGTGGGAGGAGGAGATAAGAGGGGAGTAGAGAAGGAGATCTTGTGAGGATCGGATGTTGCGTGCAGGTAAGTACCGGGAGGCTAGGTCACAGATGTATGGGGGAGACAGGTTGTGGATGGCTTTGTATGCCATGGTTAGAGTTTTGAACTGGATTCTCTGGGCAATGGGGAGCCAGTGAAGAGATTGACAGAGAGGAAAGGCCGGGGACTAGCGGGGGGACAGGTGAATTAGTCGAGCAGCAGAGTTTAGGATAGATTGGAGAGCCGCAAGAGTGTTTTAAGGGAGGCCACGGAGCAGGAGGTTGCAGTAGTCGAGGCGGGATATGATGAGGGCATGCACTAGTGTTTTTGCAGAGTCTTTGCTGAGGAATGCACGGATCCGGGAGATGTTTTTGAGTTGGAGTCGGCAGGAAGTGGAAAGGGCTTGGATATGTGGCTTGAAGTAGAGATCAGAGTCCAGGGTTACTCCAAGGCAGCGAGCTTGTGGGACTGGGAAGAGTGAACAGCCATTGATGTTGATGGCTAAGTCAGGTGAGGGATGTGAATGAGAGGGTGGAAAGATGATGAACTCTGTTTTATCCATGTTGAGTTTTAGAAATCTGTCAGAGAAGAAGGATGACGTGGCGGACAGACATTGTGGGATTTTGGTTAGTAGGGAGGAGATATAGGGTCCAGAGAGGTAGATCTGTGTGTCGTCAGCATAGAGGTGATACTGAAACCCGTGAGACTCTATGAGCTGTCCCAGGCCAAAGGTGTAGATGGAGAAGAGCAGAGGTGCTAGAACTGAACCTTGGGAGACACCGACAGATAGGGGGCGAGAAGAGGAGGTGGTGCATGAGTGGGAGACGCTGAATGTCCTGTCTGTTAAGTATGAGGAGATCCAAGATAGAGCCAAGTCCGTGATGCCAAGAGATGAGAGAGTCTGGAGTAAGAGGGAATGGTCCACTGTGTCAAAGGTAGATGACAGGTCCAGAAGGAGGAAGATGGAGCAGTGTCGCTTGGATTTGGCATTTAGTAGGTCGTTGGTGACTTTGGTCAGGGCAGTTTCAGTCGAGTGATGCGGTCGGAAGCCAGATTGCAGGCGGTCGAAGAGGGAGCAGGAGGAGAGGTGGGAGGACAGTTCAAGGTGGACATGTTGTTCTAGTAGTTTTAAGGCAAAGGGGAGGAGTGATATGGGTCGGTAGCTAGTCAGAGAGGAAGGGTCAAGGGAGGGCTTTTTGAGGATGGGTGTGATTGTGGCATGTTTGAAACATGAGGGGAAGACACCGGTTGTTAGTGACAGATTGAAGAGGTGGGTTAGGGTTGGAATGAAGACTCTGGTAAGGTTAGTGATGAGGTGGGATGGGATTGGGTCAAGTTCGCATGTGGTGAGGTGTGATTTGGAGAGTAAAGAGGAGACTTGACCTTCTGTAATGGTGGAGAAGTGGGGTTTGGAGGAGGAGGGTTGAATAGATATGAGGAGGGGTTGTGTGGACTTTAGGCAAAAGTTTTGTCTGATGGTGTCAATCAGTTTGAAGAATGAGGCAAAGTCATCGGCTGAGATGTGAGAAGAGGGAGGAGGTGCTGGGGGACGAAGGAGAGATTTGAAAGTGTTAAATAGCTGTTTAGGATTGTGAGATAGGGAGGATATGAGAGATGAGAAGTAGGTTTTTTTGCTGTAGTGAGTGCGGACTTGAAATTAGTGAGGGATTGGTTGAATGCGATGAACTGCTCGATGGAGTGAGACCTTTTCCATCTCCGCTCCGCAACCCTGGAGGCCCGGCGCAGTTCTTTAGTAAGTTTAGTGTGCCAGGGTTGCCTGTTGAATGTGCGAGATGTGGTGTGTGTGAGAGGGGCGATCGAGTCTAGAGCTGCAGCTATTGTGGTGTTATATGAAGCAGCAGCAACGTCTGCATCGTGTAAGGAATTTATGTCTGTAAGAGGGAGGAGGGATTCAGAGAGTGAGTGTAAGTCAAGGTGTTTAAGATTTCTGCGAGGGTATGCAAGTTTGTGGAGTGGGGATTGTTGCCCCGGGGAGGAGAGAGAAGAGAATGTAAGTAGGCTGTGATCAGAGAGAGGGAGAGGTGAGTTAGAGAGGTTAGATAGGGAACAGAGGCGGGTGAAGATGAGGTCCAGTGTGTGGTCATCTTTGTGGGTGGGTGTGGAAGACCATTGAGTGAGTCCGAAGGAGGAAGTGAGAGATAGGAACTTAGAGAATGACGAGTGGGAAGTGTTAATGGGGATGTTGAAGTCACCCATTATGATAGTGGGGATGTCAGTGGAGAGGAAGTGAAGCAGCCAGGTGGTGAAGTGGTCTAAGAAGGTGGTCGCTTGCCATGGGGGTCGGTAAATGATGGCCAGTTGGAGGTTGGAGGGGGAATAGATGCGCACACAGTGCACATCAAAAGAGGGGAGTGTAGCGGAGGGTGGCAGTGGGATTTCGGTGAAAGCGCAGTGTTCTGATAGGAGAAAACCTACGCCTCCGCGATGTTTGTCGTTGGGGGGGGGTGTGGAGAAGATGGAATCCGCCATATGAAAGTGCAGCTGGGGAGGCTGTGTCAGAGGGGGTGAGCCAGGTTTCAGTGATGGCGAGGAAGGAAAGTTTGCTTGTAATGAAAAGATCGTGGATGAAGGAAAGTTTTATGCAGACAGAGCGAGCGTTCCATAGAGCTCCTGTTAGTCCAACTAAGGGAGTGGGGATTGGTTGGATGGGTATGAGGTTAGAAGGGTTGCGACAGTTTCTGGAAGGTCGTGGATAGGAGGAAGAAGTAACTGTGGGGATATGGCGAGGAGGACCAGGATTTGGAGAGATATCTCCAGCAGTGAGGAGGAGCAGAGAAAGTGTTAGCAGGTGGAAGCAAGAGAGAGCATGAGGTGGTTGTCTATGTTTGGAGATCCAGGATTGAATGTTTAGGAATAATTTGGAGGAGGAGGTGAGATGAATGGGGAGGATGGAGGGAGAGATGAAGAGTTTCTTACTAGGTGTAGGGATTTGAGGGGTTACTAGAAATTGGAGGACTATAGAGGAAAAAGTGAGAGCTAATAGAAACATAGTTAAAAGAGAGTAAGTGGTCAAAGTGTTGGTTACCTGACTCCTGCCCTGACTAACTGCCTCTGAAATAACTGCCACTTATCTCCGAAGCCACTTTGCACAAGAAGACGCGTGCACACCCCAGCACAAGTGCACCCCTTACAGAGCTTCTAAATATATAGGGCACATTAAACTATCAGGTGAAGGGCATTGTGGGAGCTGCATATGGCTAAATTAGCAGCTGGTCGTCTCACCAGGAGATGGCTGGGTGATCAAACACAGAGCTTGAACTCTAGTCTCTGCAGTTTAGCACCTCTAAAAATCAGATAAGATCTATAGTGGGGAAGGGACAGACATATGTGGGTATTGAATGGAGTGGGACAGATAAAGCAGAGAAGTTATGCAGAGCATGTACCAGTGAGGTGAATCAGCAAAGCAGAGCATTAGATTACAGCAGACACAGCAAGCAGAGAATTTAAGCAAAGCATGTACCAGTGAGGTGAATCAGCAAAGCAGAGCATTAGATTACAGCAGACACAGCAAGCAGAGAAGATATGCAGAGCATGTACCAGTGAGGTGAATCAGCAAAGCAGAGCATTATATTACAGCAGACACAGCAAGCAGAGAAGTTATGCAGAGCATGTACCAGTGAGGTGAATCAGCAAAGCAGAGCATTAGATTACAGCAGACACAGCAAGCAGAGAAGTTTTGCAGAGCATGTACCAGTGAGGTTATTCCACTGCGACCTCCACCATTCTTCCAAGGGGCATTAAAACCGTCTTGTTGACCACTTCGCACCAGAGCCTGTTTTTGCCTTCGTGACCG
Source organism: Phyllobates terribilis (assembly GCF_046119375.1). Taxonomy (NCBI): domain Eukaryota; kingdom Metazoa; phylum Chordata; class Amphibia; order Anura; family Dendrobatidae; genus Phyllobates; species Phyllobates terribilis. Next base: position 4,255,297 of record NW_027362788.1, on the reverse strand, counting down.
GGCCAATTTTTTCAATTTTGAGCACTGTCAATTTATGAAGTAATTACTCTGGAACGCTTCAACGGATCCCCCTGATTTTTGAGACTTTTTTTTCGTGACATATTGTACTTCAGGATAGTGGTAAAATTTCTTCGATATCACTTGCGTTTATTTGTGAAAAAATCGGAAATTTGGCGAAAATTTTGAAAATTTTGCAATTTTCAAACTTTGAATTTTCATGCCCTTAAATCAGAGAGATATGTCACACAAAAGAGTTAATAAATAACATTTACCACATGTCTACTTTACATCAGCACAATTTTGGAACCCAAATTTTTTTTGTTAGGGAGCTATAAGGGTTAAAAGTTGACCAGCGATTTCTCATTTTTGCAACAAAATTTACAAAAACATTTTTTTAGGGACCACACCATATTTGAAGTCACTTTGAGGGGTCTTTATGACAGAAAATACCCAAAAGTGACACCATTCTAAAAACTGAACCCCTCAAGGTGCTCAAAACCACATTCAAGAACTTTATTAACCCTTCAAGTGCTTCACAGGAATTTTTGGAATGTGGAAGAAAAAAATTAACATTTAATTTTTTTCACAAAAATGTTACTTTAGACCCAATTTTTTTTATTTTCACAGGGGTATCAGGAAAAAATGGACCAAAAAAATTTTTTGTGCAATTTCTCTTGAGCGCGCGGATACCCCATATGTGAGGGAAAACCACTGTTTGGGCGCACGGCAGGGTTCGGAAGGGAAGGAGCGCCATTTGACTTTTTGAATGTAAAATTTGTTTGAATAATTAGCGGACGCCATGTTGCATTTGGGGGGCCCCTAATGTGCCGAAACAGTGGAAACCCCACACAAGTGACACCATTTTGGAAACTAGACCCCTTAGAGAACTTATCTAGATGTGTGGTGAGCACCTTGAACCCCAAGGTGCTTCACAGAAGTTTATAATATTGAGCTGTAAAAATAAAATTTTCACATTTTACCCACAAAAATGTTTTTCATCCCTTAATTTTGCATTATCATAAGGGTAATAGGATAAATTGCACCATGAAGTTTGTTGTGCAATTTCTCCTGAACACGCTGATACCCCATATGTGGAGGCAAACCACTGTTTGGGCGCACGGCAGGGTCCGGAAGGGAAGGAGCGCCATTTGACTTTTTGAATGTAAAATTTGTTTGAATAATTAGCGGACGCCATGTTGCATTTGGGGGGCCCCTAATGTGCCTAAACAGTGGAAACCCCCCACAAGTGACACCATTTTGGAAACTAGACCCCTTAGGGAACTTATCTAGATGTGTGGTGAGCACCTTGAACCCCAAGGTGCTTCACAGAAGTTTATAATATTGAGCTGTAAAAATAAAATTTTCTCATTTTTCCCACAAAAGCGTTTTTCATCCCTTAATCTTGCATTATCATAAGGGTAATAGGATAAATTGCACCATGAAGTTTGTTGTGCAATTTCTCCTGAACACGCTGATACCCCATATGTGGAGGCAAACCACTGTTTGGGCGCACGGCAGGGTTCGGAAGGGAAAGGAGCGCTATGTTGGCTGGGATAGGCAGCAGACACCATGTCACATTTGAAGAGTCGCTGACATGCCGAAACAGCAGAAACCCCCACAAGTGACCCCATTTTGTAAACTACACCTCTCAAGGAATTCATCTAGGGAAGTAGTGAGTATTTTTTAATTTTTAAATTTATACCATTGGGCAGTGAAAAAAACATAATTATATTTTTACCACAAAAAAATGTTTTACCCTCAGATTTTACATTTTCACACAGGGCAATGGGTAAAAATGGTGCTGAAATGTGTCACACAATTTCTTCTAAAAGTGTCAATACCCCATATGTGGCTGTATCGTACCGCTTAGCCATATGGCGAGATCTGGTGGGGACGGAGCGCTATTTGACAATTGGAGAACAAATTAATAGGCATTTTGATTTGGGAGCACAAAATTTTCTGAATTTCTTTTGGGGGGCAAGGGCCATTTCGCTTTTCCAGAGCCTTTCTGCTACCAGTAACTTGGAAGTCCCTTATATTTTTAACAGATGATGGACCTGAGTGGGGACTAGCTTTTTTTGAGGACTGAGTTGAAGCTTTTATTGGGAACATTTTACGTAACATTTATCCGGCGCTCTAGGCTGAGCACTTACATCGGGGTTTCCATCTAAATTTCCAAGAGATGTAATTCAGATGAAACCCCTGCGGGATCCATTCACTGTAATGAGGCAGCAGAGTTACTCTGGACTCAGTCTGGCCTCTGTTTAGCGGTGTCCTTTTTTTCATAAGTGCACAAAACTGTGGCCAACCGCACTTTTATGCACGCCTACAACAAATGACACCGTGGGATCACAGGCCAGACGGCATTCACAGTGGCCTATATCTGCCTCATTACAGGGAATCTTCCGTCATGGGTTCCGTCTGAATCACGTATTTCAGAGATTTACACGGAAACTCTGGTGTAAGTGCTCAGCGCAGAGCGCAGGATAAATGTGAGCAGAGCCTTACTGCGATCTTTGGGAGACATAATAAACAAATCAGTAGCAGGTGAAGAATTGGTTTTATTTATTTTTTACGCCGTTCCTCGTGCAGTATAAGTGATGTGATTACTTTATTCTTCGGGTCGGTGCGATTACAGAGATACCAGATTTATATCGGATTTTTATGATTGACAGCTGTCACACACTAAAAGACGCTTTTTTTTTGCAAAATCTAGTTTTTGCATCGCCATATTTTGAGAGCTATAATTTTTCCATATTTTGGCCGACAGAGTCATGTGATGGCTTGTTTTTTGCGGGACGAGTTGACCTTTTTATTGGTACCATTTTTGGGTACGTGACATTTTTTGATCGCTTTCTATTCCATTTTTTGTGAGGTAAAATTAACAAAAACAAACAATTCAGGAATTGTTTTTTGAGGTTTTTTTTTATGCCATTCTGCGTGTGGTAAAAGTGATCAGGCAGCGTTATTCTTCGGGTCAGTACGTTTACAGCGATACTACACTTACTGTATATTTTTTATGTTTTGGCGTTTTTACACAATAAAACAATTTTATAGAAAAAAATATTTTTTTTGCATTGCTTTATTCTGAGCACTATAACTTTTTTTATTTTTCGGCTGATGGAGCTGTATGGCAGCTTTTTTTTCGCGGAACCGTTTTCAGCGGTACCATTTTTATTTCCATTTTGCTTTTAGATCGCATTTTTTTCCACTTTTTGTTTGGCGATAAGAGGAAAAAGCATAGTTTTTTGCTCCGTTTTTTATTTATTTTTATTATTGCACAGAAGGAGTTAATTAGTGTGACAGCTTTATAGCTCAGGTTGTTTTGGACGCGGCGATACCAAATATGTGTACTTTTTTTATTTTTGCATAAATATACGGATTTATCGGTTTAATATTTTATTTATTTATTTTAATTTATTTTGTATTTTTTTTTTAACAGTTTCAAAACATTTTTTTTTACTTTTTTTTACATTTTTACTTAGTCCCTGTATGGGACAATCATTTTTATTTTTCTGATCGCTGATCTCATGTAATGTAATAGACATATATTACATTACATGAGATCTTCACACAGTCAGTGTGTCCTGCCAGGCTTCAGCTGCAGGCTGCAGGCTGACTCTGGCAGGACACCATATATGGCAGAGCTGGAGGCGGTCATGTGACCTCCAGCTGCCATAGCAACCCAAGGTCCTTAAAGGTATCAGGGGTCTTCGGAGAGGTAAGTATACCACCCCCTCTCCTCCTGCTGTCTTCTATATGCCGCGATCACTATAGATCCCGGCATATAGAAGACAGCAAAGGGTTAACATCACTGGGACTTGATCCAATCAGGTCCCGATGATGTTCCCTGTCAGCGCTATCGCTCTGCACCACTCTCGCAGCGCTTGCAGGACCCTGGGGGTCCTGAGCGCTGCGAGACCACCCACAGTTTCTAAACATCCGGGCTGCACAGAGCCCAGGCAGCGCGGACGTTTATGTACAGTGGGCGGTCGGGAAACGGTTAAGCTTCTGTGACCTCCACGTCCCTTCCACAGGGCATTGATATTGTCTTTTTATTAAACTGCGACCTCCACCACTCTTCCAAGAGGCATTGATATTGTCTTTTTAATCCACTGTGACCTCCACCACTTTTCCAAGGGGCATTAGAACTGTCTTGTTAATCTACTGTGACCTCCACGTCTCTTCCAAGGGGCAATTAAACCATCTGGTTAAACCATTCTGAGCTCCACAGCTCTTCCAAGGGGCATTGGTATTGTCTTCTTATTCCACTCTAACCTCCACCACTCTTCCAAGGGGCATTGACATTGTCTTTTTATTCCACTGCGACCTCCATCATTCTTCCAAGGGCCATCGATATTGTCTTTTTATTCCACTGCCACCTCCACCACTCTTCCAAGGGGCATTGGTATTGTCTTTTTAATCCACTGCGACCTCCACCACTTTTCCAAGGGGCATTAAAAACGTCTTTTTAAGCTACTGTGACCTCCACGTCACTTCCAATGGGCATTGAAACCGTCTGGCTAAACCACTCTGAACCCCACAGCTCTTGCAAGGGGCATTGATATTGTCTTTTTATTCCAATGTAACCTCCAGCACTCTTCCAATGGGCATTGATATTGTCTTTTTATTCCACTGCAACTTCCACCTCTCTTCAAAGGGGCATTAAAACCGTCTTGTTAAGCTACTGTGACCTCCACGTTTCTTTCACAGGGCATTGATATAGTCTTTTTATTCCACTGTAACCTCCACCACTCTTCCAAAGGGCATTGATATTGTCTTCTTATTCCACTGGGACCTTCACCACTCTTCCAAGGGGCATGAAAACCGTATTGTTAAGCTACTGTGACCTCCACGTCTCTTCAAAGGTGCATTAAAAATGTCAATTTAAACCACTCTGAACTCCACAGCTCTTGCAAGAGGCATTGATATTTTCTTTTTATTCCACTGTAACCTCCACCACTCTTCCAAGGGGCATTGATTTTGTCTTTTTAATCCACTGCGACCTCCATCTCTCTTCCAAGAAGCATTAAAACCGTCTTGTTTAGCTACTGTGACCTCCACGTCTATTCCACCGTGCCTTAAAACCTTCTGGTTAAACCACTGTGAACTCCACAGCTCTTCCAAGGGGCATTGATATTGTCTTTTTATTCCACTGTAACTTCCACCACTCTTGCAAGGGGCATTGATATTGTCTTTTTATTCCACTGTAACCACCACTCTTCCAAGGGGCATTGATTTTGTCTTTTTATTCCACTGCGACCTCCACCTCTCTTCCAAGGGGCATTTAAACCATCTTGTTAAGCTACTGTGACCTCCAAGTCTCTTCCACGAGGCATTGATATTGTCTTTTTATTCCACTGCGACCTCCACATCTCTTCCAAGTGGAATTGATATTGTCTTTTTATTTCACTGCGACCTCCACCACTCTTCTAAGCGGCATTGATATTGTCTTTTTAATCCACTGCAACCTCCACCACTCTTCCAAGGGGCATTAAAACTGTTTTGATAAGCTACTGTGACCTCCACATCTCTTCCAAGGGGCATTAAAACCGTCTAGTTAAACCACGCTGAACTCCACAGCTCTTACAAGAGGCATAGATAATGTCTTTTTATTCGACTGTAACCTGCACAACACTTCCAAGGGGCATTAAAACCATCATTTTAAACCACTCTGAACTCCACAGCTCTTGCAAGAGGCATTGATATTGTCTTTTTATTCCACTGTAACCTCCACCACTCTTCCAAGGGGCATTGATTTTGTCTTTTTAATCCATTGCGACCTCCATCACTCTTCCAAGAAACATTAAAACCATCTTGTTAAGCTATTGTGACCTCCATGTCTATTCCACGGTGCCTTAAAACCTTCTGGTTAAACCACTGTGAACTCCACAGCTCTTACAAGGGGCATTGATATTGTCTTTTTATTTCACTGTAACCTCCACCACTCTTCCAAGGGGCATTAATATTGTCTTTTTATTTTACTGCGACCTCCACCACTCTTCCAGGGGGCATTAATATTGTCTTTTTATTCCACTGCGACCTCCATCGCTCTTCCAAGGGTCATTGATATTGTCTTTTTATTCCACTGTAACCTCCACAACTCTTCCAAGGGGCATTGATATTGTGTTTTTATTCCACTGCAACCTCCACCTCTCTTCCATGGGGCATTAAAACCATCTTGTTAAGCTACTGTGACCTCCAAGTCTCTTCCACGAGGCATTGATATTGTCTTTTTATTCCACTGCGACCTCCACATCATTTTCAATAGGAATTGATATTGTCTTTTGATACCTCTGTGACCTCCACATCTCTTCTAAGGGGCATTGATATTGTCTTTTTAATCCACTGCGACCTCCACCACTCTTCAAGGGGCATTAAAAAAGTCTTGATAAGCTACTGTGACCTCCAAGTCTCTTCCAAGGGGCATTAAACAGTCTGGTTAAACCACTCTGAACTTCACAGCTCTTCCAATAGGCATTGATATTGTCTTTTTATTCGACTGTAACCTCCACCACTCTTCCCAGGGGCATTAAAACCGTCTTGTTAAGCTACTGTGACCTCCACGTCTCTTCCAAGGGGCATTAAAACCGGGAATTTAAACCACTCTGAACTCCACAGCTCTTGCAAGAGGCATTGATATTGTCTTTTTATGACACTGTAACCTCCACCACTCTTCCAACGGGCATTCATTTTGTCTTTTTAATCCACTGTGACCTCCATCACTCTTCCAAGAAGCATTAAAACCGTCTTGTTTAGCTACTGTGACCTCCACGTCTATTCCACGGTGCCTTAAAACCTTCTGGTTAAACCACTGTGAACTCCACAGCTCTTCCAAGGGGCATTGATGTTGTCATTTTTCCACTGTAACCTCCACCACTCTTCCAAGGGGCATTGATATTGTCTTTTTATTTTACTGAGACCTCCACCACTCTTCCAAGGGTCATTGATATTGTATTTTTATTCCACTGCGACCTCCACCTCTCTTCCAAGGGGCATTAAAACCATCTTGTTAAGCTACGGTGACCTCCAAGTCTCTTCCACGAGGCATTGATATTGTTTTTTTATTTCACTGCGACCTCCACATCTCTTCCAAGGGGAATTGATATTGTCTTTTTATTCCACTGAGACCTCCACCACTCTTCTAAGGGGCATTGATATTGTCTTTTTAATCCACTGCGACCTCCACCACTCGTCCAAGGGGCATTAAAACACTCTTGATAAGCTACTGTGACCTCCACGTCACTTCCAATGGGCATTAAAACCGTCTGGTTTAACTACTCTGAACTCCAATGCTCTTCCAAGGGGCATTGATATTGTCTTTTTAATGCACTGCGACCTCCAACACTCTTCCAAGGGACATTAAAACCATCTGGTTAAACCTCTCTGAACTGCACAGCTCTTGCGGGAGGCATTGATATTTTCTTTTTATTCCACTGTAACCTCCACCACTCTTTCAAGGGGCATTGATATTGTCTTTTTATTCCACTGCGACCTCCACCACTCTTCCAACGGGCATTAAAACTGTCTTGTTAATCTACTGTGACCTCCACGTGTCTTCCACGGGGCATTGATATTGTCTTTTTAATCCACTGTGACCTCCACCACTTTTCCAATGGGCATTAAAACCGTCTTGTTAATCTACTGTGACCTCCTCGTCTCTTCCAAGGGGCAATAAAACCATCTGGTTAAACCACTCTGAACTCCACAGTTCTTCCAAGGGGCATTGGTATCGTCTTTTTATTCCACTCTAACCTCCACCACTCTTCCAAGGGGCATTAACATTGTCTTTTTATTCTACTGCGACCTCCATCATTCTTCCAAGGGGCATTAATATTGTCTTTTTATTCCACTGTCACCTCCACCACTCTTCCAAGGGGCATTGATATTGTCTTTTTAATCCACTGCGACCTCCACCACTTTTCCAAGGGGCATTTAAAATGTCTTTTTAAGCTACTGTGACCTCCACGTCACTTCTAATGGGCATTAAAACCGTCTGGTTAAAAAACTCTGAACTCCACAGCTGTTCCAAGGGGCATTGGTATTGTCTTTTTATTCCACTCTAACCTCCACCACTCTTCCAAGGGGCATTGACATTGTCTTTTTATTTCACTGCGACCTCTACCTTTCTTCCAAGGGGCATTAAAACTGTCTTGTTAAGCTACAGTGACCTCCACATCTCTTCCACGGGGCATTGATATTGTCTTTTTATTTCACTGCGACCTCCACCATTCTTGCAAGGGGCATTAAAACAGTCTTGTTAAGCTACTGTGACCTCCACGTCTCTTCCAAGGGGCATTAAAACCGTCTGGTTAAACCACTCTGAACTCCACAGCTCTTCCGAGGGGTCATTGATATTGTCTTTTTATTCCACTGTAACCTCCACCACTCTTCCAAGGGGCATTGATTTTGTTTTTTTATTCCACTGCAACCTCCACCACTCTCCAAGGTGCATTGATATTGTCTTTTTAATCCACTGCGACCTCCACCACTCTTCCAAGGGGCATTAAAATGGTCCTGTTTAGCTACTGTGACGTGGAAGTCTCTTCCAAGGGGCATTAAAACCATCTTGTTAAACCACTCTGAACTCCACAGCTCTTCCAAGGGGCATTTGTATTGTCTTTTTATTCCACTCTAACCTCCACCACTCTTTCAAGGGGCATTGATATTGTCTTTTAATTCCACTGCGACCTCCACCACTCTTCCAACGGGCATTAAAACTGTCTTGTTAAGCTACTGTGACCTCCACGTGTCTTCCACGGGGCATTGATATTGTCTTTTTAATCCACTGCGACCTCCACCACTCTTCCAAAGGGCATTAAAACCATCTTATAAAGCTACTGTGACCTCCACGTCTCTTCCATGGGGCATTGATATTGTCTTTTTATTCCACTGCGACCTCCACCACTGTTCTAAGGGGCATTGATATTGTATTTTTAATCCATTGCAACCTCCACCACTCTACCATGTGGCATTAAAACCGTCTTGTAAAGCTACTGTGACCTCCACGTCTTTTCCAAGGGGCATTAAAACCGTATGGTTAAACCAATCTGAACTCCACAGATCTTCCAAGGGGCATTGATATTGTCTTTTTATTCCACTGCAACCTCCAGCACTCTTCCAAGGGCCATTAAAACCGTGTTGTTAAGCTACTTTGACCTCCACGTCAATATCACGGGGCATTAAAACCATCAATTTAAACCACTCTGCACTCCACAGCTCTTGCAAGGGGCATTGATATTGTCTTTTTATTCCAATGTAACCTCCACCACTCTCCAAGGTGCATTGATATTGTCTTTTTAATCCACTGCGACCTCCACCACTCTTCCAAGGGGCATTAAAATGGTCCTGTTTAGCTACTGTGACGTGGAAGTCTCTTCCAAGGGGCATTAAAACCATCTTGTTAAACCACTCTGAACTCCACAGCTCTTCCAAGGGGCATTTGTATTGTCTTTTTATTCCACTCTAACCTCCACCACTCTTTCAAGGGGCATTGATATTGTCTTTCAATTCCACTGCGACCTCCACCACTCTTCCAACGGGCATTAAAACTGTCTTGTTAAGCTACTGTGACCTCCACGTGTCTTCCACGGGGCATTGATATTGTCTTTTTAATCCACTGCGACCTCCACCACTCTTCCAAAGGGCATTAAAACCATCTTATAAAGCTACTGTGACCTCCACGTCTCTTCCATGGGGCATTGATATTGTCTTTTTATTCCACTGCGACCTCCACCACTGTTCTAAGGGGCATTGATATTGTCTTTTTAATCCATTGCAACCTCCACCACTCTACCATGTGGCATTAAAACCGTCTTGTTAAGCTACTGTGACCTCCACGTCTTTTCCAAGGGGCATTAAAACCGTATGGTTAAACCAATCTGAACTCCACAGATCTTCCAAGGGGCATTGATATTGTCTTTTTATTCCACTGCGACCTCCAGCACTCTTCCAAGGGCCAATAAAACCGTGTTGTTAAGCTACTTTGACCTCCACGTCAATTCCACGGGGCATTAAAACCATCAATTTAAACCACTCTGCACTCCACAGCTCTTGCAAGGGGCATTGATATTGTCTTTTTATTCCAATGTAACCTCCACCACTCTCCAAGGTGCATTGATATTGTTTTTTTTAATCCACTGCGACCTCCACCACTCTTCCAAGGGGCATTAAAATGGTCCTGTTTAGCTACTGTGACGTGGAAGTCTCTTCCAAGGGGCATTAAAACCATCTTGTTAAACCACTCTGAACTCCACAGCTCTTCCAAGGGGCATTTGTATTGTCTTTTTATTCCACTCTAACCTCCACCACTCTTTCAAGGGGCATTGATATTGTCTTTCAATTCCACTGCGACCTCCACCACTCTTCCAACGGGCATTAAAACTGTCTTGTTAAGCTACTGTGACCTCCACGTGTCTTCCACGGGGCATTGATATTGTCTTTTTAATCCACTGCGACCTCCACCACTCTTCCAAAGGGCATTAAAACCATCTTATAAAGCTACTGTGACCTCCACGTCTCTTCCATGGGGCATTGATATTGTCTTTTTATTCCACTGCGACCTCCACCACTGTTCTAAGGGGCATTGATATTGTCTTTTTAATCCATTGCAACCTCCACCACTCTACCATGTGGCATTAAAACCGTCTTGTTAAGCTACTGTGACCTCCACGTCTTTTCCAAGGGGCATTAAAACCGTATGGTTAAACCAATCTGAACTCCACAGATCTTCCAAGGGGCATTAATATTGTCTTTTTATTCCACTGCGACCTCCAGCACTCTTCCAAGGGCCATTAAAACCGTGTTGTTAAGCTACTTTGACCTCCACGTCAATTCCACGGGGCATTAAAACCATCAATTTAAACCACTCTGCACTCCACAGCTCTTGCAAGGGGCATTGATATTGTCTTTTTATTCCAATGTAACCTCCACCACTCTTCCAATGGGCATTGATATTGTCTTTTTATTCCACTGCAACTTCCACCTCTCTTCCAAGGGGCATTAAAACCGTCTTGTTAAGCTACTGTGACCTCCACGTCTCTTTCACGGGGCATTGATATTGTCTTTTTATTCCACTGTAACCTCCACCACTCTTCCAAGGGGCATTGATATTGTCTTTTTATTCCACTGGGACCTTCACCACTCTTCCAAGTGGCATTGATATTGTCTTTTTAATCCACTGCGACCTCCACCACTCTTCCAAAGGGCATTAAAACCATCTTGCTAAGCTACTGTGACCTCCACGTCTCTTCCACGGGGCATTGGTATTGTCTTTTTATTCCACTGCGACCTCCACCACTCTTCCAAAGGGCATTGATATTGTCTTTTTAATCCATTGCAACCTCCACCACTCTACCATGTGGCATTAAAACCTTCTTGTTAAGCTACTGTGACCTCCACGTCTTTTCCAAGGGGCATTAAAACCGTATGGTTAAAGCAATCTAAACTCCACAGATCTTCCAAGGGGCATTAATATTGTCTTTTTATTCCACTGTATCCTCCACCACTCTTCCAAGGGGCATTAATATTGTCTTTTTATTCCACTGCAACCTCCAGCACTCTTCCAAGGGCCATTAAAACCGTGTTGTTAAGCTAATTTGACCTCCACGTCAATTCCAGGGGGATTTAAAACCATCAATTTAAACCACTCTCAACTCCACAGCTCTTGCAAGGGGCATTGATATTGTCTTTTTATTCCAATGTAACCTCCAGCACTCTTCCAATGGGCATTGATATTGTCTTTTTATTCCACTGCAACTTCCACCTCTCTTCCAAGGGGCATTAAAACCGTCTTGTTAAGCTACTGTGACCTCCACGTCTCTTTCACGGGGCATTGATATTGTCTTTTTATTCCACTGTAACCTCCACCACTCTTCCAAGGGGCATTGATATTGTCTTTTTATTCCACTGGGACCTTCACCACTCTTCCAAGTGGCATTGATATTGTCTTTTTAATCCACTGCGACCTCCACCACTCTTCCAAAGGGCATTAAAACCATCTTGTTAAGCTACTGTGACCTCAACGTCTCTTCCACGGGGCATTGGTATTGCCTTTTTATTCCACTGCGACCTCCACCACTCTTCCTCGGGGCATAGATATTGTCTTTTTAATCCATTGCAACCTCCACCACTCTACCATGTGGCATTAAAACCGTCTTGTTAAGCTACTGTGACCTCCACGTCTTTTCCAAGGGGCATTAAAACCGTATGGTTAAACCAATCTGAACTCCACAGATCTTCCAAAGGGCATTGATATTGTCTTTTTATTCCACTGCGATCTCCAGCACTCTTCCAAGGGCCATTAAAACCGTGTTGTTAAGCTACTTTGTCCTCCAGGTCAATTCCACGGGGCATTAAAACCATCAATTTAAACCACTCTGTACTCCACAGCTCTTGCAAGGGGCATTGATATTGTCTTTTTATTCCAATGTAACCTCCAGCACTCTTCCAATGGGCATTGATATTGTCTTTTTATTCCACTGCAACTTCCACATCTCTTTCAAGGAGCATTAAAACCGTCTTGTTAAGCTTCTGTGACCTCCAAGTCTCTTTCACGGGTCATTGATATTGTCTTTTTATTCCACTGTAACCTCCACCACTCTTCCAAGGGGCATTGATATTGTCTTTTTATTCCACTGGGACCTTCACCACTCTTCCAAGTGGCATTGATATTGTCTTTTTAATCCACTGCGACCTCCACCACTCTTCCAAAGGGCATAAAAACCGTATTGTTAAGCTACTGTGACATCCACGTCTCTTCCAAGGTGCATTAAACTGTCAATTTAAAACACTCTGAACTCCACAGCTCTTCCAAGATGCATTGAGATTGTCTTTTTATTCCACTGTAACCTACAGCACTCTTTCAAGGGGCATTGATATTGTCTTTTTATTCCACTACGACTTCCACCACTCTCCCAAGGTGCATTAAAAACATCTTGTTTAGCTACTGTAACGTCCATGTCTATTCCACTGGGCATTGATATTGTCTTTTTATTCCACTGTGACCTCCACCACTCTTCTAAGGGGCATTAAAACCATCTTGTTAAGCTTCTGTGACCTTCACGTCTCTTCCAAGGAACATTAAAACCGCATGTTTAAACCACTCTGAACTCCACAGCTCTTACAAGAGGCATTGATATTGTGTATTTATTCAACTGTAACCTCCACCACTCTACCAAGGAGCATTGATATTGTCTTTTTTTTCCACAGCGACCTCCACCACTCTTCCAACGGGTTTTGGTAGTCTTTTTAATCCACTGCGACCTCCACCACTCTTCCAAGGGGCATTAAAACCGTCTTGTTAAGCTACTGTGACCTCCATGTCCCTTCCACGGGGCATTGATATTATCTTTTTATTCCACTGCGACCTCCACCACTCTTCCAAGGGGCATTGATACTGTCTTTTTAATCCACTGCGACCTCCACCACTCTTCCAAGGGACATTGATATTGTCTTTTTTTCCACTGCGACCTTCACCCCTCTTCAAAGGAACAATGATATTGTCTTTTCTTTCCACTGTAACCTCCACCACTCTTCTAAGGGGCATTGATATTTTCTTTTTATTCCACTGTGACCTCCACCACTCTTCCAAGGGGCATCGACAATGTCTTTTTAATCCACTTCGACCTCCACCACTCTTCCAAGGGGCAATAAAACCATCTTGTTAAGCTATTGTGACCTCCACGTCTTTTCCAAGGGGCATTAATGCCGTCAATTTAAACCACTCTGAACTCCACAGCTCTTCCAAGGGGCATTGGTATTGTCTTTTTATTCCACTGCGACCTCCATCATTCTTCCCAGGTGAATTGATATTGTATTTAAATTCCACTGTAACCTTCACCACTCTACCAAGGGGCATTGATATTGTCTTTTTATTCCACTGCGACCTTCATCATTCTTCCAAGGGGCATTGATATTGTCTTTTTATTCCACTGCCACCTCCACCACTCTTCCAAGGGGCATTGATATTGTCTTTTTAATCCACTGCGACCTCCACCACTTTTCCAAGGGGCATTAAAAACTTATTCTTAACCTACTGTGACTTCCACGTCACTTCCAATGGGCATTAAAACCGTGTGGTTAAACCACTCTGAACTCCACAGCTCTTCCAAGGGGCATTGGTATTGTCTTTTTATTCCACTCTAACCTCCACCACTCTTCCAAGGGGCATTGACATTGTCTTTTTATTCCACTGCGACCTCCACCATTCTTCCAAGGGGCATTAAAACTGTCTTGTTAAGCTACAGTGACCTCCACATCTCTTCCACGGGGCATTGATATTGTATTTAAATTCCACTGCAACCTCCACCACTCTACCTAGGGGCATTGATATTGTATTTTTATTCCACTGCGACCTCCACCACTCTTTCAAAGGGCATTGATATTGTCTTTTTAATCCACTGCGACCTCCACCACTCTTCCAAAGGGCATTAAAACCATATTGTTAAGTTAATGTGACCTCCAAGTCTCTTCCACGTTGCATTGATATTGTCTTTTTATTCCACTGCGACCTCCACCACTCTTCCTTGGGGCATTGATATTGTCTTTTTAATCCACTGCAACCTCCACCACTCTTCCATGTGGCATTAAAACCATCTTGTTAAGCTACTGTGACCTCCACGTCTCTTCCAAGGAGCATTAAAACCGTATGGTTAAACCAATCTGAACTCCACATATCTTCCAAGGTGCATTGATATTGTCTTTTTATTCCACTGTATCCTCCACCACTCTTCCAAGGGGCATTGACATTGTCTTTTTATTCCACTGCGACCTCCACCATTCTTCCAAGGGGCATTAAAACTGTCTTGTTAAGCTACAGTGACCTCCACATCTCTTTCACGGGGCATTGATATTGTATTTAAATTCCACTGCAACCCCCACCACTCTACCTAGGGGCATTGATATTGTATTTTAATTCCACTGCGACCTCCACCACTCTTCCAAAGGGCATTGATATTGTCTTTTTAATCCACTGCGACCTCCACCACTCTTCCAAAGGGCATTAAAACCATATTGTTAAGTTAATGTGACCTCCAAGTCTCTTCCAAGTTGCATTGATATTGTCTTTTTATTCCACTGCGACCTCCACCACTCTTCCTCGGGGCATTGATATTGTCTTTATAATCCACTGCAACCTCCACCACTCTTCCATGTGGCATTAAAACCATCTTGTTAAGCTACTGTGACCTCCACGTCTCTTCCAAGAGCATTAAAACCGTATGGTTAAACCAATCTGAACTCCACACATCTTCCAAGGGGCATTGATATTGTCTTTTTATTCCACTGTATCCTCCACCACTCTTCCAAGGGGCATTGATATTGTCTTTTTATTCCACTGCGACCTCCACCACTCTTCAAAGGTACATTAAAACCGTCTTGCTAAGCTACTGTGACCTCCATGTCTCTTCCACAGGGCATTGATACTGTCTTTTTATTCCACTGGAACCTCCAACACTCTTCCAAGGTGCATTGATATTGTCTTTTTATTCCACTGAGACTTCAACCACTCCTTCAAGGAGCAGTGACATAGTCTTTTTATTCCAATTCGACCTCCACCACTCTTCCAAGGGGCATTAAAACAGTCTTGTTAATCTACTGTGACCTCAACGTCTCTTCCAAGTGACATTAAAACCGTCAATTTAAACCACTCTCAACTCCACAGCTCTTGCAAGGGTCTTTGATATTGTCTTTTTATTCCACTGCGACTTTCACCTTTCTTCCAAGGGACATTAATACCGTCTTGTTAAGCTACTGTGTGATTCACGTCTCTTTCACGGGGCATTAATATTGTCTTTTTATTCCACTGTAAACTCCACCACTCTTCCAAGAGGCATTGATATTGTCTTTTTATTCCACTGTCACCTCCACCACTCTTCCAAGGGGCATTGATATTGTCTTTTTAATCCGCTGCGACCTCCACCACTTTTCCAAGGGGCATTAAAAACTTCTTTTTAAGCTACTGTGACCTACACGTCACTTCCATTGGTCATAAAAACCGTCTTGTTAAACTACTCTGAACACCACTGCTCTTCCAAGGGGCATTGATATTGTCTTTTTAATCCACTGTTACCTCCACCACTCTTAAAAGGGGCATTGATATTGTTTTTTTATTCCACTGCAACCTAAACTACTCTTCCAAGGGGCATTGATATTGTCTTTTTATTCCACTGGGACCATCACAATTCTTCCAAATGGCATTGATATTGTCTTTTTAATCCACTGCGACCTCCACCACTCTTCCAAGGGGCATTAAAACCGTATTCTTAAGCTACTGTGACCTTCTCTTCTCTTCCAAGGTGCATTAAAACCGTCAATTTAAACCACTCTGAACTCCACAGCTCTTGCAAGAGGCATTGATATTGTCTTTTTATTCCACTGTAACCTACAGTACTCTTTCAAGGGGTATTGATATTGTCTTTTTATTCCACAACGACTTCCACCACTCTCCCAAGGTGCATTAAAAACATCTTGTTTAGCTACTGTAATGTCCATGTCTATTCCACGGGGCATTGATATTGTCCTTTTATTCCACTGTATCCTCCACCACTCTTCCAAGGGGTATTGATATTGTTTTTTTATTCCAATGCGACTTCCACCTCTCTTCTAAGGGGCTTTGATATTGTCTTTTTAATCCACTGCGACCTCCACCACTCTACCAAGAGGCATTAAAACAGTCTTGTTAAGCTACTGTTACCTCCACATCTCTTCCAAGGGGCATTAAAACGGTCTGGTTAAACCACTTTGAACTCCACAGCTCTTCCAAGGGGCATTGATATTGTCTTTTTAATGCACTGCGACCTCCACCACTCTACCAAGGGGCATTGAAACCATCTGGTTAAACCACTCTCAACTCCATAGCTCTTTCAAGAGTCATTGATATTGTCTTTTTATTTCACTGTAACCTCCACCACTCTTTCAAGGGGCATTGATATTGTCTTTATATTCCACTGCGACCTCCGCCACTCTTCAAAGGTACATTAAAACCGTCTTGTTAAGCTACTGTGACCTCCATGTCTCTTCCACGGGGCATTGATATTGTCTTTTTAATTCACTGTGACCTCCACCACTTTTCCAAGGGGCATTAAAACCGTCTTGTTATTCTACTGTGACCTCCACGTCTCTTCCAAGGGGCAATAAATCCATCTGGTTAAACCACTCTGAAATCCACAGCTCGTCCAAGGGGCATTCGTATTGTCTTTTTATTCCACTCTAACCTCCACCACTCTTCCAAGGGGCATTGACATTGTCTTTTTATTCCACTGCGACCTCCACCACTATTCCAAGGGGCATTGATATTCTCTTTTTAATCCACTGCGACCTCCACCACTTTTCCAAGTGGCATTAAAAACGTCTTTTTAAGCGACTGTCATCTCCACGTCACTACCAATGGGCATTAAAACCGTCTGGTTAAACCACTCTGAACTCCACAGCTCTTCCAAGGGGCATTGGTATTTTCTTTTTATTCCACTCTAACCTCCACCACTCTTCCAAGGGGCATTGACATTGTCTTTTTATTCAACTGCGACCTCCACAATTCTTCCAAGGGGCATTAAAACTGTCTTGTTAAGCTACTGTGACCTCCACATCTCTTCCACGGGGCATTGATATTGTATTTAAATTCCACTGTTACCTCCACCACTCTACCAAGGGGCATTGATATTGTATTTTTATTCCACTGCGACCTCCGCCACTCTTGCAAAGTGCATTGATATTGTCTTTTTAATCCACTGCGACCTCCATCACTCTTCCAAAGGGCATTAAAACCATCTTGTTAAGCTTCTGTGACCTCGACGTCTCTTCCACGGGGCATTGATATTGTATTTAAATTCATCTGTTACCTCCACCACTCGACCAAGGTGAAATGATATTGTTTTTTATTCCACTGCGACCTCCACCACTCTTGTAAAGGGCATTGATATTGTCTTTTTAATCCACTGCAACCTCCATCACTCTTCCAAAGGGCATTAAAACCATCTTGTTAAGCTTCTGTGACCTCCACGTCTCTTCCACGGGGCATTGATATTGTCTTTTTATTCCACTGTGACCTCCACCACTCTTCCACGGGGCATTGATATTGTCTTTTTAATCCACTGCAATTTCCACCACTCTTCAATGTGGCATTAAAACCGTCTTGTTAAGCTACTGTGACCTCCACGTCTCTTCCAAGGGGCATTAAAACCGTATGGTTAAACCAATCTGAACTCCTCAGATCTTCCAAGGGGCATTGATATTGTCTTTTTATTCCACTGTATCCTCCACCACTCTTCCAAGGGGCATTGATATTGTCTTTTTATTCCACTGGAACCTCCAACACTCTTCCAAGGGGCATTGATATTGTCTTTTTATTCCACTGAGACTTCAACCACTCCTTCAAGTAGCATTGACATTGTCTTTTTAATTCACTTCAACCTCCACCACTCTTCCAAGGGGCATAAAAACAGTCTTGTTAATCTACTGTGACCTCCATGTCTCTTCCAAGGGGCATTAAAACCGTCAATTTAAACCACTCTCAACTCCACAGCTCTTGCAAGGGGCTTTGATATTGTTTTTTTTTCCACTGTAACCTCCAGCACTCTTCCAAGGGGCATTGATACTGTCTTTTTATTCCACTGCAACATTCACCTCTCTTCCAAGGGACTTTAAAACCTTCTTGTTAAGCTACTGTGACATCCACGTCTCTTTCACGGGGCATTGATATTGTCTTTTCATTCCACTGTAAACTCCACCACTCTTCCAAGGGGCATTGATATTGTCTTTTTATTCCACTGCCACCTCCACCACTCTTCCAAGGGGCATTAAAACTGTCTTGTTAACCTACTGTTACCTCCATGTGTCTTCCATGGGGCATTGATATTGTCTTTTTACTCCACTGTAACCTACAGCACTCTTTCAAGGGGCATTGATATTGTCTTTTTATTCCACAACGACTTCCACCACTCTCCCAAGGTGCATTAAAAACATCTTGTTTAGCTACTGTAATGTCCATGTCTATTCCACGGGGCATTGATATTGTCCTTTTATTCCACTGTATCCTCCACCACTCTTCCAAGGGGTATTGATATTGTCTTTTCATTCCAATGCGACTTCCACCTCTCTTCTAAGGGGCTTTGATATTGTCTTTTTAATCCACTGCGACCTCCACCACTCTTCCAAGAGGCATTAAAACAGTCTTGTTAAGCTACTGTTACCTCCACATCTCTTCCAAGGGGCATTAAAACGGTCTGGTTAAACCACTTTGAACTCCACAGCTCTTCCAAGGGGCATTGATATTGTCTTTTTAATGCACTGCGACCTCCACCACTCTACCAAGGGGCATTGAAACCATCTGGTTAAACCACTCTCAACTCCATAGCTCTTTCAAGAGTCATTGATATTGTCTTTTTATTTCACTGTAACCTCCACCAGTCTTTCAAGGGGCATTGATATTGTCTTTATATTCCACTGCGACCTCCATCACTCTTCCAAGGGGCATTAATACTGTCTTGTTAACCTACTGTGACCTCCACGTGTCTTCCACGGGGCATTGATATTGTCTTTTTAATTCACTGTGACCTCCACCACTTTTCCAAGGGGCATTAAAACCGTCTTGTTATTCTACTGTGACCTCCACGTCTCTTCCAAGGGGCAATAAAACCATCTGGTTAAACCACTCTGAAATCCACAGCTCGTCCAAGGGGCATTCGTATTGTCTTTTTATTCCACTCTAACCTCCACCACTCTTCCAAGGGGCATTGACATTGTCTTTTTATTCCACTGCGACCTCCACCACTATTCCAAGGGGCATTGATATTCTCTTTTTAATCCACTGCGACCTCCACCACTTTTCCAAGTGGCATTAAAAACGTCTTTTTAAGCGACTGTCATCTCCACGTCACTACCAATGGGCATTAAAACCGTCTGGTTAAACCACTCTGAACTCCACAGCTCTTCCAAGGGGCATTGGTATTTTCTTTTTATTCCACTCTAACCTCCACCACTCTTCCAAGGGGCATTGACATTGTCTTTTTATTCTACTTCGACCTTCACAATTCTTCCAAGGGGCATTAAAACTGTCTTGTTAAGCTACTGTGACCTCCACATCTCTTCCACGGGGCATTGATATTGTATTTAAATTCCTCTGTTACCTCCACCACTCTACCAAGGGGCATTGATATTGTATTTTTATTCCACTGCGACCTCCGCCACTCTTGCAAAGTGCATTGATATTGTCTTTTTAATCCACTGCGACCTCCATCACTCTTCCAAAGGGCATTAAAACCATCTTGTTAAGCTTCTGTGACCTCGACGTCTCTTCCAAGGGGCATTGATATTGTATTTAAATTCCTCTGTTACCTCCACCACTCTACCAAGGGGCATTGATATTGTTTTTTAATTCCACTGCGACCTCCACCACTCTTGTAAAAGGCATTGATATTGTCTTTTTAATCCACAGCGACCTCCATCACTGTTCCAAAGGGCATTAAAACCATCTTGTTAAGCTTCTGTGACCTTCACGTCTCTTCCACGGGGCATTGATATTGTCTTTTTATTCCACTGCGACCTCCACCACTCTTCCACGGGGCATTGATATTGTCTTTTTAATCCACTGCAATTTCCACCACTCTTCAATGTGGCATTAAAACCGTCTTGTTAAGCTACTGTGACCTCCACGTCTCTTCCAAGGGGCATTAAAACCGTATGGTTAAACCAATCTGAACTCCTCAGATCTTCCAAGGGGCATTGATATTGTCTTTTTATTCCACTGTATCCTCCACCACTCTTCCAAGGGGCATTGATATTGTCTTTTTATTCCACTGAGACTTCAACCACTCCTTCAAGTAGCATTGACATTGTCTTTTTAATCCACTTCAACCTCCACCACTCTTCCAAGGGGCATAAAAACAGTCTTGTTAATCTACTGTGACCTCCATGTCTCTTCCAAGGGGCATTAAAACCGTCAATTTAAACCACTCTCAACTCCACAGCTCTTGCAAGGGGCTTTGATATTGTTTTTTTTTCCACTGTAACCTCCAGCACTCTTCCAAGGGGCATTGATACTGTCTTTTTATTCCACTGCGACATTCACCTCTCTTCCAAGGGACTTTAAAACCTTCTTGTTAAGCTACTGTGACATCCACGTCTCTTTCACGGGGCATTGATATTGTCTTTTCATTCCACTGTAAACTCCACCACTCTTCCAAGGGGCATTGATATTGTCTTTTTATTCCACTGCCACCTCCACCACTCTTCCAAGGGGCATTAAAACTGTCTTGTTAACCTACTGTGACCTCCATGTGTCTTCCATGGGGCATTGATATTGTCTTTTTAATCCACTGTGACCTTCACCACTTTTCCAAATGGCATTAAAACCATCTTGTTAATCTACTGTGACTTCCACGTCTCTTCCAAGGGGCAATAAAACCATCTGAATAAACCACTCTGAACTCCACAGCTCTTCCAAGGGGCATTGGTGTTGTCTTTTTATTCCTCTCTAACCTCCACCACTCTTCCAAGGGGCATTGACATTGTCCTTTTATTCCACTGCGACCTCCATCATTCTTCCAAGGGGAATTGATATTGTCTTTTTACTCCACTGCCACCTCCACCACTCTTCCATGGGGCATTGATATTGTCTTTTTAATCCACTGCGACCTTCACCACTTTTCCAAAGGGCATTAAAAACGTCTTGTTAATCTACTGTGACCTCCACGTCACTTCCAATGGGCATTAAAACTGTCTGTTTAAACCACTCTGAACTCCACAGCTCTTCCAAGGTGCATTGGCATTGACTTTTGATTCCACTCTAACCTCCACCACTCTTCCAAGGGGCATTGACATGGTCGTTTTATTCCACTGCGACCTCCACCATTCTTCCAAGGGGCATTAAAACTGTCTTGTTAAGCTACAGTGACCTCCACGTCTCTTCCAAGGGGCATTAAAACCGTCAATTTAAACCACTCTCAACTCCACAGCTCTTGCAAGGGGCTTTGATATTGTTTTTTTTTTCCACTGTAACCTCCAGCACTCTTCCAAGGGGCATTGATATTGTCTTTTTATTCCACTGCGACTTTCACCTCTCTTCTAAGGGACATTAAAACAGTCTTTTTAAGCTACTGTGACTTCCACGTCTCTTTCACGGGGCATTGATATTGTCTTTTCATTCCACTGTAAACTCCACCACTCTTCCAAGGGGCATTGATATTGTCTTTTTAATCCACTGCGACCTCCACCACTTTTCCAAGGGGCATTAAAACCGTCTGGTTTAACTCCACTGCTCTTGCAAGGGGCATTGATATTGTCTTTTTAATCCACTGTTACCTCCACCACTATTACAAGGGGCATTGATATTGTTTTTTCATTCCACTGCGACCTCCACTACTCTTCCAAGGGGCCTTGATATTGTCTTTTTATTCCACTGCGACCTCCACCACTCTTCTAAGGCGCATTTATATTGTCTTTTTAATCAACTGCAACCTCCACCACTCTTCCCAGGGGCATTAAACCTGTCTTGTTAAGCTGCTGTGACCTCCATGTCTATTCCAAGGGGCATTAAAACCGTCTGGTTAAACCACTCTGAATTCCACAGCTCATCAAAGGGGCATTGATATTGTCTTTTTATTCCACTGTAACCTCCACCACTTTCTTTTCCTATGGGAATTGATATTGTCTTTTTAGTATTATTATTATTATTATTATTATTATTATTTAATATTATAGTGCCATTTATTCCATGGCGCTTTACATGTGATAGGGATATACATAACAAAAGAATTTTCAAAATCTTAACAAAACGAGTCAGCGACTGGTACAGGAGGAGCGAGGACCCTGCCCGCGAGGGCTCACATTCTAGAAGGGATGGGTGAGGATACATTAGATGAGGGTAGAGCTGGTCGTGCAGCGGTGGTTACTGCATGTTGTAGGCTTGTCGCAAGAGGTGGGTCTTCAGGTTTCTTTTGAAGGTTTCCACGGTCGGCGAGAGTCTGATGTGTTGGGGTAGAGCGTTCCAGAGTAGGGGGGATGCATGGGAGAAATCTTGTATACGATTGAGGGCGGAGGAGATAAGAGGGGAGTAGTGAAGGAGATCTTGTGAGGATCAGAGGTTGAGTGCAGGTAAGTACTGGGAGACTAGGTCACAGATATATGGGGGAGACAGGTTGTGGATGGCTTTGTATGCCATGGTTAGAGTTTTGAACTGGATTCTCTGGGCAATGGGGAGCCAGTGAAGGGATTGACAGAGAGGAGAGGCCAGGGAATAGCGGGGGGACAGGTGAATTAGTCGAGCAGCAGAGTTTAGGATAGATTGGAGAGGCGCAAGAGTGTTGTAAGGGAGGCCACGGAGCAGGAGGTTGCAGAAGTCGAGGCGGGATATGATGATAGCATGCACTAGTGTTTTTGCAGAGTCTTTGCTGAGGAATTCACGGATCTGGGAGATGTTTTTGAGTTGGAGTCGGCAGGAAGTGGAAAGGGCTTGGATATGTGGCTTGAAGGAGAGATCAGAGTCCAGGGTTACTCCAAGGCAGCGAGCTTGTGGGACTGGGGAGAGTGAACCGCCATTGACGTTGATGGCTAGGTCAGATGGGGGATGTGAATGAGAGGGTGGAAAGATGATGAACTCTGTTTTATCCATGTTGAGATTTAGAAATCTGTCAGAGAAGAAGGATGACATGGCGGACAGACATTGTGGGATTTTGATTAGTAGGTAGGAGATATGGGGTCCAGAGAGGTAGATCTGTGTGTCGTCAGCATAGTGGTGATACTCTACGAGCTGTCCCAGGCCAAAGGTGTAGATGGAGAAGAGCAGAGGTCCTAGAACTGAACCTTGGTGGACACCGACAGAGAGGGGGCGAGAATAGGAGGTGGTGCATGAGTGGGAGACGCTGAATGTCCGGTCTGTTAAGTATGAGGAGATCCAAGATAAAGCCAAGTCCGTGATGCCAAGAGATGAGAGAATCTGGAGTAAGAGGGAATGGTCCACTGTGTCAATGGCAGATGATAGGTCCAGAAGGAGGAGGATAGAGTAGTGTCGCTTGGATTTGGCACTTCGTTGATCGTTGGTGACTTTGGTCAGGGCAGTTTCAGTCGAGTGATGCGGTCGGAAGCCAGATTGCAGGCGGTCGAAGAGGGAGCAGGAGGAGAGGTGGGAGGACAGTTCAAGGTGGACATGTTGTTCTAGTAGTTTTGAGGCAAAGGGGAGGAGTGATATGGGGCGGTAGCTAGTCAGAGAGAAAGGGTCAAGGGAGGGCTTTTTGAGGATGGGTGTGATTGCGGCATGTTTGAAACTTGAGGGGAAGACACCGGTTGTTAGTGACAGATTGAAGAGGTGGGTTAGGGTTGGGATGAAGACTGTGGTAAGGTTAGTGATGAGGTAGGATGGGATTGGGTCAAGTTCGCAAGTGGTGAGGTGTGATTTGGAGAGTAAAGAGGAGACTTGACCTTCTGTAATGGTGGAGAAGTGGGGTTTTAGGAGGAGGGTTGAATAGATATGATGTGGGTTTGTGTGGACTTTAGGCAAAAGTTTTGTCTGATGGTGTCAATCTTCTGTTTGAAGAATGAGGCAAAGTCGTCGGCTGAGATGAGAGAAAAGGGAGGAGGTGCTGGGGGATTAAGGAGAGAGTTGAAAGTGTTAAATAGCTGTTTAGAGTTGTGAGATAGGGAGGATATGAGAGATGAGAAGTAGGTTTGTTTTGTTGTAGTGAGTGCGGACTTGAAATTAGTGAGGGATTGCTTGAATGCGATGAAGTGCTCGATGGAGTGAGACCTTTTCCATCTCCGCTCCGCAACCCTGGAGGTGAGACGCAGTTCTTTAGTAAGTTTAGTGTGCCAGGGTTGCCTGTTGAATGTACGAGATTTGGTGTGTGTGAGAGGGGCGATCGAGTCTAGAGCTGCAGCTATTGTGGTGTTATATGAAGCAGCAGCAACGTCTGCATCGTGTCAGGTGTTTGAGATTTCTGCGAGGGTATGCAAGTTTGTGGAGTGGGGATTGTTGCCCCGGGGAGGAGAGAGAAGAGAATGTAAGTAGGCTGTGATCAAAGAGAGGGAGAGGTGAGTTAGAGAGGTTAGATAGGGAACAGAGGCGGGTGAAGATGAGGTCCAGTGTGTGGCCATCTTTGTGGGTGGGTGTGGAAGACCATTGAGTGAGTCCGAAGGAGTAAGTGAGAGATAGGAACTTAGAGATAGACGAGTGGGAAGTGTTAATGGAGATGTTGAAGTCACCCATTATGATAGTGGGGATGTCAGTGGAGAGGAAGTGAAGCAACCTGGTGGTGAAGTGGTCTAAGAAGGTGGTGGCTTGCCCTGGGGGTTGGTAAACGACGGCCAGTTGGAGGTTGGAGAGGGAATAGATGCGCACACAGTGCACCTCAAAAGAGGGCAGTGTAACGGAGGGTGGCAGTGGGATTTGGGTGAAAGCGCAGTGTTCTGATAGGAGAAAACCTACGCCACCGCCATGTTTGCCGTTGGGGTGGGGGGTGTGGGAAAGGTGGAATCCGCCATATGAAAGTGCAGCTGGGGAGGCTGTGTCAGAGGGAGTGAGCCAGGTTTCAGTGATGGCGAGGAAGGAAAGTTTGTTTGTAATGAAAAGATCGTGGATGAAGGAAAGTTTGTTGCAGACAGAGCGAGCGTTCCATAGAGCTCCTGTTAGAGCAACTAAGGGAGTGGGGATTGGTTGGATGGGTATGAGGTTAGAAGGGTTGCGACAATTTGTGGAAGGTCGTGGATAGGAGGAAGAAGTAACTGTGGGGATATGGCAAGGAGGACCAGGATTTGGAGAGATATCTCCAGCAGTGAGGAGGAGCAGAGAAAGTGTTAGCAGGTGGGAGCAAGAGAGAGCATGAGGTGGCTGTCTGTGTTTGGAGATCCAGGATTGAATGTTTAGGAATAATTTGGAGGAGGAGTTGAGATGAATGGGGAGGATGGAGGGAGAGATGAAGAGTTTCTTACTAGGTGTAGGGATTTGAGGGGTTACTAGAAAGTGGAGGACTATAGAGGAAAAAGTGAGAGCTAACAGAAACATAGTTAAAAGAGAGTAAGTGGTCAAAGTGTTGGTTACCTGACTCCTGCCCTGACTAACTGCCTCTGAAATAACTGCCACTTATCTCCGAAGCCACTTTGCACAAGAAGACGCGTGCACACCCCAGCACAAGTGCACCCCTTACAGAGCTTCTTAATATATAGTGCACATTAAACTATCAGGTGAAGGGCATTGTGGGAGCTGCATATGGCTAAATTAGCAGCTGGTCGTCTCACCAGGAGATGGCTGGGTGATCAAACCCAGAGCTAGGACTCTAGTCTCTGCAGTTTAGCACCTCTAAAATTAAGATAAGATCTATAGTGGGGAAGGGACAGACATATGTGGGTATTGAATGGAGTGGGACAGATAATGCAGAGAAGTTATGCAGAGCATGTACCAGTGAGGTGAATCAGCAAAGCAGAGCATTAGATTACAGCAGACACAGCAAGCAGAGAAGTTATGCAGAGCATTTACCAGTGAGGTGAATCAGCAAAGCAGAGCATTAGATTACAGCAGACACAGCAAGCAGAGAAGTTATGCAGAGCATGTACCAGTGAGTTGAATCAGCAAAGCAGAGCAATAGATTACAGCAGACACAGCAAGCAGAGAAGTTATGCAGAGCATGGACCAGTGAGGTGAATCAGCAAAGCAGAGCATTAGATTACAGCAGACACAGCAAGCAGAGAAGTTATGCAGAGGATGTACCAGTGAGGTGAATCAGCAAAGCAGAGCATTAGATTACAGCAGACACAGCAAGCAGAGAAGTTATGCAGAGCATGTACCAGTGAGGTTATTCCACTGCGACCTCCACCACTGTTCCTAGGGGCATTAAAACCGTCTTGTTAAGCTGCTGTGACCTCCACGTCTCATCCACAGGGTATTGTTATTGTCTTTTTATTCCACTGCGACCTCCACCACTCTGCCAAGGGGCATTAAAACCGTCTTGTTAAGCTACTGTGATGTCCACGTCTCTTCCATGTGGCATTGATATTGTCTTTTTATTCCACTGTAACCTCCACCACTCTTCCAAGAGGCATTGACATTGTCTTTTAATTCCACTGTAACCTCCACCACTCTTCCAAGGGGCATTGATATTGTCTTTTTATTCCGCTGCGACCTCCACCACTCTTCCAAGGTTCATTGATATTGTCTTTTTAATCCACTGCGACCTCCACCACTCTTCCAAGGGGCATTATAACCGTCTTGTTAAGCTACTGTCTCCTCCACGTCCCTTCCAAGGGGCATTAAAACCGTCAATTTAAACCACTCTGAATACCACAGCTCTTTCAAGGGGCATTGATATTGTCTTTTTATTCCACTGTAACCTCCACCATTCTTCCAAGGGGTATTGATATTGTCTTTTTAATGCACTGCGACCTCCACCACTCTTCCAAGGGGATTTAAAACCATCTGGTTAAACCACTCTGAACTCCATAGCTCTTTCAAGAGTCATTGATGTTGTCTTTTTATTTCACTGTAACCTCCACCACTCTTTCAAGGGGCATTGATATTGTCTTTTTATTCCACTGCGACCTCCACCACTCTTCCAAGGGGCGTTAAAACTGACTTGTTAAGCTACTGTGACCTCCACGTGTCTTCCACGGGGCATTGATATTGTCTTTTTAATCCACTGTGATCTCCACCACTTTTCCAAGGGGTATTAAAACCGTCTTGTTAATCTGCTGTGACCTCCACGTCTCTTCCAACGGGCAATAAAACCATCTGGTTAAACCACTCTGAACTCCACAGCTCTTCCAAGGGGCATTGGTATTGTCTTTTTATTCCACTCTAACCTCCTCCACTCTTCCAAGGGGCATTGACATTGTCTTTCTATTCCACTGCGACCACCATCATTCTTCCACGGGGCATTGATATTGTCTTTTTATTCCACTGCCACCTCCACCACTCTTCCAAGGGACGTTGATATTGTCTTATTAATACACTGCGACCTCCACCACTTTTCCAAGGGGCATTAAAAACGTCTTTTTAAGCTACTGTGACCTCCACGTCACTTCCAATGGGCATTAAAACCATCTGGTTAAACCACTCTGAACTCCACAGCTCTTCCAAGGGGCATGGGTATTGTCTTTTTATTCCACTCTAACCTCCACCACTCTTCCAAGGGGCATTGACATTGTCTTTTTATTCCACTGCGACCTCCACCACTGTTCCAAGGGGCATTGATATTGTCTTTTTAGTCCACTGCAAACTCCACCTCTCTCCAAGGGGCATTGATATTGTCTTTTTAATCCACTACAACCTCCAACACTCTTCCATGTGGCATTAAAACCATCTTGTTAAGCTACTGTGACCTCCACGTCTCTTCCAAGGGGCATTAAAACCATATGGTTAAACCAATCTGAAATCCACAGATCTTCCAAGGGGCATTGATATTGTCTTTTTATTCCACTGTATGCTCCACCACTCTTCCAAGGGGCATTTATATTGTCTTTTTATTCCACTGCGACCTCCACCACTCTTCCAAGGGGCATTAAAACCGTCTTGTTCAGCTACTGTGACCTCCATGTCTCTTCCACAGGGCATTGATATTGTCTTTTTATTCCACTGGAACCTCCAACACTCTTCCAAGGTGCATTAATATTGTCTTTTCATTCCACTGAGACTTCAACCACTCCTTCAAGGAGCATTGACATTGTCTTTTTAATCCACTTCGAAATCCACCACTTTTCCAAGGGGCATTAAAACAGTCTTGTTAATCTACTGTGACCTCCACGTCTCTTCCAAGGAGCATTAAAACAGTCAAATTAAACCACTCTCAACTCCACAGCTCTTGCAAGGGGCTTTGATATTGTTTTTTATTCCACTGTAACCCCCAGCACTCTTCCAAGGGGCATTGATATTGTCTTTTTATTCCACTGCGAATTTCACCTCTCTTCCAAGGGACAGTAAAACCGTCTTGTTAAGCTACTGTGACATCCACGTCTCTTTCACGGGGCATTAATATTGTCATTTTATTCCACTGTAAACTCCACCACTCTTCCAAGGGGCATTGATATTGTCTTTTTATTCCACTGCGACCTCCACCACTCTTCCAAAGGGCATTGATATTGTCTTTTTAATCCACTGCGACCTCCACCACTCTTCCAAAGGGCATTAAAACCATCTTGTTAAGCTAATGTAACCTCCACCTCTCTTCCATGCGGCATTGATATTGTCTTTTTATTCCACTGCGACCTCCACCACTCTTCCAAGGGGCATTTATATTGTCTTCTTAATCAACTACGACCTCCACCACTCTTCAAAGAGGCATGAAAACCGTCTTCTTAACCTACTTTGACATCCACGTCAATTTCACGGGGAATTGATATTGTCTATTTATTCCACTGTAACCTTCACCACTCTTCCAAGGGGTATTGATATTGTCTTTTTATTCCACTGCGACTTCCACCTCTCTTCTAAGGTGGATGGGCATTGATTTTGTCTTTTTATTCCACTGCGAACTACACCACTCTTTCAAGGGGCATTGATATTATCTTTTTAATTAAATGTGACCTCCACCACTCTTCCAAGGTGCATTAAAACCGTCTAGTTAAACCACTCTGAACTCCACAGCTCTTCCAAGGGGCATTGATATTGTCTTTCTTTTCCACTGTAACCTCCACCACTCTTCCAGGGGGCATTGATTTTGTCTTTTTATTCCACTGTGACTTCCACCTCTGTTCTAAGGGGCATTGATATTGTCTTTTTAATCCACTGCGAACTCCACCACTCTTCCAAGGAGCATTAAAACAGTCTTGTTAATCTACTGTGACTTCCACGTCTTTTCCAAGGGGCATTAAAACCATCAATTTAAACCACTCTCAACTCCACAGCTCTTGCAAGGGGCTTTGATATTGTATTTTATTCCACTGTAACCTCCAGCACTCTTCCAAGGGGCATTGATATTGTCTTTTTATTCCACTGCGTCTTCCACCACTCTCCCAAGGGGCATTAAAACTGTCTTTTTAAGCTGCTGTAACCTCCATGTCTATTCCATGGGGCATTGATATTGTCTTTTTATTCCAATGTAACCTCCTCCACTCTTCTAAGGGCAGTGATATTGTCTTTTTAAACCGCTGCGACCTCCACCACTCATCCAAGAGGCATTAAAAACATTTAATTAAGCTACTATGACCTCCACGTCTCTTCCAAGGGGCATTAAAACCGTCTTGTTAAACCACTCTGAATTCCACAGCTCATCAAAGGGGCATTGATATTGTCTTTTTATTCCACTGTAACCTCCACCACTTTTCCTATGGGAATTGATATTGTCTTTTTATTATTATTATTATTATTATTATTATTATTTATTATTATAGCGCCATTTATTCCATGGCGCTTTACATGTGATTGGGATTTACATAACAAAAGCATTTACATAATCTTAACAAAATGAGTCAGCGACTGGTACCGGAGGAGTGAGGACCCTGCCCACGAGGGCTCACATTCTAGAAGGGATGGGTGAGGATACATTAGTTGGGGGTAGAGCTGGTCGTGCAGCGGTAGTTACTGCAGGTTGTAGGCTTGTCGGAAGAGGTGGGTCTTCAGGTTTCTTTTGAACGTTTCCACGGTCGGCGAGAGTCTGATGTGTTGGGGTAGAGAGTTTCAGAGTAGGGGGGATGCCCTGGAGAAATATTATATACGATTGTGGGAGGAGGAGATAAGAGGGTAGTAGAGAAGGAGATCTTGTGAGGATCGGAGGTTTCGTGCAGGTAAGTACTGGGAGACTAGGTCACAGATGTATGGGGGAGACAGGTTGTGGATGGTTTTGTATGCCATGGTTAGAGTTTTGAACTGGACTCTCTGGGCAATGGGGAGCCAGAGAAGAGATTGACAGAGAGGAGACGCCGGGGAATAGCGGGGGGACAGGTGAATTAGTCGAGCAGCAGAGTTTAGGATAGATTGGATAGAGTGTTGTAAGGGAGGCCACTGAGCAGGAGGTTGCAGTAGTCGAGGCGGGATATAATGACAGCATGCCCTAGTGTTTTTGCAGAGTCTTTGCTGAGGAATGCAAGGATCCAGGAGATGTTTTTGAGTTGGAGTTGGCAGGAAGTGGAAAGGGCTTGGATATGTGGCTTGAAGGTGAGATCAGAGTCCAGGATTACTCCAAGGCAGCGAGCTTGTGGGACTGGGGAGAGCCATTGACGTTGATGGCTAGGTCAGATGGGGGATGTGAATGAGAGGGTGGTAAGATGATGAACTCTGTTTTATCCATGTTGAGTTTTAGAAATCTGTCAGAGAAGAAGGATGACATGGCAGACAGACATTGTGGGATTTTGGTTAGTAGGGAGGAGATATCGGGTCCAGAGAGGTAGATCTGTGTGTCGTCAGCATAGAGGTGATACTGAAAACCGTGAGACTCTATGAGCTTTCCCATGGCCAAAGGTGTAGATGGTGAAGAGCAGAGATCCTAAAACTGAACCTTGAGGGACACCGACAGATAGGGGACGAGATGAGAGGTGATGCGTGAGTGGGAGACGCTGAATGTCCTGTCTGTTAAGTATGAGGAGTTCCAAGATAGAGCTAAGTCCGTGATGCCAACAGATGAGAGAATCTGGAGTAAGAGGGAATGGTCCACTGTGTCATAGGCAGATGACAGGTCCAGAAGGAGGAGGATGGAGTAGTTTCGCTTTGATTTGGCATTTAGTAGGTCGTTGGTGACTTTGGTCAGGGCAGTTTCAGTCGAGTGATGTGGTCGGAAGCCAGACTGCAGGCGGTCGAAGAGGGAGCAGGAGGAGAGGTGGGAGGACAGTTCAAGGTGGACATGTTGTTCTAGTAGTTTTGAGGCAAAGGGGAGGAGTGATATGCGACGGTAGCTAGTCAGAGAGGAAGGGTCAAGGGAGGGCTTTTTGAGGATGGGTGTGATTGCGGCAGGTTTGAAACTTGAGGGGAAGACACCGGTTGTTAGTGACAGATTGAAGAGGTGGGTTAGTGTTGGGATGAAGACTGTGGTAAGGTTAGTGATGAGGTGGGATGGGATCGGGTCAAGTTCGCAAGTGGTGAGGTGTGATTTGGAGAGTAAAGAGGAGACTTGACCTTCTGTAATGGTGGAGAAGTGGGGTTTGGAGGAGGAGGGTTGAATAGATATGAGGAGGGGTTGTGTGGACTTTAGGCAAAAGTTTTGTCTGATGGTGTCAATCTTCTGTTTGAAGAATGAGGCAAAGTCGTCGGCTGAGATGAGAGAAGAGGGAGGAGGTGCTGGGGGACGAAGGAGAGAGTTGAAAGTGTTAAATAGCTGTTTAGGGTTGTGAGATAGGGAGGATATGAGAGATGAGAAGTAGGTTTGTTTTGCTGTAGTGAGTGCAGACTTGAAATTAGTGAGGGATTGCTTGAATGCGATGAAGTGCTCGATGGAGTGAGACCTTTTCCATCTCCGCTCCGCAACCCTGGAGGCCCGGCGCAGTTCTTTAGTAAGTTTAATGTGCCAGGGTTGCCTGTTGAATGTGCGAGATGTGGTGTGTGTGAGAGGGGCGATCGAGTCTAGAACTGCACCTATTGTGGTGTTATATGAAGCAGCAGCAACGTCTGCATCGTGTAAGGAATTTATGTCTGTAAGAGGGAGGAGGGATGCAGAGAGTGAGTGTAAGTCAAGGTGTTTGAGATTTCTGCGAGGGTATGCAAGTTTGTGGAGTGGGGATTGTTGCCGCGGGGAGGAGATAGAAGAGAATGTAAGTAGGCTGTGATGAGAGAGAGGGAGAGGTGAGTTAGAGAGGTTAGATAGGGAACAGAGGCGGGTGAAGATGAAGTCCAGTGTGTGGCCATCTTTGTGGGTGGGTGTGGAAGACCATTGAGTGAGTCCGAAGGAGGAAGTGAGAGATAGGAACTTAGAGACAGACGAGTGGGAAGTGTTAATGGGGATGTTGAAGTCACCCATTATGATAGTGGGGATGTCAGTGGAGAGGAAGTGAAGCAGCCAGGTGGTGAAGTGGTCTAAGAAGGTGAAGGCTTGCCCTGGGGGTCGGTAAACGACGGCCAGTTGGAGGTTGGAGGGGGAATAGATGCGCACACACTGCATCTCAAAAGAGGGGAGTGTAACGGAGGGTGGCATTGGGATTTGGGTGAAAGCGCAGTGTTCTGATAGGAGAAAACCTACGCCTCCGCCATGTTTGCCGTTGGGGCGGGGGTTTTTGAGAAAGGTGGAATCCGCCATATGAAAGTGCAGCTGGGGAGGCTGTGTCAGAGGGGGTGAGCCAGGTTTCAGTGATGGCAAGGAAGGAAAGTTTGTTTGTAATGAAAAGATCGTGGATGAAGGAAAGCTTGTTGCAGACAGAGAGAGCGTTCCATAGAGCTCCTGTTAGAGCAACTAAGGGAGTGGGGATTGGTTGGATGGGTATGAGGTTAGAATGGTTGCGACAGTTTGTGGAAGGCCGTGGATAGGAGGAAGAAGTAACTGTGGGGATATGGCGAGGAGGACCAGGATTTGGAGAGATATCTCCAGCAGTGAGGAGGAGCAGAGTAAGTGTTAGCAGGTGGGAGCAAGAGAGAGCATGAGGTGGCTGTCTGTGTTTGGAGATCCAGGATTGAATGTTTAGGAATAATTTGGAGGAGGAGGTGAGATGAATGGGGAGGATGGAGGGAGAGATGAAGAGTTTCTTACTAGGTGTAGGGATTTGAGGGGTTACTAGAAAGTGGAGGACTATAGAGGAAAAAGTGAGAGCTAACAGAAACATAGTTAAAAGAGAGTAAGTGGTCAAAGTGTTGGTTACCTGACTCCTGCCCTGACTAACTGCCTCTGAAATAACTGCCCCTTATCTCCGAAGCCACTTTGCACAAGAAGATGCGTGCACCCCTTACAGAGCTTATAAATATATAGTACACATTAAACTATCAGGTGAAGGGCATTGTGGGAGGTGCATATGGCTAAATTAGCAGCTGGTCGTCTCACCAGGAGATGGCTGGGTGATCAAACACAGAACTAGGACTCTAGTCTCTGCAGTTTAGCACCTCTAAAAATCAGATAAGCTCTATAGTGGGGAAGGGACAGACATATGTGGTTATTGAATGGAGTGGGACAGATAAAGTAGAGAAGTTATGCAGAGCATGTGCCAGTGAGGTTATTCCACTGCAACCTCCACCACTCTTCCAGGGGGCATTGATATTCTCTTTTTATTCCACTGCGACCTCCGCCACTCTTCCAAAGGGCATTGATATTGTCTTTTATTCCACTGTAACCTCCACCACTGTTCTAAGGGGCATTAAATCCGTCTTGTTAAGCGACTGTGACCTCCACGTCTCTTCCACAGGGTATTGTTATTGTCTTTTTATTCCACTGCGACCTACACCACTCTGCCAAGGGGCATTAAAACCGTCTTATTAAGCTACTGTGACCTCCACATCTCTTCCACGGGGCATTGATATTGTCTTTTTATTCCACTGTAACCTCCACCACTCTTCCAAGGTTCATTGATATTGTCTTTTTAATCCACTGCGACTTCCACTACTCTTCCAAGGGGCATTAAAACGGTCTTGTTAAGCTACTGTGACCTCCACGTCTCTTCCAAGGGGCACTAGAACCATTTGGTTAAACCACTCTGTACTCCACAGCTCTTCCAAGGCACATTGATATTGTCTTTTTATTTCACTGTAACTTCCACCACTCTTTCAAGGGGCATTTATATTGTATTTTTATTCCACTGTGACCTCCACCACTCTTCCAAGGGGCATTAAAACCGTCTTGTTAAGCTACTGTGACCTCCAAGTTTCTTGCACAGGGCATTGATATTGTCTTTTTAATCCACTGTAACCTCCACCACTCTTCCAAGGGGCATTGATATTGTCTTTTTATTCCACTGCGACCTCCGCCACTCTTCCAAAGGGCATTGATATTGTCTTTTTAATCCACTGCAACCTTCACCACTCTTCCAAGGGGCATTGATATTGTCTTTTTAATCCTCTGTGACCTCCACGTCTCTTCCAAGGGGCATTAAATCCGTAAATTTAAACCACTCTGAACTCCACAGCTCTTCCAAGGAGCACTGGTATTGTCTTTTTATTCCACTCTAACCTCCACCACTCTTCCAAGAGGCATTGACATTGTCTATTTATTCCACTGCGACCTCCACCAATCTTCCAAGGGGCATTAAATCCGACTTGTTAAGCTACTGACACGTCCATGTCTATTCCACGGGGCATTGATATTGGCTTTTTATTCCACTGTAACCTCCACCACTCTTCCAAGTGGCATTGACATTGTCTTTTTAATCCACTGCGACCTCCACTACTCTACCAAGGGGCATTAAGACAGCCTTGTTAAGCTACTGTGACCTCCAGGTCTCTTCCAAGGGGCATTAAAACCGTCTGGTTAAACCACCCTGAACTCCACAGCTCTTACAAGGGGCATTGGTATTGTCTTTTTATTCCACTGTAACCTCCACCACTCTTCCAAGGGGCATTGATTTTGTCTTTTTATTCCACTGCGACCTCCACCACTCTTCCAATGGGCATTGCTATTGTCTTTTTAATCCCCTGCAACGTCCAACACTCTTCCAAGCGGCATTAAAACCACCTTGTAAAGCTACTGTGAGCTCCACGTCCCTTCCACAGGGCATTGATATTGTCTTTTTATTCCACGGCGACCTCCACCACTCTTCCAAGTTGCATTGATATTGTCTTTTTAATCCACTGCGAACTCCAGCACTCTTCCAAGTGGCATTAAAACCGTCTTGTTATGCTACTGTGACGTCGTCTTCTCTTCCAAGGGGCATTAAAACCATCTGGTTAAACCACTCTGAACTCCACAGCTTTTCCAAGAGGCATTTGTATTGTCTTTTTATTCCACTCTAACCTCCACCACTCTTCCAAGGGGCATTGACATTGTCTTTTTATTCCACTGCGACCTCCACCACTCTTCCAAGGGGTATTAAAACCATATTGTTAAGCTAAAGTGACCTCCACATTTCTTCCACTGGGCATTGATATTGTCTTTTTATTCCACTGTAACCTTCACCAATCTTCCAAGGGGCATTGATATTGTCTTTTTAATCCACTGCGACCTCCACCACTCTTCTAAGGGGCATTAAAACCATCTTGTTAAGCTACTGTGACCTCCACGTCTCTTCCAAGGGGCACTAAAACCGTTTGGTTAAACCACTCTGTACTCCACAGCTCTTCCAAGGCGCATTGATATTGTCTTGTTATTTCACTGTAACTTCCACCACTCTTTCAAGGGGCATTGATATTGTATTTTTATTCCACTGTGACCTCCACCACTCTTCCAAGGGGCATTAAAACCGTCTTGTTAAGCTACTGTGACCTCCAAGTTTCTTACACAGGGCATTGATATTGTCTTTTTAATCCACTGTAACCTCCACCACTCTTCCAAGGGGCATTGATATTGTCTTTTTATTCCACTGCGACCTCCGCCA
This sequence comes from Phyllobates terribilis, assembly GCF_046119375.1. Taxonomy (NCBI): domain Eukaryota; kingdom Metazoa; phylum Chordata; class Amphibia; order Anura; family Dendrobatidae; genus Phyllobates; species Phyllobates terribilis. Next base: position 4,218,946 of record NW_027362788.1, on the reverse strand, counting down.
CTCTTCCAAAGGGCATTGATATTGTCTTTTTAATCCACTGCGACCTTCACCACTCTTCCAAGGGGCATTGATATTGTCTTTTTAATCCACTGTGACCTCCACGTCTCTTCCAAGGGGCATTAAATCCGTAAATTTAAACCACTCTGAACTCCACAGCTCTTCCAAGGAGCACTGGTATTGTCTTTTTATTCCACTCTAACCTCCACCACTCTTCCAAGAGGCATTGACATTGTCTATTTATTCCACTGCTACCTCCACCAATCTTCCAAGGGGCATTAAAACCGTCTTGTTAAGCTACTGTCATGTCCACGTCTATTCCACGGGGCATTGATATTGTCTTTTTATTCCACTGCAACCTCCACCACTCTTCCAATTGGCATTGACATTGTCTTTTTATTCCACTGCGACTTCCACCTCGCTTCTAAGGGGCATTGATATTGTCTTTTTAATCCACTGCGACCTCCACCACTCTTCCAAAGGGCATTAAGACAGCCTTGTTAAGCTATTGTGACCTCCAGGTCTCTTCCAAGGGGCAAAAAAAACATCTGGTTAAACCACTCTGAACTCCACAGCTCTTCCAAGGGGCATTGATATTGTCTTTTAATTCCCCTGAAACCTCCACCACTCTTCTAAGGGGCATTGATTTTGTCTTTTTATTCCACTGCCACCTCCATCACTCTTCCAATGGGCATTGTTATTGTCTTTTTAATCCCCTGCAACGTCCACCACTCTTCCAAGGGGCATTAAAACCGTCTTGTTAAGCTACTGTGACCTCCACGTCCCTTCCACGGGGCATTGATATTGTCTTTTTATTCCACTGCGACCTCCACCACTCTTCCAAGGGGCATTGATATTGTCTTTTTAATCCACTGCGAACTCCACCACTCTTCCAAGTGGCATTAAAACCGTCTTGTTATGCTACTGTGACGTCGTCTTCTCTTCCAAGGGGCATTAAAACCATCTGGTTAAACCACTCTGAACTCCACAGTTCTTCCAAGCGGCATTTGTATTGTCTTTTTATTCGACTCTAACCTCCACCACTCTTACAAGGGGCATTAACATTGTCTTTTTATTCCACTGCGACCTCCACCACTCTTCCAATGGGCATTGAAACCATATTGTTAAGCTACAGTGACCTCCACGTCTCTTCCAAGGAGCGTTAAAACCATGTGTTTATTCCACTCTGATCTCCACAGCTCTTCCAAGGGGCATTATTATTGTCTTTTTAATTCCACTCTAACCTCCACCACTCTTCCAAGGGGCATTGATATTGTCTTTTTATTCCACTGCGACCTCCACCAGTCCTCCAAGAGGCATTAAAACCGCCTTGTGAAGCTACTGTGACCTCCACGTCTCTTCCACGGGGCAATGAAATTGTCTTTTTATTGCACTGTAACCTTCACCACTCGTCCAAGGGGCATTGGTATTGTCTTTTTATTCCACTGCGACCTCCACCACTCTAACAAGGGGCATTGATAATGTCTTTTTATTCCACTGCGACCTCCCACACTCTTCCAAGGCTCATTGATATTGTCTTTTTTAACCACTGCGACCTCCACCACTCTTCCAATGGGCATTAAAACAGTCTTGTTAAGCTATTGTGACCTCCACATCTCTTCCACGGGGCATTGATATTGTCTTTTTATTCGACTGTAACCTCAACCACTCTTCCAAGGGGCATTGATATTGTTTTTTTATTCCACTGGGACCTTCACCACTCTTCCAAGTGGCATTGATATTGTCTTTTTAATCCACTGCGACCTCCATCACTTTTCCATGGGGCATTAACACCGTATTGTTAAGCTACTGTTACCTATGCGTCTCTTCCAAGGTGCATTAAAACCGTCAATTTAAACCACTCTGAACTCCACAGCTCTTGCAAGAGGCATTGATATTGTCTTTTTACTCCACTGTAACCTACAGCACTCTTTCAAGGGACACTGATATTGTCTTTTTATTCCAATACGACTTCCACCACTCTCCCAAGGTGCATTGAAAACATCTTGTTTAGCTACTGTAATGTCCATGTCTATTCCACAGGGCATTGATATTGTCTTTTTATTCCACTGTATCCTCCACCACTCTTCCAAGGGGTATTGATATTGTCTTTTTATTCCACTGCGACTTCCATCTCTCTTCTAAGGGGCATTGATATTGTCTTTTTAATCCACTGCGACCTCCACCACTCTTCCAAGAGGCATTAAAACAGTCTTGTTAAGCTACTGTGACCTCCACATCTCTTCCAAGGGGCATTAAAACCGTCTGGTTAAACCACTCTGAACTCCACAGCTCTTCCAAGGGGCATTGATATTGTCCTTTTATTCCACTGTAACATCCAACAATTTTCCTATGGGAATTGATATTGTCTTTTTATTATTATTATTATTATTATTATTTATTATTATAGCGCCATTTATTCCATGGCGCTTTACATGTGTTAGGAATATACATAACAAAAGCATTTACATAATCTTAACAAAACGAGTCAGCGACTGGTACAGGATGAGCGAGGACCCTGCCCGCGAGGGCTCACATTCTAGAAGGGATGGGTGAGGATACATTAGGTGAGTGTAAAGCTGGTCGTGCAGCGGTGGTTACTGCAGGTTTTAGGCTTGTTGGAAGAGGTGGGTCTTCAGGTTTCTTTTGAAGGTTTCCACGGTCAGCGAGAGTCTGATGTGTTGGGGTAGAGAGTTCCAGAGTAGGGGGGATGCACAGGAGAAATCTTGTATACGATAGTGGGAGCAGGAGATAAGAGGGGAGTAGAGAAGGAGATCTTGCGAGGATCGGAGGTTGCGTGCAGGTAAGTTCCGGGAGACTAGGTCACAGATGTATGGGGGAGACAGGTTTTGGATGGCTTTGTATGCCATGGTTAGAGTTTTGAACTGGATTCTCTGGGCAATGGGGAGCCAGTGAAGAGATTGACAGAGAGGAAAGGCCGGGGAATAGCGGGAGGACAGGTGAATTAGTCGAGAAACAGAGTTTAGGATAGATTGGAGAGGCGCAAGAGTGTTGTAAGGGAGGCCACGGAGCAGGAGGTTGCAGTAGTCGAGGCGGGATATGATGAGGGCATGCACTAGTGTTTTTGCAGAGTCTTTGCTGAGGAATGCACGGATCCGGGAGATGTTTTTGAGTTGAAGTTGGCAGGAAGTGGAAAGGGCTTGGATATGTGGCTTGAAGGAGAGATCAGAGTCCAGGGTTACTCCAAGGCAGTGAGCTTGTGGGACTGGGGAGAGTGAACAGCCATTGACGTTGATGGCAAGGTCAGATGGGGGATGTGAATGAGAGGGAGGAAAGATGATGAACTCTGTTTTATCCATGTTGAGTTTTGGAAATCTGTCAGAGAAGAAGGATGACATGGCGGACAGACATTGTGGGATTTTGGTTAGTAGGGAGGAGATATCGGGTCCAGAGAGGTAGATCTGTGTGTCGTCAGCATAGAGGTGATACTGAAAACCGTGAGACTCTATGAGCTGTCCCAGGCCAAAGGTGTAGATGGAGAAGAGCAGAGGTCCTAGAACTGAACCTTGAGGGACACCGATAGATAGGGGGCGAGATGAGGAGGTGGTGCGTGAGTGGGAGATGCTGAATGTCCTGTCTGTTAAGTATAAGGAGATCCAAGATAGAGCCAAGAGATGAGAGAATCTGGAGTAAGAGGGAATGGTCCACTGTGTCAAAGGCAGATGACAGGTCCAGAAGGAGGAGGATGGAGTAGTGTCGCTTGGATTTGGCATTTAGTAGGTCGTTGGTGACTTTGGTCAGGGCAGTTTCAGTCGAGTGATGCGGTCGGAAGCCAGATTGCAGGCGGTCGAAGAGGGAGCAGGAGGAGAGGTGGGAGGACAGTTCAAGGTGGACATGTTGTTCTAGTAGTTTTGAGGCAAAGGGGAGGAGTGATATGGGGCGGTAGCTAGTCAGAGAGGAAGGGTCAAGGGAGGGCTTTTTGAGAATGGGTGTGATTGCGGCATGTTTGAAACATGAGGGGAAGACACCTGTTGTTAGTGACAGATTGAAGAGGTGGGTTAGGGTTGGGATGAAGACTGTGGTAAGGTTAGTGATGAGGTGGGATGGGATTGGGTCAAGTTCGCTGCTGGTGAGGTGTGATTTGGAGAGTAAAGAGGAGACTTGACCTTCTGTAATGGTGGAGAAGTGGGTGTTTGGAGGAGGAGGGTTGAATAGATATGAGGAGGGGTTGTGTGGACTTTAGGCAAAAGTTTTGTCTGATGGTGTCAATCTTCTGTTTGAAGAATGAGGCAAAGTCATCGGCTGAGATGTGAGAAGAGGGAGGAGGTGCTGGGGGACGAAGGAGAGAGTTGAAAGTGTTAAATAGCTGTTTAGGGTTGTGAGATAGGGAGGATATGAGAGATGAGAAGTAGGTTTGTTTTGCTGTAGTGAGTGTGAACTTGAAATTAGTGAGGGATTGCTTGAATGCGATGAAGTGCTCGATGGAGTGAGACCTATTCCATCTCCGCTCCGCAACCCTGGAGGCCTGGCGCAGTTCTTTAGTAAGTTTCGTGTGCCAGGGTTGCCTGTTGAATGTGCCAGATGTGGTGTGTGTGAGAGGGGCGATCGAGTCAAGAGCTGCAGCTATTGTGGTGTTATATAAAGCAGCAGCAACGTCTGCATCGTGTCAGGTGTTTGAGATTTCTGCGAGGGTATGCAAGTTTGTGGAGTGGGGATTGTTGCCCCGGGGAGGAGAGAGAAGAGAATGTAAGTAGGCTGTGATCAGAGAGAGGGAGAGGTGAGTTAGAGAGGTTAGATAGGGAACAGAGGAGGGTGAAGATGAGGTCCAGTGTGTGGCCATCTTTGTGGGTGGGTGTGGAAGACCATGGAATGAGTCCGAAGGAGGAAGTGAGAGATAGGAACTTAGAGACAGACGAGTGGGAAGTGTTAATGGGGATGTTGAAGTCACCCATTATGATAATGGGGATGTCAGTGGAGAGGACGTGAAGCAGCCAGGTGGTGAAGTGGTCTAAGAAGGTGGTGGCTTGCCCTGGGGGTCAGTAAATGACGGCCAGTTGGAGGTTGGAGGGGGAATAGATGCGCACACAGTGCACCTCAAAAGAGGGGAGTGTAACGGAGGGTGGCAGTGGGATTTGGGTGAAATCGCAGTGTTCTGATAAGAGAAAACCTACGCCTCAGCCATGTTTGCCGTTGGGGCGGGGGGTGTGGGAAAGGTGGAATCCGCCATATGAAAGTGCAGCTGGGGAGGCTATGTCAGAGGGGGTAAGCCAGGTTTCAGTTATGGCGAGGAAGGAAAGTTTGTTTGTAATGAAAAAATCAGGGATGAAGGAAAGTTTGTTCCAGACAGAGCGAGCGTTCCATAGAGCTCCTGTTAGAGCAACTAAGGGAGTGGGGATTGGTTGGATGGGTATGAGGTTAGAAAGGTTGCGACAGTTTGTGGAAGGTCGTGGATAGGAGGAAGAAGTAACTGTGGGGATATGGCGAAGAGGACCAGGATTTGGAGAGATATCTCCAGCAGTGAGGAGGAGCAGAGAAAGTGTTAGCAGGTGGGAGCAAGAGAGAGCATGAGGTGGCTGTCTGTGTTTGGAGATCCATGATTATATGTTTAGGAATAATTTGGAGGAGGAGGTGAGATGAATGGGGAGGATGGAGGGAGAGATGAAGAGTTTCTTACTAGGTGTAGGGATTTGAGGGGTTACTAGAAAGTAGAGGACTATAGAGGAAAAAGTGAGAGCTAACAGAAGCATAGTTAAAAGAGAGAAAGTGGTCAAAGTGTTGGTTACCTGACTCCTGCCCTGACTAACTGCCTCTGAAAGAACTGCCACTTATCTCCGAATCTACTTTGCACATGAAGACGAGTGCACACCCCAGCACAAGTGCACCCCTTACAGAGCTTCTAAATATATAGGGCACATTAAACTATCAGGTGAAGGGCATTGTGGGAGATGCATATGGCTAAATTAGCAGCTGGTCGTCTCACCAGGAGATTGCTGGGTGATCAAACACAGAGCTAGGACTCTAGTCTCTGCAGTTTAGCACCTCTAAAAATCAGATAAGATCTATAGTGGGAAATGAACAGATTTATGTGGGTATTGAATGGAGTGGGACAGATAATGCAGAGAAGTTATGCAGAGCATGTACCAGTGAAGTGAATCAGCAAAGCAGAGCATTAGATTACAGCAGACACAGCAAGCAGAGAAGTTATGCAGAGCATGTACCAGTGAGGTGAATCAGCAAAGCAGAGCATTAGATTACAGCAGACACAGCAAGCAGAGAAGTTATGCAGAGCATGTACCAGTGAGGTGAATCAGCAAAGCAGAGCATTAGATTACAGCAGACACAGCAAGCAGAGAAGTTATGCAGAGCATGTACCAGTGAGGTGAATCAGCAAAGCAGAGCATTAGATTACAGCAGACACAGCAAGCAGAGAAGTTATGCAGAGCATGTACCAGTGAGGTTATTCCACTGCGACCTCCACCACTGTTCTAAGGGGCATTAAAACCGTCTTGTTAAGCTACTGTTACCTTAACGTCTATTCCACAGGGCATTGTTATTGTCTTTTTATTCCACTGCGACCTCCACCACTCTGCCAAGGGGCATTAAAACCGTCTTGTTAAGCTACTGTGATGTCCACGTCTCTTCCATGGGGCATTGATATTGTCTTTTTATTCCACTGTAACCTCCACCACTCTTCCAAGAGGCATTGATATTGTCTTTTTATTCCACTGTAACCTCCACCACTCTCCCAAGGGGCATTGATATTGTCTTTTTATTTTACTGCGACCTCCACCACTCTTCCAAGGGGCATTAATATTGTCTTTTTATTCCACTGCGACCTCCACCACTCTTCCAAGGGTCATTCATATTGTCTTTTTATTCCACTGCAACCTCCACCACTCTTCCAAGGGGCATTGATATTGTCTTTTTATTCCACTTCGACCTCCAACTTTCTTCCAAGGGGCATTAAAAAAGCATCTTGTTAAGCTACTGTGACCTACAAGTCTCTTAAAAGAGGCATTGATATTGTCTTTTTATTCCACTGCGACCTCCACATCTCTTCCAAGTTTAATTGATATTGTATTTTTATTCCACTGCGACTTCTACCACTCTTCTAAGGGGCATTGATATTGTCTTTTTAATCCACTGCGACCTCCACCACTCTACCAAAGGACATTAAAACAGTTTTGATAAGCTACTGTGACCTCCACGTCTCTTCCAAGGGGTATTAAAACCATCTCGTTAAAACACTCTGAACTCCACAGCTCTTCCAAGGGGCATTAAAACTGTCATGTTAAGCTACTGTGACCTCCACGTCTCTTCCAAGGGGCATTAAAACTGTCAATTTAAACCACTCTGAACTCCACAGCTCTTGCAAGAGGCATTGATATTGTCTTTTTAATCCACTGTAACCTCCACCACTCTTTCAAGGGGCATTAATTTTGTCTTTTTAATCCACTGCGACCTCTATCACTCTTCCAAGAAGCATTAAAACCGTCTTGTTTTGATGCTGTGACCTCCACGTCTATTCCACTGTGCCTTAAAACCTTCTGGTTGAACCACTGTGAACTCCACAGCTTTTCCAAAGGGCATTGATATTGTCTTTTTATTCCACTGTAACCTCCACCACTCTTCCAAGGGACATTGATATTGTCTTTTTATTTTACTGCGACCTCCACCACTCTTCCAAGGGGCATTAATATTGTCTTTTTAATCCACTGTGACCTCTACCACTCCTCCAAGGGGCTATAAGACAGTCTTGATAAGCTTCTATAACCTCCACGTCTCTTCCAATGGGCATTAAAACCGCATGGTTAAACCACTCTGGACTCCACAGCTCTTCCAAGAGGCATTGATATTGTCTTTTTATTCAACTGTAACCTCCACCACACTTCCAAGGGGCAGTGATATTGTCTTTTTTTTCCACTGCGACCTCCACCACTCTTCCAAGGGGATTTGATAGTCTTTTTAATCCTCTGCGACCTCCACCACTCTTCCAAGGGGCATTAAAACCGTCTTGTTAAGCTACTTTGACCTCCACATTCCTTCCACGGGGCATTGATATTGTCTTTTTATTCCACTGCGACCTCCACCACTCTTCCAAGGGGCATTGATATTGTCTTTTTAATCCACTGCGACCTCCACCACTCTTCCAAGGGACTTTGATATTGTCTTTTTATTCCACTGCGACCTTCACCCCTCTTCCAAGGGGCATAGATAATGTCTTTTTAATCCACTGCGACCTCCACCACTCTTTCAAGGGGCATTGAAACTATCTTGGTAAGCTACTGTGACCTACACGTCTCTTCCAAGGGGCATTAAAACCGTCAATTTAAACTACTCTGAACTCCATAGCACTTGCAAGAGGCATTGATATTGTCTTTTTAATCCACTGTAACCTCCACCGCTCTTCCAAGGGGCATTAATTTTGTCTTTTTAATCCACTGCGACCTCCATCACGCTTCCAAGAAGCATTAAGACCGTCTTGTTTAGCTACTGTGACCTCCACGTCTATTCCACTGTGCCTTAAAATCTTCTGGTTAAACCACTGTGAACTCCACAGCTCTTCCAAGGGGCATTGATATTGTCTTTTTATTCCACTGTAACCTCCACCACTCTTCCAAGTGGCATTGATTTTGCCTTTTTTTTCCACTGCGACCTCCACCACTCTACTAAGGGGATTTGATAGTCTTTTTAATCCACTGTGACCTCCACCCCTCTTCCAAGGGGCATTAAAACTGTCTTGTTAAGCTACTGTGACCTCCACGTCCCTTCCACGGGGCATTGATTTTGTATTTTTATTCCACTGCGAACTCCACCACTCTTCAAAGGCGCATGGATATTGTCTTTTTAATCCACTGCGACCTCCACCACTCTTCCAAGTGACATTGATATTGTCTTTTTATTCCACTACGACCTTCACCCCTCTTCCAAGGAACATTGATATTGTCCTTTTTTTCCACTGTAAGCTCCACCACTCTTCTAAGAGGCATTGATATTTTCTTTTTATTCCACTGCGACCTCCACCACTCTTCCAAGGTGCATTAAAACCGTCTTGTTAAGCTACTGTGACCTCCACGTCTCTTCCAAGGGGCATTAAAACCGTCAATTTAAACAACTCTGAACTCCACAGCTCTTGCAAGAGGCATTGATATTGTCTTTTTATTCCACTGTAACCTCCACTACTCTTCCAAGGGGCATTGATTTTGTCTTTTTAATCCACTGCGACCTCCATCTCTCTTCCAAGAAGCATTAAAACCGTCTTGTTTAGCTACTGTGACCTCCACGTCTATTCCACGGTGCCTTAAAACCTTCTGGTTAAACCACTGTGAACTCCACAGCTCTTCCAAGGGGCATTGATATTGTCTTTTTATTTTACTGCGACCTCCACCACTCTTCCAAGGGGCATTAATATTGTCATTTTACTCCACTGCGACCTCCACCACTCTTCCAAGGGTCAATGATATTGTCTTTTTATTCCACTGTAACCTCCACCAATCTTCCAAGGGGCATTGATATTGTCTTTTTATTCCACTGCGACCTCCACATCTCTTCTAAGGGGCATTGATATTGTCTTTTTAATCCAATGCGACCACCACCACTCTTCCAAGGGGCATTAAAACAGTTTTGATAAGCTACTGTGACCTCCACGGCTCTACCAAGGGGCATTAAAACCTTCTGGTTTAACCACTCTGAACTCCACTGCTCTTCCAAGAGGCATTGATGTTGTCTTTTTATTCGACTGTAACCTCCACCACTCTTCCAAGGGGCATTAAAACAGTTTTGATAAGCTACTGTGACCTCCACATCTCTTCCAACGGGTATTAAAACAGTCTGGTTAAAACACTCTGAACTCCACAGCTCTTGCAAGAGGCATTGATATTGTCTTTTTATTCCACTGTAACCTCCACCACTCTTCCAAGGTGCATTGATTTTGTCTTTTTAATCCACTGCGACCTCCATCACTCTTAAAAAAGATTTAAAACCGTCTTGTTTAGCTACTGTGACCTCCACGTCTATTCCACGGTGCCTTAAAACCTTCTTGTTAAACCAATGTGAACTTCACAGCTCTTCCAAGGGGCATTGATTTTGTCTTTTTATTCCACTGTAACCTCCACCACTCTTCCAAGGGGCATTGATATTGTCTTTTTATTTTACTGCGATCTCCACCACTCTTCCAAGGTGCATTAATTTTGTCTTTTTATACCACTGTGACCTCCACCACTCTTCCAAGGGGCATTAAAACCGTCTTGTTAAGCTACTGTGATCTCCAAGGTTCTTACACAGGGCATTGATATTGTCTTTTTATTCCACTGTAACCTCCACCAATCTTCCAAGGGGCATTGATATTGTCTTTTTATTCCACTGCGACCTCCACCACTCTTCTAAGGGGCATTGATATTGTCTTTTAAATCCACAACGATCTCCAGCACTCTTCCAAGGGGCATTAAAACAGTCTTGTTAAGCTACTGTGACCTCCTCGTCTCTTCCAAGGGGCATTAAAACCGTCTGGTTAAACACTCTGAACTCCACAGCTCTTACAAGAGGCATTGATATTGTCTTTTTATACGACTGTAACATCCACCACTCTTCCAAGCGGCATTGATATTGTCTTTTTATTCCACTGCGACCTCCACCTCTCTTCCAAGGGGCATTGATATTGTCTTTTTAATCCACTGCGTCCTCCACCACTCTTCCAAGGGGCAATGATATTGTATTTTTAATGCACTGTGACCTCCACGACTCTTCCAAGGGGCATTAAATCGTCAATTTAAACCACTCTGAACTCCACAGCTCTTCCAAGAAGCACTGGTATTGTCTTTTTATTCCACTCTAACCTCCACCACTCTTCCAAGGGGCATTGACATTGTCTATTTATTCCACTGCGACCCCCACCACTCTTGCAAGGGGCATTAAGACCATCTTGTTCAGCTACAGTGACCTCCACCACTCATCCAAGGGGCATTGATTTTGTCTTTTTATTCCACTGCGACCTCTACCACTCTTCCAATGGGCATTGATTTTGTCTTTTTAATCCACTGCAACCTCCACCACTCTTCCAAGGGGCATTAAAGCCGTCTTGTTTAGCTACTGTCACGTCCATGTCTATTCCACAGGGCATTTGTATTGTCTTTTTATTCCAATGTAACCTCCACCACTCTAAAACCGTATTGTTAAGCCACTATGACCTCCACGTCTCTTCCAAGGGGCATTAAAACCGTCAATTTAAACCACTCTGAACTCCACAGTAAACCTACAGCACTCTTTCAAAGGGCATTGATATAATCTTTTTATTGCACTACGACTTCCACCACTCTCCCAAGGTGCATTAAAAACATCTTGTTTAGCTACTGTAACGTCCATGTCTATTCCACGGGGACATTGATATTGTCTTTTTATTCCACTGTATCCTCCACCACTGTTCCAAGGGGCATTGATATTGTCTTTTTATTCCACTGTAACCTCCATCACTCTTCCAAAGGGCATTGATATTGTCTTTTTATTCAACTGTAACCTCCACCACTCTTCCAAGGGGCATTGATATTGTCTTTTTAATCCACTGTGACCTCGACCACTCTTCCAAGGGGCATTAAAACCGTCTTGTTAAGCTACTGTCACCTCCACATCCCTTCCAAGGGGCATTAAAAACATCAATTTAAACCACTCTGAACTCAACAGCTCTTGCAAGGGGCATTGATATTGTCTTTTTATTCCAATGTAACCTCCATCACTCTTCCAAGCGGCATTGTAATTGTCTTTTTATTACACTGCAATTTCCACCCCTCTTCCAAGGGGCATTAAAACCGTCTTGTTAAGCTACTGTGACCTCCACTTCTCTTTCACGGGGCATTGATATTGTCTTTTTATTCCACTGTCACCTCCACCACTCTTCCAAGGGGCATTGATATTGTCTTTTTATTCCACTGGGACCTTCACCACTCTTCCAAGTGGCATTGATATTGTCTTTTTAATCCACTGCGACCTCCACCACTCTTCCATGGGGCATTAAAACCGTATTGTTAAGCTATTGTGACCTCCACATCTCTTCCAAGGTGCATTAAAACCATCAATTTAAACCACTCTGTACTTCACAGCTCTTGCAAGAGGCATTGATATTGTCTTTTTACTCTATTGTAACCTACAGCACTCTTTTAAGGGGCATTGATATTGTCTTTTTATTCCACTACGACTTCCACCACTCTCCCAAGGTGCATTAAAAACATCTTGTTTAGCTACTGTAACGTCCATTTGTATTCCATGGGGTATTGATATTGTCTTATTATTCCACTGCGACTTCCACCTCTCTTCTAAGGGGCATTGATATTGTCTATTTAATCCACTGCGACCTCCACCACTCTTCCAAGAGGCATTAAAACAGTCTTGTTAAGCTACTGTGACCTTCCCATCTCTTCCAAGGGGCATTAAAACCGTATAGCTAAACCACTCTAAACTCCACAGCTCTTCCAAGGGGCATTGATATTGTCTTTTTATTCCACTGTAACCTCCACCATTCTTCCAAGGAGTATTGATATTGTCTTTTTAATGCACTGCGACCTTCTCCACTTTTCCAAGGGGCATTAAAACCATCTGGTTAAACCACTCTGAACTCCATAGCTCTTTCAAGAGGCATTGATATTGTCTTTTTATTTCACTGTAACCTCTACCACTCTTTCAAGGGGCATTGATGTTGTCTTTTTATGCCACTGCGACCTCCACCACTCTTCCACGGGGCATTAAAACTGTCTTGTTAAGCTACTGTGACCTCCACGTTTCTTCCAAGGGGCATTGATATTGTCTTTTTAATCCACTGTGACCTCAACCACTTTTCCAAGGGGCATTAAAACAGTCTTGTTAATCTACTGTGACCTTCAAGTCTCTTCCAAGTTGAGATAAAACCATCTGGTTAAACCACTCTGAACTCCACAGCTCTTCCAAGGGGCATTGGTATTGTCTTTTTATTCCACTCCAACCTCCACCACTCTTCCAAGGGGCATTGACATTGTCTTTTTATTTCACTGCGACCTCCATCATTCTTCCAAGGGGCATTGATATTGTCTTTTTATTCCACTGCCACCTCCACCACTCTTCCAAGGGGCATTGATATTCTCTTTTTAATCCACTGCGACCTCCACTACTTTTCCAAGGGGCATTAAAAACGTCTTTTTAAGCTACTGTGACCACCCCGTCACTTCCAATGGGCATTAAAACCGTCTGGTTAAACCACTCTGAACTCCACAGCTCTTCCAAGGGGCATTGGTGTTGTCTTTTATTACACTCTAACCTCCACCACTCTTCCAAGGGGCATTGACTTTGTCATTTTATTCCACTGCGACCTCCACCATTCTTCCAAGGGGCATTAAAACTGTCTTGTTAAGCTACAGTGACCTCCACATCTCTTCCACGGGACATTGATATTGTCTTTAAATTCCACTGTAACCTCCACCACTCTACTAAGGGGCATTGATATTGTATTTTTATTCCACTGCGACCTCCAACACTCTTCTACGGGGCATTGATATTGTCTTTTTATTCCACTGCAACCTCCACCACTCTTCCTCGGTGTATTGATATTGTCTTTTTAATCCACTGCAACCTCCAACACTGTTCCATGTGGCATTAAAACTGTCTTGTTAAGCTACTGTGATCTCCACGTCTCTTCCAAGGGGCATTAAAACCGCATGGTTAAACCAATCTGAACTCCACAGTTCTTTCAAGGGGCATTGATATTGTCTTTTTATTCCACTGTATCCTCCACCTCTCTTCCAAGGGGCATTGATATTGTCTTTTTATTCCACTACGACCTCCACCACTCTTCCAAGGGGCATTAAAACCATCTGGTTAAACCACTCTGAACTCCATAGCTCTTTCAAGAGGCATTGATATTGTCTTTTTATTTCACTGTAACCTCCACCACTCTTCCAAGGGGCATTGATTTTGTCTTTTTATTACACTGCGACCTTAACTACTCTTCCAATGGTCATTGATATTGTCTTTTTATTTCACTGTAACCTCCACCACTCTTCCAAGGGGCATTGATTTTGTCTTTTTATTACACTGCGACCTTAACTACTCTTCCAATGGTCATTCATATTGTCTTTTTAATCCACTGCGACCTCCAACACTCTTCCAGGGGGCATTAAAACCTTTATTGTTAAGCTACTGTGACCTCCACGTCTCTTCCAAGGTGCATTAAAACCGTCTATTTAAACCACTCTGAACTCCACAGCTCTTGCAAGAGGCATTGATATTTTCTTTTTACTCCACAGTAACCTACACCTCTCTTCCAAGGGGCATTAATATTGTCTTTTAATTCCACTGTGACTTCCGCGTCTCTTCCAAGGGCATTGATATTGTCTTTTTATTTAATTGAAACCTCCACCACTCTTCCAAGGGGCATTTATATTGTCTTTTTATTCCACTGTAACCTCCAACATTCTTCCAAGGGACATTGATATTGTCTTTTTATTCCACTGTAACCTCCACCACTCTTCCAATGGGCATTGATATTGTCTTTTTAGTCCACTGTGACATCTACCACTCCTCCAAGGGCATTAAAACAGTCTTGTTAAGCTACTGTGACCTCCACGTCTCTTCCAAGGGGCATTAAAACCGTCTGGTTAAACCTCTCTGAACTCCACAGCTCTTCCAAGGGGCATTGATATTGTCTTTTTTTTCCACTGTAACCTCCAAAACTCTTCCAATGGGCATTGATTTTGTCTTTTTATTCCAATGCGACCTTAACCACGCTTCCAATGGGCATTGATATTGTTTTTTTAATCCACTGCGACCTCCACCACTTTTCCAAGGGGCAATGATATTGTCTTTTTAATCCACTGTGACCTCCACGTCTCTTCCAAGGGGCATTAAAACCGTCAATTTAAATCACTCTGAACTCCACAGCTCTTCCAAGGAGCACTGGTATTGTCTTTTTATTCCACTCTAACCTCCACCACTCTTCCAGGGGCATTGACATTGTCTATTTATTCCACTGCGACCTTCACCACTCTACCAAGGGGCATTAAGACCATCTTGTTAAGCTACAGTGACCTCCACAACTCTTCCATGGGGCATTGATATTGTCTTTTTATTCCACTGTAACCTCCACCACTCTTCCAAGGGGCATTTATATTGTCTTTTTATTCCACTATAACCTCCACCACTCTTCCAAGGGGCATTAAAACCGTCTTGATAAGCTTCTGTCACGTCCATGTCTATTCCACGGGGCATTGATATTGTCTTTTTATTCCACTGTAACCTCCACCACTCTTCCAAGTGGCATTGACATTGTCTTTTTATTCCACTGTGACCTCCACCACTCTTCCAAGGGACATTAAAACCATATTGTTCAGCTACAGTGACCTCCACATCTCTTCCACTGGGCATTTATATTGTCTTTTTATTCCACTGTAACCTCCACCAATCTTCCAAGGGGCATTGATATTGTTTTTTTATTCCTCTGCAAGCTCCACCACTCTCCCAAGGGGCATTAAAACCTTGTTAAGTTACTGAGACCTGCACGTCTCATCCAAGGAGCACTAAAACTGTTTGGTTATACCACTCTGAACTCCACAGCTCTTCCAAGGGGCATTATTATTGTCTTTTTAATCCACTGCGACCTCTATCACTCTTCCAAGGGGCATTAAAACCATCTTGTTAAGCTATTTTTACCTGCACATCTCTTCCACGGGGCATTGATATTGTCTTTTTATTTAACTGTAACCTCCACCACTGTTCCAAGGGGCATTGATATTGTCTTTTTATTCCACTGTAACCTTCATCACTCTTCCAAGGGGCATTGATATTGTCTTTTCATTCAACTGTAACGTCCACCACTCTTCGAAGGGGCATTGATATTGTCTTTTTATTCCACTGCGACCTCCACCACTCTTCCAAGGGGCATTCATATTGTCTTTTTAATCCACTGCGACCTCCACCACTCTTCCAGGGGGCATTAAAACTGTCTTGTTAAGCTACTGTCACCTCCACGTCCCTTCTAAGGGGCATTAAAACCGTCAATTTAAACCACTCTGAACTCCACAGCTCTTGCAAGGGGCATTGATATTGTCTTTTTATTCCAATGTAACCTCCAGCACTCTCCAACGGGCATTGATATTGTCTTTTTATTCCTCTGCAACTTCCACCTCTCTTCCAAGGGGCATTAAAACTGTCTTGTTAAGCTACTGTGACCTCCACGTCTCTTTCACGGGTCATTGATATTGTCTTTTTATTCCACTATAACTTCCACCACTCTTCCAATGGGCATTGATGTTGTCTTTTTAACCCACTGGGAACTTCACCACTCTTCCAAGTGGCCTTGATATTGTTTTTTTAATCCACTGCGACCTCCACCACTCTTCGAAGGGGCAATAAAACTGTATTGTAAAGCTACTGTGACCTCCATGTCTCTTCCAAGGTGCATTAAAACCATCAATTTAAACCACTCTGAACTCCACAGCTCTTGCAAGAGGCATTGATATTGTCTTTTTACTCCACTGTAACCTACAGCACTCTTTCAAGAGGCATTGATATTGTCTTTTTATTCCACTACGACTTCCACCACTCTCCCAAGGTGCATTAAAAACATCTTGATTAGCTACTGTAATGTCCATGTTTATTCCACGGGGCAGTGATATTCTCTTTTTATTCCACTGTATCCTCCACCACTCTACCAAGGTTTATTGATATTGTATTTTATTCCACTGCGACTTCCACCTCTCTTCTAAGGGGCATTGATATTGTCTTTTAAACCACTGCGACCTCCACCACTCTTCCAAGAGGCATTAAAACAGTCTTGTTAAGCTATTTTGACCTCCACATCTCTTCCAAGGGGCATTAAAACCGTCTGGTTAAGCCACTCTGAACTCCACAGCTCTTCCAAGGGGCATTGATATTGTCTTTTTATTCCACTGTAACCTCCACCATTCTTCCAAGGGGTATTGATATTGTCTTTTTAATGCACTGCGACCTCCACCACTCTTCCAAGGGGCATTAAAACCATCTTGTTAAGCTACTGTGACCTCCACGTCTCTTCAAAGGGGCACTAAAACCGTTTGGTTAAACCACTCTGTACTCCACAGCTCTTCCAAGGGGCATTGATATTGTCTTTTTATTTCACTGTAACTTCCACCACTCTTTCAAGGGGCATTGATATGGTATTTTTAATCCACTGTGACCTCCACCACACTTCCAAGGGGCATTAAAACTGTCTTGTTAAGCTACTGTGACCTCCAAGTCTCTTCAAAGGGGCATTAAAGCCGTCTGGTTAAACCGATCTGAGCTCCACAGCTCTTCCAAGGGGCATTGACAATGTCTTTTTATTCCATTGTAACCTTCCGCATTCTCCCAAGTGCATTGATATTGTCTTTTTATTCCTCTGCGACCTCCACGTCTCTTCAAAGGGGTATTAAAACCGTTTGGTTAAACCACTCTGTACTCCACAGCTGTTCCAATGGAAATTGATATTGTCTTTTTATTTCACTGTAACTTCCACCACTCTTTCAAGGGGCATTGATATTGTATTTTTAATACACTGTGACCTCCACCACTCTTCCAAGGGGCATTAAAACCGTCTTGTTAAGCTACGGTGACCTCCAAGTCTCTTCCAAGCGGCATTAAAACCGTCTGGTTAAACCGCTCTGAGCTCTACAGCTCTCTCAAGGGGCATTGACAATGTCTTTTTATTCCATTGTAACCTTCTGCACTCTTCCAAGTGCATTGATATTGTCTTTTTATTCCTCTGCAACGTCCACGACTCTTCCAAGGGGCTTTAAAACTGTCTTGTTCAGCTACTGTGACCTCCAAGTTTCATACACAGGGCATTGATATTGTCTTTTTATTCCACTGTAACCTCCACTACTCTTCCAAGGGGCATTGATATTTTCTTTTTAATCAACTGCGACCTCCATCACTCTTCCAAGAGGCATTGAAACTGTCTTGTTTAGCTATTGTAATCTCCACGTCTATTACACGGTGCATTAAACTTTCTGGTTAAACCACAGTGAACTCCACAGATCTTCCAAGGGGCAGTGATATTGTCTTTTTATTCCACTCTAACCTCCACCACTCTTCCAAGGGGCATTGATATTGTCTTTTTATTTTACTGCGACCTCCACCACTCTTCCAATGGGCATTAATTTTGTCATTTTATTCCACTGTGACCTCCACGTCTCTTCCAAGTGGCATTAATATTGTCTTTTTATTTAATTGGAACCTCCACCACTCTTCCAAGGGGCATTGATATTGTCTTTTTATTCCACTGTAACCTCCACCATTCTTCCAAGGGACATTGATATTGTCTATTTTTTCCACTATAACCTCCACCACTCTTCCAAGGGGCATTGATGTTGTCTTTTTATTCCACTGTAACCTCCATCGATCTTCCAAGGGGCATTGATATTGACTTTTTCATCCACTGGGACCTCTACAACTCCTCCAAGGGGTTAAATACAGTCTTGATAAGCTTCTGTGACCTCCACGTCTCTTCCAAGGGGCATTACAACCGCATGGTTAAACCACTCTGAACTCCACAGCTCTTCCAAGAGGCATTGATATTGTCTTTTTATTCCACTGTAACCTCCATCACTCTTCCAAGGGGCATTGATATTGTCTTTTTTTTCCACTGCGAACGCCACCACTCTTCCAAGGGGATTTGATAGTCTTTTTAATCCATTGCCACCTCCACCAATCTTCCAAGGGGCATTAAAACTGTCTTGTTAAGCTACTGTTACCTCCATGTCCCTTCCAAGGGGCATTGATATTGTCTTTTTATTCCACTCTAACCTACAATACTCTTCCAAGGGGCATTGACATTGTCTATTTACTCCACTGCGACCTCCACCACTCTTCCAAGGGGTATTAAGACCATATTGTTAAGCTACAGTGACCTCCACAACTCTTCCATGGGGCATTAATATTGTCTTTTTATTCCACTGTACCCTCCACCACTCTTCCAAGGGGCATTGATTTTGTTTTTTTATTCCAGTGCGACCTCTACCACTCTTCCAATGGGCATTGATATTGTCTTTTTAATCCACTGCAACCTCCACCACTCTTCCAAGGGGCATTAAAGCCGTTTTGTTAAGCTACTGTCACGTCCATGTCTATTCCACGGGGCATTGATATTGTCTTTTTATTCCACTGTAACCTCCACCACTCTTCCAAGTGGCATTGACATTGTCTTTTTATTCCACTGCAACTTCCACCTCTCTTCTAAGGGGCAGTGATATTGTCTTTTTAATCCACTGCGACCTCCACCACTCTTCCAAGGGGCATTAAAACAGTCTTGTTAAGCTACTGTGACCTCCACGTCTCTTCCAAGGGGCATTAAAACCATCTGATTAAATAACTCTGAACTCCACAGCTCTTCCAAGGGGCAATGATATTGTCTTTTTATTCCACTGTAACCTCCACCACTCTACCAAGGGGCATTGATTTTGTCTTTTTATTCCACTGCGACCTCCACCACTCTTCCAATGGGCATTGTTATTGTCTTTTTAATTCCCTGCAACCTCCACCACTCTTCTAAGGGGCATTAAAATCGCCTTGTTAAGCTACTGTGACCTCCACGCCCCTTCCACGCGGCATTGATATTGTCTTTTTATTCCACTGCGACCTCCACCACTCTTCCAAGGGGCATTGATATTGTCTTTTTAATCCACTGCAAACTCCACCACTCTTCCAAGGGGCATTAAAACCGTCTTGTTAAGCTACTGTAACCTCCACGTCCCTTCCACGGGGCATTGATATTGTCTTTTTATTCCACTGCAACCTCCAACACTCTTCTAAGGGGCATTGATATTGTCTTTTTAATCCACTGTGAACTCCACCACTCTTCCAAGGGGCATTAAAACCGTCTTGTTATGCTACTGTGACGTCGACTTCTCTTCCAAGGGGTTTTAAAACCATCTGGTTAAACCACTCTGAACTCCACAGCTCTTTCATGGGGCATTTGTATTGTCTTTTTATTCCACTCTAACCTCCACCACTCTGCCAAGGCGCATTGACATTGTCTTTTTATTCCACTGCGAACTCCACCACTCTTCCAAGGGGCATTGAAACCATATGGTTAAGCTACAGTGACCTCCACATCTCTTCCATGGGGCATTGATATTGTCTTTTTATTCCACTGTAACCTCCACCAATATTCCAAGGGGCATTGATATTGTTTTTTTATTCCACTGCGACCTCTACCACTCTTCCAAGGGGCATTAAAACCGTCTTGTTAAGCTATTGTGACCTCCACATCTCTTCCACGGGGCATTGATATTGTCTTTTTATTTAACTGTAACCTCCACCACTGTTCCAAGGGGCATTGATATTGTCTTTTTATTCCACTGTAACCTCCAACACTCTTCCAAGGGGCATTGATATGGTCTTTTTATTTAGCTGTAACCTCCACCACTCTTCCAAGGGGCATTAAAACTGTCTTGTTAAGTTACTGTGACCTCCACGTCTCTTCCAAGGAGCGTTAAAACCGTCTGGATGTAACACTCTGAACTCCACAGCTCTTCCAAGGGGCATTATTATTGTCTTTTTATTCCACTGTAACCTCCACCACTCTTCCAAGGGTCATTAATATTGTCTTTTTATTCCACTGCGACCTCCACCAGTCCTCCAAGAGGCATTAAAACCGTATTGTTAAGCTACTGTGACCTCAATGTCTCTTCCACGGAGCATTGAAATTGTCTTTTTATTCCACTGTAACCTCCACCACTCGTCCAAGGGGCATTGATATTGTCTTTTTATTCCACTGCGACCTCCACCACTCTTCCAAGGGGCATTGATAATGTCTTTTTATTCCACTGTGACCTCCACCACTCTTCTAAGGCCCATTGATATTTTCTTATTAATCCATAGCGACCTCCACCACTCTTTCAAGGGGCATTAAAACCGTATTGTTAAGCTATTGTGACCTCCACATCTCTTCCACGGGGCATTGATATTGTCTTTTTATTTAACTGTAACCTCCACCACTGTTCCAAGGGGCATTGATATTGTCTTTTTATTCCACTGTAACATGCATCACTCTTCCAAGGGGCATTGATATTGTCTTTTTATTCAACTGTAACCTCCACCACTCTTCCAAGGGGCATTCATATAGTCTTTCTATTCCACTGCAACCTCCACCACTCTTCCAAGGGGCATTCATATTGTCTTTTTAATCCACTGCGACCTCCACCACTCTTCCAAGGGGCATTAAAACTGTCTTGTTAAGCTACTGTCTCCTCCACGTCCCCTCCAAGGGGCATTAAATCCGTCAATTTAAACCACTCTGAAATCCACAGCTCTTGCAAGGGGCATTTATATTGTCTTTTTATTCCAATGTAACCTCCAGCACTCTTCCAAGGGGCATTGATATTTTCTTTTTAATCAACTGCGACCTCCATCACTCTTCCAAGAAGCATTGAAACTGTCTTGTTTAGCTACTGTGACCTCCACGTCTATTACACGGTGCATTAAAACTTTCTGGTTAAACCATAGTGAACTCCACAGCTCTTCCAAGGGGCAGTGATATTGTCTTTTTATTCCACTCTAACCTCCACCACTCTTCCAAGGGGCATTGATATTGTCTTTTTATTTTACTGCGACCTCCATCACTCTTCCAAGGGGCATTAATATTGTCATTTTATTCCACTGCGACCTCCACGTCTCTTTCACGGGGCATTGATATTGTCTTTTTATTCCACTGTAAACTCCACCACTCTTCCAAGCGGCATTGATATTGTCTATTTATTCCACTGCCACCTCCACCACTCTTCCAAGGGTCATTGATATTGTCTTTTTAATCCACTGTGACCTCCACCACTTTTCCAAGGGGCATTAAAAACGTCTTTTTAAGCTACTGTGACCTCCACGTCACTTCCAATTGGCATTAAAACCGTCTGGTTTAACTGCTCGGAACTCCACTGCTCTTCCAAGGGGCATTGACATTGTCTTTTTATTCCACTGCGACCTCCAGCACTCTTCTAAGGGTCATTGGTATTGTCTTTTTAATCAACTGCGCCCTCCACCACTCTTCCAAGGGGCATTGATATGGTCTTTTTAATCCACTGTGACCTCCATGCCTCTTCCATGGGGCATTAAAACCATCAATTTAAACCACTCTGAACTCCACAGCTCTTCCAAGGAGCACAGGTATTGTCTTTTTATTCCACTCTAACCTCCACCACTCTTCCAAGGGGCATTGACATAGTCTTTTTTTTCCACTGTGACCTCCATAATTCTTCCAAGGGGCATTCATATTGTCTTTTTAATCCACTGCGACCTCCACCACTTTTCCAAGGGGCATTAAAAATGTCTTTTTAAGCTACTGTGACCTCCACGTCACTTCCAATGGGCATTAAAACTGTGTGGTTTAACTACTCTGAACTCCACTGCTCTTCCAAGGGGCATTGATATTGTTTTTTTAATCCACTGTTACCTCCACCAATCTTCCAAGGGGCATTGATATTGTTTTTTTATTCCACTGCGACCTAATCTACTCTTCCAAGGGGCATTGATATTGTCTTTTTATTCCACTGCGACCTCCACCACTCTTCTAAGGGGCATTGATATTGTCTTTTTATTCCACTGCGACCTCCACCTCTCTTCCAAGGGGCATTAAAACCATCTTGTTAAGCTACTTTGACTTCCAAGTCTCTTCCACGAGGCATTGATATTGTCTTTTTATTCCACTGCGACCTCCACATCTCTTCCAAGTGGAATTGATATTGTCTTTTAATTCCACTGCGACCTCCACCACTCATCTAAGGGGCATTGATATTGTCTTTTTAATCCACTGCGACCTCCACCACTCTTCCAAAGTGGCATTAAAACAGTTTTGATAAGCTACTGTGACCTCCACGTCTCTTCCAAGGGGCATTAAAATCATCTGGTTAAACCACTCTGAACTCCATAGTTCTTCCAACAGGCATTGATATTGTCTTTTTATTCGACTGAAACCTCCACCACTCTTCCAAGGGGCATTAAAACCGTCTTTTTAAGCTACTGTGACGTCCACGTCTCTTCCAAGGGGCATTAAAACCGTCAATTTAAACCACTCTGAACTCCACAGCTCCTGCAAGAGGCATTGATATTGTCTTTTTATTCCTCTGTAACCTCCACCACTCTTCCAAGAGGCATTAATATTGTCTTTTTATTCCACTGCGACCTTCACCTCTCTTCAAAGGGTCATTGATATTGTCTCTGTTTTCCACTGCGACCTCCACCACTCTTCCAAGGGGCTTTGATATTGTCTTTTTTTCCCTCTGCGACCTCCACATCTCTTACAAGGGGAATTGATATTGTCTTTTAATTCCACTGAGAACTCCACCTCTCTTCCAAGGTGCATTAAAACAGTCTTGATATGCTACTGTGACCTCCACGTCTCTTCCAAGGGGCATTAAACTTTCTTGTTAAACCACTCTGTACACCACAGCTCATCAAGGGGCATTGATGTTGTCTTTTTATTCCACTGTAACCTCCACCTCTTTTCCTATGGGAATTGATATTGTCTTTTTATTATCATTATTATTATTATTTATTATTATGCTGCCATTTATTCCATGGCGCTTTACATGTGATAGGGATATACATAACAAAAGCATTTACATAATCTTAACAAAACGAGTCAGCGACTGGTACAGGAGGAGTGAGGACCCTGCCCGTGAGGTCTCACATTCTAGAAGGGATGGTTGAGGATACATTAGGTGAGGGTAGAGCTGGTCGTGCAGCGGTGGTTACTGCAGGTTGTAGGCTTGTCGGAAGAGGTGGGTCTTCAGGTTTCTTTTGAAGGTTTCCACGGTCAGCGAGAGTCTGATGTGTTGGGGTAGAGAGTTCCAGAGTAGGGGGGATGCACAGGAGAAATTTTGTATACGATTGTGGGAGGAGGAGATAAGAGGGGAGTAGAGAAGGAGATCTTGTGAGTATCGGAGGTTGCGTGCAGGTAAGTACGGGGAGACTAGGTCACAGATGTATGGGGGAGACAGGTTGTGGATGGCTTTGTATGCCATGGTTAGAGTTTTGAACTGGATTCTCTGGGCAATGGGGAGCCAGTGAAGAGATTGACAGAGAGGAGAGGCCGGGGAATAGCGGGGGTCAGGTGAATTAGTCGAGCAGCAGAGTATAGGATAGATTGGAGAGGCGCAAGAGTGTTGTAAGGGAGGCCACGGAGCAGGAGGTTGCAGTAGTCGAAGCAGGATATGATGAGGGCATGCACTAGTGTTTTTGCAGAGTCTTTGCTGAGGAATGCACGGATCCGGGAGATGTTTTTGAGTTGGAGTCGGCAGGAAGTGGAAAGGGCTTGGATATGTGGCTTGAAGGAGAGATCAGAGTCCAGCGTTACTCCAAGGCAGCGTGCTTGTGGGACTGGGGAGAGTGAACAGCCATTGACGTTGATGGCTAGGTCAGATGGGGGATGTGAATGAGAGGGTGGAAAGATGATGATGAACTCTGTTTTATCCATGTTGAGTTTTAGAAATCTGTCAGAGAAGAAGGATGACATGGCGGACAGACATTGTGGGATTTTGGTTAGTAGGGAGGAGATATCGGGTCCAGAGAGATAGATCTGTGTGTCATCAGCATAGAGGTGATACGGAAAACCATGAGACTCTATGAGCTGTCCCAGGCCAAAGGTGTAGATGGAGAAGAGCAGAGGTCCTAGAACTGAACCTTGGGGGACACCGACAGATAGGGGGCGAGATGAGGAGGTGGTGCGTGAGTGGGAGACGCTGAATGCCCTGTCTGTTAAGTATGAGGAGATCCAAGATAGAGCCAAGTCCGTGATGCCAAGAGATGAGAGAATCTGGAGTAAGAGGGAATGGTCCGCTGTGTCAAAGGCAGATGACAGGTCCAGAAGGAGGATGGATTAGTGTCGCTTGGATTTGGCATTTAGTAGGTCGTTGGTGACTTTGGTCAGGGCAGTTTCAGTCGAGTGATGCGGTCGGAAGCCAGATTGCAGGCGGTCGAAGAGGGAGCAGGAGGAGAGGTGGGAGGACAATTCAAGGTGGACATGTTGTTCTAGTAGTTTTGAGGCAAAGGGGAGGAGTGATATGGGGCGGTAGCTAGTCAGAGAGGAAGGGTCAAGGGAGGGCTTTTTGAGGATGGGTGTGATTGCGGCATGTTTGAAACATAAGGGGAAGACACCGGTTGTTAGTGACAGATTGAAGAGGTGGGTTAGGGTTGGGATGAAGACTGTGGTAAGGTTAGTGATGAGGTGGGATGGGATTGGGTCAAGTTCGCAGGTGGTGGTGAGGTGTGATTTGGAGAGTAAAGAGGAGACTTGACCTTCTGTAATGGTGGAGAAGTGGGGTTTGGAGGAGGAGGGTTGAATAGATATGAGGAGGGGTTGTGTGGACTTTAGGCAAAAGTTTTGTCTGATGGTGTCAATCTTCTGTTTGAAGAATGAGGCAAAGTCGTCAGCTGAGATGAGAGAAGAGGCAGGAGGCGCTGGGGGATGAAGGAGAGAGTTGAAAGTGTTAAATAGCTGTTTAGGGTTGTGAGATAGGGAGGATATGAGAGATGAGAAGTAGGTTTGTTTTGCTGTAGTGAGTGCGGACTTGAAATTAGTGAGGGATTGCTTGAATGCGATGAAGTGCTTGATGGAGTGAGACCTTTTCCATCTCCGCTCCGCAACCCTGGAGGCCCGGCGCAGTTCTTTAGTAATTTTAGTGTGCCAGGGTTGCCTGTTGAATGTGTGAGATGTGGTGTGTGTGAGAGGGGCGATCGAGTCTAGAGCTGCAGCTATTGTGGTGTTATATGAAGCAGCAGCAACGTCTGCATCGTGTAAGGAGTTTATGTTTGTAAGAGGGAGGAGGGATCAGAGAGTGAGTGTAAGTCAAGGTGTTTGAGATTTCTGCGAGGGTATGCAAGTTTGTGGAGTGAGGATTGTTGCCCCGGGGAGAGGAGAGAAGAGAATGTAAGTAGGCTGTGATCAGAGAGAGGGAGAAGTGAGTTAGAGAGGTTAGATAGGGAACAGAGGCGGGTGAAGGTGAGGTCCAGTGTGTGGCCATCTCTGTGGGTGGGTGTGGAAGACCATTGAGTGAGTCCGAAGGAGGAAGTGAGAGATAGGAACTTAGAGACAGACGAGTGGGAAGTGTTAATGGGGATGTTGAAGTCACCCATTATGATAGTGGGGATGTCAGTGGAGAGGAAGTGAAGCAGCCAGGTGGTGAAGTGGTCTAAGAAGGTGGTGGCTTGCCCTGGGGGTCGGTAAACGATGGCCAGTTGGAGGTTGGAGGGGGAATAGATACGCACACAGTGCACCTCAAAAGAGGGGAGTGTAACGGAGGGTGGCAGTGGGATTTGGGTGAAAGCGCAGTGTTCTGATAGGAGAAAGCCTATGCCTCCGCCATGTTTGCCGTTGGGGGGGTGTGTGGGAAAGGTGGAATCCGCCATATGAAAGTGCAGCAGGGGAGGCTGTGTCAGAGGGGGTGAGCCAGGTTTCAGTGATGGCGAGGAAGGAAAGTTTGTTTGTAATGAAAAGATCGTGGATGAAAGAAAGTTTGTTGCAGACAGAGCGAGCATTCCATAGAGCTCCTGCTAGAGCAACTAAGGGAGTGGGGATTGGTTGGATGGGTATGACGTTAGAAGGGTTGCGACAGTTTGTGGAAGGTCGTGGATAGGAGGAAGAAGTAACTGTGGGGATATGGTGAGGAGGCCCAAGATTTGGAGAGATATCTCCAGCAGTGAGGAGGAGCAGAGAAAGTGTTAGCAGGTGGGAGCAAGAGAGAGCATGAGGTGGCTGTCTGTGTTTGGAGATCCATGATTGAATGTTTAGGAATAATTTGGAGGAGGATGTGAGATGAATGGGGAGGATGGAGGGAGAGATGAAGAGTTTCTTACTAGGTGTAGGGATTTGAGGGGTTACTAGAAAGTGGAGGACTATAGAGGAAAAAGTGAGAGCTAACAGAAACATAGTTAAAAGAGAGTAAGTGGTCAAAGTGTTGGTTACCTGACTCCTGCCCTGACTAACTGCCTCTGAAATAACTGCCACTTATCTCCGAAGCCACTTTGCACAAGAAGACGCGTGCACACCCCAGCACAAGTGCACCCCTTACAGAGCTTCTAAATATATAGGGCACATTAAACTATCAGGTGAAGGGCATTGTGGGAGCTGCATATGGCTAAATTAGCAGCTGGTCGTCTCACCAGGAGATGGCTGGGTGATCAAACACAGAGCTAGGACTCTAGTCTCTGCAGTTTAGCACCTCTAAAAATAAGATAAGATCTATAGTGGGGAAGGGACAAACATATGTGGGTATTGAATGGAGTGGGACATATAAAGCAGAGAAGTTATGCAGAGCATGTACCAGTGAGGTGAATCAGCAAAGCAGAGCATTAGATTACAGCAGACACAGCAAGCAGAGAAGTTATGCAGAGCATGTAACAGTGAGGTGAATCAGAAAAGCAGAGCATTAGATTACAGCAGACACAGCAAGCAGAGAAGTTATGCAGAGCATGTACCAGTGAGCTGAATCAGCAAAGCAGAGCATTAGATTACAGCAGACACAGCAAGCAGAGAAGTTATGCAGAGCATGTACCAGTGAGGTTATTCCATTGCGACCTCCACCACTCTTCCAAGGGGCATTGATATTGTCTTTTTATTCCACTGCGACCTCCGCCACTCTTCCAAAGGGCATTGATATTGTCTTTTATTCCACTGTAACCTCCACCACTGTTCTAAGGGGCATTAAAACCGTCTTGTTAAGCTACTGTGACCTCCACGTCTCTTCCACAGGGCATTGTTATTGTCTTTTTATTCCACTGCAACCTCCACCACTCTGTCAAGGGGCATTAAAACCGTCTTGTTAAGCTACTGTGATGTCCACGTCTCTTCCACGGGGCATTGATATTGTCTATTTATTCCACTGTAACCTCCACCACTCTTCCAAGAGGCATTGATATTGTCTTTTTATTCCACTGTAACCTCCACCACTCTTCCAAGGGGCATTGATATTGTCTTTTTATTCCACTGCGACCTCCACCACCCTTCCAAGGTTCATTGATATTGTCTTTTTAATCCACTGCGACCTCCACCACTCTTCCAAGGGGCATTAAAACGGCCTTGTTAAGCTACTGTGACCTCCACGTCTCTTCCAAGGGGCACTAAAACCGTTTAGTTAAACCACTCGGTACTCCACAGCTCTTCCAAAGGGGCATTGATATTGTCTTTTTATTTCACTTTAGCTTCCACCACTCTTTCAAGGGGCATTGATATTGTATTTTTATTCCACTGTGACCTCCACCACTCTTCCAAGGGGCATTAAAACCGTCTTATTAAGCTACTGTGACCTCCAAGTCTCTTCCAAGGGGCATTAAAACCATCTTATTAAACCGCTCTGAGCTCCACAGCTCTTCCAAGGGGCATTTACAATGTCTTTTTATTCCATTGTAGCCTTCTGCAGACTTCCAAGTGCACTTATATTCCACGTTTCTTACACAGGGCATTGATATTGTCTTTTTATTCCACTGTAACTTCCACCACTCTTCCAAGGGGCATTGATATTGTCTTTTTAATCCACTGAAACCTCCATCACTCTTCCAAGAAGCATTGAAACCGTCTTGGTAAGCTACTGTGACCTCCACGTCTTTTCCACGGTGCATTAAAACTTTCTGGTAAAAGCACTGTGAACTCCACAGCTCTTCCAATGGGCATTGATATTATCTTTTTACTCCACTCTAACCTCCACCACTCTTCCAAGGGGCATTGATATTGTCTTTTTATTTTACTGCGACCTCCACCACTCTTCCAAGGGGCATTAATATTGTCTTTTTATTCCACTGTGACCTCCACGTCTCTTCCAAGGGGCATTGATATTGTCTTTTTATTTAATTGGAACCTCCACCACTCTTCGAAGGGGCATTGATATTGTCTTTTTATTTCACTGTAACCTCCACCATTCTTCCAAGGGACTTTGATATTGTCTTTTTATTCCACTGTAACCTTCACCACTCTTCCAAGGGGCATTGATATTGTCCTTTTATTCCACTGTAAACTCCACCACTCTTCCAAGGGGCATTGATATTGTCTTTTTAATCCACTGCGACCTCTCCCACTCCTCCAGGGGGCTTTAAAACAGTCTTTATAAGTTTCTGTGACCTCCATGTCTCTTACAAGGGGCATTAAAACCGCATGGTTAAACTACTCTTAACTCCACAGCTCTTCCAAGAGGCATTGATATTGTCTTTTTATTCAACTGTAACCTCCACCACTCTTCCAAGGGGCATTGATATTGTCTTTTTTTTCCACTGCGACCTCCACCACTCTTCTAAGGGGATTTGATAGTCTTTTTAATCCACTGCGACCTCCACCACTCTTCCAAGGGGCATTAAAACCATCTTGTTAAGCTACTGTGACCTCCACGTCCCTTCCACGGGGCATTGATATTGTCTTTTTATTCCACTGCGACCTCCACCACTCTTCCAAGGGGCATTGATATTGTCTTTTTAATCCACTGCGACCTCCACTACTCTTCCAAGGGACATTGATATTGTCTTTTTATTCCACTGCGACCTTCACACCTCTTCCAAGGAACATTGATTTTGTCTTTTTTTTCCACTGTAACCTCCACCACTCTTCTAAGGGGCATTGATATTTTCTTTTTATTCCACTGCGACCTCCACCACTATTCCAAGGTGCATCGATAATGTCTTTTTAATCCACTGCGACCTCCACCACTCTTGCAAGGGGTATTAAAACCGTCTTGTTAAGCTACTATGACCTCCACGTCTCTTCCAAGGGGCATTAAAACCATCAATTTAAACCACTCTGAACTCCACAGCTCTTGCAAGAGGCATTGATATTGTCTTTTTATTCCACTGCGACCTTCACATCTCTTTCAAGTGGAATTGACAATGTCTTTATATTCCACTGCGACCTCCACCACTCTTCTAAGGGGCATTGATATTGTCTTTTTAATCCACTGCGACCTCCACCACTCTTCCAAGGGGCATTAAAACAGTTTTGATAAGCTGCTGTGCCCTCCACGTCTCTTCCAAGGGGCATTAAAACCGTCTGGTTAAACCACTCTGAACTCCACAGCTCTTCCAAGAGGCATTGATATTGTCTCTTTATTCGACTGTAACCTCCACCACTCTTTCAAGGGGCATTAAAACCGTCTTGTTAAGCTACTGTGACCTCCACTTCTCTTAAAAGGGGCATTAAAACCGTCAATTTAAACCACTCTGAACTCCACAGCTCTTGCAAGAGGCATTGATATTCTCTTTTTATTCCACTGTAACCTCCACCACTCTTCCAAGGGTCATTGATTTTGTCTTTTTAATAAACTGCGACCTCCATCACTCTTCCAAGAAGCATTAAAACCATCTTGTTTAGCTACTGTGACCTCCACATCTATTCCACGGTGCCTTAAACACTTCTGGTTAAACCACTGTGAACACAGCTCTTCCAAGGGGCATTGATATTGTCTTTTTATTCCACTGTGACCACCACCACTCTTCCAAGGGGCATTGATATTGTCTTTTTATTTTACTGCGACCTCCACCACTCTTCCAAGGGGCATTAATATTGTCTTTTTATTCCACTGCGACCTCCACCACTTTTCCAAGGGTCATTGATATTGTCTTTTTATTCCACTGTAACCTCCACCACTCTACCAAGGGGCATTGATATTGTCTTTTTATTCCACTGCGACCTCCACCTCTCTTCCAAGGGGCATTAAATCATCTTGTTAAGCTACTGTGAACTCCAAGTCTCTTCCACGAGGCATTGATATTGTCTTTTTATTTTACTGCGACCTCCACATCTCTTCCAAGGGGAATTGATATTGTCTTTTTATTCCACTGCGACCTCCACCACTCTTCCAAGGGGCATTGATATTGTCTTTTTAATCCACTGCGACCTCCACCACTCTTCCAAGGGGCATTAAAACAGTCTTCATAAGCTACTGTGACCTCCACGTCTCTTCCAAGGGTCATTAAACCCTCTGGTTAAACCACTCTGTACTCCACAGATCTTTCAAGAGGCATTGATATTGTCTTTTTATTCGATTGTAACCTCCACCACTCTTCCAAGGGGCATTGATATTGTCTCTGTTTTCCACTGCGACCTCCACCCCTCTTCCAAGGGGCTTTGATATTGTCTTTTTTATCCACTGTGACCTCCACCACTCTACCAATGGGCATTAAAACCGTCTAGTTATGCTACTGTGACCTCCACGTCCCTTCCAAGGGGCAATAAAACCGTCTGGTTAAACCACTCTGAGCTCCACAGCTCTTCGAAGGGGCATTGACAATGTCTTTTTTTTCCAATGTAACCTTCTGCACTCTTCCAAGTGCATTGATATTGTCTTTTTATTCCTCTGCGATGTCCACGACTCTTCCAAGGGGCATTAAAACCGTCTTACACAGGGAATTGATATTGTCTTTTTATTCCACTGTAACCTCACCACTCTTCCAAGCGGCATTGATATTGTCTTTTTATTCCACTGTAACCTCCACCAATCTTCCAAGGGGCATTGATATTGTCTCTTTATTCCACTGCGACCTCCACCATTCTTCTAAGGGGCATTGATATTGTCTTTTAAATCCACAACGATCTCCACCACTCTTCCAATTGGCATTAAAACAGTCTGGTTAAACACTATGAACTCCACAGCTCTTCCAAGGGGTATTGATATTGTCTTTTTAAAGCACTGCGACCTCCACCACTCTTCCAAGGGGCATTAAAACCATCTGCTTAAACCACTCTGAACTACATAGCTCTTTCAAGAGGCATTGATATTGTCTTTTTATTTCACTGTAACCTCCACCACTCTTTCAAGGGGCATTGATATTGTCTTTTTATTCCACTGCGACCTCCAACACTCTTCCAAGGGGCATTAAAACTGTCTTGTTAAGCTATTGTGGCCTCCATGTCTCTTCCTCGGAGCATTGATATTGTCGATTTAATCCACTGTGACCTCCACCACTTTTCCAAGGGGCATTAAAACCGTCTTGCTAATCTATTGTGACCTCCACGTCTCTTCCAAGGGGCAATAAAACCATCTGGTTAAACCACTCTGAACTCCACAGCTCTTCCAAGGGGCATTGGTATTGTCTTTTTATTCCACTCTAACCTCCACCACTCTTCCAAGGGGCATTGACATTGTCTTTTTATTCCACTCTAACCTCCACCACTCTTCCAAGGGGCATTGATATTGTCATTTTAATGCTCTGCGACCTCCACCACTTTTCCAAGGGGCATTAAAAACGTCTTTTTAAGCTACTGTGACCTCCATGTCACTTCCAATGGGCATGAAAAAGATCTGGTTAAACCACTCTGAACTCCACAGCTCTTCCAAGGGGCATTAGTATTGTCTTTTTATTCCACTCTAACCTCCACCACTCTTCCAAGGGGCATTGACATTGTCTTTTTATTCCACTGCGACCTCCACCATTCTTCCAAGTGGCATTAAAACTGTCTTGTTAAGCTACAGTGACCTCCACGTCTCTTCCACGGGGCATTGATATTGTTTTTTAAATCCAATGCGACCTCCACCACTCTTCCAAAGGGCATTAAAACCGTCTTGTTAACCTACTTTGACATCCACGTCAATTCCACAGGGCATTGATTGTCTTTTTATTAAACTGCGACCTCCACCACTCTACCAAGGGGCATTGATATTGTCTTTTTATTCCACTGTAACCTTCACCACTCTTCCAAGGGGCATTGATTTTGTCTTTTTATTCCACTGCGACCTACACCACTCTTCCAAGGGGCATTGATATTGTCTTTTTAATTAACTGTGACCTCCACCACTCTTCCAAGGGGCATTAAAACAATCTTTTTAAACCACTCTGAACTCCACAGCTCTTCCAAGGGGCATTGATATTGTCTTTTTTTCCCACTGTAACCTCCACCACTCTTCCAAGGGGCATTGATTTTGTCTTTTTATTCCACTGCGACCTTAACCACTCTTCCAATGTGCATTGATATTGTCTTTTTAATCCACTGCGACCTCCACCACTCTTCCAAGGGGCATTTAAACCGTATTGTTAAGCGAATGTGACCTCCACGCCTCTTCCAAGGTGCATTAAAACCGTCAATTTAAACCACTCTGAACTCCACAGCTCTTGCAAGAGGCATTGATATTGTCTTTTTACTCCACTGTAACCTGCAGCACTCTTTCAAGGGGCATTGATATTGTCTTTTTATTCCACTGTAACCTCCACCATTCTTCCAAGGGACATTGATATTGTCTTTTTATTCCACTGTAACCTCCACCACTCTTCCTAGGGGCATTGATATTGTCTTTTTATTCCACTGTAACCTCCACCACTCTTCCAAGGGGCATTGATATTGTCTTTTTAATCCACTGCGACCTCTGCCACTCCTCCAGGGGGCTTTAAAACAGACTTGATAAACTTCTGTGACCTCCATGTCTCTTTTAAGAGGCATTAAAACCGCATGGTTAAACCACTCTGAACTCCACAGCTCTTCCAAGAGGCATTGATATTGTCTTTTTATTCAACTGTAACCTCCACCATACTTACAGTGGGCATTGATATTGTTTTTTTTCCACTGCGACCTCCACCACTGTTCGAAGGGAATTTGATAGTCGTTTTAATCCACTGCGACCTCCACCTCTCTTCCAAGGGGCATTAAAACAATCTTGTTAAGCTACTGTGACCTCAAAGTCTCTTCCACGAGGCATTGACATTGTCATTTTATTCCACTGCGACCTCCACATCTCTTCCAAGTGGAATTGATATTGTCTTTTTTTTCCACTGCGACCTCCACCACTCTTCTAAGGGGCATTGATATTGTCTTTTTAATCCACTGCGACCTCCACCTTCCAAGGGGTCATTAAAACAGTTTTGTTAAGCTACTGTGACCTCCTCCTCTCTTTCAAGGGGCATTAAAACCGTCTGGTTAAACAACTCTGAACTCCACAGCTCTTCCAAGAGGCATTGATATTGTCTTTTTATTCCACTGTAACCTCCACCACTCTTCCAAGGGGCATTGATTTTGTCTTTTTAATCCACTGCGACCTCCATCACTCTTCCAAGAAGCATAAAAACCGTCTTGTTTAGCTACTGTGACCTCCACGTCTATTCCACGGTGCCTTGAAACCTTCTGGTTAAACCACTGTGAACTCCACAGCTCTTCCAAGGGGCTTTGATATTGTCTTTTTATTCCACTGTAACCTCCACCACTCTTCCAAGGGGCATTGATATTGTCTTTTTATTTTACTGCGACCTCCACCACTCTTCCAAGGGGCACTAATATTGTCTTTTTATTCCACTGCGACCTCCACCACTCTTCCAAGGGTCATTGATATTGTCTTTTTATTCCACTGCGACCTCCACCACTCTTCCAAGGGTCATTGATATTGTCTTTTTATTCCACTGTAACCTCCACCACTCTTCCAAGGGGCATTGATATTGTCTTTTTATTCCACTGCGACCTCCACCTCTCTTCCAAGGGGAATTAAAACCATCTTGTTAAGCTACTGTGACCTCCAAGTCTCTTCCACGAGGCATTGATATTGTCTTTTTATTCCACTGCGACCTCCACATCTTTTCCAAGGGGAATTGATATTGTCTTTTTATTCCACTGCGACCTCCACCACTCTTCTAAGGGGCATTGATATTGTCTTTTTAATCCACTGCGACCTCCACCACTCTTCCAATGGGCATTAAAACAGTCTTGATAAGCTACTGTGACCTCCACGTCTCTTCCAAGAGGCATTAAACCTTCTGGTTAAACCCCTCTGTACTCCACAGCTCTTCCAAGAGGCATTGATATTGTCTTTTTATTCGACTGTAACCTCCACCACTCTTCCAAGGGGAATTGATATTGTCTTTTTATTCCACTGCGACCTCCACCACTCTTCCAAGGGGCATTAAAACCGTCTTGCTAAGCTACTGTGACCTCCATGTCTCTTCCACAGGGCATTGATATTGTCTTTTTATTCCACTGGAACCTCCAACACTCTTCCAAGTTGCATTGATATTGTCTTTTTATTCCACTGAGACTTCAACCACTCCTTCAAGGAAAATTGACATTGTCTTTTTAATCCACTTCGACCTCCACCACTCTTCCAAGGGGCATTAAAACAGTCTTAAAAATCTACTGTGACCTCCAAGTCTCTTCCAAGGGGCATTAAAACTGTCAATTTAAACCACTCTCAACTCCACAGCTCTTGCAAGGGGCTTTGATATTGTTTTTTATTCTACTGTAACCTCCAGCACACTTCCAAGGGGCATTGATATTGTCTTTTTATTCCACTGCGACTTTCACCTCTCTTGCAAGGGACATTAAAACCACCTTGTTAAGCTACTGTGACATCCACGTCTCTTTCACGGGGCATTGATATTGTCTTTTTAATCCACTTCGACGTCCTCCACTTTTCCAAGGGGCATTAAAAACGTCTTTTTAAGCTACTGTGACCTCCACGTCACTTCCAATTGGCATTAAAACCACCTGGTTTAACTCCTCTGAACTCCACTGCTCTTCCAAGGGGAATTGATATTGTCTTTTTATTCCACTGCGACCTCCACCACTCTTCTAAGGGGCATTGATATTGTCTTTTTAATCCACTGCGACCTCCACCACTCTTCCAATGGGCATTAAAACAGTCTTGATAAGCTACTGTGACCTCCACGTCTCTTCCAAGGGGCATTAAACCTTCTGGTTAAACCCCTCTGTACTCCACAGCTCTTCCGAGAGGCATTGATATTGTCTTTTTATTCGACTGTAACCTCCACCACTCTTCCAAGGGGAATTGATATTGTCTTTTTATTCCACTGCGACCTCCACCACTATTCCAAGGGGCATTAAAACCGTCTTGCTAAGCTACTGTGACCTCCATGTCTCTTCCACAGGGCATTGATATTGTCTTTTTATTCCACTGGAACCTCCAACACTCTTCCAAGGTGCATTGATATTGTCTTTTTATTCCACTGAGACTTCAACCACTCCTTCAAGGAAAATTGACATTGTCTTTTTAATCCACTTCGACCTCCACCACTCTTCCAAGGGGCATTAAAACAGTCTTATTAATCTACTGTGACCTCCAAGTCTCTTCCAAGGGGCATTAAAACTGTCAATTTAAACCACTCTCAACTCCACAGCTCTTGCAAGGGGCTTTGATATTGTTTTTTATTCTACTGTAACCTCCAGCACTCTTCTAAGGGGCATTGATATTGTCTTTTTATTCCACTGCGACTTTCACCTCTCTTGCAAGGGACATTAAAACCACCTTGTTAAGCTACTGTGACATCCACGTCTCTTTCACGGGGCATTGATATTGTCTTTTTAATCCACTGCGACGTCCTCCACTTTTCCAAGGGGCATTAAAAACGTCTTTTTAAGCTACTGTGACCTCCACGTCACTTCCAATTGGCATTAAAACTGCCTGGTTTAACTCCTCTGAACTCCACTGCTCTTCCAAGGGGCATTGATATTGTTTTTTTATTCCACTGCGACCTCCAATACTCTTCCAAGGGGCATTGATATTGTCTTTTTATTCCACTGCGACCTCCACCACTCTTATAATGGGCATTTATATTGTCTTTTTAATCAACTGCGACCTCCACTACTTGTCCAAGGGCCATTGAAACTGTGTTGTTAAGCTACTTTGACCTCCACGTCAATTCCACGGGGCATGAAAACCGTCAATTTAAACCACTCTGAACTCCACAGCTCTCGCAAGGGGCATTGATATTCTCTTTTTATTCCAATGTAACCTCCAGCACTCTTCCAAGGGGCATTGATATTGTCTTTTTATTCCACTGCTACTTCCACCTCTCTTCCAAGGTGCATTAAAACCGTCAATTTAAACCACTTTGACCTCCACAGCTCTTGCAAGAGGCATTGATATTGTCTTTCTATTCCACTGTAACCTACAGCACTCTTTCAAGGGGCATTGATATTGTCTTTTTATTCCACTACGACTTCCACCACTCTCACAAGGTGCATTAAAAACAACTTGTTTAGCAACTGTAAAGTCCATGTCTATTCCACGGGGCATTGATATTGTCTTTTTATTCCACTGTATCCTCCACCACTCTTCCAAGGGGTATTGATATTGTCTTTTTATTCCACTGCGACTTACACCTCTCTTCTAAGGGGCATTGATATTATCTTTTTAATCCACTGCGACCTCCACCACTCTTCCAATAGGCATAAAAACAGTATTGTTAAGCTACTGTGACCTCCACATCTCTTCCAAGGGGCATTAAAACCATATTGTTAAGCTACTGTGACCTCCACGTCTCTCCCACGGGGCATTGATATTGTCTTTTTATTCCACTGCAACCTCCACCACTCTTACATGTGGCATTAAAACCATCTTGTTAAGCAACTGTGACCTCCATGTCTCTTCCAAGGGGCATTAAAACCGTATGGTTAAACCAATCTGAACTCCACAGATCTTCCAAGGGGCATTGATATTGTCTTTTTATTCCACGGTATCCTCCACCACTCTTCCAAGGGGCATTAAAACAGTCTTGTTAAGCTACTGTGACCTCCATGTCTCTTCCACAGGGTATTGATATTGTCTTTTTATTCCACTGGAACCTCCAACACTCTTCCAAGGGGCATTGATATTGTCTTTTTATTCCACTGAGACTTCCACCACTCCTTCAAGAAGCATTGACATTGTCTTTTTAATCCACTTCGACCTCCACCACTATTCCAAGGGGCATTAAAACAGTCTTGTTAATCCACTGTGACCTCCACGTTTCATCCAAGGGGCATTAAAACCGTCAATTTAAACCACTCTCAAATCCACAGCTCATGCAAGCGGCTTTGATATTGTTTTTTATGCCACTGTAACCTCCAGCACTCTTCCAAGGGGCATTGATATTTTCTTTTTATTCCACTGCGACTTTCACCTCTCTTCGAAGGGACATTAAAATTGACTTGTTAAGCTACTGTGACATCCACGTCTCTTTCACGGGGCATTGATATTGTCTTTTTATTCCACTGTAAACTCCACCACTCTTCCAAGGTGCATTGATATTGTCTTTTTATTCCCCTGCCACCTCCACCACTCTTCCAAGGGGCATTGATCTTGTCTATTTAATCGACTGCGACCTCCACCACTTTTCCAAGGGGCATTAAAAACGTCTTTTTAAGCTACTGTGACCTCCACGTCACTTCCAATGGGCATTAAAGCTGTCTGGTTTAACTACTCTAATCTCCACTACTCTTCCAAGGGGCATTGATATTGTCTTTTCAATCCACTGTTACCTCCACCACTCTTCCAAGGGGCATTGATATTGTCTTTTTATTCCACTGCGACCTCCACCACTCTTCTGAGGGGCATTTATATTGTCTTTTTAATCAACTGCGACCTCCACCACTCTTCCAAGGGCCATTAAAACCGTGTTGTTAAGCTACTTTGACCTCCATGTCAATTCCACAGGGCATTGATATTGCCTTTTTATTCCACTGCAACCTCCACCACTCTTCCAAGGGGCATTGATATTGTCTTTTTAATCAACTGTGACCTTTCCACTCTTCCAAAGGGCATTAAAACTGTCTTGTTAAGCTACTGTGACCTCCACATCTCTTCCACGGGGCATTGATATTGTCTTTTTTTTCCAATCTAACCTCCACCACTCTGCCAAGGGGCATTGATATTGTCTTTTTATTCCACTGCGATCTCAACCACTCTTCTAAGGGGCATTGATGTTGTCTTTTTAATCCACTGCGACCTCCACCACTTTTCCATGTGGCATTAAAACCGTCTTATTAAGCTACTGTGATCTCCACTTTTCTTCCAAGGGGCATTAAAGCCGTCAATTTAAACCACTCTGAACTCCACAGCTCTTGCAAGAGGCATTTATATTGTCTTTTTATTCCATTCTAATCTCCAGCACTCTTCCACGGGGCATTGATATTGTCTTTTTATTCCACTGTGACCTCTACATCTCTTCCAAGGGGAATTGATATTGTCTTTTTATTCCACTGTCACCTCCACCACTCTTCAAAGGTGCATCGATATTGTCTTTTTAATCCACTTCGACCTCCACCACTCTTCCAAGGGGCATTAAAACAGTCTTGATAAGCTACTGTGACCTCCACGTCTCTTCCAAGTGGCATTAAACCGTTTGGTTAAACCACTCTGTACACCACAGCTCATCAAAGGGGCATTGATATTGTCTTTTTATTCCACTGCGACTACCACCTCTCTTCTAAGGGGCATTGATATTGTATTTTTAATCCACTGTAACCTCCATCACTTTTCCTATGGGAATTGATATTGTCTTTTTATTATTATTATTATTATTTATTATTATAGGGCCATTTAGTCCATGGCGCTTTACATGTGATAGGGATATACATAACAAAAGCATTTACATAATCTTAACAAAATGAGTCAGCGACTGGTACAGTAGGAGCGAGGAAACTGCCCGCGAGGGCTCACATTCTAGAAGGGATGGGTGAGGATTAGTGTTGAGCGAGCACTAAAATGCTCGAAGCTCGGGCCGAGCTCTCCGTGATACTCGGGTGCTCGACCCGAGCAACGAGCCCAATGTTAGTCTATGGGAGACTCGAGCATTTTTGCGGTGGCACCCCCGGCAGTCTTTTAAAAGCCTAACAAGTGCCCAAAACGATAGTGACAGTGCTCAAATGACATGGGGACAGCATGGGGATCACCCCAGGAAGCATTTCTGACCCCCAGGTTACTGCTGTCAACAACGTGGTCAGAGGTATTAAGCCACTTTTACAGGCTCACAATAAAACGTTCAAAAACGAAAGTGAAACTTTTTCCCTGTGAAATATGTTAAGGAACATCCTTTCCAGGGTAAAGACTTGTGTATAAGTTAAAATAAATGACCAAAAACAAAAATACTCCTCCACACCTTCGGCTATGTTCACAAGTATCATTTTTTATGCGTTTTTGCACTTTTGTATTGCTTTCAACTATGACAAATGCATTCACCGTGAAATGTCATTTTAACATTTTACAACCTTATCTGGCCATGTGCTGTGTGACACATGCATAAAGTGCTGAAAAGACAAGGGAACAGCATGGGGAAGACCCCTGGAAGCATCTCTGACTCCCAGGTCACTGTCTAAAAGTGTGCCCATCATAAGTGATCCTTACCGCATCAGAAGATGCAGACTTGCAACTATCCCCATGCAAGTTCTAGTCCCAGGGCAGTGTTCAATTGTACCTCCCCCATTCCTTGCAATACAAGCTCAAGTATGCAGCCTGCCACCCACCCACCCCCAGGCTGCAATACCATACTGCTTGCTTGCTTGAACTTGAAATTGGGCCTTTTAGGCATGTGGAGGTGGAATCTGGCCACCACGTCATGGCTGTGTTGGCGGCTTGGAATCCATACTCAGTCCCCAGCCGCTCGGCGGCCGGGTGTCCATACTCGGTCCCCAGCCGCCCCGCGGCCGGGTGTCCACACACGGTCCCCAACCGCCCCTATTTCTCCTTGGAACATCCCCCCACACACTTTTCTTAGCCCGGCCTGCTTTTGGCAGCATTGGACGAGCCCACCAGAGAACCAGACTCCTACGGTGGGCCCTGACTCCATCGGTGGAGTTGAGAGTGCCAAGGTGAGGAGCATGATGATGATGACAGATGTTAGCATCTGCTATGTTTTCTTTTAATGTAAGTGTAAGTGTGCAGCCTGCCACCCACCCACCCCCAG
Source organism: Phyllobates terribilis (assembly GCF_046119375.1). Lineage (NCBI taxonomy): Eukaryota > Metazoa > Chordata > Amphibia > Anura > Dendrobatidae > Phyllobates > Phyllobates terribilis. The sequence continues at coordinate 4,178,392 of NW_027362788.1, read as the reverse complement.
ACTGCAATTCCATACTGCTCGCTTGCACTTGAAATGGGGCCTTTTAGTTTGGAGGAGGCCAAAGCTGGCCACTACCTCATGGCTGCTTCGGCAGCGAGGTATCCATACTCAGTCCCCAGCCGCCCATATTTGTCTTGGTGTGCCTTATACATAAGATTAAGCGCGTATACCAAAACATTACCTGTGCCCTCCCCAGTGCATTTAGTTGGAAGGAGAGCCTATTCCGCTGTAGTGTGTGCATGCCAAACCCCTGTTCATGGTACATGCGAAGATGCCTCCCACCTTGCACCTGTCTTTGCAGACTTGCAACTATCCCCATTCAAGTCCTTGTCCCAGGGCAGTGTTCAATTGTACCTCTCCCATTCCTTGCAATTCAAGCGCAAGTATGCAGCCTGCCACCCACCCACCCCCAGGCTGCAATACCATACTGCTTGCTTGCACTTTAAATTGGGCCTTTTAGGCATGTGGAGGCGGAATCTGGCCACCACTCCATGGCTGTGTCGGCAGCCTGGTATCCATACTCAGTCCCCAGCCGCCTAGTGGCCGGGTGTCCCCGCTTGCTCCTTAGCCTACAGGGGGTGGCCGGGTGTCCATACTCGGTCCCCAGCCACCCCTATTTGTCCCGGTAACCTTTCCCACACTTTTCTTAGCCTGGCCTGCTTTAGGGCAGCATTGGCCGAGCCCACCGGACTATCAGACTCATCAGGTGGGCCCTGGCTTCTCCATCAGGGGAGTTGAGAGTGCCAAGGTGAGGAGCATGATGAGGATGATAGAAGTTAGCATCTGCTTTGTTTTGTTGTAATGCAAGCGCATGTATGTAGTAGCGGCTAGGCCTGAGGTGGTCAGCGTTTTGGCGCATATCCTACCTCCTCCGAGGATTGCTGGATGTTTTCCTGCTACTATCCAAGTTCTATGACTCCCGTTAAAACAAAGCTTCAGATGATAAATGATGGATGAGGTAGTGGCAAAGGAGAAAGAGCAGGAGGTACAGGGACCATTCACATCAATATCAGGCCAGTCAACCAGATATGTCTTGTAGGATATGTTTCTGTAACAAAAGGAGCGGTTCGGCTACACAGTTATAGGGCATACAGTGAGTGCAATGCCTACCAAAAATTTCGAGCCACTCCAATGCCCCTTGGAAATGACATGGAGGTCAGAGGGCGTTAACTAAACCTTTTTTCCATTTATAGCAACTGGGTCTCCCGTGCGCTGTTGGCCTAAGCAGTGAATGGAAGGCTTTCCAAAAATTATGAGGAACTGCAATGCTCCTTATAAGAGCCATGTGTGGCACCCCAGGGGCCTGGTCACCACAGTAATAGAGATATTACGTCGGAGAGCAAGTGGGAGGTTTCCTGGTCAGGATCCCTTAAACATGCAACATCCTCCTGCCCCAATCCTGGGAGGGGAGACTTCTGCCCTTATAAACTGGATCTGGGGCGGGGTTGAGTGAGTCAGAGAACAGTCAGAGTCAGAGTGAGAGCAAGGGAAAGTAACAGCAAGGAGCTCTGTAGGAGCTAGGAGCTAAAGACCAGGGGCTGGAAGCTGAGCAGAGCTCGCCCTGGCAGAAGACAATAGGAACCGAACTCAGGAGTCCGAAGCTGTGAGGACTTATATATCCAGCAGCAGAAACCAGCCGGCAGGGGATTTCAGGTCCTCTGGCCATAGAAGCCCAGAGGCTCAGTCACAAGCAAGGGACCAGCACCGCCGTCGTGGAGCGGAGGCTAACAGAAGGCCCCAAGTCACCAGCCATATGAGTGAGCAATACACGGTACACTCAGGGACGTGGGCTACTTCTACCCGCTTACAGCAAGGCAGCCAGGAAGAGTGCAGACAGACGGGGAGGCCTACAACTCCACCTGGCCAGGGGAACTCCTGCTTGCTCACAGACTGACCAGGCCTCTTATGCTAGCCAGTACTCCCAGGAGGGTCTACCTTATAATCATCAGTAAAGACCCTGAACTGCACTGCAAAGACTCTGAGTCACTCCTGCTGCGCTCGTGCACCATCACCCCCATCATCCACACTCACTGCCCTAAGGCTATACTCCTCCCGAGGGGAGTTATCCCATACTATGCTGCGCACACAACACCAGCCTCAGCGGTCTGCCTCGCAGCGGTGGTACTCCCTGACCGCAAACCACGGGTGGCGCAGTCGGACAATTAAACTCAAAACCTAAGAAAGACTGCCACTGGTTTGACCAGCCTGAGCCAGGGGACCGGGTCACCGCCACGGAGACTACAGACCCCAGAGACCCGGCACCGGGTATCCCACACACGTGTACACACGGCCCAGGGGGCGCGTCACATGCAGTACAGCATATTACAAACATAAGTCCCATTATTGGGGAGTGGGTGTTCCATGGTATTTGCTTATGCTTTCCAAGCAAAAGCTGCCAAAAATTAGGACGGAGCAACTTGCAATGCCCCTTACAAGAGCCATGCAGTACAGCATATTACAAACATAAGTCCCATTATTGGGGAGTGGGTGTCCCATAGTATTTGCTTATGCTTTTCCAGCAAAAGCTGCCAAAAATTAGGACGGAGCAACTTGCAATGCCCCTTACAAGAGCCATGCAATACAGCATATTACAAACATAAGTCCCATTATTGGGGAGTGGGTGTCCCATAGTATTTGCTTATGCTTTCCAAGCAAAAGCTGCCAAAATTAGGACGTAGCAACTTGCAATGCCCTTTAAAAGAGCCATGCAGTACAGCATATTACAAACATAAGTCCCAATTTTGGGGAGTGGGTGTCCCATAGTATTTGCTTAAGCTTTCCCAGCAAAAGCTGCCAATAATTAGGATGGAGCAACTTGCAATGCCCCTTACAAGAGCCATACAGTACAGCATATTACAAACATAAGTCCCATTATTGGGGAGTGGGTGTCCCATAGTATTTGCTTATGCTTTCCCAGCAAAAGCTGCCAAAAATTAGGACGGAGCAACTTGCAATGCCCCTTACAAGAGCCATGCAGTACAGCATAATACAAACATAAGTCCCATTATTGGGGAGTGGGTGTCCCATAGTATTTGCTTATGCTTTCCCAGCAAAAGCTGCCAAAAATTAGGACGTAGCAACTTGCAATGCCCCTTACAAGAGCCATGCAGTACAGCAAATTGCACACATAAGTCCAATTATTGGGGAGTGGGTGTCCCATAGTATTTGCTTATGCTTTCCCAGCAAAAGCTGCCAAAAATTAGGACGGAGCAACTTGCAATGCCCCTTACAAGAGCCATGCAGTACAGCATATTACAAACATAAGTCCCATTATTGGGGAGTGGGTGTCCCATAGTATTTGCTTATGCTTTCCCAGCAAAAACTGCCAAAAATTAGGATGGAGCAACTTGCAATGCCCCTTACAAGAGCCATGCAGTACAGCATATTACAAACATAAGTCCCATTATTGGGGAGTGGGTGTCCCATAGTATTTGCTTATGCTTTCCCAGCAAAAGCTGCCAAAAATTAGGACTGAGCAACTTGCAATGCCCCTTACAAGAGCCATGCAGTACAGCATAATACAAACATAAGTCCAATTAATGGGGAGTGGGTGTCCCATAGTATTTGCTTATGCTTTCCCAGCAAAAGCTGCCAAAAATTAGGACGGAGCAACTTGCAATGCCCCTTACAAGAGCCATGCAGTACAGCAAATTACACACATAAGTCCAATTATTGGGGAGTGGGTGTCCCATAGTATTTGCTTAAGCTTTCCCAGCAAAAGCTGCCAAAAATTAGGACGGAGCAACTTGCAATGCCCCTTACAAGAGCCATGCAGTACAGCATATTACAAACATAAGTCCCATTATTGGGGAGTGGGTTTCCCATAGTATTTGCTTATGCTTTCCCAGCAAAAGCTGCCAAAAATTAGGACGGAGCAACTTGCAATGCCCCTTACAAGAGCCATGCAGTGCAGCATATTACAAACATAAGTCCCATTATTGGGGAGTGGGTGTCCCATAGTATTTGCTTATGCTTTCCCAGCAAAAGCTGCCAAAAAGTAGGACGGAGCAACTTGCAATGCCCCTTACAAGAGCCATGCAGTACAGCATATTACAAACATAAGTCCCATTATTGGGGAGTGGGTGTCCCATAGTATTTGCTTATGCTTTCCAAGCAAAAGCTGCCAAAATTAGGACGTAGCAACTTGCAATGCCCCTTACAAGAGCCATGCAGTACAGCATATTACAAACATAAGTCCCATTTTTGGGGAGTGGGTGTCCCATAGTATTTGCTTAAGCTTTCCCAGCAAAAGCTGCCAATAATTAGGATGGAGCAACTTGCAATGCCCCTTACAAGAGCCATGCAGTACAGCATATTACAAACATAAGTCCCATTATTGGGGAGTGGGTGTCCCATAGTATTTGCTTATGCTTTCCCAGCAAAAGCTGCCAAAAATTAGGACGGAGCAACTTGTAATGCCCCTTACAAGAGCCATGCAGTACAGCATAATACAAACATAAGTCCCATTATTGGGGAGTGGGTGTCCCATAGTATTTGCTTATGCTTTCCCAGCAAAAGCTGCCAAAAATTAGGACGTAGCAACTTGCAATGCCCCTTACAAGAGCCATGCAGTACAGCAAATTGCACACATAAGTCCAATTATTGGGGAGTGGGTGTCCCATAGTATTTGCTTATGCTTTCCCAGCAAAAGCTGCCAAAAATTAGGACGGAGCAACTTGCAATGCCCCTTACAAGACCCATGCAGTACAGCATATTACAAACATAAGTCCCATTATTGGGGAGTGGGTGTCCCATAGTATTTGCTTATGCTTTCCCAGCAAAAACTGCCAAAAATTAGGATGGAGCAACTTGCAATGCCCCTTACAAGAGCCATGCAGTACAGCATATTACAAACATAAGTCCCATTATTGGGGAGTGGGTGTCCCATAGTATTTGCTTATGCTTTCCCAGCAAAAGCTGCCAAAAATTAGGACTGAGCAACTTGCAATGCCCCTTACAAGAGCCATGCAGTACAGCATAATACAAACATAAGTCCAATTAATGGGGAGTGGGTGTCCCATAGTATTTGCTTATGCTTTCCCAGCAAAAGCTGCCAAAAATTAGGACGGAGCAACTTGCAATGCCCCTTACAAGAGCCATGCAGTACAGCAAATTACACACATAAGTCCAATTATTGGGGAGTGGGTGTCCCATAGTATTTGCTTAAGCTTTCCCAGCAAAAGCTGCCAAAAATTAGGACGGAGCAACTTGCAATGCCCCTTACAAGAGCCATGCAGTACAGCATATTACAAACATAAGTCCCATTATTGGGGAGTGGGTGTCCCATAGTATTTGCTTATGCTTTCCCAGCAAAAGCTGCCAAAAATTAGGACGGAGCAACTTGCAATGCCCCTTACAAGAGCCATGCAGTACAGCATATTACAAACATAAGTCCCATTATTGGGGAGTGGGTGTCCCATAGTATTTGCTTATGCTTTCCCAGCAAAAGCTGCCAAAAAGTAGGACGGAGCAACTTGCAATGCCCCTTACAAGAGCCATGCAGTACAGCATATTACAAACATAAGTCCCATTATTGGGGAGTGGGTGTCCCATAGTATTTGCTTATGCTTTCCAAGCAAAAGCTGCCAAAATTAGGACGTAGCAACTTGCAATGCCCCTTACAAGAGCCATGCAGTACAGCATATTACAAACATAAGTCCCATTTTTGGGGAGTGGGTGTCCCATAGTATTTGCTTAAGCTTTCCCAGCAAAAGCTGCCTATAATTAGGATGGAGCAACTTGCAATGCCCCTTACAAGAGCCATGCAGTACAGCATATTACAAACATAAGTCCCATTATTGGGGAGTGGGTGTCCCATAGTATTTGCTTATGCTTTCCCAGCAAAAGCTGCTAAAAATTAGGATGGAGCAACTTGCAATGCCCCTTACAAGAGCCATGCAGTACAGCATAATACAAACATAAGTCCCATTATTGGGGAGTGGGTGTCCCATAGTATTTGCTTATGCTTTCCCAGCAAAAGCTGCCAAAAATTAGGACGTAGCAACTTGCAATGCCCCTTACAAGAGCCATGCAGTACAGCAAATTGCACACATAAGTCCAATTATTGGGGAGTGGGTGTCCTATAGTATTTGCTTATGCTTTCCCAGCAAAAGCTGCCAAAAATTAGGACGGAGCAACTTGCAATGCCCCTTACAAGAGCCATGCAGTACAGCATAATACAAACATAAGTCCCATTATTGGGGAGTGGGTGTCCCATAGTATTTGCTTATGCTTTCCCAGCAAAAGCTGCCAAAAATTAGGACGGAGCAACTTGCAATGCCCCTTACAAGAGCCATGCAGTACAGCATATTACAAACATAAGTCCCATTATTGGGGAGTGGGTGTCCCATAGTGTTTGCTTATGCTTTCCCAGCAAAAGCTGCCAAAAATTAGGACGGAGCAACTTGCAATGCCCCTTACAAGAGCCATGCAGTACAGCATATTACAAACATAAGTCCCATTATTGGGGAGTGGGTGTCCCATGGTATTTGCTTGTGCTTTCCAAGCAAAAGCTGCCAAAAATTAGGACGGAGCAACTTGCAATGCCCCTTACAAGAGCCATGCAGTACAGCAAATTACACACATAAGTCCAATTATTGGGGAGTGGGTGTCCCATAGTATTTGCTTATGCTTTCCCAGCAAAAGCTGCCAAAAATTAGGACGGAGCAACTTGCAATGCCCCTTACAAGAGCCGTGCAGTACAGCATATTACAAACATAAGTCCCATTATTGGGGAGTGGGTGTCCCATAGTATTTGCTTATGCTTTCCCAGCAAAAGCTGCCAAAAATTAGGACGGAGCAACTTGCAATGCCCCTTACAAGAGATATGCAGTACAGCATATTACAAACATAAGTCCCATTATTGGGGAGTGGATGTCCCATAGTATTTGCTTATGCTTTCCCAGCAAAAGCTGCCAAAAAGTAGGACGGAGCAACTTGCAATGCCCCTTACAAGAGCCATGCAGTACAGCATATTACAAACATAAGTCCCATTATTGGGGAGTGGGTGTCCCATAGTATTTGCTTATGCTTTCCAAGCAAAAGCTGCCAAAATTAGGACGTAGCAACTTGCAATGCCCCTTACAAGAGCCATGCAGTACAGCATATTACAAACATAAGTCCCATTTTTGGGGAGTGGGTGTCCCATAGTATTTGCTTAAGCTTTCCCAGCAAAAGCTGCCAATAATTAGGATGGAGCAACTTGCAATGCCCCTTACAAGAGCCATGTGTAGCACCCTGAGGATCCGGCTGCTACAGGAGTATTGCACCTCAGCCAGAGGTGTGATATTCCACTCCCGGGTAAGGATGGAGTGTGGGACTGAGCTCAGATAGACTGCATGCACTACATACATCCCATTTCCGAGGGGCAGGCCGACGGTACTCCCACTTAGAAATGTGCAGGTACGACCGTGTCTGTCCCTGGCTGGAGTGGGAGGGGGTTGGTACATCCCAGTAGTGTAGGGGCAGATAGGGGGTGCAGTCTGGGTAGTGATAGGAGCTCATTGGGTGCTGGTCACCTGAGCTCACACATAGAGGGTTATATAAGGAGGGCACCAACAAAGATCAGGGTCAGTTGTAGAGGAGCCTGTCAGGTACAGAGAACAAGTCGGCAGAGAGGAGGAGCTGAAGGAAAGAGCAGCCCTGGAGAGAGAGAGAGAGGAGCAGAGAAGGAGTACCCAGAGGGGGAAAGCAGAAGGGACCCAAGAACCCAAATTAGAACATCGGGTGAGGAGTCAGCAAGAGGGTACCGGAACCCAAGCTGGTGGGGGCAAAAACATCCCCAGCCAGAGACCGGAGGCCGTGGGCAGCATCTGCCACGGCCACCCACCACATCCACCCCGAAGGCACACCACGTGAAGGGTCAGGGAACCCAAGGCCAAGGGTCGCCCAACAGAAGGCCCGAGGGAGCTGGACCTAGGTGGATCACTGGTGGGGACGGCTGAAGAAAGGACAGAGGGAGAGCTCAGGGCCACGCTCTGGACTTGTTTGGGGGTTGGCCGGATCCAGGACCTGGTGGACGCAGCACGGCTCGGGTGGTCACTGGAAGCTGGAGTGACCGGGAACATCAGCAGTGAGTAAACTCCCTAAACTGCACAACCCGACTCTGTCTTTAATTGCTGTCTGCGTTGCACCACCACAACCCCCATCCTCTACACCTGTCCCCCTGAGGCTATACCCCTCCCGTTGGGGGTTATCCTACCAAGCTGCACCACATCATCAGCCTCAGCGGACCCTGCTGCAGCAGCGGCCACAGTGACCGCACACAACGGGTGGCGTAGTCGACACAAAAGAACTCTTAATAACATCTGTAGGACTGCCACATAACACTGAGCTTGACGCCCTGGGCACGGACCGGGTCACAGCCACTCGGAGACTACAACCCCCATCTGATCCGGTGCCGGGTATTCCCTTCAAAAGGAATATGTCCCAGGGGGCGCGTCAACTTTGGCGTAGTCGGCAGGATTACGTGCCCGCAACACCCGGGTACTGCGTGCCTCAAGAAAAGTGCAAGTTTACCTCAGTAAGAAGTCTCCTGCCGGTTCCGGAGGGTCCACGCCATCGGACTCCATCACCAGTCGTTTCCCGCCGGTTGTCCGCCATTAACAGCTTGTTCCCGCCATCTACCGAGTTTCCCGCCACTGGGAGACGATTCCCGCCAATTCCAGCTTTTTCCCGCCTTGGAAGAGCAGCGGACGCCATTATGGGCGTGCCAGAAGACGGCAAGAGGCCACCTCCCATCGTGGGCCAGGACAGAAAATGGCGCCAAAAGTGGAAACCGCCCCCACCAACAGAGACTGTGATGCTAGAGGTGTCTGTCAGCGTGAAAGAACTGCCCCTGGAGCTGACAGTCACCAAGTTGCCCCGGGACCGCCCTCGAAGTGGGAGGAGACCAAAGAAAAGAGCAACGATGGGTGTCGCCTGGAGCAGTCTGGAGCGAGCGCACCCGGAGACAAGGAGTCTGGAGCGAGAGCACCCGGAGCAGAGCAGTCGAGAGAGAGCTCACCCGGGAATGGAGAGAGAGCAGAGCAGCACCGGCCCGCTGGCCAGGAGCCTGCCAGAAGGAGAGCAGAGCAGCACCGACCCGATGGTCAGGAGCCTGCTAGAATCCACGACTCCGCTAGGCCTAGCGGAGATCCTGGCACAGCTCCCCCGAGACCGGGAGTGTGCACAAAATGCCCTGGAGGGCCTCGCAAGGAGGATGGCCCGGGTACAGCGCGAGATATTGGCGGAGTGGAGCCGGGAGATGGCCCAGCAAACTGAGACCCGTCCGCAGAGCACGCTACCCTGGAAGAGGAAACAGACCGCCTCCGAGGATGGCGCGGGAGGACCCAAGGCCGGAGACGGCGCCGAAGCGGGAGCCGAACGAGTGGAGGCAGGTAAAGGGGACGTCTACACCCCAAACCGGGAAACCGCTTACCTGCCCCAGCTCCCCGTCGCAGAGCCCGAAAGTCCCCCTGCCGTGCCCGTAGCTGCCATGTCACCGCTGCAGACTAGGCCCCGACCGGAAGCCGCCGTCGCGACCTCTGTGACGTCACGCGCCTTGACCCGGAGCGTGACTAAGCAGGAAGAGCCTCCGGCCTGGTCGCAAGGCCTAGTATTCCCGGGCGCCGCATCACCAACAGCGCCCCCTACCTCCGCGGAGCCTCCGGCCTGGTCGCAAGGCCAGGTAGCCCAGGGCGCCGCCGTATTAACGGTGCCCTTCACCTTCCAGATGCCCCAGGCCTGGCCGCAAGGCCTGGGCAACCCGGGCGCCACTACCACCGCGCCCGCACCCGCTAAACCAAGGGTGCCGCGTTTGGGAGAGGACCTCTTCAACCAGATCTCATGGCCGGACGGGCGGCCCTTCACCTGGCCCGAAGAGTATTACGAGCTGGAGCGGCAGCAGAGACTAGGACCCTTGAGTGAGCCCCTGATTCCGGCTCCGAAGCCCGTGGCACGAGTCTCGCCTCCATTAGCAGAAGCCCAATTTGCGTGGGACCCCACCGGGGAAGATCTGATGGGGTTCACCGGAGAGAGCCGGGCAGCTGCAGCAGAGCGCGTTGAGTGCTGCCGCCAGCAGCTCGCGCAGTTCGCAAAGGAGCGGGAAGAGAGGCGGGTCCAGGAACAACAGGCCCAAATCCGGAGTGCGGAGCAAAAGAGCTGGACCAGGAGGGACCCCCGTGCAGCGCATCGTCCCCGCACCATCGGGACGGTGATTAAGTTCAACCAGCAGCATGGGTGGGGCTTCATTCGGGACCGCAACACCCTCGGCGACGTTTTTGTGACGCGAAGAGACGTCGAGTCCCATCTGCCAGGGGGTCATAAAGGTCGTGACCTCTACATCGGAGATGAGGTCACCTTCACCCGGCACAAGTGTGCCAAAGGACCTTACGCCCTCCACGTACACCGCCTGACGGAGGAGGAGTTGCGGTGTAGGGAGGAAGAGCCAGAAGACCCGGGCGGGTTTAAGGCTAAGAAGTACTACGAATAAGGAGCAGGAGGACGGTAGTAAGAAAACTGTAGATAGTTACCCGTCGGGGTACCCAAGAAACCGTGGCTGCTTTGAAATTTAGTCCCCGTTGGGACCAGTGAACTGTTAACCCGTGTGTCCCCTATCCATACCAGGCTGAGGACTGTGAGCAGCCATCCCTTTCCCTCTTTACCTGGCCGAGGACTGAGAGCGGCCATATTCCCTGTACATAGTTGCGCTTCCTAAAGCGCCCCCTACTGGTTTTATGAGAAACTGCTTTTCAAAAGACTGTCGCACTTTACCTGGTCACGAGTTGCACGGTGACCAGATGAGAAGAAAGAAAGAGACGACGAGAATGTTATAATGTTGTTTATATGAAAAAGTTTATATATATATATATCTATATAGTGTTTTATATGTTTTGGTATGTTTTATGGAAAAAAAAAAAAAATGTGTATGTTTTGGTGTTTTGTGTCTTACAGCCCGAGGACGTGCTGTGGTTTACCAGGGGGGAATGTAGCACCCTGAGGATCCGGCTGCTACAGGAGTATTGCACCTCAGCCAGAGGTGTGATATTCCACTCCCGGGTAAGGATGGAGTGTGGGACTGAGCTCAGATAGACTGCATGCACTACATACATCCCATTTCCGAGGGGCAGGCCGACGGTACTCCCACTTAGAAATGTGCAGGTACGACCGTGTCTGTCCCTGGCTGGAGTGGGAGGGGGTTGGTACATCCCAGTAGTGTAGGGGCAGATAGGGGGTGCAGTCTGGGTAGTGATAGGAGCTCATTGGGTGCTGGTCACCTGAGCTCACACATAGAGGGTTATATAAGGAGGGCACCAACAAAGATCAGGGTCAGTTGTAGAGGAGCCTGTCAGATACAGAGAACAAGTCGGCAGAGAGGAGGAGCTGAAGGAAAGAGCAGCCCTGGAGAGAGAGAGAGAGGAGCAGAGAAGGAGTACCCAGAGGGGGAAAGCAGAAGGGACCCAAGAACCCAAATTAGAACATCGGGTGAGGAGTCAGCAAGAGGGTACCGGAACCCAAGCTGGTGGGGGCAAAAACATCCCCAGCCAGAGACCGGAGGCCGTGGGCAGCATCTGCCACGGCCACCCACCACATCCACCCCGAAGGCACACCACGTGAAGGGTCAGGGAACCCAAGGCCAAGGGTCGCCCAACAGAAGGCCCGAGGGAGCTGGACCTAGGTGGATCACTGGTGGGGACGGCTGAAGAAAGGACAGAGGGAGAGCTCAGGGCCACGCTCCGGACTTGTTTGGGGGTTGGCTGGATCCAGGACCTGGTGGACGCAGCACGGCTCGGGTGGTCACTGGAAGCTGGAGTGACCGGGAACATCAGCAGTGAGTAAACTCCCTAAACTGCACAACCCGACTCTGTCTTTAATTGCTGTCTGCGTTGCACCACCACAACCCCCATCCTCTACACCTGTCCCCCTGAGGCTATACCCCTCCTGTTGGGGGTTATCCTACCAAGCTGCACCACATCATCAGCCTCAGCGGACCCTGCTGCAGCGGCGGCCACAGTGACCGCACACAACGGGTGGCGTAGTCGACACAAAAGAACTCTTAATAACATCTGTAGGACTGCCACATAACACTGAGCTTGACGCCCTGGGCACGGACCGGGTCACAGCCACTCGGAGACTACAACCCCCATCTGATCCGGTGCCGGGTATTCCCTTCAAAAGGAATATGTCCCAGGGGGCGCGTCACATGCAGTACAGCATATTACAAACATAAGTCCCATTATTGGGGAGTGGGTGTCCCATAGTATTTGCTTATGCTTTCCCAGCAAAAGCTGCCAAAAATTAGGACGGAGCAACTTGCAATGCCCCTTACAAGAGCCATGCAGTACAGCATAATACAAACATAAGTCCCATTATTGGGGAGTGGGTGTCCCATAGTATTTGCTTATGCTTTCCCAGCAAAAGCTGCCAAAAATTAGGACGTAGCAACTTGCAATACCCCTTACAAGAGCCATGCAGTACAGCAAATTGCACACATAAGTCCAATTATTGGGGAGTGGGTGTCCCATAGTATTTGCTTATGCTTTCCCAGCAAAAGCTGCCAAAAATTAGGACGGAGCAACTTGCAATGCCCCTTACAAGAGCCATGCAGTACAGCATATTACAAACATAAGTCCCATTATTGGGGAGTGGGTGTCCCATAGTATTTGCTTATGCTTTCCCAGCAAAAGCTGCCAAAAATTAGGACGGAGCAACTTGCAATGCCCCTTACAAGAGCCATGCAGTACAGCATAATACAAACATAAGTCCAATTAATGGGGAGTGGGTGTCCCATAGTATTTGCTTATGCTTTCCCAGCAAAAGCTGCCAAAAATTAGGACGGAGCAACTTGCAATGCCCCTTACAAGAGCCATGCAGTACAGCAAATTACACACATAAGTCCAATTATTGGGGAGTGGGTGTCCCATAGTATTTGCTTAAGCTTTCCCAGCAAAAGCTGCCAAAAATTAGGACGGAGCAACTTGCAATGCCCCTTACAAGAGCCATGCAGTACAGCATATTACAAACATAAGTCCCATTATTGGGGAGTGGGTGTCCCATAGTATTTGCTTATGCTTTCCCAGCAAAAGCTGCCAAAAATTAGGACGGAGCAACTTGCAATGCCCCTTGCAAGAGCCATGCAGTACAGCATATTACAAACATAAGTCCCATTATTGGGGAGTGGGTGTCCCATAGTATTTGCTTATGCTTTCCCAGCAAAAGCTGCCAAAAAGTAGGACGGAGCAACTTGCAATGCCCCTTACAAGAGCCATGCAGTACAGCATATTACAAACATAAGTCCCATTATAGGGGAGTGGGTGTCCCATAGTATTTGCTTATGCTTTCCAAGCAAAAGCTGCCAAAATTAGGACGTAGCAACTTGCAATGCCCCTTACAAGAGCCATGCAGTACAGCATATTACAAACATAAGTCCCATTTTTGGGGAGTGGGTGTCCCATAGTATTTGCTTAAGCTTTCCCAGCAAAAGCTGCCAATAATTTGGATGGAGCAACTTGCAATGCCCCTTACAAGAGCCATGCAGTACAGCATATTACAAACATAAGTCCCATTATTGGGGAGTGGGTGTCCCATAGTATTTGCTTATGCTTTCCCAGCAAAAGCTGCTAAAAATTAGGAAGGAGCAACTTGCAATGCCCCTTACAAGAGCCATGCAGTACAGCATAATACAAACATAAGTCCCATTATTGGGGAGTGGGTGTCCCATAGTATTTGCTTATGCTTTCCCAGCAAAAGCTGCCAAAAATTAGGATGTAGCAACTTGCAATGCCCCTTACAAGAGCCATGCAGTACAGCAAATTGCACACATAAGTGGAATTATTGGGGAGTGGGTGTCCCATAATATTTGCTTATGCTTTCCCAGCAAAAGCTGCCAAAAATTAGGACGGAGCAACTTGCAATGCCCCTTACAAGAGCCATGCAGTACAGCATATTACAAACATAAGTCCCATTATTGGGGAGTGGGTGTCCCATAGTATTTGCTTATGCTTTCCCAGCAAAAGCTGCCAAAAATTAGGACGGAGCAACTTGCAATGCCCCTTACAAGAGCCATGCAGTACAGCATATTACAAACATAAGTCCCATTATTGGGGAGTGGGTGTCCCATAGTATTTGCTTATGCTTTCCCAGCAAAAACTGCCAAAAATTAGGATGGAGCAACTTGCAATGCCCCTTACAAGAGCCATGCAGTACAGCATATTACAAACATAAGTCCCATTATTGGGGAGTGGGTGTCCCATAATATTTGCTTATGCTTTCCCAGCAAAAGCTGCCAAAAATTAGGACTGAGCAACTTGCAATGCCCCTTACAAGAGCCATGCAGTACAGCATAATACAAACATAAGTCTCATTATTGGGGAGTGGGTGTCCCATAGTATTTGCTTATGCTTTCCCAGCAAAAGCTGCCAAAAATTAGGACTGAGCAACTTGCAATGCCCCTTACAAGAGCCATGCAGTACAGCATAATACAAACATAAGTCTCATTATTGGGGAGTGGGTGTCCCATAGTATTTGCTTATGCTTTCCCAGCAAAAGCTGCCAAAAATTAGGACGGAGCAACTTGCAATGCCCCTTACAAGAGCCATGCAGTACAGCATAATACAAACATAAGTCCCATTATTGGGGAGTGGGTGTCCCATAGTATTTGCTTATGCTTTCCCAGCAAAAGCTGCCAAAAATTAAGACGGAGCAACTTGCAATGCCCCTTACAAGAGCCATGCAGTACAGCAAATTGCACACAAAAGTCCAATTATTGGGGAGTGGGTGTCCCATAGTATTTGCTTATGCTTTCCCAGCAAAAGCTGCCAAAAATTAAGACGGAGCAACTTGCAATGCCCCTTACAAGAGCCATGCAGTACAGCATATTACAAACATAAGTCCCATTATTGGGGAGTGGGTGTCCCATAGTATTTGCTTATGCTTTCCCAGCAAAAGCTGCCAAAAATTAGGACGGAGCAACTTGCAATGCTACTTACAAGAGCCATGCAGTACAGCATATTACAAACATAAGTCCCATTATTGGGGAGTGGGTGTCCCATAGTATTTGCTTATGCTTTCCCAGCAAAAACTGCCAAAAATTAGGATGGAGCAACTTGCAATGCCCCTTACAAGAGCCATGCAGTACAGCATATTACAAACATAAGTCCCATTATTGGGGAGTGGGTGTCCCATAGTATTTGCTTATGCTTTCCCAGCAAAAGCTGCCAAAATTTAGGACGGAGCAACTTGCAATGCCCCTTACAAGAGCCATGCAGTACAGCATATTACAAACATAAGTCCCATTATTGCGGAGTGGGTGTCCCATAGTATTTGCTTATGCTTTCCCAGAAAAAGCTGCCAAAAATTAGGACGGAGCAACTTGCAATGCCCCTTACAAGAGCCATGCAGTACAGCATATTACAAACATAAGTCCCATTATTGGGGAGTGGGTGTCCCATAGTATTTGCTTATGCTTTCCCAGCAAAAGCTGCCAAAAATTAGGACGGAGCAACTTGCAAAGCCCCTTACAAGAGATATGCAGTACAGCATATTACAAACATAAGTCCCATTATTGGGGAGTGGGTGTCCCATAGTATTTGCTTATGCTTTCCCAGCAAAAGCTGCCAAAAAGTAGGACGGAGCAACTTGCAATGCCCCTTACAAGAGCCATGCAGTACAGCATATTACAAACATAAGTCCCATTATTGGGGAGTGGGTGTCCCATAATATTTGCTTATGCTTTCCCAGCAAAAGCTGCCAAAAATTAGGACTGAGGAACTTGCAATGCCCCTTACAAGAGCCATGCAGTACAGCATATTACAAACATAAGTCCCATTATTGGGGAGTGGGTGTCCCATAGTATTTGCTTATGCTTTCCCAGCAAAAGCTGCCAAAAATTAGGACGGAGCAACTTGCAATGCCGCTTACAAGAGCCATGCAGTACAGCATATTACAAACATAAGTCCCATTATTGGGGAGTGGGTGTCCCATAGTATTTGCTTATGCTTTCCCAGCAAAAGCTGCTAAAAATTAGGACGGAGCAACTTGCAATGCCCCTTACAAGAGCCATGCAGTACAGCATAATACAAACATAAGTCCCATTATTGGGGAGTGGGTGTCCCATAGTATTTGCTTATGCTTTCCCAGCAAAAGCTGCCAAAAATTAGGACGGAGCAACTTGCAATGCCCCTTACAAGAGCCATGCAGTACAGCATATTACAAACATAAGTCCCATTATTGGGGAGTGGGTGTCCCATAGTATTTGCTTATGCTTTCCCAGCAAAAGCTGCCAAAAATTAGGACTGAGCAACTTGCAATGCCCCTTACAAGAGCCATGCAGTACAGCATAATACAAACATAAGTCTCATTATTGGTGAGTGGGTGTCCCATAGTATTTGCTTATGCTTTCCCAGCAAAAGCTGCCAAAAATTAGGACGGAGCAACTTGCAATGCCCCTTACAAGAGCCATGCAGTACAGCATAATACAAACATAAGTCCCATTATTGGGGAGTGGGTGTCCCATAGTATTTGCTTATGCTTTCCCAGCAAAAACTGCCAAAATTTAGGATGGAGCAACTTACAATGCCCCTTACAAGAGCCATGCAGTACAGCATATTACAAACATAAGTCCCATTATTGGGGAGTGGGTGTCCCATAGTATTTGCTTATGCTTTCCCAGCAAAAGCTGCCAAAAATTTGGACGGAGCAACTTGCAATGCCCCTTACAAGAGCCATGCAGTACAGCATATTACAAACATAAGTCCCATTATTGGGGAGTGGGTGTCCCATAGTATTTGCTTATGCTTTCCCAGCAAAAGCTGCCAAAAATTAGGACGGAGCAACTTGCAATGCCCCTTACAAGAGCCATGCAGTACAGCATATTACAAACATAAGTCCCATTATTGGGGAGTGGGTGTCCCATAGTATTTGCTTATGCTTTCCCAGCAAAAGCTGCCAAAAATTAGGACGGAGCAACTTGCAATGCCGCTTACAAGAGCCATGCAGTACAGCATATTACAAACATAAGTCCCATTATTGGGGAGTGGGTGTCCCATAGTATTTGCTTATGCTTTCCCAGCAAAAGCTGCTAAAAATTAGGACGGAGCAACTTGCAATGCCCCTTACAAGAGCCATGCAGTACAGCATAATACAAACATAAGTCCCATTATTGGGGAGTGGGTGTCCCATAGTATTTGCTTATGCTTTCCCAGCAAAAGCTGCCAAAAATTAGGACGTAGCAACTTGCAATGCCCCTTACAAGAGCCATGCAGTACAGCAAATTGCACACATAAGTCCAATTATTGGGGAGTGGGTGTCCCATAGTATTTGCTTATGCTTTCCCAGCAAAAGCTGCCAAAAATTAGGACGGAGCAACTTGCAATGCCCCTTACAAGAGCCATGCAGTACAGCATATTACAAACATAAGTCCCATTATTTGGGAGTGGGTGTCCCATAGTATTTGCTTATGCTTTCCCAGCAAAAGCTGCCAAAAATTAGGACGGAGCAACTTGCAAAGCCCCTTACAAGAGATATGCAGTACAGCATATTACAAACATAAGTCCCATTATTGGGGAGTGGGTGTCCCATAGTATTTGCTTATGCTTTCCCAGCAAAAGCTGCCAAAAAGTAGGACGGAGCAACTTGCAATGCCCCTTACAAGAGCCATGCAGTACAGCATATTACAAACATAAGTCCCATTATTGGGGAGTGGGTGTCCCATAGTATTTGCTTATGCTTTCCAAGCAAAAGCTGCCAAAATTAGGACGTAGCAACTTGCAATGCCCCTTACAAGAGCCATGCAGTACAGCATATTACAAACATAAGTCCCATTTTTGGGGAGTGGGTGTCCCATAGTATTTGCTTAAGCTTTCCCAGCAAAAGCTGCCAATAATTAGGATGGAGCAACTTGCAATGCCCCTTACAAGAGCCATGCAGTACAGCATATTACAAACATAAATCCCATTATTGGGGAGTGGGTGTCCCATAGTATTTGCTTATGCTTTCCCAGCAAAAGCTGCCAAAAAGTAGGACGGAGCAACTTGCAATGCCCCTTACAAGAGCCATGCAGTACAGCATAATACAAACATAAGTCCCATTATTGGGGAGTGGGTGTCCCATAGTATTTGCTTATGCTTTCCCAGCAAAAGCTGCCAAAAATTAGGACGTAGCAACTTGCAATGCCCCTTACAAGAGCCATGCAGTACAGCAAATTGCACACATAAGTCCAATTATTGGGGAGTGGGTGTCCCATAGTATTTGCTTATGCTTTCCCAGCAAAAGCTGCCAAAAATTAGGACGGAGCAACTTGCAATGCCCCTTACAAGAGCCATGCAGTACAGCATATTACAAACATAAGTCCCATTATTGGGGAGTGGGTGTCCCATAGTATTTGCTTATGCTTTCCCAGCAAAAGCTGCCAAAAATTAGGACGGAGCAACTTGCAAAGCCCCTTACAAGAGATATGCAGTACAGCATATTACAAACATAAGTCCCATTATTGGGGAGTGGGTGTCCCATAGTATTTGCTTATGCTTTCCCAGCAAAAGCTGCCAAAAAGTAGGACGGAGCAACTTGCAATGCCCCTTACAAGAGCCATGCAGTACAGCATATTACAAACATAAGTCCCATTATTGGGGAGTGGGTGTCCCATAGTATTTGCTTATGCTTTCCAAGCAAAAGCTGCCAAAATTAGGACGTAGCAACTTGCAATGCCCCTTACAAGAGCCATGCAGTACAGCATATTACAAACATAAGTCCCATTATTGGGGAGTGGGTGTCCCATAGTATTTGCTTATGCTTTCCCAGCAAAAGCTGCCAAAAATTAGGACTGAGCAACTTGCAATGCCCCTTACAAGAGCCATGCAGTACAGCATAATACAAACATAAGTCTCATTATTGGGGAGTGGGTGTCCCATAGTATTTGCTTATGCTTTCCCAGCAAAAGCTGCCAAAAATTAGGACGGAGCAACTTGCAATGCCCCTTACAAGAGCCATGCAGTACAGCATAATACAAACATAAGTCCCATTATTGGGGAGTGGGTGTCCCATAGTATTTGCTTATGCTTTCCCAGCAAAAACTGCCAAAATTTAGGATGGAGCAACTTACAATGCCCCTTACAAGAGCCATGCAGTACAGCATATTACAAACATAAGTCCCATTATTGGGGAGTGGGTGTCCCATAGTATCTGCTTATGCTTTCCCAGCAAAAGCTGCCAAAAATTTGGACGGAGCAACTTGCAATGCCCCTTACAAGAGCCATGCAGTACAGCATATTACAAACATAAGTCCCATTATTGGGGAGTGGGTGTCCCATAGTATTTGCTTATGCTTTCCCAGCAAAAGCTGCCAAAAATTAGGACGGAGCAACTTGCAATGCCCCTTACAAGAGCCATGCAGTACAGCATATTACAAACATAAGTCCCATTATTGGGGAGTGGGTGTCCCATAGTATTTGCTTATGCTTTCCCAGCAAAAGCTGCCAAAAATTAGGACGGAGCAACTTGCAATGCCGCTTACAAGAGCCATGCAGTACAGCATATTACAAACATAAGTCCCATTATTGGGGAGTGGGTGTCCCATAGTATTTGCTTATGCTTTCCCAGCAAAAGCTGCTAAAAATTAGGACGGAGCAACTTGCAATGCCCCTTACAAGAGCCATGCAGTACAGCATAATACAAACATAAGTCCCATTATTGGGGAGTGGGTGTCCCATAGTATTTGCTTATGCTTTCCCAGCAAAAGCTGCCAAAAATTAGGACGTAGCAACTTGCAATGCCCCTTACAAGAGCCATGCAGTACAGCAAATTGCACACATAAGTCCAATTATTGGGGAGTGGGTGTCCCATAGTATTTGCTTATGCTTTCCCAGCAAAAGCTGCCAAAAATTAGGACGGAGCAACTTGCAATGCCCCTTACAAGAGCCATGCAGTACAGCATATTACAAACATAAGTCCCATTATTTGGGAGTGGGTGTCCCATAGTATTTGCTTATGCTTTCCCAGCAAAAGCTGCCAAAAATTAGGACGGAGCAACTTGCAAAGCCCCTTACAAGAGATATGCAGTACAGCATATTACAAACATAAGTCCCATTATTGGGGAGTGGGTGTCCCATAGTATTTGCTTATGCTTTCCCAGCAAAAGCTGCCAAAAAGTAGGACGGAGCAACTTGCAATGCCCCTTACAAGAGCCATGCAGTACAGCATATTACAAACATAAGTCCCATTATTGGGGAGTGGGTGTCCCATAGTATTTGCTTATGCTTTCCAAGCAAAAGCTGCCAAAATTAGGACGTAGCAACTTGCAATGCCCCTTACAAGAGCCATGCAGTACAGCATATTACAAACATAAGTCCCATTTTTGGGGAGTGGGTGTCCCATAGTATTTGCTTAAGCTTTCCCAGCAAAAGCTGCCAGTAATTAGGATGGGGCAACTTGCAATGCCCCTTACAAGAGCCATGCAGTACAGCATATTACAAACATAAGTCCCATTATTGGGGAGTGGGTGTCCCATAGTATTTGCTTATGCTTTCCCAGCAAAAGCTGCCAAAAAGTAGGACGGAGCAACTTGCAATGCCCCTTACAAGAGCCATGCAGTACAGCATAATACAAACATAAGTCCCATTATTGGGGAGTGGGTGTCCCATAGTATTTGCTTATGCTTTCCCAGCAAAAGCTGCCAAAAATTAGGACGTAGCAACTTGCAATGCCCCTTACAAGAGCCATGCAGTACAGCAAATTGCACACATAAGTCCAATTATTGGGGAGTGGGTGTCCCATAGTATTTGCTTATGCTTTCCCAGCAAAAGCTGCCAAAAATTAGGACGGAGCAACTTGCAATGCCCCTTACAAGAGCCATGCAGTACAGCATATTACAAACATAAGTCCCATTATTGGGGAGTGGGTGTCCCATAGTATTTGCTTATGCTTTCCCAGCAAAAGCTGCCAAAAATTAGGACAGAGCAACTTGCAAAGCCCCTTACAAGAGATATGCAGTACAGCATATTACAAACATAAGTCCCATTATTGGGGAGTGGGTGTCCCATAGTATTTGCTTATGCTTTCCCAGCAAAAGCTGCCAAAAAGTAGGACGGAGCAACTTGCAATGCCCCTTACAAGAGCCATGCAGTACAGCATATTACAAACATAAGTCCCATTATTGGGGAGTGGGTGTCCCATAGTATTTGCTTATGCTTTCCAAGCAAAAGCTGCCAAAATTAGGACGTAGCAACTTGCAATGCCCCTTACAAGAGCCATGCAGTGCAGCATATTACAAACATAAGTCCCATTTTTGGGGAGTGGGTGTCCCATAGTATTTGCTTAAGCTTTCCCAGCAAAAGCTGCCAATAATTAGGATGGAGCAACTTGCAATGCCCCTTACAAGAGCCATGCAGTACAGCATATTACAAACATAAGTCCCATTATTGGGGAGTGGGTGTCCCATAGTATTTGCTTATGCTTTCCCAGCAAAAGCTGCCAAAAAGTAGGACGGAGCAACTTGCAATGCCCCTTACAAGAGCCATGCAGTACAGCATAATACAAACATAAGTCCCATTATTGGGGAGTGGGTGTCCCATAGTATTTGCTTATGCTTTCCCAGCAAAAGCTGCCAAAAATTAGGACGTAGCAACTTGCAATGCCCCTTACAAGAGCCATGCAGTACAGCAAATTGCACACATAAGTCCAATTATTGGGGAGTGGGTGTCCCATAGTATTTGCTTATGCTTTCCCAGTAAAAGCTGCCAAAAATTAGGACGGAGCAACTTGCAATGCCCCTTACAAGAGCCATGCAGTACAGCATATTACAAACATAAGTCCCATTATTGGGGAGTGGGTGTCCCATAGTATTTGCTTATGCTTTCTCAGCAAAAGCTGCCAAAAATTAGGACGCAGCAACTTGCAATGCCCCTTACAAGAGCCATGCAGTACAGAATATTACAAACATAAGTCCCATTATTGGGGAGTGGGTGTCCCATAGTAGTTGCTTATGCTTTCCCAGCAAAAACTGCCAAAAATTAGGATGGAGCAACTTGCAATGCCCCTTACAAGAGCCATGCAGTACAGCATATTACAAACATAAGTCCCATTATTGGGGAGTGGGTGTCCCATAGTATTTGCTTATGCTTTCCCAGCAAAAGCTACCAAAAATTAGGACTGAGCAACTTGCAATGCCCCTTACAAGAGCCATGCAGTACAGCATAATACAAACATAAGTCCAATTAATGGGGAGTGGGTGTCCCATAGTATTTGCTTATGCTTTCCCAGCAAAAGCTGCCAAAAATGAGGACGGAGCAACTTGCAATGCCCCTTACAAGAGCCATGCAGTACAGCAAATTACACACATAAGTCCAATTATTGGGGAGTGGGTGTCCCATAGTATTTGCTTAAGCTTTCCCAGCAAAAGCTGCCAAAAATTAGGATGGAGCAACTTGCAATGTCCCTTACAAGAGCCATGCAGTACAGCATATTACAAACATAAGTCCCATTATTGGGGAGTGGGTGTCCCATAGTATTTGCTTATGCTTTCCCAGCAAAAGCTGCCAAAAATTAGGACGGAGCAACTTGCAATGCCCTTTACAAGAGCCATGCAGTACAGCATATTACAAACATAAGTCCCATTATTGGGGAGTGGGTGTCCCATAGTATTTGCTTATGCTTTCCCAGCAAAAGCTGCCAAAAAGTAGGACGGAGCAACTTGCAATGCCCCTTACAAGAGCCATGCAGTACAGCATATTACAAACATAAGTCCCATTATTGGGGAGTGGGTGTCCCATAGTATTTGCTTATGCTTTCCAAGGAAAAGCTGCCAAAATTAGGACGTAGCAACTTGCAATGCCCCTTACAAGAGCCATGCAGTACAGCATATTACAAACATAAGTCCCATTTTTGGGGAGTGGGTGTCCCATAGTATTTGCTTAAGCTTTCCCAGCAAAAGCTGCCAATAATTAGGATGGAGCAACTTGCAATGCCCCTTACAAGAGCCATGCAGTACAGCATATTACAAACATAAGTCCCATTATTGGGGAGTGGGTGTCCCATAGTATTTGCTTATGCTTTCCCAGCAAAAGCTGCTAAAAATTAGGAAGGAGCAACTTGCAATGCCCCTTACAAGAGCCATGCAGTACAGCATAATACAAACATAAGTCCCATTATTGGGGAGTGGGTGTCCCATAGTATTTGCTTATGCTTTCCCAGCAAAAGCTGCCAAAAATTAGGACGTAGCAACTTGCAATGCCCCTTACAAGAGCCATGCAGTACAGCAAATTGCACACATAAGTCCAATTATTGGGGAGTGGGTGTCCCATAGTATTTGCTTAAGCTTTCCCAGCAAAAGCTGCCAAATATTAGGACGGAGCAACTTGCAATGCCCCTTACAAGAGCCATGCAGTACAGCATATTACAAACATAAGTCCCATTATTGGGGAGTGGGTGTCCCATAGTATTTGCTTATGCTTTCCCAGCAAAAGCTGCCAAAAATTAGGACGGATCAACTTGCAATGCCCCTTACAAGAGCCATGCAGTACAGCATATTACAAACATAAGTCCCATTATTGGGGAGTGGGTGTCCCATAGTATTTGCTTATGCTTTCCCAGCAAAAACTGCCAAAAATTAGGATGGAGCAACTTGCAATGCCCCTTACAAGAGCCATGCAGTACAGCATATTACAAACATAAGTCCCATTATTGGGGAGTGGGTGTCCCATAATATTTGCTTATGCTTTCCCAGCAAAAGCTGCCAAAAATTAGGACTGAGCAACTTGCAATGCCCCTTACAAGAGCCATGCAGTACAGCATAATACAAACATAAGTCCCATTATTGGGGAGTGGGTGTCCCATAGTATTTGCTTATGCTTTCCCAGCAAAAGCTGCCAAAAATTAGGACGGAGCAACTTGCAATGCCCCTTACAAGAGCCATGCAGTACAGCATATTACAAACATAAGTCCCATTATTGGGGAGTGGGTGTCCCATAGTATTTGCTTATGCTTTCCCAGCAAAAGCTGCCAAAAATTAGGACGGAGCAACTTGCAATGCCCCTTACAAGAGCCATGCAGTACAGCATATTACAAACATAAGTCCCATTATTGGGGAGTGGGTGTCCCATAGTATTTGCTTATGCTTTCCCAGCAAAAGCTGCCAAAAATTAGGACTGAGCAACTTGCAATGCCCCTTACAAGAGCCATGCAGTACAGCATAATACAAACATAAGTCTCATTATTGGGGAGTGGGTGTCCCATAGTATTTGCTTATGCTTTCCCATCAAAAGCTGCCAAAAATTAGGACGGAGCAACTTTCAATGCCCCTTACAAGAGCCATGCAGTACAGCATATTACAAACATAAGTCCCATTATTGGGGAGTGGGTGTCCCATAGTATTTGCTTATGCTTTCCCAGCAAAAGCTGCCAAAAATTAGGACGGAGCAACTTGCAATGCCCCTTACAAGAGCCATGCAGTACAGCATAATACAAACATAAGTCCCATTATTGGGGAGTGGGTGTCCCATAGTATTTGCTTATGCTTTCCCAGCAAAAGCTGCCAAAAATTAAGACGGAGCAACTTGCAATGCCCCTTACAAGAGCCATGCAGTACAGCAAATTGCACACAAAAGTCCAATTATTGGGGAGTGGGTGTCCCATAGTATTTGCTTATGCTTTCCCAGCAAAAGCTGCCAAAAATTAGGACGGAGCAACTTGCAATGCCGCTTACAAGAGCCATGCAGTACAGCATATTACAAACATAAGTCCCATTATTGGGGAGTTGGTGTCCCATAGTATTTGCTTATGCTTTCCTAGCAAAAGCTGCCAAAAATTAGGACGGAGCAACTTGCAATGCCCCTTACAAGAGCCATACAGTACAGCATATTACAAACATAAGTCCCATTATTGGGGAGTGGGTGTCCCATAGTATTTGCTTATGCTTTCCCAGCAAAAGCTGCCAAAAATAAGGACAGAGGAACTTACCATGCTGGCACCCTGGTGGTATAGTGGTGTTGGAGGCTAAGGATAAGGAGAAGAAGATTAAACAGCCGAAACAAGGAAGCGTATACCCATGTGTGGGTGTGAAGCGGTGCATGTGAATACACCTCCCGAAATAACACAGTGGATTTGACTTTATGTTACTCTGCTGTCATTTGGTGGTGATGAGAAGTCTGGCCCAATCCAGCCCTTGTTCATTTTGATAAGGGTCAGCTTGTCAGCATTGTCAGTTGACAGGCGAGTGCGCTTATCAGTTATAATTCCCCCAGCGGCACTAAAAACACGCTCCGATAACACGCAAGCGGCAGGGCAGGCCAGGACCTCCAAGGCGTACAGAGCGAGTTCATTCCAAGTGTCCAGCTTGGATACCCAATAATAAAAAGGCACAGAGGAATCATGGAGGACGCTGGTACGATCGGCAAGGTATTCCCTCACCATCTTTTGAAACTTTCCACTCCTTGTGAGAGTACCCCGCGCCTCAGGGCCTGTAAGCTGGGCGGGTGTCAGAAAACTGTCCCAGAACGTTGACAGTGTTCCCCTGTCTCTGCTGGATTGGAGTTGCATCTCTCTCGCCTGTACGCCTTGGTTGGGCAACGAACTGTGACCTCTGCCGCTAGCGTGTTCAGATGGGAATTTTTTTAAGAGTTCTGCAGCAAGGGCCTTCTGGTATTGCCCCATTTTTGTAGACCTCTCCACCTCAGGAATAAGAGAGTGAAAGTTCTCCTTGTAGCGGGGGTCTACAAGTGTCACCAACCAGTAATGACTGTCACCCAACATTTTGACAACGCGAGGGTCACGGTTAAGGCAGCGTAACATAAAGTCAGCCATGCGTGCCAGACTGGTAACGGGCAAGATTTCCGTGTACTCACCAAGATGACGACTGATCATGCTCTCCTCCTCCTCCTCCTCCTCCTCTTCCTCCTCCCCCCTGTCCTCAGGCCACCCACGCTGAACCGATGGTATGACACTTGTACAGGTACTACCGTCTACAACGCATGATAGCAGCTCCTGTTCTTCCTCCTCCTCCTCCTCCTCCTCCTCCTCTCCCTCATTGTCCCCCAATGCACGTTGGGATGAGATGAGGCTGGGCTGTGTGTAATCGCCCGCTACGGCTTCTTGATCCATCTCATCATACTCTGGCTGCAATGCCTCCTCTTTAATTCTCTGCAGAGAGCGTTGCAAAAGACAGACAAGTGGGATGCTGACACTAATGATGGCGTCATCGTCACTCACCATCTTGGTGGCCTCCTCAAAGTTTGTCAGGATGGTACATATGTCAGACATCCAGGTCCACTTCTGAGGTCTTATGTGTGGAGTCTGACCTGAATATTGACGGCCTTGTTGCAGCTGGTACTCCACAACTGCTCTCTTCTGCTCACAAATCCTTTGCAACATGTGGAGGGTAGAGTTCCAACGTGTGGGGACATCACACACCAGTCGGTGTGCCAGAAGCTGCAAACGCTGCTGCAACACAGCAAGGGGGGCGGAAGCTGTAGCCGACTTGCGAAAATGAGCTGACAGGCGGCGTACTTTCACGAGCAGATCTGGCAACTCGGGGTACGATTTAAGAAACCGCTGAACCACGAGGTTAAGCACATGAGCCAGGCATGGTACGTGTGTGATCTCATCTCGCCTCAGAGCCGCCACCAGGTTACGGCCATTGTCACACACGACCATGCCGGGATGTAGGTTCAGTGGTCTCAGCCACAGATCTGCTTGCTCTTTCACAGCTGTCCACAACTCACAAGCAGTGTGAGGTTTATCACCTAAGCTTATGAGTTTCAGCACAGCCTGTTGCCGCTTGGCGGAGGCAGTACTGCAATGCTTCCAGCTTGTAACTGATGTGGTGATATCTGAGATGGAGGCTGAACATGAGGAGGAGGAGGAGGAGAATGCGCAGGAGCTATACACTGTGGGGGCAACTCTGACTGACATAGGGCCCGCAATCCTCGGTGTGGGGAGGATGTGTTCCGTCCCAAGGTCCGACTGGGTCCCGGCTTCCACTATGTTTACCCAGTGTGCCGTCAGAGAGATGTACCATCCCTGGCCACAAGCACTTGTCCACGTGTCCGTTGTCAGGTGGACTCTCCCAGAAACTGCGTTGTTGAGGGCACGGCAGATGCTTTGGGACACGTGCTTGTGTAGTGCGGGGATGGCACACCGGGCAAAATAGTGTCGGCTGGGGACCGAGTACCGAGGGACGGCCACCGCCATAAGATTGCGGAAGGATTCCGTCTTCACCAGCCTAAAAGGCAGCATTTCCAATGCAAGCAGTCGTGAAATGTGCGAATTTAGGACTGTGGCCTGTGGGGCGATAGCTGCGAATTTCCGCTTTCATTCAAAGGTCTGGGATATGGACAATTGAACGCTGCGGTGGGACGTGGACATGGACGTTGATGCTGTTTCTTGAGAAACTGCCATAACAAGTAAAGACTGAGAGGAGGGGGCATCTTTACATGCAGTATGGACAGGGGATTGCCTTGCACACACAACAGGGGGTTCTATTGCACGCACAACAGTGGAAGAAGCAGTGGTGACACCCGCTGACACTGGTCGTGGACCCTGGGTTTCGCCCCACAAAGTCGGGTGCTTTGCTGCCATGTGCCTGATCATGCTGGTGGTGGTCAGGCTGGTAGTTTTGTCACCCCTGCTGATGCTGGCATGGCAGGTGGAACATATGGCCTTTTGGGGTTATCAGCAGAGTCTTTAAAAAAATTCCAGACTCTGGAAGACTTACCGCTTGTACTGGCAACGTCCCTCGTGTTGGTGTTACGGGGAACGGTTGCCTGCCTTCTGTCTGCGGCCACCACACTGCTTCTTCCTGCCTGCTGGGATACTCTGCCTCCCTCCCCCTGTGTGCTGCTGGCCTCACTCTGCATGTCCTCCTTCCACGTTGGGTCAGTTACTAGATCATCCACCACCTCCTCCTCTTCCACTTGCGCACCACGATCCTCCTCCTCACTTCCTGGCAATTGTGTCTCGTCTTCGTCCACCTCTTGTGACAGATTGCCAATGTCGACTTCCTGTGGCCGTGGCTGTTCAAATATTTGGGCATCGCAACATGGGATCTCCTCTTCCACCACTTCAAGCGTATCAGGCGAAGGGCCCAAATATGGAAATGGACCAGTGAACAGCTCTTCAGAGTGTCCAAGTGTGGGATCACTTGCTGTCTGACGACACTCGGCATGGTGGGAGGAAGGAGCATCAGGGTGAGGAGGAGTATGCGGTCAAGACTCACGGCTACTAAGAGTTGACCGTGTGGAAGACAGACCGGAGGTGGTGGTGCCCAGGTAACTGGAAGTATTATCTGCTATCCAATTAATAACCTGTTCACACTGATCAGTTCTCAATACTGGTGTTGTTCTGTGCTTCCCTAGTAATTCGGTCAAGAAGTGGGAGCGAGAAGATGTGGCTGTTGGTTGTGGCACATTTTCACCTTGGCCACGGCTCCGTCCTCTACACGAACCATCACCAGAACGTCCACTTCCACGTCCCTTGCCATGCGCCTTGCCCATTGTAAATTAAGTAAAATAGCTTACACTTGCACTATCAATGGAAAAAGGGTAATAAAGAGTAGATTAGAACCGTGGAAGAGGAAAACCACAGTTATTGCTTACTGGGGTATACCACACTTTTTTAAATAGAGATATTTGCGGCTGAACAGTGAGCGACACACTCAAACTGCTTTTTTTTTAGATACCAAAGGTCCAAAACTGGATAGTACAGCGATTTGACCCGTGGAACTGCGAAACCACACTGGGATGTCGGGCCTAAACAAGACTATTTTCAACAGATATATTTTTGTGTCACAACAGTCAGGAGACACTACTGTTTTTCTTTACGGAAAAAAATACCAAAACATGAATAATAGAGATTTTTTACCGTGGGATGGCAAAACCACAGTTATTGTTTACTGGGGTATACAACATTTTTTAAATAGAGATATTTGTGGCTGAACAGTGAGCGACACACTCAAACTGCTTTTTTTTTAGATACCAAAGGCCCAAAACTGGACAGTACAGCGATTTGACCCGTGGAACTGCGAAACCACACTGGGATGTCGGGCCTACACAAGACTATTTTCAACAGATATATTTTTGTGTCACAACAGTCAGGAGACACTACTGTTTTTCTTTGCGGAAAAAACTATCAAAAGCTGAATAATAGAGATTTTTTACCGTGGGATGGCAAAACCACAGTTATTGTTTACTGGGGTATACCACACTTTTTTAAATAGAGATATTTGCAGCTGAACAGTGAGCGACACACTCAAACTGCTTTTTTTTTAGATACCAAAGGCCCAAAACTGGATAGTACAGCGATTTGACCCGTGGAACTGCGAAACCACACTGGGATGTCGGGCCTACACAAGACTATTTTCAACAGATATATTTTTGTGTCACAACAGTCAGGAGACACTACTGTTTGTCTTTACGGAAAAAACTACCAAAACCTGAATAATAGAGATTTTTTACCGTGGGATGGCAAAACCACAGTTATTGTTTACTGGGGTATACCACACTTTTTTAAATAGAGATATTTGCGGCTGAACAGTGAGCGACACACTCAAACTGCTTTTTTTTTAGATACCAAAGGCCCAAAACTGGATAGTACAGCGATTTGACCCGTGGAACTGCGAAACCACACTGGGATGTCGGGCCTACACAAGACTATTTTCAACAGATATATTTTTGTGTCACAACAGTCAGGAGACACTACTGTTTTTCTTTACGGAAAAAACTACCAAAAGCTGAATAATAGAGATTTTTTACCGTGGGATGGCAAAACCACAGTTATTGTTTACTGGGGTATA
This sequence comes from Phyllobates terribilis, assembly GCF_046119375.1. Lineage (NCBI taxonomy): Eukaryota > Metazoa > Chordata > Amphibia > Anura > Dendrobatidae > Phyllobates > Phyllobates terribilis. The sequence goes on along the minus strand of NW_027362788.1, from coordinate 4,148,640 downwards.
CCACACTTTTTTAAATAGAGATATTTGCATCTGAACAGTGAGCGACACACTCAAACTGTTTTTTTTTTAGATACAAATGGCCCAAAATGGATAATACAGAGGTTTGAACCGTGGAAGTGCAAAACAACACTTCTGTTTCTCTAGCCTACACCAGACTATTTTCAACAGTTATATTTGTGTCTGAAAAATCAGAGACACGCCTTTTTTTTGGGGGGGGGGGGGACACACCAAACGGTTAATAAGACGGGTATTTGTACAGTGTGAAGGAGGAAAAAAAAAGGAGGATTTAGATGAAAAAAAAGGGATTTTTCCTGGCCCCCGACGCCTGGTGCTAAGTCCAGCAATTTCAGCAACAGGAGCACACAGGACTGTAATGCAGCGTTTGCTGGTATAACCACTGTGTCTCCTATACAGCCTGCCTGCCTGGTATCTGGGATGGATATTAGTCCTGAAAAGGACTGTTTGTTTGTTCTGGCAGCCTTTACAGACCCTACACTAACTATTTCGCAGTTTATATCTCTCCCTAAATCAGCAGCGCTGTCCATACACTGTTTAATCCGGAGCGACTGTGTTCAAGATGGCGGCGCCCCGTTTTAAATACTCGAGGTGACGCTGTGCGGCCAGCCAATCACTGTAATGCCCACAACCAACATGGCAGCAGCATTACAGTGACTGGCTGGCAATCCCTGCATGTTCATTGGCTCTGTAAAGAGCGCCAAACATGCAGGGCGGAGACCCGAGCTCCCGCCCGAGTAACCCGGAAATGCTCAGTGCTCGCCGAACATCCTGAGTAGCGTGATGCTCGGGCAAGTACCGAGCAGTGTCGAGCATGTTCGCTCAACACTAGTGATGATACATTAGGTGAGGGTAGAGCTGGTCGTGCAGCGGTGGTTACTGCTGTTTGTAGGCTTGTCGGAAGAGGTGGGTCTTCAGGTTTCTTTTGAAGGTTTCCACGGTCGGCGAGAGTCTGATGTGTTGGGGCAGAGAGTTCCAGAGTAGGGGGGATGCACATGAGAAATCTTGTATACGATTGTGGGAGGAGGAGATAATTGGGGAGTAGAGAAGGAGATCTTGTGAGGATCGGAGGTTGCATGCAGGTAAGTACCAGGAGACTAGGTCACAGATGTATGGGGGAGACAGGTTGTGGATGGCTTTGTATGCCATGGTTAGAGTTTTGAACTGGATTCTCTGGGCAATGGGGAGCCAGTGAAGAGATTGACAGAGATGGGAGGCCGGGGAATAGCGGGGTGACAGGTGAATTAGTCGAGCAGCAGAGTTTAGGATAGATTGGAGAGGCGCAAGAGTGTTGTAAGGGAGGCCACGGAGCAGGAGGTTGCAGTAGTCGAGGCGGGATATGATGAGGGCATGCACTAGTGTTTTTGCAGAGTCTTTGCTGAGGAAAGCACGGATCCGGGAGATGTTTTTGAGTTGGAGTCGGCAGGAAGTGGAAAGGGCTTGGATATGTGGCTTGAAGGAGAGATCAGAGTCCAGGGTTACTCCAAGGCAGCGAGCTTGTGGGACTGGGGAGAGTGAACAGCCATTGACGTTGATGGTTAGGTCAGAAGGGGGATGTGAATGAGAGGGTGGAAAGATGATGAACTCTGTTTTATCCATGTTGAGTTTTAGAAATCTGTCAGAGAAGAAGGATGACATGGCGGACAGACATTGTGGGATTTTGGTTAGTAGGGAGGAGATATCGGGTCCAGAGAGGTAGATCTGTGTGTTGTCAGCATAGAGGTGATACTGAAAACCGTGAGACTCTATGAGCTGTCCCAGGCCAAAGGTGTAGATGGAGAAGAGCAGAGGTCCTAGAACTGAAACTTGGGGGACACCGACAGATAGGGGGCGAGATGAGGAGGTGGTGCGTGAGAGGGAGACGCTGAATGTCCTGTCTGTTAAGCAAGATAGAGCCAAGTCCAAGATGAGAGAATCTGGAGTAAGAGGGAATGGTCCACTGTGTCAAAGGCAGATGACAGGTCCAGAAGGAGGAGGATGGAGTAGTGTCGCTTGGATTTGGCATTCAGTAGGTCGTTGGTGACTTTGGTCAGGGCAGTTTCAGTCGAGTGATGCGGTCGGAAGCCAGATTGCAGGCGGTCGAAGAGGGAGCAGGAGGAGAGGTGGGAGGACAGTTCAAGGTGGACATGTTGTTCTAGTAGTTTTGAGGCAAAGGGGAGGAGTGATATGGGGCGGTAGCTAGTCAGAGAGGAAGGGTCAAGGGAGGGCTTTTTGAGGATGGGTGTGATTGCGGCATGTTTGAAACATGAGGGGAAGACACCGGTTGTTAGTGACAGATTGAAGAGGTGGGTTAGGGTTGGGATGAAGACTGGGGTAAGGTTAGTGATGAGGTGGGATGGGATTGGGTCAAGTTCGCAGGTGGTGAGGTGTGATTTGGAGAGTAAAGAGGAGACTTGACCTTCTGTAATGGTGGAGAAGTGGGGTTTGGAGGAGGAGGGTTGAATAGATATGAGGAGGGGTTGTGTGGACTTTATGAAAAAGTTTTGTCTGATGGTGTCAATCTTCTGTTTTAAGAATGAGGCAAAGTCGTCGGCTGAGATGAGAGAAGAGGGAGGAGGTGCTGGGGGACGAAGGAGAGAGTTGAAAGTGTTAAATAGCTGTTTAGGGTTGTGAGATAGGGAGGATATGAGAGATGAGAAGTAGGTTTGTTTTGCTGTAGTGAGTGCGGACTTGAAATTAGTGAGGGATTGCTTGAATGCGATGAAGTGCTCGATGGAGTGAGACCTTTTCCATCTCCGCTCCGCAACCCTGGAGGCCCGGCGCAGTTCTTTAGTAGGTTTAGTGTGCCAGGGTTGTCTGTTGAATGTGCGAGATGTGGTGTGTGTGAGAGGGGCGATCGAGTCTAGAGCTGCACCTATTGTGGTGTTATATGAGGCAGCAGCAACGTCTGCATCGTGTAAGGAATTTATGTCTGTAAGAGGGAGGAGGGATTCAGAGAGTGAGTGTAAGTCAAGGTGTTTGAGATTTCTCCGATGGGATGCAAGTTTGTGGAGTGGGGATTGTTGCCCCGGGGAGGAGAGAGAAGAGAATGTAAGTAGGCTGTGATCAAAGAGAGGGAGAGGTGAGTTAGAGAGGTTAGATAGGGAACAGAGGCGGGTGAAGATGAGGTCCAGTGTGTGGCCATCTTTGTGGGTGGGTGTGGAAGACCATTGAGTAAGTCTGAAGGAGCAAGTGAGAGATAGGAACTTAGAGACAGACGAGTGGGAAGTGTTAATGGGGATGTTGAAGTCACCCATTATGATAGTGGGGATGTCAGTGGAGAGGAAGTGAAGCAGCCAGGTTGTGAAGTGGTCTAAGAAGTTGGTGGCTTGTCCTGGGGGTCGGTAAACGATGGCCAGTTGGAGGCTTGACGGGGAATAGATGCGCACACAATGCACCTCAAAAGAGGGGAGTGTAACGGAGGGTGGCAGTGGGATTTCGGTGAAAGCGCAGTGTTCTGATAGGAGAAAACCTACGCCTCCGCCATGTTTGCCGTTGGGGCGGGGGGTGTGGGAAAGGTGGAATCCGCCATTTGAAAGTGCAGCTGGGGAGGCTGAGTCAGAGGGGGTGAGCCAGGTTTCAGTGATGGCGAGGAAGGAAAGTTTGTTTGTAATGAAAAGATCGTGGATGAAGGAAAGTTTGTTGCAGACAGAGCGAGCGTTCCATAGAGTTCCTGTTAGAGCAACTAAGGGAGTGGGGATTGGTTGGATGGGTATGAGGTTAGAAGGGTTGCGACAGTTTGTGGAAGGTCGTGGATAGGAGGAAGAAGTAACTGTGGGGATATGGCGAGGAGGACCAGAATTTGGAGAGATATCTCCAGCAGTGAGGAGGAGCAGAGAAAGTGGAGCAGAGCTTCTAAATATATAGGGCACATTAAACTATCAGGTGAAGGGCATTGTGGGAGCTGCATATGGCTAAATTAGCAGCTGGTCGTCTCACCAGGAGATGGCTGGGTGATCAAACACAGAGCTAGGACTCTAGTCTCTGCAGTTTAGCACCTCTAAAAATCAGATAAGATCTATAGTGGGGAAAGGACAGACATATGTGGGTATTGAATGGAGTGGGACAGATAAAGCAGAGAAGTTATGCAGAGCGTGTACCAGTGAGGTGAATCAGCAAAGCAGAGCATTAGATTACAGCAGTCATAGCAAGCAGAGAAGTTATGCAGAGCATGTACCAGTGAGGTGAATCAGCAAAGCAGAGCATTAGATTACAGCAGACACAGCAAGCAGAAAAGTTATGCAGAGCATGTACCAGTGAGGTGAATCAGCAAACCAGAGCATTAGATTACAGCAGACACAGCAAGCAGAGAAGTTATGCAGAGCATGTACCAGTGAGGTTATTCCTCTGCGACCTCAACCACTCTTCCAAGGGGCATTGATATTGCCTTTTATTCCACTGTAACCTCCACCACTGTTCTAAGGGGCATTAAAACCGTCTTGGTAAGCTACTGTGAACTCCACGTCTCTTCCACAGGGCATTGTTATTGTCTTTTTATTCCACTGCGACCTCCACCACTCAGCCAAGGGGCATTAAAACCGTCTTGTTAAGCTACTGTGATGTCCAAGTCTCTTCCATGGGACATTGATATTGTCTTTATATTCCACTGCAACCTCCACAACTCTTCCAAGAGGCATTGATATTGTCTTTTTATTCTACTGTAACCTCCACCACTCTTCCAAGGGACATTGATATTGTCTTTTTATTCCACTGCGACTTCCACCACTCTTCCAAGGGGCATTGATATTGTCTTTTTAATCCACTGCGACCTCCACCACTCTTACAAGGGGCATTAAAACCGTCTTGTTAAGCTACTGTGACCTACACGTCTCTTCCAAGGGGTCACTAAAACCGTTTGGTTAAACCACTCTGTACTCCACAGCTCTTCCAAGGGGCATTGATATTGTCTTTTTATTTCACTGTCACTTCCACCACTCTTTCAAGGGGCATTGATATTGTCTTTTTATTCCACTGTGACCTCCACCACTCTTCCAGGGGTCATTAAAACCGTCTTGTTAAGCTACTGCGACCTCTAAGTCTCTTCCAAGGGGCATTAAAACCGTATTGTTTAGCTACTGTGACCTCCACGTCTATTCCACGGTTCCTTAAAACCTTCTGGTTAAACCACTGTGAACTCGACAGCTCTTCCAAGGGGCATTGATATTGTCTTTTTATTTTACTGCGACCTCCACCACTCTTCCAAGGGGCATTAATATTGTCTTTTTATTTTACTGCGACCTCCACCACTCTTCCAAGGGGCATTAATATTGTCTTTTTATTCCACTGGGACCTCCACCACTCTTCCAAGGGTCACTGATATTGTCTTTTTATTCCACAGTAACCTCCACCACTCTTCCAAGGGGCATTGATATTGTCTTTTTATTCCACTGCGACCTACACCTCTCTTCCAAGGGGCATTAAAACCATCTTGTTAAGCTACTGTGACCTCCAAGTCTCTACCACAAGGCATTGATATTGTCTTTTTATTCCACTGCGACCTCCACATCTCTTCCAAGGGGAATTGATATTGTCTTTTTATTCCACTGCGACCTCAACCACTCTTCTAAGGGGCATTGATATTGTCTTTTTATTCTTCTGCGACGTCCACGACTCTTCAAAGGGGCATTAAAACCGTCTTGTTAAGCTACTGTGACCTCCAAGTTTCTTACACAGGGCATTGATATTGTCTTTTTATTCCACTGTAACCTCCACCACTCTTCCAAGGGGCATTGATATTGTCTTTTAAATCCACAACGATCTCCACCACTCTTCCAAGGGGCATTAAAACAGTCTTGTTAAGCTACTGTGACCTCCTCTTCTCTTCCAAGGGGCATTAAACCCATCTGGTTAAACACTCTGAACTCCACAGCTCTTACAAGAGGCATTGATATTGTCTTTTTATTCGACTGTAACATCCACCACTCCTCCAAGCGGCATTGATATTGTCTTTTTATTCCACTGCGACCTCCACCACTCTTGGAAGGGGCATTGATATTGTCTTTTTAATCCACTGCGACCTCCACCACTCTTCCAAGGTGCATTGATATTGTCTTTTTAATCCATTGTGACCGCCACGTCTCTTCCAAGGGGCTTTAAAACTGTCAATTTAAATTACTCTGAACTCAACAGCTCTTCCAAGGAGCACTGTTATTGTCTTTTTATTCCACTCTAACCTCCACCATTATTCCAAGAGGCATTGACATTATCTATTTAGTCCACTGCGACCTCCACCACTCTTCCAAGGGGCATTAAGACCATATTGTTAAGCTACAGTGACCTCCACAACTCTTCCATGGGGCATTGATATTGTCTTTTTATTCCACTGTAACCTCCACCACTCTTCCAAGGGGCATTGATTTTGTCTTTTTATTCCACTGCGACCTCTACCACTCTTCCAATGGGCATTGATATTGTCTTTTTAATCCACTGCAACCTCCACCACTCTTCCAAGGGGCATTAAAGCCGTCTTGTTAAGCTACTGTCACGTCCATGTCTATTCCACGGGGCATTGATATTGTCTTTTTATTCCACTGTAACCTCCACCACTCTTCCAAGTGGCATTGACATTGTCTTTTTATTCCACTGCGACTTCCACCTCTCTTCTAAGGGGCATTCATATTGTCTTTTTAATCCACTGCGACCTTCGCCACTCTTCCAAGGGGCATTAAAACAGTCTTGTTAAGCTACTGTGACCTCCACGTCTCTTCCAAGGGGCATTAAAACCGTCTGGTTAAACCACTCTGAACTCCACAGCTCTTCCAAGGGGCATTGATATTGTCTTTTTATTCCACTGTAACCTCCACCACTCTTCCAAGGGGCATTGATTTTGTCTTTTTATTCCACTGCGACCTCCACCACTCTTTCAATGGGCATTGTTATTGTCTTTTTAATCCCCTGCAACCTCCACCAGTCTTCCACTGGGCATTAAAACCGTCTTGTTAAGCTACTGTAACCTCCACGTCCCTTCCACGGGGCATTGGTATTGTCTTTTTATTCCAATGCGACCTCCACCACTCTTCCAAGGGGCATTAATATTGTATTTTTAATCCACTGCGAACTCCACCACTCTTCCAAGGGTCAATAAAACCGTCTTGTTATACTACTGTGACGTTGACTTCTATTCCAAGGGGCATTAAAACCATCTGGTTAAACCACTCTGAACTCCACAGCTCTTCCAAGGGGCATTTGTATTGTCTTTTTAGTCCACTCTAACCTCCACAACTCTTCCAAGGGGCATTGACGTTGTCTTTTTATTCCACTGCGACCTCCACCACTCCTCCAAGGGGCATTAAAACCATATTGTTAAGATACAGTGACCTCCACATCTCTTCCACGGGGCATTGATATTGTCTTTTTATTCCACTGTAACCTCCACCAATCTTCCAAGGGGCATTGATATTGTTTTTTTAATCCACTGCGACCTCCACCACTCTTCCAATGTGCATTAAAACCGTCTTGTTAAGTTACTGTGCCCTCCACTTCTATTCCACGGTGCCTTAAAACCTTCTGGTTAAACCACTGTGAACTCCACAGCTCTTCCAATGGGCATTGATATAGTCTTTTTATTCCACTGTAACCTCCAACACTCTTGCAAGGGGCATTGATGTTGTATTTTTATTTTACTGCGACCTCCACCACTCTTCCAAGGGGCATTAATATTGTCTTTGTATTCCACTGCGACCTCCACCACTCTTCCAAGGGTCATTGATATTGTCTTTTTATTCCACTCTAACCTCCAAACCTCCACCACTCTTCCAAGGGGCATTGATATTGTCTTTTTATTCCACTGCGACCTCCACCTCTCTTCCAAGGGGCATTAAAACCATCTTGTTAAGCTACTGTCACCTCCAAGTCTCTTCCACGAGGCATTGATATTGACTTTTTATTCCACTGCGACCTTCACATCTCTTCCAAGGGGAATTGATATTGTCTTTTTATTCCACTGCGACCTCCACCACTCTTCTAAAGGGCATTGATATTGTCTTTTTAATCCACTGCGACCTCCACCACTCCTCCAATGGGCATTAAAACAGTCTTGATAAGCTACTGTGACCTCCACTTCTCTTCCAAGGTGCATTAAACCGTCTGGTTAAACCTCTCTGTACTCCACAGCTCTTCCAAGAGGCATTGATATTGTCTTTTTATTCGATTGTAACCTCCACCACTCTTCCAAGGGGCATTGATATTGTCTCTGTTTTCCACTGCGACCTCCACCACTCTTCCAAGTGGCTTTGATATTGTCTTTTTTATCCACTGCGACCTCCACCACTGTTCCAATGGGCATAAAAACCGTCTTATTATGCTACTGTGACCTCCACGTCCCTTCCACGGGGCTTTCATATTGTCTTTTTATTCCATTGTGACCTCCACCACTCTTCCAAGGGGCATTAAAACCATCTTGTTAAGCTACTGTGACCTCCAAGTCTCTTCCAAGGGGCATTAAAACCGTCTGTTTAGACCGCTCTGAGCTCCACAGCTCTTCCAAGGGGCATTGACAATATCTATTTATTCCATTGTAACCTTCTTCACTCTTCCAAGTGCATTGATATTGTCTATTTATTCCTCTGCGACGTCCACGACTCTTCCAAGGGGCATTAAAACCGTCCTGTTAAGCTACTGTGACCTCTAAGTTTCTTACACAGGGCATTGATATTGTCTTTTTATTCCTCTGTAACCTCCACCACTCTTCCAAGGGGCATTAAGACCATCTTGTTAAGCAACAGTGACCTCCACAACTCTTCCATGGGGCATTGATATTGTCTTTTTATTCCACTGTAACCTCCACCACTGTTCCAAGGGGCATTGATTTTGTCTTTTTATTCCACTGCGACCTCTACCACTGTTCCAATGGGCAATGATATTGTCTTTTTAATCCACTGCAACCTCCACCACTCTTCCAAGGGGCATTAAAGCCGTCTTGTTAAGCTACTGTAACGTCCAAGTCTATTCCATGGGGCATTGATATTGTCTTTTTATTCCACTGCGACCTCCACCACTCTTCTAAGGGGCATTGATATTGTCTTTTAAATCCACAACGATCTCCACCACTCTTCCAAGGGGCATTAAAACAGTCTTGTTAAGCTACTGTGTCCTCCTCGTCTCTTCCAAGGGGCATTAAACCCATCTGGTTAAACACTCTGAACTCCACAGCTCTTACAAGAGGCATTGATATTGTCTTTTTATTCGACTGTAACATCCACCACTCCTCCAAGCGGCATTGATATTGTCTTTTTATTCCACTGCGACCTCCACCACTCTTGGAAGAGGCATTGATATTGTCTTTTTAATCCACTGCGACCTCCACCACTCTTCCAAGGTGCATTGATATTGTCTTTTTAATCCATTGTGACCTCCACGTCTCTTCCAAGGGGCATTAAAACTGTCAATTTAAATTACTCTGAACTCAACAGCTCTTCCAAGGAGTACTGTTATTGTCTTTTTATTCCACTCTAACCTCCACCATTATTCCAAGGGGCATTGACATTATCTATTTAGTCCACTGCGACCTCCACCACTCTTCCAAGGGGCATTAAGACCATATTGTTAAGCTACAGTGACCTCCACAACTCTTCCATGGGGCATTGATATTGTCTTTTTATTCCACTGTAACCTCCACCACTCTTCCAAGGGGCATTGATTTTGTCTTTTTATTCCACTGCGACCTCTACCACTCTTCCAATGGGCATTGATATTGTCTTTTTAATCCACTGCAACCTCCACCACTTTTCCAAGGGGCATTAAAGCAGTCTTGTTAAGCTACTGTCACGTCCATGTCTTTTCCACGGGGCATTGATATTGTCTTTTTATTCCACTGTAACCTCCACCACTCTTCCAAGTGGCATTGACATTGTCTTTTTATTCCACTGCGACTTCCACCTCTCTTCTAAGGGGCATTCATATTGTCTTTTTAATCCACTGCGACCTTCGCCACTCTTCCAAGGGGCATTAAAACAGTCTTGTTAAGCTACTGTGACCTCCACGTCTCTTCCAAGGGGCATTAAAACCGTCTGGTTAAACCACTCTGAACTCCACAGCTCTTCCAAGGGGCATTGATATTGTCTTTTTATTCCACTGTAACCTCCACCACTCTTCCAAGGGGCATTGATTTTGTCTTTTTATTCCACTGCGACCTCCACCACTCTTTCAATGGGCATTGTTATTGTCTTTTTAATCCCCTGCAACCTCCACCAGTCTTCCACTGGGCATTAAAACCGTCTTGTTAAGCTACTGTAACCTCCACGTCCCTTCCACGGGGCATTGGTATTGTCTTTTTATTCCAATGCGACCTCCACCACTCTTCCAAGGGGCATTAATATTGAAATTTTTAATCCACTGCGAACTCCACCACTCTTCCAAGGGTCATTAAAACCGTCTTGTTATACTACTGTGACGTTGACTTCTCTTCCAAGGGGCATTAAAACCATCTGGTTAAACCACTCTGAACTCCCCAGCTCTTCCAAGGGGCATTTGTATTGTCTTTTTAGTCCACTCTAACCTGCACAACTCTTCCAAGGGGCATTGATATTGTCATTTTATTCCAATGTAACCTCCACCACTCTTCCAAGGGGCATTGATTTTGTCTTTTTATTCCACTGCGACCTCTACCACCCTTCCAATGGGCATTGATATTGTCTTTTTAATCCACTTCGACCTCCTCCACTCTTCCAAGGGGCATAAAAACAGTCTTGTTAAGCTACTGTGATCTCCACGTTTCTTCCAAGGGGCATTAAAACTGTCTGGTAAAACCACTCTGAACTCCACAGCTCTTCCAAGGGTCATTGATATTGTCTTTTTATTCCACTGTAACCTCCAGCACTCTTCCAAGTGGCACTGACACTGTCTTGTTATTCCACTGCGACTTCCACCTCTCTTCTAAGGGGCATAGATATTGTCTTTTTAATCCACTTCGACCTCCACCACTCTTCCAAGGGGCATAAAAACAGTCTTGTTAAGCTACTGTGACCTCCACGTCTCTTCCAAGGGGCATTAAAACTGTCTGGTAAAACCACTCTGAACTCCGCAGCTCTTCCAAGGGGCATTGATATTGTCTTTTTATTCCACTGTAACCTCCAGCACTCTTCCAAGTGGCACTGACATTGTCTTTTTATTCCAATGCGACTTCCACCTCTCTTCTAAGGGGCATTGATATTGTCTTTTTAATCCACTTCGACCTCCACCACTCTTCCAAGGGGCATAAAAGCAGTCTTGTTAAGCTACTGTGACCTCCACGTCTCATCCAAGGGGCATTAAAACTGTCTGGTAAAACCACTCTGAACTCCACAGCTCTTCCAAGGGGCATTTGTATTGTCTTTTTATTCCACTCTAACCTCCACAACTCTTCCAAGGGGCGTTGACGTTGTCTTTTTATTCCACTGCGACCTCCACCACTCCTCCAAGGGGCATTAAAACCATATTGTTAAGATACAGTGACCTCCACATCTCTTCCACGGGGCATTGATATTGTCTTTTTATTCCACTGTAACCTCCACCAATCTTCCAAGGGGCATTGATATTGTTTTTTTAATCCACTGCGACCTCCACCACTCTTCCAATGTGCATTAAAACCGTCTTGTTAAGTTACTGTGCCCTCCACGTCTATTCCACGGTGCCTTAAAACCTTCTGGTTAAACCACTGTGAACTCCACAGCTCTTCCAATGGACATTGATATAGTCTTTTTATTCCACTGTAACCTCCAACACTCTTGCAAGGGGCATTGATATTGTATTTTTATTTTACTGCGACCTCCACCACTCTTCCAAGGGGCATTAATATTGTCTTTGTATTCCACAGCGACCTCCACCACTCTTCCAAGGGTCATTGATATTGTCTTTTTATTCCACTCTAACCTCCAAACCTCCACCACTCTTCCAAGGGGCATTGATATTGTCTTTTTATTCCACTGCGACCTCCACCTCTCTTCCAAGGGGCATTAAAACCATCTTGTTAAGCTACTGTCACCTCCAAGTCTCTTCCACGAGGCATTGATATTGACTTTTTATTCCACTGCGACCTTCACATCTCTTCCAAGGGGAATTGATATTGTCTTTTTATTCCACTGCGACCTCCACCACTCTTCTAAAGGGCATTGATATTGTCTTTTTAATCCACTGCGACCTCCACCACTCTTCCAAGGGGCATTAAAACAGTCTTGATAAGCTACTGTGACCTCCACTTCTCTTCCAAGGTGCATTAAACCATCTGGTTAAACCTCTCTGTGCTCCACAGCTCTTCCAAGAGGCATTGATATTGTCTTTTTATTCGATTGTAACCTCCACCACTCTTCTAAAGCGCATTGATATTGTCTTTTTAATCCACTGCGACCTCCATCACTCTTCCAAGGGGCATTAAAACAGTCTTGATAAGCTACTGTGACCTCCACGTCTCTTCCAAGGGGCATTAAACCGTCTGGTTAAACCTCTCTGTACTCCACAGCTCTTCCAAGAGGCATTGATATTGTCTTTTTATTCGATTGTAACCTCCACCACTCTTCCAAGGGGCATTGATATTGTCTCTGTTTTCCACTGCGACCTCCACCACTCTTCCAAGTGGCTTTGATATTGTCTTTTTTATCCACTGCGACCTCCACCACTGTTCCAATGGGCATAAAAACCGACTTATTATGCTACTGTGACCTCCACGTCCCTTCCACGGGGCATTCATATTGTATTTTTATTCCATTGTGACCTCCACCACTCTTCCAAGGGGCATTAAAACCATCTTGTTAAGCTACTGTGACCTCCAAGTCTCTTCCAAGGGGCATTAAAACCGTCTGTTTAGACCGCTCTGAGCTCCACAGCTCTTCCAAGGGGCATTGACAATATCTATTTATTCCATTGTAACCTTCTTCACTCTTCCAAGTGCATTGATATTGTCTATTTATTCCTCTGCGACGTCCACGACTCTTCCAAGGGGCATTAAAACCGTCCTGTTAAGCTACTGTGACCTCTAAGTTTCTTACACAGGGCATTGATATTGTCTTTTTATTCCTCTGTAACCTCCACCACTCTTCCAAGGGGCATTAAGACCATCTTGTTAAGCTACAGTGACCTCCACAACTCTTCCATGGGGCATTGATATTGTCTTTTTATTCCACTGTAACCTCCACCACTCTTACAAGGGGCATTGATTTTGTCTTTTTATTCCACTGCGACCTCTTCCACTGTTCCAATGGGCAATGATATTGTCTTTTTAACCCACTGCAACCTCCACCACTCTTCCAAGGGGCATTAAAGCCGTCTTGTTAAGCTACTGTAACGTCCAAGTCTATTCCATGGGACATTGATATTGTCTTTTTATTCCACTGTAACCTATACCACTCTTCCAAGTGGCATTGACATTGTCTTTTTATTCCACTGCGACTTCCACCTCTCTTTTAAGGGGCATTGATATTGTCTTTTTAATCCACTGCGATCTCCACCACTCTTCCAAGGGGCATTAAAACAGTCTTGTTAAGCTACTGTGACCTCCACGTCTCTTCCAAGGGGCATTAAAACCGTCTCTTTAAACAACTCTGAACTCCACAGCTCTTCCAAGGTGCATTGATATTGTCTTTTTATTCCACTGTAACCTCCACCACTCTTCCAAGAGGCATTGATTTTGTCTTTTTATTCCACTGCGACCTCCACCACTCTTCCAATGGGCATTGTTATTGTCTTTTTAATCCCCTGCAACCTCCACCACTCTTCCAAGGGGCATTAAAACCGTCTTGTTAAGCTACTGTGACCTCCACGTCCCTTCCTCGGGGCATTGATATTATCTTTTTATTCTACTGCGACCTCCACCACTCTTCCAAGGGGCATTGATATTGTCTTTTTAATCCCCTGCAAACTCCACCACTCTCCAAGGGGCATTAAAACCGTCTTGTTATGCTACTGTGACGTCGACTTCTCTTCCAAGGGGCATTAAAACCATCTTGTTAAACAACTCTGAACTTCACAGCTCTTCCAAGGGGCATTTGCATTGTCTTTTTATTCCACTCTAACCTCCACAACTCTTCCAAGGGGCATTGACATTGTCTTTTTATTCCACTGCGACCTCCACCACTCTTCCAAGGGGCATTATAACCATATTGTTAAGCTACAGTGACCACCACATCTCTTCCACGGGGCATTTATATTGTCTTTTTATTCCACTGCGACCTCCACCACTCTTCCAAGGGGCATTAAAACCGTCTTGTTAAGTTACTGTGACATCCACGTCTCTTCCAAGGAGCGTTAAAACCGTCTGGTTCTTCCAAGGGGCATTATTATTGTCTTTTTATTCCACTGTAACCTCCACCACTATTCCAAGGGGCATTGATATTGTCTTTTTATTCCACTGCGACCTCCACCAGTTCTCCAAGAGGCATTAAAACCGTCTTGTTAAGCTACTGTGACCTCCATGTCTCTTCCACGGGGCATTGAAATTGTCTTTTTATTCCAATGTAAACTCCACCACTCGTCCAAGGGGCATTGATAATGTCTTTTTATTCTACTGCGACCTCCACCACTCTTCCAAGGGGCATTGAAAATGTCTTTTTATTCCACTGCGACCTCCACCACTCTTCCAAGGCTCATTGATATTGTCTTTTTAATCCACTGCGACCTCCACCACTATTCCAAGGGTCATTAACACCGTCTTGTTAAGCTATTGTGACCTCCACATCTCTTCCACGGTGCATTGATATTGTCTTTTTATTTAACTGTAACCTCCACCACTGTTCCAAGGGGCATTGATATTGTCTTTTTATTCCACTGTAACCTCCATCACTCTTCCAAGGGGCATTGATATTGTCTTTTTATTCAACTGTACCCTCCACCCCTCTTCAAAGTGGCATTGATATTGTCTTTTTAATCCACTGCGACCTCAACCACTCTTCCAAGGGGAATTCATGCTGTCTTTTTAATCCACTGCGATCTCCACCACTCTTCCAAGGGGCATTAAAACCGTCTTGTTAAGCTACTGTCACCTCCACGCCCCTACCAAGGGGTATTAAAACTGTCAATTTAAACCACTCTGAACTCCACAGCTCTTGCAAGGGGCATTGATATTGTCTTTTTATTCCAATGTTACCTCCAGAACTCTTCCAAGGGGCATTGATATTGTCTTTTTATTCCACTGCAACTTCCATCTCTCTTCCAAGGGGCATTAAAATCATCTTGTTAAGCTACTATGACCTCCACGTCTCTTTCACGGGGCATTAATATTGTCTTTTTTTTCCACTGTAACCTCCACCACTCTTCCAAGGGGCATTGATATTGTCTTTTTATTCCACTGGGACCTTCACCACTCTTCCAAGTGGCATTGATATTGTCTTTCTAAACCACTTCGACCTCCACCACTCTTCCAAGGGGCATTAAAACCGTATTGTTAAGCTACTGTGACTTCAACGTCTCTTCCAAGGTGCATTAAAACCGTCAATTTAAACCACTCTGTACTCCTCAGCTCTTGCAAGAGGCATTGATATTGTCTTTTTACTCCACTGTAACCTACAGCACTCTTTCAAGGGGCATTGATATTGTCTTTTTATTCCACTACGACTTCGACCACTCTCCCAAGGTGTATTAAAAACATCTTGTTTAGCTACTGTAACGTCCATATCTATACCACGGGGCATTGATATTGTCTTTTTATTCCACTGTATCCTCCACCACTCTTCCAAGGGGTATTGATATTGTCTTTTTATTCCACTGCGACTTCCACCTCTCTTCTAAGGGTCATTGATATTGCCTTTTTAATCCACTGCGACCTCCACCTCTCTTACAAGAGGCATTAAAACAGTCTTGTTAAGCTACTGTGACCTCCACATCTCTTCCAAGGGGCATTAAAACCATCTGGTTAAACCACTCTGAACTCCACAGCTCTTCCAAGGGGCATTGATATTGTCTTTTTATTCGACTGTAACATCCACCACTCTTCCAAGCGGCATTGATATTGTCTTTTTATTCCACTGCGACCTCCACCACTCTTCCAAGGGGCATTGATATTGTCTTTTTAATCAACTGCGACCTCAACCTCTCTTCCAAGGGGCATTAAAACCGTCTTGTGAAGCTACTGTGACCTCCACGTCCCTTCCACGGGTCATTGATATTGTCTTTTTATTCCACTGCGACCTGCACCACTCTTCCAAGGGGCATTGATATTGTCTTTTTAATCCAATGTGACCTCCACCACTCTTCCAAGGGGCATTGATATTGTCTTTTTAATCTACTGTGAACTCCACGTCTCATCCAAGGGGCATTAAAACAGTCAATTTAAACCACTCTGAACTCCACAGCTCTCTCAAGGAGCACTGGTATAGTCTTTTTATTCCTCTCTAACATCCACCACTCTTCCAAGGGGGCATTGACATTGTCGATTTATTCCACTGCGACCTCCACCACTCTTCCAAGGGGCATTAAGACCATCTTGTTAAGCTACAGTGACCTCCACAACTCTTCCATGGTGCATTGATATTGTCATTTTATTCCAATTTAACCTCCACCACTCTTCCAAGGGGCATTGATTTGTCTTTTTATTCCACTGCGACCTCTACCACCCTTCCAATGGGCATTGATATTGTCTTTTTAATCCACTTCGACCTCCTCCACTCTTCCAAGGGGCATAAAAACAGTCTTGTTAAGCTACTGTGATCTCCACGTCTCTTCCAAGGGGCATTAAAACTGTCTGGTAAAACCACTCTGAACTCCACAGCTCTTCCAAGGGGCATTGATATTGTCTTTTTATTCCACTGTAACCTCCAGCACTCTTCCAAGTGGCACTGACATTGTCTTGTTATTCCACTGCGACTTCCACCTCTCTTCTAAGGGGCATAGATATTGTCTTTTTAATCCACTTCGACCTCCACCACTCTTCCAAGGGGCATAAAAACGGTCTTGTTAAGCTACTGTGACCTCCACGTCTCTTCCAAGGGGCATTAAAACTGTCTGGTAAAACCACTCTGAACTCCGCAGCTCTTCCAAGGGGCATTGATATTGTCTTTTTATTCCACTGTAACCTCCAGCACTCTTCCAAGTGGTACTGACATTGTCTTTTTATTCCAATGCGACTTCCACCTCTCTTCTAAGGGGCATTGATATTGTCTTTTTAATCCACTTCGACCTCCACCACTCTTCCAAGGGGCATAAAAGCAGTCTTGTTAAGCTACTGTGACCTCCACGTCTCATCCAAGGGGCATTAAAACTGTCTGGTAAAACTACTCTGAACTCCACAGCTCTTCCAAGGGGCATTGATATTGTCTTTTTATTCCACTGAAACCTCCACCACTCTTTCAAGGGGCATTGATTTTGTCTTTTTATTCCACTGCGACCTCCACCACTCTTCCAATGGCCATTGTTACTGTCTTTTTAATCCCCTGCAACCTCCACCACTCTTCCAAGGGGCATTAAAACCATCTTGTTAAGCTACTGTGACCTCCACGTCCCTTCCACGGGTCATTAATATTGTCTTTTTATTCCACTGCGACCTCCTCCACTCTTACAAGGGGCATTGATATTGTCTTTTTAATCCACTGCGAACTCCACCACTCTTCCAAGGGGCATTAAAACCGTCTTGTTATGCTACTGTGACGTCGACTTCTCTTCCAAGGGGCATTAAAACCATCTGGTTAAACCACTCTGAACTCCACAGCTCTTCCAAGGGGCATTTGTATTGTCTTTTTATTCCACTCTAACCTCCACCACTCTTCCAAGTTTCATTGACATTGTCTTTTTATTCCACTGCGACCTCTACCACTCTTCCAAGGGGCATTAAAACCATATTTTTAAGATACAGTGACCTCCACATCTCTTCCACGGGGCATTGATATTGTCTTTTTATTCCACTGTAACCTCCACCAATCTTCCAAGGGGCATTGATATTGTTTTTTTAATCCACTGCGACCTCCACCACTCTTCCAATGTGCATTAAAACCGTCTTGTTAAGTTACTGTGCCCTCCACGTCTATTACACGGTGCCTTAAAACCTTCTGGTTAAACCACTGTGAACTCCACAGCTCTTCCAATGGGCATTGATATAGTCTTTTTATTCCACTGTAACCTCCAACACTCTTGCAAGGGGCATTGATATTGTATTTTTATTTTACTGCGACCTCCACCACTCTTCCAAGGGGCATTAATATTGTCTTTGTATTCCACTGCGACCTCCACCAGTCTTCCAAGGGTCATTGATATTGTCTTTTTATTCCACTCTAACCTCCAAACCTCCACCACTCTTCCAAGGGGCATTGATATTGTCTTTTTATTCCACTGCGACCTCCACCTCTCTTCCAAGGGGCATTAAAACCATCTTGTTAAGCTACTGTCACCTCCAAGTCTCTTCCACGAGTCATTGATATTGACTTTTTATTCCACTGCGACCTTCACATCTCTTCCAAGGGGAATTGATATTGTCTTTTTATTCCACTGCGACCTCCACCACTCTTCTAAAGGGCATTGATATTGTCTTTTTAATCCACTGCGACCTCCACCACTCTTCCAAGGGGCATTAAAACAGTCTTGATAAGCTACTGTGACCTCCACTTCTCTTCCAAGGTGCATTAAACCGTCTGGTTAAACCTCTCTGTGCTCCACAGCTCTTCCAAGAGGCATTGATATTGTCTTTTTATTCGATTGTAACCTCCACCACTCTTCTAAAGGGCATTGATATTGTCTTTTTAATCCACTGCGACCTCCATCACTCTTCCAAGGGGCATTAAAACAGTCTTGATAAGCTACTGTGACCTCCACGTCTCTTCCAAGGGGCATTAAACCGTCTGGTTAAACCTCTCTGTACTCCACAGCTCTTCCAAGAGGCATTGATATTGTCTTTTTATTCGATTGTAACCTCCACCACTCTTCCAAGGGGCATTGATATTGTCTCTGTTTTCCACTGCGACCTCCACCACTCTTCCAAGTGGCTTTGATATTGTCTTTTTTATCCACTGCGACCTCCACCACTGTTCCAATGGGCATAAAAAGCGTCTTATTATGCTACTGTGACCTCCACGTCCCTTCCACGGGGCATTCATATTGTCTTTTTATTCCATTGTGACCTCCACCACTCTTCCAAGGGGCATTAAAACCATCTTGTTAAGCTACTGTGACCTCCAAGTCTCTTCCAAGGGGCATTAAAACCGTCTGTTTAGACCGCTCTGAGCTCCACAGCTCTTCCAAGGGGCATTGACAATATCTATTTATTCCATTGTAACCTTCTTCACTCTTCCAAGTGCATTGATGTTGTCTATTTATTCCTCTGCGACGTCCACGACTCTTCCAAGGGGCATTAAAACCGTCCTGTTAAGCTACTGTGACCTCTAAGTTTCTTACACAGGGCATTGATATTGTCTTTTTATTCCTCTGTAACCTCCACCACTCTTCCAAGGGGCATTAAGACCATCTTGTTAAGCTACAGTGACCTCCACAACTCTTCCATGGGGCATTGATATTGTCTTTTTATTCCACTGTAACCTCCACCACTCTTCCAAGGGGCATTGATTTTGTCTTTTTATTACACTGCGACCTCTACCACTGTTCCAATGGGCAATGATATTGTCTTTTTAATCCACTGCAACCTCCACCACTCTTCCAAGGGGCATTAAAGCCGTCTTGTTAAGCTACTGTAACGTCCAAGTCTATTCCATGGGGCATTGATATTGTCTTTTTATTCCACTGTAACCTCCACCACTCTTCCAAGTGGCATTGACATTGTCTTTTTATTCCACTGCGACTTCCACCTCTCTTTTAAGGGGCATTGATATTGTCTTTTTAATCCACTGCGACCTCCACCACTCTTCCAAGGGGCATTAAAACAGTCTTGTTAAGCTACTGTGACCTCCACGTCTCTTCCAAGGGGCATTAAAACCGTCTCTTTAAACAACTCTGAACTCCACAGCTCTTCCAAGGTGCATTGATATTGTCTTTTTATTCCACTGTAACCTCCACCACTCTTCCATGGGGCATTGATTTTGTCTTTTTATTCCACTGCGACCTCCACCACTCTTCCAATGGGCATTGTTATTGTCTTTTTAATCCCCTGCAACCTCCACCACTCTTCCAAGGGGCATTAAAACCATCTTGTTAAGCTACTGTGACCTCCACGTCCCTTCCACGGGTCATTGATATTGTCTTTTTATTCCACTGCGACCTCCTCCACTCTTACAAGGGGCATTGATATTGTCTTTTTAATCCACTGCGAACTCCACCACTCTTCCAAGGGGCATTAAAACCGTCTTGTTATGCTACTGTGACGTCGACTTCTCTTCCAAGGGGCATTAAAACCATCTGGTTAAACCACTCTGAACTCCACAGCTCTTCCAAGGGGCATTTGTATTGTCATTTTATTCCACTCTAACCTCCACCACTCTTCCAAGTTTCATTGACATTGTCTTTTTATTCCACTGCGACCTCTACCACTCTTCCAAGGGGCATTAAAACCATATTTTTAAGATACAGTGACCTCCACATCTCTTCCACGGGGCATTGATATTGTCTTTTTATTACACTGTAACCTCCACCAATCTTCCAAGGGGCATTGATATTGTTTTTTTAATCCACTGCGACCTCCACCACTCTTCCAATGTGCATTAAAACCGTCTTGTTAAGTTACTGTGCCCTCCACGTCTATTCCACGGTGCCTTAAAACCTTCTGGTTAAACCATTGTGAACTCCACAGCTCTTCCAATGGGCATTGATATAGTCTTTTTATTCCACTGTAACCTCCAACACTCTTGCAAGGGGCATTGATATTGTATTTTTATTTTACTGCGACCTCCACCACTCTTCCAAGGGGCATTAATATTGTCTTTGTATTCCACTGCGACCTCCACCACTCTTCCAAGGGTCATTGATATTGTCTTTTTATTCCACTCTAACCTCCAAACCTCCACCACTCTTCCAAGGGGCATTGATATTGTCTTTTTATTCCACTGCGACCTCCACCTCTCTTCCAAGGGGCATTAAAACCATCTTGTTAAGCTACTGTCACCTCCAAGTCTCTTCCACGAGGCATTGATATTGACTTTTTATTCCACTGCGACCTTCACATCTCTTCCAAGGGGAATTGATATTGTCTTTTTATTCCACTGCGACCTCCACCACTCTTCTAAAGGGCATTGATATTGTCTTTTTAATCCTCTGCGACCTCCACCACTCTTCCAAGGGGCATTAAAACAGTCTTGATAAGCTACTGTGACCTCCACTTCTCTTCCAAGGTGCATTAAACCGTCTGGTTAATCCTCTCTGTGCTCCACAGCTCTTCCAAGAGGCATTGATATTGTCTTTTTATTCGATTGTAACCTCCACCACTCTTCTAAAGGGCATTGATATTGTCTTTTTAATCCACTGCGACCTCCATCACTCTTCCAAGGGGCATTAAAACAGTCTTGATAAGCTACTGTGACCTCCACGTCTCTTCCAAGGGGCATTAAACCGTCTGGTTAAACCTCTCTGTACTCCACAGCTCTTCCAAGAGGCATTGATATTGTCTTTTTATTCGATTGTAACCTCCACCACTCTTCCAAGGGGCATTGATATTGTCTCTGTTTTCCACTGCGACCTCCACCACTCTTCCAAGTGGCTTTGATATTGTCTTTTTTATCCACTGCGACCTCCACCACTGTTCCAATGGGCATAAAAAACGTCTTATTATGCTACTGTGACCTCCACGTCCCTTCCACGGGGCATTCATATTGTCTTTTTATTCCATTGTGACCTCCACCACTCTTCCAAGGGGCATTAAAACCATCTTGTTAAGCTACTGTGACCTCCAAGTCTCTTCCAAGGGGCATTAAAACCGTTTGTTTAGACCGCTCTGAGCTCCACAGCTCTTCCAAGGGGCATTGACAATATCTATTTATTCCATTGTAACCTTCTTCACTCTTCCAAGTGCATTGATATTGTCTATTTATTCCTCTGCGACGTCCACGACTCTTCCAAGGGGCATTAAAACCGTCCTGTTAAGCTACTGTGACCTCTAAGTTTCTTACACAGGGCATTGATATTGTCTTTTTATTCCTCTGTAACCTCCACCACTCTTCCAAGGGGCATTAAGACCATCTTGTTAAGCTACAGTGACCTCCACAACTCTTCCATGGGGCATTGATATTGTCTTTTTATTCCACTGTAACCTCCACCACTCTTCCAAGGGGCATTGATTTTGTCTTTTTATTACACTCCGACCTCTACCACTGTTCCAATGGGCAATGATATTGTCTTTTTAATCCACTGCAACCTCCACCACTCTTCCAAGGGGCATTAAAGCCGTCTTGTTAAGCTACTGTAACGTCCAAGTCTATTCCATGGGGCATTGATATTGTCTTTTTATTCCACTGTAACCTCCACCACTCTTCCAAGTGGCATTGACATTGTCTTTTTATTCCACTGCGACTTCCACCTCTCTTTTAAGGGGCATTGATATTGTCTTTTTAATCCACTGCGACCTCCACCACTCTTCCAAGGGGCATTAAAACAGTCTTGTTAAGCTACTGTGACCTCCACGTCTCTTCCAAGGGGCATTAAAACCGTCTCTTTAAACAACTCTGAACTCCACAGCTCTTCCAAGGTGCATTGATATTGTCTTTTTATTCCACTGTAACCTCCACCACTCTTCCATGGGGCATTGATTTTGTCTTTTTATTCCACTGCGACCTCCACCACTCTTCCAATGGGCATTGTTATTGTCTTTTTAATCCCCTGCAACCTCCACCACTCTTCCAAGGGGCATTAAAACCATCTTGTTAAGCTACTGTGACCTCCACGTCCCTTCCACGGGTCATTGATATTGTCTTTTTATTCCACTGCGACCTCCTCCACTCTTACAAGGGGCATTGATATTGTCTTTTTAATCCACTGCGAACTCCACCACTCTTCCAAGGGGCATTAAAACCGTCTTGTTATGCTACTGTGACGTCGACTTCTCTTCCAAGGGGCATTAAAACCATCTGGTTAAACCACTCTGAACTCCACAGCTCTTCCAAGGGGCATTTGTATTGTCTTTTTATTCCACTCTAACCTCCACCACTCTTCCAAGTTTCATTGACATTGTCTTTTTATTCCACTGCGACCTCTACCACTCTTCCAAGGGGCATTAAAACCATATTTTTAAGATACAGTGACCTCCACATCTCTTCCACGGGGCATTGATATTGTCTTTTTATTCCACTGTAACCTCCACCAATCTTCCAAGGGGCATTGATATTGTTTTTTTAATCCACTGCGACCTCCACCACTCTTCCAATGTGCATTAAAACCGTCTTGTTAAGTTACTGTGCCCTCCACGTCTATTCCACGGTGCCTTAAAACCTTCTGATTAAACCATTGTAAACTCCACAGCTCTTCCAATGGGCATTGATATAGTCTTTTTATTCCACTGTAACCTCCAACACTCTTGCAAGGGGCATTGATATTGTATTTTTATTTTACTGCGACCTCCACCACTCTTCCAAGGGGCATTAATATTGTCTTTGTATTCCACTGCGACCTCCACCACTCTTCCAAGGGTCATTGATATTGTCTTTTTATTCCACTCTAACCTCCAAACCTCCACCACTCTTCCAAGGGGCATTGATATTGTCTTTTTATTCCACTGCGACCTCCACCTCTCTTCCAAGGGGCATTAAAACCATCTTGTTAAGCTACTGTCACCTCCAAGTCTCTTCCACGAGGCATTGATATTGACTTTTTATTCCACTGCGACCTTCACATCTCTTCCAAGGGGAATTGATATTGTCTTTTTATTCCACTGCGACCTCCACCACTCTTCTAAAGGGCATTGATATTGTCTTTTTAATCCACTGCGACCTCCACCACTCTTCCAAGGGGCATTAAAACAGTCTTGATAAGCTACTGTGACCTCCACTTCTCTTCCAAGGTGCATTAAACCGTCTGGTTAAACCTCTCTGTGCTCCACAGCTCTTCCAAGAGGCATTGATATTGTCTTTTTATTCGATTGTAACCTCCACCACTCTTCTAAAGGGCATTGATATTGTCTTTTTAATCCACTGCGACCTCCATCACTCTTCCATGGGGCATTAAAACAGTCTTGATAAGCTACTGTGACCTCCACGTCTCTTCTAAGGGGCATTAAACCGTCTGGTTAAACCTCTCTGTACTCCACAGCTCTTCCAAGAGGCATTGATATTGTCTTTTTATTCGATTGTAACCTCCACCACTCTTCCAAGGGGCATTGATATTGTCTCTGTTTTCCACTGCGACCTCCACCACTCTTCCAAGTGGCTTTGACATTGTCTTTTTTATCCACTGCGACCTCCACCACTGTTCCACTGGGCATAAAAAACGTCTTATTATGCTACTGTGACCTCCACGTCCCTTCCACGGGGCATTCATATTGTCTTTTTATTCCATTGTGACCTCCACCACTCTTCCAAGGGGCATTAAAACCATCTTGTTAAGCTACTGTGACCTCCACGTCTCTTCCAAGGGGCATTAAAACCGTCTGTTTAGACCGCTCTGAGCTCCACAGCTCTTCCAAGGGGCATTGACAATATCTATTTATTCCATTGTAACCTTCTTCACTCTTCCAAGTGCATTGATAGTGTCTATTTATTCCTCTGCGACGTCCACGACTCTTCCAAGGGGCATTAAAACCGTCCTGTTAAGCTACTGTGACCTCTATGTTTCTTAAACAGGGCATTGATATTGTCTTTTTATTCCTCTGTAACCTCCACCACTCTTCCAAGGGGCATTAAGACCATCTTGTTAAGCTACAGTGACCTCCACAACTCTTCCATGGGGCATTGATATTGTCTTTTTATTCCACTGTAACCTCCACCACTCTTCCAAGGGGCATTGATTTTGTCTTTTTATTCCACTGCGACCTCTACCACTGTTCCAATGGGAAATGATATTGTCTTTTTAATCCACTGCAACCTCCACCACTCTTCCAAGGGGCATTAAAGCCGTCTTGTTAAGCAACTGTAACGTCCAAGTCTATTCCATGGGGCATTGATATTGTCTTTTTATTCCACTGTAACCTCCACCACTCTTCCAAGTGGCATTGACATTGTCTTTTTATTCCACTGCGACTTCCACCTCTCTTTTAAGGGGCATTGATATTGTCTTTTTAATCCACTGCGACCTCCACCACTCTTCCAAGGGGCATTAAAACAGTCTTGTTAAGCTACTGTGACCTCCACGTCTCTTCCAAGGGGCATTAAAACCGTCTCTTTAAACAACTCTGAACTCCACAGCTCTTCCAAGGTGCATTGATATTGTCTTTTTATTCCACTGTAACCTCCACCACTCTTCCAAGAGGCATTGATTTTGTCTTTTTATTCCACTGCGACCTCCACCACTCTTCCAATGGGCATTGTTATTGTCTTTTTAATCCCCTGCAACCTCCACCACTCTTCCAAGGGGCATTAAAACCGTCTTGTTAAGCTACTGTGACCTCCACGTCCCTTCCTCGGGGCATTGATATTGTCTTTTTATTCTACTGCGACCTCCACCACTCTTCCAAGGGGCATTGATATTGTCTTTTTAATCCCCTGCAAACTCCACCACTCTCCAAGGGGCATTAAAACCGTCTTGTTATGCTACTGTGACGTCGACTTCTCTTCCAAGGGGCATTAAAACCATTTTGTTAAACAACTCTGAACTTCACAGCTCTTCCAAGGGGCATTTGCATTGTCTTTTTATTCCACTCTAACCTCCACAACTCTTCCAAGGGGCATTGACATTGTCTTTTTATTCCACTGCGACCTCCACCACTCTTCCAAGGGGCATTAAAACCATATTGTTAAGCTACAGTGACCACCACATCTCTTCCATGGGGCATTTATATTGTCTTTTTATTCCACTGCGACCTCCACCACTCTTCCAAGGGGCATTAAAACCGTCTTGTTAAGCTACTGTCACCTCCACGTCCCTATCAAGGGGTATTAAAACTGTCAATTTAAACCACTCTGAACTCCACAGCTCTTGCAAGGGGCATTGATGTTGTCTTTTTATTCCAATGTTACCTCCAGCACTCTTCCAAGGGGCATTGATATTGTCTTTTTATTCCACTGCAAATTCCATCTCTCTTCCAAGGGGCATTAAAATCATCTTGTTAAGCTACTATGACCTCCATGTCTCTTTCACGGGGCATTAATATTGTCTTTTTTTTCCACTGTAACCTCCACCACTCTTCCAAGGGGCATTGATATTGTCTTTTTATTCCACTGGGACCTTCACCACTCTTCCAAGTGGCATTGATATTGTCTTTTTAAACCACTTCGACCTCCACCACTCTTCCAAGGGGCATTAAAACCGTATTGTTAAGCTACTGTGAACTCAACGTCTCTTCCAAGGTGCATTAAAACCATCAATTTAAACCACTCTGAACTCCTCAGCTCTTGCAAGAGGCATTGATATTGTCTTTTTACTCCACTGTAACCTACAGCACTCTTTCAAGGGGCATTGATATTGTCTTTTTATTCCACTACGACTTCGACCACTCTCCCAAGGTGTATTAAAAACATCTTGTTTAGCTACTGTAACGTCCATATCTATACCACGGGGCATTGATATTGTCTTTTTGTTCCACTGTATCCTCCACCACTCTTCCAAGGGGTATTGATATTGTCTTTTTATTCCACTGCGACTTCCACCTCTCTTCTAAGGGTCATTGATATTGCCTTTTTAATCCACTGCGACCTACACCTCTCTTACAAGAGGCATTAAAACAGTCTTGTTAAGCTACTGTGACCTCCACATCTCTTCCAAGGGGCATTAAAATCATCTGGTTAAACCACTCTGAACTCCACAGCTCTTCCAAGGGGCATTGATATTGTCTTTTTATTCGACTGTAACATCCACCACTCTTCCAAGCGGCATTGATATTGTCTTTTTATTCAACTGCGACCTCCACCACTCTTCCAAGGGGCATTGATATTGTCTTTTTATTCCACTGCGACCTCCACCACTCTTCCAATGGGCATTGTTACTGTCTTTTTAATCCCCTGCAACCTCCACCACTCTTCCAAGGGGCATTAAAACCATCTTGTTAAGCTACTGTGACCTCCACGTCCCTTCCACGGGTCATTGATATTGTCTTTTTATTCCACTGCGACCTCCTCCACTCTTCCAAGGGGCATTGATATTGTCTTTTTAATCCACTGCGAACTCCACCACTCTACCAAGGGGCATTAAAACCGTCTTGTTATGCTACTGTGACGTCGACTTCTCTTCCAAGGGGCATTAAAACCATCTGGTTAAACCACTCTGAACTCCACAGCTCTTCCAAGGGGCATTTGTATTGTCTTTTTATTCCACTCTAACCTCCACCACTCTTCCAAGATTCATTGACATTGTCTTTTTATTCCACTGCGACCTCTACCACTCTTCCAAGGGGCATTAAAACCATATTTTTAAGATACAGTGACCTCCACATCTCTTCCACAGGGCATTGATATTGTCTTTTTATTCCACTGTAACCTCCACCACTCTTCCAAGGTTCATTGATATTGTTTTTTTATTCCACTGCGACCTCCACCACTCTTCCAAGGGGCATTAAAACCGTCTTGTTGAGTTACTGTGAACTCCACGTCTCTTCCAAGGAGCTTTAAAACCGTCTGGTTATACAACGCTGAACTCCACAGCTCTTCCAAGGGGCATTATTATTGTCTTTTTATTCCACTGTAACCTTCACCAGTATTCCAAGGGGCATTGATATTGTCTTTTTATTCCACTGCGACCTCCAACAGTCCTCCAAGAGGCATTAAAAACATCTTGATAAGCTACTGTGACCTCCACGTCTCTTCCACGGGGCATAGAAATTGTCTTTTTATACCACTGTAACCTCCACCACTCGTCCAAGGTGCATTGATATTGTCTTTTTATTCCACTGCGACTTCCACCTCTCTTCCAAGGGGCATTAAAACCGTCTTGTTAAGCTACTGTGACCTCCAAGTCTCTTTCACGGGGCATTGATATTGTCTTTTTATTCCACTGTAACCTCCACCACTCCTCCAAGGGGCATTGATATTGTCTTTTTATTCCACTGGGACCTTCACCACTCTTCCAAGTGTCATTGATATTGTCTTTTTAATCCACTGCGACCTCCACCACTCTTCCAAGGGGCATTAAAACTTTTCCTATGGGAACTGATATTGTCTTTTTATTATTATTATTATTATTTATTATTATAGCGCCATTTATTTCATGGCGCTTTACATGTGATAGGGATATACCTAATAAAAGCATTTACATAATCTTAACAAAACGAGTCAGCGACTGGTACAGGAGGAGCAAGGACCCTGCCCACGAGGGCTCACATTCTAGAAGGGATGGGTGAGGATACATTAGGTGAGGGTAGAGTTGGTCGTGCAGTGGTGGTTGCTGCAGGTTGTAGGCTTGTCGGAAGAGGTGGGTCTTCAGGTTTCTTTTGAAGGTTTCCACGGTCGGCGAGAGTCTGATGTGTTGGGGTAGAGAGTTCCAGAGTAGGGGGGATGCACGGGAGAAATCTTGTATACGATTGTGGGAGGAGGAGATAAGAGGGGAGTAGAGAAGGAGATCTTGTGAGGATCGGAGGTTGCGTGTAGGTAAGTATCGGGAGACTAGGTAACAGATGTATGGGGGAGACACGTTGTGGATGGCTTTGTATGCCATGGTTAGAGTTTTGAACTGGATTCTCTGGGCAATGGGGAGCCAGTGATGAGATTGACAGAGAGGAGAGGCCGGGGAATAGCGGG
Source organism: Phyllobates terribilis (assembly GCF_046119375.1). Taxonomy (NCBI): domain Eukaryota; kingdom Metazoa; phylum Chordata; class Amphibia; order Anura; family Dendrobatidae; genus Phyllobates; species Phyllobates terribilis. Next base: position 4,120,000 of record NW_027362788.1, on the reverse strand, counting down.
GGAACAGGTGAATTAGTCGAGTAGCAGAGTTTAGGATAGATTGGAGAGGCGCAAGAGTGTTCTAAGGGAGGCCACGGTGCAGGAGGTTGCAGTAGTCGAGGCGGGATATGATGAGGGCATGCACTAGTGTTTTTGCAGAGTCTTTGCTGAGGAATGCACGGATCCGGGAGATGTTTTTGAGTTGGAGTTGGCAGGAAGTGGAAAGGGCTTGGATATGTGGCTTGAAGGAGAGATCAGAGTCCAGGGTTACTCCAAGCCAGCGAGCTTGTGGGACTGGGGAAGTGAACAGCCATTGACGTTGATGGCTAGGTCAGATGGGGGATGTGAATGAGAGGGTGGAAAGATGATGAACTCTGTTTTATCCATGTTGAGTTTAGAAATCTGTCAGAGAAGAAGAATGACATGGCGGACAGACATTGTGGGAATTTGGTTAGTAGGGAGGAGATATCGGGTCCAGAGAGGTAGATCTGTGTGACGTCAGCATAGAGGTGATACTGAAAACCGTGAGATTCTATGAGCTGTCCCAGGCCAAATGTGTAGATGAAGAAGAGCAGAGGTCCTAGAATTGAACCTTTGGAGACACCGACAGATAGGGGGCGAGATGAGGAGGTGGTGCGTGAGTGGGAGACGCTGAATGTCCTGTCTGTTAAGTATTAGGAGATCCAAGATAGAGCCAAGTCCGTGATGCCAAGAGATGAGAGAATCTGGAGTAAGAGGTAATGGTCCACTGTGTCAAAGGCAGATGACAGGTCCAGAAGGAGGAGGATGGAGTAGTGTCGCTTGGATTTGGCATTTAGTAGGTCGTTGGTGACTTTGGTCAGGGCAGTTTCAGTCAAGTGATGCGGTCGGAAGCCAGATTGCAGGCAGTCGAAGAGGGAGCAGGAGGAGAGGTGGGAGGACACTTCAAGGTGGACATGTTGTTCTAGTAGTTTTGAGGCAAAGGGAGGAGTGATATGGGGCAGTAGCTAGTCAGAGAGGAAGGGTCAAGGGAGGGCTTTTTGAGAATGGGTGTGATTGCGGCATGTTTGAAACATGAGGGGAAGACACCGGTTGTTAGTGACAGATTGAAGAGGTGGGTTAGGGTTGGGATGAAGACTGTGGTAAGGTTATTGATGAGGTGGGATGGGATTGGGTCAAGTTCACAGGTGGTGAGGTGTGATTTGGAGAGTAAAGAGGAGACTTGACCTTCTGTAATGGTGGAGAAGTGGGGTTTGGAGGAGGAGGGTTGAATAGATATGAGGAGGGGTTGTGTGGACTTTAGGCAAAAATTTTGTCTGATGGTGTCAATCTTCTGTTTGAAGAATGAGGCACAGTCGTCGGCTGAGATGAGAGAAGAGGGAGGAGGTGCTGGGGGACGAAGGAGAGAGTTGAAAGTGTTAAATAGCTGTTTAGGGTTGTGAGATAGGGAGGATATGAGAGATGAGAAGTAGGTTTGTTTTGCTGTAGTGAGTGCGGACTTGAAATTAGTGAGGGATTGCTTGAATGCGATGAAGTGCTCGATGGAGTGAGACCTTTTCCATCTCCGCTCCGCAACCCTGGAGGCCCGGCGCAGTTCTTTAGTAAGTTTAGTGTGCCAGGGTTGCCTGTTGAATGTGCGAGATGTGGTGTGTGAGAGAGGGGCGATCGAGTCTAGAGCTGCAGCTATTGTGGTGTTATATGAAGCAGCAGCAAAGTCTGCATCGTGTAAGGAATTTATGTCTGTAAGAGGGAGGAGGGATTCAGAGAGTGAGTGTAAGTCAAGGTGTTTGAGATTTCTGCGAGGGTATGCAAGTTTGTGGAGTGGGGATTGTTGCCCCGGGGAGGAGAGAGAAAAGAATGTAAGTAGGCTGTGATCAGAGAGAGGGAGAGGTGAGTTAGAGAGGTTAGATAGGGAACAGAGGCGGGTGAAGATGAGGTCCAGTGTGTGGCCATCTTTGTGGGTGGGTGTGGAAGACCATTGAGTGAGTCCGATGGAGGAAGTGAGAGATATGAACTTAGAGACAGACGAGTGGGAAGTGTTAATGGGGATGTTGAAGTCACCCATTATGATAGTGGGGATGTCAGTGGAGAGGAAGTGAAGCAGCCAGGTGGTGAAGTGGTTTAAGAAGGTGGTGGCTTGCCCTGGGGGTCAGTAAACGATGGCCAGTTGGAGGTTGGAGGGGGAATAGATGCGCACACAGTGCACCTCAAAAGAGGGGAGTGTAACGGAGGGTGGCAGTGGGATTTGGGTGAAAGCGCAGTGTTCTGATAGGAGAAAACCTACGCCTCCACCATGTTTGCCGTTGGGGCGGGGGGGTGTTGGAAAAGTGGAATCCGCCATATGAAAGTGCAGCTGGGGAGGCTGTGTCAGAGGGGGTGAGCCAGGTTTCAGTGATGGCGAGGAAGGAAAGTTTGTTTGTAATGAAAAGATCGTGGATGAAGGAAAGTTTGTTGCAGACAGAGCAAGCGTTCCATAGAGCTCCTGTTAGAGCAACTAAGGGAGTGGGGATAGGTTGGATGGGTATGAGGTTAGAAGGGTTGCGACAGTTTGTGGAAGGTTGTGGATAGGAGAAAGAAGTAACTGTGGGGATATGGCGAGGAGGACCAGGATTTGGAGAGATATCTCCAGCAGTGAGGAGGAGCAGAGAAAGTGTTAGCAGGTGGGAGCAAGAGAGAGCATGAGGTGGCCTTCTGTGTTTGGAGATCCAGGATTGAATGTTTAGGAATCATTTGGAGGAGGAGGTGAGATGAATGGGGAGGATGGAGGGAGAGATGAAGAGTTTCTTACTAGGTATCGGGATTTCAGGGGTTACTAGAAATGGAGGACTATAGAGGAAAATGTGAGAGCTAACAGAAACATAGTTGAAAGAGAGTAAGTGGTCAAAGTGTTGGTTACCTGACTTCTGCCCTGACTAACAGCCTCTGAAATAACTGCCACTTATCTCCGAAGCCACTTTGCACAAGAAGAAGCGTGCACCCCTTACAGAGCTTCTAAATATATAGGGCACATTAAACTATCAGGTGAAGGGCATTGTGGGAGCTGCATATGGCTAAATTAGCAGCTGGTCGTCTCACCAGGAGATGGCTGGGTGATCAAACACAGAGCTAGGACTCTAGTCTCTGCAGTTTAGCACCTCTAAAATTCAGATAAGATCTATAGTGGGGAAGGGACAGACATATGTGGGTACTGAATGGAGTGGAACAGATAAAGCAGAGAAGTTATGCAGAGCATGTACCAGTGAGGTGAATCAGCAAAGCAGAGCATTACATTACAGCAGACACAGCAAGCAGAGAAGTTATGCAGAGCATGTACCAGTGAGGTGAATCAGCAAAGCAGAGCATTAGATTACAGCAGACACATCAAGCAGAGAAGTTATGCAGAGCATGTACCACTGAGGTTATTCCACTGCGACCTCCACCACTCTTCCAAGGGGCATTGATATTGTCTTTTTATTCCTCTGCGACCTCCGCCACTCTTCCAAAGGGCATTGATATTGTCTTTTATTCCACTGTAACCTCCACCACTGTTCTAAGGGGCATTAAAACAGTCTTGTTAAGCTACTGTGACCTCCACGTCTCTTCCACAGGGCATTGTTATTGTCTTTTTATTCCACTGCGACCTCCACCACTCTGCCAAGGGGGACTAAAACAGTCTTGTTAAGCTACTGTGATGTCCACGTCTCTTCCACGGGGCATTGATATTGTCTTTTTATTCCACTGTAACCTCCACCACTCTTCCAAGAGGCATTGATATTGTCTTTTTTTCCACTGTAACCTCCACCACTCAACCAAGGGGCATTGATATTGTCTTTTTATATTACTGCGACCACCACCACTCTTCCAAGGGGCATTGATATTGTCTTTTTAATCCACTGCGACCTCCACCACTCTTCCAAGGGGCATTAAAACCGTCTTGCTAAGCTACTGTGACCTCCTCGTCTCTTCCAAGGGGCACTAAAACCGTTTGGTTAAACCACTCTGTACTCCACAGCTTTTCCAAGGGGCATTGATATTGTCTTTTTATTCCACTGTAACCTCCACCACTCTTCCAAGAGGCAATGATATTGTCTTTTTTTCCACTGTAACCTTCACCACTCTACCAAGGGGCATTGATATTGTCTTTTTATATTACTGCGACCACCACCACTCTTCCAAGGGGCATTGATATTGTCTTTTTAATCCACTGCGACCTCCACCACTCTTCCAAGGGGCATTAAAACCATATTGCTAAGCTACTGTGACCTCCTCGTCTCTTCCAAGGGGCACTAAAACCGTTTGGTTAAACCACTCTGTACTCCACAGCTTTTCCAAGGGGCATTGATATTGTCTTTTTATTTAATTGGAAACTCCACCACTCTTCCAAGGGGCATTGATATTGTCTTTTTATTCCACTGTAACCTCCACCATTCTTCCAAGGGACATTGATTTTGTCTTTTTATTCCACTGTAACCTCCACCACCCTTCCAAGGGGCATTGATATTGTCTTTTTATTCCACCGTAACCTCCACCACTCTTCCAAGGGGCATTGATATTGTCTTTTTAATCCACTGCGACCTCTACCACTCCTCCAAGGGGCTTTAAAACAGTCTTGATAAGCTTCTGTGACCTCCACATCTCTTCCAAGGGGCATTAAAACAGCATGGTTATAGCACTCTGAACTCCACAGCTCTTCCAAGAGTCATTGATATTGTCTTTTTATTCAACTGTAACCTCCACCACTCTTCCAAGAGTCATTGATATTGTCTTTTTATTCTACTGCGACCTTCACGTCTGTTCCAAGGGGCATTAAATCCGTCAATTTAAACCACTTTGAACTCCACAGCTCTTGCAATAGGCATTGATATTGTCTTTTTATTCCACTGTAACCTCCACCACTCTTCCAAGGGGCATTGATTTTGTCTTTTTAATCGATTGCGACCTCCATCTCTCTTCCAAGATTCACTAAAACCGTCTTGTTTGGCTACTGTGACCTCCACGTCTATTCCACGATGCCTTAAAACCTTCTGGTTAAACCACTGTGAACTCCACAGCTCTTCCAAGGGGCATTGATATTGTCTTTTTATTCCACTGTAACCTCCACCACTCTTCCAAGGGGCATTGATATTGTCTTTTTATATTACTGCGACCACCACCACTCTTCCAAGGGGCATTAATATTGTCTTTTTATTCCACTGCGACCTCCACCACTCTTCCAAGAGTCATTGATATTGTCTTTTTATTCCACTGTAACCTCCACCACTCTTCCAAGGGGCATTGATATTGTCTTTTTATTCCACTGCGACCTCCACCTCTCTTCCAAGGGGCATTAAAACCATCTTGTTAAGCTACTGTGACCTCCACGTCTCTTCCACGAGGCATTGATATTGTCTTTTTATTCCACTGCGATCTCCACATCTCTTCCAAGTGGAATTGATATTGTCTTTATATTCCACTGCGACCTCCACCACTCTTCTAAGGGGCATTGATATTGTCTTTTTAATCTACCGTGACCTCCACCACTCTTCCAAGGGCATTAAGACAGTTTTGATAAGCTACTGTGACCTCCACGTCTCTTCCAAGGGGCATTAAAACCGTCTGGTTAAACCACTCTGAACTTCACAGCTCTTCGAAGAGGAACTGATATTGTCTTTTATTCGACTGTAACCTCCACACTCTTCCAAGGGGCATTAAAACCGTCTTGTTAAGCTACTGTGACCTCCACGTCTCTTCCAAGGGGCATTAAAACGGTCAATTTAAACCACTCTGATCTCCACAGCTCTTGCAAGAGGCATTGATATTGTCTTTTTATTCCACTGTAACCTCCACAACTCTTCCAAGGGGCATTGATTTTGTCTTTTTAATCCACTGCGACCTCCATCACTCTTCCAAGAAGCATTAAAACCATCTTGTTTAGCTACTGTGACCTTCACGTCTATTTCATGGTACCTTAAAACCTTCTGATTAAACCACTGTGAACTCCACAGCTCTTCCAAGGGGCATTGATATTGTCTTTTTATTCCACTGTAACCTCCACCACTCTTCCAAGGGGCATTGATATTGTCTTTTTATTTTACTGCGACCTCCACCACTCTTCCAAGCGGCATTAATATTGTCTTTTTATTCCACTGCGACTTCCACCACTCTTCCATGGGTCATTGATATTGTCTTTTTATTCCACTGCGACCTCCACCTCTCTTCCAAGGGGCATTAAAACTATCTTGTTAAGCTACTGTGACCTCCAAGTCTCTTCCACGAGGCACTGATATTGTCTTTTTATTACACTGCGACCTCCTCCACTCTTCCATGGGTCATTGATGTTGTCTTTTTATTCCACTGTAACCTCCACCACTCTTCCAAGGGGCATTGACATTGTCTATTTATTCCACTGCGACCTCCACCACTCTTCCAAGGGGCATTAAGACCATCTTCTTAAGCTACAGTGACCTCCACAACTCTTCCATGGGACATTGATATAGTCTTTTTATTCCACTGTAACCTCCACCACTCTTCCAAGTGGCATTGACATTGTCTTTTTATTCCACTGCGACTTCCACCTCTCTTCTAAGGGGCATTGATATTGTCTTTTTAATCCACTGCGACCTCCACCACTCTTCCAAGGGGCATTAAAACAGTCTTGTTAAGCTACTGTGACCTCCACGTCTCTTCCAAGGGGCATTAAAACCGTCTGGTTAAACCACTCTGAACTCCACAGATCTTCCAAGGGCCATTGATATTGTCTTTTTATTCCACTGTAACCTCCGCCACTCTTCCATGGGGCATTGATTTTGTCTTTTTATTCCACTGCGACCTCCACCACTCTTCCAAGTGGCATTGTTATTGTCTTTTTATTCCACTGCGACCTCCACCTCTCTTCCAAGGGGCATTAAAACAATCTTGTTAAGCTACTGTGACCTCCAAGTCTCTTCCACGAGGCATTGATATTGTCTTTTTGTTCCACTGTGAACTCCACCACTCTTGCAAGGGGCATTGACATTGTCTATTTATTCCACTGAGTCCTCCACCACTTTTCCAAGGGGCATTAAGACCATCTTGTTAAGCTACAGTGACCTCCACAACTCTTCCATGGGGCATTGATATAGTCTTTTTATACCACTGCAACCTCCACCACTCTTCCAATGGGCATTGATATTGTCTTTTTAATCCACCTCAACCTCCACCACTCTACCAAGGGGCATAAAAGCCATCTTGTTAAGCTACTGTCACGTACATGTCTATTCCACGGGGCATTGATATTGTCTTTTTATTTCACTGTAACCTCCACCACTCTTCCAAGTGGCATTGACAATGTCTTTTTATTCCACTGCGACTTCCACCTCTCTTCTAAGGGGCATTGATATTGTCTTTTTAATCCACTGCGACCTCCATCACTCTTCCAAGGGGCATTAAAACAGTCTTGTTAAGCTACTGTGACCTTCATGTCTCTTCCAAGGGGCATTAAAACCATCTGGTTAAACCACTCTGAACTCCACAGCTCTTCCAAGGGCCATTGATATAGTCTTTTTATTCCACTGTAACCTCCGCCACTCTTCCATGTGGCATTGATTTTGTCTTTTTATTCCACTGCGACCTCCACCACTCTTCCAAGGGGCATTGATATTGTCTTTTTAATCCACTGCGAACTCCACCACTATTCCAAGGGGCATTAAAACCGTCTTGTTATGCTACTGTGACGTCGACATCTCTTCTAAGGGGCATTAAAACCATCTGGTTAAACCACTCTGAACTCCAAAGCTCTTCCAAGGGGCATTTGCATTGTCTTTTTATTCCACTCTAACCACCACCACTCTTCCAAGGGGCATTGACATTGTCTTTTTATTCCACTGCGACCTCCAACACTCTTCCAAGGGTCATTAAAACCATATTGTTAAGCTACAGTGACCTCAACATCTCTTGCACGGGGCATTGATATTGTCTTTTTATTCCACTGTAACCTCCACCAATCTTCCAAGGGGCATTGATATTGTTTTTTAATTCCACTGCGACCTCCACCACTCTTCCAAAGGGCATTAAAACCGTCTTGTTAAGTTACTGTGACCTCCACGTCTCTTCCAAGGAGCGTTAAAACCGTCTGGTTATACCACTCTGAACTCCACAGCTCTTCCAAGGGACATTATTATTGTCTTTTTATTCCACTGTAACCTCCACCACTCGTCCAAGGGGCATTGATATTGTCTTTTTATTCCACTGCAACCTCCACCACTCTTCCAAGGGGCATTGATATTGTCTTTTTAATCCACTGCGACCTCCACCACTCTTCCAAGGGGCATTAAAACCGTTTTATTAAGCTATTGTGACCTCCACATCTCTTCCACGGGGCATTAATATTGTCTTTCTTTTTAACTGGAACCTCCACCACTGTTCCAAGGGGCATTGATATTGTCTTTTTGTTCCACTGTAAACTCCATCACTCTTCCAAGGGGCATTGATATTGTCTTTTTATTCAACTGTAACCTCCACCACTCTTTCAAGTGGCATTGATATTGTCTTTTTAATCCACTGCGACCTCCACAACTCTTCCAAGGGGCATTAAAACCGTCTTGTTAAGCTACTATCACCTTCACGTCCCTTCCAAGGGGCATTAAAACCGTTAATTTAAAACACTCTGTACACCACAGCTCTTGCAAGGGGCATTGATATTGTCTTTTTTTTCCAATGTAACCTCCAGCACTCTTCCAAGGGGCATTGATATTGCCTTTTTATTTCAATGCAACTTCCACCACTCTTCCAATGGGATTTTATAGTCTTTTAAATCCACTGCGACCTCCACCACTCTTCCAAGGGGCATTAAACCGTCTTGTTAAGCTACTGTGACCTCCACGTCCCTTCCACGGTCCATTGATATTGTCATTTTATTCCACTGCGACCTCCACCACTCTTCCACGGTCCATTGATATTGTCATTTTATTTCACTGCGACCTCCACCACTCTTCCAAGGGGCATTGATATTTTCTTTTTATTCCACTGCGACCTCCACCACTCTTCCAAGGTGCATCGGTTATGTCTTTTTAATCCACTGCGACCTCCACCACTCTTCCACGGGGCATTAAAACCATCTTATTAAGCTACTGTGACCTCCATATCTCTTCCAAGGGGCATTAAAACCGTCAATTTAAACCACTCTGAACTCCACAGCTCTTGCAGGAGGCATTGATATTGTCTTTTTATTCCACTGTAACCTCCACCACTTTTCCAAAGGGCATTGATTTTGTATTTTTAATCCACTGCGACCTCCATCTCTCTTCCCAGAAGCATTAAAACAGTGTTCTTTAGCTACTGTGACCTCCTCGTCTATTCCACGGTACCTTAAAACCTTCTGGTTAAACCACTGTGAACTCCACAGCTCTTCCAAGGGGCTTTGATATTGTCTTTATAATCCAATGCGACCTCCATCACTCTTCCAAGAAGCATTGAAACCGTCTTGTTAAGCTACTGTGACCTCCACGTCTATTCCACGGTGCATTAAAACTTTCTGGTTAAACCACTGTGAACTCCACAGCTCTTCCAAGGGGCATTGATATTGTCTTTTTAATCCACTGCGACCTCCACCACTCTTCCAAGGGGCATTAAAACCGTTTTATTAAGCTATTGTGACCTCCACATCTCTTCCACGGGGCATTAATATTGTCTTTTTTTTTAACTGGAACCTCCGCCACTGTTCCAAGGGGCATTGATATTGTCTTTTTGTTCCACTGTAAACTCCATCACTCTTCCAAGGGGCATTGATATTGTCTTTTTATTCAACTGTAACCTCCACCACTCTTTCAAGGGGCATTGATATTGTCTTTTCATTCCACTGCGACCTCCACCACTCTTACAAGGGGCATTCATATTGTCTTTTTAATCCACTGCGACCTCCACAACTCTTCCAAGGGGCATTAAAACCGTCTTGTTAAGCTACTATCACCTTCACGTCCCTTCCAAGGGGCATTAAAACCGTTAATTTAAACCACTCTGTAAACCACAGCTCTTGCAAGGGGCATTGATATTGTCTTTTTTTTCCAATGTAACCTCCAGCACTCTTCCAAGGGGCATTGATATTGCCTTTTTATTTCAATGCAACTTCCACCACTCTTCCAATGGGATTTTATAGTCTTTTAAATCCACTGCGACCTCCAACACTCTTCCAAGGGGCATTGATATTTTCTTTTTATTCCACTGCGACCTCCACCACTCTTCCAAGGTGCATCGGTAATGTCTTTTTAATCCACTGCGACCTCCACCACTCTTCCACGGGGCATTAAAACCATCTTATTAAGCTACTGTGACCTCCATATCTCTTCCAAGGGGCATTAAAACCGTCAATTTAAACCACTCTGAACTCCACAGCTCTTGCAAGAGGCATTGTTATTGTCTTTTTATTCCACTGTAACCTCCACCACTTTTCCAAAGGGCATTGATTTTGTCTTTTTAATCCACTGCGACCTCCATCTCTCTTCCCAGAAGCATTAAAACAGTGTTCTTTAGCTACTGTGACCTCCTCGTCTATTCCGCGGTGCCTTAAAACCTTCTGGTTAAACCACTGTGAACTCCACAGCTCTTCCAAGGGGCTTTGATATTGTCTTTTTAATCCACTGCGACCTCCATCACTCTTCCAAGAAGCATTGAAACCGTCTTGTTAAGCTACTGTGACCTCCACGTCTATTCCACGGTGCATTAAAACTTTCTGATTGAACCACTGTGAACTCCACAGCTCTTCCAAGGGGCGTTGATATTGTCTTTTTATTCCACTCTAACCTCCACCACTCTTCCAAGGGGCATGGATATTGTCTTTATATTTTACTGCGACCTCCACCACTCTTCCAAGGGGCATTAATATTGTCTTTTTATTCCACTGTGACCTCCACGTCTCTACCAAGGGGCATTGATATTGTCTTTTTATTTAATTGGAACCTCCACCACTCTACCAAGGGGCTTTGATATTGTCTTTTTATTCCACTGTAACCTTCACCATTCTTCCAAGGGACATTGATATTGTCTTTTTATTCCACTGTTACCTCCACCACTCTTCCAAGGGGCATTGATATTGTCTTTTTATTCTACTGTAACCTCCACAACTCTTCCATGGGGCATTGATATTGTCTTTTTAATCCACTGCGACCTCTACTACTCCTCCAAGGGGCTTTAAAACTGTCTTGATAAGCTTCTGTGACCTCCTCGTCTCTTCCAAGGGGCATTAAAACTTTCTGGTTAAACCACTGTGAACTCCACAGCTCTTCCAAGGGGCATTGATATTGTCTTTTTAATCCACTGCGACCTCCACCACTCTTCCAAGGGGCATTAAAACCGTTTTATTAAGCTATTGTGACCTCCACATCTCTTCCACGGGGCATTAATATTGTCTTTTTTTTTAACTGGAACCTCAGCCACTGTTCCAAGGGGCATTGATATTGTCTTTTTGTTCCACTGTAAACTCCATCACTCTTCCAAGGGGCATTGATATTGTCTTTTTATTCAACTGTAACCTCCACCACTCTTTCAAGGGGCATTGATATTGTCTTTTCATTCCACTGCGACCTCCACCACTCTTACAAGGGTCATTCATATTGTCTTTTTAATCCACTGCGACCTCCACAACTCTTCCAAGGGGCATTAAAACCGTCTTGTTAAGCTACTATCACCTTCACGTCCCTTCCAAGGGGCATTAAAACCGTTAATTTAAACCACTCTGTAAACCACAGCTCTTGCAAGGGGCATTGATATTGTCTTTTTTTTCCAATGTAACCTCCAGCACTCTTCCAAGGGGCATTGATATTGCCTTTTTATTTCAATGCAACTTCCACCACTCTTCCAATGGGATTTTATAGTCTTTTAAATCCACTGCGACCTCCAACACTCTTCCAAGGGGCATTGATATTTTCTTTTTATTCCACTGCGACCTCCACCACTCTTCCAAGGTGCATCGGTAATGTCTTTTTAATCCACTGCGACCTCCACCACTCTTCCACGGGGCATTAAAACCATCTTATTAAGCTACTGTGACCTCCATATCTCTTCCAAGGGACATTAAAACCGTCAATTTAAACCACTCTGAACTCCACAGCTCTTGCAAGAGGCATTGTTATTGTCTTTTTATTCCACTGTAACCTCCACCACTTTTCCAAAGGGCATTGATTTTGTCTTTTTAATCCACTGCGACCTCCATCTCTCTTCCCAGAAGCATTAAAACAGTGTTCTTTAGCTACTGTGACCTCCTCGTCTATTCCGCGGTGCCTTAAAACCTTCTGGTTAAACCACTGTGAACTCCACAGCTCTTCCAAGGGGCTTTGATATTGTCTTTTTAATCCACTGCGACCTCCATCACTCTTCCAAGAAGCATTGAAACCGTCTTGTTAAGCTACTGTGACCTCCACGTCTATTCCACGGTGCATTAAAACTTTCTGATTGAACCACTGTGAACTCCACAGCTCTTCCAAGGGGCGTTGATATTGTCTTTTTATTCCACTCTAACCTCCACCACTCTTCCAAGGGGCATGGATATTGTCTTTATATTTTACTGCGACCTCCACCACTCTTCCAAGGGGCATTAATATTGTCTTTTTATTCCACTGTGACCTCCACGTCTCTACCAAGGGGCATTGATATTGTCTTTTTATTTAATTGGAACCTCCACCACTTTACCAAGGGGCTTTGATATTGTCTTTTTATTCCACTGTAACCTTCACCATTCTTCCAAGGGACATTGATATTGTCTTTTTATTCCACTGTTACCTCCACCACTCTTCCAAGGGGCATTGATATTGTCTTTTTATTCTACTGTAACCTCCACAACTCTTCCATGGGGCATTGATATTGTCTTTTTAATCCACTGCGACCTCTACTACTCCTCCAAGGGGCTTTAAAACTGTCTTGATAAGCTTCTGTGACCTCCTCGTCTCTTCCAAGGGGCATTAAAACAGCATGGTTAAACCACTCTGAACTCCACAGCTTTTCCAAGAGGCATTGACTTTGTCTTTTTATTCAACTGTAACCTCCACCACTCCTCCAAGGGGATTTGATAGTCTTTTTAATCCACTGCGACCTCCACCACTCTTCCAAGGGGCATTAAAACCGTCTTGTTAAGCTACTGTGACCTCCACGTCCCTACCACGGGGCATTGATATTGTCTTTTCATTCCACTGCGACCTCCACCAGTCTTCTAAGGGGCATTGATATTGTCTTTTTAATCCACTGCAACCTCCACCACTCTTCCAAGGGGCATTAAAACAGTCTTGATAAGCTACTGTGACCTCCACGTCTCTTCCAAGGGGCATTAAACCATCTGGTTAAACCACTCTGTGCTCCACAGCTCTACCAAGAGGCATTGATATTTTCTTTTTATTCGACTGTAACCTCCACCACTCTTCCAAGGGGCATTGATATTGTCTCTTTTTTCCACTGAGACCTTCACCACTCTTCCAAGGGGCATTAAAACAGTCTTGTTAAGCTACTGTGACCTCCACATCTCTTCCAAGGGGCATTAATCCATCTGGTTAAACCACTCTGTACTACACAGCTCTTCCAAGAGGCACTGATATTGTCTTTTTATTCAACTGCGACCTCCACCTCTCTTCCAAGAGGCATTAAAACCGTCTTGTGAAGCTACGTTGACCTCCACGTTCCTTCCACGGGGCATTGATATTGTCTTTTTATTTCACTGCGACCTCCACCACTCTTTCAAGGGGCATTGATATTGTCTTTTTAATCCACTGCGACCTCCACCACTCTTCCAAGGGGCATTGATATTGCCTTTTTAATCCACTGTGACCTCCAAGTCTCTTCCAAGGGGCATTCGAAACGTCAATTTAAACCACTATGAACTCCACAGCTCTTCCAAGGAGCACTGGTATTGTCTTTTTATTCCACTCTAACCTCCACAACTCTTCCAAGGGGCATTGACATTGTCTATTTATGCCACTGCGACCTCCACCACTCTTCCAAGGGGCATTAAGACCATCTTGTTAAGCTACAGTGACCTCCATAACTCTTCCATGGGGCATTGATATTGTCTTTTTATTCCACTGTAACCTCCACCACTCTTCAAGGGGCATTGTTATTGTCTTTTTATTTTACTGCTACCTCCACCACTCTTCAAAGGGGCATTAATATTGTCTTTTATTCCACTGCGACCTCCACCACTCTTCCTAGTGTCATTTATATTGTCTTTTTATTCCACTGTAACCTCCACCACTCTTCCAAGGGGCATTGATATTGTCTTTTTATTCCACTGCGACCTCCACCTCTCTTCCAAGGGGCATTAAAACCATCTTGTTTAGCTACTGTGACCTACAAGTCTCTAACACGAGGCATTGATATTGTCTTTTTATTCCACTGCGACCTCCACATCTCTTCCAAGGGGAATTGATATTGTCTTTTTATTGCACTGCGACCTCCACCACTCTTCTAAGGGGCATTGAAATTGTTTTTTTAATCCACTGCGACCTCCACAACTCTTCCAAGGGGCATTTAAACAGTCTTGATAAGCTACTGTGACCACCACGTCTCTTCCAAGAGGCATTAAACCGTCTGGTTAAACCACTCTGTACACCACAGCTCATAAAAGGGGCATTGATATTGTCTTTTTATTCCACTGTAACCTCCACCTCTTTTCCTATGGGAATTGATATTGTCTTTTTATTATTATTATTATTATTTATTATTATAGCGCCATTTATTCCATGGCGCTTTACATGTGATAGGGATTTACATAACAAAAGCATTTACATAATCTTAACAAAACGAATCAGCGACTGGCACAGGAGGAGCGAGGACCCTGCCCACGAGGGCTCACATTCTAGAAGGGATGGGTGAGGATGCATTAGGTGAGGGTAGAGCTGGTTTTGCAGCGGTGGTTACTGCAGTTTGTAGGCTTGTCGGAAGAGGTGGGTCTTCAGGTTTCTTTTGAAGGTTTCCGCGGCGAGAGTCTGATGTGTTGGGGTAGAGAGTTCCAGTGTATGGGGGATGCATGGGAGAAATCTTGTATACTATTGTGGGAGGAGGAGATAAGAGGGGAGTAGAGAAGGAGATCTTGTGAGGATCGGAGTTTGCATGCAGGTAAGTACCGGGAGACTAGGTCACAGATGTATGGGGGAGACAGGTTGTGGATGGCTTTGTATGCCATGGTTAGAGTTTTGAACTGGATTCTCTGGGCAATGGGGGGCCAGTGAAGAGATTGACAGAGAGGAGAGGCTGGGGAATAGCGGGGGGACAGGTGAATTAGTCGAGCAGCAGAGTTTAGGATAGATTGGAGAGGCGCAAGAGTGTTGTAAGGGAAGCCACGGAGCAGGAGGTTGCAGTAGTCGAGGCGGGATATGATGAGGGCATGCACTAGTGTTTTTGCAGAGTCTTTGCTGAGGAATGCACGGATCCGGGAGATGTTGGAGTCGGCAGGAAGTAAAAAGGGCTTGGATATGTGGCTTGAAGGAGACATCAGAGTCCAGGGTTACTCCAAGGCAGCGAGCTTGTGGGACTGGGGAGGGTGAACAGCCATTGACGTTGATGGCTAGGTCAGATGAGGGATGTGAATGAGAGGGTGGAAAGATGATGAACTCTATTTTATCCATGTTGAGTCTTAGAAATCTGTCAGAGAAGAAGGATGACATGGCGGACAGACATTGTGGGATTTTGGTTAGTAGGGAGGAGATATCGGGTCCAGAGAGGTAGATCTGTGTGTCGTCAGCATAGAGGTGATACTGAAAACCGTGAGACTCTATGAGCTGTCCCAGGTCAAAGGTGTAGATGGAGAAGAGCAGAGGTCCTAGAACTGAACCTAGTGGACACCGACAGATAGTGGGCGAGATGAGGAGGTGGTGCGTGAGTGGGACACGCTGAATGTCCTGTCTGTTAAGTATGAGGAGAACCAAGATAGAGCCAAGTCCGTGATGCCAAGAGATGAGAGAATCTGGAGAAAGAGATAATGGTCCACTGTGTCAAAGGCAGATGACAGGTCCAGAAGGAGGAGGATGGAGTAGTGTCGCTTGGATTTGGCATTTAGCAGGTCGTTGGTGACTTTGGTCAGGGCAGTTTCAGTCGAGTGATGCGGCCGGAAGCCAGATTGCAGGCGGTCGAAGAGGGAGCAGGAGGAGAGGTGGGAGGACAGTTCAAGGTAGACATGTAGTTCTAGTAGTTTTGAGGCAAAGGGGAGGAGTGATATGGGGTGGTAGCTAGTCAGAGAGGAAGGGTCAAGGGAGGGCTTTTTGAGGATGGGTGTGATTGCGGCATGTTTGAAACATGAGGGGAAGACACCGGTTGTTAGTGACAGATTGACGAGGTGGGTTAGGGTTGGGATGAAGACTGTGGTAAGGTTAGTTATAAGGTGGGATGGGAATGGGTCAAGTTCGCAGTTGGTGAGGTGTGATTTGGAGAGTAAAGAGGAGACTTGACCTTCTGTAATGGTGGAGAAGTGGGGTTTGGAGGAGGAGGGTTGAATAGATATGAGGAGGGGTTGTGTGAACTTTAGGCAAAAGTTTTGTCTGATGGTGTCAATCTTCTGTTTGAAGAATGAGGCAAAGTCGTCGGCTGAGATGAGAGAAGAGGGAGGAGGTGCTGAGGGACAAAGGAGAGAGTTGAAAGTGCTAAATAGCTGTTTAGGGTTGTGAGATAGGGAGGATATGAGAGATGAGAAGTAGGTTTGTTTTGCTGTAGTGAGTGCGGACTTGAAATTAGTGAGGGATTGCTTGAATGCGTTGAAGTGCTCGATGGAGTGAGACCTTTTCCATCTCGGCTCCGCAACCCTGGAGGCCCGGCGCAGTTCTTTAGTAAGTTTAGTGTGCCAGGGTTGCCTGTTGAATGTGCGAGATGTGGTGTGTGTGAGAGGGGCGATCGAGTCTAGAGCTGCAGCTATTGTGGTGTTATATGAAGCAGCAGCAACGTCTGCATCGTGTAAGGAGTTTATGTCTGTAAGAGGGAGGAGGGATTCAGAGAGTGAGTGTAAGTCAAGGTGTTTGAGATTTCTGCGAGGGTATGCAAGTTTGTGGAGTGGGGATTGTTGCCCCGGGGAGGAGAGAGAAGAGAATGTAAGTAGGCTGTGATCAGAGAGAGGGAGAGGTGAGTTAGAGAGGTTAGATAGGGAACAGAGGAGGGTGAAGATGAGGTCCAGTGTGTGGCCATCTTTGTGGGTGGGTGTGGAAGACCATTGAGTGAGTCCGAAGGAGGAAGTGAGAGATAGTAACTTAGAGACAGACGAGTGGGAAGTGTTAATGGAGATGTTGAAGTCACCCATTATGATAGTGGGGATGTCAGTGGAGAGGAAGTGAAGCAGCCAGGTGGTGAAGTGGTCTAAGAAGGTGGTGGCTTGCCCTGGGGGTCGGTAAACGACGACCAGTTGGAGGTTGGAGGGGGAATAGATGGTCACACAGTGCACCTCAAAAGAGGGGAGTGTTACGGAGGGTGGCAGTGGGATTTGGGTGAAAGCGCAGTGTTCTGATAGGAGAAAACCTACGCCTCCGCCATGTTTGCCATTGGGGCGGGGGGTGTGGGAAAGGTGGAATCCGCCATATGAAAGTGCAGCTGGGGAGGCTGTGTCAGAGGGGGTGAGCCAGGTTTCAGTGATGGCGAGGAAGGAAAGTTTGTTTGTAATGAAAAGATCGTGGATGAAGGAAAGTTTGTTGCAGACAGAGCGAGCGTTCCATAGAGCTCCTGTTAGAGCAACTAAGGGAGTGGGGATTGGTGGATGGGTTTGAGGTTAGAAGGGTTGCGACAGTTTGTGGAAGGTCGTGGATAGGAGGAAGAAGTAACTGTGGGGATATGGCGAGGAGGACCAGTATTTGGAGAGATATCTCCAGCAGTGAGGAGGAGCAGAGAAAGTGTTAGCAGGTGGGAACAAGAGAGAGCATGAGGTGGCTGTCTGTGTTTGGAGATCCAGGATTGAATGTTTAGGAATAATTTGGAGGAGGAGGTGAGATGAATGGGGAGGATGGAGGGAGAGATGAAGAGTTTCTTACTAGGTGTAGGGATTTGAGGGGTTACTAGAAAGTGGAGGACTATAGAGGAAAAAGTGAGAGCTAACAGAAACATAGTTAAAAGAGAGTAAGTGGTCAAAGTGTTGGTTACCTGACTCCTGCCATGTCTAACTGCCTCTGAAATAATTGACACTTATCTCCGAAGCCACTTTGCACAAGAAGATGCGTGCACACCCCTTCACGCGTGCACCCCTTACAGAGCTTCTAAATATATAGGGTACATTAAACTATCAGGTGAAGGGCATTGTGGGAGCTGCATATGGCTAAATTAGCAGCGGGTCGTCTCACCAGGAGATGGCTGGGTGATCAAACACAGAGCTAGGACTCTAGTCTCTGCAGTTTAGCACCTCTAAAAATCAGATAAGATCTATAGTGGGGAAGGGACAGACATATGTGGGTATTGAATGGAGTGGGACAGATAAAGCAGAGAAGTTATGCAGAGCATGTACCAGTGAGGTGAATCAGCAAAACAGAGCATTAGATTACAGCAGACATAGCAAGCAGAGAAGTTATGCAGAGCATGTACCAGTGAGGTGAATCAGCAAAGCAGAGCATTAGATTACAGCAGACACAGCAAGCAGAGAAGTTATGCAGAGCATGTACCAGTGAGGTTATTCCACTGCGACCTCCACCACTCTTCCAAGGGGCATTGATATTGTCTTTTTATTCCACTGAGATCTCCGTCACTCTTCCAAAGGGAATTGATATTGTCTTTTATTCCACTGTAAACTCCACCACTGTTCTAAGGGGCATTAAAACCGTCTTGTTAAGCTACTGCGACCTCCACATCTCTTCCACAGGGCATTGTTATTGTCTTTTTATACCACTGCGACCTCCACCACTCTGCCAAGGGGCATTAAAACCGTCTTGTTAAGCTACTGTGATGTCCACGTCTCTTCCACGGGGCATTGATATTGTCTTTTTATTCCACTGTAACCTCCACCACTCTTCCAAGAGGCATTGATATTGTCTTTTTATTCCACTGTAACCTCCACCACTCTTCCAAGGGGCATTGATATTGTCTTTTTATTCCACTGCTACCTCCACCACTCTTCCAAGGTTCATTGATATTGTCTTTTTAATCCACTGCGACCTCCACCACTCTTCCAAGGGGCATTAAAACCGTCTTGTTAAGCTACTGTGACCTCCACGTCTCTTCCAAGGGGCACTAAAACCGTTTGGTTAAACCACTCTGTACTCCACAGCTCTTCCAAGGGGCATTGATATTGTCTTTTTATTTCACTGTAACTTCCACCACTCTTTCAAGGGGCATTGATATTGTCTCTGTTTTCCATTGCGACCTCCACTCCTCTTCCAAGGGGCTTTGATATTGTCTTTTTTATCCACTGCGACCTCCACCACTCTTCCAATGGGCATTTAAACCATCTTGTTATGCTACTGTGACCTCCACGTCCCTTCCACGGGGCATTGATATTGTCTTTTTATTCCATTGCGACCTCCACCTCTCTTCCAAGGGGCATTAAAACCGTCTTGTTAAGCTACTGTGACCTACAAGTCTCTTCCAAGGGGCATTAAAACCGTCTGGTTAAAGCTCTCTGAGCTCCACAGCTCTTCCAAGGGGAATTAAAACCGTCTGGTTAAACCTCTCTGAGCTCCACAGCTCTTCCAAGGGGCATTGACAATGTCTTTTTATTCCATTGTAACCTCCACCAAACTTCCAAGGGGCATTGATATTGTCTTTTTATTTCTCTGCGACATCCACGACTCTTCCAAGGGGCATTAAAACCATCTTGTTAAGCTACTGTGACCTCCAAGTTTCTTCCACAGGGCATTGATATTGTCTTTTTATTCCACTGTAACCTCCACCACTCTTCCAAGGGACATTGATATTGTCTTTTTATTCCACTGTAACCTCTACCAAACTTGCAAGGGGCATTGATATTGTCTTTTTATTCCACTGCGACCTCCACCACTCTTCTAAGGGGCATTGATATTGTCTTTTAAATCCACAACGATCTCCACCACTCTTCCAAGGGGCATTAAAACAGTCTTCTTAAGCTACTGTGACCTCCTTGTCTCTTCCAAGGGGCATTAAAACCAGTTGGTTAAACATTCTGAACTCCACAGCTCTTACAAGAGGCATTGATATTGTCTTTTTATTCGACTGTAACATCCACCTCTCTTCCAAGCGGCATTGATATTGTCTTTTGATTCCACTGCGACCTCCACCACTCTTCCTAGGGGCATTGATATTGTCTTTTTAATCAACTGCGACCTCCACCTCTCTTCCAAGGTGCATTATAACCATCTTGTGAAGCTACTGTGTCCTCCACGTCCCTTCCACGGGGCATTGATATTGTCTTTTTATTCCACTGCGACCTCCACCACTCTTCCAAGGGGCATTGATATTGTCTTTTTAATCCACTGTGACCTCCACCACTCTTCCAAGGGGCATTGATATTGTCTTTTTAATCCACTGTGACCTCCACGTCTCTTCCAAGGGGCATTAAAACCGTCAATTTAAACCACTCTGAACTCCAAAGCTCTTCCAAGGAGCACTGGTATTTTCTTTTTATTCCACTCTAACCTCCACCACTCTTCCAAGGGGCATTGACATTGTCTATTTATTCCACTGCGACCTCCACCACTCTTCCAAGGGGCATTAAGACCACCTTGTTAAGCTACAGTGACCTCCACAACTCTGCCATGGGGCATTGATATTGTCTTTTTATTCCACTGTAACCTCCACCACTCTTCCAAGGGGCATTGATTTTGTATTTTTATTCCACTGCGACCTCTACCACTCTTCCAATGGGCATTGATATTGTATTTTTAATCCACTGAAACCTCCACCACTCTTCCAAGGGGCATTAAAGCCGTCTTGTTAAGCTACTGTCACGTCCATGTCTATTCCACGGAGCATTGATATTGCCTTTTTATTCCACTGTAACCTCCAAAACTCTTCCAAGTGCCATTGACATTGTCTTTTTATTCCACTGCGACTTCCACCTCTCTTCTAAGGGGCATTGATATTGTCTTTTTAATCCACTGCGACCTCCACCACTCTTCCAAGGGGCATTAAAACAGTCTTTTTAAGCTACTGTGACCTCCACGTCTCTTCCAAGGGGCATTAAAACCGTCTGGTTAAACCACTCTGAACTCCACAGCTCTTCCAAGGGGCATTGATATTGTCTTTTTATTCCACTGTAACCTCCACCACTCTTCCAAGGGGCATTGATTTTGTCTTTTTATTCCACTGCGACCTCCACCATTCTTCCAATGTGCATTGTTATTGTCTTTTTAATCCCCTGCAACCTCCACCACTCTTCCAAGGGGCATTATAACCGTGTTGTTAAGCTACTGTGACCTCCACGTCCCTTCCACGGGGCATTGATATTGTCTTTTTATTCCACTGCGTCCTACACCACTATTCCAAGGGGCACTGATATTGTCTTTTTAATCCTCTGCGAACTCCACCACTCTTCCAAGGGGCATTAAAACTGTCTTGTTATGCTACTGTGACGTCGACTTCTCTTCCAAGGGGCATTAAAACCATCTGGTTAAACCACTCTGAACTCCACAGCTCTTCCAAGGGGCATTTGCGTTGTCTTTTTATTCCACTCTAACCTCCACCACTTTTCCAAGGGGCATTGACATTGTCTTTTTATTCCACTGCGACCTCCACCACTCTTCCAAGGGGCAATAAAACCATATTGTTAAGCTACAGTGACCTCCAGATCTCTTCCACGGGGCATTGATATTGTCTTTTTATTCCACTGTAACCTCCACCAATCTTCCAAGGGGCATTGATATTGTTTTTTTATTCCACTGCAACCTCCACCACTCTTCCAAGGGGCATTAAAACCGTCTTGTTAAGTTACTGTGACCTCCACGTCTCTTCCAAGGAGCGTTAAAACCGTCTGGTTATACCACTCTGTACTCCACAGCTCTTCCAAGGGGCATTATTATTGTCTTTTTATTCCACTATAACCTCCACTACTCTTCCAAGGGGCATTGATATTGTCTTTTTATTCCACTGCGACCTCCACCAGTCCTCCAAGAGGCATTAAGACGGTCTTGTTAAGCTACTGTGACCTCCACTTCTCTTCCACGGGGCATTGAAATTGTCTTTTTATTCCACTGTAACCTCCACCACTCGTCCAAGGGGCATTGATATTGTCTTTTTATTCCACTGCGACCTCCACCACTCTTCCAAGGGGCATTGATAATGTCTTTTTTAGTGTTGAGCCACCCCTGTAGTGTTCGAGTTCGGTTCGGTGCGTCGAACACCCGTGTGTTCGCCGAACTGTTCGTCGAACTGTTCGTCGAACACCTTCGAACACCGTTAAAACCAATGGCAGGCAAACAAAAACACATAGAAACACATAGAAAACACCTTCAAAGTTGTCCAAAATCTGACAAAGTGCTCAGAAGACATAACTAAAACATAGACAAGTACATATAGTCATGCGAAAAGAAAAGAGGTGGAGGAGTAAAAGGAGGGGGAGACACAGATATAGGCATGTCATGCCCTTCTAAAATCAAAAAAGTGAGAAGCCGACACGGCCAGTCCGTTCCTGCCCATGCCACCTCCGTGTCGCCGGGTTTGTGCCAGAGCCGCGGTGGACCCTGACGGCCAGCCCCCCTCTCCCAATACTGGTGCCTGTCCGCTGGTGGGTTGAGCGAGCCCCCCTGTGGTGGAGGCAGCTCTAAGCTTTTTAATTTAAATTGTCTCTCTAATTTGAATGAATACACTTTAAATCCATTTACAAGGATCTATTGGAGGGCAAGTCTCATGCCAGCAGCCGCGTAATTCCAGCTCCAGTAGCGTCCACTAAACCTGCTGCAGTTAAAAAGCTTTTATAAGGATCGAGCTCGGCTGTCCACCGCAAGGCATCCTACTGCCAGTCCCAGCCCCTATGCCTTGGGGTGCCTCCTGATGCTCTTCACTGAGTATCCCGTGGTCCCGAAGCATTTCCTTTGAAAAAATTAAGTGTCCAAACTACAGGTGGTGTAGCTTGCTTAACAGCCGGGATAATCCGCTGACTAGCAGACACTGCTACTAGGCACAAAGTATTTCCTGGTATGGATGCAGTTAAAAATTTGTAATTAGATACTCTCGTTGGATGCTGAGAAAGCATTCCATAGAGTCTCCTGGCACGCCATATATGATTCTCTTAAAAAGCTTGGGGTAGGGGTCTAGGGGACCCTTTTATAGCCAAAATCACGGCCCTGTATCATAATACGTCACCTAGGCTGAAGATAAATGGAACTGTAGCACCCTGAGGGCTCGGTTGCTACAGAGGTATTGCACCTCACCCAGAGGTGTGATATCTCACTCTCAGGTAAGGATGGAGTGTGGATCAGGACCCGACACCTGCATGCATTACACCACATTGCCGTGGGGTAGGGCGACCAATATGCCTCTGAGATGGGCACGACAGTCCCTGTCCCTGGCTGGAGTGGGGGGAGGGAACACTGAGGAAGGGGAACCCTGTAGTGCAGGAGCAGGGAGGAAGCAGTTCCTGGGTGCATTGAGAAGGGAGTATAAAAGGTGGGCACCATCTTAGTTCAGTGCAGAGAAGTCTGAGCAGAAGTGGCAGGGAGCAGGGGCTCTGCATGAGCTCTGCTCCGGAGGCGGGCCTAGTAACAGAGGCCCAGGCCTGGAAGAGGGAGAAGAAAGGAAGAGGAGCGGAGAAGGCTCCAGGAACGAGGAATGAAGGGATCCCAGGGGTGCGGACGGGTGAGTCGCCACCGCACGCCCGAATCCACCTGCGTGGAGGGGTCAGGTCAAAGGGGGAGACCGGTCCCCGAAACTAGTGGAGGCAGGAAACGACCTTCAGCTAGAAACCGGAGGCTGTGACATTTTATGTGGCGCAGCCCCTCGCTACACCCGCTAGGAAGGCACCACATAGGGTCAGGGAAACTGGCGCCAAGTTTACCAAGAGGAGGCCCGAGGCAGCCGGACAGAAGGGTTGGTAAGAAAGGCCAGACAAAGGACACACAAAGGGGGTCCTGTGAAGCGCTCCAAAGTTATCTGGGAGTTGTCTGAGCCCCTCACCTGGTGAGCACAGTACGACATGGGCAGCCGTTACCTGCAGACGTGGTCTGGATAATAAGAACTGTGAGTAAAGGCCCTGGACTGCATCACTGACTCCGTGTCGTTACTGCTGCTGCCCTGCACCATCACCCCCATCCTCCGTATACACTGACCTGAGGCTATACTCCTCCCGTGGGGAGTTATGCTACGCTCTGCTGCACCCACAACACCAGCCTCAGCGGTCTGCCCTGCAGCGGCGGTTCACTCTGACCGCAATCCACGGGTGGCGTAGTCGGACATTTAAACATCAAAACCACATAAATAGTTCCGCCACTGGTTTGACCACCCTGAGCCACGGAACCGGGTCGCCACCACGAAGACTACAACCACCAGCATCCACCAAAAAGGGTCCGGCTCCGGGTGTCCCAAGGCCCAGGGGGTGCATCAGAACATTTTCATCACCTTTCACAATCACCAATGGGACAAGGCAGGGATGTCCTCTGTCCCCTCTCTTATACATCCTAGTGACGGAGCACCTGCTCTCATCAATTCGCCTTAACCCCAATATTAGTTGGATTGAGGTGGGAGGCACCGAGTACAAGTGCTCTCTATTTGCTGATGATGTCCTAGTATATATCACTCAATCACATATATCCATCCATGCTGTTATGGCTGAAATAGATCACTTTGTT
Organism: Phyllobates terribilis; assembly: GCF_046119375.1. Lineage (NCBI taxonomy): Eukaryota > Metazoa > Chordata > Amphibia > Anura > Dendrobatidae > Phyllobates > Phyllobates terribilis. The sequence continues at coordinate 4,095,413 of NW_027362788.1, read as the reverse complement.
ACATGGTCAAATTTTAAAATCAATGCAGCGAAGTCTGAGGCCCTCGATGTCTCCCTCCCCAAATCCATATAGGATTCCATCCAGTCCAACTTTCCCTTTGCCTGGCCCTCACAGGGTATCAAATACTTAGGAATTCCTATTCATAGAGACCTCTCCCATCTATGTTATCTTAATTTTGGGCCCTTTATTGAACAACTCCATACAGACCACGGTTGGCAAGTTAGAACTGTAAGATTCACTACGTGAACCACTGGTGTTTTGTGGAAAAGCACATGCACACTGTGTTCCAAATTATTATGCAAAAAGTGTTTAGGAGTGATAAGGGAAGAATTTGTTTGTTTGTCAGTTAAACTCATTGATGGTGATGTGTGTCAGGGCTCTTTATATCACTGTAAGCAATTGCAGACACCTGTGCTAATTAGTTTGGCAGGTGTGTCCAATGAAAGGCAAGACTACTTAAGAAGGCTGTCTCACATTATTAAGCAGCCTACATTTTCTGCCAAAATGGGAAAGAAAAAGGATGTGTCGGCTGCTGAGAAGCAACAAATTGTGGAGTGTTTAGGTCAAGGCATGACTACAATCAACATTGTGCGATGATCAGGATGAAGTGTCTTGGCAATCAAGAAGCATGTAGCTGATTCACAGTACACACGTGTGCGTGCTGATAAGAGCAAATTGAGGACTCTTTCCTACAGGCAATTACGTCAGGTTAAAAGAGCAGCGGCAAAAAAGCCTTGTCATAGCAGCAGACAAGTTTTTGAAGCTGCTGGTGCCTCTAACGTCCCCCGAACAACAAGATGCAGGGTCCTTCAGAGGTTTGCAGCTGTGCATACGCCATCCTGTCGTCCTCCTCTATCCACTTCACACAAGCAGAAACGGCTCCAGTGGGCCAAACATTACATGAAGACTGATTTCAAAACTGTTTTGTTCACGGATGAGTGCCGTGCAGCGCTCGATGGTCCAGATGGATGGAGTGGAGGATGGCTGGTTGATGGACACCCCACGCAAACACGGCTACAGCGCCAACAAGGAGGAGGTGGAGAATGTTTTGGGCTGGAATCATGGGGAGAGAGATTGTCGGCCCCTTTAGGATCCCTGAAGGCGCTAAAGATGAACTCCGTAATGTATGTGGATTTTCTCAAACAGCACTTCCTGCCATGGTTCAAAAAGAAGAACCGTGTATTTCACAGCAAGATCATTTTTTTGCATGATAATGCACCATCTCATGCTGCACATAAAACATCTGCATCTCTGGCTGATATGGGCATAAAAGGGGACAAACTTATGGTGTGACCCCCATGCTCCCAGGACATCTACCCCATTCAGAACCTCTGGAGCATCATCAAAAGGAGTGTCTATGATGGCTGGAGGCAGTTCACATCTAAGCAACAGCTCTGGGAGGGTATTCTGTCCTCATGCAAAACAATTGAAGCAGAAACCATCCAAAACCTGACAAATTCAATGGACGAGAGAGTTCAGAAGCTCCTTTTGAACAAGGGGTCCTATGTGAAAATGTAACATCACCTAGAATAAAGTTTTGATTGAAAACTGTTTGATTTCAGTTTCTAATAACCTGCTAATGCTTATAATTTCAAAAATGACTATTTTTTTGGTCTTTATTAAAATGAAAAGGTTGATCGAAAAGTTTGGGGGATCTAAGAGTGTGGCAACCCAGTAGTCATGATTACTTCGAATTCTAACAATATGAGGGTCATGTTGCAGGTAGTGCAGCAAGAAGACACTTATGTGTCTTGCGCATCTCGGAGCCCCAAAATTATTTTCCGGGCTAGATGCAGCTAAAAATTATTATTAATTTTAAATCTGGTGGAGCTTAGTATAGATGGCCTAATAGGATCAGTGCTGCACACTGCTACAAAGCCCAAATTATTTTCCAGTCAAGATACAGATAAACATGATTAGTAATTTTAAATCTGGTGGAGCTTATTATAGATGGCCTAATAGAATCAGTGCTGCACACTGCTACAAAGCCCAGATTATTTTCCAGCCAAGATACAGATAAACATGATTAGTCATTTGAAAGCTTAAAACGGTTGGTAGGGTGATTTTAACCAATCATCAAGCTTTTACTCTCCCCAGGATGACACAGGGGTAGAAAAGTCGTTTCGGATCCATGATTTGTTCATCTTTATGAACGTGAGTCTGTCTACATTATCAGTGGAGAGCCGCGTGCGCTTATCTGTCAGCACACCACCAGCAGCGCTGAACACACGTTCAGACAGAACGCTGGCTGCGGGGCATGACAAGATCTCCAAGGCGTAAGTGGCTAGCTCCGGCCATTTATCCAGATTGGAAGCCCAAAAAGAGCAAGGGTCCAGTGACACAGTCATGGCTTCAATGTTTACTTGGAGATACTCCTGTACCATCGTCTCTAGGCATTGACTATGTGTCAGACTTCTTGTCTCCTGTGGCCTTGCAAAGGATGGGCTAAAAAAGTGGTGAAATGATTCCGCAAAATTGATGCTACCAGCAGATACTGTGGTTCTGTTACGGTTTGAGTGCTGAACACTTGACTGTCCCACGGTTGGCAAGTTGGAACTGTGAGATTCACTACGTGCACCACTGGTGTTTTGTGGAAAAGCACATGTAAGATTCTGCAACAGTCTCTGCTGATACACCTGCATGCGTGCATCCCTTTCTATGGCAGGAATAATTTCTGCAAATTTACTTTTGTACCGGGGATCTAACAGTGTGGCAACCCAGTAGTCAGGATTATTTCTAATTCTCACAATTCGAGGGTCATGTTGCAGGTAGTGCAGCAAGAAGGCACTCATGTGTGTTGCGCATCCAGGAGCACCAAGTCCCTGTTGTGTTGGTGGCGAGGTAACAATCATGCTTCCTTCCTCTGTCCTCTCCCCCCAACCTCGCACAACAGAAATGTGATCAAGGTCTCCCTCATCTGATGAGTCTTCCATCAGTTCATCCTCCACTTCTTCCTGGGCTCCTGCACCTTCCTCACTAGTTTGGCTGCTACCATGCACCCTGGTAAAACCATCTCCCCCACCCTCACATGCCTGCCGCCTTGGTGCTGCCGACCGTCTGGACCTTGCAGATGTTAGCCCTTCCGCATACAACTCCTCCTCCTCTACTTCCTCCACCTCCTCTTGTGCCACCACGTGACTCCGAATTCTGTTTAACTTGTTCTCCAGCATGTAAATCACCGGAATAGTCATGCTGATAATGGCATCGTCAGCACTAAACATCTTCGTCGCCATTTCAAAACTGTGCAGAAGGGTGCATAGGTCCCTGATCTGAGACCACTCCTCCAGCGTGATTTGCCCCACCTCTGGATCTCGTTGGCCCAGGCTATACGTCAGAACGTATTGCACCAGGGCTTGTCGGTGCTGCCACAGTCGCTGCAACATGTGCAGAGTTGAATTCCACCGGGTAGGCACATCGTATTTTAGCCGGTGAAGTGGCAGGCCCAACGACTTCTGTAGAGATGTAAGTCGCTGAGCTGCGGGATGCGAACGGCGGAAGTGAGCACACAGCGACCGTGCCCTCTGCAGAAGGCCATCTAGTCTGGGATAGTGGGCTAAAAATTGCTGGACAACCAGGTTCAACACGTGAGCCATACAAGGCACGTGTGTGACATTGCCCCGGCGAAGGGCCGCACCTAGGTTTGCAGCATTGTCGCACACGGCCTTCCCTGGTTTCAGGTCCAGTGGAGACAACCATTCATGAAATTGGTTCTCCAGAGCTGACCACAACTCCTCAGCTGTGTGACTCACATTTCCCAGACATTTCAATGTAAAAACCGCCTGATGACGTTGAGCCCTACTGCCAGCATAGTAAGGAGGTGTGCAGGATCCCTTCTGCGCAGTTAGAAAGCTTGTGGCATGACCAGACAGGCTTTGGGTGCAGGTGGAAGACCGAGAGGAGGTTGAGGAGGCAGAAGCAGTGGAGGAACTTTGACATAAAGAGGATTGACGCACAACTCGTGGGGACGGCAAGACTTGGACAGCAGCCCTTTGTCCTGCTGTCACCATAGTTACCCAGTGCCCAGTCAGCGACATGTAACGCCCCTGTCCATGCCTACTCGTCCAAGTGTCTGTGGTGAAATGCACCCTGTCACACACAGAGTTTCTCAAAGAAGCGGTGATGTTGTGTGCGACATGCTGGTGGAGCGCAGGCACACCTTTCTTTGAGAAGTAGTGCCGACTGGGCATCTGGTACTGGGGCACTGCGACGGACATAAGGTCTCGAAAATCCTCTGTGTCCACCAGGCGGAAAGGCAGCATTTCTGTAGCCAAGAGCTTGCAGATGGTGAAATTCAACCTCTTAGCTTTCTCATGGCTAGGAGGAAATGGTCTTTTAATTGTCCACATCTGGGAGACCGAGGGCTGGCTATTGTGCTTAGACGGGGTTGATAAGGGTGTCCCCGGCAAACTGCCGGTCTGTGAGGAAGATGCAGGCGGACATGTTAGGTTGCCTTGATCCAAAGGTGGTGCTATCGATGTCGGACAGCGCTCAACACCAGCTGGTGTTACCACCTCCAAAGAAAATGATGACCTGCCAATCACGCTGGCTGTTGCGGGTAAAGAGGTGGCAGGTCTGCGCCCCAAAACAGGTGTGACTGCTGTCCCCCCAGTCATAGAGGATGAAGAGGCCGCGGATGCACAAGATATGGCAGACGGTGGTTGGCCCGGCCGGCTTGGCCGCATTGTAGCACACTGAGCTTCCCACTGCAACTTATGCTTCATGTCCATGTGCCGGTTCATGCATGAAGTACTCAAACTATGTATTTTTTGGCCTCTACTTAGCTTTTGCTGACAAATGTTACAGATAACACGAGTTGGGTCATCTTTATCGATCTGAAAAAATGCCCAGGCTATGCAAGGCTTAGCACCCATGCGACCTGAAGAGCCACCACGACTTGTGGTGAGAGGCAGAGTTGTGTTTGAGGATGCAGTTGTTGACGTGCTTCCAGTACTACGTCTCTGTCCAGGAAGGCGCAACCTGACCTCGTCGTCACTAGCATCTTCCTCCACCTCCTCTGCTGACCTCATCTCTTGGCTGACTGTGGGTTGACAGTAAGTGGGATCTCCAACCTCATCATCATCACCCTGTGCGTTATCACACCAGTCGTCCTCAGAGCCAACCTGTTCCTGCCCTGACAAAAAACTAAAGTTGTCGCTCCAATCAGGTATTTGAGTCTCATCATCGTCTTCCTCATTGTCTCCACCAACAGGAGTTACAGTTTGGGAATGAGGGTCTACATTATGGTCAGAACCTTTTGCGTCTGGTCCTGGAAGCGACTCATAAAGATTCTGGGCATCAGTGCAGATCATTTCCTCATCTGGATTCACAGAAGCGCTGGAGTCGACCTCTGATTCCCAGGCTATAGTATGAGTAAACAGCTCTGCAGACTCAACCATCTGTTCTACCTCATACTCAGACGGGCAGCTGGAGATTTGGGAGCTGTGAGGAAGCAAGTGCGATTGGGGTGACACCTTTGAGGACTGGAGCATTTGTGATGTTGAAGTTGATGTGGAGGAAAGCCCACATAAAGGAGCACTTGATATCCATTGAAGCACCTGCTGTTTTTGTGCCTCATCTGGAATTTGTAGCGATTGGCGTGGCCGTAAGAAAGGGATCTTATCACATTGTCCGCTAAAAGAAGTAGACATTTTAGTTTGGCTGGAAGATGGTCTTTCTTCTGCAGATGTTACTGTTGCTTTAACACCTACCCCACGGATACAACCTTTTTTCCCCTTCCCAACACGCCTATTCCCCTTTCCACCAGCAGCAGGCCTTTTTCCACTCATTTTGGTGGTTAACTAATTCACAACTCTGGAGTTGTTTGCACAAAAAAACAATGGATGGGAACCGAGCAGAGCTGAGGGGCCAAACTGTGGTATTAGGCCAAAACTATTGGCTGGGTTAGATGCAGAAAAAAATTATATTCAATTTGCAACCTGATGGAGGTCAGTATAGATGGACTAATAGAACAAGTCCCACACACAGCTAGAAGCCCAAATATTTTTTCAGAGCTAGATGCAGAAAAAAATTGTATTCAGTTTGCAACCTGATGGAGGTCAGTATAGATGGACTAATAGAACAAGTCCTACACACAGCTAGAAGCCCAAATATTTTTTCAGAGGTAGATGCAGAAAAAAAATATATTCAGTTTGCAACCTGATGGAGGTCAGTATAGATGGACTAATAAAGAAAGTCCCACACACTGCTAGAAGGCCAAATATTTTTTCAGAGCTAGATGCAGACAAAAAATTATTTTTAATTTGCAACCTGATGGAGGTCAGTATAGATGGACTAATAGAGAAAGTCCCACACACTGCTAGAAGGCCAAATATTTTTTCAGAGCTAGATGCAGATATAAATTAATTTTAATTTGCAACCTGATGGAGGTCAGTATAGATGGACTAATAGAGAAAGTCCCACACACTGCTAGAAGGCCAAATATTTTTTCAGAGCTAGATGCAGAAAAAAATTATATTCAGTTTGCAACCTGATGGAGGTCAGTATAGATGGACTAATAGAGAAAGTCCCACACACTGCTAGAAGGCCAAATATTTTTTCAGAGCTAGATGCAGAAAAAAATTATATTCAGTTTGCAACCTGATGGAGGTCAGTATAGATGGACTAATAGAGAAAGTACCACACACTGCTAGAAGGCCAAATATTTTTTCAGAGCTAGATGCAGATAAAAATTATTTTTAATTTGCAACCTGATGGAGGTCAGTATAGATGGACTAATAGAGAAAGTCCCACACACGGCTAGAAGGCCAATATTTTTTCAGAGGTAGATGCAGAAAAAAATTATATTCAGTTTGCAACCTGATGGAGGTCAGTATAGATGGACTAATAGAACAAGTCCCACACACAGCTAGAAGACCAAATATTTTTTCAGAGGTAGATGCAGAAAAAAATTATATTCAGTTTGCAACCTGATGGAGGTCAGTATAGATGGACTAATAGAACAAGTCCCACACACAGCTAGAAGCCCAATATTTTTTCAGAGCTAGATGCAGACAAAAAATTACTTTTAATTTGCAACCTGATGGATGTCAGTATAGATGGACTAATAGAGAAAGTCCCACACACTGCTAGAAGGCCAAATATTTTTTCAGAGCTAGATGCAGAAAAAAATTATATTCAATTTGCAACCTGATGGAGGTCAGTATAGATGGACTAATAGAACAAGTCCCACACACAGCTAGAAGCCCAAATATTTTTTCAGAGGTAGATGCAGAAAAAAATTATATTCAGTTTGCAACCTGATGGAGGTCTGTATAGATGGATTAATAGAACAAGTCCCACACACAGCTAGAAGCCCAATATTTTTTTAAGAGGTAGATGCAGAAAAAAAATATATTCAGTTTGCAACCTGATGGAGGTCTGTATAGATGGATTAATAGAGAAAGTCCCACACACTGCTAGAAGGCCAAATATTTTTTCAGAGCTAGATACAGATATAAATTATTTTTAATTTGCAACCTGATGGAGGTCAGTATAGATTGACTAATAGAGAAAGTCCCACACACTGCTAGAAGGCCAAATATTTTTTCAGAGCTAGATGCAGAATAAAAATTATTTTTAATTTGCAACCTGATGGAGGTCAGTATAGATGGACTAATAGAGAATGTCCCACACACTGCTAGAAGGCCAAATATTTTTTCAGAGCTAGATGCAGATATAAATTATTTTTAATTTGCAACCTGATGGAGGTCAGTATAGATGGACTAATAGAGAAAGTCCCACACACTGCTAGAAGGCCAAATATTTTTTCAGAGCTAGATGTAGAAAAAAATTATATTCAGTTTGCAACCTGATGGAGGTCAGTATAGATGGACTAATAGAACAAGTCCCACACACAGCTAGAAGGCCAAATATTTTTTCAGAGGTAGATGCAGATAAAAATTATTTTTAATTTGCAGCCTGATGGAGGTCAGTATAGATGGACTAATAGAAAAAGTCCCACACACTGCTAGAAGGCCAAATATTTTTTCAGAGCTAGATGCAGATAAAAATTATTTTTAATTTGCAACCTGATGGAGGTCAGTATAGATAGACTAATAGAGAAAGTCCCACACACTGCTAGAAGGCCAAATATTTTTTTCAGAGCTAGATACAGATAAAAATTATATTCAGTTTGCAACCTGATGGAGGTCAGTATAGATGGACTAATAGAACAAGTCCCACACACAGCTAGAAGCCCAAATATTTTTTCAGAGGTAGATGCAGATAAAAATTATTTTTAATTTGCAACCTGATGGAGGTCAGTATAGATGGACTAATAGAGAAAGTCCCACACACTGCTAGAAGGCCAAATATTTTTTCAGAGCTAGATCTAGAGCTAGACTGCAATCACAACTGTTCCCTACTCCCAAGCTATCTGTAGATTTGTGCGAAAATTGACTTGAAATTAACAAGGTATAGCGCACACAGTAACAGCGGTGCCGTCTAACACGCAGCTGCAGCAGTGAGAAAATGGTGGCGACGGGGAAAATGGCTTGGTCTTATAGGGCAAGGACATGTGACATACACTGCCAATGACACATGCCCTTGCTTGTGTGAAAAAAAGCACTTCGCTCCGTGTGTGCGCTGCTGATAGGCTGACAGATTGCACCTCCCCACTGTAAATGCGGGAAAGAGAAAAAAAAATGGAGATCTTCATTATTCCTGCAGAGACCCATCCCCTGCCCCTCCCCCCACCCCGCTGTACACTCAAACTGCGTATTAACATTAATTTTCATCATTACTGAGAAAAAATCCAGTTATGATTTTGGTGCACGAACAGTTATCGAACATAACCTCGAACAGCCGAATTTTTCTCAAATCGTTCGTGTTCGCCGAACGGCTCGAACACAGCCCAAAACAGCTCGAATTTGAGATTGGCGAACAGTTCGAGTCAAACAACTCTCATCTCTATCCACGACCACCCAGATGACCGTGAAACCTTCATAGGGGGGAAGGTCAGTAATAAAGTCCATAGCCAGATGTGTCCAAGGTGCACTAGGAACCTCCAGAGGACAAAGCAACCCTGCTGCAGGAGCATGCGAAGACTTGGATCTAGCACACACAGTACATTGACGCACCCACTTAATGACTTCCTTCTGCCATCCAGGCCACCAAAAACTGCGACCTACAAGTCTCTTGGTCTCAGAAATTCCTGGATGACCTGCCAACCGATACTCATGACACTCAACAAACAAATCTCTCCTAAAGGTCCTAGGCACAAACAACCTCCCATGGGGAGTGTTAGATGGGGCATTCTCCTAAGCTTTAAGAATCTCATCCTCCAAAACGGAGTCCAAAGCAGCAATCACAACACCTTCTTGTAAAATGCTCTCCTCTTCCTCCTCAACACCGACCATGGGAGAAAAGCTGCGAGACAAAGCATCCGCTTTAACATTCTTGGTACCCGGGATGTAAGTAACGGAAAAATTAAACCGCGAGAAAAAAAGTGCCCACCTAGCCTGACGGGCATTCAAGCGCTTGGCAGCATCAAGATAGATCAGATTTTTATGATCAGTGAAAACCTGAATGGGAAATTCAGCACCTTCCAAGAGGTGACACCAGTGTTCAAATGCGAGTTTAATCGCCAGCAATTCCCGATTACCAATATCGTAATTAAGTTCAGTCTCAGAAAATTTTTTTGAAAAAAAGGCACAGGGATGTACTCCATCCTTTTTTTCCTGAGACAACACCGCACCGACCCCCACCGAAGAAGCATCAACCTCAACCAAAAACGGCTTAGCCACATCAGGCTGCATAAGGATGGGAGCAGAGGTGAACCTCTCCTTTAGAAACACAAAAGCTTCAATGGCCTCAGAAGTCCACTGAACCGCATTAGCACCTTTCCTGGTGAGATTGGTCAGCGGTTTGACAATAATAGAAAAATTTTTTATGAATTTTCTTTAATAATTGGCGAAACCCAAAAACCTCTGTATCGATTTCAAACCAATAGGCCTAGGCCATTCCTGCACAGCTTGAACTTTAACCGGGTCCATCTCAAAACCTTCACTGGAGATAATGTAGCCCAAAAAACTAATTCTCTGTACAGCGAATAGAGATGAGCGGTGCTCGACTAGAACTGTTCGCCAATCTCAAATTCGAGCTGTTTTGGGCGGTGTTCGAGTTGTTCGTCGAACCCGAACGATTTGCAAAAAATTTGGCTGTTCGAGGTTATGTTCGATAACTGTTCGTGCACCAAAAGCGTGTCCTGCATGTCTGGCGCTATTTAGAGCACCAATCATGCAGGGATTGTCTGCCACTCACTGTAATGCCACAGCCATGGTGGTTGTGGCATTAGAGTGATTGCCCAAATCGATGGGAACTGTGCTCACAGTGAAACATGAAAAGCCGGCAATTCAGCAGCGGCGTACACCGGTACCCGACAATTTAGAACCGAAAGAACAGAGCTTCACACATAGATTAGATAGAACATGTCAGTCACATATATAAGAAGTACAGTGACAGTGTTGATTACTGTACTTGTCATTTAGTGTAAAGGATTTATAAAAAAAAATATTAGTGTTTTCATGCACCGTCTCTTTAAAAAAGCCGGCCGGCAATTCAGCAGCGGTACCCGACAATTTAGAATGGAAGGAATAGAGCATCACACATAGATTAGATAGATAGAAACATGTTAGTCACATATATATGAAGTACAGTGACAGTGTTGATTACTGTACTTGTCATTTAGTGTAAAAATAAAGGATTTATTTAAAAAAAAATTGGCGTGGGGTTCCCCATAATTTTAGGCTCTAGCGGAGGTTAAGCAGACAGCTGGGGCAGATGTTTGAAGCCTGGGAAGGGGTAATACCCACGGAGCTTCCCAGGCTACTAATATCAGCCCCCAGCTGAATGCCTAGCCTTTACTAGCTATTAAAATGGGGGACCCCCCAAAAAATTGACGTGGGGTCCCCCCTATTTTAATAGCTAGCAAAGGCTAGGCAGACAGCTGGGGGCTGATATTAATAGCCCAGGAAGGGTGCCATGAATTAAATAAATAAACCATACTTACCATCACGCCCATTCCAGCTGAAGCCAACGATCCCCTGCAATAAAAGAAAAATAATAAAGCAACATAATCCTTACCTTTCCATGGTTCCCATGACAGCTTCAGCTCTGCTACATCGAGATGACAGGATGGACCGCAGCAGAACGCTGCCATCCAACCTGTCATCCTGCAGACACTGAGAAGCGCAGGCTTGCTTGCGCTCCTCAGCATCTCTCTGTGACGGCATCCAGATGAGCCGAGTTCATGTCCAATGAACTCGGCTCACCTCATGCATGTCACTGACAGCGTGGGAAAATTCTCACGCTGAAGCACTGAGTACAGGAGAATTCTCCCACGCTGTCAGTGACGTGCATAAGGTGAGCTCATGTCCAATGAACTCAGCTCACCTCATGCACCTCACTGACAGCGTGGGAAAATTTTCCTGCACTCAGCGCTTCAGCGTGAGAATTCTCCCACGCTGAAGCGCTGAGTGCAGGAGAATTTTCCCACGCTGTCAGTGACGTGCATGAGGTGAGCCGAGTTCATTGGACATTAACTCGGCTCATCTGGATGCCCTCACAGAGAGACACTGTGGAGCGCAAGCATGCCTGCGCTTCTCAGTGTCTGCGGGATGACAGGTTGGATGGCAGCGTTCTGCTGCGGTCCATCCTGTCATCTCGATGTAGCAGAGCTGAAGCTGTCATGGGAACCATGGAAAGGTAAGGATGAGGTTGCTTTATTATTTTTCTTTTATTTCAGGAGATCGTTGGCTTCAGCTGGAATGGGCGTGACGGTAAGTATGGTTTAATTTAGAACAATAAAGAATTGTGTGTTTATTTCAATTAAAGGACTTTTTTCTGGGTGTTGTGTTTTTTTTAAATACTTTACTAGAAATTCATGGTGGTCATGTCTAATATTGGCGTGACCCCATGAATTTCGGGCTTAGGGCCAGCTGATAATGCCAAGCTGGCCCTAACCCCTTTATTACCCAGTGAGCCACCGCATCAGGGCCCTGGATGAGTTGGGTACAGCGCCAGAAGATGGCGCTTCTATGAACACGCCATTTTCTGGGGTGGCTGCGGACTGCAATTTGCAGCGGGGGTGGCCCAGAAAGCTTGGGTCTCCCTGCGCTGCAGATTCCAGCCCCCAGCTGCCTAGTTGTACCTGGCTGGACACAAAAACAGGGCGAAGCCCCACGTCAATTTTCTTTAAATTATTTCATGAAATAATTAAGAAAAAAAGGGCTTCCCTATATTGTTGTGTCCGGCCAGGTACAAATAGGCAGCTGGTGGTTGGGGGCAGCCCGTTCCTGCCTGCTGCACCTGACTGGACACAAATATAGTGCGAAGCCCCACGTCAATTTTTTTTTAATTATTTCATGAATTTCCTGAAATAATTTAAAAAAATTGAAGTGGGGCTTCGCACTATATTTGTGTCCAGCCAGGTACAGCAGGCAGGAACGGGCTGCCCCCAACCACCAGCTGCCTATTTGCACCTGGCCGGACACAACAATATAGAGAAGGCCTTTTTTTCTTAATTATTTCATGAATTTCATGAAATAATTAAAAAAAAAATACGTGTAGCTTCGCCCTATTTTTGTGTCCGGCCAGGTACAACTAGGCAGCTGGGGGCTGGAATCTGCAGCGCAGGGAGGCCCAAGCTTTCTGCTCCCCCCCCCCTCCCCCGCTGCAAATTGCAGTCCGCAGCCACCCCGGAAAATGGCGCGTTCATAGAAGCGCCATCTTCTGGCGCTGTACCCAACTCATCCAGGGCTCTGGTGCGGTGGCTCACTGGGTAATAAAGGGGTTAGGGCCAGCTTGGTATTATCAGCTGGCCCTAAGCCCAAAATTCATGGGGTCACGCCAGTATTAGACATGACCGCCATGAATTTCTAGTAAAGTATTTAAAAAAAACACAACACCCAGAATAAAGTCCTTTAATTGAAATAAACACACAATTCTTTATTGTTCTAAATTAAACCATACTTACCATCACGCCCATTCCAGCTGAAGCCAACGATCTCCTGCAATAAAAGAAAAATAATAAACCAACATCATCCTTACCTTTCCATGGTTCCCATGACAGCTTCAGCTCTGCTACATCGAGATGACTGGCTGGACCGCAGCAGAACGCTGCCATCCAGCATGTCATCCCGCAGACACTGAGAAGAGCAGGCTTGCTTGCGCTCCTCAGTGTCTCGCTGTGACGGCATCCAGATGAGCCGAAGTCATGTCCAATGAACTCGGCTCACCTCATGCACGTCACTGACAGCGTGAGAAAATTCTCACGCTGAAGTGCTGAGTGCAGGAAAATTCTCCCACGCTGTCAGTGACGTGCATAAGGTGAGCTCATTTCCAATGAACTCAGCTCACCTCATGCACCTCACTGACAGCGTGGGAAAATTCTCCTGCACTCAGCGCTTCAGCGTGAGAATTCTCCCACGCTGTAAGTGACGTGCATGAGGTGAGCTGAGATCATTGGACATGAACTCACCTCATGCACGTCACTGACAGCGCTTCAGCGTGAGAATTTTCCCACGCTGTCAGTGACGTGCATGAGGTGAGTTCATGTCCAATGATCTCAGCTCACCTCATGTACGTCACTTACAGCGTGGGAGAATTCTCACGCTGAAGCGCTGAGTGCAGGAGAATTTTCCCACGCTGTCAGTGACGTGCATGAGGTGAGTTCATGTCCAATGATCTCAGCTCACCTCATGTACGTCACTTACAGCGTGGGAGAATTCTCACGCTGAAGCGCTGAGTGCAGGAGAATTTTCCCACGCTGTCAGTGACGTGCATGAGGTGAGTTCATGTCCAATGATCTCAGCTCACCTCATGCACGTCACTGACAGCGTGGGAAAATTCTCCTGCACTCAGCGCTTCAGCGTGAGAATTCTCCCACGCTGAAGCGCTGAGTGCAGGAGAATTTTCCCACGCTGTCAGTGACGTGCATGAGGTCCGCCGAGTTCATTGGACATGACCTTGGCTCATCTGGATGCCGTCACAGCGAGACACTGAGGAGCGCAAGCATGCCTGCTCTTCTCAGTGTCTGCATGTGGACATGCTGGATGGCAGCGTTCTGCTGCGGTCCAGCCAGTCATCTCGATGTAGCAGAGCTGAAGCCGTCCTGGGAACCATCGAAAGGTAAGGATGATGTTGGTTTATTATTTTATTTTTATTACAGGAGATCGTTGGCTTCAACTGGAATGGGCGTGACGGTAAGTATGGTTTAATTTAGAACAATAAAGAATTGTGTGTTTATTTCAATTAAAGGACTTTATTCTGGGTGTTTGTGTTTTTTTTAACTTTGACTATGGGGTTAGTAATGGGGGTGTCTTATAGACGCCTCTCCATTACTAACCTGGGCTTGATGTCAGCTGGCATTATAAGCTGACATCAACCCCAGCCCTATTACCCCACTGCCACCGCTACAGGGTAGTGGGAAGAGCGAGGCTAAGTGCCAGAATTGGCACATCCTATGGATGCGCCATTTCTGGGGCGGCTGACGGCTGGTGTTTCTAGCCTGGGAGGGGGCCAATATTCATGGCACCCTTCCTGAGCTATTAATATCAGCCCCCAGCTGTCTGCCTAGCCTTTGCTAGCTATTAAAATAGGGGGAACCCCACGTCATTTTTTGGGGGGGATCCCCCATTTTAATAGCTAGCTAGGAAAGGCTAAGTATTCAGCTGGGGGCTGATATTAGTAGCCTGGGAAGCTCCATGGGTATTACCCCCTTCCCAGGCTTCAAACATCTTCCCCAGTCGTCTGCTTAACCTCCGCTAGAGACTAAAATTACGGGGGATCCCACGCCAATTTTTATTTTAATAAATCCTTTATTTTAACACTAAATGACAAGTACAGTAACCAACACTGTCGCTGTACTTATTATAAATGTGACTGACATGTTTCTATCTATCTAATCTATGTGTGATGCTCCATCTTTCTGTTCTAAATTGTCGGGTACCGCTGCTGAATTGCCGGCCGGCTTTTTTAAAGAGACGGTGCATGAAAACACTAATATTTTTTTTAATAAATCCTTTACACTAAATGACAAGTACAGTAAGCAACACTGTCACTGTACTTCATATATATGTGACTAACATGTTTCTATCTATCTAATCTATGTGTGAAGCTCTATTCTTTCTGTTCTAAATTGTCGGGTACCGCTGCTGAATTGCCGGCCGGCTTTTTTAAAGAGACGGTGCATGAAAACACTAATATTTGTTTTAATAAATCCTTTACACTAAATGACAAGTGCAGTAACCAACACTGTCACTGTGCTTCTTATATGTGTGACTGACATGTTTCTATCTATCTAATCTATGTGTGATGCTCTATTCCTTCTGGTCTAAATTGTCGGGTACCGGTGTATGCCGCTGCTGAATTGCCGGCCGGCTTTTTTAAAGAGAGTGTCTTCTGAGCAGTTTGTCAGCTTTTGGACACCTTTGCAGGTGATTTCTATGTGTTTCTATGTGTTTTTGTTTGCCTGCCATTGGTTTTAACGGTGTTCCACGGTGTTCTAAGGTGTTCGACGAACAGTTCGACGAACAGTTCGACGAACAGTTCCTCGAACATCCCGGTGTTCGACGAACCGAACCGAACTCGAACACTACGGGGGTGGCTCAACACTAACAGCGAACTCACATTTCTCCAGCTAAGCAAAAAGCGAATTGTCCATTAATAACTGTAATACCTCACGTACGCTCCGCCAATGAGACTCCAGATCAGGCGAATAAATCAGAATGTCATCCAAATACACAACCACATTTTTGCCGATTAAAGGTCTAAGGATGTCATTAATAAGATTCTGAAAAAATGCTGGAGCATTGGTAAGACCAAAAGGCATAACCAGATTCTCAAAATGACCCACAGGAGTGTTAAAAGCAGTCTTCCATTCATCACCCTCCTTCATGCGCAACAAATTGTATGCCCCCCGGAGATCAATTTTAGAAAACCACTTGGCCCCCACTAACTGGTTAAATAAATCAGGAATCAATGGCAGTGGGTAAGGATTGTGTACAGTAATTTTATTAATCTCACGAAAGTCCAGACAAGGACGTAAACCGCCATCTTTTTTTTTTTACAAAAAAAAATCCAACAGCCACAGGAGACTTGGAAGGCCTAATGTGACCGGCGGCCAAGCTTGTCTGTATGTATTCCTCCAAAGCCTTTCTCTCAGGAATAGTAAGATTAAATAAACTACTTTTAGGAAGAGTCGCTCCAGGGACAAATTCAATGGTACAATCATAGTCTCTATGGGGAGGCAAAATTTGTGACTCCTCCTCAGAAAAAACTCTCCAAAAATCCTGAATAGGTACAGGCAATTCCCCTTTATCCACAGCAGCAATACGTCCGTTACAACACTTGTCATAACACTTAGGGCTCCAGGACTTAATTTCATTGGTAGACCAATCCAGTACAGGATTGTGCAATTTTAACCAGGGTAACCCCAATATTACTGGAGAAGGCAAATTATCCAATACCACCAAATCCAAATTTTCTTGGTGAATACCATTAATAGTGAGGGGAAATTCACAGACCTTATGAGTAACACTCTTCAAGGGAGAGCCATCAACGAAACCACAGCAATAGGGGATGACAAAGTTTTAGGTTCTAATCTAAGTTTTTCCAAGAATCCCCCATCAATCACATTCAGAGTAGAACCACAATCCACAAATACCCGAAATTCAATTAATTCATCCTGAGCAGCAGTAGTGGCAGATAGGAATACTCCCTTAGAATTTAAACAGGCAATACGGGCATAACTGACCATTTTTTTTTCTTTCTTCATACGAAGCACACAGTTCTTAATAAAAATGACCAGAATTTCCGCAATAGAAGCACAAGCCTTCAGAAAGCCTGCGGTCTTTTTCCTGAGAGCTGGGTGTCATTGCCCCAATCTCCATCGGCTCTCCATTGTCAGCACAGACCCTCTCAGGACTCGGAGCTGACATAGCAGAGGATTTGCTCTCATTAACCCTTGCACGCAGTCTCCTGTCCACCCGTATAGCTAATTGCATTGCCTCCTGCAAGTTTCCAGGTGTGGGATAAGCAATCAGTAAATCCTTAACCATTTCACCTAGCCCTGTAAGAAACAAGCTTTTCAAAGCTGAATCGTTCCACCCCACCTGGGCAGACCACCGATGGAAGTGAGAACAATATTTTTCCACATTACCTGATCCCTGCCTCAAACGTCTCAATTCAGACTCAGCAGATGAGACACGATCAGGATCATCATACAACAAACCCAAAGCAGAAAAAAAACTATCCACTGATCTAATGCACGGATCACTAGGTTGGAGAGAGAAGGTCCATCCCTGAGGATCTTTGCGCAAAAGAGACATTATGAACCCTATGCACTGTGATTCATCACCAGAGGATCCGGGTCTCAAACGAAAATACAATAAACAAGCATTTTTAAAAGAAAAAAATTTTGATGTTCGCCAAAAAATAGATCAAGAAGACGTACCTTTGGTTCCACAAAATGCGCTCCAGAACAGCTACCCACGTGTTGTTGGAGCTCGGCCACCTCCAGAGAGAGTCCCTGCAAGCGTTGAGCCAAATCTTGAACCGAGACCATGATGGAAAACTGTAGGTCTTTCCTTAGAGAAAATTTTTTTTTTCTTTTAGGGCTGGACTTACTGTTATGATCTGCTACAAGCACTAAGGAAACACAGGAGAACTGTCCCTACAATAGAACTAAACTAGATCCCTACGATGTAACGGGGAACCTGATCCTGCGATCAGACCCGCTAAAGTCCTCGGCTAGTCTGTACGAAGACCTATAGATGTGAGGGAGGGATCCCTACAAGAACTAGGGACTGGGATAAGTTGGACACCTCCTAGCAGAAATAGTAGCAGTCAAAGACAAACACACAACAAAAAGCATAGAGGTCAGAAGACCTAGCAAAACTAACAGAGAACGGCAACAGAGCACCAAGCTAGCTCAAGAGTAGTAAATACAATGAAGTACAGCAAGACCAGGAGGACGGAGCCGGATTAAATAGGCAAGAATGGTCATGTGACCAGCAAACTAAAAAAAACCTAACAGGAGAGTTCTAACAATCAATGCCCCTTGGAAGAGTAGTGGAGGTCGCAGTGCAATAAAAAAACAATATCAATGCCCCTTGGAAGAGTGGTAGAGGTAACAGTGGATGAAAAAGTCAATATCAATGCCCCTTGGAAGAGCAGTGGAGTTCAGAGTTGTTAAACCAGACGGTTTTAATGCCCATTGGAAGTGACGTGGAGGTCACAGTACCTTAAAAAGACGTTTTTAATGCCCCTTGGAAAAGTGGTGGAGGTCGCAGTGGATTAAAAATACAATATCAATGCCCTTGGAAGAGTGGTGGAGGAGGCAGTGGAATAAAAAGACAATATCAATGCCCCTTGGAAGAGTGGTGGAGTTTACAGTGGAATAAAAAGACAATATCAATGCCTTGTGAAAGAGACGTGGATGTCACAGTAGCTTAACAAGACGGTTTTAATGTCCATTGGAAGAGAGGTGAAAGTCGCAGTGGAATAAAAAGACAATATCAATGCCCCTTACAAGAGCTGTGGAGTTGAGAGTGGTTTAAATTGATGGTTTTAATGCCCCTTGGAAGAGACGTGGAGGTCACAGTAGCTTAAATAGACTGTTTTAATGCCCCTTGGAAGAGTGGTGGAGGTCGAAGTGGATTAAAAAGATAATGTCAATGCTCCTTGAAGGAGTCGCTGAAGTCTCAGTGGAATAAAAAGACAATATCAATGCACCTTGGAAGAGTGTTGGAGGTTCCAGTGGAATAAAAAGACAATATCAATGCCCTGTGGAAGAGACATGGAGGTCACAGTAGCTTAACAAGATGGTTTTAATGCCCCATGGAAGAGTGGTGGAGGATACAGTGGAATAAAAAGACAATATCAATGCCCCTTGGAAGATCTGTGGAGTTCAGATTGGTTTAACCATATGGTTTTAATGCCCCTTGGAAGAGACGTGGAGGTCACAGTAGCTTAACAAGACGGTTTTAATGCCACATGGAGGAGTGGTGGAGGTTGCAGTGGATTAAAAAGACAATATCAATGCCCCGAGGAAGAGTGGTGGAGGTTGCAGTGGAATAAAAAGACAATATCAATGCCCCGTGGAAGAGACGTGGAGGTCACAGTAGCTTAACAAGATGGTTTTAATGCCCTTTGGAGAAGTGGTGGAGGTCGCAGTGGATTAAAAAGACAATATCAATGCCCTTTAAGAGTGGTGGAGGTCGCAGTGGAATTTAAAGACAATATCAATGCCCCGTGTAAGAGATGTGGAGGTCACTGTAGCATAGCAAGACAGTTTTAATGCCCCTTGGAAGAATGGTGGAGCTCGAAGTGGAATAAAAATACAATGTCAATGCCCCTTGGAAGAGTGGTGGAGGTTAGAGTGGAATAAAAAGACAATACCAATGCCCCTTGGAAGAGCTGTGGAGTTCAGAGTCGTTTAACCAGACGGTTTTAATGCCCATTGGAAGTGACGTGGAGGTCACAGTAGCTTAAAAAGATGTTTTTAATGCCCCTTGGAAAAGTGGTGGAGGCCGCAGTGGATTAAAAAGAAAATATCAATGCCCCTTGGAATAATGATGGAGGTCACAGTGGAATAAAAAGACAATGTCAATGCCCCTTAAAAGAGTGGTGGAGGTTAGAATGGAATAAAAAGATAATACCAATGCCCCTTGGAAGAGCTGTGGAGTTCAGAGTGGTTTAACCAGATGGTTTTATTGCCCCTTGGAAGAGACGTGGAGGTCACAGTAGATTAACAAGACGGTTTTAATGCCCCTTGAAAAAGTGGTGGGGGTCACAGTGGATTAAAAAGACAATATCAATGCCCCGTGGAAGACACGAGGAGGTCACAGTAGCTTAACAAGACAGTTTTAATGCCCCTTGGAAGAGTGGTGGAGGTCGCAGTGGAATAAAAAGACAGTATCAATGCCCCTTGAAAGAATGGTGGAGGTTACAGTGGAATAAAAAGACAATATCAATGCCCATTGGAAGAGCTGTGGAGTTCAGAGTCATTTAACAAGATGGTTTTAATGCCCCTTGGAAGAGATGTGGACATCACAGTAGCTTAACAAGACTGTTTTAATGCCTCTTGGAAGAGTGGTGGAGGTCACAGCGGATTAAAAAGACAATATCAATGCCACTTGGAAGAGAGCTGTAGATTACAGTGGAGTAAAAAGTCATTATCAATGCCTCTTGCAAGAGCTGTGGAGTTCAGAGGGGTTTCAATTGACGGTTTTAATGCAGCTTGGAAGAGACGTGAGGTCACAGTAGCTTAACAATACGGTTTTAATGCCCCTTGAAAGAGTGGTGGAGGTCGCAGTGGATTAAAAAGACAATATCAATGCCACTTGGAAGAGTGGTGAAGGTCCCAGTAGAATAAAAAGACAATATCAATGCCCCTTGGAAGAGTGGTGGAGGTTACAGTGGAATAAAAAGACAATATCAATGCCCCGTGAAAGAGACGTGGAGGTCACAGTAGCTTAACAGGACGGTTTTAATGCCCCTTGCAAGAGATGTGCAAGTTGCAGTGGAATAAAAAGAAAATATCAATGCCCCTTGGAAGAGTGCTTGAGGTTACATTGGAATAAAAAGACAATATCAATGCCCCTTGCAAGAGCTGTGGAGTTCACAGTGGTTTAAATTGACTGTTTTAATGCCCTTTGGAAGGGACGTGGAGGTGACAGTAGCTTAGCAAGACTTTTTTAATGCCCCTAGGAAGAGTGGTGGAGGTCGCAGTGGATTAAAAAGACAATATGAATGCCCCTTGGAAGAGCGGTGGAGGTCGCAGTGGAATAAAAAGACAATATCAATGCCCCTTGGAAGAGTGGTGGAGGTCGCAGTGGAATAAAAAGACAATATCAATGCCCCTTGGAAGAGTGGTGGAGGTTACAGTTAAATAAAAAGACAATATCAATGCCCCTTGGAAGAGTGATGGAGGTTACAGTGGAATAAAAAGACAATATCAATGCCCCGTGGAAGAGATGTGGAGGTCACAATAGCTCAACAAGATGGTTTTAATGCCTCTTGGAAGAGTGGTGGAGGTCTCAGTGGATTAAAAAGACAATATCAATGAGCCTTGGAAGAGTGGTCGAGGTCGCAGTGTAATAAAAAGACTAGAGATGAGCGTTGTTCGACTCAAACTGTTCGCCAATCTCAAATTCGAGCTGTTTTGGGCTGTGTTCGAGCCGTTCGGCGAATACGAACGATTTGAAAAAATTCTGCTGTTCGAGGTTATGTTCGATAACTGTTCGTGCACCAAAATCATAAGTGGATTTTTTCTCAGAAATGATGAAAATTAATGTTAATACGCAGTTTGAGTATACAGCGGGGCGGGGGGAGGGGCAGGGGATGGATCTCTGCAGGAATAATGAAGATCTCCATTTTTTTTTTCTCTTTCCCGCATTTACAGTGGGGAGGTGCAATCTGTCAGCCTATCAGCAGCGCACACACGGAGCGAAGTGCTTTTTTTCACACAAGCAAGGGCATGTGTCATTGGCAGTGTATGTCACATGTCCTTGCCCTATAAGACCCAGCCATTTTCCCCGTCGCCACCATTTTCTAACTGCTGCAGCTGTGTGTTAGACAGCACCGCTGTTGCTGTGTGCGCTATACCTTGTTAATTTCAAGCCAATTTTCGCACAAATCTACAGATAGCTTGGGAGTAGGGAAGAGTTGTGATTGCAGTCCATTTAAGGACTAGGTTACAGCATTTCCTACGACTTTTATCAGGCAGGTCTGTGCTCTTAAATACATAGGTTGTGGGAGTAAAGACTAATTGTAATTGCAGTCCTTTTCAGGACTAAGTTACATCAGTTCCTATCAGTTTTTGCCAGGCAGGTCTGTGCCAGTGCTGTGCAAGTTTTTTTCACAGCATTTGGCTAAATCTAGCAAAGCTAATCCTTTTTGGCCTATTGCAGAGTGTGTTAGTCAGTGGAGTAGCCTATCTGTGTTGCAAGATACACCACCTGTGTATAGAATACCAATTTTTTTACTGCACCTAGTGAAGTAAAACCTTTTGGGCATAGCATCATTCTATTAGTCCATCTATACTGACCTCAATAAGGTTGCAAATTGAATATAATTTTTTTCTGCATCTAGCTCTAAAAAAATATTTGGCCTTCTAGCAGTGTGTGGGACTTGTTCTATTAGTCCATCTATATTGACCTCCATCAGGTTGCAAATTGAATATAATTTTTTTCTGCATCTAGCTCTAAAAAAATATTTGGCCTTCTAGCAGTGTGTGGGACTTGTTCTATTAGTCCATCTATACTGCCCTCTTCAGGTTGCAAATTAAAAATAATTTTTATCTGCATCTAGCTCTGAAAAAATATTTGGCCTTCTAGCAGTGTGTGGGACTTGTTCTATTAGTCCATCTATACTGACCTCCATCAGGTTGCAAATTGAATATAATTTTTTTCTGCATCTAGCTCTGAAAAAATATTTGGCCTCCTAGCAGTGTGTGGGACTTGTTCTATTAGTCCATCTATACTGACCTCCATCAGGTTGCAAACTGAATATAATTTTTTTCTGCATCTACCTCTGAAAAAATATTTGGCCTTCTAGCTGTGTGTGGGACTTGTTCTATTAGTCCATCTATACTGACCTCCATCAGGTTGCAAATTCAATATAATTTTTTTCTGCATCTAGCTCTGAAAAAATATTCCAGCTTGTAGCAGTGTGTGGGACTTCTTCTATTAGTCCATCTATACTGACCTCCATCAGGTTGCAAATTGAATATATTTTTTTCTGCATCTAGCTCTGAAAAAATATTTCGGCTTCTAGCAGTGTGTGGGACTTGTTCTATTAGTCCATCTATACTGACCTCCATCAGGTTGCAAACTGAATATAATTTTTTTCTGCATCTACCTCTGAAAAAATATTTCGGCTTCTAGCAGTGTGTGGGACTTGTTCTATTAGTCCATCTATACTGACCTCCATCAGGTTGCAAACTGAATATAATTTTTTTCTGCATCTACCTCTGAAAAAATATTTGGCCTTCTAGCAGTGTGTGGGACTCATTGTATTAGGCCGTTTATACCAAGCTCCACCAGCTTTTAAATTAATAATAATTTTTAGCTGCATCTAGCCCTGAAAATAATTTTTCTTCCCAATAGTGGTAGCAATAGAAATATGGGGCGCGCTCCTGGCTTACAAAAATATACGCTTCATAACAAAAAACACCAGCCTAGCGCACTGCATTAATAAGATGGCATCATCGTCTCTCCCAGTGCTAGGCCTACTACCCAGGCTAGCATTCCTGTGCCTAAAACACAATGTATGGGTCCGCGCTAGCCACGATGCTGAGGGGTCTAAAGCTGCTGCTAACACTTTATAACAATTCAATTGGCAGATTTTCACAGAAATCTTCCACAACGCCCACCCATCGGGCAACAGTTGCCCACCTTCCCTATGGGATCTAGTGGCGAATAGTTGATGCCATTAATCAGAGCATCAGTTGCCCCGTCAACATGGCAAGCATACGGTAAGGCATGGGAAGAGTGGACACGACTAGTAGCAGACAGACGGGTTGACCAATGTGAACAAGCCAGATCACAAGTCACCATATAATTTCTCCACCAGCTAATGATGAGGGGCATATCAGGGGCGTCAGCGCAGCGGTGTCTGACCGGATGGAGCATTTCACTTCCAACTACTGAATTGGGGAGATGTGACAAAGATTCATCATCAGACAATCCATAAAAGGGTGGAAAAGGGGTCAGCCAAGTCAGGAGTGTAGACGTCCCGTCCCGTGTCACTAAAACTGATTTCTCACATCATATCCCTAACACCATTAACATGACACTCACAATTTGAAGCAACACTACTGTCTACTGCATTTGTGATCGCCTTCTTCGGGGCGCTATGCATAAGCGAATTAGTCCCTCAATCCAAAATTACCACCAGTGGAGGCTTATTACACCAGGACGTAGTCATAGCCAATAATGCAATACATCTACGCATACACAAATCGAAAACGGTTCCAGCGGGCAGGGGCACTTGGGTACTTCTACAACCCACAAACGGTACACTGAGTCGGGTAACAATAGTAAAAACATATCTAACCATCAGATCACACAGTAATTTCTTCCTATCACACATTGATGGAATGCCATTATCAAGATACCAGTTCCAAGCTATATTTAATAAATGCATAACATCGGCAGGGAACCACCCCAAAGATTACGGGACACACTCATTCCGCATAGGCGCGGCCACGGAAGCAGCAAGAGCAGGACTGTCAGAAACGGAAGTTCAGAGGATAGGGACGTGGCGATCCACGTGTTTGGCAAGATGCATAAGACCGGACTTGTTATCCTAACGTGGTTTGTTTCTTTTACAGGTGACGCTAAGCCAACAGTGTGGGTGATAGGCCACTCGTATATGTATTGGGCAGAAAAAAGGGCGAAAGTCTGCCCAGGCGGGAGGAAATTAGAGTTTCATAACACATATTTCAACTGGAGAGGTATTAGAGGCCTGCTATGGCCACAGGTACTAATGGAGGTAGTCAAGGTAGGGAGAGAGGCAAGATGTCCGGTCATCTTAGTTATACAGGCCGGGGGAAACTACCTAGGTCATCACAAGAGCGCATAACTAATAGCAATAATGAAACTAGACACTGAGCGCTTCAGAGAATTTTTCACAAAACTAGCTATAATATGGTCAGAGATTGTGCCGATAGCGGTATGGCAAGGTGTGCAAGACATCACGGCCATCGAACGGACAAGGCGGGTAATAAATATTCGGATGGCAAAATTTAGAAGAGACAGAGGCGGTGTAGTGGTACGACACCGACAACTGGAAGGAGATAAAGCAGGCCTCATACGGCCCGACGGTGTTCACTTAATGGATATTGGACTGAACATATTCGAGTCAGGACTCCAGGACGGAGTGAAACAAGCGTTAACAGTGATGGGTGGGGGTCAGAGTCCTGCATACGAGTACGCAGGATCCTCCCTGGCCTGGAAATAGAAAGGACATGTTGGAGAGTTACACTTGTTGGCCAAGTTGCCGGAGTGGAGACCCAGGGCATGCTGCAGCAAGCTGAATTAATTAGAAATAAAATGCCTTTCTAATGGAATGAGTATAAAGAGTTAATAAAGCTGTGACCGATCCTCACCCATCCAGTTGTAAGAGTTACATTATTGTATTATTGTATTGTCAAGGAAAGGGGGGTGGTAGGGGGGCTGAGCGTCTGGGTTTGGTTGGGGGTCCCCACAGTCTGCCTAGGCTAGATGCATTTAAAAATTCTTATTAGATACACAGGCGGTGCAGCTTGCTTCGCAGCTGGGCTACTACGCCCAAAGTATTGCCTAGGCTAGATGCAGTTAAAAATTCTACGCTGACTAGCAGACACTGAAGATTTGGAGCAGACCTCTGAGTAAACAGCTCTTCAGACTCAACCATCTGTGTTACCCCAAGCCATAGTGTATGTAGTTTCTTACAGTTAAAAGGGGGGGGGAGCGACCCAACCCACCTGGAATTGACGATGCCAATGTCACGCAAGACACAGCAAGGGGACTCCAAAAAGAGTCTCCATTTTTTCCCACAGTTGTGGCACAGACACCACTTAACCCTAGAACGCATACCTGGGGCCTCGCAGTAATTGTTTTCTATTTTCTGCAAGATTACTTTAGTTAGAATTTTGAAACTCTAGGTATTCTTCATGTATATAGTTGTTTGTCATTTGAGTTTGAGTTATTCCATGTTATTTGCACACGGGCCTAAAAGGCCCCAGGTATATGAAAGTGTAGATTTTTATTGTCATGCGTTCTAGGGTTAAGTGGCATCAATTGCCCCACAGTTGCTTAAAACGGTTGGTGAGGTGATATTACCAAATCCTCAAGCTTTTACTCTCCCCAGGATGACACAGGGTTAGAAAAGTCCTTGCGAATCCATGATTTGTTCATCTTTATGAACGTGAGTCTGTCTACATTCTCAGTGGACAGCCGCGTGCGCTTATCTGTCAGCACACCATCTGCAGCGCTGAACACACGTTCAGACAGAACGCTGGCTGCGGGGCATAACAAGATCTCCAAGGCGTGAGTGGCGAGCTCCGGCCATTTTTCCAGATTGGAATACCAAAATGAGCAAGGGTCCAGTGACACAGTCATGGCTTCGATGTTCACTTGGAGATACTTCTGCACCATCCTCTCTAGGCATTGACTATGTGTCTGACTTCTTGTCTCCTGTGGCCTTGCAAAGGATGGTCTAAAAAAGTGGTGAAACGATTCCACAAAATTGCTGTTACCAGCAGATACTGTGTTACTGTTACGGTTTGAGTGATGAAGACTCGACAGTCCCACGGTTGGCAAGTTAGAACTGTGAGATTCACTTCGTGCACCACTGGTGTTTTGTGGAAAAGCACATGTAAGATTCTGCAACAGCGTCTGCAGATACTCCTGCATGCGTCAATCCCTTTTTATGGCAGGAATTATTTCGACAAATTTACTTTTGTACCGGGGATCTAAGAGTGTGGCAACCCAGTAGTCGGGATTACTTCGAATTCTGCAATCTGAGGGTCATGTTGCAGGTAGTGCAGCAAGAAGGCACTCATGTGTCTTGCGCATCCAGGAGGACCAAGTCCTTGTTGTGTTGGTAGCGAGGTAAGAATCATGCTTCCTTCCTCTGCCCTCTCCCCCCAACCTCGCACAACAGAAATGTGATCAAGGTCTCCCTCATCTGATGAGTCTTCCATGCCCATCGCAAGTTCATCCTCCACTTCTTCATCGGCTCCTGCACCTTCCTCAACAGTTTGGCTGCTACCATGCGCCCTGGTTAATCTCTCTCCCCCACCCTCCCATGCCTGCCGCCTTGGTGCTACCAACCGTCTGGACCTTGGAGATGTTATCCCTTCCGCATACGACTCCTCCTCTACTTCCTCCACCTCCTCTTGTCCCACCACCTGACTCTGAATTCTGTTTAATGTGTGCTCCAGCATGTAAATCACCGGAATAGTCATGCTGATAATGGCATCGTCGTCTGCACTAAACATCTTCGTCGCCATTTCAAAACTGTGCAGAAGGGTGTGTCAGGGTTCAGTCGCCACAGAGTTACTGCATCTCACCCAGAGGTGTGGTATCTCACCCTCAGGTAAGGAAGGCGTATGGCTCGGGACCCTAACACCTGCATCCAACACATACCCGCACTGGGGCTAGGGCGAGATTGCTCCTAAAGGAGAGCACAGTCCCAGGTCCCTAGCTGGTGGGAGGGTCCTATGTAGTGGGTGCTTAGGGGAGTAGCTTAGGGGAGCACATGACAGGGAGAGTATAAATAGGAAGCCATCTTAGAAAGAGCAAGCCAGTCAGAGGAGGAAAAGTGACAGGAGCAGAGGCTCGGCATGAGCTCTGCTCCGGAGGCAGACCTAGCCTGGGAGGCCCAGGACTGAAGGAGAGAAGAGAGGAGTGGGAGCAGGAAGGCTCCAGGAACCGAAGGGACCCTAGGGCTACGGGCCATGCAGAAGGCCACCCATACTCCCGCTGCTACCAGGAGGTAGAGGGGTCAGGCCAGATAAGGGGAACTGGTCCCTCAACTAGAGGAGAAACAGCAAGGCTCAACTAGAAACCGGAGGCTGCAGCATTTCATGTACTGCAGGCAAAAGTCCACACCAGTCTCACTAAGAAGGTAGCCACATAGGACCCAGGGGACCGAACACAAGTCGCCCGCCAAGGCCCGAGGATACCGGATAGAAGTGTCACTGGGTGTGAGGTGCAGGGAGAAGGCCAGAGAAAGGACGCACAGAAAGGGGTCCTGCTAAGTACTCCGGAGCTATCTGGGGGTGGACTGAGCCCCTCACTGAGTACGCACAGCACGACGGGTGAGATTGCTTTGGTACCTGTAATCTGGACTGCAACAACTGTAAGTAAAGATCTTGAGACTGCATCACACGGACTCTGTGTGCATTACTGACTCCCTGCACTACAACCACCATCATCCACCCACACTGCCCTGAAGCTACACTCTTCCTGTGGTGAGTAATAATACCATTGCTGCAAAACCACCATCTTCAGAGAACTGTTCCGCAGCGGCGGCCCCTTTGGCCGCACTCCACAGGTGGCGTAGTCGGACATTATAAAATCCATATATACAAATTACCGTTGGATTGACCGCCCTGGGTCACAGACCGGGTCACCGCCACAGTGACTACAACCCCCAGCGTCTACCGGCCCGGCTCAGGGTACCCCACGGCCCAGGGGTCGCATCAACTTCATAGGTCCCTGATCTGAGATCACTCCTGCAGCGTGATTTGCCCTACCTCTGGATCTCGTTGGCCCAGGCTATACGTCAGAACGTATTGCACCAGGGCTTGTCGGTGCTGCCACAGTCGCTGCAACATGTGCAGAGTTGAATTCCACCGTGTCGGCACATCGCATTTCAGCCGGTGAACTGGCAGGCCCAACGACTTCTGTAGAGATGTAAGTCGTTGAGCTGCGGGATGCGAACGGCGGAAGTGAGCACACAGCGACCGTGCCCTCTGCAGAAGGCCATCTAGTCCGGGATAGTGGGCTAAAAATTTATGGACAACCAGGTTCAACACGTGAGCCATACAAGGCACGTGTGTGACATTGCCCCGGCGAAGGGCCGCACCCAGGTTTGCAGCATTGTCGCACACGGCCTTCCCTGGTTGCAGGTCCAGTGGAGACAACCATTCATGAAACTGGGTCTCCAGAGCTGACCACAAGTCCTCAGCTGTATGACTCACATTTCCCAGACATTTCAAAGGAAACACTGATGCCGTTGAGCCCTGCGGCCAGCATAGTAAGGAGGTGTGCAGGATTCCTTCTGCGCAGTTAGAAAGCAGGTGGCATTACCAGACAGGCTTTGGGTGCAGGTGGAGGACCGAGAGGAGGTTGAGGAGGCAGAAGCAGTGGAGGAACTTTGAGACAAAGAGGACTGACGCAAAACTCATGGGGACGGTAAGACTTGGACAGCAGCCCCTTGTCCTGCTGTCACCATAGTTACCCAGTGCCCAGTCAGCGACATGTAACGCCCCTGTCCATGCCTACTCGTCCAAGTGTCTGTGGTGAAATGCACCCTGTCAGACACAGAGTTTCTCCAAGAAGCGGTGATGTTGTGTGCGACATGCTGGGGAGTGCAGGCACACCTTTCTTGGAGAAGTAGTGCCAACTGGGCATCTGGTACTGGGGCACTGCGACGGACATAAGGTCTCGAAAATCCACTGTGTCCTCCAGGCGGAAAGGCAGCATTTCTGTAGCCAACAGCTTGCAGATGGTGAAATTCAACCTCTTAGCTTTCTCATGGCTAGGAGGAAATGGTCTTTTACTTTTCCACATCTGAGGGACCGAGGGCTGGCTATTGTGCTTTGACGGGGTTGAGTAGGGTGTCCCCGGCAAACTGCCGGTCTGTGAGGAAGATGCAGGCGGACATATTAGGTTGCCTTGATCCAAAGGTGGTGCTCTCGATGTCAGAGAGCGCTTAACACCAGCAGGTGTTTCCACTTCCCAATGAACTGACGACCTGCCAATCACACTTGCTGTTGTAGGTAAAGAGGTGGCAGGTCTGCGTCCAAAAACATGTGTGACTGCTGTCCCCCCAGTCACAGAGGATGAAGAGGCCGCGGATGCACAAGATGGGGCAACGGTGGTTGGCCCAGCCTGCTAGGCCGCATTGTAGCACAGTGAGCTTCCCACTGCAACTTATGCTTCATATCCATGTGACGGTACATGCATGAAGTACTCAAACTATGGATTTTTTGGCCTCTACTTAGCTTTTGGTGACAAATATTGCAGATAACACGAGTTGGGTCATCCTTATCGATCTGAATAAATGCCCAGGCTATGCAAGGCTTAGAGCCAATGCGACCTGAAGAGCCGCTACGACTTGTGGTCAGAGGCAGAGTTGTGGTTGAGGATGCAGTTGTTGATGTGCTTCCAGTACTCCGTCTCTGTCCAGGAAGGCGCAACCTAACCTCGTCGTCAATAGCATCTGTGACGCCCCGCTGCGCTTGGTATCACAGATCCTAGAAGAGTGTATTGATGGAATCCTCCACAAGAGGCCCCCATAAACATTCACACATCTCCACCTTCCACCTCAGACCAGCAGAGGGAGCCCGTTAGGGATATAAATAGGGAAGTGGAGCTAGGCAGTTCAGTTCCTCTGAAGAGTTCCTGCAGTAGAGAAGCCTGAGAGAGGTCAGTCTGCAGTGGAGCTCAGTCTAGTCTAGAGAACTCAGTTAATAGTTCAGCAGTGGAGTACGAGGTTCCTGCTAGCTAGATTCAGGGAGCCCAGATAGAGCTTAAGGTGTGCCGGCGCCATACGATCGGTGAAGCGCGGCAAGCTGCCGTTAGTGTGTATAGCCTAGTGAGGGCCCGAATAGGCCAAAGGCGAGTGGCGAGTTAGTACATAAGGGGCAGAGGAGCTTAACCAGCTCACCCCGAAGCATTTACCGGACACCAGATCCAAGCTTACCGGGATCTCTATGACCCAGTATGGAATAACCGGAATCCCTGGAGAAATACAAGTCCCAGGATCGCTAAGGTGCTGATACGTAGCAGAGCCAGGAGACGCGTAAGCCCCGCATACTGGGAGCGTGAACTCCAAGAGAAGGCCCTACCACAAGGTCAGCCAGCGCAGGACAGAGACAAAGTTAGGCCTAGCTCCAGGCAGGTCAGAAACTTACTACGCAGAGGAAGGAAACAGGAGGCCCTACACCCGCTCATTGGGGAGGATCCTGATATGCACCCTTCACCCTACAGTGCTCTGGGATGTGCCTGAATTTCCTCCAGTATAAGGTACTGAAGTGACTACCGTGTCCGTTCCCGTTCTTGCTCTGACCCAGCTGGGTCTCGCCTGTCCTGCATTCCCCCTGCATACGCTGCCCTGAGACCTAGCTCCACCTGTGGGGAGCTATACCATCGAGCTGCCTTATCACGGGCCTCAGTGGACTGCTGCAGCGCTGGTGCTTCTCACCAGATACCACAGGTGGCGTCACGAACTCTTATAAAATTAACAATTATCCACCCTTTTAAAGAGTGACCCCAGGGTACGGGCCAGGGAGCCGACCAACGTGACATCCCCAAGGCCAGGCAAAGGCCCGGGTGACCTCATCGACTGGCTGACTGTGGGTTGACAGTAAGTGGGATCTCCAACCTTGTCATCATCACCCTGTGTGTTATCACACCCGTCGTCCTCAAAGCCAACCTCTTCCTGCCCTGACCGAAAAGTCAAGTTGTCTCTCCAATCAGGTATTTGAGTCTCATCATCGTCTTCATCATTGTCTCCACCAACAGGAGCTACAGTTTGGGAACGAGGGTCTACATTATGCTCAGAACCTTCTTCATCTGGTCCTGGATCCGACTTATAAAGATTCTGGGCATCAGTGCAGATCATTTCCTCATCTGGATTAACAGAAGCTCTGGAGCAGACCTCCGTTTCCCAGGCTATAGTATGAGTAAACAGGTCTGCAGACTCAACCATCTGTGTTACCCCATACTCAGACGGGCAGCTGGAGACTTGGGAGCTGTGAGGAAGCAAGTGTGATTGGGGTGACACCTCTGAGGACTGGAGTATTTGTGATGTTGAAATTGAGGTGGAGGAGAGCCCACTTGAAGGAGCACTTGATATCTGCTGAAGCACCTGCTGTTTTTGTGCCTCATCTGGAATTTTTACCACAAAAGTTTTTTACCAGGATATATTAAGATTACCCAGTAAAACATGAAGTACCAAAATAATTTTAAAATAAATATTTTATTTTAGACATATTAAAATCCAGAATTAGACCATAAAAAGAGAAAGGTACCAAACATGAGGAAGAAGGAGAAACAACATTGAAATCTTTAGGAAAGCTTGAGTAGTCTTATGATAATATGATTATGCTGTGAATGAAGCACTAGTCACAAATAAAAGGAGTGTAGTAGTATGATATATAGCAGCATGGGGTGTCAAAAAGAAATTAATTCATTATGCCACACATTGGATCAAATCAACAGGGCAGCAGTGCTGTGGCATACTAGTGCTCTCGTGCATACAGGTGTATAGACCCGCACTGTTCATTAATTGCATAGCC
The DNA here is from genome assembly GCF_046119375.1 of Phyllobates terribilis. NCBI lineage: Eukaryota > Metazoa > Chordata > Amphibia > Anura > Dendrobatidae > Phyllobates > Phyllobates terribilis. The sequence goes on along the minus strand of NW_027362788.1, from coordinate 4,063,396 downwards.
AGCACCTGCGGCCGAAGTGATTGATCCAAGGCATATAAATAAATAAAAGTCTCCTGCTGTCACTAACACCTAATACTAGATGGGTACATTCAATACACAGACATATCTAAACAATAAAGTGTAAAATACTTATTCCATACCAATGTGGATGTTCCTGCTTCCTGCCCCTTGGCATCCACATTGGTATGGAATAAGTATTTTACACTTTATTGTTTAGATATGCCTATGTATTGAATGTACCCATCTAGTATTAGGTGTTAGTGACAGCAGGAGACTTTTATTTATTTATATGCCTTGGATCAATCACTTCGGCCGCAGGTGCTGGCTATGCAATTAATGAACAGTGCGGGTCTATACACCTGTATGCACGAGAGCACTAGTATGCCACAGCACTGCTGCCCTGTTGATTTGATCCAATGTGTGGCATAATGAATTAATTTCTTTTTGACACCCCATGCTGCTATATATCATACTACTACACTCCTTTTATTTGTGACTAGTGCTTCATTCACAGCATAATCATATTATCATAAGACTACTCAAGCTTTCCTAAAGATTTCAATGTTGTTTCTCCTGCTTCCTCATGTTTGGTACCTTTCTCTTTTTATGGTCTAATTCTGGATTTTAATATGTCTAAAATAAAATATTTATTTTAAAATTATTTTGGTACTTCATGTTTTACTGGGTAATCTTAATATATCCTGGTAAAAAACTTTTGTGGTAATAATTGAATGTTCGGAAGTACTATTAATTTAATCTGGACACGTCTTGTGAAACTCATCTGGAATTTGTAGCGATGGGCGTGTCCGTAACAAAGGGATCGTATCACATTGTCCACGAAAAGAAGTCGACATGTTAGTTTGGCTGGAAGATGGTCTTTCTTCTTCAGATGTTACTCCCCCCCCCACCGCGGGGGGCTCGACCCACCAGCGGACAGGCACCAGTATTGGGAGAGGGGGGCTGGCCGTCGGGGTCCACCGCGGCTCTGGCACAAACCCAGCGACACGGAGGTGGCACGGGCAGGAACGGATTGGCCGTGTCGGCTTCTCACTTTTTTGATTTTAGAAGGGCATGACATGCCTATATCTGTGTCTCCCCCTCCTTTTACTCCTCCACCTCTTTTCTTTTCGCATGACTATATGTACTTTTCACTTTTCTATGTGTTAGTTATTTCTTCTGAGCAGTTTGTCAGCTTTTGGACAACTTTGAAGGTGTTTTCTATGTGTTTCTATGTGTTTTTATTTGCCTGCCATTGGTTTTAACGGTGTTCGAAGGTGTTCGAAGAACAGTTCGACGAACAGTTCGGCGAACACACGGGTGTTCGACGAACCGAACCGAACTCGAACACTACGGGGGTGGCTCAACACTAAAAAAGACATTATCAATGCCCCTTGGAAGAGTGGTGGAGGATGCAGTGGAATAAAAAGACAATATCAATGCCCCTTGGACGAGTGGTGGAGGTTACCGTGGAATAAAAAGACAATTTCAATGCCCCGTGGAAGAGACGTGGAGGTCACAGTAGCTTAACAAGACCAACTTAATGCCTCTTGGAGGACTGGTGGAGGTTATAGTGGAATAAAAAGATAATATCAATGCCCCTTGGAAGAGCTGTGGAGTACAGAGTGGTATAACCAGACGGTTTTAACGCTCCTTGGAAGAGACGTGGAGGTAACAGTAACTTAACAAGATGGTTTTAATGCCCCTTGGAAGAGTGGTGGAGGTCGCAGTGGAATAAAAAAACAATATCAATGCCCCTTGGAAGATTGGTGGAGGTTACAGTGGAATAAAAAGACAATATCAATGCCCCGTGGAAGAGATGTGGAGGTCACTGTAGCTTAACAATATGGTTTTAATGCACCTTGGAAGAGTGGTGGAGGTCGCAGTGGAATAAAAAGACAATGTCAATGCCCCTTGGAAAAGTGGTGGAGGTTAGAGTGGAATAAAAAGACAATATCAATGCCCCTTGGAAGGGCTGTGGAGTTCACAATGGTTTAACCAGACGGTTTTAATGCCCCTTGGAAGAGACGTGGAGGTCACAGTAGCTTAAAAAGACTGTTTTAATGCCCCTTGGAAGAGCGGTCGAGGTCGCAGTGGATTAAAAAGACAATATCAATGCCCCTTAGAAGAGAGGTGGAAGACGCAGTGGAATAAAAAGACAATGTCAATGGCACTTGGAAGAGTGGTGGAGGTTACAGTGGAATAAAAAGACAATATCAATGCTCCGTGGAATAGACATGGACGTGACAGTAGCTTAACAAGACGGCTTTAATGCCCCTTGGAAGAGTGGTGGAGGTTGCAGTGGATTAAAAATACAATATCTATGCCCATTGGAAGAGTGGTAGAGGTCGCAGTGGAATAAAAATACAAAATCAATGCCCCTTGGAAGAGTGGTGGAGGTTACAGTGGAATAAAAAGACAATATCAATGCCCCATGGCAGAGTTGTGGAGGTCACTGTAGCTTAACAAGGTGGTCTTAATGCCCCTTGGAAGAGTGGTGGAGGTCGCAGTGGAATAAATAGACAATGTCAATGCCCCTTGGAAGAGTGGTGGAGGTTAGAGTGGAATAAAAAGAAAATACCAGTGCTCCTTGGAAGAGCTTTGAAGTTCAGAGTGGTTTAAATTGACGGTTTTAATGCCCCTTGGAAGAGACTTGGAGGTCACAGTGGATTAAAAAGACAATATCAATGCCCCTTGGAAGAGTGGTGGAGGTCACAGTGGATTAAAAAGACAATATCAATGCCCCTTGGAAGAGTGGTGGAGGTCGCAGTGGAATAAAAAGACAATATAAATGCCCCGTGGAAGGGACGTGGAGGACACAGTAGCTTCACAAGATGGTTTTAATGCACCTTGGAAGAGAGGTGGAGGTCGCAGTTGATTAAAAAGACAATATCAATACCCCTTGGAAGAGTGGTGGAGGTCGCAGTGGAATAAAAAGACAATATCAATGCCCCTTGGAAGAGTGGTGGAGGTTACAGTGGAATAAAAAGACAATATCAATGCCCTGTGGAATAAACTTGGAGGTCACAGTAGCTTAACAAGAAGGTTTTAATGCCCCTTGGAAGAGTCGTGGACGTCGCAGAGAAATAAAAAGACAAAATCAATGCACTTGGTAGAGTGCAGAAGGTTACAATGGAATAAAAAGACATTGTCAATGCCCCTTGGAAGAGCTGTGGAGCTCAGAGAGGTTTAACCAGACGGTTTTAATGCCCCTTGGAAGAGAGGTGGAGGTCGCAATGGAATAAAAAGACAATATCAATGCCCGGTGGAAGGGACGTGGAGGTCACAGTAGCATAACAAGATGGTTTAAATGCCCATTGGAAGAGTGGTGGAGGTCGCAGTGGATAAAAAAGATAATATCAAAGCCACTTGGAAAAGTGGTCGAGTTCGCAGTGGAAAACAGAGGCAATATCAATGCCCCTTGAAAGAGTGGTGGAAGTTACAGTGAAATAAAAAGACAATATCAATGCCCCTTGGAAGAGCTGTGGAGTACAGAGTGGTTTAACCAAACGGTTTTAGTGCCCCTTGGAAGAGACGTGGAGGTCAAAGAAGCTTAACAAGATGGTTTTAATGCCCCTTGGAAGAGAGGTGGAGGACGCAGTGGAATAAAAAGACAATATCAATGCCCCTTGGAAGAGTGGTGGAGGTTACAGTGGAATAAAAAGACAATATCAATGACCCTTGGAAGAGTGGTGGAGGCCACAGTGGAATAAAAAGGCAATATTAATGCCCCTTGGCAGAGTGGTGGAGGTCGCAGTAAAATATAAAGACAATATCAATGCCCCTTGGAAGAGTGGTGGAGGTTAGAGTGGAATAAAAAGACAATATCAATGCCCCTTGGAAGAGCTGTGGAGTTCACAGTGGTTTAACCAGAAAGTTTTAATGCACCGTGGAATAGAATTGGAGGTCACAGTAGCTTAACAAGACGGTTTCAATGCTTCTTGGAAGAGTGATGGAGGTCGCAGTGGATTAAAAAGACAATATCAAAGCCCCTTGGAAGAGCTGTGGAGTTCACACTGGTTTAAAAAGATGGTTTTAAGGCACCGTGGAATAGACGTGGAGGTCACATTAGCTAAACAACACAGTTTTAATGCTTCTTGGAAGACGGATGGAGGTCGCAGTGGATTAAAAAGACAAAATCAATGCCCCATGGAAGAGCTGTGGAGTTCACAGTGGTGTAACTAGAGGTTTTAAGGCACCGTGGAATAGACGTGGAGGTCACAGTAGCTAAACAAGATGGTTTTAATGCTTCTTGGAAGAGAGATGGAGGTCGCAGTGGATTAAAAAGACAAAATCAATGCCCCTTGGAAGAGTGGTGGAGGTTGCAGTGGAATAAAAAGACAATATCAATGCCTCTTGCAAGAGCTGTGGAGTTCAGAGTGGTTTAAATTGACGGTTTTAATGCCCCTTCGAAGAGACGTGGAGGTCACAGTTGCTTAAAAAGAGGGATTTATTGCCCCTTGGAAGAGTGGTGGAGTTCGCAGTGGATTAAAAAGACATTATCGATGCCCCTTGGAAGAGTGGTGGAGGTCGCAGTGGAATAAAAAGAAAATATCAATGCGCCTTAGAAGAGTGGTGGAGGTTACAGTGGAAAAAACAGACAATATCAATGTTCCTTGCAAGAGGGGTGAATGTCGCAGTGGAAAAAAAAGACAATATCAATGTCCCTTGGAAGAGTGGTGAAGGTCGCAGTGGATTAAAAGACAATATCAATGTCCCTTGGAAGAGTGGTGGAGGTCGCAGTGTAATAAAAAGACAATGTCATTGCCCCGTGGTAGGGACGTGGAGGTCACAGCAGCTTAACAAGACGGTTTTAATGCCCCTTGGAAGAGTGGTGGAGGTTACAGTGGAATAAAAAGACAATATCAATGCCCTGTGGAATAAACTTGGAGGTCACAGTAGCTTAACAAGAAGGTTTTAATGCCCCTTGGAAGAGTCGTGGACGTCGCAGAGAAATAAAAAGACAAAATCAATGCACTTGGTAGAGTGCAGAAGGTTACAATGGAATAAAAAGACATTGTCAATGCCCCTTGGAAGAGCTGTGGAGCTCAGAGAGGTTTAACCAGACGGTTTTAATGCCCCTTGGAAGAGAGGTGGAGGTCGCAATGGAATAAAAAGACAATATCAATGCCCGGTGGAAGGGACGTGGAGGTCACAGTAGCATAACAAGATGGTTTAAATGCCCATTGGAAGAGTGGTGGAGGTCGCAGTGGATAAAAAAGATAATATCAAAGCCCCTTGGAAAAGTGGTCGAGTTCGCAGTGGAAAACAGAGGCAATATCAATGCCCCTTGAAAGAGTGGTGGAAGTTACAGTGAAATAAAAAGACAATATCAATGCCCCTTGGAAGAGCTGTGGAGTACAGAGTGGTTTAACCAAATGGTTTTAGTGCCCCTTGGAAGAGACGTGGAGGTCAAAGAAGCTTAACAAGATGGTTTTAATGCCCCTTGGAAGAGAGGTGGAGGACGCAGTGGAATAAAAAGACAATATCAATGCCCCTTGGAAGAGTGGTGGAGGTTACAGTGGAATAAAAAGACAATATCAATGACCCTTGGAAGAGTGGTGGAGGTCACAGTGGAATAAAAAGGCAATATTAATGCCCCTTGGCAGAGTGGTGGAGGTCGCAGTAAAATATAAAGACAATATCAATGCCCCTTGGAAGAGTGGTGGAGGTTAGAGTGGAATAAAAAGACAATATCAATGCCCCTTGGAAGAGCTGTGGAGTTCACAGTGGTTTAACCAGAAAGTTTTAATGCACCGTGGAATAGAATTGGAGGTCACAGTAGCTTAACAAGACGGTTTCAATGCTTCTTGGAAGAGTGATGGAGGTCGCAGTGGATTAAAAAGACAATATCAAAGCCCCTTGGAAGAGCTGTGGAGTTCACACTGGTTTAAATAGATGGTTTTAAGGCACCGTGGAATAGACGTGGAGGTCACATTAGCTAAACAACACAGTTTTAATGCTTCTTGGAAGACGGATGGAGGTCGCAGTGGATTAAAAAGACAAAATCAATGCCCCATGGAAGAGCTGTGGAGTTCACAGTGGTGTAACTAGAGGTTTTAAGGCACCGTGGAATAGACGTGGAGGTCACAGTTGCTAAACAAGACGGTTTTAATGCCCCTTGGAAGAGTGGTGGAGGTCGCAGTGGATTAAAAAGACTATCAAATCCCGTTGGAAGAGTGGTGGAGGTCGCAGTGGAAAAAAAAGACAATATCAATGCCCCTTGGAAGAGTGGTGGAGGTTACAGTTGAATAAAAAGACAATATCAATGCCTCTTGGAAAAGCTGTGGAGTTCAGAGTGGTTTAACCATGCTGTTTTAATGCCCCTTGGAAGAGATGTGTAGGTCACAGAAGCTTATCAAGACAGTTTTAAAGCCCCTTGGAGGAGTTGTCGAGGTTACAGTGGAATAAAAGGACAATATCAATGCCCCTTGGAAGAGTGGTGGAGGTTACAGTGGAATAAAAATACAATATCAATGTCCCTTGGAAGAATGGTGTAGGTTACAGTGGAATAAAAAGACAATATCAAAGCCCCTTGGTAGAGTGGTGGAGGTTCCAATTAAATAAAAAGACAATATCAATGCCCCTTGGTAGAGACGTGGACGTCACAGTGGAATAAAAAGACAATATTAATGCCCCTTGGAAGACTGGTGGAGATCGCAGTAAAATAAAAAGACAATATCAATGCCCCTTGGAAGAGTGGTGGAGGTTAGAGTGGAATAAAAAGACAATATCAATGCCCCTTGGAAGAGCTGTGGAGTTCACAGTGGTTTAACCAGAAAGTTTTAATGCACCGTGGAATAGACGTGGAGGTCACAGTAGCTTAACAAGAGGGTTTCAATGCTGCTTGGAAGAGTGATGGAGGTCGCAGTGGATTAAAAAGACAATATCAAAGCCCCTTGGAAGAGCTGTGGAGTTCACAGTGGTTTAACCAGAAGGTTTTAAGGCACCGTGGAATAGACGTGGAGGTCACAGTAGCTAAACAACACTGTTTTAATGCTTCTTGGAAGAGAGATGGAGGTCGCAGTGGATTAAAAAGACAAAATCAATGCCCCTTGGAAAAGTGGTGGAGGTTACAGTGGAATAAAAAGACAATATCAATGCCTCTTGCAAGAGCTGTGGAGTTCAGAGTGGTTTAAATTGATGGTTTTAATGCCCCTTGGAAGAGATATGGAGGTCACAGTAGCTTAACAAGATGGTTTTAATGCCCCGTGGAAGAGTGGTGGAGGTCGCAGTGGATTAAAAAAACATTATCGATGCACCTTGGAAGAGTGGTGGAGGTTACAGTGGAAAAAAAAGACAATATCAATGTTCCTTGGAAGAGGGGTGAAGGTCGCAGTGGAATAAAAAGACGATATCAATGTCCCTTGAAAGAGTCGTGGAGATTGCAGTGGAATAAAAAGACAATATCAATGCCCATTGGAAGAGTGGTGGAGGTCGCAGCGGAATAAAATGACAATATCAATGGACCGTGGAAAGGACGTGGAGGTCACAGTAGCTTAACAAGACGGTTTAATGCCCCTTGGAAGAGTGGTGGAGGTTGCAGTGGATTTAAAAGACTATAAAATCCCATTGGAAGAGTGGTGGAAGTTGCATTGAAATAAAAAGACAATATCAATGCCCCTTGGAAGAGTGCTGGAGGTTACATTGGAAAAAAAGACAATATCAATGCCCCTTGCAAGAGCTGTTGTGTACAGAGTGGTTTAAATTGACGGTTTAATGCCCCTTGGAAGGGACGTGAAGGTGACAGTAGCTTAACAAGACGGTTTTAATGCCCCTTGGAAGAGTTGTGGAGGTCGCAGTGGATCGAAAAGACAATATGAATGCCCCTTGTAAGAGTGGTGGAGGTCGCAGTGGAATAAAAAGACAATATCAATGCCCCTTGGAAGAGTGGTGGAGGTTACAGTTGAATAAAAAGACAATATCAATGCCCCTTGGAAGAGTGATGGAGTTTACAGTGGAACAAAAAGACAATATCAATGCCCCTTGGAACAGTGGTGGAGGTTCCATTTAAAAAAAAAGACAATATTAATGCCCCGTGGAAGAGATGTGGAGGTCACAATAGCTTAACAAAACAGTTTTAATGCCCCTTGGAAGAGTGGTGGAGGTCGCAGTGGATTAAAAAACAATATCAATGAGCCTTGGAAGAGTTGAGGAGGTCGCAGTGGAATAAAAAGATATTATCAATGCCCCTTGGAAGAGTGGTGGAGGTCGCAGTGGAATAAAAAGACAATATCAATGCCCCTTGGACGAGTGGTGGAGGTTACAGTGGAATAAAAAGACAATAATAATGTTCCTTGGAAGAGCTGTGGAGTTCAGAGTGGTATAACCAGACGGTTTTAACGCTCCTTGGAAGAGACGTGGAGGTTACAGTAACTTAACAAGACGGTTTTAATGCCTTTGGAAGAGTTGTGGAGGTCGCAGTGGAATAAAAAAACAATATCAATGCCCCTTGGAAGATTGGTGGAGGTTACAGTGGAATAAAAAGACAATATCAATGCCCCGTGGAAGAGATGTGGAGGTCACTGTAGCTTAACAATATGGTTTTAATGCCCCTTGGAAGAGTGTTGGAGGTCGCAGTGGAATAAAAAGACAATGTCAATGCCCCTTGGAAGAGTGGTGGAGGTTAGAGTGGAATAAAAAGACAATAGAAATGCCCCTTGGAATAGCTGTGGAGTTCAGAGTGGTTTAACCAGATGTTTTTAATGCCCCTTGGAAGAGAAGTCGACGTCACAGTAGCATAACAAGACGGTTTTAATGCCCCTTGGAATAGTGGTGGAGTTTGCAATGGATTAAAAAGACAATATCAATGCCCCTTGGAAGAGTGGTGGAGGTCGCAGTGGAATAAAAAGACAAAATCAATGCCCCATGGAAGAGTGGCGGAGGTTACAGTGGAATAAAAAGACAATATCAATGGCCCTTGGAACAGCTGTGGAGTTCAGAGTGGTTTAACCAGACGGTTTTAATGCCCCTTGGAAGAGACATGGAGGTCACAGTAGCTTAACAAGACTGTTTTAATGCCCCTTGGAAGAGTGGTGAAGGTCGCAGTGGATTAAAAAGACAGTATCAATGCCCCTTAGAAGAGAGATGGAAGTCGCAGTGGAATAAAAAGACAATGTCAATGCCACTTGGAAGAGTGGTGGAGGTTACAGTGGAATAAAAAGACAATATCAATGCCCCGTGGAATAGACATGTACGTGACAGTAGCTTAACAAGACGGCTTTTATGCAACTTGGAAGAGTGGTGGAGGTTGAGGTGGATTAAAAAGACAATATCAATGCCCATTGGAAGAGTGGTAGAGGTCGCAGTGGAATAAAAAGACAAAATCAATGTCCCTTGGAAGAGTGGTGGAGGTCACTGTAGCTTAACAAGATGGACTTAATGCCCCTTGGAAGAGTGGTGGAGGTCGCAGTGGAATAAATAGACAATGTCAATGCCCCTTGCAAGAGTGGTGGAGTTCACAGTGGAATAAAAAGACAATATCAGTGCCTCGTGGAAGAGACTTGGAGGTCACAGTCGCTTAACAAGATAGTTTTAATGCCCCTTGGAAGAGAGGTGGAGGTCGCAGTGGAATAAAAAGACAATATCAATGCCCCTTGGAAGAGTGGTGGAGGTCGCAGTGGAATAAAAAGACAAAATCAATGCCCCGTGGAAGATTGGCGGAGGTTACAGTGGAATAAAAAGACAATATCAATGGCCCTTGGAAGAGCTGTGGAGTTCAGAGTGGTTTAACCAGACGGTTTTAATGCCCCTTGGAAGAGACGTGGAGGTCACAGTAGCTTAACAAGACTGTTTTAATGCCACTTGGAAGAGTGGTGCAAGTCGCAGTGGATTAAAAAGACAATATCAATGCCCCTTAGAAGAGAGGTGGAAGTCGCAGTGGAATAAAAAGACAATGTCAATGCCACTTGGAAGAGTGGTGGAGGTTACAGTGGAATAAAAAGACTATATCAATGCCCCATGGAAGAGTTGTGGAGGTCACTGTAGCTTAACAAGAAGGTCTTAATGCCCCTAGGAAGAGTGGTGGAGGTCGCAGTGGAATAAAAAGACAATGTCAATGCCCCTTGGAAGAGTGGTGGAGGTTAAAGTGGAATAAAAAGACAATATCAATGACCCATGGAAGAGTGGTGGAGGTCGCAGTGGAATAAAAAGACAATATTAATGCCGCTTGGAAGAGTGGTGGAGGTCACTGTAGCTTAACAAGATGGTCTTAATGCCCCTTGGAAGAGAGGTGGAGGTCGCAGTGGAATAAAAAGACAATATCAATGCCCCTTGGAAGAGTGGTGGAGGTTACAGTGGAATAAAAAGACAATATCAGTGACCCTTGGAAGAGTGGTGGAGGTCCCAGTGGAATAAAATGACAATATTAATGCCCCTTGGAAGAGTGGTGGAGGTCGCAGTAAAATAAAAAGACAGTATCAATGCCCCTTGGAAGAGTGGTGGAGGTTACAGTGGAATAAAAACACAATATCAATGCCCCTTGGAAGAGCTGTGGAGTTCACAGTGGTTTAACCAGAAGGTTTTAAGGCACCGTGGAATAGACGTGGAGGTCACAGTAGCTAAACAAGACGGTTTTAATGCCCCTTGGAAGAGACGTGGAGGTCAGAGTAGCTTAACAAGACGGTTTTAATGCCCCTTGTAAGAGTGGTGGAGGTCACAGTGGATTAAAAAGACAATATCAATGCCCCTTGTAAGAGTGGTGGAAGTCGCAGTGGAATAAAAAGACAATATCAATGCCTCTTGGAAGAGTTGTGGAGGTTACAGTGGAATAAAAAGACAATATCAATACCCCGTGGAAGAGACGTGGTCATCACAGTAGCTTAACAAGACGCTTTTAATGCTCCTTGGCAGAGTGGTGGAGGTCGAAGTGGAATAAAAAGACAATAACAATGCCCTGTGGAAGAGACGTGGAGTTCACAGTAGCTTACCAAGACGGTTTTAATGCCCCTTAGAACAGTGGTGGAGGTTACAGTGGAATAAAAGACAATATCAATGCCCCTTGGAAGAGTGGTGGAGGTCGCAGTGGAATAACCTCACTGGTACATGCTCTTCATAACTTCTCTGCTTGCTGTGTCTGCTGTAATCTAATGCTCTGCTTTGCTGATTCACCTCACTGGTACATGATCTGCATAACTTCTCTGCTTGCTGTGTCTGCTGTAATCTAATGCTCTGCTTTGCTGATTCACCTCACTGGTACATGCTCTGCATAACTTCCCTGCTTGCTGTGTCTGCTGTAATCTAATGCTCTGCTTTGCTGATTCACCTCACTGGTACATGCTCTGCATAACTTCTCTGCTTTATCTGTCCCACTCCATTCAATACCCACATATGTCGGTCCCTTCCCCACTATAGATCTTATCTGATTTTTAGAGGTGCTAAACTGCAGAGACTAGAGTCCTAGCTCTGTGTTTGATCACCCATCCATCTCCTGGTGAGATGACCAACTGCTATTTTAGCCATATGCAGCTCCCACAATGCCCTTCACCTGATAGTTTAATGTGCCCTATATATTTAGAAGCTCTGTAAGGGGTGCACGCGTCTTCTTGTGCAAAGTGTTTCGGAGATAAGTGGCAGTTATTTCAGAGGCAGTTAGTCAGGGCAGGAGTCAGGTAACCAACACTTTGACCACTTACTCTCTTTTAACTATGTTTCTGTTAGCTCTCACTTTTTCCTCCATAGTCCTCCACTTTCTAGTAACCCTACACCTAGTAAGAAACTCTTCATCTCTCCCTCCATCCTCCCCATTCATCTCACCTCCTCCTCCAAATTATTCCTAAACATTCAATCCTGGATCTCCAAACACAGACAGCCACCTCATGCTCTCTCTTACTCCCACCTGCTAACACTTTCTCTGCTCCTCCTCACTGCTGGAGATAGCTCTCCAAATCCTGGTCCTCCTCGCCATATCCCCACAGTTACTTCTTCCTCCTATCCACGACCTTCCACAAACTGTCGTAACCCTTCTAAGCTCATACCCATCCAACCAATCCCCACTCCCTTAGTTGCTCTAACAGGAGCTCTATGGAACGCTCGCTCTGTCTGCAACAAACTTTCCTTCATCCACGATCTTTTCATTGCAAACAAACTTTCCTTCCTCGCCATCACTGAAACCTGGCTCACCCCTCTGACACAGCCTCCCCAGCTGCACTTTCATATGGCGGATTCCACCTTTCCCACACCCCCCGCCCCAACGGCAAACATGGCGGAGGCGTAGGTTTTCTCCTATCAGAACACTGCGCTTTCACCCAAATCCCACTGCCACCCTCCGTTACACTCCCCTCTTTTGAGGTGCACTGTGTGCGCATCTATTCCCCCTCCAACCTCCAACTGGCCGTCGTTTACCGAACCCCAGGGCAAAGCCACCACCTTCTTAGACAACTTCACCACCTGGCTGCTTCACTTCCTCTCCACTGACATCCCCACTATCATAATGGGTGCCTTCAACATCCCCATTAACACTTCCCACTCGTCTGTCTCTAAGTTCCTATCTCTCACTTGCTCCTTCGAACTCACTCAATGGTTTTCCACACCCACCCACAAAGATGGCCACACACTGGACCTCGTCTTCACCCGCCTCTGTTCCCTATCTAACCTCTCTAACTCACCTATCCCTCTCTCTGATCACAGCCTACTTACATTCTCTTCTCTCTCCTCCCCGGGGCAACAATCCCCACTCCACAAACTTGCATATCCTCGCAGAAATCTCAAAAACCTTGACTTACACTCACTCTCTGAATCCCTCCTCTCTCTTACAGACATAAATTCCTTACACGATGCAGACGTTGCTGCTGCTTCATATAACACCACAATAGCTGCAGCTCTAGACTCGATCGCCCCTCTCACACACACCACATCTTGCACATTCAACAGGCAACTTTGACACACTAAACTTACTAAAGAACTGCGCCGGGCCTCCAGGGTTGCGGAGCGGAGATGGAAAAGGTCTCACTCCATCGAGCACTTCATCGCATTCAAGCTATCCCTCACTAATTTCAAGTCCGCACTCACTACAGCAAAACAAACCTACTTCTCATCTCTCATATCCTCCCTATCTCACAACCCTAAACAGCTATTTAACACTTTCAACTCTCTCCTTCGTCCCCCAGCACCTCCTCCCTCTTCTCTCATCTCAGCCGACCACTTTGCCGCATTCTTCAAACAGAAGATTGACACCATCAGACAAAACTTTTGCCTAAAGTCCACCAACCCCTCCTCATATCTATTCAACCCTCCTCCTCCAAACCCCACTTCTTCACCATCACAGAAGGTTAAGTCTCCTCTTTGCTCTCCAAATGACACCTCACCACCTGCGAACTTGACCCAATCCCATCCCACCTCATCACTAACCTTACCACAGTCTTCATCCCAACCCTAACCCACCTCTTCAATCTGTCACTAACAACCGGTGTCTTCCCCTCATGTTTCATACATGCCACAATCACACCCATCCTCAGAAAGCCCTCCCTTGACCCTTCCTCTCTGACTAACTACCGCCCCATATCACTCCTCCCCTTTGCCTCAAAACTACTAGAACAACATGTCCACCTTGAACTGTCCTCCCACCTCTCCTCCTGCTCCCTCTTTGACAGCCTGCAATCTGGCTTCTGACTGCATCACTCGACTGAAACTGCCCTCACCAAAGTCACCAACGACCTACTCAATGCCAAATCCAAGCGACACTACTCCATCCTCCTCCTTCTGGACCTATCATCTCCCTTTGACACAGTGGACCATTCCCTCTTACGCCAGATTCTCTCATCTCTTGGCATCACGCACTTGGCTCTATCTTGGATCTCTTCATAGTTAACAGACAGGACATTCAGCATCTCCCACTCACGCACCACCTCCTCATCTCACCCCGTATCTGTCGGTGTCCCCCAAGGTTCAGTTCTAGGACCTCTGCTCTTCTCCATCTACACCTTTGGCCTGGGACAGCTCATAGAGTCTCACGGTTTTCAGTATCACCTCTATGCTGACGACACACAGATCTACCTCTCTGGACCCGATATCTCCTCCCTACTAACCAAAATCCCACAATGTTTGTCCGCCATGTCATCCTTCTTCTCTGACAGATTTCTAAAACTCAACATGGATAAAACAGAGTTCACCATCTTTCCACCTTCTCATTCACATCCCCCATCTGACTAGCCGTCAACGTCAATGGCTGTTCACTCTCCCCAGTCCCACAAGCTCGCTGCCTTGGAGTAACCCTGGAGTCTGATCTCTCCTTCAAGCCACATATCCAAGCCCTTTCCACTTCCTGCCGACTCCAACTCAAAAACATCTCCCGGATCCGTGCTTTCCTCAGCAAAGACTCTGTAAAAACACTAGTGCATGCCCTCATCATATCCCGCCTCGACTACTGCAACCTCCTGCTCCGTGGCCTCCCTTACAACACTCTGGCGCCTCTCCAATCTATCCTAAACTCTGCTGCTCGACTAATTCACCTGTCCCCCTGCTATTCCCCGGCCTCTCCTCTCTGTCAATCTCTTCACTGGCTCCCCATTGCCCAGAGAATCCAGTTCAAAACTCTAACCATGGCATACAAAGCCATCCACAACCTGTCTTCCCCATACATCTGTGACCTAGTCTCACAGTACTTACCTGCACGCAACCTCCGATCCTCACAAGATATCCTTCTCTACTCCCCTTTTATCTCCTCCTCCCACAATTGTATACAAGATTTCTCCCGTGCATCCGCCCTAGTCTGGAACTCTCTACCCCAACACATCAGACTCTCGCCGACCGTGAAAACCTTCAAAAGAAACCTTAAGACCCACCTCTTCCGACAAGCCTACAACCTGCAGTAACCACCGCTGCACGACCAGCTCTACCCTCACCTAATGTATCCTCACCCATCCCTTCTAGAATGTGAGCCCTCACGGGCAGGGTTCTCGCTCCTCCTGTACCAGTCGCTTACTCGTTTTGTTAAGATTATATAAATGCGTTTGTTATGTATATCCCTATCACATGTAAAGCGCCATGGAATAAATGGCGCTATAATAATAAATAATAATAATAATAAAAAGACAATATCAATTCCCATAGGAAAAGTGGTGGAGGTTACAGTGGAATAAAAAGACAATATCAATGCCCCGTTGATGAGCTGTGGAATTCAGAGTGGTTTAACCAGATGGTTTTAATGCAACTTGGAATAGATGTGGAGGTCATAGTAGCTTAATAAGATGTTTTTAATGCCCCTTGGAAGAGTGCTGGAGGTTACTGTAAAGTAAAAAACAATATCAAAGCCCCTTGTAAGAGCTGTGGAGTTGAGAGTGGTTTAAATTGACGGTTTTAATGCCCCTTGGAAGAGTGGTGGAGGTCGCAGTGGATTAAAAAGACAATATCAATGCCCTTTAGAAGAGATTTGGAAGTCGCAGTGGAATAACAAGACAATATCAATACCCCTTGGAAGAGTGGTGGAAGATACAGTGGAATAAAAAGACAATATCAATGCCCCGTGGAATAGATATGGACATTACAGTAGCTAAACAAGATGTTTTTAATGCACCTTGGGAGAGTGGTGGAAGTCGTAGTGGAATAACAAGACAATATCAGTGCCCCTTGAAAGAGTGCTGTAGGTTACAGTGGAGTAAAAAGACAATATCAATGCCTCTTGCAAGAGCTGTGGAGTTCAGAGTGGTTTAAATTGACGGTTTTAATGCACCTTGGAAGAGGCGTGGAGGTCACAGTAGCTTAACAATACGGTTTAAATGCCCCTTGGAAGAGTGGTGGAGGTCGCAGTGGATTAAAAAGACAATATCAATGCACATTGGAAGAGTGATTAAGGTCGCAGTGGAAAAAAAAGACAAAATCAATGCCCCTTGGAAGAGTGGTGGAGGTTACAGTGGGAAAAAAAGACAATATCAATGCCCCTTGGAAGAGCTGTGGAGTTCAGAGTGGTTTAAACAGATTGTTTTAATGCCCCTTGGAAGAGTGGTGGAGGTCACAGTTAATTAAAAAGACAATATCAATGCCCCTTGGAAGAGTGGTGTAGGTCGCAGTGGAATAAAAAGAGAATGTCAATGCCTCTTGGAATAGTGGTAGAGGTTAGAGTGGAATAAAAAGACAATACCAGTGCTCCTTGGAAGAGCTGTGTAGTTCAGAGTGGTTTAAATTGACGGTATTAATGCCCCTTGGAAGAGACGTGGAGGTCACAGTGGATTAAAAAGACAATATCAATGCCCCTTGGAAGAGTGGTGGAGGTCGCAGAGGATTAAAAATACAATATCAATGCCACTTGGAAGAGTGGTGGAGGTCGCAGTGAAATAAAAAGACAATAACAATGCCGCTTGGAAGAGTGGTGGATGTTACAGTCGAAATAAAAGACAATATCAATGAATCCTTTAAGAGCTGTGGAGTTCAGAGTGTTTAACCAGACGGTATTAATGCCCCTTGGAAGAGACGAGGAGGTCACAGTAGCTTAACAAGACTGTTTTAATGCCCTTTGGAAGAGTGGTGGAGATGGTTGTGGATTTAAAAGACAATATCAATGCCCCTTGGAAGATTGGTGGAGGTTAAAGTGGAATAAAAAGACAATATCAATGCCCCTTGGAAGAGTGGTGGAGGTTACAGTGGAATAAAAAGACAATATCAATGCCCTGTGAAAGAAACTTGGAGGTCACAGTAGCTTAACAAGACGGTTTTAAAGACCCTTGGAAGCATCGTGGACGTCGCAGAGGAATGAAAAGACAATATCAATGCGCTTGGAAGAGTGCAGAAGGTTACAATGAAATAAAAAGACATTGTCAATGCCCCTTGGAAGAGCTGTGAAGCTCAGAGCAGTTTAACCAGACAGTTTTAATGCCCCTTGGAAGAGTGGTGGAGGTCGCAATGGAAAAAAAAGACAATATCAATGACCCGTGGAAGGGACGTGGAGGTCACAGTAGCATAACAAGACGGTTTTAATGCCCATTGGAAGAGTGGTGGAGGTCGCAGTGGATTAAAAAGACAATATCATATCCCCTTGGAAGAGTGGTGGAGGTCGTAGTGGAAAACAGAGACAATATCAATGCCCCTTGGAAAAGTGGTGGAGGTTACAGTCGAATAAAAAGACAATATCAATGCCTCTTGGAAGAGCTGTGGAGTACAGAGTGGTTTAACCAGACAGTTTAATGCCCCTTGGAAGAGACGTGGAGGTCACAGAAGCTTATCAAGACTGTTTTAATGCCCCTTGGAAGGGTGGTGGAGGTCGCAGTGGATTAAAAAGACAATATCAATGCCCCTTGGAAGAGTGGTGGAGGTCGCAGTGGAATAAAAAGACAATACCAATGCCGCTTGGAAGAGTGGTGGATGTTACAGTCGAAATAAAAGACAATATCAATGAATCCTTTAAGAGCTGTGGAGTTCAGAGTGTTTAACCAGACGGTATTAATGCCCCTTGGAAGAGACGAGGAGGTCACAGTAGCTTAACAAGACTGTTTTAATGCCCCTTGGAAGAGTGGTGGAGATCGTTGTGGATTTAAAAGACAATATCAATGCCCCTTGGAAGATTGGTGGAGGTTAAAGTGGAATAAAAAGACAATATCAATGCCCCTTGGAAGAGTGGTGGAGGTTACAGTGGAATAAAAAGACAATATCAATGCCCTGTGAAAGAAACTTGGAGGTCACAGTAGCTTAACAAGACGGTTTTAAAGCCCCTTGGAAGCATCGTGGACGTCGCAGAGGAATGAAAAGACAATATCAATGCGCTTGGAAGAGTGCAGAAGGTTACAATGAAATAAAAAGACATTGTCAATGCCCCTTGGAAGAGCTGTGAAGCTCAGAGCAGTTTAACCAGACAGTTTTAATGCCCCTTGGAAGAGTGGTGGAGGTCGCAATGGAAAAAAAAGACAATATCAATGACCCGTGGAAGGGACGTGGAGGTCACAGTAGCATAACAAGACGGTTTTAATGCCCATTGGAAGAGTGGTGGAGGTCACAGTGGATTAAAAAGACAATATCATATCCCCTTGGAAGAGTGGTGGAGGTCGTAGTGGAAAACAGAGACAATATCAATGCCCCTTGGAAAAGTGGTGGAGGTTACAGTCGAATAAAAAGACAATATCAATGCCTCTTGGAAGAGCTGTGGAGTACAGAGTGGTTTAACCAGACAGTTTAATGCCCCTTGGAAGAGACGTGGAGGTCACAGAAGCTTATCAAGACTGTTTTAATGCCCCTTGGAAGGGTGGTGGAGGTCGCAGTGGATTAAAAAGACAATATCAATGCCCCTTAGAAGAGTGGTGGAGGTCGCAGTGGAATAAAAAGACAATATCAATTCCCCTTGGAAGAGATGTAGAGGTCGCAGTGGAATAAAAAGACAACATCAATGCCTCGTGGAAGAGTGGTGGAGGTTACAGTGGAATAAAAAGACAATATCAATGACCCATAGAAGAGCGGTGGAGGTTACAGTGGAATAAAAAGACAATATCAATGCCCCTTGGAAGAGCTGTGGAGTTCACAGTGGTTTAACCAGAAGGTTTTAAGGCACCGTGGAATAGACATCGACTTTACAGTAGCTAAACAAGATGTTTTTAATGCACATTGGGAGAGTGGTGGAAGTCTCAGTTGAATAAAAAGACAATATCAATGTCCCTTGGAAGAATGGTGGAGGTTACAGTGGAATAAAAAGACAATATCAATGCCCCTTGGAAGAGTGGTGGAGGTTCCAATTAAATAAAAAGACAATATCAATGCCCCTTGGAAGAGACGTGGAGGTCACAGTGGAATAAAAAGACAATATTAATGCCCCTTGGAAGAGTGGTGGAGGTCGCAGTAAAATAAAAAGACAATATGAATGCCCCTTGGAAGAGTGGTGGAGGTTAGAGTGGAATAAAAAGACAATATCAATGCCTGTTGGAAGAGCTGTGGAGTTCACAGTGGATTAACCAGAAAGTTTTAATGCACCGTGGAATAGACATGGAGGTCACAGTCGCTTAACAAGACGGTTTCAATGCTTCTTGGAAGAGTGATGGAGGTCGCAGTGGATTAAAAAAACAATATCAATACCCCTTGGAAGAATGGTGGAGGATACAGTGGAATAAAAAGACAATATCGATGCCCCTTTGATGAGCTGTGGAATTCAGAGTGTTTCAACCAGACGGTTTTAATGCCCCCTGGAATAGACATGGAGGTCACAGTAGCTTAAAAAGACGTTTTTAATGCCCCTTGGAAAAGTGTTGGAGGTCGCAGTGGATTAAAAAGACAATATCAATACCCCTTGGAAGAGTGCTGGAGGTGGCAGTTGAATAAAAAGACAATATCACACCCCTTGGAAGAGTGGTGGAGTTTACAGTGGAATAAAACGACAATATTAATGCCCCGTGAAAGAGACGTGGATGTCACAGTAGCTTAACAAGACGGTTTTAATGTCCCTTGGAAGAGAGGTGAAAGTAACAGTCGAATAAAAAGACAATATCAATGCCCCTTGGAAGAGTGCTGGAGGTTACAGTGGCAAAAAAAACAATATCAAAGCCCCTTGCAAGAGCTGTGGAGTTGAGATTGGTTTAAATTGACGGTTGTAATGCCCCTTGGAAGAGACGTGGAGGACAGAGTAGATTAACAAGACTGTTTTAATGCCCCTTTGAAGAGTGGTAGAGGTCGAAGTGGATTAAAAAGACAATGGCATTGCTCCTTGAAGGAGTGGCTGAAGTCTCAGTGGAATAAAAAGACAATGTCAATGCCCCTTGGAAGAGTGGTGGAGGATACAGTGGAATAAAAAGACAATATCAATGCCCCTTGGAAGATCTGTGGAGTTCAGATTGGTTTAACCATACGGTTTTAATGCCCCTTGGAAGAGAAGTGGAGGTCACAGTAGCTTAACAAGACGGTTTTAATGCCACATGGAAGAGTGGTGGAGGTTGCAGTGGAATAAAAAGACAATATCAATGCCCCGTGGAAGAGACGTGGAGGTCACTGTAGCTTAACAAGATGGTTTTAATGCCCTTTGGAAGAGTGGTGGAGGTCGCAGTGGATTAAAAAGACAATATCATTGCCCCTTGGAAGAGTGGTGGAGGTGGCTGTGGAATAAAAATACAAAATCAATGCCCCTTGGTAGAGTGGTGGAGGTTACAGTGGAATTTAAAGACAATATCAATGCCCCGTGGAAGAGATGTGGAGGTCACTGTACCATAACAAGACAGTTTTAATGCCCCTTGGAAGAATGGTGGAGGTCGCAGTGGATTAAAAAGACAATATCATTGCCCCTTGAAAGAGTGGTGGAGGTGGCAGTGGAATAAAAAGACAATATCAATAACCCTTGGAAGAATGATGGAGGTCGCAGTGGAATAAAAAGACAATGTCAATGCCCCTTGGAAGAGTGGTGGAGGTTAGAGTGGAATA
This sequence comes from Phyllobates terribilis, assembly GCF_046119375.1. NCBI lineage: Eukaryota > Metazoa > Chordata > Amphibia > Anura > Dendrobatidae > Phyllobates > Phyllobates terribilis. The sequence goes on along the minus strand of NW_027362788.1, from coordinate 4,043,080 downwards.
AAAAGACAATACCAATGCCCCTTGGAAGAGCTGTGGAGTTCAGAGTGGTTTAACAAGATGGTTTTTTTGCCCCTTGGAAGAGACGTGGAGGTCACAGTAGATTAACAAGACGGTTTTAATACCCCTTGGAAAAGTGATGAAGGTCACAGTGGATTAAAAAGACAATATCAATGCCCCGTGGAAGACACGTGGAGGTCACAGTAGGTTAACAAGACAGTTTTAATGCCCCCTGGAAGAGTGGTGGAGGTCGCAGTGGATTATAAAGACAAAATCAATGCCCCTTGAAAGAGTGGTGGAGGTTACAGTGAAATAAAAAGACAATATCAATGCCTCTTGAAAGAGCTATGGAGTTCAGAGTGGTTTAACAAGATGGTTTTAATGCCCCTTGGAAGAGTGGTGGAGGTCGCAGTGCATTAAAAAGACAATATCAATACCCCTTGGAAGAATGGTGGAGGTTACAGTGGAATAAAAAGACAATATCAATGCCCCTTGGAAGAGCTGTTGAGTTCAGAGTGGTTTAACCAGACGGTTTTAATGCCCCTTGGAAGAGATAAAAAACCAAGCAATGTGAACTGAGGTCTAAGATGGTACACATGCAAGAACTAGGAGCATGTTCACACTAGCAAAAAGAAGCAAAACCTACAAAAGACAAAGAATATATCTCATACCCTACCATCATTATATATAAATGTAAAGCAAAGTTGCATATGAACAATAGGGTACTTAGTGAACTATTTTTGATCAAAAAAAGTATACAAGCCATCCAACCAGCGGCAAGGTGACCCTAAATTGGGACGGTACCTACACTGTCTATATTAAAAACCTTACTGTATATCAAAGTTGAAGTAATGCATATAAAAGGGTAGACAAATAGGACCAGGTCCCAACTCCAGACCACCTAGGCCCGTGGAAAGCAACATATATACTAATCAGCTCAACAAAGGGGATGCCACACCCTTACTTTGCACAGAATGCAAACAAGACAAAAAACCAAGCAATGTGAACTGAGGTCTAAGATGGTACACATGAAAGAAATAAGAGCATGTTCACACTAGCAAAAAGAAGCAGAACCTACAAAAGACAAAAAATATATCTCATACCCTACCATCATTATATATAAATGTAAAGCAAAGTTGCATATGAAATATAGGGTACTTAGTGAACTATTTTTGATCAAAAAAAGTATACAAGCCGTCCCACCAGCGGCAAGGTGACCCTAAATTGGGACGGTACCTACACTGTCTATATTAAAAACCTTACTGTATATCAAAGTTGAAGTAATGCATATAAAAGGGAAGACAAATAGGACCGGGTCCCAGCTCCAGACCACCTAGGCCCAAGTGCTGGAGGTTACATTGGAAAAACAAGACAATATCAATGCCCCTTGCAAGAGCTGTGGAGCTCAGAGTGGTTTAAATTAACGGTTTTAATGCCCCTTGGAAGGGACGTGGAGGTGACAGTAGCTTAACAAGACGGTTTTAATGCCCCTTGGAAAAGTGGTGGAGGTCGCAGTTGATTAAAAAGACAATATGAATGCCCCTTGGAAGAGTGGTGGAGGTTGCAGTGGAATAAAAAGACAATATCAATGCCCCTTCGAAGAGTGGTGAAGGTTACAGTTGAATAAAAATACAATATCAATGCCCCTTGGAAGAGTGATGGAGGTTACAGTGGAATAAAAAGACAATATCAAAGCCCCTTGGAACAGTTGTGGAGGTTACAGTTAAAAGAAAGACAATATCAATGCCCCGTGGAAGAGATGTGGAGGTCACAATAGCTTAACAAGACTGTTTAAATGCCCCTTGGAAGAGTGGTGGAGGTCGCAGTGGATTAAAAAGACAATATCAATGAGCCTTGGAAGAGTGGTGGAGGTCGCACTGGAATAAAAACACAATATCAATACCCCTTGGAAGAGTGGTGGAGGATACAGTGGAATAAAAAGACAATATCAATGCCCCGTGGAATAGACATGGACGTTACAGTAGCTAAACAAGATGTTTTTAATGCCACTTGGAAAAGTGGTGGAGGTCACAGAGGATTAAAAAGACAATATCAATGCCCCGTGGAAGACATGTGTAGGTCACAGTAGCTTAACAAGACAGTTTTAATGCCCCTTGGAAGAGTGGTGGAGGTCGCAGTGGATTAAAAAGACAATATCTTTGCCCCTTGGAAGAGTGGTGGAGGTGGCAGTGGAATAAAAAGACAATATCAATAACCCTTGGAAGAATGATGGAGGTCGCAGTGGAATAAAAAGACAATGTCAATGCCCCTTGGAAGAGTGGTGGAGGTTAGAGTGGAATAAAAAGACAATACCAATGCCCCTTGGAAGAGCTGTAGAGTTCAGAGTGGTTTAACAAGATGGTTTTTTTGCCCCTTGGAAGAGATGTGGAGGTCACAGTAGATTAACAAGACGGTTTTAATACCCCTTGGAAAAGTGATGAAGGTCACAGTGGATTAAAAAGACAATATCAATGCCCCGTGGAAGACACGTGGAGGTCACAGTAGGTTAACAAGACAGTTTTAATGCCCCCTGGAAGAGTGGTGGAGGTCGCAGTGGATTATAAAGACAAAATCAATGCCCCTTGAAAGAGTGGTGGAGGTTACAGTGAAATAAAAAGACAATATCAATGCCTCTTGAAAGAGCTATGGAGTTCAGAGTGGTTTAACAAGATGGTTTTAATGCCCCTTGGAAGAGTGGTGGAGGTCGCAGTGCATTATAAAGACAATATCAATACCCCTTGGAAGAATGGTGGAGGTTACAGTGGAATAAAAAGACAATATCAATGCCCCTTGGAAGAGCTGTTGAGTTCAGAGTGGTTTAACCAGACGGTTTTAATGCCCCTTGGAAGAGATAAAAAACCAAGCAATGTGAACTGAGGTCTAAGATGGTACACATGCAAGAACTAGGAGCATGTTCACACTAGCAAAAAGAAGCAAAACCTACAAAAGACAAAAAATATATCTCATACCCTACCATCATAAATGTAAAGCAAAGATGCATATGAACAATAGGGTACTTAGTGAACTATTTTTGATCAAAAAAAGTATACAAGCCATCCAACCAGCGGCAAGGTGACCCTAAATTGGGACGGTACCTACACTGTCTATATTAAAAACCTTACTGTATATCAAAGTTGAAGTAATGCATATAAAAGGGTAGACAAATAGGACCAGGTCCCAACTCCAGACCACCTAGGCCCGTGGTAAGCAACATATATACTAATCAGCTCAACAAAGGGGATGCCACACCCTTACTTTGCACAGAATGCAAACAAGACAAAAAACCAAGCAATGTGAACTGAGGTCTAAGATGGTACACATGCAAGAAATAAGAGCATGTTCACACTAGCAAAAAGAAGCAAAACCTACAAAAGACAAAAAATATATCTCATACCCTACCATCATTATATATAAATGTAAAGCAAAGTTGCATATGAAATATAGGGTACTTAGTGAACTATTTTTGATCAAAAAAAGTATACAAGCCGTCCCACCAGCGGCAAGGTGACCCTAAATTGGGACGGTACCTACACTGTCTATATTAAAAACCTTACTGTATATCAAAGTTGAAGTAATGCATATAAAAGGGAAGACAAATAGGACCGGGTCCCAGCTCCAGACCACCTAGGCCCAAGTGCTGGAGGTTACATTGGAAAAACAAGACAATATCAATGCCCCTTGCAAGAGCTGTGGAGCTCAGAGTGGTTTAAATTAACGGTTTTAATGCCCCTTGGAAGGGACGTGGAGGTGACAGTAGCTTAACAAGACGGTTTTAATGCCCCTTGGAAAAGTGGTGGAGGTCGCAGTTGATTAAAAAGACAATATGAATGCCCCTTGGAAGAGTGGTGGAGGTTGCAGTGGAATAAAAAGACAATATCAATGCCCCTTCGAAGAGTGGTGAAGGTTACAGTTGAATAAAAATACAATATCAATGCCCCTTGGAAGAGTGATGGAGGTTACAGTGGAATAAAAAGACAATATCAAAGCCCCTTGGAACAGTTGTGGAGGTTACAGTTAAAAGAAAGACAATATCAATGCCCCGTGGAAGAGATGTGAAGGTCACAATAGCTTAACAAGACTGTTTAAATGCCCCTTGGAAGAGTGGTGGAGGTCGCAGTGGATTAAAAAGACAATATCAATGAGCCTTGGAAGAGTGGTGGAGGTCGCACTGGAATAAAAACACAATATCAATACCCCTTGGAAGAGTGGTGGAGGATACAGTGGAATAAAAAGACAATATTAATGCCCCGTGGAATAGACATGGACGTTACAGTAGCTAAACAAGATGTTTTTAATGCCACTTGGAAAAGTGGTGGAGGTCACAGAGGATTAAAAAGACAATATCAATGCCCCGTGGAAGACATGTGTAGGTCACAGTAGCTTAACAAGACAGTTTTAATGCCCCTTGGAAGAGTGGTGGAGGTCGCAGTGGAATAAAAAGACAATATCAATGCCCCTTGAAAGAGTGTTGGAGGTTACAGTGAAATAAAAAGACAATATCAATGCCTCTTGAAAGAGCTATGGAGTTCAGAGTGGTTTAACCAGATGGTTTTAATGCCCCTTGGAAGAGACGTGGAGGTCACAGTATCTTAACAAGACTGTTTTATTGCCTCTTGGAAGAGTGGTGGAGGTCGCAGTGGATTAAAAAGACAATATTAATGCCCCTTAGTAAAGAGGTGGAAGTCGCAGTGGAATAAAAAGACAATATCAATACCCCTTGGAAGAGTGGTGGAGGATACAGTGGAATAAAAAGACAATATCAATGCCCCGTGGAATAGACATGGATGTTACAGTAGCTAAACAAGATGTTTTTAATGCACTTTGGGAGAGTGGCGGAAGTCGTAGTGGAATAAAAAGACAATATTAATGCCCCTTGAAAGAGTGCTGTAGGTCACAATGGAGTAAAAAGACAATAGCAATACCTCTTGCAAGAGCTGTGGAGTTCAGAGTGGTTTAAATTGACGTTTTTAATGCACCTTGGAAGAGACGTGGAGGTCACAGTAGTTTAACAATACGGTTTTAATGCCCCTTGGAAGAGTGGTGGAGGTTACAGTTGAATACAATGACAATATCAATGCCACTTGGAAGAGTGATGGAGTTTACAGTGGAATAAAAAGACAATATCAATGCCCCTTGGAACAGTGGTGGAGGTTACAGTTAAAGGATAGACAATATCAATGCCCCGTGGAAGAGTGCTGGAGGTTACATTGGAATAAAAAGACAATATCAATACCCCTTGCAAGAGCTGTGGAGTTCAGAGTGGTTTAAATTGACGGTTTTAATGCCACTTGGAAGGGACGTGGAGGTGACAGTAGCTTAACAAGATGGTTTTAATGCCCCTTGGAAGAGTGGTGGAGGTCGCAGTGGATTAAAAAAACAATATCAATGCCCCTTAGAAGAGAGGTGGAAGTCGCAGTGGAATAAAATGAAACGTCAATGCCACTTGGAAGAGTGGTGGAGTTTAGAGTGGAATAAAAAGACAATATCAAGGCTCCATGGAAGAGCTGTGGAGTCCAGTGCGGTTTAAATTGATGGTTTTAATGCCCCTTGGAAGAGACGTGGAAGTCACAGTGGATTAAAAAGACAATATCAATGCCCCTTGGAAGAGTGGTGGAAGTCGCAGTGGAATAAAAAGACATTATCAACGCCCCCTGGAAGGGACGTGGATTTCACAGTAGCTTCACAAGACGGTTTTAATGCTCCTTGAAAGAGAGGTGGAGGTCGCAGTTGATTAAAAAGACAATATCAATGTCCCTTGGAAAAGTGGTGGAGTTCGCAGTGGATTAAAAAGACAATGTCAATGCCCCTTGGAAGAGTGGTGGACGTCGCAGTGGAATAAAAAGACAATATCAACGCCCCGTGGAAGAGACGTGGAGGTCACAGTAGCTTCACAAGACGGTTTTAATGCTTCTTGGAAGAGAGGTGGAGGTCGCAGTTAATTAAAAAGACAATATCAATGCCCTTGGAAGAGTCATGGACGTCGCAGAGGAATAAAAAGACAATATCAATGCACTTGGAAGAGTGCAGGAGGTTACAATGGAATAAGAAGACATTGTCAATGCCCCTTGGAAGAGCTGTGGAACTCAGAGTGGTTTAACCAGACGGTGTTAATGCCCCTTGGAAGAGACTTGGTGGTCACAGTAGCTTAAAAACACGGTTTTAATGCCCCTTGGAAGAGTGGTGGTGGTTGCAATGGAATAAAAAGACAATATCAATGCCCTGTGGAAGAGTGGTGGAGGTCGCAGTGGAAAACAGAGACAATATCAATGCCCCTTGGAAGAGTGATGTAGGTTACAGTGGAGTAAAAAGACAATATCAATGCCTCTTGCAAGAGAAGTGGAGTTCAGAGTGGTTTAAATTAATGGTTTTAATGCACCTTGGAAGAGACGTGGAGGTCACAGTAGCTTAATAATTCGGTTTTAATACCCCTTGGAAGAGTGGTGGAGGTCGCAGTGGATTAAAAGGACAATATCAATGCCACTTGTAAGAGTGTTGAAGGTCCCAGTGGAATAAAAAGACAACATCATTGCCCCTTGGAAGAGTGGTGGAGGTTACAGTGGAATAAAAAGACAATATCAATGCCCCTTGGAAGAGTGGTGAAGGAAACAGTGGATTAAAAAGACAATATCAATGCTCCTTGGAAGAGCAGTGGAGTTCAGAGTAGTTAAACCAGTCAGTTTTAATGCCCATTGGAAGTGACGTGGAGGTCACAGTAGCTTAAAAAGATGTTTTTAATGCCCCTTGGAAAAGTGGTGGAGGTCGCAGTGGATTAAAAAGACAATATCATTGCCCCTTGGAAGAGTTGTGGATTTGGCAGTGGAATAAAAAGACAAGATCAAGGCCCCTTGGAAGAGTGGTGGAGTTTACAGTGGAATAAAAAGACAATATCAATGCCCCGTGAAAGAGACGTGGATGTCACAGTAGCTTAACAAGACGGTTTTAATGTCCATTGGAAGAGAGTTGAAAGTCGCAGTGGATTAAAAAGACAATATCAATGCCCTTTGGAAGAGTTCTGAAGGTTACAGTGGACTAAAAAACAATATCAAAGCCCCTTGCAAGAGCTGTGGAGTTGAGAGTGGTTTAAATTGATGGTTTTAATGCTCCTTGGAAGAGACGTGGAGGTCACAGTGGATTAAAAAGACAATGTCAATGCTCCTTGAAGGAGTGGTTGAAGTCTCAGTGGAATAAAAAGACAATTTCAATGCTCCTTGGAAGAGTGGTGGAGGTCGCAGTGGAATAAAAAGACAATATCAATGCCGCCTGGAAGAGCGGTGGATGTTACAGTCGAAGAAAAAGACAATATCAATGCCTCTTGTAAGAGCTGTGGAGTTCAGAGTGTTTAACCAGACTTTTTTAATGCCCCTTGGAAGAGACGAGGAGGTCACAGTAGCTTAACAAGACTGTTTTATTGCCCCTTGGAAGAGTGGTGGAGATCGATGTGGATTTAAAAGACAATATCAATGCCCCTTAGAAGAGTGGTGGCGGTTGCAGTGGAATAAAAAGACAATATCAATGCCCCTTGGAAGATTGGTGGAGGTTACAGTGGAATAAAAAGACAATGTCAATGCCCCTTGGAAGAGTGGTGGATTTGGCAGTGGAATAAAAAGACAAGATCGAGGCACCTTGGAAGAGTGGTGGAGTTTACAGTGGAATAAAAATACAATATCAATGCCCTGTGAAAGAGACGTGGATGTCACAGTAGCTTAACAAGACGGTTTTAAGGTTCCTTGGAAGAGAGGTGAAAGTCGCAGTGGATTAAAAAGTCAATATCAATGCCCCTTGGAAGAGTGCTGAAGGTTACAGTGCAATAAAAAACAATATCAAAGCCCCTTGCAAGAGCTGTGGAGTTGAGAGTGGTTTAAATTGATGGTTTTAATGCTCCTTGGAAGAGACGTGGAGGTCACAGTAGATTAACAAGACTGTTTTAATGCCCCTTGGAAGAGTGGCGGAGGTCAAAGTGGATTAAAAAGACAATGTCAATGCTCCTTGAAGGAGTGGTTGAAGTCTCAGTGGAATAAAAAGACAATATCAAAGCACCTTTGAAGAGTGTTGGAGGTTCCAGTGGAATAAAAAGACAATATCAATGCCCTGTGGAAGAGACATGGAGGTCACAGTAGCTTAACAAGACGGTTTTAATGCCCCTTGGAAGAGTGGTGGAGGTCGCAGTGGAATAAAAAGACAATATCAATGCCCCATAGAATAGTGATGGAGGTTACAGTGGAATAAAAAGACAATATCAATGCCACTTGGAACAGTGGTGGAGGTTACAGTTAAATAAAAAGACAATATCAATGCCCCGTGGAAGAGATGTGGAGGTCTCAATAGCTTAAAAAGACTTTTTTAATGCACCTTGGAAGAGTGGTGGAGGTTGCAGTGGATTAAAAAGACAATAACAATGAGCCTTGGAAGAGTGGTGGAGGTAGCAGTGGAATAAAAAGACATTATCAATGCCACTTGGAAGAGTGGTGGAGGTCGCAGTGGAATAAAAAGACAATATAAATGCCCCTTGGACGAGTGGTGGAGTTTACAGTAGAATAAAAAGACAATTTCATTGCCCCGTGGAAGAGACGTGGAGGTCACAGTGGATTAAAAATACAATATCAATGCCACTTGGAAGAGTGGTGGAGGTCGCAGTGGAAAAAAAAGACAATATAAATGCCCCGTGGAAGGGACGTGGAGGTCACAGTAGCTTCACAAGACATTTTTAATGCCCCTTGGAAGAGAGGTGGAGGTCGCAGTTGATTAAAAAGACAATATCAATGCCCCTTGGAAGAGTAGTGGAGGTCGCAGTGGAATAAAAAGACAATATCAATGCCGCCTGGTAGAGTGGTGGATGTTACAGTCGAAGAAAAAGACAATATCAATGCCTCTTGTAAGAGCTGTGGAGTTCAGATTGTTTAACCAGATGGTTTTAAAGCCCCTTGGAAGAGACGAGGAGGTCACAGTAGCTTAACAAGACTGTTTTATTGCCCCTTGGAAGAGTGGTGGAGATCGATGTGGATTTAAAAGACAATATCAATGCCCCTTAGAAGAGTGATGGCGGTTGCAGTGGAATAAAAAGACAATATCAATGCCCCTTGGAAGATTGGTGGAGGTTACAGTGGAATAAAAAGACAATGTCTATGCCCCTTGGAAGAGTGGTGGATTTGGCAGTGGAATAAAAAGACAAGATCAAGGCCCCTTGGAAGAGTGGTGGAGTTTACAGTGGAATAAAAAGACAATATCAATGCCCCGTGAAAGAGACGTGGATGTCACAGTAGCTTAACAAGACGGTTTTAAGGTCCCTTGGAAGAGAGGTGAAAGTCGCAGTGGATTAAAAAGACAATATCAAAGCCCCTTGCAAGAGCTGTGGAGTTGAGAGTGGTTTAAATTGATGGTTTTAATGCTCCTTGGAAGAGGTTACAGTGGAATAAAAAGACAATGTCAATGCCCCTTGGAAGAGTGGTGGATTTGGCAGTGGAATAAAAAGACAAGATCAAGGCCCCTTGGAAGAGTGGTGGAGTTTACAGTGGAATAAAAAGACAAAATCAATGCCCTGTGGAAGAGACATGGAGGTCACAGTAGCTTAACAAGACGGTTTTAATGCCCCTTGGAAGAGTGGTGGAGGTCGCAGTGGAATAAAAAGACAATATCAATGCCCCTTAGAATAGTGATGAAGGTTACAGTGGAATAAAAAGACAATATCAATGCCACTTGGAACAGTGGTGGAGGTTACATTTAAATAAAAAGACAATTTCATTTCCCCGTGGAAGAGACGTGGGCGTCACAGTAGCTGAACAAGACGGTTTTAAATCCTCTTGGAGGACTGGTGGAGGTCGCAGTGGAATAAAAAGACAATATCAATTCCCCTTGGAAGAGTGGTGGAGGTTACAGTGGAATAAAAAGACAATAATAATGCCCCTTGGAAGAGCTGTTGAGTTCAGAGTGGTATAACCAGACGGTTTTAACGCTCCTTGGAAGAGACGTGGAGGACACAGTAACTTAACAAGATGGTTTTAATGACCCTTGGAAGAGTGGTGGAGGTCGCAGTGGAATAAAAAAACAATATCAATGCCCCTTGGAAGATTGGTGGAGGTCGCGGTGGAATGAAAAAACAATATCAATGCCCCTTGGAAGATTGGTGGAGGTCGCAGTGGAATAAAAAGACAATGTCAATGCCCCTTGGAAGAGTGGTGGAGGTTAGAGTGGAATAAAAAGACAATACAAATGCTCCTTGGAAGAGCTGTGGAGTTCAGAGTGGTTCGACCAGATGGTTTTAATGCCCCTTGGAAGAGAAGTCGACGTCACAGTAGCATAACAAGACGGTTTTAATGCCCCTTGGAGGAGTGGTGGAGTTCGCAGTGCATTAAAAAGACAATATCAATGCCCCTTGGAAAAGTGGTGGAGGTCGCAGTGGAATAAAAAGACAATATCAATGCCCCATGGAAGGGACGTGGAGGTCACAGTAGCTTAACAAGATGGTTTTAATGCCCCTTGGAAGAGCTGTGGAGTTCAGAGTGGTTTAACCATACTGTTTTAATGCCCTTTGGAAGAGATGTGGAGGTCACAATAGCTTAACAAGACTGTTTTAATGCCCCTTGGAAGAGTGGTGGAGGTCGCAGTGGATTAAAAAGACAATATCAATGCCCCTTAGAAGAGAGGTGGAAGTCGCAGTGGAATAAAAAGACAATGTCAATGCCACTTGGAAGAGTGGTGGAGGTTACAGTGGAATAAAAAGACAATATCAATGCCCCGTGGAATAGACATGGACGTGACAGTAGCTTAACAAGACGGCTTTAATGCCCCTTGAAAGAGTGTTGGAGGTTGCAGTGCATTAAAAAGAAAATATCAATGCCCCATGAAAGAGTTGTGGAGGTCACTGTAGCTTAACAAGATGGTCTTATTGCCCCTTGGAAGAGGGGTGGAGGTCGCAGTGGAATAAATAGACAATGTCAATGCCCCTTGGAAGAGTGGTGGAGGTTAAAGTGGAATAAAAAGACAATGCCAGTGCTCCTTGGAAGAGCTGTGGAGTTCAGAGTGGATTAAATTGACGGTTTTAATGCCCCTTGGAAGAGACGTGGAGGTCACAGTGGATTAAAAAGACAAAATCAATGCCCTTTGGAAGAGTGGTGGAGGTCGCAGTGGATTAAAAATACAATATCAATGCCACTTGTAAGAGTGGTGGAGGTCGCAGTGGAATAAAAAGGCAATATAAATGCCCCATGGAAGAGATGTGGAGGTCACTCTAGCTTAACAAGATGGTCTTAATGCCTCTTGGAAGAGTGGTGGAGGTCGCTGTGGAATAAATAGACAATGTCAATGCCCCTTGGAAGAGTGGTGGAGGTTAGAGTGGAATAAAAAGACAATACCAGTGCTACTTGGAAGATCTGTTTAAATTGACGGATTTAATGCCCCTTGGAAGAGACGTGGAGGTCACAGTGGATTAAAAAGACAATATCAGTGCCCCTTGGAAGAGTGGTGGAGGTCGCAGTGGATTAAAAAGACAATATCAATGCCCCTTGGAAGCGTGGTGGAGGTCGCAGTGGAATAAAAAGACAATATCAATGCCCCGTGGAAGTTATGTGGAGGTCACAGTAGCTTCACAAGACGGTTTTAATGCCCCTTGGAAGAGTGGTGGAGGTCGCAGTGGAAAACAGAGACAATATCAATGCCCCTTGGAAGAGTGGTGGAGGTTACAGTCGAATAAAAAGACAATATCATAGCCTCGTGGAAGTTATGTGGAGGTCACAGTAGCTTATCAAGACTGTTTTAATGCCCCTTGCAAGAGTGGTGGAGGTCGCAGTGGAATAAAAAGACAATATCAATGCCCCTTAGAAGAGTATAGGAGGTCGCAGTGGAATAAAAAGACAATATCAATTTCCCTTTGAAGAGATGTGGATGTTGCAGTGGAATAAAAAGAAAATATCAATGTCTCGTGGAAGAGACTTGGAGGTCACAGTAGCTTAACAAGATGGTTTTAATGCCCCTTGGAAGAGAGGTGGAGGTCGCAGTGGAATAAAAAGATAATATCAATGCCCGTTGGAAGAGTGGTGGAGGTTACAGTGGAATAAAAAGACAACATCAATGAACCTTGGAAGAGTGGTGGAGGTCGCAGTGGAATAAAAAGACAATATTAATGCCCCTTGGAAGGGACGTGGTGGTCACAGTAGCTTCACAAGACATTTTTAATTCCCCTTGGAAGAGAGGTGGAGGTCGCAGTTGATTAAAAAGACAATAACAATGCCCCTTGGAAGAGTAGTGGAGGTCGCAGTGGAATAAAAAGACAATATCAATGCCGCCTGGTAGAGTGGTGGATGTTACAGTCGAAGAAAAAGACAATATCAATGCCTCTTGTAAGAGCTGTGGAGTTCAGATTGTTTAACCAGACGGTTTTAATGCCCCTTGGAAGAGACGAGGAGGTCACAGTAGCTTAACAAGACTGTTTTATTGCCCCTTGGAAGAGTGGTGGAGATCGATGTGGATTTAAAAGACAATATCAATGCCCCTTAGAAGAGTGGTGGCGGTTGCAGTGGAATAAAAAGACAATATCAATGCCCCTTGGAAGATTGGTGGAGGTTACAGTGGAATAAAAAGACAATGTCAATGCCCCTTGGAAGAGTGGTGGATTTGGCAGTGGAATAAAAAGACAAGATCAAGGCCCCTTGGAAGAGTGGTGGAGTTTACAGTGGAATAAAAAGACAATATCAATGCCCCGTGAAAGAGACGTGGATGTCACAGTAGCTTAACAAGACGGTTTTAAGGTCCCTTGGAAGAGAGGTGAAAGTCGCAGTGGATTAAAAAGGCAATATCAAAGCCCCTTGCAAGAGCTGTGGAGTTGAGAGTGGTTTAAATTGATGGTTTTAATGCTCCTTGGAAGAGGTTACAGTGGAATAAAAAGACAATGTCAATGCCCCTTGGAAGAGTGGTGGATTTGGCAGTGGAATAAAAAGAAAAGATCAAGGCCCCTTGGAAGAGTGGTGGAGTTTACAGTGGAATAAAAAGACAAAATCAATGCCCTGTGGAAGAGACATGAAGGTCACAGTAGCTTAACAAGACGGTTTTAATGCCCCTTGGAAGAGTGGTGGAGGTCGCAGTGGATTAAAAAGACAATATCAATACCCCTTAGAATAGTGATGGAGGTTACAGTGGAATAAAAAGACAATATCAATGCCACTTGGAAGAGTGGTGGAGGTTACATTTAAATAAAAAGACAATTTCATTTCCCCGTGGAAGAGACGTGGGGGTCACAGTAGCTGAACAAGACGGTTTTAAATCCTCTTGGAGGACTGGTGGAGGTCGCAGTGGAATAAAAATACAATATCAATTCCCCTTGGAAGAGTGGTGGAGGTTACAGTGGAATAAAAAGACAATAATAATGCCCGTTGGAAGAGCTGTTGAGTTCAGAGTGGTATAACCAGACGGTTTTAACGCTCCTTGGAAGTGACGTGGAGGTCACAGTAACTTAACAAGATGGTTTTAATGCCCCTTGGAAGAGTGGTGGAGGTCGCAGTGGAATAAAAAAAACAATATCAATGCCCCTTGGAAGATTGGTGGAGGTCGCGGTGGAATGAAAAACCAATATCAATGCCCCTTGGAAGATTGGTGGAGGTCGCCGTGGAATAAAAAGACAATGTCAATGCCCCTTGGAAGAGTGGTGGAGGTTAGAGTGGAATAAAAAGACAATACAAATGCTCCTTGGAAGAGCTGTGGAGTTCAGAGTGGTTTAACCAGATGGTTTTAATGCCCCTTGGAAGAGAAGTCGACGTCACAGTAGCATAACAAGGCGGTTTTAATGCCCCTTGGAGGAGTGGTGGAGTTCGCAGTACATTAAAAAGACAATATCAATGCCCCTTGGAAGAGTGGTGGAGGTCGCAGTGGAATAAAAAGACAATATCAATGCCCCATGGAAGGGACGTGGAGGTCACAGTAGCTTAACAAGATGGTTTTAATGCCCCTTGGAAGAGCTGTGGAGTTCAGAGTGGTTTAACCAGACTGTTTTAATGCCCTTTGGAAGAGATGTGGAGGTCACAGTAGCTTAACAAGTCTGTTTTAATGCCCCTTGGAAGAGTGGTGGAGGTCGCAGTGGATTAAAAAGACAATATCAATGCCCCTTAGAAGAGAGGTGGAAGTCGCAGTGGAATAAAAAGACAATGTCAATGCCACTTGGAAGAGTGGTGGAGGTTACAGTGGAATAAAAAGACAATATCAATGCCCCGTGGAATAGACATGGACGTGACAGTAGCTTAACAAGACGGCTTTAATGCCCCTTGGAAGAGTGTTGGAGGTTGCAGTGCATTAAAAAGAAAATATCAGTGCCCCATGGAAGAGTTGTGGAGGTCACTGTAGCTTAACAAGATGGTCTTAATGCCCCTTGGAAGAGGGGTGGAGGTCACAGTGGAATAAATAGACAATGTCAATGCCCCTTGGAAGAGTGGTGGAGGTTAAAGTGGAATAAAAAGACAATGCCAGTGCTCCTTGTAAGAGCTGTGGAGTTCAGAGTGGATTAAATTGACGGTTTTAATGCCCCTTGGAAGAGACGTGGAGGTCACAGTGGATTAAAAAGACAAAATCAATGCCCTTTGGAAGAGTGGTGGAGGTCGCAGTGGATTAAAAATACAATATCAATGCCACTTGTAAGACTGGTGGATGTCGCAGTGGAATAAAAAGACAATATAAATGCCCCATGGAAGAGATGTGGAGGTCACTCTAGCTTAACAAGATGGTCTTAATGCCTCTTGGAAGAGTGGTGGAGGTCGCTGTGGAATAAATAGACAATGTCAATGCCCCTTGGAAGAGTGGTGGAGGTTAGAGTGGAATAAAAATACAATACCAGTGTTACTTGGAAGATCTGTTTAAATTGACGGATTTAATGCCCCTTGGAAGAGACGTGGAGGTCACAGTGGATTAAAAAGACAATATCAGTGCCCCTTGGAAGAGTGGTGGATGTCGCAGTGGAAAAAAAAGATAATATCAATGCCCCTTGGAAGAGTGGTGGAGGTCGCAGTGGAATAAAAAGACAATATCAATGCCCCGTGGAAGTTATGTGGAGGTCACAGTAGCTTCACAAGACGGTTTTAATGCCCCTTGGAAGAGTGGTGGAGGTCGCAGTGGAAAACAGAGACAATATCAATGCCCCTTGGAAGAGTGGTGGAGGTTACAGTCGAATAAAAAGACAATATCATAGCCTCGTGGAAGTTATGTGGAGGTCACAGTAGCTTATCAAGACTGTTTTAATGCCCCTTGGAAGAGTGGTGGATGTCGCAGTGGAATAAAAAGACAATATCAATGCCCCTTAGAAGAGTATAGGAGGTCGCAGTGGAATAAAAAGACAATATCAATTTCCCTTTGAAGAGATGTGGATGTCGCAGTGGAATAAAAAGAAAATATCAATGTCTCGTGGAAGAGACTTGGAGGTCACAGTAGCTTAACAAGATGGTTTTAATGCCCCTTGGAAGAGAGGTGGAGGTCGCAGTGGAATAAAAAGATAATATCAATGCCCGTTGGAAGAGTGGTGGAGGTTACAGTGGAATAAAAAGACAATATCAAAGAACCTTGGAAGAGTGGTGGAGGTCGCAGTGGAATAAAAAGACAATATTAATGCCCCTTGGAAGAGTGGTGGAGGTTACAGTGGAATAAAAAGACAATATCAGTGCCCCTTGGAAGAGCTGTGGAGTTCACAGTGATTTAACCAGAAGGTTTTAAGGCACCGTGGAATAGACGTGGAGGTCACGTAGCTAAACAAGACGGTTTTATTGCTTCTTGGAAGAGAGATGGAGGTCGCAGTGGATTAAAAATACAAAATCAATGCCCCTTGGAAGAGAGGTGGAGGTTACAGTGGAATAAAAAGACAATATCAATGCCTCTTGCAAGAGCTGTGGAGTTCAGAGTGGTATAAATTAACGGTTTTAATGCCCCTTGGAAGAGACGTGGAGGTGACAGTAGCTTAACAAGACGGTTTTAATGCCCCTTGGAAGGGTGGTGGAGGTTACAGTCGAATAAAAGGACAATATCAATGCCTCTTGGAAGAGCTGTGGATTTCAGAGTGGTTTAACCAGACTGTTTTAATGCCCCTTGGAAGAGACGTGGAGGTCACAGTAGGTTATCAAACTGTTTTAATGCCCTTTACATGATTGGTGGAGGTCGCAGTGGATTAAAAAGACAATATCAATGCCCTTAGAAGAGTGGTGGAGGTCGCAGTGGAATAAAAAGACAATATCAATTCCACTTGGAAGAGATGTGGATGTCGCAGTGGAATGAAAAGACAATATCAATGTCTCGTGGAAGAGACTTGCAGGTCACATTAGCTTAACAAGATGGTTTTAATGCCCTTGGAAGAGAGGTGGAGGTTGCAGTGGAATAAAAAGACAATATCAATGCCCCTTGGAAGAGTGGTGGAGGATACAGTGGAATAAAAAGACAATATCAATGACCCTTGGAAGAGTGGTGGAGGTCGCAGTGGAATAAAAAGACAATATTAATGCCCCTTGGAAAAGTGGTGGAGGTCGCAGTAAAATAAAAAGACAATATCAATGCCCCTTGGAAGAGTGGTGGAGGTTACAGTGGAATAAAAAGACAATATCAATGCCCCTTGGAAGAGCTGTGGAGTACACTGTGGTTTAACCAGAAGGTTTTAAGGCACCGTGGAATACACGTGGAGGTCACAGTAGCTAAACAAGACAGTTTTAATGCTTCTTGGAAGAGAGATGGAGGTCGCAGTGTATTAAAAAGACAAAATCAATGCCCATTGGATGAGTGGTGGAGGTTACAGTGGAATAAAAAGACAATATCAATGCCTCTTGCAAGTGCTGTGGAGTTCAGAGTGCTCTAAATTAATCGTTTTAATGCCCCTTGGAAGAGAAGTGGAGGTAACAGTAACTTAACAAGATGGTTTTAATGCCCCTTGGAAGAGTGGTGGAGGTCGCAGTGGATTAAAAAGACATTATTGATGCCCCTTGGAAGAGTGGAGGGGGTCGCAGTGGAATAAAAAGAAAATATCAATGCCCCTTAGAAGAGTGGTGGAGGTTACAGTGGAAAAAAAAGACAATATCAATGTTCCTTGGAAGAGGGGTGAAGGTCGCAGTGGAATAAAAAGACAATATTAATGTCCCTTGGAAGAGTGGTGGAGGTCGCAATGGAATAAAAAGACAATATCAATGCCCCGTGGAAGGGACGTGGAGGTCACAGTAGCTTAACAAGACGGTTTTAATGCCCCTTGGAAGAGTGGTGGAGGTCGCAGTGGATTAAAAAGACTATCAAATCCCCTTGGAAGAGTGGTGGAGGTCGCAGAGGAAAAAAAAGACAATATCAATGCCCCTTGGAAGAGTGGTGGATGTTACAGTTGAATAAATAGACAATATCAATGCCTCTTGGAAGAGCTGTGGAGTTCAGAGTGGTTTAACCATGCAGTTTTAATGCCCCTTGGAAGAGACGTCAAGGTCACAGAAGCTTATCAAGACTGTTTTAAAGACCCTTGGAGGAGTGGTAGAGGTCGCAGTGGATTAAAAAGACAATATCAATGCCCCTTGGAAGAGCTGTGGAGTTCACAGTGGTTTAACCAGAAGGTTTAAGGCACAGTGGAATAGACGTGGAGGTCACAGTAGCTAAACAAGACGTTTTTAATGCTTCTTGGAGGAGAGATGAAGGTCGCAGTGGATTAAAAAGACAAAATCAATGCCCCTTGGAAGAGTGGTGGAGGTTTCAATTAAATAAAAAGACAATATCAATGCCCCTTGGAAGAGACGTGGAGGTCATAGTAGCTTAACAAGACGGTTTCAATGCTTCTTGGAAGAGTGATGGAGGTCGCAGTGGATTAAAAAGACAATATCAATGCCCTTTGGAAGAGTGGTGGAGGTTACAGTGGAATAAAAAGACAATATCAATGATCTGTGTGAGAAACTTGGAGGTCACAGTAGCTTAACAAAGCGGTTTTAATGGCCATTGGAAGAGTCGTGGACATCGCAGAGGAATAAAAAGACAATATCAGTGCACTTGGAAGAGTGCAGAAGGTTACAGTGGAATAAAAAGACATTGTAAATGCCCCTTGGAAGAGCTGTGGAGCTCAGAGCGGTTTAACCAGACGGTTTTAATGCCCCTTGGAAGAGTGGTGGAGGTCACAGTGGAACAAAAATACAATATCAATGCCCCTTGAAAGAGTGGTGGAAGTTACACTGAAATAAAAAGACAATATCAATGCCCCTTGGAAGAGCTGTGGAGTACAGAGTGGTTTAACCAAACGGTTTTAGTGCCCCTTGGAAGAGACGTAGAGGTCCCAGTAGGTTAACAAGATGGTTTTAATGCCCTTGGAAGAGTGGTGGAGGTCGCAGTGGATTAAAAAGACAATATCAATGAACCTTGGAAGAGTGGTGGAGGTCGCAGTGGAATAAAAAGACAATATCAATGCCCCTTGGAAGAGTGGTGGAGGTTTCAGTGGAATAAAAAGACAATATCAATGTCCCTTGAAAGAGTGGTGGAGGTCGCAATGGAATAAAAAGACAATATCAATGTCAAGTGGAAGGGACGTGGAGGTCACAGTAGCTTAACAAGACGGTTTTAATGCCCCTTGGAAGAGTGGTGGAGGTCGCAGTGGATTAAAAAGACTATCAAATCCCCTTGGAAGAGTGGTGGAGGTCGCAGTGGAAAAAAAAGACAATAACAATGCCCCTTGGAAGAGTGGTGGATGTTACAGTTGAATAAAAAGACAATATCAATGCCTCTTGGAAGAGCTGTGGAGTTCAGAGTGGTTTAACCATGCGGTTTTTATGCCCCTTGGAAAAGACGTGAATGTCACAGAAGCTTATCAAGAATGTTTTAAAGACCCTTGGAGGAGTGGTAGAGGTCGCAGTGGATTAAAAAGACAATATCAATGCACCTTGGAAGAGCTGTGGAGTTCACAGTGGTTTAACCAGAAGGTTTTAAGGCACCGTGGAATAGACGTGGAGGTCACAGTAGCTAAACAAGATGTTTTTAATGCTTCTTGGAGGAGAGATGGAGGTCGCAGTGGATTAAAAAGACAAAATCAATTCCCCTTGGATGAGTGGTGGAGGTTTCAGTGGAATAAACAGACAATATCAATGCCTCTTGCAAGAGCTGTGGAGTTCAGAGTGGTTTAAATTGACGGTTTTAATGCCCCTTGGAAGAGACGTGGAGGTCACAGTAGTTTAACAAGACGGTTTTAATGCCCCTTGGAAGAGTGGTGGAGGTCGCAGTGGAATAAAAAGAAAATATCAATGCCCTTTAGATGAGTGGTGAAGGTTACAGTGGAAAAAAAGAACAATATCAATGTTCCTTGGAAGAGGGGTGAAGGTTGCAGTGGATTAAAAAGACAATATAAATGCCCCTTGAAAGACTGGTGGAGGTCGCAGTGGAATAAAAAGACAATATCCATGTCCATGGAAGGGACGTGGAGGTCACAGTAGCTTAACAAGACAGCTTTAATGCCCCTTGGAAGAGTGGTGGAGGTCGCTGAGGATTAAAAAGACTATCAAATCCCCTTGGAAGAGTGGTGGAGGTTGCAGTGGAAAAATAAGACAATATCAATGCCCCTTGGACGAGTGGTGGAGGTTACAGTTGAATAAAAAGACAATATCAATGCCTCTTGGAAGAGCTGTGGAGTTCAGAGTGGTTTAACCATGCGTTTTTAATGCCCCTTGGAAGAGACGTGGAGGTCACAGAAGCTTATTAAGACTGTTTTAAAGCCCCTTGAAGGAGTGGTAGAGGTCGCAGTGGTTTAAAAAGACAATATCAATGCCCCTTGAAAGAGTGGTGGAGGTTACAGTGGAATAAAAAGACAATATCAATGCCCCTTGGAAGAGTGGTGGAGGTTACAGTAGAATAAAAATACAATATCAATGTCCCTTGGAAGAATGGTGGAGGTTACAGTGGAATAGAAAGACAATAACAATGCCCCTTGGAAGAGTGGTGGAGGTACAAATTAAATAAAAAGACAATATCAATGCCCCTTGGAAGAGACGTGGAGGTCACAGTGGAATAAAAAGACAATATTAATGCCCCTTGGAAGAGTGGTGGAGGTCGCAGTAAAATAAAAAGACAATATCAATGCCCCTTGAAAGAGTGGTGGAGGTTAGAGTTGTATAAAAAGACAATATCAATGCCCCTTGAAAGAGCTTTGGAGTTCACAGTGGTTTAACCAGAAAGTTTTAATGCATCGTGGAATAGACGTGGAGGTCACAGTAGCTTAACAAGACAGTTTCAATGATTCTTGGAAGAGAGATGGAGGTCGCAGTGGATTAAAAAGACAATATCAATGACCTTTGGAAGAGTGGTGGAGGTTACAGTGGAATAAAAAGACAATACCAATGCCCTGTGTAAGAAACTTGGAGGTCACAGTAGCTTAACAAGGCGGTTTTAATGGCCATTGGAAGAGTCGTGGACGTCGCAGAGGAATACAAAGACAATATCAATGCACTTGGAAGAGGGCAGAAGGTTACAGTGGAATAAAAAGACATTGTAAATGCAACTTAGAAGAGCTGTGGAGCTCAGAGCGGTTTAACCAGACGGTTTTAATGCCCCTTGGAAGAGACTTGGAGGTCACAGTAGCTTAACAAGACGGTTTTAATGCCCCTTGGAAGAGTGGTGGAGGTCACAGTGGAATAAAAATGCAATATCAATGCCCCTTGAAAGAGTGGTGGAAGTTAAAGTGAAATAAAAAGACAATATCAATGCCCCTTGGAAGAGCTGTGGAGTACAGAGTGGTTTAACCAAACGGTTTTAGTACCCCTTGGAAGAGACGTGGAGGTCACAGTAGGTTAACAAGACGGTTTTAATGCCCCTTGGAAGAGTGGTGGAGGTTGCAGTGGAATAAAATGAATATATCAATGCCCCTTGGAAGAGTGGTGGAGGTTACAGTGGAATAAAAAGACAATATCAATGCCTCTTGGAAGAGTGGTGGAGGTTACAGTGGAATAAAAGACAATATCAATGCCCCGTGGAAGAGACGTGGACATCACAGTAGCTTAACAAGACAGTTTTAATGCCCCTTGGCAGAGTGTTGGAGGTCGCAGTGGAATAAAACGACAATAACAATGTCCTGTGGTAGAGACGTGGAGGTCACAGTTGATTAACAAGACTGTTTTAATGTCCCTTGGAAGAGTGGTGGAGGTTAGAGTGGAATAAAAAGACAATACAAATGCCCCTTGGTAGAGCTGTGGAGTTCAGAGTGGTTTAACCAGATGGTTTTATTGCCCCTTGGAAGAGAAGTGGAGGTCTCAGTAGATTAACAAGACGGTTTTAATGCCCCTTGGAAAAGTGGTGGAGGTCACAGTGGATTAAAAAGACAATATCAATGCCCCTTGTAAGAGTGGAGGAGGTCGCAGTGGAATAAAAAGACAATATCAATGACCCGTGGAAGGGACGTGGAGGTCACAGTAGCTTAACAAGATGGTTTTAATGCCCCTTGGAAGAGTGGTGGAGGTTGCAGGGGATTAAAAAGACAGTAACAATGGCCATTGGAAGAGTGGTGGAGGTCGCAGTGGAATAAAAAGACAATATCAATGCCCCTTGAAAGAGTAGTGGAGGTTACAGTGAAATAAAAAAACAATATCAATGCCTCTTGAAAGAGCTATGGAGTTCAGAGTGGTTTAACCAGATGGTTTTAATGCCCCTTGGAAGAGTGGTGGAGGTCGCAGTGCATTAAAAAGACAATATCAATGCCCCTTGGAAGAATGGTGGAGGTTACACTGAAATAAAAAAACAATATCAATGCCTCTTGAAAGAGCTATGGAGTTCAGAGTTGTTTAACCAGACGGTTTTAAAGCCCCTTGGAAGAGATTTGGAGGTCACAGTAGCTTAACAAGACTGTTTTAATGCCTCTTGGAAGAGTGGTGGAGGTCGCAGTGGATTAAAAAGACAATATCAATGCCCCTTGGAAGAGTGGTGGAGATTACAGTGGAATAAAAAGACAATATCAATGTCCCTTGGAAGAATGGTGGAGGTTACAGTGGAATAGAAAGACAATAACAATGCACTTTGGAAGAGTGGTGGAGGTACCAATTAAATAAAAAGACAATATCAATGCCCCTTGGAAGAGACGTGGAGGTCACAGTGGAATAAAAAGACAATATTAATGCCCCTTGGAAGAGTGGTGGAGGTCGCAGTAAAATAAAAAGACAATATCAATGCCCCTTGGAAGAGTGGTGGAGGTTAGAGTGGTATAAAAAGACAATATCAATGCCCCTTGAAAGAGCTGTGGAGTTCACAGTGGTTTAACCAGAAAGTTTTAATGCACCGTGGAATAGACGTGGAGGTCACAGTAGCTTAACAAGACAGTTTCAATGATTCTTGGAAGAGTGATGGAGGTCGCAGTGGATTAAAAAGACAATATCAATGACCTTTGGAAGAGTGGTGGAGGTTACAGTGGAATAAATATACAATATCAATGCCCTGTGTAAGAAACTTGGAGGTCACAGTAGCTTAACAAGGCGGTTTTAATGGCCATTGGAAGAGTCGTGGATGTCGCAGAGGAATAAAAAGACAATATCAATGCACTTGGAAGAGTGCAGAAGGTTACAGTGGAATAAAAAGACATTGTAAATGCCCCTTGGAAGAGCTGTGGAGCTCAGAGCGGTTTAACCATACGGGTTTAATGCCCCTTGGAAGAGACTTGGAGGTCACAGTAGCTTAACAAGACAGTTTTAATGCCTCTTGGAAGAGTGGTGGAAGTCGCATTGGAATAAAAAGACAATATCAATGCCCCGTGGAAGGGACGTGGAGGTCACAGTAGCATAACAAGACGGTTTTAATGCCCATTGGAAGAGTGGTGGAAGTCGCAGTGGAATAAAATGACAATATTAATGCCCCTTGGAAGAGAGGTGGAGGTTACAGTGGAATAAAAAGACAATATCAATGCCTCTTGCAAGAGCTGTGGAGTTCAGAGAGGTTTAAATTGACGGTTTTAATGCCCCTTGGAAGAGACGTGGAGGTCACAGTAGCGTAACAAGACGGTTTCAATGCTTCTTGGAAGAGTAATGGAGGTCGCATTGGATTAAAAAGACAATATCAATGCCCTTTGGAAGAGTGGTGGAGGTTATAGTGGAATAAAAAGACAATATCAATGCCCTGGTAAGAAATTTGGAGGTCACAGTAGCTTAACAAGACAGTTTTAATGCCCATGGGAAGAGTGGTGGAGGTCGCAGTGGAATAAAAAGACAATATTAATGCCCCTTGGAAGAGTGGTGGAGGTCGCAGTGGATTAAAAAGACAATATCAATGCCCCTTGGAAGAGTGGTGGAGGTTACAGTGGAATAAAAAGACAATATCAATGCCTCTTGGAAGAGTGGTGGAGGTTACAGTGGAATAAAAAGACAATATCAATGCCCCGTGGAAGAGACGTGGACATCACAGTAGCTTAACAAGACTGTTTTAATGCCCCTTGGCAGAGTGGTGGAGGTCGCAGTGGAATAAAAAGACAATAACAATGCCCTGTGGAAGAGACGTGGAGGTCACAGTAGCTTAACAAGACGATTTTAATGCCCCTTAGAACAGAGGTGGAGGTTACAGTGGAATAAAGGACAATATCAATGCCCTTTGGAAGAGTGGCGGAGATCGCAGTGGAATAAAAAGACAATATCAATGCCCCTTGGAAGAGTGGTGGAGTTCGCAGTGGAATAACCTCACTGGTACATGCTCTGCATAACTTCTCTGCTTGCTGTGTCAGCTGTAATCTAATGCTCTGCTTTGCTGATTCACCTCACTGATACATGCTCTGCATAACTTCTCTGCTTGCTGTGTCTGCTGTAATCTAATGCTCTGCTTTGCTGATTCACCTCACTGGTACATGCTCTGCATAACTTCTCTGCTTTATCTGTCCCACTCCATTCAATACCCACATATGTCTGTCCCTTCCCCACTATAGATCTTATCTGATTTTTAGAGGTGCTAAACTGCAGAGACTAGAGTCCTAGCTCTGTGTTTGATCACACAGCCTTCTCCTGGTGAGACGACCAGCTGCTAATTTAGCCATATGCAGCTCCCACAATGCCCTTCACCTGATAGTTTAATGTGCCCTATATATTTAGAAGCTCTGTAAGGGGTGCACGCGTCTTCTTGTGCAAAGTGGCTTCAGAGATAATTGGCAGTTATTTCAGAGGCAGTTAGTCAGGGCAGGAGTCAGGTAACCAACACTTTGACCACTTATTCTCTTTTAACTATGTTTCTGTTAGCTTTCACTTTTTCCTCTATAGTCCTCCACTTTCTAGTAACTCCTCAAATCCCTACACCTAGTAAGAAACTCTTCATCTCTCCCTCCATCCTCCCCATTCATCTCACCTCCTCCTCCAAATTATTCCTAAACATTCAATCCTGGATCTCCAAACACAGACAGCCACCTCATGCTCTCTCTTGCTCCCACCTGCTAACACTTTCTCTGCTCCTCCTCACTGCTGGAGATATCTCTCCAAATCCTGGTCCTCCTTGTCATATCCCCACAGTTACTACTTCCTCCTATCCACGACTTCCACAAATGGTCGCAACCCTTTTAACCACATACCCTTCCAACCAATCCCCACTCCCTTAGTTGCTCTAACAGGAGCTCTATGGAATGCTCGCTCTGTCTGCAACAAACTTTCCTTCTTCCACGATCTTTTCATTACAAACAAACTTTCCTTCCTCGCCATCACTGAAACCTGGCTCACCCCCTCTGACACAGCCTCCCCAGCTGCACTTTCATATGGCGGATTCCACCTTTCCCACACCCCCCGCCCCAACAGCAAACATGGCGTAGGCGTAGGTTTTCTCCTATCAGAACACTGCGCTTTCACCCAAATCCCACTGCCACCCTCCGTTACACTCCCCTCTTTTGAGGTGCACTGTGTGCGCATCTATTCCCCCTCCAACCTCCAACTGGCCGTCGTTTACCGACCCCAGGGCAAGCCAACACCCTCTTAGACCACTTCACCACCTGGCTGCTTCACTTCTTCTCCACTGACAACACCACTATCATAATGGGTGACTTCAACATCCCCATTAACACTTCCCACTCGTCTGTCTCTAAGTTCCTATCTCTCACTTCCTCCTTGGGACTCAATCAATGGTCTTCCACACCAAACCACAAAGATGGCCACACACTGGACCTCAACTTCATCCGCCTCTGTTCCCTATCTAACCTCTCTAACTCACCTCTCCCTCTCTCTGATCACAGCCTACTTACATTCTCTTCTCTCTCCTCCCCGGGGCAACAATCCCCACTCCACAAACTTGCATACCCTCGCAGAAATCTCAAACACCTTGACTTACACTCACTCTCTGAATCCCTCCTAACTCTTAAATTCCTTACACGATGCAGACGTGGCTGCTGCTTCATATAACACCACAATAGCTGCAGCTGTAGACTTGATCGCCCCTCTCACACACACCACATCTCGCACATTCAACAGGCAACCCTGGCACACTAAACTTACTAAATAACTGCGCCGGGCCTCCAGGGTTGCGGAGCGGAGATGGAAAAGGTCTCACTCCATCGAGCACTTCATCGCATTCAAGCAATCCCTCACTAATTTCAAGTCCGCACTCACAACAGCAAAACAAACCTACTTCTCATCTCTCATATCCTCCCTATCTCACAACCCTAAACAGCTATTTAAAACTTTCAACTCTCTCCTTCGTCCCCCAGCATCTCCTCCCTCTTCTCTCATCTCAGCCGACGACTTTGCCTCATTCTTCAAACAGAAGATTGACACCATCAGACAAAACTTTTGCCTAAAGTCCACACAACCCCTCCTCATATCTATTCAACCCTCCTCCTCCAAACCACACTTCTCCACCATTACAGAAGGTCAAGTCTTCTCTTTACTCTCCAAATCACACCTCACCACCTGCGAACTTGACCCAATCCCATCCCACCTCATCATTAACCTTACCACAGTCTTCATCCGAACCCTAACCCACCTCTTCAATCTGTCACTAACAACCGGTGTCTTACCCTCATGTTTCAAACAAGCCGCAATCACACCCATCCTCAAAAAGCCCTCCCTTGACCCTTCCTCTCTGACTAGCTACCGCCCCATATCACTCCTCCTCTTTGCCTCAAAACTACTAGAACAACATGTCCACCTTGAACTGTCCTCCCACCTCTCCTCCTGCTCCCTCTTCGACGGCCTGCAATCTGGCTTCCGACCGCATCACTCAACTAAAACTGACCTGACCAAACTCACCAACAACCTACTAAATGCCAAATCCAAGCGACACTACTCCATCCTCATCCTTCTGGACCTGTCATCTGCCTTTGACACAGTGGACCATTTCCTCTTACTCCAGATTCTCTCATCTCTTGGCATCACGGACTTGGCTCTATCTTGAATCTCCTCATACTTAACAGACAGGACATTCAGCGTCTCCCACTCACGCACCACCCCCTCATCTCGCCCCCTATCTGTCGGTGTCCCCCAAGGTTCAGTTCTAGGACCTCTGCTCTTCTCCATCTACACCTTTGGCCTGGGACAGCTCATAGAGTCTCACGGTTTTCAGTATCACCTCTATGCTGACGACACACAAATCTACCTCTCTGGACCCGATATCTCCTCCCTACTAACCGAAATCCCATAATGTCTGTCTGCCATGTCATCCTTTTTCTCTGACAGATTTCTAAAATCAACATGGATAAAACAGAGTTCATCATCTTTTCACCCTCTCATTCACATCCCACATCTGACCTAGCCATCAACATCAATGGCTGTTCACTCTCCCCAGTCCCACAAGCTCGCTGCCTTGGAGTAACCCTGGACTCTGATTTCTCCTTCAAGCCACATATCCAAGCCCTTTCCACTTCCTGCCGACTCCAACTCAAAAACATCTCCCGGATCCGTGCATTCCTCAGCAAAGACTCTAGTGCATGCCCTCATCATATCCCGCCTCGACTACTGCAACCTCCTGCTCCGTGGCCTCCCTTACAACACTGTTGCGCCTCTCCAATATATCCTAAACTCTGCTGCTCGACTAATTCACCTGTCCTCCCGCTATTCCCCGGCCTCTCCTCTCTGTCAATCTCTTCACTGGCTCCCCATTGCCCAGAGAATCCAGTTCAAAACTCTAACCATGGCATACAAAGCCATCCACAACCTGTCTCCCACATACATCTGTGACCTAGTCTCCCGGTACTTACCTGCACGCAACCTCTGATTCTCACAAGATCTCCTTCTCTACTCCCCTCTTATCTCCTCCTCCCACGATTGTATACAAGATTTCTCCCTGCATCCCCCCTACTCTGGAACTCTCCACCCCAACACATCAGACTCTCGCCGACCGTGGAAACATTCAAAAGAAACCTGAAGACCCACCTCTTCCGACAAGCCTACAACCTGCAGTAACCACCGCTGTACGACCAGCTCTACCCTCACCTAATGTATCCTCACCCATCCCTTCTAGAATGTGAGCCCTCGCGGGCAAGGTCCTCGCTCCTCCTGTACAAGTCGCCGACTCGTTTTGTTAAGATTATGTAAATGCTTTTGTTATGTATATCCCTATCACATGTAAAGCGCCATGGAATAAATGGCGCTATAATAATTAATAATAATAATAATAATAATAATAAAAAGACAATATCAATGCCCCTTAGAAGAGAGGTGGAAGTCGCAGTTTAATAAAAAGACAATGTCAATGCCACTTGGAAGAGTGGTGGAGGTGGCAGTGGAATAAAAAGACAATATCAATGCCCCTTGGAAGAATGATGGAGGTCGCAGTGGAATAAAAAGACAATGTCAATGCCCCTTGGAAGAGTGGTGGAGGTGGCAGTAGAATAAAAAGACAATATGAATGCCCCTTGTAAGAATGATGGAGGTCGCAGTGGAAT
Organism: Phyllobates terribilis; assembly: GCF_046119375.1. Taxonomy (NCBI): domain Eukaryota; kingdom Metazoa; phylum Chordata; class Amphibia; order Anura; family Dendrobatidae; genus Phyllobates; species Phyllobates terribilis. The sequence goes on along the minus strand of NW_027362788.1, from coordinate 4,015,305 downwards.
AGAATGACAATATCAATGCCACGTGGAATAGACATGGAGGTTACAGCAGCTTAACAATACAGTTTTAATGCCCCTTGGAAGAGTGGTGGAGGTTAGATTCGAATAAAAAGACAATACGAATGCCCCTTGAAAGAGCTGTGGAGTTCAGAGTGGTTTAACCAGACGGTTTTAATGCCCATTGGAAGTGACGTGGAGGTCACAGTAGCTTAAAAAGACGTTTTTAATGCCCCTTGGAAAAGTGGTGGAGGTCGCAGTGGATTAAAAAGACAATATCAATGCCCCTTGGAAGAGTGGTGGAGGTGGCAGTGGAATAAGAAGACAATATCAATGCCCCTTGGAAGAATGATGGAGGTCGCAGAGGAATAAAAAGACAATGTCAATGCACCTTGGAAGAGTGGTGGAGGTTAGAGTAGAATAAAAAGACAATACCAATGCCCCTTGGAAGAGCTGTGGAGTACAGAGTGGTTTAATCAGATGGTTTTATTCCCCCTTGGAAGAGACGTGGAGGTCACAGTAGATTAACAAGACGGTTTTAATGCCCCTTGGAAAAGTGGTGGAGGTCACAGTGGATTAAAAAGACAATATCAATGCCCCGTGGAAGACACGTGGAGGTCACAGTAGCTTAACAAGACAGTTTTAATGCCCCTTAGAAGAGTGGTGGAGGTCGCAGTGGAATAAAAAAACAACATCAATGCCCCTTGAAAGAGTGGTGGAGGTTACAGTGAAATAAAAAGACAATATCAATGCGTCTTTAAAGAGCTATGGAGTTCAGAGTGGTTTAATCAGATGGTTTTAATGCCCCTTGGAAGAGTGGTGGCGGTCGCAGTGCATTAAAAAGACGATATCAATACCCCTTGGAAGAATGGTGGAGGCCACAGTGGAATAAAAAGACAATATCAATGCCCCTTGGAAGAGCTGTGGAGTTCAGAGTGGTTTAACCAGACGGTTTTAATGCCCCTTGGAAGAGATGTGGAGGTCACAGTAGCTTAACAAAACTGTTTTAATGCCTCTTGGAAGAGTGGTGGAGGTCGCAGTGGATTAAAAAGACAATATCAATGCCCCTTAGAAGAGAGGTGGAAGTCGCAGTGGAATAAAAAGACAATATCAATACCCCTTGGAAGAGTGGTGGAGGATACAGTGGAATAAAAGGACAATATCAATGCCCCGTGGAATAGACATGGACGTTACAGTAGCTAAACAAGATGTTTTTAATGCACCTTGGGAGAGTGGTGGAAGTCGTAGTGGAATAAAAAGACAATATCAATGCACCTTGAAAGAGTGCTGTAGGTTACAGTGGAATAAAAAGACAATATCAATGCCTCTTGCTAGAGTTGTGGAGTACAGAGTGGTTTAAATTGACGGTTTTAATGAACCTTGGAAGAGAAGTGGAGGTCACAGTAGCTTAACAATATCGTTTTAATGCTCCTTGGAAGAGTGATGGAGGTCACAGTGGATTAAAAAGACAATATCAATGCCACTTGGAAGAGTGGTGAAGGTCCCAGTGGAATAAAAAGGCAATATCAATGCTCCTTGGAAGAGTGGTGGAGGTTACAGTGGAAAAAAAAGACAATATCAACGCCCCGTCAAAGAGACGTGGAGGTCACAGTAGCTTAACAAGACGGTTTTAATGCCCCGTGGAATTGACGTGGAGGTCAAAGTATCTTAACAAGACAGGTTTTAATGGCCATTGGAAGGGTGGTGGAGGTCGCAGTTGATTAAAAAGACTATATAAATGCCCCTTAGAAGAGTGGTGGAGGTCGCAGTGGAATAAAAAGACAATATCAATGCCCCTTGGAAGAGTGGTGGAGGTAACATTGGATTAAAAAGACAATATCAATGCCCCTTGGAAGAGCAGTGGAGGTCACTGCAGCTTAACAAGACAGTTTTAATGCCCCTTGGAAGAAAGGTGGAGGTCGCAGTGGAATAAAAAGACAATGTCAATGCCCCTTGGATGAGTGGTGGAGGTTAGAGTGGAATAAAAAGACAATACCAATGCCCCTTGGAAGAGCTGTTGAGTTCAGAGTGGTTTAACCAGACGGTTTTAATGCCCATTGGAAGTGACGTGGAGGTCACAGTAGCTTAAAATTATGTTTTTAATGCCCCTTGGAATAGTGGTGGAGGTCGCAGTGGATTAAAAAGACAATATCAATGCCCCTTATATGAGTGGTGGAGGTGGCAGTGGAATAAAAAGACAATATCAATGCCCTTGGAAGAATGATGGAGATCGCAGTGGAATAAAAAGAAAATGTCGATGCCCCTTGAAATAGTGGTGGAGGTTGGAGTGGAATAAAAAGACAATACCAATGCCCCTTGGAAGAGCTGTGGAGTTCAGAGTGGTTTAACCAGACGGTTTTAATGCACCTTGGAAGAGATGTGGAAGTCACAGTAGCTTAACAAGACTGTTTTAATGCCTCTTGGAAGAGTGGTGGAGGTCGCAGTGGATTAAAAAGACAATATCAATGCCCCGTGGAAGACACGTGGACGTCACAGTAGATTAACAAGACAGTTTTAATACCACTTGGAAGAGTGGTGGAGGTCAGAGTGGAATAAAAAGACAATATCAATGTCCCTTGAAACAGTGGTGGAAGTTACAGTGAAATAAAAAGACAATATCAATGCCTCTTGAAAGAGCTATTGAGTTCAGAGTGGTTTAGCCAGATTGTTTTAATGCCCCTTGGAAGAGTGGTGGAGGTCGCAGTGCATTAAAAAGACAATATCAATACCCCTTGGAAGAATGGTTCAGGTTACAGTGGAATAAAAAGACAAAATCAATGCCCCATGGAAGAGCTGTGGAGTTCAGATTGGTTTAACCAGACGGTTTTAATGCACCTTGGAAGAGTGGTGGAGGTCGCAGTGGATTAAAAAGACAATATCAATGCCCCTTAGAAGAGAGGTGGAGGTCGCAGTGGAATAAAAAGACAATATCAATACACCTTGGATCAGTGGTGGGGGAAACAGTGGAATAAAAAGATAATACCAATGCCCCATGGAATAGACATGGACCTTACAGTAGCTAAACAATATGTTTTTAATGCACCTTGGGAGAGTGGTGGAAGTCGTAATGGAATAAAAAGACAATATCAATACCCCTTGAAAGAGTGCTGTAGGTTACAGTGGAGTAAAAAGACAATATCAATGCTGCTTGGAAGAGTGGTGGAGGTTACAGTGGAATAAAAAGACAATATCAATGCCACTTGGAAGAGTGGTGAAGGTCCCAGTGGAATAAAAAGACAATATCAATGCCCCTTGGAAGAGTGGTGGAGTTTGCAGTGGAATAAAAAGACAATATCAATGCCCCTTGGAAGAGTGGTGAAGGTCCCTGTGAAATAAAAAGACAATATCAATGCCACTTGAAAGAGAGCTGGAAGTTGCAGTGGAATAAAAAGACAATATCAATGCCCCTAGGAAGAGCTGTGGAGTTCAGAGTGGTTTAAATTGACGATTTTAATGACCCCTTGGAACAGACGTGGAGGTGACAGTAGCTTAACAAGACCGTTTTAATGCCCCTTGGAAGAGTGGTGGAGGTCGCAGTGGATTAAAAAGACAATATGAATGCCCCTTGGAAGAGTGGTGGAGGTCGCAGTGGAATAAAAAGACAATATCAATGCCCCTTGGAAGAGTGGTGGAGGTTACAGTTGAATAAAAAGACAATATCAATGCCCCTTGGAACAGTGGTGGAGGTAACAGTTAAATAAAAAGACAATATCAATGCCCCGTGGAAGAGATGTGGAGGTCACAATAGCTTAACAAGACGGTTTTATTGCCCCTTGGAAGAGTGGTGGAGGTCGCAGTGGATTAAAAAGACAATATAAATGAGCCTTGGAAGAGTGGTGGAGGTCGCAGTGGAATAAAAAGACATTATCAATGCCCCTTGGAAGAGTGGTGGAGGTCGCAGTGGAATAAAAGGACAATATCAATGCCCCTTGGACGAGTTGTGGAGGTTACAGTGGAATAAAAAGACAATATCAATGCCCCTTGGAAGAGTGGTGGAGGTTACAGTGGAAGAAAAAGACAATATCAATGCCTCTTGCAAGAGCTGTGGAGTTCAGAGAGGTTTAAATTGATGGTTTTAATGCCCCTTTGAAGAGACGTGGAGGTCACAGTAGCTTAACAAGATGGTTTTAATGCCCCTTGGAAGAGTGGTGGAGGTTACATTCGAATAAAAAGACAATATCAATGCCTCTTGGAAGAGCTGTGGAGTACAGAGTGGTTTAACCAGACGGTTTTAATGCCCCTTGGAAGAGACGTGGAGGTCACAGTAGCTTATCAAAACTCTTTTAATGCCCCTTGGAAGAGTGTTGGAGGTCGCAGTGAATTAAAAAGACAATAGCAATGCCCCTTAGAAGAGTGGTGGAGGTCGCAGTGGAATAAAAAGACAATATCAATTCCACTTGGAAGAGATGTGGAGGTCGCAGTGGAATAAAAAAACAATATCAATGCCTCATGGAAGAGACTTGGAGGTCACAGTAGCTTAACAAGATGGTTTTAATGCCCCTTGGAAGAGAGGTGGAGGTCGCAGTGGAATAAAAAGACAATATCAATGCCCCTTGGAAGAGTGATGGAGGTTACAGTGGAATAAAAACACAATATCAATGACCCATGGAAGAGTGGTGGTGGTCGCAGTGGAATAAAAAGACAATATTAATGCCCCTTGGAAGAGTTGTGGAGGTCGCAGTAAAATAAAAAGACAATATCAATGCCTCGTGGAAGAGTGGTGTGGGTTACAGTGGAATAAAAAGACAATATCAATGCCCCTTGGAAGAGCTGTGGAGTTCACAGTGGTTTAACCAGAAGGTCTTAAGGCACCGTGGAATAGACGGGGAGGTCACAGTAGCTAAACAAGACGGTTTTAATGCTTCTTGTAAGAGAGATGGAGGTCGCAGTGGAATAAAAAGACAATATCAATGCACCTTGGAAGAGTGGTGGAGGTTACAGTGGAATAAAAAGACAATATCTATGACCCTTGGAAGAGTGGTGGAGGTCGCAGAGCAATAAAAAGACAATATTAATGCCCCTTGGAAGAGTGGTGGATGTCCCAGTAAAATAAAAAGACAATATTAATGCCCCTTGGAAGAGTGATGGAGGTTACAGTGGAATAAAAAGACAATATCAATGCCTCTTGCAAGAGCTGTGGAGTACAGAGTGGTTTGAATTTATGGTTTTAATGCCCCTTGGAAGAGACGTGGAGGTCACAGTAGCTTAACAAGACGGTTTTAATGGCCCTTGGAAGAGTGGTGGAGGTCGCAGTGGATTAAAAAGACATTATCGATGCCATTGGAAGAGTGGTGGAGGTTACAGTGGAATAAAAAGACAATATCAAAGACCCTTGGAAGAGTATTGGAGGTTACGGTGGAATAAAAAGACAATATCAATGCCTCTTGGAAGAGTGGTGGAGGTCGCAGTGGAATAAAAAGACAATATCAATGCCCCTTGGAAGAGTGGTGGAGGTTACAGTGGAATAAAAAGACAATATCAATGACCCTTGGAAGAGTGGTGGAGGTCGCAGTAAAATAAAAAGACAATATCAATGCCCCTTGGAAGAGTGGTGGAGGTTACAGTTCAATAAAAAGACAATATCAATGCCCCTTGGAAGAGCTGTGGAGTTCACAGCGGTTTAACCAGAAGGTTTTAAGGCAACGTGGAATAGACGTGGAGCTCACAGTAGCTAAACAAGACGGTTTTAATGCTTCTTGGAAGAGTGATGGAGGTCGCAGTGGATTAATAAGACAAAATCAATGCCCCCTTGGAAGAGTGGTGGAGGTTACAGTGGAATAAAAAGACAATATCAATGCCTCTTGAAAGAGCTGTGGGGTTCAGAGTGGTTTAAATTGATGGTTTTAATGCCCCTTGGAAGAGACGTGGAGGTCACAGTAGCTTAACAAGACGATTTTAATGCCCCTTGGAAGAGTGGTGGAAGTCGCAGTGGAATGAAAAGACAATACCAATGCCCCTTGGAAGACTGCTGGAGATTACAATGGAATAAAAAGACAATATCAATGCCTCTTGCAAGAGCTGTGGAGTTCAGAGTGTTTTAAATTGACTGCTTTAATGCCCCATGGAAGAGAAGTGGAGGTCACAGTAGCTTAATAAGACGGTTTTATTGCCACATGGAAAAGTGGTGGAGGTCGCAGTGGATTAAAAAGACAATATCAATGCACTTTGGAAGAGTGGTGGAGGTGGCAGTGGAATAAAAAGACAATATCAATGCCCCTTGGAAGAGTGGTGGAGTTTACAGTGGAATAAAAAGACAATTTCAATGCCCCGTGAAAGAGACGTGGATGTCACAGTAGCTTAACAAGACGGTTTTAATGTCCCTTGGAAGAGAGGTGAAAGTCGCAGTGGAATAAAAAGACAATATCAAAGCCCCTTGCAAGAGCTGTGGAGTTGAGAGTGGTTTAAATTGACGGTTTTAATGCCCCTTGGAACAGACGTGGAGGTCACAGTAGATTAACAAGACTGTTTTAATGCCCCTTGGAAGAGTGGTGGAGGTCGAAGTGGATTAAAAATACAATGTCAATGCTCCTTGAAGGAGTGGTTGAAGTCTCCGTGGAATAAAATGACAATATCAATGCCCCTTGGAAGAGTGTTGGAGGTTCCAGTGGAATAAAAAGACAATATCAATGCCCTGTGGAAGAGACATGGAGGTCACAGTAGCTTAACAAGACGGTTTTAATGCTACTTGGAAGAGTAGTGGAGGTCGTAGTGGAATAAAAAGACAATATCAATGCCCCTTGGAAGAGTGGTAGAGGATACAGTGGAATAAAAAGACAATATCAATGCCCTTTGGAAGAGTGGTGGAGGTGACAGTGAAATAAAAATACAATATCAATGCCCCTGGTTAGAGTGGTGGAGGTTACAGTGGAATTTAAAGTCAATATCAATGCACCGTAAAAGAGAAGCGGAGGTCACTGTAGCTTAACAAGAAAGTTTTAATGCCCCTTGGAAGAAAGGTGGAGGTCGCAGTGGAATAAAAAGACAATGTCAATGCCCCTTGGAAGAGTGGTGGAGGTTAGAGTGGAATAAAAAGACAATGTCAATGCCCCTTGGAAGAGCTGTGGAGTTCAGAGTGGTTTAACCAGACGGTTTTAATGCCCATTGGAAGTGATGTGGAGGTCACAGTAGCTTAAAATGACGTTTTTAATGCCCATTGGAATAGTGGTGGAGGTCGCAGTGGATTAAAAAGACAATATCAATGCCCCTTGGAAGAATGATGGAGGTCGCAGTGGAATAAAAAGACAATGTCGATGCCCCTTGGAATAGTGGTGGAGGTTGGAGTGCAATAAAAAGACAATACCAATGCCCCTTGGAAGAGCTGTGGAGTTCAGAGTGGTTTAACCAGATGGTTTTATTGCCCCTTGGAAGAGACATGGAGGTCACGGTAGATTAACAATACGGTTTTAATGCCCCTTGGAAAAGTGGTGGAGGTCACAGTGGATTAAAAAGACAATATCAATGCCCCTTGGAAGAGTGGTGGAGGTAACACTGGATTAAAAAGACAATATCAATGCCCCTTGGAAGAGCAGTGGAGTTCAGAGTAGTTAAACCAGACAGTTTAAATGCCCATTGGAAGAGACGTGGAGGTCACAGTAGCTTAAAAAGACGTTTTTAATGCCCCTTGGAAAATAGGTGGAGGTCGCAGTGGATTAAAAAGACAATATCAATGCCCCTTGGAAGAGTGGTGGAGGTTACAGTGGAATAAAAAACAATATCAAAGCCCCTTGCAAGAGATGTGGAGTTGAGAGTGGTTTAAATTGACAGTTTTAATGCCCCTTGGAAGAGACGTGGATGTCACAGTAGATTAACAAGACTGTTTTAATGCCCCTTGGAAGAGTGGGGGAGGTCGAAGTGGATTAAAAAGACAATGTCAATGCTCCTTGAAGGAGTGGTTGAAGTCTCAGTGGAATAGAAAGACAATATCAATGCACCTTGGAAGAGTGTTGGAGGTTCCAGTGGAATAAAAAGACAATATCAATGCCCTGTGGAAGAGACATGGAGGTCACAGTATCTTAACAAGACTGTTTTAATGCCCCTTGCAAGAGTGGTGGAGATTGCAGTGGAATGAAAAGACAATATCAATGCCCCTTTGAAGATTGGTGGAGGATACAGTGGAATAAAAAGACAATATCAATGCCCCTTGGAAGATCTGTGGAGTTCAGATTGGTTTAACAATACGGTTTTTATGCCCCTTGGAAGAGACGTGGAGGTCACAGTAGCTTAACAGGATGGTTTTAATGCCCTTTGGAAGAGTGGTGAAGGTCGCAGTGGATTAAAAAGACAATATCAATGCCCATTGGAAGAGTGGTGGAGGTCGCAGTGGAATAAAAATACAATATCAATGCCCCTTGGTAGAGTGGTGGAGGTTACAGTGGAATTTAAAGTCAATATCAATGCGCCGTGGAAGAGATGTGGAGGTCACTGTAGCTTAACAAGACAGTTTTAATGCCCCTTGGAAGAAAGGTGGAGGTCGCAGTGGAATAAAAAGACAATGTCACTGCCCTCTGGATGAGTGGTGGAGGTTAGAGTGGAATAAAAAGACAATACCAATTCCCCTTGGAAGAGCTGTGGAGTTCAGAGTGGTTTAACCAGATGGTTTTAATGCCCATTGAAAGTGACGTGGAGGTCACAATAGCTTAAAATGACGTTTTTAATGCCACTTGGAATAGTGGTGGAGGTCGCAGTGGGTTAAAAAGACAATATCAATGCCCTTATATGAGTGGTGGAGGTGGCAGTGGAATAAAAAGACAATATCAATGCCCCTTGGAAGAATGATGGAGGTCGCAGTGGAATAAAAAGACAATGTTGATGCCCCTTGAAATAGTGGTGGAGGTTGGAGTGGAATAAAAAGACAATACCAATGCCCCTTGGAAGAGCTGTGGAGTTCAAAGTGGTTTAACCAGACAGTTTTAATGCACCTTGGAAGAGATGTGGAGGTCACAGTAGCTTACCAAGACTGTTTTAATGCTTCTTGGAAGAGTGGTGAAGGTCACAGTGGATTAAAAAGACAATATCAATGCCCCTTAGAAGAGAGGTGGGGGTCGCAGTGGAATAAAAAGACAATATCAATACACCTTGGATGAGTGGTGGGGGATACAGTGGAATAAAAAGACAATATCAATGCCCCGTGGAATAGACATGGACCTTACAGTAGATAAACAATATTTTTTTAATGCACGATCGGAGAGTGGTGGAAGTCGTAATGGAATAAAAAGACAATATCAATACCCCTTGAAAGAGTGCTGTAGGTTACAGTGGAGTAAAAAGACAATATCAATGGCGCTTGGAAGAGTGGTGGAGGTTACAGTGGAATAAAAAGACAATATCAATGCCCCTTGGAAGAGTGGTGGAGGTTGCAGTGGAATAAAAAGACAATATCAATGCCCCTTGGAAGAGTGGTGAAGGTCCCAGTGGAATAAAAAGACAATATCAATGCCCCTTGAAAGAGAGGTGGAAGTTGCAGTGGAATAAAAAGACAATATCAATGCCCCTTGGAAGAGTGCTGGAAGTTACATTGGAATAAAAAGACAATATCAATGCCCCTAGGAAGAGCTGTGGATTTCAGAGTGGTTTAAATTGGTGATTTTAATGCCCCTTGGAAGAGACGTGGAGGTGACAGTAGCTTAACAAGACCGTTTTAATGCCCCTTGGAAGAGTGGTGGAGGTCGCAGTGGATTAAAAAGAAAATATGAATGCCTCTTAGAAGAGAGGTGGGGGTCGCAGTGGAATAAAAAGACAATATCAATACACCTTGGATGAGTGGTGGGGGATACAGTGGAATAAAAAGACAATATCAATGCCCCGTGGAATAGACATGGACCTTACAGTAGATAAACAATATTTTTTTAATGCATGATCGGAGAGTGGTGGAAGTCGTAATGGAATAAAAAGACAATATCAATACCCCTTGAAAGAGTGCTGTAGGTTACAGTGGAGTAAAAAGACAATATCAATGGCGCTTGGAAGAGTGGTGGAGGTTACAGTGGAATAAAAAGACAATATCAATGCCCCTTGGAAGAGTGGTGGAGGTTGCAGTGGAATAAAAAGACAATATCAATGCCCCTTGGAAGAGTGGTGAAGGTCCCAGTGGAATAAAAAGACAATATCAATGCCCCTTGAAAGAGAGGTGGAAGTTGCAGTGGAATAAAAAGACAATATCAATGCCCCTTGGAAGAGTGCTGGAAGTTACATTGGAATAAAAAGACAATATCAATGCCCCTAGGAAGAGCTGTGGATTTCAGAGTGGTTTAAATTGATGATTTTAATGCCCCTTGGAAGAGACGTGGAGGTGACAGTAGCTTAACAAGACCGTTTTAATGCCCCTTGGAAGAGTGGTGGAGGTCGCAGTGGATTAAAAAGAAAATATGAATGCCCCTTGGAAGAGTGGTGGAGGTCGCAGTGGAATAAAAAGACAATATCAATGCCCATTGGAAGAGTGGTGGAGATAACAATTAAATAAAAAGACAATATCAATGCCCCGTGGAAGAGATGTGGAGGTCACAATAGCTTAACAAGACGGTTTTATTGCCCCTTGGAAGAGTGGTGGAGGTCGCAGTGGATTAAAAAGACAATATCAATGAGCCTTGGAAGAGTGGTGGAGGTCGCAGTGGAATAAAAAGACATTATCAATGCCCCTTGGAAGAGTGGTGGAGGTCGCAGTGGAATAAAAGGACAATATCAATGCCCCTTGGACGAGTTGTGGAGGTTACAGTGGAATAAAAAGACCATAACAATGCCCCTTGGAAGAGCTGTGGAGTTCACAGTGGTTTAACCACTTTTAAGGCACCGTGGAATAGACGTGGAGGTCACAGTAGCTAAACAAGACGGTTTAATGCTTCTTGGAAAAGTGATGGAGGTCGCAGTGGATTAAAAAGACAAATTCAATGCCCCTTGGAAGAGTGGTGGAGGTTACAGTGGAATAAAAAGACAATATCAATGCCTCTTGCAAGAGCTGTGGAGTTCAGAGAGGTTTAAATTGATGGTTTTAATGCCCCTTGGAAGAGACGTGGAGGTCACAGTAGCTTAACAAGATGGTTTTAATGCCCCTTGGAAGAGTGGTGGAGGTTACATTCGAATAAAAAGACAATATCAATGCCTCTTGGAAGAGCTGTGGAGTACAGAGTGGATTAACCAGACGGTTTTAATGCCCCTTGGAAGAGACGTGGAGGTCACAGTAGCTTATCAAAACTGTTTTAATGCCCCTTGGAAGAGTGTTGGAGGTCGCAATGAATTAAAAAGACAATATTAATGCCCCTTAGAAGAGTGGTGGAGGTCGCAGTGGAATAAAAAGACAATATCAATTCCACTTGGAAGAGATGTGGAGGTCGCAGTGGAATAAAAAAACAATATCAATGCCTCGTGGAAGAGTGATGGAGGTTACAGTGGAATAAAAAGACAATATCAATGACCCATGGAAGAGTGGTGGAGGTCGCAGTGGAATAAAAAGACAATATTAATGCCCCTTGGAAGAGTTGTGGAGATCGCAGTAAAATAAAAAGACAATATCAATGCCCCTTGGAAGAGTGGTGTGGGATACAGTGGAATAAAAAGACAATATCAATGCCCCTTGGAAGAGCTGTGGAGTTCACAGTGGTTTAACCAGAAGGTCTTAAGGCACCGTGGAATAGACGTGGAGGTCACAGTAGCTAAACAAAACAGTTTTAATGCTTCTTGGAAGAGAGATGGAGGTCGCAGTGGAATAAAAAGACAATATCAATGCACCTTGGAAGAGTGGTGGAGGTTACAGTGGAATAAAAAGACAATATCTATGACCCTTGGAAGAGTGGTGGAGGTCGCAGAGCAATAAAAAGACAATATTAATGCCCCTTGGAAGAGTGGTGGAGGTCCCAGTAAAATAAAAAGACAATATCAATGCCCCTTGGAAGAGTGGTGGAGGTTACAGTGGAATAAAAAGACAATACCAATGCCCCTTGGAAGAGCTGTGGAGTTCAGAGTGGTTTAACCAGACTGTTTTAATGCACCTTGGAAGAGATGTGGAGGTCACAGTAGCTTACCAAGACTGTTTTAATGCCTCTTGGAAGAGTGGTGGAGGTCGCAGTGGATTAAAAAGACAATATCAATGCCCCGTGGAAGACACGTGGAGGTCACAGTAGATTAACAAGACAGTTTTAATGCCACTTGGAAGAGTGGTGGAGGTCGGAGTGGAATAAAAAGACAATATCAATGCCCCTTGAAACAGTGGTGGAGGTTACAGTGAAATAAAAAGACAATATCAATGCGTCTTGAAAGAGCTATGGAGTTCAGTGTGGTTTAACCAGATGGATTTAATGCCCCTTGGAAGAGTGGTGGAGATCGCAGTGCATTAAAAAGACAATATCAATACCCCTTGGAAGAATGGTTCAGGTTACAGTGGAATAAAAAGACAAAATCAATGCCCCATGGAAGAGCTGTGGAGTTCAGAGTGGTTTAACCAGACGGTTTTAATGCACCTTGGAAGAGATGTGGAGGTCACAGTAGCTTAACAAGACTGTTTTAATGCCTCTTGGAAGAGTGGTGGAGGTCGCAGTGGATTAAAAAGACAATATCAATGCCCCTTAGAAGAGAGGTGGAGGTCACAGTGGAATAAAAAGACAATATCAATACACCTTGGATGAGTGGTGGGGGATACAGTGGAATAAAAAGACAATATCAATGCCCCGTGGAATAGACATGGACCTTACAGTAGATAAACAATATTTTTTTAATGCACCATGGGAGAGTGGTGGAAGTCGTAATGGAATATAAAGACAATATCAATACCCCTTGAAAGAGTGCTGTAGGTTACAGTGGAGTAAAAAGACAATATCAATGGCGCTTGGAAGAGTGGTGGAGGTTACAGTGGAATAAAAAGACAATATCAATGCCACTTGGAAGAGTCTTGAAGGTCCCAGTGGAATAAAAAGACAATATCAAAGCCCCTTGGAAGAGTGGTGGAGGTTGCAGCGGAATAAAAAGACAATATCAATGCCCCTTGGAAGAGTGGTGAAGGTCCCAGTGGAATAAAAAGACAATATCAATGCCCCTTGGAAGAGTGCTGGAAGTTACATTGGAATAAAAAGACAATATCAATGACCCTAGGAAGAGCTGTGGATTTCAGAGTGGTTTAAATTGATGATTTTAATGCCCCTTGGAAGAGACGTGGAGGTGACAGTAGCTTAACAAGACCGTTTTAATGCCCCTTGGAAGAGTGGTGGAGGTCGCAGTGGATTAAAAATAAAATATGAATGCCCCTTGGAAGAGTGGTGGAGGTCGCAGTGGAATAAAAAGACAATATCAATGCCCATTGGAAGAGTGGTGGAGGTTACAGTTGAATAAAAAGACAATATCAATGCCCCTTGGAACAGTGGTGGAGATAACAATTAAATAAAAAGACAATATCAATGCCCCGTGGAAGAGATGTGGAGGTCACAATAGCTTAACAAGACGGTTTTATTGCCCCTTGGAAGAGTGGTGGAGGTCGCAGTGGATTAAAAAGACAATATCAATGAGCCTTGGAAGAGTGGTGGAGGTCGCAGTGGAATAAAAAGACATTATCAATGCCCCTTGGAAGAGTTGTGGAGGTCGCAGTGGAATAAAAGGACAATATCAATGCCCCTTGGACGAGTTGTGAAGGTTACAGTGGAATAAAAAGACCATATCAATGCCCCTTGGAAGAGGTGTGGAGTTCACAGTGGTTTAACCACTTTTAAGGCACCGTGGAATAGACGTGGAGGTCACAGTAGCTAAACAAGACGTTTTTAATGTTTCTTGGAATCTTGGAATAGTGATGGAGGTCGCAGTAGATTAAAAAGACAAAATCAATGCCCCTTGGAAGAGTGGTGGAGGTTACAGTGGAATAAAAAGACAATATCAATGCCTCTTGCAAGAGCTGTGGAGTTCAGAGAGGTTTAAATTGATGGTTTTAATGCCCCTTGGAAGAGACGTGGAGGTCACAGTAGCTTAACAAGATGCTTTTAATGCCCCTTGGAAGAGTGGTGGAGGTTACATTCGAATAAAAAGACAATATCAATGCCTCTTGGAAGAGCTGTGGAGTACAGACTGGTTTAACCAGACGGTTTTAATGCCCCTTGGAAGAGACGTGGAGGTCACAGTAGCTTATCAAAACTGTTTTAAAGCCCCTTGGAAGAGTGTTGGAGGTCGCAGTGAATTAAAAAGACAATATTAATTCCCCTTAGAAGAGTGGTGGAGGTCGCAGTGGAATAAAAAGACAATATCAATTCCACTTGGAAGAGATGTGGAGGTCGCAGTGGAATAAAAAAACAATATCAATGCCTCATGGAAGAGACTTGGAGGTCACAGTAGCTTAACAAGATGGTTTTAATGCCCCTTGGAAGAGAGGTGGAGGTCGCAGTGGAATAAAAAGACAATATCAATGCCCCTTGGAAGAGTGATGGAGGTTACAGTGGAATAAAAAGACAATATCAATGACCCATGGAAGAGTGGTGGAGGTCGCACTAAAATAAAAAGACAATATCAATGCCCCTTTGAAGAGTGGTGTGGGTTACTGTGGAATAAAAAGACAATATCAATGCCCCTTGGAAGAGCTGTGGAGTTCACAGTGGTTTAACCAGAAGGTCTTAAGGCACCGTGGAATAGACGTGGAGGTCACAGTAGCTAAACAAAACGGTTTTAATGCTTCTTGGAAGAGAGATGGAGGTCGCAGTGGAATAAAAAGACAATATCAATGCACCTTGGAAGAGTGGTGGAGGTTACAGTGGAATAAAAAGACAATATCTATGACCCTTGGAAGAGTGGTGGAGGTCGCAGAGCAATAAAAAGACAATATTAATGCCCCTTGGAAGAGTGGTGGATGTCCCAGTAAAATAAAAAGACAATATCAATGCCCCTTGGAAGAGTGGTGGAGGTTACAGTGGAATAAAAAGACAATATCAATGCCTCTTGCAAGAGCTGTGGAGTTCAGAGTGGTTTAAATTTATGGTTTTAATGCCCCTTGGAAGAGACGTGGAGGTCACAGTAGCTTAGCAAGACGGTTTTAATGGCCCTTGGAAGAGTGGTGGAGGTCGCAGTGGATTAAAAAGACATTATCGATGCCCATTGGAAGAGTGGTGGAGGTTACAGCGGAATAAAAAGACAATATCAATGAACCTTGGAAGAGTATTGGAGGCTACGGTGGAATAAAAAGACAATATCAATGCCTCTTGGAAGAGAGGTGGAGGTCGCAGTGGAATAAAAAGACAATATCAATGACCCTTGGAAGAGTGTTGGAGGTCGCAGTGGAATAAAAAGACAATATCAATGCCCCTTGGAAGAGTGGTGGAGGTTACAGTGGAATAAAAAGACAATGTCAATGACACTTGTAAGAGTGGTGGATGTCGCAGTGGAATAAAAAGACAATATTAATGCCCCTTGGAATAGTGGTGGAGGTCGCAGTAAAATAAAAAGACAATATCAATGCCCCTTGGAAGAGTGGTGGAGGTTACAGTGGAATAAAAAGACAATATCAATGCCTCTTGAAAGAGCTGTGGAGTTCAGAGTGGTTTAAATTGACGGTTTTAATGCCCCTTGGAAGAGACGTGGAGGTCACAGTAGCTTAACAAGAAAATTTTAATGCCCCTTGGAAGAGTGGTGGAAGTCGCAGTGGAATGAAAAGACAATACCAATGCCCCTTGGAAGAGTGCTGGAGATTACAATGGAATAAAAAGACAATATCAATGCCTCTTGCAAGAGCTGTGGAGTTCAGAGTGGTTTAAATTGACTGCTTTAATGCCCCATGGAAGAGAAGTGGAGGTCACAGTAGCTTAATAAGACGGTTTTATTGCCACATGGAAAAGTGGTGGAGGTCGCAGTGGATTAAAAAGACAATATCAATGCACTTTGGAAGAGTGGTGGAGGTGGCAGTGGAATAAAAAGACAATATCAATGCCCCTTGGAAGAGTTTACAGTGGAATAAAAAGACAATTTCAATGCCCCGTGAAAGAGACGTGGATGTCACAGTAGCTTAACAAGACGGTTTTAATGTCCCTTGGAAGAGAGGTGAAAGTCGCAGTGGAATAAAAAGACAATATCAATGCCCCGTGGTAGAGTTTCATAGTTTATAAGGCCGAAAAAAGACAATCGTCCATCCAGTTCAGCCTATTTCTTGTGCACTGCAGCTATTCCACAGCGTTGATCCAGGGGAAGGCAACAAAAAAACATGCCGTATAGGCCAATTTACATCATTGAGGAAAAATTCACTTCCCGACACCAATTTGGCAGTCAGATTAAATCCCTGGATTAATTAACTAAGCATAAGATGTAATTTTATTGTTCTCAAGAAAGGCGTCCAGGCCTCTCTTGAACTCGTTAAGTGAGTTGGACATCACCACTTCCTCTCCCAGAGAGTTCCAGAGTCTCACGGCTCGGACCGTAAAGAATCCCCTTCTATGCTGGTGCAGGAACCTCCTTTCCTCCAGACGCATAGTGTGCCCCCTCGTCTTTGTCACCATCCTTGGTATAAACAGATCATGGGAGAGATCTCTGTACTGCCCCCTGATGTATTTATACATGTTTATGAGGTCTCCCCTAAGCCTTCTCTTTTCCAACGTAAATAGGCCTAATTTTGACAACCTCTCTGGGTATTCTAGTCCCTCCATTCCCTTTATTACCTTAGTCGCCCTCCTTTGTACCCTCTCTAGCTCCAATATGTCTTTCCTGAGCACCGGAGCCCAGAACTGTGCACAATATTCTAAGTGCGGACTTACCAGCGCTTTATACAGAGGAAGAACAATGTTCTCATCACATGCTCCTATTCCTCTTCTGATGCATGCCATGACTCTATTTGCCTTCGCAGCTGCTGCCTGACACTGGGCACTCCAATTTAATTTGCTATTAACCAAGACGCCCAGGTCCTTCTCCATGTCAGATTTCCCCAACGGTTTCCCATTTAATATGTATGGGTGACTGCTGTTTTTCTTTCCCATGTGCATGACCTTACATTTATCGGCATTGAACGCCATTTGCCATTTTTTGGCCCAACTCCCCAATTTATCTAAATCCTCCTGTAGCTGTGCCCTATCCTCATCTGTATTAACTACTTTACAAAGTTTAGTATCATCTGCAAATATGTGGTGGAGGTTACAGTGGAATTAAAAGACAATTTCAATACCCCGTGAAAGAGACGTGGATGTCACCGTAGCTTAACAAGACGGTTTTAATGTCCCTTGGAAGAGAAGTGAAAGTCGCAGTGGAATAAAAAGACAATATCAAAGCCCCTTGCAAGAGCTGTGGAGTTGAGAGTGGTTTAAATTGACGGTTTTAATGCCCTTTGGAACAGACGTTGAGGTCACAGTAGATTAACAAGACTGTTTTAATGCCCCTTGGAAAAGTGGTGGAGGTCGAAGTGGATTAAAAATACAATGTCAATGCTCCTTGAAGGAGTGGTTGAAGTCTCCGTGGAATAAAAAGACAATATCAATGCCCCTTATCAGATTGGATAACCATACGGTTTTAATGCCCCTTGGAAGAGACGTCGAGGTCACAGTAGCTTAACAAGAAGGTTTTAATGCCACATGGAAGAGTGGTGGAGGATGCAGTGGACTAAAAAGACAATATCAATGCCCCGTGAAAGAGACGTGGAGGTCACAGGAGCTTAACAGGATGGTTTTAATGCCCTTTGGAAGAGTGGTGGAAGTCGCAGTGGATTAAAAAGACAATATCAATGCCCTTTGGAAGAGTGGTGGAGGTGGCAGTGGAATAAAAATACAATATCAATGCCCCTTGGTAGAGTGGTGGAGGTTACAGTGGAATTTAAAGTCAATATCAATGCGCCGTGAAAGAGATGCGGAGGTCACTGTAGCTTAACAAGAAAGTTTTAATGCCCTTTGGAAGAAAGGTGGAGGTCGCAGTGGAATAAAAAGACAATGTCAATGCCCCTTGGAAGAGTGGTGGAGGTTAGAGTGGAATAAAAAGACAATACCAATGCCCCTTGGAAGAGCTGTGGAGTTCAGAGTGGTTTAACCAGACGGTTTTAATGCCCATTGGAAGTGACGTGGAGGTCACAGTAGCTTAAAATGATGTTTTTAATGCCCCTTGGAATAGTGGTGGAGGTCGCAATGGATTAAAAACACAATATCAATGCCCATAATATGAGTGGTGGAGGTGGCAGTGGAATAAAAAGACAATATCAATGCCACTTGGAAGAATGATGAAGGTCGCAGTGGAATAAAAAGACAATGTCGATGCCCCTTGGAATAGTGGTGGAGTTTGGAGTGGAATAAAAAGACAATACTAATGCCCCTTGGAAGAGCTGTGGAGTTCAGAGTGGTTTAACCAGATGGTTTTATTGCCCCTTGGAAGAGACGTGGAGGTCACAGTAGATTAACAAGACGGTTTTAATGCCCCTTGGAAAAGTGGTGGAGGTCACAGTGGATTAAAAAGACAATATCAATGCCCCGTGGAAGACACGTGGAGGTCACATTAGATTAACAATACAATTTTAATGCCACTTGGAAGAGTGGTGGAGGTCGCAGTGGAATAAAAAGACAATATCAATGCCCCTTGAAAGAGTGGTGGAGGTTACAGTGAAATAAAAAGACAATTTCAATGCCTCTTGAAATAGCTATGGAGTTCAGAGTGGTTTAACCAGGTGGTTTTAATGCCTCTTGGAAGAGTGGTGGAGGTCGCAGTGGATTAAAAAGACAATATCAATGCCCCTTAGAAGAGAGGTGGAGGTCGCAGTGGAATGAAAAGACAATATCAATACCCCTTAGATGAGTGGTGGGGGATGCAGTGGAATAAAAAGACAATATCAATGCCCCGTGGAATAGACATGGACCTTACAGTAGCTAAACAAGATGTTTTTAATGCACCTTGGGAGAGTGGTGGAAGTCGTAATGGAATAAAAAGACAATATCAATACCCCTTGAAAGAGTGCTGTAGGTTACAGTGGAGTAA
Source organism: Phyllobates terribilis (assembly GCF_046119375.1). Lineage (NCBI taxonomy): Eukaryota > Metazoa > Chordata > Amphibia > Anura > Dendrobatidae > Phyllobates > Phyllobates terribilis. The sequence continues at coordinate 3,996,420 of NW_027362788.1, read as the reverse complement.
AAAGACAATATCAGTGCCGCTTGGAAGAGTGGTGGAGGTTGCAGTGGAATAAAAAGACAATATCAATGCCCCTTGAAAGAGAGGTGGAAGTTGCAGTGGTATAAAAAGACTATATCAATGCCCCTTGGAAGAGTGCTGGAGGTTACATTGGAATAAAAAGACAATATCAATGCCCCTTGCAAGAGCTGTGGAGTTCAGAGTGGTTTAAATTGACGATTTTAATGCCCCTTGGAAGAGACGTGGAGGTGACAGTAGCTTAACAAGACCGTTTTAATGCCCCTTGGAAGAGTGGTGGAGGTCGCAGTGGATTAAAAAGACAATATCAATGCCCCGTGGAAGACACGTGGAGGTCACAGTAGATTAACAAGACAGTTTTAATGCCACTTGGAAGAGTGGTGGAGGTCGGAGTGGAATAAAAAGACAATATCAATGCCCCTTGAAACAGTGGTGGAGGTTACAGTGAAATAAAAAGACAATATCAATGCGTCTTGAAAGAGCTATGGAGTTCAGTGTGGTTTAACCAGATGGATTTAATGCCTCTTGGAAGAGTGGTGGAGATCGCAGTGCATTAAAAAGACAATATCAATACCCCTTGGAAGAATGGTTCAGGTTACAGTGGAATAAAAAGACAAAATCAATGCCCCATGGAAGAGCTGTGGAGTTCAGAGTGGTTTAACCAGACGGTTTTAATGCACCTTGGAAGAGATGTGGAGGTCACAGTAGCTTAACAAGACTGTTTTAATGCCTCTTGGAAGAGTGGTGGAGGTCGCAGTGGATTAAAAAGACAATATCAATGCCCCTTAGAAGAGAGGTGGAGGTCACAGTGGAATAAAAAGACAATATCAATACACCTTGGATGAGTGGTGGGGGATACAGTGGAAAAAAAGACAATATCAATGCCCCGTGGAATAGACATGGACCTTACAGTAGATAAACAATATTTTTTTAATGCACCATGGGAGAGTGGTGGAAGTCGTAATGGAATATAAAGACAATATCAATACCCCTTGAAAGAGTGCTGTAGGTTACAGTGGAGTAAAAAGACAATATCAATGGCGCTTGGAAGAGTGGTGGAGGTTACAGTGGAATAAAAAGACAATATCAATGCCACTTGGAAGAGTGGTGAAGGTCCCAGTGGAATAAAAAGACAATATCAAAGCCCCTTGGAAGAGTGGTGGAGGTTGCAGCGGAATAAAAAGACAATATCAATGCCCCTTGGAAGAGTGGTGAAGGTCCCAGTGGAATAAAAAGACAATATCAATGCCCCTTGGAAGAGTGCTGGAAGTTACATTGGAATAAAAAGACAATATCAATGACCCTAGGAAGAGCTGTGGATTTCAGAGTGGTTTAAATTGATGATTTTAATGCCCCTTGGAAGAGACGTGGAGGTGACAGTAGCTTAACAAGACCGTTTTAATGCCCCTTGGAAGAGTGGTGGAGGTCGCAGTGGATTAAAAAGAAAATATGAATGCCCCTTGGAAGAGTGGTGGAGGTCGCAGTGGAATAAAAAGACAATATCAATGCCCATTGGAAGAGTGGTGGAGGTTACAGTTGAATAAAAAGACAATATCAATGCCCCTTGGAACAGTGGTGGAGATAACAATTAAATAAAAAGACAATATCAATGCCCCGTGGAAGAGATGTGGAGGTCACAATAGCTTAACAAGACGGTTTTATTGCCCCTTGGAAGAGTGGTGGAGGTCGCAGTGGATTAAAAAGACAATATCAATGAGCCTTGGAAGAGTGGTGGAGGTCGCAGTGGAATAAAAAGACATTATCAATGCCCCTTGGAAGAGTTGTGGAGGTCGCAGTGGAATAAAAGGACAATATCAATGCCCCTTGGACGAGTTGTGAAGGTTACAGTGGAATAAAAAGACCATATCAATGCCCCTTGGAAGAGGTGTGGAGTTCACAGTGGTTTAACCACTTTTAAGGCACCGTGGAATAGACGTGGAGGTCACAGTAGCTAAACAAGACGTTTTTAATGTTTCATGGAATCTTGGAATAGTGATGGAGGTCGCAGTAGATTAAAAAGACAAAATCAATGCCCCTTGGAAGAGTGGTGGAGGTTACAGTGGAATAAAAAGACAATATCAATGCCTCTTGCAAGAGCTGTGGAGTTCAGAGAGGTTTAAATTGATGGTTTTAATGCCCCTTGGAAGAAACGTGGAGGTCACAGTAGCTTAACAAGATGGTTTTAATGCCCCTTGGAAGAGTGGTGGAGGTTACATTCGAATAAAAAGACAATATCAATGCCTCTTGGAAGAGCTGTGGAGTACAGACTGGTTTAACCAGACGGTTTTAATGCCCCTTGGAAGAGACGTGGAGGTCACAGTAGCTTATCAAAACTGTTTTAAAGCCCCTTGGAAGAGTGTTGGAGGTCGCAGTGAATTAAAAAGACAATATTAATTCCCCTTAGAAGAGTGGTGGAGGTCGCAGTGGAATAAAAAGACAATATCAATTCCACTTGGAAGAGATGTGGAGGTCGCAGTGGAATAAAAAAACAATATCAATGCCTCATGGAAGAGACTTGGAGGTCACAGTAGCTTAACAAGATGGTTTTAATGCCCCTTGGAAGAGAGGTGGAGGTCGCAGTGGAATAAAAAGACAATATCAATGCCCCTTGGAAGAGTGATGGAGGTTACAGTGGAATAAAAAGACAATATCAATGACCCATGGAAGAGTGGTGGAGGTCGCACTAAAATAAAAAGACAATATCAATGCCCCTTTGAAGAGTAGTGTGGGTTACTGTGGAATAAAAAGACAATATCAATTCCCCTTGGAAGAGCTGTGGAGTTCACAGTGGTTTAACCAGAAGGTCTTAAGGCACCGTGGAATAGACCTGGAGGTCACAGTAGCTAAACAAAACGGTTTTAATGCTTCTTGGAAGAGAGATGGAGGTCGCAGTGGAATAAAAAGACAATATCAATGCACCTTGGAAGAGTGGTGGAGGTTACAGTGGAATAAAAAGACAATATCTATGACCCTTGGAAGAGTGGTGGAGGTCGCAGAGCAATAAAAAGACAATATTAATGCCCCTTGGAAGAGTGGTGGATGTCCCAGTAAAATAAAAAGACAATATCAATGCCCCTTGGAAGAGTGGTGGAGGTTACAGTGGAATAAAAAGACAATATCAATGCCTCTTGCAAGAGCTGTGGAGTTCAGAGTGGTTTAAATTTATGGTTTTAATGCCCCTTGGAAGAGACGTGGAGGTCACAGTAGCTTAGCAAGACGGTTTTAATGGCCCTTGGAAGAGTGGTGGAGGTCGCAGTGGATTAAAAAGACATTATCAATGCCCATTGGAAGAGTGGTGGAGGTTACAGCGGAATAAAAAGACAATATCAATGAACCTTGGAAGAGTATTGGAGGCTACGGTGGAATAAAAAGACAATATCAATGCCTCTTGGAAGAGAGGTGGAGGTCGCAGTGGAATAAAAAGACAATATCAATGACCCTTGGAAGAGTGTTGGAGGTCGCAGTGGAATAAAAAGACAATATCAATGCCCCTTGGAAGAGTGGTGGAGGTTACAGTGGAATAAAAAGACAATGTCAATGACACTTGTAAGAGTGGTGGATGTCGCAGTGGAATAAAAAGACAATATTAATGCCCCTTGGAATAGTGGTGGAGGTCGCAGTAAAATAAAAAGACAATATCAATGCCCCTTGGAAGAGTGGTGGAGGTTACAGTGGAATAAAAAGACAATATCAATGCCTCTTGAAAGAGCTGTGGAGTTCAGAGTGGTTTAAATTGACGGTTTTAATGCCCCTTGGAAGAGACGTGGAGGTCACAGTAGCTTAACAAGAAAATTTTAATGCCCCTTGGAAGAGTGGTGGAAGTCGCAGTGGAATGAAAAGACAATACCAATGCCCCTTGGAAGAGTGCTGGAGATTACAATGGAATAAAAAGACAATATCAATGCCTCTTGCAAGAGCTGTGGAGTTCAGAGTGGTTTAAATTGACTGCTTTAATGCCCCATGGAAGAGAAGTGGAGGTCACAGTAGCTTAATAAGACGGTTTTATTGCCACATGGAAAAGTGGTGGAGGTCGCAGTGGATTAAAAAGACAATATCAATGCACTTTGGAAGAGTGGTGGAGGTGGCAGTGGAATAAAAAGACAATATCAATGCCCCTTGGAAGAGTTTACAGTGGAATAAAAAGACAATTTCAATGCCCCGTGAAAGAGACGTGGATGTCACAGTAGCTTAACAAGACGGTTTTAATGTCCCTTGGAAGAGAGGTGAAAGTCGCAGTGGAATAAAAAGACAATATCAATGCCCCGTGGTAGAGTTTCATAGTTTATAAGGCCGAAAAAAGACAATCGTCCATCCAGTTCAGCCTATTTCTTGTGCACTGCAGCTATTCCACAGCGTTGATCCAGGGGAAGGCAACAAAAAAACATGCCGTATAGGCCAATTTACATCATTGAGGAAAAATTCACTTCCCGACACCAATTTGGCAGTCAGATTAAATCCCTGGATTAATTAACTAAGCATAAGATGTAATTTTATTGTTCTCAAGAAAGGCGTCCAGGCCTCTCTTGAACTCGTTAAGTGAGTTGGACATCACCACTTCCTCTCCCAGAGAGTTCCAGAGTCTCACGGCTCGGACCGTAAAGAATCCCCTTCTATGCTGGTGCAGGAACCTCCTTTCCTCCAGACGCATAGTGTGCCCCCTCGTCTTTGTCACCATCCTTGGTATAAACAGATCATGGGAGAGATCTCTGTACTGCCCCCTGATGTATTTATACATGTTTATGAGGTCTCCCCTAAGCCTTCTCTTTTCCAACGTAAATAGGCCTAATTTTGACAACCTCTCTGGGTATTCTAGTCCCTCCATTCCCTTTATTACCTTAGTCGCCCTCCTTTGTACCCTCTCTAGCTCCAATATGTCTTTCCTGAGCACCGGAGCCCAGAACTGTGCACAATATTCTAAGTGCGGACTTACCAGCGCTTTATACAGAGGAAGAACAATGTTCTCATCACATGCTCCTATTCCTCTTCTGATGCATGCCATGACTCTATTTGCCTTCGCAGCTGCTGCCTGACACTGGGCACTCCAATTTAATTTGCTATTAACCAAGACGCCCAGGTCCTTCTCCATGTCAGATTTCCCCAACGGTTTCCCATTTAATATGTATGGGTGACTGCTGTTTTTCTTTCCCATGTGCATGACCTTACATTTATCGGCATTGAACGCCATTTGCCATTTTTTGGCCCAACTCCCCAATTTATCTAAATCCTCCTGTAGCTGTGCCCTATCCTCATCTGTATTAACTACTTTACAAAGTTTAGTATCATCTGCAAATATGTGGTGGAGGTTACAGTGGAATTAAAAGACAATTTCAATACCCCGTGAAAGAGACGTGGATGTCACCGTAGCTTAACAAAACGGTTTTAATGTCCCTTGGAAGAGAAGTGAAAGTCGCAGTGGAATAAAAAGACAATATCAAAGCCCCTTGCAAGAGCTGTGGAGTTGAGAGTGGTTTAAATTGACGGTTTTAATGCCCTTTGGAACAGACGTTGAGGTCACAGTAGATTAACAAGACTGTTTTAATGCCCCTTGGAAAAGTGGTGGAGGTCGAAGTGGATTAAAAATACAATGTCAATGCTCCTTGAAGGAGTGGTTGAAGTCTCCGTGGAATAAAAAGACAATATCAATGCCCCTTATCAGATTGGATAACCATACGGTTTTAATGCCCCTTGGAAGAGACGTCGAGGTCACAGTAGCTTAACAAGACGGTTTTAATGCCACATGGAAGAGTGGTGGAGGATGCAGTGGACTAAAAAGACAATATCAATGCCCCGTGAAAGAGACGTGGAGGTCACAGGAGCTTAACAGGATGGTTTTAATGCCCTTTGGAAGAGTGGTGGAAGTCGCAGTGGATTAAAAAGACAATATCAATGCCCTTTGGAAGAGTGGTGGAGGTGGCAGTGGAATAAAAATACAATATCAATGCCCCTTGGTAGAGTGGTGGAGGTTACAGTGGAATTTAAAGTCAATATCAATGCGCCGTGAAAGAGATGCGGAGGTCACTGTAGCTTAACAAGAAAGTTTTAATGCCCTTTGGAAGAAAGGTGGAGGTCGCAGTGGAATAAAAAGACAATGTCAATGCCCCTTGGAAGAGTGGTGGAGGTTAGAGTGGAATAAAAAGACAATACCAATGCCCCTTGGAAGAGCTGTGGAGTTCAGAGTGGTTTAACCAGACGGTTTTAATGCCCATTGGAAGTGACGTGGAGGTCACAGTAGCTTAAAATGATGTTTTTAATGCCCCTTGGAATAGTGGTGGAGGTCGCAATGGATTAAAAACACAATATCAATGCCCATAATATGAGTGGTGGAGGTGGCAGTGGAATAAAAAGACAATATCAATGCCACTTGGAAGAATGATGAAGGTCGCAGTGGAATAAAAAGACAATGTCGATGCCCCTTGGAATAGTGGTGGAGTTTGGAGTGGAATAAAAAGACAATACTAATGCCCCTTGGAAGAGCTGTGGAGTTCAGAGTGGTTTAACCAGATGGTTTTATTGCCCCTTGGAAGAGACGTGGAGGTCACAGTAGATTAACAAGACGGTTTTAATGACCCTTGGAAAAGTGGTGGAGGTCACAGTGGATTAAAAAGACAATATCAATGCCCCGTGGAAGACACGTGGAGGTCACATTAGATTAACAATACAATTTTAATGCCACTTGGAAGAGTGGTGGAGGTCGCAGTGGAATAAAAAGACAATATCAATGCCCCTTGAAAGAGTGGTGGAGGTTACAGTGAAATAAAAAGACAATTTCAATGCCTCTTGAAATAGCTATGGAGTTCAGAGTGGTTTAACCAGGTGGTTTTAATGCCTCTTGGAAGAGTGGTGGAGGTCGCAGTGGATTAAAAAGACAATATCAATGCCCCTTAGAAGAGAGGTGGAGGTCGCAGTGGAATGAAAAGACAATATCAATACCCCTTGGATGAGTGGTGGGGGATGCAGTGGAATAAAAAGACAATATCAATGCCCCGTGGAATAGACATGGACCTTACAGTAGCTAAACAAGATGTTTTTAATGCACCTTGGGAGAGTGGTGGAAGTCGTAATGGAATAAAAAGACAATATCAATACCCCTTGAAAGAGTGCTGTAGGTTACAGTGGAGTAAAAAGACAATATCAGTGCCGCTTGGAAGAGTGGTGGAGGTTGCAGTGGAATAAAAAGACAATATCAATGCCCCTTGAAAGAGAGGTGGAAGTTGCAGTGGTATAAAAAGACTATATCAATGCCCCTTGGAAGAGTGCTGGAGGTTACATTGGAATAAAAAGACAATATCAATGCCCCTTGCAAGAGCTGTGGAGTTCAGAGTGGTTTAAATTGACGATTTTAATGCCCCTTGGAAGAGACGTGGAGGTGACAGTAGCTTAACAAGACCGTTTTAATGCCCCTTGGAAGAGTGGTGGAGGTCGCAGTGGATTAAAAAGACAATATGAATGCCCCTTGGAAGAGTGGTGGAGGTCGCAGTGGAATAAAAAGACAATATCAATGCCCCTTGGAAGAGTGGTGGAGGTTACAGTTGAATAAAAAGACAATATCAATGCCCCTTGGAACAGTGGTGGAGGTAACAGTTAAATAAAAAGACAATATCAATGCCCCTTGGAAGAGATGTGGAGGTCACAATAGCTTAACAAGACGGTTTTATTGCCCCTTGGAAGAGTGTTGGAGGTCACAGTGGATTAAAAAGACAATATCAATGAGCCTTGGAAGAGTGGTGGAGGTCGCAGTGGAATAAAAAGACATTATCAATGCCCCTTGGAAGAGTGGTGGAGGTCGCAGTGGAATAAAAGGACAATATCAATGCCCCTTGGACGAGTTGTGGAGGTTACAGTGGAATAAAAAGACAATATCAATGCCCCTTGGAAGAGCTGTGGAGTTCACAGTGGTTTAACCAGAAGGTTTTAAGGCACCGTGGAATAGACGTGGAGGTCACAGTAGCTAAACAAGACGGGTTTAATGCTTCTTGGAATAGTGATGGAGGTCGCAGTGGATTAAAAAGACAAAATCAATGCCCCTTGGAAGAGTGGTGGAGGTTACAGTGGAATAAAAAGACAATATCAATGCCTCTTGCAAGAGCTGTGGAGTTCAGAGTGGTTTAAATTGACGGTTTTAATGCCCCTTGGAAGAGACGTGGAGGTCACAGTAGCTTAACAAGATGGTTTTAATGCCCCTTGGAAGAGTGGTGGAGGTTACATTCGAATAAAAAGACAACAATAATGCCTCTTGGAAGAGCTGTAGAGTACAGAGTGGTTTAACCAGACGGTTTTAATGCCCCTTGGAAGAGACACGGAGGTCACAGTAGCTTATCAAAACTGTTTTAATGCCCCTTGGAAGAGGGTTGGAGGTCGCAGTGGATTAAAAAGACAATATCAATGCCCCTTAGAAGAGTGGTGGAGGTCGCAGTGGAATAAAAAGACAATATCAATTCCACTTGGAAGAGATGTGGAGGTTGCAGTGGAATAAAAGAACAATATCAATGTCTCGTGGAAGAGACTTGGAGGTCACAGTAGCTTAACAAGACGGTTTTAATGCCCCTTGGAAGAGTTGTTGAGGTCGCAGAGCAATGAAAAGACAATATCAATGCCCCTTGGAAGAGTGGTGGAGGTCCCAGTAAAATAAAAAGACAATATCAATGCCCCTTGGAAGGGTGGTGAAGGTTACAGTGGAATAAAAAGACAATATCAATGCCTCTTGCAAGAGCTGTGGAGTTCAGAGTGGTTTAAATTTACGGTTTTAATGCCCCTTGGAAGAGACGTGGAGGTCACAGTAGCTTAACAAGACGGTTTTAATGGCCCTTGGAAGAGTGGTGGAGGTCGCATTGGATTAAAAAGACATTATCGATGCCCCTGGGAAGAGTGGTGGAGGTTACAGTGGAATAAAAAGACAATATCAATGCACTTGGAAGAGTATTGGAGGTTACGGTGGAATAAATAGACAATATCAATGCCTCTTGGAAGAGAGGTGGAGGTCGCAGTGGAATAAAAAGACAATATCAATGACCCTTGGAAGAGTGGTGGAGGTCGCAGTGGAAAAAAAAGACAATATCAATGCCCCTTGGAAGAGTGATGGAGGTTACAGTGGAACAAAAAGACAATATCAATGACCCTTGGAAGAGTGGTGGAGGTCGCAGTGGAATAAAAAGGCAATATTAATGCCCCTTGGAATAGTGGTGGAGGTCGCAGTAAAATAAAAAGACAATATCAATGCCCCTTGGAAGAGTGGTGGAGGTTACAGTGGAATAAAAAGACAATATCAATGCTCTTTGGAAGAGCTGTGGAGTTCACAGTGGTTTAACCAGAAGGTTTTAAGGCACCGTGGAATAGACGTGGAGCTCACAGTAGCTAAACAAGACAGTTTTAATGCTTCTTGGAAGAGTGATGGAGGTCGCAGTGGATTAAAAAGACAAAATCAATGCCCCTTGGAAAAGTGGTGGAGGTTACAGTGGAATAAAAAGACAATATCAATGCCTCTTGAAAGAGCTGTGGAGTTCAGAGTGGTTTAAATTGACGGTTTTAATGCCCCTTGGAAGAGACGTGGACGTCACAGTAGCTTAACAAGACGGGTTTAATGCCCCTTGGAAGAGTGGTGGAAGTCGCAGTGGAATGAAAAGACAATATCAATGCCCCTTGGAAGAGTGCTGGAGATTACAATGGAATAAAAAGACAATATCAATGCCTCTTGCAAGAGCTGTGGAGTTCAGAGTGGTTTAAATTGACGGCTTTAATGCCCCATGGAAGAGAAGTGGAGGTCACAGTAACTTAATAAGACAGTTTTATTGCCACATGGAAAAGTGGTGGAGGTCGCAGTGGATTTAAAAAGACAATATCTATGCCCTTTGGAAGAGTGGTGGAGGTGGCAGTGGAATAAAAAGACAATATCAATGCCCCTTGGAAGAGTGGTGGAGTTTACAGTGGAATAAAAAGACAATTTCAATGCCCCGTGACAGAGATGTGGATGTCACAGTAGCTTAACAAGATGGTTTTAATGTCCCTTGGAAGAGAGGTGAAAGTCGCAGTGGAATAAAAAGAAAATATCAATGCCCCTTGGAATAGTGGTGGAGCTTACAGTGGAATTAAAAACAATATCAAAGCCCTCTGCAAGATCTGTGGAGTGGAGAGGGGTTTAAATTGACGGTTTTAATGCCACTTGGAACAGATGTGGAGGTCACAGTAGATTAACAAGACTGTTCTAATGCCCCTTGGAAGAGTGGTGGAGATCGAAGTGGATTAAAAAGACAATGTCAATGCTCCTTGAAGGAGTGGTTTAAGTCTCCGTGGAATAAAAAGACAATATCAATGCCCCTTGGAAGAGTGTTGGAGGTTCCAGTGGAATAAAAAGACAATATCAATGCCCTGTGGAAGAGACATGGAGGTCACAGTAGCATAACAAGACGGTTTTAATGCCGCTTGGAAGAGTAGTGGAGGTCGTAGTGGAATAAAAAGACAATATCAATGCCCCTTGGAAGAGTGGTGGAGGTTACAGTGGAATAAAAAGACAATTTCAATACCCCGTGAAAGAGACGTGGATGTCACCGTAGCTTAACAAGACGGTTTTAATGTCCCTTGGAAGAGAAGTGAAAATACAATGTCAATGCTCCTTGAAGGAGTGGTTGAAGTCTCCGTGGAATAAAAAGACAATATCAATGCCCCTTATCAGATTGGATAAGCATACGGTTTTAATGCCCCTTGGAAGAGACGTCGAGGTCACAGTAGCTTAACAAGACGGTTTTAATGACACATGGAAGACTGGTGGAGGATGCAGTGGACTAAAAAGACAATATCAATGCCCCGTGAAAGAGACTTGGAGGTCACAGTAGCTTAACAGGATGGTTTTAATGCCCTTTGGAAGAGTGGTGGAAGTCGCAGTGGATTAAAAAGACAATATCAATGCCCTTTGGAAGAGTGGTGGAGGTGGCAGTGGAATAAAAATACAATATCAATGCCCCTTGGTAGAGTGGTGGAGGTTACAGTGGAATTTAAAGTCAATATCAATGCGCCGTGAAAGAGATGCGTAGGTCAATGTAGCTTAACAAGAAAGTTTTAATGCCCTTTGGAAGAAAGGTGGAGGTCGCAGTGGAATAAAAAGACAATGTCAATGCCCCTTGGAAGAGTGGTGGAGGTTAGAGTGGCATAAAAAGACAATACCAATGCCCCTTGGAAGAGCTGTGGAGTTCAGAGTGGTTTAACCAGACGGTTTTAATGCCCATTGGAAGTGACGTGGAGGTCACAGTAGCTTAAAATGATGTTTTTAATGCCCCTTGGAATAGTGGTGGAGTTCGAAATGGATTAAAAACACAATATCAATGCCCATAATATGAGTGGTGGAGGTGGCAGTGGAATAAAAAGACAATATCAATGCCACTTGGAAGAATGATGAAGGTCGCAGTGGAATAAAAAGACAATGTCGATGCCCCTTGGAATAGTGGTGGAGTTTGGAGTGGAATAAAAAGACAATACTAATGCCCCTTGGAAGAGCTGTGGAGTTCAGAGTGGTTTAACCAGATGGTTTTATTGCCCCTTGGAAGAGACGTGGAGGTCACAGTAGATTAACAAGACGGTTTTAATGCCCCTTGGAAAAGTGGTGGAGGTCACAGTGGATTAAAAAGACAATATCAATGCCCCGTGGAAGACACGTGGAGGTCACATTAGATTAACAATACAATTTTAATGCCACTTGGAAGAGTGGTGGAGGTCGCCGTGGAATAAAAAGACAATATCAATGCCCCTTGAAAGAGTGGTGGAGGTTACAGTGAAATAAAAAGACAATTTCAATGCCTCTTGAAATAGCTATGGAGTTCAGAGTGGTTTAACCAGGTGGTTTTAATGCCTCTTGGAAGAGTGATGGAGGTCGCAGTGCATTAAAAAGACAATATCAATACCCCTTGGAAGAATGGTTCAGGTTACAGTGGAATAAAAAGACAAAATCAATGCCCCTTGGAAGAGCTGTGGAGTTCAGAGTCGTTTAACCAGACGGTTTTAATGCACCCTGGAAGAGATGTGGAGGTCACAGTAGCTTAACAAGACTGTTTTAATGCCTCTTGGAAGAGTGGTGGAGGTCGCAGTGGATTAAAAAGACAATATCAATGCCCCTTAGAAGAGAGGTGGAGGTCGCAGTGGAATGAAAAGACAATATCAATACCCCTTGGATGAGTGGTGGGGGATGCAGTGGAATAAAAAGACAATATCAATGCCCCGTGGAATAGACATGGACCTTACAGTAGCTAAACAAGATGTTTTTAATGCACCTTGGGAGAGTGGTGGAAGTCGTAATAGAATAAAAAGACAATATCAATACCCCTTGAAAGAGTGCTGTAGGTTACAGTGGAGTAAAAAGACAATATCAGTGCCGCTTGGAAGAGTGGTGGAGGTTACAGTGGAATAAAAAGACAATATCAATGCCACTTGGAAGAGTGGTGAAGGTCCCAGTGGAATAAAAAGACAATATCAATGCCCCTTGGAAGAGTGGTGGAGGTTGCAGTGGAATAAAAAGACAATATCAATGCCCCTTGAAAGAGAGGTGGAAGTTGCAGTGGTATAAAAAGACTATATCAATGCCCCTTGGAAGAGTGCTGGAGGTTACATTGGAATAAAAAGACAATATCAATGCCCCTTGCAAGAGCTGTGGAGTTCAGAGTGGTTTAAATTGACGATTTTAATGCCCCTTGGAAGAGACGTGGAGGTGACAGTAGCTTAACAAGACCGTTTTAATGCCCCTTGGAAGAGTGGTGGAGGTCGCAGTGGATTAAAAAGACAATATGAATGCCCCTTGGAAGAGTGGTGGAGGTCGCAGTGGAATAAAAAGACAATATCAATGCCCCTTGGAAGAGTGGTGGAGGTTACAGTTGAATAAAAAGACAATATCAATGCCCCTTGGAACAGTGGTGGAGGTAACAGTTAAATAAAAAGACAATATCAATGCCCCTTGGAAGAGATGTGGAGGTCACAATAGCTTAACAAGACGGTTTTATTGCCCCTTGGAAGAGTGGTGGAGGTCACAGTGGATTAAAAAGACAATATCAATGAGCCTTGGAAGAGTGGTGGAGGTCGCAGTGGAATAAAAAGACATTATCAATGCTCCTTGGAAGAGTGGTGGAGGTCGCAGTGGAATAAAAGGACAATATCAATGCCCCTTGGACGAGTTGTGGAGGTTACAGTGGAATAAAAAGACAATATCAATGCCCCTTGGAAGAGCTGTGGAGTTCACAGTGGTTTAACCAGAAGGTTTTAAGGCACCGTGGAATAGACGTGGAGGTCACAGTAGCTAAACAAGACGGGTTTAATGCTTCTTGGAATAGTGATGGAGGTCGCAGTGGATTAAAAAGACAAAATCAATGCCCCTTGGAAGAGTGGTGGAGGTTACAGTGGAATAAAAAGACAATATCAATGCCTCTTGCAAGAGCTGTGGAGTTCAGAGTGGTTTAAATTGACGGTTTTAATGCCCCTTGGAAGAGACGTGGAGGTCACAGTAGCTTAACAAGATGGTTTTAATGCCCCTTGGAAGAGTGGTGGAGGTTACATTCGAATAAAAAGACAACAATAATGCCTCTTGGAAGAGCTGTAGAGTACAGAGTGGTTTAACCAGACGGTTTTAATGCCCCTTGGAAGAGACATGGAGGTCACAGTAGCTTATCAAAACTGTTTTAATGCCCCTTGGAAGAGGGTTGGAGGTCGCAGTGGATTAAAAAGACAATATCAATGCCCCTTAGAAGAGTGGTGGAGGTCGCAGTGGAATAAAAAGACAATATCAATTCCACTTGGAAGAGATGTGGAGGTCGCAGTGGAATAAAAGAACAATATCAATGCCTCGTGGAAGAGACTTGGAGGTCACAGTAGCTTAACAAGACGGTTTTAATGCCCCTTGGAAGAGTGGTTGAGGTCGCAGAGCAATGAAAAGACAATATCAATGCCCCTTGGAAGAGTGGTGGAGGTCCCAGTAAAATAAAAAGACAATATCAATGCCCCTTGGATGGGTGGTGAAGGTTACAGTGGAATAAAAAGACAATATCAATGCCTCTTGCAAGAGCTGTGGAGTTCAGAGTGGTTTAAATTTACGGTTTTAATGCCCCTTGGAAGAGACGTGGAGGTCACAGTAGCTTAACAAGACGGTTTTAATGGCCCTTGGAAGAGTGGTGGAGGTCGCATTGGATTAAAAAGACATTATCGATGCCCCTTGGAAGAGTGGTGGAGGTTACAGTGGAATAAAAAGACAATATCAATGACACTTGGAAGAGTATTGGAGGTTACGGTGGAATAAATAGACAATATCAATGCCTCTTGGAAGAGAGGTGGAGGTCGCAGTGGAATAAAAAGACAATATCAATGACCCTTGGAAGAGTGGTGGAGGTCGCAGTGGAAAAAAAAGACAATATCAATGCCCCTTGGAAGAGTGATGGAGGTTACAGTGGAACAAAAAGACAATATCAATGACCCTTGGAAGAGTGGTGGAGGTCGCAGTGGAATAAAAAGGCAATATTAATGCCCCTTGGAATAGTGGTGGAGGTCGCAGTAAAATAAAAAGACAATATCAATGCCCCTTGGAAGAGTGGTGGAGGTTACAGTGGAATAAAAAGACAATATCAATGCTCTTTGGAAGAGCTGTGGAGTTCACAGTGGTTTAACCAGAAGGTTTTAAGGCACCGTGGAATAGACTTGGAGCTCACAGTAGCTAAACAAGACAGTTTTAATGCTTCTTGGAAGAGTGATGGAGGTCGCAGTGGATTAAAAAGACAAAATCAATGCCCCTTGGAAAAGTGGTGGAGGTTACAGTGGAATAAAAAGACAATATCAATGCCTCTTGAAAGAGCTGTGGAGTTCAGAGTGGTTTAAATTGACGGTTTTAATGCCCCTTGGAAGAGACGTGGACGTCACAGTAGCTTAACAAGACGGGTTTAATGCCCCTTGGAAGAGTGGTGGAAGTCGCAGTGGAATGAAAAGACAATATCAATGCCCCTTGGAAGAGTGCTGGAGATTACAATGGAATAAAAAGACAATATCAATGCCTCTTGCAAGAGCTGTGGAGTTCAGAGTGGTTTAAATTGACGGCTTTAATGCCCCATGGAAGAGAAGTGGAGGTCACAGTAGCTTAATAAGACAGTTTTATTGCCACATGGAAAAGTGGTGGAGGTCGCAGTAGATTTAAAAAGACAATATCTATGCCCTTTGGAAGAGTGGTGGAGGTGGCAGTGGAATAAAAAGACAATATCAATGCCCCTTGGAAGAGTGGTGGAGTTTACAGTGGAATAAAAAGACAATTTCAATGCCCCGTGACAGAGATGTGGATGTCACAGTAGCTTAACAAGATGGTTTTAATGTCCCTTGGAAGAGAGGTGAAAGTCGCAGTGGAATAAAAAGAAAATATCAATGCCCCTTGGAAGAGTGGTGGAGCTTACAGTGGAATTAAAAACAATATCAAAGCCCTCTGCAAGATCTGTGGAGTTGAGAGGGGTTTAAATTGACGGTTTTAATGCCACTTGGAACAGATGTGGAGGTCACAGTAGATTAACAAGACTGTTCTAATGCCCCTTGGAAGAGTGGTGGAGATCGAAGTGGATTAAAAAGACAATGTCAATGCTCCTTGAAGGAGTGGTTTAAGTCTCCGTGGAATAAAAAGACAATATCAATGCCCCTTGGAAGAGTGTTGGAGGTTCCAGTGGAATAAAAAGACAATATCAATGCCCTGTGGAAGAGACATGGAGGTCACAGTAGCATAACAAGACGGTTTTAATGCCGTTTGGAAGAGTAGTGGAGGTCGTAGTGGAATAAAAAGACAATATCAATGCCCCTTGGAAGAGTGGTGGAGGTTACAGTGGAATAAAAAGACAATATCAATGCCTCTTGAAAGAGCTGTGGAGTTCAGAGTGGTTTAAATTGACGGTTTTAATGCCCCTTGGAAGAGACGTGGAGGTCACAGTAGCTGAACAAGAAAATTTTAATGCCCCTTGGAAGAGTGGTGGAAGTCGCAGTGGAATGAAAAGACAATACCAATGCCCCTTGGAAGAGTGCTGGAGATTACAATGGAATAAAAAGACAATATCAATGCCTCTTGCAAGAGCTGTGGAGTTCAGAGTGGTTTAAATTGACTGCTTTAATGCCCCATGGAAGAGAAGTGGAGGTCACAGTAGCTTAATAAGACGGTTTTATTGCCACATGGAAAAGTGGTGGAGGTCGCAGTGAAGGCAACAAAAAAACATGCGGTATAGGCCAATTTACATCATTGAGGAAAAATTCACTTCCCGACACCAATTTGGCAGTCAGATTAAATCCCTGGATTAATTAACTAAGCATAAGATGTAATTTTATTGTTCTAAAGAAAGGCGTCCAGGCCTCTCTTGAACTCGTTAAGTGAGTTGGACATCACCACTTCCTCTCCCAGAGAGTTCCAGAGTCTCACGGCTCGGACCGTAAAGAATCCCCTTCTATGCTGGTGCAGGAACCTCCTTTCCTCCAGACGCATAGTGTGCCCCCTCGTCTTTGTCACCATCCTTGGTATAAACAGATCATGGGAGAGATCTCTGTACTGCCCCCTGATGTATTTATACATGTTTATGAGGTCTCCTCTAAGCCTTCTCTTTTCCAACGTAAATAGGCCTAATTTTGACAACCTCTCTGGGTATTCTAGTCCCTCCATTCCCTTTATTACCTTAGTCGCCCTCCTTTGTACCCTCTCTAGCTCCAATATGTCTTTCCTGAGCACCGGAGCCCAGAACTGTGCACAATATTCTAAGTGCGGACTTACCAGCGCTTTATACAGAGGAAGAACAATGTTCTCATCACATGCTCCTATTCCTCTTCTGATGCATGCCATGACTCTATTTGCCTTCGCAGCTGCTGCCTGACACTGGGCACTCCAATTTAATTTGCTATTAACCAAGACGCCCAGGTCCTTCTCCATGTCAGATTTCCCCAACGGTTTCCCATTTAATATGTATGGGTGACTGCTGTTTTTCTTTCCCATGTGCATGACCTTACATTTATCGGCATTGAACCCCATTTGCCATTTTTTGGCCCAACTCCCCAATTTATCTAAATCCTCCTGTAGCTGTGCCCTATCCTCATCTGTATTAACTACTTTACAAAGTTTAGTATCATCTGCAAATATGTGGTGGAGGTTACAGTGGAATTAAAAGACAATTTCAATACCCCGTGAAAGAGACGTGGATGTCACCGTAGCTTAACAAGACGGTTTTAATGTCCCTTGGAAGAGAAGTGAAAATACAATGTCAATGCTCCTTGAAGGAGTGGTTGAAGTCTCCGTGGAATAAAAAGACAATATCAATGCCCCTTATCAGATTGGATAACCATACGGTTTTAATGCCCCTTGGAAGAGACGTCGAGGTCACAGTAGCTTAACAAGACGGTTTTAATGCCACATGGAAGAGTGGTGGAGGATGCAGTGGACTAAAAAGACAATATCAATGCCCCGTGAAAGAGACTTGGAGGTCACAGTAGCTTAACAGGATGGTTTTAATGCCCTTTGGAAGAGTGGTGGAAGTCGCAGTGGATTAAAAAGACAATATCAATGCCCTTTGGAAGAATGGTGGAGGTGGCAGTGGAATAAAAATACAATATCAATGCCCCTTGGTAGAGTGGTGGAGGTTACAGTGGAATTTAAAGTCAATATCAATGCGCCGTGAAAGAGATGCGGAGGTCACTGTAGCTTAACAAGAAAGTTTTAATGCCCTTTGGAAGAAAGGTGGAGGTCGCAGTGGAATAAAAAGACAATGTCAATGCCCCTTGGAAGAGTGGTGGAGGTTAGAGTGGAATAAAAAGACAATACCAATGCCCCTTGGAAGAGCTGTGGAGTTCAGAGTGGTTTAACCAGACGGTTTTAATGCCCATTGGAAGTGACGTGGAGGTCACAGTAGCTTAAAATGATGTTTTTAATGCCCCTTGGAATAGTGGTGGAGGTCGAAATGAATTAAAAACACAATATCAATGCCCATAATATGAGTGGTGGAGGTGGCAGTGGAATAAAAAGACAATATCAATGCCACTTGGAAGAATGATGAAGGTCGCAGTGGAATAAAAAGACAATGTCGATGCCCCTTGGAATAGTGGTGGAGTTTGGAGTGGAATAAAAAGACAATACTAATGCCCCTTGGAAGAGCTGTGGAGTTCAGAGTGGTTTAACCAGATGGTTTTAATGCCCCTTGGAAGAGACGTGGAGGTCACAGTAGATTAACAAGACGGTTTTAATGCCCCTTGGAAAAGTGGTGGAGGTCACAGTGGATTAAAAAGACAATATCAATGCCCCGTGGAAGACACGTGGAGGTCACATTAGATTAACAATACAATTTTAATGCCACTTGGAAGAGTGGTGGAGGTCGCAGTGGAATAAAAAGACAATATCAATGCCCCTTGAAAAAGTGGTGGAGGTTACAGTGAAATAAAAAGACAATTTCAATGCCTCTTGAAATAGCTATGGAGTTCAGAGTGGTTTAACCAGGTGGTTTTAATGCCTCTTGGAAGAGTGGTGGAGGTCGCAGTGCATTAAAAAGACAATATCAATACCCCTTGGAAGAATGGTTCAGGTTACAGTGGAATAAAAAGACAAAATCAATGCCCCTTGGAAGAGCTGTGGAGTTCAGAGTCGTTTAACCAGACGGTTTTAATGCACCCTGGAAGAGATGTGGAGGTCACAGTAGCTTAACAAGACTGTTTTAATGCCTCTTGGAAGAGTGGTGGAGGTCGCAGTGGATTAAAAAGACAATATCAATGCCCCTTAGAAGAGAGGTGGAGGTCGCAGTGGAATGAAAAGACAATATCAATACCCCTTGGAAGAGTGGTGGGGGATGCAGTGGAATAAAAAGACAATATCAATGCCCCGTGGAATAGACATGGACCTTACAGTAGCTAAACAAGATGTTTTTAATGCACCTTGGGAGAGTGGTGGAAGTCGTAATGGAATAAAAAGACAATATCAATACCCCTTGAAAGAGTGCTATAGGTTACAGTGGAGTAAAAAGACAATATCAGTGCCGCTTGGAAGAGTGGTGGAGGTTACAGTGGAATAAAAAGACAATATCAATGCCACTTGGAAGAGTGGTGAAGGTCCCAGTGGAATAAAAAGACAATATCAATGCCCCTTGGAAGAGTGGTGGAGGTTGCAGTGGAATAAAAAGACAATATCAATGCCCCTTGAAAGAGAGGTGGAAGTTGCAGTGGTATAAAAAGACTATATCAATGCCCCTTGGAAGAGTGCTGGAGGTTACATTGGAATAAAAAGACAATATCAATGCCCCTTGCAAGAGCTGTGGAGTTCAGAGTGGTTTAAATTGACGATTTTAATGCCCCTTGGAAGAGACGTGGAGGTGACAGTAGCTTAACAAGACCGTTTTAATGCCCCTTGGAAGAGTGGTGGAGGTCGCAGTGGATTAAAAAGACAATATGAATGCCCCTTGGAAGAGTGGTGGAGGTCGCAGTGGAATAAAAAGACAATATCAATGCCCCTTGGAAGAGTGGTGGAGGTTACAGTTGAATAAAAAGACAATATCAATGCCCCTTGGAACAGTGGTGGAGGTAACAGTTAAATAAAAAGACAATATCAATGCCCCTTGGAAGAGATGTGGAGGTCACAATAGCTTAACAAGACGGTTTTATTGCCCCTTGGAAGAGTGGTGGAGGTCGCAGTGGAATAAAAAGACAATATCAATGCCCCTTGGAAGAGTGGTGGAGGTCGCAGTGGAATAAAAAGACATTATCAATGCCCCTTGGAAGAGTGGTGGAGGTCGCAGTGGAATAAAAGGACAATATCAATGCCCCTTGGACGAGTTGTGGAGGTTACAGTGGAATAAAAAGACAATATCAATGCCCCTTGGAAGAGCTGTGGAGTTCACAGTGGTTTAACCAGAAGGTTTTAAGGCACCGTGGAATAGACGTGGAGGTCACAGTAGCTAAACAAGACGGGTTTAATGCTTCTTGGAATAGTGATGGAGGTCACAGTGGATTAAAAAGACAAAATCAATGCCCCTTGGAAGAGTGGTGGAGGTTACAGTGGAATAAAAAGACAATATCAATGCCTCTTGCAAGAGCTGTGGAGTTCAGAGTGGTTTAAATTGACGGTTTTAATGCCCCTTGGAAGAGACGTGGAGGTCACAGTAGCTTAACAAGATGGTTTTAATGCCCCTTGGAAGAGTGGTGGAGGTTACATTCGAATAAAAAGACAACAATAATGCCTCTTGAAAAAGCTGTAGAGTACAGAGTGGTTTAACCAGACGGTTTTAATGCCCCTTGGAAGAGACATGGAGGTCACAGTAGCTTATCAAAACTGTTTTAATGCCCCTTGGAAGAGGGTTGGAGGTCGCAGTGGATTAAAAAGACAATATCAATGCCCCTTAGAAGAGTGGTGGAGGTCGCAGTGGAATAAAAAGACAATATCAATTCCACTTGGAAGAGATATGGAGGTCGCAGTGGAATAAAAGAACAATATCAATGCCTCGTGGAAGAGACTTGGAGGTCACAGTAGCTTAACAAGATGGTTTTAATGCCCCTTGGAAGAGTTGTTGAGGTCGCAGAGCAATGAAAAGACAATATTAATGCCCCTTGGAAGAGTGGTGGAGGTCCCAGTAAAATAAAAAGACAATATCAATGCCCCTTGGAAGGGTGGTGAAGGTTACAGTGGAATAAAAAGACAATATCAATGCCTCTTGCAAGAGCTGTGAAGTTCAGAGTGGTTTAAATTTACGGTTTTAATGCCCCTTGGAAGAGACGTGGAGGTCACAGTAGCTTAACAAGACGGTTTTAATGGCCCTTGGAAGAGTGGTGGAGGTCGCATTGGATTAAAAAGACATTATCGATGCCCCTTGGAAGAGTGGTGGAGGTTACAGTGGAATAAAAAGACAATATCAATGACACTTGGAAGAGTATTGGAGGTTACGGTGGAATAAATAGACAATATCAATGCCTCTTGGAAGAGAAGTGGAGGTCGCAGTGGAATAAAAAGACAATATCAATGACCCTTGGAAGAGTGGTGGAGGTCGCAGTGGAATAAAAAGACAATATCAATGCCCCTTGGAAGAGTGATGGAGGTTACAGTGGAACAAAAAGACAATATCAATGACCCTTGGAAGAGTGGTGGAGGTCGCAGTGGAATAAAAAGGCAATATTAATGCCCCTTGGAATAGTGGTGGAGGTCGCAGTAAAATAAAAAGACAATATCAATGCCCCTTGGAAGAGTGGTGGAGGTTACAGTGGAATAAAAAGACAATATCAATGCTCTTTGGAAGAGCTGTGGAGTTCACAGTGGTTTAACCAGAAGGTTTTAAGGCACCGTGGAATAGACGTGGAGCTCACAGTAGCTAAACAAGACGGTTTTAATGCTTCTTGGAAGAGTGATGGAGGTCGCAGTGGATTAAAAAGACAATATCAATGACCCTTAGAAGAGTGGTGGAGATCGCAGTGGAATGAAAAGACAATATAAATTCCCCTTGGAAGAGATGTGAAGGTCGCAGTGGAATAAAAATACAATATCAATGCCTCTTGGAACAGACTTGGAGGTCACAGTAGCTTAACAAGATGGTTTTAATGCCCCTTGGAAGAAAGGTGGAGGTCGCAGTGGAATAAAAAGACAATATCAATGCCCCTTGGAAGAGTGGTGGAGGTTACAGTGGAATAAAAGACAATATCAATGCCTCTTGCAAGAGCTGTGGAGTTCAGAGTGGTTTAAATTGAATGTTGTAATGTCCCTTGGAAGAGACGTGGAGGTCACAGTAGCTTAACAAAACTGTTTTAATGCCCCTTGGAAGAGTCGTGGAGGTCGCAGTGGATTAAAAAGACAATATCAATGCCCCTTAGAAGAGTGGTGGAGGTCGCAGTGGAATGAAAAGACAATATCAATTCCCCTTGGAAGAGATGTGAAGGTCGTAGTGGAATAAAAAGACAATATCAATGCCTCGTGGAAGAGTGGTGGAGGTTACAGTGGAATAAAAAGACAATATCAATGACCCTTGGAAGAGTGGTGGAGGTCGCAGTGGAATAAAAAGACAATATCAATGACCCTTGGAAGAGTGGTGGAGGTCGCAGTGGAATAAAAAGACAGTATTAATGCCCCTTGGAAGAGTGGTGGAGGTCGCAGTAAGAAAAAAGACAATTTCAATGCCCCTTGGAAGAGTGGTGGAGGTTACAGTGGAATAAAAAGACAATATCAATGCCCCTTGGAAGAGCTCTGGAGTTCACAGTGGTTTAACCAGAAGGTTTTAGGCACCGTGGAATAGACGTGGAGGTCACAGTAGCTAAACAAGACTATTTTAATGCTTCTTGGAAGAGAGATGGCGGTCGCAGTGGATTAAAAAGACAAAATCAATGCCCACTGGAAGAGTGGTGGAGGTTGCAGTGGAATAAAAAGATAACATCAATGCCTCTTGCAAGAGCTGTGGAGTTCAGAGTCGTTTAAATTGAATGTTTTAATGCCCCTTGGAAGAGACGTGGAGGTCACAGTAGCTTAAGAAGACGGTTTTAATGCCCCTTGGAAGAGTGGTGGAGGTATCAGTGGGTTAAAAAGACATTATCGATGCCCCTTGGAAGAGTGGTGGAGGTCGCAGTGGAATAAAAAGAAAATATCAATGCCCCTTAGAAGAGTGGTGGAGGTTACAGTGGAAAAAAAGACAATATCAATGTTCATTGGAAGAGGGGTGAAGGTCGCAGTGGAATAAAAAGACAATATCAAAGTCTGTTGGAAGAGTGGTGGAGGTCGCAGTGGATTAAAAAGACATTATCAATGCCCCTTGGAAGAGTGGTGGAGGTCGCAGTGGAATAAAAAGACAATATCAATGCCCCGTGGAAGGGACGTGGGGTCACAGTAGCTTAACAAGACGGTTTTAATGCCCCTTGGAAGAGTGGTGGATGTCGCAGTGGAATAAAAAGACAATATCAATGCCCCGTGGAAGGGAAGTGGAGGTCACAGTAGCTTAACAAGACTGTTTTAATGCCCCTTGGAAGAGTGGTGGAGTTTGCAGCGGATTAAAAAGACAATAACAATGCCCATTGGAAGAGTGGTGGAGGTCGCAGTGGAATAAAAAGACAATATCAATTCCCTTGGAAAAGATGTGGAGGTCGCAGTGGAATAAAAAGACAATATCAATGCCTCGTGGAAGAGACTTGGAGGTCACAGTAGCTTAACAAGATGGTTTTAATTCCCCTTGGAAGAGAGGTGTAGGTCGCAGTGGAATTAAAAGACAATATCAATGCCCCTTGGAAGAGTGGTGGAGGTTACAGTGGAATAAAAAGACAATAACAATGCCCATTGGAAGAGTGGTGGAGGTCGCAGTGGAATAAAAAGACAATATCAATTCCTCTTGGAAAAGATGTGGAGGTTACAGTGGAATTTAAAGACAACATCAATTCCCCGTGGAAGAGATGTGGAGGTCACTTTAGCTTAACAAGGCAGTTTTATTGCCCCTTGGAAGAATGGTGGAGGTCGCAGTGGAATAAAAAGACAATGTCAATGCCTCTTGGAAGAGTGGTGGAGGTTAGAGTGGAATAAAAAGACAATACCAATGCCCCTTGGAAGAGCTGTGGAGTTCAGAGTGGTTTAACCAGACGGTTTTAATGCCCTTGGAAGAGACGTGGAGGTCACAGTAGCTTAACAAGACTGTTTTAATGCCCCTTGGAAGAGTGGTGGAGGTCGCAGTGGATTAAAAAGACAATATCAATGCCCCTTAGAGGAGAAGTGGAAGTCGCAGTGGAATAAAAAGACAATGTCAATGCCACTTGGAAGAGTGGTGGAGGTTACAGTGGAATAAAAAGACAATATCAATGCACCGTGGAACAGACAAGGACGTGACAGTAGCTTAAAAAGACGGCTTTAATGCCCCTTGGAACAGTGGTGGAGGTTGCAGTGGATTAAAAAGACAACATCAATGCCCATTGGAAGAGTGGTAGAGGTCGCAGTGGAATAAAAAGACAAAATCAATGCCCTTGGAAGAGTGGTGGAGGTCACTGTAGCATAACAAAATGGTCTTAATGCCCCTTGGTAGAGTGGTGGAGGTCGCAGTGGAATAAATAGACAATATCAATGCCCCTTGGAAGAGTGTTGGAGGTTGCAGTGGATTAAAAAGACAATATCAATGCCCATTGGAAGAGTGGTAGAGGTCGCAGTGGAATAAAAAGACAAAATCAATGCCCCTTGGAAGAGTGGTGGGGGTTACAGTGGAATAAAAAGACAATATCAATGACTCTTGCAAGAGCTGTGGAGTTCAGAGTCGTTTAAATTGACGGTTTTAATGCCCTTTGGTAGAGACGTGGAGGTCACAGTAGCTTAACAAGATGGTTTTAATGCCCCTTGGAAGAGTGGTGGAGGTGACAGTCGAATAAAAAGACAATATCAATGCCTCTTGGAAGAGCTGTGGAGTTCAGAGTGGTTTAACCAGATGGTTTTAATGCCCCTTGGAAAAGACGTGGAGGTCGCAGTGGATTAAAAAGACAATATCAATGCCCCTTAGAAGAGTGGTGGAGGTCGCAGAGGAATGAAAAGACAATATCAATTCCCCTTGGAAGAGATGTGGAGGTCGCAGTGGAAAAAAAGGACAATTTCAATGCCTCGTGGAAGAGTGGTGGAGGTTACAGTGGAATAAAAAGACAATATCACTGCCACTTGGAAGAGCTCTGGAGTTCACAGTGGTTTAATCAGAAGCTTTTAAGGCACCGTGGAATAGACGTGGAGGTCACAGTAGCTAAACAAGACGGTTTTAATGCTTGTTGGAAGAGAGATGGAGGTTGCAGTGGATTAAAAAGACAAAATCAATGCCCCTTGGAAGAGTGGTGGAGGTTACAGTGGAATAAAAAGACAATATCAATGCCTCTTGCAAGAGCTTTGGAGTTCAGAGTGGTTTAAATTGAAGGTTTTAATGCCCCTTGGAAGAGACGTGGAGGTCACAGTAGCTTAAGAAGACGGTTTTAATGCCCCTTGGAAGAGTGGTGGAGGTCGCAGTGGAATAAAAAGACAAAATCAATTCCCTTTGGAAGAGTGGTGGAGGTTACAGTGAAATAAAAAGACAATATCAATGCCCCGTGGAATAGACATGGACGTGACAGTAGCTTAGCAAGACGGCTTTAATGCCCCTTGGAAGAGTGTTGGAGGTTGCAGTGGATTAAAAAGACAATATCAATGCCCATTGGAAGAGTGGTATAGGTCGCAGTGGAATAAAAAGACAAAATCAATGCCCCTTGGTAGAGTGGTGGAGGTTACAGTGGAATTTAAAGACAACATCAATTCCCCGTGGAAGAGATGTGGAGGTCACTTTAGCTTAACAAGGCAGTTTTAATGCCCCTTGGAAGAATGGTGGAGGTCGCAGTGGAATAAAAAGACAATGTCAATGCCTCTTGGAAGAGTGGTGGAGGTTAGAGTGGAATAAAAAGACAATACCAATGCCCCTTGGAAGAGCTGTGGAGTTCAGAGTGGTTTAACCAGACGGTTTTAATGCCCTTGGAAGAGACGTGGAGGTCACAGTAGCTTAACAAGACTGTTTTAATGCCCCTTGGAAGAGTGGTGGAGGTCGCAGTGGATTAAAAAGACAATATCAATGCCCCTTAGAGGAGAAGTGGAAGTCGCAGTGGAATAAAAAGACAATGTCAATGCCACTTGGAAGAGTGGTGGAGGTTACAGTGGAATAAAAAGACAATATCAATGCACCGTGGAACAGACAAGGACGTGACAGTAGCTTAAAAAGACGGCTTTAATGCCCCTTGGAACAGTGGTGGAGGTTGCAGTGGATTAAAAAGACAACATCAATGCCCATTGGAAGAGTGGTAGAGGTCGCAGTGGAATAAAAAGACAAAATCAATGCCCTTGGAAGAGTGGTGGAGGTCACTGTAGCATAACAAAATGGTCTTAATGCCCCTTGGTAGAGTGGTGGAGGTCGCAGTGGAATAAATAGACAATATCAATGCCCCTTGGAAGAGTGTTGGAGGTTGCAGTGGATTAAAAAGACAATATCAATGCCCATTGGAAGAGTGGTAGAGGTCGCAGTGGAATAAAAAGACAAAATCAATGCCCCTTGGAAGAGTGGTGGGGGTTACAGTGGAATAAAAAGACAATATCAATGACTCTTGCAAGAGCTGTGGAGTTCAGAGTCGTTTAAATTGACGGTTTTAATGCCCTTTGGTAGAGACGTGGAGGTCACAGTAGCTTAACAAGATGGTTTTAATGCCCCTTGGAAGAGTGGTGGAGGTGACAGTCGAATAAAAAGACAATATCAATGCCTCTTGGAAGAGCTGTGGAGTTCAGAGTGGTTTAACCAGATGGTTTTAATGCCCCTTGGAAAAGACGTGGAGGTCGCAGTGGATTAAAAAGACAATATCAATGCCCCTTAGAAGAGTGGTGGAGGTCGCAGAGGAATGAAAAGACAATATCAATTCCCCTTGGAAGAGATGTGGAGGTCGCAGTGGAAAAAAAGGACAATTTCAATGCCTCGTGGAAGAGTGGTGGAGGTTACAGTGGAATAAAAAGACAATATCACTGCCACTTGGAAGAGCTCTGGAGTTCACAGTGGTTTAATCAGAAGCTTTTAAGGCACCGTGGAATAGACGTGGAGGTCACAGTAGCTAAACAAGACGGTTTTAATGCTTGTTGGAAGAGAGATGGAGGTTGCAGTGGATTAAAAAGACAAAATCAATGCCCCTTGGAAGAGTGGTGGAGGTTACAGTGGAATAAAAAGACAATATCAATGCCTCTTGCAAGAGCTTTGGAGTTCAGAGTGGTTTAAATTGAAGGTTTTAATGCCCCTTGGAAGAGACGTGGAGGTCACAGTAGCTTAAGAAGACGGTTTTAATGCCCCTTGGAAGAGTGGTGGAGGTCGCAGTGGAATAAAAAGACAAAATCAATTCCCTTTGGAAGAGTGGTGGAGGTTACAGTGAAATAAAAAGACAATATCAATGCCCCGTGGAATAGACATGGACGTGACAGTAGCTTAGCAAGACGGCTTTAATGCCCCTTGGAAGAGTGTTGGAGGTTGCAGTGGATTAAAAAGACAATATCAATGCCCATTGGAAGAGTGGTATAGGTCGCAGTGGAATAAAAAGACAAAATCAATGCCCCTTGGTAGAGTGGTGGAGGTTACAGTGGAATTTAAAGACAACATCAATTCCCCGTGGAAGAGATGT
Organism: Phyllobates terribilis; assembly: GCF_046119375.1. Lineage (NCBI taxonomy): Eukaryota > Metazoa > Chordata > Amphibia > Anura > Dendrobatidae > Phyllobates > Phyllobates terribilis. The sequence continues at coordinate 3,969,300 of NW_027362788.1, read as the reverse complement.
GGAGGTCACTTTAGCTTAACAAGGCAGTTTTAATGCCCCTTGGAAGAATGGTGGAGGTCGCAGTGGAATAAAAAGACAATGTCAATGCCTCTTGGAAGAGTGGTGGAGGTTAGAGTGGAATAAAAAGACAATACCAATGCCCCTTGGAAGAGCTGTGGAGTTCAGAGTGGTTTAACCAGACGGTTTTAATGCCCACTGGAAGTGACGTGGAGGTCACAGTAGCTTAAAAAGAAGTTTTTAATGACCTTTGGAAAAGTGGTGGAGGTCGCAGTGGATTAAAAAGACAATACCAATGCCCCTTGGAAGAGTGGTGGAGGTGGCAGTGGAATAAAAAGACAATATTAATGCCCCTTGGAAGAATGATGGATGTCGCAGTGGAATAAAAAGACAATATCAATGCCCCATGGAAGAGTTGTAGAGGTTACTGTAGCTTAACAAGATGGTCTCAATGCCCCTTGGAAGAGTGGTGGAGGTCGAAGAGGAATAAATAGTCAATGACAATGCCCCTTGGAAGAGTGGTGGAGGTTAGAGTGGACTAGAAAGACAATACCAGTGCTCCTTGGAAGAGCTGTGGAGTTCATAGAGGTTTAAATTGACGGTTTTAATTCCCCTTGGAAGAGACGTGGAGGTCGCAGTGGATAAAAAAGACAGTATCAAAGCCCCTTGGAAGAGTGGTGGAGGTCGCGGTGGAAAACAGACAAAATCAATGCCCCTTGGAAGAGTGGTGGAGATTACAGTCGAATAAAAAGACAATATCAATGCCTCTTGGAAGAGCTGTAGAGTACAGAGTGTTTTAACCAGACTGTTTAATGCCCCTTGGAAGAGACGTGGAGGTCACAGTAGCTTATCAATACTGTTTCAATGCCCCTTGGAAGAGTGGTGGAGGTCGCAGTGGAATAAAAAGACAAAATCAATGCCTCGTGGAAGAGACTTGGAGGTCACAGCAGCTTAAAAAGACGGTTTTAATGCACCTTGGAAGGGAGGTGAAGGTCGCAGTGGATTAAAAAGACAATATCAATGCCCCTTGGAATAGTGGTGGAGGTTACAGTGGAATAAAAAGACAATATCAATCACCCTTGGAAGAGTGGTGGAGGTCGCAGTGGAATAAAAAGACAATATTAATGCCCATTGGAAGAGTGGTGGAGGTAGCAGTAAAATAGAAAGACAATATCAATGCGCCTGGGAAGAGTGGTGGAGGTTACAGTGGAATAAAAGACAATATCAATGCCCCTTGGAAGAGCTGTGGAGTTCACAGTGGTTTAACCAGAAGGTTTTAAGGCACCGTGGAATAGACGTGGAGGTCACAGTAGCTAAACAAGACATTTTCAATGCTTCTTGGAAGAGTGATGGAGGTCGCAGTGGATTAAAAAGACAAAATCAATGCCCCTTGGAAGAGTGGTGGAGGTTACAGTGGAATAAAAAGACAATATCAATGCCTCTTGCAAGAGCTGTGGAGTTCAGAGTGGTTTAAATTGACGGTTTTAATGCCCCTTGGAAGAGACGTGGAGGTCACAGTAGCTTAACAAGACGGTTTTTATGCCCCTTGGAAGAGTGGGGAAGGTGACAGTCGAATAAAAAGACAATATCAATGCCTCTTGGAAGAGCTGTGGAGTTCAGAGTGGTTTAACCAGACGGTTTTAATGCCCCTTGGAAAAGAAGTGGAGATCACAGTAGCTTAACAAAACTGTTTTAATGCCCCTTGAAAGAGTGGTAGAAGTCGCAGTGGATTAAAAAGACAATATCAATGACCCTTAGAAGAGTGGTGGAGATCGCAGTGGAATGAAAAGACAATACCAATTCCCCTTGGAAGAGATGTGAAGGTCGCAGTGGAATAAAAATACAATATCAATGCCTCTTGGAACAGACTTGGAGGTCACAGTAGCTTAACAAGATGGTTTTAATGCCCCTTGGAAGAGAGGTGGAGGTCGCAGTGGAATAAAAAGACAATATCAATGCCCCTTGGAAGAGTGGTGGAGGTTACAGTGGAATAAAAAGAAAATATCAATGCCTCTTGCAAGAGCTGTGGAGTTCAGAGTGGTTTAAATTGAATGTTGTAATGTCCCTTGGAAGAGACGTGGAGGTCACAGTAGCTTAACAAAACTGTTTTAATGCCCCTTGGAAGAGTGGTGGAGGTCGCAGTGGATTAAAAAGACAATATCAATGCCCCTTAGAAGAGTGGTGGAGGTCGCAGTGGAATGAAAAGACAATATCAATTCCCCTTGGAAGAGATGTGAAGGTCGTAGAGGAATAAAAAGACAATATCAATGCCTCGTGGAAGAGTGGTGGAGGTTACAGTGGAATAAAAAGACAATATCAATGACCCTTGGAAGAGTGGTGGAGGTCGCAGTGGAATAAAAAGACAATATCAATGACCCTTGGAAGAGTGGTGGTGATCGCAGTGGAATAAAAAGACAATATTAATGCCCCTTGGAAGAGTGGTGGAGGTCGCAGTAAGAAAAAAGACAATTTCAATGCCCCTTGGAAGAGTGGTGGAGGTTACAGTGGAATAAAAAGACAATATCAATGCCCCTTGGAAGAGCTCTGGAGTTCACAGTGGTTTAACCAGAAGGTTTTAAGGCACCGTGGAATAGACGTGGAGGTCACAGTAGCTAAACAAGACTATTTTAATGCTTCTTGGAAGAGAGATGGCGGTCGCAGTGGATTAAAAAGACAAAATCAATGCCCATTGGAAGAGTGGTGGAGGTTGCAGTGGAATAAAAAGACAATATCAATGCCTCTTGCAAGAGCTGTGGAGTTCAGAGTCGTTTAAATTGAATGTTTTAATGCCCCTTGGAAGAGACGTGGAGGTCACAGTAGCTTAAGAAGACGGTTTTAATGCCCCTTGGAAGAGTGGTGGAGGTATCAGTGGGTTAAAAAGACATTATCGATGCCCCTTGGAAGAGTGGTGGAGGTCGCAGTGGAATAAAAAGAAAATATCAATGCCCCTTAGAAGAGTGGTGGAGGTTACAGTGGAAAAAAAGACAATATCAATGTTCATTGGAAGAGGGGTGAAGGTCGCAGTGGAATAAAAAGACAATATCAATGTCTGTTGGAAGAGTGGTGGAGGTCGCAGTGGATTAAAAATACATTATCAATGCCCCTTGGAAGAGTGGTGGAGGTCGCAGTGGAATAAAAAGACAATATCAATGCCCCGTGGAAGGGAAGTGGAGGTCACAGTAGCTTAACAAGACTGTTTTAATGCCCCTTGGAAGAGTGGTGGAGGTTGCAGCGGATTAAAAAGACAACATCAATGCCCATTGGAAGAGTGGTAGAGGTCGCAGTGGAATAAAAAGACAAAATCAATGCCCTTGGAAGAGTGGTGGAGGTCACTGTAGCATAACAAGATGGTCTTAATGCCCCTTGGTAGAGTGGTGGAGGTCGCAGTGGAATAAATAGACAATATCAATGCCCCTTGGAAGAGTGTTGGAGGTTGCAGTGGATTAAAAAGACAATATCAATGCCCATTGGAAGAGTGGTAGAGGTCGCAGTGGAATAAAAAGACAAAATCAATGCCCCTTGGAAGAGTGGTGGGGGTTACAGTGGAATAAAAAGACAATATCAATGCCTCTTGCAAGAGCTGTGGAGTTCAGAGTCGTTTAAATTGACGGTTTTAATGCCCTTTGGTAGAGACGTGGAGGTCACAGTAGCTTAACAAGATGGTTTTAATGCCCCTTGGAAGAGTGGTCGAGGTGACAGTCGAATAAAAAGACAATATCAATGCCTCTTGGAAGAGCTGTGGAGTTCAGAGTGGTTTAACCAGATGGTTTTAATGCCCCTTGGAAAAGACGTGGAGGTCGCAGTGGATTAAAAAGACAATATCAATGCCCCTTAGAAGAGTGGTGGAGGTCGCAGAGGAATGAAAAGACAATATCAATTCCCCTTGGAAGAGATGTGGAGGTCGCAGTGGAAAAAAAGGACAATTTCAATGCCTCGTGGAAGAGTGGTGGAGGTTACAGTGGAATAAAAAGACAATATCACTGCCACTTGGAAGAGCTCTGGAGTTCACAGTGGTTTAATCAGAAGCTTTTAAGGCACCGTGGAATAGATGTGGAGGTCACAGTAGCTAAACAAGACGGTTTTAATGCTTGTTGGAAGAGAGATGGAGGTTGCAGTGGATTAAAAAGACAAAATCAATGCCCCTTGGAAGAGTGGTGGAGGTTACAGTGGAATAAAAAGACAATATCAATGCCTCTTGCAAGAGCTTTGGAGTTCAGAGTGGTTTAAATTGAAGGTTTTAATGCCCCTTGGAAGAGACGTGGAGGTCACAGTAGCTTAAGAAGACGGTTTTAATGCCCCTTGGAAGAGTGGTGGAGGTCGCAGTGGAATAAAAAGACAAAATCAATTCCCTTTGGAAGAGTGGTGGAGGTTACAGTGGAATAAAAAGACAATATCAATGCCCCGTGGAATAGACATGGACGTGACAGTAGCTTAGCAAGACGGCTTTAATGCCCCTTGGAAGAGTGTTGGAGGTTGCAGTGGATTAAAAAGACAATATCAATGCCCATTGGAAGAGTGGTAGAGGTCGCAGTGGAATAAAAAGACAAAATCAATGCCCCTTGGTAGAGTGGTGGAGGTTACAGTGGAATTTAAAGACAACATCAATTCCCTGTGGAAGAGATGTGGAGGTCACTTTAGCTTAACAAGGCAGTTTTAATGCCCCTTGGAAGAATGGTGGAGGTCGCAGTGGAATAAAAAGACAATGTCAATGCCTCTTGGAAGAGTGGTGGAGGTTAGAGTGGAATAAAAAGACAATACGAATGCCCCTTGGAAGAGCTGTGGAGTTCAGAGTGGTTTAACCAGACGGTTTTAATGCCCACTGGAAGTGACGTGGAGGTCACAGTAGCTTAAAAAGAAGTTTTTAATGACCTTTGGAAAAGTGGTGGAGGTCGCAGTGGATTAAAAAGACAATACCAATGCCCCTTGGAAGAGTGGTGGAGGTGGCAGTGGAATAAAAAGACAATATTAATGCCCCTTGGAAGAATGATGGATGTCGCAGTGGAATAAAAAGACAATATCAATGCCCCATGGAAGAGTTGTAGAGGTTACTGCAGCTTAACAAGATGGTCTCAATGCCCCTTGGAAGAGTGGTGGAGGTCGAAGAGGAATAAATAGTCAATGTCAACGCCCCTTGGAAGAGTGGTGGAGGTTAGAGTGGAATAGAAAGACAATACCAGTGCTCCTTGGAAGAGCTGTGGAGTTCATAGAGGTTTAAATTGACGGTTTTAATTCCCCTTGGAAGAGACGTGGAGGTCACAGTGGATTAAAAAGACAATATCAATGCCCCGTGAAAGAGTGGTGGAGGTCGCAGTGGATTAAAAAGACAATATCAATGCCCCTTTGAAGAGTGGTGGAGTTCACAGTGGAATAAAAAGACAATATCAATGCCCGTGGTAGGGACGTGGAGTTCAGAGTGTTTAACCAGACGGTTTTAATGCCCCTTGGAAGAGACGAGGAGGTCACAGTAGCTTAACAAGACTGTTTTAATGCCCCTTGGAAGAGTGGTGGAGATCGTTGTGGATTTAAAAAACAATATCAATGCCCCTTAGGAGAGTGGTGGAGGTCGCAGTGGATAAAAAAGACAGTATCAAAGCCCCTTGGAAGAGTGGTGGAGGTCGCGGTGGAAAACAGACAAAATCAATGCCCCTTGGAAGAGTGGTGGAGGTTACAGTCGAATAAAAAGACAATATCAATGCCTCTTGGAAGAGCTGTGGAGTACAGAGTGTTTTAACCAGACTGTTTAATGCCCCTTGGAAGAGACGTGGAGGTCACAGTAGCTTATCAATACTGTTTCAATGCCCCTTGGAAGAGTGGTGGAGGTCGCAGTGGAATAAAAAGACAAAATCAATGCCTCGTGGAAGAGACTTGGAGGTCACAGCAGCTTAAAAAGACGGTTTTAATGCACCTTGGAAGGGAGGTGAAGGTCGCAGTGGATTAAAAAGACAATATCAATGCCCCTTGGAATAGTGGTGGAGGTTACAGTGGAATAAAAAGACAATATCAATCACCCTTGGAAGAGTGGTGGAGGTCGCAGTGGAATAAAAAGACAATATTAATGCCCATTGGAAGAGTGGTGGAGGTAGCAGTAAAATAGAAAGACAATATCAATGCGCCTGGGAAGAGTGGTGGAGGTTACAGTGGAATAAAAGACAACATCAATGCCCCTTGGAAGAGTTGTGGAGTTCACAGTGGTTTAACCAGAAGGTTTTAAGGCACCGTGGAATAGACGTGGAGGTCACAGTAGCTAAACAAGACATTTTCAATGCTTCTTGGAAGAGTGATGGAGGTCGCAGTGGATTAAAAAGACAAAATCTATGCCCCTTGGAAGAGTGGTGGAGGTTACAGTGGAATAAAAAGACAATATCAATGCCTCTTGCAAGAGCTGTGGAGTTCAGAGTGGTTTAAATTGACGGTTTTAATGCCCCTTGGAAGAGACGTGGAGGTCACAGTAGCTTAACAAGACGGTTTTAATGCCCCTTGGAAGAGTGGTGGAGGTGACAGTCGAATAAAAAGACAATATCAATGCCTCTTGGAAGAGCTGTGGAGTTCCGAGTGGTTTAACCAGATGGTTTTAATGCCCCTTGGAAAAGAAGTGGAGATCACAGTAGCTTAACAAAACTGTTTTAATGCCCCTTGGAAGAGTGGTAGAAGTCGCAGTGGATTAAAAAGACAATATCAATGACCCTTAGAAGAGTGGTGGAGATCGCAGTGGAATGAAAAGACAATATCAATTCCCCTTGGAAGAGATGTGAAGGTCGCAGTGGAATAAAAATACAATATCAATGCCTCTTGGAACAGACTTGGAGGTCACAGTAGCTTAACAAGATGGTTTTAATGCCCCTTGGAAGAGAGGTGGAGGTCGCAGTGGAATAAAAAGACAATATCAATGCCCCTTGCAAGAGTGGTGGAGGTTACAGTGGAATAAAAAGACAATATCAATGCCTCTTGCAAGAGCTGTGGAGTTCAGAGTGGTTTAAATTGAATGTTGTAATGTCCCTTGGAAGAGACATGGAGGTCACAGTAGCTTAACAAAACTGTTTTAATGCCCCTTGGAAGAGTGGTGGAGGTCGCAGTGGAATAAAAAGACAATATCAATGACCCTTGGAAGAGTGGTGGAGGTCGCAGTGGAATAAAAAGACAATATTAATGCCCCTTGGAAGAGTGGTGGAGGTCGCAGTAAGAAAAAAGACAATTTCAATGCCCCTTGGAAGAGTGGTGGAGGTCGCAGTGGAATAAAAAGACAATATCAATGCCCCTTGGAAGAGCTCTGGAGTTCACAGTGGTTTAACCAGAAGGTTTTAAGGCACCGTGGAATAGACGTGGAGGTCACAGTAGCTAAACAAGACTATTTTAATGCTTCTTGGAAGAGAGATGGCGGTCGCAGTGGATTAAAAAGACAAAATCAATGCCCATTGGTGGAGGTTGCAGTGGAATAAAAATACAATATCAATGCCTCTTGCAAGAGCTGTGGAGTTCAGAGTCGTTTAAATTGAATGTTTTAATGCCCCTTGGAAGAGACGTGGAGGTCACAGTAGATTAAGAAGACGGTTTTAATGCCCCTTGGAAGAGTGGTGGAGGTATCAGTGGGTTAAAAAGACATTATCGATGCCCCTTGGAAGAGTGGTGGAGGTTACAGTGGAATAAAAAGACAATATCAATGCCCCGTGGAATAGACATGGACGTGACAGTAGCTTAGCAAGACGGCTTTAATGCCCCTTGGAAGAGTGTTGGAGGTTGCAGCGGATTAAAAAGACAATATCAATGCCCATTGGAAGAGTGGTAGAGGTCGCAGTGGAATAAAAAGACAAAATCAATGCCCCTTGGAAGAGTGGTGGAGGTTACAGTGGAATAAAAAGACAATATCAATGCCCCATGGAAGAGTTGTGGAGGTCACTGTAGCTTAACATGATGGTCTTAATGCCCCTTGGAAGAGTGGTGGAGGTCGCAGTGGAATAAATAGACAATGTCAATTCCCCTTGGAAGAGTGGTGGAGGTTGGAGTGGAATTAAAAGACAATACCAGTGCTCCTTGGAAGAGCTGTGGAGTTCAGAGTGGTTTAAATTGACGGTTTTAAGGCCACTTGAAAGAGACGTGGAGGTCACAGTGGATTAAAAAGACAATATCAATGCCCCTTGGAAGAGTGGTGGAGGTCGCATTGGATTAAAAATACAATATCAATACCCCTTGGTAGAGTGGTGGAGTTCGCAGTGGAATAAAAGACAATATCAATGCCCCGTGGAAGGGACGTGGAGTTCAGAGTGTTTAACCAGACGGTTTTAATGCCCCTTGGAAGAGACGAGGAGGTCACAGTAGCTTAATAAGACTGTTTTAATGCCCCTTGGAAGAGTGGTGGAGATCGTTGTGGATTTAAAAGACAATATCAATGCCTCTTAGAAGAGTGGTGGAGGTCGCGGTGGAATAAAAAGACAATATCAATGCCCCTTGGAAGATTGGTGGAGGTTACAGTGGAATAAAAAGACAACATAAATGCCCCTTGGAAGAGTGGTGGAGGTTACAGTGGAATAAAAAGACAATTTCAATGCCCTGTGTAAGAAACTTGGGGGTCACAGTAGCTTAGCAAGACGGTTTTAATGCCCCTTGGAAGAGTCGTGGACGTCGCAGAGGAATAAAAAGACAATATCAATACACTTGGAAGAGTGCAGAAGGTTACAATGGAAGAAAAAGACATTGTCAATGCCCCTTTGAAGAGCTGTGGAGCTCAAAGCGGTTTAACCAGACGGTTTTAATGTCCCTTGGAAGAGACTTGGAGGTCACAGTAGCTTAACAAGACGGTTTTAATGCCCCTTGGACGTGTGGTGGAGGTCGCAATGGAATAAAAAGACAATATCAATGCCCCGTTAAAGGGACGTGGAGGTCACAGTAGCATAACAATATGGTATTAATTCCCATTGGTAAAGTGGTGGAGGTCACAGTGGATAAGAAAGACAGTATCAAAGCCCCTTGGCAGAGTGATGGAGGTCGCATTGGAAAACAGACAATATCAATGCCCCTTGGAAGAGTGGTGGAGGTTACAGTCGAATAAAAAGACAATATCAATGCCTCTTGGAAGTGCTGTGGAGTACAGAGTGGCTTAACCAGACTGTTTAATGCCCCTTGGAAGAGACGTGGAGGTCACAGAAGCTTATCAAGACTGTTTTAATGCCCCTTGGAAGAGTGGTGGAGGTCGCAGTGGATTAAAAAGACAATATCAATGCCCCTTAGACGAGTGGTGGAGTTCGCATTGGTTTAAAAAGACAATATCAATTCCCCTTAGAAGAGATGTGGAGTTCGCAGTGGAATAAAAAGACAATATCAATGCCTCGAGGAAGAGACTTGGAGGTCACAGTAACTTAACAAGATGGTTTTAATGCCCCTTGGAAGAGTGGTGGAGGTCGCAGTAAAATAAAAAGACAATATCAATGCCCCTGGGAAGAGTGGTGGAGGTTATAGTGGAATAAAAAGACAATATCAATGCCCCTTGGAAGAGCTGTGGAGTTCACAGTGGTTTAACCAGAAGGTTTTAAGATACCGTGGAATAGACGTGGAGGTCACAGTAGCTAAACAAGACGTTTTCAAAGCTTCTGGGAAGAGTGATGGAGGTCGCAGTGGATTAAAAAGACAAAATCAATGCCCCTTGGAAGAGTGGTGGAGGTTACAGTGGAATAAAAAGACAATATCAATGCCTCTTGCAAGAGCTGTGGAGTTCAGAGTGGTTTAAATTGAAGGTTTCAATGCCCCTTGGAAGCGATGTGGACGTCACAGTAGCTTAAGAACACAGTTTTAATGCCCCTTGGAAGAGTGGTGGAGGTCGCAGTGGGTTAAAAAGACATTATTGATGCCCCTTGGAAGAGTGGTGGAGGTCGCAGTGGAATAAAAGGAAAATATCAATGCCCCTTAGAAGAGTGGTGGAGGTTACAGTGGAAAAAAAGACAATATCAATGTTCCTTGGAAGAGGGGTGAAGGTCGCAGTAGAACAAAAAGACAATATCAATGTCTGGTGGAAGAGTGGTGGAGGTCCCAGTGGATTAAAAAGACAATATCAATGCCCCTTGGAAGAGTGGTGGATGTCGCCTTGGAATAAAAAGACAATATCAATGCCCCGTGGAAGGGATGAGGAGGTCACAGTAGCTTAACAAGACGGTTTTAATGCCCATTGGAAGAGTGGTGGAGGTCGCAGTGGATTAAAAAGACAATATCAATGCCCCTTAGAAGAGTGGTGGAGGTCGCAGTGGAATAAAAAGACAATATCAATTCCCCTTGGAAGAGATGTGTAGGTCGCAGTGGAATAAAAAGACAATATCATTGCCTCGTGGAAGTGACATGGAGGTCACAGTAGCTTAACAAGATGGTTTTAATGCCCCTTGGAAGAGAGGTGGAGGTCGCAGTGAAATAAAAAGACAATATCAATGCCCCTTGGAAGAGTGGTGGAGGTTACAGTGGAATAAAAAGACAATATCAATGACCCTTGGAAGAGTGGTGGAGGTCGCATTGGAATAAAAAGACAATATTAATGCCCCTTGGAAGAGTGGTGGAGGTCGCAGTAAAATAAAACGACAATATCAATGCCCCTTGAAAGAGTTGTGGAGGTTACAGTGGAATAAAAAGACAATATCAATGCCCCTTGGAAGAGCTGTGGAGTTCACAGTGGTTTAACCAGAAGGTTTTAAGGCACAGAGGAATAGACGTGGAGATCACAGTAGCTAAACAAGACGATTTTAATGCTTCTTGGAAGAGTGATGGAGGTAGCAGTGGATTAAAAAGACAAAATTAATGCCCCTTGTAAGAGTGGTGGAGATTACAGTGGAATAAAAAGACAATATCAATGCCTCTTGCAAGATCTATGGAGTTCAGAGTGGTTTAAATTGACGGTTTTAATGCCCCTTGGAAGAGACGTGGAGGTCACAGTAGCTTAAGAAGACGATTTTAATGCCCCTTGGAAGAGTGGTGGAGGTCGCAGAGGATTAAAAAGACATTATCGATGCCCCTTGGAAGAGTGGTGGAGGTCGCAGAGGAATAAAAAGAAAATATCAATGCCCCTTAGAAGAGTGGTGGAGGTTACAGTGGAAAAAAATGACAATATCAATGTTCCTTGGAAGAGGGGTGAAGGTCGCAGTGGGATAAAAAGACAATAACAATGTCTGTTGAAAGAGTGGTGGAGGTCGCAGTGGATTAAAAAGACAATATCAATGCCAAATGGAAAAGTGCTAGGAGGTCGCAGTGGATTAAAAAGACAATATCAATGCCCCATGGAAGGGACGTGGAGGTCACAGTAGCTTAACAAGACGGTTTTAATGCCCCTGGGAAGAGTGGTGGAGGTCGCAGTGGATTAAAAAGACTATCAAATCCCCTTGGAAGAGTGGTGGAGGTCACAGTGGAAAAAAAAAGACAATAGCAATGCCCCTTCGAATAGTGGTGGATGTTACAGTTGAATAAAAAGACAATATCAATGCCTCTTGGAATAGCTGTGGAGTTCAGAGTGGTTTAACCATGCGGTTTTAATGCCCCTTGGAAGAGACGTGGAGGTCACAGAAGCTTATCAAGACCGTTTTAAAGCTCCTTGGAGGAGTGGTAGAGGTCGCAGTGGATTAAAAAGACAATATCAATGCCCCTTGGAAGAGTGGTGGAGGTTATAGTGGAATAAAAAGACAATATCAATGCCCTTTGGAAGAGTGGTGGAGGTTACAGTGGAATGAAAAGACAATATCAATGTCCCTTGGAAGAATGGTGGAGGTTACAGTGGAATAAAAAGACAATATCAATGCCCCTTGGAAGTGTGGTGGAGGTTCCAATTAAGCAAAAAGACAATATCAATGCCCCTTGGAAGAGACGTGTAGGTCACAGTGGAATAAAAAGACAATATTAATGCCCCTTGGAGGAGTGGTGGAGGTCGCAGTAAAATAAAAAGACAATATCAATTCCCCTTGGATGAGTGGTGGAGGTTAGAGTGGAATAAAAAGACAATATCAATGCCCCTTGGAAGAGCTGTGGAGGTCACAGTGGTTTAACCAGAAAGTTTTAATGCACCGTGGAATAGACGTGGAGGTCACAGTAGCTTAACAAGATGGTTTCAATGCTTCTTGGAAGAGTGATGGAGGTCACAGTGGATTAAAAAGACAATATCAATGCCCTGTGTAAAAAAACTTGGAGGTCACAGTAGCTTAACAAGACGGTTTTAATACCCCTTGGAAGAGTCGTGGACATTGCAGAGGAATAAAAAGACAATATCAATGCACTTGGAAGAGTGCAGAAGGTTACAATGGAATAAAAATACATTGTCAATGCCATTGGGAAGAGCTGTGGAGCTCGTAGCGGTTTAACCAGACGGTTTTAATGCCCCTTGGAAGAGACTTGGAGGTCACAGAAGCTTAACAAGACGGTTTTAATACCCCTTGGAAGAGTGGTGGAGGTCACAGTGGAATAAAAATATAATATAAATGCCCCTTGAATGAGTGGTGGAAGTTACAGTGAAATAAAAAGACAATATCAATGCCCCTTGGAAGAGCTGTGGAGTACAGAGTGGTTTAACCAAACGGTTTTAGTGCCCCTTGGAAGAGACGTGAAGGTCGTAGTAGCTTAACAAGACGGTTTTAATGCCCCTTAGAAGAGTGGTGGAGGTCGCAGTGGATTAAAAAGACAATATCAATGAACCTTGGAAGAGTGGTGGAGGTCGCAGGGGAATAAAAAGACAATATCAATGCCCCTTGGAAGAGTGGTGGAGGTTACAGTGGAATAAAAAGACAATATCAATGCCTCTTGGAAGAGTGGTGGAGGTCACAGTGGAATAAAAAGACAATATCAATACCCCGTGGAAGAGACGTGAACATCACAGTAGCTTAACAAGACGGTTTTAATGCCCCTTGACAGAGTGGTGAAGGTCGCAGTGGAATAAAAAGACAATAACAATGCCATGTGGAAGAGACGTGGAGGTCACAGTAGCTTAACAAGACGGTTTTAATGCACCTTAGAACAGTTGTGGAGGTTACAGTGGAATAAAAACAATATCAATGCCCTTTGGAAGAGTGGCGGTGGTCGCAGTGGAATAAAAAGACAATATGAATGCCCCTTGGAAGAGTGGTGGAGGTTACAGTGGAATAAAAAGACAATATCAATGCCTCTTGCAAGAGCTGTGGAGTTCAGGGTGGTTTAAATTGAAGGTTTTAATGCCCCTTGGAAGAGACGTGGAGGTCACAGTAGCTTAAGAAGACGATTTTTATGACCCTTGGAAGAGTGGTGGAGGTCGAAGAGGATTAAAAAGACATTATTGATGCTCCTTGGAAGTGTGGTGGAGGTAGCAGTGGAATAAAAAGAAAATATCAATGCCCCTTAGAAGAGTGGTGGAGGTTGCAGTGGAAAAAAAGACAATATCAATGTTCCTTGGAAGAGGGGTGAAGGTCGCAGTGGAATAAAAAGACAATATCAATGTGTGTTGGAAGACTGGTGGAGGTCTGAGTGGATTAAAAAGACAATATCAATGCCCCTTGGAAGAGTGGTGGAGGTCACAGTGGAATAAAAAGACAATATCAATGCCCCGTGGAAGGGACGTGGAGGTCACAGTAGCTTAACAAGACGGTTTTAATGCCCCTTGGAAGATTGCTGGAGGTCGCAGTGGATTAAAAAAACTATCAAATCAGCTTGGAAGAGTGGTTGAGGTCGGAGTGGAAAAAAAAGACAACAGCAATGCCCCTTGGAAGAGTGGTGGAGGTTACAGTTGAATAAAAAGACAATATCAATGCCTGTTGGAAGAGCTGTGGAGTTCAGAGTGGTTTAACCATGCGGTTTTAATGCCCCTTGGAAGAGACGTGGAGGTCACAGAAGCTTATCAAGACTGCTCTAAAGCCCCTTGGAGGAGTGGTAGAGGTCGCAGTGGATTAAAAAGACAATATCAATGCCCCTTGGAAGAGTGGTGGAGGTCGCCATGGAATAAAAAGACAATATCATTGCCCCGTAGAAGGGAAGTGGAGGTCACAGTAGCATAACAAGACGGTTTTAATGCCCATTGGAAGAGTGGTGGAGGTCGCAGTGGATAAAAAAGACAGTATCAAATCCCCTTGGCAGAGTGATGGAGGTCGCAGTGGAAAACAGACAATATCAATGCCCCTTGGAAGAGCGGTGGAGGTTATAGTCGAATAAAAAGACAATATCAATGCCTCTTGGAAGAGCTGTGGAGTACAGAGTGGTTTAACCAGACTGTTTAATGCCCCTTGGAAGAGACGTGGAGGTCACAGAAGCTTATCAAGACTGTTTTAATGCCCCTTGGAAGAGTGGTGGAGGTCGCAGTGGATTAAAAAGACAATATCAATGCCTCTTAGACAAGTGGTGGAGTTCGCATTGGTTTAAAAAGACAATATCAATTCCCGTTGGAAGAGATGTGGAGGTCGCAGTGGAATAAAAAGACAATATCAATGCCTCGAGGAAGAGACTTGGAGGTCACAGTAACTTATCAAGATGGTTTTAATGCCCCTTGGAAGAGTGGTGGAGGTCGCAGTAAAATAAAAAGACAATATCAATGCCCCTGGGAAGAGTGGTGGAGGTTATAGTGGAATAAAAAGACAATATCAATGCCCCTTGGAAGAGCTGTGGAGTTCACAGTGGTTTAACCAGAAGGTTTTAAGATACCGTGGAATAGACGTGGAGGTCACAGTAGCTAAACAAGACATTTTCAATGCTTCTTGGAAGAGTGATGGAGGTCGCAGTGGATTAAAAAGACAAAATCAATGCCCCTTGGAAGAGTGGTGGAGGTTACAGTGGAATAAAAAGACAATATCAATGCCTCTTGTAAGAGCTGTGGAGTTCAGAGTGGTTTAAATTGAAGGTTTCAATGCCCCTTGGAAGCGACGTGGACGTCACAGTAGCTTAAGAACACAGTTTTAATGCCCCTTGGAAGAGTGGTGGAGGTAGAAGTGGGTTAAAAAGACATTATTGATGCCCCTTGGAAGAGTGGTGGAGGTCGCAGTGGAATAAAAAGAAAATATCAATGCCCCTTAGAAGAGTGGTGGAGGTTACAGTGGAAAAAAAGACAATATCAATGTTCCTTGGAAGAGGGGTGAAGGTCGCAGTAGAACAAAAAGACAATATCAATGTCTGTTGGAAGAGTGGTGGAGGTCCCAGTGGAATAAAAAGACAATATCAATGCCCCGTGGAAGGGACGTGGAGGTCACAGTAGCTTAACAAGACGGTTTTAATGCCCCTTGGAAGAGTGGTGGAGGTCGCAGTGGATTAAAAAGACAATATCAATGCCCCTTAGAAGAGTGGTGGAGGTCGCAGTGGAATAAAAAGACAATATCATTTCCCCTTGGAAGAGATGTGGAGGTCGCAGTGAAATAAAAAGACAATATCAATGCCTCGTGGAAGAGACTTGGAGGTCACAGTAGCTTAACAAGATGGTTTTAATGCCCCTTGGAAGAGAGGTGGAGGTCGCAGTGAAATATAAAGACAATATCAATGCCCCTTGGAAGAGTGGTGGAGGTTACAGTGGAATAAAAAGACAATATCAATGACCCTTGGAAGAGTGGTGGAGGTCGCATTGGAATAAAAAGACAATATTAATGCCCCTTGGAAGAGTGGTGGAGGTCGCAGTAAAATAAAACGACAATATCAATGCCCCTTGAAAGACTTGTGGAGGTTACAGTGGAATAAAAAGACAATATCAATGCCCCTTGGAAGAGCTGTGGAGTTCACAGTGGTTTAACCAGAAGGTTTTAAGGCACAGAGGAATAGACGTGGAGATCACAGTAGCTAAACAAGACGGTTTTAATGCTTCTTGGAAGAGTGATGGAGGTCGCAGTGGATTAAAAAGACAAAATTAATGCCCCTTGGAAGAGTGGTGGAGGTTACAGTGGAATAAAAAGACAATATCGATGCCTCTTGCAAGATCTGTGGAGTTCAGAGTGGTTTAAATTGACGGTTTTAATGACCCTTGGAAGAGACGTGGAGGTCACAGTAGCTTAACAATACGGTTTTAATGCCCCTTGAAAGAGTGGTGGAGGTCGCAGTGGATTAAAAAAACAATATCAATGCCCCTTAGAAGAGTGGTGGAGGTCGCAGTGGGATAAAAATACAATATCAATTTCCCTTGGAAGAGATGTGGAGGTCGCAGTGCAATAAAAAGACAATATCAATGCCTCGTGGAAGAGACTTGTAGGTCACAGTAGCTTAAGAACATGGTTTTAATACCCCTTGGAAGAGAGGTGGAGGTCGCAGTGGAATATAAAAACATTATCAATGCCACTTGGAAGAGTGGTGGAGGTTACAGTGGAATAAAAAGACAATATCAATGAACCTTGGAAGAGTGGTGGAGGTCGCAGTGGAATAAAAAGATAATACTAATGCCCCTTGTAAGAGTGGTGGAGGTTGCAGTTAAAAAAAAAACAATATCAATGGCCCTTGGAAGAGTGGTTGAGGTTACAGTGGAATAAAAAGACAATATCAATGCCCCTTGGAAGAGCTGTGGAGTTCACAGTGGTTTTACCAGAAGGTTTTAAGTCACAGTGGAATAGACGTGGAGGTCACAGTAGCTAAACAAAAAGGTTTTAATGCTTCTTGGAAGAGAGATGGAGGTCGCAGTGGATTAAAAAGACAAAATCAATGCCCCTTGGAAGAGTGGTGGAGGTTACAGTGGGATAAAAAGACAATATCAATGTCTCTTGCAAGAGCTGTGTAGTTCAGAGTGGTTTAAATTGAAGGTTTTAATGCCCCTTGGAAGAGACGTGGAGGTCACAGTAGCTTAAGAAGACGATTTTAATACCCCTTGGAAGAGTGGTGGAGGTCGCAGAGGATTAAAAAGACATTATCGATGCCCCTTGGAAGAGTGGTGGAGGTCGCAGTGGAATAAAGAGAAAATATCAATGCCCCTTAGAAGAGTGGTGGAGGTTACAGTGGAAAAAATGACAATATCAATGTTCCTTGGAAGAGGGGTGAAGGTCGCAGTGGGATAAAAAGACAATATCAATGTCTGTTGAAAGAGTGGTGGAGGTCGCAGTGGATTAAAAAGACAATATCAATGCCAATTGGAAAAGTGGTAGGAGTTCGCAGTGGAATAAAAAGACAATATCAATGCCCCATGGAAGGGACGTGGAGGTCACAGTAGCTTAACAAGACGGTTTTAATGCCCCTTGGAAGAGTGGTGGAGGTCGTAGTGGATTAAAAAGACTATCAAATCCCCTTGGAAGAGTGGTGGAGGTCACAGTGGAAAAAAAAGACAATAGCAATGCCCCTTCGAAGAGTGGTGGAGGTTACAGTTGAATAAAAAGACAATATCAATGCCTCTTGGAATAGCTGTGGAGTTCAGAGTGGTTTAACCATGCGGTTTTAATGCCTCTTGTAAGAGACGTGGAGGTCACAGAAGCTTATCAAGACAGTTTTAAAGCCCCTTGGAGGATTGGTAGAGGTCGCAGTGGATTAAAAAGACAATATCAATGCCCCTTGGAAGAGTGGTGGAGGTTATAGTGGAATAAAAAGACAATATCAATGCCCTTTGGTAGAGTGGTGGAGGTTACAGTGGAATAAAAAGACAATATCAATGTCCCTTGGAAGAATGGTGGAGGTTACAGTGGAATAAAAAGACAATATCAATGCCCCTTGGAAGTGTGGTGGAGGTTCCAATTAAGCAAAAAGACAATATCAATGCCCCTTGGAAGAGACGTGGAGGTCACAGTGGAATAAAAAGACAATATTAATGCCCCTTGGAAGAGTGGTGGAGGTCGCAGTAAAATAAAAAGACAATATCAATTCCCCTTGGAAGAGTGGTGGAGGTTAGAGTGGAATAAAAAGACAATATCAATGCCCCTTGGAAGAGCTGTGGAGGTCACAGTGGTTTAACCAGAAAGTTTTAATGCACCGTGTAATAGACGTGGAGGTCACAGTAGCTTAACAAGATGATTTCAATGCTTCTTGGAAGAGTGATGGAGGTCACAGTGGATTAAAAAGACAATATCAATGCCCCTTGGAAGAGTGGTGGAGGTTACAGTGGAATAAAAAGACAATATCAATGCCCTGTGTAAAAAACTTGGAGGTCACAGTAGCTTAACAAGACGGTTTTAATACCCCTTAGAAGAGTCGTGGACATTGCAGAGGAATAAAAAGACAATATCAATGCACTTGGAAGAGTGCAGAAGGTTACAATGGAATAAAAAGACATTGTCAATGCCCTTGGGAAGAGCTGTGGAGCTCATAGCGGTTTAACCAGACGGTTTTAATGCCCCTTGGAAGAGACTTGGAGGTCACAGAAGCTTAACAAGACGGTTTTAATATCCCTTGGAAGAGTGGTGGAGGTCACAGTGGAATAAAAATACAATATCAATGCCCCTTGAATGAGTGGTGGAAGTTACAGTGAAATAAAAAGACAATATCAATGCCCCTTGGAAGAGCTGTGGAGTACAGAGTGGTTTAACCAAACGGTTTTAGTGCCCCTTGGAAGAGACGTGAAGGTCATAGTAGCTTAACAAGACGGTTTTAATGCCACTTAGAAGAGTTGTGGAGGTCGCAGTGGATTAAAAAGACAATATCAATGAACCTTGGAAGAGTGGTGGAGGTCGCAGTGGAATAAAAAGACAATATCAATGCCCCTTGGAAGAGTGGTGGAGGTTACAGTGGAATAAAAAGACAATATCAATGCCTCTTGGAAGAGTGGTGGAGGTCACAGTGGAATAAAAAGACAATATCAATACCCCGTGGAAGAGACGTGAACATCACAGTAGCTTAACAAGACGGTTTTAATGCCCCTTGGCAGAGTGGTGGAGGTCGCAGTGGAATAAAAAGACAATAACAATGCCATGTGGAAGAGACGTGGAGGTCACAGTAGCTTAACAAGACGGTTTTAATGCACCTTAGAACAGTGGTGGAGGTTACAGTGGAATAAAAACAATATCAATGCACTTTATAAGAGTGGCGGAGGTCGCAGTGGAATAAAAAGACAATATGAATGCCCCTTGGAAGAGTGGTGGAGGTTACAGTGGAATAAAAAGACAATATCAATGCCTCTTGCAAGAGCTGTGGAGTTCAGAGTGGTTTAAATTGAAGGTTTTAATGCCCCTTGGAAGAGACGTGGAGGTCACAGTAGCTTAAGAAGACGATTTTTATGGCCCTTGGAAGAGTGGTGGAGGTCGAAGAGGATTAAAAAGACATTATCGATGCCCCTTGGAAGTGTGGTGGAGGTAGCAGTGGAATAAAAAGAAAATATCAATGCCCCTTAGAAGAGTGGTGGAGGTTGCAGTGGAAAAAAAGACAATATCAATGTTCCTTGGAAGAGGGGTGAAGGTCGCAGTGGAATAAAAAGACAATATCAATGTCTGTTGGAAGATTGGTGGAGGTCTGAGTGGATTAAAAAGACAATATCAATGCCCCTTGGAAGAGTGGTGGAGGTCACAGTGGAATAAAAAGACAATATCAATGCCCCGTGGAAGGGACGTGGAGGTCACAGTAGCTTAACAAGATGGTTTTAATGCCCCTTGGAAGAGTGCTGGAGGTCGCAGTGGATTAAAAAGACTATCAAATCAGCTTGGAATAGAGGTGGAGGTCGAAGTGGAAAAAAAAGACAACAGCAATGCCCCTTGGAAGAGTGGTGGAGGTTACAGTTGAATAAAAAGACAATATCAATGCCTGTTGGAAGAGCTGTGGAGTTCAGAGTGGTTTAACCATGCGGTTTTAATGCCCCTTGGAAGAGACGTGGAGGTCACAGAAGCTTATCAAGACTGTTTTAAAGCCCCTTGGAGGAGTGGTAGAGGTCGCAGTGGATTAAAAAGACAATAGCAATGCCCCTTGGAAGAGTGGTGGAGGTCGCAATGGAATAAAAAGACAATATCATTGCCCCGTAGAAGGGAAGTGGAGGTCACAGTAGCATAACGAGACGGTTTTAATGCCCATTGGAAGAGTGGTGGAGGTCGCAGTGGATAAAAAAGACAGTATCAAAGCCCCTTGGAAGAGTGGTGGAGGTCGCAGTGGAAAACAGAGACAATATCAATGCCCCTTGGAAGATTGTTGGAGGTTACAGTCGTATAAAAAGACAATATCAATGCCTCTTGGAAGGGCTGTGGAGTACAGAGTGGTTTAACCAGAGGGTTTAATGCCCCTTGGAAGAGACGTGGAGGACACAGTAGCTTATCAAGACTGTTTTAATGCCCCTTGGAAGAGAGGTGGGGGTCGCAGTGGATTAAAAAGACAATATCAATGCCCCTTAGAAGAGTGGTGGAGGTCGCAGTGGAATGAAAAGACAATAATAATTCCCCTTGGAAGAGATTTGGAGGTCACAGTGGAATAAAAAGACAATATCAATGCCTCGAGCAAGAGGCTTGGAGGTCACAGTAGCTTAACAAGATGGTTTTGATGCCCCTTGGAAGAGAGGTGGAGGTCGCAGTGGAATAAAAAGACAATATCAATGCCCCTTGGAAGAGTGGTGGAGGTTACAGTGGAATAAAAAGACAATATCAATGACCCTTGGAAGAGTGGTGGAGGTTACAGTGGAAAAAAAAACACTTCCTCCTTCAGACTCACTCAATGGTCTTCCACACCCACCCACAAAGATGGCCACACACTGGACCTCATTTTCACCCGCCTCTGTTCCCTATCTAACCTCTCTAACTCACCTCTCCCTCTCTCTGATTACAGCCTACTTACATTCTCTTCTCTCTCCTCCCCGGGGCAACAATCCCCACTCCACAAACTTGCATACCCTCGCAGAAATCTCAAACACCTTGACTTACACTCACTCTCTGAATCCCTCCTCCCTCTTACAGACATAAATTCCTTACACGATGCAGACATTGCTGCTGCTTCATATAACACCACAATAGCTGCAGCTCTAGACTCGATCGCCCCTCTCACACACACCACATCTCACACATTCAACAGGCAACCCTGGCACATTAAACTTACTAAAGAACTGCGTGGGGCCTCCAGGGTTGCAGAGCGGAGATGGAAAAGGTCTCACTCCATCGAGCACTTCATCGCATTCAAGCAATCCCTCACTAATTTCAAGTCCGCACTCACTACAGCAAAACAAACCTACTTCTCATCTCTCATATCCTCCCTATCTCACAACCCTAAACAGCTAGTTAACACTTTCAACTCTCTCCTTCGTCCCCCAGCACCTCCTCCCTCTTCTCTCATCTCAGCCGACGACTTTGCGTCATTCTTCAAACAGAAGATTGACACCATCAGACAAAATTTTTGCCTAAAGTCCACACAACCCCTCCTCATATCTATTCAACCCTCATCCTCCAAACCCCACTTCTCCACCATTACAGAAGGTCAAGTCTCCTCTTTACTCTCCAAACCACACCTCACCACCAGTGAACTTGACCCAATCCCATCCCACCTCATCACTAACCTTACCACAGTCTTCATCCCAACCCTAACCCACCTCTTCAATCTGTCACTAACAACCGGTGTCTTCCCCTCATGTTTCAAACAAGCCGCAATCACACCCATCCTCAAAAAGCCCTCCCTTGACCCTTCCTCTCTGACTAGCTACCACCCCATATCACTCCTCCCCTTTGCCTCAAAACTACTAGAACAACATGTCCACCTTGAACTGTCCCCCCACCTCTCCTCCTACTCCCTCTTCGACCGCCTGCAATCTGGCTTCCGACCGCATCACTCGACTGAAACTGCCCTGACCAAAGTCACCAACGACCTACTAAATGTCAAATCCAAGTGACACTACTCCATCCTCCTCCTTCTGGACCTGTCATCTGCCTTTGACACAGTGGACCACTCCCTCTTACTCCAGATTCTCTCATCTCTTGGCATCACGGACATGGCTCTATCTTGGATCTCCTCATACATAACAGACAGGACATTCAGCGTCTTCCACTCAGGCACCACCTCCTCATCTCGCCCCCTATCTGTCGGTGTCCCCCAAGGTTCAGTTCTAGGACCTCTGCTCTTCTCCATCTACACCTTTGGCCTGGGACAGCTCATAGAGTCTCACAGTTTTCAGTATCACCTCTATGCTGACGACACACAGATCTACCTCTCTGGACCCGATATCTCCTCCCTACTAACCAAAATCCCACAATGTCTGTCCGCCATGTCATCCTTCTTCTCTGACAGATTTCTAAAACGCAACATGGATAAAACAGAGTTCATCATCTTTCCACCCTCTCATTCACATCCCCCATCTGACTTAGCCATCAACGTCAATTGCTGTTCACTCTCCCCAGTCCCACAATCTCGCTGCCTTGGAGTAACCCTGGACTCTGATCTCTCCTTCAAGCCACATATCCAAGCCCTTTCCACTTCCTGCCGACTCCAACTCAAAAACATCTCCCGGATCCGTGCATTTCTCAGCAAAGACTCTGCAAAAACACTAGTGCATGCCCTCATCATATCCCGCCTCGACTACTGCAACCTCCTGCTCCATGGCCTCCCTTACAACACTCTTACGCCTCTCCAATCTATCCTAAACTCTGCTGCTCGACTAATTCACCTGTCCCCCCGCTATTCCCCGGCCTCTCCTCTCTGTCAATCTCTTCACTGGCTCCCCATTGCCCAGAGAATCCAGATCAAAACTCTAACCATGGCATACAAAGCCATCCACAACCTGTATCCCCCATACATCTGTGACCTAGTCTCCCGGTACTTACCTGCACGCAACCTCCGATCCTCACAAGATCTCCTTCTCTACTCCCTTCTTATCTCCTTCTCCCACAATCGTGTACAAGATTTCTCCCGTGCATCCTTTCTACTCTGGAACTCTCTACCCCAACACATCAGACTCTCGCCGACCGTGGAAACCTTCTAAAGAAACCTGAAGACCCACCTTTTCCGACAAGCCTACAAACTGCAGTAAACACCGCTGCACGACCAGCTCTACCCTCACCTAATGTATCCTCACCCATCCCTTCTAGAATGTGAGCCCTCGCGGGCAGGGTATTCCTTCCTCCTGTACCAGTCGCTGACTCGTTTTGTTAAGATTATGTAAATGCTTTTGTTATGTATATCCCTATCACATGTAAAGCGCTATGGAATAAATGGCGCTATAATAATAAATAATAATAATAATAATAAAAAGACAATATCAATTCCCATAGGAAAAGTGGTGAAGGTTACAGTGGAATAAAAAGACAATATCAATGCCCCTTTGATGAGCTGTGGAATACAGAGTGGTTTAACCAGACGGTTTTAATGTCCCTTGGAAGAGACGTGGAGGTCATAGTAGCTTAATAAGATGTTTTTAATGCCTCTTGGAAGAGTGGTGGAGGTCTCAGTGGTTTAAAAAGACAATATCACTGCCCCTTAGAAGAGTGGTGGAGGTTACATTGGAATAAAAAGACAATATCAATGCCCCGTGGAATAGACATGGAGGTTACAGCAGCATAACAAGACAGTTTTAATGCCCCTTGGAAGAGTGGTGGAGGTTAGAGTGGAACAAAAAGACAATACCAATGCCCCTTGGAAGAGCTGTGGAGTTCAGAGTGGTTTAACCAGACGGTTTTAATGCCCATTGGAAGTGACGTGGAGGTCAGAGTAGCTTAAAAAAGACGTTTTTAATGCCCCTTGGAAAAGTGGTGGAGGTCGCAGTGGATTAAAATAACAACAACAATGACCCTTGGAAGAGTGGTGGAGGTGGCAGTGGAATAAAAAGACAATATCAATGCCCCTTGGAAGAATGATGGAGGTTGCAGTGGTATAAAAAGACAATGTCACTGCCACTTGGAAGAGTGGTGGAGGTTAGAGTGGAATAAAAAGACAATACCAATGCCCCTTGGAAGAGCTGTGGAGTTCAGAGTGGTTTAAACAGATGGTTTTATTGCCCCTTGGAAAAGACGTGGAGGTCACAGTAGATTAACAAGACGGTTTTAATGCCCCTTGGAAAAGTGGTGGAGGTCACAGTTGAATAAAAAGACAATATCAATGCCCCGTGGAAGACAAGTGGAGGTCACAGTAGCTTAACAAGACAGGTTTAATGCCCCTTGGAAGAGTGGTGGAGGTCGCAGTGGAATAAAAAGACAATATCAATGCCCCTTGAAAGAGTGGTGGAGGTTACCTTGAAATAAAAAGACAATATCAATGTCTCTTGAAAGAGCTATGGAGTTCAGAGTGTTTTAACCAGATGGTTTTAATGCCCATTGGAAGAGTGGTGGAGATCGCAGTGCATTAAAAAGACAACATCGATACCCCTTGGAAGAATGGTGGAGGTTACAGTGGAATAAAAAGATTATATTAATGCCCTTGGAAGAGCTGTAGAGTTCAGAGTGGTTTAACCAGACGGTTTTAATGCCCCTTGGAAGAGAGGTGGAGGTCACAATAGCTTAACAAGACTGTATTAATGCCTCCTGGAAAAGTGGTGAAGGTCGCAGTGGATTAAAAAGACAATATCGATGCCCCTTGGAAGAGTGGTGGAGGTGGCAGTGGAATAAAAGACAATATCAATGCCCCTTGGAAGAATGATGGAGGTTACAGTGGAATAAAAAGACAATACCAATGCCCCTTGAAAGAGCTGTGGAGTTCAGAGTGGTTTAACCAGATGGTTTTATTGCCCCTTGGAAGAGACGTGGAGGTCACAGTAGATTAGCAAGACGGTTTTAATGCCCCTTGGAAAAGTGGTGGACGTCACAGTGGATTAAAAAGACAATATCGATGCCCCTTGGAAGAGTGTTGGATGTCGCAGTGGAATAAAAAGACAACATCAATGCCCTTTGAAAGAGTGGTGGAGGTTACAGCGAAATAAAAAGACAATATCAATGCCTCTTGAAAGAGCTATGGAGTTCAGAGTGGTTTAATCAGATGGTTTTAATGCCGCTTGGAAGAGTGGTGGAGATCGCAGTGCATTAAAAAGACAATATCAATACCCCTTGGAAGAATGGTGGAGGTTACAGTGGAATAAGAAAACAATATCAATGCCCATTGGAAGAGCTGTGGAGTTCAGAGTGGTTTAAAAAGACGGTATTAATGCGCCTTGGAAGAGATGTGGAGGTCACAGTAGCTTAACAAGACTGTTTTAATGCCTCTTGGAAGTGTGGTGGAGGTCACAGAGGATTAAAAATACAATATCAATGCCCCCTGGAAGAGTGGTTGACGTTAGAGTGGAATAAAAAGACAATACAAGGGCACCTTGGAAGAGCTGTGGAGTTCAGAGTTGTTTAAATTGACGGTTTTTATGCCCCTTGGAAGAGACGTGGAGGTCGCAGTGGATTAAAAAGACAATATCAATGCCCCTTGGAAGAGTGGTGGAGGTGGCAGTGGAATAAAAAGACCATATCAATGCCCCTTGGAAGAATTATGGAGGTCGCAGTGGAATAAAAAGACAACGTCAATGCCCCTTGGAAGAGTGGTGGAGGTTAGAGTGGAATAAAAAGACAATACCACTGCCCATTGGAAGAGCTGTGGAGTTCAGAGTGGTTTAACCAGATAGTTTTATTGTCCCTTGGAACAGACGTGGAGGTCACAGTAGATTAACAAGGCGGTTTTAATGCCCCTTGGAAAAGTGGTGGAGGTCACAGTGGATTAAAAAGACAATATCAATATCCCGTGGAGGACACGTGGAGGTCACAGTAGCTTAACAAGACAGTTTTAATGCCCCTTGGAAGAGTGGTGGAAGTCGTAGTGGAATAAAAAGACAATATCAATACCCCTTGGAAGAGTGGTGGAGGATACAGTGGAATAAAAAGACAATATCAATGCCCCTTGGAAGAGTGTTGGAGGTCGCAGTGGAATAAAAAGACAACATCAATGCCCCTTGCAAGAGTGGTGGAGGTTGCAGCGAAATAAAACGACAATATCAATGCCTCTTGAAAGAGCTATGGAGTTCAGAGTGGTTTAATCAGATGGTTTTAATGCCCCTTGGAAGAGTGGTGGAGATCGCATTGCATTAAAAAGACAATATCAATACCCCTTGGAAGAATGGTGGAGGTTACAGTGGAATAAAAAGACAATATCAATGCCCCTCGGAAGAGCTGTGGAGTTCAGAGTGGTTTAAAAAGACGGTATTAATGCTCCTTGGAAGAGATGTGGTGGTCACAGAAGCTTAACAAGACTGTTTTAATGCCTCTTGGAAGAGTGGTGGAGGTCGCAGTGGATTAAAAATACAATATCAATGCCCCTTGGAAGAGTGGTGGAGGTTAGAGTGGAATAAAAAGACAATACAAGGGCTCCTTGGAAGAGGTGTGGAGTTCAGAGTTGTTTAAATTGACAGTTTTTATGCCCCTTGGAAGAGACGTGGAGGTCGCAGTGGATTAAAAAGACAATATCAATGCCCCTTGGAAGAGTGGTGGAGGTGGCAGTGGAATAAAAAGACAATATCAATGCCCCTTGGAAGAATGATGGAGGTCGCAGTGGAATAAAAAGACAATGTCAATGCCCCTTGGAAGAGTGGTGGAGGTTAGAGTGGAATAAAAAGACAATACCAATGCCCCTTGGAAGAGCTGTGGAGTTCAGAGTGGTTTAACCAGATGGTTTTATTGCCCCTTGGAAGAGACGTGGAGGTCACAGTAGATTAAGAAGACAGTTTTAATGCCCCTTGAAAAAGTGGTGGACGTCACAGTGGATTAAAAAGACAATATCGATGCCCCTTGGAAGAGTGTTGGAGGTCGCAGTGGAATAAAAAGACAACATCAATGCCCCTTGAAAGAGTGGTGGAGGTTACAGCGAAATAAAAAGACAATATCAATGCCTCTTGAAAGAGCCTTGGAGTTCAGAGTGGTTTAATCAGATGGTTTTAATGCCCCTTGGAAGAGTGGTGGAGATCGCAGTGCATTAAAAAGACAATATCAATATCCCTTGGAAGAATGGTGGAGGTTAAAGTGGAATAAAAAGACAATATCAATGCCCCTTGGAAGAGCTGTGGAGTTCAGAGTGGTTTAAAAAGACGGTATTAATGCGACTTGGAAGAGATGTGGAGGTCACAGTAGCTTAACAAGACTGTTTTTATGCCTCTTGGAAGAGTGGTGGAGGTCGCAGTGGATTAAAAATACAATATAAATGCCCCTTGGAAGAGTGGTGGACGTTAGAGTGGAATAAAAAGACAATACAAGGTCACCTTGGAAGAGCTGTGGAGTTCAGAGTTTAAATTGACGGTTTTTATGCCCCTTGGAAGAGACGTGGAGGTCGCAGTGGATTGAAAAGACAATATCAATGCACCTTGGAAGAGTGGTGGACGTGGCAGTGGAATAAAAAGACAATATCAATGCTCCTTGGAAGAATTATGGAGGTCGCAATGGAATAAAAAGACAATGTCAATGGCCCTTGGAAGAGTGGTGGAGGTTAGAGTGGAAAAAAAAGACAATACCAATGCCCATTGGAAGAGCTGTGGAGTTCAGAGTGGTTAACCAGATAGTTTTATTGCCCCTTGGAACAGACGTGGAGGTCACAGTAGATTAACAAGACGGTTTTAATGCCCCTTGGAAAAGTGGTGGAGGTCACAGAGGATTAAAAAGACAATATCAATTTCCCATGGAGGACACGTGGAGGTCACAGTAGCTTAACAAGACAGTTTTAATGCCCCTTGGAAGAGTGGTGGAAGTCGTAGTGGAATAAAAAGACAATATCAATACCCCTTGGAAGAGTGGTGGAGGATACAGTGGAATAAAAAGACAATATCAATGCCCCTTGGAAGAGTGTTGGAGGTTGCAGTGGAATAAAAAGACAACATCAATGCCCCTGCAAGAGTGGTGGAGGTTACAGCGAAATAAAAAGACAATATCAATGCCTCTTGAATGAGCCATGGAGTTCAGAGTGGTTTAATCAGATGGTTTTAATGCCCCTTGGAAGAGTGGTGGAGATCGCATTGCATTAAAAAGACAATATCAATACCCCTTGGAAGAATGGTGGAGGCTACAGTGGAATAAAAAGACAATATCAATGCCCCTCGGAAGAGCTGTGGAGTTCAGAGTGGTTTAAAAAGACGGTATTAAT
The DNA here is from genome assembly GCF_046119375.1 of Phyllobates terribilis. Classification (NCBI taxonomy): domain Eukaryota; kingdom Metazoa; phylum Chordata; class Amphibia; order Anura; family Dendrobatidae; genus Phyllobates; species Phyllobates terribilis. Next base: position 3,941,454 of record NW_027362788.1, on the reverse strand, counting down.
GCTCCTTGGAAGAGATGTGGTGGTCACAGAAGCTTAACAAGACTGTTTTAATGCCTCGTGGAAGAGTGGTGGAGGTCGCAGTGGATTAAAAATACAATATCAATGCCCCTTGGAAGATTGGTGGAGGTTAGAGTGGAATAAAAAGACAATACAAGGGCTCCTTGGAAGAGGTGTGGAGTTCAGAGTTGTTTAAATTGACGGTTTTTATGCCCCTTGGAAGAGACGTGGAGGTCGCAGTGGATTAAAAAAACAATATCAATGCCCCTTGGAAGAGTGGTGGAGGTGGCAGTGGAATAAAAAGACAATATCAATGCCCCTTGGAAGAATGATGGAGGTCGCAGTGGAATAAAAAGACAATGTCAATGCCCCTTGGAAGAGTGGTGGAGGTTAGAGTGGAATAAAAAGACAATACCAATGCCACTTGGAAGAGCTGTGGAGTTCAGAGTGGTTTAACCAGATGGTTTTATTGCCCCTTGGAAGAGACGTGGAGGTCACCGTAGATTAACAGGACGGTTTTAATGCCCCTTGGAAAAGTGGTGGAGGTCACAGTGGATTAAAAAGACAATATCAATGACCCGTGGAAGACACGTGGAGGTCACAGTAGCTTAACAAGACAGTTTTAATGCCCCTTGGAAGAGTGGTGGAAGTCGTAGTGGAATAAAAAGACAATATCAATGCCCCGTGGAATAGACATGGAGGTTACAGTAGCTAAACAAGATGTTTTTAATGCACCTTGGGAGAGTTGTGGAAGTCGTAGTGGAATAAAAAGACAATAGCAATGCCCCTTGAAAGAGGGCTGTAGGTTACAGTGGAGTAAAAAGACAATATCAATGACTCTTGCAAGAGCTGTGGAGTTCATAGTGGTTTAAATTGACGTTTTTAATGCACCTTGGAAGAGACGTGGAGGTCACAGTAGCTTAACAATACGGTTTTAATGGCCCTTGGAAGAGTGGTGGAGGTCGCAGTGGATTAAAAATACAATATCATTGCCACTTGGAAGAGTGGTGAAGGTCCCAGTGGAATAAAAAGACAATATCAATGCCCCTTGGAAGAGTGGTGGAGGTTACAGTGGAATAAATAGACAATATCAATGCCGCATGAAAGAGACGTGGAGGTCACAGTAGCTTAACAAGACGTTTTTAATGCCCCTTGGAAGAGAGGTGGAAGTTGCAGTGGAATAAAAAGACAATATCAATGCCCCGTGGAAGAGTGCTGGAGGTTACATTGGAATAAAAAGACAATATCAATGCCCCTTGCAAGAGCTGTGGAGTTCAGAGTGGTTTAAATTGACGGTTTTAATGCCCCTTGGAAGGGACGTGGAGGTGACAGTAGCTTAACAAGACGGTTTTAATGCCCCTTGGAATAGTGGTGGAGGTCGCAGTGGATTAAAAAGACAATATGAATGCCCCTTGGAAGAGTGGTGGAGGTCGCAGTGGAATAAAAAGACAATATCAATGCCCCTTGGAAGAGTGGTGGAGATTACAGTTGAATAAAAAGACAATATCAATGCCCATTGGAAGAGTGATGGAGGTTACAGTGGAATAAAAAGACAATATCAATGCCCCTTGGAACAGTGGTGGAGGTTACAGTTAAATAAAAGACAATATCAATGCCCAGTGGAAGAGATGTGCAGATCACAATAGCTTAACAAGACGGTTTTAATGCCCCTTGGAAGAGTGGTGGAGGTCGCAGTTTAAAAAAATGACATTATCAATGCCCCTTGGAAGAGTGGTGGAGGTCGCAGAGGAATAAAAAGACAATATCAATGCCCCTTGGACGAGTGGTGGAGGTTACAGTGGAATAAAAAGACAATTTCAATGCCACGTGGAAGAGACGTGGAGGTCACAGTAGCTTAACAAGACGGTTTTAATGCCTCTTGGAGGACTGGTGGAGGTCGCAGTGGAATAAAAAGAAAATATCAATGCCCCTTGGAAGAGCTGTGGAGTTCAGAGTGGTTTAACCAGACGGTTTTAATGCCCTTTGGAAGAGATGTGGAGGTCACAGTATCTTAACAAGACTGTTTTAATGCCTCTTGGAAGAGTGGTGGAGGTCGCAATGGATTAAAAAGACAATATCAATGCCCCTTAGAAGAGAGGTGGAAGTCGCAGTGGAATAAAAAGACAATATCAATACCCCTTGGAAGAGTGGTGGAGGATACAGTGGAATAAAAAGAGAATATCAATGCCACGTGGAATAGACATGGATGTTACAGTAGCTAAACAAGATGTTTTTAATGCACCTTGGGAGAGTGGTGGAAGTCGTAGTTTAATAAAAAGACAATATCAATGCCCTTGAAAGAGTGCTGTAGGTTACAGTGGAGTAAAAAGACAATATCAATGACTCATGCAAGAGCTGTTGAGTTCAGAGTGGTTTAAATTGACGGTTTTAATGCACCTTGGAAAAGACGTGGAGGTCACAGTAGCTTAACAATACGGTTTTAATGCCCCTTGGAAGAGTGGTAGAGGTCACAGTGGATTAAAAAGACAATATCAATGCCACTTGGAAGAGTGGTGAAGGTCCCAGTGGAAAAAAAAGACAATATCAATGCCCCTTGGAAGAGTGGTGGAGGTTACAGTGAAATAATAAGACAATATCAATGCCCCATGAAAGAGACGTGGAGGTCACAGTAGCTTAACCAGACGGTTTTAATGCCCCTTGGAAGAGAGGTGGAAGTTGCAGTGGAATAAAAAGACAATATCAATGCCCCTTGGAAGAGTGCTGGAGGTTACATTGGAATAAAAAGACAATATCAATGCCCCTTGCAAGAGCTGTGGAGTTCAGAGTGGTTTAAATTGACTCCTTTAATGCTCCTTGGAAGTGACGGGGAGGTGACAGTAGCTTAAGAAATCGGTTTTAATGCCCCTTGGAAAAGTGGTGGAGGTCGCAGTGGATTAAAAAGACAATAAGAATGCCCCTTGGAAGAGTGGTTGAGGTCGCATTGGAATAAAAAGACAATATCAATGCCCCTTGGAAGAGTGGTGGAGATTACAGTTGAATGAAAATACAATATCAATGCCGCTTGGAAGAGTGATGGAGGTTAAAGTGGAATAAAAAGACAATAACAATGCCCCTTGGAACAGTGGTGGAGGTTACAGTTAAATAAAAAGACAATATCAATGCCCCGTGGAAGAGACGTGGAGGTCACAGTAGCATACCAAGACGGTTTTAATGCCCCTTGGAAGAGTGGTGGAGGTTGCAGTGGAATAAAAAGACAATATCAATGCCCCATGGACGAGTGATGGAGGTTACAGTGGAATAAAAAGACAATTTCAATGCCACGTGGAAGAGACGTGGAGGTCACAGTAGCTTAACAAGACGGTTTTAATGCCTCTTGGAGGACTGGTGGAGGTCGCAGTGGAATAAAAAGAAAATATCAATGCCCCTTGGAAGAGTGGTGGAGGTTACAGTGGAATAAAAAGACAATAATAATGCCCCTTGGAAGAGCTGTGGAGTTGAGAGTGGTATAACCAAACGGTTTTAACGCTTCTTGGAAGGGACATGGAGGTCACAGTAACTTAACAAGACGGTTTTAATGTCCCTTTTAAGACGGGTAGAGATCGCAGTGGAATAAAAAAACAATATCAATGCCCCTTGGAAGATTGGTGGAGGTTACAGTGGAATAAAAAGACAATATCAATGCCCCGTGGAAGAGATGTGGAGGTCACTGTAGCTTAACAGTATGGTTTTAATGCCCCTTGGAAGAGTGGTGGAGGTCACAGTGGAATAAAAAGACAATGTCAATGCCCTTTGGAAGAGGGGTGGAGGTTAGAGTGGAATAAAAAGACAATGCAAATGCACCTTGGAAGAGCTGTGGAGTTCAGAGTTGTTTAACCAGATGGTTTTAGTGCCCCATGGAAGAGAAGTCGAATTCACAGTAGCATAACAAGACAGTTTTAATGCCCCTTGGAAGAGTGGTGGAGTTCGCAGTGGATTAAAAAGACAATATCAATGCCCCTTGGAAGAGTGGTGGAGGTCGCAGTGGAATAAAAAGACAATATCAATGCCCCGTGGAATGGACGTGGAGGTCACAGAAGCTTAACAAGACGGTTTTAATGCCGCTTGGAAGAGTGGTGGAAGTTGCAGGGTATTAAAAAGACAATAACAATGCCCATTGGAAGAGTGGTGGAGGTCGCAGTGGAATTAAAAGACAAAATCAATGCCCGTTGCAAGAGTGGTGGAGGTTACAGAGGAATAAAAGGACAATATCAATGCCCCTTGGAAGAATTGTAGAGTTCAGAGTGGTTTAACCAGATGGTTTAATGCCCCTTGGAAGAGAAGTGGAGGTCACAGTAGCTTAACAAGACGGTTTTAATGCCCCATGGAAGAGTGGGGGAGGTTACAGTCGAAAAAAAAGACAATATCAATGCCTCTTGGAAGAGCTGTGGAGTTCAGAGTGGTTTAACCAGACGGTTTTAGTGCCCCTTGGAAGAGATGTGGAGGTCACAGTAGCTTATCAAAACTGTTTTTAAGCCCCTTGGAAGAGTGGTGGAGGTCGCATTGGATTAAAAAGACAATTTCAATGCCCTTTAGAAGAGTGGTGAAGGTCGCAGTGGAATAAAAAGACAATATCAATTCCACTTGGAAGAGATGTGGAGGTCGCAGTGGAATAAAAAGACAATATCAATGCCTCGTGGAAGAGACTTGGAGGTCACAGTAGCTTAACAGGATGGTTTTAATGCCCCTTGGAAGAGATGTGGAGGTCGCAGTGGAATAAAAAGACAATATCAATGCCCCTTGGAAGAGTGGTGGAGGTTACAGTGGAATAAAAAGACAATATCAATTCCATTTGGAAGAGATGTGGAGGTCGCAGTGGAATAAAAAGACAATATCAATGCCTCTTGTAAGAGCTGTGGAGTTCAGATTGTTTAACCAGACGGGTTTAATGCCCCTTGGAAGAAACTAGGAGGTCACAGTAGCTTAACAAGACTGTTTTAATGCCCCTTGGAAGAGTGGTGGAGATAGTTTTGGATTTAAAAGACAATATCAATGCCCCTTAGAAGAGTGGTGGATGTCGCAGTGGAATAAATGCACAATATCAGTGCCCCATGGAAGATTGGTGAAGGTTACAGTGGAATAAAAAGACAATATCAATGCCCCTTGGAAAAGTGGTGGAGGTTACAGTGGAATAAAAAGACAATATCAATTCCCTGTGAAAGAAACTTGGAGGTTACAGTAGCTTAACAAGATGGTTTTAATGCCCCTTGGAAGAGTCGTGGACGTCGCAGAGGAATAAAAAGACAATATCAATGCAATTGGAAGAGTGCAGAAGGTTACAATGGAATAAAAAGACATTGTCAATGCGCCTTGGAAGAGCTGTGGAGCTCAGAGCGGTTTAACCAGACGGTATTAGTGCCCCTTGGAAGAGACTTGGAGGTCACAGTAGCTTAACAAGACGGTTTTAATGCCCCTTGGAAAAGTGGTGGAGGTCTCAATGGAATAAAAAGACAATATCAATGCCCCGTGGAAGGGAGGTGGACGTCACAGTAGCTTAACAAGACGGTTTTAATGCCCATGGGAAGAGTGGTGGAGGTCGCAGTGGATAAAAAAGACAATATCAAAGCCCCTTGAAAGAGTGGTGGAGGTCGCAGTGGAAAACAGAGACAATATCAATGCCCTTTGGTAGAGTGGTGGAGATTACAGTCTAATAAAAAGACATTATCAATGCCTCTTGGAAGAGCTGTGGAGTACAGAGTGGTTTAACCAGACGGTTTAATGCCCCTTGGAAGAGACGTGGAGGTCACAGTAGCTTATCAAGACTGTTTTAATGCCCCTTGGTAGAGTGGTGGAGGTCGCAGTGGATTAAAAAAACAATATCAATGCCCCTTAGAAGAGTGGTGGAGGTCGTAGTGGAATAAAAAGACAATATCAATTCCCCTTGGAAGAGATGTGGAGGTCGCAGTGGAATAAAAAGACAATATCAATGCCCCTTGGAAGAGTGGTGGAGTTTACAATGGATTAAAAAGACAATATCAATGCCCCTTGGAAGAGCTGTGGAGTTCACAGTGGTTTAACCAGAAGGTTTTAAGGCACCGTGGAATAGACATGGAGGTCACGGTAGCTAAACAAGATGGTTTTAATGCTTCTTGGAAGAGTGATGGATGTCGCAGTGAATTAAAAAGACAAAATCAATGCCCCTTGGAAGAGTGGTGGAGGTTACAGTGGAATAAAAAGACAATATCAATGGATCTTGCAAGAGCTGTGGAGTTCAGAGTGGTTTAAATTGATGGTTTTATTGCCCCTTGGAAGAGACTTGGAGGTCACAGTAGCTTAACAAGACAGTTTTAATGCCCCTTGGAAGAGTTGTGGAGGTTATAGTCGAATAAAAAGACAATATCAATGCCTCTTGGAAGAGCTGTGGAGTTCAGAGTGGTTTAACCAGACGGTTTTAATGCCCCTTGGAAGAGACGTGGAGGTCACAGTAGCTTATCAAAACTGTTTTAATGCCCCTTGGAAGAGACGTGGAGGTCACAGTAGCTTAGCAAGACGTTTTTAATGCCCGTGGGAAGAGTGGTGGAGGTCGCAGTGGATTAAAAAGACATTATCGATGCCCCTTGGAAGAGTGGTGGAGGTCGCAGTGGAATAAAAAGAAAATATCAATGCTCCTTAGAAGAGTGGTGGAGGTTACAGTGGAAAAAAAAGAAAATATCAATGTTCCTTGGAAGAGGGGTGAAGTTCGCAGTGGGATAAAAAGACAATATCAATGTCCCATGGAAGAGTGGTGGAGGTCGCAGTGGATTAAAAAGACAATATCAATGCCACTTGGAAGAGTGGTGGAGGTCGCAGTGGAATAAAAAGACAATATCAATGCCCCGTGGAAGGGACGTGGAGGTCATAGTAGCTTAACAAGACGGTTTTAATGCCCCTTGGAAGAATGGTGGAGGTCACAGTGGAATAACCTCACTGGTACATGCTCTGCATAACTTCTCTGCTTGCTGTGTCTGCTGTAATCTAATGCTCTGCTTTGCTGATTCACCTCACTGGTACATGCTCTGCATAACTTCTCTGCTTGCTGTGTCTGCTGTAATCTAATGCTCTGCTTTGCTGATTAACCTCACTGGTACATGCTCTGCATAAATTCTCTGCTTTATCTGTCCCACTCCATTCAATACCCATATATGTCTGTCCCTTCCCCACTATAGATCTTATCTGATTTTTAGAGGTGCTAAACTGCAGAGACTAGAGTCCTAGCTCTGTGTTTGATTACCCAGCCATCTCCTGGTGAGACGACCCACTGCTAATTTAGCCATATGCAGCTCCCACAATGCCCTTCACGTGATAGTTTAATGTGCCCTATAAATTTAGAAGCTCTGTAAGGGGTGCACTTGTGCTGGGGTGTGCACGCGTCTTCTTGTGCAAAGTGGCTTCGGAGATAAGTGGCAGTTATTTCAGAGGCAGTTAGTCAGGGCAGGAGTCAGGTAACCAACACTTTGACCACTTACTCTCTTTTAACTATGTTTCTGTTAGCTCTCACTTTTTCCTCTATAGTCCTCCACTTTCTAGTAACCCCTCAAATCCTTACACCTAGTAAGAAACTCTTCATCTCTCCCTCCATCCTCCTCATTCATCTCACCTCCTCCTCCAAATTATTCCTAAACATTCAATCCTGGATCTCCAAACACAGACAGCCACCTCATGCTCTCTCTTGCTCCCACCTGCTAACACTTTCTCTGCTCCTCCTCACTGCTGGAGATATCTCTCCAAATCCTGGTCCTCCTCGCCATATCCCCACAGTTACTTCTTCCTCCTATCCACGACCTTCCACAAACTGTCGCAATCCTTCTAACCTCATACCCATCCAACCAATCCCCACTCCCTTAGTTGCTCTAACAGGACCTCTATGGAACGCTCGCTCTGTCTGCAACAAACTTTCCTTCATCCACGATCTTTTCATTACAAACAAACTTTCCTTCCTCGCCATCACTGAAACCTGGCTCACCCCCTCTGACACAGCCTCCCCAGCTGCACTTTCATATGGCGGATTCCACCTTTCCCACACACCCTGCCCCAACGGCAAACATGGCGGAGGCGTAGGTTTTCTCCTATCAGAACACTGCGCTTTCACCGAAATCCCACTGCCACCCTCCGTTACATTCCCCTCTTTTGAGGTGCACTGTGTGCGCATCTATTCCCCCTCCAACCTCCAACTGGCCGTCGTTTACCGACCCCCAGGGCAAGCCACCACCTTCTTAGACCACTTCAGCACCTGGCTGCTTCACTTCCTCTCCACTGACATCCCCACTATCACAATGGGTGACTTCAACATCCCCATTAACACTTCCCACTCGTCTGTCTCTAAGTTCCTATCTCTCACTTCCTCCTTCGCACTCACTCAATGGTCTTCCACACCCACCCACAAAGATGGCCACACACTGGACCTCATCTTCACCCGCCTCTGTTCCCTATCTAACCTCTCTAACTCACCTATCCCTCTCTCTGATCACAGCCTACTTACATTCTCTTCTCTCTCCTCCCCGGGGCAACAATCCCCACTCCACAAACTTGCATACCCTCGCAGAAATCTCAAACACCTTGACTTACACTCACTCTCTGAATCCCTCCTCCCTCTTACAGACATAAATTCCTTACACGATGCAGACATTGCTGCTGCTTCATATAACACCACAATAGCTGCAGCTCTAGACTCGATCGCCCCTCTCACACACTCCACATCTCGCACATTCAACAGGCAACCCTGGCACACTAAACTTACTAAAGAACTGCGCCGGGCCTGCAGGGTTGCGGAGCGGAGATGGAAAAGGTCTCACTCCATCGAGCACTTCATCGCATTCAAGCAATCCCTCACTAATTTCGAGTCCGCACTCACTACAGCAAAACAAACCTACTTCTCATCTCTCATATCCTCCCTATCTCACAACCCTAAACAGCTATTTAACACGTTCAACTCTCTCCTTCGTCCCCCAGCACCTCCTCCCTCTTCTCTCATCTCAGCCGATGACTTTGCGTCATTCTTCAAACAGAAGATTGACACCATCAGACAAAACTTTTGCCTAAATTCCACACAACCCCTCCTCATATCTATTCAACCCTCCTCCTCCAAACCCCACTTCTCCATCATTACAGAAGGTCAAGTCTCCTCTTTACTCTCCAAATCACACCTCACCACCTGCGAACTTGACCCAATCCCATTCTACCTCATCACTAACCTTACCACAGTCTTCATCCCAACAATAACCCACCTCTTCAATCTATAACTAACAACCGGTGTCTTCCCCTCATGTTTCAAACATGCCGCAATCACACCCATCCTCAAAAAGCCCTCCCTTGACCCTTCCTCTCTGACTAACTGCCGCCCCATATCACTCCTCCCCTTTGCCTCAAAACTACTAGAACAACATGTCCTCCTTGAACTGTCCTCCCACCTCTCCTCCTGCTCCCTCTTCGACCGCCTGCAATCTGGCTTCCGACCGCATCACTCGACTGAAACTGCCCTGACCAAAGTCACCAACGACCTACTAAATGCCAAATCCAAGCGACACTACTCCATCCTCCTCCTTCTGGACCTGTCATCTGCCTTTGACACAGTGGACCATTCCCTCTTACTCCAGATTCTCTCATCTCTTGGCATCACGGACTTGGCTCTATCTTGGATCTCCTCTTACTTAACAGACAGGACATTCAGCATCTCACACTCATGCACCACCTCCTCATCTCGCCCCCTATCTGTCGGTGTCCCCTAAGGTTCAATTCTAGGACCTTTGCTCTTCTCCATCTACACCTTTGGCCTGGGACAGCTCATAGAGTCTCACGGTTTTCAGTATCACCTCTATGCTGACGACACACAGATCTACCTCTCTGGACCTGAGATCTGCTCCCTACTAACCAAAATCCCACAATGTCTGTCCGCCATGTCATTCTTCTTCTCTGACAGATTTCTAAAACTCAACATGGATAAAACAAAGTTCATCATCTTTCCACCCTCTCATTCACATCCCCCATCTGACCTACCCATCAACGTCAATGGCTGTTCACTCTCCCCAGTCCCACAAGCTCGCTGCCTTGGAGTAACCCTGGACTCTGATCTCTCCTTCAAGCCACATATCCAAGCCCTTTCCACTTTCTGCCAACTCCAACTCAAAAACATCTCCCGGATCCGTGCATTCCTCAGCAAAGACTCTGCCAAAACACTAGTACATGCCCTCATCATATCCCGCCTCTACTACTGCAACCTCCTGCACCGTGGCCTCCCTGACATCACTCTTGCGCCTCTCCAATCTATCCTAAACTCTGCTACTTGACTAATTCACCTGTTCCCCCGCTATTCCCCGGCCTCTCCTCTTTGTCAATCTCTTCACTGGCTCCCCATTGCCCAGAGAATACAGTTCAAAACTCTAACCATGGCATACAAAGCCATCCACAACTTGTCTCCCCCATACATCTGTGACCTAGTCTCCCGGTACTTACCTGCACGCAACCTCCGATCCTCACAAAATCTCCTTCTCTACTCCCCTCTTATCTCCTCCTCCCACAATCGTATACAAGATTTCTCCCATGCATCCCCTCTCCTCTGGAACTCTCTACCCCAACACATCAGACTCTCACCGACCGCGGAAAACTTCAAAAGAAACATGAAGATCCACCTCTTCCGACAAGCCTACAACCTGCAGTAACCACCGATGCACGACCAGCTCTACCCTCACCTAATGTATCCTCACTCATCCCTTCTAGAATGTGAGCCCTCGCGGGCAGGGTCCTCGCTACTCCTGTACCAGTCGCTGACTCGTTTTGTTAAGATTATGTAAATGCTTTTGTTAAGTATATCCCTATCACATGTAAAGCGCCATGGAATAAATGGCGCTATAATAATAAATAATAATAATAATAATAATAATAAAAAGACAATATCAATTCCCATAGAAAAAGTGGTGGAGGTTACAGTGGATTAAAAAGACAATATCAATGACCCTTAGAAGAGAGGTGGAAGTCACAGTGGAATAAAAAGACAATGTCATTGCCACTTGGAAGAGTGGTGGAGGTGGCAGTGGAATAAAAAGACAATACCAATGCCCCCTGGAAGAGCTGTGGAGTTCAGAGTGGTTTAACCAGATGGTTTTAATGCCCTGTGGAAGGTTGGTGGAGGTAGCAGTGCATTAAAAAGACAATATCAATACCCCTTGAAAGAATGGTGGAGGTTACAGTGGAATAAAAAGACAATATCAATGCCCCTTGAAAGAGCTGTGGAGTTCAGAGTGGTTTAACCAGAATGTTTTAATGCCCTTTGGAAGAGATGTGGAGGTCACAGTAGCTTAACAAGACTGTTATAATGCCTCTTGGAAGAGTGGTGGAGGTCGTAGTGGATTAAAAAGACAATATCAATGCCCCTTAGAAGAGAGGTGGAAGTCGCAGTGGAATAAAAAGACAATATCAATACCCCTTGGAAGAGTGGTGGAGGATACAGTGGAATAAAAAGACAATATCAATGCCCTGTGGAATAGACATGGATGTTACAGTATTGAAACAAGATGTTTTTAATGCACCTTGGGAGAGTGGTGGAAGTCTGAGTGGAATAAAAAGACAATATCAATGCCCCTTGAAAGAGTGCTGTAGGTTACAGTGGAATAAAAAGACAATATCAATGCCTCTTGCAAGAGCTGTGGAGTTCAGAGTGGTTTAAATTGACGGTTTTAATGCACCTTGGAAGAGACGTGGAGGTCACAGTAGCTTAACAATACGGATTTAATGCCCCTTGGAAGTGTGGTGGATGTCGCAGTGGATTAAAAAGACAATATCAATGTCACATGGAAGAGTGGTGAATGTCCCAGTGGAATAAAAAGACAATATCAATGCCCCTTAGAAGAGAGGTAGAAGTCGCAGTGGAATAAAAAGACAATATCAATACCCCTTGGAAGAGTGGTGGAGGTTACAGTGGAATAAAAAGACAATATCAATGCCCCGTGAAAGAGACTTGGAGGTCACAGTAGTTTAACAATAAATTTCTATTGCCCCTTGTAAGAGTGGTGGAGGTCGCAGTTGATTAAAAAGACAATATAAATGCCCCTTAGAAGAGTGGTGGAGGTCGCAGTGGAATAAAAAGACAATATTAATGACCCTTGGAAGAGTAGTGGAGGTCACTGTAGCTTAACAAGATGGTCTTAATGCCGCTTGGAAGAGTGGTGGAGGTCGCAGTGGAATAAAAAGACAATGTCAATGCCCCTTGGAAGAGTGGTGGAGGTTAGAGTGGATTAAAAAGACAATATCAATGCCCCTTGCAAGAGCTGTGGAGTTCAGAGTGGTTTAAATTGACGGTTTTAATGCCCCGTGGAATTGACGTGGAGGTCAAAGTAGCTTAACAACACGGTTTTAATGGCCCTTGGAAGAGTGGTGGAGGTCGCAGTTGATTAAAAAGACAATATAAATGCCCCTTAGAAGAGTGGTGGAGGTCGCAGTGGAATAAAAAGACAATATCAATGCCCCTTGGAAGAGTAGTGGAGGTCACTGTAGCTTAACAAGATGGTCTTAATGCCGCTTGGAAGAGTGGTGGAAGTCGCAGTGGAATAAAAAGACAATGTCAATGCCCCTTGGAAGAGTGGTGGAGGTTAGAGTGGATTAAAAAGACAATACCAATGCTCCTTGGAAGAGCTGTAGAGTTCAGAGTGGCTTAAATTGACCGTTTTAATGCCCCTTGGAAGAGACGTGGAGGTCACAGTGGATTAAAAAGACAATATCAATGCCCCTTGGAAGAGTGGTCGTGGTCGCAGTGGATTAAAAAGACAATATCAATGCCCCTTGGAAGAGTGGTGGAGGTCGCAGTGGAATGAAAAGACAATATCAATGCCCCGTGGGAAGGATGTGGAGGTCACAGTAGCTTAACAAGACCGTTTTAATGCCCCTTGGAAGAGAGGTGGAGGTAGCAGTTGTTTAAAAAGACAATATCAATGCCACTTGGAAGAGAGGTTGAGGTCGCAGTGGAATAAAAAGTCAATATCAATGCCCATTGGAAGAGTGGTGGAGGTTGCAGTCGAATAAAAAGACAATATCAATGCTCCTTGGAAGAACTGTGTAGTACAGAATGGGTTAACCAGAGGTTTTTATTGCCCCTTGTAAGAGACGTAGAGGTCATAGTAGCTTATTAAGACTGTTTTAATGCCCATTGGAAGAGTGGTGAAGGTCGTAGTGGTTTAAAAAGACAATATCACTGCCCGTCAGAAGAGTGGTGACGGTTACATTGGAATAAAAAGACAATATCAATGCCCCGTGGAATAGACAAGTAGGTTACAGCAGCTTAACAAGACGGTTTTAATGACCCCTTGGGAAAGTGGTGGAAGTCGCAGTGGAATGACAAGACAATATCAATGCCCCTTGGAAGAGTGCTGGAGATTACATTGGAATTAAAAGACAATATCAATGCCTCTTGCAAGAGCTGTGGCGTTCAGAGTGGTTAAAATTGTCAGCTTTAATGCCCCTTGGAAGAGAAGTGGAGGTCACAGTAGCTTAATAAGACGGTTTTAATGCCACATGGAAAAGTGGTGGAGGTCGCAGTGGATTAAAAAGACAATACCAATGCCCCGAAGATGAGTGGTGGAGGTCGCAGTGGAATAAAAAGACAATATCAATGCCCCTTGGAAGACTGGTGGAGGATACAGTGGAAAAAAAAGACAATATCAATGCCCCGTGGAAGAGATGTGGAGGTCACTGTAGATTAACAATATAGTTTTAATGCCCCTTGGAAGAGTGGTGGAGGTCGCAGTGGAATAAAAAGACAATGTCAATGTCCCTTGGAAGAGTGGTGGTGGTCGCAGTGGATTAAAAAGACAATATCAATGCCCCTTGGAAGAGTGGTGGAGGTCGCAGTGGAATAAAAAGACAATATCAATATCCTGTGGAAGGGAAGTGGAGGTCACAGTAGCTTAAAAAGACGGTTTTAATGCCCCTTGGAAGAGTGGTGGAGGTTGCAGGGGATTAAAAAGACAATAACAATGCCCTTTGGAAGAGTGGTGGAGGTCGCAGTGGAATAAAAAGAAAAAATCAATGCCCTTTGGAAGAGTGGTGGAGGTTACAGTGGAATAAAAAGACAATATCAATGCCCCTTGGAAGAGCTGTGGAGTTCAGAGTGTTTTAACCAGACGGTTTTAATGCCCCTTGGAAGAGACGTGGAGGTCACAGTAGCTTAACAAGACGGTATTAATGCCCCTTGGAAGAGTGGTGGAGGTCGCAATGGAATAAAAAGACAATATCAATGCCCCGTGGAAGGGACGTGGAGGTCACAGTAGCATAATAAGACGGTTTTAATGCCCATTAGAAGAGTGGTGGAGTTCGCAGTGGATAAAAAAGACAATATCAAAGCCCCTGGGAAGAGTGATGTAGGTCGCAGTGGAATAAAAAGACAATATCAATTCCCCTTGGAAGAGATGTGGAGGTCGCAGTGGAATAAAAAGACAATATCAATGCCTCGTGAAAGAGACTTGAAGTTCACAGTAGCTTAACAAGATGGTTTTAATGCCCCTTGGAAGAGAGGTGGAGAATAAAAAGACAAAATCAATGCCTCTTGGGAGAGTTGTGGAGTACAGAGTGGTTTAACCAGATGGTTTAATGCCCCTTGGAAGAGACGTGGAGGTCACAGTGGATTAAAAAGACAATATCAATGCCCCTTAGAAGAGTGGTGGAGGTCGCAGTGGAATAAAAAGACAATATCAATTCCACTTGGGAGAGATGTGGAGGTCGCAGTGGAATAAAAAGACAATATTAATGTCCCTTGGAAGAGTGGTGGAGGTGGAAGTAAAATAAAAAGACAATATCAATGCCCCTTGGAAGAGTGGTGGAGGTTACAGTGGAATAAAAAGACAATATCAATGCCCCTTGGAAGAGCTGTGGAGTTCACAGTGGTTTAACCAGAAGGATTTAAGGCACCGTGGAATAGAGGTGGAGGTCACAGTAGCTAAACAAGACGGTTTTAATGCTTCTTGGAAGAGTGATGGAGGTCACAGTGGATTAAAAAGACAAAATCAATGCCCCTTGGAAGAATGGTGGAGGTCAAAGTAGCTTAACAAGACGGTTTTAATGCCCATTGGAATAGTGGTGGAGGTTAAAGTGGAATAAAAAGACAATATCAATGCCTCTTGGAAGAGCTGTGGAGTTCAGAGTGCTTTAACCAGACGGTGTTAATGCCCCTTGGAAGAGACGTGGAGGTCACAGTAGCTTATCAAAACTGTTTTAATGCTCCTTGGAAGAGTAGTGGAGGTCGCAGTGGATAAAAAAGATAATATCAAAGCCCCTTAGAAGAGTGGTGGAGGTCGCAGTGGAATAAAAAGACAATATCTATTCCCCTTGGAAGAGATGTGGAGGTCGCAGTGGAATAAAAAGACAATTTCAATGCCTCGTGGAAGAGACTTGGAGTTCACAGTAGCTTAACAAGATGGTTTTAATGCCCCTTGGAAGAGAGGTGGAAGTGGCATTGGAATAAAAAGACAATATCAATGCCCCTCGGAAGAGTAGTGGAGGTTACAGTGGAATAAAAAGACAATATCAATGACCCTTGGAAGAGTGGTGGAGGTCGCAGTGGAATAAAAAGACAATATTAAAGCCCCTTGGAAGAGTGGTGGAGGTCGCAGTAAAATAAAAAGACAATATCAATGCCCCTTGGAAGAGCTGTGGAGTTCACAGTGGGGTTAACCAGAAGGTTTTAAGGCACTGTGGAATAGACGTGGAGGTCACAGTAGCTAAACAAGATGGTTTTAATGCTTCTTGGAAGAGTGATGGAGGTCACAGAGGATTAAAAAGACAAAATCAATGCCCCTTGGAAGAATGGTGGAGGTTACAGTGGAATAAAAAGACAATATCAATGACTCTTGCAAGAGCTGTGGAGTTCAGAGTGGTTTAAATTGATGGTTTTAATGCCAATTGGAAGACAGGTGAAGTTCACAGTAGCTTAACAAGACGGTTTTAATGCCCCTTGGAAGAGTGGTGGAGATTACAGTCGAATAAAAAGACAATATCAATGCCTCTTGCAAGAGCTGTGGAGTTCAGAGTGGTTTAAATTGACGGGTTTAATGCCCCTTGGAAGAGACGTGGAGGCCACAGTAGCTTAACAAGACGGTTTTAATGCCCCTTGGAAGAGTGGTGGAGGTCGCAGTGGATTAAAAAGACATTATCGATGCCCCTTGGAAGAGTTGTGGAGGTCGCAGTGGAATAAAAAGAAAATATCAATGATCCTTAGAAGAGTGGTTTAGGTTAAAGTGGAAAAAAAAGACAATATCAATGTTCCTTGGAAGAGGGGTGAAGGTCGCAGTGGAATAAAAAGACAATATCAATGTCCCTTGGAAGAGTGGTGGAGGTCGCAGTGGATTAAAAAGACAATATCAATGCCCCTTGAAAGAGTGGTGGAGGTCGCAGTGGAATAAAAAGACAATATCAATGCCCCGTGGACGTGACGTGGAGGTCACAGTAGCTTAACAAGATGGTTTTAATGCCCCTTGGAAGAGTTCTGGAGGTCGCAGTGGATTAAAAAGACTATCAAATCCCCTTGGAAGAGAGGTGGAGGTCGCAGTGGAAAAAAAAAGACAATATCAATGCCCCTTGGAAGAGTGGTGTAGGTTACAGTTGAATAAAAAGACAATATCAATGCCTCTTGGAAGAGCTGTGGAGTTCAGAGTTGTTTAACCATGTGGTTTTAATGCCCCTTGGAAGAGACGTGGTGGTCACAGAAGCTTATCAAGACTCTTTTAAAGCCCCTTGGAAGAGTTGTAGAGGTCGTAGAGGATTAAAAAGACAATATCAATGCCCCTTGGAAGAGTGGTGGAGGTTACAGTGGAATAAAAAGACAATATCAATGCCCCTTGGAAGAGTTGTGGTGGTTACAGCGGAATAAAAAGACAATATCAATGTCCCTTGGAAGAATGGTGGAGGTAACAGTGTAATAAAAAGACAATATCAATGCCCCTTGGAAGAGTGGTAGAGGTTCCAATTAAATAAAAAGACAATATCAATGCCCCTTGGAAGAGACTTGGAGGTCACAGTGGAATAAAAAGACAATATTTATGCCCCTTGGAAGAGTGGTGGCTGACACAGTAAAATAAAAAGATAATATCAATGCCCCTTGGAAGAGTGGTGGAGGTTAGAGTGGAATAAAAAGACAATATCAATGCCCCTTGGAAGAGCTGTGGAGTTCACAGTGGTTTAAACAGAAAGTTTTAATGCACCGTGCAATAGACGTGGAGGTCACAGAAGCTTAACAAGACGGTTTCAATGCATCTTGGAAGAGTGATGGAGGTTGCAGTGGATTAAAAAGACAATATCAATGCTCCTTGGAAGAGTGGTGGAGGTTAGAGTGGAATAAAAAGACAATATCAATGCCCTGTGTAAGAAACTTGGAGGTCACAGTAGCTTAACAAGACGGTTTTAATGCCCCTTAGAAGAGTGGTGGAGGTGGCAGTGGAATAAAAAGACAATATCAATGCCCCTTGGAAGAGTGGTGGAGGTGGCAGTGGAATAAAAAGACAATATCAATGCCCCTTGGAAGAGTGGTGGAGGTTACAGTGAAATAAAAAGATAATATCAATGCCTCTATAAAGAGCTATGGAGTTCAGAGTGGTTTAACCAGACTGTTTTAATGCCCCTTGGAAGAGATGTGGAGGTCACAGTAGCTTAACAAGACTGTTTTAATGCCTCTTGGAAGAGTGGTGGAGGTCGCAGTGGATTAAAAAGACAATATCAATGCCCCTTAGAAGAGAGGTGGAAGTTGCATTGGAATAAAAAGACAATATCAATACCCCTTGGAAGAGTGGTGGAGGATACAACGGAATAAAAAGACAATATCAATGTCCAGTGGAACAGACATGGACGTTACAGTAGCTAAACAAGATGTTTTTAATGCACCTTGGGAGAGTGGTGGAAGTCATAGTGGAATAAAAAGACAATATCAATGCCCCTTGAAAGAGTGCGGTAGGTTACAGTTGATTAAAAAGACAATATCAATGCCTCTTGGAAGAGCTCTGGAGTTCAGAGTGGTTTAAATTGACGGTTTTAATGCACCTTGAAAGAGACGCGGAGGTCACAGTAGCTTATCAATACTTTTTTAATGTCCCTTGGTAGAGTGGTGGAGGTCGCAGTGGATTAAAAAGACAATATCAATGCCACTTGGAAGAATGGTGAAGGTCCCAGTGGAATAAAAAGACAATATCAATGCCCCTTGGAAGAGTGGTGGACGTTACCGTTGACTAAAAAGACAATATCAATGCCCCGTGAAAGAGACGTGGAGGTCACAGTAGCTTAACAAGACGGTTTTAATGCCCCTTGGAAGAGAGGTGGAAGTTGCAGTGGAATAAAAAGACAATATCAATGCCCCTTGGAAGAGTGCTGGAGTTTACATTGGAATAAAAGACAATATCAATGCTCCTTGCAAGAGCTGTGGAGTTCAGAGTGGTTTAAATTGATGGTTTTAATGCCCCGTGGAATTGACGTGGAGGTCAAAGTAGCTTAACAACATGGTTTTAATGCCCCTTGGACGAGTGGTGGATGTTACAGTGGAATTAAAAGACAATACTAATGCCCCGTGGAAGAGACGTGGAGGTTACAGTAGCTTAACAAGATGGTTTTAATGCCCCTTGGAAGACGGGTGAAAGTCGCAGTGGAATAAAAAGACAATATCAATGCACTTTGGAAGAGTGGTGGAGGTTACAGTAGAATAAAAAGACAATAATAATGCCCCTTAGAAGAGCTGTGGATTTCAGAGTGTTTTAACCAGACTGTTTTAATGCCCCTTGGAAGAGTGGTGGAGGTTACAGTGGAATAAAAAGGCAATATCAATGACCCTTGGAAGAGTGGTGGAGGTCGCAGTGGAATAAAAAGACAATATTAATGCCCTTTGGAAGAGTGTTGCAGGTCGCAGTAAAATAAAAAGACAATATCAATGCCCCTTGGAAGAGTGGTGGAGGTTACAGTGGAATAAAAAGGCAATATCAATGCCCCTTGGAAGAGCTGTGGAGTTCACAGTGGTTTAACCTGAAGCTTTTAAGGCACCGTGAATAGACGTGGAGGTCACAGTAGCTAAACAAGACGGTTTTAATGCTTCTTGGAAGAGAGATGGAGGTCGCAGTGGATTAAAAAGACAAAAATCAATGCCCCTTGGAAGAGTGGTAGAGGTTACAGTGGAATAAAAAGACAATATCAATGCCTCTTGCAAGAGCTGTGGAGTTCAGAGTGGTTTAAATTGACGGGTTTAATGCCCCTTGGAAGAGACGTGGAGGTCACAGTAGCTTAACAAGACGGTTTTAATGCCCCTTGGAAGAGTGGTGGAGGTCGCAGTTAGAGATGAGCGTTGTTCGACTCGAACTGTTCGCCAATCTCAAATTCGAGCTGTTTTGGGCGGTGTTCGAGCCGTTCAGCGAACACGAACGATTTGAGAAAAATTCGGCTGTTCGAGGTTATGTTCCATGACTGTTCGTGCACCAAAATCATAACTGGATTTTTTCTCAGTAATCATGAAAATTAATGTTAATACGCAGTTTGAGTGTACAGCGGGGTGGGGGGAGGGGCAGGGGATGGATCTCTGCAGGAATAATGAAGATGTCCATTTTTTATTCTCTTTCCCGCATTTACAGTGGGGAGGTGCAATCTGTCAGCCTATCAGCAGCGCACACACGGAGCGAAGTGCTTTTTTTCACACAAGCAAGGGCATGTGTCATTGGCAGTGTATGTCACATGTCCTTGCCCTATAAGACCCAGCCATTTTCCCCGTCGCCACCATTTTCTAACTGCTGCAGCTGCGTGTTAGACGGCACCGCTGTTGCTGTGTGCGCTATACCTTGTTAATTTCAAGCCAATTTTCGCACAAATCTACAGATAGCTTGGGAGTAGGGAATAGTAGTGATTGCAGTCCTTTTAAGGACTAGGTTACAGCATTTCCTACGACTTTTATCAGGCAGGTCTGTGCTCTTAAATAGATAGGTTGTGGGAGTAAAGACTAATTGTAATTGCAGTCCTATTCAGGACTAGGTTACATCAGTTCCTATCAGTTTTTGCCAGGCAGGTCTGTGCCAGTGCTGTGCAAGTTTTTTTCACAGCATTTGGCTGAACCTAGCAAAGCTAATCCTTTTTGGCCTATTGCAGAGTGTGTAAGTCAGTGGAGTAGCCTATCTGTGTTGCAAGATATACCACCTGTGTATAGAATACCAATTTTTTTACTGCACCTAGTGAAGTAAAATCTTTTGGGCATAGCATCATTCTATTAGTCCATCTATACTGACCTCCATCAGGTTGCAAATTAAAAATAATTTTTATCTGCATCTAGCTCTGAAAAAATATTTGGCCTTCTAGCAGTGTGTGGGACTTTCTCTATTAGTCCATCTATACTGACCTCCATCAGTTTGCAAATTAAAAATAATTTTTTGTCTGCATCTAGCTTTGAAAAAATATTTGGCCTTCTAGCAGTGTGTGGGACTTTCTCTATTAGTCCATCTATACTGACCTCCATCAGGCTGCAAATTAAAAATAATTTTTATTTGCATCTACCTCTGAAAAAATATTTGGCCTTCTAGCAGTGTGTGGGACTTTCTCTATTAGTCCATCTATACTGACCTCCATCAGGCTGCAAATTCAAAATAATTTTGTGTCTGCATCTAGCTCTGAAAAAATATTTGGGCTTCTAGCAGTGTGTGGGACTTTCTCTATTAGTCCATCTATACTGACCTCCATCAGGCTGCAAATTAAAAATAATTTTTATCTGCATCTACCTCTGAAAAAATATTTGGCCTTCTAGCTGTGTGTGGGACTTGTTCTATTAGTCCATCTATACTGACCTCCATCAGGTTGCAAACTGAATATAATTTTTTTCTGCATCTACCTCTGAAAAAATATTTGGCCTTCTAGCTGTGTGTGGGACTTTCTCTATTAGTCCATCTATACTGACCTCCATCAGGTTGCAAATTAAAAATAATTTTTTGTCTGCATCTAGCTCTGAAAAAATATTTGGCCTTCTAGCAGTGTGTGGGACTTTCTCTATTAGCCATCTATACTGACCTCCATCAGGTTGCAAACTGAATATAATTTTTTTCTGCATCTACCTCTGAAAAAATATTTGGGCTTCTAGCTATGTGTGGGACTTGTTCTATTAGTCCATCTATACTGACCTTCATCAGGTTGCAAACTGAATATAATTTTTTTCTGCATCTAGCTCTGAAAAAATATTTGGCCTTCTAGCAGTGTGTGGGACTTTCTTTATTAGTCCATCTATACTGACCTCCATCAGGTTGCAAATTAAAAATAATTTTTATCTGTATCTAGCTCTGAAAAAATATTTGGCCTTCTAGCAGTGTGTGGGACTTTCTCTATTAGTCCATCTATACTGACCTCCATCAGGTTGCAAATTCAAAATAATTTTTTGTCTGCATCTAGCTCTGAAAAAATATTTGGCCTTCTAGCAGTGTGTGGGACTTTCTCTATTAGTCCATCTATACTGACCTCCATCAGGCTGCAAATTAAAAATAATTTTTATCTGCATCTACCTCTGAAAAAATATTTGGCCTTCTAGCAGTGTGTGTGACTTTCTCTATTAGTCCATCTATACTGACCTCCATCAGGTTGCAAACTGAAT
This sequence comes from Phyllobates terribilis, assembly GCF_046119375.1. Taxonomy (NCBI): domain Eukaryota; kingdom Metazoa; phylum Chordata; class Amphibia; order Anura; family Dendrobatidae; genus Phyllobates; species Phyllobates terribilis. The sequence goes on along the minus strand of NW_027362788.1, from coordinate 3,919,910 downwards.
ATAATTTTTTTCTGCATCTAGCTCTGAAAAAATATTTGGCCTTCTAGCAGTGTGTGGGACTTTCTCTATTAGTCCATCTATACTGACCTCCATCAGGTTGCAAACTGAATATAATTTTTTTCTGCATCTAGCTCTGAAAAAATATTTGGCCTTCTAGCAGTGTGTGGGACTTTCTCTATTAGTCCATCTATACTGACCTCCATCAGGTTGCAGATTAAAAATAATTTATATCTGCATCTAGCTCTGAAAAAATATTTGGCCTTCTAGCAGTGTGTGGGACTTTCTCTATTAGTCCATCTATACTGACCTCCATCAGGTTGCAAATTAAAAATAATTTTTTGTCTGCATCTCGCTCTGAAAAAATATTTGGCCTTCTAGCAGTGTGTGGGACTTTCTCTATTAGTCCATCTATACTGACCTCCATCAGGTTGCAAACTGAATATATTTTTTTTCTGCATCTACCTCTGAAAAAATATTTGGGCTTCTAGCTGTGTATAGGACTTGTTCTATTAGTCCATCTATACTGACCTCCATCAGGTTGCAAACTGAATGCAATTTTTTTCTGCATCTACCTCTGAAAAAATATTTGGCCTTCTAGCAGTGTGTGGGACTTTCTCTATTAGTCCATCTATACTGACCTCCATCAGGTTGCAAATTGAATATAATTTTTTTCTGCATCTAACCCAGCCAATAGTTTTGGCCTAATACCACAGTTTGGCCACTCAGCTCTGCTCGGTTCCCATCCATTGTTTTTTTGTGCAAACAACTCCAGAGTTGTGAATTAGTTAACCACCAAAATGAGTGGAAAAAGGCCTGCTGCTGGTGGAAAGGGGAATAGGCGTGTTGGGAAGGGGAAAAAAGGTTGTGTCCGTGGGGTAGGTGTTAAAGCAACAGTAACATCTGCAGAAGAAAGACCATCTTCCAGCCAAACTAAAATGTCTACTTCTTTTAGCGGACAATGTGATAAGATCCCTTTCTTACGGCCACGCCAATCGCTACAAATTCCAGATGAGGCACAAAAACAGCAGGTGCTTCATCGGATATCAAGTGTTCCTTTAAGTGGGCTCTCCTCCACATCAACTTCAACATCACAAATACTCCAGTCCTCAAAGGTGTCACCCCAATCGCACTTGCTTCCTCACAGCTCCCAAATCTCCAGCTGCCCGTCTGAGTATGAGGTAGAACATATGGTTGAGTCTGCAGAGCTGTTTACTCATACTATAGCCTGGGAATCAGAGGTCGACTCCAGCGCTTCTGTGAATCCAGACGAGGAAATGATCTGCACTGATGCCCAGAATCTTTATGAGTCGGATCCAGGACCGGACCAGACGCAGAAGGTTCTGACCATGATGTAGACCCTCATTCCCAAACTGTAACTCCTGTTGGTGGAGACAATGAGGAAGATGATGATGAGACTCAAATACCTGATTGGAGCGACAACTTTAGTTTTTTGTCAGGGCAGGAACAGGTTGGCTCTGAGGACGACGGGTGTGATAACGCACAGGGTGATGATGATGAGGTTGGAGATCCCACTTACTGTCAACCCACAGTCAGCCAAGAGATGAGGTCAGCAGAGGAGGTGGAGGAAGATGCTAGTGACGACGAGGTCAGGTTGCGCCTTCCTGGACAGAGACGTAGTACTGGAAGCACGTCAACAACTGCATCCTCAAACACAACTCTGCCTCTCATCACAAGTCGTGGTGGCTCTTCAGGTCGCATGGGTGCTAAGCCTTGCATAGCCTGGGCATTTTTTCAGATCGATAAAGATGACCCAACTCGTGTTATCTGTAACATTTGTCAGCAAAAGCTAAGTAGAGGCCAAAAAATACATAGTTTGAGTACTTCATGCATGAACCGGCACATGGACATGAAGCATAAGTTGCAGTGGGAAGCTCAGTGTGCTACAATGCGGCCTAGCCGGCCGGGCCAACCACCGTCTGCCATATCTTGTGCATCCGCGGCCTCTTCATCCTCTGTGACTGGGGGGACAGCAGTCACACCTGTTTTGGGGCGCAGACCTGCCACCTCTTTACCCGCAACAGCCAGCGTGATTGGCAGGTCATCATTTTCTTTGGAGGTGGTAACACCAGCTGGTGTTGAGCGCTGTCCGACATCGATAGCACCACCTTTGGATCAAGGCAACCTAACATGTCCGCCTGCATCTTCCTCACAGACCGGCAGTTTGCCGGGGACACCCTTATCAACCCCGTCTAAGCACAATAGCCAGCCCTCGGTCCCTCAGATGTGGACAAGTAAAAGACCATTTCCTCCTAGCCATAAGAAAGCTAAGAGGTTGAATTTCACCATCTGCATGCTCTTGGCTACAGAAATGCTGCCTTTCCGCCTGGTGGACACAGAGGATTTTCGAGACCTTATGTCGGTCGCAGTGCCCCAGTACCAGATGCCCAGTCGGCACTACTTCTCAAAGAAAGGTGTGCCTGCGCTCCACCAGCATGTCGCACACAACATCACCGCTTCTTTGAGAAACTCTGTGTGTGACAGGGTGCATTTCACCACAGACACTTGGACGAGTAGGCATGGACAGGGGCGTTACATGTCGCTGACTGGGCACTGGGTAACTATGGTGACAGCAGGACAAGGGGCTGCTGTCCAAGTCTTGCCGTCCCCACGAGTTGTGCGTCAATCCTCTTTATGTCAAAGTTCCTCCACTGCTTCTGCCTCCTCAACCTCCTCTCGGTCTTCCACCTGCACCCAAAGCCTGTCTGGTCATGCCACAAGCTTTCTAACTGCGCAGAAGGGATCCTGCACACCTCCTTACTATGCTGGCAGTAGGGCTCAACGTCATCAGGCGGTTTCTACTTTGAAATGTCTGGGAAATGTGAGTCACACAGCTGAGGAGTTGTGGTCAGCTCTGGAGAACCAATTTCATGAATGGTTGTCTCCACTGGACCTGAAACCAGGGAAGGCCGTGTGCGACAATGCTGCAAACCTGGGTGCGGACCTTTGCCGGGGCAATGTCACACACGTGCCTTGTATGGCTCACGTGTTGAACCTGGTTGTCCAGCAATTTTTAGCCCACTATCCCAGACTAGATGGCCTTCTGCAGATGGCACGGTCGCTGTGTGCTCACTTCCGCCGTTCGCATCCCGCAGCTCAGCGACTTACATCTCTACAGAAGTCGTTGGGCCTGCCACTTCACTGGCTAAAATGCGATGTGCCTACCCGGTGGAATTCAACTCTGCACATGTTGCAGCGACTGTGGCAGCACCGACAAGCCCTGGTGCAATACGTTCTGACGTATAGCCTGGGCCAACGAGATCCAGAGGTGGGGCAAATCACGCTGGAGGAGTGGTCTCAGATCAGGGACCTATGCACCCTTCTGCACAGTTTTGAAATGGCGACGAAGATGTTTAGTGCTGACGATGCCATTATCAGCATGACTATTCCGGTGATTTACATGCTGGAGCACATGTTAAACAGAATTCGGAGTCAGGTGGTGGCACAAGAGGAGGTGGAGGAAGTAGAGGAGGAGGAGTCGTATGCGGAAGGGCTAACATCTGCAAGGTCCAGACGGTCGGCAGCACCAAGGCGGCAGTCATGTGAGGGTGGGGGAGATGGTTTTACCAGGGCGCATGGTAGCAGCCAAACTAGTGAGGAAGATGCAGGAGCCCAGGAAGAAGTGGAGGACGAACTGATGGAAGACTCATCAGATGAGGGAGACCTTGATCACATTTCTGTTGTGCGAGGTTGGGGGGAGAGGACAGAGGAAGGAAGCATGATTGTTACCTCGCCACCAACACAACAGGGACTTGGTGCTCCTGGATGCGCAACACACATGAGTGCCTTCTTGCTGCACTACCTGCAACATGACCCTCGAATTGTGAGAATTAGAAATAATCCTGACTACTGGGTTGCCACACTGTTAGATCCCCGGTACAAAAGTAAATTTGCAGAAATTATTCCTGCCATAGAAAGGGATGCACGCATGCAGGAGTATCAGCAGAGACTGTTGCAGAATCTTACATGTGCTTTTCCACAAAACACCAGTGGTGCACGTAGTGAATCTCACAGTTCCAACTTGCCAACCGTGGGACCGTCAAGTGTTCAGCACTCAAACCGTAACAGAACCACAGTATCTGCTGGTAACATCAATTTTGCGGAATCATTTCACCACTTTTTTAGCCCATCCTTTGCAAGGCCACAGGAGACAAGAATTCTGACATATAGTCAACGCCTAGAGACGATGGTACAGGAGTATCTCCAAGTAAACATTGAAGCCATGACTGTGTCACTGGACCCTTGCTCTTTTTGGGCTTCCAATCTGGATAAATGGCCGGAGCTAGCCACTTACGCCTTGGAGATCTTGTCATGCCCCGCAGCCAGCGTTCTGTCTGAACGTGTGTTCAGCGCTGCTGGTGGTGTGCTGACAGATAAGCGCACGCGGCTCTCCACTGATAATGTAGACAGACTCACGTTCATAAAGATGAACAAATCATGGATCCGAAACGACTTTTCTACCCCTGTGTCATCCTGGGGAGAGTAAAAGCTTGATGATTGGTTAAAATCACCCTACCAACTGTTTTAAGCTTTCAAATTACTAATCATGTTTATCTGTATCTTGGCTGGAAAATAATTTGGGCTTTGTAGCAGTGTGCAGCACTGATTCTATTAGGCCATCTATAATAAGCTCCACCAGATTTTAAATTACTAATCATGCTTATCTGTATCTTGACTGGAAATTAATTTGGGCTTTGTAGCAGTGTGCAGCACTGATCCTATTAGGCCATCTATACTAAGCTCCACCAGATTTAAAATTAATAATAATTTTTAGCTGCATCTAGCCCGGAAAATAATTTTGGGGCTCCGAGATGCGCAAGACACATAAGTGCCTTCTTGTTGCACTACCTGCAACATGACCCTCATATTGTCAGAATTCGAAGTAATCATGACTACTGGGTTGCCACACTCTTAGATCCCCCAAACTTTTCGATCAACATTTTCATTTTAATAAAGACCAAAAAAATGGTCATTTTTGAAATTATAAGCATTAGCAGGTTATTAGAAACTGAAATCAAACAGTTTTCAACTCAAAACTTTATTCTAGGTGATGTTACATTTTCACATAGGACCCCTTGTTCGAAAGGAGCTTCTGAACTCTCTCGTCCATTGAATTTGTCAGGTTTTGGATGGTTTCTGCTTCAATTGTTTTGCATGAGGACAGAATACCCTCCCAGAGCTGTTGGTTAGATGTGAACTGCCTCCCGCCATCATAGACACTCCTTTTGATGATGCTCCAGAGGTTCTGAATGGGGTAGAGGTCAGGGGAGCATGGGGGTCACACCATAAGTTTGTCCCCTTTTATGCCCATATCAGCCAGAGATGCAGATGTTTTATGTGCAGCATGAGATGGTGCATTATCATGCAAAAAAATGATCTTGCTGTGAAATACACGGTTCTTCTTCTTGAACCATGGCAGGAAGTGCTGTTTGAGAAAATCCACATACATTATGGAGTTCATCTTTAGCGCCTTCAGGGATCCTAAAGGGGCCGACAATCTCTCTCCCCATGATTCCAGCCCAAAAGATTACTCCACCTCCTCCTTGTTGGCGCTGTAGCCGTGTTTGCGTGGGGTGTCCATCAACCAGCCATCCTCCACTCCATTCATCTGGACCATCGAGCGCTGCACGGCACTCATCCGTGAACAAAACAGTTTTGAAATCAGTCTTCATGTAATGTTTGGCCCACTGGAGCCGTTTCTGCTTGTGTGAAGTGGATAGAGGAGGTCGACAGGATGGCGTATGCACAGCTGCAAACCTCTGAAGGACCCTGCATCTTGTTGTTCGGGGGACATTGGAGGCACCAGCAGCTTCAAAAACTTGTCTGCTGCTATGACAAGGCTTTTTTGCCGCTGCTCTTTTAACCTGATGTAATTGCCTGTAGGAAAGAGTCCTCAATTTGCCCTTATCAGCAAGCACACGTGTGTACTGTGAATCAGCTACATACTTCTTGATTGCCAAGACACTTCATCCTGATCATCGCACAATGTTGATTGTAGTCATGCCTTGACCTAAACACTCCACAATTTGTTGCTTCTCAGCAGCCGACACATCCTTTTTCTTTCCCATTTTGGCAGAAAATGTAGGCTGCTTAATAATGTGAGACAGCCTTCTTAAGTAGTCTTGCCTTTCATTGGACACACCTGCCAAACTAATTAGCACAGGTGTCTGCAATTGCTTACAGTGATATAAAGAGCCCTGACACACATCACCATCAATGAGTTTAACTGACAAACAAACAAATTCTTCCCTTATCACTCCTAAACACTTTTTGCATAATAATTTGGAACACAGTGTACATGTGCTTTTCCACAAAACACCAGTGGTTCACGTAGTGAATCTTACAGTTCTAACTTGCCAACCGTGGTCTGTATGGAGTTGTTCAATAAAGGGCCCAAAATTAAGATAACATAGATGGGAGAGGTCTCTATGAATAGGAATTCCTAAGTATTTGATACCCTGTGAGGGCCAGGCAAAGGGAAAGTTGGACTGGATGGAATCCTATATGGATTTGGGGAGGGAGACATCGTGGGCCTCAGACTTCGCTGCATTGATTTTAAAATTTGACCATGTAACAAAGTGATCTATTTCAGCCATAACAGCATGGATGGATATATGTGATTGAGTGATATATACTAGGACATCATCAGCAAATAGAGAGCACTTGTACTCGGTGCCTCCCACCTCAATCCACCTAATATTGGGGTTATGGCGAATTGATGAGAGCAGGTGCTCCGTCACTAGGATGTATAAGAGAGGGGACAGAGGACATCCCTGCCTTGTCCCATTGGTGATTGTGAAAGGTGATGAAAATGTTCTGATGCACCCCCTGGGCCTTGGGACACCCGGAGCCGGACCCTTTTTGGTGGATGCTGGTGGTTGTAGTCTTCGTGGCGGCGACCTGGTTCCGTGGCTCAGGGTGGTCAAACCAGTGGCGGAACTATTTATGTGGTTTTGATGTTTAAATGTCCGACTACGCCACCCGTGGATTGCGGTCAGAGTGAACCGCCGCTGCAGGGCAGACCGCTGAGGCTGGTGTTGTGGGTGCAGCAGAGCGTAGCATAACTCCCCACGGGAGGAGTATAGCCTCAGGGCAGTGTATGCAGAGGATGGGGGTGATGGTGCAGGGCAGCAGCAGTAACGACACGGAGTCAGTGATGCAGTCCAGGGCCTTTACTCACAGTTCTTATCCAGACCACGTCAGCAGGTAACGGCTGCCCACGTCGTACTGTGCTCACCAGGTGAGGGGCTCAGACAACTCCAAGATAACTTTGGAGCGCTTCACAGGACCCCCTTTGTGTGTCCTTTGTCTGGCCTTTCTTATCAACCCTTCTGTCCGGCTGCCTCGGGCCTCCTCTTGGTAAACTTGGCGCCAGTTTCCCTGACCCTATGTGGTGCCTTCCTAGCGGGTGTAGCGAGGGGCTGCGCCACATAAAATGTCACAGCCTCCGGTTTCTAGCTGAGGGTCGTTTCCTGCCTCCACTAGTTTCGGGGACCGGTCTCCCCCTTTGGCCTGACCCCTCCACGCAGGTGGATTCGGGCGTGCGGTGGCCACTCGCCCGTCCGCACCCCTGGGATCCCTTCATTCCTCGTTCCTGGAGCCTTCTCCGCTCCTCTTCCTTCCTTCTCCCTCTTCCAGGCCTGGGCCTCTGTTACTAGGCCCGCCTCCGGAGCAGAGCTCATGCAGAGCCCCTGCTTCCTGCCACTTCTGCTCAGACTTCTCTGCACTGAACTAAGATGGTGCCCACCTTTTATACTCCCTTCTCTATGCACCCAGGAACTGCTTCCTCTCTGCTCCTGCACTATAGGGTTCCCTTCCTCAGTGTTCCCTCCCCCCACTCCAGCCAGGGACAGGGACTGTCGTGCCCATCTCAGAGGCATATTGGTCGCCCTGCCCCACGGCAATGTGGTGTAATGCATGCAGGTGTCGGGTCCTGATCCACACTCCATCCTTACCTGAGAGTGAGATATCACACCTCTGGGTGAGGTGCAATACCTCTGTAGCAACCGAGCCCTCAGGGTGCTACAGTTCCATCTATCTTCAGCCTAGGTGACGTATTGTGATACAGGGCCGTGATTTTGGCTATAAAAGGGTCCCCTAGACCCCTACCCCAAGCTTTTTAAGAGAATCATATATGGCGTGCCAGGAGACTCTATGGAATGCTTTCTCAGCATCCAACGAGAGTATCTAATTACAAATTTTTAACTGCATCTAGCCCAGGAAATACTTTGTGCCTAGTAGCAGTGTCTGTTAGTCAGCGGATTATCCCGGCTATTAAGCAAGCTACACCACCTGTAGTTTGGACACTTAATTTTTTCAAAGGAAATGCTTCGGGACCACGGGATACTCAGTGAAAAGCATCAGGAGGCACCCCAAGGCATAGGGGCTGGGACTGGCAGTAGGATGCCTTGCGGTGGACAGCCGAGCTCGATCCTTATAAAAGCTTTTTAACTGCAGCAGCTTTAGTGGACGCTACTGGAGCTGGAATTACGCGGCTGCTGGCATGAGACTTGCCCTCCAATATATCCTTGTAAATGGATTTAAAGTGTATTCATTCAAATTAGAGAGACAATTTAAATTAAAAAGCTTAGAGCTGCCTCTACCACAGGGGGGCTTGCTCGACCCACCAGCGGACAGGCACCAGTATTGGGAGAGGGGGGCTGGCCGTCAGGGTTCACAGCGGCTCTGGCACAAACCCGGCGACACGGAGGTGGCACGGGCAGGAGCGGACTGAACGTGTCGGCTTCTCACTTTTTGGATTTAAGAAGGGCATGCCTATATCTGTGTCTCCCCCTCCTTTTACTCCTCCACCTCTTTTCTTTTCGCATGACTATATGTACTTGTCACTTTTCCATGTGTTAGTTGTGTCTTCTGAGCAGTTTGTCAGCTTTTGGACACCTTTGAAGGTGTTTTCTATGTGTTTCTATGTGTTTTTGTTTGCTTGCCATTGGTTTTAACGGTGTTCGAAGGTGTTCGACGAACAGTTCGACGAACAGTTCGGCGAACACACGGGTGTTCGACGAAATGAACCGAACTCGAACACTACGGGGGTGGCTCAACACTAGTCGCAGTGGATTAAAAAGACATTATCGATGCCCTTTGGAAGAGTGGTGGAGGTCGCAGTGGTATAAAAAGAAAATATCAATGCCCCTTAGTAGAGTGGTGGAGGTTACAGTAGAAAAAAAAGACAATATCAATGTTCCTTGGAAGAGGGGTGAAGGTCGCAGTGGAATAAAAAGACAATATCAATGTCCCTTGGAAGAGTGTTGGAGGTCGCAGTGGATTAAAAAGACAATATAAATGCCCCTTGGAAGAGTGGTGGAGGTCGCAGTGGAATAAAAAGACAATATCAATGCCCCGTGGAAGGAGGTGGAAGTCACAGTAGCTTAACAAGATTCTTTTAAAGCCCCTTGGAGGAGTGGTAGAGGTCGCAGTGGATTAAAAAGACAATATCAATGCCCCTTGGAAGAGTGGTGGAGGTTACAGTGGAATAAAAAGACAATATCAATGCCCCTTGGAAGAATGGTGGAGGTTACAGTGGAATAAAAGGACAATATCATTGCCCCTTGGAAGAGTGGTGGAGGTTACAGTGGAATAAAAAGACAATATCAATGACACTTGGAAGAGTGGTGGAGGTCGCAGTGGAATAAAAAGACAATATTAATGCCCTTTGGAAGAGTGGTGCAGGTCGCAGTAAAATAAAAAGACAATATCAATGCCCCTTGGAAGAGTGGTGGAGGTTACAGTGGAATAAAAAGACAATATCAATGCCCCTTGGAAGAGCTGTGGAGTTCACAGTGGTTTAACCTGAAGGTTTTAAGGCACCGTGGAATAGACGTGGAGGTCACAGTAGCTAAACAAGACGGTTTTAATGCTTCTTGGAAGAGAGATGGAGGTCGCAGTGAATTAAAAAGACAAAATCAATGCCCCTTGGAAGAGTGGTGGAGGTTACAGTGGAATAAAAAGACAATATCAATGCCTCTTGCAAGAGCTGCGGAGTTCAGAGTGGTTTAAATTGACGGGTTTAATGCCCCTTGGAAGAGAAATGGAGGTCACAGTAGCTTAACAAGACGGTTTTAATGCCCCTTGGAAGAGTGGTGGAGGTCGCAGTGGATTAAAAAGACATTATCGATGCCCCTTGGAAGAGTGGTGGAGGTCGCAGTGGTATAAAAAGAAAATATCAATGCCCCTTAGAAGAGTGGTGGAGGTTACAGTAGAAAAAAAAGACAATATCAATGTTCCTTGGAAGAGGGGTGAAGGTCGAAGTGGAATAAAAAGACAATATCAATGTCCCTTGGAAGAGTGTTGCAGGTCGCAGTGGAATAAAAAGACAATATCAATGATCCGTGGAAGGGAGGTGGAGGTCACAGTAGCTTAACAAGACTCTTTTAAAGCCCCTTGGAGGAGTGGTAGAGGTCGCAGTGGATTAAAAAGACAATATCAATGCCCCTTGGAAGAGTCGTGGAGGTTACAGTGGAATAAAAAGACAATATCAATGCCCCTTGGAAGAATGGTGGAGGTTACAGTGGAATAAAAAGACAATATCCTTGCCCCTTGGAAGAGTGGTGGAGGCTCCAATTAAATAAAAAGACAATATCAATGCCACTAGGAAGAGTTGTGGAGGTCTCAGTAAAATAAAAAGACAATATCAATGCCCCTTGGAGGAGTGGTGGAGGTTAGAGTGGAATAAAAAGACAATATCAATGCCCCTTGGAAGAGCTGTGGAGTTCACAGTGATTTAGCCAGAAAGTTTTAATGCACCGTGGAATAGACGTGGAGGTCACAGTAGCTTAACAAGACGGTTTCAATGCTTCTTGGAAGAGTGATGGAGGTTGCAGTGGATTAAAAAGACAATATCAATGCCCTGTGTAAGAAACTTGGAGGTCACAGTAGCTTAACAAGACAGTTTTAATGCCCCTTGGAAGAATGGTGGAGGTCGCAGTGGAATAAAAAGACAATGTCAATGCCCCTTGGAAGAGTGATGGAGGTTAGAGTGGAATAAAAAGACAATACAACTGCCCCTTGGAAGAGATGTGGAGTTCAGAGTGGTTTAACCAGACGGTTTTAATGCCCATTGGAAGTGACGTGGAGGACACAGTAGCTTAAAAAGACGTTTTTAATGCCAATTGGAAAAGTGGTGGAGGTCGCAGTGGAATAAAAATACAATATCAATGCCCCTTGGAAGAGTGGTGGAGGTGGCAGTGGAATAAAAAGATAATATCAATGCCCCTTGGAAGAATGATGGAGGTTAGAGTGGAATAAAAAGACAATACTAATTCCCCTTGGAAGAGCTGTGGAGTTCAGAGTGGTTTAACCAGATGATTTTATTGCCCCTTGGAAGAGACGTGGAGGTCACAGTAGATTAAAAAGATTGTTTTATTGCTTCTTGGAAAAGTGGTGGAGGTCACAGGCGATTAAAAAGACAATATCAGTGCCCCGTGGAAGACACGAGGAGGTCACAGTAGCTTAACAAGACAGTTTTAATGCCCCTTGTAAGAGTGGTGGAGGTCGCAGTGGAATAAAAAGACAATATCAATGCCCCTTGAAAGAGTGGTGGAGGTTACAGTGAAATAAAAAGACAATATCAATGCCTCTATAAAGAGCTATGGAGTTCAGAGTGGTTTAACCAGGCGGTTTTAATGCCCCTTGGAAGAGATGTGGAGGTCACAGGAGCTTAACAAGACTGTTTTAATGCCCCTTGGTAGAGTGGTGGAGGTCTCAGTGGATTAAAAAGACAATATCAATGCCACTTGGAAGAGTGGTGAAGGTCCCAGTGGAATAAAAAGACAATATCAATTCCCCTTGGAAGAGTGATGGAGGTTACAGTGTAATAAAAAGACAATATCAATGCCCCGTGAAAGAGATGTGGAGGTCACAGAAGCTTAACAAGACGGTTTTAATGCCCCTTGGAAGAGAGGTGGAAGTTGCAGTGGAATAAAAAGACAATATCAATGCCTCTTTGAAGAGTGCTGGAGGTTACATTGGAATAAAAAGACAATATCAATGCCCCTTGCAAGAGCTGTGGAGTTCAGAGTGGTTTAAATTGACGGATTTAATTCCCCGTGGAATTGACGTGGAGGTCAAAGTAGCTTAACAACACGGTTTTAATGCCCCTTGGACGAGTGGTGGATGTTACAGTGAAATTAAAAAACAATACCAATGCCCCGTGGAAGAGACGTGGAGGTCACAGTAGCTTAACAAAATGGTTTTAATGCCCCTTGGAGGACTGGTGAAGGTCGCAGAGGAATGAAAAGACAATATCGATGCCCTTTGGAAGAGTGGTGGAGGTTACAGTGGAATAAAAAGACAATAATAATGCCCCTTAGAAGAGCTGTGGATTTCAGAGTGTTTTAACCAGACGGTTTTAATGCCCCTTGGAAGAGACGTGGAGGTCACAGTAGCTTATCAAAACTGTTTTAATGCCCCTTGGAAGAGTGTTGGAGGTCGCAGTGGATTAAAAAGACAATATCAATGCCACTTAGAAGAGTGGTGGAGGTCACAGTGGAATAAAAAGACAATATCAATTCCACTTGGAAGAGTTGTGGAGGTCGCAGTGGAATAATAAGACAATATCAATGCCTCGTGGAAGAGACTTGGAGGTCACAGTAGCTTAACAAGATGGTTTTAATGCCCCTTGGAAGAGAGGTATAGGTCGCAGTGGAATAAAAAGACAATATCAATGCCCCTTGGAAGAGTGGTGGAGGTCGCCGTGGAATAAAAGGACAATATTAATGCCCTTTGGAAGAGTGGTGCAGGTCGCAGTAAAATAAAACCACAATATCAATGCCCCTTGGAAGAGTGGTGGACGTTACAGTGGAATAAAACCACAATATCAATGCCCCTTGGAAGAGCTGTGGAGTTCACAGTGGTTTAACCAGAAGGTTTTAAGGCACCATGGAATAGACGGGGAGGTCACAGTAGCTAAACAAGATGGTTTTAATGCTTCTTGGAAGAGAGATGGAGGTCGCAGTGGATTAAAAAGACAAAATCAATTCCCCTTGGAAGAGTAGTGGAGTTTACAGTGGAATAAAAAGACAATATCAATGCCTCTTGCAAGAGCTGTGGAGTTCAGAGTGGATTAAATTGACGGGTTTAATGCCCCTTGGAAGAGACGTGGAGGTCACAGTAGCTTAACAAGACGGTTTTTATGCCACTTGGAAGTGTGGTGGAGGTCGCAGTGGATTAAAAAGACATTATCGATGCCCCTTGGAAGAGTGGTGGAGTACGCAGTGGAATAAAAAGAAAATATCAATGCCCCTTAGAAGAGTGGTGGAGGTTACAGTGGAAAAAAAAGACAATATCAATGTTCCTTGGAAGAGGGGTGAAGGTCGCAGTGGAATAAAAAGACAACATCAATGTCCCTTGGAAGAGTGGTGGAGGTCGCAGTGGATTAAAAAGACAATATCAATGCCCCTTGGAAGAGTGGTGGAGGTCGCAGTGGAATAAAAAGACAATATCAATGCCCCGTGGAAGGGACATGGAGGTCACAGTAGCTTAATAAGATGGTTTTAATGCCCCTTGGAAGAGTTGTGGAGGTCGCAGTGGATTAAAAAGACTATCAAATCCCCTTGGAAGAGTAGTGGAGGTCGCAGAGGAAAAAAAAGACAATATCAATGCCCCTTGGAAAAGTGGTGGAGGTTACAGTTGAATAAAAAGAAAATATCAATGCCTCTTGTAAGAGCTGTTGAGTTCAAAGAGGTTTAACAATGCGGTTTTAATGCCCCTTGGAAGAGACGTGGAGGTCACAGAAGCTTATCAAGACTGTTTTAAAGCCCCTTCTTGGAGTGGTAGAGGTCGCTGTGGATTAAAAAGACAACATCAATGCCCCTTGGAAGAATGGTGGAGCTTACAGTGGAATAAAAAGACAATATCAATGCCCCTTGGAAGAGTGGTGGTGGTTACAGTGGAATAAAAAGACAATATCAATGTCCCTTGGAAGAATGGTGGAGGTTACAATGGAATAAAAAGACAATATCAATGCCCCTTGGAAGAGTGGAGAAGGTTCCAATTAAATAAAAAGACAATATCAATGCCCCTTGGAAGAGACATGGAGGTCACAGTGGAATAAAAAGACAATATTAATGCCCCTTGGAAGAGTGGTGGAGGACGCAGTAAAATAAAAAGACAATATCAAAGCTCCTTGGAAGAGTGGTGGAGGTTAGAGGGGAATAAAAAAACAATATCAATGCCCCTTGGAAGAGCTGTGGAGTTCACAGTGGTTTAACCAGAAAGTTTTAATGCTCCGTTTTAATAGACGTGGAGGTCACAGTAGCTTAACAAGACGGTTTCAATGCTTCTTGGAAGAGTGATGGAGGCTGCAGTGGATTAAAAAGACAATATCAATGCCCCTTGGAAGAGTGGTGGAGGTTACAGTGGAATAAAAAGACAATATCAATGCCCTGTGTAAGAAACTTGGAGGTCACAGTAGCTTAACAAGACCGATTTAATGCCCCTTAGAAGAGTGATGGAGGTCGCAGTGGATTAAAAAGACAATATCAATGCCCTTTGGAAGAGTGGTGGAGGTCGCAGTGGAATAAAAATACAATATCAATGCCCCTTGGTAGAGTGGTGGAGGTTACAGTGGAATTTAAGGACAATATCAAAGCCCCGTGGAAGAGATGTGAAGGTCACTGTAGCTTAACAAGACAGTTTTAATGCCCCTTGGAAGAATGGTGGAGGTCGCAGTGGAATAAAAAGACAATGTCAATGCCCCTTGGAAGAGTGGTGGAGGTTAGAGCGGAATAAAAAGACAATACCAATGCCCCTTGGAAGAGCTGTGAAGTTCAGAGTGGTTTAACCAGACGGTTTTAATGGCCATTGGAAGTGACATGGAGGACACAGTAGCTTAAAAAGACAATTTTAATGCCCCTTGAAAAAGTGGTGGAGGTCACAGTGGAATAAAAAGACAATATCAATGCCCCTTGGAAGAGTGGTGGAGGTGGCAGTAGAATAAAAAGACAATATCAATGCCCCTTGGAAGAATGATGGAGTTTGCAGTGGAATAAAAAGACAATGTCAATGCCCCTTGGAAGAGTGGTGGAGGTTAGAGTGGAATAAAAAGACAATACCAATGCCCCTTGGAAGAACTGTGCAGTTCAGAGTGGTTTAACCAGATGGTTTTATTGCCCCTTGGAAGAGACGTGGAGGTCACAGTAGATTAAAAAGATGGTTTTAATGCCCCTTGGAAAAGTGGTGGAGGTCACAGTGGATTAAAAAAACAATATCAATGCCCCGTGGAAGACACATGGAGGTCACAGTAGCTTAAGAAGACAGTTTTAATGTCCCTTGGAAGACTGGTGGAGATCGCAGTGGAATAAAATGACAATATCAATGCCCCTTGAAAAAGTGGTTGAGGTTACAGTGAAATAAAAAGACAATATCAATGCCTCTTGAAAGAGCTGTGGAGTTCAGAGTGGTTTAACCATGCGATTTTAATGCCCCTTGGAAGAGATGTGGAGGTCACAGAAGTTTATCAAGACTGTTTAAAAGCCCCTTGGAGGAGTGGTAGAGGTCGCTGTGGATTAAAAAGACAATATCAATGCCCCTTGGAAGAGTGGTATCGGTTACAGTGGAATAAAAAGACAATATCAATGCCCCTTGGAAGAGTGGTGGTGGTTACAGTGGAATAAAAAGACAATATCAATGTCCCTTGGCAGAATGGTGGAGGTTACAGTGGAATAAAAAGACAATATCAATGCCCCTTGGAAGAGTGGTGAAGGTTCCAATTAAATAAAAAGACAATATCAATGCCCCTTGGAAGAGACGTGGAGGTCACAGTGGAATAAAAAGACAATATTAATGCCCCTTGGAAGAGTGGTGGAGAACGCAGTAAAATGAAAAGACAATATCAATGCCCCTTGGAAGAGTGGTGGAGGTTAGAGGGGAATAAAAAGACAATATCAATGCCCCTTAAAAAAGTGGTTGAGGTTACAGTGAAATAAAAAGACAATATCAATGCCTCTTGAAAGAGCTATGGAGTTCAGAGTGGTTTAACCAGACGGTTTTAATGCCCCTTGGAAGTGATGTGGAGGTCACAGTAGCTTAACAAGACTGTTTTAATGCCTCTTGGAAGAGTGGTGGAGGTCGCAGTGGATTAAAAAGACAATATCAATGCCCCTTAGAAGAGAGGTGGAAGTTGCAGTGGAATAAAAAGACAATATCAATACCCATTGGAAGGGTGGTGGAGGATACAGTGGAATAAAAGGACTATATCAATGCCCAGTGGAACAGACATGGACGTTAAAGTAGGTAAACAAGATGTTTTTAATGCACCTTGGGAGAGTGGTGGAAGTCATAGTGGAATAAAAAGACAATACCAATACCCCTTGAAAGAGTGCTGTAGCTTACAGTGGAATAAAAAGACAATATCAATGCCTCTTGCAAGAGCTATGGAGTTCAGAGTGGTTTAACCAGACGGTTTTAATGCCCCTTGGAAGTGATGTGGAGGTCACAGTAGCTTAACAAGACTGTTTTAATGCCTCTTGGAAGAGTGGTGGAGGTCGCAGTGGATTAAAAAGACAATATCAATGCCCCTTAGAAGAGAGGTGGAAGTTGCAGTGGAATAAAAAGACAATATCAATACCCATTGGAAGGGTGGTGGAGGATACAGTGGAATAAAAGGACTATATCAATGCCCAGTGGAACAGACATGGACGTTAAAGTAGGTAAACAAGATGTTTTTAATGCACCTTGGGAGAGTGGTGGAAGTCATAGTGGAATAAAAAGACAATACCAATACCCCTTGAAAGAGTGCTGTAGCTTACAGTGGAATAAAAAGACAATATCAATGCCTCTTGCAAGAGCTGTGGAGTTCAGAGTGGTTTAAATTGACGGTTTTAATGCACCTTGGAAGAGACCTGGAGGTCACAGTAGCTTAACAATACGGTTTTAATGCCCCTTGGTAGAGTGGTGGAGGTCGCAGTGGATTTAAAAGACAATATCAATGCCACTTGGAAGAGTGGTGAAGGTCCCAGTGGAATAAAAAGACAATATCAATGCCCCTTGGAAGAGTGGAGAAGGTTCCAATTAAATAAAAAGACAATATCAATGCCCCTTGGAAGAGACGTGGAGGTCACAGTGGAATAAAAAGACAATATTAATGTCCCTTGGAAGAGTGGTGGACGTTACAGTGGAATAAAAAGACACAAAAGACAATATCAATGCCCCGTGAAAGAGACGTGGAGGTCACAGTAGCTTAACAAGATGGTTTAATGCCCCTTGGGAGAGAGGTGGAAGTTGCAGTGGAATAAAAAGACAATATCAATGCCCCTTGGAAGAGTGCTGAAGGTTACATTGGAATAAAAAGACAATATTAATGCCCCTTGTAAAAGCTGTGGAGTTCAAAGTGGTTTAAATTGACGATTTTAATACCCCGTGGAATTGACATGGAGGTCAAAGTAGCTTAACAACACTGTTTTAATGGCCCTTGGACGAGTGGTGGATATTACAGTGGAATTAAAAGAATCATAGAATCATAGAATCATAGAATCATAGAATGGTAGAGTTGGAAGGGACCTCCTGGGTCATCTGGTCCAACCCCCTGCTCAAAGCAGGATTCACTAAATCATCTCAGACAGATGTCTGTCCAGCCTCTGTTTGAAGACGTTCATTGAAGGGGAACTCACCACCTCTCGTGGCAGTCTGTTCCACTCATTAATCACCCTAACTGTCAAAAAGTTTTTTCTAATATCTAATCTGTGTCTCCTCCCATTTAGTTTCATCCCATTGCTTCTAGTCTTTCCTTGTGCAAATGAGAATAAAGATGATCCTTCTACAATGTGACAGCCCTTGACATATTTGTAGACAGCTATTAAGTCTCCTCTCAGTCTTCTTTTTTGCAAGCTAAACATTCCCAAATCCTGCAACCGTTCCTCATAGGACATGGTTTGCAGACCAGTCACCATTCTGGTCGCTCTTCTCTGAACTTGCTCCAGTTTGTCTATGTCTTTTTTAAAATGTGGTGCCCAAAACTGTACACAGTATTCCAGATGAGGTCTGACCAAAGAGGAGTAAAGACCGATAATGACTTCACGTGATCTAGACTGTATGCTTCTGTTAATACATCCCAG
The DNA here is from genome assembly GCF_046119375.1 of Phyllobates terribilis. Classification (NCBI taxonomy): domain Eukaryota; kingdom Metazoa; phylum Chordata; class Amphibia; order Anura; family Dendrobatidae; genus Phyllobates; species Phyllobates terribilis. The sequence goes on along the minus strand of NW_027362788.1, from coordinate 3,901,824 downwards.
AATTGTATTTGCCTTTTTTGCTGCTGCATCACACTGTTGACTCATGTTCAGTCTATGATCTATTAGTATACCTAAGTCTTTTTCACATGTACTGTTGCTTAGCTCTATTCCTCCCATTCTGTATATGCTTTTTTCATTTTTATTGCCCAGATGTAGTACTTTGCATTTTTCCCTGTTAAAAACCATTCTGTTGGTTGCTGCCCACTGCTCCAGTTTATTTAGGTCTTTTTGAATCCTCTCTCTCTCTTCTCTAGTATTAGCTATCCCTCCTAGCTTTGTGTCATCAGCAAATTTAATCAGTTTACCCTCAATTCCTTCATCTAAATCATTGATAAAGATGTTGAACAATACAGGTCCCAGGACGGAGCCCTGTGGTACCCCACTTGAGACATTCATCCAGCTGGATGTGAAGCCATTTACAACCACCCTTTGAGTCCGATCACTAAGCCAGTTATGAATCCACCTAACAGTTGCCTGGTCCATTGCATACTTGGTCATTTTTTCAATAAGGATGGTGTGAGATACTTTGTCAAATGCTTTGCTGAAGTCAAGATATACTATATCTACAGCATTTCCCTGATCCACCCAGTCAGTGATTCTGTCATAGAAGGAAATTAAGTTAGTCTGACATGACTTGTTAGTTACAAACCCATGCTGACTCTGGTTAATCACTTCATTCTTATCCATGTACTTACATACATGTTGTTTAATAATTTGTTCAAAGATCTTTCCTGGTATAGAAGTCAGACTCACCGGCCTATAGTTCCCTGGGTCCACCTTCTTCCCCTTTTTGAAGATAGGAACAACATTTGCTCTTCTCCAGTCTTCTGGGACTTCTCCTGTTCTCCAAGAATTTTCAAAGATTATGGAGAGTGGTTCTAAAATTTCTTCTATGATCTCCTTCAGTACTCTGGGGTGTAATTCATCTGGACCTGGAGACTTGAACTCATTTATGTTAGCTAAATATTCCCTCACAATCTTTCTGTTTACAGATAACTTGGATTCCTCTATTCCTCTAAAAGGACAGTGAAGATCAGTTGATGTTACATTTTCTTTCTGAGAGAAAACAGATGCAAAATAGGAATTAAAAAGTTCGGCTTTCTCAACATCCTCTCTTACCATTTCTCCATTTTCATCCTGTAAAAATCCTATAGCATCTTTGACTTTTCTTTTACTTTTGACATACCCCCAAAATCCTTTTTTATTGCTTTTGACATCTCTTGCAAGCCTTAATTCATTGTCAGCTTTAGCTAACCTGATACATGCCCTGCAGGATCTGCAGACTGCATTATAAGCTTCTTTAGATATGCCTCCCTCTTTCCATTTAATAAACATTTCTTTCTTTCTTTTTAGCATGTGTTTAAGTTCTGTGTTCATCCATCCTGGTTTCCTTAAATGCTTCCCATTCTTCCTACTTTTCGGGATTGTTAATGATTGTGCTTTGAGAATCTCATTTTTAAAAATTTCCCATCCTTCCTGGACATTTTTGTCCTTAAGGACATCCAGCCATTGGATCCCTCCTATTCTCTTTCTGAGTCTCTTAAAATCTGCCTTTCTAAAATCTAACCTTGAAGTTTGAGTCTTCACGGTTAGATTTTAGAAAGTTCAAGACAATAACAATGCCCAGTGGAAGAGACGTGGAGGTCACAGTAGCTTAACAAGGTGGTTTTAATGCCCCTTGGAGGACTGGTGAAGGTCGCAGTGGAATAAAAAGACAATATCAATGCCCTTTGGAAGAGTGGTGGAGGTTACAGTGGAATAAAAAGACAATAATAATGCCCCGTAGAAGAGCTGTGGATTTCAGAGTGGAATAACCAGACAGTTTTAACGCCCCTTGGAAGAGACGTTGTGGTTACAGTAACTTATCACGACGGTTTTATTGCCCCCTGGTAGAGTGGTGTAGGTCGCAGTGAATAAAACAGACAATATTAATGCCCCTTGGAAGAGTGGTGGAGGTTGCAGTGGAGTAAAAAAACAATATCAATGCCCCTTGGAAGATTGGTGGAGGTTACAGTTGAATAAAAAGATAATATCAATGCCCCTTCGTAGAAACGTGGAGGTTACAGTAGCTTAACAAGGCGGTTTTAATGCCCCTTGGAGAGGGGTGGCGTTCGCAGTGGACTAAAAAGACAATGTCAATGACCCTTGTAAGAGTGGTGGAGGTTAGAGAGGAATAAAAAGACAATACCAATGCCCCATTGGAAGAGCTGTGGAGTTCAGAGTGGTTTAACCAGATGGTTTTAATGCCCCTTGGAAGAGACTTCGACGTCACAGTAGCTTAACAAGACCGGTTTAATGCCGCTTCGAAGAGTGGTGGAGGTCGCAGTGGATTAAAAAGACAATATCAATGCGCCTTGGAGAGTGGTGGAGATCGCAGTGGAATAAAAGACAATATCAATGCCCTTGAAAGAGTGGTGGAGGTTACAGTGAAATAAAAAGACAATATCAATGCCTCTTGAAAGAGCTATGGAGTTCAGAGTGGTTTAACCAGACGGTTTTAATGCCCCTTGGAAGAGATGTGGAGGTCACAGTAGCTTAACAAGACTGTTTTAATGCCTCTTGGAAGAGTGGTGGTGGTCGCAGTGGATTAAAAACACAATGTCAATGCCCCTGTGAAGAGAGGTGGAAGTCGCAGTGGAATAAAAAGACAATGTCAATGCCCCCCGGAACAGACATGGACGTTACAGTAGCTAAACAAGATGTTTTTAATGCACATTGGGAGAGTGGTGGAAGTCGTAGTGGAATAAAAAGACAATATCAATGTCCCTTGAAAGAGTGCTGTAGGTTACAGTGGAATAAAAATACAATATCAATGCCTCTTGCAAGAACTGTGGAGTTCAGAGTGGTTTAAATTGAAGTTTTTAATGCACCTTGGAAGAGACGTGGAGGTCACAGTAGCTTAACAATACAGTTTTAATGCACCTTGGAAGAGTGGTGAAGGTCACAGTGGATTAAAAAGACAATATCAATGCCACTTGGAAGAGTGGTGAAGTTCCCAGTGGAATAAAAAGACAATATCAATGCCACTTGGAAGAGTGGTGGAGGTTACAGTGGAATAAAAAGACAATATCAATGCCCCGTGAAAGAGATGTGGAGGTCACAGTAGCTTATCAAGACGGTTTTAATGCCCCTTGGAAGAGAGTTGGAAGTTGCAGTGGAATAAAAAGACAATATCAATGCCACTTGGAAGAGTGCTGGAGGTTACATTGCTATAAAAAGACAATATCAATGCCCCTTGCAAGTGCTGTGAAGTTCAGAGTGGTTTAAATTGACGGTTTTAATGCCCCGTGGAATTGACGTGGAGGTCAAAGTAGCTTAACAACACGGTTTTAATGCCCCTTGGACGAGTGGTGGATGTTACAGTGGAATTAACAGACAATACCAATGCCCCGTGGAAGAGACGGGGAGGTCACAGTAGCTTAACAATATGGTTTAAATGCCCCTTGGAGGACTGATGAAGGTCGCAGTGGAATAAAAAGACAATATCAATGCCCTTTGGAAGAGTTGTGGAGGTTACAGTGGATTAAAAAGTCAATGTCAATGCCCCTTGGAAGAGTGGTGGAGGTTAGAGTGGAATAAAAAGACAAAACAAATGCCCGTTGGAAGAGTGGTGGAGTTCAGAGTGGTTTAACCAAACGGATTTAATGCCCATTGGAAGTGACTTCGACATCACAGTAGCTTAACAAGACCGTTTTAATGCCCCTTGGAAGAGTGGTGGAGGTCGCAGTGGATTAAAAAGACAATATCAATGCCCCTTGGAGAGTGGTGGAGGTCGCAGTGGAATAAAGACAAAATCAATGCCCCTTGGAAGAGTGGTGGAGGTTGCTGCGTCTGCTGTAATCTAATGCTCTGCTTTGCTGATTCACCTCACTGGTACATGCTCTGCATAACTTCTCTGCTTGCTGTGTCTGCTGTAATCTAATGCTCTGCTTTGCTGATTCACTTCACTGGTACATGCTCTGCATAACTTCTCTGCTTTCTCTGTCCCACTCCATTCAATACCCACATATGTCTGTCCCTTCCCCACTATAGATCTTATCTGATTTTTAGAGGTGCTAAACTGCAGAGACTAGAGTCCTAGCTCTGTGTTTGATCACCCAGCCATCTCCTGGTGAAATGACCCGCTGCTAATTTAGCCATATGCAGCTCCCACAATGCCCTTCACCTGATATTTTAATGTGCCCTATATATTTAGAAGCTCTGTAAGGTGTGCACGCATCTTCTTGTGCAAAGTGGCTTCGGAGATAAGTGGCAGTTATTTCAGAGGCAGTTAGTCAGGGCAGGAGTCAGGTAACCAACACTTTGACCACTTACTCTCTTTTAACTATGTTTCTGTTAGCTCTCACTTTTTCCTGTATAGTCCTCCACTTTTTGGTATCCCCTCAACACCCTACACCTAGTAAGAAACTCTTCATCTCTCCCTCCATCCTCCTCATTCATCTCACCTCCTCCTCCAAATTATTCCTAAACATTCAATCCTGGATCTCCAAACACAGACAGCCACCTCATGCTCTCTCTTGCTCCCACCTGCTAACACTTTCTCTGCTCCTCCTCACTGCTGGAGATATCTCTCCAAATCCTGGTCCTCCTCGCTATATCCCCACAGTTACTTCTTCCTCCTATCCACGACCTTCCACAAACTGTCGCAATCCTTCTAACCTCATACCCATCCAACCAATCCCCACTCCCTTAGTTGCTCTAACAGGAGCTCTATGGAACGCTCGCTCTGTCTGCAACAAACTTTCCTTCATCCATGCTCTTTTCATTACAAACAAACTTTCCTTCCTCGCCATCACTGAAACCTGCCTAACCCCCTCTGACACAGCCTCCCCAGCTGCACTTTCATATGGCGGACTCCACCTTTCCCACCCCCCCCCGCCCCAACAGCAAACATGGCAGAGGCGTAGCTTTTCTCCTATCAGAACACTGCGCTTTCACCCAAATCCCACTGCCACCCTCCGTTACACTCCCCTCTTTTGAGGTGCACTGTGTGTGCATCTATTCCCCCTCCAACCTCCAACTGGCCGTCGCTTACCGACCCACAGGGCAAGCCACCACCTTCTTAGACCACTTCACCACCTGGCTGCTTCACTTCCTCTCCACTGACATCCCCACTATCATAATGGGTGACTTCAACATCCCCATTAACACTTCCCACTTGTCTGTCTCTAAGTTCCTATCTCTCACGTCCTCCTTCGGACTCACTCAATGGTCTTCCACACCCACCCACAAAGATGGCCACACACTGGACCTCATCTTCACCCGCCTCTGTTCCCTATCTAACCTCTCTAACTCACCTCTCCCTCTCTCTGATCACAGCCTACTTACATTCTCTTCTCTCTCCTCCCCTGGGCAACAATCCCCACTCCACAAACTTGCATACCCTCGCAGAAATCACAAACACCTTGACTTACACTCACTCTCTGAATCCCTCCTCCCTCTTACAGACATAAATTCCTTACACGATGCAGACGTTGCTGCTGCTTCATATAACACCACAATAGCTGCAGTTCTAGACTCGATCGCCCCTCTCACACACCACATCTCGCACATTCAACAGGCAACCCTGGCACACTAAACTTACTAAAGAACTGCGCCGGGCCTCCAGGGTTGCGGAGCGGAGATGGAAAAGGTCTCACTCCATCGAGCACTCCATCGCATTCAAGCAATCCCTCACTAATTTCAAGTCCGCACTCACTACAGCTAAACAAACCTACTTCTCATCTCTCATATTCTCCCTATCTCACAACCCTAAACAGCTATTTAACACTTTCAACTCTCTCCTTCGTCCCCCTGCACCCCCTTCCTCTTCTCTCATCTCAGCCGATGACTTTGCCTCATTCTTCAAACAGAAGATTGACACCATCAGACAAAACTTTTGCCTAAAGTCCACACAACCCCTCCTCATATCTATTCAACCCTCCTCCTCCAAACCCCACTTCTCCACCATTACAGAAGGTCAAGTCTCCTCTTTACTCTCCAAATCACACCTCACTGCCTGCGAACTTGACCCAATCCCATCCCACCTCATCACTAAAATTACCACAGTCTTCATCCCAACCCTAACCCACCTCTTCAATCTGTCACTAACAACCGGTGTCTTCCCCTCATGTTTCAAACATGCCGCAATCACACCCATCCTCAAAAAGCGCTCCCTTGACCCTTCCTCTCTGACGAGCTACCGCCCCATATCACTCCTCCCCTTTGCCTCAAAAGTACTAGAACAACATGACCACCTTGAACTGTCCTCCCACCTCTCCTCCTGCTCCCTCTTCGACCGCCTGCAATCTGGCTTCCGACCGCATCACTCGACTGAAACTGCCCTGACAAAAGTCACCAACGACTTACTAAATGCCAAATCCAAGCGACACTACTCCATCCTCTTCCTTCTGGACCTGTCATCTGCCTTTGACACAGTGGACCATTCCCTCTTATTCCAGATTCTCTCATCTCTTGGCATCACGGACTTGGCTCTATCTTGGATCTCCTCATACTTAACAGACAGGACATTCAGCATCTCCCACTGAAGCACCACCTCCTCATCTCGCCCCCTATCTGTCGGTGTCCCCCAAGGTTCAGTTCTAGGACCTCTGCTCTTCTCCATCTACACCTTTGGCCTGGGACAGCTCATAGAGTCTCACGGTTTTCAGTATCACCTCTATGCTGACGACACACAGATCTACCTCTCTGGACCCGATATCTCCTCCCTGCTAACCAAAATCCCAAAATGTCAGTCCGCCATGTCATCCTTCTTCTCTGACAGATTTCTAAAACTCAACGTGGATTAAACAGAGTTCATCATCTTTCCACTCTCTCATTCACATCCCCCATCTGACCTAGCCATCAACGTCAATGGCTGTTCACTCTCCCCAGTCCCACAAGCTCGCTGCCTTGGAGTAACCCTGGACTCTGATCTCTCCTTCAAGCCACATATCCAAGCCCTTTCCACTTCCTGCTGACTCCAAATCAAAAACATCTCCAGGATCCGTGCATTCCTCAGCAAAGACTCTGCAAAAACACTAGTGCATGCCCTCATCATATCCCGCCTTGACTACTGCAACCTCCTGCTCCATGGCCTCCCTTACAACACTCTTGCGCCTCTCCAATCTGTCCTAAACTCTGCTGCTCGACTAATTCACCTGTCCCCCCGCTATTCCCCGGCCTCTCCTCTCTGTCAATCTCTTCACTGGCCCCCCATTGCCCAGAGAATCCAGTTCAAAACTCTAACCATGGCATACAAAGCCATCCACAACCTGTCTCCCCCATACATCTGTGACCTAGTCTCCCGGTACTTACCTGCACACAACCTCCGATCCTCACGAGATGTCCTTCTCTACTCCCCTCTTATCTCCTCCTCCCACAATCGTATACAAGATTTCTCCCGCGCATCCCCCCTACTCTGGAACTCTCTACCCCAACACATCAGACTCTCGCCGACTGTGGAAACCTTCAAAAGAAACCTGAAGAAAGAACTCTTCCGACAAGCCTACAACCTGCAGTAACCACCGCTGCATGACCAGCTCTACCCTCACCTAATGTATCCCCACCCATCCCTTCTAGAATGTGAGCCCTCGCGGGCAGGGTCCTCGCTCCTCCTGTACCAGTCGCTGACTCGTTTTGTTAAGATTATGTAAATGCTTTTGTTATGCATATCCCTATTACATGTAAAGCGCCAAGGAATAAATAGCGCTATAATAATAATAAATAATAAAAATAATAATAATAAAAAGACAATATCAATTCCCATAAGAAAAGTGGTGAAGGTTACAGTGGAATAAAAATACAATATCAATGCCCGTTAGAAGAGAGGTGGAAGTCGCAGTGGAATAAAAAGACAATGTCAATGCCACTTGGAAGAGTGGTGGAGGTGGCAGAGGAATAAAAAGACAAAATCAATGCCCCTTGGAAGAATGATGGAGGTCGAAGTGGAATAAAAAGACAATTTCATATGCCCCTTTGATGAGCTGTGGAATTCAGAGTGGTTTAACCAGACTGTTTTAATGCCCCTTGGAAGAGACGTGGAGGTCATAGTATCTTAATAAGATGTTTTTAATGCCTCTTGGAAGAGTGGTGGAGGTCGCAGTGATTTGAAAAGACAATATCACTGCCCCGTAGAAGAGTGGTGGAGGTTACATTGGAATGAATAGACAATATCAATGCCCCGTGGAATTTACATGGAGGTTACAGCAGCTTAACAAGTCAGTTTTAATGCCCCTTGGAAGAGTGGTGGAGGTAAGAGTGGAATAAAAAGACAATACCAATGCCCCTTGGAAGAGCTGTGGGGTTCAGAGTGGTTTAACCAGACGGTTTCAATGCCCATTGGAAGTGACGTGGAGGTCACAGTAGCTTAAAAAGACGTTTTTAATGCACCTTAGAAAAGTGGTGGAGGTTGTAGTGGATTAAAAAGACAATACCAATGCCCCTTGGAAGAGTGGTGGAGGTGGCAGTGGAATAAAAAGACAATATCAATGCCCCTTGGAAGAATGATGGAGGTCGCAGTGGAATAAAAAGACAATGTCAATGCCCCTTGGAAGAGAGGTGAAGGTTTGAGTGGAATATGAAGACAATACCAATGCCCCTTGGAAGAGCTGTGGAGTTCAGAGTGGTTTAACCAGATGGTTTTATTGCCCCTTGGAAGAGACGTGGAGGTCACAGTACATTAACAAAACAGTTCTAATGCCCCTTGGAAAAGTGGTGGAGGTCACAGTGGATTAAAAAGACAATATCAATGCCCCGTGGAAAACACGTGGAGGTCACAGTAGCTTAACAAGACAGTTTTAATGCCCCTTGGAAGAGTGGTGGAGGTTGCAGTGGAATAAAAAGACAATATCTATGCCCCTTGAAAGAGTGGTGGATGTTATAGTGAAATAAAAAAGACAATATCAATACGCCTTGGAAGAATGGTGGAGGTTACAGTGGAATAAAAAGACAATATCAATGCCTCTTGAAAGAGCTATGGAGTTCACAGTGGTTTAACCAGACTGTTTTAATGCCCCTTGGAAGAGATGTGGAGGTCACAGTAGCTTAACAAGACTGTTTTAATGCCTCTTGGAAGGGTGGTGGAGGTCGCACTGGATTAAAAAGACAATATCAAAGCCCCTTAGAAGAGAGGTGGAAGTCGCAGTGGAATGAAAAGACAATATCAATACCCCTTGGAAGAGTGGTGGAGGATACAGTGGAATAAAAAGACAATATCAATGCCCCTTGGAATAGCCTTGGACGTTACAGTAGCTAAACAACATGTTTTTAATGCACCTTGGGAGAGTGATGGATGTCGTAGATGAATAAAAAGACAATATTAATGCACCTTGAAAGAGTGATGTAGGTTACAGTGGAGTAAAAAGACAATATCAATGCATCTTGCAAGAGCTGTGGAGTTCAGAGTGGTTTAAATTGACGGTTTTAATGCACCATGGAAGAGACGTGGAGGTCACAGTAGCTTAACAATATGGTTTTAATGCCCCTTGGAAGAGTGGTGAAGGTCCCAGTGGAATAACAAGACAATATCAATGACCCTTGGAAGAGTGGTGAAGGTCACAGTGGAATAAAAAGACAATATCAATGCCGCGTGAAGGAGAAGTGGAGGTCACAGTAGCTTAACAAGACTGTTTTAATGCCCCTTGGAAGAGAGGTGGAAGTTGCCGTGGAGTAAAAAGACAATATCAATGCCCCTTGGAAGAGTGGTGGAGGTTACAATGGAATAAAAAGACAATATCAATGCCCCTTGCAAGAGTTGTGGAGTTCAGAGTGGTTTAAATTGACGGTTTTAATGCCCCTTGGAAGGGACGTGGAGGTGACAGTAGCTTAACAAGACGGTTTTAATGCCCCTTGGAAGAGTGGTGGAGGTCGCAATGGATTAAAAAGACAATATGATTGCCCCTTGGAAGAGTGGTGGAGGTCGCAGTGGAATAAAAAGATAATATCAATGCCCCTTGGAAGAGTACTGGAGGTTACAGTTGAATAAAAAGACAATATCAATGCCCCTTGGTACAGTGGTGGAGGTTACAGTTAAATAAAAAGACAATATCAATGCCCGTGGAAGAGATGTGGAGGTCACAATAGCTTAAAAAGACGGTTTTAATGCCTCTTGGAAGAGTGGTGGAGGGTACAGTGGAATAAAAAGACAATATCAATGCCTCTTGCAAGAGCTGTGGAGTTCAGAGTGGTTTAAATAGACGGTTTTAATGCCCCTTGGAAGAGTGGTGGAGGTCGCAGTGGATTAAAAAGACTATCAAATCCCCTTGGAATAGTGGTGGAGGTCGCAGTGGAAAAAAAAGACAATATCAATGCCGCTTGGAAGAGAGGTGGAGGTTACAGTTAAATAAAAAGACATTATAAATGCCTCGTGGAAAAGATGTGGAGGTCACAATAGCTTAAAAAGACGGTTTTAATGCCTCTTGGAAGAGTGGTGGAGGTTACAGTGGAATAAAAAGACAATATCAATGCCCCTTGGAAGAGTGGTGGAGGTTACAGTTGAATAAAAAGACAATATCAATGCTTCTTGGAAGAGCTGTGGAGTTGAGAGTGGTTTAACCATGCGGTTTTAATGCCCCTTAGAAGAGACGTGGAGGTCACAGAAGCTTATCAAGACTGTTTTAAATCTCCTTGGAGGAGTGGTAGAGGTCGCAGTGGATTCAAAAGACAATATCAATGCCCTTTAGAAGAGTGGTGGAGGTTACAGTGGAATAAAAAGACAATATCAATGCCCCTTGGAAGACTGGTGGAGGTTACAGTGGAATAAAAAGACAATATCAATGTCCCTTGGAAGAATGGTGGAGGTTACAGTGGAATAAAAAGACAATATCAATGCCCCTTGGAAGAGTGGTGGAGGTTCCAATTAAATAAAAAGACAATATCAATGCCCCTTGGAAGAGACGTGGAGGTCACAGTGGAATAAAAAGACAATATTAATGCCCCTTGGAAGAGTGGTGGAGGTCGCAGTAAAATAAAAAGACAATATCAATGCCCCTTGGTAGAGTGGTGGAGGAAAAAGTGGAATAAAAAGACAATATCAATGCTCCTTGGAAGAGCTGTGGAGTTCACAGTGGTTTAACCAGAAAGTTTTAATGCACCGTGGAATAGACGTGGAGGTCACAGTAGCTAAACAAGACGGTTTCAATGCTTCTTGGAAGAGTGATGGAGGTCGCAGTGGATTAAAAAGACAATATCAATGCCCCTTGGAAGAGTGGTGGAGGTTACAGTGGAATAAAAAGATAATATCAATAACCTGTGTAAGAAACTTGGAGGTCACAGTAGCTTAACAAGACGGTTTTAATGCCCCTTGGAAGAGTCGTGGACGTCGCAGAGGAATAAAAAGACAATATCAATGCACTTGAAGAGTGCAGAAGGTAATAATGGAATAAAAAGACATTGTCAATGCCCCTTGGAAGAGCTGTGGCGTTCAGAGCTAATTAACCAGATGGTTTTAATGCCCCTTGGAAGAGACATGGAGGTCATAGTAGCTTAACAAGACGGTTTTAATGCCCCTTGGAAGAGTGGTGGAGGTCACAGTGGAATAAAAATACAATATAAATGCCCCTTGAAAGAGTGGTGGAAGTTACAGTGAAATAAAAAGACAATATCAATGCCCCTTGGAAGAGCTGTGGAGTACAGAGAGGTTTAACCAAATGGTTTTAGTGCCCCTTGGAAGACACGTGGAGGTCACAGTAGCTTAACAAGACGGTATTAATGCCCCTTGGAAGAGTAGTGGAGGTTGCAGTGGATTAAAAAGACAATATCAATGAACCTTGGAAGAGTGGTGGAGGTCGCAGTGGAATAAAAAGACAAAATCAATGCCCCTTGGAAGAGTGGTGGAGGTTACAGTGGAATACAAAGACAATATCAATGCCTCTTGGAAGAGTGGTGGAGGTAACAGTGGAATAAAAAGACAATATCAATGCCCCGTGGAAGAGACGTGGAAGTCACAGTAGCTTAACAAGACAGTTTTAATGCCCCTTGGAAGAGTAGTGGAGGTCGCAGTGGATTAAAAATCGATGCCCCTTGGAAGAGTGGTGGAGGTCGCAGTGGAATAAAAAGAAAATATCAATGCCGCTTAGAAGAGTGGTGGAGGTTAAAGTGGAAAAAAAAGACAATATCAATGTTCCTTGGAAGAGGGGTGAAGGTCGCAGAGGAATAAAAAGACAATATCAATGTCCCTTGGAAGAGTGGTGGAGGTTGCAGTGGAATAAAAAGACAATATCAATGCCTCTTGGAAGAGTGGTGGAGGTCGCAGTGGAATAAAAAGACAATATCAATGCCCTGTGGAAGGGACGTGGAGGTCACAGAAGCTTAACAAGACGGTTTTAATGCCCCTTGGAAGAGTGGTGGAGGTCGCAGTGAAATAACCTCACTGGTTGCAAAACCTCACTGCTCTGCAAAACTTCTCTGCTTGCTGTGTCTGCTGTAATCTAATGCTCTGCTTTGCTGATTCACCTCACTGGTACATGCTCTGCATAACTTCTCTGCTTGCTCTGTCTGCTGTAATCTAATGCTCTGCTTTGCTGATTCACCTCACTGGTACATGCTCTGCATAAATTCTCTGCTTGCTGTGTCTGCTCTAATCTGATTCTCTGCTTTGCTGATTCTCCTCACTGGTACATGCTCTGCATAACTTCTCTGCTTGCTGTGTCTGCTGTAATCTAATGCTCTGCTTTGCTGATTCACCTCACTGGTACATGCTGTGCATAACTTCTCTGCTTTATCTGTCCCACTCCATTCAATACCCACATATGTCTGTCCCTTCCCCACTATAGATCTTATCTGATTTTTAGAGGTGCTAAACTGCAGAGACTAGAGTCCTAGCTCTGTGTTTGATCACCCAGCCATCTCCTGGTGAGATGACCTGCTACTAATTTAGCCATATGCAGCTCCCACAATGCCCTTCACCTGATAGTTTAATGTGCCCTATATATTTAGAAGCTCTGTAAGGGGTGCACTTGTGCTGGGGTGTGCACGCGTCTTCCTGTGCAATGTGGCTTCGGAGATAAGTGGCAGTTATTTCAGAGGCAGTTAGTCAGGGCAGGAGTCAGGTAACCAGCACTTTGACCACTTACTTATCAAGACTGTTTAAAAGCCCCTTGGAGGAGTGGTGGAAGTCACAGTGTATTGAAAAGACAATATCAATGCCCCTTGGATGAGTGGTGGAGGTTACAGTGGAATAAAAAGACAATATCAATGCCCCTTGGAAGAGTGGTGGAGGTTACAGTGGATTAAAAAGACAAAATCAATGTTCCTTGGAAGAATGGTGGAGGTTACAGTGGAATAAAAAGACAATATCAATGCCCCTTGGAAGAGTGGTGGAGGTTCCAATTAAATAAAAAGACAATATCAATGCCCCTTGGAAGAGACGTGGGGGTCACAGTGGAACAAAAATACAATATTAATGCCCCTTGGAAGAGTGGTGGGGGTCGCAGTAAAATAAAGAGACAATATCAATGCCCCTTGGAAGAGTGGTGGAGGTTAGAGTGGAAAAAAAAGACAATATCAATGCCCCTTGTAAGAGCTGTGGAGTTCACAGTGGTTTAACCAGAAAGTTTTAATGCACCGTGGAATAGACGTGGAGGTCACAGTAGCTTAAGAAGACGGTTTCAATGCTTCTTGGAAGAGTGATGGAGGTCACAGTGGATTAAAAAGACAATATCAAAGCCCCTTGGAAGAGCAGTGGAGTTCACAGTGGTTTAACCAGAAAGTTTTAAGGCACCGTGGAAGAGACTTGGAGGTCTCAGTAGCTTAACAAGACGGTTTTAATGCCCCTTGGAAGAGTGATGGAGGACACAGTGGAATAAAAATACAATATCAATGCCCCTTGAAAGAGTGGTGGAAGTTACCGTGAAATAAAAAGAAAATATCAATGCCCCTTGGAAGAGCTGTGGAGTACAGAGTGGTTTAACCAAACGCTTTTAGTGCCCCGTGGAAGAGACGTGGAGGTCACAGTAGCTTAACAAGACTGTTTTAATGCCCCTTGGAAGAGTGGTGGAGGTCACAGTCGAATAAAAATACAATATCAATGCCCCTTGAAGGAGTGGTGGAAGTTATAGTGAAATAAAAATACAATATCAATGCCCCTTGAAGGAGTGGTGGAAGTTATAGTGAAATAAAAAGACAATATCAACACCCCTTGGAAGAGCTGTGGAGTAAAGAGTGGTTTAACCAAAAGGTTTTAGTGCCCCTTGGAAGAGAGGTGGAGGTCACAGTAGCTTTACAAGACGGTTTTAATGCCCCTTGGAAGAGTGGTGGAGGTCGCAGTGGATTAAAAAGACAATATCAATGAACCTTGGAAGAGTGGTGGATGTCGCAGTGGAATAAAAAGACAATATCAATGCCCCTTGGAAGAGTGGTGGAGGTTACAGTGGAATAAAAAGACAATATCAATGCCTCTTGGAAGAGTGGTGGAGATTACAGTGGAATAAAAGACAATATCAATGCCCCGTGGAAGAGACGTGGACATCACAGTAGATTAACAAGACGGTTTTAATGCCGCTTGGCAGAGTGGTGGAGGTTGCTGTGGAATAAAAAGACAATAACAATGCCCTGTGGAAGAGACGTGGAGGTCACAATAGCTTAACAAGACGGTTTCAATGCTTCTTGGAAGAGTGAGGGAGGTCGCAGTGGATTAAAAAGACAATATCAATGCCCCTTGGAAGAGTGGTGGAGGTTACAGTGGAATAAAAAGACAATATCAATGCCCTGTGTAAGAAACTTGGAGGTCACAGTAGCTTAACAAGATGGTTTTAATGGCCCTTGGAAGAGTCGTGGACATCGCAGAGGAAGAAAAAGACAATATCAATGCACTTGGAAGAGTGCAGAACGTTACAATGGAATAAAAAGACATTGTAAATGCCCCTTGGAAGTGCTGTGAAGCTCAGAGCGGTTTAACCAGACAGTTTTAATGCCCCTTGGAAGAGACTTGGAGGTCACAGTAGCTTAACAAGACGGTTTTAATGCCCCTTGGAAGAGAGGTGGAGGTCACAGTGGAATAAAAATACAATATCAATGCCCCTGGAAAGAGTGGTGGAAGTTACAGTGAAATAAAAAGACAATATCAATGCCCCTTGTAAGAGCTGTGGAGTGCAGAGTGGTTTAACCAAACGGTTTTAGTGCCCCTTGGAAGAGACGTGGAGGTCACAGTAGCTTAACAAGACGGTTTTAATGCCCCTTGGAAGAGTGGTGGAGGTCGCAGTGGATTAAAAAGACAATATCAATGAACCTTGGAAGAGTGGTGGAAGTCGCAGTGGAATAAAAAGACAATATCAATGCCCCTTGAAGAGTGGTGGAGGTTACAGTGGAATAAAAAGACAATATCAATGCCCCTTGGAAGAGTGGTGGAGGTTACAGTGGAATAAAAATACAATATCAATGCCCCTTGAAAGAGTGTTGGAAGTTACAGTGAAATAAAAAGACAATATCAATGCCCCTTGGAAGAGCTGTGGAGTACAGAGTGGTTTAACCAAACGGTTTTAGTGCCCCTTGGAAGAGACGTGGAGGTCACAGTAGCTTAACAAGACGGTTTTAATGCCCCTTGGAAAAGTGGTGGAGGTCGCAGTGGATTAAAAAGACAATATCAATAAACCTTGGAAGAGAGGTGGAGGTTACAGTGGAATAAAAAGACAATATCAATGCTCCGTGGAAGAGATGTGGACATAACAGTAGCTTAACAAGAAGGTGTTAATGCCCTCGGCAGAGTGGTGGAGGTCACAGTGGAAAAAACAGACAATAACAATGCCCTGTGGAAGAGACGTGGAGGTCACAGTAGCTTAACAAGATGGCTTTAATGCCCCTTAGAACAGTGGTGGAGGTTACAGTGGAATAAAAGACAATATCAATGCCCCTTGGAAGAGTGGTGGAGGTTACAGTGGAATAAAAAGACAATATCAATGCCCTGTGTAAGAAACTTGGAGGTCACAGTAGCTTAACAAGACGGTTTTAATGCCCCTTGGAAGAGTCGTGGACGTCGCAGAGAAATAAAAAGACAATATCAATGCACTTGGAAGAGTGCAGAAGGTTACAATGGAATAAAAAGACATTGTCAATGCCCCTTGGAAGAGCTGTGGAGCTCAGAGAGTTTGACCAGACGGTTTTAATGCCCCTTGGAAGAGACTTGGAGGTCACAGTAGCTTAACAAGATGGTTTTAATGCCCTATGGAAGAGTGGTGGAGGTCACAGTGGAATAAAAACACAATATCAATGCCCCTTGAAAGAGTGGTGGAAGTTACAGTGAATTAAAAAGGCAAAATCAATGCCCCTTGGAAGAACTGTGGAGTACAGAGTGGTTTAACCAAATGGTTTTAGTGCCCCTTGGAAGAGACGTGGAGGTCACAGTAGCTTAACAAGACAGTTTTAATGCCCCTTGGAAGAGTGGTGGAGGTCGCAGTGGATTAAAAAGAAAATATCAATGAACCTTGGAAGGGTGGTGGAGGTCGCACTTGAATAAAAAGACAATAACAATGCCCTGTGAAACAGACGTGGGGGTCACAGTAGGTTAACAAGACTGTTTTAATGCCCCTTGGCAGAGAGGTGGAGGTCGCAGTGGAATAAAAAGACAATTACAATGCCCTGTGGAAAAGATGTGGAGGTCACAGTAGCTAAACAAGACGGTTTTAATGCCCCTTGGCAGAGTGGTGGAGGTCGCAGTGGAATAAAAAGGCAATAACAATGCCCTGTGGAAGAGAGGTGGAGGTCGCAGTGGAAAAAAAATACAATATCAGTGCCCCTTGGAAGAGAGGTGGAGGTCGCAGTGGAAAACAGAGACAATATTAATACCCCTTGGAAGAGTGGTGGAGGTTACAGTCGAATAAAAAGACAATATCAATGCCTCTTGGAAGAGCTGTGGACTACAGAGTGATTTTACCAGACGGTTTAATGCCCCTTGGAAGAGACGTGGAGGTCACAGTAGCTCATCAAGACTGTTTTAATGCCCCTTGGAAGAGTGGTGGAGATCATTGTGGATTTAAAAGACAATATCAGTGCCCCTTAGAAGAGTGGTGGAGGTTGCAGTGGAATAAAAAGACAATATCAATGCCCCTTGGAATATTGGTGGAGGTTACAGTGGAATAAAAAGACAATATCAATGCCCCTTGGAAGAGTGGTGGAGGTTACAGTGGAATAAAAAGACAATATCAATGCCTTGTGTAAGAAACTTGGAGGTCACAGTAGCTTAACAAGACGGTTTTAATGCCACTTGGAAGAGTCGTGGACATCGCAGAGGAATAAAAAGACAATATCAATGCACTTGGAAGAGTGCAGAAGGTTACAATGTAATAAAAAGACATAGTCAATGCCCCTTGGAAGAGCTCTGGAGCTCAGTGCGGTTTAACCAGATGGTTTTAATGCCCCTTGGAAGAGACTTGGAGGTCACAGCAGCTTAAGAAGACGGATTTAATACCACTTGGAAGAGTGGTGGAGGTCGCAATGGAACAAAAAGACAATATCAATGACCGTGGAAGGGACGTGGAGGTCACAGTAGCATAACAAGACGGTTTTAATGCCCATTGGAAGAGTGGTGGAGTTCGCAGTGGAAAACAGAGACAATATCAATGCCCCTTGGAAGAGTGGTGGAGGTTACAGTCGAATAAAAAGACAATATCAATGCCTCTTGGAAGAGCTGTGGAGCACAGAGTGGTTTAACAAGACGGTTTAATGCCCCTTGGAAGAGACGTGGAGGTCACAGTGGATTAAAAAGACAATATCAATGCCCCTTAGTAGAGTGGTGGAGGTTACAGTGGAATAAAAAGACAATATCAATTCCCCTTGGAAGAGATGTGGAGGTCGCACTGGAATAAAAAGACAATATCAATGCCTCGTGGAAGAGACTTGGAGGTCACAGTACCTTAACAAGATGGTTTTAATGCCCCTTGGCAGAGAGGTGGAGGTCGCAGTGGAATAAAAAGACAATATCAATGCCCCTTGGAAGAGTAGTGGAGGTTACAGTGGAATAAAAGGACAATATTAATGCCCCTTGGAAGAGTGGTGGAGGTCGCAGTAAAATAAAAAGACAATATCAATGCCCCTAGTATGAGTGGTGGAGGTTACAGTGGAATAAAAAGACAATATCCGTGCCCCTTGGAAGAGCTGAGGAGTTCAGAGTGGTCTAACCAGAAGGTTTTAAGGCACCGTGGAATAGACGTGGAGGTCACAGTATCTAAACAAGACGGTTTTAATGATTCTTGGAAGAGTGATGGAGGTCGCAGTGGATTAAAAAGACAAAATCAATGTTCCTTGGAAGAGTGGTGGAGGTTACAGTGGAATTAAAAAACATTATCAATGCCCCTTGGAAGAGTAGTGGAGGTTACAGTGTAAATAAAAGACAATATCAATGACCCTTGGAAGAGTGGTGGAGGTCGCAGTGGAATAAAAAGACAATATTAATGCCCCTTGGAAGAGTGGTGGATGTCGCAGTAAAATAAAAAGACAATATCAATGCATCTTCTAAGAGTGGTGGAGGTTACAGTGGAATAAAAAGACAATATCAATGCCCCTTGGAAGAGATGTGGAGGTCGCAGTGAAATAAAAAGACAATATCAATGCCTCGTGGAAAAGACTTGGAGGTCACAGTAGCTTAACAAGATGGTTTTAATGCCCCTTGGAAGAGAAGTGGAGGTAGAAGTGGAATAGAAAGACAGTATTAATGCCCCTTGGAAGAGTGGTGGAGGTCGCAGTGGAATAAAAAGACAGTATTAATGCCCCTTGGAAGAGTGGTGGAGGTCGCAGTAAAACAAAAAGACAATATAACTGCCCCTTGGAAGAGTGGTGGAGGTTACAGTGGAATAAAAAGACAATATCAATGCCTTTTGCAAGAGCTGTGGAGTTCAAAGTGGTTTAAATTGACGGTTTTAATGCCCCTTGGAAGAGACGTGGAGGTCACAGTAGCTTAACAAGACGGTTTTAATGCCCCTTGGAAGAGTGGTGGAGGACGCCGTGGATTAAAAAGACATTATCGATGCCCCTTGGAAGAGTGGTGGAGGTCGCAGTGGAATAAAAAGAAAATATCAATGCCCCTTAGAAGAGTGGTGGAGGTTACAGTGGAAAAAAAAGACAATATCAATGCCCCGTGGAAGGGACGTGGAGGTCACAGTAGCTTAACAAGACGGTTTTAATGCCCCTTGGAAGAGTGGTGGAGGTCGCAGTGGATTAAAAAGTCTATCAAATCCCCTTGTAAGAGTGGTGGAGGTCGCAGTGGAAAAAAAAGACAATATCAATGCCCCTTTGAAGAGTGGTGGAGGTTACAGTTGAAAAAAAAGACAATATCAATGCCTCTTAGAAGAGCTGTGGAATTCAGAGTGGTTTAACCATGCGGTTTAATGCCCCCTTGGTAGAGACGTGAAGGTCACAGAAGCTTATCAAGACTGTTTTAAAGCCCCTTGGAGGAGTGGTAGAGGTCGCAGTGGAGTAAAAAGACAATATCAATGCCCCTTGGAAGAGTGGTGGAGGTTACAGTGGAATAAAAAGACAATATCAATGCCCCTTGGAAGAGTGGTGGAGGTTCCAATTAAATAAAAAGACAATATTAATGCCCCTTGGAAGAGTGGTGGAGGTCGCAGTAAAATAAATAGACAATATCAATGCCCCTTGGAAGAGTGGTGGAGGTTTGAGTGGAATAAAAAGACAATATCAATGCCCCTTGGAAGAGCTGTGGAGTTCACAGTGGTTTAACCAGAAAGTTTTAATGCACCGTGGAATAGACGTGGAGGTCACAGTAGCTTAACAAGATGGTTTCAAAGCTTCTTGGAAGAGTGGTGGAGGTCGCAGTGGAATAAAAAGAAAATATCAATGCCCCTTAGAAGAGTGGTGGAGGTTACAGTGAAATAAAAAGACAATATCAATGCCCTGTGTAAGAAACTTGGAGGTCACAGTAGCTTAACAAGACGGTTTTAATGCCCCTTGCAAGAGTCGTGGACGTCGCAGAGGAGTAAAAAGACAATATCAATGCACTTGGAAGAGTGCAGAAGTTTACAATGGAATAAAAAGACATTGTCAATGCCCCTTGGAAGAGCTGTGGAGCTCAGAGCGGTTTAACCAGACGGTTTTAATGCCCCTTGGAAGAGACTTGGAGGTCACAGTAGCTTAGCAAGATGGTTTTAATGCCCCTTGGAAGAGTGGTGGAGGTCACAGTGGAATAAAAATACAATATCAATGCCCCTTGAAGGAGTGGTGGAAGGTACAGTGAAATAAAAAGACAATATCAATGCCCCTTGGAAGAGCTGTGGAGTACAGAGTGGTTTAACCAAACGGTTTTAGTGCCCCTTGGAAGAGACATGGTGGTCACAGTAGCTTAAAAAGACGATTTTAATGCCCCTTGGAAGAGTGGTGGAGGTCGCAGTGGAGTAAAAAGACAATATCAATGCCTCTTGGAAGAGTGGTGGAGGTTACAGTGGAATAAAAAGACAAAATCAATGCCCCGTGGAATAGATGTGGACATCACTGTAGCTTAGCAAGACGGTTTTAATGCCCCTCGGCAGAGTGGTGGAGGTCGCAGTGGAATAAAAAGACAATAAGAATGCCCTGTGGAAGAGACGTGGAGGTCATAGTAGCTTAACAAGACGGTTTTAATGCCCCTTGGAAGAGTCGTGGACATCGCAGAGGAATAAAAAGACAATATCAATGCACTTGGAAGAGTGCAGAAGGTTACAATGGAATAAAAAGACATTGTCAAAGCCCCTTGGAAGAGCTGTGGAGCTCAGAGCGGTTTAACTAGACAGTTTTAATGCCCCTTGGAAGAGCCGTGGAGGTCACAGTAGCTTAAAAAGACGGTTCTAATGCCCCTTGGAAGAGTGGTGGAGGTCGCAGTGGAATAAAAAGACAATATCAATGCCCCTTGGAAGAATGGTGGAGGTCGCAGTGGAATAAAAAGACAATAACAATGCCCTGTGAAAGAGACGTGGAGGTCACTGTAGGTTAGCAAGACTGTTTTAATGCCCCTTGGCAGAGTGGTGGAGGTTGCAGTGGAATAAAACGACAATAGCAATGCCCTGTGGAAAAGACGTGGAGGTCACAATAGCTATACAAGACGGTTTTAATGCCCCTTGGCAGAGTGGTGGAGGTCGCAGTGGAATAAAAAGACAATAACAATGCCCTGTGGAAGAGACGTGGAGGTTGCAGTGGAATAAAAAGACAATATCAATGCCCCTTGGAAGAGTGGTGGAGGTCGCAGTGTAAAACAGAGACAATATCAATGCCCCTTGGAAGAGTGGTGGAGGTTACAGTCGAATAAAAAGACAATATCAATGCCTCTTGGAAGAGCTGTGGAGTACAGAGTGGTTTAACCAGACGGTTTAATGCCCCTTGGAAGAGACAAGGAGGTCACAGTAGCTTATCAAGACTGTTTTAATGCCCCTTGGAAGAGTGGTGGAGGTCGCAGTGGATTAAAAAGACAATATCAATGCCCCTTAGAAGAGTGGTGGAGGTCGCAGTGGAATAAAAAGACAATATCAATTCCCCTTGGAAGAGATGTGGAGGTCGCATTGGAATAAAAAGACAATATCAATGCCCCTTGGAAGAGTGGTGGTGGTTACAGTGGAATAAAAAGACAATATGAATGACCCTTGGAAGAGTGATGGAGGTCGCAGTGGAATAAAAAGTCAATATTAATGCCCCTTGGAAGAGTGGTGGAGGTCGCAGTAAAATAAAAAGACAATATCAATGCCCCTTGGAAGAGTGGTGGAGTTTACAGAGGAATAAAAAGACAATATCAATGCCCCTTGGAACAGCTGTAGAGTTCACAGTGGTTTAACCAGAAGGTTTTAAGGCACCGTGGAATAGACGTGGAGGTCACAGTAGCTAAACAAAACTATTTTAATGCTTCTTGGAAGAGTGATGGAGGTCGCAGTGGATTAAAAAGACAAAATCAATACCCCTTGGAAGAGTGGTGGAGGTCACAGTGGAATAAAAAGACAATATCAATGCCTCTTGCAAGAGCTGTGGTGTTCAGAGTGGTTTAAATTGACGGTTTTAATGCCCCTTGGAAGAGACGTGGAGGTCATAGTAGCTTAATAAGATGTTTTTAATGCCTCTTGGAAGAGTGGTGGAGGTCACGGTGGTTTAAAAAGACAATATCACTGCCCCTTGGAAGAGTGGTGGAGGTTACAGTCGAATAAAAAGACAATATCAATGCCTCTTGGAAGAGCTGTGGAGTACAGAGTGGTTTAACAAGACGGTTAAATGCCCCTTGGAAGAGACATGGAGGTCACAGTGGATTAAAAAGACAATATCACTGCCCCTTAGTAGAGTGGCGTTGTTCGCAGTGGAATAAAAAGACAATATCAATTCCCCTTGGAAGAGATGTGGAGGTCGCACTGGAATAAAAAGACAATATCAATGCCTCGTGGAAGAGACTTGGAGGTCACAGTACCTTAACAAGATGGTTTTAATGCCCCTTGGCAGAGAGGTGGAGGTCGCAGTGGAATAAAAAGACAATATCAATGCCCCTTGGAATAGCTGACGAGTTCACAGTGGTTTAACCAGAAGGTTTTAAGGCACCGTGGAATATACGTGGAGGTCACAGTAGCTAAACAAGACGGTTTTAATGATTCTTGGAAGAGTGATGGAGGTCGCAGTGGATTAAAAAGACAAAATCAATGCCCCTTGGAAGAGTGGTGGAGGTTACAGTGGAATTAAAAAACAATATCAATGCCCCTTGGAAGAGTAGTGGAGGTTACAGTGGAATAAAAAGACAATATCAATGACCCTTGGAAGAGTGGTGGTGGTCGCAGTGGAATAAAAAGACAATATTAATGCCCCTTGGAAGAGTGGTGGAGATCGCAGTAAAATAAAAAGACAATATCAATGCCCCTAGTATGAGTGGTTGAGGTTACAGTGGAATAAAAAGACAATATCCATGCCCCTAGGAAAAGCTGAGGAGTTCACAGTGGTTTAACCAGAAGGTTTTAAGGCACCATGGAATAGACATGGAGGTCACAGTAGCTAAACAAAGAGTTTTAATGATTCTTGGAAGAGTGATGGAGGTCACAGTGGATTAAAAAGACAAAATCAATGCCCCTTGGAAGAGTGGTGGAGGTTACAGTGGAATAAAAAGTCAATATCAATGCCTCTTGGAAGAGCTGTGGAGTTCAGAGTGTTTTAACCAGACAGTTTTAATGCCCCTTGGAAGAGATGTGGAGGTCACAGTAGCTTATCAAAACTGTTTTAATGCCCCTTGGAAGAGTGGTGGGGGTCGCAGTGGATTAAAAAGACAATATCAATGCCCCTTAGAAGAGTGGTGGTGGTCGCAGTGGAATAATAAGACAATATCAATTCCAATTGGAAGAGTTGTGGAGGTCGCAGTGGAATGAAAAGACAATATCAATGCCTTGTGGAAGAGACTTGGAGGTCACAGTAGCTTAACAAGATGATTTTAATGCCCCTTGGAAGAGAGGTGGAGGTCGCAGTGGAATAAAAAGAAAATATCAATGACCCTTGGAAGAGTGGTGGAGGTCGCAGTGGAATAAAAAGACAATATCAATGCCTCGTGGAAGAGACTTCTAGGTCACAGTACCTTAACATGATCGTTTTAATGCCCCTTGGCAGAGAGGTGGAGGTCGCAGTGGAATAAAAAGACAATATCAATGCCCCTTAGAAGAGTAGTGGAGGTTACAGTGGAATAAAAAGACAATATCCATGCCCCTTGGCAGAGCTGAGGAGTTCACAGTGGTTTAACCAGAAGGTTTTAAGGCAGCGTGGAATAGACGTGGAGGTCACAGTAGCTAAACAAGACGGTTTTAATGATTCTTGGAAGAGTGATGGAGGTCGCAGTGGATTAAAAAGACAAAATCAATGCCCCTTTGAAGAGTGGTGGAGGTTACAGTGGAATTAAAAAACAAAATCAATGCCCCTTGGAAGAGTGGTGGAGGTTACAGTGGAATAAAAAGACAATATCAATGCCTCTTGCAAGAGCTGTGGAGTTCAGAGTGGCTTAAATTGACGGTTTTAATGCCCCTTGGAAGAGACGTGGAGGTCATAGTAGCTTAATAAGATGTTTTTAATGCCTCTTGGAAGAGTGGTGGAGGTCACAGTGGTTTAAAAAGACAATATCACTGCCCCTTGGAAGAGTGGTGGAGGTTACAGTCGAATAAAAAAACAATATCAATGCCTCTTGGAAGAGCTGTGGAGTACAGAGTGGTTTAACAAGACGGTTTAATGCCCCTTGGAAGAGACGTGGAGGTCACAGTGGATTAAAAAGACAATATCAATGCCTCTTGGAAGAGCTGTGGAGTTCAGAGTGTTTTAACCAGACAGTTTTAATGCCCCTTGGAAGAGATGTGGAGGTCACAGTAGCTTATCAAAACTGTTTTAATGCCCCTTGGAAGAGTGGTGGGGGTCGCAGTGGATTAAAAAGACAATATCAATGCCCCTTAGAAGAGTGGTGGTGGTCGCAGTGGAATAATAAGACAATATCAATTCCACTTGGAAGAGTTGTGGAGGTCGCAGTGGAATGAAAAGACAATATCAATGCCTCGTGCAAGAGACTTGGAGGTCACAGTAGCTTAACAAGATGATTTTAATGCCCCTTGGAAGAGAGGTGGAGGTCGCAGTGGAATAAAAAGAAAATATCAATGCCCCTTGGAAGAGTGGTGGAGGTTACAGTGGAATAAAAAGACAATATCAATGACCCTTGGAAGAGTGGTGGAGGTCGCAGTGGAATAAAGAGACAATATCAATGCCTCGTGGAAGAGACTTCTAGGTCACAGTACCTTAACAAGATGGTTTTAATGCCCCTTGGCAGAGAGGTGGAGGTCGCAGTGGAATAAAAAGACAATATCAATGCCCCTTAGAAGAGTAGTGGAGGTTACAGTGGAATAAAAAGACAATATCCATGCCCCTTGGCAGAGCTGAGGAGTTCACAGTGGTTTAACCAGAAGGTTTTAAGGCAGCGTGGAATAGACGTGGAGGTCACAGTAGCTAAACAAGACGGTTTTAATGATTCTTGGAAGAGAGATGGAGGTCGCAGTGGATTAAAAAGACAAAATCAATGCCCCTTGGAAGAGTGGTGGAGGTTACAGTGGAATTAAAAAACAAAATCAATGCCCCTTGGAAGAGTGGTGGAGGTTACAGTGGAATAAAAAGACAATATCAATGCCTCTTGCAAAAGCTGTGGAGTTCAGAGTGGTTTAAATTGACGGTTTTAATGCCCCTTGGAAGAGACGTGGAGGTCATACTAGCTTAATAAGATGTTTTTAATGCCTCTTGGAAGAGTGGTGGAGGTCACAGTGGTTTAAAAAGACAATATCACTGCCCCTTGGAAGAGTGGTGGAGGTTACAGTCGAATAAAAAAACAATATCAATGCCTCTTGGAAGAGCTGTGGAGTACAGAGTGGTTTAACAAGACGGTTTAATGCCCCTTGGAAGAGACGTGGAGGTCACAGTGGATTAAAAAGACAATATCAATGCCCCTTAGTAGTGTGGTGGAGTTCGCAGTGTAATAAAAAGACAATATCAATTCCCCTTGGAAGAGATGTGGAGGTCGCACTGAAATAAAAAGACAATATCAATGCCTCGTGGAAGAGACTTGGAGGTCACAGTACCTTAACAAGATGGTTTTAATGCCACTTGGCAGAGAGGTGGAGGTCACAGTGGAATAAAAAGACAATATCAATGCCCCTTAGAAGAGTAGTGGAGGTTACAGTGGAATAAAAAGACAATATCCATGCCCCTTGGCAGAGCTGAGGAGTTCACAGTGGTTTAACCAGAAGGTTTTAAGGCACCGTGGAATAGACGTGGAGGTCACAGTAGCTAAACAAGACGGTTTTAATGATTCTTGGAAGAGTGATGGAGGTCGCAGTGGATTAAAAAGACAAAATCAATGCCCCTTGGAAGAGTGGTGGAGGTTACAGTGGAATAAAAAGACAATATCAATGACCCTTGGAAGAGTGGTGGAGGTTGCAGTGGAATAAAAAGACAATATTAATGCCCCTTGGAAGAGTGGTGGAGGTCGCGGTAAAATAAAAAGACAAAATCAATTCCCCTTGGAAGAGTGGTGGAGGTTACAGTGGAATAAAAAGACAATATCAATGCCTCTTGGAAGAGCTGTGGAGTTCAGAGTGTTTTAACCAGACTGTTTTAATGCCCCTTGGAAGAGATGTGGAGGTCGCAGAAGCTTATCAAAACTGTTTTAATGCCCCTTGGAAGAGTTGTGGAGGTCTCAGTGGAATAAAAAGACAATATCAATGCCTCGTGGAAGAGACTTGGAGGTCACAGGAACTTAACAAGATGGTTTTAATGCCCCTTGGAAGAGAGGTGGAGGTCGCAGTGGAATAAAAAGAAAATATCAATGCCCCTTGGAAGAGTGGTGGAGGTTACAGTGGAATAAAAAGACAATATTAATGATCCTTGGAAGAGTGGTGGAGGTCGCAGTGGAATTAAAAGACAATATTAATGCCCCTTGGAAGAGTGGTGGAGGTTACAGTGGAATAAAAAGACAATATAAATGCCCCTTGGAAGAGCTGTGGAGTTCACAGTGATTTAACCAGAAGGTTTTAAGGCACCGTGGAATAGACGTGGAGGTCACAGTAGCTTAACAAGATGGTTTTAATGCTTCTTGGAAGAGAGATGGAAGTCGCAGTGGATTAAAAAGACAAAATCAATGCCCCTTGGAAGAGTGGTGGAGGTTACAGTGGAATAAAAAGACAATATCAATGCCTTTTGAAGAGCTGTGGAGTTCAGAGTGGTTTAAATTGACGGGTTTTAATGCCCCTTGGAAGAGACGTGGAGGTCACAGTAGCTTAACAAGATGGTTTTAATGGCCCTTGGAAGAGTGGTGGAGGTCGCAGTGGATTAAAAAGACATTATCGATACCCACTGGAAGAGTGGTGGAGGTCGCAGTGGAATAAAAAGAAAATATCAATGCCCCTTAGAAGAGTGGGGGAGGTTACAGTGGAAAAAAAAGACAATATCAATATTCCTTGGAAGAGGGGTGAAGGTCGTAGTGGAATAAAAAGACAATATCAATGCCCCTTGGAAGAGTGGTGGAGGTCGCAGTGGAATAAAAAGACAATATCAATGCCCCGTGGAAGGGACGTGGAGGTCACAGTAGCTTAACAAGACGGTTTTAATGACCCTTGGAAGAGTGGTGGAAGTCGCAGTGGATTGAAAAGACTATCAAATCCCCTTGTAAGATTGGTGGAGGTCGCATTGGAAAAAAAAGACAATATCAATGCCCCTTGGAAGAGTGGTGGAGGTTACAGTTGAAAAAAAAGACAATATCAATGCCTCTTGGAAGAGCTGTGGTTTAACCATGCGGCTTAAGGCCTCTAGGAAGAGACGTGAAGGTCACAGAAGCTTATCAAGACTGTTGTAAAGCCCCTTGGAGGAGTGGTAGACGTCGCAGTGGAGTAAAAAGACAAAGTCAATGCCCCTTGGAAGAGTGGTGGAGGTTACAGTGGAATAAAAAGACAATATCAATGCCCCTTGGAAGAGTGGAGGAGGTTACAGTGGAATAAAAATACAATATCAATGTCACTTGGAAGAATGGTGGAGGTTACAGTGGAATAAAAAGACAATATCAATGCCCCTTGGAAGAGTGGTGGAGGTTCCAATTAAATAAAAAGACAATATCAATGCACTTGGAAGAGTGCAGAAGGTTACAATGGAATAAAAAGACATTGTCAATGCCCCATGGAAGAGCTGTGGAGCTCAGAGAGGTTTAACTTGAAGGTTTTAATGCCCTTTGGAAGAGCCGTGGAGTACAGAGTGGTTTAACCAAATGGTTTTAGTGCCCCTTGGAAGAGACGTGGAGGTCACAGTAGCTTAACAAGACGGTTTTAATACCCCTTGGAAGAGTGGTGGAGGTCGCAGTTGATTAAAAAGACAATATCAATGAACCTTGGAAGGGTGGTGGAGGATGCAGTGGAATAAAAAGACAATATCAATGCCCCTTGGAATAGTGGTGGAGGTCACAGTGGAATAAAAAGACAATAACAATGCCTTGTGAAAGAGACGTGGAGGTCACAGTAGGTTAACAGACTGTTTAATGCCCCTTGGCAGAGTGGTGGAGGTCGCAGTGGAATAAAAAGACAATAACAATGCCCTGTGGAAAAGACGTGGAGGTCACAGTAGCTAAACAAGACTGTTTTAATGCCCCTTGGCAGAGTGGTGGAGGTCGCAATGGAATAAAAAGACAATAACAATACCCTGTGGAAAAGACGTGGAGGTCGCAGTGGAATAAAAAGACAATATCAATGCCCCTTGGAAGAGTGGTGGAGGTCGCAGTGGAAAACAGAGACAATATCAATGCCCCTTGGAAGAGTGGTGGAGGTTACAGTCGAATAAAAAGACAATATCAATGCCTCTTGGAAGAGCTGTGGAGTACTGAGTGGTTTAACCAGACGGTTTAATGCAACTTGGAAGAGACGAGGAGGTCACAGTAGCTTATCAAGACTGTTTTAATGCCCCTTGGAAGAGTGGTGGAGGTCGCAGTGGATTAAAAAGACAATGTCAATGCCCCTTAGAAGAGTGGTGGAGGTCGCAGTGGAATAAAAAGACAATATCAATTCCCATTGGAAGAGATGTGGAGGTCGCATTTGAATAAAAAGACAATATCAATGCCCCTTGGAAGAGCGGTGGTGATTACAGTGGAATAAAATGACAATATCAATGACACTGGAAGAGTGATGGAGGTCGCAGTGGAATAAAAATTCAATATTAATGCCCCTTGGAAGAGTGGTGGAGGTCGCAGTAAAATAAAAAGACTATATCAATGCCCCTTGGAAGGGTGGTGGAGTTTACAGAGGAATAAAAAGACAATATCAGTGCACCTTGGAAGAGCTGTGGAGTTCACAGTGGTTTAACCAGAAGGTTTTAAGGCACCGTGGAATAGACGTGGAGGTCACAGTAGCTAAACAAAACGGTTTTAATGCTTCTTGCAAGAGTGATGGAGGTCGCAGTGGATTTAAAAGACAATATCAATGCCCCTTGGAAGAGTGGTGAAGGTAACAGTGGAATAAAAAGACAATATCAATGCCTCTTGCAAGAGCTGTGGAGTTCAGAGTGGTTTAAATTGACGGTTTTAATGCCCCTTGGAAGAGACGTGGAGGTCATAGTAGCTTAATAAGATGTTTTTAATGCCTCTTGGAAGAGTGGTGGAGGTCACAGTGGTTTAAAAAGACAATATCACTGCCCCTTGGAAAAGTGGTGGAGGTTACAGTCGAATAAAAAAACAATATCAATGCCTCTTGGAAGAGCTGTGGAGTACAGAGTGGTTTAACAAGACGGTTTAATGCCCCTTGGAAGAGACGTGGAGGTCACAGTGGATTAAAAAGACAATATCAATGCCCCCTAGTAGTGTGGTGGAGTTCGCAGTGGAATAAAAAGACAATATCAATTCCCCTTGGAAGAGATGTGGAGGTCGCACTGAAATAAAAAGACAATATCAATGCCTCGTAGAAGAGACTTGGAGGTCACAGTACCTTAACAAGATGGTTTTAATGCCCCTTGGCAGAGAGGTGGAGGTCGCAGTGGAATAAAAAGACAATATCCATGCCCCTTGGCAGAGCTGAGGAGTTCACAGAGGTTTAACCAGAAGGTTTTAAGGCACCGTGGAATAGACGTGGAGGTCACAGTAGCTAAACAAGACGGTTTTAATGATTCTTGGAAGAGTGATGGAGGTTGCAGTGGATTAAAAAGACAAAATCAATGCCCCTTGGAAGAGTGGTGGAGGTTACAGTGGAATTAAAAAACAATATCAATGCCCCTTCGAAGAGTAGTGGAGGTTACAGTGGAATAAAAAGACAATATCAATTACCCTTGGAAGAGTGGTGGAGGTTGCAGTGGAATAAAAAGACAATATTAATGCCCCTTGGAAGAGTGGTGGAGGTCACAGTAAAATAAAAAGACAAAATCAATTCCCCTTGGAAGAGTGGTGGAGGTTACAGTGGAATAAAAAGACAATATCAATGACCCTTGGAAGAGTGGTGGAGGTCGCAGTGGAATAAAAAGACAATATTAATGCCCCTTGGAAGAGTGGTGGAGGTCACAGTAAAATAAAAAGACAAAATCAATTCCCCTTAGAAGAGTGGTGGAGGTCGCAGTGGAATAATAAGACAATATCAATTCCACTTGTAAGAGTTGTGGAGGTCGCAGTGGAATAAAAAGACAATATCAATGCCTCGTGGAAGAGACTTGGAGGTCACAGGAACTTAACAAGATGGTTTTAATACCCCTTGGAAGAGAGGTGGAGGTCGCAGTGGAATAAAAAGAAAATATCAATGCCCCTTGGAAGAGTGGTGGAGGTTACAGTGGAATAAAAAGACAATATTAATGACCCTTGGAAGAGTGGTGGAGGTCGCAGTGGAATAAAAAGACAATATTAAGGCCCCTTGGAAGAGTGGTGGAGGTCGTAGTAAAACAAAAAGACAATATTAATGCCCCTTGGAACAGTGGTGGAGGTTACAGTGGAATAAAAAGACAATATAAATGCCCCTTGGAAGAGCTGTGGAGTTCACAGTGATTTAACCAGAAGGTTTTAAGGTACTGTGGAATAGACGTGGAGGTCACAGTAGCTAAACAAGATGGTTTTAATGCTTCTTGGAAGAGAGATGGAGGTCGCAGTGGATTAAAAAGACAAAATCAATGCCCCTTGGAAGAGTGGTGGAGGTTACAGTGGAATTAAAAGACAATATCAATGCCTTTTGAAGAGCTGTGGAGTTCAGAGTGGTTTAAATTGACGGTTTTAATGCCCCTTGGAAGAGACGTGGAGGTCACAGTAGCTTAACAAGATGGTTTTAATGGCCCTTGGAAGAGTGGTGGAGGTCGCAGTGGATTAAAATGACATTATCGATGCCCATTGGAAGAGTGGTGGAGGTCGCAGTGGAATAAAAAGAAAATATCAATGCCCCTTAGAAGAGTGGTGGAGGTTACAGTGGAAAAAAAAGACAATATCAATATTCCTTGGAAGAGGGTTGAAGGTCGTAGTGGAATAAAAAGACAATATCAATGCCCCTTGGAAGAGTGGTGGAGGTCGCAGTGGAATAAAAAGACAATATCAATGCCCCGTGGAAGGGACGTGGAGGTCACAGTAGCTTAACAAGACGGTTTTAATGCCCCTTGGAAGAGTGGTGGAGGTCGCAGTGGAAAAAAAAGACAATATCAATGCCCCTTGGAAGAGTGGTGGAGGTTACAGTTGAAAAAAAAGACAATATCAATGCCTCTTGGAAGAGCTGTGGAGTTCAGAGTGGTTTAACCATGCGGTTTAAGGCCCCTTGGAAGAGACGTGAAGGTTACAGAAGCTTATCAAGACTGTTTTAAAGCCCCTTGGAGGAGTGGTAGACATCGCAGTGGAGTAAAAAGACAAAGTCAATGCCCCTTGGAAGAGTGGTGGAGGTTACAGTGGAATAAAAAGACAATATCAATGCCCCTTGGAAGAGTGGAGGAGGTTACAGTGGAATAAAAATACAATATCAATGTCCCTTGGAAGAATGGTGGAGGTTACAGTGGAATAAAAAGACAATATCAATGCCCCTTGGAAGAGTGGTGGAGGTTCCAATTAAATAAAAAGACAATATCAATACACTTGGAAGAGTGCAGAAGGTTACAATGGAATAAAAAGACATTGTCAATGCCCCATGGAAGAGCTGTGGAGCTCAGAGCGGTTTAACTAGAAGGTTTTAATGCCCCTTGGAAGAGCCGTGGAGTACAGAGTGGTTTAACCAAATGGTTTTAGTGCCCCTTGGAAGAGACGTGGAGGTCACAGTAGCTTAACAAGACGGTTTTAATGCCCCTTGGAAGAGTGGTGGAGGTCGCAGTGGATTAAAAAGACAATATCAATGAACCTTGGAAGGGTGGTGGAGGATGCAGTGGAATAAAAAGACAATATCAATGCCCCTTGGAATAATGGTGGAGGTCGCAGTGGAATAAAAAGACAATAACAATGCCCTGTGAAAGAGACGTGGAGGTCACAGTAGGTTAACAGACTGTTTTAATGCCCCTTGGCAGAGTGGTGGAGGTCGTAGTGGAATAAAAAGACAATAACAATTCCCTGTAGAAAAGACGTGGAGGTCACAGTAGCTAAACAAGACTGTTTTAACGCCCCTTGGCAGAGTGGTGGAGGTCGCAATGGAATAAAAAGACAATAACAATGCCCTGTGGAAGAGACGTGGATATCGCAGTGGAATAAAAAGACAATATCAATGCCCCTTGGAATAGTGGTGGAGGTCGCAGTGGAATAAAAAGACAATAACAATGCCCTGTGAAAGAGACGTGGAGGTCACAGTAGGTTAACAGACTGTTTTAATGCCCCTTGGCAGAGTGGTGGAGGTCGCAGTGGAATAAAAAGACAATAACAATGCCCTGTGGAAAAGACGTGGAGGTCACAGTAGCTAAACAAGACTGTTTTAATGACCCTTGGCAGAGTGGTGGAGGTCGCAATGGAATAAAAAGACAATAACAATGCCCTGTGGAAGAGACGTGGAGGTCGCAGTGGAATAAAAAGACAATATCAATGCCCCTTGGAAGAGTGG
Organism: Phyllobates terribilis; assembly: GCF_046119375.1. Lineage (NCBI taxonomy): Eukaryota > Metazoa > Chordata > Amphibia > Anura > Dendrobatidae > Phyllobates > Phyllobates terribilis. The sequence goes on along the minus strand of NW_027362788.1, from coordinate 3,869,386 downwards.
TGGAGGTCGCAGTGGAAAACAGAGACAATATCAATGCCCCTTGGAAGAGTGGTGGAGGTTACAGTCGAATAAAAAGACAATATCAATGCCTCTTGGAAGAGCTGTGGAGTACTGAGTGGTTTAACCAGACGGTTTAATGCCCCTTGGAAGAGACGAGGAGGTCACAGTAGCTTATCAAGACTGTTTTAATGCCCCTTGGAAGAGTGGTGGAGGTCACAGTGGATTAAAAAGACAATATCAATGCCCCTTAGAAGAGTGGTGGAGGTCGCAGTGGAATAAAAAGACAATATCAATTCCAATTGTAAGAGATGTGGAGGTCGCATTTGAATAAAAAGACAATATCAATGCCCCTTGGAAGAGCGGTGGTGGTTACAGTGGAATAAAAAGACAATATCAATGACACTGGAAGAGTGATGGAGGTCGCAGTGGAATAAAAATTCTATATTAATGCCCCTTGGAAGAGTGGTGGAGCTCGCAGTAAAATCAAAAGACTATATCAATGCCCCTTGGAAGAGTGGTGGAGTTTACAGAGGAATAAAAAGACAATATCATTGCCCCTTGGAAGAGCTGTGGAGTTCACAGTGGTTTTACCAGAAGGTTTTAAGGCACCGTGGAATAGACGTGGAGGTCACAGTAGCTAAACGAAACGGTTTTAATGCTTCTTGCAAGAGTGATGGAGGTCGCAGTGGATTTAAAAGACAATATCAATGCCCCTTTGAAGAGTGGTGGAGGTTACAGTGGAATAAAAAGACAATATCAATGACTCTTGCAAGAGCTGTGGAGTTCAGAGTGGTTTAAATTGACGGTTTTAATGCCCCTTGGAAGAGACGTGGAGGTTATAGTAGCTTAATAAGATGTTTTTGATGCCTCTTGGAAGAGTGGTGGAGGTCACAGTGGTTTAAAAAGACAATATCACTGCCCCTTAGAAGAGTGGTGGAGGTTACATTGGAATAAAAAGACAATATCAATGCCCCGTGGAATTGACGTGGAGGTCAAAGTAGCTTAACAACACGGTTTTAATGGCCCTTGGAAGAGTGGTGGAGGTCGCAGTTGATTAAAAAGACAATATAATTGAACCTTAGAAGAGTGGTGGAGGTCGCAGTGCAATAAAAAAACAATATCAATGTCCCTTGGAAGAGTGGTGGAGGTAACAGTGGATTAAAAAGTCAATATCAATGCCCCTTGGAAGAGCAGTGGAGTTCAGAGTATTTAAACCAGACGGTTTTAATGCCCATTGGAAATGACGTGGAGGTCACAGTAGCTTAAAAAGACGTTTTTAACGCCCTTTGGAAAAGTGCTGGAGGTCGCAGTGGATTAAAAATACAATATCAATGCCCCTTGGAAGAGTGGTGGAGGTGGCAGTGGAATAAAAAGACAATATCACTGCCCCTTGGAAGAGTGGTGGAGTTTACAGTGGAATAAAAAGACAATTTCAATGCCCAGCGAAAGAGACGTGGATGTCACAGTAGCTTAACAAGACGGTTTTAATGTCCCTTGGAAGAGAGGTGAAAGTCGCAGTGGAATAAAAAGACAATATCAATGCCCCTTGGAAAAGTGCTGGAGGTTACAGTGGATTAAAAAACAATATCAAAGCCCCTTACAAGAGCTGTGGAGTCGAGAGTGGTTTAAATTGACGGTTTTAATGCCCCTTGGAAGAGACGTGGAGGTCACGGTAGCTTAACAAGACTGTTTTAATGCCCCTTGAAAGAGTGGTGGAGGTCGAAGTGCATTAAAAAGACAATGGCAATGCTCCTTGAAGGAGTCGCTGAAGTCTCAGTGGAATAAAAAGATCATATCAATGCACCTTGGAAGAGTGTTGGAGGTTCCAGTGGAATAAAAAGACAATATCAATGCCCTGTGGAAGAGACATGGAGGTCACAGTAGCTTAACAAGACGGTTTTAATGCCCCTTGGAAAAGTGGTGGAGGTCGCAGTGGAATAAAAAGACAATATCAATGCCCCTTGGAAGAGTGGTGGAGGATACAGTGGAATAAAAAGACAATATCAATGCCCCTTGGTAGATCTGAGGAGTTCAGGTTGGTTTAACCATATGGTTTTAATGCCCCATGGAAGAGACGTGGAGGTCACAGTAGCTTAACAAGACGGTTTTAATGCCACATGGAGGAGTGGTGGAGGTTGCAGTGGATTAAAAAGACAATATCAATACCCCGAGGAAGAGTGGTGGAGGTCGCAGTGGAATAAAAAGACAATATCAATGCCCCGTGGAAGAGACGTGGAGGTCACAGTAGCTTAACAAGATGGTTTTAATGCCCTTTGGAGGAGTGGTGGAGGTCGCAGTGGATTAAAAAGACAATATCAATGCCCTTTGGAAGAGTGGTGGAGGTCGCAGTGGATTAAAAATACAATATCAATGCCCCTAGGTAGAGTGGTAAAGGTTACAGTGGAATTTAAAGACAATATCAATGCCCCGTGGAAGAGATGTGGAGGTCACTGTAGCATCACAAGACAGTTTTAATGCCCCTTGGAAGAATGGTGGAGGTCGAAGTGGAATAAAAAGACAATGTCAATGCCCCTTGTAAGAGTGGTGGAGGTTAGAGTGGAATAAAAAGACAATACCAATGCCCCTTGGAAGAGCTGTGGAGTTCAGAGTGGTTTAACCAGATGGTTTCAATGCCCATTGGAAGTGACGTGGAGGTCACAGTAGCTTAAAAAGACGTTTTTAATGCCCCTTGGAAAAGTAGTTGAGGAAGCAGTGGATTGAAAAGACAATATCAATGCTCCTTGGAAGAGTGGTGGAGGTGACAGTGGAATAAAAAGACAATATCAATGCCCCTTGGAATAATGATGGAGGTCACAGTGGAATAAAAAGACAATGTCAATGCGCCTTAAAAGAGTGGTGGAGGTTAGAGTGGAATAAAAAGACAATACCAATGCCCCTTGGAAGAGCTGTGGAGTTCAGAGTGGTTTAACCAGATGGTTTTATTGCCCCTTGGAAGAGACATGGAGGTCACAGTAGATTAACAAGAAAGTTTTAATGCCCCTTGGAAAAGTGGTGGGGGTCACAGTGGATTAAAAAGACAATATCAATGCCCCGTGAAAGACACGATGAGGTCACAGTAGCTTAACAAGACAGTTTTAATGCCCCTTGAAAGAGTGGTGGAGGTTACAGTGAAATAAAAAGACAATATCAATGCCTCTTCAAAGAGCTATGGAGTTCAGAGTGATTTAACCAGATGGTTTTAATGCCCCTTGGAAGAGTGGTGGAGGTCGCAGTTCATTAAAAAGACAATATCAATACCCCTTGGAAGAATGGTGGAGGTTACAGTGGAATAAAAAGACAATATCAATGCCTATTGGAAGAGCTGTGGAGTTCAGAGTCATTTAACCAGACGGTTTTAATGCCCCTTGGAAGAGATGTGGACATCACAGTAGCTTAACAAGACTGTTTTAATGCGTCTTGGAAGAGTGGTGGAGGTCGCAGTGGATTAAAAAGACAATATCAATGCTCCTTGAAAGAGAGCTGTAGCTTACAGTGGAGTAAAAAGTTATTATCAATGCCTCTTGCAAGAGCTGTGGAGTTCAGAGTGGTTTCAATTGACGGTTTTAATGCAGCTTGGAAGAGACGTGGAGGTCACAGTAGCTTGACAATACGGTTTTAATGCCCCTTGGAAGAGTGGTGGAGGTCGCAGTGGATTAAAAAGACAATATCAATGCCACTTGGAAGAGTGGTGAAGGTCCTAGTGGAATAAAAAGACAATATCAATGCCCCTTGGAAGAGTGGTGGAGGTTACAGTGGAATAAAAAGACAATATCAATGCCCCGTGAAAGAGACTCAGAGGTCACAGTAGCTTAACAAGACGGTGTTAATGCCCCTTGGGAGAGAGGTGCAAGTTGCAGTGGAATAAAAAGAAAATATCAATGCCCCTTGGAAGAGTGGTGGAGGTCGCAGTTTAATAAAAAGACAATATCAATGCCCCTTGGAAGAGTGGTGGAGGTTACAGTTGAATAAAAAGACAATATCAATGCCCCTTGGAACAGTGGTGGAGGTTACAGTTAAATAAAAAGACAATATCAATGCCCCGAGGAAGAGATGTGGAGGTCACAATAGCTTAACAAGACTGTATTAATGCCCCTTGGAAGAGTTGTGGAGGTCTCAGTGGATAAAAAGACAATATCAATGAGCCTTGGAAGAGTGGTGGAGGTCGCAGTGTAATAAAAAGACTAGAGATGAGCGTTGTTCAACTCAAACTGTTCGCCAATCTCAAATTCGAGCTGTTTTGGGCTGTGTTCGAGCCGTTCGGCGAATACGAACAATTTGAAAAAAATTTGGCTGTTCGAGGTTATGTTCCATAACTGTTCGTGCACCAAAATCATAACTGGATTTTTTCTCAGTAATGATGAAAATTAATGTTAATACGCAGTTTGAGTGTACAGTGGGGCGGGGGGAGGGGCAGGGGATGGATCTCTGCAGGAATAATGAAGATCTCCATTTTTTTTTCTCTTTCCCGCATTTACAGTGGGGAGGTGCAATCTGTCAGCCTATCAACAGCGCACACACAGAGCGAAGTGCTTTTTTTCACACAAGCAAGGGCATGTGTCATTGGCAGTGTATGTCACATGTCCTTGCCCTATAAGACCCAGCCATTTTCCCCGTCGCCACCATTTTCTCACTGCTGCAGCTGCGTGTTAGACGGCACCGCTGTTACTGTGTGCGCTATACCTTGTTAATTTCAAGCCAATTTTCGCACAAATCTACAGATAGCTTGGGAGTAGGGAAGAGTTGTGATTGCAGTCCTTTTAAGGACTAGGTTACAGCATTTCCTACAACTTTTATCAGGCAGGTCTGTGCTCTTAAATAGATAGGTTGTGGGAGTAAAGACTAATTGTAATTGCAGTCCTTTTCAGGACTAGGTTACATCAGTTCCTATCAGTTTTTGCCAGGCAGGTCTGTGCCAGTGCTGTGCAAGTTTTTTTCACAGCAATTGGCTAAATCTAGCAAAGCTAATCCTTTTTGGCCTATTGCAGAGTGTGTTAGTCAGTGGAGTAGCCTATCTGTGTTGCAAGATACACCACCTGGGTATAGAGTACCAATTTTTTTACTGCACCTAGTGAAGTAAAACCTTTTGGGCATAGCATCATTCTATTAGTCCATCTATACTGACCTTAATAAGGTTGCAAATTGAATATAATTTTTATCTGCATCTAGCTCTGAAAAAATATTTGGTCTTCAAGCAGTGTGTGGGACTTGTTCTATTAGTCCATCTATACTGACCTCCATCAGGTTGCAAATTCAAAATAATTTTAATCTGCATCTAGCTCTGAAAAAATATTTGGTCTTCAAGCAGTGTGTGGGACTTGTTATATTAGTCCATCTATACTGACCTCCATCAGGTTGCAAATTCAAAATAATTTTTATCTGCATCTAGCTCTGAAAAAATATTTGGGCTTCTAGCTGTGTGTGGGACTTGTTCTATTAGTCCATCTATACTGACCTACATCAGGTTGCAAATTCAAAATAATTTTTTGTCTGCATCTAGCTCTGAAAAAATATTTGGCCTTCTAGCAGTGTGTGGGATTTTCTCTATTAGTCCATCTATACTGACCTCCATCAGGTTGCAAATTCAAAATAATTTTTTGTCTGCATCTAGCTCTGAAAAAATATTTGGCCTTCTAGCAGTGTGTGGGACTTTCTCTATTAGTCCATCTATACTGACCTCCATCAGGTTGCAAATTCAAAATAATTTTTATCTGCATCTAGCTCTGAAAAAATATTTGGGTTTCTAGCTGTGTGTGGGACTTGTTCTATTAGTCCATTTATACTGACCTCCATCAGGTTGCAAATTCAAAATAATTTTTTGTCTGCATCTAGCTCTGAAAAAATATTTGGCCTTCTAGCAGTGTATGGGACTTGTTCTATTAGTCCATTTATACTGACCTCCATCAGGTTGCAAATTAAAAATAATTTTTATCTGCATCTAGCTCTGAAAAAATATTTGGCCTTCTAGCAGTGTGTGGGACTTGTTCTATTAGTCCATCTATACTGACCTCCATCAGGTTGCAAATTTAAAATAATTTTTTTCTGCAGCTAGCTCTGAAAAAATATTTGGCCTTCTAGCAGTGTGTGGGACTTGTTCTATTAGTCCATCTATACTGACCTCCATCAGGTTGCAAATTAAAAATAATTGTTATCTGCATCTAGCTCTGAAAAAATATTTGGGCTTCTAGCAGTGTGGGGGACTTTCTCTATTAGTCCATCTATACTGACCTCCATCAGGTTGCAAACTGAATATAATTTTTTGTCTGCATCTACCTCTGAAAAAATATTTGGCCTTCTAGCTGTGTGTGGGACTTGTTCTATTAGTCCATCTATACTGACCTCCATCAGGTTGCAAACTGAATATAATTTTTTTCTGCATCTACCTCTGAAAAAATATTTGGGCTTCTAGCTGTGTGTGGGACTTGTTCTATTAGTCCATCTATACTGACCTCCATCAGGTTGCAAACTGAATATAATTTTTTTCTGCATCTACCTCTGAAAAAATATTTGGCCTTCTAGCAGTGTGTGGAACTTGTTCTATTAGTCCATCTATACTGACCTCCATCAGGTTGCAAATTTAAAATAATTTTTTTCTGCATCTAGCTCTGAAAAAATATTTGGGCGTCTAGCAGTGTGTGGGACTTGTTCTATTAGTCCATCTATACTGACCTCCATCAGGTTGCAAATTAAAAATAATTTTTATCTGCAACTAGCTCTGTAAAAAGTATTTGGCCTTCTAGCTGTGTGTGGGACTTGTTCTATTAGTCCATCTATACTGACCTCCATCAGGTTGCAAACTGAAAATAATTTTTTTCTGCATCTACCTCTGAAAAAATATTTGGGCTTCTAGCTGTGTGTGGGACTTGTTCTATTAGTCCATCTATACTGACCTCCATCAGGTTGCAAATTGAATATAAATTTTTTCTGCATCTAGATCTGAAAAAATATTTGGCCTTCTAGCTGTGTGTGGGACTTGTTCTATTAGTCCATCTCTACTGACCTCCATCAGGTTGCAAATTAAAAATAATTTTTATCTGCAACTAGCTCTGTAAAAAGTATTTGGCCTTCTAGCAGTGTGTGGGACTTGTTCTATTAGTCCATCTATACTGACCTCCATCAGGTTGCAAATTCAAAATAATTTTTATCTGCATCTAGCTCTGAAAAAATATTTGGCCTTCTAGCAGTGTGTGGGACTTGTTCTATTAGTCCATCTATACTGACCTCCATCAAGTTGCAAATTCAAAATAATTTTTTGTCTGCATCTAGCTCTGAAAAAATATTTGGCCTTCTAGCAGTGTATGGGACTTGTTCTATTAGTCCATTTATACTGACCTCCATCAGGTTGCAAATTAAAAATAATTTTTATCTGCATCTAGCTCTGAAAAAATATTTGGCCTTCTAGCAGTGTGTGAGACATGTTCTATTAGTCCATCTATACTGACCTCCATCAGGTTGCAAATTAAAAATAATTTTTATCTGCACCTAGCTCTGAAAAAATATTTGGCCTTCTAGCAGTGTGTGGGACTTGTTCTATTAGTCCATCTATACTGACCTCCATCAGGTTGCAAATTAAAAATAATTTTTATCTGCATCTAGCTCTGAAAAAATATTTGGCCTTCTAGCAGTGTGTGGGACTTGTTCTATTAGTCCATCTATACTGACCTCCATCAGGTTGCAAATTCAAAATAATTTTTTGTCTGCATCTAGCTCTGAAAAAATATTTGGCCTTCTAGCAGTGTATGGGACTTGTTCTATTAGTCCATTTATACTGACCTCCATCAGGTTGCAAATTAAAAATAATTTTTATCTGCATCTAGCTCTGAAAAAATATTTGGCCTTCTAGCAGTGTGTGAGACTTGTTCTATTAGTCCATCTATACTGACCTCCATCAGGTTACAAATTAAAAATAATTTTTATCTGCATCTAGCTCTGAAAAATATTTGGCCTTCTAGCAGTGTGTGGGACTTGTTCTATTAGTCCATCTATACTGACCTCCATCAGGTTGCAAACTGAATATAATTTTTTTCTGCATCTACCTCTGAAAAAATATTTGGGTTTCTAGCTGTGTGTGGGACTTGTTCTATTAGTCCATCTATACTGACCTCCATCAGGTTGCAAACTGAATATAATTTTTTTCTGCATCTAGCTCTGAAAAAATATTTGGCCTTCTAGCAGTGTGTGGGGCTTGTTCTATTAGCCCATCTATACTTACCTCCATCAGGTTGCAAATTGAATATAATTTTTTTCTGCATCTAGCTCTGAAAAAATATTTGGCCTTCTAGCAGTGTGTGGGACTTGTTCTATTAGTCCATCTATACTGACCTCCATCAGGTTGCAAATTTAAAATAATTTTTTTCTGCATCTAGCTCTGAAAAAATATTTGGGCGTCTAGCAGTGTGTGGGACTTGTTCTATTAGTCCATCTATACTGACCTCCATCAGGTTGCAAATTAAAAATAATTTTTATCTGCAACTAGCTCTGTAAAAAGTATTTGGCCTTCTAGCTGTGTGTGGGACTTGTTCTATTAGTCCATCTATACTGACCTCCATCAGGTTGCAAACTGAATATAATTTTTTTCTGCATCTACCTCTGAAAAAATATTTGGGCTTCTAGCTGTGTGTGGGACTTGTTCTATTAGTCCATCTATACTGACCTCCATCAGGTTGCAAATTAAAAATATTTTTTATCTGCATCTAGCTCTGAAAAAATATTTGGCCTTCTAGCAGTGTGTGGGACTTGTTCTATTAGTCCATCTATACTGACCTCCATCAGGTTGCAAATTCAAAATAATTTTTTGTCTGCATCTAGCTCTGAAAAAATATTTGGCCTTCTAGCAGTGTATGGGACTTGTTCTATTAGTCCATTTATACTGACCTCCATCAGGTTGCAAATGAAAAATAATTTTTATCTGCATCTAGCTCTGAAAAAATATTTGGCCTTCTAGCAGTGTGTGAGACTTGTTCTATTAGTCCATCTATACTGACCTCCATCAGGGTGCAAATTAAAAATAATTTTTATCTGCACCTAGCTCTGAAAAATATTTGGCCTTCTAGCAGTGTGTGGGACTTGTTCTATTAGTCCATCTATACTGACCTACATCAGGTTGCAAACTGAATATAATTTTTTTCTGCATCTACCTCTGAAAAAATATTTGGGCTTCTAGCTGTGTGTGGGACTTGTTCTATTAGTCCATCTATACTGACCTCCATCAGGTTGCAAATTCAAAATAATTTTTTGTCTGCATCTAGCTCTGAAAAAATATTTGGCCTTCTAGCAGTGTATGGGACTTGTTCTATTAGTCCATTTATACTGACCTCCATCAGGTTGCAAATTAAAAATAATTTTTATCTGCATCTAGCTCTGAAAAAATATTTGGCCCTCTAGCAGTGTGTAAGACTTGTTCTATTAGTCCATCTATACTGACCTCCATCAGGTTGCAAATTAAAAATAATTTTTATCTGCACCTAGCTCTGAAAAATATTTGGCCTTCTAGCAGTGTGTGGGACTTGTTCTATTAGTCCATCTATACTGACCTACATCAGGTTGCAAACTGAATATAATTTTTTTCTGCATCTACCTCTGAAAAAATATTTGGCCTTCTAGCAGTGTGTGGGACTTGTTCTATTAGTCCATCTATACTGACCTCCATCAGGTTGCAAATTCAAAATAATTTTTTGTCTGCATCTAGCTCTGAAAAAATATTTTGCCTTCTAGCAGTGTATGGGACTTGTTCTATTAGTCCATTTATACTGACCTCCATCAGGTTGCAAATTAAAAATAATTTTTATCTGCATCTAGCTCTGAAAAAATATTTGGCCTTCTAGCAGTGTGTGAGACTTGTTCTATTAGTCCATCTATACTGACCTCCATCAGGTTGCAAATTTAAAATAATTTTTTTCTGCATCTAGCTCTGAAAAAATATTTGGCCTTCTAGCAGTGTGTGGGACTTGTTCTATTAGTCCATCTATACTGACCTCCATCAGGTTGCAAATTAAGAATAATTTTTATCTGCAACTAGCTCTGTAAAAAGTATTTGGCCTTCTAGCAGTGTGTGGGACTTGTTCTATTAGTCCATCTATACTGACCTCCATCAGGTTGGAAATTCAAAATAATTTTTATCTACATCTAGCTCTGAAAAAATATTTGGCCTTCTAGCAGTGTGTGGGACTTGTTCTATTAGTCCATCTATACTGACCTCCATCAGGTTGCAAATTCAAAATAATTTTTTGTCTGCATCTAGCTCTGAAAAAATATTTGGCCTTCTAGCAGTGTATGGGACTTGTTCTATTAGTCCATTTATACTGACCTCCATCAGGTTGCAAATTAAAAATAATTTTTATCTGCATCTAGCTCTGAAAAAATATTTGGCCTTCTAGCAGTGTGTGAGACTTGTTCTATTAGTCCATCTATACTGACCTCCATCAGGTTGCAAATTAAAAATAATTTTTATCTGCACCTAGCTCTGAAAAATATTTGGCCTTCTAGCAGTGTGTGGGACTTGTTCTATTAGTCCATCTATACTGACCTCCATCAGGTTGCAAACTGAATGTAATTTTTTTCTGCATCTACCTCTGAAAAAATATTTGGGCTTCTAGCTGTGTGTGGGACTTGTTCTATTAGTCCATCTATACTGACCTCCATCAGGTTGCAAGCTGAATATAATTTTTTTCTGCATCTAGCTCTGAAAAAATATTTGGCCTTCTAGCAGTGTGTGGGACTTGTTCTTTTAGTCCATCTATACTGACCTCCATCAGGTTGCAAATTAAAAATAATTTTTATCTGCATCTAGCTCTGAAAAAATATTTGGCCTTCTAGCAGTGTGTGGGACTTGTTGTATTAGTCCATCTATACTGACCTCCATCAGGTTGCAAATTCAAAATAATTTTTTGTCTGCATCTAGCTCTGAAAAAATATTTGGCCTTCTAGCAGTGTATGGGACTTGTTCTATTAGTCCATTTATACTGACCTCCATCAGGTTGCAAATTAAAAATAATTTTTATCTGCATCTAGCTCTGAAAAAATATTTGGCCTTCGAGCAGTGTGTGAGACTTGTTCTATTAGTCCATCTATACTGACCTCCATCAGGTTGCAAATTAAAAGTAATTTTTATCTGCACCTAGCTCTGAAAAATATTTGGCCTTCTAGCAGTGTGTGGGACTTGTTCTATTAGTCCATCTATACTGACCTCCATCAGGTTGCAAACTGAATATAATTTTTTTCTGCATCTACCTCTGAAAAAATATTTGGGCTTCTAGCTGTGTGTGGAACTTGTTCTATTAGTCCATCTATACTGACCTCCATCAGGTTGCAAACTGAATATAATTTTTTTCTGCATCTAGCTCTGAAAAAATATTTGGCCTTCTAGCAGTGTGTGGGACTTGTTCTATTAGTCCATCTATACTTACCTCCATCAGGTTGCAAATTGAATATAATTTTTATCTGCATCTAGCTCTGAAAAAATATTTGGCCTTCTAGCAGTGTGTGGGACTTGTTCTATTAGTCCATCTATACTGACCTCCATCAGGTTGCAAATTTAAAATAATTTTTTTCTGCATCTAGCTCTGAAAAAATATTTGGGCGTCTAGCAGTGTGTGGGACTTGTTCTATTAGTCCATCTATACTGACCTCCATCAGGTTGCAAATTAAAAATAATTTTTATCTGCAACTAGCTCTGTAAAAAGTATTTGGCCTTCTAGCTGTGTGTGGGACTTGTTCTATTAGTCCATCTATACTGACCTCCATCAGGTTGCAAACTGAATATAATTTTTTTCTGCATCTACCTCTGAAAAAATATTTGGGCTTCTAGCTGTGTGTGGGACTTGTTCTATTAGTCCATCTATACTGACCTCCATCAGGTTGCAAATTAAAAATATTTTTTATCTGCATCTAGCTCTGAAAAAATATTTGGCCTTCTAGCAGTGTGTGGGACTTGTTCTATTAGTCCATCTATACTGACCTCCATCAGGTTGCAAATTCAAAATAATTTTTTGTCTGCATCTAGCTCTGAAAAAATATTTGGCCTTCTAGCAGTGTATGGGACTTGTTCTATTAGTCCATTTATACTGACCTCCATCAGGTTGCAAATGAAAAATAATTTTTATCTGCATCTAGCTCTGAAAAAATATTTGGCCTTCTAGCAGTGTGTGAGACTTGTTCTATTAGTCCATCTATACTGACCTCCATCAGGGTGCAAATTAAAAATAATTTTTATCTGCACCTAGCTCTGAAAAATATTTGGCCTTCTAGCAGTGTGTGGGACTTGTTCTATTAGTCCATCTATACTGACCTACATCAGGTTGCAAACTGAATATAATTTTTTTCTGCATCTACCTCTGAAAAAATATTTGGGCTTCTAGCTGTGTGTGGGACTTGTTCTATTAGTCCATCTATACTGACCTCCATCAGGTTGCAAATTCAAAATAATTTTTTGTCTGCATCTAGCTCTGAAAAAATATTTGGCCTTCTAGCAGTGTATGGGACTTGTTCTATTAGTCCATTTATACTGACCTCCATCAGGTTGCAAATTAAAAATAATTTTTATCTGCATCTAGCTCTGAAAAAATATTTGGCCTTCTAGCAGTGTGTGGGACTTGTTCTATTAGTCCATCTATACTGACCTCCATCAGGTTGCAAATTCAAAATAATTTTTTGTCTGCATCTAGCTCTGAAAAAATATTTGGCCTTCTAGCAGTGTATGGGACTTGTTCTATTAGTCCATTTATACTGACCTCCATCAGGTTGCAAATTAAAAATAATTTTTATCTGCATCTAGCTCTGAAAAAATATTTGGCCTTCTAGCAGTGTGTGAGACTTGTTCTATTAGTCCATCTATACTGACCTCCATCAGGTTGCAAATTAAAAATAATTTTTATCTGCACCTAGCTCTGAAAAATATTTGGCCTTCTAGCAGTGTGTGGGACTTGTTCTATTAGTCCATCTATACTGACCTCCATCAGGTTGCAAACTGAATGTAATTTTTTTCTGCATCTACCTCTGAAAAAATATTTTGGCTTCTAGCTGTGTGTGGGACTTGTTCTATTAGTCCATCTATACTGACCTCCATCAGGTTGCAAGCTGAATATAATTTTTTTCTGCATCTAGCTCTGAAAAAATATTTGGCCTTCTAGCAGTGTGTGGGACTTGTTCTTTTAGACCATCTATACTGACCTCCATCAGGTTGCAAATTAAAAATAATTTTTATCTGCATCTAGCTCTGAAAAAATATTTGGCCTTCTAGCAGTGTGTGGGACTTGTTGTATTAGTCCATCTATACTGACCTCCATCAGGTTGCAAATTCAAAATAATTTTTTGTCTGCATCTAGCTCTGAAAAAATATTTGGCCTTCTAGCAGTGTATGGGACTTGTTCTATTAGTCCATTTATACTGACCTCCATCAGGTTGCAAATTAAAAATAATTTTTATCTGCATCTAGCTCTGAAAAAATATTTGGCCTTCGAGCAGTGTGTGAGACTTGTTCTATTAGTCCATCTATACTGACCTCCATCAGGTTGCAAATTAAAAGTAATTTTTATCTGCACCTAGCTTTGAAAAATATTTGGCCTTCTAGCAGTGTGTGGGACTTGTTCTATTAGTCCATCTATACTGACCTCCATCAGGTTGCAAACTGAATATAATTTTTTTCTGCATCTACCTCTGAAAAAATATTTGGGCTTCTAGCTGTGTGTGGAACTTGTTCTATTAGTCCATCTATACTGACCTCCATCAGGTTGCAAACTGAATATAATTTTTTTCTGCATCTAGCTCTGAAAAAATATTTGGCCTTCTAGCAGTGTGTGGGACTTGTTCTATTAGTCCATCTATACTTACCTCCATCAGGTTGCAAATTGAATATAATTTTTATCTGCATCTAGCTCTGAAAAAATATTTGGCCTTCTAGCAGTGTGTGGGACTTGTTCTATTAGTCCATCTATACTGACCTCCATCAGGTTGCAAACTGAATATAATTTTTTTCTGCATCTACCTCTGAAAAAATATTTGGGCTTCTAGCAGTGTGTGGGACTTGTTCTATTAGTCCATGTATACTGACCTCCATCAGGTTGCAAACTGAATATAATTTTTATCTGCATCTAGCTCTGAAAAAATATTTGGCCTTCTAGCAGTGTGTGGGACTTGTTCTATTAGTCCATCTATACTGACCTCCATCAGGTTGCAAATTAAAAATAATTTTTATCTGCATCTAGCTCTGAAAAAATATTTGGCCTTCTAGCAGTGTGTGGGACTTGTTGTATTAGTCCATCTATACTGACCTCCATCAGGTTGCAAATTCAAAATAATTTTTTGTCTGCATCTAGCTCTGAAAAAATATTTGGCCTTCTAGCAGTGTATGGGACTTGTTCTATTAGTCCATTTATACTGACCTCCATCAGGTTGCAAATTAAAAATAATTTTTATCTGCATCTAGCTCTGAAAAAATATTTGGCCTTCGAGCAGTGTGTGAGACTTGTTCTATTAGTCCATCTATACTGACCTCCATCAGGTTGCAAATTAAAAGTAATTTTTATCTGCACCTAGCTTTGAAAAATATTTGGCCTTCTAGCAGTGTGTGGGACTTGTTCTATTAGTCCATCTATACTGACCTCCATCAGGTTGCAAACTGAATATAATTTTTTTCTGCATCTACCTCTGAAAAAATATTTGGGCTTCTAGCTGTGTGTGGAACTTGTTCTATTAGTCCATCTATACTGACCTCCATCAGGTTGCAAACTGAATATAATTTTTTTCTGCATCTAGCTCTGAAAAAATATTTGGCCTTCTAGCAGTGTGTGGGACTTGTTCTATTAGTCCATCTATACTTACCTCCATCAGGTTGCAAACTGAATATAATTTTTATCTGCATCTAGCTCTGAAAAAATATTTGGCCTTCTAGCAGTGTGTGGGACTTGTTCTATTAGTCCATCTATACTGACCTCCATCAGGTTGCAAATTAAAAATAATTTTTATCTGCATCTAGCTCTGAAAAAATATTTGGCCTTCTAGCAGTGTGTGGGACTTGTTCTATTAGTCCATCTATACTGACCTCCATCAGGTTGCAAATTCAAAATAATTTTTTGTCTGCATCTAGCTCTGAAAAAATATTTGGCCTTCTAGCAGTGTATGGGACTTGTTCTATTAGTCCATTTATACTGACCTCCATCAGGTTGCAAATTAAAAATAATTTTTATCTGCATCTAGCTCTGAAAAAATATTTGGCCTTCTAGCAGTGTGTGAGACTTGTTCTATTAGTCCATCTATACTGACCTCCATCAGGTTGCAAATTAAAAATAATTTTTATCTGCACCTAGCTCTGAAAAATATTTGGCCTTCTAGCAGTGTGTGGGACTTGTTCTATTAGTCCATCTATACTGACCTCCATCAGGTTGCAAACTGAACATACTTTTTTTCTGCATCTACCTCTGAAAAAATATTTGGGTTTCTAGCTGTGTGTGGGACTTGTTCTATTAGTCCATCTATACTGACCTCCATCAGGTTGCAAACTGAATATAATTTTTTTCTGCATCTAGCTCTGAAAAAATATTTGGCCTTCTAGCTGTGTGTGGGACTTGTTCTATTAGTCCATCTATACTGACCTCCATCAGGTTGCAAATTCAAAATAATTTTTTGTCTGCATCTAGCTCTGAAAAAATATTTGGCCTTCTAGCAGTGTGTGAGACTTGTTCTATTAGTCCATCTATACTGACCTCCATCAGGTTGCAAACTGAATATAATTTTTTTCTGCATCTACCTCTGAAAAAATATTTGGGCTTCTAGCTGTGTGTGGGACTTGTTCTATTAGTCCATCTATACTGACCTCCATCAGGTTGCAAACTGAATATAATTTTTTTCTGCATCTAGCTCTGAAAAAATATTTGGCTTTCTAGCAGTGTGTGGGACTTGTTCTTTTAGTCCATCTATACTGACCTCCATCAGGTTGCAAATTAAAAATAATTTTTATCTGCATCTAGCTCTGAAAAAATATTTGGCCTTCTAGCAGTGTGTGGGACTTGTTGTATTAGTCCATCTATACTGACCTCCATCAGGTTGCAAATTCAAAATAATTTTTTGTCTGCATCTAGCTCTGAAAAAATATTTGGCCTTCTAGCAGTGTATGGGACTTGTTCTATTAGTCCATTTATACTGACCTCCATCAGGTTGCAAATTAAAAATAATTTTTATCTGCATCTAGCTCTGAAAAAATATTTGGCCTTCTAGCAGTGTGTGAGACTTGTTCTATTAGTCCATCTATACTGACCTCCATCAGGTTGCAAATTAAAAGTAATTTTTATCTGCACCTAGCTCTGAAAAATATTTGGCCTTCTAGCAGTGTGTGGGACTTGTTCTATTAGTCCATCTATACTGACCTCCATCAGGTTGCAAACTGAATATAATTTTTTTCTGCATCTACCTCTGAAAAAATATTTGGGCTTCTAGCTGTGTGTGGAACTTGTTCTATTAGTCCATCTATACTGACCTCCATCAGGTTGCAAACTGAATATAATTTTTTTCTGCATCTAGCTCTGAAAAAATATTTGGCCTTCTAGCAGTGTGTGGGACTTGTTCTATTAGTCCATCTATACTTACCTCCATCAGGTTGCAAATTGAATATAATTTTTATCTGCATCTAGCTCTGAAAAAATATTTGGCCTTCTAGCAGTGTGTGGGACTTGTTCTATTAGTCCATCTATACTGACCTCCATCAGGTTGCAAACTGAATATAATTTTTTTCTGCATCTACCTCTGAAAAAATATTTGGGCTTCTAGCAGTGTGTGGGACTTGTTCTATTAGTCCATGTATACTGACCTCCATCAGGTTGCAAACTGAATATAATTTTTTTCTGCATCTAGCTCTGAAAAAATATTTGGCCTTCTAGCAGTGTGTGGGACTTGTTCTATTAGTCCATCTATACTGACCTCCATCAGGTTGCAAATTAAAAATAATTTTTATCTGCATCTAGCTCTGAAAAAATATTTGGCCTTCTAGCAGTGTGTGGGACTTGTTCTATTAGTCCATCTATACTGACCTCCATCAGGTTGCAAACTGAATATAATTTTTTTCTGCATCTACCTCTGAAAAAATATTTGGGTTTCTAGCTGTGTGTGGGACTTGTTCTATTAGTCCATCTATACTGACCTCCATCAGGTTGCAAACTGAATATAATTTTTTTCTGCATCTAGCTCTGAAAAAATATTTGGCCTTCTAGCTGTGTGTGGGACTTGTTCTATTAGTCCATCTATACTGACCTCCATCAGGTTGCAAATTAAAAATAATTTTTATCTGCATCTAGCTCTGAAAAAATATTTGGCCTTCTAGCAGTGTGTGGGACTTGTTCTATTAGTCCATCTATACTGACCTCCATCAGGTTGCAAATTCAAAATAATTTTTTGTCTGCATCTAGCTCTGAAAAAATATTTGGCCTTCTAGCAGTGTATGGGACTTGTTCTATTAGTCCATTTATACTGACCTCCATCAGGTTGCAAATTAAAAATAATTTTTATCTGCACCTAGCTCTGAAAAATATTTGGCCTTCTAGCAGTGTGTGGGACTTGTTCTATTAGTCCATCTATACTGACCTACATCAGGTTGCAAACTGAATATAATTTTTTTCTGCATCTACCTCTGAAAAAATATTTGGGCTTCTAGCTGTGTGTGGGACTTGTTCTATTAGTCCATCTATACTGACCTCCATCAGGTTGCAAATTCAAAATAATTTTTTGTCTGCATCTAGCTCTGAAAAAATATTTGGCCTTCTAGCAGTGTATGGGACTTGTTCTATTAGTCCATTTATACTGACCTCCATCAGGTTGCAAATTAAAAATAATTTTTATCTGCATCTAGCTCTGAAAAAATATTTGGCCTTCTAGCAGTGTGTGAGACTTGTTCTATTAGTCCATCTATACTGACCTCCATCAGGTTGCAAATTAAAAATAATTTTTATCTGCACCTAGCTCTGAAAAATATTTGGCCTTCTAGCAGTGTGTGGGACTTGTTCTATTAGTCCATCTATACTGACCTACATCAGGTTGCAAACTGAATATAATTTTTTTCTGCATCTACCTCTGAAAAAATATTTGGCCTTCTAGCAGTGTGTGGGACTTGTTCTATTAGTCCATCTATACTGACCTCCATCAGGTTGCAAATTCAAAATAATTTTTTGTCTGCATCTAGCTCTGAAAAAATATTTGGCCTTCTAGCAGTGTATGGGACTTGTTCTATTAGTCCATTTATACTGACCTCCATCAGGTTGCAAATTAAAAATAATTTTTATCTGCATCTAGCTCTGAAAAAATATTTGGCCTTCTAGCAGTGTGTGAGACTTGTTCTATTAGTCCATCTATACTGACCTCCATCAGGTTGCAAATTTAAAATAATTTTTTCTGCATCTAGCTCTGAAAAAATATTTGGCCTTCTAGCAGTGTGTGGTACTTGTTCTATTAGTCCATCTATACTGACCTCCATCAGGTTGCAAATTAAAAATAATTTTTATCTGCAACTAGCTCTGTAAAAAGTATTTGGCCTTCTAGCAGTGTGTGGGACTTGTTCTATTAGTCCATCTATACTGACCTCCATCAGGTTGCAAATTCAAAATAATTTTTATCTGCATCTAGGTCTGAAAAAATATTTGGCCTTCTAGCAGTGTGTGGGACTTGTTCTTTTAGTCCATCTATACTGACCTCCATCAGGTTGCAAACTGAATATAATTTTTTTCTGCATCTACCTCTGAAAAAATATTTGGGTTTCTAGCTGTGTGTGGGACTTGTTCTATTAGTCCATCTATACTGACCTCCATCAGGTTGCAAATTCAAAATAATTTTTTGTCTGCATCTAGCTCTGAAAAAATATTTGGCCTTCTAGCAGTGTATGGGACTTGTTCTATTAGTCCATTTATACTGACCTCCATCAGGTTGCAAATTAAAAATAATTTTTATCTGCATCTAGCTCTGAAAAAATATTTGGCCTTCTAGCAGTGTGTGAGACTTGTTCTATTAGTCCATCTATACTGACCTCCATCAGGTTGCAAATTAAAAATAATTTTTATCTGCACCTAGCTCTGAAAAATATTTGGCCTTCTAGCAGTGTGTGGGACTTGTTCTATTAGTCCATCTATACTGACCTACATCAGGTTGCAAACTGAATATAATTTTTTTCTGCATCTACCTCTGAAAAAATATTTGGCCTTCTAGCAGTGTGTGGGACTTGTTCTATTAGTCCATCTATACTGACCTCCATCAGGTTGCAAATTCAAAATAATTTTTTGTCTGCATCTAGCTCTGAAAAAATATTTGGCCTTCTAGCAGTGTATGGGACTTGTTCTATTAGTCCATTTATACTGACCTCCATCAGGTTGCAAATTAAAAATAATTTTTATCTGCATCTAGCTCTGAAAAAATATTTGGCCTTCTAGCAGTGTGTGAGACTTGTTCTATTAGTCCATCTATACTGACCTCCATCAGGTTGCAAATTTAAAATAATTTTTTCTGCATCTAGCTCTGAAAAAATATTTGGCCTTCTAGCAGTGTGTGGTACTTGTTCTATTAGTCCATCTATACTGACCTCCATCAGGTTGCAAATTAAAAATAATTTTTATCTGCAACTAGCTCTGTAAAAAGTATTTGGCCTTCTAGCAGTGTGTGGGACTTGTTCTATTAGTCCATCTATACTGACCTCCATCAGGTTGCAAATTCAAAATAATTTTTATCTGCATCTAGGTCTGAAAAAATATTTGGCCTTCTAGCAGTGTGTGGGACTTGTTCTTTTAGTCCATCTATACTGACCTCCATCAGGTTGCAAACTGAATATAATTTTTTTCTGCATCTACCTCTGAAAAAATATTTGGGTTTCTAGCTGTGTGTGGGACTTGTTCTATTAGTCCATCTATACTGACCTCCATCAGGTTGCAAACTGAATATAATTTTTTTCTGCATCTAGCTCTGAAAAAATATTTGGCCTTCTAGCTGTGTGTGGGACTTGTTCTATTAGTCCATCTATACTGACCTCCATCAGGTTGCAAATTAAAAATAATTTTTATCTGCATCTAGCTCTGAAAAAATATTTGGCCTTCTAGCAGTGTGTGGGACTTGTTCTATTAGTCCATCTATACTGACCTCCATCAGGTTGCAAATTCAAAATAATTTTTTGTCTGCATCTAGCTCTGAAAAAATATTTGGCCTTCTAGCAGTGTATGGGACTTGTTCTATTAGTCCATTTATACTGACCTCCATCAGGTTGCAAATTAAAAATAATTTTTATCTGCACCTAGCTCTGAAAAATATTTGGCCTTCTAGCAGTGTGTGGGACTTGTTCTATTAGTCCATCTATACTGACCTACATCAGGTTGCAAACTGAATATAATTTTTTTCTGCATCTACCTCTGAAAAAATATTTGGGCTTCTAGCTGTGTGTGGGACTTGTTCTATTAGTCCATCTATACTGACCTCCATCAGGTTGCAAATTCAAAATAATTTTTTGTCTGCATCTAGCTCTGAAAAAATATTTGGCCTTCTAGCAGTGTGTGGGACTTGTTCTATTAGTCCATCTATACTGACCTACATCAGGTTGCAAACTGAATATAATTTTTTTCTGCATCTACCTCTGAAAAAATATTTGGCCTTCTAGCAGTGTGTGGGACTTGTTCTATTAGTCCATCTATACTGACCTCCATCAGGTTGCAAATTCAAAATAATTTTTTGTCTGCATCTAGCTCTGAAAAAATATTTGGCCTTCTAGCAGTGTATGGGACTTGTTCTATTAGTCCATTTATACTGACCTCCATCAGGTTGCAAATTAAAAATAATTTTTATCTGCATCTAGCTCTGAAAAAATATTTGGCCTTCTAGCAGTGTGTGAGACTTGTTCTATTAGTCCATCTATACTGACCTCCATCAGGTTGCAAATTTAAAATAATTTTTTCTGCATCTAGCTCTGAAAAAATATTTGGCCTTCTAGCAGTGTGTGGTACTTGTTCTATTAGTCCATCTATACTGACCTCCATCAGGTTGCAAATTAAAAATAATTTTTATCTGCAACTAGCTCTGTAAAAAGTATTTGGCCTTCTAGCAGTGTGTGGGACTTGTTCTATTAGTCCATCTATACTGACCTCCATCAGGTTGCAAATTCAAAATAATTTTTATCTGCATCTAGGTCTGAAAAAATATTTGGCCTTCTAGCAGTGTGTGGGACTTGTTCTTTTAGTCCATCTATACTGACCTCCATCAGGTTGCAAATTAAAAATAATTTTTATCTGCATCTAGCTCTGAAAAAATATTTGGCCTTCTAGCAGTGTGTGGGACTTGTTGTATTAGTCCATCTATACTGACCTCCATCAGGTTGCAAATTCAAAATAATTTTTTGTCTGCATCTAGCTCTGAAAAAATATTTGGCCTTCTAGCAGTGTATGGGACTTGTTCTATTAGTCCATTTATACTGACCTCCATCAGGTTTCAAATTAAAAATAATTTTTATCTGCATCTAGCTCTGAAAAAATATTTGGCCTTCTAGCAGTGTGTGAGACTTGTTCTATTAGTCCATCTATACTGACCTCCATCAGGTTGCAAATTAAAAAAAATTTTTTTCTGCACCTAGCTCTGAAAAATATTTAGCCTTCTAGCAGTGTGTGGGACTTGTTCTATTAGTCCATCTATACTGACCTACATCGGTTGCAAACTGAATATAATTTTTTTCTGCATCTACCTCTGAAAAAATATTTGGCCTTCTAGCAGTGTGTGGGACTTGTTCTATTAGTCCATCTATACTGACCTCCATCAGGTTGCAAATTCAAAATAATTTTTTGTCTGCATCTAGCTCTGAAAAAATATTTGGCCTTCTAGCAGTGTATGGGACTTGTTCTATTAGTCCATTTATACTGACCTCCATCAGGTTGCAAATTAAAAATAATTTTTATCTGCATCTAGCTCTGAAAAAATATTTGGCCTTCTAGCATTGTGTGAGACTTGTTCTATTAGTCCATCTATACTGACCTCCATCAGGTTGCAAATTTAAAATAATTTTTTTCTGCATCTAGCTCTGAAAAAATATTTGGCCTTCTAGCAGTGTGTGGGACTTGTTCTATTAGTCCATCTATACTGACCTCCATCAGGTTGCAAATTAAAAATAATTTTTATCTGCAACTAGCTCTGTAAAAAGTATTTGGCCTTCTAGCAGTGTGTGGGACTTGTTCTATTAGTCCATCTATACTGACCTCCATCAGGTTGCAAATTCAAAATAATTTTTATCTGCATCTAGCTCTGAAAAAATATTTGGCCTTCTAGCAGTGTGTGGGACTTGTTCTATTAGTCCATCTATACTGACCTCCATCAGGTTGCAAATTCAAAATAATTTTTTGTCTGCATCTAGCTCTGAAAAAATATTTGGGCTTCTAGCTGTGTGTGGGACTTGTTCTATTAGTCCATCTATACTGACCTCCATCAGGTTGCAAATTAAAAATAATTTTTATCTGCATCTAGCTCTGAAAAAATATTTGGCCTTCTAGCAGTGTGTGGGACTTGTTGTATTAGTCCATCTATACTGACCTCCATCAGGTTGCAAATTCAAAATAATTTTTATCTGCATCTAGCTCTGAAAAAATATTTGGCCTTCTAGCAGTGTGTGGGACTTGTTGTATTAGTCCATCTATACTGACCTCCATCAGGTTGCAAATTCAAAATAATTTTTTGTCTGCATCTAGCTCTGAAAAAAAATTTGGCCTTCTAGCAGTGTATGGGACTTGTTCTATTAGTCCATTTATACTGACCTCCATCAGGTTGCAAATTAAAAATAATTTTTATCTGCATCTAGCTCTGAAAAAATATTTGGCCTTCGAGCAGTGTGTGAGACTTGTTCTATTAGTCCATCTATACTGACCTCCATCAGGTTGCAAATTAAAAATAATTTTTATCTGCACCTAGCTCTGAAAAATATTTGGCCTTCTAGCAGTGTGTGGGACTTGTTCTATTAGTCCATCTATACTGACCTCCATCAGGTTGCAAACTGAATATAATTTTTTTCTGCATCTACCTCTGAAAAAATATTTGGGCTTCTAGCTGTGTGTGGAACTTGTTCTATTAGTCCATCTATACTGACCTCCATCAGGTTGCAAACTGAATATAATTTTTTTCTGCATCTAGCTCTGAAAAAATATTTGGCCTTCTAGCAGTGTGTGGGACTTGTTCTATTAGTCCATCTATACTTACCTCCATCAGGTTGCAAATTGAATATAATTTTTATCTGCATCTAGCTCTGAAAAAATATTTGGCCTTCTAGCAGTGTGTGGGACTTGTTCTATTAGTCCATCTATACTGACCTCCATCAGGTTGCAAACTGAATATAACTTTTTTCTGCATCTACCTCTGAAAAAATATTTGGGCTTCTAGCAGTGTGTGGGACTTGTTCTATTAGTCCATCTATACTGACCTCCATCAGGTTGCAAACTGAATATAATTTTTTTCTGCATCTAGCTTTGAAAAAATATTTGGCCTTCTAGCAGTGTGTGGGACTTGTTCTATTAGTCCATCTATACTGACCTCCATCAGGTTGCAAATTAAAAATAATTTTTATCTGCATCTAGCTCTGAAAAAATATTTGGCCTTCTAGCAGTGTGTGGGACTTGTTCTATTAGTCCATCTATACTGACCTCCATCAGGTTGCAAATTCAAAATAATTTTTTGTCTGCATCTAGCTCTGAAAAAATATTTGGCCTTCTAGCAGTGTGTGGGACTTGTTCTATTAGTCCATTTATACTGACCTCCATCAGGTTGCAAATTAAAAATAATTTTTATCTGCATCTAGCTCTGAAAAAATATTTGGCCTTCTAGCAGTGTGTGAGACTTGTTCTATTAGTCCATCTATACTGACCTCCATCAGGTTGCAAATTAAAAATAATTTTTATCTGCACCTAGCTCTGAAAAATATTTGGCCTTCTAGCAGTGTGTGGGACTTGTTCTATTAGTCCATCTATACTGACCTCCATCAGGTTGCAAACTGAATATAATTTTTTTCTGCATCTACCTCTGAAAAAATATTTGGGTTTCTAGCTGTGTGTGGGACTTGTTCTATTAGTCCATCTATACTGACCTCCATCAGGTTGCAAACTGAATATAATTTTTTTCTGCATCTAGCTCTGAAAAAATATTTGGCCTTCTAGCTGTGTGTGGGACTTGTTCTATTAGTCGATCTATACTGACCTCCATCAGGTTGCAAATTAAAAATAATTTTTATCTGCATCTAGCTCTGAAAAAATATTTGGCCTTCTAGCAGTGTGTGGGACTTGTTCTATTAGTCCATCTATACTGACCTCCATCAGGTTGCAAATTCAAAGTAATTTTTTGTCTGCATCTAGCTCTGAAAAAATATTTCTCCTTCTAGCAGTGTGTGGGACTTGTTCTATTAGTCCATTTATACTGACCTCCATCAGGTTGCAAATTAAAAATAATTTTTATCTGCATCTAGCTCTGAAAAAATATTTGGCCTTCTAGCAGTGTGTGAGACTTGTTCTATTAGTCCATCTATACTGACCTCCATCAGGTTGCAAATTAAAAATAATTTTTATCTGCACCTAGCTCTGAAAAATATTTGGCCTTCTAGCAGTGTGTGGGACTTGTTCTATTAGTCCATCTATACTGACCTCCATCAGGTTGCAAACTGAATATAATTTTTTTCTGCATCTACCTCTGAAAAAATATTTGGGCTTCTAGCTGTGTGTGGAACTTGTTCTATTAGTCCATCTATACTGACCTCCATCAGGTTGCAAACTGAATATAATTATTTTCTGCATCTAGCTCTGAAAAAATATTTGGCCTTCTAGCAGTGTGTGGGACTTGTTCTATTAGTCCATCTATACTTACCTCCATCAGGTTGCAAATTGAATATAATTTTTATCTGCATCTAGCTCTGAAAAAATATTTGGCCTTCTAGCAGTGTGTGGGACTTGTTCTATTAGTCCATCTATACTGACCTCCATCAGGTTGCAAACTGAATATAATTTTTTTCTGCATCTACCTCTGAAAAAATATTTGGGCTTCTAGCAGTGTGTGGGACTTGTTCTATTAGTCCATCTATACTGACCTCCATCAGGTTGCAAACTGAATATAATTTTTTTCTGCATCTAGCTCTGAAAAAATATTTGGCCTTCTAGCAGTGTGTGGGACTTGTTCTATTAGTCCATCTATACTGACCTCCATCAGGTTGCAAATTAAAAATAATTTTTATCTGCATCTAGCTCTGAAAAAATATTTGGCCTTCTAGCAGTGTGTGGGACTTGTTCTATTAGTCCATCTATATTGACCTCCATCAGGTTGCAAATTCAAAATAATTTTTTGTCTGCATCTAGCTCTGAAAAAATATTTGGCCTTCTAGCAGTGTATGGGACTTGTTCTATTAGTCCATTTATACTGACCTCCATCAGGTTGCAAATTAAAAATAATTTTTATCTGCATCTAGCTCTGAAAAAATATTTGGCCTTCTAGCAGTGTGTGAGACTTGTTCTATTAGTCCATCTATACTGACCTCCATCAGGTTGCAAATTAAAAATAATTTTTATCTGCACCTAGCTCTGAAAAATATTTGGCCTTCTAGCAGTGTGTGGGACTTGTTCTATTAGTCCATCTATACTGACCTCCATCAGGTTGCAAACTGAATATAATTTTTTTCTGCATCTACCTCTGAAAAAATATTTGGGTTTCTAGCTGTGTGTGGGACTTGTTCTATTAGTCCATCTATACTGACCTCCATCAGGTTGCAAACTGAATATAATTTTTTTCTGCATCTAGCTCTGAAAAAATATTTGGCCTTCTAGCTGTGTGTGGGACTTGTTCTATTAGTCCATCTATACTGACCTCCATCAGGTTGCAAATTAAAAATAATTTTTATCTGCATCTAGCTCTGAAAAAATATTTGGCCTTCTAGCAGTGTGTGGGACTTGTTCTATTAGTCCATCTATACTGACCTCCATCAGGTTGCAAACTGAAAATAATTTTTATCTGCATCTAGCTCTGAAAAAATATTTGGCCTTCTAGCAGTGTGTGAGACTTGTTCTATTAGTCCATCTATACTGACCTCCATCAGGTTGCAAATTAAAAATAATTTTTATCTACACCTAGCTCTGAAAAATATTTGGCCTTCTAGCAGTGTGTGGGACTTGTTCTATTAGTCCATCTATACTGACCTCCATCAGGTTGCAAACTGAATATAATTTTTTTCTGCATCTACCTCTGAAAAAATATTTGGGTTTCTAGCTGTGTGTGGGACTTGTTCTATTAGTCCATCTATACTGACCTCCATCAGGTTGCAAACTGAATATAATTTTTTTCTGCATCTAGCACTGAAAAAATATTTGGCCTTCTAGCTGTGTGTGGGACTTGTTCTATTAGTCCATCTATACTGACCTCCATCAGGTTGCAAATTAAAAATAATTTTTATCTGCATCTAGCTCTGAAAAAATATTTGGCCTTCTAGCAGTGTGTGGGACTTGTTCTATTAGTCCATCTATACTGACCTCCATCAGGTTGCAAATTCAAAATAATTTTTTGTCTGCATCTAGCTCTGAAAAAATATTTGGCCTTCTAGCAGTGTATGGGACTTGTTCTATTAGTCCATTTATACTGACCTCCATCAGGTTGCAAATTAAAAATAATTTTTATCTGCATCTAGCTCTGAAAAAATATTTGGCCTTCTAGCAGTGTGTGAGACTTGTTCTATTAGTCCATCTATACTGACCTCCATCAGGTTGCAAATTAAAAATAATTTTTATCTGCACCTAGCTCTGAAAAATATTTGGCCTTCTAGCAGTGTGTGGGGCTTGTTCTATTAGTCCATCTATACTGACCTACATCAGGTTACAAACTGAATATAATTTTTTTCTGCATCTACCTCTGAAAAAATATTTGGCCTTCTAGCAGTGTGTGGGACTTGTTCTATTAGTCCATCTATACTGACCTCCATCAGGTTGCAAATTCAAAATAATTTTTTGTCTGCATCTAGCTCTGAAAAAATATTTGGCCTTCTAGCAGTGTATGGGACTTGTTCTATTAGTCCATTTATACTGACCTCCATCAGGTTGCAAATTAAAAATAATTTTTATCTGCATCTAGCTCTGAAAAAATATTTGGCCTTCTAGCAGTGTGTGAGACTTGTTCTATTAGTCCATCTATACTGACCTCCATCAGGTTGCAAATTTAAAATAATTTTTTCTGCATCTCGCTCTGAAAAAATATTTGGCCTTCTAGCAGTGTGTGGGACTTGTTCTATTAGTCCATCTATACTGACCTCCATCAGGTTGCAAATTAAAAATAATTTTTATCTGCAACTAGCTCTGTAAAAAGTATTTGGCCTTCTAGCAGTGTGTGGGACTTGTTCAATTAGTCCATCTATACTGACCTCCATCAGGTTGCAAATTCAAAATAATTTTTATCTGCATCTAGCTCTGAAAAAATATTTGGCCTTCTAGCAGTTTGTGGGACTTGTTCTATTAGTCCATCTATACTGACCTCCATCAGGTTGCAAATTCAAAATAATTTTTTGTCTGCATCTAGCTCTGAAAAAATATTTGGCCTTCTAGCAGTGTATGGGACTTGTTCTATTAGTCCATTTATACTGACCTCCATCAGGTTGCAAATTAAAAATAATTTTTATCTGCATCTAGCTCTGAAAAAATATTTGGCCTTCTAGCTGTGTGTGAGACTTGTTCTATTAGTCCATCTATACTGACCTCCATCAGGTTGCAAATTAAAAATAATTTTTATCTGCAACTAGCTCTGAAAAATATCTGGCCTTCTAGCAGTGTGTGGGACTTGTTCTATTAGTCCATCTATACTGACCTCCATCAGGTTGCAAACTGAATATAATTTTTTTCTGCATCTACCTCTGAAAAAATATTTGGGCTTCTAGCTGTGTGTGGGACTTTTTCTATTAGTCCATCTATACTGACCTCCATCAGGTTGCAAACTGAATATAATTTTTTTCTGCATCTAGTTCTGAAAAAATATTTGGCCTTCTAGCAGTGTGTGGGACTTGTTCTATTAGTCCATCTATACTGACCTCCATCAGGTTGCAAATTAAAAATAATTTTTATCTGCATCTAGCTCTGAAAAAATATTTGGCCTTCTAGCAGTGTGTGGGACTTGTTGTATTAGTCCATCTATACTGACCTCCATCAGGTTGCAAATTCAAAATAATTTTTTGTCTGCATCTAGCTCTGAAAAAATATTTGGCCTTCTAGCAGTGTATGGGACTTGTTCTATTAGTCCATTTATACTGACCTCCATCAGGTTGCAAATTAAAAATAATTTTTATCTGCATCTAGCTCTGAAAAAATATTTGGCCTTCTAGCAGTGTGTGAGACTTGTTCTATTAGTCCATCTATACTGACCTCCATCAGGTTGCAAATTAAAAATAATTTTTATCTGCACCAAGCTCTGAAAAAATATTTGGCCTTCTAGCAGTGTGTCGGACTTGTTCTATTAGTCCATCTATACTGACCTCCATCAGGTTGCAAACTGAATATAATTTTTTTCTGCATCTACCTCTGAAAAAATATTTGGGCTTCTAGCAGTGTGTGGGACTTGTTCTATTAGTCCATCTATACTGACCTCCATCAGGTTGCAAACTGAATATAATTTTTTTCTGCATCTAGCTCTGAAAAAATATTTGGCCTTCTAGCAGTGTGTGGGACTTGTTCTATTAGTCCATCTATACTGACCTCCATCAGGTTGCAAATTAAAAATAATTTTTATCTGCATCTAGCTCTGAAAAAATATTTGGCCTTCTAGCAGTGTGTGGGACTTGTTCTATTAGTCCATCTATACTGACCTCCATCAGGTTGCAAACTGAATATAATTTTTTTCTGCATCTACCTCTGAAAAAATATTTGGGTTTCTAGCTGTGTGTGGGACTTGTTCTATTAGTCCATCTATACTGACCTCCATCAGGTTGCAAACTGAATATAATTTTTTTCTGCATCTAGCTCTGAAAAAATATTTGGCCTTCTAGCTGTGTGTGGGACTTGTTCTATTAGTCCATCTATACTGACCTCCATCAGGTTGCAAATTAAAAATAATTTTTATCTGCATCTAGCTCTGAAAAAATATTTGGCCTTCTAGCAGTGTGTGGGACTTGTTCTATTAGTCCATCTATACTGACCTCCATCAGGTTGCAAATTCAAAATAATTTTTTGTCTGCATCTAGCTCTGAAAAAATATTTGGCCTTCTAGCAGTGTATGGGACTTGTTCTATTAGTCCATCTATACTGACCTCCATCAGGTTGCAAATTAAAAATAATTTTTATCTGCATCTAGCTCTGAAAAAATATTTGGCCTTCTAGCAGTGTGTGGGACTTGTTCTATTAGTCCATCTATACTGACCTCCATCAGGTTGCAAATTAAAAATAATTTTTTGTCTGCATCTAGCTCTGAAAAAATATTTGGCCTTCTAGCAGTGTGTGAGACTTGTTCTATTAGTCCATCTATACTGACCTCCATCAGGTTGCAAATTAAAAATAATTTTTTTCTGCACCTAGCTCTGAAAAATATTTGGGCTTCTAGCAGTGTGTGGGACTTGTTCTATTAGTCCATCTATACTGACCTCCATCAGGTTGCAAATTCATTATAATTTTTTTCTGCATCTAGCTCTGAAAAAATATTTGGCCTTCTAGCAGTGTGTGGGACTTTCTCTATTAGTCCATCTATACTGACCTCCATCAGGTTGCAAATTAAAAATAATTTTTATCTGCACCTAGCTCTGAAAAATATTTGGGCTTCTAGAAGTGTGTGGGACTTGTTCTATTAGTCCATCTATACTGACCTCCATCAGGTTGCAAATTCATTATAATTTTTTTCTGCATCTAGCTCTGAAAAAATATTTGGCCTTCTAGCAGTGTGTGGGACTCATTGTATTAGGCCGTCTATACCAAGCTCCACCAGCTTTTCAATTAATAATAATTTTTCGCTGCATCTAGCCCTGAAAATAATTTTTCTACCCAATAGTGGTAGCAATAGAAATATGGGGCGCGCGCCTGGCTTACAAAAATATACCCTTCATAACAAAAAACACCAGCCTAGCGCACTGCATTAATAAGATGGCATCATCGTCTCTCCCAGTGCTAGGCCTACTACCCAGGCTAGCATTCCTGTGCCTAAAGCACAATGTATGGGTCCGCGCTAGCCACTATGCTGAGGGGTCTAAAGCTGCTGCTAACGCTTTATAACAATTCAATTGGCAGATTTTCACAGAGCTCTTCCACAACGCCCACCCATCGGTTAACAGTTGCCCACCTTCCCTATGGGATCTAGTGGCGAATAGTTGATGCCATTAATCAGAGTTAGTCAGTTGCCCCGTCGATGTGGCAAGCATACGGTAAGGCATGGGAAGAGTGGACACAACTAGTAGCAGGCAGACGGGTTGACCAATGTGAACAAGCCAGATCACAAGTCACCATAGAATTTTTCCACCAGCTAATGATGAGGGGAATATCAGGGGCGTCAGCGCAGCGGTGTCTGACCGGAGTAGCATTTCACTTCCAACTACTGAATTGGGGAGATGTGACAAAGATTCATCATCAGACAATCCATAAAAGGGTGGAAAAGGGGTCAGCCAAGTCAGGAGTGTAGACGTCCCGTCCCGTGTCACTAAAACTGATTTCTCACATCATATCCCTAACACCATTAACATGACACTCACAATTTGAAGCAACACTACTGTCTACTGCATTTGTGATCGCCTTCTTCGGGGCGCTATGCATAAGCGAATTAGTCCCTCAATCCAAAATTACCACCAGTGGAGGCTTATTACACCAGGACATAGTCATAGCCAATAATGCAATACGTGTATGCATACACCAATCGAAAACGGTTCCAGCGGGCAGGGGCACTTGGGTACTTCTACAACCCACAAACGGTACACTGAGTCGGGTAACAATAGTAAAAACATATCTAACCATCAGATCACACAGTAATTTCTTCCTATCACACATTGATGGAACGCCATTATCAAGATACCAGTTCCAAGCTATATTTAATAAATGCATATCATCGGCAGGGAACCACCCCAAAGATTACGGGACACACTCATTCCGCATAGGCGCGGCCACGGAAGCAGCAAGAGGAGGACTGTCAGAAACGGAAGTTCAGAGGATAGGGAGATAGCGATCCACGTGTTTGGCAAGATACATAAGACCGGACTTGTTATCCTAACGTGGTTTGTTTCTTTTACAGGTGACGCTAAGCCAACAGTGTGGGTGATAGGCCACTCGTATATATATTGGGCAGAAAAAAGGGCGAAAGTCCCCCCAGGCGGGAGGAAATTATAGTTTCATAACACATATTTCAACTGGAGAGGTATTAGAGGCCTGCTATGGCCACAGGTACTAATGGAGGTAATCAAGGTAGGGAGAGAGGCAAGATGTCCGGTCATCTTAGTTATACAAGCCGGGAGAAACAACCTAGGTCATCACAAGAGCGCATAACTAATGGCAATAATGAAACTAGACACTGAGCGCTTCAGAGAATTTTTCACAAAACTAGCTATAGTATGGTCAGAGATTGTGCCGATAGCGGTATGGCAAGGTGCGCGAGACATCGCGGCCATCAAACGGACAAGGCGGGTAATAAATATTCGGATGGCAAAATTTAGAAGAGACAGAGGCGGTGTAGTGGTACGACACCGACAACTGGAAGGAGATAAAGCAGGCCTCATACGGCCCGACGGTGTTCACTTAATGGATATTGGACTGGACATAATTACTGTCAGGACTCCAGGACGGAGTGGAACAAGCATTAAGAGTGATGGGTGGGGGTCAGAGTCCTGCATACGAGTGCGCAGGATCCTCCGTGGCCTGGAAATAGAAAGGACATGTTGGAGAGTTACACTTGTTGGCCAAGTTGCCGGAGTGGAGACCCAGGGCATGCTGTAACAAGCTGAATTAATTAGAAATAAAATGCCTTTCTAATGGAATGAGTATAAAGAGTTAATAAAGCTTTGACCGATCCTCACCCATCCAGTTGTAAGAGTTACATTATTGTATTGTCAAGGAAAGGGGGGCGGTAGGGGGGCTGAGCGTCTGGGTTTGGTTGGGGGTCTCCACAGTCTGTCTAGGCTAGATGCATTTAAAAATTCTTATTGGATACACAGGCGGTGCAGCTTGCTTCGCAGCTGGGCTACTACGCCCAAAGTATTGCCTAGGCTAGATGCAGTTAAAAATTCTACGCTGACTAGCAGACACTGAAGATTTGGAGCAGACCTCTGAGTAAACAGCTCTTCAGACTCACCATCTGTGTTACCCCAAGCCATAGTGTATGTAGTTTCTTACAGTTAAAAGGGGGGGGGGGGCGACCCAACCCACCTGGAATTGACGATGCCAACGTCACGTAAGACACAGAAAGGGGACTCCGAAAAGAGTCTCCATTTTTTCCCAAAATTGTGGCACAGACACCACTTAACCCTAGAACGCATACCTGGGGCCTCGCAGTAATTGTTTTCTATTTTCTGCAAGATTACTTTAGTTAGAATTTTGAAAATCTAGGTATTCTTCATGTATATAGTTGTTTGTCATTTGAGTTTGAGTTATTCCATGTTATTTGCACACGGGCCTAAAAGGCCCCAGGTATATGAAAGTGTAGATTTTTATGGTCATGCGTTCTAGGGTTAAGTGGCATCAATTGCCCCACAGTTGCTTAAAACGGTTGGTGAGGTGATATTACCAAATCCTCAAGCTTTTAGTCTCCCAAGGATAACACAGGGTTAGAAAAGTCCTTGCGAATCCATGATTTGCTCATCTTTATGAACGTGAGTCTGTCTACATTCTCAGTGGACAGCCGCGTGCGCTTATCTGTCAGCACACCATCTGCAGCGCTGAACACACGTTCAGAGAGAACACTGGCTGCAGGGCATGACAAGATCTCCAAGGCGTGAGTGGCGAGCTGCGGCCATTTTTCCAGATTGAAATACCAAAATGAGCAAGGGTCCAGTGACACAGTCATAGCTTCGATGTTCACTTGGAGATACTTCTGCACCATCCTCTCTAGGCATTGACTATGTGTCAGACTTCTTGTCTCCTGTGGCCTTGCAAAGGATGGTCTAAAAAAGTGGTGAAACGATTCCACAAAATTGCTGTTACCAGCAGATACTGTGTTACTGTTACGGTTTGAGTGATGAAGACTCGACAGTCTCACGGTTGGCAAGTTAGAACTGTGAGATTCACTTCGTGCACCACTGGTGTTTTGTGGAAAAGCACATGTAAGATTCTGCAACAGCGTCTGCAGATACTCCTGCATGCGTCAATCCCTTTTTATGGCAGGAATTATTTCGACAAATTTACTTTTGTACCAGGGATCTAAGAGTGTGGCAACCCAGTAGTCGGGATTACTTCGAATTCTGCAATCTGAGGGTCATGTTGCAGGTAGTGCAGCAAGAAGGCACTCATGTGTCTTGCGCATCCAGGAGGACCAAGTCCTTGTTGTGTTGGTAGCGAGGTAAGAATCATGCTTCCTTCCTCTGCCCTCTCCCCCCAACCTCGCACAACAGAAATGTGATCAAGGTCTCCCTCATCTGATGAGTCTTCCATGCCTATCGCAAGTTCATCCTCCACTTCTTCATCGGCTCCTTCACCTTCCTCAACAGTTTGGCTGCTACCATGCGCCCTGCTTAATCCCTCTCCCCCACCCTCCCATGCCTGCCGCCTTGGTGCTGCCAACCGTCTGGACCTTGGAGATGTTATCCCTTCCGCATACGACTCCTCCTCTACTTCCTCCACCTCCTCTTGTCCCACCACCTGACTCTGAATTCTGTTTAATGTGTGCTCCAGCATGTAAATCACCGGAATAGTCATGCATCGTCGTCAGCACTAAACATCTTCGTCGCCATTTCAAAACTGTGCAGAAGGGTGTGTGGCGCCCCTGAGGGTTTAGTCGCCATAGAGTTACTGCATCTCACCCAGAGGTGTGGTATCTCACCCTCAGGTAAGGAAGGCGTATGGCTCGGGACCCTAACACCTGCATCCAACACATACCCGGACTGGGGGTAGGGCGAGATTGCTCCTAAGGGAGAGCACAGTCCCAGGTCCCTAGCTGGTGGGAGGGTCCTATGTAGTGGGTGCTTAGGGGAGCAGCTTAGGGGAGCACATGACAGGGAGAGTATAAATAGGAAGCCATCTTAGAAAGAGCAAGCCAGTCAGAGGAGGAAGAGTGACAGGAGCAGAGGCTCGGCATGAGCTCTGCTCCGGAGGCGGGCCTAGCCTGGGAGGCCCAGGACTGAAGGAGAGAAGAGAGGAGTGGGAGCAGGAAGGCTCCAGGAACCGAAGGGACCCTAGGGCTACGGGCCGTGCAGAAGGCCACCCGTACTCCCGCAGCTAGAGGGGTCAGGCCAGATAAGGGGAACCTGTCCCTCAACTAGAGGAGAATCAGCAAGGCTCAACTAGAAACCGGAGGCTGCAGCATTTCATGTACTGCAGGCAAAAGTCCACACCAGTCTCACTAAGAAGGTAGCCACATAGGACCCAGGGGACGGAACACAAGTCGCCCGCCAAGGCCCGAGGATACCGGATAGAAGTGTCACTGGGTGTGAGGTGCAGGGAGAAGGCCAGAGAAAGGACACACAGAAGGGGGTCCTGCTATGTACTCCGGAGCTATCTGGGGGTGGACTGAGCCCCTCACTGAGTACGCACAGCACGACGGGTGAGATTGCTCTGGTACCTGGAATCTGGACTGCAACAACTGTGAGTAAAGATCTTGGGACTGCATCACACGGACTTTGTGTTCATTACTGACTCCCTGCACTACAACCACCATCATCCACCCACACTGCCCTGAAGCTACACTCTTCCTGTGGTGAGTAATAATACCATTGCTGCAAAACCACCAGCTTCAGAGGACTGTTCCGCAGCGGCGGCCCCTTTGGCCGCACTCCACAGGTGGCGTAGTCGGACATTATAATATCCATATATACAAATTACCGTTGGATTAACCGCCCTGGGTCACGGACCGAGTCACCGCCACAGTGACTACAACCCCCAGCGTCTACCGGCTCGGCTCAGGGTACCCCACGGCCCAGGGGGCACGTCAACTTCATAGGTCCCTGATCTGAGACCACTCCTGCAGCGTGATTTGCCCCACCTCTGGATCTCGTTGGCCCAGGCTATACGTCAGAACGTATTGCACCAGGGTTTGTCGGTGCTGCCACAGTCGCTGCAACATGTGCAGAGTTGAATTCCACCATGTCGGCACAACGCATTTCAGCCGGTGAACTGGCAGGCCCAACGACTTCTGTAGAGATGTAAGTCGTTGAGCTGCGGGATGCGAACGGCGGAAGTGAGCACACAGCGACCGTGCCCTCTGCAGAAGGCCATCTAGTCCGGGATAGTGGGCTAAAAATGTATGGACAACCAGGTTCAACACGTGAGCCATACAAGGCACGTGTGTGACATTGCCCCGGCGAAGGACCGCACCCAGGTTTGCAGCATTGTCGCACACGGCCTTCCCTGGTTGCAGGTCCAGTGGAGACAACCATTCATGAAACTGGGTCTCCAGAGCTGACCACACGTCCTCAGCTGTGTGACTCACATTTCCCAGACATTTCAAAGTAAATACTGATGCCTTGAGCCCTGCTGCCAGAATAGTAAGGAGGTGTGCAGGATTCCTTCTGCGCAGTTAGAAAGCAGGTGGCATTACCAGACAGGCTTTGGGTGCAGGTGGAGGACCGAGAGGAGGTTGAGGAGGCAGAAGCAGTGGAGGAACTTCGAGATAAAGAGGATTGACGCAAAACTTGTGGGGACGGTAAGACTTGGACAGCAGCCCCTTTTCCTGCTGTCACCATAGTTACCCAGTGCCCAGTCAGCGACATGTAACGCCCCTGTCCATGCCTACTCGTCCAAGTGTCTGTGGTGAAATGCACCCTGTCACACACAGAGTTTCTCAAAGAAACGGTGATGTTGTGTGCGACATGCTGGTGGAGCGCAGGCACACCTTTCTTGGAGAAGTAGTGCCGACTGGGCATCTGGTACTGGGGCACTGCGACGGACATAAGGTCTCGAAAATCCACTGTGTCCTCCAGGCGGAAAGGCAGCATTTCTGTAGCCAACAGCTTGCAGATGGTGAAATTCAACCTCTTAGCTTTCTCATGGCTAGGAGGAAATGGTCTTTTACTTTTCCACATCTGAGGGACCGAGGGCTGGCTGTTGTGCTTTGACGGGGTTGAGTAGGGTGTCCCCGGCAAACTGCCGGTCTGTGAGGAAGATGCAGGTGGACATGTTAGGTTGCCTTGATCCAATGTCAGAGAGTGCTCAACACCAGCAGGTGTTTCCACTTCCCAATGAACTGACGACCTGCCAATCACACTGGCTGTTGCAGGTAAAGAGGTGGCAGGTCTGCGTCCAAAAACATGTGTGACTGCTGTCCCCCCAATCACAGAGGATGAAGAGGCCGCGGATGCACAAGATGGGGCAGACGGTGGTTGGCCCAGCCTGCTAGGCCGCATTGTAGCACAGTGAGCTTCCCACTGCAACTTATGCTTCATATCCATGTGACGGTACATGCATGAAGTACTCAAACTATGGATTTTTTGGTCTCTACTTAGCTTTTGGTGACAAATATTACAGATAACTCGAGTTGGGTCATCCTTATCGATCTGAATAAATGCCCAGGCTATGCAAGGCTTAGAGCCCATGCGACCTTAAGAGCCGCTACGACTTGTGGTCAGAGGCAGAGTTGTGGTTGAGGATGCAGTTGTTGATGTGCTTCCAGTACTCCGTCTCTGTCCAGGAAGGCGCAACCTAACCTCGTCGTCAATAGCATCTGTGACGCCCCGCTGCGCCTGGTATCACAGATCCTAGAAGAGTGTATTGATGGAATCCTCCACCAGAGGCCCCCATAAACATTCACACATCTCCACCTTCCACCTCAGACCAGCAGAGGGAGCCCGTTGGGAATATAAATAGGGAAGGTGGAGCTAGGCAGTTCAGTTCCTCTGAAGAGTTCCTGCAGTAGAGAAGCCTAAGAGAGGTCAGTCTGCAGTGGAGCTCAGTCTAGTCTAGAGAACTCAGTTAATAGTTCAGCAGTGGAGCACGAGGCTCCTGCTAGCTAGATTCAGGGAGCCCAGATAGAGCTTAAGGTGTGCCGGCGTCATAAGATCGGTGAAGCGCGGCAAGCTGCCGTTAGTGTGTATAGCCTAGTGAGGGCCCGAGTAGGCCGAAGGCGAGTGGCGAGTTAGTACATAAGGGGCAGAGGAGCTTAACCAGCTCACCCCGAAGCATTTACCGGACACCGGATCCGAGGTTACCGGGATCTCTATGACCCAGTAAGGAATAACCGGAATCCCTGGAGAACTACAAGTCCCAGGATCGCTATGGTGCTGATACGTAACCGAGCCAGGAGACGCTTAGGCCCCGCATACTTGGAGCGTGAACTCCAAGAGAAGGCCCTACCACAAGGTCAGCCAGCGCAGGACAGAGACAAAGTTAGGCCTAACTCCAGGCAGGTCAGAAACTTACTACGCAGAGGAAGGAAACAGGAGGCCCTACACCCGCTCATTGGGGAGGATCCTGATATGCACCCTTCACCCTACAGTGCTCCGGGATGTGCCTGAATTTCCTCCAGTAAAAGGTACTGAAGTGACTACCATGTCCGTTCCCGTTCTTGCTCTGACCCAGCTGGGTCTCGCCTGTCCTGCATTCCCCCTGCATACGCTGCCCTGAGACCTAGCTCCACCTGTGGGGAGCTATACCATCGAGCTGCCTTATCACGGGCCTCAGTGGACTGCTGCAGCGCTGGTGCTTCTCACCAGATACCACAGGTGGCGTCACGAACTCTTATAAAATTAACAATTATCCACCCTTTTAAAGAGTGACCCCAGGGTACGGGCCAGGGAGCCGACCACCGCGACATCCCCAAGGCCAGGCAAAGGCCCGGGTGACCTCATCGACTGGCTGACTGTGGGTTGACAGTAAGTGGGATCTCCAACCTTGTCATCATCACCCTGTGTGTTATCACACCCGTCGTCCTCAAAGCCAACCTCTTCCTGCCCTGACCGAAAAGTCAAGTTGTCGCTCCAATCAGGTATTTGAGTCTCATCATCGTCTTCATCATTGTCTCCACCAACAGGAGCTACAGTTTGGGAACGAGGGTCTACATTATGCTCAGAACCTTCTTCATCAGGTCCTGGATCCGACTTATAAAGATTCTGGGCATCAGTGCAGATCATTTCCTCATATGTATTAACAGAAGCTCTGGAGCAGACCTCCGTTTCCCAGGCTATAGTATGAGTAAACAGCTCTGCAGACTCAACCATCTGTGTTACCCCATTCTCAGACGGGCAGCTGGAGACTTGGGAGCTGTGAGGAAGCAAGTGCGATTGGGGTGACACCTCTGAGGACTGGAGTATTTGTGATGTTGAAATTGAGGTGGAGGAGAGCCCACTTGAAGGAGCACTTGATATCCGCTGAAGCACCTGTTGTTTTTGAGCCTCATCTGGAATTTGTAGCGATGGGCATGTCCGTAACAAAGGGATCGTATCACATTGTCCACGAAAAGAAGTCGACATGTTAGTTTGGCTGGAAGATGGTCTTTCTTCTTCAGATGTTACTCCCCCCCCCACCGCGGGGGGGCTCGACCCACCAGCGGACAGGCACCAGTATTGGGAGAGGGGGGCTGGCCGTCAGGGTCCACCGCGGCTCTGGCACAAACCCGGCGACACGGAGGTGGCACGGGCAGGAATGGACTGGCCGTGTCGGCTTCTCACTTTTTGGATTTTAGAAGGGCATGACATGCCTATATCTGTGTCTCCCCCTCCTTTTACTCCTCCACCTCTTTTCTTTTCGCATGACTATATGCACTTGTCACTTTTCCATGTGTTAGTTATGTCTTCTGAGCAGTTTGTCAGCTTTTGGACAACTTTGAAGGTGTTTTCTATGTGTTGCTATGTGTTTTTGTTTGCCTGCCATTGGTTTTAACGGTGTTCGAAGGTGTTCGACGAACAGTTCGACGAACAGTTCGGCGAACACACGGGTGTTCGACGAACCAAACCGAACTCGAACACTACGGGGGTGGCTCAACACTAAAAAAGACATTATCAATGCCCCTTGGAAGAGTGCTGGAGGTCGCAGTGGAATAAAAAGACAATATCAATGCCCCTTGGACGAGTGGTGGAGGTTACAGTGGAATAAAAAGACAATTTCAATGCCCCGTGGAAGAGACGTGGAGGTCACAGTAGCTTAACAACACCGTCTTAATGCCTCTTGGAGAACTGGTGGAGGTCGCAGTGGAATAAAAAGACAATATCAATGCCCCTTGGAAGAGTGGTGGAGGTTATAGTGGAATAAAAAGACAATAATAATGCCCCTTGGAAGAGCTGTGGAGTACAGAGTGGTATAACCAGACGGTTTTAAAGCTCCTTGGAAGAGACGTGGAGGTCACAGTAACTTAACAAGATGGTTTTAATGCCCCTTGGAAGAGTGGTGGAGGTCGCAGTGGAATAAAAAACCAATATCAATGCCCCTTGGAAGATTGGTGGAGGTTACAGTGGAATAAAAAGACAATATCAATGCCCCGTGGAAGAGATGTGGAGGTCACTGTAGCTTAACAATATGGTTTTAATGCCCCTTGGAAGAGTGGTGGAGGTCGCAGTGGAATAAAAAGACAATGCAAATGCCCCTTGGAAGAGCTGTGGAGTTCAGAGTGGTTTAACCAGATGGTTTTAATGCCCCTTGGAAGAGAAGTCGACGTCACAGTAGCATAACAAGACAGTTTTAATGCCCCTTGGAAGAGTGGTGAAGTTCGCAGTGGA
The DNA here is from genome assembly GCF_046119375.1 of Phyllobates terribilis. Taxonomy (NCBI): domain Eukaryota; kingdom Metazoa; phylum Chordata; class Amphibia; order Anura; family Dendrobatidae; genus Phyllobates; species Phyllobates terribilis. The sequence goes on along the minus strand of NW_027362788.1, from coordinate 3,829,638 downwards.
TTAAAAAGACAATATCAGTGCCCCTTGGAATAGTGGTGGAGGACGCAGTGGAATAAAAAGACAATATCAATGCCCCGTGGAAGGGACGTGGAGGTCACAATAGATTAACAACACGGTTTTAATGCCCCTTGGAAGAGTGGTGGAGGTTGCAGGGGATTAAAAAGACAATAACAATGCCCATTGGAAGAGTGGTGGAGGTCGCAGTGGAATAAAAAGACAAAATCAATGCCCCTTGGAAGAGTGGTGGAGGTTACAGTGGAATAAAAAGACAATATCAATGCCCCTTGGAAGAGCTGTGGAGTTCAGAGTGGTTTAACCAGACGGTTTTAATGCCCCTTGGAAGAGACGTGGAGGTCACAGTAGCTTAACAAGACTGTTTTAATGCCCCTTGGAAGAGTGGTGGAGGTTACAGTGGAATAAAAAGACAATATCAATGCCCCATTGCAGAGTTGTGGAGGTCACTGTAGCTTAAGAAGGTGGTCTTAATGCCCCTTGGAAGAGTGGTGGAGGTCGCAGTGGAATAAATAGACAATGTCAATGCCCCTTGGAAGAGTGGTGGAGGTTAGAGTGGAATAAAAAGAAAATACCAGTGCTCCTTGGAAGAGCTGTGGAGTTCAGAGTGGTTTAAATTGACGGTTTTAATGCCCCTTGGAAGAGAGGTGGAGGTCACAGTGGATTAAAAAGAAAATATCAATGCCCAGTGGAAGAGTTGTGGAGGTCACAGTGGATTAAAAAGACAATATCAATGCCCCTTGGAAGAGTGGTGGAGGTCGCAGTGAAATAAAAAGACAATATCAATGACCCTGTGGAAGGGACGTGGAGGACACAGTAGCTTCACAAAACGGTTTTAATGCACCTTGGAAGAGAGGTGGAGGTCGCAGTTGATTAAAAAGACAATATCAATGCCCCTTGGAAGAGTGGTGGAGGTCGCAGTGGAATCAAAAGACAATATCAATGCCATTTGGAAGAGTGGTGGACGTTACAGTCGAATAAAAAGACAATATCAATGCCTCTTGTAAGAGCTGTGGAGTTCAGAGTGTTTAACCAGATGGTTTTAATGCCCCTTGGAAGAGACGAGGAGGTCACAGTAGCTTAACAAGACTGTTTTAATGCCCCTTGGAAGAGTGGTGGAGGTCACAGTGGATTAAAAAGACAATATCAATGCCCCTTAGAGTAGTGGTGGAGGTCACAGTGGAATAAAAAGACAATATCAATTCCACTGGGAAGAGATGTGGAGGTCGCAGTGGAATAAAAAGACAATATCAATGCCTCGTGGAAGAGACTTGGAGTTCACAGTAGCTTAACAAGATGGTTTCAATGCCCCTTGGAAGAGAGGTGGAGGTCGCAGTGGGATAAAAAGACAATATCAATGCCCCTTAGAAGAGTGGTGGAGGTTACAGTGGAATAAAAAGACAATGTCAATGACCATTGGAAGAGTTGTGGAGGTCGCACTGGAATAAAAAGACAATATTAATGCCCCTTGGAAGAGTGGTGGAGGTCGCAGTAAAATAAAAAGACAATATCAATGCCCCTTGGAAGAGTGGTGGAGGTTACAGTGGAATGAAAAGACAATATCAATGCCTCTTGCAAGAGCTGTGGAATAAAAAGAAAATAGCAATGCCCCTTAGAAGAGTGGTGGAGGTTACAGTGGAAAAAAAAGGCAATATCAATGTTCCTTGGAAAAGGGGTGAAGGTCGCAGTGGAATAAAAAGACAACATCAATTTCCCTTGGAAGAGTGGTGGAGGTCGCAGTGGATTAAAAAGACAATATCAATGCCCCTTGGAAGAGTGGTGGAGGTCGCAGTGGAATAAAAAGACAATATCAATGCCCCGTGGAAGGGACGTGGAGGTCACAGTAGCTTAAAAAGACGGTATTAATGCCCCTTGGAAGAGTGGTGGAGGTCACAGTGGATTAAAAAGACTAACAAATCCCCTTGGAAGAGTGGTGGAGGTCACAGTGGAAAAAAAGACAATATCAATGCCCCTTGGAAGAGTGGTGGAGGTTACAGTTGAATAAAAAGACAATATCGATGCCTCTTGGAAGACCTGTGGAGTTCAGAGTGGTTTAACCATGCGGTTTTAATGCCCCTTGGAAGAGATGTGGAGGTCACAGAAGCTTATCAAGACTGTTTTAAAGTCCCTTGGAGGAGTGGTAGAGGTTGAGGTGGATTAAAAAGACAATATCAATGCCTCTTGCAAGAGCTGTGGAATAAAAAGAAAATAGCAATGCCCCTTAGAAGAGTGGTGGAGGTTACAGTGGAAAAAAAAGGCAATATCAATGTTCCTTGGAAAAGGGGTGAAGGTCGCAGTGGAATAAAAAGACAACATCAATTTCCCTTGGAAGAGTGGTGGAGGTCGCAGTGGATTAAAAAGACAATATCAATGCCCCTTGGAAGAGTGGTGGAGGTCGCAGTGGAATAAAAAGACAATATCAATGCCCCGTGGAAGGGACGTGGAGGTCACAGTAGCTTAAAAAGACGGTATTAATGCCCCTTGGAAGAGTGGTGGAGGTCACAGTGGATTAAAAAGACTAACAAATCCCCTTGGAAGAGTGGTGGAGGTCACAGTGGAAAAAAAAGACAATATCAATGCCCCTTGGAAGAGTGGTGGAGGTTACAGTTGAATAAAAAGACAATATTGATGCCTCTTGGAAGACCTGTGGAGTTCAGAGTGGTTTAACCATGCGGTTTTAATGGCCCTTGGAAGAGATGTGGAGGTCACAGAAGCTTATCAAGACTGTTTTAAAGTCCCTTGGAGGAGTGGTAGAGGTAGAGGTGGATTAAAAAGACAATATCAATGCCCATTAGAAGAGTGGTAGAGGTCGCAGTGGAATAAAAAGACAAAATAAATGCCCCTTGGAAGAGTGGTGGAGGTTACAGCGGAATAAAAAGACTATATCAATGCCCCATGGAAGAGTTGTGGAGGTCACTGTAGCTTAACAAGATGGTCTTAATGCCCCTTGGAAGAGTGGTGGAGGTCGCAGTGGAATAAATAGACAATGTCAATGCCCCTTGCAAGAGTGGTGGAGTTCACAGTGGAATAAAAAGACAATATCAATGCCCCTTGGAAGAGTGGTGGAGGTCGCAGTGGAATAAAAAGACAATATCAATGCCCCTTGGAAGAGTGGTGGAGGTTACAGTGGAATAAAAAGACAATATCAATGCCCCTTGGAAGAGTGGTGGAGGTTACAGTTGAATAAAAAGACAATATCAATGCCTCTTGGAAGAGCTGTGGAGTTCAGAGTGCTTTAACCATGCGGTTTTAATGCACCTTGGTAGAGATGTGGAGATCACAGAAGCTTATCAAGACTGTTTTAAAGCCCCTTGGAGGAGTGGTAGAGGTCGCAGTGGATTAAAAAGACAATATCAATGCCCCTTGGATGAGTGGTGGAGGTTACAGTGGAATAAAAAGACAATATCAATGCCCCTTGGAAGGGTGGTGGAGGTTACAGTGGAATAAAAAGACAAAATCAATGTCCCTTGGAAGAATGGTGGAGGTTACAGTGGAATAAAAAGACAATATCAATGCCCCTTGGAAGAGTGGTGGAGGTCGCAGTAAAATAAAAAAACATTATCAAAGCCCCTTGGAAAAGTGGTGGAGGTTAGAGTGGAATAAAAAGACAATATCATTGCCCTTTGGAAGAGTGGTGGAGTTCACAGTGGTTTAACCAGAAAGTTTTAATGCACCATGGAATAGACGTGGAGGTCACAGTAGCTTAACAAGCAGGTTTCAATGCTTCTTGGAAGAGTGATGTAGGTCGCAGGGGATTAAAAAGACAACATCAATGCCCCTTGGAAGAGTGGTGGAGGTCGCAATGGAAAACAGAGACAATATCAATGCCCCTTGGAAGAGTTGTGGAGGTTACAGTGGAATAAAAGACAATATCAATGCCCCGTGGAAGAGACGTGGACATCACAGTAGCTTAGCACGACGGTTTTAATGCCCCTTGGCAGAGTGGTGGAGGTCGGAGTGGAATAAAAAGACAATAACAATGCCCTGTGGAAGAGACGTGGAGGTCACAGTAGCTTAACAAGACGGTTTTAATGCCCCTTAGAACAGTGGTGGATGTTACAGTGGAATAAAAGACAATATTAATGCCCATTGGAAGAGTGGCGGAGGTTGCAGTGGAATAAAAATACAATATCAATGCCCCTTGGAAGAGTGGTGGAGGTCGCAATGGAAAACAGAGACAATATCAATGCCTCTTGGAAGAGTGGTGGAGGTTACAGTTGAATAAAAAGACAATATCAATGCCTCTTGGAACAGCTGTGGAGTACAGAGTGATTTAACCAGACGGTTTAATGCCCCTTGGAAGAGAAGTGGAGGTCACAGTAGCTTATCAAGATTGTTTTAATGCCCCTTGGAAGAGTGGTGGAGGTCGCAGTGGATTAAAAAGACAGTATCAATGCCCCTTAGAAGAGTGGTGGAGATCGCAGTGGAATAAAAAGACAATATCAATGACTCGTGGAAGAGACTTGGAGGTCACAGTAGCTTAACAAGATGGTTTTAATGCCCCTTGGAAGAGAGGTGGAGGTCACAGTGGAATAAAAAAACAATATCAATGCCCCTTGGCAGAGTGGCGGAGGTTACAGTGGTTTAACCAGAAGGTTTTAAGGTACCCTGGAATAGACGTGGAGGTCACAGTAGCTAAACAAGAAGGTTTTAATGCTTCTTGGAAGAGTGATGGAGGTCGCAGTGGATTAAAAAGACAAAATCAATGCCCCTTGGAAGAGTGGTGGAGGTTACAGTGGAATAAAAAGACAATGTCAATGCCTCTTGCAAGAGCTGTGGAGTTCAGAGTGGTTTAAATTGACCGTTTTAATGCACCTTGGAAGAGACGTGGAGGTCACAGTAGCTTAACAAGACGGATTTAATGCCCCTTGGAAGAGTGGTGGAGGTTACAGTTGAATAAAAAGACAATATCAATGCCTCTTGGAAGAGCTGTGGAGTACAGATTGGTTTAACCAGACGGTTTAAGGCCCCTTGGAAGAGAAGTGGAGGTCACAGTAGCTTATCAAGATTGTTTTAATGCCCCTTGGAAGAGTGGTGGAGGTCGCATTGGATTAAAAAGACAATATCAATGCCCCTTAGAAGAGTGGTGGAGGTCGCAGTGGAATAAAAAGACAATATCAATTCCCCTTGGAAGAGATGTGGAGGTCGCAGTGGAATAAAAAGACAATATCAATGACTCGTGGAAGAGACTTGGAGGTCACATTAGCTTAACAAGATGGTTTTAATGCCCCTTGGAAGAGAGGTGGAGGTCGCAGTGGAATAAAAAAACAATATCAATGCCCCTTGGAAGAGTGGTGGAGGTTACAGTGGTTTAACCAGAAGGTTTTAAGGTACCCTGGAATAGACGTGGAGGTCACAGTAGCTAAACAAGAAGGTTTTAAAGCTTCTTGGAAGAGTGACGGAGGTCGCAGTGGATTAAAAAGACAAAATCAATGCCCCTTGGAAGAGTGGTGGAGGTTACAGTGGAATAAAAAGACAATATCAATGCCTCTTGCAAGAGCTGTGGAGTTCAGAGTGGTTTAAATTGACCGTTTTAATGCACCTTGGAAGAGACGTGGAGGTCACAGTAGCTTAACAACACGGTTTTAATGCCCCTTGGAAGAGTGGTGGAGGTTACAGTCGAATAAAAAGACAATATCAATGCCTCTTGGAAGAGCTGTGGAGTTCAGAGTGGTTTAACCAGACGGTATTAATGCCCCTTGGAAGAGACGTGGAGGTCACAGTAGCTTATCAAAACTGTCTCAATGCCCCTTGGAAGAGTGGTGGAGGTCACAGTGGATTAAAAAGACAATATCAATGCCCCTTAGAAGAGTCGTGGAGGTCGCAGTGGAATATAAAGACAATATCAATATCACTTGGAAGAGATGTGGAGGTCGCAGTGGAATAAAAAGACAAAATCAATGCCTCATGGAAGAGACTTGGAGGTCACAGTAGCTTAACAAGATGGTTTTGATGCTCCTTGGAAGAGAGGTTGAGGTCACAGTGGAATAAAAAGACAATATCAATGCCCCTTGGAAGAGTGGTGGAGGTTACAGTGGAATAAAAAGACAATATCAATGCCCCTTGGATGAGCTGTGGAGTTCACAGTGGTTTTACCAGAAGGTTTTAAGGAACCGTGGAATAGACGTTGAGGTCACAGTAACCAAACAAGACGGTTTTAATGCTTCTTGGAAGAGAGATGGAGGTCACAATGGATTAAAAAGACAAAATCAATGCCCCTTGGAAGAGTTGTGGAGGTTACAGAGGAATAAAAAGACAATATCATTGCCTCTTGCAAGAGCTGTGGAGTTCAGAGTGGTTTAAATTGATGGTTTTAATGCCCCTTGGAACAGACGTGGAGGTCGCAGTGGAATAAAAAGACAATATCAATGCCCCGTGGAAGGGACGTGGAGGTCACAGTAGCTTAAAAAGATGGTTTTAATGCCCCTTGGAAGAGTGGTGGAGGTCGCAGTGGATGAAAAAGACTATCATATCCCTTTGGAAGAGTAGTGGAGGTCGCAGTGGACAAATAAGACAATATCAATGACCCTTGGAAGAGTGGTGGAAGTTACAGTTGAATAAAAAGACAATATCAATACCTCTTGGTAAAGCTGTGGAGTTCAGAGTGCTTTAACCAAGCGGTTTTAATGCCCCTTGGAAGAGATGTGGAGGTCACAGAAGCTTATCAAGACTGTTTTAAAGCCCCTTGGAAGAGTGGTGGAGGTCGCAGTAAAATAAAAAGACATTATCAATGCCCCTTGGAAAAGTGGTGGAGGTTAGAGTGGAATAAAAAGACAATATCAATGCCCCTTGGAAGAGTGGTGGAGTTCACAGTGGTTTAACCAGAAAGTTTTAATGCCCCTTGGAAGAGTGGTGGAGGTCGCAGTGGATTAAAAAAACAATATCAATGCCCCTTAGAAGAGTGGTGGAGGTCGCAGTGGAATAAAAAGACAAAATCAATTCCCCTTGGAAGAGTGGTGGAGGTTACATTGGAATAAAAAGACAATATCAATGCCCTGTGTAAGAAACTTGGAGGTCACAGTAGTTTACAAGACTGTTTTAATGCCCCTTGGAAAAGACTTGGAGGTCACAGTAGCTTAACAAGATGGTTTTATTGCCCCTTGTAAGAGTGGTGGAGGTTGCAGTGGATTAAAAATACAATATCAATGAACCTTGGAAGAGTGGTGGAGGTCGCAGTGGAATAAAAAGACAATATCAATGCTCCTTGGAAGAGTTGTGGAGGTTACAGTGGAATAAAAGACAATATCAATGCCTCTTGGCAGAGTGGTGGAGGTTACAGTGGAATAAAAAGACAATATCAATGCCCCGTGGAAGAGACGTGGACATCACAGTAGCTTAGCACGACGGTATTAATGCCCCTTGGCAGAGTGGTGGAGGTCGGAGTGGAATAAATAGACAATAACAATGCCCTGTGGAAGAGACGTGGAGGTCACAGTAGCTTAACAAGACGGTTTTAATGCCCCTTAGAACAGTGGTGGATGTTACAGTGGAATAAAAGACAATATTAATGCCCCTTGGAAGAGTGGTGGAGGTCACAGTGGAATAAAAATACAATATCAATGCCTCTTGAAAGAGTGGTGAAAGTTACAGTGAAATAAAAAGACAATATCAATGCCCCTTGGAAGAGCTGTGGAGTACAGAGTCGTTTAACCAAACGGTTTTAGTGCCACTTGGAAGAGATGAGGAGGTCACAGTAGCTTAACAAGACGGTTTTAATGCCCCTTGGAAGAGTGGTGGAGTTCGCAGTGGAATAAAAAGACAATATCAATGCCCCTTGGAAGAGTGGTGGAGGTTACAGTGGAAAAAAAGACAATATCAATGCCTCTTGGAAGAGTGGTGGAGGTTACTGTGGAAAAAAAAAAGACAATATCAATGCCCCGTGGAAGAGACGTGGACATCACAGTAGCTTAACAAGACGGTTTTAATGCCCCTTGGCAGAGTCATGGAGGTCGCAGTGGAATAAAAAGACAATAACAATGCCCTGTGGAAGAGACGTGGAGGTCACAGTAGCTTAACAAGACGGTTTTAATGCCCCTTAGAACAGTGGTGGAGGTTACAGTGGAATAAAAGACAATATCAATGCCCTTTGGAAGAGTGGCGGAGGTCGCAGAGGAATAAAAAGACAATATTAATGCCCCTTGGAATAGTGGTGGAGGTCGCAGTGGAATAACCTCACTGGTACATGCTCTGCATAACTTCTCTGCTTGCTGTGTCTGCTGTAATCTAATGCTCTGCTTTGCTGATTCACCTCACTGGTACATGCTCTGCATAACTTCTCTGCTTTATCTGTCCCACTCCATTCAATACCCACATATGTCTGTCCCTTCCCCACTATAGATCTTATCTGATTTTTAGAGGTGCTAAACTGCAGAGACTAGAGTCCTAGTTCTGTGTTTGATCACCCAGCCATCTCCTGGTGAGACGACCAGCTGCTAATTTAGCCATATGCAGCTCCCACAATGCCCTTCACCTGATAGTTCAATGTGCCCTATATATTTAGAAGCTCTGTAAGGGGTGCACGCGTCTTCTTGTGCAAAGTGGCTTCGGAGATAAGTGGCAGTTATTTCAGAGGCAGTTAGTCAGGGCAGAAGTCAGGTAACCAACACGTTGACCACTTACTCTCTTTTAACTATGTTTCTGTTAGCTCTCACTTTTTCCTCTATAGTCCTCCACTTTCTAGTAATCCCTCAAATCCCTACACCTAGTAAGAAACTCTTCATCTCTCCCTCCATCCTCCTCATTCATCTCACCTCCTCCTCCAAATTATTCCTAAACATTCAATCCTGGATCTCCAAACACAGACAGCCACCTCATGCTCTCTCTTGCTCCCACCTGCTAACACTTTATCTGATCCTCCACACAGCTGGAGATATCTCTCCAAATACTGGTCCTTCTCGCCATATCCCCACAGTTACTTTTTCCTCCTATCCACGACCTTTCACAAACTGTCGCAACCCTTCTAACCTCATACCGATCCACCAATCCCCACTCCCTTAGTTGCTCTAACAGGAGCTCTATGGAACGCTCGCTCTGTCTGCAACAAACTTTCCTTCATCCACGATCTTTTCATTACAGACAAACTTTCCTTCCTCGCCATCACTGAAACCTGGCTCACCCCCTCTGACACAGCCTCCCCAGCTGCACTTTCATATGGCGGATTCCACCTTTCCCACACCCCCCGCCCCAACGGCAAACATGGCGGAGGCGTAGGTTTTCTCCTATCAGAACACTGCGCTTTCACCCAAATCCCACTGCCACCCTCCGTTACACTCCCCTCTTTTGAGGTGCACTGTGTGTGCATCTATTCCCCCTCCAACCTCCAACTGGCCGTCGTTTACCGACCCCCAGGGCAAGCCACCACCTTCTTAGACCACTTCACCACCTGGCTGCTTCACTTCCTCTCCACTGACATCCCCACTATCATAATGGGTGACTTCAACATCCCCATTAACACTTCCCACTCGTCTGTCTCTAAGTTCCTATGTCTCACTTCTTCCTTCGGACTCACTCAATGATCTTCCACACCCACCCACAAAGATGGCCACACACTGGACCTCATCTTCACCCGCCTCTGTTCCCTATCTAACCTCTCTAACTCACCTCTCCCTCTATCTGATCACAGCCTACTTACATTCTCTTCTCTCTCCTCCCCGGGGCAACAATCCCCACTCCGCAAACTTGCACACCCTCGCAGAAATCTCAAACACCTTGACTTGCACTCACTCTCTGAATCCCTCCTCCCTCTTACAGACATAAACTCCTTACACGATGCAGACGTTGCTGCTGCTTCATATAACACCACAATAGCTGCAGCTCTAGACTCGATCGCCCTTCTCACACACACCACATCTCGCACATTCAACAGGCAACACTGGCACACTAAACTTACTAAAGAACTGCGCCGGGCCTCCAGGGTTGCGGAGCGGAGATGGAAAAGGTCTCACTCCATCGAACACTTCATCGCATTCAAGCAATCCCTCACTAATTTCAAGTCCGCACTCACTACAGCAAAACAAACCTACTTCTCATCTCTCATATCCTCCCTATCTCACAACCCTAAACAGCTATTTAACACTTTCAACTCTCTCCTTCGTCCCCCAGCACCTCCTCCCTCTTCTCTCATCTCAGCCGACGACTTTGCCTCATTCTTCAAACAGAAGATTGACACCATCAGACAAAACTTTTGCCTAAAGTACACACAACCCCTCCTCATATCTATTCAACCCTCCTCCTCCAAACCCCACTTCTCCACCACTACAGAAGGTCAAGTCTCCTCTTTACTCTCCAAATCACACCTCACCACCTGCGAACTTGACCCAATCCCATCCCACCTCATCACTAACCTTACCACAGTCTTCATCCCAACCCTAACCCACCTCTTCAATCTGTCACTAACAACCGGTGTCTTCCCCTCATGTTTCAAACATGCCGCAATCACACCCATCCTCAAAAAGCCCTCCCTTGACCCTTCCTCTCTGACTAGCTACCGCCCCATATCACTCCTCCCCTTTGCCTCAAAACTACTAGAACAACATGTCCACCTTGAACTGTCCTCCCACCTCTCCTCCTGCTCCCTCTTCGACCGCCTGCACTCTGGCTTCCGACCGCATCACTCGACTGAAACTGCCCTGACCAAAGTCACCAATGACCTACTAAATGCAAAATCCAAGCGACTCTACTCCAGCCTCCTCCTTCTGGACCTGTCATCTGCCTTTGACACAGTGGACCATTCCCTCTTACTCCAGATTCTCTCATCTCTTGGCATCACGGATAAGGCTCTATCTTGGATCTCCTGATACTTAATAGACAGGACATTCAGCATCTCCCACTCACGCACCACCTCCTCATCTCGCCCCCTATCTGTCGGTGTCCCCTAAGGTTCAGTTCTAGGACCTCTGCTCTTCTCCATCTACACCTTTGGCCTGGGACAGCTCATAGAGTCTCACGGTTTTCAGTATCACCCCTATACTGACGACACACAGATCTACCTCTCTGGACCCGATATCTCCTCCTTACTAACCAAAATCCCACAATGTCTGTCCGCCATGTCATCCTTCTTCTCTGACAGATTTCTAAAACTCAACATGGATAAAACAGAGTTCATCATCTTTCCACCCTCTCATTCACATCCCCCATCTGACCTAGCTATCAACGTCAATGGCTGTTCACTCTCCCCAGTCCCACAAGGTCGCTGCCTTGGAGTAACCCTGGACTCTGATCTCTCCTTCAAGCCACATATCCAAGCCCTTTCCACTTCCTGCCGACTCCAACTCAAAAGCATCTCCCGGATCCGTGCATTTCTCAGCAAAGACTCTGCAAAAACACTAGTGCATGCCCTCATCATATCCCGCCTCGACTACTGCAACCTCCTGCTCCGTGGCCTCCCTTACAACATTCTTGCGCCTCTCCAATCTATCCTAAACTCGGCTGCTCGACTAATTCACCTGTCCCCCCGCTATTCCCCGGCCTCTCCTCTCTGTCAATCTCTTCACTGGCTCCCCATTGCCCAGAGAATCCAGTTCAAAACTCTAACCATGGCATAGAAAGCCATCCACAACCTGTCTCCCCCTTACATCTGTGACCTAGTCTCCCGGTACTTACCTGCACGCAACCTCCGATCCTCACAAGATCTCCTTCTCTACTCCCCTCTTATCTCCTCCTCCCACAATCGTATAAAAGATTTCTCCCGTGCATCCCCCCTACTCTGGAACTCTCTACCCCAACACATCAGACTCTCGCCGACCGTGGAAACCTTCAAAAGAAACCTGAAGATCCACCTCTTCCGACAAGCCTTCAACCTGCAGTAACCACCGCTGCACGAACAGCTCTACCCTTACCTAATGTATCCTCACCCATCCCTTCTAGAATGTGAGCCCTCGCGGGTAGGGTCCTCGCTCCTCTTGTACCAGTCGCTGACTCGTTTTGTTAGGATTATGTAAATGCTTTTGTTATGTATATCCCTATCACATGTAAAGCGCCATGGAATAAATGGCGCTATAATAATAAATAATAATAATAATAAAAATGAAAAGACAATATCAATTCCCATAGGAAAAGTGGTGGAGGTTACAGTGGAATAAAAAGACAATATCAATGCCCCTTAGAAGAGAGGTGGAGGAGGCAGTGGAATAAAAAGACAATATCAATGCCCCTTGGAAGTATGATAGAGGTCACAGTGGAATAAAAAGACAATGTCAATGCCCCTTGGAAGAGTGGTGGAGGTTAGAGAGGAATAAAAAGACAATACCAATGCCCCTTGGAAGAGCTGTGGAGTTCAGAGTGGTTTAACCAGATGGTTTTATTGCCCCTTGGAAGAGACATGAAGGTCACACTAGATTATCAAGACGGTTTTAATGCCCCTTGGAAAAGTGGTGGAGGTCACAGTGGATTAAAAATACAATATCAATGCCCCTTGGAAGACACGTGGAGGTCACAGTAGCTTAACAAGACAGTTTTAATGCCCCTTGGAAGAGTGATGGAGGTCACAGTGGAATAAAAAGACAATATCAATGCCCCTTGAAAGAGTGGTGGGGGTTACAGTGAAATAAAAAGATAATATCAATGCCTCTTGAAAGAGCTATGGAGTTCAGAGTTGTTTAACCAGATGGCTTTAATGCCCCTTGGAAGAGTGGTGGAGGTCACAGTGCATTAAAAAGACAATATCAATACCCCTTGGAAGAATGGTGGAGGTTACAGTGGAATAAAAAGACAATATCAATGCCCCTTGGAAGAGCTGTGGAGTTCTGAGTGGTTTAACCAGACGGTTTTAATGCCCCTTGGAAGAGATGTGGAGGTCACAGTAGCTTAACAAGACTGTTTTAATGCCTCTTGGAAGAGTGGTGGAGGTCGCAGTGGATTAAAAAGACAATATCAATGCCCCTTGGGAGAGTGGTGGAGATTACAGTGGAATAAAAAGACAATATCAATGCCCGTGAAAGAGATGTGGATGTCACAGTAGCTTAACAAGATGGTTTTAATGTCCCTTGGAAGAGAGGTGAAAGTCGCAGTGGAATAAAAAGACAATATCAATGCCCCTTAGAAGAGTGCTTGAGGTTACAGTGGAAGAAAAAACAATATCAAAGCCCCTTGCAAGAGCTGTGGAGTTGAGAGTGGTTTAAATTGACGGTTTTAATGCCCCTTGGAAGAGACGTGGAGGTCACAGTATATTAACAAGACTGTTTTAATGCCCCCTGGAAGAGTGGTGGAGGTCAAAGTGGATTAAAAAGACAATGTCAATGCTCCTTGAAGGAGTGGTTGAAGTCTCAGTGGAATAAAAAGACAATATCAATGCACCTTGGAAGAGTGTTGGAGTTTCCAGTGTAATAAAAAGACAATATCAATGCCTTGTGGAAGAGACATGGAGGTCACAGTAGCTTAACAAGATGGTTATAATGCCCCTTGGAAGAGTGGTGGAGGTCGCAGTGGAATAAAAAGACAATATCAATGCCCCTTGGAAGAGAGATGGAGGATACAGTGGAATAAAAAGACAATATCAATGCCCCTTGGAAGATCTGTGGAGTTCAGATTGGTTTAACCATACGGTTTTAATGCCCCTTGCAAAAGACGTGGAGGTCACAGAAGCTTAACAAGACGGTTTTAATGCCACATGAAAGAGTGGTGGAGGTTGCAGTGGATTAAAATGACAATATCAATGCCCCGAGGAAGAGTGGTGGAGGTCGCAGTGGAATAAAAATACAATATCATTGCCCCGTGGAAGAGACGTGGAGGTCACAGTAGCTTAACAAGATGGTTTTAATGCCCTTTGGAAGAGTGGTGGAGGTCACAGTGGATTAAAAAGACAATATCAATGCCCTTTGGAAGAGTGGTGGAGGTCGCAGTGGAATAAAAATACAATATCAATGCCCCTTGGTAGAGTGGTGGAGGTTACAGTGGGATTTAAAGACAATATCAATGCCCCGAGGAAGAGATGTGGAGGTCACTGTAGCTTAACAGGACAGTTTTAATGCCCCTTGGAAGAATGGTGGAGGTCGCAGTGGAATAAAAAGACAATGTCAATGCCCCTTGGAAGAGTGGTGGAGGTTAGAGTGGAATAAAAAGACAATACCAACGCCCCTTGGAAGAGCTGTTGAGTTCCGAGTCTTTTAACCAGACGGTTTTAATGCCCATTGGAAGCGACGTGGAGGTCACAGTAGCTTAAAAAGACGTTTTTAATGCCCCTTGGAAAAGTGGTGGAGGTCGCAGTGGATTAAAAAGACAATATCAATGCCCCTTGGAAGAGTGGTGGAGGTGGCAGTGGAATAAAAGACAATATCAATGCCCTTTGGAAGAATGATGGAGGTCGCAGAGGAATAAAAAAACAATGTCAATGCCACTTGGAAAAGTGGGGGAGGTTAGAATGGCATAAAAAGACAATACCAATGCCCCTTGAAAGAGCTGTGGAGTTCCGAGTGGTTTAACCAGATGGTTTTATTGCCCCTTGGAAGAGACGTGGAGGTCACAGTAGATTAACAAGACAGTTTTAATGCCCCTTGGAAAAGGGGTGGAAGTCACAGTGGATTAAAAAGACAATATAAATGCCCCGTGGAAGACACGTGGAGGTCACAGTAGCTTAACAAGACAGTTTTAATACCCCTTGGAAGAGTGGGAGAGGTCGCAGTGGAGTAAAAAGACAATATCAATGACCCTTGAAAGAGTGGTGGAGGTTACAGTGAAATAAAAAGACAATATCAATGCCTCATGAAAGAGCTATGGAGTTCAGAGTGGTTTAACCAGATGGTTTTAATGCCTCTTGGAAGAGTGGTGAAGGTCGCAGTGCATTAAAAAGACAATATCAATACCCCTTGGAAGAATGGTGGAGGTTGCAGTGGAATAAAAAGACAATATCAATGCCCCTTGGAAGAGCTGTGGAGTTCAGAGTGGTTTAACCAGACGGTTTTTATGCCCCTTGGAAGAGATATGGAGGTGACAGTAGCTTAACAAGACTGTTTTAATGCCTCTTGAAAGAGTGGTGGAGGTCGCAGAGGATTAAAAAGACAATATCAATGTCCCTTAGAAGAGAGGTGGAAGTCACAGTGGAATAAAAAGACAATATCAATACCCCTTGGAAGAGTGGTGGAGGATACAGTGGAATAAAAAGACAATAACAATGCCCCGTGGAATAGACATGGACGTTACAGCAGCTAAACAAGATGTTTTTAATGCACCTTGGGAGAGTGGTGGAAGTCGTGGAATAAAAAGACAATATCAATGCCCCTTGAAAGAGTGCTGTAGGTTACAGTGGAGTAAAAAGATAATATCAATGCCTCTTGCAAGAGCTGTGGAGTTCAGAGTGGTTTAAATTGATGGTTTTAATGCACCTTGGAAGAGACGTGGAGGTTACAGTAGCTTAACAATACTGATTTAATGCCCCTTGGAAGAGTGGTGGAGGTCGCAGTGGATTAAAAAAATAATATCAATGCCACTTGGAAGAGTGGTGAAGGTCCCAGTGGAATAAAAAGACAATATCAATGCCCCTTGGAAGAGTGGTGGAGGTTACAGTGGAATAAAAAGACAATATCAATGCCCCTTGCAAGAGCTGTGGAGTTCAGAGACGGTTTTAATGCCCCTTGGAAGAGAGGTGGAAGTTGCAGTGGAATAAAAAGACAATATCAATGCCCCTTTAAAGAGTGCTGGAGGTTACATTGGAATAAAAAGACAATATCAATGCCCCTTGCAAGAGCTGTGGAGTTCAGAGTGGTTTAAATTGATGGTTTTAATGCCCCTTGGAAGGGACATGGAGGTGACAGTAGCTTAACAAGACGGTTTTAATGCCCCTTGGAAGAGTGGTGGAGGTCGCAGTAGAATAAAAAAACAATATCAATGCCCCTTGAAAGATTGGTGGAGGTTACAGTGGAATAAAAAGACAATGTCAATGCCCCGTGGAGGAGAAGTGAAGGTCACTGTAGCATAACAAGATGGTTTTAATGCCACATGAAAGATTGGTGGAGGTCGCAGTGGAATAAAAAGACAATATCAATGGCCCTTGGAAGAGTGGTGGAGGTTACAGTTGAATAAAAAGACAATACGAATGCCCCTTGGAAGAGTGATGGAGGTTACAGTGGAATAGAAAGACAATATCAATGCCCCTTAGAACAGTGGTGGATGTTAAAGTTAAATAAAAAGACAATATCAATGCCCCGTGGAAGAGACGTGGAGGTCACAGTAGCTTAACAAGAAGGTTTTAATGCATCTTGGGGGACTGGTGGAGGTCGCAGTGGAATAAAAAGATGATATCAATGCCCCTTGGAAGAGTGGTGGAGGTTACAGTGGAATAAAAAGACAATAATAATTCCCATTGGAAGAGCTGTGGAGTTCAGAGTGGTATAACCAGACGGTTTTAACGCTCCTTGGAAGAGACGTGGAGGTCACAGTAACTTAACAAGACGGTTTTAATGCCCCTTGGACAAGTGGTGGAGGTCGCAGTAGAATAAAAAAACAATATCAATGCCCCTTGAAAGATTGGTGGAGGTTACAGTGGAATAAAAAGACAATGTCAATGCCCCGTGGAGGAGAAGTGAAGGTCACTGTAGCATAACAAGATGGTTTTAATGCCACATGAAAGATTGGTGGAGGTTGCAGTGGATTAAAAAGACAATATCAATGCCTCGAGGAAGAATGGTGGAGGTCGCAGTGGAATAAAAAGACAATATCAATGCCCCGTGGAAGAGACGTGGATCTCACAGTAGCTTAACAAGATAGTTTTAATGCCCTTTGGAAGAGTGGTGGAGGTCGCAGTGGATTAAAAAGTCAATATCAATGCCCTTTGGAAGAGTGGTGGAGGTCGCAGTGGAATAAAAATACAATATCAATGCCTCTTGGAAGAGTGGTGGAGGTTACAGTGGAAAAGAGAGACAATAGCTCTGCCCCTTGGAAGAGTGGTGGAGGTTACAGTCGAATAAAAAGACAATATCAATGCCTCTTGGAAGAGCTGTGGAGTACAGAGTGGTTTAACCAGACGGTTTAATGCCCCTTGGAAGAGAAGTGGAGGTCACAGTAGCTTATCAAGACTGTTTTAATGCCCCTTGGAAGAGTGGTGGAGGTCGCAGTGGATTAAAAAGAAGATATCAATGCCACTTAGAAGAGTGGTGGAGGTCGCAGTGGAATAAAAAGACAATATCAATTCCCCTTGGAAGAGATGTGGAGGTCGCAGTGGAATAAAAAGACAATATCAATGCCTCGTGGAAGAGACTTGGAGGTCACAGTAACTTAACAAGATGGTTTTAATGCAACTTAGAAGAGAGTTGGAGGTCGCAGTGGAATAAAAAAACAATATCAATGCCCCTTGGAAGAGTGGTGGAGGTTACAGTGGAATAAAAAGACAATATCAATCACCCTTGGAAGAGTGGTGGAGGTCGCAGTGGAATAAAAAGACAATATCAATTCCTCTTAGAAGAGATGTGGAGGTCGCAGTGGAATAAAAAGACAATATCAATGCTTCGTGGAGGAGACATGGAGGTCACAGTAACTTAACAAGATGGTTTTAATGCAACTTGGAAGAGAGTTGGAGGTCGCATTGGAATAAAAAAACAATATCAATGCCCCTTGGAAGAGTGGTGGAGGTTACAGTGGAATAAAAAGACAATATCAATGACCATTGGAAGAGTGGTGGAGGTCGCAGTGGAATAAAAAGACAATATTAATGTCCCTTGGAAGAGTGGTGGAGGTCGCAGAAAAATAAAAAGACAATATCAATGCCCCTTGGAAGAGTGGTGGAGGTTACAGTGGAATAAAAAGACAATATCAATGCCCCTTGGAAGAGCTGTGGAGTTCACAGTGGTTTAACCAGAAGGTTTTAAATCACCGTGGAATAGACGTGGAGGTCCCAGTAGCTAAACAAGACAGTTTTACTGCTTCTTGCTAGAGTGATGGAGGTAGCAGTAGATTAAAAAGACAAAATCAATGCCCCTTGGAAGAGTGGCGGAGGTCGCAGTGGATTAAAAAGACAATATCAATGCCCCTTAGAAGAGTGGTGGAGGTCGCAGTGGAATAAAAGACAATATCAATTCCCCTTGGAAGAGATGTGGAGGTCGCAGTGGAATAAAAAGACATTATCAATGCCTCGTGGAAGAGACTTGGAGGTCACAGTAGCTTAACAAGATGGTTTTAATGCCCGTTGGACGAGAGGTGGAGGTCGCAGTGGAATAAAAAGACAATATCAATGCCCCTTGGAATAGTGGTGGATGTTACAGTGGAATAAAATGACAATATCAATGACCCTTGGAAGGGTGGTGGAGGTCGCAGTGGAATAAAAAGACAATATTAATGCCCCTTGGAAGAGTGGTGGAGGTCGCAGTAAAATAAAAAGACAATATCAATGCCCCTTGGAAGAGTGGTGGAATTTACAGTGGAATGAAAAGACAATATTAATGCCCCTTTTAAGAGCTGTAGAGATCACAGTGGTTTAACCAGAAGGTTTTAAAGCACCGTGGAATAGACGTAAAGGTCGAAGTAGCTAAACAAGACGGTTTTAATGCTTCTTGGAAGAGTGATGGAGGTCACAGTGGATTAAAAAGACAAAATCAATGCCCATTGGAAGAGTGGTGGAGGATACAGTGGAATAAAAAGACAATATCAATGCCTCTAGCAAGAGCTGTGGAATTCAGAGTGGTTTAAATTGACGGTTTTAATGCCCCTTTTAAGAGACGTGGAGGTCACAGTAGCTTAACAAGTCGGTTTTAATGACCCTTGGAAGAGTGGTGGAGGTTACCGTCGAATAAAAAGACAATACCAATTCCTCTTGGAAGAGCTGTGGAGTTCAGAGTGGTTTAACCAGACGGTTTTAATGCCCCTTGGAAGAGACGTGGAGGTTACAGTAGCTTATCAAAACTGTTTTAATGCCCCTTGGAAGAGTGGTGGAGGTCGCAGTGGATTAAAAAGATAATATCAGTGCCCCTTAGAAGAGTGGTGGAGGTCGCTGTGGAATAAAAAGACAATATCAATGCCTCGAGAAAGAAACTTGGAGGTCACAGTAGCTTAACAAGATGGTTTTAATGCCCCTTGGAAGAGAGGTGCAGGTCACAGTGGAATAAAAAGAAAATGTCAATGACCCTTGTAAGAGTGGTGGAGGTCGCAGTGGAATAAAAAGACAATATTAATGCCCCATGGAAGAGTGGTGGAGGTCGCAGTAAAAAAAAAAGACAATATCAATGCCCCTTGGAAGAGTGGTTGATGTTACTGTGGAATAAAAAGACAATATCAATGCCAATTGGAAGAGCTGTGGAGTTCACAGTGGTATAACCAGAAGGTTTTAAGGCACCGTGGAATAGACTTGGAGGTAACAGTAGCTAAACAAGACGGTTTTAATGCTTCTTGGTAGAGAGATGGAGGTTGCAGTGGATTAAAAAGACAAAATGAATGCCACTTGGAAGAGTGGTGGAGGTTACAGTGGAATAAAAAGACAATATCAATGCCTCTTGCAAGAGCTGTGGAGTTCAGAGTGGTTTAAATTGACGGTTTTAATGCCCATTGGAAGAGACGTGGAGGTCACAGCAGCTTAACAATACGGTCTTAATGCCCCTTGGAAGAGTGGTGGAGGTCGCAGTGGATTAAAAAGACATTATCGATGCCCCTTGGAAGAGTGTTGCAGGTCGCAGTGGAATAAAAAGAAAATATCAATGCCCCTTAGAAGAGTGGTGGAGGTTACAGTGGAATAAAAAGACAATATCAATGCCCCGTGGAATAGACATGGACGTGACAGTAGCTTAACAAGACGGCTTTAATGCCCCTTCGAAGAATGGTGGAGGTTGCAGTGGATTAAAAAGACAATAACAATGCCCATTGTAAGAGTGGAAGAGGTCGCAGTGGAATAAAAAGACAAAAAAAATGCCCCATGAAAGAGTTGTGGAGGTCACTGTAGCTTAACAAGATGGTCTTAATGCCCCTTGGAAGAGTGGTGGAGGTCGCAGTGGAATAAATAGACAATGTCAATGCCCCTTGGAGGAGTGGTGGAGGTTAGAGTGTAATAAAAAGACTATACCAGTTGTCCTTGGAAGAGCTGTGGAGTTCAGAGTGGTTTAAATTGACAGTTTTAATGCCCCTTGGAAGAGACGTGGAGGTCACAGTGTATTAAAAATACAATATCAATGACCCTTGGAAGAGTGGTGGAGGTCGCAGTGGATTAAAAAGATAATGTCAATGCCCCTTGGAAGAGTGGTGGAGGTCGCAGTGGAATAGAAAGACAATATCTATGCCCCGTGGAAGGGACGTGGAGGTCACAGTAGCTTCACAAGACGTTTTTAATGTCCCTTGGAAGAGAGGTGGAGGACGCTGTTGATTAAAGAGACACTATTATTGCCCCCTGGAAGAGTGGTGGAGGTCGCAGTGGATTAAAAAGACAATATCAATGCCGTTTGGAAGAGTGGTGGATGTTACAGTCGGATAAAAAGACAAGACCAATGCCTCTTGTTAGAGCTGTGGAGTTCAGAGTGTTTAACCAGACGGTTTTAATGCCCCTTGGAAGAGACGAGGAGGTCACAGTAGCTTAACAAGACTGTTTTAATGCCCCTTGGAAGAGTGGTGGAGATCGTTGTGGATTTAAAAGACAATATCAATGCCCCTTAGAAGAGTGGTGGAGGTCGCAGTGGAATAAAAAGACAATGTCAATGCCCCTTGGGAGATTGGTGGAGGTTACAATGGAATAAAAAGACAGTATTAATGCCACTTGGAAGAGTGGTGGAGGTTCCAGTGGAATAAAAAACAATATCAATGCCCTGTGTAAGAAACTTGGAGGCCACAGTAGCTTAACAAGACGGTTTTAATGCCCCTTGGAAGAGTCGTGGACGTCGCAGAGGAATAAAAAGACCATATCAATGCACTTAGAAGAGTGCAGAAGGTTACAATGGAATAAAAAGACATTTTCAATGCCCCTTGGAAGAGCTGTGGAGCTAAGAGCGGTTTATCCAGACGGTTTTAATGCCCCTTGGAAGAGACTTGGAGGTCACAGTAGCTTAACAAGACGGTTTTAATGTCCTTTGGAAGAGTGGTGGAGGTCACAATGGAATAAAAAGACAATATCAATGCCCCGTGGAAGGGACGTGGAGGTCACAGTTGCTTAACAAGACAGTTTTAATGTCCTTTGGAAGAGTGGTGGAGGTCGCAGTGGATTAAAAAGACAATATCAATGCCCCTTAGAAGAGTGGTGGAGGTCGCAGTAGATTAAAAAGACAATATCAATTCCCATTGGAAGAGATGTGGAGGTCGCAGTGGAATAAAAAGACAATATCAATGCCTCGTGGAAGAGACTTGGAGGTCACAGTTGCTTAAAAAGATGGTTTTAAAGCCCCTTGAAAGAGAGGTGGAGGTCGCAGTGGAATAAAAAGACAATATCAATGCCCCTTGGAAGAGTGGTGGAGATTACAGTGGAATAAAAAGACAATTTCAATGACCCTTGGAAGAGTGGTGGAGGTCGCAGTTGATTAAGAAGACAATATAAATGCCCCTTGGAAGAGTGGTGGAGGTCGCAGTGGAAAAAAAGACAATATCAATGCCCCTTGGAAGAGTAGTGGAGGTCGCAGTGGAAAAAAAGACAATATCAATGTCCCGTGGAACAGAAGTGGAGGTCACATTAGCTTAACAAGATGGTTTTAATGCCCTTTGGAAGAGTAGTGGAGGTCGCAGTGGATTAAAAAGATAATATCAGTGCCCCTTAGAAGAGTGGTGGAGGTCGCTGTGGAATAAAAAGACAATATCAATGCCTCGAGAAAGAAACTTGGAGGTCACAGTAGCTTAACAAGATGGTTTTAATGCCCCTTGGAAGAGAGGTGCAGGTCACAGTGGAATAAAAAGAAAATGTCAATGACCCTTGTAAGAGTGGTGGAGGTCGCAGTGGAATAAAAAGACAATATTAATGCCCCATGGAAGAGTGGTGGAGGTCGCAGTAAAAAAAAAAGACAATATCAATGCCCCTTGGAAGAGTGGTTGATGTTACTGTGGAATAAAAAGACAATATCAATGCCAATTGGAAGAGCTGTGGAGTTCACAGTGGTATAACCAGAAGGTTTTAAGGCACCGTGGAATAGACTTGGAGGTAACAGTAGCTAAACAAGACGGTTTTAATGCTTCTTGGTAGAGAGATGGAGGTTGCAGTGGATTAAAAAGACAAAATGAATGCCACTTGGAAGAGTGGTGGAGGTTACAGTGGAATAAAAAGACAATATCAATGCCTCTTGCAAGAGCTGTGGAGTTCAGAGTGGTTTAAATTGACGGTTTTAATGCCCATTGGAAGAGACGTGGAGGTCACAGCAGCTTAACAATACGGTTTTAATGCCCCTTGGAAGAGTGGTGGAGGTCGCAGTGGATTAAAAAGACATTATCGATGCCCCTTGGAAGAGTGTTGCAGGTCGCAGTGGAATAAAAAGAAAATATCAATGCCCCTTAGAAGAGTGGTGGAGGTTACAGTGGAATAAAAAGACAATATCAATGCCCCGTGGAATAGACATGGACGTGACAGTAGCTTAACAAGACGGCTTTAATGCCCCTTCGAAGAATGGTGGAGGTTGCAGTGGATTAAAAAGACAATAACAATGCCCATTGTAAGAGTGGAAGAGGTCGCAGTGGAATAAAAAGACAAAAAAAATGCCCCATGAAAGAGTTGTGGAGGTCACTGTAGCTTAACAAGATGGTCTTAATGCCCCTTGGAAGAGTGGTGGAGGTCGCAGTGGAATAAATAGACAATGTCAATGCCCCTTGGAGGAGTGGTGGAGGTTAGAGTGTAATAAAAAGACTATACCAGTTGTCCTTGGAAGAGCTGTGGAGTTCAGAGTGGTTTAAATTGACAGTTTTAATGCCCCTTGGAAGAGACGTGGAGGTCACAGTGTATTAAAAATACAATATCAATGACCCTTGGAAGAGTGGTGGAGGTCGCAGTGGATTAAAAAGATAATGTCAATGCCCCTTGGAAGAGTGGTGGAGGTCGCAGTGGAATAGAAAGACAATATCTATGCCCCGTGGAAGGGACGTGGAGGTCACAGTAGCTTCACAAGACGTTTTTAATGTCCCTTGGAAGAGAGGTGGAGGACGCTGTTGATTAAAGAGACACTATTATTGCCCCCTGGAAGAGTGGTGGAGGTCGCAGTGGATTAAAAAGACAATATCAATGCCGTTTGGAAGAGTGGTGGATGTTACAGTCGGATAAAAAGACAAGACCAATGCCTCTTGTTAGAGCTGTGGAGTTCAGAGTGTTTAACCAGACGGTTTTAATGCCCCTTGGAAGAGACGAGGAGGTCACAGTAGCTTAACAAGACTGTTTTAATGCCCCTTGGAAGAGTGGTGGAGATCGTTGTGGATTTAAAAGACAATATCAATGCCCCTTAGAAGAGTGGTGGAGGTCGCAGTGGAATAAAAAGACAATGTCAATGCCCCTTGGGAGATTGGTGGAGGTTACAATGGAATAAAAAGACAGTATTAATGCCACTTGGAAGAGTGGTGGAGGTTCCAGTGGAATAAAAAACAATATCAATGCCCTGTGTAAGAAACTTGGAGGCCACAGTAGCTTAACAAGACGGTTTTAATGCCCCTTGGAAGAGTCGTGGACGTCGCAGAGGAATAAAAAGACCATATCAATGCACTTAGAAGAGTGCAGAAGGTTACAATGGAATAAAAAGACATTTTCAATGCCCCTTGGAAGAGCTGTGGAGCTAAGAGCGGTTTATCCAGACGGTTTTAATGCCCCTTGGAAGAGACTTGGAGGTCACAGTAGCTTAACAAGACGGTTTTAATGTCCTTTGGAAGAGTGGTGGAGGTCACAATGGAATAAAAAGACAATATCAATGCCCCGTGGAAGGGACGTGGAGGTCACAGTTGCTTAACAAGACAGTTTTAATGTCCTTTGGAAGAGTGGTGGAGGTCGCAGTGGATTAAAAAGACAATATCAATGCCCCTTAGAAGAGTGGTGGAGGTCGCAGTAGATTAAAAAGACAATATCAATTCCCATTGGAAGAGATGTGGAGGTCGCAGTGGAATAAAAAGACAATATCAATGCCTCGTGGAAGAGACTTGGAGGTCACAGTTGCTTAAAAAGATGGTTTTAAAGCCCCTTGAAAGAGAGGTGGAGGTCGCAGTGGAATAAAAAGACAATATCAATGCCCCTTGGAAGAGTGGTGGAGATTACAGTGGAATAAAAAGACAATTTCAATGACCCTTGGAAGAGTGGTGGAGGTCGCAGTTGATTAAGAAGACAATATAAATGCCCCTTGGAAGAGTGGTGGAGGTCGCAGTGGAAAAAAAGACAATATCAATGCCCCTTGGAAGAGTAGTGGAGGTCGCAGTGGAAAAAAAGACAATATCAATGTCCCGTGGAACAGAAGTGGAGGTCACATTAGCTTAACAAGATGGTTTTAATGCCCTTTGGAAGAGTAGTGGAGGTCGCAGTGGATTAAAAAGACAATATCAATGCCCTTTGGAAGAGTGGTGGAGGTCGCAGTGGAATAAAAATACAATATCAATGCCCCTTTGTAGAGTCGTGGAGGTTACAGTGGAATTTAAAGACAATATCAATGCCCCGTGGAAGAGTTGTGGAGGTCACTGTAGCTTAACAAGACAGTTTTAATGCCCCTTGGAAGAGTGGTGGAGGTGGCAGTAAAATAAAAAAACAATATCAATGCCCCTTGAAAGAGTGGTGGAGGTTACAGTGGAATAAAGAGACAATATCAATGCCCCTTGGAAGAGCTGTGGAGTTCACAATGGTGTATCCAGAAGGTTTTAAGGCACCGTGGAATAGAGGTGGAGGTCACAGTAGCTAAACAAGACGGTTTTAAAGCTTCTTGGAAGAGAGATGGAGGTTGCAGTGGATTAAAAAGACAAAATCAATGCCCCTTGGAAGAGTGGTGGAGGTTACAGTGGAATAAAAAGACAATATCAATGTCCCTTGGAAAAGTGGTGGAGGTAGCAGTGGATTAAAAAGACAATGTCAATGAACCTTGGAAGAGTGGAGGAGGTCGCAGTTGAATGAAAAGACAATATCAATGCTCCGTGGAAGGGACGTGGAGGTCACAGTAGCATTATAAGACGGTTTTAATGCCCCTTGGAAGAGAGGTGGAGGTCGCAGTTGATTAAAAAGACAATATCAATGCCCCTTGGAAGAGTGGTGGAGGTGTTAGTGGAATAAAAAGACAATATCAATGCCGCTTGGAAGAGTGGTGGATGTTACAGTCGAATAAAAAGACAATATCAATGCCTCTTGTAAGAGCTGTGGAGTTCAGAGTGTTTAACCAGGCGGTTTTAGTGCCCCTTGGAAGAGACGTGGAGGTCGCAGAAGCTTATCAAGACTGTTTTAAAGCCCCTTGGAGGAGAGGAAGAGGTCGCAGTGGATTAAAAAGACAATATCAATGCCCCTTGGAAGAATGGTGGAGGTTACAGTTGAATAAAAAGACTATCAATGCCCCTTGGAAGAGTGGTGGAGGTTACAGTGGAATAAAAAGACAAGATCAATGTCCCTTGGAAGAATGGTGGAGGTTACAGTGGAATAAAAAGACAATATCAATGCCCCTTGGAAGAGTGGTGGAGGTTCCAATTAAATAAAAAGACAATATCAATGCCCCTTGGAAGAGACATTGAGGTCACAGTGGAACAAAAAGACAATATTAATGCCCCTTGGAAGAGTAGTGGAGGTCGCAGTAAATTAAAAAGACAATATCTATGCCCCTTGGAAGAGTGGTGGATGTTAGAGTGGAATAAAAAGACAATATCAATGCCCCTTGGAAGAGCTGTGGAGTTCACAGTGGTTTAACCAGAAAGTTTTAATGCACCGTGGAATAGACGTGGAGGTCACAGTAGCTTAACAAGACGGTTTCAATGCTTCTTGGAAGAGTGATGGAGGTCACAGTGGATTTAAAAGACAATATCAATGCCCCTTTCAAGAGTGGTGGAGGTTAGAGAGGAATAAAAAGACAATACCAATGCACCTTGGAAGAGCTGTGGAGTTCAGAGTGGTATAACCAAATGGTTTTAATGCCCATTGGAAGTGCCGTGGAGGTCACAGTAGCTTAAAAAGACGTTTTTAATGCCCCTTGGAAAAGTGGTGGAGGTCGCAGTGGATTAAAAAGACAATATCAATGCCCCTTTCAAGAGTGGTGGAGGTGGTAGTGGAATAAAAAGACAATATCAATGCCCCTTGGAAGAATGATGGAGGTCGCAGTGGAATAAAAGGACAATGTCAATGACCCTTGGAAGAGTGGTGGTGGTTAGAGTGGAATAAAAAGACAATACCAATGCCCCTTGGAAGAGCTGTGGAGTTCAGCGTGGTTTAACCAGATGGTTTTATTGCCCCTTGGAAGAGACTTGGTGGTCACAGTAGATTAACAAGACGGTTTTAATGCCCCTTGGAAAAGTGGTGGAGGTCACAGTGGATAAAAAAGACAATATCAGTGCCCCGTTGAAGACACGGAAGAGTGTCGGAGGTCGCAGTGGAATAAAAGACAATATCAATGCCCCTTGAAAGAGTGTTGGAGGTTACAGTGAAATAAAAAGACAATATCAATGCCTCTTCAGAGTGGTTTAACCAGATGGTTTTAATGCCCCTTGGAAGAGTGGTGGAGGTCGCAGTGCATTAAAAAGACATTATCAATACCCCTTGGAAGAATGGTGGACGTTACAGTGGAATAAAAAGACAATATCAATGCCCTTTGGAAGAGCTGTGGAGTTCAGAGTGTTTTAACCAGACGTTTTTAATGCCCCTTGGAAAAGTGGTGGAGGTCACAGTGGATTAAAAAGACAATATCAATGCCCCGTGGAAGACACGTGGAGGTCACAGTAGCTTAACAAGACAGTTTTAATGCCTCTTGGAAGAGTGGTGGAGTTCGCAGTGGAGTAAAAAGACAATATCAATGCCCCTTGAAAGAGTGGTGGAGGTTACAGTGAAATAAAAAGACAATATAAATGCCTCTTGAAAGAGCTATGGAGTTCAGAGTGGTTTAACCAGATGGTTTTAATGCCCCTTGGAAGAGTGGTGGAGGTCACAGTGCATTAAAAAGACATTATCAATACCCCTTGGAAGAATGGTGGACGTTACAGTGGATTAAAAAGACAATATCAATGCCCCTTAGAAGAGAGGTGGAAGTCGCGGTGGAATAAAAAGACAATATCAATACCCCTTGGAAGAGTGGTGGGGGATACAGTGGAATAAAAAGAAAATATCAATGCCCCGTGGAATAGACATGGACGTTACATTATCTAAACAAGATGTTTTTAATGCACCTTGGGAGAGTGGTGGAAGTCGTATAAGAATAAAAAGACAATATCAATACCCCTTTAAAGAGTGCTCTAGGTTACAGTGGAATAAAAAGACATTATCAATGCCTCTTGTAAGAGTTGTGGAGTTCAGAGTGGATGAAATTGACGGTTTTAATGCCCCGTGGAATTGACGTGTAGGTCACAGTAGCATAACAATACGGTTTTAATGCCCCTTTGAAGAGTGGTGGAGGTCGCAGTGGATTAAAAAGACAATATCAATGCCACTTGGAAGAGTGGTGAAGGTCCCAGCGGAATAAAAAGACAATATCAATGCCCCTTGGAAGAGTGGTGGAGGTTACAGTGGAATAAAAAGACAATATCAATGCCCCGTGAAAGAGACGTGGAGGTCACAGTAGCTTAACAAGACGGTTTTAATGCCCCTTGGAAGAGAGGTTGAAGTTGCAGTGGAATAAAAAGACAATATCAATGACCTTGGAAGAGAGTTGGAGGTTACATTGGAATAAAAAGACAATATCAATGCCTCTTGTAAGAGTTGTGGAGTTCAGAGTGGTTGACATTGACGGTTTTAATGCCCCGTGGAATTGACGTGTAGGTCACAGTAGCATAACAATATTGTTTTAATGCCCCTTTGAAGAGTGGTGGAGGTCGCAGTGGATTAAAAAGACAATATCAATGCCACTTGGAAGAGTGGTGAAGGTCCCAGCGGAATAAAAAGACAATATCAATGCCCCTTGGAAGAGTGGTGGAGGTTACAGTGGAATAAAAAGACAATATCAATGCCCCGTGAAAGAGACGTGGAGGTCACAGTAGCTTAACAAGACGGTTTTAATGCCCCTTGGAAGAGAGGTTGAAGTTGCAGTGGAATAAAAAGACAATATCAATGACCTTGGAAGAGAGTTGGAGGTTACATTGGATTAAAAAGACAATATCAATGCCCCTTGCAAGAGCTGTGGAGTTCAGAGTGGTTTAAATTGACGGTTTTAATGCCCTGTGGAATTGACGTGGAGGTCAAAGTAGCTTAACAACACGGTTTTAATGGCCCTTGGAAGAGTGGTGGAGGTCGCAGTTGATTAAAAAGACAATATAAATGCCCCGTAGAAGAGTGGTGGAGGTCGCAGGGGAATAAAAAGACAATATCAATGCCCCTTGGAAGAGCAGTGGAGGGCACTGTAGCTTAACAAGAGGGTCTTAATGCCGCTTGGAAGAGTGGTGGAGGTCGCAGTGGAATAAAAAGACAATGTCAATGCCCCATGGAAGAGTGGTGGAGGTTAGAGTGGAATAAAAAGACAATACCAATGCTCCTTGGAAGAGCTGTAGAGTTCAGAGTGGTTTAACCAGATGGTTTTAATGCCCCTTGGAAGAGAAGTCGACGTCACAGTAGCATAACAAGACGGTTTTAATGCCACTTGGAAGAGTGGTGGAGTTGGCAGTGGATTAAAAAGACAATATCAATGACCCTTGGAAGAGTGGTGGAGGTCGCAGTGGAATAAAAAGACAATATCAATGCCCCGTAGAAGGGACGTGGAGGTCACAGTAGCTTAACAAGACGGTTTTAATTCGCCTTGGAAGAGTGGTGGAGGTCGCAGTGGAATAAAAAACAAAATCAATGCCCCTTGGAAGAGTGGTGGAGGTTACAGTGGAATAAATAGACAATATCAATGCCCCTTGGAAGAGCTGTGGAGTTCAGAGTGGTTATACCAGACGGTTTCAATGCCCCTTGGAAGAGACGTGGAGGTCACAGTAGCTTAACAAGGCTGTTTTAATGCCCCTTGGAAGAGTGGTAGAGGTCGCAGTGGATTAAAAAGACAATATCAATGCCCCTTAGAAGAGAGGTGGAAGTCGCAGTGGAATAAAGAGACAATGTCAATGCCACTTGGAAGAGTGCTGGAGGTTACAGTGGAATAAAAAGACAATATCATTGCCCCGTCGAATAGACATGGACATGACAGTAGCTTAACAAGGTGGCTTTAATGCCCCTTGGAAGAGTGGTGGAGGTTGCAGTGGATTAAAAAGACAATATCAATGCCCTTTGGTAGAGTTGTGGAGGTCACTGTAGCTTAACAAGATGGTCTTAATGCCCCTTGGAAGAGTGTAGAAGTTCAGAGTGGTTTAAATTGACAGTTTTAATGCCCCTTGGAAGAGACGTGGAGGTCACAGTGGATTAAAAAGACAGTTTTAATGCCCCTTGGAAGAGTGGTGGAGGTCGCAGTGGATTAAAAAGACAATATCAATGCCCCTTGGAAGAGTGGTGGAGGTCGCAGTGGAATAAAAAGACAATATCAATGCCCCGTGGAAGGGACGTGGAGGTCACAGTAGCTTCACAAGACGGTTTTAATGCCCCTTGGAAGAGTGGTGGAGGTCGCAGTGAAATAAAAAGACAATATCAATGCCGCTAGGAAGAGTGGTGGATGTTAGAGTCGAATAAAAAGACAATATCAATGTCTCTTGTAAGAGCTATGGAGTTCAGAGTGTTTAACCAGACGGTTTTAATGCCCCTTGGAAGAGACGAGGAGGTCACAGTAGCTTAACAAGACTGTTTTAATGCCCCTTGGAAGAGTGGTTGAGATCGTTGTGGATTTAAAAGACAAAATCTATGCACCTTAGAAAAATGGTGGAGATTGCAGTGGAATAAAAAGACAATATCAATGCCCCTTGGAAGATTGATGGAGGTTACAGTGGAATAAAAAGACAATATCAATGCCCCTTGGAAGATTGGTGGAGGCTTACAGTGGAATAAAAAGACAATATCAATGCCCCTTGGAAGAGTGGTGGAGGTTACAGTGGAATAAAAAGACAATATCATTGCCCCTTGGAAGAGTGGTGGAGGTTACAGTGGAATAAAAAGACAAAATCAATGCCCTGTGCAAGAAACTTGGAGGTCACAGTAGCTTAACAAGACGGTTTTAATGCCCCTTGGAAGAGTCGTGGACGTCGCAGAGGAATAAAAAGACAATATCAATGCACTTGGAAGAGTGCAGAAGGTTACAATGGAATAAAAAGACATTGTCAATGCCCCTTGGAAGAGCTGTGGAGATCAGAGCGGTTTAACCAGACGGTTTTAATGCCCCTTGGAAGAGACTTGGAGGACACAGAAACTTAACAAGACGTTTTTAATGCACCTTGGAAGAATGTTGTAGGTCGCAATGGAATAAAAAGACAATATCAATGCCCCGTGGAAGGGACGTGGAGGTCACAGTCGCATAACAAGACTGTTTTAATGCCCATTGGAAGACTGGTGGAGGTAGCAGTGGAAAACAAAGACAATATCAATGCCCCTTGGAAGAGTGGTGGAGGTTACAATCGAATAAAAAGACAATATTAATGCCTCTTGGAAGAGCTGTGGAGTACAGAGTGGTTTAACCAGACTGTTTAATGCCCCTTGGAAGAGACGTGGAGGTCACAGTAGCTTATCAAGTCTGATTTAATGCCCCTTGGAAGAGCTGTGGAGGTCGCAGTGGATTAAAAAGACAATATCAATGCCCATTAGAAGAGTGGTGGAGGTCGCAGTGGTATAAAAAGACAATATCAATTCCCCTTGGAAGAGATGTGGAGGTCGCAGTGGAATAAAAAGACAATATTAATGCCCCTTGGAAGAGTGGTGGAGGTTACAGTTGAATAAAAAGACAATATCAATGACCCTTAGAAGAGTGGTGGAGGTCGCAGTGGAATAAAAAGACAATATTAATGCCCCTGTGAATGGTGGTGGAGGCTACAGTGGAATAAAAAGACAATATCAATGCCCCTTGGAAGAGCTGTGGAGTTCACAGTGCTTTAACCAGAAGGTTTTAATGCCCTTTGGAAGAGACGTGGAGGTCACAGTAGCTAAACAAGACGGTTTTAATGCTTCTTGGAAGAGTGATGGAGGTCGCAGTGGATTAAAAAGACAAAATCAATGCCCCTTTGTAGAGTGGTGGAGGTTACAGTGGAATTTAAAGACAATATCAATGCCCCGTGGAAGAGTTGTGGAGGTCACTGTAGCTTAACAAGACAGTTTTAATGCCCCTTGTAAGAGTGGTGGAGGTCGCAGTAAAATAAAAAAACAATATCAATGCCCCTTGAAAGAGTGGTGGAGGTTACAGTGGAATAAAGAGACAATATCAATGCCCCTTGGAAGAGCTGTGGAGTTCACAATGGTGTATCCAGAAGGTTTTAAGGCACCGTGGAATAGAGGTGGAGGTCACAGTAGCTAAACAAGACGGTTTTAAAGCTTCTTGGAAGAGAGATGGAGGTTGCAGTGGATTAAAAAGACAAAATCAATGCCCCTTGGAAGAGTGGTGGAGGTTACAGTGGAATAAAAAGACAATATCAATGTCCCTTGGAAAAGTCGTGGAGGTAGCAGTGGATTAAAAAGACAATGTCAATGAACCTTTGAAGAGTGGAGGAGGTCGCAGTTGAATGAAAAGACAATATCAATGCTCTGTGGAAGGGACGTGGAGGTCACAGTAGCATTATAAGACAGTTTTAATGCCCCTTGGAAGAGAGGTGGAGGTCGCAGTTGATTAAAAAGACAATATCAATGCCACTTGGAAGAGTGGTGGAGGTCTTAGTGGAATAAAAAGACAATATCAATGCCGCTTGGAAGAGTGGTGGATGCTACAGTCGAATAAAAAGACAATATCAATGCCTCTTGTAAGAGCTGTGGAGTTCAGAGTGTTTAACCAGGCGGTTTTAGTGCCCCTTGGAAGAGACGTGGAGGTCACAGAAGATTATCAAGACTGTTCTAAAGCCCCTTGGAGGAGAGGAAGAGGTCGCAGTGGATTAAAAAGACAATATCAATGCCCCTTGGAAGAATGGTGGAGGTTACAGTTGAATAAAAAGACTATCAATGCCCCTTGGAAGAGTGGTGGAGGTTACAGTGGAATAAAAAGACAATATCAATGTCCCTTGGAAGAATGGTGGAGGTTACAGTGGAATAAAAAGACAATATCAATGCCCCTTGGAAGAGTGGTGGAGGTTCCAATTAAATAAAAAGACAATATCAATGCCCCTTGGAAGAGTAGTGGAGGTCGCAGTAAATTAAAAATACAATATCTATGCCCCTTGGAAGAGTGGTGGAGGTTAGAGTGGAATAAAAAGACAATATCAATGCCCCTTGGAAGAGCTGTGGAGTTCACAGTGGTTTAACCAGAAAGTTTTAATGCACCGTGGAATAGACGTGGAGGTCACAGTAGCTTAACAAGACGGTTTCAATGCTTCTTGGAAGAGTGATGGAGGTCACTGTGGATTTAAAAGACAATATCAATGCCCCTTTCAAGAGTGGTGGAGGTTAGAGAGGAATAAAAAGACAATACCAATGCACCTTGGAAGAGCTGTGGAGTTCAGAGTGGTATACCCAAATGGTTTTAATGCCCATTGGAAGTGCCGTGGAGGTCACAGTAGCTTAAAAAGACATTTTTAATGCCCCTTGGAAAAGTGGTGGAGGTCGCAGTGGATTAAAAAGACAATATCAATGCCCCTTTCAAGAGTGGTGGAGGTGGTAGTGGAATAAAAAGACAATATCAATGCCCCTTGGAAGAATGATGGAGGTCGCAGTGGAATAAAAGGACAATGTCAATGACCCTTGGAAGAGTAGTGGTGGTTAGAGTGGAATAAAAAGACAATACCAATGCCCCTTGGAAGAGCTGTGGAGTTCAGCATGGTTTAACCAGATGGTTTTATTGCCCTTTGGAAGAGACTTGGAGGTCACAGTAGATTAACAAGACGGTTTTAATGCCCCTTGGAAAAGTGGTGGAGGTCACAGTGGATAAAAAAGACAATATCAATGCCCCGTTGAAGACACGTGGAGGTCACAGTAGCTTAACAAGACAGCTTTAATGCCTCTTGGAAGAGTGGTGGAGGTCGCAGTGGAATAAAAGACAATATCAATGCCCCTTGAAAGCGTGTTGGAGGTTACAGTGAAATAAAAAGACAATATCAATGCCTCTTGAAAGAGCTATGGAGTTCAGAGTGGTTTAACCAGATGGTTTTAATGCCCCGTGGAAGAGTGGTGGAGGTCGCAGTGCATTAAAAAGACATTATCAATACCCCTTGGAAGAATGGTGGACGTTACAGTGGAATAAAAAGACAATATCAATGCCCTTTGGAAGATCTGTGGAGTTCAGAGTGTTTTAACCAGACGTTTTTAATGCCCCTTGGAAAAGTGGTGGAGGTCACAGTGGATTAAAAAGACAATATCAATGCCCCGTGGAAGACACGTGGAGGTCACAGTAGCTGAACAAGACAGTTTTAATGCCTCTTGGAAGAGTGGTGGAGGTTACAGTGAAATAAAAAGACAATATAAATGCCTCTTGAAAGAGCTATGGAGTTCAGAGTGGTTTAACCAGATGGTTTTAATGCACCTTGGAAGAGTGGTGGAGGTCGCAGTGCATTAAAAAGACATTATCAATACCCCTTGGAAGAATGGTGGACGTTACAGTGGATTAAAAAGACTATATCAATGCCCCTTAGAAGAGATGTGGAAGTCGCGGTGGAATAAAAAGACAATATCAATACCCCTTGGAAGAGTGGTGGGGGATACAGTGGAATAAAAAGACAATATCAATGCCCCGTGGAATAGACATGGACGTTACATTATCTAAACAAGATGTTTTTAATACACCTTGGGAGAGTGGTGGAAGTCGTATTGGAATAAAAAGACAATATCAATGCCCCTTTAAAGAGTGCTCTAGGTTACAGTGGAATAAAAAGACATTATCAATGCCTCTTGTAAGAGTTGTGGAGTTCAGAGTGGTTGAAATTGACGGTTTTAATGCCCCGTGGAATTGACGTGTAGGTCACAGTAGCATAACAATACGGTTTTAATGCCCCTTTGAAGAGTGGTGGAGGTCGCAGTGGATTAAAAAGACAATATCATTGCCACTTGGAAGAGTGGTGAAGGTCCCAGCGGAATAAAAAGACAATATCAATGCCCCTTGGAAGAGTGGTGGAGGTTACAGTGGAATAAAAAGACAATATCAATGCCCCGTGAAAGAGACGTGGAGGTCACAGTAGCTTAACAAGACGGTTTTAATGCCCCTTGGAAGAGAGGTTGAAGTTGCAGTGGAATAAAAAGACAATATCAATGACCTTGGAAGAGAGTTGGAGGTTACATTGGAATAAAAAGACAATATCAATGCCCCTTGCAAGAGCTGTGGAGTTCAGAGTGGTTTAAATTGACGGTTTTAATGCCCTGTGGAATTGACGTGGAGGTCAAAGTAGCTTAACAACACGGTTTTAATGGCACTTGGAAGAGTGGTGGAGGTCGCAGTTGATTAAAAAGACAATATAAATGCCCCGTAGAAGAGTGGTGGAGGTCGCAGGGGAATAAAAAGACAATATCAATGCCCCTTGGAAGAGCAGTGGAGGTCACTGTAGCTTAACAAGATGGTCTTAATGCCGCTTGGAAGAGTGGTGGAGGTCGCAGTGGAATAAAAAGACAATGTCAATGCCCCATGGAAGAGTGGTGGAGGTTAGAGTGGAATAAAAAGACAATACCAATGCTCCTTGGAAGAGCTGTAGAGTTCAGAGTGGTTTAACCACATGGTTTTAATGCCCCTTGGAAGAGAAGTCGACATCACAGTAGCATAACAAGACGGTTTTAATGCCACTTGGAAGAGTGGTGGAGTTGGCAGTGGATTAAAAAGACAATATCAATGACCCTTGGAAGAGTGGTGGAGGTTGCAGTGGAATAAAAAGACAATATCAATGCCCCGTAGAAGGGATGTGGAGGTCACAGTAGCTTAACAAGATGGTTTTAATTCCCCTTGGAAGAGTGGTGAAGGTCGCAGTGGAATAAAAAGACAAAATCAATGCCCCTTGGAAGAGTGGTGGAGGTTACAGTGGAATAAATAGACAATATCAATGCCCCTTGGAAGAGCTGTGGAGTTCAGAGTGGTTATACCAGACGGTTTCAATGCCCCTTGGAAGAGACGTGGAGGTCACAGTAGCTTAACAAGGCTGTTTTAATGCCCCTTGGAAGAGTGGTGGAGGTCGCAGTGGATTAAAAAGACAATATCAATGCCCCTTAGAAGAGAGGTGGAAGTCGCAGTGGAATAAAGAGACAATGTCAATGCCACTTGGAAGAGTGCTGGAGGTTACAGTGGAATAAAAAGACAATATCATTGCCCCGTGGAATAGACATGGACATGACAGTAGCTTAACAAGACGACTTTAATGCCCCTTGGAAGAGTGGTGGAGGTTGCAGTGGATTAAAAAGACAATATCAATGCCCTTTGGTAGAGTTGTGGAGGTCACTGTAGCTTAACAAGATGGTTTTAATGCCCCTTGGAAGAGTGGAGGAGTTCAGAGTGGTTTAAATTGACAGTTTTAATGCCCCTTGGAAGAGACGTGGAGGTGACAGTGGATTAAAAAGACAGTTTTAATTCCCCTTGGAAGAGTGGTGGAGGTCGCAGTGGATTAAAAAGACAAAATCAATGCCCCTTGGAAGAGTGGTGGAGGTCGCAGTGGAATAAAAAGACAATATCAATGCCCCGTGGAAGGGACGTGGAGGTCACAGTAGCTTCACAAGACGGTTTTAATGCCCCTTGGAAGAGTGGTGGAGGTCGCAGTGAAATAAAAAGACAATATCAATGCCGCTAGGAAGAGTGGTGGATGTTACAGTCGAATAAAAAGACAATATCAATGTCTCTAGTAAGAGCTATGGAGTTCAGAGTGTTTAACCAGACGGTTTTAATGCCCCTTGGAAGAGACGAGGAGGTCACAGTAGCTTAACAAGACTGTTTTAATGCCCCTTAGAAGAGTGGTGGAGATCGTTGTGGATTTAAAAGACAAAATCTATGCACCTTAGAAGAACGGTGGAGGTTGCAGTGGAATAAAAAGACAATATCAATGCCCCTTGGAAGATTGGTGGAGGTTACAATGGAATAAAAAGACAATATCAATGCCCCTTGGAAGATTGGTGGAGGTTACAGTGGAATAAAAAGACAATATCAATGCCCCTTGGAAGAGTGGTGGAGGTTACAGTGGAATAAAAAGACAACATCATTGCCCCTTGGAAGAGTGGTGGAGGTTACAGTGGAATAAAAAGACAATATCAATGCCCTGTGTAGGAAACTTGGAGGTCACAGTAGCTTAACAAGACGGTTTTAATGCCCCTTGGAAGAGTCGTGGACGTCGCAGAGGAATAAAAAGACAATATCAATGCACTTGGAAGAGTGCAGAAGGTTACAATGGAATAAAAAGACATTGTCAATGCCCCTTGGAAGAGCTGTGGAGATCAGAGCGGTTTAACCAGACGGTTTTAATGCCCCTTGGAAGAGATTGGAGGTCACAGAAACTTAACAAGATGGTTTTAATGCCCCTTGGAAGAATGTTGTAGGTCGCTTTGGAATAAAAAGACAATATCAATGCCCCGTGGAAGGGACGTGGAGGTCACAGTCGCATAACAAGACTGTTTTAATGCCCATTGGAAGACTGGTGGAGGTAGCAGTGGAAAACAGAGACAATATCAATGCCCCTTGGAAGAGTGGTGGAGGTTACAATCGAATAAAAAGACAATATCAATGCCTCTTGGAAGAGCTGTGGAGTACAGAGTGGTTTAACCAGACTGTTTAATGCCCCTTGGAAGAGACGTGGAGGTCACAGTAGCTTATCAAGACTGATTTAATGCCCCTTGGAAGAGCGGTGGAGGTCGCAGTGGATTAAAAAGACAATATCAATGCCCATTAGAAGAGTGGTGGAGGTCGCAGTGGAATAAAAAGACAATATCAATTCCCCTTGGAAGAGATGTGGAGGTCGCAGTGGAATAAAAAGACAATATCAATGCCCCTTGGAAGAGTGGTGGAGGTTACAGTTGAATAAAAAGACAATATCAATGACCCTTAGAAGAGTGGTGGAGGTCGCAGTGGAATAAAAAGACAATATCAATGCCCCTGTGAATGTTGGTGGAGGCTACAGTGGAATAAAAAGACAATATCAATGCCCCTTGGAAGAGCTGTGGAGTTCACAGTCCTTTAACCAGAAGGTTTTAATGCCCCTTGGAAGAGACGTGGAGGTCACAGTAGCTAAACAAGACGGTTTTAATGCTTCTTGGAAGAGTGATGGAGGTCGCAGTGGATTAAAAAGACAATATCAATGCCCATTAGAAGAGTGGTGGAGGTCGCAGTGGAATAAAAAGACAATATCAATTCTCCTTGGAAGAGATGTGGAGGTCGCAGTGGAATAAAACGACAATATCAATGCCCCTTGGAAAAGTGGTGTAGGTTACAGTTGAATAAAAAGACAATATCAATGACCCTTGGAAGAGTGGTGGAGGTCGCAGTGGAATAAAAAGACAATATTAATGGCCCTGGGAATGGTGGTGGAGGCTACAGTGGAATAAAATGACAATATCAATGCCCCTTGGAAGAGCTGTGGAGTTCACAGTGCTTTAACCAGAAGGTTTTAAGGCACCGTGGAATAGACGTGGAGGTCACAGTAGCTAAACAAGACGGTTTTAATGCTTCTTGGAAGAGTGATGGAGGTCACAGTGGATTAAAAAGACAAAATCAATGCATCTTGGAAGAGTGGTGGAGGTTACAGTGGAAAAAAAAGACAATATCAATGCCCCGTGGAAGGAACGTGGAGGTCACAGTAGCTTCACAAGACGGTTTTAATGCCCCTTGGAAGAGTGGAGGAGGTCGCAGTGAAATAAAAAGACAATACCAATGCCGCTAGGAAGCGTGGTGGATGTTATAGTCGAATAAAAAGACAATATCAATGTCTCTTGTAAGAGCTATGGAGTTCAGAGTGTTTAACCAGATGGTTTTAATGCCCCTTGGAAGAGACGAGGAGGTCACAGTAGCTTAACAAGACTGTTTTAATGCCCTTTGGAAGAGTGGTGGAGATCGTTGTGGATTTAAAAGACAAAATCTATGCACCTTAGAAGAATGGTGGAGGTTGCAGTGGAATAAAAAGACAATATCAATGCCCCTTGGAAGATTGGTTGAGGTTACAGTGGAATAAAAAGACAATATCAATGCCCCTTGGAAGATTGGTGGAGGTTACAGTGGAATAAAAAGACAATATCAATGCCCCTTGGAAGAGTGGTGGAGGTTACAGTGGAATAAAAAGACAATATCAATGCCCCTTGGAAGAGTGGTGGAGGTTACAGTGGAATAAAAAGACAATATCAATGCCCTGTGTAAGAAACTTGGAGGTCACAGTAGCTTAACAAGACGGTTTTAATGCCACTTGGAAGAGTCGTGGACGTCGCAGAGGAATAAAAAGACAATATCAATGCAC
Organism: Phyllobates terribilis; assembly: GCF_046119375.1. Taxonomy (NCBI): domain Eukaryota; kingdom Metazoa; phylum Chordata; class Amphibia; order Anura; family Dendrobatidae; genus Phyllobates; species Phyllobates terribilis. Next base: position 3,791,220 of record NW_027362788.1, on the reverse strand, counting down.
TTGGAAGAGTGCAGAAGGTTACAATGAAATAACAAGACATTGTCAATGCCCCTTGGAAGAGCTGTGGAGATCAGAGCGGTTTAACCAGACGGTTTTAATGCCCCTTGGAAGAGACTTGGAGGTCACAGAAGCTTAACAAGACGGTTTTAATGCCCCTTGGAAGAATGTTGTAGGTCGCAATGGAATAAAAAGACAATATCAATGCCCCGTGGAAGGGACGTGGAGGTCACAGTCGCATAACAAGACTGTTTTAATGCCCATTGGAAGACTGGTGGAGGTAGCAGTGGAAAACAGAGACAATATCAATGCCCCTTGGAAGAGTAGTGGAGGTTACAATCGAATAAAAAGACAAAATCAATGTCTCTTGGAAGAGCTGTGGAGTACAGAGTGGTTTAACCAGACTGTTTAATGCCCCTTGGAAGAGACGTGAAGGTCACAGTAGATTATCAAGACTGATTTAATGCCCCTTGGAAGAGCTGTGGAGGTCGCAGTGGATTAAAAAGACAATATCAATGCCCATTAGAAGAGTGGTGGAGGTCGCAGTGGAATAAAAAAACAATATCAATTCCCCTTGGAAGAGATGTGGAGGTCGCAGTGGAATAAAAAGACAATATCAATGCCCCTTCGAAGAGTGGTGGAGGTTACAGTTGAATAAAAAGACAATATCAATGACCCTTGGAAGAGTGGTGGAGGTCGCAGTGGAATAAAAAGACAATATTAATGCCCCTGGGAATGGTGGTGGAGGCTACAGTGGAATAAAAAGACAATATCAATGCCCCTTGGAAGAGCTGTGGAGTTCACAGTGCTTTAACCAGAAGGTTTTAAGGCACCGTGGAATAGACGTGGAGGTCACAGTAGCTAAACAAGACGGTTTTAATGCTTCTTGGAAGAGTGATGGAGGTCACAGTGGATTAAAAAGACAAAATCAATGCCTCTTGGAAGAGCTGTGGAGTTCAGAGTGGTTTATATTGACGGTTTTAATGCCCCTTGGAAGAGACGTGGAGGTCACAGTAGCTTATCAGAACTGTTTTAATGCCCCTTGGAAGAGTGGTGGAGGTCGCAGTGTATTAAAAAGACAATATCAATGCCCCTTAGAAGAGTGGTGGAGGTCACAGTGTAATAAAAAGACAATATCAATACCACTTGGAAGAGATGTGGAGGTCACAGTAGCTTAACAAGACTGATTTAATGCCTCTTGGAAGAGTGGTGGAGGTCGCAGTGGATTAAAAAGACAATATCAATGCCCCTTAGAAGAGAGGTAGAAGTCGCAGTTGAATATAAAGACAATATCAATACCCCTTGGAAGAGTGGTGGAGGATACTGTGGAATAAAAAGACATTATCAATGCCCCGTGGAATAGACATGGACGTTACAGTATCTAAACAAGAAGTTTTTAATGCACCTTGGGAGAGGGGTGGAAGTTGCAGTGGAATAAAAAGACAATATCAATGCCCCTTGGAAGAGAGTTGGAGGTTACAATCGAATAAAAAGACAATATCAATGCCTCTTGGAAGAGCTGTGGAGTACAGAGTGGTTTACCAGACTGTTTAATGCCCCTTGGAAGAGACGTGGAGGTCACAGTAGCTTATCAAGACTGATTTAATGCCCCTTGGAAGAGCGGTGGAGGTCGCAGTGGATTAAAAAGACAATATCAATGCCCATTAGAAGAGTGGTGGAGGTCGCAGTGGAATAAAAAGACAATATCAATTCCCCTTGGAAGAGATGTGGAGGTCGCAGTGGAATAAAAAGACAATATCAATGCCCCTTGGAAGAGTGGTGGAGGTTACAGTTGAATAAAAAGACAATATCAATGACCCTTAGAAGAGTGGTGGAGATCGCAGTGGAATAAAAAGACAATATTAATGCCCCTGTGAATGGTGGTGGAGGCTACAGTGGAATAAAAAGACAATATCAATGCCCCTTGGAAGAGCTGTGGAGTTCACAGTGCTTTAACCAGAAGGTTTTAATGCCCCTTGGAAGAGACGTGGAGGTCACAGTAGCTAAACAAGACGGTTTTAATGCTTCTTGGAAGAGTGATGGAGGTCGCAGTGGATTAAAAAGACAATATCAATGCCCATTAGAAGAGTGGTGGAGGTCGCAGTGGAATAAAAAGACAATATCAATTCCCCTTGGAAGAGATGTGGAGGTCGCAGTGGAATAAAACGACAATATCAATGCCCCTTGGAAAAGTGGTGTAGGTTACAGTTGAATAAAAAGACAATATCAATGACCCTTGGAAGAGTGGTGGAGGTCGCAGTGGAATAAAAAGACAATATTAATGCCCCTGGGAATGGTGGTGGAGGCTACAGTGGAATAAAATGACAATATCAATGCCCCTTGGAAGAGCTGTGGAGTTCACAGTGCTTTAACCAGAAGGTTTTAAGGCACCGTGGAATAGACGTGGAGGTCACAGTAGCTAAACAAGACGGTTTTAATGCTTCTTGGAAGAGTGATGGAGGTCACAGTGGATTAAAAAGACAAAATCAATGCATCTTGGAAGAGTGGTGGAGGTTACAGTGGAAAAAAAAGACAATATCAATGCCCCGTGGAAGGAACGTGGAGGTCACAATAGCTTCACAAGACGGTTTTAATGCCCCTTGGAAGAGTGGAGGAGGTCGCAGTGAAATAAAAAGACAATACCAATGCCGCTAGGAAGAGTGGTGGATGTTACAGTCGAATAAAAAGACAATATCAATGTCTCTTGTAAGAGCTATGGAGTTCAGAGTGTTTAACCAGATGGTTTTAATGCCCCTTGGAAGTGACGAGGAGGTCACAGTAGCTTAACAAGACGGTTTTAATGCCCCTTGGAAGAGTGGTGGAGGTTACAGTCGAATAAAAAGACAATATCAATGCCTCTTGGAAGAGCTGTGGAGTTCAGAGTGGTTTAACCAGACGGTTTTAATGCCCCTTGGAAGAGACGTGGAGGTCACAGTAGCTTATCAAAACTGTTTTAATGCCCCTTGGAAGAGTGGTGGAGGTCGCAGTGTATTAAAAAGACAATATCAATGCCCCTTAGAAGAGTGGTGGAGGTCACAGTGTAATAAAAAGACAATATCAATACCACTTGGAAGAGATGTGGAGGTCACAGTAGCTTAACAAGACTGATTTAATGCCTCTTGGAAGAGTGGTGGAGGTCGCAGTGGATTAAAAAGACAATATCAATGCCCCTTAGAAGAGAGGTAGAAGTCGCAGTTGAATATAAAGACAATATCAATACCCCTTGGAAGAGTGGTGGAGGATACTGTGGAATAAAAAGACATTATCAATGCCCCGTGGAATAGACATGGACGTTACAGTATCTAAACAAGAAGTTTTTAATGCACCTTGGGAGAGTGGTGGAAGTTGCAGTGGAATAAAAAGACAATATCAATGCCCCTTGGAAGAGAGGTGGAGGTTACAATCGAATAAAAAGACAATATCAATGCCTCTTGGAAGAGCTGTGGAGTACAGAGTGGTTTACCAGACTGTTTAATGCCCCTTGGAAGAGACGTGGAGGTCACAGTAGCTTATCAAGACTGATTTAATGCCCCTTGGAAGAGTGGTGGAGGTCGCAGTGGATTAAAAAGACAATATCATTGCCCATTAGAAGAGTGGTGGAGGTCGCAGTGGAATAAAAAGACAATATCAATTCCCCTTGGAAGAGATGTGGAGGTCGCAGTGGAATAAAAAGACAATATCAATGCCCCTTGGAAGAGTGGTGGAGGTTACAGTTGAATAAAAAGACAATATCAATGACCCTTAGAAGAGTGGTGGAGATCGCAGTGGAATAAAAAGACAATATTAATGCCCCTGTGAATGGTGGTGGAGGCTACAGTGGAATAAAAAGACAATATCAATGCCCCTTGGAAGAGCTGTGGAGTTCACAGTGCTTTAACCAGAAGGTTTTAATGCCCCTTGGAAGAGACGTGGAGGTCACAGTAGCTAAACAAGACGGTTTTAATGCTTCTTGGAAGAGTGATGGAGGTCGCAGTGGATTAAAAAGACAATATCAATGCCCATTAGAAGAGTGGTGGAGGTCGCAGTGGAATAAAAAGACAATATCAATTCCCCTTGGAAGAGATGTGGAGGTCGCAGTGGAATAAAACGACAATATCAATGCCCCTTGGAAAAGTGGTGTAGGTTACAGTTGAATAAAAAGACAATATCAATGACCCTTGGAAGAGTGGTGGAGGTCGCAGTGGAATAAAAAGACAATATTAATGCCCCTGGGAATGGTGGTGGAGGCTACAGTGGAATAAAATGACAATATCAATGCCCCTTGGAAGAGCTGTGGAGTTCACAGTGCTTTAACCAGAAGGTTTTAAGGCACCGTGGAATAGACGTGGAGGTCACAGTAGCTAAACAAGACGGTTTTAATGCTTCTTGGAAGAGTGATGGAGGTCACAGTGGATTAAAAAGACAAAATCAATGCTTCTTGGAAGAGTGGTGGAGGTTACAGTGGAAAAAAAAGACAATATCAATGCCCCGTGGAAGGAACGTGGAGGTCACAATAGCTTCACAAGACGGTTTTAATGCCCCTTGGAAGAGTGGAGGAGGTCGCAGTGAAATAAAAAGACAATACCAATGCCGCTAGGAAGCGTGGTGGATGTTACAGTCGAATAAAAAGACAATATCAATGTCTCTTGTAAGAGGTATGGAGTTCAGAGTGTTTAACCAGATGGTTTTAATGCCCCTTGGAAGAGACGAGGAGGTCACAGTAGCTTAACAAGACGGTTTTAATGCCCCTTGGAAGAGTGGTGGAGGTTACAGTCGAATAAAAAGACAATATCAATGCCTCTTGGAAGAGCTGTGGAGTTCAGAGTGGTTTAACCAGACGGTTTTAATGCCCCTTGGAAGAGACGTGGAGGTCACAGTAGCTTATCAAAACTGTTTTAATGCCCCTTGGAAGAGTGGTGGAGGTCGCAGTGTATTAAAAAGACAATATCAATGCCCCTTAGAAGAGTGGTGGAGGTCACAGTGTAATAAAAAGACAATATCAATACCACTTGGAAGAGATGTGGAGGTCACAGTAGCTTAACAAGACTGATTTAATGCCTCTTGGAAGAGTGGTGGAGGTCGCAGTGGATTAAAAAGACAATATCAATGCCCCTTAGAAGAGAGGTAGAAGTCGCAGTTAAATATAAAGACAATATCAATACCCCTTGGAAGAGTGGTGGAGGATACTGTGGAATAAAAAGACATTATCAATGCCCCGTGGAATAGACATGGACATTACAGTATCTAAACAAGATGTTTTTAATGCACTTTGGGAGAGTGGTGGAAGTTGCAGTGGAATAAAAAGACAATATCAATGCCCTTGGAAGAGTGCTGGAGGTTACATTGGAATAAAAAGACAATATCAATGCCCCTTGCAAGAGCTGTGGAGTTCAGAGTGGTTTAAATTGACGTTTTTAATGCCCCGTGGAATTGACGTGGAGGTCAAAGTAGCTTAACAACTCGGTTTTAATGGCCCTTGGAAGAGTGGTGGAGGTCGCAGTGGAATAAAAAGACAATGTCAATGCCCCTTGAAAGAGTGGTGGAGGTTAGAGTGGAATGAAAAGACAATACCAATGCTCCTTGGAAGAGTTCAGAGTGGTTTAACCAGATGGTTTTAAAGCCCCTTGGAAGAGAGGTTGACGTCACAGTAGCATAACAAGACGGTTTTAATGCCCCTTGGAAGAGTGGTGGAGGTCGCAGTTTAATATAAAGACTAAATCAATGCCCCTTGGAAGAGAGGTGGAGGTTACAGTGGAATAAAAAGACAATATCAATGCCCCCTGGAAGAGCTGTGGAGGTCACAGTAGCTTAACAAGGCTGTTTTAATGCCCCTTGGAAGAGTGGTGGAGGTCGCAGTGGATTAAAAAGACAACATCAATGCCCCTTAGAAGAGAGGTGGAAGTCGCAGTGGAATAAAAAGACAATGTCAATGCCACTTGGAAGAGTGCTGGAGGTAACAGTGGAATAAAAAGACAATATCAAAGCCCCATGGAAGAGTTGTGGAGGTCACTGTAGCTTATCAAGATGGTCTGAATGCCCCTTGGAAGAGTGGTGGAGTTCAGAGTGGTTTAAAATGACGGTTTTAATGCCCTTTGGAAGAGACGTGGAGGTCACAGTGGATTAAAAAGACAATATCAATGCCCCTTGGAAGAGTGGAGGAGGTCGCAGTGGATTAAAAAGACAATATCAATGCCCCTTGGAAGAGAGGTGGAGGCCACAGTGGAATAAAAAGACAATATCAATGCCCCGTGGAAGGGACGTGGAGGTCACAGTAGCTTCACAAGACGGTTTTAATGCCCATTGGAAGAGAGGTGGAGGTCGCAGTTGATTAAAAAGACAATATCAATGCCCCTTGGAAGAGTGTTGGAGGTCGCAGTGAAATAAAAAGACAATATCAATGCCGCTTGGAAGAGTGGTGGATGTTACAGTCGAATAAAATGACAATATCAATGTCTCTTGTAAGAGCTATGGAGTTCAGAGTGTTTAACCAGACGGTTTTAATGCCCCTTGGAAGAGACGAGGAGGTCACAGTAGCTTAACAAGACTGTTTCAATGCCCCTTGGAAGAGTGGTGGAGATCGTTGTGGACTTAAAAGACAAAATCAATGCCCCTTAGAAGAGTGGTGGAGGTTGCAGAGGAATATAAAGACAATATCAATGCCCGTTGGAAGATTGGTGGAGGTTACAGTGGAATAAAAAGACAATATCAATGCCCCTTGGAAGATTGGTGAAGGTTATAGTGGAATAAAAAGACAATATCATTGCCCCTTGGAAGAGTGGTGGAGGTTACAGTGGAATAAAAAGACAATATCAATGCCCCTTGGAAGAGTGGTGGAGGTTACAGTGGAATAAAAAGACAAGATCAAGGCCCTGTGTAAGAAACTTGGAGGTCACGGTTTTAATGCCGCTTGGATGAATCGTGGACGTCGCAGAGGAATAAAAAGACAATATCAATGCACTTGGAAGAGTGCAGAAGGTTACAATGGAATAAAAAGACATTGTCAATGCCCCTTGGAAGAGCTGTGGAGCTCAGAGTGGTTTAACCAGACGGTTTTAATGCCCCTTGGAAGAGACTTGGAGGTCACAGAAACTTAACAAGATGGTTTTAATGCCCCTTGGAAGAGTGTTGGAGGTCACAATGGAATAAAAAGACAATATCAATGCCCCGTGGAAGGGACGTGGAGGTGACAGTCGCATAACAAGACAGTTTTAATGTCCATTGGAAGAGTAGTGGAGGTAGCAGTGGAAAACAGAGACAATATCAATGCCCCTTGGAAGAGTGGTGGAGGTTACAGTCGAATGAAAAGACAATATCAATGCCTCTTAGAACAGCTGTGGCGCACAGAGTGGTTTAACCAGACGGTTTAATGCCCCTTGGAAGAGACGTGGAGGTCACATTAGCTTATCAAGACTGATTTAATGCCCCTTGGAAGAGCGGTGGAGGTCGCAGTGGAATAAAAAGACAAAATCAATGCCCTTGCAAGAGTGGTGGAGGTTACAGTGGAATAAAAAGACAATATCAATGCCCTATGGAAGAGTTGTGGAGGTCACTGTAGCTTAAAAAGATGGTCTTAATGCCCCTTGGAAGAGTGGTGGAGTTCAGAGTGGTTTAAATTGACGGTTTTAATGCCCCTTGGAAGAGACGTGGAGGTCACAGTGGATTAAAAAGACAATATCAATGCCCCTTGGAAGTGTGGTGGAGGTCGCAGTGGATTAAAAAGACAATATCAATGCCCCTTGGAAGAGTGGAGGAGATCGCAGTGGAATAAAAAGACAATATCAATGCCCCGTGGAAGGGACGTGGAGGTCACAGTCGCATAACAAGACAGTTTTAATGCCCATTGGAAGAGTAGTGGAGGTAGCAGTGGAAAACAGAGACAATATCAATGCCCCTTGGAAGAGTGGTGGAGGTTACAGTCGAATAAAAAGACAATATCAATGCCTCTTAGAAGAGCTGTGGCGTAAAGAGTGGTTTAACCAGACGGTTTAATGCCCCTTGGAAGAGACGTGGAGGTCACAGTAGCTTATCAAGACTGATTTAATGCCCCTTGGAAGAGCGGTGGAGGTCGCAGTGGAATAAAAAGACAAAATCAAGGCCCCTTGGAAGAGTGGTGGAGGTTACAGTGGAATAAAAAGACAATATCAATGCCCAACGGAAGAGTTGTGGAGGTCACTGTAGCTTAACAAGATGGTCTTAATGCCCCTTGGAAGAGTGGTGGAGTTCAGAGTGGTTTAAATTGACGGTTTTAATGCCCTTTGGAAGAGACATGGAGGTCACAGTGGATTAAAAAGACAATATCAATGCCCCTTGGAAGACTGGTGGAGGTCGCAGTGGATTAAAAAGACAATATCAATGCCCTTGGAAGAGTGGAGGAGGTCGCAGTGGAATAAAAAGACAATATCAATGCCCCGTGGAAGGGACGTGGAGGTCACAGTAGCTTCACAAGACAGATTTAATGCCCATTGGAAGAGAGGTGGAGGTCGCAGTTGATTAAAAAGACAATATCAATGCCCCTTGGAAGAGTGGTGGAGGTCGCAGTGAAATAAAAAGACAATATCAATGCCGCTTGGAAGAGTGGTGGATGTTACAGTCGAATAAAAAGACAATATCAATGTCTCTTGTAAGAGCTATGGAGTTCAGAGTGTTTAACCAGACGGTTTAATGCCTCTTGGAAGAGACGAGGAGGTCACAGTAGCTTAACAAGTCTGTTTTAATGCCCCTTGGAAGAGTCGTGGAGATCGTTTTGAAATAAAAAGACAATATCAATGCCCCTTGGAAGATTGGTGGAGGTTACAGTGGAATAAAAACACAATATCAATGCCCCTTGGAAGATTGGTGGAGGTTACAGTGGAATAAAAAGACAATATCAATGCCCCTTGGAAGAGTGTTGGAGGTTACAGTGGAATAAAAAGACAATATCAATGCCCTGTGTAAGAAACTTGGAGGTCACATTAGCTTAACAATACGGTTTTAATGCCCCTTGGAAGAGTGGTGGACGTCGCAGAGGAATAAAAAGACAATATCAATGCACGTGAAAGAGTGCAGAAGGTTACACTGGAATAAAAAGACATTAACAATGCCCCTTGGAAGAGCTGTGGAGCTCAGAGCGGTTTAACCAGATGGTTTTAATGCCCCTTGGAAGAGACTTGGAGGTCACAGAAGCTTAACAAGACGGTTTTAATGCCCCTTGGAAGAGTGTTGGAGATCGCAATGGAATAAAAAGACAATATCAATGCCCCGTAGAAGGGACGTGGAGGTCAAAGTCGCATAACAAGACGGTTTTAATGCCCATTGGAAGGGTGGTGGAGGTAGCAGTGGAAAATAGAGACAATATCAATGCCCCTTGGAAGAGTGGTGGAGAGTACAGTGGAAAAAAAAGACAATATCAATGTCACTTGGAAGAATGGTGGAGGTTACAGTGGAATAAAAATACAATATCAATGCTCCTTGGAAGAGTAGTGGAGGTTCCAATTAAATAAAAAGACAATATCAATGACCCTTGGAAGAGACGTGGAGGTCACAGTGGAATAAAAAGACAATATTAATGCACCTTGGAAGAGTGGTGGAGGTCGCAGTAAAATAAAAAGACAATATCAATGCCCCTTGGAAGAGTGGTGGAGGTTAAAATGGAATAAAAAGACAATATCAATGCCCTGTGTAAGAAACTTGGAGGTCACAGTAGCTTAACAAGACGGTTTTAATGCCCCATGGAAGAGTGGTGGACGTCGCAGTGGAATAAAAAGACAATATCAATGCACTTGGAAGAGTGCAGAAGGTTACATAGGAATGAAAAGACAATGTCAATGCCCCTTGGAAGAGCTGTGGAGCTCAGAGCGGTTTAACCAGACGGTTTTAATGCCCCTTGGAAGAGACTTGGAGGTCACTGTAGCTTAACAAGACGATTCTAATGCCCCTTTGAAGAGTGGTGGGGGTCACAGTGAATAAAAATACAATATCAATGCCCCTTGAAAGAGTGGTGGAAGTTACAGTGAAATAAAAAGACAATATCAATGCCCCTTGGAAGAGCTGTGGAGTACAGAGTGGTTTAACCAAACGGTTTTAGTGCCCCTTGGAAGAGACGTGGAGGTCACAGTAGCTTAACAAGACGGTTTTAATGCCCCTTGGAAGATTGGTGGAGGTTACAGTGGATTAAAAAGACAATATCAATGCCCCTTGGAAGATTGGTGGAGGTTACAGTGGAATAAAAAGACAATATCAATGCCCCTTGGAAGAGTGGTGGAGGTTACAGTGGAATAAAAAGACAATATCAATGCCCCTTGGAAGAGTGGTGGAGGTTACAGTGGAATAAAAAGACAATATCAATGCCCTGTGTAAGAGACTTTAAGGTCACAGTAGCTTAACAAGACGGTTTTAATTCCCCTTGGAAGAGTCGTGGACGTCGCAGAGGAATAAAAAGACAATATCAATGCACTTGGAAGAGTGCAGAAGGTTACAATGGAATAAAAAGACATTGTCAATGCCCCTTGGAAGAGCTGTGGAGATCAGAGCGGTTTAACCAGACGGTTTTAATGCCCCTTGGAAGAGACTTGGAGTTCACAGAAGCTTAAAAAGACGGTTTTAATGCCCCTTGGAAGAATGTTGTAGGTCGCAATGGAATAAAAAGACAGTATCAATGCCCCGTGGAAGGGACGTGGAGGTCACAGTCACATAACAAGACTGTTTTAATGCCCATTGGAAGACTGTTGGAGGTAGCAGTGTAAAACAGAGACAATATTAATGCCTCTTGGAAGAGTGGTGGAGGTTAAAATCGAATAAAAAGACAATATCAATACCTCTTGGAAGAGCTGTGGAGTACAGAGTGGTTTAACCAGATTGTTTAATGCCCCTTGGAAGAGACGTGGAGGTCACAGTAGCTTATCAAGACTGATTTAATGCCCCTTGGAAGAGCGGTGGAGGTCGCAGTGGATTAAAAAGACAATATCAATGCCCATTAGAAGAGTGGTGGAGGTCGCAGTGGAATAAAAAGACAATATCAATTCACCTTGGAAGAGATGTGGAGGTCGCAGTGGAATAAAAAGACAATATCAATGCCTCGTGGAAGAGACTTGGAGGTCACAGTAGCTTAATAAGATGGTTTTAATGCCCCTTGGAAGAGAGGTGGAGGTCGCAGAGGAATAAAAAGACGATATCAATGCCCCTTGGAAGAGTGGTGGAGTTTACAGTTGAATAAAAAGACAATATCAATGACCCCTGGAAGAGTGGTGGAGGTCGCAGTGGAATAAAAAGACAATATTAATGCCCCTGGGAAGAGTGGTGGAGGTTACATTGAAATAAAAAGACAATATCAATGCCCCTTGGAAGAGCTGTGGAGTTCACAGTGCTTTAACCAGAAGGTTTTAAGGCACCGTGGAATAGACGTGGAGGTCACAGTAGCTAAACAAGACAGTTTTAATGCTTCTTGGAAGAGTGATGGAGGTTACAGTGGAAAAAAAAGACAATATCAATGCCTCTTGCAAGAGCTGTGGAGTTCAGAGTGGTTTATATTGACGGTTTTAATGCCCCTTGGAAGAGACGTGGAGGTCACAGTAGCTTAACAAGACGATTTTAATGCCCCTTGGAAGAGTGGCGGAGGTTACAGTCGAATTAAAAGACAATATCAATGCCTCTTTGAAGAGCTGTGGAGTTGAGAGTGGTTTAACCAGACGGTTTTAATGCCCCTTGGAAGAGACGTGGAGGTCACAGTAGCTTATCAAAACTATTTTAATGCCCCTTGGAAGAGTGGTGGAGGTCGCAGTGTATTAAAAAGACAATATCAATGCCCCTTAGAAGAGTGGTGGAGGTCACAGTGGAATAAAAAGACAATATCAATACCACTTGGAAGAGATGTGGAGGTTGCAGTAGCTTAACAAGACTGTTTTATTGCCTCTTGGAAGAGTGGTGGAGGTCGCAGTGGATTAAAAAGACAACATTAATTCCCATTAGAAGAGAGGTGGAAGTCGCAGTGGAATAAAAAGACAATGTCAATGCCACTTGGAAGAGTGCTGGAGGTTACAGTGGAATAAAAAGACAATATCAATGCCCCATGGAAGAGTTGTGGAGGTCACTGTAGCTTAACAAGATGGTCTGAATGCCCCTTGGAAGAGTGGTGGAGTTCAGAGTGGTTTAAATTGACGGTTTTAATGCCCTTTGGAAGAGACGTGGAGGTCACAGTGGATTAAAAAGACAATATCAATGTCCCTTGGAAGAGTGTTGGAGGTCGCAGTGGATTAAAAAGACAATATTAATGCCCCTTGGAAGAGAGGTGGAGGCCGCAGTGGAATAAAAAGACAATATCAATGCTGCTTGGAAGAGTGGTGGATGTTACAGTCAAATAAAAAGACAATATCAATGTCTCTTGTAAGAGCTATGGAGTTCAGAGTGTTTAACCAGACGGTTTTAATGCCTCTTGGAAGAGACGAGGAGGTCACAGTAGCTTAACAAGTCTGTTTTAATGCCCCTTGGAAGAGTGGTGGAGATCGTTGTGGATTTAAAAGATAAAATCAATGCCCTTTAGAAGAGTGGTGGAGGTTGCAGTGGAATAAAAAGACAATATCAATGCCCCTTGGAAGATTGGTGGAGGTTACAGTGGAATAAAAAGACAATATCAATGCCCCTTGGAAGATTGGTGGAGGTTACAGTGGAATAAATAGACAATATCAATGCCCCTTGGAAGAGTGGTGGAGGTTACAGTGGAATAAAAAGACAATATCAATGCCCCTTGGAAGAGTGGTGGAGGTAACAGTGGAATAAAAAGACAATATTAATGCCCTGTGTAAGAAACTTGGAGGTCACAGTAGCTTAACAAGACGGTTTTAATGCCCCTTGGAAGAGTCGTGGACGTCGCAGAGGAAAAAAAAGCCAATATTAATGCACTTGGAATAGTGCAGAAGGTTACAATGGAATAAAAAGACATTGTCAATGCCCCTTCGAAGAGCTGTGGAGATCAGAGCGGTTTAACCAGACGGTTTTAATGCCCCTTGGAAGAGACTTGGAGGTCACAGAAGCTTAACAAGACGGTTTTAATGCCCCTTGGAAGAATGGTGTAGGTCTCAATGGAATAAAAAGACAATATCAATGCCCCGTGGAAGGGACGTGGAGGTCACAGTCGCATAACAAGACTGTTTTAATGCCCATTGGAAGACTGTTAGAGGTAGCAGTGTAAAACAGAGACAATATCAATGCCCCATGGAAGAGTGGTGGAGGTTACAATCGAATAAAAAGACAATATCAATGCCTCTTGGAAGAGCTGTGGAGTACAGAGTGGTTTAACCAGACTGTTTAATGCCCCTTGGAAGAGACGTGGAGGTCACAGTAGCTTATCAAGACTGATTTAATGCCCCTTGGAAGAGCGGTGGAGGTCGCAGTGGATTAAAAAGACAATATCAATGCCCATTAGAAGAGTGCTGGAGGTCGCAGTGGAATAAAAAGACAATATCAATGCCCCTTGGAAGAGCTGTGGAGTTCACAGTGCTTTAACCAGAAGGTTTTAAGGCACCGTGGAATAGACGTGGAGGTCACAGTAGCTAAACAAGACAGTTTTAATGCTTCTTGGAAGAGTGATGGAGGTTACAGTGGAAAAAAAAGACAATATCAATGCCTCTTGCAAGAGCTGTGGAGTTCAGAGTGGTTTATATTGACGGTTTTAATGCCCCTTGGAAGAGACGTGGAGGTCACAGTAGCTTAACAAGACGGTTTTAATGCCCCTTGGAAGAGTGGCGGAGGTTACAGTCGAATAAAAAGACAATATCAATGCCTCTTGGAAGAGCTGTGGAGTTGAGAGTGGTTTAACCAGACGGTTTTAATGCCCCTTGGAAGAGACGTGGAGGTCACAGTAGCTTATCAAAACTGTTTTAATGCCCCTTGGAAGAGTGGTGGAGGTCGCAGTGTATTAAAAAGACAATATCAATGCCCCTTAGAAGAGTGGTGGAGGTCACAGTGGAATAAAAAGACAATATCAATACCACTTGGAAGAGATGTGGAGGTTGCAGTAGCTTAACAAGACTGTTTTATTGCCTCTTGGAAGAGTGGTGGAGGTCGCAGTGGATTAAAAAGACAACATTAATTCCCATTAGAAGAGAGGTGGAAGTCGCAGTGGAATAAAAAGACAATGTCAATGCCACTTGGAAGAGTGCTGGAGGTTACAGTGGAATAAAAAGACAATATCAATGCCCCATGGAAGAGTTGTGGAGGTCACTGTAGCTTAACAAGATGGTCTGAATGCCCCTTGGAAGAGTGGTGGAGTTCAGAGTGGTTTAAATTGACGGTTTTAATGCCCTTTGGAAGAGACGTGGAGGTCACAGTGGATTAAAAAGACAATATCAATGTCCCTTGGAAGAGTGTTGGAGGTCGCAGTGGATTAAAAAGACAATATTAATGCCCCTTGGAAGAGAGGTGGAGGCCGCAGTGGAATAAAAAGACAATATCAATGCTGCTTGGAAGAGTGGTGGATGTTACAGTCAAATAAAAAGACAATATCAATGTCTCTTGTAAGAGCTATGGAGTTCAGAGTGTTTAACCAGACGGTTTTAATGCCTCTTGGAAGAGACGAGGAGGTCACAGTAGCTTAACAAGTCTGTTTTAATGCCCCTTGGAAGAGTGGTGGAGATCGTTGTGGATTTAAAAGATAAAATCAATGCCCTTTAGAAGAGTGGTGGAGGTTGCAGTGGAATAAAAAGACAATATCAATGCCCCTTGGAAGATTGGTGGAGGTTACAGTGGAATAAAAAGACAATATCAATGCCCCTTGGAAGATTGGTGGAGGTTACAGTGGAATAAATAGACAATATCAATGCCCCTTGTAAGAGTGGTGGAGGTTACAGTGGAATAAAAAGACAATATCAATGCCTCTTGGAAGAGTGGTGGAGGTAACAGTGGAATAAAAAGACAATATTAATGCCCTGTGTAAGAAACTTGGAGGTCACAGTAGCTTAACAAGACGGTTTTAATGCCCCTTGGAAGAGTCGTGGACGTCGCAGAGGAAAAAAAAGCCAATATCAATGCACTTGGAAGAGTGCAGAAGGTTACAATGGAATAAAAAGACATTGTCAATGCCCCTTGGAAGAGCTGTGGAGATCAGAGCGGTTTAACCAGACGGTTTTAATGCCCCTTGGAAGAGACTTGGAGGTCACAGAAGCTTAACAAGACGGTTTTAATGCCCCTTGGAAGAATGTTGTAGGTCTCAATGGAATAAAAAGACAATATCAATGCCCCGTGGAAGGGACGTGGAGGTCACAGTCGCATAACAAGACTGTTTTAATGCCCATTGGAAGACTGTTAGAGGTAGCAGTGTAAAACAGAGACAATATCAATGCCCCATGGAAGAGTGGTGGAGGTTACAATCGAATAAAAAGACAATATCAATGCCTCTTGGAAGAGCTGTGGAGTACAGAGTGGTTTAACCAGACTGTTTAATGCCCCTTGGAAGAGACGTGGAGGTCACAGTAGCTTATCAAGACTGATTTAATGCCCCTTGGAAGAGCGGTGGAGGTCGCAGTGGATTAAAAAGACAATATCAATGCCCATTAGAAGAGTGGTGGAGGTCGCAGTGGAATAAAAAGACAATATCAATGCCTCGTGGAAGAGACTTGGAGGTCACAGTAGCTTAATAAGATGGTTTTAATGCCCCTTGGAAGAGAGGTGGATGTCGCAGTGGAATAAAAAGACGATATCAATGCCCCTTGGAAGAGTGGTGAAGTTTACAGTTGAATAAAAAGACAATATCAATGACCTTTGGAAGAGTGGTGGAGGTCGCAGTGGAATAAAAAGACAATATTAATGCCCCTGGGAAGAGTGGTGGAGGTTACATTGGAATAAAAAGACAATATCAATGCCCCTTGGAAGAGCTGTGGAGTTCACAGTGCTTTAACCAGAAGGTTTTAAGGCACCGTGGAATAGACGTGGAGGTCGCAGTAGCTAAACAAGACGGTTTTAATGCTTCTTGGAAGAGTGATGGAGGTCACAGTGGATTAAAAAGACAAAATCAATGCATCTTGGAAGAGTGGTGGAGGATACAGTGGAAAAAAAAGACAATATCAATGCCTCTTGCAAGAGCTGTGGAATTCAGAGTGGTTTATATTGACGGTTTTAATGCCCCTTGGAAGAGACGTGGAGGTCACAGTAGCTTAACAAGACGGTTTTAATGCCCCTTGGAAGAGTGGTGGAGGTTACAGTCGAATAAGAAGACAATATCAATGCCTCTTGGAAGAGCTGTGGAGTTCAGAGTGGTTTAACCAGATGGTTTTAATGCCACTTGGAAGAGACGTGGAGGTCACAGTAGCTTATCAAAACTGTTTTAATGCCCCTTGGAAAAGTGGTGGAGGTCGCAGTGTATTAAAAAGACAATATCAATGCTCCTTAGAAGAGTGGTGGAGGTCACAGTGGAATAAAAAGACAATATCAATACCACTTGGAAGAGATGTGGAGGTTGCAGTAGTTAACAAGACGGTTTTAATGCCCCTTGGAAAAGTGGTGGAGGTCACAGTGGATTAAAAAGACAATATCAATGCCCCGTGAAAGAGTGGTGGAGGTTACAGTGAAATAAAAAGACAATATCAATGCCTCTTGAAAGAGCTATGGAGTTCAGAGTGGTTTAACCAGATGGTTTTAATGCCCCTTGAAAGAGTGGTGGAGGTCGCAGTGCATTAAAAAGACATTATCAATACCCCTTGGAAGAATGGTGGAGGTTACAGTGGAATAAAAATACAATATCAATGCCCTTTGGAAGAGCTGTGGAGTTCAGAGTGGTTTAACCAGACAGTTTTAATGCCCCTTGGAAGAGATCTGGAGGTCACAGTAGCTTAACAAGACTGTTTTAATGCCTCTTGTAAGAGTGGTGGAGGTCGCAGTGGATTAAAAAGACAATATCAATGCCCCTTAGAAGAGAGGTAGAAGTCGCAGTTGAATATAAAGACAATATCAATACCCCTTGGAAGAGTGTTGGAGGATACAGAGGAATAAAAAGACAATATTAATGCCCCATCTAATAGACATGGACGTTACAGTATCTAAACAAGATGTTTTTAATGCACCTTGGGAGAGTTGTGGAGGTCGCAGTGGAATAAAAAGACAAAACAATGCCCCTTGGAAGAGTGGTGGAGGTTACAGTGGAATAAAAAGACAATATGAATGCCCCATGGAAGAGTTGTGGAGGTCACTGTAGCTTATCAAAACTATTTTAATGCCCCTTGGTAGAGTGTTGGAGGTCGCAGTGTATTAAAAAGACAATATCAATGTCCCTTAGAAGAGTGGTGGAGGTCACAGTGGAATAAAAAGACAATATCAATACCAATTGGAAGAGATGTGGAGGTTGCAGTAGATTAACAAGACTGTTTTAATGCCCCTTGGAAAAGTGGTGGAGGTCACAGTGGATTAAAAAGACAATATCAATGCCCCGTGGCAGACACGTGGAGGTCACAGTAGCTTAACAAGACAGTTTTAATGCCTCTTGGAAGAGTGGTGGAGGTCGCAGTGAAATAAAAAGACAATATCAATGCCCCTTGAAAGAGTGGTGGAGGTTACAGTGAAATAAAAAGACAATATCAATGCCTCTTGAAAGAGCTATGGAGTTCAGAGTGGTTTAACCAGATGGTTTTAATGCCCCTTGGAAGAGTGGTGGAGGTCGCAGTGCATTAAAAAGACATTATCAATGCCCCTTAGAAGAGAGGTAGAAGTCGCAGTTGAATATAAAGACAATATCAATACCCCTTGGAAGAGTGGTGGAGGATACAGTGGAATAAAAAGACAATATCAATGCCCCGTGGAATAGACATGGACGTTACATTATCTAAACAAGATGTTTTTAATGCACCTTGGGAGAGTGGTGGAAGTCGTAGTGGAATAAAAAGACAATATCAATGACCCCTTGAAAGAGTGCTGTAGGTTACAGTGGAGTAAAAAGACAATATCAATGCCTTTTGCAAGAGCTGTGGAGTTCAGAGTTGTTGAAATTGACGGATTTAATGCACCTTGGAATAGACGTGGAGGTCACAGCAGCATCACAATACGGTTTTAATGCCCCTTGGAAGAGTGGTGAAGATCCCAGTGGAATAAAAAGACAATATAAATGCCCCTTGGAATAGTGGTGGAGGTTACAGTGGAATAAAAAGACAATATCAATGCCCCGTGAAAGAGACGTGGAGGTCACAGTAGCTAAACAAGACGGTTTTAATGCCCCTTGGAAGAGAGGAGGAAGTTGCAGTGGAATAAAAAGACAATATCAATGCCCTTGGAAGAGTGCTGGAGGTTACATTGGAATAAAAAGACAATATCAATGCCCCTTGCAAGAGCTGTGAAGTTCAGAGTGGTTTAAATTGACAGTTTTAATGCCCCGTGGAATTGACGTGGAGGTCAAAGTAGCTTAACAAGACGGTTTTAATGGCCCTTGGAAGAGTGGTGGAGGTCGCAGTTGATTAAAAAGACAAGATCAATGCCCCTTGGAAGAGTAGTGGAGGTCACTGTAGCTTAACAAGATGGTCTTAATGCCGCTTGGAAGAGTGGTGGAGGTCGCAGTGGAATAAAAAGACAATGTCAATGCCCCTTGGAAGAGTGGTGGAGGTTAGAGTGGAATAAAAAGACAATACCAATGCTCCTTGGAAGAGCTGTAGAGTTCAGAGTGGTTTTACCATATGGTTTTAATGCCCCTTGGAAGAGAAGTCGACGTCACAGTAGCATAACAAGACGGTTTTAATGCCCCTTGGAAGAGTGGTGGAATTCGCAGTGGATTAAAAAGACAATATCAATGCCCCTTGGAGGAGGGGTGGAGGTCGCAGTGGAATAAAAAGACAATATCAATGCCCCGTGGAAGGGACGTGGAGGTCACAGTAGCTTAACAAGACGGTTTTAATTCCCTTTGAAAGAGTGTTGGAGGTTGCAGGGGATTAATATGACAATAGCAATGCCCATTGGAAGAGTGGTGGAGGTCGCAGTGGAATATAAATACTAAATCAATGACGCTTGGAAGAGAGGTGGAGGTTACAGTGGAATAAAAAGACAATATCAATGCCCCTTGGAAGAGCTGTGGAGGTCACAGTAGCTTAACAAGGCTGTTTTAATGTCCCTTGGAAGAGTGGTGGAGGTCGCAGTGGATTAAAAAGTCAACATTAATGACCATTAGAAGAGAGGTGGAAGTCGCAGTGGAATAAAAAGACAATGTCAATGCCACTTGGAAGAGTGCTGGGGGTTACAATGGAATAAAAAGACAATATCAATGCCCCATGGAAGAGTTGTGGAGGTCACTGTAGCTTAACAAGATGGTCTGAATGACCCTTGGAAGAGTGGTGGAGTTCAGAGTGGTTTAAATTGACGGTTTTAATGCCCTTTGGAAGAGACGAGGAGGTCACAATGGATTAAAAAGACAATATCAATGCCCCTTGGAAGAGTGTTGGAGGTCGCAGTGGATTAAAAAGACAATATCAATGCCCCTTGGAAGAGAGGTGGAGGCCGCAGTGGAATAAAAAGACAATATCAATGCCGCTTGGAAGTGTGGTGGATGTTACAGTCGAATAAAAAGACAATATCAATGTCTCTTGTAAGAGCTATGGAGTTCAGAGTGTTTAACCAGATGGTTTTAATGCCTCTTGGAAGAGACGAGGAGGTCACAGTAGCTTAACAAGTCTGTTTTAATGCCCCTTGGAAGAGTGGTGGAGATTGTTGTGGATTTAAAAGATAAAATCAATGCCCTTTAGAAGAGTGGTGGAGGTTGCAGTGGAATAAAAAGACAATATCAATGCCCCTTGGAAGATTGGTGGAGGTTACAGTGGAATAAAAAGACAATATCAATGCCCCTTGGAAGATTGGTGGAGGTTACAGTGGAATAAAAAGACAATATCAATACCCCTTGGAAGAGTGGTGGAGGTTACAGTGGAATAAAAAGACAATATCAATGCCCCTTGGAAGAGTGGTGGAGGTAACAGTGGAATAAAAAGACAATTTCAATGCCCTGTGTAAGAAACTTGGAGGTCACAGTAGCTTAACAAGACGGTTTTAATGCCCCTTGGAAGAATCGTGGACGTCGCAGAGGAATAAAAAAACAATATCAATGCACTTGGAAGAGTGCAGAAGGTTACAATGGAATAAAAAGACATTGTCAATGCCCCTTGGAAGAGCTGTGGAACTCAGAGCGGTTTAACCAGACGGTTTTAATGCCCCTTGAAAGAGACTTGGAGGTCGCAGAAGCTTAACAAGACGGGTTTAATGCCCCTTGGAAGAGTGTTGGAGGTCGCAATGGAATAAAAAGACAATATCAATGCCCCGTGGAAGGGACGTGGAGGTCACAGTCGCATAACAAGACGGTTTTAATGCCCATTGGAAGAGTGGTGGAGGTAGCAGTGGAAAACAGAGACAATATCAATGCCCCTTGGAAGAGTGGTGGAGGTTACAGCGGAATAAAAAGACAATATCAATGCCCCTTGGAAGAATGGTGAAGGTTACAGTGGAATAAAAAGACAATATCAATGTCCCTTGGAAGAATGGTGGAGGTTACAGTGGAATAAAAAGACAATATCAATGCCCCTTGGAAGAGTGGTGGAGGTTCCAATTAAATAAAATGACAATTTCAATGCCTCTTGAAAGAGACGTGGAGGTCACAGTGGAATAAAAAGACAATATTAATGCCCCTTGGAAGAGTGGTGGAGGTCGCAGTAAAATAAAAAGACAATATCAATGCCCCTTGGAAGAGTGGTGGAGTTTACAGTGGAATAAAAAGACAATATCAATGCCCTGTGTAAGAAACTTGGAGGTCACAGTAGCTTAACAAGATGGTTTTAATGCCCCTTGGAAGAGTCGTGGACGTTCCAGTGGAGTAAAAAGACAATATCAATGCCCTTGGAAGAGTGCCGAAGGTTACATAGGACTAAAAAGACATTGTCAATGCCCCTTGGAAGAGCTGTGGAGCTCAGAGCGGTTTAACCAGACGGTTTTAATGCCCCTTGTAAGAGACTTGGAGGTCACTGTAGCTTAACAAGACGGTTTTAATGCCCCTTGGAAGAGTGGTGGGGGTCACAGTGGAATAAAAATACAATATCAATGCCCCTTGAAAGAGTGGTGGAACTTACAGTGAAATAAAAAGACAATATCAATGCCCCTTGGAAGAGCTGTGGAGTACAGAGTGGTTTAACCAAATGGTTTTAGTGCCCCTTGGAAGAGACGTGGAGATCACAGTAGCTTAACAAGACGGTTTTAATGCCCCTTGGAAGAGTGGTGGAGGTCGCAGTGGAATAAAAAGACAATATCAATTCCCCGTGGAAGAGTGATGGAGGTTGCAGTGGAATAAAAAGACAATATCAATGCCCCGTGGAAGGGACGTGGAGGTCACAGTAGCTTCACAAGACGGTTTTAATGCCCCTTGGAAGAGAGGTGGAGGTCGCAGTTGATCAAAAAGACAACATCAATGCCCCCTGGAAGAGTGGTGGAGGTTGCAGTGAAATAAAAAGACAATATCAATGCCGCTTGGAAGAGAGGTGGATGTTACAGTCGAATAAAAAGACAATATCAATGTCTCTTGTAAGAGCTATGGAGTTCAGAGTGTTTAACCAGACGGTTTTAATGGCCCTTGGAAGAGACGAGGAGGTCACACTAGCTTAACAAGACTGTTTTAATGCCCCTTGGAAGAGTGGTGGAGATCGTTGTGGATTTAAAAGACAAAATCAATGCCCCTTAGAAGAGTGGTGGAGGTTGCAGTGGAATAAAAAGACAATATCAATGCCCCTTGGAAGATTGGTGGAGGTTACAGTGGAATAAAAAGACAATATCAATGCCCCTTGGAAGATTGGTGGAGGTTACAGTGGAATAAAAAGACAATATCAATACCCCTTGGAAGAGTGGTGGAGGATACAGTGGAATAAAAAGACAATATCAATGCCCCTTGGAAGAGTGGTGGAGGTTACAGTGCAATAAAAAGACAATATCAATGCCCTGTGTAAGAAACTTGGAGGTCACATTAGCTTATCAAGATGGTTTTAATGCCCCTTGGAAGAGTGGTGGATGTCGCAGAGGAATAAAAAGACAATATCAATGCCCCTTGGAAGAGCTGTGGAGCTCAGAGCGGTTTAACCAGACGGTATTAATGCCCATTGGAAGAGACTTGGAGGTCACTGTAGCTTAACAAGATGGTTTAAATGCCCCTTAGAAGAGTGGTGGGGGTCACAGTGGAATAAAAATACAATATCAATGCCCCTTGAAAGAGTGGTGGAAGTTACAGTGAAATAAAAAGACAATATCAATGCCCCTTGGAAGAGCTGTGGAGTACAGAGTGGTTTAACCAAACGGTTTTAGTGCCCCTTGGAAGAGACGTGGAGGTCACAGTAGCTTAACAAGACGGTTTTAATGCCCCTTGGAAGAGTGGTGGAGGTCGCAGGGGAATAAAAAGACAATATCAATGCCCCTTGGAAGAGTGGTGGAGGTTACAGGGGAATAAAAAGATAATATCAATGCCTCTTGGAAGAGTGGTGGAGGTTACAGTGGAATAAAAAGACAATATCAATGCCCCGTGGAAGAGACGTGGACATCACAGTAGCTTATCAAGACGGTTTTAATGCCTCTTGGCAGAGTGGTGGAGGTTGCAGTGGAATAAAATACAATAACAATGCCCTGTGGAAGAGACGTGGAGGTCACAGTAGCTTAACAAGACGGTTTTAATGCCCCTTAGAACAGTGGTGGAGGTTACAGCGTAATAAAAGACAATATCAATGCCCTTTGGAAGAGTGGAGGAGGTCGCAGTGGAATAAAAAGACAATATCAATGCCCCTTGGAAGAGTGGCGGAGGTCGCAGTGGAATAACCTCACTGGTACATGCTCTTCATAACTTCTCTGCTTGCTGTGTCTGCTGTAATCTAATGGTCTGCTTTGCTGATTCACCTCACTGGTACATGCTCTGCATAACTTCTCTGCTTGCTGTGTCTGCTGTAATCTAATGCTCTGCTTTGCTGATTCACCTCACTGGTACATGCTCTGCATAACTTCTCTGCTTGCTGTGTCTGCTGTAATCTAATGCTCTGCTTTGCTGATTCACCTCACTGGTACATGCTCTGCATAACTTCTCTGCTTTATCTGTCCCACTCCATTCAAAACCCACATATGTCTGTCCCTTCCCCACTATAGATCTTATCTGATTTTTAGAGGTGCTAAACTGCAGAGACTAGATTCCTAGCTCTGTGTTTGATCACCCAGCCATCTCCTGGTGAGATAACCAGCTGCTAATTTAGCCATATGCAGCTCCCACAATGCCCTTCACCTGATAGTTTTATGTGCCCTATATATTTAGAAGCTTTGTAAGGGGTGCACGCGTCTTCTTGTGCAAAGTGCCTTCGGAGATAAGTGGCAGTTATTTCAGAGGCAGTTAGTCAGGGCAGGAGGGCGGTAACCAACACTTTGAACACTTACTCTCTTTTAACTATGTTTCTGTTAGCTCTCACATTTTCCTCTATAGTCCTCCACTTTCTAGTAACCCCTCAAATCCCTACACCTAGTAAAAAACTCTTCATCTCTCTCTCCATCCTCCCCATTCATCTCACCTCCTCCTCCAAATTATTCCTAAACATTCAATTCTGGATCTCCAAACACAGAAGGCCACCTCATGCTCTCTCTTTCTCCCACCTGCTAACACTTTCTCTGCTCCTCCTCACTGCTGGAGATATCTCTCCAAATCCTGGTCCTCCTCGCCATATCCCCACAGTTACTTATTCCTCCTATCCACAACCTTCCACAAACTGTCGCAACCCTTCTAACCTCATACCCATTCAACCAATCCCCACTCCCTTAGTTGCTCTAACAGGAGCTCTATGGAACGCTCGCTCTGTCTGCAACAAACTTTCCTTCATCCACGATCTTTTCATTACAAACAAACTTTCCTTCCTCGCCATCACTGAAACCTGGCTCACCCCCTCTGACTCAGCCTCCCCAGCTGCACTTTCATATGGCGGATTCCACCTTTCCCACACCCCCCGCCCCAACGGCAAACATGGCGGAGGCGTAGGTTTTCTCCTATCAGAACACTGCGATTTCACCCAAATCCCACTGCCACCCTCCGTTACACTCCCCTCTTTTGAGGTGCACTGTGTGCGCATCTATTCCCCCTCCAACCTCCAACTGGCCATCGTTTACCGACCCCCAGGGCAAGCCACCACCTTCTTAGACCACTTCACCACTTGGCTGCTTCACTTCCTCTCCACTGACATCCCCACTATCATAATGGGTGACTTCAGCATCCCCATTAACACTTCCCACTCATCTGTCTCTAAGTTCCTATCTCTCACTTCCTCCTTCAGACTCACTCAATGGTCTTCCACACCCACCCACAAAGATGGCCACTCACTGGACCTCATCTTCAACCGCCTCTGTTCCCTTTCTAACCTCTCTAACTCACCTCTCCCTCTCTATGATCACAGCCTACTTACATTCTCTTCTCTCTCCTCCCCGGGGCAACAATACCCACTCCACAAACTTGCATACCCTCGCAGAAATCTCAAACACCTTGACTTACACTCACTCTCTGAATCCCTCCTCCCTCTTACAGACATAAATTCCTTACACGATGCAGACGTTGCTGCTGCTTCATGTAACACCACAATAGCTGCAGCTCTAGACTCGATCGCCCCTCTCACACACACCACATCTCGCACATTCAACAGGCAACCCTGGCACACTAAACCTACTAAAGAACTGCGCCGGGGCTCCAGGGTTGCGGAGCTGAGATGGAAAAGGTCTCACTCCATCGAGCACTTCATCGCATTCAAGCAATCCCTCACAAATTTCAAGTCCGCACTCACTACAGCAAAACAAACCTACTTCTCATCTCTCATATCCTCCCTATCTCACAACAATAAACAGCTATTTAACACTTTCAACTCTCTCCTTCGTCCCCCAGCACCTCCTCCCTCTTCTCTCATCTCAGCTGACGACTTTGCCTCATTCTTCAAACAGAAGATTGACACCATCAGACAAAACTTTTGCCTAAAGTCCACACAACCCCTCCTCATATCTATTCAACCCTCCTCCTCCAAACCCCACTTCTCCACCATTACAGAAGGTCAAGTCTCCTATTTACTCTCCAAATCACACCTCACCACCTGCGAACTTGACCCAATCCCATCCCACCTCATCACTAACCTTACCACAGTCTTCATCCCAACCCTAACCCACCTCTTCAATCTGTCACTAACAACCGGTGTCTTCCTCTCATGTTTGAAATATGCCGCAATCACACCCATCCTCAAAAAGCCCTCCCTTGACCCTTCCTCTCTGACTAGCTACCGCCCCATATCACTCCTCCCCTTTGCCTCAAAACTACTAGAACAACATGTCCACCTTGAACTGTCCTCCCACCTCTCCTCCTGCTCCATCTTCGACCGCCTGCAATCTGGCTTCCGACCGCATCACTCGACTGAAACTGCCCTGGCCAAAGTCACCAACGACCTACTGAATGCCAAATCCAAGCGACACTACTCCATCCTCCTCCTTCTGGACCTGTCAACTGCCTTTGACACAGTGGACCATTCCCTCTTACTCCAGATTCCCTCATCTCTTGGCATCACGGACTTGGCTCTATCTTGGATCTCCTCATGCTTAACAGACAGGACATTCAGCGTCTCCCACTCACGCACCACCTCCTCATCTCGCCCCCTATCTGTCGGTGTCCCCCAAGGTTCAGTTCTAGGACCTCTGCTCTTCTCCATCTACACCTTTGGCCTGGGACAGCTCATAGAGTCTCACGGTTTACAGTATCACCTCTATGCTGACGACACACAGATCTACCTCTCTGGACCCGATATCTCCTCCCTACTAACCAAAATCCCACAATATCTGTCCGCCATGTCATCCTTCTTCTCTGACAGATTTCTAAAACTCAACATGGATAAAACAGAGTTCATCATCTTTCCACCTTCTCATTCACATCCCCCATCTGACCTAACCATCAACGTCAATGGCTGTTCACTCTCCCCAGTCACACAAGCTCGCTGCCTTGGAGTAACCCTGGACTCTGATCTCTCCTTCAAGCCACATATCCAAGCCATTTCCACTTCCTGCCGACTCCAACTCAAAAACATCTCCCGGATCCGTGCATTCCTCAGCAACGACTCTGCAAAAACACTAGTGCATGCCCTCATTATATCCCGCCTTGACTACTGCAACCTCCTGCTCCGTGGCCTCCCTTACAACACTCTTGCGCCTCTCCAATCTATCCTATATTCTGCTGCTCGACTAATTCACCTGTTCCCCCGCTATTCCCCGGCCTCTCTTCTCTGTCAATCTCTTCACTGGCTCCCCATTGCCCAGAGAATCCAGTTCAAAACTCTAACCATGGCATACAAAGCCATCCACAACCTGTCTCCCCCATACATGTGTGACCTAGTCTCTTGGTACTTACCTGCACGCAACCTCCGATCCTCACAAGATCTCCTTCTCTACTCCCCTCTTATCTCCTCCTCCCACAATCGTATACAAGATTTCTCCCGTGCATCCCCCCTACTCTGGAACTCTCTACCCCAACACATCAGACTCTCGCCGACCGCAGAAACCTTCAAAAGAAACCTGAAGACCCACCTCTTCCGACAAGCCTACAAACTGCAGCAACCACCGCTGCACGACCAGCTCTACCCTCACCTAATGTATCCTCACTAGTGTTGAGAGAACATGCTCGACACTGCTCGGTACTCGCCCGAGCATCACGCTACTCGGGATGTTCGGCGAGCACCGAGCATTTCCGGGTTACTCGGGCGGGAGCTCGGGTCTCCGCCGTGCATGTTTGGCGCTCTTTACAGAGCCAATGCACATGAAGGGATTGCCAGCCAGTCACTGTAATGCTGCAGCCATGTTGGTTGTGGGCATTACAGTGATTGGCTGGCCGCACAGCGTCACCTCGAGTATTTAAAATGGGGCTCCGCCATCTTGGACACAGTCTCTCCGGATTAGACAGTGTAGGGACAGCGCTGCTGATTTAGGGAGAGATATAAACTGCGAAATAGTTAGTGTAGGGTCTGTAAAGGCTGCCAGAACAAACAAACAGTCATTTTCAGGACTAATTTCCATCCCAGATACCAGGCAGGCAGGCTGTATAGGAGACACAGTGGTTATGCCAGCAAATGCTGCATTACAGTCCTGTGTGCTCCTGTTGCTGAAATTGCTGGACTTAGCACCAGGTGTCGGGGGCCAGGAAAAATCCTTTTTTTTTCATCTAAATCCTCCTTTTTTTTCCTCCTTCACATTGTACAAATACCCGTCTTATTAACCATTTGGTGTGTCCCCCCCCCCAAAAAAAAGCGTGTCTCTGATTTTTCAGACACCAATATAACTGTTGAAAATAGTCTTGTGTAGGCTAGAGAAACAGAAGTGTTGTTTTGCACTTCCACGGTTCAAACCTCTGTATTATCCATTTTGGGCCATTTGTATCTAAAAAAAAAACAGTTTGAGTGTGTCGCTCACTGTTCAGCCGCAAATATCTCTATTAAAAAAGTGTGGTATACCCCAGTAAACAATAACTGTGGTTTTGCCATCCCACGGTAAAAAATCTCTATTATTCAGCTTTTGGTAGTTTTTTCCGTAAAGAAAAACAGTAGTGTCTCCTGACTGTTGTGACACAAAAATATATCTGTTGAAAATAGTCTTGTGTAGGCCCGACATCCCAGTGTGGTTTCGCAGTTCCACGGGTCAAATCGCTGTACTATCCAGTTTTGGGCCTTTGGTATCTAAAAAAAAGCAGTTTGAGTGTGTCGCTCACTGTTCAGGCGCAAATATCTCTATTTAAAAAAGTATGGTATACCCCAGTAAACAATAACTGTGGTTTTGCCATCGCACGGTAAAAAATCTCTATTATTCAGCTTTTGGTAGTTTTTTCCGTAAAGAAAAACAGTAGTGTCTCCTGACTGTTGTGACACAAAAATTTATCTGTTGAAAATAGTCTTGTGTAGGCCCGACATCCCAGTGTGGTTTCGCAGTTCCACGGGTCAAATCGCTGTACTATCCAGTTTTGGGCCTTTGGTATCTAAAAAAAAAGCAGTTTGAGTGTGTCGCTCACTGTTCAGCCGCAAATATCTCTATTTAAAAAAGTGTGGTATACCCCAGTAAACAATAACTGTAGTTTTGCCATCCCACGGTAAAAAAATCTCTATTATTCGGCTTTTGATAGTTTTTTCCGTAAAGAAAAACAATAGTGTCGCCTGACTGTTGTGACACAAAAATATATCTGTTGAAAATAGTCTTGTGTAGGCCCGACATCCCAGTGTGGTTTCGCAGTTCCAAGGGTCAAATCGCTGTACTATCCAGTTTTGGGCCTTTGGTATCTAAAAAAAAAGCAGTTTGAGTGTGTCGCTTACTGTTCAGCCGCAAATATCTCTATTTAAAAAAGTGTGGTATACCCCAGTAAAAAATAACTGTGGTTTTGCCATCCCACGGTAAAAAATCTCTATTATTCAGCTTTTGGTAGTTTTTTCAATAAAGAAAAACAGTAGTGTCGCCTGACTGTTGTGACACAAAAATATATCTGTTGAAAATAGTCTTGTGTAGGCCCGACATCCCAGTGTGGTTTCACAGTTCCACGGGTCAAATCGCTGTACTATCCAGTTTTGGGCCTTTGGTATCTAAAAAAAAAGCAGTTTGAGTGTGTCGCTCACTGTTCAGCTGCAAATATCTCTATTTAAAAAAGTGTGGTATACCCCAGTAAACAATAACTGTGGTTTTCCTCTTCCACGGTTCTAATCTACTCTTTATTACCCTTTTTCCATTGATAGTGCAAGTGTAAGCTATTTTACTTCATTTACAATGGGCAAGGAGCGTGGCAAGGGACGTGGAAGTGGACGTTCTGGTGATGGTTTGTGCAGAGGACGGAGCCGTGGCCAAGGTGAAAATGTGCCACAACCAACAGCCACATCTTCTCGCTCCCACTTCTTGACCGAATTACTAGGGAAGCAAAGAACAACACCAGTATTGAGAACTGATCAGTGTCAACAGGTTATTAATTGGATAGCAGATAATACTTCCAGTTACCTGGGCACCACCACCTCCGGTCTGTCTTCCACACGGTCAACTCTTAGTAGCCGTGAGTCTCGACCGCATACTCCTCCTCACCCTGATGCTCCTTCCTCCCACCATGCCGAGTGTCGTCAGACAGCAAGTGATCCCACACTTGGACACTCTGAAGAGCTGTTCACTGGTCCATTTCCATATTTGGGCCCCTCGCCTTATACGCTTGAAGTGGTGGAAGAGGAGATCCCATGTTGCGATGCCCAAATATTTGAACAGCCACGGCCACAGGAAGTCGACGTTGGCAATCTGTCACAAGAGGTGGACGATGACGAGACACAATTGACAGGAAGTGAGGAGGAGGATCGTGGTGCGCAAGTGGAAGAGGAGGAGGTGGTGGAAGATCTAGTAACTGACCCAACGTGGAAGGAGGACATGCAGAGTGAGGCCAGCAGCACACAGGGGGAGAGAGGCAGAGTACCCCAACAGGCAGGAAGAAGCAGTGTGGTGGCCGCAGACAGAAGGCAGGCAACTGTTCCCCGTAACACCAGCACGAGGGACGTTGCCAGTACAAGCGGTAGGTCTTCCAGAGTCTGGAATTTTTTTAAAGACTCTGCTGATAACCCCAAAAAGGCCATATGTTCCACCTGCCATGCCAGCATCAGCAGGGGTGACAAAACTACCAGCCTGACCACCACCAGCATGATCAGGCACATGGCAGCAAAGCACCCGACTTTGTGGGGCGAAACCCAGGGTCCACGACCAGTGTCAGCGGGTGTCACCACTGCTTCTTCCACTGTTGTGCGTGCAATAGAACCCCCTGTTGTGTGTGCAAGGCAATCCCCTGTCCATACTGCATGTAAAGATGCCCCCTCCTCTCAGTCTTCACTTGTTATGGCAGTTTCTCAAGAAACAGCATCAACGTCCACGTCCACGTCCCACCGCAGCGTTCAATTGTCCATATCTCAGACCTTTGAACGAAAGCGGAAATTTGCAGCTAACGCCCCACAGGCCACAGTCCTAAATTTGCACATTTCACGACTGCTTGCATTGGAAATGCTGCCTTTTAGGCTGGTAGAGACGGAATCCTTCCGCAATCTTATGGCGGTGGCCGTCCCTCGGTACTCGGTCCCCAGCCGAAACTATTTTGCCCGGTGTGCCATCCCCGCACTACACAAACACGTGTCCCAAAGCATCTGCCGTGCCCTCAACAACGCAGTTACTGGGAGAGTCCACCCGACAACGGACACGTGGACAAGTGCTTGTGGCCAGGGATGGTACATCTCTCTGACGACACACTGGGTAAACATAGCGGAAGCCGGGACCCAGTCGGACCTTGGGACGGAACACATCCTCCCCACACCGAGGATTGCGGGCCCTATGTCAGTCAGAGTTGCCCCCACAGTGTACAGCTCCTGCGCATCCTCCTCCTCCTCCTCATGTTCAGCCTCCATCTCAGATATCACCACATCAGTTACAAGCTGGAAGCATTGCAGTACTGCCTCCGCCAAGCGGCAACAGGCTGTGCTGAAACTCATAAGCTTATGTGATAAACCTCACACTGCTTGTGAGTTGTGGACAGCTGTGAAAAGCAGGCAGATCTGTGGCTGAGATCGCTGAACCTACATCCCGGCATGGTCATGTGTGACAATGGCCCTAACCTGGTGGCGGCTCTGAGGCGAGGTGAGATCACACACGTACCATGCCTGGCTCATGTGCTTAACCTCGTGGTTCAGCGGTTTCTTAAATCGTACCCCGAGTTGCCAGATCTGCTCGTGAAAGTACGCCGCCTGTCAGCTCATTTTCGCAAGTTGGCTACAGCTTCCGCCGCCCTTGCTGTGTTGCAGCAGCGTTTGCAGCTTCTGGAACACCGACTGGTGTGTGATGTCCCCACACGTTGGAACTCTACCCTCCACATGTTGCAAAGGATTTGTGAGCAGAAGAGAGCAGTTGTGGAGTACCAGCTGCAACAAGGCCGTCGATATTTAGGTCAGACTCCACACATAAGACCTCAGGAGTGGACCTGGATATCTGACATATGTACCATCCTGACAAACTTTGAGGAGGCCACCAAGATGGTGAGTGGCGATGGCGCTATCCTTAGTGTCAGCATCCCACTTGTCTGTCTTTTGCAACGCTCTCTGCAGAGAATTAAAGAGGAGGCATTGCAGCCAGAGTATGATGAGATGGATCAAGAAGCCGTAGCGGGCGATTACACACAGCCCAGCCTCATCTCATCCCAACGTGCATTGGGGACAATGAGGGAGAGGAGGAGGAGGAGGAGGAGGAGGAGGAAGAACAGGAGCTGCTATCATGCGTTGTAGACGGTAGTACCTGTACAAGTGTCATACTGTCGGTTCAGCGTGGGTGGCCTGAGGACAGGGGGGAGGAGGAAGAGGAGGAGGAGGAGGAGAGCATGGTCAGTCGTCATCTTGGTGAGGACACGGAAATCTTGCCCGTTACCAGTCTGGCACGCATGGCTGACTTTATGTTACGCTGCCTTAACCGTAGCAGATACTATGGGAAACCCACTCAACAATAATGGGACTTATGTTTGTAATATGCTGTACTGTATGGCTCTTGTAAGGGGCATTGCAAGTTGCTCTGTCCTAATTTTTGGCAGCTTTTGCTGGGAAAGCATAAGCAAATACTATGGGACACCCACTCCCCAATAATGGGACTTATGTTTGTAATATACTGTACTGCATGGCTCTTGTAAGGGGCATTGCAAGTTGCTCCGTCCTAATTTTTGGCAGCTTTTGCTTGGAAAGCATAAGCAAATACTATGGGACACCCACTCCCCAATAATGGAACTTATGTTTGTAATATGCTGTACTGCATGGCTCTTGTAAGGGGCATTGCAAGTTGCTCCATCCTAATTTTTGGCAACTTTTGCTGGGAAAGCATAAGCAAATACTATGGGACACCCACTCCCCAATAATGGGACTTATGTTTGTAATATGCTGTACTGCATGGCTCTTGTAAGGGGCATTGCAAGTTGCTCCATCCTAATTTTTGGCAGCTTTTTCTGGGAAAGCATAAGCAAATACTAAGGGACACCCACTCCCCAATAATGGGACTTATGTTTGTAATATGCTGTACTGCATGGCTCTTGTAAGGGGCATTGCAAGTTGCTCCATCCTAATTTTTGGCAGCTTTTGCTGGGAAAGCATAAGCAAATACTAAGGGACACCCACTCCCCAATAATGGGACTTATGTTTGTAATATGCTGTACTGCATGGCTCTTGTAAGGGGCATTGCAAGTTGCTCCGTCCTAATTTTTGGCAGCTTTTGCTTGGAAAGCATAAGCAAATACTATGGGACACCCACTCCCCAATAATGGGACTTATGTTTGTAATATGCTGTACTGCATGGCTCTTGTAAGGGGCATTTCAAGTTGCTCCGTCCTAATTTTTGGCAGCTTTTGCTGGGAAAGCATAAGCAAATACTATGGGACACCCACTCCCCAATAATGGGACTTATGTTTGTAATATGCTGTACTGCATGGCTCTTGTAAGAGGCATTGCAAGTTGCTCCGTCCTAATTTTTGGCAGCTTTTGCTGGGAAAGCATAGGCAAATACTATAGGACACCCACTCCCCAATAACGGGACTCATGTTTGTAATATGCTGTACTGCATGGCTCTCGTAAGGGGCATTGCAAGTTGCTCCGTCCTAATTTTTAGCAGCTTTTGCTGGGAAAGCATAAGCAAATACTATGAGACACCCACTCCCCAATAATGGGACTTATGTTTGTAATATGCTGTACTGCATGGCTCTTGTAAGGGGCATTGCAAGTTGCTCCGTCCGAATTTTTGGCAGCTTTTGCTGGGAAAGCATAAGCAAATACTATGGGACACCCACTCCCCAATAATGGGACTTATGTTTGTAATATGCTGTACTGCATGGCTCTTGTAAGGGGTATTGCAAGTTCCTCCGTCCTAATTTTTGGCAGCTTTTGCTGGGAAAGCATAAGCAAATACTATGGGACACCCACTCCCCAATAATGGGACTTATGTTTGTAATATGCTGTACTGCACGGCTCTTGTAAGAGGCATTGCAAGTTGCTCCGTCCTAATTTTTGGCAGCTTTTGCTGGGAAAGCATAAGCAAATACTATGGGACACCCACTCCCCAATAATGGGACTTATGTTTGTAATATGCTGTACTGCATGGCTCTTGTAAGGGGCATTGCAAGTTGCTCCTTCCTAATTTTTGGCAGCTTTTGCTGGGAAAGCATAAGCAAATACTATGGGACACCCACTCCTCAATATTGGGACTTATGTTTGTAATATGCTGTACTGCATGGCTCTTGTAAGGGGCATTGCAAGTTGCTCCGTCCTAATTTTTGGCAGCTTTTGCTTGGAAAGCATAAGCAAATACTATGGGACACCCACTCCCCAATAATGGGACTTATGTTTGTAATATGCTGTACTGCATGGCTCTTGTAAGGGGCATTGCAAGTTCCTCCGTCCTAATTTTTGGCTGCTTTTGCTGGGAAAGCATAAGCAAATACTATAGGACACCCACTCCCCAATAATGGGACTCATGTTTGTAATATGCTGTACTGCATGGCTCTTGTAAGGGGCATTGCAAGTTGCTCCGTCCTAATTTTTAGCAGCTTTTGCTGGGAAAGCATAAGCAAATACTATGAGACACCCACTCCCCAATAATGGGACTTATGTTTGTAATATGCTCTACTGCATGGCTCTTGTAAGGGGCATTGCAAGTTGCTCCGTCCTAATTTTTGGCAGCTTTTGCTGGGAAAGCATAAGCAAATACTATGGGACACCCACTCCCCAATAATGGGACTTATGTTTGTAATATGCTGTACTGCATGGCTCTTGTAAGGGGTATTGCAAGTTCCTCCATCCTAATTTTTGGCAGCTTTTGCTGGGAAAGCATAAGCAAATACTATGGGACACCCACTCCCCAATAATGGGACTTATGTTTGTAATATGCTGTACTGCACGGCTCTTGTAAGAGGCATTGCAAGTTGCTCCGTCCTAATTTTTGGCAGCTTTTGCTGGGAAAGCATAAGCAAATACTATGGGACACCCACTCCCCAATAATGGGACTTATTTTTGTAATATGCTGTACTGTATGGCTCTTGTAAGGGGCATTGCAAGTTGCTCCGTCCTAATTTTTGGCAGCTTTTGCTGGGAAAGCATAAGCAAATACTATGGGACACCCACGCCTCAATATTGGGACTTAAGTTTGTAATATGCTGTACTGCATGGCTCTTGTAAGGGGCATTGCAAGTTGCTCCGTCCGAATTTTTGGCAGCTTTTGCTGGGAAAGCATAAGCAAATACTATGAGACACCCACTCCCCAATAATGGGACTTATGTTTGTAATATACTGTACTGCATGGCTCTTGTAAGGGGCATTGCAAGTTGCTCCGTCCTAATTTTTGGCAGCTTTTGCTTGGAAAGCATAAGCAAATACTATGGGACACCCACTCCCCAATAATGGGACTTATGTTTGTAATATGCTGTACTGCATGGCTCTTGTAAGGGGCATTGCAAGTTCCTCCGTCCTAATTTTTGGCAGCTTTTGCTGGGAAAGCATAAGCAAATACTATGGGACACCCACTCCCCAATAATGGGACTTATGTTTGTAATATGCTGTACTGCATGGCTCTTGTAAGGGGCATTGCAAGTTGCTCCGTCCTAATTTTTGGCAGCTTTTGCTTGGAAAGCATAAGCAAATACTATGGGACACCCACTCCCCAATAATGGGACTTATGTTTGTAATATGCTGTACTGCATGGCTCTTGTAAGGGGCATTTCAAGTTGCTCCGTCCTAATTTTTGGCAGCTTTTGCTGGGAAACCATAAGCAAATACTATGGGACACCCACTCCCCAATAATGGGACTTATGTTTGTAATATGCTGTACTGCATGGCTCTTGTAAGAGGCATTGCAAGTTGCTCCGTCCTAATTTTTGGCAGCTTTTGCTGGGAAAGCATAGGCAAATACTATAGGACACCCACTCCCCAATAACGGGACTCATGTTTGTAATATGCTGTACTGCATGGCTCTTGTAAGGGGCATTGCAAGTTGCTCCGTCCTAATTTTTAGCAGCTTTTGCTGGGAAAGCATAAGCAAATAATATGAGACACCCACTCCCCAAAAATGGGACTTATGTTTGTAATATGCTGTACTGCATGGCTCTTGTAAGGGGCATTGCAAGTTGCTCCGTCCGAATTTTTGGCAGCTTTTGCTGGGAAAGCATAAGCAAATACTATGGGACACCCACTCCCCAATAATGGGACTTATGTTTGTAATATGCTGTACTGCATGGCTCTTGTAAGGGGTATTGCAAGTTCCTCCGTCCTAATTTTTGGCAGCTTTTGCTGGGAAAGCATAAACAAAAACTATGGGACACCCACTCCCCAATAATGGGACTTATGTTTGTAATATGCTGTACTGCACGGCTCTTGTAAGAGGCATTGCAAGTTGCTCCGTCCTAATTTTTGGCAGCTTTTGCTGGGAAAGCATAAGCAAATACTATGGGACACCCACTCCCCAATAATGGGACTTATGTTTGTAATATGCTGTACTGCATGGCTCTTGTAAGGGGCATTGCAAGTTGCTCCGTCCTAATTTTTGGCAGCTTTTGCTGGGAAAGCATAAGCAAATACTATGGGACACCCACTCCTCAATATTGGGACTTATGTTTGTAATATGCTGTACTGCATGGCTCTTGTAAGGGGCATTGCAAGTTGCTCCGTCCTAATTTTTGGCAGCTTTTGCTTGGAAAGCATAAGCAAATACTATGGGACACCCACTCCCCAATAATGGGACTTATGTTTGTAATATGCTGTACTGCATGGCTCTTGTAAGGGGCATTGCAAGTTCCTCCGTCCTAATTTTTGGCTGCTTTTGCTGGGAAAGCATAAGCAAATACTATAGGACACCCACTCCCCAATAATGGGACTCATGTTTGTAATATGCTGTACTGCATGGCTCTTGTAAGGGGCATTGCAAGTTGCTCCGTCCTAATTTTTAGCAGCTTTTGCTGGGAAAGCATAAGCAAATACTATGAGACACCCACTCCCCAATAATGGGACTTATGTTTGTAATATGCTCTACTGCATGGCTCTTGTAAGGGGCATTGCAAGTTGCTCCGTCCTAATTTTTGGCAGCTTTTGCTGGGAAAGCATAAGCAAATACTATGGGACACCCACTCCCCAATAATGGGACTTATGTTTGTAATATGCTGTACTGCATGGCTCTTGTAAGGGGTATTGCAAGTTCCTCCGTCCTAATTTTTGGCAGCTTTTGCTGGGAAAGCATAAGCAAATACTTTGGGACACCCACTCCCCAATAATGGGACTTATGTTTGTAATATGCTGTACTGCACGGCTCTTGTAAGAGGCATTGCAAGTTGCTCCGTCCTAATTTTTGGCAGCTTTTGCTGGGAAAGCATAAGCAAATACTATGGGACACCCACTCCCCAATAATGGGACTTATTTTTGTAATATGCTGTACTGTATGGCTCTTGTAAGGGGCATTGCAAGTTGCTCCGTCCTAATTTTTGGCGGCTTTTGCTGGGAAAGCATAAGCAAATACTATGGGACACCCACGCCTCAATATTGGGACTTATGTTTGTAATATGCTGTACTGCATGGCTCTTGTAAGGGGCATTGCAAGTTGCTCCGTCCTAATTTTTGGCAGCTTTTGCTGGGAAAGCATAGGCAAATACTATGAGACACCCACTCCCCAATAATGGGACTTATGTTTGTAATATGCTGTACTGCATGGCTCTTGTAAGGGGTATTGCAAGTTCCTCCGTCCTAATTTTTGGCAGCTTTTGCTGGGAAAGCATAAGCAAATACTTTGGGACACCCACTCCCCAATAATGGGACTTATGTTTGTAATATGCTGTACTGCACGGCTCTTGTAAGAGGCATTGCAAGTTGCTCCGTCCTAATTTTTGGCAGCTTTTGCTGGGAAAGCATAAGCAAATACTATGGGACACCCACTCCCCAATAATGGGACTTATTTTTGTAATATGCTGTACTGTATGGCTCTTGTAAGGGGCATTGCAAGTTGCTCCGTCCTAATTTTTGGCGGCTTTTGCTGGGAAAGCATAAGCAAATACTATGGGACACCCACGCCTCAATATTGGGACTTATGTTTGTAATATGCTGTACTGCATGGCTCTTGTAAGGGGCATTGCAAGTTGCTCCGTCCTAATTTTTGGCAGCTTTTGCTGGGAAAGCATAGGCAAATACTATGAGACACCCACTCCCCAATAATGGGACTTATGTTTGTAATATACTGTACTGCATGGCTCTTGTAAGGGGCATTGCAAGTTGCTCCGTCCTAATTTTTGGCAGCTTTTGCTTGGAAAGCATAAGCAAATACTATGGGACACCCACTCCCCAATAATGGGACTTATGTTTGTAATATGCTGTACTGCATGGCTCTTGTAAGGGGCATTGCAAGTTCCTCCGTCCTAATTTTTGGCAGCTTTTGCTGGGAAAGCATAAGCAAATACTATGGGACACCCACTCCCCAATAATGGGACTTATGTTTGTAATATGCTGTACTGCATGGCTCTTGTAAGGGGCATTGCAAGTTGCTCCGTCCTAATTTTTGGCAGCTTTTGCTGGGAAAGCATAAGCAAATATTATGGGACGCTCACTCCCCAATAATGGGACTTATGTTTGTAATATGCTGTACTGCATGGCTCTTGTAAGGGGCATTGCAAGTTGCTCCGTCCTAATTTTTTGGCAACTTTTGCTGGGAAAGCATAAACAAATACTATGGGACACCCACTCCCCAATAATGGGACTTATGTTTGTAATATGCTGTACTGCATGGCTCTTGTAAGGGGCATTGCAAGTTGCTCCGTCCTAATTTTTGGCAGCTTTTGCTGGGAAAACATAAGCAGCTACTATGGGACACCCTCTCAACAATAATGGGACTTATGTTTGTAATATGCTGTACTGCATGGCTCTTGTAAGGGGCATTGCAAGTTGCTCCGTCCTAATTTTTGGCAGCTTTTGCTGGGAAAGCATAAGCAAATACTATGGGACACCCACTCCCCAATAATGGGACTTATGTTTGTAATATGCTGTACTGCATGGCTCTTGTATTGGGCATGGCAAGTTCCTCCGTCCTAATTTTTGGCTGCTTTTGCTGGGAAAGCATAAGCAAATACTATAGGACACCCACTCCCCAATAATGGGACTCATGTTTGTAATATGCTGTACTGCATGGCTCTTGTAAGGGGCATTGCAAGTTGCTCCATCCTAATTTTTAGCAGCTTTTGCTGGGAAAGCATAAGCAAATACTATGAGACACCCACTCCCCAATAATGGGACTTATGTTTGTAATATGCTCTAATGCATGGCTCTTGTATGGGGCATTGCAAGTTGCTCCGTCCTAATTTTTGGCAGCTTTTGCTGGGAAAGCATAAGCAAATACTATGGGACACCCTCTCAACAATAATGGGACTTATGTTTGTAATATGCTGTACTGCATGGCTCTTGTAAGGGGCATTGCAAGTTGCTCCGTCCTAATTTTTGTCAGCTTTTGCAGGGAAAGCATAAGCAAATACTATGGGACACCCACTCCCCAATAATGGGACTTATGTTTGTAATATGCTGTACTGCACGGCTCTTGTAAGAGGCATTGCAAGTTGCTCCGTCCTAATTTTTGGCAGCTTTTGCTGGGAAAGCATAAGCAAATACTATGGGACACCCACTCCCCAATAATGGGACTTATGTTTGTAATATGCTGTACTGCATGGCTCTTGTAAGGGGCATTGCAAGTTGCTCCGTCCTAATTTTTGGCAGCTTTTGCTGGGAAAGCATAAGCAAATACTATGGGACACCCACTCCTCAATATTGGGACTTATGTTTGTAATATGCTGTACTGCATGGCTCTTGTAAGGGGCATTGCAAGTTGCTCCGTCCTAATTTTTGGCAGCTTTTGCTGGGAAAGCATAAGCAAATACTATGGGACACCCACTCCCCAATAATGGGACTTATGTTTGTAATATACTGTACTGCATGGCTCTTGTAAGGGGCATTGCAAGTTGCTCCGTCCTAATTTTTGGCAGCTTTTGCTTGGAAAGCATAAGCAAATACTATGGGACACCCACTCCCCAATAATGGGACTTATGTTTGTAATATGCTGTACTGCATGGCTCTTGTAAGAGGCATTGCAAGTTCCTCCGTCCTAATTTTTGGCAGCTTTTGCTGGGAAAGCATAAGCAAATACTATGGGACACCCACTCCCCAATAATGGGACTTATGTTTGTAATATGCTGTACTGCATGGCTCTTGTAAGGGGCATTGCAAGTTGCTCCGTCCTAATTTTTGGCAGCTTTTGCTGGGAAAGCATAAGCAAATACTATGGGACACCCACTCCTCAATAATGGGACTTATGTTTGTAATATGCTGTACTGCATGGCTCTTGTAAGGGGCATTGCAAGTTGCTCCATCTTAATTTTTGGCAGCTTTTGCTGGGAAAGCATAAGCAAATACTATGGGACACCCAATCCCGAATAATGGGACTTATGTTTGTAATATGCTGTACTGCATGGCTCTTGTAAGGGGCATTGCAAGTTGCTCCGTCCTAATTTTTGGCAGCTTTTGCTGGGAAAGCATAAGCAAATACAATGGCACGCTCACTCCCCAATAATGGGACTTAAGTTTGTAATATGCTGTACTGCATGGCTCTTGTATGGGGCATTGCAAGTTGCTCCGTCCTAATTTTTGGCAGCTTTTGCTTGGAAAGCATAAGCAGATACTATGGGACACCCTCTCAACAATAATGGGACTTATGTTTGTAATATGCTGTACTGCATGGCTCTTGTAAGGGGCATTGCAAGTTGCTCCGTCCTAATTTTTGGCAGCTTTTGCTGGGAAAGCATAAGCAAATATTATGGGACGCTCACTCCCCAATAATGGGACTTATGTTTGTAATATGCTGTACTGCATGGCTCTTGTAAGGGGCATTGCAAGTTGCTCCGTCCTAATTTTTTGGCAACTTTTGCTGGGAAAGCATAAACAAATACTATGGGACACCCACTCCCCAATAATGGGACTTATGTTTGTAATATGCTGTACTGCATGGCTCTTGTAAGGGGCATTGCAAGTTGCTCCGTCCTAATTTTTGGCAGCTTTTGCTGGGAAAACATAAGCAGCTACTATGGGACACCCTCTCAACAATAATGGGACTTATGTTTGTAATATGCTGTACTGCATGGCTCTTGTAAGGGGCATTGCAAGTTGCTCCGTCCTAATTTT
Source organism: Phyllobates terribilis (assembly GCF_046119375.1). NCBI lineage: Eukaryota > Metazoa > Chordata > Amphibia > Anura > Dendrobatidae > Phyllobates > Phyllobates terribilis. Next base: position 3,751,030 of record NW_027362788.1, on the reverse strand, counting down.
TGGCAGCTTTTGCTGGGAAAGCATAAGCAAATACTATGGGACACCCACTCCCCAATAATGGGACTTATGTTTGTAATATGCTGTACTGCATGGCTCTTGTATTGGGCATGGCAAGTTCCTCCGTCCTAATTTTTGGCTGCTTTTGCTGGGAAAGCATAAGCAAATACTATAGGACACCCACTCCCCAATAATGGGACTCATGTTTGTAATATGCTGTACTGCATGGCTCTTGTAAGGGGCATTGCAAGTTGCTCCATCCTAATTTTTAGCAGCTTTTGCTGGGAAAGCATAAGCAAATACTATGAGACACCCACTCCCCAATAATGGGACTTATGTTTGTAATATGCTCTAATGCATGGCTCTTGTATGGGGCATTGCAAGTTGCTCCGTCCTAATTTTTGGCAGCTTTTGCTGGGAAAGCATAAGCAAATACTATGGGACACCCTCTCAACAATAATGGGACTTATGTTTGTAATATGCTGTACTGCATGGCTCTTGTAAGGGGCATTGCAAGTTGCTCCGTCCTAATTTTTGTCAGCTTTTGCAGGGAAAGCATAAGCAAATACTATGGGACACCCACTCCCCAATAATGGGACTTATGTTTGTAATATGCTGTACTGCACGGCTCTTGTAAGAGGCATTGCAAGTTGCTCCGTCCTAATTTTTGGCAGCTTTTGCTGGGAAAGCATAAGCAAATACTATGGGACACCCACTCCCCAATAATGGGACTTATGTTTGTAATATGCTGTACTGCATGGCTCTTGTAAGGGGCATTGCAAGTTGCTCCGTCCTAATTTTTGGCAGCTTTTGCTGGGAAAGCATAAGCAAATACTATGGGACACCCACTCCTCAATATTGGGACTTATGTTTGTAATATGCTGTACTGCATGGCTCTTGTAAGGGGCATTGCAAGTTGCTCCGTCCTAATTTTTGGCAGCTTTTGCTGGGAAAGCATAAGCAAATACTATGGGACACCCACTCCCCAATAATGGGACTTATGTTTGTAATATACTGTACTGCATGGCTCTTGTAAGGGGCATTGCAAGTTGCTCCGTCCTAATTTTTGGCAGCTTTTGCTTGGAAAGCATAAGCAAATACTATGGGACACCCACTCCCCAATAATGGGACTTATGTTTGTAATATGCTGTACTGCATGGCTCTTGTAAGAGGCATTGCAAGTTCCTCCGTCCTAATTTTTGGCAGCTATTGCTGGGAAAGCATAAGCAAATACTATGGGACACCCACTCCCCAATAATGGGACTTATGTTTGTAATATGCTGTACTGCATGGCTCTTGTAAGGGGCATTGCAAGTTGCTCCGTCCTAATTTTTGGCAGCTTTTGCTGGGAAAGCATAAGCAAATACTATGGGACACCCACTCCTCAATAATGGGACTTATGTTTGTAATATGCTGTACTGCATGGCTCTTGTAAGGGGCATTGCAAGTTGCTCCATCTTAATTTTTGGCAGCTTTTGCTGGGAAAGCATAAGCAAATACTATGGGACACCCAATCCCGAATAATGGGACTTATGTTTGCAATATGCTGTACTGCATGGCTCTTGTAAGGGGCATTGCAAGTTGCTCCGTCCTAATTTTTGGCAGCTTTTGCTGGGAAAGCATAAGCAAATACAATGGCACGCTCACTCCCCAATAATGGGACTTAAGTTTGTAATATGCTGTACTGCATGGCTCTTGTATGGGGCATTGCAAGTTGCTCCGTCCTAATTTTTGGCAGCTTTTGCTTGGAAAGCATAAGCAGATACTATGGGACACCCTCTCAACAATAATGGGACTTATGTTTGTAATATGCTGTACTGCATGGCTCTTGTAAGGGGCATTGCAAGTTGCTCCGTCCTAATTTTTGGCAGCTTTTGCTGGGAAAGCATAAGCAAATACTATGGGACACCCACTCCCCAATAATGAGACTCATGTTTGTAATATGCTGTACTGCATGGCTCTTGTAAGGGGCATTGCAAGTTGCTCCGTCCTAATTTTTGTCAGCTTTTGCAGGGAAAGCATAAGCAAATACTAAGGGACACCCACTCCCCAATAATGGGACTTATGTTTGTAATATGCTGTACTGCATGGCTCTTGTAAGGGGCATTGCAAGTTGCTCCGTCCTAATTTTTGGCAGCTTTTGCTGGGAAAGCATAAGCAAATACTATGGGACACCCACTCCCCAATAATGGGACTTATGTTTGTAATATGCTGTACTGCATGGCTCTTTTAAGGGGCATTGCAAGTTGCTCCGCCCTAATTTTTGGCAGCTTTTGCTGGGAATGCATAAGCAAATACTATGGGACACCCACTCCCCAATAATGGGACTTATGTTTGTAATATGCTGTACTACATGGCTCTTTTAAGGGGCATTTCAAGTTGCTCCGTCCTAATTTTTGGCAGCTTTTGCTGGGAAAGCATAAGCAAATACTATGGGACACCCACTCCCCAATAATGGGACTTATGTTTGTAATATGCTGTACTGCATGGCTCTTGTAAGGGGCATTGCAAGTTCCTACGTCCTAATTTTTGGCAGCTTTTGCTGGGAAAGCATAAGCAAATACTATGGGACACCCACTCCCAAATAATGGCACTTATGTTTGTAATATGCTGTACTGCATGGCTCTTGTAAGGGGCACTGCAAGTTGCTCCATCCTAATTTTTGGCAGCTTTTGCTGGGAAAGCATAAGCAAATACTATGGGACACCCACTCCCCAATATTGGGACTTATGTTAGTAATATGCTGTACTGCATGGCTCTTGTAAGGGGCATTGCAAGTTGCTCCATCCTAATTTTTGGCAGCTTTTGCTGGGAAAGCATAAGCAAATACTATGGGACACCCTCTCCCCAATAATGGGACTTATGTTTGTAATATACTGTACTGCATGGCTCTTGTAAGGGGCATTGCAAGTTGCTCCGTCCTAATTTTTGGCAGCTTTTGCTGGGAAAGCATAAGCAAATACTATGGGACACCCACTCCCCAATAATGGGACTTATGTTTGTAATATGCTGTACTGCATGGCTCTTGTAAGGGGCATTGCAAGTTGCTCTGTCCTAATTTTTGGCAGCTTTTGCTGGGAAAGCATAAGCAAATACTATGGGACACCCACTCCCCAATAATGGGACTTATGTTTGTAATATGCTGTACTGCATGGCTCTTTTAAGGGGTATTGCAAGTTGCTCCGCCCTAATTTTTGGCAGCTTTTGCTGGGAAAGCATAAGCAAAATACTATGGGACACCCACTCCCCAATAATGGGACTTATGTTTGTAATATGCTGTACTGCATGGCTCTTTTAAGGGGCATTGCAAGTTGCTCCATCCTAATTTTTGGCAGCTTTTGCTGGGAAAGCATAAGCAAATACTATGGGACACCCACTCCCCAATAATGGGACTTATTTTTGTAATATGCTGTACTGCATGGCTCTTGTAAGGGGCATTGCAAGTTGCTCCGTCCTAATTTTTGGCAGCTTTTGCTTGGAAAGCATAAGCAAATACTATAGGACTCCCACTCCCCAATAATGGGACTTATGTTTGTAATATGCTGTACTGCATGGCTCTTGTAAGGGGCATTGCAAGTTGCTCCGTCCTAATTTTTTGGCAACTTTTGCTGGGAAAGCATAAACAAATACTATGGGACACCCACTCCCCAATAATGGGACTTATGTTTGTAATATGCTGTACTGCATGGCTCTTGTAAGGGGCATTGCAAGTTGCTCCGTCCTAATTTTTGGCAGCTTTTGCTGGGAAAACATAAGCAGCTACTATGGGACACCCTCTCAACAATAATGGGACTTATGTTTGTAATATGCTGTACTGCATGGCTCTTGTAAGGGGCATTGCAAGTTGCTCCGTCCTAATTTTTGGCAGCTTTTGCTGGGAAAGCATAAGCAAATACTATGGGACACCCACTCCCCAATAATGGGACTTATGTTTGTAATATGCTGTACTGCATGGCTCTTGTATTGGGCATGGCAAGTTCCTCCGTCCTAATTTTTGGCTGCTTTTGCTGGGAAAGCATAAGCAAATACTATAGGACACCCACTCCCCAATAATGGGACTCATGTTTGTAATATGCTGTACTGCATGGCTCTTGTAAGGGGCATTGCAAGTTGCTCCATCCTAATTTTTAGCAGCTTTTGCTGGGAAAGCATAAGCAAATACTATGAGACACCCACTCCCCAATAATGGGACTTATGTTTGTAATATGCTCTAATGCATGGCTCTTGTATGGGGCATTGCAAGTTGCTCAGTCCTAATTTTTGGCAGCTTTTGCTGGGAAAGCATAAGCAAATACTATGGGACACCCTCTCAACAATAATGGGACTTATGTTTGTAATATGCTGTACTGCATGGCTCTTGTAAGGGGCATTGCAAGTTGCTCCGTCCTAATTTTTGTCAGCTTTTGCAGGGAAAGCATAAGCAAATACTATGGGACACCCACTCCCCAATAATGGGACTTATGTTTGTAATATGCTGTACTGCACGGCTCTTGTAAGAGGCATTGCAAGTTGCTCCGTCCTAATTTTTGGCAGCTTTTGCTGGGAAAGCATAAGCAAATACTATGGGACACCCACTCCCCAATAATGGGACTTATGTTTGTAATATGCTGTACTGCATGGCTCTTGTAAGGGGCATTGCAAGTTGCTCCGTCCTAATTTTTGGCAGCTTTTGCTGGGAAAGCATAAGCAAATACTATGGGACACCCACTCCTCAATATTGGGACTTATGTTTGTAATATGCTGTACTGCATGGCTCTTGTAAGGGGCATTGCAAGTTGCTCCGTCCTAATTTTTGGCAGCTTTTGCTGGGAAAGCATAAGCAAATACTATGGGACACCCACTCCCCAATAATGGGACTTATGTTTGTAATATACTGTACTGCATGGCTCTTGTAAGGGGCATTGCAAGTTGCTCCGTCCTAATTTTTGGCAGCTTTTGCTTGGAAAGCATAAGCAAATACTATGGGACACCCACTCCCCAATAATGGGACTTATGTTTGTAATATGCTGTACTGCATGGCTCTTGTAAGAGGCATTGCAAGTTCCTCCGTCCTAATTTTTGGCAGCTTTTGCTGGGAAAGCATAAGCAAATACTATGGGACACCGACTCCCCAATAATGGGACTTATGTTTGTAATATGCTGTACTGCATGGCTCTTGTAAGGGGCATTGCAAGTTGCTCCGTCCTAATTTTTGGCAGCTTTTGCTGGGAAAGCATAAGCAAATACTATGGGACACCCACTCCTCAATAATGGGACTTATGTTTGTAATATGCTGTACTGCATGGCTCTTGTAAGGGGCATTGCAAGTTGCTCCATCTTAATTTTTGGCAGCTTTTGCTGGGAAAGCATAAGCAAATACTATGGGACACCCAATCCCGAATAATGGGACTTATGTTTGTAATATGCTGTACTGCATGGCTCTTGTAAGGGGCATTGCAAGTTGCTCCGTCCTAATTTTTGGCAGCTTTTGCTGGGAAAGCATAAGCAAATACAATGGCACGCTCACTCCCCAATAATGGGACTTAAGTTTGTAATATGCTGTACTGCATGGCTCTTGTATGGGGCATTGCAAGTTGCTCCGTCCTAATTTTTGGCAGCTTTTGCTTGGAAAGCATAAGCAGATACTATGGGACACCCTCTCAACAATAATGGGACTTATGTTTGTAATATGCTGTACTGCATGGCTCTTGTAAGGGGCATTGCAAGTTGCTCCGTCCTAATTTTTGGCAGCTTTTGCTGGGAAAGCATAAGCAAATACTATGGGACACCCACTCCCCAATAATGAGACTCATGTTTGTAATATGCTGTACTGCATGGCTCTTGTAAGGGGCATTGCAAGTTGCTCCGTCCTAATTTTTGTCAGCTTTTGCAGGGAAAGCATAAGCAAATACTAAGGGACACCCACTCCCCAATAATGGGACTTATGTTTGTAATATGCTGTACTGCATGGCTCTTGTAAGGGGCATTGCAAGTTGCTCCGTCCTAATTTTTGGCAGCTTTTGCTGGGAAAGCATAAGCAAATACTATGGGACACCCACTCCCCAATAATGGGACTTATGTTTGTAATATGCTGTACTGCATGGCTCTTTTAAGGGGCATTGCAAGTTGCTCCGCCCTAATTTTTGGCAGCTTTTGCTGGGAATGCATAAGCAAATACTATGGGACACCCACTCCCCAATAATGGGACTTATGTTTGTAATATGCTGTACTACATGGCTCTTTTAAGGGGCATTTCAAGTTGCTCCGTCCTAATTTTTGGCAGCTTTTGCTGGGAAAGCATAAGCAAATACTATGGGACACCCACTCCCCAATAATGGGACTTATGTTTGTAATATGCTGTACTGCATGGCTCTTGTAAGGGGCATTGCAAGTTCCTACGTCCTAATTTTTGGCAGCTTTTGCTGGGAAAGCATAAGCAAATACTATGGGACACCCACTCCCCAATAATGGCACTTATGTTTGTAATATGCTGTACTGCATGGCTCTTGTAAGGGGCACTGCAAGTTGCTCCGTCCTAATTTTTGGCAGCTTTTGCTGGGAAAGCATAAGCAAATACTATGGGACACCCACTCCCCAATATTGGGACTTATGTTAGTAATATGCTGTACTGCATGGCTCTTGTAAGGGGCATTGCAAGTTGCTCCATCCTAATTTTTGGCAGCTTTTGCTGGGAAAGCATAAGCAAATACTATGGGACACCCTCTCCCCAATAATGGGACTTATGTTTGTAATATACTGTACTGCATGGCTCTTGTAAGGGGCATTGCAAGTTGCTCCGTCCTAATTTTTGGCAGCTTTTGCTGGGAAAGCATAAGCAAATACTATGGGACACCCACTCCCCAATAATGGGACTTATGTTTGTAATATGCTGTACTGCATGGCTCTTGTAAGGGGCATTGCAAGTTGCTCTGTCCTAATTTTTGGCAGCTTTTGCTGGGAAAGCATAAGCAAATACTATGGGACACCCACTCCCCAATAATGGGACTTATGTTTGTAATATGCTGTACTGCATGGCTCTTTTAAGGGGTATTGCAAGTTGCTCCGCCCTAATTTTTGGCAGCTTTTGCTGGGAAAGCATAAGCAAATACTATGGGACACCCACTCCCCAATAATGGGACTTATGTTTGTAATATGCTGTACTGCATGGCTCTTTTAAGGGGCATTGCAAGTTGCTCCATCCTAATTTTTGGCAGCTTTTGCTGGGAAAGCATAAGCAAATACTATGGGACACCCACTCCCCAATAATGGGACTTATTTTTGTAATATGCTGTACTGCATGGCTCTTGTAAGGGGCATTGCAAGTTGCTCCGTCCTAATTTTTGGCAGCTTTTGCTTGGAAAGCATAAGCAAATACTATAGGACTCCCACTCCCCAATAATGGGACTTATGTTTGTAATATGCTGTACTGCATGGCTCTTGTAAGGGGCATTGCAAGTTCCTACGTCCTAATTTTTGGCAGCTTTTGCTGGGAAAGCATAAGCAAATACTATGAGACACCCACTCCCCAATAATGGCACTTATGTTTGTAATATGCTGTACTGCATGGCTCTTGTAAGGGGCATTGCGAGTTGCTCCGTCCTAATTTTTGGCAGCTTTTGCTGGGAAAGCATAAGCAAATACTATGGGACACCCACTCCCCAATATTGGGACTTATGTTAGTAATATGCTGTACTGCATGGCTCTTGTAAGGGGCATTGCAAGTTGCTCCGTCCTAATTTTTGGCAGCTTTTGCTGGGAAAGCATAAGCAAATACTATGGGACACCCACTCCCCAATAATGAGACTCATGTTTGTAATATGCTGTACTGCATGACTCTTGTAAGGGGCATTGCAAGTTGCTCCGTCCTAATTTTTGTCAGCTTTTGCAGGGAAAGCATAAGCAAATACTAAGGGACACCCACTCCCCAATAATGGGACTTATGTTTGTAATATGCTGTACTGCATGGCTCTTGTAAGGGGCATTGCAAGTTGCTCCGTCCTAATTTTTGGCAGCTTTTGCTGGGAAAGCATAAGCAAATACTATGGGACACCCACTCCCCAATAATGGGACTTATGTTTGTAATATGCTGTACTGCATGGCTCTTTTAAGGGGCATTGCAAGTTGCTCCGCCCTAATTTTTGGCAGCTTTTGCTGGGAATGCATAAGCAAATACTATGGGACACCCACTCCCCAATAATGGGACTTATGTTTGTAATATGCTGTACTGCATGGCTCTTTTAAGGGGCATTTCAAGTTGCTCCGTCCTAATTTTTGGCAGCTTTTGCTGGGAAAGCATAAGCAAATACAATGGCACGCTCACTCCCCAATAATGGGACTTAAGTTTGTAATATGCTGTACTGCATGGCTCTTGTAAGGGGCATTGCAAGTTGCTCCGTCCTAATTTTTGGCAACTTTTGCTGGGAAAGCATAAACAAATACTATGGGACACCCACTCCCCAATAATGGGACTTATGTTTGTAATATGCTGTACTGCATGGCTCTTGTAAGGGGCATTGCAAGTTGCTCCGTCCTAATTTTTGGCAGCTTTTGCTTGGAAAGCATAAGCAGATACTATGGGACACCCTCTCAACAATAATGGGACTTATGTTTGTAATATGCTGTACTGCATGGCTCTTGTAAGGGGCATTGCAAGTTGCTCCGTCCTAATTTTTGGCTGCTTTTGCTGGGAAAGCATAAGCAAATACTATGGGACACCCACTCCCCAATAATGAGACTCATGTTTGTAATATGCTGTACTGCATGGCTCTTGTAAGGGGCATTGCAAGTTGCTCCGTCCTAATTTTTGTCAGCTTTTGCAGGGAAAGCATAAGCAAATACTAAGGGACACCCACTCCCCAATAATGGGACTTATGTTTGTAATATGCTGTACTGCATGGCTCTTGTAAGGGGCATTGCAAGTTGCTCCGTCCTAATTTTTGGCAGCTTTTGCTGGGAAAGCATAAGCAAATACTATGGGACACCCACTCCCCAATAATGGGACTTATGTTTGTAATATGCTGTACTGCATGGCTCTTTTAAGGGGCATTGCAAGTTGCTCCGCCCTAATTTTTGTCAGCTTCTGCTGGGAATGCATAAGCAAATACTATGGGACACCCACTCCCCAATAATGGGACTTATGTTTGTAATATGCTGTACTACATGGCTCTTTTAAGGGGCATTTCAAGTTGCTCCGTCCTAATTTTTGGCAGCTTTTGCTGGGAAAGCATAAGCAAATACTATGGGACACCCACTCCCCAATAATGGGACTTATGTTTGTAATATGCTGTACTGCATGGCTCTTGTAAGGGGCATTGCAAGTTCCTACGTCCTAATTTTTGGCAGCTTTTGCTGGGAAAGCATAAGCAAATACTATGGGACACCCACTCCCCAATAATGGCACTTATGTTTGTAATATGCTGTACTGCATGGCTCTTGTAAGGGGCACTGCAAGTTGCTCCGTCCTAATTTTTGGCAGCTTTTGCTGGGAAAGCATAAGCAAATACTATGGGACACCCACTCCCCAATAATGGCACTTATGTTAGTAATATGCTGTACTGCATGGCTCTTGTAAGGGGCATTGCAAGTTGCTCCGTCCTAATTTTTGGCAGCTTTTGCTGGGAAAGCATAAGCAAATACTATGGGACACCCTCTCCCCAATAATGGGACTTATGTTTGTAATATACTGTACTGCATGGCTCTTGTAAGGGGCATTGCAAGTTGCTCCGTCCTAATTTTTGGCAGCTTTTGCTGGGAAAGCATAAGCAAATACTATGGGACACCCACTCCCCAATAATGGGACTTATGTTTGTAATATGCTGTACTGCATGGCTCTTGTAAGGGGCATTGCAAGTTGCTCTGTCCTAATTTTTGGCAGCTTTTGCTGGGAAAGCATAAGCAAATACTATGGGACACCCACTCCCCAATAATGGGACTTATGTTTGTAATATGCTGTACTGCATGGCTCTTTTAAGGGGTATTGCAAGTTGCTCCGCCCTAATTTTTGGCAGCTTTTGCTGGGAAAGCATAAGCAAATACTATGGGACACCCACTCCCCAATAATGGGACTTATGTTTGTAATATGCTGTACTGCATGGCTCTTTTAAGGGGCATTGCAAGTTGCTCCATCCTAATTTTTGGCAGCTTTTGCTGGGAAAGCATAAGCAAATACTATGGGACACCCACTCCCCAATAATGGGACTTATTTTTGTAATATGCTGTACTGCATGGCTCTTGTGAGGGGCATTGCAAGTTGCTCCGTCCTAATTTTTGGCAGCTTTTGCTTGGAAAGCATAAGCAAATACTATAGGACTCCCACTCCCCAATAAAGGGACTTATGTTTGTAATATGCTGTACTGCATGGCTCTTGTAAGGGGCATTGCAAGTTCCTACGTCCTAATTTTTGGCAGCTTTTGCTGGGAAAGCATAAGCAAATACTATGGGACACCCACTCCCCAATAATGAGACTCATGTTTGTAATATGCTGTACTGCATGACTCTTGTAAGGGGCATTGCAAGTTGCTCCGTCCTAATTTTTGTCAGCTTTTGCAGGGAAAGCATAAGCAAATACTAAGGGACACCCACTCCCCAATAATGGGACTTATGTTTGTAATATGCTGTACTGCATGGCTCTTGTAAGGGGCATTGCAAGTTGCTCCGTCCTAATTTTTGGCAGCTTTTGCTGGGAAAGCATAAGCAAATACTATGGGACACCCACTCCCCAATAATGGGACTTATGTTTGTAATATGCTGTACTGCATGGCTCTTTTAAGGGGCATTGCAAGTTGCTCCGCCCTAATTTTTGGCAGCTTTTGCTGGGAATGCATAAGCAAATACTATGGGACACCCACTCCCCAATAATGGGACTTATGTTTGTAATATGCTGTACTGCATGGCTCTTTTAAGGGGCATTTCAAGTTGCTCCGTCCTAATTTTTGGCAGCTTTTGCTGGGAAAGCATAAGCAAATACAATGGCACGCTCACTCCCCAATAATGGGACTTAAGTTTGTAATATGCTGTACTGCATGGCTCTTGTAAGGGGCATTGCAAGTTGCTCCGTCCTAATTTTTGGCAACTTTTGCTGGGAAAGCATAAACAAATACTATGGGACACCCACTCCCCAATAATGGGACTTATGTTTGTAATATGCTGTACTGCATGGCTCTTGTAAGGGGCATTGCAAGTTGCTCCGTCCTAATTTTTGGCAGCTTTTGCTTGGAAAGCATAAGCAGATACTATGGGACACCCTCTCAACAATAATGGGACTTATGTTTGTAATATGCTGTACTGCATGGCTCTTGTAAGGGGCATTGCAAGTTGCTCCGTCCTAATTTTTGGCAGCTTTTGCTGGGAAAGCATAAGCAAATACTATGGGACACCCACTCCCCAATAATGAGACTCATGTTTGTAATATGCTGTACTGCATGGCTCTTGTAAGGGGCATTGCAAGTTGCTCCGTCCTAATTTTTGTCAGCTTTTGCAGGGAAAGCATAAGCAAATACTAAGGGACACCCACTCCCCAATAATGGGACTTATGTTTGTAATATGCTGTACTGCATGGCTCTTGTAAGGGGCATTGCAAGTTGCTCCGTCCTAATTTTTGGCAGCTTTTGCTGGGAAAGCATAAGCAAATACTATGGGACACCCACTCCCCAATAATGGGACTTATGTTTGTAATATGCTGTACTGCATGGCTCTTTTAAGGGGCATTGCAAGTTGCTCCGCCCTAATTTTTGTCAGCTTCTGCTGGGAATGCATAAGCAAATACTATGGGACACCCACTCCCCAATAATGGGACTTATGTTTGTAATATGCTGTACTACATGGCTCTTTTAAGGGGCATTTCAAGTTGCTCCGTCCTAATTTTTGGCAGCTTTTGCTGGGAAAGCATAAGCAAATACTATGGGACACCCACTCCCCAATAATGGGACTTATGTTTGTAATATGCTGTACTGCATGGCTCTTGTAAGGGGCATTGCAAGTTCCTACGTCCTAATTTTTGGCAGCTTTTGCTGGGAAAGCATAAGCAAATACTATGGGACACCCACTCCCCAATAATGGCACTTATGTTTGTAATATGCTGTACTGCATGGCTCTTGTAAGGGGCACTGCAAGTTGCTCCGTCCTAATTTTTGGCAGCTTTTGCTGGGAAAGCATAAGCAAATACTATGGGACACCCACTCCCCAATAATGGCACTTATGTTAGTAATATGCTGTACTGCATGGCTCTTGTAAGGGGCATTGCAAGTTGCTCCGTCCTAATTTTTGGCAGCTTTTGCTGGGAAAGCATAAGCAAATACTATGGGACACCCTCTCCCCAATAATGGGACTTATGTTTGTAATATACTGTACTGCATGGCTCTTGTAAGGGGCATTGCAAGTTGCTCCGTCCTAATTTTTGGCAGCTTTTGCTGGGAAAGCATAAGCAAATACTATGGGACACCCACTCCCCAATAATGGGACTTATGTTTGTAATATGCTGTACTGCATGGCTCTTGTAAGGGGCATTGCAAGTTGCTCTGTCCTAATTTTTGGCAGCTTTTGCTGGGAAAGCATAAGCAAATACTATGGGACACCCACTCCCCAATAATGGGACTTATGTTTGTAATATGCTGTACTGCATGGCTCTTTTAAGGGGTATTGCAAGTTGCTCCGCCCTAATTTTTGGCAGCTTTTGCTGGGAAAGCATAAGCAAATACTATGGGACACCCACTCCCCAATAATGGGACTTATGTTTGTAATATGCTGTACTGCATGGCTCTTTTAAGGGGCATTGCAAGTTGCTCCATCCTAATTTTTGGCAGCTTTTGCTGGGAAAGCATAAGCAAATACTATGGGACACCCACTCCCCAATAATGGGACTTATTTTTGTAATATGCTGTACTGCATGGCTCTTGTGAGGGGCATTGCAAGTTGCTCCGTCCTAATTTTTGGCAGCTTTTGCTTGGAAAGCATAAGCAAATACTATAGGACTCCCACTCCCCAATAATGGGACTTATGTTTGTAATATGCTGTACTGCATGGCTCTTGTAAGGGGCATTGCAAGTTCCTACGTCCTAATTTTTGGCAGCTTTTGCTGGGAAAGCATAAGCAAATACTATGAGACACCCACTCCCCAATAATGGCACTTATGTTTGTAATATGCTGTACTGCATGGCTCTTGTAAGGGGCATTGCGAGTTGCTCCGTCCTAATTTTTGGCAGCTTTTGCTGGGAAAGCATAAGCAAATACTATGGGACACCCTCTCCCCAATATTGGGACTTATGTTAGTAATATGCTGTACTGCATGGCTCTTGTAAGGGGCATTGCAAGTTGCTCCGTCCTAATTTTTGGCAGCTTTTGCTGGGAAAGCATAAGCAAATACTATGGGACACCCACTCCCCAATAATGAGACTCATGTTTGTAATATGCTGTACTGCATGTGTAGCACCCTGAGGATTCGGCTGCTACAGGGGTATTGCACCTCAACCCAGAGGTGTGATATTCCACTCCCGGGTAAGGATGGAGTGTGGGACTGAGCTCGGTAGGCTGCATGCACTACATACATCCCATTTCCGGGGAGCAGGCCGACGGCACTCCCACTTAGAAATGTGCAGGTGCGACCGAGCCTGTTCCTGGCTGGAGTGGGAGGGGGGAGGAACATCCCATGTAGTGTAGGGGCAGATAGGGGGAGCAGCCTGGGTAAAGATAGGAGCTCATTGGGTGCTGGTCACCTGAGCTCACACATAGAGGGATATATAAGGAGGGCACCATCAAAGATCAGGGTCAGTCAGTGCAGAGGACAAGTCAGCAGGAGAGGAGGAGCGGAAGCTGGCAGAGGAGCAGCTGAAAGAAAGAGAGGCCCTGAAGAGAGAGAGTGGAGTGAAGAAAGACCCAGAGGGGGACAAAGAAGGGACCCAAGAACCCAAATAAGAACACCGGGTGAGGAGTCAGCAGAAGGGTACCGGAACCCAAGCTGGTGGGGGCAAAGACATTCCCCAGCCAGAGACCGGAGACCGTGGGCAGTGTCTGTCACGGTCACCCACTACATTCACCCTGAAGGCACACCACAGGAAGGGTCAGGGAACCTAAGGCCAAAGGTTGCCCAACAGAAGGCCCGAGGGAGCTGGACTTAGGTGAATCACTGGTGGGGACGGCTGAAGAAAGGACAGAGGGAGAGCTCAGGGCCACGCTCCGGACTTGTTTGGGGGTTGGCTGGATCCAGGACCTGGTGGACGCAGCACGGCTCGGGTGGTCACTCGAAGCTGGAGTGACCAGTACAACATCTGCAGTAAGTAAACACCCTTAACTGCATAACCCGAGTCTGTCTTCATTGCCGGCTGCACCGCACCACCACAACCCCCATCCTCTGCGCCTGTCCCCTCTGAGGCTATACCCCTCCCGTTGGGGGTTATCCCACCAAGCTGCACATCCACCATCAGCCTCAGCGGACCCTGCTGCAGCGGCGGCCACAGTGACCGCATCACAACGGGTGGCGTAGTCGACACAAAAGAACTTTAGTAACATCTGTAAAGCTGCCACATAACACTGAGCTTGACGCCCTGGGCACGGGGCCGGGTCACAGCCGCTCGGAGACTACAACCCCCCCCATCTGATCCGGTGCCGGGTATTCCCCTCAAAAAGGAATATGTCCCAGGGGGCGCGTCAACTTTGGCGTAGTCGGCAGGATTACGTGCCCGCAACACCCGGGTACTGCGTGCCTGAAGAAAAGTGCAAGTTTACCTCAGAAAGAAGTCTCCTGCCGGTTCCGGAGGGTCCACGCCATCGGACTCCATCACCAGTCGTTTCCCGCCGATTGTCCGCCATTTCCAGCTTGTTCCCGCCATCTGCCGAGTTTCCCGCCACTGGGCGACGCTTCCCGCCAAAACCGCAGATTTCCCGCCTTGGAAGAGCAGCGGACGCCATTATGGGCGTGCCAAAGGAGGGCAAGAGGCCACCTCCCATCGTGGGCCAGGACAGAAAATGGCGCCAAAAGTGGAAACCGCCCCCACCAACAGAGACTGTGATGCTAGAGGTGTCTGTCAGCGTGGAAGAACTCCCCCTGGAGCTGACAGTCACCCAGTTGCCCCGGGACCGCCTTCGAAGTGGGAGGAGACGAAAGGGAAGAGAGAAGATGGGTGTCGCCTGGAGCAGTCTGGAGCGAGCGCACCCGGAGGCAAGAGGTCTAATAAGGAGTAGCGGAGGAGCCTACCCGGAGATGGAAAGAAAGCAGAACAGCACCGGCCCGCTGGCCAGGAGTCTGCTAGAGACCGAGGAAGGAGGGCAGAGCAGCACCGGCCCGCTGGCCAGGAGCCTGCCGGAAACAGAGCAGAGCAGCACCGACCCGATGGTCAGGAGCCTGCTAGAGTCCACAACCCCGCTAGGTCTAGCGGAGATCTTAGCGCAGCTCCCCCGAGACCGGGAGTGTGCACAAACCGCCCTGGAGGGCCTCGCACGGAGGATGGCCCGGGTACAGCGTGAGATACTGGCGGAGTGGAGCCGGGAGATGACCCAGCAAGCTGAGACCAGTCAACGGAGCACGCTACCCTGGAAGAGGAAGCAGACCGCCTCTGAGGATGGCGCGGGAGGACCCAAGGCCGGAGACGGCGCCGAGAAGGGAGCCGAACGCATGGAGGCAGGTAAAGGGGACGCCTATACCCCAAGCCGTGACACCGCTTACCTGCCCCAGCTCCCCGTCGCAGAGCCCGAAGGTCCCCCTGCTGTGCCCGTAGCCGCCATATCACCGCCATGGACTAGGCCCCAACCGGAAGCCGCCGCCGCGACCCCTGTGACGTCACGCGCCCCGACCCGGAGCGTGACAAAGCAGGAATTACCACCAGCCTGGTCGCAAGGCCTAGTACCCCCGGGCGCCGCACCACCAACAGCGCCCCCTACCTCCGCGGAGCCTCCGGCCTGGCCGCAAGGCCAGGTAGCCCAGGGCGCCGCCGTCCTAACGGTGCCCTTCACCTTCCAGGTGCCCCAGGCCTGGCCGCAAGGCCTGGGCAACCCGGGCGCCACCACCACCGCGCCCATAAGACCAAGAGTGCCGCATCTGGGAGGAGCAAGAGGACCCGGACGGGTCTGAAGCAACACCATGTCAAGGAAAAGCAGGAGGGAGCCGTCGTTGAGGACGGGAATAGAGACTGTATATAGTTGCCTGTCGGGGCACAGTGAACCGTTGCTGCTAAAATAGTCCCCGTTGGGACCAGTGAACTGTTTACCCGTTAATCCCTTCATCCTACAGGCTGAGGACTGTGAACAGCCATTCCCTTCCCTCTACCTGGCCGAGGACTGAGAGCGGCCAACTTTCCCTGTATATAGTTGCGCTTCCTAAAGCGCCCCCTACTGGTTTTATAGGAAAACCAGTTTTCCAGAGAGACTGTCGTACTGTACCCGGTCACACGTTGCACAGTGACCGGAGGAGGAGCCTGAGACGACGAGAAAGTTTTATATATATAATGTTTTTATATGTTTTATATGTTTATGAAAAAAAAAATGTATGTTTTGGTGTTTATGTCTTACAGCCCGAGGACGTGCTGTGATTTACCAGGGGGGAATGTAGCACCCTGAGGATTCGGCTGCTACAGGGGTATTGCACCTCAACCCAGAGGTGTGATATTCCACTCCCGGGTAAGGATGGAGTGTGGGACTGAGCTCGGTAGGCTGCATGCACTACATACATCCCATTTCCGGGGAGCAGGCCGACGGCACTCCCACTTAGAAATGTGCAGGTGCGACCGAGCCTGTTCCTGGCTGGAGTGGGAGGGGGGAGGAACATCCCATGTAGTGTAGGGGCAGATAGGGGGAGCAGCCTGGGTAAAGATAGGAGCTCATTGGGTGCTGGTCACCTGAGCTCACACATAGAGGGATATATAAGGAGGGCACCATCAAAGATCAGGGTCAGTCAGTGCAGAGGACAAGTCAGCAGGAGAGGAGGAGCGGAAGCTGGCAGAGGAGCAGCTGAAAGAAAGAGAGGCCCTGAAGAGAGAGAGTGGAGTGAAGAAAGACCCAGAGGGGGACAAAGAAGGGACCCAAGAACCCAAATAAGAACACCGGGTGAGGAGTCAGCAGAAGGGTACCGGAACCCAAGCTGGTGGGGGCAAAGACATTCCCCAGCCAGAGACCGGAGACCGTGGGCAGTGTCTGTCACGGTCACCCACTACATTCACCCTGAAGGCACACCACAGGAAGGGTCAGGGAACCTAAGGCCAAAGGTTGCCCAACAGAAGGCCCGAGGGAGCTGGACTTAGGTGAATCACTGGTGGGGACGGCTGAAGAAAGGACAGAGGGAGAGCTCAGGGCCACGCTCCGGACTTGTTTGGGGGTTGGCTGGATCCAGGACCTGGTGGACGCAGCACGGCTCGGGTGGTCACTCGAAGCTGGAGTGACCAGTACAACATCTGCAGTAAGTAAACACCCTTAACTGCATAACCCGAGTCTGTCTTCATTGCCGGCTGCACCGCACCACCACAACCCCCATCCTCTGCGCCTGTCCCCTCTGAGGCTATACCCCTCCCGTTGGGGGTTATCCCACCAAGCTGCACATCCACCATCAGCCTCAGCGGACCCTGCTGCAGCGGCGGCCACAGTGACCGCATCACAACGGGTGGCGTAGTCGACACAAAAGAACTTTAGTAACATCTGTAAAGCTGCCACATAACACTGAGCTTGACGCCCTGGGCACGGGGCCGGGTCACAGCCGCTCGGAGACTACAACCCCCCCCATCTGATCCGGTGCCGGGTATTCCCCTCAAAAAGGAATATGTCCCAGGGGGCGCGTCACATGACTCTTGTAAGGGGCATTGCAAGTTGCTCCGTCCTAATTTTTGTCAGCTTTTGCAGGGAAAGCATAAGCAAATACTAAGGGACACCCACTCCCCAATAATGGGACTTATGTTTGTAATATGCTGTACTGCATGGCTCTTGTAAGGGGCATTGCAAGTTGCTCCGTCCTAATTTTTGGCAGCTTTTGCTGGGAAAGCATAAGCAAATACTATGGGACACCCACTCCCCAATAATGGGACTTATGTTTGTAATATGCTGTACTGCATGGCTCTTTTAAGGGGCATTGCAAGTTGCTCCGCCCTAATTTTTGGCAGCTTTTGCTGGGAATGCATAAGCAAATACTATGGGACACCCACTCCCCAATAATGGGACTTATGTTTGTAATATGCTGTACTGCATGGCTCTTTTAAGGGGCATTTCAAGTTGCTCCGTCCTAATTTTTGGCAGCTTTTGCTGGGAAAGCATAAGCAAATACTATGGGACACCCACTCCCCAATAATGGGACTTTTGTTTGTAATATGCTGTACTGCATGGCTCTTGTAAGAGGCATTGCAAGTTGCTCCGTCCTAATTTTTGGCAGCTTTTGCTGGGAAAGCATAAGCAAATAATATGGGACACCCACTCCCCAATAATGGGACTTATGTTTGTAATATGCTGTACTGCATGGCTCTTGTAAGGGGCATTGCAAGTTCCTACGTCCTAATTTTTGGCAGTTTTTGCTGGGAAAGCATAAGCAAATACTATGGGACACCCACTCCCCAATAATGGCACTTATGTTTGTAATATGCTGTACTGCATGGCTCTTGTAAGGGGCACTGCAAGTTGCTCCGTCCTAATTTTTGGCAGCTTTTGCTGGGAAAGCATAAGCAAATACTATGGGACACCCACTCCCCAATATTGGGACTTATGTTAGTAATATGCTGTACTGCATGACTCTTGTAAGGGGCATTGCAAGTTGCTCCGTCCTAATTTTTGGCAGCTTTTGCTGGGAAAGCATAAGCAAATACTATGGGACACCCTCTCCCCAATAATGGGACTTATGTTTGTAATATACTGTACTGCATGGCTCTTGTAAGGGGCATTGCAAGTTGCTCCGTCCTAATTTTTGGCAGCTTTTGCTGGGAAAGCATAAGCAAATACTATGGGACACCCACTCCCCAATAATGGGACTTATGTTTGTAATATGCTGTACTGCATGGCTCTTGTAAGGGGCATTGCAAGTTGGTCCGTCCTAATTTTTGGCAGCTTTTGCTGGGAAAGCATAAGCAAATACTATGGGACACCCACTCCCCAAAAATGGGACTTATGTTTGTAATATGCTGTACTGCATGGCTCTTGTAAGGGGCTTTGCAAGTTGCTCCGTCCTAATTTTTGGCAGCTTTTGCTGGGAAAGCATAAGCAAATACTATGTGACACCCACTCCCCAATAATGGGACTTATGTTTGTAATATGCTGTACTGCATGGCTCTTGTAAGGGGCATTTCAAGTTGCTCCGTCCTAATTTTTGGCAGCTTTTGCTGGGAAAGCATAAGCAAATACTATGGGACACCCACTCCCCAATAATGGGACTTATGTTTGTAATATGCTGTACTGCATGGCTCTTGTAAGAGTCATTGCAAGTTGCTCCGTCCTAATATTTGGCAGCTTTTGCTGGGAAAGCATAAGCAAATACTATAGGACACCCACTCCCCAATAATGGGACTCATGTTTGTAATATGCTGTACTGCATGGCTCTTGTAAGGGGCATTGCAAGTTTCTCCGTCCAAATTTTTAGCAGCTTTTGCTGGGAAAGCATAAGCAAATACTATGAGACACCCACTCCCCAATAATGGGACTTATGTTTGTAATATGCTGTACTGCATGGCTCTTGTAAGGGGCATTGCAAGTTGCTCCGTCCGAATTTTTGGCAGCTTTTGCTGGGAAAGCATAAGCAAATACTATGAGACAACCACTCCCCAATAATGGGACTTATGTTTGTAATATGCTGTACTGCATGGCTCTTGTAAGGGGTATTGCAAGTTCCTCCGTCCTAATTTTTGGCAGCTTTTGCTGGGAAAGCATAAGCAAATACTATGGGACACCCACTCCCCAATAATGGCACTTATGTTTGTAATATGCTGTACTGCATGGCTCTTGTAAGGGGCATTGCAAGTTGCTCCGTCCTAATTTTTGGCAGCTTTTGCTGGGAAAGCATAAGCAAATACTATGGGACACCCACTCCCCAATATTGGGACTTATGTTAGTAATATGCTGTACTGCATGGCTCTTGTAAGGGGCATTGCAAGTTCTTACGTCCTAATTTTTGCAGCTTTTGCTGGGAAAGCATAAGCAAATACTATGGGACACCCACTCCCCAATAATGGCACTTATGTTTGTAATATGCTGTACTGCATGGCTCTTGTAAGGGGCATTGCAAGTTGCTCCATCCTAATTTTTGGCAGCTTTTGCTGGGAAAGCATAAGCAAATACTATGGGACACCCACTCCCCAATATTGGGACTTATGTTAGTAATATGCTGTACTGCATGGCTCTTGTAAGGGGCATTGCAAGTTGCTCCGTCCTAATTTTTGGCAGCTTTTGCTGGGAAAGCATAAGCAAATACTATGGGACACCCTCTCCCCAATAATGGGACTTATGTTTGTAATATGCTGTACTGCATGGCTCTTGTAAGGGGCATTGCAAGTTGCTCCGTCCTAATTTTTGGCAGCTTTTGCTGGCAAAGCATATGCAAATACTATGGGACACCCACTCCCCAATAATGGGACTTATGTTTGTAATATGCTGTACTGCATGGCTCTTGTAAGGGGCATTGCAAGTTGGTCCGTCCTAATTTTTGGCAGCTTTTGCTGGGAAAGCATAAGCAAATACTATGGGACACCCACTCCCCAAAAATGGGACTTATGTTTGTAATATGCTGTACTGCATGGCTCTTGTAAGGGGCATTGCAAGTTGCTCCGTCCTAATTTTTGGCAGCTTTTGCTGGGAAATCATAAGCAAATACTATGTGACACCCACTCCCCAATATTGGGACTTATGTTTGTAATATGCTGTACTGCATGGCTCTTGTAAGGGGCATTTCAAGTTGCTCCGTCCTAATTTTTGGCAGCTTTTGCTGGGAAAGCATAAGCAAATACTATGGGACACCCACTCCCCAATAATGGGACTTATGTTTGTAATATGCTGTACTGCATGGCTCTTGTAAGAGGCATTGCAAGTTGCTCCGTCCTAATATTTGGCAGCTTTTGCTGGGAAAGCATAAGCAAATACTATAGGACACCAACTCCCCAATAATGGGACTCATGTTTGTAATATGCTGTACTGCATGGCTCTTGTAAGGGGCATTGCAAGTTGCTCGTCCAAATTTTTAGCAGCTTTTGCTGGGAAAGCATAAGCAAATACTATGAGACACCCACTCCCCAATAATGGGACTTATGTTTGTAATATGCTGTACTGCATGGCTCTTGTAAGGGGCATTGCAAGTTGCTCCGTCCGAATTTTTGGCAGCTTTTGCTGGGAAAGCATAAGCAAATACTATGAGACACCCACTCCCCAATAATGGGACTTATGTTTGTAATATGCTGTACTGCATGGCTCTTGTAAGGGGTATTGCAAGTTCCTCCGTCCTAATTTTTGGCAGCTTTTGCTGAGAAAGCATAAGCAAATACTATGGGACACCCACTCCCCAATAATGGGACTTATGTTTGTAATATGCTGTACTGCACGGCTCTTGTAAGAGGCATTGCAAGTTGCTCCGTCCTAATTTTTGGCAGCTTTTGCTGGGAAAGCATAAGCAAATACTATGGGACACCCACTCCCCAATAATGGGACTTATGTTTGTAATATGCTGTACTGCATGGCTCTTGTAAGGGGCATTGCAAGTTGCTCCGTCCTAATTTTTGGCAGCTTTTGCTGGGAAAGCATAAGCAAATACTATGGGACACCCACTCCCGAATAATGGGACTTATTTTTGTAATATGCTGTACTGCATGGCTCTTGTAAGGGGCATTGCAAGTTCCTCCGTCCTAATTTTTGGCTGCTTTTGCTGGGAAAGCATAAGCAAATACTATAGGACACCCACTCCCCAATAATGGGACTCATGTTTGTAATATGCTGTACTGCATGGCTCTTGTAAGGGGCACTGCAAGTTGCTCCGTCCTAATTTTTAGCAGCTTTTGCTGGGAAAGCATAAGCAAATACTATGAGACACCCACTCCCCAATAATGGGACTTATGTTTGTAATATGCTGTACTGCATGGCTCTTGTAAGGGGCTTTGCAAGTTGCTCCGTCCTAATTTTTGGCAGCTTTTGCTGGGAAAGCATAAGCAAATACTATGGGACACCCACTCCCCAATAATGGGACTTATGTTTGTAATATGCTGTACTGCATGGCTCTTGTAAGGGGTATTGCAAGTTCCTCCGTCCTAATTTTTGCAGCTTTTGCTGGGAAAGCATAAGCAAATACTATGGGACACCCACTCCCCAATAATGGCACTTATGTTTGTAATATGCTGTACTGCATGGCTCTTGTAAGGGGCATTGCAAGTTGCTCCATCCTAATTTTTGGCAGCTTTTGCTGGGAAAGCATAAGCAAATACTATGGGACACCCACTCCCCGATATTGGGACTTATGTTAGTAATATGCTGTACTGCATGGCTCTTGTAAGGGGCATTGCAAGTTGCTCCGTCCTAATTTTTGGCAGCTTTTGCTGGGAAAGCATAAGCAAATACTATGGGACACCCTCTCCCCAATAATGGGACTTATGTTTGTAATATGCTGTACTGCATGGCTCTTGTAAGGGGCATTGCAAGTTGCTCCGTCCTAATTTTTGGCAGCTTTTGCTGGGAAAGCATAAGCAAATACTATGGGACACCCACTCCCCAAAAATGGGACTTATGTTTGTAATATGCTGTACTGCATGGCTCTTGTAAGGGGCATTGCAAGTTGCTCCGTCCTAATTTTTGGCAGCTTTTGCTGGGAAAGCATAAGCAAATACTATGTGACACCCACACCCCAATAATGGGACTTATGTTTGTAATATGCTGTACTGCATGGCTCTTGTAAGGGGCATTTCAAGTTGCTCCGTCCTAATTTTTGGCAGCTTTTGCTGGGAAAGCATAAGCAAATACTATGGGACACCCACTCCCCAATAATGGGACTTATGTTTGTAATATGCTGTACTGCATGGCTCTTGTAAGAGGCATTGCAAGTTGCTCCGTCCTAATATTTGGCAGCTTTTGCTGGGAAAGCATAAGCAAATACTATAGGACACCCACTCCCCAATAATGGGACTCATGTTTGTAATATGCTGTACTGCATGGCTCTTGTAAGGGGCATTGCAAGTTGCTCGTCCAAATTTTTAGCAGCTTTTGCTGGGAAAGCATAAGCAAATACTATGAGACACCCACTCCCCAATAATGGGACTTATGTTTGTAATATGCTGTACTGCATGGCTCTTGTAAGGGGCATTGCAAGTTGCTCCGTCCGAATTTTTGGCAGCTTTTGCTGGGAAAGCATAAGCAAATACTATGAGACACCCACTCCCCAATAATGGGACTTATGTTTGTAATATGCTGTACTGCATGGCTCTTGTAAGGGGTATTGCAAGTTCCTCCGTCCTAATTTTTGGCAGCTTTTGCTGAGAAAGCATAAGCAAATACTATGGGACACCCACTCCCCAATAATGGGACTTATGTTTGTAATATGCTGTACTGCACGGCTCTTGTAAGAGGCATTGCAAGTTGCTCCGTCCTAATTTTTGGCAGCTTTTGCTGGGAAAGCATAAGCAAATACTATGGGACACCCACTCCCCAATAATGGGACTTATGTTTGTAATATGCTGTACTGCATGGCTCTTGTAAGGGGCATTGCAAGTTGCTCCGTCCTAATTTTTGGCAGCTTTTGCTGGGAAAGCATAAGCAAATACTATGGGACACCCACTCCCGAATAATGGGACTTATTTTTGTAATATGCTGTACTGCATGGCTCTTGTAAGGGGCATTGCAAGTTCCTCCGTCCTAATTTTTGGCTGCTTTTGCTGGGAAAGCATAAGCAAATACTATAGGACACCCACTACCCAATAATGGGACTCATGTTTGTAATATGCTGTACTGCATGGCTCTTGTAAGGGGCATTGCAAGTTGCTCCGTCCTAATTTTTAGCAGCTTTTGCTGGGAAAGCATAAGCAAATACTATGAGACACCCACTCCCCAATAATGGGACTTATGTTTGTAATATGCTGTACTGCATGGCTCTTGTAAGGGGCTTTGCAAGTTGCTCCGTCCTAATTTTTGGCAGCTTTTGCTGGGAAAGCATAAGCAAATACTATGGGACACCCACTCCCCAATAATGGGACTTATGTTTGTAATATGCTGTACTGCATGGCTCTTGTAAGGGGTATTGCAAGTTCCTCCGTCCTAATTTTTGGCAGCTTTTGCTGGGAAAGCATAAGCAAATACTATGGGACACCCACTCCCCAATAATGGGACTTATGTTTGTAATATGCTGTACTGCACGGCTCTTGTAAGAGGCATTGCAAGTTGCTCCGTCCTAATTTTTGGCAGCTTTTGCTGGG
Organism: Phyllobates terribilis; assembly: GCF_046119375.1. Lineage (NCBI taxonomy): Eukaryota > Metazoa > Chordata > Amphibia > Anura > Dendrobatidae > Phyllobates > Phyllobates terribilis. Next base: position 3,726,722 of record NW_027362788.1, on the reverse strand, counting down.
AAAGCATAAGCAAATACTATGGGACACCAACTCCCCAATAATGGGACTTATGTTTGTAATATGCTGTACTGCATGGCTCTTGTAAGGGGCATTGCAAGTTGCTCCGTCCTAATTTTTGGCAACTTTTGCTGGGAAAGCATAAGCAAATACTATGGGACACCCACTCCTCAATATTGGGACTTATGTTTGTATTATGCTGTACTGCATGGCTCTTGTAAGGGGCATTGCAAGTTGCTCCGTCCTAATTTTTGGCTGCTTTTGCTGGGAAAGCATAAGCAAATACTATAGGACACCCACTCCCCAATAATGGGACTCATGTTTGTAATATGCTGTACTGCATGGCTCTTGTAAGGGGCATTGCAAGTTGCTCCGTCCTAATTTTTAGCAGCTTTTGCTGGGAAAGCATAAGCAAATACTATGAGACACCCACTCCCCAATAATGGGACTTATGTTTGTAATATGCTGTACTGCATGGCTCTTGTAAGGGGCTTTGCAAGTTGCTCCGTCCTAATTTTTGGCAGCTTTTGCTGGGAAAGCATAAGCAAATACTATGGGACACCCACTCCCCAATAATGGGACTTATGTTTGTAATATGCTGTACTGCATGGCTCTTGTAAGGGGTATTGCAAGTTCCTCCGTCCTAATTTTTGGCAGCTTTTGCTGGGAAAGCATAAGCAAATACTATGGGACACCCACTCCCCAAAAATGGGACTTATGTTTGTAATATGCTGTACTGCATGGCTCTTGTAAGGGGCATTGCAAGTTGCTCCGTCCTAATTTTTGGCAGCTTTTGCTGGGAAATCATAAGCAAATACTATGTGACACCCACTCCCCAATATTGGGACTTATGTTTGTAATATGCTGTACTGCATGGCTCTTGTAAGGGGCATTTCAAGTTGCTCCGTCCTAATTTTTGGCAGCTTTTGCTGGGAAAGCATAAGCAAATACTATGGGACACCCACTCCCCAATAATGGGACTTATGTTTGTAATATGCTGTACTGCATGGCTCTTGTAAGAGGCATTGCAAGTTGCTCCGTCCTAATATTTGGCAGCTTTTGCTGGGAAAGCATAAGCAAATACTATAGGACACCAACTCCCCAATAATGGGACTCATGTTTGTAATATGCTGTACTGCATGGCTCTTGTAAGGGGCATTGCAAGTTGCTCGTCCAAATTTTTAGCAGCTTTTGCTGGGAAAGCATAAGCAAATACTATGAGACACCCACTCCCCAATAATGGGACTTATGTTTGTAATATGCTGTACTGCATGGCTCTTGTAAGGGGCATTGCAAGTTGCTCCGTCCGAATTTTTGGCAGCTTTTGCTGGGAAAGCATAAGCAAATACTATGAGACACCCACTCCCCAATAATGGGACTTATGTTTGTAATATGCTGTACTGCATGGCTCTTGTAAGGGGTATTGCAAGTTCCTCCGTCCTAATTTTTGGCAGCTTTTGCTGAGAAAGCATAAGCAAATACTATGGGACACCCACTCCCCAATAATGGGACTTATGTTTGTAATATGCTGTACTGCACGGCTCTTGTAAGAGGCATTGCAAGTTGCTCCGTCCTAATTTTTGGCAGCTTTTGCTGGGAAAGCATAAGCAAATACTATGGGACACCCACTCCCCAATAATGGGACTTATGTTTGTAATATGCTGTACTGCATGGCTCTTGTAAGGGGCATTGCAAGTTGCTCCGTCCTAATTTTTGGCAGCTTTTGCTGGGAAAGCATAAGCAAATACTATGGGACACCCACTCCCGAATAATGGGACTTATTTTTGTAATATGCTGTACTGCATGGCTCTTGTAAGGGGCATTGCAAGTTCCTCCGTCCTAATTTTTGGCTGCTTTTGCTGGGAAAGCATAAGCAAATACTATAGGACACCCACTCCCCAATAATGGGACTCATGTTTGTAATATGCTGTACTGCATGGCTCTTGTAAGGGGCACTGCAAGTTGCTCCGTCCTAATTTTTAGCAGCTTTTGCTGGGAAAGCATAAGCAAATACTATGAGACACCCACTCCCCAATAATGGGACTTATGTTTGTAATATGCTGTACTGCATGGCTCTTGTAAGGGGCTTTGCAAGTTGCTCCGTCCTAATTTTTGGCAGCTTTTGCTGGGAAAGCATAAGCAAATACTATGGGACACCCACTCCCCAATAATGGGACTTATGTTTGTAATATGCTGTACTGCATGGCTCTTGTAAGGGGTATTGCAAGTTCCTCCGTCCTAATTTTTGCAGCTTTTGCTGGGAAAGCATAAGCAAATACTATGGGACACCCACTCCCCAATAATGGCACTTATGTTTGTAATATGCTGTACTGCATGGCTCTTGTAAGGGGCATTGCAAGTTGCTCCATCCTAATTTTTGGCAGCTTTTGCTGGGAAAGCATAAGCAAATACTATGGGACACCCACTCCCCGATATTGGGACTTATGTTAGTAATATGCTGTACTGCATGGCTCTTGTAAGGGGCATTGCAAGTTGCTCCGTCCTAATTTTTGGCAGCTTTTGCTGGGAAAGCATAAGCAAATACTATGGGACACCCTCTCCCCAATAATGGGACTTATGTTTGTAATATGCTGTACTGCATGGCTCTTGTAAGGGGCATTGCAAGTTGCTCCGTCCTAATTTTTGGCAGCTTTTGCTGGGAAAGCATAAGCAAATACTATGGGACACCCACTCCCCAAAAATGGGACTTATGTTTGTAATATGCTGTACTGCATGGCTCTTGTAAGGGGCATTGCAAGTTGCTCCGTCCTAATTTTTGGCAGCTTTTGCTGGGAAAGCATAAGCAAATACTATGTGACACCCACACCCCAATAATGGGACTTATGTTTGTAATATGCTGTACTGCATGGCTCTTGTAAGGGGCATTTCAAGTTGCTCCGTCCTAATTTTTGGCAGCTTTTGCTGGGAAAGCATAAGCAAATACTATGGGACACCCACTCCCCAATAATGGGACTTATGTTTGTAATATGCTGTACTGCATGGCTCTTGTAAGAGGCATTGCAAGTTGCTCCGTCCTAATATTTGGCAGCTTTTGCTGGGAAAGCATAAGCAAATACTATAGGACACCCACTCCCCAATAATGGGACTCATGTTTGTAATATGCTGTACTGCATGGCTCTTGTAAGGGGCATTGCAAGTTGCTCGTCCAAATTTTTAGCAGCTTTTGCTGGGAAAGCATAAGCAAATACTATGAGACACCCACTCCCCAATAATGGGACTTATGTTTGTAATATGCTGTACTGCATGGCTCTTGTAAGGGGCATTGCAAGTTGCTCCGTCCGAATTTTTGGCAGCTTTTGCTGGGAAAGCATAAGCAAATACTATGAGACACCCACTCCCCAATAATGGGACTTATGTTTGTAATATGCTGTACTGCATGGCTCTTGTAAGGGGTATTGCAAGTTCCTCCGTCCTAATTTTTGGCAGCTTTTGCTGAGAAAGCATAAGCAAATACTATGGGACACCCACTCCCCAATAATGGGACTTATGTTTGTAATATGCTGTACTGCACGGCTCTTGTAAGAGGCATTGCAAGTTGCTCCGTCCTAATTTTTGGCAGCTTTTGCTGGGAAAGCATAAGCAAATACTATGGGACACCCACTCCCCAATAATGGGACTTATGTTTGTAATATGCTGTACTGCATGGCTCTTGTAAGGGGCATTGCAAGTTGCTCCGTCCTAATTTTTGGCAGCTTTTGCTGGGAAAGCATAAGCAAATACTATGGGACACCCACTCCCGAATAATGGGACTTATTTTTGTAATATGCTGTACTGCATGGCTCTTGTAAGGGGCATTGCAAGTTCCTCCGTCCTAATTTTTGGCTGCTTTTGCTGGGAAAGCATAAGCAAATACTATAGGACACCCACTACCCAATAATGGGACTCATGTTTGTAATATGCTGTACTGCATGGCTCTTGTAAGGGGCATTGCAAGTTGCTCCGTCCTAATTTTTAGCAGCTTTTGCTGGGAAAGCATAAGCAAATACTATGAGACACCCACTCCCCAATAATGGGACTTATGTTTGTAATATGCTGTACTGCATGGCTCTTGTAAGGGGCTTTGCAAGTTGCTCCGTCCTAATTTTTGGCAGCTTTTGCTGGGAAAGCATAAGCAAATACTATGGGACACCCACTCCCCAATAATGGGACTTATGTTTGTAATATGCTGTACTGCATGGCTCTTGTAAGGGGTATTGCAAGTTCCTCCGTCCTAATTTTTGGCAGCTTTTGCTGGGAAAGCATAAGCAAATACTATGGGACACCCACTCCCCAATAATGGGACTTATGTTTGTAATATGCTGTACTGCACGGCTCTTGTAAGAGGCATTGCAAGTTGCTCCGTCCTAATTTTTGGCAGCTTTTGCTGGGAAAGCATAAGCAAATACTATGGGACACCAACTCCCCAATAATGGGACTTATGTTTGTAATATGCTGTACTGCATGGCTCTTGTAAGGGGCATTGCAAGTTGCTCCGTCCTAATTTTTGGCAACTTTTGCTGGGAAAGCATAAGCAAATACTATGGGACACCCACTCCTCAATATTGGGACTTATGTTTGTATTATGCTGTACTGCATGGCTCTTGTAAGGGGCATTGCAAGTTGCTCCGTCCTAATTTTTGGCTGCTTTTGCTGGGAAAGCATAAGCAAATACTATAGGACACCCACTCCCCAATAATGGGACTCATGTTTGTAATATGCTGTACTGCATGGCTCTTGTAAGGGGCATTGCAAGTTGCTCCGTCCTAATTTTTAGCAGCTTTTGCTGGGAAAGCATAAGCAAATACTATGAGACACCCACTCCCCAATAATGGGACTTATGTTTGTAATATGCTGTACTGCATGGCTCTTGTAAGGGGCTTTGCAAGTTGCTCCGTCCTAATTTTTGGCAGCTTTTGCTGGGAAAGCATAAGCAAATACTATGGGACACCCACTCCCCAATAATGGGACTTATGTTTGTAATATGCTGTACTGCATGGCTCTTGTAAGGGGTATTGCAAGTTCCTCCGTCCTAATTTTTGGCAGCTTTTGCTGGGAAAGCATAAGCAAATACTATGGGACACCCACTCCCCAATAATGGGACTTATGTTTGTAATATGCTGTACTGCACGGCTCTTGTAAGAGGCATTGCAAGTTGCTCCGTCCTAATTTTTGGCAGCTTTTGCTGGGAAAGCATAAGCAAATACTATGGGACACCAACTCCCCAATAATGGGACTTATGTTTGTAATATGCTGTACTGCATGGCTCTTGTAAGGGGCATTGCAAGTTGCTCCGTCCTAATTTTTGGCAGCTTTTGCTGGGAAAGCATAAGCAAATACTATGGGACACCCACTCCTCAATATTGGGACTTATGTTTGTATTATGCTGTACTGCATGGCTCTTGTAAGGGGCATTGCAAGTTGCTCCGTCCTAATTTTTGGCAGCTTTTGCTGGGAAAGCATAAGCAAATACTATGGGACACCCACTCCCCAATAATGGGACTTATGTTTGTAATATACTGTACTGCATGGCTCTTGTAAGGGGCATTGCAAGTTGCTCCGTCCTAATTTTTGGCAGCTTTTGCTTGGAAAGCATAAGCAAATACTATGGGACACCCACTCCCCAATAATGGGACTTATGTTTGTAATATGCTGTACTGCATGGCTCTTCTAAGGGGCATTGCAAGTTCCTCCGTCCAAATTTTTGGCAGCTTTTGCTGGGAAAGCATAAGCAAATACTATGGGACACCCACTCCCCAATAATGGGACTTATGTTTGTAATATGCTGTACTGCATGGCTCTTGTAAGGGGCATTGCAAGTTGCTCCGTCCTAATTTTTGGCAGCTTTTGCTGGGAAAGCATAAGCAAATACTATGGGACACCCACTCCTCAATAATGGGACTTATGTTTGTAATATGCTGTACTGCATGGCTCTTGTAAGGGGCATTGCAAGTTGCTCCGTCCTAATTTTTGGCAGCTTTTGCTGGGAAAGCATAAGCAAATACTATGGGACACCCACTCCCGAATAATGGGACTTATGTTTGTAATATGCTGTACTGCATGGCTCTTGTAAGGGGCATTGCAAGTTGCTCCGTCCTAATTTTTGGCAGCTTTTGCTGGGAAAGCATAAGCAAATACTATGGGACGCTCACTCCCCAATAATGGGACTTATGTGTGTAATATGCTGTACTGCATGGCTCTTGTAAGGGGCATTGCAAGTTGCTCCGTCCTAATTTTTGGCAACTTTTGCTGGGAAAGCATAAACAAATACTATGGGACACCCACTCCCCAATAATGGGACTTATGTTTGTAATATGCTGTACTGCATGGCTCTTGTAAGGGGCATTGCAAGTTGCTCCGTCCTAATTTTTGGCAGCTTTTGCTGGGAAAGCATAAGCAGATACTATGGGACACCCTCTCAACAATAATGGGACTTATGTTTGTAATATGCTGTACTGCATGGCTCTTGTAAGGGGCATTGCAAGTTGCTCCGTCCTAATTTTTGGCAGCTTTTGCTGGGAAAGCATAAGCAAATACTATGGGACACCCACTCCCCAATAATGAGACTCATGTTTGTAATATGCTGTACTGCATGGCTCTTGTAAGGGGCATTGCAAGTTGCTCCGTCCTAATTTTTGTCAGCTTTTGCAGGGAAAGCATAAGCAAATACTAAGGGACATCCACTCCCCAATAATGGGACTTATGTTTGTAATATGCTGTACTGCATGGCTCTTGTAAGGGGCATTGCAAGTTGCTCCGTCCTAATTTTTGGCAGCTTTTGCTGGGAAAGCATAAGCAAATACTATGGGACACCCACTCCCCAATAATGGGACTAATGTTTGTAATATGCTGTACTGCATGGCTCTTTTAAGGGGCATTGCAAGTTGCTCCGTCCTAATTTTTGGCAGCTTTTGCTGGGAAAGCATAAGCAAATACTATGGGACACCCACTCCCCAATAATGAGACTTATGTTTGTAATATGCTGTACTGCATGGCTCTTGTAAGAGGCATTGCAAGTTGCTCCGTCCTAATTTTTGGCAGCTTTTGCTGGGAAAGCATAAGCAAATACTATGGAACACCCACTGCCCAATAATGGGACTTATGTTTGCAATATGCTGTACTGCATGGCTCTTGTAAGGGGCATTGCAAGTTGCTCCATCCTAATTTTTGGCAGCTTTTGCTTGGAAAGCATAAGCAAATACTATAGGACTCCCACTCCCCAATAATGGGACTTATGTTTGTAATATGCTGTACTGCATGGCTCTTGTAAGGGGCACTGCAAGTTGCTCCGTCCTAATTTTTGGCAGCTTTTGCTGGGAAAGCATAAGCAAATACTATGGGACACCCACTCCCCAATATTGGGACTTATGTTAGTAATATGCTGTACTGCATGGCTCTTGTAAGGGACATTGCAAGTTGCTCCGTCCTAATTTTTGGCAGCTTTTGCTGGGAAAGCATAAGCAAATACAATGGGACACCCTCTCCCCAATAATGGGACTTATGTTTGTAATATACTGTACTGCATGGCTCTTGTAAGGGGCATTGCAAGTTGCTCCATCCTAATTTTTGGCAGCTTTTGCTGGGAAAGCATAAGCAAATACTATGGGACACCCACTCCCCAATAATGGGACTTATGTTTGTAATATGCTGTACTGCATGGCTCTTTTAAGGGGCATTGCAAGTTGCTCCGCCCTAATTTTTGGCAGCTTTTGCTGGGAATGCATAAGCAAATACTATGGGACACCCACTCCCCAATAATGGGACTTATGTTTGTAATATGCTGTACTGCTTGGCTCTTTTAAGGGGCATTGCAAGTTGCTCCGTCCTAATTTTTGGCAGCTTTTGCTGGGAAAGCATAAGCAAATACTATGGGACACCCACTTCCAAATAATGGGACTTATGTTTGTAATATGCTGTACTGCATGGCTCTTGTAAGAGGCATTGCAAGTTGCTCCGTCCTAATTTTTGGCAGCTTTTGCTGGGAAAGCGTAAGCAAATACTATGGGACACCCACTCCCCAATAATGTCACTTATGTTTGTAATATGCTGTACTGCATGGCTCTTGTAAGGGGCACTGCAAGTTGCTCCGTCCTAATTTTTGGCAGCTTTTGCTGGGAAAGCATAAGCAAATACTATGGGACACCCACTCCCCAATATTGGGACTTATGTTAGTAATAGGCTGTACTGCATTGCTCTTGTAAGGGGCATTGCAAGTTGCTTCGTCCTAATTTTTGGCAGCTTTTGCTGGGAAAGCATAAGCAAATACTATGGGACACCCTGTCCCCAATAATGGGACTTATGTTTGTAATATACTGTACTGCATGGCTCTTGTAAGGGGCATTGCAAGTTGCTCCGTCCTAATTTTTGGCAGCTTTTGCTGGGAAAGCATAAGCAAATACTATGGGACACCCACTCCCCAATAATGGGACTTATGTTTGTAATATGCTGTACTGCATGGCTCTTGTAAGGGGCATTGCAAGTTGCTCTGTCCTAATTTTTGGCAGCTTTTGCTGGGAAAGCATAAGCAAATACTATGAGACACCCACTCCCCAATAATGGGACTTATGTTTGTAATATGCTGTACTGCATGGCTCTTTTAAGGGGTATTGCAAGTTGCTCCGCCCTAATTTTTGGCAGCTTTTGCGGGGAAAGCATAAGCAAATACTATGGGACACCCACTCCCCAATAATGGGACTTATGTTTGTAATATGCTGTACTGCATGGCTCTTTTAAGTGGCATTGCAAGTTGCTCCATCCTAATTTTTGGCAGCTTTTGCTGGGAAAGCATAAGCAAATACTATGGGACACCCACTCCCCAATAATGGGACTTATTTTTGTAATATGCTGTACTGCATGGCTCTTGTAAGGGGCATTGCAAGTTGCTCCGTCCTAATTTTTGGCAGCTTTTGCTTGGAAAGCATAAGCAAATACTATAGGACTCCCACTCCCCAATAATGGGACTTATGTTTGTAATATGCTGTACTGCATGGCTCTTGTAAGGGGCATTGCAAGTTCCTACGTCCTAATTTTTGGCAGCTTTTGCTGGGAAAGCATAAGCAAATACTATGGGACACCCACTCCCTTATAATGGCACTTATGTTTGTAATATGCTGTACTGCATGGCTCTTGTAAGGGGCATTGCAAGTTGCTCCATCCTAATTTTTGGCAGCTTTTGCTGGGAAAGCATAAGCAAATACTATGGGACACCCACTCCCCAATAATGGGACTTATGTTTGTAATATGCTGTACTGCATGGCTCTTTTAAGGGGTATTGCAAGTTGCTCCGCCCTAATTTTTGGCAGCTTTTGCTGGGAAAGCATTAGCAAATACTATGGGACACCCACTCCCCAATAATGGGACTTATGTTTGTAATATGCTGTACTGCATGGCTCTTTTAAGGGGCATTGCAAGTTGCTCCATCCTAATTTTTGGCAGCTTTTGCTGGGAAAACATAAGCAAATACTATGGGACACCCACTCCCCAATAATGGGACTTATTTTTGTAATATGCTGTACTGCATGGCTCTTGTAAGGGGCATTGCAAGTTGCTCCGTCCTAATTTTTGGCAGCTTTTGCTTGGAAAGCATAAGCAAATACTATAGGACTCCCACTCCCCAATAATGGGACTTATGTTTGTAATATGCTGTACTGCATGGCTCTTGTAAGGGGCATTGCAAGTTCCTACATCCTAATTTTTGGCAGCTTTTGCTGGGAAAGCCTAAGCAAATACTATGGGACACCCACTCCCCAATATTGGGACTTATGTTAGTAATATGCTGTACTGCATGGCTCTTGTAAGGGGCATTGCAAGTTGCTCCGTCCTAATTTTTGGCAGCTTTTGCTGGGAAAGTATAAGCAAATACTATGGGACACCCTCTCCCCAATAATGGGACTTATGTTTGTAATATGCTGTACTGCATGGCTCTTGTAAGGGGCATTGCAAGTTGCTCCGTCCTAATTTTTGGCAGCTTTTGCTGGGAAAGCATAAGCAGATACTATGGGAAACCCACTCAACAATAATGGGACTTATGTTTGTAATATGCTGTACTGCATGGCTCTTGTATGGGGCATTGCAAGTTGCTCCGTCCTAATTTTTGGCAGCTTTTGCTGGGAAAGCATAAGCAAATACTATGGGACACCCACTCCCCAATAATGGGACTTATGTTTGTAATATGCTGTACTGCATGGCTCTTGTAAGGGGCATTGCAAGTTGCTTTATCCTAATTTTTGGCAGCTTTTGCTTGGAAAGCATAAGCAGATACTATAGGACTCCCACTCCCCAATAATGGGACTTTTGTTTGTAATATGCTGTACTGCATGGCTCTTGTAAGGGGCATTGCAAGTTCCTTCGTCCTAATTTTTGGCAGCTTTTGCTGGGAAAGCATAAGCAAATACTATGGGACACCCACTCCCCAATAATGGCACTTATGTTTGTAATATGCTGTACTGCATGGCTCTTGTAAGGGGCATTGCAAGTTGCTCCGTCCTAATTTTTGGCAGCTTTTGCTGGGAAAGCATAAGCAAATACTATGGGACACCCACTCCCCAATATTGGGACTTATGTTAGTAATATGCTGTACTGCATGGCTCTTGTAAGGGGAATTGCAAGTTGCTCCGTCCTAATTTTTGGCAGCTTTTGCTGGGAAAGCATAAGCAAATACTATGGGACACCCTCTCCCCAATAATGGGACTTATGTTTGTAATATGCTGTACTGCATGGCTCTTGTAAGGGGCATTGCAAGTTGCTTCGTCCTAATTTTTGGCAGCTTTTGCTGGCAAAGCATAAGCAAATACTATGGGACACCCACTCCCCAATAATGGGACTTATGTTTGTAGTATGCTGTACTGCATGGATCTTGTAAGGGGCATTGCAAGTTGGTCCGTCCTAATTTTTGGCAGCTTTTGCTGGGAAAGCATAAGCAAATACTATGGGACACCCACTCCCCAAAAATGGGACTTATGTTTGTAATATGCTGTACTGCATGGCTCTTGTAAGGGGCATTGCAAGTTGCTCCGTCCTAATTTTTGGCAGCTTTTGCTGGGAAAGCATAAGCAAATACTATGTGACACCCACACCCCAATAATGGGACTTATGTTTGTAATATGCTGTACTGCATGGCTCTTGTAAGGGGCATTGCAAGTTGCTCCGTCCTAATTTTTGGCAGCTTTTGCTTGGAAAGCATAAGCAAATACTATGGGAAACCCACACCCCAATAATGGCACATATGTTTGCAATATGCTGTACTGCATGGCTCTTGTAAGGGGCATTGCAAGTTGCTCCGTCCTAATTTTTGGCAGCTTTTGCTGGGAAAGCATAAGCAAATACTATGGGACACCCACTCCCCAATAATGGGACTTATGTTTGTAATATGCTGTACTGCATGGCTCTTGTAAGGGGCATTGCAAGTTGCTCCATCCTAATTTTTGGCAGCTTTTGCTGGGAAAGCATAAGCAAATACTATGGGACACCGACTCCCCAATAATGGGACTTATGTTTGTAATATGCTGTACTGCATGGCTCTTGTAAGGGGCATTGCAAGTTGCTCCATCCTAATTTTTGGCAGCTTTTGCTTGGAAAGCATAAGCAAATACTATAAGACTCCCACTCCCCAATAATGGGACTTATGTTTGTAATATGCTGTACTGCATGGCTCTTGTAAGGGGCATTGCAAGTTCCTACGTCCTAATTTTTGGCAGCTTTTGCTGGGAAAGCATAAGCAAATACTATGGGACACCCACTCCCCAATAATGGCACTTATGTTTGTAATATGCTGTACTGCATGGCTCTTGTAAGGGGCATTGCATGTTGCTCCATCCTAATTTTTGGCAGCTTTTGCTGGCAAAGCATAAGCAAATACTATGGGACACCCAATTCCCAATAATGGGACTTATGTTTGTAATATGCTGTACTGCATGGCTCTTGTAAGGGGCATTGCAAGTTGCTCCGTCCTAATTTTTGGCAGCTTTTGCTGGGAAAGCATAAGCAAAATCTATGGGACACCCTCTCCCTAATAATGGGACTTATGTTTGTAATATACTGTACTGCATGGCTCTTGTAAGGGGCATTGCAAGTTGCTCCGTCCTAATTTTTGGCAGCTTTTGCTGGGAAAGCTTAAGCAAATACTATGGGACACCCACTCCCCAATAATGGAACTTATGTTTGTAATATGCTGTACTGCATGGCTCTTTTAAGGGGCATTGCAAGTTGCTCCGCCCTAATTTTTGGCAGCTTTTGCTGGGAAAGCATAAGCAAATACTATGGGACACCCTCTCCCCAATAATGGGACTTATGTTTGTAATATGCTGTACTGCATGGCTCTTTTAAGGGGCATTGCAAGTTGCTCCGTCCTAATTTTTGGCAGCTTTTGCTGGGAAAGCATAAGCAAATACTATGGGACACCCACTCCCCAATAATGGGACTTATGTTTGTAATATGCTGTACTGCATGGCTCTTGTAAGAGGCATTGCAAGTTGCTCCGTCCTAATTTTTGGCAGCTTTTGCTGGGAAAGCATAAGCAAATACTATGGGACACCCACTCCCCAATAATGGGACTTATGTTTGTAATATGCTGTACTGCATGGCTCTTGTAAGGGGCATTGCAAGTTGCTTCATCCTAATTTTTGGCAGCTTTTGCTTGGAAAGCATAAGCAGATCCTATAGGACTCCCACTCCCCAATAATGGGACTTTTGTTTGTAATATGCTGTACTGCATGGCTCTTGTAAGGGGCATTGCAAGTTCCTTCGTCCTAATTTTTGGCAGCTTTTGCTGGGAAAGCATAAGCAAATACTATGGGACACCCACTCCCCAATAATGGCACTTATGTTTGTAATATGCTGTACTGCATGGCTCTTGTAAGGGGCATTGCAAGTTGCTCCGTCCTAATGTTTGGCAGCTTTTGCTGGGAAAGCATAAGCAAATACTATGGGACACCCACTCCCCAATATTGGGACTTATGTTAGTAATATGCTGTACTGCATGGCTCTTGTAAGGGGAATTGCAAGTTGCTCCGTCCTAATTTTTGGCAGCTTTTGCTGGGAAAGCATAAGCAAATACTATGGGACACCCTCTGCCCCAATAATGGGACTTATGTTTGTAATATGCTGTACTGCATGGCTCTTGTAAGGGGCATTGCAAGTTGCTTCGTCCTATTTTTTGGCAGCTTTTGCTGGCAAAGCATAAGCAAATACTATGGGACACCCACTCCCCAATAATGGGACTTATGTTTGTAATATGCTGTACTGCATGGCTCTTTTAAGGGGTATTGCAAGTTGCTCCGCCCTAATTTTTGGCAGCTTTTGCGGGGAAAGCATAAGCAAATACTATGGGACACCCACTCCCCAATAATGGGACTTATGTTTGTAATATGCTGTACTGCATGGCTCTTTTAAGTGGCATTGCAAGTTGCTCCATCCTAATTTTTGGCAGCTTTTGCTGGGAAAGCATAAGCAAATACTATGGGACACCCACTCCCCAATAATGGGACTTATTTTTGTAATATGCTGTACTGCATGGCTCTTGTAAGGGGCATTGCAAGTTGCTCCGTCCTAATTTTTGGCAGCTTTTGCTTGGAAAGCATAAGCAAATACTATAGGACTCCCACTCCCCAATAATGGGACTTATGTTTGTAATATGCTGTACTGCATGGCTCTTGTAAGGGGCATTGCAAGTTCCTACGTCCTAATTTTTGGCAGCTTTTGCTGGGAAAGCATAAGCAAATACTATGGGACACCCACTCCCTTATAATGGCACTTATGTTTGTAATATGCTGTACTGCATGGCTCTTGTAAGGGGCATTGCAAGTTGCTCCATCCTAATTTTTGGCAGCTTTTGCTGGGAAAGCATAAGCAAATACTATGGGACACCCACTCCCCAATAATGGGACTTATGTTTGTAATATGCTGTACTGCATGGCTCTTTTAAGGGGTATTGCAAGTTGCTCCGCCCTAATTTTTGGCAGCTTTTGCTGGGAAAGCATTAGCAAATACTATGGGACACCCACTCCCCAATAATGGGACTTATGTTTGTAATATGCTGTACTGCATGGCTCTTTTAAGGGGCATTGCAAGTTGCTCCATCCTAATTTTTGGCAGCTTTTGCTGGGAAAACATAAGCAAATACTATGGGACACCCACTCCCCAATAATGGGACTTATTTTTGTAATATGCTGTACTGCATGGCTCTTGTAAGGGGCATTGCAAGTTGCTCCGTCCTAATTTTTGGCAGCTTTTGCTTGGAAAGCATAAGCAAATACTATAGGACTCCCACTCCCCAATAATGGGACTTATGTTTGTAATATGCTGTACTGCATGGCTCTTGTAAGGGGCATTGCAAGTTCCTACGTCCTAATTTTTGGCAGCTTTTGCTGGGAAAGCCTAAGCAAATACTATGGGACACCCACTCCCCAATATTGGGACTTATGTTAGTAATATGCTGTACTGCATGGCTCTTGTAAGGGGCATTGCAAGTTGCTCCGTCCTAATTTTTGGCAGCTTTTGCTGGGAAAGTATAAGCAAATACTATGGGACACCCTCTCCCCAATAATGGGACTTATGTTTGTAATATGCTGTACTGCATGGCTCTTGTAAGGGGCATTGCAAGTTGCTCCGTCCTAATTTTTGGCAGCTTTTGCTGGGAAAGCATAAGCAGATACTATGGGAAACCCACTCAACAATAATGGGACTTATGTTTGTAATATGCTGTACTGCATGGCTCTTGTAAGGGGCATTGCAAGTTGCTCCGTCCTAATTTTTGGCAGCTTTTGCTGGGAAAGCATAAGCAAATACTATGGGACACCCACTCCCCAATAATGGGACTTATGTTTGTAATATGCTGTACTGCATGGCTCTTGTAAGGGGCATTGCAAGTTGCTTCATCCTAATTTTTGGCAGCTTTTGCTGGGAAAGCATAAGCAAATACTATGGGACACCCACTCCCCAATAATGGCACTTATGTTTGTAATATGCTGTACTGCATGGCTCTTGTAAGGGGCATTGCAAGTTGCTCCGTCCTAATTTTTGGCAGCTTTTGCTGGGAAAGCATAAGCAAATACTATGGGACACCCACTCCCCAATATTGGGACTTATGTTAGTAATATGCTGTACTGCATGGCTCTTGTAAGGGGAATTGCAAGTTGCTCCGTCCTAATTTTTGGCAGCTTTTGCTGGGAAAGCATAAGCAAATACTATGGGACACCCTCTCCCCAATAATGGGACTTATGTTTGTAATATGCTGTACTGCATGGCTCTTGTAAGGGGCATTGCAAGTTGCTTCGTCCTAATTTTTGGCAGCTTTTGCTGGCAAAGCATAAGCAAATACTATGGGACACCCACTCCCCAATAATGGGACTTATGTTTGTAGTATGCTGTACTGCATGGATCTTATAAGGGGCATTGCAAGTTGGTCCGTCCTAATTTTTGGCAGCTTTTGCTGGGAAAGCATAAGCAAATACTATGGGACACCCACTCCCCAAAAATGGGACTTATGTTTGTAATATGCTGTACTGCATGGCTCTTGTAAGGGGCATTGCAAGTTGCTCCGTCCTAATTTTTGGCAGCTTTTGCTGGGAAAGCATAAGCAAATACTATGTGACACCCACACCCCAATAATGGGACTTATGTTTGTAATATGCTGTACTGCATGGCTCTTGTAAGGGGCATTGCAAGTTGCTCCGTCCTAATTTTTGGCAGCTTTTGCTTGGAAAGCATAAGCAAATACTATGGGAAACCCACACCCCAATAATGGCACATATGTTTGCAATATGATGTACTGCATGGCTCTTGTAAGGGGCATTGCAAGTTGCTCCGTCCTAATTTTTGGCAGCTTTTGCTGGGAAAGCATAAGCAAATACTATGGGACACCCACTCCCCAATAATGGGACTTATGTTTGTAATATGCTGTACTGCATGGCTCTTGTAAGGGGCATTGCAAGTTGCTCCATCCTAATTTTTGGCAGCTTTTGCTGGGAAAGCATAAGCAAATACTGTGGGACACCGACTCCCCAATAATGGGACTTATGTTTGTAATATGCTGTACTGCATGGCTCTTGTAAGGGGCATTGCAAGTTGCTCCATCCTAATTTTTGGCAGCTTTTGCTTGGAAAGCATAAGCAAATACTATAAGACTCCCACTCCCCAATAATGGGACTTATGTTTGTAATATGCTGTACTGCATGGCTCTTGTAAGGGGCATTGCAAGTTCCTACGTCCTAATTTTTGGCAGCTTTTGCTGGGAAAGCATAAGCAAATACTATGGGACACCCACTCCCCAATAATGGCACTTATGTTTGTAATATGCTGTACTGCATGGCTCTTGTAAGGGGCATTGCATGTTGCTCCATCCTAATTTTTGGCAGCTTTTGCTGGCAAAGCATAAGCAAATACTATGGGACACCCACTTCCCAATAATGGGACTTATGTTTGTAATATGCTGTACTGCATGGCTCTTGTAAGGGGCATTGCAAGTTGCTCCGTCCTAATTTTTGGCAGCTTTTGCTGGGAAAGCATAAGCAAAATCTATGGGACACCCTCTCCCCAATAATGGGACTTATGTTTGTAATATACTGTACTGCATGGCTCTTGTAAGGGGCATTGCAAGTTGCTCCGTCCTAATTTTTGGCAGCTTTTGCTGGGAAAGCTTAAGCAAATACTATGGGACACCCACTCCCCAATAATGGAACTTATGTTTGTAATATGCTGTACTGCATGGCTCTTTTAAGGGGCATTGCAAGTTGCTCCGCCCTAATTTTTGGCAGCTTTTGCTGGGAAAGCATAAGCAAATACTATGGGACACCCACTCCCCAATAATGGGACTTATGTTTGTAATATGCTGTACTGCATGGCTCTTTTAAGGGGCATTGCAAGTTGCTCCGTCCTAATTTTTGGCAGCTTTTGCTGGGAAAGCATAAGCAAATACTATGGGACACCCACTCCCCAATAATGGGACTTATGTTTGTAATATGCTGTACTGCATGGCTCTTGTAAGAGTCATTGCAAGTTGCTCCGTCCTAATTTTTGGCAGCTTTTGCTGGGAAAGCATAAGCAAATACTATGGGACACCCACTCCCCAATAATGGGACTTATGTTTGTAATATGCTGTACTGCATGGCTTTTGTAAGGGGCATTGCAAGTTGCTCCATCCTAATTTTTGGCAGCTTTTGCTTGGAAAGCATAAGCAAATACTATAGGACTCCCACTCCCCAATAATGGGACTTATGTTTGTAATATGCTGTACTGCATGGCTCTTGTAAGGGGCATTGCAAGTTCCTACGTCCTAATTTTTGGCAGCTTTTGCTGGGAAAGCATAAGCAAATACTATGGGACACCCACTCACCAATAATGGCACTTATGTTTGTAATATGCTGTACTGCATGGCTCTTGTAAGGGGCACTGCAAGTTGCTCCGTCCTAATTTTTGGCAGCTTTTGCTGGGAAAGCATAAGCAAATACTATGGGACACCCACTCCCCAATAATGGGACTTATGTTTGTAATATGCTGTACTGCATGGCTCTTGTAAGGGGCATTGCAAGTTGCTTCATCCTAATTTTTGGCAGCTTTTGCTTGGAAAGCATAAGCAGATACTATAGGACTCCCACTCCCCAATAATGGGACTTATGTTTGTAATATGCTGTACTGCATGGCTCTTGTAAGGGGCATTGCAAGTTCCTTCGTCCTAATTTTTGGCAGCTTTTGCTGGGAAAGCATAAGCAAATACTATGGGACACCCACTCCCCAATAATGGCACTTATGTTTGTAATATGCTGTACTGCATGGCTCTTGTAAGGGGCATTGCAAGTTCCTTCGTCCTAATTTTTGGCAGCTTTTGCTGGGAAAGCATAAGCAAATACTATGGGACACCCTCTGCCCCAATAATGGGACTTATGTTTGTAATATGCTGTACTGCATGGCTCTTGTAAGGGGCATTGCAAGATGCTTCGTCCTAATTTTTGGCAGCTTTTGCTGGCAAAGCATAAGCAAATACTATGGGACACCCACTCCCCAATAATGGGACTTATGTTTGTAATATGCTGTACTGCATGGATCTTGTAAGGGGCATTGCAAGTTGGTCCGTCCTAATTTTTGGCAGCTTTTGCTGGGAAAGCATAAGCAAATACTATGGGACACCCACTCCCCAAAAATGGGACTTATGTTTGTAATATGCTGTACTGCATGGCTCTTGTAAGGGGCATTGCAAGTTGCTCCATCCTAATTTTTGGCAGCTTTTGCTGGGAAAGCATAAGCAAATACTATGTGACACCCACACCCCAATAATGGGACTTATGTTTGTAATATGCTGTACTGCATGGCTCTTGTAAGGGGCATTGCAAGTTGCTCCGTCCTAATTTTTGGCAGCTTTTGCTTGGAAAGCATAAGCAAATACTATGGGAAACCCACACCCCAATAATGGCACATATGTTTGCAATATGCTGTACTGCATGGCTCTTGTAAGGGGCATTGCAAGTTGCTCCGTCCTAATTTTTGGCAGCTTTTGCTGGGAAAGCATAAGCAAATACTATGGGACACCCACTCCCCAATAATGGGACTTATGTTTGTAATATGCTGTACTGCATGGCTCTTGTAAGGGGCATTGCAAGTTGCTCCATCCTAATTTTTGGCAGCTTTTGCTGGGAAAGCATAAGCAAATACTATGGGACACCGACTCCCCAATAATGGGACTTATGTTTGTAATATGCTGTACTGCATGGCTCTTGTAAGGGGCATTGCAAGTTGCTCCGTCCTAATTTTTGGCAGCTTTTGCTTGGAAAGCATAAGCAAATACTATAAGACTCCCACTCCCCAATAATGGGACTTATGTTTGTAATATGCTGTACTGCATGGCTCTTCTAAGGGGCATTGCAAGTTCCTACGTCCTAATTTTTGGCAGCTTTTGCTGGGAAAGCATAAGCAAATACTATGGGACACCCACTCCCCAGTAATGGCACTTATGTTTGTAATATGCTGTACTGCATGGCTCTTGTAAGGGGCATTGCATGTTGCTCCATCCTAATTTTTGGCAGCTTTTGCTGGCAAAGCATAAGCAAATACTATGGGACACCCACTTCCCAATAATGGGACTTATGTTTGTAATATGCTGTACTGCATGGCTCTTGTAAGGGGCATTGCAAGTTGCTCCGTCCTAATTTTTGGCAGCTTTTGCTGGGAAAGCATAAGCAAAATCTATGGGACTCCCTCTCCCCAATAATGGGACTTATGTTTGTAATATACTGTACTGCATGGCTCTTGTAAGGGGCATTGCAAGTTGCTCCGTCCTAATTTTTGGCAGCTTTTGCTGGGAAAGCTTAAGCAAATACTATGGGACACCCACTCCCCAATAATGGGACTTATGTTTGTAATATGCTGTACTGCATGGCTCTTTTAAGGGGCATTGCAAGTTGCTCCGCCCTAATTTTTGGCAGCTTTTGCTGGGAAAGCATAAGCAAATACTATAAGACTCCCACTCCCCAATAATGGGACTTATGTTTGTAATATGCTGTACTGCATGGCTCTTCTAAGGGGCATTGCAAGTTCCTACGTCCTAATTTTTGGCAGCTTTTGCTGGGAAAGCATAAGCAAATACTATGGGACACCCACTCCCCAATAATGGCACTTATGTTTGTAATATGCTGTACTGCATGGCTCTTGTAAGGGGCATTGCATGTTGCTCCATCCTAATTTTTGGCAGCTTTTGCTGGCAAAGCATAAGCAAATACTATGGGACACCCACTTCCCAATAATGGGACTTATGTTTGTAATATGCTGTACTGCATGGCTCTTGTAAGGGGCATTGCAAGTTGCTCCATCCTAATTTTTGGCAGCTTTTGCTGGGAAAGCATAAGCAAAATCTATGGGACTCCCTCTCCCCAATAATGGGACTTATGTTTGTAATATACTGTACTGCATGGCTCTTGTAAGGGGCATTGCAAGTTGCTCCGTCCTAATTTTTGGCAGCTTTTGCTGGGAAAGCTTAAGCAAATACTATGGGACACCCACTCCCCAATAATGGGACTTATGTTTGTAATATGCTGTACTGCATGGCTCTTTTAAGGGGCATTGCAAGTTGCTCCGCCCTAATTTTTGGCAGCTTTTGCTGGGAAAGCATAAGCAAATACTATGGGACACCCACTCCCCAATAATGGGACTTATGTTTGTAATATGCTGTACTGCATGGCTCTTTTAAGGGGCATTGCAAGTTGCTCCGTCCTAATTTTTGGCAGCTTTTGCTGGGAAAGCATAAGCAAATACTCTGGGACACCCACTCCCCAATAATTGGACTTATGTTTGTAATATGCTGTACTGCATGGCTCTTGTAAGGGGCATTGCAAGTTGCTCCGTCCTAATTTTTGGCAGCTTTTGCTGGGAAAGCATAAGCAAATACTATGGGACACCCACTCCCCAATAATGGGACTTATGTTTGTAATATGCTGTACTGCATGGCTCTTGTAAGGGGCATTGCAAGTTGCTCCGTCCTAATTTTTGGCAGCTTTTGCTGGGAAAGCATAAGCAAATACTATGGGACACCCACTCCCCAATAATGGGACTTATGTTTGTAATATGCTGTACTGCATGGCTCTTGTAAGGGGAATTGCAAGTTGCTCCGTCCTAATTTTTGGCAGCTTTTGCTGGGAAAGCATAAGGAAATAGTATGGGACACCCACTCCCCAATAATGGGACTTATGTTTGTAATATGCTGTACTGCATGGCTCTTGTAAGGGGCATTGCAAGTTGCTACGTCCTAATTTTTGGCAGCTTTTGCTGGGAAAGCATAAGCAAATACTATGAGACACCCACTCCCCAATAATGGGACTTATGTTTGTAATATGCTGTACTGCATGGCTCTTGTAAGGGGCATTGCAAGTTGCTCCGTCCTAATTATTTGCAGCTTTTGCTGGGAAAGCGTAAGCAAATACTATGGGACACCCACTCCCCAATAATGGGACTTATGTTTGTAATATGCTTTACTGCATGGCTATTGTAAGGGGCATTGCAAGTTGCTCCGTCCTAATTATTTGCAGCTTTTGCTGGGAAAGCATAAGCAAATACTATGGGACACCCACTCCCCAATAATGGGACTTATGTTTGTAATATGCTTTACTGCATGGCTCTTGTAAGGGGCATTGCAAGTTGCTATGTCCTAATTTTTGGCAGCTTTTGCTTGGAAAGCATAAGCAAATATTCTGGGACACCCACTCCCCAATAATTGGACTTATGTTTGTAATATGCTGTACTGCATGGCTCTTGTAAGGGGCATTGCAAGTTGCTCCGTCCTAATTTTTGGCAGCTTTTGCTGGGAAAGCATAAGCAAATACTATGGGACACCCACTCCCCAATAATGGGACTTATGTTTGTAATATGCTGTACTGCATGGCTCTTGTAAGGTGCATTGCAAGTTGCTCTGTCATAATTTTTGGCAGCATTTGCTGGGAAAGCATATGCAAATACGATGGGACACCCACTCCCCAATAATGGGACTTATGTTTGTAATATGCTGTACTGCATGGCTCTTGTAAGGGGCATTGCAAGTTGCTCCGTCCTAATTTTTGGCAGCTTTTGCTGGGAAAGCATAAGCAAATACTATGGGACACCCACTCCCCAATAATGGGACTTATGTTTGTAATATGCTGTACTGCATGGCTCTTGTAAGGGGCATTGAAAGTTGCTCCGTCCTAATTTTTGGCAGCTTTTGCTGGGAAAGCATAAGCAAATACTATGGGACACCCACTCCTCAATAATGGGACTTATGTTTGTAATATGCTGTACTGCATGGCTCTTGTAAGGGGCATTGCAAGTTGCTCTGTCCAAATATTTGGCAGCCTTTGCTGGGAAAGCATAAGCAAATACCATGGGACACCCACTCCCCAATAATGGGACTTATGTTTGTAATATGCTGTACTGCATGGCTCTTGCAAGGTGCATTGCAAGTTGCTCCATCCTAATTTTTGGCAGCTTTTGCTGGGAAAGCATAAGCAAATACTCTGGGACACCCACTCCCCAATAATGGGACATATGTTTGTAATATTCTGTACTGCATGGCTCTTGTAAGGGGCATTGCAAGTTGCTCCGTCCTACTTTTTGGCAGCTTTTGCTGGGAAAGCATAAGCAAATACTATGGGACACCGACTCTCCAATAATGGGACTTATGTTTGTAATATGCTGTACTGCATGGCTCTTGTAAGGGGCATTGCAAGTTGCTCCGTCCTAATTTTTGGCAGCTTTTGCTGGGAAAGCATAAGCAAATACTATGGGACACCCACTCCCCAAAAATGGTACTTATGTTTGTAATATGCTGTACTGCATGGCTCTTGTAAGGGGCATTGCAAGTTGCTCCGTCCTAATTTTTGGCAGCTTTTGCTGGGAAAGCATAAGCAAATACTATGGGACACCCACTCCCCAATAATGGGACTTATGTTTGTAATATGCTGTACTGCATGGCTCTTGTAAGGGGCATTGCAAGTTGCTCCGTCCTAATTTTTTGCAGCTTTTGCTGGGAAAGCATAAGCAAAATCTATGGGACACCCTCTCCCCAATAATGGGACTTATGTTTGTAATATACTGTACTGCATGGCTCTTGTAAGGGGCATTGCAAGTTGCTCCGTCCTAATTTTTGGCAGCTTTTGCTGGGAAAGCTTAAGCAAATACTATGGGACACCCACTCCCCAATAATGGGACTTATGTTTGTAATATGCTGTACTGCATGGCTCTTTTAAGGGGCATTGCAAGTTGCTCCGCCCTAATTTTTGGCAGCTTTTGCTGGGAAAGCATAAGCAAATACTATGGGACACCCACTCCCCAATAATGGGACTTATGTTTGTAATATGCTGTACTGCATGGCTCTTTTAAGGGGCATTGCAAGTTGCTCCGTCCTAATTTTTGGCAGCTTTTGCTGGGAAAGCATAAGCAAATACTATGGGACACCCACTCCCCAATAATGGGACTTATGTTTGTAATATGCTGTACTGCATGGCTCTTGTAAGAGGCATTGCAAGTTGCTCCGTCCTAATTTTTGGCAGCTTTTGCTGGGAAAGCATAAGCAAATACTATGGGACACCCACTCCCCAATAATGGGACTTATGTTTGTAATATGCTGTACTGCATGGCTCTTGTAAAGGGGCATTGCAAGTTGCTCCATCCTAATTTTTGGCAGCTTTTGCTTGGAAAGCATAAGCAAATACTATAGGACTCCCACTCCCCAATAATGGGACTTATGTTTGTAATATGCTGTACTGCATGGCTCTTGTAAGGGGCATTGCAAGTTCCTACGTCCTAATTTTTGGCAGCTTTTGCTGGGAAAGCATAAGCAAATACTATGGGACACCCACTCCCCAATAATGGCACTTATGTTTGTAATATGCTGTACTGCATGGCTCTTGTAAGGGGCATTGCAAGTTTCTCCGTCCTAATTTTTGGCAGCTTTTGCTGGGAAAGCATAAGCAAATACTATGGGACACCCACTCCCCAATATTGGGACTTATGTTAGTAATATGCTGTACTGCATGGCTCTTGTAAGGGGCATTGCAAGTTGCTCCGTCCTAATTTTTGGCAGCTTTTGCTGGGAAAGCATAAGCAAATACTATGGGACACCCTCTCCCCAATAATGGGACTTATGGTTGCAATATACTGTACTGCATGGCTCTTGTAAGGGGCATTGCAAGTTGCTCCGTCCTAATTTTTGGCAGCTTTTGCTGGGAAAGCATAAGCAAATACTATGGGACACCCACTCCCCAATAATGGGACTTATGTTTGTAATATGCTGTACTGCATGGCTCTTGTAAGGGGCATTGCAAGTTGCTCCGTCCTAATTTTTGGCAGCTTTTGCTGGGAAAGCATAAGCAAATACTATGGGACACCCACACCCCAATAATGGGACTTATGTTTGTAATATGCTGTACTGCATGGCTCTTTTAAGGGGCATTGCAAGTTGCTCTGCCCTAATTTTTGGCAGCTTTTGCTGGGAAAGCATAAGCAAATACTATGGGACACCCACTCCCCAATAATGGGACTTATGTTTGTAATATGCTGTACTGCATGGCTCTTGTAAGGGGCATTGCAAGTTGCTCCGTCCTAATTTTTGGCAGCTTTTGCTGGGAAAGCATAAGCAAATACTATGGGACACCCACTCCCCAATAATGGGACTTATGTTTGTAATATGCTGTACTGCATGGCTTTTGTAAGGGGCATTGCAAGTTGCTCTGTCCTAATTTTTGGCAGCTTTTGCTGGGAAAGCATATGCAAATACGATGGGACACCCACTCCCCAATAATGGGACTTATGTTTGTAATATGCTGTACTGCATGGCTCTTGTAAGGGGCATTGCAAGTTGCTCCGTCCTAATTTTTGGCAGCTTTTGCTGGGAAAGCATAAGCAAATACTATGGGACACCCACTCCCCAATAATGGGACTTATGTTTGTAATATGCTGTACTGCATGGCTCTTGTAAGGGGCATTGCAAGTTGCTCCGTCCTAATTATTTGCAGCTTTTGCTGGGAAAGCATAAGCAAATACTATGGGACACCCACTCCCCAATAATGGGACTTATGTTTGTAATATGCTTTACTGCATGGCTATTGTAAGGGGCATTGCAAGTTGCTCCGTCCTATTTATTTGCAGCTTTTGCTGGGAAAGCATAAGCAAATACTATGGGACATCCACTCCCCAATAATGGGACTTATGTTTGTAATATGCTTTACTGCATGGCTCTTGTAAGGGGCATTGCAAGTTGCTATGTCCTAATTTTTGGCAGCTTTTGCTTGGAAAGCATAAGCAAATACTCTGGGACACCCACTCCCCAATAATTGGACTTATGTTTGTAATATGCTGTACTGCATGGCTCTTGTAAGGGGCATTGCAAGTTGCTCCGTCCTAATTTTTGGCAGCTTTTGCTGGGAAAGCATAAACAAATACTATGGGACACCCACTCCCCAATAATGGGACTTATGTTTGTAATATGCTGTACTGCATGGCTCTTGTAAGGGGCATTGCAAGTTGATCTGTCATAATTTTTGGCAGCTTTTGCTGGGAAAGCATATGCAAATACGATGGGACACCCACTCCCCAATAATGGGACTTATGTTTGTAATATGCTGTACTGCATGGCTCTTGTAAGGGGCATTGCAAGTTGCTCCGTCCTAATTTTTGGCAGCTTTTGCTGGGAAAGCATAAGCAAATACTATGGGACACCCACTCCCCAATAATGGGACTTATGTTTGTAATATGCTGTACTGCATGGCTCTTGTAAGGGGCATTGAAAGTTGCTCCGTCCTAATTTTTGGCAGCTTTTGCTGGGAAAGCATAAGCAAATACTATGGGACACCCACTCCTCAATAATGGGACTTATGTTTGTAATATGCTGTACTGCATGGCTCTTGTAAGGGGCATTGCAAGTTGCTCTGTCCAAATTTTTGGCAGCTTTTGCTGGGAAAGCATAAGCAAATACTATGGGACACCCACTCCCCAATAATGGGACTTATGTTTGTAATATGCTGTACTGCATGGCTCTTGTAAGGGGCATTGCAAGTTGCTCCGTCCTAATTATTTGCAGCTTTTGCTGGGAAAGCATAAGCAAATACTATGGGACACCCACTCCCCAATAATGGGACTTATGTTTGTAATATGCTTTACTGCATGGCTCTTGTAAGGGGCATTGCAAGTTGCTATGTCCTAATTTTTGGCAGCTTTTGCTTGGAAAGCATAAGCAAATACTCTGGGACACCCACTCCCCAATAATGGGTCTTATGTTTGTAATATGCTGTACTGCATGGCTCTTGTAAGGGGCATTGCAAGTTGCTCCGTCCTAATTTTTGGCAGCTTTTGCTTGGAAAGCATAAGCAAATACTATGGGACACCCACTCCCCAATAATGGGACTTATGTTTGTAATATGCTGTACTGCATGGCTCTTGTAAGGGGCATTGCAAGTTGCTCTGTCCTAATTTTTGGCAGCTTTTGCTGGGAAAGCATATGCAAATACGATGGGACACCCACTCCCCAATAATGGGACTTATGTTTGTAATATGCTGTACTGCATGGCTCTTGTAAGGGGCATTGCAAGTTGCTCCGTCCTAATTTTGGCAGCTTTTGCTGGGAAAGCATAAGCAAATACTATGGGACACCCACTCCCCAATAATGGGACTTATGTTTGTAATATGCTGTACTGCATGGCTCTTGTAAGGGGCATTGCAAGTTGCTCCATCCTAATTTTTGGCAGCTTTTGCTGGGAAAGCATAAGCAAATACTATGGGACACCCACTCCCCTATAATGGGACTTATGTTTGTAATATGCTGTACTGCATGGCTCTTGTATGGGGCATTGCAAGTTGCTCCGTCCTAATTTTTGGCAGCTTTTGCTGGGAAAGCATAAGCAAATAATATGGGACACCCACTCCCCAATAATGGGACTTATGTTTGTAATATGCTGTACTGCATGGCTCTTGTAAGGGGCATTGCAAGTTGCTCCGTCCTAATTTTTGGCAGCTTTTGCTGGGAAAGCATAAGCAAATACTATGGGACACCCACTCCCCAATAATGGGACTTATGTTTGTAATATGCTGTACTGCATGGCTCTTGTAAGGGGCATTGCAAGTTGCTCCGTCCTAATTATTTGCAGCTTTTGCTGGGAAAGCATAAGAAAATACTATGGGACACCCACTCCCCAATAATGGGACTTATGTTTGTAATATGCTTTACTGCATGGCTCTTGTAAGGGGCATTGCA
Source organism: Phyllobates terribilis (assembly GCF_046119375.1). Taxonomy (NCBI): domain Eukaryota; kingdom Metazoa; phylum Chordata; class Amphibia; order Anura; family Dendrobatidae; genus Phyllobates; species Phyllobates terribilis. Next base: position 3,700,027 of record NW_027362788.1, on the reverse strand, counting down.
AGTTGCTCCGTCCTAATTATTTGCAGCTTTTGCTGGGAAAGCATAAGCAAATACTATGGGACACCCACTCCCCAATAATGGGACTTATGTTTGTAATATGCTTTACTGCATGGCTCTTGTAAGGGGCATTGCAAGTTGCTATGTCCTAATTTTTGGCAGCTTTTGCTTGGAAAGCATAAGCAAATACTCTGGGACACCCACTCCCCAATAATGGGTCTTATGTTTGTAATATGCTGTACTGCATGGCTCTTGTAAGGGGCATTGCAAGTTGCTCCGTCCTAATTTTTGGCAGCTTTTGCTGGGAAAGCATAAGCAAATACTATGGGACACCCACTCCCCAATAATGGGACTTATGTTTGTAATATGCTGTACTGCATGGCTCTTGTAAGGGGCATTGCAAGTTGCTCTGTCCTAATTTTTGGCAGCTTTTGCTGGGAAAGCATATGCAAATACGATGGGACACCCACTCCCCAATAATGGGACTTATGTTTGTAATATGCTGTACTGCATGGCTCTTGTAAGGGGCATTGCAAGTTGCTCTGTCCTAATTTTTGGCAGCTTTTGCTGGGAAAGCATAAGCAAATACTATGGGACACCCACTCCCCAATAATGGGACTTATGTTTGTAATATGCTGTACTGCATGGCTCTTGTAAGGGGCATTGCAAGTTGCTCCGTCCTAATTTTTGGCAGCTTTTGCTGGGAAAGCATAAGCAAATACTATGGGACACCCACGCCTCAATAATGGGACTTATGTTTGTAATATGCTGTACTGCATGGCTCTTGTAAGGGGCATTGCAAGTTGCTCTGTCCAAATTTTTGGCAGCTTTTGCTGGGAAAGCATAAGCAAATACTATGGGACACCCACTCCCCAATAATGGGACTTATGTTTGTAATATGCTGTACTGCATGCCTCTTGCAAGGTGCATTGCAAGTTGCTCCATCCTAATTTTTGGCAGCTTTTGCTGGGAAAGCATAAGCAAATACTATGGGACACCCACTCCCCAATAATTGGACTTATGTTTGTAATATGCTGTACTGCATGGCTCTTGTAAGGGGCATTGGAAGTTGCTCCGTTCTAATTTTTGGCAGCTTTTGCTGGGAAAGCATAAGCAAATACTCTGGGACACCCACTCCCCAATAATGGGACTTATGTTTGTAATATGCTGTACTGCATGGCTCTTGTAAGGGGCATTGGAAGTTGCTCCGTTCTAATTTTTGGCAGCTTTTGCTTGGAAAGCATAAGCAAATACCATGGGACACCCACTCCCCAATAATGGGACTTATGTTTGCAATATGCTGTACTGCATGTGACGCGCCCCCTGGGCCGTGTGTACACGTGTGTGGGATACCCAGTGCAGGGTGTCTGGGGTCTGTAGGCTCCGTGGCGGTGACCCGGTCCCGTGGCTCAGGCTGGTCAAACCAGTGGCAGTCTTTCTTAGGTTTTGAGGTTAATTGTCCGACTGCGCCACCCGTGGATTGCGGTCAAGGAGTACCACCGCTGCGAGGCAGACCGCTGAGGCTGGTGTTGTGTGCGCAGCATAGAATGGGATACCTCCCCTCGGGGAGTGTGCAGTGAGTGTGAATGATGGGGGTGATGGTGCACGAGCGCAGCAGGAGTGACTCAGAGTCTTTGCAGTGCAGTTCAGGGTCTTTACTGATGATTATAAGGTAGACCCTCCCGGGAGTACTGGCTAGCATAAGAGGCCTGGTCAGTCTGTGAGCAAGCAGGAGTTCCCCTGGCCAGGTGGAGTTGTAGGCCTCCCCGTCTGTCTGCACTCTTCCTGGCTACCTTGCTGTATGCGGGTAGAAGTAGCCCACGTCCCTGAGTGTACCGTGTAGTGCTCACCCGTATGGCTGGTGACTTGGGGCCTTCTGTTAGCCTCCGCTCCACGACGGCGGTGCTGGTCCCTTGCTTGTGACTGAGCCTCCGGGCTTCTATGGCCAGAGGACCTGAAGTCCCCTGCCGGCTGGTTTCTGCTGCTGGATATATAAGTCCTCACAGCTTCGGACTCCTGTGTCCGGTTCCTATTGTCTTCTGCCAGGGCGAGCTCTGCTCAGCTTCCAGCCCCTGGTCTTTAGCTCCTAGCTCCTACAGAGCTCCTTGCTGTTGCTTTCCCTTGCTCTCACTCTGACTCTGACTGTTCTCTGACACACTCAACCCCGCCCCAGATCCAGTTTATAAGGGCAGAATTCTCCCCTCCCAGAATTGGGGCAGGAGGATGTTGCATGTTTAAGGGATCCTGACCAGGAAACCTCCCACTTGCTCTCCGACATAATATCTCTATTACTGTGGTGACCAGACCCCTGGGGTGCCACACATGGCTCTTGTAAGGGACATTGCAATTCCTCATAATTTTTGGAAAGCCTTCCATTCACTGCTTAGGCCAACAGTGCACGGGAGACTCAGTTGCTATAAATGGAAAAAAAGGTTTAGTTAACGCCCTCTGACCTCCATGTCATTTCCAAGGGGCATTGGAGTGGCTCGAAATATTTGGTAGGCATTGCACTCACTGTATGCCCTAGAACTGTGTAGCCGAACCGCTCCTTTTGTTACAGAAACATATCCTACAAGACATATCTGGTTGACTGGCCTGATATTGATGTGAATGGTCCCTGTTCCTCCTGCTCTTTCTCCTTTGCCACTACCTCATCCATCATTTATCACCTGAAGCTTTGTTTTAACGGGAGTCATAGAACTTGGATAGTAGCAGGAAAACATCCAACAATCCTCGGAGGAGGTAGGATATGCGCCAAAACGCTGACCACCTCTGGCCTAGCCGCTACTACATACATGCGCTTGCATTACAACAATACAAAACAGATGCTAACTTCTATCATCCTCATCATGCTCCTCACCTTGGCACTCTCAACTCCCCTGATGGAGAAGCCAGGGCCCACCGGAGGAGTCTGATATTCCGGTGGGCTCGGCCAATGCTGCCCTAAAGCAGGCCAGGCTAAGAAAAGTGTGGGAAAGGTTACCGGGACAAATAGGGGTGGCTGGGGACCGAGTATGGACACCCGGCCACCCCCTGGAGGCTGGGGAGCAAACAGGGACACCCGGCCACCAGGCGGCTGGGGACTGAGTATGGATACCAGGCCGCCGACACAGCCATGGCGTGGTGGCCAGATTCCGCCTCCACATGCCTAAAAGGCCCAATTTAAAGTGCAAGCAAGCAAGCAGTATGGTATTGCAGCCTGGGGGTGGGTGGGTGGCAGGCTGCATACTTGCGCTTGCATTGCAAGGAATGGGAGAGGTACAATTGAACACTGCCCTGGGACAAGGACTTGAATGGGGATAGTTGCAAGTCTGCAACGACAGGTGCAAGGTGGGAGGCATCTTCGCATGTACCATGAACAGGGGTTTGGCATGCACACACCTCAGCGGAATAGGCTCTCCCTCCCACTAATTGCACTGGGGAGGGCACAGGTAATGTTTTGGTATACGCGCTTAATCTTATGTATAAGGCACACCAGGACAAATATGGGCGGCTGGGGACTGAGTATGGATACCTCGCTGCCGAAGCAGCCATGAGGTAGTGGCCAGCTTCGGCCTCCTCCAAACTAAAAGGCCCCATTTCAAGTGCAAGCTAGCAGTATGGAATTGCAGTCTGGGAGTGGGTGGGTGGCAGGCTGCACACTTACACTTGCATTAAAAGAAAACATAGCAGATGCTAACTTCTGTCATCATCATCATGCTCCTCACCTTGGCACTCTCAACTCCACCGATGGAGAAGTCAGGGCCCACCGGAGGAGTCTGGTTCTCTGGTGGGCTCGTCCAATGCTGCCTAAAGCAGGCCGGGCTAAGAAAAGTGTGTGGGGGGATGTTCCAAGGAGAAATAGGGGCGGCTGGGGACCGTTTATGGACACCCGGCTGCCCCCAGGCGGCTGGGGACCGTGTATGGACACCCGGCCGCCGAGCGGCTGGGGACTGAGTATGGATTCCAGGCCGCCAACACAGCCATGACGTGGTGGCCAGATTCCACCTTCACGTGCCTAAAAGGCCCAATTTCAAGTTCAAGCAAGCAAGCAGTACGGTATTGCAGCCTGGGGGTGGGTGGGTGGGTGGCAGGCTGCATACTTGAGCTTGTATTGCAAGGAATGGGGAGGTACAATTGAACACTGCCCTGGGACTAGAACTTGCATGGGGATAGTTGCAAGTCTGCATCTTCTGATGCGGTAAGGATCACTTATGATGGGCACACTTTTAGACAGTGACCTGGGAGTCAGAGATGCTTCCAGGGGTCTTCCCCATGCTGTTCCCTTGTCTTTTCAGCACTTTATGCATGTGGCACACAGCACATGGCCAGATAAAGTTGTAAAATGTTAAAATGACATTTCAGGGTGAATGCATTTGTCATAGTTGAAAGCAATACAAAAGTGTAAAAACGCATAAAAAATGCTACTTGTGAACATAGCCGAAGGTGTGGAGGAGTATTTTTGTTTTTGGTCATTTATTTTAACTTATACACAAGTCTTTACCCTGGAAAGGATGTTCCTTAACATATTTCACAGGAAAAAAGTTTCACTTTCGTTTTTGAACGTTTTATTGTGAGCCTGTAAAAGTGGCTTATTACCTCTGACCACGTTGTTGACAGCAGTGATCTGGGGGTCATAAATGCTTCCTGGGGCGATCCCCATGCTGTCCCCATGTCATTTGAGCACTGTCAATATCGTTTTGGGCACTTGTTAGGCTTTTAAAAGACTGCCGGGGGTGCCACCGCAAAAATGCTCAAGTCTCCCATAGACTAACATTGGGCTCGTTGCTCGGGTCGAGCACCCGAGTATCACGGCGAGTTCGGCCCGAGCTTCGAGCACCCGAGCATTTTAGTGCTCGCTCAATACTAATCCTCACCCATCCCTTCTTGAATGTGAGCCCTCGCGGGCAGGGTCCTCGCTCCTACTGTACCAGTCGCTGACTCGTTTTGTTAAGATTATGTAAATTCTTTTGTTATGTATACCCCTATCACAAGTAAAGCGCCATGGAATAAATGGCCCTATAATAATAAATAATAATAATAATAATAATAATAATAAAAAGACAATATCAATTCGCATAGGAAAAGTGATGGAGGTTACAGTGGATTAAAAAGACAATATCAATGCCTCTTAGAAGAGAGGTGGAAGTCGCAGTGGAATAAAAAGACAATATCAATGCCCCTTTGATGAGCTGTGGTGTACAGAGTGTTTTAACCAAACGGTTTAATGCCCCTTGGAAGAGACGTGGAGGTCACAGTAGCTTATCAAGACTGTTTTAATGCCCCTTGGAAGAGTGGTGGAGGTCGAAGTGGATTAAAAAGACAATATCAATGCACCTTTGAAGAGTGGTGGAGGTCACAGTGAAATAAAAAGACAATATCAATTCCCCTTGGAAGAGATGTGGAGGTCGCAGTGGAATAAAAAGACAATATCAATGCCCCGTGGAAGAGTGCTTGAGATTACAATGGAATAAAAAGACAATATCAATGCCTCTTGCAAGAGCTGTGGAGTTCAGAGTGGTTTAAATTGACGGCTTTAATGCCCCTTGGAAGAGAAGTGGAGGTCACAGTAGCTTAATAAGACGGTTTTAATGCCACATGGAAAAGTGGTGGAGGTCGCAGTGGATTAAAAAGACCATATCAATGCCCCTTAGAAGAGTGGTGGAGATCGCAGTGGAATAAAAAGACAATATCAATGCCCCTTGGAAGAGTGGTGGAGTTAACAGTGGAAAAAAAAGACAATATCAATGCCCCGAGGAAGAGAAGTGGAAGTCACAGTAGCTTAACAAGACGGTTTTAATGCCCCTTGGAAGAGTGGAAAAGTCACAGTTGATTAAAAAGACAATATAAATGCCCATTAGAAGAGTGGTGGAGGTCGCAGTGGAATAAAAAGACAATATCAATGCCCCTTGGAAGAGTATTGGAGGTCGCAGTGGAGTAAAAAAACAATACCAATGCCCCTTGGAAGAACAGTGGAGTTCAGAGTAGTTAAACCAGACGGTTTTAATGCCAATTGCAAGTGACGTGGAGGTCACAGTAGCTTAAAAAGACGTTTTTAATGCCCCTTGGAAAAGTGGTGGAGGTCGCAGTTGATTAAAAAGACAATATAAATGCCCATTAGAAGAGTGGTGGAGGTCGCAGTGGATTAAAAAGACAATATCAATGCCCCTTGGAAGAGAGGTGGAGGTGGCAGTGGAATAAAAAGACAATATCAATGCCCCTTGGAAGAGTGGTGGAGTTTACAGAGGAATAAAAAGACAATATCAATGCCCCGTGAAAGAGACGTGGATGTCACAGTAGCTTAACAAGGCGGTTTTAATGTCCCTTGGAAGAGATTTGAAAGTCGCAGTGGAATAAAAATACCATATCAATGCCCCTTGGAAGAGTGCTGGAGGTTACAGTGGAATAAAAAACAATATCAAAGCCCCTTGCAAGAGATGTGGAGTTGAGAGTGGTTTAAATTGACGGTTTTAATGCCCCTTGGAAAAGACTTGGAGGTCACAGTAGATTAACAAGACTGTTTTAATGCCCCTTGGAAGAGTGGTGGAGGTCGAAGTGGATTAAAAAGACAATGTCAATTTTGCTTGAAGGAGTGGTTGAAGTCTCAGTGGAATAAAAAGACAATATCAATGCACCTTGGAAGAGTGTTGGAGGTTCCAGTGGAATAAAAAGAAAATATCAATGCCCTGTGGAAGAGACATGGAGGTCACAGTAGCTTAACAAGACGGTTTTAATGCCCCTTGGAAGAGTGGTGGAGGTCGCAGTGGAATAAAAAGACAATATCAATTCCCCATGGAAGAGTGGTGGAGGATACAGTGGAATAAAAAGACAATATCAATGCCCCTTGGAAGATCTGTGGAGTTCAGATTGGTTTAACCATATGGTTTTAATGCCCCTTGGAAGAGACCTGGAGGTCACAGTAGCTTAACAAGACGGTTTTAATGACACATGGAAGAGTGGTGGAGGTTGCAGAGGATTAAAAAGACAACATCAATGCCCCGAGGAAGAGTGGTGGAGGTCGCAGTGGAATAAAAAGACAATATCAATGCCCCGTGGAAGAGACGTGGAGGTCACAGTAGCTTAACAAGATGGTTTTAATGCCCTTTGGAAGAGTGGTGGAGGTCGCAGTGGATTAAAAACACAATATCAATGCCCTTTGGAAGAGTGGTGGAGGTCGCAGTGGAATAAAAATACAATATCAATGCCGCTTGGTAGAGTGGTGAAGGTTACAGTGGAATTTAAAGACAATATCAATGCCCCGTGGAAGAGATGTGGAGGTCACTGTAGCTTAACAAGACAGTTTTAATGCCCCTTGGAAGAATGGTGGAGGTCGCAGTGAAATAAAAAGACAATGTAAATGCCCCTTGCAAGAGTGGTGGAGGTTAGAGTGGAATAAAAAGACAACACCAATGCCCCTTGGAAGAGATGTGGAGTTCAGAGTGGTTTAACCAGACGGTTTTAATGCCCATTGGAAGTGACGTGGAGGTCACAGTAGCTTAAAAAGACGTTTTTAATGCCCCTTGGAAAAGTGGTGGAGGTCGCAGTGGATTAAAAAGACAATATCAATGCCCCTTGGAAGAGTGGTGGAGATGGCAGTGGAATAAAAAGACAATATCAATGCCCCTTGGACGAATGATGGAGGTCTCAGTGGAATAAAAAAACAATGTCAATGCCCCTTGGAAGAGTGGTGGAGGTTAGAGTGGAATAAAAAGACAATACCAGTGCCCCTTGGAAGAGCTGTGGATATCAGAGTGGATTAAACAGATGGTTTTATTGCCCCTTGGAAGAGACGTGGAGGTCACAGTAGATTAACAAGATGGTTTTAATGCCCCTTGGAAAAGAGGTGGAGGTCACAGTTGAATAAAAAGACAATATCAATGCACCGTGGAAGACACGTTGCGGTCACAGTATCTTAACAAGACAGTTTTAATGCACCTTGGAAGAGTGGTGGACGTCGCAGTGGAATAAAAAGACAATATCAATGCCCCTTGAAAGAGTGGTTTAGCTTACAGTCAAATAAAAAGACAATATCAATGCCTCTTGAAAGAGCTATGGAGTTCAGAGTGGTTTAACCAGATGGTTCTAATGCCCGTTGGAAGAGAGGTGGAGGTCGCAGTACATTAAAAAGACAATATCAATACCCCATGGAAGAATGGTGGAGGTTACAGTGGAATAAAAAGACAATATCAATGCCCCTTGGAAGAGCTGTGGAGTTCAGAGTGCTTTAACCAGACGGTTTTAATGCGCCTTGAAAGATGTGGAGGTCACAGTAGCTTAACAAGACTGTTTTAATGCCTCTTGGTAGAGTGGTGGAGGTCACAGTGGATTAAATAGACAATATCAATGCCCCTAAGAAGAGAGGTGGAAGTCGCAGTGGAATAAAAAGACAATATCAATATCCCTTGGAAGAGTGGTGGAGGATACAGTTGAATAAAAAGACAATATCAATGCCCCGTGGAATAGACATGGACGTTACAGTAGCTAAACAAGATGTTTTTAATGCACCTTGGGAGAGTGGTGGAAGTCGTAGTGGAATAAAAAGACAATATCAATGCCCCTTGAAAGAGTGCTGTAGGTTACAGTGGAGTAAAAAGACAATATCAATGCCTCTTGCAAGAGCTGTGGAGTTCAGAGTGGTTATATTGACTGTTTTAATGCACCTTGGAAGGGACGTGGAGGTGACAGTAGCTTAACAAGACGGTTTTAATGCCCCTTGGAAGAGTGGTGGAGGTCGCAGTGGATTAAAAAGACAATATGAATGCCCCTTGGAAGAGTGGTGGAGGTCGCAGTGGAATAAAAAGACAATATCAATGCCCCTTGGAAGAGTGGTGGAGGTTACAGTTGTTTAAAAAGACAATATCAATGACCCTTTGAAGAGTGGTGGAGGTTAGAGTGGGATAAAAAGACAATACAAATGCCCCTTGGAAGAGCTGTGGAGTTCAGAGTGGTTTAACCAGATGGTTTTAATGCCCCTTGGAAGAGAAGTCGACGTCACAGTAGCATAACAAGACGGTTTTAATGCCCCTTGGAAGAGTGGTGGAGTTCGTAGTGGAATAAAAAGACAATATCAATGCCCCTTGGAAGAGTGGTGGAGGTCTCAGTGGAATAAAAAGACAATATCAATGCCCCGTGGAAGGGACGTGGAGGTCACAGTAGCTTAACAAGACGGTTTAAATGCACCTTGGAAGAGTGGTGGAGTTCGTAGTGGAATAAAAAGACAATATCAATGCCCCTTGGAAGAGTGGTGGAGTTCGTAGTGGAATGAAAAGACAATATCAATGCCCCTTGGAAGAGTGGTGGAGGTTACAGTTGAATAAAAAGACAATATCAATGCCCCTTGGAAGAGTGATGGAGGTTACAGTGGAATAAAAAGACAATATCAATGCCCCTTCGAACAGTGGTGGAGGTTACAGTTAAATAAAAAGACAATATCAATGCCCCGTGGAAGAGATGTGGAGGTCACAATAGCTTAACAAGTTGGTTTTAATGCCCCTTGGAAGAGTGGTGGAGGTCGCAGTGGAATAAAAAGACATTATCAATGCCCCTTGGAAGAGTGGTTGAGGTCACAGTGGAATAAAAAGACAATATCAATGCCCCTTGAACGAGTGGTGGAGGTTACAGTGGAATAAAAAGACAATTTCAATGCCCTGTGGAAGAGACGTGGAGGTAACAGTAGCTTAACAAGACGGTTTTAATGCCTCTTGGAGGACTGGTGGAGGTCTCAGTGGAATAAAAAGACAATATCAATGCCCCCTGGAAGAGTAGTGGAGGTAACAGAGGAATAAAAAGACAATAATAATGCCCCTTGGAAGAGCTGTGGTGTTCAGAGTGGTTTAGCCAGACGGTTTTAATTCACCTTGGAAGAGACGTGGAGGTCACAGTAGCTTAAAAAAACTGTTTTAATGCCCCTTGGAAGAGTGGTAGAGGTCGCAGTGGATTAAAAAGACAATATCAATGCCCTTTAAAAGAGAGGTGGAAGTCGCAGTGGAATAAAAAGACAATGTCAATGCCACTTGGAAGAGTGGTGGAGGTTACAGTGGAATAAAAAGACAATATCAATGCCCCGTGGAATAGACATGGATGTGACAGTAGCTTAACAAGACGGCTTTAATGCACCTTTGAAGAGTGGTGGAGGTTGCAGTGGCTTAATAAGACAATATCAATGCTCATTGGAAGAGTGGTGGAGGATACAGTGGAAAAAAAAGACAATATCAGTGCCCCTTGGAAGATCTGTGGAGTTCAGTTTGGTTTAACCATACAGTTTTAATGCCCCTTGGAAGAGACGTGGAGGTCACAGTAGCTTAACAAGACGGTTTTAATACCACATGGAAGAGACGTGGAGGTTGGATTTGATTAAAAAGACAATATCAACGCCCCGAGCAAGGGTGGTGGAGGTTGCAGTGGAATAAAAAGACAATATCAATGCCCCGTGGAAGAGGCGTGGAGGTCACAGTAGCTTAACAATACGGCTTAAATGACCCTTGGAAGAGTGGTGGAGGTCGCAGTGGATTAAAAAGACAATATTAATGCACATTGGAAGAGTGGTTAAGGTCGCAGTGGAATAAAAAGACAAAATCAATGCCCCTTGGAAGAGTGGTGGAGGTTACAGTGTGAAAAAAACACAATATCAATGCCCCTTGGAAGAGCTGTGGAGTTCAGAGTGGTTTAACCAGACGGTTTTAATGCCCCTTGGAAGGGTGGTGGAGGTCACAGTAGCTTAACAAGACTGTTTTAATGCCCTTTGGAAGAGTGGTGGAGGTCGCAGTGGATTAAAAAGACAATATCAATGCCCTTTGCAAGAGTGGTGAAGGTCGCAGTGGAATAAAAATACAATATCAATGCCCCTTGGTAGAGTGGTGGAGGTTACAGTGGAATTTAAAGACAATATCAACGCCACGTGGAAGAGATGTGGAGGTCACTGTAGCTTAACAAGACAGTTTTAATGCCCCTTGGAAGAATGGTGGAGGTCGCAGTAGAATAAAAAGACAAGGTCAATGCCCCTTGGAAGAGGGGTGGAGGTCAGAGTGAAATAAAAAGACATTACCAATGCCCCTTGGAAGAGCTGTGGAGTTCAGAGTGGTTTAACCAGACGGTTTCAATGCCCATTGAAAGTGAAGTGGAGGTCACAGTAGCTTAAAAAGACGCTTTTAATGCCCCTTGGAAAGTGGTGGAGGTCGCAATGGATTAAAAAGACAATATCAATGCCCCTTGGAAGAGTGGTGGAGGTGGCAGTGAAATAAAAAGACAATATCAATGCCCCTTGGAAGAACGATGGAGGTCGCAGTGGAATAAAAAGACAATGTCAATGCCCCTTGGAAGATTGGTGGAGGTTAGAGTGGAATAAAAAGACAATACCAATGCCCCTTGGAAGAGCTGTGGAGTTCAGAGTGGTTTAACCAGATGGTTTTATTGCAACTTGGAAGAGACGTGGAGGTCACAGTAGATTAACAAGACGGTTTTATTGCCCCTTGGAAAAAAGGTGGAGGTCACAGTGGATTAAAAATACAATATCAATGCCCCGTGGAAGACACGTGGAGGTTACAGTAGCTTAACAAGACAGTTTTAATGCCCCCTGGAAGAGTAGTGGAGGTCGCAGTGGAATAAAAAGACAATATCAATGCCCCTTGAAAGAGTGGTGGAGGTTACAGTGAAATAAAAAGACAATATCAATGCCTCTTGAAAGAGCTATGGAGTTCAGAGTGGTTTAACCAGATGGTTTTAATGCCCTTTGGAAGAGAAGTGGAGGTTGCAGTGCATTAAAAAGACAATATCAATACCCCTTGGAAGAATGGTGGAGGTTACAGTGGAATAAAAAGACAATATCAATGCCCCTTGGAAGAGCTGTGGTGTTCAGAGTGGTTTAAACAGACGGTTTTAATGTCCCTTGGAAGGGTGGTGGAGGTCACAGTGGATTAAAAAGACAATATTAATGCCACTTGGAAGAGTGGTGAAGTTCCCAGTGGAATAAAAAGACAATATCAATGCCCCTTGGAAGAGTGGTGGAGGTTACAGTGGAATAAAAAGACAATATCAATGCCCCGTGAAAGAGACGTGCAGGTCACGGTAGCTTAACAAGACGGTTTTAATGCCCCTTGGAAGAGAGTTGGAAGTTGCAGTGGAATAAAAAGACAATATCAATGCCCCTTGGAAGAGTGCTGGAGGTTACATTGGAATAAAAAGACAATATCAATGCCCCTTGCAAGAGCTGTGGAGTTCAGAGTGGTTTAAATTGTCGGTTTTAATGCCCCGTGGAATTGACGTGGAGGTCAAAGTTGCTTAACAACATGGTTTTAATGGCCCTTGGAAGAGTGGTGGAGGTCGCAATAGATTAAAAAGACAATACAAATGCCCCTTAGAAGAGTGGTGGAGGTCGCAGTGGAATAAAAAGACAATATCAATGCCCCTTGGAAGAGTAGTGGAGGTCGCAGTGCAATAAAAAACAATATCAATGCCCCTTGCAATAGCTGTGGAGTTTAGAGTGGTTTAAATTGACGGTTTTAATGCCCCTTGGAAGGGACGTGGAGGTGACAGTAGCTTAAAAATAAGTTTTTAATGTCCGTTGGAAAAGTGGTGGAGGTCGCAGTGGATTAAAAAGACAATATCAATGCCCCTTGGAAGAGTGGTGGAGGTGGCAGTGGAATAAAAAGACAATATCAATGCCCCTTGGAAGAGTGGTGGAGGTTACATTGGAATAAAAAGACAATATCAATGCCACTTGCAAGAGCTGTGGAGTTCAGATTGGTTTAAATTGACGGTTTTAATGCCCCTTGGAAGAGACGTGGAGGTGACAGTAACTTAACAAGACGGTTTTAATGCCCCTTGGAAGAGTGGTGGAGGTCGCAGTGGATTAAAAAGACAATAGGAATGCACCTTGGAAGAGTGGTGGAGGTCGCAGTGGAATAAAAAGACAATATCAATGCCACTTGGAAGAGTGGTGAAGGTCGCAGTGGAATAAAAATACAATATCAATGCCCCTTGGTAGAGTGGTGGAGGTTACAGTGGAATTTAAAGACAATATCAACGCCACGTGGAAGAGATGTGGAGGTCACTGTAGCTTAACAAGACAGTTTTAATGCCCCTTGGAAGAATGGTGGAGGTCGCAGTAGAATAAAAAGACAAGGCCAATGCCCCTTGGAAGAGGGGTGGAGGTCAGAGTGGAATAAAAAGACAATAGCAATGCCCCGTTAAAGAGACGTGGAGGTCACAGTAGCTTAACAAGATTGTTTTAATGCCCCTTGGAAGAGAGGTGGATGTTGCAGTAGAATAAAAAGACAATATCAATGCCCTTTGGAAGAGTGCTGGAGGTTACATTAGAATAAAAAGACAATATCAATGCCCCTTGCAAGAGCTGTGGAGTTCAGAGTGGTTTAAATTGACGGTTTTAATGCCCAGTGGAATTGACGTGGAGGTCAAAGTAGCTTAACAACGCGGTTTTAATGGCCCTTGGAAGAGTGGTGGAGGTCGCAGTTGATTAAAAAGACAATATAAATGCCCCTTAGAAGAGTGGTGGAGGTCGCAGTGGAATAAAAAGACCATATCAATGCCCCTTGGAAGAGCATTGGAGTTCAGAGTAGTTAAACCAGATGGTTTTAATGACCATTGGAAGTGACGTGGAGGTCACAGTAGCTTAAAATACGTTTTTAATGCCCCTTGGAATAGTGGTGGAGGTCGCAGTGGATTAAAAAGACAATATCAATGCCCCTTGGAAGAGTGGTGGAGGTGGCAGTGGAATAAAAAGACAATATCAATGCCCCTTGCAAGAGTGGTGGAGATTTCATTGGAATAAAAAGACAATATCAATGCCCCTTGCAATAGCTGTGGAGTTTAGAGTGGTTTAAATTGATGGTTTTAATGCCCCATGGAAGGGACGTGGAGGTGACAGTAGCTAAAAATAAGTTTTTAATGCCCGTTGGAAAAGTGGTGGACGTCGCAGTGGATTAAAAAGACAATATCAATGCCCCTTGGAAGAGTGGTGGAGGTGGCAGTGGAATAAAAAGACAATATCAATGCCCCTTGGAAGAGTGGTGGAGGTTACATTGGAATAAAAAACAATATCAAAGCCCCTTGCAAGAGCTGTGGAGTTGAGAGTGGTTTAAATTGACGGTTTTAATGCCCCTTGTAAGAGACGTGGAGGTCACAGTAGATTAATAAGACGGTTTTAATGCCCCTTTGAAGAGAGGTGGAAGTTGCAGTGGAATAAAAAGACAATATCAATGCCCCTTGGAAGAGTGCTGGAGGTTACATTGGAATAAAAAGACAATATCAATGCCCCTTGCAAGAGCTGTGGAGTTCAGAGTGGTTTAAATTGACGGTTTTAATGCCCCTTGGAAGAGACGTGGAGGTGACAGTAACTTAACAAGTCGGTATCTAAGCCCCTTGGAAGAGTGGTGGAGGTCGCAGTGGATTAAAAAGACAATAGGAATGCACCTTGGAAGAGTGGTGGAGGTCGCAGTGGAATAAAAAGACAATATCAATGCCCCTTGGAAGAGTGGTGAAGGTCCCAGTGGAATAAAAAGACAATAGCAATGCCCCGTTAAAGAGACGTGGAGGTCACAGTAGCTTAACAAGATTGTTTTAATGCCCCTTGGAAGAGAGGTGGAAGTTGCAGTGGAATAAAAAGACAATATCAATGCCCCTTGGAAGAGTGCTGGAGGTTACATTGGAATAAAAAGAAAATATCAATGCCCCTTGCAAGAGCTGTGGAGTTCAGAGTGGTTTAAATTGACGGTTTTAATGCCCCGTGGAATTGACGTGGAGGTCAAAGTAGCTTAACAACACGGTTTTAATGGCCCTTGGAAGAGTGGTGGAGATCGCAGTTGATTAAAAAGACAATATAAATGCCCCTTAGAAGAGTGGTGGAGGTCGCAGTGGAATAAAAAGACAATATCAATGCCCCTTGGAAGAGTAGTGGAGGTCGCAGTGCAATAAAAAAACAATATCAATGTCACTTGGAAGAGTGGTGGAGGTAACAGTGGAATAAAAAGACAATATCAATGCACCTTGGAAGAGCAGTGGAGTTCAGAGTAGTTAAACCAGACGGTTTTAATGCCATTGGAAGTTACGTGGAGGTCACAGTAGCTTAAAAATACGTTTTTAATGCCCCTTGGAAAAGTGGTGGAGGTCGCAGTGGATTAAAAAGACAATATCAATGCCCCTTGGAAGAGTGGTGGAGGTAGCAGTGGATTGAAAAGACAATATCAATGCCCCTTGGAAGAGTGGTGGAGTTTACAGTGGAATAAAAAACAATATCTAAGCCACTTGCAAGAGCTGTGGAGTTGAGAGTGGTTTAAATTGACGGTTTTAATGCTCCTTGTAAGAGACGTGGAGATCACAGTAGATTAACAAGACTGTTTTAATGCCCCTTGGAAGAGTGGTGGAGGTCGAAGTGGATTAAAAAGACAATGTCAATGCTCCTTGAAGGAGTGTTTGAAGTCTCAGTGGAATAAAAAGACAATATCAATGCACCTTGGAAGAGTGTTGGAGGTTCCAGTGGAATAAAAAGAAAATATCAATCCCCTGTGGTAGAGACATGGAGGTCACAGTAGCTTAACAAGACGGTTTTAATGCCCCTTGGAAGGGTGGTGGAGGTCGCAGTGGAATAAAAAGACAATATCAATGCCCCTTGGAAGAGTGGTGGAGGATACAGTGGAAAAAAAAGACATTATCAGTGCCCCTTGGAAGATCTGTGGAGTTCAGTTTGGTTTAACCATACGGTTTTAATGCTCCTTGGAAGAGACGTGGAGGTCACAGTAGCTTAACAAGACGGTTTTAATACCACATGGAAGAGACGTGGAGGTTGCATTTGATTAAAAAGACAAAATCACTGCCCCGTGGAAGAGACGTGGAGGTCACGGTAGCTTCACAAGATGGTTTTAATGCCCTTTGGAAGAGCGGTGGAGGTCGCCGTGGATTAAAAAGACAATATCAATGCCCTTTGGAAGAGTGGTGGAGGTCGCAGTGGAATAAAAATACAATATCAATGCCCCTTGGTAGAGTGGTGGAGGTTACAGTGGAATTTAAAGACAATATAAATGCCCCGTGGAAGAGATGTGGAGGTTACTGTAGCTTATCAAGACAGTTTTAATGCCCCTTGGAAGAATGGTGGAGGTCGCAGTGGAATAAAAAAACAATGTCAATGCCCCTTGTAAGAGTGGTGGAGGTCAGAGTGGAATAAAAAGACAATACCAATGCCCCTTGGAAGAGCTGTGGAGTTCAGAGTGGTTTAACCAGACGGTTTTAATGCCCTTTGAAAGTAACGTGGAGGTCACAGTAGCTTAAAAAGACGTTTTTAATGACCCTTGGAAAAGTGGTGGAGGTCACAATGGATAAAAAGACAATATCAATGCCCCTTCGAAGAGTGGTGGAGGTGGCAGTGGAATAAAAAGACAATATCAATGCCCCTTGGAAGAATGATGGAAGTCGCAGTGGAATAAAAAGACAACACTAATGCTCCTTAGAAGAGCTGTGGAGTTCAGAGTGGTTTAACCAGATGGTTTTACTGCCCTTTGGAAGAGACGTGGAGGTCACAGTAGAATAACAAGATGGTTTTAATGTCCCTTGGAAAAGTGGTGGAGGTCACAGTGGATTAAAAAAACAATATCAATGCCCGGTGGAAGACACGTGGAGGTCACAGTAGCTTAACAAGACAGTTTTAATGCCCCTTGGAAGAGTGGTGGAAGTTGCAGTGGAATAAAAAGACAATATTAATGCCCTTTGAAAGAGTGGTGGAGCTTACAGTGAAATAAAAAGACAATATCAATACCCCTTGGAAGAGCTGTGGAGTTCAGAGTGGTTTAACCAGACGGTTTTAAGGCCCCTTGGAGGAGATGTGGAGGTCACAGTAGCTTAACAAGTCTGTTTTAATGCCTCTTGGAAGAGAGGTGGTAGTCACAGTGGAATAAAAAGACAATATCAATACCCCTTGGAAGAGTGGTGGAGGATACAGTGGAATAAAAAGACAATATCAATGCCCCGTGGAATAGACATGGACGTTGCAGTAGCTAAACAAGATGTTTTTAATGCACCTTGGGAGAGTGGTGGAAGTCCTAGTGGAATAATAAGACAATATCAATGCCACTTGAAAGAGTGCTGTAGGTTACAGTGGAGTAAAAAGACAACATCAATGCCTCTTGCAAGAGCTGTGGAGTTCAGAGTGGTTTAAATTGACGGTTTTAATGCACCTTGGAAGAGAAGTGGAGGTCACAGTAGCTTAACAATATGGTTTTAATGCCCCTTGGGAGAGTGGTGGAGGTCGCAGTGGATTAAAAACACAATATCAATGCCACTTGGAAGAGTGGTGAAGGTCCCAGTGGAATAAAAAGACAATATCAATGCCCCTTGGAAGAGTGATGGAGGTTACAGTGGAATAAAACGACAATGTCAATGCCCCGTGAAAGATACGTGGAGGTCACAGAAGCTTAACAAGACGGTTTTAATGCCCCTTGGAAGAGAGGTGGAAGTTGCAGTGGAATAAAAAGACAATATCAATGCCCCTTGGTAGAGTGCTTGAGGTTGCATTGGAATAAAAAGACAATATCAATGCCCCTTGCAAGAGCTGTGGAGTTCAGAGTGGTTTATATTGACGGTGTTAATGCCCCTTGGAAGGGACGTCGTGGTGACAGTAGCTTAACAAGATGGTTTTAATGCCCCTTGGAAGAGTAGTGGAGGTCGCAGTGGATTAAAAAGACAATATCAAAGCCCCTTGGAAGAGTGGTGGAGGTTACAGTTGAATAAAAAGACAATATCTTGGCCCCTTGGAAGAGTGATGGAGGTTACAGTGGAAAAAAAAGACAATATCAATGCCCCTTGGAACAGTGGTGGAGGTTACAGTTAAATAAAAAGACAATATCAATGCCCAGTGGAAGAGATGTGGAGGTCACAATAGCTTAACAAGACGGTTTTAATGCCCCTTGGAAGAGAGATGGAGGTCGCAGTGGATTAAAAAGACAATATCAATGAGCCTTGGAAGAGTGGTGGAGGTCGCAGTGGAATAAAAAGACAATATCAATGCCCCTTGGACGAGTGGTGGAGGTTACAGTGGAATAAAAAGACAATTTCAATGCCCTGTGGAAGAGACGTGGAGGTCACAGTAGCTTAACAATGCGGTTTTAATGCCTCCTGGAGGACTGGTGGAGGTTGCAGTGGAATAAAAAGACAATATCAATGCCCCTTGTAAGAGTGGTTGAGGTTACAGTGGAATAAACAGACAATAATAATGCCCCTTGGAAGAGCTGTGGAGTTCAGAGTGGTGTAACCAGAAGGTTTTAACGCTCCTTGGAAGAGACGTGGAGGTCACAGTAACTTAACAAGACAGTTTTAATGCCCCTTGGAAGAGTGGTGGAGGTCGCAGTGGAATAAAAAAACAATATCAATGCCCATTTGAATATTGGTGGAGGTTACAGTTGAATAAAAAGAAAATATCAATGCCCCGTGGAAGAGTTGTGGAGGTCACTGTAGCTTAACAATATGGTTTTAATGCCCCTTGGAAGAGTGGTGGAGGTAGCAGTGGAATAAAAAGACAATGTCAGTGCCCCTTGGAAGAGTGGTGGAGGTTAGAGTGGAATAAAAAGACAATACCAATGCCCCTTGGAAGAGCTGTGGAGTTCAGAGTGGTTTTGCCAGATGGTTTTATTGCCCCTTGGAAGAGACGTGGAGGTCACAGTAGATTAACAAGACGGTTTTAATGCCCCTTGGAAAAGTGGTGGAAGTCACAGTGGATTGAAAAGACAATATCAATGCCCCGTGGAAGACAAGTGGAGGTCACAGTAGCTTAACAAGACAGTTTTAATGCCCCTTGGAAGAGTGGTGGAGGTTGCAGTGGAATAAAAAGACAATATCAATGCCCCTTGAAAGAGTGGTGGAGGTCGCAGTGAAATAAAAAGACAATATCAATGCCCCTTGAAAGAGTGGTGGAGGTCGCAGTGAAATAAAAAGACAATATCAATGCATCTTGAAAGAGCTATGGAGTTCAGAGTGGTTTAACCAGATAGTTTTAATACCCCTTGGAAGAGTGATGGAGGTAGCAGTGCATTAAAAAGACAATATCAATACCCCTTGGAAGAATGGTGGAGGTCACAGTGGAATAAAAAGACAATAATAATGCCCCTTGGAAGAGCTGTGGAGTTCAGAGTGGTATAACCAGACGGTTTTAACGCTCCTTGGAAGAATGGTGTAGGTCACAGTGGAATTATAAAACAATATCAATGCCCCTTGGAAGATTGGTGGAGGTTACAGTGGAATAAAAAGACAATATCAATGCCTCGTGGAAGAGATGTGGAGGTCACTATAGCTTAACAATATGGTTTTAATGCCCCTTGGAAGAGTGGTGGAGGTCGCAGTGGAGTAAAAAGACAATATCAATGCCCCGTGGAAGGGACGTGGAGGTCACAGTAGCTTAACAAGATGGGTTTAATTCCCCTTGGAAGAGACGTGGAGGTCACCGTGGATTAAAAAGACAATAACAATGCCCATTGGAAGAGTGGTGGTGCTCGCAGTGGAATAAAAAGACAAAATCAATGCCCCTTGGAAGAGTGGTGGAGGTTACAGTGGAATAAAAAACAAAATCAATGCCCCTTGGAAGAGTGGTGGAGGTTAGAGTGGAATAAAAAGACAATATCAATGCCCCATGGAAGAGTTGTGGAGGTCACTGTAGCTTAACAAGATGGTGTTTATGCCCCTTTGAAGCGTGGTGGAGGTCGCAGTAGAATAAATAGACAATGTCAATGCCCCTTGGAAAAGTGGTGGAGTTCGCAGTGGAATAAATAGACAATACCAGTGCTCCTTGGAAGAGTGGTTTAAATTGACGGTTTTAATGCCCCTTGGAAGAGACGTGGAGGTCGCAGTGGAATTAAAAGACAATATCAATGCCGCTTGGAAGAGTGGTGGATGTTACAGTCGAATAAAACGACAATATCAATGCCTCTTGTAAGAGCTGTGGAGTTCAGAGTGTTTAACCAGACGGTTTTAATACCCCTTGGAAGTGACGAGGAGGTCACAGTAGCTTAACAAGACGGTTTTAATGCCCCTTGGAAGAGTGGTGGAGGTCGCAATGGAATAAAAAGAAAATATCAATGCCCCGTGGAAGGGATATGGAGCTCACAGTAGCATAAAAAGGCGGTTTTAATGCCCCTTGGAGCAGTGGTGGAGGTTACAGTGGAATAAAAAGACAATATCAATGCCCAGTGGAAGGGACGTGGAGGTCACAGTAGCTTAACAAGACGGTTTTAATTCCCCTTGGAAGAGACGTGGAAGTTGCAGTGGAATAAAAAGACAATATCAATGCCCCTTGGAAGAGTGCTGGAGGCTACATTGGAATAAAAAGACAATATCAATGCCCCTTGCAAGAGCTGTGGAGTTCAGAGTGGTTTAAATTGACTGTTTTAATGCCCCTTGGAAGGGACGTGGAGGTGACAATAGCTTAACAAGACGGTTTTAATGCCCATTGGAATAGTGGTGGAGGTCGCAGTAGATTAAAAAGAAAATATGAATGCCACTTGGAAGAGTGGTGGAGGTCGCAGTGGAATAAAAAGACAATATCATTGCCCATTTTTAAGAGTGGTGGAGGTTAAAGTTGAATAAAAAAACAATATCAATGCCCCTTGGGAGAGTGATGGAGGTTACAGTGGAATTTAAAGACAATATCAATGCCCCTTGGAACAGTGGTGGAGGTTACAGTTAAATAAAAAGACAATATCAATGCCCCGTGGAAGAGATGTGTAGGTCACAATAGCTTAATAAGATGGTTTTAATGCCCCTTGGAAGAGCGATGGAGTTCGCAGTGGATTACAAAGACAATACCAATTCCCGTTGGAAGAGTGGTGGAGGTCGCAGTGGAATAAAAAGACAATATCAATGCCCCGTGGAAGGGACGTGGAGGTGACAGTAGCTTAACAAGACGGTTTTAATGCCCCTTGGAAGAGTGGTGGAGGTTGCGTGGGATTAAAAAGACACTAACAATGGCCCTTGGAAGAGTGGTGGAGGTCGCAGTGGAATAAAAAGACAATATCAATGCCCCGTGGAAGGGACGTGGAGGTCACAGTAACTTAACAAGATGGTTTTAATGCCCCTTGGAAGATTCATGGCGGTCGCAGTGGAATAAAAAAACAATATCAATGCCCCTTGGAAGATTGGTGGAGGTTACAGTGGAATAAAAAGACAATATCAATAACCCGTGGAAGAGATGTGGAGGTCAATGTATCTTAACAATATGGTTTTAATGCCCCTTGCAAGAGTGGTGGTGGTCGCAGTGCAATAAGAAGACAGTGTCAATACCCTTTGGAAGAGTGGTGGAGGTTAGAGTGGAATAAAAAGACAATACAAATGCCCGTTGGAAGAGCTGTGGAGTTCAGAGAGGTTTAACCAGATGATATTAATGCCCCTTGGAAGAGAAGTCGACGTCACAGTAGCATAACAAGACGGTTTTAATGCCCCTTGGAAGAGTGGTGGAGTTCGCAGTGGATTAAAAAGACAATATCACTGCCCCTTAGAAGAGTGGTGATGGTAACATTGGAATAAAAAGACAATATCAATGCCCCGTGGAAGGGACGTGGAGGTCACAGTAGCTTAACAAGACGGTTTTAATTCCCCTTGGAAGAGTCGTGGAGGTTGCAAAGGATTAAAAAGACAATAACAATGCCCATTGGAAGAGTTGTGGAGGTCGCAGAGGAATAAAAAGACAAAATCAATGCACTTGGAAGAGTGCAGAAGGTTACAATGGAATAAAAAGACATAGTAAATGCCCTTTGGAAGAGCTGTGGAGCTCAGAGAGGTTTAACCAGTCTGTTTTAATGCCCCTTGGAAGAGACTTGGAGCTCACAGTAGCATAACTAGACGGTTTAAATGCCCATTGGAAGAGTGGTGGAGGTCGCATTGGATAAAAAGACAATATCAAAGCCCCTTGGAAGAGTGGTGGAGGTCGCAGTGGAAAACACAGAAAATATCAATGCCCCTTGGAAGAGTGGTGGAGGTTACAGTCGAATAAAAAGACAACATCAATGCCTCTTGGAGGAGCTGTGGAGTACAGAGTGGATTAACCAGACGGTTTAATGCCCCTTGTAAGAGACGTGGAGGTCACAGTAGCTTAACAAGACTCTTTTAATGCACCTTGGAAGAGTGGTGGAGGTCGCAGAGGAATAAAAAGACAATATCAATTCCCCTTGGAAGAGATGTGGAGGTCGCAGTGGAATAAACAGACAATATCAATGCCTCGTGGAAGAGACATGGAGGTCACAGTAGCTTAACTAGATGGTTTTATTGCCCCTTGGAAGAGAGGTGGAGGTCGCAGTGGAATAAAAAGACAATATAAATGCTCCTTGGAAGAGTGGTGGAGGTTACAATGGAATAAAAAGACAATATTAATGACACTTGGAAGAATGGTGGAGGTCGCAGTGGAATAAAAAGACAATATTAATGCCCCTTGGAAGAGTGGTGGAGGTCGCAGTGAAATAAAAAGACAATATCAATGCCCCTTGGAAGAGTGGTGGACGTTACAGTGGAATAAAAAGACAATATCAAGGCCCCTTGGAAGAGCTGTGGAGTTCACAGTGGTTTAAACAGAAGGTTATAAGGCACCGTGGAATAGACGTGGAGGTCACGGTATCTAAACAAGACTGTTTTAATGCTTCTTGGAAGAGTGATGGAGGTCGCAGTGGATTAAAAAGACAACATCAATGCCCCTTTGAAGAGTGGTGGAGGTTACAGTGGAATAAAAAGACAATATCAATGCCTCTTCCAAGAGCTGTGGAGTTCAGAGTGGTTTAAATTGACGGTTTTAATGCCCCTTGGAAGAGACGTGGAGGTCACAGTAGCTTAACAAGACGGTTTTAATGCCCCTTGGAAGAGTGGTGGAGGTTACAGTCGAATAAAAAGACAATATTAATGCCTCTTGGAAGAGATGTGGAGTTCAGAGTGGTTTAACCAGACGGTTTTAATGCCCCTTGGAAGAGATGTGGAGGTCACAGTAGCTTATCAAAACTGTTTTAATGACCCTTGGAAGAGTGGTGGAGGTCGCAGTGGAATGAAAAGACAATATCAATTCTCTTGGAAAAGATGTGGAGGTCGCAGGTAAATAAAAAGACAATATCATTGCCTCGTGGAAGAGACTTGGAGGTCACAGTAGCTTAACGAGATGGTTTTAATGCCCCTTGGAAGAGAGGTGGAGGTCGCAGTAAAATAAAAAGACAATTTCAATGCACCTCGGAAGAGTGGTGGAGGTTACAGTGGAATAAAAAGACAATATCTATGACCCTTGGAAGAGCTGTGGAGTTCACAGTGGTTTAATCAGAAGGTTTTAAGGCACCGTGGAATAGACTTGGAGGTCACAGAAGCTAAACAAGACGGTTTTAATGCTTCTTGGAAGAGAGATGGAGGTCGCAGTGAATTAAAAAGACAAAATGAATGCCCCTTTGAAGGGTGGTGGAGGATACAGTGGAATAAATAGATAATATCAATGCCTCTTGCAAGAGCTGTGGAGTTCAGAGTGGTTTAAATTGACGGTTTTAATGCCCCTTGGAAGTGATGTGGAGGTCACAGTAGCTTAAAAAGATGGTTTAATGCCCCTTGGAGGAGTGGTGGAGGTCGCATTGGATTAAAAAGACATTATCGATGCCCCTTGGAAGAGTGGTGGATGTGGCAGTGGAATAAAAAGAAAATATCAATGCCCCTTAGAAGAGTGGTGGAGGTTACAGAGGAAAAAAAAGACAATATCAATATTCCTTGGAAGAGGGGTAAAGGTCGCAGTGGAATAAAAAGCCAATATCAATGTCCCTTGGAAGAGTGGTGAAGGTCACAGTGGAATAAAAAGACAAAATCAATGCCCCGTGGAAGCGACTTTAGGTCACAGTAGCTTATCAAGACGGTTTTAATGCCCCTTGGAAGAGTGGTGGAGGTCGCAGTGGAATAAAAAGAAAATATCAATGCCCCTTGGAAGAGTGGTGGAGGTTACAGTGGAATTAAAAGACAATATCAATGTCCCTTGGAAGAATGATGGAGGTTACAGTGGAATAAAAAGACAATCTCAATGCCCCTTGGGAGAGTGGTGGAGGTTCCAATTAAATAAAAAGACAATATCAATGACCCCTTGGAAGAGACGTGGAGGTCACAGTAGCTTAACAAGACGGTTTTAATGCCCCTTGGAAGAGTGGTGGAGGTCACGGTGGAATTAAAATACAATATCAATTCCCCTTGAAAGAGTGGTGGAAGTTACAGTGGAATAAAAAGACAATATCAATTTCCCTTGGAAGAGATGTGGAGGTCGCAGTGGAATAAAAAGACAATATCAATGCCTCGTGGAAGAGACTTGGAGGTCACAGTAGCTTAACAAGATGGTTTTATTGACCCTTGGAAGAGAGGTGGAGGTTGCAGTGGAATAAAAAGACAATATCAATGCTCCTTGGAAGAGTGGTGGAGGTTACAATGGAATAAAAAGACAATATTAATGACGCTTGGAAGAATGGTGGAAGTCGCAGTGGAGTAAAAAGACAATACCAATGCCACTTGGAAGAGTGGTGAAGGTTCCAGTGGAATAAAAGACAATATCAATGCCCCTTAGAAGAGTGGTGGAGGTCCCAGTGGAGTTTAAAGACAATATCAATGCCCCTTGGAAGAGTGGTGGAGGTTACAGTGGAATAAAAGACAATATCAATGCCCCTTGGAAGAGTTGTGGAGGTCACTGTAGCTTAACAAGATGGTCTTAATGCCGTTTGGAAGAGTGGTGTAGGTCGCAGTGGAATAAAAAGACAATGTCAATGCCCCTTGGAAGAGTGGTGGAGGTTAGAGTGGAATAAAAAGACAATATCAATGCCCCTCGGAAGAGCTGTGGAGTTCAGAGTGGTTTAACCAGATGGTATTAATGCCCCTTGGAAGAGACGTGGATGTCACAGTAGCTTAACAAGACTGTTTTAATGCCCCTTGGAAGAGTGGTGGAGGTCGCAGTGGATTGAAAAAACAATATCAATGCCCCTTAGAAGAGAGGTTGAAGTCGCAGTGGAATAAAAAGACAATATCAATGCACCTTGGAAGAGTGGTGGAGGTTACAGTGGAATAAAAAGACAATATCAATTCCCCGTGGAATAGACATGGACGAGACAGTAGCTTAACAAGACGGCTTTAAAGCCCCTTGGAAGAGTGGTGGAGGTCGCAGTGGATTAAAAAGACAATATCAATGCCCATTGGAAGAGTGGATAAGGTCGCAGTGAAGTAAAAAGACAAAATCAATGCCCCTTGGAAGAGTTTTGGAGGTTACAGTGGAAAAAAAAGACAATATCAATGCCCCTTGGAAGAGCTGTGGAGTTCAGAGTGGTTTAACCGGACGGTTTTAATGCCCCTTGGAAGAGACCTGGAGGTCACAGTAGCTTAAAAAGACAGTTTTAATGCCCTTGGAAGAGTGGAGGAGGTCGTAGAGGATTAAAAAGACAATATCAATGCCCTTTGGAAGATTGGTGGAGGTCGCAGTGGAATAAAAAGACAATATCAATGCCCCTTGGAAGAGTGTTGGAGGTTACAGTGGAATAAAAAGACAATAATAATGCCCCTTAGAAGAGCAGTGGAGTACAGAGTGGAATAACCAGATGGTTTTAACGCCCCTTGGAAGAGAAATGGTGGTCACAGTAACTTATCAAGATGGTTTTATTGCCCCCTGGTAGAGTGGTGGAGGTCGCAGTGGATTAAAAAGACAATATTAATGCCCCTTGGAAAAGTGGTGGAGGTCGCAGTGGAGTAAAAAAACAATATCAATGCCCCTTGGAAGATTGGTGGAGGTTACAGATGAAAAAAAAGACAATATCAATGCCCCTTCGAAGACACGTGGAGATCACAGTAGCTTAACAAGACAGTTTTAATGCCCCTTGGAGGACTGGTGGAGGTCGCAGTGGAATAAAAAGACAATGTCAATGCCCCTTGGAAGAGTGGTGGAGGTTAGAGTGGAATAAATAGACAATACAAATGCCCCTTGGAAGAGCTGTGCAGTTCAGAGTGGTTTAACCAGATGGTTTTAATGCCCCTTGGAAGAGACTTCGACGTCACAGTAGCTTAACAAGACAGTTTTAATGCCCCTTGGAAGAGTGATGGAGGTCACAGTGGATTAAAAAGACAATATCAATGCCCCTTGGAAGAGTGGTGGAGGTCACAGTGGAATAAAAAGACAAAATCAATGCCCCTTGGAAGAGTGGTGGAGGTTACAGTGGAATTAAAAGACAATATCAATATCCCTTGGAAGAATGATGGAGGTTACAGTGGAATAAAAAGACAATGTCAATGCCCCTTGGGAGAGTGGTGGAGGTTCCAATTAAATAAAAAGACAATATCAATGCCCCTTGGAAGAGACGTGGAGGTCACAGTGAAATAAAAAGACAATAGCAATGCCCCGTGGAAAGGACATGGAGGTCACAGTAGCTTAACACGATGGTTTTAATGCATCTTGGAAGAGTGGTGGAGGTCGCAGTGGATTAAAAAGACTATCAAATCCCCTTGGAAGAGTGGTGTAGGTCGCAGTGGAAAAAATAGACAATATCAATGCCCCTTGGAAGAGTGGTGGAGGTTAGAGTGGAATAAATAGACAATATCAATGCCCCTTGGAAGAGCTGTGGAGTTCACAGTGGTTTAACCAGAAAGTTTTAATGCACCGTGGAATAGACATGGTGGTCACAGTAGCTTAAAAAGACAGTTTCAATGGTTCTTGTAAGAGTGATGGAGGTCGCAGTGTATTAAAAAGACAATATCAATGCCCCTTGGAAGAGTGGTGGAGTTTACAGTGAAATAAAAAGACAATTTCAATGCCCTGTGTACGTAACTTGGAGGTCACAGTAGCTTAACAAGACAGTTTTAATGCCCATTGGAAGAGTCGTGGACGTCGCAGAGGAATAAAAAGACAATATCAATGCACTTGTAAGAGAGCAGAAGGTTACAATGGAATAAAAAGACATTGTCAATGCCCCTTGGAAGAGCTGTGGAGCTCAGAGCGTTTTAACCGACGGTTTTAATGCCCCTTGGAAGAGACTTGGAGGTCACAGTAGCTTAACAAGACGGTTTTAATGCCCCTTGGAAGAGTGGTGGAGGTCACGGTGGAATAAAAATACAATATCAATGCCCCTTGAAAGAGTGGTGGAAGTTACAGTGGAATAAAAAGACAATATCAATTCCCCTTGGACGAGATGTGGAGGTCGCAGTGGAATAAAAAGACAATATCAATGCCTCGTGGAAGACACTTGGAGGTCACAGTAGCTTAACAAGATGGTTTTATTGCCCCTTGGAAGAGAGGTGGAGGTCGCAGTGGAATAAAAGACAATATCAATTCTCCTTGGAAGAGTGGTGGAGGTTACAATGGAATAAAAAGACAATATTAATGACGCTGGGAAGAATGGTGGAGGTCGCAGTGGAGTAAAAAGACAATATCAATGCCGCTTGGAAGAGTGGTGAAGGTTACAGTGGAATAAAAAGACAATATCAATGCCCCTTGGAAGAGTGGTGGAGGTTACAGTGGAATAAAAAGACAATAATAATGCCCCTTAGAGGAGCTGTGGAGCACAGAGTGGAATAACTAGATGGTTTTAACGACCCCTTGGAAGAGATGTGGTGGTCACAGTAACTTATCAAGATGGTTTTATTGCCCCCTGGTAGAGTGGTGGAGGTAGCAGTGGATTAAAAAGACAATATTAATGCCCCTTGGAAGAGTGGAGGAGGTCGCAGTGGAGTAAAAAAAAATATCAATGCCCCTTGGAAGATTGGTGGAGGTTACAGATGAATAAAAAGACAATATCAATGCCCCTTCGAAGACACGTGGAGGTCACAGTAGCTTAACAAGACGGTTTTAATGCCCCTTGGAGGACTGGTGGAGGTCGCAGTGGAATAAAAAGACAATGTCAATGCCGCTTGGAAGAGTGGTGGAGGTTAGAGTGGAATAAAAAGACAATAAAAATGCCCCTTGGAAGAGCTGTGGAGTTCAGAGTGGTTTAACCAGATGGTTTTAATGCCCCTTGGAAGAGACTTCGACGTCACAGTAGCTTAACAAGACAGTTGTAATGCCCCTTGGAAGAGTGGTGGAGGTCACAGTGGATTAAAAAGCCAATATCAATGCCCCTTGGAAGAGTGGTGGAGGTCACAGTGGAATAAAAAGACAAAATCAATGCCCCTTGGAAGAGTGGTGGAGGTTACAGTGGAATTAAAAGACAATATCAATGTCCCTTGGAAGAATGATGGAGGTTACAGTGGAATAAAAAGACAATCTCAATGCCCCTTGGGAGAGTGGTGGAGGTTCCAATTAAATAAAAAGACAATATCAATGCCCCTTGGAAGAGACCTGGAGGTCACGGTGAAATAAAAAGACAATAGCAATGCCCCGTGGAAAGGACATGTAGGTCACAGTAGCTTAACACGATGGTTTTAATGCCCCTTGGAAGAGTGGTGGAGGTCGCAGTGGATTAAAAAGACTATCAAATCCCCTTGGAAGAGTGGTCGAGGTCGCAGTGGAATAAATAAACAATATCAATGCCCCTTGGAAGAGTGGTGGAGGTTAGAGTGGAATAAATAGACAATATCAATGCCCCTTGGAAGAGCTGTGGAGTTCACAGTGGTTTAACCAGAAAGTTTTAATGCACCGTGGAATAGACATGGTGGTCACAGTGGCTTAAAAAGACGGTTTCAATGGTTCTTGGAAGAGTGATGGAGGTCGCTGTGCATTAAAAAGACAATATCAATGCCCCTTGGAAGAGTGGTGGAGTTACAGTGGAATAAAAAGACAATTTCAATGCCCTGTGTACGAAACTTGAAGGTCACAGTAGCTTAACAAGACAGTTTTAATGCCCATTGGAAGAGTCGTGGACGTCGCAGAGGAATAAAAAGACAATATCAATGCACTTGGAAGAGAGCAGAAGGTTACAATGGAATAAAAAGATATTGTCAATGCCCCTTGGAAGAGCTGTGGAGCTCAGAGCTTTTTAACCGACGGTTTTAATGCCCCTTGGAAGAGACTTGGAGGTCACAGTAGCTTAACAAGACGGTTTTAATGCCCCTTGGAAGAGTGTTGGAGGTCACGGTGGAATAAAAATACAATATCAATGCCCCTTGAAAGAGTGGTGGAAGTTACAGTGGAATAAAAAGACAATATCAATTCCCCTTGGACTAGATGTGGAGGTCGCAGTGGAATAAAAAGACAATATCAATGCCTCGTGGAAGACACTTGGAGGTCACGGTAGCTTAGCAAGATGGTTTTATTGCCCCTTTTAAGAGAGGTGGAGGTCGCAGTGGAATAAAAGACAATATCAATTCTCCTTGGAAGAGTGGTGGAGGTTACAATGGAATAAAAAGACAATATTAATGACGCTTGGAAGAATGGTGGAGGTCGCAGTGGAGTAAAAAGACAATATCAATGCCACTTGGAAGAGTGGTGAAGGTTTTAGTGGAATAAAAGACAATATCGATGCCCCTTAGAAGAGTGGTGGAGGTTACAGTGGAATAAAAAGACAATATCAATGCCCCTTGGAAGAGTGGTGGAGGTTACAGTGGAATAAAAAGACAAAAATAATGCCCCTTCGAAGAGCTGTGGAGTACAGAGTGGAATAACTAGATGGTTTTAACGCCCCTTGGAAGAGACGTGGTGGTCACAGTAACTTATCAAGATGGTTTTATTGCCCCCTGGTAGAGTGGTGGAGGTCGCAGTGGATTAAAAAGACAATATTAAAGCCCCTTGGAAGAGTGGTGGAGGTCGCAGTGGAGTAAAAAAACAATATCAATGCCCATTGGAAGATTGGTGGAGGTTACAGATGAATAAAAAGACAATATCAATGCCCCTTCGAAGACACGTGGAGGTCACAGTAGCTTAACAAGACGGTTTTAATGCCCCTTGGAGGACTGGTGGAGGTCGCAGTGGAATAAAAAGACAATGTCAATGCGGCTTGGAAGAGTGGTGGAGGTTAGAGTGGAATAAAAAGACAATAAAAATGCCCCTTGGAAGAGCTGTGGAGTTCAGAGTGGTTTAACCAGATGGTTTTAATGCCCCTTGGAAGAGACTTCGACGTCACAGTAGCTTAACAAGACAGTTTTAATGCCCCTTGGAAGAGTGGTGGAGGTCACAGTGGATTAAAAAGCCAAAATCAATGCCCCTTGGAAGAGTGGTGGAGGTCACAGTGGAATAAAAAGACAAAATCAATGCCCCTTGGAAGAGTGGTGGAGGTTACAGTGGAATTAAAAGACAATATCAATGTCCCTTGGAAGAATGATGGAGGTTACAGTGGAATAAAAAGACAATGTCAATGCCCCTTGGGAGAGTGGTGGAGGTTCCAATTAAATAAAAAGACAATATCAATGCCCCTTGGAAGAGACGTGGAGGTCACGGTGAAATAAAAAGACAATAGCAATGCCCCGTGGAAAGGACATGGAGGTCACAGTAGCTTAACACGATGGTTTTAATGCCCCTTGGAAGAGTGGTGGAGGTCGCAGTGGATTAAAAAGACTATCAAATCCCCTTGGAAGAGTGGTGGAGGTCGCAGTGGAATAAATAGACAATATTAATGCCCCTTGGAAGAGTGGTGGAGGTTAGAGTGGAATAAATAGACAATATCAATGCCCCTTGGAAGAGCTGTGGAGTTCACAGTGGTTTAACCAGAAAGTTTTAATGCACCGTGGAATAGACATGGTGGTCACAGTGGCTTAAAAAGAAGGTTTCAATGGTTCTTGGAAGAGTGATGGAGGTCGCAGTGCATTAAAAAGACAATATCAATGCCCCTTGGAAGAGTGGTGGAGTTTACAGTGGAATAAAAAGACAATTTCAATGCCCTGTGTACGAAACTTGGAGGTCACAGTAGCTTAACAAGACAGTTTTAATGCCCATTGGAAGAGTCGTGGACGTCGCAGAGGAATAAAAAGACAATATCAATGCACTTGGAAGAGAGCAGAAGGTTACAATGGAATAAAAAGACATTGTCAATGCCCCTTGGAAGAGCTGTGGAGCTCAGAGCGTTTTAACCGACGGTTTTAATGCCCCTTGGAAGAGACTTGGAGGTCACAGTAGCTTAACAAGACGGTTTTAATGCCCCTTGGAAGAGTGGTGGAGGTCACGGTGGAATAAAAATACAATATCAATGCCCCTTGAAAGAGTGGTGGAAGTTACAGTGGAATAAAAAGACAATATCAATTCCCCTTGGACGAGATGTGGAGGTCGCAGTGGAATAAAAAGACAATATCAATGCCTCGTGGAAGAGACTTGGAGGTCACAGTAGCTTAACAAGATGGTTTTATTGCCCCTTGGAAGAGAGGTGGAGGTCGCAGTGGAATAAAAAGACAATATCAATTCTCCTTGGAAGAGTGGTGGAGGTTACAATGGAATAAAAAGACAATTTTAATGACGCTTGGAAGAATAATGGAGGTCGCAGTGGAGTAAAAAGACAATATCAATGCCACTTGGAAGAGTGGTGAAGGTTTCAGTGGAATAAAAAACAATATCAATGCCCCTTGGAAGAGTGGTGGAGGTTAGAGTGGAATAAATAGACAATATCAATGCCCCTTGGAAGAGCTGTGGAGTTCACAGTGGTTTAACCAGAAAGTTTTATTGCACCGTGGAATAGACATGGTGGTCACAGGGGCTTAAAAAGACGGTTTCAATGGTTCTTGGAAGAGTGATCGAGGTCGCTGTGCATTAAAAAGACAATATCAATGCCCCTTGGAAGACTGGTGGAGTTTACAGTGGAATAAAAAGACAATTTCAATGCCCTGTGTACGAAACTTGGAGGTCACAGTAGCTTAACAAGACAGTTTTAATGCCCATTGGAAGAGTCGTGGACGTCGCAGAGGAATAAAAAGACAATATCAATGCACTTGGAAGAGAGCAGAAGGTTACAATGGAATAAAAAGATATTGTCAATGCCCCTTGGAAGAGCTGTGGAGCTCAGAGCTTTTTAACCGACGGTTTTAATGCCCCTTGGAAGAGACTTGGAGGTCACAGTAGCTTAACAAGACGGTTTTAATGCCCCGTGGGAGAGTGTTGGAGGTCACGGTGGAATAAAAATACAATATCAATGCCCCTTGAAAGAGTGGTGGAAGTTACAGTGGAATAAAAAGACAATATCAATTCCCCTTGGACTAGATGTGGAGGTCGCAGTGGAATAAAAAGACAATATCAATGCCTCGTGGAAGACACTTGGAGGTCACGGTAGCTTAACAAGATGGTTTTATTGCCCCTTGGAAGAGAGGTGGAGGTCGCAGTGGAATAAAAGACAATATCAATTCTCCTTGGAAGAGTGGTGGAGGTTACAATGGAATAAAAAGACAATATTAATGACGCTTGGAAGAATGGTGGAGGTCGCAGTGGAGTATAAAGACAATATCAATGCCACTTGGAAGAGTGGTGAAGGTTTTAGTGGAATAAAAGACAATATCAATGCCCCTTAGAAGAGTGGTGGAGGTTACAGTGGAATAAAAAGACAATATCAATGCCCCTTGGAAGAGTGGTGGAGGTTACAGTGGAATAAAAAGACAAAAATAATGCCCCTTAGAAGAGCTGTGGAGTACAGAGTGGAATAACTAGATGGTTTTAACGCCCCTTGGAAGAGACGTGGTGGTCACAGTAACTTATCAAGATGGTTTTATTGCCCCCTGGTAGAGTGGTGGAGGTCGCAGTGGATTAAAAAGACAATATTAATGCCCCTTGGAAGAGTGGTGGAGGTCGCAGTGGAGTAAAAAAACAATATCAATGCCCATTGGAAGATTGGTGGAGGTTACAGATGAATAAAAAGACAATATCAATGCCCCTTCGAAGACACGTGGAGGTCACAGTAGCTTAACAAGACGGTTTTAATGCCCCTTGGAGGACTGGTGGAGGTCGCAGTGGAATAAAAATACAATGTCAATGCGGCATGGAAGAGTGGTGGAGGTTAGAGTGGAATAAAAAGACAATAAAAATGCCCCTTGGAAGAGCTGTGGAGTTCAGAGTGGTTTAACCAGATGGTTTTAATGCCCCTTGGAAGAGACTTCGACGTCACAGTAGCTTAACAAGACAGTTTTAATGCCCCTTGGAAGAGTGGTGGAGGTCACAGTGGATTAAAAAGCCAATATCAATGCCCCTTGGAAGAGTGGTGGAGGTCACAGTGGAATAAAAAGACAAAATCAATGCCCCTTGGAAGAGTGGTGGAGGTTACAGTGGAATTAAAAGACAATATCAATGTCCCTTGGAAGAATGATGGAGGTTACAGTGGAATAAAAAGACAATGTCAATGCCCCTTGGGAGAGTGGTGGAGGTTCCAATTAAATAAAAAGACAATATCAATGCCCCTTGGAAGAGACGTGGAGGTCACGGTGAAATAAAAAGACAATAGCAATGCCCCGTGGAAAGGACATGGAGGTCACAGTAGCTTAACACGATGGTTTTAATGCCCCTTGGAAGAGTGGTGGAGGTCGCAGTGGATTAAAAAGACTATCAAATCCCCTTGGAAGAGTGGTGGAGGTCGCAGTGGAATAAATAGACAATATTAATGCCCCTTGGAAGAGTGGTGGAGGTTAGAGTGGAATAAATAGACAATATCAATGCCCCTTGGAAGAGCTGTGGAGTTCACAGTGGTTTAACCAGAAAGTTTTAATGCACCGTGGAATAGACATGGTGGTCACAGTGGCTTAAAAAGAAGGTTTCAATGGTTCTTGGAAGAGTGATGGAGGTCGCAGTGCATTAAAAAGACAATATCAATGCCCCTTGGAAGAGTGGTGGAGTTTACAGTGGAATAAAAAGACAATTTCAATGCTCTGTGTACGAAACTTGGAGGTCACAGTAGCTTAACAAGACAGTTTTAATGCCCATTGGAAGAGTCGTGGACGTCGCAGAGGAATAAAAAGACAATATCAATGCACTTGGAAGAGAGCAGAAGGTTACAATGGAATAAAAAGACATTGTCAATGCCCCTTGGAAGAGCTGTGGAGCTCAGAGCGTTTTAACCGACGGTTTTAATGCCCCTTGGAAGAGACTTGGAGGTCACAGTAGCTTAACAAGACGGTTTTAATGCCCCTTGGAAGAGTGGTGGAGGTCACGGTGGAATAAAAATACAATATCAATGCCCCTTGAAAGAGTGGTGGAAGTTACAGTGGAATAAAAAGACAATATCAATTCCCCTTGGACGAGATGTGGAGGTCGCAGTGGAATAAAAAGACAATATCAATGCCTCGTGGAAGACACTTGGAGGTCACAGTAGCTTAACAAGATGGTTTTATTGCCCCTTGGAAGAGAGGTGGAGGTCGCAGTGGAATAAAAAGACAATATCAATTCTCCTTGGAAGAGTGGTGGAGGTTACAATGGAATAAAAAGACAATTTTAATGACGCTTGGAAGAATAATGGAGGTCGCAGTGGAGTAAAAAGACAATATCAATGCCACTTGGAAGAGTGGTGAAGGTTTCAGTGGAATAAAAGACAATATCAATGCCCCTTGGAAGAGTGGTGGAGGTTACAGTGGAATAAAAAGACAATATCAATGCCCCTTGGAAGGTTTGTGGAGGTTACAGATGAATAAAAAGACAATATCCATGCCCCTTCGAAGACACGTGGAGGTCACAGTAGCTTAACAAGACGGTTTTAATGCCCCTTGGAGGACTGGTGGAGGTCGCAGTGGAATAAAAAGACAATAAAAATTCCCCTTATAAGAGCTGTGGAGTTCAGAGTGGTTTAACCAGATGGTTTTAATGCCCCTTGGAAGAGACTTCGATGTCACAGTAGCTTAACAAGACAATAACAATGCCCCTTGGAAGAGTGGGGGAGGTCGCAGTGGAATAAAAAGACAAAATCAATGCCCCTTGGAAGAGTGGCGGAGGTTACAGAGGAATAAAAAGACAATATCAATGCCCCTCGGAAGAGCTGTGGAGTTCAGAGTGGTTTAACCACACAGTTTTAATGCCCCTTGGAAGAGACTAGGAGGTCACAGTAGCTTAACAAGACTGTTTTAATGCCCCGTGGAAGAGTTGTGGAGGTCACTGTAGCTTAAAAAGATGGTCTTAATGCCGTTTGGAAGAGTGGTGGAGGTCGCAGTGGAATAAAAAGACAAGGTCAAGGCCCCTTGGAAGAGTGGTGGAGGTTAGAGTGGAATAAAAAGACAATATCAATGCCCGTCGGAAGAGCTGTGGAGTTCAGAGTAGTTTAACCAGATGGTTTTAATGCCCCTTGGAAGAGACGTGGAGGTCACAGTAGCTTAACAAGACTGTTTTAATGCCCCTTGGAAGAGTGGTGGAGGTCGCAGTGGATTGAAAAAACAATATCATTGTCCCTTAGAAGAGAGGTTGAAGTCGCAGTGGAATAAAAAGACAATATCAATGCCCCTTGGAAGAGAGGTGGAGGTTACAGTGGAATAAAAAGACAATATCAATTCCCCGTGGAATAGATATGGACGTGACAGTAGCTTAACAAGACGGCTTTAATGCCCCTTGGAAGAGTGTTGGAAGTCGCAGTGGAATAAAAAGACAATATCAATGCCCATTGGAAGAGAGCTTAAGGTCGCAGTGAAATAAAAAGACAAAATAAATGCCCCTTGGAAGAGTTTAGGAGGTTACGGTGGAAAAAAAAGACAATATCAATTCCCCTTGAAAGAGCTGAGGAGTTTAGAGTGGTTTAACCAGACAGTTTTAATGCCCCTTGGAAGAGACGTGGACGTCACAGTAGCTTAACAAGACTGTTTTAATGCCCTTGAAAGAGTGGTGGAGGTCGCAGTGGATTAAAAAGACAATATCAATGCCCTTTGTAAGAGTGGTGGAGGTCGCAGTGGAATTTAAAGACAATATCAATGCCCCTTGGAAGAGTGGTGGAGGTTACAGTGGAATAAAAGACAATATCAATGCCCTTTGGAAGAGTTGTGGAGGTCATTGTAGCTTAACAAGATGGTCTTAATGCCGTTTGGAAGAGTGGTGAAGGTCGCAGTGGAATAAAAAGACAATGTCAAGGCCCCTTGGAAGAGTGGTGGAGGTTCGAGTGGAATATAAAGACAATATCAATGCCCGTCGGAAGAGCTGTGGAGTTCAGAGTAGTTTAACCAGATGGTTTTAATGCCCCTTGGAAGAGGCGTGGAGGTCACAGTAGCTTAACAAGACTGTTTTAATGCCCCTTGGAAGAGTGGTGGAGGTCGCAGTGGATTGAAAAAACAATATCAATGCCCCTTAGAAGAGAGGTTGAAGTCGCAGTGGAATAAAAAGACATTATCAATGCACCTTGGAAGAGTGGTGGAGGTTACAAGGGAATAAAAAGACAATATCAATTTCCCATGGAATAGACATGGACGTGACAGTAGCTTAACAAGACGGCTTTAATGCCCCTTGGAAGAGTGGTGGAGGTCGCAGTGGATTAAAAAGACAATATCAATCCCCATTGGAAGAGTGGTTAAGGTCGCAGTGAAATAAAAAGACAAAATCAATGCCCCTTGGAAGAGTTTTGGAGGTTACAGTGGAAAAAAAAAGACAATATCAATGCCCCTTGGAAGAGCTGTGGAGTTCAGAGTGGTTTAACCGGACGGTTTTAATGCCCCTTGGAAGAGACCTGGAGGTCACAGTAGCTTAAAA
This sequence comes from Phyllobates terribilis, assembly GCF_046119375.1. Taxonomy (NCBI): domain Eukaryota; kingdom Metazoa; phylum Chordata; class Amphibia; order Anura; family Dendrobatidae; genus Phyllobates; species Phyllobates terribilis. The sequence continues at coordinate 3,663,543 of NW_027362788.1, read as the reverse complement.
AGACAGTTTTAATGCCCTTGGAAGAGTGGAGGAGGTCGTAGTGGATTAAAAAGACAATATCAATGCCCTTTGGAATAGTGGTGGAGGTCGCAGTTGAATAAAAAGACAATATCAATGCCCCTTGGAAGAGTGGTAGAGGTTACAGTGGTATAAAAGACAATATCAATGCCCCGTGGAAGAGTTGTGGAGGTCACTGTAGCTTAACAAGATGGTCTTAATGCCACTTGGCAGAGTGGTGGAGGTCGCAGTGGAATAAAAAGACAATGTCAATGCCCCTTGGAAGAGTGGTGGAGGTTAGAGTGGAATAAAAAGACAATACAAATGCCGCTTGGGAGAGCTGTGGAGTTCAGAGTGGTTTAACCAGATGGTTTTAATGCCACTTGGAAGAGACTTCGATGTCACAGTAGCTTAACAAGGTGGTTTTAATGCCCCTTGGAAGAGTGGTGTAGGTCGCAGTGGAATAAAAAGACAAAATCAATGCCCCTTGGAAGAGTGGTGGAGGTTACAGTGGAATAAAAAGACAATACCAATGCCCCTCGGAAGAGCTGTGGAGTTCAGAGTGGTTTAACCAGACGGTTTTAATGCCCCTTGGAAGAGACGTGGAAGTCACAGTAGCTTAACAAGACTGTTTAAATGCCCCTTGGAAGAGTGGTGAAGGTCGCAGTGGAATAAAAAGACAATATCAATGCCTCTTGGAAGAGTGGTGGAGGTTACAGTGGAATTAAAAGACAATATCAATGCCCCGTGGAATAGACATGGACGTGAAAGTAGCTTAACAAGACGGTTTTAATGCCCCTTGGAAGAGTGGTGGAGGTCGCAGTGGATTAAAAAGACAATATCAATGCCCTTTGGAAGAGTTTTGGAGGTTACAGTGGAAAAAAAAGACAATATCAATGCCCCTTGGAAGAGCTGTGGAGTACAGAGTGGTTTTACCAGGCCATTTTAATGCCCCTTGGAGGAGAAGTTGAGGTCACAGTAGCTTAACAAGACTGTTTTAATGCCCTTGGAAGAGTGGAGGAAGTCGCAGTGGATTAAAAAGACAATATCAATGCCCTTTGGAAGAGTGGTGGAGGTTACAGTGAAATAAAAAGACAATGTCAATGCCCCTTGGAAGAGTGGTGGAGGTTACAGTGGAATAAAAGACAATATCAATGCCCCGTGGAAGAGTTGTGGAGGTCACTGTAGCTTAACAAGATGGTCTTAATGCCGTTTGGAAGAGTGGTGGAGGTCACAGTGGAATAAAAAGACAATGTCAAGGCCCCTTGGAAGAGTGGTGGAGGTTAGAGTGGAATAAAAAGACAATATCAATGCCGGTCGGAAGAGCTGTGGAGTTCAGAGTAGTGTAACCAGATGGTTTTAATGCCCCTTGGAAGAGACGTGGAGGTCACAGTAGCTTAACAAGACTGTTTTAATGCCCCTTGGAAGAGTGGTGGAGGTCGCAGTGGATTGAAAAAACAATATCAATGCCACTTAAAAGAGAGGCTGAAGTCGCAGTGGAATAAAAAGACAATATCAATGCCCCTTGGAAGAGAGGTGGAGGTTACAGTGGAATAAAAAGACAATATCAATTCCCCATGGAATAGATATGGACGTGACAGTAGCTTAACAAGACGGCTTTAATGCCCCTTGGAAGAGTGGTGGAGGTCGCAGTGGAATAAAAAGACATTATCAATGCCCATTGGAAGAGTGGTTAAGGTCGCAGTGAAATAAAAAGACAAAATCAATGACCCTTGGAAGAGTTTCGGAGGTTACAGTGGGAAAAAAACGACAATATCAATTCCCCTTGAAAGAGCTGAGGAGCTTAGAGTGGTTTAACCAGACAGTTTTAATGCCCTTTGGAAGAGACGTGGAGGTCACAGTAGCTTAACAAGACTGTTTTAATGCCCTTGAAAGAGTGGTGGAGGTCGCAGTGGATTAAAAAGACAATATCAATGCCCTTTGTAAGAGTGGTGGAGGTCGCAGTGGAATTTAAAGACAATATCAATGCCCCTTGGAAGAGTGGTGGAGGTTACAGTGGAATAAAAGACAATATCAATGCCCCGTGGAAGAGTTGTGGAGGTCACTGTAGCTTAACAAGATGGTCTTAATGCCGTTTGGAAGAGTGGTGGAGGTCGCAGTGGAATAAAAAGACAATGTCAATTCCCCCTGGAAGAGTGGTGGAGGTTAGAGTGGAATAAAAAGACAATATCAATGCCCCTCGGAAGAGCTGTGGAGTTCAGAGTGGTTTAACCAGACGGTTTTAATGCCTCTTGGAAGAGACGTGGATGTCACAGTAGCTTAACAAGACTGTTTTAATGCCCCTTGGAAGAGTGGTGGAGGTCGCAGTTAATTGAAAAAACAATATCAATGCCCCTTAGAAGAGAGGTTGAAGTAGCAGTGGAATAAAAAGACAATATCAATGCACCTTGGAAGAGTGGTGGAGGTTACAGTGGAATAAAAAGACAATATCAATTCCCCGTGGAATAGACATGGACGTGACAGTAGCTTAACAAGACGGCTTTAATGCCCCTTGGAAGAGTGGTGGAGATCGCAGTGGATTAAAAAGACAATATCAATGCCCATTGGAAGAGTGGTTAAGGTCGCAGTGAAATAAAAAGACAAAATCAATGCCCCTTGGAAGAGTTTTGGAGGTTACAGTGGAAAAAAAAAGACAATATCAATGCCCCTTGGAAGAGCTGTGGAGTTCAGAGTGGTTTAACCGGACGGTTTTAATGCCCCTTGGAAGAGACCTGGAGGTCACAGTAGCTTAACAAGACAGTTTTAATGTCCTTGGAAGAGTGGAGGAGGTCGTAGTGGATTAAAAAGACAAAATCAATGCCCTTTGGAAGAGTGGTGGAGGTCGCAGTGGAATAAAAAGACAATATCAATGCCCCTTGGAAGAGTGGTAGAGGTTACAGTGGTATAAAAGACAATATCAATGCCCCGTGGAAGAGTTGTGGAGGTCATTGTAGCTTAACAAGATGGTCTTAATGCCACTTGGCAGAGTGGTGGACGTCGCAGTGGAATAAAAAGACAATGTCAATGCCCCTTGGAAGAGTGGTGGAGGTTACAGTGGAAAAAAAAAGACAATACCAATTCCCCTTGAAAGAGCTGAGGAGTTTAGAGTGGTTTAACCAGACAGTTTTAATGCCCCTTGGAAGAGACGTGGAGGTCACAGTAGCTTAACAAGACTGTTTTAATGCCCTTGAAAGAGTGGTGGAGGTCGCAGTGGATTAAAAAGACAATATCAATGCCCTTTGTAAGAGTGGTGGAGGTCGCAGTGGAATTTAAAGACAATATCAATGCCCCGTGGAAGAGTTGTGGAGGTTACTGTAGCTTAACAAGATGGTCTTAATGCCGTTTGCAAGAGTGGTGGAGGTCGCAGTGGAATAAAAAGACAATGTCAATGCCCCTTAGAAGAGTGGTGGAGGTTAGAGTGGAATAAAAAGACAATATCAATGCCCCTCGGAAGAGCTGTGGAGTTCAGAGTGGTTTAACCAGACGGTTTTAATGCCTCTTGGAAGAGACGTGGATGTCACAGTAGCTTAACAAGACTGCTTTAATGCCCCTTGGAAGAGTGGTGTAGGTCGCAGTGGATTGAAATAACAATATCAATGCCCCTTAGAAGAGAGGTTGAATTCGCAGTGGAATAAAAAGACAATATCAATGCACCTTGGAAGAGTTGTGGAGGTTACAGTGGAATAAAAAGACAATATCAATTCCCCGTGGAATAGACATGGACGTGACAGTAGCTTAACAAGACGGCTTTAATGCCCCTTGGAAGAGTGGTGGAGGTCGCAGTGGATTAAAAAGACAATATCAATGCCCATTGGAAGAGTGGTTAAGGTCGCAGTGAAATAAAAAGACAAAATCAATGCCCCTTGGAAGAGTTTTGGAGGTTACAGTGGAAAAAAAAGACAATATCAATGCCCCTTGGAAGAGCTGTGGAGTTCAGAGTGGTTTAACCGGACGGTTTTAATGCCCCTTGGAAGAGACCTGGAGGTCACAATAGCTTAACAAGACAGTTTTAATGCATTTGGAAGAGTGGAGGAGGTCGTAGTGGATTAAAAAGACAATATCAATGCCCTTTGGAAGAGTGGTGGAGGTCGCAGTGGAATAAAAAGACAATATCAATGCCCCTTGGAAGAGTGGTAGAGGTTACAGTGGTATAAAAGACAATATCAATGCCCCGTGGAAGAGTTGTGGAGGTCACTGTAGCTTAACAAGATGGTCTTAATGCCACTTGGCAGAGAGGTGGAGGTCGCAGTGGAATAAAAAGACAATGTCAATGCCCCTTGGAAGAGTGGTGGAGGTTAGAGTGGAATAAAAAGACAATACAAATGCCGCTTGGGAGAGCTGTGGAGTTCAGAGTGGTTTAACCAGATGGTTTTAATGCCACTTGGAAGAGACTTCGATGTCACAGTAGCTTAACAAGGTGGTTTTAATGCCCCTTGGAAGAGTGGTAGAGGTCGAAGTGGATTAAAAAGACAATATCAATGCCCCTTGGAAGAGTGGTGTAGGTCGCAGTGGAATAAAAAGACAAAATCAATGCCCCTTGGAAGAGTGGTGGATGTTACAGTGGAATAAAAAGACAATATCAATGCCCCTCGGAAGAGCTGTGGAGTTCAGAGTGGTTTAACCAGACGGTTTTAATGCCCCTTGTAAGAGACATGGAGTTCACAGTAGCTTAACAAGACTGTTTTAATGCCCCTTGGAAGAGTGGTGGAGGTCGCAGTGAATTAAAAAGACAATATCAATGCCCCTTAGAAGAGAGGTTGAACTCGCAGTGGAATAAAATGACAATATCAATGCCCCTCGGAAGAGTGGTGGAGGTTACACTGAAATAAAAAGACAATATCAATGCCCCGTGGAATAGACATGGATGTGACAGTAGCTTAACAAGACGGTTTTAATGCCCCTTGGAAGAGTGGTGGAGGTCGCAGTGGATTAAAAAGACAATATTAATGCCCATTGGAAGAGTGGTTAAGGTTGCAGTGGAATAAAAAGACAAAATCAATGCCCATTGGAAGTGTTTTGGAGGTTACAGTGGAAAAAAAAGACAATATCAATGCCCCTTGGAAGAGCTGAGGAGTTCAGAGTGGTTTAGCCTGACGGTTTTAATGCCCCTTGGAAGAGACGTGGAGGTCACAGTAGCTTAACAAGACGGCTTTAATGCCCCTTGGAAGAGTGGTGGAGGTCGCAGTGGAATAAAAAGACATTATCAATGCCCATTGGAAGAGTGGTTAAGGTCGCAGTGAAATAAAAAGACAAAATCAATGACCCTTGGAAGAGTTTCGGAGGTTACAGTGGGAAAAAAAAGACAATATCAATTCCCCTTGAAAGAGCTGAGGAGCTTAGAGTGGTTTAACCAGACAGTTTTAATGCCCTTTGGAAGAGACGTGGAGGTCACAGTAGCTTAACAAGACTGTTTTAATGCCCTTGAAAGAGTGGTGGAGGTCGCAGTGGATTAAAAAGACAATATCAATGCCCTTTGTAAGAGTGGTGGAGGTCGCAGTGGAATTTAAAGACAATATCAATGCCCCTTGGAAGAGTGGTAGAGGTTACAGTGGTATAAAAGACAATATCAATGCCCCGTGGAAGAGTTGTGGAGGTCATTGTAGCTTAACAAGATGGTCTTAATGCCACTTGGCAGAGTGGTGGAGGTCGCAGTGGAATAAAAAGACAATGTCAATGCCCCTTGGAAGAGTGGTGGAGGTTACAGTGGAAAAAAAAAGACAATATCAATTCCCCTTGAAAGAGCTGAGGAGTTTAGAGTGGTTTAACCAGACAGTTTTAATGCCCTTTGGAAGAGACGTGGAGGTCAACGTAGCTTAACAAGACTGTTTTAATGCCCTTGAAAGAGTGGTGGAGGTCGCAGTGGATTAAAAAGACAATATCAATGCCCTTTGTAAGAGTGGTGGAGGTCGCAGTGGAATTTAAAGACAATATCAATGCCCCGTGGAAGAGTTGTGGAGGTTACTGTAGCTTAACAAGATGGTCTTAATGCCGTTTGGAAGAGTGGTGGAGGTCGCAGTGGAATAAAAAGACAATGTCAATGCCCCTTGGAAGAGTGGTGGAGGTTAGAGTGGAATAAAAAGACAATACAAATGCCGCTTGGGAGAGCTGTGGAGTTCAGAGTGGTTTAACCAGATGGTTTTAATGCCACTTGTAAGAGACTTCGATGTCACAGTAGCTTAACAAGGTGGTTTTAATGCCCCTTGGAAGAGTGGTAGAGGTCGCAGTGGATTAAAAAGACAATATCAATGCCCCTTGGAAGAGTGGTGTAGGTCGCAGTGGAATAAAAAGACAAAATCAATGCCCCTTGGAAGAGTGGTGGATGTTACAGTGGAATAAAAAGACAATATCAATGCCCCTCGGAAGAGCTGTGGAGTTCAGAGTGGTTTAACCAGACGGTTTTAATGCCCCTTGGAAGAGACATGGAGTTCACAGTAGCTTAACAAGACTGTTTTAATGCCCCTTGGAAGAGTGGTGGAGGTCGCAGTGAATTAAAAAGACAATATCAATGCCCCTTAGAAGAGAGGTTGAACTCGCAGTGGAATAAAATGACAATATCAATGCCCCTCGGAAGAGTGGTGGGGGTTACACTGAAATAAAAAGACAATATCAATGCCCCGTGGAATAGACATGGATGTGACAGTAGCTTAACAAGACGGTTTTAATGCCCCTTGGAAGAGTGGTGGAGGTCGCAGTGGATTAAAAAGACAATATTAATGCCCATTGGAAGAGTGGTTAAGGTTGCAGTGGAATAAAAAGACAAAATCAATGCCCATTGGAAGTGTTTTGGAGGTTACAGTGGAAAAAAAAGACAATATCAATGCCCCTTGGAAGAGCTGAGGAGTTCAGAGTGGTTTAGCCTGACGGTTTTAATGCCCCTTGGAAGAGACGTGGAGGTCACAGTAGCTTAACAAGACGGCTTTAATGCCCCTTGGAAGAGTGGTGGAGGTCGCAGTGGAATAAAAAGACATTATCAATGCCCATTGGAAGAGTGGTTAAGGTCGCAGTGAAATAAAAAGACAATATCAATGACCCTTGGAAGAGTTTCGGAGGTTACAGTGGGAAAAAAAAGACAATATCAATTCCCCTTGAAAGAGCTGAGGAGCTTAGAGTGGTTTAACCAGACAGTTTTAATGCCCTTTGGAAGAGACGTGGAGGTCACAGTAGCTTAACAAGACTGTTTTAATGCCCTTGAAAGAGTGGTGGAGGTCGCAGTGGATTAAAAAGACAATATCAATGCCCTTTGTAAGAGTGGTGGAGGTCGCAGTGGAATTTAAAGACAATATCAATGCCCCTTGGAAGAGTGGTGGAGGTTACAGTGGAACAAAAGACAATATCAATGCCCCGTGGAAGAGTTGTGGAGGTCACTGTAGCTTAACAAGATGGTCTTAATGCCGTTTGGAAGAGTGGTGGAGGTCGCAGTGGAATAAAAAGACAATGTCAATTCCCCCTGGAAGAGTGGTGGAGGTTAGAGTGGAATAAAAAGACAATATCAATGCCCCTCGGAAGAGCTGTGGAGTTCAGAGTGGTTTAACCAGACGGTTTTAATGTCTCTTGGAAGAGACGTGGATGTCACAGTAGCTTAACAAGACTGTTTTAATGCCCCTTGGAAGAGTGGTGGAGGTCGCAGTTAATTGAAAAAACAATATCAATGCCCCTTAGAAGAGAGGTTGAAGTAGCAGTGGAATAAAAAGACAATATCAATGCACCTTGGAAGAGTGGTGGAGGTTACAGTGGAATAAAAAGACAATATCAATTCCCCGTGGAATAGACATGGACGTGACAGTAGCTTAACAAGACGGCTTTAATGCCCCTTGGAAGAGTGGTGGAGATCGCAGTGGATTAAAAAGACAATATCAATGCCCATTGGAAGAGTGGTTAAGGTCGCAGTGAAATAAAAAGACAAAATCAATGCCCCTTGGAAGAGTTTTGGAGGTTACAGTGGAAAAAAAAAGACAATATCAATGCCCCTTGGAAGAGCTGTGGAGTTCAGAGTGGTTTAACCGGACGGTTTTAATGCCCCTTGGAAGAGACCTGGAGGTCACAGTAGCTTAACAAGACAGTTTTAATGTCCTTGGAAGAGTGGAGGAGGTCGTAGTGGATTAAAAAGACAAAATCAATGCCCTTTGGAAGAGTGGTGGAGGTCGCAGTGGAATAAAAAGACAATATCAATGCCCCTTGGAAGAGTGGTAGAGGTTACAGTGGTATAAAAGACAATATCAATGCCCCGTGGAAGAGTTGTGGAGGTCATTGTAGCTTAACAAGATGGTCTTAATGCCACTTGGCAGAGTGGTGGAGGTCGCAGTGGAATAAAAAGACAATGTCAATGCCCCTTGGAAGAGTGGTGGAGGTTACAGTGGAAAAAAAAAGACAACATCAATTCCCCCTGAAAGAGCTGAGGAGTTTAGAGTGGTTTAACCAGACAGTTTTAATGCCCTTTGGAAGAGACGTGGAGGTCAACGTAGCTTAACAAGACTGTTTTAATGCCCTTGAAAGAGTGGTGGAGGTCGCAGTGGATTAAAAAGACAATATCAATGCCCTTTGTAAGAGTGGTGGAGGTCGCAGTGGAATTTAAAGACAATATCAATGCCCCGTGGAAGAGTTGTGGAGGTTACTGTAGCTTAACAAGATGGTCTTAATGCCGTTTGGAAGAGTGGTGGAGGTCACAGTGGAATAAAAAGACAATGTCAATGCCCCTTAGAAGAGTGGTGGAGGTTAGAGTGGAATAAAAAGACAATATCAATGCCCCTCGGAAGAGCTGTGGCGTTCAGAGTGGTTTAACCAGACGGTTTTAATGCCTCTTGGAAGAGACGTGGATGTCACAGTAGCTTAACAAGACTGCTTTAATGCCCCTTGGAAGAGTGGTGTAGGTCGCAGTGGATTGAAATAACAATATCAATGCCCCTTAGAAGAGAGGTTGAAGTCGCAGTGGAATAAAAAGACAATATCAATGCACCTTGGAAGAGTGGTGGAGGTTACAGTGGAATAAAAAGACAATATCAATTCCCCGTGGAATAGACATGGACGTGACAGTAGCTTAACAAGACGGCTTTAATGCCCCTTGGAAGAGTGGTGGAGGTCGCAGTGGATTAAAAAGACAATATCAATGCCCATTGGAAGAGTGGTTAAGGTCGCAGTGAAATAAAAAGACAAAATCAATGCCCCTTGGAAGAGTTTTGGAGGTTACAGTGGAAAAAAAAAGACAATATCAATGCCCCTTGGAAGAGCTGTGGAGTTCAGAGTGGTTTAACCGGACGGTTTTAATGCCCCTTGGAAGAGACCTGGAGGTCACAGTAGCTTAACAAGACAGTTTTAATGCCCTTGGAAGAGTGGAGGAGGTCGTAGTGGATTAAAAAGACAATATCAATGCCCTTTGGAAGAGTGGTGGAGGTCGCAGTGGAATAAAAAGACAATATCAATGCCCCTTGGAAGAGTGGTAGAGGTTACAGTGGTATAAAAGACAATATCAATGCCCCGTGGAAGAGTTGTGGAGGTCACTGTAGCTTAACAAGATGGTCTTAATGCCACTTGGCAGAGTGGTGGAGGTCGCAGTGGAATAAAAAGACAATGTCAATGCCCCTTGGAAGAGTGGTGGAGGTTAGAGTGGAATAAAAAGACAATACAAATGCCGCTTGGGAGAGCTGTGGAGTTCAGAGTGGTTTAACCAGATGGTTTTAATGCCACTTGGAAGAGACTTCGATGTCACAGTAGCTTAACAAGGTGGTTTTAATGCCCCTTGGAAGAGTGGTAGAGGTCGCAGTGGATTAAAAAGACAATATCAATGCCCCTTGGAAGAGTGGTGTAGGTCGCAGTGGAATAAAAAGACAAAATCAATGCTCCTTGGAAGAGTGGTGGATGTTACAGTGGAATAAAAAGACAATATCAATGCCCCTCGGAAGAGCTGTGGAGTTCAGAGTGGTTTAACCAGACGGTTTTAATGCCCCTTGGAAGAGACATGGAGTTCACAGTAGCTTAACAAGACTGTTTTAATGCCCCTGGGAAGAGTGGTGGAGGTCGCAGTGAATTAAAAAGACAATATCAATGCCCCTTAGAAGAGAGGTTGAACTCGCAGTGGAATAAAATGACAATATCAATGCCCCTCGGAAGAGTGGTGGGGGTTACACTGAAATAAAAAGACAATATCAATGCCCCGTGGAATAGACATGGATGTGACAGTAGCTTAACAAGACGGTTTTAATGCCCCTTGGAAGAGTGGTTAAGGTTGCAGTGGAATAAAAAGACAAAATCAATGCCCATTGGAAGTGTTTTGGAGGTTACAGTGGAAAAAAAAGACAATATCAATGCCCCTTGGAAGAGCTGAGGAGTTCAGAGTGGTTTAGCCTGACGGTTTTAATGCCCCTTGGAAGAGACGTGGAGGTCACAGTAGCTTAACAAGACTGTTTTAATGCCCTTGGAAGAGTGGTGGAGGTAGCAGTGGATTAAAAAGACAATATCAATGTCTTTTGTAAGAGTGGTGGAGGTCGCAGTGGAATTGAAAAACAATATTAATGCCCCTTGGAAGAGTGGTGGAGGTTACAATGGAATAAAAGACAATATCAATGCCCCGTGGAAGAGTTTTGGAGGTCACTGCAGCTTAACAAGATGGTCTTAATGCCGCTTGGAAGAGTGGTGAAGGTCGCAGTGGAATAAAAAGACAACACCAATGCTCCTTGGAAGAGCTGTAGAGTTCAGAGTGGTTTAAATTGACGGTTTTAATGCCCCTTGGAAGAGACGTGGAGGTCACAGTGGATTAAAAAGACAATATCAATGCCCCTTGGAAGAGTGGTCGTGGTCGCAGTGGATTAAAAGGACAATATCAATTCCCCTTGGAAGAGTGGTGGAGGTCGCAGTGGAATAAAAAAACAATATCAATGCCTAATGGAAGGGACGTGGAGGTCTCAGTAGCTTAACAAGATGGTATAAAATGCCCCTTAGAAGAGAGGTGGAGGTCGCAGTTGATTTAACAGACAATATCAATGCCACTTGGAAGAGTGGTGTAGGTCGCAGTGGAATAAAAAGTCAATATCAATGCCACTTGGAGGAGTGGTGGAGGTTACAGTCGAATTAAAAGACAATATCAATGCTCCTTGGAAGAACTGTGGAGTACAGAATGGTTTAACCAGACGGATTAATTGCCTCTTGTAAGAGATATAGAGGTCACAGTAGCTTATCAAGACTGATTTAATGCCCCTTGGAAGAGTGGTGAAGGTCGCAGTGGTTTAAAAAGACAATATCCCTGCCCCTTAGAAGAGTGGTGACGGTCACATTGGAATAAAAAGACAATATCAATGCCCCGTGGAATAGACATGGAGGTTACAGCAGCTTAACAAGACGGTTTTAATGTCCCTTGGGAGAGAGGTGGTAGTCGCAATGGAATGAAAAGACAATATCAATGCCCCGAGGAAGAATGGTGGAGGTCGCAGTGGAATAAAAAGACAATATCAATGCCCCTTGGAAGAGTGGTGGAGGTCGCAGTGGATTAAAAAGACAATATCAATGCCCATTGGAAGAGTGGTTAAGGCTGCAGTGGAATAAAAAGACAAAATCAATGCCCATTGGAAGAGTTTTGGAGGTTACAGTGGAAAAAAAAAGACAATATCAATGCCCCTTAGAAGAGCTGAGGAGTTCAGAGTCGTTTAAGCAGACGGTTTTAATGCCCCTTGGAAGAGACTTGGAGGTCACAGTAGCTTATCAAGACTGTTTTAATGCCCTTGGAAGAGTGGTGGAGGTCGTAGTGGATTAAAAAGACAATATCAATGCCCTTTGTAAGAGTGGTGAAGGTCGCAGTGGAATTTAAAAACAATATCAATGCCCCTTGGAAGAGTGGTGGAGGTTACAGTGGAATAAAAGACAATATCAATGCCCCGTGGAAGAGTTGTGGAGGTCACTGCAGCTTAACAAGATGGTCTTAATGCCACTTGGAAGAGTGGTGGAGGTCGCAGTGGAATAAAAAGACAACACCAATGCTCCTTGCAAGAGCTGTAGAGTTCAGAGTGGTTTAAATTGACGGTTTTAATGCCCGTTGGAAGAGACGTGGAGGTCACAGTGGATTAAAAAGACAATATCAATGCCCATTGGAAGAGTGGTTAAGGTCGCAGTGGAATAAAAAGACAAAATCAATGCCCCTTGGAAGAGTTTTGAAGGTTACAATGGAAAAAAAAGACAATATCAATGCCCCTTGGAAGAGCTCAATAGTTCAGAGTGGTTTAACCAGACGGTTTTAATGCCCCTTGGAAGAGACATGGAGGTCACAGTAGCTTAACAAGACTGTTTTAATGCCCTTGAAAGAGTGGTGGAGGTCGCAGTGGATTAAAAAGACAATATCAATGCCCTTTGTAAGAGTGGTGGAGGTCGCAGTGGAATTTAAACACAATATCAATGCCCCTTGGAAGAGTGGTGGAGGTTACAGTGGAATAACAGACAATATCAATGCCCCGTGGAAGAGTTGTGGAGGTCACTGTAGCTTAACAAGATGGTCTTAATGCCGTTTTGTAGAGTGGTGGAGGTCGCAGTGGAATAAAAAGACAATGTCAATGCCCTTTGGAAGAGTGGTGGAGGTTAGAGTGGAATAAAAAGACAATATCAATGCCCCTCGGAAGAGCTGTGGAGTTCAAAGTGGTTTAACAAGACGGTTTTAATGCCCCTTGGAAGAGACGTGGAGGTCACAGTAGCTTAACAAGACTGTTTTAATGTCCCTTGGAAGAGTGGTGGAGGTCTCAGTGGATTGAAAAAACAATATCAATGCCCCTTAGAAGAGAGGTTGAAGTCTTAGTGGCATAAAAAGACAACACCAATGCTCCTTGCAAGAGCTGTAGAGTTCAGAGTGGTTTAAATTGACGGTTTTAATGCCCGTTGGAAGAGACGTGGAGGTCACAGTGGATTAAAAAGACAATATCAATGCCCCTTGGTAGAGTGGTCGTGGTCGCAGTGGATTAAAAGGACAATATTAATGCCCAATGGAAGGGACGTGGAGGTCACAGTAGCTTAACAAGACGATTTAATGCCCCTTGGAAGAGAGGTGGAGGTCGCAGTTGATTAAAAAGACAATATCAATGCCACTTGGAAGAGTGGTGTAGGTCACAGTGGAAAAAAAAGTCAATATCAATGCCCCTTGGAAGAGTGGTGGAGGTTACAGTCGAATAAAAAGACAATATCAATGCACCTTGGAAGAACTGTGCAGTACAGAATGGGTAAACCAGATGGTTTTATTGCCCCTTGTAAGAGACGTAGAGGTTACAGTAGCTTATCAAGACTGATTTAATGCCCCTTGGAAGAGTGGTGAAGGTCGCAGTGGTTTAAAAAGACAATATCACTGCCCCTTAGAAGAGTGTTGATGGTCGCATTGGAATAAAAAGACAATATCAATGCCCCGTGGAATAGACATGGAGGTTACAGCAGCTTAACAAGACGGTTTTAATGTCCCTTGGGAGAGAGATGGTAGTCGCAATGGAATGAAAAGACAATATCGATGTCCCTCGGAAGAGCTGTGGAGTCAGAGTGGTTTAACCAGACGGTTTTAATGCCCCTTGGAAGAGACATGGAGGTCACAGTAGCTTAACAAGACTGTTTTAATGCCCCTTGGAAGAGTGGTGGAGGTCGCAGTGGATTAAAAAGACAATATCAATGCCCCTTGGATGAGTGGTGGGGGTTAGAGTGGAATAAAAAGACAATATCAATGCCCCGTCAAATAGACATGGACGTGACAGTAGCTTAACAAGACGGTTTTAATGCCCCTTGGAAGAGTGGTGGAGGTCGCAGTGGATTAAAAAGACAATATCAATGCCCATTGGAAGAGTGGTTAAGGTCGCAGTGGAATAAAAAGACAAAATCAATGCCCCTTGGAAGAGATTTGAAGGTTACAGTAGAAAAAAAAGACAATATCAATGCCCCTTGGAAGAGCTGAGGAGTTCAGAGTGGTTTAACCAGACAGTATTAATGCCCCTTGGAAGAGACGTGGAGGTCACAGTAGCTTAACAAGACTGTTTTAATGCCCTTGAAAGAGTGGTGGAGGTCGCAGTGGATTAAAAAGACAATATCAATGCCCTTTCTTAGAGTGGTGGAGGTCGCAGTGGAATTTAAAGACAATATCAATGCCCCTTGGAAGAGTGGTGGAGGTTACAGTGGAGTAAAAGACAATTTCAATGCCCCGTGGAAGAGTTGTGGAGGTCACTGTAGCTTAACAAGATGGTCTTAATGCCGTTTGGAAGAGTGGTGGAGGTCGCAGTGGCATAAAAAGACTATGTCAATGCCCCTTGGAAGAGTGGTGGAGGTTAGAGTGGAATAAAAAGACAATATCAATGCCCCTCGGAAGAGCTGTGGAGTTCAAAGTGGTTTAACCAGACGGTTTTAATGCCCCTTGGAAGAGACGTGGAGGTCACAGTAGCTTAACAAGACTGTTTTAATGTCCCTTGGAAGAGTGGTGGAGGTCTCAGTGGATTGAAAAAACAATATCAATGCCCCTTAGAAGAGAGGTTGAAGTCTTAGTGGAATAAAAAGACAATATCAATGCCAATTGGAAGAGTGGTGGAGGTTACAGTGGAATAAAAAGATAATATCAATTCCCCGTGGAATAGACATGGACTTGACAGTAGCTTAACAAGACGGCTTTAATGCCCATTGGAAGAGTGGTGGAGGTCGCAGTGGATTAAAAAGACAATATCATTGCCCATTGGAAGAGTGGTTAAGGCCGCAGTGAAATAAAATTACAAAATCAATGCCCCATGGAAGAGTTTTGGAGGTTACAGTAGAAAAAAAAGACAATATCAATGCTCCTTGGAAGAACTGTGGAGTTCAGAGTGGTTTAACCTGACGGTTTTAATGCCCCTTGGAAGAGACCTGTAGGTCGCAGTAGCTTAACAAGACTGTTTTAATGCCCTTGGAAGAGTGGAGGAGGTCGCAGTGGATTAAAAAGACAATATCAATGCCCTTTGGAAGAGTGGTGTAGGTCGCAGTGGAATAAAAAGTCAATATCAATGCCCCTTGGAAGAGTGGTGGAGGTTACAGTCGAATAAAAAGACAATATCAATGCTCCTTGGAAGAACTGTGGAGTACAGAATCGTTTAAACAGACGGTTTTATTGCCCCTTGTAAGAGAAATAGAGGTCACAGTAGCTTATCAAGACTGATTTAATGCCCCTTGGAAGAGTGGTGAATGTCGCAGTGGTTTAAAAAGACAATATCACTGCCCCTTAGAAGAGTGGTGACTGTCACATTGGAATAAAAAGACAATATCAATGCCCCGTGGAATAGACATGGAGGTTACAGCAGCTTAACAAGATGAATTTAAAGTCCCTTTGGAGAGAGGTGGAAGTCGCAGTGGAATGAAAAGACAATATCAATGACCCTTGGAATAGTGCTGGAGATTACAATGGAATAAAAAAACAATATCAATGCCTCTTGCAAGAGCTTTGGAGTTGAGAGTGGTTTAAATTGATGGCTTTAATGCCCCTTGGAAGAGAAGTGGAGGTCACAGTAGCTTAATAAGACGGTTTAAATGCCACATGGAAAAGTGGTGGAGGTCGCAGTGGATTAAAAAGACAATATCAATGCCCCGAGGAAGAATGGTGGAGGTCGCAGTGGAATAATAAGACAATATCAATGCCCCTTGGAAGAGTGGTGGAGGTCGCAGTAGATTAAAAAGACAATATCAATGCCCCGAGGAAGAATGGTGGAGGTCGCAGTGGAATAATAAGACAATATCAGTGCCCCTTGGAAGAGCTGAGGAGTTCAGAGTCGTTTAAGCAGACGGTTTTAATGCCCCTTGGAAGAGACGTGGAGGTCACAGTAGCTTATCAAGACTGTTTTAATGCCCTTGGAAGAGTGGTGGAGGTCGCAGTGGATTAAAAAGACAATATCAATGCCCTTTGTAAGAGTGGTGGAGGTCGCAGTGGAATTTAAAAACAATATCAATGCCCTTTGGAAGAGTGGTGGAGGTTACAGTGGAATAAAAGACAATATCAATGCCCCGTGGAAGAGTTGTGGAGGTCACTGCAGCTTAACAAGATGGTCTTAATGCCGCTTGGAAGAGTGGTGGAGGTCGCAGTGGAATAAAAAGACAACACCAATGCTCCTTGCAAGAGCTGTACAGTTCAGAGTGGTTTAAATTGACGGTTTTAATGCCCGTTGGAAGAGACGTGGAGGTCACAGTGGATTAAAAAGACAATATCAATGCCCCTTGGTAGAGTGGTCGTGGTCGCAGTGGATTAAAAGGACAATATTAATGCCCAATGGAAGGGACGTGGAGGTCACAGTAGCTTAACAAGACGATTTAATGCCCCTTGGAAGAGAGGTGGAGGTCGCAGTTGATTAAAAAGACAATATCAATGCCACTTGGAAGAGTGGTGTAGGTCACAGTGGAATAAAAAGTCAATATCAATGCCCCTTGGAAGAGTGGTGGAGGTTACAGTCGAATTAAAATACAATATCAATGCTCCTTGGAAGAACTGTGGAGTACAGAATGGTTTAACCAGACGGTTTTATTGCCCCTTGTAAGAGACGTAGAGGTGACAGTAGCTTATCAAGACTGATTTAATGCCCCTTGGAAGAGTGGTGAAGGTCGCAGTGGTTTAAAAAGACAATATCACTGCCCCTTAGAAGAGTGTTGACGGTCACATTGGAATAAAAAGACAATATCAATGCCCCGTGGAATAGACATGGAGGTTACTGCAGCGTAACAAGACGGTTTTAATGTCCCTTGGGAGAGAGGTGGTAGTCGCAATGGAATGAAAAGACAATATCAATGCCCCTTGGAAGAGTGGTGGAGGTCGCAGTGGAGTAAAAAAACAATATCAATGCCCCTTGGAAGATTGGTGGAGGTTACAGATGAATAAAAAGACAATATCTATGCCCTTTCGAAGACACGTGGAGGTCACAGTAGCTTAACAAGATGGTTTTAATGCCCCTTGGAGATGGGTGGAGTTCGCAGTGGACTAAAAATACAATATAAATTCCCCTTGGAAGAGTGGTGGAGGTCGCAGTGGAATAAAAAGACAATGTCAATGCCCCTTGGAAGAGTGGTGGAGGTTAGAGTGGAATAAAAAGACAATATCAATGCCCATCGGAAGAGCTGTGGAGTTCAGAGTGGTTTAACCAGACAGTTTTAATGCCCCTTGGAAGAGACGTGGAGGTCACAGTAGCTTAACAAGACTGTTTTAATGACCCTTGGAAGAGTGGTGAAGGTCGCAGATGACTAAAAAGACAAAATCAATGCCCCTTAGTAGAGAGGTTGAAGTCTCAGTGGAATAAAAAGACAATATCAATGCCCCTTGGAAGAGGGGTGGAGGTTACAGTGGAATTAAAAGACAATATCAATGCCCCGTGGAATAGACATGGACGTGAAAGTAGCTTAACAAGACGTTTTTAATGTCCCTTGGAAGAGTGGTGGAGGTCGCAGTGCATTAAAAAGACAATATCAATGCCCTTTGGAAGAGTGGTGGAGGTCGCAGTGGATTAAAAAGACAATATTAATGCCCCTTGGAAGAGTAGTGGAGGTTAGAGTGGAATAAAAAGACAATATAAATGCCCCTTGGAAGAGCTGTGGAGTTCAGAGTGGTTTAACCAGATGGTTTTAATGCCCCTTGGAAGAGACTTTGAAGTCACAGTAGCTTAATAAGACGGTTTTAATGCCACTTGGAAGAGTGGTGGAGGTCGCAGTGGATTAAAAAGACAATATCACTGCCCCTTAGAAGAGTGGTGATGGTAACATTGGAATAAAAAGACAATATCTATGCCCCGTGGAATAGACATGGAGGTTACAGCAGCTTAACAAGACGGTTTTATGTCCCTTGGGAGAGAGGTGGAAGTCGCAGTGGAATGAAAAGGCAATATCAATGCCCCTTGGAAGAGTGCGGGAGATTACAATGGAATAAAAAAACAATATCAATGCCTCTTGCAAGAGCTGTGGAGTTCAGAGTGGTTTAAATTGACAGCTTTAATGCCCCTTGGAAGAGAAGTGGAGGTCACAATAGCTTAATAAGAAGGTTTTAATGCCACATGGAAAAATGTTGGAGGTTGCAGTGGATTGAAAAGACAATATCAATGCCACGAGGAAGAATTTTGGAGGTCGCAGTGGATTAAAAAGACAATATCACTGCCCCTTAGAAGAGTGGTGATGGTAACATTGGAATAAAAAGACAATATCTATGCCCCGTGGAATAGACATGGAGGTTACAGCAGCTTAACAAGACGGTTTTATGTCCCTTGGGAGAGAGGTGGAAGTCGCAGTGGAATGAAAAGGCAATATCAATGCCCCTTGGAAGAGTGCGGGAGATTACAATGGAATAAAAAAACAATATCAATGCCTCTTGCAAGAGCTGTGGAGTTCAGAGTGGTTTAAATTGACAGCTTTAATGCCCCTTGGAAGAGAAGTGGAGGTCACAATAACTTAATAAGAAGGTTTTAATGCCACATGGAAAAATGTTGGAGGTTGCAGTGGATTGAAAAGACAATATCAATGCCACGAGGAAGAATTTTGGAGGTCGCAGTGGAAAAAAAAGACAATATCAATGCCCCATGGAAGAGACATGAAGGTCACAGTAGCTTAACAAGACGGTTTTAATGCCCCTTGGAAGAGTGGTGGAGGTCGCAGTGGATTAAAAAGACAATATCAATTCCCATTGGAAGAGTGGTTAAGGTTGCAGTGGAATAAAAAGACAAAATCAATGCCCCTTGGAAGAGTTTTGGAGGTTACAGTGGAAAAAAAAACAATATCAATGCCCCTCGGAAGAGCTGAGGAGTTCAGAGTGGTTTAACCAAACGGTTTTAATGCCCCTTGGAAGGGAAGTGGAGGTCACAGTAGCTTAACAAGACTGTTTAAATGCCCTTGGAAGAGTGGTGGAGGTCGCAGTGGATTAAAAAGACAATATCAATGCCCTTTGTAAGAGTGGTGGAGGTCGCAGTGGAATTTAAAAACAATATCAATGCCCCTTGGAAGAGTGGTGGAGGTTACAGTGGAATAAAAGACAATACCAATGCCCCATGGAAGAGTTGTGGAGGTCACTGCAACTTAACAAGATGGTTTTAATGCCCCTTGGAAGAGACATGGAGGTCACAGTAGCTTAACAAGACTGTTTTAATGCCCCTTGGAAGAGTGGTGGAGGTCGCAGTGGATTAAAAAGACAATATCAATGCCCCTTGGATGAGTGGTGGGGGTTAGAGTGGAATAAAAAGACAATATCAATGCCCCGTCGAATAGACATGGACGTGACAGTAGCTTAACAAGACGGTTTTAATGCCCCTTGGAAGAGTGGTGGAGGTCGCAGTGGATTAAAAAGACAATATCAATGCCCATTGGAAGAGTGGTTAAGGTCGCAGTGGAATAAAAAGACAAAATCAATGCCCCTTGGAAGAGTTTTGAAGATTACAGTGGAAAAAAAAGACAATATCAATGCCCCTTGGAAGAGCTGAGGAGTTCAGAGTGGTTTAACCAGACAGTACTAATGCCCCTTGGAAGAGACGTGGAGGTCACAGTAGCTTAACAAGACTGTTTTAATGCCCTTGAAAGAGTGGTGGAGGTCGCAGTGGATTAAAAAGACAATATCAATGCCCCTTGGAAGAGTGGTGGAGGTTACAGTGGAATAAAAGACAATATCAATGCCCCGTGGAAGAGTTGTGGAGGTCACTGTAGCTTAACAAGATGGTCTTAATGCCGTTTGGAAGAGTGGTGGAGGTCGCAGTGGAATAAAAAGACTATGTCAATGCCCCTTGGAAGAGTGGTGGAGGTTAGAGTGGAATAAAAAGACAATATCAATGCCCCTCGGAAGAGCTGTGGAGTTCAAAGTGGTTTAACCAGACGGTTTTAATGCCCCTTGGAAGAGACGTGGAGGTCACAGTAGCTTAACAAGACTGTTTTAATGTCCCTTGGAAGAGTGGTGGAGGTCTCAGTGGATTGAAAAAACAATATCAATGCCCCTTAGAAGAGAGGTTGAAGTCTTAGTGGAATAAAAAGACAATATCAATGCCCATTGGAAGAGTGGTGGAGGTTACAGTGGAATAAAAAGATAATATCAATTCCCCGTGGAATAGACATGGACTTGACAGTAGCTTAACAAGACGGCTTTAATGCCCATTGGAAGAGTGGTGGAGGTCGCAGTGGATTAAAAAGACAATATCATTGCCCATTGGAAGAGTGGTTAAGGCCGCAGTGAAATAAAATTACAAAATCAATGCCCCATGGAAGAGTTTTGGAGGTTACAGTAGAAAAAAAAGACAATATCAATGCTCCTTGGAAGAACTGTGGAGTTCAGAGTGGTTTAACCTGACGGTTTTAATGCCCCTTGGAAGAGACCTGTAGGTCGCAGTAGCTTAACAAGACTGTTTTAATGCCCTTGGAAGAGTGGAGGAGGTCGCAGTGGATTAAAAAGACAATATCAATGCCCTTTGGAAGAGTGGTGTAGGTCGCAGTGGAATAAAAAGTCAATATCAATGCCCCTTGGAAGAGTGGTGGAGGTTACAGTCGAATAAAAAGACAATATCAATGCTCCTTGGAAGAACTGTGGAGTACAGAATCGTTTAAACAGACGGTTTTATTGCCCCTTGTAAGAGAAATAGAGGTCACAGTAGCTTATCAAGACTGATTTAATGCCCCTTGGAAGAGTGGTGAATGTCGCAGTGGTTTAAAAAGACAATATCACTGCCCCTTAGAAGAGTGGTGACTGTCACATTGGAATAAAAAGACAATATCAATGCCCCGTGGAATAGACATGGAGGTTACAGCAGCTTAACAAGACGAATTTAATGTCCCTTTGGAGAGAGGTGGAAGTCGCAGTGGAATGAAAAGACAATATCAATGACCCTTGGAATAGTGCTGGAGATTACAATGGAATAAAAAAACAATATCAATGCCTCTTGCAAGAGCTTTGGAGTTCAGAGTGGTTTAAATTGATGGCTTTAATGCCCCTTGGAAGAGAAGTGGAGGTCACAGTAGCTTAATAAGACGGTTTTAATGCCACATGGAAAAGTGGTGGAGGTCGCAGTGGATTAAAAAGACAATATCAATGCCCCGAGGAAGAATGGTGGAGGTCGCAGTGGAATAATAAGACAATATCAATGCCCCTTGGAAGAGTGGTGGAGGTCGCAGTGGATTAAAAAGACAATATCAATGCCCCGAGGAAGAATGGTGGAGGTCGCAGTGGAATAATAAGACAATATCAGTGCCCCTTGGAAGAGCTGAGGAGTTCAGAGTCGTTTAAGCAGACGGTTTTAATGCCTCTTGAAAGAGACGTGGAGGTCACAGTAGCTTATCAAGACTGTTTTAATGCCCTTGGAAGAGTGGTGGAGGTCGCAGTGGATTAAAAAGACAATATCAATGCCCTTTGTAAGAGTGGTGGAGGTCGCAGTGGAATTTAAAAACAATATCAATGCCCCTTGGAAGAGTGGTGGAGGTTACAGTGAAATAAAAGACAATATCAATGCCCCGTGGAAGAGTTGTGGAGGTCACTGCAGCTTAACAAGATGGTCTTAATGCCGCTTGGAAGAGTGGTGGAGGTCGCAGTGGAATAAAAAGACAACACCAATGCTCCTTGCAAGAGCTGTACAGTTCAGAGTGGTTTAAATTGACGGTTTTAATGCCCGATGGAAGAGACGTGGAGGTCACAGTGGATTAAAAAGACAATATCAATGCCCCTTGGTAGAGTGGTCGTGGTCGCAGTGGATTAAAAGGACAATATTAATGCCCAATGGAAGGGACGTGGAGGTCACAGTAGCTTAACAAGACGATTTAATGCCCCTTGGAAGAGAGGTGGAGGTCGCAGTTGATTAAAAAGACAATATCAATGCCACTTGGAAGAGTGGTGTAGGTCACAGTGGAATAAAAAGTCAATATCAATGCCCCTTGGAAGAGTGGTGGAGGTTACAGTCGAATAAAAATACAATATCAATGCTCCTTGGAAGAACTGTGGAGTACAGAATGGTTTAACCAGACGGTTTTATTGCCCCTTGTAAGAGACGTAGAGGTCACAGTAGCTTATCAAGACTGATTTAATGCCCCTTGGAAGAGTGGTGAAGGTCGCAGTGGTTTAAAAAGACAATATCACTGCCCCTTAGAAGAGTGTTGACGGTCACATTGGAATAAAAAGACAATATCAATGCCCCGTGGAATAGACATGGAGGTTACTGCAGCGTAACAAGACGGTTTTAATGTCCCTTGGGAGAGAGGTGGTAGTCGCAATGGAATGAAAAGACAATATCAATGCCCCTTGGAAGAGTGGTGGAGGTCGCAGTGGAGTAAAAAAACAATATCAATGCCCCTTGGAAGATTGGTGGAGGTTACAGATGAATAAAAAGACAATATCTATGCCCTTTCGAAGACACGTGGAGGTCACAGTAGCTTAACAAGACGGTTTTAATGCCCCTTGGAGATGGGTGGAGTTCGCAGTGGACTAAAAATACAATATAAATTCCCCTTGGAAGAGTGGTGGAGGTCGCAGTGGAATAAAAAGACAATATCAATGCCCCTTGGAAGAGTGGTGGAGGTTAGAGTGGAATAAAAAGACAATATCAATGCCCATCGGAAGAGCTGTGGAGTTCAGAGTGGTTTAACCAGACAGTTTTAATGCCCCTTGGAAGAGACGTGGAGGTCACAGTAGCTTAACAAGACTGTTTTAATGACCCTTGGAAGAGTGGTGAAGGTCGCAGATGACTAAAAAGACAAAATCAATGCCCCTTAGTAGAGAGGTTGAAGTCTCAGTGGAATAAAAAGACAATATCAATGCCCCTTGGAAGAGGGGTGGAGGTTACAGTGGAATTAAAAGACAATATCAATGCCCCGTGGAATAGACATGGACGTGAAAGTAGCTTAACAAGACGTTTTTAATGTCCCTTGGAAGAGTGGTGGAGGTCGCAGTGCACTAAAAAGACAATATCAATGCCCTTTGGAAGAGTGGTGGAGGTCGCAGTGGATTAAAAAGACAATATTAATGCCCCTTGGAAGAGTAGTGGAGGTTAGAGTGGAATAAAAAGACAATATAAATGCCCCTTGGAAGAGCTGTGGAGTTCAGAGTGGTTTAACCAGATGGTTTTAATGCCCCTTGGAAGAGACTTTGAAGTCACAGTAGCTTAATAAGACGGTTTTAATGCCACTTGGAAGAGTGGTGGAGGTCGCAGTGGATTAAAAAGACAATATCACTGCCCCTTAGAAGAGTGGTGATGGTAACATTGGAATAAAAAGACAATATCTATGCCCCGTGGAATAGACATGGAGGTTACAGCAGCTTAACAAGACGGTTTTATGTCCCTTGGGATAGAGGTGGAAGTCGCAGTGGAATGAAAAGGCAATATCAATGCCCCTTGGAAGAGTGCGGGAGATTACAATGGAATAAAAAAACAATATCAATGCCTCTTGCAAGAGCTGTGGAGTTCAGAGTGGTTTAAATTGACAGCTTTAATGCCCCTTGGAAGAGAAGTGGAGGTCACAATAGCTTAATAAGAAGGTTTTAATGCCACATGGAAAAATGTTGGAGGTCGCAGTGGATTGAAAAGACAATATCAATGCCCCGAGGAAGAATTTTGGAGGTCGCAGTGGAATAAAAAGACAATATCAATGCCCCTTAGAAGAGTGGTGGAGGTTACAGTGGAAAAAAAAGACAATATCAATGCCCCATGGAAGAGACATGAAGGTCACAGTAGCTTAACAAGACGGTTTTAATGCCCCTTGGAAGAGTGGTGGAGGTCACAGTATCTTAACAAGACTGTTTAAATGCCCTTGGAAGAGTGGTGGAGGTCGCAGTGGATTAAAAAGACAATATCAATGACCTTTGTAAGAGTGGTGGAGGTCGCAGTGGAATTTAAAAACAATATCAATGCCCCTTGGAAGAGTGGTGGAGGTTACAGTGGAATAAAAGACAATATCAATGCCCCATGGAAGAGTTGTGGAGGTCACTGCAGCTTAACAAGATGGTCTTAATGCCGCTTGGAAGAGTGGTGGTGGTCGCAGTGGAATAAAAAGACAACACCAATGCTCCTTGGAAGAGCTGTAGAGTTCAGAGTGGTTTAAATTGACGGTTTTAATGCCCCTTGGAAGAGACGTGGAGGTCAAAGTGGATTAAAAAGACAATATCAATGCCCCTTGGTAGAGTGGTCGTGGTCGCAGTGGATTAAAAGGACAATATCAATGCCCCTTGGAAGAGTGGTGGAGGTCGCAGTGGAATAAAAAGACAATATCAATGCCCAATGGAAGGGACGTGGAGGTCACAGTAGCTTAACAAGACGGTTTTATTGCCCCTTGGAAGAGAGGTGGAGGTCGCAGTTGATTAAAAAGACAATATCAATGCCACTTGGAAGAGTGGTGTAGCTTGCAGTGGAATAAAAAGTCAATATCAATGCCCCTTGGAAAAGTGGTGGAGGTTACAGTCGAATAAAAAGACAATATCAATGCTCCTTGGAAGAACTGTGGAGTAAAGAATGGTTTAACCAGACGGTTTTATTGCCCCTTGTAAGAGACGTAGAGGTCACAGTAGCTTATCAAGACTGATTTAATGCCGCTTGGAAGAGTGGTGAATGTCGCAGTGGTTTAAAAAGACAATATCACTGCCCCTTAGAAGAGTGGTGACAGTCACATTGGAATAAAAAGACATCATCAATGCCCCTTGGAAGAGTGGTGGAGGTTACAGTGGAATAAAAAGACAATATCAATGCCCCGTGAAAGAGACGTGGAGGTCACAGTAGCTTAACAAGACGGTTTTAATGCCCCTTGGAAGAGAGGTGGAAGTTGCAGTGGAATAAAAAGACAATATCAATGCCCCTTGCAAGAGCTGTGGAGTTCAGAGTGGTTTAAATTGACGGTTTTAATGCTCCGTGGAATTGACTTGGAGGTCAAAGTAGCTTAACAATACTGTTTTAATGCCCCTTGGACGAGTGGTGGATGTTACAGTGGAATTAAAAGACAATCTCAATGCCCCGTGGAAGAGACGTGGAGGTCACAGTAGCTTAACAAGATGGTTTTAATGCCCCTTGGAGGACTGGTGATGGTCGCAGTGGAATAAAAAGACAATATCAATGCCCCTTGGAAGAGTGGTGGAGGTTACAGTGGAATAAAAAGACAATAATAATACCCCTTAGAAGAGTTGTGGAGTTCAGAGTGGAATAACCAGATGGTTTAAACGCCCCTTGGAAGAGACGTGGTGGTCACAGTAACTTATCAAGATGGTTTTATTGCCCCCTGGTAGAGTGGTGGAGGTCGCAGTGGATTAAAAAGACAATATTAATGCCCCTTGGAAGAGTGGTGGAGGTCGCAGTGGAGTAAAAAAACAATATCAATGCCCCTTGGAAGATTGTTGGAGGTTACAGATGAATAAAAAGACAATATCAATGCCCTTTCGAAGACACGTGGAGGTCACAGTAGCTTAACAAGACGGTTTTAATGCCCCTTGGAGATGGGTGGAGTTCGCAGTGGACTAAAAATACAATATCAATACCCCTTGGAAGAGTGGTGGAGGTCGCAGTGGAATAAAAAGACAATGTCATTGCCCCTTGGAAGAGTGGTGGAGGTTAGAGTGGAATAAAAAGACAATACAAATGCCCCTTGGAAGAGCTGAGGAGTTCAGAGTGGTTTAACCAGATGGTTTTAACGCCCCTTGGAAGAGACTTCGACGTCACAGTAGCTTAACAAGACAGTTTTAATGCCCCTTGGAAGAGTGTTGGAGGTCGCAGTGGATTAAAAAGCCAATATCAATGCCCCTTGGAAGAGTGGTGGAGGTCGCAGTGGAATAAAAAGACAAAATCAATGGCCCTTGGAAGAGCTGTAGAGTTCAGAGTGGTTTAACCAGACGGTTTTAATGCCCCTTGGAAGAGACGTGGAGGTCACAGTAGCTTAACAAGACTGTTTTAATGCCCCTTGGAAGAGTGGTGAAGGTCGAAGATGATTAAAAAGACAATATCAATGCCCCTTAGTAGAGAGGTTGAAGTTGCAGTGGAATAAAAAGACAATATCAATGCCCCTTGGAAGAGTGTCGGAGGTTACAGTGGAATTAAAAGACAATATCAATGCCCCGTGGAATAGACATGGACGTGAAAGTAGCTTAACAAGACGGTTTTAATGTCCCTTGGAAGAGTGTTGGAGGTCGCAGTGGATTAAAAAGACAATATCAATGCCCTTTGAAAGAGTGGTGGAGGTCGCAGTGGAATAAAAAGACAATGTCAATGCCCCTTGGAAGAGTGGTGGAGGTTAGAGTGGAATAAAAAGACAATACAAATGCCCCTTGGAAGAGCTGTGGAGTTCAGAGTGGTTTAACCAGATGGTTTTAATGCCCCTTGGAGGAGACTTTGACGTCACAGTAGCTTAATAAGACGGTTTTAATGCCCCTTGGAAGAGTGGTGGAGGTCGCAGTGGATTAAAAAGACAATATCACTGCCCCTTAGAAGAGCGGTGACGGTCACATTGGAATAAAAAGACAATATCAATGCCCCGTGGAATGGACATGGAGGTTAGAGCAGCTTAACAAGACATTTTTATGTCCCTAGAGAGAGAGGTGGAAGTCGCAGTGGAATGAAAAGACAATATCAATGCCCCTTGGAAGAGTGCAGGAGATTACAATGGAATAAAAAAACAATATCAATGCCTCTTGCAAGAGCTGTGGAGTTCAGAGTGGTTTAAATTGACGGCTTTAAAGCCCCTTGGAAGAGAAGCCGACGTCACAGTAGCATAACAAGATGGTTTTAATGCCCCTTGGAAGAGTGGTGGAGTTCGCAGTGGATTAAAAAGACAATATCAATGCCCCTTGGAAGAGTGGTGGAGGTCGCAGTGGAATAAAATAACAATATCAATGCCCCGTGGAAGGGACGTGGAGGTCACAGTAGCTTAACAAGACGGTTTTAATGCCCCTTGGAAGAGTGGTGGAGGTTGCAGGCGATTAAAAAGACAATAGCAATGCCCATTGGAAGAGAGGTGGAGGTCGAAATGGAATAAAAAGACAAAATCAATGCCCCTTGGAAGAGCTGTGGAGTTCAGAGTGGTTTAACCAGACGGCTTTAATGCCCCTTGGAAGAGAGGTGGAGATCACAGTAGCTTAACAACACTGTTTTAATGTCCCATGGAAGAGTGGTGGAGGTCTCAGTTGATTAAAAAGACAATATCAATGCCCCTTAGAAGAGAGGTGAAAGTCGCAGTGGAATAAAAAGACAATGTCAATGCCACTTGGAAGAGTGGTGGAGGTTACAGTGGAATAAAAAGACAATATCAATGCCCCATGGTATAGACATGGGCGTGACAGTAGCTTAACAAGACGGCTTTAATGCACATTGGAAGAGTGGTAGAGGTCGCCGTGGAATAAAAAGACAAAATCAATGCCCCTTAGAAGAGTGGAGCAGGTTACAGTGGAATAAAAAGACAATATCAATGCCCCATGGAAGAGTGGTGGAGGTTACAGTGGAAAAAAAAGACAATATCAATGCCCCATTGAAGAGTTGTGGAGGTCACTGTAGCTTAACAACATGGTCTTAATGCCCCTTGGAACAGTGGTGGAGGTCGCAGTGGAATAAATAGACAATATCAATGCCCCTTGGAAGAGTGTTGGAGGTTAGAGTGGAATAAAAATACAATACCAGTGCTCCTTGGAAGAGCTGTGGAGTCCAGAGTGGTTTAAATTGATGGTTTTAATTCCTCTTGGAAGAGACGTGGAGGTCACAGTGGATTAAAAAGACAATATCAATGCCCCTTGGAAGAGTGGTGGAGGTCGCAGTGGATTAAAAAGATAATATCAATGCCCCTTGGAAGAGTGGTGGAGGTCGCAGTGGAATAAAAAGACAATATCAAATCCGCGTGGAAGGGACGTGGAGGTCACAGTAGCTTCACAAGACGGTTTTAATGCTCCTTGGAAGAGAGGTGGAGGTCGCAATTGATTAAAAAGACAATATCAATGCCCCTTGAAAGAGTGGCAGAGGTCTCAGTGGATTAAAAAGACAATAACAATGCCCCTTGGAAGAGTGGTAGAGGTCGCAGTGGAATAAAAAGACAATATCAATGAACGCTTGGAAGAGTGGTGGATGTTACAGTCGAATAAAAAGACAATATCAATGCCTCTTGTAAGATCTGTGCAGTTCAGAGTGTTTAACCAGACGGTTTCAATGGCCCTTGGAAGAGACGTGGAGGTCACAGTAGCTTAACAAGACTGTTTTAATGCCCCTTGGAAGAGTGGTCGAGATCGTTGTGGATTTAAAAGACAATATCAATGCCCCTTGGAAGAGTGGTGGAGGTCACAGTGGAATAAAAAGACAATATCAATGCCCTTGGAAGATTGGTGGAGGTTGCAGTGGAATAAAAAGACAATATCAATGCCCCTTGAAGAGTGGTGGAGGTTACAGTGGAGTAAGAAGACAATATCAATGCCCTGTGTAGGAAACTTGGAGGTCACAGTAGCTTAACAAGACGGTTTTAATGCCCCTTGGAAGAGTCGTGGACGTCGCAGAGGAATAAAAAGACAATATCAAAGCACTTGGAAGAGTGCAGAAGGTTACAATGGTATAAAAAGACATTGTCAATGCCCCTTGGAAGAGCTGTGGAGCTCAGAGCGGTTCAACCAGACGGTTTTAGTGCCCCTTGGAAGAGACTTGGAGGTCACAGTAGCTTAACAAGACGGTTTTAAAGCCCCTTGGAAGAGTGGTGGAGGTCGCAATGGAATAAAAAGACAATATCAAAGCCCCTTGGAAGAGTGGTGGAGGTCGCAGTGGAAAACAGAGACAATATCAATGCCCCTTGGAAGAGTGGTGGAGGTTACAGTTGAATAAAAAGACAATATCAATGCCACGTGGAAGAGATGTGGAGTTCACAGTAGCTTAACAAGATGGTTTTAATGCGCCTTGGAAGAGTGGTGGGGGTCGCAGTGGATTAAAAAGACAATATCAATGAGACTTGGAAGAGTGGTGGAGGTCGCAGTGGAATAAAAAGACATTATCAATGCCACTTGGAAGAGTGGTGGAGGTCGCATAGGAATAAAAAGATAATATCAGTGCCCCTTGGACGAGTGGTGGAGGTTACAGTGGATTAAAAAGACAATTTCAATGCCCCGTGGAAGAGACGTGGAGGTCACAGTAGCTTAAAAAGACTGTTTTAATGCCTCTTGGAGGACTGGTGGAGGTCGCAGTGGAATAAAAAGACAATATCAATGCCCCTTGGAAGAGTGGTGGAGGTTACAGTGGAATAAAAAGACAATATCAATTCCCCTTGGACGAATGGTGGAGGTTACAGTGGAATAAAAAGAAAATTTCAATGCCCCGTGGAAGAGACGTGGAGGTCTCAGTAACTTAACAAGACGGTTTTAATGCCTCTTGGAAGAGTGGTGGAGGTCGCAGTGGAATACAAAAACAATATCAATGCGCCTTGGAAGATTGGTGGAGGTCGCAGTGAAATAAAAAGACAATATCAAAGCCCCGTGGAAGAGATGTGGAGGTCACAGTAGCTTAACAATATGGTTTTAATGCCCCTTGGAAGAGTGGTAGAGGTCACAGTAGCTTAACAAGACTGTTTTAATGCCCCTTGGAAGAATGGTGGAGGTCGCAGTGGATTAAAAAGACAACATCAATGCCCCTTTGAAGAGAGGTGGAAGTCGCAGTGGAATAAAAAGACAATGTCAATGCCACTTGAAAGAGTGGTGGAGGTTAGAGTGGAATAAAAAGACAATACCAATGCTCCATGGAAGAGCTGTGGAGTCCAGAGAGGTTTAAATTGATGGTTTTAATGGCCCTTGGAAGAGACGTGGAAGTCACAGTGGATTATCAAGACAATATCAATGCCCCTTGGAAGTGTGGTTGAGGTCGCAGTGGATTAAAAAGACAATATCAATGCCCCTTGTAAGAGTGGTGGAGGTCGCAGTGGAATAAAAATACAATGTCAATGCCCCTTGGAAGAGTGGTGGAGTATAGAGTGGAATAAAAAGACAATATAAATGCCCCTTGGAAGAGCTGTGGCGTTCAGAGTGGTTTATCCAGATGGTTTTAATGCCCCTTGGAAGAGAAGTCGACGTCACAGTAGCATAACAAGACAATTTTAATGCACCTTGGAAGAGTGGTGGAGTTCACAGTAGATTAAAAAGACAATATCAATGCCCCTTGGAAGAGTGGTGGAGGTCGCAGTCGAATAAAAAGACAACATCAATGCCCCGTGGAAGGGACGTGGAGGTCACAGTAGCTTAACAAGACAGTTTTATTGCCCCTTGGAAGAGTGGTGGAGGTTGCAGTGGAATAAAAAGACAAAATCAATGCCCCTTGGAAGAGCTGTGGAGTTCAGAGTGGTTTAACCAGACGGTTTTAATGCCCCTTGGAAGAGACGTGGAGGTCACAGTAGCTTAAAAAGACTGTTTTAATGCCCCTTGGAAGAGTGGTGGAGGTCGCAGTGGATTAAAAAGACAATATCAATGCCCCTTAGAAGAGAGGTGGAAGTTGCAGTGGAATAAAAAGACAATGTCAATGCCACTTGAAAGAGTGGTGGAGGTTAGAGTGGAATAAAAAGAAAATACCAATGATCCATGGAAGAGCTGTGGAGTCCAGAGAGGTTTAAATTGATGGTTTTAATGCCCCTTGGAAGAGACGTGGAAGTCACAGTGGATTATCAAGACAATATCAATGCCCCTTGGAAGAGTGGTGGAGGTCGCAGTGGATTAAAAAGACAATATCAATGTCCCTTGGAAGAGTGGTGGAGTTCGCAGTGGATTAAAAAGACAATATCAATGCCCCTTGGAAGAGTGGTGGAGGTCGCAGTGGAATAAAAAGACAATATCAATGCCCCTTGGAAGAGTGGTGGAGGTCGCAGTGGAATAAAAAGACAATATCAACGCTGCGTGGAAGAGACGTGGAGGTCACAGTAGCTTCACAAGATGGTTTTATTGCTCCTTGAAAGAGAGGTGGATGTCGCAGTTGATTAAAAAGACAATATCAATGTCCCTTGGAAGAGTGGTGGAGTTCGCAGTGGATTAAAAAGACAATATCAATGCCCCTTCGAAGAGTGGTGGAGGTCGCAGTGGAATAAAAAGACAATATCAACGCCCCGTGGAAGAGACGTGGAGGTCACAGTAGCTTCACAAGACGGTTTTAATACTTCTTGGAAGAGAGGTGGAGGTCGCAATTGATTAAAAAGACAATATCAATGCCCCTTGGAAGAGTCGTGGACGTCGCAGAGGAATAAAAAGACAATATCAATGCACTTGGAAGAGTGCAGGAGGTTACATTGGAATAAAAAGACATTGTCAATGCCCCTTGGAAGAGCTGTGGAACTCAGAGCGGTTTAACAAGACAGTTTTAATGCCCCTTGGAAGAGACTTGGAGGTCACAGTAGCTTAAAAAGACGGTTTTAATGCCCCTTGGAAGAGAGGTGGTGGTCGCAATGGAATAAAAAGACAATATCAATGCCCTGTGGAAGAGTGGTGGAGGTCGCATTGGAAAACAGAGACAATATCAATGCCCCTTGGAAGAGTTGTGGAGGTTACAGTCGATTAAAAAGACAATATCAATGCCCCTTGGAAGAGACGTGGAGGTCACAGTAGCTTATCAAGACTGTTTTAATACCCATTGGAATAGTGGTGGAGGACGCAGTGGATTAAAAAGACAATATCAACACCCGTTAGAAGGGCGGTGGAGGTCGCAATGGAATAAAAAGACAATATCAATGCCCCTTGGAAGAGTGGTGGAGGCCGCAGTGGATTAAAAAGACAATATCAATGTCCCTTGGAAGAGTGGTGGAGGTCGCAGTGGAATAAAAAGACAATATCAATGCCCCGTGGAAGGGACGTGGAGGTCACAGTAGCTTCACAAGACGGTTTTAATGCCACTTGGAAGAGAGGTGGAGGTCGCAGTTGATTAAAAAGACAATATCAATGCCCCTTGGAAGAGTGGTGGAGGTCACAGTGGAATAAAAAGACAATATCAATGCCGCTTGGAAGAGTGGTGGATGTTACAGTCGAATAAAAAGACAATATCAATGCCTCTTGTAAGAGCTGTGGAGTTCAGAGTGTTTAACCAGACGGTTTTATTGCCCCTTGGAAGAGACGAGAAGGTCACAGTAGCTTAACAAGTCTGTTTTAATGCCCCTTGGAAGAGTTGTGGAGATCGTTGTGGATTTAAAAGACAATATCAATGCCCCTTAGAAGAGTTATGGAGGTTGCAGTGGAATAAAAAGACAAAATCAATGCCCCTTGGAAGATTGGTGGAGGTTACAGTGGAATAAAAAGACAATATCAATGCCCCTTGGAAGAGTGGTGGAGGTTACAGTGGAAGAAAAAAACAATATCAATGCCCTGTGTAAGAAACTTGGAGGTCACAGTTGCTTAAAAATACGGTTTTAATGCCCCTTGGAAAAGTCTTGGACGTCGCAGAGGAATAAAAAGACAATATCAATGCACTTGGAAGAGTGCAGAAGGTCACAATGTAATAAAAGGACATTGTTAATGACCCTAGGAAGAGCTCTGGAGCTCAGAGCAGTTTAGCCAGATGGGTTTAGTGCCCCTTGGAAGAGACTTGAAGGTCACAAAGCTTAACAAGACGGTTTTAATGCCCCTTGGAAGAGTGGTGGAGGTTGCAATGGAATAAAAAGACAATATCAATGCCCCGTGGAAGGGAGGTGGAGGTCACAGTAGCTTAACAAGAAGGTTGTAATGCCCATTGGAAGAGTGGTGGAGGTCGCAGTGGATAAAAAAGACAATATCAAAGCCCCTTGGAAGAGTGGTGGAGGTCGCAGTTTAAAACAGAGACAATATCAATGCCCCTTGGAAGAGTGGTGGAGGTTACAGTCGAAAAAAAAGACAATATCAATGCCTCTTGGATGAGCTATAGCGTACAGAGTGGTTTAACCAGACGGTTTAATGCCCCTTGGAAGAGACATGGAGGTCACAGTAGCTTATCAAGACTGTTTTAATGCCCCTTGGAAGAGTGGTGGAAGTCGCAGTGGATTAAAAAGACAATATCAATGCCACTTAGAAGAGTGGTGGAGGTCGCAGTGGAATAAAAAGACAATATCAATTCCACTTGGAAAAGATGTGGAAGTCCCAGTGGAATAAAAAGACAATATCAATGCCTCATGGAAGAGACTTGGAGGTCACAGTAGCTTAACAAGACGGTTTTAATGCCCCTTGGAAGAGTGTTGGAGTTTACAGTAGAATAAAAAGACAATATCAATGCGTCTTGGAAGAGTGGTGGAGGTCGCAGTGGAATAAAAAGAAAATATTAATGCCCCTTGGAAGAGTGGACGAGGTCTCAGTAAAATAAAAAACAATATCAATTCCCCTTGGAAGAGTGGTGGAGGTTACAGTGGAATAAAAAGATATTATCAATGCCCCTTGGAAGAGCTGTGGAGTTCACAGTGGTTTAACCAGAAGGTTTTAAGGCACCGTGGAATAGACGCGGAGGTCACAGTAGCTAAACAAGACGGTTTTAATGCTTCTTGGAAGAGAGATGGAGGTCGCAGTGGATTAAAAAGACAAAATCAATGCCCCTTGGAAGAGTGGTGGAGGTTATAGTGGAATAAAAAAACAATATCAATGCCTCTTGCAAGAGCTGTGGAGTTCAGAGTGGTTTAAATTGATGGTTTTAATGCCCCTTGAAAGAGACGTGGAGGTCACAGCAGCTTAACAAGACGGTTTTAATGCCCCTTGGAAGAGTGTTGGAGATGGCAGTGGATTAAATAGACATTATCGATGCCCCTTGGAAGAGTGGTGGAGGTCGCAGTGGAATAAAAAGAAAATATCAATGACCCTTAGAGGAGTAGTGGAGGTTACAGTGGAAAAAAAAGACAATATCAATGTTCATTGGAAGAGGGGTGAAGGTCGCAGTGGAACAAAAAGACAATATCAATGTCCCTTGGAAGAGTGGTGGATATCACAGTGAATTAGAAATACAATATCAATGCCCCTTGGAAGAGTGGTAGAGGTCGCAGTGGAATAAAAAGACAATATCAATTACCCTTGGAAGAGATATGGAGGTCCCAGTGGAATAAAAAGACAATATCAATGCCTCGTGGAAGAGACTTGGAGGACACAGTAGCTTAACAAGATGGTTTTAATGCCCCTTGGAAGAGAGGTGGAGGTCGCAGTGGAATAAAAAGACAATATCAATGCCCCTTGTAAGAGTGGTGGAGGTCACAGTGGTATAAAAAGACAATATTAATGCCCCTTGGAAGAGTGGTGAAGGTCGCAGTAAAATAAAAAGACAATATCAATGCCCCTTGGAAAAGTGGTGGAGGTTACCGTGGAATTAAAATGACAATATCAATGCCCCTTGGAAGAGCTGTGGAGTTCACAGTGGTTTAACCAGAAGGTTTTAAGGCACCGTGGAATAGACGTGGAGGTCACAGTAGCTAAACAAGACGGTTTTAATGCTTCTTGGAAGAGTGATGGAGCTCGCAGTGGATTAAAAAGACAAAATCAATGCCCCTTGGAAGAGTGGTGGAGGTTACAGTGGAATAAAAAGTCAATATCAATGCCTCTTGCAAGAGCTGTGGAGTTCAGAGTGGTTTGAATTGACGGTTGTAATACCACTTGGAAGAGACGTGGAGGTCACAGTAGCTTAAGAAGATGGTTTTAATGCCCCGTGGAAGAGTGGTGGAGGTTACAGTCGAATAAAAAGACAATATCAATGCCCCTTTGAAGAGTGGTGGAGGTCGCAGTAGAATAAAAAGACAATATCAATGCCCCGTGGAAGAGTGGTGGAGGTCGCAGTGGATTAAAAAGACTATCAAATCCCCTTGGAAGAGTTGTGGAGGTCGCAGTGGAAAAAAAGACAATATCAATGCCGCTTGGAAGAGTGGTGGAGGTCAGAGTTGAATAAAAAGACAATATCAATGCCTCTTGGAAGAGCAGTGGAGTTCAGAGTGGTTTAACCTCGCGGTTTTAATTCTCCTTGGAAGAGACGTGGAGGTCACAGAAACTTATCAAGACTGTTTTAAAGCCCCTTGGAGGAGTGGTAGATGTCGCAGTGGATTAAAAAGACAATATCAATGCCCCTTGGAAGAGTGGTGGAGGTTACAGTGGAATTAAAAGACAATATCAATGCCCCTTGGAAGAGTGGTGGAGGTTACATTGGAATAAAAAGACAATATCTAGGTCCTTTGGAAGAATGGTGGAGGTTACAGTGCAATAAAAAGACAATATCAATGCCCTTTGGAAGAGTGGTGGAGGTTCCAATTAAATAAAAAGACAATATCAATGCCACTTGGAATAGTTGTGGAGGTCGCAGTAAAATAAAAAAAAAATATCAATGCCCCTTGGAAGAGTGGTGGAGGTTACAGTGGAATAAAAAGACAATATCAATGTCCCTTGGAATAGCTGTGGAGTTCAGAGTGGTTTAACCAGAAAGTTTTAATGCTCTGTGGAATAGACGTGGAGGTCACAGTAGCATAACAAGACGGTTTCAATGCTTCTTGGAAGAGTGATCGAGGTCGCAGTGGATTAAAAAGACAATATCAATGCCCCTTGGAAGAGTGTTGGAGGTTACAGTGGAATAAAAAGACAATATCAATGCCCTGTATAAGAAACTTGGAGGTCACAGTAGCTTAACAAGACGGTTTTAATGCTCTTTGGAAGAGTCGTGGTCGTCGCAGAGGAATAAAAAGACAATATCAATGCACTTGGAAGAGTGCAGAAGGTTACAATGGAATAAAAAGACATTGTCAATGCCCCTTGGAAGAGCTGTGGAGCTCAGAGTGTTTTAACCAAACGGTTTTAATGCCCCTTGGAAGAGACTTGGAGGTCACAGTAGCTTAGCAAGACGGTTTTAATGCCCCTTGCCAATTGAAAGAGTGGTGGAAGTTACAGTGGAATGAAAAGACAATATCAATGCCCCTTGGAAGAGTGTTGGAGGTTACATGGGAATAAAAAGACAATATCAATGCCCCTTGCAAGAGCTGTGGAGTTCAGAGTGGTTTAAATTGACGGTTTTAATGCCCTGTGGAATTGATGTGGAGGTCAAAGTAGCTTAACAACACGGTTTAAATGGCCCTTGGAAGAGTGGTGGAGGTCGCAGTTGATTAAAAAGACAATTTAAATGCCCCTTAGAAGAGTGGTGGAGGTCGCAGTGAAATAAAAAGACAATATCAATGCCCCTTGGAAGAGTAGTGGAGGTCGCAGTGGAATAGAAAAACAATATCAATGCCCCTTGGAAGAGTGGTGAAGGTAACAGTGGATTAAAAAGACAATATCAATGCTCCTTGGAAGAGCAGTGGAGTTCAGAGTTGTTAAACCAGACTGTTTTAATGCCAATTGGAAGTGATGTGGAGGTCACAGTAGCTTAAAAAGACGTTTTTAATGCCCCTTGGAAAAGTGGTGGAGGTCGCAGTGGATTAAAAAGACAATATCAATGCCCCTTGGAAGAGTTGTGGATTTGGCAGTGGAATAAAAAGACAAGATCAAGGCCCCTTGGAAGAGTGGTGGAGTTTACAGTGGAATAAAAAGACAATATCAATGCCCCGTGAAAGAGACGTGGATGTCGCAGTATCTTAACAAGACGGTTTTAATGTCCCTTGGAAGAAAGGTAAAAGTCACAGTGGAATAAAAAGACAATATCAATGCCTCTTGGAACAGTGCTGGAGGTTACAGTGGAATAAAAAACAATATCAAAGCCCCTTGCAAGAGCTGTGGAGTTGAGAGTGGTTTAAATTGATGGTTTCAATGCTCCTTGGAAGAGACGTGGAGGTCACAGTAGCTTAACAAGACTGTTTTAATGCCCCTTGGAAGAGTGGTGGAGGTCAAAGTGCATTAAAAAGACAATGTCAATGCTCCTTGAAGGAGTGGTTGAAGTCTCAGTGGAATAAAAAGACTATATCAATGCACCTTGGAAGAGTGTTGGAGGTTCCAGTGGAATAAAAAGACAATATCAATGCCCTGTGGAAGAGACATGGAGGTCACAGTAGCTTAACAAGACGGTTTTAATGCCCCTTTGAAGAGTGATGGAGGTTACAGTGGAATAAAAAGACAATATCAATGCCACTTGGAACAGTGGTGGAGGTTACAGTTAAATAAAAAGACAATATCAATGCCCCGTGGAAGAGATGTGGAGGTCACAATAGCTTAACAAGACTTTTATAATGCACTTTGGAAGAGTGGTGGAGGTCGCGGTGGATTAAAAAGACAATATCAATGAGCCTTGGAAGAGTGGTGGAGGTAGCAGTGGAATAAAAAGACATTATCAATGCCCCTTGGAAGAGTGGTGGATGTCGCAGTGGAATAAAAAGACAATATAAATGCCCCTTGAACGAGTGGTGGAGTTTACAGTGGAATAAAAAGACAATTTCATTGCCCCGTGGCAGAGACGTGGAGGTCACAGTAGCTTAACAAGACGGTTTTAATGCCTCTTGGAGGACTGGTGGAGGTCGCAGTGGAATAAAAAGACAATATCAATTCCCCTTGGAAGAGTGGTGGAGGTTACAGTGGAATAAAAAGACAATAATAATGCCCCTCGGAAGAGCTGTTGAGTTCAGAATGGTAAAACCAGACGGTTTTAACGCTCCTTGGAAGTGACGTGGAGGTCACAGTAACTTAACAAGACGGTTTTAATGCCCCTTGGAAGAGTGGTGGAGGTCGCAGTGGAATAAAAAAACAATATCAATGCCCCTTGGAAGATTGGTGGAGGTCGCAGTGGAATAAAAGACAATATCAATGCCCCGTGGAAGAGATGTGGAGGTCACTGTAGCTTAACAATATGGTTTTAATGCCCCTTGGAAGAGTGGTGGAGGTCGCAGTGTAATAAAAAGACAATGTCAATGCCCCTTGGAAGAGTTGTGGATGTTAGAGTGGAATAAAAAGACAATACAAATGCCCCTTGGAAGAGCTGTGGAGTTCAGAGTGGTTTACCCAGATGGTTTTAATGCCCCTTGAAAGAGAAGTCGACGTCACAGTAGCATAACTAGACTGTTTTAATGCCCCTTGGAAGAGTGGTGGAGATCGCAGTGGATTAAAAAGACAATATTAATGCCCCATGGAAGGGACGTGGAGGTCACAGTAGCTTAACAAGACGATTTTAATGCCCCTTGGAAGAGTGGTGGAGGTTGCAGGGGATTAAAAAGACAATAACAATGCCCATTGGATGAGTGGTGGAGGTCGCAGTGGAATAAAAAAACAAAATCAATGCCCCTTGGAAGAGTGGTGGAGGTTACAGTGAATAAAAAGACAATATCAATGTCCCTTGGAATAGCTGTGGAGTTCAGAGTGGTTTAACCAGATGGTTTTAATGCCCCTTGGAAGAGATGTGGAGGTCACAGTAGCTTAACAAGACTGTTTTAATGTCCCTTGGAAGAGCTGTGGAGCTCAGAGTGGTTTAACCAAACGGTTTTAATGCCCCTTGGAAGAGACTTGGAGGTCACAGTAGCTTAGCAAGACGGTTTTAATGCCCCTTGGAAGAGTGGTGGAGTTTACAGTGGAATAAAAAGACAATATCAATGCCCCGTGAAAGAGACGTGGATGTCGCAGTATCTTAACAAGACGGTTTTAATGTCCCTTGGAAGAAAGGTAAAAGTCACAGTGGATTAAAAAGACAATATCAATGCCCCTTGGAAGAGTGCTGGAGGTTACAGTGGAATAAAAAACAATATCAAAGCCCCTTGCAAGAGCTGTGGAGTTGAGAGTGGTTTAAATTGATGGTTTTAATGCTCCTTGAAAGAGACGTGGAGGTCACAGTAGATTAACAAGACTGTTTAAATGCCCCTTGGAAGAGTGGTGGAGGTCAAAGTGCATTAAAAAGACAATGTCAATGCTCCTTGAAGGAGTGGTTGAAGTCTCAGTGGAATTAAAAGACAATATCAATGCACCTTGGAAGAGTGTTGGAGGTTCCAGTGGAATAAAAAGACAATATCAATGCCCTGTGGAAGAGACATGGAGGTCACAGTAGCTTAACAAGACGGTTTTAATGCCCCTTTGAAGAGTGATGGAGGTTACAGTGGAATAAAAAGACAATATCAATGCCACTTGGAACAGTGGTGGAGGTTACAGTTAAATAAAAAGACAATATGAATGCCCCTTGAACGAGTGGTGGAGTTTACAGTGGAATAAAAAGACAATTTCATTGCCCCGTGGAAGAGACGTGGAGGTCACAGTAGCTTAACAAGACGGTTTTAATGCCTCTTGGAGGACTGGTGGAGGTCGCAGTGGAATAAAAAGACAATATCAATTCCCCTTGGAAGAGTGGTGGAGGTTACAGTGGAATAAAAAGACAATAATAATGCCCCTTGGAAGAGCTGTTGAGTTCAGAATGGTATAACCAGACGGTTTTAACGCTTCTTGGAAGTGACGTGTAGGTCACAGTAACTTAACAAGACGGTTTTAATGCCCCTTGGAAGAGTGGTGGAGGTCGCAGTGGAATAAAAAAACAATATCAATGCCCCTTGGAAGAGTGGTGGAGGTCGCAGTCGAATAAAAAGACAACATCAATGCCCCGTGGAAGGGACGTGGAGGTCACAGTAGCTTAACAAGACAGTTTTATTGCCCCTTGGAAGAGTGGTGGAGGTTGCAGTGGAATAAAAAGACAAAATCAATGCCCCTTGGAAGAGCTGTGGAGTTCAGAGTGGTTTAACCAGACGGTTTTAATGCCCCTTGGAAGAGACGTGGAGGTCACAGTAGCTTAAAAAGACTGTTTTAATGCCCCTTGGAAGAGTGGTGGAGGTCGCAGTGGATTAAAAAGACAATATCAATGCCCCTTAGAAGAGAGGTGGAAGTTGCAGTGGAATAAAAAGACAATGTCAATGCCACTTGAAAGAGTGGTGGAGGTTAGAGTGGAATAAAAAGAAAATACCAATGATCCATGGAAGAGCTGTGGAGTCCAGAGAGGTTTAAATTGATGGTTTTAATGCCCCTTGGAAGAGACGTGGAAGTCACAGTGGATTATCAAGACAATATCAATGCCCCTTGGAAGAGTGGTGGAGGTCGCAGTGGATTAAAAAGACAATATCAATGTCCCTTGGAAGAGTGGTGGAGTTCGCAGTGGATTAAAAAGACAATATCAATGCCCCTTGGAAGAGTGGTGGAGGTCGCAGTGGAATAAAAAGACAATATCAATGCCCCTTGGAAGAGTGGTGGAGGTCGCAGTGGAATAAAAAGACAATATCAACGCTGCGTGGAAGAGACGTGGAGGTCACAGTAGCTTCACAAGATGGTTTTATTGCTCCTTGAAAGAGAGGTGGATGTCGCAGTTGATTAAAAAGACAATATCAATGTCCCTTGGAAGAGTGGTGGAGTTCGCAGTGGATTAAAAAGACAATATCAATGCCCCTTGGAAGAGTGGTGGAGGTCGCAGTGGAATAAAAAGACAATATCAACGCCCCGTGGAAGAGACGTGGAGGTCACAGTAGCTTCACAAGACGGTTTTAATACTTCTTGGAAGAGAGGTGGAGGTCGCAATTGATTAAAAAGACAATATCAATGCCCCTTGGAAGAGTCGTGGACGTCGCAGAGGAATAAAAAGACAATATCAATGCACTTGGAAGAGTGCAGGAGGTTACATTGGAATAAAAAGACATTGTCAATGCCCCTTGGAAGAGCTGTGGAACTCAGAGCGGTTTAACAAGACAGTTTTAATGCCCCTTGGAAGAGACTTGGAGGTCACAGTAGCTTAAAAAGACGGTTTTAATGCCCCTTGGAAGAGAGGTGGTGGTCGCAATGGAATAAAAAGACAATATCAATGCCCTGTGGAAGAGTGGTGGAGGTCGCATTGGAAAACAGAGACAATATCAATGCCCCTTTGAAGAGTTGTGGAGGTTACAGTCGATTAAAAAGACAATATCAATGCCCCTTGGAAGAGACGTGGAGGTCACAGTAGCTTATCAAGACTGTTTTAATACCCCTTGGAATAGTGGTGGAGGACGCAGTGGATTAAAAAGACAATATCAACACCCGTTAGAAGGGCGGTGGAGGTCGCAATGGAATAAAAAGACAATATCAATGCCCCTTGGAAGAGTGGTGGAGGCCGCAGTGGATTAAAAAGACAATATCAATGTCCCTTGGAAGAGTGGTGGAGGTCGCAGTGGAATAAAAAGACAATATCAATGCCCCGTGGAAGGGACGTGGAGGTCACAGTAGCTTCACAAGACGGTTTTAATGCCACTTGGAAGAGAGGTGGAGGTCGCAGTTGATTAAAAAGACAATATCAATGCCCCTTGGAAGAGTGGTGGAGGTCACAGTGGAATAAAAAGACAATATCAATGCCGCTTGGAAGAGTGGTGGATGTTACAGTCGAATAAAAAGACAATATCAATGCCTCTTGTAAGAGCTGTGGAGTTCAGAGTGTTTAACCAGACGGTTTTATTACCCCTTGGAAGAGACGAGAAGGTCACAGTAGCTTAACAAGTCTGTTTTAATGCCCCTTGGAAGAGTTGTGGAGATCGTTGTGGATTTAAAAGACAATATCAATGCCCCTTAGAAGAGTTATGGAGGTTGCAGTGGAATAAAAAGACAAAATCAATGCCCCTTGGAAGATTGGTGGAGGTTACAGTGGAATAAAAAGACAATATCAATGCCCCTTGGAAGAGTGGTGGAGGTTACAGTGGAAGAAAAAAACAATATCAATGCCCTGTGTAAGAAACTTGGAGGTCACAGTTGCTTAAAAATACGGTTTTAATGCCCCTTGGAAAAGTCTTGGACGTCGCAGAGGAATAAAAAGACAATATCAATGCACTTGGAAGAGTGCAGAAGGTCACAATGTAATAAAAGGACATTGTTAATGACCCTAGGAAGAGCTCTGGAGCTCAGAGCAGTTTAACCAGATGGGTTTAGTGCCCCTTGGAAGAGACTTGGAGGTCACAAAGCTTAACAAGACGGTTTTAATGCCCCTTGGAAGAGTGGTGGAGGTTGCAATGGAATAAAAAGACAATATCAATGCCCCGTGGAAGGGAGGTGGAGGTCACAGTAGCTTAACAAGAAGGTTGTAATGCCCATTGGAAGAGTGGTGGAGGTCGCAGTGGATAAAAAAGACAATATCAAAGCCCCTTGGAAGAGTGGTGGAGGTCGCAGTTTAAAACAGAGACAATATCAATGCCCCTTGGAAGAGTGGTGGAGGTTACAGTCGAAAAAAAAGACAATATCAATGCCTCTTGGATGAGCTATGGCGTACAGAGTGGTTTAACCAGACGGTTTAATGCCCCTTGGAAGAGACATGGAGGTCACAGTAGCTTATCAAGACTGTTTTAATGCCCCTTGGAAGAGTGGTGGAAGTCGCAGTGGATTAAAAAGACAATATCA
This sequence comes from Phyllobates terribilis, assembly GCF_046119375.1. NCBI lineage: Eukaryota > Metazoa > Chordata > Amphibia > Anura > Dendrobatidae > Phyllobates > Phyllobates terribilis. Next base: position 3,621,416 of record NW_027362788.1, on the reverse strand, counting down.
ATGCCACTTAGAAGAGTGGTGGAGGTCGCAGTGGAATAAAAAGACAATATCAATTCCACTTGGAAAAGATGTGGAAGTCCCAGTGGAATAAAAAGACAATATCAATGCCTCGTGGAAGAGACTTGGAGGTCACAGTAGCTTAACAAGACGGTTTTAATGCCCCTTGGAAGAGTGTTGGAGTTTACAGTAGAATAAAAAGACAATATCAATGCGTCTTGGAAGAGTGGTGGAGGTCGCAGTGGAATAAAAAGAAAATATTAATGCCCCTTGGAAGAGTGGACGAGGTCTCAGTAAAATAAAAAACAATATCAATTCCCCTTGGAAGAGTGGTGGAGGTTACAGTGGAATAAAAAGATATTATCAATGCCCCTTGGAAGAGCTGTGGAGTTCACAGTGGTTTAACCAGAAGGTTTTAAGGCACCGTGGAATAGACGCGGAGGTCACAGTAGCTAAACAAGACGGTTTTAATGCTTCTTGGAAGAGAGATGGAGGTCGCAGTGGATTAAAAAGACAAAATCAATGCCCCTTGGAAGAGTGGTGGAGGTTATAGTGGAATAAAAAAACAATATCAATGCTTCTTGCAAGAGCTGTGGAGTTCAGAGTGGTTTAAATTGATGGTTTTAATGCCCCTTGAAAGAGACGTGGAGGTCACAGCAGCTTAACAAGACGGTTTTAATGCCCCTTGGAAGAGTGTTGGAGATGGCAGTGGATTAAATAGACATTATCGATGCCCCTTGGAAGAGTGGTGGAGGTCGCAGTGGAATAAAAAGAAAATATCAATGACCCTTAGAGGAGTAGTGGAGGTTACAGTGGAAAAAAAAGACAATATCAATGTTCATTGGAAGAGGGGTGAAGGTCGCAGTGGAACAAAAAGACAATATCAATGTCCCTTGGAAGAGTGGTGGATATCACAGTGAATTAGAAATACAATATCAATGCCCCTTGGAAGAGTGGTAGAGGTCGCAGTGGAATAAAAAGACAATATCAATTACCCTTGGAAGAGATATGGAGGTCCCAGTGGAATAAAAAGACAATATCAATGCCTCGTGGAAGAGACTTGGAGGACACAGTAGCTTAACAAGATGGTTTTAATGCCCCTTGGAAGAGAGGTGGAGGTCGCAGTGGAATAAAAAGACAATATCAATGCCCCTTGTAAGAGTGGTGGAGGTCACAGTGGTATAAAAAGACAATATTAATGCCCCTTGGAAGAGTGGTGAAGGTCGCAGTAAAATAAAAAGACAATATCAATGCCCCTTGGAAAAGTGGTGGAGGTTACCGTGGAATTAAAATGACAATATCAATGCCCCTTGGAAGAGCTGTGGAGTTCACAGTGGTTTAACCAGAAGGTTTTAAGGCACCGTGGAATAGACGTGGAGGTCACAGTAGCTAAACAAGACGGTTTTAATGCTTCTTGGAAGAGTGATGGAGCTCGCAGTGGATTAAAAAGACAAAATCAATGCCCCTTGGAAGAGTGGTGGAGGTTACAGTGGAATAAAAAGTCAATATCAATGCCTCTTGCAAGAGCTGTGGAGTTCAGAGTGGTTTGAATTGACGGTTGTAATACCACTTGGAAGAGACGTGGAGGTCACAGTAGCTTAAGAAGATGGTTTTAATGCCCCGTGGAAGAGTGGTGGAGGTTACAGTCGAATAAAAAGACAATATCAATGCCCCTTTGAAGAGTGGTGGAGGTCGCAGTAGAATAAAAAGACAATATCAATGCCCCGTGGAAGAGTGGTGGAGGTCACAGTAGCTTAACAAGACGGTTTTAATGCCCCTTGGAAGAGTGGTGGAGGTCGCAGTGGATTAAAAAGACTATCAAATCCCCTTGGAAGAGTTGTGGAGGTCGCAGTGGAAAAAAAGACAATATCAATGCCGCTTGGAAGAGTGGTGGAGGTCAGAGTTGAATAAAAAGACAATATCAATGCCTCTTGGAAAAGCAGTGGAGTTCAGAGTGGTTTAACCTCGCGGTTTTAATTCTCCTTGGAAGAGACGTGGAGGTCACAGAAACTTATCAAGACTGTTTTAAAGCCCCTTGGAGGAGTGGTAGATGTCGCAGTGGATTAAAAAGACAATATCAATGCCCCTTGGAAGAGTGGTGGAGGTTACAGTGGAATTAAAAGACAATATCAATGCCCCTTGGAAGAGTGGTGGAGGTTACATTGGAATAAAAAGACAATATCTAGGTCCTTTGGAAGAATGGTGGAGGTTACAGTGCAATAAAAAGACAATATCAATGCCCTTTGGAAGAGTGGTGGAGGTTCCAATTAAATAAAAAGACAATATCAATGCCACTTGGAATAGTTGTGGAGGTCGCAGTAAAATAAAAAAAAATATCAATGCCCCTTGGAAGAGTGGTGGAGGTTACAGTGGAATAAAAAGACAATATCAATATCCCTTGGAATAGCTGTGGAGTTCAGAGTGGTTTAACCAGAAAGTTTTAATGCTCTGTGGAATAGACGTGGAGGTCACAGTAGCATAACAAGACGGTTTCAATGCTTCTTGGAAGAGTGATCGAGGTCGCAGTGGATTAAAAAGACAATATCAATGCCCCTTGGAAGAGTGTTGGAGGTTACAGTGGAATAAAAAGACAATATCAATGCCCTGTATAAGAAACTTGGAGGTCACAGTAGCTTAACAAGACGGTTTTAATGCTCTTTGGAAGAGTCGTGGTCGTCGCAGAGGAATAAAAAGACAATATCAATGCACTTGGAAGAGTGCAGAAGGTTACAATGGAATAAAAAGACATTGTCAATGCCCCTTGGAAGAGCTGTGGAGCTCAGAGTGTTTTAACCAAACGGTTTTAATGCCCCTTGGAAGAGACTTGGAGGTCACAGTAGCTTAGCAAGACGGTTTTAATGCCCCTTGCCAATTGAAAGAGTGGTGGAAGTTACAGTGGAATGAAAAGACAATATCAATGCCCCTTGGAAGAGTGTTGGAGGTTACATGGGAATAAAAAGACAATATCAATGCCCCTTGCAAGAGCTGTGGAGTTCAGAGTGGTTTAAATTGACGGTTTTAATGCCCTGTGGAATTGATGTGGAGGTCAAAGTAGCTTAACAACACGGTTTAAATGGCCCTTGGAAGAGTGGTGGAGGTCGCAGTTGATTAAAAAGACAATTTAAATGCCCCTTAGAAGAGTGGTGGAGGTCGCAGTGAAATAAAAAGACAATATCAATGCCCCTTGGAAGAGTAGTGGAGGTCGCAGTGGAATAGAAAAACAATATCAATGCCCCTTGGAAGAGTGGTGAAGGTAACAGTGGATTAAAAAGACAATATCAATGCTCCTTGGAAGAGCAGTGGAGTTCAGAGTTGTTAAACCAGACTGTTTTAATGCCAATTGGAAGTGATGTGGAGGTCACAGTAGCTTAAAAAGACGTTTTTAATGCCCCTTGGAAAAGTGGTGGAGGTCGCAGTGGATTAAAAAGACAATATCAATGCCCCTTGGAAGAGTTGTGGATTTGGCAGTGGAATAAAAAGACAAGATCAAGGCCCCTTGGAAGAGTGGTGGAGTTTACAGTGGAATAAAAAGACAATATCAATGCCCCGTGAAAGAGACGTGGATGTCGCAGTATCTTAACAAGACGGTTTTAATGTCCCTTGGAAGAAAGGTAAAAGTCACAGTGGAATAAAAAGACAATATCAATGCCTCTTGGAACAGTGCTGGAGGTTACAGTGGAATAAAAAACAATATCAAAGCCCCTTGCAAGAGCTGTGGAGTTGAGAGTGGTTTAAATTGATGGTTTCAATGCTCCTTGGAAGAGACGTGGAGGTCACAGTAGCTTAACAAGACTGTTTTAATGCCCCTTGGAAGAGTGGTGGAGGTCAAAGTGCATTAAAAAGACAATGTCAATGCTCCTTGAAGGAGTGGTTGAAGTCTCAGTGGAATAAAAAGACTATATCAATGCACCTTGGAAGAGTGTTGGAGGTTCCAGTGGAATAAAAAGACAATATCAATGCCCTGTGGAAGAGACATGGAGGTCACAGTAGCTTAACAAGACGGTTTTAATGCCACTTTGAAGAGTGAAGGAGGTTACAGTGGAATAAAAAGACAATATCAATGCCACTTGGAACAGTGGTGGAGGTTACAGTTAAATAAAAAGACAATATCAATGCCCCGTGGAAGAGATGTGGAGGTCACAATAGCTTAACAAGACTTTTATAATGCACCTTGGAAGAGTGGTGGAGGTCGCGGTGGATTAAAAAGACAATATCAATGAGCCTTGGAAGAGTGGTGGAGGTAGCAGTGGAATAAAAAGACATTATCAATGCCCCTTGGAAGAGTGGTGGATGTCGCAGTGGAATAAAAAGACAATATAAATGCCCCTTGAACGAGTGGTGGAGTTTACAGTGGAATAAAAAGACAATTTCATTGCCCCGTGGCAGAGACGTGGAGGTCACAGTAGCTTAACAAGACGGTTTTAATGCCTCTTGGAGGACTGGTGGAGGTCGCAGTGGAATAAAAAGACAATATCAATTCCCCTTGGAAGAGTGGTGGAGGTTACAGTGGAATAAAAAGACAATAATAATGCCCCTCGGAAGAGCTGTTGAGTTCAGAATGGTAAAACCAGACGGTTTTAACGCTCCTTGGAAGTGACGTGGAGGTCACAGTAACTTAACAAGACGGTTTTAATGCCCCTTGGAAGAGTGGTGGAGGTCGCAGTGGAATAAAAAAACAATATCAATGCCCCTTGGAAGATTGGTGGAGGTCGCAGTGGAATAAAAGACAATATCAATGCCCCGTGGAAGAGATGTGGAGGTCACTGTAGCTTAACAATATGGTTTTAATGCCCCTTGGAAGAGTGGTGGAGGTCGAAGTGTAATAAAAAGACAATGTCAATGCCCCTTGGAAGAGTTGTGGATGTTAGAGTGGAATAAAAAGACAATACAAATGCCCCTTGGAAGAGCTGTGGAGTTCAGAGTGGTTTAACCAGATGGTTTTAATGCCCCTTGAAAGAGAAGTCGACGTCACAGTAGCATAACTAGACTGTTTTAATGCCCCTTGGAAGAGTGGTGGAGATCGCAGTGGATTAAAAAGACAATATTAATGCCCCATGGAAGGGACGTGGAGGTCACAGTAGCTTAACAAGACGATTTTAATGCCCCTTGGAAGAGTGGTGGAGGTTGCAGGGGATTAAAAAGACAATAACAATGCCCATTGGATGAGTGGTGGAGGTCGCAGTGGAATAAAAAAACAAAATCAATGCCCCTTGGAAGAGTGGTGGAGGTTACAGTGAATAAAAAGACAATATCAATGTCCCTTGGAATAGCTGTGGAGTTCAGAGTGGTTTAACCAGATGGTTTTAATGCCCCTTGGAAGAGATGTGGAGGTCACAGTAGCTTAACAAGACTGTTTTAATGTCCCTTGGAAGAGCTGTGGAGCTCAGAGTGGTTTAACCAAACGGTTTTAATGCCCCTTGGAAGAGACTTGGAGGTCACAGTAGCTTAGCAAGACGGTTTTAATGCCCCTTGGAAGAGTGGTGGAGTTTACAGTGGAATAAAAAGACAATATCAATGCCCCGTGAAAGAGACGTGGATGTCGCAGTATCTTAACAAGACGGTTTTAATGTCCCTTGGAAGAAAGGTAAAAGTCACAGTGGATTAAAAAGACAATATCAATGCCCCTTGGAAGAGTGCTGGAGGTTACAGTGGAATAAAAAACAATATCAAAGCCCCTTGCAAGAGCTGTGGAGTTGAGAGTGGTTTAAATTGATGGTTTTAATGCTCCTTGAAAGAGACGTGGAGGTCACAGTAGATTAACAAGACTGTTTAAATGCCCCTTGGAAGAGTGGTGGAGGTCAAAGTGCATTAAAAAGACAATGTCAATGCTCCTTGAAGGAGTGGTTGAAGTCTCAGTGGAATTAAAAGACAATATCAATGCACCTTGGAAGAGTGTTGGAGGTTCCAGTGGAATAAAAAGACAATATCAATGCCCTGTGGAAGAGACATGGAGGTCACAGTAGCTTAACAAGACGGTTTTAATGCCCCTTTGAAGAGTGATGGAGGTTACAGTGGAATAAAAAGACAATATCAATGCCACTTGGAACAGTGGTGGAGGTTACAGTTAAATAAAAAGACAATATGAATGCCCCTTGAACGAGTGGTGGAGTTTACAGTGGAATAAAAAGACAATTTCATTGCCCCGTGGAAGAGACGTGGAGGTCACAGTAGCTTAACAAGACGGTTTTAATGCCTCTTGGAGGACTGGTGGAGGTCGCAGTGGAATAAAAAGACAATATCAATTCCCCTTGGAAGAGTGGTGGAGGTTACAGTGGAATAAAAAGACAATAATAATGCCCCTTGGAAGAGCTGTTGAGTTCAGAATGGTATAACCAGACGGTTTTAACGCTTCTTGGAAGTGACGTGGAGGTCACAGTAACTTAACAAGACGGTTTTAATGCCCCTTGGAAGAGTGGTGGAGGTCGCAGTGGAATAAAAAAACAATATCAATGCCCCTTGGAAGATTGGTGGAGGTCGCAGTGGAATAAAAGACAATATCAATGCCCCATGGAAGAGATGTGGAGGTCACTGTAGCTTAACAATATGGTTTTAATGCCCCTAGGAAGAGTGGTGGAGTTCGCAGTGGAATAAAAAGACAATGTCAATGCCCTTTGGAAGAGTTGTGGAGTTCAGAGTGGTTTAACCAGATGGTTTTAATGCCCCTTGAAAGAGAAGTCGACGTCACAGTAGCATAACTAGACGGTTTTAATGCCCCTTGGAAGAGTGGTGGAGTTCGCAGTGGATTAAAAAGACAATATTAATGCCCCATGGAAGGGACGTGGAGGTCACAGTAGCTTAACAAGACGATTTTAATGCCCCTTGGAAGAGTGGTGGAGGTTGCAGGGGATTAAAAAGACAATAACAATGCCCATTGGATGAGTGGTGGAGGTCGCAGTGGAATAAAAAAGACAAAATCAATGCCCCTTGGAAGAGTGGTGGAGGTTACAGTGGAATAAAAAGACAATATCAATGTCCCTTGGAATAGCTGTGGAGTTCAGAGTGGTTTAACCAGATGGTTTTAATGCCCCTTGGAAGAGATGTGGAGATCACAGTAGCTTAACAAGACTGTTTTAATGTCCCTTGGAAGAGTGGTGGAGGTCGCAGTGGATTAAAAAGACAATATCAATGCCCCTTAGAAGAGAGGTGGAAGTCGCAGTGGAATAAAAAGACAATGTCAATGCCACTTGGAAGAGTGGTGGAGGTTACAGTGGAATAAAAAGACAATATCAATGCCCCGTGGAATAGACATGGACGTGACAGTAGCTTAACAAGACAGCTTTAATGCCCCTTGGAAGAGTGGTGGAGGTTGCAGTGGATTAAAAAGACAATATCAATGCCCATTGGAAGAGTGGTAGAGGTCGCAGTGGAATAAAAAGACAAAATCATTGCCCCTTGGAAGAGTGGTGGAGGTTACAGTGGAATAAAAAAAAATATCAATGCCCCATGGAAGAGTTGTGGAGGTCACTGTAGCTTAACAAGATGGTCTGAATGCCCCTTGGAAGAGTGGTGGAGGTCGCAGTAGAATAAATAGACAATTTCAATGCCCCTTGGAAGAGTGGTGGAGGTTAGAGTGGAATAAAAAGACAATACCAGTGCTCCTTGGAAGAGCTGTGGAGTTCAGAGTGGTTCAACCTGATGGTTTTATTGCCCCTTGGAAGAGACGTGGAGGTCACAGAAGCTTAACAAGACTGTTTTAATGCCCCTTGGAAGAGACGTGGAGGTCACAATGGATTAAAAAGACAATATCAATGCCCCTTGGAAGAGTGGTGGAGGTCGCAGTGGATTAAAAATACAATATCAATGCCACTTGGAAGAGAGGTGGAGGTCGCAGTGGAATAAAAAGACAATATCAATGCCCAGTTGAAGGTACGTGGAGGTCACAGTAGCTTCACAAGAAGGTTTTAATGCCCCATGGAAGAGAGGTGGAGGTCGCAGTTGATAAAAAAGACAATATCAATGCCCCTTGGAAGTGTGGTGGAGGTCGCAGTGGAATAAAAAGACAATATCAATACCACCTGGAAGAGTGGTGGATGTTACAGTCGAAGAAAAATACAATATCAATGCCTCTTGTAAGAGCTGTGGAGTTCAGAGTGTTTAACCAGAGGGTTTTAATGCCCCTTGGAAGAGACGAGGAGGCTCACAGTAGCTTAACAAGACTGTTTTATTGCCCCTTGGAAGAGTGGTGGAGATCGTTGTGGATTTAAAAGACAATATCAATGCCCCTTAGAAGAGTGGTGGCGGTTGCAGTGGAATAAAAAGTCAATATCAATGCCCCTTGGAAGATTGGTGGAGGTTACAGTGGAATAAAAAGACAATATCAATGCCCCTTGGAAGAGTGGTGGAGTTTACAGTGGAATAAAAAGACAATATCAATGCCCTGTGTAAGAAACTTGGAGGTCACAGCGTAACAAGACAGTTTTAATGCCCCTTGGAAGAGTCGTGGATGTTGCAGAGGAATAAAAAGACAACATCAATGTACTTGGAAGAGTGCTGAAGGTTACAATGGAATAAAAAGACATTGTCAATGCCCCTTTGAAGAGCTGTGGAGTTCAGAGTGGTTTAACCAGATGGTTTTATTGCCACTTGGAAGAGACGTTGATGTCACAGTAGATTAACAAGACGGTTTTAATGCCCCTTGGAAAAGTGGTGGACGTCACAGTGGATTAAAAAGACAATATCAATGCCCAGTGGAATAGACAAGGACGTTACACTAGCTAAACAAGATGTTTTTAATGCACCTTGGGAGAGTGATGGAAGTCGTAATGGAATAAAAAGACAATATCAATGCCTCTTGAAAGAGTGCTGTAGGTTACAGTGGAGTAAAAAGACAATATCAATGCCTCTTGCAAGAGCTGTGGAGCTCAGAGTGGTTTAAATTGACGGTTTTAATGCACCTTGGAAGAGACTTGGAGGTCACTGTAACTTAACAATACGGTTTTAATGCCCCTTGGAAGAGTGGTGGAGGTCGCAGTGGATTAAAAAGACAATATGAATGCCCCTTGGAAGAGTGGTGGAGGTCGCAGTGGAATAAAAAGACAATATCAATGCCCCTTGGAAGAGTGGTGGAGGTTACAGTTGAATAAAAAGACAATGTCAATGCCCCTTGAAACAGTGGTGGAGGTTACAGTTAAATAAAAAGACAATACAATGCCCCGTGGAAGAGGTGTGGAGGTCACAATATCTTAACAAGACGCTTTTAATGCCCCTTGGAAGAGTGGTGGAGGTCGCAGTGGATTAAAAAGACGATATCAATGAGACTTGTAAGAGTGGTGGAGGTCGCAGTGGAATAAAAAGACAATATAAATGCCCCTTGGACGAGTGGTGGAGGTTACAGTGGAATAAAAAGACAATTTCAATGCCCCGTGGAAGAGAAGTGGAGGTCACAGTAGCTTAACAAAACGGTTTTAAGGCCTCTTGGAAGAGTGGTGGAGGTTGCAGTGGATTAAAAAGACAATATCAATGCCCCTTAGAAGAGAGGTGGAAATCGCAGTGGAATAAAAAGACAATATCCATACCCCTTGGAAGAGTGGTGGAGGATACAGTTTAATAAAAAGACAATATCAATGACCCGTGGAATAGACATGGACTTTACAGTAGCTAAACAAGATGTTTTTAATGCACCTTGGGAGAGTGGTGGAGTTCGCAGTGGATTAAAAAGACAATATTAATGCCCCATGGAAGGGACGTGGAGGTCACAGTAGCTTAACAAGACGATTTTAATGCCCCTTGGAAGAGTGGTGGAGGTTGCAGGGGATTAAAAAGACAATAACAATGCCCATTGGATGAGTGGTGGAGGTCGCAGTGGAATAAAAAAGACAAAATCAATGCCCCTTGGAAGAGTGGTGGAGGTTACAGTGGAATAAAAAGACAATATCAATGTCCCTTGGAATAGCTGTGGAGTTCAGAGTGGTTTAACCAGATGGTTTTAATGCCCCTTGGAAGAGATGTGGAGATCACAGTAGCTTAACAAGACTGTTTTAATGTCCCTTGGAAGAGTGGTGGAGGTCGCAGTGGATTAAAAAGACAATATCAATGCCCCTTAGAAGAGAGGTGGAAGTCGCAGTGGAATAAAAAGACAATGTCAATGCCACTTGGAAGAGTGGTGGAGGTTACAGTGGAATAAAAAGACAATATCAATGCCCCGTGGAATAGACATGGACGTGACAGTAGCTTAACAAGACAGCTTTAATGCCCCTTGGAAGAGTGGTGGAGGTTGCAGTGGATTAAAAAGACAATATCAATGCCCATTGGAAGAGTGGTAGAGGTCGCAGTGGAATAAAAAGACAAAATCATTGCCCCTTGGAAGAGTGGTGGAGGTTACAGTGGAATAAAAAAAAATATCAATGCCCCATGGAAGAGTTGTGGAGGTCACTGTAGCTTAACAAGATGGTCTGAATGCCCCTTGGAAGAGTGGTGGAGGTCGCAGTAGAATAAATAGACAATTTCAATGCCCCTTGGAAGAGTGGTGGAGGTTAGAGTGGAATAAAAAGACAATACCAGTGCTCCTTGGAAGAGCTGTGGAGTTCAGAGTGGTTCAACCTGATGGTTTTATTGCCCCTTGGAAGAGACGTGGAGGTCACAGAAGCTTAACAAGACTGTTTTAATGCCCCTTGGAAGAGACGTGGAGGTCACAATGGATTAAAAAGACAATATCAATGCCCCTTGGAAGAGTGGTGGAGGTCGCAGTGGATTAAAAATACAATATCAATGCCACTTGGAAGAGAGGTGGAGGTCGCAGTGGAATAAAAAGACAATATCAATGCCCAGTTGAAGGTACGTGGAGGTCACAGTAGCTTCACAAGAAGGTTTTAATGCCCCATGGAAGAGAGGTGGAGGTCGCAGTTGATAAAAAAGACAATATCAATGCCCCTTGGAAGTGTGGTGGAGGTCGCAGTGGAATAAAAAGACAATATCAATACCGCCTGGAAGAGTGGTGGATGTTACAGTCGAAGAAAAATACAATATCAATGCCTCTTGTAAGAGCTGTGGAGTTCAGAGTGTTTAACCAGAGGGTTTTAATGCCCCTTGGAAGAGACGAGGAGGCTCACAGTAGCTTAACAAGACTGTTTTATTGCCCCTTGGAAGAGTGGTGGAGATCGTTGTGGATTTAAAAGACAATATCAATGCCCCTTAGAAGAGTGGTGGCGGTTGCAGTGGAATAAAAAGTCAATATCAATGCCCCTTGGAAGATTGGTGGAGGTTACAGTGGAATAAAAAGACAATATCAATGCCCCTTGGAAGAGTGGTGGAGTTTACAGTGGAATAAAAAGACAATATCAATGCCCTGTGTAAGAAACTTGGAGGTCACAGCGTAACAAGACAGTTTTAATGCCCCTTGGAAGAGTCGTGGATGTTGCAGAGGAATAAAAAGACAACATCAATGCACTTGGAAGAGTGCTGAAGGTTACAATGGAATAAAAAGACATTGTCAATGCCCCTTTGAAGAGCTGTGGAGTTCAGAGTGGTTTAACCAGATGGTTTTATTGCCACTTGGAAGAGACGTTGATGTCACAGTAGATTAACAAGACGGTTTTAATGCCCCTTGGAAGAGTGGTGGAGGTCGCAGTGGATTAAAAAGACAATATGAATGCCCCTTGGAAGAGTGGTGGAGGTCGCAGTGGAATAAAAAGACAATATCAATGCCCCTTGGAAGAGTGGTGGAGGTTACAGTTGAATAAAAAGACAATGTCAATGCCCCTTGAAACAGTGGTGGAGGTTACAGTTAAATAAAAAGACAATACAATGCCCCGTGGAAGAGGTGTGGAGGTCACAATATCTTAACAAGACGCTTTTAATGCCCCTTGGAAGAGTGGTGGAGGTCGCAGTGGATTAAAAAGACGATATCAATGAGACTTGTAAGAGTGGTGGAGGTCGCAGTGGAATAAAAAGACAATATAAATGCCCCTTGGACGAGTGGTGGAGGTTACAGTGGAATAAAAAGACAATTTCAATGCCCCGTGGAAGAGAAGTGGAGGTCACAGTAGCTTAACAAAACGGTTTTAAGGCCTCTTGGAAGAGTGGTGGAGGTTGCAGTGGATTAAAAAGACAATATCAATGCCCCTTAGAAGAGAGGTGGAAATCGCAGTGGAATAAAAAGACAATATCCATACCCCTTGGAAGAGTGGTGGAGGATACAGTTTAATAAAAAGACAATATCAATGACCCGTGGAATAGACATGGACTTTACAGTAGCTAAACAAGATGTTTTTAATGCACCTTGGGAGAGTGGTGGAAGTCGTAGTGGAATAAAAAGATAATATCAATGCCCCTTGAAAGAGTGCTGTAGGTTACAGTGGAGTAAAAAGACAATATCAATGCCTCTTGCAAGAGCTGTGTAGTTCAGAGTGGTTTAAATTGACGGTTTTAATGCACCTTGGAAGAGACGTGGAGGTCACAGTAGCTTAACAATACGGTTTTAATGCCACTTGGAAGAGTGGTGAAGGTCCCAGTGGAATAAAAAGACAATATCAATGCCCCTTGGAAGAGTGGTGGAGGTTACAGTAGAATAAAAAGACAATATCAATGCCCCGTGAAAGAGACGTGGAGGTCAAAGTAGCTTAACAAGTCAGTTTTAATGCCCCTTGGAAGAGAGGTGGAAGTTGCAGTGGAATAAAAAGATGGAATATACTCAGATTGGGTAAGCGTCACTAGTGGGGTACCACAGGGGTCTGTACTAGGCCCAATGTTATTTAATATCTTTATTAACGACATAGTCAACGGGATAAATAGTAAAATATCAATATTTGCAGATGACACAAAGTTATGTAAAACAATTACTACAAAAGAGGACAGTGCAGACCTACAGAGGGATTTGGATAAGCTGGGTAGGTGGAGCATTAAATGGCAAATGAGGTTTAACGAGGAGAAATGTAAGGTCTTACATATGGGAAGGAAAAATGGAAGTCACCAGTACTCAATGAATGGGAAATCATTGGGGAATTCAGAGATGGAGAAGGACTTGGGCATCTTGATTGATAGCAAACTAAATTGGAGTGCCCAAAGTCAGGCCGCTGCTGTAAGGGCAAACAGGGTAATGGGATGTATCAGAAGAGGTATAGCTGCAAAGTATGAGAACATTGTTCTTCCACTGTACAAAGCACTGGTCAGACCACACTTGGAATACTATGCTCAGTTATGGGCCCCAATATATAGAAAGGATATAAATGAGCTTGAAAAGGTACAAAGGAGGGCAACAAAATTAATAAAGGGAATGGAGGGACTGCAATACCCAGAGAGGTTGGCAAAACTAGAACTATTCAGCCTGGAAAAGAGAAGGTTGAGGGGGGACATAATAAATGTGTACAAATATGTTAGGGGACAGTATAGAGATCTTGCCCGGGATTTGTTCAAAAGGAGGGATATTACGGTAACAAGAGGGCACTCACTAAGACTGGAAGAGAAAAGGTTTCAGCACCAGCATAGGAAGGGGTTCTTTACGGTAAGAGCAGTGAGAATATGGAATTCACTGAGTGAGGAGACGGTAATGTCGGATTCACTACACCAGTTCAAGCGGGGACTGGATGCATTTCTAGATAACAGGCAGATTTCAGCATATACTTAAAAATAAAATAAAATAGTAGGTTGATACAGGGATTTATTCTGACTGCTGGTTTCAGAGTCGGGAGGGAATTTTTCCTCAGGTGAAGATTGGCTAAATCATTTGAGGTTTTTGCCCTCCTCTGGATCAACTTTAGCAATTACAGAGCTAAGAGGTCGAACTTGATGGACGCAAGTCTTTATTCGGCTTTACAAACTATGTTACTATGTTACTATGTTACAATATCAATGCCCCTTGGAAGAGTGCTGGAGGTCACAGTAGCTTAACAATACGGTTTTAATGCCACTTGGAAGAGTGGTGAAGGTTCCAGTGGAATAAAAAGACAATATCAATGCCCCTTGGAAGAGTGCTGGAGGTTACATTGGAATAAAAAGACAATATCAATGCTCCTTGCAAGAGCTGTGGAGTTCAGAGTGGTTTCAATTGACGGTTTTAATGCACCTTGGAAAGGACGTGGAGGTGACAGTAGCTTAACAAAACGGTTTTAATGCCGCTTGGAAGAGTGTTGGAGGTCGCAGTGGATTAAAAAGACAATATGAATGCCCCTTGGAAAAGTGGTGAAGGTCGCAGTGGAATAAAAAGACAATATCAATGCCCCTTGGAAGAGTGGTGGAGGTTACAGTTGAATTAATAAACAATATCAATGCCCCTTGGAAGAGTGATGGAGGTTACAGTGGAAAAAAAAGACAATGTCAATGCCCCTTGGAACAGTGGTGGAGGTTACAGTTAAATAAAAAGACAAAATCAATGCCCCGTGGAAGAGATGTGGAGGTCACAATAGCTTAACAAGACGGTTTTAATGCCCCTTGGAAGAGGGGTGGATGTCGCAGTGGATTAAAAAGACAATATCAATGAGCCTTAGAAGAGTGGTGGAGGTCGCAGTGGAATAAAAAGACATTATCAATGCCCCTTGGAAGAGTGGTGGAGGTCGCAGTGGAATAAAAAGACAATATAAATGCCCCTAAGACGAGTGGTGGAGGTTACAGTGGAATAATAAGACAATTTCAATGCCCCGTGGAAGAGACATGGAGATCACAGTAGCTTAACAAGACGGTTTTAATGCATCTTGGAAGACTGGTGGAGGTCGCAGTGGAATGAAAAGACAATATCAATGCCCCTTGGAAGAGTGGTGGAGGTTTCAGTGGAATAAAAAGACAATAATAATGCCCCTTGGAAGAGCTGTGGAGTTCAGAGTGGTATAACCAGACGGTTTTAACGCTCCTTGGAAGAGACGGGGAGGTCACAGTAACTTAACAAGATGGTTTTAATGCCCCTTGGAAGAGTGGTGGAGGTCGCAGTGGAATAAAAAAACAATATCAATGCACCTTGGAAGATTGGTGGAGGTTACAGTGGAATGAATAGACAATATCAGTGCCCCGTGGAAGTGATGTGGAGGTCACTGCAGCATAACAATATGGTTTTAATGCCCCTTAGAAGAGTGGTGGAGGTCGCAGTGGAATAAAAAGACAATATCAATGCCCCTTGGAAGAGTGGTGGAGGTTTCAGTGGAATAAA
Source organism: Phyllobates terribilis (assembly GCF_046119375.1). NCBI lineage: Eukaryota > Metazoa > Chordata > Amphibia > Anura > Dendrobatidae > Phyllobates > Phyllobates terribilis. Next base: position 3,606,346 of record NW_027362788.1, on the reverse strand, counting down.
AAGACAATAATAATGCCCCTTGGAAGAGCTGTGGAGTTCAGAGTTGTTTAAGCAGACGGTTTTAATGCCCCTTGGAAGAGACGTGGAGGTCACAGTAGCTTAACAAGACTGTTTTAATGCCCATTGGAAGAGTGGTGGAGGTCGCAGTGGATTAAAAAGACAATATCAATGCCCCTTAGAAGAGAGGTGGAAGTCGCAGTGGAATAAAAAGACAATGTCAATGCCACTTGGAAGAGTGATGGAGGTCGCAGTGGAATAAAAAGACAATATCAATGCCCCGTGGAATAGACATGGACGTGACAGTAGCTTAAGAAGACGGCTTTAATGCCCCTTGGGAGAGTGGTGGAGGTTGCAGTGCATTAAAAAGACAATATCAATGCCCATTGGAAGAGTGGTAGAGGTTGCAGTGGAATAAAAAGACAAAAACAAAGCCCTTTGGAAGAGTGGTGGAGGTTACAGTGGATTAAAAAGACAATATCAATGCCCCATGGAAGAGTTGTGGAGGTCACTGTAGCTTAACAAGATCGTCTTAATGCCCCTTGGAAGAGTGGTAGAGGTCGCTGTGGAACAAATATACAATGTCAATGTCCCTTGGAAGAGTGGTGGAGGTTAGAGTGGAATAAAAAGACAATACCAGTGCTCCTTGGAAGATCTGTTTAAATTGACGGTTTTAATGCCCCTTGGAAGAGACGTGGAGGTCACAGTGGATTAAAAAGACAATATCAATGCCCCTTGGAAGAGTGGTGGAGGTCGCAGTGGATTAAAAAGACAATATCAATGCCCCTTGGAAGAGTGGTGGAGGTCGCAGTGGAATAAAAAGACAATATCAATGCCCCGTGGAAGGTATGTGGAGGTCACAGTAGCTTCACAAGACGGTTTTAATGCCCCTTGGAAGAGACTTGGAGGTCACAGTAGCTTAACAAGACGGTTTTAATGCCCCTTGGAAGAGTGGTGGAGGTCGCAGTGGAAAAAAGAGACAATATCAATGCCCCTTGGAAGAGTGGTGGAGGTTGCATTGGAATAAAAAGACAATATCAATGCCCCTTGCAAGAGTTGTGGAGTTCAGAGTGGTTTAAATTGACGGTTTTAATGCCCCTTGGAAAGGACGTGGAGGTGACAGTAGCTTAAGAAGACGGTTTTAATGCCGCTTGGAAGAGTGGTGGAGGTCGCAGTGGATTAAAAAGACAATATGAATGCCCCTTGGAAGAGTGGTGAAGGTCGCAGTGGAATAAAAAGACAATATCAATGCCCCTTGGAAGAGTGGTGGAGGTTACAGTTGAATAAAAAGACAATATCAATGCCCCTTGGAAGAGTGATGGCGGTTACAGTGGAATAAAAAGACAATGTCAATGCCCCTTGGAACAGTGGTGGAAGTTACAGTTAAATAAAAAGACAATATCAATGCCCCGTGGAAGAGATGTGGAGGTCACAATAGCTTAACAAGACGGTTTTAATGCCCCTTGGAAGAGTGGTGGAGGTCGCAGTGGAATAAAAAGACAATATCAATGAGCCTTAGAAGAGTGGTGGATGTCGCAGTAAAATAAAAAGACATTATCAATGCCCCTTGGAAGAGTGGTGGAGGTCGCAGTGGAATAAAAAGACAATATAAATGCCCCTAGTACGAGTGGTGGAGGTTACAGTGGAATAAAAAGGCAATTTCAATGCCCCTTAGAAGAGACATGGAGGTCACAGTAGCTTAACAAGACGGTTTTAATGCCCCTTGGAAGAGTGGTGGAGTTAGCAGTGGATTAAAAATACAATATCAATGCCCCTTGGAAGAGTGGTGGAGGTCGCAGTGGAATAAAAAGACAATATCAATAGCCCGTGGAAGGGACGTGGAGGTCACAGTAGCTTAACAAGATGGTTTTAATGCCAATTGGAAGAGTGGTGGAGGTTGCAGGGGATTAAAAAGACAATAACATTGCCCATTGGAAGAGTGGTGGAGGTCGCAGTGGAATAAAAAGACAAAATCAACGCCCCTTGGAAGAGAGATTGAGTTTACAGTGGAATAAAAAGACAATATCAATGACCCCTGGGAAGAGCTGTGGAGTTCAGAGTGGTTTAACCAGACGGTTTTAATGCCCTTTGGAAGAGACGTGGAGGTCACAGTAGCTTAACAAGACTGTTTTAATGCCCCTTGGAAGAGTGTTGGAGGTCGCAGTGGATTAAAAAGACAATATCAATGCCCCTTAGAAGAGAGGTGGAAGTAGCAGTGGAATAAAAAGACAATATCAATGCCCCGTGGAATAGACATGGACGTGACAGTAGCTTAACAAGACGGCTTTAATGCCCCTTGGGAGAGTGGTGGAGGTTGCACTGCATTAAAAAGACAATATCAATGCCCATTGGAAGAGTGGTAGAGGTCGCAGTGGAATAAAAAGACAAAAACAATGCCCCTTGGAAGAGTGGTGGAGGTTACAGTGGATTAAAAAAACAATATCAATGCCCCATGGAAGAGTTGTGCAGGTCACTGTAGCTTAACAAGATGATCTTAATGCCCCTTAGAAGAGTGGTAGAGGTTGCTGTGGAATAAATAGAAAATGTCAATGCCCCTTGGAATAGTGGTGGAGGTTAGAGTGGAATAAAAAGACAATAACAGTGCTCCTTGGAAGATCTGTTTAAATTGACGGTTTTAATGCCCCTTGGAAGAGACGTGGAGGTCACAGTGGATTAAAAAGACAATATCAATGCCTTTTCGAAGAGTGGTGGAGGTCGCAGTGGATTGAAAAGACAATATCAATGCCCCTTGGAAGAGTGGTGGAGGTCGCAGTGGAATAAAAATACAATATCAATGCCCCGTGGAAGGTATGTGGAGGTCACAGTAGCTTCACAAGACGGTTTTAATGCCCCTTGGAAGAAACTTGGAGGTCACAGTAGCTTAACAAGACGGTTTTAATGCCCCTTGGAAGAGTGGTGGAGGTCGCAGTGGAAAACAGAGACAATATCAATGCCCCATGGAAGAGTTGTGGAGGTTACATTGGTATAAAAAGACAATATCAATGCCCCTTGCAAGAGCTGTGGAGTTCAGAGTGGTTTAAATTGACTGTTTTAATTCCCCTTGGAAAGGACGTGGAGGTGACAGTAGCTTAAGAAGACGGTTTTAATGCCGCTTGGAAGAGTGGTGGAGGTCGCAGTGGATTAAAAAGACAATATGAATGCCCCTTGGAAGAGTGGTGAAGGTCGCAGTGGAATAAAAAGACAATATCAATGCCCCATGGAAGAGTGGTGGAGGTTACAGTTGAATAAAAAGACAATATCAATGCCCCTTGGAAGAGTGATGGAGGTTACAGTGGAATAAAAAGACAATGTCAATGCCCCTTGGAACAGTGGTGGAGGTTACAGTTAAATAAAAAGACAATATCAATGCCCTGTGCAAGAGATGTGGAGGTCACAATAGCTTAACAAGACGGTTTTAATGCCCCTTGGAAGAGTAGTGGAGGTCGCAGTGGATTAAAAAGACAATTTCAATGAGCCTTAGAAGAGTGGTGGAGGTCGCAGTGGAATAAAAAGACATTATCAATGCCCCTTGGAAGAGTGGTGGAGGTCGCAGTGGAATAAAAAGACAATATAAATGCCCCTAGTACGAGTGGTGGAGGTTACAGTGGAATAAAAAGACAATTTCAATGCCCCGTGGTAGAGACATGGAGGTCACAGTAGCTTAACAAGACGGTTTTAATGCATCTTGGAAGACTGGTGGAGGTCGCAGTGGAATGCAAAGACAATATCAATGCCCCTTGGAATGACCCTAGTATGAGTGGTGGAGGTTTCAGTGGAAAAAAAAGACAATAATAATGCCCCTTGGAAGAGCTGTGGAGTTCAGAGTGGTATAACCAGACAGTTTTAAAGCTCCTTGGAAGAGACGTGGAGGTCACAGTAACTTAACAAGATGGTTTTAATGCCCCTTGGAAGAGTGGTGGAGTTCGCAGTGGAATAAAAAAACAATATCAATGCCCCTTGGAAGATTGGTGGAGGTTACAGTGGAATAAAAAGACAATATCAATGCCCCGTGGAAGTGATGTGGAGGTCACTGTAGCTTAACAATATGGTTTTAATGCCCCTTGGAAGAGTGGTGGAGGTCGCACTGGAATAAAAAGACAATGTCAACGCCCCTTGGAAGAGTGGTGGAGGTCAGAGTGGAATAAAAAGACAATACACATTCCCCTTGGAAGAGCTGTGGGGTTCAGAGTGGTTTAACCAGATGGTTTTAATGCCCCTTGAAAGAGAAGTCGACGTCACAGTAGCATAACAAGACGGTTTTAATGCCCCTTGGAAGAGTGATGGAGTTAGCAGTGGAATAAAAAGACAATATCAATGGCCCGTGGAAGGGACGTGGAGGTCACAGTAGCTTAACAAGATGTTTTTAATGCCCCTTGGAAGAGTGATGGAGGTTGCAGGGGATTAAAAAGACAATAACATTGCCCAATGGAAGAGTGGTGGAGGTCGCAGTGGAATAAAAAGACTAAATCAACGCCCCTTGGAAGAGAGGTTGAGGTTACAGTGGAATAAAAAGACAATATCAATGACCCCTGGGAAGAGCTGTGGAGTTCAGAGTGGTTTAACTACGGTTTTAATGCCCCTTGGAAGAGACGTGGAGGTTACAGTAGCTTAACAAGACTGTTTTAATGCCCCTTGGAAGAGTGGTGGAGGTCTCAGTGGATTAAAAAGACAATATCAATGCCCCTTAGAAGAGAGGAGGAAGTCGCAGTGGAATAAAAAGACAATGTCAATGCCACTTGGAATAGACATGGACGTGACAGTAGCTTAACAAGACGGCTTTAATGCCCCTTGGGAGAGTGGTGGAGGTTGCAGTGCATTAAAAAGACAATATCAATACCCATTGGAAGAGTGGTAGAGGTCGCAGTGGAATAAAAAGACAAAAACAATGCCCCTTGGAAGAGTAATGGAGGTTACAGTGGAATAAAAAGACAATATCAATGCCCCATGGAAGAGTTGTGGAGGTCACTGTAGCTTAACAAGATGGTCTTAATGCCCCTTGGAATAGTGGTAGAGGTCGCTGTGGAATAAATAGACAATGTCAATGCCCCTTGGAAGAGTGGTGGAGGTTAGAGTGGAATAAAAAGACAATACCAGTGCTCCTTGGAAGAGCTGTTTAAATTGACGGTTTTAATGCCCCTTGGAAGAGACGTGGAGGTCACAGTGGATTAAAAAGACAATATCAATGCCCCTTGGAAGAGTGGTGGAGGTCGCAGTGGAATAAAAAGACAATATCAATGCCCCGTGGAAGGTATGTGGAGGACACAGTAGCTTCACAAGACGGTTTTAATGCCCCTTGGAAGAGACTTGGAGGTCACAGTAGCTTAACAAGACGGTTTTAATGCCCCTTGGAAGAGTGGTGGAGGTCGCAGTGGAAAAAGAGACAATATCAATGCCCCTTGGAAGAGTGGTGGAGGTTACAGTCGAATAAAAAGACCATATCACTGCCTCTTGGAAGAGCTGTGGAGTACAGAGTGGTTTAACCAGACGCTTTAATGCCCCTTGGAAGAGACGTGGAGGTCACAGTAGCTTATCAAGGCGGTTTTAATGCCCCTTGGAAGAGTGGTGGAGGTCGCAGTGGATTAAAAATACAATATTAATGCCCCTTAGAAGAGTATAGGAGGTCGCAGTGGAATAAAAAGACAATATCAATTTCCCTTGGAAGAGATGTGGATGTCGCAGTGGAATAAAAAGACAATATCAGTGCCCCTTGGAAGAGCTGTTGAGTTCACAGTGATTTAACCAGAAGGTTTTAAGGCACCGTGGAATAGACGTGGAGGTCACGTAGCTAAACAAGACGGTTTTATTGCGTCTTGGAAGAGAGATGGAGGTCGCAATGGATTAAAAAAACAAAATCAATGCCCCTTGGAAGAGAGGTGGAGGTTACAGTGGAATAAAAAGACAATATCAATGCCTCTTGCAAGAGCTGTGGAGTTCAGAGTGGTTTAAATTGACGGTTTTAATGCCCCTTGAAAGAGATGTGGAGGTCACAGTAGCTTAACAAGACGGTTTTAATGCCCCTTGGAAGAGTGGTGGAGGTTACAGTCTTATAAAAGGACAATATCAATGCCTCTTGGAAGAGATGTGGATTTCAGAGTGGTTTAACCAGACGGTTTTAATGCCCCATGGAAGAGACGTGGAGGTCACAGTAGCTTATCAAAACTGTTTTAATGCCCTTTGGATGATTGGTGGAGGTCGCAGTGGATTAAAAAGACAATATCAATGCCCCTTAGAAGAGTGGTGGAGGTCGCAGTGGAATAAAAAGACAATATCAATTCCACTTGGAAGAGATGTGGAGGTCGAAGTGGAATAAAAAGACAATATCAATGCCTCGTGGAAGAGACTTGGAGGTCACAGTAGCTTAACAAGATGGTTTTATTGCCCCTTGGAAGAGAGGTGGAAGTCGCAGTGGAATAAAAAGACAATATCAATGTCCATTGGAAGAGTGGTGGAGGTTACAGTGGAATAAAAAGACAATATCAATGACCCTTGGAAGAGTGGTGGAGGTCGGAGTGGAATAAAAAGACAATATTAATGCCCCTTGGAAGAATGGTGGAGGTCGCAGTAAAATAATAAGACAATATCAATGACCCTTGGAAGAGTGGTGGAGGTTACAGTGGAATAAAAAGACAATATCAATGCCCCGTGGAAGGGACGTGGAGGTCATAGTAGCTTAATAAGATGTTTTTAATGCCTATTGGAAGAGTGGTGGAGGTCGCAGTGGTTTAAAAAGACAATATCACTGCCCCTTAGAAGAGTGGTGGAGGTTACATTGAAATAAAAAGACAATATCAATGCCCCGTGGAATAGACATGGAGGTTACAGCAGCTTAACAAGACAGTTTTAATGCCCCTTGGAAGAGTGGTGGAGGTTAGATTGGAATAAAAAGACAATACCAATGCCCCTTGGAAGAGCTGTGGAGTTCAGAGTGGTTTAACCAGATGGTTTCATTGCCCCTTGGAAGAGACGTGGAGGTCACAGTAGATTAACAAGACTGTTTTAATGCCCCTTGGAAAAGTGGTGGAGGTCACAGTGGATTAAAAAGACAATATCAATGCCCCATTGAAGACAAGTGGAGGTCACAGTAGCTTAACAAGACAGTTTTAATGCCCCTTGGAAGAGTGGTGGAGGTCGCAGTGGAATAAAAAGACAATATCAATGCCCCTTGAAAGAGCTATGGAGTTCAGAGTGGTTTAACAAGATGGTTTTATTGCCCCTTGGAAGAGTGTTGGAGGTCGCAGTGCATTAAAAAGACAATATCAATATCCCTTGGAAGAATGGTGGAGGTTACAGTGTAATAAAAAGACAATATCAATGCCCCTTGGAAGAGCTGTGGAGTTCAGAGTTGTTTAACCAGACGGTTTTAATGCCCCTTGGAAGAGATGTGGAGGTCACAGTAGCTTAACAAGACTGTTTTAATGCCTCTTGGAAGAGTGGTGGAGGTCGCAGTGGATTTAAAAGACAATATCAATGCCCCTTAGAAGAGAGGTGGAGGATAGAGTGGAATAAAAAGACAATATCAATGCCCCGTGGAAGAGTGTTGGAGGTTACTGTGGAATAAAAAGACAATATCAATGCCCTGTGTAAGAAACTTGGAGGTCACAGTATCTTAACAAGACGGTTTTAATGCCCCTTGGAAGAGTCGTGGACATCGCAGAGGAATAAAAAGACAATATCAATGCACTTAGAAGAGCTGTGGAGCTCAGAGCGGTTTAACCAGACGATTTTAATGCCCCTTGGAAGAGACTTGGATGTCACAGTAGCTTAACAAGACGGTTTTAATGCCCCTTGGAAGAGTGGTGGAGGTCGCAATGGAATAAAAAGACAATATCAATGCCCCGTTGAATAGACATGGACGTTACAGTAGCTAAAAAAGATGTTTTTAATGCACCTTGGGAGAGTGGTGGAAGTCGTAGTGGAATAAAAAGACAATATCAATGCACCTTGAAAGAGTAATGTAGGTTACAGTGGAATAAAAAGACAATATCAATGCCTCTTGCAAGAGCTGTAGAGTACAGAGTGGTTTAAATTGACAGTTTTAATGCACCTTGGAAGAGACGTGGAGGTCACACTAGCTTAACAAGATGGTTTTAATGCCACATGGAAGAGTGGTGGAGGTTGCAGTGGATTAAAAAGACAATATCAATGCCCCGTGAAAGAGACGTTAAGTTCACAGTAGCTTAACAGGATGGTTTTAATGCCCTTTGGAAGAGTGGTGAAGGTCGCAGTGGATTAAAAAGACAATATCAATGCCCTTTGGAAGAGTGGTGGAGGTCGCAGTGGAATAAAAATACAATATCAATGACCCTTGGAATAGTGGTGGAGGTCACAGTGGAATAAAAAGACAATATTAATGCCCCTTGGAATAGTGGTGGATGTTACAGTGGAATAAAAAGACAATATCAATGCCCCTTGGAAGAGTGGTGGATGTTACAGTGGAATAAAAAGACAATATCAATGCCCCTTGGAAGAGTTGTGGAGTTCACAGTGGTTTAACCAGAAGGTTTTAAGGCACCGTGGAATAGATGTGGAGCTCACAGTAGCTAAAAAAGATGGTTTTAATGCTTCTTGGAAGAGTGATGGAGGTCGCAGTGGATAAAAAAGACAAAATCAATGCCCCTTGGAAGAGTGGTGGAGGTTACAGTGGAATAAAAAGACAATATCAATGCCTCTTGAAAGAGCTGTGGAGTTCAGAGTGGTTTAAATTGACGGTTTTAATGCCCCTTGGAAGAGACGTGGAGGTCACAGTAGCTTAACAAGACGGTTTTAATGCCCCTTGGAAGAGTGGTGGAAGTCGCAGTGGAATGAAAAGACAATATCAATGCCCCTAGGAAGACTGCTGGAGATTACAATGGAATAAAAAGACAATATCAATGCCTCTTGCAAGAGCTGTGGAGTTCAGAGTGGTTTAAATTGACGGCTTTAATGCCCCATGGAAGAGAAGTGGAGGTCACAGTAGCTTAATAAGACGGTTTTATTGCCACATGGAAAAGTGGTGGAGGTCGCAGTGGATAAAAAAGACAATATCAATGCCCCCTGGAAGAGTCGTGGAGGTGGCAGTGGAATAAAAAGACAATATCAATGCCCCTTGGAAGAGTGGTGGAGTTTACAGTGGAATAAAAAGACAATTTCAATGCCCCGCGAAAGAGACATGGATGTCACAGTAGCTTAAAAAGACGGTTTTAATGTCCCTTGGAAGAGAGGTGAAAGTCGCAGTGGAATAAAAAGACAATATCAATGCCCCTTGGAAGAGTGCTGGAGGTTACAGTGGAATTAAAAACAATATCAAACCCCTTGCAAGAGCTGTGGAGTTGAGAGTGGTTTAAATTGACGGTTTTAAGGCCCCTTGGAACAGACGTGGAGGTCACAGTAGATTAACAAGACTGTTTTAATGCCCCTTGGAAGAGTGGTGGATTTCGAAGTGGATTAAAAAGACAATGTCAATGCTCCTTGAAGGAGTGGTTGAAGTCTCCGTGAAATAAAAAGACAATATCAATGCCCCTTGGAAGAGTGTTGGAGGTTCCAGTGGAATAAAAAGACAATATCAGTGCCCTGTGGAAGAGACATGGAGGTCACAGTAGCTTAACAAGACGGTTTTAATGCCGCTTGGAAGAGTAGTGGAGGTCGTAGTGGAATAAAAAGACAATATCAATGCCTCTTGGAAGAGCTGTGGAGTTCAGACTGGTTTAACCAGACGGTTTTAATGCCCCTTGGAAGAGAAGTGTAGGTCACAGTAGCTTAACAAAACTGTTTTAATGCCCCATGGAAGAGTGGTGGAGGTCGCAGTGGATTAAAAAGACAATATCAATGCCCCTTAGAAGAGTGGTGGAGGTCGCAGTGGAATAAAAAGACAATATCAATTCCCCTTGAAAGAGATGTGGAGGTCGCCGTGGAATAAAAGAATAATATTAATGCCTCGTGGAAGAGACTTGGAGGTCACAGTAGCTTAACAAGATGGTTTTAATGCCCCTTGGAAGAGAGGTGGAGGTCGCAGTGGAATGAAAAGACAATATCAATGCCCCTTGAAAGAGTGGTGGAGGTTACAGTGGAATAAAAAGACAATGTCAATGACCCTTGGAAGAGTGGTGGAGGTCGCAGTGGAATAAAAAGACAATATCAATGCCCCTTGGAAGAGTGGTGGAGGTTACAGTGGAATAAAAAGACAATATCAATGCCCCTTGGAGGAGCTCTGGAGTTCACAGTGGTTTAACCAGAAGGTTTTAAGGCACCGTGGAATAGATGTGGAGGTCACAGTAGCTAAACAAGATGGTTTTAATGCTTCTTGGAAGAGAGATGGAGTTTGCAGTGGATTAAAAAGACAAAATCAATGCCCCTTGGAAGAGTGGTAGAGGTTACAGTGGAATAAAAAGACAATATCAATGAATCTTGCAAGAGCTGTGAAGTTCAGAGTGGTTTAAATTGAAGGTTTTAATGCCCCTTGGAAGCGACATGGAGTTCACAGTAGCTTAAGAGGACGGTTTTAATGCCCCTTGGAAGAGTGGTGGATGTCGCAGTGGGTTAAAAAGACATTATCGATGCCCCTTGGAAGAGTGGTGGAGGTCGCAGTGGAATAAAAAGAAAATATCAATGCCCCTTAGACGAGTGGTGGAGGTTACAGTGGAAAAAAAGACAATATCAATGTTCCTTGGAAGAGTGGTGGAGGTCGCAGTGGAATAAAAAGACAATATCAATGCCCCGTGGAAGGGACGTGGAGGTCACAGTAGCTTAACAAGACGGTTTTAGTGCCCCTTGGAAGAGTGGTGGAGGTCGCAGTGGATTAAAAGGACAATATTAATGCCCCTTAGAAGAGTGGTGGAGGTCGCAGTGGAATAAAAAGACAATATCAATGCCTCGTGGAAGAGACTTGGAGGTCACAGTAGCTTAACAAGATGGTTTTAATGCCCCTTGGAAGAGAGGTGGAGGTCGCAGTGGAATAAAAAGACAATATTAATGCCCCTTGGAAGAGTGGTGGAGGTTAAAGTGGAATAAAAAGACAATATCAATGACCCTTGGAAGAGTGGTGGAGGTCGCATTGGAATAAAAAGACAATATTAATGCCCCTTGGAAGAGTGGTGGAGGTCGCAGTAAAATAAAACGACAATATCAATGCCCCTTGGAAGAGTTGTGGAGGTTACAGTGGAATAAAAAGACAATATCAATGCCCCTTGGAAGAGCTGTGGAGTTCACAGTGGTTTAACCAGAAGGTTTTAAGGCACCGAGTAATAGACGTGGAGGTCACAGTAGCTAAACAAGACGGTTTTAATGCTTTTTGGAAGAGTGACGGAGGTCGCAGTGGATTAAAAAGACAAAATCAATGTCCCTTGGAAGAGTGGTGGAGGTTACAGTGGAATAAAAAGACAATATCGATGCCTCCTGCAAGAGCTGTGGAGTTCAGAGTGGTTTAAATTGAAGGTTTTAATGCAACTTGGAAGAGACGTGGAGGTCACAGCAGCTTAAGAAGACGATTTTAGTGCCCCTTGGAAGAGTGGTGGAGGTCGCAGAGTATTAAAAAGACATTATCGATGCCCCTTGGAAGAGTGGTGGAGGTCACAGTGGAATAAAAAGAAAATATCAATGCCCCTTAGAAGAGTGGTGAATGTTACAGTGGAAAAAAAGACAATATCAATGTTCATTGGAAGAGGGGTGAAGGTCGCAGTGGGATAAAAAGACAATATCAATGTCTGTTGTAAGAGTGGTGGATTAAAAAGACAATATCAATGAACCTTGAAAGAGTGGTCGAGGTCGCAGTGGAATAAAAAGACAATATCAATGCCCCTTGGAAGAGTGGTGGAGGTTACAGTGGAATAAAAAGACAATATCAATGCCTCTTGGAAGAGTGGTGGAGGTTACAGTGGAATAAAAAGACAATATCAATGCCCCGTGGAAGAGACGTGGACATCACAATAGCTTAACAAGACGGTTTAAATGCCCCTTGGCAGAGTGGTGGAGGTCACAGTGGAAAAAAACGACAATAACAGTGCCCTGTGGAAGAGACGTGGAGGTAGACCAGTAGTGTTATGTTCTGCTACCAAAGCTAAGGAAAGAGAGGAGATCTGTCCCTACTATAAGACTCAGCTGAATCCCTACGATGTAACAGGGAACCTGATCCTGCGATCAGACCTGCTAAAGTCCTAATCTAGTCTGTACGGAGACCTATAGATGTGGGGAGGGAATCCCTACAAGTACTAAGGACTGGGAGGAATATGGGACACCTCCTAACAGAAATAGTAGCAGACAGAAGAACAAACAAAATAGATAGAACATAGAGGTCCGTAGACCAAGCAAACTAACAGAGTTAGATACAGAGCACAGGCTAGCTAGAAAGTAGATATACAATGAAGTCCAGCAAAGCCAGAAGGGCGGAGCAGGATTAAATAGGCCAACAAGGTCATGTGACCAGCAAAGGAAAAAAAACCTAACAGCAAGGTTCTAACAGTACCCCCCCTTCTAAGAGGATCCTCCGGATCCCCTAGGACCAGGCTTATCAGGAAATCTCCTGTGAAACGCTCTGATAAGTCTGGACGCGGAAACATCATCTGACCTCACCCAAGAGTTATCCTCGGGTCCGAAACCTTTCCAGGCCACAAGATACTGCAAACTACCTCTATACCGTCTAGAGTCAAGGATGCGAGAAATTTCATATTCCCCGTCCTCCACCACCGGAGGAACAGAGGCAGAGGCGTCACCATCCGACACGACAGCTTTTTTTAACAGAGAGACATGAAAGACCGGATTAATTCTCCAGGAGGTAGGAACCTCCAACCTAACAGCAGATTGGTTGACAACCTGAAGCACCTTAAAGGGCCCTACAAACTTGGGACCCAATTTCTTAGAAGGAATCCTCAACCGCAGATTCCTAGAGGACAACCAAACCATGTCACCAACAGCGAACAAAACCTCCTGTCGTTTCCTATCAAAGTAGTCTTTAGATTTTCTGTTGGCCTCCTGAAGATTACCACGCACATCCGTCCAAACTCTTTCCAAATCACCGGAAAAATTCTCCTCCTCAGGCACGGCAGATCCCAACTTGGAGAACGACCCAAACGACGGATGTCTCCCAGAACAACAAAAAAAAGGCGAACAACCAGCAGAAGAAGATGTATGATTGTTCAGAGCAAATTCGGCAAGTGGCAGAAACTCAGACCACCCCTCTTTATTGTCTGCCACAAAACAACGCAAGAACTGCTCAACATCCTGGTTTTTCCTTTCTGTCTGGCCATTAGATTCAGGATGGTATCCGGACGAAAACGACAAATGAATTCCCAACCTGTCACAAAAGGCACGCCAAAAACGAGCCACGAACTGAGGACCCCTATCAGAAACAATGTCAGTAGGAACGCCATGAAGTCTGACAATTTCCTTGACAAAGGCCTTAGCGAGAGTTTTAGCGCAGGGCAGTTTGACGAAGGGAACCAAGTGACACATCTTGCTAAAACGGTCCACGACCACCCAGATGACAGTAAAACCCTCAGAGGGGGGAAGGTCAGTTATAAAGTCCATAGCCAAATGTGTCCAAGGAGCACTGGGGACCTCCAAAGGACAAAGCAACCCCGCAGCAGGAGTATGTGAGGACTTGGATCTAGCACATATAGTACATTGGCGCACCCACTTAATGACTTCCTTCTGCCATCCAGGCCACCAAAAACTGCGACCCACCAGTCTCTTGGTCTCAGAGATTCCGGGAAGACCTGCCAACCGAGATTCGTGACACTCAACAAACAAATCTCTCCTAAAGGTCCCAGGCACAAACAACCTCCCATGAGGAGTGTTAGATGGGGCATTCTCCTGAGCTTTAAGAATCTCATCTTCCAAAACGGAGTCTAAAGCAGCTATCACAACACCTTCTTGTAAAATGTTTTCCTCTTTCTCAGCACCGACTATGGGAGAAAAACTGCGAGACAAGGCATCCGCCTTAACATTCTTAGTACCAGGGATGTAAGTAACGGAGAAATTAAACCGCGAGAAAAACAGTGCCCACCTAGCCTGACGGGCATTCAGGCGCTTGGCAGCATCAAGATATATCAGATTTTTATGATCCGTAAGAACCTGAACGGGAAATTCCGCACCTTCCAAGAAGTGGCGCCAGTGTTCAAATGCGAGTTTAATAGCCAATAATTCCCGATTACCAATATCGTAATTCAATTCAGTCTCCGAAAATTTTTTGGAAAAAAAGGCACAGGGATGTAATCCATCCCCGTTATCCTGAGACAATACTGCGCCAACCCCCACAGAGGAAGCATCAACCTCAACCAAAAACGGCCTAGTAACATCAGGCTGCATAAGGATGGGAGCAGAGGTGAACCTCTCCTTGAGATACACAAAAGCTTCAATGGCCTCAGAAGACCACTGAACCGCATCAGCACCTTTCCTGGTGAGATCAGTCAGAGGTTTGACAATACTAGAAAAATTTTTTATGAATTTTCTATAGTAATTGGCGAAACCCAAAAACCTCTGTATCGATTTCAAACCAATAGGCCTAGGCCATTCCTGCACAGCCTGAACCTTAACCGGATCCATCTCAAAACATTTGCTGGAGATAATGTAGCCCAAAAAACTAATTCTCTGTACAGCGAACTCACATTTCTCCAGCTTAGCAAAAAGCGAATTGTCCATTAATAACTGTAATACCTCACGCACGCTCCGCCAATGAGACTCCAGATCTGGCGAATAAATCAAAATGTCATCCAAATACACAACCACATTTTTACCAATCAAAGGTCTAAGGATGTCATTAATCAGATTCTGAAAAAATGCAGGAGCATTAGTAAGACCAAAAGGCATAACCAGATTCTCAAAATGACCCACAGGAGTGTTAAAAGCAGTCTTCCATTCATCACCCTCCTTCATGCGCAACAGATTGTATGCCCCCTTAAGGTCAATTTTAGAGAACCACTTGGCCCCCAATAACTGGTTAAACAGATCAGGAATCAATGGCAGTGGGTAAGGATTGCGTACCGTAATTTTGTTAATCTCACGGAAATCCAGACAAGGACGTAAACCGCCGTCCTTTTTTTTAACAAAAAAAAATCCAACCGCCACAGGAGACTTAGAGGGCCTAATGTGACCGGCGGCCAAACTTGTCTGTATGTATTCCTCCAAAGCCTTCCTCTCAGGAATAGTAAGGTTAAATAAACAACTTTTAGGAAGAGTCGCTCCAGGGACAAATTCAATAGAACAATCATAGTCTCTATGGGGAGGCAAAACCTGTGATTCTTTCTCAGAAAAAACTCTCCAAAAATCCTGAATAGGAACAGGCAATTCTCCCCTATCCAAAGCTGCAATACGCCCGTTACAACACTTGTCATAACATTTATGGCTCCAGGATTTAATTTCACTGGTAGACCAATCCAGTACAGGATTGTGAAATTTTAACCAGGGCAAACCCAATATTACTGGAGAAGGCAAGTTATTCAACACTACCAAATCCAATTTCTCATGGTGAACACCATTAATAGTGAGAGGAAATTCACTGACCTTGAGAGTAATATTCTTCAAAGGGGAGCCATCCACAGAAACCACAGCAATGGGGGATGATAAAGGTTCAGGTTTTAAATTGAGTTTTTCCACGAATCCCCCATCAATTACATTCAGTGTAGACCCGCAATCAACAAACACCCGAAATTCCATTAATTTTTCCTGAGCAATCGTGGAAGCAGCTAAAAATATACCCTTGGAATTTAAACAGGCAATACGGGCGTGACTGACCATTTTTTTTTCTTTCTTTATACGAAGCTCACAGCCTTTAATCAAATGACCAGATTTTCCGCAATAGAAACACAAGCCTTCCGAAAAACGACGATCTTTTTCTTGAGAGCGAGGTGCCACCGATCCAATCTCCATCGGTTCACCACTGTTAGTACACACATTATCATAACCAGAAACTGACATAGCAGAGGATTTGCTCTCATTAACCCTAGCACGCAGTCTTCTATCCACCCGTATAGCTAATTGCATAGCCTGTTGCAAATCCTCAGGTGTAGGATAAGCAATTAGCAGGTCTTTAACCCTTTCACTGAGCCCAGCAAGAAATAGACTTTTCAGAGCAGAATCGTTCCACCCTGTTTGAGTGGACCAACGACGAAAATGTGTACAATATTTTTCCACATTACCTGATCCTTGTTTTAAACGTCTCAACTCAGTCTCAGCTGATGTCACACGGTCAGGATCATCATATAATAGTCCTAAAGCAGAAAAAAAACTATCCACTAATCTGAAGCATGTATCACTAGGTTGCAAAGAAAAGGCCCACTCCTGAGGCTCTTTGCGCAAAAGTGACATTATGAACCCTACGCGCTGGGATTCATCCCCAGAGGACTTGGGTCTCAAACGAAAATACAATAAGCAAGCATTTTTAAATGAAAAAAATTCTCGATGTTCACCAAAAAATAAATCCGGCAAACATACCTTAGGCTCCAAGAAATATGCTCCAGGACAGTTACTCACGTGCTGACGGAGCTCGGCCACTTCCAGAGAGAGTCCCTGCAGGTGTTTAGCCAAATCCTGAACCGACACCATGATGGAACAAAAAAAATCTTTCCTTAGAGAATTTGCAGGCTGGACTTACTGTTATGTTCTGCTACCAAAGCTAAGGAAAGAGAGGAGATCTGTCCCTACTATAAGACTCAGCTGAATCCCTACGATGTAACAGGGAACCTGATCCTGCGATCAGACCTGCTAAAGTCCTAATCTAGTCTGTACGGAGACCTATAGATGTGGGGAGGGAATCCCTACAAGTACTAAGGACTGGGAGGAATATGGGACACCTCCTAACAGAAATAGTAGCAGACAGAAGAACAAACAAAATAGATAGAACATAGAGGTCCGTAGACCAAGCAAACTAACAGAGTTAGATACAGAGCACAGGCTAGCTAGAAAGTAGATATACAATGAAGTCCAGCAAAGCCAGAAGGGCGGAGCAGGATTAAATAGGCCAACAAGGTCATGTGACCAGCAAAGGAAAAAAAACCTAACAGCAAGGTTCTAACAAGTAGCTTAATAAGACGGTATTAATGCACCTTAGAACAGTGGTGGAGGTTACAGTGGAATAAAAGACAATATCAATGCCCTTTGGAAGAGTGGTGGAGGTCGCAGTGGAATAAAAAGCCAATATGAATGCCCCTTGGAAGAGCTATTGAGTACACAGTGGTTTAACCAGAAGGTTTTAAGGCACCGTGGAATAGACGTGGAGGTCACAGTAGCTAAACAAGACGGTTTTAATGCTTCTTGGAAGAGAGATGGAGGTCGCAGTGGATTAAAAAGACAAAATCAATGCCCCTTGGAAAAGTGGTGGAGATTACAGTGGGTTAAAAAGACAATATCAATGCCTCTTGCAAGAGCTGCGGAGTTCAGAGTCGTTTAAATTGAATGTTTTAATGCCCCTTGGAAGAGACGTGGAGGTCACAGTGGAAAAAAAAGACAATATCAATTGTTCCTTTGAAGAGGGGTGAAGGTCGCAGTGGAATGAAAAAATCAATGTCTGTTGGAAGAGTGGTGGAGGTCGCAGTGGATTAAAAAGACAATATCAATGCCCCTTGGAAGAGTTGTGGAGGTCGCAGTGGAATTAAAAGACAATATCAATGCCCCGTGGAAGGGACGTGGAGGTCACAGTAGCTTAACAAGACGGTTTTAATGCCCCTTGGAAGAGCGGTGGAGGTCGCAGTGGATTTAAAAGACTATCACATCCCCTTGGAAGAGTGGTGGAGGTCGCAGTGGAAAAAAAAGACAATATCAATGCCCCTTGGAGGAGTGGTGGAGGTCGCAATGGAATAAAAAGACAATATCATTGCCCCGTGGAAGGGAAGTGGAGGTCACAGTAGCATAACAAGACGGTTTTATTGCCCATAGGAAGAGTGGTGGAGGTCGCAGTGGATAAAAAAGACAATATCAAAGCCCCTTGGAAGAGTGCTGGAGGTCGCAGTGGAAAACAGAGACAATATCAATGCCCCTTGGAAGAGTGTTGGAGGTTACAGACGTATAAAAAGACAATATCAATGCCTCTTGGAAAAGCTGTGGAGTACAGAGTGGTTTAACCAGAGGGTTTAATGCCCCTTGGAAGAGACGTGGAGGACACAGTAGCTTATCAAGACAGTTTTAATGCCCCTTGGAAGAGAGGTGGAGGTCGCAGTGGATTAAAAAGACAATATCAATGCCCCTTAGAAGAGTGGCGGAGGTCGCAGAGAATTAAAAGACAATATCAATTCCCCTTGGAAGAGATGTGGAGGTTGCAGTGGAATAAAAAGACAATATCAATGCCTCGTGGAAGAGACTTGAAGGTCACAGTAGCTTAACAAGATGGTTTTGATGCCCCTTGGAAGAGAGGTGGAGGTCGCAGTGGAATAAAAATACAATATCAATGCCCCTTGGAAGAGTGGTGGAGGTTACAGTGGAATAAAAATACAATATCAATGACCCTTGGAAGAGTGGTGGAGGTCGCAGTGGAATAAAAAGACAATATTAATGCCCCTTGGAAGAGTGGTGGAGGTCACAGTAAAATAAAAAGACAATATCAATGCCCCTTGGAAGAGTGGTATAGGTTACAGTGGAATTAAAAGACAATATCAATGCCCCTTGGAAGAGCTGTGGAGTTCACAGTGGTTTAACCAGTAGGTTTTAAGGCACCGTGGAATAGACGTGGAGGTCACAGTAGCTAAGCAAGACGGTTTTAATGCTTCTTGGAAGAGTGATGGAGGTCGCAGTGGATTAAAAAGACAAAATCAATGCCCCTTGGAAGAGTGGTGGAGGTTACAGAGGAATAAAAAGACAATATCGATGCCTCTTGCAAGAGCTGTGGATTTCAGAGTGGTTTAAATTGACGGTTTTAATGCCCATTGGAAGAGACGTGGAGGTCACAGTAGCTTAACAAGACGGTTTTAATGCCGCTTGGAAGAGTGGTGGAGGTTACAGTCGAAAAAAAAGACATATATCAATGCCTCTTGGAAGAGCTGTGGAGTTCAGAGTGGTTTAACCAGACGGTTTTAATTCCCCTTGGAAGAGACGTGGAGGTCACAGTAGCTTATCAAAACTGTTTTAATGCCCCTTGGAAGAGTGGTGGAGGTCGCAGTGGATTAAAAAGACAATATCAATGCCCCTTAGAAGATTGGTGGAGGTCTCAGTGGAATAAAAAGACAATATCAATTCCACTTGGAAGAGATGTGGAGGTCGCAGTGGAATAAAAAGACAAGATCAATGCCTCGTGGAAGAGACTTGTAGGTCACAGTAGCTTAAGAAGATGGTTTTAATGCCCCTTGGAAGAGAGGTTGAGGTCGCAGTGGAATATAAAAACATTATCAATGCCACTTGGAAGAGTGGTGGAGGTTGCAGTGGAAAAAAAGACAATATCAATGACCCTTGGAAGAGTGGTGGAGGTTACAGTGGGAAAAAAAGACAATATCAATGCCTCTTGCAAGAGCTGTGGAGTTCAGAGTGGTTTAAATTTATGGTTTTAATGCCCCTTGGAAGAGACGTGGAGGTCACAGTAGCTTAAGAAGACGATTTTAATGCCCCTTGGAAGAGTGGTGGAGGTCGCAGAGGATTAAAAAGACATTATCGATGCCCCTTGGAAGAGTGGTGGAGGTCGCAGTGGAATTAAAAGAAAATATCAATGCCCCTTAGAAGAGTGGTGGAGGTTACAGTGGAAAAAAAGACAATATTAATGTTCCTTGGAAGAGGGGTGAAGGCCGCAGTGTTATAAAAAGACAATATCAATGTCTGTTGAAAGAGTGGTGGAGGTCGCAGTGGATTAAAAAGACAATATCAATGCATCTTGGAAGAGTGGTAGGAGGTCGCAGTTGAATAAAAAGACAATATCAATGCCCCATGGAAGGGACGTGGAGGTCACAGTAGCTTAACAAGACAGTTTTAATGCCCCTTGGAAGAGTGGTGGACGTCGCAGTGGATTAAAAGGACTATCAAATCCCCTTGGAAGAGTGGTGGAGGTCACAGTGGAAAAAAAAGACAATAGCAATGCCCATTCGAAGAGTGGTGTAGGTTACATTTGAATAAAAAGACAATATCAATGCCTCTTGGAATAGCTGTGGAGTTCAGAGTGGTTTAACAATGCGGTTTTAATGCCCCTTGGAAGAGACGTGGAGGTCACAGAAGCTTATCAAGACAGTTTTAAAGCCCCTGGCAGGAGTGGTAGAGGTCGCAGTGGATTAAAAAGACAATATCAATGCCCCTTGGAAGAGTGGTGGAGGTTACAGTGGAATAAAAAGACAATATCAATGCCCTTTGGAAGAGTGGTGGAGGTTACAGTGTAATAAAAAGACAATATCAATGTCCCTTGGAAGAATGGTGGAGGTAACAGTGGAATAAAAAGACAATATCAATGCCCCTTGGAAGTGTGGTAGAGGTTCCAATTAAATAAAAAGACAATATCAATGCCCCTTGGAAGAGACGTGGAGGTCACAGTGGAATAAAAAGACAATATTAATGCCCCTTGGAAGAGTGGTGGAGGTCGCAGTAAAATAAAAAGACAATATCAATGCCCCTTAGAAGAGTGGTGGAGGTTAGAGTGGAATGAAAAGACAATATCAATGCCCCTTGGAAGAGCTGTGGAGTTCACAGTGGTTTAACCAGAAAGTTTTAATGCACCGTGGAATAGACGTGGAGGTCACAGAAGCTTAACAAGACGGTTTCAATGCTTCTTTGAAGAGTGATGTAGGTCGCAGTGGAATAAAAAGACAATAACAATGCCCTGTGGAAGAGACGTGGAGGTCACAATAGCTTAACAAGACGGTTTTAATTCACCTTAGAACAGTGGTGGAGGTTACAGTGGAATAAAAGACAATATCAATGCCCTTTGGAAGAGTGGCGAAGGTCGCAGTGGAATAAAAAGACAATATCAATGCCCCTTGGAAGAGTGGTGTAGGTCGCAGTGGAATAACCTCACTGGTACATACTCTGCATAACTTCTCTGCTTTCTGTGTCTGCTGTAGTCTAATGCTCTGCTTTGCTGATTCACCTCACTGGTACATGCTCTGCATAACTTCTCTGCTTTATCTGTCCCACTCCATTCAATACCCACATATGTCTGTCCCTTCCCCACTATAGATCTTATCTGATTTTTAACGGTGCTTAACTGCAGAGACTAGAGTCCTAGCTCTGTGTTTGATCACCCAGCCATCTCCTGGTGAGACGACCAACTGCTAATTTAGCCATATGCAGCTCCCACAATGCCCTTCACCTGATAGTTTAATGTGCCCTATATATTTAGAAGCTCTGTAAGGGGTGCACTTGTGCTGGGGTGTGCACGCGTCTTCTTGTGCAAAGTGGCTTCGGAGATAATTGGCAGTTATTTCAGAGGCAGTTAGTCAGGGCAGGAGTCAGGTAACCAACACTTTGACCACTTACTTTCTTTTAACTATGTTTCTGTTAGCTCTCACTTTTTCCTCTATAGTCCTCCACTTTCTAGTAACCCCTCAAATCCCTACACCTAGTAAGAAACTCTTCATCTCTCCCTCCATCCTTCCCATTCATCTCACCTCCACCTCCAAATTATTCCTAAACATTCAATCCTGGATCTCCAAACACAGACAGCCACCTCATGCTCTCTCTTGCTCACACCTGCTAACACTTTCTCTGCTCCTCCTCACTGCTGAAGATATCTCTCCAAATCCTGGTCCTCCTTGCCATATCCCCACAGTTACTTATTCCTCGTATCCATGACCTTCCAGAAACTGTCGCAACCCTTCTAACCTCATACCCATCCAACCAATCCCCACTCCCTTAGTTGCTCTAATAGGAGCTCTATGGAACGCTCGCTCTGTCTGCAACAAACTTTCCTTCATCCACGATCTTTTCATTACAAACAAACTTTCCTTCCTCGTCATCAATGAAACCTTGCTCACCCCCTCTGACACAGCCTCCCCAGCTGCACTTTCATATGGCGGATTCCACCTTTCCCACACCCCCCGCCCCAACGGCAAACATGGCGGAGGCGTAGGTTTTCTCCTATCAGAACACTGCGCTTTCACCCAAATCCCACTGCCACCCTCCGTTACACTCCCCTCTTTTGAGGTGCACTGTGTGCGCATCTATTCCCCCTCCAACCTCCAACTGGCCGTCGTTTACCGACCCCCAGGGCAAGCCACCACCTTCTTAGACCACTTCACCACCTGGCTGCATCACTTCCTCTCCACTGACATCCCCACTATCATAATGGGTGACTTCAACATCCCCATTAACACTTCCCACTCGTTTGTCTCTAAGTTCCTATCTATCACTTCCTCCTTTGGACTCACTCAATGGTCATCCACACCCACCCACAAAGATGGTCACACACTGGACCTCTTCTTCACCCACCTCTGTTCCCTTTCTAACCTCTCTAACTCACCTCTCCCTCTCTCTGATGACAGCCTACTTATATTCTCTTCTCTCTCCTCCCCGGGGCAACAATCCCCACTCCACCAACTTGCATACCCTCGCAGAAATCTCAAACACCTTGACTTAAACTCACTCTCTGAATCCCTCCTCCCTCTTACAGACATAAATTTCTTACACGATGCAGACGTTGCTGCTGCTTCAAATATCACCACAATAGCTGCAGCTCTAGACTCGATCGCCCCTCTCACACACACCACATCTCGCACATTCAACAGGCAATCCTGGCACACTAAACTTACTAAAGAACTGCGCCGGGCCTCCAGGGTTGCGGAGCGGAGATGGAAAAGGTCTCACTCCATCGAGCACTTCATCGCATTCAAGCAATCCCTCACTAATTTCAACTTTGCACTCACTACAGCAAAACAAACCTACTTCTCATCTCTCATATCCTCCCTATCTCACAACCCTAAACAGCTATTTAACATTTTCAACTCTCTCCTTCGTCGCCCTGCACCTCCTCCCTCTTCTCTCATCTCAGCCGACGACTTTGCCTCATTCTTCAAACAGAAGATTGACACCATCAGACAAAACTTTTGCCTATAGTCCACACAACCCCTCCTCATATCTATTCAACCCTCCTCCTCCAAACCCCATTTCTCCACCATTACAGAAGGTCAAGTCTCCTCTTTACTCTCCAAATCACACCTCACCACCTGCGAACTTGACCCATTCCCATCCCCCCTCATCACTAATCTTTCCACAGTGTTCATCCAAACCCTAACCCACCTCTTCAATCTGTCACTAACAACCGGTGTCTTCCCCTCATGTTTCAAACATGCCGCAATCACACCCATCCTCAAAAAGCCCTCCCTTGACCCTTCCTCTCTGACTAGCTACCGCCACATATCACTCCTACCCTTTGCCTCAAAACTACTAGAACAACATGTCCACCTTGAACTGTCCTCCCAACTCTACTCCTGCTCCCTCTTTGACCGCCTGCAATCTGGCTTCCGACCGCATCACTCGACTGAAACTGCCCTGACCAAAGTCACCAACGACCTACTGAATGCCAAATCCAAGCGACACTACTCCATGCTCCTCCTTCTGGACCTGTCATCTGCCTTTGACACAGTGGACCATTCCCTCTTACACCACCTCCTCATCTCGCCCCGTATCTGTCGGTGTCCCACAAGGTTCAGTTCTAGGACTTCTGCTCTTCTCCATCTAAACCTTTGGCCTGGGACAGCTCATAGAGTCTCACGGTTTTCAGTATCACCTCTATGCTGACGACACACAGATCTACCTCTCTGGACCCGATATCTCCTCCTTACTAACCAAAATCCCACAATGTCTGTCCGCCATGTCATCCTTCTTCTCTGACAGATTTCTAAAACTCAACATGGATAAAACAGAGT
The DNA here is from genome assembly GCF_046119375.1 of Phyllobates terribilis. Lineage (NCBI taxonomy): Eukaryota > Metazoa > Chordata > Amphibia > Anura > Dendrobatidae > Phyllobates > Phyllobates terribilis. Next base: position 3,582,614 of record NW_027362788.1, on the reverse strand, counting down.
TCATCATCTTTCCACCCTCTCATTCACATCCCCCATCTGACCTAGCCATCAACTTCAATGGCTGTTCACTCTCCCCAGTCACACAAGCTCGCTGCCTTGAAGTAACCCTGGACTCTGATCTCTCCTTCAAGCCACATATCCAAGCCCTTTCCACTTCCTGCCGACTCCAACTCAAAAACATCTCCCGGATCCGTGCATTCCTCAGCAAAGACTCTGCAAGAAAACTAGTGCATACCCTCATCATATCCCGCCTCGACTACTGCAACCTCCTGCTCCGTGGCCTCCCTTACAACACTCTAGCGCGTCTGAAATCTCTCCTAAGCTCTGCTGCTTGACTAATTCACCTGACACCCCGCTATTCCCCCTGCCTCTCCTCTCTGTCAATCTCTTCACTGGCTCCCCATTGCCCAGAGAATCCAGTTCAAAACTCTAACCATGGCATACAAAGCCATCCACAACCTGTCTCCCCCATACATCTGTGACCTAGTCTCCCGGTACTTTCCTGCACGCAACCTCCGATCCTCACAAGATCTCCTTCTCTACTCCCCTCTTATCTCCTCCTCCCACAATCGTATACAAGATTTCTCCCCTGCATCCCCCCTACTCTGGAACTCTCTACCCCAACACATCAGACTCTCGCCGACCGTGGAAACCTTCAAAAGAAACCTGAAGACCCACCTCTTCCGACAAGCATACAACCTGCAGTAACCACCGCTGCACGACCAGCTCTGCCCTCACCTAATGTATCCTCACCCATCCCGTATAGAACGTGAGCCCTCGCGGGCAGGGTCCTCGCTCCTCCTGTACCAGTCGCTGACTCGTTTTGTTAAGATTATGTAAATGCTTTTGTTATGTATATCCCTATCACATGTAAAGCGCCATGGAATAAATGGCGCTATAAAAATAAATAATAATAATAATAATAATAAGACAATATCAATGCCCCTTGGAAGAGTGCTGGAGATTACAATGGAATAAAAAGACAATATCAATGCCTCTTTCAAGAGCTGTTGAGTTCAAAGTGGTTTAAATTGATGGCTTTAATGCCCCTTGGAAGAGAAGTGGAGGTCACAGTAGCTTAATAAGGTGGCTTTAATGCCACATGGAAAAGTGGTGGAGGTCGCAGTGGATTAAAAAGACAATATCAATACCCCGAGGAAGAGTGGTGGAGGTCACAGTGGAATAAAAAGACAATATCAATGCCCCTTGGAAGAGTGGTGCAGGTTACAGTAGCTTAACAAGACGGTTTTAATGCCCCTTGGAAGAGTAGTGAAGGTCACAGTTGATTAAAAAAACAATATCAATGCCCCTTGGAAGAGTGGTGGAGGTTGCAGTGAAATAAAAAGGCAATATTAATGCCCCATAGAATTGACGTGGAGGTCAAAGTAGCTTAACAACACAGTTTTAATGGCCCTTGGAAGAGTGGTGGAGGCCGCAGTTGATTAAAAAGACAATATCAATGCCCCTTAGAAGAGAGGTGGAATTCGCAGTGGAATAAAAAGACAATGTCAATGCCACTTGGAAGAGTGGTGTAGGTTACAGTGGAATAAAAAGACAATATCAATGCCCCGTGGAATAGACATGTACGTGACAGTAGCTGAGCAAGACGGCTTTAATGCCCATTGGAAGAGTGGTGGAGGTTGCAGTGGATTAAAAAGACAATTTCAATGCCCATTGGAAGAGTGGTAGAGGTAGCAGTGGAATAAAAAGACTAAATAAATGCCCCTTGGAAGAGTGGTGGAGGTTAAAGTGGAATAAAAATACAATATCAATGCCCCATGGAAGAGTTGTGGAGGTCACTGTAGCTTAACAAGATGGTCTTAATGCCCCTTGGAAGAAACGTGGAGGTCACAGTGGATTAAAAAGACTATATCAATGCCCCTTGGAAAAGTGGTGGAGGACGCAGTGGATTAAAAGACAATATCAATGCCCCTTGGAAGAGTGGTGGAGGTCGCAGTGGAATAAAAAGACAATATCAATGCCCCGTGGAAGGGACGTGGAGGTCACAGTAGCTTTACAAGACGGTTTTAATGCCCCTTGGAAGGGAGTTGGAGGTCGCAGTTGATTAAAAAAACAATATCAATGCCCCTTGGAAGAGTGTTGGAGGTCGCAGTGGAATAAAAAGACAATATCAATGCCGCTTGGAAGAGTAGTGGATGTTACAGTCGAATAAAAAGACAATATCAATGCCTCTTGTAAGAGCTGTGGAGTTCACAGTGGTTTAACCAGAATGTTTTAAGACACCGTGGAATAGACGTGGAGGTCACAGTAGCTAAACAAGACGGTTTTAATGCTTCTTGGAAGAGTGGTGGAGGTTACAGTGGAATAAAAAGACAATATCAATGCCTCTTTCAAGAGCTGTGGAGTTCAGAGTGGTTTCAATTCATGGTTTTAATGCCCCTTAGAAGAGACGTGGAGGTCACAGTAGCTTAACAAGATGGTTTTAATGCCCCTTAGAAGGGTTTTGGAGGTTACAGTCGAATAAAAAGACAATATCAATGCCTCTTGGAAGAGCTGTGGAGTTCAGAGTGGTTTAACCAGACAGTTTTAATGCCCCATGGAAGAGACGTGGAAGTCACAGTAGCTTATCAAAACTGTTTTAATGCCCCTTGGAAGAGTGGGGGAGGTCGCAGTGGATTAAAAAGATAAGATCAATGCCCCTTAGTAGAGTGGTGGAGGTCACAGTGGAATAAAAAGACAATATCAATTCCACTTGGAAGAGATGTGGAGGTCGCAGTGGAATAAAAAGCCAATATCAATGCCTCGTGGAAGAGACATGGAGGTCACAGTAGCTTAACAAGATGGTTTTAATGCCCCTTGGAAGAGTGGTTGAGGTCGCAGTGGAATAAAAAGACAATATCAATGACCCCTTGGAAGAGCTGTGGAGTTCACAGTGGTTTAGCCAGAAGGATTTAAGGCACCGTGGAATAGACGTGGAGGTCACAGTAGCTAAACAAGACGGTTTTAATGCTTCTTGGAAGAGAGAAGGAGGTCGCAGTGGATTAAAAAGACAAAATCAATGTCCCTTGGAAGAGTAGTGGAGGTTACAGTGGAATAAAAAGACAATATCAATGCCTCTTGCAAGAGCTGTGGATTTCAGAGTGGTTTAAATTGACGGTTTTAATGCCCCTTGGAAGAGACGTGGAGGTCACAGTAGCTTAACAAGACGGTTTTAATGCCACTTGGAAGAGTGGTGGAGGTCGCAGTGGATTAAAAAGACATTATCGATGCCCCTTGGAAGAGTGGTGGAGGTTACAGTGGAAAAAAAAGACAATATCAATGTTCCTTGGAAGAGGGGAGAAGTTCGCAGTGGAATGAAAAGACAGTATCAATGTTCCTTGGAAGAGTGGTGGAGGTTCGCAGTGGATTAAAAAGACAATATCAATGCCCCGTGGAAGAGTGGTGGAGGTCGCAGTGGAATAAAAAGACAATATCAATACCCCGTGGAAGGGACGTGGAGGTCACAGTAGCTTAACAAGACGGTTTTAATGCCCCTTGGTATAGTGGTGGAGGTCGCAGTGGAATAATAAGACATTATCAATGCCCCTTGGAAGAGTGGTGGAGGTCGCAGTGGAATAAAAAGACAATATCAATGCCCCTTGGATGAGTGGTGGAGGTTACAGTCGAATAAAAAGACAATAATAATGCCCCTTGGAAGAGCTATGGAGTTCAGAGTGGTATAACCAGACATTTTTAAAGCTCCTTGGAAGAGACGTGGAGGTCACAGTAACTTAACAAGATGGTTTTAATGCCCCTTGGAAGGGTGGTGGAGGTCGCTTTGGAATAAAAAAACAATATCAATGCCCCTTGGAAGATTAGTGGAGGTTCCAGTGGAATAAAAAGACAATATCAATGCCCCGTGGAAGAGATGTGGAGGTCACTGTAACTTAACAATATGGTTTTAATTCCCCTTGGAAGAGTGGTGGAGGTCGCAGTGGAATAAGAAGACAATGTCAATGCCCCTTGGAAGAGTGGTGGAGGTTAGAGAGGAATAAAAAGACAATACAAATTCCACTTGGAAGAGCTGTAGAGTTTAGAGTGGCATAGCCAGATGATTTTAATGCCCCTTGGAAGAGAAGTCGACGTCACAGTAGCATAACAAGACGGATTTAATGCCCCTTGGAAGAGTGGTGGAGGTTGCAGTGGATTAAAAAGACAATATCAATGCACCTTGGAAGAGTGGTGGAGGTCGCAGTGGAATAAAAAGACACAATCAATGCCCCTTTGAAGAGTGGTGGAGGTTACAGTGGAAAAAAAAGACAATATCAATGCCCCATGGAAGAGTTGTGGAGGTCACTGTTGCTTAACAAGATGGTCTTAATGCCCCTTGGAAGAGTGGTGGAGGTCGCAGTGGAATAAATAGACAATGTCAATGCCCCTTGGAAGAGTGGTGGAGGTTAGACTGGAATAAAAAGACAATACCAGTGCTCCTTGGAAGAGCTGTGGAGTTCAGAGTGGATTAAAAAGACAATATCAATGCCCCGTGGAATAGACATGGACGTGACAGTAGCTTAACAAGACTGCTTTAATGCCCCTTGGATTAGTGGCGGAGGTTGCAGTGGATTAAAAAGACAATATCAATGCCCATTGGAAGAGTGGTAGAGGTCGCAGTGGAATAAAAAGACAAAATCAATGCCCCTTGGAAGACTGCTGGAGGTAACAGTGGATTAAAAAGCCAATATCAATGCCCCTTGGAAGAGCAGTGGAGTTCAGAGTAGTTAATCCAGACGGTTTTAATGTCCATTGGAAGTGACATGGAGGTCACAGTTGCTTAAAAAGACATTTTTAATGCTCCTTGGAAAAGTGGTGGAGGTCGCAGTGGATTAAAAAGACAATATCAATGCCCCTTGGAAGAGTGGTGGAGGTGGCAGTGGAATAAAAAGACAATATCAATGCCCCTTGGAAGAGTGGTGGAGTTTACAGTGGAATACAAAGACAATATAAATGCCCCGTGAAAGAGATGTGGATGTCACATCCACATCTCTTTCACGGCGCATTGATATTGTCTTAACAAGACGGTTGGAATAAAAAGACAATATCAATGCCCTGTGTAAGAAACTTGGAGGTCACATTAGCTTAACAAGACGGTTTTAATGCCCCTTGGAAGAGTCGTGGATGTCGCAGAGGAATAAAAAGACAATATCAATGCACTTGGAAGAGTGCATAAGGTTACAATGGAATAAAAAGACATTGTCAATGACCCTTGGAGGAGGTGTGGAGCTCAGAGCAGTTTAACCAGACAGTTTTAATACCCCTTGGAAGAGACTTGGAGGTCACAGTAGCTTAACAAGACGGTTTTAATGCCCCTTGGAAGAGTGGTGGAGGTCACAGTGGAATAAAAATACAATATCAATGCCCCTTGAAAGAGTGGTGGAAGTTACAGTGAAATAAAAAGACAATATCAATGCCCCTTGGAAGAGCTGTGGAGTACTGAGTGGTTTAACCAAACGGTTTTAGTGCCCCTTGGAAGAGACCTGGAGGTCACAGTAGCTTAACAAGACAGTTTTAATGCCCCTTGGAAGAGTGGTGGAGGTCGCAGTGGATTAAAAAGACAATATCAATGCCTCTTGCAAGAACTGTGGAGTCCAGAGTGGTTTAAATTGATGGTTTTAATGCGCCTTGTAAGAGACGTGGAGGTCACAGTAGCTTAACAAGACGCTTTTAATGACCCCTTGGAAGAGTGGTGGTGGTCGCAGTGGATTAAAAAGACATTATTGATGCCCCTTGGAAGAGTGGTGGAGGTCGCAGTGGTATACAAAGAAAATATCAATGCCCCTTAGAAGAGTGGTGGAGGTTACAGTGGAAAAAGAAGACAATATCAATGTTCCTTGAAAGCGGGGTGAAGGTCGCAGTGGAATAAAAAGACAATATCAATGTCCCTTGGAAGAGTGGTGTAGGTCGCAGTGGATTAAAAAGACAATATCAATGCCCCTTGGAAGAGTGGTGGAGTTCTCAGTGAAATAAAAAGACAATATCAATGCCCTGTGGAAGGGACGTGGAGGTCACAGTAGCTTAACAAGATGGTTTTAATGCCCCTTGGAAGAGTGGTGTAGGTCACAGTGGATTAAAAAGACTATCAAATCCCCTTGGAAGAGTGGTGGAGGTCGCAGTGGAAAAAAACGACAATATCAATGTCCCTTGGAAGAGTGGTGGAGGTTACAGTTGAATAAAAAGACAATATCATTGCCTCTTGGTAGAGCTGTGGAGTTCAGAGTGGTTTAACCATGCGGTTTTAATGCCTCTTGGAAGAGACGTGGAGGTCACAGAAGCTTATCAAGACGGTTTTAATGCCCCTTGGAAGAGTGGTGGAGTTCGCAGTGGAATAAAAAGACAATATCAATGCCTCTTGGAAGAATGGTGGAGGTTACAGTGGAATAACAAGACAATAACAATGCCCTGTGGAAGAGACTTGTAGGTCGCAGTGGAATATAAAGACAATATCAATGCCCCTTGGAAGAGAGGTGGAGGTCGCAGTGGAATAAAAAGACAATATCAATGCCCCTTGGAAGAGTGGTGGAGGTTACAGTGGAATAAAAAGACAATACAATGACCCATGGAAGAGTGGTGGAGGTCGCCATGGAATAAAAATACAATATTAGTGCCCCTTGGAGGAGTTCACCGTGGTTTAACCAGAAGGTTTTAAGGCACCGTGGAATAGACGTGGAGGTCACAGTAGCTAAACAAGACGGTTTTAATGCTTCTTGGAAGAGAGATGGAGGTCGCAGTGGATTAAAAAGCCATTATCGATGCCCCTTGTAATAGTGGTGGAGGTCGCAGTGGAATAAAAAAAAAATATCAATGCCCCTTGGAAGAGCTGTGGAGTTCAGAGTGGTATAACCAGACGGTTTTAACGCTCCTTGGAAGAGACATGGAGGTCACAGTAACTTAACAAGACGGTTTTAATGCCCCTTGGAAGAGTGGTGGAGGTCGCAGTGGAATAAAAAAACAAGATCAATGGCCCTTGGAAGACTGGTGGAAGTTATAGTGGAATAAAAAGACAATATCAATACACCATGGAAGAGTTGTGGAGGTCACTGTAGCTTAACAAGATGTTCTTAATGCCCCTTGGAAGAGTGGTGGAGGTCGCAGTGGAATAAATAGACAATGTCAATGCCCCTTGGAAGAGTGGTGGAGGTTAGAGTGGAATAAAAAGAAAATACAAGTGCTCCTTGGAAGAGCTGTGGAGTTCAGAGTGGTTTAAATTGACGGTTTTAATTCCCCTTGGAAGAGACGTGGAGGTCACAGTGATTAAAAAGACAATATCAAAGCCCCTTGGAAGAGTGGTGGAGGTCGCAGTGGATTAAAAAGACAATATAAATGCCCCTTTGAAGAGTGGTGGAGGTTACAGTGGAATAAAAAGACAATATCAATGCCCCGTGGAAGGGACGTGGAGGTCACAGTAGCTAAACAAGACGGTTTTAATGCTTCTTGGAAGAGAGATGGAGGTCGCAGTGGATTAAAAAGACATTATCGATGCCCCGTGAAAGAGTGGTGGAGGTCGCAGTGGAATAAAAAGAAAATATCAATGCCCCTTGGAAGAGCTGTGGTGTTCAGAGTGGTATAACCAGACGGTTTTAACGCTCCTTGTAAGAGACATGGAGGTCACAGTAACTTAACAAGACGGTTTTAATGCCCCTTGGAAGAGTGGTGGAGTTCGCAGTGGAATAAAAAGACAATATCAATGCCTCTTGGAAGAGTGGTGGAGGTTACAGTGGAATAAAAAGACAATAACAATGCGCTGTGGAAGAGACTTGTAGGTCGCAGTGGAATATAAAGACAATATCAATGCCCCTTTGAAGAGTGGTGGAGGTTACAGTGGAATAAAAAGACAATATCAATGCCCAGTGGAAGGGACGTGGAGATCACAGTAGCTTCACAAGACGGTTTTAATGCCCCTTGGAATAGAGGTGGAGGTCGCAGTTGATTAAAAAGACAATATCAATGGCCTTTGGAAGAGTGGTGGAGGTCGCAGTGGAATAAAAAGACAATATCAATGCCGCTTGGAAAAGTGGTGGATGTTACAGTCGAATAAAAAGACAATATCAATGCCTCTTGTAAGAGCTGTGGAGTTCAGAGTGTTTAACCAGATGGTTTCAATTCCCCTTGGAAGAGACGAGGAGGTCACAGTAGCTTAACAAGACTGTTTTAATGCCCCTTGGAAGAGTGGTGGAGATCGTTGTGGATTGCAAAGACAATATCAATGCCCCTTAGAAGAGTGGTGGAGGTCACAGTGGAATAAAAATACTATATCAATGCCCCTTGAAAGATTGGTGGAGGTTACAGTGGAATAAAAAGACAATATCAATGCCCCTTGGAAGAGTCGTGGAGGTTACAGTGGAATAAAAGACATTATCAATGCCCTGTGAAACAAAGTTGGAGGTCACAATAGCTTAACAAGACGGTTTTAATGACCCTTGGAAGAGTCGTGGACGTCGCAGAGGAATAAAAAGACAATATCAATGCACTTGGACGAGTGCAGAAGGTTACAATGGAATAAAAAGACATTGTCAATTCCCCTTGGAAGAGCTGTGTAGCTCAGAGCGGTTTAACCAGACGGTTTTAATGCCCCTTGGAAGAGACTTGGAGGTCACAGTAGCTTAACAAGACGGTTTTAATGCCCCTTGGAAGAGTGGTGGAGGTCGCAATGGAATAAAAAGACAATATCAATGCCCCATGGAAGGGACGTGGAGGTCACAGTAGCATAACAAGACGGTTTTAATGCCCATTGGAAGAGTGGTGGAGGTCGCAGTGGATAAAAAAGACAATATCAAAGCCCCTTGGAAGAGTGGTGGAGGTCGCAGTGGAAAACAGAGACAATATGAATTCCCCTTGGAAGAGTGGTGGAGGTTACAGTCGAATAAAAAGACAATATCAATGCCTCTTGTAAGAGCTGTGGAGTACAGAGTCGTTTAACCAGACGGTTTAATGCCCCTTGGAAGAGACATGGAGGTCACAGTAGCTTATCAAGACTATTTTAATGCCCCTTGGAAGAGTGGTGGAGGTCGCAGTGGAATAAAAAGACAATATCAATGCCCCTTAGAAGAGTGGTGGAGGTCGCAGTGGAATAAAAAGACAATATCAATTCCCCTTGGAAGAGATGTGGAGGTCGCAGTGGAATAAAAAGACAAAATCAATGCCTCGTGTAAGAGACTTGGAGGTCACAGTAGCTTAACAAGATGGTTTTATTGCCCCTTGGAAGAGAGGTGGAGGTCGCAGAGGAATAAAAAGACAATATCAATGCTCCTTGGAAGAGAGGTGGAGGTTGCAATGGAATAAAAAGACAATATTAATGACACTAGGAAGAATGGTGGAGGTCGCAGTGGAATAAAAAGACAATATTAATGCCCCTTGGAAGAGTGGTTGAGGTCGCAGTAAAATTAAAAGACAATATCAATGCCCCTTGGAAGAGTGGTGGAGGTTACAGTGGAATAAAAAGACAATATCAATACCCCTTGGAAGAGCTGTGGAGTTCACAGTGGTTTAACCAGAAGGTTTTAAGGCACCGTGGAATAGACGTGGAGGTCACAGTATCTAAACAAGACGGTTTTAATGCTTCTTGGAAGAGCGATGGAGGTCGCAGTGGATTAAAAAGACAAAATCAATGCCCCTTGGAAGAGTGGTGGAGGTTACAGTGGAATAAAAAGACAATATCATTGCCTCTTGCAAGAGGTGTGGAGTTCAAGGTGGTTTAAATTGACGGCTTTAATGCCCCTTGGAAGAGACGTGGAGGTCACAGTAGCTTAACAAGACGGTTTTAATGCCCCTTGGAAGAGTGGTGGAGGATACAGTCGAATAAAAAGTCAATATCAATGCCTCTTGGAAGAGCTCTGGAGTTCAGAGTGGTTTAACCAGACAGTTTTAATGCCCTTTGGAAGAGATATGGAGGTCACAGTAGCTTATCAAAACTGTTTTAATGACCCTGGGAAGAGTGGTGGAGGTCGCAGTGGATTAAAAAGACAATATCAATGCCCCTTAGAAGAGTGGTGGAGGTCGCAGTGGAACAAAAAGACCATATCAATTCCACCTGGAAAAGATGTGGAGGTCGCAGGGATAAAAAAAGAAAATATCATTGCATCGTGGAAAAGACTTGGAGGTCACAGTAGCTTAACAAGATGGTTTTAATGCCCCTTGGAAGAGAGGTGGAGGTCGCAGTGGAATAAAAAGACAATATTAATGCCCCTTGGATGAGTGGTGTAGGTCGCAGCAAAATAAAAAGACAATATCAATGCCCCTTGGAAGAGTGTTGGAGGTTACAGTGGAATAAAAAGACAATATCAATGCCCCTTGAAAGAGCTGTGGAGTTCACAGTGGTTTAAACAGAAGGTTTTAAGGCACCGTGGAATAGACGTGGAGGTCACAGTAGCTAAACAAGACTGTTTTAATGCTTCTTGGAAGAGAATTAGGTCGCAGTGGATTAAAAATACAAAATGAATGCCCCTTGGAAGAGTGGTGGAGGTTACAGTGGAATAAAAAGACAATATCAATGCCTCTTGCAAGAGCTGTGGAGTTCAGAGTGGTTTAAATTGACGGTTTTAATTCCCCTTGGAAGAGATGTGGAGGTCACAGTAGCTTAACAAGACCGTTTAATGCCCCTTGGAGGAGTGGTGTAGGTCGCAGTGGATTAAAAAGACATTATCGATGCCCCTTGGAAGAGTGGTGGAGGTCGCAGTGGAATAAAAAGAAAATATCAATGCCCCTTAGAAAAGTGGTGGAGTTTACAGTGGAAAAAAAGACAATATTAATGTTCCTTGGAAGAGGGGTAAAGGTCGCAGTGGAATAAATAGACAATATCAATGCCTCTTGCAAGAGCTGTGGAGTTCAGAGTGGTTTAAATTGATGGTTTTAATGCCCCTTGGAAGAGATGTGGAGGTCACAGTAGCTTAACAAGACGGTTTAATGCCCCTTGGAAGAGTGGTGGAAGTCACAGTGGATTAAAAAGACAATATCAATGCCCCTTGGTAGAGTGGTGGAGGGCGCAGTGGAATAAAAAGACAATTTCAATGCCCCGTGGAAGGGACATGGAGGTCACAGTAACTTAACAAGATGGTTTTAATGCCCCTTGGAAGAGTGGTGGAGGTCGCAGTGGATTAAAAATACTATAAAATCCCCTTGAAAGAGTGGTGGAGGTCGCAGTTGAATAAAAAGACAATAACAAAGCCTCTTGGAAGAGCTGTGGAGTTCAGAGTGGTTTATCCATGCGGTATTAATGCCCCTTGGAAGAGTGGTGGAGGTCGCAGTGAAATAAAAAGAAAATATCAATGCCCCTTGGAAGAGTGGTGGAGGTTACAGTGGAATAAAAAGACAATATCAATGTCCGTTGGAAGAATGGTGGAGGTTACAGTGGAATAAAAAGACAATCTCAATGCCCCTTGGGAGAGTGGTGGAGGTTCCAATTAAATAAAAAGACAATATCAATGCCCCTTGGAAGAGAGGTGGAGGTCACTGTGGAATAAAAAGACAATATCAATGCCCGTGGAAGGGACATGGAGGTCACAGTAGCTTAACAAGACGGTTTTAATGCCCCTTGGAAGAGTGGTGGAGGTCGCAGTGGATTAAAAAGACTATCAAATCCCCTCGGAAGAGTGGTGGAGGTCGCAGTGGAATAAAAAGACAATATCAATGCCCCTTGGAAGAGTGGTGGAGGTCAGAGTGGAATAAAAAGATAATATCAATGCCCCTTGGAAGAGCTGTGGAGTTCACAGTGGTTTAACCAGAAAGTTTTAGTGCACCGTGGAATAGACGTGGAGGTCACAGTAGCTTAAAAAGACTGTTTCAATGCTTCTTGGAAGAGTGATGGAGGTCGCAGTGTATTAAAAAGACAATATCAATGCCCCTTGGAAGAGTGGTGGAGGTTACAGTGGAATAAAAAGACAATATCAATGCCCTGTGTAAGAAACTTGGAGGTCACAGGAGCTTAACAAGACAGTTTTAATGCCCATTGGAAGAGTCGTGGACGTCGCAGAGGAATAAAAAGACAATATCAATGCACTTGGAAGAGTGCAGAAGGTTACAATGGAATAAAAAGACATTGTCAATGCCCCTTGGAAGAGCTGTGTAGCTCAGAGCGATTTAACCAGACGGATTTAATGCCCCTTGGCAGAGACATGGAGGTCACAGTAGCTTAACAAGACGGTTTTAATGCCACTTGGAAGAGTGGTGGAGGTCACGGTGGAATAAAACACAATATCAATGCCCCTTGAAAGAGTGGTGGAAGTTACAGTGAAATAAAAAGACAATATCAATGCCCCTTGGAAGAGTGGTGGAGGTTACAGTGGAATAAAAAGACAATGTCAATGCCTCTTGGAAGAGTGGTGGAGGTTACAGTGGAATAAAAAGACAATATCAATGCCACTTGGAAGAGCTTTGGAGTACAGAGTGGTTTAACCAAATGGTTTTAATGCCACTTGGAAGAGACGTGGATGTCACAGTAGCTTAACAAGATGGTTTTAATGCCCCTTGGAAGAGTGGTGGAGGTCGCAGAGGATTAAAAAGACAATATCAATGAACCTTGGAAGAGTGGTGGAGGTCGCAGTGGAATAAAAAGACAATATCAGTGCCCCTTGGAAGAGTGGTGGAGGTTACAATGGAATAAAAAGACAATATCAATGCCTCTTGGAAGAGTGGTGGAGGTTTCAGTGGAATAAAAAGACAATTTCAATGCCCAGTGGAAGACACGTGGACATCACAGTAGCTTAACAAGACCGTTTTAATGCCCCTTAGAACAGTGGTGGAGGTTACAGTGGAATAAAATACAATATCAATGCCCTTTGGAAGAGTGGCGGAGGTCGCAGTGGATTAAAAAGACAATATCAATGCCCCTTAGAAGAGAGATTGAAGTAGCAGCGGAATGAAAAGACAATATCAATGCCCCTTGGATGAGTGGTGGGGGTTACAGTGGAATAAAAAGACAATATCAATGCCCCGTCGAATAGACATGGACGTGACAGTAGCATAACAAGACGGTTTTAATGCCCCTTGGAAGAGAGGTGGAGGTCGCAGTGGATTAAAAAGACAATATTAATGGCACTTGGAAGAGTGGTGTAGGTCGCAGTGGAATAAAAAGCCAATATCAATGCCCCTTGGAAGAGTGGTGGAGGTTACAGTCGAATAAAAAGACAATATCAATGCTCCTTGGAAGAACTGTGGAGTACAGAATGGTTTAACAAGACGGTTTTATTGCCCCTTGTAAGAGACGTAGAGGTCACAGTAGCTTAACAAGACGGTTTTAATGCCCCTTAGAAGAGTGGTGATGGTCACATTGGAATAAAAAGACAATATCAATGCCCCTTGGAAGAGTGGTGGAGGTTACAGTGGAATAAAAAGACAATATCAATGCCCCGTGAAAGAGACGTGGAGGTCACAGTAGCTTAACAAGACGGTTTTAATTCCCCTTGGAAGAGAGGTGTAAGTTGCATTGGAATAAAAAGACAATATCAATGGCCCTTGGAAGAGTGGTGGAGGACGCAGTGGTTTAAAAAGACATTATCACTGCCCCTTAGAATAGTGGTGATGGTCACATTGGAATAAAAAGACAATATCAATGCCCCTTGGAAGAGAGGTGGAAGTTGCATTGGAATAAAAAGACAATATCAATGCCCCTTGGAAGAGTGGTGGAGGTTACATTGGACTAAAAAGACAATATCAATGCCCCTTGCAAGAGCTGTGGAGTTCAGAGTGGTTTAAATTGACGGTTTTAATGCCCCGTGGAATTGAGGTGGAGGTCAAAGTAGCTTAACAATACGGTTTTAATGCCCCTTGGACAAGTGGTGGATGTTACAGTGGAATTAAAAGACAATCCCAATGCACCGTGGAAGAGACCTGGAGGTCACAGTAGCTTAACAAGATGGTTTTAATGCCCCTTGGAGGACTGGTGAAGGTCGCAGTGGAATAGAAAGACAATATCAATGCCCCTTGGAAGAGTGGTGGAGGTTACAGTGGAATAAAAAGACAATATCAATGCCCCGTGAAAGAGACGTGGAGGTCACAGTAGCTTAACAAGATGGTTTTAATTCCCCTTGGAAGAGAGGTGTAAGTTGCATTGGAATAAAAAGACAATATCAATGCCCCTTGGAAGAGTGGTGGAGGACGCAGTGGTTTAAAAAGACATTATCACTGCCCCTTAGAAGAGTGGTGATGGTCACATTGGAATAAAAAGACAATATCAATGCCCCTTGGAAGAGAGGTGGAAGTTGCATTGGAATAAAAAGACAATATCAATGCCCCTTGGAAGAGTGGTGGAGGTTACATTGGACTAAAAAGACAATATCAATGCCCCTTGCAAGAGCTGTGGAGTTCAGAGTGGTTTAAATTGACGGTTTTAATGCCCCGTGGAATTGAGGTGGAGGTCAAAGTAGCTTAACAATACGGTTTTAATGCCCCTTGGACAAGTGGTGGATGTTACAGTGGAATTAAAAGACAATCCCAATGCACCGTGGAAGAGACGTGGAGGTCACAGTAGCTTAACAAGATGGTTTTAATGCCCCTTGGAGGACTGGTGAAGGTCGCAGTGGAATAGAAAGACAATATCAATGCCTCTTCGAAGAGTGGTGGAGGTTACAGTGGAACAAAAAGACAATAATAATGCCCGTTAGAAGAGTTGTGGAGTTCAGAGTGGAATAACCAGATGGTTTTAACTCCCTTTGGAAGAGACTTGGTGGTCACAGTAACTTATCAAGACGGTTTTATTGACCCCTGGTAGAGTGGTGGAGGTCGGAGTGGAATAAAAAGACAATATTAATGCCCCTAGGAAGAGTGTTGGAGGTCGCAGTGGAATAAAAAGACAATATCAATGCCCCTTGGAAGATTGGTGGAGGTTAGAGATGAATAAAAAGACAATATCAATGCCCCTTTGAAGACACGTGGAGGTCACAGTAGCTTAACAAGACGGTTTTAATGCCCCATGGAGAGGGGTGGAGATCGCAGTGGACTAAAAATACAATATCAATGCCCCTTAGAAGAGTGGTGGAGGTCGCAGTGGAATAAAAAGACAATGTCAATGCCCCTGGGAAGAGTGGTGGAGGTTAGAGTGGAATAAAAAGACAATACAAATGCCCCTTGGAAGAGCTGCGGAGTTCAGAGTGGTTTAACCAGATGGTTTTAATTCCCCTTGGAAGAGACTTCGACGTCACAGTAGCTTAACAAGACAGTTTTAATGCCCCATGGAAGAGTGGTGGAGGTCGCAGTGGATTAAAAAGACAATATCAATGCCCATTGGAAGAGTGGTGGGGGTTACAGTAGAATAAAAAGACAATATCAATGCCCCTCGGAAGAGCTGTGGAGTTCAGAGTGGTTTAACCAGACTGTTTTAATGCCCCTTGGAAGAGACGTGGAGGTCACAGTAGCTTAACAAGACTGTTTTAATGCCCCTTGGAAGAGTGGAGAAGGTCGCAGATGATTAAAAAGACAATATCAATGCCCCTTAGTAGAGAGGTTGAAGTCGCAGTGGATTAAAAAGACAATATCAATGCCCCTTGGAAGAGTGGTGGAGGTTACAGTGGAATTAAAAGACAATATCAATGCCCCGTGGAATAGACATGGACGTGAAAGTAGCTTAACAAGACGGTTTTAATGCCCCTTGGAAGAGAGGTGGAGGTCGCAGTTTATTAAAAAGACAATATCAATGCCACTTGGAAGAGTGGTGTAGGTCGCAGTGGAATAAAAAGTCAATATCAATGCCCCTTGGAAAGTGGTGGAGGTTACAGTCGAATAAAAAGACAATATCAATGCTCCTTGGAAGAACTGTGGAGTACAGAATGGTTTAACCAGACGATTTTATTGCCCATTGTAAGAGACGTAGAGGTCACAGTAGTTTATCAAGACTGATTTAATGCCCCTTGGAAGAGTGGTGAAGATCGCAGTGGTTTAAAAAGACAATATCACTGCCCCTTAGAAGAGTGGTGATGGTCACATTGGATTAAAAAGACAATATCAATGGCCCTTGGAATAGACATGGAGGTTGCAGCAGCTTAACAAGACAGTTTTAATGTCCGTTGGGAGAGAGGTGGAAGTCGCAGTGCAATGAAAAGACAATATCAATGCCCCTTGGAAGAGAGCTGGAGATTACAATGGAATAAAAAAACAATATCAATGCCTCTTGCAAGAGCGGTGTAGTTCAGAGTGGTTTAAATTGACGGCTTTAATGCCCCTTGGAAGAGCAGTGGAGGTCACAGTAGCTTAGTAAGATGGTTTTAATGCCACATGGAAAAGTGGTGGAGGTCGCAGTGGATTAAAAAGACAATATCAATGCCCCGAGGAAGAATGGTGGAGGTCGCACTGGAATAAAAAGACAATATCAATGCCCCTTAGAAGAGTGGTGGAGGTTACAGTGGAAAAAAAAGACAATATCAATGCCCCGTGGAAGAGACATGGAGGTCACAGTAGCTTAACAAGACGGTTTTAATGCCCCTTGGAAGAGAGGTGGAGGTCGCAGTTGTTAAAAAAGACAATATCAATGCCACTTGGAAGAGTGGTGTAGGTCACAGTGGAATAAAAAGTCAATATCAATTCCCCTTGGAAGAGTGGTGGAGGTTACAGTTGATTAAAAAGACAATATCAATGCCCATTGGAATTGACGTGGAGGTCAAAGTAGCTTAACAACACGGTTTTAATGGCCCTTGGAAGAGTGGTGGAGGTCGCAGTTGATTAAAAAGACAATATAAATGCCCCTTAGAACAGTGGTGGAGGTCGCAGTGGAATAAAAAGACAATATCAATGCCCCTTGGAAGAGTAGTGGAGGTCGCAGTGGAATAAAAAAACAATATCAATGCCCCTTGGAAGAGTCGTGGAGATAACAGTGGATTAAAAAGACAATATCAATGCCCCTTGTAAGAGCACTGGAGTTTAGAGTAGTTAAACCAGATGGTTTTAATGCCCAATGGAAGTGACGTGGAGGTCACAGTAGCTTAAAAAGACGTTTTTAATGCCCCTTGGAAAATGGTGGAGGTCGCAGTGTATTAAAAAGACAATATCAATGCCCCTTGGAAGAGTGGTGGAAGTGACAGTGGAATAAAAAGACAATATCAATGCCCCTTGGAAGAGTGGTGGAGTTTACAGTGGAATAAAAAGACAATATCAATGCCCCGTGAAAGAGACGTGGATGTCACAGTAGCTTAACAAGACACTTTTTATGTCCCTTGGAAGAGAGGTGAAAGTCGCAGTGGAATAAAAAGACAATATCAATGCCCCTTGGAAGAGTGCTGGAGGTTACAGTGGAATAAAAAACAATATCAAAGCCCCTTGCAAGAGCTGTGGAGTTGAGAGTGGTTTAAATGGATGGTTTTAATGCCCCTTAGAAGAGTGGTGGAGGTCGAAGTGGATTAAAAAGACAATGTCAATGCTCCATGAAGGAGTGGTTGAAGTATCAGTGGAATAAAAAGACAATATCAATGCCACTTGGAAGAGTGTTGGAGGCTCCAGTGGAATAAAAAGACAATATCAATGCACTGTGGAAGAGACATGGAGGTCACAGTAGCTTAACAAGACGGTTTTAATGCCCCTTGGAAGAGTGGTGGAGGTCGCAGTGGAATAAAAAGCAATATCAATGCCCCTTGCAAGAGTGTTGGAGGATACAGTGGAATAAAAAGAAATTATCAATGCCCCTTGGAAGATCTGTGGAGTTCAGATTGGTTTAACCATACGGTTGTAATGCCCTTTGGAAGAGTGGTGGAGGTTGCAGTGGATTAAAAAGACAATATCAATGCTCTTTGAAAGAGTGGTCGAGGTCGCAGTGGAATAAAAATACAATATCAATGCCCCTTGGTAGAGAGTTGGAGGTTACAGTGGAATATAAAGACAATATCAATGCCCCGTGGAAGAAATGTGGAGGTGACTGTAGCTTAACAAGACAGTTTTACTGCCCCTTGGAAGAATGGTGGAGGTCGCAGTGGAATAAAAAGACAATGTCAATGCCCCTTGGAAGAGTGGTGGAGGTCAGAGTGGAATAAAAAGACAATACCAATGCCCCTTGGAAGAGCTGTGGAGTTCAGAGTGGTTTAACCAGACGGTTTTAATGCCCATTGGAAGTGACGTGGAGGTCAAAGTAGTTAAAAAAGATGTTTTTAATGCCCCTTGGAAAAGTGGTGGAGGTCGCAGTGGATTAAAAAGACAATATCAATGCCCCTTAGAAGAGAGGTGGAAGTCGCAGTGGAATAAAAAGACAATATCAATACCCCTTGGAAGAGAGGTGGAGGATACAGTGGAATAAAAAGACAATATCAATGTCCCGTGGAATAGACATGGACGTTACAGTAGCTAAACAAGATGCTTTTAATGCACGTTGGGAGAGTGGTGGAAGTCGTAGTAGAATAAAAATACTATATCAATGCCCCTTGAAAGAGTGCTGTAGGTTACAGTGGAATAAAAGACAATATCAATGCCTCTTGCAAGATCTGTGGAGTTCAGAGTGGTTTAAATTGACGGTTTTAATGTACCTTGGAAGAGACGTGGAGGTCACAGTAGCTTAACAATACGGCTTTAATGCCCCTTGGAAGAGTGATGGAGGTCGCAGTGGATTAAAAAGACAATATCAATGCCACCTGGAAGAGTGGTGAAGGTCCCAGTGGAATAAAAAGACAATATCAATGCCTCGTGAAAAAGACGTGGAGGTCACAGTAGCTTATCAAGACGGTTTTAATGCGCCTTTGAAGAGAGGTGGAAGTTGCAGTGGAATAAAAAGACAATATCAATGCCCCTTGGAAGAGTGCTGGAGGTTACATTGGAATAAAAAGACAATATCAATGCCCCTTGCAAGAGCTATGGAGTTCAGAGTGGATTACATTGATGGTTTTAATGCCCCGAGGAATTGACGTGGAGGTCAAGTAGCTTAACAACACGGTTTTAATGGCCCTTGGAAGAGTGGTGGAGGTCGCAGTTGATTAAAAAGACAATATAAATGCCCCTTAGAAGAGGGGTGGCTGTCGCAGTGGAATAAAAAGACCATGTCAATGTCCCTTGGATGAGTGGTGGAGGTCGCAGTGGATTAAAAAACAATATCAATGCCCCTTGGAAGAATGCTGGAGGTAACAGTGGATTAAAAAGACAATATCAATGCCCCTTGGAAGAGCAGTGGAGTTCAGAGTAGTTAAATCAGACGGTTTTAATGCCCATTGGAAGTGACGTGGAGGTCACAGTAGATTAACAAGACTGTTTTAATGCCCCCTGGAAGAGTGGTGGAGGTCGAAGTGGATTAAAAAGACAATGTCAATGCTCCTTGAAGGAGTGGTTGAAGACTCAGTGGAATAAAAAGACAATCTCAATGCACCTTGGAAGACTGTTGGAGTTTCCAGTGGAATAAAAAAACAATATCAATGCCCTTTGGAAGAGACATGGAGGTCACAGTAGCTTAACAAGACGGTTTTAATGCCCCTTGGATGAGTGTTGGAGGTGGCAGTGGAATAAAAAGACCATATCAATGCCCCTTGGAAGAGTGGTGGTGGATAAAGTGGAATAAAAAAACAATATCAATGCCCCTTGTAAGATCTGTGGAGTTCAGATTGGTATAACCATACGGCTTTAATGCCCCTTGGAAGAGTCGTGGAGGTCACAGTAGCTTAACAAGACGGTTTTAATGCCACATGGAAGAGTGGTGGAGATTGCAGTGGAATAAAAAGACAATATCAATGCCCCGTGGAAGAGACGTGGAGGTCACAGTAGCTTAACAAGATGGTTGTAATGCCCTTTGGAAGAGTGGTGGAGGTCGCAGTGGATTAAAAGACAATATCAATGCCCTTTGGAAGAGTTTTGGAGGTCGCAGTGGAATAAAAATACTATATCAATGCCCCTTGGTAGAGTGGTGGAGGTTACAGTGGAATTTAAAGACAATACCAATGCCCCGTGGAAGAAATGTGGAGGTCACTGTAGCTTAACAAGACAGTTTTAATGCCCCTCGGATGAATGGTGGAGGTCGCAGTGGAATAAAAAGACAATGTCAATGCCCCTTGGAAGAGTGGTGGAGGTTAGAGTGGAATAAAAAGACAGTACCAATGCCCCTTGGAAAAGCTGTGGAGTTCAGAGTGGTTAAACCAGAGGGTTTTAATGCCGATTGGAAGTGACGTGGAGGTCAAAGTAGCTTAAAAAGACGTTTTTAATGCCCCTTGGAAAAGTGGTGGAGGTCGCAGTGGATTAAAAAGACAACATCAATGCCACTTGGAAGAGTGGTGGAGGTGGCAGTGGAATAAAGAGACAATATCAATGCCCCTTGGAAGAATGATGGAGGTCGCAGTGGAATAAAAAGACAATGTCAATGCCCCTTGGAAGAGTGGTGGAGGTTAGAGAGGAATAAAAAGACAATACCAATGCCCCTTGGAAGAGATGTGGAGTTCAGAGTGGCTTAACCAGATGGTTTTATTGCCCCTTGGAAGAGACGTGGAGATCACAGTCGATTAACAAGACGGTTTTAATGCCCCTTGGAAAAGTGGTGGAGGTCGCAGTGTATTAAAAAGACAATATCAATGCCACTTGGAAGAGTGGTGGAGGAGGCAGTGGAATAAAAAGACAATATCAATGCCCTTTGGAAGAGACATGGAGGTCACAGTAGCTTAACAAGACGGTTTTAATGCCCCTTGGAAGAGTGTTTGAGGTGGCAGTGGAATAAAAAGACCATATCAATGCCCCTTGGAAGAGTGGTGGAAGATAAAGTGGAATAAAAAGATAATATCAATGCCCCTTGTAAGATCTGTGGAGTTCAGATTGGTATAACCATACAGTTTTAATGCCTCTTGGAAGAGTCGTGGAGGTCACAGTAGCTTAACAAGACGGTTTTAATGCCACATGGAAGAGTGGTGGAGATTGCAGTGGAATAAAAAGACAATATCAATGCCCCGTGGAAGAGACGTGGAGGTCACAGTAGCTTAACAAGATGGTTGTAATGCCCTTTGGAAGAGTGGTGGAGGTCGCAGTGGATTAAAAGACAATATCAATGCCCTTTGGAAGAGTTTTGGAGGTCGCAGTGGAATAAAAATACTATATCAATGCCCCTTGGTAGTGTGGTGGAGGTTACAGTGGAATTTAAAGACAATACCAATGCCCCATGGAAGAAATGTGGAGGTCACTGTAGCTTAACAAGACAGTTTTAATGCCCCTTGGAAGAATGGTGGAGGTCGCAGTGGAATAAAAAGACAATGTCAATGCCCCTTGGAAGAGTGGTGGAGGTTAGAGTGGAATAAAAAGACAATACCAATGCCCCTTGGAAAAGCTGTGGAGCTCAGAGTGGTTAAACCAGAGGGTTTTAATGCCGATTGGAAGTGAAGTGGAGTTCTAAGTAGCTTAAAAAGACGTTTTTAATGCCCCTTGGAAAAGTGGTGGAGGTCGCAGTGGATTAAAAAGACAACATCAATGCCACTTGGAAGAGTGGTGGAGGTGGCAGAGGAATAAAGAGACAATATCAATGCCCCTTGGAAGAATGATGGAGGTCGCAGTGGAATAAAAAGACAATGTCAATGCCCCTTGGAAGAGTGGTAGAGGTTAGAGTGGAATAAAAAGACAATACCAATGCCCCTTGGAAGAGCTGTGGAGTTCAGAGTGGTTTAACCAGATGGTTTTATTGCCCCTTGGAAGAGAAGTGGAGGTCACAGTCGATTAACAAGACGGTTTTAATGCCCCTAGGAAAAGTGGTGGAGGTCGCAGTGGATTAAAAAGACAATATCAATGCCACTTGGAAGAGTGGTGGAGGAGGCAGTGGATTAAAAAGACAATATCAATGCCCCTTGGAAGAATGATGGAGGTCACATTGAAATAAAAAGACAATGTCAATGCCCCGTGGAAGAGTGGTGGAGATTAGAGTGGAATAAAAAGACAATACCAATGCCCCTTGGAAGAGCTGAGGAGTTCAGAGTGTTTTCACCAGATGGTTTTATTGCCCCTTAGAAGTGACGTGGAGGTCACAGTAGAATAACAAGACGGTTTTAATGCCCCTTGGAAAAGTGGTGGACGTCACAGTGGATTAAAAAGACAATATCAATGCCCCGTGGAAGACGCATGGAGGTCTCAGTAGCTTAACAAGACAGTTTTAATGCCCCTTGGAAGAGTGGTGGAGGTCGCAGTGGAATAAAAAGACAATATCAATGCCCCTTGAAAGAGTGGTGGAGGTTACAGTGAAATAAAAATACAATATCAATGCCTCTTGAAAGAGCTATGGAGTTCAGAGTGGTTTAACCAGATGGTTTTAATGCCCCTTGGAAGACTGGTGGAGGTCGCAGTGCATTAAAAAGACAATATCAATACCTCTTGGAAGAGTGGTGGAGGTTAGAGTGGAATAAAAAGACAATACCAATGCCCCTTGGAAGAGCTGTGGAGTTCAGAATGGTTTAACCAGATGGTTTAAATGCCCATTGGAAGTGACGTGGAGGTCAAAATAGCTTAAAAAGACTTTTTAATGCCACTTGGAAGAGTGGTGGAGGAGGCAGTGGAAAAAAAGACAATATCAATGCCCCTTGGAAGAATGATGGAGGTCACAGTGGAATAAAAAGACAATGTCAATGCCCCTTTGAAGAGTGGTGGAGGTTAGAGTGGAATAAAAAGACAATACCAATGCCCCTTGGAAGAGCTGTGGAGTTCAGAGTGGTTTAACTAGATGGTTTTATTGCCCATTGGAAGAGACGTGGAGGTCACAGTAGCTTAACAAAGCAGTTTTAATGCCCCTTGGAAGAGTGGTGGAGGTCGCAGTGGAATAAAAAGACAATATCAATGCCTCTTGAAAGAGTGGTGGTGGTTAAAGTGAAATAAAAATACAATATCAATGCCCCATGGAAGAGCTGTGGAGTTCATAGTGGTTTAGCCATTTGGTTTTAATGCCCCTTGGAAGAGTGGTGGAGGTCGCAGTGCATTAAAAAGACAATATCAATAACCCCTTGGAAGAATGGTGGAGGTTACAGTGGAATAAAAAGACAATATCAATGCCCCTTGGAAGAGCTGTGGAGTTCAGAGTGGTTTAACCAGATGGTTTTATTGCCCCTTGGAAGAGATGTGGATGTCACAGTAGGTTAACAAGACTGTTTTAATGCCTCTTGGAAGAGTGGTGGAGGTCGCAGAGGATTAAAAAGACAATATCAATGCCCCTTAGAAGAGAGGTGTAAGTCGCAGTGGAATAAAAAGACAATAACAATACCCCTTGGAAGAGTGGTGGAGGATACAGTGGAATAAAAAGACAATATCAATGCCTCGTGGAATAGACATGGACGTTAAAGTAGCTAAACAAGATGCTTTCAATGCACCTTGAAAGAGTGGTGGAAGTCGTAGTGGAATAAAAATACTATATCAATGCCCCTTGAAAGAGTGCTGTAGGTTACAGTGGAATAAAAAGACAATATCAATGCCTCTTTCAAGAGCTGTGGAGTTCAGAGTGGATTAAATTGACGTTTTTAATGCCACAAGGAATTGACGCGGAGGTCAAAGTAGCTTAACAACACGGTTTTAATGGCACTTGGAAGAGTGGTGGAGGTCACAGTGAAATAAAAAGACCATATCAATGCCCCTTGGAAGAGTAGTGGAGGTAAGAGTGGATTAAAAAAACAATATCAATGCCCCTTGGAAGAGCTGTGGAGTTCAGAGTAGTTAAACCAGACGGTTTTAATGCCCTTTGGAAGTGACGTGGAGGTCACAGTCGCTTAAAAAGACGTTTTTAATGCCCCTTGGAAAAGTGGTGGAGGTCACAGTGGATTAAAAAGACAATATCAATGCCCCTTGAAAGAGTGGTGGAGGTGGCAGTGGAATAAAAAGACAATATCAATGCCCCTTGGAAGAGTGGTGGAGTTTACAGTGGAATAAAAAGACAATATCAATGCCCCGTGAAAGAGACGTGGATGTCACAGTAGCTTAACAAGAGGGTTATAATGTCCCTTGGAAGAGAGGTGAAAGTCGCAGTGGAATAAAAAGACAATATCAATGCCCCTTGGAAGAGTGCTGGAGGTTACAGTGGAATAAAAAACAATATCAAAGCCCCTTCCAAGAGCTGTGGAGTTCAGAGTGGTTTAAATTGACGGTTTTAATGCCCCTTGGTAGAGACGTGGAGGTAAGAGTGGATTAAAAAGACAATATCAAAGCCCCTTGGAAGAGTGGTGGAGGTCGCAGTGGATTAAAAAGACATTATCGATGCCCCTTGGAAGAGTGGTGAAGGTCGCAGTGGAATAAAAAGAAAATATCAATGCCCCTTAGAAGAGTGGTGGAGGTTACAGTGGAAAAAAAAGACAATATCAATGTTCCTTGGAAGAGGGGTGAAGGTCGCAGAGGAATAAAAAGACAATATCAATGTCCCTTGGAAGAGTGGTGGAGGTCGGAGTGGATTAAAAAGACAATATCAATGCCCCTTGGAAGAGTGGAGGAGGTCGCAGTGGAATAAAAAGACAATATCAATGCCCCGTGGATTGGACGCGGAGGTCACAGTTGATTAACAAGACAGTTTTAATGCCCCTTGGGAGAGTGGTGGAGGTCGCAGTGGATTAAAAAGACTATCAAATCATCTTGGAAGAGCGGTGGTGGTCGCAGTGGAAAAAAAGGACAATATCAATGCCCCTTGGAAGAGAGGTGGAGGTTACAGTTGAATAAAAAGACAATATCAATGCCTCTTGGAAGAGCTGTGGAGCTCAGAGTGGTTTAACCATGCGGTTTTAATGCCACTTGGAAGAAACGTGGAGGTCACAGAATCTTATCAAGACTGTTTTAAAGCCCCTTGGAGGAGTGGTAGAGGTCGCAGTGGATTAAAAAGACAATATCAATGCCCCTTGGAAGAGTGGTGGAGGTTACAGTGGAATAAAAAGACAATATCAATGCCCCTTGGAAGAGTGGTGGAGGTTAAAGTGGAATAAAAAGACAATATCAATGTCCCTTGGAAGAATGGTGGATGTTACAGTGGAATAAAAAGACAATAACAATGCCTCTTGGAAGAGTGGTGGAGGTTCCAGTTAAATAAAAAGACAATATCAATGCCCCTTGGAAGAGACGTGGAGGTCACAGTGGAATAAAAAGACAATATTAATGCCCCTTGGAAGAGTGGTGGAGGTTAGAGTGGAATAAAAAGACAATATCAATGGCCCTTGGAAGAGCTGTGGAGTTCACAGTGGTTTAACCAGAAAGTTTTAATGCACCATGGAATAGACGTGTAGGTCACAGAAGCTTAACATGACTGTTTTAATGCCCTTTGGAAGAGTGATGGAGATCGTTGTGGATTTAAAAGACAATATCAATGCCCCTTAGAAGAGTGGTGGAGTTCGCAGTGGAATAAAAAGACAATATCAATGCCCCTTGGAAGATTGGCGGAGGTTACAGTGGAATAAAAAGACAATATCAATGCCCCTTGGAAGAGTGGTGGAGGTTACAGTGGAATAAAAAGACAATATCAATGCCCTGTGTAAGAAACTTGGAGGACACGGTAGCTTAACAACACGGTTTTAATGCCCCTTGGAAGAGTCGTGGACGTCGCATAGGAATAAAATGACAATATCAATGCACTTGGAAGAGCTGTGGAGCTCAGAGCGGTTTAACCAGACATTTTTAATGCCCCTTGGAAGAGACTTGGAGGTCACTATAGCTTAACAAGACAATATCAATGCCCCTTAGAAGAGTGGTGGAGGTCGCAGTGGAATAAAAAGACAATATCAATGCCCCTTGGAAGATTGGCGGAGGTTACAGTGGAATAAAAAGACAATGTCAATGCCCCTTTGAAGAGTGGTGGAGGTTAGAGTGGAATAAAAAGACAATACCAATGCCCCTTGGAAGAGCTGTGGAGTTCAGAGTGGTTTAACTAGATGGTTTTATTGCCCATTGGAAGAGACGTGGAGGTCACAGTAGCTTAACAAAGCAGTTTTAATGCCCCTTGGAAGAGTGGTGGAGGTCGCAGTGGAATAAAAAGACAATATCAATGCCTCTTGAAAGAGTGGTGGTGGTTAAAGTGAAATAAAAATACAATATCAATGCCCCATGGAAGAGCTGTGGAGTTCATAGTGGTTTAGCCATTTGGTTTTAATGCCCCTTGGAAGAGTGGTGGAGGTCGCAGTGCATTAAAAAGACAATATCAATAACCCCTTGGAAGAATGGTGGAGGTTACAGTGGAATAAAAAGACAATATCAATGCCCCTTGGAAGAGCTGTGGAGTTCAGAGTGGTTTAACCAGATGGTTTTATTGCCCCTTGGAAGAGATGTGGATGTCACAGTAGGTTAACAAGACTGTTTTAATGCCTCTTGGAAGAGTGGTGGAGGTCGCAGAGGATTAAAAAGACAATATCAATGCCCCTTAGAAGAGAGGTGTAAGTCGCAGTGGAATAAAAAGACAATAACAATACCCCTTGGAAGAGTGGTGGAGGATACAGTGGAATAAAAAGACAATATCAATGCCTCGTGGAATAGACATGGACGTTAAAGTAGCTAAACAAGATGCTTTCAATGCACCTTGAAAGAGTGGTGGAAGTCGTAGTGGAATAAAAATACTATATCAATGCCCCTTGAAAGAGTGCTGTAGGTTACAGTGGAATAAAAAGACAATATCAATGCCTCTTTCAAGAGCTGTGGAGTTCAGAGTGGATTAAATTGACGTTTTTAATGCCACAAGGAATTGACGCGGAGGTCAAAGTAGCTTAACAACACGGTTTTAATGGCACTTGGAAGAGTGGTGGAGGTCACAGTGAAATAAAAAGACCATATCAATGCCCCTTGGAAGAGTAGTGGAGGTAAGAGTGGATTAAAAAAACAATATCAATGCCCCTTGGAAGAGCTGTGGAGTTCAGAGTAGTTAAACCAGACGGTTTTAATGCCCTTTGGAAGTGACGTGGAGGTCACAGTCGCTTAAAAAGACGTTTTTAATGCCCCTTGGAAAAGTGGTGGAGGTCACAGTGGATTAAAAAGACAATATCAATGCCCCTTGAAAGAGTGGTGGAGGTGGCAGTGGAATAAAAAGACAATATCAATGCCCCTTGGAAGAGTGGTGGAGTTTACAGTGGAATAAAAAGACAATATCAATGCCCCGTGAAAGAGACGTGGATGTCACAGTAGCTTAACAAGAGGGTTATAATGTCCCTTGGAAGAGAGGTGAAAGTCGCAGTGGAATAAAAAGACAATATCAATGCCCCTTGGAAGAGTGCTGGAGGTTACAGTGGAATAAAAAACAATATCAAAGCCCCTTCCAAGAGCTGTGGAGTTCAGAGTGGTTTAAATTGACGGTTTTAATGCCCCTTGGTAGAGACGTGGAGGTAAGAGTGGATTAAAAAGACAATATCAAAGCCCCTTGGAAGAGTGGTGGAGGTCGCAGTGGATTAAAAAGACATTATCGATGCCCCTTGGAAGAGTGGTGAAGGTCGCAGTGGAATAAAAAGAAAATATCAATGCCCCTTAGAAGAGTGGTGGAGGTTACAGTGGAAAAAAAAGACAATATCAATGTTCCTTGGAAGAGGGGTGAAGGTCGCAGAGGAATAAAAAGACAATATCAATGTCCCTTGGAAGAGTGGTGGAGGTCGGAGTGGATTAAAAAGACAATATCAATGCCCCTTGGAAGAGTGGAGGAGGTCGCAGTGGAATAAAAAGACAATATCAATGCCCCGTGGATTGGACGCGGAGGTCACAGTTGATTAACAAGACAGTTTTAATGCCCCTTGGGAGAGTGGTGGAGGTCGCAGTGGATTAAAAAGACTATCAAATCATCTTGGAAGAGCGGTGGTGGTCGCAGTGGAAAAAAAGGACAATATCAATGCCCCTTGGAAGAGAGGTGGAGGTTACAGTTGAATAAAAAGACAATATCAATGCCTCTTGGAAGAGCTGTGGAGCTCAGAGTGGTTTAACCATGCGGTTTTAATGCCACTTGGAAGAAACGTGGAGGTCACAGAATCTTATCAAGACTGTTTTAAAGCCCCTTGGAGGAGTGGTAGAGGTCGCAGTGGATTAAAAAGACAATATCAATGCCCCTTGGAAGAGTGGTGGAGGTTACAGTGGAATAAAAAGACAATATCAATGCCCCTTGGAAGAGTGGTGGAGGTTAAAGTGGAATAAAAAGACAATATCAATGTCCCTTGGAAGAATGGTGGATGTTACAGTGGAATAAAAAGACAATAACAATGCCTCTTGGAAGAGTGGTGGAGGTTCCAGTTAAATAAAAAGACAATATCAATGCCCCTTGGAAGAGACGTGGAGGTCACAGTGGAATAAAAAGACAATATTAATGCCCCTTGGAAGAGTGGTGGAGGTTAGAGTGGAATAAAAAGACAATATCAATGGCCCTTGGAAGAGCTGTGGAGTTCACAGTGGTTTAACCAGAAAGTTTTAATGCACCATGGAATAGACGTGTAGGTCACAGAAGCTTAACATGACTGTTTTAATGCCCTTTGGAAGAGTGATGGAGATCGTTGTGGATTTAAAAGACAATATCAATGCCCCTTAGAAGAGTGGTGGAGTTCGCAGTGGAATAAAAAGACAATATCAATGCCCCTTGGAAGATTGGCGGAGGTTACAGTGGAATAAAAAGACAATATCAATGCCCCTTGGAAGAGTGGTGGAGGTTACAGTGGAATAAAAAGACAATATCAATGCCCTGTGTAAGAAACTTGGAGGACACGGTAGCTTAACAACACGGTTTTAATGCCCCTTGGAAGAGTCGTGGACGTCGCATAGGAATAAAATGACAATATCAATGCACTTGGAAGAGCTGTGGAGCTCAGAGCGGTTTAACCAGACATTTTTAATGCCCCTTGGAAGAGACTTGGAGGTCACTATAGCTTAACAAGACAATATCAATGCCCCTTAGAAGAGTGGTGGAGGTCGCAGTGGAATAAAAAGACAATATCAATGCCCCTTGGAAGATTGGCGGAGGTTACAGTGGAATAAAAAGACAATATCATTGCCCCTTGGAAGAGTGGTGGAGGTCGCAGTGGATAAAAAAGACAATATCAAAGCACATTGGAAGAGTGGTGGAGGTCGCAGTGGAAAACAGAGACAATATCAATGCCCCTTGGAAGAGTGGTGGAGGTTACAGTCGAATAAAAAGACAATATCAATGCCTCTTGGAAGAGCTGTGGAGTACAGAGTGGTTTAACCAGACTGTTTAATGCCCCCTGGAAAAGACATGGAGGCCATAGTAGCTTATCAAGACTGTTGTAATGCCTCTTGGAAGAGTGGTGGAGGTAGCAGTGGTTTAAAAAGACAATATCAATGCCCCTTAGAAGAGTGGTGGAGGTGGCAGTGGAATAAAAAGACAATATCAATTCCCCTTGGAAGAGCTGTGGAGTTCACAGTGGTTTAACCAGAAGGTTTTAAGACACCGTGGAATAGACGTGGAGGTCACAGTAGCTAAACAAGACGGTTTTAATGCTTCTTGGAAGAGAGATGGAGGTCGCAGTGGATTAAAAAGACAAAATGAATGCCCCTTGGAAGAGTGGTGGAGATTACAGTGGAATAAAAAGACAATATCAAAGCCCATTGGAAGAGTGGTGGAGGTCGCAGTGGAAAACAGAGACAATATCAATGCCCCTTGGAAGAGTGGTGGAGGTTACAGTCGAATAAAAAGACAATATCAATGCCTCTTGGAAGAGCTGTGGAGTACAGAGTGGTTTAACCAGACCGTTTAATGCCCCCTGGAAAAGACATGGAGGTCATAGTAGCCTATTAAGACTGCTGTAATGCCCCTTGGAAAAGTGGTGGAGGTAGCAGTGGTTTAAAAGGACAATATCAATGCCCCTTAGAAGAGTGGTGGAGGTGGCAGTGGAATAAAAAGACAATATCAATTCCCCTTGGAAGAGATGTGGAGGTCGCAGTGGAATAAAAAGACAATATCAATGCCTCGTGGAAGAGACTTGGAGGTCACAGTAGCTTAAAAAGATGGTTTTAATGCCCCTTGGAAGAGAGGTGGAGGTCGCAGTGGAATAAAAAGACAATATCAATGCCCCTTGGAAGAGTGGTGGAGGTTACAGTGGAATAAAAAGACATTATGAATGACCATTGAAAGAGTGGTGGAGGTTGCAGTGGAATAAAAAGACAATATTAATGCCCCTTGGAAGAGTGGTGGAGGTTACAGTGGAATAAAAAGACAATATCAATGCCCATTGGAAGAGCTGTGGAGTTCACAGTGATTTAACCAGAAGGTTTTATGACACCGTGGAATAGACGTGGAGGTCACAGTAGCTGAACAAGACGGTTTTAATGCTTCTTGGAAGAGAGATGGAGGTCGCAGTGGATTAAAAAGACAAAATGAATGCCCCTTGGAAGAGTGGTGGAGGTTACAGTGGAATAAAAAGACAATATCAATGCCTCCTGCAAGAGCTGTGGAGTTCAGAGTTGTTTAAATTGACAGTTTTAATGCGGCTTGGATGAGACGTGGAGGTCACAGTAGCTTAACAAGACGATTTTAATGCCCCTTGGAAGAGTGGTGGAGGTCGCAGTGGATTAAAAAGACATTATCGATGCCCCTTGGAAGAGTGGTGGAGGTCTCAGTGGAATAAAAAGAAAATATCAATGCCCCTTAGAAGAGTGGTGGAGGATACAGTGGAAAAAAAAGACAATATCAATGTTCCTTGGAAGAGGGGTGAAGGTCGCAGTGGAATAAAAAGACAATATCAATATCCCTTGGAAGAGTGGTGGAGGTCGCAGTGGATTAAAAAGACAATATCAATGCCCCTTTGGAAGAGTGGTGGACGTCGCAGTGGAATATAAAGACAATATCAATGCCCCGTGGAAGGGACGTGGAGGTCACAGTAGCTTAACAAGACAGTTTTAATGCCCTTGAAAGAGTGGTGGAGGTCGCAGTGGATTAAAAAGACTATCAAATCCCCTTGGAAGGGTGGTGGAGGTCGCAGTTAAGAAAAAAGACAATATCAATGCCCCTTGGAAGAGTGGTGGAGGTTACAGTTGAATAAAAAGACAATATCTATGCCTCTTGGAAGAGCTGTGGAGTTCAGAGTGGTTTAACGATGCGATTTTAATATCCCTCGGAAGAGACGTGGAGGTCACAGAAGCTTATCAAGACTGTACTAAAGCCCCTTGGAGGAGTGGTAGAGGTCGCAGTGGATTAAAAAGACAATATCAATGCCCCTTGGAAGAGTGGTGGAGGTTTCAGTGGAATAAAAAGACAATATCAATGACCCTTGGAAGAGTGGTGGAGGTACCAATTA
Organism: Phyllobates terribilis; assembly: GCF_046119375.1. NCBI lineage: Eukaryota > Metazoa > Chordata > Amphibia > Anura > Dendrobatidae > Phyllobates > Phyllobates terribilis. The sequence continues at coordinate 3,551,538 of NW_027362788.1, read as the reverse complement.
AATAAAAATACAATATCATTGCCCCTTGGAAGAGACATGGAGGTCATAGTGGAATAAAAAGACAATATTAATGCCCCTTGGAAGAGTGGTGGATGTCGCAGTAAAATAAAAAGACAATATCAATGCCCCTTGGAAGAGTGGTGGAGGTTAGAGTGGAATAAAAAGTCAATATCAATGGCCCTTGGAAAAGCTGTGGAGTTCACAGTGGTTTAACCAGAAAGTTTTAATGCACCGTGGAATAGACGTGGAGGTCACAGTAGCTTAACAAGACGGTTTCAATGCTTCTTGGAAGAGTTATGGAGGTCACAGTGGATTGAAAAGACAATATCAATGCCCCTTGGAAGATTGGTGGAGGTTACAGTGGAATAAAAAGACAATATCAATGCCGTGTGTATGAAACTTGGAGGTCACAGTAGCTTAACAAGACAGTTTTAATGCCCCTTGGAAGAGTCGTGGACGTCGCAGAGGAATAAAAAGACAATATCAATGCACTTGGAAGAGTGCAGAAGGTTACAATGGAATAAAAAGACATTGTCAATGCCCCTTGGAAGAGCCGTGGAGCTCAGAGCGGTTTAACCAGACAGTTTTAATGCCCCTTGGAACAGACTTGGAGGTCACAGTGGCTTAACAAGACGGTTTTAATGCCCCTTGGAAGAGTGGTGGAGGTCGCAATGGAATAAAAAGACAATATCAATGCCCCTTGAAAGAGTGGTGGAAGTTACAGAGAAATAAAAAGACAATATCATTGCCCCTTGGAAGAGCTGTGGAGTACAGAGTGGTTTAATCAAACGGTTTTAGTGCCCCTTGGAAGAGACGTGGAGGTCACAGTAGCTTAACAAGACGCTTTTAATGCCCCTTGGAAGAGTGGTGGAGGTAGCAGTGGATTAAAAAGACAATATCAATGTACCTTGGAAGAGTGGTGGAGGTCGCAGTGGAATAAAAAGACAACATCAATGCCCCTTGGAAGAGTGGTGGAGGTTACAGTGGAATAAAAAGACAATATCAATGCCCCTTGGACGAGTGGTGGAGGTTACAGTGGAATAAAAAGACAATATCAATGCCCCGTGGAAGAGACGTGGACATCACAGTAGCTTAACAAGACAGTTTTAATGCCCCTTGTCAGAGTCGTGGAGGTCGCAGTGGAATAAAAAGACAATAACAATGCCCTGTGGAAGAGACGTGGAGGTCACAGTAGCTTAACAAGACGGTTTCAATGCCCCTTAGAACAGTGGTGGAGGTCGCCGTGGAATAACCTCATTGGTACATGCTCTGTATAACTTCTCTGCTTGCTATGTCTGCTGTAATCTAATGCTCTGCTTTGCTGATTCACCTCACTGGTACATGCTCTGCATAACTTCTCTGCTTGCTGTGTCTGCTGTAATCTAATGCTCAGCTTTGCTGATTCACCTCCCTGGTACATGCTCTGCATAACTTCTCTGCTTGCTGTGTCTGCTGTAATCTAATGCTCTGCTTTGCTGATTCACCTCACTGGTTCATGTTCTGCATAACTTCTCTGCTTTATCTGTCCCACTCCATTCAATACCCACATATGTCTGTCCCTTCCCCACTATAGACCTTATCTGATTTTTAGAGGTGCTAAACTGCAGAGACTAGAGTCCTAGCTCTGTGTTTGATCAGCCAGTCATCTCCTGGTGAGACGACCCGCTGCTAATCTAGCCATATGCAGCTCCCACAATGCCCTTCATGTGATAGTTTAATGTGCCCTATATATTTTGAAGCTCTGTAAGGGGTGCACTTGGGCTGCGGTGTGCACGAGTCTTCTTGTTCAAAGTTGCTTTGGAGATAATTGACAGTTATTTCAGAGGCAGTTAGTCAGGGCAGGAGTCAGGTAACCAACACTTTGACCACTTACTCTCTTTTAACTAAGTTTCTGTTAGCTCTCCCTTTTTCCTCTATAGTCCTCCACTTTCTATTAACCCCTAAAATCCCTACACCTAGTAAGAAACTCTTCATCTCTCCCTCCATCCTCCCCATTCATCTCACCTCCTCCTCCAAATTTTTCCTAAACATTCAATCCTGGATCTCCAAACACAGACAGCCACCTCATGCTCTCTCTTGCTCCCACCTGCTAACACTTTCTCTGCTCCTCCTCACTGCTGGAGATATCTCTCCAAATCCTGGCCCTCCTCGCTATATCCCCACAGTTACTTCTTCCTCCTATCCACGACCTTCCACAAACTGTCGCAACCCTTCTAACCTCATACCCATCCAACCAATCCCCACTCCCTTAGTTGCTCTAACAGGAGCTCTATGGAACGCTCGCTCTGTCAGCAACAAACTTTCCTTCATCCATGATCTTTTCATTACAAACAAACTTTCCTTCCTCGCCATCACTGAAACCTGGCTCACCCCCTCTGACACAGCCTCCCCAGCTGCACTTTCATATGGCGGATTCCACCTTTCCCACACCCCCCGCCCCAACGGCAAACATGGCGGAGGCATAGGTTTTCTCCTATCAGAACACTGCGCTTTCACCCAAATCCCACTGCCACCCTCCGTTACACTCCCCTCTTTTGTGGTGCACTGTGTGTGCATCTATTCCCCCTCCAACCTCCAACTGGCCATCGTTTACCGACCCCCAGGGCAAGCCACCACCTTCTTAGACCACGTCACCACCTGGCTGCTTCACTTCCTGTCCACTGACATCCCCACTATCATAATGGGTGACTTCAACATCCCCATTAACACTTCCCACTCGTCTGTCTCTAAGTTCCTATCTCTCACTTCCTCCTTCGGACTCACTGAATGGTCTTGCACACCCACCCACAAAGATGGCCACACACTGGACCTCATCTTCACCCGCCTCTGTTCCCTATCTAACCTCTCTAACTCACCTCTCCCTCTCTCTGATGACAGCCTACTTATATTCTCTTCTCTCTCCTCCCCGGGGCAACAATCCCCACTCCACAAACTTGCATACCCTCGCAGAAATCTCAAACACCTTGACTTACACTCACTCTCTGAATCCCTCCTACCTCTTACAGACATAAATTCCTTACACGATGCAGACGTTGCTGCTGCTTCATATAACACCACAATAGCTGCAGCTCTAGACTCGATCGCCCCTCTCACACACACCACATCTCGCACATTCAACAGGCAACCCTGGCACACTAAACTTACTAAAGAACTGCGCCGGGCCTCCAGGGTTGCGGAGCGGAGATGGAAATGGTCTCACTCCATCGAGCACTTCATCGCATTCAAGCAATCCCTCACTAATTTCAAGTCCGCACTCACTACAGCAAAACAAACCTACTTCTCATCTCTCATATCCTCCCTATCTCACATCCCTAAACAGCTATTTAACACTTTCAACTCTCTCCTTCGTCCCCCAGCACCTCCTCCCTCTTCTCTCATCTCAGCCGAAGGCTTTGCCTCATTCTTCAAACAGAAGATTGACACCATCAGACAAAACTTTTGCTTAAAGTCCACACAACCCCTCCTCATATCTATTCAACCCTCCTCCTCCAAACCCCACTTCTCCACCATTACAGAAGGTCAAGTCTACTCTTTACTCTCCAAATCACACCTCACCACCTGCGAACTTGACCCAATCCCATCCCACCTCATCACTAACCTTACCATAGCCTTCATCCCAACCCTAACCCACCTCTTCAATCTGTCACTAACAACCGGTGTCTTCCCCTCATGTTTCAAACATGCCGCAATCACACCCATCCTCAAAAAGCCCTCCCTTGACCCTTACTCTCTGAATTGCTACCGCCCCATATCACTCCTCCACTTTGCCTCAAAACTACTAGAACAACATGTCCACCTTGAACTGTCCTCCCACCTCTCCTCCTGCTCCCTCTTCGACCGCCTGCTATCTGGCTTCCGACCGCATCACTCAACTGAAACTGCCCTGACCAAAGTCACCAACGACCTCCTAAATGCCAAATCCAAGGGACACTACTCCATCCTTCTCCTTCTGGACCTGTCATCTTCCTTTGACACAGTGGACCATTCCCTCTTACTCCAGATTCTCTCATCTCTTGGCATCACGTACTTGGCTCTATCTTGGATCTTCTCATACTTAACAGACAGGACATTCAGCGTCTCCCACTCACGCACCACCTCCTCATCTCTTCCCCTGTCGGTGTCCCCCAAGGTTCAGTTCTAGGACCTCTGCTCTACTCCATCTACACCTTTGGCCTGGGAAAACTCCTAGAGTCTCACGGTTTTCAGTATCACCTCTATGCTGACGACACAAAGATCTACCTCTCTGGACCCGATATCTCCTCCCTACTAACCAAAATCCCACAATGTCTGGTCGCCATGTCATCCATCTTCTCTGACAGATTTCTAAAACTCAACATGGATAAAACAGAGTTCATCATCTTTCCACCCTCTCATTCACATCCCCCATGTGACCTAGCCATCAACGTCAATGGCTGTTCACTCTCCCCAGTCACACAAGCTCGCTGCCTTGGAGTAACCCTGGACTCTGATCTCTCCTTCAAGCCACATATCCAAGCCCTTTCCACTTCCTGCCGACTCCAACTCAAAAACATCTCCCGGATCCGTGCATTCCTCAGCAAAGACTCTGCAAAAACACTAGTGCATGCCCTAATCATATCCCGCCTCGACTACTGCAACCTCCTGCTCCGTGGCCTCCCTTACAACACTCTTGCGCCTCTCCAATCTATCCTAAACTCTGCTGCTCGACTAATTCACCTGTCCCCCCGCTATTCCCCGGCCTCTCCTCTCTGTCAATCTCTTCACTGGCTCCCCGTTGCCCAGAGAATCCACTTCAAAACTCTAACCATGGCATACAAAGCCATCCACAACCAGTCTCCCCCATACATCTGTGACCTAGTCTCCCGGTACTTACCTGCATGCAACCTCCGATCCTCACAAGATCTCCTTCTCTACTCCCCTCTTATCTCCTCCTCCCACAATCGTATACAAGATTTCTCCCATGCATCCCTCCTACTCTGGAACTCTCTACCCCAAAACATCAGACTCTCGCCGACCGTGGAAACCTTCAAAAGAAACCTGAAGACCTACCTCTTCCGACAAGCCTACAACCTGCTGTAACCACCGCTGCACGACCAGCTCTACCCTCACCTAATGTATCCTCACCCATCCCTTCTAGAATGTGAGCCCTCGCGGGCAGGGTCCTCGCTCCTCCTGTACCAGTCGCTGTCTAGTTTTGTTAAAATTATGTAAATGCTTTTTTTATGTATATCCCTATCACATGTAAAGCGCCATGGAATAAATGGCGCTATAATAATAAATAATAATAATAATAATAATAAAAAGACAATGTCAATTCCCATAGGAAAAGTGGTGCATGTTACAGTGGAATAAAAAGACAATATCAATGCCCCTTTGATGAGCTGTGGAATTCAGAGTGGTTTAACTAGACGGTTTTAATGCCCCTTGGAAGAGACGTGGAGGTCATAGTAGCTCAATAAGATGTTTTAATTGCCTCTTGGAAGAGTGGTGGAGGTCGCAGTGGTTTAAAAAGACAATATCACTGCCCCTTAGAAGAGTGGTGGAGGTTACATTGGAATAAAAAGACAATATCAATGCCCCGTGGAATAGACATGGAGGTTCCAGCAGCTTAACAAGACAGTTTTAATGCCCCTTGGAAGAGTGGTGGAGGTCGCAGTTGACTAAAAAGACAATATAAATGCTCCTTAGAAGAGTGGTGGAGATCGCAGTGGAATAAAAAGACAATATCAATGCCCCTTGGAAGAGTAGTGGAGGTCGCAGTGGAATTAAAAACAATATCAATGCCCCTTGGAAGAGTGGTGGAGGTAGCAGTGGATTAAAAAGACAATATCAATGCCCCTTGGAAGAGTGGTGGAGATTACAGTGAAATAAAAAGACAATATCAATGCCTCTTGAAAGAGTTATGGAGTTCAGAGTGGTTTAACCAGATGGTTTTAATTCCCCTTGGAAGAGTGGTGGAGGTTGCAGTGCATTAAAAAGACAATATCAATACCCCTTGGAAGAATGGTGGAGGTTACAGTGGAATAAAAAGACAATATCAATGCCCCTTGGAAGGGCTGTGGAGTTCAGAGTGGCTTAACCAAACGTTTTAATGCCCCTTGGAAGAGATGTGGAGGTCACAGTAGCTTAACAAGACTGTTTTATTGCCTCTTGGAAGAATGGTGGAGGTCGCAGAGGATTAAAAAGACAATATCAATGCCCCATAGAAGAGTGGTGGAGGTTGCAGTGGAATAAAATGACAATATCAATTCCCCTTGGAAGAGATGTGGAAGTCGCAGTGGAATAAAAAGGAAATATCAATGCCCCTTAGAAGAGTGGTGGAGGTTACAGTGGCAAAAAAGACAACATCAATGTTCCTTGGAAGAGGGGTGAAAGTCGCAGTGGAATAAAAAGACAATATCAATGTCACTTGGAAGAGTGGTGGAGGAAGCAGTGGTCTAAAAAGACAATATCAATGCCCCTTGGAAGAGTGGTGGAGGTCGCAGTGGAATAAATAGACAATATCAATGCCCCGTGGAAGGGACATGGAGGTGACAGTAGCTTAACAAGACGGTTTTAATGCCCCTTGGAAAAGTGGTGGAGGTCGCAGTGGATTAAAAAGACTATCAAATCACCTAGGAAGAGTGGTGAAGGTCGCAGTGGAAAAAAAAGACAATCTCAATGCCCATTGGAAGAGTGGTGGAGGTTACAGTTGAATAAAAAGACAATATCAATGCCTCTTGGAAGAGCTGTGGAGTTCAGAGTGGTTTAACCATGCAGTTTTAATGTCCCTTGGAAGAGACGAGGAGGTCACAGTAGCTTAACAAGACTGTCCTAATGCCCCTTGGAAGAGTGGTGGAGATCGTTGTGGATTTAAAAGACAATATCAATGCCCCGAGGAAGAGTGGTGTAGGTCGCAGTGGAATAAAAAGACAAGATCAATGCCCCGTGTAAGAGACGTGGAGGTCACAGTAGCTTAACAAGATGGTTTTAATGCCCTTTGGAAGAGTGGTGGAGGTCACAGTGGATTAAAAAGACAATATCAATGCCCTTTGGAAGAGTGGTGGAGGTCACAGTGGAATAAAAATACAACATCAATGCCCCTTGGTAGAGTGGTATAGGTTACAGTGGAATTTAAAGACAATATTAATGCCCCATGGAAGAGATGTGGATGTCACTGTAGCTTAACAAAACAGTTTTAATGCCCCTTGGAAGAATGGTGGAGGTCGCAGTGGAATAAAAAGACAATGTCAATGCCCCTTGGAAGAGCTGTGGAGTTCAGAGTGGTTTAACCAGACGGTTTTAATGCCCATTGGAAGTGACGTGGAGGTCACAGTAGCTTAAAAAGAAGTTTTTAATGACCCTTGGAAAAGTGGTGGAGGTCGCAGTTGATTAAAAAGACAATATCAATGACCCTTGGAAGAGTGGTGGAGGTGGCAGTGGAATAAAAAGACAATATCAATGCCCCTTGGAAGAATGATGGAGGTCGCAGTGGAATAAAAAGACAATGTCAATGCCCCTTGGAAGAGTGGTGGAGGTTAGAGTGGAAAAAAAAGACAATACCAATGCCCCTTGGAAGAGCTGTGGAGTTCAGAGTGGTTTAACCACATGGTTTTATTGCCCCTTGGACGAGACGTGGAGGTCTCAGTAGCTTAAAAAGAAGTTTTTAATGACCCTTGGAAAAGTGGTGGAGGTCACAGTGGATTAAAAAGACAATATCAATGCCCAGTGGAAGACACGTGGAGGTGACAGTAGCTTAACAAGACAGTTTTAATGCCCCTTGGAAGAGTGGTGGAGGTTGCAGTGGAATAAAAAGACAATATCAATGCCCCTTGGAAGAGCTGTGGAGTTCAGAGTGGTTTAACCAGACGGTTTTAATGCCCCTTGAAAAAGATGTGGAGGTCACAGTAGCTTAACAAGACTGTTTTAATGCCTCTTGGAAGAGTGGTGGAGGTCGCAGTGGATTAAAAAGACAATATCAATGCCCCTTGGAAGAGTGGTGAAGTACCCAGTGGAATAAAAAGACAATATCAATGCCCCTTGGAAGAGTGGTGGAGGATACAGGGGAATAAAAAGACAATATCAATGCCCCGTGAAAGAGACGTGGAGGTCACAGTAGCTTAACAAGACGGTTTTAATGCCACTTTGAAGAGACGTGGAAGTTGCAGTGGAATAAAAAGACAAAATCAATGCCTCTTGGAACAGTTCTGGAGGTTACATTGGAATAAAAAGACAATATCAATGCCCCTTGCAAGAACTGTGGAGTTCAGATTGGCTTAAATTGACGGTTATAATGCCCCGTGGAACTGACGTTGTGGTCAAAGTAGCTTAACAACACGGTTTTAATGGCCCTTGGAAGAGTGGTGGAGGTCGCAGTGGAATTAAAAAACAATATCAATGCCCATTGGAAGAGTGGTGGAGGTAACAGTGGATTAAAAAGACAATATCAATGCCCCTTGGAGGAGCAGTGTAGTTCAGAGTAGTTAAACCAGACAGTTTTAATGCCCATTGGAAGTGACGTGGAGGTCACAGTAGCTTAAAAAGACGTTTTTAATACCTCTTGGAAAAGTGGTGGAGGTCGCAGTGGATTAAAAAGACAATATCAATGCCCCTTGGAAGAATGATGGAGGTCGCAGTGGAATAAAAAGACAATGTCAATGCCACTTGGAAGAGTGGTGGAGGTTAGAGTGGAATAAAAAGACAATACCAGTGCTCCTTGGAAGACCTGTGGAGATCACAGTGGTTTAAATTGATGGTTAGTGTTGTCAGTGATTGTTCCGATTTCAGTTCCAGAGCGATTCGCCCAATGCGTCCTTGATATTTAGTCGTTTTCAGCCAATTTTCTGGATTTTTAAAAATTTCACTTTTTTGCGAAAATATCCACTAAATGAGGGAATAATATGTGTGAAGGTACCCCAGGAGAGTTCCAAATATGTGTGGGTAGAATATATATCCCACGGGGTAAAATTGAAAAAAGTTGAAAAAAATTTTTTTTTGGACTTAGTCATTTTTCCGGCGTTTATCAGACTTTCAGATAGGGCAAATGTCAGTGAGTGTTTTGATTTCAGTTCCAGAGCGATTCGCCACTGAGTCCTTGATATTTAGTTATTTTCAGCCAACTTTCTGGATTTTTGAAAATTTCACTTTTTTGTGAAAGTATCCACTAAATGAGGGAATAATATGTGTGAGGGTACCCCAGGAGAGTTCCAAATGTGTGTGGGTAGAATATATATCCCACGGGGGTAAAATTGAAAAAAGTTTAAAAAAATATTTTTTTGAACTTAGTCATTTTTCCAGCGTTTATCAAACTTTCAGATAGGGCAAATGTCAGTGAGCATTCCGATTTCAGTTCCAGAGCGATTCGCCCAATGAGTCCTTGATATTTAGTCGTTTTCAGCCAACACTTTGGATTTTTGAAAATTTCACTTTTTTGTGAAAATATCCACTAAATGAGGGAATAATATGTGTGAGGGTACCCCAGGAGAGTTCCAAATGTGTGTGGGTAGAATATATATCCCACGGGGGTAAAATTGAAAAAAGTTGAAAAAAATTTTTTTTTGGACTTAGTCATTTTTCCAACGTTTGTCAGACTTTCAGATAGGGGAAAAGTCAGTGAGCGTTCCAATTTCAGTTCCAGAGCGATTCGCCCAACGAGTCATTGATATTTAGTCGTTTTCAGACAATTTTCTGGATTTTTGAAAATTTCACTTTTTTGTTTAAATATCCACTAAATGAGGGAATAATATGTGTGAGGGTACCCCAGGAGAGTTCGAAATGTGTATGGGTAGAATATATATCCCACGGGGGTAAAATTGAAAAAAGATGAATAAAAATTTTTTTTGGACTTAGTCATTTTTCTGGCGTTTATCAGACTTTCAGATAGGGCAAATGTCAGTGAGCCTTTCAATTTCAGTTCCAGAGCGATTCGCCCAATAAGTCTTGGATATTTAGTCATTTTCAGCCAACTTTATGGATTTTTGAAAATTTCACTTTTTTGTGAAAGTATCCACTAAATGAGGGAATAATATGTGTGAGGGTACCCCAGGAGAGTTCCAAATGTGTGTGGGTAGAATATATATCCCACGGGGGTAAAATTGAAAAAAGTTGAAAAATTTTTTTTCTTTGGACTTAGTCATTTTTCCGGCGTTTATCAGACTTTCAGATAGGGCAAATGTCAGTGATCGTTCCGATTTCAATTCCAGAGCGATTCGCCCAATGAGTCCTTGATATTTAGTCGTTTTCAGCCAATATTTTGGATTCTTGAAAATTTTACTTTTTTGTGAAAATATCCACTAAATGAGGGAATAATATGTATGAGGGTACCCCAGGAGAGTTCCAAATGTGTGTGGGTAGAATATATATCCCACAGGGGTAAAATTGAAAAAAGTTGAAAATTTTTTTTTTGACTTAGTAATTTTTCCAACGTTTGTCAGACTTTCAGATAGTGGAAATATCAGTGTGCGTTCCGATTTCAGTTCCAGAGCGATTCGCCCAATGAGTCCTTGATATTCAGTAGTTTTCAGCCAATATTTTGGATTTTTGAAAATTTCACTTTTTTGTGAAAATATCCACTAAATGACGGGATAATATGTGTGAGGGTACCCCAGGAGAGTTCCAAATGTGTGTGGGTAGAATATATATCCCACGGGGGTAAAATTGAAAAAAGTTGAAAAAAAATTTTTTTTGTACTTAGTAATTTTTCCGGCGTTTGTCAGACTTTCAGATAGGGCAAATGTCAGTGATCGTTCCGATTTCAGTTCCAGAGCGATTCGCCCAATGAGTTCTTGATATTTAGTCGTTTTCAGCCATTTTTCTGGATTTTTGAAAATTTCACTTTTTTGTGAAAATATCCACTAAATGAGGGAATAATATGTGTGAGGGTACCCCAGGAGAGTTCCAAATGTGTGTGGGTAGAATATATATCCCACGGGGGTAAAATTGAAAAAAGTTTAAAAATTTTTTTTCTTTGGACTTAGTCATTTTTCCGGCGTTTGTCAGACTTTCAGATAGGGCAAATGTCAGTGATCGTTCCGATTTCAGTTCTAGAGCGATTCGCCCAATGAGTCCTTGATATTTAGTCTTTTTCAGCCAAATTTCTGGATTTTTGAAAAATTCACTTTTTTGTGAAAATATCCACTAAATGAGGGAGTAATATGTGTGAGGTTACCCCAGGAGAGTTCCAAATGTGTGTGGGTAGAATATATATCCCAAGGGGGTAAAATTGAAAAAAGTTGAAAATTTTTTATTTTTTTACTTAGTAATTTTTCCAACGTTTGTCATACTTTCAGATACAGGAAATGTCAGTGAGCTTTCCGATTTCAGTTCCAGAGCGATTTGCCCACTGAGTCCTTGATATTTAGTCGTTTTCAGCCAATATTTTGGATTTTTGAAAATTTCACTTTTTTGTGAAAATATCCACTAAATGAGGGGATAATATTTGTGAGGGTACCCCAGGAGAGTTCCAAATGTGTGTGGGTAGAATATATATCCCACGGGGGTAAAATTGAAAAAAGTTGAAAAATTTTTTTTCTTTGGACTTAGTCATTTTTCCGGCGTTTATCAGACTTTCAGATAGGGCAAATGTCAGTGATCGTTCCGATTTCAGTTCTAGAGCGATTCGCCCAATGAGTCCTTGATATTTAGTCTTTTTCAGCCAAATTTCTGGATTTTTGAAAAATTCACTTTTTTGTGAAAATATCCACTAAATGAGGGAATAATATGTGTGAGGTTACCCCAGGAGAGTTCCAAATGTGTGTGGGTAGAATATATATCCCAAGGGGGTAAAATTGAAAAAAGTTGAAATTTTTTTTTTTTTTACTTATTTTTCCAACGTTTGTCAGACTTTCAGATAGGGAAAATGTCAGTGAGCGTTCCGATTTCAGTTCCAGAGTGATTCGCCCAATGAGTCCTTGATATTTAGTTGTTTTCAGCCAATTTTCTGGATTTTTGAAAATTTCACTTTTTTGTGAAAATATCCACTAAATGAGGGAATAATATGTGCAAGGGTACCCCAGGAGAGTTTCAAATGTGTGTGGGTAGAATAAATATCCCACGGGGGTAAAATTGAAAAAAGTTGAAAAAAATTTTTTCTTTGGACTTAATCATTTTTCCGGCGTTTATCACACTTTCAGATAGGGCAAATGTCAGTGAGCGTTCCGATTTCAGTTCCAGAGCTATTCGCCCAATGAGTCCTAGATATTTAGTCGTTTTCAGCCAATATTTTGGATTTTTGAAAATTTCACTTTTTTGTGAAAATATCCACTAAATGAGGGGATAATATGTGTGAGGGTACCCCAGGAGAGTTCCAAATGTGTGTGGGTAGAATATATATCCCACGGGGGTAAAATTGAAAAAAGTTGAAATTTTTTTTTTTTTTTACTTAGTAATTTTTCCAACGTTTGTCAGACTTTCAGATAGGGGAAATGTCAGTGAGCGTTCTGATTTCAGTTCCAGAGCGATTCGCCCAATGAGTCCTTGATATTTAGTCTTTTTCAGCCAAATTTCTGGATTTTTGAAAAATTCACTTTTTTTGTGAAAATATCCATTAAATGAGGGAATAATATGTATGAGGGTACCCCAGGAGAGTTCCAAATGTGTGTGGGTAGAATATATATCCCACGGGGGTAAAATTTAAAAAAGTTGAAAATTTTTTTTTTTTTACTTATTTGTCCGTTTGTCAGACTTTCAGATAGGGGAAATGTCAGTGAGCGTTCCGATTTCAGTTCCAGAGTGATTCGCCCAATGAGTCCTTGATATTTAGTTGTTTTCAGCCAATTTTCTGGATTTTTGAAAATTTCACTTTTTTGTGAAAATATCCACTAAATGAGGGAATAATATGTGTGAGGTTACCCCAGGAGAGTTCCAAATGTGTGTGGGTAGAATATATATCCCACAGGGGTAAAATTGAAAAAAGTTGAACATTTTTTTTTTTTTGACCTAGTCATTTTTCCAACGTATGTCAGACTTTCAGATAGGGGAAATGTCAGTGAGCGTTCCGATTTCAGTTCCAGAGCGATTAGCCCAATGAGTCCTTTGATACTTAGTCTTTTTCAGCCAATTTTCTGGATTTTTGAAAAATTCACTTTTTTGTGAAAATATCCGCTATATGAGGGAATAATATGTGCGAGGGTACCCCAGGAGAGTTCGAAATGTGTGTGGGTAGAATATATATCCCACGGGGGTAAAATTGAAAAAAGTTGAACTTTTTTTTTTTTTTACCTAGTCATTTTTCCAACTTTTGTCAGACTTTCAGATAGGGGAAATGTCAGTGAGCGTTCCGATTTCAGTTCCAGAGCGATTCGCCCAAAGAGTCCTTGATATTTAGTCTTTTTCAGCCAATTTTCTGGATTTTTGAAAAATTCACTTTTTTGTGAAAATATCCACTAAATGAGGGAATAATATGTGTGAGGGTACCCCAGGAGAGTTCCAAATGTGTGTGGGTAGAATATATATCCCACGGGGGTAAAATTGCAAAAAGTTGACAATTTTTTTTTTTTTACTTATTTTTCCAACGTTTGTCAGACTTTCAGATAGGGGAAATGTCAGTGAGCGTTCCGATTTCAGTTCCAGAGTGATTCGCCCAATGAGTCCTTGATATTTAGTTGTTTTCAGCCAATTTTCTGGATTTTTGAAAAATTCACTTTTTTGTGAAAATATCCGCTATATGAGGGAATAATATGTGCGAGGGTACCCCAGGAGAGTTTCGAATGTGTGTTAGTAGAATATATATCCCACGGGGGCAAAATTGAAAAAAGTTGAAAAAAAATTTTTTTTGGACTTTCTCATTTTTCCTGCGTTTATCAGACTTTCAGATAGGGCAAATGTCAGTGAGCGTTTTGATTTCAGTTCCAGAGCGATTCGCCCACTGAGTCCTTGATATTTAGCTGTTTTCAGCCAATATTTTGGATTTTTGAAAATTTCACTTTTTTGTGAAAATATCCACTAAATGAGGGAATAATATGTGTGAGGGTACCCCAGGAGAGTTCCAAATGTGTGTGGGTAAAATATATATCCTACGGGGGTAAAATTGAAAAAAGTTGAAAATTTTTTTTTCTTTGGACTTAGTCATTTTTCCGGCATTTATCAGACTTTCAGATAGGGCAAATGTCAGTGATCGTTCCGATTTCAGTTCTAGAGCGATTCGCCCAATGAGTCCTTGATATTTAGTCTTTTTCAGCCAAATTTCTTGATTTTTGAAAAATTCACTTTTTTGTGAAAATATCCACTAAATGAGGGAGTAATATGTGTGAGGTTACCCCAGGAGAGTTCCAAATGTGTGTGGGTAGAATATATATCCCACGGGGGTAAAATTGAAAAAAGTTTAAAAAAATATTTTTTTGAACTTAGTCATTTTTCCAGCGTTTATCAAACTTTCAGATAGGGCAAATGTCAGTGAGCATTCCGATTTCAGTTCCAGAGCGATTCGCCCAATGAGTCCTTGATATTTAGTCGTTTTCAGCCAATACTTTGGATTTTTGAAAATTTCACTTTTTTGTGAAAATATCCACTAAATGAGGGAATAATATGTGTGAGGGTACCCCAGGAGAGTTCCAAATGTGTGTGGGTAGAATATATATCCCACGGGGGTAAAATTGAAAAAAGTTGAAAAAAATTTTTTTTTGGACTTAGTCATTTTTCCAACGTTTGTCAGACTTTCAGATAGGGGAAAAGTCAGTGAGCGTTCCAATTTCAGTTCCAGAGCGATTCGCCCAACGAGTCATTGATATTTAGTCGTTTTCAGACAATTTTCTGGATTTTTGAAAATTTCACTTTTTTGTTTAAATATCCACTAAATGAGGGAATAATATGTGTGAGGGTACCCCAGGAGAGTTCGAAATGTGTATGGGTAGAATATATATCCCACGGGGGTAAAATTGAAAAAAGATGAATAAAAATTTTTTTTGGACTTAGTCATTTTTCTGGCGTTTATCAGACTTTCAGATAGGGCAAATGTCAGTGAGCCTTTCAATTTCAGTTCCAGAGCGATTCGCCCAATAAGTCTTGGATATTTAGTCATTTTCAGCCAACTTTATGGATTTTTGAAAATTTCACTTTTTTGTGAAAGTATCCACTAAATGAGGGAATAATATGTGTGAGGGTACCCCAGGAGAGTTCCAAATGTGTGTGGGTAGAATATATATCCCACGGGGGTAAAATTGAAAAAAGTTTAAAAATTTTTTTTCTTTGGACTTAGTCATTTTTCCGGCGTTTGTCAGACTTTCAGATAGGGCAAATGTCAGTGATCGTTCCGATTTCAGTTCTAGAGCGATTCGCCCAATGAGTCCTTGATATTTAGTCTTTTTCAGCCAAATTTCTGGATTTTTGAAAAATTCACTTTTTTGTGAAAATATCCACTAAATGAGGGAGTAATATGTGTGAGGTTACCCCAGGAGAGTTCCAAATGTGTGTGGGTAGAATATATATCCCAAGGGGGTAAAATTGAAAAAAGTTGAAAATTTTTTTTTTTTTTACTTAGTAATTTTTCCAACGTTTGTCATACTTTCAGATACAGGAAATGTCAGTGAGCTTTCCGATTTCAGTTCCAGAGCGATTTGCCCACTGAGTCCTTGATATTTAGTCGTTTTCAGCCAATATTTTGGATTTTTGAAAAATTCACTTTTTTGTGAAAATATCCACTAAATGAGGGAATAATATGTGTGAGGTTACCCCAGGAGAGTTCCAAATGTGTGTGGGTAGAATATATATCCCAAGGGGGTAAAATTGAAAAAAGTTGAAATTTTTTTTTTTTTTACTTATTTTTCCAACGTTTGTCAGACTTTCAGATAGGGAAAATGTCAGTGAGCGTTCCGATTTCAGTTCCAGAGTGATTCGCCCAATGAGTCCTTGATATTTAGTTGTTTTCAGCCAATTTTCTGGATTTTTGAAAATTTCACTTTTTTGTGAAAATATCCACTAAATGAGGGGATAATATGTGTGAGGGTACCCCAGGAGAGTTCCAAATGTGTGTGGGTAGAATATATATCCCACGGGGGTAAAATTGAAAAAAGTTGAAATTTTTTTTTTTTTTACTTAGTAATTTTTCCAACGTTTGTCAGACTTTCAGATAGGGGAAATGTCAGTGAGCGTTCTGATTTCAGTTCCAGAGCGATTCGCCCAATGAGTCCTTGATATTTAGTCTTTTTCAGCCAAATTTCTGGATTTTTGAAAAATTCACTTTTTTTGTGAAAATATCCATTAAATGAGGGAATAATATGTATGAGGGTACCCCAGGAGAGTTCCAAATGTGTGTGGGTAGAATATATATCCCACGGGGGTAAAATTTAAAAAAGTTGAAAATTTTTTTTTTTTTACTTATTTGTCCGTTTGTCAGACTTTCAGATAGGGGAAATGTCAGTGAGCGTTCCGATTTCAGTTCCAGAGTGATTCGCCCAATGAGTCCTTGATATTTAGTTGTTTTCAGCCAATTTTCTGGATTTTTGAAAATTTCACTTTTTTGTGAAAATATCCACTAAATGAGGGAATAATATGTGTGAGGTTACCCCAGGAGAGTTCCAAATGTGTGTGGGTAGAATATATATCCCACAGGGGTAAAATTGAAAAAAGTTGAACATTTTTTTTTTTTTGACCTAGTCATTTTTCCAACGTATGTCAGACTTTCAGATAGGGGAAATGTCAGTGAGCGTTCCGATTTCAGTTCCAGAGCGATTAGCCCAATGAGTCCTTTGATACTTAGTCTTTTTCAGCCAATTTTCTGGATTTTTGAAAAATTCACTTTTTTGTGAAAATATCCGCTATATGAGGGAATAATATGTGCGAGGGTACCCCAGGAGAGTTCGAAATGTGTGTGGGTAGAATATATATCCCACGGGGGTAAAATTGAAAAAAGTTGAACTTTTTTTTTTTTTTACCTAGTCATTTTTCCAACGTTTGTCAGACTTTCAGATAGGGGAAATGTCAGTGAGCGTTCCGATTTCAGTTCCAGAGCGATTCGCCCAAAGAGTCCTTGATATTTAGTCTTTTTCAGCCAATTTTCTGGATTTTTGAAAAATTCACTTTTTTGTGAAAATATCCACTAAATGAGGGAATAATATGTGTGAGGGTACCCCAGGAGAGTTCCAAATGTGTGTGGGTAGAATATATATCCCACGGGGGTAAAATTGCAAAAAGTTGACAATTTTTTTTTTTTTACTTATTTTTCCAACGTTTGTCAGACTTTCAGATAGGGGAAATGTCAGTGAGCGTTCCGATTTCAGTTCCAGAGTGATTCGCCCAATGAGTCCTTGATATTTAGTTGTTTTCAGCCAATTTTCTGGATTTTTGAAAAATTCACTTTTTTGTGAAAATATCCACTAAATGAGGGAATAATATGTGTGAGGTTACCCCAGGAGAGTTCCAAATGTGTGTGGGTAGAATATATATCCCACGGGGTAAAATTGAAAAAAGTTGAACATTTTTTTTTTTTGACCTAGTCATTCTTCCAACGTTTGTCAGACTTTCAGATAGGGGAAATGTCAGTGAGCGTTCCGATTTCAGTTCCAGAGCGATTCGCCCAATGAGTCCTTGATATTTAGTCTTTTTCAGCCAATTTTCTGGATTTTTGAAAAATTCACTTTTTTGTGAAAATATCCGCTATATGAGGGAATAATATGTGCGAGGGTACCCCAGGAGAGTTTCGAATGTGTGTTAGTAGAATATATATCCCACGGGGGCAAAATTGAAAAAAGTTGAAAAAAAATTTTTTTTGGACTTTCTCATTTTTCCTGCGTTTATCAGACTTTCAGATAGGGCAAATGTCAGTGAGCGTTTTGATTTCAGTTCCAGAGCGATTCGCCCACTGAGTCCTTGATATTTAGCTGTTTTCAGCCAATATTTTGGATTTTTGAAAATTTCACTTTTTTGTGAAAATATCCACTAAATGAGGGAATAATATGTGTGAGGGTACCCCAGGAGAGTTCCAAATGTGTGTGGGTAAAATATATATCCTACGGGGGTAAAATTGAAAAAAGTTGAAAATTTTTTTTTCTTTGGACTTAGTCATTTTTCCGGCATTTATCAGACTTTCAGATAGGGCAAATGTCAGTGATCGTTCCGATTTCAGTTCTAGAGCGATTCGCCCAATGAGTCCTTGATATTTAGTCTTTTTCAGCCAAATTTCTTGATTTTTGAAAAATTCACTTTTTTGTGAAAATATCCATTAAATGAGGGAGTAATATGTGTGAGGTTACCCCAGGAGAGTTCC
The DNA here is from genome assembly GCF_046119375.1 of Phyllobates terribilis. Lineage (NCBI taxonomy): Eukaryota > Metazoa > Chordata > Amphibia > Anura > Dendrobatidae > Phyllobates > Phyllobates terribilis. The sequence continues at coordinate 3,533,381 of NW_027362788.1, read as the reverse complement.
AAATGTGTGTGGGTAGAATATATATCCCACGGGGGTAAAATTGAAAAAAGTCGAAAATTTTTTTTTTTTTTACATAGTAATTTTTCCAACGTTTGTCATACTTTCAGATACAGGAAATGTCAGTGAGCTTTCCGATTTCAGTTCCAGAGCGATTTGCCCACTGAGTCCTTGATATTTAGTCTTTTTCAGCCAATATTTTGGATTTTTGAAAATTTCACTTTCTTGTGAAAATATCCACTAAATGAGGGAATAATATGTGTGAGGTTACCCCAGGAGAGTTCCAAATGTGTGTGGGTAGAATATATATCCCAAGGGGGTAAAATTGAAAAAAGTTGAAATTTTTTTTTTTTTTGTCTTAGTAATTTTTCCAAAGTTTGTCAGACTTTCAGATAGGGGAAATGTCAGTGATTGTTCCGATTTCAGTTCCAGAGCGATTCGCCCAATGAGTCCTTGATATTTAGTCATTTTCAGCCAAATTTCTGGATTTTTGAAAAATTCACTTTTTTGTGAAAATATCCACTAAATGAGGGAATAATATGTGTGAGGGTACCCCAGGAGAGTTCCAAATGTGTGTGGGTAAAATATATATCCCACGGGGGTAAAATTGAAAAAAGTTGAAATTTTTTTTTTTTTTACTTATTTTTCCAACGTTTGTCAGACTTTCAGATAGGGAAAATGTCAGTGAGCGTTCCGATTTCAGTTCCAGAGTGATTCGCCCAATGAGTCCTTGATATTTAGTTGTTTTCAGCCAATTTTCTGGATTTTTGAAAATTTCACTTTTTTGTGAAAATATCCACTAAATGAGGGAATAATATGTGCAAGGGTACCCCAGGAGAGTTTCAAATGTGTGTGGGTAGAATAAATATCCCACAGGGGTAAAATTGAAAAAAGTTGAAAAATTTTTTTTCTTTGGACTTAATCATTTTTCCGGCGTTTATCACACTTTCAGATAGGGCAAATGTCAGTGAGCGTTCCGATTTCAGTTCCAGAGCTATTCGCCCACTGAGTCCTAGATATTTAGTCGTTTTCAGCCAATATTTTGGATTTTTGAAAATTTCACTTTTTTGTGAAAATATCCACTAAATGAGGGAATAATATGTGTGAGGTTACCCCAGGAGAGTTCCAAATGTGTGTGGGTAGAATATATATCCCACGGGGGTAAAATTGAAAAAAGTTGAACATTTTTTTTTTTTTGACTTAGTCATTTTTCCAACGTTTGTCAGACTTTCAGATAGGGGAAATGTCAGTGAGCGTTCCGATTTCAGTTCCAGAGCGATTCGCCCACTGTGTCCTTGATATTTAGCTGTTTTCAGCCAATATTTTGGATTTTTGAAAAATTCACTTTTTTGTGAAAATATCCACTAAATGAGGGAATAATATGTGTGAGGGTACCCCAGGGGAGTTCCAAATGTGTGTGGGTAGAATATATATCCCACAGGGGTAAAATTGAAAAAAGTTGAAAAAAAATTTTTTTTGGACTTTCTCATTTTTCCGGCGTTTATCAGACTTTCAGATAGGGCAAATGTCAGTGAGCGTTTCGATTTCAGTTCCAGAGCGATTCGCCCACTGAGTCCTTGATATTTAGCTGTTTTCAGCCAATATTTTGGATTTTTGAAAATTTCACTTTTTTGTGAAAATATCCACTAAATGAGGGAATAATATGTGTGAGGGTACCCCAGGAGATTTCCAAATGTGTGTGGGTAGAATATATATGCCACGGGGGTAAAAATGAAAAAAGTTGAAAATTTTTTTTTTTTTTGACTTAGTAATTTTTCCAACATTTGTCAGACTTTCAGATAGGGGAAATGTCAGTGAGCGTTCCGATTTCAGTTACAGAGCTATTTGCCCACTGAGTCCTTGATATTTAGTCGTTTTCAGCCAATATTTTGGATTTTTGAAAATTTCACTTTTTGTGAAAATATCCACTAAATGAGGGGATAATATGTGTGAGGGTACCCCAGGAGAGTTCCAAATGTGTGTGGGTAGAATATATATCCCACGGGGGTTAAATTGAAAAAAGTTGAAAAAAATTTTTTCTTTGGACTTAGTCAATTTTCCGGCGTTTATCAGACTTTCAGATAGGGCAAATGTCAGTGAGCGTTTTGATTTCAGTTCCAGAACGATTCGCCCAATGAGTCCTTGATATTCAGTCGTTTTCAGCCAATATTTTGGATTTTTGAAAATTTCACTTTTTTATGAAAATATCCACTAAATAAGGGGATAATATGTGTGAGGGTACCCCAGGAGAGTTCCAAATGTGTGTGGGTAAAATATATATCCCACGGGGGTAAAATTAAAAAAAGTTGAAAAAAATTTTTTTTTGAACTTAGTCATTTTTCCAGCGTTTATCAGACTTTCACATAGGGCAAATGTCAGTGATCGTTCCGATTTCAGTTCCAGAGCAATTCGCCCACTGTGTCCTTGATATTTAGCTGTTTTCAGCCAATATTTTGGATTTTTGAAAAATTCACTTTTTTGTGAAAATATCCACTAAATGAGGGAATAATATGTGTGAGGGTACCCCAGGAGAGTTCCAAATTTGTGTTGGTAGAATATATATCCCACGGGGGTAAAATTGAAAAAAGTTGAAAAAAATATTTTTTTTTGAACTTAGTCATTTTTCCAACGTTTATCAGACTTTCAGATAGGGCAAATGTCAGTGATCGTTCCGATTTCAGTTCCAGAGCGATTCGCCCAATGAGTACTTGATATTTAATCTTTTTCAGCCAATTTTCTGGATTTTTGAAAAATTAACTTTTTTGTGTAAATATCCACTAAATGAGGGAATAATATGTGTGAGGGTAGCCCAGGAGTTTTCCAAATGTGTGTGGGTAGAATATATATGCCACGGGGGTAAAATTGAAAAAAGTTGAAAATTATTTTTTTTTTGACTTAGTCATTTTTCCAACGTTTGTCAGACTTTCAGATAGGGGAAATGTCAGTGAGCGTTCCGATTTCAGTTCCAGAGCGATTCGCCCAATGTGTACTTCATATTTAGTCTTTTTCAGCCAAATTTCTGGATTTTTGAAAAATTCACTTTTTTGTGAAAATATCCACTAAATGAGGGAATAATATGTGTGAGGGTACCCCAGGAGATTTCCAAATGTGTGTGGGTAGAATATATCCCACGGGGGTAAAATTGAAAAAAGTTGAAAAAAAAATTTTTGGGGACTTAGTCATTTTTCCGGCGTTTATCAGACTTTCAGATAGGGCAAATGTCAGTGAGCGCTCCGATTTCAGTTCCAGAGCGATTCGCCCAATGAGTCCTTGATATTTAGTCGTTTTCAGCCAATTTTCTGGATTTTTGCAAATTTCACTTTTTTGTGAAAATATCCACTAAATGAAGGAATAATATGTGTGAGGGTACCCCAGGAGAGTTCCAAATGTGTGTGGGTAGAATATATATCCCACGGGGGTAAAATTGAAAAAAATTGCAAAAATTTTTTTTTTGGACTTAGTCATTTTTCTGGCGTTTATCAGACTTTCAGATAGGGGAAATGTCAGTGAGCGTTCCGATTTCAGTTCCAGAGCGATTCGCCCAATGAGTCCTTGATATTTAGTCGTTTTCAGCCAATGTTTTGGATTTTTGAAAATTTCACTTTTTTGTGAAAATATCCACTAAATGAGGGAATAATATGTGTGAGGGTACAACAGGAGAATTACTAAATGTGTGTGGGTAGAATATATATCCCACGGGGGTAAAATTGAAAAAAATTGAAATAATTTTTTTTGGGAGTTAGTCATTTTTCCGGTGTTTATCTGACTTTCAGATAGGGGAAATGTCAGTGATCGTTCCGATTTCAGTTCTAGAGCGATTCGCCCAATGAGTCCTTGATATTTAGTCTTTTTCAGCCAAATTTCTTGATTTTTGAAAAATTCACTTTTTTGTGAAAATATCCATTAAATGAGGGAGTAATATGTGTGAGGTTACCCCAGGAGAGTTCCAAATGTGTGTGGGTAGAATATATATCCCACGGGGGTAAAATTGAAAAAAGTCGAAAATTTTTTTTTTTTTTACATAGTAATTTTTCCAACGTTTGTCATACTTTCAGATACAGGAAATGTCAGTGAGCTTTCCGATTTCAGTTCCAGAGCGATTTGCCCACTGAGTCCTTGATATTTAGTCTTTTTCAGCCAATATTTTGGATTTTTGAAAATTTCACTTTCTTGTGAAAATATCCACTAAATGAGGGAATAATATGTGTGAGGTTACCCCAGGAGAGTTCCAAATGTGTGTGGGTAGAATATATATCCCAAGGGGGTAAAATTGAAAAAAGTTGAAATTTTTTTTTTTTTTGTCTTAGTAATTTTTCCAAAGTTTGTCAGACTTTCAGATAGGGGAAATGTCAGTGATTGTTCCGATTTCAGTTCCAGAGCGATTCGCCCAATGAGTCCTTGATATTTAGTCATTTTCAGCCAAATTTCTGGATTTTTGAAAAATTCACTTTTTTGTGAAAATATCCACTAAATGAGGGAATAATATGTGTGAGGGTACCCCAGGAGAGTTCCAAATGTGTGTGGGTAAAATATATATCCCACGGGGGTAAAATTGAAAATAGTTGAAATTTTTTTTTTTTTTACTTATTTTTCCAACGTTTGTCAGACTTTCAGATAGGGAAAATGTCAGTGAGCGTTCCGATTTCAGTTCCAGAGTGATTCGCCCAATGAGTCCTTGATATTTAGTTGTTTTCAGCCAATTTTCTGGATTTTTGAAAATTTCACTTTTTTGTGAAAATATCCACTAAATGAGGGAATAATATGTGCAAGGGTACCCCAGGAGAGTTTCAAATGTGTGTGGGTAGAATAAATATCCCACAGGGGTAAAATTGAAAAAAGTTGAAAAATTTTTTTTCTTTGGACTTAATCATTTTTCCGGCGTTTATCACACTTTCAGATAGGGCAAATGTCAGTGAGCGTTCCGATTTCAGTTCCAGAGCTATTCGCCCACTGAGTCCTAGATATTTAGTCGTTTTCAGCCAATATTTTGGATTTTTGAAAATTTCACTTTTTTGTGAAAATATCCACTAAATGAGGGAATAATATGTGTGAGGTTACCCCAGGAGAGTTCCAAATGTGTGTGGGTAGAATATATATCCCACGGGGGTAAAATTGAAAAAAGTTGAACATTTTTTTTTTTTTGACTTAGTCATTTTTCCAACGTTTGTCAGACTTTCAGATAGGGGAAATGTCAGTGAGCGTTCCGATTTCAGTTCCAGAGCGATTCGCCCACTGTGTCCTTGATATTTAGCTGTTTTCAGCCAATATTTTGGATTTTTGAAAAATTCACTTTTTTGTGAAAATATCCACTAAATGAGGGAATAATATGTGTGAGGGTACCCCAGGGGAGTTCCAAATGTGTGTGGGTAGAATATATATCCCACAGGGGTAAAATTGAAAAAAGTTGAAAAAAAATTTTTTTTGGACTTTCTCATTTTTCCGGCGTTTATCAGACTTTCAGATAGGGCAAATGTCAGTGAGCGTTTCGATTTCAGTTCCAGAGCGATTCGCCCACTGAGTCCTTGATATTTAGCTGTTTTCAGCCAATATTTTGGATTTTTGAAAATTTCACTTTTTTGTGAAAATATCCACTAAATGAGGGAATAATATGTGTGAGGGTACCCCAGGAGATTTCCAAATGTGTGTGGGTAGAATATATATGCCACGGGGGTAAAAATGAAAAAAGTTGAAAATTTTTTTTTTTTTTGACTTAGTAATTTTTCCAACATTTGTCAGACTTTCAGATAGGGGAAATGTCAGTGAGCGTTCCGATTTCAGTTACAGAGCTATTCGCCCACTGAGTCCTTGATATTTAGTCGTTTTCAGCCAATATTTTGGATTTTTGAAAATTTCACTTTTTGTGAAAATATCCACTAAATGAGGGGATAATATGTGTGAGGGTACCCCAGGAGAGTTCCAAATGTGTGTGGGTAGAATATATATCCCACGGGGGTTAAATTGAAAAAAGTTGAAAAAAATTTTTTCTTTGGACTTAGTCAATTTTCCGGCGTTTATCAGACTTTCAGATAGGGCAAATGTCAGTGAGCGTTTTGATTTCAGTTCCAGAACGATTCGCCCAATGAGTCCTTGATATTCAGTCGTTTTCAGCCAATATTTTGGATTTTTGAAAATTTCACTTTTTTATGAAAATATCCACTAAATAAGGGGATAATATGTGTGAGGGTACCCCAGGAGAGTTCCAAATGTGTGTGGGTAAAATATATATCCCACGGGGGTAAAATTAAAAAAAGTTGAAAAAAATTTTTTTTTGAACTTAGTCATTTTTCCAGCGTTTATCAGACTTTCACATAGGGCAAATGTCAGTGATCGTTCCGATTTCAGTTCCAGAGCAATTCGCCCACTGTGTCCTTGATATTTAGCTGTTTTCAACCAATATTTTGGATTTTTGAAAAATTCACTTTTTTGTGAAAATATCCACTAAATGAGGGAATAATATGTGTGAGGGTACCCCAGGAGAGTTCCAAATTTGTGTTGGTAGAATATATATCCCACGGGGGTAAAATTGAAAAAAGTTGAAAAAAATATTTTTTTTTGAACTTAGTCATTTTTCCAACGTTTATCAGACTTTCAGATAGGGCAAATGTCAGTGATCGTTCCGATTTCAGTTCCAGAGCGATTCGCCCAATGAGTACTTGATATTTAATCTTTTTCAGCCAATTTTCTGGATTTTTGAAAAATTCACTTTTTTGTGTAAATATCCACTAAATGAGGGAATAATATGTGTGAGGGTAGCCCAGGAGTTTTCCAAATGTGTGTGGGTAGAATATATATGCCACGGGGGTAAAATTGAAAAAAGTTGAAAATTATTTTTTTTTTGACTTAGTCATTTTTCCAACGTTTGTCAGACTTTCAGATAGGGGAAATGTCAGTGAGCGTTCCGATTTCAGTTCCAGAGCGATTCGCCCAATGTGTACTTCATATTTAGTCTTTTTCAGCCAAATTTCTGGATTTTTGAAAAATTCACTTTTTTGTGAAAATATCCACTAAATGAGGGAATAATATGTGTGAGGGTACCCCAGGAGATTTCCAAATGTGTGTGGGTAGAATATATCCCACGGGGGTAAAATTGAAAAAAGTTGAAAAAAAAATTTTTGGGGACTTAGTCATTTTTCCGGCGTTTATCAGACTTTCAGATAGGGCAAATGTCAGTGAGCGCTCCGATTTCAGTTCCAGAGCGATTCGCCCAATGAGTCCTTGATATTTAGTCGTTTTCAGCCAATTTTCTGGATTTTTGCAAATTTCACTTTTTTGTGAAAATATCCACTAAATGAAGGAATAATATGTGTGAGGGTACCCCAGGAGAGTTCCAAATGTGTGTGGGTAGAATATATATCCCACGGGGGTAAAATTGAAAAAAATTGCAAAAATTTTTTTTTTGACTTAGTCATTTTTCTGGCGTTTATCAGACTTTCAGATAGGGGAAATGTCAGTGAGCGTTCCGATTTCAGTTCCAGAGCGATTCGCCCAATGAGTCCTTGATATTTAGTCGTTTTCAGCCAATGTTTTGGATTTTTGAAAATTTCACTTTTTTGTGAAAATATCCACTAAATGAGGGAATAATATGTGTGAGGGTACAACAGGAGAATTACTAAATGTGTGTGGGTAGAATATATATCCCACGGGGGTAAAATTGAAAAAAATTGAAATAATTTTTTTTGGGAGTTAGTCATTTTTCCGGTGTTTATCTGACTTTCAGATAGGGGAAATGTCAGTGAGCGTTCCGATTTCAGTTCCAGAGCGGTTCGCCCAATGAGTCCTTGATATTTAGTCGTTTTCAGCCAATTTTCTGGATTTTTGAAAATTTCACTGTTTTGTGAAAATATCCACTAACTGAGGGAATAATATGTGTGAGGGTACCCCAGGAGAGTTCCAAATGTGTGTGGGTAGAATATATATCCCACGGGGGTAAAATTGAAAAAAATTGCAAAAAATTTTTTTTTGGACATAGTCATTTTTCTGGCATGTATCAGACTTTCAGATAGGGGAAATGTCAGTGATCCATCTGTTTTCAGTTCCAGAGCGATTCACCCGATGAGTCCTTGATATTTAGTCATTTTCAGCCAATTTTCAGAATTTTGGAAAATTTCATTTTTTTGTGAAAATATCCACTAAATGAGGGAATAAAATGTGTGAGGGTACCCCAGGAGAGTTCCAAATGTGCGTGGGTAGAATTTATATCTCACGGGAGTAAAATTGAAAATAGTTGAAAATTTTTTTTTTGGACTTAGTCATTTTTCCGGTGTTTATCAGACTTTAAGATAGGGGAAATGTCAGTGAGCGTTCCGATTTCAGTTCCAGAGCGATTCGCCCGATGAGTAGTGTTGAGCCACCCCCGTAGTGTTCGAGTTCGGTTCGGTTCGTCGAACACCTTCGAACACCGTTAAAACCAATGGCAGGCAAACAAAAACACATAGAAACACATAGAAAACACCTTCAAAGGTGTCCAAAAGCTGACAAACTGCTCAGAAGACACAACTAACACATGGAAAAGTGACAAGTACATATAGTCATGCGAAAAGAAAAGAGGTGGAGGAGTAAAAGGAGGGGGAGACACAGATATAGGCATGTCATGCCCTTCTAAAATCCAAAAAGTGAGAAGCCGACACGTTCAGTCCGCTCCTGCCCGTGCCACCTCCGCGTCGCCGGGTTTGTGTCAGAGCCGCGGTGAACCCTGACGGCCAGCCCCCCTCTCCCAATACTGGTGCCTGTCCGCTGGTGGGTCGAGCGAGCCCCCCTGTGGTGGAGGCAGCTCTAAGCTTTTTAATTTAAATTGTCTCTCTAATTTGAATGAATACACTTTAAATCCATTTACAAGGATCTATTGGAGGGCAAGTCTCATGCCAGCAGCCGCGTAATTCCAGCTCCAGTAGCGTCCACTAAAGCTGCTGCAGTTAAAAAGCTTTTATAAGGATCGAGCTCGGCTGTCCACCGCAAGGCATCCTACTGCCAGTCCCAGCCCCTATGCTTTGGGGTGCCTCCTGATGCTCTTCACTGAGTATCCCGTGGTCCCGAAGCATTTCCTTTGAAAAAATTAAGTGTCCAAACTACAGGTGGTGTAGCTTGCTTAACAGCCGGGATAATCCGCTGACTAGCAGACACTGCTACTAGGCACAAAGTATTTCCTGGGCTAGATGCAGTTAAAAATTTGTAATTAGATACTCTCGTTGGATGCTGAGAAAGCATTCCATAGAGTCTCCTGGCACGCCATATATGATTCTCTTAAAAAGCTTGGGGTAGGGGTCTAGGGGACCCTTTTATAGCCAAAATCACGGCCATGTATCGCAATACGTCACCTAGGCTGAAGATAAATGGAACTGTAGCACCCTGAGGGCTCGGTTGCTACAGAGGTATTGCACCTCACCCAGAGGTGTGATATCTCACTCTCAGGTAAGGATGTAGTGTGGATCAGGACCCGACACCTGCATGCATTACACCACATTGCCGTGGGGCAGGGCGACCAATATGCCCCTGAGATGGGCACGACAGTTCCTGTCCTTGGCTGGAGTGGGGGGAGGGAACACTGAGGAAGGCGAGCCCTGTAGTGCAGGAGCAGGGAGGAAGCAGTTCCTGGGTGCATTGAGAAGGGAGTATAAAAGGTGGGCACCATCTTAGTTCAGTGCAGAGAAGTCTGAGCAGAAGTGGCAGGGAGCAGGGGTTCTGCATGAGCTCTGCTCCGGAGGCGGGCCTAGTAACAGAGGCCCAGGTCTGGAAGAGGGAGAAGGAAGAGGAGCGGAGAAGGCTCCAGGAACGAGGAACGAAGGGATCTCAGGGGTGCGGACGGGCGAGTCGCCACCGCACGCCCGAATCCACCTGCGTGGAGGGGTCAGGCCAAAGGGGGAGGCCGGTCCCCGAAACTAGTGGAGGCAGGAAACGACCCTCAGCTAGAAACAGGAGGCTGTAACATTTTATGTGGCGCAGCCCCTCGCTACACCCGCTAGGAAGGCACCACATAGGGTCAGGGAAACTGGTGCCAAGTTTACCAAGAGGAGGCCCGAGGCAGCCGGACAGAAGGGTTGGTAAGAAAGGCCAGACAAAGGACACACAAAGGGGGTCCTGTGAAGCACTCCAAAGTTATCTGGGAGTTGTCTGAGCCCCTCACCTGGTGAGCACAGTACGACGTGGGCAGCCGTTACCTGCAGACGTGGTCTGGATAATAAGAACTGTGAGTAAAGGCCCTGGACTGCATCACTGACTCTGTGTCATTACTGCTGCTGCCCTGCACCATCACCCCCATCCTCCGCATACACTGCCCTGAGGCTACACTCCTCCCGTGGGGAGTTATGCTACGCTCTGCTGCACCCACAACACCAGCCTCAGCGGTCTGCCCTGGAGCGGCGGTTCACTCTGACCGCAATCCACGGGTGGCGTAGTCGGACATTTAAACATCAAAACCACATAAATAGTTCCGCCACTGGTTTGACTGCCCTGAGCCACGGAACCGGGTTGCCGCCACGGAGACTACAACCACCAGCATCCACCAAAAAGGGTCCGGCTCCGGGTGTCCCAAGGCCCAGGGGGCGCGTCAGAACATTTTCATCACCTTTCACAATCACCAATGGGACAAGTCAGGGATGTTCTCTGTCCCCTCTCTTATACATCCTAGTGACGGAGCACCTGCTCTCATCAATTCGCCATAACCCCAATATTAGGTGGATTGAGGTGGGAGGCACCGAGTACAAGTGCTCTCTATTTGCTGATGATGTCCTAGTATATATCACTCAATCCCATATATCCATCCATGCTGTTATGGCTGAAATAGATCACTTTGTTACATGGTCAAATTTTAAAATCAATGCAGCGAAGTCTGAGGCCCTCGATGTCTCCCTCCCCAAATCCATATAGGATTCCATCCAGTCCAACTTTCCCTTTGCCTGGCCCTCACAGGGTATCAAATACTTAGGAATTTCTATTCATAGAGACCTCTCCCATCTATGTTATCTTAATTTTGGGCCCTTTATTGAACAACTCCATACAGACCACGGTTGGCAAGTTAGAACTTTAAGATTCACTACGTGAACCACTGGTGTTTTGTGGAAAAGCACATGTACACTGTGTTCCAAATTATTATGCAAAAAGTGTTTAGGAGTGATAAGGGAAGAATTTGTTTGTTTGTCAGTTAAACTCATTGATGGTGATGTGTGTCAGGGCTCTTTATATCACTGTAAGCAATTGCAGACACCTGTGCTAATTAGTTTGGCAGGTGTGTCCAATGAAAGGCAAGACTACTTAAGAAGGCTGTCTCACATTATTAAGCAGCCTACATTTTCTGCCAAAATGGGAAAGAAAAAGGATGTGTCGGCTGCTGAGAAGCAACAAATTGTGGAGTGTTTAGGTCAAGGCATGACTACAATCAACATTGTGCGATGATCAGGATGAAGTGTCTTGGCAATCAAGAAGTATGTAGCTGATTCACAGTACACACGTGTGCGTGCTGATAAGGGCAAATTGAGGACTCTTTCCTACAGGCAATTACGTCAGGTTGAAAGAGCAGCGGCAAAAAAGCCTTGTCATAGCAGCAGACAAGTTTTTGAAGCTGCTTGTGCCTCCAACGTCCCCCGAACAACAAGATGCAGGGTCCTTCAGAGGTTTGCAGCTGTGCATACGCCATCCTGTCGACCTCCTCTATCCACTTCACACAAGCAGAAATGGCTCCAGTGGGCCAAACATTACATGAAGACTGATTTCAAAACTGTTTTGTTCACGGATGAGTGCCATGCAGCGCTCGATGGTCCATATGGATGGAGTGGAGGATGGCTGGTTGATGGACACCCCACGCAAACACGGCTACAGCGCCAACAAGGAGGAGGTGGAGTAATGTTTTGGGCTGGAATCATGGGGAGAGAGATTGTCGGCCCCTTTAGGATCCCTGAAGGCGCTAAAGATGAACTCCATAATGTATGTGGATTTTCTCAAACAGCACTTCCTGCCATGGTTCAAGAAGAAGAACCGTGTATTTCACAGCAAGATCATTTTTCTGCATGATAATGCACCATCTCATGCTGCACATAAAACATCTGCATCTCTGGCTGATATGGGCATAAAAGGGGACAAACTTATGGTGTGACCCCCATGCTCCCCTGACCTCTACCCCATTCAGAACCTTTGGAGCATCATTAAAAGGAGTGTCTATGATGGCGGGAGGCAGTTCACATCTAAGCAACAGCTCTGGGAGGGTATTCTGTCCTCATGCAAAACAATTGAAGCAGAAACCATCCAAAACCTGACAAATTCAATATACGAGAGAGTTCAGAAGCTCCTTTCGAACAAGGGGTCCTATGTGAAAATGTAACATCACCTAGAATAAAGTTTTGAGTTGAAAACTGTTTGATTTCAGTTTCTAACAACCTGCTAATGCTTATAATTTCAAAAATGACCATTTTTTGGGGCTTTATTAAAATGAAAAGGTTGATCGAAAAGTTTGGGGGATCTAAGAGTGTGGCAACCCAGTAGTCATGATTACTTTGAATTCTGACAATATGAGGGTCATGCTGCAGGTAGTGCAGCAAGAAGGCACTTATGTGTCTTGCGCATCTCGGAGCCCCAAAATTATTTTCCGGGCTAGATGCAGCTAAAAATTGTTATTAATTTTAAATCTAGTGAAGCTTTAGTATAGATGGCCTAATAGGATCAGTGCTGCACACTGCTACAAAGCCCAAATTATTTTCCAGTCAAGATACAGATAAACATGATTAGTAATTTTAAATCTGGTGGAGCTTATTATAGATGGCCTAATAGAATCAGTGCTGCACACTGCTACAAAGCCCAAATTATTTTCCAGCCAAGATACAGATAAACATGATTAGTAATTTGAAAGCTTAAAACGGTTGGTAGGGTGATTTTAACCAATCATCAAGCTTTTACTCTCCCCAGGATGACACAGGGGTAGAAAAGTCGTTTCGGATCCATGATTTGTTCATCTTTATGAACGTGAGTCTGTCTACATTATCAGTGGAGAGCCGCGTGCGCTTATCTGTCAGCACACCACCAGCAGCGCTGAACACACGTTCAGACAGAACGCTGGCTGCGGGGCATGACAAGATCTCCAAGGCGTAAGTGGCTAGCTCCGGCCATTTATCCAGATTGGAAGCCCAAAAAGAGCAAGGGTCCAGTGACACAGTCGTGGCTTCAATGTTTACTTGGAGATACTCCTGTACCATCGTCTCTAGGCGTTGACTATGTGTCAGACTTCTTGTCTCCTGTGGCCTTGCAAAGGATGGGCTAAAAAAGTGGTGAAATGATTCCGCAAAATTGATGTTACCAGCAGATACTGTGGTTCTGTTACGGTTTGAGTGCTGAACACTTGACGGTCCCACGGTTGGCAAGTTGGAACTGTGAGATTCACTACGTGCACCACTGGTATTTTGTGGAAAAGCACATGTAAGATTCTGCAACAGTCTCTGCTGATACTCCTGCATGCGTGCATCCCTTTCTATGGCAGGAATAATTTCTGCAAATTTACTTTTGTACCGGGGATCTAACAGTGTGGCAACCCAGTAGTCAGGATTATTTCTAATTCTCACAATTCGAGGGTCATGTTGCAGGTAGTGCAGCAAGAAGGCACTCATGTGTGTTGCGCATCCAGGAGCACCAAGTCCCTGTTGTGTTGGTGGCGAGGTAACAATCATGCTTCCTTCCTCTGTCCTCTCCCCCCAACCTCGCACAACAGAAATGTGATCAAGGTCTCCCTCATCTGATGAGTCTTCCATCAGTTCATCCTCCACTTCTTCCTGGGCTCCTGCACCTTCCTCACTAGTTTGGCTGCTACCATGCGCCCTGGTAAAACCATCTCCCCCACCCTCACATGCCTGCCGCCTTGGTGCTGCCGACCGTCTGGACCTTGCAGATGTTAGCCCTTCCGCATACAACTCCTCCTCCTCTACTTCCTCCACCTCCTCTTGTGCCACCACCTGACTCCGAATTCTGTTTAACATGTGCTCCAGCATGTAAATCACCGGAATAGTCATGCTGATAATGGCATCGTCAGCACTAAACATCTTCGTCGCCATTTCAAAACTGTGCAGAAGGGTGCATAGGTCCCTGATCTGAGACCACTCCTCCAGCGTGATTTGCCCCACTTCTGGATCTCGTTGGCCCAGGCTATACGTCAGAACGTATTGCACCAGGGCTTGTCGGTGCTTCCACAGTCGCTGCAACATGTGCAGAGTTGAATTCCACCGGGTAGGCACATCGCATTTTAGCCGGTGAAGTGGCAGGCCCAACGACTTCTGTAGAGATGTAAGTCGCTGAGCTGCGGGATGCGAACGGCGAAAGTGAGCACACAGCGACCGTGCCCTCTGCAGAAGGCCATCTAGTCTGGGATAGTGGGCTAAAAATTGCTGGACAACCAGGTTCAACACGTGAGCCATACAAGGCACGTGTGTGACATTGCCCCGGCGAAGGGCCGCACCCAGGTTTGCAGCATTGTCGCACACGGCCTTCCCTGGTTTCAGGTCCAGTGGAGACAACCATTCATGAAATTGGTTCTCCAGAGCTGACCACAACTCCTCAGCTGTGTGACTCACATTTCCCAGACATTTCAATGTAAAAACCGCCTGATGACGTTGAGCCCTACTGCCAGCATAGTAAGGAGGTGTGCAGGATCCCTTCTGCGCAGTTAGAAAGCTTGTGGCATGACCAGACAGGCTTTGGGTGCAGGTGGAAGACCGAGAGGAGGTTGAGGAGGCAGAAGCAGTGGAGGAACTTTGACATAAAGAGGATTGACGCACAACTCGTGGGGACGGCAAGACTTGGACAGCAGCCCCTTGTCCTGCTGTCACCATAGTTACCCAGTGCCCAGTCAGCGACATGTAACGCCCCTGTCCATGCCTACTCGTCCAAGTGTCTGTGGTGAATTGCACCCTGTCACACACAGAGTTTCTCAAAGAAGCGGTGATGTTGTGTGCGACATGCTGGTGGAGCGCAGGCACACCTTTCTTTGAGAAGTAGTGCCGACTGGGCATCTGGTACTGGGGCACTGTGACGGACATAAGGTCTCGAAAATCCTCTGTGTCCACCAGGCGGAAAGGCAGCATTTCTGTAGCCAAGAACTTGCAGATGGTGAAATTCAACCTCTTAGCTTTCTCATGGCTAGGAGGAAATGGTCTTTTACTTGTCCACATCTGAGGGACCGAGGGCTGGCTATTGTGCTTAGACGGGGTTGATAAGGGTGTCCCCGGCAAACTGCCGGTCTGTGAGGAAGATGCAGGCGGACATGTTAGGTTGCCTTGATCCAAAGGTGGTGCTATCGATGTCGGACAGCGCTCAACACCAGCTGGTGTTACCACCTCCAAAGAAAATGATGACCTGCCAATCACGCTGGCTGTTGCGGGTAAAGAGGTGGCAGGTCTGCGCCCCAAAACAGGTGTGACTGCTGTCCCCCCAGTCACAGAGGATGAAGAGGCCGCGGATGCACAAGATATGGCAGACGGTGGTTGGCCCGGCTGGCTAGGCCGCATTGTAGCACACTGAGCTTCCCACTGCAACTTATGCTTCATGTCCATGTGCCGGTTCATGCATGAAGTACTCAAACTATGTATTTTTTGGCCTCTACTTAGCTTTTGCTGACAAATGTTACAGATAACACAAGTTGGGTCATCTTTATCGATCTGAAAAAATGCCCAGGCTATGCAAGGCTTAGCACCCATGCGACCTGAAGAGCCATCACGACTTGTGGTGAGTTGCAGAGTTGTGTTTGAGGATGCAGTTGTTGACGTGCTTCCAGTACTACGTCTCTGTCCAGGAAGGCGCAACCTGACCTCTTCGTCACTAGCATCTTCCTCCACCTCCTCTGCTGACCTCATCTCTTGGCTGACTGTGGGTTGACAGTAAGTGGGATCTCCAACCTCATCATCATCACCCTGTGCGTTATCACACCCGTCGTCCTCAGAGCCAACCTGTTCCTGCCCTGACAAAAAACTAAAGTTGTCGCTCCAATCAGGTATTTGAGTCTTATCATCGTCTTCCTCATTGTCTCCACCAACAGGAGTTACAGTTTGGGAATGAGGGTCTACATTATGGTCAGAACCTTCTGCGTCTGGTCCTGGATCCGACTCATAAAGATTCTGGGCATCAGTGCAGATCATTTCCTCGTTTGGATTCACAGAAGCGCTGGAGTCGACCTCTGATTCCCAGGCTATAGTATGAGTAAACAGCTCTGCAGACTCAACCATCTGTTCTACCTCATACTCAGACGGGCAGCTGGAGATTTGGGAGCTGTGAGGAAGCAAGTGCGATTGGGGTGACACCATTGAGGACTGGAGTATTTGTGATGTTGAAGTTGATGTGGAGGAGAGCCCACTTAAAGGAGCACTTGATATCCGTTGAAGCACCTGCTGTTTTTGTGCCTCATCTGGAATTTGTAGCGATTGGCGTGGCCGTAAGAAAGGGATCTTATCACATTGTCCGCTAAAAGAAGTAGACATTTTAGTTTGGCTGGAAGATGGTCTTTCTTCTGCAGATGTTACTGTTGCTTTAACACCTACCCCACGGACACAACCTTTTTTCCCCTTCCCAACACGCCTATTCCCCTTTCCACCAGCAGCAGGCCTTTTTCCACTCATTTTGGTGGTTAACTAATTCACAACTCTGGAGTTGTTTGCACAAAAAAACAATGGATGGGAACCGAGCAGAGCTGAGTGGCCAAACTGTGGTATTAGGCCAAAACTATTGGCTGGGTTAGATGCAGAAAAAAATTATATTCAATTTGCAACATGATGGAGGTCAGTATAGATGGACTAATAGAGAAAGTCCCACACACTGCTAGAAGGCCAAATATTTTTTCAGAGCTAGATGCAGAAAAAAATTATATTCAGTTTGCAACCTGATGGAGGTCAGTATAGATGGACTAATAGAGAAAGTCCCACACACTGCTAGAAGGCCAAATATTTTTTCAGAGCTAGATGCAGACAAAAAAATATTTTGAATTTGCAACCTGATGGAGGTCAGTATAGGTGGACTAATAGAACAAGTCCCACACACTGCTAGAAGGCCAAATATTTTTTCAGAGCTAGATGCAGAAAAAAATTATATTCAGTTTGCAACCTGATGGAGGTCAGTATAGATGGACTAATAGAGAAAGTCCCACACACTGCTAGAAGGCCAAATATTTTTTCAGAGCTAGATGCAGAAAAAAATTATATTCAGTTTGCAACCTGATGGAGGTCTGTATAGATGGATTAAAAGAACAAGTCCCACAAACAGCTAGAAGCCCAAATATTTTTTCAGAGCTAGATGCAGATAAAAATTATTTTTAATTTGCAACCTGATGGAGGTCCGTATAGATGGACTAATAGAGAAAGTCCCACACACTGCTAGAAGGCCAAATATTTTTTCAGAGCTAGATGCAGAAAAAAATTATATTCAGTTTGCAACCTGATGGAGGTCAGTATAGATGGACTAATAGAGAAAGTCCCTCACACTGCTAGAAGGCCACATATTTTTTCAGAGGTAGATGCAGAAAAAAATATATTCAGTTTGCAACCTGATGGAGGTCAGTATAGATGGACTAATACAACAAGTCCCACACACAGCTAGAAGCCCAATATTTTTTCAGAGGTAGATGCAGAAAAAAATATATTCAGTTTGCAACCTGATGGAGGTCAGTATAGATGGACTAATACAACAAGTCCCACACACAGCTAGAAGCCCAATATTTTTTCAGAGGTAGATGCAGAAAAAAATATATTCAGTTTGCAACCTGATGGAGGTCTGTATAGATGGACTAATACAACAAGTCCCACACACAGCTAGAAGCCCAATATTTTTTCAGAGGTGGATGAAGAAAAAAATATATGCAGTTTGCAACCTGATGGAGGTCAGTATAGATGGACTAATACAACAAGTCCCACACACAGCTAGAAGCATAAATATTTTTTCAGAGCTAGATGCAGAAAAAAATTATATTCAATTTGCAACCTGATGGAGGTCAGTATAGATGGACTAATAGAATGATGCTATGCCCAAAAGATTTTACTTCACTAGGTGCAGTAAAAAAAATGGTATTCTATACACAGGTGGTATATCTTGCAACACAGATAGGCTACTCCACTGACTAACACACTCTGCAATAGGCCAAAAAGGATTAGCTTTGCTAGATTCAGCCAAATGCTGTGAAAAAAACTTGCACAGCACTGGCACAGACCTGCCTGGCAAAAACTGATAGGAACTGATGTAACCTAGTCCTGAAAAGGACTCCAATTACAATTAGTCTTTACTCCCACAATCTATCTATTTAAGAGCACAGACCTGCCTGATAAAAGTCGTAGGAAATGCTGTAACCTAGTCCTTAAAAGGACTGCAATCACAACTATTCCCTACTCCCAAGCTATCTGTAGATTTGTGCGAAAATTGGCTTGAAATTAACAAGGTATAGCGCACACAGCAACAGCGGTGCCGTCTAACACGCAGCTGCAGCAGTGAGAAAATGGTGGCGACGGGGAAAATGGCTTGGTCTTATAGGGCAAGGACATGTGACATACACTGCCAATGACATATGCCCTTGCTTGTGTGAAAAAAAGCACTTCGCTCCGTGTGTGCGCTGCTGATAGGCTGACAGATTGCACCTCCCCACTGTAAATGCGGGAAAGAGAAAAAAAAAATGGAGATCTTCATTGTTCCTGCAGAGATCCATCCCCTGCCCCTCCCCCCACCCCGCTGTACACTCAAACTGCGTATTAACATTAATTTTCATCATTACTGAGAAAAAATCCAGTTATGATTTTGGTGCACGAACAGTTATCGAACATAACCTCGAACAGCCGAATTTTTCTCAAATTGTTCGTGTTCGCCGAACGGCTCAAACACCGCCCAAAACAGCTCGAATTTGAGATTGGCGAACAGTTCGAGTAGAACAACGCTCATCTCTACCGATGAGTCCTTGATATTTAGTCGTTTTCAGCCAATTTTCTGAATTTTTGAAAATTTCACTTGTTTGTGAAAATATCCACTAAATGAGGGAATAATATGTGTGAGGGTACCCCAGGAGAGACCCAAATGTGTGTGGGTAGAATATATATCCCACGGGGGTAAAATTGAAAAAAGTTGAGAATTTTTTTTTTGGACTGTCATTTTTTCGCCGTTTATCAGACTTTCAGATAGAGGAAATGTCAGTGAGCGTTCCGATTTCAGTTCCAGAGCGTTTCGCCCGATGAGTCCTTGATATTTAGTCGTTTTCAGCCAATTTTCTGAATTTTTGAAAATTTCACTTTTTTGTGAAAATATCCACTAAATGAGGTAATAATTAGTGTTGAGCGAGCACTAAAAAGCTCGGGTGCTCGAAGCTCGGGCCAAGCTCGCCGTGATACTCGGGTGCTCGACCCGAGCAACGAGCCCAATGTTAGTCTATGGGAGACTCGAGCATTTTTGCGTTGGCACCCCCGGCATTCTTTTAAAAGCCTAACAAGTGCCCAAAACAATAGTGACAGTGTTCAAATGACATGGGGACAGCATGGGGATCGCCCCAGGAAGCATTTCTGACCCCCAGGTCACTGCTGTCAACAACGTGGTCAGAGGTATTAAGCTCACAATAAAACGTTCAAAAACGAAAGTGAAAAATTTTTCCTGCGAAATATGTTAAGTAACATCCTTTCCAGGGAAAAGACTTGTGTATAAGTTAAAATAAATGACCAAAAACAAAAATACTCCTCCACACCTTCGGCTATGTTCACAAGTAGCATTTTTTATGCGTTTTTGCACTTTTGTATTGCTTTCAACTATGACAAATGCATTCACCGGGAAATGTCATTTTAACATTTTACAACCTTATCTGGCCATGTGCTGTGTGACACATGCATAAAGTGCTGAAATGACATGGGAACAGCATGGGGAAGACACCTGGAAGCATCTCTGACTCCCAGGTCACTGTCTAAAAGTGTGCCCATCATAAGTGATCCTTGCCGCATCAGAAGATGCAGGCTTGCAACTATCTCCATACAAGTTCTAGTCCCAGGGCAGTGTTCAATTGTACCTCCCCCATTCCTTGCAATACAAGTGCAAGTATGCAGTCTGCCACCCACCCACCCCTAGGCTGCAATACCATACTGCTTGCTTGCTTGAACTTGAAATTGGGCCTTTTAGGCATGTGGAGGCGGAATCTGGCCACCATGTCATGGCTGTGTTGGCGGCATGGAATCCATACTCAGTCCCCAGCCGCCCGGAGGCCGGGTGTCCATACTCGGTCCACAGCCGCCCCGCTTCCGGATGTCCACACACGGTCCCCAGCCGCCTGGGGGCAGCCGGGTGTCCATAAACGGTCCCCAGCCGCCCCTATTTCTCCTTGGAACATCCCCCCACACACTTTTCTTATCCCGGCCTGCTTTAGGCAGCATTGGACGAGCCCACCAGAGAACCAGACTCCTCCGGTGGACCCTGACTTCTCCATCGGTGGAGTTGAGAGTGCCAAGGTGAGGAGCATGATGATGATGACAGAAGTTAGCATCTGCTATGTTTTCTTTTAATGCAAGCGCAAGTATGCAGCCTGCCACCCACCCACCCCCAGGCTGCAATACCATACTGCTTGCTTGCTTGCACTTTAAATTGGGCCTTTTAGTTATGTGGAAGCGGAATCTGGCCACCACGCCATGGCTGTGTCGGCGGCCTGGTATCCATACTCAGTCCCCAGCCGCCTGGTGGCCGGGTGTCCCCGCTTGCTCCCCAGCCTCCAGGGGGTGGCCGGGTGTCCATACTCAGTCCTCAGCCACCTCTATTTGTCCCGGTAACCTTTCCCACACTTTTCTTAGCCTGGCCTGCTTTAGGGCAGCATTGGCCGAGCCCACCGGACTATCAGACTCCTCCGGTGGGCCCTGGCTTCTCCATCAGGGGAGTTGAGAGTGCCAAGGTGAGGAGCATGATGAGGATGATAGAAGTTAGCATCTGCTTTGTTTTGTTGTAATGCAAGCGGATGTATGTAGTAGCGGCTAGGCCTGAGGTGGTCAGAGTTTTGGCGCATATCCTACCTCCTCCGAGGATTGCTGGATGTTTTCCTGCTACTATCCAAGTTCTATGACTCCTGTTAAAATAAAGCTTCAGGTGATAAATGATGGATGAGGTAGTGGCAAAGGAGAAAGAGCAGGAGGAACAGGGACCATTCACATCAATATCAGGCCAGTCAACCAGATATGTCTTGTAGGATATGTTTCTGTAACAAAAGGAGCGGTTCGGCTACACAGTTATAGGGCATACAGTGAGTGCAATGCCTACCAAAAATTTCGAGGCACTCCAATGCCCCTTGGAAATGACATGGAGGTCAGAGGGCGTTAACTCAACCTTTTTTTCCATTTATAGCAACTGGGTCTCCTGTGCACTGTTGGCCTAAGCAGTGAATGGAAGGCTTTCCAAAAATTATGAGGAACTGCAATGCCCCTTACAAGAGCCATGTGTGGCATCCCAGGGGGCTGGTCACCACAGTAATAGAGATATTACGTCGGAGAGCAAGTGGGAGGTTTCCTGGTCAGGATCCCTTAAACATGCAACATCCTCCTGCCCCAGTCCTGGGAAGGGAGAATTCTGCCCTTATAAACTGGATCTGGGGCGGGGTTGAGTGAGTCAGAGAACAGAGAACAGTCAGAGTCAGAGTGAGAGCAAGGGAAAGTAACAGCAAGGAGCTCTGAAGGAGCTAGGAGCTAAAGACCAGGGGCTGGAAGCTGAGCAGAGCTCGCCCTGGCAGAAGACAATAGGAACCGGACACAGGAGTCCGAGGCTGTGAGGACTTATATATCCAGCAGCAGAAACCAGCCGGCAGGGGATTTCAGGTCCTCTAGCCATAGAAGCCTGGAAGCTCAGTCATAAGCAAGGGACCAGCACCGCCGTCGTGGAGCGCAGGCTAACAGAAGGCCCCAAGTCACCAGCCATACGGGTGAGCACTACACTGTACACTCAGGGACGTGGGCTACTTCTACCCGCTTACAGCAAGGTAGCCAGGAAGAGTGCAGACAGACGGGGAGGCCTACAACTCCACCTGGCCAGGGTAACTCCTGCTTGCTCACAGACTGACCAGGCCTCTTATGCTAGCCAGTACTCCCGGGAGGGTCTACCATATAATCATCAGTAAAGACCCTGAACTGCACTGCAAAGACTCTGAGTCGTTCCTGCTGCACTTGTGCACCATCACCCCCATCATCCACACTCACTGCCCTGAGGCTATACTCCTCCCGTGGGGAGTTATCCCATTCTCTGCTGCGCACACAGCACCAGCCTCAGCGGTCTGCCTTGCAGCGGTGGTACTCCCTGACCGCAATTCACGGGTGGCGCAGTCGGATAATTAACCTCAAAACCTAAGAAAGACTGCCACTGGTTTGACCAGCCTGAGCGGGTCACCGCCACGGAGACTACAGACCCCAGAGACCCGGCACCGGGTATCCCACACACGTGTAGACACGTCCCAGGGGGCGCGTCACATGCAGTACAGCATATTACAAACATAAGTCCCATTATTGGGGAGTGGGTGTCCAATAGTATTTGCTTATGCCTTGCAAGCAAAAGCTGCCAAAAATTAGGATGGAGCAACTTGCAATGCCCCTTACAAGAGCCATGCAGTACAGCATATTACAAACATAAGTCCCATTATTGGGGAGTGGGTCTCCCATAGTATTTGCTTATGCTTTCCAAGCAAAAGCTGCCAAAAATTAGGACGGAGCAACTTGCAATGCCCCTTACAAGAGCCATGCAGTACAGCTTATTACAAACATAAGTCCCATTATTGGGGAGTGGGTGTCCCATAGTATTTGCTTATGCTTTCCAAGCAAAAGCTGCCAAAAATTAGGACAGAGCAACTTGCAATGCCCCTAACAAGAGCCATGCAGTACAGCTTATTACAAACATAAGTCCCATTACTGGGACTTATGTTTGGCGGAGGCAGTACTGCAATGCTTCCAGCTTGTAACTGATGTGGTGATATCTGAGATGGAGGCTGAGCATGAGGAGGAGGAGGAGGATGCGCAGGAGCTGTACACTGTGGGGGCAACTCTGACTGACATAGGGCCCGCAATCCTCGGTGTGGGGAGGATGTGTTGCGTCCCAAGGTCCGACTGGGTCCTGGCTTCCACTATGTTTACCCAGTGTGCCGTCAGAGAGATGTACCGTCCCTGGCCACAAGCACTTGTTCACGTGTCCGTTGTCAGGTGGACTCTCCCAGTAACTGTGTTGTTGAGGGCATGGCAGATGCTTTGGGACACGTGCTTGTGTAGTGCGGGGATGGCACACCGGGCAAAATAGTGTCGGCTGGGGACCGAGTACCGAGGGACGGTCACCGCCATAAGATTGTGGAAGGATTCCGTCTCCACCAGCCTAAAAGGCAGCATTTCCAATGCAAGCAGTCGTGAAATGTGCAAATTTAGGACTGTGGCCTGTGGGGCGTAAGCTGCGAATTTCCGCTTTCGTTCAAAGGTCTGGGATATGGACAAATGAACGCTGCGGTGGGACGTGGACGTGGACGTTGATGCTGTTTCTTGAGAAACTGCCATAACAAGTGAAGACTGAGAGGAGGGGGCATCTTTACATGCAGTATGGACAGGGGATTGCCTTGCACACACAACAGGGGGTTCTATTGCACGCACAACAGTGGAAGAAGCAGTGGTGACACCCGCTGACACTGGTCGTGGACCCTGGGTTTCGCCCCACAAAGTCGGGTGCTTTGCAGCCATGTGCCTGATCATGCTGGTGGTGGTCAGGCTGGTAGTTTTGTCACCCCTGCTGATGCTGGCATGGCAGGTGGAACATATGGCCTTTTTGGGGTTATCAGCAGAGTCTTTAAAAAAATTCCAGACTCTGGAAGACCTACCGCTTGTACTGGCAACGTCCCTCGTGTTGGTGTTACGGGGAACGGTTGCCTGCCTTCTGTCTGCAGCCACCACACTGCTTCTTCCTGCCTGTTGGGGTACTCTGCCTCCCTCCCCCTGTGTGCTGCTGGCCTCACTCTGCATGTCCTCCTTCCACGTTGGGTCAGTTACTAGATCATCCACCACCTCCTCCTCTTCCACTTGGGCACCATGATCCTCCTCCTCACTTCCTGGCAAGTGTGTCTCGTCATCGTCCACCTCTTGTGATAGATTGCCAACGTCGACTTCCTGTGGCCGTGGCTGTTCAAATATTTGGGCATCGCAACATGGGATCTCCTCTTCCACCACTTCAAGCGTATCAGGCGAGGGGCCGAAATATGGAAATGGACCAGTGAACAGCTCTTCAGAGTGTCCAAGTGTGGGATCACTTGCTGTCTGACGACACTCGGCATGGTGGGAGGAAGGAGCATCAGGGTGAGGAGGAGCATGCGGTCGAGACTCACGGCTACTAAGAGTTGACCGTGTGGAAGACAGACCGGAGGTGGTGGTGCCCAGGTAACTGGAAGTATTATCTGCTATCCAATTAATAACCTGTTCACACTGATCAGTTCTCAATACTGGTGTTGTTCTGTGCCTCCCTAGTAATTCGGTCAAGAAGTGGGAGCGAGAAGATGTGGCTGTTGGTTGTGGCACATTCTCACCTTGGCCACGGCCCCGTCCTCTGCACGAACCATCACCAGAACATCCACTTCCACGTCCCTTGCCACGCGCCTTGCCCATTGTAAATGAAGTAAAATTGCTTACACTTGCACTATCAATGGAAAAAGGGTAATAAAGAGTAGATTAGAACCGTGGAAGAGGAAAACCACAGTTATTTAAATAGAGATACTTGCGGCTGAACAGTGAGCGACACACTCAAACTGCTTTTTTTTTAGATACCAAAGGCCCAAAACTGGATAGTACAGTGATTTGACCCGTGGAACTGCGAAACCACATTGGGATGTCGGGCCTACACAAGACTATTTTCAAGAGATATATTTTTGTGTCACAACAGTCAGGAGACACTACTGTTTTTCTTTAAGGAAAAAACTACCAAAAGCTGAATAATAGAGATTTTTTACCGTGGGATGGCAAAACCACAGTTATTGTTTACTGGGGTATACCACACTTTTTTAAATATAGATATTTGCGGCTGAATAGTGAGCGACACACTCAAACTGCTTTTTTTTAGATACCAAAGGCCCAAAACTGGATAGTACAGCGATTTGACCCGTGGAACTGCGAAACCACACTGGGATGTCGGGCCTACACAAGACTATTTTCAACAGATATATTTTTGTGTCACAACAGTCAGGAGACACTACTGTTTCTCTTTACGCAAAAAACAACCAAAAGCTGAATAATAGAGATTTTTTACCGTGGGATGGCAAAACCACAGTTATTGTTTACTGGGGTATACCACACTTTTTTAAATATAGATATTTGCGGCTGAATAGTGAGCGACACACTCAAACTGCCTTTTTTTTAGATACCAAAGGCTCAAAACTGGATAGTACAGCGATTTGACCCGTAGAACTGCATAACCACACTGGGATGTCGGGCCTACACAAGACTATTTTCAACAGATATATTTTTTGTCACGACAGTCAGGAGACACTACTGTTTTTCTTTACGGAAAAAACTACCAAAAGCTGAATAATAGAGATTTTTTACCGTGGGATGGCAAAACCACAGTTATTGTTTACTGGGGTATACCACACTTTTTTAAATAGAGATATTTGCGGCTGAACAGTGAGCGACACACTCAAACTGCTTTTTTTTTTAGATACCAAAGGCCCAAAACTGGATAGTACAGCGATTTGACCCATGGAACTGCGAAACCACACTGGGATATCGGGCCTACACAAGACTATTTTCAACAGATATATTTTTGTGTCACAACAGTCAGGAGACACTACTGTTTTTCTTTACGGAAAAAACTACCAAAAGCTGAATAATAGAGATTTTTTACCGTGGGATGGCAAAACCACAGTTATTGTTTACTGGGGTATACCACACTTTTTTAAATAGAGATATTTGCGGCTGAACAGTGAGCGACACACTCAAACTGCTTTTTTTTTAGATACCAAAGGCCCAAAACTGGATAGCACAGCGATTTGACCCATGGAACTGCGAAACCACACTGGGATGTCGGGCCTACACAAGACTATTTTCAACAGATATATTTTTGTGTGACAACAGTCAGGAGACTCTACTGTTTTTCTTTACGGAAAAATCTACAAAAAGCTGAATAATAGAGATTTTTTACCGTGGGATGGAAAAGCCACAGTTATTGTTTACTGGGGTATACCACACTTTTTTAAATAGAGATATTTGCAGCTGAACAGTGAGCGACACACTCAAACTGCTTTTTTTTTTAGATACCAAAGGCCCAAAACTGGATAGTACAGCGATTTGACCAATGGAACTGCGAAACCACACTGTGATATCGGGCCTACACAAGACTATTTTCAACAGATATATTTTTGTGTCACAACAGTCAGGAGACACTACTGTTTTTCTTTACGGAAAAAACTACCAAAAGCTGAATAATAGAGATTTTTTACCATGTGAGGCTAAACCACAGTTATTGTTTACTGGGGTATACCACACTTTTTTAAATAGAGATATTTGCGGCTGAACAGTGAGCGACACACTCAAACTGCTTTTTTTTTAGATACCAAAGGCCCAAAACTAAATAGTACAGCGATTTGACCCGTGGAACTGCGAAACAACACTGGGATGTCGGGCCTACACAAGACTATTTTCAACAGATATATTTTTGTGTCACGACAGTCAGGAGACACTACTGTTTTTCTTTACGGAAAAAACTACCAAAAGCTGAATAATAGAGATTTTTTACCATGTGAGGCTAAACCACAGTTATTGTTTACTGGGGTATACCACACTTTTTTAAATAGAGATATTTGCGGCTGAACAGTGAGCGACACACTCAAACTGCTTTTTTTTTAGATACCAAAGGCCCAAAACTAAATAGTACAGCGATTTGACCCGTGGAACTGCGAAACAACACTGGGATGTCGGGCCTACACAAGACTATTTTCAACAGATATATTTTTGTGTCACGACAGTCAGGAGACACTACTGTTTTTCTTTACGGAAAAAACTACCAAAAGCTGAATAATAGAGATTTTTTACCGTGGGATGGCAAAACCACAGTTATTGTTTACTGGGGTATACCACACTTTTTTAAATAGAGATATTTGCGGCTGAACAGTGAGCGACACACTCAAACTGCTTTTTTTTTAGATACTAAAGGCCCAAAACTGGATAGTACAGCGATTTGACCCATGGAACTGCGAAACCACACTGGGATATCGGGCCTACTCAAGACTATTTTCAACAGATATATTTTTGTGTCACAACAGTCAGGAGACACTACTGTTTTTCTTTACGGAAAAAACTACCTAAAGCTGAATAATAGAGATTTTTTACCGTGGGATGGCAGAACCACAGTTATTGTTTACTGGGGTATACCACACTTTTTTAAATAGAGATATTTGCGGCTGAACAGGGAGCGACACACTCAAACTGCTTTTTTTTTAGGTACAAATGGCCCAAAATGGATGATACAGAGGTTTGAACCGTGGAAGTGCAAAACAACACTTCTGTTTCTCTAGATTACACCAGACTATTTTCAACAGTTATAATTGTGTCTGAAAAATCAGAGACACGCATTTTTTTTTGGGGGGGGGACACAACAAAAGGTTAATAAGACGGGTATTTGTACAGTGTGAAGGAGGAAAAAAAAGGAGGATTTAGATGAAAAAAAAGGATTTTTCCTGGCCCCCGACACCTGGTGCTAAGTCCAGCAATTTCAGCAACAGGAGCACACAGGATTGTAATGCAGCGTTTGCTGGTATAACCACTGTGTCTCCTATACAGCCTGCCTGCCTGGTATTTGGGATGGATATTAGTCCTGAAAAGGACTGTTTGTTTGTTCTGGCAGCCTTTACAGACCCTACACTAACTATTTCACACTTTATATCTCTCCCTAAATCAGCAGCGCTGTCCCTACACTGTCTAATCCGGAGCGACTGTGTCCAAGATGGCGGCGCCCGGTTTTAAATACTCGAGGTGACGCTGTGCGGCCAGCCAATCACTGTAATGCCCACAACCAACATGGCTGCAGCATTACAGTGACTGGCTGGCAATCCCTGCATGTTCATTGACTCTGTAAAGAGCGCCAAACATGCAGGGCGGAGACCCGAGCTCCCGCCCGAGTAACCCGGAAATGCTCGGTGCTCTCCAAACATCCCAAGTAGCGTCATGCTCGGGCGAGTACCGAGCAGTGTGGAGCATGCTCGCTCAACACTAGTAATAATATGTGTGCGAGTACCCCAGGAGAGTACCAAATGTGTGTGGGTAGAATATATATCCCACGGGGGTAAAATTGAAAAAAGTTGAAAAAAATTTTTTTTGGACTTAGTCATTTTTCCGCCGTTTATCAGACTTTCAGATAGGGGAAATGTCAGTGAGCGTTCCGATTTCAGTTCCAGAGCGATTTACCAGATGAGTCCTTGATATTTAGTCGTTTTCAGGCAATTTTCTGAATTTTTGAAAATTTCACTTTTTTGTGAAAATATCCACTAAATGAGGGAATAATATGTGTGTGGGTACCCCAGGAGAGTGCCAAATGTGTGTGGGTAGAATATAAATCCCACGGGGGGAAAATTGAAAAAAGTTGAAAAAATTTTTTTTTTGGACTTAGTCATTTTATCGGCGTTTATCAGACTTTCAGATAAGGGAAATGTGAGTGAGCATTCCTATTTCAGTTCCAGAGCGATTCGCCCGATGAGTACTTGATATTTAGTCGTTTTCAGCCAATTATCAGAATTTTTGAAATTTTCACTTTTTTGTGAAAATATCCACTAAATGAGGGAATAATATGCGAGAGGGAAGCCCGGGAGAGTTCCAAATGTGCGTGGGTAGAATATATATCCTACGGGAGTAAAATTGAAAAAAGTTGAAAAAATTTTATTTTTGGACTTAGTCATTTTTCCGGCGTTTATAAGACTTTCAGATAGGGAAAATGTCAGTGAGAGTTCCGATTTCAGTTCCAGAGTGATTCGCCCCATGAGTGTTTGATATTTCGTTGTTTTCAGCCAATTTTCTGAATTTTTGAAAATTTCACTTTTTTGTGAACATATCCACTAAATGAGGGAATAATATGTGTGAGGGTACCCTAGGAGAGTTCCAAATGGGCGTGGGTAGAATATATATCCCACGGGAGTAAAATTGAAAAAACTTGGAAAAATGTTTTTTTTTGGACTTAGTAATTTTTCCGGCGTTTCTAAGACTTTCAGATAGGGCAAATGTCAGTGAGAGTTCCGATTTCAGTTCCAGAGTGATTCGAACGATGAGTGCTTGATATTTAGTCATTTTCAGCCAATTTTCTGAATTTTTGAGTATTTCACTTTTTTGTGAAAATATCCACTAAATGAGGGAGTAATATGTGTTAGGGTAAACCAGGAGAGTTCCAAATGTGTGTGGGTAGAATATATATCCCACAGGGGGTTAAATTGAAAAAAGTTGAAAAAAAAATTTTTTTTGGACTTAGTCATTTTTCCGGTGTTTATCACACTTTCAGGTCGGGGAAATGTCAGTGAGCGTTCCGATTTCAGTTCCAGAGTGATTCGCCCCATGAGTCCTTGATATTTAGTCGTTTTCAGCCAATTTTCTGAATTTTTGAAAATTTCACTTTTTTGTGAAAATATCCACTAAATGAGGGAATAATATGTGAGAGGGTACCCCAGGAGAGTTCCAAATGTGTGTGGGTAGAATATATATCCCACGGGGTTATAATTGAAAAAAGTTTAAAAAAATTTTTTTTTGGACGTAGTCATTTTTCCGGCGTTTATCAGACTTTTAGATAGGGGAAATGTCAGTGAGCATTCCGATTTCAGTTCCAGAGTGATTCGCCCGATGAGTAGTGTTGAGCGATCCCTTCCGATATCGGGAAATATCGGATCGGATCCGATCGGACCGATACCGAAAAAGTATTGGATATCGCCAATTCCGATACCGGAAACCAATGCAAGTCAATGGGACAGAAATATCGGAATGAAAATAAACCCTTTCTTTCCTTGTAGGTTAATTCTACTAAGAATAATGTAGAATGTATTGGGGGAGGTGGGGGAGACAATAAAGGCATAGAGGTTTAGCCCAATCAAATGGAATAGCAGGAATTAATATTTTTTTTAAGATGTTCTGAGTTACGGAAATATTGACTATGTTAAGTATTTTTATATTTTGTCAGATATTTATGTTTCACTACTTCCATGCTCTTCACCTTCTTTTTTACTTCTCCCACACTTTCTCCTTCATCATCCTCAGCATCTTTTTCATCCTCTTCTTCTTCACCTTCTTCATCTTCTTCTTCTTCACCTTCTTCGTATTATTCTTTTTTTTTACATTCTTCATATTCTACTTCTTCATCTTCTTCATATTCTTCTTCTTCATCATATTCTTATTTGTGGCAGGCATTCCTGTAGTTGTTATCTATAAAAGGTTGGACATTACACCTTTTGTTCTGCCCGGCACAAAAGATTTACAACAGGATTTGTCCGCGTTCAGTTTGGCCTGCAGCAGCAGGTCTTTTCCAGGGGCACCACGAGGAGGAACGGACTCACCCCCATACACTGCTTAATCATCTTCTGCTTATAATTTAGATATTATCTTTTGCTCTGATTTTTAGTCTTATGCTTAGTGTTCTTCCGCTTTTTGTTCTGCAGCTTCTTGTATTTCTGCTTCTTGGTTTTCTGTCTCTTGTTCTTCTGTATCTTGGTGCTTGTCTTCTCTTCTTTGTCCTCTTGGTCAATTTCTTCAGGGTCATCTTCTTGGTCTTCTTCGGGGTGGTCTTCAGGGTCGTCGTCTTCAGGGGTCCTCATCTTCGGGGTCCTCGTCTTCTTCGGGTTGGTCTTCTGGGTCCTCGTCTTCGGGGTTCTCGTCTTCTTCGGGGTGGTCTTCAGGGTCCTCGTCTTCTTCGGGGTGGTCTTCAGGGTCCTCGTCTTCAGGGTCGTTGTCTTCGGGGTCCTCGTCTTCTTAGGATTGGTCTTCAGGGTCCTCGTCTTCAGGGTCCTCGTCAGGGAGATCCAGAGTGATTACTAAGAACCATTTCAAAAAGCTTGAACTTGGAAATGTAGCAGAAGGTACAAGAAAGCTGAGGAACTACTGAGAACCAGCTGACGGTACTGGAACCCGGATGGGTAGCAGAAGGTACAAGAGCCAATGGAACTGCCGAAGACCAGCTGACGGTACTAGAACTCGGTTACTAAGCAGGAGGTACCTGTGCCAGAAAGCGCTACCAAGGACCAGCAGACGTTGGTGGAACTTGGATTCCGAGAAGGAGGCACCTAATCCAAAGGCACTGCCGAGAACCAGCTGACGGTACTGGAACCCCGATGGGCAGCAGAAGGTACCCATGTAAAAAAAAGTTCAAGGCCGCGAGCCGGCCGCAGTTACCAAAACCCACAGTCCTACAGGGGGTGCTTGTCCTATAGGCACTATGGAACCAGCCTTCATTGCCAGATCCAGCAGCCCACATAGGAGTCACCTAAACTGCAGGCACCATAGAGTCGGCTAACCCGACCGCAACACGACAGGACAACGCATTGGAGGCAAAGTGACGTTGACACTACCCGGAAACAGCTGGCATGCTGGAACCAGGCTGGGCAGGAGGGAGTACCCGTGCCAAAGTCACTGCCGAGAACCAGCTGACGGCACTGGAACCCGGATGGGTAGTAGAAGGTACAAGAGCAAATGGAACTACCGAGGACCAGCTGACGGTACTGGAACCCGGATGGGTAGCAGAAGGTACAAGAGCCAATGGAACTGCCGAAGACCAGCTGACGGTACTGGAACTCGGTTACTAAGCAGGAGGTACCTGTGCCAGAAAGCACTACCAAGGACCAGCAGACGTTGGTGGAACTTGGATACCGAGAAGGAGGCACCTAATCCAAAGGCACTGCCGAGAACCAGCTGACGGTACTGGAACCCGGATGGGTAGCAGAAGGTACAAGAGCAAATGGAACTACCGAGAACCAGCTGGCGGTGCTGGAACCCAGGGTAAATACTAAAAACAGAGTGGAGCCAGCGGTGTAATTGGAGCAAGTTTTAAATCAGTAGTACAGTGGATTTGGACAAAGCAGGAGAATTTGCCGGACACACAGCAGGGGAACAGCTGACGTTACTGAACCCCAATAACACGGCAGCAAGTGTTGACTGTGCAGACGGCGCTTCCGAGCACCAACTGGCGGTGTTGGAGCTCAGGGATAATACTGAAAACAGAGGAGCCAGAGGTGTATTTGGAGGAGGTTTTAAATAAGTAGTACAGTGGATGTGGACAGAGCAGGAGAAAGTGCCGTCCGCACAGCAGGGGAACAGCTGACGTTACTGAACCCCAATAACACGGTAGCAAGTGTTGACTGTGCAGACGGCACTTCCGAGCGCCAACTGGCGGTGTTGGAGCTCAGGGATAATACTGAAAACAGAGGAGCCAGAGGTGTAATTGGAGCAACTTTAAAATCTGTAGTAGTGAGAATGTGGACAGATCAGGAGAAATTGCCGTCCGCACAGCAGGGGAACAGCTGACGTTACTGAACCCCAATAACATGGCAGCAAGTGTTCACTGTGCAGACGGCACTTCCGAGCGCCAACTGGTGGTGTTGGAGCTCAGGAATAATACTGAAAACAGAGGAGCCAGAGGTGTAATTGGAGCAACTTTAAAATCTGTAGTAGTGAGAATGTGGACAGAGCAGGAGAAATTGCCGTCCGCACAGCCGGGGAACAGCTGACGTTACTGAACCCCAATGACACGGCAACAAGTGACTGTGCAGACGACACTTCCGAGCGCCAACTGGCGGTGTTGGAGCTCAGGGATTACAGTTCAGGTGGTAGAAACATGAACAGAACAGGAGACCTGGATACTTTTGCCAACAATTATTTATTCTGGAAGAGGACTGGCAAATTCATGAGAGATCCAGGCCTTGTTCATTTTGAGAAAATTAAGCCGGTCAACGTTATCGAAGGATAGTCGCATGCGACGGTCTGTTAGTACACCACCTGCGGCACTAAAGACGCATTCTGATAATACACTAGCAGCAGGGCAAGCTAGCACCTCCAATGCATAGCTCTGGCCATGTATCTAGCTTACAGACCCAAAACTTGAAGGGAGAAGAGCCGTCTGGGAGTACACTAAGAGGGCAAGACATGTAGTCTGTCACCATCTGACGGAAACGTTGCCTCCTGCTGACTGGAGCCGTCTGTGATGGTGTAGACATTTGTGGCGGCGGGGACACAAAACTTTGCCACATTTTGGCCATACTGGTCTTGCCTTGTGCTGAGGCGCTGCTTCTGCTCCCTCTTTGTGCAGAGCTTCCTCCACTGCCTCGACGCACTGAGCTGCTTTGTAAAGCACTAGCAGCACTGCTCTCGGTTGGAATGGAGAACATGATGGAATGCACCAGTGCGTCTTGGTACTCCCGCATTTTACGCTCCCGGTTCAACGGTGTTATGAGGCTTTGTAAGTTGTCCCGGTAGCGAGGATCTAGGAGGGTGGACACCCAATAATCAGCCGTGTTGAGAATGTGGGCGATGCGGCGGTCGTTTCTCAGGCACAGCAGCATGAAATCAACCATGTGCTGCAGACTGCCAACTGGCCAAGAAACGCTGTCCCCTGCTTGAGGCGTGATCTCTGCCTGCTCTGCATCACCCCACCCTCGCTCTAGATACTGACTACTAGAGCATTGTGTACCTCCCTCCTCTGGACAGATGTCTTCCTCATCCATTGACTCCTCCTCATCCTCCTCACAAAGTGTCCCCTGCCTAGGCCTTTGTGAGGAACCACGTTGCGCAGACTGTAGAGAAGCAGATGGCATTTGTGACTCCTCATCCTCCACCTCTTCCAAAACCTCGTCCCTTAGTGCTTGCAGTGTTTTTTCAAGCAGGCAGATAAGGGGGATAGTCATGCTGACTAGTGCATCATCTGCACTCGCCATCCGTGTGGAATAATCGAAGGCACGCAAAACATGGCAAATGTCCTTCATAGAGGCCCACTCAGTGGTGGTGAAGTGTGAATGGCGCGCACTGCGACTTGTTTGCGCCTGCTGCAGCTGGTACTCCATTACTGCTGCCTGCTGCTCACACAACCTCTCCAACATATGTAACGTTGAATTCCACCTGGTGGGTAGGTCACATATGATGCGATGTTCCGGAAGACGTAATCGGCGCTGCAGAGCTGCAATGCGTGATCTTGCACTGCTGGAACGCCGCAAGTGAGCGCACTCTATGCGGACCTTGTGAAGCAGTGCATCAAGATCCGGATAGTCCCTCAAAAAACTCTGCACGACCAAGTTGAGCACATGTGCCAGACATGGGATGTGAGTGTGGTTGCCTAGGCCCAGAGCTGCCACCAGATTTCGGCCATTGTCACACACTACCATGCCTGGCTTGAGATTCGCTGGCACAAACCACACGTCGCTCTGCTGCTTGATGGCATTCCAGAGCTCCTGCGCTGTGTGGCTTCGATTCCCCAAAGAAATTAGTTTTAATACGGCCTGTTGACGTTTGGCCACGGCTGTGCTCATATCGGTCATCATAACAGGTAACCGTTCACGGGTCGATGTGGAGGTAGACCGTGACGGCTCCTGCAGCGCTGATTCAGAGGAACTGGAGTATGAGGAGGAGTCAATGTGTGCAGACTGGATTCCTGCAATCCTTGGAGTTGGCAGAACATGTACAGCGCCACTCTCAAGATCTGTACCCGGCTCCACAACATTTACCCAATGCGCAGTGAGGGAAAGGTATCGTCCCTGTCCATGCTTACTGGTCCACGCATCGGTGGTCAGGTGGACCTTGCTACTGACGGTGTTTTGTAGCGCATGTTTAATTTTTCCCTCCACATGATGTTGCAGGGCAGGGACGGCTTGCCTGCTGAAATAAAATCGGCTGGGCACGTTGTATTGTGGGACTGCCAATGCCATAAAGTTATGGAATGTGTCAGTCTCCACCAGCCTGAATGATAGCATTTCAAGGGCCAGTAGTTTAGCAATGCTAGCATTGAGAGCCTGTGCTCGGGGGTGGTTTGCCGAGTATGGGCGCCTTTTCTCCCATGCCTGTGCTAACGATGGCTGTAGACTGGCCTGGGAGTGTGAGGATGACTGGGAAAGTGGTGCTGTGGGTGGAATTACACTGTGTCTCTGTACAACAGTGCCAGAGATTCTTCCATGGCGATCCTGTGAGGAAGCCGAAGCAGCTGTGTGTGAGCTGGAGGAAGAGGCTACAACACGAGCTGAAGAGGTGGTAGGTGGCGCTGTAGGTTGGCCTAGGTCTTCAGTGTGTTTTTGTAACTCCACCACGTGCTTGGTCCGCACATGTTTCCACATATTTGTGGTATTGAGGTTGCTGACACTTTTCCCTCTTTTCACCTTCTGATTACACAGCTTGCATTTGACAAAGCAAATGTCATCTGCATCTGTGTCAAAAAAGGACCAGGCACTTCAAGTCTTGGGAGCGCCCGCTTTGGATTTTGGAAGAGCCATGCTCCTAATGGGTGCCGAAGTGGAGGCTACAGGCAACCAAGTCTGCCCCCTCCCTCTCCCTCCTTTTTGGGCTGTTCGGGGAATCTCTTCCTCAGAGCTGCTCCCACCACCTTCCTGTCCCTCACGCCATGATGGGTCAAGGACCTCATCATCTACACCACCCTCTTCAAACAACTGCTTCTCCTGGGTAGTCTCGACAGCACAGTACGCACCAGAAAGTGGCACCTGAGTCTCATCATCAGATGCGTACTGAGGTGTGCTGCTGACCATAGGCACTGGCCCACCCGCCTCTTCAGATTCAGAGAGACAAAACGGTTGCGCATCACTGCATACTACCTCTTCTTCAAATTCTCGAATTCTGCTTGGCTGGCCCCCTCTTTCCAAGCCAAGAGATTCAGAGAACAGAAGTAGAGATGGCTCCTGTCCAGGGCTCTCTGACTGCCTGGGCAATTTGGCAGGTGGTGAAGAGACAGATGGGTGCTCTTCAGTGCTCAGGACCTGAGAGGATCTGGAACTAATTGAAGTCGATGCATTAGCTGCCATCCATCCGACAACATCTTCAATTTGGTCCTCCCGCAGCAGTGGGGTACGGCTAGCTCCTACAAAGCTGCGCATAAAGGACTGTTCCCTGGTAAAACTGGGGGATGCTGAGTCACTGGTGCCCGCAGCAGGCACAGAATCCCCACGTCCTCTCCCTGCAGGCACAGAATCCTCACGTCCTCTCCCTGCAGAAACTCCACGCCCACGCCCACGCCCCCGACCACATGCCTTACTCCCTTCCTTCTTCATCTTGGTAGACTGATAAAGATAGGCAGAAAAGTACTAAGGGCTTAGTGTGCTTATTCCTGAACAGCTGCTAACAGGTATAAGAAACACTAATTTTATAAAGTGTGGACTAGACTTTAATATGAGCTAATGTGGCCTACACAACTGTAAAGTGGAGTGTTTGGTGAACTTTATTTAGGTTTTTTTTGTCACAAAAAGACACTGGATGTGCCTAAAGATGTAATAACGATAGTATCACAAACTTTTTGTAGCTATTACAATGTAGGAAGGTAACCTACAATGCAATAGATGAGGCTGCAAAAAATAGGCTAATACTAATCTGGCTGGGGCTGCAGGGCCCAATGCTGCAGAAAGGCTCCTCTAACTACTCCTATATAGTGTGTTTGGAACCAATTTAGCTGAATACGGATGGAACCACCACACTAATAGGAGAAATCAGGAAAAATTATGAATTGGCAAAAAGGGACAATGTATGAGGCAGTGACACACACTGAGTGCACTACAACCAGACGTGGTTGAAGCACACACTACAGGGTGAGCTGCACTCACACACCAGACCTTGCAGACAGCGGTGAACAGTACAGATGCAGAGCACTGTGCACTAGCGCTGCAAGACCAAAAAAATTTCTCTATCTACTCCTATATAGTGTGTTTGGAACAAATTTAGCTGAATACGGATGGAACCACCACACTAATAGGAGATATCAGGAAAAATTATGAATTGGCAAAAAAGGACAATGTATCAGGCAGTGACACACACTGAGTGCACTATAACCAGACGTGGCTGAAGCACACACTACAGGGTGAGCTGCACTCACACAGAGACCTTGCAGAAAGCGGTGAACAGCACAGAGAACTGTGCACTAGTGACGCGCCCCCTGGGCCATGTTCTTAAGGGGGATACCCGGAGCCGGATCAGGTGGGGGTTGTAGTCTCCGAGTGGCGGTGACCCGGTCCGTGCCCAGGGTGTCAAACTCAGTGTGTGGCAGTCTTTACAGATGTTATTGGATGTTCTTTGTGTCGACTACGCCACCCGTTGATTTGCGGTCAAAAGGCCGCCGCTGCACAAGGGTCCGCTGAGGCTGGTGGTATGTGTGCAGCTGTGGTAGTATAACCCCCAACGGGAGGGGTATGGCCTCAGAGGGTCAGGTGCAGAGGATGGTGGTTGTGGAGGTGCAGGAAGAAGACTCAGAGTCGGGCTGTGCAGTTCAGGGTTTTTACTTACTGCTGTTCTGTTGGTCACTCTGGCCTTGAGTGACCACCCGAGCCGTGCTGCGTCCACCAGGTCCTGGACTCGGCCAACTCCCAAGCAATTCTGGAGCGTGATCCTGAGCTCCCTTTCTGACTTTTCCCTCTCTACTGGCCGTTCCCACCAGGGATCCACCTATGTCCGGCTCCCTCGGGTCTTTTGTTGGTTGAACCTTCTTCGGCTTCCCTGACCCTATGCTCGGTGTGCCTTCCGGGTGGATTTGGTGAGGGTCGTGGCAGATCCTGTCCACGACCTCCGGTTTCTGGCTAAGGATTAGTGGCCTCCACCAGTTCGGGTTCCGGTACCCGTGTTGCCAACCCTTCACCCTTGTGTTCTGATTCTGGGCTCTTGGGGTTCCTTCTTCTCCCCTCTCTGGGCCTTTCTCTCTCCTCTCTCACTCTTGACCTTGGAGCTGGCTGAGCTTCTCTGCTCTTCTCCACTGCTCTACAAAAGACTGACTGACTGACCCTGTTCCTAGATGGTGCCCATCTTATATATCCCTCTATGTGTGAGCTCAGGTGACCAGCACCCAATGAGCTCCTAGCTTTACCCAGACTGCTCCCCCTATCTGCCCCTACACTACTGGGATGTTCCAACCCCCTCCCACTCCAGCCAGGGACAGACGCTGTCGTACCTGCACATATATCTAGTGGGAGTACAGTAGTTCTGTCCCCCGGAAATGGGATGTATGCAGTGTATGCAGCTATCTGAGCTCAGTTCCACACTCCATCCTTACCCGGGAGTGGAATACCACACCTCTGGGTTGAGGTGCAATACCCCTGTAGCAGCCGAATCCTCAGGGTGCTACACTAGCACTGCAAGACACAGCGATTTATAAAGTAGCTTGGGTAAAGCAGAATAGACCAAATAGGTAGCTAAAACTGTCCCTCAGAACAACAGCATCCTATCCCTAGCTGAATTCACAGCAGAGTGAGCTCAAAATGGCGGCGGCGGCAATTATAGTGCATCATGACATCATTTCAGCAGCCAATCACAGCCATGCCATTAGTTAAGATGCCTACATGCCTAACAGGATGTGCCCACACTTCTTAGGATGCTCATTGGCTGAATAAAATGAAAATGGCTCATTGCATTATGGGAACTTCCGATTCCGGTATACGATATTGCAAAAGTATCGGAATTAAGTATCGGAATTCCGGTACCGCGAATATCGGCCGATACCCGATATTTCAGTATCGGAATGCTCAACACTACCGTTGAGTCCTTGATATTTAGTCGTTTTCAGCCAATTTTCTGAATTTTTGAAAATTTCACTTTTTTGTGAAAATATCCACTAAATGAGGGATTAATATGTGTGAGGGTACCCCAGGAGAGTTACAAATGTGTGTGGGTAGAATATATATCCCACAGGAGTAAAATTGAAAAAGGTTGGAAGAATGTTTTTTTTTTGACTTAGTCATTTTTCTAGCGTTTATCAGACTTTTAGATAGGGGAAATGTCAGTGAGCGTTCCGATTTGAGTTCCAGAGCGATTTGCCCTATGAGTCCTTGATATTCAGTAGTTTTCAGCCAATTTTCTGAATTTTTGAAAATTTCACTTTTTTTGTAAATATCCACTAAATGAGGGAATAATATGTGTAAGGGTACCCCAGGAGAGTTGCCAAATGTGCATGGGTAGAATACATTTCCCACGGGAGTAAAATTGAAAAAAGTTTGAAAAATGGGTTTTTTTGGACTTAGTCATTTTTCCGGCGTTTATCAGACTTTTAGATAGGGGAAATGTCAGTGAGCGTTACGATTTCAGTTCCAGAGCGATTCGCCCGATGAGTTCTTGATATTTAGTCATTTTCAGACAATTTTCTGAATTGTTTGAAAATTTCACTTTTTTGTGAAAATATCCACTAAATGAGGGTATAATATATGTGAGGGTACCCCAGGAGACTTCCAAATGTGTGTGGGTAGAATATATATCCCACAGGAGTAAAATTGAAAAAGGTTGGAAAAAATATTTTTTTTTGACTTAGTCATTTTTCCGCCATTTATCAGACTTTCAGATAGGGGAAATGTCAGTGAGCGTTCCGATTTCAGTTCCAGAGCGATTCGCCTGATGAGTCCTTGATATTTAGTCGTTTTCAGCCAATTTTCTGAATTTTTGAAAATTTAACTTTTTTGTGAAAATAACCACTAAATGAGGGAATAATATGTGTGAGAGTACCCCAGGAGAGTTCCAAATGTGCGTGGGTAGAATATATATCCCACAGGAGTAAAATTGAAAAAAGTTGAAAAATTTTTTTTTTTGGACTTAACCATTTTTCCGACGTTTATCAAACTTTCAGATAGGGGAAATGTCAGTGAGCATTCCGATTTGAGTTCCAGAGTGATTAGCCCAATGAGTCCTTGATATTTATTCGTTTTCAGCCAATTTTCTGGATTTTTGAAAATTTCACTTTTTTGTGAAAATATCCACTAAATGAGGGAATAATATGTGTAAGGGTACCCCAGGAGAGTTCCAAATGTGTGTGGGTAGAATATATATCGGACGGGGGTAAAATTGAAAAAAGTTGAAAACATTTTTTTTTTGGACTTAGTCATTTTTCCGGCATTTATCAGACTTTCAGATAGCGGAAATGTCAGTGAGCGTTCCGATTTCAGTTCCAGAGCGATTCGCCCATTGAGTCCTTGATATTTAGTTGTTTTCAGCCAATTTTCTGGATTTTTGAAAATTTCACTTTTTTGTGAAAATATCCACTAAATGAGGGAGTAATATGTGTGAGGGTACCCCAGGAGAGTTCCAAATGTGTGTGAGTAGAATATATATCATACAGGGTTAATATTGAAAAAAGTTTAAAAATTTTTTTTTTTTGTACTTAGTCATTTTTCCAACGTTTATCAGACTTTCAGATAGGGGAAATGTCAGTGAGCGTTGCAATTTCAGTTCCAGAGCTATTCACCGGATGAGTCCTTGATATTTCGTCGTTTTCAGGCAATTTTCTGAATTTTTGAAAATTTCACTTTTTTGTGAAAATATCCACTAAATGAGGGAATAATATGTGTGAGGGTACCCCAGGAGAGTTCCAAATGTGTGTGGGTAGAATATATATCCCACAGGAGTAAAATTGAAAAAAGTTTAAAACATTTTTTTTTTGGACTTAGTAATTTTTCCGGCGTTTATCAGACTTTTAGATAGGGGAAATGTCAGTGAGCATTCCAATTTCAGTTCCACAGCGATTCGCCCGATGAGTCCTTGATATTTAGTCGTTTTCAGCCAATTTTCTGAATTTTTGAAAATTTCTCTTTTTTGTGAGAACATCCGCTAAATGAGGGAATAACATGTGTGAGGGTACCCCAGGAGAGTTCCAAATGTGTGTGGGTAGAATATATATCCCACGGGGGTAAAATTGAAAAAGGTTTAAAAAAATTTTTTTTTGTACTTAGTAATTTTTCCGGCGTTTTTCAGACTTTCAGATAGGGGAAATGTCAGTGAGCGTTCCGATTTCAGTTCCAGAGTGATTCGCCCAATGAGTCCTTGATATTTATTCGTTTTCAGCCAATTTTCTGGATTTTTGAAAATAACACTTTTTTGTGAAAATATCCACTAAATGAGGGAATAATATGTGTGAGGGTACCCCGGGAGAATTCCAAATGTGTGTGGGTAGAATATATATCCCACAGGGTTAATATTGAAAAAAGTTGAAAAAAATTTTTTTTTGTACTTAGTCATTTTTCCGACATTTATCAGACTTTCAGATAGGGGAAATGTCAGTGAGCGTTCCGATTTCAGTTCCAGAGCGATTCACCGGATGAGTCCTTGATATTTCGTCGTTTTCAGGCAATTTTCAGAATTTTTGAAAATTTCACTTTTTTGTGAAAATATCCACTAAATGAGGGAATAATATGTGTGAGGGTACCCCAGGAGAGTTCCAAATGTGTGGGGGTAGAATATATATCCCACGGGGTTAAAATTGAAAACAATTTTTTTTTCGACTTAGTCATTTTTCCGGCGTTTATCAGACATTCAGATAGGGCAAATGTCAGTGAGCGTTCCGATTTCAGTTCCAGAGCGATTCGCCCAATGAGTCCTAGATATTTAGTCGTTTTCAGCCAATTTTCTGTATTTTTGAAAATTTCACTTTTTTGTGAACATATCCACTAAATGAGGGAATATGTGTGAGGGTACCCCAGGAGAGTTCCAAATGTGTGTGGGTAGAATGTATATCCCACGGGGGTAAATTTGAAAAAAGTTGAAAACATTTTTTTTTTGGACTTAGTCATTTTTCCAGCGTTTATCAGACTTTCAGATAGGGCAAATGTCAGTGAGCGTTCCGATTTGAGCTCCAGAGTGATTCGCCCAATGAGTCCTTGATATTTAGTCGTTTTCAGCCAATATTTTGGATTTTTGAAAATTTCCCTTTTTTGTGAAAATATCCACTAAATGAGGGAATAATATGTGTGAGGGTACCCCAGGAGAGATCCAAATGTGTGTGGGTAGAATGTATATCCCACGGGTGTAAATTTGAAAAAAGTTGAAAAAATTATTTTTTTGGACTTAGTCATTTTTCCGGCGTTTATCAGACTTTCAGATAGGGGAAATGTCAGTGAGCATTCCAATTTCAGTTCCAGAGCGATTCGCCCAATGAGTCCTTGATATTTAGTCGTTTTCAGCCAATATTTTGGATTTTTGAAAATTTCACTTTTTTGTGAAAATATCCACTAAATGAGGGAATAACATGTGTGAGGGTACCCCAGGAGAGTTCCAAATGTGTGTGGGTAGAATGTATATCCCACGGGGGTAAATTTGAAAAAAGTTAAAAAAATTTTTTTTTGGACTTAGTCATTTTTCCAGCGTTTATCAGCCTTTCAGATAGGGCAAATGTCAGTGAGCGTTCCGATTTCAGTTCCAGAGCGATTCGCCCAATGAGTCCTTGATATTTAGTCGTTTTCAGCCAATATTTTGGATTTTTGAAAATTTCACTTTTTTGTGAAAATATCCACTGAATGAGGGAATAATATGTGTGAGGGTACCCCAGGAGAGTTCCAATTGTGTGTGGGTAGAATATATATACCATGGGGGTAAATTTGAAAATAGTTAAAAAAAAATTTTTTTTGGACTTAGTCTTTTTTCGGGCATTTATCAGACTTTCAGATAGGGCAAATGTCAGTGAGCGTTCTGATTTCAGTTCCAGAGCGATTCGCCCAATGAGTACTTGATATTTAGTCGTTTTCAGCCAATATTTTGGATTTTTGAAAACTTCACTTTTTTGTGAAAATATCCACTAAATGAGGGAATAATATGTGTGAGGGTACCCCAGGAGAGTTCCAAATGTGTGTGGGTAGAATATATATCCCACAAGGGTAAAATTGAAAGAAGTTGAAATATTTTTTTTTTGGACTTAGTCATTTTTCCGGCGTTTATCAGACTTTCAGATAGGGGAAGTGTCAGTGAGCGTTCCGATTTCAGTTCCAGAGCTATTTGCCCAATGAGTCTTTGATATTTAGTCGTTTTCAGCCAATTTTCTGGATTTTTGAAAATTTCACTTTTTTGTGAAAATATCCACTAAATGAGGGAATAATATGTGTGAGGGTACCCCAGGAGAGTTCCAAATGTGTGTGGGTAGAATATATATCCCACGGGGGTAAAATTGAAAGAAGTTGAAAAAAATTTTTTTTTGGACTTAGTCATTTTTCCGGCGTTTATCAGACTTTCAGATAGGGGAAATGTCAGTGAGCATTCCGATTTCAGTTCCAGAGCGATTCGCCCAATGAGTCCTTGATATTTAGTCATTTTCAGCCAATTTTCTGGATTTTTGAAAATTTCACTTTTTTGTGTAAATATCCACTAAATGAGGGAATAATATGTGTGAGGGTACCCCAGGAGAGTTCCAAATTGGTGTGGGTAGAATATGTATCCCACGGGGGTTAAATTAGAAAAAAGTTGAAAAAAAATTTTTTTGGACTTAGTCATTTTTCCGGCGTTTATCAGACTTTCAGATAGGGGAAATGTCAGTGAGCATTCCGATTTCAGTTCCAGAGCGATTCGCCCAATGAGTCCTTGATATTTAGTCATTTTCAGCCAATTTTCTGGATTTTTGAAAATTTCACTTTTTTGTGAAAATATCAACTAAATGAGGGAATAATATGTGTGAGGGTACCCCAGCAGAGTTCCAAATGTGTATGGGTAGAATATATATCCCACGGGGGTAAAATTGAAAAAAGTTTAAATTTTTTTATTTTGGACTAAGTCAATTTTCTGGCGTTTATCAGACTTTCAGATAGGGGAAATGTCAGTGAGCGTTCCGATTTCAGTTCCAGAGCGATTCGCCCAATGAGTCTTTGATATTTAGTCGTTTTCAGCCAATTTTCTGGATTTTTCAAAATTTCACATTTTTGTGAAAATATCCACTAAATGAGAGAATAATATCTGTGAGGGTACCCCAGGAGAGTTGCAAATGTGTGTTTGTAGAATATATATCCCACGGGGGTAAAATAGAAAAAAGTTGAAAATTTTTTTTTTTCGACTTAGTAATTTTTCCGGCGTTTATCAGACTTTCAGGTAGGGGAAATGTCAGTGAGCGTTCCGATTTCAGTTCCAGAGCG
This sequence comes from Phyllobates terribilis, assembly GCF_046119375.1. NCBI lineage: Eukaryota > Metazoa > Chordata > Amphibia > Anura > Dendrobatidae > Phyllobates > Phyllobates terribilis. The sequence goes on along the minus strand of NW_027362788.1, from coordinate 3,489,403 downwards.
ATTCTCCCAATGATTCCTTGATATTTAGTCATTTTCAGCCAATTTTCTGGATTTTTGAAAATTTCACTTTTTTTGTGAAAATATCCACTAAATGAGGGAATAATATGTGTGAGGGTACCCCAGGAGAGTTCCAATTGTGTGTGGGTAGAATATATATCCCACGGGGGTAAAATTGAAAAAAGTTGACATTTTTTTATTTTGGACTAAGTCAATTTTCTGGCGTTTATCAGACTTTCAGATAGGGGAAATATCAGTGAGCGTTCCGATTTCAGTTCCAGAGCGATTCGCCCAATGCGTCTTTGATATTTAGTCGTTTTCAGCCAATTTTCTGGATTTTTGAAAATTTCCCTTTTTTGTGAAAATATCCACTAAATGAGAGAATAATATGTGTGAGGGTACCCCAGGAGAGTTCCAAATGTGTGTGGGTAGAATATATATCCCACGGGGGTAAAATTGAAAGAAGTTGAAAAAAAATTTTTTTTGGACTGTCATTTTTCCGCCGTTTATCAGACTTTCAGATAGGGGAAATGTCAGTGAGCGTTCCGATTTCAGTTCCAGAGCGATTCGCCCAATGAGTCTTTGATATTAAGTCGTTTTCAGCCAATATTTTGGATTTTTGAAAATTTCACTTTTTTGTGAAAATATCAACTAAATGAGGGAATAATATGTGTGAGGGTACCCCAGCAGAGTTCCAAATGTGTATGGGTAGAATATATATCCCACGGGGGTAAAATTGAAAAAAGTTGAAATTTTTTTATTTTGGACTAAGTCAATTTTCTGGCGTTTATCAGACTTTTAGATAGGGGAAATGTCAGTGAGTGTTCCGATTTCAGTTCCAGAGCCATTCGCCCAATGAGTCCTTAATATTTAGTAGTTTTCAGCCAATTTTCTGGATTTTGGAAAATTTCACTTTTTTTGTGAAAATATCTACTAAATGAAGACATAATATGTGTGAGGGTACAACAGGAGAGTTCCAAATGTGTGTGGGAAGAATATATATCCCACGGGGGTAAAATTGAAAGAAGTTGAAAAAAATTTTTTTTTGGACTTAGTCATTTTTCCGGCGTTTATCAGACTTTCAGATACGGGAAATTTCAGTGAGCGTTCCGATTTCAGTTCCAGAGCGATTCGCCCAATGAGTCCTTAATATTTAGTCGTTTTCAGCCAATTTTCTGGATTTTTGAAAATTTCACTTTTTTGTGAAAATATCCACTAAATGAGGGAATAATATGTGTGAGGGTACCCCAGGAGAGTTCCAAATGTGTATGGGTAGAATATATATCCCACGGGGGTAAAATTGAAAAAAGTTGAATTTTTTTTATTTTGGACTAAGTCAATTTTCTGGCGTTTATCAGACTTTCAGATAGGGGAAATGTCAGTGAGCGTTCCGATTTCAGTTCCAGAGCGATTCGCCAAATGAGTCCTTGATATTTAGTCGTTTTCAGCCAATTTTCTGGATTTTGGAAAATTTCACTTTTTTTGTGAAAATATCCACTGAATGAGGGAATAATATGTGTGAGGGTACCCCAGGAAAGTTCCAAATGTGTGTGGGTAGAATATATATCCCACGGGGGTAAATTTGAAAAAAGTTGAAAAAAATTTTTTTTGGACTTAGTCATTTTTCCGGCGCTTATCAGACTTTCAGATAGGGGAAATGTCAGTGAGCATTCAGATTTCAGTTCCCGAGCGATTCTCCCAATGATTCCTTGATATTTAGTCATTTTCAGCCAATATTTTGGATTTTTGAAAATTTCACTTTTTTGTGAAAATATCCACTAAATGAGAGAATAATATGTGTGAGGGTACCCCAGGAGAGCTCCAATTGTGTGTGGGTAGAATATATATCCCACGGGGATAAATTTGAAAAAAGTTTAAAAAATTTTTTTTTGGACTTAGTCATAATTTGGGCATTTATCAGAATTTCAGATAGGGCAAATGTCAGTGAGCATTCCGATTTCAGTTCCAGAGCGATTCGCCCAATGAGTCCTGGATATTTAGTCATTTTCAGCCAATTTTCTGGATTTTTGAAAATTTCACTTTTTTGTGAAAATATCCACTAAATGAGGGAATAATATGTGTGAGGCTACCCCAGGAGAGTTCCAATTGTGTGTGGGTAGAATATATATCCCACGGGGGTAAAATTGAAAAAAGTTTAAATTTTTTTATTTTGGACTAAGTCAATTTTCTGGCGTTTATCAGACTTTCAGATAGGGGAAATATCAGTGAGCGTTCCGATTTCAGTTCCAGAGCGATTCGCCCAATGAGTCTTTGATATTTAGTCGTTTTCAGCCAATTTTCTGGATTTTTCAAAATTTCACTTTTTTGTGAAAATATCCACTAAATGAGGGAATAATATGTGTGAGGGTACCCCAGGAGAGTTCCAAATGTGTGTTTGTAGAATATATATCCCACGGGGGTAAAATAGAAAAAAGTTGAAAAATTTTTTTTTTCGACTTAGTAATTTTTCCGGCGTTTATCAGACTTTCAGGTAGGAGAAATGTCAGTGAGCGTTCCGATTTCAGTTCCAGAGCGATTCTCCCAATGATTCCTTGATATTTAGTCATTTTCAGACAATTTTCTGGATTTTTGAAAATTTCACTTTTTTTGTGAAAATATCCACTAAATGAGGGAATAATATGTGTGAGGGTACCCCAGGAGAGTTTCAATTGTGTGTGGGTAGAATATATATCCCACGGGGGTAAAATTGAAAAAAGTTGACATTTTTTTATTTTGGACTAAGTCAATTTTCTGGCGTTTATCAGACTTTCAGATAGGGGAAATATCAGTGAGCGTTCCGATTTCAGTTCCAGAGCGATTCGCGCAATGCGTCTTTGATATTTAGTCGTTTTCAGCCAATTTTCTGGATTTTTGAAAATTTCACTTTTTTTTTAAAATATCCACTAAATGAGGGAATAATATCTGTGAGGGTACCCCAGGAGAGTTCCAATTGTGTGTGGGTAGAATATATATCCCACGGGGGTAAATTTGAAAAAAGTTTAAAAAATTTCTTTTTTGGACTTAGTTATTTTTCCGGCGCTTATCAGAATTTCAGATAGGGGAAATGTCAGTGAGCATTCCGATTTCAGTTCCTGAGCGATTCGCCCAATGAGTCCTTGATATTTAGTCATTTTCAGCCAATTTTCTGGATTTTTGAAAATTTCACTTTTTTGTGAAAATATCCACTAAATGAGAGAATAATATGTGTGAGGGTACCCCAGGAGAGTTCCAAATGTGTGTGGGTAGAATATATATCCCACGGGGGTAAAATTGAAAGAAGTTGAAAAAAAATTTTTTTTGGACTGTCATTTTTCCGCCGTTTATCAGACTTTCAGAGAGGGGAAATGTCAGTGAGCGTTCCGATTTCAGTTCCAGAGCGATTCGCCCAATGAGTCTTTGATATTTAGTCGTTTTCAGCCAATTTTCTGGATTTTTGAAATTTTCACTTTTTTGTGAAAATATCCACTAAATGAGGGAATAATATGTGTGAGGGTACCCCAAGAGAGTTCCAAATGTGTATGGGTAGAATATATATCCCACGGGGGTAAAATTGAAAAAAGTTGACATTTTTTTATTTTGGACTAAGTCAATTTTCTGGCGTTTATCAGACTTTCAGATAGGGGAAATGTCAGTGAGCGTTCCGATTTCAGTTCCAGAGCGATTCGCCCAATGAGTCCTTGATATTTAGTCGTTTTCAGCCAATTTTCTGGATTTTGGAAAATGTCACTTTTTTTGTGAAAATATCCACTAAATGAGGGAATAATATGTGTGAGGGTACCCCAGGAGAGTTCCAAATGTGTATGGGTAGAATATATATGCCACGGGGGTAAAATTGAAAAAAGTTTAAATTTTTTTATTTTGGACTAAGTCAATTTTCTGGCGTTTATCAGACTTTCAGATAGGGGAAATGTCAGTGAGCGTTCCGATTTCAGTTCCAGAGCGATTCGCTCAATGAGTCCTTGATATTTAGTCATTTTCAGCCAATTTTCTGGATTTTTGAAAATTTCACTTTTTTGTGAAAATATCCACTAAATGAGGGAATAATATGTGTGAGGGTACCCCAGGAGAGTTCCAAATGTGTGTTTGTAGAATATATATCCCACGGGGGTAAAATTGAAAGAAGTTGAAAAATTTTTTTTTTGGACTTAGTCATTTTTCCGGCGTTTATCAGACTTTCAGATAGGGGAAATGTCAGTGAGCGTTTCGATTTCAGTTCCAGAGCGATTCGCCCAATGAGTCTTTGATATTTAGTCATTTTCAGCGAATTTTCTGGATTTTTGAAAATTTCACTTTTTTGTGAAAATATCCACTAAATGAGGGAATAATATGTGTGAGGGTACCCCAGGAGAGTTCCAAATGTGTGTTTGTAGAATATATATCCCACGGGGGTAAATTAGAAAAAAGTTGAAAAATTTTTTTTTTGGACTTAGTCATTTTTCCGGCGTTTATCAGACTTTCAGATAGGGGAAATGTCAGTGAGTGTTCCAATTTCAGTTCCAGAGCGATTCACCCAATGAGTCCTTGATATTTAGTCGTTTTCAGCCTATATTTTGGATTTTTGAAAATTTCACTTTTTTGTGAAAATATCCACTAAATGAGGGAATAATATGTGTGTGGGTACCCCAGGAGAGTTCCAAATGTGTGTGGGTAGAATATATATCCCACGGGGGTAAAATTGAAAGAAGTTGAAAAAAATTTTTTTTTGAACTTAGTCATTTTTCCGGCGTTTATCAGACTTTCAGATAGGGGAAATGTCAGTGAGCGTTCCGATTTCAGTTCCAGAGCGATTCGCCCAATGAGTCTTTGATATTTAGTCGTTTTCAGCCAATTTTCAGGATTTTTGAAAATTTCACTTTTTTGTGAAAATATCCACTAAATGAGGGAATAATATGTGTGAGGGTACCACAGGAGAGTTCCAAATGTGTGTTTGTAGAATATATATCCCACGGGGGTAAAATAGAAGAAAGTTGAAAAATTTTTTTTTTGGACTTTGTCATTTTTCAGGCGTTTATCAGACTTTCAGATAGGGGAAATGTCAGTGAGCATTCCGATTTCAGTTCCAGAGCGATTCACCCAATGAGTCCTTGATATTTAGTCGTTTTCAGCCAATATTTTGGATTTTTGAAAATTTCACTTTTTTGTGAAAATATCCACTAAATGAGGGAATAATATGTGTGTGGGTACCCCAGGAGAGTTCCAAATGTGTGTGGGTAGAATATATCCCACGGGGGTAAAATTTGAAAGAAGTTGAAAAAATTTTTTTTTTGAACTTAGTCATTTTTCCGGCGTTTATCAGACTTTCAGATAGGGGAAATGTCAGTGAGCGTTCCGATTTCAGTTCCAGAGCGATTCGCCCAATGAGTCTTTGATATTTAGTCGTTTTCAGCCAATTTTCAGGATTTTTGAAAATTTCACTTTTTTGTCAAAATATCCACTAAATGAGGGAATAATATGTCTGAGGGTACCCCAGGAGAGTTCCAAATGTGTATGGGTAGAATATATATCCCACGGGGGTAAAATTGAAAAAAGTTGAAATTTTTTATTTTGGACTAAGTTAATTTTCCCGTGTTTATCAGACTTTCAGATAGGGAAAATGTCAGTGAGCATTCTGATTTCAGTTCCAGAGCGATTCGCCCAATGATTCCTTGATATTTAGTCATTTTCAGCCAATTTTCTGGATTTTTGAAAATTTCACTTTTTTGTGAAAATATCCACTAAATGAGGGAATAATATGTGTGAGGGTACCACAGGAGAGTTCCAAATGTGTGTTTGTAGAATATATATCCCACGGGGGTAAAATAGAAGAAAGTTGAAAAATTTTTTTTTTGGACTTTGTCATTTTTCAGGCGTTTATCAGACTTTCAGATAGGGGAAATGTCAGTGAGCATTCCGATTTCAGTTCCAGAGCGATTCACCCAATGAGTCCTTGATATTTAGTCGTTTTCAGCCAATATTTTGGATTTTTGAAAATTTCACTTTTTTGTGAAAATATCCACTAAATGAGGGAATAATATGTGTGTGGGTACCCCAGGAGAGTTCCAAATGTGTGTGGGTAGAATATATCCCACGGGGGTAAAATTTGAAAGAAGTTGAAAAAATTTTTTTTTTGAACTTAGTCATTTTTCCGGCGTTTATCAGACTTTCAGATAGGGGAAATGTCAGTGAGCGTTCCGATTTCAGTTCCAGAGCGATTCGCCCAATGAGTCTTTGATATTTAGTCGTTTTCAGCCAATTTTCAGGATTTTTGAAAATTTCACTTTTTTGTCAAAATATCCACTAAATGAGGGAATAATATGTCTGAGGGTACCCCAGGAGAGTTCCAAATGTGTATGGGTAGAATATATATCCCACGGGGGTAAAATTGAAAAAAGTTGAAATTTTTTATTTTGGACTAAGTTAATTTTCCCGTGTTTATCAGACTTTCAGATAGGGGAAATGTCAGTGAGCATTCTGATTTCAGTTCCAGAGCGATTCGCCCAATGATTCCTTGATATTTAGTCATTTTCAGCCAATTTTCTGGATTTTTGAAAATTTCACTTTTTTGTGAAAATATCCACTAAATGAGGGAATAATATGTGTGAGGGTACCCCAGGAGAGTTCCAAATGTGTGTTTGTAGAATATATATCCCACGGGGGTAAAATTGAAAAAAAGTTGAAAAAAATTTTTTTTTAGACTTAGTCATTTTTCCGGCGTTTATCAGACTTTCAGATAGGGAAAATGTCAGTGAGCGTTCCGATTTCAGTTCCAGAGCGATTCGCCCAATGAGTCTTTGATATTTATTCGTTTTCAGCCCATTTTCTGGATTTTTGAAAATTTCACTTTTTTGCGAAAATATCCACTAAATGAGGGTATAATATGTGTGAGGGTAGCCCAGGAGAGTTCCAAATGTGTGTGGGTAGAATATATATCCCACGGGGGGAAAATTGAAAGAAGTTGAAAAAAATGTTATTTTGGACTTAGTCATTTTTCCGGCGTTTATCAGACTTTCAGATAGGGGAAATGTCAGTGAGCATTCCAATTTCAGTTCCAGAGCGATTCGCCCAATGAGTCTTTGATATTTATTCGTTTTCAGCCAATTTTCTGGATTTTTGAAAATTTCACTTTTTTGTGAAAATATCCACTAAATGAGGGAATAATATGTGTGAGGGTACCCCAGGAGAGTTCCAAATGTGTGTGGGTAGAATATATATCCCACGGGGGTAAAATTGATAAAAGTTGAAATTTTTTTATTTTGGACTAAGTCAATTTTCTGGCGTTTATCAGACTTTCAGATAGGGGAAATGTCAGTGAGCGTTCCGATTTCAGTTCCAGAGCGATTCGCCCAATGAGTCTTTGATATTTAGTAGTTTTCAGCCAATTTTCTGAATTTTTGAAAATTTCACTTTTTTGTGAAAATATCCACTAAATGAGGGAATAATATGTGTGAGGGTACCCCAGGAGAGTTCCAAATGGGTGGGTAGAATATATATCCCACGGGGGTAAAATTGAAAAAAGTTGAAATTTTTTTATTTTGGACTCAGTCAATTTTATAGCGTTTATCAGACTTTCAGATAGGGAAAATGTCAGTGAGCGTTCCGATTTCAGTTCCAGAGCGATTCGCCCAATGAGTCCTTGATATTTAGTCGTTTTCAGCCAATTTTCTGGATTTTTGAAAATTTCACTTTTTTGTGAAAATATCCACTAAATGAGGGAATAATATGTGTGAGGGTACCCCAGGAGAGTTCCAAATGTGTGTGGGTAGAATATATATCCCACGGGGGTAAAATTGATAAAAGTTGAAATTTTTTTATTTTGGACTAAGTCAATTTTCTGGCGTTTATCAGACTTTCAGATAGGGGAAATGTCAGTGAGCGTTCTGATTTCAGTTCCAGAGCGATTCGCCCAATGAGTCCTTGATATTTAGTCGTTTTCTGCCAATTTTCTGAATTTTGGAAAATTTCACTTTTTTTGTGAAAATATCAACTAAATGAGGAAATAATATGTGTGAGGGTACCCCAGGAGAGTTCCAAATGTGTTTGGGTAGAATATATATCCCACGGGGGTAAAATTGAAAAAAGTTGAAAACATTTTTTTTTTGGATTTAGTCATTTTTCCGGCGTTTATCAGACTTTCAGATAGGGGAAATGTCAGTGAGTGTTCCGATTTCAGTTCCAGAGCGATTCGTTGAATGATTCCTTTATATTTAGTAATTTTCAGCCAATTTTCTGGATTTTTGAAAATTTCACTTTTTTGTGAAAATATCCACTAAATGAGGGAATAATATGTGTGAGGGTACCCCAGGAGAGTGCCAAATGTGTGTGGGTAGAATATATATCCCACGGGGGTAAAAAATTGAAAGAAGTTGAAAAAATTTTTTTTTTGGACTTAGTCATTTTTCCGGCGTTTATCAGACTTTCACATAGGGGAAATGTCAGTGAGCATTCCGATTTCAGTTCCAGAGCGATTCTCCCAATGATTCCTTGATATTTAGTCATTTTCAGCCAATTTTCTGGATTTTTGAAAATTTCACTTTTTTGTGAAAATATCCACTAAATGAGGGAATAATATGTGTGCGGGTACCCCAGGAGAGTTCCAATTGTGTTTGGGTAGAATATATATCCCACGGGGGTAAATTTGAAAAAAGTTGAAAAAATTTTTTTTTGGACTTAGTCATTTTTCGGACATTTATCAGACTTTCAGATAGGGCAAATGTCAGTGAGCGTTCCAATTTCAGTTCCAGAGCGATTCACCCAATGAGTCCTTGATATTTAGTCGTTTTCGGCAAATATTTTGGATTTTTGAAAATTTCACTTTTTTTGTGAAAATATCCACTAAATGAGGGAATAATATGTCTGAGGATACCCCAGGAGAGTACCAAATGTGTGTGGGTAGAATATATATCCCACGGGGATAAAATTGAAAGAAGTTGAAAAAAAATTTTTTTTTGGACTTAGTCATTTTTCCGGCGTTTATCAGACTTTCAGATAGGGGAAATGTCAGTGAGCGTTCCAATTTCAGTTCCAGAGCGATTCGCCCAATGAGTCTTTGATGTTTAGTCGTTTTCAGCCAATTTTCTGGATTTTTGAAAATTTCACTTTTTTTGTGAAAATATCCACTAAATGAGGGAATAATATGTGTGAGGGTACCCCAGGAGAGTTCCAAATGTGTGTGGGTAGAAAATATATCCCACGGGGATAAAATTGAAAAAAGTTGAAATTTTTTTATTTTGGAATAAGTCAATTTTCTGGCGTTTATCAGACTTTCAGATAGGGGAAATGTCAGTGAGCGTTCCGATTTCAGTTCCAGAGCCATTCGCCCAATGAGTCCTTGATATTTAGTCGTTTTCAGCCAATTTTCTGAATTTTGGAAAATTTCTCTTTTTTTGTGAAAATATCCACTAAATGAGGAAATAATATGTGTGATGGTACCCCAGGAGAGTTCCAAATGTGTGTGGGTAGAATATATATCCCACGGGGGTAAAATTGAAAGAAGTTGAAAAACATTTTTTTTTGGACTTAGTCATTTTTCGGCGTTTATCAGACTTTCAGATAGGGGAAATGTCAGTGAGCGTTCCGATTTCAGTTCCAGAGCAATTCGCCCAATGAGTCCTTGATATTTAGTAGTTTTCAGCCAATTTTCTGAATTTTGGAAAATTTCACTTTTTTTGTGAAAATATCCACTAAATGAGGAAATAATATGTGTGAGGGTACCCCAGGAGAGTTCCAAATGTGTGTGGGTAGAATATATATCCCACGGGGGTTAAATTGAAAAAAGTTGACATTTTTTTATTTTGGACTAAGTCAATTTTCTGGCGTTTATCAGACTTTCAGATAGGGGAAATGTCAGTGAGCGTTCCGATTTCAGTTCCAGAGCGATTCGCCCAATGAGTCCTTGATATTTAGTCGTTTTCAGCCAATTTTCTGGATTTTGGAAAATGTCACTTTTTTTGTGAAAATATCCACTAAATGAGGGAATAATATGTGTGAGGGTACCCCAGGAGAGTTCCAAATGTGTATGGGTAGAATATATATGCCACGGGGGTAAAATTGAAAAAAGTTTAAATTTTTTTATTTTGGACTAAGTCAATTTTCTGGCGTTTATCAGACTTTCAGATAGGGGAAATGTCAGTGAGCGTTCCGATTTCAGTTCCAGAGCGATTCGCTCAATGAGTCCTTGATATTTAGTCATTTTCAGCCAATTTTCTGGATTTTTGAAAATTTCACTTTTTTGTGAAAATATCCACTAAATGAGGGAATAATATGTGTGAGGGTACCCCAGGAGAGTTCCAAATGTGTGTTTGTAGAATATATATCCCACGGGGGTAAAATTGAAAGAAGTTGAAAAATTTTTTTTTTGGACTTAGTCATTTTTCCGGCGTTTATCAGACTTTCAGATAGGGGAAATGTCAGTGAGCGTTCCGATTTCAGTTCCAGAGCGATTCGCCCAATGAGTCTTTGATATTTAGTCATTTTCAGCGAATTTTCTGGATTTTTGAAAATTTCACTTTTTTGTGAAAATATCCACTAAATGAGGGAATAATATGTGTGAGGGTACCCCAGGAGAGTTCCAAATGTGTGTTTGTAGAATATATATCCCACGGGGGTAAATTAGAAAAAAGTTGAAAAATTTTTTTTTTGGACTTAGTCATTTTTCCGGCGTTTATCAGACTTTCAGATAGGGGAAATGTCAGTGAGTGTTCCAATTTCAGTTCCAGAGCGATTCACCCAATGAGTCCTTGATATTTAGTCGTTTTCAGCCAATATTTTGGATTTTTGAAAATTTCACTTTTTTGTGAAAATATCCACTAAATGAGGGAATAATATGTGTGTGGGTACCCCAGGAGAGTTCCAAATGTGTGTGGGTAGAATATATATCCCACGGGGGTAAAATTGAAAGAAGTTGAAAAAAATTTTTTTTTGAACTTAGTCATTTTTCCGGCGTTTATCAGACTTTCAGATAGGGGAAATGTCAGTGAGCGTTCCGATTTCAGTTCCAGAGCGATTCGCCCAATGAGTCTTTGATATTTAGTCGTTTTCAGCCAATTTTCAGGATTTTTGAAAATTTCACTTTTTTGTGAAAATATCCACTAAATGAGGGAATAATATGTGTGAGGGTACCACAGGAGAGTTCCAAATGTGTGTTTGTAGAATATATATCCCACGGGGGTAAAATAGAAAAAAGTTGAAAAATTTTTTTTTTGGACTTTGTCATTTTTCAGGCGTTTATCAGACTTTCAGATAGGGGAAATGTCAGTGAGCATTCCGATTTCAGTTCCAGAGCGATTCACCCAATGAGTCCTTGATATTTAGTCGTTTTCAGCCAATATTTTGGATTTTTGAAAATTTCACTTTTTTGTGAAAATATCCACTAAATGAGGGAATAATATGTGTGTGGGTACCCCAGGAGAGTTCCAAATGTGTGTGGGTAGAATATATCCCACGGGGGTAAAATTTGAAAGAAGTTGAAAAAATTTTTTTTTTGAACTTAGTCATTTTTCCGGCGTTTATCAGACTTTCAGATAGGGGAAATGTCAGTGAGCGTTCCGATTTCAGTTCCAGAGCGATTCGCCCAATGAGTCTTTGATATTTAGTCGTTTTCAGCCAATTTTCAGGATTTTTGAAAATTTCACTTTTTTGTCAAAATATCCACTAAATGAGGGAATAATATGTCTGAGGGTACCCCAGGAGAGTTCCAAATGTGTATGGGTAGAATATATATCCCACGGGGGTAAAATTGAAAAAAGTTGAAATTTTTTATTTTGGACTAAGTTAATTTTCCCGTGTTTATCAGACTTTCAGATAGGGGAAATGTCAGTGAGCATTCTGATTTCAGTTCCAGAGCGATTCGCCCAATGATTCCTTGATATTTAGTCATTTTCAGCCAATTTTCTGGATTTTTGAAAATTTCACTTTTTTGTGAAAATATCCACTAAATGAGGGAATAATATGTGTGAGGGTACCCCAGGAGAGTTCCAAATGTGTGTTTGTAGAATATATATCCCACGGGGGTAAAATTGAAAAAAAGTTGAAAAAAATTTTTTTTTAGACTTAGTCATTTTTCCGGCGTTTATCAGACTTTCAGATAGGGAAAATGTCAGTGAGCGTTCCGATTTCAGTTCCAGAGCGATTCGCCCAATGAGTCCTTGATATTTATTCGTTTTCAGCCCATTTTCTGGATTTTTGAAAATTTCACTTTTTTGTGAAAATATCCACTAAATGAGGGTATAATATGTGTGAGGGTAGCCCAGGAGAGTTCCAAATGTGTGTGGGTAGAATATATATCCCACGGGGGGAAAATTGAAAGAAGTTGAAAAAAATGTTATTTTGGACTTAGTCATTTTTCCGGCGTTTATCAGACTTTCAGATAGGGGAAATGTCAGTGAGCATTCCAATTTCAGTTCCAGAGCGATTCGCCCAATGAGTCTTTGATATTTATTCGTTTTCAGCCAATTTTCTGGATTTTTGAAAATTTCACTTTTTTGTGAAAATATCCACTAAATGAGGGAATAATATGTGTGAGGGTACCCCAGGAGAGTTCCAAATGTGTGTGGGTAGAATATATATCCCACGGGGGTAAAATTGAAAAAAGTTGAAATTTTTTTATTTTGGACTAAGTCAATTTTATAGCGTTTATCAGACTTTCAGATAGGGAAAATGTCAGTGAGCGTTCCGATTTCAGTTCCAGAGCGATTCGCCCAATGAGTCCTTGATATTTAGTCGTTTTCAGCCAATTTTCTGGATTTTTGAAAATTTCACTTTTTTGTGAAAATATCCACTAAATGAGGGAATAATATGTGTGAGGGTACCCCAGGAGAGTTCCAAATGTGTGTGGGTAGAATATATATCCCACGGGGGTAAAATTGATAAAAGTTGAAATTTTTTTATTTTGGACTAAGTCAATTTTCTGGCGTTTATCAGACTTTCAGATAGGGGAAATGTCAGTGAGCGTTCTGATTTCAGTTCCAGAGCGATTCGCCCAATGAGTCCTTGATATTTAGTCGTTTTCTGCCAATTTTCTGAATTTTGGAAAATTTCACTTTTTTTGTGAAAATATCAACTAAATGAGGAAATAATATGTGTGAGGGTACCCCAGGAGAGTTCCAAATGTGTTTGGGTAGAATATATATCCCACGGGGGTAAAATTGAAAAAAGTTGAAAACATTTTTTTTTTGGATTTAGTCATTTTTCCGGCGTTTATCAGACTTTCAGATAGGGGAAATGTCAGTGAGTGTTCCGATTTCAGTTCCAGAGCGATTCGTCGAATGATTCCTTTATATTTAGTCATTTTCAGCCAATTTTCTGGATTTTTGAAAATTTCACTTTTTTGTGAAAATATCCACTAAATGAGGGAATAATATGTGTGAGGGTACCCCAGGAGAGTGCCAAATGTGTGTGGGTAGAATATATATCCCACGGGGGTAAAAAATTGAAAGAAGTTGAAAAAATTTTTTTTTTGGACTTAGTCATTTTTCCGGCGTTTATCAGACTTTCACATAGGGGAAATGTCAGTGAGCATTCCGATTTCAGTTCCAGAGCGATTCTCCCAATGATTCCTTGATATTTAGTCATTTTCAGCCAATTTTCTGGATTTTTGAAAATTTCACTTTTTTGTGAAAATATCCACTAAATGAGGGAATAATATGTGTGCGGGTACCCCAGGAGAGTTCCAATTGTGTTTGGGTAGAATATATATCCCACGGGGGTAAATTTGAAAAAAGTTGAAAAAATTTTTTTTTGGACTTAGTCATTTTTCGGACATTTATCAGACTTTCAGATAGGGCAAATGTCAGTGAGCGTTCCGATTTCAGTTCCAGAGCGATTCACCCAATGAGTCCTTGATATTTAGTCGTTTTCGGCAAATATTTTGGATTTTTGAAAATTTCACTTTTTTTGTGAAAATATCCACTAAATGAGGGAATAATATGTCTGAGGATACCCCAGGAGAGTACCAAATGTGTGTGGGTAGAATATATATCCCACGGGGATAAAATTGAAAGAAGTTGAAAAAAAATTTTTTTTTGGACTTAGTCATTTTTCCGGCGTTTATCAGACTTTCAGATAGGGGAAATGTCAGTGAGCGTTCCAATTTCAGTTCCAGAGCGATTCGCCCAATGAGTCTTTGATGTTTAGTCGTTTTCAGCCAATTTTCTGGATTTTTGAAAATTTCACTTTTTTTGTGAAAATATCCACTAAATGAGGGAATAATATGTGTGAGGGTACCCCAGGAGAGTTCCAAATGTGTGTGGGTAGAAAATATATCCCACGGGGATAAAATTGAAAAAAGTTGAAATTTTTTTATTTTGGAATAAGTCAATTTTCTGGCGTTTATCAGACTTTCAGATAGGGGAAATGTCAGTGAGCGTTCCGATTTCAGTTCCAGAGCCATTCGCCCAATGAGTCCTTGATATTTAGTCGTTTTCAGCCAATTTTCTGAATTTTGGAAAATTTCTCTTTTTTTGTGAAAATATCCACTAAATGAGGAAATAATATGTGTGATGGTACCCCAGGAGAGTTCCAAATGTGTGTGGGTAGAATATATATCCCACGGGGGTAAAATTGAAAGAAGTTGAAAAACATTTTTTTTTGGACTTAGTCATTTTTCGGCGTTTATCAGACTTTCAGATAGGGGAAATGTCAGTGAGCGTTCCGATTTCAGTTCCAGAGCAATTCGCCCAATGAGTCCTTGATATTTAGTAGTTTTCAGCCAATTTTCTGAATTTTGGAAAATTTCACTTTTTTTGTGAAAATATCCACTAAATGAGGAAATAATATGTGTGAGGGTACCCCAGGAGAGTTCCAAATGTGTGTGGGTAGAATATATATCCCACGGGGGTAAAATTGAAAAAAGTTGAAATTTTTTTTATTTTGGACTAAGTCAATTTTCTGGCGTTTATCAGACTTTCAGATAGGGGAAATGTCAGTGAGCGTTCCGATTTCAGTTCCAGAGCGATTCGCCCAATGAGTCCTTGATATTTAGTCGTTTTCAGCCAATTTTCTGAATTTTGGAAAATTTCACTTTTTTTGTGAAAATATCCACTAAATGAGGAAATATGTGTGAGGGTACCCCAGGAGAGTTCCAAATGTGTGTGGGTAGAATATATATCCCACGGGGGTAAATTTGAAAAAAGTTGAAAAATTATTTTTTTTTGGACTTAGTAATTTTTCCGGCGTTTATCAGACTTGCAGATAGGGCAAATGTCAGTGAGCGTTCCGATTTCAGTTCCAGAGCGATTCGCCCACTGAGTCCTTGAATATTTAGTCGTTTTCAGCCAATATTTTGGATTTTTGAAAATTTCACTTTTTTGTGAAAATATCCACTAAAAGAGGGAATAATATGTGTGAGGGTACCCCAGGAGAGTTCCAAATGTGTGTGGGTAGAATATATATCTGACGGGGGTAAAATTGAAAAAAGTTGAAAAAAATTTTTTTTTTGGACTTAGTCATTTTTCGGGCGTTTATCAGACTTTCAGATAGTGGAAATGTCAGTGAGCGTTCCAATTTCAGTTCCAGAGCGATTCACCCAATGCGTCCTTGATATTTAGTCGTTTTCAGTCAATATTTTGGATTTTTGAAAATTTCACTTTTTTGTGAAAATATCCACTAAATGAGGGAATAATATGTGTGAGGGTACCCCAGGAGAGTTCCAAATGTGTGTGGGTAGAATATATATCCCACAGGGGTAAATTTGAAAAAAGTTGAAAAAATTTTTTTTTTGGACTTAGTAATTTTTCCAGCGTTTATCAGACTTGCAGATAGGGCAAATGTCAGTGAGCATTCCGATTTCAGTTCCAGAGCGATTCGCCCAATGAGTCCTTGATATTTAGTCGTTTTCAGCCAATATTTTGGATTTTTGAAAATTTCACTTTTTTGTGAAAATATCCACTAAATGAGGGAATAATATGTGTGAGGGTACCCCAGGAGAGTTCGAAATGTGTGTGGGTAGAATATATATCTGACGGGGGTAAAATTGAAAAAAGTTTAAAAAAGTTTCTTTTTGGACTTTGTCATTTTTCCGGCGTTTATCAGACTTTCAGATAGTGGAAATGTCAGTGAGCGTTCCAATTTCAGTTCCAGAGCGATTCGCCCAATGAGTCCTTGATATTTAGTCGTTTTCAGCCAATATTTAGGATTTTTGAAAATTTCGCTTTTTTGTGAAAATATCCACTAAATGAGGGAATAATATGTGTGAGGGTACCCCAGGAGAGTTCCAAATGTGTGTGGGTAGAATATATATCTGACGGGGGTAAAATTGAAAAAAGTTTAAAAAAATTTTTTTTTGGACTTTGTCATTTTTCCGGCATTTATCAGACTTTCAGATAGGGCAAATGTCAGTGAGCGTTCCGATTTTAGTTCCAGAGCGATTCGCCCAATGAGTCCTTGATATTTAGTCGTTTTCAGACAATATTTTGGATTTTTGAAAATTTCACTTTTTTGTGAAAATATCCACTAAATGAGGGAATAATATGTGTGAGTGTACCCCAGGAGAGTTCCAATTGTGTGTGGGTAGAATATATATCCCACGGGGGTAAATTTGAAAAAAGTTGAAAAATTTTTTTTTTTTGGACTTAGTCATTTTTCCGGCGTTTATCAGACTTTCACATAGGGGAAATGTCAGTGAGCATTCCGATTTCAGTTCCAGAGCGATTCTCCCAATGATTCCTTGATATTTAGTCATTTTCAGCCAATTTTCTGGATTTTTGAAAATTTCACTTTTTTGTGAAAATATCCACTAAATGAGGGAATAATATGTGTGCGGGTACCCCAGGAGAGTTCCAATTGTGTTTGGGTAGAATATATATCCCACGGGGGTAAATTTGAAAAAAGTTGAAAAAATTTTTTTTTGGACTTAGTCATTTTTCGGACATTTATCAGACTTTCAGATAGGGCAAATGTCAGTGAGCGTTCCGATTTCAGTTCCAGAGCGATTCACCCAATGAGTCCTTGATATTTAGTCGTTTTCGGCAAATATTTTGGATTTTTGAAAATTTCACTTTTTTTGTGAAAATATCCACTAAATGAGGGAATAATATGTCTGAGGATACCCCAGGAGAGTACCAAATGTGTGTGGGTAGAATATATATCCCACGGGGATAAAATTGAAAGAAGTTGAAAAAAATTTTTTTTTTGGACTTAGTCATTTTTCCGGCGTTTATCAGACTTTCAGATAGGGGAAATGTCAGTGAGCGTTCCAATTTCAGTTCCAGAGCGATTCGCCCATTGAGTCTTTGATGTTTAGTCGTTTTCAGCCAATTTTCTGGATTTTTGAAAATTTCACTTTTTTTGTGAAAATATCCACTAAATGAGGGAATAATATGTGTGAGGGTACCCCAGGAGAGTTCCAAATGTGTGTGGGTAGAAAATATATCCCACGGGGATAAAATTGAAAAAAGTTGAAATTTTTTTATTTTGGAATAAGTCAATTTTTTGGCGTTTATCAGACTTTCAGATAGGGGAAATGTCAGTGAGCGTTCCGATTTCAGTTCCAGAGCCATTCGCCCAATGAGTCCTTGATATTTAGTCGTTTTCAGCCAATTTTCTGAATTTTGGAAAATTTCACTTTTTTTGTGAAAATATCCACTAAATGAGGAAATAATATGTGTGATGGTACCCCAGGAGAGTTCCAAATGTGTGTGGGTAGAATATATCCCACGGGGGTAAAATTTGAAAGAAGTTGAAAAAATTTTTTTTTTGAACTTAGTCATTTTTCCGGCGTTTATCAGACTTTCAGATAGGGGAAATGTCAGTGAGCGTTCCGATTTCAGTTCCAGAGCGATTCGCCCAATGAGTCTTTGATATTTAGTCGTTTTCAGCCAATTTTCAGGATTTTTGAAAATTTCACTTTTTTGTCAAAATATCCACTAAATGAGGGAATAATATGTCTGAGGGTACCCCAGGAGAGTTCCAAATGTGTATGGGTAGAATATATATCCCACGGGGGTAAAATTGAAAAAAGTTGAAATTTTTTATTTTGGACTAAGTTTATTTTCCCGTGTTTATCAGACTTTCAGATAGGGGAAATGTCAGTGAGCATTCTGATTTCAGTTCCAGAGCGATTCGCCCAATGATTCCTTGATATTTAGTCATTTTCAGCCAATTTTCTGGATTTTTGAAAATTTCACTTTTTTGTGAAAATATCCACTAAATGAGGGAATAATATGTGTGAGGGTACCCCAGGAGAGTTCCAAATGTGTGTTTGTAGAATATATATCCCACGGGGGTAAAAAATTGAAAGAAGTTGAAAAAATTTTTTTTTTGGACTTAGTCATTTTTCCGGCGTTTATCAGACTTTCACATAGGGGAAATGTCAGTGAGCATTCCGATTTCAGTTCCAGAGCGAATCTCCCAATGATTCCTTGATATTTAGTCATTTTCAGCCAATTTTCTGGATTTTTGAAAATTTCACTTTTTTGTGAAAATATCCACTAAATGAGGGAATAATATGTGTGCGGGTACCCCAGGAGAGTTCCAATTGTGTTTGGGTAGAATATATATCCCACGGGGGTAAATTTGAAAAAAGTTGAAAAAATTTTTTTTTGGACTAAGTCATTTTTCGGACATTTATCAGACTTTCAGATAGGGCAAATGTCAGTGAGCGTTCCGATTTCAGTTCCAGAGCGATTCACCCAATGAGTCCTTGATATTTAGTCGTTTTCGGCAAATATTTTGGATTTTTGAAAATTTCACTTTTTTTGTGAAAATATCCACTAAATGAGGGAATAATATGTCTGAGGATACCCCAGGAGAGTACCAAATGTGTGTGGGTAGAATATATATCCCACGGGGATAAAATTGAAAGAAGTTGAAAAAAATTTTTTTTTTGGACTTAGTCATTTTTCCGGCGTTTATCAGACTTTCAGATAGGGGAAATGTCAGTGAGCGTTCCAATTTCAGTTCCAGAGCGATTCGCCCAATGAGTCTTTGATGTTTAGTCGTTTTCAGCCAATTTTCTGGATTTTTGAAAATTTCACTTTTTTGTGAAAATATCCACTAAATGAGGGAATAATATGTGTGAGGGTACCCCAGGAGAGTTCCAAATGTGTGTGGGTAGCATATATATCCCACGGGGGTAAAATTGATAAAAGTTGAAATTTTTTTATTTTGGACTAAGTCAATTTTCTGGCGTTTATCAGACTTTCAGATAGGGGAAATGTCAGTGAGCGTTCCGATTTCAGTTCCAGAGCGATTCGCCCAATGAGTCTTTGATATTTAGTAGTTTTCAGCCAATTTTCTGAATTTTTGAAAATTTCACTTTTTTGTGAAAATATCCACTAAATGAGGGAATAATATGTGTGAGGGTACCCCAGGAGAGTTCCAAATGTGTGTGGGTAGAATATATATCCCACGGGGGTAAAATTGAAAAAAGTTGAAATTTTTTTATTTTGGACTAAGTCAATTTTCTAGCGTTTATCAGACTTTCAGATAGGGAAAATGTCAGTGAGCGTTCCGATTTCAGTTCCAGAGCGATTCGCCCAATGAGTCCTTGATATTTAGTCGTTTTCAGCCAATTTTCTGGATTTTTGAAAATTTCACTTTTTTGTGAAAATATCCACTAAATGAGGGAATAATATGTGTGAGGGTACCCCAGGAGAGTGCCAAATGTGTGTGGGTAGAATATATATCCCACGGGGGTAAAAAATTGAAAGAAGTTGAAAAAATTTTTTTTTTGGACTTAGTCATTTTTCCGGCGTTTATCAGACTTTCACATAGGGGAAATGTCAGTGAGCATTCCGATTTCAGTTCCAGAGCGAATCTCCCAATGATTCCTTGATATTTAGTCATTTTCAGCCAATTTTCTGGATTTTTGAAAATTTCACTTTTTTGTGAAAATATCCACTAAATGAGGGAATAATATGTGTGCGGGTACCCCAGGAGAGTTCCAATTGTGTTTGGGTAGAATATATATCCCACGGGGGTAAATTTGAAAAAAGTTGAAAAAATTTTTTTTTGGACTAAGTCATTTTTCGGACATTTATCAGACTTTCAGATAGGGCAAATGTCAGTGAGCGTTCCGATTTCAGTTCCAGAGCGATTCACCCAATGAGTCCTTGATATTTAGTCGTTTTCGGCAAATATTTTGGATTTTTGAAAATTTCACTTTTTTTGTGAAAATATCCACTAAATGAGGGAATAATATGTCTGAGGATACCCCAGGAGAGTACCAAATGTGTGTGGGTAGAATATATATCCCACGGGGATAAAATTGAAAGAAGTTGAAAAAAATTTTTTTTTTGGACTTAGTCATTTTTCCGGCGTTTATCAGACTTTCAGATAGGGGAAATGTCAGTGAGCGTTCCAATTTCAGTTCCAGAGCGATTCGCCCAATGAGTCTTTGATGTTTAGTCGTTTTCAGCCAATTTTCTGGATTTTTGAAAATTTCACTTTTTTTGTGAAAATATCCACTAAATGAGGGAATAGTATGTGTGAGGGTACCCCAGGAGAGTTCCAAATGTGTGTGGGTAGAAAATATATCCCACGGGGATAAAATTGAAAAAAGTTGAAATTTTTTTATTTTGGAATAAGTCAATTTTCTGGCGTTTATCAGACTTTCAGATAGGGGAAATGTCAGTGAGCGTTCCGATTTCAGTTCCAGAGCCATTCGCCCAATGAGTCCTTGATATTTAGTCGTTTTCAGCCAATTTTCTGAATTTTGGAAAATTTCACTTTTTTTGTGAAAATATCCACTAAATGAGGAAATAATATGTGTGATGGTACCCCAGGAGAGTTCCAAATGTGTGTGGGTAGAATATATATCCCACGGGGGTAAAATTGAAAGAAGTTGAAAAACATTTTTTTTTGGACTTAGTCATTTTTCGGCGTTTATCAGACTTTCAGATAGGGGAAATGTCAGTGAGCGTTCCGATTTCAGTTCCAGAGCAATTCGCCCAATGAGTCCTTGATATTTAGTAGTTTTCAGCCAATTTTCTGAATTTTGGAAAATTTCACTTTTTTTGTGAAAATATCCACTAAATGAGGAAATAATATGTGTGAGGGTACCCCAGGAGAGTTCCAAATGTGTGTGGGTAGAATATATATCCCACGGGGGTAAAATTGAAAAAAGTTGAAATTTTTTTTATTTTGGACTAAGTCAATTTTCTGGCGTTTATCAGACTTTCAGATAGGGGAAATGTCAGTGAGCGTTCCGATTTCAGTTCCAGAGCGATTCGCCCAATGAGTCCTTGATATTTAGTCGTTTTCAGCCAATTTTCTGAATTTTGGAAAATTTCACTTTTTTTGTGAAAATATCCACTAAATGAGGAAATATGTGTGAGGGTACCCCAGGAGAGTTCCAAATGTGTGTGGGTAGAATATATATCCCACGGGGGTAAATTTGAAAAAAGTTGAAAAATTATTTTTTTTTGGACTTAGTAATTTTTCCGGCGTTTATCAGACTTGCAGATAGGGCAAATGTCAGTGAGCGTTCCGATTTCAGTTCCAGAGCGATTCGCCCACTGAGTCCTTGAATATTTAGTCGTTTTCAGCCAATATTTTGGATTTTTGAAAATTTCACTTTTTTGTGAAAATATCCACTAAAAGAGGGAATAATATGTGTGAGGGTACCCCAGGAGAGTTCCAAATGTGTGTGGGTAGAATATATATCTGACGGGGGTAAAATTGAAAAAAGTTGAAAAAAATTTTTTTTTTGGACTTAGTCATTTTTCGGGCGTTTATCAGACTTTCAGATAGTGGAAATGTCAGTGAGCGTTCCAATTTCAGTTCCAGAGCGATTCACCCAATGCGTCCTTGATATTTAGTCGTTTTCAGTCAATATTTTGGATTTTTGAAAATTTCACTTTTTTGTGAAAATATCCACTAAATGAGGGAATAATATGTGTGAGGGTACCCCAGGAGAGTTCCAAATGTGTGTGGGTAGAATATATATCCCACAGGGGTAAATTTGAAAAAAGTTGAAAAAATTTTTTTTTTGGACTTAGTAATTTTTCCAGCGTTTATAAGACTTGCAGATAGGGCAAATGTCAGTGAGCATTCCGATTTCAGTTCCAGAGCGATTCGCCCAATGAGTCCTTGATATTTAGTCGTTTTCAGCCAATATTTTGGATTTTTGAAAATTTCACTTTTTTGTGAAAATATCCACTAAATGAGGGAATAATATGTGTGAGGGTACCCCAGGAGAGTTCGAAATGTGTGTGGGTAGAATATATATCTGACGGGGGTAAAATTGAAAAAAGTTTAAAAAAGTTTCTTTTTGGACTTTGTCATTTTTCCGGCGTTTATCAGACTTTCAGATAGTGGAAATGTCAGTGAGCGTTCCAATTTCAGTTCCAGAGCGATTCGCCCAATGAGTCCTTGATATTTAGTCGTTTTCAGCCAATATTTAGGATTTTTGAAAATTTCGCTTTTTTGTGAAAATATCCACTAAATGAGGGAATAATATGTGTGAGGGTACCCCAGGAGAGTTCCAAATGTGTGTGGGTAGAATATATATCTGACGGGGGTAAATTTGAAAAAAGTTGAAAAATTTTTTTTTTTTGGACTTAGTCATTTTTCCGGCGTTTATCAAACTTTCAGATAGGGGAAATGTCAGTCAGCGTTCCGATTTCAGTTCCAGAGCGATTCGCCTAATGAGTCCTTGATATTTAGTCGTTTTCAGCCAATATTTTGGATTTTTGAAAATTTCACTTTTTTGTGAAAATATCCACTAAATGAGGGAATAATATGTGTGAGGGTACCACAGGAGAGTTCCAAATGTGTGTGGGTAGAATATATATCCCACGGGGGTAAATTTGAAAAAAGTTGAAAATATTTTTTTTTTGGACTTAGTAATTTTTCCGGCGTTTATCAGACTTTCAGATAGGGCAAATGTCAGTGAGCGTTCCGATTTCAGTTCCAGAGCGATTCGCCCAATGAGTCCTTGATATTTAGTCGTTTTCAGCCAATATTTTGGATTTTTGAAAATTTCACTTTTTTGTGAAAATATCCACTAAATGAGGGAATAATATGTGTGAGGGTACCCCAGGAGAGTTCCAAATGTGTGTGGGTAGAATATATATCTGACGGGGGTAAAATTGAAAAAAGTTTAAAAAATTTTTTTTTTGGACTTAGTCATTTTTCCGGCGTTTATCAGACTTTCAGATAGGGCACATGTCAGTGAGCGTTCCGATTTCAGTTCCAGAGCGATTCGCCCAATGAGTCCTTGATATTTAGTCGTTTTCAGACAATATTTAGGATTTTTGAAAATTTCACTTTTTTGTGAAAATATCCACTAAATGAGGGAATAATATGTGTGAGTGTACCCCAGGAGAGTTCCAATTGTGTGTAGGTAGAATATATATCCCACGGGGGTAAATTTGAAAAAAGTTGAAAAATTTTTTTTTTTTGGACTTAGTCATTTTTCCGGCGTTTATCAGACTTTCAGATAGGGAAAATGTCAGTGAGCGTTCCGATTTCAGTTCCAGAGCGATTCGCCTAATGAGTCCTTGATATTTAGTTGTTTTCAGCCAATATTTTGGATTTTTGAAAATTTCACTTTTTTGTGAAAATATCCACTAAATGAGGGAATAATATGTGTGAGGGTGCCAGAAGTGTAGACTACTGGCTCTTTTAGAAGAAAAGGTGCGGGGACTGGAAGAAAGAATTGCGACATTAAAACTAATCAAGGAAAATGAAGACTTCCTGGACAGAACAGAAGCGTCACTACTGGTCACGGAAAGTGAAGGAAGCGTCAAAGAACCTCCAGAGGCAGACAAGTGGAGGCAAGTGACCAAAAGAAGCAAGAAGACCATGGAGACACCACCAACCACACAACTGAGAAACAGATTCCAAGGACTTGTGGAGGATGAAGATGGCACAAATAAGGATGAGGAACTACCAGCAAGCAAAAAAGAAAAGAGCACCCAGAAACACCCAGAAGCGACAAGAAAAAGGACAGCCAAGAAGGGAAGAAGAGCGCTGGTGGTTGGAGACTCACTACTGAGAGGAACAGAAGCAGCTATCTGCAGACCGGACATAACCGCAAGAGAAGTATGCTGCCTCCCAGGGGCGAAGATCAAGGATGTTACCGATAGGATACCGAAGCTCATCAGTTCCAAGGATGTCCACCCATTTCTTTTGATACATGTTGGCACCAATGACACGGCAAAGAAGGACCTACCGACAATCTGCAAGGACTTTGAAGCATTGGGGAAGAAAGTAAAAGAACTGGATGCGCAGGTAGTTTTTTTCTTCTATCCTTCCAGTAGACGGGCATGGCGTCAGGAGATGGAACAGGATCCTTGATGTGAACAACTGGCTGAGACGATGGTGCAGACAACAAGGATTTGGATTCCTGGACCACGGTGTGAATTACCTCTATGACGGACTCCTTGCCAGAGACGGACTACACCTCAACAAACCCGGGAAACACACATTCGCCAGGAGACTCGCAACACTCATCAGGAGGGCGTTAAACTAGAAGAAGAGGGGATGGGAAGAAAAACGCCGGACACGAACATGCAACCAGAGAACATACTAATGAAAGATATGAAGTGCGACAAAGAAGGTCCAAGACAAGATACTTGGAAGGGAGGTAAGAAAATTTCTAATACAATCCACAGGGAAAAGATTGGAACAAAACAAAATCGTGTAAACTGCGTGCTAGCAAATGCCAGGAGCCTGACAAACAAGATGGATGAACTGGAAGCAGAAATATCTACAGGTAACTATGACATAGTGGGAATAACCGAGACATGGTTAGATGAAAGCTATGACTGGGCAGTTAACTTACAGGGTTACAGTCTGTTTAGAAGGGATCGAAGAAGTCGGAAAGGGGGTGGAGTCTGTCTATATGTAAAGACGTGTCTAAAGCCTACAATACGGGAGGATGTATGGGAGGGAAATGAGGAGGTCGAGTCCTTATGGGTGGAGATACATGGGGCAAAAAACAATAATAAAATTATCATAGGAGTCTGTTATAAACCACCAAATATAGCAGAAGCCACGGAAAGTCTATTAATGAGACAAATAGACGAAGTAGCAAAAAATAACGAGGTGATTATTATGGGGGACTTCAACTACCCCGATATAGACTGGGAAACCGAAAGCTGTAGATCTCAGAAAGGAAACAGGTTTCTGTCAATTATCAAAGACAATTATTTGTCACAACTTGTGCAGGAACCAACTAGAGGGACGGCCCTTTTAGACTTAATATTAACTAACAGGCCAGACAGAATAACTGAGGTGCAGATCGGGGGGCACCTGGGAAATAGTGACCACAACATTATACAATTCCACATGTGCTTCAGTAGGGTGCCCAGCAAGGGAGTCACAAAAACACTGAACTTCAGGAGGGCAAAGTTTGATCAGCTAAGAGATGCCCTTCACCTTATAGACTGGGATAGTATATTTAGTAATAGGAGCACGGATAGAAAATGGGAAATTTTCAAAACAGTCCTACATAGTCACTGTAGAAGGTACATACCTTATGGGAATAAAAGGGCTAGGAATAGGAGGAAGCCAATGTGGCTAAATAAGGAAGTCAAGAGGGCAATGAAAAACAAAAAAAGGGCTTTCGGTAAACTTAAACAAGAAGGCAGCGAGGAAGCGCTAATATCTTATAGGGAAAAAAACAAAATCTGTAAGAAACAAATAAGAATAGCAAAAGAGGAGACAGAGAGACTAATTGCCAAAGAAAGTAAAACGAATCCCAAACTGTTCTTTAACTATATAAACAGTAAAAGGATTAAAACTGATGGAGTTGGCCCATTGAAAAATAACCTGGGTAAAATCATAGAGGGCGATGAGGGTAAAGCAAACCTACTCAATAGCTTCTTCTCCACTGTTTTCACAAAAGAAAACAATTTATCGGAGGAAATGCAGAGTGATAAAGTAAACCCTCCGCTAAATATCACCCACCTAACCCAGGAGGAAGTTCAGAAACGCCTAAATAATATCAAAATAGACAAGTCACCAGGCCCAGATGGCATACACCCCCGGGTACTAAAAGAATTAAGTAATGTGATAGACAGACCGCTGTATCTTATATTCAAGCACTCTTTATGGACAGGGTCTGTCCCACTAGACTGGCGCCAAGCAAATGTGGTACCAATATTCAAAAAGGGGTCTAAAAGTGACCCTGGGAACTATAGATTAGTCAGCTTAACGTCTGTTGTGGGTAAATTGTTTGAAGGATTTCTTAGAGATGCTATTGTAGAATATCTTAATGATAATAACTGTCTAACTCCATATCAACATGGATTCATGAGGGATCGCTCCTGCCAAACAAACCTGATCGCCTTCTACGAGGAGGTGAGCTCACAGCTGGACCGGGGAGAGTCAGTGGATGTTGTATACCTTGACTTCTCCAAAGCATTTGATACCGTGCCACACAAAAGGTTGGTATATAAAATGAGAATGTTTGGTCTGGGGGATAATGTGTGCAAGTGGGTAAATAGCTGGCTGAGTGATAGAAAGCAGAGGGTGGTTATCAATGGAGTAAGCTCAGGGTGTGTCAGGGTTACTAGCGGGGTGCCTCAAGGGTCTGTCTTGGGCCCTATATTATTTAATATATTTATTAATGATCTAGTGGAAGGGTTGCATAGTAAAATAGCAATATTTGCAGATGATACTAAACTTTGTAAAGTAGTTAATACAGATGAGGATAGGGCACAGCTACAGGAGGATTTAGATAAATTGGGGAGTTGGGCCAAAAAATGGCAAATGGGGTTCAATGCCGATAAATGTAAGGTCATGCACATGGGAAAGAAAAACAGCAGTCACCCATACATATTAAATGGGAAACCGTTGGGGAAATCTGACATGGAGAAGGACCTGGGCGTCTTGGTTAATAGCAAATTAAATTGGAGTGCCCAGTGTCAGGCAGCAGCTGCGAAGGCGAATAGAGTCATGGCATGCATCAGAAGAGGAATAGGAGCATGTGATGAGAACATTGTTCTTCCTCTGTATAAAGCGCTGGTAAGGCCGCACTTAGAATATTGTGCACAGTTCTGGGCTCCGGTGCTCAGGAAAGACATATTGGAGCTAGAGAGGGTACAAAGGAGGGCGACTAAGGTAATAAAGGGAATGGAGGGACTAGAATACCCAGAGAGGTTGTCAAAATTAGGCCTATTTACGTTGGAAAAGAGAAGGCTTAGGGGAGACCTCATAAACATGTATAAATACATCAGGGGGCAGTACAGAGATCTCTCCCATGACCTGTTTATACCAAGGATGGTGACAAAGACGAGGGGGCACACTATGCGTCTGGAGGAAAGGAGGTTCCTGCACCAGCATAGAAGGGGATTCTTTACGGTCAGAGCCGTGAGACTCTGGAACTCTCTGGGAGAGGAAGTGGTGATGTCCAACTCACTTAAAGAGTTCAAGAGAGGCCTGGACGCCTTTCTTGAGAACAATAAAATTACATCTTATGCTTAGTTAATTAATCCAGGGATTTAATCTGACTGCCAGATTGGTGTCGGGAAGTGAATTTTTCCTCAATGATGTAATTTGGCCTATACCGCATGTTTTTTTGTTGCCTTCCCCTGGATCAACGCTGCGGAATAGCTGCAGTGCACAAGAAATAGGCTGAACTGGATGGACGATTGTCTTTTTTCGGCCTTATAAACTATGAAACTATGAAGGGTACCACAGGAGAGTTCCAAATGTGTGTGGGTAGAATATATATCCCACGGGGGTAAATTTGAAAAAAGTTGAAAATATTTTTTTTTTGGACTTAGTAATTTTTCCGGCGTTTATCA
The DNA here is from genome assembly GCF_046119375.1 of Phyllobates terribilis. Lineage (NCBI taxonomy): Eukaryota > Metazoa > Chordata > Amphibia > Anura > Dendrobatidae > Phyllobates > Phyllobates terribilis. The sequence goes on along the minus strand of NW_027362788.1, from coordinate 3,461,738 downwards.
GACTTTCAGATAGGGCAATGTCAGTGAGCATTCCGATTTCAGTTCCAGAGCGATTCGCCCAATGAGTCCTTGATATTTAGTCGTTTTCAGCCAATATTTTGGATTTTTGAAAATTTCACTTTTTTGTGAAAATATCCACTAAATGAGGGAATAATATGTGTGAGGGTACCCCAGGAGAGTTCCAAATGTGTTGGGGTAGAATATATATCTGACGGGGGTAAAATTGAAAAAAGTTTAAAAAATTTTTTTTTTGGACTTAGTCATTTTTCCGGCGTTTATCAGACTTTCAGATAGGGCAAATGTCAGTGAGCATTCCGATTTCAGTTCCAGAGCGACTCGCCCAATGAGTCCTTGATATTAAGTCGTTTTCAGACAATATTTAGGATTTTTTAAAATTTCACTTTTTTGTGAAAATATCCACTAAATGAGGGATTAATATGTGTGAGGGTACCCCAGGAGAGTTCCAAATGTGTGTGGGTAGAATATATATCTGACGGGGGTAAAATTGAAAAAAGTTGAAAACATTTTTTTTTTGGACTTTGTCATTTTTCGGCGTTTATCAGACTTTCAGATAGGGGAAATGTCAGTGAGCGTTCCGATTTCAGTTCCAGAGCAATTCGCCCAATGAGTCCTTGATATTTAGTAGTTTTCAGCCAATTTTCTGAATTTTGGAAAATTTCACTTTTTTTGTGAAAATATCCACTAAATGAGGAAATAATATGTGTGAGGGTACCCCAGGAGAGTTCCAAATGTGTGTGGGTAGAATATATATCCCACGGGGGTAAAATTGAAAAAAGTTGAAATTTTTTTTATTTTGGACTAAGTCAATTTTCTGGCGTTTATCAGACTTTCAGATAGGGGAAATGTCAGTGAGCGTTCCGATTTCAGTTCCAGAGCGATTCGCCCAATGAGTCCTTGATATTTAGTCGTTTTCAGCCAATTTTCTGAATTTTGGAAAATTTCACTTTTTTTGTGAAAATATCCACTAAATGAGGAAATATGTGTGAGGGTACCCCAGGAGAGTTCCAAATGTGTGTGGGTAGAATATATATCCCACGGGGGTAAATTTGAAAAAAGTTGAAAAATTATTTTTTTTTGGACTTAGTCATTTTTCGGGCGTTTATCAGACTTTCAGATAGGGGAAATGTCAGTGAGCGTTCCGATTTCAGTTCCAGAGCGATTCGCCCAATGAGTCCTTGATATTTAGTCGTTTTCAGTCAATATTTTGGATTTTTGAAAATTTCACTTTTTTGTGAAAATATCCACTAAATGAGGGAATAATATGTGTGAGGGTACCCCAGGAGAGTTCCAAATGTGTGTGGGTAGAATATATATCCCACAGGGGTAAATTTGAAAAAAGTTGAAAAAATTTTTTTTTTGGACTTAGTAATTTTTCCAGCGTTTATCAGACTTGCAGATAGGGCAAATGTCAGTGAGCATTCCGATTTCAGTTCCAGAGCGATTCGCCCAATGAGTCCTTGATATTTAGTCGTTTTCAGCCAATATTTTGGATTTTTGAAAATTTCACTTTTTTGTGAAAATATCCACTAAATGAGGGAATAATATGTGTGAGGGTAGCCCAGGAGAGTTCCAAATGTGTGTGGGTAGAATATATATCTGACGGGGGTAAAATTGAAAAAAGTTTAAAAAAGTTTTTTTTTGGACTTTGTCATTTTTCCGGCGTTTATCAGACTTTCAGATAGTGGAAATGTCAGTGAGCGTTCCAATTTCAGTTCCAGAGCGATTCGCCCAATGAGTCCTTGATATTTAGTCGTTTTCAGCCAATATTTAGGATTTTTGAAAATTTCACTTTTTTGTGAAAATATCCACTAAATGAGGGAATAATATGTGTGAGGGTAGCCCAGGAGAGTTCCAAATGTGTGTGGGTAGAATATATATCTGACGGGGGTAAAATTGAAAAAAGTTTAAAAAAGTTTTTTTTTGGACTTTGTCATTTTTCCGGCGTTTATCAGACTTTCAGATAGTGGAAATGTCAGTGAGCGTTCCAATTTCAGTTCCAGAGCGATTCGCCCAATGAGTCCTTGATATTTAGTCGTTTTCAGCCAATATTTAGGATTTTTGAAAATTTCACTTTTTTGTGAAAATATCCACTAAATGAGGGAATAATATGTGTGAGGGTACCACAGGAGAGTTCCAAATGTGTGTGGGTAGAATATATATCTGACGGGGGTAAAATTGAAAAAAGTTTAAAAAATTTTTTTTTTGGACTTAGTCATTTTTCCGGCGTTTATCAGACTTTCAGATAGGGCAAATGTCAGTGAGCGTTCCGATTTCAGTTCCAGAGCGATTCGCCCAATGAGTCCTTGATATTTAGCCGTTTTCGGACAATATTTAGGATTTTTGAAAATTTCACTTTTTTGTGAAAATATCCACTAAATGAGGGATTAATATGTGTGAGGGTACCCAAGGAGAGTTCCAAATGTGTGTGGGTAAAATATATATCTGACGGGGGTAAAATTGAAAAAAGTTGAAAACATTTTTTTTTTGGACTTAGTCATTTTTCCGGCGTTTATCAGACTTTCAGATAGTGGAAATGTCAGTGAGCGTTCCGATTTTAGTTCCAGAGCGATTCGCCCAATGAGTCCTTGATATTTAGTCGTTTTCAGACAATATTTTGGATTTTTGAAAATATCACTTTTTTGTGAAAATATCCACTAAATGAGGGAATAATATGTGTGAGTGTACCCCAGGAGAGTTCCAATTGTGTGTGGGTAGAATATATATCCCACGGGGGTAAATTTGAAAAAAGTTGAAAAAATTTTTTTTTTTGGACTGTCATTTTTCCGGCGTTTATCAGACTTTCAGATAGGGGAAATGTCAGTGAGCGTTCCGATTTCAGTTCCAGAGCGATTCGCCTAATGAGTCCTTGATATTTAGTCGTTTTCAGCCAATATTTTGGATTTTTGAAAATTTCACTTTTTTGTGAAAATATCCACTAAATGAGGGAATAATATGTGTGAGGGTACCACAGGAGAGTTCCAAATGTGTGTGGGTAGAATATATATCCCACGGGGGTAAATTTGAAAAAAGTTGAAAATATTTTTTTTTTGGACTTAGTAATTTTTCCGGCGTTTATCAGACTTTCAGATAGGGCAAATGTCAGTGAGCATTCCGATTTCAGTTCCAGAGCGATTCGCCCAATGAATCCTTGATATTTAGTCGTTTTCAGTCAATATTTTGGATTTTTGAAAATTTCACTTTTTTGTGAAAATATCCACTAAATGAGGGAATAATATGTGTGAGGGTACCCCAGGAGAGTTCCAAATGTGTGTGGGTAGAATATATATCTGACGGGGGTAAAATTGAAAAAAGTTTAAAAAATTTTTTTTTTGGACTTAGTCATTTTTCCGGCGTTTATCAGACTTTCAGATAGGGCAAATGTCAGTGAGCATTCCGATTTCAGTTCCAGAGCGATTCGCCCCATGAGTCCTTGATATTTAGTCGTTTTCAGACAATATTTAGGATTTTTTAAAATTTCACTTTTTTGTGAAAATATCCACTAAATGAGGGAATAATGAGTGAGGGTACCACAGGAGAGTTCCAATTGTCTGTGGGTAAAATATATATCCCACGGGGGTAAATTTGAAAAAAGTTGAAAATATTTTTTTTTTGGACTTAGTCATTTTTCCGGCGTTTATCAGACTTTCAGATAGGGCAAATGTCAGTGAGCATTCCGATTTCAGTTCCAGAGCGATTCGCCCAATGAGTCCTTGATATTTAGTCGTTTTCAGCCAATATTTTGGATTTTTGAAAATTTCACTTTTTTGTGAAAATATCCACTAAATGAGGGAATAATATGTGTGAGGGTCCCCCAGGAGAGTTCCAAATGTGTGTGGGTAGAATATATATCTGACGGGGGTAAAATTGAAAAAAGTTTAAAAAATTTTTTTTTTGGACTTAGTAATTTTTCCGGCGTTTATCAGACTTTCAGATAGGGCAAATGTCAGTGAGCGTTCCGATTTCAGTTCCAGAGCGATTCGCCCAATGAGTCCTTGATATTTAGTCGTTTTCAGCCAATATTTTGGATTTTTGAAAATTTCACTTTTTTGTGAAAATATCCACTAAATGAGGGAATAATATGTGTGAGGGTACCACAGGAGAGTTCCAAATGTGTGTGGGTAGAATATATATCCCACGGGGGTAAATTTGAAAAAAGTTGAAAATATTTTTTTTTTGGACTTAGTAATTTTTCCAGCGTTTATCAGACTTTCAGATAGGGCAAATGTCAGTGAGCATTCCGATTTCAGTTTCAGAGCGATTCGCCCAATGAGTCCTTGATATTTAGTCGTTTTCAGACAATATTTTGGATTTTTGAAAATTTCACTTTTTTGTGAAAATATCCACTAAATGAGGGAATAATATGTGTGAGGGTACCCCAGGAGAGTTCCAAATGTGTGTGGGTAGAATATATATCTGACGGGGGTAAAATTGAAAAAAGTTTAAAAAATTTTTTTTTTAGACTTAGTCATTTTTCTGGCGTTTATCAGATTTTCAGATAGGGCAAATGTCAGTGAGCGTTCCGATTTCAGTTCCAGAGCGATTCGCCCTATGAGTCCTTGATACAGTCATATGAAAAAGTTTGGGCACCCCTATTAATCTTAAGCTTAATGTTTTATAAAAATTGGTGTTTTTGCAACAGCTATTTCAGTTTGATATATGTAATAACTGTTGGATACAGTAATGTTTCTGCCTTGAAATGAGGTTTATTGTACTAACAGAAAATGTGCAATCTGCATTCAAACAAAATTTGACAGGTGCATAAGTATGGGCACCTCACCAGAAAAGTGACATTAATATTTAGTAGATCCTCTTTTTGCAAAAATAACAGCCTCTAGTCGCTTCCTGTAGCTTTTAATGAGTTCCTGGATCCTGGATGAAGGTATTTTTGACCATTCCTCTTTACAAAACAATTCCAGTTCAGTTAAGTTTGATGGTCGCCGAGCATGGACAGCCTCTTCAAATGATCCCACAGATGTTCAATGATATTCAGGTCTGGGGACTGGGATGGCCATTCCAGAACATTGTAATTGTTCCTCTGCATGAATGCCTGAGTAGATTTGGAGCGGTGTTTTGGATCATTGTCCTGCTGAAAGATCCATCCACTGCGTAACTTCAACTTTATCACTGATTCTTGAACACTATTGCCAAGAATCTGCTGATACTGAGTGGAATCCATGCATCCCTCAACTTTAACAAGATTCCCAGTGCCGGCATTGACCACACAGCCCCAAAGCATGATGGAACCTCCACCAAATTTTACTGTGGGTAGCAAGTGTTTTTCTTGGAATGCTGTGTTTTTTTGCCACCATGCATAACGCCTTTTTGTATGACCAAACAACTCAATCTTGGTTTCATCAGTCCACAGGACCTTCTTCCAAAAAGAAATAGGCTTCTTCAAATGTGCTTTTGCATACCTCAGCCGACTCTGTTTGTGCGTACTTGCAGAAACGGCTTCTTTCGCATCACTCTCCCATACAGCTTCTCCTTGTGCAAAGTGCGTTGTATAGTTGACCGATGCACAGTGACACCATCTGCAGCAAGTTGATGCTGCAGCTCTCTGGAGGTGGTCTGAGGATTGTCCTTGACTGATCTCACCATTCTTCTTCTCTGCCTTTCTGATGTTTTTCTTGTCCTGACACTTCTGGCCTTAACAAGAACTGTCCCTATGTTCTTCCATTTCCTTACTATGTTCCTCACAGTGGAAACTGACAGGTTAAATCTCTGAGACAGCTTTTTGTATCTTTCCCCTGAACAACTATGTTGAATAATCTTTGTTTTCAGATCATTTGACAGTTGTTTTGAGGAGCCCATGATGCCACTCTTCAGAGGAGATTCAAACAGGAGAACAACTTTCAAGTGGCCACTTTAAGTAGCTTTTCTCATGATTGCATACACCTGGCTATAAAGTTCAAAGCTCAATGAGGTTACAAAACCAAAAAAAGTGCTTTAGTAAGTCAGTAAAAAGTAGGCAGGAGTATTTAAAACAAGAAAATGATAAGGGTGCCCATACTTATGCACCGGTCAAATTTTGTTTGAATGCAGATTGCACATTTTCTGTTAGCACAATAAACCTCATTTCAAGGCAGAAACATTACTGTGTCCAACAGTTATTACATATATCAAACTGAAATAGCTGTTGCAAAAACACCAATTTTTATAAAACATTAAGCTTAAAATTAATAGGGGTGCCCAAACTTTTTCATATGACTGTATTTAGTCGTTTTCAGCCAATATTTTGAATTTTTGAAAATTTCACTTTTTTGTGAAAATATCCACTAAATGAGGGATTAATATGTGTGAAGGTACCCCAGGAGAGTTCCAAATGTGTGTGGGTAGAATATATATCTGACGGGGGTAAAATTGAAAAAAGTTGAAAACATTTTTTTTTTTGGACTTTGTCATTTTTCCGGCGTTTATCAGACTTTCAGATAGTGGAAATGTCAGTGAGCGTTCCGATTTCAGTTCCAGAGCGATTCACCCAATGAGTCCTTGATATTTAGTCGTTTTCAGCCAATATTTTGGATATTTGAAAATTTCACTTTTTTGTTAAAATATCCACTAAATGAGGGAATAATATGTGTGAGGGTACGACAGGAGAGTTCCAAATGTGTGTGGGTAGAATATATATCCCACGGGGGTAGATTTGAAAAAAGTTGAAAATATTTTTTTTTTGGACTTAGTCATTTTTCCGGCGTTTATCAGACTTTCAGATAGGGGAAATGTCAGTGAGCGTTCCGATTTCAGTTCCAGAGCGATTCGTCCCATGAGTCCTTGATATTTAGTCATTTTCAGACAATATTTAGGATTTTTGAAAATTTCACTTTTTTGTGAAAATATCCACTAAATGAGGGATTAATATGTGTGAGGGTACCCCAGGAGAGTTCCAAATGTGTGTGGGTAGAATATATATCTGACGGGGGTCAAATTGAAAAAAGTTTAATAATTTTTTTTTTTGGACTTAGTAATTTTTCCGGCGTTTATCAGACTTTCAGATAGGGCAAATGTCAGTGAGCATTCCGATTTCAGTTCCAGAGCGATTCGCCCAATGAGTCCTTGTTATTTAGTCGTTTTCAGCCAATATTTTGGATTTTTGAAAATTTCACTTTTTTGTGAAAATATCCACTAAATGAGGGAATAAGCCAAAATATTGGCTGAAAACGACTAAATATCAAGGACTCATTGGGCGAATCGCTCTGGAACTGAAATCGGAATGCTCACTGACATTTGCCCTATCTGAAAGTCTGATAAACGCCGGAAAAATTACTAAGTCCAAAAAAAAAAATTATTAAACTTTTTTCAATTTTACCCCCGTCAGATATATATTCTACCCAGGAGAGTTCGAAATGTGTGTTGGTAGAATATATATCTGACGGGGGTAAAATTGAAAAAAGTTTAAAAAAGTTTTTTTTTGGACGTTGTCATTTTTCCGGCGTTTATCAGACTTTCAGATAGTGGAAATGTCAGTGAGCGTTCCAATTTCAGTTCCAGAGCGATTCGCCCAATGAGCCCTTGATATTTAGTCGTTTTCAGCCAATATTTAGGATTTTTGAAAATTTCACTTTTTTGTGAAAATATCCACTAAATGAGGGAATAATATGTGTGAGGGTACCCCAGGAGAGTTCCAAATGTGTGTGGGTAGAATATATATCTGACGGGGGTAAAATTGAAAAAAGTTTAAAAAATTTTTTTTTTGGACTTTGTCATTTTTCCGGCGTTTATCAGACTTTCAGATAGGGCAAATGTCAGTGAGCATTCCGATTTCAGTTCCAGAGCGATTCGCCCAATGAGTCCTTGATATTTAGTCGTTTTTAGCCAATATTTTGGATTTTTGAAAATTTCACTTTTTTGTGAAAATATCCACTAAATGAGGGAATAATATGTGTGAGGGTACCACAGGAGAGTTCCAAATGTGTGTGGGTAGAATATATATCCAACGGGGGTAAATTTGAAAAAAATTGAAAATATTTTTTTTTTGGACTTAGTAATTTTTCCGGCGTTTATCAGACTTTCAGATAGGGCAAATGTCAGTGAGCATTCCGATTTCAGTTCCAGAGCGATTCGCCCAATGAGTCCTTGATATTTAGTTGTTTTCAGCCAATATTTTGGATTTTTGAAAATTTCACTTTTTTGTGAAAATATCCACTAAATGAGGGAATAATATGTGTGAGGGTACCCCAGGAGAGTTCCAAATGTGTGTGGGTAGAATATATATCTGACGGGGGTAAAATTGAAAAAAGTTGAAAACATTTTTTTTTTGGACTTTGTCATTTTTCCGGCGTTTATCAGACTTTCAGATAGGGGAAATGTCAGTGAGCGTTCCGATTTCAGTTCCAGAGCGATTCGCCCAATGAGTCCTTGATATTTAGTCATTTTCAGACAATATTTAGGATTTTTGAAAATTTCACTTTTTTGTGAAAATATCCACTAAATGAGGGATTAATATGAGTGAGGGTACCCCAGGAGAGTTCCAAATGTGTGTGGGTAGAATATATATCTGACGGGGGTAAAATTGAAAAAAGTTTAATAATTTTTTTTTTTGGACTTAGTAATTTTTCCGGCGTTTATCAGACTTTCAGATAGGGCAAATGTCAGTGAGCATTCCGATTTCAGTTCCAGAGCGATTCGCCCAATGAGTCCTTGATATTTAGTCGTTTTCAGCCAATATTTTGGATTTTTGAAAATTTCACTTTTTTGTGAAAATATCCACTAAATGAGGGAATAATATGTGTGAGGGTACCCCAGGAGAGTTCGAAATGTGTGTGGGTAGAATATATACCTGACGGGGGTAAAATTGAAAAAAGTTTAAAAAAGTTTTTTTTTGGACTTTGTCATTTTTCCGGCGTTTATCAGACTTTCAGATAGTGGAAATGTCAGTGAGCGTTCCAATTTCAGTTCCAGAGCGATTCGCCCAATGAGCCCTTGATATTTAGTCGTTTTCAGCCAATATTTAGGATTTTTGAAAATTTCACTTTTTTGTGAAAATATCCACTAAATGAGGGAATAATATGTGTGAGGGTACCCCAGGAGAGTTCCAAATGTGTGTGGGTAGAATATATATCTGACGGGGGTAAAATTGAAAAAAGTTTAAAAAATTTTTTTTTTGGACTTAGTCATTTTTCCGGCGTTTATCAGACTTTCAGATAGGGCAAATGTCAGTGAGCATTCCGATTTCAGTTCCAGAGCGATTCGCCCAATGAGTCCTTGATATTTAGTCGTTTTCAGCCAATATTTTGGATTTTTGAAAATTTCACTTTTTTGTGAAAATATCCACTAAATGAGGGAATAATATGTGTGAGGGTACCCCAGGAGAGTTTCAAATGTGTGTGGGTAGAATATATATCTGACGGGGGTAAAATTGAAAAAAGTTTAAAAAATTTTTTTTTTGGACTTAGTAATTTTTCCGGCGTTTATCAGACTTTCAGATAGGGCAAATGTCAGTGAGCGTTCCGATTTCAGTTCCAGAGCGATTCGCCCAATGAGTCCTTGATATTTAGTCGTTTTCAGCCAATATTTTGGATTTTTGAAAATTTCACTTTTTTGTTAAAATATCCACTAAATGAGGGGATAATATGTGTGAGGGTACCACAGGAGAGTTCCAAATGTGTGTGGGTAGAATATATATCCCACGGGGGTAAATTTGAAAAAAGTTGAAAATATTTTTTTTTTGGACTTAGTAATTTTTCCGGCGTTTATCAGACTTTCAGATAGGGCAAATGTCAGTGAGCATTCCGATTTCAGTTCCAGAGCGATTCGCCCAATGAGTCCTTGATATTTAGTTGTTTTCAGCCAATATTTTGGATTTTTGAAAATTTAACTTTTTTGTGAAAATATCCACTAAATGAGGGAATAATATGTGTGAGGGTACCCCAGGAGAGTTCCAAATGTGTGTGGGTAGAATATATATCTGACGGGGGTAAAATTGAAAAAAGTTGAAAACATTTTTTTTTTGGACTTTGTCATTTTTCCGGCGTTTATCAGACTTTCAGATAGGGGAAATGTCAGTGAGCGTTCCGATTTCAGTTCCAGAGCGATTCGCCCAATGAGTCCTTGATATTTAGTCATTTTCAGACAATATTTAGGATTTTTGAAAATTTCACTTTTTTGTGAAAATATCCACTAAATGAGGGATTAATATGTGTGAGGGTACCCCAGGAGATTTCCAAATGTGTGTGGGTAGAATATATATCTGACGGGGGTAAAATTGAAAAAAGTTTAATAATTTTTTTTTTTGGACTTAGTAATTTTTCCGGCGTTTATCAGACTTTCAGATAGGGCAAATGTCAGTGAGCATTCCGATTTCAGTTCCAGAGCGATTCGCCCAATGAGTCCTTGATATTTAGTCGTTTTCAGCCAATATTTTGGATTTTTGAAAATTTCACTTTTTTGTGAAAATATCCACTAAATGAGGGAATAATATGTGTGAGGGTACCCCAGGAGAGTTCGAAATGTGTGTGGGTAGAATATATATCTGACGGGGGTAAAATTGAAAAAAGTTTAAAAAAGTTTTTTTTTTGGACTTTGTCATTTTTCCGGCGTTTATCAGACTTTCAGATAGTGGAAATGTCAGTGAGCGTTCCAATTTCAGTTCCAGAGCGATTCGCCCAATGAGCCCTTGATATTTAGTCGTTTTCAGCCAATATTTAGGATTTTTGAAAATTTCACTTTTTTGTGAAAATATCCACTAAATGAGGGAATAATATGTGTGAGGGTACCCCAGGAGAGTTCCAAATGTGTGTGGGTAGAATATATATCTGACGGGGGTAAAATTGAAAAAAGTTTAAAAAATTTTTTTTTTGGACTTTGTCATTTTTCCGGCGTTTATCAGACTTTCAGATAGGGCAAATGTCAGTGAGCATTCCGATTTCAGTTCCAGAGCGATTCGCCCAATGAGTCCTTGATATTTAGTCGTTTTCAGCCAATATTTTGGATTTTTGAAAATTTCACTTTTTTGTGAAAATATCCACTAAATGAGGGAATAATATGTGTGAGGGTACCCCAGGAGAGTTCCAAATGTGTGTGGGTAGAATATATATCTGACGGGGGTAAAATTGAAAAAAGTTTAAAAAATTTTTTTTTTGGACTTAGTAATTTTTCCGGCGTTTATCAGACTTTCAGATAGGGCAAATGTCAGTGAGCGTTCCGATTTCAGTTCCAGAGCGATTCGCCCAATGAGTCCTTGATATTTAGTCGTTTTCAGCCAATATTTTGGATTTTTGAAAATTTCACTTTTTTGTTAAAATATCCACTAAATGAGGGGATAATATGTGTGAGGGTACCACAGGAGAGTTCCAAATGTGTGTGGGTAGAATATATATCCCACGGGGGTAAATTTGAAAAAAGTTGAAAATATTTTTTTTTTGGACTTAGTAATTTTTCCGGCGTTTATCAGACTTTCAGATAGGGCAAATGTCAGTGAGCATTCCGATTTCAGTTCCAGAGCGATTCGCCCAATGAGTCCTTGATATTTAGTTGTTTTCAGCCAATATTTTGGATTTTTGAAAATTTCACTTTTTTGTGAAAATATCCACTAAATGAGGGAATAATATGTGTGAGGGTACCCCAGGAGAGTTCCAAATGTGTGTGGGTAGAATATATATCTGACGGGGGTAAAATTGAAAAAAGTTGAAAACATTTTTTTTTTGGACTTTGTCATTTTTCCGGCGTTTATCAGACTTTCAGATAGGGGAAATGTCAGTGAGCGTTCCGATTTCAGTTCCAGAGCGATTCGCCCAATGAGTCCTTGATATTTAGTCATTTTCAGACAATATTTAGGATTTTTGAAAATTTCACTTTTTTGTGAAAATATCCACTAAATGAGGGATTAATATGAGTGAGGGTACCCCAGGAGAGTTCCAAATGTGTGTGGGTAGAATATATATCTGACGGGGGTAAAATTGAAAAAAGTTTAATAATTTTTTTTTTTGGACTTAGTAATTTTTCCGGCGTTTATCAGACTTTCAGATAGGGCAAATGTCAGTGAGCATTCCGATTTCAGTTCCAGAGCGATTCGCCCAATGAGTCCTTGATATTTAGTCGTTTTCAGCCAATATTTTGGATTTTTGAAAATTTCACTTTTTTGTGAAAATATCCACTAAATGAGGGAATAATATGTGTGAGGGTACCCCAGGAGAGTTCGAAATGTGTGTGGGTAGAATATATACCTGACGGGGGTAAAATTGAAAAAAGTTTAAAAAAGTTTTTTTTTGGACTTTGTCATTTTTCCGGCGTTTATCAGACTTTCAGATAGTGGAAATGTCAGTGAGCGTTCCAATTTCAGTTCCAGAGCGATTCGCCCAATGAGCCCTTGATATTTAGTCGTTTTCAGCCAATATTTAGGATTTTTGAAAATTTCACTTTTTTGTGAAAATATCCACTAAATGAGGGAATAATATGTGTGAGGGTACCCCAGGAGAGTTCCAAATGTGTGTGGGTAGAATATATATCTGACGGGGGTAAAATTGAAAAAAGTTTAAAAAATTTTTTTTTTGGACTTTGTCATTTTTCCGGCGTTTATCAGACTTTCAGATAGGGCAAATGTCAGTGAGCATTCCGATTTCAGTTCCAGAGCGATTCGCCCAATGAGTCCTTGATATTTAGTCGTTTTCAGCCAATATTTTGGATTTTTGAAAATTTCACTTTTTTGTGAAAATATCCACTAAATGAGGGAATAATATGTGTGAGGGTACCCCAGGAGAGTTTCAAATGTGTGTGGGTAGAATATATATCTGACGGGGGTAAAATTGAAAAAAGTTTAAAAAATTTTTTTTTTGGACTTAGTAATTTTTCCGGCGTTTATCAGACTTTCAGATAGGGCAAATGTCAGTGAGCGTTCCGATTTCAGTTCCAGAGCGATTCGCCCAATGAGTCCTTGATATTTAGTCGTTTTCAGCCAATATTTTGGATTTTTGAAAATTTCACTTTTTTGTTAAAATATCCACTAAATGAGGGGATAATATGTGTGAGGGTACCACAGGAGAGTTCCAAATGTGTGTGGGTAGAATATATATCCCACGGGGGTAAATTTGAAAAAAGTTGAAAATATTTTTTTTTTGGACTTAGTAATTTTTCCGGCGTTTATCAGACTTTCAGATAGGGCAAATGTCAGTGAGCATTCCGATTTCAGTTCCAGAGCGATTCGCCCAATGAGTCCTTGATATTTAGTTGTTTTCAGCCAATATTTTGGATTTTTGAAAATTTAACTTTTTTGTGAAAATATCCACTAAATGAGGGAATAATATGTGTGAGGGTACCCCAGGAGAGTTCCAAATGTGTGTGGGTAGAATATATATCTGACGGGGGTAAAATTGAAAAAAGTTGAAAACATTTTTTTTTTGGACTTTGTCATTTTTCCGGCGTTTATCAGACTTTCAGATAGGGGAAATGTCAGTGAGCGTTCCGATTTCAGTTCCAGAGCGATTCGCCCAATGAGTCCTTGATATTTAGTCATTTTCAGACAATATTTAGGATTTTTGAAAATTTCACTTTTTTGTGAAAATATCCACTAAATGAGGGATTAATATGTGTGAGGGTACCCCAGGAGATTTCCAAATGTGTGTGGGTAGAATATATATCTGACGGGGGTAAAATTGAAAAAAGTTTAATAATTTTTTTTTTTGGACTTAGTAATTTTTCCGGCGTTTATCAGACTTTCAGATAGGGCAAATGTCAGTGAGCATTCCGATTTCAGTTCCAGAGCGATTCGCCCAATGAGTCCTTGATATTTAGTCGTTTTCAGCCAATATTTTGGATTTTTGAAAATTTCACTTTTTTGTGAAAATATCCACTAAATGAGGGAATAATATGTGTGAGGGTACCCCAGGAGAGTTCGAAATGTGTGTGGGTAGAATATATATCTGACGGGGGTAAAATTGAAAAAAGTTTAAAAAAGTTTTTTTTTTGGACTTTGTCATTTTTCCGGCGTTTATCAGACTTTCAGATAGTGGAAATGTCAGTGAGCGTTCCAATTTCAGTTCCAGAGCGATTCGCCCAATGAGCCCTTGATATTTAGTCGTTTTCAGCCAATATTTAGGATTTTTGAAAATTTCACTTTTTTGTGAAAATATCCACTAAATGAGGGAATAATATGTGTGAGGGTACCCCAGGAGAGTTCCAAATGTGTGTGGGTAGAATATATATCTGACGGGGGTAAAATTGAAAAAAGTTTAAAAAATTTTTTTTTTGGACTTTGTCATTTTTCCGGCGTTTATCAGACTTTCAGATAGGGCAAATGTCAGTGAGCATTCCGATTTCAGTTCCAGAGCGATTCGCCCAATGAGTCCTTGATATTTAGTCGTTTTCAGCCAATATTTTGGATTTTTGAAAATTTCACTTTTTTGTGAAAATATCCACTAAATGAGGGTATAATATGTGTGAGGGTACCCCAGGAGAGTTCCAAATGTGTGTGGGTAGAATATATATCTGACGGGGGTAAAATTGAAAAAAGTTTAAAAAATTTTTTTTTTGGACTTAGTAATTTTTCCGGCGTTTATCAGACTTTCAGATAGGGCAAATGTCAGTGAGCGTTCCGATTTCAGTTCCAGAGCGATTCGCCCAATGAGTCCTTGATATTTAGTCGTTTTCAGCCAATATTTTGGATTTTTGAAAATTTCACTTTTTTGTTAAAATATCCACTAAATGAGGGGATAATATGTGTGAGGGTACCACAGGAGAGTTCCAAATGTGTGTGGGTAGAATATATATCCCACGGGGGTAAATTTGAAAAAAGTTGAAAATATTTTTTTTTTGGACTTAGTAATTTTTCCGGCGTTTATCAGACTTTCAGATAGGGCAAATGTCAGTGAGCATTCCGATTTCAGTTCCAGAGCGATTCGCCCAATGAGTCCTTGATATTTAGTCGTTTTCAGCCAATATTTTGGATTTTTGAAAATTTCACTTTTTTGTGAAAATATCCACTAAATGAGGGAATAATATGTGTGAGGGTACCCCAGGAGAGTTCGAAATGTGTGTGGGTAGAATATATATCTGACGGGGGTAAAATTGAAAAAAGTTTAAAAAAGTTTTTTTTTGGACTGTCATTTTTCCGGCGTTTATCAGACTTTCAGATAGTGGAAATGTCAGTGAGCGTTCCAATTTCAGTTCCAGAGCGATTCGCTCAATGAGCCCTTGATATTTAGTCGTTTTCAGCCAATATTTAGGATTTTTGAAAATTTCACTTTTTTGTGAAAATATCCACTAAATGAGGGAATAATATGTGTGAGGGTACCCCAGGAGAGTTCCAAATGTGTGTGGGTAGAATATATATCTGACGGGGGTAAAATTGAAAAAAGTTTAAAAAATTTTTTTTTTGGACTTTGTCATTTTTCCGGCGTTTATCAGACTTTCAGATAGGGCAAATGTCAGTGAGCATTCCGATTTCAGTTCCAGAGCGATTCGCCCAATGAGTCCTTGATATTTAGTCGTTTTCAGCCAATATTTTGGATTTTTGAAAATTTCACTTTTTTGTGAAAATATCCACTAAATGAGGGAATAATATGTGTGAGGGTACCCCAGGAGAGTTCCAAATGTGTGTGGGTAGAATATATATCTGACGGGGGTAAAATTGAAAAAAGTTTAAAAAATTTTTTTTTTGGACTTAGTAATTTTTCCGGCGTTTATCAGACTTTCAGATAGGGCAAATGTCAGTGAGCGTTCCGATTTCAGTTCCAGAGCGATTCGCCCAATGAGTCCTTGTTATTTAGTCGTTTTCAGCCAATATTTTGGATTTTTGAAAATTTCACTTTTTTGTTAAAATATCCACTAAATGAGGGAATAATATGTGTGAGGGTACCACAGGAGAGTTCCAAATGTGTGTGGGTAGAATATATATCCCACGGGGGTAAATTTGAAAAAAGTTGAAAATATATTTTTTTTGGACTTAGTAATTTTTCCGGCGTTTATCAGACTTTCAGATAGGGCAAATGTCAGTGAGCATTCCGATTTCAGTTCCAGAGCGATTCGCCCAATGAGTCCTTGATATTTAGTTGTTTTCAGCCAATATTTTGGATTTTTGAAAATTTAACTTTTTTGTGAAAATATCCACTAAATGAGGGAATAATATGTGTGAGGGTACCCCAGGAGAGTTCCAAATGTGTGTGGGTAGAATATATATCTGACGGGGGTAAAATTGAAAAAAGTTGAAAACATTTTTTTTTTGGACTTTGTCATTTTTCCGGCGTTTATCAGACTTTCAGATAGGGGAAATGTCAGTGAGCGTTCCGATTTCAGTTCCAGAGCGATTCGCCCAATGAGTCCTTGATATTTAGTCATTTTCAGACAATATTTAGGATTTTTGAAAATTTCACTTTTTTGTGAAAATATCCACTAAATGAGGGATTAATATGTGTGAGGGTACCCCAGGAGAGTTCCAAATGTGTGTGGGTAGAATATATATCTGACGGGGGTAAAATTGAAAAAAGTTTAATAATTTTTTTTTTTGGACTTAGTAATTTTTCTGGCGTTTATCAGACTTTCAGATAGGGCAAATGTCAGTGAGCATTCCGATTTCAGTTCCAGAGCGATTCGCCCAATGAGTCCTTGATATTTAGTCGTTTTCAGCCAATATTTTGGATTTTTGAAAATTTCACTTTTTTGTGAAAATATCCACTAAATGAGGGAATAATATGTGTGAGGGTGCCCCAGGAGAGTTCGAAATGTGTGTGGGTAGAATATATATCTGACGGGGGTAAAATTGAAAAAAGTTTAAAAAAGTTTTTTTTTGGACTTTGTCATTTTTCCGGCGTTTATCAGACTTTCAGATAGTGGAAATGTCAGTGAGCGTTCCAATTTCAGTTCCAGAGCGATTCCCCCAATGAGCCCTTGATATTTAGTCGTTTTCAGCCAATATTTAGGATTTTTGAAAATTTCACTTTTTTGTGAAAATATCCACTAAATGAGGGAATAATATGTGTGAGGGTACCCCAGGAGAGTTCCAAATGTGTGTGGGTAGAATATATATCTGACGGGGGTAAAATTGAAAAAAGTTTAAAAAATTTTTTTTTTGGACTTTGTCATTTTTCCGGCGTTTATCAGACTTTCAGATAGGGCAAATGTCAGTGAGCATTCCGATTTCAGTTCCAGAGCGATTCGCCCAATGAGTCCTTGATATTTAGTCGTTTTCAGCCAATATTTTGGATTTTTGAAAATTTCACTTTTTTGTGAAAATATCCACTAAATGAGGGAATAATATGTGTGAGGGTACCCCAGGAGAGTTCCAAATGTGTGTGGGTAGAATATATATCTGACGGGGGTAAAATTGAAAAAAGTTTAAAAAATTTTTTTTTTGGACTTAGTAATTTTTCCGGCGTTTATCAGACTTTCAGATAGGGCAAATGTCAGTGAGCGTTCCGCTTTCAGTTCCAGAGCGATTCGCCCAATGAGTCCTTGATATTTAGTCGTTTTCAGCCAATATTTTGGATTTTTGAAAATTTCACTTTTTTGTGAAAATATCCACTAAATGAGGGAATAATATGTGTGAGGGTACCACAGGAGAGTTCCAAATGTGTGTGGGTAGAATATATATCCCACGGGGGTAAATTTGAAAAAAGTTGAAAATATTTTTTTTTTGGACTTAGTAATTTTTCCGGCGTTTATCAGACTTTCAGATAGGGCAAATGTCAGTGAGCATTCCGATTTCAGTTTCAGAGCGATTCGCCCAATGAGTCCTTGATATTTAGTCGTTTTCAGCCAATATTTTGGGTTTTTGAAAATTTCACTTTTTTGTGAAAATATCCACTAAATGAGGGAATAATATGTGTGAGGGTACCCCAGGAGAGTTCCAAATGTGTGTGGGTAGAATATATATCTGACGGGGGTAAAATTGAAAAAAGTTTAAAAAATTTTTTTTTTGGACTTAGTCATTTTTCTGGCGTTTATCAGATTTTCAGATAGGGCAAATGTCAGTGAGCGTTCCGATTTCAGTTCCAGAGCGATTCGCCCTATGAGTCCTTGATATTTAGTCGTTTTCAGCCAATATTTTGGATTTTTGAAAATTTCACTTTTTTGTGAAAATATCCACTAAATGAGGGATTAATATGTGTGAAGGTACCCCAGGAGAGTTCCAAATGTGTGTGGGTAGAATATATATCTGACGGGGGTAAAATTGAAAAAAGTTGAAAACATTTTTTTTTTTGGACTTTGTCATTTTTCCGGCGTTTATCAGACTTTCAGATAGTGGAAATGTCAGTGAGCGTTCCGATTTCAGTTCCAGAGCGATTCGCCCAATGAGTCCTTGATATTTAGTCGTTTTCAGCCAATATTTTGGATTTTTGAAAATTTCACTTTTTTGTTAAAATATCCACTAAATGAGGGAATAATATGTGTGAGGGTACCACAGGAGAGTTCCAAATGTGTGTGGGTAGAATATATATCCCACGGGGGTAAATTTGAAAAAAGTTGAAAATATTTTTTTTTTGGACTTAGTAATTTTTCCGGCGTTTATCAGACTTTCAGATAGGGCAAATGTCAGTGAGCGTTCCGATTTCAGTTCCAGAGCGATTCGCCCAATGAGTCCTTGATATTTAGTCATTTTCAGACAATATTTAGGATTTTTGAAAATTTCACTTTTTTGTGAAAATATCCACTAAATGAGGGATTAATATGTGTGAGGGTACCCCAGGAGAGTTCCAAATGTGTGTGGGTAGAATATATATCTGACGGGGGTAAAATTGAAAAAAGTTTAATAATTTTTTTTTTTAGACTTAGTAATTTTTCCGGCGTTTATCAGACTTTCAGATAGGGCAAATGTCAGTGAGCATTCCGATTTCAGTTCCAGAGCGATTCGCCCAATGAGTCCTTGATATTTAGTCGTTTTCAGCCAATATTTTGGATTTTTGAAAATTTCACTTTTTTGTGAAAATATCCACTAAATGAGGGAATAATATGTGTGAGGGTACCCCAGGAGAGTTCGAAATGTGTGTGGGTAGAATATATATCTGACGGGGGTAAAATTGAAAAAAGTTTAAAAAAGTTTTTTTTTGGACTTTGTCATTTTTCCGGCGTTTATCAGACTTTCAGAAAGTGGAAATGTCAGCGAGCGTTCCAATTTCAGTTCCAGAGCGATTCGCCCAATGAGCCCTTGATATTTAGTCGTTTTCAGCCAATATTTAGGATTTTTGAAAATTTCACTTTTTTGTGAAAATATCCACTAAATGAGGGAATAATATGTGTGAGGGTACCCCAGGAGAGTTCCAAATGTGTGTGGGTAGAATATATATCTGACGGGGGTAAAATTGAAAAAAGTTTAAAAAATTTTTTTTTTGGACTTTGTCATTTTTCCGGCGTTTATCAGACTTTCAGATAGGGCAAATGTCAGTGAGCATTCCGATTTCAGTTCCAGAGCGATTCGCCCAATGAGTCCTTGATATTTAGTCGTTTTCAGCCAATATTTTGGATTTTTAAAAAATTTCACTTTTTTGTGAACATATCCACTAAATGAGGGAATAATATGTGTGAGGGTACCCCAGGAGAGTTCCAAATGTGTGTGGGTAGAATATATATCTGACGGGGGTAAAATTGAAAAAAGTTTAAAAAATTTTTTTTTTGGACTTAGTAATTTTTCCGGCGTTTATCAGACTTTCAGATAGGGCAAATGTCAGTGAGCGTTCCGATTTCAGTTCCAGAGCGATTCCCCCAATGAGTCCTTGATATTTAGTCGTTTTCAGCCAATATTTTGGATTTTTGAAAATTTCACTTTTTTGTGAAAATATCCACTAAATGAGGGAATAATATGTGTGAGGGTACCACAGGAGAGTTCCAAATGTGTGTGGGTAGAATATATATCCCACGGGGGTAAATTTGAAAAAAGTTGAAAATATTTTTTTTTTGGACTTAGTAATTTTTCCGGCGTTTATCAGACTTTCAGATAGGGCAAATGTCAGTGAGCATTCCGATTTCAGTTTCAGAGCGATTCGCCCAATGAGTCCTTGATATTTAGTCGTTTTCAGCCAATATTTTGGATTTTTGAAAATTTCACTTTTTTGTGAAAATATCCACTAAATGAGGGAATAATATGTGTGAGGGTACCCCAGGAGAGTTCCAAATGTGTGTGGGTAGAATATATATCTGACGGGGGTAAAATTGAAAAAAGTTTAAAAAATTTTTTTTTTGGACTTAGTCATTTTTCTGGCGTTTATCAGATTTTCAGATAGGGCAAATGTCAGTGAGCGTTCCGATTTCAGTTCCAGAGCGATTCGCCCTATGAGTCCTTGATATTTAGTCGTTTTCAGCCAATATTTTGGATTTTTGGAAAATTTCACTTTTTTGTGAAAATATCCACTAAATGAGGGATTAATATGTGTGAAGGTACTCCAGGAGAGTTCCAAATGTGTGTGGGTAGAATATATATCTGACGGGGGTAAAATTGAAAAAAGTTGAAAACATTTTTTTTTTTGGACTTTGTCATTTTTCCGGCGTTTATCAGACTTTCAGATAGTGGAAATGTCAGTGAGCGTTCCGATTTCAGTTCCAGAGCGATTCGCCCAATGAGTCCTTGATATTTAGTCGTTTTCAGCCAATATTTTGGATTTTTGAAAATTTCACTTTTTTGTTAAAATATCCACTAAATGAGGGAATAATATGTGTGAGGGTACCACAGGAGAGTTCCAAATGTGTGTGGGTAGAATATATATCCCACGGGGGTAAATTTGAAAGAAGTTGAAAATATTTTTTTTTTGGACTTAGTCATTTTTCCGGCGTTTATCAGACTTTCAGATAGGGGAAATGTCAGTGAGCGTTCCGATTTCAGTTCCAGAGCGATTCGTCCCATGAGTCCTTGATATTTAGTCGTTTTCAGCCAATATTTTGGATTTTTGAAAATTTCACTTTTTTTAAAAATATCCACTAAATGAGGGAATAATATGTGTGAGGGTACCCCAGGAGAGTTCCAAATGTGTGTGGGTAGAATATATATCTGATGGGGGTCAAATTGAAAAAAGTTTAAAAAATTTTTTTTTTGGACTTAGTCATTTTTCCGGCGTTTATCAGACTTTCAGATAGGGCAAATGTCAGTGAGCGTTCCGATTTCAGTTCCAGAGCGATTCGCCCAATGAGTCCTTGATATTTAGTCGTTTTCAGCCAATATTTTGGATTTTTGAAAATTTCACTTTTTTGTGAAAATATCCACTAAATGAGGGAATAATATGTGTGAGGGTACCCCAGGAGAGTTCCAAATGTGTGTGGGTAGAATATATATCTGATGGGGTCAAATTGAAAAAAGTTTAAAAAATTTTTTTTTTGGACTTAGTCATTTTTCCGGCGTTTATCAGACTTTCAGATAGGGCAAATGTCAGTGAGCGTTCCGATTTCAGTTCCAGAGCGATTCGCCCAATGAGTCCTTGATATTTAGTCGTTTTCAGCCAATATTTTGGATTTTTGAAAATTTCACTTTTTTGTTAAAATATCCACTAAATGAGGGAATAATATGTGTGAGGGTACCACAGGAGAGTTCCAAATGTGTGTGGGTAGAATATATATCCCACGGGGGTAAATTTGAAAAAAGTTGAAAATATTTTTTTTTTGGACTTAGTAATTTTTCCGGCGTTTATCAGACTTTCAGATAGGGCAAATGTCAGTGAGCATTCCGATTTCAGTTCCAGAGCGATTCGCCCAATGAGTCCTTGATATTTAGTCGTTTTCAGCCAATATTTAGGATTTTTGAAAATTTCACTTTTTTGTGAAAATATCCACTAAATGAGGGAATAATATGTGTGAGGGTACCCCAGGAGAGTTCCAAATGTGTGTGGGTAGAATATATATCTGACGGGGGTAAAATTGAAAAAAGTTTAAAAAATTTTTTTTTTGGACTTTGTCATTTTTCCGGCGTTTATCAGACTTTCAGATAGGGCAAATGTCAGTGAGCATTCCGATTTCAGTTCCAGAGCGATTCGCCCAATGAGTCCTTGATATTTAGTCGTTTTCAGCCAATATTTTGGATTTTTGAAAATTTCACTTTTTTGTGAAAATATCCACTAAATGAGGGAATAATATGTGTGAGGGTACCACAGGAGAGTTCCAAATGTGTGTGGGTAGAATATATATCTGACGGGGGTAAAATTGAAAAAAGTTTAAAAAATTTTTTTTTTGGACTTAGTCATTTTTCTGGCGTTTATCAGATTTTCAGATAGGGCAAATGTCAGTGAGCGTTCCGATTTCAGTTCCAGAGCGATTCGCCCTATGAGTCCTTGATATTTAGTCGTTTTCAGCCAATATTTTGGATTTTTGAAAATTTCACTTTTTTGTGAAAATATCCACTAAATGAGGGATTAATATGTGTGAAGGTACCCCAGGAGAGTTCCAAATGTGTGTGGGTAGAATATATATCTGACGGGGGTAAAATTGAAAAAAGTTGAAAACATTTTTTTTTTTGGACTTTGTCATTTTTCCGCCGTTTATCAGACTTTCAGATAGTGGAAATGTCAGTGAGCGTTCCGATTTCAGTTCCAGAGCGATTCGCCCAATGAGTCCTTGATATTTAGTCGTTTTCAGCCAATATTTTGGATTTTTGAAAATTTCACTTTTTTGTTAAAATATCCACTAAATGAGGGAATAATATGTGTGAGGGTACCACAGGAGAGTTCCAAATGTGTGTGGGTAGAATATATATCCCACGGGGGTAAATTTGAAAGAAGTTGAAAATATTTTTTTTTTGGACTTAGTCATTTTTCCGGCGTTTATCAGACTTTCAGATAGGGGAAATGTCAGTGAGCGTTCCGATTTCAGTTCCAGAGCGATTCGTCCCATGAGTCCTTGATATTTAGTCGTTTTCAGCCAATATTTTGGATTTTTGAAAATTTCACTTTTTTTAAAAATATCCACTAAATGAGGGAATAATATGTGTGAGGGTACCCCAGGAGAGTTCCAAATGTGTGTGGGTAGAATATATATCTGATGGGGGTCAAATTGAAAAAAGTTTAAAAAATTTTTTTTTTGGACTTAGTCATTTTTCCGGCGTTTATCAGACTTTCAGATAGGGCAAATGTCAGTGAGCGTTCCGATTTCAGTTCCAGAGCGATTCGCCCAATGAGTCCTTGATATTTAGTCGTTTTCAGCCAATATTTTGGATTTTTGAAAATTTCACTTTTTTGTGAAAATATCCACTAAATGAGGGAATAATATGTGTGAGGGTACCCCAGGAGAGTTCCAAATGTGTGTGGGTAGAATATATATCTGACGGGGGTAAAATTGAAAAAAGTTTAAAAAATTTTTTTTTTGGACTTAGTCATTTTTCTGGCGTTTATCAGATTTTCAGATAGGGCAAATGTCAGTGAGCGTTCCGATTTCAGTTGCAGAGCGATTCGCCCAATGAGTCCTTGATATTTAGTCGTTTTCAGCCAATATTTTGGATTTTTGAAAATTTCACTTTTTTGTTAAAATATCCACTAAATGAGGGAATAATATGTGTGAGGGTACCACAGGAGAGTTCCAAATGTGTGTGGGTAGAATATATATCCCACGGGGGTAAATTTGAAAAAAGTTGAAAATATTTTTTTTTTGGACTTAGTCATTTTTCCGGCGTTTATCAGACTTTCAGATAGGGGAAATGTCAGTGAGCGTTCCGATTTCAGTTCCAGAGCGATTCGTCCCATGAGTCCTTGATATTTAGTCGTTTTCAGCCAATATTTTGGATTTTTGAAAATTTCACTTTTTTGTTAAAATATCCACTAAATGAGGGAATAATATGTGTGAGGGTACCACAGGAGAGTTCCAAATGTGTGTGGGTAGAATATATATCCCACGGGGGTAAATTTGAAAAAAGTTGAAAATATTTTTTTTTTGGACTTAGTAATTTTTCCGGCGTTTATCAGACTTTCAGATAGGGCAAATGTCAGTGAGCATTCCGATTTCAGTTCCAGAGCGATTCGCCCAATGAGTCCTTGATATTTAGTTGTTTTCAGCCAATATTTTGGATTTTTGAAAATTTCACTTTTTTGTGAAAATATCCACTAAATGAGGGAATAATATGTGTGAGGGTACCCCAGGAGAGTTCCAAATGTGTGTGGGTAGAATATATATCTGACGGAGGTAAAATTGAAAAAAGTTGAAAACATTTTTTTTTTGGACTTTGTCATTTTTCCGGCGTTTATCAGACTTTCAGATAGGGGAAATGTCAGTGAGCGTTCCGATTTCAGTTCCAGAGCGATTCGCCCAATGAGTCCTTGATATTTAGTCATTTTCAGACAATATTTAGGATTTTTGAAAATTTCACTTTTTTGTGAAAATATCCACTAAATGAGGGATTAATATGTGTGAGGGTACCCCAGGAGAGTTCCAAATGTGTGTGGGTAGAATATATATCTGACGGGGGTAAAATTGAAAAAAGTTTAATAATTTTTTTTTTGGACTTAGTAATTTTTCCGGCGTTTATCAGACTTTCAGATAGTGGAAATGTCAGTGAGCGTTCCAATTTCAGTTCCAGAGCGATTCGCCCAATGAGCCCTTGATATTTAGTCGTTTTCAGCCAATATTTAGGATTTTTGAAAATTTCACTTTTTTGTGAAAATATCCACTAAATGAGGGATTAATATGTGTGAGGGTACCCAAGGAGAGTTCCAAATGTGTGTGGGTAAAATATATATCTGACGGGGGTAAAATTGAAAAAAGTTGAAAACATTTTTTTTTTGGACTTTGTCATTTTTCCGGCGTTTATCAGACTTTCAGATAGTGGAAATGTCACTGAGCGTTCCGATTTTAGTTCCAGAGCGATTGGCCCAATGAGTCCTTGATATTTAGTCGTTTTCAGACAATATTTTGGATTTTTGAAAAATTCCCCTTTTTGTGAAAATATCCACTAAATGAGGGAATAATATGTGTGATTGTACCCCAGGAGAGTTCCAATTGTGTGTGGGTAGAATATATATCCCACGGGGGTAAATTTGAAAAAAGTTGAAAAATTTTTTTTTTTTGGACTGTCATTTTTCCGGCGTTTATCAGACTTTCAGATAGGGGAAATGTCAGTGAGCGTTCCGATTTCAGTTCCAGAGCGATTCGCCTAATGAGTCCTTGATATTTAGTCGTTTTCAGCCAATATTTTGGATTTTTGAAAATTTCACTTTTTTGTGAAAATATCCACTAAATGAGGGAATAATATGTGTGAGGGTACCACAGGAGAGTTCCAAATGTGTGTGGGTAGAATGTATATCCCACGGGGGTAAATTTGAAAAAAGTTGAAAATATTTTTTTTTTGGACTTAGTAATTTTTCCGGCGTTTATCAGACTTTCAGATAGGGCAAATGTCAGTGAGCATTCCGATTTCAGTTCCAGAGCGATTCGCCCAATGAGTCCTTGATATTTAGTCGTTTTCAGTCAATATTTTGGATTTTTGAAAATTTCACTTTTTTGTGAAAATATCCACTAAATGAGGGAATAATATGTGTGATTGTACCCCAGGAGAGTTCCAATTGTGTGTGGGTAGAATATATATCCCACGGGGGTAAATTTGAAAAAAGTTGAAAAATTTTTTTTTTTTGGACTGTCATTTTTCCGGCGTTTATCAGACTTTCAGATAGGGGAAATGTCAGTGAGCGTTCCGATTTCAGTTCCAGAGCGATTCGCCTAATGAGTCCTTGATATTTAGTCGTTTTCAGCCAATATTTTGGATTTTTGAAAATTTCACTTTTTTGTGAAAATATCCACTAAATGAGGGAATAATATGTGTGAGGGTACCACAGGAGAGTTCCAAATGTGTGTGGGTAGAATATATATCCCACGGGGGTAAATTTGAAAAAAGTTGAAAATATTTTTTTTTTGGACTTAGTAATTTTTCCGGCGTTTATCAGACTTTCAGATAGGGCAAATGTCAGTGAGCATTCCGATTTCAGTTCCAGAGCGATTCGCCCAATGAGTCCTTGATATTTAGTCGTTTTCAGTCAATATTTTGGATTTTTGAAAATTTCACTTTTTTGTGAAAATATCCACTAAATGAGGGAATAATATGTGTGAGGGTACCCCAGGAGAGTTCCAAATGTGTGTGGGTAGAATATATATCTGACGGGGGTAAAATTGAAAAAAGTTTAAAAAATTTTTTTTTTGGACTTAGTAATTTTTCCGGCGTTTATCAGACTTTCAGATAGGGCAAATGTCAGTGAGCGTTCCGATTTCAGTTCCAGAGCGATTCGCCCAATGAGTCCTTGATATTTAGTCGTTTTCAGCCAATATTTTGGATTTTTGAAAATTTCACTTTTTTGTGAAAATATCCACTAAATGAGGGAATAATATGTGTGAGGGTACCACAGGAGAGTTCCAAATGTGTGTGGGTAGAATATATATCCCACGGGGGTAAATTTGAAAAAAGTTGAAAATATTTTTTTTTTGGACTTAGTAATTTTTCCGGCGTTTATCAGACTTTCAGATAGGGCAAATGTCAGTGAGCGTTCCAATTTCAGTTCCAGAGCGATTCGCCCTATGAGTCCTTGATATTTAGTCGTTTTCAGCCAATATTTTGGATTTTTGAAAATTTCACTTTTTTGTGAAAATATCCACTAAATGAGGGATTAATATGTGTGAGGGTACCCCAGGAGAGTTCCAAATGTGTGTGGGTAGAATATATATCTGATGGGGGTCAAATTGAAAAAAGTTTAAAAAATTTTTTTTTTGGACTTAGTCATTTTTCCGGCGTTTATCAGACTTTCAGATACGGCAAATGTCAGTGAGCGTTCCGATTTCAGTTCCAGAGCGATTCGCCCAATGAGTCCTTGATATTCAGTTGTTTTCAGCCAATATTTTGGATTTTTGAAAATTTCACTTTTTTGTGAAAATATCCACTAAATGAGGGAATAATATGTGTGAGGGTACCCCAGGAGAGTTCCAAATGTGTGTGGGTAGAATATATATCTGATGGGGGTAAAATTGAAAAAAGTTTAAAAAATTTTTTTTTTGGACTTAGTCATTTTTCCGGCGTTTATGAGACTTTCAGATAGGGCAAATGTCAGTGAGCATTCCGATTTCAGTTCCAGAGCGATTCGCCCAATGAGTCCTTGATATTTAGTCGTTTTCAGACAATATTTAGGATTTTTTAAAATTTCACTTTTTTGTGAAAATATCCACTAAATGAGGGAATAATATGTGTGAGGGTACCCCAGGAGCGTTCCAAATGTGTGTGGGTAGAATATATATCTGACGGGGGTAAAATTGAAAAAAGTTTAAAAAATTTTTTTTTTGGACTTAGTAATTTTTCCGGCGTTTATCAGACTTTCAGATAGGGCAAATGTCAGTGAGCGTTCCGATTTCAGTTCCAGAGCGATTCGCCCAATGAGTCCTTGATATTTAGTCGTTTTCAGCCAATATTTTGGATTTTTGAAAATTTCACTTTTTTGTGAAAATATCCACTAAATGAGGGAATAATATGTGTGAGGGTACCACAGGAGAGTTCCAAATGTGTGTGGGTAGAATATATATCCCACGGGGGTAAATTTGAAAAAAGTTGAAAATATTTTTTTTTTTGGACTTAGTAATTTTTCCGGCGTTTATCAGACTTTCAGATAGGGCAAATGTCAGTGAGCATTCCGATTTCAGTTTCAGAGCGATTCGCCCAATGAGTCCTTGATATTTAGTCGTTTTCAGCCAATATTTTGGATTTTTGAAAATTTCACTTTTTTGTTAAAATATCCACTAAATGAGGGAATAATATGTGTGAGGGTACCACAGGAGAGTTCCAAATGTGTGTGGGTAGAATATATATCCCACGGGGGTAAATTTGAAAAAAGTTGAAAATATTTTTTTTTTGGACTTAGTAATTTTTCCGGCGTTTATCAGACTTTCAGATAGGGCAAATGTCAGTGAGCATTCCGATTTCAGTTCCGGAGCGATTCGCCCAATGAGTCCTTGATATTTAGTTGTTTTCAGCCAATATTTTGGATTTTTGAAAATTTCACTTTTTTGTGAAAATATCCACTAAATGAGGGAATAATATGTGTGAGGGTACCCCAGGAGAGTTCCAAATGTGTGTGGGTAGAATATATATCTGACGGGGGTAAAATTGAAAAAAGTTGAAAACATTTTTTTTTTTGGACTTTGTCATTTTTCCGGCGTTTATCAGACTTTCAGATAGTGGAAATGTCAGTGAGCGTTCCGATTTCAGTTCCAGAGCGATTCGCCCAATGAGTCCTTGATATTTAGTCGTTTTCAGCCAATATTTTGGATTTTTGAAAATTTCACTTTTTTGTTAAAATATCCACTAAATGAGGGAATAATATGTGTGAGGGTACCACAGGAGAGTTCCAAATGTGTGTGGGTAGAATATATATCCCACGGGGGTAAATTTGAAAAAAGTTGAAAATATTTTTTTTTTGGACTTAGTCATTTTTCCGGCGTTTATCAGACTTTCAGATAGGGGAAATGTCAGTGAGCGTTCCGATTTCAGTTCCAGAGCGATTCGTCCCATGAGTCCTTGATATTTAGTCGTTTTCAGCCAATATTTTGGATTTTTGAAAATTTCACTTTTTTTAAAAATATCCACTAAATGAGGGAATAATATGTGTGAGGGTACCCCAGGAGAGTTCCAAATGTGTGTGGGTAGAATATATATCTGATGGGGTCAAATTGAAAAAAGTTTAAAAAATTTTTTTTTTGGACTTAGTCATTTTTCCGCCGTTTATCAGACTTTCAGATAGGGCAAATGTCAGTGAGCGTTCCGATTTCAGTTCCAGAGCGATTCGCCCAATGAGTCCTTGATATTTAGTCGTTTTCAGCCAATATTTTGGATTTTTGAAAATTTCACTTTTTTGTTAAAATATCCACTAAATGAGGGAATAATATGTGTGAGGGTACCACAGGAGAGTTCCAAATGTGTGTGGGTAGAATATATATCCCACGGGGGTAAATTTGAAAAAAGTTGAAAATATTTTTTTTTTGGACTTAGTAATTTTTCCGGCGTTTATCAGACTTTCAGATAGGGCAAATGTCAGTGAGCATTCCGATTTCAGTTCCAGAGCGATTCGCCCAATGAGTCCTTGATATTTAGTTGTTTTCAGCCAATATTTTGGATTTTTGAAAATTTCACTTTTTTGTGAAAATATCCACTAAATGAGGGAATAATATGTGTGAGGGTACCCCAGGAGAGTTCCAAATGTGTGTGGGTAGAATATATATCTGACGGAGGTAAAATTGAAAAAAGTTGAAAACATTTTTTTTTTGGACTTTGTCATTTTTCCGGCGTTTATCAGACTTTCAGATAGGGGAAATGTCAGTGAGCGTTCCGATTTCAGTTCCAGAGCGATTCGCCCAATGAGTCCTTGATATTTAGTCATTTTCAGACAATATTTAGGATTTTTGAAAATTTCACTTTTTTGTGAAAATATCCACTAAATGAGGGATTAATATGTGTGAGGGTACCCCAGGAGAGTTCCAAATGTGTGTGGGTAGAATATATATCTGACGGGGGTAAAATTGAAAAAAGTTTAATAATTTTTTTTTTGGACTTAGTAATTTTTCCGGCGTTTATCAGACTTTCAGATAGTGGAAATGTCAGTGAGCGTTCCAATTTCAGTTCCAGAGCGATTCGCCCAATGAGCCCTTGATATTTAGTCGTTTTCAGCCAATATTTAGGATTTTTGAAAATTTCACTTTTTTGTGAAAATATCCACTAAATGAGGGATTAATATGTGTGAGGGTACCCAAGGAGAGTTCCAAATGTGTGTGGGTAAAATATATATCTGACGGGGGTAAAATTGAAAAAAGTTGAAAACATTTTTTTTTTGAACTTTGTCATTTTTCCGGCGTTTATCAGACTTTCAGATAGTGGAAATGTCAGTGAGCATTCCGATTTCAGTTCCAGAGCGATTCGCCCAATGAGTCCTTGATATTTAGTTGTTTTCAGCCAATATTTTGGATTTTTGAAAATTTCACTTTTTTGTGAAAATATCCACTAAATGAGGGAATAATATGTGTGAGGGTACCCCAGGAGAGTTCCAAATGTGTGTGGGTAGAATATATATCTGACGGAGGTAAAATTGAAAAAAGTTGAAAACATTTTTTTTTTGGACTTTGTCATTTTTCCGGCGTTTATCAGACTTTCAGATAGGGGAAATGTCAGTGAGCGTTCCGATTTCAGTTCCAGAGCGATTCGCCCAATGAGTCCTTGATATTTAGTCATTTTCAGACAATATTTAGGATTTTTGAAAATTTCACTTTTTTGTGAAAATATCCACTAAATGAGGGATTAATATGTGTGAGGGTACCCCAGGAGAGTTCCAAATGTGTGTGGGTAGAATATATATCTGACGGGGGTAAAATTGAAAAAAGTTTAATAATTTTTTTTTTGGACTTAGTAATTTTTCCGGCGTTTATCAGACTTTCAGATAGTGGAAATGTCAGTGAGCGTTCCAATTTCAGTTCCAGAGCGATTCGCCCAATGAGCCCTTGATATTTAGTCGTTTTCAGCCAATATTTAGGATTTTTGAAAATTTCACTTTTTTGTGAAAATATCCACTAAATGAGGGATTAATATGTGTGAGGGTACCCAAGGAGAGTTCCAAATGTGTGTGGGTAAAATATATATCTGACGGGGGTAAAATTGAAAAAAGTTGAAAACATTTTTTTTTTGAACTTTGTCATTTTTCCGGCGTTTATCAGACTTTCAGATAGTGGAAATGTCAGTGAGCGTTCCGATTTTAGTTCCAGAGCGATTGGCCCAATGAGTCCTTGATATTTAGTCGTTTTCAGACAATATTTTGGATTTTTGAAAAATTCCCCTTTTTGTGAAAATATCCACTAAATGAGGGAATAATATGTGTGATTGTACCCCAGGAGAGTTCCAATTGTGTGTGGGTAGAATATATATCCCACGGGGGTAAATTTGAAAAAAGTTGAAAAATTTTTTTTTTTTGGACTGTCATTTTTCCGGCGTTTATCAGACTTTCAGATAGGGGAAATGTCAGTGAGCGTTCCGATTTCAGTTCCAGAGCGATTCGCCTAATGAGTCCTTGATATTTAGTCGTTTTCAGCCAATATTTTGGATTTTTGAAAATTTCACTTTTTTGTGAAAATATCCACTAAATGAGGGAATAATATGTGTGAGGGTACCACAGGAGAGTTCCAAATGTGTGTGGGTAGAATATATATCCCACGGGGGTAAATTTGAAAAAAGTTGAAAATATTTTTTTTTTGGACTTAGTAATTTTTCCGGCGTTTATCAGACTTTCAGATAGGGCAAATGTCAGTGAGCATTCCGATTTCAGTTCCAGAGCGATTCGCCCAATGAGTCCTTGATATTTAGTCGTTTTCAGCCAATATTTTGGATTTTTGAAAATTTCACTTTTTTGTGAAAATATCCACTAAATGAGGGAATAATATGTGTGAGGGTACCCCAGGAGAGTTCCAAATGTGTGTGGGTAGAATATATATCTGACGGGGGTAAAATTGAAAAAAGTTTAAAAAATTTTTTTTTTGGACTTAGTAATTTTTCCGGCGTTTATCAGACTTTCAGATAGGGCAAATGTCAGTGAGCGTTCCGATTTCAGTTCCAGAGCGATTCGCCCAATGAGTCCTTGATATTTAGTCGTTTTCAGCAAATATTTTGGATTTTTGAAAATTTCACTTTTTTGTGAAAATATCCACTAAATGAGGGAATAATATGTGTGAGGGTACCACAGGAGAGTTCCAAATGTGTGTGGGTAGAATATATATCCCACGGGGGTAAATTTGAAAAAAGTTGAAAATATTTTTTTTTTGGACTTAGTAATTTTTCCGGCGTTTATCAGACTTTCAGATAGGGCAAATGTCAGTGAGCGTTCCAATTTCAGTTCCAGAGCGATTCGCCCTATGAGTCCTTGATATTTAGTCGTTTTCAGCCAATATTTTGGATTTTTGAAAATTTCACTTTTTTGTGAAAATATCCACTAAATGAGGGATTAATATGTGTGAGGGTACCCCAGGAGAGTTCCAAATGTGTGTGGGTAGAATATATATCTGATGGGGGTCAAATTGAAAAAAGTTTAAAAAATTTTTTTTTTGGACTTAGTCATTTTTCCGGCATTTATCAGACTTTCAGATAGGGCAAATGTCAGTGAGCGTTCCGATTTCAGTTCCAGAGCGATTCGCCCAATGAGTCCTTGATATTCAGTCGTTTTCAGCCAATATTTTGGATTTTTGAAAATTTCACTTTTTTGTTAAAATATCCACTAAATGAGGGAATAATATGTGTGAGGGTACCACAGGAGAGTTCCAAATGTGTGTGGGTAGAATATATATTCCAC
This sequence comes from Phyllobates terribilis, assembly GCF_046119375.1. Lineage (NCBI taxonomy): Eukaryota > Metazoa > Chordata > Amphibia > Anura > Dendrobatidae > Phyllobates > Phyllobates terribilis. The sequence goes on along the minus strand of NW_027362788.1, from coordinate 3,429,534 downwards.
GGGGGTAAATTTGAAAAAAGTTGAAAATATTTTTTTTTTTGGACTTAGTAATTTTTCCGGCGTTTATCAGACTTTCAGATAGGGCAAATGTCAGTGAGCATTCCGATTTCAGTTTCAGAGCGATTCGCCCAATGAGTCCTTGATATTTAGTCGTTTTCAGCCAATATTTTGGATTTTTGAAAATTTCACTTTTTTGTTAAAATATCCACTAAATGAGGGAATAATATGTGTGAGGGTACCACAGGAGAGTTCCAAATGTGTGTGGGTAGAATATATATCCCACGGGGGTAAATTTGAAAAAAGTTGAAAATATTTTTTTTTTGGACTTAGTAATTTTTCCGGCGTTTATCAGACTTTCAGATAGGGCAAATGTCAGTGAGCATTCCGATTTCAGTTCCGGAGCGATTCGCCCAATGAGTCCTTGATATTTAGTTGTTTTCAGCCAATATTTTGGATTTTTGAAAATTTCACTTTTTTGTGAAAATATCCACTAAATGAGGGAATAATATGTGTGAGGGTACCCCAGGAGAGTTCCAAATGTGTGTGGGTAGAATATATATCTGACGGGGGTAAAATTGAAAAAAGTTGAAAACATTTTTTTTTTTGGACTTTGTCATTTTTCCGGCGTTTATCAGACTTTCAGATAGTGGAAATGTCAGTGAGCGTTCCGATTTCAGTTCCAGAGCGATTCGCCCAATGAGTCCTTGATATTTAGTCGTTTTCAGCCAATATTTTGGATTTTTGAAAATTTCACTTTTTTGTTAAAATATCCACTAAATGAGGGAATAATATGTGTGAGGGTACCACAGGAGAGTTCCAAATGTGTGTGGGTAGAATATATATCCCACGGGGGTAAATTTGAAAAAAGTTGAAAATATTTTTTTTTTGGACTTAGTCATTTTTCCGGCGTTTATCAGACTTTCAGATAGGGGAAATGTCAGTGAGCGTTCCGATTTCAGTTCCAGAGCGATTCGTCCCATGAGTCCTTGATATTTAGTCGTTTTCAGCCAATATTTTGGATTTTTGAAAATTTCACTTTTTTTAAAAATATCCACTAAATGAGGGAATAATATGTGTGAGGGTACCCCAGGAGAGTTCCAAATGTGTGTGGGTAGAATATATATCTGATGGGGTCAAATTGAAAAAAGTTTAAAAAATTTTTTTTTTGGACTTAGTCATTTTTCCGCCGTTTATCAGACTTTCAGATAGGGCAAATGTCAGTGAGCGTTCCGATTTCAGTTCCAGAGCGATTCGCCCAATGAGTCCTTGATATTTAGTCGTTTTCAGCCAATATTTTGGATTTTTGAAAATTTCACTTTTTTGTTAAAATATCCACTAAATGAGGGAATAATATGTGTGAGGGTACCACAGGAGAGTTCCAAATGTGTGTGGGTAGAATATATATCCCACGGGGGTAAATTTGAAAAAAGTTGAAAATATTTTTTTTTTGGACTTAGTAATTTTTCCGGCGTTTATCAGACTTTCAGATAGGGCAAATGTCAGTGAGCATTCCGATTTCAGTTCCAGAGCGATTCGCCCAATGAGTCCTTGATATTTAGTTGTTTTCAGCCAATATTTAGGATTTTTGAAAATTTCACTTTTTTGTGAAAATATCCACTAAATGAGGGATTAATATGTGTGAGGGTACCCCAGGAGAGTTCCAAATGTGTGTGGGTAGAATATATATCTGACGGGGGTAAAATTGAAAAAAGTTTAATAATTTTTTTTTTGGACTTAGTAATTTTTCCGGCGTTTATCAGACTTTCAGATAGTGGAAATGTCAGTGAGCGTTCCAATTTCAGTTCCAGAGCGATTCGCCCAATGAGCCCTTGATATTTAGTCGTTTTCAGCCAATATTTAGGATTTTTGAAAATTTCACTTTTTTGTGAAAATATCCACTAAATGAGGGATTAATATGTGTGAGGGTACCCAAGGAGAGTTCCAAATGTGTGTGGGTAAAATATATATCTGACGGGGGTAAAATTGAAAAAAGTTGAAAACATTTTTTTTTTGAACTTTGTCATTTTTCCGGCGTTTATCAGACTTTCAGATAGTGGAAATGTCAGTGAGCATTCCGATTTCAGTTCCAGAGCGATTCGCCCAATGAGTCCTTGATATTTAGTTGTTTTCAGCCAATATTTTGGATTTTTGAAAATTTCACTTTTTTGTGAAAATATCCACTAAATGAGGGAATAATATGTGTGAGGGTACCCCAGGAGAGTTCCAAATGTGTGTGGGTAGAATATATATCTGACGGAGGTAAAATTGAAAAAAGTTGAAAACATTTTTTTTTTGGACTTTGTCATTTTTCCGGCGTTTATCAGACTTTCAGATAGGGGAAATGTCAGTGAGCGTTCCGATTTCAGTTCCAGAGCGATTCGCCCAATGAGTCCTTGATATTTAGTCATTTTCAGACAATATTTAGGATTTTTGAAAATTTCACTTTTTTGTGAAAATATCCACTAAATGAGGGATTAATATGTGTGAGGGTACCCCAGGAGAGTTCCAAATGTGTGTGGGTAGAATATATATCTGACGGGGGTAAAATTGAAAAAAGTTTAATAATTTTTTTTTTGGACTTAGTAATTTTTCCGGCGTTTATCAGACTTTCAGATAGTGGAAATGTCAGTGAGCGTTCCAATTTCAGTTCCAGAGCGATTCGCCCAATGAGCCCTTGATATTTAGTCGTTTTCAGCCAATATTTAGGATTTTTGAAAATTTCACTTTTTTGTGAAAATATCCACTAAATGAGGGATTAATATGTGTGAGGGTACCCAAGGAGAGTTCCAAATGTGTGTGGGTAAAATATATATCTGACGGGGGTAAAATTGAAAAAAGTTGAAAACATTTTTTTTTTGAACTTTGTCATTTTTCCGGCGTTTATCAGACTTTCAGATAGTGGAAATGTCAGTGAGCGTTCCGATTTTAGTTCCAGAGCGATTGGCCCAATGAGTCCTTGATATTTAGTCGTTTTCAGACAATATTTTGGATTTTTGAAAAATTCCCCTTTTTGTGAAAATATCCACTAAATGAGGGAATAATATGTGTGATTGTACCCCAGGAGAGTTCCAATTGTGTGTGGGTAGAATATATATCCCACGGGGGTAAATTTGAAAAAAGTTGAAAAATTTTTTTTTTTTGGACTGTCATTTTTCCGGCGTTTATCAGACTTTCAGATAGGGGAAATGTCAGTGAGCGTTCCGATTTCAGTTCCAGAGCGATTCGCCTAATGAGTCCTTGATATTTAGTCGTTTTCAGCCAATATTTTGGATTTTTGAAAATTTCACTTTTTTGTGAAAATATCCACTAAATGAGGGAATAATATGTGTGAGGGTACCACAGGAGAGTTCCAAATGTGTGTGGGTAGAATATATATCCCACGGGGGTAAATTTGAAAAAAGTTGAAAATATTTTTTTTTTGGACTTAGTAATTTTTCCGGCGTTTATCAGACTTTCAGATAGGGCAAATGTCAGTGAGCATTCCGATTTCAGTTCCAGAGCGATTCGCCCAATGAGTCCTTGATATTTAGTCGTTTTCAGCCAATATTTTGGATTTTTGAAAATTTCACTTTTTTGTGAAAATATCCACTAAATGAGGGAATAATATGTGTGAGGGTACCCCAGGAGAGTTCCAAATGTGTGTGGGTAGAATATATATCTGACGGGGGTAAAATTGAAAAAAGTTTAAAAAATTTTTTTTTTGGACTTAGTAATTTTTCCGGCGTTTATCAGACTTTCAGATAGGGCAAATGTCAGTGAGCGTTCCGATTTCAGTTCCAGAGCGATTCGCCCAATGAGTCCTTGATATTTAGTCGTTTTCAGCAAATATTTTGGATTTTTGAAAATTTCACTTTTTTGTGAAAATATCCACTAAATGAGGGAATAATATGTGTGAGGGTACCACAGGAGAGTTCCAAATGTGTGTGGGTAGAATATATATCCCACGGGGGTAAATTTGAAAAAAGTTGAAAATATTTTTTTTTTGGACTTAGTAATTTTTCCGGCGTTTATCAGACTTTCAGATAGGGCAAATGTCAGTGAGCGTTCCAATTTCAGTTCCAGAGCGATTCGCCCTATGAGTCCTTGATATTTAGTCGTTTTCAGCCAATATTTTGGATTTTTGAAAATTTCACTTTTTTGTGAAAATATCCACTAAATGAGGGATTAATATGTGTGAGGGTACCCCAGGAGAGTTCCAAATATGTGTGGGTAGAATATATATCTGATGGGGGTCAAATTGAAAAAAGTTTAAAAAATTTTTTTTTTGGACTTAGTCATTTTTCCGGCATTTATCAGACTTTCAGATAGGGCAAATGTCAGTGAGCGTTCCGATTTCAGTTCCAGAGCGATTCGCCCAATGAGTCCTTGATATTTAGTTGTTTTCAGCCAATATTTTGGATTTTTGAAAATTTCACTTTTTTGTGAAAATATCCACTAAATGAGGGAACAATATGTGTGAGGGTACCCCAGGAGAGTTCCAAATGTGTGTGGGTAGAATATATATCTGATGGGGGTAAAATTGAAAAAAGTTTAAAAAATTTTTTTTTTGGACTTAGTCATTTTTCCGGCGTTTATGAGACTTTCAGATAGGGCAAATGTCAGTGAGCATTCCGATTTCAGTTCCAGAGCGATTCGCCCAATGAGTCCTTGATATTTAGTCGTTTTCAGACAATATTTAGGATTTTTTAAAATTTCACTTTTTTGTGAAAATATCCACTAAATGAGGGAATAATATGTGTGAGGGTACCCCAGGAGCGTTCCAAATGTGTGTGGGTAGAATATATATCTGACGGGGGTAAAATTGAAAAAAGTTTAAAAAATTTTTTTTTTGGACTTAGTAATTTTTCCGGCGTTTATCAGACTTTCAGATAGGGCAAATGTCAGTGAGCATTCCGATTTCAGTTCCAGAGCGATTCGCCCAATGAGTCCTTGATATTTAGTCGTTTTCAGCCAATATTTTGGATTTTTGAAAATTTCACTTTTTTGTGAAAATATCCACTAAATGAGGGAATAATATGTGTGAGGGTACCACAGGAGAGTTCCAAATGTGTGTGGGTAGAATATATATCCCACGGGGGTAAATTTGAAAAAAGTTGAAAATATTTTTTTTTTGGACTTAGTAATTTTTCCGGCGTTTATCAGACTTTCAGATAGGGCAAATGTCAGTGAGCATTCCGATTTCAGTTTCAGAGCGATTCGCCCAATGAGTCCTTGATATTTAGTCGTTTTCAGCCAATATTTTGGATTTTTGAAAATTTCACTTTTTTGTTAAAATATCCACTAAATGAGGGAATAATATGTGTGAGGGTACCACAGGAGAGTTCCAAATGTGTGTGGGTAGAATATATATCCCACGGGGGTAAATTTGAAAAAAGTTGAAAATATTTTTTTTTTGGACTTAGTAATTTTTCCGGCGTTTATCAGACTTTCAGATAGGGCAAATGTCAGTGAGCATTCCGATTTCAGTTCCAGAGCGATTCGCCCAATGAGTCCTTGATATTTAGTTGTTTTCAGCCAATATTTTGGATTTTTGAAAATTTCACTTTTTTGTGAAAATATAAACTAAATGAGGGAATAATATGTGTGAGGGTACCCCAGGAGAGTTCCAAATGTGTGTGGGTAGAATATATATCTGACGGGGGTAAAATTGAAAAAAGTTGAAAAAATTTTTTTTTTGGACTTAGTCATTTTTCTGGCGTTTATCAGATTTTCAGATAGGGCAAATGTCAGTGAGCGTTCCGATTTCAGTTCCAGAGCGATTCGCCCTATGAGTCCTTGATATTTAGTCGTTTTCAGCCAATATTTTGGATTTTTGAAAATTTCACTTTTTTGTGAAAATATCCACTAAATGAGGGAATAATATGTGTGAGGGTACCACAGGAGAGTTCCAATTGTGTGTGGGTAGAATATATATCCCACGGGGGTAAATTTGAAAAAAGTTGAAAAATTTTTTTTTTTTGGACTGTCATTTTTCCGGCGTTTATCAGACTTTCAGATAGGGGAAATGTCAGTGAGCGTTCCGATTTCAGTTCCAGAGCGATTCGCCTAATGAGTCCTTGATATTTAGTCGTTTTCAGCCAATATTTTGGATTTTTGAAAATTTCACTTTTTTGTGAAAATATCCACTAAATGAGGGAATAATATGTGTGAGGGTACCACAGGAGAGTTCCAAATGTGTGTGGGTAGAATATATATCCCACGGGGGTAAATTTGAAAAAAGTTGAAAATATTTTTTTTTTGGACTTAGTAATTTTTCCGGCGTTTATCAGACTTTCAGATAGGGCAAATGTCAGTGAGCATTCCGATTTCAGTTCCAGAGCGATTCGCCCAATGAGTCCTTGATATTTAGTCGTTTTCAGCCAATATTTTGGATTTTTGAAAATTTCACTTTTTTGTGAAAATATCCACTAAATGAGGGAATAATATGTGTGAGGGTACCCCAGGAGAGTTCCAAATGTGTGTGGGTAGAATATATATCTGACGGGGGTAAAATTGAAAAAAGTTTAAAAAATTTTTTTTTTGGACTTAGTAATTTTTCCGGCGTTTATCAGACTTTCAGATAGGGCAAATGTCAGTGAGCATTCCGATTTCAGTTCCAGAGCGATTCGCCCAATGAGTCCTTGATATTTAGTCGTTTTCAGCCAATATTTTGGATTTTTGAAAATTTCACTTTTTTGTGAAAATATCCACTAAATGAGGGAATAATATGTGTGAGGGTACCACAGGAGAGTTCCAAATGTGTGTGGGTAGAATATATATCCCACGGGGGTAAATTTGAAAAAAGTTGAAAATATTTTTTTTTTGGACTTAGTAATTTTTCCGGCGTTTATCAGACTTTCAGATAGGGCAAATGTCAGTGAGCATTCCGATTTCAGTTTCAGAGCGATTCGCCCAATGAGTCCTTGATATTTAGTCGTTTTCAGCCAATATTTTGGATTTTTGAAAATTTCACTTTTTTGTTAAAATATCCACTAAATGAGGGAATAATATGTGTGAGGGTACCACAGGAGAGTTCCAAATGTGTGTGGGTAGAATATATATCCCACGGGGGTAAATTTGAAAAAAGTTGAAAATATTTTTTTTTTGGACTTAGTAATTTTTCCGGCGTTTATCAGACTTTCAGATAGGGCAAATGTCAGTGAGCATTCCGATTTCAGTTCCAGAGCGATTCGCCCAATGAGTCCTTGATATTTAGTTGTTTTCAGCCAATATTTTGGATTTTTGAAAATTTCACTTTTTTGTGAAAATATAAACTAAATGAGGGAATAATATGTGTGAGGGTACCCCAGGAGAGTTCCAAATGTGTGTGGGTAGAATATATATCTGACGGGGGTAAAATTGAAAAAAGTTGAAAAAATTTTTTTTTTGGACTTAGTCATTTTTCTGGCGTTTATCAGATTTTCAGATAGGGCAAATGTCAGTGAGCGTTCCGATTTCAGTTCCAGAGCGATTCGCCCTATGAGTCCTTGATATTTAGTCGTTTTCAGCCAATATTTTGGATTTTTGAAAATTTCACTTTTTTGTGAAAATATCCACTAAATGAGGGAATAATATGTGTGAGGGTACCACAGGAGAGTTCCAATTGTGTGTGGGTAGAATATATATCCCACGGGGGTAAATTTGAAAAAAGTTGAAAAATTTTTTTTTTTTGGACTGTCATTTTTCCGGCGTTTATCAGACTTTCAGATAGGGGAAATGTCAGTGAGCGTTCCGATTTCAGTTCCAGAGCGATTCGCCTAATGAGTCCTTGATATTTAGTCGTTTTCAGCCAATATTTTGGATTTTTGAAAATTTCACTTTTTTGTGAAAATATCCACTAAATGAGGGAATAATATGTGTGAGGGTACCACAGGAGAGTTCCAAATGTGTGTGGGTAGAATATATATCCCACGGGGGTAAATTTGAAAAAAGTTGAAAATATTTTTTTTTTGGACTTAGTAATTTTTCCGGCGTTTATCAGACTTTCAGATAGGGCAAATGTCAGTGAGCATTCCGATTTCAGTTCCAGAGCGATTCGCCCAATGAGTCCTTGATATTTAGTCGTTTTCAGCCAATATTTTGGATTTTTGAAAATTTCACTTTTTTGTGAAAATATCCACTAAATGAGGGAATAATATGTGTGAGGGTACCCCAGGAGAGTTCCAAATGTGTGTGGGTAGAATATATATCTGACGGGGGTAAAATTGAAAAAAGTTTAAAAAATTTTTTTTTTGGACTTAGTAATTTTTCCGGCGTTTATCAGACTTTCAGATAGGGCAAATGTCAGTGAGCGTTCCGATTTCAGTTCCAGAGCGATTCGCCCAATGAGTCCTTGATATTTAGTCGTTTTCAGCAAATATTTTGGATTTTTGAAAATTTCACTTTTTTGTGAAAATATCCACTAAATGAGGGAATAATATGTGTGAGGGTACCACAGGAGAGTTCCAAATGTGTGTGGGTAGAATATATATCCCACGGGGGTAAATTTGAAAAAAGTTGAAAATATTTTTTTTTTGGACTTAGTAATTTTTCCGGCGTTTATCAGACTTTCAGATAGGGCAAATGTCAGTGAGCGTTCCAATTTCAGTTCCAGAGCGATTCGCCCTATGAGTCCTTGATATTTAGTCGTTTTCAGCCAATATTTTGGATTTTTGAAAATTTCACTTTTTTGTGAAAATATCCACTAAATGAGGGATTAATATGTGTGAGGGTACCCCAGGAGAGTTCCAAATGTGTGTGGGTAGAATATATATCTGATGGGGGTCAAATTGAAAAAAGTTTAAAAAATTTTTTTTTTGGACTTAGTCATTTTTCCGGCATTTATCAGACTTTCAGATAGGGCAAATGTCAGTGAGCGTTCCGATTTCAGTTCCAGAGCGATTCGCCCAATGAGTCCTTGATATTCAGTCGTTTTCAGCCAATATTTTGGATTTTTGAAAATTTCACTTTTTTGTTAAAATATCCACTAAATGAGGGAATAATATGTGTGAGGGTACCACAGGAGAGTTCCAAATGTGTGTGGGTAGAATATATATCCCACGGGGGTAAATTTGAAAAAAGTTGAAAATATTTTTTTTTTGGACTTAGTAATTTTTCCGGCGTTTATCAGACTTTCAGATAGGGCAAATGTCAGTGAGCATTCCGATTTCAGTTCCAGAGCGATTCGCCCAATGAGTCCTTGATATTTAGTTGTTTTCAGCCAATATTTTGGATTTTTGAAAATTTCACTTTTTTGTGAAAATATCCACTAAATGAGGGAACAATATGTGTGAGGGTACCCCAGGAGAGTTCCAAATGTGTGTGGGTAGAATATATATCTGATGGGGGTAAAATTGAAAAAAGTTTAAAAAATTTTTTTTTTGGACTTAGTCATTTTTCCGGCGTTTATGAGACTTTCAGATAGGGCAAATGTCAGTGAGCATTCCGATTTCAGTTCCAGAGCGATTCGCCCAATGAGTCCTTGATATTTAGTCGTTTTCAGACAATATTTAGGATTTTTTAAAATTTCACTTTTTTGTGAAAATATCCACTAAATGAGGGAATAATATGTGTGAGGGTACCCCAGGAGCGTTCCAAATGTGTGTGGGTAGAATATATATCTGACGGGGGTAAAATTGAAAAAAGTTTAAAAAATTTTTTTTTTGGACTTAGTAATTTTTCCGGCGTTTATCAGACTTTCAGATAGGGCAAATGTCAGTGAGCATTCCGATTTCAGTTCCAGAGCGATTCGCCCAATGAGTCCTTGATATTTAGTCGTTTTCAGCCAATATTTTGGATTTTTGAAAATTTCACTTTTTTGTGAAAATATCCACTAAATGAGGGAATAATATGTGTGAGGGTACCACAGGAGAGTTCCAAATGTGTGTGGGTAGAATATATATCCCACGGGGGTAAATTTGAAAAAAGTTGAAAATATTTTTTTTTTGGACTTAGTAATTTTTCCGGCGTTTATCAGACTTTCAGATAGGGCAAATGTCAGTGAGCATTCCGATTTCAGTTTCAGAGCGATTCGCCCAATGAGTCCTTGATATTTAGTCGTTTTCAGCCAATATTTTGGATTTTTGAAAATTTCACTTTTTTGTTAAAATATCCACTAAATGAGGGAATAATATGTGTGAGGGTACCACAGGAGAGTTCCAAATGTGTGTGGGTAGAATATATATCCCACGGGGGTAAATTTGAAAAAAGTTGAAAATATTTTTTTTTTGGACTTAGTAATTTTTCCGGCGTTTATCAGACTTTCAGATAGGGCAAATGTCAGTGAGCATTCCGATTTCAGTTCCAGAGCGATTCGCCCAATGAGTCCTTGATATTTAGTTGTTTTCAGCCAATATTTTGGATTTTTGAAAATTTCACTTTTTTGTGAAAATATAAACTAAATGAGGGAATAATATGTGTGAGGGTACCCCAGGAGAGTTCCAAATGTGTGTGGGTAGAATATATATCTGACGGGGGTAAAATTGAAAAAAGTTGAAAAAATTTTTTTTTTGGACTTAGTCATTTTTCTGGCGTTTATCAGATTTTCAGATAGGGCAAATGTCAGTGAGCGTTCCGATTTCAGTTCCAGAGCGATTCGCCCTATGAGTCCTTGATATTTAGTCGTTTTCAGCCAATATTTTGGATTTTTGAAAATTTCACTTTTTTGTGAAAATATCCACTAAATGAGGGATTAATATGTGTGAAGGTACCCCAGGAGAGTTCCAAATGTGTGTGGGTAGAATATATATCTGACGGGGGTAAAATTGAAAAAAGTTGAAAACATTTTTTTTTTTGGACTTTGTCATTTTTCCGGCGTTTATCAGACTTTCAGATAGTGGAAATGTCAGTGAGCGTTCCGATTTCAGTTCCAGAGCGATTCGCCCAATGAGTCCTTGATATTTAGTCGTTTTCAGCCAATATTTTGGATTTTTGAAAATTTCACTTTTTTGTTAAAATATCCACTAAATGAGGGAATAATATGTGTGAGGGTACCACAGGAGAGTTCCAAATGTGTGTGGGTAGAATATATATCCCACGGGGGAAAATTTGAAAAAAGTTGAAAATATTTTTTTTTTTGGACTTAGTCATTTTTCCGGCGTTTATCAGACTTTCAGATAGGGGAAATGTCAGTGAGCGTTCCGATTTCAGTTCCAGAGCGATTCGTCCCATGAGTCCTTGATATTTAGTCGTTTTCAGCCAATATTTTGGATTTTTGAAAATTTCACTTTTTTAAAAAATATCCACTAAATGAGGGAATAATATGTGTGAGGGTACCCCAGGAGAGTTCCAAATGTGTGTGGGTAGAATATATATCTGATGGGGGTAAAATTGAAAAAAGTTTAAAAAATTTTTTTTTTGGACTTAGTCATTTTTCCGGCGTTTATCAGACTTTCAGATAGGGCAAATGTCAGTGAGCATTCCGATTTCAGTTCCAGAGCAATTCGCCCAATGAGTCCTTGATATTTAGTCGTTTTCAGACAATATTTAGGATTTTTTAAAATTTCACTTTTTTGTGAAAATATCCACTAAATGAGGGATTAATATGTGTGAGGGTACCCCAGGAGAGTTCCAAATGTGTGTGGGTAGAATATATATCTGACGGGGGTAAAATTGAAAAAAGTTGAAAACATTTTTTTTTTGGACTTTGTCATTTTTCCGGCGTTTATCAGACTTTCAGATAGGGGAAATGTCAGTGAGCGTTCCGATTTCAGTTCCAGAGCGATTCGCCCAATGAGTCCTTGATATTTAGTCATTTTCAGACAATATTTTGGATTTTTGAAAATTTCACTTTTTTGTGAAAATATCCACTAAATGAGGGATTAATATGTGTGAGGGTACCCCAGGAGAGTTCCAAATGTGTGTGGGTAGAATATATATCTGACGGGGGTAAAATTGAAAAAAGTTTAATAATTTTTTTTTTTGGACTTAGTAATTTTTCCGGCGTTTATCAGACTTTCAGATAGGGCAAATGTCAGTGAGCATTCCGATTTCAGTTCCAGAGCGATTCGCCCAATGAGTCCTTGATATTTAGTCGTTTTCAGCCAATATTTTGGATTTTTGAAAATTTCACTTTTTTGTGAAAATATCCACTAAATGAGGGAATAATATGTGTAAGGGTACCCCAGGAGAGTTCCAAATGTGTGTGGGTAGAATATATATCTGACGGGGGTAAAATTGAAAAAAGTTTAAAAAATTTTTTTTTTGGACTTAGTCATTTTTCGGACGTTTATCAGACTTTCAGATAGGGCAAATGTCAGTGAGCATTCCGATTTCAGTTCCAGAGCGATTCGCCCAATGAGTCCTTGATATTTAGTCGTTTTCAGCCAATATTTTGGATTTTTGAAAATTTCACTTTTTTGTGAAAATATCCACTAAATGAGGGAATAATATGTGTGAGGGTACCCCAGGAGAGTTCCAAATGTGTGTGGGTAGAATATATATCTGACGGGGGTAAAATTGAAAAAAGTTGAAAAATTTTTTTTTTTGGACTTAGTCATTTTTCGGGCGTTTATCAGATTTTCAGATAGGGCAAATGTCAGTGAGCATTCCGATTTCAGTTCCAGAGCGATTCGCCCAATGAGTCCTTGATATTTAGTCTTTTTCAGCCAATATTTTGGATTTTTGAAAATTTCACTTTTTTGTGAAAATATCCACTAAATGAGGGAATAATATGTGTGAGGGTACCACAGGAGAGTTCCAAATGTGTGTGGGTAGAATATATATCCCACGGGGGTAAAATTGAAAAAAGTTGAAAAATTTTTTTTTTTTGGACTTAGTCATTTTTCCGGCGTTTATCAGACTTTCAGATAGAGGAAATGTCAGTGAGCGTTCCGATTTCAGTTCCAGAGCGATTTGCCCAATGAGTCCTTGAATATTTAGTCGTTTTCAGCCAATATTTTGGATTTTTGAAAATTTCACTTTTTTGTGAAAATATCCACTAAATGAGGGAATAATATGTGTGAGGGTACCCCAGGAGAGTACCAAATGTGTGTGGGTAGAATATATATCTGACGGGGGTAAAATTGAAAAAAGTTTAAAATTTTTTTTTTTTCGGACTTAGTCATTTTTCCGGCGTTTATCAGACTTTCAGATAGGGCAAATGTCAGTGAGCATTCCGATTTCAGTTCCAGAGCGATTCGCCCAATGAGTCCTTGATATTTAGTTGTTTTCAGCCAATATTTTGGATTTTTGAAAATTTCACTTTTTTGTGAAAATATAAACTAAATGAGGGAATAATATGTGTGAGGGTACCCCAGGAGAGTTCCAAATGTGTGTGGGTAGAATATATATCTGACGGGGGTAAAATTGAAAAAAGTTGAAAAAATTTTTTTTTTGGACTTAGTCATTTTTCTGGCGTTTATCAGATTTTCAGATAGGGCAAATGTCAGTGAGCGTTCCGATTTCAGTTCCAGAGCGATTCGCCCTATGAGTCCTTGATATTTAGTCGTTTTCAGCCAATATTTTGGATTTTTGAAAATTTCACTTTTTTGTGAAAATATCCACTAAATGAGGGATTAATATGTGTGAAGGTACCCCAGGAGAGTTCCAAATGTGTGTGGGTAGAATATATATCTGACGGGGGTAAAATTGAAAAAAGTTGAAAACATTTTTTTTTTTGGACTTTGTCATTTTTCCGGCGTTTATCAGACTTTCAGATAGTGGAAATGTCAGTGAGCGTTCCGATTTCAGTTCCAGAGCGATTCGCCCAATGAGTCCTTGATATTTAGTCGTTTTCAGCCAATATTTTGGATTTTTGAAAATTTCACTTTTTTGTTAAAATATCCACTAAATGAGGGAATAATATGTGTGAGGGTACCACAGGAGAGTTCCAAATGTGTGTGGGTAGAATATATATCCCACGGGGGAAAATTTGAAAAAAGTTGAAAATATTTTTTTTTTTGGACTTAGTCATTTTTCCGGCGTTTATCAGACTTTCAGATAGGGGAAATGTCAGTGAGCGTTCCGATTTCAGTTCCAGAGCGATTCGTCCCATGAGTCCTTGATATTTAGTCGTTTTCAGCCAATATTTTGGATTTTTGAAAATTTCACTTTTTTAAAAAATATCCACTAAATGAGGGAATAATATGTGTGAGGGTACCCCAGGAGAGTTCCAAATGTGTGTGGGTAGAATATATATCTGATGGGGGTAAAATTGAAAAAAGTTTAAAAAATTTTTTTTTTGGACTTAGTCATTTTTCCGGCGTTTATCAGACTTTCAGATAGGGCAAATGTCAGTGAGCATTCCGATTTCAGTTCCAGAGCAATTCGCCCAATGAGTCCTTGATATTTAGTCGTTTTCAGACAATATTTAGGATTTTTTAAAATTTCACTTTTTTGTGAAAATATCCACTAAATGAGGGATTAATATGTGTGAGGGTACCCCAGGAGAGTTCCAAATGTGTGTGGGTAGAATATATATCTGACGGGGGTAAAATTGAAAAAAGTTGAAAACATTTTTTTTTTGGACTTTGTCATTTTTCCGGCGTTTATCAGACTTTCAGATAGGGGAAATGTCAGTGAGCGTTCCGATTTCAGTTCCAGAGCGATTCGCCCAATGAGTCCTTGATATTTAGTCATTTTCAGACAATATTTTGGATTTTTGAAAATTTCACTTTTTTGTGAAAATATCCACTAAATGAGGGATTAATATGTGTGAGGGTACCCCAGGAGAGTTCCAAATGTGTGTGGGTAGAATATATATCTGACGGGGGTAAAATTGAAAAAAGTTTAATAATTTTTTTTTTTGGACTTAGTAATTTTTCCGGCGTTTATCAGACTTTCAGATAGGGCAAATGTCAGTGAGCATTCCGATTTCAGTTCCAGAGCGATTCGCCCAATGAGTCCTTGATATTTAGTCGTTTTCAGCCAATATTTTGGATTTTTGAAAATGTCACTTTTTTGTGAAAATATCCACTAAATGAGGGAATAATATGTGTAAGGGTACCCCAGGAGAGTTCCAAATGTGTGTGGGTAGAATATATATCTGACGGGGGTAAAATTGAAAAAAGTTTAAAAAATTTTTTTTTTGGACTTAGTCATTTTTCGGACGTTTATCAGACTTTCAGATAGGGCAAATGTCAGTGAGCATTCCGATTTCAGTTCCAGAGCGATTCGCCCAATGAGTCCTTGATATTTAGTCGTTTTCAGCCAATATTTTGGATTTTTGAAAATTTCACTTTTTTGTGAAAATATCCACTAAATGAGGGAATAATATGTGTGAGGGTACCCCAGGAGAGTTCCAAATGTGTGTGGGTAGAATATATATCTGACGGGGGTAAAATTGAAAAAAGTTGAAAAATTTTTTTTTTTGGACTTAGTCATTTTTCGGGCGTTTATCAGATTTTCAGATAGGGCAAATGTCAGTGAGCATTCCGATTTCAGTTCCAGAGCGATTCGCCCAATGAGTCCTTGATATTTAGTCTTTTTCAGCCAATATTTTGGATTTTTGAAAATTTCACTTTTTTGTGAAAATATCCACTAAATGAGGGAATAATATGTGTGAGGGTACCACAGGAGAGTTCCAAATGTGTGTGGGTAGAATATATATCCCACGGGGGTAAAATTGAA
Source organism: Phyllobates terribilis (assembly GCF_046119375.1). Taxonomy (NCBI): domain Eukaryota; kingdom Metazoa; phylum Chordata; class Amphibia; order Anura; family Dendrobatidae; genus Phyllobates; species Phyllobates terribilis. Next base: position 3,414,009 of record NW_027362788.1, on the reverse strand, counting down.
AAAAGTTGAAAAATTTTTTTTTTTTGGACTTAGTCATTTTTCCGGCGTTTATCAGACTTTCAGATAGAGGAAATGTCAGTGAGCGTTCCGATTTCAGTTCCAGAGCGATTTGCCCAATGAGTCCTTGAATATTTAGTCGTTTTCAGCCAATATTTTGGATTTTTGAAAATTTCACTTTTTTGTGAAAATATCCACTAAATGAGGGAATAATATGTGTGAGGGTACCCCAGGAGAGTACCAAATGTGTGTGGGTAGAATATATATCTGACGGGGGTAAAATTGAAAAAAGTTTAAAATTTTTTTTTTTTCGGACTTAGTCATTTTTCCGGCGTTTATCAGACTTTCAGATAGGGCAAATGTCAGTGAGCATTCCGATTTCAGTTCCAGAGCGATTCGCCCAATGAGTCCTTGAATATTTAGTCGTTTTCAGCCAATATTTTGGATTTTTGAAAATTTCACTTTTTTGTGAAAATATCCACTAAATGAGGGAATAATATGTGTGAGGGTACCACAGGAGAGTTCCAAATGTGTGTGGGTAGAATATATATCCCACGGGGGTAAATTTGAAAAAAGTTGAAAATATTTTTTTTTTGGACTTAGTAATTTTTCCGGCGTTTATCAGACTTTCAGATGGGGCAAATGTCAGTGAGCATTCCGATTTCAGTTCCAGAGCGATTCGCCCAATGAGTCCTTGATATTTAGTTGTTTTCAGCCAATATTTTGGATTTTTGAAAATTTCACTTTTTTGTGAAAATATAAACTAAATGAGGGAATAATATGTGTGAGGGTACCCCAGGAGAGTTCCAAATGTGTGTGGGTAGAATATATATCTGACGGGGGTAAAATTGAAAAAAGTTGAAAAAATTTTTTTTTTGGACTTAGTCATTTTTCTGGCGTTTATCAGATTTTCAGATAGGGCAAATGTCAGTGAGCGTTCCGATTTCAGTTCCAGAGCGATTCGCCCTATGAGTCCTTGATATTTAGTCGTTTTCAGCCAATATTTTGGATTTTTGAAAATTTCACTTTTTTGTGAAAATATCCACTAAATGAGGGATTAATATGTGTGAAGGTACCCCAGGAGAGTTCCAAATGTGTGTGGGTAGAATATATATCTGACGGGGGTAAAATTGAAAAAAGTTGAAAACATTTTTTTTTTTGGACTTTGTCATTTTTCCGGCGTTTATCAGACTTTCAGATAGTGGAAATGTCAGTGAGCGTTCCGATTTCAGTTCCAGAGCGATTCGCCCAATGAGTCCTTGATATTTAGTCGTTTTCAGCCAATATTTTGGATTTTTGAAAATTTCACTTTTTTGTTAAAATATCCACTAAATGAGGGAAAAATATGTGTGAGGGTACCACAGGAGAGTTCCAAATGTGTGTGGGTAGAATATATATCCCACGGGGGAAAATTTGAAAAAAGTTGAAAATATTTTTTTTTTTGGACTTAGTCATTTTTCCGGCGTTTATCAGACTTTCAGATAGGGGAAATGTCAGTGAGCGTTCCGATTTCAGTTCCAGAGCGATTCGTCCCATGAGTCCTTGATATTTAGTCGTTTTCAGCCAATATTTTGGATTTTTGAAAATTTCACTTTTTTAAAAAATATCCACTAAATGAGGGAATAATATGTGTGAGGGTACCCCAGGAGAGTTCCAAATGTGTGTGGGTAGAATATATATCTGATGGGGGTCAAATTGAAAAAAGTTTAAAAAATTTTTTTTTTGGACTTAGTCATTTTTCCGGCGTTTATCAGACTTTCAGATAGGGCAAATGTCAGTGAGCGTTCCGATTTCAGTTCCAGAGCGATTCGCCCAATGAGTCCTTGATATTTAGTCGTTTTCAGCCAATATTTTGGATTTTTGAAAATTTCACTTTTTTGTAAAAATATCCACTAAATGAGGGAATAATATGTGTGAGGGTACCCCAGGAGAGTTCCAAATGTGTGTGGGTAGAATATATATCCCACGGGGGTAAATTTGAAAAAAGTTGAAAATATTTTTTTTTGGACTTAGTAATTTTTCCGGCGTTTATCAGACTTTCAGATAGGGCAAATGTCAGTGAGCATTCCGATTTCAGTTCCAGAGCGATTCGCCCAATGAGTCCTTGATATTTAGTTGTTTTCAGCCAATATTTTGGATTTTTGAAAATTTCACTTTTTTGTGAAAATATCCACTAAATGAGGGAATAATATGTGTGAGGGTACCCCAGGAGAGTACCAAATGTGTGTGGGTAGAATATATATCTGACGGGGGTAAAATTGAAAAAAGTTTAAAATTTTTTTTTTTTCGGACTTAGTCATTTTTCCGGCGTTTATCAGACTTTCAGATAGGGCAAATGTCAGTGAGCATTCCGATTTCAGTTCCAGAGCGATTCGCCCAATGAGTCCTTGAATATTTAGTCGTTTTCAGCCAATATTTTGGATTTTTGAAAATTTCACTTTTTTGTGAAAATATCCACTAAATGAGGGAATAATATGTGTGAGGGTACCACAGGAGAGTTCCAAATGTGTGTGGGTAGAATATATATCCCAAGGGGGTAAATTTGAAAAAAGTTGAAAATATTTTTTTTTTGGACTTAGTAATTTTTCCGGCGTTTATCAGACTTTCAGATGGGGCAAATGTCAGTGAGCATTCCGATTTCAGTTCCAGAGCGATTCGCCCAATGAGTCCTTGATATTTAGTTGTTTTCAGCCAATATTTTGGATTTTTGAAAATTTCACTTTTTTGTGAAAATATAAACTAAATGAGGGAATAATATGTGTGAGGGTACCCCAGGAGAGTTCCAAATGTGTGTGGGTAGAATATATATCTGACGGGGGTAAAATTGAAAAAAGTTGAAAAAATTTTTTTTTTGGACTTAGTCATTTTTCTGGCGTTTATCAGATTTTCAGATAGGGCAAATGTCAGTGAGCGTTCCGATTTCAGTTCCAGAGCGATTCGCCCTATGAGTCCTTGATATTTAGTCGTTTTCAGCCAATATTTTGGATTTTTGAAAATTTCACTTTTTTGTGAAAATATCCACTAAATGAGGGAATAATATGTGTGAGGGTACCCCAGGAGAGTACCAAATGTGTGTGGGTAGAATATATATCTGACGGGGGTAAAATTGAAAAAAGTTTAAAATTTTTTTTTTTTCGGACTTAGTCATTTTTCCGGCGTTTATCAGACTTTCAGATAGGGCAAATGTCAGTGAGCATTCCGATTTCAGTTCCAGAGCGATTCGCCCAATGAGTCCTTGAATATTTAGTCGTTTTCAGCCAATATTTTGGATTTTTGAAAATTTCACTTTTTTGTGAAAATATCCACTAAATGAGGGAATAATATGTGTGAGGGTACCACAGGAGAGTTCCAAATGTGTGTGGGTAGAATATATATCCCAAGGGGGTAAATTTGAAAAAAGTTGAAAATATTTTTTTTTTGGACTTAGTAATTTTTCCGGCGTTTATCAGACTTTCAGATGGGGCAAATGTCAGTGAGCATTCCGATTTCAGTTCCAGAGCGATTCGCCCAATGAGTCCTTGATATTTAGTTGTTTTCAGCCAATATTTTGGATTTTTGAAAATTTCACTTTTTTGTGAAAATATAAACTAAATGAGGGAATAATATGTGTGAGGGTACCCCAGGAGAGTTCCAAATGTGTGTGGGTAGAATATATATCTGACGGGGGTAAAATTGAAAAAAGTTGAAAAAATTTTTTTTTTGGACTTAGTCATTTTTCTGGCGTTTATCAGATTTTCAGATAGGGCAAATGTCAGTGAGCGTTCCGATTTCAGTTCCAGAGCGATTCGCCCTATGAGTCCTTGATATTTAGTCGTTTTCAGCCAATATTTTGGATTTTTGAAAATTTCACTTTTTTGTGAAAATATCCACTAAATGAGGGATTAATATGTGTGAAGGTACCCCAGGAGAGTTCCAAATGTGTGTGGGTAGAATATATATCTGACGGGGGTAAAATTGAAAAAAGTTGAAAACATTTTTTTTTTTGGACTTTGTCATTTTTCCGGCGTTTATCAGACTTTCAGATAGTGGAAATGTCAGTGAGCGTTCCGATTTCAGTTCCAGAGCGATTCGCCCAATGAGTCCTTGATATTTAGTCGTTTTCAGCCAATATTTTGGATTTTTGAAAATTTCACTTTTTTGTTAAAATATCCACTAAATGAGGGAATAATATGTGTGAGGGTACCACAGGAGAGTTCCAAATGTGTGTGGGTAGAATATATATCCCACGGGGGAAAATTTGAAAAAAGTTGAAAATATTTTTTTTTTTGGACTTAGTCATTTTTCCGGCGTTTATCAGACTTTCAGATAGGGGAAATGTCAGTGAGCGTTCCGATTTCAGTTCCAGAGCGATTCGTCCCATGAGTCCTTGATATTTAGTCGTTTTCAGCCAATATTTTGGATTTTTGAAAATTTCACTTTTTTAAAAAATATCCACTAAATGAGGGAATAATATGTGTGAGGGTACCCCAGGAGAGTTCCAAATGTGTGTGGGTAGAATATATATCTGATGGGGGTCAAATTGAAAAAAGTTTAAAAAATTTTTTTTTTGGACTTAGTCATTTTTCCGGCGTTTATCAGACTTTCAGATAGGGCAAATGTCAGTGAGCGTTCCGATTTCAGTTCCAGAGCGATTCGCCCAATGAGTCCTTGATATTTAGTCGTTTTCAGCCAATATTTTGGATTTTTGAAAATTTCACTTTTTTGTAAAAATATCCACTAAATGAGGGAATAATATGTGTGAGGGTACCCCAGGAGAGTTCCAAATGTGTGTGGGTAGAATATATATCCCACGGGGGTAAATTTGAAAAAAGTTGAAAATATTTTTTTTTGGACTTAGTAATTTTTCCGGCGTTTATCAGACTTTCAGATAGGGCAAATGTCAGTGAGCATTCCGATTTCAGTTCCAGAGCGATTCGCCCAATGAGTCCTTGATATTTAGTTGTTTTCAGCCAATATTTTGGATTTTTGAAAATTTCACTTTTTTGTGAAAATATCCACTAAATGAGGGAATAATATGTGTGAGGGTACCCCAGGAGAGTTCCAAATGTGTGTGGGTAGAATATATATCTGATGGGGGTAAAATTGAAAAAAGTTTAAAAAATTTTTTTTTTGGACTTAGTCATTTTTCCGGCGTTTATCAGACTTTCAGATAGGGCAAATGTCAGTGAGCATTCCGATTTCAGTTCCAGAGCAATTCGCCCAATGAGTCCTTGATATTTAGTCGTTTTCAGACAATATTTAGGATTTTTTAAAATTTCACTTTTTTGTGAAAATATCCACTAAATGAGGGATTAATATGTGTGAGGGTACCCCAGGAGAGTTCCAAATGTGTGTGGGTAGAATATATATCTGACGGGGGTAAAATTGAAAAAAGTTTAATAATTTTTTTTTTTGGACTTAGTAATTTTTCCGGCGTTTATCAGACTTTCAGATAGGGCAAATGTCAGTGAGCATTCCGATTTCAGTTCCAGAGCGATTCGCCCAATGAGTCCTTGATATTTAGTCGTTTTCAGCCAATATTTTGGATTTTTGAAAATTTCACTTTTTTGTGAAAATATCCACTAAATGAGGGAATAATATGTGTAAGGGTACCCCAGGAGAGTTCCAAATGTGTGTGGGTAGAATATATATCTGACGGGGGTAAAATTGAAAAAAGTTTAAAAAATTTTTTTTTTGGACTTAGTCATTTTTCGGACGTTTATCAGACTTTCAGATAGGGCAAATGTCAGTGAGCATTCCGATTTCAGTTCCAGAGCGATTCGCCCAATGAGTCCTTGATATTTAGTCGTTTTCAGCCAATATTTTGGATTTTTGAAAATTTCACTTTTTTGTGAAAATATCCACTAAATGAGGGAATAATATGTGTGAGGGTACCCCAGGAGAGTTCCAAATGTGTGTGGGTAGAATATATATCTGACGGGGGTAAAATTGAAAAAAGTTGAAAAATTTTTTTTTTTGGACTTAGTCATTTTTCGGGCGTTTATCAGATTTTCAGATAGGGCAAATGTCAGTGAGCATTCCGATTTCAGTTCCAGAGCGATTCGCCCAATGAGTCCTTGATATTTAGTCTTTTTCAGCCAATATTTTGGATTTTTGAAAATTTCACTTTTTTGTGAAAATATCCACTAAATGAGGGAATAATATGTGTGAGGGTACCACAGGAGAGTTCCAAATGTGTGTGGGTAGAATATATATCCCACGGGGGTAAAATTGAAAAAAGTTGAAAAATTTTTTTTTTTTGGACTTAGTCATTTTTCCGGCGTTTATCAGACTTTCAGATAGAGGAAATGTCAGTGAGCGTTCCGATTTCAGTTCCAGAGCGATTTGCCCAATGAGTCCTTGAATATTTAGTCGTTTTCAGCCAATATTTTGGATTTTTGAAAATTTCACTTTTTTGTGAAAATATCCACTAAATGAGGGAATAATATGTGTGAGGGTACCCCAGGAGAGTACCAAATGTGTGTGGGTAGAATATATATCTGACGGGGGTAAAATTGAAAAAAGTTTAAAATTTTTTTTTTTTCGGACTTAGTCATTTTTCCGGCGTTTATCAGACTTTCAGATAGGGCAAATGTCAGTGAGCATTCCGATTTCAGTTCCAGAGCGATTCGCCCAATGAGTCCTTGAATATTTAGTCGTTTTCAGCCAATATTTTGGATTTTTGAAAATTTCACTTTTTTGTGAAAATATCCACTAAATGAGGGAATAATATGTGTGAGGGTACCCCAGGAGAGTTCCAAATGTGTGTGGGTAGAATATATATCTGACGGGGGTAAAATTGAAAAAAGTTTAAAAAATTTTTTTTTTGGACTTAGTCATTTTTCCGGCGTTTATCAGACTTTCAGATAGGGCAAATGTCAGTGAGCGTTCCGATTTCAGTTCCAGAGCGATTCGCCCAATGAGTCCTTGATATTTAGTCGTTTTAAGCCAATATTTTGGATTTTTGAAAATTTCACTTTTTTGTGAAAATATCCAATAAATGAGGGAATAATATGTGTGAGGGTACCACAGGAGAGTTCCAAATGTGTGTGGGTAGAATATATATCCCACGGGGGTAAATTTGAAAAAAGTTGAAAAATTTTTTTTTTTTGGACTTAGTCATTTTTCCGGCGTTTATCAGACTTTCAGATAGGGGAAATGTCAGTGAGCATTCCGATTTCAGTTCCAGAGCGATTCGCCCAATGAGTCCTTGAATATTTAGTCGTTTTCAGCCAATTTTCTGGATTTTTCAAAATTTCACTTTTTTGTGAAAATATTCACTAAATGAGGAAATAATATGTCTGAGGGTACCCCAGAAGAGTTCCAAATGTGTGTGGGTAGAATATATATCCCACGAGGGTAAATTTGAAAACAATTGTTTAGGACTTAGTCATTTTTCCGGCGTTTATCAGACTTTCAGATAGGGCAAATGTCAGTGAGCGTTCCGATTCAGTTCCAGAGCGATTCACCCAATGAGTACTTGATATTTAGTCGTTTTCAGCCAATTTTCTGGATTTTTCAAAATTTCACTTTTTTGTGAAAATATCCACTAAATGAGGGAATATTATGTGTGAGGGTACCCCAGGAGAGTTCCAAATGTGTGTGGGTAGAATATATATCCCACGGGGTAAAATTGAAAAAAGTTGAAAAAAAAAATTCTTTTGGACTTAGTCATTTTTCCGGCGTTTACCAGACTTTCAGATAGTGGAAATGTCAGTGAGCATTCCAATTTCAGTTCCAGAGCGATTCGCCGAAAGAATCCTTGATATTTAGTCGTTTTCAGCCAATTTTCTACATTTTTCAAAATTTCACTTTTTTGTGAAAATATCCACTAAATGAGGGAATAATATGTGTGAGGGTACCCCATGAGAGTTCCAAATGTGTGTGGGTAGACTATATGTCCCACGAGGGTAAATTTGAAAACAATTGTTTTGGACTTAGTCATTTTTCCGGCGTTTATCAGACTTTCAGAGAGGGGATATGTGAGTGAGCGTTCCGATTTCAGTTCCAGAGCGATTCGCCCAATGAGTCCTTGATATTTAGTCATTTTCAGCCAATTTTCTGGATTTTTGAAAATTTCACTTTTTTGTGAAAATATCCACTAAATGAGGAAATAATATGTCTGAGGGTACCCCAGGAGAGTTCCAAATGTGTGTGGGTAGAATATATATCCCACGGGGGTAAAATTGAAAAAAGTTGAAAAAATTTTTTTGGACTTAATCACTTTTCTGGCGTTTATCAGACTTTCAGATAGGGCAAATGTCAGTGAGCGTTCCGATTTGAGTTCCAGAGCGATTCGCTGAAAGAGTCCTTGATATTTAGTCGTTTTCAGCCAATTTTCTGCATTTTTCAAAATTTCACTTTTTTGTGAAAATATCCACTAAATGAGGGAATAATATGTGTGAGGGTACCCCTGGAGAGTTCCAAATGTGTGTGGGTAGAATATATATCCCACGGGGGTAAAATTGAAAAAAGTTGAAAAAATATTTTTTTTGGACTTAGTCATTTTTCGGCGTTTATCAGACTTTCAGAGAGGGGAAATGTGAGTGAGCGTTCCGATTTCAGGTCCAGAGCGATTCGTCCAATGAGTCCTTGATATTTATTCATTTTCAGCCAATTTTCTGGATTTTTGAAAATTTCACTTTTTTGTGAAAATATCCACTAAATGAGGAAATAATATGTCTGAGGGTACCCCAGGAGAGTTCCAAATGTGTGGGTAGAATATATATCCCACGGGGTAAAATTGAAAAAAGTTGAAAAAAATTTTTTTTTGGACTTGGTCATTTTTCGGGCGTTTATCAGACTTTCAGATAGGGCAAATGTTAGTGAGCTTTCCGATTTCAGTTCCAGAGCAATTCGCCCAATGAGTCATTGATATTTAGTCGTTTTCAGCCAATATTTTGGATTTTTGAAAATTTCACTTTTTTGTGAAAATATCCACTAAATGAGGGAATAATATGTGTGAGGGTACCCCAGGAGAGTTCCAAATGTGTGTGGGTAGAATATATATCCCACGAGGGTAAATTTGAAAACAATTGTTTAGGACTTAGTCATTTTTCCGGCGTTTATCAGACTTTCACATAGGGCAAATGTCAGTGAGCGTTCTGATTTCAGTTCCAGAGCGATTCGCCCAATGAGTCCTTGATATTTAGTCGTTTTCAGCCTTTTTTCTGGATTTTTGAAAATTTTACTCTTTTGTGAAAATATCCACTAAATGAGGAAATAATATGTGTGAGGGTACCCCAGGAGAGTTCCAAATGTGTGTGGGTAGAATATATATCCCAGGGTAAAATTGAAAAAAGTTTAAAAAATTTTTTTTTTGGACTTAGTCATTTTTCCGGCGTTTATCAGACTTTCAGAGACGGCAAATGTCAGTTAGTGCTGCAATTCCAGTTCCAGAGCGATTCACTAAATGAGTCCTTGATATTTAGTCGTTTTCAGACAATATTTTGGATTTTTGAAAATTTCACTTTTTTGTGAAAATATTCACAAAATGAGGGAATAATATGCGTGAGGGTACCCAAGGAGAGTTCCAAATGTGTGTGGGTAGAATATATATACCACGAGGGTAAATTTGAAAAAAATTTTTTTTTGTACTTAGTCATTTTTCCGGCGTTTATCAGAATTTCAGATAGGGGAAATGTCAGTGAGCATTCCGATTTCAGTTCCAGAGCGATTCGACCAATGAGTCCTTGATATTTAGTCGTTTTCAGCCAATTTCTGGATTTTTGAAAATTTCACTTTTTTGTGAAAATATCCACTAAATGAGGGAATAATATGTGTGAGGGTACCCCAGGAGAGTTCCAAATGTGTGTGGGTAGAATATATATCCCACGGGGGTAAAATTGAAAAAAGTTGAAAAAATTTTTTTTTGGACTTAGTCATTTTTCTGGTGTTTGTCACACTTTCAGATAGGGGAAATGTCAGTGAGCATTCCGATTTCAGTTCCAGAGCGATTCGCCCAGTGAGTCCTTGATATTTAGTCGTTTTCAGCCAATTTTCTGGATTTTTGAAAATTTCACTTTTTTGTGAAAATATCTACTAAATGAGGGAATAATATGTGTGAGGGTACCCCAGGAGAGTTCCAAATGTGTGTGGGTAGAATATATATCCCACGGGGGTAAAATTGAAAAAAGTTGAAAAATTTTTTTTTTGGACTTAGTAATTCTTCCGGCGTTTATCAGACTTTCAGATAGGGGAAATGTCAGTGAGCATTCCGATTTCAGTTCCAGAGCGATTCGCCCAATGAGTCTTGATATTTAGTCGTTTTCAGACAATATTTTGAATTTTTGAAAACTTCACTTTTTTGTGAAAATATCCACTAAATGAGGGATTAATATGTGTGAGGGTACCCCAGGAGAGTTCCAAATGTGTCTGGGTAGAATATATATCTGACGGGGGTAAAATTGAAAAAAGTTTAAAAATTTTTTTTTTTGGACTTAGTAATTTTTCCGGCGTTTATCAGACTTTCAGATAGGGCAAATGTTAGTGAGCATTCCGATTTCAGTTCCAGAGCGATTCGCCCAATGAGTCCTTGATATTTAGTCGTTTTCAGCCAATATTTTGGATTTTTGAAAATTTCACTTTTTTGTGAAAATATCCACTAAATGAGGGAATAATATGTGTGAGGGTACCCCAGGAGAGTTCCAAATGTGTGTGGGTAGAATATATATCTGACGGGGGTAAAATTGAAAAAAGTTTAAAAAATTTTTTTTTTGGACTTAGTCATTTTTCCGACGTTTATCAGACTTTCAGATAGGGCAAATGTCAGTGAGCGTTCCGATTTCAGTTCCAGAGCGATTCGCCCAATGAGTCCTTGATATTTAGTCGTTTTCAGACAATAGTTTGGATTTTTGAAAATTTCACTTTTTTGTTAAAATATCTACTAAATGAGGGAATAATATGTGTGAGGGTACCACAGGAGAGTTCCAAATGTTTGTGGGTAGAATATATATCCCAAGGGGGTAAATTTGAAAAAAGTTGAAAATATTTTTTTTTTGGACTTTGTCATTTTTCCGGCGTTTATCAGACTTTCTGATAGTGGAAATGTCAGTGAGCGTTCCGATTTCAGTTCCAGAGCTATTCGCCCAATGAGTCCTTGATATTTAGTCATTTTCAGCCAATATTTTGGATTTTTGAAAATTTCACTTTTTTGTGAAAATATCCACTAAATGAGGGAATAGTATGTGTGAGGGTACCACAGGAGAGTTCCAAATGTGTGTGGGTAGAATATATATCCCACGGGGGTAAATTTGAAAAAAGTTGAAAATATTTTTTTTTTGGACTTAGTCATTTTTCGGACGTTTATCAGACTTTCAGATAGGGCAAATGTCAGTGAGCATTCCGATTTCAGTTCCAGAGCGATTCGCCCAATGAGTCCTTGATATTTAGTCGTTTTCAGCCAATATTTTGGATTTTTGAAAATTTCACTTTTTTGTGAAAATATCCACTAAATGAGGGAATAATATGTGTGAGGGTACCCCAAGAGAGTTATAAATGTGTGTGGGGTAGAATATATATCTGACGGGGGTAAAATTGAAAAAAGTTGAAAATATTTTTTTTTTGGACTTAGTAATTTTTCCGGCGTTTATCAGACTTTCAGATAGTGCAAATGTCAGTGAGCATTCCGATTTCAGTTCCAGAGCGATTCGCCCAATGAGTCCTTGAATATTTAGTCGTTTTCAGCCAATATTTTGGATTTTTGAAAATTTCACTTTTTTGTGAAAATATCCACTAAATGAGGGAATAATATGTGTGAGGGTAACCCAGGAGAGTTCCAAATGTGTGTGGGTAGAATATATATCCCACGGGGGTAAAATTGAAAAAAGTTGAAAAATTTTTTTTTTTGGACTTAGTCATTTTTCGGGCGTTTATCAGACTTTCAGATAGGGCAAATGTCAGTGAGCATTCCGATTTCAGTTCCAGAGCGATTCGCCCAATGAGTCCTTGATATTTAGTCGTTTTCAGCCAATATTTTGGATTTTTGAAAATTTCACTTTTTTGTGAAAATATCCACTAAATGAGGGAATAATATGTGTGAGGGTACCCCAGGAGAGTTCCAAATGTGTGTGGGTAGAATATATATCTGACGGGGGTAAAATTGAAAAAAGTTGAAAAATTTTTATTTTTTGGACTTATTAATTTTTCGGGCGTTTATCAGACTTTCAGATAGGGCAAATGTCAGTGAGCATTCCGATTTCAGTTCCAGAGCGATTCGCCCAATGAGTCCTTGATATTTAGTCGTTTTAAGCCAATATTTTGGATTTTTGAAAATTTCACTTTTTTGTGAAAATATCCACTAAATGAGGGAATAATATGTGTGAGGGTACCACAGGAGAGTTCCAAATGTGTGTGGGTAGAATATATATCCCACGGGGGTAAAATTGAAAAAAGTTGAAAAATTTTTTTTTTTTGGACTTAGTCATTTTTCCGGCGTTTATCAGACTTTCAGATAGGGGAAATGTCAGTGAGCGTTCCGATTTCAGTTCCAGAGCGATTCGCCCAATGAGTCCTTGAATATTTAGTCGTTTTCAGCCAATATTTTGGATTTTTGAAAATTTCACTTTTTTGTGAAAATATCCTCTAAATGAGGGAATAATATGTGTGAGGGTACCCCAGGAGAGTTCCAAATGTGTGTGGGTAGAATATATATCTGACGGGGGTAAAATTGAAAAAAGTTTAAAAATTTTTTTTTTTTGGACTTAGTCATTTTTCGGGCGTGTATCAGACTTTCAGAAAGGGCAAATGTCAGTGAGCATTCCGATTTCAGTTCCAGAGCGATTCGCCCAATGAGTCCTTGAATATTTAGTCGTTTTCAGCCAATATTTTGGATTTTTGAAAATTTCACTTTTTTGTGAAAATATCCACTAAATGAGGGAATAACATGTGTGAGGGTACCCCAGGAGAGTTCCAAATGTGTGTGGGTAGAATATATATCTGACGGGGGTAAAATTGAAAAAAGTTGAAAAATTTTTTTTTTTGGACTTAGTAATTTTTCGGGCGTTTATCAGACTTTCAGATAGGGCAAATGTCAGTGAGCATTCCGATTTCAGTTCCAGAGCGATTCGCCCAATGAGTCCTTGATATTTAGTCGTTTTCAGCCAATATTTTGGATTTTTGAAAATTTCACTTTTTTGTGAAAATATCCACTAAATGAGGGAATAATATGTGTGAGGGTACCCCAGGAGAGTTCCAAATGTGTGTGAGTAGAATATATATCCCACGGGGGTAAAATTGAAAAAAGTTGAAAAATTTTTTTTTTTGGACTTAGTCATTTTTCGGGCGTTTATCAGACTTTCAGATAGGGCAAATGTCAGTGAGCATTCCGATTTCAGTTCCAGAGCGATTCGCCCAATGAGTCCTTGATATTTAGTCGTTTTCAGCCAATATTTTGGATTTTTGAAAATTTCACTTTTTTGTGAAAATATCCACTAAATGAGGGAATAATATGTGTGAGGGTACCCCAGGAGAGTTCCAAATGTGTGTGGGTAGAATATATATCCCACGGGGGTAAAATTGAAAAAAGTTGAAAAATTTTTTTTTTTGGACTTAGTCATTTTTCGGGCGTTTATCAGACTTTCAGATAGGGCAAATGTCAGTGAGCATTCCGATTTCAGTTCCTGAGCGATTCGCCCAATGAGTCCTTGATATTTAGTCGTTTTCAGCCAATATTTTGGATTTTTGAAAATTTCACTTTTTTGTGAAAATATTCACTAAATGAGGGAATAATATGTGTGAGGGTACCCAAGGAGAGTTCCAAATGTGTGTGGGTAGAATATATATACCACGAGGGTAAATTTGAAAAAAATTTTTTTTTGTACTTAGTCATTTTTCCGGCGTTTATCAGAATTTCAGATAGGGGAAATGTCAGTGAGCATTCCGATTTCAGTTCCAGAGCGATTCGACCAATGAGTCCTTGATATTTAGTCGTTTTCAGCCAATTTCTGGATTTTTGAAAATTTCACTTTTTTGTGAAAATATCCACTAAATGAGGGAATAATATGTGTGAGGGTACCCCAGGAGAGTTCCAAATGTGTGTGGGTAGAATATATATCTGACGGGGGTAAAATTGAAAAAAGTTGAAAAAATTTTTTTTTTGGACTTAGTCATTTTTCGGGCGTTTATCAGATTTTCAGATAGGGCAAATGTCAGTGAGCATTCCGATTTCAGTTCCAGAGCGATTCGCCCAATGAGTCCTTGATATTTAGTCGTTTTCAGCCAATATTTTTGATTTTTGAAAATTTCACTTTTTTGTGAAAATATCCACTAAATGAGGGAATAATATGTGTGAGGGTACCCCAGGAGAGTTCCAAATGTGTGTGGGTAGAATATATATCCCACGGGGGTAAAATTGAAAAAAGTTGAAAAATTTTTTTTTTTGGACTTAGTAATTTTTCGGGCGTTTATCAGACTTTCAGATAGGGCAAATGTCAGTGAGCATTCCGATTTCAGTTCCAGAGCGATTCGCCCAATGAGTCCTTGATATTTAGTCGTTTTCAGCCAATATTTTGGATTTTTGAAAATTTCACTTTTTTGTGAAAATATCCACTAAATGAGGGAATAATATGTGTGAGGGTACCCCAGGAGAGTTCCAAATGTGTGTGAGTAGAATATATATCCCACGGGGGTAAAATTGAAAAAAGTTGAAAAATTTTTTTTTTTGGACTTAGTCATTTTTCGGGCGTTTATCAGACTTTCAGATAGGGCAAATGTCAGTGAGCATTCCGATTTCAGTTCCAGAGCGATTCGCCCAATGAGTCCTTGATATTTAGTCGTTTTCAGCCAATATTTTGGATTTTTGAAAATTTCACTTTTTTGTGAAAATATCCACTAAATGAGGGAATAATATGTGTGAGGGTACCCCAGGAGAGTTCCAAATGTGTGTGGGTAGAATATATATCCCACGGGGGTAAAATTGAAAAAAGTTGAAAAATTTTTTTTTTTGGACTTAGTCATTTTTCGGGCGTTTATCAGACTTTCAGATAGGGCAAATGTCAGTGAGCATTCCGATTTCAGTTCCTGAGCGATTCGCCCAATGAGTCCTTGATATTTAGTCGTTTTCAGCCAATATTTTGGATTTTTGAAAATTTCACTTTTTTGTGAAAATATTCACTAAATGAGGGAATAATATGTGTGAGGGTACCCAAGGAGAGTTCCAAATGTGTGTGGGTAGAATATATATACCACGAGGGTAAATTTGAAAAAAATTTTTTTTTGTACTTAGTCATTTTTCCGGCGTTTATCAGAATTTCAGATAGGGGAAATGTCAGTGAGCATTCCGATTTCAGTTCCAGAGCGATTCGACCAATGAGTCCTTGATATTTAGTCGTTTTCAGCCAATTTCTGGATTTTTGAAAATTTCACTTTTTTGTGAAAATATCCACTAAATGAGGGAATAATATGTGTGAGGGTACCCCAGGAGAGTTCCAAATGTGTGTGGGTAGAATATATATCTGACGGGGGTAAAATTGAAAAAAGTTGAAAAATTTTTTTTTGGACTTAGTCATTTTTCGGGCGTTTATCAGATTTTCAGATAGGGCAAATGTCAGTGAGCATTCCGATTTCAGTTCCAGAGCGATTCGCCCAATGAGTCCTTGATATTTAGTCGTTTTCAGCCAATATTTTTGATTTTTGAAAATTTCACTTTTTTGTGAAAATATCCACTAAATGAGGGAATAATATGTGTGAGGGTACCCCAGGAGAGTTCCAAATGTGTGTGGGTAGAATATATATCCCACGGGGGTAAAATTGAAAAAAGTTGAAAAATGTTTTTTTTTGGACTTAGTCATTTTTCGGGCGTTTATCAGACTTTCAGATAGGGCAAATGTCAGTGAGCATTCCGATTTCAGTTCCAGAGCGATTCGCCCCATGAGTCCCTGATATTTAGTCGTTTTCAGCCAATATTTTGGATTTTTGAAAATTTCACTTTTTTGTGAAAATATCCACTAAATGAGGGAATAATATGTGTGAGGGTACCCCAGGAGAGTTCCAAATGTGTGTGGGTAGAATATATATCTGACGGGGGTAAAATTGAAAAAAGTTTAAAAATTTTTTTTTTTGGACTTAGTCATTTTTCCGGCGTTTATCAGACTTTCAGATAGGGCAAATGTCAGTGAGCATTCCGATTTCAGTTCCAGAGCGATTCGCCCAATGAGTCCTTGAATATTTAGTCGTTTTCAGCCAATATTTTGGATTTTTGAAAATTTCACTTTTTTGTGAAAATATCCACTAAATGAGGGAATAATATGTGTGAGGGTACCCCAGGAGAGTTTCAAATGTGTGTGGGTAGAATATATATCTGACGGGGGTAAAATTGAAAAAAGTTGAAAAATTTTTATTTTTTGGACTTATTAATTTTTCGGGCGTTTATCAGACTTTCAGATAGGGCAAATGTCAGTGAGCATTCCGATTTCAGTTCCAGAGCGATTCGCCCAATGAGTCCTTGATATTTAGTCGTTTTAAGCCAATATTTTGGATTTTTGAAAATTTCACTTTTTTGTGAAAATATCCACTAAATAAGGGAATAATATGTGTGAGGGTACCACAGGAGAGTTCCAAATGTGTGTGGGTAGAATATATATCCCACGGGGGTAAAATTGAAAAAAGTTGAAAAATTTTTTTTTTTTGGACTTAGTCATTTTTCCGGCGTTTATCAGACTTTCAGATAGGGGAAATGTCAGTGAGCGTTCCGATTTCAGTTCCAGAGCGATTCGCCCAATGAGTCCTTGAATATTTAGTCGTTTTCAGCCAATATTTTGGATTTTTGAAAATTTCACTTTTTTGTGAAAATATCCTCTAAATGAGGGAATAATATGTGTGAGGGTACCCCAGGAGAGTTCCAAATGTGTGTGGGTAGAATATATATCTGACGGGGGTAAAATTGAAAAAAGTTTAAAAATTTTTTTTTTTTGGACTTAGTCATTTTTCGGGCGTTTATCAGACTTTCAGAAAGGGCAAATGTCAGTGAGCATTCCGATTTCAGTTCCAGAGCGATTCGCCCAATGAGTCCTTGAATATTTAGTCGTTTTCAGCCAATATTTTGGATTTTTGAAAATTTCACTTTTTTGTGAAAATATCCACTAAATGAGGGAATAATATGTGTGAGGGTACCCCAGGAGAGTTCCAAATGTGTGTGGGTAGAATATATATCTGACAAGGGTAAAATTGAAAAAAGTTTAAAAAATTTTTTTTTTGGACTTAGTCATTTTTCCGGCGTTTATCAGACTTTCAGATAGGGCAAATGTCGGTGAGCATTCCGATTTCAGTTCCAGAGCGATTCGCCCAATGAGTCCTTGAATATTTAGTCGTTTTCAGCCAATATTTTGGATTTTTGAAAATTTCACTTTTTTGTGAAAATATCCACTAAATGAGGGAATAACATGTGTGAGGGTACCCCAGGAGAGTTCCAAATGTGTGTGGGTAGAATATATATCTGACGGGGGTAAAATTGAAAAAAGTTGAAAAATTTTTTTTTTTGGACTTAGTAATTTTTCGGGCGTTTATCAGACTTTCAGATAGGGCAAATGTCAGTGAGCATTCCGATTTCAGTTCCAGAGCGATTCGCCCAATGAGTCCTTGATATTTAGTCGTTTTCAGCCAATATTTTGGATTTTTGAAAATTTCACTTTTTTGTGAAAATATCCACTAAATGAGGGAATAATATGTGTGAGGGTACCCCAGGAGAGTTCCAAATGTGTGTGAGTAGAATATATATCCCACGGGGGTAAAATTGAAAAAAGTTGAAAAATTTTTTTTTTTGGACTTAGTCATTTTTCGGGCGTTTATCAGACTTTCAGATAGGGCAAATGTCAGTGAGCATTCCGATTTCAGTTCCAGAGCGATTCGCCCAATGAGTCCTTGATATTTAGTCGTTTTCAGCCAATATTTTGGATTTTTGAAAATTTCACTTTTTTGTGAAAATATCCACTAAATGAGGGAATAATATGTGTGAGGGTACCCCAGGAGAGTTCCAAATGTGTGTGGGTAGAATATATATCCCACGGGGGTAAAATTGAAAAAAGTTGAAAAATTTTTTTTTTTGGACTTAGTCATTTTTCGGGCGTTTATCAGACTTTCAGATAGGGCAAATGTCAGTGAGCATTCCGATTTCAGTTCCTGAGCGATTCGCCCAATGAGTCCTTGATATTTAGTCGTTTTCAGCCAATATTTTGGATTTTTGAAAATTTCACTTTTTTGTGAAAATATTCACTAAATGAGGGAATAATATGTGTGAGGGTACCCAAGGAGAGTTCCAAATGTGTGTGGGTAGAATATATATACCACGAGGGTAAATTTGAAAAAAATTTTTTTTTGTACTTAGTCATTTTTCCGGCGTTTATCAGAATTTCAGATAGGGGAAATGTCAGTGAGCATTCCGATTTCAGTTCCAGAGCGATTCGACCAATGAGTCCTTGATATTTAGTCGTTTTCAGCCAATTTCTGGATTTTTGAAAATTTCACTTTTTTGTGAAAATATCCACTAAATGAGGGAATAATATGTGTGAGGGTACCCCAGGAGAGTTCCAAATGTGTGTGGGTAGAATATATATCTGACGGGGGTAAAATTGAAAAAAGTTGAAAAAATTTTTTTTTTGGACTTAGTCATTTTTCGGGCGTTTATCAGATTTTCAGATAGGGCAAATGTCAGTGAGCATTCCGATTTCAGTTCCAGAGCGATTCGCCCAATGAGTCCTTGATATTTAGTCGTTTTCAGCCAATATTTTTGATTTTTGAAAATTTCACTTTTTTGTGAAAATATCCACCAAATGAGGGAATAATATGTGTGAGGGTACCCCAGGAGAGTTCCAAATGTGTGTGGGTAGAATATATATCCCACGGGGGTAAAATTGAAAAAAGTTGAAAAATTTTTTTTTTTGGACTTAGTCATTTTTCGGGCGTTTATCAGACTTTCAGATAGGGCAAATGTCAGTGAGCATTCCGATTTCAGTTCCAGAGCGATTCGCCCCATGAGTCCCTGATATTTAATCGTTTTCAGCCAATATTTTGGATTTTTGAAAATTTCACTTTTTTGTGAAAATATCCACTAAATGAGGGAATAATATGTGTGAGGGTACCCCAGGAGAGTTCCAAATGTGTGTGGGTAGAATATATATCTGACGGGGGTAAAATTGAAAAAAGTTTAAAAATTTTTTTTTTTGGACTTAGTCATTTTTCCGGCGTTTATCAGACTTTCAGATAGGGCAAATGTCAGTGAGCATTCCGATTTCAGTTCCAGAGCGATTCGCCCAATGAGTCCTTGAATATTTAGTCGTTTTCAGCCAATATTTTGGATTTTTGAAAATTTCACTTTTTTGTGAAAATATCCACTAAATGAGGGAATAATATGTGTGAGGGTACCCCAGGAGAGTTCCAAATGTGTGTGGGTAGAATATATATCTGACGGGGGTAAAATTGAAAAAAGTTGAAAATTTTTTTTTTTTGGACTTAGTCATTTTTCGGGCGTTTATCAGATTTTCAGATAGGGCAAATGTCAGTGAGCATTCCGATTTCAGTTCCAGAGCGATTCGCCCAATGAGTCCTTGATATTTAGTCGTTTTCAGCCAATATTTTGGATTTTTGAAAATTTCACTTTTTTGTGAAAATATTCACTAAATGAGGGAATAATATGTGTGAGGGTACCCAAGGAGAGTTCCAAATGTGTGTGGGTAGAATATATATACCACGAGGGTAAATTTGAAAAAAATTTTTTTTTGTACTTAGTCATTTTTCCGGCGTTTATCAGAATTTCAGATAGGGGAAATGTCAGTGAGCATTCCGATTTCAGTTCCAGAGCGATTCGACCAATGAGTCCTTGATATTTAGTCGTTTTCAGCCAATTTCTGGATTTTTGAAAATTTCACTTTTTTGTGAAAATATCCACTAAATGAGGGAATAATATGTGTGAGGGTACCCCAGGAGAGTTCCAAATGTGTGTGGGTAGAATATATATCTGACGGGGGTAAAATTGAAAAAAGTTGAAAAAATTTTTTTTTTGGACTTAGTCATTTTTCGGGCGTTTATCAGATTTTCAGATAGGGCAAATGTCAGTGAGCATTCCGATTTCAGTTCCAGAGCGATTCGCCCAATGAGTCCTTGATATTTAGTCGTTTTCAGCCAATATTTTTGATTTTTGAAAATTTCACTTTTTTGTGAAAATATCCACTAAATGAGGGAATAATATGTGTGAGGGTACCCCAGGAGAGTTCCAAATGTGTGTGGGTAGAATATATATCCCACGGGGGTAAAATTGAAAAAAGTTGAAAAATTTTTTTTTTTGGACTTAGTCATTTTTCGGGCGTTTATCAGACTTTCAGATAGGGCAAATGTCAGTGAGCATTCCGATTTCAGTTCCAGAGCGATTCGCCCCATGAGTCCCTGATATTTAGTCGTTTTCAGCCAATATTTTGGATTTTTGAAAATTTCACTTTTTTGTGAAAATATCCACTAAATGAGGGAATAATATGTGTGAGGGTACCCCAGGAGAGTTCCAAATGTGTGTGGGTAGAATATATATCTGACGGGGGTAAAATTGAAAAAAGTTTAAAAATTTTTTTTTTTGGACTTAGTCATTTTTCCGGCGTTTATCAGACTTTCAGATAGGGCAAATGTCAGTGAGCATTCCGATTTCAGTTCCAGAGCGATTCGCCCAATGAGTCCTTGAATATTTAGTCGTTTTCAGCCAATATTTTGGATTTTTGAAAATTTCACTTTTTTGTGAAAATATCCACTAAATGAGGGAATAATATGTGTGAGGGTACCCCAGGAGAGTTTCAAATGTGTGTGGGTAGAATATATATCTGACGGGGGTAAAATTGAAAAAAGTTGAAAAATTTTTATTTTTTGGACTTATTAATTTTTCGGGCGTTTATCAGACTTTCAGATAGGGCAAATGTCAGTGAGCATTCCGATTTCAGTTCCAGAGCGATTCGCCCAATGAGTCCTTGATATTTAGTCGTTTTAAGCCAATATTTTGGATTTTTGAAAATTTCACTTTTTTGTGAAAATATCCACTAAATAAGGGAATAATATGTGTGAGGGTACCACAGGAGAGTTCCAAATGTGTGTGGGTAGAATATATATCCCACGGGGGTAAAATTGAAAAAAGTTGAAAAATTTTTTTTTTTTGGACTTAGTCATTTTTCCGGCGTTTATCAGACTTTCAGATAGGGGAAATGTCAGTGAGCGTTCCGATTTCAGTTCCAGAGCGATTCGCCCAATGAGTCCTTGAATATTTAGTCGTTTTCAGCCAATATTTTGGATTTTTGAAAATTTCACTTTTTTGTGAAAATATCCTCTAAATGAGGGAATAATATGTGTGAGGGTACCCCAGGAGAGTTCCAAATGTGTGTGGGTAGAATATATATCTGACGGGGGTAAAATTGAAAAAAGTTTAAAAATTTTTTTTTTTTGGACTTAGTCATTTTTCGGGCGTTTATCAGACTTTCAGAAAGGGCAAATGTCAGTGAGCATTCCGATTTCAGTTCCAGAGCGATTCGCCCAATGAGTCCTTGAATATTTAGTCGTTTTCAGCCAATATTTTGGATTTTTGAAAATTTCACTTTTTTGTGAAAATATCCACTAAATGAGGGAATAATATGTGTGAGGGTACCCCAGGAGAGTTCCAAATGTGTGTGGGTAGAATATATATCTGACAAGGGTAAAATTGAAAAAAGTTTAAAAAATTTTTTTTTTGGACTTAGTCATTTTTCCGGCGTTTATCAGACTTTCAGATAGGGCAAATGTCGGTGAGCATTCCGATTTCAGTTCCAGAGCGATTCGCCCAATGAGTCCTTGAATATTTAGTCGTTTTCAGCCAATATTTTGGATTTTTGAAAATTTCACTTTTTTGTGAAAATATCCACTAAATGAGGGAATAACATGTGTGAGGGTACCCCAGGAGAGTTCCAAATGTGTGTGGGTAGAATATATATCTGACGGGGGTAAAATTGAAAAAAGTTGAAAAATTTTTTTTTTTGGACTTAGTAATTTTTCGGGCGTTTATCAGACTTTCAGATAGGGCAAATGTCAGTGAGCATTCCGATTTCAGTTCCAGAGCGATTCGCCCAATGAGTCCTTGATATTTAGTCGTTTTCAGCCAATATTTTGGATTTTTGAAAATTTCACTTTTTTGTGAAAATATCCACTAAATGAGGGAATAATATGTGTGAGGGTACCCCAGGAGAGTTCCAAATGTGTGTGAGTAGAATATATATCCCACGGGGGTAAAATTGAAAAAAGTTGAAAAATTTTTTTTTTTGGACTTAGTCATTTTTCGGGCGTTTATCAGACTTTCAGATAGGGCAAATGTCAGTGAGCATTCCGATTTCAGTTCCAGAGCGATTCGCCCAATGAGTCCTTGATATTTAGTCGTTTTCAGCCAATATTTTGGATTTTTGAAAATTTCACTTTTTTGTGAAAATATCCACTAAATGAGGGAATAATATGTGTGAGGGTACCCCAGGAGAGTTCCAAATGTGTGTGGGTAGAATATATATCCCACGGGGGTAAAATTGAAAAAAGTTGAAAAATTTTTTTTTTTGGACTTAGTCATTTTTCGGGCGTTTATCAGACTTTCAGATAGGGCAAATGTCAGTGAGCATTCCGATTTCAGTTCCTGAGCGATTCGCCCAATGAGTCCTTGATATTTAGTCGTTTTCAGCCAATATTTTGGATTTTTGAAAATTTCACTTTTTTGTGAAAATATTCACTAAATGAGGGAATAATATGTGTGAGGGTACCCAAGGAGAGTTCCAAATGTGTGTGGGTAGAATATATATACCACGAGGGTAAATTTGAAAAAAATTTTTTTTTGTACTTAGTCATTTTTCCGGCGTTTATCAGAATTTCAGATAGGGGAAATGTCAGTGAGCATTCCGATTTCAGTTCCAGAGCGATTCGACCAATGAGTCCTTGATATTTAGTCGTTTTCAGCCAATTTCTGGATTTTTGAAAATTTCACTTTTTTGTGAAAATATCCACTAAATGAGGGAATAATATGTGTGAGGGTACCCCAGGAGAGTTCCAAATGTGTGTGGGTAGAATATATATCTGACGGGGGTAAAATTGAAAAAAGTTGAAAAAATTTTTTTTTTGGACTTAGTCATTTTTCGGGCGTTTATCAGATTTTCAGATAGGGCAAATGTCAGTGAGCATTCCGATTTCAGTTCCAGAGCGATTCGCCCAATGAGTCCTTGATATTTAGTCGTTTTCAGCCAATATTTTTGATTTTTGAAAATTTCACTTTTTTGTGAAAATATCCACCAAATGAGGGAATAATATGTGTGAGGGTACCCCAGGAGAGTTCCAAATGTGTGTGGGTAGAATATATATCTGACGGGGGTAAAATTGAAAAAAGTTTAAAAATTTTTTTTTTTGGACTTAGTCATTTTTCCGGCGTTTATCAGACTTTCAGATAGGGCAAATGTCAGTGAGCATTCCGATTTCAGTTCCAGAGCGATTCGCCCAATGAGTCCTTGAATATTTAGTCGTTTTCAGCCAATATTTTGGATTTTTGAAAATTTCACTTTTTTGTGAAAATATCCACTAAATGAGGGAATAATATGTGTGAGGGTACCCCAGGAGAGTTCCAAATGTGTGTGGGTAGAATATATATCTGACGGGGGTAAAATTGAAAAAAGTTGAAAATTTTTTTTTTTTGGACTTAGTCATTTTTCGGGCGTTTATCAGATTTTCAGATAGGGCAAATGTCAGTGAGCATTCCGATTTCAGTTCCAGAGCGATTCGCCCAATGAGTCCTTGATATTTAGTCGTTTTCAGCCAATATTTTGGATTTTTGAAAATTTCACTTTTTTGTGAAAATATCCACTAAATGAGGGAATAATATGTGTGAGGGTACCCCAGGAGAGTTCCAAATGTGTGTGAGTAGAATATATATCCCACGGGGGTAAAATTGAAAAAAGTTGAAAAATTTTTTTTTTTGGACTTAGTCATTTTTCGGGCGTTTATCAGACTTTCAGATAGGGCAAATGTCAGTGAGCATTCCGATTTCAGTTCCAGAGCGATTCGCCCAATGAGTCCTTGATATTTAGTCGTTTTCAGCCAATATTTTGGATTTTTGAAAATTTCACTTTTTTGTGAAAATATCCACTAAATGAGGGAATAATATGTGTGAGGGTACCCCAGGAGAGTTCCAAATGTGTGTGGGTAGAATATATATCCCACGGGGGTAAAATTGAAAAAAGTTGAAAAATTTTTTTTTTTGGACTTAGTCATTTTTCGGGCGTTTATCAGACTTTCAGATAGGGCAAATGTCAGTGAGCATTCCGATTTCAGTTCCTGAGCGATTCGCCCAATGAGTCCTTGATATTTAGTCGTTTTCAGCCAATATTTTGGATTTTTGAAAATTTCACTTTTTTGTGAAAATATTCACTAAATGAGGGAATAATATGTGTGAGGGTACCCAAGGAGAGTTCCAAATGTGTGTGGGTAGAATATATATACCACGAGGGTAAATTTGAAAAAAATTTTTTTTTGTACTTAGTCATTTTTCCGGCGTTTATCAGAATTTCAGATAGGGGAAATGTCAGTGAGCATTCCGATTTCAGTTCCAGAGCGATTCGACCAATGAGTCCTTGATATTTAGTCGTTTTCAGCCAATTTCTGGATTTTTGAAAATTTCACTTTTTTGTGAAAATATCCACTAAATGAGGGAATAATATGTGTGAGGGTACCCCAGGAGAGTTCCAAATGTGTGTGGGTAGAATATATATCTGACGGGGGTAAAATTGAAAAAAGTTGAAAAAATTTTTTTTTTGGACTTAGTCATTTTTCGGGCGTTTATCAGATTTTCAGATAGGGCAAATGTCAGTGAGCATTCCGATTTCAGTTCCAGAGCGATTCGCCCAAAGAGTCCTTGATATTTAGTCGTTTTCAGCCAATATTTTTGATTTTTGAAAATTTCACTTTTTTGTGAAAATATCCACCAAATGAGGGAATAATATGTGTGAGGGTACCCCAGGAGAGTTCCAAATGTGTGTGGGTAGAATATATATCTGACGGGGGTAAAATTGAAAAAAGTTTAAAAATTTTTTTTTTTGGACTTAGTCATTTTTCCGGCGTTTATCAGACTTTCAGATAGGGCAAATGTCAGTGAGCATTCCGATTTCAGTTCCAGAGCGATTCGCCCAATGAGTCCTTGAATATTTAGTCGTTTTCAGCCAATATTTTGGATTTTTGAAAATTTCACTTTTTTGTGAAAATATCCACTAAATGAGGGAATAATATGTGTGAGGGTACCCCAGGAGAGTTCCAAATGTGTGTGGGTAGAATATATATCTGACGGGGGTAAAATTGAAAAAAGTTGAAAATTTTTTTTTTTTGGACTTAGTCATTTTTCGGGCGTTTATCAGATTTTCAGATAGGGCAAATGTCAGTGAGCATTCCGATTTCAGTTCCAGAGCGATTCGCCCAATGAGTCCTTGATATTTAGTCGTTTTCAGCCAATATTTTGGATTTTTGAAAATTTCACTTTTTTGTGAAAATATCCACTAAATGAGGGAATAATATGTGTGAGGGTACCCCAGGAGAGTTCCAAATGTGTGTGGGTAGAATATAAATCTGACGGGGGTAAAATTGAAAAAAGTTGAAAAATTTTTTTTTTGGACTTAGTAATTTTTCGGGCGTTTATCAGACTTTCAGATAGGGCAAATGTCAGTGAGCATTCCGATTTCAGTTCCAGAGCGATTCGCCCAATGAGTCCTTGAATATTTAGTCGTTTTCAGCCAATATTTTGGATTTTTGAAAATTTCACTTGTTTGTGAAAATATCCACTAAATGAGGGAATAATATGTGTGAGGGTACCCCAAGAGAGTTCCAAATGTGTGTGGGTAGAATATATATCTGACGGGGGTAAAATTGAAAAAAGTTTAAAAATTTTTTTTTTTTGGACTTAGTCATTTTTCGGGCGTTTATCAGACTTTCAGATAGGGCAAATGTCAGTGAGCATTCCGATTTCAGTTCCAGAGCGATTCGCCCAATGAGTCCTTGATATTTAGTCGTTTTCAGCCAATATTTTGGATTTTTGAAAATTTCACTTTTTTGTGAAAATATCCACTAAATGAGGGAATAATATGTGTGAAGGTACCCCAGGAGAGTTCCAAATGTGTGTGAGTAGAATTTATATCCCACGGGGTAAAATTGAAAAAAGTTGAAAAATTTTTTTTTTTGGACTTAGTCATTTTTCGGGCGTTTATCAGACTTTCAGATAGGGCAAATGTCAGTGAGCATTCCGATTTCAGTTCCAGAGCGATTCGCCCAATGAGTCCTTGATATTTAGTCGTTTTCAGCCAATATTTTGGATTTTTGAAAATTTCACTTTTTTGTGAAAATATCCACTAAATGAGGGAATAATATGTGTGAGGGTACCCCAGGAGAGTTCCAAATGTGTGTGGGTAGAATATATATCTGACGGGGGTAAAATTGAAAAAAGTTGAAAAATTTTTTTTTTTGGACTTAGTCATTTTTCGGGCGTTTATCAGATTTTCAGATAGGGCAAATGTCAGTGAGCATTCCGATTTCAGTTCCAGAGCGATTCGCCCAATGAGTCCTTGATATTTAGTCGTTTTCAGCCAATATTTTTGATTTTTGAAAATTTCACTTTTTTGTGAAAATATCCACCAAATGAGGGAATAATATGTGTGAGGGTACCCCAGGAGAGTTCCAAATGTGTGTGGGTAGAATATATATCTGACGGGGGTAAAATTGAAAAAAGTTTAAAAATTTTTTTTTTTGGACTTAGTCATTTTTCCGGCGTTTATCAGACTTTCAGATAGGGCAAATGTCAGTGAGCATTCCGATTTCAGTTCCAGAGCGATTCGCCCAATGAGTCCTTGAATATTTAGTCGTTTTCAGCCAATATTTTGGATTTTTGAAAATTTCACTTTTTTGTGAAAATATCCACTAAATGAGGGAATAATATGTGTGAGGGTACCCCAGGAGAGTTCCAAATGTGTGTGGGTAGAATATATATCTGACGGGGGTAAAATTGAAAAAAGTTGAAAATTTTTTTTTTTTGGACTTAGTCATTTTTCGGGCGTTTATCAGATTTTCAGATAGGGCAAATGTCAGTGAGCATTCCGATTTCAGTTCCAGAGCGATTCGCCCAATGAGTCCTTGATATTTAGTCGTTTTCAGCCAATATTTTGGATTTTTGAAAATTTCACTTTTTTGTGAAAATATCCACTAAATGAGGGAATAATATGTGTGAGGGTACCCCAGGAGAGTTCCAAATGTGTGTGGGTAGAATATATATCTGACGGGGGTAAAATTGAAAAAAGTTGAAAAATTTTTTTTTTGGACTTAGTAATTTTTCGGGCGTTTATCAGACTTTCAGATAGGGCAAATGTCAGTGAGCATTCCGATTTCAGTTCCAGAGCGATTCGCCCAATGAGTCCTTGAATATTTAGTCGTTTTCAGCCAATATTTTGGATTTTTGAAAATTTCACTTGTTTGTGAAAATATCCACTAAATGAGGGAATAATATGTGTGAGGGTACCCCAAGAGAGTTCCAAATGTGTGTGGGTAGAATATATATCTGACGGGGGTAAAATTGAAAAAAGTTTAAAAATTTTTTTTTTTTGGACTTAGTCATTTTTCGGGCGTTTATCAGACTTTCAGATAGGGCAAATGTCAGTGAGCATTCCGATTTCAGTTCCAGAGCGATTCGCCCAATGAGTCCTTGATATTTAGTCGTTTTCAGCCAATATTTTGGATTTTTGAAAATTTCACTTTTTTGTGAAAATATCCACTAAATGAGGGAATAATATGTGTGAAGGTACCCCAGGAGAGTTCCAAATGTGTGTGAGTAGAATTTATATCCCACGGGGTAAAATTGAAAAAAGTTGAAAAATTTTTTTTTTTGGACTTAGTCATTTTTCGGGCGTTTATCAGACTTTCAGATAGGGCAAATGTCAGTGAGCGTTCCGATTTGAGTTCCAGAGCGATTCGCTGAAAGAGTCCTTGATATTTAGTCGTTTTCAGCCAATTTTCTGCATTTTTCAAAATTTCACTTTTTTGTGAAAATATCCACTAAATGAGGGAATAATATGTGTGAGGGTACCCCTGGAGAGTTCCAAATGTGTGTGGGTAGAATATATATCCCACGAGGGTAAATTTGAAAACAATTGTTTTGGACTTAGTCATTTTTCCGGCGTTTATCAGACTTTCAGAGAGGGGAAATGTGAGTGAGCGTTCCGATTTCAGGTCCAGAGCAATTCGCCCAATGAGTCCTTGATATTTATTCATTTTCAGCCAATTTTCTGGATTTTTGAAAATTTCACTTTTTTGTGAAAATATCCACTAAATGAGGAAATAATATGTCTGAGGGTACCCCAGGAGAGTTCCAAATGTGTGTGGGTAGAATATATATCCCACGGGGTAAAATTGAAAAAAGTTGAAAAAAATTTTTTTTTGGACTTGGTCATTTTTCGGGCGTTTATCAGACTTTCAGATAGGGCAAATGTTAGTGAGCTTTCCGATTTCAGTTCCAGAGCAATTCGCCCAATGAGTCATTGATATTTAGTCGTTTTCAGCCAATATTTTGGATTTTTGAAAATTTCACTTTTTTGTGAAAATATCCACAAAATGAGGGAATAATATGTGTGAGGGTACCCCAGGAGAGTTCCAAATGTGTGTGGGTAGAATATATATCTGACGGGGGTAAAATTGAAAAAAGTTAAAAAAATTTTTTTTTTGGACTTAGTCATTTTTCGGGCGTTTATCAGATTTTCAGATAGGGCAAATGTCAGTGAGCATTCCGATTTCAGTTCCAGAGCGATTCGCCCAATGAGTCCTTGATATTTAGTCGTTTTCAGCCAATATTTTGGATTTTTGAAAATTTCACTTTTTTGTGAAAATATCCACTAAATGAGGGAATAATATGTGTGAGGGTACCCCAGGAGAGTTCCAAATGTGTGTGGGTAGAATATATATCTGACGGGGGTAAAATTGAAAAAAGTTGAAAAATTTTTTTTTTTGGACTTAGTAATTTTTCGGGCGTTTATCAGACTTTCAGATAGGGCAAATGTCAGTGAGCATTCCGATTTCAGTTCCAGAGCGATTCGCCCAATGAGTCCTTGAATATTTAGTCGTTTTCAGCCAATATTTTGGATTTTTGAAAATTTCACTTGTTTGTGAAAATATCCACTAAATGAGGGAATAATATGTGTGAGGGTACCCCAGGAGAGTTCCAAATGTGTGTGGGTAGAATATATATCTGACGGGGGTAAAATTGAAAAAAGTTTTAAAATTTTTTTTTTTTGGACTTAGTCATTTTTCGGGCGTTTATCAGACTTTCAGATAGGGCAAATGTCAGTGAGCATTCCGATTTCAGTTCCAGAGCGATTCGCCCAATGAGTCCTTGAATATTTAGTCGTTTTCAGCCAATATTTTGGATTTTTGAAAATTTCACTTTTTTGTGAAAATATCCACTAAATGAGGGAGTAATATGTGTGAGGGTACCCCAGGAGAGTTCCAAATGTGTGTGGGTAGAATATATATCTGACGGGGGTAAAATTGAAAAAAGTTTTAAAATTTTTTTTTTTTGGACTTAGTCATTTTTCGGGCGTTTATCAGACTTTCAGATAGGGCAAATGTCAGTGAGCATTCCGATTTCAGTTCCAGAGCGATTCGCCCAATGAGTCCTTGAATATTTAGTCGTTTTCAGCCAATATTTTGGATTTTTGAAAATTTCACTTTTTTGTGAAAATATCCACTAAATGAGGGAATAATATGTGTGAGGGTACCCCAGGAGAGTTCCAAATGTGTGTGGGTAGAATATATATCTGACGGGGGTAAAATTGAAAAAAGTTTAAAAAATTTTTTTTTTGGACTTAGTCATTTTTCCGGCGTTTATCAGACTTTCAGATAGGGCAAATGTCGGTGAGCGTTCCGATTTCAGTTCCAGAGCGATTCGCCCAATGAGTCCTTGAATATTTAGTCGTTTTCAGCCAATATTTTGGATTTTTGAAAATTTCACTTTTTTGTGAAAATATCCACTAAATGAGGGAATAATATGTGTGAGGGTACCCCAGGAGAGTTCCAAATGTGTGTGGGTAGAATATATATCCCACGGGGGTAAATTTGAAAAAAGTTGGAAAATTTTTTTTTTTTGGACTTAGTCATTTTTCCGGCGTTTATCAGACTTTCAGATAGGGGAAATGTCAGTGAGCGTTCCGATTCAGTTCCAGAGCGATTCGCCCAATGAGTACTTGATATTTAGTCGTTTTCAGCCAATTTTCTGGATTTTTCAAAATTTCACTTTTTTGTGAAAATATCCACTAAATGAGGGAATAATATGTGTGAGGGTACCCCATGATAGTTCCAAATGTGTGTGGGTAGACTATATATCCCACGAGGGTAAATTTGAAAACAATTGTTTTGGACTTAGTCATTTTTCCGGCGTTTATCAGACTTTCAGAGAGGGGAAATGTGAGTGAGCGTTCCGATTTCAGTTCCAGAGCGATTCGCCCAATGAGTCCTTGATATTTAGTCATTTTCAGCCAATTTTCTGGATTTTTGAAAATTTCACTTTTTTGTGAAAATATCCACTAAATGAGGAAATAATATGTCTGAGGGTACCCCAGGAGAGTTCCAAATGTGTGTGGGTAGAATATATATCCCACGGGGGTAAAATTGAAAAAAGTTGAAAAATTTTTTTTGGACTTAATCACTTTTCTGGCGTTTATCAGACTTTCAGATAGGGCAAATGTCAGTGAGCGTTCCGATTTGAGTTCCAGAGCGATTCGCTGAAAGAGTCCTTGATATTTAGTCGTTTTCAGCCAATTTTCTGCATTTTTCAAAATTTCACTTTTTTGTGAAAATATCCACTAAATGAGGGAATAATATGTGTGAGGGTACCCCTGGAGAGTTCCAAATGTGTGTGGGTAGAATATATATCCCACGAGGGTAAATTTGAAAACAATTGTTTTGGACTTAGTCATTTTTCCGGCGTTTATCAGACTTTCAGAGAGGGGAAATGTGAGTGAGCGTTCCGATTTCAGGTCCAGAGCAATTCGCCCAATGAGTCCTTGATATTTATTCATTTTCAGCCAATTTTCTGGATTTTTGAAAATTTCACTTTTTTGTGAAAATATCCACTAAATGAGGAAATAATATGTCTGAGGGTACCCCAGGAGAGTTCCAAATGTGTGTGGGTAGAATATATATCCCACGGGGTAAAATTGAAAAAAGTTGAAAAAAATTTTTTTTTGGACTTGGTCATTTTTCGGGCGTTTATCAGACTTTCAGATAGGGCAAATGTTAGTGAGCTTTCCGATTTCAGTTCCAGAGCAATTCGCCCAATGAGTCATTGATATTTAGTCGTTTTCAGCCAATATTTTGGATTTTTGAAAATTTCACTTTTTTGTGAAAATATCCACAAAATGAGGGAATAATATGTGTGAGGGTACCCCAGGAGAGTTCCAAATGTGTGTGGGTAGAATATATATCCCACGAGGGTAAATTTGAAAAAAATTTTTTTTGGACTTAGTCATTTTTCTGGTGTTTATCAGACTTTTAGATAGGGGAAATGTCAGTGAGCATTCCGATTTCAGTTCCAGAGCGATTCGCCCAGTGAGTCCTTGATATTTAGTCGTTTTCGACCAATTTTCTGGATTTTTGAAAATTTCACTTTTTTGTGAAAATATCTACTAAATGAGGGAATAATATGTGTGAGGGTACCCCAGGAGAGTTCCAAATGTGTGTGGGTAGAATATATATCCCACGGGGGTAAAATTGAAAAAAGTTGAAAAAATTTTTTTTTTGGACTTAGTAATTCTTCCGGCGTTTATCAGACTTTCAGATAGGGGAAATGTCAGTGAGCATTCCGATTTCAGTTCCAGAGCGATTCGCCCAATGAGTCTTGATATTTAGTCGTTTTCAGACAATATTTTGAATTTTTGAAAACTTCAATTTTGTGAAAATATCCACTAAATGAGGGAATAATATGTGTGAGGGTACCCCAGGAGAGTTCCAAATGTGTGTGGGTAGAATATATATCCCACGGGGTAAAATTGAAAAAATATTTTTTTTAGACTTAGTCATTTTTCCGGCATTTATCAGACTTTCAGATAGGGGAAATGTCAGTGAGCATTCCGATTTCTGTTCCAGAGCGATTCGCACAATGAGTCCTTGATATTTAGTCGTTTTCAGCCAATTTCCTGGATTTTTGAAAATTTCACTTTTTTGTGAAAATATTCACTAAATGAGGGAATAATATGTGTGAGGGTACCCCAGGAGAGTTCCAAATGTGTGTGGGTAGAATATATATCCCACGGGGTAAAATTGAAAAAATATTTTTTTTAGACTTAGTCATTTTTCCGGCATTTATCAGACTTTCAGATAGGGGAAATGTCAGTGAGCATTCCGATTTCTGTTCCAGAGCGATTCGCACAATGAGTCCTTGATATTTAGTCGTTTTCAGCCAATTTCCTGGATTTTTGAAAATTTCACTTTTTTGTGAAAATATTCACTAAATGAGGGAATAATATGTGTGAGGGTACCCCAGGAGAGTTCCAAATGTGTGTGGGTAGAATATATATCCCACGGGGTAAAATTGAAAAAAGTTGAAAACATTTTTTTTTTGGACTTAGTCATTTTTCTGGTGTTTTTCAGACTTTCAGATAGTTGAAATGTCAGTGAGCATTCCGATTTCAGTTCCAGAGCGATTCGCCCAGTGAGTCCTTGATATTTAGTCGTTTTCAGCCAATTTTCTGGATTTTTGAAAATTTCACTTTTTTGTGAAAATATCTACTAAATGAGGGAATAATATGTGTGAGGGTAGCCCAGGAGACTTCCAAATGTGTGGGGGTAGAATATATATCCCACGGGGTAAAATTGAAAAAATATTTTTTTTGGACTTAGTCATTTTTCCGGCATTTATCAAACTTTCAGAAAGGGGAAATGTCAGTGAGCATTCCGATTTCAGTTCCAGAGCGATTCGCCCAATGAGTCCTTGATATTTAGTTGTTTTCAGCCAATTTCTGGATTTTTGAAAATTTCACTTTTTTGTGAAAATATCCACTAAATGAGGGAATAATATGTGTGAGGGTAACCCAGGAGAGTTCAAAATGTGTGTGGGTAGAATATATATCCCACGGGGGAAAAATTTAAAAAAGTTGAAAAAATTTTTTTTTTGGACTTGGTCATTCTTCCGGCGTTTATCACACTTTCTGATAGGGCAAATGTTAGTGAGCATTCCGATTTCAGCTCCAGAGCGATTCGCCCAATGAGTCCTTGATATTTAATCGTTTTCAGCCAATTTTCTGGATTTTTGAAAATTTCACTTTTTTGTGAAAATATCCACTAAATGAGGGAATAATATGTGTGAGGGTACCCCAGGAGAGTTCCACATGTGTGTGGGTAGAATATATATCCCACGGGGGTAAAATTGAAAAAATCTTTTTTTTGCACTTAGTCATTTTTCCGATGTTTATCAGACTTTCAGATAGGGGAAATGTCAGTGAGCGTTCCAATTTCAGTTCCAGAGCGATTCGCCCACTGGGTCCTTGATATTTAGTCATTTTCAGCAAATTTTCTGGATTTTTGAAAATTTCCCTTTTTTGTGAAAATATCCACTAAATGAGGGAATAATATGTGTGAGGGTACCCCAGGAGAGTTCCAAATGTGTGTGGGTAGAATATATATCCCACGGGGGTAAAATTGAAAAAAGTTGAATAAAATTTTTTTTTGGACTTAGTAATTTTTCCGGCGTTTATCAGACTTTGAGACAGGGGAAACGTCAGTGAGCGTTCCGATTTCAGTTCCAGAGCGATTCGCCCAATGACTCATTGATATTTAGTCGTTTTCAGCCAATTTTCTGGATTTTTGAAAATTTCACTTTTTTGTGAAAATATCCACTAAATGAGGGAATAATATGTGTGAGGGTACCCCAGGAGAGTTCCAAATGTGTGAGTGGTAGAATATATAACCCAACTGGGAAAAATTGAAAAAAGTTGAAAAAAATTTTTTTTTGGACTTAGTAATTTTCCCGGCGTTTATCAGACTTTCAGATAGGGGAAATGTCAGTGAGCATTCCGATTTCAGTTCCAGAGTGATTCGCCCAATGACTCATTGATATTTAGTCGTTTTCAGCAAATTTTCTGGATTTTTGAAAATTTCACTTTTTTGTGAAAATATCCACTAAATGAGGGAATAATATGTGTGAGGGTACCCCAGGAGAGTTCCAAATGTGTGTGGGTAGAATATATATCCCACAGGGGTAAAATTGAAAAAATTGAAAAAATTTTTTTTTTGGACTGTCATTTTTCCGGTGTTTATCAGACTTTCAGATAGGGGAAATGTCAGTGAGCGTTCCAATTTCAGTTCCAGAGCGATTCACCCAATGGGTCCTTGCATATTTAGTCGTTTTCAGCAAATTTTCTGTATTTTTGAAAATTTCACTTTTTTGTGAAAATATCCACTAAATGAGGGAATAATATGTGTGAGGGTACCCCAGGAGAGTTCCAAATGTGTGAGTGGTAGAATATATATCCCAACTGGGAAAAATTGAAAAAAGTTGAAAAAATATATTTTTTGGACTTAGTCATTTTTCCGGTGTTTATCAAACTTTCAGAAAGGGGAAATGTCAGTGAGCATTCAGATTTCAGTTCCAGAGCGATTCGTCCAATCAGTCCTTGATGTTTAGTCATTTTCAGCCAATTTCTGGATTTTTGAAAATTTCACTTTTTTGTGAAAATATCCACTAAATGAGGGAATAATATGTGTTAGGGTACCCCAGGAGAGTTCCAAATGTGTGTGGGTAGAATATATATCCCACGGGGGTAAAATTGAAAAAAGTTTAAAAAAATTTTTTTTTGGACTTCGTTGTTTTTCCGGCGTTTATCAGACTTTCAGACAGGGGAAATGTCAGTGAGCACTCCGATTTCAGTTCCAGAGCGATTCGCCCAATGAGTCCTTGATATTTAGTCGTTTTCAGCCAATTTTCTGGATTTTTGAAAATTTCACTTTTTGTGAAAATATCCACTAAAAGAGGGAATAATATGTGTGAGGGAACCCCAGGAGAGTTCCAAATGTGTGTGGGTAGAAGATATATCCCACAGGGGTAAAATTGAAAAAATTGAAAAAATTTTTTTTTTGGACTGTCATTTTTCCGGTGTTTATCAGACTTTCAGATAGGGGAAATGTCAGTGAGCGTTCCAATTTCAATTCCAGAGCGATTCACCCAATGGGTCCTTGCATATTTAGTCATTTTCAGCCAATTTTCTGGATTTTTGAAAATTTCACTTTTTTGGGAAAATATCCACTAAATGAGGGAATAATATGTGTGAGGGTACCCCAGGAGAGTTCCAAATGTGTGTGGGTAGAATATATATCCCACGGAGGTAAAATTGAAAAAAATTGAAAAAAATTTTTTTTTGGACTTAGTCATTCTTCCGGCGTTTATCACACTTTCTGATAAGGCAAATGTCAGTGAGCATTCCGATTTCAGCTCCAGAGCGATTCACTTTAATATTTAGTCGTTTTCAGCCAATTTCTGGATTTTTGAAAATTTTACTTTTTTGTGAAAATATCCACTAAATGAGGGAATACTATGTGTGAGGGTACCCCAGGAGAGTTCCAAATGTGTGTGGGTAGAATATATATCCCACGGGGGTAAAATTGAAAAAAGTTGCAAAAAATTTTTTTTTGGACTTAGTAATTTTTCCGGCGTTTATCAGACTTTCAGACAGGGGAAACGTCAGTGAGCATTCCGATTTCAGTTCCAGAGCGATTCGCCCAATGAGTCCTTGATATTTAGTCGTTTTCAGCCAATTTTCTGGATTTTTGAAAATTTCACTTTTTTTGTGAAAATATCCACTAAATGAGGGAATAATATGTGTGAGGGTACCCCAGGAGAGTTCCAAATGTGTGTGGGTAGAATATATATCCCACGGGGGTAAAATTGAAAAAAGTTGAAAAAATTTTTTTTTTGGACTTAGTCATTTTTCCGGTGTTTATCAAACTTTCAGAAAGGGGAAATGTCAGTGAGCATTCAGATTTCAGTTCCAGAGCGATTCTCCCAATGAGTCTTTGATATTTAGTAGTTTTCAGCCAATTTTCTGGATTTTTGAAAATTTCACTTTTTTGTGAAAATATCCACTAAATGAGGGAATAATATGTGTGAGGGTACCCCAGGAGAGTTCCAAATGTGTGTGGGTAGAATATATATCCCACGGGGGTAAAACTGTAAAAAGTTGAAAAACTTTTTTTTTGGACTAAGTAATTTTTCCGGCGTTTATCAGAGTTTCTGACAGGGAAATGTCAGTGAGCGTTCCGATTTCAGTTCCAGAGCGATTCGCCCAATGAGTCCGTGATATTTAGTCGTTTTCAGCCAATTTTCTGGATTTTTGAAAATTTCACTTTTTTGTGAAAATATCCACTAAATGAGGGAATAATATGTGTGAGGGTACCCTAGGAGAGTTCCAAATGTGTGTGGGTAGAATATATATCCCAAGGGGGTAAAATTGAAAAAGTTGAAAAAAAATTTTTTTTGGACTTATTCATTTTTCCGGAGTTTATCAAACTTTCAGAAAGGGGAAATGTCAGTGAGCGCTCCGATTTCAGTTCCAGAGCGATTCGCCCAATGAGTCCTTGATACTTAGTCGTTTTCAGCCAATTTCTGGATTTTTGAAAATTTCACTTTTTTGTGAAAATATCCACTAAATGAGGGAATAATATGTGTGAGGGTACCCCAGGAGAGTTCCAAATGTGTGTGGGTAGAATATATATCCCACGGGGGTAAAACTGTAAAAAGTTGAAAAACTTTTTTTTTGGACTAAGTAATTTTTCCGGCGTTTATCAGAGTTTCTGACAGGGAAATGTCAGTGAGCGTTCCGATTTCAGTTCCAGAGCGATTCGCCCAATGAGTCCGTGATATTTAGTCGTTTTCAGCCAATTTTCTGGATTTTTGAAAATTTCACTTTTTTGTGAAAATATCCACTAAATGAGGGAATAATATGTGTGAGGGTACCCCAGGAGAGTTCCAAATGTGTGTGGGTAGAATATATATTCCACGGGGGTAAAATTGAAAAAAGTTGAAAAATTTTTTTTTTTGGACTTAGTCATTTTTCCGGTGTTTATCAGACTTTCAGATAGGGGAAATGTCAGTGAGCGTTGCAATTTCAGTTCCAGAGCGATTCGCCCAATGAGTCCTTGATATTTATTCGTTTTCAGCCAACTTTCTGGATTTTTGAAAATTTCACTTTTTTGTGAAAATATCCACTAAATGAGGGAATAATATGTGTGAGGGTACCCCAGGAGAGTTCCAAATGTGTGTGGGTAGAAAATATATCCCACGGGGGTAAAATTGAAAAAAGTTGAAAACATTTTTTCTCTGGATTTAGTCATTTTTCCGATGTTTATCAGACTTTCAGATAGGGGAAATGTCAATGAGCATTCCGATTTCAGCTCCAGAGCGATTCGCCCAATGAGTCCTTGATATTTAGTCGTTTTCAGCCAATTTTCTGGATTTTTGAAAATTTCACTTTTTCTGTGAAAATATCCACTAAATGAGGGAATAATATGTGTGAGGGTACCCCAAGAGAGTTCCAAATGTGTGTGGGTAGAATATATATCCCACGGGGGTAAAATTGAAAAAAGTTGAAAAAAATATTTTTTTGGACTTAGTCATTTTTCCAGTGTTTATCAAACTTTCAGAAAGGGGAAATGTCAGTGATCATTCAGATTTCAGTTCCAGAGCGATTCGCCCAATCAGTACTTGATGTTTAGTCGTTTTCAGCCAATTTCTGGATTTTTGAAAATTTCACTTTTTTGTGAAAATATCCACTAAATGAGGGAATAATATGTGTGAGGGTACCCCAGGAGAGTTCCAAATGTGTGTGGGTAGAATATATATCCCAAGGGGGTAAAATTGAAAAAAGTTGAAAAAATTTTTTCTTTGGATCTAGTCATTTTTCCGATGTTTATCAGACTTTCAGATAGGGGAAATGTCAGTGAGCATTCCGATTTCAGTTCCAGAGCGATTCGCCCAATGAGTCCTTGATATTTAGTCGTTTTCAGCCAATTTCTGGATTTTTTGAAAATTTCACTTTTTAGTGAAAATATCCACTAAATGAGGGAATAATATGTGTGAGGGTACCCCAGGAGAGTTCCAAATGTGTGTGGGTAGAATATATATCCCATGGGGGTAAAATTGAAAAAAGTTGAAAAAAATATTTTTTTGGACTTAGTCATTTTTCCAGCGTTTATCAGACTTTCAGATAGGGGAAATATCAGTGAACATTCCGATTACAGTTCCAGAGCGATTCGCCCAATGAGTCCTTGATATTTAGTCGTTTTCAGCCAATTTCTGGAATTTTGAAAATTTCACTTTTTTGTGAAAATATCCACTAAATGAGGGAATAATATGTGTGAGGGTACCCTAGGAGAGTTCCAAATGTGTGTGGGTAGAATATATATCCCAAGGGGGTAAAATTGAAAAAGTTGAAAAAAAATTTTTTTTGGACTTATTCATTTTTCCGGAGTTTATCAAACTTTCAGAAAGGGGAAATGTCAGTGAGCGTTCCGATTTCAGTTCCAGAGCGATTCGCCCAATGAGTCCTTGATACTTAGTCGTTTTCAGCCAATTTCTGGATTTTTGAAAATTTCACTTTTTTGTGAAAATATCCACTAAATGAGGGAATAATATGTGTGAGGGTACCCCAGGAGAGTTCCAAATGTGTGTGGGTAGAATATATATCCCACGGGGGTAAAACTGTAAAAAGTTGAAAAACTTTTTTTTTGGACTAAGTAATTTTTCCGGCGTTTATCAGAGTTTCTGACAGGGAAATGTCAGTGAGCGTTCCGATTTCAGTTCCAGAGCGATTTGCCCAATGAGTCCGTGATATTTAGTCGTTTTCAGCCAATTTTCTGGATTTTTGAAAATTTCACTTTTTTGTGAAAATATCCACTAAATGAGGGAATAATATGTGTGAGGGTACCCTAGGAGAGTTCCAAATGTGTGTGGGTAGAATATATATCCCAAGGGGGTAAAATTGAAAAAAAATTTTTTTTGGACTTATTCATTTTTCCGGAGTTTATCAAACTTTCAGAAAGGGGAAATGTCAGTGAGCGTTCCGATTTCAGTTCCAGAGCGATTCGCCCAATGAGTCCTTGATACTTAGTCGTTTTCAGCCAATTTCTGGATTTTTGAAAATTTCACTTTTTAGTGAAAATATCCACTAAATGAGGGAATAATATGTGTGAGGGTACCCCAGGAGAGTTCCAAATGTGTGTGGGTAGAATATATATTCCACGGGGGTAAAATTGAAAAAAGTTGAAAAATTTTTTTTTTGGACTTAGTCATTTTTCCGGTGTTTATCAGACTTTCAGATAGGGGAAATGTCAGTGAGCGTTCCAATTTCAGTTCCAGAGCGATTCGCCCAATGAGTCCTTGATATTTATTCGTTTTCAGCCAACTTTCTGGATTTTTGAAAATTTCACTTTTTTGTGAAAATATCCACTAAATGAGGGAATAATATGTGTGAGGGTACCCCAGGAGAGTTCCAAATGTGTGTGGGTAGAAAATATATCCCACGGGGGTAAAATTGAAAAAAGTTGAAAACATTTTTTCTCTGGATTTAGTCATTTTTCCAATGTTTATCAGACTTTCAGATAGGGGAAATGTCAGTGAGCATTCCGATTTCAGCTCCAGAGCGATTCGCCCAATGAGTCCTTGATATTTAGTCGTTTTCAGCCAATTTTCTGGATTTTTGAAAATTTCACTTTTTCTGTGAAAATATCCACTAAATGAGGGAATAATATGTGTGAGGGTACCCAGGAGAGTTCCAAATGTGTGTGGGTAGAATATATATCCCACGGGGGTAAAATTGAAAAAAGTTGAAAAAAATATTTTTTTGGACTTAGTCATTTTTCCGGTGTTTATCAAACTTTCAGAAAGGGGAAATGTCAGTGATCATTCAGATTTCAGTTCCAGAGCGATTCGCCCAATCAGTACTTGATGTTTAGTCGTTTTCAGCCAATTTCTGGATTTTTGAAAATTTCACTTTTTTGTGAAAATATCCACTAAATGAGGGAATAATATGTGTGAGGGTACCCCAGGAGAGTTCCAAATGTGTGTGGGTAGAATATATATCCCAAGGGGGTAAAATTGAAAAAAGTTGAAAAAATTTTTTCTTTGGATCTAGTCATTTTTCCGATGTTTATCAGACTTTCAGATAGGGGAAATGTCAGTGAGCGTTCCGATTTCAGTTCCAGAGCGATTCGCCCAATGAGTCCTTGATATTTAGTCGTTTTCAGCCAATTTCTGGATTTTTTGAAAATTTCACTTTTTAGTGAAAATATCCACTAAATGAGGGAATAATATGTGTGAGGGTACCCCAGGAGAGTTCCAAATGTGTGTGGGTAGAATATATATTCCACGGGGGTAAAATTGAAAAAAGTTGAAAAATTTTTTTTTTGGACTTAGTCATTTTTCCGGTGTTTATCAGACTTTCAGATAGGGGAAATGTCAGTGAGCGTTCCAATTTCAGTTCCAGAGCGATTCGCCCAATGAGTCCTTGATATTTATTCGTTTTCAGCCAACTTTCTGGATTTTTGAAAATTTCACTTTTTTGTGAAAATATCCACTAAATGAGGGAATAATATGTGTGAGGGTACCCCAGGAGAGTTCCAAATGTGTGTGGGTAGAAAATATATCCC
Source organism: Phyllobates terribilis (assembly GCF_046119375.1). Classification (NCBI taxonomy): domain Eukaryota; kingdom Metazoa; phylum Chordata; class Amphibia; order Anura; family Dendrobatidae; genus Phyllobates; species Phyllobates terribilis. The sequence goes on along the minus strand of NW_027362788.1, from coordinate 3,373,359 downwards.
ACGGGGGTAAAATTGAAAAAAGTTGAAAACATTTTTTCTCTGGATTTAGTCATTTTTCCAATGTTTATCAGACTTTCAGATAGGGGAAATGTCAGTGAGCATTCCGATTTCAGCTCCAGAGCGATTCGCCCAATGAGTCCTTGATATTTAGTCGTTTTCAGCCAATTTTCTGGATTTTTGAAAATTTCACTTTTTCTGTGAAAATATCCACTAAATGAGGGAATAATATGTGTGAGGGTACCCAGGAGAGTTCCAAATGTGTGTGGGTAGAATATATATCCCACGGGGGTAAAATTGAAAAAAGTTGAAAAAAATATTTTTTTGGACTTAGTCATTTTTCCGGTGTTTATCAAACTTTCAGAAAGGGGAAATGTCAGTGATCATTCAGATTTCAGTTCCAGAGCGATTCGCCCAATGAGTCCGTGATATTTTGTCGTTTTCAGCCAATTTTCTGGATTTTTGAAAATTTCACTTTTTTGTGAAAATATCCACTAAATGAGGGAATAATATGTGTGAGGGTACCCTAGGAGAGTTCCAAATGTGTGTGGGTAGAATATATATCCCAAGGGGGTAAAATTGAAAAAGTTGAAAAAAAATTTTTTTTGGACTTATTCATTTTTCCGGAGTTTATCAAACTTTCAGAAAGGGGAAATGTCAGTGAGCATTCCGATTTCAGTTCCAGAGCGATTCGCCCAATGAGTCCTTGATACTTAGTCGTTTTCAGCCAATTTCTGAATTTTTGAAAATTTCACTTTTTAGTGAAAATATCCACTAAATGAGGGAATAATATGTGTGAGGGTACCCCAGGAGAGTTCCAAATGTGTGTGGGTAGAATATATATTCCACGGGGGTAAAATTGAAAAAAGTTGAAAAATTTTTTTTTTTGGACTAAGTAATTTTTCTGGCGTTTATCAGAGTTTCTGACAGGGAAATGTCAGTGAGCGTTCCGATTTCAGTTCCAGAGCGATTCGCCCAATGAGTCCGTGATATTTTGTCGTTTTCAGCCAATTTTCTGGATTTTTGAAAATTTCACTTTTTTGTGAAAATATCCACTAAATGAGGGAATAATATGTGTGAGGGTACCCTAGGAGAGTTCCAAATGTGTGTGGGTAGAATATATATCCCACGGGGGTAAAATTGAAAAAAGTTGAAAACATTTTTTCTCTGGATTTAGTCATTTTTCCGATGTTTATCAGACTTTCAGATAGGGGAAATGTCAGTGAGCATTCCGATTTCAGCTCCAGAGCGATTCGCCCAATGATTCCTTGATATTTAGTCGTTTTCAGCCAATTTTCTGGATTTTTGAAAATTTCACTTTTTCTGTGAAAATATCCACTAAATGAGGGAATAATATGTGTGAGGGTACCCCAGGAGAGTTCCAAATGTGTGTGGGTAGAATATATATCCCACGGGGGTAAAATTGAAAAAAGTTGAAAAAAATATTTTTTTGGACTTAGTCATTTTTCCGGTGTTTATCAAACTTTCAGAAAGGGGAAATGTCAGTGATCATTCAGATTTCAGTTCCAGAGCGATTCGCCCAATCAGTACTTGATGTTTAGTCGTTTTCAGCCAATTTCTGGATTTTTGAAAATTTCACTTTTTTGTGAAAATATCCACTAAATGAGGGAATAATATGTGTGAGGGTACCCCAGGAGAGTTCCAAATGTGTGTGGGTAGAATATATATCCCATGGGGGTAAAATTGAAAAAAGTTGAAAAAAATATTTTTTTGGACTTAGTTATTTTTCCGGTGTTTATCAGACTTTCAGATAGGGGAAATGTCAGTGAGCGTTCCGATTTCAGTTCCAGAGCGTTTCGCCCAATGAGTCCTTGATATTTAGACGTTTTCAGCCAATTTGTTGGATTTTTGAAAATTTCACTTTTTTGTGAAAATATCCACTAAATGAGGGAATAATATGTGTGAGGGTACCCCAGGAGAGTTCTAAATGTGTGTGGGTAGAATATATATCCCACGGGGGTAAAATTGAAAAAAGTTGAAAAAAATATTTTTTTGGACTTAGTCATTTTTCCGGTGTTTATCAAACTTTCAGAAAGGGGAAATGTCAGTGATCATTCAGATTTCAGTTCCAGAGCGATTCGCCCAATCAGTACTTGATGTTTAGTCGTTTTCAGCCAATTTCTGGATTTTTGAAAATTTCACTTTTTTGTGAAAATATCCACTAAATGAGGGAATAATATGTGTGAGGGTACCCCAGGAGAGTTCCAAATGTGTGTGGGTAGAATATATATCCCAAGGGGGTAAAATTGAAAAAAGTTGAAAAAATGTTTTCTTTGGATCTAGTCATTTTTCCGATGTTTATCAGACTTTCAGATAGGGGAAATGTCAGTGAGCGTTCCGATTTCAGTTCCAGAGCGATTCGCCCAATGAGTCCTTGATATTTAGTCGTTTTCAGCCAATTTCTGGATTTTTTGAAAATTTCACTTTTTAGTGACAATATCCACTAAATGAGGGAATAATATGTTTGAGTGTACTCCAGGAGAGTTCCAAATGTGTGTGGGAAGAATATATATCCCACGGGGGTAAAATTGAAAAAAGTTGAAAAAATTTTTTTTTTGGACTTAGTCATTTTTCCGGCGTTTATCATACTTTCAGATAGGGGAAATGTCAGTGAGCGCTCCAATTTCAGTTCCAGAGCGATTCGCCCAATCACTCCTTGATATTTAGTCGTTTTCAGCCAGTTTCTGGATTTTTGAAAATTTCACTTTTTTGTGAAAATATCCACTAAATGAGGGAATAATATGTGTGAGGGTACCCCAGGAGAGTTCCAAATGTGCGTGGGTAGAATATATATCCCACGGGGGTAAAATTGAAAAAAGTTGAAAACATTTTTTCTTTGGATTTAGTCATTTTTCCGATGTTTATCAGACTTTCAGATAGGGGAAATGTCAGTGAGCATTCCAATTTCAGCTCCAGAGCGATTCGCCCAATGAGTCCTTGATATTTAGACGTTTTCAGCCAATTTTCTGGATTTTTGAAAATTTCACTTTTTCTGTGAAAATATTCACTAAATGAGGGAATAATATGTGTGAGGGTACCCTAGGAGATTTCCAAATGTGTGTGGGTAGAATATATATCCCACGGGGGTAAAATTGAAAAAGTTTAAAAAAATTTTTTTTGGAATTAGTGATTTTTCCGGCGTTTATCAAACTTTCAGAAAGGGAAATGTCAGTGAGCGTTCCGATTTCAGTTCCAGAGCGATTCGCCCAATGAGTCCTTGATATTTAGTCGTTTTCAGCCAATTTCTGGATTTTTGAAAATTTCACTTTTTTGTGAAAATATCCACTAAATGAGGGAATAATATGTGTGAGGGTACCCCAGGAGAGTTCCAAATGTGTGTGGGTAGAATATACATCCCACGGGGGTAAAATTGAAAAAAGTTGAAAAAAATTTTTTTTTTTGGACTTAGTTATTTTTCCTGTGTTTATCAGACTTTCAGATAGGGGAAATGTCAGTGAGCATTCCAATTTCAGTTCCAGAGCGATTCGCCCAATGGGTCCTTGATATTTAGTCGTTTTCAGCAAATTTCTGGATTTTTGAAAATTTCACTTTTTTTGTGAAAATATCCACTAAATGAGGGAATAATATGTGTGAGGGTACCCCAGGAGAGTTCCAAATGTGTGTGGGTAGAATATATATCCCACGGGGGTAAAATTGAAAAAATCTTTTTTTTGGACTTAGTTATTTTTCCGGTGTTTATCAGACTTTCAGATAGGGGAAATGTCAGTGAGCGTTCCGATTTCAGTTCCAGAGCGTTTCGCCCAATGAGTCCTTGATATTTAGACGTTTTCAGCCAATTTGTTGGATTTTTGAAAATTTCACTTTTTTGTGAAAATATCCACTAAATGAGGGAATAATATGTGTGAGGGTACCCCAGGAGAGTTCTAAATGTGTGTGGGTAGAATATATATCCCACGGGGGTAAAATTGAAAAAAGTTGAAAAAAATATTTTTTTGGACTTAGTCATTTTTCCGGCGTTTATCAGACTTTCAGATAGGGGAAATGTCAGTGAGCGTTCCGATTTCAGTTCCAGAGCGTTTCGCCCAATGAGTCCTTGATATTTAGACGTTTTCAGCCAATTTGTTGGATTTTTGAAAATTTCACTTTTTTGTGAAAATATCCACTAAATGAGGGAATAATATGTGTGAGGGTACCCCAGGAGAGTTCTAAATGTGTGTGGGTAGAATATATATCCCACGGGGGTAAAATTGAAAAAAGTTGAAAAAAATATTTTTTTGGACTTAGTCATTTTTCCGGTGTTTATCAAACTTTCAGAAAGGGGAAATGTCAGTGATCATTCAGATTTCAGTTCCAGAGCGATTCGCCCAATCAGTACTTGATGTTTAGTCGTTTTCAGCCAATTTCTGGATTTTTGAAAATTTCACTTTTTTGTGAAAATATCCACTAAATGAGGGAATAATATGTGTGAGGGTACCCCAGGAGAGTTCCAAATGTGTGTGGGTAGAATATATATCCCAAGGGGGTAAAATTGAAAAAAGTTGAAAAAATTTTTTCTTTGGATCTAGTCATTTTTCCGATGTTTATCAGACTTTCAGATAGGGGAAATGTTAGTGAGCGTTCCGATTTCAGTTCCAGAGCGATTCGCCCAATGAGTCCTTGATATTTAGTCGTTTTCAGCCAATTTCTGGATTTTTTGAAAATTTCACTTTTTAGTGAAAATATCCACTAAATGAGGGAATAATATGTGTGAGGGTACCCCAGGAGAGTTCCAAATGTGTGTGGGTAGAATATATATCCCATGGGGGTAAAATTGAAAAAAGTTGAAAAAAATATTTTTTTGGACTTAGTCATTTTTCCGGCGTTTATCAGACTTTCAGATAGGGGAAATATCAGTGAACATTCCGATTACAGTTCCAGAGTGATTCGCCCAATGAGCCCTTGATATTTAGTCGTTTTCAGCCAATTTCTGGATTTTTGAAAATTTCACTTTTTTTGTGAAAATATCCACTAAATGAGGAAATACTATGTTTGAGTGTACTCCAGGAGAGTTCCAAATGTGTGTGGGAAGAATATATATCCCACGGGGTTAAAATTGAAAAAAGTTGAAAAAAAATTTTTTTTGGACTTAGTCATTCTTCCGGCGTTTATCACACTTTCTGATATGGCAAATGTCAGTGAGCATTCCGATTTCAGCTCCAGAGCGATTCGCCCAATGAGTCCTTGATATTTAGTCATTTTCAGCCAATTTCTGGATTTTTGAAAATTTCACTTTTTTGTGAAAATATCCACTAAATGAGGGAATAATATGTGTGAGGGTACCCCAGGAGAGTTCCAAATGTGTGAGTGGTAGAATATATATCCCACCTGTGAAAAATTGAAAAAAGTTGAAAAAATTTTTTTTTGGACTTAGTCATTCTTCCGGCGTTTATCACACTTTCTGATATGGCAAATGTCAGTGAGCATTCCGATTTCAGCTCCAGAGCGATTCGCCCAATGAGTCCTTGATATTTAGTCGTTTTCAGCCAACTTTCTGGATTTTTGAAAATGTCACTTTTTCGTGAAAATATCCACTAAATGAGGGAATAATATGTGTGAGGGTACCCTAGGAGAGTTCCAAATGTGTGTGGGTAGAATATATATCCCACGGGGGTAAAATTGAAAAAAGTTGAAAAAATTTTTTTTTTGGACTTAGTCATTTTTCCGTCGTTTATCATACTTTCAGATAGGGGAAATGTCAGTGAGCGCTCCAATTTCAGTTCCAGAGCGATTCGCCCAATCACTCCATGATATTTAGTCGTTTTCAGCCAATTTCTAGATTTTTGAAAATTTCACTTTTTTGTGAAAATATCCACTAAATGAGGGAATAATATGTGTGAGGGTACCCCAGGAGAGTTCCAAATGTGTGTGGGTAGAATATATATCCCACGGGGGTAAAATTGAAAAAAGTTGAAAAATTTTTTTCTTTGGACTTAGTCATTTTTCCGATGTTTATCAAACTTTCAGAAAGGGGAAATGTCAGTGAGCATTCAGATTTCAGTTCCAGAGCGATTCGCCCAATGAGTCCTTGATATTTATTCGTTTTCAGCCAACTTTCTGGATTTTTGAAAATTTCACCTTTTTGTGAAAATATCCACTAAATGAGGGAATAATATGTGTGAGGGTACCCCAGGAGAGTTCCAAATGTGCGTGGGTAGAATATATATCCCACGGGGGTAAAATTGAAAAAAGTTGAAAACATTTTTTCTTTGGATTTAGTCATTTTTCCGATGTTTATCAGACTTTCAGATAGGGGAAATGTCAGTGAGCATTCCAATTTCAGCTCCAGAGCGATTCGCCCAATGAGTCCTTGATATTTAGTCGTTTTCAGCCAATTTTCTGGATTTTTGAAAATTTCACTTTTTCTGTGAAAATATTCACTAAATGAGGGAATAATATGTGTGAGGGTACCCTAGGAGATTTCCAAATGTGTGTGGGTAGAATATATATCCCACGGGGGTAAAATTGAAAAAGTTTAAAAAAATTTTTTTTTGGAATTAGTGATTTTTCCGCCGTTTATCAAACTTTCAGAAAGGGAAATGTCAGTGAGCGTTCCGATTTCAGTTCCAGAGCGATTCGCCCAATGGGTCCTTGATATTTAGTAGTTTTCAGCAAATTTTCTGGGTTTTTGAAAATTTCACTTTTTTGTGAAAATATCCACTAAATGAGGGAATAATATGTGTGAGGGTACCCCAGGAGAGTTCCAAATGTGTGTGGGTAGAATATATATCCCACGGGGGTAAAATTGAAAAAAGTTGAAAATTTTTTTTTTTCGACTTAGTCATTTTTCCGGCGTTTATCACACTTTCTGATATGGCAAATGTCAGTGAGCATTCCGATTTCAGCTCCAGAGCGATTCGCCCAATGAGTCCTTGATATTTAGTCGTTTTCAGCGAATTTCTGGATTTTTGAAAATTTCACTTTTTTTGTGAAAATATCCACTAAATGAGGGAATAATATGTGTGAGGGTACCCCAGGAGAGTTCCAAATGTGTGAGTGGTAGAAAATATATCCCACCTGTGAAAAATTGAAAAAAGTTGAAAAAATTTTTTTTTGGACTTAGTAATTTTTCCGGCGTTAATCAAACTTTCAGACAGGGGAAATGTCAGTGAGCATTCAGATTTCAGTTCCAGAGCGATTCGCCCTATCAGTCCTTGATGTTTAGTCGTTTTCAGCCAATTTCTGGGTTTTTGAAAATTTCACTTTTTCTGTGAAAATATCCACTAAATGAGGGAATAATATGTGGGAGGGTACCCCAGGAGAGTTCCAAATTTGTGTGGGTAGAATATATATCCCACGGGGGTAAAATTGAAAAAAGTTGAAAAAAATTTTTTTTTGGACTTAGTAATTTTTCCGGTGTTTATCAGACTTTCAGATAGGGGAAATGTCAGTGAGCGTTCCGATTTCAGTTCCATAGTGATTCGCCCAATGAGTCCTTGATATTTAGTCGTTTTCAGCCAATTTTCTGGATTTTTGAAAATTTCACTTTTTTGTGAAAATATCAACTAAATGAGGGAATAATATGTGTGAGGGTACCCCAGGAGAGTTCCAAATGTGTGTTTGTAGAATATATATCCCACGGGGGTAAAATTGAAAAAAGGTGAAAAAATTTTTTTTTGGACTTAGTCATTTTTCCTGCGTTTATCAAACTTTCAGAAAGGGGAAATGTCAGTGAGCGTTCCGATTTCAGTTCCAGAGCGATTCGCCCAATGAGTCCTTGATATTTAGTTATTTTCAGCCAATTTCTGAATGTTTGAAAATTTCACTTTTTTGTGAAAATATCCACTAAATGAGGGAATAATATGTGTGAGGGTACCCCAGGAGAGTTCCAAATGTGTGTGGGTAGAATATATATCCCACGGGGGTAAAATTGAAAAAAGTTGAAAAAAATTTTTTTTTGGACTTAGTAATTTTTCCGGCGTTTATCAGAGTTTCAGACAGGGGAAATGTCAGTGAGCGTTCCGATTTCAGTTCCAGAGTGATTCGCCCAATGAGTCCTTGATATTTAGTCGTTTTCAGCCAATTTTCTGGATTTTTGAAAATTTAACTTTTTTGTGAAAATATCAACTAAATGAGGGAATAATATGTGTGAGGGTACCCCAGGAGAGTTCCAAATGTGTGAGTGGTAGAATATATATCCCACCTGTGAAAAATTGAAAAAAGTTGAAAAAAATTTTTTTTGGGACTTAGTAATTTTTCCGGCGTTTATCAGACTTTCAGACATGGGAAATGTCAGTGAGCATTCCGATTTCAGTTCCAGAGCGATTCGCCCAATGAGTCCTTGATATTTAGTCGTTTTCAGTCAATTTGTTGGATTTTTGAAAATTTCACTTTTTTGTGAAAATATCAACTAAATGAGGGAATAATATGTGTGAGGGTACCCCAGGAGAGTTCCAAATGTGTGAGTGGTAGAATATATATCCCACCTGTGAAAAATTGAAAAAAGTTGAAAAAATTTTTTTTTAGACTTAGTAATTTTTCCGGTGTTTATCAGTCTTTCAGACAGGGGAAATGTCAGTGAGCATTCCGATTTCAGTTCCAGAGCTATTCGCCCAATGAGTCCTTGATATTTAGTCGTTTTCAGCCAATTTTCTGGATTTTTGATAATTTCACTTTTTCTGTGAAAATATCCACTAAATGAGGGAATAATATGTGTGAGGGTACCCCAGGAGAGTTCCAAATGTGTGTGGGTAGAATATATATCCCACGGGGGTAAAATTGAAAAAAGTTTAAAAATTTTTTTTGGGGACTTAGTAATTTTTTCGGCGTTTATCAGAGTTTAAGACAGGGGAAATGTCAGTGAGCGTTCCGATTTCAGTTCCAGAGCGATTCGCCCAATGAGTAATTGATATTTAGTCTTTTTCAGCCAATTTTCTGGATTTTTGAAAATTTCACTTTTTTGTGAAAATATCCACTAAGTGAGGGAATAATATGTGTGAGGGTACCCCAGGAGAGTTCCAAATGTGTGTGGGTAGAATATATATCCCAAGGGGGTAAAATTGAAAAAAGTTGAAAACATTTTTTTTTGGACTTAGTAATTTTTCCGGCGTTTAGCAGAGTTTCAGACAGGGGAAATGTCAGTGAGCGTTCCGATTTCAATTCCAGAGCGATTCACCCAATGAGTCCTTGATATTTAGTAGTTTTCAGCCAATTTTCTGGATTTTTGAAAATTTCACTTTTTTGTGAAAATATCCACTAAATGAGGGAATAATATGTGTGAGGGTACCCCAGGAGAGTTCCAAATGTGTGTGGGTAGAATATATATCCCACGGGGGTAAAATTGAAAAAAGTTGAAAAAAATTTTTTTTTGGACTTAGTAATTTTTCCGGCGTTTATCAGAGTTTCAGACAGGGGAAATGTCAGTGAGCGTTCCGATTTCAGTTCCAGAGCGATTCGCATAATGAGTCCTTGATATTTAGTCGTTTTCAGCCAATTTGTTGGATTTTTCAACATTTCACTTTTTTTTTAAAATATCCACTAAATGAGGGAATAATATGTGTGAGGGTAACCCAGGAGAGTTCCAAATGTGTTTGGGTAGAATATATATCCCACGGGGGTAAAATTGAAAAAAGTTGAAAAAAATTTTTTTTTGGACTTAGTCATTCTTCCAGCGTTTATCACACTTTCAGATAGGGCACATGTCAGTGAGCATTCCGATTTCAGCTCCAGAGCGATTCGCCCAATGAGTCCTTGATATTTAGTCGTTTTCAGCCAATTTCTGGATTTTTGAAAATTTCACTTTTTAGTGAAAATATCCACTAAATGAGGGAATAATATGTGTGAGGGTACCCCAGGAGAGTTCCAAATGTGTGTGGGTAGAATATATATCCCACGGGGGTAAAATTGAAAAAAGTTGAAAAAAATATTTTTTTGGACTTAGTAATTTTTCAGGTATTTATCAGACTTTCAGATAGGGCAAATGTCAGTGAGCATTCCGATTTCAGTTCCAGAGCGATTCGCCCAATGAGTCCTTGATATTTAGTCATTTTCATCCAATTTTCTGGATTTTTGAAAATTTCACTTTTTCTGTGAAAATATCCACTAAATGAGGGAATAATATGTGTGAGGGTACCCCAGGAGAGTTCCACATGTGTGTGGGTAGAATATATATCCCATGGGGGTAAAATTGAAAAAAGTTTAAAAAAATTTTTTTTTGGACTTAGTGATTTTTCCGGCGTTTATCAGACTTTCAGATAGGGGAAATATCAGAGAGCATTCCAATTTCAGTTCCAGAGCGATTCGCCCAATGGGTCCTTGATATTTAGTTGTTTTCAGCAAATTTTCTGGATTTTTGAAAATTTCACTTTTTTGTGAAAATATCCACTAAATGAGGGAATAATATGTGTGAGGGTACCCTAGGAGATTTCCAAATGTGTGTGGGTAGAATATATATCCCACGGGGGTAAAATTGAAAAAAGTTGAAAAAAATATTTTTTTGGACTTAGTAATTTTTCCGGCGTTTATCAGACTTTCAGATAGGGGAAATGTCAGTGAGCGCTCCAATTTCAGTTCCAGAGCGATTCGGCCAATGAGTCCTTGATATTTAGTCGTTTTCAGCCAATTTCTGGATTTTTGAAAATTTCACTTTTTTGTGAAAATATCCACTAAATGAGGTAATGTGTGAGGGTACCCAGGAGAGTTCCAAATGTGAGTGGGTAGAATATATATCCCACGGGGGTAAAAATTGAAAAAAGTTGAAAAAAATTTTTTTTTGGACTTACTCATTTTTCCGGCGTTTATCAGACTTTCAGATAGGGGAAATGTCAGTGAGCGCTCCAATTCCAGTTCCAGAGCGATTCGCCCAATCAGTCCTTGATATGTAGGCGTTTTCAGCCAATTTCTGGATTTTTGAAAATTTCTCTTTTTTGTGAAAATATCCACTAAATGAGGGAATAATATGTGTGAGGGTACTCCAGGAGAGTTCCAAATGTGTGTGGTAGAATATATATAAAAATTTTTTTTGGACTTAGTAATTTTTCCGGTGTTTATCAGAGTTTCAGACAGGGGAAATGTCAGTGAGCATTCCGATTTCAGTTCCAGAGCGATTCGCCCAATGAGTCCTTGATATTTAGTCGTTTTCAGCCAATTTTCTGAATTTTTGAAAATTTCACTTTTTTGTGAAAATATCCACTAAATGAGGGAATAATATGTGTGAGGGTACCCCAGGAGAGTTCCAAATGTGTGTGGGTAGAATATATATCCCACGGGGGTAAAATTGAAAAAAGTTGAAAAAAATATTTTTTTGGACTTAGTCATTTTTCCGGCGTTTATCAAACTTTCAGAAAGGGGAAATGTCAGTGAGCGTTCCGATTTCAGTTCCAGAGCGATTCGCCCAATGATTCCTTGATATTTAGTCATTTTCAGCCAATTTCTGGATTTTTGAAAATTTCACTTTTTTGTGAAAATATCCACTAAATGAGGGAATAATATATGTGAGGGTACCCCAGGAGCGTTCCAAATGTGTGTGGGTAGAATATATATCCCACGGGGGTAAAATTGAAAAAAGTTGAAAAAATTTTTTTTTTGGACTTAGTAATTTTTCCGGCGTTTATCAGACTTTCAGACAGGGGAAATGTCAGTGAGCGTTCCGATTTCAGTTCCAGAGCGATTCGCCCAATGAGTCCTTGATATTTAGTCGTTTTCAGCCAATTTTCTGGATTTTTGAAAATTTCACTTTTTTGTGAAAATATCCACTAAATGAGGGAATAATATGTGTGAGGGTACCCCAGGAGAGTTCCAAATGTGTGTGGGTAGAATATATATCCCACGGGGGTAAAATTGAAAAAAGTTGAAAAAAAATTTTTTTTTGACTTAGTCATTTTTCCGGCATTTATCAAACTTTCAGAAAGGGGAAATGTCAGTGAGCGTTCCGATTTCAGTTCCAGAGCATTTCGCCCAATGAGTCCTTGATATTTAGTCGTTTTCAACCAATTTTCTGGATTTTTGAAAATTTCACTTTTTCTGTGAAAATATCCACTAAATGAGGTAATGTGTGAGGGTACCCAGGAGAGTTCCAAATGTGAGTGGGTAGAATATATATCCCACGGGGGTAAAAATTGAAAAAAGTTGAAAAAATTTTTTTTTTGGACTTACTCATTTTTCCGGCGTTTATCAGACTTTCAGATAGGGGAAATGTCAGTGAGCGCTCCAATTCCAGTTCCAGAGCGATTCGCCCAATCAGTCCTTGATATTTAGGCGTTTTCAGCCAATTTCTGGATTTTTGAAAATTTCTCTTTTTTGTGAAAATATCCACTAAATGAGGGAATAATATGTGTGAGGGTACCCCAGGAGAGTTCCAAATGTGTGTGGTAGAATATATATAAAAAATTTTTTGGACTTACTAATTTTTCCGGCGTTTATCAGAGTTTCAGACAGGGGAAATGTGAGTGAGCGTTCCGATTTCAGTTCCAGAGCGATTCGCCCAATGAATCCTTGATATTTAGTCGTTTTCAGCCAATTTTCTGGATTTTTGAAAATTTCACTTTTTTGTGAAAATATCCACTAAATGAGGGAATAATATGTGTGAGGGTACCCCAGGAGAGTTCCAAATGTGTGTGGGTAGAATATATATTCCACGGGGGTAAAATTGAAAAAAGTTGAAAAAAATTTTTTTTGGACTTAGTCATTTTTAAGGTGTTTATCAGACTTTCAGATAGGGGAAATGTCAGTGAGTGTTCCAATTTCAGTTCCAGAGCGATTCGCCCAATGAGTCCTTGATACTTAGTCATTTTCAGCCAATTTCTGGATTTTTGAAAATTTCACTTTTTTGTGAAAATATCACTAAATGAGGGAATAATATGTGTGAGGGTACCCCAGGAGAGTTCCAAATGTGTGTGGGTAGAATTTATATCCCACGGGGGTAAAATTGAAAAAAGTTGAAAAAAATTTTTTTTTGGACTTAGTAATTTTTCCGGCGTTTATCAGTCTTTCAGATAGGGGAAATATCAGTGAGCATTCCAATTTCAGTTCCAGAGCGATTCGCCCAATGGGTCCTTGCTATTTAGTCGTTTTCAGCAAATTTTCTGGATTTTTGAAAATTTCACTTTTTTGTGAAAATATCCACTAAATGAGGGAATAATATGTGTGAGGGTACCCCAGGAGAGTTCCAAATGTGTGTGTGGTAGAATATATATCCCACGGGGGAAAAATTGAAAAAAGTTGAAAAAAATTTTTTTTTGGACTTAGCAATTTTTCCGGCGTTTATCAGACTTTCAGACAGGGGAAATGTCAGTGAGCGTTCCGATTTCAGTTCCAGAGCGATTCGCCCAATGAGTCCTTGATATTTAGTCATTTTCAGCCAATTTGTTGGATTTTTGAAAATTTCACTTTTTTGTGAAAATATCCACTAAATGAGGGAAAAATATGTGTGAGGGTACCCCAGGAGAGTTCCAAATGTGTGTGGGTAGAATATATATCCCACGGGGGTAAAATTGAAAAAAGTTGAAAAAAAATTTTTTTTTGGACTTAGTCATTCTTCCGGCGTTTATCACACTTTCAGATAGGGCAAATGTCAGTGAGTATTCCAATTTCAGTTCCAGAGTGATTCGCCCAATCAGTCCTTGATATTTAGTCGTTCTCAGCCAATTTCTGGATTTTTGAAAATTTCACTTTTTTGTGAAAATATCCACTAAATGAGGTAATGTGTGAGGGTACCCAGGAGAGTTCCAAATGTGAGTGGGTAGAATATATATCCCACGGGGGTAAAAATTGAAAAAAGTTGAAAAAATTTTTTTTTTGGACTTACTCATTTTTCCGGCGTTTATCAGACTTTCAGATAGGGGAAATGTCAGTGAGCGCTCCAATTCCAGTTCCAGAGCGATTCGCCCAATCAGTCCTTGATATTTAGGCGTTTTCAGCCAATTTCTGGATTTTTGAAAATTTCTCTTTTTTGTGAAAATATCCACTAAATGAGGGAATAATATGTGTGAGGGTACCCCAGGAGAGTTCCAAATGTGTGTGGGTAGAATTTATATCCCACGGGGGTAAAATTGAAAAAAGTTTAAAAAAAATTTTTTTTGGACTTAGTAATTTTTCCGGCGTTTATCAGTCTTTCAGATAGGGGAAATATCAGTGAGCATTCCAATTTCAGTTCCAGAGCGATTCGCCCAATGGGTCCTTGCTATTTAGTCGTTTTCAGCAAATTTTCTGGATTTTTGAAAATTTCACTTTTTTGTGAAAATATCCACTAAATGAGGGAATAATATGTGTGAGGGTACCCCAGGAGAGTTCCAAATGTGTGTGTGGTAGAATATATATCCCACGGGGGAAAAATTGAAAAAAGTTGAAAAAAATTTTTTTTTGGACTTAGCAATTTTTCCGGCGTTTATCAGACTTTCAGACAGGGGAAATGTCAGTGAGCGTTCCGATTTCAGTTCCAGAGCGATTCACCCAATGAGTCCTTGATATTTAGTCATTTTCAGCCAATTTGTTGGATTTTTGAAAATTTCACTTTTTTGTGAAAATATCCACTAAATGAGGGAAAAATATGTGTGAGGGTACCCCAGGAGAGTTCCAAATGTGTGTGGGTAGAATATATATCCCACGGGGGTAAAATTGAAAAAAGTTGAAAAAAAATTTTTTTTTGGACTTAGTCATTCTTCCGGCGTTTATCACACTTTCAGATAGGGCAAATGTCAGTGAGTATTCCAATTTCAGTTCCAGAGTGATTCGCCCAATCAGTCCTTGATATTTAGTCGTTTTTAGCCAATTTTCTGGATTTTTGAAAATTTCACTTTTTCTGTGAAAATATCCACTAAATGAGGGAATAATATGTGTGAGGGTACCCCAGGAGAGATCCCAATGTGTGTGGGTAGAATATATCTCCCATGGGGGTAAAATTGAAAAAGTTTAAAAAATTTTTTTTTTGGACTTAGTCATTTTTCCGGCGTTTATCAGACTTTCAGATAGGGGAAATGTCAGTGAGCATTCCGATTTCAGTTCCAGAGCGATTTGCCGGATGGGTCCGTGATATTTAGTCGTTTTCAGCCAATTTTCAGAATTTTTGAAAATTTCACTTTTTTGTGAAAATATCCAATAAATGAGGCAATAATATGTGTGAGGGTACCCCAGGAGAGTTCCAAATGTGTGTGGGTAGAATATATATCCCACGGGGTTAAAATTGAAAGAAGTTGAAAAAAGTTTTTTTTTGGACTTAGTCATTTTTCCGGCGTTTATCAGACTGTCAGATAGCGGAAATGTCAGTGAGCGTTCCGATTTCAGTTACAGAGTGATTTGCCCAATGAGTCCTTAATATTTATTCGTTTTCAGCCAATTTTCTGGATTTTTGAAAATTTCACTTTTTTGTGAAAATATCCACTAAATGAGGGAATAATATGTGTGAGGGTACCCCAGGAGAGTTCCAAATGTGTGTGGGTAGAATATATATCCCACGGGGGTAAAATTGAAAAAGTTGAAAACATTTTTTTTTTGGACTTAGTCATTTTTCCGGCTTTTATCAGACTTTCAGATAGGGGAAATGTCAGTGAGCGTTCCGATTTCAATTCCAGAGCGATTCGCCCAATGAGTCCTTGATATTTAGTCGTTTTCAGCCAATTTTCTGGATTTTTGAAAATTTCACTTTTTTGTGAAAATATCCACTAAATGAGGGTATATTATGTGTGAGGGTACCCCAGGAGAGTTCCAAATGTGTGTGGGTAAAATATATATCCCACGGGGGTAAAATTGAAAAAAGTTTAAAAAAATTTTTTCTTGGACTTAGTCATTTTACCGGCGTTTATCAGACTTTCACATAGGGGAAATGTCAGTGAGCGTTCCGACTTCAGTTCCAGAGCGATTCGCCCAATGAGTCCTTGATATTAAGTAGTTTTCAGCCAATTTTCTGGATTTTTGAAAATTTAACTTTTTTTGTGAAAATATCCACTAAATGAGGGAATAATATGTGTGAGGGTACCCCAGGAGAGTTCCAAATGTGTGTGGGTAGAATATATATCCCACGGTGGTAAAATTGAAAAAAGTTGAAAACATTTTTTTTTTGCACTTCGTAATTTTTCCGGCTTTTATCAGACTTTCAGATAGGGGAAATGTCAGTGAGCGTTACGATTTCAGTTCCAGTGCGATTCGCCCAATGAGTCCTTGATATTAAGTAGTTTTCAGCCAATTTTCTGGATTTTTGAAAATTTAGCTTTTTTTGTGAAAATATCCACTAAATGAGGGAATAATATGTGTGAGGGTGCCCCAGGAGAGTTCCAAATGTGTGTGGGTAGAATATATATCCCACGGGGGTAAAATTGAAAAAAGTTGAAAACATTTTTTTTTTGCACTTCGTCATTTTTCCGGCGTTTATCAGACTTTCAGATAGGGGAAATGTCAGTGAGCATTCCGATTTCAGCTCCAGAGCGATTCGCCCAATGAGTCCTTGATATTAAGTAGTTTTCAGCCAATTTTCTGGATTTTTGAAAATTTAGCTTTTTTTGTGAAAATATCCACTAAATGAGGGAATAATATGTGTGAGGGTGCCCCAGGAGAGTTCCAAATGTGTGTGGGTAGAATATATATCCCACGGGGGTAAAATTGAAAAAAGTTGAAAACATTTTTTTTTTGCACTTCGTCATTTTTCCGGCGTTTATCAGACTTTCAGATAGGGGAAATGTCAGTGAGCATTCCGATTTCAGCTCCAGAGCGATTCGCCCAATGAGTCCTTGATATTTAATCGTTTTCAGCCAATTTTCTGGATTTTTGAAAATTTCACTTTTTTGTGAAAATATCCACTAATTGAGGGAATAATATGTGTGAGGGTACCCCAGGAGAGTTCCAAATGTGTGTGGGTAAAATATATATCCCACGGGGGTAAAATTGAAAAAAGTTGAAATTTTTTTTTCTTGGACTTAGTCATTTTACCGGCGTTTATCAGTCTTTCACATAGCGGAAATGTCAGTGAGCGTTCCGATTTCAGTTCCAGAGCGATTCGCCCAATGAGTCCTTGATATTAAGTAGTTTTCAGCCAATTTTCTGGATTTTTGAAAATTTAACTTTTTTTGTGAAAATATCCACTAAATGAGGGAATAATATGTGTGAGGGTACCCCAGGAGAGTTCCAAATGTGTGTGAGTAGATTATATATCCCACGGTAGTAAAATTGAAAAAAGTTGAAAACATTTTTTTTTTGCACTTCGTCATTTTTCCGGCGTTTATCAGACTTTCAGATAGGGGAAATGTCAATGAGCGTTCCGATTTCAGCTCCAGAGCGATTCGCCCAATGAGTCCTTGATATTTAGTCATTTTCAGCCAATTTTCTGGATTTTTGAAAATTTCACTTTTTTGTGAAAATATCCACTAAATGAGGGAATAATATGTGTGAGGGTACCCCAGGAGAGTGCAAAATGTGTGTGGGTAGAATATATATCCCAAGGGGTTAAAATTGAAAAAAGTTGAAAAAATTTTTTTTTTGGACTTAGTCATTTTTCCGGCGTTTATCAGACTTTCAGATAGGGGAAATGTCAGTGAGCGTTCCAATTTCAGTTCCAGAGCGATTCGCCCAATGAGTCCTTGATATTTAGTCGTTTTCAGTCAATTTTCTGGATTTTTGAAAATTTCACTTTTTTGTGAAAATATCCACTAAATGAGGGAATAATATGTGTGAGGGTACCCCAGGAGAGTTCCAAATGTGTGTGGGTAGAAAATATATCCCACGGTGGTAAAATTGAAAAAAGTTGAAAACAATTTTTTTTTTGCACTTCGTCATTTTTCCGGCGTTAATCAGACTTTCAGATAGGGGAAATGTCAGTGAGCGTTCCGATTTCAGCTCCAGAGCGATTCGCCCAATGAGTGCTTGATATTTAGTCGTTTTCAGCCAATATTTTGGATTTTTGAAAATTTCACTTTTTGTGAAAATATCCACTAAATGAGGGAATAATATGTGTGAGGGTACCCCAGGAGAGTGCCAAATGTGTGTGGGTAGAATATATATCCCACGGGGGTAAAATTGAAAAAAGTTGAAAAATTTTTTATTTTGAACTTAGTCATTTTTCCGGCGTTTATCAGACTTTCATATAGGGCAAATGTCAGTGAGCGTTCCGATTTCAGTTCCAGAGCGATTCGCCCAATGAGTTTTTGATATTTAGTCCTTTTCAGCCAATTTTCTGGATTTTTGAAAATTTCACTTTTTTGTGAAAATATCCACTAAATGAGGGTATAATATGTGTGAGCGTACCCCAGGAGAGATCCAAATCTGTGTGGGTAGAATATATATGCCACGGTGGTAAAATTGAAAAAAGTTGAAAAAAATTTTTTTTTTGGACTTAGTCATTTTTCCGGCGTTTATCAGACTTTCAGATAGGGGAAATGTCAGTGATCGTTCCGATTTCAGTTCCAGAGCGATTCGCCCAATGAGTCCTTAATATTTAGTCATTTTCAGGTAAATTTCTGGATTTTTGAAAATTTCACTTTTTTGTGAAAATATCCACTAAATGAGGGAATAATATGTGTGAGGGTACCCCAGGAGAGTTCCAAATGTGTGTGGGTAAAATATATATCCCACGGGGGTAAAATTAAAAAAAGTTGAAAATTTTTTTTTCTTGGACTTAGTCATTTTACCGGCGTTTATCAGACTTTCACATAGGGGAAATGTCAGTGAGCGTTGCGATTTCAGTTCCAGAGCGATTCTCCCAATGAGTCCTTGATATTAAGTACTTTTCAGCCAATTTTCTGGTTTTTTGAAAATTTAACTTTTTTTGTGAAAATATCCACTAAATGAGGGAATAATATGTGTGAGGGTACCCCAGGAGAGTTCCAAATGTGTGTGAGTAGAATATATATCCCACGGTGGTAAAATTGAAAAAAGTTGAAAACATTTTTTTTTTTGCACTTCGTCATTTTTCCGGCGTTTATCAGACTTTCAGATAGGGGAAATGTCAATGAGCGTTCCGATTTCAGCTCCAGAGCGATTCGCCCAATGAGTCATTGATATTTAGTCGTTTTCAGCCAATATTTTGGATTTTTGAAAATTTCACTTTTTGTGAAAATATCCACTAAATGAGGGAATAATATGTGTGATGGTACCCCAGGAGAGTTCCAAATGTGTGTGGGTAGAATATATATGCCACGGTGGTAAAATTGAAAAAAGTTGAAAAAATTTTTTTTTTTGGACTTAGTCATTTTTCCGGCGTTTTTTAGACTTTCAGATAGGGCAAATGTCAGTGAGCGTTCCGATTTCAGTTCCAGAGCGATTCGCCCAATGAGTCCTTGATATTAAGTCGTTTTCAGCCAATTTTCTGGATTTTTGAAAATTTCACTTTTTTGTGAAAATATCCACTAAATGAGGGAATAATATGTATGAGGGTACCCCAGGAAAGTTCCAAATGTGTGTGGGTAGAATATATATCCCACGGGGGTAAAATTGAAAAAAGTTGAAAAAAATTTTTTTTTTGACTTCGTCATTTTTCCGGCGTTTATCAGACTTTCAGATAGGGGAAATGTCAGTGAGCGTTCCGATTTCATTTCCAGAGCGATTCGCCCAATGAGTCTTTGATATTTAGTCGTTTTCAGCCAATTTTCTGGATTTTTGAAAATTGCACTTTTTTGTGAAAATATCCACTAAATGAGGGAATAATATGTGTGAGGGTACCCCAGGAGAGTTCCAAATGTGTGTGGGTAAAATATATATCCCACGTGGGTAAAATTGAAAAAAGTTGAAAAATTTTTTTTTTTGGACTTAGTCATTTTTCCGGCGTTTATCAGACTTTCAGATAGGGGAAATGTCAGTGAGCATTCCGATTTCAGTTCCAGAGCGATTCGCCCAATGAGTCCTTGATATTAAGTCGTTTTCAGCCAATTTTGTGGATTTTTGAAAATTTAATTTTTTTTGTGAAAATATCCACTAAATGAGTGAATAATATGTGCGAGGGTACCCCAGGAAAGTTCCAAATGTGTGTGGGTAGAATATATATCCCACGGGGGCAAAATTTAAAAAAGTTGAAAAAATTTTTTTTTTGGACTTAGTCATTTTTCCGGCGTTTATCAGACTTTCAGATAGGGGAAATGTCAGTGATCGTTCCGATTTCAGTTCCAGAGCGATTCGCCCAATGAGTCCTTAATATTTAGTCATTTTCAGGTAAATTTCTGGATTTTTGAAAATTTCACTTTTTTGTGAAAATATCCACTAAATGAGGGAATAATATGTGTGAGGGTACCCCAGGAGAGTTCCAAATGTGTGTGGGTAAAATATATATCCCACGGGGGTAAAATTGAAAAAAGTTGAAAATTTTTTTTTCTTGGACTTAGTCATTTTACCGGCGTTTATCAGACTTTCACATAGGGGAAATGTCAGTGAGCGTTACGATTTCAGTTCCAGAGCGATTCGCCCAATGAGTCCTTGATATTAAGTACTTTTCAGCCAATTTTCTGGTTTTTTGAAAATTTAACTTTTTTTGTGAAAATATCCACTAAATGAGGGAATAATATGTGTGAGGGTACCCCAGGAGAGTTCCAAATGTGTGTGAGTAGAATATATATCCCACGGTGGTAAAATTGAAAAAAGTTGAAAACATTTTTTTTTTTGCACTTCGTCATTTTTCCGTCGTTTATCAGACTTTCAGATAGGGGAAATGTCAATGAGCGTTCCGATTTCAGCTCCAGAGCGATTCGCCCAATGAGTCATTGATATTTAGTCGTTTTCAGCCAATATTTTGGATTTTTGAAAATTTCACTTTTTGTGAAAATATCCACTAAATGAGGGAATAATATGTGTGAGGGTACCCCAGGAGAGTTCCAAATGTGTGTGGGTAGAATATATATCCCACGGGGGTAAAATTGAAAAAAGTTGAAAAATTTTTTTTTTTTTACTTAGTCATTTTTCCAGCGTTTTTCAGACTTTCAGATAGGGCAAATGTCAGTGAGCGTTCCGATTTCAGTTCCAGAGCGATTCGCCCAATGAGTCCTTGATATTAAGTCGTTTTCAGCCAATTTTCTGGATTTTTGATAATTTAACTTTTTTTGTGAAAATATCCACTAAATGAGGGAATAATATGTGTGAGGGTACCCCAGGAGAGTTCCAAATCTGTGTGGGTAGAATATATATCCCACGGGGGTAAAATTGAAAAAAGTTGAAAAATTTTTTTTTTTTAAATTACTCATTTTTCCGGCGTTTATCAGATTTTCAAATAGGGAAATGTCAGTGAGCGTTCCGATTTCAGTTCCAGAGTGATTCGCCCAATGAGTCCTTGATATTTAGTCGTTTTCAGCCAATTTTCTGGATTTTTGAAAATTTCACTTTTTTGTGAAAATATCCACTAAATGAGTGAATAATATGTGCGAGGGTACCCCAGGAAAGTTCCAAATGTGTGTGGGTAGAATATATATCCCACAGGGGTAAAATTGAAAAAAGTTGCAAATTTTTTTTTTTTTGACTTAGTCATTTTTCCGGCGTTTTTTAGACTTTCAGATAGGGCAAATGTCAGTGAGCGTTCCGATTTCAGTTCCAGAGCGATTCGCCCAATGAGTCCTTGATATTAAGTCGTTTTCAGCCAATTTTCTGGATTTTTGAAAATTTCACTTTTTTGTGAAAATATCCACTAAATGAGGGAATAATATGTATGAGGGTACCCCAGGAAAGTTCCAAATGTGTGTGGGTAGAATATATATCCCACGGGGGTAAAATTGAAAAAAGTTGAAAAAAATTTTTTTTTTGACTTCGTCATTTTTCCGGCGTTTATCAGACTTTCAGATAGGGGAAATGTCAGTGAGCATTCCGATTTCAGTTCCAGAGCGATTCGCCCAATGAGTCCTTGATATTAAGTCGTTTTCAGCCAATTTTGTGGATTTTTGAAAATTTAATTTTTTTTGTGAAAATATCCACTAAATGAGTGAATAATATGTGCGAGGGTACCCCAGGAAAGTTCCAAATGTGTGTGGGTAGAATATATATCCCACGGGGGCAAAATTGAAAAAATTTTTTTTTTGGACTTAGTCATTTTTCCGGCGTTTATCAGACTTTCAGATAGGGGAAATGTCAGTGAGCGTTCCGATTTCAGTTCCAGAGTGATTCGCCCAATGAGTCTTTGATATTTAGTCATTTTCAGCCAATTTTCTGGATTTTTGAAAATTGCACTTTTTTGTGAAAATATCCACTAAATGAGGGAATAATATGTGTGAGGGTACCCCAGGAGAGTTCCAAATGTGTGTGGGTAAAATATATATCCCACGGGGGCAAAATTGAAAAAAGTTGAAAAAATTTTTTTTTTGGACTTAGTCATTTTTCCGGCGTTTATCAGACTTTCACATAGGGGAAATGTCAGTGAGCGTTGCGATTTCAGTTCCAGAGCGATTCGCCCAATGAGTCCTTGATATTAAGTACTTTTCAGCCAATTTTCTGGTTTTTTGAAAATTTAACTTTTTTTGTGAAAATATCCACTAAATGAGGGAATAATATGTGTGAGGGTACCCCAGGAGAGTTCCAAATGTGTGTGAGTAGAATATATATCCCACGGTGGTAAAATTGAAAAAAGTTGAAAACATTTTTTTTTTTGCACTTCGTCATTTTTCCGACGTTTATCAGACTTTCAGATAGGGGAAATGTCAATGAGCGTTCCGATTTCAGCTCCAGAGCGATTCGCCCAATGAGTCATTGATATTTAGTCGTTTTCAGCCAATATTTTGGATTTTTGAAAATTTCACTTTTTGTGAAAATATCCACTAAATGAGGGAATAATATGTGTGAGGGTACCCCAGGAGAGTTCCAAATGTGTGTGGGTAGAATATATATCCCACGGGGGCAAAATTGAAAAAAGTTGAAAACATTTTTTTTTTGCACTTCGTCATTTTTCCAGCGTTTATCAGACTTTCAGATAGGGCAAATGTCAGTGAGCATTCCGATTTCAGTTCCAGAGCGATTCGCCCAATGAGTCCTTGATATTTAGTCGTTTTCAACCAATTTTCTATATTTCTGAAAATTTCACTTTTTTTGTGAAAATATCCACTAAATGAGGGAATAATATGTGTGAGGGTACCCCAGGAGAGTTCCAAATGTGTGTGGGTAGAATATATATCCCACGGGGGTAAAATTGAAAAAAGTTGAAAACATTTTTTTTTTGTACTTAGTAATTTTTCCGGCGTTTATCCGACTTTCAGATATGGCAAATGTCAGTGAGCGATCCGATTTCAGTTCCAGAGCGATTCGCCCAATGAGTCCTTGAAATTTAGTCGTTTTTAGCCAATTTTCTGGATTTTTGAAAATTTCTCTTTTTTTGTGAAAATATCCACTAAATGAGGGAATAATATGTGTGAGGGTACGCCAGGAGAGTTCCAAATGTGTGTGGGTAGAATATATATCCCACGGGGGTAAAATTGAAAAAAATTAAAAAAAATTTTTTTTTGGACTTAGTCATTTTTCCGGCGTTTATCAGACTTTCAGATAGCGGAAAAGTCAGTGAGCGTTCCGATTTCAATTCCAGAGCGATTCGCCCAATGAGTCCTTGATATTTCATCGTTTTCAGCCAATTTTCTGGATTTTATAAAATTTCACTTTTTTGTGAAAATATCCACTAAATGAGGTAATAATATGTGTGAGGGTACCCCAGGAGAGTTCCAAATGTGTGTGGGTAGAATATATATCCCACGTGGGTAAAATTGAAAAAAGTTGAAAACATTTTTTTTTTCAACTTAGTCATTTTTCCGGCGTTTATCAGACTTTCAGATAGGGCAAATGTCAGTGAGCGTTCCGATTTCAGTTCCAGAGTGATTCGCCCAATGAGTCCTTGATATTAAGTCGCTTTCAGCCAATTTTCTGGATTTTTTAACATTTCACTTTTTTGTGAAAATATCCACTAAATGAGGGAATAATATGTGTGAGGGTACACCAGGAGAGTTCCAAATGTGTGTGGGTAGAATATATATCCCACGTGGGTAAAATTGAAAAAAGTTGAAAACATTTTTTTTTTCAACTTAGTCATTTTTCCGGCATTTATCAGACTTTCAGATATGGCAAATGTCAGTGAGCGTTCCAATTTCGGTTCCAGAGCGATTCGCCCAATGAGTCCTTGATATTAAGTCGTTTTCAGCCAATTTTCTGGATTTTTGAAAATTTCACTTTTTTTGTGAAAATATCCACTAAATGAGGGAATAATATATGTGAGGGTACCCCAGGAGAATTCCAAATGTGTGTGGGTAGAATATATATCCCACGGGGGTAAAATTGAAAAAAGTTGAAAAAATTTTTTTTTTGGACTTAGCCATTTTTCCGGCGTTTATCAGACTTTCAGATACGGGAAATGTCAGTGAGCGTTCAGATTTCAGTTCCAGAGTGATTCGCCCAATGAGTCCTTGATATTTCATTGTTTTCAGCCAATTTTCTGGATTTTTGAAAATTTCAATTTTTTGTGAAAATATCCACTAAATGAGGGAATAATATATGTGAGGATACCCCAGGAGAGTTCCAAATGTGTGTGGGTAGAATATATATCCCACGTGGGTAAAATTGAAAAAAGTTGAAAACATTTTTTTTTTGGACTTAGTCATTTTTCCGGCATTTATCACACTTTCAGATATGGCAAATGTCAGTGAGCGTTCCGATTTCAGCTCCAGA
This sequence comes from Phyllobates terribilis, assembly GCF_046119375.1. Taxonomy (NCBI): domain Eukaryota; kingdom Metazoa; phylum Chordata; class Amphibia; order Anura; family Dendrobatidae; genus Phyllobates; species Phyllobates terribilis. Next base: position 3,348,810 of record NW_027362788.1, on the reverse strand, counting down.
GCGATTCGCCCAATGAGTCCTTGATATTTAATTGTTTTCAGCCAATTTTCTGGATTTTTGAAAATTTCACTTTTTTTGTGAAAATATCCACTAAATGAGGGAATAATATATGTGAGGGTACCCCAGGAGCGTTCCAAATGTGTGTGGGTAGAATATATATCCCACGGGGGTAAAATTGAAAAAAGTTGAAAAATTATTTTTTTGGACTTAGTCATGTTTCCGGCGTTTATCAGACTTTCAGATATTGCAAATGTCAGTGAGCGTTCCAATTTCAGTTCCAGAGCGATTCGCCCAATGAGTCCTTGATATTAAGTCGTTTTCAGCCAATTTTCTGGATTTTTGAAAATTTCACTTTTTTGTGAAAATATCCACCAAATGTGGTAATAATATGTGTGAGGGTACCCCAGGAGAGTTCCAAATGTGTGTGGGTAGAATATATATCCCACGGGGGTAAAATTGAAAAAAGTTTGCAACATTTTTTTTTTTTACTTAGTCATTTTTCCGGTGTTTATCAGACTTTCAGATAGGGTAAATGTCAGTGAGCGTTCCAATTTCAGTTCCAGAGCGATTCGCCCAATGAGTCCTTGATATTTCGTCATTTTCAGCCAATTTTCTGGATTTTTGAAAATGTCACTTTTTTTGTGAAAATATCCACTAAATGAGGGAATAATATGTGTGAGGGTACCCCAGGAGAGTTCCAAATGTGTGTGGGTAGAATATATATCCCAAGTGGGTAAAATTGAAAAAAGTGGAAAAAAAATTTTTTTGGACTTAGTCATTTTTCCGGCGTTTCTCAGAATTTCAGATAGGGGAAATGTCAGTGAGCGTTCCGATTTCAGTTCCAGAGCGATTCACCCAATGAGTCCATGAAATTTCGTCGTTTTCAGTCAATTTTCTTGATTTTTGAAAGTTTCACTTTTTTTGTGAAAATATCCACTAAATTCGGGAATAATATGTGTGAGGGTACCCCAGGAGAGTTCCAAATGTGTGTGGGTAGAATATATTTCCCATGGGGGTAAAATTGAAAAAAGTTGAAAAAAAATTTTTTTTGACTTAGTCATTTTTCCGGCGTTTATCAGTCTTTCAGATATGGCAAATGTCAGTGAGTGTTCGCATTTCAGTTCCAGAGCGAATCGCCAAATGAGTCTTTGATATTAAGTCGTTTTCAGCCAATTTTCTGGATTTTTGAAAATTTCACTTTTTTTGTGAAAATATCCACTAAATGAGGGAATAATATATGTGAGGGTACCCCAGGAGAGTTCCAAATGTGTGTGGGTAGAATATATATCCCACATGGGTAAAATTGAAAAAAGTTGAAAAAATTTTTTTTTTGGACTTAGCCATTTTTCCGGCGTTTCTCTGACTTACAGATAGGGGAAATGTCAGTGAGCGTTCCAATTTCAGTCCCAGAGGGATTCGCCCAATGAGTCCTTGATAATTCCTTTTCAGCCAATTTTCTGGATTTTTGAAAATTTCACTTTTTTGTGAAAATATCCACTAAATGAGGGAATAATATGTGTGAGGGTACCCCAGGAGAGTTCCAAATGTGTGTGGGTAGAATATAGATCCCACGGGGGTAAAATTGAAAAAAGTTGAAAATATTTTTTTTTGGACTTAGTCATTTTTCCAGCGTTTCTCAGACTTTCAGATAGGGGAAATGTCAGTGAGCGTTCTGATTTCAGTTCCAGAGCGATTTGCCAAATGAGTCCTTGATATTTAGTCGTTTTCAGCCAATTTTCTGGATTTTTGAAAATTTCACTTTTTTGGTGAAAATATCCACTAAATTCGGGAATAATATGTGTGAGGGTACCCCAGGAGAGTTCCAAATGTGTGTGGGTAGAATATATATCCCACGGGGGTGAAATTGAAAAAAGTTAAAAAAAATTTTTGTGGACTTAGTCATTTTTCCGGTGTTTATCAGACTTTCAGATATGGCAAATGTCAGTGAGCGTTCTGATTTCAGTTCCAGAGCGATTCTCCCAATGAGTCCTTCATATTTAGTCGTTTTCAGCCAACTTTCTGGATTTTTGTAAATTTCACTTTTTTGTGAAAATATCTACTAAATGAGGGAATAATATGTGTGAGGGTACCCCAGGAGAGTTCCAAATGTGTGTGGGTAGAATATATATCCCACGGGGGTGAAATTGAAAAAGGTTGAAAAAAATTTTTTTTGGACATAGTCATGTTTCCGCCGTTTATCAGACTTTCAGATAGAGTAAATTTCAGTGAGCGTTCCGATTTCAGTTCCAGAGCGATTCGCCCAATGAGTCCTTGATATTTAGTCGTTTTCAGCCAATTTTCGGGATTTTTGAAAATTTCACTTTTTTGTAAAAATATTCACTAAATGAGGTAATAATATGTGTGAGGGTACCCCAGGAGAGTTCCAAATGTGTGTGGGTAGAATATATATCTCACGGGGATAAAATTGAAAAAAGTTGAAAATTTTTTTTTTGAGACTTAGTCATTTTTCCGGCATTTATCAGACTTTCAGATAGGGCAAATGTCAGTGAGCGTTCCGATTTCAGTTCCAGAGCGATTCGCGCAATGAGTTCTTGATATTTAGTCGTTTTCAGCCAATTTTCTGGATTTTTGAAAATTTCACTTTTTTTGCGAAAATATCCACTAAATTCGGGAATAATATGTGTGAGGGTACCCCAGGAGAGTTCCAAATGTGTGTGGGTAGAATATATATCCCACGGGGGTAAAATTGAAAAAAGTTGAAAAATTTTTTTTTTTGGACTTAGTCATTTTTCCGGCGTTTATCAGACTTTCAGATAGGGCAAATGTCAGTGAGCATTCCAATTTCAGTTCCAGAGCGATTCTCCCAATGAGTCCTTCATATTTAGTCGTTTTCAGCCAACTTTCTGGATTTTTGAAAATTTCACTTTTTTGTGAAAATATCCACTAAATGAGGGAATAATGTGTGTGAGGGTACCCCAGGAGAGTTCCAAATGTGTGTGGGTAGAATATATATCCCACGGGGGTAAAATTGAAAAAAGTTGAAAAAAAAATTTTTTTGAACTTAGTGATTTTTCCGCCGTTTATCAGACTTTCAGATAGGGGAAATGTCAGTGAGCGTTCTGATTTCATTCCAGAGCGATTCGCCCAATGAGTCCTTGATATTTAGTCGTTTTCAGCCAATTTTCTGGATTTTTGAAAATTTCACTTTTTTGTGAAAAAATCCACTAAATGAGGGAATAATATGTGTGAGGGTACCCCAGGAGAGTTCGAAATGAGTGTGGGTAGAATATATATCCCACGGGGGTAAAATTGAAAAAAGTTTAAAAAAATTTTTTTTTGGACTTGGTCATTTTTCCGGCGTTTATCAGACTTTCAGATAGGGGAAATGTCAGTGAGCGTTCCGATTTCAGTTCCAGAGCGATTCGCCCTATGATTCCTTGATGTTTTTAATCATTTTCAGCCAATATTTTGAAGTTTTGAAAATTTCACTTTTTTGTGAAAATATCCACTAAATGAGGGAATAATATGTGTGAGGGTACCCCAGGAGAGTTCCAAATGTGTGTGGGTAGAATATATATCCCACGGGGGTAAAATTGAAAAAAGTTTGCAACATTTTTTTTTTTTACTTAGTCATTTTTCCGGTGTTTATCAGACTTTCAGATAGGGTAAATGTCAGTGAGCGTTCCAATTTCAGTTCCAGAGCGATTCGCCCAATGAGTCCTTGATATTTCGTCATTTTCAGCCAATTTTCTGGATTTTTGAAAATGTCACTTTTTTTGTGAAAATATCCACTAAATGAGGGAATAATATGTGTGAGGGTACCCCAGGAGAGTTCCAAATGTGTGTGGGTAGAATATATATCCCAAGTGGGTAAAATTGAAAAAAGTGGAAAAAAAATTTTTTTGGACTTAGTCATTTTTCCGGCGTTTCTCAGAATTTCAGATAGGGGAAATGTCAGTGAGCGTTCCGATTTCAGTTCCAGAGCGATTCACCCAATGAGTCCATGAAATTTCGTCGTTTTCAGTCAATTTTCTTGATTTTTGAAAGTTTCACTTTTTTTGTGAAAATATCCACTAAATTCGGGAATAATATGTGTGAGGGTACCCCAGGAGAGTTCCAAATGTGTGTGGGTAGAATATATTTCCCATGGGGGTAAAATTGAAAAAAGTTGAAAAAAAATTTTTTTTGACTTAGTCATTTTTCCGGCGTTTATCAGTCTTTCAGATATGGCAAATGTCAGTGAGTGTTCGCATTTCAGTTCCAGAGCGAATCGCCAAATGAGTCTTTGATATTAAGTCGTTTTCAGCCAATTTTCTGGATTTTTGAAAATTTCACTTTTTTTGTGAAAATATCCACTAAATGAGGGAATAATATATGTGAGGGTACCCCAGGAGAGTTCCAAATGTGTGTGGGTAGAATATATATCCCACATGGGTAAAATTGAAAAAAGTTGAAAAAATTTTTTTTTTGGACTTAGCCATTTTTCCGGCGTTTCTCTGACTTACAGATAGGGGAAATGTCAGTGAGCGTTCCAATTTCAGTCCCAGAGGGATTCGCCCAATGAGTCCTTGATAATTCCTTTTCAGCCAATTTTCTGGATTTTTGAAAATTTCACTTTTTTGTGAAAATATCCACTAAATGAGGGAATAATATGTGTGAGGGTACCCCAGGAGAGTTCCAAATGTGTGTGGGTAGAATATAGATCCCACGGGGGTAAAATTGAAAAAAGTTGAAAATATTTTTTTTTGGACTTAGTCATTTTTCCAGCGTTTCTCAGACTTTCAGATAGGGGAAATGTCAGTGAGCGTTCTGATTTCAGTTCCAGAGCGATTTGCCAAATGAGTCCTTGATATTTAGTCGTTTTCAGCCAATTTTCTGGATTTTTGAAAATTTCACTTTTTTGGTGAAAATATCCACTAAATTCGGGAATAATATGTGTGAGGGTACCCCAGGAGAGTTCCAAATGTGTGTGGGTAGAATATATATCCCACGGGGGTGAAATTGAAAAAAGTTAAAAAAAATTTTTGTGGACTTAGTCATTTTTCCGGTGTTTATCAGACTTTCAGATATGGCAAATGTCAGTGAGCGTTCTGATTTCAGTTCCAGAGCGATTCTCCCAATGAGTCCTTCATATTTAGTCGTTTTCAGCCAACTTTCTGGATTTTTGTAAATTTCACTTTTTTGTGAAAATATCTACTAAATGAGGGAATAATATGTGTGAGGGTACCCCAGGAGAGTTCCAAATGTGTGTGGGTAGAATATATATCCCACGGGGGTGAAATTGAAAAAGGTTGAAAAAAATTTTTTTTGGACATAGTCATGTTTCCGCCGTTTATCAGACTTTCAGATAGAGTAAATTTCAGTGAGCGTTCCGATTTCAGTTCCAGAGCGATTCGCCCAATGAGTCCTTGATATTTAGTCGTTTTCAGCCAATTTTCGGGATTTTTGAAAATTTCACTTTTTTGTAAAAATATTCACTAAATGAGGTAATAATATGTGTGAGGGTACCCCAGGAGAGTTCCAAATGTGTGTGGGTAGAATATATATCTCACGGGGATAAAATTGAAAAAAGTTGAAAATTTTTTTTTTGAGACTTAGTCATTTTTCCGGCATTTATCAGACTTTCAGATAGGGCAAATGTCAGTGAGCGTTCCGATTTCAGTTCCAGAGCGATTCGCGCAATGAGTTCTTGATATTTAGTCGTTTTCAGCCAATTTTCTGGATTTTTGAAAATTTCACTTTTTTTGCGAAAATATCCACTAAATTCGGGAATAATATGTGTGAGGGTACCCCAGGAGAGTTCCAAATGTGTGTGGGTAGAATATATATCCCACGGGGGTAAAATTGAAAAAAGTTGAAAAATTTTTTTTTTTGGACTTAGTCATTTTTCCGGCGTTTATCAGACTTTCAGATAGGGCAAATGTCAGTGAGCATTCCAATTTCAGTTCCAGAGCGATTCTCCCAATGAGTCCTTCATATTTAGTCGTTTTCAGCCAACTTTCTGGATTTTTGAAAATTTCACTTTTTTGTGAAAATATCCACTAAATGAGGGAATAATGTGTGTGAGGGTACCCCAGGAGAGTTCCAAATGTGTGTGGGTAGAATATATATCCCACGGGGGTAAAATTGAAAAAAGTTGAAAAAAAAATTTTTTTGAACTTAGTGATTTTTCCGCCGTTTATCAGACTTTCAGATAGGGGAAATGTCAGTGAGCGTTCTGATTTCATTCCAGAGCGATTCGCCCAATGAGTCCTTGATATTTAGTCGTTTTCAGCCAATTTTCTGGATTTTTGAAAATTTCACTTTTTTGTGAAAAAATCCACTAAATGAGGGAATAATATGTGTGAGGGTACCCCAGGAGAGTTCGAAATGAGTGTGGGTAGAATATATATCCCACGGGGGTAAAATTGAAAAAAGTTGAAAAAAATTTTTTTTTGGACTTGGTCATTTTTCCGGCGTTTATCAGACTTTCAGATAGGGGAAATGTCAGTGAGCGTTCCGATTTCAGTTCCAGAGCGATTCGCCCTATGATTCCTTGATGTTTTTAATCATTTTCAGCCAATATTTTGAAGTTTTGAAAATTTCACTTTTTTGTGAAAATATCCACTAAATGAGGGAATAATATGTGTGAGGGTACCCCAGGAGAGTTCCAAATGTGTGTGGGTAGAATATATATCCCACGGGGGTAAAATTGAAAAAAGTTTTAAAAAATTTTTTTTTGGACTTAGTCATTTTTCCGGCGTTTATCAGACTTTCAGATAGGGCAAATGTCAGTGAGCGTTCCGATTTCAGTTCCAGAGCAATTCTCCCAATGAGTCCTTGATATTTAGTCGTTTTCAGCCAATTTTCGGGATTTTTGAAAATTTCACTTTTTTGTGAAAATATCCACTAAATGAGGGAATAATATGTGTGAGGGTACCCCAGGAGAGTTCCAAATGTGTGTGGGTAGAATATATATCGCATGGGGATAAAATTGAATAAAGTTGAAAAAATTTTTTTTTGGGACTTAGTCATTTTTCCGGCGTTTATCAGACTTTCAGATAGGGCGTCAGTGAGCGTTCCGATTTCAATTCCAGAGCGAATCTCCCAATGAGTCTTTGATATTTAGTCGTTTTCAGCCAATTTTCTGGATTTTTGAAAATTTCACTTTTTGTGAAAATATCCACTAAATGATGGAATAATATGTGTGAGGGTACCACAGGAGAGTTACAAATGTGTGTGGGTACAATATATATCCCACGTGGGTAAAATTGAAAAAAGTTAAAACAATTTTTTTTTTGGACTTAGTCATTTTTCCGGCGTTTATCAGACTTTCAGATAGGGGAAATGTCAGTAAGCGTTCCGATTTCAGTTCCAGAGCCATTCGCCCAATGAGTCCTTGATATTTAGTCGTTTTCAGCCAATTTTCGGGATTTTTGAAAATGTCACTTTTTTGTAAAAATATTCACTAAATGAGGGAATAATATGTGTGAGGGTAACCCAGGAGAGTTACAAATGTGTGGGTAGAATATATATCCCACGTGGGTTAAATTGAAAAAAGTTGAACATTTTTTTTTTTAAGACTTAGTCATTTTTTCGGCGTTTATCAGACTTTCAGATAGGGCAAATGTCATTGAGCGTTCTGATTTCAGTTCCAGAGCAATTCGCCCAATGAGTCCTTGATATTTAGTCGTTTTAAGCCAATATTTTGGATTTTTGAAAATTTCACTTTTTTTGTGAAAATATCCACTAAATGAGGGAATAATATGTGTGAGGGTACCCCAGGAGAGCTCCAAATGAGTGTGGGTAGAATATATATCCCACGGGGGTAAAATTGAAAAAAGTTGAAAAAAATTTTTTTTTGGACTTGATCATTTTTCCGGCGTTTATCAGACTTTCAGATAGGGCAAATATCAGTGAGCATTCCGATTTCAGTTCCAGAGTGATTCTCCCAATGAGTCATTCATATTTAGTCGTTTTCAGCCAACTTTCTGGATTTTTGAAAATTTCACTTTTTTGTGAAAATATCCACTAAATGAGGGAATAATGTGTGAGGGTACCCCAGGAGAGTTCCAAATGTGTGTGGGTAGAATATATATAGCACGGGGGTAAAATTGAAAAAAGTTTAAAAAATTTTTTTTCAGACTTAGTCATTTTTCCGGCGTTTATCAGACTTTCAGATAGGGGAAATGTCAGTGAGCGTTCCGATTTCAGTTCCAGAGCGATTCGCCCTATGATTCCTTGATATTTAGTCATTTTCAGCCAATATTTTGAAGTTTTGAAAATTTCACTTTTTTGTGAAAATATCCACTAAATGAGGGAATAATATGTGTGAGGGTACTCCAAGAGAGTTCCAAATGTGTGTGGGTAGAATATATATCCCACGGGGGTAAAATTGAAAAAAGTTTAAAAAAATTTTTTTTTGGACTTAGTCATTTTTCCGGCGTTTATCAGACTTTCAGATAGGGCAAATGTCAGTGAGCGTTCCGATTTCAGTTCCAGAGCGATTCTCCCAATGAGTCCTTGATATTTAGTCGTTTTCAGCCAATTTTCGGGATTTTTGAAAATTTCACTTTTTTGTAAAAATATTCACTAAATGAGGTAATAATATGTGTGAGGGTACCCCAGGAGAGTTCCAAATGTGTGTGGGTAGAATATATATCTCACGGGGATAAAATTGAAAAAAGTTGAAAATTTTTTTTTTGAGACTTAGTCATTTTTCCGGCATTTATCAGACTTTCAGATAGGGCAAATGTCAGTGAGCGTTCCGATTTCAGTTCCAGAGCGATTCGCGCAATGAGTTCTTGATATTTAGTCGTTTTCAGCCAATTTTCTGGATTTTTGAAAATTTCACTTTTTTTGCGAAAATATCCACTAAATTCGGGAATAATATGTGTGAGGGTACCCCAGGAGAGTTCCAAATGTGTGTGGGTAGAATATATATCCCACGGGGGTAAAATTGAAAAAAGTTGAAAAATTTTTTTTTTTGGACTTAGTCATTTTTCCGGCGTTTATCAGACTTTCAGATAGGGCAAATGTCAGTGAGCATTCCGATTTCAGTTCCAGAGCGATTCTCCCAATGAGTCCTTCATATTTAGTCGTTTTCAGCCAACTTTCTGGATTTTTGAAAATTTCACTTTTTTGTGAAAATATCCACTAAATGAGGGAATAATGTGTGTGAGGGTACCCCAGGAGAGTTCCAAATGTGTGTGGGTAGAATATATATCCCACGGGGGTAAAATTGAAAAAAGTTGAAAAAAAAATTTTTTTGGACTTAGTGATTTTTCCGCCGTTTATCAGACTTTCAGATAGGGTAAATGTCAGTGAGCGTTCTGATTTCATTCCAGAGCGATTCGCCCAATGAGTCCTTGATATTTAGTCGTTTTCAGCCAATTTTCTGGATTTTTGAAAATTTCACTTTTTTGTGAAAATATCCACTAAATGAGGGAATAATATGTGTGAGGGTACCCCAGGAGAGTTCGAAATGAGTGTGGGTAGAATATATATCCCACGGGGGTAAAATTGAAAAAAGTTGAAAAAATTTTTTTTTTGGACTTGGTCATTTTTCCGGCGTTTATCAGACTTTCAGATAGGGGAAATGTCAGTGAGCGTTCCGATTTCAGTTCCAGAGCGATTCGCCCTATGATTCCTTGATGTTTTTAATCATTTTCAGCCAATATTTTGAAGTTTTGAAAATTTCACTTTTTTGTGAAAATATCCACTAAATGAGGGAATAATATGTGTGAGGGTACCTCAGGAGAGTTCCAAATGTGTGTGGGTAGAATATATATCCCACGGGGGTAAAATTGAAAAAAGTTTTAAAAATTTTTTTTTTGGACTTAGTCATTTTTCCGGCGTTTATCAGACTTTCAGATAGGGCAAATGTCAGTGAGCGTTCCGATTTCAGTTCCAGAGCGATTCTCCCAATGAGTCCTTGATATTTAGTCGTTTTCAGCCAATTTTCGGGATTTTTGAAAATTTCACTTTTTTTGAAAATATCCACTAAATGAGGGAATAATATGTGTGAGGGTACCCCAGGAGAGTTCCAAATGTGTGTGGGTAGAATATATATCGCATGGGGATAAAATTGAATAAAGTTGAAAAAATTTTTTTTTGGGACTTAGTCATTTTTCCGGCGTTTATCAGACTTTCAGATAGGGCGTCAGTGAGCGTTCCGATTTCAATTCCAGAGCGAATCTCCCAATGAGTCTTTGATATTTAGTCGTTTTCAGCCAATTTTCTGGATTTTTGAAAATTTCACTTTTTGTGAAAATATCCACTAAATGATGGAATAATATGTGTGAGGGTACCCCAGGAGAGTTACAAATGTGTGTGGGTAGAATATATATCCCACGTGGGTAAAATTGAAAAAAGTTAAAACAATTTTTTTTTTGGACTTAGTCATTTTTCCGGCGTTTATCAGACTTTCAGATAGGGGAAATGTCAGTAAGCGTTCCGATTTCAGTTCCAGAGCCATTCGCCCAATGAGTCCTTGATATTTAGTCGTTTTCAGCCAATTTTCGGGATTTTTGAAAATGTCACTTTTTTGTAAAAATATTCACTAAATGAGGGAATAATATGTGTGAGGGTAACCCAGGAGAGTTACAAATGTGTGGGTAGAATATATATCCCACGTGGGTTAAATTGAAAAAAGTTGAACATTTTTTTTTTTAAGACTTAGTCATTTTTTCGGCGTTTATCAGACTTTCAGATAGGGCAAATGTCATTGAGCGTTCTGATTTCAGTTCCAGAGCAATTCGCCCAATGAGTCCTTGATATTTAGTCGTTTTAAGCCAATATTTTGGATTTTTGAAAATTTCACTTTTTTTGTGAAAATATCCACTAAATGAGGGAATAATATGTGTGAGGGTACCCCAGGAGAGCTCCAAATGAGTGTGGGTAGAATATATATCCCACGGGGGTAAAATTGAAAAAAGTTGAAAAAAATTTTTTTTTGGACTTGATCATTTTTCCGGCGTTTATCAGACTTTCAGATAGGGCAAATATCAGTGAGCATTCCGATTTCAGTTCCAGAGTGATTCTCCCAATGAGTCATTCATATTTAGTCGTTTTCAGCCAACTTTCTGGATTTTTGAAAATTTCACTTTTTTGTGAAAATATCCACTAAATGAGGGAATAATGTGTGAGGGTACCCCAGGAGAGTTCCAAATGTGTGTGGGTAGAATATATATCGCACGGGGGTAAAATTGAAAAAAGTTTAAAAAATTTTTTTTCAGACTTAGTCATTTTTCCGGCGTTTATCAGACTTTCAGATAGGGGAAATGTCAGTGAGCGTTCCGATTTCAGTTCCAGAGCGATTCGCCCTATGATTCCTTGATATTTAGTCATTTTCAGCCAATATTTTGAAGTTTTGAAAATTTCACTTTTTTGTGAAAATATCCACTAAATGAGGGAATAATATGTGTGAGGGTACTCCAAGAGAGTTCCAAATGTGTGTGGGTAGAATATATATCCCACGGGGGTAAAATTGAAAAAAGTTTTAAAAAATTTTTTTTTGGACTTAGTCATTTTTCCGGCGTTTATCAGACTTTCAGATAGGGCAAATGTCAGTGAGCGTTCCGATTTCAGTTCCAGAGCGATTCTCCCAATGAGTCCTTGATATTTAGTCGTTTTCAGCCAATTTTCGGGATTTTTGAAAATTTCACTTTTTTGTAAAAATATTCACTAAATGAGGTAATAATATGTGTGAGGGTACCCCAGGAGAGTTCCAAATGTGTGTGGGTAGAATATATATCTCACGGGGATAAAATTGAAAAAAGTTGAAAATTTTTTTTTTGAGACTTAGTCATTTTTCCGGCATTTATCAGACTTTCAGATAGGGCAAATGTCAGTGAGCGTTCCGATTTCAGTTCCAGAGCGATTCGCGCAATGAGTTCTTGATATTTAGTCGTTTTCAGCCAATTTTCTGGATTTTTGAAAATTTCACTTTTTTTGCGAAAATATCCACTAAATTCGGGAATAATATGTGTGAGGGTACCCCAGGAGAGTTCCAAATGTGTGTGGGTAGAATATATATCCCACGGGGGTAAAATTGAAAAAAGTTGAAAAATTTTTTTTTTTGGACTTAGTCATTTTTCCGGCGTTTATCAGACTTTCAGATAGGGCAAATGTCAGTGAGCATTCCGATTTCAGTTCCAGAGCGATTCTCCCAATGAGTCCTTCATATTTAGTCGTTTTCAGCCAACTTTCTGGATTTTTGAAAATTTCACTTTTTTGTGAAATTATCCACTAAATGAGGGAATAATGTGTGTGAGGGTACCCCAGGAGAGTTCCAAATGTGTGTGGGTAGAATATATATCCCACGGGGGTAAAATTGAAAAAAGTTGAAAAAAAAATTTTTTTGGACTTAGTGATTTTTCCGCCGTTTATCAGACTTTCAGATAGGGTAAATGTCAGTGAGCGTTCTGATTTCATTCCAGAGCGATTCGCCCAATGAGTCCTTGATATTTAGTCGTTTTCAGCCAATTTTCTGGATTTTTGAAAATTTCACTTTTTTGTGAAAATATCCACTAAATGAGGGAATAATATGTGTGAGGGTACCCCAGGAGAGTTCGAAATGAGTGTGGGTAGAATATATATCCCACGGGGGTAAAATTGAAAAAAGTTGAAAAAATTTTTTTTTTGGACTTGGTCATTTTTCCGGCGTTTATCAGACTTTCAGATAGGGGAAATGTCAGTGAGCGTTCCGATTTCAGTTCCAGAGCCATTCGCCCAATGAGTCCTTGATATTTAGTCGTTTTCAGCCAATTTTCGGGATTTTTGAAAATGTCACTTTTTTGTAAAAATATTCACTAAATGAGGGAATAATATGTGTGAGGGTAACCCAGGAGAGTTACAAATGTGTGTGGGTAGAATATATATCCCACGTGGGTTAAATAGAAAAAAGTTGAACATTTTTTTTTTTAAGACTTAGTCATTTTTTCGGCGTTTATCAGACTTTCATATAGGGCAAATGTCATTGAGCGTTCTGATTTCAGTTCCAGAGCAATTCGCCCAATGAGTCCTTGATATTTAGTCGTTTTAAGCCAATATTTTGGATTTTTGAAAATTTCACTTTTTTTGTGAAAATATCCACTAAATGAGGGAATAATATGTGTGAGGGTACCCCAGGAGAGCTCCAAATGAGTGTGGGTAGAATATATATCCCACGGGGGTAAAATTGAAAAAAGTTGAAAAAAATTTTTTTTTGGACTTGATCATTTTTCCGGCGTTTATCAGACTTTCAGATAGGGCAAATATCAGTGAGCATTCCGATTTCAGTTCCAGAGCGATTCTCCCAATGAGTCATTCATATTTAGTCGTTTTCAGCCAACTTTCTGGATTTTTGAAAATTTCACTTTTTTGTGAAAATATCCACTAAATGAGGGAATAATGTGTGAGGGTACCCCAGGAGAGTTCCAAATGTGTGTGGGTATATATCGCACGGGGGTAAAATTGAAAAAAGTTGAAAAAATTTTTTTTCAGACTTAGTCATTTTTCCGGCGTTTATCAGACTTTCAGATAGGGGAAATGTCAGTGAGCGTTCCGATTTCAGTTCCAGAGCGATTCGCCCTATGATTCCTTGATATTTAGTCATTTTCAGCCAATATTTTGAAGTTTTGAAAATTTCACTTTTTTGTGAAAATATCCACTAAATGAGGGAATAATATGTGTGAGGGTACTCCAAGAGAGTTCCAAATGTGTGTGGGTAGAATATATATCCCACGGGGGTAAAATTGAAAAAAGTTTTAAAAAATTTTTTTTTGGACTTAGTCATTTTTCCGGCGTTTATCAGACTTTCAGATAGGGCAAATGTCAGTGAGCGTTCCGATTTCAGTTCCAGAGCGATTCTCCCAATGAGTCCTTGATATTTAGTCGTTTTCAGCCAATTTTCGGGATTTTTGAAAATTTCACTTTTTTGTGAAAATATCCACTAAATGAGGGAATAATATGTGTGAGGGTACCCCAGGAGAGTTCCAAATGTGTGTGGGTAGAATATATATCGCATGGGGATAAAATTGAATAAAGTTGAAAACATTTTTTTTTGGGACTTAGTCATTTTTCCGGCGTTTATCAGACTTTCAGATAGGGCGTCAGTGAGCGTTCCGATTTCAATTCCAGAGCGAATCTCCCAATGAGTCCTTGATATTTAGTCGTTTTCAGCCAATTTTCTGGATTTTTGAAAATTTCACTTTTTGTGAAAATATCCACTAAATGATGGAATAATATGTGTGAGGGTACCCAAGGAGAGTTACAAATGTGTGTGGGTAGAATATATATCCCACGTGGGTAAAATTGAAAAAAGTTAAAAAAAATTTTTTTTGGACTTAGTCATTTTTCCGGCGTTTATCAGACTTTCAGATAGGGTAAATGTCAGTGAGTGTTCCGATTTCAATTCCAGAGCGATTCGCCCAATGAGTCCTTGATATTTAGTCGTTTTCAGACAATTTTCGGGATTTTTGAAAATTTCACTTTTTTGTGAAAATATCCACTAAATGAGGGAATAATATGTGTGAGGGTACCCTAGGAGAATTCCAAATGTGTATGGGTAGAATATATATCTCACGGGGTAAAATTGAAAAAAGTTGAAAATTTTTTTTTTCAGACTTAGTCATTTTTCCGGCGTTTATCAGACTTTCAGATAGGGGAAATGTCAGTGAGCGTTCCGATTTCAGTTCCAGAGCGATTCGCCCAATGAGTCCTTGATATTTAGTCGTTTTCAGCCAATATTTTGGAATTTTGAAAATTTCACTTTTTTGTGAAAATATCCACTAAATGAGGGAATAATATGTGTGAGGGTACCCAAGGAGAGTTCCAAATGTGTGTGGGTAGAATATATATCCCATGGGGGTAAAATTGAAAAAAGTTTTAAAAAATTTTTTTTTGGACTTAGTCATTTTTCCGGCGTTTATCAGACTTTCAGAGAGGGTAAATGTCAGTGAGCACTCCGATTTCAGTTTCAGAGCGATTCGCCCAATGAGTCCTTGATATGTAGTCGTTTTCAGCCCATTTTCTGGATTTTTGAAAATTTCACTTTTTTGTGAAAATATCCACTAAATGAGGGAATAATATGTGTGAGAGTACCCCAGGAGAGTTCCAAATGAGTGTGGGTAGAATATATATCCCACGGGGGTAAAATTGAAAAAAGTTTAAAAAAATTTTTTTTTGGACTTAGTCATTTTTCCAGCGTTTATCAGACTTTCAGATATGGCAAATGTAAGTCAGTTTTCCAATTTCAGTTCCAGAGCGATTCGCCCAATGAGTCCTTGATATTTGGTCGTTTTCAGCCAATTTTCGGGATTTTTGAAAATTTCACTTTTTTGTAAAAATATTCACTAAATGAGGGAATAATATGTGTGAGGGTACCCCAGGAGAGTTCCAAATGTGTGTGGGTAGAATATATATCTCACGGGGATAAAATTGAAAAAAGTTGAAAATTTTTTTTTTGAGACTTAGTCATTTTTCCGGCATTTATCAGACTTTCAGATAGGGCAAATGTCAGTGAGCGTTCCGATTTCAGTTCCAGAGCGATTCGCGCAATGAGTTCTTGATATTTAGTCGTTTTCAGCCAATTTTCTGGATTTTTGAAAATTTCACTTTTTTTGCGAAAATATCCACTAAATTCGGGAATAATATGTGTGAGGGTACCCCAGGAGAGTTCCAAATGTGTGTGGGTAGAATATATATCCCACGGGGGTAAAATTGAAAAAAGTTGAAAAATTTTTTTTTTTGGACTTAGTCATTTTTCCGGCGTTTATCAGACTTTCAGATAGGGCAAATGTCAGTGAGCATTCCAATTTCAGTTCCAGAGCGATTCTCCCAATGAGTCCTTCATATTTAGTCGTTTTCAGCCAACTTTCTGGATTTTTGAAAATTTCACTTTTTTGTGAAAATATCCACTAAATGAGGGAATAATGTGTGTGAGGGTACCCCAGGAGAGTTCCAAATGTGTGTGGGTAGAATATATATCCCACGGGGGTAAAATTGAAAAAAGTTGAAAAAAAAATTTTTTTGGACTTAGTGATTTTTCCGCCGTTTATCAGACTTTCAGATAGGGTAAATGTCAGTGAGCGTTCTGATTTCATTCCAGAGCGATTCGCCCAATGAGTCCTTGATATTTAGTCGTTTTCAGCCAATTTTCTGGATTTTTGAAAATTTCACTTTTTTGTGAAAAAATCCACTAAATGAGGGAATAATATGTGTGAGGGTACCCCAGGAGAGTTCGAAATGAGTGTGGGTAGAATATATATCCCACGGGGGTAAAATTGAAAAAAGTTGAAAAAAATTTTTTTTTGGACTTGGTCATTTTTCCGGCGTTTATCAGACTTTCAGATAGGGGAAATGTCAGTGAGCGTTCCGATTTCAGTTCCAGAGCGATTCGCCCTATGATTCCTTGATGTTTTTAATCATTTTCAGCCAATATTTTGAAGTTTTGAAAATTTCACTTTTTTGTGAAAATATCCACTAAATGAGGGAATAATATGTGTGAGGGTACCCCAGGAGAGTTCCAAATGTGTGTGGGTAGAATATATATCCCACGGGGGTAAAATTGAAAAAAGTTTTAAAAAATTTTTTTTTGGACTTAGTCATTTTTCCGGCGTTTATCAGACTTTCAGATAGGGCAAATGTCAGTGAGCGTTCCGATTTCAGTTCCAGAGCGATTCTCCCAATGAGTCCTTGATATTTAGTCGTTTTCAGCCAATTTTCGGGATTTTTGAAAATTTCACTTTTTTGTGAAAATATCCACTAAATGAGGGAATAATATGTGTGAGGGTACCCCAGGAGAGTTCCAAATGTGTGTGGGTAGAATATATATCGCATGGGGATAAAATTGAATAAAGTTGAAAAAATTTTTTTTTGGGACTTAGTCATTTTTCCGGCGTTTATCAGACTTTCAGATAGGGCGTCAGTGAGCGTTCCGATTTCAATTCCAGAGCGAATCTCCCAATGAGTCTTTGATATTTAGTCGTTTTCAGCCAATTTTCTGGATTTTTGAAAATTTCACTTTTTGTGAAAATATCCACTAAATGATGGAATAATATGTGTGAGGGTACCACAGGAGAGTTACAAATGTGTGTGGGTAGAATATATATCCCACGTGGGTAAAATTGAAAAAAGTTAAAACAATTTTTTTTTTGGACTTAGTCATTTTTCCGGCGTTTATCAGACTTTCAGATAGGGGAAATGTCAGTAAGCGTTCCGATTTCAGTTCCAGAGCCATTCGCCCAATGAGTCCTTGATATTTAGTCGTTTTCAGCCAATTTTCGGGATTTTTGAAAATGTCACTTTTTTGTAAAAATATTCACTAAATGAGGGAATAATATGTGTGAGGGTAACCCAGGAGAGTTACAAATGTGTGGGTAGAATATATATCCCACGTGGGTTAAATTGAAAAAAGTTGAACATTTTTTTTTTTAAGACTTAGTCATTTTTTCGGCGTTTATCAGACTTTCAGATAGGGCAAATGTCATTGAGCGTTCTGATTTCAGTTCCAGAGCAATTCGCCCAATGAGTCCTTGATATTTAGTCGTTTTAAGCCAATATTTTGGATTTTTGAAAATTTCACTTTTTTTGTGAAAATATCCACTAAATGAGGGAATAATATGTGTGAGGGTACCCCAGGAGAGCTCCAAATGAGTGTGGGTAGAATATATATCCCACGGGGGTAAAATTGAAAAAAGTTGAAAAAAATTTTTTTTTGGACTTGATCATTTTTCCGGCGTTTATCAGACTTTCAGATAGGGCAAATATCAGTGAGCATTCCGATTTCAGTTCCAGAGCGATTCTCCCAATGAGTCATTCATATTTAGTCGTTTTCAGCCAACTTTCTGCATTTTTGAAAATTTCACTTTTTTGTGAAAATATCCACTAAATGAGGGAATAATGTGTGAGGGTACCCCAGGAGAGTTCCAA
Source organism: Phyllobates terribilis (assembly GCF_046119375.1). Classification (NCBI taxonomy): domain Eukaryota; kingdom Metazoa; phylum Chordata; class Amphibia; order Anura; family Dendrobatidae; genus Phyllobates; species Phyllobates terribilis. Next base: position 3,330,957 of record NW_027362788.1, on the reverse strand, counting down.
ATGTGTGTGGGTAGAATATATATCGCACGGGGGTAAAATTGAAAAAAGTTTAAAAAATTTTTTTTCAGACTTAGTCATTTTTCCGGCGTTTATCAGACTTTCAGATAGGGGAAATGTCAGTGAGCGTTCCGATTTCAGTTCCAGAGCGATTCGCCCTATGATTCCTTGATATTTAGTCATTTTCAGCCAATATTTTGAAGTTTTGAAAATTTCACTTTTTTGTGAAAATATCCACTAAATGAGGGAATAATATGTGTGAGGGTACTCCAAGAGAGTTCCAAATGTGTGTGGGTAGAATATATATCCCACGGGGGTAAAATTGAAAAAAGTTTTAAAAAATTTTTTTTTGGACTTAGTCATTTTTCCGGCGTTTATCAGACTTTCAGATAGGGCAAATGTCAGTGAGCGTTCCGATTTCAGTTCCAGAGCGATTCTCCCAATGAGTCCTTGATATTTAGTCGTTTTCAGCCAATTTTCGGGATTTTTGAAAATTTCACTTTTTTGTAAAAATATTCACTAAATGAGGTAATAATATGTGTGAGGGTACCCCAGGAGAGTTCCAAATGTGTGTGGGTAGAATATATATCTCACGGGGATAAAATTGAAAAAAGTTGAAAATTTTTTTTTTGAGACTTAGTCATTTTTCCGGCATTTATCAGACTTTCAGATAGGGCAAATGTCAGTGAGCGTTCCAATTTCAGTTCCAGAGCGATTCGCGCAATGAGTTCTTGATATTTAGTCGTTTTCAGCCAATTTTCTGGATTTTTGAAAATTTCACTTTTTTTGCGAAAATATCCACTAAATTCGGGAATAATATGTGTGAGGGTACCCCAGGAGAGTTCCAAATGTGTGTGGGTAGAATATATATCCCACGGGGGTAAAATTGAAAAAAGTTGAAAAATTTTTTTTTTTGGACTTAGTCATTTTTCCGGCGTTTATCAGACTTTCAGATAGGGCAAATGTCAGTGAGCGTTCTGATTTCATTCCAGAGCGATTCGCCCAATGAGTCCTTGATATTTAGTCGTTTTCAGCCAATTTTCTGGATTTTTGAAAATTTCACTTTTTTGTGAAAATATCCACTAAATGAGGGAATAATATGTGTGAGGGTACCCCAGGAGAGTTCGAAATGAGTGTGGGTAGAATATATATCCCACGGGGGTAAAATTGAAAAAAGTTGAAAAAATTTTTTTTTTGGACTTGGTCATTTTTCCGGCGTTTATCAGACTTTCAGATAGGGGAAATGTCAGTGAGCGTTCCGATTTCAGTTCCAGAGCGATTCGCCCTATGATTCCTTGATGTTTTTAATCATTTTCAGCCAATATTTTGAAGTTTTGAAAATTTCACTTTTTTGTGAAAATATCCACTAAATGAGGGAATAATATGTGTGAGGGTACCTCAGGAGAGTTCCAAATGTGTGTGGGTAGAATATATATCCCACGGGGGTAAAATTGAAAAAAGTTTTAAAAAATTTTTTTTTGGACTTAGTAATTTTTCCGGCGTTTATCAGACTTTCAGATAGGGCAAATGTCAGTGAGCGTTCCGATTTCAGTTCCAGAGCGATTCTCCCAATGAGTCCTTGATATTTAGTCGTTTTCAGCCAATTTTCGGGATTTTTGAAAATTTCACTTTTTTTGAAAATATCCACTAAATGAGGGAATAATATGTGTGAGGGTACCCCAGGAGAGTTCCAAATGTGTGTGGGTAGAATATATATCGCATGGGGATAAAATTGAATAAAGTTGAAAAAATTTTTTTTTGGGACTTAGTCATTTTTCCGGCGTTTATCAGACTTTCAGATAGGGCGTCAGTGAGCGTTCCGATTTCAATTCCAGAGCGAATCTCCCAATGAGTCTTTGATATTTAGTCGTTTTCAGCCAATTTTCTGGATTTTTGAAAATTTCACTTTTTGTGAAAATATCCACTAAATGATGGAATAATATGTGTGAGGGTACCCCAGGAGAGTTACAAATGTGTGTGGGTAGAATATATATCCCACGTGGGTAAAATTGAAAAAAGTTAAAACAATTTTTTTTTTGGACTTAGTCATTTTTCCGGCGTTTATCAGACTTTCAGATAGGGGAAATGTCAGTAAGCGTTCCGATTTCAGTTCCAGAGCCATTCGCCCAATGAGTCCTTGATATTTAGTCGTTTTCAGCCAATTTTCGGGATTTTTGAAAATGTCACTTTTTTGTAAAAATATTCACTAAATGAGGGAATAATATGTGTGAGGGTAACCCAGGAGAGTTACAAATGTGTGTGGGTAGAATATATATCCCACGTGGGTTAAATAGAAAAAAGTTGAACATTTTTTTTTTTAAGACTTAGTCATTTTTTCGGCGTTTATCAGACTTTCAGATAGGGCAAATGTCATTGAGCGTTCTGATTTCAGTTCCAGAGCAATTCGCCCAATGAGTCCTTGATATTTAGTCGTTTTAAGCCAATATTTTGGATTTTTGAAAATTTCACTTTTTTTGTGAAAATATCCACTAAATGAGGGAATAATATGTGTGAGGGTACCCCAGGAGAGCTCCAAATGAGTGTGGGCAGAATATATATCCCACGGGGGTAAAATTGAAAAAAGTTGAAAAAAATTTTTTTTTGGACTTGATCATTTTTCCGGCGTTTATCAGACTTTCAGATAGGGCAAATATCAGTGAGCATTCCGATTTCAGTTCCAGAGCGATTCTCCCAATGAGTCATTCATATTTAGTCGTTTTCAGCCAACTTTCTGGATTTTTGAAAATTTCACTTTTTTGTGAAAATATCCACTAAATGAGGGAATAATGTGTGAGGGTACCCCAGGAGAGTTCCAAATGTGTGTGGGTAGAATATATATCGCACGGGGGTAAAATTGAAAAAAGTTTAAAAAATTTTTTTTCAGACTTAGTCATTTTTCCGGCGTTTATCAGACTTTCAGATAGGGGAAATGTCAGTGAGCGTTCCGATTTCAGTTCCAGAGCGATTCGCCCTATGATTCCTTGATATTTAGTCATTTTCAGCCAATATTTTGAAGTTTTGAAAATTTCACTTTTTTGTGAAAATATCCACTAAATGAGGGAATAATATGTGTGAGGGTACTCCAAGAGAGTTCCAAATGTGTGTGGGTAGAATATATATCCCACGGGGGTAAAATTGAAAAAAGTTTTAAAAAATTTTTTTTTGGACTTAGTCATTTTTCCGGCGTTTATCAGACTTTCAGATAGGGGAAATGTCAGTGAGCGTTCCGATTTCAGTTCCAGAGCGATTCGCCCTATGATTCCTTGATATTTAGTCATTTTCAGCCAATATTTTGAAGTTTTGAAAATTTCACTTTTTTGTGAAAATATCCACTAAATGAGGGAATAATATGTGTGAGGGTACTCCAAGAGAGTTCCAAATGTGTGTGGGTAGAATATATATCCCACGGGGGTAAAATTGAAAAAAGTTTTAAAAAATTTTTTTTTGGACTTAGTCATTTTTCCGGCGTTTATCAGACTTTCAGATAGGGCAAATGTCAGTGAGCGTTCCGATTTCAGTTCCAGAGCGATTCTCCCAATGAGTCCTTGATATTTAGTCGTTTTCAGCCAATTTTCGGGATTTTTGAAAATTTCACTTTTTTGTAAAAATATTCACTAAATGAGGTAATAATATGTGTGAGGGTACCCCAGGAGAGTTCCAAATGTGTGTGGGTAGAATATATATCTCACGGGGATAAAATTGAAAAAAGTTGAAAATTTTTTTTTTGAGACTTAGTCATTTTTCCGGCATTTATCAGACTTTCAGATAGGGCAAATGTCAGTGAGCGTTCCAATTTCAGTTCCAGAGCGATTCGCGCAATGAGTTCTTGATATTTAGTCGTTTTCAGCCAATTTTCTGGATTTTTGAAAATTTCACTTTTTTTGCGAAAATATCCACTAAATTCGGGAATAATATGTGTGAGGGTACCCCAGGAGAGTTCCAAATGTGTGTGGGTAGAATATATATCCCACGGGGGTAAAATTGAAAAAAGTTGAAAAATTTTTTTTTTTGGACTTAGTCATTTTTCCGGCGTTTATCAGACTTTCAGATAGGGCAAATGTCAGTGAGCGTTCTGATTTCATTCCAGAGCGATTCGCCCAATGAGTCCTTGATATTTAGTCGTTTTCAGCCAATTTTCTGGATTTTTGAAAATTTCACTTTTTTGTGAAAATATCCACTAAATGAGGGAATAATATGTGTGAGGGTACCCCAGGAGAGTTCGAAATGAGTGTGGGTAGAATATATATCCCACGGGGGTAAAATTGAAAAAAGTTGAAAAAATTTTTTTTTTGGACTTGGTCATTTTTCCGGCGTTTATCAGACTTTCAGATAGGGGAAATGTCAGTGAGCGTTCCGATTTCAGTTCCAGAGCGATTCGCCCTATGATTCCTTGATGTTTTTAATCATTTTCAGCCAATATTTTGAAGTTTTGAAAATTTCACTTTTTTGTGAAAATATCCACTAAATGAGGGAATAATATGTGTGAGGGTACCTCAGGAGAGTTCCAAATGTGTGTGGGTAGAATATATATCCCACGGGGGTAAAATTGAAAAAAGTTTTAAAAAATTTTTTTTTGGACTTAGTAATTTTTCCGGCGTTTATCAGACTTTCAGATAGGGCAAATGTCAGTGAGCGTTCCGATTTCAGTTCCAGAGCGATTCTCCCAATGAGTCCTTGATATTTAGTCGTTTTCAGCCAATTTTCGGGATTTTTGAAAATTTCACTTTTTTTGAAAATATCCACTAAATGAGGGAATAATATGTGTGAGGGTACCCCAGGAGAGTTCCAAATGTGTGTGGGTAGAATATATATCGCATGGGGATAAAATTGAATAAAGTTGAAAAAATTTTTTTTTGGGACTTAGTCATTTTTCCGGCGTTTATCAGACTTTCAGATAGGGCGTCAGTGAGCGTTCCGATTTCAATTCCAGAGCGAATCTCCCAATGAGTCTTTGATATTTAGTCGTTTTCAGCCAATTTTCTGGATTTTTGAAAATTTCACTTTTTGTGAAAATATCCACTAAATGATGGAATAATATGTGTGAGGGTACCCCAGGAGAGTTACAAATGTGTGTGGGTAGAATATATATCCCACGTGGGTAAAATTGAAAAAAGTTAAAACAATTTTTTTTTTGGACTTAGTCATTTTTCCGGCGTTTATCAGACTTTCAGATAGGGGAAATGTCAGTAAGCGTTCCGATTTCAGTTCCAGAGCCATTCGCCCAATGAGTCCTTGATATTTAGTCGTTTTCAGCCAATTTTCGGGATTTTTGAAAATGTCACTTTTTTGTAAAAATATTCACTAAATGAGGGAATAATATGTGTGAGGGTAACCCAGGAGAGTTACAAATGTGTGTGGGTAGAATATATATCCCACGTGGGTTAAATAGAAAAAAGTTGAACATTTTTTTTTTTAAGACTTAGTCATTTTTTCGGCGTTTATCAGACTTTCAGATAGGGCAAATGTCATTGAGCGTTCTGATTTCAGTTCCAGAGCAATTCGCCCAATGAGTCCTTGATATTTAGTCGTTTTAAGCCAATATTTTGGATTTTTGAAAATTTCACTTTTTTTGTGAAAATATCCACTAAATGAGGGAATAATATGTGTGAGGGTACCCCAGGAGAGCTCCAAATGAGTGTGGGCAGAATATATATCCCACGGGGGTAAAATTGAAAAAAGTTGAAAAAAATTTTTTTTTGGACTTGATCATTTTTCCGGCGTTTATCAGACTTTCAGATAGGGCAAATATCAGTGAGCATTCCGATTTCAGTTCCAGAGCGATTCTCCCAATGAGTCATTCATATTTAGTCGTTTTCAGCCAACTTTCTGGATTTTTGAAAATTTCACTTTTTTGTGAAAATATCCACTAAATGAGGGAATAATGTGTGAGGGTACCCCAGGAGAGTTCCAAATGTGTGTGGGTAGAATATATATCGCACGGGGGTAAAATTGAAAAAAGTTTAAAAAATTTTTTTTCAGACTTAGTCATTTTTCCGGCGTTTATCAGACTTTCAGATAGGGGAAATGTCAGTGAGCGTTCCGATTTCAGTTCCAGAGCGATTCGCCCTATGATTCCTTGATATTTAGTCATTTTCAGCCAATATTTTGAAGTTTTGAAAATTTCACTTTTTTGTGAAAATATCCACTAAATGAGGGAATAATATGTGTGAGGGTACTCCAAGAGAGTTCCAAATGTGTGTGGGTAGAATATATATCCCACGGGGGTAAAATTGAAAAAAGTTTTAAAAAATTTTTTTTTGGACTTAGTCATTTTTCCGGCGTTTATCAGACTTTCAGATAGGGCAAATGTCAGTGAGCGTTCCGATTTCAGTTCCAGAGCGATTCTCCCAATGAGTCCTTGATATTTAGTCGTTTTCAGCCAATTTTCGGGATTTTTGAAAATTTCACTTTTTTGTGAAAATATCCACTAAATGAGGGAATAATATGTGTGGGGGTACCCCAGGAGAGTTCCAAATGTTTGTGGGTAGAATATATATCCCACGTGGGTAAAATTGAAAAAAGTTGAAAAAATTTTTTTTTTGGGCTTAGTCATTTTTCCGGTGTTTATCAGATTTTCAGATAGCGGAAATGTCAGTGAGCATTCCGATTTCAGTTCCAGAGCGATTCGCCCAATGAGTCCTTGATATTTAGTCGTTTTCAGCCAATATTTTGGATTTTTGAAAATTTCACTTTTTTGTGAAAATATCCACTAAATGAGGGAATAATATGTGTGAGGGTACCCCAGGAGAGTTCCAAATGTGTGTGGGTAGAATATATATCCCACATGGGTAAAATTGAAAAAAGTTGAAAAAAATTATTTTTTGGACTTAGTCATTTTTCCGGCGTTTATCAGACTTTCAGAGAGGGTAAATGTCAGTGAGCACTCCGATTTCAGTTTCAGAGCGATTCGCCCAATGAGTCCTTGATATGTAGTCGTTTTCAGCCCATTTTCTGGATTTTTGAAAATTTCACTTTTTTGTGAAAATATCCACTAAATGAGGGAATAATATGTGTGAGAGTACCCCAGGAGAGTTCCAAATGAGTGTGGGTAGAATATATATCCCACGGGGGTTAAATTGAAAAAAATTAAAACAATTTTTTTTTTGGACTTAGTCATTTTTCCAGCGTTTATCAGACTTTCAGATATGGCAAATGTAAGTGAGTGTTCCAATTTCAGGTCCAGAGCGATTCGCCCAATGATTCCTTGATATTTAGTCGTTTTCAGCCATTTTTATGAATTTTTGAAAATTTCACTTTTTTGTGAAAATATCCACTAAATGAGGGAATAATATGTGTGAGGGTACCTCAGGAGAGTTCGAAATGTGTGTGGGTAGAATATATATCCCACGGGGGTAAAATTGAAAAAAGTTGAAAAAATTTTTTTTTTGGACTTAGTAATTTTTCTGGCGTTTATCAGACTTTCAGATAGGGCAAATGTGATTGAGCGTTCTGATTTCAGTTCCAGAGCGATTCGCCCAATGAGTCCTTGATATTTAGTCGTTTTCAGCCAATTTTCTGGATTTTTGAAAATTTCACTTTTTTGTGAAAATATCCACGAAATGAGGGAATAATATGTGTGAGGGTACCCCTGGAGAGTTCGAAATGTATGTGGGTAGAATATATATCCCACGGGGGTAAAATTGAAAAAAGTTGAAAAAATTTTTTTTTTGGACTTAGTAATTTTTCTGGCGTTTATCAGACTTTCAGATAGGGCAAATGTGATTGAGCGTTCTGATTTCAGTTCCAGAGCGATTCGCCCAATGAATCCTTGATATTTAGTCGTTTTCAGCCAATTTTCTGGATTTTTGAAAATTTCACTTTTTTGTGAAAATATCCACGAAATGAGGGAATAATATGTGTGAGGGTACCCCAGGAGAGTTCCAAATATGTGTGGGTAGAATATATATCGCAAAGGGGTAAAATTTAAAAAAGTTGAAAAAAATTTTTTTTTTTGACTCAGTAATTTTTCCGGCGTTTATCAGACTTTCAGATGGGGAAATGTCAGTGAGCATTCCGATTTCAGTTCCAGAGCGATTCGCCCAATGAGTCCTTGATATTTAGTCGTTTTCAGCCATTTTTATGAATTTTTGAAAATTTCACTTTTTTGTGAAAATATCCACTAAATGAGGGAATAATATGTTTGAGGGTACCCCAGGAGAGTGCCAAATGTGTGTGGGTAGAATATATATCCCACGTGGGTAAAATTGAAAAAAGTTAAAACAATTTTTTTTTTGGACTTAGTCATTTTTCCAGCGTTTATCAGACTTTCAGATATGCCAAATGGAAGTGAGTGTTCCAATTTCAGTTCCAGAGCGATTCGCCCAATGAGTCCTTGATATTTAGTCGTTTTCAGCCAATTTTGTGGATTTTTGAAAATTTCACTCTTTTGTGAAAATATCCACTAAATGAGGGAATAATATGTGTGAGGGTACCCCAGCAGAGTTCCAAATGTGTGTGGATAGAATATATATCCCACGGGGTAAAATTGAAAAAAGTTGCAAAAAATTTTTTTTTGGACTTAGTCATTTTTCCGGCGTTTATCAGACTTTCAGATAGGGCAAATGTCAGTGAGCATTCCGATTTCAGTTCCAGAGCGATTCGCCAATGAGTCCTTGATATTTAGTCGTTTTCAGCCAATTTTCTGGATTTTAGAAAATTTCACTTTTTTGTGAAAATATCCACTAAATGAGGGAATAATATGTGTGAGGGTACGCCAGGAGAGTTCCAAATGTGTGCTGGTAGAATATATATCCCACAAGGGTGAATTTGAAAAAAGTTGAAAAAATTTTTTTTTTGGACTTAGTCTTTTTCCGCCATTTATCAGACTTTCAGAGAGGGGAAATGTCAGTGAGCATTCCGATTTCAGTTCCAGAGCGATTCGCCCAATGAGTCCTTGATATTTAGTCATTTTCAGCCAATTTTCTGGATTTTTGAAAATTTCACTTTTTTGTGAAAATATCCACTAAATTAGTGAATAATATGTGTGAGGGTACCCCAGGAGAGTTCCAAATGTGTGTGGGTAAAATATATATCCCACGGGGGTAAAATTGGAAAAAGTTGAAAAATTTTTTTTTTTGGACTTAGTCATTTTTACGACGTTTATCAGACTTTCAGATAGGGGAAATGTCAGTGAGCATTTCGATTTCAGTTCCAGAGTGATTCGCCCAATGAGTCCTTGATATTTATTCTTTTTCAGCCAATTTTCTGGATTTTTGAAAATTTCACTTTTTTGTGAAAATATCCACTAAATAAGGGAATATTATGTGTGAGGGTACCCCAGGAGAGTTCCAAATGTGTGTGGGTAGAATATATATCCCACGGGGGTAAATTTGAAAAAAGTTGAAACAATTTTTTTTTGGACTTAGTCATTTTTCCGGCGTTTATCAGACTTTCAGATAGGGCAAATGTCAGGGAGCATTTCGATTTCAGTTCCAGAGCGATACGCCCAATGAGTCCTTGATATTTAGTCGTTTTCAGCCAATTTTCGGGATTTTTGAAAATGTCCCTTTTTTGTGAAAATATCCACTAAATGAGGGAATAATATGTGTGAGGGTACCCCAGGAGAGTTCCAAATGTGTGTGGGTAGAATATATAACCCACGGGGGTAAATTTGAAAAAAGTTGAAACAATTTTTTTTTTGGACTTAGTCATTTTTCTGGCGTTTATCAGACTTTCAGATAGAGGAAATGTCAGTGAGCATTCCGATTTCAGTTCCAGAGCGATTCGCCCAATGAGTCCTTGATATTTAGTCATTTTCAGCCAATTTTCTGGATTTTTGAAAATTTCACTTTTTTGTGAAAATATCCACTAAATGATGGAATAATATGTGTGAGGGTACACCAGGAGAGTTCCAAATGTGTGTTGGTAGAATATATATCCCACGGGGGTGAATTTGAAAAAAGTTGAAAAAATTTTTTTTTAGGCTTAGTCATTTTTCCGGCGTTTATCAGACTTTCAGATAGGGGAAATGTCAGTGAGCATTCCGATTTCAGTTCCAGAGCGATTCGCCCAATGAGTCCTTGATATTTAGTCATTTTCAGCCAATTTTCTGGATTTTTGAAAATTTCACTTTTTTGTGAAAATATCCACTAAATGATGGAATAATATGTGTGAGGGTACACCAGGAGAGTTTCAAATGTGTGTTGGTAGAATATATATCCCACGGGGGTGAATTTGAAAAAAGTTGAAAAATTTTTTTTTTTGACTTAGTCATTTTTCCGGCGTTTATCAGACTTTCAGATAGGGGAAATGTCAGTGAGCGTTCCGCTTTTAGTTCCAGAGTGATTCACCCAATGAGTCCTTGTTATTTAGTCGTTTTCAGCCAATTTTCTGGATTTTTGAAAATTTCACTTTTTTGTGAAAATATCCACTAAATGAGGGAATAATATGTGTGAGGGTACCTCAGGAGAGTTCCAAATGTGTGTGGATACAATATATATCTAACGGGGGTAAAATTGAAAAAAGTTGAAAAATTTTTTTTTTTGACTTAGTCATTTTTCCGGCGTTTATCAGACTTTCAGATAGGGGAAATGTCAGTGAGCATTCCGCTTTTAGTTCCAGAGCGGTTCAACCAATGAGTCCTTGTTATTTAGTCGTTTTCAGCCAATTTTCTGGATTTTTGAAAATTTCACTTTTTTGTGAAAATATCACTAAATGAGGGAATAATATGTGTGATGGTACCCCAGGAGAGTTCCAAATGTGTGTGGGTAGAATATATATCCCACGTGGGTAAAATTGAAAAAAGTTGATAAAATTTTTTTTTTGGACTTCGTCATTTTTCCACCGTTTATCAGACTTTCAGATAGGGGAAATGTCAGTTTGCGTTCCGATTTCAGTTCCAGAGCGATTCGCCCAATGAGTCCTTGATATTTAGTCGTTTTCAGCCAATATTTTGGATTTTTGAAAATTTCACTTTTTTGTGAAAATATCCACTAAATGAGGGAATAATATGTGTGAGGGTACCCCTGGAGAGTTCCAAATGTGTGTGGGTAGAATATATATCCCACGGGGGTAAAATTGAAAAAAGTTGAAAAAAATTTTTTTTTGGACTTAGTCATTTTTCCGGCGTTTATCAGTCTTTCAGATAGGGCAAATGTCAGTGAGCATTCCGATTTCAGTTCCAAAGCGATTATCCCAATGAGTCCTTGATAATTAGTCGTTTTCAGCCAATTTTCTGGATTTTTGAAAATTTCACTTTTTTGTGAAAATATCCACTAAATGACGGAATAATATGTGTGAGGGTACCCCAGGAGAGTTCCAAATGTGTGTGGGTAGAATATATATCTCACGGGGGTAAAATTGAAAAAAGTTGAAAAAAAATTTTTTTTGGACTTAGTCATTTTTCCGGCGTTTATCAGACTTTCAGATATGGCAAATGTCAGTGAGCATTTCGATTTCAGTTCCAGAGCGATTATCCCAATGAATTCTTGATATTTAGTTGCTTTCAGCCAATATTTTGGATTTTTGAAAATTTCACTTTTTTGTGAAAATATCCACTGAATGAGGGAATAATATGTGTGAGGGTACGCCAGGAGAGTTCCAAATGTGTGTGGGTAGAATATATATCCCACGGGGGTAAAATTGAAAAAAGTTGAAACATTTTTTTTTTTGGACTTAGTCATTTTTCCGGCGTTTATCAGACTTTCAGATAGGGGAAATGTCAGTGAGCATTCCGATTTCAGTTCCAGAGCGATTTGCCCAATGAGTCTTTGATATTTAGTCGTTTTCAGCCAATTTTCTGGATTTTTGAAAATTTCACTTTTTTGTGAAAATATCCACTAAATGAGGGAATAATATGTGTGAGGGTACTCCAGGAGAGTTCCAAATGTGTGTGGGTAGAATATATATCCCACGGGGGTAAAATTGAAAAAAGTTGGAAAAAATATTTTTTTGGACTTAGTCATTTTTCCGGCGTTTATCAGACTTTCAGATATGGCAAATGTCAGTGAGCATTTTGATTTCAGTTCCAGAGCGATTCGCCCAATGAGTCCTTGATATTTAGTCGTTTTCAGCCAATTTTCTGGATTTTTGAAAATTTCAATTTTTTGTGAAAATATCCACTAAATGAGGGAATAATATGTGTGAGGGTACGCCAGGAGAGTTCCAAATGTGTGTGGGTAGAATATATATCCCACGGGGGTAAAATTGAAAAAAGTTGAAACATTTTTTTTTTTGGACTTAGTCATTTTTCCGTCGTTTATCAGACTTTCAGATAGGGGAAATGTCAGTGAGCATTCCGATTTCAGTTCCAGAGCGATTCGCCCAATGAGTCCTTGATATTTAGTCGTTTTCAGCCAATATTTTGGATTTTTGAAAAATTCACTTTTTTGTGAAAATATCCACTGGATGAGGGAATAATATGTGTGAGGGTACGCCAGGAGAGTTCCAAATGTGTGTGGGTAGAATATATATCCCACGGGGGTAAAATTGAAAAAAGTTGAAAAAAATTTTTTTTTGGACTTAGTCATTTTTCCGGCGTTTATCAGACTTTCAGATAGGGCAAATGTCAGGGAGCATTTCGATTTCAGTTCCAGAGCGATACGCCCAATGAGTCCTTGATATTTAGTCGTTTTCAGCCAATTTTCGGGATTTTTGAAAATGTCCCTTTTTTGTGAAAATATCCACTAAATGAGGGAATAATATGTGTGAGGGTACCCCAGGAGAGTTCCAAATGTGTGTGGGTAGAATATATAACCCACGGGGGTAAATTTGAAAAAAGTTGAAACAATTTTTTTTTTGGACTTAGTCATTTTTCTGGCGTTTATCAGACTTTCAGATAGAGGAAATGTCAGTGAGCATTCCGATTTCAGTTCCAGAGCGATTCGCCCAATGAGTCCTTGATATTTAGTCATTTTCAGCCAATTTTCTGGATTTTTGAAAATTTCACTTTTTTGTGAAAATATCCACTAAATGATGGAATAATATGTGTGAGGGTACACCAGGAGAGTTCCAAATGTGTGTTGGTAGAATATATATCCCACGGGGGTGAATTTGAAAAAAGTTGAAAAAATTTTTTTTTAGGCTTAGTCATTTTTCCGGCGTTTATCAGACTTTCAGATAGGGGAAATGTCAGTGAGCATTCCGATTTCAGTTCCAGAGCGATTCGCCCAATGAGTCCTTGATATTTAGTCATTTTCAGCCAATTTTCTGGATTTTTGAAAATTTCACTTTTTTGTGAAAATATCCACTAAATGATGGAATAATATGTGTGAGGGTACACCAGGAGAGTTTCAAATGTGTGTTGGTAGAATATATATCCCACGGGGGTGAATTTGAAAAAAGTTGAAAAATTTTTTTTTTTGACTGAGTCATTTTTCCGGCGTTTATCAGACTTTCAGATAGGGGAAATGTCAGTGAGCGTTCCGCTTTTAGTTCCAGAGTGATTCACCCAATGAGTCCTTGTTATTTAGTCGTTTTCAGCCAATTTTCTGGATTTTTGAAAATTTCACTTTTTTGTGAAAATATCCACTAAATGAGGGAATAATATGTGTGAGGGTACCTCAGGAGAGTTCCAAATGTGTGTGGATACAATATATATCTCACGGGGGTAAAATTGAAAAAAGTTGAAAAATTTTTTTTTTTGACTTAGTCATTTTTCCGGCGTTTATCAGACTTTCAGATAGGGGAAATGTCAGTGAGCATTCCGCTTTTAGTTCCAGAGCGGTTCAACCAATGAGTCCTTGTTATTTAGTCGTTTTCAGCCAATTTTCTGGATTTTTGAAAATTTCACTTTTTTGTGAAAATATCACTAAATGAGGGAATAATATGTGTGATGGTACCCCAGGAGAGTTCCAAATGTGTGTGGGTAGAATATATATCCCACGTGGGTAAAATTGAAAAAAGTTGATAAAATTTTTTTTTTGGACTTCGTCATTTTTCCACCGTTTATCAGACTTTCAGATAGGGGAAATGTCAGTTTGCGTTCCGATTTCAGTTCCAGAGCGATTCGCCCAATGAGTCCTTGATATTTAGTCGTTTTCAGCCAATATTTTGGATTTTTGAAAATTTCACTTTTTTGTGAAAATATCCACTAAATGAGGGAATAATATGTGTGAGGGTACCCCTGGAGAGTTCCAAATGTGTGTGGGTAGAATATATATCCCACGGGGGTAAAATTGAAAAAAGTTGAAAAAAATTTTTTTTTGGACTTAGTCATTTTTCCGGCGTTTATCAGTCTTTCAGATAGGGCAAATGTCAGTGAGCATTCCGATTTCAGTTCCAAAGCGATTATCCCAATGAGTCCTTGATAATTAGTCGTTTTCAGCCAATTTTCTGGATTTTTGAAAATTTCACTTTTTTGTGAAAATATCCACTAAATGACGGAATAATATGTGTGAGGGTACCCCAGGAGAGTTCCAAATGTGTGTGGGTAGAATATATATCTCACGGGGGTAAAATTGAAAAAAGTTGAAAAAAAATTTTTTTTGGACTTAGTCATTTTTCCGGCGTTTATCAGACTTTCAGATATGGCAAATGTCAGTGAGCATTTCGATTTCAGTTCCAGAGCGATTCGCCCAATGAATTCTTGATATTTAGTTGCTTTCAGCCAATATTTTGGATTTTTGAAAATTTCACTTTTTTGTGAAAATATCCACTGAATGAGGGAATAATATGTGTGAGGGTACGCCAGGAGAGTTCCAAATGTGTGTGGGTAGAATATATATCCCACGGGGGTAAAATTGAAAAAAGTTGAAACATTTTTTTTTTTGGACTTAGTCATTTTTCCGGCGTTTATCAGACTTTCAGATAGGGGAAATGTCAGTGAGCATTCCGATTTCAGTTCCAGAGCGATTTGCCCAATGAGTCTTTGATATTTAGTCGTTTTCAGCCAATTTTCTGGATTTTTGAAAATTTCACTTTTTTGTGAAAATATCCACTAAATGAGGGAATAATATGTGTGAGGGTACTCCAGGAGAGTTCCAAATGTGTGTGGGTAGAATATATATCCCACGGGGGTAAAATTGAAAAAAGTTGGAAAAAATATTTTTTTGGACTTAGTCATTTTTCCGGCGTTTATCAGACTTTCAGATATGGCAAATGTCAGTGAGCATTTTGATTTCAGTTCCAGAGCGATTCGCCCAATGAGTCCTTGATATTTAGTCGTTTTCAGCCAATTTTCTGGATTTTTGAAAATTTCAATTTTTTGTGAAAATATCCACTAAATGAGGGAATAATATGTGTGAAGGTACGCCAGGAGAGTTCCAAATGTGTGTGGGTAGAATATATATCCCACGGGGGTAAAATTGAAAAAAGTTGAAACATTTTTTTTTTTGGACATAGTCATTTTTCCGTCGTTTATCAGACTTTCAGATAGGGGAAATGTCAGTGAGCATTCCGATTTCAGTTCCAGAGCGATTCGCCCAATGAGTCCTTGATATTTAGTCGTTTTCAGCCAATATTTTGGATTTTTGAAAAATTCACTTTTTTGTGAAAATATCCACTGGATGAGGGAATAATATGTGTGAGGGTACGCCAGGAGAGTTCCAAATGTGTGTGGGTAGAATATATATCCCACGGGGGTAAAATTGAAAAAAGTTGAAAAAAATTTTTTTTTGGACTTAGTCATTTTTCCGGCGTTTATCAGACTTTCAGATAGGGCAAATGTCAGGGAGCATTTCGATTTCAGTTCCAGAGCGATACGCCCAATGAGTCCTTGATATTTAGTCGTTTTCAGCCAATTTTCGGGATTTTTGAAAATGTCCCTTTTTTGTGAAAATATCCACTAAATGAGGGAATAATATGTGTGAGGGTACCCCAGGAGAGTTCCAAATGTGTGTGGGTAGAATATATAACCCACGGGGGTAAATTTGAAAAAAGTTGAAACAATTTTTTTTTTGGACTTAGTCATTTTTCTGGCGTTTATCAGACTTTCAGATAGAGGAAATGTCAGTGAGCATTCCGATTTCAGTTCCAGAGCGATTCGCCCAATGAGTCCTTGATATTTAGTCATTTTCAGCCAATTTTCTGGATTTTTGAAAATTTCACTTTTTTGTGAAAATATCCACTAAATGATGGAATAATATGTGTGAGGGTACACCAGGAGAGTTCCAAATGTGTGTTGGTAGAATATATATCCCACGGGGGTGAATTTGAAAAAAGTTGAAAAAATTTTTTTTTAGGCTTAGTCATTTTTCCGGCGTTTATCAGACTTTCAGATAGGGGAAATGTCAGTGAGCATTCCGATTTCAGTTCCAGAGCGATTCGCCCAATGAGTTCTTGATATTTAGTCATTTTCAGCCAATTTTCTGGATTTTTGAAAATTTCACTTTTTTGTGTAAATATCCACTAAATGATGGAATAATATGTGTGAGGGTACACCAGGAGAGTTTCAAATGTGTGTTGGTAGAATATATATCCCACGGGGGTGAATTTGAAAAAAGTTGAAAAATTTTTTTTTTTGACTTAGTCATTTTTCCGGCGTTTATCAGACTTTCAGATAGGGGAAATGTCAGTGAGCGTTCCGCTTTTAGTTCCAGAGTGATTCACCCAATGAGTCCTTGTTATTTAGTCGTTTTCAGCCAATTTTCTGGATTTTTGAAAATTTCACTTTTTTGTGAAAATATCCACTAAATGAGGGAATAATATGTGTGAGGGTACCTCAGGAGAGTTCCAAATGTGTGTGGATACAATATATATCTCACGGGGGTAAAATTGAAAAAAGTTGAAAAATTTTTTTTTTTGACTTAGTCATTTTTCCGGCGTTTATCAGACTTTCAGATAGGGGAAATGTCAGTGAGCATTCCGCTTTTAGTTCCAGAGCGGTTCAACCAATGAGTCCTTGTTATTTAGTCGTTTTCAGCCAATTTTCTGGATTTTTGAAAATTTCACTTTTTTGTGAAAATATCACTAAATGAGGGAATAATATGTGTGATGGTACCCCAGGAGAGTTCCAAATGTGTGTGGGTAGAATTGAAAAAAGTTGATAAAATTTTTTTTTTGGACTTCGTCATTTTTCCACCGTTTATCAGACTTTCAGATAGGGGAAATGTCAGTTTGCGTTCCGATTTCAGTTCCAGAGCGATTCGCCCAATGAGTCCTTGATATTTAGTCGTTTTCAGCCAATATTTTGGATTTTTGAAAATTTCACTTTTTTGTGAAAATATCCACTAAATGAGGGAATAATATGTGTGAGGGTACCCCTGGAGAGTTCCAAATGTGTGTGGGTAGAATATATATCCCACGGGGGTAAAATTGAAAAAAGTTGAAAAAAAATTTTTTTTGGACTTAGTCATTTTTCCGGCGTTTATCAGACTTTCAGATAGGGCAAATGTCAGTGAGCATTCCGATTTCAGTTCCAAAGCGATTATCCCAATGAGTCCTTGATAATTAGTCGTTTTCAGCCAATTTTCTGGATTTTTGAAAATTTCACTTTTTTGTGAAAATATCCACTAAATGACGGAATAATATGTGTGAGGGTACCCCAGGAGAGTTCCAAATGTGTGTGGGTAGAATATATATCTCACGGGGGTAAAATTGAAAAAAGTTGAAAAAAAATTTTTTTTGGACTTAGTCATTTTTCCGGCGTTTATCAGACTTTCAGATATGGCAAATGTCAGTGAGCATTTCGATTTCAGTTCCAGAGCGATTCGCCCAATGAATTCTTGATATTTAGTTGCTTTCAGCCAATATTTTGGATTTTTGAAAATTTCACTTTTTTGTGAAAATATCCACTGAATGAGGGAATAATATGTGTGAGGGTACGCCAGGAGAGTTCCAAATGTGTGTGGGTAGAATATATATCCCACGGGGGTAAAATTGAAAAAAGTTGAAACATTTTTTTTTTTGGACTTAGTCATTTTTCCGGCGTTTATCAGACTTTCAGATAGGGGAAATGTCAGTGAGCATTCCGATTTCAGTTCCAGAGCGATTTGCCCAATGAGTCTTTGATATTTAGTCGTTTTCAGCCAATTTTCTGGATTTTTGAAAATTTCACTTTTTTGTGAAAATATCCACTAAATGAGGGAATAATATGTGTGAGGGTACTCCAGGAGAGTTCCAAATGTGTGTGGGTAGAATATATATCCCACGGGGGTAAAATTGAAAAAAGTTGGAAAAAATATTTTTTTGGACTTAGTCATTTTTCCGGCGTTTATCAGACTTTCAGATATGGCAAATGTCAGTGAGCATTTTGATTTCAGTTCCAGAGCGATTCGCCCAATGAGTCCTTGATATTTAGTCGTTTTCAGCCAATTTTCTGGATTTTTGAAAATTTCAATTTTTTGTGAAAATATCCACTAAATGAGGGAATAATATGTGTGAGGGTACGCCAGGAGAGTTCCAAATGTGTGTGGGTAGAATA
Source organism: Phyllobates terribilis (assembly GCF_046119375.1). Lineage (NCBI taxonomy): Eukaryota > Metazoa > Chordata > Amphibia > Anura > Dendrobatidae > Phyllobates > Phyllobates terribilis. Next base: position 3,312,662 of record NW_027362788.1, on the reverse strand, counting down.
TATATCCCACGGGGGTAAAATTGAAAAAAGTTGAAACATTTTTTTTTTTGGACTTAGTCATTTTTCCGTCGTTTATCAGACTTTCAGATAGGGGAAATGTCAGTGAGCATTCCGATTTCAGTTCCAGAGCGATTCGCCCAATGAGTCCTTGATATTTAGTCGTTTTCAGCCAATATTTTGGATTTTTGAAAAATTCACTTTTTTGTGAAAATATCCACTGGATGAGGGAATAATATGTGTGAGGGTACGCCAGGAGAGTTCCAAATGTGTGTGGGTAGAATATATATCCCACGGGGGTAAAATTGAAAAAAGTTGAAAAAAATTTTTTTTTGGACTTAGTCATTTTTCCGGCGTTTATCAGACTTTCAGATAGGGCAAATGTCAGTGAGCGTTTCGATTTCATTTCCAAAGCGATTGTATCAATGAGTCCTTGATATTTAGTCGTTTTCAGCCAATTTTCTGAATTTTGAAAATTTTACTTTTTTGTGAAAATATCCACTAAATGAGGGAATAATATGTGTGAGGGCACCCCAGGAGAGTTCCAAATGTGTGTGGGTAAAATTTATATCCCACGGGGGTAAAATTGAAAAAAGTTGAAAAAAATTTTTTTTTGGACTTAGTCATTTTTTCCGTCGTTTATCAGACTTTCAGATAGGGCAAATGTCAGTGAGCGTTCCGATTTCAGTTCCAAAGCGATTATCCCAATGAGTCCTTGATATTTAGTCGTTTTCAGCCAATTTTCTGGATTTTTGAAAATTTCAATTTTTTGTGAAAATATCCACTAAATGAGGGAATAATATGTGTGAGGGTACGCCAGGAGAGTTCCAAATGTGTGTGGGTAGAATATATATCCCACGGGGGTGAATTTGAAAAAAGTTGAAAAAATTTTTTTTTTGGACTTAGTCATTTTTCCGGCGTTTATCAGACTTTCAGATAGGGGAAATGTCAGTGAGCGTTCCGATTTCAGTTCCAGAGCGATTCGCCCAATGAGTCCTTGATATTTAGTCGTTTTCAGCCAATTTTCTGGATTTTTGAAAATTTCACTTTTTTGTGAAAATATCCACTAAATGAGGGAATAATATGTGTGAGGGTACCCCAGGAGATTTCCAAATGTGTGTGGGTAGAATATATATCCCACGGGGGTAAAATTGAAAAAAGTTGAAAAAAATTTTTTTTTGGACTTAGTCATTTTTTCCGTCGTTTATCAGACTTTCAGATAGGGCAAATGTCAGTGAGCGTTCCGATTTCAGTTCCAAAGCGATTATCCCAATGAGTCCTTGATATTTAGTCGTTTTCAGCCAATATTTTGGATTTTTGAAAATTTCACTTTTTTGTGAAAACATCCACTAAATGAGGGAATAATATGTGTGAAGGTACCCCAGGAGAGTTCCAAATGTGTGTGGGTAGAATATATATCCCACGGGGGTAAAATTGAAAAAAGTTGAAAAAAATTTTTTTTTGGACTTAGTCATTTTTCCGGCGTTTATCAGACTTTCAGATATGGCAAATGTCAGTGAGCACTTCAATTTCAGTTCCAGAGCGATTCGCCTAATGAATCCTTGATATTTAGTTGTTTTCAGCAAATATTTTGGATTTTTGAAAATTTCACTTTTTTGTGAAAATATCCACTAAATGAGGGAATTATATGTGTGAGGGTACCCCAGGAGAGTTCCAAATGTGTTTGGGTAGAATATATATCCCAGGGGGGTAAATTTGAAAAAAGTTGAAAAATTTTTTTTTTTGGACTTAGTGATTTTTCCGGCGTTTATCAAACTTTCAGATAGGGCAAATGTCAGTGAGTGTTCCGATTTCAGTTCCAGAGCGATTCGCCCAATGAGTCCTTGATATTTAGTCGTTTTCAGCCAATTTTCTGGATTTTTGAAAATTTCACTTTTTTGTGAAAATATCCACTAAATGAGGGAATAATATGTGTGAGGGTACGCCAGGAGAGTTCCAAATGTGTGTGGGTAGAATATATATCCCACGGGGTTGAATTTGAAAAAAGTTGAAACAATTTTTTTTTTGGACTTAGTAATTTTTCCGGCATTTATCAGACTTTCAGATAGGGGAAATGTCAGTGACCATTCCGATTTCAGTTCCAGAGCGATTCGCCCAATGAGTCCTTGATATTTAGTCGTTTTCAGCCAATATTTTGGATTTTTGAAAATTTCACTTTTTTGTGAAAATGTCCACTAAATGAGGGAATAATATGTGTGAGGGTACCCCAGGAGAGTTCCAAATGTGTGTGGGTAGAATATATATCCCACGGGGGTAAAATTGAAAAAAGTTGAAAAAAATTTTTTTTTGGACTTAGTCATTTTTCCGGCGTTTATCAGACTTTCAGATAGGGCAAATGTCAGTGAGCATTTCGATTTCAGTTCCAGAGCGATTCGCCCAATGAATTCTTGATATTTAGTTGCTTTCAGCCAATATTTTGGATTTTTGAAAATTTCACTTTTTTGTGAAAATATCCACTGAATGAGGGAATAATATGTGTGAGGGTACGCCAGGAGAGTTCCAAATGTGTGTGGGTAGAATATATATCCCACGGGGGTAAAATTGAAAAAAGTTGAAACATTTTTTTTTTTGGACTTAGTCATTTTTCCGGCGTTTATCAGACTTTCAGATAGGGGAAATGTCAGTGAGCATTCCGATTTCAGTTCCAGAGCGATTCGCCCAATGTGTCTTTGATATTTAGTCGTTTTCAGCCAATTTTCTGGATTTTTTAAAATTTTACTTTTTTGTGAAAATATCCACTAAATGAGGGAATAATATGTTTGAGGGTACCCCAGTAGAGTTCCAAATGTGTGTGCGTAGAATATATATCCCACGTGGGTAAAATTGAAAAAAGTTGAAAATTTTTTTTTGGGACTTAGTCATTATTCCGGCGTTTATCAGACTTTCAGATAGGGCAAATGTCAGTGAGCATTCCGATTTCAGTTCCAGAGAGATTCGCCCAATGATTCCTTGATATTAAATCGTTTTCAGCCAATTTTCTGGATTTTTTGAAAATTTCACTTTTTTGTGAAAATATCCACTAAATGAGGGAATAATATGTGTGAGGGTACCCCAGGAGAGTTCCAAATGTGCCTGGGTAGAATATATATCCCACGGGGGTAAAATTGAAAAAAGTTGAAAATTTTTTTTTTTTGGACTTAAGTCATTTTTCCAGGATTTATCAGACTTTCAGATAGGGGAAATGTCAGTGAGCATTCTGATTTCAGTTCCAGAGCGATTCGCCCAATGAGTCGTTGATATTTAGTCGTTTTCAGCCAATTTTCTGGATTTTTGAAAATTTCACTTTTTTGTGAAAATATCCACTAAATGAGGGAATAATATGTGTGAGGGTACCCCAGGAGAGTTCCAAATGTGTGTGGGTAGAATATATATCCCACGGGGGTAAAATTTAAAAAAGTTCAAAAAAATAATTTTTTTGGACTTAGTCATTTTTCCGGCGTTTATCAGACTTTCAGATAGGGCAAATGTCAGTGAGCGTTCCGATTTCAGTTCCAGAGCGATTCGCCAAATGAGTCCTTGATATTTAGTCGTTTTCAGCCAATTTTCTGGATTTTTGAAAATTTCACTTTTTTGTGAAAATATCCACTAAATGAGGGAATAATATGTGTGATGGTACCCCAGGAGAGTTCCAAATGTGTGTGGGTAGACTATATATCCCACTGGGGTGAAATTGAAAAAAGTTGAAAAATTTTTTTTTTTGGACTTAGAAATTTTTACTGCGTTTATCAGACTTTCAGATAGGGGAAATGTCAGTGAGCAATACGATTTCAATTCCAGAGCGATTCGCCCAATGAGTCCTTGATATTTAGTCATTTTCAGCCAATTTTCTGGATTTTTGAAAATTTCATATTTTTGTGAAAATATCCACTAAATGAGGGAATAATATGTGTGAGGGTACCCCAGGAGAGTTCCAAATGTGTGTGGGTAAAATATATATCCCACGGGGGTAAAATTGAAAAAAGTTGAAAAATTTATTTCTTGGACTTAGTCATTTTTCCGGCGTTTATCAGACTTTCAAATAGGGCAAATGTCTGTGAGCGTTCCGATTTCAGTTCCAGAGCGATTCGCCCAATGAGTCCTTGATATTAAGACGCTTTCAGCCAATTTTCTGGATTTTTGAAAATTTCACTTTTTTGTGAAAATATCTACTAAATGAGGGAATAATATGTGTGAGGGTACCCCAGTAGAGTTCCAAACGTGTGTGGGTAGAATATATATCCCACGGGGGTAAAATTGAAAAAAGCTTAAAAAATTTTTTTTGGGACTTAGTCATTTTTCCGGCGTTTATCAGACATTAAGATAGGGGAAATGTCAGTGAGCGTTCCAATTTCAGTTCCAGAGCGATTCGCCCAATGAGTCCTTGATATTTAGTCGTTTTCAGCCAATTTTCTGGATTTTTGAAAATTTCACTTTTTTGTGAAAATATCCACTAAATGAGGGAATAATATGTGTGAGGGTACCCCAGGAGAGTTCCAAATGTGTGTGGGTAGAATATATATCCCACGGGGGTAAAATTGAAAAAAGTTGAAAAATTTTTTTTTTTGGACTTAGTCATTTTTCCAGCGTTTATCAGACTTTCAGACACGGGAAATGTCAGTGAGCAATACGATTTCAGTTCCAGAGCGATTCGCCCAATGAGTCCTTGATATTTAGTTGTTTGCAGCCAATTTTCTGGATTTTTGAAAATTTCATTTTTTTGTGAAAATATGCACTAAATGAGAGATTAATATGTGTGAAGGTACCCCAGGAGAGTTCCAAATGTGTGTGGGTAGAATATATATCCCACGGGGGTAAAATTGAAAAAAGTTGAAAAATTTTTTTTTTTGGACTTAGTCATTTTTCCGGCGTTTATCAGACTTTCAGATAGGGTAAATGTCAGTGAGCGTTCCGATTTCAGTTCCAGAGCGATTCGCCCAATGAGTCCTTGATATTAAGACGCTTTCAGCCAATTTTCTGGATTTTTGAAAATTTCACTTTTTTGTGAAAATATCCACTAAATGAGGGAATAATATGTGTGAGGGTACCCCAGGAGAGTTCCAAATGTGTGTGGGTAGGATATATATCCCACGGGGGTAAAATTCAAAAAAGCTTAAAAAATTTTTTTTGGGACTTAGTCATTTTTCCGGCGTTTATCAGACATTAAGATAGGGGAAATGTCAGTGAGCGTTCCAATTTCAGTTCCAGAGCGATTCGCCCAATGAGTCCTTGATATTTAGTCGTTTTCAGCCAATTTTCTGGATTTTTGAAAATTTCACTTTTTTGTGAAAATATGCACTAAATGAGAGAATAATATGTGTGAGGGTACCCCAGGAGAGTACCAAATGTGTGTGGGTAGAATATATATCCCACGGGGGTAAAATTGAAAAAAGTTGAAAAATTTTTTTTTTTGGACTTACTCATTTTTCAGGCGTTTATCAGACTTTCAGATAGGGGAAATGTCAGTGAGCGTTCCGTTTTCAGTTCCAGAGCGATTCGACCAATGAGTCCTTGATATTTAGTCGTTTTCAGCCAATTTTCTGGATTTTTGAAAATTTCACTTTTTTGTGAAAATATCCACTAAATGAGGGAATAATATGTGTGAGGGTACCCCAGGAGAGTTCCAAATGTGTGTGGGTAGAATATATATCCCACGGGGGTAAAATTGAAAAAAGTTGAAAAATTTTTTTTTTTGGACTTACTCATTTTTCCGGCGTTTATCAGACTTTCAGATAGGGGAAATGTCAGTGAGCAATACAATTTCAGTTCCAGAGCGATTCGCCCAATGAGTCCTTGATATTTAGTCATTTTCAGCCAATTTTCTGTATTTTTGAAAATTTCACTTTTTTGTGAAAATATCCACTAAATGAGGGAATAATATGTGTGAGGGTACCCCAGGAGAGTTCCAATTGTATGTGGGTAGAATATATATCCCACGGGGGTACAATTGAAAAAAGTTGAAAAATTTTTTTTTTGGGAATTAGTTATTTTTCCGGCGTTTATCAGACTTTCAGATATGGCAAATGTCAGTGAGCGTTCCGATTTCAGTTCCAGAGCGATTCGACCAATGAGTCCTTGATATTAAGTTGCCTTCAGCCAATTTTCTGGATTTTTGAAAATTTCACTTTTTTGTGAAATTATCCACTAAATGAGGGAATAATATGTGTGAGGGTACCCCAGGAGAGTTCCAAATGTGTGTGGGTAGAATATATATCCCACGTGGGTAAAATTGAAAAAAGTTTAAAAAATTTTTTTTGGGACTTAGTCATTTTTCCGGCGTTTATCAGACATTAAGATAGGGGAAATGTCAGTCAGCGTTCCAATTTCAGTTCCAAAGCGATTCGCTCAATGAGTCCTTGATATTTAGTCGTTTTCAGCCAATTATCTGGATTTTTGAAAATTTCACTTTTTTGTGAAAATATCCACTAAATGAGAGAATAATATGTGTGAGGGTACCCCAGGAGAGTTCCAAATGTGTGTGGGTAGAATATATATCCCACGGGGGTAAAATTGAAAAAAGTTGAAAAATTTTTTTTTTTGGACTTAGTCATTTTTCCGGCATTTGTCAGACTTTCAGATAGGGTAAATGTCAGTGAGCGTTCCGATTTCAGTTCCAGAGCGATTCGCCCAATGAGTCCTTGATATTAAGACGCTTTCAGCCAATTTTCTGGATTTTTGAAAATTTCACTTTTTTGTGAAAATATCCACTAAATGAGGGAATAATATGTGTGAGGGTACCCCAGGAGAGTTCCAAATGTGTGTGGGTAGAATATATATCCCACGGGGGTAAAATTGAAAAAAGCTTAAAAATTTTTTTTTGGGACTTAGTCATTTTTCCGGCGTTTATCAGACATTAAGATAGGGGAAATGTCAGTGAGCGTTCCAATTTCAGTTCCAGAGCGATTCGCCCAATGAGTCCTTGATATTTAGTCGTTTTCAGCCAATTTTCTGGATTTTTGAAAATTTCACTTTTTTGTGAAAATATCCACTAAATGAGGGAATAATATGTGTGAGGGTACCCCAGGAGAGTTCCAAATGTGTGTGGGTAGAATATATATCCCACGGGGGTAAAATTGAAAAAAGTTGAAAAATTTTTTTTTTTGGACTTAGTCATTTTTCCAGCGTTTATCAGACTTTCAGACACGGGAAATGTCAGTGAGCAATACGATTTCAGTTCCAGAGCGATTCACCCAATGAGTCCTTGATATTTAGTTGTTTGCAGCCAATTTTCTGGATTTTTGAAAATTTCATTTTTTTGTGAAAATATGCACTAAATGAGAGATTAATATGTGTGAAGGTACCCCAGGAGAGTTTCAAATGTGTGTGGGTAGAATATATATCCCACGGGGGTAAAATTGAAAAAAGTTGAAAAATTTTTTTTTTTGGACTTAGTCATTTTTCCGGCGTTTATCAGACTTTCAGATAGGGTAAATGTCAGTGAGCAATACGATTTCAGTTCCAGAGCGATTCGCCCAATGAGTCCTTGATATTTAGTTGTTTGCAGCCAATTTTCTGGATTTTTGAAAATTTCATTTTTTTGTGAAAATATGCACTAAATGAGAGATTAATATGTGTGAGGGTACCCCAGGAGAGTTCCAAATGTGTGTGGGTAGAATATATATCCCACGGGGGTAAAATTGAAAAAAGTTGAAAAATTTTTTTTTTTGGACTTAGTCATTTTTCCGGCGTTTATCAGACTTTCAGATAGGGTAAATGTCAGTGAGCGTTCCGATTTCAGTTCCAGAGCGATTCGCCCAATGAGTCCTTGATATTAAGACGCTTTCAGCCAATTTTCTGGATTTTTGAAAATTTCACTTTTTTGTGAAAATATCCACTAAATGAGGGAATAATATGTGTGAGGGTACCCCAGGAGAGTTCCAAATGTGTGTGGGTAGAATATAAATCCCACGGGGGTAAAATTGAAAAAAGTTGAAAAATTATTTTTTTTGGACTTAGTCATTTTTCCAGCGTTTATCAGACTTTCAGACAGGGGAAATGTCAGTGAGCAATATGATTTCAGTTCCAGAGCGATTCGCACAATGAGTCCTTGATATTTAGTTGTTTTAAGCCAATTTTCTGGATTTTTGAAAATTTCACTTTTTTGTGAAAATATGCACTAAATGAGAAAATAATATGTGTGAGGGTACCCCAGGAGAGTTCCAAATGTGTGTGGGTAGAATATATATCCCACGGGGGTAAAATTGAAAAAAGTTGAAAAATTTTTTTTTTTGGACTTACTCATTTTTCCGGCGTTTATCAGACTTTCAGATAGGGGAAATGTCAGTGAGCAATACGATTTCAGTTCCAGAGCGATTCGACCAATGAGTCCTTGATATTTAGTCGTTTTCAGCCAATTTTCTGGATTTTTGAAAATTTCACTTTTTTGTGAAAATATCCACTAAATGAGGGAATAATATGTGTGAGGGTACACCAGGAGAGTTCCAAATGTGTGTGGGTAGAATATATATCCCACGGGGGTAAAATTGAAAAAAGTTGAAAAATTTTTTTTTTTGGACTTAGTCATTTTTCTCGCGTTTATCAGACTTTCAGATAGGGGAAATGTCAGTGAGCAATACGATTTCAGTTCCAGAGCGATTCGCCCAATGAGTCCTTGATATTTAGTCGTTTTCAGCCAATTTTCTGGATTTTTGAAAATTTCACTTTTTTGTGAAAATATCCACTAAATGAGGGAATAATATGTGTGAGGGTACCCCAGGAGAGTTCCAAATGTGTGTGGGTAGAATATATATCCCACGGGGGTAAAATTGAAAAAAGTTTAAGAAAATTTTTTTTGGGACTTAGTCATTTTTCCGGCGTTTATCAGACTTTCAGATAGGGGAAATGTCAGTGAGCGTTCCGTTTTCAGTTCCAGAGCGATTCGACCAATGAGTCCTTGATATTTAGTCGTTTTCAGCCAATTTTCTGGATTTTTGAAAATTTCACTTTTTTGTGAAAATATCCACTAAATGAGGGAATAATATGTGTGAGGGTACCCCAGGAGAGTTCCAAATGTGTGTGGGTAGAATATATATCCCACGGGGGTAAAATTGAAAAAAGTTGAAAAATTTTTTTTTTTGGACTTACTCATTTTTCCGGCGTTTATCAGACTTTCAGATAGGGGAAATGTCAGTGAGCGTTCCGTTTTCAGTTCCAGAGTGATTCGACCAATGAGTCCTTGATATTTAGTCGTTTTCAGCCAATTTTCTGGATTTTTGAAAATTTCACTTTTTTGTGAAAATATCCACTAAATGAGAGAATAATATGTGTGAGGGTACACCAGGAGAGTTCCAAATGTGTGTGGGTAGAATATATATCCCACGGGGGTAAAATTGAAAAAAGTTGAAAAATTTTTTTTTTTGGACTTAGTCTTTTTTCCAGCGTTTATCAGACTTTCAGATAAGGGAAATGTCAGTGAGCAATACGATTTCAGCTCCAGAGCGATTCGCCCAATGAGTCCTTGATATTTAGTCGTTTTCAGCCAATTTTCTGGATTTTTGAAAATTTAACTTTTTTGTGAAAATATCCACTAAATGAGGGAATAATATGTGTGAGGGTACCCCAGGAGAGTTCCAAATGTGTGTGGGTAGAATATATATCCCACGGGGGTAAAATTGAAAAAAGTTTAAGAAAATTTTTTTTTGGACTGTCATTTTTCCGGCGTTTATCAGACTTTCAGATAGGGCAAATGTCAGTGAGCGTTCCGATTTCAGTTCCAGAGCGATTCGCCCAATGAGTCCTTGAAATTAAGACGCTTTCAGCCAATTTTCTGGATTTTTGAAAATTTCACTTTTTTGTGAAAATATCCACTAAATGAGGGAATAATATGTGTGAGAGTACCCCAGGAGAGTTCCAAATGTGTGTGGGTATAATATATATCCCACGGGGGTAAAATTGAAAAAAGTTTAAGAAAATTTTTTTTTGGACTGTCATTTTTCCGGCGTTTATCAGACTTTCAGATAGGGCAAATGTCAGTGAGCGTTCCGATTTCAGTTCCAGAGCGATTCGCCCAATGAGTCCTTGATATTAAGACGCTTTCAGCCAATTTTCTGGATTTTTGAAAATTTCACTTTTTTGTGAAAATATCCACTAAATGAGAGATTAATATGTGTGAGGGTACCCCAGGAGAGTTCCAAATGTGTGTGGGTAGAATATATATCCCACGGGGGTAAAATTGAAAAAAGTTTAAAAATTTTTTTTTTTGGACTTAGTAATTTTTCCGGCGTTTATCAGACTTTCAGATAGGGCAAATGTCAGTGAGCGTTCCAATTTCAGTTCCAGAGCGATTTGCCCAATGAGTCCTTGATATTAAGACGCTTTCAGCCAATTTTCTGGATTTTTGAAAATTTCACTTTTTAGTGAAAATATCCACTAAATGAGGGAATAATATGTGTGAGGGTACCCCAGGAGAGTTCCAAATGTGTGTGGGTAGAATATATATCCCACGGGGGTAAAATTGAAAAAAGTTGAAAAAATTTTTTTTTTTGGACTTAGTCATTTTTCTGGCGTTTATCAGATTTTCAGATAGGACAAATGTCAGTGAGCGTTCCGATTTCAGTTCCAGATCGATTCGCCCAACGAGTCCTTGATATTTAGTCGTTTTCAGCCAATTTTCTGGATTTTTGAAAATTTCACTTTTTTGTGAAAATATCCACTAAATGAGGGAATAATATGTGTGAGGGTACCCCAGGAGAGTTCCAAATGTGTGTGGGTAGAATATATATCCAACGGGGGTAAAATTGAAAAAAGTTGAAAAATTTTTTTTTTGGGACTTAGTCATTTTTCCGGCGTTTATCAGAATTTCAGATAGGGGAAATGTCAGTGAGCGTTCCGATTTCAGTTCCAGAGCGATTCGCCCAATGAGTCCTTGATTTTTAGTCGTTTTCAGCCAATTTTCTGGATTTTTGAAAATTTCACTTTTTAGTGAAAATATCCACTAAATGAGGGAATAATATGTGTGAGGGTACCCCAGGAGAGCTCCAAATGTGTGTGGGTAGAATATATATCCCACGGGGGTAAAATTGAAAAAAGTTGAAAAATTTTTTTTTTTGGACTTAGTCATTTTTCCAGCGTTTATCAGACTTTCAGACAGGGGAAATGTCAGTGAGCAATACGATTTCAGTTCCAGAGCAATTCGCCCAATGAGTCCTTGATATTTAGTCGTTTTCAGCCAATTTTCTGGATTTTTCAAAATTTCACTTTTTTGTGAAAATATACACTAAATGAGGGAATAATATGTGTGAGGGTACCCCAGGAGAGTTCCAAATGTGTGTGGGTAGAATATATATCCCACGGGGGTAAAATTGAAAAAAGTTGAAAAATTTTTTTTTTTGGACTTAGTCATTTTTCCAGCGTTTATCAGACTTTCAGACAGGGGAAATGTCAGTGAGCAATACGATTTCAGTTCCAGAGCGATTCGCCCAATGAGTCCTTGATATTAAGACGCTTTCAGCCAATTTTCTGGATTTTTGAAAATTTCACTTTTTTGTGAAAATATCCAATAAATGAGGGAATAATATGTGTGAGGGTACCCCAGGAGAGTTCCAAATGTGTGTGGGTAGAATATATATCCAACGGGGGTAAAATTGAAAAAAGTTGAAAAAATTTTTTTTTGGGACTTAGTCATTTTTCCGGCGTTTATCAGAATTTCAGATAGGGGAAATGTCAGTGAGCGTTCCGATTTCAGTTCCAGAGCGATTCGCCCAATGAGTCCTTGATTTTTAGTCGTTTTCAGCCAATTTTCTGGATTTTTGAAAATTTCACTTTTTAGTGAAAATATCCACTAAATGAGGGAATAATATGTGTGAGGGTACCCCAGGAGAGTTCCAAATGTGTGTGGGTAGAATATATATCCCACGGGGGTAAAATTGAAAAAAGTTGAAAAATTTTTTTTTTTGGACTTAGTCATTTTTCCAGCGTTTATCAGACTTTCAGACAGGGGAAATGTCAGTGAGCAATACGATTTCAGTTCCAGAGCAATTCGCCCAATGAGTCCTTGATATTTAGTCGTTTTCAGCCAATTTTCTGGATTTTTCAAAATTTCACTTTTTTGTGAAAATATACACTAAATGAGGGAATAATATGTGTGAGGGTACCCCAGGAGAGTTCCAAATGTGTGTGGGTAGAATATATATCCCACGGGGGTAAAATTGAAAAAAGTTGAAAAATTTTTTTTTTTGGACTTAGTCATTTTTCTGGCGTTTATCAGACTTTCAGATAGGGGAAATGTCAGTGAGCAATACGATTTCAGTTCCAGAGCGATTCGCCCAATGAGTCCTTGATATTTAGTCGTTTTCAGCCAATTTTCTGGATTTTTGAAAATTTCACTTTTTTGTGAAAATATCCACTAAATGAGAGAATAATATGTGTGAGAGTACCCCAGGAGAGTTCCAAATGTGTGTGGGTAGAATATATATCCCACGGGGGTAAAATTGAAAAAAGTTGAAAAATTTTTTTTTTTGGACTTAGTCATTTTTCCAGCGTTTATCAGACTTTCAGATAGGGGAAATGTCAGTGAGCAATACGATTTCAGTTCCAGAGCGATTCGCCCAATGAGTCCTTGATATTAAGTCGTTTTCAGCCAATATTTTGGATTTTTGAAAATTTCTCTTTTTTGTGAAAATATCCACTAAATGAGGGAATAATATGTGTGAGGGTACCCCAGGAGAGTTCCAAATGTGTGTGGGTAGATTATATATCCCACGGGGGTAAAATTGAAAAAAGTTGAAAAATTTTTTTTCTTGGATTTAGTCATTTTTCCGGCGTTTATCAGACTTTCAGATAGGGCAAATGTCAGTGAGCGTTCCAATTTCAGTTCCAGAGCGATTCGCCCAATGAGTCCTTGATATTAAGACGCTTTCAGTCAATTTTCTGGATTTTTGAAAATTTCACTTTTTAGTGAAAATATCCACTAAATGAGGGAATAATATGTGTGAGGGTACCCCAGGAGAGTTCCAAATGTGTGTGGGTAGAATATATATCCCACGGGGGTAAAATTGAAAAAAGTTGAAAAATTTTTTTTTTTGGACTTAGTCATTTTTCTGGCATTTATCAGACTTTCAGATAGGGGAAATGTCAGTGAGCAATACGATTTCAGCTCCAGAGCGATTCGCCCAATGAGTCCTTGATATTTAGTCGTTTTCAGCCAATTTTCTGGATTTTTGAAAATTTCACTTTTTTGTGAAAATATCCACTAAATGAGAGAATAATATGTGTGAGGGTACCCCAGGAGAGTTCCAAATGTGTGTGGGTAGAATATATATCCCACGGGGGTAAAATTGAAAAAAGTTGAAAAATTTTTTTTTTTGGACTTAGTCATTTTTCCAGCGTTTATCAGACTTTCAGATAGGGGAAATGTCAGTGAGCAATACGATTTCAGCTCCAGAGCGATTCGCCCAATGAGTCCTTGATATTTAGTCGTTTTCAGCCAATTTTCTGGATTTTTGAAAATTTCACTTTTTTGTGAAAATATCCACTAAATGAGGGAATAATATGTGTGAGGGTACCCCAGGAGAGTTCCAAATGTGTGTGGGTAGAATATATATCCCACGGGGGTAAAATTGAAAAAAGTTTAAGAAAATTTTTTTTTGGACTGTCATTTTTCCGGCGTTTATCAGACTTTCAGATAGGGCAAATGTCAGTGAGCGTTCCGATTTCAGTTCCAGAGCGATTCGCCCAATGAGTCCTTGATATTAAGACGCTTTCAGCCAATTTTCTGGATTTTTGAAAATTTCACTTTTTTGTGAAAATATCCACTAAATGAGAGATTAATATGTGTGAGGGTACCCCAGGAGAGTTCCAAATGTGTGTGGGTAGAATATATATCCCACGGGGGTAAAATTGAAAAAAGTTTAAAAATTTTTTTTTTTGGACTTAGTAATTTTTCCGGCGTTTATCAGACTTTCAGATAGGGCAAATGTCAGTGAGCGTTCCAATTTCAGTTCCAGAGCGATTTGCCCAATGAGTCCTTGATATTAAGACGCTTTCAGACAATTTTCTGGATTTTTGAAAATTTCACTTTTTTGTGAAAATATCCACTAAATGAGGGAATAATATGTGTGAGGGTACCCCAGGTGAGTTCCAAATGTGTGTGGGTAGAATATATATCCCACGGGGGTAAAATTGAAAAAAGTTGAAAAATTTTTTTTTTTGGACTTAGTCATTTTTCTGGCGTTTATCAGATTTTCAGATAGGACAAATGTCAGTGAGCGTTCCGATTTCAGTTCCAGAGCGATTCGCCCAACGAGTCCTTGATATTTAGTCGTTTTCAGCCAATTTTCTGGATTTTTGAAAATTTCACTTTTTTGTGAAAATATCCACTAAATGAGGGAATAATATGTGTGAGGGTACCCCAGGAGAGTTCCAAATGTGTGTGGGTAGAATATATATCCAACGGGGGTAAAATTGAAAAAAGATGAAAAATTTTTTTTTTTGGACTTAGTCATTTTTCCGCCGTTTATCAGAATTTCAGATAGGGGAAATGTCAGTGAGCGTTCCGATTTCAGTTCCAGAGCGATTCGCCCATTGAGTCCTTGATTTTTAGTCGTTTTCAGCCAATTTTCTGGATTTTTGAAAATTTCACTTTTTAGTGAAAATATCCACTAAATGAGGGAATAATATGTGTGAGGGTACCCCAGGAGAGTTCCAAATGTGTGTGGGTAGAATATATATCCCACGGGGGTAAAATTGAAAAAAGTTGAAAATTTTTTTTTTTTGGACTTAGTCATTTTTCTGGCGTTTATCAGACTTTCAGATAGGGCAAATGTCAGTGAGCGTTCCGATTTCAGTTCCAGAGCGATTCGCCCAACGAGTCCTTGATATTTAGTCGTTTTCAGCCAATTTTCTGGATTTTTGAAAATTTCACTTTTTTGTGAAAATATCCACTAAATGAGGGAATAATATGTGTGAGGGTAACCCAGGAGAGTTCCAAATGTGTGTGGGTAGAATATATATCCAACGGGGGTAAAATTGAAAAAAGTTGAAAAATTTTTTTTTTTGGACTTAGTCATTTTTCCAGCGTTTATCAGACTTTCAGATAGGGGAAATGTCAGTGAGCAATACGATTTCAGTTCCAGAGCGATTCGCCCAATGAGTCCTTGATATTAAGTCGTTTTCAGCCAATATTTTGGATTTTTGAAAATTTCTCTTTTTTGTGAAAATATCCACTAAATGAGGGAATAATATGTGTGAGGGTACCCCAGGAGAGTTCCAAATGTGTGTGGGTAGATTATATATCCCACGGGGGTAAAATTGAAAAAAGTTGAAAAATTTTTTTTCTTGGAATTAGTCATTTTTCCGGCGTTTATCAGACTTTCAGATAGGGCAAATGTCAGTGAGCGTTCCAATTTCAGTTCCAGAGCGATTCGCCCAATGAGTCCTTGATATTAAGACGCTTTCAGTCAATTTTCTGGATTTTTGAAAATTTCACTTTTTAGTGAAAATATCCACTAAATGAGGGAATAATATGTGTGAGGGTACCCCAGGAGAGTTCCAAATGTGTGTGGGTAGAATATATATCCCACGGGGGTAAAATTGAAAAAAGTTGAAAAATTTTTTTTTTTGGACTTAGTCATTTTTCTGGCGTTTATCAGACTTTCAGATAGGGCAAATGTCAGTGAGCGTTCCGATTTCAGTTCCAGAGCGATTCGCCCAACGAGTCCTTGATATTTAGTCGTTTTCAGCCAATTTTCTGGATTTTTGAAAATTTCACTTTTTTGTGAAAATTTCCACTAAATGAGGGAATAATATGTGTGAGGGTACCCCAGGAGAGTTCCAAATGTGTGTGGGTAGAATATATATCCAACGGGGGTAAAATTGAAAAAAGTTGAAAAATTTTTTTTTTTGGACTTAGTCATTTTTACAGCGTTTATCAGACTTTCAGATAGGGGAAATGTCAGTGAGCAATACGATTTCAGTTCCAGAGCGATTCGCCCAATGAGTCCTTGATATTTAGTCGTTTTCAGCCAATTTTCTGGATTTTTGAAAATTTCACTTTTTTGTGAAAATATCCACTAAATTAGAGAATAATATGTGTGAGGGTACCCCAGGAGAGTTCCAAATGTGTGTGGGTAGAATATATATCCCACGGGGGTAAAATTGAAAAAAGTTGAAAAATTTTTTTTTTTGGACTTAGTCATTTTTCCAGCGTTTATCAGACTTTCAGATAGGGGAAATGTCAGTGAGCAATACGATTTCAGTTCCAGAGCGATTCGCCCAATGAGTCCTTGATATTAAGTCGTTTTCAGCCAATATTTTGGATTTTTGAAAATTTCTCTTTTTTGTGAAAATATCCACTAAATGAGGGAATAATATGTGTGAGGGTACCCCAGGAGAGTTCCAAATGTGTGTGGGTAGAATATATATCCCACGGGGGTAAAATTGAAAAAAGTTGAAAAATTTTTTTTCTTGGAATTAGTCATTTTTCTGGCGTTTATCAGACTTTCAGATAGGGCAAATGTCAGTGAGCGTTCCGATTTCAGTTCCAGAGCGATTCGCCCAATGAGTCCTTGATATTAAGACGCTTTCAGTCAATTTTCTGGATTTTTGAAAATTTCACTTTTTTGTGAAAATATCCACTAAATGAGGGAATAATATGTGTGAGGGTACCCCAGGAGAGTTCCAAATGTGTGTGGGTAGAATATATATCCCACGGGGGTAAAATTGAAAAAAGTTGAAAAAATTTTTTTTTTGGACTTAGTCATTTTTCCGGCGTTTATCAGACTTTCAGAGAGGGGAAATGTCAGAGAGCGAAACGATTTCAGTTCCAGAGCGATTCGCCCAATGAGTCCTTGATATTTAGTCATTTTCAGCCAATTTTCTGGATTTTTGAAAATTTCACTTTATTGTGAAAATATCCACTAAATGAGGCAATAATATGTGTGAGGGTACCCCAGGAGTGTTCCAAATGTGTGTGGGTAGAATATATATCCCACGGGGCAAAATTGAAAAAAGTTGAAAAAAATTTTTTTTTTGACTTAGTAATTTTTCCGGCGTTTATCAGACTTTAAGAAAGGGGAAATGTCAGTGAGCGTTCCGATTTCAGTTCCAGAGCGATTCACCCAATGAGACCTTGATATTAAGTCGTTTTCAGCCAATATTTTGGATTTTTGAAAATTTCACTTTTTTGTGAAAATATCCACTAAATGAGGGAATAATATGTGTGAGGGTACCCCAGGAGAGTTCCAAATGTGTGTGGGTAGAATATATATCCAACGGGGGTAAAATTGAAAAAAGTTGAAAAATTTTTTTTTTTGGACTTAGTCATTTTTCCAGCGTTTATCAGACTTTCAGATAGGGGAAATGTCAGTGAGCAATACGATTTCAGTTCCAGAGCGATTCGCCCAATGAGTCCTTGATATTAAGTCGTTTTCAGCCAATATTTTGGATTTTTGAAAATTTCTCTTTTTTGTGAAAATATCCACTAAATGAGGGAATAATATGTGTGAGGGTACCCCAGGAGAGTTCCAAATGTGTGTGGGTAGAATATATATCCCACGGGGGTAAAATTGAAAAAAGTTGAAAAATTTTTTTTCTTGGAATTAGTCATTTTTCCGGCGTTTATCAGACTTTCAGATAGGGCAAATGTCAGTGAGCGTTCCAATTTCAGTTCCAGAGCGATTCGCCCAATGAGTCCTTGATATTAAGACGCTTTCAGCCAATTTTCTGGATTTTTGAAAATTTCACTTTTTAGTGAAAATATCCACTAAATGAGGGAATAATATGTGTGAGGGTACCCCAGGAGAGTTCCAAATGTGTGTGGGTAGAATATATATCCCACGGGGGTAAAATTGAAAAAAGTTGAAAAATTTTTTTTTTGGAATTAGTCATTTTTACAGCGTTTATCAGACTTTAAGATAGGGGAAATGTCAGTGAGCAATGCGATTTCAGTTCCAGAGCGATTCGCCCAATGAGTCCTTGATATTTATTCGTTTTCAACCAATTTTCTGGATTTTTGAAAATTTCACTTTTTTGTGAAAATATCCACTAAATGAGAGAATAATATGTGTGAGGGTACCCCAGGAGAGTTCCAAATGTGTGTGGGTAGAATATATATCCCACGGGGGTAAAATTGAAAAAAGTTGAAAAATTTTTTTTTTTGGACTTAGTCATTTTTCCGGCGTTTATCAGACTTTCAGATAGGGGAAATGTCAGTGAGCGTTCCGATTTCAGTTCCAGAGCGATTCGCCCAATGAGTCCTTGATATTAAGACGCTTTCAGCCAATTTTCTGGATTTTTGAAAACTTCACTGTTTTGTGAAAATATCCACTACATGAGGGAATAATATGTGTGAGGGTACCCCAGGAGAGTTCCAAATGTGTGTGGGTAGAATATATAACCCACGGGGGTAAAATTGAAAAAAGTTGAAAAATTATTTTTTTGGACTTAGTCATTTTTCCGGCGTTTATCAGACTTTCAGATAGGGGAAATGTCAGTGAGCAATACGATTTCAGTTCCAGAGCGATTCGCCTAATGAGTCCTTGATATTTAGTCGTTTTCAGCCAATTTTCTGGATTTTTGAAAATTTCACTTTTTTGTGAAAATATCCACTAAATGAGGCAATACTATGTGTGAGGGTACCCCAGGAGAGTTCGAAATGTGTGTGGGTAGAATATATATCCCACGGGGGTAAAATTGTAAAAAGTTGAAAAAATTATTTTTTTGGACTTATTCATTTTTACAGCGTTTATCAGACTTTCAGATATGGCAAATGTCAGTGAGCATTCCGATTTCAGTTCCAGAGCGATTCGACTAATGAGTCCTTGATATCTAGTCATTTTCAGCCAATTTTCTGGATTTTTGAAAATTTCACTTTTTTGTGAAAATATCCAATAAATGAGGCAATACTATGTGTGAGGGTACCCCAGGAGAGTTCCAAATGTGTGTGGGTAGAATATATATCCCACGGGGGTAAAATTGAAAAAAGATGAAAAATTTTTTTTTTGGACTTAGTCATTTTATCGGCGTTTATCAGACTTTCAAATAGGGGAAATGTCAGTGAGCGTTCCAATTTCAGTTCCAGAGCGATTCGCCCAATGAGTCTTTGATATTAACACGCTTTCAGCCAATTTTCTGGATTTTTGAAAACTTCACTTTTTTGTGAAAATATCCACTAAATGAGGCAATACTATGTGTGAGGGTACCCCAGGAGAGTTCCAAATGTGTGTGGGTAGAATATATATCCCACGGGGGTAAAATTGTAAAAAGTTGAAAAAATTATTTTTTTGGACTTAGTCATTTTTCCGGCGTTTATCAGATTTTCAGATAGGGCAAATGTCAGTGAGAGTTCCGATTTCAGTTCCAGAGCGATTCGCCCAATGAGTCCTTGATATTTAGTCGTTTTCAGCCAATATTTTGGATTTTTGAAAATTTCACTTTTTTGTGAAAATATCCACTAAATGAGGGAATAATATGTGTGAGGGTACGCCAGGAGAGTTCCAAATGTGTGTGGGTAGAATATATATCCCACGGGGGTAAAATTGAAAAAAGTTGAAAAATTTTTTTTTTTGGACTTAGTCATTTTTCCGGCGTTTATCAGACTTTCAGATAGGGGAAATGTCAGTGAGCGTTCCGATTTCAGTTCCAGAGCGATTCGCCCAATGAGTCCTTGATATTAAGACGCTTTCAGCCAATTTTCTGGATTTTTGAAAACTTCACTTTTTTGTGAAAATATCCACTAAATGAGGGAATAATATGTGTGAGGGTACCCCAGGAGAGTTCCAAATGTGTGTGGGTAGAATATATATCCCACGGGGGTAAAATTGAAAAAAGTTGAAAAATTTTTTTTTGGACTTACTCATTTTTACAGCGTTTATCAGACTTTCAGATAGGGGAAATGTCAGTGAGCAATACGATTTCAGTTCCAGAGCGATTCGCCTAATGAGTCCTTCATATTTAGTCGTTTTCAGCCAATTTTCTGGATTTTTGAAAATTTCACTTTTTTGTGAAAATATCCACTAAATGAGGCAATAATATGTGTGAGGGTACCCCAGGAGAGTTCCAAATGTGTGTGGGTAGAATATATATCCCACAGGGGTAAAATTGAAAAAAGTTGAAAAAATTTTTTTTTTGGACTTAGTCATTTTTCTGGCGTTTATCAGATTTTCAGATAGGGCAAATGTCAGTGAGCGTTCCGATTTCAGTTCCAGAGCGATTCGCCCAATGAGTCTTTGATATTTAGTCGTTTTCAGCCAATATTTTGGATTTTTGAAAATTTCACTTTTTTGTGAAAATATCCACTAAATGAGGGAATATGTGTGAGGGTACCCCAGAAGAGTTCCAAATGTGTGTGGGTAGAATATATATCCCACGGGGGTAAAATTGAAAAAAGTTGAAAAATTATTTTTTTTTGGACTTAGTCATTTTTCCGGCGTTTATCAGACTTTAAGATAGGGGAAATGTCAGTGAGCGTTCCGATTTCAGTTCCAGAGCGATTCGCCCAATGAGTCCTTGATATTTAGTCGTTTTCAGCCAATTTTCTGGATTTTTGAAAATTTCTCTTTTTTGTGAAAATATTCACTAAATGAGGGAATAATATGTGTGAGGGTACCCCAGGAGAGTTCCAAATGTGTGTGGGTAGAATATATATCCCACGGGGGTAAAATTGAAAAAAGTTGAAAAATTTTTTTTTTGGACTTAGTTATTTTTACAGCGTTTATCAGACGTTCAGATAGGGCAAATGTCAGTGAGCAATACGATTTCAGTTCCAGAGCGATTCGCCCAATGAGTCCTTGATATTTAGTCGTTTTCAGCCAATATTTTGGATTTTTGAAAATTTCACTTTTTTGTGAAAATATCCACTAAATGAGGGAATAATATGTGTGAGGGTACCCCAGGAGAGTTCCAAATGTGTGTGGGTAGAATATATATCCCACGGGGGTAAAATTGAAAAAAGTTAAAAAAAATTTTTTTGGGACTTAGTCATTTTTCCGGCGTTTATCAGACTTTAAGATAGGGGAAATCTCAGTGAGAGTTCCGATTTCAGTTCCAGAGCGATTCGCCCAATGAGTCCTTGATATTTAGTCGTTTTCAGCCAATTTTCTGGATTTTTGAAAATTTCTCTTTTTTGTGAAAATATTCACTAAATGAGGGAATAATATGTGTAAGGGTACCCCAGGAGAGTTCCAAATGTGTGTGGGTAGAATATATATCCCACGGGGGTAAAATTGAAAAAAGTTGAAAAATTTTTTTTTTTGGACTTAGTCATTTTTCCGGCGTTTATCAGACTTTCAGATAGGGGAAATGTCAGTGAGCATTCCGATTTCAGTTCCAGAGCGATTCGCCCAATGAGTCCTTGATATTTAGTCGTTTTCAGCCAATTTTCTGGATTTTTGAAAATTTCTCTTTTTTGTGAAAATATTCACTAAATGAGGGAATAATATGTGTGAGGGTACCCCAGGAGAGTTCCAAATGTGTGTGGGTAGAATATATATCCCACGGGGGTAAAATTGAAAAAAGTTGAAAAATTTTTTTTTTGGACTTAGTTATTTTTACAGCGTTTATCAGACGTTCAGATAGGGCAAATGTCAGTGAGCAATACGATTTCAGTTCCAGAGCGATTCGCCCAATGAGTCCTTGATATTTAGTCGTTTTCAGCCAATATTTTGGATTTTTGAAAATTTCACTTTTTTGTGAAAATATCCACTAAATGAGGGAATAATATGTGTGAGGGTACCCCAGGAGAGTTCCAAATGTGTGTGGGTAGAATATATATCCCACGGGGGTAAAATTGAAAAAAGTTGAAAAATTTTTTTTTTTGGACTTAGTCATTTTTCCGGCGTTTATCAGACTTTCAGATAGGGGAAATGTCAGTGAGCAATACGATTTCAGCTCCAGAGCGATTCGCCCAATAAGTCCTTGATATTTAGTCGTTTTCAGCCAATTTTCTGGATTTTTGAAAATTTCACTTTTTTGTGAAAATATCCACTAAATGAGGCAATAATATGTGTGAGGGTACCGCAGGAGAGTTCCAAATGTGTGTGGGTAGAATATATATCCCACGGGGGTAAAATTGAAAAAAGTTGAAAAATTTTTTTTTTGGACTTAGTCATTTTTACAGCGTTTATCAGACTTTCAGATAGGGGAAATGTCAGTGAGCGTTCCGATTTCAGTTCCAGAGCGATTCGCCCATTGAGTCCTTGATATTAAGATGCTTTCAGCCAATTTTCTGGATTTTTGAAAACTTCACTTTTTTGAGAAAATATCCACTACATGAGGGAATAATATGTGTGAGGGTACCCCAGGAGAGTTCCAAATGTGTGTGGGTAGAATATATATCCCACGGGGGTAAAATTGAAAAAAGTTTATAAAATTTTTTTTGGGACTTAGTCATTTTTCCGGCGTTTATCAGACTTTAAGAAAGGGGAAATGTCAGTGAGCGTTCCGATTTCAGTTCCAGAGCGATTCGCCCAATGAGTCCTTGATATTTAGTCGTTTTCAGCCAATATTTTGGATTTTTGAAAATTTCACTTTTTTGTGAAAATATCCACTAAATGAGGCAATAATATGTGTGAGGGTACCCCAGGAGAGTTCCAAATGTGTGTGGGTAGAATATATATCCCACGGGGGAAAAATTGTAAAAAGTTGAAAAAATTATTTTTTTGGACTTAGTCATTTTTCCGGCGTTTATCAGACTTTCAGATATGGCAAATGTCAGTGAGCATTCCGATTTCAGTTCCAGAGCGATTCACCCAATGAGTTCTTGATATTAAGTCATTTTCAGCCAATATTTTGGATTTTTGAAAATTTAATTTTTTTGTGAAAATATCCACTAAATGAGGGAATAATATGTGTGAGGGTACCCCAGGAGAGTTCCAAATGTGTGTGGGTAGAATATATATCCCACGGGGGTAAAATTGAAAAAAGTGGAAAAATTTTTTTTTTTGGACTTAGTCATTTTTCCGGCGTTTATCAGATTTTCAGATAGGGCAAATGTCAGTGAGCGTTCCGATTTCAGTTCCAGAGCGATTCGCCCAATGAGTCCTTGATATTAAGACGCTTTCAGCCAATTTTCTGGATTTTTGAAAACTTCACTGTTTTGTGAAAATATCCACTACATGAGGGAATAATATGTGTGAGGGTACCCCAGGAGAGTTCCAAATGTGTGTGTGTAGAATATATATACCACGGGGGTAAAATTGAAAAAAGTTTAAAAAATTTTTTTTTGGACTTAGTCATTTTTCCAGCGTTTATCAGACTTTCAGATAGGGGAAATGTCAGTGAGCAATACGATTTCAGTTCCAGAGCGATTCGCCCAATGAGTCCTTGATATTTAGTCGTTTTCAGCCAATATTTTGGATTTTTGAAAATTTCTCTTTTTTGTGAAAATATCCACTAAATGAGGGAATGATATGTGTGAGGGTACCCCAGGAGAGTTCCAAATGTGTGTGGGTAGAATATATGTCCCACGGGGGTAAAATTGTAAAAAGTTGAAAAAATTATTTTTTTTGGACTTAGTCATTTTTCCGGCGTTTATCAGATTTTCAGATAGGGCAAATGTCAGTGAGCGTTCCGATTTCAGTTCCAGAGCGATTCGCCCAATGAGTCCTTGATATTTAGTCGTTTTCAGCCAATATTTTGGATTTTTGAAAATTTCACTTTTTTGTGAAAATATCCACTAAATGAGGGAATAATATGTGTGAGGGTACGCCAGGAGAGTTCCAAATGTGTGTGGGTAGAATATATATCCCACGGGGGTAAAATTGAAAAAAGTTGAAAAAATTATTTTTTTGGACTTAGTCATTTTTCCGGCGTTTATCAGACTTTCAGATATGGCAAATGTCAGTGAGCATTCCAATTTCAGTTCCAGAGCGATTCGCCCAATGAGTCCTTGATATTTAGACGTTTTCAACCAATTTTCTGGATTTTTGAAAATTTCACTTTTTTGTGAAAATATCCACTAAATGAGAGAATAATATGTGTGAGGGTACCCCAGGAGAGTTCCAAATGTGTGTGGGTAGAATATATATCCCACGGGGGTAAAATTGAAAAAAGTTGAAAAATTTTTTTTTTTGGATTTAGTCATTTTTCCGGCGTTTATCAGACTTTCAGATAGGGGAAATGTCAGTGAGCGTTCCGATTTCAGTTCCAGAGCGATTCGCCCAATGAGTCCTTGATATTAAGACGCTTTCAGCCAATTTTCTGGATTTTTGAAAACTTCACTGTTTTGTGAAAATATCCACTACATGAGGGAATAATATGTGTGAGGGTACCCCAGGAGAGTTCCAAATGTGTGTGGGTAGAATATATAACCCACGGGGGTAAAATTGAAAAAAGTTGAAAAATTATTTTTTTGGACTTAGTCATTTTTCCGGCGTTTATCAGACTTTCAGATAGGGGAAATGTCAGTGAGCAATACGATTTCAGTTCCAGAGCGATTCGCCTAATGAGTCCTTGATATTTAGTCGTTTTCAGCCAATTTTCTGGATTTTTGAAAATTTCACTTTTTTGTGAAAATATCCACTAAATGAGGCAATACTATGTGTGAGGGTACCCCAGGAGAGTTCCAAATGTGTGTGGGTAGAATATATATCCCACGGGGGTAAAATTGAAAAAAGTTGAAAAATTTTTTTTTTTGGACTTAGTCATTTTTCCGGCGTTTTTTCAGACTTTCAGATAGGGGAAATGTCAGTGAGTAATACGATTTCAGTTCCAGAGCGATTTTCCCAATGAGTCCTTGATATTTAGTCGTTTTCAGCCAATATTTTGGATTTTTGAAAATTTCTCTTTTTTGTGAAAATATCCACTAAATTAGGGAATATTATGTGTGAGGGTACCCCAGGAGAGTTCAAAATGTGTGTGGGTAGAATATCTATCCCACGGGGTAAAATTGTAAAAAGTTGAAAAAATTATTTTTTTGGACTTAGTCATTTTTACAGCGTTTATCAGACTTTCAGATATGGCAAATGTCAGTGAGCATTCCGATTTCAGTTCCAGAGCGATTCGCCTAAAGAGTCCTTGATATTTAGTCGTTTTCAGCCAATTTTCTGGATTTTTGAAAATTTCACTTTTTTGTGAAAATATCCACTAAATGAGGCAATACTATGTGTGAGGGTACCCCAGGAGAGTTCCAAATGTGTGTGGGTAGAATACATATCCCACGGGGGTAAAATTGAAAAAAGTTGAAAACATTTTTTTTTGGAATTAGTCATTTTTCCGGCGTTTATCAGACTTTCAAATAGGGGAAATGTCAGTGAGCGTTCCAATTTCAGTTCCAGAGCGATTCGCCCAATGAGTCCTTGATATTAAGACGCTTTCAGCCAATTTTCTGGATTTTTGAAAACTTCACTTTTTTGTGAAAATATCCACTACATGAGGGAATAATATGTGTGAGGGTACCCCGGGAGAGTTCCAAATGTGTGTGGGTAGAATATATATCCCACGGGGGTAAAATTGAAAAAAGTGGAAAAATTTTTTTTTTTGGACTTAGTCATTTTTCCGGCGTTTATCAGATTTTCAGATGGGGCAAATGTCAGTGAGCAATACGATTTCAGTTCCAGAGCGATTCGCCTAATGAGTCCTTGATATTTAGTCGTTTTCAGCCAATTTTCTGGATTTTTGAAAATTTCACTTTTTTGTGAAAATATCCACTAAATGAGGGAATAATATGTGTGAGGGTACCCCAGGAGAGTTCCAAATGTGTGTGGGTAGAATATATATCCCACGGGGGTAAAATTGAAAAAAGTTGAAAAATTTTTTTTTTTGGACTTAGTCATTTTTTCGGCGTTTATCAGACTTTCAGATAGGGGAAATGTCAGTGAGCGTTCCGATTTCAGTTCCAGAGCGATTCGCCCAATGAGTCCTTGATATTAAGTCGTTTTCAGCCAATATTTTGGATTTTTGAAAATTTCTCTTTTTTGTGAAAATATCCACTAAATGAGGGAATAATATGTGTGAGGGTACCCCAGGAGAGTTCCAGATGTGTGTGGGTAGAATATATATCCCACGGGGGTAAAATTGAAAAAAGTAGAAAAATTTTTTTTTGGGACTTAGTCATTTTTCCGGCGTTTATCAGACTTTAAGAAAGGGGAAATGTCAGTGAGCGTTCCGATTTCAGTTCCAGAGCGATTTGCCCAATGAGTCCTTGATATTTAGTCGTTTTCAGCCAATTTTCTGGATTTTTGAAAATTTCTCTATTTTGTGAAAATATCCATTAAATGAGGGAATAATATGTGTGAGGGTACCCCAGGAGAGTTCCAAATGTGTGTGGGTAGAATATATATCCCGCGGGGGTAAAATTGAAAAAAGTTGAAAAATTATTTTTTTTTACTTAGTCATTTTTTCGGCGTTTATCAGACTTTCAGATAGGGGAAATGTCAGTGAGCATTCCGATTTCAGTTCCAGAGCGATTCGCCCAATGAGTCCTTGATATTAAGACGCTTTCAGCCAATTTTCTGGATTTTTGAAAACTTCACTTTTTTGTAAAAATATCCACTAAATGAGGGAATAATATGTGTGAGGGTACCCCAGGAGAGTTCCAAATGTGTGTGGGTAGAATATATATCCCACGGGGGTAAAATTGAAAAAAGTTTAAAAAATTTTTTTTTGGACTTAGTCATTTTTCCGGCGTTTATCAGACTTTCAGATAGGGCAAATGTCAGTGAGCGTTCCGATTTCAGTTCCAGAGCGATTCGCCCAATGAGTCCTTGATATTTAGTCGTTTTCAGCCAATTTTCTGGATTTTTGAAAATTTCACTTTTTTGTGAAAATATCCACTAAATGAGAGAATAATATGTGTGAGGGTACCCCAGGAGAGTTCCAAATGTGTGTGGGTAGAATATATATCCCACGGGGGTAAAATTGAAAAAAGTTGAAAAATTTTTTTTTTTGGACTGTCATTTTTCCGGCGTTTATCAGACTTTCAGATAGGGGAAATGTCAGTGAGCGTTCCGATTTCAGTTCCAGAGCGATTCGCCCAATGAGTCCTTGATATTAAGACGCTTTCAGCCAATTTTCTGGATTTTTGAAAACTTCACTTTTTTGTGAAAATATCCACTGCATGAGAGAATAATATGTGTGAGGGTACCCCAGGAGAGTTCCAAATGTGTGTGGGTAGAATATATATCCCACGGGGGTAAAATTGAAAAAAGTGGAAAAATTTTTTTTTTTGGACTTAGTCATTTTTCCGGCGTTTTTCAGACTTTCAGATAGGGCAAATGTCAGTCAGCGTTCCGATTTCAGTTCCAGAGCGATTCGCCCAATGATTCCTTGATATTAAGTTGTTTTCAGCCAATTTTCTGGATTTTTTGAAAATTTCACTTCTTTGTGAAAATATCCACTAAATGAGGGAATAATATGTGTGAGGGTACCCCAGGAGAGTTCCAAATGTGTGTGGGTAGAATATATATCCCACGGGGGTAAAATTGAAAAAAGTTTAAGAAAATTTTTTTTGGACTTAGTCATTTTTCTGGCGTTTATCAGACTTTCAGATAGGGCAAATGTCAGTGAGCGTTCCGATTTCAGTTCCAGAGCGATTCGCCCAATGAGTCCTTGATATTTAGTCGTTTTCAGCCAATTTTCTGGATTTTTGAAAATTTCACTTTTTTTGTGAAAATATCCACTAAATGAGGGAATAATATGTGTGAGGGTACCCCAGGAGAGTTCCAAATGTGTGTGGGTAGAATATACATCAACGGGGGTAAAATTGAAAAAAATGTTTTGGGGACTTAATCATTTTTCTGGCGTTTATCAGACTTTCAGATAGGGTAAATGTCAGTGAGCGTTCCGATTTCAGTTCCAGAGCGATTCGCTCAATGATTCCTTGATATCAACTCGTTTTCAGCCAATTTTCTGGATTTTTTGAAAATTTCACTTTTTTTGTGAAAATATCTACTAAATGAGGGAATAATATGTGTGAGGGTACCCCAGGAGAGTTCCAAATGTGTGTGGGTAGAATATATATCCCACGGGGGTAAAATTGAAAAAAGTTGAAAAAATTTTTTTTTGGACTTAGTCATTTTTCCGGCGTTTATCAGACTTTCAGATAGGGGAAATGTCAGTGAGCAATACGATTTCAGTTCCAGAGCGATTCGCCCAATGAGTCCTTGATATTTAGTCGTTTTCAGCCAATATTTTGGATTTTTGAAAATTTCTCTTTTTTGTGAAAATATCCACTAAATGAGGGAATAATATGTGTGAGGGCACCCCAGGAGAGTTCCAAATGTGTGTGGGTAGAATATATATCCACGGGGGTAAAATTGAAAAAAAATTTTTTTGGACTTAGTCATTTTTCTGGCGTTTATCAGACTTTCAGATAGGGCAAATGTCAGTGAGCGTTCCGATTGCAGTTCCAGAGCGATTCGCCCAATGATTCCTTGATATTAAGTCGTTTTCAGCCAATTTTCTTCATTTTTTGAAAATTTCACTTTTTTGTGAAAATATCCACTAAATGAGGGAATAATATGTGTGAGGGTTCCCCCGGAGAGTTCCAAATGTGTGTGGGTAGAATATATATCCCACGGGGGTAAAATTGAAAAAAGTGGAAAAATTATTTTTTTTGGACTTAGTCATTTTTCCAGCGTTTATCAGACTTTCAGATAGGGGAAATGTCAGTGAGCGTTCCGATTTCAGTTCCAGAGCGATTCGCCCAATGAGTCCTTGATATTTAGTCGTTTTCAGCCAATTTTCTGGATTTTTGAAAATTTCACTTTTTTGTGAAAATATCCACTAAATGAGGGAATAATATGTGTGAGGGTACCCCAGGAGAGTTCCAAATGTGTGTGGGTAGAATATACATCAACGGGGGTAAAATTGAAAAAAATTTTTTTGGGACTTAATCATTTTTCTGGCGTTTATCAGACTTTCAGATAGGGTAAATGTCAGTGAGCGTTCCGATTTCAGTTCCAGAGCGATTCGCCCAATGATTCCTTGATATCAACTCGTTTTCAGCCAATTTTCTGGATTTTTTGAAAATTTCACTTTTTTGTGAAAATATCCACTAAATGAGGGAATAATATGTGTGAGGGTACCCCAGGAGAGTTCCAAATGTGTGTGGGTAGAATATACATCAACGGGGGTAAAATTGAAAAAAATTTTTTTGGGACTTAATCATTTTTCTGGCGTTTATCAGACTTTCAGATAGGGGAAATGTCAGTGAGCATTCCGATTTCAGTTCCAGAGTGATTCGCCCAATGAGTCCTTGATATTTAGTAGTTTTCAGCCAATTTTCTGGATTTTTGAAAATTTCACTTTTTTGTGAAATAATCCAATAAATGAGAGAATAATATGTGTGAGGGTACCCCAGGAGAGTTCCAAATATGTGTGGGTAGAATATATATCCCACGGGGGTGAAATTGAAAAAAGTTTAAAAAAATTTTTTTGGGACTTAGTCATTTTTCCGGCGTTTATCAGACTTTCAGATAGGGGAAATGTCAGTGAGCAATACGATTTCAGTTTCAGAGCGATTCGCCCAATGAGTCCTTGATATTTAGTCGTTTTCAGCCAATATTTTGGATTTTTGAAAATTTCTCTTTTTTGTGAAAATATCCACTAAATGAGAGAATAATATGTGTGAGGGTACCCCAGGAGAGTTCCAGATGTGTGTGGGTAGAATATATATCCCACGGGGGTAAAATTGAAAAAAGTTGAAAAAATTTTTTTTTGGACTTAGTCATTTTTCCGGCGTTTATCAGACTTTCAGATAGGGGAAATGTCAGTGAGCAATACGATTTCAGTTCCAGAGCGATTCGCCCAATGAGTCTTTGATATTTAGTCGTTTTCAGCCAATATTTTGGATTTTTGAAAATTTCTCTTTTTTGTGAAAATATCCACTAAATGAGGGAAGAATATGTGTGAGGGCACCCCAGGAGAGTTCCAAATGTGTGTGGGTAGAATATATATCCACGGGGGTAAAATTGAAAAAAAAATTTTTTAGACTTAGTCATTTTTCTGGCGTTCATCAGACTTTCAGATATGGCAAATGTCAGTGAGCATTCCGATTTCAGTTCCAGAGCGATTCGCCCAATGAGTCCTTGATATTAAGTCGTTTTCAGCCAATTTTCTGGATTTTTGAAAATTTCACTTTTTTGTGAAAATATCCACTAAATGAGGGAATAATATGTGTGAGGGTACCCAAGGAGAGTTCCAAATGTGTGTGAGTAGAATATATATCCCACGGGGGTAAAATTGAAAAAAGTTGAAAATTTATTTTTTTTGGACTTAGTCATTTTTCCAGCGTTTATCAGACTTTCAGATATGGCAAATGTCAGTGAGCATTCCGATTTCAGTTCCAGAGCGATTCGCCCAATGAGTCCTTGATATTTAGTCGTTTTCAGCCAATATTTTGGTATTTTGAAAATTTCACTTTTTTGTGAAAATATAGACTAAATGAGGGAATAATATGTGTGAGGGTACTCCAGGAGAGTTCCAAATGTGTGTGGGTAGACTATATATCTCACGGGGGTAAAATTGAAGAAAGTTGAAAAAATTTTTTTTTTTGGACTTAGTCATTTTTCCGGTGTTTATCAGACTTTCAGATAGGTCAAATGTCAGTGAGCGTTCCGATTTCAGTTCCAGAGCGATTCGCCCAATGAGTCCTTGATATTTAGTCGTTTTCAGCCAATATTTTGGATTTTTGAAAATTTCACTTTTTTGTGAAAATATCCACTAAATGAGGGAATAATATGTGTGAGGGTACCCCAGGAGAGTTCCAAATGTGTGTGGGTAGACTATATATCCCAAGGGGGAAAAATTGAAGAAAGTTGAAAAATTTTTTTTTTTGGACTTAAGTCATTTTTCCAGGATTTATCAGACTTTCAGATAGGGGAAATGTCAGTGAGCGTTCCGAATTTAGTTGCAGAGTGATTCGCCCAATGAGTCCTTGATATTTAGTCGTTTTCAGCCAATTTTCTGGATTTTTTGAAAATTTCACTTTTTTGTGAAAATATACACTAAATGAGGGAATAATATGTGTGAGGGTACCCCAGGAGAGATCCAAATGTGTGTGGTTAGAATATATATCCCACGGGGGTAAAATTGAAGAAAGTTGAAAAATTTTTTTTTTTGGACTTAAGTCATTTATCCAGGATTTATCAGACTTTCAGATAGGGGAAATGTCAGTGAGCGTTCCGATTTCAGTTCCAGAGAGATTAGCCCAATGAGTCCTTGATATTCAGTCGTTTTCAGCCAATATTTTGGATTTTTGAAAATTTCACTTTTTTGTGAAAATATCCACTAAATGAGGGAATAATATGTGTGAGGGTACCCCAGGAGAGTTCCAAATGTGTGTGGGTAGAATATATATCAACGGGGGTAAAATTGAAAAAATAATTTTTTGGACTTAGTCATTTTTCTGGCGTTTATCAGACTTTCAGATAGGAGAAATGTCAGTGAGCGTTCCGATTTCAGTTCCAGAGCGATTCGCCCAATGAGTCCTTGATATTTAGTCGTTTTCAGCCAATATTTTGGTTTTTTGAAAATTTCACTTTTTTGTGAAAATATCCACTAAATGAGGGAATAATATGTGTGAGGGTACCCCAGGAGAGATCCAAATGTGTGTGGTTAGAATATATATCCCACGGGGGTAAAATTGAAAAAAGTTGAAAAATTTTTTTTTTTGGACTTAGTCAATTTTCCGGCTTTTATCAGACTTTCAGATAGGGCAATTGTCAGTGAGCGTTCCGATTTCAGTTCCAGAGAGATTCGCCCAATGAGTCCTTGATATTCAGTCGTTTTCAGCCAATATTTTGGATTTTTGAAAATTTCACTTTTTTGTGAAAATATCCACTAAATGAGGGAATAATATGTGTGAGGGTACCCCAGGAGAGATCCAAATGTGTTTGGGTAGACTATATATCCCACGGGGGTAAAATTGAAAAAAGTTGAAAAATTTTTTTTTTTGGACTTAAGTCATTTTTCCAGGATTTATCAGACTTTCAGATAGGGGAAATGTCAGTGAGCGTTCCGATTTCAGTTTCAGAGCTATTCGCCCAATGAGTCCTTGATATTTAGTCGTTTTCAGCCAATTTTCTGGATTTTTGAAAATTTCACTTTTTTGTGAAAATATCCACTAAATGAGGGAATAATATGTGTGAGGGTACCCCAGGAGAGATCCAAATGTGTTTGGGTAGACTATATATCCCTTGGGGGTAAAATTGAAAAAAGTTGAAAAATTTTTTTTTTTGGACTTAGTCATTTTTCCAGCGTTTATCAGACTTTCAGATAGGGGAAATGTCAGTGAGCAATACAATTTCAGTTCCAGAGCGATTCGCCCAATGAGTCCTTGATATTTAGTCGTTTTCAGCCAATTTTCTGGATTTTTGAAAATTTCACTTTTTTGTGAAAATATCCACTAAATGAGGGAATAATATGTGTTAGGGTACCCCAGGAGAGTTTCAAATGTGTGTGGGTAGAATATATATCCCACGGGGGTAAAATTGAAAAAAGTTGAAAAATTTTTTTTTTTGGACTTAGTCATTTTTCCGGCGTTTATCAGACTTTCAGATAGGGCAAATGTCAGTGAGCGTTCCGATTTCAGTTCCAGAGAGATTCGCCCAATGAGTCCTTGATATTTAGTCGTTTTCAGCCAATATTTAGGATTTTTGAAAATTTCACTTTTTTGTGAAAATATCCACTAAATGAGGGAATAATATGTGTGAGGGTACCCCAGTAGAGATCCAAATGTGTTTGGGTAGACTATATATCCCACGGGGGTAAAATTGAAAAAGGTTGAAAAATTTTTTTTTTGGACTTAAGTCATTTTTCCAGGATTTATCAGACTTTCAGATAGGGGAAATGTCAGTGAGCGTTCCGATTTCAGTTCCAGAGCTATTCACCCAATGAGTCCTTGATATTTAGTCGTTTTCAGCCAATTTTCTGGATTTTTGAAAATTTCACTTTTTTGTGAAAATATCCACTAAATGAGGGAATAATATGTGTGAGGGTACCCCAGGAGAGTTCCAAATGTGTGTGGGTAGAATATATATCAACGGGGGTAAAATTGAAAAAAAAATGTTTTGGACTTAGTCATTTTTCTGGCGTTTATCAGACTTTCAGATAGGGGAAATGTCAGTGAGCGTTCCGATTTCAGTTCCAGAGCGATTCGCCCAATGAGTCGTTGATATTAAGTCATTTTCAGCTAATTTTCTGGATTTTTGAAAATTTCACTTTTTTGTGAAAATATCCACTAAATGAGGGAATAATATGTGTGAGGGTACCCCAGGAGAGTTCCAAATGTGTGTGGGTAGAATATATATCCCACGGGGGTAAAATTGAAAAAAGTTGAAAAATTTTTTTTTTTGGACTTAGTCATTTTTCCAGCGTTTATCAGACTTTCAGATAGGGGAAATGTCAGTGAGCGTTCCAATTTCAGTTCCAGAGCGATTCACCCAATGAGTCCTTAATATTTGTAACATACCTGGCGGCGTCCTTGCATAGTGGTCCATCTCCCACTGTGCAAGAGTGCGCACTTGATCTCCAGTCCAGAATGTCTCTCTGGCTTCCCTCCATGCTGTCTGTTTGCCTCTGTGTCTGCTGCTTAAGGGCGGCGCCCGATCACTTCCTGCTTTTTGTACCTGCTGCAGGCACACCCCTTGTGTGTCCTCAGCCTATTGCTTTCTATCACCTGGTATTTAAACCAGCTGCCCCAATTAACTGATGCCTGAGCATCTTGCCCTGTCAGTTAGCTTTTGTCTCTGACATGCCAGGTCCTGTCTATGTTACCTGTCTTGCAGTATCTGTTCCCATGTCTGTACTGTGTCCTATCTGTGTACCTTAACCTGCAGTCTGTACTCGTTCCTTGCCTGTTCGTTCCGCCTTCCTAGAGGCTGTATTTTCAGGCCAGTCTGAACACGCTCCTTGCCTGTTCGTCCTGCCTCTCTGGGGGCCGTATTCCCAGACCCGCTCCTGTATCCCGCTGCAGTGTCGGTCTCCTCCGTACACTCAGTTCCAGTCTGAACTCTCTCCTATTTTTTACCTGTTTTTTCTCTATGTCCATTCGATTCCTTTTTCTGCAGAGTCTGAACTCATACCTAACTCCTGCTCGTTGTCACTGTACTTCCGTTTGTGAGTTTGTGGTCCACTCGCTACTTCTCTGCAAGTACCCTGTGGGTATCTGGTTCTGCCTTTCCCTTCTAGTCTGTTCCGTGTGAACAGAGCCCTCTTCCCACCGCGTCTGCGGTTTTCGCTTTGCTCAGCTCTGTCCGCCGCGTCTGCGGTTTTCGCTTTGCTCAGCTCTGTCCACCGCATCTGCGGTTTTCGCTTTGTTCAGCTCTGTCCACCGCGTCTGCGGTTTTCTCTTTGCTCAGCTCTGTCCACCGCGTCTGCGGTTTTCGCTTTGCTCAGCTCTGTCCACCGCGTCTGCGGTTTTCGCTTTGCTCAGCTCTGTCCACCGCGTCTGCGGTTTTCGCTTTGCTCAGCTCTGTCCACCGCGTCTGCGGTTTTCGCTTTGCTCAGCTCTGTCCACCGCGTCTGCGGTTTTCGCTTTGCTCAGCTCTGTCCACCGCGTCTGCGGTTTTCGCTTTGCTCAGCTCTGTCCACCGCGTCTGCGGTTTTCGCTTTGCTCAGCTCTGTCCACCGCGTCTGCGGTTTTCGCTTTGCTCAGCTCTGTCCACCGCGTCTGCGGTTTTCGCTTTGCTCAGCTCTGTCCACCGCGTCTGCGGTTTTCGCTTTGCTCAGCTCTGTCCACCGCGTCTGCGGTTTTCGCTTTGCTCAGCTCTGTCCACCGCGTCTGCGGTTTTCGCTTTGCTCAGCTCTGTCCACCGCGTCTGCGGTTTTCGCTTTGCTCAGCTCTGTCCACCCCGTCTGCGGTTATCGCTTTGCTCAGCTCTGTCCACCGCGTCTGCGGTTTTCGTTATGCTCAGCTCTGTCCACCGCGTCTGCGGTTTTTGATTTGCTCAGCTCTGTCTACCGCATCTGCGGTTTCGAATTTGTCTCCCAGTCTGTACTGGACCCTACCCAGCCTGTGCTCTAGTCTGCCTGTTCCTGTATTCCCCGGTGTGGGTCAACAGCCGTGTCCGGAGTTTGACCTGGAGTAGACCCTGGTTCCTCTGCTCGGTTCCTCCCTGGTGCACTGGCGTCGTATGCCGTCGTGCGACCTTGGTCGGATCGGGCAGATACTTAGTTACGCCCCTCCAGGCACTCTCCGGTTCATGGCACAGTGGAATCACTACATAAACACTCACAAGCCAGTCAGTCCGGGCGTGTGCATTACAATATTTAGTCGTTTTCAGCCAATATTTTGGATTTTTGAAAATTTCACTTTTTTGTGAAAATATCCACTAAATGAGGGAATAATATGTGTGAGGGTACCCTAGGAGAGATCCAAATGTGTGTGGTTAGAATATATATCCCACGGGGGTAAAATTGAAAAAAGTTGAAAAATTTTATTTTTTTTAACTTAGTCGTTTTTCCTGCGTTTATCAGACTTTCAGATAGGGGAAATGTCAGTGAGCGTTCCGATTTCAGTTCCAGAGCGATTCGCCCAATGAGTCGTTGATATTAAGTCATTTTCAGCTAATTTTCTGGATTTTTGAAAATTTCACTTTTTTGTGAAAATATCCACTAAATGAGGGAATAATATGTGTGAGGGTACCCCAGGAGAGTTTCAAATGTGTGTGGGTAGAATATATACCCCACGGGGGTAAAATTGAAAAAAGTTGAAAAATTTTTTTTTTTGGACTTAGTCATTTTTCCGGCGTTTATCAGACTTTCAGATAGGGCAAATGTCAGTGAGCGTTCCGATTTCAGTTCCAGAGAGATTCGCCCAATGAGTCCTTGATATTTAGTCGTTTTCAGCCAATATTTTGGATTTTTGAAAATTTCACTTTTTTGTGAAAATATCCACTAAATGAGGGAATAATATGTGTGAGGGTACCCCAGGAGAGATCCAAATGTGTTTGGGTAGACTATATATCCCACGGGGGTAAAATTGAAAAAGGTTGAAAAATTTTTTTTTTTGGACTTAAGTCATTTTTCCAGGATTTATCAGACTTTCAGATAGGGGAAATGTCAGTGAGCGTTCCGATTTCAGTTCCAGAGCTATTCGCCCAATGAGTCCTTGATATTTAGTCGTTTTCAGCCAATTTTCTGGATTTTTGAAAATTTCACATTTTTGTGAAAATATCCACTAAATGAGGGAATAATATGTGTGAGGGTACCCCAGGAGAGTTCCAAATGTGTGTGGGTAGAATATATATCAACGGGGGTAAAATTGAAAAAAAAATTTTTTGGACTTAGTCATTTTTCTGGCGTTTATCAGACTTTCAGATAGGGGAAATGTCAGTGAGCGTTCCGATTTCAGTTCCAGAGCGATTCGCCCAATGAGTCCTTGATATTTAGTCGTTTTCAGCCAATATTTTGGTTTTTTGAAAATTTCACTTTTTTGTGAAAATATCCACTAAATGAGGGAATAATATGTGTGAGGGTACCCCAGGAGAGATCCAAATGTGTGTGGTTAGAATATATATCCCACGGGGGTAAAATTGAAAAAAGTTAAAACATTTTTTTTTTGGACTTAGTCATTTTTCCGGCGTTTATCAGACTTTCAGATAGGGCAAATGTCAGTGAGCGTTCCGATTTCAGTTCCAGAGAGATTTGCCCAATGAGTCCTTGATATTCAGTCGTTTTCAGCCAATATTTTGGATTTTTGAAAATTTCACTTTTCTGTGAAAATATCCACTAAATGAGGGAATAATATGTGTGAGGGTACCCCAGGAGAGATCCAAATGTGTGTGGTTAGAATATGTATCCCACGGGGGGAAAATTGAAAAAAGTTGAAAATTTTTTTTTTTTTAACTTAGTCGTTTTTCCTGCGTTTATCAGACTTTCAGGTAGGGGAAATGTCAGTGAGCGTTCCGATTCAGTTCTAGAGCGATTCGCCCAATGAGTCGTTGATATTAACTCATTTTCAGCTAATTTTCTGGATTTTTGAAAATTTCACTTTTTTGTGAAAATATCCACTAAATGAGGGAATAATATGTGTGAGGGTACCCCAGGAGAGTTCCAAATGTGTGTGGGTAGAATATATATCCCACGGGGGTAAAATTGAAAAAAGTTGAAAAATTTTTTTTTTTGGACTTAGTCATTTTTCCAGCGTTTATCAGACTTTCAGATAGGGGAAATGTCAGTGAGCGTTCCAATTTCAGTTCCAGAGCGATTCACCCAATGAGTCCTTAATATTTGTAACATACCTGGCGGCGTCCTTGCATAGTGTTCCATCTCCCACTGTGCAAGAGTGCGCACTTGATCTCCAGTCCAGAATGTCTCTCTGGCTTCCCTCCATGCTGTCTGTTTGCCTCTGTGTCTGCTGCTTAAGGGCGGCGCCCGATCACTTCCTGCTTTTTGTACCTGCTGCAGGCACACCCCTTGTGTGTCCTCAGCCTATTGCTGTCTATCACCTGGTATTTAAACCAGCTGCCCCAATTAACTGATGCCTGAGCATCTTGCCCTGTCAGTTAGCTTTTGTCTCTGACATGCCAGGTCCTGTCTATGTTACCTGTCTTGCAGTATCTGTTCCCATGTCTGTACTGTGTCCTATCTGTGTACCTTAACCTGCAGTCTGTACTCGTTCCTTGCCTGTTCGTTCCGCCTTCCTGGAGGCTGTATTTCCAGGCCAGTCTGAACACGCTCCTTGCCTGTTCGTCCTGCCTCTCTGGGGGCCGTATTCCCAGACCCGCTCCTGTATCCCGCTGCAGTGTCGGTCTCCTCCGTACACTCAGTTCCAGTCTGAACTCTCTCCTATTTTTTACCTGTTTTTTCTCTATGTCCGTTCGATTCCTTTTTCTGCAGAGTCTGAACTCGTACCTAACTCCTGCTCGTTGTCACTGTACTTCCGTTTGTGAGTTTGTGGTCCACTCGCTACTTCTCTGCAAGTACCCTGTGGGTATCTGGTTCTGCCTTTCCCTTCTAGTCTGTTCCGTGTGAAAAGAGCCCTCTTCCCACCGCGTCTGCGGTTTTCGCTTTGCTCAGCTCTGTCCGCCGCGTCTGCGGTTTTCGCTTTGCTCAGCTCTGTCCACCGCATCTGCGGTTTTCGCTTTGCTCAGCTCTGTCCACCGCGTCTGCGGTTTTCGCTTTGCTCAGCTCTGTCCACCGCGTCTGCGGTTTTCGCTTTGCTCAGCTCTGTCCACCGCGTCTGCGGTTTTCGCTTTGCTCAGCTCTGTCCACCGCGTCTGCGGTTTTCGCTTTGCTCAGCTCTGTCCACCGCGTCTGCGGTTTTCGCTTTGCTCAGCTCTGTCCACCGCGTCTGCGGTTTTCGCTTTGCTCAGCTCTGTCCACCGCGTCTGCGGTTTTCGCTTTGCTCAGCTCTGTCCACCGCGTCTGCGGTTTTCGCTTTGCTCAGCTCTGTCCACCGCGTCTGCGGTTTTCGCTTTGCTCAGCTCTGTCCACCGCGTCTGCGGTTTTCGCTTTGCTCAGCTCTGTCCACCGCGTCTGCGGTTTTCGCTTTGCTCAGCTCTGTCCACCGCGTCTGCGGTTTTCGCTTTGCTCAGCTCTGTCCACCGCGTCTGCGGTTTTCGCTTTGCTCAGCTCTGTCCACCGCGTCTGTGGTTTTCGCTTTGCTCAGCTCTGTCCACCGCGTCTGCGGTTTTCGCTTTGCTCAGCTCTGTCTACCGCGTCTGCGGTTTCGAATTTGTCTCCCAGTCTGTACTGGACCCTACCCAGCCTGTGCTCTAGTCTGCCTGTTCCTGTATTCCCCGGTGTGAGTCAACAGCCGTGTCCGGAGTTTGACCTGGAGTAGACCCTGGTTCCTCTGCTCGGTTCCTCCCTGGTGCACTGGCGTCGTATGCCGTCGTGCGACCTTGGTCGGATCGGGCAGATACTTAGTTACGCCCCTCCAGGCACTCTCCGGTTCATGGCACCGTGGAATCACTACATAAACACGCACACGCCAGTCAGTCCGGGCGTGTGCATTAGAATATTTAGTCGTTTTCAGCCAATATTTTGGATTTTTGAAAATTTCACTTTTTTGTGAAAATATCCACTAAATGAGGGAATAATATGTGTGAGGGTACCCCAGGAGAGTTCCAAATGTGTGTGGGTAGTATATATATCCCACGGGGGTAAAATTGAAAAAAGTTGAAAAATTTTTTTTTTTGGGCTTAGTCTTTTTTCTGGTGTTTATCAGACTTTTAGATAGGGGAAATGTCAGTGAGCGTTCCAATTTCAGTTCCAGAGCGATTCGCCCAATGAGTCCTTGATATTTAGTAGTTTTCAGCCAATTTTCTGGATTTTTGAAAATGTCACTTTTTTGTGAATTTATCCACTAAATGAGGGAATAATATGTGTGAGGGTACCACAGGAGAGTTCCAAATGTGTGTGGGTAGAATATATATACCACGGGGGTAAAATTGAAAAATATTTTTTTGGACTTAGTCATTTTTCCAGGATTTATCAGACTTTCAGATAGGGTAAATGTCAGTGAGCGTTCCGATTTCAGTTCCAGAGCTATTCGACCAATGAGTCCTTGATATTTAGTCGTTTTCAGCATATTTTCTGGATTTTTGAAAATTTCACTTTTTTGTGAAAATATCCACTAAATGAGGGAATAATATGTGTGAGGGAACCCCAGGAGAGTTCCAAATGTGGGTGGGTAGAATATATATCAACGGGGGTAAAATTGAAAAAAAATTTTTTTGGACTTAGACATTTTTCTGGCGTTTATCAGACTTTCAGATAGGGTAAATGTCAGTGAGCGTTCCGATTTCAGTTCCAGAGCGATTCGCCCAATGATTCCTTGATATTAACTCCTTTTCAGCCAATTTTCTGGATTTTTTGAAAATTTCACTTTTTTGTGAAAATATCCACTAAATGAGGGAATAATATGTGTGAGGGTACCCCAGGAGAGTTCCAAATGTGTGTGGGTAGAATATATATCCCACGGGGGTAAAATTGAAAAAAGTTGAAAAAATTTTTTTTTTGGACTTAGTCATTTTTCCGGCGTTTATCAGACTTTCAGATATGGCAAATGTCAGTGAGCATTCCGATTTCAGTTCCAGAGCGATTCGCCCAATGAGTCCTTGATATTTAGTCGTTTTCAGCCAATATTTTGGATTTTTGAAAATTTCTCTTTTTTGTGAAAATATCCACTAAATCAGGGAATAATATGTGTGAATGTACCCCAGGAGAGTTCCAAATGTGTGTGGGTAGAATATATATCCCACGGGGGTAAAATTGAAAAAAGTTGAAACATTTTTTTTTTTGGACTTAGTCATTTTTCCGGCGTTTATCAGACTTTCAGATATGGCAAATGTCAGTGAGCATTCCGATTTCAGTTCCAGAGCGATTCGCCCAATGAGTCCTTGATATTTAGTCGTTTTCAGCCAATATTTTGGTTTTTTTTAAATTTCACTTTTTTGTGAAAATATCCACTAAATGAGGGAATAATATATGTGAGGGTACCCCAGGAGAGTTCCAAATGTGTGTGGGTAGAATATATATCCCACGGGTGTAAAATTGAAAAAAGTTGAAACATTTTTTTTTTTTTTGGACTTAGTCATTTTTCCGGCGTTTATCAGACTTTCAGATAGGGGAAAGGTCAGTGAGCGTTCTGATTTCAGTTCCAGAGCGATTCGCCCAATGAGTCCTTGATATTAAGTCGTTTTCAGCCAATTTTTCTGGATTTTTGAAAATTTCACTTTTTTGTGAAAATATCCACTAAATGAGGGAATAATATGTGTGAGGGTACCCCAGGAGAGTTCCAAATGTGTGTGGGTAGAATATATATCCCACGGGGGTAAAATTGAAAAAAGTTTAAAACATTTTTTTTTGGGAATTAGTCATTTTTCCGGCGTTTATCAGACTTTAAGATAGGGCAAATGTCAGTGAGCATTCCCATTTCAGTTCCAGAGCGATTCGCCCAATGAGTCCTTGATATTTAGTCGTTTTCAGCCAATATTTTGGTTTTTTTTAAATTTCACTTTTTTGTGAAAATATCCACTAAATGAGGGAATAATATATGTGAGGGTACCCCAGGAGAGTTCCAAATGTGTGTGGGTAGAATATATATCCCACGGGTGTAAAATTGAAAAAAGTTTAAAACATTTTTTTTGGGACTTAGTCATTTTTCCGGTGTTTATCAGACTTTCAGATAGGGGAAATGTCAGTGAGCGTTCCAATTTCAGTTCCAGAGCGATTCACCCAATGAGTCCTTAATATTTGTAACATACCTGGCGGCGTCCTTGCATAGTGGTCCATCTCCCACTGTGCAAGAGTGCGCACTTGATCCCCAGTCCAGAATGTCTCTCTGGCTTCCCTCCATGCTGTCTGTTTGCCTCTGTGTCTGCTGCTTAAGGGCGGCGTCCGATCACTTCCTGCTTTTTGTACCTGCTGCAGGCACACCCCTTGTGTGTCCTCAGCCTATTGCTGTCTATCACCTGGTATTTAAACCAGCTGCCCCAATTAACTGATGCCTGAGCATCTTGCCCTGTCAGTTAGCTTTTGTCTCTGACATGCCAGGTCCTGTCTATGTTACCTGTCTTGCAGTATCTGTTTCCATGTGTGTACTGTGTCCTATCTGTGTACCTTAACCTGCAGTCTGTACTCGTTCCTTGCCTGTTCGTTCCGCCTTCCTGGAGGCTGTATTTCCAGGCCAGTCTGAACGCGCTCCTTGCCTGTTCGTCCTGCCTCTCTGGGGGCCGTATTCCCAGACCCGCTCCTTTATCCCGCTGCAGTGTCGGTCTCCTCCGTACACTCAGTTCCAGTCTGAACTCTCTCCTATTTTTTACCTGTTTTTTCTCTATGTCCGTTCGATTCCTTTTTCTGCAGAGTCTGAACTCGTACCTAACTCCTGCTCGTTGTCACTGTACTTCCGTTTGTGAGTTTGTGGTCCACTCGCTACTTCTCTGCAAGTACCCTGTGGGTATCTGGTTCTGCCTTTCCCTTCTAGTCTGTTCCGTGTGAACAGAGCCCTGTTCCCACCGCGCCTGCGGTTTTCGCTTTGCTCAGCTCTGTCCGCCGCGTCTGCGGTTTTCGCTTTGCTCAGCTCTGTCCACCGCATCTGCGGTTTTTGCTTTGCTCAGCTCTGTCCACCGCGTCTGCGGTTTTCGCTTTGCTCAGCTCTGTCCACCGCGTCTGCGGTTTTCGCTTTGCTCAGCTCTGTCCACCGCGTCTGCGGTTTTTGCTTTGCTCAGCTCTGTCCACCGCGTCTGCGGTTTTCGCTTTGCTCAGCTCTGTCCACCGCGTCTGCGGTTTTCGCTTTGCTCAGCTCTGTCCACCGCGTCTGCGGTTTTCGCTTTGCTCAGCTCTGTCCACCGCGTCTGCGGTTTTCGCTTTGCTCAGCTCTGTCCACCGCGTCTGCGGTTTTCGCTTTGCTCAGCTCTGTCCACCGCGTCTGCGGTTTTCGCTTTGCTCAGCTCTGTCCACCGCGTCCGCGGTTATCGCTTTGCTCAGCTCTGTCCACCGCGTCTGCGGTTTTCGCTTTGCTCAGCTCTGTCCACCGCGTCTGCGGTTTTCGCTTTGCTCAGCTCTGTCTACCGCGTCTGCGGTTTCGAATTTGTCTCCCAGTCTGTACTGGACCCTACCCAGCCTGTGCTCTAGTCTGCCTGTTAATGTATTCCCCGGTGTGGGTCAACAGCCGTGTCCGGAGTTTGACCTGGAGTAGACCCTGGTTCCTCTGCTCGGTTCCTCCCTGGTGCACTGGCGTCGTATGCCGTCGTGCGACCTTGGTCGGATCGGGCAGATACTTAGTTACGCCCCTCCAGGCACTCTCCGGTTCATGGCACAGTGGAATCACTACATAAACACGCACACGCCAGTCAGTCCGGGCGTGTGCATTACAATATTTAGTCGTTTTCAGCCAATATTTTGGATTTTTGAAAATTTCACTTTTTTGTGAAAATATCCACTAAATGAAGGAATAATATGTGTGAGGGTACCCCAGGAGAGTTCCAAATGTGTGTGGGTAGAATATATATCCCACGGAGGTAAAATTGAAAAAAGTTTAAAACATTTTTTTTGGGACTTAGTCATTTTTCCGGCGTTTATCAGACTTTAAGATAGGGCAAATGTCAGTTAGCATTCCGATTTCAGTTCCAGAGCGATTCGCCTAATGATTCCTTGATATTTAGTCGTTTTCAGCCAATTTTCTGGATTTTTGAAAATTTCACTTTTTTGTGAAAATATCCACTAAATGAGGGAATAATATGTGAGAGGGTACCCCAGGAGAGTTCCAAATGTGTGTGTGTAGAATATATATCCCACGGGGGTAAAATTGAAAAAAGTTGAAAAATTTTTTTTTTTGGACTTAGTCATTTTTCCAGCGTTTATCAGACTTTCAGATAGGGCAAATGTCAGTGAGCGTTCCGATTTCAGTTCCAGAGCGATTCGCCCAATGAGTCCTTGATATTTAGTCGTTTTCAGCCAATTTTCTGGATTTTTGAAAATTTCACTTTTTTGTGAATTTATCCACTAAATGAGGGAATAATATGTGTGAGGGTACCACAGGAGAGTTCCAAATGTGTGTGGGTAGAATATATATCCCATGGGAGTAAAATTGAAAAATATTTTTTTGGACTTAGTCATTTTTCTGGCATTTATCAGACTTTCAGAGAGGGCAAATGTCAGTGAGCATTCTGATTTCAGTTCCCGAGCGATTCGCCCAATGAGTCCTTGATATTTAGTCGTTTTCAGACAATTTTCTGGATTTTTGAAAATTTCACTTTTTTGTGAAAATATCCACTAAATGAGAGAATAATATGTGTGAGGGTACCCCAGGAGAGTTCCAAATGTGTGTGGGTAGAATATATATCCCACGGGGTTAAAATTTAAAAAAGTTGAAAAAAATATTTTTTTGGACTTAGTCATTTTTCCAGCGTTTATCAGACTTTCAGATAGGGGAAATGTCAGTGAGCATTACGATTTCAGTTCCAGAGCGATTCGCCCAATGAGTCCTTGATATTTAGTCGTTTTCAGACAAT
This sequence comes from Phyllobates terribilis, assembly GCF_046119375.1. Taxonomy (NCBI): domain Eukaryota; kingdom Metazoa; phylum Chordata; class Amphibia; order Anura; family Dendrobatidae; genus Phyllobates; species Phyllobates terribilis. The sequence goes on along the minus strand of NW_027362788.1, from coordinate 3,268,833 downwards.
TTTCTGGATTTTTGAAAATTTCACTTTTTTGTGAAAATATACACTAAATGAGGGAATAATATGCGTGAGGGTACCCCAGGAGAGTTCCAAATGTGTGTGGGTAGAATATATATCCCACGGGGGTAAAATTGAAAAAACATTTTTTTGGACTTAGTCATTTTTCTGGCGTTTATCAGACGTTCAGATAGGGCAAATGTCAGTGAGCGTTCCGATTTCAGTTCCAGAGCAATTCGCCCAATGAGTCCTTGTGTAGCGCCGGCGTCCCTGCCCTATGCTAGGCAGGGACGCTGTTCCCCTCACCTCTCTGCTCCGTGCCCGGCGTCCTCCTCCCGCTCTGCTGGCAGCGCGCGCTCCTTCCCGGCCACTGTGCTTAGGGCGCGCGCGCTCTCCCTCCCTCTTAAAGGGGCCGCGCGCGCCGTCCTAAGGAGTCCCCGGCCAATGGCCGGAGGACTTCACCATATATAAGGCACCTCCTCCAAAATGGAGGTGCCCGAGCAATGTTGTTGCACTGTTCACTACTCTGCTTCAGCCCTCAGGTCCCGTTGCCAGTTACCTGCCAGATACCTGCCAGATTCCTGCCAGCTTTCTGTCTTATTCCTGCCTGATATTCTGCTACCTGCCTGCTAGCCTGAGGTCCGACGATCTGCCTTACAACTCCTGTCAGTCTGTCTAAGGACCAGCTTGTCCGCTCACCTGGGAGCGCACATCAGCTACCTGCCTGCTTGCCTGAGGTCCGACAGTCTGCCTTCCAACTCCTGTCAGTCTGTCTATTGACCAGCTTGCCCGCTCACCTGGGAGCGCACATCTGCTACCTGCCTGCTAGCCTACCTGGAGGCTCCGCTGTCACGTGCTGTGACCACCTGCCTGTCCAGTGACTCCTGCCCGCTCACCTGGGAGCGCTCATCTGCTGCCTGTCTGCTAGCCTACCTGGAGGCTCTGCCGTCATGTGCTGAGACCACCCGCCTGTCCAGTGACTTCTGCCCGCTCACCTGGGAGCGCTCATCTGCCGCCTGTCTGTTGGTCTTCCTGGAGGCTCCACCGTCACATGCTGTGACCACCCGTTTATCCAGAGACTCTCGCCTGCTCACCTGGGAGCTCACGTCTACCATCAGCCGCCACAGGTCGTACCAACCCTTTACCCAGAGACTGCCCCGGTCACTTGCCGTGACCTCCTGCCCGTTCATCCAGAGACTGCCCCGGTCACTTGCCGTGACCTCCTGCCCGTTCATCCAGAGACTGCCCCGGTCACTTGCCGTGACCTCCTGCCCGTTCATCCAGAGACTGCCCCGGTCACTTGCCGTGACCTCCAGCCCGTTCACTCAGAGACTGTCCCGGTCACCTGCTGTGACTGCCTGCCCGTCTTCCCTGGTCGCCACCCGCTCCCTTACAAGGACCGCCCCCTTGTATAGTAGCTCAGAGGTTCCGCCTCCCAGACCCGTTACAGTTTGCTCGGGCCATGGATCCCGGTGGCACCCAAGCTCCCTCGCTCTCGGACCTGTGTCATGAACTGTCCCGTCAGAGGTCCCAACAGGAGTCCATCCTGGTTCACCTGCGGAATGTCAATTCTCGCCTGGACACTCTGAATGCTCCGCCAGCAACCTCCGCCAGTGCCAGGACTCGCAATCCGGCAACTCCGCTGTCCACTAATACTATGGTATCCTACCCCGGACCCCGGCTTTCTGCACCTCCTCGCTTCGGAGGTGCACCCTGCATTTTGAACTCCTGTCCCACCAGTTTAACTCCGACCGGGCCAAAATTGCCTTCATCATGTCCCATCTCACCGGGGAGGCCCTGGCCTGGCTAAATCCTCTATGGGAGAGAGGAGACCCCCTGGTGTCCGACTTGCCTGCCTTTCTCACGGCTTTACGGAAAGTCTTCGACGAACCCGGACGGAGGACCTCATCCGCATCATCACTGCTACGCCTCCGTCAGGGAAGTCTCACCGTGGGCCAATATGCCATACGGTTCCGTACCCTTGCCTCGGAGCTGGCCTGGGATAACGACGCTCTGGTATCCGTCTTCTGGGAGGGTCTGTCCGGCCATATTAAAGATGAACTTGCCGGTCGGGACATTCCTACCACTCTCGTTGACCTAATAACTCTTGCCACCCGGATTGACCTACGGTTCCAGGAGCGTGCCCAAGAGGTCATCCGTGAGAGGAGGTTTCCACGTCTAGCTCCTACTTTTCAGAAACCCGTCACTCCCTCCGTCTCTCCCCAGGTACACTCTCCTGAGCCTATGCAGGTCGACCAGACCAAGATGGTCAAAACCCGTCAGGACTTACGCCGTGCCGAGGGGAGCTGCTTCTACTGTGGCAGTAAGGAGCACCGGATCCGTGCCTGCCCAGAGAGGTCGGGAAACGCCTGTGTCTAGGTTCGCTCAGAGAGGTCGACCTAGACAAGAATAAATCCTCTCCGTCTCTGCTGCTGTCAGTCTCAATCGTCTGCGGGGAGAACCGTTATTTCGAACTAGCCCAACTTGACTCTGGAGCAGCCGGGAATCTTATTTCACAGTCCCTGGTAGAGAAATACCGCATCCCCACCAAACCTCTGGCTGTACCTTTGTCTGTTGCTGCCGTGGATGGGGGTCTCTTACCACGCCCCATCCAACTCATCACCGAATCCATTACTCTGCAGGTGGGAATGCTGCATTCTGAGAGTATCTCCTTTAATGTTCTGCCTGGACTCTCTCACGCCCTCTTGCTAGGTTTACCTTGGCTCCAGAGACATGCACCCGTGCTTGACTGGCAGACCGGAGAAGTCCTTCGCTGGGGACAGGATTGCCATAAGACCTGTCTGGCTCCCGTCCATCCCGTCCATCCTTCTCCTACCCCAGCTAATCTACCTGGACTTCCGATTCCTTATTGGTCTTATGCTGATGTCTTTAATAAAAAGGAGGCAGAGACACTACCCCCTCATAGACCATACGACTGCCCTATCGACCTGTTACCCGGTACTACTCCTCCCCGTGGGCGTATTTATCCATTATCCGCTGCTGAGACCCGGTCGATGTCCGAATATATTGAGGAGAATCTGGCCAGGGGATTCATCCGGAAATCTACCTCCCCGGCGGGAGCAGGCTTCTTTTTCGTCAAAAAGAAGGACGGCTCTCTCCGTCCCTGTATAGACTATAGAGGCCTTAACCAGTTCACGGTGAAGAATAAGTACCTCCTTCCGCTCATTCCGGAGTTATTTGATCGACTGAGGGGGGCTAGAATCTTCACCAAACTGGACCTCCGTGGGGCGTACAACCTGGTTCGTATCCGTCAGGGGGATGAATGGAAGACGGCATTCAACACCCGGGACGGCCACTATGAATATCTGGTAATGCCCTTTGGTCTCTGTAATGCTCCTGCCGTCTTTCAAGAGTTGGTCAATGACATCTTCCGGGACCTTCTCTACTCCTGCGTAGTGGTGTACCTGGACGACATCTTGGTCTTCTCTCCGGATCTCCAGACTCACCGGAGGGACGTTCGTCAGGTCCTGCTCAGGCTCAGGCAGAATCACCTCTTCGCTAAATACGAGAAGTGCCTCTTTGAGCAGACCTCGCTTCCGTTTTTGGGCTACATTATTTCTCAGACCGGCCTACGAATGGATCCAGAGAAACTGTCTGCCATCGAGAAATGGCCTCGACCGGAGGGGTTGAAGGCCATTCAGCGGCTCCTGGACTTCGCCAACTACTACCGCCTCTTCATACCACACTTCTCTTCCCGGACTGCCCCAATTTCCGCGCTCACCCGTAAGGGTACTAATCCCAAAGAGTGGCCGCCCGAAGCAGAGGAGGCCTTTCTTTCCTTAAAACAGGCCTTCTCTTCCGCCCCGGTGCTGCATCGCCTGGACGGCAACAAGCAGTTCTTCCTGGAAGTTGACGCCTCCTCCTCTGGAGCCGGAGCGGTACTTACTCAAAAATCATCTTTCGGGAGGATGGTAACTTGCGGCTTCTTCTCTAAACTCTTCTCCTCCTCAGAGCGCAATTATTCCATAGGAGACCGAGAGTTATTGGCCATCAAACTGGCATTGGAGGAGTGGCGTTACCTGCTCGAGGGGGCTTTTCACCCGGTAATAATTTACACTGACCACAAGAACTTGGCTTACCTCCAGCATGCCCAGAGACTTAACCCGCGCCAAGCCCGGTGGTCCTAGTTTTTTGCTCGCTTTGATTTTGTTCTTCATTTTCGCCCGGCTGACAAAAACGTCAAGGCGGACGCCTTGTCTCGATCCTTTCTGGTGTCTGATCTCGAGGAAGATCCGAAACACATCATCGATCCCGCCAGAGTAATGCAGGTGGCTCCCGTGAGTCTAAATAGTCTCCATCCCGGAAAGACGTTCGTATCAGTACCTGATCGGGAGAAGATCCTTCACTGGGGTCACTCGTCTAAACTGGCTGGCCACGCCGGTCAGAAAAAGACCCTCCAGCTTATTACTCGGCACTACTGGTGGCCTACTCTGCACAAGGACGTAATAGACTTTGTTTCTGCCTGTGTGTCCTGCGCCCGCAACAAGGTTCCGAGACCTCTGCCAGCCGGTCGCCTCCTTCCGCTTTCTGTACCTGCTGCCCCCTGGCAGCATATAGCAATGGACTTTATAACTGACCTCCCAGTCTCTGCCGGTTGTACGGTCATTTGGGTGGTCGCTGACCGCTTCTCCAAGATGGCTCATTTCGTTCCCCTGCCAGGCCTCCCGTCTGCACCCGAGCTAGCTAAAGACTTTATTCGTCACATCTTTCGTCTTCATGGCCTGCCCCTCCACATCGTGTCGGATCGTGGGGTACAGTTCACCTCACGCTTCTGGAGAGCCACTTGTAAACTGCTAGACGTCACCCTGGACTTCTCTTCCGCTTACCACCCACAGTCCAATGGTCAAGTGGAGCGGATCAATCAGAACCTGACCAGTTACCTCCGGCACTTCGTTAATGCCCATCATTCAGACTGGGTGGATCTCCTACCATGGGCCGAGTTCTCTTATAACAATCACGAGAGCGAATCCTCCTCCAAATCCCCGTTTTTTGTAGTCTTCGGTCAGCATCCTCGGACTCCTTTTCCTGTCTCCACCTCTGTGGACAACCCGACTGCGGAATCTCTCGTTAGCAAATTTTCCTCTATTTGGGAGAGTACCCGATCCGCACTCCTTCAGTCGTCCGAACGGATGAAAAGACACGCTGACAAAAAACGCCTGGATCCTCCACAATTTTGTCCTGGAGATAAAGTCTGGCTCTCATCTAAATATGTCCGACTCAAGATACCTTCTTACAAGTTAGGGCCTCGGTTCATCGGTCCTCTGGAGGTCATCAGTCAGATCAACCCGGTGGCCTATAAATTGAAACTCCCGGCCAACTTACGGATCCCTAACTCCTTCCATGTATCTCTCCTCAAACCTGTGGTTCTTAACTCTTTTTCCAAGTCTACAGGTACGCCTCCTGCTCCGGTTTCTGCTGAGGACGAGTTTGAGGTAGAGAACATTCTTGCCACCAAAAGGGTAAGAGGAAAGACCTTTTTTCTAGTGGATTGGAAGGGGTTTGGTCCTGAGGAGAGAACGTGGGAGCCCCGGGAGAACATCCATGCCCCTCTTTTCCTTGCTAAATTTCTGTCTGGCGAAAAAAAGGGGGGGCCTAAAGGGGGGGGTACTGTAGCGCCGGCGTCCCTGCCCTCTGCTAGGCAGGGACGCTGTTCCCCTCACCTCTCTGCTCCGTGCCCGGCGTCCTCCTCCCGCTCTGCTGGCAGCGCGCGCTCCTTCCCGGCCACTGTGCTTAGGGCGCGCGCGCTCTCCCTCCCTCTTAAAGGGGCCGCGCGCGCCGTCCTAAGGAGTCCCCGGCCAATGGCCGGAGGACTTCACCATATATAAGGCACCTCCTCCAAAATGGAGGTGCCCGAGCAATGTTGTTGCACTGTTCACTACTCTGCTTCAGCCCTCAGGTCCCGTTGCCAGTTACCTGCCAGATACCTGCCAGATTCCTGCCAGCTTGCTGTCTTATTCCTGCCTGATATTCTGCTACCTGCCTGCTAGCCTGAGGTCTGACGGTCTGCCTTACAACTCCTGTCAGTCTGTCTATGGACCAGCTTACCCGCTCACCTGGGAGCGCACATCAGCTACCTGCCTGCTTGTCTGAGGTCCGACGGTCTGCCTTCCAACTCCTGTCAGTCTGTCTATGGACCAGCTTGCCCGCTCACCTGGGAGCGCACATCTGCTACCTGCCTGCTAGCCTACCTGGAGGCTCCGCTGTCACGTGCTGTGACCACCTGCCTGTCCAGTGACTCCTGCCCGCTCACCTGGGAGCGCTCATCTGCTGCCTGTCTGCTAGCCTACCTGGAGGCTCTGCCGTCATGTGCTGTGACCACCCGCCTGTCCAGTGACTTCTGCCCGCTCACCTGGGAGCGCTCATCTGCCGCCTGTCTGTTGGTCTTCCTGGAGGCTCCACCGTCACATGCTGTGACCACCCGTTTATCCAGAGACTCTCGCCTGCTCACCTGGGAGCTCACGTCTACCATCAGCCGCCACAGGTCGTACCAACCCTTTACCCAGAGACTGCCCCGGTCACTTGCCGTGACCTCCTGCCCGTTCATCCAGAGACTGCCCCGGTCACTTGCCGTGACCTCCTGCCCGTTCATCCAGAGACTGCCCCGGTCACTTGCCGTGACCTCCTGCCCGTTCATCCAGAGACTGCCCCGGTCACTTGCCGTGACCTCCTGCCCGTTCATCCAGAGACTGCCCCGGTCACTTGCCGTGACCTCCAGCCCGTTCACTCAGAGACTGTCCCGGTCACCTGCTGTGACTGCCTGCCCATCTTCCCTGGTCGCCACCCGCTCCCTTACAAGGACCGCCCCCTTGTATAGTAGCTCAGAGGTTCCGCCTCCCAGACCCGTTACACCTTGATATTTAGTCGTTTTCAGCCAATATTTTGGATTTTTGAAAATTTCTCTGTTTTGTGAAAATATCCACTAAATGAGAGAATAATATGTGTGAGGGTACCCCAGGAGAGTTCCAAATGTGTATGGGTAGAATATATATCCCACGGGGGTAAAATTGAAAAAAAAATTTTTTGGACTTAGTCATTTTTCTGGCGTTTATCAGACGTTTAGATAGGGCAAATGTCAGTGAGCGTTCCGATTTCAGTTCCAGAGCGATTCGCCCAATGAGTTCTTGATATTTAGGCGTTTTCAGCCAATATTTTGGATTTTTGAAAATTTCTCTGTTTTGTGAAAATATCCACTAAATGAGAGAATAATATGTGTGAGGGTACCCCAGGAGAGTTCCAAATGTGTATGGGTAGAATATATATCCCACGGGGGTAAAATTGAAAAAAAAATTTTTTGGACTTAGTCATTTTTCTGGCGTTTATCAGACGTTTAGATAGGGCAAATGTCAGTGAGCGTTCCGATTTCAGTTCCAGAGCGATTCGCCCAATGAGTCCTTGATATTTAGTCGTTTTCAGCCAATATTTTGGATTTTTGAAAATTTCACTTTTTTGTGAAAATATCCACTAAATGAGGGAATAATATGTGTGAGGGTACCCCAGGAGAGTTCCAAATGTGTGTGGGTAGAATATATATCCCACGGGGGTAAAATTGAAAAAAAAAATTTTTGGACTTAGTCATTTTTCCAGCGTTTATCAGACTTTCAGATAGGGGAAATGTCAGTGAGCATTACGATTTCAGTTCCAGAGCGATTCGCCCAATGAGTCCTTGATATTTAGTCGGTTTCAGACAATTTTCTGGATTTTTGAAAATTTCACTTTTTTGTGAAAATATCCACTAAAGGAGGGAATAATACAATCATATGAAAAAGTTTGGGCACCCCTATTAATCTTAAGCTTAATGTTTTATAAAAATTGGTGTTTTTGCAACAGCTATTTCAGTTTGATATATGTAATAACTGTTGGATACAGTAATGTTTCTGCCTTGAAATGAGGTTTATTGTACTAACAGAAAATGTGCAATCTGCATTCAAACAAAATTTGACAGGTGCATAAGTATGGGCACCTCACCAGAAAAGTGACATTAATATTTAGTAGATCCTCCTTTTGCAAAAATAACAGCCTCTAGTCGCTTCCTGTAGCTTTTAATGAGTTCCTGGTTCCTGGATGAAGGTATTTTTGACCATTCCTCTTTACAAAACAATTCCAGTTCAGTTAAGTTTGATGGTCGCCGAGCATGGACAGCCTCTTCAAATGATCCCACAGATGTTCAATGATATTCAGGTCTGGGGACTGGGATGGCCATTCCAGAACATTGTAATTGTTCCTCTGCATGAATGCCTGAGTAGATTTGGAGCGGTGTTTTGGATCATTGTCTTGCTGAAAGATCCATCCACTGCGTAACTTCAACTTTATCACTGATTCTTGAACACTATTGCCAAGAATCTGCTGATACTGAGTGGAATCCATGCGTCCCTCAACTTTAACAAGATTCCCAGTGCCGGCATTGACCACACAGCCCCAAAGCATGATGGAACCTCCACCAAATTTTACTGTGGGTAGCAAGTGTTTTTCTTGGAATGCTGTGTTTTTTTGCCACCATGCATAACGCCTTTTTGTATGACCAAACAACTCAATCTTGGTTTCATCAGTCCACAGGACCTTCTTCCAAAAAGAAATAGGCTTCTTCAAATGTGCTTTTGCATACCTCAGCCGACTCTGTTTGTGCGTACTTGCAGAAACGGCTTCTTTCGCATCACTCTCCCATACAGCTTCTCCTTGTGCAAAGTGCGTTGTATAGTTGACCGATGCACAGTGACACCATCTGCAGCAAGTTGATGCTGCAGCTCTCTGGAGGTGGTCTGAGGATTGTCCTTGACTGATCTCACCATTCTTCTTCTCTGCCTTTCTGATGTTTTTCTTGTCCTGACACTTCTGGCCTTAACAAGAACTGTCCCTATGTTCTTCCATTTCCTTACTATGTTCCTCACAGTGGAAACTGACAGGTTAAATCTCTGAGACAGCTTTTTGTATCCTTCCCCTGAACAACTATGTTGAATAATCTTTGTTTTCAGATCATTTGACAGTTGTTTTGAGGAGCCCATGATGCCACTCTTCAGAGGAGATTCAAACAGGAGAACAACTTGCAAGTGGCCACTTTAAGTAGCTTTTCTCATGATTGCATACACCTGGCTATAAAGTTCAAAGCTCAATGAGGTTACAAAACCAAAAAAAGTGCTTTAGTAAGTCAGTAAAAAGTAGGCAGGAGTATTTAAAACAAGAAAATGATAAGGGTGCCCATACTTATGCACCTGTCAAATTTTGTTTGAATGCAGATTGCACATTTTCTGTTAGCACAATAAACCTCATTTCAAGGCAGAAACATTACTGTGTCCAACAGTTATTACATATATCAAACTGAAATCGCTGTTGCAAAAACACCAATTTTTATAAAACATTAAGCTTAAGATTAATAGGGGTGCCCAAACTTTTTCATATGACTGTATGTGTGAGGGTACCCCAGGAGAATTCCAAATGTGTGTGTGTAGAATATATTAGAGATGAGCGTTGTTCTACTCGAACTGTTCGCCAATCTCAAATTCGAGCTGTTTTGGGCGGTGTTCGAGCCGTTCGGCGAACACGAACAATTTGAGAAAAATTCGGCTGTTCGAGGTTATGTTCGATAACTGTTCGTGCACCAAAATCATAACTGGATTTTTTCTCAGTAATGATGAAAATTAATGTTAATACTCAGTTTGAGTGTACAGCGGGGTGGGGGGAGGGGCAGGGGATGGATCTCTGCAGGAACAATGAAGATCTCCATTTTTTTTCTCTTTCCCGCATTTGCAGTGGGGAGGTGCAATCTGTCTGCCTATCAGCAGCGCACACATGGAGCGAAGTGCTTTTTTTCACACAAGCAAGGGCATGTGTCATTGGCAGTGTATGTCACATGTCCTTGCCCTATAAGACCAAGCCATTTTCCCCGTCGCCACCATTTTCTCACTGCTGCAGCTGCGTGTTAGACGGCACCGCTGTTGCTGTGTGCGCTATACCTTGTTAATTTCAAGCCAATTTTTGCACAAATGTACAGATAGCTTGGGAGTAGGGAATAGTTGTGATTGCAGTCCTTTTAAGGACTAGGTTACAGCATTTCCTACGACTTTTATCAGGCAGGTCTGTGCTCTTAAATAGATAGATTGTGGGAGTAAAGACTAATTGTAATTGGAGTCCTTTTCAGGACTAGGTTACATCAGTTCCTATCAGTTTTTGCCAGGCAGGTCTGTGCCAGTGCTGTGCAAGTTTTTTTTACAGCATTTGGCTGAATCTAGCAAAGCTAATCCTTTTTGGCCTATTGCAGAGTGTGTTAGTCAGTGGAGTAGCCTATCTGTGTTGCAAGATATACCACCTGTGTATAGAATACCAATTTTTTTACGGCACCTAGTGAAGTAAAATCTTTTGGGCATAGCATCATTCTATTAGTCCATCTATACTGACCTCCATCAGGTTGCAAATTGAATATAATTTTTTTCTGCATCCACCTCTGAAAAAATATTTGGGCTTCTAGCTGTGTGTGGGACTTGTTCTATTAGTCCATCTATACTGACCTCCATAAGGTTGCAAATTCAAAATAATTTTTTGTCTGCATCTACCTCTGAAAAAATATTTGGGCTTCTAGCTGTGTGTGGGACTTGTTCTATTAGTCCATGTATACTGACCTCCATAAGGTTGCAAACTGAATATAATTTTTTTCTGCATCTACCTCTGAAAAAATATTTGGCCTTCTAGCTGTGTGTGGGACTTGTTCTATTAGTCCATCTATACTGACCTCCATAAGGTTGCAAACTGAATATAATTTTTTTCTGCATCTACCTCTGAAAAAATATTTGGCCTTCTAGCTGTGTGTGGGACTTGTTCTATTAGTCCATCTATACTGACCTCCATAAGGTTGCAAACTGAATATAATTTTTTTCTGCATCTACCTCTGAAAAAATATTTGGGCTTCTAGCTGTGTGTGGGACTTGTTCTATTAGTCCATCTATACTGACCTCCATAAGGTTGCAAATTCAAAATAATTTTTTGTCTGCATCTACCTCTGAAAAAATATTTGGGCTTCTAGCTGTGTGTGGGACTTGTTCTATTAGTCCATCTATACTGACCTCCATAAGGTTGCAAACTGAATATAATTTTTTTCTGCATCTACCTCTGAAAAAATATTTGGCCTTCTAGCTGTGTGTGGGACTTATTCTATTAGTCCATCTATACTGACCTCCATAAGGTTGCAAACTGAATATAATTTTTTTCTGCATCTACCTATGAAAAAATATTTGGCCTTCTAGCTGTGTGTGGGACTTGTTCTATTAGTCCATCTATACTGACCTCCATAAGGTTGCAAATTGAATATAATTTTTTTCTGCATCTACCTCTGAAAAAATATTTGGCCTTCTAGCTGTGTGTGGGACTTGTTCTATTAGTCCATCTATACTGACCTCCATAAGGTTGCAAACTGAATATAATTTTTTTCTGCATCTACCTCTGAAAAAATATTTGGCCTTCTAGCAGTGTGTGGGTCTCATTGTATTAGGCCATCTATACCAAGCTCCACCAGCTTTTCAATTAATAATAATTTTTCGCTGCATCTAGCCCTGAAAATAATTTTTCTTCCCAATAGTGGTAGCAATAGAAATATGGGGCGCGCTCCTGGCTTACAAAAATATACGCTTCATAACAAAAAACACCAGCTTAGCGCACTGCATTAATAAGATGGCATCATTGTCTCTCCCAGTGCTAGGCCTACTACCCAGGCTAGCATTCCTGTGCCTAAAACACAATGTATGGGTCCGCGCTAGCCACTATGCTGAGGGGTCTAAAGCTGCTGCTAACGCTTTATAACAATTCAATTGGCAGATTTTCACAGAGCTCTTCCACAATGCCCACCCATCGGGACAACAGTTGCCCACCTTCCCTATGGGATCTAGTGGCGAATAGTTGATGCCATTAATCAGAGCGTCAGTTGCCCCGTCGACGGGGCAAGCATACGGTAAGGCATGGGAAGAGTGGACACGACTAGTAGCAGGCAGACGGGTTGACCAATGTGAACAAGCCAGATCACAAGTCACCATAGAATTTCTCCACCAGCTAATGATGAGGGGCATATCAGGGGCGTCAGCGCAGCGGTGTCTGACCGGAGTAGCATTTCACTTCCAACTACTGAATTGGGGAGATGTGACAAAGATTCATCATCAGACAATCCATAAAAGGGTGGAAAAGGGGTCAGCCAAGTCAGGAGTGTAGACGTCCCGTCCCGTGTCACTAAAACTGATTTCTCACATCATATCCCTAACACCATTAACATGACACTCACAATTTGAAGCAACACTACTGTCTACTGCATTTGTGATCGCCTTCTTCGGGGCACTATGCATAAGCGAATTAGTCCCTCAATCCAAAATTAGCACCAGTGGAGGCTTATTACACCAGGACGTAGTCATAGCCAATAATGCAATACGTCTACGCATACACAAATCGAAAATGGTTCCAGCGGGCAGGGGCACTTGGGTACTTCTACAACCCACAAACGGTACACTGAGTCGGGTAACAATAGTAAAACCATATCTAACCATCAGATCACAAAGTAATTTGTTCCTATCACACATTGATGGGACGCCATTAGCAAGATACCAGTTCCAAGCTATATTTAATAAATGCATAACATCGGCAGGGAACCACCCCAAAGATTACGGGACACACTCATTCCGCATAGGCGCGGCCACAGAAGCAGCAAGAGCAGGACTGTCAGAAACGGAAGTTCAGAGGATAGAGAGATGGTGATCCACGTGTTTGGCAAGATACATAAGACCGGACTTGTTATCCTAACGTGGTTTGTTTCTTTTACAGGTGACGCTAAGCCAACAGTGTGGGTGATAGGCCACTCGTATATATATTGGGCAGATTAAAGGGCAAAAGTCCGCCCAGGCGGGAGGAAATTAGAGTTTCATAACACATATTTCAACTGGAGAGGTATTAGAGGCCTGCTATGGCCACAGGTACTAATGGAGGTAATCAAGGTAGGGAGAGAGGCAAGATGTCTGGTCATCTTAGTTATACAGGCCGGGGGAAACAACCTAGGTCATCACAAGAGCGCATAACTAATGGCAATAATGAAACTAGACACTGAGCGCTTCAGAGAATTTTTCACAAAACTAGCTATAGTATGGTCAGAGATTGTGCCGATAGCGGCATGGCAAGGTGCGCGAGACATCACGGCCATCGAACGGACAAGGCGGGTAATAAATATTCGGATGGCAAAATTTAGAAGAGACAGAGGCGGTGTAGTGGTACGACACCGACAACTGGAAGGAGATAAAGCAGGCCTCATACGGCCCGACGATGTTCACTTAATGGATATTGGACTGGACATATTCCTGTCAGGACTCCAGGACGGAGTGGAACAAGCGTTAAGAGTGATGGGTGGGGGTCAGAGTCCTGCATACGAGTACGCAGGATCCTCCGTGGCCTGGAAATAGAAAGGACATGTTGGAGAGTTACACTTGTTGGCCAAGTTGCCGGAGTGGAGACCCAGGGCATGCTGCAACAAGCTGAATTATTTTAGAAATAAAATGTCTTTCTAATGGAATGAGTATAAAGAGTTAATAAAGCTGTGACCGATCCTCACCCATCCAGTTGTAAGAGTTACATTATTGTATTGTCAAGGAAAGGGGGGCGGTAGGGGGACTGAGCGTCTGGGTTTGGTTGGGGGTCCCCACAGTCTGCCTAGGCTAGATGCATTTAAAAATTCTTATTAGATACACAGGCGGTGCAGCTTGCTTCGCAGCTGGGCTACTACGCCCAAAGTATTGCCTAGGCTAGATGCAGTTAAAAATTCTACGCTGACTAGCAGACACTGAAAATTTGGAGCAGACCTCTGAGTAAACAGCTCTTCAGACTCAATCATCTGTGTTACCCCAAGCCATAGTGTATGTAGTTTCTTACAGTTAAAAGGGGGGGGGAGCGACCCAACCCACCTGGAATTGACGATGCCAACGTCACGTAAGACACAGCAAGGGGACTCCAAAAAGAGTTTCCATTTTTTCCCAAAATTGTGGCACAGACACCACTTAACCCTAGAACGCATACCTGGGGCCTCGCAGTCCCGCTCTGTTAATTGTTTTCTATTTTCTGCAAGATTACTTTAGTTAGAATTTTGAAACTCTAGGTATTCTTCATGTATATAGTTGTTTGTCATTTGAGTTTGAGTTATTCAATGTTATTTGCACACGGGCCTAAAAGGCCCCAGGTATAAGAAAGTGTAGATTTTTATGGTCATGCGTTCTAGGGTTAAGTGGCATCAATTGCCCCACAGTTGCTTAAAACGGTTGGTGAGGTGATATTACCAAATCCTCAAGCTTTTAGCCTCCCAAGGATAACACAGGATTAGAAAAGTCCTTGCGAATCCATGATTTGTTCATCTTTATGAACGTGAGTCTGTCTACATTCTCAGTGGACAGCCGCGTGCGCTTATCTGTCAGCACACCATCAGCAGCGCTGAACACACGTTCAGAGAGAACACTGGCTGCAGGGCATGACAAGATCTCCAAGGCGTGAGTGGCGAGCTCCGGCCATTTTTCCAGATTGGAATACCAAAATGAGCAAGGGTCCAGTGACACAGTCATGGCTTCGATGTTCACTTGGAGATACTCCTGCACCATCCTCTCTAGGCATTGACTATGTGTCAGACTTCTTGTCTCCTGTGGCCTTGCAAAGGATGGTCTAAAAAAGTGGTGAAACGATTTCACAAAATTGCTGTTACCAGCAGATACTGTGTTACTGTTACGGTTTGAGTGATGAAGACTCGACAGTCCCGCGGTTGGCAAGTTAGAACTGTGAGATTCACTTCGTGCACCACTGGTGTTTTGTGGAAAAGCACATGTAAGATTCTGCAACAGCGTCTGCAGATACTCCTGCATGCGTCAATCCCTTTTTATGGCAGGAATTATTTTGGCAAATTTACTTTTGTACCGGGGATCTAAGAGTGTGGCAACCCAGTAGTCGAGATTACTTCGAATTCTGCAATCTGAGGGTCATGTTGCAGGTAGTGCAGCAAGAAGGCACTCATGTGTCTTGCGCATCCAGGAGGACCAAGTCCTTGTTGTGTTGGTAGCGAGGTAAGAATCATGCTTCTTTCCTCTGCCCTCTCCCCCCAACCTCGCACAACAGAAATGTGATCAAGGTCTCCCTCATCTGATGAGTCTTCCATGCCCATCGCCAGTTCATCCTCCACTTCTTCCTCGGCTCCTGCACCTTCCTCAACAGTTTGGCTGCTACCATGCTCCCTGTTTAATCCCTCTCCCCCACCCTCCCATGCCTGCCTCCTTGGTGCTGCCAACCGTCTGGACCTTGGAGATGTGATCCCTTCCGCATACGACTCCTCCTCTACTTCCTCCACCTCCTCTTGTCCGACCACCTGACTCTGAATTCTGTTTAATGTGTGCTCCAGCATGTAAATCACCGGAATAGTTATGCTGATAATGGCATCGTCGTCAGCACTAAACATCTTCGTCGCCATTTCAAAACTGTGCAGAAAGGTGTGTGGCGCCCCTGAGGGTGCAGTCACCACAGAGTTACTGCATCTCACCCAGAGGTGTGGTATCTCACCCTCAGGTAAGGAAGGCGTATGGCTCGGGACCCTAATACCTGCATCCAACACATACCCGCAGTGGGGTTAGGGCGAGATTGCTCCTAAGGGAGAGCACAGTCCCAGGTCCCTAGCTGGTGGGAGGATCCTATGTAGTGGGTGCTTAGGGGAGCAGCTTAGGGGAGCACATGACAGGGAGAGTATAAATAGGAAGCCATCTTAGAAAGAGCAAGCCAGTCAGAGGAGGAAAAGTGACAGGAGCAGAGGCTCGGCATGAGCTCTGCTCCGGAGGCGGGCCTAGCCTGGGAGGCCCAGGACTGAAGGAGAGAAGAGAGGAGTGGGAGCAGGAAGGCTCCAGGAACCGAAGGGACCCTAGGGCTACGGGCCTTGCAGAAGGCCACCTGTACTCCCGCTGCTACCAGGAGGTAGAGGGGTCAGGCCAGATAAGGGGAACCGGTCCCTCAACTAGAGGAGAAACAGCAAGGCTCAACTAGAAACGGGAGGCTGCAGCATTTCATGTACTGCAGGCAAAAGTCCACACCAGTCTCACTAAGAAGGTAGCCACATAGGACCCAGGGGACGGAACACAAGTCGCCTGCCAAGGCCCGAGGATACCGGATAGAAGTGTCACTGGGTGTGAGGTGCAGGGAGAAGGCCAGAGAAAGGACACACAGAAGGGGGTCCTGCTAAGTACTCCGGAGCTATCTGGGGGTGGACTGAGCCCCTCACTGAGTACGCACAGCACGATGGGTGAGATAGCTCTGGTACCTGTAATCTGGACTGCAACAACTGTAAGTAAAGATCTTGGGACTGCATCACACGGACTCTGTGTTCATTACTGACTCCCTGCACTACAACCACCATCATCCACCCACACTGCCCTGAAGCTACACTCTTCCTGTGGTGAGTAATAATACCATTGCAGCAAAACCACCAGCTTCAGAGGACTGTTCCGCAGCGGCGGTGCCTTTGGCCGCACTCCACAGGTGGCGTAGTTGGACATTATAAAATCCATATATACAAATTACCGTTGGATTGACCGCCCTGGGTCACGTACCGGGTCACCGCCACAGTGACTACAACCCCCAGCGTCTACCGGCCCGGCTCCGGGTACCCCACGGCCCAGGGGGCGCGTCAACTTCATAGGTCCCTGATCTGAGACCACTCCTGCAGTGTGATTTGCCCCACCTCTGGATCTTGTTGACCCAGGCTATACGTCAGAAACTATTGCACCAGGGCTTGTCGGTGCTGCCATAGTCGCTGCAACATGTGCAGAGTTGAATTCCACCGTGTCGGCACATCGCATTTCAGCCGGTGAACTGGCAGGCCCAGCGACTTCTGTAGAGATGTAAGTCGTTGAGCTGCGGGATGCGAACGGCGGAAGTGAGCACACAGCGACCGTGCCCTCTGCAGAAGGCCATCTAGTCCGGGATAGTAGGCTAAAAACTTATGGACAACCAGGTTCAACACGTGAGCCATACAAGGCACGTGTGTAACATTGCGAAGGGCCGCACCCAGGTTTGCAGCATTGTCGCACACGGCCTTCCCTGGTTGCAGGTCCAGTGGAGACAACCATTCATGAAACTGGGTCTCCAGAGCTGACCACAAGTCCTCAGCTGTGTGACTCACATTTCCCAGACATTTCAAAGTAAACACTGATGCCGTTGAGCCCTGCTGCCAGCATAGTAAGGAGGTGTGCAGTTAGAAAGCAGGTGGCATTACCAGACAGGCTTTGGGTGCAGGTGGAGGACCGAGAGGAGGTTGAGGAGGCAGAAGCAGTGGAGGAACTTCTAGATAAAGAGGATTGACGTACAACTCGCGGGGACGGCAAGACTTGGACAGCAGCCCCTTGTCCTGCTGTCACCATAGTTACCCAGTGCCCTGTCAGCGACATGTAACGCCCCTGTCCATGCCTACTCGTCCAAGTGTCTGTGGTGAAATGCACCCTGTCACACACAGAGTTTCTCAAAGAAGCGGTGATGTTGTGTGCGACATGCTGGTGGAGCACAGGCACACCTTTCTTTGAGAAGTAGTGCCGACTGGGCATCTGGTACTGGGGCACTGCGACGGACATAAGGTCTCAAAAATCCACTGTGTCCTCCAGGCGGAAAGGCAGCATTTCTGTAGCCAACAGCTTGCAGATGGTGAAATTCAACCTCTTAGCTTTCTCATGGCTAGGAGGAAATGGTCTTTTACTTGTCCACATCTGAGGGACTGAGGGCTGGCTGTTGTGCTTTGACGGGGTTGAGTAGGGTGTCCCTGGCAAACTGCCGGTCTGTGAGGAAGATGCAGGCGGACATGTTAGGTTGCCTTGATCCAAAGGTGGTGCTCTCGATGTCAGAGAGCTCGCAACACCAGCAGCTGTTTCCACTTCCCAATGAACTGACGACCTGCCAATCACACTGGCTGTTGCAGGTAAAGAGGTGGCAGGTCTGCGTCCAAAAACATGTGTGACTGCTGTCCCCCCAGTCACAGAGGATGAAGAGGCCGCGGATGCACAAGATGGGGCAGACGGTGGTTGGCCCAGCCTGCTAGGCCGCATTGTAACACAGTGAGCTTCCCACTGCAACTTATGCTTCATATCCATGTGACGGTACATGCATGAAGTACACAAACTATGGATTTTTTGGCCTTTACTTAGCTTTTGGTGACAAATATTACAGATAACACGAGTTGGGTCATCCTTATCGATCTGAATAAATGCCCAGGCTATGCAAGGCTTAGAGCCCATGCGACCTGAAGAGCCACTACGACTTGTGGTCAGAGGCAGAGTTGTGGTTGAGGATGCAGTTGTTGACGTGCTTCCAGTACTCCGTCTCTGTCCAGGAAGGCGCAACCTAACCTCGTCGTCAATAGCATCTGTGACGCCCCGCTGCGCTTGGTATCACAAATCCTAGAAGAGTGTATTGATGGAATCCTCCACAAGAGGCCCCCATAAACATTCACACATCTCCACCTTCCACCTCAGACCAGCAGAGGGAGCCCGTTAGGGATATAAATAGGGAAGGTGGAGCTAGGCAGTTCAGTTCCTCTGAAGAGTTCCTGCAGTAGAGAAGCCTAAGAGAGGTCAGTCTGCAGTGGAGCTCAGTCTAGTCTAGAGAACTCAGTTAATAGTTCAGCAGTGGAGCACGAGGCTCCTGCTAGCTAGATTCAGGGAGCCCAGATAGAGCTTAAGGTGTGCCAGCGTCATAAGATCGGTGAAGCGCGGCAAGCTGCCGTTAGTGTGTATAGCCTATTGAGGGCCCGAGTAGGCCGAAGGCGAGTGGCGAGTTAGTACATAAGGGGCAGAGGAGCTTAACCAGCTCACCCCGAAGCATTTACCGGACACCGGATCCGAGCTTACCGGGATCTCTATGACCCAGTAAGGCATAACCGGAATCCCTGGAGAACTACAAGTCCCAGGATTGCTAAGGTGCTGATACGTAACAGAGCCAGGAGACGCTTAGGCCCCGCATACTGGGAGCGTGAACTTCAAGAGAAGGCCCTACCACAAGGTCAGCCAGCGCAGGACAGAGACAAAGTTAGGCCTAGCTCCAGGCAGGTCAGAAACTTACTGCGCAGAGGCAAGAAACAGGAAGCCCTACACCCGCTCATTGGGGAGGATCCTGATATGCACCCTTCACCCTACAGTGCTCCAGGATGTGCCTGAATTTCCTCCAGTAAAAGGTACTGAAGTGACTACCGTGTCCGTTTCCGTTCTTGCTCTGACCCAGCTGGGTCTCGCCTGTCCTGCATTCGCCCTGCATACGCTGCCCTGAGACCTAGCTCCACCTGTGGGGAACTATACCATCGAGCTGCCTTATCACGGGCCTCAGTGGACTGCTGCAGCGCTGGTGCTTCTCACCAGATACCACAGGTGGTGTCACAAACTCTTATAAAATTAACAATTATCCACCCTTTTAAAGAGTGACCCCAGGGTACGGGCCAGGGAGCCGACCACCGCGACATCCCAAAGGCCAGGCAAAGGCCCGGGTGACCTCATCGACTGGCTGACTGTGGGTTGACAGTAAGTGGGATCTCCAACCTTGTCATCATCACCCTGTGTGTTATCACACCCGTCGTCCTCAAAGCCAACCTCTTCCTGCCCTGACCGAAAAGTCAAGTTGTCGCTCCAATCAGGTATTTGAGTCTCATCATCGTCTTCATCATTGTCTCCACCAACAGGAGTTACAGTTTGGGAACGAGGGTCTACATTATGCTCAGAACCTTCTTCATCTGGTCCTGGATCCGACTTATAAAGATTCTGGGCATCAGTGCAGATCATTTCCTCGTCTGGATTAACAGAAGCTCTGGAGCAGACCTCCATTTCCCAGGCTATAGTATGAGTAAACAGCTGTGCAGACTCAACCATCTGTGTTACCCCATACTCAGACGGGCAGCTGGAGACTTGGGAGCTGTGAGGAAGCAAGTGCGATTGGGGTGACACCTCTGAGGACTGGAGTATTTGTGATGTTGAAGTTGAGGTGGAGGAGAGCCCACTTGAAGGAGCACTTGATATCCGCTGAAGCACCTGCTGTTTTTGTGCCTCATCTGGAATTTGTAGCGATGGGCGTGTCCGTAACAAAGGGATCGTATCACATTGTCCACGAAAAGAAGTTGACATGTTAGTTTGGCTGGAAGATGGTCTTTCTTCTGCAGGTGTTAGTCCCCCCCCACCGCGGGGGGCTCGACCCACCAGCGGACAGGCACCAGTATTAGGAGAGGGGGGCTGGCCGTCAGGGTCCACCGCGGCTCTGGCACAAACCCGGTGACACGGAGGTGGCACGGGCAGGAACGGACTGGTCGTGTCGGCTTCTCACTTTTTGGATTTTAGAAGGGCATGACATGCCTATATCTGTGTCTCCCCCTCCTTTTACTCCTCCACCTCTTTTCTTTTCGCATGACTATATGTACTTGTCACTTTTCCATGTGTTAGTTATGTCTTCTGAGCAGTTTGTCAGCTTTTGGACACCTTTGAAGGTGTTTTCTATATGTCTCTATGTGTTTTTGTTTGCCTGCCATTGGTTTTAACGGTGTTCGAAGGTGTTCGACGAACAGTTCGACGAACAGTTCGGCGAACACACGGGTGTTCGACGAACCGAACCGAACTCGAACACTACGGGGGTGGCTCAACACTAGAATATATATCCCACGGGGGTAAAATTGAAAAAAGTTGAAAAAAATTTTTTTTTGGACTTAGTCATTTTTCCGGCGTTTATCAGACTTTCAGATAGGGCAAATGTCAGTGAGTGTTCCGATTTCAGTTCCAGAGCGATTCGCCCAATGAGTCCTTGATATTTAGGCGTTTTCAGCCAATATTTTGGATTTTTGAAAATTTCACGTTTTTGTGAAAATATCCACTAAATGAGGGAATAATATATGTGAGGGTACCCCAGGAGAATTCCAAATATGTGTGTGTAGAATATATATCCCACGGTTGTAAAATTGAAAAAAGTTTAAAAAAATTTTTTTTGGGACTTAGTCATTTTTCCGGCGTTTATCAGACTTTCAGATAGGGCAAATGTCAGTGAGCGTTCCGATTTCAGTTCCAGAGCGATTCGCCCAATGAGTCCTTGATATTTAGGCGTTTTCAGCCAATATTTTGGATTTTTGAAAATTTCTCTTTTTTGTGAAAATATCCACTAAATGAGGGAATAATATGTGTGAGGGTACCCCAGGAGAGTTCCAAATGTGTGTGGGTAGAATATATATCCCACGGGGGTAAAATTGAAAAAAGTTGAAAAATTTTTTTCTTTTGGACTTAGTCATTTTTCCAGCGTTTATCAGACTTTCAGATAGGGGAAATGTCAGTGAGCGTTCCGATTTCAGTTCCAGAGCGATTCGCCCAATGAGTCCTTGATATTTAGTCGTTTTCAGCCAATTTTTTGGATTTTTGAAAATTTCACTTTTTTGTGAAAATATCCACTAAATGAGGGAATAATATGTGTGAGGGTACCCCAGGAGAGTTCCAAACGTGTGTGGGTAGAATATATATGTCACAGGGGTAAAATTGAAAAAAACATTTTTTGGACTTAGTCATTTTTCTGGCGTTTATCAGACTTTAAGATAGGCCAAATGTCAGTGAGCGTTCCGATTTCAGTTCCAGAGCGATTCGCGCAATGAGTCCTTGATATTTAGTCGTTTTCAGCCAATTTTCTGGATTTTTGAAAATTTCACTTTTTTGTGAAAATATCCACTAAATGAGGGAATAATATGTGTGAGGGTACCCCAGGAGAATTCCAAATGTGTGTGGGTAGAATATATATACCCCACGGGGGTAAAATTGAAAAAAATTTTATTTGGACTTAGTCATTTTTCTGGCGTTTATCAGATTTTCAGAGAGGGCAAATGTCAGAGAGCGTTCCGATTTCAGTTCCAGAGCAATTCGCCCAATGAGTCCTTGATATTTAGTCGTTTTCAGCCAATATTTTGGATTTTTGAAAAATTCACTTTTTTGTGAAAATATCCACTAAATGAGGGAATAATATGTGTGATGGTACCCCAGGAGTATTCCAAATGTGTGTGGGTAGAATATATATCCCACGGGGGTAAAATTGAAAAAATTTTTTTTTGGACTTAGTCATTTTTCTGGCGTTTATCAGACTTTCAGAGAGGGCAAATGTCAGAGAGCGTTCCGATTTCAGTTCCAGAGCGATTCGCCCAATGAGTCCTTGATATTTAGTCGTTTTCAGCCAATATTTTTGATTTTTGAAAATTTCACTTTTTTGTGAAAATATCCACTAAATGAGGGAATAATATGTGTGAGGGTACCCCAGGAGAATTGCAAATGTGTGTGGGTAGAATATATATCCCACGGGGGTAAAATTGAAAAAAGTTGAAAAAAAATTTTTTTCGACTTAGTCATTTTCCGGCGTTTATCAGACTTTCAGATAGGGCAAATGTCAGTGAGCGTTCCGATTTCAGTTCCAGAGCGATTCGCCCAATGAGTCCTTGATATTTAGTCGTTTTCAGCCAATATTTTTGATTTTTGAAAATTTCACTTTTTTGGGAAAATATCCACTAAATGAGGGAATAATATGTGTGAGGGTACCCCAGGAGAATTCCAAATGTGTGTGTGTAGAATATATATCCCACGGTTGTAAAATTGAAAAAAGTTTAAAAAAATTTTTTTTGGGACTTAGTCATTTTTCCGGCGTTTATCAGACTTTCAGATAGGGCAAATGTCAGTGAGCGTTCCGATTTCAGTTCCAGAGCGATTCGCCCAATGAGTCCTTGATATTTAGGCGTTTTCAGCCAATTTTTTGGATTTTTGAAAATTTCTCTTTTTTGTGAAAATATCCACTAAATGAGGGAATAATATGTGTGAGGGTACCCCAGGAGAGTTCCAAATGTGTGTGGGTAGAATATATATCCCACGGGGGTAAAATTGAAAAAAGTTGAAAAATTTTTTTTTTTTGGACTTAGTCATTTTTCCAGCGTTTATCAGACTTTCAGATAGGGGAAATGTCAGTGAGCGTTCCGATTTCAGTTCCAGAGCGATTCGCCCAATGAGTCCTTGATATTTAGTCGTTTTCAGCCAATTTTCTGGATTTTTGAAAATTTCACTTTTTTGTGAAAATATCCACTAAATGAGGGAATAATATGTGTGAGGGTACCCCAGGAGAATTCCAAATGTGTGTGGGTAGAATATATATACCCCACGGGGGTAAAATTGAAAAAAATTTTTTTTGGATTTAGTCATTTTTCTGGCGTTTATCAGATTTTCAGAGAGGGCAAATGTCAGAGAGCGTTCCGATTTCAGTTCCAGAGCGATTCGCCCAATGAGTCCTTGATATTTAGTGGTTTTCAGCCAATATTTTTGATTTTTGAAAATTTCACTTTTTTGTGAAAATATCCACTAAATGAGGGAATAATATGTGTGAGGGTACCCCAGGAGAATTCCAAATGTGTGTGTGTAGAATATATATCCCACGGTTGTAAAATTGAAAAAAGTTGAAAAAAATTTTTTGGGGATTTAGTCATTTTTCCGGCGTTTATCAGACTTTCAGATAGGGCAAATGTCAGTGAGTGTTCCGATTTCAGTTCCAGAGCGATTCGCCCAATGAGTCCTTGATATTTAGTCGTTTTCAGACAATTTTTGGGATTTTTGAAAATTTCACTTTTTTGTGAAAATATCCACTAAATGAGGGAATAATATGTGTGAGGGTATCCCAGGAGAGTTCCAAACGTGTGTGGGTAGAATATATATCTCACAGGGGTAAAATTGAAAAAAACATTTTTTGGACTTAGTCATTTTTCCGGCGTTTATCAGACTTTCAGATAGGGCAAATGTCAGTGAGCGTTCCGATTTCAGTTCCGGAGAGATTCGCCCAATGAGTCCTTGATATTTAGGCGTTTTCAGCCAATATTTTGGATTTTTGAAAATTTCACTTTTTTGTGAAAATATCCACTAAATGAGGGAATAATATGTGTGAGGGTACCCCAGGAGAATTCCAAATGTGTGTGGGTAGAATATATATCCCACGGGGGTAAAATTGAAAAAAGTTGAGAAAAATTTTTTTTAGACTTAGTCATTTTTCTGGCGTTTATCAGACTTTCAGATAGGGCAAATGTCAGTGAGCGTTCCGATTTCAGTTCCAGAGCGATTCGCCCAATGAGTCCTTGATATTTAGGCGTTTTCAGCCAATATTTTGGATTTTTGAAAATTTCTCTTTTCTGTGAAAATATCCACTAAATGAGGGAATAATATGTGTGAGGGTACCCCAGGAGAGTTCCAAATGTGTGTGGGTAGTATATATATCCCACGGAGGTAAAATTGAAAAAAGTTGAACAATTTTTTTTTTTTTGGACTTAAACGCTGGAAAAATGACTATCAGACTTTCAGATAGGGGAAATGTCAGTGAGCATTACGATTTCAGTTCCAGAGCGATTCGCCCAATGAGTCCTTGATATTTAGTCGTTTTCAGACAATTTTCTGGATTTTTGAAAATTTCACTTTTTTGTGAAAATATCCACTAAATGAGGGAATAATATGTGTGAGGGTACCCCAGGAGAGTTCCAAATGTGTGTGGGTAGAATATATATCTCACGGGGGTAAAATTGAAAAAAAAATTTTTTGGACTTAGTCATTTTTCTGGCGTTTATCAGACTTTCAGATAGGCCAAATGTCAGTGAGCGTTCCGATTTCAGTTCCAGAGCGATTTGCGCAATGAGTCCTTGATATTTAGTCGTTTTCAGCCAATTTTCTGGATTTTTGAAAATTTCACTTTTTTGTGAAAATATCCACTAAATGAGGGAATAATATGTGTGAGGGTACCCCAGGAGAATTCCAAATGTGTGTGTGTAGAATATATATCCTACACGGGTAAAATTGAAAAAAATATTTTTTGGACTTAGTCATTTTTCTGGTGTTTATCAGACTTTCAGAGAGGGCAAATGTTAGAGAGCGTTCCGATTTCAGTTCCAGAGCGATTCGCCCAATGAGTCCTTGATATTTAGTCGTTTTCAGCCAATATTTTTGATTTTTGAAAATTTCACTTTTTTGTGAAAATATCCACTAAATGAGGGAATAATATGTGTGAGGGTACCCCAGGAAAGTTCCAAACGTGTGTGGGTAGAATATATATCTCACAGGGGTAAAATTGAAAAAAACATTTTTTGGACTTAGTCATTTTTCTGGCGTTTATCAGACTTTCAGATAGGCTAAATGTCAGTTAGCGTTCCGATTTCAGTTCCAGAGAGATTCGCGCAATGAGTCCTTGATATTTAGTCGTTTTCAGCCAATTTTCTGGATTTTTGAAAATTTCACTTTTTTGTGAAAATATCCACTAAATGAGGGAATAATATGTGTGAGGGTACCCCAGGAGAATTCCAAATGTGTGTGGGTAGAATATATATCCCACGGGGGTAAAATTGAAAAAAGTTGAAAAAAATTTTTTTTCGACTTAGTCATTTTTCCGGCGTTTATCAGACTTTCAGATAGGGCAAATGTCAGTGAGCATTCCGATTTCAGTTCCAGAGCGATTCGCCCAATGAGTCCTTGATATTTAGTCGTTTTCAGCCAATATTTTGGATTTTTGAAAATTTCACTTTTTTGTGAAAATATCCACTAAATGAGGGAATAATATGTGTGAGGGTACCCCAGGAGAATTCCAAATGTGTGTGGGTAGAATATATATCCCACGGGGGTAAAATTGAAAAAAATTTTTTTTGGACTTAGTCATTTTTCTGGCGTTTATCAGACTTTCAGAGAGGGCAAATGTCAGAGAGCGTTCCGATTTCAGTTCCAGAGCGATTCGCCCAATGAGTCCTTGATATTTAGTCGTTTTCAGCCAATATTTTTGATTTTTGAAAATTTCACTTTTTTCTGAAAATATCCACTAAATGAGGGAATAATATGTGTGAGGGTACCCCAGGAGAATTCCAAATGTGTGTGGGTAGAATATATATCCCACGGGGGTAAAATTGAAAAAAGTTGAGAAAAATTTTTTTTGGACTTAGTCATTTTTCCGGCGTTTATCAGACTTTCAGATAGGGCAAATGTCAGTGAGCGTTCCGATTTCAGTTCCAGAGCGATTCGCCCAATGAGTCCTTGATATTTAGGCGTTTTCAGCCAATATTTTGGATTTTTGAAAATTTCTCTTTTCTGTGAAAATATCCACTAAATGAGGGAATAATATGTGTGAGGGTACCCCAGGAGAGTTCCAAATGTGTGTGGGTAGTATATATATCCCACGGAGGTAAAATTGAAAAAAGTTGAACAATTTTTTTTTTTTTGGACTTAAACGCTGGAAAAATGACTATCAGACTTTCAGATAGGGGAAATGTCAGTGAGCATTACGATTTCAGTTCCAGAGCGATTCGCCCAATGAGTCCTTGATATTTAGTCGTTTTCAGACAATTTTCTGGATTTTTGAAAATTTCACTTTTTTGTGAAAATATCCACTAAATGAGGGAATAATATGTGTGAGGGTACCCCAGGAGAGTTCCAAATGTGTGTGGGTAGAATATACATCTCACGGGGGTAAAATTGAAAAAAAAATTTTTTGGACTCAGTCATTTTTCTGGCGTTTATCAGACTTTCAGATAGGCCAAATGTCAGTGAGCGTTCCGATTTCAGTTCCAGAGCGATTCACGCAATGAGTCCTTGATATTTAGTCGTTTTCAGCCAATTTTCTGGATTTTTGAAAATTTCTCTTTTTGGTGAAAATATCCACTAAATGAGGGAATAATATGTGTGAGGGTACCCCAGGAGAATTCCAAATGTGTGTGTGTAGAATATATATCCTACACGGGTAAAATTGAAAAAAATTTTTTTTGGACTTAGTCATTTTTCTGGTGTTTATCAGACTTTCAGAGAGGGCAAATGTCAGAGAGCGTTCCGATTTCAGTTCCAGAGCGATTCGCCCAATGAGTCCTTGATATTTAGTCGTTTTCAGCCAATATTTTTGATTTTTGAAAATTTCACTTTTTTGTGAAAATATCCACTAAATGAGGGAATAATATGTGTGAGGGTACCCCAGGAGAGTTCCAAACGTGTGTGGGTAGAATATATATCTCACAGGGGTAAAATTGAAAAAAACATTTTTTGGACTTATTCATTTTTCTGGCGTTTATCAGACTTTCAGATAGGCCAAATGTCAGTTAGCGTTCCGATTTCAGTTCCAGAGAGATTCGCGCAATGAGTCCTTGATATTTAGTTGTTTTCAGCCAATTTTCTGGATTTTTGAAAATTTCACTTTTTTGTGAAAATATCCACTAAATGAGGGAATAATATGTGTGAGGGTACCCCAGGAGAATTCCAAATGTGTGTGTGTAGAATATATATCCCACGGTTGTAAAATTGAAAAAAATTGAAAAAATTTTTTTTGGGGATTTAGTCATTTTTCCAGCGTTTATCAGACTTTCAGATAGGGCAAATGTCAGTGAGCGTTCCGATTTCAGTTCCAGAGCGATTCGCCCAATGAGTCATTGATATTTAGTAGTTTTCAGCCAATTTTCTGGATTTTTTAAAATTTCACTTTTTTGTGAAAATATCCACTAAATGACTGAATAATATGTGTGAGGGTACCCCAGGAGAATTCCAAATGTGTGTGGGTAGAATATATATCCCACGGGGGTAAAATTGAAAAAAGTTGAAAAATTTTTTTTTTCGACTTAGTCATTTTTCCGGCGTTTATCAGACTTTCAGATAGGGCAAATGTCAGTGAGCGTTCCGATTTCAGTTCCAGAGCGACTCGCCCAATGAGTCCTTGATATTTAGTCGTTTTAAGCCAATATTTTTGATTTTTGAAAATTTTACTTTTTTGTGAAAATATCCACTAAATGAGGGAATAATATGTGTGAGGGTACCCCAGGAGTATTCCAAATGTGTGTGGGTAGAATATATATCCCACGGGGGTAAAATTGAAAAAAATTTTTTTTGGACTTAGTCATTTTTCTGGCGTTTATTAGACTTTCAGAGAGGGCAAATGTCAGAGAGCGTTCCGATTTCAGTTCCAGAGCAATTCGCCCAATGAGTCCTTGATATTTAGTCGTTTTCAGCCAATATTTTTGATTTTTGAAAATTTCACTTTTTTGTGAAAATATCCACTAAATGAGGGAATAATATGTGTGAGGGTACCCCAGGAGAGTTCCAAACGTGTGTGGGTAGAATATATATCTCACAGGGGTAAAATTGAAAAAAACATTTTTTGGACTTATTCATTTTTCTGGCGTTTATCAGACTTTCAGATAGGCCAAATGTCAGTTAGCGTTCCGATTTCAGTTCCAGAGAGATTCGCGCAATGAGTCCTTGATATTTAGTTGTTTTCAGCCAATTTTCTGGATTTTTGAAAATTTCACTTTTTTGTGAAAATATCCACTAAATGAGGGAATAATATGTGTGAGGGTACCCCAGGAGAATTCCAAATGTGTGTGTGTAGAATATATATCCCACGGTTGTAAAATTGAAAAAAATTGAAAAAATTTTTTTTGGGGATTTAGTCATTTTTCCAGCGTTTATCAGACTTTCAGATAGGGCAAATGTCAGTGAGCGTTCCGATTTCAGTTCCAGAGCGATTCGCCCAATGAGTCATTGATATTTAGTAGTTTTCAGCCAATTTTCTGGATTTTTTAAAATTTCACTTTTTTGTGAAAATATCCACTAAATGACTGAATAATATGTGTGAGGGTACCCCAGGAGAATTCCAAATGTGTGTGGGTAGAATATATATCCCACGGGGGTAAAATTGAAAAAAGTTGAAAAATTTTTTTTTTCGACTTAGTCATTTTTCCGGCGTTTATCAGACTTTCAGATAGGGCAAATGTCAGTGAGCGTTCCGATTTCAGTTCCAGAGCGACTCGCCCAATGAGTCCTTGATATTTAGTCGTTTTAAGCCAATATTTTTGATTTTTGAAAATTTTACTTTTTTGTGAAAATATCCACTAAATGAGGGAATAATATGTGTGAGGGTACCCCAGGAGTATTCCAAATGTGTGTGGGTAGAATATATATCCCACGGGGGTAAAATTGAAAAAAATTTTTTTTGGACTTAGTCATTTTTCTGGCGTTTATTAGACTTTCAGAGAGGGCAAATGTCAGAGAGCGTTCCGATTTCAGTTCCAGAGCAATTCGCCCAATGAGTCCTTGATATTTAGTCGTTTTCAGCCAATATTTTTGATTTTTGAAAATTTCACTTTTTTGTGAAAATATCCACTAAATGAGGGAATAATATGTGTGAGGGTACCCCAAGAGAGTTCCAAATGTGTGTGGGTAGAATATATATCCCACGGAGGTAAAATTGAAAAAAGTTGAA
The DNA here is from genome assembly GCF_046119375.1 of Phyllobates terribilis. Classification (NCBI taxonomy): domain Eukaryota; kingdom Metazoa; phylum Chordata; class Amphibia; order Anura; family Dendrobatidae; genus Phyllobates; species Phyllobates terribilis. The sequence continues at coordinate 3,239,556 of NW_027362788.1, read as the reverse complement.
CAATTTTTTTTTTTTTGGACTTAAACGCTGGAAAAATGACTATCAGACTTTCAGATAGGGGAAATGTCAGTGAGCATTACGATTTCAGTTCCAGAGCGATTCGCCCAATGAGTCCTTGATATTTAGTCGTTTTCAGACAATTTTCTGGATTTTTGAAAATTTCACTTTTTTGTGAAAATATCCACTAAATGAGGGAATAATATGTGTGAGGGTACCCCAGGAGAGTTCCAAATGTGTGTGGTAGAATATATATCTCACGGGGGTAAAATTGAAAAAAAAATTTTTTGGACTTAGTCATTTTTCTGGCGTTTATCAGACTTTCAGATAGGCCAAATGTCAGTGAGCGTTCCGATTTCAGTTCCAGAGCGATTCGCCCAATGAGTCCTTGATATTTAGTCGTTTTCAGCCAATATTTTGGAGTTTTGAAAATTTCACTTTTTTGTGAAAATATCCACTAAATGAGGGAATAATATGTGTGAGGGTTCCCCAGGAAAGTTCCAAATGTGTGTGGGTAGAATATATATCTCACGGGGGTAAAATTGAAAAAAAAATTTTTTGGACTTTGTCATTTTTCCGGCGTTTATCAGACTTTCAGATAGGGCAAATGTCAGTGAGCGTTCTGATTTCAGTTCCAGAGCGATTCGCCCAATGAGTCCTTGATATTTAGTCGTTTTCAGCTATATTTTTTGGATTTTTGAAAATGTCACTTTTTTGTGAAAATATCCACTAAATGAGGGAATAATATGTGTGAAGGTACCCCAGGAGAGTTCCAAATGTGTGTGGGTAGAATATATATCCCACGGGGGTAAAATTGAAAAAAGTTGAAAAAAATGTTTTTTTGGACTTAGTCACTTTTCCGGCGTTTATCAGACTTTCAGATAGGGCAAATGTCAGTGAGCGTTCCGATTTCAGTTCCAGAGCGATTCGCCCAATGAGTCCTTGATATTTAGTCGTTTTCAGCCAATATTTTGGATTTTTGAAAATTTCACTTTTTTGTGAAAATATCCACTAAATGAGGGAACAATATGTGTGAGGGTACCCCAGGAGAGTTCCAAATTTGTGTGGGTAGAATATACATCCCACGGGGGTAAAATTTAAAAAAGTTGAAAAAATTTTTTATTTGGACTTAGTCATTTTTCCGGCGTTTATCATACTTTCAGATAGGGAGTGAGCTAGGGAGTGAGCATTCCAATTTCAGTTCCAGAGCGATTCGCCCAATGAGTCATTGATATTTAGTAGTTTTCAGCCAATTTTCTGGATTTTTTAAAATTTCACTTTTTTGTGAAAATATCCACTAAATGAGGGAATAATATGTGTGAGGGTACCCCAGGAGAGTTCCAAATGTGTGTGGGTAGAATATATATCCCACGGGGGTAAAATTGAAAAAAGTAAAAAAAAAATTTTTTTTGGACTTAGTCTTTTTTCCGGCATTTGTCAGTCTTTCAGATAGGGGAATTGTCAGTGATCGTTCCGAATTCAGTTCCAGAGCGATTTGCCCAATGAGATCTTGATATCTAGTCGTATTCAGCCAATTTTCGGGATTTTTGAAAATTTCACTTTTTTGTGAAAATATCCACTAAATGAGGGAATAATATGTGTGAGGGTACCCCAGTAGAGTTCCAAATGTGTGTGGGTAGAATATATATCCCACGGGGGTAAAATTGAAAAAAGTTGGAAAAATTTTTTTTTCGGACTTAGTCATTTTTCCGGCGTTTATCAGACTTTCAGATAGGGGAAATGTCAGTGAGCGTTCCGATATCAGTTCCAGAGCGATTCGCCCAATGAGTCCTTGATATTTAGTCTTTTTCAGCCAATTTTCAGGATTTTTGAAAATTTCACTTTTTTTGTGAAAATATCCGCTAAATGACGGAATAATATGTGTGAGGGTACCCCAGGAGAGTTCCAAATGTGTGTGGGTAGAATATATATCCCACGGGGGTAAAATTGAAAAAAGTAAAAAAAAAATTTTTTTTGGACTTCGTCTTTTTTCCGGCATTTGTCAGTCTTTCAGATTGGGGAATTGTCAGTGATCATTCCGATTTCAGTTCCAGAGCGATTCGCCCAATGAGATCTTGATATTTAGTCGTTTTCAGCCAATTTTCGGGATTTTTGAAAATTTCACTTTTTTGTGAAAATATCCACTAAATGAGGGAGGGTACCCCAGGACAGTTCCAAATGTGTGTGGGTAGAATATATATCCCACGGGGGTAAAATTGAAAAAAGTTGAAAAATATATTTTTTTGGACTTAGTCATTTTTCCGGCATTTGTCAGACTTTCAGATTGGGGAAATGTCAGTGAGCGTTCCGATTTCAGTTCCAGAGCGATTCACCCAATGAGTCCTTGTTATTTAGTCGTTTTCAGCCACTTTTCTGGATTTTTGAAAATTTCACTTTTTTGTGAAAATATCCACTAAATGAGGGAATAATATGTGTGAGGGTACCCCAGGAGAGTTCCAAATGTGTAGAATACATATCCCACGGAGGTAAAATTGAAAAAAGTTAAAAAAAATTTATTTTTGGACTTAGTCATTTTTCCGGCGTTTATCAGACTTTCAGATAGGGAGTGAGCTAGGGAGTGAGCGTTCCGATTTCAGTTCCAGAGCGATTCGCCCAATGAGTCATTGATATTTAGTCGTTTTCAGCCAATATTCTGGATTTTTGAAAATTTCACTTTTTTGTGAAAATATCCACTAAATGAGGGAATAATATGTGTGAGGGTACCCCAGGAGAGTTCCAAATGTGTGTGGGTAGAATATATATCCCACGGGGGTAAAATTGAAAAAAGTAAAAAAATTATTTTTTTTGGACTTAGTCATTTTTCCGGCGTTTATCAGACTTTCAGATAGGGGAAATGTCAGTGAGCGTTCCGATTTCAGTTCCAGAGCGATTCGCCCAATGAGTCCTTGATATTTAGTCTTTTTCAGCCAATATTCTGGATTTTTGAAAATTTCACTTTTTTGTGAAAATATCCACTAAATGAGGGAATAATATGTGTGAGGGTACCCCAGGAGAGTTCCAAATGTGTGTGGGTAGAATATATATCCCATGGGGGTAAAATTGAAAAAAGTTGGAAAAAAATTTTTTTTGGACTTAGTCATTTTTCCGGCATTTGTCAGACTTTCAGATTGGGGAATTGTCAGTGATCGTTCCGATTTCAGTTCCAGAGCGATTCGCCTAATGAGATCTTGATATTTAGTCGTTTTCAGCCAATTTTCTGGATTTTTGAAAATTTCACTTTTTTTGTGAAAATATCCACTAAATGAGGGAATAATATGTGTGAGGGTACCCGAGGAGAGATCCAAATGTGTGTGGGTAGAATATATATCCCACGGGGGTAAAATTGAAAAAAGTTGAAAAAAAATTTTTTTTCGACTTAGTCATTTTTCCTGCGTTTATCAGACTTTCAGATAGGGGAAATGTCAGTGAGCATTCCGATTTCAGTTCCAGAGCGATTCGCCCAATGAGTCCTTGATATTTAGTCGTTTTCAGCCAATTTTCTGGATTTTTGAAAATTTAACTTTTTTGTGAAAATATCCACTAAATGAGGGAATAATATGTGTGAGGGTACCCCAGGAGAGTTCCAAATGTGTGTGGGTAGAATATATATCCCACAGCGGTAAAATTGAAAAAAGTTTAAAAAATTTTTTTTTTGGTCTTAGTCATTTTTCCTGCGTTTATCAGACTTTCAGATAGGGGAAATGTCAGTGAGCATTCCGATTTCAGTTCCAGAGCCATTCGCCCAATGAGTCCTTGATATTTAGTCGTTTTCAGCCAATTTTCTGGATTTTTGAAAATTTCACTTTTTTGTGAAAATATCCACTAAAGGAGGGAATAATGTGTGTGAGGGTACCCCAGGAGAGTTCCAAATGTGTGTGGGTAGAATATATATCCCACAGGGGTAAAATTGAAAAAAGTTTAAAAAATTTTTTTTTTGGACTTAGTCATTTTTCCTGCGTTTATCAGACTTTCAGATAGGGGAAATGTCAGTGAGCATTCCGATTTCAGTTCCAGAGCGATTCGCCCAATGAGTCCTTGATATTTAGTCGTTTTCAGCCAATTTTCTGGTTTTTTGAAAATTTCACTTTTTTGTGAAAATATCCACTAAATGAGGGAATAATATGTGTGAGGGAACCCCAGGAGAGTTCCAAATGTGTGTGGGTAGAATATATATCCCACGGGGGTAAAATTGAAAAAAGTAAAAAAATTATTTTTTTTGGACTTAGTCATTTTTCCGGCGTTTATCAGACTTTCAGATAGGGGAAATGTCAGTGAGCGTTCCGATTTCAGTTCCAGAGCGATTCGCCCAATGAGTCCTTGATATTTAGTCTTTTTCAGCCAATATTCTGGATTTTTGAAAATTTCACTTTTTTGTGAAAATATCCACTAAATGAGGGAATAATATGTGTGAGGGTACCCCAGGAGAGTTCCAAATGTGTGTGGGTAGAATATATATCCCATGGGGGTAAAATTGAAAAAAGTTGGAAAAAAATTTTTTTTGGACTTAGTCATTTTTCCGGCATTTGTCAGACTTTCAGATTGGGGAATTGTCAGTGATCGTTCCGATTTCAGTTCCAGAGCGATTCGCCTAATGAGATCTTGATATTTAGTCGTTTTCAGCCAATTTTCTGGATTTTTGAAAATTTCACTTTTTTTGTGAAAATATCCACTAAATGAGGGAATAATATGTGTGAGGGTACCCGAGGAGAGATCCAAATGTGTGTGGGTAGAATATATATCCCACGGGGGTAAAATTGAAAAAAGTTGAAAAAAAATTTTTTTTCGACTTAGTCATTTTTCCTGCGTTTATCAGACTTTCAGATAGGGAAAATGTCAGTGAGCATTCCGATTTCAGTTCCAGAGCGATTCGCCCAATGAGTCCTTGATATTTAGTCGTTTTCAGCCAATTTTCTGGATTTTTGAAAATTTAACTTTTTTGTGAAAATATCCACTAAATGAGGGAATAATATGTGTGAGGGTACCCCAGGAGAGTTCCAAATGTGTGTGGGTAGAATATATATCCCACAGGGGTAAAATTGAAAAAAGTTTAAAAAATTTTTTTTTTGGTCTTAGTCATTTTTCCTGCGTTTATCAGACTTTCAGATAGGGGAAATGTCAGTGAGCATTCCGATTTCAGTTCCAGAGCCATTCGCCCAATGAGTCCTTGATATTTAGTCGTTTTCAGCCAATTTTCTGGATTTTTGAAAATTTCACTTTTTTGTGAAAATATCCACTAAAGGAGGGAATAATGTGTGTGAGGGTACCCCAGGAGAGTTCCAAATGTGTGTGGGTAGAATATATATCCCACAGGGGTAAAATTGAAAAAAGTTTAAAAAATTTTTTTTTTGGACTTAGTCATTTTTCCTGCGTTTATCAGACTTTCAGATAGGGGAAATGTCAGTGAGCATTCCGATTTCAGTTCCAGAGCGATTCGCCCAATGAGTCCTTGATATTTAGTCGTTTTCAGCCAATTTTCTGGTTTTTTGAAAATTTCACTTTTTTGTGAAAATATCCACTAAATGAGGGAATAATATGTGTGAGGGAACCCCAGGAGAGTTCCAAATGTGTGTGGGTAGAATATATATCCCACGGGGGTAAAATTGAAAAAAGTAAAAAAATTATTTTTTTTGGACTTAGTCATTTTTCCGGCGTTTATCAGACTTTCAGATAGGGGAAATGTCAGTGAGCGTTCCGATTTCAGTTCCAGAGCGATTCGCCCAATGAGTCCTTGATATTTAGTCTTTTTCAGCCAATATTCTGGATTTTTGAAAATTTCACTTTTTTGTGAAAATATCCACTAAATGAGGGAATAATATGTGTGAGGGTACCCCAGGAGAGTTCCAAATGTGTGTGGGTAGAATATATATCCCATGGGGGTAAAATTGAAAAAAGTTGGAAAAAAATTTTTTTTGGACTTAGTCATTTTTCCGGCATTTGTCAGACTTTCAGATTGGGGAATTGTCAGTGATCGTTCCGATTTCAGTTCCAGAGCGATTCGCCTAATGAGATCTTGATATTTAGTCGTTTTCAGCCAATTTTCTGGATTTTTGAAAATTTCACTTTTTTTGTGAAAATATCCACTAAATGAGGGAATAATATGTGTGAGGGTACCCGAGGAGAGATCCAAATGTGTGTGGGTAGAATATATATCCCACGGGGGTAAAATTGAAAAAAGTTGAAAAAAAATTTTTTTTTGACTTAGTCATTTTTCCTGCGTTTATCAGACTTTCAGATAGGGGAAATGTCAGTGAGCATTCCGATTTCAGTTCCAGAGCGATTCGCCCAATGAGTCCTTGATATTTAGTCGTTTTCAGCCAATTTTCTGGATTTTTGAAAATTTAACTTTTTTGTGAAAATATCCACTAAATGAGGGAATAATATGTGTGAGGGTACCCCAGGAGAGTTCCAAATGTGTGTGGGTAGAATATATATCCCACAGGGGTAAAATTGAAAAAAGTTTAAAAAATTTTTTTTTTGGTCTTAGTCATTTTTCCTGCGTTTATCAGACTTTCAGATAGGGGAAATGTCAGTGAGCATTCCGATTTCAGTTCCAGAGCCATTCGCCCAATGAGTCCTTGATATTTAGTCGTTTTCAGTCAATTTTCTGGATTTTTGAAAATTTCACTTTTTTGTGAAAATATCCACTAAAGGAGGGAATAATGTGTGTGAGGGTACCCCAGGAGAGTTCCAAATGTGTGTGGGTAGAATATATATCCCACAGGGGTAAAATTGAAAAAAGTTTAAAAAATTTTTTTTTTGGACTTAGTCATTTTTCCTGCGTTTATCAGACTTTCAGATAGGGGAAATGTCAGTGAGCATTCCGATTTCAGTTCCAGAGCGATTCGCCCAATGAGTCCTTGATATTTAGTCGTTTTCAGCCAATTTTCTGGTTTTTTGAAAATTTCACTTTTTTGTGAAAATATCCACTAAATGAGGGAATAATATGTGTGAGGGAACCCCAGGAGAGTTCCAAATGTGTGTGGGTAGAATATATATCCCACGGGGGTAAAATTGAAAAAAGTTTAAAAATTTTTTTTTTTGGACTTAGTCATTTTTCCGGCGTTTGTCAGACTTTCAGATTGGGGAAATGTCAGTGAGCATTCTGATTTCAGTTCCAGAGCGATTCGCCCAATGAGTCCTTGATATTTAGTCTTTTTCAGCCAATTTTCTGGATTTTTGAAAATTTCACTTTTTTGTGAAAATATCCACTAAATGAGGGAATAATATGTGTGAGGGTACCCCAGGAGAGTTCCAAATGTGTGTGGGTAGAATATATATCCCACGGGGGTAAAATTGAAAAAAGTTGAAAACATTTTTTTTTTGGACTTAGTCATTTTTCCTGCGTTTATCAGACTTTCAGATAGGGGAAATGTCAGTGAGCATTCCGATTTCAGTTCCAGAGCGATTCGCCCAATGAGTCCTTGATATTTAGTCGTTTTCAGCCAATTTCATGGATTTTTGAAAATTTCACTTTTTTGTGAAAATATCCACTAAATGAGGGAATAATATGTGTGAGGGTACCCCAGGAGAGTTCCAAATGTGTGTGGGTAGAATATATATCCCACGGGGGTAAAATTGAAAAAAGTTGGAAAAAAATTTTTTTTGGACTTAGTCATTTTTCCGGCATTTGTCAGACTTTCAGATTGGGGAATTGTCAGTGATCGTTCCGATTTCAGTTCCAGAGCGATTCGCCTAATGAGATCTTGATATTTAGTCGTTTTCAGCCAATTTTCTGGATTTTTGAAAATTTCACTTTTTTTGTGAAAATATCCACTAAATGAGGGAATAATATGTGTGAGGGTACCCGAGGAGAGATCCAAATGTGTGTGGGTGGAATATATATCCCACGGGGGTAAAATTGAAAAAAGTTGAAGAATTTTTTTTTTTGGACTTAGTCATTTTTCCTGCGTTTGTGAGACTTTCAGATTGGGGAAATGTCAGTGAGCGTTCTGATTTCAGTTCCAGAGCGATTTGCCCAATGAGTCCTTGATATTTAGTCTTTTTCAGCCAATTTTCTGGATTTTTGAAAATGTCACTTTTTTGTGAAAATATCCACTAAATGAGGGAATAATATGTGTGAGGGTACCCCAGGAGAGTTCCAAATGTGTGTGGGTAGAATATATATCCCACGGGGGTAAAATTGAAAAAAGTTGAAAAAATATTTTTTTTGGACTTAGTCATTTTTCCAGCGTTTATCAGACTTTCAGATAGGGGAAATGTCAGTGAGCATTCCGATTTCAGTTCCAGAGCGATTCGCCCAATGAGTCCTTGATATTTAGTCGTTTTCAGCCAATTTTCTGGATTTTTGAAAATTTCACTTTTTTGTGAAAATATCCACTAAATGAGGGAATAATATGTGTGAGGGTACCCCAGGAGAGTTCCAAATGTGTGTGGGTAGAATATATATCCCACGGGGGTAAAATTGAAAAAAGTAAAAACATTTTTTTTTTTGGACTTAGTCATTTTTCCGGCGTTTGTCACACTTTCAGATTGGGGAACTGTCAGTGAGCGTTCCGATTTCAGTTCCAGAGCGATTCGCCCAATGAGTCCTTGATATTTAGTCTTTTTCAGCCAATTTTCTGGATTTTTGAAAATTTCACTTTTTTTTTTAAAATATCCACTAAATGAGGGAATAATATGTGTGAGGGTACCCCAGGAGAGTTCCAAATGTGTGTGGGTAGAATATATATCCCACAGGGGTAAAATTGAAAAAAGTTTAAAATATTTTTTTTTTGGACTTAGTCATTTTTCCTGCGTTTATCAGACTTTCAGATAGGGGAAATGTCAGTGAGCATTCCGATTTCAGTTCCAGAGCGATTTGCCCAATGAGTCCTTGATATTTAGTCGTTTTCAGCCAATTTTCTGGTTTTTTGAAAATGTCACTTTTTTGTGAAAATATCCACTAAATGAGGGAATAATATGTGTAAGGGAACCCCAAGAGAGTTCCAAATGTGTGTGGGTAGAATATATATCCCACGGGGGTAAAATTGAAAAAAGTTGAAGAATTTTTTTTTTTGGACTTAGTCATTTTTCCACCGTTTGTCAGACTTTCAGATTGGGGAAATGTCAGTGAGCGTTCTGATTTCAGTTCCAGAGCGATTCGCCCAATGAGTCCTTGATATTTAGTCGTTTTCAGCCAATTTTCTGGATTTTTGAAAATTTCACTTTTTTGTGAAAATATCCACTAAATGAGGGAATAATATGTGTGAGGGTACCCCAGGAGAGTTCCAAATGTGTGTGGGTAGAATATATATCCCACAGGGGTAAAATTGAAAAAAGTTTAAAAAATTTTTTTTTTGGACTTAGTCATTTTTCCTGCGTTTATCAGACTTTCAGATAGGGCAAATGTCAGTGAGCATTCCGATTTCAGTTATAGAGCGATTTGCCCAATGAGTCCTTGATATTTAGTCGTTTTCAGCCAATTTTCTGGTTTTTTGAAAATTTCACTTTTTTGTGAAAATATCCACTAAATGAGGGAATAATATGTGTAAGGGAACCCCAGGAGAGTTCCAAATGTGTGTGGGTAGAATATATATCCCACAGGGGTAAAATTGAAAAAAGTTGAAGAATTTTTTTTTTTGGACTTAGTCATTTTTCCAGCGTTTATCAGACTTTCAGATAGGGGAAATGTCAGTGAGCATTCCGATTTCAGTTCCAGAGCGATTCGCCCAATGAGTCCTTGATATTTAGTCGTTTTCAGCCAATTTTCTGGATTTTTGAAAATTTCACTTTTTTGTGAAAATATCCACTAAATGAGGGAATAATATGTGTGAGGGTACCCCAGGAGAGTTCCAAATGTGTGTGGGTAGAATATATATCCCACGGGGGTAAAATTGAAAAAAATTGAAAAAAATTTTTTTTTGGACTTAGTCATTTTTCCTGTGTTTATCAGACTTTCAGATAGGGGAAATGTCAGTGATCATTCCGATTTCAGTTCCAGAGCGATTCGCCCAATGAGTCCTTGATATTTAGTCGTTTTCAGCCAATTTTCTGGATTTTTGAAAATTTCACTTTTTTGTGAAAATATCCACTAAATGAGGGAATAATATGTGTGAGGGTACCCCAGGAGAGTTCCAAATGTGTGTGGGTAGAATATATATCCCACGGGGGTAAAATTGAAAAAAGTTGAAAAAAAATTTTTTTTGGACTTAGTCATTTTTCCAGCGTTTATCAGACTTTCAGATAGGGAAAATGTCAGTGAGCATTCCGATTTCAGTTCCAGAGCGATTCGCCCAATGAGTCCTTGATATTTAGTCGTTTTCAGCCAATTTTCTGGATTTTTGAAAATTTCACTTTCTTGTGAAAATATCCACTAAATGAGGGAATAATATGTGTGAGGGTACCCCAGGAGAGTTCCAAATGTGTGTGGGTAGAATATATATCCCACGGGGGTAAAATTGAAAAAAATTGAAAAAAAATTTTTTTTGGACTTAGTCATTTTTCCTGTGTTTATCAGACTTTCAGATAGAGGAAATGTCAGTGATCATTCCGATTTCAGTTCCAGAGCGATTCGCCCAATGAGTCCTTGATATTTAGTCGTTTTCAGCCAATTTTCTGGATTTTTGAAAATTTCACTTTTTTGTGAAAATATCCACTAAATGAGGGAATAATATGTGTGAGGGTACCCCAGGAGAGTTCCAAATGTGTGTGGGTAGAATATATATCTAACGGAGGTAAAATTGAAAAAAGTTGAAAACATTTTTTTTTTGGACTTAGTCATTTTTCCTGCGTTTATCAGACTTTCAGATAGGGGAAATGTCAGTGAGCATTCCGATTTCATTTCCAGAGCGATTCGCCCAATGAGTCCTTGATATTTAGTCGTTTTCAGCCAATTTTCTGGATTTTTGAAAATTTCACTTTTTTGTGAAAATATCCACTAAATGAGGGAATAATATGTGTGAGGGTACCCCAGGAGAGTTCCAAATGTGTGTGGGTAGAATATATATCCCACGGGGGTAAAATTGAAAAAAGTTGAAAAAAAATTTTTTTTGGACTTAGTCATTTTTCCGGCGTTTATCAGACTTTCAGATTGGGGAAATGTCAGTGATCATTCCGTTTTCAGTTCTAGAGCGATTCGCCCAATGAGTCCTTGATATTTAGTCGTTTTCAGCCAATTTTCTGGATTTTTGAAAATTTCACTTTTTTGTGAAAATATCCACTAAATGAGGGAATAATATGTGTGAGGGTACCCCAGGAGAGTTCCAAATGTGTGTGGGTAGAATATATATCCCACGGGGGTAAAATTGAAAAAAGTTGAAAAAATATTTTTTTGGGACTTAGTCATTTTTCCTGCATTTATCAGACTTTCAGATAGGGGAAATGTCAGTGAGCATTCCGATTTCAGTTCCAGAGCGATTTGCCCAATGAGTCCTTGATATTTAGTCATTTTCAGCCAATTTTCTGGTTTTTTGAAAATTTCACTTTTTTGTGAAAATATCCACTAAATGAGGGAATAATATGTGTGAGGGTACCCCAGGAGAGTTCCAAATGTGTGTGGGTAGAATATATATCCCACAGGGGTAAAATTGAAAAAAGTTGAAGAATTTTTTTTTTTGGACTTAGTCATTTTTCCGGCGTTTGTCAGACTTTCAGATTGGGGAAATGTCAGTGAGCGTTCTGATTTCAGTTCCAGAGCGATTCGCCCAATGAGTCCTTGATATTTAGTCTTTTTCAGCCAATTTTTTGGATTTTTGAAAATTTCACTTTTTTGTGAAAATATCCACTAAATGAGGGAATAATATGTGTGAGGGTACCCCAGGAGAGTTCCAAATGTGTGTGGGTAGAATATATATCCCACGGGGGTAAAATTGAAAAAAGTTTAAAAAATTTTTTTTTTGGACTTAGTCATTTTTCCTGCGTTTATCAGACTTTCAGATAGGGGAAATGTCAGTGAGCATTCCGATTTCAGTTCCAGAGCGATTCGCCCAATGAGTCCTTGATATTTAGTCGTTTTCAGCCAATTTTCTGGATTTTTGAAAATTTCACTTTTTTTGTGAAAATATCCACTAAATGAGGGAATAATATGTGTGAGGGTACCCCAGGAGAGTTCCAAATGTGTGTGGGTAGAATATATCCCACGGGGTAAAATTGAAAAAAGTTGAAAAAAATTTTTTTTTGGACTTAGTCATTTTTCCTGCATTTATCAGACTTTCAGATACGGGAAATGTCAGTGAGCATTCCGATTTCAGTTCCAGAGCGATTCGCCCAATGAGTCCTTGATATTTAGTCGTTTTCAGCCAATTTTCTGGATTTTTGAAAATTTCACTTTTTTGTGAAAATATCCACTAAATGAGGGAATAATATGTGTGAGGGTACCCCAGGAGAGTTCCAAATGTGTGTGGGTAGAATATATATCCCACGGGGGTAAAATTGAAAAAAGTTGAAAAAATATTTTTTTTGGACTTAGTCATTTTTCCTGCATTTATCAGACTTTCAGATAGGGGAAATGTCAGTGAGCATTCCGATTTCAGTTCCAGAGCGATTCGCCCAATGAGTCCTTGATATTTAGTCGTTTTCAGCCAATTTTCTGTTTTTTTGAAAATTTCACTTTTTTGTGAAAATATCCACTAAATGAGGGAATAATATGTGTGAGGGAACCCCAGGAGAGTTCCAAATGTGTGTGGGTAGAATATAAATCCCACAGGGGTAAAATTGAAAAAAGTTTTAAAAATTTTTTTTTTGGACTTAGTCATTTTTCCTGCATTTATCAGACTTTCAGATAGGGGAAATGTCAGTGAGCGTTCTGATTTCAGTTCCAGAGCGATTCGCGCAATGAGTCCTTGATATTTAGTCGTTTTCAGCCAATTTTCTGTTTTTTGAAAATTTCACTTTTTTGTGAAAATATCCACTAAATGAGGGAATAATATGTGTGAGGGTACCCCAGGAGAGTTCCAAATGTGTGTGGGTAGAATTTATATCTAACGGAGGTAAAATTGAAAAAAGTTGAAAACATTTTTTTTTTGGACTTAGTCATTTTTCCTGCGTTTATCAGACTTTCAGATAGGGGAAATGTCAGTGAGCATTCCGATTTCAGTTCCAGAGCGATTCGCCCAATGAGTCCTTGATATTTAGCCGTTTTCAGCCAATTTTCTGGATTTTTGAAAATTTCACTTTTTTGTGAAAATATCCACTAAATGAGGGAATAATATGTGTGAGGGTACCCCAGGAGAGTTCCAAATGTGTGTGGGTAGAATATATATCTAACGGAGGTAAAATTGAAAAAAGTTGAAAACATTTTTTTTTTGGACTTAGTCATTTTTCCTGCGTTTATCAGACTTTCAGATAGGGGAAATGTCAGTGAGCATTCCGATTTCAGTTCCAGAGCGATTCCCCCAATGAGTCCTGGATATTTAGTCGTTTTCAGCCAATTTTCTGGATTTTTGAAAATTTCACTTTTTTGTGAAAATATCCACTAAATGAGTGAATAATATGTGTGAGGGTACCCCAGGAGAGTTCCAAATGTGTGTGGGTAGAATATATATCCCACAGGGGTAAAATTGAAAAAAGTTGAAGAATTTTTTTTTTTGGACTTAGTCATTTTTCCGGCGTTTGTCAGACTTTCAGATTGGGGAAATGTCAGTGAGCGTTCTGATTTCAGTTCCAGAGCGATTCGCCCAATGAGTCCTTGATATTTAGTCTTTTTCAGCCAATTTTCTGGATTTTTGAAAATTTCACTTTTTTGTGAAAATATCCACTAAATGAGGGAATAATATGTGTGAGGGTACCCCAGGAGAGTTCCAAATGTGTGTGGGTAGAATATATATCCCACGGGGGTAAAATTGAAAAAAGTTGAAAAAATATTTTTTTTGGACTTAGTCATTTTTCCTGCATTTATCAGACTTTCAGATAGGGGAAATGTCAGTGAGCATTCCGATTTCAGTTCCAGAGCGATTCGCCCAATGAGTCCTTGATATTTAGTCGTTTTCAGCCAATTTTCTGGATTTTTGAAAATTTCACTTTTTTTGTGAAAATATCCACTAAATGAGGGAATAATATGTGTGAGGGTACCCCAGGAGAGTTCCAAATGTGTGTGGGTAGAATATATCCCACGGGGTAAAATTGAAAAAAGTTGAAAAAAAATTTTTTTTGGACTTAGTCATTTTTCCTGCGTTTATCAGACTTTCAGATAGGGGAAATGTCAGTGAGCATTCCGATTTCAGTTCCAGAGCGATTCGCCCAATGAGTCCTTGATATTTAGTCGTTTTCAGCCAATTTTCTGGATTTTTGAAAATGTCACTTTTTTGTGAAAATATCCACTAAATGAGGGAATAATATGTGTGAGGGTACCCCAGGAGAGTTCCAAATGTGTGTGGGTAGAATATATATCCCACAGGGGTAAAATTGAAAAAAGTTGAAGAATTTTTTTTTTTGGACTTAGTCATTTTTCCGGCGTTTGTCAGACTTTCAGATAGGGGAAATGTCAGTGAGCGTTCTGATTTCAGTTCCAGAGCGATTCGCCCAATGAGTCCTTGATATTTAGTCTTTTTCAGCCAATTTTCTGGATTTTTGAAAATTTCACTTTTTTGTGAAAATATCCACTAAATGAGGGAATAATATGTGTGAGGGTACCCCAGGAGAGTTCCAAATGTGTGTGGGTAGAATATATATCTAACGGAGGTAAAATTGAAAAAAGTTGAAAACATTTTTTTTTTGGACTTAGTCATTTTTCCTGCGTTTATCAGACTTTCAGATAGGGGAAATGTCAATGAGCATTCCGATTTCAGTTCCAGAGCGATTTGCCCAATGAGTCCTTGATATTTAGTCGTTTTCAGCCAATTTTCTGGATTTTTGAAAATTTCACTTTTTTGTGAAAATATCCACTAAATGAGGGAATAATATGTGTGAGGGTACCCCAGGAGAGTTCCAAATGTGTGTGGGTAGAATATATATCCCACAGGGGTAAAATTGAAAAAAGTTGAAGAATTTTTTTTTTTGGACTTAGTCATTTTTCCGGCGTTTGTCAGACTTTCAGATTGGGGAAATGTCAGTGAGCGTTCTGATTTCAGTTCCAGAGCGATTCGCCCAATGAGTCCTTGATATTTAGTCTTTTTCAGCCAATTTTTTGGATTTTTGAAAATTTCACTTTTTTGTGAAAATATCCACTAAATGAGGGAATAATATGTGTGAGG
The DNA here is from genome assembly GCF_046119375.1 of Phyllobates terribilis. NCBI lineage: Eukaryota > Metazoa > Chordata > Amphibia > Anura > Dendrobatidae > Phyllobates > Phyllobates terribilis. The sequence continues at coordinate 3,224,431 of NW_027362788.1, read as the reverse complement.
GTACCCCAGGAGAGTTCCAAATGTGTGTGGGTAGAATGTATCCCACGGGGTAAAATTGAAAAAAGTTGAAAAAAATTTTTTTTTGGACTTAGTCATTTTTCCTGCATTTATCAGACTTTCAGATATGGGAAATGTCAGTGAGCATTCCGATTTCAGTTCCAGAGCGATTCGCCCATTGAGTCCTTGATATTTAGTCGTTTTCAGCCAATTTTCTGGATTTTTGAAAATTTCACTTTTTTGTGAAAATATCCACTAAATGAGGGAATAATATGTGTGAGGGTACCCCAGGAGAGTTCCAAATGTGTGTGGGTAGAATATATATCCCACGGGGGTAAAATTGAAAAAAGTTGAAAAAAAATTTTTTTTGGACTTAGTCATTTTTCCTGTGTTTATCAGACTTTCAGATAGGGGAAATGTCAGTGATCATTCCGATTTCAGTTCCAGAGCGATTCGCCCAATGAGTCCTTGATATTTAGTCGTTTTCAGCCAATTTTCTGGATTTTTGAAAATTTCACTTTTTTGTGAAAATATCCACTAAATGAGGGAATAATATGTGTGAGGGTACCCCAGGAGCGTTCCAAATGTGTGTGGGTAGAATATATATCTAACGGAGGTAAAATTGAAAAAAGTTGAAAACATTTTTTTTTTGGACTTAGTCATTTTTCCTGCGTTTATCAGACTTTCAGATACGGGAAATGTCAGTGAGCATTCCGATTTCAGTTCCAGAGCGATTCGCCCAATGAGTCCTTGATATTTAGTCGTTTTCAGCCAATTTTCTTGATTTTTGAAAATTTCACTTTTTTGTGAAAATATCCACTAAATGAGGGAATAATATGTGTGAGGGTACCCCAGGAGAGTTCCAAATGTGTGTGGGTAGAATTTATATCTAACGGAGGTAAAATTGAAAAAAGTTGAAAACATTTTTTTTTTGGACTTAGTCATTTTTCCTGCGTTTATCAGACTTTCAGATAGGGGAAATGTCAGTGAGCATTCCGATTTCAGTTCCAGAGCGATTCGCCCAATGAGTCCTTGATATTTAGCCGTTTTCAGCCAATTTTCTGGATTTTTGAAAATTTCACTTTTTTGTGAAAATATCCACTAAATGAGGGAATAATATGTGTGAGGGTACCCCAGGAGAGTTCCAAATGTGTGTGGGTAGAATATATATCTAACGGAGGTAAAATTGAAAAAAGTTGAAAACATTTTTTTTTTGGACTTAGTCATTTTTCCGGCGTTTGTCAGAATTTCAGATTGGGGAAATGTCAGTGAGCGTTCTGATTTCAGTTCCAGAGCGATTCGCCCAATGAGTCCTTGATATTTAGTCTTTTTCAGCCAATTTTCTGTTTTTTTGAAAATTTCACTTTTTTGTGAAAATATCCACTAAATGAGGGAATAATATGTGTGAGGGTACCCCAGGAGAGTTCCAAATGTGTGTGGGTAGAATATATATCCCACGGGGGTAAAATTGAAAAAAGTTGAAAAAATATTTTTTTTGGACTTAGTCATTTTTCCTGCATTTATCAGACTTTCAGATAGGGGAAATGTCAGTGAGCGTTCTGATTTCAGTTCCAGAGCGATTCGCCCAATGAGTCCTTGATATTTAGTCGTTTTCAGCCAATTTTCTGTTTTTTGAAAATTTCACTTTTTTGTGAAAATATCCACTAAATGAGGGAATAATATGTGTGAGGGTACCCCAGGAGAGTTCCAAATGTGTGTGGGTAGAATATATATCTAACGGAGGTAAAATTTAAAAAAGTTGAAAACATTTTTTTTTTGGACTTAGTCATTTTTCCTGCGTTTATCAGACTTTCAGATAGGGGAAATGTCAGTGACCATTCTGATTTCAGTTCCACAGCGATTCGCCCAATGAGTCCTTGATATTTAGTCGTTTTCAGCCAATTTTCTGGATATTTGAAAATTTCACTTTTTTGTGAAAATATCCACTAAATGAGGGAATAATATGTGTGAGGGTACCCCAGGAGAGTTCCAAATGTGTGTGGGTAGAATATATATCCCACGGGGGTAAAATTGAAAAAAGTTTAAAAAATTTTTTTTTTGGACTTAGTCTTTTTTCCTGCGTTTATCAGACTTTCAGATAGGGGAAATGTCAGTGAGCATTCCGATTTCAGTTCCAGAGCGATTCGCCCAATGAGTCCTTGATATTTAGTCTTTTTCAGCCAATTTTCTGGATTTTTGAAAATTTCACTTTTTTGTGAAAATATCCACTAAATGAGGGAATAATATGTGTGAGGGTACCCCAAGAGAGTTCCAAATGTGTGTGGGTAGAATATATATCCCACGGGGGTAAAATTGAAAAAAGTTGAAAAAATATTTTTTTTGGACTTAGTCATTTTTCCTGCATTTATCAGACTTTCAGATAGGGGAAATGTCAGTGAGCGTTCTGATTTCAGTTCCAGAGCGATTCGCCCAATGAGTCCTTGATATTTAGTCGTTTTCAGCCAATCTTCTGTTTTTTGAAAATTTCACTTTTTTGTGAAAATATCCACTAAATGAGGGAATAATATGTGTGAGGGTACCCCAGGAGAGTTCCAAATGTGTGTGGGTAGAATTTATATCTAACGGAGGTAAAATTGAAAAAAGTTGAAAACATTTTTTTTTTGGACTTAGTCATTTTTCCTGCGTTTATCAGACTTTCAGATAGGGGAAATGTCAGTGAGCATTCCGATTTCAGTTCCAGAGCGATTCGCCCAATGAGTCCTTGATATTTAGCCGTTTTCAGCCAATTTTCTGGATTTTTGAAAATTTCACTTTTTTGTGAAAATATCCACTAAATGAGGGAATAATATGTGTGAGGGTACCCCAGGAGAGTTCCAAATATGTGTGGGTAGAATATATATTTAACGGAGGTAAAATTGAAAAAAGTTGAAAACATTTTTTTTTTGGACTTAGTCATTTTTCCTGCGTTTATCAGACTTTCAGATAGGGGAAATGTCAGTGAGCATTCCGATTTCAGTTCCAGAGCGATTCGCCCAATGAGTCCTGGATATTTAGTCGTTTTCAGCCAATTTTCTGGATTTTTGAAAATTTCACTTTTTTGTGAAAATATCCACTAAATGAGTGAATAATATGTGTGAGGGTACCCCAGGAGAGTTCCAAATGTGTGTGGGTAGAATATATATCCCACAGGGGTAAAATTGAAAAAAGTTGAAGAATTTTTTTTTTTGGACTTAGTCATTTTTCCGGTGTTTGTCAGACTTTCAGATTGGGGAAATGTCAGTGAGCGTTCTGATTTCAGTTCCAGAGTGATTCGCCCAATGAGTCCTTGATATTTAGTCGTTTTCAGCCAATTTTCTGGATTTTTGAAAATTTCACTTTTTTGTGAAAATATCCACTAAATGAGGGAATAATATGTGTGAGGGTACCCCAGGAGAGTTCCAAATGTGTGTGGGTAGAATATATATCCCACGGGGGTAAAATTGAAAAAAGTTGAAAAACTATTTTTTTTGGACTTAGTCATTTTTCCTGCATTTATCAGACTTTCAGATAGGGGAAATGTCAGTGAGCATTCCGATTTCAGTTCCAGAGCGATTCGCCCAATGAGTCCTTGATATTTAGTCGTTTTCAGCCAATTTTCTGTTTTTTTGAAAATTTCACTTTTTTGTGAAAATATCCACTAAATGAGGGAATAATATGTGTGAGGGAACCCCAGGAGAGTTCCAAATGTGTGTGGGTAGAATATAAATCCCACAGGGGTAAAATTGAAAAAAGTTTAAAAAATTTTTTTTTTGGACTTAGTCATTTTTCCTGCATTTATCAGACTTTCAGATAGGGGAAATGTCAGTGAGCGTTCTGATTTCAGTTCCAGAGCGATTCGCCCAATGAGTCCTTGATATTTAGTCGTTTTCAGCCAATTTTCTGTTTTTTGAAAATTTCACTTTTTTGTGAAAATATCCACTAAATGAGGGAATAATATGTGTGAGGGTACCCCAGGAGAGTTCCAAATGTGTGTGGGTAGAATATATATCTAACGGAGGTAAAATTGAAAAAAGTTGAAAACATTTTTTTTTTGGACTTAGTCATTTTTCCTGCGTTTATCAGACTTTCAGATAGGGGAAATGTCAGTGAGCATTCCGATTTCAGTTCCAGAGCGATTCGCCCAATGAGTCCTGGATATTTAGTCGTTTTCAGCCAATTTTCTGGATTTTTGAAAATTTCACTTTTTTGTGAAAATATCCACTAAATGAGTGAATAATATGTGTGAGGGTACCCCAGGAGAGTTCCAAATGTGTGTGGGTAGAATATATATCTAACGGAGGTAAAATTTAAAAAAGTTGAAAACATTTTTTTTTTGGACTTAGTCATTTTTCCTGCGTTTATCAGACTTTCAGATAGGGGAAATGTCAGTGACCATTCCGATTTCAGTTCCACAGCGATTCGCCCAATGAGTCCTTGATATTTAGTCGTTTTCAGCCAATTTTCTGGATTTTTGAAAATTTCACTTTTTTGTGAAAATATCCACTAAATGAGGGAATAATATGTGTGAGGGTACCCCAGGAGAGTACCAAATGTGTGTGGGTAGAATATATATCCCACGGGGGTAAAATTGAAAAAAGTTTAAAAAATTTTTTTTTTGGACTTAGTCTTTTTTCCTGCATTTATCAGACTTTCAGATAGGGGAAATGTCAGTGAGCATTCCGATTTCAGTTCCAGAGCGATTCGCCCAATGAGTCCTTGATATTTAGTCGTTTTCAGCCAATTTTCTGGATTTTTGAAAATTTCACTTTTTTGTGAAAATATCCACTAAATGAGGGAATAATATGTGTGAGGGTACCCCAGGAGAGTTCCAAATGTGTGTGGGTAGAATACATATCCCACAGGGGTAAAATTGAAAAAAGTTAAAAAAAAATTTATTTTGGACTTAGTCATTTTTCCGGCGTTTGTCAGACTTTCAGATTGGGGAAATGTCAGTGAGCGTTCTGATTTCAGTTCCAGAGCGATTCGCCCAATGAGTCCTTGATATTTAGTCTTTTTCAGCCAATTTTCTGGATTTTTGAAAATTTCACTTTTTTGTGAAAATATCCACTAAATGAGGGAATAATATGTGTGAGGGAACCCCAGGAGAGTTCCAAATGTGTGTGGGTAGAATATATATCCCACGGGGGTAAAATTGAAAAAAGTTGAAAAATTTTTTTTTTTGGACTTAGTCATTTTTCCTGCGTTTATCAGACTTTCAGATAGGGGAAATGTCAGTGAGCATTCCGATTTCAGTTCCAGAGCGATTCGCCCAATGAGTCCTTGATATTTAGTCGTTTTCAGCCAATTTTCTGGATTTTTGAGAATTTCACTTTTTGTGAAAATATCCACTAAATGAGGGAATAATATGTGTGAGGGTACCCCAGGAGAGTTCCAAATGTGTGTGGGTAGAATATATATCCCACGGGGGTAAAATTGAAAAAAGTTTAAAAAATTTTTTTTTTGGACTTAGTCATTTTTCCTACGTTTATCAGACTTTCAGATAGGGGAAAAGTCAGTGAGCATTCCGATTTCAGTTCCAGAGCGGTTTGCCCAATGAGTCCTTGATATTTACTAGTTTTCAGCCAATTTTCTGGTTTTTTGAAAATTTCACTTTTTTGTGAAAATATCCACTAAATGAGGGAATAATATGTGTGAGGGTACCCCAGGAGAGTTCCAAATGTGTGTGGGTAGAATATATATCACACAGGGGTAAAATTGAAAAAAGTTGAAAACATTTTTTTTTTTGGACTTAGTCATTTTTCCTGCGTTTATCAGACTTTCAGATAGGGGAAATGTCAGTGAGCATTCCGATTTCAGTTCCAGAGCGATTCGCCCAATGAGTCCTTGATATTTAGCCGTTTTCAGCCAATTTTCTGGATTTTTGAAAATTTCACTTTTTTGTGAAAATATCCACTAAATGAGGGAATAATATGTGTGAGGGTACCCCAGGAGAGTTCCAAATGTGTGTGGGTAGAATATATATCGCAAGGGGGTAAAATTGAAGAAAGTTGAAACAAATTTTTTTTTTGGACTTAGTCATTTTTCCGGCGTTTATCAGACTTTCAGATAGGGCAAATGTCAGTGAGCATTCCGATTTCAGTTCCAGAGCGATTCGCCCAATGAGTCTGTAATATTTAGTCGTTTTCAGTCAATTTTCTGGATTTTTGAAAATTTCACTTTTTTTGTGAAAATATCCACTAAATGAGGGAATATCATGTGTGAGGGTACCCCAGGAGAGTTCCAAATGTGTGTGGGTAGAATATATATCTCACGGGGGTAAAATTGAAAAAAGTTGAAATTTTTTTTTTTCAGATTTAGTCATTTTTCCGGCGTTTATCAGACTTTCAGATAGGGCAAATGTCATTGAGCGTTCCGATTTCAGTTCCAGAGCGATTCGCCCAATGAGTCCTTGATATTTAGTCGTTTTCAGCCAATTTTCCGGATTTTTGAAAATTTCACTTTTTTGTGAAAATATCCACTAAATGAGGGAATAATATGCGTGAGGGTACCTCAGGAGAGTTCCAAATGTGTGTGGGTAGAATATATATCCCACGGGGGTAAAATTGAAAAAAGTTAAAAAAAATTTTTTTTTGGACTTAGTCATTTTTCCAGCATTTGTCAGACTTTCAGATTGGGGAATTGTCATTGAGCGTTCCGATTTCAGTTCCAGAGCGATTCACCCAATGAGTCCTTGATATTTAGCCGTTTTCAGCCAATTTTCTGGATTTTTGAAAATTTCACTTTTTTGTGAAAATATCCACTAAATGAGGGAATAATATGTGTGAGGGTACCCCAGGAGAGTTCCAAATATGTGTGGGTAGAATATATATTTAACGGAGGTAAAATTGAAAAAAGTTGAAAACATTTTTTTTTTGGACTTAGTCATTTTTCCTGCGTTTATCAGACTTTCAGATAGGGGAAATGTCAGTGAGCATTCCGATTTCAGTTCCAGAGCGATTCGCCCAATGAGTCCTGGATATTTAGTCGTTTTCAGCCAATTTTCTGGATTTTTGAAAATTTCACTTTTTTGTGAAAATATCCACTAAATGAGTGAATAATATGTGTGAGGGTACCCCAGGAGAGTTCCAAATGTGTGTGGGTAGAATATATATCCCACAGGGGTAAAATTGAAAAAAGTTGAAGAATTTTTTTTTTTGGACTTAGTCATTTTTCCGGTGTTTGTCAGACTTTCAGATTGGGGAAATGTCAGTGAGCGTTCTGATTTCAGTTCCAGAGCGATTCGCCCAATGAGTCCTTGATATTTAGTCGTTTTCAGCCAATTTTCTGGATTTTTGAAAATTTCACTTTTTTGTGAAAATATCCACTAAATGAGGGAATAATATGTGTGAGGGTACCCCAGGAGAGTTCCAAATGTGTGTGGGTAGAATATATATCCCACGGGGGTAAAATTGAAAAAAGTTGAAAAAATATTTTTTTTGGACTTAGTCATTTTTCCTGCATTTATCAGACTTTCAGATAGGGGAAATGTCAGTGAGCATTCCGATTTCAGTTCCAGAGCGATTCGCCCAATGAGTCCTTGATATTTAGTCGTTTTCAGCCAATTTTCTGTTTTTTTGAAAATTTCACTTTTTTGTGAAAATATCCACTAAATGAGGGAATAATATGTGTGAGGGAACCCCAGGAGAGTTCCAAATGTGTGTGGGTAGAATATAAATCCCACAGGGGTAAAATTGAAAAAAGTTTAAAAAATTTTTTTTTTGGACTTAGTCATTTTTCCTGCATTTATCAGACTTTCAGATAGGGGAAATGTCAGTGAGCGTTCTGATTTCAGTTCCAGAGCGATTCGCCCAATGAGTCCTTGATATTTAGTCGTTTTCAGCCAATTTTCTGTTTTTTGAAAATTTCACTTTTTTGTGAAAATATCCACTAAATGAGGGAATAATATGTGTGAGGGTACCCCAGGAGAGTTCCAAATGTGTGTGGGTAGAATATATATCTAACGGAGGTAAAATTGAAAAAAGTTGAAAACATTTTTTTTTTGGACTTAGTCATTTTTCCTGCGTTTATCAGACTTTCAGATAGGGGAAATGTCAGTGACCATTCCGATTTCAGTTCCACAGCGATTCGCCCAATGAGTCCTTGATATTTAGTCGTTTTCAGCCAATTTTCTGGATTTTTGAAAATTTCACTTTTTTGTGAAAATATCCACTAAATGAGGGAATAATATGTGTGAGGGTACCCCAGGAGAGTACCAAATGTGTGTGGGTAGAATATATATCCCACGGGGGTAAAATTGAAAAAAGTTTAAAAAATTTTTTTTTTGGACTTAGTCTTTTTTCCTGCATTTATCAGACTTTCAGATAGGGGAAATGTCAGTGAGCATTCCGATTTCAGTTCCAGAGCGATTCGCCCAATGAGTCCTTGATATTTAGTCGTTTTCAGCCAATTTTCTGGATTTTTGAAAATTTCACTTTTTTGTGAAAATATCCACTAAATGAGGGAATAATATGTGTGAGGGTACCCCAGGAGAGTTCCAAATGTGTGTGGGTAGAATACATATCCCACAGGGGTAAAATTGAAAAAAGTTAAAAAAAAATTTATTTTGGACTTAGTCATTTTTCCGGCGTTTGTCAGACTTTCAGATTGGGGAAATGTCAGTGAGCGTTCTGATTTCAGTTCCAGAGCGATTCGCCCAATGAGTCCTTGATATTTAGTCTTTTTCAGCCAATTTTCTGGATTTTTGAAAATTTCACTTTTTTGTGAAAATATCCACTAAATGAGGGAATAATATGTGTGAGGGTACCCCAGGAGAGTTCCAAATGTGTGTGGGTAGAATATATATCCCACGGGGGTAAAATTGAAAAAAGTTTAAAAAATTTTTTTTTTGGACTTAGTCATTTTTCCTACGTTTATCAGACTTTCAGATAGGGGAAAAGTCAGTGAGCATTCCGATTTCAGTTCCAGAGCGGTTTGCCCAATGAGTCCTTGATATTTACTAGTTTTCAGCCAATTTTCTAGTTTTTTGAAAATTTCACTTTTTTGTGAAAATATCCACTAAATGAGGGAATAATATGTGTGAGGGTACCCCAGGAGAGTTCCAAATGTGTGTGGGTAGAATATATATCACACAGGGGTAAAATTGAAAAAAGTTGAAAACATTTTTTTTTTTGGACTTAGTCATTTTTCCTGCGTTTATCAGACTTTCAGATAGGGGAAATGTCAGTGAGCATTCCGATTTCAGTTCCAGAGCGATTCGCCCAATGAGTCCTTGATATTTAGCCGTTTTCAGCCAATTTTCTGGATTTTTGAAAATTTCACTTTTTTGTGAAAATATCCACTAAATGAGGGAATAATATGTGTGAGGGTACCCCAGGAGAGTTCCAAATGTGTGTGGGTAGAATATATATCGCAAGGGGGTAAAATTGAAGAAAGTTGAAACAAATTTTTTTTTTGGACTTAGTCATTTTTCCGGCGTTTATCAGACTTTCAGATAGGGCAAATGTCAGTGAGCATTCCGATTTCAGTTCCAGAGCGATTCGCCCAATGAGTCTGTAATATTTAGTCGTTTTCAGTCAATTTTCTGGATTTTTGAAAATTTCACTTTTTTTGTGAAAATATCCACTAAATGAGGGAATATCATGTGTGAGGGTACCCCAGGAGAGTTCCAAATGTGTGTGGGTAGAATATATATCTCACGGGGGTAAAATTGAAAAAAGTTGAAATTTTTTTTTTTCAGATTTAGTCATTTTTCCGGCGTTTATCAGACTTTCAGATAGGGCAAATGTCATTGAGCGTTCCGATTTCAGTTCCAGAGCGATTCGCCCAATGAGTCCTTGATATTTAGTCGTTTTCAGCCAATTTTCCGGATTTTTGAAAATTTCACTTTTTTGTGAAAATATCCACTAAATGAGGGAATAATATGCGTGAGGGTACCTCAGGAGAGTTCCAAATGTGTGTGGGTAGAATATATATCCCACGGGAGTAAAATTGAAAAAAGTTAAAAAAAATTTTTTTTTGGACTTAGTCATTTTTCCAGCATTTGTCAGACTTTCAGATTGGGGAATTGTCATTGAGCGTTCCGATTTCAGTTCCAGAGCGATTCACCCAATGAGTCCTTGATATTTAGCCGTTTTCAGCCAATTTTCTGGATTTTTGAAAATTTCACTTTTTTGTGAAAATATCCACTAAATGAGGGAATAATATGTGTGAGGGTACCCCAGGAGAGTTCCAAATGTGTGTGGGTAGAATATATATCTAACGGAGGTAAAATTTAAAAAAGTTGAAAACATTTTTTTTTTGGACTTAGTCATTTTTCCTGCGTTTATCAGACTTTCAGATAGGGGAAATGTCAGTGACCATTCTGATTTCAGTTCCACAGCGATTCGCCCAATGAGTCCTTGATATTTAGTCGTTTTCAGCCAATTTTCTGGATATTTGAAAATTTCACTTTTTTGTGAAAATATCCACTAAATGAGGGAATAATATGTGTGAGGGTACCCCAGGAGAGTTCCAAATGTGTGTGGGTAGAATATATATCCCACGGGGGTAAAATTGAAAAAAGTTTAAAAAATTTTTTTTTTGGACTTAGTCTTTTTTCCTGCGTTTATCAGACTTTCAGATAGGGGAAATGTCAGTGAGCATTCCGATTTCAGTTCCAGAGCGATTCGCCCAATGAGTCCTTGATATTTAGTCTTTTTCAGCCAATTTTCTGGATTTTTGAAAATTTCACTTTTTTGTGAAAATATCCACTAAATGAGGGAATAATATGTGTGAGGGTACCCCAAGAGAGTTCCAAATGTGTGTGGGTAGAATATATATCCCACGGGGGTAAAATTGAAAAAAGTTGAAAAAATATTTTTTTTGGACTTAGTCATTTTTCCTGCATTTATCAGACTTTCAGATAGGGGAAATGTCAGTGAGCGTTCTGATTTCAGTTCCAGAGCGATTCGCCCAATGAGTCCTTGATATTTAGTCGTTTTCAGCCAATCTTCTGTTTTTTGAAAATTTCACTTTTTTGTGAAAATATCCACTAAATGAGGGAATAATATGTGTGAGGGTACCCCAGGAGAGTTCCAAATGTGTGTGGGTAGAATTTATATCTAACGGAGGTAAAATTGAAAAAAGTTGAAAACATTTTTTTTTTGGACTTAGTCATTTTTCCTGCGTTTATCAGACTTTCAGATAGGGGAAATGTCAGTGAGCATTCCGATTTCAGTTCCAGAGCGATTCGCCCAATGAGTCCTTGATATTTAGCCGTTTTCAGCCAATTTTCTGGATTTTTGAAAATTTCACTTTTTTGTGAAAATATCCACTAAATGAGGGAATAATATGTGTGAGGGTACCCCAGGAGAGTTCCAAATATGTGTGGGTAGAATATATATTTAACGGAGGTAAAATTGAAAAAAGTTGAAAACATTTTTTTTTTGGACTTAGTCATTTTTCCTGCGTTTATCAGACTTTCAGATAGGGGAAATGTCAGTGAGCATTCCGATTTCAGTTCCAGAGCGATTCGCCCAATGAGTCCTGGATATTTAGTCGTTTTCAGCCAATTTTCTGGATTTTTGAAAATTTCACTTTTTTGTGAAAATATCCACTAAATGAGGGAATAATATGTGTGAGGGTACCCCAGGAGAGTTCCAAATGTGTGTGGGTAGAATATATATCGCAAGGGGGTAAAATTGAAGAAAGTTGAAACAAATTTTTTTTTTGGACTTAGTCATTTTTCCGGCGTTTATCAGACTTTCAGATAGGGGAAATGTCAGTGAGCATTCCGATTTCAGTTCCAGAGCGATTCGCCCAATGAGTCCTGGATATTTAGTCGTTTTCAGCCAATTTTCTGGATTTTTGAAAATTTCACTTTTTTGTGAAAATATCCACTAAATGAGGGAATAATATGTGTGAGGGTACCCCAGGAGAGTTCCAAATGTGTGTGGGTAGAATATATATCCCACGGGGGTAAAATTGAAAAAAGTTGAAAAAATATTTTTTTTGGACTTAGTCATTTTTCCTGCATTTATCAGACTTTCAGATAGGGGAAATGTCAGTGAGCATTCCGATTTCAGTTCCAGAGCGATTCGCCCAATGAGTCCTTGATATTTAGTCGTTTTCAGCCAATTTTCTGTTTTTTTGAAAATTTCACTTTTTTGTGAAAATATCCACTAAATGAGGGAATAATATGTGTGAGGGAACCCCAGGAGAGTTCCAAATGTGTGTGGGTAGAATATAAATCCCACAGGGGTAAAATTGAAAAAAGTTTAAAAAATTTTTTTTTTGGACTTAGTCATTTTTCCTGCGTTTATCAGACTTTCAGATAGGGGAAATGTCAGTGACCATTCCGATTTCAGTTCCACAGCGATTCGCCCAATGAGTCCTTGATATTTAGTCGTTTTCAGCCAATTTTCTGGATTTTTGAAAATTTCACTTTTTTGTGAAAATATCCACTAAATGAGGGAATAATATGTGTGAGGGTACCCCAGGAGAGTACCAAATGTGTGTGGGTAGAATATATATCCCACGGGGGTAAAATTGAAAAAAGTTTAAAAAATTTTTTTTTTGGACTTAGTCTTTTTTCCTGCATTTATCAGACTTTCAGATAGGGGAAATGTCAGTGAGCATTCCGATTTCAGTTCCAGAGCGATTCGCCCAATGAGTCCTTGATATTTAGTCGTTTTCAGCCAATTTTCTGGATTTTTGAAAATTTCACTTTTTTGTGAAAATATCCACTAAATGAGGGAATAATATGTGTGAGGGTACCCCAGGAGAGTTCCAAATGTGTGTGGGTAGAATACATATCCCACAGGGGTAAAATTGAAAAAAGTTAAAAAAAAAATTATTTTGGACTTAGTCATTTTTCCGGCGTTTGTCAGACTTTCAGATTAGGGAAATGTCAGTGAGCGTTCTGATTTCAGTTCCAGAGCGATTCGCCCAATGAGTCCTTGATATTTAGTCTTTTTCAGCCAATTTTCTGGTTTTTTGAAAATTTCACTTTTTTGTGAAAATATCCACTAAATGAGGGAATAATATGTGTGAGGGTACCCCAGGAGAGTTCCAAATGTGTGTGGGTAGAATATATATCACACAGGGGTAAAATTGAAAAAAGTTGAAAACATTTTTTTTTTTGGACTTAGTCATTTTTCCTGCGTTTATCAGACTTTCAGATAGGGGAAATGTCAGTGAGCATTCCGATTTCAGTTCCAGAGCGATTCGCCCAATGAGTCCTTGATATTTAGCCGTTTTCAGCCAATTTTCTGGATTTTTGAAAATTTCACTTTTTTGTGAAAATATCCACTAAATGAGGGAATAATATGTGTGAGGGTACCCCAGGAGAGTTCCAAATGTGTGTGGGTAGAATATATATCGCAAGGGGGTAAAATTGAAGAAAGTTGAAACAAATTTTTTTTTTGGACTTAGTCATTTTTCCGGCGTTTATCAGACTTTCAGATAGGGCAAATGTCAGTGAGCATTCCGATTTCAGTTCCAGAGCGATTCGCCCAATGAGTCTGTAATATTTAGTCGTTTTCAGTCAATTTTCTGGATTTTTGAAAATTTCACTTTTTTTGTGAAAATATCCACTAAATGAGGGAATATCATGTGTGAGGGTACCCCAGGAGAGTTCCAAATGTGTGTGGGTAGAATATATATCTCACGGGGGTAAAATTGAAAAAAGTTGAAATTTTTTTTTTTCAGATTTAGTCATTTTTCCGGCGTTTATCAGACTTTCAGATAGGGCAAATGTCATTGAGCGTTCCGATTTCAGTTCCAGAGCGATTCGCCCAATGAGTCCTTGATATTTAGTCGTTTTCAGCCAATTTTCTGGATTTTTGAAAATTTCACTTTTTTGTGAAAATATCCACTAAATGAGGGAATAATATGTGTGAGGGTACCCCAGGAGAGTTCCAAATGTGTGTGGGTAGAATACATATCCCACAGGGGTAAAATTGAAAAAAGTTAAAAAAAAATTTATTTTGGACTTAGTCATTTTTCCGGCGTTTGTCAGACTTTCAGATAGGGGAAATGTCAGTGAGCGTTCTGATTTCAGTTCCAGAGCGATTCGCCCAATGAGTCCTTGATATTTAGTCTTTTTCAGCCAATTTTCTGGATTTTTGAAAATTTCACTTTTTTGTGAAAATATCCACTAAATGAGGGAATAATATGTGTGAGGGTACCCCAGGAGAGTTCCAAATGTGTGTGGGTAGAATATATATCCCACGGGGGTAAAATTGAAAAAAGTTTAAAAAATTTTTTTTTTGGACTTAGTCATTTTTCCTACGTTTATCAGACTTTCAGATAGGGGAAAAGTCAGTGAGCATTCCGATTTCAGTTCCAGAGCGGTTTGCCCAATGAGTCCTTGATATTTACTAGTTTTCAGCCAATTTTCTAGTTTTTTGAAAATTTCACTTTTTTGTGAAAATATCCACTAAATGAGGGAATAATATGTGTGAGGGTACCCCAGGAGAGTTCCAAATGTGTGTGGGTAGAATATATATCACACAGGGGTAAAATTGAAAAAAGTTGAAAACATTTTTTTTTTTGGACTTAGTCATTTTTCCTGCGTTTATCAGACTTTCAGATAGGGGAAATGTCAGTGAGCATTCCGATTTCAGTTCCAGAGCGATTCGCCCAATGAGTCCTTGATATTTAGCCGTTTTCAGCCAATTTTCTGGATTTTTGAAAATTTCACTTTTTTGTGAAAATATCCACTAAATGAGGGAATAATATGTGTGAGGGTACCCCAGGAGAGTTCCAAATGTGTGTGGGTAGAATATATATCGCAAGGGGGTAAAATTGAAGAAAGTTGAAACAAATTTTTTTTTTGGACTTAGTCATTTTTCCGGCGTTTATCAGACTTTCAGATAGGGCAAATGTCAGTGAGCATTCCGATTTCAGTTCCAGAGCGATTCGCCCAATGAGTCTGTAATATTTAGTCGTTTTCAGTCAATTTTCTGGATTTTTGAAAATTTCACTTTTTTTGTGAAAATATCCACTAAATGAGGGAATATCATGTGTGAGGGTACCCCAGGAGAGTTCCAAATGTGTGTGGGTAGAATATATATCTCACGGGGGTAAAATTGAAAAAAGTTGAAATTTTTTTTTTTCAGATTTAGTCATTTTTCCGGCGTTTATCAGACTTTCAGATAGGGCAAATGTCATTGAGCGTTCCGATTTCAGTTCCAGAGCGATTCGCCCAATGAGTCCTTGATATTTAGTCGTTTTCAGCCAATTTTCCGGATTTTTGAAAATTTCACTTTTTTGTGAAAATATCCACTAAATGAGGGAATAATATGCGTGAGGGTACCTCAGGAGAGTTCCAAATGTGTGTGGGTAGAATATATATCCCACGGGAGTAAAATTGAAAAAAGTTAAAAAAAATTTTTTTTTGGACTTAGTCATTTTTCCAGCATTTGTCAGACTTTCAGATTGGGGAATTGTCATTGAGCGTTCCGATTTCAGTTCCAGAGCGATTCACCCAATGAGTCCTTGATATTTAGCCGTTTTCAGCCAATTTTCTGGATTTTTGAAAATTTCACTTTTTTGTGAAAATATCCACTAAATGAGGGAATAATATGTGTGAGGGTACCCCAGGAGAGTTCCAAATGTGTGTGGGTAGAATATATATCTAACGGAGGTAAAATTTAAAAAAGTTGAAAACATTTTTTTTTTGGACTTAGTCATTTTTCCTGCGTTTATCAGACTTTCAGATAGGGGAAATGTCAGTGACCATTCTGATTTCAGTTCCACAGCGATTCGCCCAATGAGTCCTTGATATTTAGTCGTTTTCAGCCAATTTTCTGGATATTTGAAAATTTCACTTTTTTGTGAAAATATCCACTAAATGAGGGAATAATATGTGTGAGGGTACCCCAGGAGAGTTCCAAATGTGTGTGGGTAGAATATATATCCCACGGGGGTAAAATTGAAAAAAGTTTAAAAAATTTTTTTTTTGGACTTAGTCTTTTTTCCTGCGTTTATCAGACTTTCAGATAGGGGAAATGTCAGTGAGCATTCCGATTTCAGTTCCAGAGCGATTCGCCCAATGAGTCCTTGATATTTAGTCTTTTTCAGCCAATTTTCTGGATTTTTGAAAATTTCACTTTTTTGTGAAAATATCCACTAAATGAGGGAATAATATGTGTGAGGGTACCCCAAGAGAGTTCCAAATGTGTGTGGGTAGAATATATATCCCACGGGGGTAAAATTGAAAAAAGTTGAAAAAATATTTTTTTTGGACTTAGTCATTTTTCCTGCATTTATCAGACTTTCAGATAGGGGAAATGTCAGTGAGCGTTCTGATTTCAGTTCCAGAGCGATTCGCCCAATGAGTCCTTGATATTTAGTCGTTTTCAGCCAATCTTCTGTTTTTTGAAAATTTCACTTTTTTGTGAAAATATCCACTAAATGAGGGAATAATATGTGTGAGGGTACCCCAGGAGAGTTCCAAATGTGTGTGGGTAGAATTTATATCTAACGGAGGTAAAATTGAAAAAAGTTGAAAACATTTTTTTTTTGGACTTAGTCATTTTTCCTGCGTTTATCAGACTTTCAGATAGGGGAAATGTCAGTGAGCATTCCGATTTCAGTTCCAGAGCGATTCGCCCAATGAGTCCTTGATATTTAGCCGTTTTCAGCCAATTTTCTGGATTTTTGAAAATTTCACTTTTTTGTGAAAATATCCACTAAATGAGGGAATAATATGTGTGAGGGTACCCCAGGAGAGTTCCAAATATGTGTGGGTAGAATATATATTTAACGGAGGTAAAATTGAAAAAAGTTGAAAACATTTTTTTTTTGGACTTAGTCATTTTTCCTGCGTTTATCAGACTTTCAGATAGGGGAAATGTCAGTGAGCATTCCGATTTCAGTTCCAGAGCGATTCGCCCAATGAGTCCTGGATATTTAGTCGTTTTCAGCCAATTTTCTGGATTTTTGAAAATTTCACTTTTTTGTGAAAATATCCACTAAATGAGGGAATAATATGTGTGAGGGTACCCCAGGAGAGTTCCAAATGTGTGTGGGTAGAATATATATCGCAAGGGGGTAAAATTGAAGAAAGTTGAAACAAATTTTTTTTTTGGACTTAGTCATTTTTCCGGCGTTTATCAGACTTTCAGATAGGGGAAATGTCAGTGAGCATTCCGATTTCAGTTCCAGAGCGATTCGCCCAATGAGTCCTGGATATTTAGTCGTTTTCAGCCAATTTTCTGGATTTTTGAAAATTTCACTTTTTTGTGAAAATATCCACTAAATGAGGGAATAATATGTGTGAGGGTACCCCAGGAGAGTTCCAAATGTGTGTGGGTAGAATATATATCCCACGGGGGTAAAATTGAAAAAAGTTGAAAAAATATTTTTTTTGGACTTAGTCATTTTTCCTGCATTTATCAGACTTTCAGATAGGGGAAATGTCAGTGAGCATTCCGATTTCAGTTCCAGAGCGATTCGCCCAATGAGTCCTTGATATTTAGTCGTTTTCAGCCAATTTTCTGGATTTTTGAAAATTTCACTTTTTTGTGAAAATATCCACTAAATGAGGGAATAATATGTGTGAGGGTACCCCAGGAGAGTTCCAAATGTGTGTGGGTAGAATACATATCCCACAGGGGTAAAATTGAAAAAAGTTAAAAAAAAAATTATTTTGGACTTAGTCATTTTTCCGGCGTTTGTCAGACTTTCAGATTAGGGAAATGTCAGTGAGCGTTCTGATTTCAGTTCCAGAGCGATTCGCCCAATGAGTCCTTGATATTTAGTCTTTTTCAGCCAATTTTCTGGTTTTTTGAAAATTTCACTTTTTTGTGAAAATATCCACTAAATGAGGGAATAATATGTGTGAGGGTACCCCAGGAGAGTTCCAAATGTGTGTGGGTAGAATATATATCACACAGGGGTAAAATTGAAAAAAGTTGAAAACATTTTTTTTTTTGGACTTAGTCATTTTTCCTGCGTTTATCAGACTTTCAGATAGGGGAAATGTCAGTGAGCATTCCGATTTCAGTTCCAGAGCGATTCGCCCAATGAGTCCTTGATATTTAGCCGTTTTCAGCCAATTTTCTGGATTTTTGAAAATTTCACTTTTTTGTGAAAATATCCACTAAATGAGGGAATAATATGTGTGAGGGTACCCCAGGAGAGTTCCAAATGTGTGTGGGTAGAATATATATCGCAAGGGGGTAAAATTGAAGAAAGTTGAAACAAATTTTTTTTTTGGACTTAGTCATTTTTCCGGCGTTTATCAGACTTTCAGATAGGGCAAATGTCAGTGAGCATTCCGATTTCAGTTCCAGAGCGATTCGCCCAATGAGTCTGTAATATTTAGTCGTTTTCAGTCAATTTTCTGGATTTTTGAAAATTTCACTTTTTTTGTGAAAATATCCACTAAATGAGGGAATATCATGTGTGAGGGTACCCCAGGAGAGTTCCAAATGTGTGTGGGTAGAATATATATCTCACGGGGGTAAAATTGAAAAAAGTTGAAATTTTTTTTTTTCAGATTTAGTCATTTTTCCGGCGTTTATCAGACTTTCAGATAGGGCAAATGTCATTGAGCGTTCCGATTTCAGTTCCAGAGCGATTCGCCCAATGAGTCCTTGATATTTAGTCGTTTTCAGCCAATTTTCTGGATTTTTGAAAATTTCACTTTTTTGTGAAAATATCCACTAAATGAGGGAATAATATGTGTGAGGGTACCCCAGGAGAGTTCCAAATGTGTGTGGGTAGAATACATATCCCACAGGGGTAAAATTGAAAAAAGTTAAAAAAAAATTTATTTTGGACTTAGTCATTTTTCCGGCGTTTGTCAGACTTTCAGATAGGGGAAATGTCAGTGAGCGTTCTGATTTCAGTTCCAGAGCGATTCGCCCAATGAGTCCTTGATATTTAGTCTTTTTCAGCCAATTTTCTGGATTTTTGAAAATTTCACTTTTTTGTGAAAATATCCACTAAATGAGGGAATAATATGTGTGAGGGTACCCCAGGAGAGTTCCAAATGTGTGTGGGTAGAATATATATCCCACGGGGGTAAAATTGAAAAAAGTTTAAAAAATTTTTTTTTTGGACTTAGTCATTTTTCCTACGTTTATCAGACTTTCAGATAGGGGAAAAGTCAGTGAGCATTCCGATTTCAGTTCCAGAGCGGTTTGCCCAATGAGTCCTTGATATTTACTAGTTTTCAGCCAATTTTCTAGTTTTTTGAAAATTTCACTTTTTTGTGAAAATATCCACTAAATGAGGGAATAATATGTGTGAGGGTACCCCAGGAGAGTTCCAAATGTGTGTGGGTAGAATATATATCACACAGGGGTAAAATTGAAAAAAGTTGAAAACATTTTTTTTTTTGGACTTAGTCATTTTTCCTGCGTTTATCAGACTTTCAGATAGGGGAAATGTCAGTGAGCATTCCGATTTCAGTTCCAGAGCGATTCGCCCAATGAGTCCTTGATATTTAGCCGTTTTCAGCCAATTTTCTGGATTTTTGAAAATTTCACTTTTTTGTGAAAATATCCACTAAATGAGGGAATAATATGTGTGAGGGTACCCCAGGAGAGTTCCAAATGTGTGTGGGTAGAATATATATCGCAAGGGGGTAAAATTGAAGAAAGTTGAAACAAATTTTTTTTTTGGACTTAGTCATTTTTCCGGCGTTTATCAGACTTTCAGATAGGGCAAATGTCAGTGAGCATTCCGATTTCAGTTCCAGAGCGATTCGCCCAATGAGTCTGTAATATTTAGTCGTTTTCAGTCAATTTTCTGGATTTTTGAAAATTTCACTTTTTTTGTGAAAATATCCACTAAATGAGGGAATATCATGTGTGAGGGTACCCCAGGAGAGTTCCAAATGTGTGTGGGTAGAATATATATCTCACGGGGGTAAAATTGAAAAAAGTTGAAATTTTTTTTTTTCAGATTTAGTCATTTTTCCGGCGTTTATCAGACTTTCAGATAGGGCAAATGTCATTGAGCGTTCCGATTTCAGTTCCAGAGCGATTCGCCCAATGAGTCCTTGATATTTAGTCGTTTTCAGCCAATTTTCCGGATTTTTGAAAATTTCACTTTTTTGTGAAAATATCCACTAAATGAGGGAATAATATGCGTGAGGGTACCTCAGGAGAGTTCCAAATGTGTGTGGGTAGAATATATATCCCACGGGAGTAAAATTGAAAAAAGTTAAAAAAAATTTTTTTTTGGACTTAGTCATTTTTCCAGCATTTGTCAGACTTTCAGATTGGGGAATTGTCATTGAGCGTTCCGATTTCAGTTCCAGAGCGATTCACCCAATGAGTCCTTGATATTTAGCCGTTTTCAGCCAATTTTCTGGATTTTTGAAAATTTCACTTTTTTGTGAAAATATCCACTAAATGAGGGAATAATATGTGTGAGGGTACCCCAGGAGAGTTCCAAATGTGTGTGGGTAGAATATATATCTAACGGAGGTAAAATTTAAAAAAGTTGAAAACATTTTTTTTTTGGACTTAGTCATTTTTCCTGCGTTTATCAGACTTTCAGATAGGGGAAATGTCAGTGACCATTCTGATTTCAGTTCCACAGCGATTCGCCCAATGAGTCCTTGATATTTAGTCGTTTTCAGCCAATTTTCTGGATATTTGAAAATTTCACTTTTTTGTGAAAATATCCACTAAATGAGGGAATAATATGTGTGAGGGTACCCCAGGAGAGTTCCAAATGTGTGTGGGTAGAATATATATCCCACGGGGGTAAAATTGAAAAAAGTTTAAAAAATTTTTTTTTTGGACTTAGTCTTTTTTCCTGCGTTTATCAGACTTTCAGATAGGGGAAATGTCAGTGAGCATTCCGATTTCAGTTCCAGAGCGATTCGCCCAATGAGTCCTTGATATTTAGTCTTTTTCAGCCAATTTTCTGGATTTTTGAAAATTTCACTTTTTTGTGAAAATATCCACTAAATGAGGGAATAATATGTGTGAGGGTACCCCAAGAGAGTTCCAAATGTGTGTGGGTAGAATATATATCCCACGGGGGTAAAATTGAAAAAAGTTGAAAAAATATTTT
This sequence comes from Phyllobates terribilis, assembly GCF_046119375.1. Taxonomy (NCBI): domain Eukaryota; kingdom Metazoa; phylum Chordata; class Amphibia; order Anura; family Dendrobatidae; genus Phyllobates; species Phyllobates terribilis. The sequence continues at coordinate 3,203,476 of NW_027362788.1, read as the reverse complement.
TTTTGGACTTAGTCATTTTTCCTGCATTTATCAGACTTTCAGATAGGGGAAATGTCAGTGAGCGTTCTGATTTCAGTTCCAGAGCGATTCGCCCAATGAGTCCTTGATATTTAGTCGTTTTCAGCCAATCTTCTGTTTTTTGAAAATTTCACTTTTTTGTGAAAATATCCACTAAATGAGGGAATAATATGTGTGAGGGTACCCCAGGAGAGTTCCAAATGTGTGTGGGTAGAATTTATATCTAACGGAGGTAAAATTGAAAAAAGTTGAAAACATTTTTTTTTTGGACTTAGTCATTTTTCCTGCGTTTATCAGACTTTCAGATAGGGGAAATGTCAGTGAGCATTCCGATTTCAGTTCCAGAGCGATTCGCCCAATGAGTCCTTGATATTTAGCCGTTTTCAGCCAATTTTCTGGATTTTTGAAAATTTCACTTTTTTGTGAAAATATCCACTAAATGAGGGAATAATATGTGTGAGGGTACCCCAGGAGAGTTCCAAATATGTGTGGGTAGAATATATATTTAACGGAGGTAAAATTGAAAAAAGTTGAAAACATTTTTTTTTTGGACTTAGTCATTTTTCCTGCGTTTATCAGACTTTCAGATAGGGGAAATGTCAGTGAGCATTCCGATTTCAGTTCCAGAGCGATTCGCCCAATGAGTCCTGGATATTTAGTCGTTTTCAGCCAATTTTCTGGATTTTTGAAAATTTCACTTTTTTGTGAAAATATCCACTAAATGAGGGAATAATATGTGTGAGGGTACCCCAGGAGAGTTCCAAATGTGTGTGGGTAGAATATATATCGCAAGGGGGTAAAATTGAAGAAAGTTGAAACAAATTTTTTTTTTGGACTTAGTCATTTTTCCGGCGTTTATCAGACTTTCAGATAGGGGAAATGTCAGTGAGCATTCCGATTTCAGTTCCAGAGCGATTCGCCCAATGAGTCCTGGATATTTAGTCGTTTTCAGCCAATTTTCTGGATTTTTGAAAATTTCACTTTTTTGTGAAAATATCCACTAAATGAGGGAATAATATGTGTGAGGGTACCCCAGGAGAGTTCCAAATGTGTGTGGGTAGAATATATATCCCACGGGGGTAAAATTGAAAAAAGTTGAAAAAATATTTTTTTTGGACTTAGTCATTTTTCCTGCATTTATCAGACTTTCAGATAGGGGAAATGTCAGTGAGCATTCCGATTTCAGTTCCAGAGCGATTCGCCCAATGAGTCCTTGATATTTAGTCGTTTTCAGCCAATTTTCTGTTTTTTTGAAAATTTCACTTTTTTGTGAAAATATCCACTAAATGAGGGAATAATATGTGTGAGGGAACCCCAGGAGAGTTCCAAATGTGTGTGGGTAGAATATAAATCCCACAGGGGTAAAATTGAAAAAAGTTTAAAAAATTTTTTTTTTGGACTTAGTCATTTTTCCTGCGTTTATCAGACTTTCAGATAGGGGAAATGTCAGTGACCATTCCGATTTCAGTTCCACAGCGATTCGCCCAATGAGTCCTTGATATTTAGTCGTTTTCAGCCAATTTTCTGGATTTTTGAAAATTTCACTTTTTTGTGAAAATATCCACTAAATGAGGGAATAATATGTGTGAGGGTACCCCAGGAGAGTACCAAATGTGTGTGGGTAGAATATATATCCCACGGGGGTAAAATTGAAAAAAGTTTAAAAAATTTTTTTTTTGGACTTAGTCTTTTTTCCTGCATTTATCAGACTTTCAGATAGGGGAAATGTCAGTGAGCATTCCGATTTCAGTTCCAGAGCGATTCGCCCAATGAGTCCTTGATATTTAGTCGTTTTCAGCCAATTTTCTGGATTTTTGAAAATTTCACTTTTTTGTGAAAATATCCACTAAATGAGGGAATAATATGTGTGAGGGTACCCCAGGAGAGTTCCAAATGTGTGTGGGTAGAATACATATCCCACAGGGGTAAAATTGAAAAAAGTTAAAAAAAAAATTATTTTGGACTTAGTCATTTTTCCGGCGTTTGTCAGACTTTCAGATTAGGGAAATGTCAGTGAGCGTTCTGATTTCAGTTCCAGAGCGATTCGCCCAATGAGTCCTTGATATTTAGTCTTTTTCAGCCAATTTTCTGGTTTTTTGAAAATTTCACTTTTTTGTGAAAATATCCACTAAATGAGGGAATAATATGTGTGAGGGTACCCCAGGAGAGTTCCAAATGTGTGTGGGTAGAATATATATCACACAGGGGTAAAATTGAAAAAAGTTGAAAACATTTTTTTTTTTGGACTTAGTCATTTTTCCTGCGTTTATCAGACTTTCAGATAGGGGAAATGTCAGTGAGCATTCCGATTTCAGTTCCAGAGCGATTCGCCCAATGAGTCCTTGATATTTAGCCGTTTTCAGCCAATTTTCTGGATTTTTGAAAATTTCACTTTTTTGTGAAAATATCCACTAAATGAGGGAATAATATGTGTGAGGGTACCCCAGGAGAGTTCCAAATGTGTGTGGGTAGAATATATATCGCAAGGGGGTAAAATTGAAGAAAGTTGAAACAAATTTTTTTTTTGGACTTAGTCATTTTTCCGGCGTTTATCAGACTTTCAGATAGGGCAAATGTCAGTGAGCATTCCGATTTCAGTTCCAGAGCGATTCGCCCAATGAGTCTGTAATATTTAGTCGTTTTCAGTCAATTTTCTGGATTTTTGAAAATTTCACTTTTTTTGTGAAAATATCCACTAAATGAGGGAATATCATGTGTGAGGGTACCCCAGGAGAGTTCCAAATGTGTGTGGGTAGAATATATATCTCACGGGGGTAAAATTGAAAAAAGTTGAAATTTTTTTTTTTCAGATTTAGTCATTTTTCCGGCGTTTATCAGACTTTCAGATAGGGCAAATGTCATTGAGCGTTCCGATTTCAGTTCCAGAGCGATTCGCCCAATGAGTCCTTGATATTTAGTCGTTTTCAGCCAATTTTCTGGATTTTTGAAAATTTCACTTTTTTGTGAAAATATCCACTAAATGAGGGAATAATATGTGTGAGGGTACCCCAGGAGAGTTCCAAATGTGTGTGGGTAGAATACATATCCCACAGGGGTAAAATTGAAAAAAGTTAAAAAAAAATTTATTTTGGACTTAGTCATTTTTCCGGCGTTTGTCAGACTTTCAGATAGGGGAAATGTCAGTGAGCGTTCTGATTTCAGTTCCAGAGCGATTCGCCCAATGAGTCCTTGATATTTAGTCTTTTTCAGCCAATTTTCTGGATTTTTGAAAATTTCACTTTTTTGTGAAAATATCCACTAAATGAGGGAATAATATGTGTGAGGGTACCCCAGGAGAGTTCCAAATGTGTGTGGGTAGAATATATATCTAACGGAGGTAAAATTGAATAAAGTTGAAAACATTTTTTTTTTGGACTTAGTCATTTTTCCTGCGTTTATCAGACTTTCACATAGGAGAAATGTCAGTGAGCATTCCGATTTCAGTTCCAGAGCGATTCGCCCAATGAGTCCTTGATATTTAGTCGTTTTCAGCCAATTTTCTAGTTTTTTGAAAATTTCACTTTTTTGTGAAAATATCCACTAAATGAGGGAATAATATGTGTGAGGGAACCCCAGGAGAGTTCCAAATGTGTGTGGGTAGAATATATATCCCACGGGGGTAAAATTGAAAAAAGTTGAAAAATTTTTTTTTTTGGACTAAGTCATTTTTCCGGCGTTTGTCAGACTTTCAGATTGGGGAAATGTCAGTGAGCGTTCTGATTTCAGTTCCAGAGCGATTCGCCCAATGAGTCCTTGATATTTAGTCTTTTTCAGCCAATTTTCTGGATTTTTGAAAATTTCACTTTTTTGTGAAAATATCCACTAAATGAGGGAATAATATGTGTGAGGGTACCCCAGGAGAGTTCAAAATGTGTGTGGGTAGAATATATATCTAACGGAGGTAAAATTGAAAAAAGTTGAAAACATTTTTTTTTTGGACTTAGTCATCTTTCCTGCGTTTATCAGACTTTCAGATAGGGGAAATGTCAGTGAGCATTCCGATTTCAGTTCCAGAGCGATTCGCCCAATTAGTCCTTGATATTTAGTCGTTTTCAGCCAATTTTCTGGATTTTTGAAAATTTCACTTTTTTGTGAAAATATCCACTAAATGAGGGAATAATATGTGTGAGGGTACCCCAGGAGAATTTCAAATGTGTGTGGGTAGAATATATATCCCACGGGGTAAAATTGAAAAAAGTCGAAAAAAAATTTTTTTTGGACTTAGTCATTTTTCCGGCGTTTATCAGACTTTCAGATAGGGCAAATGTCAGTGAGCATTCCGATTTCAGTTCCAGAGCGATTCGCCCAATTAGTCCTTGATATTAGGACGCTTTCAGCCAATTTTCTGGATTTTTGAAAACTTCACTTTTTTGTGAAAATATCCACTAAATGAGGGAATAATATGTGTGAGGGTACCCCAGGAGAGTTCCAAATGTGTGTGGGTAGAATATATATCGCAAGGGGGTAAAATTGAAAAAAGTTGAAACAAATTTTTTTTTTGGACTTAGTCATTTTTCCGGCGTTTATCAGACTTTCAGATAGGGCAAATGTCAGTGAGCATTCCGATTTCAGTTCCAGAGCGATTCGCCCAATGAGTTCTTGATCTTTAGTCGCTTTCAGCCACTTTCCTGGATTTTTGAAAATTTCACTTTTTTGTGAAAATATCCACTAAATGAGGAAAGAATATGTGTGAGGGTACCCCAGGAGAGTTCCAAATGTGTGTGGGTAGAATATATATCCCACGGGGTAAAACTGAAAAAAGTTGAAAAAAAATTTTTTGGGGATTTAGTCATTTTTCCGGCGTTTATCAGACTTTCAGATAGGAGAAATGTCAGTGAGTGTTCCGATTTCAGTTCCACAGCGATTCGCCCAATAAGTCCTTGATATTTAGTCTTTTTCAGCTAATTTTCAGGATTTTTGAAAATTTCACTTTTTTGTGAAAATGTCCACTAAATGAGGGAATAATATGTGTGAGGGTACCCCAGGAGAGTTCCAAATGTGTGTGGGTAGAATATATATCCCACGGGGTAAAACTGAAAAAAGTTGAAAAAAATTTTTTTTTGGACTTAGTCATTTTTCCGGCGTTTATCAGACTTTCAGATAGGGCAAATGTCATTGAGCATTCCAATTTCAGTTCCAGAGCGATTCGCCCAATGAGTCCGTGATATTTAGTCGTTTTCAGCCAATATTTTGGATTTTTGAAAATTTCACTTATTTGTGAAAATATCCCATAAATGAGTGCATAATATGTGTGAGGGTACCCCAGGAGAGTTCCAAATGAGTGTGGGTAGAATATATATCCCACGGCGGTAAAATTGAAAAAAGTTTAAAACTATTTTTTTTTGGACTTAGTCATTTTTCCGGCGTTTATCAGACTTTCAGATAGGGCAAATGTCATTGAGCGTTCCGATTTCAGTTCCAGAGCGATTCGCCCAATGAGTCCTTGATATTTAGTCGTTTTCAGCCAATTTTTTGGATTTTTGAAAATTTCACTTTTTTGTGAAAATATCCAGTAAATGAGTTAAGAATATGTGTGAGGGTACCCCAGGAGAGTTCCAAATGTGTGTGGGTAGAATATATATCCCACGGGGTAAAACTGAAAAAAGTTGAAAAAATTTTTTTGGGGGATTTAGTCATTTTTCCGGCGTTTATCAGACTTTCAGATAGGAGAAATGTCAGTGAGTGTTCCGATTTCAGTTCCAGAGCGATTCGCCCAATAAGTCCTTGATATTTAGTCTTTTTCAGCTAATTTTCTGGATTTTTGAAAATTTCACTTTTTTGTGAAAATGTCCACTAAATGAGGGAATAATATGTGTGAGGGTACCCCAGGAGAGTTCCAAATGTGTGTGGGTAGAATATATATCCCACGGGGTAAAACTGAAAAAAGTTGAAAAAAACTTTTTTTTGGACTTAGTCATTTTTCCGGCGTTTATCAGACTTTCAGATAACGCAAATGTCATTGAGCATTCCGATTTCAGTTCCAGAGCGATTCGCCCAATGAGTCCGTGATATTTAGTCGTTTTCAGCCAATATTTTGGATTTTTGAAAATTTCACTTATTTGTGAAAATATCCCATAAATGAGTGCATAATATGTGTGAGGGTACCCCAGGAGAGTTCCAAATGTCTGTGGGTAGAATATATATCCCACAGGGGTAAAATTGAAAAAAGTTGAAAAATTTTTTTTTTTGGACAGTCATTTTTCCGACGTTTATCAGACTTTCAGATAAGGGCAAATGTCATTGAGCGTTCCGATTTCAGTTCCAGAGCGATGCGCCCAATGAGCCCTTGATATTTAGTCGTTTTCAGCCAATTTTCTGGATTTTTGAAAATTTCACTTTTTTGTGAAAATATCCAGTAAATGAGGGAATAATATGTGTGAGGGTACCCGAGGAGAGTTCCAAATGTGTGTGGGTAGAATATATATACCACGAGGGTAAAATTGAAAAAAGTTGAAAAAATTGTTTTTTTGGACTTAGTCATTTTTTCTGGCGTTTATCAGACTTTCAGATAGGGCAAATGTCAGTGAGCGTTCCGATTTCAGTTCCAGAGCGATTCTCCCAATGAGTCCTTGATATTTAGTCGTTTTCAGCCAATTTTCTGAATTTTTGAAAATTTCACTTTTTTGTGAAAATATCCACTAAATGAGGGAATAACATGTGTGAGGGTACCGCAGGAGAGTTCCAAATGTGTGTGGGTAGAATATATATCCCACGAGGGTAAAATTGAAAAAAGTTGAAAATTTTTTTTTTGATTTAGTCATTTTTCCGGCGTTTATCAGACTTTCAGATAGGGCAAATGTCAGTGAGCGTTCCGATTTCAGTTCCAGAGCGATTCTCCCAATGAGTCCTTGATATTTAGTCGTTTTCAGCCAATTTTCTGGATTTTTGAAAATTTCACTTTTTTGTGAAAATATCCACTAAATGAGGGAATAATATGTGTGAGGGTACCCCAGGAGAGTTCCAAATGTGTGTGGGTAGAATATATATCCCACGGGGTAAAACTGAAAAAAGGTGAAAAAATTTTTTTGGGGGATTTAGTCATTTTTCCGGCGTTTATCAGACTTTCAGATAGGAGAAATGTCAGTGAGCGTTCCGATTTCAGTTCCAGAGCGATTCGCCCAATGAGTCCTTGATATTTAGTCGCTTTCAGCCAATTTTCTGGATTTTTGAAAATTTCACTTTTTTGTGAAAATATCCACTAAATGAGGTAAGAATGTGTGTGAGGGTACCCATGGAGAGTTCCAAATGAGTGTGGGTAGAATATATATCCCACGGGGGTAAAATTGAAAAAAGTTGAAAAAAATTTTTTTTCACTTAGTCATTTTTCCGGCGTTTATCAGACTTTCAGATAGGGCAAATGTCATTGAGCGTTCCGATTTCAGTTCCAGAGCGATTCACTCTATGAGCCCTTGATATTTAGTCGTTTTCAGCCAATTTTCTGGATTTTTGAAAATTTCACTTTTTTGTGAAAATATCCACTAAATGAGGGAATAATATGTGTGAGGGTACCCCAGGAGAGTTCCAAATGTGTGTGGGTAGAATATATATACCACAAGGGTAACATTGAAAAAAGTTGAAAAAATAGTTTTTTTGGACTTAGTCATTTTTTCTGGCGTTTATCAGACTTTCAGATAGGGAAAATGTCAGTTAGCGTTCCGATTTCAGTTCCAGAGCGATTCTCCCAATGAGTCCTTGATATTTAGTCGTTTTCAGCTAATTTTCTGGATTTTTGAAAATTTCACTTTTTTGTGAAAATATCCACTAAATGAGGGAATAATATGTGTGAGGGTGACCCAGGAGAGTTCCAAATGTGTGTGGGTAGAATATATATCCCACGGGGGTAAAATTTAAAAAATTTGAAAAAAATTTTTTTGACTTAGTCATTTTTCCGGCGTTTATCAGACTTTCAGATAGGGCAAATGTCAGTGAGCGTTCCGATTTCAGTTCCACAGCGACTCGCCCAAAGAGACCTTGATATTTAGACTTTTTCAGCCAATTTTCTGGATTTTTGAAAATTTCACTTGTATGTGAAAATATCCACTAAATGAGGGAATAATATGTGTGAGGGTACCCCAGGAGAGTTCCAAATGTGTGTGGGTAGAATATATATCCCACGGGGTAAAACTGAAAAAAGTTGAAAAAATTTTTTTTGGGGATTTAGTAATTTTTCCGGCGTTTATCAGACTATCAGATAGGAGAAATGTCACTGAGTGTTACGATTTCAGTTCCAGAGCAATTCGCCCAATAAATCCTTGATATTTAGTCGCTTTCAGCCAATTTTCTGGATTTTTGAAAATTTCACTTTTTTGTGAAAATATCCACTAAATGAGGGAACAATATGTGTGAGGGTACCCCAGGAGAGTTCCAAATGTGTGTGGGTAGAATATATATCCCATGGGGGTAAAATTGAAAAAAGTTGAAAAAAATTTTTTTTTGGATTTAGTCATTTTTCCGGCGTTTATCAGACTTTCAGATAAGGCAAATGTCATTGAGCGTTCTGATTTCAGTTCCAGAGCGTTTCGCCCAATGAGTCCTTGATATTTAGTCGTTTTCAGCTAATATTTTGGATTTTTGAAAATTTCACTTTTTTGTGAAAATATCCACTAAATGAGGGAATAATATGTGTGAGGGTACCCCAGGAGAGTTTCAAATGTCTGTGGGTAGAATATATATCCCACAGGGGTAAAATTGAAAAAAGTTGAAAAATTTTTTTTTTTGGACAGTCATTTTTCCGACGTTTATCAGACTTTCAGATAAGGGCAAATGTCATTGAGCGTTCCGATTTCAGTTCCAGAGCGATGCGCCCAATGAGCCCTTGATATTTAGTCATTTTCAGCCAATTTTCTGGATTTTTGAAAATTTCACTTTTTTGTTTAAATATCCACTAAATGAGGGAATAATATGTGTGAGGGTACCCGAGGAGAGTTCCAAATGTGTGTGGGTAGAATATATATACTACGAGGGTAAAATTGAAAAAAGTTGAAAAAATTGTTTTTTTGGACTTAGTAATTTTTTCTGGCGTTTATCAGACTTTCAGATAGGGCAAATGTCAGTGAGCGTTCCGATTTCAGTTCCAGAGCGATTCTCCCAATGAGTCCTTGATATTTAGTCGCTTTCAGCCAATTTTCTGGATTTTTGAAAATTTCACTTTTTTGTGTAAATATCCACTAAGTGAGGTAAGAATGTGTGTGAGGGTACCCATGGAGAGTTCCAAATGAGTGTGGGTAGAATATATATCCCACGGGGGTAAAATTGAAAAAAGTTGAAAAAAATTTTTTTTCACTTTGTCATTTTTCCGGCGTTTATCAGACTTTCAGATAGGGCAAATGTCATTGAGCGTTCCGATTTCAGTTCCAGAGCGATTCACTCAATGAGCCCTTGATATTTAGTCGTTTTCAGCCAATTTTCTGGATTTTTGAAAATTTCACTTTTTTGTGAAAATATCCACTAAATGAGGGAATAATATGTGTGAGGGTACCCCAGGAGAGTTCCAAATGTGTGTGGGTAGAATATATATACCACAAGGGTAAAATTAAAAAAAGTAGAAAAAATAGTTTTTTTGGACTTAGTCATTTTTTCTGGCGTTTATCAGACTTTCAGATAGGGAAAATGTCAGTTAGCGTTCCGATTTCAGTTCCAGAGCGATTCTCCCAATGAGTCCTTGATATTTAGTCGTTTTCAGCCAATTTTCTGGATTTTTGAAAATTTCACTTTTTTGTGAAAATATCCACTAAATGAGGGAATAATATGTGTGAGGGTGCCCCAGGAGAGTTCCAAATGTGTGTGGGTAGAATATATATCCCACGGGGGTAAAATTTAAAAAATTTGAAAAAAATTTTTTTGACTTAGTCATTTTTCCGGCGTTTATCAGACTTTCAGATAGGGCAAATGTCAGTGAGAGTTCCGATTTCAGTTCCAGAGCTACTCGCCCAATGAGACCTTGATATTTAGACTTTTTCAGCCAATTTTCTGGATTTTTGAAAATTTCACTTGTATGTGAAAATATCCACTAAATGAGGGAATAACATGTGTGAGGGCACCCCAGGAGAGTTCCAAATGTGTGTGGGTAGAATATATATCCCACGGGGTAAAACTGAAAAAAGTTGAAAAAAAATTTTTTGGGGATTTAGTAATTTTTCCGGCGTTTATCAGACTATCAGATAGGAGAAATGTCACTGAGTGTTACGATTTCAGTTCCAGAGCAATTCGCCCAATGAATCCTTGATATTTAGTCGCTTTCAGCCAATTTTCTGGATTTTTGAAAATTTCACTTTTTTGTGAAAATATCCACTAAATGAGGGAACAATATGTGTGAGGGTACCCCAGGAGAGTTCCAAATGTGTGTGGGTAGAATATATATCCCATGGGGGTAAAATTGAAAAAAGTTGAAAAAAAATTTTTTTGGGATTTAGTCATTTTTCCGGTGTTTATCAGACTTTCAGATAGGGCAAATGTCATTGAGCGTTCTGATTTCAGTTCCAGAGCGTTTCGCCCAATGAGTCCTTGATATTTAGTCGCTTTCAGCCAATTTTCTGGATTTTTGAAAATTTCACTTTTTTTGTGAAAATATCCACTAAATGAGGTAAGAATGTGTGTGAGGGTACCCCTGGAGAGTTCCAAATGAGTGTGGGTAGAATATATATCCCACGGGGGTGAAATTGAAAAAAGTTGAAACAATTTTTTTTTTCACTTAGTCATTTTTCCGGCGTTTATCAGACTTTCAGATAGGGCAAATGTCATTGAGCGTTCCAATTTCAGTTCCAGAGCGATTCTCCCAATGAGTCCTTGATATTTAGTCGTTTTCAGCCAATTTTCTGGATTCTTGAAAATTTCACTTTTTTGTGAAAATATACACTAAATGAGGGAATAATATGTGTGAGGGTACCCCAGGAGAGTTCCAAATGTGTTTGGGTAGAATATATATCCCACGGGGTAAAACTGAAAAAAGTTGAAAAAATTTTTTTTTGGGATTTAGTCATTTTTCCGGTGTTTATCAGACTATCAGATAGGAGAAATGTCAGTGAGTGTTCCGATTTCAGTTCCAGAGCGATTCGCCCAATAAGTCCTTGATATTTAGTCTTTTTCAGCTAATTTTCTGGATTTTTGAAAATTTCACTTTTTTGTGAAAATATCCACTAAATGAGGGAAAAATATGTGTGAGGGTACCCCTGGAGAGTTCCAAATGAGTGTGGGTACAATATATATCCCACGGGGGTAAAATTGAAAAAAAAATTTTTTTCACTTAGTCATTTTTCCGTCGTTTATCAGACTTTCAGATAGGGCAAATGTCATTGAGCGTTCCGATTTCAGTTCCAGAGCGATTCACCCAATGAGCCCTTGATATTTAGTCGTTTTCAGCCAATTTTCTGCATTTTTGAAAATTTCACTTTTTTGTGAAAATATCCACTAGATGAGGGAATAATATGTGTGAGGGTACCCCAGGAGAGTTCCAAATGTGTGTGGGTAGAATATATATACCACAAGGGTAAAATTGCAAAAAGTTGAAAAAATTGTTTTTTTGGACTTAGTCATTTTTTCTGGCGTTTATCAGACTTTCAGATAGGGCAAATGTCAGTGAGCGTTCCGATTTCAGTTCCAGAGCGATTCTCCCAATGAGTCCTTGATATTTAGTCGTTTACAGCCAATATTTTGGATTTTTGAAAATTTCACTTATTTGTGAAAATATCCACTAAATGAGGGAATAATATGTGTGAGGGTGCCCCAGGAGAGTTCCAAATGTGTGTGGGTAGAATATATATCCCACGGGGGTAAAATTTAAAAAATTTGAAAAAAAATTTTTTGAGTTAGTCATTTTTCCGGCGTTTATCAGACTTTCAGATAGGGCAAATGTCATTCAGCGTTCCGATTTCAGTTCCAGAGCGATTCGCCCAATGAGTCCTTGATATTTAGTCGTTTTCAGCCAATATTTTGGATTTTTGAAAATTTCACTTATTTGTGAAAATATCCACTAAATGAGTGAATAATATGTGTGAGGGTACCCCAGGAGAGTTCCAAGTGAATGTGGGTAGAATATATATCCCACGGGGGTAAAATTGAAAAAAGTTTAAAACTATTTTTTTTTGGACTTAGTCATTTTTCCGGCGTTTATCAGACTTTCAGATAGGGCAAATGTCATTGAGCGTTCCGATTTCAGTTCCAGAGCGATTCGCCCAATGAGTCCTTGATATTTAGTCGTTTTCAGCCAATATTTTTGATTTTTGAAAATTTCACTTTTTTGTGAAAATATCCACTAAATGAGGGAATAATGTGTGTGAGGGTACCCCAGGAGAGTTCCAAATGTCTGTGGGTAGAATATATATCCCACAGGGGTAAAATTGAAAAAAGTTGAAAAATTTTTTTTTTTGGACAGTCATTTTTCCGACGTTTATCAGACTTTCAGATAAGGGCAAATGTCATTGAGCGTTCCGATTTCAGTTCCAGAGCGATGCGCCCAATGAGCCCTTGATATTTAGTCGTTTTCAGCCAATTTTCTGGATTTTTGAAAATTTCACTTTTTTGTGAAAATATCCACTAAATGAGGGAATAATATGAGTGAGGGTACCCGAGGAGAGTTCCAAATGTGTGTGGGTAGAATATATATCCCACGGGGTAAAACTGAAAAAAGTTGAAAAAATTTTTTTTTGGGATTTAGTCATTTTTCCGGCGTTTATCAGACTTTCAGATAGGGCAAATGTCAGTGAGCGTTCCGATTTCAGTTCCAGAGTGAATCGCTCAATGAGTCCTTGATATTTAGTCATTTTCAGCCAATTTTGTGGATTTTTGAAAATTTCACTTTTTTATGAAAATATCCACTAAATGAGGTAAGAATATGTGTGAGGGTACCCCAGGAGAGTTCCAAATGTGTGTGGGTAGAATATATATCCCACGGGGGTAAAACTGAAAACAGTTGAAAAAAATTTTTTTTTGGTCTTAGTCATTTTTCCGGCGTTTATCAGACTTTCAGATAGGGCAAATGTCAGCGAGCATTCCGATTTCAGTTCCAGAGCAATTCGCCCAATGAATCCTTGATATTTAGTCGCTTTCAGCCAATTTTCTGGATTTTTGAAAATTTCACTTTTTTGTGAAAATATCCACTAAATGAGGGAACAATATGTGTGAGGGTACCTCAGGAGAGTTCCAAGTGAATGTGGGTAGAATATATATCCCACGGGGGTAAAATTGAAAAAAGTTTAAAACTATTTTTTTTTGGACTTAGTCATTTTTCCGGCGTTTATCAGACTTTCAGATAGGGCAAATGTCATTGAGCGTTCCTATTTCAGTTCCAGAGCGATTCGCCCAATGAGTCCTTGATATTTAGTCGTTTTCAGCCAATTTTCTGGATTTTTGAAAATTTCACTTTTTTGTGAAAATATCCACTAAATGAGGGAATAATACAGTCATATGAAAAAGTTTGGGCACCCCTATTAATCTTAAGCTTAATGTTCTATAAAAATTGGTGTTTTTGCAACAGCTATTTCAGTTTGATATATGTAATAACTGTTGGATACAGTAATGTTTCTGCCTTGAAATGAGGTTCATTGTACTAACAGAAAATGTGCAATCTGCATTCAAACAAAATTTGACAGGTGCATAAGTATGGGCACCTCACCAGAAAAGTGACATTAATAGTTAGTAGATCCTCCTTTTGCAAAAATAACAGCCTCTAGTCGCTTCCTGTAGCTTTTAATGAGTTCCTGGTTCCTGGATGAAGGTATTTTTGACCATTCCTCTTTACAAAACAATTCCAGTTCAGTTAAGTTTGATGGTCACCGAGCATGGACAGCCCTCTTCAAATGATCCCACAGATGTTCAATGATATTCAGGTCTGGGGACTGGGATGGCCATTCCAGAACATTGTAGTTGTTCCTCTGCATGAATGCCTGAGTAGATTTGGAGCGGTGTTTTGGATCATTGTCTTGCTGAAAGATCCATCCACTTTGTAACTTCAACTTTATCACTGATTCTTGAACACTATTGTCAAGAATCTGCTGATACTGAGTGGAATCCATGCGTCCCTCAACTCTAACAAGATTCCCAGTGCCAGCATTGACCACACAGCCCCAAAGCATGATGGAACCTCCACCAAATTTTACTGTGGGTAGCAAGTGTTTTTCTTGGAATGCTGTGTTTTTTTGCCACCATGCATAACGCCTTTTTGTATCACCAAATAACTCAATCTTGATTTCATGAGTCCACAGGACCTTCTTCCAAAAAGAAATTGGCTTCTCCAAATGTGCTTTTGCATACCTCAGCCAACTCTGTTTGTGGCGTGCTTGCAGAAACGGCTTCTTTCGCATCACTCTCCCATACAGCTTCTCCTTGTGCAAAGTGCCTTGTATAGTTGACCGATGCACAGTGACACCATCTGCAGCAAGTTGATGCTGCAGCTCTCTGGAGGTGGTCTGAGGATTGTCCTTGACTGATCTCACCATTCTTCTTCTCTGCCTTTCTGATGTTTTTCTTGGCCTGCCACTTCTGGCCTTAACAAGAACTGTCCCTGTCTTCTTCCATTTCCTTACTATGTTCCTCACAGTGGAAACTGACAGGTTAAATCTCTGAGACAGCTTTTTGTATGCTTCCCCTGAACAACTATGTTGAATAATTTTTGTTTTCAGATCATTTGACAGTTGTTTTGAGGAGCACATGATGCCACTCTCCAGAGGAGATTCAAACAGGAGAACAACTTGCAAGTGGCCACTTTAAGTAGCTTTTCTCATGATTGCATACACCTGGCTATAAAGTTCAAAGCTCCATGAGGTTACAAAACCAAAAAAAGTGCTTTAGTAAGTCAGTAAAAAGTAGGTAGGAGTATTTAAAACAAGAAAATGATAAGGGTGCCCATACTTATACACCTTTCAAATTTTGTTTGAATGCAGATTGCACATTTTCTGTTAGTACAATAAACCTCATTTCAAGGCAGAAACATTACTGTGTCCAACAGTTATTACATATATCAAACTGAAATAGCTGTTGCAAAAACACCAATTTTTATAAAACATTAAGCTTAAGATTAATAGGGGTGCCCAAACTTTTTCATATGACTGTATGTGTGTGGGTACCCGAGGAGAGTTCCAAATGTGTGTGGGTAGAATATATATCCCACGGGGTAAAACTGAAAAAAGTTGAAAAAATTTTTTTTTGGGATTTAGTCATTTTTCCGGCGTTTATCAGACTTTCAGATAGGGCAAATGTCAGTGAGCGTTCCGATTTCAGTTCCAGAGTGATTCGCCCAATGAGTCCTTGATATTTAGTCATTTTCAGCCAATTTTGTGGATTTTTGAAAATTTCACTTTTTTATGAAAATATCCACTAAATGAGGTAAGAATATGTGTGAGGGTACCCCAGGAGAGTTCCAAATGTGTGTGGGTAGAATATATATCCCACGGGGGTAAAATTGAAAAAATTTGAAAAAAATTTTTTTTGGGACTTAGTGATTTTTCCGGAGTTTATCAGACTTTCTGATAGGGCAAATGTCAGTGAGCATTCCGATTTCAGTTCCAGAGCGATTTGCCCAATGAGTCCATGATATTTAGTCGTTTTCAGCCAATTTTCTGGATTTTTGAAAATTTCTATTTTTTGTGAAAATATCCACTAAATGAGGGAATAATATGTGTGAGGGTACCCCAGGAGAGTTCCAAATGAGTGTGGGTAGAATATATATCCCACGGGGGTAAAATTGAAAAATGTTTAAAACTATTTTTTTTTGGACTTAGTCATTTTTCCGGCGTTTATCAGACTTTCAGATAGGGCAAATGTCATTGAGCGTTCCGATTTCAGTTCCAGAGCGATTCGCCCAATGAGCCCTTGACATTCAGTCGTTTTCAGCCAATTTTCTGGATTTTTGAAAATTTCACTTTTTTGTGAAAATATCCACTAAATGAGGGAAGAATATGTGTGAGGGTACCCCAGGAGAGTTCTAAATGTGTGTGGGTAGAATATATATACCACAAGGGTAAAATTGAAAAAAGTTGAAAAAATTGTTTTTTTTTACTTAGTCATTTTTTCTGGCGTTTATCACACTTTCAGATAGGGCAAATGTCAGTGAGCGTTCCGATTTCAGTTCCAGAGCGACTCGCCCAATGAGACCTTGATATTTAGACTTTTTCAGCCAATTTTCTGGATTTTTGAAAATTTCACTTATTTGTGAAAATATCCACTAAATGAGGGAATAATATGTGTGAGGGTGCCCCAGGAGAGTTCCAAATGTGTGTGGGTAGAATATATATCCCACGGGGTAAAACTGAAAAAAGTTGAAAAAAAATTTTTTTTTCACTTAGTCATTTTTCCGGCGTTTATCAGACTTTCAGATAGGGCAAATGTCATTGAGCGTTCCGATTTCAGTTCCAGAGTGATTCGCCCAATAAGTCCTTGATATTTAGTCGTTTTCAGCCAATATTTTGGATTTTTGAAAATTTCACTTTTTTGTGAAAATATCCACTAAATGAGGGAATAATATGTGTGAGGGTACCCCAGGAGAGTTCCAAATGTGTGTGGGTAGAGTATATATCCCACGGGGGTAAAATTGAAAAAAGTTGAAAAATTTTTTTTTTTGGACTTAGTCATTTTTCCGGCGTTTATCAGACTTTCAGATAGGGGAAATGTCAGTGAGCGTTCCGATTTCAGTTCCAGAGCGATTCGCCCAATCAGTCCTTGATATTAAGTCGTTTTCAGCCAATTTTCTGGATTTTTGAAAATTTCACTTTTTTGTGAAAATATCCACTAAATGAGGGAATAATATGTGTGAGGGTACCCCAGGAGAGTTCCAAATGTGTGTGGGTAGAATATATATCCCACGGGGGTAAAATTGAAAAAAGTTGAAAAATTTTTTTTTTTGGACTTAGTCATTTTTCCGGCGTTTATCAGACTTTCAGATAGGGGAAATGTCAGTGAGCATTCCGATTTCAGTTCCAGAGCGATTCGCCCAATGAGTCCTTGATATTTAGTCGTTTTCAGCCAATATTTTGGATTTTTGAAAATTTCACTTTTTTGTGAAAATATCCACTAAATGAGGGAATAATATGTTTGAGGGTACCGCAGGAGAGTTCCAAATATGTGTGGGTAGAATATATATCCCACGGGGGTAAAATTGAAAAAAGTTGAAAACATATTTTTTTTGGACTTAGTCATTTTTCCGGCGTTTATCAGACTTTCAGATATGGCAAATGTCAGTGAGCATTCCGATTTCAGTTCAAGAGCTATTCGCCCAATGAGTCCTTGATATTTTTTCGTTTTCAGCCAATTTTCTGGATTTTTGAAAATTTCACTTTTTTGTGAAAATATCCACTAAATGAGGGAATAATATGTGTGAGGGTTCCCCAGGAGAGTTCCAAATGTGTGTGGGTAGAATATATATCCCACGGGGGTAAATTGGAAAAAAGTTGAAAAATTATTTTTTTTTGGACTTAGTCATTTTTCCAGCGTTTATCAGACTTTCAGATAGGGGAAATGTCAGTGAGCATTCCGATTTCAGTTCCAGAGCGATTCGCCCAATGAGTCCTTGATATTTTTTCGTTTTCAGCCAATTTTCTGGATTTTTGAAAATTTCACTTTTTTGTGAAAATATCCACTAAATGAGGGAATAATATGTGTGAGGGTTCCCCAGGAGAGTTCCAAATGTGTGTGGGTAGAATATATATCCCACGGGGGTAAATTGGAAAAAAGTTGAAAAATTATTTTTTTTTGGACTTAGTCATTTTTCCAGCGTTTATCAGACTTTCAGATAGGGGAAATGTCAGTGAGCATTCCGATTTCAGTTCCAGAGCGATTCGCCCAATGAGTCCTTGATATTTTTTCGTTTTCAGCCAATTTTCTGGATTTTTGAAAATTTCACTTTTTTGTGAAAATATCCACTAAATGAGGGAATAATATGTTTGAGGGTACCGCAGGAGAGTTCCAAATGTGTGTGGGTAGAATTTATATCCCACGGGGGTAAAATTGAAAAAAGTTGAAAAAAATTTTTTTTTGGACGTAGTCATTTTTCCGGCGTTTATCAGACTTTCAGATAGGGGAAATGTCAGTGAGCGTACCGATTTCAGTTCCAGAGCGATTCGCCCAATGAGTCCTTGATATTTAGTCGTTTTCAGCCAATTTTCTGGATTTTTGAAAATTTCACTTTTTTGTGAAAATATCCACTAAATGAGAGAATAATATGAGTGAGGGTACCCCAGGAGAGTTCCAAATGTGTGTGGGTGGAATATATATCCCACGGGGTAAAATTTAAAAAAGTTGAAAAAAATTTTTTTTTGGACTAAGTGATTTTTCCGGTGTTTATCAGACTTTCAGATAGGGTAAATGTCAGTGAGCATTCCGATTTCAGTTCCAGAGCGATTCGCCCAATGAGTCTTTGATATTTAGTCGTTTTCAGCCAATTTTCTGGATTTTTGAAAATTTCACTTTTTTGTGAAAATATCCACTAAATGAGGGAATAATATGTGTGAGGGTACCCCAGGAGAGTTCCAAATGTGTGTGGGTAGAATATACAGTTATATGAAAAAGTTTGGGCACCCCTATTAATCTTAAGCTTAATGTTTTATAAAAATTGGTGTTTTTGCAACAGCTATTTCAGTTTGATATATGTAATAACTGTTGGACACAGTAATGTTTCTGCCTTGAAATGAGGTTTATTTTACTAACAGAAAATGTGCAATCTGCATTCAAACAAAATTTGACAGGTGCATAAGTATGGGCACCTCACCAGAAAAGTGACATTAATATTTAGTAGATTCTCTTTTTGCAAAAATAACAGCCTCTAGTCGCTTCCTGTAGCTTTTAATGAGTTCCTAGATCCTGGATGAAGGTATGTTTGACCATTCCTCTTTACAAAACAATTCCAGTTCAGTTAAGTTTGATGGTCGCCGAGCATGGACAGCCCTCTTCAAATGATCCCACAGATGTTCAATGATATTCAGGTCTGGGGACTGGGATGGCCATTCCATAACATTGTAATCGCTCCTCTGCATGAATGCCTGAGTAGATTTGGAGCGGTGTTTTGGATCATTGTCTTGCTGAAAGATCCATCCCCTGCTTAACTTCAACTTAATCACTGATTCTTGAACATTATTGTCAAGAATCTGCTGATACTGAGTGGAATCCATGCGCCCCTCAACTTTAACAAGATTCCCGGTGCCGGCATTGGCCACACAGCCCCAAAGCATGATGGAACCTCCACCAAATTTTACTGTGGGTAGCAAGTGTTTTTCTTGGAATGCTGTGTTTTTTTGCCGCCATGCATAACGCCTTTTTGTATGACCAAACAACTCAATCTTGGTTTCATCAGTCCACAGGACCTTCTTCCAAAAAGAAATTGGCTTCTCCAAATGTGCTTTTGCATACCTCAGCCGACTCTGTTTGTGGCGTGCTTGCAGAAACGGCTTCTTTCGCATCACTCTCCCATACAGCTTCTCCTTGTGCAAAGTGCGTTGTATAGTTGACCGATGCACAGTGACACCATCTGCAGCAAGTTGATGCTGCAGCTCTCTGGAGGTGGTCTGAGGATTGTCCTTGACTGATCTCACCATTCTACTTCTCTGCCTTTCTGA
Source organism: Phyllobates terribilis (assembly GCF_046119375.1). NCBI lineage: Eukaryota > Metazoa > Chordata > Amphibia > Anura > Dendrobatidae > Phyllobates > Phyllobates terribilis. The sequence continues at coordinate 3,183,920 of NW_027362788.1, read as the reverse complement.
TGTTTTTCTTGGCCTGCCACTTCTGGCCTTAGCAAGAACTGTCCCTGTGTTCTTCCATTTCCTTACTATGTTCCTCACAGTGGAAACTGACAGGTTAAATCTCTGAGACAGCTTTTTGTATCCTTCCCCTGAACAACTATGTTGAATAATCTTTGTTTTCAGATCATTTGACAGTTGTTTTGAGGAGCCCATGATGCCAATCTTCAGAGGAGATTCAAACAGGAGAACAACTTGCAAGTGGCCACTTTAAGTAGCTTTTCTCATGATTGCATACACCTGGCAATGAAGTTCAAAGCTCAATGAGGTTACAAAAACAAAAAGAGTGCTTTAGTAAGTCAGTAAAAAATAGGTAGGAGTATTTAAAACAAGAAAATGATAAGGGTGCCCATACTTATGCACCTGTCAAATTTTGTTTGAATGCAGATTGCACATTTTCTGTTAGTACAATAAACCTCATTTCAAGGCAGAAACATTACTGTGTCCAACAGTTATTACATATATCAAACTGAAATAGCTGTTGCAAAAACACCAATTTTTATAAAATACTAAGCTTAAGATTAATAGGGGTGCCCAAACTTTTTCATATAACTGTATATCCCACGGGGGTAAAATTGAAAAAAGTTGAAAAAAATTTTTTTTTGGACGTAGTCATTTTTCCGGCGTTTATCAGACTTTCAGATAGGGCAAATGTCAGTGAGCGTACCAATTTCAGTTCCAGAGCGATTCGCCCAATGAGTCCTTGATATTTAGTCGTTTTCAGCCAATTTTCTGGATTTTTGAAAATTTCACTTTTTTGTGAAAATATCCACTAAATGAGAGAATAATATGAGTGAGGGTACCCCAGGAGAGTTCCAAATGTGTGTGGGTGGAATATATATCCCACGGGATAAAATTTAAAAAAGTTGAAAAATTTTTTTTTTTGGACTTAGTGATTTTTCCGGTGTTTATCAGACTTTCAGATAGGGCAAATGTCAGTGAGCATTCCGATTTCAGTTCCAGAGCGATTCGCCCAATCAGTCCTTGATATTAAGTCGTTTTCAGCCAATTTTCTGGATTTTTGAAAATTTCACTTTTTTGTGAAAATATCCACTAAATGAGGGAATAATATGTGTGAGGGTACCCCAGGAGAGTTCCAAATGTGTGTGGGTAGAATATATATCCCACGGGGGTAAAATTGAAAAAAGTTGAAAAATTTTTTTTTTTGGACTTAGTCATTTTTCCGGCGTTTATCAGACTTTCAGATAGGGGAAATGTCAGTGAGCATTCCGATTTCAGTTCCAGAGCGATTCGCCCAATGAGTCCTTGATATTTAGTCGTTTTCAGCCAATATTTTGGATTTTTGAAAATTTCACTTTTTTGTGAAAATATCCACTAAATGAGAGAATAATATGTTTGAGGGTACCGCAGGAGAGTTCCAAATGTGTGTGGGTAGAATATATATCCCACGGGGGTAAAATTGAAAAAAGTTGAAAACATATTTTTTTTGGACTTAGTCATTTTTCCGGCGTTTATCAGACTTTCAGATATGGCAAATGTCAGTGAGCATTCCGATTTCAGTTCAAGAGCTATTCGCCCAATGAGTCCTTGATATTTTTTCGTTTTCAGCCAATTTTCTGGATTTTTGAAAATTTCACTTTTTTGTGAAAATATCCACTAAATGAGGGAATAATATGTGTGAGGGTTCCCCAGGAGAGTTCCAAATGTGTGTGGGTAGAATATATATCCCACGGGGGTAAATTGGAAAAAAGTTGAAAAATTATTTTTTTTTGGACTTAGTCATTTTTCCAGCGTTTATCAGACTTTCAGATAGGGGAAATGTCAGTGAGCATTCCGATTTCAGTTCCAGAGCGATTCGCCCAATGAGTCCTTGATATTTTTTCGTTTTCAGCCAATTTTCTGGATTTTTGAAAATTTCACTTTTTTGTGAAAATATCCACTAAATGAGGGAATAATATGTGTGAGGGTTCCCCAGGAGAGTTCCAAATGTGTGTGGGTAGAATATATATCCCACGGGGGTAAATTGGAAAAAAGTTGAAAAATTATTTTTTTTTGGACTTAGTCATTTTTCCAGCGTTTATCAGACTTTCAGATAGGGGAAATGTCAGTGAGCATTCCGATTTCAGTTCCAGAGCGATTCGCCCAATGAGTCCTTGATATTTTTTCGTTTTCAGCCAATTTTCTGGATTTTTGAAAATTTCACTTTTTTGTGAAAATATCCACTAAATGAGGGAATAATATGTTTGAGGGTACCGCAGGAGAGTTCCAAATGTGTGTGGGTAGAATTTATATCCCACGGGGGTAAAATTGAAAAAAGTTGAAAAAAATTTTTTTTTGGACGTAGTCATTTTTCCGGCGTTTATCAGACTTTCAGATAGGGGAAATGTCAGTGAGCGTACCGATTTCAGTTCCAGAGCGATTCGCCCAATGAGTCTTTGATATTTAGTCGTTTTCAGCCAATTTTCTGGATTTTTGAAAATTTCACTTTTTTGTGAAAATATCCACTAAATGAGGGAATAATATGTGTGAGGGTTCCCCTGGAGAGTTCCAAATGTGTGTGGGTAGAATATATATCCCACGGGGGTAAAATTGCAAAAAGTTGAAAAAATTTTTTTTTTTGTACGTAGTCATTTTTCCGGTGTTTATCAGACATTCAGATAGGGCAAATGTCAGTGAGCATTCCAATTTCAGTTCCAGAGCGATTCGCCCAATGAGTCTTTGATATTCAGTCGTTTTCAGCCAATTTTCTTGATTTTTGAAAATTTCACTTTTTTGTGAAAATATGCACTAAATGAGGGAATAATATGTGTGAGGGTACCCCAGGAGAGTTCCAAATGTGTGTTTAGAATATATATCCCACGGGGGTAAATTTGAAAAAAGTTGAAAAAAATTTTTTTTTGAACTTAGTCATTTTTCCGGCGTTTATCAGACTTTCAGATAGGTCAAATGTCAGTGAGCATTCCGATGTCAGTTCCAGAGTGATTCGCCCAATGAGTCTTTGATATTTAGTCGTTTTCAGCCAATTTTCTGGATTTTTGAAAATTTCACTTTTTTGTGAAAATATCCACTAAATGAGTGAATAATATGTGTGAGGGTTCCACTGGAGAGTTCCAAATGTGTGTGGGTAGAATATATATCCCACGGGGTAAAACTGAAAAAAGTTGAAAAAAATTTTTTTTTTCACTTAGTCATTTTTCCGGCGTTTATCAGACTTTCAGATAGGGCAAATGTCATTGAGCGTTCCGATTTCAGTTCCAGAGTGATTCGCCGAATAAGTCCTTGATATTTAGTCGTTTTCAGCCAATATTTTGGATTTTTGAAAATTTCACTTATTTTTGAAAATATCCACTAAATGAGTGAATAATATGTGTGAGGGTACCCCAGGAGAGTTCCAAATGTGTGTGGGTAGAATATATATCCCACGGGGGTAAAATTGAAAAAAGTTGAAAAAATTGTTTTTTTTTACTTAGTCATTTTTTCTGGCGTTTATCACACTTTCAGATAGGGCAAATGTCAGTGAGCGTTCCGATTTCAGTTCCAGAGCGACTCGCCCAATGAGACCTTGATATTTAGACTTTTTCAGCCAATTTTCGGGATTTTTGAAAATTTCACTTATTTGTGAAAATATCCACTAAATGAGAGAATAATATGTGTGAGGGTACCCCAGGAGAGTTCCAAATGTGTGTGGGTAGAATATATATCCCACGGGGGTAAAATTGAAAAAAGTTGAAAACATTTTTTTTTTGGACTTAGTCATTTTTCCGGCGTTTATCGGACTTTCAGATATGGCAAATGTCAGTGAGCGTTCTGATTTCAGTTCAAGAGCGATTCGCCCAATGAGTCCTTGATATTTAGTCGTTTTCAGCCAATCTTCTGGATTTTTGAAAATGTCACTTTTTTGTGAAAATATCCACTAAATGAGGGAATAATATGTGTGAGGGTTCCCCTGGAGAGTTCCAAATGTGTCTGGGTAGAATATATATCCCACGGGGGTAAAATTGAAAAAAGATGAAAACATTTTTTTTTTGGACTTAGTCATTTTTCCGGCGTTTATCAGACTTTCAGATAGGGCAAATGTCAGTGAGCATTCCGATTTCAGTTCCAGAGCGATTCGCCCAATGAGTCTTTGATATTTAGTCGTTTTCAGCCAATTTTCTGGATTTTTGAAAATTTCACTTTTTTGTGAAAATATCCACTAAATGAGGGAATAATATGTGTGATGGTTCCCCTGGAGAGTTCCAAATGTGTGTGGGTAGAATATATATCCCACGGGGGTAAAATTGCAAAAAGTTGAAAAAATTTTTTTTTTGGACGTAGTCATTTTTCCGGTGTTTATCAGACATTCAGATAGGGCAAATGTCAGTGAGCATTCCAATTTCAGTTCCAGAGCGATTCGCCCAATGAGTCTTTGATAGTCAGTCGTTTTCAGCCAATTTTCTGGATTTTTGAAAATTTCACTTTTTTGTGAAAATATCCACTAAATGAGGGAATAATATGTGTGAGGGTACCCCAGGAGAGTTCCAAATGTGTGTGGGTAGAATATATATACCACGGGGGTAAATTGGAAAAAAGTTGAACAATTTTTTTTTTTTGGACTTAGTCATTTTTCCAGCGTTTATCAGACTTTCAGATAGGGGAAATGTCAGTGAGCATTCCGATTTCAGTTCCAGAGCGATTCGCCCAATGAGTCCTTGATATTTTTTCGTTTTCAGCCAATTTTCTGGATTTTTGAAAATTTCACTTTTTTGTGAAAATATCCACTAAATGAGGGAATAATATGTTTGAGGGTACCGCAGGAGAGTTCCAAATGTGTGTGGGTAGAATATATATCCCACGGGGGTAAAATTGAAAAAAGGTGAAACATTTTTTTTTTGGACTTAGTCATTTTTCCGGCGTTTATCAGATTTTCAGATAGGGGAAATGTCAGTGAGCGTTCCGATTTCAGTTCCAGAGCGATTCTCCCAATGAGTCCTTGATATTTAGTCATTTTCAGCCAATATTTTGGATTTTTGAAAATGTCACTTTTTTGTGAAAATATCCACTAAATGAGGGAATAATATGTGTGAGGGTTCCCCTGGAGAGTTCCAAATGTGTCTGGGTAGAATATATATCCCACGGGGGTAAAATTGAAAAAAGATGAAAACATTTTTTTTTTGGACTTAGTCATTTTTCCGGCGTTTATCAGACTTTCAGATAGGGCAAATGTCAGTGAGCATTCCGATTTCAGTTCCAGAGCGATTCGCCCAATGAGTCCTTGATATTTAGTCGTTTTCAGCCAATTTTCTGGATTTTTGAAAATTTCACTTTTTTGTGAAAATATCCACTAAATGAGAGAATAATATGAGTGAGGGTACCCCAGGAGAGTTCCAAATGTGTGTGGGTGGAATATATATCCCACGGGGTAAAATTTAAAAAAGTTGAAAAAAATTTTTTTTTGGACTTAGTGATTTTTCCTTTGCTTATCAGACTTTCAGATAGGGCAAATGTCAGTGAGCATTCCGATTTCAGTTCCAGAGCGATTCGCCCAATGAGTCTTTGATATTTAGTCGTTTTCAGCCAATTTTCTGGATTTTTGAAAATTTCACTTTTTTGTGAAAATATCCACTAAATGAGGGAATAATATGTGTGAGGGTACCCCAGGAGAGTTCCAAATGTGTGTGGGTAGAATATATATCCCACGGGGGTAAAATTGAAAAAAGTTGAAAAAATTTTTTTTTTCACTTAGTCATTTTTCCGGCGTTTATCAGACTTTCAGATAGGGCAAATGTCATTGAGCGTTCCGATTTCAGTTCCAGAGTGATTCGCCGAATAAGTCCTTGATATTTAGTCGTTTTCAGCCAATATTTTGGATTTTTGAAAATTTCACTTATTTTTGAAAATATCCACTAAATGAGTGAATAATATGTGTGAGGGTACCCCAGGAGAGTTCCAAATGTGTGTGGGTAGAATATATATCCCACGGGGGTAAAATTGAAAAAAGTTGAAAAAATTGTTTTTTTTTACTTAGTCATTTTTTCTGGCGTTTATCACACTTTCAGATAGGGCAAATGTCAGTGAGCGTTCCGATTTCAGTTCCAGAGCGACTCGCCCAATGAGACCTTGATATTTAGACTTTTTCAGCCAATTTTTGGGATTTTTGAAAATTTCACTTATTTGTGAAAATATCCACTAAATGAGAGAATAATATGTGTGAGGGTACCCCAGGAGAGTTCCAAATGTGTGTGGGTAGAATATATATCCCACGGGGGTAAAATTGAAAAAAGTTGAAAACATTTTTTTTTTGGACTTAGTCATTTTTCCGGCGTTTATCGGACTTTCAGATATGGCAAATGTCAGTGAGCGTTCTGATTTCAGTTCAAGAGCGATTCGCCCAATGAGTCCTTGATATTTAGTCGTTTTCAGCCAATCTTCTGGATTTTTGAAAATGTCACTTTTTTGTGAAAATATCCACTAAATGAGGGAATAATATGTGTGAGGGTTCCCCTGGAGAGTTCCAAATGTGTCTGGGTAGAATATATATCCCACGGGGGTAAAATTGAAAAAAGATGAAAACATTTTTTTTTTGGACTTAGTCATTTTTCCGGCGTTTATCAGACTTTCAGATAGGGCAAATGTCAGTGAGCATTCCGATTTCAGTTCCAGAGCGATTCGCCCAATGAGTCTTTGATATTTAGTCGTTTTCAGCCAATTTTCTGGATTTTTGAAAATTTCACTTTTTTGTGAAAATATCCACTAAATGAGGGAATAATATGTGTGATGGTTCCCCTGGAGAGTTCCAAATGTGTGTGGGTAGAATATATATCCCACGGGGGTAAAATTGCAAAAAGTTGAAAAAATTTTTTTTTTGGACGTAGTCATTTTTCCGGTGTTTATCAGACATTCAGATAGGGCAAATGTCAGTGAGCATTCCAATTTCAGTTCCAGAGCGATTCGCCCAATGAGTCTTTGATAGTCAGTCGTTTTCAGCCAATTTTCTGGATTTTTGAAAATTTCACTTTTTTGTGAAAATATCCACTAAATGAGGGAATAATATGTGTGAGGGTACCCCAGGAGAGTTCCAAATGTGTGTGGGTAGAATATATATACCACGGGGGTAAATTGGAAAAAAGTTGAACAATTTTTTTTTTTTGGACTTAGTCATTTTTCCAGCGTTTATCAGACTTTCAGATAGGGGAAATGTCAGTGAGCATTCCGATTTCAGTTCCAGAGCGATTCGCCCAATGAGTCCTTGATATTTTTTCGTTTTCAGCCAATTTTCTGGATTTTTGAAAATTTCACTTTTTTGTGAAAATATCCACTAAATGAGGGAATAATATGTTTGAGGGTACCGCAGGAGAGTTCCAAATGTGTGTGGGTAGAATATATATCCCACGGGGGTAAAATTGAAAAAAGGTGAAACATTTTTTTTTTGGACTTAGTCATTTTTCCGGCGTTTATCAGATTTTCAGATAGGGGAAATGTCAGTGAGCGTTCCGATTTCTGTTCCAGAGCGATTCTCCCAATGAGTCCTTGATATTTAGTCATTTTCAGCCAATATTTTGGATTTTTGAAAATTTCACTTTTTTGTGAAAATATCCACTAAATGAGGGAATAATATGTGTGAGGGTTCCCCAGGAGAGTTCCAAATGTGTGTGGGTAGAATATATATCCCACGGGGGTAAAATTGAAAAAAGTTGAAAACATTTTTTTTTTGGACTTAGTCATTTTTCCGGCGTTTATCGGACTTTCAGATATGGCAAATGTCAGTGAGCGTTCTGATTTCAGTTCAAGAGCGATTCGCCCAATGAGTCCTTGATATTTAGTCGTTTTCAGCCAATTTTCTGGATTTTTGAAAATTTCACTTTTTTGTGAAAATATCCACTAAATGAGAGAATAATATGAGTGAGGGTACCCCAGGAGAGTTCCAAATGTGTGTGGGTGGAATATATATCCCACGGGGTAAAATTTAAAAAAGTTGAAAAAAATTTTTTTTTGGACTTAGTGATTTTTCCTTTGCTTATCAGACTTTCAGATAGGGCAAATGTCAGTGAGCATTCCGATTTCAGTTCCAGAGCGATTCGCCCAATGAGTCTTTGATATTTAGTCGTTTTCAGCCAATTTTCTGGATTTTTGAAAATTTCACTTTTTTGTGAAAATATCCACTAAATGAGGGAATAATATGTGTGAGGGTACCCCAGGAGAGTTCCAAATGTGTGTGGGTAGAATATATATCCCACGGGGGTAAAATTGAAAAAAGTTGAAAAAATTGTTTTTTTTTACTTAGTCATTTTTTCTGGCGTTTATCACACTTTCAGATATGGCAAATGTCAGTGAGCGTTCTGATTTCAGTTCAAGAGCGATTCGCCCAATGAGTCCTTGATATTTAGTCGTTTTCAGCCAATCTTCTGGATTTTTGAAAATGTCACTTTTTTGTGAAAATATCCACTAAATGAGGGAATAATATGTGTGAGGGTTCCCCTGGAGAGTTCCAAATGTGTCTGGGTAGAATATATATCCCACGGGGGTAAAATTGAAAAAAGATGAAAACATTTTTTTTTTGGACTTAGTCATTTTTCCGGCGTTTATCAGACTTTCAGATAGGGCAAATGTCAGTGAGCATTCCGATTTCAGTTCCAGAGCGATTCGCCCAATGAGTCTTTGATATTTAGTCGTTTTCAGCCAATTTTCTGGATTTTTGAAAATTTCACTTTTTTGTGAAAATATCCACTAAATGAGGGAATAATATGTGTGATGGTTCCCCTGGAGAGTTCCAAATGTGTGTGGGTAGAATATATATCCCACGGGGGTAAAATTGCAAAAAGTTGAAAAAATTTTTTTTTTGGACGTAGTCATTTTTCCGGTGTTTATCAGACATTCAGATAGGGCAAATGTCAGTGAGCATTCCAATTTCAGTTCCAGAGCGATTCGCCCAATGAGTCTTTGATAGTCAGTCGTTTTCAGCCAATTTTCTGGATTTTTGAAAATTTCACTTTTTTGTGAAAATATCCACTAAATGAGGGAATAATATGTGTGAGGGTACCCCAGGAGAGTTCCAAATGTGTGTGGGTAGAATATATATCCCACGGGGGTAAAATTGAAAAAAGTTGAAAAAATTGTTTTTTTTTACTTAGTCATTTTTTCTGGCGTTTATCACACTTTCAGATAGGGCAAATGTCAGTGAGCGTTCCGATTTCAGTTCCAGAGCGACTCGCCCAATGAGACCTTGATATTTAGACTTTTTCAGCCAATTTTCGGGATTTTTGAAAATTTCACTTATTTGTGAAAATATCCACTAAATGAGAGAATAATATGTGTGAGGGTACCCCAGGAGAGTTCCAAATGTGTGTGGGTAGAATATATATCCCACGGGGGTAAAATTGAAAAAAGTTGAAAACATTTTTTTTTTGGACTTAGTCATTTTTCCGGCGTTTATCGGACTTTCAGATATGGCAAATGTCAGTGAGCGTTCTGATTTCAGTTCAAGAGCGATTCGCCCAATGAGTCCTTGATATTTAGTCGTTTTCAGCCAATCTTCTGGATTTTTGAAAATGTCACTTTTTTGTGAAAATATCCACTAAATGAGGGAATAATATGTGTGAGGGTTCCCCTGGAGAGTTCCAAATGTGTCTGGGTAGAATATATATCCCACGGGGGTAAAATTGAAAAAAGATGAAAACATTTTTTTTTTGGACTTAGTCATTTTTCCGGCGTTTATCAGACTTTCAGATAGGGCAAATGTCAGTGAGCATTCCGATTTCAGTTCCAGAGCGATTCGCCCAATGAGTCTTTGATATTTAGTCGTTTTCAGCCAATTTTCTGGATTTTTGAAAATTTCACTTTTTTGTGAAAATATCCACTAAATGAGGGAATAATATGTGTGATGGTTCCCCTGGAGAGTTCCAAATGTGTGTGGGTAGAATATATATCCCACGGGGGTAAAATTGCAAAAAGTTGAAAAAATTTTTTTTTTGGACGTAGTCATTTTTCCGGTGTTTATCAGACATTCAGATAGGGCAAATGTCAGTGAGCATTCCGATTTCAGTTCCAGAGCGATTCGCCCAATGAGTCCTTGTTATTTTTTCGTTTTCAGCCAATTTTCTGGATTTTTGAAAATTCCACTTTTTTGTGAAAATATCCACTAAATGAGGGAATAATATGTTTGAGGGTACCGCAGGAGAGTTCCAAATGTGTGTGGGTAGAATATATATCCCACGGGGGTAAAATTGAAAAAAGGTGAAACATTTTTTTTTTGGACTTAGTCATTTTTCCGGCGTTTATCAGATTTTCAGATAGGGGAAATGTCAGTGAGCGTTCCGATTTCAGTTCCAGAGCGATTCTCCCAATGAGTCCTTGATATTTAGTCATTTTCAGCCAATATTTTGGATTTTTGAAAATTTCACTTTTTTGTGAAAATATCCACTAAATGAGGGAATAATATGTGTGAGGGTTCCCCAGGAGAGTTCCAAATGTGTGTGGGTAGAATATATATCCCACGGGGGTAAAATTGAAAAAAGTTGAAAACATTTTTTTTTTGGACTTAGTCATTTTTCCGGCGTTTATCGGACTTTCAGATATGGCAAATGTCAGTGAGCGTTCTGATTTCAGTTCAAGAGCGATTCGCCCAATGAGTCCTTGATATTTAGTCGTTTTCAGCCAATCTTCTGGATTTTTGAAAATGTCACTTTTTTGTGAAAATATCCACTAAATGAGGGAATAATATGTGTGAGGGTTCCCCTGGAGAGTTCCAAATGTGTCTGGGTAGAATATATATCCCACGGGGGTAAAATTGAAAAAAGATGAAAACATTTTTTTTTTGGACTTAGTCATTTTTCCGGCGTTTATCAGACTTTCAGATAGGGCAAATGTCAGTGAGCATTCCGATTTCAGTTCCAGAGCGATTCGCCCAATGAGTCCTTGATATTTAGTCGTTTTCAGCCAATTTTCTGGATTTTTGAAAATTTCACTTTTTTGTGAAAATATCCACTAAATGAGAGAATAATATGAGTGAGGGTACCCCAGGAGAGTTCCAAATGTGTGTGGGTGGAATATATATCCCACGGGGTAAAATTTAAAAAAGTTGAAAAAAATTTTTTTTTGGACTTAGTGATTTTTCCTTTGTTTATCAGACTTTCAGATAGGGCAAATGTCAGTGAGCATTCCGATTTCAGTTCCAGAGCGATTCGCCCAATGAGTCTTTGATATTTAGTCGTTTTCAGCCAATTTTCTGGATTTTTGAAAATTTCACTTTTTTGTGAAAATATCCACTAAATGAGGGAATAATATGTGTGAGGGTACCCCAGGAGAGTTCCAAATGTGTGTGGGTAGAATATATATCCCACGGGGGTAAAATTGAAAAAAGTTGAAAAAAATTTTTTTTTGGACGTAGTCATTTTTCCGGCGTTTATCAGACTTTCAGATAGGGGAAATGTCAGTGAGCGTACCAATTTCAGTTCCAGAGCGATTCGCCCAATGAGTCCTTGATATTTAGTCGTTTTCAGCCGATTTTCTGGATTTTTGAAAATTTCACTTTTTTGTGAAAATATCCACTAAATGAGAGAATAATATGAGTGAGGGTACCCCAGGAGAGTTCCAAATGTGTGTGGGTGGAATATATATCCCACGGGATAAAATTTAAAAAAGTTGAAAACATTTTTTTTTTGGACTTAGTGATTTTTCCAGTGTTTATCAGACTTTCAGATAGGGCAAATGTCAGTGAGCATTCCGATTTCAGTTCCACAGCGATTCGCCCAATGAGTCTTTGATATTTAGTCTTTTTCAGCCAATTTTCTGGATGTTTGAAAATTTCACTTTTTTGTGAAAATATCCACTAAATGAGGGAATAATATGTGTGAGGGTTCCACTGGAGAGTTCCAAATGTGTGTGGGTAGAATATATATCCCACGGGGTAAAACTGAAAAAAGTTGAAAAAAATTTTTTTTTTCACTTAGTCATTTTTCCGGCGTTTATCAGACTTTCAGATAGGGCAAATGTCATTGAGCGTTCCGATTTCAGTTCCAGAGTGATTCGCCCAATAAGTCCTTGATATTTAGTCGTTTTCAGCCAATATTTTGGATTTTTGAAAATTTCACTTATTTTTGAAAATATCCACTAAATGAGTGAATAATATGTGTGAGGGTACCCCAGGAGAGTTCCAAATGTGTGTGGGTAGAATAAGTATCCCAAAGGGGTAAAATTGAAAAAAGTTGAAAAAATTGTTTTTTTTTACTTAGTCATTTTTTCTGGCGTTTATCACACTTTCAGATAGGGCAAATGTCAGTGAGCGTTCCGATTTCAGTTCCAGAGCGATTCGCCCAATGAGTCTTTGATATTTAGTCGTTTTCAGCCAATCTTCTGGACTTTTGAAAATTTCACTTTTTTGTGAAAATATCCACTAAATGAGGGAATAATATGTGTGAGGGTACCCCAGGAGATTTCCAAATGTGTGTGGGTAGAATATATATCCCACGGGGGTAAAATTGAAAAAAGTTGAAAAAAATTTTTTTTTGGACGTAGTCATTTTTCCGGCGTTTATCAGACTTTCAGATAGGGGAAATGTCAGTGAGCATTCCGATTTCAGTTCAAGAGCGAATCGCCCAATGAGTCCTTGATATTTTTTCGTTTTCAGCCAATTTTCTGGATTTTTGAAAATTTCACTTTTTTGTGAAAATATCCACTAAATGAGGGAATAATATGTGTGAGGGTTCCCCAGGAGAGTTCCAAATGTGTGTGGGTAGAATATATATACCACGGGGGTAAATTGGAAAAAAGTTGAACAATTTTTTTTTTTTGGACTTAGTCATTTTTCCAGCGTTTATCAGACTTTCAGATAGGGGAAATGTCAGTGAGCATTCCGATTTCAGTTCCAGAGCGATTCGCCCAATGAGTTCTTGATATTTTTTCGTTTTCAGCCAATATTTTGGATTTTTGAAAATTTCACTTTTTTGTGAAAATATCCACTAAATGAGGGAATAATATGTGTGAGGGTTCCCCAGGAGAGTTCCAAATGTGTGTGGGTAGAATATATATCCCACGGGGGTAAAATTGAAAAAAGGTGAAAAATTTTTTTTTTGGACTTAGTGATTTTTCCGGCGTTTATCAGACTTTCAGATAGGGGAAATGTCAGTGAGCGTACCGATTTCAGTTCCAGAGCGATTCGCCCAATGAGTCCTTGATATTTAGTCGTTTTCAGCCAATTTTCTGGATTTTTGAAAATTTCACTTTTTTGTGAAAATATCCACTGAATGAGGGAATAATATGTGTGAGGGTTCCCCAGGAGAGTTCCAAATGTGTGTGGGCAGAATATATATCCCACGGGCGTATAATTGAAAAAAGTTGAAAAATTTTTTTTTTGGACTTAGTGATTTTTCCGGCGTTTATCAGACTTTCAGATAGGGCAAATGTCAGTGAGCATTCCGATTTCAGTTCCAGAGTAATTCGCCCAATGAGTCTTTGATATTTAATTGTTTTCAGCCAATTTTCTGGATTTTTGAAAATTTCACTTTTTTGTGAAAATATCCACTGAATGAGGGAGTAATATGTGTGAGGGTTCCCCAGGAGAGTTCCAAATGTGTGTGGGTAGAATATATATCCCACGGGCGTACAATTGAAAAAAGTTGAAAACATTTTTTTTTTTGGACTTAGTCATTTTTCCGGCGTTTATCAGACTTTCAGATATGGAGTGAGCTAGGGAGTGAGCGTTCCGATTGCAGTTCCAGAGCGATTCGCCCAATGAATCCTTGATATTTAGTCGTTTTCAGCCAATTTTCTGGATTTTTGAAAATTTCACTTTTTTGTGAAAATATCCACTAAATGAGGGAATAATATGTGTGAGGGTACTCCAGGAGAGTTCCAAATGTGTCTGGGTAGAATATATATCCCACAGGGTTAAAATTTAAAAAAGTTGAAAAAAATTTTTTGGGGGGATTTAGTCAATTTTCCGGCGTTTATCAGACTTTCAGATAGGGAGTGAGCTAGGGAGTGAGCGTTCCGATTTCAGTTCCAGAGCGATTCGCCCAATGAGTCCTTGATATTTTGTCGTTTTCAGCCAATTTTCTGGATTTTTGAAAATTTCACTTTTTTTTTAAAATATCCACTAAATGAGGGAATAATATGTGTGAGGGTTCCCCAGGAGAGTTCCAAATGTGTGTGGGTAGAATATATGTCCCACGGGGGTAAAATTGAAAAAAGCATAAAAAAAATTTTTTTTGGACTTATTCATTTTTCCGGCGTTTATCAAACTTTCAGATAGGGCAAATGTCAGTGAGCATTCCGATTTCAGTTCCATAGCGATTCACCCAATGAGTCCTTGATATTCAGTCGTTTTCAGCCAATATTTTGGATTTTTGAAAATTTCACTTTTTTGTGAAAATATCCACTAAATGAGTGAATAATATGTGTGAGAGTACCCCAGGAGAGTTCCAAATGTGTGTGGGTAGAATATATATCCCACGGGGGTAAAATTGAAAAAAGTTGAAAAATTTTTTTTTTTTGACTTAGTCATTTTTCCGGCGTTTATCAGACTTTCAGATAGGGCAAATGTCAGTGAGCGTTCCGATTTCAGTTCCAGAGCGATTCGCCCAATGAGTCCTTGATATTTAGTTGTTTTCAGCCAATATTTTGGATTTTTGAAAATTTCACTTTTTTGTGAAAATATCCACTAAATGAGGGAATAATATGTGTGAGGGTACCCCAGGAGAGTTCCAAATGTGTGTGGGTAAAATATATATCTCACGGGGGTAAAATTGAAAAAAAAATTTTTTGTACTTAGTCATTTTTCTGGCGTTTATCAGAATTTCAGATAGGCCAAATGTCAGTGAGCGTTCCGATTTCAGTTCCAGAGCGATTCGCGCAATGAGTCCTTGATATTTAGTCGTTTTCAGCCAATTTTCTGGATTTTTGAAAATTTCACTTTTTTGTGAAAATATACACTAAATGAGGGAATAATATGTGTGAGGGTACCGCAGGAGAATTCCAAATGTGTGTGGGTAGAATAAATATCCAACGGGGGTAAAATTGATAAAAGTTTAAAAAAATTTTTTTTTTGGACTGTCATTTTTCCAGCGTTTATCAGACTTTCAGATAGGGGAAATGTCAGTGAGCATTACGATTTCAGTTCCAGAGCGATTCGCCCAATGAGTCCTTGATATTTAGTCGTTTTCAGACAATTTTCTGGATTTTTGAAAATTTCACTTTTTTGTGAAAATATCCACTAAATGAGGGAATAATATGTGTGAGGGTACCGCAGGAGAATTCCAAATGTGTGTGGGTAGAATAAATATCCCACGGGCGTAAAATTGAAAAAAAATTTTTTTGGACTTAGTCATTTTTCTGGCGTTTATCAGACTTTCAGAGAGGGCAAATGTCAGTGAGCGTTCCGATTTCAGTTCCAGAGCGATTCGCCCAATGAGTCCTTGATATTTAGTCGTTTTCAGTCAATTTTCTGGATTTTTGAAAATTTCACTGTTTTGTGAAAATATCCACTAAATGAGGGAATAATATGTGTGAGGGTGCCCCAGGAGAGTTCCAAATGTGTGTGGGTAGAATATATATCCCACGGGGGTAAAATTGAAAAAAGTTGAAAAAAATTTTTTTGGGGACTTAGTCATTTTTCCGGCGTTCATCAGACTTTCAGATAGGGCAAATGTCAGTGAGCGTTCCGATTTCAGTTCCAGAGCGATTCGCCCAATGAGTCCTTGATATTTAGTCGTTTTCAGCCAATTTTCTGGATTTTTGTAAATTTCACTTTTTTGTGAAAATATACACTAAATGAGGGAATAATATGTGTGAGGGTACCCCAGGAGATTTCCAAATGTGTGTGGGTAGAATATATATCCCACGGGGGTAAAATTGAAAAAAATTGAAAAAAATTTTTTTTGGATTTAGTCATTTTTCTGGCGTTTATCAGACTTTCAGATAGGGGAAATGTCAGTGAGCATTACGATTTCAGTTCCAGAGCGATTCGCCCAATGAGTCCTTGATATTTAGTCGTTTTCAGACAATTTTCTGGATTTTTGAAAATCTCACTTTTTTGTGAAAATATCCACTAAATGAGGGAATAATATGTGTGAGGGTACCCCAGGAGAATTCCAAATGTGTGTGGGTAGAATAAATATCCCACGGGCGTAAAATTGAAAAAAAATTTTTTTGGACTTAGTCATTTTTCTGGCGTTTATCAGACTTTCAGAGAGGGCAAATGTCAGTGAGCGTTCCGATTTCAGTTCCAGAGCGATTCGCCCAATGAGTCCTTGATATTTAGTCGTTTTCAGTCAATTTTCTGGATTTTTGAAAATTTCACTGTTTTGTGAAAATATCCACTAAATGAGGGAATAATATGTGTGAGGGGGCCCCAGGAGAGTTCCAAATGTGTGGGGGTAGAATATATATCCCACGGGGGTAAAATTGAAAAAAGTTGAAAAAAATTTTTTTGGGGACTTAGTCATTTTTCCGGCGTTCATCAGACTTTCAGATAGGGCAAATGTCAGTGAGCGTTCCGATTTCAGTTCCAGAGCGATTCACCCAATGAGTCCTTGATATTTAGTCGTTTTCAGCCAATTTTCTGGATTTTTGTAAATTTCACTTTTTTGTGAAAATATCCAATAAATGAGGGAATAATATGTGTGAGGGTACCCCAGGAGAATTCCAAATGTGTGTGTGTAGAATATATATCCCACGGAGGTAAAATTGAAAAAAAAAATTTTTTGGACCTAGTCATTTTTCCAGCGTTTATCAGACTTTCAGATAGGGCAAATGTCAGTGAGCGTTCCGATTTCAGTTCCAGAGCGATTCGCCCAATGAGTCCTTGATATTTAGTCGTTTTCAGCCAATTTTCTGGATTTTTGTAAATTTCACTTTTTTGTGAAAATATACACTAAATGAGGGAATAATATGTGTGAGGGTACCCCAGGAGAGTTCCAAATGTGTGTGGGTAGAATATATATCCCACGGGGGTAAAATTGAAAAAAAATTTTTTTGGACTTTGTCATTTTTCTGGCGTTTATCAGACTTTCAGATAGGCTAAATGTCAGTGAGCGTTCCGATTTCAGTTCCAGAGCGATTCGCCCAATGAGTCCTTGATATTTAGTCGTTTTCAGCCAATTTTCTGGATTTTTGAAAATTTCTCTTTTTTGTGAAAATATCCACTAAATGAGGGAATAATATGTGTGAGGGTACCCCAGGAGAATTCCAAATGTGTGTGGGTAGAATATATATCCCACGAGGGTAAAATTGAAAAAAGTTGAAAAAAATTTTTTTTGGGACTTAGTCATTTTTCCAGCGTTTATCAGACTTTCAGATAGGGGAAATGTCAGTGAGCATTACGATTTCAGTTAAAGAGCGATTCGCCCAATAAGTCCTTGATATTTGATCGTTTTCAGACAACTTTCTGGATTTTTGAAAATTTCACTTTTTTCTGAAAATATCCACTAAATGAGGGAATAATATGTGTGAGGGTACCCCAGGAGAGTTCCAAATGTGTGTGGGTAGAATATATATCCCACGGGGGTAAAATTGAAAAACATTTTTTTTTGGACTTAGTCATTTTTCAGGCGTTTATCAGACTTTCAGATAGGGCAAATGTCAGTGAGCGTTCCGATTTCAGTTCCAGAGCGATTCGCCCAATCTTGATATTTAGTCGTTTTCAGCCAATTTTCTGGATTTTTGAAAATTTCACTTTTTTGTGAAAATATCCACTAAATGAGGGAATAATATGTGTGAGGGTACCCCAGGAGAATTCCAAATGTGTGTGGGTAGAATATATATCCCACGGGGGTAAAATTGAAAAAAGTTGAAAAAAATTATTTTTTGGACTTAGTCATTTTTCCGGCGTTTATTAGACTTTCAGATAGGGCAAATGTCAGTGAGCGTTCCGATTTCAGTTCCAGAGCGATTCGCCCAATGAGTCCTTGATATTTAGTCGTTTTCAGCCAATATTTTGGATTTTTGAAAATTTCACTTTTTTGTGAAAATATCCACTAAATGAGGGAATAATATGTGTGAGGGTACCCCAGGAGAATTCCAAATGTGTGTGGGTAGAATATATATCCCACGGGGGTAAAATTGAAAAAAGTTGAAAAAAATTATTTTTTGGACTTAGTCATTTTTCCGGCGTTTATCAGACTTTCAGATAGGGCAAATGTCAGTGAGCGTTCCGATTTCAGTTCCAGAGCGATTCGCCCAATGAGTCCTTGATATTTAGTTGTTTTCAGCCAATATTTTGGATTTTTGAAAATTTCACTTTTTTGTGAAAATATCCACTAAATGAGGGAATAATATGTGTGAGGGTACCCCAGGAGAGTTCCAAATGTGTGTGGGTAGAATATATATCCCACGGGGGTAAAATTGAAAAAAGTTGAAAAATTTTTTTTTTTTGGACTTAGTCATTTTTCCAGCGTTTATCAGACTTTCAGATAGGGGAAATGTCAGTGAGCATTACGATTTCAGTTCCAGAGCGATTCGACCAATGAGTCCTTGATATTTAGTCGTTTTCAGACAATTTTCTGGATTTTTGAAAATTTCAATTTTTTGTGAAAATATCCACTAAATGAGGGGATAATATGTGTGAGGGTACCCCAGGAGAGTTCCAAATGTGTGTGGGTAGAATATATATCCCACGGGGGTAAAATTGAAAAAAATTTTTTTTGGATTTAGTCATTTTTCTGGCGTTTATCAGACTTTCAGAGAGGGCAAATGTCAGTGAGCATTCCGATTTCAGTTCCAGAGCGATTCGCCCAATGAGTCCTTGATATTTAGGCGTTTTCAGCCAATATTTTGGATTTTTGAAAATTTCACTTTTTTGTGAAAATATCCAATAAATGAGGGAATAATATGTGTGAGGGTACCCCAGGAGAATTCCAAATGTGTGTGTGTAGAATATATATCCCACGGAGGTAAAATTGAAAAAAAAATTTTTTTGACTTAGTCATTTTTCCAGCGTTTATCAGACTTTCAGATAGGGCAAATGTCAGTGAGCGTTCCGATTTCAGTTCCAGAGCGATTCGACCAATGAGTCCTTGATATTTAGTCGTTTTCAGCCAATTTTCTGGATTTTTGTAAATTTCACTTTTTTGTGAAAATATACACTAAATGAGGGAATAATATGTGTGAGGGTACCCCAGGAGAGTTCCAAATGTGTGTGGGTAGAATATATATCCCACGGGGGTAAAATTGAAAAAAAATTTTTTTGGACTTAGTCATTTTTCTGGCGTTTATCAGACTTTCAGATAGGCTAAATGTCAGTGAGCGTTCCGATTTCAGTTCCAGAGCGATTCGCCCAATGAGTCCTTGATATTTAGTCGTTTTCAGCCAATTTTCTGGATTTTTGAAAATTTCTCTTTTTTGTGAAAATATCCACTAAATGAGGGAATAATATGTGTGAGGGTACCCCAGGAGAATTCCAAATGTGTGTGGGTAGAATATATATCCCACGAGGGTAAAATTGAAAAAAGTTGAAAAAAATTTTTTTTTGGACTTAGTCATTTTTCCAGCGTTTATCAGACTTTCAGATAGGGGAAATGTCAGTGAGCATTACGATTTCAGTTAAAGAGCGATTCGCCCAATAAGTCCTTGATATTTGATCGTTTTCAGACAACTTTCTGGATTTTTGAAAATTTCACTTTTTTGTGAAAATATCCACTAAATGAGGGAATAATATGAGTGAGGGTACCCCAGGAGAGTTCCAAATGTGTGTGGGTAGAATATATATCCCACGGGGGTAAAATTGAAAAAAAAATTTTTTGGACTTAGTCATTTTTTCCGGAGTATATCAGACTTTCAGATAGGGGAAATGTCAGTGAGCATTACGATTTCAGGTCCAGAGCGATTCGCCCAATGAGTCCTTGATATTTAGTCATTTTCAGCCAATTTTTTGGATTTTTGAAAATTTCACTTTTTTGTGAAAATATCCACTAAATGAGGGAATAATATGTGTGAGGGTACCCGAGGAGAGTTAGAAATGTGTGTGGGTAGAATATATATCCCACGGGGGTAAAATTGAAAAACATTTTTTTTTGGACTTAGTCATTTTTCCGGCGTTTATCAGACTTTCAGATAGGGCAAATGTCAGTGAGCGTTCCGATTTCAGTTCCAGAGCGATTCGCCCAATCTTGATATTTAGTCGTTTTCAGCCAATTTTCTGGATTTTTGAAAATTTCACTTTTTTGTGAAAATATCCACTAAATGAGGGAATAATATGTGTGAGGGTACCCCAACAGAGTTCCAAATGTGTGTGGGTAGAATATATATCCCACGGGGGTAAAATTGAAAAACATTTTTTTTTGGACTGTCATTTTTCCGGCGTATATCAGACTTTCAGATAGGGGAAATGTCAGTGAGCGTTACGATTTCAGGTCCAGAGCGTTTCGCCCAATGAGTCCTTGATATTTGATCGTTTTCAGACAACTTTCTGGATTTTTGAAAATTTCACTTTTTTGGGAAAATATCCACTAAATGAGGGAATAATATGAGTGAGGGTACCCCAGGAGAGTTCCAAATGTGTGTGGGTAGAATATATATCCCACGGGGGTAAAATTGAAAAAAGTTGAAAAAAATTTTTTTTTGGACTTAATCATTTTTCCGGCGTTTATCAGACTTTCAGATAGGGCAAATGTCAGTGAGCGTTCCGATTTCAGTTCCAGAGCGATTCGCCCAATGATTCCTTGATAGTTAGTCGTTTTCAGCCAATAGTTTGGATTTTTGAAAATTTCTCTTTTTTGTGAAAATATCCACTAAATGAGGGAATAATATTTGTGAGGGTACCCCAGGAGAGTTCCAAATGTGTGTGGGTAGAATATATATCCCACGGGGGTAAAATTGAAAAAAGTTGAAAAATTTTTTTTTTGGACTTAGTCATTTTTCCAGCGTTTATCAGACTTTCAGATTGGGGAAATGTCAGTGAGCATTACGATTTCAGTTCCAGAGCGATTCGCCCAATGAGTCCTTGATATTTAGTCGTTTTCAGCCAATTTTCTGGATTTTTGAAAATGTCACTTTTTTGTGAAAATATCCACTAAATGAGGGAATAATATGTGTGAATGTACCCCAGGAGAGTTCCAAATGTGTGTGGGTAGAATATATATCCCACGGGGATAAAATTGAAAAAAGTTGAAAAAATTATTTTTTTGGACTTAGTCATTTTTCCGGCGTTTATCAGACTTTCAGATATGGCAAATGTCACTGAGCATTCCGATTTCAGTTCCAGAGCGATTCGCCCAATGAGTCCTTGATATTTAGTCGTTTTCAGCCAATATTTTGGATTTTTGAAAATTTCACTTTTTTGTGAAAATATTCACTAAATGAGGGAATAATATGTGTGAGGTTACCCCAGGAGAGTTCCAAATGTGTGTGGGTAGAATATATATCCCACGGGGGTAAAATTGAAAAAAATTTAAAAAAATTTTTTTTTGGACTTAGTCATTTTTCCGGCGTTTATCAGACTTTCAGATAGGACAAATGTCAGTGAGCGTTCCGATTTCAGTTCCAGAGCGATTCGCCCAATGATTCCTTGTTATTTAGTCGTTTTCAGCCAATTTTCTGGATTTTTGAAAATTTCACTTTTTTGTGAAAATATCCACTAAATGAGGGAATAATATGTGTGAGGGTACCCCAAGAGAGTTCCAAATGTGCGTGGGTAGAATATATATCCCACGGGGGTAAAATTGAAAAAAGTTGAAAAATTTTTTTTTTGGACTTTGTCATTTTTCCAGCGTTTATCAGACTTTCAGATTGGGGAAATGTCAGTGAGCATTACGATTTCAGTTCCAGAGCGATTCGCCCAATGAGTCCTTGATATTTAGTCGTTTTCAGCCAATTTTCTGGATTTTTGAAAATTTCACTTTTTTGTGAAAATATCCACTAAATGAGGGAATAATATGTGTGAATGTACCCCAGGAGAGTTCCAAATGTGTGTGGGTAAAATATATATCCCACGGGGGTAAAATTGAAAAAAAAATTTTTTAGACTTAGTCATTTTTTCCGGCGTTTATCAGACTTTCAGATAGGCCAAATATCAGTGAGAGTTCCGATTTCAGTTCCAGAGCGATTTGCCCAATGAGTCCTTGATAGTTAGTCGTTTTGAGCCAATTTTCTGGATTTTTGTAAATTTCACTTTTTTGTGAAAATATACACTAAATGAGGGAATAATATGTGTGAGGGAACCCCAGGAGAGTTCCAAATGTGTGTGGGTAGAATATATATCCCACGGGGGTAAAATTGAAAAAAAATTTTTTTGGACTTAGTCATTTTTTTCGGCGTTTATCAGACTTTCAGATAGGCCAAATATCAGTGAGCGTTCCGATTTCAGTTCCAGAGCGATTCGCCCAATGAGTCCTTGATATTTAGTCATTTTCAGCCAATATTTTGGATTTTTGAAAATTTCTCTTTTTTGTGAAAATATCCACTAAATGAGGGAATAATATGTGTGAGGGTACCCCAGGAGAGTTCCAAATGTGTGTGGGTAGAATATATATCCCACGGGGGTAAAATTGAAAAAAAATTTTTTTGGACTTAGTCATTTTTTCCGGCGTTTATCAGACTTTCAGATAGGCCAAATATCAGTGAGCGTTCCAATTTCAGTTCCAGAGCGATTCGCCCAATGAGTCCTTGATAGTTAGTCGTTTTCAGACAATTTTCTGGATTTTTGAAAATTTCACTTTTTTGTGAAAATATCCACTAAATGAGGGAATAATATGTGTGAGGGTACCCCAAGAGAGTTCCAAATGTGTGTGGGTAGAATATATATCCCACGGGGGTAAAATAGAAAAAAGTTGAAAAAATTATTTTTTTGCACTTAGTCATTTTTCCGGCGTTTATCAGACTTTCAGATATGGCAAATGTCAGTGAGCATTCCGATTTCAGTTCCAGAGCGACTCGCCCAATGAGTCCTTGATATTTAGTCGTTTTCAGCCAATTTTCTGGATTTTTGTAAATTTCACTTTTTTGTGAAAATATACACTAAATGAGGGAATAATATGTGTGAGGGAACCCCAGGAGAGTTCCAAATGTGTGTGGGTAGAATATATATCCCACGGGGGTAAAATTGAAAAAAAAATTTTTTGGACTTAGTCATTTTTCTGGCGTTTATCAGACTTTCAGAGAGGCCAAATGTCAGTGAGCGTTCCGATTTCAGTTCCAGAGCGATTCGCCCAATGAGTCCTTGATATTTAGTCGTTTTCAGCCAATATTTTGGATTTTAGAAAATTTCTCTTTTTTGTGAAAATATCCACTAAATGAGGGAATAATATGTGTGAGGGTACCCCAGGAGAGTTCCAAATGTGTGTGGGTAGAATATATATCCCACGGGGGTAAAATTGAAAAAAGTTTAAAAAATTTTTTTTTGGACTTAGTAATTTTTCCGGCGTTTATCAGACTTTCAGATAGGTCAAATGTCAGTGAGCGTTCCGATTTCAGTTCCAGAGCGATTCGCCCAATCTTGATATTTAGTCGTTTTCAGCCAATTTTCTGGATTTTTGAAAATTTCACTTTTTTGTGAAAATATTCACTAAATGAGGGAATAATATGTGTGAGGGTACCCCAGGAGAGTTCCAAATGTGTGTGGGTAGAATATATATCCCACGGGGGTAAAATTAAAAAAATTGAAAAAAAATTTTTTTTGGACTTAGTCATTTTTCCGGCATTTATCAGACTTTCAGATAGGGGAAATGTCAGTGAGCGTTCCGATTTCAGTTCCAGAGCGATTCGCCCAATGAGTCCTTGATATTTAGTCATTTTCAGCCAATATTTTGGATTTTTGAAAATTTCTCTTTTTTGTGAAAATATCCACTAAATGAGGGAATAATATGTGTGAGGGTACAACAGGAGAGTTCCAAATGTGTGTGGGTAGAATATATATCCCACGGGGGTAAAATTGAAAAAAAAATTTTTTGGACTTAGTCATTTTTTCCGGCGTTTATCAGACTTTCAGATAGGCCAAATATCAGTGAGCGTTCCGATTTCAGTTCCAGAGCGATTCGCCAAATGAGTCCTTGATAGTTAGTCATTTTCAGCCAATATTTTGGATTTTTGAAAATTTCACTTTTTTGTGAAAATATCCACTAAATGAGGGAATAATATGTGTGAGGGTACCCCAGGAGAGTTCCAAATGTGTGTGGGTAGAATATAAATCCCACGGGGTAAAATTGAAAAAAGTTGAAAAATTTTTTTTTTTGGACTTAGTCATTTTTCCAGCGTTTATCAGACTTTCAGATAGGGGAAATGTCAGTGAGCATTACGATTTCAGGTCCAGAGCGATTCGCCCAATGAGTCCTTGATATTTGATCGTTTTCAGACAACTTTCTGGATTTTTGAAAATTTCACTTTTTTGTGAAAATATCCACTAAATGAGGGAATAATATGTGTGAGGGTACCCCAGGAGAGTTCCAAATGTGTGTGGGTAGAATATATATCCCACGGGGGTAAAATTGAAAAAAAATTTTTTTGGACTTAGTCATTTTTTCTGGCGTTTATCAGACTTTCAGATAGGCCAAATATCAGTGAGCGTTCCGATTTCAGTTCCAGAGCGATTCGCCCAATGAGTCCTTGATAGTTAGTCGTTTTCAGACAATTTTCTGGATTTTTGAAAATTTCACTTTTTTGTCAAAATATCCACTAAATGAGGGAATAATATGTGTGAGGGTACCCCAAGAGAGTTCCAAATGTGTGTGGGTAGAATATATATCCCACGGGGGTAAAATTGAAAAAAGTTGAAGAAAATTTTTTTTTGGACTTAGTCATTTTTCCGGCGTTTATCAGACTTTCAGATTGGGCAAATGTCAGTGAGCGTTCCGATTTCAGGTCCAGAGCGTTTCGCCCAATGAGTCCTTGATATTTAGCCGTTTTCAGCCAATTTTCTGGATTTTTGAAAATTTCACTTTTTTGTGAAAATATCCACTAAATGAGGGAATAATATGTGTGAGGGTACCCCAGGAGAGTTCCAAATGTGTGTGGGTAGAATATATATCCCACGGGGGTAAAATTGAAAAAAAAATTTTTTGGACTTAGTCATTTTTTCCGGCGTTTATCAGACTTTCAGATAGGGCAAATGTCAGTGAGCGTTCCGATTTCAGTTCCAGAGCGATTCGCCCAATGAGTCCTTGATGTTTAGTCGTTTTCAGCCAATTTTCTGGATTTTTGAAAATTTCACTTTTTTGTGAAAATATCCACTAAATGAGGGAATAATATGTGTGAGGGTACCCCAAGAGAGTTCCAAATGTGTGTGGGTAGAATATATATCCCACGGGGGTAAAATAGAAAAAAGTTGAAAAAATTATTTTTTTGCACTTAGTCATTTTTCCGGCGTTTATCAGACTTTCAGATATGGCAAATGTCAGTGAGCATTCCGATTTCAGTTCCAGAGCGACTCGCCCAATGAGTCCTTGATATTTAGTCGTTTTCAGCCAATTTTCTGGATTTTTGTAAATTTCACTTTTTTGTGAAAATATACACTAAATGAGGGAATAATATGTGTGAGGGAACCCCAGGAGAGTTCCAAATGTGTGTGGGTAGAATATATATCCCACGGGGGTAAAATTGAAAATAAAATTTTTTGGACTTAGTCATTTTTCTGGCGTTTATCAGACTTTCAGAGAGGCCAAATGTCAGTGAGCGTTCCGATTTCAGTTCCAGAGCGATTCGCCCAATGAGTCCTTGATATTTAGTCGTTTTCAGCCAATATTTTGGATTTTAGAAAATTTCTCTTTTTTGTGAAAATATCCACTAAATGAGGGAATAATATGTGTGAGGGTACCCCAGGAGAGCTCCAAATGTGTGTGGGTAGAATATATATCCCACGGGGGTAAAATTGAAAAAAGTTTAAAAAATTTTTTTTTGGACTTAGTAATTTTTCCGGCGTTTATCAGACTTTCAGATAGGTCAAATGTCAGTGAGCGTTCCGATTTCAGTTCCAGAGCGATTCGCCCAATCTTGATATTTAGTCGTTTTCAGCCAATTTTCTGGATTTTTGAAAATTTCACTTTTTTGTGAAAATATTCACTAAATGAGGGAATAATATGTGTGAGGGTACCCCAGGAGAGTTCCAAATGTGTGTGGGTAGAATATATATCCCACGGGGGTAAAATTAAAAAAATTGAAAAAAAATTTTTTTGGACTTAGTCATTTTTCCGGCATTTATCAGACTTTCAGATAGGGGAAATGTCAGTGAGCGTTCCTATTTCAGTTCCAGAGCGATTCGCCCAATGAGTCCTTGATATTTAGTCATTTTCAGCCAATATTTTGGATTTTTGAAAATTTCTCTTTTTTGTGAAAATATCCACTAAATGAGGGAATAATATGTGTGAGGGTACAACAGGAGAGTTCCAAATGTGTGTGGGTAGAATATATATCCCACGGGGGTAAAATTGAAAAAAAAATTTTTTGGACTTAGTCATTTTTTCCGGCGTTTATCAGACTTTCAGATAGGCCAAATATCAGTGAGCGTTCCGATTTCAGTTCCAGAGCGATTCGCCAAATGAGTCCTTGATAGTTAGTCATTTTCAGCCAATATTTTGGATTTTTGAAAATTTCACTTTTTTGTGAAAATATCCACTAAATGAGGGAATAATATGTGTGAGGGTATCCCAGGAGAGTTCAAAATGTGTGTGGATAGAATATATATCCCACGGGGGTAAAATTGAAAAAAGTTTAAAAATTTTTTTTTGGACTTAGTCATTTTTCCGGCGTTTATCAGACTTTCAGATAGGGCAAATGTCAGTCAGCGTTCCGATATCAGTTCCAGAGCAATTCGCCCAATGAGTCCTTGATATTTAGTCATTTTCAGCCAATATTTTGGATTTTTGAAAATTTCTCTTTTTTGTGAAAATATCCACTAAATGAGGGAATAATATGTGTGGGGGTACCCCAGGAGAGTTCAAAATGTGTGTGGGTAGAATATATATCCCACGGGGGTAAAATTGAAAAAAGTTGACAAAAATTTTTTTTTGGACTTAGTCATTTTTCCAGCGTTTATCAGACTTTCAGATACGGCAATTGTCAGTGAGCGTTCCCATTTCAGTTCGAGAGCGATTCGCCCAATGAGTCCTTGATGTTTAGTCGTTTTCAGCCAATTTTCTGGATTTTTGAAAATTTCACTTTTTTGTGAAAATATCCACTAAATGAGGGAATAATATGTGTGAGGGTACCCCAAGAGAGTTCCAAATGTGTGTGGGTAAAATATATATCTCACGGGGGTAAAATTGAAAAAAGTTGAAGAAAATTTTTTTTTGGACTTGGTCATTTTTCCGGCGTTTATCAGACTTTCAGATAGGACAAATGTCAGTGAGTGTTCCGATTTCAGTTCCAGAGCGATTAGCCCAATGAATCCTTGATATTTAGTCCTTTTCAGCCAATTATCTGGATTTTTGAAAATTTCACTTTTTTGTGAAAATATCCACTAAATGAGGGAATAATATGTGTGAGGGTACCCCAGGAGACTTCCAAATGTGTGTGGGTAGAATATATATACCAAGGGGGTAAAATTGAAAAAGTTGAAAAATTTTTTTTTTTGGACTTAGTCATTTTTCCAGCGTTTATCAGACTTTCAGATTGGGGAAATGTCAGTGAGTATTACGATTTCAGTTCCAGAGCGATTCACCCAATGAGTCCTTGATATTTAGTCGTTTTCAGCCAATTTTCTGGATTTTTGAAAATTTCACTTTTTTGTGAAAATATCCACTAAATGAGGGAATAATATGTGTGAGGGTACCCCAGGAGAGTTCCAAATGTGTGTGGGTAGAATATATATCCCACGGGGATAAAATTGAAAAAAGTTGAAAAAATTATTTTTTTGGACTTAGTCATTTTTCCGGCGTTTATCAGACTTTCAGATATGGCAAATGTCAGTGAGCATTCCGATTTCAGTTCCAGAGCGATTCGCCCAATGAGTCCTTGATATTTAGTCGTTTTCAGCCAATATTTTGGATTTTTGAAAATTTCTCTTTTTTGTGAAAATATCCACTAAATGAGGGAATAATATGTGTGAGGGTACCCCAGGAGAGTTCCAAATGTGTGTGGGTAGAATATAAATCCCACGGGGTAAAATTGAAAAAAGTTGAAAAATTTTTTTTTTTGGACTTAGTCATTTTTCCAGCGTTTATCAGACTTTCAGATAGGGGAAATGTCAGTGAGCGTTACGATTTCAGGTCCAGAGCGATTCGCCCAATGAGTCCTTGATATTTGATCGTTTTCAGACAACTTTCTGGATTTTTGAAAATTTCACTTTTTTGTGAAAATATCCACTAAATGAGGGAATAATATGTGTGAGGGTACCCCAGGAGAGTTCCAAATGTGTGTGGGTAGAATATATATCCCACGGGGGTAAAATTGAAAAAAGTTGAAAAATTTTTTTTTTGGACTTAGTCATTTTTCCGGCGTTTATCAGACTTTCAGATAGGGCAAATGTCAGTGAGCGTTCCGATTTCAGATCCAGAGCGATTCGCCCAATGAGTCCTTGATATTTAGTAGTTTTAAGCCAATATTTTGGATTTTTGAAAATTTCACTTTTTTGTGAAAATATCCACTAAATGAGGGAATAATATGTGTGAGGGTACCCCAGGAGAGTTCCAAATGTGTGTGGGTAGAATATATATCCCACGGGGGTAAAATTGAAAAAAGATGAAAAAAATTTTTTTTTGGACTTAGTCATTTTTCCGGCGTTTATCAGACTTTCAGATCGGGCAAATGTCAGTGAGCGTTCCGATTTCAGTTCCAGAGCGATTCGCCCAATGAGTCCTTGATATTTAGTCGTTTTCAGCCAATATTTTGGATTTTTGAAAATTTCTCTTTTTTGTGAAAATATTCACTAAATGAGGGAATAATATGTGTGAGGGTACCCCAGGAGAGTTCCAAATGTGTGTGGATAGAATATATATCCCACGGGGGTAAAATTGAAAAAACTTGAAACATTTTTTTTTTTGGACTTAGTCATTTTTCCGGCGTTTATCAGACTTTCAGATAGGGGAAATGTCAGTGAGCATTCCGATTTCAGTTCCAGAGCGATTCGCCCAATGAGTCCTTGATATTTAGTCTTTTTCAGCCAATTTTCTGGATTTTTGAAAATTTCACTTTTTTTGTGAAAATATCCACTAAATGAGGAAATAATATGTGTGAGCGTACCCCAGGAGAGTTCCAAATGTGTGTGGGTAGAATACATATCCCACGGGGGTAAAATTGAAAAAAGTTTAAACATTTTTTTTTTGGACTTAGTCATTTTTCCACCGTTTATCAAACTTTCAGATAGGGGAAATGTCAGTGAGCATTCCGATTTCAGTTCCAGAGCGATTCGCCCAATGAGTCCTTGATATTTAGTCTTTTTCAGCCAATTTATTGGATTTTTGAAAACTTCACTTTTTTGTGAAAACATCCACTAAATGAGGGAATAATATGTGTGAGGGTACCCCAGGAGAGTTCCAAATGTGTATGGATAGAATATATATCCCACGAGGTAAAATTGAAAAAAGTTGAAAAAAATTTTTTTTTGTACTTAGTCAATTTTCCGACGTTTATCAGACTTTCAGATAGGGAGTGAGCTAGGGAGTGAGTATTCCAATTTCAGTTCCAGAGCGATTCGCCCAATGAGTCCTTGATATTTAGTTGTTTTCAGCCAATTTTCTGGATTTTTGAAAATTTCACTTTTTTGAGAAAATATCCACTAAATGAGGAAATAATATGTGTGAGGGCACCCCAGGAGAGTTCCAAATGTGTGTTGGTAAAATATATATCCCACGGGGGTAAAATTGAAAAAAGTTGAAAAATTTTTTTTTTTGGACTTAGTCAATTTTCCGACGTTTATCAGACTTTCAGATAGGGGAAATGTCAGTGAGCGTTCCGATTTCAGTTCCAGAGCGATTCGCCCAATGAGTCCTTGACATTTAGTCTTTTTCTGCCAATTTTCTGAATTTTTGAAAATTTCACTTTTTTGAGAAAATATCCACTAAATGAGGGAATAATATGTGTGAGGGTACCCCAGGAGAGTTCCAAATGTGTGTGGGTAGAATATACATCCCACGGGGGTAAAATTGAAAAAAGTTGAAAAAAATTTTTTTGGGGAATTAGTCACTTTTCTGGCATTTATCAGACTTTCAGATAGGGAAATTGTCAGTGAGCATTCCGATTTCAGTTCCAGAGCGTTTCGCCCATTGAGTCCTTGATATTTAGTCGTTTTCAGCCAATTTTCTTTATTTTTGAAAATTTCACTTTTTTGTGAAAATATCCACTAAATGAGGGAATAATATGTGTGAGGGTACCCCAGGAGAGTTCCAAATGTGTGTGGGTAGAATATATATCCCACGGGGGTAAAATTGAAAAAACTTGAAACATTTTTTTTTTTGGACTTAGTCATTTTTCCACCGTTTATCAAACTTTCAGATAGGGGAAATGTCAGTGAGCGTTCCGATTTCAGTTCCAGAGCGATTCGCCCAATGAGTCCTTGATATTTAGTCTTTTTCTGCCAA
This sequence comes from Phyllobates terribilis, assembly GCF_046119375.1. Lineage (NCBI taxonomy): Eukaryota > Metazoa > Chordata > Amphibia > Anura > Dendrobatidae > Phyllobates > Phyllobates terribilis. The sequence goes on along the minus strand of NW_027362788.1, from coordinate 3,153,510 downwards.
TTTTCTGGATTTTTGAAAATTTCACTTTTTTGTGAAAATATCCACTAAATGAGGGAACAATATGTGTGAGGGTACCCCAGGAGAGTTCCAAATTTGTGTGGGTAGAATATACATCCCACGGGGGTAAAATTTAAAAAAGTTGAAAAAAATTTTTTTTTGGACTTAGTCATTTTTCTGGCGTTTATCATGCTTTCAGATAGGGAGTGAGCTAGGGAGTGAGCATTCCAATTTCAGTTCCAGAGCGATTCGCCCAATGAGTCCTTGATATTTAGTTGTTTTCAGCAAATTTTCTGGATTTTTGAAAATTTCACTTTTAGGAGAAAATATCCACTAAATGAGGGAATAATATGTGTGAGGGTACCCGAGGAGAGATCCAAATGTGTGTGGGTAGAATATACATCCCACGGGGGTAAAATTGAAAAAACTTGAAACATTTTTTTTTTTGGACTTAGTCATTTTTCCGGCGTTTATCAGACTTTCAGTTTGGGGAAATGTCAGTGAGCGTTCCGATTTCAGTTCCAGAGCGATTCGCCCAATGAGTCCTTGATATTTAGTTGTTTTCAGCCAATTTTCTGGATTTTTGAAAATTTCACTTTTTTGAGAAAATATCCACTAAATGAGGGAATAATATTTGTGAGGGTACCCCAGGAGAGTTCCAGATGTGTGTGGGTAGAATACATATCCCACGGGGGTAAAATTTAAAAAAGTTGAAACATTTTTTTTTTGGACTTAGTCATTTTTCCTGTGTTTGGCAGACTTTCAAATTGGGGAAATATCAGTGAGCGTTCCGATTTCAGTTCCAGAGCGATTTGCCCAATGAGTCCTTGATATTTAGTCTTTTTCAGCCAATTTTCTGGATTTTTGAAAATTTCACTTTTTTGTGAAAATATCCACTAAATGAGGGAATAATATGTGTGAGGGTACCCCAGGAGAGTTCCACATGTGTGTGGGTAGAATATATATCCCACGGGGGTAAAATTGAAAAAAGTTTAAACATTTTTTTTTTGGACTTAGTCATTTTTCCACCGTTTATCAAACTTTCAGATAGGGGAAATGTCAGTGAGCGTTCCGATTTCAGTTCCAGAGCGATTCGCCCAATGAGTCCTTGATATTTAGTCTTTTTCAGCCAATTTTCTGGATTTTTGAAAATTTCACTTTTTTGTGAAAATATCCACTAAATGAGGGAATAATATGTGTGAGGGTACCCCAGGAGAGTTCCAGATGTGTGTGGGTAGAATACATATCCCACGGGGGTAAAATTTAAAAAAGTTGAAACATTTTTTTTTTTGGACTTAGTCATTTTTCCGGCGTTTATCAGACTCTCAGATAGGGGAAATATCAGTGAGCATTCCGATTTCAGTTCCAGAGCGATTCGCCCAATGAGTCCTTGATATTTAATTGTTTTCAGCCAATTTTCTGGATTTTTGAAAATTTCACCTTTTTGAGAAAATATTCACTAAATGAGGGAATAATATGTGTGAGGGTACCCCAGGAGAGTACCAAATGTGTGTGGGTAGAATATATATCCCACGGGGGTAAAATTGAAAAAAGTTTAAAAAAAATTTTTTGGGGACTTAGTTATTTTTCCGGCGTTTATCAGACTTTCAGTTTGGGGAAATGTCAGTGAGCGTTCCGATTTCAGTTCCAGAGCGATTCGTCCTATGAGATCTTGATATTTAGTCGTTTTCAGCCAATTTTCAGGATTTTTGAAAATTTCACTTTTTTGTGAAAATATCCACTAAATGAGGTAATAATATGTGTGAGGGTACGCCAGGAGAGTTCCAAATGTGTGTGGGTAGAATATATATCCCACGGGGGTAAAATTGAAAAAAGTTGAAAAAATTTTTTTTTTGGACTTAGTCATTTTTCCTGCGTTTATCAGACTTTCAGATAGGGGAAATGTCAGTGAGCATTCCGATTTCAGTTCCAGAGCGATTCGCCCAATGAGTCCTTGATATTTAGTCTTTTTCAGCCAATTTATTGGATTTTTGAAAACTTCACTTTTTTGTGAAAACATCCACTAAATGAGGGAATAATATGTGTGAGGGTACCCCAGGAGAGTTCCAAATGTGTATGGATAGAATATATATCCCACGAGGTAAAATTGAAAAAAGTTGAAAAAAATTTTTTTTTGTACTTAGTCAATTTTCCGACGTTTATCAGACTTTCAGATAGGGAGTGAGCTAGGGAGTGAGTATTCCAATTTCAGTTCCAGAGCGATTCGCCCAATGAGTCCTTGATATTTAGTTGTTTTCAGCCAATTTTCTGGATTTTTGAAAATTTCACTTTTTTGAGAAAATATCCACTAAATGAGGAAATAATATGTGTGAGGGCACCCCAGGAGAGTTCCAAATGTGTGTTGGTAAAATATATATCCCACGGGGGTAAAATTGAAAAAAGTTGAAAAATTTTTTTTTTTGGACTTAGTCAATTTTCCGACGTTTATCAGACTTTCAGATAGGGGAAATGTCAGTGAGCGTTCCGATTTCAGTTCCAGAGCGATTCGCCCAATGAGTCCTTGACATTTAGTCTTTTTCTGCCAATTTTCTGAATTTTTGAAAATTTCACTTTTTTGAGAAAATATCCACTAAATGAGGGAATAATATGTGTGAGGGTACCCCAGGAGAGTTCCAAATGTGTGTGGGTAGAATATACATCCCACGGGGGTAAAATTGAAAAAAGTTGAAAAAATTTTTTTTGGGGAATTAGTCACTTTTCTGGCATTTATCAGACTTTCAGATAGGGAAATTGTCAGTGAGCATTCCGATTTCAGTTCCAGAGCGTTTCGCCCATTGAGTCCTTGATATTTAGTCGTTTTCAGCCAATTTTCTTTATTTTTGAAAATTTCACTTTTTTGTGAAAATATCCACTAAATGAGGGAATAATATGTGTGAGGGTACCCCAGGAGAGTTCCAAATGTGTGTGGGTAGAATATATATCCCACGGGGGTAAAATTGAAAAAACTTGAAACATTTTTTTTTTTGGACTTAGTCATTTTTCCACCGTTTATCAAACTTTCAGATAGGGGAAATGTCAGTGAGCGTTCCGATTTCAGTTCCAGAGCGATTCGCCCAATGAGTCCTTGATATTTAGTCTTTTTCTGCCAATTTTCTGGATTTTTGAAAATTTCACTTTTTTGTGAAAATATCCACTAAATGAGGGAATAATATGTGTGAGGGTACCCCAGGAGAGTTCCAAATTTGTGTGGGTAGAATATACATCCCACGGGGGTAAAATTTAAAAAAGTTGAAAAAAATTTTTTTTTGGACTTAGTCATTTTTCTGGCCTTTATCATGCTTTCAGATAGGGAGTGAGCTAGGGAGTGAGCATTCCAATTTCAGTTCCAGAGCGATTCGCCCAATGAGTCCTTGATATTTAGTTGTTTTCAGCAAATTTTCTGGATTTTTGAAAATTTCACTTTTAGGAGAAAATATCCACTAAATGAGGGAATAATATGTGTGAGGGTACCCGAGGAGAGATCCAAATGTGTGTGGGTAGAATATACATCCCACGGGGGTAAAATTGAAAAAACTTGAAACATTTTTTTTTTTGGACTTAGTCATTTTTCCGGCGTTTATCAGACTTTCAGTTTGGGGAAATGTCAGTGAGCGTTCCGATTTCAGTTCCAGAGCGATTCGCCCAATGAGTCCTTGATATTTAGTTGTTTTCAGCCAATTTTCTGGATTTTTGAAAATTTCACTTTTTTGAGAAAATATCCACTAAATGAGGGAATAATATTTGTGAGGGTACCCCAGGAGAGTTCCAGATGTGTGTGGGTAGAATACATATCCCACGGGGGTAAAATTTAAAAAAGTTGAAACATTTTTTTTTTGGACTTAGTCATTTTTCCTGTGTTTGGCAGACTTTCAAATTGGGGAAATATCAGTGAGCGTTCCGATTTCAGTTCCAGAGCGATTTGCCCAATGAGTCCTTGATATTTAGTCTTTTTCAGCCAATTTTCTGGATTTTTGAAAATTTCACTTTTTTGTGAAAATATCCACTAAATGAGGGAATAATATGTGTGAGGGTACCCCAGGAGAGTTCCACATGTGTGTGGGTAGAATATATATCCCACGGGGGTAAAATTGAAAAAAGTTTAAACATTTTTTTTTTGGACTTAGTCATTTTTCCACCGTTTATCAAACTTTCAGATAGGGGAAATGTCAGTGAGCGTTCCGATTTCAGTTCCAGAGCGATTCGCCCAATGAGTCCTTGATATTTAGTCTTTTTCAGCCAATTTTCTGGATTTTTGAAAATTTCACTTTTTTGTGAAAATATCCACTAAATGAGGGAATAATATGTGTGAGGGTACCCCAGGAGAGTTCCAGATGTGTGTGGGTAGAATACATATCCCACGGGGGTAAAATTTAAAAAAGTTGAAACATTTTTTTTTTTGGACTTAGTCATTTTTCCGGCGTTTATCAGACTCTCAGATAGGGGAAATATCAGTGAGCATTCCGATTTCAGTTCCAGAGCGATTCGCCCAATGAGTCCTTGATATTTAATTGTTTTCAGCCAATTTTCTGGATTTTTGAAAATTTCACCTTTTTGAGAAAATATTCACTAAATGAGGGAATAATATGTGTGAGGGTACCCCAGGAGAGTACCAAATGTGTGTGGGTAGAATATATATCCCACGGGGGTAAAATTGAAAAAAGTTTAAAAAAAATTTTTTGGGGACTTAGTTATTTTTCCGGCGTTTATCAGACTTTCAGTTTGGGGAAATGTCAGTGAGCGTTCCGATTTCAGTTCCAGAGCGATTCGTCCTATGAGATCTTGATATTTAGTCGTTTTCAGCCAATTTTCAGGATTTTTGAAAATTTCACTTTTTTGTGAAAATATCCACTAAATGAGGTAATAATATGTGTGAGGGTACACCAGGAGAGTTCCAAATGTGTGTGGGTAGAATATATATCCCACGGGGGTAAAATTGAAAAAAGTTGAAAAAATTTTTTTTTTGGACTTAGTCATTTTTCCTGCGTTTATCAGACTTTCAGATAGGGGGAATGTCAGTGAGCGTTCCGATTTCAGTTCCAGAGTGATTCGCCCAATGAGTCCTTGATATTTAGTCGTTTTCAGCCAATTTTCTGGATTTTTGAAAATTTTACTTTTTTGTGAAAATATCCACTAAATGAGGGAATAATATGTGTTGAGGGTACCCCAGGAGAGTTCCAAATGTGTGTGGGTAGAATATATATCCCACGGGGTAAAACTGAAAAAAGTTGAAAAAAATTTTTTTTTGGACTTAGTCATTTTTCCGGCGTTTATCAGACTTTCAGATAGGGGAAATGTCAGTGAGCATTCCGATTTCAGTTCCAGAGTGATTCGCCCAATAAGTCCTTGATATTTAGTCTTTTTCAGCTAATTTTCTGGATTTTTGAAAATATCACTTTTTTGTGAAAATATTCACTAAATGAGGGAATAATATGTGTGAGGGTACCCCAGGAGAGTTCCAAATGTGTGTGGGTAGAATATATCCCACGGGGGTAAAATTGAAAAAAGTAAAAAAAAATTTTTTTGACTTAGTCATTTTTCCGGCGTTTATCAGACTTTCAGATAGGGGAAATGTCAGTGAGCGTTCCGATTTCAGTTCCAGAGTGATTCGCCCAATGAGTCCTTGATATTTAGTCATTTTCAGCCAATTTTGTGGATTTTTGAAATTTTCACTTTTTTATGAAAATATCCACTAAATGAGGTAAGAATATGTGTGAGGGTACCCCAATAGAGTTCCAAATGTGTGTGGGTAGAATATATATCCCACGGGGTAAAACTGAAAAAAGTTGAAAAAATTTTTTTTGGGAATTTAGTCATTTTTCCGGCGTTTATCAGACTTTCAGATAGGAGAAATGTCAGTGAGTGTTCCGATTTCAGTTCCAGAGCGATTCGCCCAATAATTCCTTGATATTTAGTCTTTTTCAGCTAATTTTCTGGATTTTTGAAAATTTCACTTTTTTGTGAAAATGACCACTAAATGAGGGAATAATATGTGTGCGGGTACCCCAGGAGAGTTCCAAATGTGTTTGGGTAGAATATATATCCCACGGGGTAAAACTGAAGAAAGTTTAAAACTATTTTTTTTTGGACTTAGTCATTTTTCCGGCGTTTATCAGACTTTCAGATAGGGCAAATGTCATTGAGCGTTCCGATTTCAGTTCCAGAGCGATTCTCCCAATGAGTCCTTGATATTTAGTCGTTTTCAGCCAATTTTCTGGATTTTTGAAAATTTCACTTTTTTGTGAAAATATCCATTAAATGAGGGAATAATATGTGTGAGGGTACCCCAGAAGAGTTCCAAATGTGTGTGGGTAGAATATATATCCCACAAGGGTAAAATTGAAAAAAGTTGAAAATTTTTTTTTTTCACTTAGTCATTTTTCCGGCGTTTATCAGACTTTCAGATAGGGGAAATGTCAGTGTGCGTTCCGATTTCAGTTCCAGAGCGATTCGCCCAATGAGTCCTTGATATTTAGTCGTTTTCAGCCAATTTTCTGGATTTTTGAAAATTTCACTTTTTTGTGAAAATATCCACTAAATGAGGGAATAATATGTGTGAGGGTACCCCAGGAGAGTTCCAAATGTGTGTGGGTAGAATATATATCCCACGGGGTAAAACTGAAAAAAGTTGAAAAAAAATTTTTTTTGGACTTAGTCATTTTTCCGGCGTTTATCAGACTTTCAGATAGGGGAAATGTCAGTGAGCATTCCGATTTCAGTTCCAGAGTGATTCGCCCAATAAGTCCTTGATATTTAGTCTTTTTCAGCTAATTTTCTGGATTTTTGAAAATATCACTTTTTTGTGAAAATATTCACTAAATGAGGGAATAATAGGTGTGAGGGTACCCCAGGAGAGTTCCAAATGTGTGTGGGTAGAATATATCCCACGGGGGTAAAATTGAAAAAAGTAAAAAAAAATTTTTTTGACTTAGTCATTTTTCCGGCGTTTATCAGACTTTCAGATAGGGGAAATGTCAGTGAGCGTTCCGATTTCAGTTCCAGAGCGATGCGCCCAATGAGCCCTTGATATTTAGTCGTTTTCAGCCAATTTTCTGGATTTTTGAAAATTTCACTTTTTTGTGAAAATATCCACTAAATGAGGGAATAATACGTGTGAGGGTACCCCAGGAGAGTTCCAAATGTGTCTGGGTAGAATATATATCCCACGGGGGTAAAATTGAAAAAAGTTGAAAACATTTTTTTTTGGACTTAGTCATTTTTCCGGCGTTTATCAGACTTTCAGATAGGGCAAATTTCAGTGAGCATTCCGATTTCAGTTCCAGAGCGATTCGCCCAATGAGTCTTTGATATTTAGTCGTTTTCAGCCAATTTTCTGGATTTTTGAAAGTTTCACTTTTTTGTGAAAATATCCACTAAATGAGGGAATAATATGTGTGATGGTTCCCCTGGAGAGTTCCAAATGTGTGTGGGTAGAATATATATCCCACGGGGGTAAAATTGAAAAAAGCTGAAAACATTTTTTTTTGGGACTTAGTCATTTTTCCGGCGTTTATCAGACTTTCAGATAGGGCAACTGTCAGTGAGCATTCCAATTTCAGTTCCAGAGCGATTCGCCCAATGAGTCTTTGATATTTAGTCGTTTTCAGCCAATTTTCTGGATTTTTGAAAATTTCACTTTTTTGTGAAAATATCCACTAAATGAGGGAATAATATGTGTGAGGGTACCCCAGGAGAGTTCCAAATGTGTGTTTAGAATATATATCCCACGGCGGTAAATTTGAAAAAAGTTGAAAAAAGTTTTTTTTTGAACTTAGTCATTTTTCCGGCGTTTATCAGACTTTCAGATAGGGCAAATGTCAGTGAGCATTCCGATTTCAGTTCCAGAGTGATTCGCCCAATGAGTCTTTGATATTTAGTCGTTTTCAGCCAATTTTCTGGATTTTTGAAAATATCCACTAAATGAGGGAATAATATGTGTGAGTCCTTGATATTTAGTTGTTTTCAGCCAATTTTCTGGATTTTTGAAAATTTCACTTTTTTGTGAAAATATCCACTGAGTGAGGGAATAATATGTGTGAGGGTTCCCCAGGAGAGTTCCAAATGTGTGTGGGTAGAATATATATCCCACGGGCGTATAATTGAAAAAAGTTGAAAACATTTTTTTTTTTTGGACTTACTCATTTTTCCGGCGTTTATCAGACTTTCAGATAGGCCAAATGTCAGTGAGCATTCCGATTTCAGTTCCAGAGCGATTTGCCCAATGAGTCTTTGATATTTAGTCGTTTTCAGCCAATTTTCTGGATTTTTGAAAATTTCTCTTTTTTGTGAAAATATCCACTAAATGAGGGGGGAATAATATGTGTGAGGGTACCCCAGGAGAGTTCCAAATGTGTGTGGGTAGAATATATATCCCACGGGGGTAAATTTGAAAAAAGTTAAAAAATGTTTTTTTTTTTACTTGTTTTTTTTTTACTTAGTCATTTTTCCGGCGTTTATCAGACTTTCAGATAGGGCAAATGTCAGTAAGCATTCCGATGTCAGTTCCAGAGCGATTCGCCCAATGAGTGCTTGATATTTAGTCGTTTTCAGCCAATTTTCTGGATTTTTGAAAATATCCACTAAATGAGGGAATAATATGTGTGAGGGTACCCCAGGAGTGTTCCAAATGTGTGTGGGTAGAATATATATCCCATGGGGGTAAAATTGAAAAAAGTTGAAAAAATTTTTTTTTTGGACTTAGTCATTTTCCGGTGATTATCAGACTTTCAGATAGGGCAAATGTCAGTGATCGCTCCGATTTCAGTTCCAGAGCGATTCGCCCAATGATTCCTTGATATTAAGTCGTTTTCAGCCAATTTTCTGGATTTTTTGAAAATTTCACTTTTTTGTGAAAATATCCACTAAATGAGGGAATAATATGTGTGAGGGTACCCTAGGAGAGTTCCAAATGTGTGTGGGTAGAATATATATCCCACGGGGGTAAAATTGAAAAAAGTTGGAAAATTTTTTTTTGGGGGATTTAGTCATTTTTCCGGCGTTTATCAGACTTTCAGATATGGAGTGAGCTAGGGAGTGAGCGTTCCGATTGCAGTTCTAGAGCGATTCGCCCAATGAGTCCTTGATATTTTGTCGTTTTCAGCCAATTTTCTGGATTTTCGAAAATTTCACTTTTTTGTGAAAATATCCACTAAATGAGAGAATAATATGTGTGAGGGTACCGCAGGAGAGTTCCAAATGTGTGTGGGTAGAATATATATCCCACGGTGGTAAAATTGAAAAAAGTTGAAAAAAATTTTTTTTTTTGGACTTAGTCATTTTTCCGGCGTTTATCAGACTTTCAGATAGGGCAAATGTCAGTGAGCATTCCGATTTCAGTTCCAGAGCAATTCGCCCAATGAGTCTTTGATATTTAGTCGTTTTCAGCCAATTTTCTGGATTTTTGAAAATTTCACTTTTTTGTGAAAATATCCACTAAATGAGGGAATAATATGTGTGATGGTACCCCAGGAGAGTTCCAAATGTGTGTGGGTAGAATATATATCCCACGGGGGTAAATTTGAAAAAAGTTGAAAAATTATTTTTTTTGGACTTATTCATTTTTCCGGCGTTTATAAGACTTTCAGATAGGGCAAATGTCAGTGAGCATTCCGATTTCAGTTCCAGAGCGATTCGCCCAATGAGTCTTTGATATTTAGTCGTTTTCAGCCAATTTTCTGCATTTTTGAAAATTTCACTTTTTTTTTAAAATATCCACTAAATGATGGAATAATATGTGTGAGGGTTCCCCAGGAGAGTTCCAAATGTGTGTGGGTAGAATATATATCCCACGGGGGTAAAATTGAAAAAAGTTGAAAAAAAATTTTTTTTGGACTTACTCATTTTTCCGGCGTTTATCAGACTTTCAGATAGGGGAAATATCAGTGAGCGTTCCGATTTCAGTTCCAGAGCGATTCGCCCAATGAGTCCTTGATATGTAGTCGTTTTCAGCCAATTTTCTGGATTTTTGAAAATTTCACTTTTTTGTGAAAATATCCACTAAATGAGGGAATAATATGTGTGAGGGTACCCCAGGAGAGTTCCAAATGTGTGTGGGTAGAATATACAGAGTGGTCCAAAAGTAGGTGGACAGAAAATGATAACATTTATTTTGATTTATATATAAAATTATATTTACTAACACAAGCATAACATTGACAATTAAATTTTATTCTGAACAATAATACAAAAGCCCTTAAATTTTATCAACGCAGGTGATCAAACTGTTTTCCATTACAATTTGCACAGCTTTGAAGTCTGCCTCTTACTCTTCGACAAACTTTTTTGCACAAGTCTCTTTGGGTATTAATTTCTTGAAATGCATCACTTATGTAATTTTTCAAATCACTGACACTTTTTGGTTTTCGACTATAAACTTTGTCCTTGAGTACTCCCCAAAAGAAAAAATCCATTGGTTGCTAAGGGCTACTGAGCCAGTTTCACTTTACACCATGTTTGATAAATCTCCCCCTTCATAACCTTATTACACTTTCTGTCCACCTACTTTTGGACCACCCTGTATATCCCACGGGGGTAAAATTGAAAAAAGTTGAAAAAAAATTTTTTTTGGACTTAGTCATTTTTCCGGCGTTTATCAGACTTTCAGATAGGGGAAATGTCAGTGAGCGTTCCAATTTCAGTTCCAGAGCGATTCGTCCAATGAGTCCTTGATATTTAGTCGTTTTCAGCCAATTTTCTGGATTTTTGAAAATTTCACTTTTTAGTGAAAATATCCACTAAATGAGTGAATAATATGTGTGAGAGTACCCCAGGAGAGTTCCAAATGTGTGTGGGTAGAATATATATCCCACGGGGGTAAAATTGAAAAAAGTTGAAAAAAATTTTTTTTTGACTTACTCATTTTTACGGCGTTTATCAGACTTTCAGATATGGCAAATGTCAGTGAGCGTTCCGATTTCAGTACCAGAGCGATTCGCCCAATGAGTCCTTGATATTTAGTCGTTTTCAGCCAATTTTCTGGATTTTTGAAAATTTCACTTTTTTGTGAAAATATCCACTAAATGAGGGAATAATATGTGTGAGGGTTCCCCAGGAGAGTTCCAAATGTGTGTGGGTAGAATATATATCCCACGGGGGTAAATTTGAAAAAAGTTGAAAAATTATTTTTTTTGGACTTATTCATTTTTCCGGCGTTTATAAGACTTTCAGATAGGGCAAATGTCAGTGAGCATTCCGATTTCAGTTCCAGAGCGATTCGCCCAATGAGTCTTTGATATTTAGTCGTTTTCAGGGAATTTTCTGCATTTTTGAAAATTTCACTTTTTTTTTAAAATATCCACTAAATGAGGGAATAATATGTGTGAGGGTTCCCCAGGAGAGTTCCAAATGTGTGTGGGTAGAATATATATCCCACGGGGGTAAAATTGAAAAAAGTTGAAAAAAAATTTTTTTTGGACTTACTCATTTTTCCGGCGTTTATCAGACTTTCAGATAGGGGAAATGTCAGTGAGCATTCCGATTTCAGTTCCAGAGCGATTCGTCCAATGAGTCCTTGATATTTAGTCGTTTTCAGCCAATTTTCTGGGTTTTTGAAAATTTCACTTTTTAGTGAAAATATCCACTAAATGAGTGAATAATATGTGTGAGAGTACCCCAGGAGAGTTCCAAATGTGTGTGGGTAGAATATATATCCCACGGGGGTAAAATTGAAAAAAGTTGAAAAATTTTTTTTTTTGACTTAGTCATTTTTCCGGCGTTTATCAGACTTTCAGATATGGCAAATGTCAGTGAGCGTTCCGATTTCAGTTCTAGAGTGATTCGCCCAATGAGTCCTTGATATTTAGTCGTTTTCAACCAATTTTCTGGATTTTTGAAAATTTCACTTTTTTGTGAAAATATCCACTAAATGAGGGAATAATATGTGTGAGAGTACCCCAGGAGAGTTCCAAATGTGTGTGGGTAGAATATATATCCCACGAGGGTAAAATTGAAAAGAGTTGAAAATTTATTTTTTTTGGACTTAGTCATTTTTCCGGCGTTTATCAGACTTTCAGATATGGCAAATGTCAGTGAGCGTTCCGATTTCAGTTCCAGAGTCAAGCGCCCAATGAGTCCTTGATATTTAGTCGTTTTCAGCCAATTTTCAGGATTTTTGAAAATTTCACTTTTTTGTGAAAATATCCACTACATGAGGGAATAATATGTGTGAGGGTACCCCAGGAGAATTCCAAATGTGTGTGAGTAGAATATATATCCCACGGGGGTAAAATTGAAAAAAGTTGAAAAATTATTTTTTTTGGACTTATTCATTTTTCCGGCGTTTATAAGACTTTCAGATAGGGCAAATGTCAGTGAGCATTCCGATTTCAGTTCCAGAGCGATTCGCCCAATGAGTCTTTGATATTTAGTCGTTTTCAGCCAATTTTCTGCATTTTTGAAAATTTCACTTTTTTTTTAAAATATCCACTAAATGAGGGAATAATATGTGTGAGGGTTCCCCAGGAGAGTTCCAAATGTGTGTGGGTAGAATATATATCCCACGGGGGTAAAATTGAAAAAAGTTGAAAAAAAATTTTTTTTGGACTTACTCATTTTTCCGGCGTTTATCAGACTTTCAGATAGGGGAAATATCAGTGAGCGTTCCGATTTTAGTTCCAGAGCGATTCGCCCAATGAGTCCTTGATATGTAGTCGTTTTCAGCCAATTTTCTGGATTTTTGAAAATTTCACTTTTTTGTGAAAATATCCACTAAATGAGGGAATAATATGTGTGAGGGTACCCCAGGAGAGTTCCAAATGTGTGTGGGTAGAATATACAGAGTGGTCCAAAAGTAGGTGGACAGAAAATGATAACATTTATTTTGATTTATATATAAAATTATATTTACTAACACAAGCATAACATTGACAATTAAATTTTATTCTGAACAATAATACAAAAGCCCTTAAATTTTATCAACGCAGGTGATCAAACTGTTTTCCATTACAATTTGCACAGCTTTGAAGTCTGCCTCTTACTCTTCGACAAACTTTTTTGCACAAGTCTCTTTGGGTATTAATTTCTTGAAATGCATCACTTATGTAATTTTTCAAATCACTGACACTTTTTGGTTTTCGACTATAAACTTTGTCCTTGAGTACTCCCCAAAAGAAAAAATCCATTGGTTGCTAAGGGCTACTGAGCCAGTTTCACTTTACACCATGTTTGATAAATCTCCCCCTTCATAACCTTATTACACTTTCTGTCCACCTACTTTTGGACCACCCTGTATATCCCACGGGGGTAAAATTGAAAAAAGTTGAAAAAAAATTTTTTTTGGACTTAGTCATTTTTCCGGCGTTTATCAGACTTTCAGATAGGGGAAATGTCAGTGAGCGTTCCAATTTCAGTTCCAGAGCGATTCGTCCAATGAGTCCTTGATATTTAGTCGTTTTCAGCCAATTTTCTGGGTTTTTGAAAATTTCACTTTTTAGTGAAAATATCCACTAAATGAGTGAATAATATGTGTGAGAGTACCCCAGGAGAGTTCCAAATGTGTGTGGGTAGAATATATATCCCACGGGGGTAAAATTGAAAAAAGTTGAAAAATTTTTTTTTTTGACTTAGTCATTTTTCCGGCGTTTATCAGACTTTCAGATATGGCAAATGTCAGTGAGCGTTCCGATTTCAGTTCCAGAGCGATTCGCCAAATGAGTACTTGATATTTAGTCGTTTTCAGCCAATTTTCTGGATTTTTGAAAATTTCACTTTTTTGTGAAAATATCCACTAAATGAGTGAATAATATGTGTGAGAGTACCCCAGGAGAGTTCCAAATGTGTGTGGGTAGAATATATATCACACGGGGGTAAAATTGAAAAAAGTTGAAAAATTTTTTTTTTGGACTTAGTCATTTTTCCGGCGTTTATCAGACTTTCAGATATGGCAAATGTCAGTGAGCGTTCCGATTTCAGTTCTAGAGTGATTCGCCCAATGAGTCCTTGATATTTAGTCGTTTTCAACCAATTTTCTGGATTTTTGAAAATTTCACTTTTTTGTGAAAATATCCACTACATGAGGGAATAATATGTGTGAGGGTACCCCAGGAGAGTTCCAAATGTGTGTGGGTAGAATATATATCCCACGGGGGTAAAATTGAAAAAAGTTGAAAAAATTTTTTTTTTGGACTTAGTCATTTTTCCGGCGTTTATCAGACTTTCAGATAGGGGAAATGTCAGTGAGCATTCCGATTTCAGTTCCAGAGCGATTCATCCAATGAGTCCTTGATATTTAGTCGTTTTCAGCCAATTTTCTGGATTTTTGAAAATTTCACTTTTTAGTGAAAATATCCACTAAATGAGTGAATAATATGTGTGAGAGTACCCCAGGAGAGTTCCAAATGTGTGTGGGTAGAATATATATCCCACGGGGGTAAAATTGAAAAAAGTTGAAAAATTTTTTTTTTTGACTTAGTCATTTTTCCGGCGTTTATCAGACTTTCAGATATGGCAAATGTCAGTGAGCGTTCCGATTTCAGTTCCAGAGCGATTCGCCCAATGAGTCCTTGATATTTAGTCGTTTTCAGCCAATTTTCTGGATTTTTGAAAATTTCACTTTTTTGTGAAAATATTCACTAAATGAGGGAATAATATGTGTGAGAGTACCCCAGGAGAGTTCCAAATGTGTGTGGGTAGAATATATATCCCACGGGGGTAAAATTGAAAAAAGTTGAAAAATTTTTTTTTTTGACTTAGTCATTTTTCCGGCGTTTATCAGACTTTCAGATATGGCAAATGTCAGTGAGCGTTCCGATTTCAGTTCCAGAGTCAATCACCCAATCAGTCCTTGATATTTAGTCGTTTTCAGCCAATTTTCTGGATTCTTGAAAATTTCACTTTTTTGTGAAAATATTCACTAAATGAGGGAATAATATGTGTTAGGGTACCCCAGGAGAGTTCCAAATGTGTGTGGGTAGAATATATATAACACGGGGGTAAAATTGAAAAAAGTTGAAAAAATTTTTTTTTTGACTTAGTCATTTTTCCGGCGTTTATCAGACTTTCAGATGTGGCAAATGTCAGTGAGCGTTCCGATTTCAGTACCAGAGCGATTCGCCCAATGAGTCCTTGATATTTAGTCGTTTTCAGCCAATTTTCTGGATTTTTGAAAATTTCACTTTTTTGTGAAAATATCCACTACATGAGGGAATAATATGTGTGAGAGTACCCCAGGAGAGTTCCAAATGTGTGTGGGTAGAATATATATCCCACGGGGGTAAAATTGAAAAAAGTTGAAAAAAAATTTTTTTTGGACTTAGTCATTTTTCCGACGTTTATCAGACTTTCAGATAGGGGAAATGTCAGAGAGCGTTCCAATTTCAGTTCCAGAGCGATTTGTCCAATGAGTCCTTGATATTTAGTCGTTTTCAGCCAATTTTCGGGATTTTTGAAAATTTCACTTTTTTGTGAAAATATCCACTAAATGAGGGAATAATATGTGTGAGAGTACCGCAGGAGAGCTCCAAATGTGTGTGGGTAGAATATATATCCCACGGGGGTAAAATTGAAAAAAGTTGAAAATTTTTTTTTTTTGACTTAGTCATTTTTCCGACGTTTATCACACTTTCAGATATGGCAAATGTCAGTGAGCGTTCCGATTTCAGTTCTAGAGTGATTCGCCCAATGAGTCCTTGATATTTAGTCGTTTTCAACCAATTTTCTGGATTTTTGAAAATTTCACTTTTTTGTGAAAATATACACTAAATGAGGGAATAATATGTGTGAGGGTACCCCAGGAGAGTTCCAAATGTGTGTGGGTAGAATATATATAACACGGGGGTAAAATTGAAAAAAGTTGAAAAAATTTTTTTTTGGACTTAGTCATTTTTCCGGCGTTTATCAGACTTTCAGATATGGCAAATGTCAGTGAGCGTTCCGATTTCAGTTCCAGAGCGATTCGTCCAATGAGTCCTTGATATTTAGTCGTTTTCAGCCAATTTTCTGGATTTTTGAAAATTTCACTTTTTTGTGAAAATATCCACTAAATGAGGGAATAATATGTGTGAGAGTACCCCAGGAGAGTTCCAAATGTGTGTGGGTAGAATATATATCCCACGGGGGTAAAATTGAAAAGAGTTGAAAAATTTTTTTTTTTGACCTAGTCATTTTTCCGGCGTTTATCAGACTTTCAGATATGGCAAATGTCAGTGAGCATTCCGATTTCAGTTCCAGAGTCAATCGCCCAATGAGTCCTTGATATTTAGTCGTTTTCAGTCAATATTTTTGATTTTTGAAAATTTCACTTTTTTGTGAAAATATCCACTAAATAAGGGAATAATATGTGTGAGGGTACCCCAGGAGAGTTCCAAATGTGTGTGGGTAGAAGATATATAACACGGGGGTAAAATTGAAAAAAGTTGAAAAAAATTTTTTTTTGACTTAGTCATTTTTCCGGCGTTTATCAGACTTTCAGATATGGCAAATGTCAGTGAGCGTTCCGATTTCAGTACCAGAGCGATTCGCCCAATGTGTCCTTGATATTTAGTCGTTTTCAGCCAATTTTCTGGATTTTTGAAAATTTCACTTTTTAGTGAAAATATCCACTAAATGAGTGAATAATATGTGTGAGAGTACCCCAGGAGAGTTCCAAATGTGTGTGGGTAGAATATATATCCCACGGGGGTAAAATTGAAAAAAGTTGAAAAATTTTTTTTTTTGACTTAGTCATTTTTCCGGCGTTTATCAGACTTTCAGATAAGGCAAATGTCAGTGAGCATTCCGATTTCAGTTCCAGAGTCAATCGCCCAATGAGTCCTTGATATTTAGTCGTTTTCAGTCAATATTTTTGATTTTTGAAAATTTCACATTTTTTGTGAAAATATCCACTAAATAAGGGAATAATATGTGTGAGGGTACCCCAGGAGAGTTCCAAATGTGTGTGGGTAGAATATATATAACACGGGGGTAAAATTGAAAAAAGTTGAAAAAAAATTTTTTTTGACTTAGTCATTTTTCCGGCTTTTATCAGACTTTCAGATATGGCAAATGTCAGTGAGCGTTCCGATTTCAGTACCAGAGCGATTCGCCCAATGAGTCCTTGATATTTAGTCGTTTTCAACCAATTTTCTGGATTTTTGAAAATTTCACTTTTTTGTGAAAATATCCACTAAATGAGGGAATAATATGTGTGAGGGTACCCCAGGAGAGTTCCAAATGTGTGTGGGTAGAATATATATCCCACGGGCGTAAAATTGAAAAAAGTTGAAAAAAATTTTTTTTTTGGACTTAGTCATTTTTCCGGCGTTTATCAGACTTTAAGATAGGGCAAATGTCAGTGAGCGTTCCAATTTCAGTTCCAGAGCGATTCGTCCAATGAGTCCTTGATATTTAGTCATTTTCAGCCAATTTTCTGGATGTTTGAAAATTTCACTTTTTTGTGAAAATATCCACTAAATGAGGGAATAATATGTGTGAGGGTACCCCAGGAGAATTCCAAATGTGTGTGGGTAGAATATATATCCCACAGGCGTAAAATTGAAAACAGTTGAAAAAATTTTTTTTTTTGGACTTAGTCATTTTTCCAGCGTTTATCAGACTTTCAGATAGGGCAAATGTCAGTGAGCGTTCCGATTTCAGTTCCAGAGCGATTCGCCCAATGAGTCCTTGATATTTAGTCGTTTTCAGCCAATATTTTTGATTTTTGAAAATTTCACTTTTTTGTGAAAATATCCACTAAATGAGGGAATAATATGTGTGAGGGTACCCCAGGAGAGTTCCAAATGTGTGTGGGTAGTATATATATCCCACGGGAGTAAAATTGAAAAAAGTTGAAAACTTTTTTTTTTTGGACCTAGTAATTTTTCCGGAGTTTATCAGACTTTCAGATAGGGCAAATGTCAGTGAGCGTTCCGATTTCAGTTCCAGAGCGATTCGCCGAATGAGTCCTTGATATTTAGTTGTTTTCAGCCAATTTTCTGGATTTTTGAAAATTTCACTTTTTTGTGAAAATATCCACTAAATGAGGGAATAATATGTGTGAGGGTACCCTAGGAGAGTTCCAAATGTGTGTGGGTAGAATATATATCCCACGAAGGTAAAATTGAAAAAAGTTGAAAAAAATTTTTTTTTTGGACTTAGTCATTTTTCCGGCGTTTATCAGACTTTCAGATAAGGAGTGAGCTAGGGAGTGAGCGTTCCAATTTCAGTTCCAGAGCGATTCGCCTAATGAGTCCTTGATATTTAGTCGTTTTCAGCCAACTTTCTGGATTCTTGAAAATTTCACTTTTTTGTGAAAATATTCACTAAATGAGGGAATAATATGTGTGAGGGTACCCCAAGAGAGTTCCAAATGTGTGTGGGTAGAATATATATAACACGGGGGTAAAATTGAAAAAAGTTGAAAAATTTTTTTTTTGGACTTAGTCATTTTTCCGGCATTTATCAGACTTTCAGATATGGCAAATGTCAGTGAGCGTTCCGATTTCAGTTCCAGAGCAATTCGCCCAATGAGTCCTTGATATTTAGTCGTTTTCAGCCAATTTTCTGGATTTTTGAAAATTTCACTTATTTGTGAAAATATCCACTAAATGAGGGAATAATATGTGTGAGGGTACCCCAGGAGAGTTCCAAATGTGTGTGGGTAGAATATATATCTCACGGGGGTAAAATTGAAAAAAGTAGAAAAAAATTTTTTTGGGACTTATTCATTTTTCAGCCGTTTATCAGTCTTTCAGATAGGGGAAATGTCAGTGAGCGTTCCGATTTCAGTTCCAGAGTGATTCGCCCAATGAGTCCTTGATATTAAATTGTTTTCACCCAATTTTCTGGATTTTTTGAAAATTTCACTTTTTTGTGAAAATATCCACTAAATGAGGGAATAATATGTGTGAGGGTACCCCAGGAGAGTTCCAAATGTGTGTGGGTAGAATATATATCCCACGGGGGTAAAATTGAAAAAAGTTGAAAAAAATATTTTTTTGTGATTTAGTCATTTTTCCGGCGTTTATCAGACTTTCAGATATGGAGTGAGCTAGGGAGTGAGCGTTCCGATTTCAGTTCCAGAGCGATTCACCCAATGAGTCCTTGATATTTAGATGTTTTCAGCCAATATTTTGGATATTTGAAAATTTCACTTTTTTGTGAAAATATCCACTAAATGAGGGAATAATTTGTGTGAGGGTACCCCAGGAGAGTTCCAAATGTATGTGGGTGGAATATGTATCTCACGGGGGTAAAATTGAAAAAAGTTGAAAAAATTTTTTTTTGGACTTGTCATTTTTACGGCGTTTATCAGACTTTCAGATAGGGGAAATGTCAGTGAGCGTTCCGATTTCAGTTCCAGAGCGATTCGTCCAATGAGTCCTTGATATTTAGTTGTTTTCAGCCAATATTTAGGATTTTTTAAAATTTCACTTTTTTGTGAAAATATCCACTAAATGAGGGAATAATACGTGTGAGGGTACCCCAGGAGAGTTCCAAATGTGTGTGGGTAGAATATATATCTCACGGAGGTAAAATTGAAAAAAGTAGAAACATTTTTTTTGGGGATTTATTCATTTTTCCGCCGTTTATCAGACTTTCAGATAGGGGAAATGTCAGTGAGCGTTCCGATTTCAGTTCCAGAGTGATTCGCCCAATGAGTCCTTGATATTAAATCGTTTTCAGCAAATTTTCTGGATTTTTTGAAAATTTCACTTTATTGTGAAAATATCCACTAAATGAGGGAAGAATATGTGTGAGGGTGCCCCAGGAGAGTTCCAAAGGTGTGTGGGTAGAATATATATCCCACGGGGTAAAATTGAAAAAAGTTGAAAAACATTTTTTTTTTAATTTGTCATTTTTCCGGCGTTTATCAGACTTTCAGATATGGCAAATGTCAGTGAGCGTTTCGATTTCAGTTCCAGAGCGATTCGTCCAATGAGTCCTTAATATTTAGTCGTTTTCAGCCAATTTTCTGGATTTTTTGAAATTTTCACTTTTTTGTGAAAATATCCGCTAAATGAGGGAATAATATATGTGAGGGTACCCCAGGAGAGTTCCAAATGTGTGTGGGTAGAATATATATCCCACGAGGGTAAAATTGAAAAAAGTTGAAAAAAAATTTTTTTTTTGGATTTAGTCATTTTTCCAGCGTTCATCAGACTTTCAGATAGGGAGTGAGCTAGGGAGTGAGCGTTCCGATTTCAGTTCCAGAGCGATTCGTCCAATGAGTCTTTGATATTTAGTTGTTTTCAGCCAATATTTAGGATTTTTTAAAATTTCACTTTTTTGTGAAAATATCCACTAAATGAGGGAATAATATGTGTGAGGGTACCCCAGGAGAGTTCCAAATGTGTGTGGGTAGAATATATATCCCACGGGGGTAAAATTGAAAAAAGTTGAAAAAAATTTTTTTTTGGACTTAGTCATTTTTCTGGCGTTTATCAGACTTTCAGATAGGGCAAATGTCAGTGAGCGTTCCGATTTCAGTTCCAGAGCG
Source organism: Phyllobates terribilis (assembly GCF_046119375.1). Taxonomy (NCBI): domain Eukaryota; kingdom Metazoa; phylum Chordata; class Amphibia; order Anura; family Dendrobatidae; genus Phyllobates; species Phyllobates terribilis. Next base: position 3,133,106 of record NW_027362788.1, on the reverse strand, counting down.
ATTCGCCCAATGAGTCCTTGATATTTAGTTGTTTTCAGCCAATATTTTGGATTTTTGAAAATTTCTCTTTTTTGTGAAAATATCCACTAAATGAGGGAATAATATGTGTGAGGGTATCCCAGGAGAGTTCCAAATGTGTGTGGGTAGAATATATATCCCACAGGGTTAAAATTGAAAAAAGTTGAAAAAAAATTTTTCTTTGGATTTAGTCATTTTTCCGGCGTTTATCAGACTTTCAGATAGGGATTGAGCTAGGAAGTGAGTGTTCCGATTTCAGTTCCAGAGCGATTCGCTCAATGAGTCCTTGATATTTAGTTCTTTTCAGCCAATATTTTTGATTTTTGAAAATTTTACTTTTTTGTGAAAATATCCACTAAATGAGGGAATAATATGTGTGAGGGTACCCCAGGAGAGATCCAAATGTGTGTGGGTAGAATATATATCCCACAGGGTTAAAATTGAAAAAAGTTTAACAATTTTTTTGGGGGGATTTAGTCATTTTTCCGGCGTTTATCAGACTTTCAGATAGGGCAAATGTCAGTGAGCGTTCCGATTTCAGATCCAGAGCGATTCGCCCAATGAGTCCTTGATATTTAGTTGTTTTCAGCCAATATTTTGGATTTTTGAAAATTTCACTTTTTTGTGAAAATATCCACTAAATGAGGGAATAATATGTGTGAGGGTACCCCAGGAGAGTTCCAAATGTGTGTGGGTAGTATATATATCCCACAGGGTTAAAATTGAAAAAAGTTTAAAAAAATTTTTTTTTTGGATTTAGTCATTTTTCCGGCGTTTATCAGACTTTCAGATAGGGATTGAGCTAGGAAGTGAGCGTTCCGATTTCAGTTCCAGAGCGATTTGCCCAATGAGTCCTTGATATTTAGTCGTTTTCAGCCAATATTTTGGATTTTTGAAAATTTCACTTTTTTTGTGAAAATATACACTAAATGAGGGAATAATATGTGTAATGGTACCCCAGGAGAGTTCCAAATGTGTGTGGGTAGAATATATATCCCACGGGGGTAAAATTGAAAAAAGCTGAAAACGTTTTTTTTTTGGACTTAGTCATTTTTCCAGCGTTCATCAGACTTTCAGATAGGGCAAATGTCAGTGAGCCTTCCGACTTCAGTTCCAGAGCATTTCGCCCAATGAGTCCTTGATATTTAGTCGTTTTCAGCCAATATTTTGGATTTTTGAAATTTTCACTTTTTTGTGAAAATATACACTAAATGAGGGAATAATATGTGTGAGGATACCCCTGGAGAGTTCCAAATGTGTGTGGGTAGAATATATATCCCACTGTGGTAAAATTGAAAAAAGTTGAAAAAAATTATTTTTTGGACTTAGTCATTTTTCCAGCGTTCATCAGACTTTCAGATAGGGCAAATGTCAGTGAGCGTTCCGATTTCAGTTTCAGAGCGATTCGCCCAATGAGTCCTTGATATTTAGTCGTTTTCAGCCAATATTTTGGATTTTTGAAAATTTCACTTTTTTGTGAAAATATCCACTAAATGAGGGAATAATATGTGTGAGGGTACTCCAGGAGAGTTCCAAATGTGTGTGGGTAGAATATATATCCCACGGGGGTAAAATTGAAAAAGTTGAAAAAATTTTTTTTTTGGACTTAGTCATTTTTCCTTTGTTTATCAGACTTTCAAATATGGCAAATGTCAGTGAGCGTTCCGATTTCAGTTCCAGAGTGATTCACCCAATTAGTCCGTGATATTAAGTCGTTTTCAGCCAATTTTCTGGATTTTTGAAAATTTCCCTTTTTTGTGAAAATATCCACTAAATGAGGGAAGAATATGTGTGAGGGTACCCCAGGAGAGTTCCAAATGTGTGTGGGTAGAATATATATCCCACGGGGGTAAAATTGAAAAAAGTTTAAAAAAATTTTTTTTTGGACTTAGTCATTTTTCTGGCGTTTATCAGACTTTCAGATAGGGCACATGTCAGTGAGCATTCCGATTTCAGTTCCAGAGCGATTCACCCAATGAGTCCTTGATATTTAGTCGTTTTCAGCCAATTTTCTGGATTTTTGAAAATTTCACTTTTTTGCGAAAATATCCACTAAATGAGGGAATAATATGTGTGAGGGTTCCGCAGGAGAGTTCCAAATGTGAGTGGGTAGAATATATATCCCACGGGGGTAAAATTGAAAAAAGTTAAAAAAAATTTTGGGGGGGATTTAGTCATTTTTCCGGCGTTTATCAGACTTTCAGATAGGGCAAATGTCAGTGAGCGTTCCGATTTCAGTTCCAGAGCAATTCGACCAATGAGTCCTTGATATTTAGTCGTTTTCAGCCAATTTTCTGGACTTTTGAAAGTTTCACTTTTTTGTGAAAATATCCACTAAATGAGGGAATAATATGTGTGAGGATACCCCAGGAGAGTTCCAAATGTGTGTGGGTAGAATATATATCCCACAGGGTTAAAATTGAAAAAAGGTGAAAAAAAATTTTTTTTGGACTTAGCCATTTTTCCGGCATTTATCAGACTTTCTGATAGGGCAAATGTCAGTGAGCGTTCCGATTTCAGCTCCAGAGCGATTCGCCCAATGAGCCCTTGATATTTAGTTGTTTTCAGCCAATATTTTGGATTTTTGAAAATTTCACTTTTTTGTGAAAATATCCACTAAATGAGGGAATAATATGTGTGAGGGTACCCCAGGAGAGTTCCAAATGTGTGTGGGTAGAATATATATCCCTCGGGGGTAAAATTGAAAAAAGTTGAAAATTTTTTTTTTTTAGGATTTAGTCATTTTTCCGGTGTTTATCAGACTTTCAGATAGGGCAAATGTCAGTGAGCGTTCCGATTTCAGTTCCAGAGCAATTCGACCAATGAGTCCTTGATAATTAGTCGTTTTCAGCCAATTTTCTGGACTTTTGAAAATTTCACTTTTTTGTGAAAATATCCACTAAATGAGGGAATAATATGTGTGAGGGTACTCCAGGAGAGTTCCAAATGTGTGTGGGTAGAATATATATCCCACGGGGGTAAAATTGAAAAAAGTTGAAAAATTTTTTTTTTTTGATTTAGTCATTTTTCCGGTGTTTATCAGACTTTCAGATAGGGCAAATGTCAGTGAGCGTTCCGATTTCAGTTCCAGAACGATTCGCCCAATGAGTACTTGATATTTAGTCGTTTTCAGCCAATTTTCTGGATTTTTGAAAATTTCACTTTTTTATGAAAATATCCACTAAATGAGGGAATAATATGTGTGAGGGTACACCAGGAGAGTTCCAAATGTGTGTGGGTAGAATATATATCCCACGGGGGTAAAATTGAAAAAAGTTGAAAAAATTTTTTTTTTTGGATTTAGTCATTTTTCCGGTGTTTATCAGACTTTCAGATAGGGCAAATGTCAGTGAGCGTTCCGATTTCAGTTCCAGAGTGATTCGCCCAATGAGTCCTTGATATTTAGTCGTTTTCAGACAATTTTCTGGATTTTTGAAAATTTCACTTTTTTGTGAAAATATCCACTAAATGAGGGAATAATATGTGTGAGGGTACCCCAGGAGAGTTCCAAATGTGTGTGGGTAAAATATATATCCCACGGGGGTAAAATTGAAAAAAGTTGAAACATTTTTTTTTTTGGATTTAGTCATTTTTCCGGTGTTTATCAGACTTTCAGATAGGGGAAATGTCAGTGAGCGTTCCGATTTCAGTTCCAGAGTGATTCGCCCAATGAGTCCTTGATATTTAGTCGTTTTCAGCCAATATTTTGGATTTTTGAAAATTTCACTTTTTTGTGAAAATATCCACTAAATGTGGGAATAATATGTGTGAGGGTACCCCAGGAGAGTTCCAAATGTGTGTGGGTAGAATATATATCCCACGGGGGTAAAATTGAAAAAAGTTGAAAAATTTTTTTTTTTGGTCTTAGTCATTTTTCCAGCGTTTATCAGACTTTCTGATAGGGGAAATGTCAGTGAGCATTCCGATTTCAGTTCCAGAGCGAATCGCCCAATGAGTCCTTGATATTTAGTCGTTTTCAGCCAATTTTCTGGATTTTTGAAAATTTCACTTTTTTGTGAAAATATCCACTAAATGTGGTAATAATATGTGTAAGGGTACCCCAGGAGAGTTCCAAATGTGTGTGGGTAGAATACATATCCCACGGGGGTAAAATTGAAAAAAGTTGAAAAATTTTTTTTTTTAGATTTAGTCATTTTTCCGGTGTTTATCAGACTTTCAGATGGGGCAAATGTCAGTGAGCGTTCCGATTTCAGTTCCAGAGCGATTCGCCCAATGAGTCCTTGATATTTAGTCGTTTTCAGCCAATTTTCTGCATTTTTGAAAATTTCACTTTTTTATGAAAATATCCACTAAATGAGGGAATAATATGTGTGAGGGTACACCAGGAGAGTTCCAAATGTGTGTGGGTAGAATATATATCCCACGGGGGTAAAATTGAAAAAAGTTGAAAAATTTTTTTTTTTGGGATTTAGTCATTTTTCCGGTGTTTATCAGACTTTCAGATAGGGCAAATGTCAGTGAGCATTCCGATTTCAGTTCCAGAGCAATTCGACCAATGAGTCCTTGATAATTAGTCGTTTTCAGCCAATTTTCTGGACTTTTGAAAATTTCACTTTTTTGTGAAAATATCCACTAAATGAGGGAATAATATGTGTGAGGGTACTCCAGGAGAGTTCCAAATGTGTGTGGGTAGAATATATATCCCACGGGGGTAAAATTGAAAAAAGTTGAAAAATTTTTTTTTTTTGATTTAGTCATTTTTCCGGTGTTTATCAGACTTTCAGATAGGGCAAATGTCAGTGAGCATTCCGATTTCAGTTCCAGAGCGATTCGCCCAATGAGTACTTGATATTTAGTCGTTTTCAGCCAATTTTCTGGATTTTTGAAAATTTCACTTTTTTATGAAAATATCCTCTAAATGAGGGAATAATATGTGTGAGGGTACCCCAGGAGAGTTCCAAATGTGTGTGGGTAGAATATATATCCCTCGGGGGTAAAATTGAAAAAAGTTGAAAAATTTTTTTTTTTGGTCTTAGTCATTTTTCCAGCGTTTATCAGACTTTCAGATAGGGCAAATGTCAGTGAGCGTTCCGAATTCAGTTCCAGAGCGATTTGCCCAATGAGTCCTTGATATTTAGTTGTTTTCAGCCAATTTTCTGGATTTTTGAAAATTTCACTTTTTTGTGAAAATATCCACTAAATGTGGGAATAATATGTGTGAGGGTACCCCAGGAGAGTTCCAAATGTGTGTGGGTAGAATATATATCCCACGGGGGTAAAATTGAAAAAAGTTGAAAAATTTTTTTTTTTTGATTTAGTCATTTTTCCGGTGTTTATCAGACTTTCAGATAGGGCAAATGTCAGTGAGTGTTCCGATTTCAGTTCCAGAGCGATTCGCCCAATGAGTACTTGATATTTAGTCGTTTTCAGCCAATTTTCTGGATTTTTGAAAATTTCACTTTTTTATGAAAATATCCTCTAAATGAGGGAATAATATGTGTGAGGGTACCCCAGGAGAGTTCCAAATGTGTGTGGGTAGAATATATATCCCACGGGGGTAAAATTGAAAAAAGTTGAAAAATTTTTTTTTTTGGTCTTAGTCATTTTTCCAGCGTTTATCAGACTTTCTGATAGGGGAAATGTCAGTGAGCATTCCGATTTCAGTTCCAGAGCGAATCGCCCAATGAGTCCTTGATATTTAGTCGTTTTCAGCCAATTTTCTGGATTTTTGAAAATTTCACTTTTTTGTGAAAATATCCACTAAATGTGGGAATAATATGTGTAAGGGTACCCCAGGAGAGTTCCAAATGTGTGTGGGTAGAATACATATCCCACGGGGATAAAATTGAAAAAAGTTGAAAAATTTTTTTTTTTAGATTTAGTCATTTTTCCGGTGTTTATCAGACTTTCAGATGGGGCAAATGTCAGTGAGCGTTCCGATTTCAGTTCCAGAGCGATTCGCCCAATGAGTCCTTGATATTTAGTCGTTTTCAGCCAATTTTCTGGATTTTTGAAAATTTCACTTTTTTATGAAAATATCCACTAAATGAGGGAATAATATGTGTGAGGGTACACCAGGAGAGTTCCAAATGTGTGTGGGTAGAATATATATCCCACGGGGGTAAAATTGAAAAAAGTTGAAAAATTTTTTTTTTTGGGATTTAGTCATTTTTCCGGTGTTTATCAGACTTTCAGATAGGGCAAATATCAGTGAGCGTTCCGATTTCAGTTCCAGAGCAATTCGACCAATGAGTCCTTGATAATTAGTCGTTTTCAGCCAATTTTCTGGACTTTTGAAAATTTCACTTTTTTGTGAAAATATCCACTAAATGAGGGAATAATATGTGTGAGGGTACCCCAGGAGAGTTCCAAATGTGTGTGGGTAGAATATATATCCCTCGGGGGTAAAATTGAAAAAAGTTGAAAAATTTTTTTTTTTGGTCTTAGTCATTTTTCCAGCGTTTATCAGACTTTCAGATAGGGCAAATGTCAGTGAGCGTTCCGATTTCAGTTCCAGAGTGATTCGCCCAATGAGTCCTTGATATTTAGTCGTTTTCAGACAATTTTCTGGATTTTTGAAAATTTCACTTTTTTTGTGAAAATATCCACTAAATGAGGGAATAATATGTGTGAGGGTACCCCAGGAGAGTTCCAAATGTGTGTGGGTAGAATATATATCCCACGGGGGTAAAATTGAAAAAAGTTAAAACATTTTTTTTTTTGGATTTAGTCATTTTTCCGGTGTTTATCAGACTTTCAGATAGGGGAAATGTCAGTGAGCGTTCCGATTTCAGTTCCAGAGTGATTCGCCCAATGAGTCCTTGATATTTAGTCGTTTTCAGCCAATATTTTGGATTTTTGAAAATTTCACTTTTTTGTGAAAATATCCACTAAATGTGGGAATAATATCTGTGAGGGTACCCCAGGAGAGTTCCAAATGTGTGTGGGTAGAATATATATCCCACGGGGGTAAAATTGAAAAAAGTTGAAAAATTTTTTTTTTTTGATTTAGTCATTTTTCCGGTGTTTATCAGACTTTCAGATAGGGCAAATGTCAGTGAGTGTTCCGATTTCAGTTCCAGAGCGATTCGCCCAATGAGTACTTGATATTTAGTCGTTTTCAGCCAATTTTCTGGATTTTTGAAAATTTCACTTTTTTATGAAAATATCCTCTAAATGAGGGAATAATATGTGTGAGGGTACCCCAGGAGAGTTCCAAATGTGTGTGGGTAGAATATATATCCCACGGGGGTAAAATTGAAAAAAGTTGAAAAATTTTTTTTTTGGGGATTTAGTCATTTTTCCGGTGTTTATCAGACTTTCAGATAGGGCAAAAGTCAGTGAGCGTTCCGATTTCAGTTCCAGAGCAATTCGACCAATGAGTCCTTGATAATTAGTCGTTTTCAGCCAATTTTCTGGACTTTTGAAAATTTCACTTTTTTGTGAAAATATCCACTAAATGAGGGAATAATATGTGTGAGGGTACTCCAGGAGAGTTCCAAATGTGTGTGGGTAGAATATATATCCCACGGGGGTAAAATTGAAAAAAGTTGAAAAATTTTTTTTTTTTGATTTAGTCATTTTTCCGGTGTTTATCAGACTTTCAGATAGGGCAAATGTCAGTGAGCATTCCGATTTCAGTTCCAGAGCGATTCGACAAATGAGTACTTGATATTTAGTCGTTTTCAGCCAATTTTCTGGATTTTTGAAAATTTCACTTTTTTATGAAAATATCCTCTAAATGAGGGAATAATATGTGTGAGGGTACCCCAGGAGAGTTCCAAATGTGTGTGGGTAGAATATATATCCCTCGGGGGTAAAATTGAAAAAAGTTGAAAAATTTTTTTTTTTGGTCTTAGTCATTTTTCCAGCGTTTATCAGACTTTCAGATAGGGCAAATGTCAGTGAGCGTTCCGAATTCAGTTCCAGAGCGATTTGCCCAATGAGTCCTTGATATTTAGTTGTTTTCAGCCAATTTTCTGGATTTTTGAAAATTTCACTTTTTTATGAAAATATCCACTAAATGAGGGAATAATATGTGTGAGGGTACTCCAGGAGAGTTCCAAATGTGTGTGGGTAGAATATATATCCCACGGGGGTAAAATTGAACAAAGTTGAAAAATTTTTTTTTTTGATTTATTCATTTTTCCGGTGTTTATCAGACTTTCAGATAGGGCAAATGTCAGTGAGCGTTCCGATTTCAGTTCCAGAGCGATTCGACCAATGAGTACTTGATATTTAGTCGTTTTCAGCCAATTTTCTGGATTTTTGAAAATTTCACTTTTTTATGAAAATATCCACTAAATGAGGGAATAATATGTGTGAGGGTACCCCAGGAGAGTTCCAAATGTGTGTGGGTAGAATATATATCCCACGGGGGAAAAATTGAAAAAAGTTTAAACATTTTTTTTTTTGGATTTAGTCATTTTTCCGGTGTTTATCAGACTTTCAGATAGGGCAAATGTCAGTGAGCGTTCCGATTTCCGTTCCAGAGTGATTCGCCCAATGAGTGCTTGATATTTAGTCGTTTTCAAACAATTTTCTGGATTTTTGAAAATTTCACTTTTTTGTGAAAATATCCACTAAATGTGGCAATAATATGTGTGAGGGTACCCCAGGAGAGTTCCAAATGTGTGTGGGTAGATTATATATCCCACGGGGGTAAAATTGAAAAAAGTTGAAAATTTTTTTTTTTTTATTTAGTCATTTTTCCGGTGTTTATCAGACTTTCAGATAGGGCAAATGTCAGTGAGCGTTCCGATTTCAGTTCCAGAGCGATTCGCCCAATGAGTCCTTGATATTTAGTCGTTTTCAGCCAATTTTCTGGATTTTTGAAAATTTCACTTTTTTGTGAAAATATTCACTAAATGAGGGAATAATATGTGTGAGGGTACCCCAGGAGAGTTCCAAATGTGTGTGGGTAGAATATATATCCCACGGGGGTAAAATTGAAAAAAGTTGAAAAAAATTTTTCTTTGGACTTAGTCATTTTTCCGTAGTTTTTCAGACTATCAGATAGGGGAAATGTCAGTGAGCGTTCCGATTTCAGTTCCAGAACGATTCGGCCAATGAGTCCTTGATATTTAGTCGTTTTCAGCCAATTTTCTGAATTTTTGAAAATTTCACTTTTTTTGTGAAAATATCCACTAAATGAGGGAATAATATGTGTGAGAGTTCCCCAGGAGAGTTACAAATGTGTGTGGGTAGAATATATATCCCTCGGGGGTAAAATTGAAAAAAGTTGAAAAATTTTTTTTTTTGGTCTTAGTCATTTTTCCAGCGTTTATCAGACTTTCAGATAGGGGAAATGTCAGTGAGCGTTCCGAATTCAGTTCCAGAGCGATTTGCCCAATGAGTCCTTGATATTTATTCGTTTTCAGGCAATTTTCTGGATTTTTGAAAATTTCACATTTTTGTGAAAATATCCACTAAATGAGGGAATAATATGTGTGAGGGTACTCCAGGAGAGTTCCAAATGTGTGTGGGTAGAATATATATCCCACGGGGGTAAAATTGAAAAAAGTTGAAAAATTTTTTTTTTTTTATTTAGTCATTTTTCCGGTGTTTATCAGACTTTCAGATAGGGCAAATGTCAGTGAGCGTTCCGATTTCAGTTCCAGAGCGATTCGCCCAATGAGTACTTGATATTTAGTCGTTTTCAGCCAATTTTCTGGATTTTTGAAAATTTCACTTTTTTATGAAAATATCCTCTAAATGAGGGAATAATATGTGTGAGGGTACCCCAGGAGAGTTCCAAATGTGTGTGGGTAGAATATATATCCCTCGGGGGTAAAATTGAATAAAGTTGAAAATTTTTTTTTTTTTGGATTTAGTCATTTTTCCGGTGTTTATCAGACTTTCAGATAGGGCAAATGTCAGTGAGCGTTCCGATTTCAGTTCCAGAGCAATTCGACCAATGAGTCCTTGATAATTAGTCGTTTTCAGCCAATTTTCTGGACTTTTGAAAATTTCACTTTTTTGTGAAAATATCCACTAAATGAGGGAATAATATGTGTGCGGGTACTCCAGGAGAGTTCCAAATGTGTGTGGGTAGAATATATATCCCACGGGGGTAAAATTGAAAAAAGTTGAAAAATTTTTTTTTTTGGTCTTAGTCATTTTTCCAGCGTTTATCAGACTTTCAGATAGGGCAAATGTCAGTGAGCGTTCCGATTTCAGTTCCAGAGTGATTCGCCCAATGAGTCCTTGATATTTAGTCGTTTTCAGACAATTTTCTGGATTTTTGAAAATTTCACTTTTTTTGTGAAAATATCCACTAAATGAGGGAATAATATGTGTGAGGGTACCCCAGGAGAGTTCCAAATGTGTGTGGGTAGAATATATATCCCACGGGGGTAAAATTGAAAAAAGTTAAAACATTTTTTTTTTTGGATTTAGTCATTTTTCCGGTGTTTATCAGACTTTCAGATAGGGGAAATGTCAGTGAGCGTTCCGATTTCAGTTCCAGAGTGATTCGCCCAATGAGTCCTTGATATTTAGTCGTTTTCAGCCAATATTTTGGATTTTTGAAAATTTCACTTTTTTGTGAAAATATCCACTAAATGTGGGAATAATATCTGTGAGGGTACCCCAGGAGAGTTCCAAATGTGTGTGGGTAGAATATATATCCCACGGGGGTAAAATTGAAAAAAGTTGAAAAAATTTTTTTTTTTGATTTAGTCATTTTTCCGGTGTTTATCAGACTTTCAGATAGGGCAAATGTCAGTGAGTGTTCCGATTTCAGTTCCAGAGCGATTCGCCCAATGAGTACTTGATATTTAGTCGTTTTCAGCCAATTTTCTGGATTTTTGAAAATTTCACTTTTTTATGAAAATATCCTCTAAATGAGGGAATAATATGTGTGAGGGTACCCCAGGAGAGTTCCAAATGTGTGTGGGTAGAATATATATCCCATGGGGGTAAAATTGAAAAAAGTTGAAAAATTTTTTTTTTTGGTCTTAGTCATTTTTCCAGCGTTTATCAGACTTTCTGATAAGGGAAATGTCAGTGAGCATTCCGATTTCAGTTCCAGAGCGAATCGCCCAATGAGTCCTTGATATTTAGTCGTTTTCAGCCAATTTTCTGGATTTTTGAAAATTTCACTTTTTTGTGAAAATATCCACTAAATGTGGGAATAATATGTGTAAGGGTACCCCGGGAGAGTTCCAAATGTGTGTGGGTAGAATACATATCCCACGGGGGTAAAATTGAAAAAAGTTGAAAAATTTTTTTTTTTAGATTTAGTCATTTTTCCGGTGTTTATCAGACTTTCAGATGGGGCAAATGTCAGTGAGCGTTCCGATTTCAGTTCCAGAGCGATTCGCCCAATGAGTCCTTGATATTTATTCGTTTTCAGCCAATTTTCTGGATTTTTGAAAATTTCCCTTTTTTATGAAAATATCCACTAAATGAGGGAATAATATGTGTGAGGGTACACCAGGAGAGTTCCAAATGTGTGTGGGTAGAATATATATCCCACGGGGGTAAAATTGAAAAAAGTTGAAAAATTTTTTTTGGGGGGATTTAGTCATTTTTCCGGTGTTTATCAGACTTTCAGATAGGGCAAAAGTCAGTGAGCGTTCCGATTTCAGTTCCAGAGCAATTCGACCAATGAGTCCTTGATAATTAGTCGTTTTCAGCCAATTTTCTGGACTTTTGAAAATTTCACTTTTTTGTGAAAATATCCACTAAATGAGGGAATAATATGTGTGAGGGTACTCCAGGAGAGTTCCAAATGTGTGTGGGTAGAATATATATCCCACGGGGGTAAAATTGAAAAAAGTTGAAAAATTTTTTTTTTTTGATTTAGTCATTTTTCCGGTGTTTATCAGACTTTCAGATAGGGCAAATGTCAGTGAGCATTCCGATTTCAGTTCCAGAGCGATTCGACAAATGAGTACTTGATATTTAGTCGTTTTCAGCTAATTTTCTGGATTTTTGAAAATTTCACTTTTTTATGAAAATATCCTCTAAATGAGGGAATAATATGTGTGAGGGTACCCCAGGAGAGTTCCAAATGTGTGTGGGTAGAATATATATCCCTCGGGGGTAAAATTGAAAAAAGTTGAAAAATTTTTTTTTTTGGTCTTAGTCATTTTTCCAGCGTTTATCAGACTTTCAGATAGGGCAAATGTCAGTGAGCGTTCCGAATTCAGTTCCAGAGCGATTTGCCCAATGAGTCCTTGATATTTAGTTGTTTTCAGCCAATTTTCTGGATTTTTGAAAATTTCACTTTTTTATGAAAATATCCACTAAATGAGGGAATAATATGTGTGAGGGTACTCCAGGAGAGTTCCAAATGTGTGTGGGTAGAATATATATCCCACGGGGGTAAAATTGAACAAAGTTGAAAAATTTTTTTTTTTGATTTATTCATTTTTCCGGTGTTTATCAGACTTTCAGATAGGGCAAATGTCAGTGAGCGTTCCGATTTCAGTTCCAGAGCGATTCGACCAATGAGTACTTGATATTTAGTCGTTTTCAGCCAATTTTCTGGATTTTTGAAAATTTCACTTTTTTATGAAAATATCCACTAAATGAGGGAATAATATGTGTGAGGGTACCCCAGGAGAGTTCCAAATGTGTGTGGGTAGAATATATATCCCACGGGGGAAAAATTGAAAAAAGTTTAAACATTTTTTTTTTTGGATTTAGTCATTTTTCCGGTGTTTATCAGACTTTCAGATAGGGCAAATGTCAGTGAGCGTTCCGATTTCCGTTCCAGAGTGATTCGCCCAATGAGTGCTTGATATTTAGTCGTTTTCAAACAATTTTCTGGATTTTTGAAAATTTCACTTTTTTGTGAAAATATCCACTAAATGTGGCAATAATATGTGTGAGGGTACCCCAGGAGAGTTCCAAATGTGTGTGGGTAGAATATATATCCATCGGGGGTAAAATTGAAAAAAGTTGAAAAATTTTTTTGGGGGGATTTAGTCATTTTTCCGGTGTTTATCAGACTTTCAGATAGGGCAAATGTCAGTGAGCGTTCCGATTTCAGTTCCAGAGCGATTCGCCCAATGAGTCCTTGATATTTAGTCGTTTTCAGCCAATTTTCTGGATTTTTGAAAATTTCACTTTTTTGTGAAAATATTCACTAAATGAGGGAATAATATGTGTGAGGGTACCCCAGGAGAGTTCCAAATGTGTGTGGGTAGAATATATATCCCACGGGGGTAAAATTGAAAAAAGTTGAAAAAAATTTTTCTTTGGACTTAGTCATTTTTCCGTAGTTTTTCAGACTATCAGATAGGGGAAATGTCAGTGAGCGTTCCGATTTCAGTTCCAGAGCGATTCGGCCAATGAGTCCTTGATATTTAGTCGTTTTCAGCCAATTTTCTGAATTTTTGAAAATTTCACTTTTTTTGTGAAAATATCCACTAAATGAGGGAATAATATGTGTGAGAGTTCCCCAGGAGAGTTACAAATGTGTGTGGGTAGAATATATATCCCTCGGGGGTAAAATTGAAAAAAGTTGAAAAATTTTTTTTTTTGGTCTTAGTCATTTTTCCAGCGTTTATCAGACTTTCAGATAGGGGAAATGTCAGTGAGCGTTCCGAATTCAGTTCCAGAGCGATTTGCCCAATGAGTCCTTGATATTTATTCGTTTTCAGGCAATTTTCTGGATTTTTGAAAATTTCACATTTTTGTGAAAATATCCACTAAATGAGGGAATAATATGTGTGAGGGTACTCCAGGAGAGTTCCAAATGTGTGTGGGTAGAATATATATCCCACGGGGGTAAAATTGAAAAAAGTTGAAAAATTTTTTTTTTTTTATTTAGTCATTTTTCCGGTGTTTATCAGACTTTCAGATAGGGCAAATGTCAGTGAGCGTTCCGATTTCAGTTCCAGAGCGATTCGCCCAATGAGTACTTGATATTTAGTCGTTTTCAGCCAATTTTCTGGATTTTTGAAAATTTCACTTTTTTATGAAAATATCCTCTAAATGAGGGAATAATATGTGTGAGGGTACCCCAGGAGAGTTCCAAATGTGTGTGGGTAGAATATATATCCCTCGGGGGTAAAATTGAATAAAGTTGAAAATTTTTTTTTTTTTGGATTTAGTCATTTTTCCGGTGTTTATCAGACTTTCAGATAGGGCAAATGTCAGTGAGCGTTCCGATTTCAGTTCCAGAGCAATTCGACCAATGAGTCCTTGATAATTAGTCGTTTTCAGCCAATTTTTTGGACTTTTGAAAATTTCACTTTTTTGTGAAAATATCCACTAAATGAGGGAATAATATGTGTGCGGGTACTCCAGGAGAGTTCCAAATGTGTGTGGGTAGAATATATATCCCACGGGGGTAAAATTGAAAAAAGTTGAAAAAATTTTTTTTTTTGGATTTAGTCATTTTTCCGGTGTTTATCAGACTTTCAGATAGGGCAAATGTCAGTGAGCGTTCCGATTTCAGTTCCAGAGTGATTCGCCCAATGAGTCTTTGATATTTAGTCGTTTTCAGACAATTTTCTGGATTTTTGAAAATTTCACTTTTTTGTGAAAATATCCACTAAATGAGGGAATAATATGTGTGAGGGTACCCCAGGAGAGTTCCAAATGTGTGTGGGTAGAATATATATCCCACGGGGGTAAAATTGAAAAAAGTTGAAACATTTTTTTTTTTGGATTTAGTCATTTTTCCGGTGTTTATCAGACTTTCAGATAGGGGAAATGTCAGTGAGCGTTCCGATTTCAGTTCCAGAGTGATTCGCCCAATGAGTCCTTGATATTTAGTCGTTTTCAGCCAATATTTTGGATTTTTGAAGATTTCACTTTTTTGTGAAAATATCCACTAAATGTGGGAATAATATGTGTGAGGGTACCCCAGGAGAGTTCCAAATGTGTGTGGGTAGAATATATATCCCACGGGAGTAAAATTGAAAAAAGTTGAAAAATTTTTTTTTTTTGATTTAGTCATTTTTCCGGTGTTTATCAGACTTTCAGATAGGGCAAATGTCAGTGAGTGTTCCGATTTCAGTTCCAGAGCGATTCGCCCAATGAGTACTTGATATTTAGTCGTTTTCAGCCAATTTTCTGGATTTTTGAAAATTTCACTTTTTTATGAAAATATCCTCTAAATTAGGGAATAATATGTGTGAGGGTACCCCAGGAGAGTTCCAAATGTGTGTGGGTAGAATATATATCCCACGGGGGTAAAATTGAAAAAAGTTGAAAAATTTTTTTTTTTGGTCTTAGTCATTTTTCCAGCGTTTATCAGACTTTCTGATAGGGGAAATGTCAGTGAGCATTCCGATTTCAGTTCCAGAGCGAATCGCCCAATGAGTCCTTGATATTTAGTCGTTTTCAGCCAATTTTCTGGATTTTTGAAAATTTCACTTTTTTGTGAAAATATCCACTAAATGTGGGAATAATATGTGTAAGGGTACCCCAGGAGAGTTCCAAATGTGTGTGGGTAGAATACATATCCCACGGGGGTAAAATTGAAAAAAGTTGAAAAATTTTTTTTATTAGATTTAGTCATTTTTCCGGTGTTTATCAGACTTTCAGATAGGGCAAATGTCAGTGAGCGTTCCGATTTCAGTTCCAGAGTGATTCGCCCAATGAGTCCTTGATATTTAGTCGTTTTCAGACAATTTTCTGGATTTTTGAAAATTTCACTTTTTTGTGAAAATATCCACTAAATGAGGGAATAATATGTGTGAGGGTACCCCAGGAGAGTTCCAAATGTGTGTGGGTAGAATATATATCCCACGGGGGTAAAATTGAAAAAAGTTGAAACATTTTTTTTTTTGGATTTAGTCATTTTTCCGGTGTTTATCAGACTTTCAGATAGGGGAAATGTCAGTGAGCGTTCCGATTTCAGTTCCAGAGTGATTCGCCCAATGAGTCCTTGATATTTAGTCGTTTTCAGCCAATATTTTGGATTTTTGAAGATTTCACTTTTTTGTGAAAATATCCACTAAATGTGGGAATAATATGTGTGAGGGTACCCCAGGAGAGTTCCAAATGTGTGTGGGTAGAATATATATCCCACGGGGGTAAAATTGAAAAAACTTGAAACATTTTTTTTTTTGGATTTAGTCATTTTTCCGGTGTTTATCAGACTTTCAGATAGGGGAAATGTCAGTGAGCGTTCCGATTTCAGTTCCAGAGCGATTCGCCCACTGAGTACTTGATATTTAGTCGTTTTCAGCCAATTTTCTGGATTTTTGAAAATTTCACTTTTTTATGAAAATATCCTCTAAATGAGGGAATAATATGTGTGAGGGTACCCCAGGAAAGTTCCAAATGTGTGTGGGTAGAATATATATCCCACGGGGGTAAAATTGAAAAAAGTTGAAAAATTTTTTTTTTTGGTCTTAGTCATTTTTCCAGCGTTTATCAGACTTTCTGATAGGGGAAATGTCAGTGAGCATTCCGATTTCAGTTCCAGAGCGAATCGCCCAATGAGTCCTTGATAATTAGTCGTTTTCAGCCAATTTTTTGGACTTTTGAAAATTTCACTTTTTTGTGAAAATATCCACTAAATGAGGGAATAATATGTGTGAGGGTACTCCAGGAGAGTTCCAAATGTGTGTGGGTAGAATACATATCCCACGGGGG
The DNA here is from genome assembly GCF_046119375.1 of Phyllobates terribilis. Classification (NCBI taxonomy): domain Eukaryota; kingdom Metazoa; phylum Chordata; class Amphibia; order Anura; family Dendrobatidae; genus Phyllobates; species Phyllobates terribilis. The sequence goes on along the minus strand of NW_027362788.1, from coordinate 3,116,564 downwards.
TAAAATTGAAAAAAGTTGAAAAATTTTTTTTTTTTGATTTAGTCATTTTTCCGGTGTTTATCAGACTTTCAGATAGGGCAAATGTCAGTGAGCGTTCCGATTTCCGTTCCAGAGTGATTCGCCCAATGAGTGCTTGATATTTAGTCGTTTTCAAACAATTTTCTGGATTTTTGAAAATTTCACTTTTTTGTGAAAATATCCACTAAATGTGGCAATAATATGTGTGAGGGTACCCCAGGAGAGTTCCAAATGTGTGTGGGTAGAATATATATCCCTCGGGGGTAAAATTGAAAAAAGTTGAAAATTTTTTTTTTTTTATTTAGTCATTTTTCCGGTGTTTATCAGACTTTCAGATAGGGCAAATGTCAGTGAGCATTCCGATTTCAGTTCCAGAGCAATTCGACCAATGAGTCCTTGATATTTAGTCGTTTTCAGCCAATATTTTGGATTTTTGAAAATTTCACTTTTTTGTGAAAATATCCACTAAATGTGGGAATAATATGTGTGAGGGTACCCCAGGAGAGTTCCAAATGTGTGTGGGTAGAATATATATCCCTCGGGGGTAAAATTTAAAAAAGTTGAAAAATTTTTTTTTTTGGTCTTAGTCATTTTTCCAGCGTTTATCAGACTTTCTGATAGGGGAAATGTCAGTGAGCGTTCCGATTTCAGTTCCAGAGCGATTCGCCCAATGAGTCCTTGATATTTAGTCGTTTTCAGCCAATTTTCTGGATTTTTGAAAATTTCACTTTTTTATGAAAATATCCACTAAATGAGGGAATAATATGTGTGAGGGTACCCCAGGAGAGTTCCAAATGTGTGTGGGTAGAATATATATCCCACGGGGGTAAAATTGAAAAAAGTTGAAAAATTTTTTTTTGGGGATTTAGTCATTTTTCCGGTGTTTATCAGACTTTCAGATAGGGAGTGAGCTAGGGAGTGAGCGTTCCGATTTCAGTTCCAGAGCGATTCGCCCAATGAGTCCTTTATATTTAGTCGTTTTCAGCCAATATTTTGGATTTTTGAAAATTTCACTTTTTTTGTGAAAATATCCACTAAATGAGGGAACAATATGTGTGAGGGTTCCTCAGGAGAGTTCCAAATGTGTGTGGGTAGAATATATATCCCACGGGGGTAAAATTGAAAAATTTGAAAAAATTTTTTTTTTGGACTTAGTCATTTTTCCGGCGTTTATTAGACATTCAGATAGGGGAAATGTCAGTGAGCGTTCCGATTTCAGTTCCAGAGCGATTCGCCGAATGAGTCCTTGATATTTAATCATTTTCAGCCAATTTTCTGGTATTTTGAAAATTTCACTTTTTTGTGAAAATATCCACTAAATGAGGGAATAATATGTGTGAGGGTACGCCAGGAGAGCTCCAAATGTGTGTGGGTAGAATATATATCCCACGGGGGTAAAATTTAAAAAAAAATTTTTTTTGACTTTGTCATTTTTCCAGCCTTTATCAGACTTTCAGATAGGGGAAATGTCAGTGAACATTCCGATTTCAGTTCCAGAGTGATTCTCCCAATGAGTCCTTGATATTTAGTCGTTTTCAGCTAATACTTTGGATTTTTGAAAATTTCACTTTTTTTGTGAAAATATCCACTAAATGAGGGAATAATATGTGTGATGGTTCCCCATGAGAGTTCCAAATGTGTGTGAGTAGAATATATATCCCACGGGGGTAAAATTGAAAAAAGTTGAAAAAGTTTTTTTTCTGGAATTAGTCATTTTTCCGGCGTTTACCAGACTTTCAGATAGGGAGTGAGCGTTCCGATTTCAGTTCCACAGCGATTCGCCCAATGAGTCCTTGATATTTAGTCGTTTTCAGCCAATATTTTGGATTTTTGAAAATTTCACTTTTTTTGTGAAAATATCCACTAAATGAGGGAATAATATGTGTGAGGGTTCCCCAGGAGAGTTCCAAATGTGTGTGGGTAGAATATATATCCCACGGGGGTAAAATTGAAAAAAGTTGAAAAAATTTTTTTTTCGGACTTAGTCATTTTTACGGCGTTTATCAGACTTTCAGATAGGGAGTGAGCATTCCGATTTCAGTTCCAGAGCAATTCGCCCAATGAGTCCTTGATATTTAGTCGTTTTCAGCCAATTTTCTGGATTTTTGAAAATTTCACTTTTTTTGTGAAAATATCCACTAAATGAGGGAATAATATGTGTGAGGGTACCCCAGGAGAGTTCTAAATGTGTGGGGGTAGAATATATATCCCACGGGGGTAAAATTGAAAAAAGTTTTAAAAATTTTTTTTTTGGACTTAGTCATTTTTCCGGCGTTCATCAGACTTTCAGATAGGGGAAATGTCAGTGAGCATTCCGATTTCAGTTCCAGAGCATTTCGCCCAATGAGTCCTTGATATTTTTTGTCGTTTTCAGCCAATTTTCTGGATTTTTGAAAATTTCACTCTTTTGTGAAAATATCCACTAAATGAGGGAATAATATGTGTGAGGGTACCCCAGGAGAGTTCGAAAAGTGTGTGGGTAGAATATATATCCCACGGGGGTAAAATTGAAAAAAATTTTTTTTTTTACTTAGTCATTTTTCCAGCGTTTATCAGACTTTCAGATAGGGGAAGTGTCAGTGAGCGTTCCGATTTCAGTTCCAGAGTGATTTGCCCAATGAGTACTTAATATTTAGACGTTTTCAGCCAATTTTCTGGATCTTTAAAAATTTCACTCTTTTGTGAAAATATCCACTAAATGAGGGAATAATATGTGTGAGGGTACCCCAGGAGAGTTCCAAATGTGTTTGGGTAGAATATATATCCCACAGGGTTAAAATTGAAAAAAGTTTAAAAAAATTTTTTTTTTGGACTTAAGTCATTTTTACGGCGTTTATCAGACTTTCAAATAGGGAGTCAGCTAGGGAGTGATCGTTCCGATTTGAGTTCCAGAGCGATTCGCCCAATGAGTCCTTGATATTTAGTCGTTTTCAGCCAATTTTCTGGATTTTTGAAAATTTCACTTTTTTTTTAAAATATCCACTAAATGAGGGAATAATATGTGTGAGGGTACGCCAGGAGAGTTCCAAATGTGTGTGGGTAGAATATATATCCCACGGGGGTAAAATTGAAAAAAGTTGAAAAAAAATTTTTTTTGGACTTAGTCATTTTTCCAGCGTTTATCAGACTTTCAGATAGGGGAAATGTCAGTGAGCATTCCGATTTCAGTTCCAGAGCGATTCGCCCAATGAGTCCTTGATATTTAGTCGTTTTCAGCCAATTTTCTGGATTTTTGAAAATTTCACTTTTTTATGAAAATATCCACTAAATGAGGGAATAATATGTGTGAGGGTACGCCAGGAGAGTTCCAAATGTGTGTGGGTAGAATATATATCCCATGTGGGTAAAATTGAAAAAAATTTAAAAAAAAATTTTTTGGACTTAGTCATTTTACTGGCGTTTATCAGACTTTCAGATAGGGAGTCAGCTAGGGAGTGAGCGTTCCGATTTCAGTTCCAGAGCGATTCGCCCAATGAGTCCTTGATATGCAGTCGTGTTCAGCCAATTTTATGGATTTTTGCAAATTTCAATTTTTTTGTGAAAATATCCACTAAATGAGGGAATAATGTGTGTGAGGGTACCCCAGGAGAGTTCCAAATGTGTGTGGGTAGAATATATATTCCACGTGGGTAAAATTGAAAAAAGTAAAAAAAAAAATTTTCTGGACTTAGTCATTTTTCCGCCGTTTATCAGACTTTCAGATAGGGGAAATGTCAGTGAGCGTTCCGATTTCAGTTCCAGAGCGATTCGCCCAATGAGTCCTTGATATTTAGTCGTTTTCAGCCTATTTTCTGGATTTTTGAAAATTTCACTTTTTTATGAAAATATCCACTAAATGAGGGAATAATATGTGTGAGGGTACGCCAGGAGAGTTCCAAATGTGTGTGGGTAGAATATATATCCCATGTGGGTAAAATTGAAAAAAATTGAAAAAAAAATTTTTTTGGACTTAGTCATTTTTCCGGCGTTTATCACACTTTAAGATAGGGAGTGAGCTAGGGAGTGAGCGTTCCGATTTCAGTTTCAGAGCGATTCGCCCAATGAGTCCTTGATATTTTGTTGTCAGGCAATTTTCTGAATTTTTGAAAATTTCACTTTTTTGTGAAAATATCCACTAAATGAGGGAATAATATGTGTGAGGGTACCCCAGGAGAGTTCCAAATGTGTGTGGGTAGGATATATATCCCACGGGGGTAAAATTGAAAAAAGTTCAAAAAATTTTTTTTTGGACTTAGTCATTTTTCCGGCGTTTATCTGACTTTCAGATAGGGAGTCAGCTAGGGAGTGAGCGTTCCGATTTCAGTTCCAGAGCGATTCTCCCAATGAGTACTTGATATTTCTTAGTTGTCAGACAATTTTCTGAATTTTTGAAAATTTCACTTTTTTGTGAAAATATCCACTAAATGAGGGAATAATATGTGTGAGGGTACCCCAGGAGAGTTCCAAATGTGTGTGGGTAGAATATATATCCCACGGGGGTAAAATTGAAAAAAGTTGAAAAAAATTTTCTTTTTCTTTTTTCCAGCGTTTTTCAGACTTCCAGATAGGGGAAACGTCAGTGAGCGTTCCGATTTCAGTTCCAGAGCGATTCGCCCAATAAGTCCTTGATATTTAGTCGTTTTCAGCCAATTTTCTGGATTTTTGAAAATTTTACTTTTTTGTGAAAATATCCACTAAATGAAGGAATAATATGTGTGAGGGTACCCCAGGAGAGTTCCAAATGTGTGTGGGTAGAATATATATCCCATGGGGTAAAACTGATAAAAGTTGAAAAACATTTTTTTTTGGACTTAGTCATTTTTCCGCCATTTATCAGATTTCAGAAAGGGGAAATGTCAGTGAGCATTCCAATTTCAGTTCCAGAGCGATTCGCCCAATGAGTCCTTGATATTTAGTAGTTTTCAGCCAATTTTATGGATTTTTGAAAATTTCACTTTTTTGTGAAAATATCCACTAAATGAGGGAATAATATATGTGTGAGGGTACGCCAGGAGAGTTCCAAATGTGTTTGGGTAGAATATATATCCCACGGGGTAAAATTGAAAAAAGTTGAAAAAAATTTTTTTTTGGACTTAGTCATTTTTCCGCCGTTTATCAGACTTTCAGATAGGGAGTGAGCTAGGGAGTGAGCGTTCCGATTTCAGTTTCAGAGCGATTCGCCCAATGAGTCCTTGATATTTTGTCGTCAGGCAATTTTCTGAATTTTTGAAAATTTCACTTTTTTGTGAAAATATCCACTAAATGAGGGAATAATATGTGTGAGGGTACCCCAGGAGAGTTCCAAATGTGTGTGGGTAGGATATATATCCCACGGGGGTAAAATTGAAAAAAGTTGAAAAAAATTTTTTTTTGGACTTAGTCATTTTTCCGGCGTTTATCAGACTTTCAGATAGGGGAAATGTCAGTGAGCATTCCGATTTCAGTTCCAGAGCGATTCGCCCAATGAGTCCTTGATATTTAGTCATTTTCAGACAATTTTCTGGATTTTTGAAAATTTCACTTTGTTGTGAAAATATCCACTAAATGAGGGAATAATATGTGCGAGGGTACCCCAGGAGAGTTCCAAATGTGTGTGGGTAGAATATATATCCCACAGGGTTAAAATTGAAAAAAATTGTAAAAATATTTTTTTTTGGACTTAGTCATTTTTCCGGCGTTTATCAGACTTTCAGATAGGGAGTGAGGTAGGGAGTGAGCGTTCCGATTTCAGTTCCAGAGCGATTCGCCCAATGAGTCCTTGATATTTTGTCGTCAGGCAATTTTCTGAATTTTTGAAAATTTCACTTTTTTGTGAAAATATCCACTAAATGAGGGAATAATATGTGTGAGGGTACACCAGGAGAGTTCCAAATGTGTGTGGGTTGAATATATATCCCATGGGGGTAAAATTGAAAAAAGTTGAAAAACATTTTTTTTTTGGACTTAGTCATTTTTCCGCCATTTATCAGACTTTCAGATAGGGGAAATGTCAGTGAGCGTTTCGATATCAGTTCCAGAGCGATTCGCCCAATGAGTCCTTGATATTTAGTCGTTTTCAGCCAATTTTATGGATTTTTGAAAATTTCACTTTTTTGTGAAAATATCCACTAAATGAGGGAATAATATGTGCGAGGGTACCCCAGGAGAGTTCCAAATGTGAGTGGGTAGAATATATATCCCACGTGGGTAAAATTGAAAAAAAAAATTTTCTGGACTTAGTCATTTTTCCGGCGTTTAGCAGACTTTCAGATAGGGGAAATGTCAGTGAGCATTCCGATTTCAGTTCCAGAGCGATTCGCCCAATGAGTCCTTGATATTTAGTCGTTTTCAGCCAATATTTTGGATTTTTGGAAATTTCACTTTTTTGTGAAAATATCCACTAAATGAGGAAATAATATGTGTGAGGGTACCCCAGGAGAGTTCCAAATGTGTGTGGGTAGAATATATATCCCACGGGGTAAAATTGAAAAAAGTTGAAAAAAATTTTTTTGGGAATTAGTCATTTTTCCGGCTTTTATCAGACTTTCAGAGAGGGGAAATGTCAGTGAGCGTTCCGATTTAGTTCCAGAGCGATTCGCCCAATGAGTCCTTGATATTTAGTCGTTTTCAGCCAATTTTATGGATTTTTGAAAATTTCACTTTTTTGTGAAAATATCCACTAAATGAAGGAATAATATATGTGTGAGGGTACCCCAGGAGAGTTCCAAATGTGTGTGGGTAGAATATATATCCCATGGGGTAAAATTGAAAAAAGTGAAAAAAATTTTTTTTCGGACTTACTAATTTTTCCAGCGTTTATCAGACTTTCAGATAGGGGAAATTTCAGTGAGCATTCCGATTTCAGTTCCAAAGCGATTCGCCCAATGAGTCCTTGATATTTAGTCGTTTTCAGACAATTTTATGGATTTTTGAAAATTTTACTTTTTTGTGAAAATATCCACTAAGTGAGGGAATAATATGCGTGAGGGTACCCCAGGAGAGTTCCAAATGTGTGTGGGTAGAATATATATCCCACGGGGGTAAAATTGAAAAAAGTTGAAAAAAATTTTTTTTGGACCTAATCATTTTTCCGGCGTTTATCAGACTTTCAGATAGGGAGTGAGCTAGGGAGTTAGCGTTCCGATTTCAGTTCCAGAGCGATTCGCCCAATGAGTCCTTGATATTTCGTCATCAGGCAATTTTCTGAATTTTTGAAAATGTCACTTTTTTGTGAAACTATCCACTAAATGAGGGAATAATATGTGTGCAGGTACCCCAGGAGAGTTCCAAATGTGTGTGGGTAGAATATATATCCCACAGGGGTAAAATTGAAAAAAGTTTAAAAAAATTTTTTTTTGGACTTAGTCATTTTTCCGGCGTTTATCAGACTTTCAGATAGGGGAAATGTCAGTGAGCGTTCCGATTTCAGTTCCAGAGCGATTCGCCCATTGAGTCCTTGATATTTAGTCGTTTTCAGCCAATTTTCTGGATTTTTGAAAATTTCACTTTTTTGTGAAAATATCCACTAAATGAGGGAATAATATGTGCAAGGGTATGCCAGGAGAGTTCCAAATGTGTGTGGGTAGAATATATATCCCACAGGGTTAAAATTGAAAAAAGTTGAAAAAAATTTTTTTTTTGGACTTAGTCATTTTTCCGGCGTTTATCAAACTTTCAGATAGGGAGTGAGCTAGGGAGTGAGCGTTCCGATTTCAGTTCCAGAGCGATTCGCCCAATCAGTCCTTGATATTTTGTCGTCAGGCAATTTTCTGAATTTTTGAAAATTTCACTTTTTTGTGAAAATATCCACTAAATGAGGGAATAATATGTGTGAGGCTACCCCAGTAGAGTTCCAAATGTGTGTGGGTAGAATATATATCCCACGGGAGTAAAATTGAAAAAAGTTGAAAAAAAATTTCTTTTGGACTTAGTCATTTTTCCGGCGTTTATCAGACTTCCAGATAGGGGAAATGTCAGTGAGCATTCCGATTTCAGTTCCAGAGCGATTCGCCGAATGAGTCCTTGATATTTAGTCGTTTTCAGCCAATTTTCTGCATTTTGGAAAATTTCACTTTTTTGTGAAAATATCCACTAAATGAGGGAATAATATGTGTGAGGGTACCCCAGGAGAGTTCCAAATGTGTGTGGGTAGAATATATATCCCACGGGGTAAAATTGAAAAAAGTTGAAAAAAATTTTTTTTTGTACTTACTAATTTTTCCGGCGTTTATCAGACTTTCAGATAGGGGAAATTTCAGTGAGCGTTCCGATTTCAGTTCCAGAGCGATTCGCCCAATGAGTCCTTGATATTTCGTCGTCAGGCAATTTTCTGAATTTTTGAAAATTTCACTTTTTTGTGAAACTATCCACTAAATGAGGGAATAATATGTGTGAGGGTACCCCAGGAGAGTTCCAAATGTGTTTGAGTAGAATATATATCCCACGGGGGTGAAATTGGAAAAAGTTGAAAAAAATTTTTTTTTTGGACTTACTCATTTTTCCAGCGTTTATCAGACTTTCAGATAGGGGAAATGTCAGTGAGCATTCCGATTTCAGTTCCAGAGCGATTCGCCCAATGAGTCCATGATATTTAGTCGTTTTCAGCCAATATTTTGGATTTTTGAAAATTTCACTTTTTTGTGAAAATATCCACTAAATGAGGAAACAATATGTGTGAGGGTACCCCAGGAGAGTTCCAAATGTGTGTGGGTAGAATATATATCCCACGGGGTAAAATTGAAAAAAGATGAAAAAATTTTTTTTGGGAATTAGTCATTTTTCCGGCTTTTATCAGACTTTCAGATAGGGGAAATGTCAGTGAGCGTTCCGATTTCAGTTCCAAAGTTATTCGCCCAATGAGTCCTTGATATTTAGTCGTTTTCAGCCAGTTTTATGGATTTTTGAAAATTTTACTTTTTTGTGAAAATATCCACTAAGTGAGGGAATAATATGCGTGAGGGTACCCCAGGAGAGTTCCAAATGTGTGTAGGTAGAATATATATCCCACGGGGGTAAAATTGAAAAAAGTTGAAAAAAATTTTTTTTTGGACTTAATCATTTTTCTGGCATTTATCAGACTTTCAGATAGGGAGTGAGCTAGGGAGTTAGCGTTCCGATTTCAGTTCCAGAGCTATTCGCCCAATGAGTCCTTGATATTTTGTCGTCAGGAAATTTTCAGAATTTTTGAAAACTTCACTTTTTTGTGAAAATATCCACTAAATGAGGGAATAATATGTGTGAGGGTACACCAGGAGAGTACCAAATGTGTGTGGGTAGAATATATATCCCACAGGGATAAAATTGAAAAAAGTTGAAAAACATTTTTTTTTGGACTTACTTATTTTTCCGGCGTTTATCAGACTTTCAGATAGGGGAAATGTCAGTGAGCGTTCCGATTTCAGTTCCAGAGCGATTCGCCCATTGAGTCCTTGTTATTTAGTCGTTTTCAGCCAATTTTCTGGATTTTTGAAAATTTCACTTTTTTTGTGAAAATATCCACTAAATGAGGGAATAATATGTGTGAGGGTACCCCAGGAGAGTTCCAAATGTGTGTGGGTAGAACCCACAGGGTTAAAATTGAAAAAAGTTTAAAAAAATTTTTTTTTTGACTTAGTCATTTTTCCGGCGTTTATCAGACTTTCAGATAGGGAGTGGGCGTTCCGATTTCAGTTCCAGAGCGATTCGCCCAATGAGTCCTTGATATTTCTTAGTTGTCAGACAATTTTCTGAATTTTTGAAAATTTCACTTTTTTGTGAAAATATCCACTAAATGAGGGAATAATATGTGTGAGGGTACCCCAGGAGAGTTCCAAATGTGTGTGGGTAGAATATATATCCCACGTGGGTAAAATTGAAAAAAGTTGAAAAAATTTTCTTTCTGGACTTAGTCATTTTTCCGCCGTTTATCAGACTTTCAGATAGAGGAAATGTCAGTGAGCGTTCCGATTTCAGTTCCAGAGCGATTCGCCCAATGAGTCCTTGATATTTAGTCGTGTTCAGCCAATTTTATGGATTTTTGCAAATTTCACTTTTTTTGTGAAAATATCCACTAAATGAGGGAATAATGTGTGTGAGGGTACCCCAGGAGAGTTCCAAATGTGTTTGGGTAGAATATATATCCCACGGGGGTAAAATTGAAAAAAGTTGAAAAAAATTTTTTGTTGGACTTAGTCATTTTTCCAGCGTTTATCAGACTTTCAGATAGGGGAAATGTCAGTGAGCGTTCCGATTTCAGTTCCAGAGCGATTCGCCCAATGAGTCCTTGATATTTAGTCGTTTTCAGCCTATTTTCTGGATTTTTGAAAATTTCACTTTTTTATGAAAATATCCACTAAATGAGGGAGTAATATGTGTGAGGGTACGCCAGGAGAGTTCCAAATGTGTGTGGGTAGAATATATATCCCATGTGGGTAAAATTGAAAAAAATTGAAAAAAAAATTTTTTTGGACTTAGTCATTTTTCCGGCGTTTATCACACTTTCAGATAGGGAGTCAGCTAGGGAGTGAGCGTTCCGATTTCAGTTTCAGAGCGATTCGCCCAATGAGTCCTTGATATTTAGTCGTGTTCAGCCAATTTTATGGATTTTTGAAAATTTCACTTTTTTTGTGAAAATATCCACTAAATGAGGGAATAATATGTGTGAGGGTACCCCAGGAGAGTTACAAATGTGTGTGGGTAGAATACATATCCGACGGGGGTAAAATTGAAAAAAGTTCAAAAAATTTTCTTTTTCTTTTTTCCAGCGTTTTTCAGACTTCCAGATAGGGAGTCAGCTAGGGAGTGAGAGTTCCGATTTCAGTTCCAGAGCGATTCGCCCAATGAGTCCTTGATATTTCTTAGTTGTCAGACAATTTTCTGAATTTTTGAAAATTTCACTTTTTTGTGAAAATATCCACTAAATGAGGGAATAATATGTGTGAGGGTACCCCAGGTGAGTTCCAAATGTGTGTGGGTAGAATATATATCCCACGGGGGTAAAATTGAAAAAAGTTGAAAAAAATTTTCTTTTTCTTTTTTCCAGCGTTTTTCAGACTTCCAGATAGGGGAAACGTGAGTGAGCGTTCCGATTTCAGTTCCAGAGCGATTCGCCCAATGAGTCCTTGATATTTAGTCGTTTTCAGCCAATTTTCTGGATTTTTGAAAATTTTACTTTTTTGTGAAAATATCCACTAAATGAGGGAATAATATGTGCGAGGGTACCCCAGGAGATTTCCAAATGTGTGTGGGTAGAATATATATCCCATAGGGTTAAAATTGAAAAAAGATGAAAAAAAAATTTTTTTTTGGACTTAGCATTTTTCCGGCGTTAATCAGACTTTCAGATAGGGAGTGAGCGTTCCGATTTCAGTTCCAGAGCGATTCGCCCAATGAGTCCTTGATATTTAGTCGTTTTCAGCCAATTTTCTGCATTTTGGAAAATTTCACTTTTTTGTGAAAATATCCACTAAATGAGGGAATAATATGTGTGAGGGTACCCCAGGAGAGTTCCAAATGTGTGTGGGTAGAATATATATCCCACGGGGTAAAATTGAAAAAAGTTGAAAAAAATTTTTTTTTGTACTTACTAATTTTTCCGGCGTTTATCAGACTTTCAGATAGGGGAAAATTCAGTGAGCGTTCCGATTTCAGTTCCAGAGCGATTCGCCCAATGAGTCCTTGATATTTCGTCGTCAGGCAATTTTCTGAATTTTTGAAAATTTCACTTCTTTGTGAAACTATCCACTAAATGAGGGAATAATATGTGTGAGGGTACCCCAGGAGAGTTCCAAATGTGTTTGAGTAGAATATATATCCCACGGGGGTGAAATTGGAAAAAGTTGAAAAAAATTTTTTTTTTGGACTTACTCATTTTTCCAGCGTTTATCAGACTTTCAGATACGGAGTGAGCGTTCCGATTTCAGTTCCAGAGCGATTCGCCCAATGAGTCCTTGATATTTTGTCACTTTTTTGTGAAACTATCCACTAAATGAGGGAATAATATGTGTGAGGGTACCCCAGGAGAGTTACAAATGTGTGTGGGTAGAATATATATCCGACAGGGGTAAAATTGAAAAAAGTTGAAAAAAATGTTTTTTTGGACTTAGTTATTTTTCCGGCGTTTATCAGACTTTCAGATAGGGGAAATGTCAGTGAGCATTCCGATTTCAGTTCCAGAGCAATTCGCCCAATGAGTCCTTGATATTTTGTCGTCAGGCAATTTTCTGAATTTTTGAAAACTTCACTTTTTTGTGAAAATATCCACTAAATGAGGGAATAATATGTGTGAGGGTACCCCAGGAGAGTTCCTAATGTATGTGGGTAGAATATATATCCCACCGGGGTAAAATTGAAAAAAGTTGAAAAAAAATTTTTTTTGGACTTAATCATTTTTCCAGCGTTTATCAGACTTTCAGATAGGGGAAACGTCAGTGAGCATTCCGATTTCAGTTCCAGAGCGATTCTCCCAATGAGTCCTTGATATTTAGTTGTTTTCAGCCAATTTTCTGGATTTTTGAAAATTTTACTTTTTTGTGAAAATATCCACTAAATGAGGGAATAATATGTGCGACGGTATGCCAGGAGAGTTCCAAATGTGTGTGGGTAGAATATATATCCGACAGGGGTAAAATTGAAAAAAGTTGAAAAAAATGTTTTTTTGGACTTAGTTATTTTTCCGGCATTTATCAGACTTTCAGATAGCGAGTGAGCTAGGGAGTGAGCGTTCCGATTTCAGTTCCAGAGCGATTCGCCCAATGAGTCCTTGATATTTTGTCGTCAGGCAATTTTCTGAATTTTTGAAAACTTCACTTTTTTGTAAAAATATCCACTAAATGAGGGAATAATATGTGTGAGGGTACCCCAGGACAGTTCCAAATGTGTGTGGGTAGAATATATATCCCATGGGGGTAAAATTGAAAGAAGATGAAAAAAACTTTCTTTTGGACTTAATCATTTTTCCGGCGTTTATCAGACTTTCAGATAGGGGAAATGTCAGTGAGCGTTCCGATTTCAGTTACAGAGCGATTCGCCCAATGAGTCCTCGATATTTAGTCGTTTTCAGCCAATTTTCTGGATTTTTGAAAATTTTACTTTTTTTATGAAAATATCCACTAAATGAGGGAAAAATATGTGTGAGGGTATGCCAGGAGAGTTCCAAATGTGTGTGGGTTAAAATTGAAAAAAGTTGAAAAAAATTTTTTTTTGGACTTAGTCATTTTTCCGGCGTTTATCAGACTTTCAGATAGGGAGGAAGCTAGGGAGTGAGCGTTCCGATTTCAGTTCCAGAGCGATTCGCCCAATGAGTCCTTGATATTTAGTCGTTTTCAGCCAATTTTCTTGATTTTTGAAAATTTCACTTTTTTATGAAAATATCCACTAAATGAGGTAATAATATGTGTGAGGGTACCCCAGGAGAGCTCCAAATGTGTGTGGGTAGAATATATATCCCATGGGGTAAAACTGAAAAAAGTTGAAAAAAATTTTTTTTGGACTTAGTCATTTTTCCGGCGTTTATCAGAAATTCAGATAGGGAGGGAGCTAGGGAGTGAGCGTTCCGATTTCAGTTCCAGAGCGATTCGCCCAATGAGTGCTTGATATTTAGTCGTTTTCAGCCAATTTTCTTGATTTTTGAAAATTTCACTTTTTTATGAAAATATCCACTAAATGAGGTAATAATATGTGTGAGGGTACCCCAGGAGAGCTCCAAATGTGTGTGGGTAGAATATATATCCCATGGGGTAAAACTGAAAAAAAGTTTAAAAAAAATTTTTTTTTGGACTTAGTCATTTTTCCGGCGTTTATCAGACTTTCAGATAGGGAATGAGCTAGGGAGTGAGCGTTCCGATTTCAGTTCCAGAGCGATTCGCCCAATGAGTCCTTGATGTTTTGTCGTCAGGCAATTTTCTGAATTTTTGAAAATTTCACTTTTTTGTGAAAATATCCTCTAAATGAGGGAATAATATGTGTAAGGGTACCCCAGGAGAGTTCCAAATGTGTGTGGGTAGAATATATATCCCACGGGGGTAAAATTGAAAAAAATTTTTTTTTGGACTTACTCATTTTTCCGGCGTTTATCAGACTTTCAGATAGGGAGTGAGCTAGGGAGTGAGCGTTCCGATTTCAGTTCCAGAGCGATTCGCCCAATGAGTCCTTGATATTTAGTCGTTTTCAGCCAATTTTCTGGATTTTTGAAAATTTTACTTTTTTGTGAAAATATCCACTAAATGAGGGAATAATATGTGCGAGGGTATGCCAGGAGAGTTCCAAATGTGTGTGGGTAGAATATATATCCCACAGAGTTCAAATTGAAAAAAGTTGAAAAAAAATTTTTTTTTGGACTTAGTCATTTTTCCGGCGTTTATCAGACTTTCAGATAGGGAGTGAGCGTTCCGATTTCAGTTCCAGAGCGATTCGCCCAATCAGTCCTTGATATTTTATCGTCAGGCAATTTTCTGAATTTTTCAAAATTTCACTTTTTTTGTGAAAATATCCACTAAATGAGGGACTAATATGTGCGAGGGTATGCCAGGAGAGTTCCAAATGTGTGTGAGTAGAATATATATCCCACAGGGTTAAAATTGAAAAAAGTTGAAAAAAAATTTTTTTTTGGACTTAGTCATTTTTCCGGCGTTTATCAGACTTTCAGATAGGGAGTGAGCTAGGTAGTGAGCGTTCCGATTTCAGTTCCAGAGCGATTCGCCCATTGAGTCCTTGATATTTTGTCATCAGGCAATTTTCAGAATTTTTGAAAATTTCACTTTTTTGTGAAAATATCCTCTAAATGAGGGAATAATATGTGTAAGGGTACCCCAGGAGAGTTCCAAATGTGTGTGGGTAGAATATATATCCCACGGGGGTAAAATTGAAAAAAATTGAAAAAAATTTTTTTTTGGACTTACTCATTTTTCCGACGTTTATCAGACTTTCAGATAGGGAGTGAGCTAGGGAGTGAGCGTTCCGATTTCAGTTCCAGAGCGATTCGCCCAATGAGTCCTTGATATTTAGTCGTTTTCAGCCAATTTTCTGGATTTTTGAAAATTTTACTTTTTTGTGAAAATATCCACTAAATGAGGGAATAATTTGTGCGAGGGTATGCCAGGAGAGTTCCAAATGTGTGTGGGTAGAATATATATCCCAAAGAGTTAAAATTGAAAAAAGTTGAAAAAAAATTTTTTTTTGGACTGTCATTTTTCCGGCGTTTATCAGACTTTCAGATAGGAAGTGAGCTAGGGAGTGAGCGTTCCGATTTCAGTTCCAGAGCGATTCGCCCAATCAGTCCTTGATATTTTGTCGTCAGGCAATTTTCTGAATTTTTGAAAATTTCACTTTTTTGTGAAAATATCCACTAAATGAGGGACTAATATGTGCGAGGGTATGCCAGGAGAGTTCCAAATGTGTGTGGGTAGAATATATATCCCACAAGGTTAAAATTGAAAAAAGCTGAAAAAAAATTTTTTTTTGGACTTAGTCATTTTTCCGGCGTTTATCAGACTTTCAGATAGGGAGTGAGCTAGGGAGTGAGCGTTCCGATTTCAGTTCCAGAGCAATTCGCCCAATCAGTCCTTGATATTTTGTCGTCAGGCAATTTTCTGAATTTTTGAAAATTTCACTTTTTTGTGAAAATATCCACTAAATGAGGGAATAATATGTGTGAGGGTACCCCAGGAGAGTTCCTAATGTGTGTGGGTAGAATATATATCCCACCGGGGTAAAATTGAAAAAAGTTAAAAAAATTTTTTTTTTGGACTTAATCATTTTTCTAGCGTTTATCAGACTTTCAGATAGGGGAAACGTCAGTGAGCGTTCCGATTTCAGTTCCAGAGCGATTCGCCCAATGAGTCCTTGATATTTAGTCGCTTTCAGCCAATTTTCTGGATTTTTGAAAATTTCACTTTTTTGTGAAAATATCCACTAAATGAGGGAATAATATGTGTGAGGGTACCCCAGGAGAGTTCCAAATGTGTATGGGTAGTATATATATACCACGGGGGTAAAATTGAAAAAAGTTGAAAAAAATGTTTTTTTGGACTTAGTCATTTTTCCGACGTTTATCAGACTTTCAGATAGAGGAAATGTCAGTGAGCATTCCGATTTCAGTTCCAGTGCGATTCGCCCAATGAGTCCTTGATATTTCGTCATTTTCAGCCAATTTTCTGGATTTTTGAAAATTTCACTTTTTTGTGAAAATATCCACTAAATGAGGGACTAATATGTGCGAGGGTATGCCAGGAGAGTTCCAAATGTGTGTGGGTAGAATATATATCCCACAGGGTTAAAATTGAAAAAAGTTGAAAAAAAATTTTTTTTTGGACTTAGTCATTTTTCCGGCGTTTATCAGACTTTTAGATAGGGAGTGAGCTAGGGAGTGAGCGTTCCGATTTCAGTTCCAGAGCAATTCGCCCAATCAGTCCTTGATATTTTGTCGTCAGGCAATTTTCAGAATTTTTGAAAATTTCACTTTTTTTGTGAAAATATCCACTAAATGAGGGAATAATATGTGTGAGGGTACCCCAGGAGAGTTCCAAATGTGTGTGTGTAGAATATATATCCCACGGGGGTAAAATTGAAAAAAGTTGAAAAAAAATTTTTTTTTACTTAGTCATTTTTCCGGCGTTTATCAGACTTTCAGATAGGGAGTGAGCTAGGTAGTGAGCGTTCCGATTTCAGTTCCAGAGCGATTCGCCCAATCAGTCCTTGATATTTTGTCGTCAGGCAATTTTCTGAATTTTTCAAAATTTCACTTTTTTTGTGAAAATATCCACTAAATGAGGGACTAATATGTGCGAGGGTATGCCAGGAGAGTTCCAAATGTGTGTGGGTAGAATATATATCCAACAGGGTTAAAATTGAAAAAAGTTGAAAAAAATTTTTTTTTTGGACTTAGTCATTTTTCCGGCGTTTATCAGACTTTCAGATAGGGAGTGAGCGTTCCGATTTCAGTTCCAGAGCAATTCGCCCAATCAGTCCTTGATATTTTGTCGTCAGGCAATTTTCAGAATTTTTGAAAATTTCACTTTTTTTGTGAAAATATCCACTAAATGAGGGAATAATATGTGTGAGGGTACCCCAGGAGAGTTCCAAATGTGTGTGGGTAGAATATATATCCCACGGGGGTAAAATTGAAAAAAGTTGAAAAAAATTTTCTTTTGGACTTAGTCATTTTTCCGGCGTTTATCAGACTTCCAGATAGGGGAAATGTCAGTGAGCGTTCCGATTTCAGTTCCGGAGCGATTCGCCCAATGAGTCCTTGATATTTAGTCGTTTTCAGCCAATTTTCTGGATTTTGGAAAATTTCACTTTTTTGTGAAAATATCCATTAAATGAGGGAATAATATGTGTGAGGGTACCCCAGGAGAGTTCCTAATGTGTGTGGGTAGAATATATATCCCACCGGGGTAAAATTGAAAAAAGTTGAAAAAAATTTTTTTTTGGAGTTAATCATTTTTCCAGCGTTTATCAGACTTTCAGATAGGGGAAATGTCAGTGAGCGTTCCGATTTCAGTTCCAGAGCGATTCGCCCAATGAGTCCTTGATATTTAGTTGTTTTCAGCCAATTTTCTGGATTTTTGAAAATTTTACTTTTTTGTGAAAATATCCACTAAATGAGGGAATAATATGTGCGAGGGTATGCCAGGAGAGTTCCAAATGTGTGTGGGTAGAATATATATCCCACAGGGTTAAAATTGAAAAAAGTTGAAAAAAAATTTTTTTTTGGACTTAGTCATTTTTCCGGCGTTTATCAGACTTTCAGATAAGGAGTGAGCTAGGGAGTGAGCGTTCCGATTTCAGTTCCAGAGCGATTCGCCCAATCAGTCCTTGATATTTTGTCGTCAGGCAATTTTCTGAATTTTTCAAAATTTCACTTTTTTTGTGAAAATATCCACTAAATGAGGGACTAATATGTGCGAGGGTATGCCAGGAGAGTTCCAAATGTGTGTGGGTAGAATATATATCCCACAGGGTTAAAATTGAAAAAAGTTGAAAAAAATTTTTTTTTTGAACTTAGTCATTTTTCCGGCGTTTATCAGACTTTCAGATAGGGAGTGAGCTAGGGAGTGAGCGTTCCGATTTCAGTTCCAGAGCAATTCGCCCAATCAGTCCTTGATATTTTGTCGTCAGGCAATTTTCAGAATTTTTGAAAATTTCACTTTTTTTGTGAAAATATCCACTAAATGAGGGAATAATATGTGCGAGGGTATGCCAGGAGAGTTCCAAATGTGTGTGGGTAGAATATATATCCCACAGGGTTCAAATTGAAAAAAGTTGAAAAAAAATTTTGGTTTGGACTTAGTCATTTTTCCAGCGTTTATCAGACTTTCAGATAGGGAGTGAGCTAGGGAGTGAGCGTTCCGATTTCAGTTCCAGAGCGATTCGCCCAATGAGTCCTTGATATTTAGTCGTTTTCAGCCAATTTTCTGGATTTTGGAAAATTTCACTTTTTTGTGAAAATATCCACTAAATGAGGGAATAATATGTGTGAGGGTACCCCAGGAGAGTTCCTAATGTGTGTGGGTAGAATATATATCCCACCGGGGTAAAATTGAAAAAAGTTGAAAAAAATTTTTTTTTGGACTTAGTCATTTTTCCAGCGTTTATCAGACTTTCAGATAGGGGACACATCAGTGAGCGTTCCGATTTCAGTTCCAGAGCGATTCGCTCAATGAGTCCTTGATATTTAGTCGTTTTCAGCCAATTTCCTGGATTTTTGAAAATTTTACTTTTTTGTAAAAATATCCACTAAATGAGGGAATAATATGTGCGAGGGTATGCCACCAGAGTTCCAAATGTGTGTGGGTAGAATATATATCCCACAGGGTTAAAATTGGAAAAAGTTTAAAAAAAATTTTTTTTTGGACTTAGTCATTTTTCGGGCGTTTATCAGACTTTCAGATAGGGAGGGAGCGTTCCGATTTCAGTTCCAGAGCGATTCGCCCAATCAGTCCTTGATATTTTGTCGTCAGGCAATTTTCAGAATTTTTGAAAATTTCACTTTTTTTGTGAAAATATCCACTAAATGAGGGAATAATATGTGTGAGGTTACCCCAGGAGAGTTCCTAATGTGTGTGGGTAGAATATATATCCCACCGGGGTAAAATTGAAAAAAGTTGAAAAAAATTTTTTTTTGGACTTAATCATTTTTCCACCGTTTATCAGACTTTCAGATAGGGGAAATGTCAGTGAGCATTCCGATTTCAGTTCCAGAGCGATTCGCCCAATGAGTCCTTGATATTTAGTTGTTTTCAGCCAATTTTCTGGATTTTTGAAAATTTTACTTTTTTGTGAAAATATCCACTAAATGAGGGAATAATATGTGCGATGGTATGCCAGGAGAGTTCCAAATGTGTGTGGGTAGAATATATATCCCACAGGGTTAAAATTGAAAAAAGTTGAAAAAAAATTTTTTTTTGGACTTAGTCATTTTTCCGGCGTTTATCAGACTTTCAGATAGGGAGTGAGCTAGGGAGTGAGCGTTCCGATTTCAGTTCCAGAGCGATTCGCCCAATCAGTCCTTGATATTTTGTCGTCAGGCAATTTTCTGAATTTTTCAAAATTTCACTTTTTTTGTGAAAATATCCACTAAATGAGGGACTAATATGTGCGAGGGTATGCCAGGAGAGTTCCAAATGTGTGTGGGTAGAATATATATCCCACAGGGTTAAAATTGAAAAAAGTTGAAAAAAATTTTTTTTTTGAACTTAGTCATTTTTCCGGCGTTTATCAGACTTTCAGATAGGGAGTGAGCTAGGGAGTGAGCGTTCCGATTTCAGTTCCAGAGCAATTCGCCCAATCAGTCCTTGATATTTTGTCGTCAGGCAATTTTCAGAATTTTTGAAAATTTCACTTTTTTTGTGAAAATATCCACTAAATGAGGGAATAATATGTGCGAGGGTATGCCAGGAGAGTTCCAAATGTGTGTGGGTAGAATATATATCCCACAGGGTTCAAATTGAAAAAAGTTGAAAAAAATTTTGGTTTGGACTTAGTCATTTTTCCAGCGTTTATCAGACTTTCAGATAGGGAGTGAGCTAGGGAGTGAGCGTTCCGATTTCAGTTCCAGAGCGATTCGCCCAATGAGTCCTTGATATTTAGTCGTTTTCAGCCAATTTTCTGGATTTTGGAAAATTTCACTTTTTTGTGAAAATATCCACTAAATGAGGTAATAATATGTGTGAGGGTACCCCAGGAGAGTTCCTAATGTGTGTGGGTAGAATATATATCCCACCGGGGTAAAATTGAAAAAAGTTGAAAAAAATTTTTTTTTGGACTTAGTCATTTTTCCAGCGTTTATCAGACTTTCAGATAGGGGACACATCAGTGAGCGTTCCGATTTCAGTTCCAGAGCGATTCGCCCAATGAGTCCTTGATATTTAGTCGTTTTCAGCCAATTTCCTGGATTTTTGAAAATTTTACTTTTTTGTAAAAATATCCACTAAATGAGGGAATAATATGTGCGAGGGTATGCCACCAGAGTTCCAAATGTGTGTGGGTAGAATATATATCCCACAGGGTTAAAATTGGAAAAAGTTTAAAAAAAATTTTTTTTTGGACTTAGTCATTTTTCGGGCGTTTATCAGACTTTCAGATAGGGAGGGAGCGTTCCGATTTCAGTTCCAGAGCGATTCGCCCAATGAGTCCTTGATATTTTGTCGTCAGGCAATTTTCTGAATTTTTGAAAATTTCACTTTTTTGTGAAAATATCCACTAAATGAGGAAATAATATGTGTGTGGGTACACCAGGAGAGTTCCAAATGTGTGTGGGTAGAATATATATCCCACGGTGGTAAAATTGAAAAAAGTTGAAAAAAATTTTTTTTGGGACTTACTCGTTTTTCCGGCGTTTATCAGACTTTCAGATAGCGGAAATGTCAGTGAGCATTCCGATTTCAGTTCCAGAGCGATTCGCCCAATGAGTCATTGATATTTTGTCGTTTTCAGCCAATTTTCTTGATTTTTGAAAATTTCACTTTTTTGTGAAAATATCCACTAAATGAGGGAATAATATGTGTGAGGGTACCCCAGGAGAGTTCCAAATGTGTGTGGGTAGAATATATATCCCACAGGGTTAAAATTGAAAAAAGTTGAAAAAAAATTTTTTTTTGGACTTAGTCATTTTTCCGGCGTTTATCAGACTTTCAGATAGGGAATGAGCTAGGTAGTGAGCGTTCCGATTTCAGTTCCAGAGCGATTCGCCCAATGAGTCCTTGATATTTTGTCGTCAGGCAATTTTCTGAATTTTTGAAAATTTCACTTTTTTGTGAAAATATCCTCTAAATGAGGGAATAATATGTGTAAGGGTACCCCAGGAGAGTTCAAAATGTGTGTGGGTAGAATATATATCCCACGGGGGTAAAATTGAAAAAAATTGAAAAAAATTTTTTTTTGGACTTACTCATTTTTCCGCCGTTTATCAGACTTTCAAATAGGGGAAATGTCAGTGAGCATTTCGATTTCAGTTCCAGAGCGATTCGCCCAATGAGTCATTGATATTTAGTCGTTTTCAGCCAATTTTCTGGATTTTTGAAAATTTCACTTTTTTTGTGAAAATATCCACTAAATGAGGGAATAATATGTGTGAGGGTAACCCAGGAGAGTTCCAAATGTGTATGGGTAGTATATAAATACCACTGGGGTAAAATTGAAAAAAGTTGAAAAAAATTTTTTTTTGGACTTAGTCATTTTTCCGGCGTTTATCAGACTGTCAGATAGGGCAAATGTCAGTGAGCGTTCCGATTTCAGTTCCAGAGCGATTCGCCCAATGAGTCCTTGATATTTAGTCGTTTTCAGCCAATTTTCTAGATTTTTGAAAATTTCACTTTTTTGTGAAAATATCCACTAAATGAGGGAACATAATGTGTGAGGGTACCCCAGGAGAGTTCCTAATGTGTGTGGGTAGAATATGTATCCCACGGGGGAAAAATTGAAAAAAGTTGAAAATTTTTTTTTTTGACTTAGTCATTTTTCCGGCGTTTATCAGACTTTCGGATAGGGGAAATGTCAGTGAGCCTTCCGATTTCAGTTCCAGAGCGATTCTGCCAATGAGTCCTTGATGTTTAGTCGTTTTCAGACAATTTTCTGGATTTTTGAAAATTTCACTTTTTTGTGAAAATATCCACTAAATGAGGGAATAATATGTGCGAGGGTCCCCCAGGAGAGTTCCAAATGTGTGTGGGTAGAATATATATCCCACAGGGTTAAAATTGAAAAAAGTTTAAAAAAAATTTTTGTTTGGACTTAGCCATTTTTCCGGCATTTATTAGACTTTCAGATAGGGAGTGAGCTAGGGAGTGAGCGTTCCGATTTCAGTTCCAGAGCGATTCGCCCAATCAGTCCTTGATATTTTGTCGTCAGGCAATTTTCTAAATTTTTGAAAATTTCACTTTTTTGTGAAAATATCCACTAAATGAGGGAATAATTTGTGTGAGGGTACGCCAAGAGAATTCCAAATGTGTGTGGGTAGAATATATATCCCACGGGGGTAAAATTGAAAAAAATTGAAAAAAATTTTTTTTTGGACTTACTCATTTTTCCGGCATTTATTAGACTTTCAGATAGGGAGTGAGCTAGGGAGAGAGCATTCCGATTTCAGTTCCAGAGCGATTCGCCCAATGAGTCCTTGATATTTCGTCGTTGTCAGGCAATTTTCTGAATTTTTGAAAATGTCACTTTTTTGTGAAAATATCCACTAAATGAGGGAATAATATGTGTGAGGGTACCCCAGGAGAGTTCCAAATGTGTGTGGGTAGAATATATATCCCATGGGGGTAAAATTGAAAGAAGATGAAAAAAACTTTATTTTGGACTTAATCATTTTTCCGGCGTTTATCAGACTTTCAGATAGGGGAAATGTCAGTGAGCGTTCCGATTTCAGTTACAGAGCGATTCGCCCAATGAGTCCTTGATATTTAGTCGTTTTCAGCCAATTTTCTGGATTTTTGAAAATTTTACTTTTTTATGAAAATATCCACTAAATGAGGGAATAATATGTGTGAGGGTATGCCAGGAGAGTTACAAATGTGTGTGGGTTAAAATTGAAAAAAGTTGAAAAAAATTTTTTTTTGGACTGTCATTTTTCCGGCGTTTATCAGACTTTCAGATAGGGAGTGAGCTAAGGAGTCAGCGTTCCGATTTCAGTTCCAGAGCGATTCGCCCAATGAGTCCTTGATATTTAGTCGTTTTCAGACAATTTTGTGGATTTTTGAAAATTTCACTTTTTTATGAAAATATCCACTAAATGAGGTAATAATATGTGTGAGGGTACCCCAGGAGAGCTACAAATGTGTGTGGGTAGAATATATATCCCATGGGGTAAAACTGAAAAAAGTTGAAAAAAATTTTTTTTGGACTTAGCCATTTTTCCGGCGTTTATCAGACTTTCAGATAGGGCAAATGTCAGTGAACGTTCCGATTTCAGTTCCAGAGCGATTCGCCCAATGAGTAGAGATGATCGTTGTTCTACTCGAACTGTTCGCCAATCTCAAATTCGAGCTGTTTTGGGCGGTGTTCGAGCCGTTCGGCGAACACAAACAATTTGAGAAAAATTCGGCTGTTCGAGGTTATGTTCGATAACTGTTCGTGCACCAAAATCATAACTGGATTTTTTCTCAGTAATGATGAAAATTAATGTTAATACGCAGTTTGAGTGTACAGCGGGGTGGGGGGAGGGGCAGGGGATTGATCTCTGCACGAACAATGAAGATCTCCATTTTTTTTTCTCTTTCCCGCATTTGCAGTGGGGAGGTGCAATCTGTCAGCCTATCAGCAGCGCACACACGGAGAGAAGTGCTTTTTTTCACACAAGCAAGGGCATGTGTCATTGACAGTGTATGTCACATGTCCTTGCCCTATAAGACCAAGCCATTTTCCCCGTCGCCACCATTTTCTCACTGCTGCAGCTGCGTGTTAGACGGCACCGCTGTTGCTGTGTGCGCTATACCTTGTTAATTTCAAGCCAATTTTCGCACAAATCTACAGATAGCTTGGGAGTAGGGAATAGTTTTGATTGCAGTCCTTTTAAGGACTAGGTTACAGCATTTCCTACGACTTTTATCAGGCAGGTCTGTGCTCTTTAATAGATAGATTGTGGGAGTAAAGACTAATTGTAATTGGAGTCCTTTTCAGGACTAGGTTACATCAGTTCCTATCAGTTTTTGCCAGGCAGGTCTGTGCCAGTGCTGTGCAAGTTTTTTTCACAGCATTTGGCTGAATCTAGCAAAGCTAATCCTTTTAGGCCTATTGCAGAGTGTGTTAGTCAGTGGAGTAGCCTATCTGTGTTGCAAGATATACCACCTGTGTATAGAATACCAATTTTTTTACTGCACCTAGTGAAGTAAAATCTTTTGGGCATAGCATCATTCTATTAGTCCATCTATACTGACCTCCATCAGGTTGCAAATTGAATATAATTTTTTTCTGCATCTAGCTCTGAAAAAATATTGGGCTTCTAGCTGTGTGTGGGACTTGTTGTATTAGTCCATCTATACTGACCTCCATCAGGTTGCAAACTGAATATATTTTTTTCTGCATCTACCTCTGAAAAAATATTGGGCTTCTAGCTGTTTGTGGGACTTGTTGTATTAGTCCATCTATACAGACCTCCATCAGGTTGCAAACTGAATATATTTTTTTCTGCATCTACCTCTGAAAAAATATTGGGCTTCTAGCTGTGTGTGGGACTTGTTCTATTAGTCCATCTATACTGACCTCCATAAGGTTGCAAACTGAATATAATTTTTTTCTGCATCTACCTCTGAAAAAATATTTGGCCTTTTAGCTGTGTGTGGGACTTGTTCTATTAGTCCATCTATACTGACCTCCATAAGGTTGCAAACTGAATATAATTTTTTTCTGCATCTACCTCTGAAAAAATATTTGGCCTTCTAGCTGTGTGTGGGACTTGTTCTATTAGTCCATCTATACTGACCTCCATAAGGTTGCAAACTGAATATAATTTTTTTCTGCATCTACCTCTGAAAAAATATTTGGCCTTCTAGCTGTGTGTGGGACTTGTTCTATTAGTCCATCTATACTGACCTCCAACCTCCATAAGGTTGCAAACTGAATATAATTTTCTTCTGGATATCGCGCTGAAAAAATATTTGGCCTTCTAGCAGTGTGTGGGACTTGTTCTATTAGTCATCTATACTGACCTCCATCAGGTTGCAAATTCAAAATAATGTTTTGTCTGCATCTACCTCTGAAAAAATATTTGGCCTTCTAGCAGTGTGTGGGACTTGTTCTATTAGTCCATCTATACTGACCTCCATCAGGTTGCAAACTGAATATAATTTTTTCTGCATCTACCTCTGAAATAATACTTGGCCTTCTAGCTGTGTGTGGGACTTGTTCTATTAGTCCATCTATACTGACCTCCATAAGGTTGCAAACTGAATATAATTTTTTTCTGCATCTACCTCTGACAAAATATTTGGCCTTCTAGCTGTGTGTGGGACTTGTTCTATTAGTCCATCTATACTGACCTCCATAAGGTTGCAAACTGAATATAATTTTTTTCTGCATCTACCTCTGAAAAAATATTTGGCCTTCTAGCTGTGTGTGGGACTTGTTCTATTAGTCCATCTATACTGACCTCCATAAGGTTGCAAACTGAATATA
The DNA here is from genome assembly GCF_046119375.1 of Phyllobates terribilis. Lineage (NCBI taxonomy): Eukaryota > Metazoa > Chordata > Amphibia > Anura > Dendrobatidae > Phyllobates > Phyllobates terribilis. The sequence continues at coordinate 3,090,998 of NW_027362788.1, read as the reverse complement.
ATTTTTTTCTGCATCTACCTCTGAAAAAATATTTGGCCTTCTAGCTGTGTGTGGGACTTGTTCTATTAGTCCATCTATACTGACCTCCATAAGGTTGCAAACTGAATATAATTTTTTTCTGCATCTACCTCTGAAAAAATATTTGGCCTTCTAGCTGTGTGTGGGACTTGTTCTATTAGTCCATCTATACTGACCTCCAACCTCCATAAGGTTGCAAACTGAATATAATTTTCTTCTGGATATCGCGCTGAAAAAATATTTGGCCTTCTAGCAGTGTGTGGGACTTGTTCTATTAGTCATCTATACTGACCTCCATCAGGTTGCAAATTCAAAATAATTTTTTGTCTGCATCTACCTCTGAAAAAATATTTGGCCTTCTAGCAGTGTGTGGGACTTGTTCTATTAGTCCATTTATACTAACCTCCATCAGGTTGCAAACTGAATATAATTTTTTCTGCATCTACCTCTGAAAAAATACTTGGCCTTCTAGCTGTGTGTGGGACTTGTTCTATTAGTCCATCTATACTGACCTCCATAAGGTTGCAAACTGAATATAATTTTTTCTGCATCTACCTCTGACAAAATATTTGGCCTTCTAGCTGTGTGTGGGACTTGTTCTATTAGTCCATCTATACTGACCTCCATAAGGTTGCAAACTGAATATAATTTTTTTCTGCATCTACCTCTGAAAAAATATTTGGCCTTCTAGCTGTGTGTGGGACTTGTTCTATTAGTCCATCTATACTGACCTCCATAAGGTTGCAAACTGAATATAATTTTTTTCTGCATCTACCTCTGAAAAAATATTTGGCCTTCTAGCTGTGTGTGGGACTTGTTCTATTAGTCCATCTATACTGACCTCCATAAGGTTGCAAACTGAATATAATTTTTTTCTGCATCTACCTCTGAAAAAATATTTGGCCTTCTAGCTGTGTGTGGGACTTGTTCTATTAGTCCATCTATACTGACCTCCATAAGGTTGCAAACTGAATATAATTTTTTTCTTCATCTAGCACTGAAAAAATATTTGGCCTTCTAGCAGTGTGTGGGACTTGTTCTATTAGTCATCTATACTGACCTCCATCAGGTTGCAAATTCAAAATAATTTTTTTCTGCATCTACCTCTGACAAAATATTGGGCTTCTAGCTGTGTGTGGGACTTCTTTTATTAGTCCATCTATACTGACCTCCATCAGGTTGCAAACTGAATATATTTTTTTCTGCATCTACCTCTGAAAAAATATTGGGCTTCTAGCTGTGTGTGGGACTTGTTCTATTAATCCATCTATACAGACCTCCATCAGGTTGCAAATTGAAAATAATTTTTTTCTGCATCTAACCCAGCCAATAGTTTTGGCCTAATACCACAGTTTGGCCTCTCAGCTCTGCTCGGTTCCCATCCATTGTTTTTTTGTGCAAACAACTCCAGAGTTGTGAATTAGTTAACCACCAAAATGAGTGGAAAAAGGCCTGCTGCTGGTGGAAAGGGGAATAGGCGTGTTGGGAAGGGGAAAAAAGGTTGTGTCCATGGGGTAGGTGTTAAAGCAACAGTAACATCTGCAGAAGAAAGACCATCTTCCAGCCAAACTAAAATGTCTACTTCTTTTAGCGGACAATGTGATAAGATCCCTTTCTTACTGCCACGCCAATCGCTACAAATTCCAGATGAGGCACAAAAACAGCAGGTGCTTCAATGGATATCAAGTGATCCTTTAAGTGGGCTCTCCTCCACATCAACTTCAACATCACAAATACTCCAGTCCTCAAAGGTGTCACCCCAATCGCACTTGCTTCCTCACAGCTCCCAAATCTCCAGCTGCCCGTCTGAGTATGAGGTAGAACAGATGGTTGAGTCTGCAGAGCTGTTTACTCATACTATAGCCTGGGAATCAGAGGTCGACTCCAGCGCTTCTGTGAATCCAGACGAGGAAATGATCTGCACTGATGCCCAGAATCTTTATGAGTCGGATCCAGGACCAGACGCAGAAGGTTCTGACCATAATGTAGACCCTCATTCCCAAACTGTAACTCCTGTTGGTGGAGACAATGAGGAAGACGATGATAAGACTCAAATACCTGATTGGAGCGACAACTTTAGTTTTTTGTCAGGGCAGGAACAGGTTGGCTCTGAGGACGACGGGTGTGATAACGCACAGGGTGATGATGATGAGGTTGGAGATCCCACTTACTGTCAACCCACAGTCAGAAAAGAGATGCGGTCAGCAGAGGAGGTGGAGGAAGATGCTAGTGACGACGAGGTCAGGTTGCGCCTTCCTGGACAGAGACGTAGTACTGGAAGCACGTCAACAACTGCATCCTCAAACACAACTCTGCCTCTCACCACAAGTCGTGGTGGCTCTTCAGGTCGCATGGGTGCTAAGCCTTGCATAGCCTGGGCATTTTTTCAGATCGATAAAGATGACCCAACTAGTGTTATCTGTAACATTTGTCAGCAAAAGCTAAGTAGAGGCCAAAAAATACATGGTTTGAGTACTTCATGCATGAACCGGCACATGGACATGAAGCATAAGTTGCAGTGGGAAGCTCAGTGTGCTACAATGCGGCCTAGCCGGCCGGGCCAACCACCGTCTGCCATATCTTGTGCATCCGTGGCCTCTTCATCCTCTGTGACTGGGGGGACAGCAGTCATACCTGTTTTGGGGCGCAGACCTGCCACCTCTTTACCCGCAACATCCAGCGTGATTGGCAGGTCATCATTTTCTTTGGAGGTGGTAACACCAGCTGGTGTTGAGCGCTGTCCGACATCGATAGCACCACCTTTGGATCAAGGCAACCTAACATGTCCGCCTGCATCTTCCTCACAGACCGGCAGTTTGCCGGGGACACCCTTATCAACCCCGTCTAAGCACAATAGCCAGCCCTCGGTCCCTCAGATGTGGACAAGTAAAAGACCATTTCCTCCTAGCCATGAGAAAGCTAAGAGGTTGAATTTCACCATCTGCAAGCTCTTGGCTACAGAAATGCTGCCTTTCCGCCTGGTGGACACAGAGGATTTTCGAGACCTTATGTCCGTCGCAGTGCCCCAGTACCAGATGCCCAGTCGGCACTACTTCTCAAAGAAAGGTGTGCCTGCGCTCCACCAGCATGTCGCACACAACATCACCGCTTCTTTGAGAAACTCTGTGTGTGACAGGGTGCATTTCACCACAGACACTTGGACGAGTAGGCATGGACAGGGGCGTTACATGTCGCTGACTGGGCACTGGGTAACTATGGTGACAGCAGGACAAGGGGCTGCTGTCCAAGTCTTGCCGTCCCCACGACTTGTGCGTCAATCCTCTTTATCTCAAAGTTCCTCCACTACTTCTGCCTCCTCAACCTCCTCTCGGTCCTCCACCTGCACCCAAAGCCTGTCTGGTCATGCCACAAGCTTTCTAACTGCGCAGAAGGGATCCTGCACACCTCCTTACTATCCTGGCAGTAGGGCTCAACGTCATCAGGCGGTTTTTACATTGAAATGTCTGGGAAATGTGAGTCACACAGCTGAGGAGTTGTGGTCAGCTCTGGAGAACCAATTTCATGAATGGTTGTCTCCACTGGACCTGAAACCAGGGAAGGCCGTGTGCGACAATGCTGCAAACCTGGGTGCGGCCCTTCGCCGGGGCAATGTCACACACGTGCATTGTATGGCTCACGTGTTGAACCTGGTTGTCCAGCAATTTTTAGCCCACTATCCCAGACTAGATGGCCTTCTGCAGAGGGCACGGTCGCTGTGTGCTCACTTCCGCCGTTCGCATCCCGCAGCTCAGCGACTTACATCTCTACAGAAGTCGTTGGGCCTGCCACTTCACCGGCTAAAATGCGATGTGCCTACCCGGTGGAATTCAACTCTGCACATGTTGCAGCGACTGTGGCAGCACCAACAAGCCCTGGTGCAATACGTTCTGACGTATAGCCTGTGCCAACGAGATTCAGAGGTGGGGCAAATCACGCTGGAGGAGTGGTCTCAGATCAGGGACCTATGCACCCTTCTGCACAGTTTTGAAATGGCGACGAAGATGTTTAGTGCTGACGATGCCATTATCAGCATGACTATTCCGGTGATTTACATGCTGGAGCACATGTTAAACAGAATTCGGAGTCAGGTGGTGGCACAAGAGGAGGTGGAGGAAGTAGAGGAGGAGGAGTTGTATGCGGAAGGGCTAACATCTGCAAGGTCCAGACGGTCGGCAGCACCAAGGCGGCAGGCATGTGAGGGTGGGGGAGATGGTTTTACCAGGGCGCATGGTAGCAGCCAAACTAGTGAGGAAAGTGCAGGAGCCCAGGAAGAAGTGGAGGACGAACTGATGGAAGACTCATCAGATGAGGGAGACCTTGATCACATTTCTGTTGTGCGAGGTTCGGAGGAGAGGACAGAGGAAGGAAGCATGATTGTTACCTCGCCACCAACACAACAGGGACTTGGTGCTCCTGGATGCGTAACACACATGAGTGCCTTCTTGCTGCACTACCTGCAACATGACCCTCGAATTGTGAGAATTAGAAATAATCCTGACTACTGGGTTGCCTCACTGTTAGATCCCCGGTACAAAAGTAAATTTGCAGAAATTATTCCTGCCATAGAAAGGGATGCACGCATGCAGGAGTATCAGCAGAGACTGTTGCAGAATCTTACATGTGCTTTTCCACAAAATACCAGTGGTGCACGTAGTGAATCTCACAGTTCCAACTTGCCAACCGTGGGACCGTCAAGTGTTCAGCACTCAAACCGTAACAGAACCACAGTATCTGCTGGTAACATCAATTTTGCGGAATCATTTCACCACTTTTTTAGCCCATCCTTTGCAAGGCCACAGGAGACAAGAAGTCTGACACATAGTCAACGCCTAGAGACGATGGTACAGGAGTATCTCCAAGTAAACATTGAAGCCACGACTGTGTCACTGGACCCTTGCTCTTTTTGGGCTTCCAATCTGGATAAATGGCCGGAGCTAGCCACTTACGCCTTGGAGATCTTGTCATGCCCTGCAGCCAGCGTTCTGTCTGAACGTGTGTTCAGCGCTGCTGGTGGTGTGCTGACAGATAAGCGCACGCGGCTCTCCACTGATAATGTAGACAGACTCACGTTCATAAAGATGAACAAATCATGGATCCGAAACGACTTTTCTACCCCTGTGTCATCCTGGGGAGAGTAAAAGCTTGATGATTGGTTAAAATCACCCTACCAACCGTTTTAAGCTTTCAAATTACTAATCATGTTTATCTGTATCTTGGCTGGAAAATAATTTGGGCTTTGTAGCAGTGTGCAGCACTGATTCTATTAGGCCATCTATAATAAGCTCCACCAGATTTAAAATTACTAATCATGTTTATCTGTATCTTGACTGGAAAATAATTTGGGCTTTGTAGCAGTGTGCAGCACTGATCCTATTAGGCCATCTATACTAAAGCTTCACCAGATTTAAAATTAATAATAATTTTTAGCTGCATCTAGCCCGGAAAATAATTTTGGGGCTCTGAGATGCGCAAGACACATAAGTGCCTTCTTGCTGCACTACCTGCAGCATGACCCTCATATTGTCAGAATTCGAAGTAATCATGACTACTGGGTTGCCACACTCTTAGATCCCCCAAACTTTTCGATCAACCTTTTCATTTTAATAAAGACCAAAAAAATGGTCATTTTTGAAATTATAAGCATTAGCAGGTTGTTAGAAACTGAAATCAAACAGTTTTCAACTCAAAACTTTATTCTAGGTGATGTTACATTTTCACATAGGACCCCTTGTTCGAAAGGAGCTTCTGAACTCTCTCGTCCATTGAATTTGTCAGGTTTTGGATGGTTTCTGCTTCAATTGTTTTGCATGAGGACAGAATACCCTCCCAGAGCTGTTGCTTAGATGTGAGCTGCCTCCCGCCATCATAGACACTCCTTTTAATGATGCTCCAAAGGTTCTGAATGGGGTAGAGGTCAGGGGAGCATGGGGGTCACACCATAAGTTTGTCCCCTTTTATGCCCATATCAGCCAGAGATGCAGATGTTTTATGTGCAGCATGAGATGGTGCATTATCATGCAGAAAAATGATCTTGCTGTGAAATACACGGTTCTTCTTCTTGAACCATGGCAGGAAGTGCTGTTTGAGAAAATCCACATACATTATGGAGTTCATCTTTAGCGCCTTCAGGGATCCTAAAGGGGCCGACAATCTCTCTCCCCATGATTCCAGCCCAAAACATTACTCCACTTCCTCCTTGTTGGCGCTGTAGCCGTGTTTGCGTGGGGTGTCCATCAACCAGCCATCCTCCACTCCATCCATCTGGACCATCGAGCGCTGCACGGCACTCATCCGTTAATAAAACAGTTTTGAAATCAGTCTTCATGTAATGTTTGGCCCACTGGAGCCGTTTCTGCTTGTGTGAAGTGGATAGAGGAGGTCGACAGGATGGCGTATGCACAGCTGCAAACCTCTGAAGGACCCTGCATCTTGTTGTTCGGGGGACGTTGGAGGCACAAGCAGCTTCAAAAACTTGTCTGCTGCTATGACAAGGCTTTTTTGCCGCTGCTCTTTCAACCTGACGTAATTGCCTGTAGGAAAGAGTCCTCAATTTGCCCTTATCAGCACGCACACGTGTGTACTGTGAATCAGCTACATACTTCTTGATTGCCAAGACACTTCATCCTGATCATCGCACAATGTTGATTGTAGTCATGCCTTGACCTAAACACTCCACAATTTGTTGCTTCTCAGCAGCCGACACATCCTTTTTCTTTCCCATTTTGGCAGAAAATGTAGGCTGCTTAATAATGTGAGACAGCCTTCTTAAGTAGTCTTGCCTTTCATTGGACACAGCTGCCAAACTAATTAGCACAGGTGTCTGCAATTGCTTACAGTGATATAAAGAGCCCTGACACACATCACCATCAATGAGTTTAACTGACAAACAAACAAATTCTTCCCTTATCACTCCTAAACACTTTTTGCATAATAATTTGGAACGCAGTGTACATGTGCTTTTCCACAAAACACCAGTGGTTCACGTAGTGAATCTTACAGTTCTAACTTGCCAACCGTGGTCTGTATGGAGTTGTTCAATAAAGGGCCCAAAATTAAGATAACATAGATGGGAGAGGTCTCTATGAATAGGAATTCCTAAGTATTTGATACCCTGTGAGGGCCAGGCAAAGGGAAAGTTGGACTGGATGGAATCCTATATGGATTTGGGGAGGGAGACATCGAGGGCCTCAGACTTCGCTGCATTGATTTTAAAATTTGACCATGTAACAAAGTGATCTATTTCAGCCATAACAGCATGGATGGATATATGTGATTGAGTGATATATACTAGGACATCATCAGCAAATAGAGAGCACTTGTACTCGGTGCCTCCCACCTCAATCCACCTAATATTGGGGTTATGGCGAATTGATGAGAGCAGGTGCTCCGTCACTAGGATGTATAAGAGAGGGGACAGAGGACATCCCTGCCTTGTCCCATTGGTGATTGTGAAAGGTGATAAAAATGTTCTGACGCACCCCCTGGGCCTTGGGACACCCGGAGCCGGACCCTTTTTGGTGGATGCTGGTGGTTGTAGTCTTCGTGGCGGCGACCCGGTTCCGTGGCTCAGGGTGGTCAAACCAGTGGCGGAACTATTTATGTGGTTTTGATGTTTAAATGTCCGACTGCGCCACCCGTGGATTGCGGTCAGAGTGAACCGCCGCTACAGGGCAGACCGCTGAGGCTGGTGTTGTGGGTGCAGCAGAGCGTAGCATAACTCCCCACGGGAGGAGTATAGCCTCAGGCCAGTGTATGCGGAGGATGGGGGTGATGGTGCAGGGCAGCAGCAGTAACGACACGGAGTCAGTGATGCAGTTCAGGGCCTTTACTCACAGTTCTTATTATCCAGACCACGTCTGCAGGTAACGGCTGCCCACGTCGTACTGTGCTCACCAGGTGAGGGGCTCAGACAACTCCCAGATAACTTTGGAGCGCTTCACAGGACCCCCTTTGTGTGTCCTTTGTCTGGCCTTTCTTACCAACACTTCTGTCCGGCTGCCTCGGGCCTCCTCTTGGTAAACTTGGCGCCAGTTTCCCTGACCCTATGTGGTGCCTTCCTAGCGGGTGTAGCGAGGGGCTGCGCCACATAAAATGTCAGAGCCTCCGGTTTCTAGCTGAGGGTCGTTTCCTGCCTCCACTAGTTCGGGGACCGGTCTCCCCCTTTGGCCTGACCCCTCCACGCAGGTGGATTCGGGCGTGCGGTGGCGACTCGCCCGTCCGCACCCCTGGGATCCCTTCATTCCTCGTTCCTGGAGCCTTCTCCGCTCCTCTTCCTTCCTTCTCCCTCTTGCAGGCCTGGGCCTCTGTTACTAGGCCCGCCTCCGGAGCAGAGCTCATGCAGAGCCCCTTCTCCCTGCCACTTCTGCTCAGACTTCTCTGCACTGAACTAAGATGGTGCCCACCTTTTATACTCCCTTCTCAATGCACCCAGGAACTGCTTCCTCCCTGCTCCTGCACTACAGGGTTCCCCGTCCTCAGTGTTCCCTCCCCCCACTCCAGCCAGGGACAGGGACTGTCGTGCCCATCTCAGGGGCATATTGGTCGCCCTGCCCCATGGCAATGTGGTGTAATGCATGCAGGTGTCGGGTCCTGATCCACACTCCATCCTTACCTGAGAGTGAGATATCACACCTCTGGGTGAGGTGCAATATGTCTGTAGCAACCGAGCCCTCAGGGTGCTACAGTTCCATTTATCTTCAGCCTAGGTGACGTATTGTGATACAGGGCCGTGATTTTGGCTATAAAAGGGTCCCCTAGACCCCTACCCCAAGCTTTTTAAGAGAATCATATATGGCGTGCCAGGAGACTCTATGGAATACTTTCTCAGCATCCAACGAGAGTATCTAATTACAAATTTTTAACTGCATCTAGCCCAGGAAATACTTTGTGCCTAGTAGCAGTGTCTGCTAGTCAGCGGATTATCCCGGCTGTTAAGCAAGCTACACCACCTGTAGTTTGGACACTTAATTTTTTCAAAGGAAATGCTTCGGGACCACGGGATACTCAGTGAAGAGCATCAGGAGGCACCCCAAGGCATAGGGCCTGGGACTGGCAGTAGGATGCCTTGCGGTGGACAGCCGAGCTCGATCCTTATAAAAGCTTTTTAACTGCAGCAGCTTTAGTGGACGCTACTGGAGCTGGAATTACGCGGCTGCTGGCATGAGACTTGCCCTCCAATAGATCCTTGTAAATGGATTTAAAGTGTATTCATTCAAATTAGAGAGACAATTTAAATTAAAAAGCTTAGAGCTGCCTCCACCACAGGGGGGCTCGCTCGACCCACCAGCGGACAGGCACCAGTATTGGGAGAGGGGGGCTGGCCATCAGGGTTCACCGCGGCTCTGGCACAAACCCGGCGACACGGAGGAGGCACGGGCAGGAGCGGACTGGCCGTGTCGGCTTCTCACTTTTTGGATTTTAGAAGGGCATGACATGCCTATATCTGTGTCTCCCCCTGCTTTTACTCCTCCACCTCTTTTATTTTCGCATGACTATATGTACTTGTCACTTTTCCATGTGTTAGTTATGTCTTCTGAGCAGTTTGTCAGCTTTTGGACACCTTTGAAGGTGTTTTCTATGTGTTTCTATGTGTTTTTGTTTGCCTGCCATTGGTTTTAACGGTGTTCGAAGGTGTTCGACGAACAGTACGACGAACAGTTCGGCGAACACACGGGTGTTCGACGAACCGAACCGAACTCGAACACTACGGGGGTGGCTCAACACTACCAATGAGTCCTTGATATTTAGTCGTTTTCAGCCAATTTTCTGGATTTTTGAAAATTTCACTTTTTTGTGAAAATATCCACTAAATGAGGGAACAATATGTGTGAGGGTACCCCAGGAGAGTTCCTAATGTGTGTGGGTAGAATATATATCCCACGGGTGAAAAATTGAAAAAAGTTGAAAAAATTTTTTTTTGACTTAGTCATTTTTCCGGCGTTTATCAGACTTTCAGATAGGGGAAATGTCAGTGAGCCTTCCGATTTCAGTTCCAGAGCGATTCGCCCAATGAGTCCTTGATATTTAGTCGTTTTCAGCCAATTTTCTGGATTTTTGAAAATGTCACTTTTTTGTGAAAATATCCACTAAATGAGGGAATAATATGTGTGAGGGTACACCAGGAGAGTTCCAAATGTATGTGGGTAGAATATATATCCCACAGGGTTAAAATTGAAAAAAGTTTAAAAAAAATTTTTTTGGGACTTAGTCATTTTTCCAGCGTTTATCAGACTTTCAGATAGGGAGTGAGCTAGGGAGTGAGCGTTCCGATTTCAGTTCCAGATCGATTCGCCCAATGAGTCCTTGATATTTAGTCGTTTTCAGCCAATTTTGTGGATTTTTGAAAATTTCACTTTTTTATGAAAATATCCACTAAATGAGGTAATAATATGTGTGAGGGTACCCCAGGAGAGTTCCAAATGTGTGTGGGTAGAATATATATCCCACGGGGGTAAAAGTGAAAAAAGTTGAAAAAATTTTTTTTTGGAATTAGTCATTTTTCCGCCGTTTATCAGACTTTCAGATAGGGCAAATGTCAGTGAGCATTCTGATTTCAGTTCCAGAGCGATTCGCCCAATGAGTCCTTGATATTTAGTCGTTTTCAGCCAATTTTGTGGATTTTTGAAAATTTCACTTTTTTATGAAAATATCCACTAAATGAGGTAATAATATGTGTGAGGGTATCCCAGGAGAGCTCCAAATGTGTGTGGGTAGAATATATATCCCACGGGGTAAAACTGAAAAAAGTTAAAAAAATTTTTTTTTGGACTTAGTCATTTTTCCGGCGTTTATCAGACTTTCAGATAGCGCAAATGTCAGTGAGCGTTCCGATTTCAGTTCCAGAGCGATTCGCCCAATGAGTCCTTGATATTTAGTCGTTTTCAGCCAATTTTCTGGATTTTTGAAAATTTCAATTTTTTGTGAAAATATCCACTAAATGAGGGAACAATATGTGTGAGGGTACCCCAGGAGAGTTCCAAATGTGTGTGGGTAGAATATATATCCCACGGGGGTAAAATTGAAAAAAGTTGAAAACATTTTTTTTTTTACTTAGTCATTTTTCCGGCGTTTATCAGATTTTCAGATAGGGGAAATGTCAGTGAGCGTTCCGATTTCAGTTCCAGAGCGATTCGCCCAATGAATCCTTGATATTTAGTCTTTTTCAGCCAATTTTCTGGATTTTTGAAAATTTCACTTTTTTGTGAAAATATCCAAAAAATGAGGGAATAATATGTGTGAGGGTACCCCAGGAGAGTTCTAAATGTGTGTGGGTAGAATATATATCCCACGGGGGTAAAATTGAAAAAAGTTGAAAAAATGTTTTTTTGGAATTAGTCATTTTTCCGGCGTTTATCAGACTTTCAGATAGGGCAAATGTCAGTGAGCGTTCCGATTTCAGTTCCAGAGCGATTCGCCCAATGAGTCCTTGATATTTAGTCTTTTTCAGCTAATTTTCTGGATTTTTGAAAATTTCACTTTTTTGTGAAAATATCCACTAAATGAGGGAATAATATGTGTGAGGGTACCCCAGGAGAGTTCTAAATGTGTGTGGGTAGAATATATATCCCACGGGGGTAAAATTGAAAAAAGTTGAAAAAATTTTTTTTGGGAATTAGTCATTTTTCCAGCGTTTATCAGACTTTCAGATAGGGCAAATGTCAGTGAGCATTCCGATTTCAGTTCCAGAGCGATTCGCCCAATGAGTCCTTGATATTTAGATATTTAGTCTTTTTCAGCTAATTTTCTGGATTTTTGAAAATTTCACTTTTTTGTGAAAATATCCACTAAATTAGGGAATAATATGTGTGAGGGTACCCCAGGAGAGTTCCTAATGTGTGTGGGTAGAATATATATCCCACGGGGGTAAAATTGAAAAAAGTTGAAAAAAATTTTTTTTTGGACTTAGTCATTTTTCCGGCGTTTATCAGACTTTTAGATAGGGCAAATGTCAGTGAGCGTTCCGATTTCAGTTCCAGAGCGATGCGCCCAATGAGTCCTTGATATTTAGTCGTTTTCAGCCAATTTTCTGGATTTTTGAAAAATTCACTTTTTTGTGAAAATATCCACTAAATGAGGGAATAATATGTGTGAGGGTACCCCCAGGAGAGTTCCAAATGTGTGTGGGTAGAATATATATCCCACGGGGTAAAATTGAAAAAACTTGAAAACATTTTTTTTGGACTTAGTCATTTTTCCTGCGTTTATCAGACTTTCAGATAGGGGAAATGTCAGTGAGCATTCCGATTTCAGTTCCAGAGCGATTCGCCCAATGAGTCCTTGATATTTAGTCGTTTTCAGCAAATTTTCTGGATTTTTGAAAATTTCACTTTTTTGTGAAAATATCCACTAAATGAGGGAATAATATGTGTGAGGGTACCCCAGGAGAGTTCCAAATGTGTGTGGGTAGAATATATATCCTACGGGGGTAAAATTGGAAAAAGTTGAAAACATTTTTTTTTTTGGACTTAGTCATTTTTCCTGCGTTTATCAGACTTTCAGATAGGGGAAATGTCAGTGAGCATTCCGATTTCAGTTCCAGAGCGATTCGCCCAATGAGTCCTTGATATTTAGTCGTTTTCAGCCAATTTTGAGGATTTTTGAAAATTTCACTTTTTTATGAAATTATCCACTAAATGAGGTAATAATATGTGTGAAGGTACCCCAGGAGAGTTCCAAATGTGTGTTGGTAGAATATATATCCCACGGGGGTAAAATTGAAAAAAGTTGAAAAAATTTTTTTTTTGGACTTACTCATTTTTCCGGCGTTTATCACACTTTCAGATAGGGGAAATGTCAGTGAGTGTTCCGATTTCAGTTCCAGAGTGATTCGCCCAATGAGTCCTTGATATTTAGTTTTTTTCAGCCAATTTACTGGATTTTTGAAAATTTCACTTTATTGTGAAAATATCCACTAAATGAGGGAATAATATGTGTGAGGGTACCCCAGGAGAGTTCCAAATGTGTGTGGGTAGAATATATATCCCACAGGGGTAAAATTGAAAAAAGTTGAAAAAAATTTTTTTTGGGATTTAGTCATTTTTCCGGCGTTTATCAGACTTTCAGATAGGGGAAATGTCAGTGAGCGTTCCGATTTCAGTTCAAGAGCGATTCACCCAATGAGTCATTGATATTTAGTATTTTTCAGCCAATTTTCTGGATTTTTGAAAATTTCACTTTTTTGTGAAAATATCCACTACCTGAGGGAATAATATGTGTGAGGGTACCCCAGGAGAGTTCCAAATGTGTGTGGGTAGAATATATATCCCACTGGGGTAAAATTGAAAAAAGTTGAAAACATTTTTTTTTTGGACTCAGTCATTTTTCCTGCGTTTATCAGACTTTCAGATAGGGGAAATGTCAGTGAGCATTCCGATTTCAGTTCCAGAGCGATTCGCCCAATGAGTCCTTGATATTTAGTCGTTTAAAGCCAATTTTGTGGATTTTTGAAAATTTCACTTTTTTATGAAATTATCCACTAAATGAGGTAATAATATGTGTGATGGTACCCCAGGAGAGTTCCAAATGTGTGTTGGTAGAATATATATCCCACGGGGGTAAAATTGAAAAAAGTTGAAAAAATTTTTTTTTTGGACTTACTCATTTTTCCGGCGTTTATCACACTTTCAGATAGGGGAAATGTCAGTGAGTGTTCCGATTTCAGTTCCAGAGTGATTCGCCCAATGAGTCCTTGATATTTAGTTTTTTTCAGCCAATTTACTGGATTTTTGAAAATTTCACTTTTTTGTGAAAATATCCACTAAATTAGGGAATAATATGTGTGAGGGTACCCCAGGAGAGTTCCTAATGTGTGTGGGTAGAATATATATCCCACGGGGGTACAATTGAAAAAAGTTGAAAAAAATTTTTTTTTGGACTTAGTTATTTTTCCTGCGTTTATCAGACTTTCAGATAGGGGAAATGTCAGTGAGCATTCCGATTTCAGTTCCAGAGCGATTCGCCCAATGAGTCCTTGATATTTAGTCGTTTTCAGCCAATTTTGAGGATTTTTGAAAATTTCACTTTTTTATGAAATTATCCACTAAATGAGGTAATAATATGTGTGAAGGTACCCCAGGAGAGTTCCAAATGTGTGTGGGTAGAATATATTTCCCACGGGGGTAAAATTGAAAAAAGTTGAAAAAATTTTTTTTTTGGACTTAGTCATTTTTCCGGCGTTTATCAGACTGTTAGATAAGGGAAATGTCAGTGAGTGTTCCGATTTCAGTTCCAGAGCGATTCGCCCAATGAGTCTTTGATATTTCGTCATTTTCATCCAATTTTCTGGATTTTTGAAAAATTCACTTTTTTGTGAAAATATCCACTAAATGAGGGAATAATATGTGTGAGGGTACCCCCAGGAGAGTTCCAAATGTGTGTGGGTAGAATATATATCCCAGGGGGTAAAATTGAAAAAAGTTGAAAAAATTTTTTTTGGACTTAGTCATTTTTCTTGCGTTTATCAGACTTTCAGATAGGGGAAATGTCAGTGAGCATTCCGATTTCAGTTCCAGAGCGATTCGCCCAATGAGTCCTTGATATTTAGTCGTTTTCAGCCAATTTTCTGGATTTTTGAAAATTTCACTTTTTTGTGAAAATATCCACTAAATGAGGGAATAATATGTGTGAGGGTACCCCAGGAGAGTTCCAAATGTGTGTGGGTAGAATATATATCCCACGGGGGTAAAATTGGAAAAAGTTGAAAACATTTTTTTTTTTGGACTTAGTCATTTTTCCTGCGTTTATCAGACTTTCAGATAGGGGAAATGTCAGTGAGCATTCCGATTTCAGTTCCAGAGCGATTCGCCCAATGAGTCCTTGATATTTAGTCGTTTTCAGCCAATTTTGAGGATTTTAAAAAATTTCACTTTTTTATGAAATTATCCACTAAATGAGGTAATAATATGTGTGAAGGTACCCCAGGAGAGTTCCAAATGTGTGTTGGTAGAATATATATCCCACGGGGGTAAAATTGAAAAAAGTTGAAAAATTTTTTTTTTTGGACTTAGTCATTTTTCCGGCGTTTATCAGACTTTCAGATAGGGGAAATGTCAGTGAGCATTCCGATTTCAGTTCCAGAGCGATTCACCCAATGAGTACTTGATATTTAGTCTTTTTCAGCCAATTTTCTGGATTTTTGAAAATTTCACTTTTTTGTGAAAATATCCACTAAATTAGGGAATAATATGTGTGAGGGTACCCCAGGAGAGTTCCTAATGTGTGTGGGTAGAATATATATCCCACGGGGGTAAAATTGAAAAAAGTTGAAAAAAATTTTTTTTTGGACTTAGTTATTTTTCCGGCGTTTATCAGACTTTCAGATAGGGGAAATGTCAGTGAGCATTCCGATTTCAGTTCCAGAGCGATTCGCCCAATGAGTCCTTGATATTTAGTCGTTTTCAGCCAATTTTGAGGATTTTTGAAAATTTCACTTTTTTATGAAATTATCCACTAAATGAGGTAATAATATGTGTGAAGGTACCCCAGGAGAGTTCCAAATGTGTGTGGGTAGAATATATATCCCACGGGGGTAAAATTGAAAAAAGTTGAAAACATTTTTTTTTTGGACTTAGTCATTTTTCCTGCGTTTATCAGACTTTCAGATAGGGCAAATGTCAGTGAGCATTCGGATTTCAGTTCCAGAGCGATTCTCCCAATGAGTCCTTGATATTTAGTCGTTTTCAGCCAATTTTGTGGATTTTTGAAAATTTCACTTTTTTATGAAAATATCCACTAAATGAGGTAATAATATGTGTGAGGGTTCCCCAGGAGAGTTCCAAATGTGTGTGGGTAGAATGTATATTCCACGGGGGTAAAATTGAAAAAAGTTGAAAAAAATTTTTTTTGGGAGTTAGTCATTTTTCCCGCCTTTATCAGACTTTCATATAGGGGAAATGTCAGTGAGCGCTCCGATTTCAGTTCAAGAGCGATTCACCCAATGAGTCATTGATATTTAGTACTTTTCAGGCAATTTTCTGGATTTTTGAAAATTTCACTTTTTTGTGAAAATATCCACTAAATGAGGGAATAATATGTGTGAGGGTACCCCAGGAGAGTTCCAAATGTGTGTGGGTAGAATATATATCCCACGGGGGTAAAATTGAAAAAAGTTGAAAAAATTTTTTTTTTGACTTAGTCATTTTTCCTGAGTTTATCAGACTTTCAGATAGGGGAAATGTCAGTGAGCATTCCGATTTCAGTTCCAGATCGATTCGCCCAATGAGTCCTTGATATTTTGTCGTTTTCAGCCAATTTTCTGGATTTTTGAAAATTTCACTTTTTTTTGAAAATATCCACTAAATGAAGTAATAATATGTGTGAAAGTACCCCAGGAAAGTTCCAAATGTGTGTGGGTAGAATATATATCCCACAGGGTAAAACTGAAAAAAGTTGAAAAAAACTTTTTTTTGGACTTAGTCATTTTTCTGGCGTTTATCAGACTTTCAGATAGGGCAAATGTCAGTGAGCGTTCCAATTTCAGTTCCAGAGCGATTCGCCCAATGAGTCCTTGATATTTAGTCGCTTTTAGCCAATTTTCTAGATTTTTGAAAATTTCACTTTTTTGTGAAAATATCCACTAAATGAGGGAATAATATGTGTGAGGGTACCCCAGGAGAGTTCCAAATGTGTGTGGGTAGAATATATATCCCACGGGGGTAAAATTGAAAAAAGTTGAAAACATTTTTTTTTGGACTTAGTCATTTTTCCGACGTTTATCAGACTTTTAGATAGGGGAAATGTCAGTGAGTGTTCCGATTTCAGTTCCAGAGCGATTCGCCCAATGAGTCCTTGATATTTAGTCGTTTTCAGCCAATTTTCTGGATTTTTGAAAATTTCACTTTTTTGTGAAAATATCCACTAAATGAGGGAATAATATGTGTGAAGGTACCCCAGGAGCGTTCCAAATGTGTGTTGGTAGAATATATATCCCACGGGGGTAAAATTGAAAAAAGTTGAAAAAAATTTTTTTTTGGACTTAGTCATTTTTCTGGCGTTTATCAAACTTTCAGATACGGGAAATGTCAGTGAGCGTTCCGATTTCAGTTAAAGAGCGATTCGCCCAATGAGTCCTTGATATTTAATCTTTTTCAGCCAATTTTCTGGATTTTTGAAAATATCGCTTTTTTGTGAAAATATTCACTAAATGAGGGAATAATATGTGTGAGGGTACCCCAGGAGAGTTCCTAATGTGTGTGGGTAGAATATATATCCCACGGGGGTAAAATTGAAAATTTGAAAAAATTTTTTTTTGGACTTAGTCATTTTTCCGGCGTTTATCAGACTTTCAGATTGGGGAAATGTCAGTGAGCGTTCCGATTTCAGTTCCAGAGCGATTCGCCCAATGAGTCCTTGATATTAAGTCGTTTTCAGTCAATTTTCTGGATTTTTGAAAATTTCACTTTTTTGTGAAAATATCCACTAAATGAGGGAATAATATGTGTGAGGGTACCCCAGGAGAGTTCCTAATGTGTGTGGGTAGAATATATATCCCACGGGGGTAAAATTGAAAAAAGTTGAAAACATTTTTTTTTTGGACTTAGTCATTTTTCCGGCGTTTATCAGACTTTCAGATAGGAGAAATGTCAGTGAGCATTCCGATTTCAGTTCCAGAGCGATTCACCCAATGAGTCCATGATATTTAGTCGTTTTCAGCCAATTTTGTAGATTTTTGTAAATTTCACTTTTTTATGAAAATATCCACTAAATGAGGTAATAATATGTGTGAGGGTACCCCAGGAGAGTTCCAAATGTGTGTGGGTAGAATGTATATCCCATGGGGGTAAAATTGAAAAAAGTTGAAAAAAATTTTTTTTTTACTTAGTCATTTTTCCGGCGTTTATAAGACTTTCAGATAGGGCAAATGTCAGTGAGCATTCCGATTTCAGTTCCAGAGCGATTCGCCGAATGAGTTCTTGATATTTAGTCTTTTTCAGCCAATTTTCTGGATTTTTGAAAATTTCACTTTTTTGTGAAAATATCCACTAAATGAGGGAATAATATGTGTGAGGGTACCCCAGGAGAGTTCCTAATGTGTGTGGGTAGAATATATATCCCACGGGGGTAAAATTGAAAAAAGTTGAAAAAAATTTTTTTTTGGACTTAGTCATTTTTCCGACGTTTATCAGACTTTTAGATAGGGGAAATGTCAGTGAGCCTTCCGATTTCAGTTCCAGAGCGATTCGCCCAATGAGTCTTTGATATTTAGTCGTTTTCAGCCAATTTTCTGGATTTTTGAAAATTTCACTTTTTTGTGAAAATATCCACTAAATGAGGGAATAATATGTGTGAGGGTACCCCAGGAGAGTTCCAAATGTGTGTGGGTAGAATATGTATCCCACGGGGGTAAAATTGAAAAAAGTTGAAAACATTTTTTTTTTGGACTTAGTCATTTTTCCTGCGTTTATCAGACTTTCAGATAGGGGAAATGTCAGTGAGCGTTCCGATTTCAGTTCCAGAGCGATTCGCCCAATGAGTCCTTGATATTTAGTCTTTTTCAGCCAATTTTCTGGATTTTTGAAAATTTCACTTTATTGTGAAAATATACACTAAATGAGGGAATAATATGTGTGAGGGTACCCCAGGAGAGTTCCAAATGTGTGTGGGTAGAATATACAGTATATCCCACGGGGGTAAAATTGAAAAAAGTTGAAAAAATTTTTTTTTTGTACTTAGTCATTTTTCCTGCGTTTATCAGACTTTCAGATAGGGGAAATGTCAGTGAGCATTCCGATTTCAGTTCCAGAGCGATTCACCCAATGAGTCCTTGATATTTAGTCGTTTTCAGCCAATTTTGTAGATTTTTGAAAATTTCACTTTTTTATGAAAATATCCGCTAAATGAGGTAATAATATGTGTGAGAGTACCCCAGGAGAGTTCCAAATGTGTGTGGGTAGAATGTATATCCCACGGGGGTAAAATTGAAAAAAGTTGAAAGAAATTTTTTTTTTACTTAGTCATTTTTCCGGCGTTTATAAGACTTTCAGATAGGGCAAATGTCAGTGAGCATTCCGATTTCAGTTCCAGAGCGATTCGCCGAATGAGTCCTTGATATTTAGTCTTTTTCAGCCAATTTTCTGGATTTTTGAAAATTTCACTTTATTGTGAAAATATACACTAAATGAGGTAATAATATGTGTGAGGGTACCCCAGGAGAGTTCCAAATGTGTGTGGGTAGAATATACAGTATATCCCACGGGGTAAAATTGAAAAAAGTTGAAATTTTTTTTTTTTGGACTTAGTCATTTTTCCGGCGTTTATCAGACTTTCAGATTGGGGAAATGTCAGTGAGCGTTCCGATTTCAGTTCCAGAGCGTTTCGCCCAATGAGTCCTTGATATTAAGTCGTTTTCAGCCAATTTTCTGGATTTTTGAAAATTTCACTTTTTTGTGAAAAAATCCACTAAATGAGGGAATAATATGTGTGAAGGTACCCCAGGAGAGTTCCAAATGTGTGTTGGTAGAATATATATCCCACGGGGGTAAAATTGAAAAAAGTTGAAAAAATTTTTTTTTTGTACTTAGTCATTTTTCCTGCGTTTATCAGACTTTCAGATAGGGGAAATGTCAGTGAGCATTCCGATTTCAGTTCCAGAGCGATTCACCCAATGAGTCCTTGATATTTAGTCGTTTTCAGCCAATTTTATAGATTTTTGAAATTGTCACTTTTTTATGAAAATATCCACTAAATGAGGTAATAATATGTGTGAGGGTACCCCAGGAGAGGTCCAAATGTGTGTGGGTAGAATGTATATCCCACGGGGGTAAAATTGAAAAAAGTTGAAAAAAACTTTTTTTGGACTTAGTCATTTTTCCAGCGTTTATAAGACTTACATATATGGCAAATGTCAGTGAGCATTCTGATTTCAGTTCCAGAGTGATTCGCCCAATGAGTCCTTGATATTTAGTCGTTTTCAGCCAATTTTCCGGATTTTTGAAAATTTCACTTTTTTGTGAAAATATCCACTAAATGAGGGAATAATATGTGTGAAGGTAGCCCAGGAGAGTTCCAAATGTGTGTTGGTAGAATATATATCCCACGGGGGTAAAATTGAAAAAAGTTGAAAAAAATTTTTTTTTGGACTTAGTCATTTTTCCGGCGTTTATCAGACTTTCAGATAGGGGAAATGTCAGTGAGCGTTCTGATTTCAGTTCCAGAGCGATTCGCCCAATGAGTCCTTGATATTTTGTCTTTTTCAGCCAATTTTCTGGATTTTTGAAAATTTCACTTTTTTGTGAAAATATCCACTAAATGACGGAATAATATGTGTGAGGGTACCC
This sequence comes from Phyllobates terribilis, assembly GCF_046119375.1. Lineage (NCBI taxonomy): Eukaryota > Metazoa > Chordata > Amphibia > Anura > Dendrobatidae > Phyllobates > Phyllobates terribilis. The sequence goes on along the minus strand of NW_027362788.1, from coordinate 3,070,707 downwards.
CAGGAGAGTTCCAAATGTGTGTGGGTAGAATATACAGTATATCCCACGGGGTAAAATTGAAAAAAGTTGAAAAATTTTTTTTGGGGTTTGGGCTTAGTCATTTTTCCGGCGTTTATCAGACTTTCAGATAGGGGAAATGTCAGTGAGCGTTCTGATTTCAGTTCCAGAGCTATTCGCCCAATGAGTCCTTGATATTTAGTCATTTTCAGCCAATTTTCTGGATTTTTGAAAATTTCACTTTTTTGTGAAAATATCCACTAAATGATGTAATAATATGTGTGAGGGTACCCCAGGAGAGTTCCAAATGTGTGTTGGTAGAATATATATCCCACGGGGGTAAAATTGAAAAAAGTTGAAACATTTTTTTTTTGGACTTAGTCATTTTTCCGGCGTTTATCAGACTTTCAGATAGGGGAAATGTCAGTGAGCGTTCTGATTTCAGTTCCAGAGCGATTCGCCCAATGAGTCCTTGATATTTTGTCTTTTTCAGCCAATTTTCTGGATTTTTGAAAATTTCACTTTTTTGTGAAAATATCCACTAAATGACGGAATAATATGTGTGAGGGTACCCCAGGAGAGTTCCAAATGTGTGTGGGTAGAATATATATCCCACAGGGGTAAAATTGAAAAAAGTTGAAAAAAATTTTTTTTGGACTTAGTCATTTTTCCGGCGTTTATCAGACTTTCAGATAGTGGAAATGTCAGTGAGCATTCCGATTTCAGTTCCAGAGCGATTCGCCCAATGAGTCCTTGATATTTAGTCTTTTTCAGCCAATTTTCTGGATTTTTGAAAATTTCACTTTATGGTGAAAATATACACTAAATGAGGGAATAATATGTGTCAGGGTACCCCAGGAGAGTTCCAAATGTGTGTGGGTAGAATATACAGTATATCCCACGGGGTAAAATTGAAAAAAGTTGAAAAAATTTTTTTGGGGTTTGGGCTTAGTCATTTTTCCGGCGTTTATCAGACTTTCAGATAGGGGAAATGTCAGTGAGCGTTCTGATTTCAGTTCCAGAGCGATTCGCCCAATGAGTCCTTGATATTTAGTCATTTTCAGCCAATTTTCTGGATTTTTGAAAATTTCACTTTTTTGTGAAAATATCCACTAAATGATGTAATAATATGTGTGAGGGTACCCCAGGAGAGTTCCAAATGTGTGTTGGTAGAATATATATCCCACGGGGGTAAAATTGAAAAAAGTTGAAACATTTTTTTTTTTGGACTTGGTCATTTTTCCGGCGTTTATCAGACTTTCAGATAGGGGAAATGTCAGTGAGCGTTCTGATTTCAGTTCCAGAACGATTCGCGTAATGAGTCCTTGATATTTAGTCGTTTTCAGCCAATTTTCTGGATTTTTGAAAATTTCACTTTTTTGTGAAAATATCCACTAAATGAGGTAATAATATGTGTGAGGGTACCCCAGGAGAGTTCCAAATGTGTGTGGGTAGAATATATATCCCACAGGGGTAAAATTGAAAAAAGTTGAACAAATTTTTTTTTGGACTTAGTCATTTTTCCGGCGTTTATCAGACTTTCAGATAGGGCAAATATCAGTGAGTGTTCCGATTTCAGTTCCAGAGCGATTCGCCCAATGAGTCCTTGATATTTAGTCGTTTTCAGCCAATTTTCTGGATTTTTGAAAATTTCACTTTTTTGTGAAAATATCCACTAAATGAGGTAATAATATGTGTGAGGGTGCCCCAAGAGAGTTCCAAATGTGTGTGGGTAGAATATATATCCCACAGGGGTAAAATTGAAAAAAGTTGAAAAAATTTTTTTTGGACTTAGTCATTTTTCCGCCGTTTATCAGACTTTCAGATAGGGGAAATGTCAGTGAGCGTTCCGATTTCAGTTCCAGAGCGATTCGCCCAATGAGTCCTTGATATTTTGTCTTTTTCAGCCAATTTTCTGGATTTTTGAAAATTTCACTTTTTTATGAAAATATTCACTAAATTAGGGAATAATATGTGTGAGGGTACCCCAGGAGAGTTCCAAATGTGTGTGGGTAGAATATATATCACACGGGGTAAAACTGAAAAAAGTTGAAAAAAACTTTTTTTTGGACTTAGTCATTTTTCCGGCGTTTATAAGACTTTCAGATAGGGCAAATGTAAGTGAGCGTTCCGATTTCAGTTCCAGAGCAATTCGCCCAATGAGTCCTTGATATTTAGTCGTTTTCAGCCAATTTTCTGGATTTTTGAAAATTTCACTTTTTTGTGAAAATATCCACTAAATGAGGTAATAATATGTGTGAGGGTACCCCAGGAGAGTTCCAAATGTGTGTGGGTAGAATATATATCCCACAGGGGTAAAATTGAAAAAAGATGAAAAATTTTTTTTTAGACTTAGTCATTTTTCCGGCGTTTATCAGACTTTCAGATAGGGCAAATATCAGTGAGCGTTCCGATTTCAGTTCCAGAGCAATTCGCCCAATGAGTCCTTGATATTAAGTCGTTTTCAGCCAATTTTCTGGATTTTTGAAAATTTCACTTTTTTGTGAAAATATCCACTAAATGAGGGAATAATATGTGTGAGGGTACCCCAGGAGAGTTCCAAATGTGTGTGGGTAGAATATGTATCCCATGGGGGTAAAATTGAAAAAAGTTGAAAACATTTTTTTTTTACTTAGTCATTTTTCCGTCGTTTATCAGACTTTCAGATATTGGACATGTCAGTGAGTGTTCCGATTTCAGTTCCAGAGCGATTCGCCCAATGAGTCCTTGATATTTTGTCTTTTTCAGCCAATTTTCTGGATTTTTGAAAATTTCACTTTTTTGTGAAAATATCCACTAAATGACGGAATAATATGTGTGAGGGTACCCCAGGAGAGTTCCAAATGTGTGTGGGTAGAATACATATCCCACAGGGGTAAAATTGAAAAAAGTTGAAAAAAATTTTTTTTTGGACTTAGTCATTTTTCCGGCGTTTATCAGACTTTCAGATAGTGGAAATGTCAGTGAGCATTCCGATTTCAGTTCCAGAGCGATTCGCCCAATGAGTCCTTGATATTTAGTCTTTTTCAGCCAATTTTCTGGATTTTTGAAAATTTCACTTTATGGTGAAAATATACACTAAATGAGGGAATAATATGTGTGAGGGTACCCCAGGAGAGTTCCAAATTTGTGTGGGTAGAATATACAGTATATCCCACGGGGTAAAATTGAAAAAAGTTGAAAAAATTTTTTTTGGGTTTGGGCTTAGTCATTTTTCCGGCGTTTATCAGACTTTCAGATAGGGGAAATGTCAGTGAGCGTTCCGATTTTAGTTCCAGAGCAATTCGCCCAATGAGTCCTTGATATTTAGTCTTTTTCAGCCAATTTTCTGGATTTTTGAAAATTTCACTTTTTTGTGAAAATATCCACTAAATCAGGGAATAATATGTGTGAGGGTACCCCAGGAGAGTTCCAAATGTGTGTGGGTAGAATATATATCCCACGGGGGTAAAATTGAAAAAAGTTGAAAAAATTTATTTTTTGGACTTCGTCATTTTTCCGTCGTTTATCCGACTTTCAGATAGGGGAAATGTCAGTGAGCGTTCCGATTTCAGTTCCAGAGCGATTCGCCCAATGAGTCCTTGATATTTAGTCTTTTTCAGCCAATTTTCTGGATTTTTTAACATTTCACTTTTTTGTGAAAATATCCACTAAATGAGGGAATAATATGTGTGAGGGTACCCCAGGAGAGTTCCAAATGTGTGTGGGTAGAATATATATCGCACAGGGGTAAAATTGAAAAAATTTGAAAAAAATTTTTTTTTGGACTTAGTCATTTTTCCGGCCTTTGTCAGACTTTAAGATAGGGGAAATGTCAGTGAGCGTTCCGATTTCAGTTCCAGAGTGATTCGCCCAATGAGTCCTTGATATTTAGTTGTTTTCAGCCAATTTTCTGGATTTTTGAAAATTTCACTTTTTTGTGAAAATATCCACTAAATGAGGGAATAATATGTGTGAGGGTACCCCAGGAGAGTTCCAAATGTGTGTGGGTAGAATATGTATCCCACGGGGGTAAAACTGAAAAAAGTTGAAAAAATGTTTTTTTTGGACATCGTCATTTTTCCGGCGTTTGTCAGACTTTCAGATTGGGGAAATGTCAGTGAGCGTTCCGATTTCAGTTCCAGAGTGATTCGCCCAATAGGTTCTTGATATTTAGTTGTTTTCAGCCAATTTTCTGGATTTTTGAAAATTTCACTTTTTTGTGAAAATATCCACTAAATGAGGGAATAATATGTGTGACGGTACCCCAGGAGTGTACCCCATATGTGTGTGGCTAGAATATATATCCCACAAGGGTAAAATTCAAAAAAGTTGTAAAAAATTTTTTTTTGGACTTAGTTATTTTTCTGGCGTTTGTCAGACTTTCAGATTGGGGAAATGTCAGTGAGCGTTCCGATTTCAGTTCCAGAGCGATTCGCCCAATGAGTTCTTGATATTTAGTCGTTTTCAGCCAATTTTTATGGATTTTTGAAAATTTAACTTTTTTGTGAAAATATCCACTAAATCAGGGAATAATATGTGTGAGGGTACCCCAGGAGAGTTCCAAATGTGTGTGGGTAGAATATATATCCCACAAGGGTAAAATTTAAAAAAGTTGGAAAAAAATATTTTTTGGACTTAGTCATTTTTCCAGCGTTTATCAGACTTTCAGGTAGGGGAAATGTCAGTGAGCATTCCGATTTCAGTTCCAGAGCGATTTGCCCAATGAGTCCTTGATATTTAGTCATTTTCAGCCAATTTTCTGGATTTTTGAAAATTTCATTTTTTTGTGAAAATATCCACTAAATGAGGGAATAATATGTGTGAGGGTACCCCAGGAGAGTTCCAAATGTGTGTGGGTAGAATATGTATCCCACGGGGGTAAAACTGAAAAAAGTTGAAAAAATGTTTTTTTTGGACATCGCCATTTTTCCGGCGTTTGTCAGACTTTCAGATTGGGGAAATGTCAGTGAGCGTTCCGATTTCAGTTCCAGAGTGATTCGCCCAATAGGTTCTTGATATTTAGTTGTTTTCAGCCAATTTTCTGGATTTTTGAAAATTTCACTTTTTTGTGAAAATATCCACTAAATGAGGGAATAATATGTGTGAGGGTACCTCAGGAGAGTTCCAAATGTGTGTGGGTAGAATATATATCCCACGGGGGTAAAATTTAAAAAAGTTTAAAAAATTTTTTTTTGGACTTAGTCATTTTTCCGGAGTGCATAAGACTTTCAGATAGGGCAAATGTCAGTGAGCGTTCCGATTTCAGTTCCAGAGCAATTCGCCCAATGAGTCCTTGATATTAAGTCGTTTTCAGACCATTTTCTGGATTTTTGAAAATTTCACTTTTTTGTGAAAATATCCACTAAATGAGGGAATAATATGTGTGAAGGTACCCCAGGAGAGTTCCAAATGTGTGTTGGTAGAATATATATCCCACGGGGGTAAAATTGAAAAAAGTTGAAAAAATTTTTTTTTTGGACTTAGTCATTTTTCCGGCGTTTATCAGACTTTCAGATAGGGCAAATATCAGTGAGCATTCCGATTTCAGTTCCAGAGCGATTCGCCCAATGAGTCCTTGATATTAAGTCGTTTTCAGCCAATTTTCTGGATTTTTGAAAATTTCACTTTTTTGTGAAAATATCCACTAAATGAGGGAATAATATGTGTGACGGTACCCCAGGAGAATTCCAAATGTGTGTGGCTAGAATATATATCCCACGGGGGTAAAATTCAAAAAAGTTGAAAAAAATTTTTTTTTGGACTTAGTCATTTTTCCAGCGTTTATCAGACTTTCAGATAGGGGAAATGTCAGTGAGCATTCGGATTTCAGTTCCAGAGCGATTCGCCCAATGAGTCCTTGATATTTAGTCTTTTTCAGCCAATTTTCTGGATTTTTGAAAATTTCACTTTTTTGTGAAAATATCCACTAAATGAGGGAATAATATGTGTGAGGGTACCCCAGGAGAGTTCCAAATGTGTGTGGGTAGAATATGTATCCCACGGGGGTAAAATTTAAAAAAGTTGAAAACATTTTTTTTTTACTTAGTCATTTTTCCGTCGTTTATCAGACTTTCAGATATTGGAAATGTCAGTGAGTGTTCCGATTTCAGTTCCAGAGCGATTCGCCCAATGAGTCCTTGATATTTAGTCGTTTTCAGCCAATTTTCTGGATTTTTGAAAATTTCACTTTTTTGTGAAAATATCCACTAAATGAGGTAATAATATGTGTGAGGGTACCCCAGGAGTGTACCCCAAATGTGTGTGGCTAGAATATATATCCCACAAGGGTAAAATTTAAAAAAGTTGGAAAAAAATATTTTTTGGACTTAGTCATTTTTCCAGCGTTTATCAGACTTTCAGATAGGGGAAATGTCAGTGAGCATTCCGATTTCAGTTCCAGAGCGATTTGCCCAATGAGTCCTTGATATTTAGTCATTTTCAGCCAATTTTCTGGATTTTTGAAAATTTCACTTTTTTGTGAAAATATCCACTAAATGAGGGAATAATATGTGTGAGGGTTCCCCAGGAGAGTTCCAAATGTGTGTGGGTAGAATGTATATCCCACGGGGGTTAAACTGAAAAAAGTTGAAAAAATGGTTTTTTTGGACTTAGTCATTTTTCCGGCGTTTGTCAGACTTTCAGATTGGGGAAATGACAGTGAGCGTTCCGATTTCAGTTCCAGAGCGATTCGCCCAATGAGTTCTTGATATTTAGTCGTTTTCAGCCAATTTTCTGGATTTTTGAAAATTTCACTTTTTTGTGAAAATATCCACTAAATGAGGGAATAATATGTGTGAGGGTACCCCAGGAGAGTTCCAAATGTGTGTGGGTAGAATATATATCCCACGGGGGTAAAATTGAAAATAGTTGAAAAAAATTTTTTTTTGGACTTCGTCATTTTTCCGGCGTTTATCAGACTTTCTGATAGGGGAAATGTCAGTGAGCGTTCCGATTTCAGTTCCAGAGCGATTCGCCCAATGAGTCCTTTATATTTAGTCTTTTTCAGCCAATTTTCTGGATTTTTTAACATTTCACTTTTTTGTGAAAATATCCACTAAATGAGGGAATAATATGTGTGAGGGTAACCCAGGAGAGTTCCAAATCTGTGTGGGTAGAATATATTTCCCACGGGGGTATAATTGAAAAAAGTTGAAAAAATTTTTTTTTGGACTTAATCATTTTTCCTGCGTTTATCACACTTTCAGATAGGGGAAATGTCAGTGAGCGTTCCGATTTCATTTCCAGAGCGATTCGCCCAATGAGTCCTTGATATTTAGTCTTTTTCTGCCAATTTTCTGGATTTTTGAAAATTTCACTTTTTTGAGAAAATATCCACTAAATAAGGGAATAATATGTGTGAGGGTACCCCAGGAGAGTTCCAAATGTGTGTGGGTAGAATATATATCGCACGGGGGTAAAATTAAAAAAAAGTTTAAAAAATTTTTTTTTGGACTTAGTCATTTTTCCGGAGTGCATAAGACTTTCAGATAGGGGATATGTCAGTGAGAGTTCTGATTTCAGTTCCAGAGCGTTTTGCCCAATGAGTCCTTGATATTTAGTCTTTTTCAGCCAATTTTCTGGATTTTTGAAAATTTCACTTTTTTGTGAAAATATCCACTAAATGAGGGAATAATATGTGTGAGGGAACCCCAGGAGAGTTCCAAATGTGTGTGGGTAGAATATGTATCCCACGGGGGTAAAATTGAAAAAATTTGAAAAAATGTTTTTTTTGGACTTAGTCATTTTTCCGGCGTTTGTCAGACTTTCAGATAGTGGAAATGTCAGTGAGCGTTCCGATTTCAGTTCCAGAGCAATTCGCCCAATGAGTCCTTGATATTTAGTCGTTTTTCAGCCAATTTTATGGATTTTTGAAAATTTCACTTTATTGTGAAAATATACACTAAATGAGGGAATAATATGTGTGAGGGTACCCCAGGAGAGTTCCAAATGTGTGTGGGTAGAATATATATCCCACGGGGGTAAAATTGAAAAAAGTTGAAAAATTTTTTTTTTTGGACTTCGTCATTTTTCCGGCGTTTATCAGACTTTCTGATAGGGGAAATGTCAGTGAGCGTTCCGATTTCAGTTCCAGGGCGATTCGCCCAATGAGTCCTTGATATTTAGTCTTTTTCAGCCAATTTTCTGGATTTTTTAACATTTCACTTTTTTGTGAAAATATCCACTAAATGAGGGAATAATATGTGTGAGGGTACCCCAGGAGAGTTCCAAATGTGTGTGGGTAGAATATATATCGCACAGGGGTAAAATTGAAAAAAGTTGAAAAAAATTTTTTTTTGGACTTACTCATTTTTCCGGCCTTTGTCAGACTTTAAGATTGGGGAAATGTTAGTGAGCATTCCAATTTCAGTTCCAGAGCGATTCGCCCAATGAGTTCTTGATATTTAGTCTTTTTCAGCCAATTTTCTGGATTTTTGAAAATTTCACTTTTTTGTGAAAATATCCACTAAATGAGGGAATAATATGTGTGAGGGTACCCCAGGAGAGTTCCAAATGTGTGTGGGTAGAATATGTATCCCACGGGGTAAAATTGAAAAAAGTTGAAGAAATTTTTTTTTGGACTTAGTCATTTTTCCGGCGTTTATCAGACTTTCAGATAGGGCAAATGTCAGTGAGCGTTCCGATTTCAGTTCCAGCGCAATTCGCCCAATGAGTCCTTGATATTAAGTCGTTTTCAGCCCATTTTCTGGATTTTTGAAAATTTCACTTTTTTGTGAAAATATCCACTAAATGAGGGAATAATATGTGTGAGGGTACCCCAGGAGAGTTCCAAATGTGTGTGGGTAGAATATGCATCCCACGGGGGTAAAACTGAAAAAAGTTGAAAAAATGTTTTTTTGGACTTAGTCATTTTTCCGGCGTTTGTCAGAATTTCAAATTGGGGAAATGTCAGTGAGCATTCCGATTTCAGTTCCAGAGCGATTCGCCCAATGAGTTCTTGATATTTAGTCGTTTTCAGCCAATTTTCTGGATTTTTGAAAATTTCACTTTTTTGTGAAAATATCCACTAAATGAGGGAATAATATGTGTGAGGGTACCCCAGGAGAGTTCCAAATGTGTGTGGGTAGAATATGTATCCCACGGGGGTAAAACTGAAAAAAGTTGAAAAAATGTTTTTTTTGGACATCGTCATTTTTCCGGCGTTTGTCAGACTTTCAGATTGGGGAAATGTCAGTGAGCATTCCGATTTCAGTTCCAGAGTGATTCACCCAATAGGTTCTTGATATTTAGTTGTTTTCAGCCAATTTTCTGGATTTTTGAAAATTTCACTTTTTTGTGAAAATATCCACTAAATGAGGGAATAATATGTGTGAGGGTACCTCAGGAGAGTTCCAAATGTGTGTGGGTAGAATATATATCCCACGGGGGTAAAATTTAAAAAAGTTGAAAAAATTTTTTTTTGGACTTAGTCATTTTTCCGGAGTATATAAGACTTTCAGATAGGGGAAATGTCAGTGAGCATTCCGATTTCAGTTCCAGAGCGATTTGCCCAATGAGTTCTTGATATTTAGTCATTTTCAGCCAATTTTCTGGATTTTTGAAAATTTCACTTTTTTGTGAAAATATCCACTAAATGAGGGAATAATATGTGTGAGGGAACCCCAGGAGAGTTCCAAATGTGTGTGGGTAGAATATGTATCCCACGGGGGTAAAATTGAAAAAAGTTGAAAAAATGTTTTTTTTGGACTTAGTCATTTTTCCGGCGTTTGTCAGACTTTCAGATTGGGGAAATGTCAGTGAGCGTTCCGATTTCAGTTCCAGAGCAATTCGCCCAATGAGTCCTTGATATTAAGTCGTTTTCAGCCCATTTTCTGGATTTTTGAAAATTTCACTTTTTTGTGAAAATATCCACTAAATGAGGGAATAATATGTGTGAAGGTACCCCAGGAGAGTTCCAAATGTGTGTTGGTAGAATATATATCCCACGGGGGTAAAATTGAAAAAATTTGAAAACATTTTTTTTTTACTTAGTCATTTTTCCGTCGTTTATCAGACTTTCAGATATTGGAAATGTCAGTGAGTGTTCCGATTTCAGTTCCAGAGCGATTCGCCCAATGAGTCCTTGATATTTAGTCGTTTTCAGCCAATTTTCTGGATTTTTGAAAATTTCACTTTTTTGTGAAAATATCCACTAAATGAGGTAATAAATAATATGTGTGAGGGTACCCCAGGAGAGTTCCAAATGTGTGTGGGTAGAATATATATCCCACAGGGGTAAAATTGAAAAAAGTTGAAAAATTTTTTTTTGGACTTAGTCATTTTTCCGGCGTTTATCAGACTTTCAGATAGGGCAAATATCAGTGAGCGTTCCGATTTCAGTTCCAGAGCGATTCGCCCAATGAGTCCTTGATATTAAGTCGTTTTCAGCCAATTTTCTGGATTTTTGAAAATTTCACTTTTTTGTGAAAATATCCACTAAATGAGGGAATAATATGTGTGAGGGTACCCCAGGAGAGTTCCAAATGTGTGTGGGTAGAATATATATCCCACAAGGGTAAAATTCAAAAAAGTTGGAAAAAAATTTTTTTGGGACTTAGTCATTTTTCCAGCGTTTATCAGACTTTCAGATAGGGGAAATGTCAGTGAGCATTCCGATTTCAGTTCCAGAGCGATTTGCCCAATGAGTCCTTGATATTTAGTCATTTTCAGCCAATTTTCTGGATTTTTGAAAATTTCACTTTTTTGTGAAAATATCCACTAAATGAGGGAATAATATGTGTGAGGGTACCCCAGGAGAGTTCCAAATGTGTGTGGGTAGAATATGTATCCCATGGGGGTAAAATTGAAAAAAGTTGAAAAAATGTTTTTTTTGGACTTAGTCATTTTTCCGGCGTTTGTCAGACTTTCAGATTGGGGAAATGTCAGTGAGCGTTCCGATTTCAGTTCCAGAGCGATTCGCCCAATGAGTTCTTGATATTTAGTCGTTTTCAGCCAATTTTCTGGATTTTTGAAAATTTCACTTTTTTGTGAAAATATCCACTAAATCAGGGAATAATATGTGTGAGGGTACCCCAGGAGAGTTCCAAATGTGTGTGGGTAGAATATGTATCCCACGGGGGTAAAACTGAAAAAAGTTGAAAAAATGTTTTTTTTGGACATCGTCATTTTTCCGGCGTTTGTCAGACTTTCAGATTGGGGAAATGTCAGTGAGCGTTCCGATTTCAGTTCCAGAGTGATTCGCCCAATAGGTTCTTGATATTTAGTTGTTTTCAGCCAATTTTCTGGATTTTTGAAAATTTCACTTTTTTGTGAAAATATCCACTAAATGAGGGAATAATATGTGTGAGGGTACCTCAGGAGAGTTCCAAATGTGTGTGGGTAGAATATATATCCCACGGGGGTAAAATTTTAAAAAGTTGAAAAAATTTTTTTTTGGACTTAGTCATTTTTCCGGAGTATATAAGACTTTCAGATAGGGGAAATGTCAGTGAGCGTTCCGATTTCAGTTCCAGAGCGATTCGACCAATGAGTTCTTGATATTTAGTCTTTTTCAGCCAATTTTCTGGATTTTTGAAAATTTCACTTTTTTGTGAAAATATCCACTAAATGAGGGAATAATATGTGTGAGGGTAACCCAGGAGAGTTCCAAATCTGTGTGGGTAGAATATATTTCTCACGGGGGTATAATTGAAAAAAGGTGAAAAATTTTTTTTTGGACTTAATCATTTTTCCTGCATTTATCAGTCTTTCAGATAGGTGAAATGGCATTGAGCATTCCGATTTCAGTTCCAGAGCGATTCGCACAATGAGTCCTTGATATTTAGTCTTTTTCAGCCAATTTTCTGGATTTTTGAAAATTTCACTTTTTTGTGAAAATATCCACTAAATGAGGGAATAATATGTGTGAGGGTACCCCAGGAGAGTTCCAAATGTGTGTGGGTAGAATATATATCCCACGGGGGTAAAATTGAAAAAAGTTGAAAAAATTATTGTTTGGACTTAGTCATTTTTCCGGCGTTTATCAGACTTTCAGATAGGGGAAATGTCAGTGAGCGTTCCGATTTCAGTTCCAGAGCGTTTCGCCCAATGAGTCCTTGATATTTAGTCTTTTTCAGCCAATTTTCTGGATTTTTGAAAATTTCACTTTTTTGTGAAAATATCCACTAAATGAGGGTATAATATGTGTGAGGGTACCCCAGGAGAGTTCCAAATGTGTGTGGGTAGAATATATATCCCACGGGGGTAAAATTTAAAAAAGTTGAAACATTTTTTTTTTGGACTTAGTCATTTTTCCGGCGTTTATCAGACTTTCAGATAGTGGAAATGTCAGTGAGCGTTCCGATTTCATTTCCAGAGCGATTCGCCCAATGAGTCCTTGCTATTTACTCTTTTTCAGCCAATTTTCTGGATTTTTGAAAATGTCACTTTTTTGTGAAAATATCCACTAAATGAGGGAACAATATGTGTGAGGGTACCCCAGGAGAGTTCCAAATGTGTGTGGGTAGAATGTATTTCCCACGGGGGTATAATTGAAAAAAGTTGAAAATTTTTTTTTTTTGACTTAGTCATTTTCCGGCGTTTATCAGACTTTCAGATAGGGGAAATGTCAGTGAGCGTTCCGATTTCAATTACAGAGCGATTCGCCCAATGAGTCCTTGATATTTAGCCTTTTTCAGCCAATTTTCTGGATTTTTGAAAATTTCACTTTTTTGTGAAAATATCCACTAAATGAGGGAATAATATGTGTGAGGGTACCCCAGGAGAGTTCCAAATGTGTGTGGGTATAATATATATCCCACGGGGGTAAAATTTAAAAAAGTTGAAACATTTTTTTTTTGGACTTAGTCATTTTTCCGGCGTTTATCAGACTTTCAGATAGGGGAAATGTCAGTGAGCGTTCCGATTTCATTTCCAGAGCGATTCGCCCAATGAGTCCTTGCTATTTACTCTTTTTCAGCCAATTTTCTGGATTTTTGAAAATGTCACTTTTTTGTGAAAATATCCACTAAATGAGGGAATAATATGTGTGAGGGTACCCCAGGAGAGTTCCAAATGTGTGTGGGTAGAATATATATCCCACGGGGGTAAAATTGAAAAAAGTTGAAAAAAAATTTTTTTTGGACTTAGTCATTTTTCCGGAGTGTATAAGACTTTCAGATAGGGGAAATGTCAGTGAGTGTTCCGATTTCAGTTCCAGAGCGATTCGCCCAATGAGTTATTGATATTTAGTCGTTTTCAGCCAATTTTCTGGATTTTTGAAAATTTCACTTTTTTGTGAAAATATCCACTAAATGAGGGAATAATATGTGTGAGGGTACCCCAGGAGAGTTCCAAATGTGTGTGGGTAGAATATATATCGCACGGGGGTAAAATTAAAAAAAAGTTTAAAAAATTTTTTTTTGGACTTAGTCATTTTTCCGGAGTGCATAAGACTTTCAGATAGGGGAAATGTCAGTGAGAGTTCCGATTTCAGTTCCAGAGCGTTTCGCCCAATAGTCCTTGATATTTAGTCTTTTTCAGCCAATTTTCTGGATTTTTGAAAATTTCACTTTTTTGTGAAAATATCCACTAAATGAGGGAATAATATGTGTGAGGGAACCCCAGGAGAGTTCCAAATGTGTGTGGGTAGAATATGTATCCCACGGGGGTAAAATTGAAAAAAGTTGAAAAAATGTTTTTTTTGGACTTAGTCATTTTTCCGGCGTTTGTCAGACTTTCAGATTGGGGAAATGTCAGTGAGCGTTCCGATTTCAGTTCCAGAGCAATTCGCCCAATGAGTTCTTGATATTTAGTCGTTTTCAGCCAATTTTCGGGATTTTTGAAAATTTCACTTTTTTGTGAAAATATCCACTAAATGAGGGAATAATATGTGTGAAGGTACCCCAGGAGAGTTCCAAATGTGTGTTGGTAGAATATATATCCCACGGGGGTAAAATTGAAAAAATTTGAAAACATTTTTTTTTTACTTAGTCATTTTTCCGTCGTTTATCAGACTTTCAGATATTGGAAATGTCAGTGAGTGTTCCGATTTCAGTTCCAGAGCGATTCGCCCAATGAGTCCTTGATATTTAGTCGTTTTCAGCCAATTTTCTGGATTTTTGAAAATTTCACTTTTTTGTGAAAATATCCACTAAATGAGGTAATAAATAATATGTGTGAGGGTACCCCAGGAGAGTTCCAAATGTGTGTGGGTAGAATATATATCCCACAGGGTTAAAATTGAAAAAAGTTGAAAAATTTTTTTTTGGACTTAGTCATTTTTCCGGCGTTTATCAGACTTTCAGATAGGGCAAATATCAGTGAGCGTTCCGATTTCAGTTCCAGAGCGATTCGCCCAATGAGTCCTTGATATTAAGTCGTTTTCAGCCAATTTTCTGGATTTTTGAAAATTTCATTTTTTTGTGAAAATATCCACTAAATGAGGGAATAATATGTGTGAGGGTACCCCAGGAGAGTTCCAAATGTGTGTGGGTAGAATATATATCCCACAAGGGTAAAATTCAAAAAAGTTGGAAAAAAATTTTTTTTGGACTTAGTCATTTTTCCAGCGTTTATCAGACTTTCAGATAGGGGAAATGTCAGTGAGCATTCCGATTTCAGTTCCAGAGCGATTTGCCCAATGAGTCCTTGATATTTAGTCATTTTCAGCCAATTTTCTGGATTTTTGAAAATTTCACTTTTTTGTGAAAATATCCACTAAATCAGGGAATAATATGTGTGAGGGTACCCCAGGAGAGTTCCAAATGTGTGTGGGTAGAATATGTATCCCACGGGGGTAAAACTGAAAAAAGTTGAAAAAATGTTTTTTTTGGACATCGTCATTTTTCCGGCGTTTGTCAGACTTTCAGATTGGGGAAATGTCAGTGAGCGTTCCGATTTCAGTTCCAGAGTGATTCGCCCAATAGGTTCTTGATATTTAGTTGTTTTCAGCCAATTTTCTGGATTTTTGAAAATTTCACTTTTTTGTGAAAATATCCACTAAATGAGGGAATAATATGTGTGAGGGTACCTCAGGAGAGTTCCAAATGTGTGTGGGTAGAATATATATCCCACGGGGGTAAAATTTAAAAAAGTTGAAAAAATTTTTTTTTGGACTTAGTCATTTTTCCGGAATATATAAGACTTTCAGATAGGGGAAATGTCAGTGAGCGTTCCGATTTCAGTTCCAGAGCGATTCGCCCAATGAGTTCTTGATATTTAGTCTTTTTCAGCCAATTTTCTGGATTTTTGAAAATTTCACTTTTTTGTGAAAATATCCACTAAATGAGGGAATAATATGTGTGAGGGTACCCCAGGAGAGTTCCAAATCTGTGTGGGTAGAATATATTTCCCACGGGGGTATAATTGAAAAAAGGTGAAAAATTTTTTTTTGGACTTAATCATTTTTCCTGCATTTATCAGTCTTTCAGATAGGTGAAATGTCATTGAGCGTTCCGATTTCAGTTCCAGAGCGATTCGTACAATGAGTCCTTGATATTTAGTCTTTTTCAGCCAATTTTCTGGATTTTTGAAAATTTCACTTTTTTGTGAAAATATCCACTAAATAAGGGAATAATATGTGTGAGGGTACCCCAGGAGAGTTCCAAATGTGTGTGGGTAGAATATATATCCCACGGGGGTAAAATTGAAAAAAGTTGAAAAAATTATTGTTTGGACTTAGTCATTTTTCCGGCGTTTATCAGACTTTCAGATAGGGGAAATGTCAGTGAGCGTTCCGATTTCAGTTCCAGAGCGTTTCGCCCAATGAGTCCTTGATATTTACTCTTTTTCAGCCAATTTTCTGGATTTTTGAAAATTTCACTTTTTTGTGAAAATATCCACTAAATGAGGGTATAATATGTGTGAGGGTACCCCAGGAGAGTTCCAAATGTGTGTGGGTAGAATATATATCCCACGGGGGTAAAATTTAAAAAAGTTGAAACATTTTTTTTTTGGACTTAGTCATTTTTCCGGCGTTTATCAGACTTTCAGATAGGGGAAATGTCAGTGAGCGTTCCGATTTCATTTCCAGAGCGATTCGCCCAATGAGTCCTTGCTATTTACTCTTTTTCAGCCAATTTTCTGGATTTTTGAAAATGTCACTTTTTTGTGAAAATATCCACTAAATGAGGGAACAATATGTGTGAGGGTACCCCAGGAGAGTTCCAAATGTGTGTGGGTAGAATGTATTTCCCACGGGGGTATAATTGAAAAAAGTTGAAAATTTTTTTTTTTTGACTTAGTCATTTTCCGGCGTTTATCAGACTTTCAGATAGGGGAAATGTCAGTGAGCGTTCCGATTTCAATTACAGAGCGATTCGCCCAATGAGTCCTTGATATTTAGCCTTTTTCAGCCAATTTTCTGGATTTTTGAAAATTTCACTTTTTTGTGAAAATATCCACTAAATGAGGGAATAATATGTGTGAGGGTACCCCAGGAGAGTTCCAAATGCGTGTGGGTAGAATATATTTCCCACGGGGGTATAATTGAAAAAAGTTGAAAAATTTTTTTTTTGGACTTAATCATTTTTCCTGCGGTTATCAGACTTTCAGATAGGGGAAATGTCAGTGAGCGTTCCGATTTCATTTCCAGAGCGATTCGCCCAATGAGTCCTTGATATTTAGTCTTTTTCAGCCAATTTTCTGGATTTTTGAAAATTTCACTTTTTTGTGAAAATATCCACTAAATGAGGGAATAATATGTGTGAGGGTTTCCCAGGAGAGTTCCAAATGTGTGTGGGTAGAATATATATCCCACGGGGGTAAAATTTAAAAAAGTTGAAACATTTTTTTTTTGGACTTAGTCATTTTTCCGGCGTTTATCAGACTTTCAGATAGGGGAAATGTCAGTGAGCGTTCCGATTTCATTTCCAGAGCGATTCGCCCAATGAGTCCTTGCTATTTACTCTTTTTCAGCCAATTTTCTGGATTTTTGGAAATGTCACTTTTTTGTGAAAATATCCACTAAATGAGGGAACAATATGTGTGAGGGTACCCCAGGAGAGTTCCAAATGTGTGTGGGTAGAATGTATTTCCCACGGGGGTATAATTGAAAAAAGTTGAAAATTTTTTTTTTTTGACTTAGTCATTTTCCGGCGTTTATCAGACTTTCAGATAGGGGAAATGTCAGTGAGCGTTCCGATTTCAATTACAGAGCGATTCGCCCAATGAGTCCTTGATATTTAGCCTTTTTCAGCCAATTTTCTGGATTTTTGAAAATTTCACTTTTTTGTGAAAATATCCACTAAATGAGGGAATAATATGTGTGAGGGTACCCCAGGAGAGTTCCAAATGTGTGTGGGTAGAATATATTTCCCACGGGGGTATAATTGAAAAAAGTTGAAAAATTTTTTTTTTGGACTTAATCATTTTTCCTGCGGTTATCAGACTTTCAGATAGGGGAAATGTCAGTGAGCGTTCCGATTTCATTTCCAGAGCGATTCGCCCAATGAGTCCTTGATATTTAGTCTTTTTCAGCCAATTTTCTGGATTTTTGAAAATTTCACTTTTTTGTGAAAATATCCACTAAATGAGGGAATAATATGTGTGAGGGTACCCCAGGAGAGTTCCAAATGTGTGTGGGTAGAATATGTATCCCACGGGGCTAAAACTGAAAAAAGTTGAAAAAATGTTTTTTTGGACATCGTCATTTTTCCGGCGTTTGTCAGACTTTCAGATTGGGGAAATGTCAGTGAGCGTTCCGATTTCAGTTCCAGAGTGATTCGCCCAATGAGTTCTTGATATTTAGTTAATTTCAGCCAATTTTCTGGATTTTTGAAAATTTCACTTTTTTGTGAAAATATCCACTAAATGAGGGAATAATATGTGTGAGGGTACCTCAGGAGAGTTCCAAATGTGTGTGGGTAGAATATATATCCCACGGGGGTAAAATTGAAAAAAGTTGAAAAAAATTTTTTTTTGGACTTAGTCATTTTTCCGGCGTTTATCAGACTTTCAGATAGGGGAAATGTCAGTGAGCGTTCCGATTTTAGTTCCAGAGCGATTCGCCCAATGAGTCCTTGATATTTATTCTTTTTCAGCCAATTTTCTGGATTTTTTAACATTTCACTTTTTTGTGAAAATATCCACTAAATGAGGGAATAATATGTGTGAGGGTAACCCAGGAGAGTTCCAAATGTGTGTGGGTAGAATATATTTCCCACGGGGGTATAATTGAAAAAAGTTGAAAAATTTTTTTTTTGGACTTAATCATTTTTCCTGCGTTTATCAGACTTTCAGATAGGGGAAATGTCAGTGAGCGTTCCGATTTCATTTCCAGAGCGATTTGCCCAATGAGTTCTTGATATTTAGTCTTTTTCTGCCAATTTTCTGGATTTTTGAAAATTTCACTTTTTTGAGAAAATATCCACTAAATGAGGGAATAATATGTGTGAGGGTACCCCAGGAGAGTTCCAAATGTGTGTGGGTAGAATATATATCGCACGGGGGTAAAATTAAAAAAAAGTTTAAAAAATTTTTTTTTGGACTGTCATTTTTCCGGAGTGCATAAGACTTTCAGATAGGGGAAATGTCAGTGAGAGTTCTGATTTCAGTTCCAGAGCGTTTCGCCCAATGAGTGCTTGATATTTAGTCTTTTTCAGCCAATTTTATGGATTTTTGAAAATTTCACTTTTTTGTGAAAATATCCACTAAATGAGGGAATAATATGTGTGAGGGTACCCCAGGAGAGTTCCAAATGTGTGTGGGTAGAATATATTTCCCACGGGGGTATAATTGAAAAAAGTTGAAAAATTTTTTTTTTTGGACTTAGTCATTTTTCCTGAATTTATCAGACTTTCAGATAGGGGAAATGTCAGTGAGCATTCCGATTTCAGTTCCAGAGCGATTTGCCCAATGAGTTCTTGATATTTAGTCATTTTCAGCCAATTTTCTGGATTTTTGAAAATTTCACTTTTTTGTGAAAATATCCACTAAATGAGGGAATAATATGTGTGAGGGTACCCCAGGAGAGTTCCAAATGTGTGTGGGTAGAATATATATCCCACGGGGGTAAAATTGAAAAAAGTTTAAAAAAATTTTTTTTTGGACTTAGTCATTTTTCCGGAGTGTATAAGACTTTCAGATAGGGGAAATGTCAGTGAGCGTTCCGATTTCAGTTCCAGAGCGATTTGCCCAATGAGTTCTTGATATTTAGTCATTTTCAGCCAATTTTCTGGATTTTTGAAAATTTCACTTTTTTGTGAAAATATCCACTAAATGAGGGAATAATATGTGTGAGGGTACCCCAGGAGAGTTCCAAATGTGTGTGGGTAGAATATGTATCCCACGGGGGTAAAACTGAAAAAAGTTGAAAAAATGTTTTTTTGGACTTAGTCATTTTTCCGGCGTTTGTCAGACTTTCCGATTGGGGAAATGTCAGTGAGCATTCCGATTTCAGTTCCAGAGCGATTCGCCCAATGAGTTCTTGATATTTAGTCGTTTTCAGCCAATTTTCTGGATTTTTGAAAATTTCACTTTTTTGTGAAAATATCCACTAAATGAGGGAATAATATGTGTGAGGGTACCCCAGGAGAGTTCCAAATGTGTGTGGGTAGAATATGTATCCCAAGGGGGTAAAACTGAAAAAAGTTGAAAAAATGTTTTTTTTGGACATCGTCATTTTTCCGGCGTTTGTCAGACTTTCAGATTGGGGAAATGTCAGTGAGCATTCCGATTTCAGTTCCAGAGTGATTCGCCCAATGAGTTCTTGATATTTAGTTGTTTTCAGCCAATATTCTGGATTTTTGAAAATTTCACTTTTTTGTGAAAATATCCACTAAATGAGGGAATAATATGTGTGAGGGTACCCCAGGAGAGTTCCAAATGTGTGTGGGTAGAATATATATCGCACGGGGGTAAAATTAAAAAAAAGTTTAAAAAATTTTTTTTTGGACTTAGTCATTTCTCCGGAGTGCATAAGACTTTCAGATAGGGGAAATGTCAGTGAGCGTTCCGATTTCAGTTCCAGAGCGATTCGCCCAATGAGTCCTTGATATTTATTCTTTTTCAGCCAATTTTCTGGATTTTTGAAAATTTCACTTTTTTGTGAAAATATCCACTAAATGAGGGAATAATATGTGTGAGGGTACCCCAGGAGAGTTCCAAATGTGTGTGGGTAGAATATATTTCCCACGGGGGTATAATTGAAAAAAGTTTAAAAAATTTTTTTTTTGGACTTAATCATTTTGCCTGCGTTTATCAGACTTTCAGATAGGGGAAATGTCAGTGAGCGTTCCGATTTCATTTCCAGAGCGATTCGCCCAATGATTCCTTGATATTTAGTCTTTTTCAGCCAATTTTCTGGATTTTTGAAAATTTCACTTTTTTGTGAAAATATCCACTAATTGAGGGAATAATATGTGTGAGGGTACCCCAGGAGAGTTCCAAATGTGTGTGGGTAGAATATATATCCTACGGGGGTAAAATTGAAAAAAGGTGAAAAAATTTTTTTTTGGACTTAGTCATATTTCCGGCGTTTATCAGGCTTTCAGATAGGGGAAATGTCAGTGAGCGTTCCGATTTCATTTCTAGAGCGATTCGCCCAATGAGTCCTTGATACTTAGTCTTTTTCAGCCAATTTTCTGGATTTTTGATAATTTCACTTTTTTGTGAAAATATCCACTAAATGAGGGAATAATATGTGTGAGGGTACCCCAGGAGAGTTCCAAATGTGTGTGGGTAGAATATATATCCCACGGGGGTAAAATTGAAAAAAGTTGAAAAAATTATTGTTTGGACTTAGTCATTTTTCCGGCGTTTATCAGACTTTCAGATAGGGGAAATGTCAGTGAGCGTTCCGATTTCAGTTCCAGAGCGTTTCGCCCAATGAGTCCTTGATATTTAGTCTTTTTCAGCCAATTTTCTGGATTTTTGAAAATTTCACTTTTTTGTGAAAATATCCACTAAATGAGGGTATAATATGTGTGAGGGTACCCCAGGAGAGTTCCAAATGTGTGTGGGTAGAATATATATCCCACGGGGGTAAAATTTAAAAAAGTTGAAACATTTTTTTTTTGGACTTAGTCATTTTTCCGGCGTTTATCAGACTTTCAGATAGTGGAAATGTCAGTGAGCGTTCCGATTTCATTTCCAGAGCGATTCGCCCAATGAGTCCTTGCTATTTACTCTTTTTCAGCCAATTTTCTGGATTTTTGAAAATGTCACTTTTTTGTGAAAATATCCACTAAATGAGGGAACAATATGTGTGAGGGTACCCCAGGAGAGTTCCAAATGTGTGTGGGTAGAATGTATTTCCCACGGGGGTATAATTGAAAAAAGTTGAAAATTTTTTTTTTTTGACTTAGTCATTTTCCGGCGTTTATCAGACTTTCAGATAGGGGAAATGTCAGTGAGCGTTCCGATTTCAATTACAGAGCGATTCGCCCAATGAGTCCTTGATATTTAGCCTTTTTCAGCCAATTTTCTGGATTTTTGAAAATTTCACTTTTTTGTGAAAATATCCACTAAATGAGGGAATAATATGTGTGAGGGTACCCCAGGAGAGTTCCAAATGTGTGTGGGTATAATATATATCCCACGGGGGTAAAATTTAAAAAAGTTGAAACATTTTTTTTTTGGACTTAGTCATTTTTCCGGCGTTTATCAGACTTTCAGATAGGGGAAATGTCAGTGAGCGTTCCGATTTCATTTCCAGAGCGATTCGCCCAATGAGTCCTTGCTATTTACTCTTTTTCAGCCAATTTTCTGGATTTTTGAAAATGTCACTTTTTTGTGAAAATATCCACTAAATGAGGGAATAATATGTGTGAGGGTACCCCAGGAGAGTTCCAAATGTGTGTGGGTAGAATATATATCCCACGGGGGTAAAATTGAAAAAAGTTGAAAAAAAATTTTTTTTGGACTTAGTCATTTTTCCGGAGTGTATAAGACTTTCAGATAGGGGAAATGTCAGTGAGTGTTCCGATTTCAGTTCCAGAGCGATTCGCCCAATGAGTTATTGATATTTAGTCGTTTTCAGCCAATTTTCTGGATTTTTGAAAATTTCACTTTTTTGTGAAAATATCCACTAAATGAGGGAATAATATGTGTGAGGGTACCCCAGGAGAGTTCCAAATGTGTGTGGGTAGAATATATATCGCACGGGGGTAAAATTAAAAAAAAGTTTAAAAAATTTTTTTTTGGACTTAGTCATTTTTCCGGAGTGCATAAGACTTTCAGATAGGGGAAATGTCAGTGAGAGTTCCGATTTCAGTTCCAGAGCGTTTCGCCCAATAGTCCTTGATATTTAGTCTTTTTCAGCCAATTTTCTGGATTTTTGAAAATTTCACTTTTTTGTGAAAATATCCACTAAATGAGGGAATAATATGTGTGAGGGAACCCCAGGAGAGTTCCAAATGTGTGTGGGTAGAATATGTATCCCACGGGGGTAAAATTGAAAAAAGTTGAAAAAATGTTTTTTTTGGACTTAGTCATTTTTCCGGCGTTTGTCAGACTTTCAGATTGGGGAAATGTCAGTGAGCGTTCCGATTTCAGTTCCAGAGCAATTCGCCCAATGAGTTCTTGATATTTAGTCGTTTTCAGCCAATTTTCGGGATTTTTGAAAATTTCACTTTTTTGTGAAAATATCCACTAAATGAGGGAATAATATGTGTGAAGGTACCCCAGGAGAGTTCCAAATGTGTGTTGGTAGAATATATATCCCACGGGGGTAAAATTGAAAAAATTTGAAAACATTTTTTTTTTACTTAGTCATTTTTCCGTCGTTTATCAGACTTTCAGATATTGGAAATGTCAGTGAGTGTTCCGATTTCAGTTCCAGAGCGATTCGCCCAATGAGTCCTTGATATTTAGTCGTTTTCAGCCAATTTTCTGGATTTTTGAAAATTTCACTTTTTTGTGAAAATATCCACTAAATGAGGTAATAAATAATATGTGTGAGGGTACCCCAGGAGAGTTCCAAATGTGTGTGGGTAGAATATATATCCCACAGGGTTAAAATTGAAAAAAGTTGAAAAATTTTTTTTTGGACTTAGTCATTTTTCCGGCGTTTATCAGACTTTCAGATAGGGCAAATATCAGTGAGCGTTCCGATTTCAGTTCCAGAGCGATTCGCCCAATGAGTCCTTGATATTAAGTCGTTTTCAGCCAATTTTCTGGATTTTTGAAAATTTCATTTTTTTGTGAAAATATCCACTAAATGAGGGAATAATATGTGTGAGGGTACCCCAGGAGAGTTCCAAATGTGTGTGGGTAGAATATATATCCCACAAGGGTAAAATTCAAAAAAGTTGGAAAAAAATTTTTTTTGGACTTAGTCATTTTTCCAGCGTTTATCAGACTTTCAGATAGGGGAAATGTCAGTGAGCATTCCGATTTCAGTTCCAGAGCGATTTGCCCAATGAGTCCTTGATATTTAGTCATTTTCAGCCAATTTTCTGGATTTTTGAAAATTTCACTTTTTTGTGAAAATATCCACTAAATCAGGGAATAATATGTGTGAGGGTACCCCAGGAGAGTTCCAAATGTGTGTGGGTAGAATATGTATCCCACGGGGGTAAAACTGAAAAAAGTTGAAAAAATGTTTTTTTTGGACATCGTCATTTTTCCGGCGTTTGTCAGACTTTCAGATTGGGGAAATGTCAGTGAGCGTTCCGATTTCAGTTCCAGAGTGATTCGCCCAATAGGTTCTTGATATTTAGTTGTTTTCAGCCAATTTTCTGGATTTTTGAAAATTTCACTTTTTTGTGAAAATATCCACTAAATGAGGGAATAATATGTGTGAGGGTACCTCAGGAGAGTTCCAAATGTGTGTGGGTAGAATATATATCCCACGGGGGTAAAATTTAAAAAAGTTGAAAAAATTTTTTTTTGGACTTAGTCATTTTTCCGGAATATATAAGACTTTCAGATAGGGGAAATGTCAGTGAGCGTTCCGATTTCAGTTCCAGAGCGATTCGCCCAATGAGTTCTTGATATTTAGTCTTTTTCAGCCAATTTTCTGGATTTTTGAAAATTTCACTTTTTTGTGAAAATATCCACTAAATGAGGGAATAATATGTGTGAGGGTACCCCAGGAGAGTTCCAAATCTGTGTGGGTAGAATATATTTCCCACGGGGGTATAATTGAAAAAAGGTGAAAAATTTTTTTTTGGACTTAATCATTTTTCCTGCATTTATCAGTCTTTCAGATAGGTGAAATGTCATTGAGCGTTCCGATTTCAGTTCCAGAGCGATTCGTACAATGAGTCCTTGATATTTAGTCTTTTTCAGCCAATTTTCTGGATTTTTGAAAATTTCACTTTTTTGTGAAAATATCCACTAAATAAGGGAATAATATGTGTGAGGGTACCCCAGGAGAGTTCCAAATGTGTGTGGGTAGAATATATATCCCACGGGGGTAAAATTGAAAAAAGTTGAAAAAATTATTGTTTGGACTTAGTCATTTTTCCGGCGTTTATCAGACTTTCAGATAGGGGAAATGTCAGTGAGCGTTCCGATTTCAGTTCCAGAGCGTTTCGCCCAATGAGTCCTTGATATTTACTCTTTTTCAGCCAATTTTCTGGATTTTTGAAAATTTCACTTTTTTGTGAAAATATCCACTAAATGAGGGTATAATATGTGTGAGGGTACCCCAGGAGAGTTCCAAATGTGTGTGGGTAGAATATATATCCCACGGGGGTAAAATTTAAAAAAGTTGAAACATTTTTTTTTTGGACTTAGTCATTTTTCCGGCGTTTATCAGACTTTCAGATAGGGGAAATGTCAGTGAGCGTTCCGATTTCATTTCCAGAGCGATTCGCCCAATGAGTCCTTGCTATTTACTCTTTTTCAGCCAATTTTCTGGATTTTTGAAAATGTCACTTTTTTGTGAAAATATCCACTAAATGAGGGAACAATATGTGTGAGGGTACCCCAGGAGAGTTCCAAATGTGTGTGGGTAGAATGTATTTCCCACGGGGGTATAATTGAAAAAAGTTGAAAATTTTTTTTTTTTGACTTAGTCATTTTCCGGCGTTTATCAGACTTTCAGATAGGGGAAATGTCAGTGAGCGTTCCGATTTCAATTACAGAGCGATTCGCCCAATGAGTCCTTGATATTTAGCCTTTTTCAGCCAATTTTCTGGATTTTTGAAAATTTCACTTTTTTGTGAAAATATCCACTAAATGAGGGAATAATATGTGTGAGGGTACCCCAGGAGAGTTCCAAATGCGTGTGGGTAGAATATATTTCCCACGGGGGTATAATTGAAAAAAGTTGAAAAATTTTTTTTTTGGACTTAATCATTTTTCCTGCGGTTATCAGACTTTCAGATAGGGGAAATGTCAGTGAGCGTTCCGATTTCATTTCCAGAGCGATTCGCCCAATGAGTCCTTGATATTTAGTCTTTTTCAGCCAATTTTCTGGATTTTTGAAAATTTCACTTTTTTGTGAAAATATCCACTAAATGAGGGAATAATATGTGTGAGGGTTTCCCAGGAGAGTTCCAAATGTGTGTGGGTAGAATATATATCCCACGGGGGTAAAATTTAAAAAAGTTGAAACATTTTTTTTTTGGACTTAGTCATTTTTCCGGCGTTTATCAGACTTTCAGATAGGGGAAATGTCAGTGAGCGTTCCGATTTCATTTCCAGAGCGATTCGCCCAATGAGTCCTTGCTATTTACTCTTTTTCAGCCAATTTTCTGGATTTTTGGAAATGTCACTTTTTTGTGAAAATATCCACTAAATGAGGGAACAATATGTGTGAGGGTACCCCAGGAGAGTTCCAAATGTGTGTGGGTAGAATGTATTTCCCACGGGGGTATAATTGAAAAAAGTTGAAAATTTTTTTTTTTTGACTTAGTCATTTTCCGGCGTTTATCAGACTTTCAGATAGGGGAAATGTCAGTGAGCGTTCCGATTTCAATTACAGAGCGATTCGCCCAATGAGTCCTTGATATTTAGCCTTTTTCAGCCAATTTTCTGGATTTTTGAAAATTTCACTTTTTTGTGAAAATATCCACTAAATGAGGGAATAATATGTGTGAGGGTACCCCAGGAGAGTTCCAAATGTGTGTGGGTAGAATATATTTCCCACGGGGGTATAATTGAAAAAAGTTGAAAAATTTTTTTTTTGGACTTAATCATTTTTCCTGCGGTTATCAGACTTTCAGATAGGGGAAATGTCAGTGAGCGTTCCGATTTCATTTCCAGAGCGATTCGCCCAATGAGTCCTTGATATTTAGTCTTTTTCAGCCAATTTTCTGGATTTTTGAAAATTTCACTTTTTTGTGAAAATATCCACTAAATGAGGGAATAATATGTGTGAGGGTACCCCAGGAGAGTTCCAAATGTGTGTGGGTAGAATATGTATCCCACGGGGCTAAAACTGAAAAAAGTTGAAAAAATGTTTTTTTGGACATCGTCATTTTTCCGGCGTTTGTCAGACTTTCAGATTGGGGAAATGTCAGTGAGCGTTCCGATTTCAGTTCCAGAGTGATTCGCCCAATGAGTTCTTGATATTTAGTTAATTTCAGCCAATTTTCTGGATTTTTGAAAATTTCACTTTTTTGTGAAAATATCCACTAAATGAGGGAATAATATGTGTGAGGGTACCTCAGGAGAGTTCCAAATGTGTGTGGGTAGAATATATATCCCACGGGGGTAAAATTGAAAAAAGTTGAAAAAAATTTTTTTTTGGACTTAGTCATTTTTCCGGCGTTTATCAGACTTTCAGATAGGGGAAATGTCAGTGAGCGTTCCGATTTTAGTTCCAGAGCGATTCGCCCAATGAGTCCTTGATATTTATTCTTTTTCAGCCAATTTTCTGGATTTTTTAACATTTCACTTTTTTGTGAAAATATCCACTAAATGAGGGAATAATATGTGTGAGGGTAACCCAGGAGAGTTCCAAATGTGTGTGGGTAGAATATATTTCCCACGGGGGTATAATTGAAAAAAGTTGAAAAATTTTTTTTTTGGACTTAATCATTTTTCCTGCGTTTATCAGACTTTCAGATAGGGGAAATGTCAGTGAGCGTTCCGATTTCATTTCCAGAGCGATTTGCCCAATGAGTTCTTGATATTTAGTCTTTTTCTGCCAATTTTCTGGATTTTTGAAAATTTCACTTTTTTGAGAAAATATCCACTAAATGAGGGAATAATATGTGTGAGGGTACCCCAGGAGAGTTCCAAATGTGTGTGGGTAGAATATATATCGCACGGGGGTAAAATTAAAAAAAAGTTTAAAAAATTTTTTTTTGGACTGTCATTTTTCCGGAGTGCATAAGACTTTCAGATAGGGGAAATGTCAGTGAGAGTTCTGATTTCAGTTCCAGAGCGTTTCGCCCAATGAGTGCTTGATATTTAGTCTTTTTCAGCCAATTTTATGGATTTTTGAAAATTTCACTTTTTTGTGAAAATATCCACTAAATGAGGGAATAATATGTGTGAGGGTACCCCAGGAGAGTTCCAAATGTGTGTGGGTAGAATATATTTCCCACGGGGGTATAATTGAAAAAAGTTGAAAAATTTTTTTTTTTGGACTTAGTCATTTTTCCTGAATTTATCAGACTTTCAGATAGGGGAAATGTCAGTGAGCATTCCGATTTCAGTTCCAGAGCGATTTGCCCAATGAGTTCTTGATATTTAGTCATTTTCAGCCAATTTTCTGGATTTTTGAAAATTTCACTTTTTTGTGAAAATATCCACTAAATGAGGGAATAATATGTGTGAGGGTACCCCAGGAGAGTTCCAAATGTGTGTGGGTAGAATATATATCCCACGGGGGTAAAATTGAAAAAAGTTTAAAAAAATTTTTTTTTGGACTTAGTCATTTTTCCGGAGTGTATAAGACTTTCAGATAGGGGAAATGTCAGTGAGCGTTCCGATTTCAGTTCCAGAGCGATTTGCCCAATGAGTTCTTGATATTTAGTCATTTTCAGCCAATTTTCTGGATTTTTGAAAATTTCACTTTTTTGTGAAAATATCCACTAAATGAGGGAATAATATGTGTGAGGGTACCCCAGGAGAGTTCCAAATGTGTGTGGGTAGAATATGTATCCCACGGGGGTAAAACTGAAAAAAGTTGAAAAAATGTTTTTTTGGACTTAGTCATTTTTCCGGCGTTTGTCAGACTTTCCGATTGGGGAAATGTCAGTGAGCATTCCGATTTCAGTTCCAGAGCGATTCGCCCAATGAGTTCTTGATATTTAGTCGTTTTCAGCCAATTTTCTGGATTTTTGAAAATTTCACTTTTTTGTGAAAATATCCACTAAATGAGGGAATAATATGTGTGAGGGTACCCCAGGAGAGTTCCAAATGTGTGTGGGTAGAATATGTATCCCAAGGGGGTAAAACTGAAAAAAGTTGAAAAAATGTTTTTTTTGGACATCGTCATTTTTCCGGCGTTTGTCAGACTTTCAGATTGGGGAAATGTCAGTGAGCATTCCGATTTCAGTTCCAGAGTGATTCGCCCAATGAGTTCTTGATATTTAGTTGTTTTCAGCCAATATTCTGGATTTTTGAAAATTTCACTTTTTTGTGAAAATATCCACTAAATGAGGGAATAATATGTGTGAGGGTACCCCAGGAGAGTTCCAAATGTGTGTGGGTAGAATATATATCGCACGGGGGTAAAATTAAAAAAAAGTTTAAAAAATTTTTTTTTGGACTTAGTCATTTCTCCGGAGTGCATAAGACTTTCAGATAGGGGAAATGTCAGTGAGCGTTCCGATTTCAGTTCCAGAGCGATTCGCCCAATGAGTCCTTGATATTTATTCTTTTTCAGCCAATTTTCTGGATTTTTGAAAATTTCACTTTTTTGTGAAAATATCCACTAAATGAGGGAATAATATGTGTGAGGGTACCCCAGGAGAGTTCCAAATGTGTGTGGGTAGAATATATTTCCCACGGGGGTATAATTGAAAAAAGTTTAAAAAATTTTTTTTTTGGACTTAATCATTTTGCCTGCGTTTATCAGACTTTCAGATAGGGGAAATGTCAGTGAGCGTTCCGATTTCATTTCCAGAGCGATTCGCCCAATGATTCCTTGATATTTAGTCTTTTTCAGCCAATTTTCTGGATTTTTGAAAATTTCACTTTTTTGTGAAAATATCCACTAATTGAGGGAATAATATGTGTGAGGGTACCCCAGGAGAGTTCCAAATGTGTGTGGGTAGAATATATATCCTACGGGGGTAAAATTGAAAAAAGGTGAAAAAATTTTTTTTTGGACTTAGTCATATTTCCGGCGTTTATCAGGCTTTCAGATAGGGGAAATGTCAGTGAGCGTTCCGATTTCATTTCTAGAGCGATTCGCCCAATGAGTCCTTGATACTTAGTCTTTTTCAGCCAATTTTCTGGATTTTTGATAATTTCACTTTTTTGTGAAAATATCCACTAAATGAGGGAATAATATGTGTGAGGGTACCCCAGGAGAGTTCCAAATGTGTGTGGGTAGAATATATATCTCTCGGGGATAAAATTGAAAAAAGTTGAAAAAAATTTTTTTTTTTGGACTTAGTCATTTTTCTGGCGTTTATCAGACTTTCAGATTGGGGAAATGTCAGTGAGCGTTCCGATTTCATTTCCAGAGCGATTCGCCCAATGAGTTCCTGATATTTAGTCGTTTTCAGCCAATTTTCTGGATTTTTGAAAATTTCACTTTTTTGTGAAAATATCCCCTAAATGAGGGAATAATATGTTTGAGGGTACCTCAGGAGAGTTCCAAATGTGTGTGGGTAGAATATATATCCCACGGGGGTAAAATTTAAAAAAGTTGAAAAAATTTTTTTTTGGACTTAGTCATTTTTCCGGAGTGTATAAGACTTTCAGATAGGGGAAATGTCAGTGAGCGTTCCAATTTCAGTTCCAGAGCGATTCGCCCAATGAGTTCTTGATATTTAGTCGTTTTCAGCCAATTTTCTGGATTTTTGTAAATTTCACTTTTTTGTGAAAATATCCACTAAATGAGGGAATAATATGTGTGAGGGTACCCCAGGAGAGTTCCAAATGTGTGTGGGTAGAATATATATCCCACGGGGGTAAAATTGAAAAAAGTTTAAAAAAATTTTTTTTTGGACTTAGTCATTTTTCCGGCTTTTATCAGACTTTCAGATAGGGGAAATGTCAGTGAGCGTTCCGATTTCAGTTCCAGAGCGATTCGCCCAATGAGTCCTTGATATTTAGTCGTTTTCAGCCAATTTTCTGGATTTTTGAAACTTACTTTTTTGGGAAAATATCCACTAAATGAGGGAATAATATGTGTGAGGGTACCCCAGGAGAGTTCCAAATTTGTGTGGGTAGAATATATATCCCACGGGGGTAAAATTAAAAAAAAGTTGAAAAAAAATTTTTCTTGGCCTTTGTCATTTTTCCGGCGTTTATCAGACTTTCAGATAGGGGAAATTTGAGTGAGCGTTCCGATTTCAGTTCCAGAGTGATTCACCCAATGAGTCCTTGATATTTAGTCATTTTCAGCCAATTTTCTGGATTTTTGAAAATTTCACTTTTTTGTGAAAATATCCACTAAATGAGGGAATAATATGTGTGAGGGTGCCCCAGGAGAGTTCCAAATGTGTGTGGGTAGAATATATATCCCACGGGGGTAAAATTGAAAAAAGTTTAAAAATTTTTTTTTTTGGACTTATTCATTTTTCCGGCGTTTATCAGACTTTCAGATAGGGGAAATGTGAGTGAGCGTTCCGATTTCAGTTCCAGAGTGATTCGCCCAATGAGTCCTTGATATTTAGTCGTTTTCAGCCAATATTTTGGATTTTTGAAAATTTTACTTTTTTGTGAAAATATCCACTAAATGAGGGAATAATATGTGTGAGGGTACCCCAGGAGAGTTCCAAATGTGTGTGGGTAGAATATATATCCTACGGGGGTAAAATTGAAAAAAGTTGAAAAAATTTTTTTCATGGACTTAGTCATTTTTCCGGCGTTTATCAGACTCTCAGATAGGGGAAATGTGAGTGAGCGTTCCGATTTCAGTTCCAGAGTGATTCGCCCAATGAATCCTTGATATTTAGTCGTTTTCAGCCAATATTTTGGATTTTTGAAAATTTCACTTTTTTGTGAAAATATCCACTAAATGAGGGAATAATATGTGTGAGGGTACCCCAGGAGAGTTCCAAATGTGTATGGGTAGAATATATATCCCACGGGGTAAAATTGAAAAAAGTTGAAAAATTTTTTTTTTTGGACTTAGTCATTTTTCCGGTGTTTATCAGACTTTCAGATAGGACAAATGTCAGTAAGCGTTCCGATTTCTGTTCCAGAGCGATTCGCCCAATGAGTCCTTGATATTTAGTCGTTTTCAGCCAATTTTCTGGATTTTTGAAACTTTTACTTTTTTGGGAAAATATCCACTAAATGAGGGAATAATATGTGTGAGGGTACTCCAGGAGAGTTCCAAATTTGTGGGGGTAGAATATATATCCCACGGGGGTAAAATTAAAAAAAAGTTGAAAAAATTTTTTTCTTGGACTTTGTCATTTTTCCGGCGTTTATCAGACTTTCAGATAGGGGAAATTTGAGTGAGCGTTCCGATTTCAGTTCCAGAGTGATTCACCCAATGAGTCCTTGATATTTAGTCATTTTCAGACAATTTTCTGGATTTTTGAAAATTTCACTTTTTTGTGAAAATATCCACTAAATGAGGGAATAATATGTGTGAGGGTGCCCCAGGAGAGTTCCAAATGTGTGTGGGTAGAATATATATCCTACGGGGGTAAAATTGAAAAAAGTTGAAAAAATTTTTTTCTTGGACTTAGTCATTTTTCCGGCGTTTATCAGACTTTCAGATAGGGGAAATGTGAGTGAGCATTCCGATTTCAGTTCCAGAGTGATTCGCCCAATGAGTCCTTGATATTTAGTCGTTTTCAGCCAATATTTTGATTTTTGAAAATTTCACTTTTTTGTGAAAATATCCACTAAATGAGGGAATAATATGTGTAAGGGTACCCTAGGAGAGTTCCAAATGTGTATGGGTAGAATATATATCCCACGGGGTAAAATTGAAAAAAGTTGAAAAAATTTTTTTTTTGGACTTCGTCATTTTTCCGGAGTGCATAAGACTTTCAGATAGGGGAAATGTCAGTGAGAGTTCTGATTTCAGTTCCAGAGCGTTTCGCCAATGAGTCCTTGATATTTAGTCTTTTTCAGCCAATTTTATGGATTTTTGAAAATTTCACTTTTTTATGAAAATATCCACTAAATGAGGGAATAATATGTGTGAGGGTACCCCAGGAGAGTTACAAATGTGTGTGGGTAGAATATATTTCCCACGGGGGTATAATTGAAAAAAGTTGAAATTTTTTTTTTTTTCGACTTAGTCATTTTTCCTGAGTTTATCAGACTTTCAGATAGGGGAAATGTCAGTGAGCATTCCGATTTCAGTTCCAGAGTGATTCGCCCAATGAGTCCTTGATATTTAGTCGTTTTCAGCCAATATTTTCGATTTTTGAAAATTTTACTTTTTTGTGAAAATATCCACTAAATGAGGGAATAATATGTGTGGGGGTACCCCAGGAGAGTTCCAAATGTGTGTGGGTAGAATATATATCCTACGGGGGTAAAATTGAAAAAAGTTGAAAAAATTTTTTTCTTGGACTTAGTCATTTTTCCGGCATTTATCAGACTTTCAGATAGGACAAATGTCAGTAAGCGTTCCGATTTCTGTTCCAGAGCGATTCGCCCATTGAGTCCTTGATATTTAGTCGTTTTCAGCCAATATTTTGGATTTTTGAAAATTTCACTTTTTTTGTGAAAATATCCACTAAATGAGGGAATAATATGTGTGAGGGTACCCCAGGAGAGTTCCAAATTTGTGTGGGTAGAATATATATCCCACGGGGGTAAAATTAAAAAAAGTTGAAAAAATTTTTTTCTTGGACTTAGTCATTTTTCCGGCGTTTATCAGACTTTCAGATAGGGGAAATGTCAATGAGCGTTCCTATTTCAGTTCCAGAGCGATTCGCCCAATGAGTCCTTGATGTTTAGTCGTTTTCAGCCAATTTTCTGGATTTTTTGAAAATTTCACTTTTTTGTGAAAATATCCACTAAATGAGGGAATAATATGTGTGAGGGTACCCCAGGAGAGTTCCAAATGTGTGTGGGTAGAATATATATCCCACGGGGGTAAAATTGAAAAAAGTTGAAAAAAATTTTTTTTTGGACTTAGTCATTTTTCCGGCGTTTATCAGACTTTCAGATAGGGGAAATGTGAGTGAGCGTTCCGATTTCAGTTCCAGAGTGATTCGCCCAATGAGTCCTTGATATTTAGTCGTTTTCAGCCAATATTTTGGATTTTTGAAAATTTCACTTTTTTGTGAAAATATCCACTAAATGAGGCAATAATATGTGTGAGGGTACCCCAGGAGAGTTCCAAATGTGTGTGGGTAGAATATATATCCCACGGGGGTAAAATTGAAAAAAGTTTAAAAAAATTTTTTTTTGGACTTAGTCATTTTTCCGGCGTTTATCAGACTTTCAGATAGGGAAATGTGAGTGAGCGTTCCGATTTCAGTTCCAGAGTGATTCGCCCAATGAGTCCTTGATATTTAGTCGTTTTCAGCCAATATTTTGGATTTTTGAAAATTTCTCTTTTTTTGTGAAAATATCCACTAAATGAGGGAATAATATGTGTGAGGGTACCCCAGGAGAGTTCCAAATGTGTGTGGGTAGAATATATATCCTACAGGGGTAAAATTGAAAAAAGTTGAAAAAAAATTTTCTTGGACTTAGTCATTTTTCCGGCGTTTGTCAGACTTTCAGATAGGGGAAATGTCAGTGAGCGTTCCTATTTCAGTTCCAGAGCGATTCGCCCAATGAGTCCTTGATGTTTAGTCGTTTTCAGCCAATTTTCTGGATTTTTTGAAAATTTCACTTTTTTGTGAAAATATCCACTAAATGAGGGAATAATATGTGTGAGGGTACCCCAGGAGAGTTCCAAATGTGTGTGGGTAGAATATATATCCCACGGGGGTAAAATTGAAAAAAGTTGAAAAAAATTTTTTTTTGGACTTAGTCATTTTTCCGGCGTTTATCAGACTTTCAGATAGGGGAAATGTGAGTGAGCGTTCCGATTTCAGTTCCAGAGTGATTCGCCCAATGAGTCCTTGATATTTAGTCGTTTTCAGCCAATATTTTGGATTTTTGAAAATTTCACTTTTTTGTGAAAATATCCACTAAATGAGGGAATAATATGTGTGAGGGTACCCCAGGAGAGTTCCAAATGTGTGTGGGTAGAATATATATCCCACGGGGGTAAAATTGAAAAAAGTTTAAAAAAATTTTTTTTTGGACTTAGTCATTTTTCCGGCGTTTATCAGACTTTCAGATAGGGAAATGTGAGTGAGCGTTCCGATTTCAGTTCCAGAGTGATTCGCCCAATGAGTCCTTGATATTTAGTCGTTTTCAGCCAATATTTTGGATTTTTGAAAATTTCTCTTTTTTTGTGAAAATATCCACTAAATGAGGGAATAATATGTGTGAGGGTACCCCAGGAGAGTTCCAAATGTGTGTGGGTAGAATATATATCCTACAGGGGTAAAATTGAAAAAAGTTGAAAAAAAATTTTCTTGGACTTAGTCATTTTTCCGGCGTTTGTCAGACTTTCAGATAGGGGAAATGTCAGTGAGCGTTCCTATTTCAGTTCCAGAGCGATTCGCCCAATGAGTCCTTGATGTTTAGTCGTTTTCAGCCAATTTTCTGGATTTTTTGAAAATTTCACTTTTTTGTGAAAATATCCACTAAATGAGGGAATAATATGTGTGAGGGTTCCCCAGGAGAGTTCCAAATTTGTGTGGGTAGAATATATATCCCACGGGGTAAAATTGAAAAAAGTTGAAAAAATTTTTTTTTTGGACTTAGTCATTTTTCCGGTGTTTATCAGACTTTCAGACAGGGCAAATGTCAGTAAGCGTTCCGATTTCTGTTCCAGAGCGATTCGCCCAATGAGTCCTTGATTATTAGTTGTTTTCAGCCAATTTTCTGGATTTTTGAAAATTTCACTTTTTTATGAAAATATTCACTAAATGAGGGAATAATATGTGTGAGGGTACCCCAGGAGTGTTCCAAATGTATGTGGGTAGAATATATATCCCACGGGGGTAAAATTGAAAAAGTTGAAAAAAAAATTTTCTTGGACTTGGTCATTTTTCCGGCGTTTATCAGACTTTCAGATAGGGGAAAAGGAAGCGACCATTCCGATTTCAGTTCCAGAGCGATTCGCCCAATGAGTCCTTGATATTTACTAGTTTTCAGCCAATTTTCTGGATTTTTGAAAATTTCACTTTTTTGTGAAAATATCAACTAAATGAGGGAATAATATGTGTGAGGGTACCCCAGGAGAGTTCCAAATGTGTGTGGGTAGAACATATATCCCACGGGGGTAAAACTGAAAAAAGTTGAAAAATTTTTTTTCTTGGACTTTGTCATTTTTCCGGCGTTTATCAGACTTTCAGATAGGGGAAATGTCAGTGAGCATTCCGATTTCAGTTCCAGAGCGGTTCGCCCAATGAGTCCTTGATATTTAGTCGTTTTCAGCCAATTTTCTGGATTTTTTGAAAATTTCACTTTTTTGTGAAAATATCCACTAAGTGAGGTAATAATATGTGTGAGGGTACCCCAGGAGAGTTCCAAATGTGTGTGGGTAGAATATATATCCCACGGGGGTAAAATTTAATAAAGTTGAAAAAAAATTTTTTTCGGACTTAGTCATTTTTCCGACATTTATCAGACTTTCAGATAGGTCAAATGTCAGTGAGCGTTCCGATTTCAGTTCCAGAGCGATTTGCCCAATGAGTCCTTGATATTTAGTCGTTTTCAGCCAATTTTCTGGATTTTTTGAAAATTTCACTTTTTTGTGAAAATATCCAATAAATGAGGGAATAATATGTGTGAGGGTACCCCAGGAGAGTTCCAAATGTGTGTGGGTAGAATATATATCCCACGGGGGTAAAATTTAAAAAATGTTTTTTTTGGACTTAGTCATTTTTCCGGCATTTATCAGACTTTCAGATAGGGGAAATGTGAGTGAGCGTTCCGATTTCAGTTCCAGAGCTAATCGCCCAATGAGTGCTTGATATTTAGTAGTTTTCAGCCAATTTTCTGGATTTTTGAAAATTTCACTTTTTTGTGAAAATATCCACTAAATGAGGGAATAATATGTGTGAGGGTACCCCAGGAGAGTTCCAAATGTGTGTGGGTAGAATATATATCCCACGGGGGTAAAATTGAATAAAGTTGAAAAAAAATTTTTTTTGGTCTTATTCATTTTTCCGGCATTTATCAGACTTTCAGATAGGGCAAATGTCAGCGAGCGTTCCGATTTCAGTTCCAGAGCGATTCACCCAATGAGTCCTTGATATTTACTCGTTTTCAGCCAATTTTCTGGATTTTTGAAAATTTCACTTTTTTGTGAAAATATAAACTAAATGAGGGAATAATGTGTGTGAGGGTACCCCAGGAGAGTTCCAAATGTGTGTGGGTAGAATATATATCCCACGGAGGTAAAATTGAAAAAAGTTGAACAAATTTTTTTTTGGACTTTCTCATTTTTCCAGCGTTTATCAGACTTTCAGATAGGGCAAATTTCAGTGAGCGTTCCGATTTCAGTTCCAGAGCGATTCGCCCAATGAGTCCTTGATATTTAGTCGTTTTCAGCCAATTTTCTGGATTTTTGAAAATTTCACTTTTTTGTGAAAATATCCACTAAATGAGGGAATAATATGTGTGAGGGTACCCCAGGAGAGTTCCAAATGTGTGTGGGTAGAATATATATCCCACGGGGGTAAAACTGAAAAAAGTTGAACAAATTTTTTTTTGGACTTAGTCATTTTTCCGGCGTTTATCAGACTTTCAGATAGGGGAAATGTCAGTGAGCGTTCCGATTTCAGTTCCAGAGCAATTAGCCCAATGAATCCTTGATATTTAGTCGTTTTCAGCCAATTTTCTGGATTTTTGAAAATTTCACTTTTTTGTGAAAATATCCACTAAATGAGGGAATAATATGTGTGAGGGTACCCCAGGAGAGTTCCAAATGTGTGTGGGTAGAATATATATCCCACGGGGGTAAAATTGAATAAAGTTGAAAAAAAATTTTTTTTGGTCTTAGTCATTTTTCCGGCATTTATCAGACTTTCAGATAGGGCAAATGTCAGCGAGCGTTCCGATTTCAGTTCCAGAGCGATTCACCCAATGAGTCCTTGATAATTACTCGTTTTCAGCCAATTTTCTGGATTTTTGAAAATTTCACTTTTTTGTGAAAATATCCACTAAATGAGGGAATAATATGTGTGAGGGTACCCCAGGAGAGTTCCAAATGTGTGTGGGTAGAATATATATCCCACGGGGGTAAAATTAAAAAAATTTAAAAAAATTATTTTTTTGACTTAGTCATTTTTCCGGCGTTTATCAGACTTTCAGATAGGGGAAATGTGAGTGACCATTTCGATTTCAGTTCCAGAGCGATTCGCCCAATGAGTCCTTGATATTTAGTCATTTTCAGCCAATAATTTGGATTTTTGAAAATTTCACTTTTTTGTGAAAATATCCACTAAATCAGGGAATAATATGTGTGAGGGTACCCCAGGAGAGTTCCAAATGTGTGTGGGTAGAATATATATCCCACGGGGTTAAAATTGAAAAAAGTTGAAAAAATTTTTTTTTTGGACTTAGTCATTTTTCCGGCGTTTATCAGACTTTCAGATAGGGGAAATGTCAGTGAGCGTTCCGATTTCAGTTCCAGAGCGATTAGCCCAATGAGTCCGTGATATTTAGTCGTTTTCAGCCAATTTTCTGGATTTTTTGAAAATTTCACTTTTTTGTGAAAATATCCACTATATGAGGGAATAATATGTGTGAGGGTACCCCAGGAGAGTTCCAAATGTGTGTGGGTAGAATATATATCCCACGGGGGTAAAATTGAATAAAGTTGAAAAAAAAATTTTTTTGGTCTTAGTCATTTTTCCGGCGTTTATCAGACTTTCAGATAGGGCAAATGTCAGTAGCGTTCCGATTTCAGTTCCTGAGCGATTCGCCCAATGAGTCCTTGATATTTAGTAGTTTTCAGCCAATTTTCTGGATTTTTTTAAAATTTTAATTTTTTGTGAAAATATCCACTAAATGAGGGAATAATATGTGTGAGGGTACCCCAGGAGAGTTCCAAATGTGTGTGGGTAGAATATATATCCCACGGGGGTAAAATTGAAAAAAGTTGAAAACAATTTTTTTTTGGACTTAGTAATTTTTCCGGCATTTATCAGACTTTCAGATAGGGCAAATGTCAGTGAGCGTTCTGATTTCAGTTCCAGAGCGATTCACCCAATGAGTCCTTGATATTTACTCGTTTTCAGCCAATTTTCTGGATTTTTGAAAATTTCACTTTTTTGTGAAAATATCCACTAAATGAGGGAATAATATGTGTGAGGGTACCCCAGGAGAGTTCCAAATGTGTGTGGGTAGAATATATATCCCACGGGGGTAAAATTGAGAAAAGTTGAAATTTTTTTTTTTTGGACTTAGTCATTTTTCCGGCGTTTATCAGACTTTCAGATAGGGGAAATGTCAGTGAGCATTCCGATTTCAGTTCCAGAGCGATTCGCCCAATGAGTCCTTGATATTTAGTCGGTTTCAGCCAATTTTCTGGATTTTTTGAAAATTCACTTTTTTGTGAAAATATCCACTAAATGAGGGAATAATATGTGTGAGGGTACCCCAGGAGAGTTCCAAATGTGTGTGAGTAGAATATATATCCCACGGGGTAAAATTAAAAAAAGTTGAAAAAAATTATTTTTTTGACTTAGTCATTTTTCCGGCGTTTATCAGACTTTCAGATAGGGGAAATGTGAGTGACCATTTCGATTTCAGTTCCAGAGCGATTCGCCCAATGAGTCCTTGATATTTAGTCATTTTCAGCCAATAATTTGGATTTTTGAAAATTTCACTTTTTTGTGAAAATATCCACTAAATCAGGGAATAATATGTGTGAGGGTACCCCAGGAGAGTTTCAAATGTGTGTGGGTAGAATATATATCCCACGGGGGTAAAATTGAAAAAAGTTGAAAAAATTTTTTTTTTGGACTTAGTCATTTTTACGGCGTTTATCAGACTTTCAGATAGGGGAAATGTCAGTGAGCGTTCTGATTTCAGTTCCAGAGCGATTAGCCCAATGAGTCCGTGATATTTAGTCGTTTTCAGCCAATTTTCTGGATTTTTTGAAAATTTCACTTTTTCGTGAAAATATCCACTAAATGAGGGAATAATATGTGTGAGGGTACCCCAGGAGAGTTCCAAATGTGTGTGGGTAGAATATATATCCCACGGGGGTAAAATTGAAAAAAGTTGAAAAAATTTTTTTTTGGACTTAGTCATTTTTCCGGCGTTTATCAGACTTTCAGATAGGGGAAATGTCAGTGAGCGTTCTGATTTCAGTTCCAGAGCGATTAGCCCAATGAGTCCGTGATATTTAGTCGTTTTCAGCCAATTTTCTGGATTTTTTGAAAATTTCACTTTTTCGTGAAAATATCCACTAAATGAGGGAATAATATGTGTGAGGGTACCCCAGGAGAGTTCCAAATGTGTGTGGGTAGAATATATATCCCACGGGGGTAAAATTGAAAAAAGTTGAACAAATTTTTTTTTGGACTTAGTCATTTTTCCGGCGTTTATCAGACTTTCAGATAGGGGAAATGTCAGTGAGCGTTCCGATTTCAGTTCCAGAGCAATTCGCCCAATGAATCCTTGATATTTAGTCGTTTTCAGCCAATTTTCTGGATTTTTGAAAATTTCACTTTTTTGTGAAAATATCCACTATATGAGGGAATAATATGTGTGAGGGTACCCCAGGAGAGTTCCAAATGTGTGTGGGTAGAATATATATCCCACGAGGGTAAAATTGAATAAAGTTGAAAAAAATTTTTTTTTGGTCTTAGTCATTTTTCCGGCGTTTATCAGACTTTCAGATAGGGCAAATGTCAGCGAGCGTTCCGATTTCAGTTCCAGAGCGATTCTCCCAATGAGTCCTTGATATTTACTCGTTTTCAGCCAATTTTCTGGATTTTTGAAAATGTCACTTTTTTGTGAAAATATCCACTAAATGAGGGAATAATATGTGTGAGGGTACCCCAGGAGAGTTTCAAATGTGTGTGAGTAGAATATATATCCCACGGGGGGAAAATTGAAAAAAAAATTTTTTTGGTCTTAGTCATTTTTCCGGCATTTATCAGACTTTCAGATAGGGGAAATGTCAGCGAGCGTTCCGATTTCAGTTCCAGAGCGATTCGCTCAATGAGTCCTTGATATTTAGTAGTTTTCAGCCAATTTTCTGGATTTTTTGAAAATTTCAATTTTTTGTGAAAATATCCACTAAATGAGGGAATAATATGTGTGAGGGTACCCCAGGAGAGTTCCAAATGTGTGTGGGTAGAATATATATCCCACGGGGGTAAAATTGAAAAAAGTTGAAAAAATTTTTTTTTTGGACTTAGTCATTTTTCCGGCGTTTATCAGACTTTCAGATAGGGGAAATGTCAGTGAGCGTTCCGATTTCAGTTCCAGAGCAATTCGCCCAATGAATCCTTGATATTTAGTCGTTTTCAGCCAATTTTCTGGATTTTTGAAAATTTAACTTTTTTGTGAAAATATCCACTAAATGAGGGAATAATATGTGTGAGGGTACCCCAGGAGAGTTTCAAATGTGTGTGGGTAGAATATATATCCCACGGGGGTAAAATTGAAAAAAGTTGAAAACATTTTTTTCTTGGACTTAGTCATTTTTCCGGCGTTTATCAGACTTTCAGATAGGGGAAATGTCAGTGAGCGTTCCGATTTCAGTTCCAGAGCGATTAGCCCAATGAGTCCGTGATATTTAGTCGTTTTCAGCCAATTTTCTGGATTTTTTGAAAATTTCACTTTTTCGTGAAAATATCCACTAAATGAGGGAATAATATGTGTGAGGGTACCCCAGGAGAGTTCCAAATGTGTGTGGGTAGAATATTTATCCCACGGGGGTAAAATTGAATAAAGTTGAAAAAAATTTTATTTTGGTCTTAGTCATTTTTCCGGCGTTTATCAGACTTTCAGACAGGGCAAATGTCAGAGAGCGTTCCGATTTCAGTTCCAGAGCGATTCACCCAAAGAGTCCTTGATATTTACTCGTTTTCAGCCAATTTTCTGGATTTTTGAAAATTTCACTTTTTTGTGAAAATATCCACTAAATGAGGGAATAATATGTGTGAGGGTACCCCAGGAGAGTTCCAAATGTGTGTGGGTAGAATATATATCCCACGGGGGTAAAATTGAAAAAAGTTGAAAACATTTTTTTTTGGACTTAGTCATTTTTCCGGCGTTCATCAGACTTTCAGATAGGGGAAATGTCAGTGAGCGTTCCGATTTCAGTTCCAGAGCCATTTGCCCAATGAGTCTTTGATATTTAGTCATTTTCAGCCAATAATTTGGATTTTTGAAAATTTCACTTTTTTGTGAAAATATCCACTAAATCAGGAAATAATATGTATGAGGGTACCCCAGGAGAGTTTCAAATGTGTGTGGGTAGAATATATATCCCACGGGGGTAAAATTGAAAAAAGTTGAAAACATTTTTTTTTTGGACTTAGTCATTTTTCCGGCGTTTATCAGACTTTCAGATAGGGGAAATGTCAGTGAGCGTTCCGATTTCAGTTCCAGAGGGATTAGCCCAATGAGTCCGTGATATTTTCTAGTTTTCAGCCAATTTTCTGGATTTTTCGAAAATGTCACTTTTTCGTGAAAATATCCACTAAATGAGGGAATAATATGTGTGAGGGTACCCCAGGAGAGTTCCAAATGT
This sequence comes from Phyllobates terribilis, assembly GCF_046119375.1. Classification (NCBI taxonomy): domain Eukaryota; kingdom Metazoa; phylum Chordata; class Amphibia; order Anura; family Dendrobatidae; genus Phyllobates; species Phyllobates terribilis. Next base: position 3,029,015 of record NW_027362788.1, on the reverse strand, counting down.
GTGTGGGTAGAATATATATCCCACGGGGGTAAAATTGAAAAAAGTTGAACAAATTTTTTTTTGGACTTAGTCATTTTTCCGGCGTTTATCAGACTTTCAGATAGGGGAAATGTCAGTGAGCGTTCCGATTTCAGTTCCAGAGCAATTCGCCCAATAAATCCTTGATATTTAGTAGTTTTCAGCCAATTTTCTGGATTTTTGAAAATTTCACTTTTTTGTGAAAATATCCACTAAATGAGGGAATAATATGTGTGAGGGTACCCCAGGAGAGTTCCAAATGTGTGTGGGTAGAATATATATCCCACGGGGGTAAAATTGAATAAAGCTGAAAAAAAATTTTTTTTGGTCTTAGTCATTTTTCAGGCATTTATCAGACTTTCAGATAGGGGAAATGTCAGCGAGTGTTCCGATTTCAGTTCCAGAGCGATTCGCTCAATGAGTCCTTGATATTTAGTCGTTTTCAGCCAATTTTCTGGATTTTTTGAAAATTTCAATTTTTTGTGAAAATATCCACTAAATGAGGGAATAATATGTGTGAGGGTACCCAGGAGAGTTCCAAATGTGTGTGGGTAGAATATATATCCCACGGGGGTAAAATTGAAAAAAGTTGAACAAATTTTTTTTTGGACTTAGTCATTTTTCCGGCGTTTATCAGTCTTTCAGATAGGGGAAATGTCAGTGAGCGTTCCGATTTCAGTTCCAGAGCCATTCGCCCAATGAGTCCTTGATATTTATTCATTTTCAGCCAATAATTTGGATTTTTGAAAATTTCACTTTTTTGTGAAAATATCCACTAAATGAGGGAATAATATGTGTGAGGGTACCCCAGGAGAGTTCCAAATGTGTGTGGGTAGAATATATATCCCACGGGGTAAAATTGAAAAAAGTTGAACAAATTTTTTTTTGGACTTAGTCATTTTTCCGGCGTTTATCAGACTTTCAGATAGGGGAAATGTCAGTGAGCATTCCGATTTCAGTTCCAGAGCGATTCGCTCAATGAGTCCTTGATATTTAGTCGTTTTCAGCCAATTTTCTGGATTTTTTGAAAATTTCAATTTTTTGTGAAAATATCCACAAAATGAGGGAATAATATGTGTGAGGGTTCCCCAGAAGAGTTCCAAATGTGTGTGGGTAGAATATATATCTCACGGGGGTAAAATTGAAAAAAGTTGTAAAAAATTTTTTCTTGGACTTAATCATTTTTCCGGCGTTTATCAGACTTTCAGATAGGGCAAATGTCAGTGAGCGTTCCGATTTCAGTTCCAGAGCAATTTGCCCAATGAATCCTTGATATTTAGTCGTTTTCAGCCAATTTTCTGGATTTTTGAAAATTTCACTTTTTTGTGAAAATATCCACTAAATGAGGGAATAATATGTGTGAGGGTACCCCAGGAGAGTTCCAAATGTGTGTGGGTAGAATATATATCCCACAGGGGTAAAATTGAAAAAAGTTGAACAAATGTTTTTTTGGACTTAGTCATTTTTCCGGCGTTTATCAGACTTTCAGATAGGGGAAATGTCAGTGAGCATTCCGATTTCAGTTCCAGAGCGATTCGCTCAATGAGTCCTTGATATTTAGTCGTTTTCAGCCAATTTTCTGGATTTTTTGAAAATTTCAATTTTTTGTGAAAATATCCACTAAATGAGGGAATAATATGTGTGAGGGTACCCCAGGAGAATTCCAAATGTGTGTGGGTAGAATATATATCCCACGGGGATAAAATTGAAAAAAGTTGAAAAAAATATTTTTTTGGACTTAGTCATTTTTCCGGCGTTTATCAGTCTTTCAGATAGGGGAAATGTCAGTGAGCGTTCCGATTTCAGTTCCAGAGCCATTCGCCCAATGAGTCCTTGATATTTAGTCGTTTTCAGCCAATTTTCTGGATTTTTTGAAAATTTCACTTTTTCGTGAAAATATCCACTAAATGAGGGAATAATATGTGTGAGGGTACCCCAGGAGAGTTCCAAATGTGTGTGGGTAGAATATATATCCCACGGGGGTAAAATTGAAAAAAGTTGAACAAATTTTTTTTTGGACTTAGTCATTTTTCCGGCGTTTATCAGACTTTCAGATAGGGGAAATGTCAGTGAGCGTTCCGATTTCAGTTCCAGAGCAATTCGCCCAATGAATCCTTGATATTTAGTCGTTTTCAGCCAATTTTCTGGATTTTTGAAAATTTCACTTTTTTGTGAAAATATCCACTATATGAGGGAATAATATGTGTGAGGGTACCCCAGGAGAGTTCCAAATGTGTGTGGGTAGAATATATATCCCACGAGGGTAAAATTGAATAAAGTTGAAAAAAATTTTTTTTTGGTCTTAGTCATTTTTCCGGCGTTTATCAGACTTTCAGATAGGGCAAATGTCAGCGAGCGTTCCGATTTCAGTTCCAGAGCGATTCTCCCAATGAGTCCTTGATATTTACTCGTTTTCAGCCAATTTTCTGGATTTTTGAAAATGTCACTTTTTTGTGAAAATATCCACTAAATGAGGGAATAATATGTGTGAGGGTACCCCAGGAGAGTTTCAAATGTGTGTGAGTAGAATATATATCCCACGGGGGGAAAATTGAAAAAAAAATTTTTTTGGTCTTAGTCATTTTTCCGGCATTTATCAGACTTTCAGATAGGGGAAATGTCAGCGAGCGTTCCGATTTCAGTTCCAGAGCGATTCGCTCAATGAGTCCTTGATATTTAGTAGTTTTCAGCCAATTTTCTGGATTTTTTGAAAATTTCAATTTTTTGTGAAAATATCCACTAAATGAGGGAATAATATGTGTGAGGGTACCCCAGGAGAGTTCCAAATGTGTGTGGGTAGAATATATATCCCACGGGGGTAAAATTGAAAAAAGTTGAAAAAATTTTTTTTTTGGACTTAGTCATTTTTCCGGCGTTTATCAGACTTTCAGATAGGGGAAATGTCAGTGAGCGTTCCGATTTCAGTTCCAGAGCAATTCGCCCAATGAATCCTTGATATTTAGTCGTTTTCAGCCAATTTTCTGGATTTTTGAAAATTTAACTTTTTTGTGAAAATATCCACTAAATGAGGGAATAATATGTGTGAGGGTACCCCAGGAGAGTTTCAAATGTGTGTGGGTAGAATATATATCCCACGGGGGTAAAATTGAAAAAAGTTGAAAACATTTTTTTCTTGGACTTAGTCATTTTTCCGGCGTTTATCAGACTTTCAGATAGGGGAAATGTCAGTGAGCGTTCCGATTTCAGTTCCAGAGCGATTAGCCCAATGAGTCCGTGATATTTAGTCGTTTTCAGCCAATTTTCTGGATTTTTTGAAAATTTCACTTTTTCGTGAAAATATCCACTAAATGAGGGAATAATATGTGTGAGGGTACCCCAGGAGAGTTCCAAATGTGTGTGGGTAGAATATTTATCCCACGGGGGTAAAATTGAATAAAGTTGAAAAAAATTTTATTTTGGTCTTAGTCATTTTTCCGGCGTTTATCAGACTTTCAGACAGGGCAAATGTCAGAGAGCGTTCCGATTTCAGTTCCAGAGCGATTCACCCAAAGAGTCCTTGATATTTACTCGTTTTCAGCCAATTTTCTGGATTTTTGAAAATTTCACTTTTTTGTGAAAATATCCACTAAATGAGGGAATAATATGTGTGAGGGTACCCCAGGAGAGTTCCAAATGTGTGTGGGTAGAATATATATCCCACGGGGGTAAAATTGAAAAAAGTTGAAAACATTTTTTTTTGGACTTAGTCATTTTTCCGGCGTTCATCAGACTTTCAGATAGGGGAAATGTCAGTGAGCGTTCCGATTTCAGTTCCAGAGCCATTTGCCCAATGAGTCTTTGATATTTAGTCATTTTCAGCCAATAATTTGGATTTTTGAAAATTTCACTTTTTTGTGAAAATATCCACTAAATCAGGAAATAATATGTATGAGGGTACCCCAGGAGAGTTTCAAATGTGTGTGGGTAGAATATATATCCCACGGGGGTAAAATTGAAAAAAGTTGAAAACATTTTTTTTTTGGACTTAGTCATTTTTCCGGCGTTTATCAGACTTTCAGATAGGGGAAATGTCAGTGAGCGTTCCGATTTCAGTTCCAGAGGGATTAGCCCAATGAGTCCGTGATATTTTCTAGTTTTCAGCCAATTTTCTGGATTTTTCGAAAATGTCACTTTTTCGTGAAAATATCCACTAAATGAGGGAATAATATGTGTGAGGGTACCCCAGGAGAGTTCCAAATGTGTGTGGGTAGAATATATATCCCACGGGGGTAAAATTGAAAAAAGTTGAACAAATTATTTTTTGGACTTAGTCATTTTTCCGGCGTTTATCAGACTTTCAGATAGGGGAAATGTCAGTGAGCGTTCCGATTTCAGTTCCAGAGCAATTCGCCCAATAAATCCTTGATATTTAGTCGTTTTCAGCCAATTTTCTGGATTTTTGAAAATTTCACTTTTTTGTGAAAATATCCACTAAATGAGGGAATAATATGTGTGAGGGTACCCCAGGAGAGTTCCAAATGTGTGTGGGTAGAATATATATCCCACGGGGGTAAAATTGAATAAAGCTGAAAAAAAATTTTTTTTGGTCTTAGTCATTTTTCAGGCATTTATCAGACTTTCAGATAGGGGAAATGTCAGCGAGTGTTCCGATTTCAGTTCCAGAGCGATTCGCTCAATGAGTCCTTGATATTTAGTCGTTTTCAGCCAATTTTCTGGATTTTTTGAAAATTTCAATTTTTTGTGAAAATATCCACTAAATGAGGGAATAATATGTGTGAGGGTACCCAGGAGAGTTCCAAATGTGTGTGGGTAGAATATATATCCCACGGGGGTAAAATTGAAAAAAGTTGAACAAATTTTTTTTTGGACTTAGTCATTTTTCCGGCGTTTATCAGTCTTTCAGATAGGGGAAATGTCAGTGAGCGTTCCGATTTCAGTTCCAGAGCCATTCGCCCAATGAGTCCTTGATATTTATTCATTTTCAGCCAATAATTTGGATTTTTGAAAATTTCACTTTTTTGTGAAAATATCCACTAAATGAGGGAATAATATGTGTGAGGGTACCCCAGGAGAGTTCCAAATGTGTGTGGGTAGAATATATATCCCACGGGGTAAAATTGAAAAAAGTTGAACAAATTTTTTTTTGGACTTAGTCATTTTTCCGGCGTTTATCAGACTTTCAGATAGGGGAAATGTCAGTGAGCATTCCGATTTCAGTTCCAGAGCGATTCGCTCAATGAGTCCTTGATATTTAGTCGTTTTCAGCCAATTTTCTGGATTTTTTGAAAATTTCAATTTTTTGTGAAAATATCCACAAAATGAGGGAATAATATGTGTGAGGGTTCCCCAGAAGAGTTCCAAATGTGTGTGGGTAGAATATATATCTCACGGGGGTAAAATTGAAAAAAGTTGTAAAAAATTTTTTCTTGGACTTAATCATTTTTCCGGCGTTTATCAGACTTTCAGATAGGGCAAATGTCAGTGAGCGTTCCGATTTCAGTTCCAGAGCAATTTGCCCAATGAATCCTTGATATTTAGTCGTTTTCAGCCAATTTTCTGGATTTTTGAAAATTTCACTTTTTTGTGAAAATATCCACTAAATGAGGGAATAATATGTGTGAGGGTACCCCAGGAGAGTTCCAAATGTGTGTGGGTAGAATATATATCCCACAGGGGTAAAATTGAAAAAAGTTGAACAAATGTTTTTTTGGACTTAGTCATTTTTCCGGCGTTTATCAGACTTTCAGATAGGGGAAATGTCAGTGAGCATTCCGATTTCAGTTCCAGAGCGATTCGCTCAATGAGTCCTTGATATTTAGTCGTTTTCAGCCAATTTTCTGGATTTTTTGAAAATTTCAATTTTTTGTGAAAATATCCACTAAATGAGGGAATAATATGTGTGAGGGTACCCCAGGAGAATTCCAAATGTGTGTGGGTAGAATATATATCCCACGGGGATAAAATTGAAAAAAGTTGAAAAAAATATTTTTTTGGACTTAGTCATTTTTCCGGCGTTTATCAGTCTTTCAGATAGGGGAAATGTCAGTGAGCGTTCCGATTTCAGTTCCAGAGCCATTCGCCCAATGAGTCCTTGATATTTAGTCATTTTCAGCCAATAATTTGGATTTTTGAAAATTTCACTTTTTTGTGAAAATATCCACTAAATGAGGGAATAATATGTGTGAGGGTACCCCAGGAGAGTTCCAAATGTGTGTGGGTAGAATATATATCCCACGGGGGTAAAATTGAAAAAAGTTGAAACAATTTTTTTCTTGGACTTAGTCATTTTTCCGGCGTTTATCAGACTTTCAGATAGGGCAAATGTCAGTGAGCGTTCCGATTTCAGTTCCTGAGCGATTCGCCCAATGAGTCCTTGATATTTAGTAGTTTTCAGCCAATTTTCTGGATTTTTTTAAAATTTAAATTTTTTGTGAAAATATCCACTAAATGAGGGAATAATATGTGTGAGGGTACCCCAGGAGAATTCCAAATGTGTGTGGGTAGAATATATATCCCACGGGGGTAAAATTGAAAAAAGTTGAACAAATTTTTTTTTGGACTTAGTCATTTTTCCGGCGTTTATCAGACTTTCAGATAGGGGAAATGTCAGTGAGTGTTCCGATTTCAGTTCCAGAGCGATTCGCCCAATGAGTCCTTGATATTTACTCGTTTTCAGCCAATTTTCAAGATTTTTGAAAATTTCTCTTTTTTGCGAAAATATCCACTAAATGAGGGAATAATATGTGTGAGGGTACCCCAGGAGAGTTCCAAATGTGTGTGGGTAGAATATATATCTCACGGGGGTAAAATTGAAAAAAGTTGAAAAAAATTTTTTCTTGGACTAAGTCATTTTTCCGGCGTTTATCAGACTTTCAGATAGGGCAAATGTCACTGAGCGTTCCGATTTCAGTTCCAGAGCGATTCGCCCAATGAGTAATTGATATTTACTCGTTTTCAGCCAATTTTCTGAATTTTTTGAAACCTTCACTTTTTTGTGAAAATATCCACTAAATGAGGGAATAATATGTGTGAGGGTACCCCAGGAGAGTTCCAAATGTGTGTGGGTAGAATATATATCCCACGGGGGTAAAATTGAAAAAAGTTGAAAAAAATTTTTTTTTTGGACTTAGTCATTTTTCTGGCGTTTATCAGACTTTCAGATAGGGGAAATGTCGGTGAGCATTCCGATTTCAGTTCCAGAGTGATTCGTACAATGAGTCCTTGATATTTAGTCGTTTTCAGCCAATATTTTGGATTTTTGAAAATTTCACTTTTTTGTGAAAATATCCACTAAATGAGGGAATAATATGTGTGAGGGTACCCCAGGAGAGTTCCAAATGTGTGTGGGTAGAATATATATCTCACGGGGGTAAAATTGAAAAAAGTTGAACAAATGTTTTTTTGGACTTAGTCATTTTTCTGGCGTTTATCAGACTTTCAGATAGGGGAAATGTCAGTGAGCGTTCCGATTTCAGTTCCAGAGCAATTCGCCCAATGAATCCTTGATATTTAGTCGTTTTCAGCCAATTTTCTAGATTTTTGAAAATTTCATTTTTTTGTGAAAATATCCACTAAATGAGGGAATAATATGTGTGAGGGTACCCCAGGAGAGTTCCAAATGTGTGTGGGTAGAATATATATCCCACGGGGGTAAAATTGAAAAAAAGTTGAACAAATTTTTTTTTGGACTTAGTCATTTTTCCGGCGTTTATCATACTTTCAGATAGGGGTAATGTCAGTGAGCGTTCCGATTTCAGTTCCAGAGCAATTTGCCCAATGAATCCTTGATATTTAGTCGTTTTCAGCCAATTTTCTGGATTTTTGAAAATTTCACTTTTTTGTTAAAATATCCACTAAATGAGGGAATAATATGTGTGAGGGTACCCCAGGAGAGTTCCAAATGTGTGTGGGTAAAATATATATGCCACGGGGGAAAAATTGAAAAAAGTTGAACAAATGTTTTTTTGGACTTAGTCATTTTTCCGGCGTTTATCAGACTTTCAGATAGGGGAAATGTCAGTGAGCATTCCGATTTCAGTTCCAGAGCGATTCGCTCAATGAGTCCTTGATATTTAGTCGTTTTCAGCCAATTTTCTGGATTTTTTGAAAATTTCAATTTTTTGTGAAAATATCCACTAAATGAGGGAATAATATGTGTGAGGGTTCCCCAGAAGAGTTCCAAATGTGTGTGGGTAGAATATATATCTCACGGGGGTAAAATTGAAAAAAGTTGTAAAAAATTTTTTCTTGGACTTAGTCATTTTTCCGGCGTTTATCAGACTTTCAGATTCGGGAAATGTCAGTGAGCGTTCAGATTTCAGTTCCCGAGCGATTCGCCCAATGAGTCCTTGATATTTAGTCATTTTCAGCCAATAATTTGGATTTTTGAAAATTTCACTTTTTTGTGAAAATATCCACTAAATGAGGGAATAATATGTGTGAGGGTACCCCAGGAGAATTCCAAATGTGTGTGGGTAGAATATATATCCCACGGGGGTAAAATTGAAAAAAGTTGAAAAAAATTTTTTTTTGGACTTAGTCATTTTTCCGGCGTTTATCAGACTTTCAGATAGGGGAAATGTCAGTGAGCGTTCCGATTTCAGTTCCAGAGCAATTCGCCCAATAAATCCTTGATATTTAGTCGTTTTCAGCCAATTTTCTGGATTTTTGAAAATTTCACTTTTTTGTGAAAATATCCACTAAATGAGGGAATAATATGTGTGAGGGTACCCAGGAGAGTTCCAAATGTGTGTGGGTAGAATATATATCCCACGGGGGTAAAATTGAAAAAAGTTGAACAAATTTTTTTTTGGACTTAGTCATTTTTCCGGCGTTTATCAGACTTTCAGATAGGGCAAATGTCAGTGAGCGTTCCGATTTCAGTTCCTGAGCGATTCGCCCAATGAGTCCTTGATATTTAGTAGTTTTCAGCCAATTTTCTAGATTTTTTTAAAATTTAAATTTTTTGTGAAAATATCCACTAAATGAGGGAATAATATGTGTGAGGGTACCCCAGGAGAATTCCAAATGTGTGTGGGTAGAATATATATCCCACGGGGGTAAAATTGAAAAAAGTTGAAAAAAATGTTTTTTTGGACTTAGTCATTTTTCCGGCGTTTATCAGTCTTTCAAATAGGGGAAATGTCAGTGAGCGTTCCGATTTCAGTTCCAGAGCCATTCGCCCAATGAGTCCTTGATATTTAGTCATTTTCAGCCAATTTTCTGGATTTTTTGAAACTTTCACTTTTTTGTGAAAATATCCACTAAATGAGGGAATAATATGTGTGAGGGTACCCCAGGAGAGTTCCAAATGTGTGTGGGTAGAATATATATCCCACAGGGGTAAAATTGAAAATAGTTGAAAAAAATTTTTTTTTTGGACTTAGTCATTTTTCTGACGTTTATCAGACTTTCAGATAGGGGAAATGTCGGTGAGCATTCCGATTTCAGTTCCAGAGTGATTCGTACAATGAGTCCTTGATATTTAGTCGTTTTCAGCCAATATTTTGGATTTTTGAAAATTTCACTTTTTTGTGAAAATATCCACTAAATGAGGGAATAATATGTGTGAGGGTACCCCAGGAGAATTCCAAATGTGTGTGGGTAGAATATATATCCCACGGGGGTAAAATTGAAAAAAGTTGAAAAAAATATTTTTTTGGACTTAGTCATTTTTCCGGCGTTTATCAGTCTTTCAGATAGGGGAAATGTCAGTGAGCGTTCCGATTTCAGTTCCAGAGCCATTCGCCCAATGAGTCCTTGATATTTAGTCATTTTCAGCCAATTTTCTGGATTTTTTGAAACTTTCACTTTTTTGTGAAAATATCCACTAAATGAGGGAATAATATGTGTGAGGGTACCCCAGGAGAGTTCCAAATGTGTGTGGGTAGAATATATATCCCACGGGGGTAAAATTGAAAAAAGTTGAACAAATTTTTTTTTGGACTTAGTCATTTTTCCGGCGTTTATCAGACTTTCAGATAGGGGAAATGTCAGTGAGCATTCCGATTTCAGTTCCAGAGCGATTCGCTCAATGAGTCCTTGATATTTAGTCGTTTTCAGGCAATTTTCTGGATTTTTTGAAAATTTCAATTTTTTGTGAAAATATCCACTAAATGAGGGAATAATATGTGTGAGGGTTACCCAGAAGAGTTCCAAATGTGTGTGGGTAGAATATATATCCCACGGGGGTAAAATTGAAAAAAGTTGAACAAATGTTTTTTTGGACTTAGTAATTTTTCCGGCGTTTATCAGACTTTCAGATAGGGGAAATGTCAGTGAGCGTTCCGATTTCAGTTCCAGAGCAATTCGCCCAATGAATCCTTGATATTTAGTCGTTTTCAGCCAATTTTCTAGATTTTTGAAAATTTCATTTTTTTGTGAAAATATCCACTAAATGAGGGAATAATAAGTGTGAGGGTACCCCAGGAGAGTTCCAAATGTGTGTGGGTAGAATATATATCCCACGGGGGTAAAATTGAAAAAAAGTTGAACAAATTTTTTTTTGGACTTAGTCATTTTTCCGGCGTTTATCATACTTTCAGATAGGGGTAATGTCAGTGAGCGTTCCGATTTCAGTTCCAGAGCAATTTGCCCAATGAATCCTTGATATTTAGTCGTTTTCAGCCAATTTTCTGGATTTTTGAAAATTTCACTTTTTTGTGAAAATATCCACTAAATGAGGGAATAATATGTGTGAGGGTACCCCAGGAGAGTTCCAAATGTGTGTGGGTAGAATATATATCCCACAGGGGTAAAATTGAAAAAAGTTGAACAAATGTTTTTTTGGACTTAGTCATTTTTCCGGCGTTTATCAGACTTTCAGATAGGGCAAATGTCAGTGAGCGTTCCGATTTCAGTTCCAGAGCGATTCGCCCAATGAGTCCTTGATATTTAGTCATTTTCAGCCAATTTTCTGGATTTTTTGAAACTTTCACTTTTTTGTGAAAATATCCACTAAATGAGGGAATAATATGTGTGAGGGTACCCCAGGAGAGTTCCAAATGTGTGTGGGTAGAATATATATCCCACGGGGGTAAAATTGAAAAAAAGTTGAACAAATTTTTTTTTGGACTTAGTCATTTTTCCGGCGTTTATCATACTTTCAGATAGGGGTAATGTCAGTGAGCGTTCCGATTTCAGTTCCAGAGCGATTCGCCCAATGAATCCTTGATATTTAGTCGTTTTCAGCCAATTTTCTGGATTTTTTGAAACTTTCACTTTTTTGTGAAAATATCCACTAAATGAGGGAATAATATGTGTGAGGGTACCCCAGGAGAGTTCCAAATGTGTGTGGGTAGAATATATATCCCACGGGGGTAAAATTGAAAAAAGTTGAAAAAAATTTTTTTTTTGGGCTTAGTCATTTTTCTGACGTTTATCAGACTTTCAGATAGGGGAAATGTCAGTGAGCATTCCGATTTCAGTTCCAGAGCGATTCGCTCAATGAGTCCTTGATATTTAGTCGTTTTCAGCCAATTTTCTGGATTTTTTGAAACTTTCACTTTTTTGTGAAAATATCCACTAAATGAGGGAATAATATGTGTGAGGGTACCCCAGGAGAGTTCCAAATGTGTGTGGGTAGAATATATATCCCACAGGGGTAAAATTGAAAAAAGTTGAACAAATGTTTTTTTGGACTTAGTCATTTTTCCGGCGTTTATCAGACTTTCAGATAGGGCAAATGTCAGTGAGCGTTCCGATTTCAGTTCCAGAGCGATTCGCCCAATGAGTCCTTGATATTTAGTCATTTTCAGCCAATTTTCTGGATTTTTTGAAAATTTCAATTTTTTGTGAAAATATCCACTAAATGAGGGAATAATATGTGTGAGGGTTCCCCAGAAGAGTTCCAAATGTTTGAGGGTAGAATATATATCCCACGCGGGTAAAATTGAAAAAAGTTGAACAAATTTTTTTTTGGACTTAGTCATTTTTCCGGCGTTTATCAGACTTTCAGATAGGGGAAATGTCAGTGAGCATTCCGATTTCAGTTCCAGAGCGATTCGCTCAATGAGTCCTTTTAGTCGTTTTCAGGCAATTTTCTGGATTTTTTGAAAATTTCAATTTTTTGTGAAAATATCCACTAAATGAGGGAATAATATGTGTGAGGGTTACCCAGAAGAGTTCCAAATGTGTGTGGGTAGAATATATATCCCACGGGGGTAAAATTGAAAAAAGTTGAACAAATGTTTTTTTGGACTTAGTAATTTTTCCGGCGTTTATCAGACTTTCAGATAGGGGAAATGTCAGTGAGCGTTCCGATTTCAGTTCCAGAGCAATTCGCCCAATGAATCCTTGATATTTAGTCGTTTTCAGCCAATTTTCTAGATTTTTGAAAATTTCATTATTTTGTGAAAATATCCACTAAATGAGGGAATAATAAGTGTGAGGGTACCCCAGGAGAGTTCCAAATGTGTGTGGGTAGAATATATATCCCACGGGGGTAAAATTGAAAAAAAGTTGAACAAATTTTTTTTTGGACTTAGTCATTTTTCCGGCGTTTATCATACTTTCAGATAGGGGTAATGTCAGTGAGCGTTCCGATTTCAGTTCCAGAGCAATTTGCCCAATGAATCCTTGATATTTAGTCGTTTTCAGCCAATTTTCTGGATTTTTGAAAATTTCACTTTTTTGTGAAAATATCCACTAAATGAGGGAATAATATGTGTGAGGGTACCCCAGGAGAGTTCCAAATGTGTGTGGGTAGAATATATATCCCACAGGGGTAAAATTGAAAAAAGTTGAACAAATGTTTTTTTGGACTTAGTCATTTTTCCGGCGTTTATCAGACTTTCAGATAGGGCAAATGTCAGTGAGCGTTCCGATTTCAGTTCCAGAGCGATTCGCCCAATGAGTCCTTGATATTTAGTCATTTTCAGCCAATTTTCTGGATTTTTTGAAACTTTCACTTTTTTGTGAAAATATCCACTAAATGAGGGAATAATATGTGTGAGGGTACCCCAGGAGAGTTCCAAATGTGTGTGGGTAGAATATATATCCCACGGGGGTAAAATTGAAAAAAGTTGAAAAAAATTTTTTTTTTGGGCTTAGTCATTTTTCTGACGTTTATCAGACTTTCAGATAGGGGAAATGTCAGTGAGCATTCCGATTTCAGTTCCAGAGTGATTCGTACAATGAGTCCTTGATATTTAGTCGTTTTCAGCCAATATTTTGGATTTTTGAAAATTTCACTTTTTTGTGAAAATATCCACTAAATGAGGGAATAATATGTGTGAGGGTACCCCAGGAGAGTTCCAAATGTGTGTGGGTAGAATATATATCCCACGGGGGTAAAACTGAAAAAAGTTGAACAAATTTTTTTTTGGACTTAGTCATTTTTCCGGCGTTTATCAGACTTTCAGATAGGGGAAATGTCAGTGAGCGTTCCGATTTCAGTTCCAGAGCGATTCGCCCAATGAGTCCTTGATATTTAGTCATTTTCAGCCAATTTTCTGGATTTTTTGAAACTTTCACTTTTTTGTGAAAATATCCACTAAATGAGGGAATAATATGTGTGAGGGTACCCCAGGAGAGTTCCAAATGTGTGTGGGTAGAATATATATCCCACGGGGGTAAAATTGAAAAAAGTTGAAAAAATTTTTTTTTTTGGGCTTAGTCATTTTTCTGACGTTTATCAGACTTTCAGATAGGGGAAATGTCAGTGAGCATTCCGATTTCAGTTCCAGAGTGATTCGTACAATGAGTCCTTGATATTTAGTCGTTTTCAGCCAATATTTTGGATTTTTGAAAATTTCACTTTTTTGTGAAAATATCCACTAAATGAGGGAATAATATGTGTGAGGGTACCCCAGGAGAGTTCCAAATGTGTGTGGGTAGAATATATATCCCACGGGGGTAAAACTGAAAAAAGTTGAACAAATTTTTTTTTGGACTTAGTCATTTTTCCGGCGTTTATCAGACTTTCAGATAGGGGAAATGTCAGTGAGCATTCCGATTTCAGTTCCAGAGCCATTCGCTCAATGAGTCCTTGATATTTAGTCGTTTTCAGCCAATTTTCTGGATTTTTTGAAAATTTCAATTTTTTGTGAAAATATCCACTAAATGAGGGAATAATATGTGTGAGGGTTCCCCAGAAGAGTTCCAAATGTGTGTGGGTAGAATATATATCTCACGGGGGTAAAATTGAAAAAAGTTGAAAAAAATTTTTTCTTGGACTTAGTCATTTTTCCGGCGTTTATCATACTTTCAGATAGGGGTAATGTCAGTGAGCGTTCGGATTTCAGTTCCAGAGCAATTTGCCCAATGAATCCTTGATATTTAGTCGTTTTCAGCCAATTTTCTGGATTTTTGAAAATTTCACTTTTTTGTGAAAATATCCACTAAATGAGGGAATAATATGTGTGAGGGTACCCCAGGAGAGTTCCAAATGTGTGTGGGTAGAATATATATCCCACGGGGGTAAAATTGAAAAAAGTTGAACAAATGTTTTTTTGGACTTAGTCATTTTTCCGGCGTTTATCAGACTTTCAGATAGGGCAAATGTCAGTGAGCGTTCCGATTTCAGTTCCAGAGCAATTCGCCCAATGAATCCTTGATATTTAGTCGTTTTCAGCCAATTTTCTAGATTTTTGAAAATTTCATTTTTTTGTGAAAATATCCACTAAATGAGGGAATAATATGTGTGAGGGTACCCCAGGAGAGTTCCAAATGTGTGTGGGTAGAATATATATCCCACGGGGGTAAAATTAAAAAAAGTTGAAAAAAATTTTTTTTTTGGGCTTAGTCATTTTTCTGACGTTTATCAGACTTTCAGATAGGGGAAATGTCAGTGAGCATTCCGATTTCAGTTCCAGAGTGATTCGTACAATGAGTCCTTGATATTTAGTCGTTTTCAGCCAATATTTTGGATTTTTGAAAATTTCACTTTTTTGTGAAAATATCCACTAAATGAGGGAATAATATGTGTGAGGGTACCCCAGGAGAGTTCCAAATGTGTGTGGGTAGAATATATATCCCACGGGGGTAAAACTGAAAAAAGTTGAACAAATTTTTTTTTGGACTTAGTCATTTTTCCGGCGTTTATCAGACTTTCAGATAGGGGTAATGTCAGTGAGCATTCCGATTTCAGTTCCAGAGCAATTTGCCCAATGAATCCTTGATATTTAGTCGTTTTCAGCCAATTTTCTGGATTTTTGAAAATTTCACTTTTTTGTGAAAATATCCACTAAATGAGGGAATAATATGTGTGAGGGTACCCCAGGAGAGTTCCAAATGTGTGTGGGTAGAATATATATCCCACAGGGGTAAAATTGAAAAAAGTTGAAAAAAATTTTTTCTTGGACTTAGTCATTTTTCCGGCGTTTATCATACTTTCAGATAGGGGTAATGTCAGTGAGCGTTCCGATTTCAGTTCCAGAGCGATTCGCCCAATGAATCCTTGATATTTAGTCGTTTTCAGCCAATTTTCTGGATTTTTTGAAACTTTCACTTTTTTGTGAAAATATCCACTAAATGAGGGAATAATATGTGTGAGGGTACCCCAGGAGAGTTCCAAATGTGTGTGGGTAGAATATATATCCCACGGGGGTAAAATTGAAAAAAGTTGAAAAAAATTTTTTTTTTGGGCTTAGTCATTTTTCTGACGTTTATCAGACTTTCAGATAGGGGAAATGTCAGTGAGCATTCCGATTTCAGTTCCAGAGTGATTCGTACAATGAGTCCTTGATATTTAGTCGTTTTCAGCCAATATTTTGGATTTTTGAAAATTTCACTTTTTTGTGAAAATATCCACTAAATGAGGGAATAATATGTGTGAGGGTACCCCAGGAGAGTTCCAAATGTGTGTGGGTAGAATATATATCCCACGGGGGTAAAATTGAAAAAAGTTGAAAAAAATTTTTTTTTTGGGCTTAGTCATTTTTCTGACGTTTATCAGACTTTCAGATAGGGGAAATGTCAGTGAGCATTCCGATTTCAGTTCCAGAGCGATTCGCTCAATGAGTCCTTGATATTTAGTCGTTTTCAGCCAATTTTCTGGATTTTTTGAAACTTTCACTTTTTTGTGAAAATATCCACTAAATGAGGGAATAATATGTGTGAGGGTACCCCAGGAGAGTTCCAAATGTGTGTGGGTAGAATATATATCCCACAGGGGTAAAATTGAAAAAAGTTGAACAAATGTTTTTTTGGACTTAGTCATTTTTCCGGCGTTTATCACACTTTCAGATAGGGCAAATGTCAGTGAGCGTTCCGATTTCAGTTCCAGAGCGATTCGCCCAATGAGTCCTTGATATTTAGTCATTTTCAGCCAATTTTCTGGATTTTTTGAAAATTTCAATTTTTTGTGAAAATATCCACTAAATGAGGGAATAATATGTGTGAGGGTTCCCCAGAAGAGTTCCAAATGTTTGAGGGTAGAATATATATCCCACGGGGGTAAAATTGAAAAAAGTTGAACAAATTTTTTTTTGGACTTAGTCATTTTTCCGGCGTTTATCAGACTTTCAGATAGGGGAAATGTCAGTGAGCATTCCGATTTCAGTTCCAGAGCGATTCGCTCAATGAGTCCTTTTAGTCGTTTTCAGGCAATTTTCTGGATTTTTTGAAAATTTCAATTTTTTGTGAAAATATCCACTAAATGAGGGAATAATATGTGTGAGGGTTACCCAGAAGAGTTCCAAATGTGTGTGGGTAGAATATATATCCCACGGGGGTAAAATTGAAAAAAGTTGAACAAATGTTTTTTTGGACTTAGTAATTTTTCCGGCGTTTATCAGACTTTCAGATAGGGGAAATGTCAGTGAGCGTTCCGATTTCAGTTCCAGAGCAATTCGCCCAATGAATCCTTGATATTTAGTCGTTTTCAGCCAATTTTCTAGATTTTTGAAAATTTCATTATTTTGTGAAAATATCCACTAAATGAGGGAATAATAAGTGTGAGGGTACCCCAGGAGAGTTCCAAATGTGTGTGGGTAGAATATATATCCCACGGGGGTAAAATTGAAAAAAAGTTGAACAAATTTTTTTTTGGACTTAGTCATTTTTCCGGCGTTTATCATACTTTCAGATAGGGGTAATGTCAGTGAGCGTTCCGATTTCAGTTCCAGAGCAATTTGCCCAATGAATCCTTGATATTTAGTCGTTTTCAGCCAATTTTCTGGATTTTTGAAAATTTCACTTTTTTGTGAAAATATCCACTAAATGAGGGAATAATATGTGTGAGGGTACCCCAGGAGAGTTCCAAATGTGTGTGGGTAGAATATATATCCCACAGGGGTAAAATTGAAAAAAGTTGAACAAATGTTTTTTTGGACTTAGTCATTTTTCCGGCGTTTATCAGACTTTCAGATAGGGCAAATGTCAGTGAGCGTTCCGATTTCAGTTCCAGAGCGATTCGCCCAATGAGTCCTTGATATTTAGTCATTTTCAGCCAATTTTCTGGATTTTTTGAAACTTTCACTTTTTTGTGAAAATATCCACTAAATGAGGGAATAATATGTGTGAGGGTACCCCAGGAGAGTTCCAAATGTGTGTGGGTAGAATATATATCCCACGGGGGTAAAATTGAAAAAAGTTGAAAAAAATTTTTTTTTTGGGCTTAGTCATTTTTCTGACGTTTATCAGACTTTCAGATAGGGGAAATGTCAGTGAGCATTCCGATTTCAGTTCCAGAGTGATTCGTACAATGAGTCCTTGATATTTAGTCGTTTTCAGCCAATATTTTGGATTTTTGAAAATTTCACTTTTTTGTGAAAATATCCACTAAATGAGGGAATAATATGTGTGAGGGTACCCCAGGAGAGTTCCAAATGTGTGTGGGTAGAATATATATCCCACGGGGGTAAAACTGAAAAAAGTTGAACAAATTTTTTTTTGGACTTAGTCATTTTTCCGGCGTTTATCAGACTTTCAGATAGGGGAAATGTCAGTGAGCATTCCGATTTCAGTTCCAGAGCCATTCGCTCAATGAGTCCTTGATATTTAGTCGTTTTCAGCCAATTTTCTGGATTTTTTGAAAATTTCAATTTTTTGTGAAAATATCCACTAAATGAGGGAATAATATGTGTGAGGGTTCCCCAGAAGAGTTCCAAATGTGTGTGGGTAGAATATATATCTCACGGGGGTAAAATTGAAAAAAGTTGAAAAAAATTTTTTCTTGGACTTAGTCATTTTTCCGGCGTTTATCATACTTTCAGATAGGGGTAATGTCAGTGAGCGTTCCGATTTCAGTTCCAGAGCAATTTGCCCAATGAATCCTTGATATTTAGTCGTTTTCAGCCAATTTTCTGGATTTTTGAAAATTTCACTTTTTTGTGAAAATATCCACTAAATGAGGGAATAATATGTGTGAGGGTACCCCAGGAGAGTTCCAAATGTGTGTGGGTAGAATATATATCCCACAGGGGTAAAATTGAAAAAAGTTGAACAAATGTTTTTTTGGACTTAGTCATTTTTCCGGCGTTTATCAGACTTTCAGATAGGGCAAATGTCAGTGAGCGTTCCGATTTCAGTTCCAGAGCGATTCGCCCAATGAGTCCTTGATATTTAGTCATTTTCAGCCAATTTTCTGGATTTTTTGAAACTTTCACTTTTTTGTGAAAATATCCACTAAATGAGGGAATAATATGTGTGAGGGTACCCCAGGAGAGTTCCAAATGTGTGTGGGTAGAATATATATCCCACGGGGGTAAAATTGAAAAAAGTTGAAAAAAATTTTTTTTTTGGGCTTAGTCATTTTTCTGACGTTTATCAGACTTTCAGATAGGGGAAATGTCAGTGAGCATTCCGATTTCAGTTCCAGAGCGATTCGCTCAATGAGTCCTTGATATTTAGTCGTTTTCAGCCAATTTTCTGGATTTTTTGAAACTTTCACTTTTTTGTGAAAATATCCACTAAATGAGGGAATAATATGTGTGAGGGTACCCCAGGAGAGTTCCAAATGTGTGTGGGTAGAATATATATCCCACAGGGGTAAAATTGAAAAAAGTTGAACAAATGTTTTTTTGGACTTAGTCATTTTTCCGGCGTTTATCAGACTTTCAGATAGGGCAAATGTCAGTGAGCGTTCCGATTTCAGTTCCAGAGCGATTCGCCCAATGAGTCCTTGATATTTAGTCATTTTCAGCCAATTTTCTGGATTTTTTGAAAATTTCAATTTTTTGTGAAAATATCCACTAAATGAGGGAATAATATGTGTGAGGGTTCCCCAGAAGAGTTCCAAATGTTTGAGGGTAGAATATATATCCCACGGGGGTAAAATTGAAAAAAGTTGAACAAATTTTTTTTTGGACTTAGTCATTTTTCCGGCGTTTATCAGACTTTCAGATAGGGGAAATGTCAGTGAGCATTCCGATTTCAGTTCCAGAGCGATTCGCTCAATGAGTCCTTTTAGTCGTTTTCAGGCAATTTTCTGGATTTTTTGAAAATTTCAATTTTTTGTGAAAATATCCACTAAATGAGGGAATAATATGTGTGAGGGTTACCCAGAAGAGTTCCAAATGTGTGTGGGTAGAATATATATCCCACGGGGGTAAAATTGAAAAAAGTTGAACAAATGTTTTTTTGGACTTAGTAATTTTTCCGGCGTTTATCAGACTTTCAGATAGGGGAAATGTCAGTGAGCGTTCCGATTTCAGTTCCAGAGCAATTCGCCCAATGAATCCTTGATATTTAGTCGTTTTCAGCCAATTTTCTGGATTTTTGAAAATTTCACTTTTTTGTGAAAATATCCACTAAATGAGGGAATAATATGTGTGAGCGTACCCCAGGAGAGTTCCAAATGTGTGTGGGTAGAATATATATCCCACAGGGGTAAAATTGAAAAAAGTTGAACAAATGTTTTTTTGGACTTAGTCATTTTTCCGGCGTTTATCAGACTTTCAGATAGGGCAAATGTCAGTGAGCGTTCCGATTTCAGTTCCAGAGCGATTCGCCCAATGAGTCCTTGATATTTAGTCATTTTCAGCCAATTTTCTGGATTTTTTGAAACTTTCACTTTTTTGTGAAAATATCCACTAAATGAGGGAATAATATGTGTGAGGGTACCCCAGGAGAGTTCCAAATGTGTGTGGGTAGAATATATATCCCACGAGGGTAAAATTGAAAAAAGTTGAAAAAAATTTTTTTTTTGGGCTTAGTCATTTTTCTGACGTTTATCAGACTTTCAGATAGGGGAAATGTCAGTGAGCATTCCGATTTCAGTTCCAGAGTGATTCGTACAATGAGTCCTTGATATTTAGTCGTTTTCAGCCAATATTTTGGATTTTTGAAAATTTCACTTTTTTGTGAAAATATCCACTAAATGAGGGAATAATATGTGTGAGGGTACCCCAGGAGAGTTCCAAATGTGTGTGGGTAGAATATATATCCCACGGGGGTAAAACTGAAAAAAGTTGAACAAATTTTTTTTTGGACTTAGTCATTTTTCCGGCGTTTATCAGACTTTCAGATAGGGGAAATGTCAGTGAGCATTCCGATTTCAGTTCCAGAGCGATTCGCTCAATGAGTCCTTGATATTTAGTCGTTTTCAGCCAATTTTCTGGATTTTTTGAAAATTTCAATTTTTTGTGAAAATATCCACTAAATGAGGGAATAATATGTGTGAGGGTACCCCAGGAGAGTTCCAAATGTGTGTGGGTAGAATATATATCCCACAGGGGTAAAATTGAAAAAAGTTGAACAAATGTTTTTTTGGACTTAGTCATTTTTCCGGCGTTTATCAGACTTTCAGATAGGGCAAATGTCAGTGAGCGTTCCGATTTCAGTTCCAGAGCCATTCGCCCAATGAGTCCTTGATATTTACTCGTTTTCAGCCAATTTTCTGGATTTTTTGAAACTTTCACTTTTTTGTGAAAATATCCACTAAATGAGGGAATAATATGTGTGAGGGTACCCCAGGAGAGTTCCAAATGTGTGTGGGTAGTATATATATCCCACGGGGGTAAAATTGAAAAAAGTTGAAAAAATTTTTTTTTTTGGACTTAGTCATTTTTCCGGCGTTTATCAGACTTTCAGATAGGGGAAATGTCGGTGAGCATTCCGATTTCAGTTCCAGAGTGATTCACCCAATGAGTCCTTGATATTTAGTCGTTTTCAGCCAATATTTTGGATGTTTGAAAATTTCACTTTTTTGTGAAAATATCCACTAAATGAGGGAATAATATGTGTGAGGGTACCCCAGGAGAGTTCCAAATGTGTGTGGGTAGAATATATATCCCACGGGGGTAAAATTGAAAATAAGTTGAACAAATTTTTTTTTGGACTTAGTCATTTTTCCGGCGTTTATCAGACTTTCAGATAGGGCAAATGTCAGTGAGCGTTCCGATTTCAGTTCCAGAGCAATTCGCCCAATGAATCCTTGATATTTAGTCGTTTGAGTACATAGGAGAATAACGAGTTAATTGGCATAAAGCATATAAATTTTTATTGCATCAAGTATTAAAAGCGTACACAATAAAAGACAAGATGACACAATTCAGATAGTATAAAGACACTGGTTAGACCACCAATGTGGTAAGGTATGTTACAAAAAGTGTACATATATGATCACGCATAAGGTCAAAGTGGGTCATGAGCAGCATAAGTAGTGAAACATCAAGTTAGTATGTCAAAATAATCCAATGAATATAGTAATATGTATCAAAATATAATCCATAGATATTCCACAGTCACTGGATTTACATTTGCCCTATATATCAGATGTCCATCTAAAAGATGCTCCCGCCCACTAATAATCAGACACGTGTCACAAAAAATGCGTATGTTCAGAAATTGTATCCCACCACATAGAAGTCCCCAGTGTAGAGACACTGATTAGATCGCCACTGTGGCAAGTATATAACAAAAAATACATATGTAACTATGCGGATGGTTGCAGTGGGACATAGATAAACCTAGATGACATTACATGAGGCTAATACATCAAAGCAATCCTGGTAGATATAAAAGTGGTCCATAGAAATTACATGGTCATTAAATTACCACTTTGCTATATGCATCAAGTGTCCATCTAGGTAATATACCCACACATCTACAGTCAAATATGTATCGCATAGAGCATAAAAAGATAATCCCTTACCACAGAGAGTGTCAAGAGGAGAGCAAGGTGCAAAAAAGAACGCACAATGGCAGCCCCAACGCGCGTTTCGCGGTCCGCAACGACCGCTTCCTCAAGGGGAAGTGATGTATGGAGAGGAGACCGACCTATATATACCCCATGATGTCGGTCACGTGTGGCCCCACGTGACCGATCACCTGATAGCTGTGGGCGGTGCCTATAAGCGGCGCACGCGCCGTCATGATCCGCCCATAGAGACGCGACCAAGCCGTCAGGAGCAGGCACGCAAAGCACGGGCACGCAGCACAAAGTATGTGCACGAGCGCCCGCGCGCGCACCCACACCACAGAGACAGCTGATCGCATGTCCATGGGCGGAGAAGACAGCACGCGCGCACAGCACCTGCAATGTGAGTCCGGCTGGAGAATCAAAGGCATAATAAACACACATAATGTGAGGAGAATATGAATAGCAATAATGCTCATCCCCACAAAATTCAAAACATACAATGATTCAAAGATACACTGCCAGGGACTCATCCCAGGTCCAAGATACAATTAAATAAATAGATCCAGCCATGATGAGGTCCCAATAGGTTGTAAAGCATTGA
The DNA here is from genome assembly GCF_046119375.1 of Phyllobates terribilis. Classification (NCBI taxonomy): domain Eukaryota; kingdom Metazoa; phylum Chordata; class Amphibia; order Anura; family Dendrobatidae; genus Phyllobates; species Phyllobates terribilis. Next base: position 3,006,411 of record NW_027362788.1, on the reverse strand, counting down.
CAGCTCGATCTTTGAATCCATATTAATTAACATCCTCCAGCTCAGGCTATATATCTCTCCTGGGGAATATCCGGTCTAAGTGAAGAGAATTTAAAAGAACTGAAATAAAGAAGACAAGAAATAAAAATAATAATAAGAACAACCATTGTTAAAAACTAAGTCAGGACGTTCATATCCATGAAATGGGGGAAGAACCATAACACTATAATATAGATAATCAGGTGTGACTATAAATTTATAGAAAGGATGAGAACGAGAGGGATTCGTTGAGGCCATGAGGGGAAAGAGTATTCAAGATGGTAATCCATCGTGCTTCAGCTTGGGCCAGCATCTTTTTCACATTGCCACCCCGGGTGCCCATGTGTATAACATCAATACCACGAACTTTAAGGCATCCGGGGTCGCAATTGTGAGCCATCTTAAAATGCTTGGGGATGGTTTTAAGTTCCGTGATGTCGCTCGCCGTCCTGGCCGCGCAAATGTCCCGCACATGCTCCCGCACACGTACTCGGAGCTCTCTGGACGTGAGACCAATGTAGATCAATGAGCAGTCGCAAGTTGCATAGTAAACAACATTACTAGTACCACAAGAAACATACTGCTTAATCTTAAATTGTCTTGAGCCATCCGAGGACGTGAACGTGGTGCACCGCAGGACATTGGCGCAGGCACGACAGCGACCGCACGGATAATTTCCAACAACAGGGCCACGAGAGCCAAAAGGATTTGGTCTAACAGGAACGTAGTGGCTAGATACTAAAATGTCTCTAAGGTTACTGGATCGCCTGGGGGTCATTAGAGGATAGTCACCAAGAATAGATCCCAGGGAGGAATCGGTCGCCAATATACTCCAATGTTTCATCATAATGCCCCTCATATTGTCCCACTCGTGATTGTAGGTGGATATATATCTAATTTTGCTCTGTCCATCACCACCATGACGTTGTGTGTTTGGATAAAGCAGATGATTTCTTGAGGTATGTCTTGCTCGATCGTACCCCTTCTTGATACATCTATTGCTATATCCTCGGGACGAGAATCTAGACTTTAGAGCGACAGCTTGCTCTTCAAATTTAGAGTCCGAGGAGCAGATCCGCCTCGCCCTCAGGAACTGACCCACCGGGACGGCCCTAATGGTGGACGGATGGTGGGCACTACTGGCATGAATGAGGGAATTGGTTGATGTGGGCTTTCTATGGACGTCAGTCTGGAGGCATCGATCATGGTCAACCTCCAGGCTGACGTCCAGGAATTCCACACTATGTCTGTCATACTTATACGTCAACCGAATTCCCCAAAAATTTGAATTTAATTGTGACATAAAACACTCGAGCTGCCGCACCGACCCACGCCAAAAAAATAAAATATCATCTATGTAGCGTAACCAGCACAGCACATGGTCCGCGACCGCCACACCTCCATCGCCAAAAATTTGTCTCTCCCAGGCGCCCAGGAAGAGATTGGCGTATGAAGGCGCGCAGGCCGCCCCCATGGCTGTGCCACGTTTCTGCAAATAGATATGGTCCTTAAATAGAAAATAATTATGTGTGAGTATAAAGTGCAGCAGCTCGAGAATTAACCCACACATAGGGCCGCCCAGGTCCGAAGCCCCAAGGAAGAGGCGTACCGCATCAAGTCCAATAGTATGATCAATACAGGTGTACAGTGATTCGACATCCGCTGTGACGAGCAAGACATCCTCATCCAGAGAGATGCCATCGACCCGCGTAAGGACGTCCGTCGTGTCACGAACATATGAGGGAAGTGTGCCCACAATAGGTTTAAGATAGAAATCAATAAATTTACAAATTGGTTCGCACAATCCATCAATGCCGGACACGATCGGACGTCCCGGCAGGTCGGCGGCATCCTTATGGATTTTAGGTAAGAGGTAGAAAGTTGACGTTTTTGGAAAGCGTACTGTAAGTGCCTCCACTGTTTTCTTTGACACTATACCCACCTCACAAGCACGAGCGAGAATACCCTGGAGCTCGGCGGAGTACGAGGCGGTCGGATTATGGCTCAACCTACAGTATGTATCTGTATCTCGTAGCTGCCGAAAAGCCTCTTTTTCATATTTACCACATGTCCAGATCACAATGTTCCCCCCCTTGTCCGCCGGTTTGATGACAATATCAGTGTAGGTTTTTAATTCTTTAATTGCTACACGTTGTCTTGCTGTCAGATTATCGTATTTTCTCTTAGTAGATAGTTTTTTAAAATCCTCGGCAACCAGCCTAGAGAAAATTTCTACGGCTGGACATAGGGACAAGGGGGGGAAACTAGTCGATCTGGGGATAGCACATTTAGGCAACCCACCTGATTGTGAAGGGTTGTGCTCATGTGATAATTCCTCCAAATTTCGGACCGCCTCCCACTCGGCCGGGCTCCAGGTTACAGTGGGGGCATCTTTCTTAGAATGAAGTTTGTGTAAAATAAGCTTCCTAGAGAATAGCTGGAGGTCCTTTAGGGCTGTGAAATAATTAAAATTATTAGTAGGTGAAAAAGTTAGACCCATACTTAGGACCTCCAGTTGATCATCAGAAAGAGTATGAGTGGATAAATTGACGATCCGTAATCCCCCCTGGGGGTGACTTACCCGTTGTATTGTGAGATCTTTGTTTTTACTTGTCAGTCTCGTTTGTATCCTCTTAGTCATCTGCAGCGAAGTCCCGGGGTTATCCGTCCCTAGAGATCCACTGTGTGAGTCTTCATTTGAAGCCGCAGAGGATGCAGAGGTAGATCGAGATCGAGATTGAAATCTATTTCTCTGATAGGGGCGGGAACGTCCTCCTGAGTTACCCCACCTGTATATTCTCTGCAGCTGTCTGTCCTGTGTATCCCTCAGAAATTTTTTTGATTTTACTGTTTGAGTTTCTTTTGCCCACTTTTGGGATAGGGCTTCTATCTCTTCATTCAATTTTTTTACAGAATCCAAAGGCATCTCATTTTTTAAGGAGATCTGTAATTTCTCGATTTGAGTTTCAATACCAGATAGAGATACCTGATTCATCTCAATAATCAATTTCATAAATCCATTCGAGCAAGTATTAGAGTACTGTTCCCATTTACCCTTTATAGTCTCGTCATCTATATTGAAAGAGGGGAAGATTTGTACCCTCAATCCACGAGGTATAAGTCCTTTCTCAATATATTTTTTCCTTGATATTTAGTCGTTTTCAGCCAATTTTCTAGATTTTTGAAAATTTCACTTTTTTGTGAAATTATCCACTAAATGAGGGAATAATATGTGTGAGGGTACCCCAGGAGAGTTCCAAATGTGTGTGGGTAGAATATATATCCCACGGGGGTAAAATTGAAAAAAAGTTGAACAAATTTTTTTTTGGACTTAGTCATTTTTCCGGCGTTTATCAGACTTTCAGATAGGGGAAATGTCAGTGAGCATTCCGATTTCAGTTCCAGAGCGATTCGCTCAATGAGTCCTTGATATTTAGTCGTTTTCAGCCAATTTTCTGGATTTTTTGAAAATTTCAATTTTTTGCGAAAATATCCACTAAATGAGGGAATAATATGTGTGAGGGTTCCCCAGAAGAGTTCCAAATGTGTGTGGGTAGAATATATATCTCACGGGGGTAAAATTGAAAAAAAGTTGAACAAATTTTTTTTTGGACTTAGTCATTTTTCCGGCGTTTATCATACTTTCAGATAGGGGAAATGTCAGTGAGCGTTCCGATTTCAGTTCCAGAGCAATTTGCCCATTGAATCCTTGATATTTAGTCGTTTTCAGTCAATTTTCTGGATTTTTGAAAATTTCACTTTTTTGTGAAAATATCCACTTAATGAGGGAATAATATGTGTGAGGGTACCCCAGGAGAGTTCCAAATGTGTGTGGGTAGAATATATATCCCACGGGGGTAAAATTGAAAAAAGTTGAACAAATGTTTTTTTGGACTTAGTCATTTTTCCGGCGTTTATCAGACTTTCAGATAGGGCAAATGTCAGTGAGCGTTCCGATTTCAGTTCCAGAGCGATTCGCCCAATGAGTCCTTGATATTTACTCGTTTTCAGCCAATTTTCTGGATTTTTTGAAACTTTCACTTTTTTGTGAAAATATCCACTAAATGAGGGAATAATATGTGTGAGGGTACCCCAGGAGAGTTCCAAATGTGTGTGGGTAGAATATATATCCCACGGGGGAAAAATTGAAAATAAGTTGAACAAATTTTTTTTTGGACTTAGTCATTTTTCCGGCGTTTATCAGACTTTCAGATAGGGCAAATGTCAGTGAGCGTTCCGATTTCAGTTCCAGAGCAATTCGCCCAATGAATCCTTGATATTTAGTCGTTTTCAGCCAATTTTCTAGATTTTTGAAAATTTCACTTTTTTGTGAAATTATCCACTAAATGAGGGAATAATATGTGTGAGGGTACCCCAGGAGAGTTCCAAATGTGTGTGGGTAGAATATATATCCCACGGGGGTAAAATTGAAAAAAAGTTGAACAAATTTTTTTTGGACTTAGTCATTTTTCCGGCGTTTATCAGACTTTCAGATAGGGCAAATGTCAGTGAGCGTTCCGATTTCAGTTTCAGAGCAATTCGCCCAATGAATCCTTGATATTTAGTCGTTTTCAGCCAATTTTCTAGATTTTTGAAAATTTCACTTTTTTGTGAAATTATCCACTAAATGAGGGAATAATATGTGTGAGGGTACCCCAGGAGAGTTCCAAATGTGTGTGGGTATAATATATATCTCACGGGGGTAAAATTGAAAAAAGTTGTAAAAAAATTTTTCTTGGACTTAGTCATTTTTCCGGCGTTTATCAGACTTTCAGATAGGGCAAATGTCAGTGAGCGTTCCGATTTCAGTTCCAGAGCGATTCACCCAATGAGTCCTTGATATTTACTCGTTTTCAGCCAATAATCTGGATTTTTTGAAACTTTCACTTTTTTGTGAAAATATCCACTAAATGAGGGAATAATATGTGTGAGGGTACCCCAGGAGAGTTCCAAATGTGTGTGGGTAGAATATATATCCCACGGGGGTAAAATTGAAAAAAGTTGAAAAAAATTTTTTTTTTGGACGTAGTCATTTTTCCGGCATTTATCAGACTTTCAGATAGGAGAAATGTCGGTGAGCATTCCGATTTCAGTGCCAGAGTGCTTCGCCCAATGAGTCCTTGATATTTAGTCGTTTTCAGCCAATATTTTGGATGTTTGAAAATTTCACTTTTTTGTGAAAATATCCACTAAATGAGGGAATAATATGTGTGAGGGTACCCCAGGAGAGTTCCAAATGTGTGTGGGTAGAATATATATCCCACGGGGGTAAAATTGAAAAAAAGTTGAAAAAAATTTTTTTTGGACTTAGTCATTTTTCCGGCGTTTATCATACTTTCAGATAGGGGAAATGTCAGTGAGCGTTCCGATTTCAGTTCCAGAGCAATTTGCCCAATGAATCCTTGATATTTAGTCGTTTTCAGCCAATTTTCTGGATTTTTGAAAATTTCACTTTTTTGTGAAAATATCCACTTAATGAGGGAATAATATGTGTGAAGGTACCCCAGGAGAGTTCCAAATGTGTGTGGGTAGAATATATCCCACGGGGGTAAAATTGAAAAAAGTTGAAAAAATTTTTTTTTTTGGACTTAGTCATTTTTCCGGCGTTTATCAGACTTTCAGATAGGGGAAATGTCAGTGAGCGTTCCGATTTCAGTTCCAGAGCAATTCGCCCAATGAATCCTTGATATTTAGTCGTTTTCAGCCAATTTTCTAGATTTTTGAAAATTTCACTTTTTTGTGAAAATATCCACTAAATGAGGGAATAATATGTGTGAGGGTACCCCAGGAGAGTTCCAAATGTGTGTGGGTAGAATATATATCCCACGGGGGTAAAATTGAAAAAAGTTGAACGAATGTTTTTTTGGACTTAGTCATTTTTCTGGCGTTTATCAGACTTTCAGATAGGGGAAATGTCGGTGAGCATTCCGATTTCAGTTCCAGAGTGATTCGCCAAATGAGTCCTTGATATTTAGTCGTTTTCAGCCAATATTTTGGATGTTTGAAAATTTCACTTTTTTGTGAAAATATCCACTAAATGAGGGAATAATATGTGTGAGGGTACCCCAGGAGAGTTCCAAATGTGTGTGGGTAGAAGATATATCGCACGGGGGTAAAATTGAAAAAAGTTGAACAAATTTTTTTTTGGACTTTGTCATTTTTCCGGCGTTTATCAGACTTTTAGATAGGGGAAATGTCAGTGAGCATTCCGATTTCTGTTCCAGAGCGATTCGCTCAATGAGTCCCTGATATTTAGTCGTTTTCAGCCAATTTTCTAGATTTTTTGAAAATTTCAATTTTTTGTGAAAATATCCACTAAATGAGGGAATAATATGTGTGAGGGTTCCCCAGAAGAGTTCCAAATGTGTGTGGGTAGAAGATATATCGCACGGGGGTAAAATTGAAAAAAGTTGAACAAATTTTTTTTTGGACTTTGTCATTTTTCCGGCGTTTATCAGACTTTCAGATAGGTGAAATGTCGGTGAGCATTCCGATTTCAGTTCCAGAGTGATTCGCCAAATGAGTCCTTGATATTTAGTCGTTTTCAGCCAATATTTTGGATGTTTGAAAATTTCACTTTTTTGTGAAAATATCCACTAAATGAGGGAATAATATGTGTGAGGGTACCCCAGGAGAGTTCCAAATGTGTGTGGGTAGAACATATATCGCACGGGGTAAAATTGAAAAAAGTTGAACAAATTTTTTTTTGGACTTTGTCATTTTTCCGGCGTTTATCAGACTTTCAGATGGGGGAAATGTCAGTGAGCATTCCGATTTCTGTTCCAGAGCGATTCGCTCAATGAGTCCCTGATATTTAGTCGTTTTCAGCCAATTTTCTATATTTTTTGAAAATTTCAATTTTTTGTGAAAATATCCACTAAATGAGGGAATAATATGTGTGAGGGTTCCCCAGAAGAGTTCCAAATGTTTGTGGGTAGAATATATATCCCACGGGGGTAAAATTGAAAAAAGTTGAACAAATTTTTTTTTGGACTTAGTCATTTTTCCGGCGTTTATCAGACTTTCAGATAGGGGAAATGTCAGTGAGCGTTCCGATTTCAGTTCCAGAGCAATTCGCCCAATGAATCCTTGATATTTAGTCGTTTTCAGCCAATTTTCTGGATTTTTGAAACTTTCACTTTTTTGTGAAAATATCCACTAAATGAGGGAATAATATGTGTGAGGGTACCCCAGGAGAGGTCCAAATGTGTGTGGGTAGAATATATATCCCACGGGGGTAAAATTGAAAAAAAGTTGAACAAATTTTTTTTTGGACTTAGTCATTTTTCCGGCGTTTATCAGACTTTCAGATAGGGCAAATGTCAGTGAGCGTTCCGATTTCAGTTCCAGAGCGATTCACCCAATGAGTCCTTGATATTTACTCGTTTTCAGCCAATATTCTGGATTTTTTGAAACTTTCACTTTTTTGTGAAAATATCCACTAAATGAGGGAATAATATGTGTGAGGGTACCCCAGGAGAGTTCCAAATGTGTGTGGGTAGAATATATATCCCACGGGGGTAAAATTGAAAAAAGTTGAAAAAAATTTTTTTTTTGGACGTAGTCATTTTTCCGGCATTTATCAGACTTTCAGATAGGAGAAATGTCGGTGAGCATTCCGATTTCAGTGCCAGAGTGCTTCGCCCAATGAGTCCTTGATATTTAGTCGTTTTCAGCCAATATTTTGGATGTTTGAAAATTTCACTTTTTTGTGAAAATATCCACTAAATGAGGGAATAATATGTGTGAGGGTACCCCAGGAGAGTTCCAAATGTGTGTGGGTAGAATATATATCCCACGGGGGTAAAATTGAAAAAAAGTTGAAAAAATTTTTTTTTGGACTTAGTCATTTTTCCGGCGTTTATCATACTTTCAGATAGGGGAAATGTCAGTGAGCGTTCCGATTTCAGTTCCAGAGCAATTTGCCCAATGAATCCTTGATATTTAGTCGTTTTCAGCCAATTTTCTGGATTTTTGAAAATTTCACTTTTTTGTGAAAATATCCACTTAATGAGGGAATAATATGTGTGAAGGTACCCCAGGAGAGTTCCAAATGTGTGTGGGTAGAATATATATCCCACGGGGGTAAAATTGAAAAAAGTTGAAAAAATTTTTTTTTTTGGACTTAGTCATTTTTCCGGCGTTTATCAGACTTTCAGATAGGGGAAATGTCAGTGAGCGTTCCGATTTCAGTTCCAGAGCAATTCGCCCAATGAATCCTTGATATTTAGTCGTTTTCAGCCAATTTTCTAGATTTTTGAAAATTTCACTTTTTTGTGAAAATATCCACTAAATGAGGGAATAATATGTGTGAGGGTACCCCAGGAGAGTTCCAAATGTGTGTGGGTAGAATATATATCCCACGGGGGTAAAATTGAAAAAAGTTGAACGAATGTTTTTTTGGACTTAGTCATTTTTCTGGCGTTTATCAGACTTTCAGATAGGGGAAATGTCGGTGAGCATTCCGATTTCAGTTCCAGAGTGATTCGCCAAATGAGTCCTTGATATTTAGTCGTTTTCAGCCAATATTTTGGATGTTTGAAAATTTCACTTTTTTGTGAAAATATCCACTAAATGAGGGAATAATATGTGTGAGGGTACCCCAGGAGAGTTCCAAATGTGTGTGGGTAGAAGATATATCGCACGGGGGTAAAATTGAAAAAAGTTGAACAAATTTTTTTTTGGACTTTGTCATTTTTCCGGCGTTTATCAGACTTTTAGATAGGGGAAATGTCAGTGAGCATTCCGATTTCTGTTCCAGAGCGATTCGCTCAATGAGTCCCTGATATTTAGTCGTTTTCAGCCAATTTTCTAGATTTTTTGAAAATTTCAATTTTTTGTGAAAATATCCACTAAATGAGGGAATAATATGTGTGAGGGTTCCCCAGAAGAGTTCCAAATGTGTGTGGGTAGAAGATATATCGCACGGGGGTAAAATTGAAAAAAGTTGAACAAATTTTTTTTTGGACTTTGTCATTTTTCCGGCGTTTATCAGACTTTCAGATAGGTGAAATGTCGGTGAGCATTCCGATTTCAGTTCCAGAGTGATTCGCCCAATGAGTCCTTGATATTTAGTCGTTTTCAGCCAATATTTTGGATGTTTGAAAATTTCACTTTTTTGTGAAAATATCCACTAAATGAGGGAATAATATGTGTGAGGGTACCCCAGGAGAGTTCCAAATGTGTGTGGGTAGAAGATATATCGCACGGGGTAAAATTGAAAAAAGTTGAACAAATTTTTTTTTGGACTTTGTCATTTTTCCGGCGTTTATCAGACTTTCAGATGGGGGAAATGTCAGTGAGCATTCCGATTTCTGTTCCAGAGCGATTCGCTCAATGAGTCCCTGATATTTAGTCGTTTTCAGCCAATTTTCTATATTTTTTGAAAATTTCAATTTTTTGTGAAAATATCCACTAAATGAGGGAATAATATGTGTGAGGGTTCCCCAGAAGAGTTCCAAATGTTTGTGGGTAGAATATATATCCCACGGGGGTAAAATTGAAAAAAGTTGAACAAATTTTTTTTTGGACTTAGTCATTTTTCCGGCGTTTATCAGACTTTCAGATAGGGGAAATGTCAGTGAGCGTTCCGATTTCAGTTCCAGAGCAATTCGCCCAATGAATCCTTGATATTTAGTCGTTTTCAGCCAATTTTCTGGATTTTTGAAACTTTCACTTTTTTGTGAAAATATCCACTAAATGAGGGAATAATATGTGTGAGGGTACCCCAGGAGAGTTCCAAATGTGTGTGGGTAGAATATATATCCCACGGGGGTAAAATTGAAAAAAGTTGAATGAATGTTTTTTTGGACTTAGTCATTTTTCTGGCGTTTATCAGACTTTCAGATAGGGGAAATGTCAGTGAGCATTCCGATTTCAGTTCCAGAGCGATTCGCTCAATGAGTCTTTGATATTTAGTCGTTTTCAGCCAATTTTCTGGATTTTTTGAAAATTTCAATTTTTTGTGAAAATATCCACTAAATGAGGGAATAATATGTGTGAGGGTTCCCCAGAAGAGTTCCAAATGTGTGTGGGTAGAATATATATCTCACGGGGGTAAAATTGAAAAAAGTTGAAAAAATTTTTTTCTTGGACTTAGTCATTTTTCCGGCGTTTATCAGACTTTCAGATAGGTGAAACGTCGGTGAGCATTCCGATTTCAGTTCCAGAGTGATTCGCCAAATGAGTCCTTGATATTTAGTCGTTTTCAGCCAATATTTTGGATGTTTGAAAATTTCACTTTTTTGTGAAAATATCCACTAAATGAGGGAATAATATGTGTGAGGGTACCCCAGGAGAGTTCCAAATGTGTGTGGGTAGAAGATATATCGCACGGGGGTAAAATTGAAAAAAGTTGAACAAATTTTTTTTTGGACTTTGTCATTTTTCCGGCGTTTATCAGACTTTCAGATAGGGGAAATGTCAGTGAGCATTCCGATTTCTGTTCCAGAGCGATTCGCTCAATGAGTCCCTGATATTTAGTCGTTTTCAGCCAATTTTCTGGATTTTTTGAAAATTTCAATTTTTTGTGAAAATATCCACTAAATGAGGGAATAATATGTGTGAGGGTTCCCCAGAAGAGTACCAAATGTTTGTGGGTAGAATATATATCCCACGGGGGTAAAATTGAAAAAAAGTTTAACAAATTATTTTTTGGACTTAGTCATTTTTCCGGCGTTTATCAGACTTTCAGATAGGGGAAATGTCAGTGAGCGTTCCGATTTCAGTTCCAGAGCAATTCGCCCATTGAATCCTTGATATTTAGTCGTTTTCAGCCAATTTTCTAGATTTTTGAAAATTTCACTTTTTTGTGAAAATATCCACTAAATGAGGGAATAATATGTGTGAGGGTACCCCAGGAGAGTTCCAAATGTGTGTGGGTAGAATATATATCCCACGGGGGTAAAATTGAAAAAAAGTTGAACAAATTTTTTTTTGGACTTAGTCATTTTTCCGTCGTTTATCATACTTTCAGATAGGGGTAATGTCAGTGAGCGTTCCGATTTCAGTTCCAGAGCAATTTGCCCAATGAGTCCGTGATATTTAGTCGTTTTCAGCCAATTTTCTGGATTTTTTGAAAATTTCACTTTTTCGTGAAAATATCCACTAAATGAGGGAATAATATGTGTGATGGTACCCCAGGAGAGTTCCAAATGTGTGTGGGTAGAATATATATCCCACGGGGGTAAAATTGAAAAAAAGTTGAACCAATTTTTTTTTGGACTTAGTCATTTTTCTGGCGTTTATCATACTTTCAGATAGGGGTAATGTCAGTGAGCTTTCCGATTTCAGTTCCACAGCGATTCGCCAAATGAGTCCTTGATATTTAGTCGTTTTCAGCCAATATTTTGGATGTTTGAAAATTTCACTTTTTTGTGAAAATATCCACTAAATGAGGGAATAATATGTGTGAGGGTTCCCCAGAAGAGTTCCAAATGTGTGTGGGTAGAATATATATCCCACGGGGGTAAAATTGAAAAAAGTTGAAAAAATTTTTTTCTTGGACTTAGTCATTTTTCCGGCGTTTATCAGACTTTCAGATAGGGCAAATGTCAGTGAGCGTTCCGATTTCAGTTCTAGAGCGATTCGCCCAATGAGTCCTTGATATTTAGTCGTTTTCAGCCAATTTTCTGGATTTTTTGAAAATTTCAATTTTTTGTGAAAATATCCACTAAATGAGGGAATAATATGTGTGAGGGTTCCCCAGAAGAGTTCCAAATGTTTGTGGGTAGAATATATATCCCATGGGGGTAAAATTGAAAAAAGTTGAACAAATTTTTTTTTGGACTTAGTCATTTTTTCCGGTGTTTATCAGACTTTCAGATAGGGGAAATGTCAGTGAGCGTTCCGATTTCAGTTCCAGAGCAATTCGCCCAATGAATCCGTGATATTTAGTCGTTTTCAGCCAATTTTCTAGATTTTTGAAAATTTCACTTTTTTGTGAAAATATCCACTAAATGAGGGAATAATATGTGTTAGGGTACCCCAGGAGAGTTCCAAATGTGTGTGGTAGAATATATATCCCACGGGGGTAAAATTGAAAAAAAGTTGAAAAAATTTTTTTTTGGACTTAGTCATTTTTCCGGCGTTTATCAGACGTTCAGATAGGGGAAATGTCAGTGAGCATTCCGATTTCAGTTCCAGAGCAATTCGCCCATTCAATCCTTGATATTTAGTCGTTTTCAGCCAATTTTCTAGATTTTTGAAAATTTCACTTTTTTGTGAAAATATCCACTAAATGAGGGAATAATATGTGTGAGGGTACCCCAGGAGAGTTCCAAATGTGTGTGGGTAAAATATATATCCCACGGGGGTACAATTGAAAAAAGTTTAAAAAAATTTTTTTTTTGACTTAGTCATTTTTCTGGCGTTTATCAGACTTTCAGATAGGGGAAATGTCAGTGAGCGTTCCGATTTCAGTTCCAGAGCAATTTGCCCAATGAATCCTTGATATTTAGTCGTTTTCAGCCAATTTTCTGGATTTTTGAAAATTTCACTTTTTTGTGAAAATATCCACTAAATGAGGGAATAATATGTGTGAGGGTACCCCAGGAGAGTTCCAAATGTGTGTGGGTAGAATATATATCCCACGGGGGTAAAATTGAAAAAAGGTGAACAAATGTTTTTTTGGACTTAGTCATTTTTCCGGCGTTTATCAGACTTTCAGATAGGGGAAATGTCAGTGAGCATTCCGATTTCAGTTCCAGAGCGATTCGCCAAATGAGTCCATGATATTTAGTCGTTTTCAGCCAATTTTCTGGATTTTTGAAAATTTCACTTTTTTGTGAAAATATCCACTAAATGAGGGAATAATATGTGTGAGGGTTCCCCAGAAGAGTTCCAAATGTGTGTGGGTAGAATATATATCTCACGGGGGTAAAATTGAAAAAAGTTGAAAAAAATTTTTTCTTGGACTTAGTCATTTTTCCGGCGTTTATCAGACTTTCAGATAGGGCAAATGTCAGTGAGCGTTCCGATTTCAGTTCCAGAGCGATTCGCCCAATGAGTCCTTGATATTTAGTAGTTTTCAGCCAATTTTCTGGATTTTTGAAACTTTCACTTTTTCGTGAAAATATCCACTAAATGAGGGAATAATATGTGTGAGGGTACCCCAGGAGAGCTCCAAATGTGTGTGGGTAGAATATATATCCCACGGGGGTAAAATTGAAAAAAGTTTAAAAAAAATTTTTTTTTGACTTAGTCATTTTTCCGGCGTTTATCAGACTTTCAGATAGGGGAAATGTCAGTGAGCGTTCCGATTTCAGTTCCAGAGCAATTCGCCCAATGAATCCGTGATATTTAGTCGTTTTCAGCCAATTTTCTAGATTTTTGAAAATTTCACTTTTTTGTGAAAATATCCACTAAATGAGGGAATAATATGTGTGAGGGTACCCCAGGAGAGTTCCAAATGTGTGTGGGTAAAATATATATGCCACGGGGGTAAAATTGAAAAAAGTTGAACAAATGTTTTTTTGGACTTAGTCATTTTTCCTGCGTTTATCAGACTTTCAGATAGGGGAAATGTCAGTGAGCATTCCGATTTCAGTTCCAGAGTGATTCGCCCAATGAGTCCTTGATATTTAGTCGTTTTCAGCCAATATTTTGGATGTTTGAAAATTTCACTTTTTTGTGAAAATATCCACTAAATGAGGGAATAATATGTGTGATGGTACCCCAGGAGAGCTCCAAATGTGTGTGGGTAGAATACATATCCCACGGGGGTAAAATTGAAAAAAGTTTAAAAAAAATTTTTTTTTGACTTAGTCATTTTTCCGGCGTTTATCAGACTTTCAGATAGGAGAAATGTCAGTGAGCGTTCCGATTTCAGTTCCAGAGCAATTTGCCCAATGATTCCTTGATATTTAGTCGTTTTCAGCCAATTTTCTGGATTTTTGAAAATTTCACTTTTTTGTGAAAATATCCACTAAATGAGGGAATAATATGTGTGAGGGTTCCCCAGAAAAGTTCCAAATGTGTGTGGGTAGAATATATATCTCACGGGGGTAAAATTGAATAAAGTTGAAAAAATTTTTTTCTTGGACTTAGTCATTTTTCCGGCGTTTATCAGACTTTCAGATAGGGCAAATGTCAGTGAGCGTTCCGATTTCAGTTCCAGAGCGATTCGCCCAATGAGTCCTTGATATTTAGTCGTTTTCAGCCAATTTTCTGGATTTTTGAAACTTTCACTTTTTTGTGAAAATATCCACTAAATGAGGGAATAATATGTGTGAGGGTACCCCAGGAGAGGTCCAAATGTGTGTGGGTAGAATATATATCCCACGGGGGTAAAATTGAAAAAAGTTTAAAAAAAAATTTTTTTTGACTTAGTCATTTTTCCGGCGTTTATCAGACTTTCAGATAGGGGAAATGTCAGTGAGCGTTCCGATTTCAGTTCCAGAGCAATTTACCCAATGAATCCTTGATATTTAGTCGTTTTCAGCCAATTTTCTGGATTTTTGAAAATTTCACTTTTTTGTGAAAATATCCACTAAATGAGGGAATAATATGTGTGAGGGTACCCCAGGAGAGTTCCAAATGTGTGTGGGTAGAATATATATCCCACGGGGGTAAAATTGAAAAAAGTTGAACAAATGTTTTTTTGGACTTAGTCATTTTTCCAGCGTTTATCAGACTTTCAGATAGGGGAAATGTCAGTGAGCATTCCGATTTCAGTTCCAGAGTGATTCGCTCAATGAGTCCTTGATATTTAGTCGTTTTCAGTCAATTTTCTGGATTTTTTGAAAATTTAAATTTTTTGTGAAAATATCCACTAAATGAGGGAATAATATGTGTGAGGGTTCCCCAGAAGAGTTCCAAATGTGTGTGGGTAGAATATATATCTCACGGGGGTAAAATTGAAAAAAGTTGAAAAAAATTTTTTCTTGGACTTAGTCATTTTTCCGGCGTTTATCAGACTTTCAGATAGGGCAAATGTCAGTGAGCGTTCCGATTTCAGTTCCAGAGCGATTCGCCCAATGAGTCCTTGATATTTACTCGTTTTCAGCCAATTTTCTGGATTTTTTGAAACTTTCACTTTTTTGTGAAAATATCCACTAAATGAGGGAATAATATGTGTGAGGGTACCCCAGGAGAGTTCCAAATGTGTGTGGGTAGATGATATATCGCACGGGGGTAAAATTGAAAAAACTTGAACAAATTTTTTTTTGGACTTAGTCAGTTTTCCGGCGTTTATCAGACTTTCAGATAGGGGAAATGTCAGTGAGCATTCCGATTTGAGTTCCAGAGCGATTCGCTCAATGAGTCCTTGATATTTAGTCGTTTTCAGCCAATTTTCTGGATTTTTTGAAAATTTCAATTTTTTGTGAAAATATCCACTAAATGAGGGAATAATATGTGTGAGGGTTCCCCAGAAGAGTTCCAAATGTTTGTGGGTAGAATATATATCCCACGGGGGTAAAATTAAAAAAAGTGGAACAAATTTTTTTTTGGACATAGTCATTTTTCCGGCGTTTATCAGACTTTCAGATAGGGGAAATGTCAGTGAGCGTTCCGATTTCAGTTCCAGAGCAATTCGCCCAATGAATCCCTGATATTTAGTCGTTTTCAGCCAATTTTCTGGATTTTTGAAACTTTCACTTTTTTGTGAAAATATCCACTAAATGAGGGAATAATATGTGTGAGGGTACCCCAGGAGAGTTCCAAATGTGTGTGGGTAAAATATATATCCCACGGGGGTACAATTGAAAAAAGTTTAAAAAAAATTTTTTTTTGACTTAGTCATTTTTCTGGCGTTTATCAGACTTTCAGATAGGGGAAATGTCAGTGAGCGTTCCGATTTCAGTTCCAGAGCAATTTGCCCAATGAATCCTTGATATTTAGTCGTTTTCTGCCAATTTTCTGGATTTTTGAAAATTTCACTTTTTTGTGAAAATATCCACTAAATGAGGGAATAATATGTGTGAGGGTACCCCAGGAGAGTTCCAAATGTGTGTGGGTAGAATATATATCCCACGGGGGTAAAATTGAAAAAAGTTGAACAAATGTTTTTTTGGACTTAGTCATTTTTCCGGCGTTTATCAGACTTTCAGATAGGGGAAATGTCAGTGAGCATTCCGATTTCAGTTCCAGAGCGATTCGCCAAATGAGTCCATGATATTTAGTCGTTTTCAGCCAATATTTTGGATGTTTGAAAATTTCACTTTTTTGTGAAAATATCCACTAAATGAGGGAATAATATGTGTGAGGGTACCCCAGGAGAGTTCCAAATGTGTGTGGGTAGAAGATATATCGCACGGGGGTAAAATTGAAAAAACTTGAACAAATTATTTCTTGGACTTAGTCATTTTTCCGGCGTTTATCAGACTTTCAGATAGGGCAAATGTCAGTGAGCGTTCCGATTTCAGTTCCAGAGCGATTCGCCCAATGAGTCCTTGATATTTAGTAGTTTTCAGCCAATTTTCTGGATTTTTGAAACTTTCACTTTTTCGTGAAAATATCCACTAAATGAGGGAATAATATGTGTGAGGGTACCCCAGGAGAGCTCCAAATGTGTGTGGGTAGAATATATATCCCACGGGGGTAAAATTGAAAAAAGTTTAAAAAAAATTTTTTTTTGACTTAGTCATTTTTCCGGCGTTTATCAGACTTTCAGATAGGGGAAATGTCAGTGAGCGTTCCGATTTCAGTTCCAGAGCAATTCGCCCAATTAATCCGTGATATTTAGTCGTTTTCAGCCAATTTTCTAGATTTTTGAAAATTTCACTTTTTTGTGAAAATATCCACTAAATGAGGGAATAATATGTGTTAGGGTACCCCAGGAGAGTTCCAAATGTGTGTGGGTAGAATATATATCCCACGGGGGTAAAATTGAAAAAAAGTTGAAAAAATTTTTTTTTGGACTTAGTCATTTTTCCGGCGTTTATCAGACTTTCAGATAGGGGAAATGTCAGTGAGCATTCCGATTTCAGTTCCAGAGCAATTCGCCCATTCAATCCTTGATATTTAGTCGTTTTCAGCCAATTTTCTAGATTTTTGAAAATTTCACTTTTTTGTGAAAATATCCACTAAATGAGGGAATAATATGTGTGAGGGTACCCCAGGAGAGTTCCAAATGTGTGTGGGTAAAATATATATGCCACGGGGGTAAAATTGAAAAAAGTTGAACAAATGTTTTTTTGGACTTAGTCATTTTTCCTGCGTTTATCAGACTTTCAGATAGGGGAAATGTCAGTGAGCATTCCGATTTCAGTTCCAGAGTGATTCGCCCAATGAGTCCTTGATATTTAGTCGTTTTCAGCCAATATTTTGGATGTTTGAAAATTTCACTTTTTTGTGAAAATATCCACTAAATGAGGGAATAATATGTGTGAGGGTACCCCAGGAGAGTTCCAAATGTGTGTGGGTAGAATATATATCCCACGGGGGTAAAATTGAAAAAAGTTGAACAAATGTTTTTTTGGACTTAGTCATTTTTCCGGCGTTTATCATACTTTCAGATAGGGGAAATGTCAGTGAGCGTTCCGATTTCAGTTCCAGAGCGATTCGCCAAATTAGTCCTTGATATTTAGTCGTTTTCAGCCAATATTTTGGATTTTTGAAAATTTCACTTTTTTGTGAAAATATCCACTAAATGAGGGAATAATATGTGTGAGGGTACCCCAGGAGAGTTCCAAATGTGTGTGGGTAGAAGATATATCGCATGGGGGTAAAATTGAAAAAACTTGAACAAATTTTTTCTTGGACTTAGTCATTTTTCCGGCGTTTATCAGACTTTCAGATAGGGGAAATGTCAGTGAGCGTTCCGATTTCAGTTCCAGAGCAATTTGCCCAATGAATCCTTGATATTTAGTCGTTTTCAGTCAATTTTCTGGATTTTTTGAAAATTTAAATTTTTTGTGAAAATATCCACTAAATGAGGGAATAATATGTGTGAGGGTTCCCCAGTAGAGTTCCAAATGTGTGTGGGTAGAATATATATCTCACGGGGGTAAAATTGAAAAAAGTTGAAAAAAATTTTTTCTTGGACTTAGTCATTTTTCCGGCGTTTATCAGACTTTCAGATAGGGCAAATGTCAGTGAGCGTTCCGATTTCAGTTCCAGAGCGATTCGCCCAATGAGTCCTTGATATTTACTCGTTTTCAGCCAATTTTCTGGATTTTTTGAAACTTTCACTTTTTTGTGAAAATATCCACTAAATGAGGGAATAATATGTGTGAGGGTACCCCAGGAGAGTTCCAAATGTGTGTGGGTAGAAGATATATCGCACGGGGGTAAAATTGAAAAAACTTGAACAAATTTTTTTTTGGACTTAGTCAGTTTTCCGGCGTTTATCAGACTTTCAGATAGGGGAAATGTCAGTGAGCATTCCGATTTCAGTTCCAGAGCGATTCGCTCAATGAGTCCTTGATATTTAGTCGTTTTCAGCCAATTTTCTGGATTTTTTGAAAATTTCAATTTTTTGTGAAAATATCCACTAAATGAGGGAATAATATGTGTGAGGGTTCCCAGAAGATTTCCAAATGTTTGTGGGTAGAATATATATCCCACGGGGGTAAAATTGAAAAAAGTGGAACAAATTTTTTTTTAGACATAGTCATTTTTCCGGCGTTTATCAGACTTTCAGATAGGGGAAATGTCAGTGAGCGTTCCGATTTCAGTTCCAGAGCAATTCGCCCAATGAATCCCTGATATTTAGTCGTTTTCAGCCAATTTTCTGGATTTTTGAAACTTTCACTTTTTTGTGAAAATATCCACTAAATGAGGGAATAATATGTGTGAGGGTACCCCAGGAGAGCTCCAAATGTGTGTGGGTAGAATATATATCCCACGGGGGTAAAATTGAAAAAAGTTTAAAAAAAATTTTTTTTTGACTTAGTCATTTTTCCGGCGTTTATCAGAATTTCAGATAGGGGAAATGTCAATGAGCGTTCCGATTTCAGTTCCAGAGCAATTTGCCCAATGAATCCTTGATATTTAGTCGTTTTCAGCCAATTTTCTGGATTTTTGAAAATTTCACTTTTTTGTGAAAATATCCACTAAATGAGGGAATAATATGTGTGAGGGTACCCCAGGAGAGTTCCAAATGTGTGTGGGTAGAATATATATCCCACGGGGGTAAAATTGAAAAAAGTTGAACAAATGTTTTTTTGGACTTAGTCATTTTTCCGGCGTTTATCAGACTTTCAGATAGGGCAAATGTCAGTGAGCGTTCCGATTTCAGTTCCAGAGCGATTCGCCCAATGAGTCCTTGATATTTACTCGTTTTCAGCCAATTTTCTGGATTTTTTGAAACTTTCACTTTTTTGTGAAAATATCCACTAAATGAGGGAATAATATGTGTGAGGGTACCCCAGGAGAGTTCCAAATGTGTGTGGGTAGAAGATATATCGCACGGGGGTAAAATTGAAAAAACTTGAACAAATTTTTTTTTGGACTTAGTAATTTTTCCGGCGTTTATCAGACTTTCAGATAGGGCAAATGTCAGTGAGCGTTCCGATTTCAGTTCCAGAGCGATTCGCCCAATGAGTCCTTGATATTTAGTCGTTTTCAGCCAGTTTTCTGGATTTTTGAAAATTTCACTTTTTTTGTGAAAATATCCACTAAATGAGGGAATAATATGTGTGAGGGTTCCTCAGAAGAGTTCCAAATGTGTGTGGGTAGAATATATATCTCACGGGGGTAAAATAGAAAAAAGTTGAAAAAATTTTTTTCTTGGACTTAGTCATTTTTCCGGCCTTTATCAGACTTTCAGATAGGGCAAATGTCAGTGAGCGTTCCGATTTCAGTTCCAGAGCGATTCGCCCAATGAGTCCTTGATATTTACTCGTTTTCAGCCAATTTTCTGGATTTTTTGAAACTTTCACTTTTTTGTGAAAATATCCACTAAATGAGGGAATAATATGTGTGAGGGTACCCCAGGAGAGTTCCAAATGTGTGTGGGTAGAAGATATATCGCACGGGGGTAAAATTGAAAAAACCTGAACAAATTTTTTTTTGGACTTAGTCATTTTTCCTGCGTTTATCAGACTTTCAGATAGGGGAAATGTCAGTGACCATTCCGATTTCAGTTCCAGAGCGATTCGCTCAATGAGTCCTTGATATTTAGTCGTTTTCAACCAATTTTCTGGATTTTTTGAAAATTTCAATTTTTTGTGAAAATATCCACTAAATGAGGGAATAATATGTGTGAGGGTTCCCCAGAAGAGTTCCAAATGTTTGTGGGTAGAATATATATCCCACGGGGGTAAAATTGAAAAAAGTGGAACAAATTTTTTTTTGGACTTAGTCATTTTTCCGGCGTTTATCAGACTTTCAGATAGGGGAAATGTCAGTGAGCGTTCCGATTTCAGTTCCAGAGCAATTCGCCCAATGAATCCTTGATATTTAGTCGTTTTCAGCCAATTTTCTGGATTTTTGAAACTTTCACTTTTTTGTGAAAATATCCACTAAATGAGGGAATAATATGTGTGAGGGTACCCCAGGAGAGTTCCAAATGTGTGTGGGTAAAATATATATGCCACGGGGGTAAAATTGAAAAAAGTTGAACAAATGTTTTTTTGGACTTAGTCATTTTTCCTGCGTTTATCAGACTTTCAGATAGGGGAAATGTCAGTGAGCATTCCGATTTCAGTTCCAGAGTGATTCGCCCAATGAGTCCTTGATATTTAGTCGTTTTCAGCCAATATTTTGGATGTTTGAAAATTTCACTTTTTTGTGAAAATATCCACTAAATGAGGGAATAATATGTGTGAGGGTACCCCAGGAGAGTTCCAAATGTGTGTGGGTAGAATATATATCCCACGGGGGTAAAATTGAAAAAAAGTTGAACAAATTTTTTTTTGGACTTAGTCATTTTTCCGGCGTTTATCATACTTTCAGATAGGGGAAATGTCAGTGAGCGTTCCGATTTCAGTTCCAGAGCGATTCGCCAAATTAGTCCTTGATATTTAGTCGTTTTCAGCCAATATTTTGGATGTTTGAAAATTTCACTTTTTTGTGAAAATATCCACTAAATGAGGGAATAATATGTGTGAGGGTACCCCAGGAGAGCTCCAAATGTGTGTGGGTAGAATATATATCCCACGGGGGTAAAATTGAAAAAAGTTGAACAAATTTTTTTTTGGACTTAGTAATTTTTCCGGCGTTTATCAGACTTTCAGATAGGGCAAATGTCAGTGAGCGTTCCGATTTCAGTTCCAGAGCGATTCGCCCAATGAATCCTTGATATTTAGTTGTTTTCAGCCAATTTTCTGGAATTTTTGAAAATTTCAATTTTTTGTGAAAATATCTACTAAATGAGGGAATAATATGTGTGAGGCTTCCCCAGGAGAGTTCCAAATGTGTGTGAGTAGAATATATATCCCACGGGGGTAAAATTGAAAAAAGTTGAACAAATTTTTTTTTGGACTTAGTAATTTTTCCAGGGTTTATCAGACTTTCAGATAGGGCAAATGTCAGTGAGCGTTCCGATTTCAGTTCCAGAGCGATTCGCCCAATGAGTCCTTGATATTTAGTCGTTTTCAGCCAGTTTTCTGGATTTTTGAAAATTTCACTTTTTTTGTGAAAATATCCACTAAATGAGGGAATAATATGTGTGAGGGTTCCTCAGAAGAGTTCCAAATGTGTGTGGGTAGAATATATATCTCACGGGGGTAAAATTGAAAAAAGTTGAGAAAATTTTTTTCTTGGACTTAGTCATTTTTCCGGCCTTTATCAGACTTTCAGATAGGGCAAATGTCAGTGAGCGTTCCGATTTCAGTTCCAGAGCGATTCGCCCAATGAGTCCTTGATATTTACTCGTTTTCAGCCAATTTTCTGGATTTTTTGAAACTTTCACTTTTTTGTGAAAATATCCACTAAATGAGGGAATAATATGTGTGAGGGTACCCCAGGAGAGTTCCAAATGTGTGTGGGTAGAAGATATATCGCACGGGGGTAAAATTGAAAAAACTTGAACAAATTTTTTTTTGGACTTAGTCATTTTTCCGGCGTTTATCAGACTTTCAGATAGGGGAAATGTCAGTGAGCATTCCGATTTCAGTTCCAGAGCGATTCGCTCAATGAGTCCTTGATATTTAGTCGTTTTCAGCCAATTTTCTGGATTTTTTGAAAATTTCAATTTTTTGTGAAAATATCCACTAAATGAGGGAATAATATGTGTGAGGGTTCCCCAGAAGAGTTCCAAATGTTTGTGGGTAGAATATATATCCCACGGGGGTAAAATTGAAAAAAGTTGAACAATTTTTTTTTTGGACTTAGTAATTTTTCCGGCGTTTATCAGACTTTCAGATATGCAAATGTCAGTGATCGTTCCGATTTCAGTTCCAGAGCGATTCGCCCAATGAATCCTTCATATTTAGTTGTTTTCAGCCAATTTTCTGGAATTTTTGAAAATTTAAATTTTTTGTGAAAATATCTACTAAATGAGGGAATAATATGTGTGAGGCTTCCCCAGGAGAGTTCCAAATGTGTGTGGGTAGAATATATATCCCACGGGGGTAAAATTGAAAAAAGTTGAACAAATTTTTTTTTGGACTTAGTAATTTTTCCGGCGTTTATCAGACTTTCAGATAGGGCAAATGTCAGTGAGCGTTCCGATTTCAGTTCCAGAGCGATTCGCCCAATGAGTCCTTGATATTTAGTCGTTTTCAGCCAGTTTTCTGGATTTTTGAAAATTTCACTTTTTTTGTGAAAATATCCACTAAATGAGGGAATAATATGTGTGAGGGTTCCTCAGAAGAGTTCCAAATGTGTGTGGGTAGAATATATATCTCACGGGGGTAAAATTGAAAAAAGTTGAAAAAATTTTTTTCTTGGACTTAGTCATTTTTCCGGCCTTTATCAGACTTTCAGATAGGGGAAATGTCAGTGAGCATTCCGATTTCAGTTCCAGAGCGATTCGCTCAATGAGTCCTTGATATTTAGTCGTTTTCAGCCAATTTTCTGGATTTTTTGAAAATTTCAATTTTTTGTGAAAATATCCACTAAATGAGGGAATAATATGTGTGAGGGTTCCCCAGAAGAGTTCCAAATGTTTGTGGGTAGAATATATATCCCACGGGGGTAAAATTGAAAAAAGTGGAACAAATTTTTTTTTGGACTTAGTCATTTTTCCGGCGTTTATCAGACTTTCAGATAGGGGAAATGTCAGTGAGCGTTCCGATTTCAGTTCCAGAGCAATTCGCCCAATGAATCCTTGATATTTAGTCGTTTTCAGCCAATTTTCTGGATTTTTGAAACTTTCACTTTTTTGTGAAAATATCCACTAAATGAGGGAATAATATGTGTGAGGGTACCCCAGGAGAGCTCCAAATGTGTGTGGGTAGAATATATATCCCACGGGGGTAAAATTGAAAAAAGTTTAAAGAAAATTTTTTTTTGACTTAGTCATTTTTCCGGCGTTTATCAGAATTTCAGATAGGGGAAATGTCAATGAGCGTTCCGATTTCAGTTCCAGAGCAATTTGCCCAATGAATCCTTGATATTTAGTCGTTTTCAGGAAATTTTCTGGATTTTTGAAAATTTCACTTTTTTGTGAAAATATCCACTAAATGAGGGAATAATATGTGTGAGGGTACCCCAGGAGAGTTCCAAATGTGTGTGGGTAGAATATATATCCCACGGGGGTAAAATTGAAAAAAGTTGAACAAATGTTTTTTTGGACTTAGTCATTTTTCCGGCGTTTATCAGACTTTCAGATAGGGGAAATGTCAGTGAGCATTCCGATTTCAGTTCCAGAGTGATTCGCTCAATGAGTCCTTGATATTTAGTCGTTTTCAGTCAATTTTCTGTTTTTTTTGAAAATTTCAATTTTTTGTGAAAATATCCACTAAATGAGGGAACAATATGTGTGAGGGTTCCCCAGAAGAGTTCCAAATGTGTGTGGGTAGAATATATATCTCACGGGGGTAAAATTGAAAAAAGTTGAAAATAATTTTTTCTTGGACTTAGTCATTTTTCCGGCGTTTATCAGACTTTCAGATAGGGCAAATGTCAGTGAGCGTTCCGATTTCAGTTCCAGAGCGATTCGCCCAATGAGTCCTTGATATTTACTCGTTTTCAGCCAATTTTCTGGATTTTTTGAAACTTTCACTTTTTTGTGAAAATATCCACTAAATGAGGGAATAATATGTGTGAGGGTACCCCAGGAGAGTTCCAAATGTGTGTGGGTAGAATATATATCCCACGGGGGTAAAATTGAAAAAAAGTTGAACAAATTTTTTTTTGGACTTAGTCATTTTTCCTGCGTTTATCAGACTTTCAGATAGGGAAAATGTCAGTTAGCATTCCGATTTCAGTTCCAGAGCAATTCGCCCAATGAATCCTTGATATTTAGTTGTTTTCAGCCAATTTTCTGGAATTTTTTAAAATTTCAATTTTTTGTGAAAATATCTACTAAATGAGGGAATAATATGTGTGAGGCTTCCCCAGGAGAGTTCCAAATGTGTGTGGGTAGAATATATATCCCACGGGGGTAAAATTGAAAAAAGTTGAACAAATTTTTTTTTGGACTTAGTCATTTTTCCGGCGTTTATCAGACTTTCAGATAGGGGAAATGTCAGTGAGCATTCCGACTTCAGTTCCAGATCAATTCGCCCAATTAATCCTTGATATTTAGTCGTTTTCAGCCAATTTTCTGGATTTTTGAAAATTTCACTTTTTTGTGAAAATATCCACTAAACGAGGGAATAATATGTGTGAGGGTACCCCAGGAGAGTTCCAAATGTGTGTGGGTAGAATATATATACCACGGGGGTAAAATTAAAAAACGTTGAAAAAATTTTTTTTTTGGACTTAGTCATTTTTCCGGCTTTTATCAGACTTTCAGATAGGGGAAATGTGAGTGAGCATTCTGATTTCAGTTACAGAGCGATTCGCCCAATGAGTCCTTGATATTTAGTCGTTTTCAGCCAATTTTCTGGATTTTTGAAAATTTCACTTTTTTTGTGAAAATATCCACTAAATGAGGGAATAATATGTGTGAGGGTACCCCAGGAGAGTTCCAAATGTGTGTGGGTAGAATATATATCCCACGGGGGTAAAATTGAAAAAAGTTGAAAAAAATTTTTTTTTGGACTTAGTGATTTTTCCGCCGTTTATCAGACTTTCAGATAGGGGAAATGTCAGTGAGCGTTCCGATTTCAGTTCCAGAGCGATTCGCCCAATGAGTCCTTGATATTTTGTCTTTTTCAGCAGTTTTTCTGGATTTTTGAAAATTTCACTTTTTTGTGAAAATATCAACTAAATGAGGGAATAATATGTATAGGGTACCCCAGGAGAGATCCAAATGTGTGTGGGTAGAATATATATCCCCACGGGTGTAAAATTGAAAAAAGTTGAAAAAATTTTTTTTTTTGACTTAGTCATTTTTCCGGCGTTTATCAGACTTTCAGATAGCGAAAATGTCAGTGAGCGTTCCCATTTCAGTTCCAGAGCGATTCGCCCAATGAGTCCTTGATATTTAGTCGTTTTCAGCCAATATTTTGGATTTTTGAAAATTTCACTTTTTTGTGAAATAGCCACTAAATGAGGGAATAAATATGTGTGAAGGTACCCCAGGAGAGTTGCAAATGTGTGTGGGTAGAATATATATCCCACGGGGGTAAAATTGAAAAAAGTTGAAAAAAATTTTTTTGGACTTAGTAATTTTTACGGCGTTTATCAGACTTTCAGATAGGGCAAATGTCAGTGAACGTACCGATTTCAGTTCCAGAGCGATTCGCCCAATGAGTCTTTGATATTTAGTCGTTTTCAGCCAATTTTCTGGATTTGTTGAAAATTTCACTTTTTTGTGAAAATATCCACTAAATGAGGGAATAATATGTGTGAGGGTACCCCAGGAGAGTTCCAAATGTGCGTGGGTAGAATATATATCCCAAGGGGGAAAAATTGAAAAAAGTTGAAAAAAATTATTTTTTGGACTTAGTCATTTTTCCAGCGTTTAGCAGACTTTCAGATAGGGGAAATGTCAGTAAGCATTCCGATTTCAGTTCCAGAGCGATTCTCCCAATGAGTCTTTGATATTTAGTCATTTTCAGCCAATTTTCTGGATTTTTGAAAATTTCACTTTTTTGTGAAAATATCCACTAAATGAGGGAATAATATGTGTGAGGGTACCCCAGGAGAGTTCCAAATGTGTGTGGGTAGAATATATATCCACGGAGGTAAAATTTAAAAAAAGTTGAAAAAATTGTTTTTTGGACTTAGTAATTTTTCCGGCTTTTATCAGACTTTCAGATAGGGCAAATGTCAGTGAACGTTCCGATTTCAGTTCCAGAGCGATTCGCTCAATGAGTCTTTGATATTTAGTCGTTTTCAGCCAATTTTCTGGATTTGTTGAAAATTTCACTTTTTGTCAAAATATCCACTAAATGAGGGAATAATATGTGTGAGGGTACCCCAGGAGAGTTCAAATGTGTGTGGGTAGAATATATATCCCACGGGGGTAAAATTGAAAAAAGTTCAAAAAAATTTTTTTTTAGACGTTCCGATTTCAGTTCCAGAGCGCTTCGCCCAATGAGTCCTTGATATTTAGTCGTTTTCAGCCAATATTTTGGATTTTTGAAAATTTCACTTTTTTGTGAAAATAGCCACTAAATGAGGGAATAATATGTGTGAAGGTACCCCAGGAGAGTTGCAAATGTGTGTGGGTAGAATATATATCCCACGGGGGTAAAATTGAAAAAAGTTGAAAAAAAATTTTTCTTGGACTTAGTCATTTTTCTGGCGTTTATCAGACTTTCAGATAGGGCAAATGTCAGTGACCGTTCCGATTTCAGTTCCAGAGCGATCGCCCAATGAGTCCTTGATATTACTCGTTTTCAGCCAATTTTCTGGATTTTTGAAACTTTCACTTTTTTGTGAAAATATCCACTAAATGAGGGAATAATATGTGTGAGGGTACCCCAGGAGAGTTCCAACTGTGTGTGGGTAGAAGATATATCGCACGGGGGTAAAATTGAAAAAACTTGAACAAATTTTTTTTGGACTTAGTCATTTTTCCGGCGTTTATCAGAGTTTCAGATAGGGGAAATGTCAGTGAGCATTCCGATTTCAGTTCCAGAGCGATTCGCTCAATGAGTCCTTGATATTTAGTCGTTTTCAGCCATTTTCTGGATTTTTGAAAATTTCAATTTTTTGTGAAAATATCCACTAAATGAGGGAATAATATGTGTGAGGGTTCCCCAGAGAGTTCCAAATGTTTGTGGGTAGAATATATATCCCACGGGGGTAAAATTGAAAAAAGTTGAACAAATTTTTTTTGGACTTAGTCATTTTTCCGCCGTTTATCAGACTTTCAGATAGGGGAAATGTCAGTGAGCGTTCCGATTTCAGTTCCAGAGCAATTCGCCCATGAATCCTTGATATTTAGTCGTTTTCAGCCAATTTTCTGGATTTTTGAAACTTTCACTTTTTTGTGAAAATATCCACTAAATGAGGGAATAATATGTGTGAGGGTACCCCAGGAGAGCTCCAAATGTGTGTGGGTAGAATATATATCCCACGGGGGTAAAATTGAAAAAGTTTAAAAAAAAAATTTTTGCCTTAGTCATTTTTCCGGCGTTTATCAGAATTTCAGATAGGGGAAATGTCAATGAGCGTTCCGATTTCAGTTCCAGAGCAATTTGCCCAATGAATCCTTGATATTTAGTCGTTTTCAGCAATTTCTGGATTTTTGAAAATTCACTTTTTTGTGAAAATATCCACTAAATGAGGGAATAATATGTGGAGGGTACCCCAGGAGAGTTCCAAATGTGTGTGGGTAGAATATATATCCCACGGGGGTAAAACTGAAAAAGTTGAACAAATATCTTTTGGACTTAGTCATTTTTCCGGCGTTTATCAGACTTTCAGATAGGGGAGATGTCATTGAGCGTTCCGATTTCAGTTCCAGAGCAATTCGCCCCAATGAATCCTTGATATTTAATCGTTTTCAGCCAATTTTCTAGATTTTTGATAATTTCACTTTTTTGTGAAAATATCCACTAAATGAGGGAATAATATGTGTGAGGGTACCCCAGGAGAGTTCCAAATGTGTGTGGGTAGAATATATATCCCACGGGGGTAAAACTGAAAAAAGTTGAACAAATATCTTTTTGGACTTAGTCATTTTTCCGGCGTTTATCAGACTTCAGATAGGGAAAATGTCAGTGATCATTCCGATTTCAGTTCCAGAGCAATTCGCCCAATGAATCCTTGATATTTAGTTGTTTTCAGCCAATTTTCTGGAATTTTTTAAAATGTCAATTTTTTGTGAAAATATCTACTAAATGAGGGAATAATATGTGTGAGGCTTCCCCAGGAGAGTTCCAAATGTGTGTGGGTAGAATATATATCCCACGGGGGTAAAATTGAAAAAAGTTGAACAAATTTTTTTTTGGACTTAGTCATTTTTCCGGCGTTTATCAGACTTTCAGATAGGGGAAATGTGAGTGAGCGTTCCGATTTCAGTTCCAGAGCGATTCGCCCAATGAGTCCTTGATATTTAGTCGTTTTCAGCCAATTTTCTGGATTTTTGAAAATTTCACTTTTTTGTGAAAATATCCACTAAATGAGAGAATAATATGTGTGAGGGTACCCCAGGAGAGTTCCAAATGTGTGTGGGTAGAATATATATCCCACGGGGGTAAAATTAAAAAAAGTTGAAAAAAATTGTTTTTTGGACTTAGTCATTTTTCCGGCGTTTATCAGACTTTCAGATAGGGGAAATGTGAGTGAGCGTTCCGATTTCAGTTCCAGAGCGATTCACCCAATGAGTCCTTGATATTAAGGCGTTTTCAGCTAATATTTTGGATTTGTTGAAAATTTCACTTTTTTGTGAAAATATCCACTAAATGAGGGAATAATATGTGTGAGGGTACCCCAGGAGAGTTCCAAATGTGTGTGGGTAGAATATATATCCCACGGGGGTAAAATTGAAAAAAGTTCAAAAAAATTTTTTTTTAGACGTTCCGATTTCAGTTCCAGAGCGCTTCGCCCAATGAGTCCTTGATATTTAGTCGTTTTCAGCCAATAATATGGATTTTTGAAAATTTCACTTTTTTGTGAAAATAGCCACTATATGAGGGAATAATATGTGTGAAGGTACCCCAGGAGAGTTGCAAATGTGTGTGGGTAGAATATATATCCCACGGGGGTAAAATTGAAAAAAGTTGAAAAAATTTTTTTTTGGACTTAGTAATTTTTACGGCGTTTATCAGACTTTCAGATAGGGCAAATGTCAGTGAACGTACCGATTTCAGTTCCAGAGCGATTCGCCCAATGAGTCTTTGATATTTAGTCGTTTTCAGCCAATTTTCTGGATTTGTTGAAAATTTCACTTTTTTGTGAAAATATCCACTAAATGAGGGAATAATATGTGTGAGGGTACCCCAGGAGAGTTACAAAAGTGTGTGGGTAGAATATATATCCCAAGGGGGTAAAATTGAAAAAAGTTGAAAAAAATTATTTTTTGGACTTAGTCATTTTTCCAGCGTTTAGCAGACTTTCAGATAGGGGAAATGTCAGTAAGCATTCCGATTTCAGTTCCAGAGCGATTCTCCCAATGAGTCTTTGATATTTAGTCATTTTCAGCCAATTTTCTGGATTTTTGAAAATTTCACTTTTTTGTGAAAATATCCACTAAATGAGGGAATAATATGTGTGAGGGTACCCCAGGAGAGCTCCAAATGTGTGTGGGTAGAATATATATCCCACGGGGGTAAAATTAAAAAAAGTTGAAAAAAATTGTTTTTTGGACTTAGTCATTTTTCCAGCGTTTAGCAGACTTTCAGATAGGGGAAATGTCAGTAAGCATTCCGTTTTCAGTTCCAGAGCGATTCTCCCAATGAGTCTTTGATATTTTGTCATTTTCAGCCAATTTTCTGGATTTTTGAAAATTTCACTTTTTTGTGAAAATATCCACTAAATGAGGGTATAATATGTGTGAGGGTTCCCCAGAAGAGTTCCAAATGTGTGTGGGTAGAATATATATCCCACGGGGGTAAAATTGAAAAAACTTGAACAAATTTTTTTTTGGACTTAGTCATTTTTCCGGCGTTTATCAGACTTTCAGATAGGGGAAATGTCAGTGAGCGTTCCGATTTCAGTTCCAGAGCAATTCGCCCAATGAATCCTTGATATTTAGTCGTTTTCAGCCAATTTTCTGGATTTTTGAAACTTTCACTTTTTTGTGAAAATATCCACTAAATGAGGGAATAATATGTGTGAGGGTACCCCAGGAGAGCTCCAAATGTGTGTGGGTAGAATATATATCCCACGGGGGTAAAATTGAAAAAAGTTTAAAAAAAAAATTTTTTTGACTTAGTCATTTTTCCGGCGTTTATCAGAATTTCAGATAGGGGAAATGTCAATGAGCGTTCCGATTTCAGTTCCAGAGCAATTTGCCCAATGAATCCTTGATATTTAATCGTTTTCAGCCAATTTTCTAGATTTTTGAAAATTTCACTTTTTTGTGAAAATATCCACTAAATGAGGGAATAATATGTGTGAGGGTACCCCAGGAGAGTTCCAAATGTGTGTGGGTAGAATATTTATCCCACGGGGGTAAAATTGAAAAAAGTTGAAAAAAATTTTTTTTGGACTTAGTCATTTTTCCGGCGTTTATCAGACTTTCAGATAGGGGAAACGTGAGTGAGCATTCCGATTTCAGTTCCAGAGTGATTCGCCCAATGAGTCCTTGATATTTAGTCGTTTTCAGCCAATTTTCTGGATTTTTGAAAATTTCACTTTTTTGTGAAAATATCCACTAAATGAAGGAATAATATGTGTGAGGGTACCCCAGGAGAGTTCCAAATGTGTGTGGGTAGAATATATATCCCACGGCGGTAAAATTGAAAAAAGTTGAAAAAAAATTTTTTTTGGACTTAGTAATTTTTCCAGCGTTTATCAGACTTTCAGATAGGGCAAATGTCAGTGAGCATTCCGATTTCAGTTCCAGACCGATTTCAGTTCCAGAGCAATTCGCCCAATGAATCCTTGATATTTAGTCGTTTTCAGCCAATTTTCTGGATTTTTGAAAATTTCACTTTTTTGTGAAAATATCAACTAAATGAAGGAATAATATGTGTGAGGGTACCCCAGGAGAGTTCCAAATGTGTGTGGGTAGAATACATATCCCACGGGGGTAAAATTGAAAAAAGTTGAAAAAAATTTTTTTTTGACTTAGTCATTTTTCCGGCGTTTATCAGACTTTCAGATAGCGAAAATGTCAGTGAGCGTTCCCATTTCA
The DNA here is from genome assembly GCF_046119375.1 of Phyllobates terribilis. Taxonomy (NCBI): domain Eukaryota; kingdom Metazoa; phylum Chordata; class Amphibia; order Anura; family Dendrobatidae; genus Phyllobates; species Phyllobates terribilis. Next base: position 2,975,204 of record NW_027362788.1, on the reverse strand, counting down.
GTTCCAGAGCGATTCGCCCAATGAGTCCTTGATATTTAGTCGTTTTCAGCCAATTTTCTGGATTTTTGAAACTTTCCCTTTTTGTGAAAATATCCACTAAATGAGGGAATAATATGTGTGAAGGTACCCCAGGAGAGTTCCAAATGTGTGTGGGTAGAATATATATCCCACAAGGGGAAAATTGAAAAAAGTTGAAAAAAAATTTTTCTTGGACTTAGTCATTTTTCCGGTGTTTATCAGACTTTCAGATAGGGGAAATGTCAGTGAGCATTTCGATTTCAGTTCCAGATCGATTTGCCCAATGAGTCCTTGATATTTAGTCATTTTCAGCCAGTTTTCCTGATTTTTGAAAATTTCACTTTTTTGTGAAAATATCCACTAAATGAGGGAATAATATGTGTGAAGGTACCCCAGGAGAGTTGCAAATGTGTGTGGGTAGAATATATATCCCACGGGGGTAAAATTGAAAAAAGTTGAAAAAAATTTTTTTTGGACTTAATAATTTTTACGGCGTTTATCAGACTTTCAGATAGGGCAAATGTCAGTGAACGTACCGATTTCAGTTCCAGAGCGATTCGCCCAATGAGTCTTTGATATTTAGTCGTTTTCAGCCAATTTTCTGGATTTGTTGAAAATTTCACTTTTTTGTGAAAATATCCACTAAATGAGGGAATAATATGTGTGAGGGTACCCCAGGAGAGTTCCAAATGTGTGTGGGTAGAATATATATCCCACGGGGGTAAAATTAAAAAAAGTTGAAAAAAATTGTTTTTTGGACTTAGTCATTTTATCGGCGTTTATCAGACTTTCAGATAGGGGAAATGTGAGTGAGCGTTCCGATTTCAGTTCCAGAGCGATTCACCCTATGAGTCCTTGATATTAAGGCGTTTTCAGCTAATATTTTGGATTTTTGAAAATTTCACTTTTTTGTGAAAATATCCACTAAATGAGGGAATAATATGTGTGAAGGTACCCCAGGAGGGTTCCAAATGTGTGTGGGTAGAATATATATCCCACGGGGGTAAAATTGAAAAAAGTTAAAAAAAATTTTTTTTGGACTTAGTAATTTTTCCGGCTTTTATCAGACTTTCAGATAGGGCAAATGTCAGTGAACGTTCCGATTTCAGTTCCAGAGCGATTCGCTCAATGAGTCTTTGATATTTAGTCGTTTTCAGCCAATTTTCTGGATTTGTTGAAAATTTCACTTTTTTGTGAAAATATCCACTAAATGAGGGAATAATATGTGTGAGGGTACCCCAGGAGAGTTCCAAATGTGTGTGGGTAGAATATATATCCCACGGGGGTAAAATTGAAAAATGTTCAAAAAAATTTTTTTTTAGACGTTCCGATTTCAGTTCCAGAGCGCTTCGCCCAATGAGTCCTTGATATTTAGTCGTTTTCAGCCAATATTATGGATTTTTGAAAATTTCACTTTTTTGTGAAAATAGCCACTAAATGAGGGAATAATATGTGTGAAGGTACCCCAGGAGAGTTGCAAAGGTGTGTGGGTAGAATATATATCCCACGGGGGTAAAATTGAAAAAAGTTGAAAAAAATTTTTTTTGGACTTAGTAATTTTTACGGCGTTTATCAGACTTTCAGATAGGGCAAATGTCAGTGAACGTACCGATTTCAGTTCCAGAGCGATTCGCCCAATGAGTCTTTGATATTTAGTCGTTTTCAGCCAATTTTCTGGATTTGTTGAAAATTTCACTTTTTTGTGAAAATATCCACTAAATGAGGGAATAATATGTGTGAGGGTACCCCAGGAGAGTTCCAAATGTGTGTGGGTAGAATATATATGCCACGGGGGTAAAATTGAAAAAAGTTGAACAAATTTTTTTTTGGACTTAGTCACTTTTCCGGCGTTTATCAGACTTTCAGATAGGGGAAATGTCAGTGAGCGTTCCGATTTCAGTTCCAGAGCGATTCGCCCAATGAGTCTTTGATATTTAGTCATTTTCAGCCAATTTTCTGGATTTTTTGAAAATTTCACTTTTTTGTAAAAATATCCACTAAATGAGGGAATGATATGTGTGAGGGTACCCCAGGAGAGTTCCAAATGTGTGTGGGTAGAATATATATCCCACGGGGGTAAAATTAAAAAAAGTTGAAAACAATTTTTTTTTGGACTTAGTCATTTTTCTGGCGTTTATCAGACTTTCAGATAGGGGAAATGTGAGTGAGCATTCCGATTTCAGTTCCAGAGTGATTCGCCCATTGAGTCTTTGATATTTAGTCATTTTCAGCCAATTTTCTGGATTTTTGAAAATTTCACTTTTTTTGTGAAAATATCCACTAAATGAGGGAATAATATTTGTGAGTTTACCACAGGAGAGTTCCAAATGTGTGTGGGTAGAATATATATCCCACGGGGGTAAAATTGAAAAAAGTTGAAAAATTTTTTTTCTTGGACTTATTCATTTTTCCGGCGTTTATCAGACATTGAGATAGGAGAAATGTCAGTGAGCGTTCCGATTTCAGTTCCAGAGCGATTCGCCCAATGAGTCCTTGATATTTAGTCGTTTTCAGCCAATTTTCTGGATTTTTGAAAATTTTACTTTTTTGTGAAAATATCCACTAAATGAGGGAATAATCTGTGTCAGGGTATTCCAGGAGAGTTCCAAATGTGTGTGGGTAGAATATATATCCCACGGGGGTAAAATTGAAAAAAGTTGAAAAAAATTTTTTTTGGACTTAGTAATTTTTCCGGCGTTTATCAGACTTTCAGATAGGGCAAATGTGAGTGAGCGTTCCGATTTCAGTTCCAGAGTGATTCACCCAATGAGTCCTTGATATTTAGTCGTTTTCAGCCAATTTTCTGGATTTGTTGAAAATTTCACTTTTTTGTGAAAATAACCACTAAATGAGGGAATAATATGTGTGAGGGTACCCCAGGAGAGTTCCAAATGTGTGTGGGTAGAATATATATCCCACGGGGGTAAAATTAAAAAAAGTTAAAAAAAAATTATTTTTGTACGTTCCGATTTCAGTTCCAGAGCGCTTCGCCCAATGAGTCCTTGATATTTAGTCGTTTCAGCCAATATTTTGGATTTTTGAAAATTTCACTTTTTTGTGAAAATAGCCACTAAATGAGGGAATAATATGTGTGAGGGTACCCCAGGAGAGTTCCAAATGTGTGTGGGAAGAATATATATCCCACGGGGGTAAAATTGAAAAAAGTTGAAAACATTTTTTTCTTGGACTTAGTCATTTTTCCGGCGTTTATCAGACTTTCAGATAGGGGAAATGTGAGTGAGCATTCCGATTTCAGTTCCAGAGTGATTCGCCCATTGAGTCCTTGATATTTAGTCATTTTCAGTCAATTTTCTGGATTTTTGAAAATTTCACTTTTTTTTGTGAAAATATCCACTAAATGAGGGAATAATATTTGTGAGTTTACCACAGGAGAGTTCCAAATGTGTGTGGGTAGTATATATATCCCACGGGGGTAAAATTGAAAAAAGTTGAAAAATTTTTTTTCTTGGACTTATTCATTTTTCCGGCGTTTATCAGACATTGAGATAGGAGAAATGTCAGTGAGCGTTCCGATTTCAGTTCCAGAGCGATTCGCCCAATGAGTCCTTGATATTTAGTCGTTTTCAGCCAATTTTCTGGATTTGTTGAAAATTTCACTTTTTTGTGAAAATATCCACTAAATGAGGGAATAATATGTGTGAGGGTACCCCAGGAGAGTTCCAAATGTGTGTGGGTAGAATATATATCCCACGGGGATAAAATTAAAAAAAGTTGAAAAAAATTGTTTTTTGGACTTAGTCATTTTTCCGGCGTTTATCAGACTTTCAGATAGGGGAAATGTGAGTGAGCGTTCCGATTTCAGTTCCAGAGTGATTCACCCAATGAGTCCTTGATATTTAGTCGTTTTCAGCCAATTTTCTGGATTTGTTGAAAATTTCACTTTTTTGTGAAAATAACCACTAAATGAGGGAATAATATGTGTGAGGGTACCCCAGGAGAGTTCCAAATGTGTGTGGGTAGAATATATATCCCACGGGGGTAAAATTAAAAAAAGTTAAAAAAAATTTATTTTTGTACGTTCCGATTTCAGTTCCAGAGCGCTTCGCCCAATGAATCCTTGATATTTAGTCGTTTCAGCCAATATTTTGGATTTTTGAAAATTTCACTTTTTTGTGAAAATAGCCACTAAATGAGGGAATAATATGTGTGAGGGTACCCCAGGAGAGTTCCAAATGTGTGTGGGAAGAATATATATCCCACGGGGGTAAAATTGAAAAAAGTTGAAAACATTTTTTTCTTGGACTTAGTCATTTTTCCGGCGTTTATCAGACTTTCAGATAGGGGAAATGTGAGTGAGCATTCCGATTTCAGTTCCAGAGTGATTCGCCCATTGAGTCTTTGATATTTAGTCATTTTCAGTCAATTTTCTGGATTTTTGAAAATTTCACATTTTTTTTGTGAAAATATCCACTAAATGAGGGAATAATATTTGTGAGTTTACCACAGGAGAGTTCCAAATGTGTGTGGGTAGTATATATATCCCACGGGGGTAAAATTGAAAAAAGTTGAAAAATTTTTTTTCTTGGACTTATTCATTTTTCCGGCGTTTATCAGACATTGAGATAGGAGAAATGTCAGTGAGCGTTCCGATTTCAGTTCCAGAGCGATTCGCCCAATGAGTCCTTGATATTTAGTCGTTTTCAGCCAATTTTCTGGATTTTTGAAAATTTTACTTTTTTGTGAAAATATCCAATAAATGAGGGAATAATCTGTGTGAGGGTATTCCAGGAGAGTTTCAAATGTGTGTGGGTAGAATATATATCCCACGGGGGTAAAATTGAAAAAAGTTGAAAAAAATTTTTTTTGGACTTAGTAATTTTTCCGGCGTTTATCAGACTTTCAGATAGGGCAAATGTCAGTGAACATTCCGATTTCAGTTCCAGAGCGATTCGCCCAATGAGTGTTTGATATTTAGTCGTTTTCAGCCAATTTTCTGGATTTGTTGAAAATTTCACTTTTTTGTGAAAATATCCACTAAATGAGGGAATAATATGTGTGAGGGTACCCCAGGAGAGTTACAAATGTGTGTGGGTAGAATATATATCCCACGGGGATAAAATTAAAAAAAGTTGAAAAAAATTGTTTTTTGGACTTAGTCATTTTTCCGGCGTTTATCAGACTTTCAGATAGGGGAAATGTGAGTGAGCGTTCCGATTTCAGTTCCAGAGTGATTCACCCAATGAGTCCTTGATATTTAGTCGTTTTCAGCCAATTTTCTGGATTTGTTGAAAATTTCACTTTTTTGTGAAAATATCCACTAAATGAGGGAATAATATGTGTGAGGGTACCCCAGGAGAGTTCCAAATGTGTGTGGGTAGAATATATATCCCACGGGGGTAAAATTAAAAAAAGTTAAAAAAAATTTATTTTTGTACGTTCCGATTTCAGTTCCAGAGTGATTCGCCCAATGAGTCCTTGATATTTAGTCGTTTCAGCCAATATTTTGGATTTTTGAAAATTTCACTTTTTTGTGAAAATAGCCACTAAATGAGGGAATAATATGTGTGAGGGTACCCCAGGAGAGTTCCAAATGTGTGTGGGTAGAATATATATCCCACGGGGGTAAAATTGAAAAAAGTTGAAAACATTTTTTTCTTGGACTTAGTCATTTTTCCGGCGTTTATCAGACTTTCAGATAGGGGAAATGTGATTGAGCGTTCCGATTTCAGTTCCAGAGCGATTCGCCCAATGAGTCCTTGATATTTAGTCATTTTCAGCCAATATTCTGGATTTTTGAAAATTTCACTTTTTTGTGAAAATATCCACTAAATGAGGGAATAATATGTGTGAGGGTACCCCAGGAGAGTTCCAAATGTGTGTGGGTAGAATATATATCCCACGGCGGTAAAATTGAAAAAAGTTGAAAAAAAATTTTTTTTGGACTTACTAATTTTTCCAGCGTTTATCAGACTTTCAGATAGGGCAAATGTCAGTGAGCATTCCGATTTCAGTTCCAGAGCAATTCGCCCAATGAATCCTTGATATTTAGTCGTTTTCAGCCAATTTTCTGGATTTTTGAAAATTTCACTTTTTTGTGAAAATATCAACTAAATGAAGGAATAATATGTGTGAGGGTACCCCAGGAGAGTTCCAAATGTGTGTGGGTAGAATATATATCCCACGGGGGTAAAATTGAAAAAAGTTGAAAAAAATTTTTTTTTGACTTAGTCATTTTTCCGGCGTTTATCAGACTTTCAGATAGCGAAAATGTCAGTGAGCGTTCCCATTTCAGTTCCAGAGCGATTCGACCAATGAGTCCTTGATATTTAGTCGTTTTCAGCCAATTTTCTGGATTTTTGAAACTTTCCCTTTTTGTGAAAATATCCACTAAATGAGGGAATAATATGTGTGAAGGTACCCCAGGAGAGTTCCAAATGTGTGTGGGTAGAATATATATCCCACAAGGGGAAAATTGAAAAAAGTTGAAAAAATTTTTTTCTTGGACTTAGTCATTTTTCCGGTGTTTATCAGACTTTCAGATAGGGGAAATGTCAGTGAGCATTTCGATTTCAGTTCCAGATCGATTTGCCCAATGAGTCCTTGATATTTAGTCATTTTCAGCCAGTTTTCCTGATTTTTGAAAATTTCACTTTTTTGTGAAAATATCCACTAAATGAGGGAATAATATGTGTGAAGGTACCCCAGGAGAGTTGCAAATGTGTGTGGGTAGAATATATATCCCACGGGGGTAAAATTGAAAAAAGTTGAAAAAAATTTTTTTGGACTTAATAATTTTTACGGCGTTTATCAGACTTTCAGATAGGGCAAATGTCAGTGAACGTACCGATTTCAGTTCCAGAGCGATTCGCCCAATGAGTCTTTGATATTTAGTCGTTTTCAGCCAATTTTCTGGATTTGTTGAAAATTTCACTTTTTTGTGAAAATATCCACTAAATGAGGGAATAATATGTGTGAGGGTACCCCAGGAGAGTTCCAAATGTGTGTGGGTAGAATATATATCCCACGGGGGTAAAATTAAAAAAAGTTGAAAAAAATTGTTTTTTGGACTTAGTCATTTTATCGGCGTTTATCAGACTTTCAGATAGGGGAAATGTGAGTGAGCGTTCCGATTTCAGTTCCAGAGCGATTCACCCCATGAGTCCTTGATATTAAGGCGTTTTCAGCTAATATTTTGGATTTTTGAAAATTTCACTTTTTTGTGAAAATATCCTCTAAATGAGGGAATAATATGTGTGAAGGTACCCCAGGAGGGTTCCAAATGTGTGTGGGTAGAATATATATCCCACGGGGGTAAAATTGAAAAAAGTTAAAAAAAATTTTTTTTGGACTTAGTAATTTTTCCGGCTTTTATCAGACTTTCAGATAGGGCAAATGTCAGTGAACGTTCCGATTTCAGTTCCAGAGCGATTCGCTCAATGAGTCTTTGATATTTAGTCGTTTTCAGCCAATTTTCTGGATTTGTTGAAAATTTCACTTTTTTGTGAAAATATCCACTAAATGAGGGAATAATATGTGTGAGGGTACCCCAGGAGAGTTCCAAATGTGTGTGGGTAGAATATATATCCCACGGGGGTAAAATTGAAAAATGTTCAAAAAAATTTTTTTTTAGACGTTCCGATTTCAGTTCCAGAGCGCTTCGCCCAATGAGTCCTTGATATTTAGTCGTTTTCAGCCAATATTATGGATTTTTGAAAATTTCACTTTTTTGTGAAAATAGCCACTAAATGAGGGAATAATATGTGTGAAGGTACCCCAGGAGAGTTGCAAAGGTGTGTGGGTAGAATATATATCCCACGGGGGTAAAATTGAAAAAAGTTGAAAAAATTTTTTTTTGGACTTAGTAATTTTTACGGCGTTTATCAGACTTTCAGATAGGGCAAATGTCAGTGAACGTACCGATTTCAGTTCCAGAGCGATTCGCCCAATGAGTCTTTGATATTTAGTCGTTTTCAGCCAATTTTCTGGATTTGTTGAAAATTTCACTTTTTTGTGAAAATATCCACTAAATGAGGGAATAATATGTGTGAGGGTACCCCAGGAGAGTTACAAATGTGTGTGGGTAGAATATATATGCCACGGGGGTAAAATTGAAAAAAGTTGAACAAATTTTTTTTTGGACTTAGTCACTTTTCCGGCGTTTATCAGACTTTCAGATAGGGGAAATGTCAGTGAGCGTTCCGATTTCAGTTCCAGAGCGATTCGCCCAATGAGTCTTTGATATTTAGTCATTTTCAGCCAATTTTCTGGATTTTTTGAAAATTTCACTTTTTTGTAAAAATATCCACTAAATGAGGGAATGATATGTGTGAGGGTACCCCAGGAGAGTTCCAAATGTGTGTGGGTAGAATATATATCCCACGTGGGTAAAATTAAAAAAAGTTGAAAACAATTTTTTTTTGGACTTAGTCATTTTTCTGGCGTTTATCAGACTTTCAGATAGGGGAAATGTGAGTGAGCATTCCGATTTCAGTTCCAGAGTGATTCGCCCATTGAGTCTTTGATATTTAGTCATTTTCAGCCAATTTTCTGGATTTTTGAAAATTTCACTTTTTTTGTGAAAATATCCACTAAATGAGGGAATAATATTTGTGAGTTTACCACAGGAGAGTTCCAAATGTGTGTGGGTAGAATATATATCCCACGGGGGTAAAATTGAAAAAAGTTGAAAAATTTTTTTTCTTGGACTTATTCATTTTTCCGGCGTTTATCAGACATTGAGATAGGAGAAATGTCAGTGAGCGTTCCGATTTCAGTTCCAGAGCGATTCGCCCAATGAGTCCTTGATATTTAGTCGTTTTCAGCCAATTTTCTGGATTTTTGAAAATTTTACTTTTTTGTGAAAATATCCACTAAATGAGGGAATAATATGTGTGAGGGTACCCCAGGAGAGTTCCAAATGTGTGTGGGTAGAATATATATCCCACGGGGATAAAATTAAAAAAAGTTGAAAAAAATTGTTTTTTGGACTTAGTCATTTTTCCGGCGTTTATCAGACTTTCAGATAGGGGAAATGTGAGTGAGCGTTCCGATTTCAGTTCCAGAGTGATTCACCCAATGAGTCCTTGATATTTAGTCGTTTTCAGCCAATTTTCTGGATTTGTTGAAAATTTCACTTTTTTGTGAAAATAACCACTAAATGAGGGAATAATATGTGTGAGGGTACCCCAGGAGAGTTCCAAATGTGTGTGGGTAGAATATATATCCCACGGGGGTAAAATTAAAAAAAGTTAAAAAAAATTTATTTTTGTACGTTCCGATTTCAGTTCCAGAGCGCTTCGCACAATGAGTCCTTGATATTTAGTCGTTTCAGCCAATATTTTGGATTTTTGAAAATTTCACTTTTTTGTGAAAATAGCCACTAAATGAGGGAATAATATGTGTGAGGGTACCCCAGGAGAGTTCCAAATGTGTGTGGGTAGAATATATATCCCACGGGGGTAAAATTGAAAAAAGTTGAAAACATTTTTTTCTTGGACTTAGTCATTTTTCCGGCGTTTATCAGACTTTCAGATAGTGGAAATGTTAGTGAGCAATCCAATTTCAGTTCCAGAGCAATTCGCCGAATGAGTCTTTGATATTTAGTCATTTTCAGCCAATTTTCTGGATTTTTTGCAAATTTCATTTTTTTGTGAAAATATCCACTAAATGAGGGAATAATATGTGTGAGGGTACCCCAGGAGAGTTCCAAATGTGTGTGGGTAGAACATATATCCCACGGGGGTAAAATTGAAAAAAGTTGAAAACATTTTTTTCTTGGACTTAGTCATTTTTCTGGCGTTTATCAGACTTTCAGATAGGGGAAATGTGAGTGAGCATTCCGATTTCAGTTCCAGAGTGATTCGCCCATTGAGTCTTTGATATTTAGTCATTTTCAGTCAATTTTCTGGATTTTTGAAAATTTCACTTTTTTTGTGAAAATATCCACTAAATGAGGGAATAATATTTGTGAGTTTACCACAGGAGAGTTCCAAATGTGTGTGGGTAGAATATATATCCCACGGGGGTAAAATTGAAAAAAGTTGAAAAATTTTTTTTCTTGGACTTATTCATTTTTCCGGCGTTTATCAGACATTGAGATAGGAGAAATGTCAGTGAGCGTTCCGATTTCAGTTCCAGAGCGATTCGCCCAATGAGTCCTTGATATTTAGTCGTTTTCAGCCAATTTTCTGGATTTTTGAAAATTTTACTTTTTTGTGAAAATATCCAATAAATGAGGGAATAATCTGTGTGAGGGTATTCCAGGAGAGTTTCAAATGTGTGTGGGTAGAATATATATCCCACGGGGGTAAAATTGAAAAAAGTTGAAAAAAATTTTTTTTGGACTTAGTAATTTTTCCGGCGTTTATCAGACTTTCAGATAGGGCAAATGTCAGTGAACATTCCGATTTCAGTTCCAGAGCGATTCGCCCAATGAGTCTTTGATATTTAGTCGTTTTCAGCCAATTTTCTGGATTTGTTGAAAATTTCACTTTTTTGTGAAAATATCCACTAAATGAGGGAATAATATGTGTGAGGGTACCCCAGGAGAGTTCCAAATGTGTGTGGGTAGAATATATATCCCACGGGGATAAAATTAAAAAAAGTTGAAAAAAATTGTTTTTTGGACTTAGTCATTTTTCCGGCGTTTATCAGACTTTCAGATAGGGGAAATGTGAGTGAGCGTTCCGATTTCAGTTCCAGAGTGATTCACCCAATGAGTCCTTGATATTTAGTCGTTTTCAGCCAATTTTCTGGATTTGTTGAAAATTTCACTTTTTTGTGAAAATATCCACTAAATGAGGGAATAATATGTGTGAGGGTACCCCAGGAGAGTTCCAAATGTGTGTGGGTAGAATATATATCCCACGGGGGTAAAATTGAAAAAAGTTCAAAAAAATTTTTTTTTGGACTTTCCGATTTCAGTTCCAGAGCGATTCGCCCAATGAGTCCTTGATATTTAGTCGTTTTCAGCCAATATTTTGGATTTTTGAAAATTTCACTTTTTTGTGAAAATATCCACTAAATGAGGGAATAATATGTGTGAAGGTACCCCAGGAGAGTTCCAAATGTGTGTGGGTAGAATATATATCCCACGGGGGTAAAATTGAAAAAAGTTGAAAAAAATTTTTTTTGGACTTAGTAATTTTTACGGCGTTTATCAGACTTTCAGATAGGGCAAATGTCAGTGAACGTTCCGATTTCAGTTCCAGAGCGATTCGCCCAATGAGTCTTTGATATTTAGTCGTTTTCAGCCAATTTTCTGGATTTTTGAAAATTTTACTTTTTTGTGAAAATATCCACTAAATGAGGGAATAATATGTGTGAGGGTACCCCAGGAGAGTTCCAAATGTGTGTGGGTAGAATATATATCCCACGGGGTAAAATTGAAAAAAGTTTAAAAAATTTTTATTTTGGACTTAGTCATTTTTCCGGCGTTTATCAGACTTTCAGATAGTGGAAATGTAAGTGAGCATTCCAATTTCAGTTCCAGAGCGATTCGCCCAATGAGTCCTTGATATTTAGTCGTTTTCAGCCAATTTTCTGGATTTTTTGCAAATTTCACTTTTTTGTGAAAATATCCACTAAATGAGGGAATAGTATGTGTGAGGGTACCCCAGGAGAGTTCCAAATGTGTGTGGGTAGAATATATATCCCACGGGGGTAAAATTAAAAAAAGTTGAAAACAATTTTTTTTTGGACTTAGTCATTTTTCCGGCGTTTATCAGACTTTCAGATAGGGGAAATGTCAGTGAACATTCCGATTTCAGGTCCAGAGCGATTCGCACAATGAGTCCTTGATATTTTGTCGTTTTCAGCCAATTTTCTGGATTTTTGAAAATTTCACTTTTTTGTGAAAATATCGACTAAATGAGGGAATAATATGTGTGAGGGTACCCCAGGAGAGTTCCAAATGTGTGTGGGTAGAATATATATCCCACGGGGGTAAAATTGAAAAAAGTTGAACAAATTTTTTTTTGGACTTAGTCACTTTTCCGGCGTTTATCAGACTTTCAGATAGGGGAAATGTCAATGAGCATTCCGATTTCAGTTCCAGAGTGATTCGCCCAATGAGTCCTTGATATTTAGTCGTTTTCAGCCAATTTTCAGGATTTTTGAAAATTTTACTTTTTTGTGAAAATATCCACTAAATGAGGGAATAATATGTGTGAGGGTACCCCAGGAGAGTTCCAAATGTGTGTGGGTAGAATATATATCCCACGGGGTAAAATTGAAAAAAGTTGAAAAAAATTTTTTCTTGGACTTAGTCATTTTTCCGGCGTTTATCAGACTTTCAGATAGGGCAAATGTCAGTGAGCATTCCGATTTCAGTTACAGAGCGATTCGCCCAATGAGTCCTTGATATTTAGTCATTTTCAGCCAATTTTCTGGATTTTTGAAAATTTCACTTTTTTGTGAAAATATCCACTAAATGAGGGAATAACATGTGTGAGGGTACCCCAGGAGAGTTCCAAATGTGTGTGGGTAGAATATATATCCCACGGGGGTAAAATTAAAAAAAGTTGAACAAATTTTTTTTTGGACTTAGTCACTTTTCCGGCGTTTATCAGACTTTCAGATAGGGGAAATGTCAGTGAGCTTTCCGATTTCAGTTCCAGAGCGATTCACCCAATGAATCTTTGATATTTAGTCATTTTCAGCCAATTTTCTGGATTTTTTGAAAATTTCACTTTTTTGTGAAAATATCCACTAAATGAGGGAATAATATGTGTCAGGGTACCCCAGGAGAGTTCCAAATGTGTGTGGTCAGAATATATATCCCACAGGGGTAAAATTGAAAAAAGTTAAACAAATTTTTTTTTGGACTTAGTCCCTTTTCCGGCGTTTATCAGACTTTCAGATAGGGGAACTGTGAGTGACCGTTCCGATTTCAGTTCCAGAGCGATTCGCCCAATGAGTCCTTTATATTTAGTCGTTTTCAGCCAATTTTCGGGATTTTTGAAAATTTCACTTTTTTGTGAAAATATCCACTAAATGAGGGAATATTATGTGTGAGGGTACCCCAGGAGAGTTCCAAATGTGTGTGGGTAGAATATCTATCTTACGGGGGTAAAATTGAAAAAAGTTTAAAAAAAATTTTTCTTGGACTTAGTCATTTTTCCGGCGTTTATCAGACTTTCAGATAGGGGAAATGTCAGTGAGTGTTCCGATTTCAGTTCCAGAGCGATTCGCCCCATGAGTCCTTGATATTTAGTCGTTTTCAGCCAATTTTCTGGATTTTTGAAAATTTCACTTTTTTGTGAAAATATCCACTAAATGAGGGAATAATATGTGTGAGGGTACCCCAGGAGAGTTCCAAATGTGTGTGGTCAGAATATATATCCCACGGGGGTAAAATTGAAAAAAGTTAAACAAATTTTTTTTTGGACTTAGTCACTTTTCCGGCGTTTATCAGACTTTCAGATAGGGGAACTGTGAGTGACCGTTCCGATTTCAGTTCCAGAGCGATTCGCTCAATGAGTCCTTGATATTTAGTCGTTTTCAGCCAATATTTTGGATTTTTGAAAATTACATTTTTTTGTGAAAATAGCCACTAAATGAGGGAATAATATGTGTGAGGGTACCCCAGGAGAGTTCCAAATGTGAGTGGGTAGAATATATATCCTACGGGGGTAAAATTAAAAAAAGTTGAAAACAATTTTTTTTTCGAATAAGTCATTTTTCCGGCGTTTATCAGACTTTCAGATAGGGGAAATGTCAGTGAGCTTTCCGATTTCAGTTCCAGAGCGATTCGCCCAATGAATCTTTGATATTTGGTCATTTTCAGCCAATTTTCTGAATTTTTTGAAAATTTCACTTTTTTGTGAAAATATCCACTAAATGAGGGAATAATATGTGTGAGGGTACCCCAGGTGAGTTCCAAATGTGTGTGGGTAGAATATATATCCCACGGGGTAAAATTGGAAAAAGTTGAAAACATTTTTTTCTTGGACTTAGTCATTTTTCCGGCATTTATCAGACTTTCAGATAGGGGAAATGTCAGTGAGCGTTACGATTTCAGTTCCAGAGTGATTCGCCCAATGAGTCCTTGATATTTAGTCGTTTTAAGCCAATTTTCTGGATTTTTGAAAATTTCACTTTTTTGTGAAAATATCGACTAAATGAGGGAATAATATGTGTGAGGGTACCCCAGGTGAGTTCCAAATGTGTGTGGGTAGAATATATATCCCACGGGGGTAAAATTGAAAAAAGTTGAAAAAAATTTTTTTCTTGGACTTAGTCATTTTTCCGGCGTTTATCAGACTTTCAGATAGGGGAAATGTCAATGAGCATTCCGATTTCAGTTCCATAGTGATTCGCCCAATGAGTCCTTGATATTTAGTCATTTTCAGCCAATTTTCTGGATTTTTTAAAATTTTACTTTTTTGTGAAAATATCCACTAAATGAGGGAATAATATGTGTGAGGGTAGCCCAGGAGAGTTCCAAATGTGTGTGGGTAGAATATATATCCCACGGGGGTAAAATTGAAAAAAGTTGAAAAAATTTTTTTCTTGGACTTAGTCATTTTTCCTGCGTTTATCAGACTTTCAGGTAGGGGAAATGTCAGTGAGCTTTCCGATTTCAGTTCCAGAGCGATTCGCCCAATGAATCTTTGATATTTAGTCATTTTCAGCCAATTTTCTGGATTTTTTGAAAATTTCACTTTTTTGTGAAAATATCCACTAAATGAGGGAATAATATGTGTGAGGGTACCCCAGGAGAGTTCCAAATGTGTGTGGGTAGAATATATATCCCACGGGGGTAAAATTGAGTAAAGTTGAAAAAATTATTTTTTTTTTGGACTTAGTCATTTTTCCGGCGTTTATCAGACTTTCAGATAGGGGAAATGTCAGTGAGCGTTCTGATTTCAGTTCCAGAGCGATTCGCCCAATGAGTCCTTGATATTTAGTCATTTTCAGCCAATTTTCTGGATTTTTTGAAAATTTCAGTTTTTTTGCGTAAATATCCACTAAATGAGGGAATAATATGTGTGAGGGTACCCCAGGAGAGTTCCAAATGTGTGTGGGTAGAATATATATCCCACGGGGGTAAAATTGAAAAAAGTTGAAAATTTTTTTTTCTTGGACTTAGTCATTTTTCCGGCGTTTATCAGACTTTCAGATAGGGGAAATGTCAGTGAGCTTTCCGATTTCAGTTCCAGAGCGATTCGCCCAATGAATCTTTGATATTTAGTCATTTTCAGCCAATTTTCTAGATTTTTTGAAAATTTCACTTTTTTGGGAAAATATCCACTAAATGAGGGAATAATATGTGTGAGGGTACCCCAGGAGAGTTCCAAATGTGTGTGGGCAGTATATATATCCCAATGGGGTAAAATTGAAAAAAGTTGAACAAATTTTTTTTTGGACTTAGTCACTTTTCCGGCGTTTATCAGACTTTCAGATAGGGGAAATGTGAGTGAGCGTTCCGATTTCAGTTCCAGAGCGATTCGCCCAATGAGTCCTTGATATTTAGTCGTTTTCAGCCAATTTTCTGGATTTTTGAAAATTTCACTTTTTTGTGAAAATATCCACTAAATGAGGGAATAATATGTGTGAGGGTACCCAAGGAGAGTTCCAAATGTGTGTGGGTAGAATATATATCCCACGGGGTAAAATTGAAAAAAGTTGAACAAATTTTTTTTTGGACTTAGTCCCTTTTCCGGCGTTTATCAAACTTTCAGTTAGGTGAAATGTGAGTGAGCGTTCCGATTTCAGTTCCAGAGCGATTCGCCCAATGGGTCCTTGATATTTAGTCGTTTCCAGCCAATTTTCTGGATTTTTGAAAATTTCACTTTTTTGTGCAAATATCCACTAAATGAGGGAATAACATGTGTGAGGGTACCCCAGGAGAGTTCCAAATGTGTGTGGGTAGAATGTATATCCCACGGGGGTAAAATTGAAAAAGTTGAAAAATTTTTTTTTTTCGACTTAGTCATTTTTCCGGCGTTTATCAGACTTTCAGGTAGGGGAAATGTCAGTGAGCTTTCCGATTTCAGTTCCAGAGCGATTCGCCCAATGAATCTTTGATATTTAGTCATTTTCAGCCAATTTTCTGGATTTTTTGAAAATTTCACTTTTTTGTGAAAATATCCACTAAATGAGGGAATAATATGTGTGAGGGTACCCCAGGAGAGTTCCAAATGTGTGTGGGTAGAATATATATCCCACGGGGGTAAAATTGAGTAAAGTTGAAAAAATTATTTTTTTTTTGGACTTAGTCATTTTTCCGGCGTTTATCAGACTTTCAGATAGGGGAAATGTCAGTGAGCGTTCTGATTTCAGTTCCAGAGCGATTCGCCCAATGAGTCCTTGATATTTAGTCATTTTCAGCCAATTTTCTGGATTTTTTGAAAATTTCAGTTTTTTTGCGTAAATATCCACTAAATGAGGGAATAATATGTGTGAGGGTACCCCAGGAGAGTTCCAAATGTGTGTGGGTAGAATATATATCCCACGGGGGTAAAATTGAAAAAAGTTGAAAATTTTTTTTTCTTGGACTTAGTCATTTTTCCGGCGTTTATCAGACTTTCAGATAGGGGAAATGTCAGTGAGCTTTCCGATTTCAGTTCCAGAGCGATTCGCCCAATGAATCTTTGATATTTAGTCATTTTCAGCCAATTTTCTAGATTTTTTGAAAATTTCACTTTTTTGGGAAAATATCCACTAAATGAGGGAATAATATGTGTGAGGGTACCCCAGGAGAGTTCCAAATGTGTGTGGGTAGAATATATATTCCACAGGGGTAAAATTGAAATAAGTTGAAAAATTTTTTTTTTGGACTTAGTCACTTTTCCGGCGTTTATCAGACTTTCAGATAGGGGAAATGTCAATGAGCATTCCGATTTCAGTTCCAGAGTGATTCGCCCAATGAGTCCTTGATATTTAGTCATTTTCAGCCAATTTTCTGGATTTTTGAAAATTTTACTTTTTTGTGAAAATATCCTCTAAATGAGGGAATAATATGTATGAGGGTACCCCAGGAGAGTTCCAAATGTGTGTGGGTAGAATATATATCCCACGGGGGTAAAATTGAATAAAGTTTAAAAAATTATTTTTTTTTGGACTTAGTCATTTTTCCAGCGTTTATCAGACTTTCAGATAGGGCAAATGTCAATGAGCGTTCCGATTTCAGTTCCAGAGCGATTCGCCCAATGAGTCCTTGATATTTAGTCGGTTTCAGCCAATTTTCTGGATTTTTTGAAAATTTCACTTTTTTGCGAAAATATCCACTAGATGAGGGAATAATATGTGTGAGGGTACCCCAGGAGAGTTCCAAATGTGTGTGGGTAGAATATATATCCCACGGGGGTAAAATTGAAAAAAGTTGAAAAAAATTTTTTCTTGGACTTAGTCATTTTTCCGGCATTTATCAGACTTTCAGATAGGGGAAATGTGAGTGAGCGTTCCGATTTCAGTTCCAGAGCGATTCGCCCAATGAGTCCTTGATATTTAGTCGTTTTCAGCCAATTTTCTGGAGTTTTGAAAATTTCACTTTTTTGTGAAAATATCCACTAAATGAGGGAATAATATGTGTGAGGGTACCCCAGGAGAGTTCCAAATGTGTGTGGGTAGAATATATATCCCACGGGGGAAAATTGAAAAAAGTTGAAAAAATTTTTTTCTTGGACTTAGTCATTTTTCCAGCGTTTATCAGACTTTCAGATAGGAGAAATGTCAGTGAGCTTTCCGATTTCAGTTCCAGAGCGATTCGCCCAATGAATCTTTGATATGTAGACATTTTCAGCCAATTTTCTGGATTTTTTTAAAATTTCACTTTTTTGTGAAAATATCCACTAAATGAGGGAATAATATGTGTGAGGGTACCCCAGGAGAGTTCCAAATGTGTGTGGGCAGTATATATATCCCAATGGGGTAAAATTGAAAAAAGTTGAACAAATTTTTTTTTGGACTTAGTCACTTTTCCGGCGTTTATCAGACTTTCAGATAGGGGAAATGTGAGTGAGCGTTCCGATTTCAGTTCCAGAGCGATTCGCCCAATGAGTCCTTGATATTTAGTCGTTTTCAGCCAATTTTCTGGATTTTTGAAAATTTCACTTTTTTGTGAAAATATCCACTAAATGAGGGAATAATATGTGTGAGGGTACCCAAGGAGAGTTCCAAATGTGTGTGGGTAGAATATATATCCCACGGGGTAAAATTGAAAAAAGTTGAACAAATTTTTTTTTGGACTTAGTCCCTTTTCCGGCGTTTATCAAACTTTCAGTTAGGTGAAATGTGAGTGAGCGTTCCGATTTCAGTTCCAGAGCGATTCGCCCAATGGGTCCTTGATATTTAGTCGTTTCCAGCCAATTTTCTGGATTTTTGAAAATTTCACTTTTTTGTGCAAATATCCACTAAATGAGGGAATAACATGTGTGAGGGTACCCCAGGAGAGTTCCAAATGTGTGTGGGTAGAATGTATATCCCACGGGGGTAAAATTGAAAAAGTTGAAAAATTTTTTTTTTTCGACTTAGTCATTTTTCCGGCGTTTATCAGACTTTCAGGTAGGGGAAATGTCAGTGAGCTTTCCGATTTCAGTTCCAGAGCGATTCGCCCAATGAATCTTTGATATTTAGTCATTTTCAGCCAATTTTCTGGATTTTTTGAAAATTTCACTTTTTTGTGAAAATATCCACTAAATGAGGGAATAATATGTGTGAGGGTACCCCAGGAGAGTTCCAAATGTGTGTGGGTAGAATATATATCCCACGGGGGTAAAATTGAGTAAAGTTGAAAAAATTATTTTTTTTTTGGACTTAGTCATTTTTCCGGCGTTTATCAGACTTTCAGATAGGGGAAATGTCAGTGAGCGTTCTGATTTCAGTTCCAGAGCGATTCGCCCAATGAGTCCTTGATATTTAGTCATTTTCAGCCAATTTTCTGGATTTTTTGAAAATTTCAGTTTTTTTGCGTAAATATCCACTAAATGAGGGAATAATATGTGTGAGGGTACCCCAGGAGAGTTCCAAATGTGTGTGGGTAGAATATATATCCCACGGGGGTAAAATTGAAAAAAGTTGAAAATTTTTTTTTCTTGGACTTAGTCATTTTTCCGGCGTTTATCAGACTTTCAGATAGGGGAAATGTCAGTGAGCTTTCCGATTTCAGTTCCAGAGCGATTCGCCCAATGAATCTTTGATATTTAGTCATTTTCAGCCAATTTTCTAGATTTTTTGAAAATTTCACTTTTTTGGGAAAATATCCACTAAATGAGGGAATAATATGTGTGAGGGTACCCCAGGAGAGTTCCAAATGTGTGTGGGTAGAATATATATTCCACAGGGGTAAAATTGAAATAAGTTGAAAAATTTTTTTTTTGGACTTAGTCACTTTTCCGGCGTTTATCAGACTTTCAGATAGGGGAAATGTCAATGAGCATTCCGATTTCAGTTCCAGAGTGATTCGCCCAATGAGTCCTTGATATTTAGTCATTTTCAGCCAATTTTCTGGATTTTTGAAAATTTTACTTTTTTGTGAAAATATCCTCTAAATGAGGGAATAATATGTATGAGGGTACCCCAGGAGAGTTCCAAATGTGTGTGGGTAGAATATATATCCCACGGGGGTAAAATTGAATAAAGTTTAAAAAATTATTTTTTTTTGGACTTAGTCATTTTTCCAGCGTTTATCAGACTTTCAGATAGGGCAAATGTCAATGAGCGTTCCGATTTCAGTTCCAGAGCGATTCGCCCAATGAGTCCTTGATATTTAGTCGGTTTCAGCCAATTTTCTGGATTTTTTGAAAATTTCACTTTTTTGCGAAAATATCCACTAGATGAGGGAATAATATGTGTGAGGGTACCCCAGGAGAGTTCCAAATGTGTGTGGGTAGAATATATATCCCACGGGGGTAAAATTGAAAAAAGTTGAAAAAAATTTTTTCTTGGACTTAGTCATTTTTCCGGCATTTATCAGACTTTCAGATAGGGGAAATGTGAGTGAGCGTTCCGATTTCAGTTCCAGAGCGATTCGCCCAATGAGTCCTTGATATTTAGTCGTTTTCAGCCAATTTTCTGGAGTTTTGAAAATTTCACTTTTTTGTGAAAATATCCACTAAATGAGGGAATAATATGTGTGAGGGTACCCCAGGAGAGTTCCAAATGTGTGTGGGTAGAATATATATCCCACGGGGGAAAATTGAAAAAAGTTGAAAAAATTTTTTTCTTGGACTTAGTCATTTTTCCAGCGTTTATCAGACTTTCAGA
Source organism: Phyllobates terribilis (assembly GCF_046119375.1). NCBI lineage: Eukaryota > Metazoa > Chordata > Amphibia > Anura > Dendrobatidae > Phyllobates > Phyllobates terribilis. Next base: position 2,955,017 of record NW_027362788.1, on the reverse strand, counting down.
TAGGAGAAATGTCAGTGAGCTTTCCGATTTCAGTTCCAGAGCGATTCGCCCAATGAATCTTTGATATGTAGACATTTTCAGCCAATTTTCTGGATTTTTTTAAAATTTCACTTTTTTGTGAAAATATCCACTAAATGAGGGAATAATATGTGTGAGGGTACCCCAGGAGAGTTCCAAATGTGTGTGGGCAGTATATATATCCCAATGGGGTAAAATTGAAAAAAGTTGAACAAATTTTTTTTTGGACTTAGTCACTTTTCCGGCGTTTATCAGACTTTCAGATAGGGGAAATGTGAGTGAGCGTTCCGATTTCAGTTCCAGAGCGATTCGCCCAATGAGTCCTTGATATTTAGTCGTTTTCAGCCAATTTTCTGGATTTTTGAAAATTTCACTTTTTTGTGAAAATATCCACTAAATGAGGGAATAATATGTGTGAGGGTACCCAAGGAGAGTTCCAAATGTGTGTGGGTAGAATATATATCCCACGGGGTAAAATTGAAAAAAGTTGAACAAATTTTTTTTTGGACTTAGTCTCTTTTCCGGCGTTTATCAAACTTTCAGTTAGGTGAAATGTGAGTGAGCGTTCCGATTTCAGTTCCAGAGCGATTCGCCCAATGGGTCCTTGATATTTAGTCGTTTCCAGCCAATTTTCTGGATTTTTGAAAATTTCACTTTTTTGTGCAAATATCCACTAAATGAGGGAATAACATGTGTGAGGGTACCCCAGGAGAGTTCCAAATGTGTGTGGGTAGAATGTATATCCCACGGGGGTAAAATTGAAAAAGTTGAAAAATTTTTTTTTTTCGACTTAGTCATTTTTCCGGCGTTTATCAGACTTTCAGATCGGGCAAATGTCAGTGAGCGTTCCGATTTCAGTTCCAGAGCGATTCGCCCAATGAGTCCTTGATATTTAGTCGTTTCCAGCCAATTTTCTGGATTTTTGAAAATTTCACTTTTTTGTGAAAATATCCAGTAAATGAGGGAATAACATGTGTGAGGGTACCCCAGGAGAGTTCCAAATGTGTGTGGGTAAAATGTATATCCCACGGGGGTAAAATTGAAAAAAGTTGAAAAAATTTTTTTCTTGGACTTTGTCATTTTTCCGGCGTTTATCAGACTTTCAGATAGGGGAAGTGTCAGTGAGCTTTCCGATTTCAGTTCCAGAGCGATTCACCCAATGAATCTTTGATATTTAGTCATTTTCAGCCAATTTTCTGGATTTTTTGAAAATTTCACTTTTTTGTGAAAATATCGACTAAATGAGGGAATAATATGTGTGAGGGTACCCCAGGAGAGTTCCAAATGTGTGTGTGTAGAATATATATCCCACGGGGTAAAATTGAAAAAAAATTTTTTTTGGACTTAGTTATTTTTCCGGCTTTTATCAGACTTTCAGAGAGGGGAAATGTCAGTGAGTGTTCCGATTTCAGTTCCAGAGCGATTCGCCCCATGAGTCCTTGATATTTAGTCGTTTTCAGCCAATTTTCTGGATTTTTTAAAATTTCACTTTTTTGTGAAAATATCCACTAAATGAGGGAATAATATGTGTGAGGGTACCCCAGGAGAGTTCCAAATGTGTGTTGGTAGAATATATATCCCACGGGGGTAAAATTGAAAAAAATTGAAAAAATTTTCTTTTGGACTTAGTCATTTTTCCGGCGTTTATCAGACTTTCAGTTAGGGCAAATGTCAGTGAGCGTTCCGATTTCAGTTCCAGAGCGATTCGCCCAATGAGTCCTTGATATTTAGTCGTTTTCAGCCAATTTTCTGGATTTTTGAAAATTTCACTTTTTTGTGAAAATATCCACTAAATGAGGGAATACTATGTGTGAGGGTACCCCAGGAGAGTTCCAAATGTGTGTGGGTAGAATATATATCCCACGGGGGTAAAATTGAAAAAAATTGAAAAAAAATTTTTTTTGGACTTAGTCATTTTTCCGGCGTTTATCACACTATCAGATAGGGGAAATGTGAGTGAGCGTTCCGATTTCAGTTCCAGAGCGATTCGCCCAATGGGTCATTGATATTTAGTCGTTTTCAGCCAATTTTCTGGATTTTTTGAAAATTTCACTTTTAGGTGAAAATATCCACTAAATGAGGGAATAATATGTGTGAGGGTACCCCAGGAGGGTTCCAAATGTGTGTGGGTAGAATATATATCCCACGGGGGTAAAATTGAAAAAAGTTGAAAACATTTTTTTCTCGGACTTAGTCATTTTTCCGGCATTTACCAGACTTTTAGATAGGCGAAATGTGAGTGAGCGTTCCGATTTCTGTTCCAGAGCGATTCGCCCAATGAGTCCTTGATATTTAGTCGTTTTAAGCCAATTTTCTGGATTTTTTAAAATTTCACTTTTTTGTGAAAATATACACTAAATGAGGGAATAATATGTGTGAGGGTACCCCAGGAGAGTTCCAAATGTGTGTGGGTAGAATATATGTCCCACGGGGGAAAAATTGAAAAAAATTGAAAAAATTTTTTTTTGGACTTAGTTATTTTTCCGGCGTTTATCAGACTTTCAGTTAGGGCAAATGTCTGAGCGTTCCGATTTCAGTTCCAGAGCGATTCGCCCAATGAGTCCTTGATATTTAGTCGTTTTCAGCCAATTTTCTGGATTTTTAAAAATTTCACTTTTTTGTGAAAATATCCACTAAATGAGGGAATACTATGTGTGAGGGTACCCCAGGAGAGTTCCAAATGTGTGTGGGTAGAATATATATCCCACGGGGGTAAAATTGAAAAAAGTTGAAAACATTTTTTTCTTGGACTTAGTCATTTTTGCGGCGTTTATCAGACTTTCAGATAGGGGAAATGTGAGTGAGCGTTCCGATTTCAGTTCCAGAGCGATTTGCCCAATGAGTCTTTGATATTTAGTCATTTTCAGCCAATTTTACGGATTTTTTGAAAATTTCATTTTTAGGTGAAAATATCCACTAAATGAGGGAATAATATGTGTGAGGGTACCCCAGGAGGGTTCCAAATGTGTGTGGGTAGAATATATATCCCACGGGGGTAAAATTGAAAAAAATTGAAAAAAATTTTTTTTTGGACTTAGTCATTTTTCCGGCGTTTATCAGACTTTCAGTTAGGGCAAATGTCAGTGAGTGTTCCGATTTCAGTTCCAGAATGATTCGCCCAATGAGTCTTTGATATTTAGTCGTTTTCAGCCAAATTTCTGGATTTTTTGAAAATTTCACTTTTTTGTGAAAATATCCACTAAATGAGGGAATAATATGTGTGAGGGTACCCCAGGAGAGTTCCAAATGTGTGTGGGTAGAATATATATCCCACGGGGGTAAAATTGAAAAAAGTTGAAAAAATTTTTTTCATGGACTTAGTCATTTTTCCGGCGTTTATCACACTATCAGATAGGGGAAATGTGAGTGAGCATTCCGATTTCAGTTCCAGAGCGATTCGCCCAATGAGTCCTTGATATTTAGTCGTTTTCAGCCAATTTTCTGGATTTTTTAAAATTTCACTTTTTTATGAAAATATCCACTAAATGAAGGAATAATATGTGTGAGGGTACCCCAGGAGAGTTAAAATGTGTGTGGGTAGAATATATATCCCACGGGGGTAAAATTGAAAAAAGTTAAAAAAAAATTTTTTTTGGACTTAGTCATTTTTCCGAAGTTTATCAGACTTTCAGATAGGGGAAATGTCAGTGAGCGTTCCGATTTCAGTTCCAGAGTGATTCGCCCAATGAGTCTTTGATATTTAGTCATTTTCAGCCAATTTTCTGGATTTTTTGAAAATTTCACTTTTTTGTGAAAATATCCACTAAATGAGGGAATAATATGTGTGAGGGTACCCCAGGAGAGTTCCAAATGTGTGTGGGTAGAATATATATCCCACGGGGGTAAAATTGAAAAAAGTTGAAAAAAAATTATTCTTGGACTTATTCATTTTTCCGGCGTTTATCAGACATTCAGATATGGGAAATGTCAGTGAGCTTTCCGATTTCAGTTCCAGAGCGATTCGCCCAATGAGTCTTAGATATTTAGTCATTTTCAGCCAATTTTCTGGAATTTTTGAAAATTTCACTTTTTTGTGAAAATATCCACTAAATGAGGGAATAATATGTGTGAGGGTACCCCAGGAGGGTTCCAAATGTGTGTGGGTAGAATATATATCCTACGGGGGTAAAATTGAAAAAAGTTGAAAACATTTTTTTCTCGGACTTAGTCATTTTTCCGGCATTTTCCAGACTTTCAGATAGGCGAAATGTGAGTGAGCGTTCCGATTTCTGTTCCAGAGCGATTCGCCCAATGAGTCCTTGATATTTAGTCGTTTTCAGCCAATTTTCTGGATTTTTTAAAATTTCACTTTTTTGTGAAAATATACACTAAATGAGGTAATAATATGTGTGAGGGTACCCCAGGAGAGTTCCAAATGTGTGTGGGTAGAATATATATCCCACGGGGGTAAAATTGAAAAAAATTGAAAAAATTTTTTTTTGGACTTAGTCATTTTTCCGGCGTTTATCAGACTTTCAGTTAGGGCAAATGTCAGTGAGCATTCCGATTTCTATTCCAGAGCGATTCGCCCAATGAGTCCTTGATATTTAGTCGTTTTCAGCCAATTTTCTGGATTTTTAAAAATTTCACTTTTTTTGTGAAAATATCCACTAAATGAGGGAATACTATGTGTGAGGGTACCCCAGGAGAGTTCCAAATGTGTGTGGGTAGAATATATATCCCACGGGGGTAAAATTGAAAAAAGTTGAAAAAAATTTTTTTTGGGACTTAGTCATATTTCTGGCGTTTATCAGACTTTCAGTTAGGGCAAATGTCAGGGTGCGTTCCGATTTCAGTTCCAGAGCGATTCGCAAAATGAGTCCTTGATATTTAGTCGTTTTCAGCCAATTTTCTGGATTTTTTGAAAATTTCACTTTTTTGTGAAAATATACACTAAATGAGGGAATAATATGTGTGAGGGTACCCCAGGAGAGTTTCAAATGTGTGTGGGTAGAATATATATCCCACGGGGGAAAAATTGAAAAAAGTTGAAAAAAATTTTTTCTTGGACTTAGTCATTTTTCCGGCGTTTATCAGACTTTCAGTTAGGGCAAATGTCAGTGAGCGTTCCGATTTCAGTTCCAGAGCGATTCGTCCAATGAGTCATTGATATTTAGTCGTTTTCAGCCAATTTTCTGGATTTTTAAAAATTTCACTTTTTTGTGAAAATATCCACTAAATGAGGGAATACTATGTGTGAGGGTACCCCAGGAGAGTTCCAAATGTGTGTGGGTAGAAAATATATCCCACGGGGTTAAAATTGAAAAAAATTGAAAAAAAAAATTTTCTTGGACTTAGTCATTTTTCCGGCGTTTATCAGACTTTTTGATAGGGGAAATGTGAGTGACCATTCCGATATCAGTTCCAGAGCGATTCGCCCAATGAGTCCTTGATATTTAGTCGTTTTCAGCCAATTTTCTGGATTTTTTAAAATGTCACTTTTTTGTGAAAATAATCACTAAATGAGGGAATAATATGTGAGAGGGTACCCCAGGAGAGTTCCAAATGTGTGTGGGTAGAATATATATCCCACGGGGGTAAAATTGAAAAAAGTTGAAAAAATTTTTTTCTTGAACTTATTCATTTTTCCGGCGATTTATCAGACATTCAGATAGGGGAAATGTGAGTGAGCGTTACGATTTCAGTTCCAGAGTGATTCTTCAGTTCCAGAGTGATTCGCCCAATGAGTCCTTGTTATTTAGTCGTTTTCAGCCAATTTTCTGGATTTTTTGAAAATTTCACTTTTTTGTGAAAATATCCACTAAATGAGGGAATAATATGTGTGAGGGTACCCCAGGAGAGTTCCAAATGTGTGTGGGTAGAATATATATCCCACGGGGGTAAAATTGAAAAAAGTTGAAAACATTTTTTTCTTGGACTTAGTCCTTTTTCCGCGTTTATCAGACTTTCAGATAGGGGAAATGTGAGTGAGCGTTCTGATTTCAGTTCCAGAGCGATTCGCCCAATGATTCCTTGATATTTAATTGTTTTCAGCCAATTTTCTGGATGTTTTAAAATATCACTTTTTTGTGAAAATATCCACTAAATGAGGGAATAATATGTGTGAGGGTACCCCAGGAGAGTTCCAAATGTGTGTGGGTAGAATATATATCCCACGGGGGTAAAATTGAAAAAAGTTGAAAACATTTTTTTCTTGGACTTAGTCATTTTTCCGGCGTTTATCAGACTTTCAGATAGGGGAAATGTCAGTGAGCTTTCCGATTTCAGTTCCAGAGCGAATCGCCCAATGAGTCTTAGATATTTAGTCATTTTCATCCAATTTTCTGGATTTTTTGAAAATTTCACTTTTTTGTGAAAATATCCACTAAATGAGGGAATAATATGTGTGAGGGCACCCCAGGAGAGTTCCAAATGTGTGTGGGTAGAATATATATCCCACGGGGGTAAAATTGAAAAAAGTTGAAAAAAATTTTTTTTTGGACTTAGTCATTTTTCCGAAGTTTATCAGACTTTCAGATAGGGGAAATGTCAGTGAGCGTTCCGATTTCAGTTCCAGAGTGATTCGCCCAATGAGTCTTTGATATTTAGTCATTTTCAGCCAATTTTCTGGATTTTTTGAAAATTTCACTTTTTTGTGAAAATATCCACTAAATGAGGGAATAATATGTGTGACGGTACCCCAGGAGAGTTCCAAATGTGTGTGGGTAGAATATATATCCCACGGGGGTAAAATTGAAAAAAGTTGAAAACATTTTTTTCTTGGACTTAGTCATTTTTCCGGCGTTTATCAGACTTTCAGATAGGGGAAATGTCAGTGAGCTTTCTGATTTCAGTTCCTGAGCGATTCGCCCAATGAGTCTTAGACATTTAGTCATTTTCAGCCAATTTTCTGGATTTTTTGAAAATTTCACTTTTTTGTGAAAATATCCACTAAATGAGGGAATAATATGTGTGAGGGTACCCCAGGAGAGTTCCAAATGTGTGTGGGTAGAATATATATCCCACGGGGGTAAAATTTAAAAAAGTTGAAAAAAAATTTGTCTTGGACTTATTCATTTTTCCGGCGTTTATCAGACATTCAGATAGGGGAAATGTGAGTGAGCGTTCCGATTTCAGTTCCAGAGCGATTCGCCCAATGAGTCCTTGATATTTAGTCATTTTCAGCCAATTTTCTGGATTTTTTGAAAATTTCACTTTTTTGTGAAAATATCCACTAAATGAGGGAATAATATGTGTGAGGGTACCCCAGGAGAGTTCCAAATGTGTGTGGGTAGAATATATATCCCACGGGGGTAAAATTTAAAAAAGTTGAAAAAAAATTTGTCTTGGACTTATTCATTTTTCCGGCGTTTATCAGACATTCAGATAGGGGAAATGTGAGTGAGCGTTCCGATTTCAGTTCTAGAGCGATTCGCCCAATGAGTCCTTGATATTTAGTCATTTTCAGCCAATTATCTGGATTTTTTGAAAATTTCACTTTTTTGTGAAAATATCCACTAAATGAGGGAATAATATGCGTGAGGGTACCCCAGGAGAGTTCCAAATGTGTGTGGGTAGAATATATATCCCACGGGTGTAAAATTGAAAAAAGTTGAAAAAAAAATTTTCTTGGAGTTAGTAATTTTTCCGGCGTTTATCAGACTTTCAGATAGGGGGAATGGGAGTGAGCGTTCCGATTTCAGTTCGAGAGCGATTCGCCCAATGAGTCCTTGATATTTAGTCATTTTCAGCCAATTTTCGGGATTTTTTGAAAATATCACTTTTTTGTGAAAATATCCACTAAATGAGGGAATAATATGTGTGAGGGTACCCCAGGAGAGTTCCAAATGTGTGTGGGTAGAATATATATCCCACGGGGGTAAATTTGAAAAAAGTTGAAAACATTTTTTTCTTGGACTTAGTCATTTTTCAGGTGTTTATCAGACTTTCAGATAGGGGAAATGTCAGAGAGCTTTCCGATTTCAGTTCCAGAGCGATTCGCCCAATGAGTCTTAGACATTTAGTAATTTTCAGCCAATTTTCTGGATTTTTTGAAAATTTCACTTTTTTGTGAAAATATCCACTAAATGAGGGAATAATATGTGTGACGGTACCCCAGGAGAGTTCCAAATGTGTGTGGGTAGAATATATATCCCACGGGGGTAAAATTGAAAAAAGTTGAAAAAATTTTTTTTTGGACTTAGTCATTTTTCCGAAGTTTATCAGACTTTCAGATAGCGGAAATGTCAGTGAGCTTTCCGATTTCAGTTCCAGAGTGATTCGCCCAATGAGTCTTTGATATTTAGTCATTTTCAGCCAATTTTCTGGATTTTTTGAAAATGTCACTTTTTTGTGAAAATATCCACTAAATGAGGGAATAATATGCGTGAGGGTACCCCAGGAGAGTTCCAAATGTGTGTGGGTAGAATATATATCCCACGGGTGTAAAATTGAAAAAAGTTGAAAAAAAAATTTTCTTGGAGTTAGTAATTTTTCCGGCGTTTATCAGACTTTCAGATAGGGGGAATGGGAGTGAGCGTTCCGATTTCAGTTCGAGAGCGATTCGCCCAATGAGTCCTTGATATTTAGTCGTTTTCAGCCAATTTTCTGGATTTTTTAAATTTCACTTGTTTGTGAAAATATACACTAAATGAGGGAATAATATGTGTGAGGGTACCCCAGGAGAGTTCCAAATGTGTGTGGGTAGAATATATATCCCACGGGGGTAAAATTCAAAAAAATTGAAAATATTTTTTTCTTGGACTTAGTCATTTTTCCGGCGTTTATCAGACTTTCAGATAGGGGAAATGTGAGTGAGCGTTCCGATTTCAGTTCCAGAGCGATTCGCCCAATGAGTCCTTGATATTTAGTCGTTTTCAGCCAATTTTCTGGATTTTTGGAAATTTCACTTTTTTGTGAAAATATCCATTAAATGAGGGAATAATATGTGTGAGGGTACCCCTGGAGAGTTCCAAATGTGTGTGGGTAGAATATATATCCCACGGGGGTAAAATTGAAAAAAGTTGAAAAAAATTTTTTTTTGGACTTAGTCATTTTTCCGGCGTTTATCAGACTTTCAGTTAGGGCAAATGTCAGTGAGCGTTCCGATTTCAGTTCCAGAGCGATTCGCCCAATGAGTCCTTGATATTTAGTCGTTTTCAGCCAATTTTCTGGATTTTTTAAAATTTCACTTTTTTGTGAAAATATCCACTAAATGAGGGAATACTATGTGTGAGGGTACCCCAGGAGAGTTCCAAATGTGTGTGGGTAGAATATATATCCCACGGGGGTAAAATTTAAAAAAGTTGAAAAAAATTTTGTCTTGGACTTATTCATTTTTCCGGCGTTTATCAGACATTCAGATAGGGGAAATGTGAGTGAGCGTTCCGATTTCAGTTCCAGAGCGATTTGCCCAATGAGTCCTTGATATTTAGTCGTTTTCAGTCACTTTTCTGAATTTTTTTAAATTTCACTTTTTTGTGAAAATATCCACTAAATGAGGGAATAATATGTGTGAGGGTACCCCTGGAGAGTTCCAAATGTGTGTGGGTAGAATATATATCCCACGGGGGTAAAATTGAAAAAAATTTTCTTGGGCTTAGTCATTTTTCCGGTGTTTATCAGACTTTCAGATGGGGGAAATGTCAGTGAGCTTTTCGATTTCAGTTCCAGAGTGATTCGCCCAATGAATCTTTGATATTTAGTCATTTTCAGCCAATTTTCTGGATTTTTTGAAAATGTCACTTTTTTGTGAAAATATCCACTAAATGAGGGAATAATATGCGTGAGGGTACCCCAGGAGAGTTCCAAATGTGTGTGGGTAGAATATATATCCCACGGGTGTAAAATTGAAAAAAGTTGAAAAAAAAATTTTCTTGGACTTAGTCATTTTTCCGGCGTTTATCAGACTTTCAGATAGGGGAAATGGGAGTGAGCGTTCCGATTTCAGTTCGAGAGCGATTCGCCCAATGAGTCCTTGATATTTAGTCGTTTTCAGCCAATTTTCTGAATTTTTTAAAATTTCACTTGTTTGTGAAAATATACACTAAATGAGGGAATAATATGTCTGAGGGTACCCCAGGAGAATTCCAAATGTGTGTGGGTAGAATATATATCCCACGGGGGTAAAATTGAAAAAAATTGAAAAAATTTTTCTTGGGCTTAGTCATTTTTCCGGCGTTTATCAGACTTTCAGATAGGGGAAATGTCATTGAGCTTTTCGATTTAAGTTCCAGAGCGATTCGCCCAATGAATCTTTGATATTTAGTCATTTTCAGCCAATTTTCTGGATTTTTTGAAAATGTCACTTTTTCGTGAAAATATCCACTAAATGAGGGAATAATATGCGTGAGGGTACCCCAGGAGAGTTCCAAATGTATGTGGGTAGAATATATATCCCACGGGGGTAAAATTGAAAAAAATTGAAAAAATTTTTTTTTTGGACTTAGTCATTTTTCCGGCGTTTATCAGACTTTCAGTTAGGGCAAATGTCAGTGAGCGTTCCGATTTCAGTTCCAGAGCGATTCGCCCAATGAGTCCTTGATATTTAGCCGTTTTCAGCCAATTTTCTGGATTTTTTAAAATTTCACTTTTTTTGTGAAAATATCCACTAAATGAGGGAATACTATGTGTGAGGGTACCCCAGGAGAGTTCCAAATGTGTGTGAGAAGAATATATATCCCACGTTGGTAAAATTGAAAAAAATTGAAAAAAATTTTTTTTTGGACTTAGTCATTTTTCCGGCGTTTATCAGACTTTCAGTTAGGGCAAATGTCAGTGAGTGTTCCGATTTCAGTTCCAGAACGATTCGCCCAATGAGTCCTTGATATTTAGTCGTTTTCAGCCAATTTTCAGGATTTTTTGAAAATTTCACTTTTTTGTGAAAATATCCACTAAATGAGGGAATAATATGTGTGAGAGTACCCCAGGAGAGTTCCAAATGTGTGTGGGTAGAATATATATCCCACGGGGGTAAAATTGAAAAAAATTGAAAAATTTTTTCTTGGACTTAGTCATTTTTCCGGCGTTTATCAGTCTTTCAGATAGGGGAAATGTAAGTGAGCTTTCCGATTTCAGTTCCAGAGCGATTCGCCCAATGAGTCCTTGATATTTAGTCGTTTTCAGCCAATTTTCTGGATTTTTTGAAAATTTCACTTTTTTGTGAAAATATCCACTAAATGAGGGAATAATATGTGTGAGGGTACCTAAGGAGAGTTCCAAATGTGTGTGGGTAGAATATATATCCCACGGGGGTAAAATTTAAAAAAGTTGAAAAAAATTTTGTCTTGGACTTATTCATTTTTCTGGCGTTTATCAGACATTCAGATAGGGGAAATGTGAGTGAGCGTTCCGATTTCAGTTCCAGAGCGATTCGACCAATGAGTCCTTGATATTTAGTCGTTTTCAGCCACTTTTCTGAATTTTTTAAAATTTCACTTTTTTGTGAAAATATCCACTAAATGAGGGAATAATATGTGTGAGGGTACCCCTGGAGAGTTCCAAATGTGTGTGGGTAGAATATATATCCCACGGGGGTAAAATTGAAAAAAATTGAAAAAATTTTTCTTGGGCTTAGTCATTTTTCCGGCGTTTATCAGACTTTCAGATAGGGGAAATGTCATTGAGCTTTTCGATTTCAGTTCCAGAGCGATTCGCCCAATGAATCTTTGATATTTAGTCATTTTCAGCCAATTTTCTGGATTTTTTGAAAATGTCACTTTTTTGTGAATATATCCACTAAATGAGGGTATAATATGCGTGAGGGTACCCCAGGAGAGTTCCAAATGTGTGTGGGTAGAATATATATCCCACGGGGGTAAAATTGAAAAAAGTTGAAAAAGATTTTTTCTTGGACTTAGTCATTTTTCCGGCGTTTATCAGACTTTCAGATAGGGGAAATGTCAGTGAGCTTTCCGATTTCAGTTCCAGAGCGATTCGCCCAATGAGTCCTTGATATTTAGTCGTTTTCAGCCAATTTTCTGGATTTTTTAAAATTTCACTTGTTTGTGAAAATATACACTAAATGAGGGAATAATATGTGTGAGGGTACCCCAGGAGAGTTCCAAATGTGTGTGGGTAGAATATATATCCCACGGGGGTAAAATTGAAAAAAGTTGAAAAATTTTTTTTTTGGACTTAGTCATTTTTCCGGCGTTTATCAGACTTTCAGTTAGGGCAAATGTCAGTGAGCGTTCCGATTTCAGTTCCAGAGCGATTCGCCCAATGAGTCCTTGATATTTAGTCGTTTTCAGCCAATTTTCAGGATTTTTTAAAATTTCACTTTTTTTGTGAAAATATCCACTAAATGAGGGAATACTATGTGTGAGGGTACCCCAGGAGAGTTCCAAATGTGTGTGAGAAGAATATATATCCCACGGGGGTAAAATTGAAAAAAATTGAAAAAAATTTTTTTTTGGACTTAGTCATTTTTCCGGCGTTTATCAGACTTTCAGTTAGGGCAAATGTCTGTGAGTGTTCCGATTTCAGTTCCAGAACGATTCGCCCTATGAGTCCTTGATATTTAGTCGTTTTCAGCCAATTTTCTGGATTTTTTGAAAATTTCACTTTTTTGTGAAAATATCCACTAAATGAGGGAATAATATGTGTGAGGGTACCCCAGGAGAGTTCCAAATGTGTGTGGGTAGAATATATATCCCACGGGGGTAAAATTGAAAAAAGTTGAAAAAAAATTTTTCTTGGACTTAGTCATTTTTCCGGCGTTTATCAGACTTTCAGTTAGGGCAAATGTCAGTGAGCGTTCCGATTTCAGTTCCAGAGCGATTCGCCCAATGAGTCCTTGATATTTAGTCGTTTTCAGCCAATTTTCTGGATTTTTTAAAATTTCACTTTTTTTGTGAAAATATCCACTAAATGAGGGAATACTATGTGTGAGGGTACCCCAGGAGAGTTCCAAATGTGTGTGAGAAGAATATATATCCCACGGGGGTAAAATTGAAAAAAATTGAAAAAATTTTTCTTGGACTTAGTCATTTTTCCGGCGTTTATCAGTCTTTCAGATAGGGGAAATGTAAGTGAGCTTTCCGATTTCAGTTCCAGAGCGATTCGCCCAATGAATCTTTGATATTTAGTCATTTTCAGCCAATTTTCTGGATTTTTTGAAAATGTCACTTTTTTGTGAAAATATCCACTAAATGAGGGTATAATATGCGTGAGGTTACCACAGGAGAGTTCCAAATGTGTGTGGGTAGAATATATATCCCACGGGGGTAAAATTGAGTAAAGTTGAAAAAAATTTTTTCTTGGACTTAGTCATTTTTCCGGCGTTTATCAGACTTTCAGATAGGGGAAATGTCAGTGAGCTTTCCGATTTCAGTTCCAGAGCGATTCGCCCAATGAGTCCTTGATATTTAGTCGTTTTCATCCAATTTTCTGGATTTTTTAAAATTTCACTTGTTTGTGAAAATATACACTAAATGAGGGAATAATATGTGTGAGGGTACCCCAGGAGAGTTCCAAATGTGTGTGGGTAGAATATATATCCCACGGGGGTAAAATTGAAAAAAGTTGAAAAAATTTTTTTCTTGGACTTAGTCATTTTTCCGGCGTTTATCAGACTTTCAGATAGGGGAAATGTGAGTGAGCGTTCCCATTTCAGTTCCAGAGCGATACGCCCAATGAGTCCTTGATATTTAGTCGTTTTCAGAAAATTTTCTGGATTTTTTAAAATTTCACTTTTTTGTGAAAATATCCACTAAATGAGGGAATAATATGTGTGAGGGTACCCCAGGAGAGTTCCAAATGTGTGTGGGTAGAATATATATCCCACGGGGGTAAAATTGAAAAAAATTGAAAAAATTTTTCTTGGACTTAGTCATTTTTCCGGCGTTTATCAGTCTTTCAGATAGGGGAAATGTAAGTGAGCTTTCCGATTTCAGTTCCAGAGCGATTCGCCCAATGAATCTTTGATATTTAGTCATTTTCAGCCAATTTTCTGGATTTTTTGAAAATGTCACTTTTTTGTGAAAATATCCACTAAATGAGGGTATAATATGCGTGAGGTTACCACAGGAGAGTTCCAAATGTGTGTGGGTAGAATATATATCCCACGGGGGTAAAATTGAGTAAAGTTGAAAAAAAATTTTTCTTGGACTTAGTCATTTTTCCGGCGTTTATCAGACTTTCAGATAGGGGAAATGTCAGTGAGCTTTCCGATTTCAGTTCCAGAGCGATTCGCCCAATGAGTCCTTGATATTTAGTCGTTTTCATCCAATTTTCTGGATTTTTTAAAATTTCACTTGTTTGTGAAAATATACACTAAATGAGGGAATAATATGTGTGAGGGTACCCCTGGAGAGTTCCAAATGTGTGTGGGTAGAATATATATCCCACGGGGGTAAAATTGAAAAAAGTTGAAAAAATTTTTTTCTTGGACTTAGTCATTTTTCCGGCGTTTATCAGACTTTCAGATAGGGGAAATGTGAGTGAGCGTTCCCATTTCAGTTCCAGAGCGATTCGCCCAATGAGTCCTTGATATTTAGTCGTTTTCAGAAAATTTTCTGGATTTTTTACAATTTCACTTTTTTGTGAAAATATCCACTAAATGAGGGAATAATATGTGTGAGGGTACCCCAGGAGAGTTCCAAATGTGTGTGGGTAGAATATATATCCCACGGGGGTAAAATTGAAAAAAATTGAAAAAATTTTTCTTGGACTTAGTCATTTTTCCGGCGTTTATCAGTCTTTCAGATAGGGGAAATGTAAGTGAGCTTTCCGATTTCAGTTCCAGAGCGATTCGCCCAATGAATCTTTGATATTTAGTCATTTTCAGCCAATTTTCTGGATTTTTTGAAATTGTCACTTTTTTGTGAAAATATCCACTAAATGAGGGTATAATATGCGTGAGGGTACCCCAGGAGAGTTCCAAATGTGTGTGGGTAGAATATATATCCCACGGGTGTAAAATTGAAAAAAGTTGAAAAAAAATTTTTCTTGGACTTAGTCATTTTTCCGGCGTTTATCAGACTTTCAGATAGGGGAAATGTCAGTGAGCTTTCCGATTTCAGTTCCAGAGCGATTCGCCCAATGAGTCTTTGATATTTAGTCATTTTCAGCCAATTTTCTGGATTTTTTGAAAATTTCACTTTTTTGTGAAAATATCCACTAAATGAGGAAATAATATGTGTGAGGGTACCCCAGGAGAGTTCCAAATGTGTGTGGGTAGAATATATATCCCACGGGGGTAAAATTGAAAAAAGTTGAAAAAATTTTTTTCTTGGACTTAGTCATTTTTCCGGCGTTTATCAAACTTTCAGATAGGGGAAATGTGAGTGAGCGTTCCGATTTCAGTTCCAGAGCGATTTGCCCAATGAGTCCTTGATATTTAGACGTTTTCAGCCAATTTTCTGGATTTTTTAAAATTTCACTTGTTTGTGAAAATATACACTAAATGAGGGAATAATATGTGTGAGGGTACCCCAGGAGAGTTCCAAATGTGTGTGGGTAGAATATATATCCCACGGGGGTAAAATTGAAAAAAATTGAAACATTTTTTCTTGGACTTAGTCATTTTTCCGGCGTTTATCAGTCTTTCAGATAGGGGAAATGTAAGTGAGCTTTCCGATTTCAGTTCCAGAGCGATTCACCCAATGAATCTTTGATATTTAGTCATTTTTAGCCAATTTTCTGGATTTTTTGAAAATGTCACTTTTTTGTGAAAATATCCACTAAATGAGGGTATAATATGCGTGAGGTTACCACAGGAGAGTTCCAAATGTGTGTGGGTAGAATATATATCCCACGGGTGTAAAATTGAAAAAAGTTGAAAAAAAATTTTTCTTGGACTTAGTCATTTTTCCCGCGTTTATCAGACTTTCAGATAGGGGAAATGTCAGTGAGCTTTCCGATTTCAGTTCCAGAGCGATTCGCCCAATGAGTCTTTGATATTTAGTCATTTTCAGCCAATTTTCTGGATTTTTTGAAAATTTCACTTTTTTGTGAAAATATCCACTAAATGAGGGAATATTATGTGTGAGGGTACCCCAGGAGAGTTCCAAATGTGTGTGGGTAGAATATATATCCCACGGGGGTAAAATTGAAAAAAATTGAAAAAATTTTTCTTGGACTTAGTCATTTTTCCGGCGTTTATCAGTCTTTCAGATAGGGGAAATGTAAGTGAGCTTTCCGATTTCAGTTCCAGAGCGATTCGCCCAATGAATCTTTGATATTTAGTCATTTTCAGCCAATTTTTTGGATTTTTTGAAAATGTCACTTTTTTGTGAAAATATCCACTAAATGAGGGTATAATATGCGTGAGGGTACCCCAGGAGAGTTCCAAATGTGTGGGGGTAGAATATATATCCCACGGGGGTAAAATTGAAAAAAATTGAAAAAAATTTTTTCTTGGACTTAGTCATTTTTCCGGCGTTTATCAGACTTTCAGATAGGGGAAATGTCAGTGAGCTTTCCGATTTCAGTTCCAGAGCGATTCGCCCAATGAGTCTTTGATATTTAGTCATTTTCAGCCAATTTTCTGGATTTTTTGAAAATTTCACTTTTTTGTGAAAATATCCACTAAATGAGGAAATAATATGTGTGAGGGTACCCCAGGAGAGTTCCAAATGTGTGTGGGTAGAATATATATCCCACGGGGGTAAAATTGAAAAAAGTTGAAAAAATTTTTTTCTTGGACTTAGTCATTTTTCCGGCGTTTATCAGACTTTCAGATAGGGGAAATGTGAGTGAGCGTTCCGATTTCAGTTCCAGAGCGATTTGCCCAATGAGTCCTTGATATTTAGACGTTTTCAGCCAATTTTCTGGATTTTTTAAAATTTCACTTGTTTGTGAAAATATACACTAAATGAGGGAATAATATGTGTGAGGGTACCCCAGGAGAGTTCCAAATGTGTGTGGGTAGAATATATATCCCACGGGGGTAAAATTGAAAAAAATTGAAACATTTTTTCTTGGACTTAGTCATTTTTCCGGCGTTTATCAGTCTTTCAGATAGGGGAAATGTAAGTGAGCTTTCCGATTTCAGTTCCAGAGCGATTCGCCCAATGAATCTTTGATATTTAGTCATTTTTAGCCAATTTTCTGGATTTTTTGAAAATGTCACTTTTTTGTGAAAATATCCACTAAATGAGGGTATAATATGCGTGAGGTTACCACAGGAGAGTTCCAAATGTGTGTAGGTAGAATATATATCCCACGGGTGTAAAATTGAAAAAAGTTGAAAAAAAATTTTTCTTGGACTTAGTCATTTTTCCCGCGTTTATCAGACTTTCAGATAGGGGAAATGTCAGTGAGCTTTCCGATTTCAGTTCCAGAGCGATTCGCCCAATGAGTCTTTGATATTTAGTCATTTTCAGCCAATTTTCTGGATTTTTTGAAAATTTCACTTTTTTGTGAAAATATCCACTAAATGAGGGAATATTATGTGTGAGGGTACCCCAGGAGAGTTCCAAATGTGTGTGGGTAGAATATATATCCCACGGGGGTAAAATTGAAAAAAATTGAAAAAATTTTTCTTGGACTTAGTCATTTTTCCGGCGTTTATCAGTCTTTCAGATAGGGGAAATGTAAGTGAGCTTTCCGATTTCAGTTCCAGAGCGATTCGCCCAATGAATCTTTGATATTTAGTCATTTTCAGCCAATTTTTTGGATTTTTTGAAAATGTCACTTTTTTGTGAAAATATCCACTAAATGAGGGTATAATATGCGTGAGGGTACCCCAGGAGAGTTCCAAATGTGTGGGGGTAGAATATATATCCCACGGGGGTAAAATTGAAAAAAATTGAAAAAAATTTTTTCTTGGACTTAGTCATTTTTCCGGCGTTTATCAGACTTTCAGATAGGGGAAATGTGAGTGAGCGTTCTGATTTCAGTTCCAGAGCGATTTGCCCAATGAGTCCTTGATATTTAGTCGTTTTCAGCCAAATTTCTGGATTTTTTAAAAATTTCACTTTTTTGTGAAAATATCCACTAAATGAGGGAATATTATGTGTGAGGGTACCCCAGGAGATTTCCAAATGTGTGTGGGTAGAATATATATCCCACGGGTGTAAAATTTAAAAAAGTTGAAAAAAATTTTTTCTTGGACTTAGTCATTTTTCCGGCGTTTATCAGACTTTCAGATAGGTGAAATGTGAGTGAGCGTTCCCATTTCAGTTCCAGAGCGATTCGCCCAATGAGTCCTTGATATTTAGTCGTTTTCAGCCAATTTTCTGGATTTTTGAAAATTTCACTTGTTTGTGAAAATATACACTAGATGAGGGAATAATATGTGTGAGGGTACCCCAGGAGAGTTCCAAATGTGTGGGGGTAGAATATATATCCCACGGGGGTAAAATTGAAAAAAATTGAAAAAATTTTTTTCTTGGACTTAGTCATTTTTCCGGCGTTTATCAGACTTTCAGAAAGGGGAAATGTGAGTGAGCGTTCCGATTTCAGTTCCAGAGCGATTTGCCCAATGAGTCCTTGATATTTAGTCGTTTTCAGCCAAATTTCTGGATTTTTTAAAATTTCACTTGTTTGTGAAAATATACACTAAATGAGGGAATAATATGTGTGAGGGTACCCCAGGACAGTTCCAAATGTGAGTGGGTAGAATATATATCCCACGGGGGTAAAATTTAAAAAAGTTGAAAAAAATTTTTTCTTGGACTTATTCATTTTTCCGGCGTTTATCAGACATTCAGATAGGGGAAATGTGAGTGAGCATTCCGATTACAGTTCCAGAGCGATTCGCCCAATGAGTCCTTGATATTTAGTCGTTTTCAGCCAATTTTCTGGATTTTTGAAAGTTTCACTTTTTTGTGAAAATATCCACTAAATGAGGGAATAATATGTGTGAGCGTACCCCTGGAGAGTTCCAAATGTGTGTGGGTAGAATATATATCGCACGGGGGTAAAATTGAAAAAAATTGAAAAAACTTTTTTTTTGGACTTAGTCATTTTTCCGGCGTTTATCAGACTTTCAGATAAGGGAAATGTCAGTGAGCGTTCCGATTTCAGTTCCAGAGCGATTCGCCCAATGAGTCCTTGGTATTTAGTCGTTTTCAGCCAATTTTCTGGATTTTTTAAAATTTTACTTTTTTGTGAAAATATCCACTAAATGAGGGAATACTATGTGTGTGGGAAGAATATATATCCCACGGGGGTAAAATTGAAAAAAATTGAAAAAAATGTTTTTTTGGACTTAGTCATTTTTCCGGCGTTTATCAGACTTTCAGTTAGGGCAAATGTCAGTGAGTGTTCTGATTTCAGTTCCAGAACGATTCGCCCAATGAGTCCTTGATATTTAGTAGTTTTCAGCCAATTTTCTGGATTTTTAAAAATTTCACTTTTTTGTGAAAATATCCACTTAATGAGGGAATAATATAAGTGAGGGTACCCCAGGAGAGTTCCAAATGTGTGTGGGTAGAATATATATCCCACGGGGGTAAAATTGAAAAAAGTTGAACAAATGTTTTTTTGGACTTAGTCATTTTTCCGGCGTTTATCAGACTTTCAGATAGGGCAAATGTCAGTGAGCGTTCCGATTTCAGTTCCAGAGCAATTCGCCCAATGAATCCTTGATATTTAGTCGTTTTCATCCAATTTTCTAGATTTTTCAAAATTTCACTTTTTTGTGAAATTATCCACTAAATGAGGGAATAATATGTGTGAGGGTACCCCAGGAGAGTTCCAAATGTGTGTGGGTAGAATATATATCTCACGGGGGTAAAATTGAAAAAAGTTGTAAAAAAATTTTTCTTGGACTTAGTCATTTTTCCGGCGTTTATCAGACTTTCAGATAGGGCAAATGTCAGTGAGCGTTCCGATTTCAGTTCCAGAGCAATTCGCCCAATGAATCCTTGATATTTAGTCGTTTTCAGCCAATTTTCTAGATTTTTGAAAATTTCACTTTTTTGTGAAAGTATCCACTAAATGAGGGAATAATATGTGTGAGGGCACCCCAGGAGAGTTCCAAATGTGTGTGGGTAGAATATATATCCCACGGGGGTAAAATTGAAAAAAAGTTGAACAAATTTTTTTTTGGACTTAGTCATTTTTCCAGCGTTTATCATACTTTCAGATAGGGGAAATGTCAGTGAGCGTTCCGATTTCAGTTCCAGAGCAATTTGCCCAATGAATCCTTGATATTTAGTCGTTTTCAGCCAATTTTCTGGATTTTTGAAACTTTCACTTTTTTGTGAAAATATCCACTAAATGAGAGAATAATATGTGTGAGGGTACCCCAGGAGAGGTCCAAATGTGTGTGGGTACAATATATATCCCACGGGGGTAAAATTGAAAAAAGTTTAAAAAAAATTTTTTTTTGATTTAGTCATTTTTCCGGCGTTTATCAGACTTTCAGATAGGGCAAATGTCAGGGAGCGTTTCGATTTCAGTTCCAGAGCAATTTGCCCAATGAATCCTTGATATTTAGTCGTTTTCAGCCAATTTTCTGGATTTTTTGAAAATTTAAATTTTTTGTGAAAATATCCACTAAATGAGGGAATAATATGTGTGAGGGTTCCCCAGAAGAGTTCCAAATGTGTGTGGGTAGAATATATATCCCACGGGGGTAAAATTGAAAAAAATTGAAAAATTTTTTCTTGGACTTAGTCATTTTTCCGGCGTTTATCAGTCTTTCAGATAGGGGAAATGTAAGTGAGCTTTCCGATTTCAGTTCCAGAGCGATTCGCCCAATGAATCTTTGATATTTAGTCATTTTCAGCCAATTTTTTGAATTTTTTGAAAATGTCACTTTTTTGTGAAAATATCCACTAAATGAGGGTATAATATGCGTGAGGGTACCCCAGGAGAGTTCCAAATGTGTGGGGGTAGAATATATATCCCACGGGGGTAAAATTGAAAAAAATTGAAAAAAATTTTTTCTTGGACTTAGTCATTTTTCCGGCGTTTATCAGACTTTCAGATAGGGGAAATGTGAGTGAGCGTTCCGATTTCAGTTCCAGAGCGATTTGCCCAATGAGTCCTTGATATTTAGTCGTTTTCAGCCAAATTTCTGGATTTTTTAAAAATTTCACTTTTTTGTGAAAATATCCACTAAATGAGGGAATATTATGTGTGAGGGTACCCCAGGAGAGTTCCAAATGTGTGTGGGTAGAATATATATCCCACGGGTGTAAAATTTAAAAAAGTTGAAAAAAAAATTTTCTTGGACTTAGTCATTTTTCCGGCGTTTATCAGACTTTCAGATAGGTGAAATGTGAGTGAGCGTTCCCATTTCAGTTCCAGAGAGATTCGCCCAATGAGTCCTTGATATTTAGTCGTTTTCAGCCAATTTTCTGGATTTTTGAAAATTTCACTTGTTTGTGAAAATATACACTAGATGAGGGAATAATATGTGTGAGGGTACCCCAGGAGAGTTCCAAATGTGTGGGGGTAGAATATATATCCCACGGGGGTAAAATTGAAAAAAATTGAAAAAATTTTTTTCTTGGACTTAGTCATTTTTCCGGCGTTTATCAGACTTTCAGAAAGGGGAAATGTGAGTGAGCGTTCCGATTTCAGTTCCAGAGCGATTTGCCCAATGAGTCCTTGATATTTAGTCGTTTTCAGCCAAATTTCTGGATTTTTTAAAATTTCACTTGTTTGTGAAAATATACACTAAATGAGGGAATAATATGTGTGAGGGTACCCCAGGACAGTTCCAAATGTGAGTGGGTAGAATATATATCCCACGGGGGTAAAATTTAAAAAAGTTGAAAAAAAATTTTTCTTGGACTTATTCATTTTTCCGGCGTTTATCAGACATTCAGATAGGGGAAATGTGAGTGAGCATTCCGATTACAGTTCCAGAGCGATTCGCCCAATGAGTCCTTGATATTTAGTCGTTTTCAGCCAATTTTCTGGATTTTTGAAAGTTTCACTTTTTTGTGAAAATATCCACTAAATGAGGGAATAATATGTGTGAGGGTACCCCTGGAGAGTTCCAAATGTGTGTGGGTAGAATATATATCGCACGGGGGTAAAATTGAAAAAAATTGAAAAAACTTTTTTTTTGGACTTAGTCATTTTTCCGGCGTTTATCAGACTTTCAGATAAGGGAAATGTCAGTGAGCGTTCCGATTTCAGTTCCAGAGCGATTCGCCCAATGAGTCCTTGGTATTTAGTCGTTTTCAGCCAATTTTCTGGATTTTTTAAAATTTTACTTTTTTGTGAAAATATCCACTAAATGAGGGAATACTATGTGTGTGGGAAGAATATATATCCCACGGGGGTAAAATTGAAAAAAATTTAAAAAAATGTTTTTTTGGACTTAGTCATTTTTCCGGCGTTTATCAGACTTTCAGTTAGGGCAAATGTCAGTGAGTGTTCTGATTTCAGCTCCAGAACGATTCGCCCAATGAGTCCTTGATATTTAGTAGTTTTCAGCCAATTTTCTGGATTTTTAAAAATTTCACTTTTTTGTGAAAATCTCCACTTAATGAGGGAATAATATGTGTGAGGGTACCCCAGGAGAGTTCCAAATGTGTGTGGGTAGAATATATATCCCACGGGGGTAAAATTGAAAAAAGTTGTAAAAAAATTTTTCTTGGACTTAGTCATTTTTCCGGCGTTTATCAGACTTTCAGATAGGGCAAATGTCAGTGAGCGTTCCGATTTCAGTTCCAGAGCAATTCGCCCAATGAATCCTTGATATTTAGTCGTTTTCAGCCAATTTTCTAGATTTTTGAAAATTTCACTTTTTTGTGAAAGTATCCACTAAATGAGGGAATAACATGTGTGAGGGTACCCCAGGAGAGTTCCAAATGTGTGTGGGTAGAATATATATCCCACGGGGGTAAAATTGAAAAAAAGTTGAACAAATTTTTTTTTGGACTTAGTCATTTTTCCAGCGTTTATCATACTTTCAGATAGGGGAAATGTCAGTGAGCGTTCCGATTTCAGTTCCAGAGCAATTTGCCCAATGAATCCTTGATATTTAGTCGTTTTCAGCCAATTTTCTGGATTTTTGAAACTTTCACTTTTTTGTGAAAATATCCACTAAATGAGGGAATAATATGTGTGAGGGTACCCCAGGAGAGGTCCAAATGTGTGTGGGTAGAATATATATCCCACGGGGGTAAAATTGAAAAAAGTTGAACAAATTTTTTTTTGGACTTAGTCATTTTTCCGGCGTTTATCAGACTTTCAGATAGGGGAAATGTCAGTGAGCATTCCGATTTCTGTTCCAGAGCGATTCGCTCAATGAGTCCTTGATATTTAGTAGTTTTCAGCCAATTTTCTGAATTTTTTGAAAATTTCAATTTTTTGTGAAAATATCCACTAAATGAGGGAATAATATGTGTAAGGGTTCCCCAGAAGAGTTCCAAATGTGTGTGGGTAGAATATATATCTCACGGGGGAAAAATTGAAAAAAGTTGAAAAAAATTTTTTCTTGGACTTAGTCATTTTTCCGGCGTTTATCAGACTTTCAGATAGGGGAAATGTCAGTGAGCGTTCCGATTTCAGTTCCAGAGCGATTCGCCCAATGAGTCCTTGATATTTCTCCGTTTTCAGCCAATTTTCTGGATTTTTTGAAACTTTCACTTTTTTGTGAAAATATCCACTAAATGAGGGAATAATATGCGTGAGGGTTCCCCAGAAGAGTTCCAAATGTGTGTGGGTAGAAGATATATCGCACGGGGGTAAAATTGAAAAAACTTGAACAAATTTTTTTTTGGACTTAGTAATTTTTCCGGCGTTTATCAGACTTTCAGATAGGGCAAATGTCAGTGAGCGTTCCGATTTCAGTTCCTGAGCGATTCGCCCAATGAGTCCTTGATATTTAGTAGTTTTCAGCCAATTTTCTGGATTTTTTTAAAATTTAAATTTTTTGTGAAAATATCCACTAAATGAGGGAATAATATGTGTGAGGGTACCCAGGAGAGTTCCAAATGTGTGTGGGTAGAATATATATCCCACGGGGGTAAAATTGAAAAAAGTTGAACAAATTTTTTTTTGGACTTAGTCATTTTTCCGGCGTTTATCAGACTTTCAGATAGGGCAAATGTCACTGAGCGTTCCGATTTCAGTTCCAGAGCGATTCTCCCAATGAGTAATTGATATTTAGTCGTTTTCAGCCAATTTTCTAGATTTTTGAAAATTTCACTTTTTTGTGAAAATATCCACTAAATGAGGGAATAATATGTGTGAGGGTACCCCAGGAGAGTTCCAAATGTGTGTGGGTAGAATATATATCCCACGGGGGTAAAATTGAAAAAAGTTGAACAAATGTTTTTTTGGACTTAGTCATTTTTCCGGCGTTTATCATACTTTCAGATAGGGGAAATGTCAGTGAGCGTTCCGATTTCAGTTCCAGAGCAATTTGCCCAATGAATCCTTGATATTTAGTCGTTTTCAGCCAATTTTCTGGATTTTTTGAAAATTTCAATTTTTTGTGAAAATATCCACTAAATGAGGGAATAATATGTGTGAGGGTTCCCCAGAAGAGTTCCAAATGTTTGAGGGTAGAATATATATCCCACGGGGGTAAAATTGAAAAAAGTTGAACAAATTTTTTTTTGGACTTAGTCATTTTTCCGGCGTTTATCAGACTTTCAGATAGGGGAAATGTCAGTGAGCGTTCCGATTTCAGTTCCAGAGCAATTCGCCCAATGAATCCTTGATATTTAGTCGTTTTCAGCCAATTTTCTGGATATTTGAAACTTTCACTTTTCTTGTTAAAATATCCACTAAATGAGGGAATAATATGTGTGAGGGTACCCCAGGAGAGGTCCAAATGTGTGTGGGTAGAATATATATCCCACAGGGGTAAAATTGAAAAAAGTTTAAAAAAAAATTTTTTTTGACTTAGTCATTTTTCTGGCGTTTATCAGACTTTCAGAGAGGGGAAATGTCAGTGAGCGTTCCGATTTCAGTTCCAGAGCAATTTGCCCAATGAATCCTTGATATTTAGTCGTTTTCAGCCAATTTTCTGGATTTTTGAAACTTTCACTTTTTTGTGAAAATATCCACTAAATGAGGTAATAATATGTGTGAGGGTACCCCAGGAGAGGTCCAAATGTGTGTGGGTAGAATATATATCCCACGGGGGTAAAATTGAAAAAAGTTTAAAAAAAATTTTTTTTTGACTTAGTCATTTTTCCGGCGTTTATCAGACTTTCAGATAGGGGAAATGTCAGTGAGCATTCCGATTTCAGTTCCAGAGCGATTCGCTCAATGAGTCCTTGATATTTAGTCGGTTTCAGCCAATTTTCTGGATTTTTTTAAAATTTAAATTTTTTGTGAAAATATCCACTAAATGAGGGAATAATATGTGTGAGGGTTCCCCAGAAGAGTTCCAAATGTTTGTGGGTAGAATATATATCCCACGGGGGTAAAATTGAAAAAAGTTGAACAAATTTTTTTTTGGACTTAGTCATTTTTCCGGCATTTATCAGACTTTCAGATAGGGGAAATGTCAGTGAGCGTTCCGATTTCAGTTCCAGAGCGCTTCGCCCAATGAGTCCTTGATATTTAGTCGTTTTCAGCCAATTTTCTGGATGTTTGAAACTTTCACTTTTTTGTGAAAATATCCACTAAATGAGGGAATCATATGTGTGAGGCTACCCCAGGAGAGGTCCAAATGTGTGTGGGCAGAATATATATCCCACGGGGGTAAAATTGAAAAAAAGTTGAACAAATTATTTTTTGGACTTAGTCATTTTTCCGGCGTTTATCAGACTTTCAGATAGTGGAAATGTCAGTGAGCGTTCCGATTTCAGTTCCATAGCGATTCGCTCAATGAGTCCTTGATATTTAGACGTTTTCAGCCAATTTTCTGGATTTTTTTTTGAAAATTTCAATTTTTTGTGAAAATATCCACTAAATGAGGGAATAATATGTGTGAGGGTACCCAGGAGAGTTCCAAATGTGTGTGGGTAGAATATATATCCCACGGGGGTAAAATTGAAAAAAGTTGAACAAATTTTTTTTTGGACTTAGTCATTTTTCCGGCGTTTATCAGACTTTCAGATAGGGGAAATGTCGGTGAGCATTCCGATTTCAGTTCCAGAGTGATTCGCCCAATGAGTCCTTGATATTTAGTGGTTTTCAGCCAATTTTCTGGATTTTTGAAAATTTCACTTTTTTGTGAAAATATCCACTAAATGAGGGAATAATATGTGTGAGGGTTCCCCAGAAGAGTTCCAAATGTGTGTGGGTAGAATATATATCTCACGGGGGTAAAATTGAAAAAAGTTGAAAAATTTTTTTTCTTGGACTTAGTCATTTTTCCGGCGTTTATCAGACTTTCAGATACGGCAAATGTCAGTGAGCGTTCCGATTTCAGTTCCAGAGCGATTCGCCCAATGAGTCCTTGATATTTAGTCGTTTTCAGCCAATTTTCTGGATTTTTGAAACTTTCACTTTTTTGTGAAAATATCCACTAAATGAGGGAATAATATGTGTGAGGGTACCCCAGGAGAGCTCCAAATGTGTGTGGGTAGAATATATATCCCACGGTGGTAAAATTGAAAAAAGTTGAACAAATTTTTTTTTGGACTTAGTCATTTTTCCGGCGTTTATCAGACTTTCAGATAGGGGAAATGTCAGTGAGCATTCCGATTTCAGTTCCAGAGCGATTCGCTCAATGAGTCCTTGATATTTAGTCGTTTTCAGCCAATTTTCTGGATTTTTTGAAAATTTCAATTTTTTGTGAAAATATCCACTAAATGAGGGAATAATATGTGTGAGGGTTCAACAGAAGAGTTCCAAATGTTTGTGGGTAGAATATATATCCCACGGGGGTAAAATTGAAAAAAGTTGAGAAAATTTTTTTTTTGGACTTAGTCATTTTTCCGGCATTTATCAGACTTTCAGATAGGGTAAATGTCAGTGAGCGTTCCGATTTCAGTTCTAGAGCGATTCGCCCAATGAGTCCTTGATATTTAGTCGTTTTCAGCCAGTTTTTTGAATTTTTGAAAATTTCACTTTTTTTGTGAAAATATCCACTAAATGAGGGAATAATATGTGTGAGGGAATAATATGTGTGAGGGTACCCCAGGAGAGTTCCAAATGTGTGTGGGTAGAATATATATCCCACGGGGGTAAGATTAAAAAAAGTTGAAAAAAATTGTTTCTTGGACTTAGTCATTTTATCAGCGTTTATCAGACTTTCAGATAGGGGAAATGTGAGTGAGCGTTCCGATTTCAGTTCCAGAGCGATTCACCCAATGAGTCCTTGATATTTAGTCATTTTCAGCCAATATTCTGGATTTTTGAAAATTTCACTTTTTTGTGAAAATATCCACTAAATGAGGGAATAATATGTGTGAGGGTACCCCAGGAGAGTTCCAAATGTGTGTGGGTAGAATATATATCCCACAAGGGGAAAATTGAAAAAAGTTGAAAAAAAATTTTTTTTTGGACTTAGTCATTTTTCCGGCGTTTATCAGACTTTCAGATAGGGCAAATGTCAGTGAACGTTCCGATTTCAGTTCCAGAGCGATTCGCCCAATGAGTCTTTGATATTTAGTCGTTTTCAGCCAATTTTCTGGATTTGTTGAAAATTTCACTTTTTTGTGAAAATATCCACTAAATGAGGGAATAATATGTGTGAGGGTACCCCAGGAGAGTTCCAAATGTGTGTGGGTAGAATATATATCCCACGGGGGTAAAATTGAAAAAAATTTGAACAAATTTTTTTTTGGACTTAGTCATTTTTCCTGCGTTTATCAGACTTTCAGATTGGGAAAATGTCAGTGATCATTCCGATTTCAGTTCCAGAGCAATTCGCCCAATGAATCCTTGATATTTAGTTTTCAGCCAATTTTCTGGAATTTTTTAAAATTTCAATTTTTTGTGAAAATATCTACTAAATGAGGGAATAATATGTGTGAGGGTTCCCCAGGAGAGTTCCAAATGTGTGTGGGTAGAATATATATCCCACGGGGGTAAAATTGAAAAAAGTTGAACAAATTTTTTTTTGGACTTATGGTCATTTTTCCGGCGTTTATCAGACTTTCAGATAGGGGAAATGTCAGTGAGCATTCCGATTTCCGTTCCAGAGCGATTCGCTCAATGAGTCCTTGATATTTAGTCGTTTTCAGCCAATTTTCTGGATTTTTTGAAAATTTCAATTTTTTGTGAAAATATCCACTAAATGAGGGAATAATATGTGTGAGGGTTCAACAGAAGAGTTCCAAATGTTTGTGGGTAGAATATATATCCCACGGGGGTAAAACTGAAAAAAGTTGAACAAATTTTTTTTTGGACTTAGTCATTTTTCCGGCGTTTATCAGACTTTCAGATAGGGGAAATGTCAGTGAGCATTCCGATTTCAGTTCCAGAGCAATTCGCCCAATGAATCCTTGATATTTAGTCGTTTTCAGACAATTTTCTGGATTTTTGAAACTTTCACTTTTTTGTGAAAATATCCACTAAATGAGGTAATAATATGTGTGAGGGTACCCCATGAGAGGTCCAAATATGTGTGGGTGGAATATATATCCCACGGGGGTAAAATTGAAAAAAGTTTAAAAAAAATTTTTTTTTGACTTAGTCATTTTTCCGGCGTTTATCAGACTTTCAGATAGGGGAAATGTCAGTGAGCATTCCGATTTCAGTTCCAGAGTGATTCGCTCAATGAGTCCTTGATATTTAGTCGTTTTCAGTCAATTTTCTGGATTTTTTGAAAATTTAAATTTTTTGTGAAAATATCCACTAAATGAGGGAATAATATGTGTGAGGGTTCCCCAGAAGAGTTCCAAATGTTTGTGAGAAGAATATATATCCCACGGGGGTAAAATTGAAAAAAGTTGAACAAATTTTTTTTTGGACTTAGTCATTTTTCCGGCATTTATCAGACTTTCAGATAGGGGAAATGTCAGTGAGCGTTCCGATTTCAGTTCCAGAGCGCTTCGCCCAATGAGTCCTTGATATTTAGTCGTTTTCAGCCAGTTTTCTGGATTTTTGAAAATTTCACTTTTTTTGTGAAAATATCCACTAAATGAGGGAATAATATGTGTGAGGGTACCCCAGGAGAGTTCCAAATGTGTGTGGGTAGAATATATATCCCAAGGGGGAAAAATTGAAAAAAGTTGAAAAAATTTTTTTTGGACTTAGTAATTTTTCCGGCGTTTATCAGACTTTCAGATAGGGGAAATGTCAGTGAGCGTTCCGATTTCAGTTCCAGAGCGATTCGCCCAATGAGTCCTTGATATTTTGTCTTTTTCAGCCAGTTTTCTGGATTTTTGAAAATTTCACTTTTTTGTGAAAATATCAACTAAATGAGAGAATAATATGTATGAGGGTACCCCAGGAGAGATCCAAATGTGTGTGGGTAGAATATATATCCCACGGGGGTAAAATTGAAAAAAGTTGAAAAAAATTTTTTTTTTGACTTAGTCATTTTTCCGGCGTTTATCAGACTTTTAGATAGGGAAAATGTCAGTGAGCATTCCGATTTCAGTTCCAGAGCGATTCACCCAATGAGTCCTTGATATTTAGTCGTTTTCAGCCAATTTTCTGGATTTTTGAAAATTTCACTTTTTTGTGAAAATATCCACTAAATGAGAGAATAATATGTGTGAGGGTACCCCAGGAGAGTTCCAAATGTGTGTGTGTAGAATATATATCCCACGGGGGTAAAATTGAAAAAAGTTGAGAAAATTTTTTTTTTGGACTTAGTCATTTTTCCGGCATTTATCAGACTTTCAGATAGGGTAAATGTCAGTGAGCGTTCCGATTTCAGTTCTAGAGCGATTCGCCCAATGAGTCCTTGATATTTAGTCGTTTTCAGCCAGTTTTTTGAATTTTTGAAAATTTCACTTTTTTTGTGAAAATATCCACTAAATGAGGGAATAATATGTGTGAGGGAATAATATGTGTGAGGGTACCCCAGGAGAGTTCCAAATGTGTGTGGGTAGAATATATATCCCACGGGGGTAAGATTAAAAAAAGTTGAAAAAAATTGTTTCTTGGACTTAGTCATTTTATCAGCGTTTATCAGACTTTCAGATAGGGGAAATGTGAGTGAGCGTTCCGATTTCAGTTCCAGAGCGATTCACCCAATGAGTCCTTGATATTTAGTCATTTTCAGCCAATATTCTGGATTTTTGAAAATTTCACTTTTTTGTGAAAATATCCACTAAATGAGGGAATAATATGTGTGAGGGTACCCCAGGAGAGTTCCAAATGTGTGTGGGTAGAATATATATCCCACAAGGGGAAAATTGAAAAAAGTTGAAAAAAAATTTTTTTTTGGACTTAGTCATTTTTCCGGCGTTTATCAGACTTTCAGATAGGGCAAATGTCAGTGAACGTTCCGATTTCAGTTCCAGAGCGATTCGCCCAATGAGTCTTTGATATTTAGTCGTTTTCAGCCAATTTTCTGGATTTGTTGAAAATTTCACTTTTTTGTGAAAATATCCACTAAATGAGGGAATAATATGTGTGAGGGTACCCCAGGAGAGTTCCAAATGTGTGTGGGTAGAATATATATCCCACGGGGGTAAAATTGAAAAAAATTTGAACAAATTTTTTTTTGGACTTAGTCATTTTTCCTGCGTTTATCAGACTTTCAGATTGGGAAAATGTCAGTGATCATTCCGATTTCAGTTCCAGAGCAATTCGCCCAATGAATCCTTGATATTTAGTTTTCAGCCAATTTTCTGGAATTTTTTAAAATTTCAATTTTTTGTGAAAATATCTACTAAATGAGGGAATAATATGTGTGAGGGTTCCCCAGGAGAGTTCCAAATGTGTGTGGGTAGAATATATATCTCAAGGGGGTAAAATTGAAAAAAGTTGAAAAAATTTTTTTCTTGGACTTAGTCATTTTTCCGGCGTTTATCAGACTTTCAGATAGGGGAAATGTCAGTGAGCATGCCGATTTCAGTTCCAGAGCGATTCGCTCAATGAGTCCTTGATATTTAGTCGTTTTCAGCCAATTTTCTGGATTTTTTTAAAATTTAAATTTTTTGTGAAAATATCCACTAAACGAGGGAATAATATGTGTGAGGGTTCCCCAGAAGAGTTCCAAATGTTTGTGGGTAGAATATATATCCCACGGGGGTAAAATTGAAAAATATTTGAACAAATTTTTTTTTGGACTTAGTCATTTTTCCTGCGTTTATCAGACTTTCAGATAGGGGAAATGTCAGTGAGCGTTCCGAATTCAGTTCCAGAGCAATTTGCCCAATGAATCCTTGATATTTAGTCGTTTTCAGCCAATTTTCTGGATTTTTGAAAATTTCACTTTTTTGTGAAAATATCCACTAAATGAGGGAATATTATGTGTGAGGGTACCCCAGGAGAGTTCCAAATGTGTGTGGGAATAATATATATCCCACGGGGGTAAAATTGAAAAAAGTTGAAAAAATTTTTTTTTTGACTTAGTCATTTTTCCGGCATTTGTCAGACTTTCAGATTGGGGAATTGTCAGTGAGCGTTCCGATTTCAGTTCCAGAGCGATTCACCCAATGAGTCCTTGATATTTTGTCGTTTTTAGCCAATTTTCTGGATTTTTGAAAATTTCACTTTTTTGTGAAAATATCCACTAAATGAGGGAACAATATGTGTGAGGGTACCCCAGGAGAGTTCCAAATGTGTATGGGTAGAATATATATCCCACGGGGTAAAATTTAAAAAAGTTGAACAAATTTTTTTTTTGGACTTAGTCACTTTTCCGGCGTTTATCAGACTTTCAGATAGGGGAAATGTCAATGAGCATTCCGATTTCAGTTCCAGAGTGATTCGCCCAATGAGTCCTTGATATTTAGTCATTTTCAGCCAATTTTCTGGATTTTTGAAAATTTTACTTTTTTGTGAAAATATCCACTAAATGAGGGAATAATATGTATGAGGGTACCCCAGGAGAGTTCCAAATGTGTGTGGGTAGAATATATATCCCACGGGGGTAAAATTGAATAAAGTTTAAAAAATTATTTTTTTTTGGACTTAGTCATTTTATCGGCGTTTATCAGACTTTCAGATAGGGGAAATGTGAGTGAGCGTTCCGATTTCAGTTCCAGAGCGATTCACCCAATGAGTCCTTGATATTTAGTCATTTTCAGCCAATATTCTGGATTTTTGAAAATTTCACTTTTTTGTGAAATATCCACTAAATGAGGGAATAATATGTGTGAGGGTACCCCAGGAGAGTTCCAAATGTGTGTGGGTAGAATATATATCCCACAAGGGGAAAATTGAAAAAAGTTGAAAAAAAATTTTTTTTTGGACTTAGTCATTTTTCCGGCGTTTATCAGACTTTCAGATAGGGCAAATGTCAGTGAACGTTCCGATTTCAGTTCCAGAGCGATTCGCCCAATGAGTCTTTGATATTTAGTCGTTTTCAGCCAATTTTCTGGATTTGTTGAAAATTTCACTTTTTTGTGAAAATATCCACTAATTGAGGGAATAATATGTGTGAGGGTACCCCAGGAGAATTCCAAATGTGTGTGGGTAGAATATATATCCCACGGGGGTAAAATTGAAAAAAATTTGAACAAATTTTTTTTTGGACTTAGTCATTTTTCCTGCGTTTATCAGACTTTCAGATAGGGAAAATGTCAGTGATCATTCCGATTTCAGTTCCAGAGCAATTCGCCCAATGAATCATTGATATTTTGTTGTTTTCAGCCAATTTTCTGGAATTTTTTAAAATTTCAATTTTTTGTGAAAATATCTACTAAATGAGGGAATAATATGTGTGAGGGTTCCCCAGGAGAGTTCCAAATGTGTGTGGGTAGAATATATATCCCACGGGGGTAAAATTGAAAAAAGTTGAACAAATTTTTTTTTGGACTTAGTCATTTTTCCGGCGTTTATCAGACTTTCAGATAGGGGAAATGTCAGTGAGCATTCCGATTTCAGTTCCAGAGCAATTCGCCCAATGAATCCTTGATATTTAGTCGTTTTCAGCCAATTTTCTGGATTTTTGAAACTTTCACTTTTTTGTGAAAATATCCACTAAATGAGGGAATAATATGTGTGAGGGTACCCCAGGAGAGGTCCAAATGTGTGTGGGTAGAATATATATCCCACGGGGTAAAATTGAAAAAAGTTTAAAAAAATTTTTTTTTTGACTTAGTCATTTTTCCGGCGTTTATCAGACTTTCAGATAGGGGAAATGTCAGTGAGCGTTCCGATTTCAGTTCCAGAGCAATTTGCCCAATGAATCCTTGATATTTAGTCGTTTTCAGCCAATTTTCTGGATTTTTGAAAATTTCACTTTTTTGTGAAAATATCCACTAAATGAGGGAATAATATGTGTGAGGGTACCCCAGGAGAGTTCCAAATGTGTGTGGGTAGAATATATATCCCACGGGGGTAAAATTGAAAAAAGTTGAACAAATGTTTTTTTGGACTTAGTCATTTTTCCGGCGTTTATCAGACTTTCAGATAGGGGAAATGTCAGTGAACATTCCGATTTCAGTTCCAGAGTGATTCGCTCAATGAGTCCTTGATATTTAGTCGTTTTCAGTCAATTTTCTGGATTTTTTGGAAATTTCAATTTTTTGTGAAAATATCCACTAAATGAGGGAATAATATGTGTGAGGGTTCCCCAGAAGAGTTCCAAATGTGTGTGGGTAGAATATATATCTCACGGGGGTAAAATTGAAAAAAGTTGAGAAATTTTTTTTTTGGACTTAGTCATTTTTCCGGCATTTATCAGACTTTCAGATAGGGGAAATGTCAGTGAGCCTTCTGATTTCAGTTCCAGAGCGATTCGCCCAATGAGTCCTTGATATTTAGTCGTTTTCAGCCAGTTTTCTGGATTTTTGAAAATTTCACTTTTTTTGTGAAAATATCCACTAAATGAGGGAATAATATGTGTGAGGGTACCCCAGGAGAGTTCCAAATGTGTGGGTAGAATATATATCCCACGGGGGTAAACTTGAAAAAAGTTGAAAAAATTTTTTTTGCACTTAGCAATTTTTCCGGCGTTTATCAGACTTTCAGATAGGGGAAATGTCAGTGAGTGTTCCGATTTCAGTTCCAGAGCGATTCGCCCAATGAGTCCTTGATATTTTGTCTTTTTCAGCCAGTTTTCTGGATTTTTGAAAATTTCACTTTTTTGTGAAAATATCAACTAAATGAGAGAATAATATGTATGAGGGTACCCCAGGAGAGATCCAAATGTGTGTGGGTAGAATAAATATCCCACGGGGGTAAAATTGAAAAAAGTTGAAAAAATTTTTTTTTTTGACTTAGTCATTTTTCCGGCGTTTATCAGACTTTCAGATAGGGAAAATGTCAGTGAGCATTCCGTTTTCAGTTCCAGAGCGATTCGCCCAATGAGTCCATGATATTTAGTCGTTTTCAGCCAATTTTCTGGATTTTTGAAAATTTCACTTTTTTGTGAAAATATCCACTAAATGAGAGAATAATATGTGTGAGGGTACCCCAGGAGAGTTCCAAATGTGTGTGGGTAGAATATATATCCCACGGGGGTAAAATTGAAAAAAGTTGAGAAAATTTTTTTTTTGGACTTAGTCATTTTTCCGGCATTTATCAGACTTTCAGATAGGGTAAATGTCAGTGAGCGTTCCGATTTCAGTTCCAGAGCGATTCGCCCAATGAGTCCTTGATATTTAGTCGTTTTCAGCCAGTTTTCTGGATTTTTGAAAATTTCACTCTTTTTGTGAAAATATCCACTAAATGAGGGAATATTATGCGTGAGGGTACCCCAGGAGAGTTTCAAATGTGTGTGGGTAGAATATATATCCCATGGGGGTAAAATTGAAAAAAGTTGAAAAAAATTTTTTTTGGACTTAGTCATTTTATCGGCGTTTATCAGACTTTCAGATAGGGGAAATGTGAGTGAGCATTCCGATTTCAGTTCCAGAGCGATTCACCCAATGAGTCCTTGATATTTAGTCATTTTCAGCCAATATTCTGGATTTTTGAAAATTTCACTTTTTTGTGAAAATATCCACTAAAAGAGGGAATAATATGTGTGAGGGTACCCCAGGAGAGTTCCAAATGTGTGTGGGTAGAATATATATCCCACAAGGGGAAAATTGAAAAAAGTTGAAAAAAAATTTTTTTTTGGACTTAGTCATTTTTCCGGCGTTTATCAGACTTTCAGATAGGGCAAATGTCAGTGAACGTTCCGATTTCAGTTCCAGAGCGATTCGCCCAATGAGTCCTTGATATTTAGTCGTTTTCAGCCAATTTTCTGGATTTGTTGAAAATTTCACTTTTTTGTGAAAATATCCACTAAATGAGGGAAAATATATGTGTGAGGGTACCCCAGGAGAGTTCCAAATGTGTGTGGGTAGAATATATATCCCACGGGGGTAAAATTGAAAAAAGTTCAAAAAAATTTTTTTTTAGACGTTCCGATTTCAGTTCCAGAGCGCTTCGCCCAATGAGTCCTTGATATTTAGTCGTTTTCAGCCAATATTTTGGATTTTTGAAAATTTCACTTTTTTGTGAAAATATCCACTAATTGAGGGAATAATATGTGTGAGGGTACCCCAGTAGAGTTCCAAATGTGTGTGGGTAGAATATATATCAAACGGGGGTAAAATTGAAAAAAGTTGAAAAAAATTTTTTCTTGGACTTAGTCATTTTTCCGGCGTTTGTCAGACTTTCAGATAGGGGAAATGTCAGAGAGCGTTCCGATTTCAGTTCCAGAGCGATTCGCCCATTGAGTCTTTGATATTTAGTCATTTTCAGCCAATTTTCGGGATTTTTTGAAAATTTCACTTTTTTGTAAAAATATCCACTAAATGAGGGAATGATATGTGTGAGGGTACCCCAGGAGAGTTCCAAATGTGTGTGGGTAGAATATATATCCCACGGGGGTAAAATTAAAAAAAGTTGAAAACAATTTTTTTTTGGACTTAGTCATTTTTCAGGCGTTTATCAGAATTTCACAGAGGGGAAATGTCAGTGAACATTCCGATTTCAGGTCCAGAGTGATTCGCCCAATGAGTCCTTGATATTTAGTCGTTTTCAGCAAATTTTCTGGATTTTTGAAAATTTTACTTTTTTGTGAAAATATCCACTAAATGAGGGAATAATCTGTGTGAGGGTACCCCAGGAGAGTTCCAAATGTGTGTGGGTAGAACATATATCCCACGGGGGTAAAATTGAAAAAAGTTGAAAACATT
The DNA here is from genome assembly GCF_046119375.1 of Phyllobates terribilis. Lineage (NCBI taxonomy): Eukaryota > Metazoa > Chordata > Amphibia > Anura > Dendrobatidae > Phyllobates > Phyllobates terribilis. The sequence goes on along the minus strand of NW_027362788.1, from coordinate 2,919,042 downwards.
TTTTTCTTGGACTTAGTCATTTTTCTGGCGTTTATCAGACTTTCAGATAGGGGAAATGTGAGAGAGCATTCCGATTTCAGTTCCAGAGCGATTCGCCCTTTGAGTCTTTGATATTTAGTCATTTTCAGCCAATTTTCTGGATTTTTGAAAATTTCACTTTTTTTGTGAAAATATCCACTAAATGAGGGAATAATATGTGTGAGGGTACCCCAGGAGAGTTCCAAATGTGTGTGGGTAGAATATATATCCCACGGGGTAAAATTGAAAAAAGTTTAAAAATTTTTTATTTTGGACTTAGTCATTTTTCCGGCGTTTATCAGACTTTCAGATAGTGGAAATGTAAGTGAGCATTCCAATTTCAGTTCCAGAGCGATTCGCCCAATGAGTCCTTGATATTTAGTCGTTTTCAGCCAATTTTCTGGATTTTTTGCAAATTTCACTTTTTTGTGAAAATATCCACTAAATGACGGAATAGTATGTGTGAGGGTACCCCAGGAGAGTTCCAAATGTGTGTGGGTAGAATATATATCCCACGGGGGTAAAATTAAAAAAATTTGAAAACAATTTTTTTTTGGACTTAGTCATTTTTCCGGCGTTTATCAGACTTTCAGATAGGGGAAATGTCAGTGAGCTTTCCGATTTCAGCTACAGAGCGATTCGCCCAATGAGTCCTTCATATTTAGTCATTTTCAGCCAATTTTCTGGATTTTTGAAAATTTCACTTTTTTGTGAAAATATCCACTAAATGAGGGAATAACATGTGTGAGGGTACCCCAGGAGAGTTCCAAATGTGTGTGGGTAGAATATATATCCCACGGGGGTAAAATTGAAAAAAGTTGAAAAAAAAATTTTTTTCTTGGACTTAGTCATTTTTCCGGCGTTTATCAAACTTTCAGATAGGGGAAATGTCAGTGAGCATTACAATTTCAGTTCCAGAGCGATTAGCCCAATGAGTCCTTGATATTTAGTCGTTTTCAGCCAATTTTCTGGATTTTTTGAAAATTTCACTTTTTTGTGAAAATATCCACTAAATGAGGGAATAATATGTGTGAGGGTACCCCAGGAGAGTTCCAAATGTGTGTGGGTAGAATATATATCCCACGGGGGTAAAATTGAAAAAAGTTAAAAAAAATTTTTTATTGGACTTAGTCATTTTTCCGGCATTTATGAGACTTTCAGATAGGGGAAATGTGAGTGAGCGTTCCGATTTCAGTTCCAGAGCGATTCGCCCAATGAGTCCTTGATATTTAGTCGTTTTCAGCCAATTTTCTGGATTTTTGAAAATTTCACTTTTTTGTGAAAATATCCACTAAATGAGGGAATAATATGTGTGAGGGTACCCCAGGAGAGTTCCAAATGTGTGTGGGTAGAATATATATCCCACGGGGGAAAATTGAAAAAAGTTGAAAAATTTTTTTTCTTGGACTTAGTCATTTTTACGGGTTTTATCATACTTTCAGATAGGGGAAATGTCAGTGAGCTTTCCGATTTCAGTTCCAGAGCGATTCGCACAATGAATCTTTGATATTTAGTCATTTTCAGCCAATTTTCTGGATTTTTTGAAAATTTCACTTTTTTGTGAAAATATCCACTAAAGGAGGGAATAATATGTGTGACGGTACCCCAGGAGAGTTCCAAATGTGTGTGGGTAGAATATATATTCCACAGTGGTAAAATTGAAAAAAGTTGAACAAATTTTTTTTTGGACTTAGTCACTTTTCCGGCGTTTATCAGACTTTCAGATAGGGCAAATGTCAGTGAGCGTTCCGATTTCAGTTCCAGAGCGATTCGCCCAATGAGTCCTTGATATTTAGTCGTTTTCAGCCAATTTTCTGGATTTTTTGAAAATTTCACTTTTTTGTGAAAATATCCACTAAATGAGGGAATATTATGTGTGAGGGTACCCCAGGAGAGTTCCAAATGTGTGTGGGAATAATATATATCCCACGGGGGTAAAATTGAAAAAAGTTGAAAAAATTTTTTTTTTGACTTAGTCATTTTTCCGGCATTTGTCAGACTTTCAGATTGGGGAATTGTCAGTGAGCGTTCCGATTTCAGTTCCAGAGCGATTCACCCAATGAGTCCTTGATATTTTGTCGTTTTTAGCCAATTTTCTGGATTTTTGAAAATTTCACTTTTTTGTGAAAATATCCACTAAATGAGGGAACAATATGTGTGAGGGTACCCCAGGAGAGTTCCAAATGTGTATGGGTAGAATATATATCCCACGGGGTAAAATTTAAAAAAGTTGAACAAATTTTTTTTTTGGACTTAGTCACTTTTCCGGCGTTTATCAGACTTTCAGATAGGGGAAATGTCAATGAGCATTCCGATTTCAGTTCCAGAGTGATTCGCCCAATGAGTCCTTGATATTTAGTCATTTTCAGCCAATTTTCTGGATTTTTGAAAATTTTACTTTTTTGTGAAAATATCCACTAAATGAGGGAATAATATGTATGAGGGTACCCCAGGAGAGTTCCAAATGTGTGTGGGTAGAATATATATCCCACGGGGGTAAAATTGAATAAAGTTTAAAAAATTATTTTTTTTTGGACTTAGTCATTTTTCCAGCGTTTATCAGACTTTCAGATAGGGCAAATGTCAGTGAGCGTTCCGATTTCAGTTCCAGTGCGATTCGCCCAATGAGTCCTTGATATTTAGTCGTTTTCAGCCAATTTTCTGGATTTTTTGAAAATTTCACTTTTTTGTGAAAATATCCACTAAATGAGGGAATATTATGTGTGAGGGTACCCCAGGAGAGTTCCAAATGTGTGTGGGAATAATATATATCCCACGGGGGTAAAATTGAAAAAAGTTGAAAAAATTTTTTTTTTGACTTAGTCATTTTTCCGGCATTTGTCAGACTTTCAGATTGGGGAATTGTCAGTGAGCGTTCCGATTTCAGTTCCAGAGCGATTCACCCAATGAGTCCTTGATATTTTGTCGTTTTTAGCCAATTTTCTGGATTTTTGAAAATTTCACTTTTTTGTGAAAATATCCACTAAATGAGGGAACAATATGTGTGAGGGTACCCCAGGAGAGTTCCAAATGTGTATGGGTAGAATATATATCCCACGGGGTAAAATTTAAAAAAGTTGAACAAATTTTTTTTTTGGACTTAGTCACTTTTCCGGCGTTTATCAGACTTTCAGATAGGGGAAATGTCAATGAGCATTCCGATTTCAGTTCCAGAGTGATTCGCCCAATGAGTCCTTGATATTTAGTCATTTTCAGCCAATTTTCTGGATTTTTGAAAATTTTACTTTTTTGTGAAAATATCCACTAAATGAGGGAATAATATGTATGAGGGTACCCCAGGAGAGTTCCAAATGTGTGTGGGTAGAATATATATCCCACGGGGGTAAAATTGAATAAAGTTTAAAAAATTATTTTTTTTTGGACTTAGTCATTTTTCCAGCGTTTATCAGACTTTCAGATAGGGCAAATGTCAGTGAGCGTTCCGATTTCAGTTCCAGAGCGATTCGCCCAATGAGTCCTTGATATTTAGTCGTTTTCAGCCAATTTTCTGGATTTTTGAAAATTTCACTTTTTTGTGAAAATATCCACTAAATGAGGGAATATTATGTGTGAGGGTACCCCAGGAGAGTTCCAAATGTGTGTGGGTAGAATATATATCCCACGGGGGTAAAATTGAAAAAAGTTGAAAAAAATTTTTTCTTGGACTTAGTCATTTTTCCGGCATTTATCAGACTTTCAGATAGGGGAAATGTCAGTGAGTGTTCCGATTTCAGTTCCAGAGTGATTCGCCCCATTAGTCCTTGATATTTAGTCGTTTTCAGCCAATTTTGTGAATTTTTGAAAATTTCACTTTTTTGTGAAAATATCCACTAAATGAAGGAATATTATGTGTGATGGTACCCCAGGAGAGTTCCAAATGTGTGTGGGTAGAATATATATCCCACGGGGTAAAATTTAAAAAAGTTGAACAAATTTTTTTTTGGACTTAGTCACTTTTCCGGCGTTTATCAGACTTTCAGATAGGGGAAATGTCAATGAGCATTCCGATTTCAGTTCCAGAGTGATTCGCCCAATGAGTCCTTGATATTTAGTCATTTTCAGCCAATTTTCTGGATTTTTGAAAATTTCACTTTTTTGTGAAAATATCCACTAAATGAGGGAATAATATGTGTGAGGGTACCCCAGGAGAGTTCCAAATGTGTGTGGGTAGAATATATATCCCACAGGGGTAAAATTGAAAAAAGTTGAACAAATTTTTTTTTGGACTTAGTCACTTTTCCGGCGTTTATCAGACTTTCAGATAGGGGAAATGTGAGTGGGCGTTCCGATTTCAGTTTCAGAGCGATTCGCCCAATGAGTCCTTGATATTTAGTCGTTTTCAGCCAATTTTCTGGATTTTTTGAAAATTTCACTTTTTTGTGAAAATATCCACTAAAGGACGGAATAATATGTGTGACGGTACCCCAGGAGAGTTCCAAATGTGTGTGGGTAGAATATATATTCCACAGAGGTAAAATTGAAAAAAGTTGAACAAATTTTTTTTTGGACTTAGTCACTTTTCCGGCGTTTATCAGACTTTCAGATAGGGCAAATGTCAGTGAGCGTTCCGATTTCAGTTCCAGAGCGATTCGCCCAATGACTCCTTGATATTTAGTCGTTTTCAGCCAATTTTCTGGATTTTTTGAAAATTTCACTTTTTTGGGAAAATATCCACTAAATGAGGGAATATTATGTGTGAGGGTACCCCAGGAGAGTTCCAAATGTGTGTGGGTAGAATATATATCCCACGGGGGTAAAATTGAAAAAAGTTGAAAAAATTTTTTTCTTGGACTTAGTCATTTTTCCGGCGTTTATCAGACTTTCAGATAGGGGAAATGTCAGTGAGTGTTCCGATTTCAGTTCCAGAGTGATTCGCCCCATTAGTCCTTGATATTTAGTCGTTTTCAGCCAATTTTGTGAATTTTTGAAAATTTCACTTTTTTGTGAAAATATCCACTAAATGAAGGAATATTATGTGTGATGGTACCCCAGGAGAGTTCCAAATGTGTGTGGGTAGAATATATATCCCACGGGGTAAAATTTAAAAAAGTTGAACAAATTTTTTTTTTTGGACTTAGTCACTTTTCCGGCGTTTATCAGACTTTCAGATAGGGGAAATGTCAATGAGCATTCCGATTTCAGTTCCAGAGTGATTCGCCCAATGAGTCCTTGATATTTAGTCATTTTCAGCCAATTTTCTGGATTTTTGAAAATTTTACTTTTTTGTGAAAATATCCACTAAATGAGGGAATAATATGTATGAGGGTACCCCAGGAGAGTTCCAAATGTGTGTGGGTAGAATATATATCCCACGGGGGTAAAATTGAATAAAGTTTAAAAAATTATTTTTTTTTGGACTTAGTCATTTTTCCAGCGTTTATCAGACTTTCAGATAGGGCAAATGTCAGTGAGCGTTCCGATTTCAGTTCCAGAGCGATTCGCCCAATGAGTCCTTGATATTTAGTCGTTTTCAGCCAATTTTCTGGATTTTTTGAAAATTTCACTTTTTTGTGAAAATATCCACTAAATGAGGGAATATTATGTGTGAGGGTACCCCAGGAGAGTTCCAAATGTGTGTGGGTAGAATATATATCCCACGGGGGAAAATTGAAAAAAGTTGAAAAAAATTTTTTCTTGGACTTAGTCATTTTTCCGGCGTTTATCAGATCTTCAGATAGGGGAAATGTCAGTGAGATTTCCGATTTCAGTTCCAGAGCGATTCGCACAATGAATCTTTGATATTTAGTCATTTTCAGCCAATTTTCTGGATTTTTTGAAAATTTCACTTTTTTGTAAAAATATCCACTAAATGAGGGAATAATATGTGTGAGGGTACCCCAGGAGGGTTCCAAATGTGTGTGGGTAGAATATATATCCCACAGGGGTAAAATTCAAAAAAGTTGAAAAAATTTTTTTCTTGGATTTAGTCATTTTTCCAGCGTTTATCAGACTTTCAGATAGGGGAAATGTCAGTGAGCTTTCCGATTTCAGTTCCAGAGCGATTCGCCCAATGAATCTTTGATATGTAGTCATTTTCAGCCAATTTTCTGGATTTTTTTAAAATTTCACTTTTTTGTGAAAATATCCACTAAATGAGGGAATAATATGTGTGAGGGTACCCCAGGACAGTTCCAAATGTGTGTGGGTAGAATATATATCCCACGGGGGTAAAATTGAAAAAAGTTGAAAAAATTTTTTTTTTGACTTAGTCATTTTTCCGGCATTTGTCAGACTTTCAGATTGGGGAATTGTCAGTGAGCGTTCCGATTTCAGTTCCAGAGCGATTCACCCAATGAGTCCTTGATATTTTGTCGTTTTTAGCCAATTTTCTGGATTTTTGAAAATTTCACTTTTTTGTGAAAATATCCACTAAATGAGGGAACAATATGTGTGAGGGTACCCCAGGAGAGTTCCAAATGTGTATGGGTAGAATATATATCCCACGGGGTAAAATTTAAAAAAGTTGAACAAATTTTTTTTTTGGACTTAGTCACTTTTCCGGCGTTTATCAGACTTTCAGATAGGGGAAATGTCAATGAGCATTCCGATTTCAGTTCCAGAGTGATTCGCCCAATGAGTCCTTGATATTTAGTCATTTTCAGCCAATTTTCTGGATTTTTGAAAATTTTACTTTTTTGTGAAAATATCCACTAAATGAGGGAATAATATGTATGAGGGTACCCCAGGAGAGTTCCAAATGTGTGTGGGTAGAATATATATCCCACGGGGGTAAAATTGAATAAAGTTTAAAAAATTATTTTTTTTTGGACTTAGTCATTTTTCCAGCGTTTATCAGACTTTCAGATAGGGCAAATGTCAGTGAGCGTTCCGATTTCAGTTCCAGAGCGATTCGCCCAATGAGTCCTTGATATTTAGTCGTTTTCAGCCAATTTTCTGGATTTTTGAAAATTTCACTTTTTTGTGAAAATATCCACTAAATGAGGGAATATTATGTGTGAGGGTACCCCAGGAGAGTTCCAAATGTGTGTGGGTAGAATATATATCCCACGGGGGTAAAATTGAAAAAAGTTGAAAAAAATTTTTTCTTGGACTTAGTCATTTTTCCGGCATTTATCAGACTTTCAGATAGGGGAAATGTCAGTGAGTGTTCCGATTTCAGTTCCAGAGTGATTCGCCCCATTAGTCCTTGATATTTAGTCGTTTTCAGCCAATTTTGTGAATTTTTGAAAATTTCACTTTTTTGTGAAAATATCCACTAAATGAAGGAATATTATGTGTGATGGTACCCCAGGAGAGTTCCAAATGTGTGTGGGTAGAATATATATCCCACGGGGTAAAATTTAAAAAAGTTGAACAAATTTTTTTTTGGACTTAGTCACTTTTCCGGCGTTTATCAGACTTTCAGATAGGGCAAATGTGAGTGAGCGTTCCGATTTCAGTTCCAGAGCGATTCACCCAATGAGTCCTTGATATTTTGTCGTTTTAAGCCAATTTTCTGGATTTTTGAAAATTTCACTTTTTTGTGAAAATATCGACTAAATGAGGGAATAATATGTGTGAGGGTACCCCAGGTGAGTTCCAAATGTGTGTGGGTAGAATATATATCCCACGGGGGTAAAATTGAAAAAAGTTGAAAAAAATTTTTTTTTGGACTTAGTTATTTTTCCGGCTTTTATCAGACTTTCAGAGAGGGAAAATGTCAGTGAGTGTTCCGATTTCAGTTCCAGAGCGATTCGCCCCATGAGTCCTTGATATTTAGTCGTTTTCAGCCAATTTTCTGGATTTTTGAAAATTTCACTTTTTTGTGAAAATATTCACTAAATGAGGGAATAATATGTGTGAGGGTACCCCAGGAGAGTTCCAAATGTGTGTGGGTAAAATATATATCCTACGGGGGTAAAATTAAAAAAGTTGAAAAAAAATTTTTTTTGGACTTAGTCATTTTTCCGGCATTTATCAGACTTTCAGATAGGGGAAATGTGAGTGAGCATTCCGATTTCAGTTCCAGAGCGATTCGCCCAATGAGTCTTTGATATTTAGTCATTTTCAGCCAATTTTCTGGATTTTTTGAAAATTTCATTTTTAGGTGAAAATATCCACTAAATGAGGGAATAATATGTGTGAGGGTACCCCACGAGGGTTCCAAATGTGTGTGGGTAGAATATATATCCCACGGGGGTAAAATTGAAAAAAGTTGAAAACATTTTTTTCTTGGACTTAATCATTTTTCCGGCATTTACCAGACTTTCAGATAGGCGAAATGTGAGTGAGCGTTCCGAATTCTGTTCCAGAGCGATTCGCCCAATGAGTCCTTGATATTTAGTCGTTTTCAGCCAATTTTCTGGATTTTTTAAAATTTCACTTTTTTGTGAAAATATACACTAAATGAGGGAATAATATGTGTGAGGGTACCCCAGGAGAGTTCCAAATGTGTGTGGGTAGAATATATATCCCACGGGGGTAAAATTGAAAAAAATTGAAAAAAAAATTTTTTTGGACTTAGTCATTTTTCCGGCGTTTATCAGACTTTCAGATAGGGCAAATGTCAGTGAGCGTTCCGATTTCAGTTCCAGAGCGATTCGCCCAATGAGTCCTTGATATTTAGTCGTTTTCAGCCAATTTCCTGGATTTTTGAAAATTTCACTTTTTTGTGAAAATATCGACTAAATGAGGGAATAATATGTGTGAGGGTACCCCAGGAGGGTTCCAAATGTGTGTGGGTAGAATATATATCCCACAGGGGTAAAATTCATAAAAGTTGAAAAAAATTTTTTCTTGGACTTAGTCATTTTTCCGGCGTTTATCAGACTTTCAGATAGGGCAAATGTCAGTGAGCGTTCCGATTTCAGTTTCAGAGTGATTCGCCCAATGAGTCCTTGATATTTAGTCGTTTTCAGCCAATTTCCTGGATTTTTGAAAATTTCACTTTTTTGTGAAAATATCGACTAAATGAGGGAATAATATGTGTGAGGGTACCCCAGGAGAGTTCCAAATGTGTGTGGGTAGAATATATATCCCACGGGGGTAAAATTGAAAAAAGGTGAAAATTTTTTTTTTTTCGACTTAGTCATTTTTCCGGCGTTTATCAGACTTTCAGATAGGGGAAATGTCAGTGAGCTTTCCGATTTCAGTTCCAGAGCGATTCGCCCAATGAATCTTTGATATTTAGTCATTTTCAGCCAATTTTCTGGATTTTTTGAAAATTTCACTTTTTTGTGAAAATATCCACTAAATGAGGGAATAATATGTGTGAGGGTACCCCAGGAGAGTTCCAAATGTGTGTGGGTAGAATATATATCCCACGGGGTAAAATTGAAAAAAGTTGAAAAAAAATTTTTTTTGGACTTAGTTATTTTTCCGGCTTTTATCAGACTTTCAGAGAGGGGAAATGTCAGTGAGTGTTCCGATTTCAGTTCCAGAGCGTTTCGCCCCATGAGTCCTTGATATTTAGTCGTTTTCAGCCAATTTTCTGGATTTTTTAAAATTTCACTTTTTTGTGAAAATATCCACTAAATGAGGGAATAATATGTGTGAGGGTACCCCAGGAGAGTTCCAAATGTGTGTGGGTAGAATATATATCCCACGGGGGTAAAATTGAAAAAAGTTGAAAACATTTTTTTCTTGGACTTAGTCATTTTTCCGGCATTTACCAGACTTTCAGATAGGCGAAATGTGAGTGAGCGTTAAGAATTCTGTTCCAGAGCGATTCGCCCAATGAGTCCTTGATATTTAGTCGTTTTCAGCCAATTTTCTGGATTTTTTAAAATTTCACTTTATTGTGAAAATATACACTAAATGAGGGAATAATATGTGTGAGGGTACCCCAGGAGAGTTCCAAATGTGTGTGGGTAGAATATATATCCCACGGGGGTAAAATTGAAAAAAATTGAAAAAATATTCTTTTGGACTTAGTCATTTTTCCGGCGTTTATCAGACTTTCAGTTAGGGCAAATGTCAGTGAGCGTTCCGATTTCAGTTCCAGAGCGATTCGCCCAATGAGTCCTTGATATTTAGGCGTTTTCAGCCAATTTTCTGGATTTTTAAAAATTTCACTTTTTTGTGAAAATATCCACTAAATGAGGGAATACTATGTGTGAGGGTACCCCAGGAGAGTTCCAAATGTGTGTGGGTAGAATATATATCCCACGGGGGTAAAATTGAAAAAAATTGAAAAAAAAATTTTTTTGGACTTAGTCATTTTTCCGGCGTTTATCAGACTTTCAGTTAGGGCAAATGTCAGTGAGTGTTCCGATTTCAGTTCCAGAACGATTCGCCCAATGAGTCTTTGATATTTAGTCGTTTTAAGCCAATTTTCTGGATTTTTTGAAAATTTCACTTTTTTGTGAAAATATCCACTAAATGAGGGAATAATATGTGTGAGGGTACCCCAGGAGAGTTCCAAATGTGTGTGGGTAGAATATATATCCCACGGGGGTAAAATTGAAAAAAGTTGAAAAAATTTTTTTCTTGGACTTTGTCATTTTTCCGGCGTTTATCACACTATCAGATAGGGGAAATGTGAGTGAGCATTCCGATTTCAGTTCCAGAGCGATTCGCCCAATGAGTCCTTGATATTTAGTCGTTTTCAGCCAATTTTATGGATTTTTTAAAATTTCACTTTTTTATGTAAATATCCACTAAATGAAGGAATAATATGTGTGAGGGTACCCCAGGAGAGTTAAAATGTGTGTGGGTAGAATATATATCCCACGGGGGTAAAATTGAAAAAAGTTGAAAAAAAATTTTTCTTGGACTTATTCATTTTTCCGGCGTTTATCAGACATTCAGATAGGGGAAATGTCAGTGATCGTTCCGATTTCAGCTCCAGAGCGATTCGCCCAATGAGTCCTTGATATTTAGTCGTTTTCAGCCAATTTTCTGGATTTTTTGAAAATGTCACTTTTAGGTGAAAATATCCACTAAATGAGGGAATAATATGTGTGAGGGTACCCCAGGAGGGTTCCAAATGTGTGTGGGTAGAATATATATCCCACGGGGGTAAAATTGAAAAAAGTTGAAAACATTTTTTTCTTGGACTTAGTCATTTTTCCGGCATTTACCAGACTTTCAGATAGGCGAAATGTGAGTGAGCGTTCCGAATTCTGTTACAGAGCGATTCGCCCAATGAGTCCTTGATATTTAGTCGTTTTCAGCCAATTTTCTGGATTTTTTAAAATTTCACTTTTTTGTGAAAATATACACTAAATGAGGGAATAATATGTGTGAGGGTACCCCAGGAGAGTTCCAAATGTGTGTGGGTAGAATATATATCCCACGGGGGTAAAATTGAAAAAAATTGAAAAAATTTTCTTTTGGACTTAGTCATTTTTCCGGCGTTTATCATACTTTCAGTTAGGGCAAATGTCAGTGAGCGTTCCGATTTCAGTTCCAGAGCGATTCGCCCAATGAGTCCTTGATATTTAGTCGTTTTCAGCCAATTTTCTGGATTTTTAAAAATTTCACTTTTTTGTGAAAATATCCACTAAATGAGGGAATACTATGTGTGAGGGTACCCCAGGAGAGTTCCAAATGTGTGTGGGTAGAATATATATCCCACGGGGGTAAAATTGAAAAAAAATTTTTTTGGGACTTAATCATTTTTCCGGCGTTTATCAGACTTTCAGTTAGGGCAAATGTCAGTGAGTGTTCCGATTTCAGTTCCAGAACGATTCGCCCAATGAGTCTTTGATATTTAGTCGTTTTCAGCCAATTTTCTGGATTTTTTGAAAATTTCACTTTTTTGGGAAAATATCCACTAAATGAGGGAATAATATGTGTGAGGGTACCCCAGGAGAGTTCCAAATGTGTGTGGGTAGAATATATATCCCACGGGGGTAAAATTGAAAAAAGTTGAAAACATTTTTTTCTTGGACTTAGTCATTTTTCCGGCGTTTATCAGACTTTCAGATAGGGGAAATGTCAGTGAGCTTTCCGATTTCAGTTCCAGAGCGATTCGCCCAATGAGTCTTAGATATTTAGTCATTTTCAGCTAATTTTCTGGATTTTTTGAAAATATCACTTTTTTGTGAAAATATCCACTAAATGAGGGAATAATATGTGTGAGGGTACACCAGGAGAGTTCCAAATGTGTGTGGGTAGAATATATATCCCACGGGGGTAAAATTGAAAAAAGTTGAAAAAAATTTTTTTTGGGACTTAGTCATATTTCTGGCGTTTATCAGACTTTCAGTTAGGGCAAATGTCAGTGAGCGTTCCGATTTCAGTTCCAGAGCGATTCGCAAAATGAGTCCTTGATATTTAGTCATTTTCAGCCAATTTTCTGGATTTTTTGAAAATTTCACTTTTTTGTGAAAATATCCACTAAATGAGGGAATAATATGTGTGAGGGTACCCCAGGAGGGTTCCAAATGTGTGTGGGTAGAATATATATACCACGGGGGTAAAATTGAAAAAAGTTGAAAAAAATTTTTTCTTGGACTTAGTTATTTTTCCGGCGTTTATCAGACTTTCAGATAGGGGAAATGTGAGTGAGCGTTCCGATTTCAGTTCCAGAGCGATTCGCCCAATGAGTCTTTGATATTTAGTCATTTTCAGCCAATTTTCTGGATTTTTTGAAAATTTCATTTTTAGGTGAAAATATCCACTAAATGAGGGAATAATATGTGTGAGGGTACCCCAGGAGGGTTCCAAATGTGTGTGGGTAGAATATATATCCCACGGGGGTAAAATTGAAAAAAGTTGAAAACATTTTTTTCTTGGACTTAGTCATTTTTCCGGCATTTACCAGACTTTCAGATAGGCGAAATGTGAGTGAGCGTTAAGAATTCTGTTCCAGAGCGATTCGCCCAATGAGTCCTTGATATTTAGTCGTTTTCAGCCAATTTTCTGGATTTTTTAAAATTTCACTTTATTGTGAAAATATACACTAAATGAGGGAATAATATGTGTGAGGGTACCCCAGGAGAGTTCCAAATGTGTGTGGGTAGAATATATATCCCACGGGGGTAAAATTGAAAAAAATTGAAAAAATTTTCTTTTGGACTTAGTCATTTTTCCGGCGTTTATCAGACTTTCAGTTAGGGCAAATGTCAGTGAGCGTTCCGATTTCAGTTCCAGAGCGATTCGCCCAATGAGTCCTTGATATTTAGGCGTTTTCAGCCAATTTTCTGGATTTTTAAAAATTTCACTTTTTTGTGAAAATATCCACTAAATGAGGGAATACTATGTGTGAGGGTACCCCAGGAGAGTTCCAAATGTGTGTGGGTAGAATATATATCCCACGGGGGTAAAATTGAAAAAAATTGAAAAAAAAATTTTTTTGGACTTAGTCATTTTTCCGGCGTTTATCAGACTTTCAGTTAGGGCAAATGTCAGTGAGTGTTCCGATTTCAGTTCCAGAACGATTCGCCCAATGAGTCTTTGATATTTAGTCGTTTTCAGCCAATTTTCTGGATTTTTTGAAAATTTCACTTTTTTGTGAAAATATCCACTAAATGAGGGAATAATATGTGTGAGGGTACCCCAGGAGAGTTCCAAATGTGTTTGGGTAGAATATATATCCCACGGGGGTAAAATTGAAAAAAGTTGAAAAAATTTTTTTCTTGGACTTTGTCATTTTTCCGGCGTTTATCACACTATCAGATAGGGGAAATGTGAGTGAGCATTCCGATTTCAGTTCCAGAGCGATTCGCCCAATGAATCCTTGATATTTAGTCGTTTTCAGCCAATTTTATGGATTTTTTAAAATTTCACTTTTTTATGTAAATATCCACTAAATGAAGGAATAATATGTGTGAGGGTACCCCAGGAGAGTTAAAATGTGTGTGGGTAGAATATATATCCCACGGGGGTAAAATTGAAAAAAGTTGAAAAAAAATTTTTCTTGGACTTATTCATTTTTCCGGCGTTTATCAGACATTCAGATAGGGGAAATGTGAGTGATCGTTCCGATTTCAGCTCCAGAGCGATTCGCCCAATGAGTCCTTGATATTTAGTCGTTTTCAGCCAATTTTCTGGATTTTTTGAAAATGTCACTTTTAGGTGAAAATATCCACTAAATGAGGGAATAATATGTGTGAGGGTACCCCAGGAGGGTTCCAAATGTGTGTGGGTAGAATATATATCCCACGGGGGTAAAATTGAAAAAAGTTGAAAACATTTTTTTCTTGGACTTAGTCATTTTTCCGGCATTTACCAGACTTTCAGATAGGCGAAATGTGAGTGAGCGTTCCGAATTCTGTTACAGAGCGATTCGCCCAATGAGTCCTTGATATTTAGTCGTTTTCAGCCAATTTTCTGGATTTTTTAAAATTTCACTTTTTTGTGAAAATATACACTAAATGAGGGAATAATATGTGTGAGGGTACCCCAGGAGAGTTCCAAATGTGTGTGGGTAGAATATATATCCCACGGGGGTAAAATTGAAAAAAATTGAAAAAATTTTCTTTTGGACTTAGTCATTTTTCCGGCGTTTATCATACTTTCAGTTAGGGCAAATGTCAGTGAGCGTTCCGATTTCAGTTCCAGAGCGATTCGCCCAATGAGTCCTTGATATTTAGTCGTTTTCAGCCAATTTTCTGGATTTTTAAAAATTTCACTTTTTTGTGAAAATATCCACTAAATGAGGGAATACTATGTGTGAGGGTACCCCAGGAGAGTTCCAAATGTGTGTGGGTAGAATATATATCCCACGGGGGTAAAATTGAAAAAAAATTTTTTTGGGACTTAATCATTTTTCCGGCGTTTATCAGACTTTCAGTTAGGGCAAATGTCAGTGAGTGTTCCGATTTCAGTTCCAGAACGATTCGCCCAATGAGTCTTTGATATTTAGTCGTTTTCAGCCAATTTTCTGGATTTTTTGAAAATTTCACTTTTTTGGGAAAATATCCACTAAATGAGGGAATAATATGTGTGAGGGTACCCCAGGAGAGTTCCAAATGTGTGTGGGTAGAATATATATCCCACGGGGGTAAAATTGAAAAAAGTTGAAAACATTTTTTTCTTGGACTTAGTCATTTTTCCGGCGTTTATCAGACTTTCAGATAGGGGAAATGTCAGTGAGCTTTCCGATTTCAGTTCCAGAGCGATTCGCCCAATGAGTCTTAGATATTTAGTCATTTTCAGCTAATTTTCTGGATTTTTTGAAAATATCACTTTTTTGTGAAAATATCCACTAAATGAGGGAATAATATGTGTGAGGGTACACCAGGAGAGTTCCAAATGTGTGTGGGTAGAATATATATCCCACGGGGGTAAAATTGAAAAAAGTTGAAAAAAATTTTTTTTGGGACTTAGTCATATTTCTGGCGTTTATCAGACTTTCAGTTAGGGCAAATGTCAGTGAGCGTTCCGATTTCAGTTCCAGAGCGATTCGCAAAATGAGTCCTTGATATTTAGTCGTTTTCAGCCAATTTTCTGGATTTTTTGAAAATTTCACTTTTTTGTGAAAATATACACTAAATGAGGGAATAATATGTGTGAGGGTACCCCAGGAGAGCTCCAAATGTGTGTGGGTAGAATATATATCCCACGGGGGTAAAATTGAAAAAAGTTGAAAAAAATTTTTTCTTGGACTTAGTCATTTTTCCGGCGTTTATCAGACTTTCAGTTAGGGCAAATGTCAGTGAGCGTTCCGATTTCAGTTCCAGAGCGATTCGCCCAATGAGTCCTTGATATTTAGTCGTTTTCAGCCAATTTTCTGGATTTTTAAAAATTTCACTTTTTTGTGAAAATATCCACTAAATGAGGGAATAATATGTGAGAGGGTACCCCAGGAGAGTTCCAAATGTGTGTGGGTAGAAAATATATCCCACGGGGTTAAAATTGAAAAAAATTGAAAAAAAAAATTTTCTTGGACTTAGTCATTTTTCCGGCGTTTATCAGACTTTCAGATAGGGGAAATGTGAGTGAGCATTCCGATTTCAGTTCCAGAGCGATTCGCCCAATGAGTCCTTGATATTTAGTCGTTTTCAGCCAATTTTCTGGATTTTTTAAAATTTCACTTTTTTGTGAAAATAATCACTAAATGAGGGAATAATATGTGAGAGGGTACCCCAGGAGAGTTCCAAATGTGTGTGGGTAGAATATATATCCCACGGGGGTAAAATTGAAAAAAATTGAAAAAATTTTCTTTTGGACTTAGTCATTTTTCCGGCGTTTATCAGACTTTCAGTTAGGGCAAATGTCAGTGAGCGTTCCGATTTCAGTTCCAGAGCGATTCGCCCAATGAGTCCTTGATATTTAGTCGTTTTCAGCCAATTTTTTGGATTTTTTGAAAATATCACTTTTTTGTAAAAATATCCACTAAATGAGGGAATAATATGTGTGAGGGTACCCCAGGAGAGTTCCAAATGTGTGTGGGTAAAATATATATCCTACGGGGGTAAAATTAAAAAAGTTGAAAAAAATTTTTTTTTGGACTTAGTCATATTTCTGGCGTTTATCAGACTTTCAGATAGGGGAAATGTGAGTGAGCGTTCCGATTTCAGTTCCAGAGCGATTCGCCCAATGAGTCCTTGATATTTAGTCGTTTTCAGCCAATTTTCTGGATTTTTTGAAAATTTCACTTTTTTGTGAAAATATACACTAAATGAGGGAATAATATGTGTGAGGGTACCCCAGGAGAGTTCCAAATGTGTGTGGGTAGAATATATATCCCACGGGGGTAAAATTGAAAAAAGTTGAAAAAATTTTTTTCTTGGACTTAGTCATTTTTCCGGCGTTTATCAGACTTTCAGTTAGGGCAAATGTCAGTGAGCGTTCCGATTTCAGTTCCAGAGCGATTCGCCCAATGAGTCCTTGATATTTAGTCGTTTTCAGCCAATTTTCTGGATTTTTTGAAAATTTCACTTTTTTGTGAAAATATGCACTAAATGAGGGAATAACATGTGTGAGGGTACCCCAGGAGAGTTCCAAATGTGTGTGGGTAGAATATATATCCCACGGGGGTAAAATTGAAAAAAGTTGAAAAAATTTTTTTCTTGGACTTAGTCATTTTTCCGGCGTTTATCAGACTTTCAGTTAGGGCAAATGTCAGTGAGCGTTCCGATTTCAGTTCCAGAGCGATTCGCCCAATGAGTCCTTGATATTTAGTCGTTTTCAGCCAATTTTCTGGATTTTTAAAAATTTCACTTTTTTGTGAAAATATCCACTAAATGAGGGAATACTATGTGTGAGGGTACCCCAGGAGAGTTCCAAATGTGTGTGGGTAGAATATATATCCCACGGGGGTAAAATTGAAAAAAGTTGAAAAAAATTTTTTCTTGGACTTATTCATTTTTCCGGCGATTTATCAGACATTCAGATAGGGGAAATGTGAGTGAGCGTTACGATTTCAGTTCCAGAGTGATTCGCCCAATGAGTCCTTGATATTTAGTCGTTTTCAGCCAATTTTCTGGATTTTTTGAAAATTTCACTTTTTTGTGAAAATATCCACTAAATGAGGGAATAATATGTGTGAGGGTACCCCAGGAGAGTTCCAAATGTGTGTGGGTAGAATATATATCCCACGGGGGTAAAATTGAAAAAAGTTGAAAAGATTTTTTTCTTGGACTTAGTCATTTTTCCGGCGTTTATCAGACTTTCAGATAGGGGAAATGTCAGTGAGCTTTCCGATTTCAGTTCCAGAGCGATTCGCCCAATGAGTCTTAGACATTTAGTCATTTTCAGCCAATTTTCTGGATTTTTTGAAAATTTCACTTTTTTGTGAAAATATCCACTAAATGAGGGAATAATATGTGTGAGGGTACCCCAGGAGAGTTCCAAATGTGTGTGGGTAGAATATATATCCCACAGGGTTAAAATTGAAAAAAGTTAAAAAATTTTTTTTTTTTGTACATAGTCATTTTTCCGGCGTTTATCAGACTTTCAGATAGGGGAAATGTCAGTGAGCGTTCCGATTTCAGTTCCAGGCGATTCGCCCAACGAGTCCTTGATATTTCGTCGTTTTCAGGCAATTTTCTGAATTTTTGAAAATTTCACTTTTTTGTGAAAATATCCACTAAATGAGGGAATAATATGTGTGAGGGTACCCCAGGAGAGTTCCAAATGTGTGTGGGTAGAATATATATCCCACGGGGGTAAAATTGAAAAAAGTTGAAAACATTTTTTTTTTGGACTTAGTCATTTTTCCGGCGTTTATCAGACTTTCAGATAGGGCAAATGTCAGTGATCGTTCCGATTTCAGTTCCAGAGCGATTCGCCCAATGAGACCTTGATATTTCGTCGTTTTCAGTCAGTTTTCAGAATTTTTGAAAATTTCACTTTTTTGTGAAAATATTCACTAAATGAGGGAATAATATGTGTGAGGGTACCTCGGGAGAGTTCCAAATGTGTGTTGGTAGAATATATATCCCACAGGGTTAAAATTGAAAAAAGTAAAAAAATTTTTTTTTTTTGTACTTAGTCATTTTTCCGGCGTTTATCAGACTTTCAGATAGGGGAAATGTCAGTGAGCGTTCCGATTTCAGTTCCAGAGCGATTCGCCCAACGAGTCCTTGATATTTCATCGTTTTCAGGCAATTTTCAGAATTTTTGAAAATTTAACTTTTTTGTGAAAATATCCACTAAATGAGGGAATAATATGTGTGAGGGTACCCCAGGAGAGTTCCAAATGTGTGTGGGTAGAATATATATCCCACGGGGGTAAAATTGAAAAAAGTTGAAAAAATTTTTTTTTGGACTTAAGTCTTTTTTTCGGCGTTTATCAGACTTTCAGATAGGGGAAATGTCAGTGAGCGTTCCGATTTCAGTTCCAGAGCGATTCGGCGGATGAGTCCTTGATATTTCATCATTTTCAGGAAATTTTCAGAATTTTTGAAAATGTCACTTTTTTGTGAAAATATCCACTAAATGAGGGAATAATATGTGTGAGGGTACCCCAGGAGAGTTCCAAATGTGTGTGGGTAGAATATATATCCCACGGGGGTAAAATTGAAAACAGTTGAAAAAATTTTTTTTTTGGACTTAGTCATTTTTCCGGCGTTTATCAGACTTTCAGATAGGGCAAATGTCAGTGAGCATTCCGATTTCAGTTCCAGAGCGATTCGCCCAACGAGTCCTTGATATTTCGTCGTTTTCAGGCAATTTTCTGAATTTTTGAAAATTTCACTTTTTTGTGAAAATATCCACTAAATGAGGGAATAATATGTGTGAGGGTACCCCAGGAGAGTTCCAAATGTGTGTGGGTAGAATATATATCCCACGGGGGTAAAATTGAAAAAAGTTAAAAAAATTTCTTTTTTGGACTTAGTCATTTTTCCGGCGTTTATCAGACTTTCAGATAGTGCAAATGTCAGTGAGCGTTCCGATTTCAGTTCCAGAGCGATTCACCCAATGAGACCTTGATATTTCGTTGTTTTCAGTCAATTTTCAGAATTTTTGAAAATTTCACTTTTTTGTGAAAATATCCACTAAATGAGGGAATAATATGTGTGAGGGTACCCCAGGAGAGTTCCAAATGTGTGTGGGTAGAATATATATCCCACGGGGGTAAAATTGAAAAAAGTTGAAAAATTTTTTTTTTGGACTTAAGTCTTTTTTTCGGCGTTTATCAGACTTTCAGATAGGGGAAATGTCAGTGAGCGTTCCGATTTCAGTTCCAGAGCGATTCGGCGGATGAGTCCTTGATATTTCGTCATTTTCAGGAAATTTTCAGAATTTTTGAAAATTTCACTTTTTTGTGAAAATATCCACTAAATGAGGGAATAATATGTGTGTGGGTACCCCAGGAGAGTTCCAAATGTGTGTGGGTAGAATATATATCCCACGGAGGTAAAATTGAAAAAAGTTGAAAACATTTTTTTTTTGGACTTAGTCATTTTTCCGGCGTTTATCAGACTTTCAGATAGGGCAAATGTCAGTGATCGTTCCGATTTCAGTTCCAGAGCGATTCGCCCAATGAGTCCTTGATATTTCGTCGTTTTCAGGCAATTTTCAGAATTTTTGAAAATTTCACTTTTTTGTGAAAATATCCACTAAATGAGGGAATAATATGTGTGAGGGTACCCCAGGAGAGTTCCAAATGTGTGTGGGTAGAATATATATCCCACGGGGGTAAACTTGAAAAAAAAAATTTTTTGGACTTAGCAATTTTTCCGCCGCTTATCAGACTTTCAGATAGGAGAAATGTCAGTGAGCGTTCCGATTTCAGTTCCAGAGCGATTCGCCCAATGAGTCCTTGAAATTTAGTCGTTTTCAGCGAATTTTCTGGATTTTTGAAAATTTCACTTTTTTGTGAAAATATCCACTAAATGAGGGAATAATATGTGTGAGGGTACGCCAGGAGAGTTCCAAATGTGTATGGGTAGAATATTTATCAGACGGGGGGTAAAATTGAAAAAAGTTGAAAAAAAATTTTTTTTTGACTTAGTCATTTCTCCGGCGTTTATCAGACTTTCAGTTAGGGAGTGAGGTAGGGAGTGAGCGTTCTGATTTCAGTTCCAGAGCGATTCGCCCAATGAGTCCTTGATATTTCGTCGTTGTCAGGCAATTTTCTGAATTTTTTAAAATTTCACTTTTTTGTGAAAATATCCACTAAATGAGGGAATAATATGTGTGAGGGTACCCCAGGAGAGTTCCAAATGTGTGTGGGTAGAATATATATCCCACAGGGGTAAAATTGAAAAAAGTTGAAAAAAATTTTTTTTTGGACTTAGTCATTTTTCCGCCATTTATCAGACTTTCAGATAGGGGAAATGTCAGTGAGCGTTCTGATTTCAGTTCCAGAGCGATTCCCCCAATGAGTCCTTGATATTTAGTCATTTTCAGTCAATTTTCTGGATTTTTGAAAATTTCACTTTTTTGTGAAAATATCCACTAAATGAGGGAATAATATGTGTGAGGATACCCCAGGAGAGTTCCAAATGTGTGTGGGTAGAATGTATACCCCACGGGGGTAAAATTGAAAAAAGTTGAAAAATTTTTTTTTTGGACTTAGTCATTTTTCTGCCGTTTATCAGACTTTCAGAAAGGGGAAATGTCAGTGAGTGTTCCGATTTCAGTTCCAGAGCGATTTGCCCAATGAGTCCTTGATAGTTAGTAGTTTTCAGCCAATTTTCTGGATTTTTGAAAATTTCACTTTTTTGTGAAAATATCCACTAAATGAGGGAATAATATGTGTGAGGGTACGCTAGGAGAGTTTCAAATGTGTATGGGTAGAATATATATCAGACGGGGGGTAAAATTGAAAAAAGTTGAAAAAAATATTTTTTTTTACTTAGTCATTTCTCCAGCGTTTATCAGACTTTCAGATAGGGAGTGAGCTAGGGAGTGAGCGTTCTGATTTCAGTTCCAGAGCGATTCGCCCAATGAGTCCTTGATATTTCGTCGTTGTCAGGCAATTTTCTGAATTTTTTAAAATTTCACTTTTTTGTGAAAATATCCACTAAATGAGGGAATAATATGTGTGAGGGTACCCCAGGAGAGTTCCAAATGTGTGTGGGTAGAATATATATCCCACGGGGTAAAATTGAAAAAAGTTGAAAAAATTTTTTTTTGGACTTAAGTCTTTTTTTCGGCACTTATCAGACTTTCAGATAGGGGAAATGTCAGTGAGCGTTCCGATTTCAGTTCCAGAGCGATTCGGCGGATGAGTCCTTGATATTTCGTCATTTTCAGGAAATTTTCAGAATTTTTGAAAATTTCACTTTTTTGTGAAAATATCCACTAAATGAGGGAATAATATGTGTGAGGGTACCCCAGGAGAGTTCCAAATGTGTGTGGGTAGAATATATATCCCACGGGGGTAAAATTGAAAAAAGTTGAAAACATTTTTTTTTTGGACTTAGTCATTTTTCCGGCGTTTATCAGACTTTCAGATAGGGCAAATGTCAGTGATCGTTCCGATTTCAGTTCCAGAGCGATTCGCCCAATGAGTCCTTGATATTTCGTCGTTTTCAGGCAATTTTCAGAATTTTTGAAAATTTCACTTCTTTGTGAAACTATCCACTAAATGAGGGAATAATATGTGTGAGGGTACCCCAGGAGAGTTCCAAATGTGTGTGGGTAGAATATATATCCCACGGGGGTAAAATTGAAAAAAGTAAAAAAATTTTTTTTTTTGTACTTAGTCATTTTTCTGGTGTTTATCAGACTTTCAGATAGGGCAAATGTCAGTGAGCGTTTCGATTTCAGTTCCAGAGCGATTCGCCCAATGAGTCCTTGATATTTCGTCGTTTTCAGTCAATTTTCAGAATTTTTGAAAATTTCACTTTTTTGTGAAAATATTCTCTAAATGAGGGAATAATATGTGTGAGGGTACCTCGGGAGAGTTCCAAATGTGTGTGGGTAGAATATATATCCCACAGGGTTAAAATTGAAAAAAGTTAAAAAAATTTTTTTTTTTGTACTTAGTAATTTTTCCGGCGTTTATCAGACTTTCAGATAGGGGAAATGTCAGTGAGCGTTCCGATTTCAGTTCCAGAGCGATTCGCCCAACGAGTCCTTGATATTTCATCGTTTTCAGGCAATTTTCAGAATTTTTGAAAATGTAACTTTTTTGTGAAAATATCCACTAAATGAGGGAATAATATGTGTGAGGGTACCCCAGGAGAGTTCCAAATGTGCGTGGGTAGAATATATATCAGACGGGGGGTAAAATTGAAAAAAGTTGAAAAAAAATTTTTTTTGGACTTAGTCATTTTTCCGGCGCTTATCAGACTTTAAGATAGAGGAAATGTCAGTGAGCGTTCCGATTTCAGTTCCGGAGCGATTCGCCCAATGAGTCCTTGATATTTAGTCGTTTTCAGCCAATTTTCTGGATTTTTGAAAATTTTATTTTTTTGTGAAAATATCCACTAAATGAGGGAATAATATGTGTGAGGGTACCCCAGGAGAGTTCCAAATGTGTGTGGGTAGAATACATATCAGATGGGGGGTAAAATTGAAAAAAGTTGAAAAAAAATTTTTTTTGGACTTTGTCATTTTTCTGGCGTTTATCAGACTTTCAGATTGGGGAAATGTCAGTGAGCGTTCCGATTTCAGTTCCAGAGCGATTCGCCCAATGAGTCCTTGATATTTAGTCATTTTCAGCCAATTTTCTGGATTTTTGAAAATTACACTTTTTTGTGAAAATATCCTCAAAATGAGGGAATAATATGTGTGAGGGTACCCCAGGAGAGTTCCAAATGTGTGTAGGTAGAATATATATCCCACGGGGGTAAAATTGAAAAAAAATTTTTTTTGGACTTAGTCATTTTTCCGGCGCTTATCAGTCTTTCAGAGAGAGGAAATGTCAGTGAGCGTTCCGATTTCAGTTCTGGAGCGATACGCACAATGAGTCCTTGATATTTAGTCGTTTTCAGCCAATTTTCTGGATTTTTGAAAATTTTACTTTTTTGTGAAAATATCCACTAAATGAGGGAATAATATGTGTGAGAGTACCCCAGGAGAGTTCCAAATGTGTGTGGGTAGAATAAATATCCCACGGGGGTAAAATTGAAAAAAAAAATTTTTTGGACTTAGTCATTTTTCCGGCGCTTATCAGACTTTTAGATAGGGGACATGTCAGTGAGCGTTCCGATTTCAGTTCCAGAGCGATTCGCCCAATGATTCCATATTTAGTCGTTTTCAGCGAATTTTCTGGATTTTTTAAAATTTCACTTTTTTGTGAAAATATCCACTAAATGAGGGAATAATATGTGTGAGGGTACCCCAGGAGAGTTCCAAATGTGTGTAGGTAGAATATATATCCCACGGGGGTAAAATTGGAAAAAAAATTTTTTTGGACTTAGTCATTTTTCCGGCGCTTATCAGTCTTTCAGAGAGAGGAAATGTCAGTGAGCGTTCCGATTTCAGTTCTGGAGCGATACGCCCAATGAGTCCTTGATATTTAGTCGTTTTCAGCCAATTTTCTGGATTTTTGAAAATTTTACTTTTTTGTGAAAATATCCACTAAATGAGGGAATAATATGTGTGAGGGTACCCCAGGAGAGTTCCAAATGTGTGTGGGTAGAATATATATCCCACGGGGGTAAAATTGAAAAAAGTTGAAAAATTTTTTTTTTTGCACTTAGTCATTTTTCCGGCGTTTATCAGACTTTCAGATAGGGGAAATGTCAGTGAACATTCCGATATCAGTACCAGAGCGATTCGCCCCATGAGTCCTTGATATTTAGTCGTTTTCAGCAAATCTTCTGGATTTTTGAAAATTTTACTTTTTTGTGAAAATATCCACTAAATGAGGGAATAATATGTGTGAGGGTACCCCAGTAGAGTTCCAAATGTGCGTGGGTAGAATATATATCAGACGGGGGGTAAAATTGAAAAAAGTTGAAAAAATTTTTTTTTTGGACTTAGTCATTTTTCCGGCGTTTATCAGACTTTCAGATTGGGGAAATGTCAGTGAGCGTTCCGATTTCAGTTCCAGAGTGATTCGCCCAATGAGTCCTTGATATTTAGTCGTTTTCAGCGAATTTTCTGGATTTTTGAAAATTTCACTTTTTTGTGAAAATATCCACTAAATGAGGGAATAGTATGTGTGAGAGTACCCCAGGAGAGTTCCAAATGTGTGTGGGTAGAATATATATATCACAGATTTAAAATTGAAAAAAGTTTAAAAAAAAATTATTTTGGACTTCGTCATTTTTCCGGCGTTTATCAGACTTTCAGATAGGGAGTGAGCTAGGGAGTGAGCATTCTGATTTCAGTTCCAGAGCGATTCGCCCAATGAGTCCTTGATATTTAGTCGTTTTCAGCCAATTTTCTGGATTTTTGAAAATTTCACTTTTTTTGTGAAAATATCCACTAAATGAAGGAATAATATGTGTGAGGGTACCAGGAGAGTTCCAAATGTGTGTCTGTAGAATATATATCCCACTGGGGTAAAATTGAAAAAAAAAAATTTTTGGACTTAAGTCATTTTTCCGGCGCTTATCAGACTTTCAGAAAGGGGAAATGTCAGTGAGCGTTCCGATTTAAGTTCTAGAGCGATTCGCCCAATGAGTCCTTCATATTTAGTCGTTTTCAGCAAATTTTCTGGATTTATGAAAATTTTACTTCTTTGTGAAAATATCCACTAAATGAGGGAATAATATGTGTGAGGGTACCCGAGGAGAGTTCCAAATGTGTGTGGGTAGAATATATATCAAACGGGGGTAAAATAGAAAAAAAAATTTTTTTGTACTTAGTCATTTTTCCGGCGTTTATCAGACTTTCAGATAGGGAGTGAGCTAGGGAGTGAGCGTTCTGATTTCAGTTCCAGAGCGATTCGCCCAATGAGTTCTTGATATTTCGTCGTTGTCACGCAATTTTCTGAATTTTTGAAAATTTCACTTTTTTGTGAAAATATCCACTAAATGAGGGAATAATATGTGTGAGGTTACCCCAGGAAAGTTCCAAATGTGTGTGCGTAGAATTTATATCCCACGGGGGTAAAATTGAAAAAAGTTGAAAACAATATTTTTTTGGACTTAGTCATTTTTCCGGTGTTTATCAGAATTTCAGATAGGGGAAATGTTAGTGAGCATTCCGATTTCAGTTCCAGAGCGATTCGCCCAATGAGACCTTGATATTTAGTCGTTTTCAGCCAATTTTCTGGATTTTTGAAAATTTCACTTTTTGTGAAAATATCCACTGAATGAGGGAATAATATGTGTGAGTTTACCCCAGGAGAGTTCCAAATATGTGTGGGTAGAATATATATCCCACGGGGATCAAATTGAAAAAAAAATTTTTTTGCACCTAGTCATTTTTCCGGCGTTTATCAGATTTTCAGATAGGGAGTGAGCTAGGGAGTGAGCGTTCTGATTTCAGTTCCAGAGCGATTCGCCCAATGAGTCCTTGATATTTAGACGCTTTCAGCCAATTTTCTGGATTTTTAAAAATTTCACTTTTTTGTGAAAATATCCACTAAATGAGGGAATAATATGTGTGAGGGTACCCCAGGAGAGTCCCAAATGTGTGTGCGTAGAATATATATCCCACGGGGGTATAAGTGAAAAAAGCTAAAAAATTTTTTGGGGGGATTTAGTCATTTTTCTCGCATTTATCAGACTTTCAGATAGGAGAAATGTCAGTGAGCATTCCGATTTCAGTTCCAGAGCGATTTGCCCAATGAGTCCTTGATATTTAGTCGTTTTCAGCCAATTTTCTGGATTTTTGAAAATTTCACTTTTTTGTGAAAATATCCACTAAATGAGGGAATGATATGTGTGAGGGTATCCCAGGAGAGTTCCAAATGTGTGTGGGTAGAATATATATCCCACGGGGGTAAAATTGAAAAAAGTTGAACATTTTTTTTTTCTGGACTTAGTCATTTTTCCGACGTTTATCAGACTATCAGATAGCGGAAAAGTCAGTGAGCGTTCCGATTTCAGTTCCAGAACGATTCTGCCAATGAGTCCTTGATATTTAGTCGTTTTCAGCCAATTTACTGGATTTTTGAAAATTTCACTTTTTTGTGAAAATATCCACTAAATGAGGGAATAATATGTGTGAGGGAACCCCAGGAGTGTTCCAAATGTGTGTGGATAGAATATATATCCCACGGGGGTAAAATTGAAAAAAGTTAAAAAGATTTTTTGGGGGGATTTAGTCATTTTTCTGGCATTTATCAGACTTTCAGATAGGGGAAATGTCAGTGAGCATTCCGTTTTCAGTTCCAGAGCTATGCTCCCAATGAGTCCTTGATATTTAGTCATTTTCAGCCAATTTTCTGGATTTTTGAAAATTTCACTTTTTTGTGAAAATATCCACTAAATGAGGGAATAATATGTGTGAGGGTACAACAGGAGAGTTCCAAATGTGTGTGGGTAGAATATATATCCCACGAAGGTAAAATTGAAAAAAGTTGAAAAAAATTTTCTTCTGGACTTAGTCATTTTTCCGAAGTTTATCAGACTTTCAGATAGCGGAAAAGTCAGTGAGCGTTCCGATTTCAGTTCCAGAACGATTCGGCCAATGAGTCCTTGATATTTAGTCGTTTTCAGGCAATTTTCTGGATTTTTGAAAATTTCACTTTTTTGTGAAAATATCCACTAAATGAGGGAATAATATGTGTGAGGGAACCCCAGGAGTGTTCCAAATGTGTGTTGGTAGAATATATATCCCACGGGGGTAAAATTGAAAAAAGTTGAAACATTTTTTTGGGGGGATTTAGTCATTTTTCTGGCATTTATCAGACTTTCAGATAGGGGAAATGTCAGTGAGCATTCCTTTTTCAGTTCCAGAGCGATGCGCCCAATGAGTCCTTGATATTTAGTCGTTTTCAGCCAATTTTCTGTATTTTTGAAAATTTCACTTTTTTGTGAAAATATCCACTAAATGAGGGAATAATATGTGTGAGGGTACCCCAGGCGAGTTCCAAATGTGTGTGGGTAGAATATATATCCCACAGGGTTAAAATTGAAAAAATTTGAAAATTTTTTTTTTTTTGTACTTGTCATTTTTCCGGCTTTTATCAGACTTTCAGATAGGGGAAATGTCAGTGAGCGTTCCCATTTCAGTTCCAGAACGATTCACCGGATGAGTCCTTGATATTTCGTCGTTTTCAGGCAATTTTCTGGATTTTTGAAAATTTCACTTTTTTGTGAAAATATCCACTAAATGAGGGAATAATATGTGTGAGGGTACCCCAGGAGAGTTCCAAATGTGTGTGGGTAGAATATATATCCCACAGGGTTAAAATTGAAAAAAGTTGAAAAAATTTTTTTTTTGTACTTAGTCATTTTTCCGGTGTTTATCAGACTTTCAGATAGGGGAAATGTCAGTGAGCATTCCGATTTCAGTTCCAGAGCGATTCGCCCAATGAGTCCATGATATTTAGTCGTTTTCAGCCAATTTTCTGGATTTTTGAAATTTTCACTTTTTTGTGAAAATATCCACTAAAATACGGAATAATATGCGTGAGGGTACCCCAGGAGTGTTCCAAATGTGTGTGGATAGAATATATATCCCACGGGGGTAAAATTGAAATAAGTTGAAAAGATTTTTTGGGAGACTTAGTCATTTTTCCGGCGTTTATCAGACTTTCAGATAGGGGAAATGTCAGTGAGCGTTCCGATTTCAGTTCCAGAGCTGTTCGCCCAATGAATCCTTGATATTTAGTCGTTTTCAGCCAATTTTCTGGATTTTTGAAAATTTCACTTTTTTGTGAAAATATCGACTAAATGAGGGAATAATATGTGTGAGGGTACCCCAGGAGAGTTCCAAATGTGTGTGGGTAGAATATATATCCCACAGGGTTAAAATTGAAAAAAGTTGAAAAAAATTTTTTCTTTGTACTTAGTCATTTTTCCGGTGTTTATCAGACTTTCAGACAGGGGAAATGTCAGTGAGCATTCCGATTTCAGTTCCAGAGCGATTCGCCCAATGAGTCCATGATATTTAGTCATTTTCAGCCAATTTTCTGGATTTTTGAAATTTTCACTTTTTTGTGAAAATATCCACTAAATGAAGGAATAATATGTGTGAGGGAACCCCAGGAGTGTTCCAAATGTGTGTTGGTAGAATATATATCCCACGGGGGTAAAATTGAAAAAAGTTGAAACATTTTTTGGGGGGGATTTAGTCATTTTTCTGGCATTTATCAGACTTTCAGATAGGGGAAATGTCAGTGAGCATTCCTTTTTCAGTTCCAGAGCGATGCGCCCAATGAGTCCTTGATATTTAGTCGTTTTCAGCCAATTTTCTGTATTTTTGAAAATTTCACTTTTTTGTGAAAATATCCACTAAATGAGGGAATAATATGTGTGAGGGTACCCCAGGCGAGTTCCAAATGTGTGTGGGTAGAATATATATCCCACAGGGTTAAAATTGAAAAAATTTGAATTTTTTTTTTTTTTTGTACTTGTCATTTTTCCGGCGTTTATCAGACTTTCAGATAGGGGAAATGTCAGTGAGCGTTACCATTTCAGTTCCAGAACGATTCACCGGATGTGTCCTTGATATTTCGTCGTTTTCAGGCAATTTTCTGGATTTTTGAAAATTTCACTTTTTTGTGAAAATATCCACTAAATGAGGGAATAATATGTGTGAGGGTACCCCAGGAGAGTTCCAAATGTGTGTGGGTAGAATATATATCCCACAGGGTTAAAATTGAAAAAAGTTGAAAAAAATTTTTTTTTTGTACTTAGTCATTTTTCCGGTGTTTATCAGACTTTCAGATAGGGGAAATGTCAGTGAGCATTCCGATTTCAGTTCCAGAGCGATTCGCCCAATGAGTCCATGATATTTAGTCGTTTTCAGCCAATTTTCTGGATTTTTGGAATTTTCACTTTTTTGTGAAAATATCCACTAAAATACGGAATAATATGCGTGAGGGTACCCCAGGAGTGTTCCAAATGTGTGTGGATAGAATATATATCCCACGGGGGTAAAATTGAAATAAGTTGAAAAGATTTTTTGGGAGACTTAGTCATTTTTCCGGCGTTTATCAGACTTTCAGCTAGGGGAAATGTCAGTGAGCGTTCCGATTTCAGTTCCAGAGCTGTTCGCCCAATGAATCCTTGATATTTAGTCGTTTTCAGCCAATTTTCTGGATTTTTGAAAATTTCACTTTTTTGTGAAAATATCGACTAAATGAGGGAATAATATGTGTGAGGGTACCCCAGGAGAGTTCCAAATGTGTGTGGGTAGAATATATATCCCACAGGGTTAAAATTGAAAAAAGTTGAAAAAAAATTTTTCTTTGTACTTAGCCATTTTTCCGGTGTTTATCAGACTTTCAGACAGGGGAAATGTCAGTGAGCATTCCGATTTCAGTTCCAGAGCGATTCGCCCAATGAGTCCATGATATTTAGTCATTTTCAGCCAATTTTCTGGATTTTTGAAATTTTCACTTTTTTGTGAAAATATCCACTAAAAGACGGAATAATATGCGTGAGGGTACCCCAGGAGTGTTCCAAATGTGTGTGGATAGAATATTTATCCCACGGGGGTAAAATTGAAAAAAGTTGAAAAGATTTTTTGGGGGGATTTAGTCATTTTTCTGGCATTTATCAGACTTTCAGATAGGGGAAATGTCAGTGAGCATTCCTTT
Source organism: Phyllobates terribilis (assembly GCF_046119375.1). Classification (NCBI taxonomy): domain Eukaryota; kingdom Metazoa; phylum Chordata; class Amphibia; order Anura; family Dendrobatidae; genus Phyllobates; species Phyllobates terribilis. The sequence goes on along the minus strand of NW_027362788.1, from coordinate 2,889,128 downwards.
TTCAGTTCCAGAGCGATGCTCCCAATGAGTCCTTGATATTTAGTCGTTTTCAGCCAATTTTCTGGATTTTTGAAAATTTCACTTTTTTGTGAAAATATCCACTAAATGAGGGAATAATATGTGTGAGGGTACCCCAGGAGTGTTCCAAATGTGTGTGGGTAGAATATATATCCCACGGGGGTAAAATTGAAAAAAGTTTAAAAAAAATATATTTTTGTACTTAGTCATATTTCCGGCGTTTATTAGACTTTCAGATACGGGAAATGTCAGTGAGCGTTCCGATTTCAGTTCCAGAGCGATTTGCCCAATGAGTCCTTGATATTTAGTAGTTTTCAGGGTATTTTCTGGATTTTTGAAAATTTCACTTTTTTGTGAAAATATCCACTAAATGAGGGAATAATATGTGTGAGGGTATCCCAGGATAGTTCCAAATGTTTGTGGGTAGAATATATATCCCACGGGGTTAAAATTGAAAAAAGTTGAAAATTTTTTTTTGGGGATTTAGTCATTTTTCCGGCGTTTATCAGACTTTACAGATAGCGGAAATGTCAGTGAGCGTTCCGATTTCATTTCCAGAGCGATTCGCCCAATGAGTCCTTGATATTTAGTCGTTTTCAGCCAATTTTCTGGATTTTTGAAAATTTCACTTTTTTGTGAAAATATCCACTAAATGAGGGAATAATATGTGTGAGGGTACCCCAGGAGAGTTCCAAATGTGTGTGGGTAGAATATATATCCCACGGGGGTAAAATTGAAAGACGTTGAAAAATTTTTTTTTTTGGACTTTGTCATTTTTCCGTCGTTTATCAGATTTTAAGATAGGGGAAATGTCAGTGAGCATTCCGATTTCAGTTCCAGAGCGATTCGCCAAATGAGTCCATGATATTTAGTCGTTTTCAGCCAATTTTCTGGATTTTTGAAAATTTCACTTTTTTGTGAAAATATCCACTAAATGAGGGAATAATATGTGTGAGGGTACCCCAGGAGAGTTCCAAATGTGTGTGGGTAGAATATATATCCCACATGGTTGAAATTGAAAAAAGTTTAAAAAAAAAATATTTTTGTACTTAGTCATATTTCCGGCGTTTAGTAGACTTTCAGATACGGGAAATGTCAGTGAGCATTCCGATTTCAGTTCCAGAGCGATTCACCCAATGAGTCCTTGATATTTAGTAGTATTCAGCCAATTTTCTGGATTTTTGAAAATTTCACTTTTTTGTGAAAATATCCACTAAATGAGGGAATAATATGTGTGAGGGTATCCCAGGAGAGTTCCAACTGTGTGTGGGTAGAATATATATCCCACGGGGGTAAAATTGAAAAAAGTTGAAACATTTTTTGGGGGGGATTTAGTCATTTTTCTGGCATTTATCAGACTTTCAGATAGGGGAAATGTCAGTGAGCATTCCGTTTTCAGTTCCAGAGCAATGCGCCCAATGAGTCCTTGATATTTAATCGTTTTCAGCCAATTTTCTGTATTTTTGAAAATTTCACTTTTTTGTGAAAATATCCACTAAATGAGGGAATAATATGTGTGAGGGTACCCCAGGAGAGTTCCAAATGTGTGTGGGTAGAATATATTTCCCACAGGGGTAAAATTGAAAAAAGTTTAAAACATTATTTTTTTGGACTTAGTCATTTTTCCGGCGTTTATCAGACTTTCAGATAGCAGAAATGTCAGTGAGCGTTCCGATTTCATTTCCAGAGTGATTCGCCCAATGAGTCCTTGATATTTTGTCGTTTTCAGCCAATTTTTGGATTTTTGAAAATTTCACTTTTTTTGTGAAAATATCCACTAAATGAGGGAATAATATGTGTGAGGGTACCCCAGGAGAGTTCCAAATGTGTGTGGATAGAATATATATACCACATGGTTGAAATTGAAAAAAGTTGAAAAAAAAAATATTTTTGTACTTAGTCATATTTACGGTTTTATCAGACTTTCAGATAGGGGAAATGTCAGTGAGCGTTCCGATTTCAGTTCCAGAGCGATTCGCCCAATGAGTCCTTGATATTTAGTCGTTTTCAGCCAATCTTTAGAAATTTTGAAAATTTCACTTTTTTGTGAAAATATCCACTAAATGAGGGAATAATATGTGTGAGGTTACCCCAGGAGAGTTCCAAATGTGTGTGGGTAGAATATATATCCCACGGGGGTAAAATTGAAAAAAGTTGAAAAAAATTTTTTTTTTGACTTAGTCATTTTTACGGCGTTTATCAGACTTTCAGATAGGGGAAATGTCAGTGAGCGTTCCGATTTCAGTTCTAGAGCGATTCGCCCAATGAGTCCTTGATATTTAGTAGTTTTCAGCCAATTTTCTGGATTTTTGAAAATTTCACTTTTTTGTGAAAATATCCACTAAATGAGGGAACAATATGTGTGAGGGTATCCCAGGAGAGTTCCAAATGTGTGTGGGTAGAATATATATCCCACGGGGTTAAAATTGAAAAAAGTTGAAAAAATTTTTTATCTGGACTTAGTCATTTTTCCGACGTTTATCAGACTTTCAGATAGCGGAAAAGTCAGTGAGCGTTCCGATTTCAGTTCCAGAACGATTCGGCCAATGAGTCCTTGATATTTCATAGTTTTCAGGTAATTTTCAGAATTTTTGAAAATTTCACTTTTTTGTGAAAATATCCAATAAATGAGGCAATAATATGTGTGAGGGTACCCCAGAAGAGTTCCAAATGTGTGTGGGCAGAATATATATCCCGCATTGTTGAAATTGAAAAAAGTTGAAAAAAAAAAATATTTTTGTACTTAGTCATATTTCCGGCTTTTATCAGACTTTCAGATAGGGGAAATGTCAGTGAGCATTCCGATTTCAGTTCCAGAGTGATTCGCCCAATGAGTCCTTGATATTTTGTCGTTTTCAGCCAGTTTTCTGGATTTTTGAAAAGTTCACTTTTTTTTGAAAATATCCACTAAATGAGGGAATAATATGTGTGAGGTTACCCCAGGAGAGTTCCAAATGTGTGTGGGTAGAATATATATCCCACGGGGGTAAAATTGAAAAAAGTTGAAAAAAAATTTTTTTTTGACTTAGTCATTTTTACGGCGTTTATCAGACTTTCAGATAGGGGAAATGTCAGTGAGCGTTCCGATTTCAGTTCTAGAGCGATTCGCCCAATGAGTCCTTGATATTTAGTAGTTTTCAGCCAATTTTCTGGATTTTTGAAAATTTCACTTTTTTGTGAAAATATCCACTAAATGAGGGAATAATATGTGTGAGGGTATCCCAGGAGAGTTCCAAATGTGTGTGGGTAGAATATATATCCCACGGGGTTAAAATTGAAAAAAGTTGAAAAAATTTTTTTTCTGGACTTAGTCATTTTTCCGACGTTTATCAGACTTTCAGATAGCGGAAAAGTCAGTGAGCGTTCCGATTTCAGTTCCAGAACGATTCGGCCAATGAGTCCTTGATATTTAGTCGTTTTCAGGCAATTTTCTGGATTTTTGAAAATTTCACTTTTTTGTGAAAATATCCACTAAATGAGGGAATAATATGCGTGAGGGTACCCCAGGAGAGTTCCAAATGTGTGTGGGTAGAATATATATCCCACGGGGTTAAAATTGAAAAAAGTTGAAAAAAATATTTTTGTACTTAGTCATATTTCCGACGTTTAGTAGACTTTCAGATACGGGAAATGTCAGTGAGCGTTCCGATTTCAGTTCCAGAGCGATTTGCCCAATGAGTCCTTGATATTTCATAGTTTTCAGGTAATTTTCAGAATTTTTGAAAATTTCACTTTTTTGTGAAAATATCCAATAAATGAGGCAATAATATGTGTGAGGGTACCCCAGAAGAGTTCCAAATGTGTGTGGGCAGAATATATATCCCGCATTGTTGAAATTGAAAAAAGTTGAAAAAAAAAAATATTTTTGTACTTAGTCATATTTCCGGCTTTTATCAGACTTTCAGATAGGGGAAATGTCAGTGAGCATTCCGATTTCAGTTCCAGAGTGATTCGCCCAATGAGTCCTTGATATTTTGTCGTTTTCAGCCAATTTTCTGGATTTTTGAAAAGTTCACTTTTTTTTGAAAATATCCACTAAATGAGGGAATAATATGTGTGAGGTTACCCCAGGAGAGTTCCAAATGTGTGTGGGTAGAATATATATCCTACGGGGGTAAAATTGAAAAAAGTTGAAAAAATTTTTTTTTTGACTTAGTCATTTTTCCGACGTTTATCAGACTTTCAGATAGCGGAAATGTCAGTGAGCATTCCGATTTCAGTTCCAGAGCGATTCGCCCAATGAGTCCTTGATATTTAGTCGTTTTCAGCCAATTTTCTGGATTTTTGAAAATTTCACTTTTTTGTTAAAATATCCACTAAATGAGGGAATAATATGTGTGAGGGTATCCCAGGAGAGTTCCAAATGTGTGTGGGTAGAATATATATCCCACGGGGTTAAAATTGAAAAAAGTTGAAAATTTTTTGGGGGGGATTTAGTCATTTTTCCGGCGTTTATCAGACTTTCAGATAGCGGAAATGTCAGTGAGCGTTCCGATTTCATTTCCAGAGCGATTCGCCCAATGAGTCCTTGATATTTAGTCGTTTTCAGCCAATTTTCTGGATTTTTGAAAATTTCACTTTTTTGTGAAAATATCCACTAAATGAGGGAATAATATGTGTGAGGGTACCCCAGGAGAGTTCCAAATGTGTGTGGGTAGAATATATATCCCGCATGGTTGAAATTGAAAAAAGTTGAAAAAAAAATATTTTTGTACTTAGTCATATTTCCGGCTTTTATCAGACTTTCAGATAGGGGAAATGTCAGTGAGCGTTCCGATTTCAGTTCCAGAACGATTCGCCCAATGAGTCCTTGATATTTTGTCGTTTTCAGCCAATTTTCTGGATTTTTGAAAAGTTCACTTTTTTGTGAAAATATCCACTAAATGAGGGAATAATATGTGTGAGGGTACCCCAGGAGAGTTCCAAATGTGTGTGGGTAGAATATATATCCCACAGGGGTAAAATTGAAAAAAGTTTAAAACATTATTTTTTTGGACTTAGTCATTTTTGCGGCGTTTATCAGACTTTCAGACAGCAGAAATGTCAGTGAGCGTTCCGATTTCATTTCTAGAGCGATTCGCCCAATGAGTCCTTGATATTTTGTCGTTTTCAGCCAATTTTTGGATTTTTGAAAATTTCACTTTTTTTGTGAAAATATCCACTAAATGAGGGAATAATATGTGTGAGGGTACCCCAGGAGAGTTCCAAATGTGTGTGGGTAGAATATATATCCCACAGGGTTAAAATTGAAAAAAGTTAAAAAAAAATTTTTTTTTGTACTTAGTCGTTTTTCCGGTGTTTATCAGACTTTCAGACAGGTGAAATGTCAGTGAGCATTCCGATTTCAGTTCCAGAGCGATTCGCCCAATGAGCCCATGATATTTAGTCGTTTTCAGCCAATTTTCTGGATTTTTGAAATTTTCACTTTTTTGTGAAAATATCCACTAAAAGACGGAATAATATGCGTGAGGGTTCCCCAGGAGTGTTCCAAATGTGTGTGGATAGAATATATATCCCACGGGGGTAAAATTGAAAAAAGTTGAAAAGATTTTTTGGGGGGATTTAGTCATTTTTCTGGCATTTATCAGACTTTAAGATAGGGGAAATGTCAGTGAGCATTCCGTTTTCAGTTCCAGAGCGCTGCGCCCAATGAGTCCTTGATATTTAGTCGTTTTCAGCCAATTTTCTGGATTTTTGAAAATTTCACTTTTTTGTGAAAATATCCACTAAATGAGGGAATAATATGTGTGAGGGTATCCCAGGAGAGTTCCAAATGTGTGTGGGTAGAATATATATCCCACGGGGGTAAAATTGAATAAAGTTGAAAAAAATTTTTTTTTGACTTAGTCATTTTTCCGACGTTTATCAGACTTTCAGATAGCGGAAATGTCAGTGAGCGTTCCGATTTCAGTTCCAGAACGATTCGCCCAATGAGTTCTTGATATTTAGTCGTTTCCAGCCAATTTTCAGAATTTTTGAAAATTTCACTTTTTTGTGAAAATATTCACTAAATGAGGGAATAATATGTGTGAGGGTACCCGAGGAGATTCCAAATGTGTGGGGGTAGAATATATATCCCACGGGGGTAAAATTGAAAAACGTTGAAAAATTTTTTTTTTTGGACTTAGTCATTTTTCCGTCGTTTATCAGATTTTAAGATAGGGGAAATGTCAGTGAGCATTCCGATTTCAGTTCCAGAGCGATTCGCCAAATGAGTCCATAATATTTAGTCGTTTTCAGCCAATTTTCTGGATTTTTGAAAATTTCACTTTTTTGGGAAAATATCCACTAAATGAGGGAATAATATGTGTGAGGGTACCCCAGGAGAATTCCAAATGTGTGTGGGTAGAATATATATCCCACATGGTTGAAATTGAAAAAAGTTTTAAAAAAAAAATTTTTGTACTTAGTCATATTTCCGGCGTTTAGTAGACTTTCAGATACGGGAAATGTCAGTGAGCATTCCGATTTCAGTTCCAGAGCGATTCGCCCAATGAGTCCTTGATATTTAGTAGTATTCAGCCAATTTTCTGGATTTTTGAAAATTCCACTTTTTTGTGAAAATATCCATTAAATGAGGGAATAATATGTGTGAGGGTACCCCAGGAGAGTTCCAACTGTGTGTGGGTAGAATATATATCCCACGGGGGTAAAATTGAAAAAAGTTGAAACATTTTTTTGGGGGGATTTAGTCATTTTTCTGGCATTTATCAGATTTTCAGATAGGGGAAATGTCAGTGAGCATTCCGTTTTCAGTTCCAGAGCGATGCGCCCAATGAGTCCTTGATATTTAATCGTTTTCAGCAAATTTTCTGTATTTTTCAAAATTTCACTTTTTTGTGAAAATATCCACTAAATGAGGGAATAATATGTGTGAGGGTACCCCAGGAGAGTTCCAAATGTGTGTGGGTAGAATATATTTGCCACAGGGGTAAAATTGAAAAAAGTTTAAAACATTATTTTTTTGGACTTAGTCATTTTTCCGGCGTTTATCAGACTTTCAGATAGCAGAAATGTCAGTGAGCGTTCCGATTTCATTTCCAGAGCGATTCGCCCAATGAGTCCTTGATATTTTGACGTTTTCAGCCAATTTTTGGATTTTTGAAAATTTCACTTTTTTTGTGAAAATATCCACTAAATGAGGGAATAATATGTGTGAGGGTACCCCAGGAGAGTTCCAAATGTGTGTGGATAGAATATATATACCACATGGTTGAAATTGAAAAAAGTTGAAAAAAAAAATATTTTTGTACTTAGTCATATTTACGGTTTTATCAGACTTTCAGATAGGGGAAATGTCAGTGAGCGTTCCGATTTCAGTTCCAGAGCGATTCGCGCAATGAGTCCTTGATATTTAGTCGTTTTCAGCCAATCTTTAGAAATTTTGAAAATTTCACTTTTTTGTGAAAATATCCACTAAATGAGGGAATAATATGTGTGAGGTTACCCCAGGAGAGTTCCAAATGTGTGTGGGTAGAATATATATCCCACGGGGGTAAAATTGAAAAAAGTTGAAAAAAATTTTTTTTTTGACTTAGTCATTTTTACGGCGTTTATCAGACTTTCAGATAGGGGAAATGTCAGTGAGCGTTCCGATTTCAGTTCTAGAGCGATTCGCCCAATGAGTCCTTGATATTTAGTCGTTTTCAGCCAATTTTCTGGATTTTTGAAAAATTCACTTTTTTGTGAAAATATCCACTAAATGAGGGAATAATATGTGTGAGGGTACCCGAGGAGATTCCAAATGTGTGTGGGTAGAATATATATCCCACGGGGGTAAAATTGAAAAAAGTTGAAAAAATTTTTTTTTGGACTTAGTCATTTTACCGGCGTTTATCAGACTTTCAGATAGCGGAAATGTCAGTGAGCGTTCCGATTTCAGTTCCAGAACGATTCGCCCAATGAGTTCTTGATATTTAGTCGTTTTCAGCCAATTTTCAGAATTTTTGAAAATTTCACTTTTTTGTGAAAATATCCACTAAATGAGGGAATAATATATGTGAGGGTACCCCAGGAGAGTTCCAAATGTGTGTGGGTAGAATATATATCCCACATGTTTGAAATTGAAAAAAGTTGAAAAAAAAAATATGTTTGTACTTAGTCATATTTCCGGCGTTTATCAGACTTTCAGATAGGGGAAATGTCAGTGAGCGTTCCGATTTCAGTTCCAGAGCGATTCGCCCAGTCGTTTTCAGCCAATTTTCTGGATTTTTGAAAATTTCACTTTTTTGTGAAAATATCCACTAAATGAGGGAATAATATGTGTGTGAGGGTACCCCAGGAGAGTTCCAAATGTGTGTGGGTAGAACATATATCCCACGGGGGTAAAATTGAAAAAAGTTGAAAACTTTTTTTTCTTGGACTTAGTCATTTTTCCGGCGTTTATCAGACTTTCAGATAGGGGAAATGTCAGTGACCGTTCTGATTTCAGTTCCAGAGCGATTCGCCCAATGAGTCCTTGATATTTAGTTGTTTTCAGCCAATTTTCTGGATTTTTGAAAATTTCACTTTTTTGTGAAAATATCCACTAAATGAGGGAATAATATGTGTGAGGGGATCCCAGGAGAGTTCCAAATGTGTGTGGGTAGAATATATATCCCACGGGGGTAAAATTGAAAAAAGTTGAATACTTTTTTTTCTTGGACTTAGTCATTTTTCCGGCGTTTATCAGACTTTCAGATAGGGGAAATGTCAGTGAGCGTTCCGATTTCAGTTTCAGAACGATTCGCCCAATGAGTCCTTGATATTTAGTCGTTTCCAGCCAATTTTCAGAATTTTTGAAAATTTCACTTTTTTGTGAAAATATCCACTAAATGAGGGAATAATGTGTGCGAGGGTACCCCAGGAGAGTTCCAAATGTGTGTGGGTAGAATATATATCCCACGGGGGTAAAATTGAAAAAAGATGAAACATTTTTTGGGGGGATTTAGTCATTTTTCCGGCGTTTATCAGACTTTCAGATACGGGAAATGTCAGTGAGCGTTCCGATTTCAGTTCCAGAGCGATTCGCTCAATGAGTCCTTGATATTTAGTTGTTTTCAGCCAATTTTCTGGATTTTTGAAAATTTCACTTTTTTGTGAAAATATCCACTAAATGAGGGAATAATATGTGTGAGGGTACCCCAGGAGAGTTCCAAATGTGTGTCGGTAGAATATATATCCCACGGGGGTAAAATTGAAAAAAGTTGAACATTTTTTTGGGGGGATTTAGTCATTTTTCCAGCGTTGATCAGACTTTCAGATAGCGGAAATGTCAGTGAGCGTTCCGATTTCATTTCCAGAGCGATTCCCCCAATGAGTCCTTGATATTTTGTCGTTTTCACCCAATTTTCTGGATTTTTGAAAATTTCACTTTTTTGTGAAAATATCCACTAAATGAGGGAATAATATGTGTGAGGGTACCCCAGGAGAGTTCCAAATGTGTGTGGGTAGAATATATATCCCACGGGGGTAAAATTGAAAAAAGTTGAAAACTTTTTTTTCTTGGACTTAGTCATTTTTCCGGCGTTTATCAGACTTTCAGATAGGGGAAATGTCAGTGAGCGTTCCTATTTCAGTTCCAGAGCGATTCGCCCAATGAGTCCTTGATATTTAGTTGTTTTCAGCCAATTTTCTGGATTTTTGAAAATTTCACTTTTTTGTGAAAATATCCACTAAATGAGGGAATAATATGTGTGTGAGGGTACCCCAGGAGAGTTCCAAATGTGTGTGGGTAGAATATATATCTCACGGTGGTAAAATTGAAAAAAGTTGAAACATTTTTTTGGGGGATTTAGTCATTTTTCCGGCGTTTATCAGACTTTCAGATACGGGAAATGTCAGTGAGCGTTCCGATTTCAGTTCCAGAGCGATTCGCTCAATGAGTCCTTGATATTTAGTCGTTTCCAGCCAATTTTCAGAATTTTTGAAAATTTCACTTTTTTGTGAAAATATCCACTAAATGAGGGAATAATGTGTGCGAGGGTACCCCAGGAGAGTTCCAAATGTGTGTGGGTAGAATATATATCCCACGGGGGTAAAATTGAAAAAAGATGAAACATTTTTTGGGGGGATTTAGTCATTTTTCCGGCGTTTATCAGACTTTCAGATACGGGAAATGTCAGTGAGCGTTCCGATTTCAGTTCCAGAGCGATTCGCTCAATGAGTCCTTGATATTTAGTTGTTTTCAGCCAATTTTCTGGATTTTTGAAAATTTCACTTTTTTGTGAAAATATCCACTAAATGAGGGAATAATATGTGTGAGGGTACCCCAGGAGAGTTCCAAATGTGTGTCGGTAGAATATATATCCCACGGGGGTAAAATTGAAAAAAGTTGAACATTTTTTGGGGGGGATTTAGTCATTTTTCCGGCGTTTATCAGACTTTCAGATAGGGGAAATGTCAGTGAGCGTTCCTATTTCAGTTCCAGAGCGATTCGCCCAATGAGTCCTTGATATTTAGTTGTTTTCAGCCAATTTTCTGGATTTTTGAAAATTTCACTTTTTTGTGAAAATATCCACTAAATGAGGGAATAATATGTGTGTGAGGGTACCCCAGGAGAGTTCCAAATGTGTGTGGGTAGAACATATATCCCACGGGGGTAAAATTGAAAAAAGTTGAAAACTTTTTTTTCTTGGACTTAGTCATTTTTCCGGCGTTTATCAGAATTTCAGATAGGGGAAATGTCAGTGAGCGTTCCGATTTCAGTTTCAGAACGATTCGCCCAATGAGTCCTTGATATTTAGTCGTTTCCAGCCAATTTTCAGAATTTTTGAAAATTTCACTTTTTTGTGAAAATATCCACTAAATGAGGGAATAATTTGTGCGAGGGTACCCCAGGAGAGTTCCAAATGTGTGTGGGTAGAATATATATCCCACGGGGGTAAAATTGAAAAAAGTTGAAACATTTTTTTGGGGGATTTAGTCATTTTTCCGGCGTTTATCAGACTTTCAGATACGGGAAATGTCAGTGAGCGTTCCGATTTCAGTTCCAGAGCGATTCGCTCAATGAGTCCTTGATATTTAGTTGTTTTCAGCCAATTTTCTGGATTTTTGAAAATTTCACTTTTTTGTGAAAATATCCACTAAATGAGGGAATAATATGTGTGAGGGGATCCCAGGAGAGTTCCAAATGTGTGTGGGTAGAATATATATCCCACGGGGGTAAAATTGAAAAAAGTTGAAAACTTTTTTTTCTTGGACTTAGTCATTTTTCCGGCGTTTATCAGACTTTCAGATAGGGGAAATGTCAGTGAGCGTTCCTATTTCAGTTCCAGAGCGATTCGCCCAATGAGTCCTTGATATTTAGTTGTTTTCAGCCAATTTTCTGGATTTTTGAAAATTTCACTTTTTTGTGAAAATATCCACTAAATGAGGGAATAATATGTGTGTGAGGGTACCCCAGGAGAGTTCCAAATGTGTGTGGGTAGAATATATATCTCACGGTGGTAAAATTGAAAAAAGTTGAAACATTTTTTTGGGGGATTTAGTCATTTTTCCGGCGTTTATCAGACTTTCAGATACGGGAAATGTCAGTGAGCGTTCCGATTTCAGTTCCAGAGCGATTCGCTCAATGAGTCCTTGATATTTAGTCGTTTCCAGCCAATTTTCAGAATTTTTGAAAATTTCACTTTTTTGTGAAAATATCCACTAAATGAGGGAATAATGTGTGCGAGGGTACCCCAGGAGAGTTCCAAATGTGTGTGGGTAGAATATATATCCCACGGGGGTAAAATTGAAAAAAGATGAAACATTTTTTGGGGGGATTTAGTCATTTTTCCGGCGTTTATCAGACTTTCAGATACGGGAAATGTCAGTGAGCGTTCCGATTTCAGTTCCAGAGCGATTCGCTCAATGAGTCCTTGATATTTAGTTGTTTTCAGCCAATTTTCTGGATTTTTGAAAATTTCACTTTTTTGTGAAAATATCCACTAAATGAGGGAATAATATGTGTGAGGGTACCCCAGGAGAGTTCCAAATGTGTGTCGGTAGAATATATATCCCACGGGGGTAAAATTGAAAAAAGTTGAACATTTTTTTGGGGGGATTTAGTCATTTTTCCGGCGTTGATCAGACTTTCAGATAGCGGAAATGTCAGTGAGCGTTCCGATTTCATTTCCAGAGCGATTCCCCCAATGAGTCCTTGATATTTTGTCGTTTTCACCCAATTTTCTGGATTTTTGAAAATTTCACTTTTTTGTGAAAATATCCACTAAATGAGGGAATAATATGTGTGAGGGTACCCCAGGAGAGTTCCAAATGTGTGTGGGTAGAATATATATCCCACGGGGGTAAAATTGAAAAAAGTTGAAAACTTTTTTTTCTTGGACTTAGTCATTTTTCCTGCGTTTATCAGACTTTCAGATAGGGGAAATGTCAGTGAGCGTTCCTATTTCAGTTCCAGAGCGATTCGCCCAATGAGTCCTTGATATTTAGTTGTTTTCAGCCAATTTTCTGGATTTTTGAAAATTTCACTTTTTTGTGAAAATATCCACTAAATGAGGGAATAATATGTGTGAGGGTACCCCAGGAGAGTTCCAAATGTGTGTGGGTAGAATATATATCCCACGGGGGTAAAATTGAAAAAAGTTGAAACATTTTTTTGGGGGATTTAGTCATTTTTCCGGCGTTTATCAGACTTTCAGATACGGGAAATGTCAGTGAGCGTTCCGATTTCAGTTCCAGAGCGATTCGCTCAATGAGTCCTTGATATTTAGTTGTTTTCAGCCAATTTTCTGGATTTTTGAAAATTTCACTTTTTTGTGAAAATATCCACTAAATGAGGGAATAATATGTGTGAGGGTACCCCAGGAGAGTTCCAAATGTGTGTGGGTAGAATATATATCCCACTGGGGTAAAATTGAAAAAAGTTGAACATTTTTTTTTGGGGATTTAGTCATTTTTCCGGTGTTTATCAGACTTTCAGATAGCGGAAATGTCAGTGAGCGTTCCGATTTCATTTCCAGAGCGATTCCCCCAATGAGTCCTTGATATTTTGTCGTTTTCACCCAATTTTCTGGATTTTTGAAAATTTCACTTTTTTGTGAAAATATCCACTAAATGAGGGAATAATATGTGTGAGGGTACCCCAGGAGAGTTCCAAATGTGTGTGGGTAGAATATATATCCCACGGGGGTAAAATTGAAAAAAGTTGAAAACTTTTTTTTCTTGGACTTAGTCATTTTTCCGGCGTTTATCAGACTTTCAGATAGGGGAAATGTCAGTGAGTGTTCCTATTTCAGTTCCAGAGCGATTCGCCCAATGAGTCCTTGATATTTAGTTGTTTTCAGCCAATTTTCTGGATTTTTGAAAATTTCACTTTTTTGTGAAAATATCCACTAAATGAGGGAATAATATGTGTGTGAGGGTACCCCAGGAGAGTTCCAAATGTGTGTGGGTAGAACATATATCCCACGGGGGTAAAATTGAAAAAAGTTGAAAACTTTTTTTTCTTGGACTTAGTCATTTTTCCGGCGTTTATCAGAATTTCAGATAGGGGAAATGTCAGTGAGCGTTCTGATTTCAGTTCCAGAGCGATTCGCCAAATGAGTCCTTGATATTTAGTTGTTTTCAGCCAATTTTCTGGATTTTTGAAAATTTCACTTTTTTGTGAAAATATCCACTAAATGAGGGAATAATGCGTGCGAGGGTACCCCAGGAGAGTTCCAAATGTGTGTGGGTAGAATATATATGCCACGGGGGTAAAATTGAAAAAAGTTGAAACATTTTTTTGGGGGATTTAGTCATTTTTCCGGCGTTTATCAGACTTTCAGATACGGGAAATGTCAGTGAGCGTTCCGATTTCAGTTCCAGAGCGATTCGCTCAATGAGTCCTTGATATTTAGTTGTTTTCAGCCAATTTTCTGGATTTTTGAAAATTTCACTTTTTTGTGAAAATATCCACTAAATGAGGGAATAATATGTGTGAGGGTACCCCAGGAGAGTTCCAAATGTGTGTGGGTAGAATATATATCCCACGGGGGTAAAATTGAAAAAAGTTGAACATTTTTTTTTGGGGATTTAGTCATTTTTCCGGCGTTTATCAGACTTTCAGATAGCGGAAATGTCAGTGAGCGTTCCGATTTCATTTCCAGAGCGATTCCCCCAATGAGTCCTTGATATTTTGTCGTTTTCACCCAATTTTCTTGATTTTTGAAAATTTCACTTTTTTGTGAAAATATCCACTAAATGAGGTAATAATATGTGTGAGGGTACCCAAGGAGAGTTCCAAATGTGTGTGGGTAGAATATATATCCCACGGGGGTAAAATTGAAAAAAGTTGAAAACTTTTTTTTCTTGGACTTAGTCATTTTTCCGGCGTTTATCAGACTTTCAGATAGGGGAAATGTCAGTGAGCGTTCCTATTTCAGTTCCAGAGCGATTCGCCCAATGAGTCCTTGATATTTAGTTGTTTTCAGCCAATTTTCTGGATTTTTGAAAATTTCACTTTTTTGTGAAAATATCCACTAAATGAGGGAATAATATGTGTGTGAGGGTACCCCAGGAGAGTTCCAAATGTGTGTGGGTAGAACATATATCCCACGGGGGTAAAATTGAAAAAAGTTGAAAACTTTTTTTTCTTGGACTTAGTCATTTTTCCGGCGTTTATCAGACTTTCAGATAGGGGAAATGTCAGTGAGCGTTCTGATTTCAGTTCCAGAGCGATTCGCCCAATGAGTCCTTGATATTTAGTTGTTTTCAGCCAATTTTCTGGATTTTTGAAAATTTCACTTTTTTGTGAAAATATCCACTAAATGAGGGAATAATATGTGTGAGGGGATCCCAGGAGAGTTCCAAATGTGTGTGGGTAGAATATATATCCCACGGGGGTAAAATTGAAAAAAGTTGAAACATTTTTTTGGGGGATTTAGTCATTTTTCCGGCGTTTATCAGACTTTCAGATACGGGAAATGTCAGTGAGCGTTCCGATTTCAGTTCCAAAGCGATTCGCTCAATGAGTCCTTGATATTTAGTTGTTTTCAGCCAATTTTCTGGATTTTTGAAAATTTCACTTTTTTGTGAAAATATCCACTAAATGAGGGAATAATATGTGTGAGGGTACCCCAGGAGAGTTCCAAATGTTTGTGGGTAGAATATATATCCCACATGTTTGAAATTGAAAAAAGTTGAAAAAAAAAATATGTTTGTACTTAGTCATATTTCCGGCGTTTATCAGACTTTCAGATAGGGGAATTGTCAGTGAGCGTTCCGATTTCAGTTCCAGAGCGATTCGCCCAGTCGTTTTCAGCCAATTTTCTGGATTTTTGAAAATTTCACTTTTTTGTGAAAATATCCACTAAATGAGGGAATAATATGTGTGTGAGGGTACCCCAGGAGAGTTCCAAATGTGTGTGGGTAGAACATATATCCCACGGGGGTAAAATTGAAAAAAGTTGAAAACTTTTTTTTCTTGGACTTAGTCATTTTTCCGGCGTTTATCAGACTTTCAGATAGGGGAAATGTCAGTGAGCGTTCTGATTTCAGTTCCAGAGCGATTCGCCCAATGAGTCCTTGATATTTAGTTGTTTTCAGCCAATTTTCTGGATTTTTGAAAATTTCACTTTTTTGTGAAAATATCCACTAAATGAGGGAATAATATGTGTGAGGGGATCCCAGGAGAGTTCCAAATGTGTGTGGGTAGAATATATATCCCACGGGGGTAAAATTGAAAAAAGTTGAATACTTTTTTTTCTTGGACTTAGTCATTTTTCCGGCGTTTATCAGACTTTCAGATAGGGGAAATGTCAGTGAGCGTTCCGATTTCAGTTTCAGAACGATTCGCCCAATGAGTCCTTGATATTTAGTCGTTTCCAGCCAATTTTCAGAATTTTTGAAAATTTCACTTTTTTTGAAAATATCCACTAAATGAGGGAATAATGTGTGCGAGGGTACCCCAGGAGAGTTCCAAATGTGTGTGGGTAGAATATATATCCCACGGGGGTAAAATTGAAAAAAGTTGAAACATTTTTTTGGGGGATTTAGTCATTTTTCCGGCGTTTATCAGACTTTCAGATACGGGAAATGTCAGTGAGCGTTCCGATTTCAGTTCCAAAGCGATTCGCTCAATGAGTCCTTGATATTTAGTTGTTTTCAGCCAATTTTCTGGATTTTTGAAAATTTCACTTTTTTGTGAAAATATCCACTAAATGAGGGAATAATATGTGTGAGGGTACCCCAGGAGAGTTCCAAATGTTTGTGGGTAGAATATATATCCCACATGTTTGAAATTGAAAAAAGTTGAAAAAAAAAATATGTTTGTACTTAGTCATATTTCCGGCGTTTATCAGACTTTCAGATAGGGGAATTGTCAGTGAGCGTTCCGATTTCAGTTCCAGAGCGATTCCCCCAGTCGTTTTCAGCCAATTTTCTGGATTTTTGAAAATTTCACTTTTTTGTGAAAATATCCACTAAATGAGGGAATAATATGTGTGAGGGTACTCCAGGAGAGTTCCAAATGTGTGTGGGTAGAATATATATCCCACGGGGGTAAAATTGAAAAAAGTTGAAAACTTTTTTTTCTTGGACTTAGTCATTTTTCCGGCGTTTATCAGACTTTCAGATAGGGGAAATGTCAGTGAGCGTTCCTATTTCAGTTCCAGAGCGATTCGCCCAATGAGTCCTTGATATTTAGTTGTTTTCAGCCAATTTTCTGGATTTTTGAAAATTTCACTTTTTTGTGAAAATATCCACTAAATGAGGGAATAATATGTGTGAGGGTATCCCAGGAGAGTTCCAAATGTGAGTGGGTAGAATATATATCCCACGGGGGTAAAATTGAAAAAAGTTGAGAAATTTTTTTTTTTGGACTTAGTCATTTTTCCGACGTTTATCAGACTTTCAGATAGCGGAAAAGTCAGTGAGCGTTCCGATTTCAGTTCCAGAACGATTCGGCCAATGAGTCCTTGATATTTAGTCGTTTTCAGGCAATTTTCTGGATTTTTGAAAATTTCACTTTTTTGTGAAAATATCCACTAAATGAGGGAATAATATGTGTGAGGGTACCCCAGGAGAGTTCCAAATGTGTGTGGGTAGAATATATATCCCACAGGTTTAAAATTGAAAAAAGTTTAAAAAAATTTTTTTTTTCTACTTAGTCATTTTTCCGGCGTTTATCAGACATTCAGATAGGGGAAATGTCAGTGAGCGTTCCGATTTCAGTTCCAGAGCGATTCGCCCAATGAGTCCTTGATATTTAGTCGTTTTCAGCCAATTTTCTGTATTGTTGACAATTTCACTTTTTTGTGAAAATATCCACTAAATGAGGGAATAATATGTGTGAGGGTACCCCAGGAGAGTTCCAAATGTGTGTGGGTAGAATATATATCCCACATGTTTGAAATTGAAAAAAGTTTAAAAAAAAAATATGTTTGTACTTAGTCATATTTCCGGCGTTTATCAGACTTTCAGATAGGGGAAATGTCAGTGAGCGTTCCGATTTCAGTTCCAGAGCGATTCGCCCAGTCGTTTTCAGCCAATTTTCTGGATTTTTGAAAATTTCACTTTTTTGTGAAAATATCCACTAAATGAGGGAATAATATGTGTGAGGGTACCCCAGGAGAGTTCCAAATGTGTGTGGGTAGAATATATATCCCACGGGGGTAAAATTGAAAAAAGTTGAAAAAATTATTTTTTTTTACTTAGTCATTTTTACGGCGTTTATCAGACTTTCAGATAGGGGAAATGTCAGGGAGCGTTCCAATTTCAGTTCTAGAGCGATTCACCCAATGAGTCCTTGATATTTAGTCGTTTTCAGCCAATTTTCAGAATTTTTGAAAATTTCACTTTTTTGTGAAAATATCCACTAAATGAGAGAATAATATGTGTGAGGGTACCCCAGGAGAGTTCCAAATGTGTGTGGGTAGAATATATATCCCACGGGGGTAAAATTAAAAAAAGTTGAAAATTTTTTGGGGGGGATTTAGTCATTTTTCCGGCGTTTATCAGACTTTCAGATAGGGGAAATGTCAGTGAGCGTACCGATTTCAGTTCCAGAGCGATTTGCCCAATGAGTCCTTGATATTTTGTCGTTTTCAGCCAATTTTCTGGATTTTTGAAAATTTCACTTTTTTGTGAAAATATCCACTAAATGAGGGAATAATACGTGTGAGGTTACCCCAGGAGAGTTCCAAATGTGTGTGGGTAGAATATATATCCCAAGGGGGTAAAATTGAAAAAAGTTGAAAACATTTTTTTCTTGGACTTAGTCATTTTTCCGGCGTTTATCAGTCTTTCAGATAGGGGAAATGTCAGTGAGTGTTCTGATTTCAGTTCCAGAGCGATTCGCCCAATGAGTCCTTGATATTTAGTTGTTTTCAGCCAATTTTCTGGATTTTTGAAAATTTCACTTTTTTGTGAAAATATCCACTAAATGAGGGAATAATATGTGTGAGCGTACCAAGGAGAGTTCCAAATGTGTGTGGGTAGAATATATATCCCACATGGTTGAAATTGAAAAAAGTTGAAAAAAAAATAATTTTTGTACTTAGTCATATTTCCGGCGTTTATCAGACTTTCAGATAGGGGAAATGTCAGTGAGCATTCCGATTTCAGTTCCAGAGCGATTCGCCCAATGAGTCCTTGATATTTAGTTGTTTTCAGCCAATTTTCTGGATTTTTGAAAATTTCACTTTTTTGTGAAAATATCCACTAAATGAGGGAACAATATGTGTGAGGGTACCCCAGGAGAGTTCCAAATGTGTGTGGGTAGAATATATATCCCACGGGGGTAAAATTGAAAGAAGTTGAAATTTTTTTGGGGGGGATTTAGTCATTTTTCCGGCGTTTATCAAACTTTCAGATAGGGGAAATGTCAGTGAGCGTTCCGATTTCAGTTCCAGATCGATTCGCCGGATGAGTCCTTGATATTTCGTCGTTTTCAGGCAATTTTCTGAATTTTTGAAAATTTCACTTTTTTGTGAAAATATCCACTAAATGAGGGAATAATATGTGTGAGGGTACCCCAGGAGAGTTCCAAATGTGTGTGGGTAGAATATATATCCCACATGGTTGAAATTGAAAAAAGTTGAAAAAAAAAAAATTTTTGTACTTAGTCATATTTCCAGCTTTTATCAGACTTTCAGATAGGGGAAATATCAGTGAGCATTCCGATTTCAGTTCCAGAGCGACTCGCCGGATGGGTCCTTGATATTTTGTCGTTTTCAGCCAATTTTCTGAATTTTTGAAAATTTCACTTTTTTTGTGAAAATATCCAGTAAATGAGGGAATAATATGTGTGAGGGTACCCCAGGAGAGTTCCAAATGTGTGTGGGTAGAATATATATCCCACAGGTTTAAAATTGAAAAAAGCTTAAAAAAAATTTTTTTTTGTACTTAGTCATTTTTCCGGTGTTTATCAGACATTCAGATAGGGGAAATGTCAGTGAGCGTTCCGATTTCAGTTCCAGATCGATTCGCCGGATGAGTCCTTGATATTTCGTAGTTTTCAGGCAATTTTCTGAATTTTTGAAAATTTCACTTTTTTGTGAAAATATCCACTTTTAAATGAGGGAATAATATGTGTGAGGGTACCCCAGGAGAGTTCCAAATGTGTGTGAGTAGAATATATATCCCACATGGTTGAAATTGAAAAAAGTTGAAAAAAAAATATTTTTGTACTTAGTCATATTTCCAGCTTTTATCAGACTCTCAGATAGGGGAAATGTCAGTGAGCGTTCTGATTTCAGTTCCAGAGCGATTCGCCCAATGAGTCCTTCCTATTTTGTCGCTTTCAGCCAAATTTCTGGATTTTTGAAAATTTCACTTTTTTGTGAAAATATCCACTAAATGAGGGAATAATATGTGTGAGGGTACCCCAGGAGAGTTCCAAATGTGTGTCGGTAGAATATATATCCCACGGGGGTAAAATTGAAAAAAGTTGAACATTTTTTTGGGGGGATTTAGTCATTTTTCCGGCGTTGATCAGACTTTCAGATAGCGGAAATGTCAGTGAGCGTTCCGATTTCATTTCCAGAGCGATTCCCCCAATGAGTCCTTGATATTTTGTCGTTTTCACCCAATTTTCTGGATTTTTGAAAATTTCACTTTTTTGTGAAAATATCCACTAAATGAGGGAATAATATGTGTGAGGGTACCCCAGGAGAGTTCCAAATGTGTGTGGGTAGAATATATATCCCACGGGGGTAAAATTGAAAAAAGTTGAAAACTTTTTTTTCTTGGACTTAGTCATTTTTCCTGCGTTTATCAGACTTTCAGATAGGGGAAATGTCAGTGAGCGTTCCTATTTCAGTTCCAGAGCGATTCGCCCAATGAGTCCTTGATATTTAGTTGTTTTCAGCCAATTTTCTGGATTTTTGAAAATTTCACTTTTTTGTGAAAATATCCACTAAATGAGGGAATAATATGTGTGAGGGTACCCCAGGAGAGTTCCAAATGTGTGTGGGTAGAATATATATCCCACGGGGGTAAAATTGAAAAAAGTTGAAACATTTTTTTGGGGGATTTAGTCATTTTTCCGGCGTTTATCAGACTTTCAGATACGGGAAATGTCAGTGAGCGTTCCGATTTCAGTTCCAGAGCGATTCGCTCAATGAGTCCTTGATATTTAGTTGTTTTCAGCCAATTTTCTGGATTTTTGAAAATTTCACTTTTTTGTGAAAATATCCACTAAATGAGGGAATAATATGTGTGAGGGTACCCCAGGAGAGTTCCAAATGTGTGTGGGTAGAATATATATCCCACTGGGGTAAAATTGAAAAAAGTTGAACATTTTTTTTTGGGGATTTAGTCATTTTTCCGGTGTTTATCAGACTTTCAGATAGCGGAAATGTCAGTGAGCGTTCCGATTTCATTTCCAGAGCGATTCCCCCAATGAGTCCTTGATATTTTGTCGTTTTCACCCAATTTTCTGGATTTTTGAAAATTTCACTTTTTTGTGAAAATATCCACTAAATGAGGGAATAATATGTGTGAGGGTACCCCAGGAGAGTTCCAAATGTGTGTGGGTAGAATATATATCCCACGGGGGTAAAATTGAAAAAAGTTGAAAACTTTTTTTTCTTGGACTTAGTCATTTTTCCGGCGTTTATCAGACTTTCAGATAGGGGAAATGTCAGTGAGTGTTCCTATTTCAGTTCCAGAGCGATTCGCCCAATGAGTCCTTGATATTTAGTTGTTTTCAGCCAATTTTCTGGATTTTTGAAAATTTCACTTTTTTGTGAAAATATCCACTAAATGAGGGAATAATATGTGTGTGAGGGTACCCCAGGAGAGTTCCAAATGTGTGTGGGTAGAACATATATCCCACGGGGGTAAAATTGAAAAAAGTTGAAAACTTTTTTTTCTTGGACTTAGTCATTTTTCCGGCGTTTATCAGAATTTCAGATAGGGGAAATGTCAGTGAGCGTTCTGATTTCAGTTCCAGAGCGATTCGCCAAATGAGTCCTTGATATTTAGTTGTTTTCAGCCAATTTTCTGGATTTTTGAAAATTTCACTTTTTTGTGAAAATATCCACTAAATGAGGGAATAATGCGTGCGAGGGTACCCCAGGAGAGTTCCAAATGTGTGTGGGTAGAATATATATGCCACGGGGGTAAAATTGAAAAAAGTTGAAACATTTTTTTGGGGGATTTAGTCATTTTTCCGGCGTTTATCAGACTTTCAGATACGGGAAATGTCAGTGAGCGTTCCGATTTCAGTTCCAGAGCGATTCGCTCAATGAGTCCTTGATATTTAGTTGTTTTCAGCCAATTTTCTGGATTTTTGAAAATTTCACTTTTTTGTGAAAATATCCACTAAATGAGGGAATAATATGTGTGAGGGTACCCCAGGAGAGTTCCAAATGTGTGTGGGTAGAATATATATCCCACGGGGGTAAAATTGAAAAAAGTTGAACATTTTTTTTTGGGGATTTAGTCATTTTTCCGGCGTTTATCAGACTTTCAGATAGCGGAAATGTCAGTGAGCGTTCCGATTTCATTTCCAGAGCGATTCCCCCAATGAGTCCTTGATATTTTGTCGTTTTCACCCAATTTTCTTGATTTTTGAAAATTTCACTTTTTTGTGAAAATATCCACTAAATGAGGGAATAATATGTGTGAGGGTACCCAAGGAGAGTTCCAAATGTGTGTGGGTAGAATATATATCCCACGGGGGTAAAATTGAAAAAAGTTGAAAACTTTTTTTTCTTGGACTTAGTCATTTTTCCGGCGTTTATCAGACTTTCAGATAGGGGAAATGTCAGTGAGCGTTCCTATTTCAGTTCCAGAGCGATTCGCCCAATGAGTCCTTGATATTTAGTTGTTTTCAGCCAATTTTCTGGATTTTTGAAAATTTCACTTTTTTGTGAAAATATCCACTAAATGAGGGAATAATATGTGTGTGAGGGTACCCCAGGAGAGTTCCAAATGTGTGTGGGTAGAACATATATCCCACGCGGGTAAAATTGAAAAAAGTTGAAAACTTTTTTTTCTTGGACTTAGTCATTTTTCCGGCGTTTATCAGACTTTCAGATAGGGGAAATGTCAGTGAGCGTTCTGATTTCAGTTCCAGAGCGATTCGCCCAATGAGTCCTTGATATTTAGTTGTTTTCAGCCAATTTTCTGGATTTTTGAAAATTTCACTTTTTTGTGAAAATATCCACTAAATGAGGGAATAATATGTGTGAGGGGATCCCAGGAGAGTTCCAAATGTGTGTGGGTAGAATATATATCCCACGGGGGTAAAATTGAAAAAAGTTGAATACTTTTTTTTCTTGGACTTAGTCATTTTTCCGGCGTTTATCAGACTTTCAGATAGGGGAAATGTCAGTGAGCGTTCCGATTTCAGTTTCAGAACGATTCGCCCAATGAGTCCTTGATATTTAGTCGTTTCCAGCCAATTTTCAGAATTTTTGAAAATTTCACTTTTTTTGAAAATATCCACTAAATGAGGGAATAATGTGTGCGAGGGTACCCCAGGAGAGTTCCAAATGTGTGTGGGTAGAATATATATCCCACGGGGGTAAAATTGAAAAAAGTTGAAACATTTTTTTGGGGGATTTAGTCATTTTTCCGGCGTTTATCAGACTTTCAGATACGGGAAATGTCAGTGAGCGTTCCGATTTCAGTTCCAAAGCGATTCGCTCAATGAGTCCTTGATATTTAGTTGTTTTCAGCCAATTTTCTGGATTTTTGAAAATTTCACTTTTTTGTGAAAATATCCACTAAATGAGGGAATAATATGTGTGAGGGTACCCCAGGAGAGTTCCAAATGTTTGTGGGTAGAATATATATCCCACATGTTTGAAATTGAAAAAAGTTGAAAAAAAAAATATGTTTGTACTTAGTCATATTTCCGGCGTTTATCAGACTTTCAGATAGGGGAATTGTCAGTGAGCGTTCCGATTTCAGTTCCAGAGCGATTCGCCCAGTCGTTTTCAGCCAATTTTCTGGATTTTTGAAAATTTCACTTTTTTGTGAAAATATCCACTAAATGAGGGAATAATATGTGTGTGAGGGTACCCCAGGAGAGTTCCAAATGTGTGTGGGTAGAACATATATCCCACGGGGGTAAAATTGAAAAAAGTTGAAAACTTTTTTTTCTTGGACTTAGTCATTTTTCCGGCGTTTATCAGACTTTCAGATAGGGGAAATGTCAGTGAGCGTTCTGATTTCAGTTCCAGAGCGATTCGCCCAATGAGTCCTTGATATTTAGTTGTTTTCAGCCAATTTTCTGGATTTTTGAAAATTTCACTTTTTTGTGAAAATATCCACTAAATGAGGGAATAATATGTGTGAGGGGATCCCAGGAGAGTTCCAAATGTGTGTGGGTAGAATATATATCCCACGGGGGTAAAATTGAAAAAAGTTGAATACTTTTTTTTCTTGGACTTAGTCATTTTTCCGGCGTTTATCAGACTTTCAGATAGGGGAAATGTCAGTGAGCGTTCCGATTTCAGTTTCAGAACGATTCGCCCAATGAGTCCTTGATATTTAGTCGTTTCCAGCCAATTTTCAGAATTTTTGAAAATTTCACTTTTTTTGAAAATATCCACTAAATGAGGGAATAATGTGTGCGAGGGTACCCCAGGAGAGTTCCAAATGTGTGTGGGTAGAATATATATCCCACGGGGGTAAAATTGAAAAAAGTTGAAACATTTTTTTGGGGGATTTAGTCATTTTTCCGGCGTTTATCAGACTTTCAGATACGGGAAATGTCAGTGAGCGTTCCGATTTCAGTTCCAAAGCGATTCGCTCAATGAGTCCTTGATATTTAGTTGTTTTCAGCCAATTTTCTGGATTTTTGAAAATTTCACTTTTTTGTGAAAATATCCACTAAATGAGGGAATAATATGTGTGAGGGTACCCCAGGAGAGTTCCAAATGTTTGTGGGTAGAATATATATCCCACATGTTTGAAATTGAAAAAAGTTGAAAAAAAAAATATGTTTGTACTTAGTCATATTTCCGGCGTTTATCAGACTTTCAGATAGGGGAATTGTCAGTGAGCGTTCCGATTTCAGTTCCAGAGCGATTCCCCCAGTCGTTTTCAGCCAATTTTCTGGATTTTTGAAAATTTCACTTTTTTGTGAAAATATCCACTAAATGAGGGAATAATATGTGTGAGGGTACTCCAGGAGAGTTCCAAATGTGTGTGGGTAGAATATATATCCCACGGGGGTAAAATTGAAAAAAGTTGAAAACTTTTTTTTCTTGGACTTAGTCATTTTTCCGGCGTTTATCAGACTTTCAGATAGGGGAAATGTCAGTGAGCGTTCCTATTTCAGTTCCAGAGCGATTCGCCCAATGAGTCCTTGATATTTAGTTGTTTTCAGCCAATTTTCTGGATTTTTGAAAATTTCACTTTTTTGTGAAAATATCCACTAAATGAGGGAATAATATGTGTGAGGGTATCCCAGGAGAGTTCCAAATGTGAGTGGGTAGAATATATATCCCACGGGGGTAAAATTGAAAAAAGTTGAGAAATTTTTTTTTTTGGACTTAGTCATTTTTCCGACGTTTATCAGACTTTCAGATAGCGGAAAAGTCAGTGAGCGTTCCGATTTCAGTTCCAGAACGATTCGGCCAATGAGTCCTTGATATTTAGTCGTTTTCAGGCAATTTTCTGGATTTTTGAAAATTTCACTTTTTTGTGAAAATATCCACTAAATGAGGGAATAATATGTGTGAGGGTACCCCAGGAGAGTTCCAAATGTGTGTGGGTAGAATATATATCCCACAGGTTTAAAATTGAAAAAAGTTTAAAAAAATTTTTTTTTTCTACTTAGTCATTTTTCCGGCGTTTATCAGACATTCAGATAGGGGAAATGTCAGTGAGCGTTCCGATTTCAGTTCCAGAGCGATTCGCCCAATGAGTCCTTGATATTTAGTCGTTTTCAGCCAATTTTCTGTATTGTTGACAATTTCACTTTTTTGTGAAAATATCCACTAAATGAGGGAATAATATGTGTGAGGGTACCCCAGGAGAGTTCCAAATGTGTGTGGGTAGAATATATATCCCACATGTTTGAAATTGAAAAAAGTTTAAAAAAAAAATATGTTTGTACTTAGTCATATTTCCGGCGTTTATCAGACTTTCAGATAGGGGAAATGTCAGTGAGCGTTCCGATTTCAGTTCCAGAGCGATTCGCCCAGTCGTTTTCAGCCAATTTTCTGGATTTTTGAAAATTTCACTTTTTTGTGAAAATATCCACTAAATGAGGGAATAATATGTGTGAGGGTACCCCAGGAGAGTTCCAAATGTGTGTGGGTAGAATATATATCCCACGGGGGTAAAATTGAAAAAAGTTGAAAAAATTATTTTTTTTTACTTAGTCATTTTTACGGCGTTTATCAGACTTTCAGATAGGGGAAATGTCAGGGAGCGTTCCAATTTCAGTTCTAGAGCGATTCACCCAATGAGTCCTTGATATTTAGTCGTTTTCAGCCAATTTTCAGAATTTTTGAAAATTTCACTTTTTTGTGAAAATATCCACTAAATGAGAGAATAATATGTGTGAGGGTACCCCAGGAGAGTTCCAAATGTGTGTGGGTAGAATATATATCCCACGGGGGTAAAATTAAAAAAAGTTGAAAATTTTTTGGGGGGGATTTAGTCATTTTTCCGGCGTTTATCAGACTTTCAGATAGGGGAAATGTCAGTGAGCGTACCGATTTCAGTTCCAGAGCGATTTGCCCAATGAGTCCTTGATATTTTGTCGTTTTCAGCCAATTTTCTGGATTTTTGAAAATTTCACTTTTTTGTGAAAATATCCACTAAATGAGGGAATAATACGTGTGAGGTTACCCCAGGAGAGTTCCAAATGTGTGTGGGTAGAATATATATCCCAAGGGGGTAAAATTGAAAAAAGTTGAAAACATTTTTTTCTTGGACTTAGTCATTTTTCCGGCGTTTATCAGTCTTTCAGATAGGGGAAATGTCAGTGAGTGTTCTGATTTCAGTTCCAGAGCGATTCGCCCAATGAGTCCTTGATATTTAGTTGTTTTCAGCCAATTTTCTGGATTTTTGAAAATTTCACTTTTTTGTGAAAATATCCACTAAATGAGGGAATAATATGTGTGAGCGTACCAAGGAGAGTTCCAAATGTGTGTGGGTAGAATATATATCCCACATGGTTGAAATTGAAAAAAGTTGAAAAAAAAATAATTTTTGTACTTAGTCATATTTCCGGCGTTTATCAGACTTTCAGATAGGGGAAATGTCAGTGAGCATTCCGATTTCAGTTCCAGAGCGATTCGCCCAATGAGTCCTTGATATTTAGTTGTTTTCAGCCAATTTTCTGGATTTTTGAAAATTTCACTTTTTTGTGAAAATATCCACTAAATGAGGGAACAATATGTGTGAGGGTACCCCAGGAGAGTTCCAAATGTGTGTGGGTAGAATATATATCCCACGGGGGTAAAATTGAAAGAAGTTGAAATTTTTTTGGGGGGGATTTAGTCATTTTTCCGGCGTTTATCAAACTTTCAGATAGGGGAAATGTCAGTGAGCGTTCCGATTTCAGTTCCAGATCGATTCGCCGGATGAGTCCTTGATATTTCGTCGTTTTCAGGCAATTTTCTGAATTTTTGAAAATTTCACTTTTTTGTGAAAATATCCACTAAATGAGGGAATAATATGTGTGAGGGTACCCCAGGAGAGTTCCAAATGTGTGTGGGTAGAATATATATCCCACATGGTTGAAATTGAAAAAAGTTGAAAAAAAAAAAATTTTTGTACTTAGTCATATTTCCAGCTTTTATCAGACTTTCAGATAGGGGAAATATCAGTGAGCATTCCGATTTCAGTTCCAGAGCGACTCGCCGGATGGGTCCTTGATATTTTGTCGTTTTCAGCCAATTTTCTGAATTTTTGAAAATTTCACTTTTTTTGTGAAAATATCCAGTAAATGAGGGAATAATATGTGTGAGGGTACCCCAGGAGAGTTCCAAATGTGTGTGGGTAGAATATATATCCCACAGGTTTAAAATTGAAAAAAGCTTAAAAAAAATTTTTTTTTGTACTTAGTCATTTTTCCGGTGTTTATCAGACATTCAGATAGGGGAAATGTCAGTGAGCGTTCCGATTTCAGTTCCAGATCGATTCGCCGGATGAGTCCTTGATATTTCGTAGTTTTCAGGCAATTTTCTGAATTTTTGAAAATTTCACTTTTTTGTGAAAATATCCACTTTTAAATGAGGGAATAATATGTGTGAGGGTACCCCAGGAGAGTTCCAAATGTGTGTGAGTAGAATATATATCCCACATGGTTGAAATTGAAAAAAGTTGAAAAAAAAATATTTTTGTACTTAGTCATATTTCCAGCTTTTATCAGACTCTCAGATAGGGGAAATGTCAGTGAGCGTTCTGATTTCAGTTCCAGAGCGATTCGCCCAATGAGTCCTTCCTATTTTGTCGCTTTCAGCCAAATTTCTGGATTTTTGAAAATTCACTTTTTTGTGAAAATATCCACTAAATGAGGGAACAATATGTGTGAGGGTACCCCAGGAGAGTTCCAATGTGTGTGGGTAGAATATATATCCCACGGGGGTAAAATTGAAAAAAGTTGAAAATGTTTTTTGGGGGATTTAGTCATTTTTCCGGGGTTTATCAGACTTTCAGATAGGGGAAATGTCAGTGAGTGTTCCGATTTCAGTTCCAGAGCGATTCGCCCAATGAGTCCTTGATATTTAGTCGTTTTCAGCCAATTTTCTGGATTTTTGAAAATTTACTTTTTTGTGAAAATATCCACTAAATGAGGGAATAATATGTGTGAGGGTATCCCAGGAGAGTTCCAAATGTGTGTGGGTAGAATATATATCCCACGGGGGTAAAATTGAAAAAAGTTGAAAATTTTTTTTTGGGGATTTAGTCATTTTTCCGGCGTTTATCAGACTTTCAGATAGGGGAAACGTCAGTGAGCGTTCCAATTTCAGTTCCAGAGCGATTCGCTCAATGAGTCCTTGATATTTAGTCGTTTTCAGCCAATTTTCTGGATTTTTGAAAATTTCACTTTTTTGTGAAAATATCCACTAAATGAGGCAATAATATGTGTGAGGGTTTCCCAGGAGAGTTCCAAATGTGTGTGGGTAGAATATATATCCCACAGGGTAAAATTGAAAAAAGTTGAAAAAAATTTTTTTTTATACTTAGTAATTTTTCCGACGTTTATCAAACTTTCAGATAGCAGAAAAGTCAGTGAGCGTTCCGATTTCAGTTCCAGATCGATTCACGCAATGAGTCCTTGATATTTAGTCGTTTTCAGGCAATTTTCTGGATTTTTGAAAATTTCACTTTTTTGTGAAAATATCCACTAAATGAGGGAATAATATGTGTGAGGGTACCCCAGGAGAGTTCCAAATGTGTGTGGGTAGAATATATATCCCACGGGGATAAAATTGAAAAAAGTTGAAACTTTTTTTTTTTGGATTTAGTCATTTTTCCCGCGTTTATCAGACTTTCAGATAGGGGAAATGTCAGTGAGCGTTCCGATTTCAGTTCCAGAGTGATTCGCCCAATGAGTCCTTGATATTTAGTCGTTTTCAGCCAATTTTCGGGATTTTTGAAAATTTCACTTTTTTGTGAAAATATCCACTAAATGAGGGAATAATATGTGTGAGGGCACCCCAGGAGAGTTACAAATGTGTGTGGGTAGAATATATATCCCACGGGGTAAAATTGAAAAAAGTTGAAAAAATTTTTTTTTGGGATTTAGTCATTTTTCCGGCGTTTATCAGACTTTCAGATAGGGGAAACGTCAGTGAGCGTTCCGATTTCAGTTCCAGAGCGATTCGCCCCATGAGTCCTTGATATTTAGTCGTTTTGAGCCAATTTTCTGGATTTTTGAAAATTTCACTTTTTTGTGAAAATATCCACTAAATCAGGGAATAATATGTGTGAGGGTACCCCAGGAGAGTTCCAAATGTGTGTGGGTAGAATATATATCCCACGGGGATAAAATTGAAAAAAGTTGAAACTTTTTTTTTTTGGATTCAGTCATTTTTCCCGCGTTTATCAGACTTTCAGATAGGGGAAATGTCAGTGAGCGTTCCGATTTCAGTTCCAGAGCTATTCGCCCAATGATTCCTTGATATTTTTTTTCGTTTTCAGCCAATTTTCTGAATTTTTGAAAATTTCACTTTTTTGTGAAAATATCCACTAAATGAGGGAATAAAATGTGTGAGGGTAACACAGGAGAATTCAAAATGTGTGTATGTAGAATATATATCCCACAGGGGTAAAATTGAAAAAAGTTGAAAAAAAATTTTTTGGGACATACTCATTTTTCCGGCGTTTATGAGACTTTCACATAGGGGAAATGTCAGTGAGCGTTCCGATTTCAGTTTCAGAGCGATTCGCCCAATGAGTCTTTGATATTTCGTCTTTTTCAGGCAAATTTCTGAATTTTTGAAAATTTCACTTTTTTGTGAAAATATCCACTAAATGAGGGAATAATATGTGTGAGGGTACCCCAGGAGAGTTGCAAATGTGTGTGGGTAGAATATATATCCCACGGGGGTAAAATCGAAAAAAGTTGAAAAAAATTTTTTTGGGGACTTAGTCATTTTTCCGGCGTTTATCAGACTTTCAGTTAGGGGAAATGTCAGTGAGCGTTCTGATTTCAGTTCCAGAGCGTTTCGCCCAATGAGTCCTTGATATTTCGTAGTTTTCATGCAATTTTCTGAATTTTTGAAAATTTCACTTTTTTGTGAAAATATCCACTAAATGAGGGAATAATATGTGTGAGGGTACCCCAGGAGAGTTCCAAATGTGTGTGGGTAGAATATATATCCCACGGGGGTAAAATTGAAAAAAGTTTTAAAAATTTTTGGGGGGGATTTAGCCATTTTTCCAGCGTTTATCAGACTTTCAGATAGGGGAAATGTCAGTGAGCGTTCCGACTTCAGTTCCAGAGCGATTCGCCCAATGAGTCCTTGATATTTCGTCGTTTTCAGGCAATTTTCTGAATTTTTGAAAATTTCACTTTTTTGTGAAAATATCTATTAAATGAGGGAATAATATGTGTGAGGGTACCCCAGGAGAGTTCCAAATGTGTGTGGGTAGAATATATATGCCACGGGGGTAAAATTGAAAAAGGTTGAAAAAAATTTTTTTTTTTAACTTAAGTCATTTTTTCGGCGTTTATCAGCCTTTCAGATAGGGGAAATGTCAGTGAGCGTTCCGATTTCAGTTCCAGAGTGATTCGCCCAATGAGTCCTTGATATTTTGTTGTTTTCAGCCAATTTTCTGAATTTTTGAAATTTTCACTTATTTGTGAAAATATCCACTAAATGAGGGAATAATATGTGTAAGGGTACCACAGGAGAGTTCAAAATGTGTGTGGGCAGAATATATATCCCACGGGGGTAAAATTGAAAAAAGTTGAAAAAAAATTTTTTTGGACATACTCATTTTTCTGGCGTTTATCAGACTTTCACATAGGGGAAATGTCAGTGAGCGTTCCGATTTCAGTTTCAGAGCGATTCGCCCAATGAGTCTTTGATATTTCGTCGTTTTCAGGCAATTTTCTGAATTTTTGAAAATTTCACTTTTTTGTGAAAATATCCACTAAATGAGGGAATAATATGTGTGAGGGTACCCCAGGAGAGTTGCAAATGTGTGTGGGTAGAATATATATCCCACGGGGGTAAAATCGAAAAAAGTTGAAAAAAATTTTTTTGGGGACTTAGTCATTTTTCCGGCGTTTATCAGACTTTCAGTTAGGGGAAATGTCAGTGAGCGTTCTGATTTCAGTTCCAGAGCGTTTCGCCCAATGAGTCCTTGATATTTCGTAGTTTTCATGCAATTTTCTGAATTTTTGAAAATTTCACTTTTTTGTGAAAATATCCACTAAATGAGGGAATAATATGTGTGAGGGTACCCCAGGAGAGTTCCAAATGTGTGTGGGTAGAATATATATCCCACGGGGGTAAAATTGAAAAAAGTTTTAAAAATTTTTGGGGGGGATTTAGCCATTTTTCCAGCGTTTATCAGACTTTCAGATAGGGGAAATGTCAGTGAGCGTTCCGACTTCAGTTCCAGAGCGATTCGCCCAATGAGTCCTTGATATTTCGTCGTTTTCAGGCAATTTTCTGAATTTTTGAAAATTTCACTTTTTTGTGAAAATATCTATTAAATGAGGGAATAATATGTGTGAGGGTACCCCAGGAGAGTTCCAAATGTGTGTGGGTAGAATATATATGCCACGGGGGTAAAATTGAAAAAGGTTGAAAAAAATTTTTTTTTTTAACTTAAGTCATTTTTTCGGCGTTTATCAGCCTTTCAGATAGGGGAAATGTCAGTGAGCGTTCCGATTTCAGTTCCAGAGTGATTCGCCCAATGAGTCCTTGATATTTTGTTGTTTTCAGCCAATTTTCTGAATTTTTGAAATTTTCACTTATTTGTGAAAATATCCACTAAATGAGGGAATAATATGTGTAAGGGTACCACAGGAGAGTTCAAAATGTGTGTGGGCAGAATATATATCCCACGGGGGTAAAATTGAAAAAAGTTGAAAAAAAATTTTTTTGGACATACTCATTTTTCTGGCGTTTATCAGACTTTCACATAGGGGAAATGTCAGTGAGCGTTCCGATTTCAGTTTCAGAGCGATTCGCCCAATGAGTCTTTGATATTTCGTCGTTTTCAGGCAATTTTCTGAATTTTTGAAAATTTCACTTTTTTGTGAAAATATCCACTAAATGAGGGAATAATATGTGTGAGGGTACCCCAGGAGAGTTGCAAATGTGTGTGGGTAGAATATATATCCCACGGGGGTAAAATCGAAAAAAGTTGAAAAAAATTTTTTTTGGGACTTAGTCAATTTTACGGCGTTTATCAGACTTTCAGTTAGGGGAAATGTCAGTGAGCGTTCTGATTTCAGTTCCAGAGCGTTTCGCCCAATGAGTCCTTGATATTTCGTCGTTTTCAGGCAATTTTCTGAATTTTTGAAAATTTCACTTTTTTGTGAAAATATCCACTAAATGAGGGAATAATATGTGTGAGGGTACCCCAGGAGAGTTCCAAATGTGTGTGGGTAGAATATATATCCCACGGGGGTAAAATTGAAAAAAGTTGAAAAATTTTTTTTTGGGATTTAGTCATTTTTCCGGCGTTTATCAGACTTTCAGATAGGGGAAATATCAGTGAGCGTTCCGATTTTAGTTCCAGAGCGATTCGCCCAATGAGACCTGGATATTTCATTGTTTTCATCCAATTTTCTGAATTTTTGAAAATTTCACTTATTTGTGAAAATATCCACTAAATGAGGGAATAATATGTGTGAGGGTACCACAGGAGAATTCAAAATGTGTGTGGGTAGAATATATATCCCACGGGGGTAAAATTGAAAAAAGTTGAAAAATTTTTTTTTTTGGACTTAGTCATTTTTCCAGCGTTTATCAGACTTTCACATAGGGGAAATGTCAGTGAGCATTCCGATTTCAGTTCCAGAGCGATTCGCCCAATGAGTCTTTGATATTTCGTCGTTTTCAGGCAATTTTCTGAATTTTTGAAAATTTCACTTTTTTGTGAAAATATCCACTAAATGAGGGAATAATATGTGTGAGGGTACCCCAGGAGAGTTCCAAATGTGTGTGGGTAGAATATATATCCCACGGGGGTAAAATTGAAAAAAGTTGAAAAATTTTTTTTTTTGGACTTAGTCATTTTTCCAGCGTTTATCAGACTTTCACATAGGGGAAATGTCAGTGAGGGTTCCGATTTCAGTTCCAGAGCGATTCGCCCAATGAGACCTTGATATTTAGTCGTTTTCAGCCAATTTTCTGAATTTTTGAAAATTTCACTTATTTGTGAAAATATCCGCTAAATGAGGGAATAATATGTGTGAGGGTACCACAGGAGAATTCCAAATGTGTGTGGGTAGAATATATATCCCACGGGGGTAAAATTGAAAAAAGTTGAAAAAATTTTTTGGGGGGATTTAGCCATTTTTCCAGCGTTTATCAGACTTTCAGATAGGGGAAATATCAGTGAGCGTTCCGATTTCAGTTCGAGAGCGATTCGCCCAATGAGTCCTTGCTATTTTGTCGTTTTCAGCCAATTTTCTGAATTTTTTAAAATTTCACTTATTTGTGAAAATATCCACTAAATGAGGGAATAAAATGTGTGAGGGTACCACAGGAGAATTCAAAATGTGTGTGGGTAGAATATATATCCCACGTGGGTAAAATTGAAAAAAGTAAAAAAAAAATTCTTTTTTGGACGTAGTCATTTTTCCGGCGTTTATCAGACTTTCAGATAGGGGAAATGTCATTGATCGTTCCGATTTCAGTTCCAGAGCGATTCGACCAATGCGTCTTTGATATTTCGTCGTTTTCAGGCAATTTTCTGGATTTTTGAAAATTTCACTTTTTTGTGAAAATATCCACTAAATGAGTGAATAATATGTGTGAGGGTACCCCAGGAGAGTTCCAAATGTGTGTGGGTAGAATATATATCCCACGTGGATAAAATTGAAAAAAGTTGAAACATTTTTTTTTTGGGATTTAGTCATTTTTCCGGCGTTTATCAGACTTTCAGATAGGGGAAATGTCAGTGAGCGTTCTGATTTCAGTTCCAGAGCGATTCGCCGGATGGGTCCTTGACATTTCGTCGTTCTCATGCGATTTTCAGAATTTTTGAAAATTTCACTTTTTTGTGAAAATATCCACTAAATGAGGGAATAATATGTGTGAGGGTACCCCAGGAGAGTTCCAAATGAGTGTGGGTAGAATATACATCCCACGGGGGTAAAATTGAAAAAAGTTGAAAAATTTTTCTTTTTTGGACTTAGTCATTTTTCCGGCGTTTATCAGACTTTCACATAGGGGAAATGTCAGTGAGCATTCCGATTTCAGTTCCAGAGCGATTTGCCCAATGAGTCCTTGATATTTAGTCGTTTTCAGCCAATTTTCTGGATTTTTGAAAACTTCACTTATTTGTGAAAATATCCACTAAATGAGTGAATAATATGTGTGAGGGTACCCCAGGAGAGTTCCAAATGTGTGTGGGTAGAATATATATCCCACGGGGATAAAATTGAGAAAAGTTGAAACATTTTTTTTTGGATTTAGTCATTTTTCCGGCGTTTATCAGACTTTCAGATAGGTGAAATGTCAGTGAGCGTTCCGCTTTCAGTTCCAGAGCGATTCGCCAAATGAGTCCTTGATACTTCGTTATTTTCAGGCAATTTTCTGAATTTTTGAAAATTTCACTTTTTTGTGAAAATATCCACTAAATGAGGGAATAATATGCGTGAGGGTACCCCAGGAGAGTTCCAAATGTGTGTGGGTAGAATATATATCCCACGGGGTAAAATTGAAAAAAGTTGAAAATTTTTTTGGAGGGGATTTATTCATTTTTCCGGCGTTTATCAGACTTTCAGATAGGGGAAATGTCAGTGAGCGTTCCGATTTCAGTTCCAGAGCGATTCGCCCAATGAGTCCTTGATATTTCTTCGTTTTCAGCCAATTTTGTGAATTTTTGAAAATTTCACTTTTTGTGAAAATATCCACTAAATGAGGGAATAATATGTGTGAGGGTACCCCAGGAGAGTTCCAAATGTGTGTGGGTAGAATATATATCCCACGGGGATAAAATTGAAAAAAGTTGAAACTTTTTTTTTTTGGATTTAGTCATTTTTCCGGCGTTTATCAGACTTTCAGATAGGGGAAATGTCAGTGAGCGTTCCGATTTCAGTTCCAGAGCGATTCGCCCAATGAGTCCTTGATATTTCGTTATTTTCAGGCAATTTTCTGAATTTTTGAAAATTTCACTTTTTTGTGAAAATATCCACTATTAGTGTGAGGGTACCCCAGGAGAGTTCCAAATGTGTGTGGGTAGAATATATATCCCACGGGGTAAAATTGAAAAAAGTTGAAACATTTTTTTGTGGGGATTTAGTCATTTTTCCGGCGTTTATCAGACTTTCAGATAGGGGAAATATTACTGAGCGTTCCGATTTCAGTTCCAGAGCGATTCGCCCAGTGAGTCCTTGATATTTTGTTATTTTCAGGCAATTTTCTGAATTTTTGAAAATTTCACATTTTTGTGAAAATATCCTCTAAATGAGGGAATAATATGTGTGAGGGTACCCCAGGAGAGTTCCAAATGTGTGTGGGTAGAATTTATATCCCACCGGGTAAAATTGAAAAAAGTTGAAAAAAATTTTTTGGTGGATTTAGTCATTTTTCTGGCGTTTATCAGACTTTCAGATAGGGGAATGTCCGTGAGCGTTCCGATTTCAGTTCCAGAGCAATTCGCCGGATGGGTCCTTGACATTTCGTCGTTCTCAGGCGATTTTCAGAATTTTTGAAAATTTCACTTTTTTGTGCAAATATCCACTAAATGAGGGAATAATATGTGTGAGGGTACCCCAGGAGAGTTCCAAATGTGTGTGGGTAAAATATATATCCCACGGGGGTAAAATTGAAAAAAGTTGAAACATTTTTTTTTTTTGGATTTAGTCATTTTTCCGGCGTTTATCAGACTTTCAGATAGGGGAAATGTCAGTGAGCGTTCTGATTTCAGTTCCAGAGTGATTCGCCGGATGGGTCCTTGACATTTCGTCGTTCTCAGGTGATTTTCAGAGTTTTTGAAAATTTCACTTTTTTGTGAAAATATCCACTAAATGAGGGAATAATATGTGTGAGAGATCCAAATGTGTGTGGGTAGAATATATATCCCACGGGGGTAAAATTGATAAAAGTTGAAAATTTTTTTTTTTGGACTTAGTCATTTTTCCGGCGTTTATCAGACTTTCACATAGGGGAAATGTCAGTGAGCTGTTCGATTTCAGTTCCAGAGCGATTCGCCCAATGAGTCCTTGATATTTAGTCGTTTTCAGCCAATTTTCTGGATTTTTGAAAATTTCACTTTTTTGTGAAAATATCCACTAAATGAGTAAATAATATGTGTGAGGGTACCCCAGGAGAGTTCCAAATGTGTGTGGGTAGAATATATATCCCACGGGGGTAAAATTGAAAAAAGTTGAAAAAAATTTTTTTTTGGACTTAAGTCATTTTTTCGGCGTTTATCAGGCTTTCAGATAGGGGAAATGTCAGTGAGCGTTCCGATTTCAGTTCCAGAGCGATTCGCCCAATGAGTCCTTGACATTTCGTCGTTTTCAGCCAATTTTCAGAATTTTTGAAAATTTCACTAATTTGTGAAAATATCCACTAAATGAGGGAATAATATGTGTGAGGGTACCCCAGGAGAGTTCCAAATGTGTGTGGGTAGAATATATATCCCACGGGGATAAAATTGAAAAAAGTTGAAACATTTTTTTTTTTGGATTTAGTCATTTTTCCGGCGTTTATCAGACTTTCAGATAGGGGAAATGTCAGTGAGCGTTCCGCTTTCAGTTCCAGAGCGATTCGCCCAATGAGTCCTTGATATTTCGTTATTTTGAGGCAATTTTCTGAATTTTTGAAAATTTCACTTTTTTGTGAAAATATCCACTAAATGAGGGAATAATATGTGTGAGGGTACCCCAGGAGAGTTCCAAATGTGTGTGGGTAGAATATATATCCCACGGGGTAAAATTGAAAAAAGTTGAAAATTTTTTGGGGGGGGATTTAGTCATTTTTCCGGCGTTGATCAGACTTTCAGATAGGGGAAATGTCAGTGAGCGTTCCGATTTCTGTTCCAGAGCGATTCGCCCAATGAGTCCTTGATATTTAGTAGTTTTCAGCCAATTTTCTGGATTTTTGAAAACTTCACTTATTTGTGAAAATATCCACTAAATGAGTGAATAATACGTGTGAGGGTACCCCAGGAGAGTTCCAAATGTGTGTGGGTAGAATATATATACCATGGGGGTAAAATTGAAAAAAGTTGAAAAAAATTTTTTTTTGGACTTAAGTCATTTTTTCGGCGTTTATCAGACTTTCAGATAGGGGAAATGTCAGTGAGCGTTCCGATTTCAGTTCCAGAGCGATTCGCCCAATGAGTCCTTGACATTTCGTCATTTTCAGCCAATTTTCAGAATTTTTGAAAATTTCACTAATTTGTGAAAATATCCACTAAATGAGGGAATAATATGTGTGAGGGTATGCCAGGAGAGTTCCAAATGTGTGTGGGTAGAATATATATCCCACGGGGTAAAATTGAAAAAAGTTGAAAATTTTTTGGGGGGGGATTTAGTCATTTTTCCGGCGTTTATCAGACTTTCAGATAGGGGAAATGTCAGTGAGCGTTCCGATTTCAGTTCCAGAGCGATTCGCCCAATGAGTCCTTGATATTGTCGTTTTCAGCCAATTTTCTGGATTTTTGAAAATTTCACTTTTTTGTGAAAATATCCACTAAATGAGTGAATAATATGTGTGAGGGTACCCCAGGAGAGTTCCAAATGTGTGTGGGTAGAATATATATACCAAGGGGGTAAAATTGAAAAAAGTTGAAAAAAATTTTTTTTTGGACTTAAGTCATTTTTCCGGCGTTTATCAGACTTTCAGATAGGGGAAATATTAGTGAGCGTTCCGATTTCAGTTCCAGAGCGATTCGCCCAATGAGTCCTTGATATTTTGTTATTTTCAGGCAATTTTCTGAATTTTTGAAAATTTCACATTTTTGTGAAAATATCCACTAAATGAGGGAATAATATGTGTGAGGGTACTCCAGGAGAGTTCCAAATGTGTGTGGGTAGAATATATATCCCACGGGGTAAAATTGAAAAAAGTTGAAAAAAAATTTTTGGTGGATTTAGTCATTTTTCCGGCGTTTATCAGACTTTCACATAAGGGAAATGTCAGTGAGCATTCCGATTTAAGTTCCAGAGCGATTCGCCCAATGAGTCCTTCATATTTAGTCGTTTTCAGCCAATTTTCTGGATTTTTGAAAATTTCACTTTTTTGTGAAAATATCCACTAAATGAGGGAATAATATGTGTGAGGGTACCCCAGGAGAGTTCCAAATGAGTGTGGGTAGAATATATATCCCACGGGGGTAAAATTGAAAAAAGTTGAAAAATGTTTTTTTTTTGGACTTAGTCATTTTTCCGGCGTTTATCAGACTTTTACATAGGGGAAATGTCAGTGAGCATTCCGATTTCAGTTCCAGAGCGATTTGCCCAATGAGTCCTTGATATTTAGTTGTTTTCAGCCAATTTTCTGGATTTTTGAAAACTTCACTTATTTGTGAAAATATCCACTAAATGAGTGAATAATATGTGTGAGGGTACCCCAGGAGAGTTCCAAATGTGTGTGGGTAGAATATATATCCCACGGGGGTAAAATTGAAAAAAGTTGAAAAATTTTTTTTTTTGGACTTAGTCATTTTTCCGGCGTTTATCAGACTTTCACATAAGGGAAATGTCAGTGAGCATTCTGATTTCAGTTCCAGAGCGATTCGCCCAATGAGTGCTTGATATTTAGTCGTTTTCAGCCAATTTTCTGGATTTTTGAAAATTTCACTTTTTTTGTTAAAATATCCACTAAATGAGTGAATAATATGTGTGAGGGTACCCCAGGAGAGTTCCAAATGTGTGTGGGTAGAATATATATCCCACGGGGATAAAATTGAAAAAAGTTGAAACATTTTTTTTTTTTTGATTTAGTCATTTTTCCGGCGTTTATCAGACTTTCAGATAGGGGAAATGTCAGTGAGCGTTCCGATTTCTGTTCCAGAGCGATTCGCCCAATGAGTCCTTGACATTTCGTCATCTTCAGCCAATTTTCAGAATTTTTGAAAATTTCACTAATTTGTGAAAATATCCACTAAATGAGGGAATAATATGTGTGAGGGTATGCCAGGAGAGTTCCAAATGTGTGTGGGTAGAATATATATCCCACGGGGTAAAATTGAAAAAAGTTGAAAATTTTTTTTTGAGGGATTTAGTCATTTTTCCGGCGTTTATCAGACTTTCAGATAGGGGAAATGTCAATGAGCGTTCCGATTTCAGTTCCAGAGCGATTCGCCCAATGAGTCCTTGATATTGTCGTTTTCAGCCAATTTTCTGGATTCTTGAAAATTTCACTTTTTTGTGAAAATATCCTCTAAATGAGGGAATAATATGTGTGAGGGTACCCCAGGAGAGTTCCAAATGTGTGTGGGTAGAATTTATATCCCACCGGGTAAAATTGAAAAAAGTTGAAAAAAATTTTTTGGTGGATTTAGTCATTTTTCTGGCGTTTATCAGACTTTCAGATAGGGGAATGTCCGTGAGCGTTCCGATTTCAGTTCCAGAGCAATTCGCCGGATGGGTCCTTGACATTTCGTCGTTCTCAGGCGATTTTCAGAATTTTTGAAAATTTCACTTTTTTGTGCAAATATCCACTAAATGAGGGAATAATATGTGTGAGGGTACCCCAGGAGAGTTCCAAATGTGTGTGGGTAAAATATATATCCCACGGGGGTAAAATTGAAAAAAGTTGAAACATTTTTTTTTTTTGGATTTAGTCATTTTTCCGGCGTTTATCAGACTTTCAGATAGGGGAAATGTCAGTGAGCGTTCTGATTTCAGTTCCAGAGTGATTCGCCGGATGGGTCCTTGACATTTCGTCGTTCTCAGGTGATTTTCAGAGTTTTTGAAAATTTCACTTTTTTGTGAAAATATCCACTAAATGAGGGAATAATATGTGTGAGAGTTCCAAATGTGTGTGGGTAGAATATATATCC
Source organism: Phyllobates terribilis (assembly GCF_046119375.1). Lineage (NCBI taxonomy): Eukaryota > Metazoa > Chordata > Amphibia > Anura > Dendrobatidae > Phyllobates > Phyllobates terribilis. The sequence continues at coordinate 2,849,081 of NW_027362788.1, read as the reverse complement.
CACGGGGGTAAAATTGATAAAAGTTGAAAATTTTTTTTTTTTGGACTTAGTCATTTTTCCGGCGTTTATCAGACTTTCACATAGGGGAAATGTCAGTGAGCTGTTCGATTTCAGTTCCAGAGCGATTCGCCCAATGAGTCCTTGATATTTAGTCGTTTTCAGCCAATTTTCTGGATTTTTGAAAATTTCACTTTTTTGTGAAAATATCCACTAAATGAGTAAATAATATGTGTGAGGGTACCCCAGGAGAGTTCCAAATGTGTGTGGGTAGAATATATATCCCACGGGGGTAAAATTGAAAAAAGTTGAAAAAAATTTTTTTTTGGACTTAAGTCATTTTTTCGGCGTTTATCAGGCTTTCAGATAGGGGAAATGTCAGTGAGCGTTCCGATTTCAGTTCCAGAGCGATTCGCCCAATGAGTCCTTGACATTTCGTCGTTTTCAGCCAATTTTCAGAATTTTTGAAAATTTCACTAATTTGTGAAAATATCCACTAAATGAGGGAATAATATGTGTGAGGGTACCCCAGGAGAGTTCCAAATGTGTGTGGGTAGAATATATATCCCACGGGGATAAAATTGAAAAAAGTTGAAACATTTTTTTTTTTGGATTTAGTCATTTTTCCGGCGTTTATCAGACTTTCAGATAGGGGAAATGTCAGTGAGCGTTCCGCTTTCAGTTCCAGAGCGATTCGCCCAATGAGTCCTTGATATTTCGTTATTTTGAGGCAATTTTCTGAATTTTTGAAAATTTCACTTTTTTGTGAAAATATCCACTAAATGAGGGAATAATATGTGTGAGGGTACCCCAGGAGAGTTCCAAATGTGTGTGGGTAGAATATATATCCCACGGGGTAAAATTGAAAAAAGTTGAAAATTTTTTGGGGGGGGATTTAGTCATTTTTCCGGCGTTGATCAGACTTTCAGATAGGGGAAATGTCAGTGAGCGTTCCGATTTCTGTTCCAGAGCGATTCGCCCAATGAGTCCTTGATATTTAGTAGTTTTCAGCCAATTTTCTGGATTTTTGAAAACTTCACTTATTTGTGAAAATATCCACTAAATGAGTGAATAATACGTGTGAGGGTACCCCAGGAGAGTTCCAAATGTGTGTGGGTAGAATATATATACCATGGGGGTAAAATTGAAAAAAGTTGAAAAAAATTTTTTTTTGGACTTAAGTCATTTTTTCGGCGTTTATCAGACTTTCAGATAGGGGAAATGTCAGTGAGCGTTCCGATTTCAGTTCCAGAGCGATTCGCCCAATGAGTCCTTGACATTTCGTCATTTTCAGCCAATTTTCAGAATTTTTGAAAATTTCACTAATTTGTGAAAATATCCACTAAATGAGGGAATAATATGTGTGAGGGTATGCCAGGAGAGTTCCAAATGTGTGTGGGTAGAATATATATCCCACGGGGTAAAATTGAAAAAAGTTGAAAATTTTTTGGGGGGGGATTTAGTCATTTTTCCGGCGTTTATCAGACTTTCAGATAGGGGAAATGTCAGTGAGCGTTCCGATTTCAGTTCCAGAGCGATTCGCCCAATGAGTCCTTGATATTGTCGTTTTCAGCCAATTTTCTGGATTTTTGAAAATTTCACTTTTTTGTGAAAATATCCACTAAATGAGTGAATAATATGTGTGAGGGTACCCCAGGAGAGTTCCAAATGTGTGTGGGTAGAATATATATACCAAGGGGGTAAAATTGAAAAAAGTTGAAAAAAATTTTTTTTTGGACTTAAGTCATTTTTCCGGCGTTTATCAGACTTTCAGATAGGGGAAATATTAGTGAGCGTTCCGATTTCAGTTCCAGAGCGATTCGCCCAATGAGTCCTTGATATTTTGTTATTTTCAGGCAATTTTCTGAATTTTTGAAAATTTCACATTTTTGTGAAAATATCCACTAAATGAGGGAATAATATGTGTGAGGGTACTCCAGGAGAGTTCCAAATGTGTGTGGGTAGAATATATATCCCACGGGGTAAAATTGAAAAAAGTTGAAAAAAAATTTTTGGTGGATTTAGTCATTTTTCCGGCGTTTATCAGACTTTCACATAAGGGAAATGTCAGTGAGCATTCCGATTTAAGTTCCAGAGCGATTCGCCCAATGAGTCCTTCATATTTAGTCGTTTTCAGCCAATTTTCTGGATTTTTGAAAATTTCACTTTTTTGTGAAAATATCCACTAAATGAGGGAATAATATGTGTGAGGGTACCCCAGGAGAGTTCCAAATGAGTGTGGGTAGAATATATATCCCACGGGGGTAAAATTGAAAAAAGTTGAAAAATGTTTTTTTTTTGGACTTAGTCATTTTTCCGGCGTTTATCAGACTTTTACATAGGGGAAATGTCAGTGAGCATTCCGATTTCAGTTCCAGAGCGATTTGCCCAATGAGTCCTTGATATTTAGTTGTTTTCAGCCAATTTTCTGGATTTTTGAAAACTTCACTTATTTGTGAAAATATCCACTAAATGAGTGAATAATATGTGTGAGGGTACCCCAGGAGAGTTCCAAATGTGTGTGGGTAGAATATATATCCCACGGGGGTAAAATTGAAAAAAGTTGAAAAATTTTTTTTTTTGGACTTAGTCATTTTTCCGGCGTTTATCAGACTTTCACATAAGGGAAATGTCAGTGAGCATTCTGATTTCAGTTCCAGAGCGATTCGCCCAATGAGTGCTTGATATTTAGTCGTTTTCAGCCAATTTTCTGGATTTTTGAAAATTTCACTTTTTTTGTTAAAATATCCACTAAATGAGTGAATAATATGTGTGAGGGTACCCCAGGAGAGTTCCAAATGTGTGTGGGTAGAATATATATCCCACGGGGATAAAATTGAAAAAAGTTGAAACATTTTTTTTTTTTTGATTTAGTCATTTTTCCGGCGTTTATCAGACTTTCAGATAGGGGAAATGTCAGTGAGCGTTCCGATTTCTGTTCCAGAGCGATTCGCCCAATGAGTCCTTGACATTTCGTCATCTTCAGCCAATTTTCAGAATTTTTGAAAATTTCACTAATTTGTGAAAATATCCACTAAATGAGGGAATAATATGTGTGAGGGTATGCCAGGAGAGTTCCAAATGTGTGTGGGTAGAATATATATCCCACGGGGTAAAATTGAAAAAAGTTGAAAATTTTTTTTTGAGGGATTTAGTCATTTTTCCGGCGTTTATCAGACTTTCAGATAGGGGAAATGTCAATGAGCGTTCCGATTTCAGTTCCAGAGCGATTCGCCCAATGAGTCCTTGATATTGTCGTTTTCAGCCAATTTTCTGGATTCTTGAAAATTTCACTTTTTTGTGAAAATATCCACTAAATGAGTGAATAATATGTGTGAGGGTACCCCAGGAGAGTTCCAAATGTGTGTGGGTAGAATATATATACCAAGGGGGTAAAATTGAAAAAAGTTGAAAAAAATTTTTTTTTGGACTTAAGTCATTTTTCCGGCGTTTATCAGACTTTCAGATAGGGAAAATATTAGTGAGCGTTCCGATTTCAGTTCCAGAGCGATTCGCCCAATGAGTCCTTGATATTTTGTTATTTTCAGGCAATTTTCAGAATTTTTGAAAATTTCACATTTTTGTGAAAATATCCACTAAATGAGGGAATAATATGTGTGAGGGTACCCCAGGAGAGTTCCAAATGTGTGTGGGTAGAATATATATCCCACGGGGTAAAATTGAAAAAAGTTGAAAAAAATTTTTTGGTGGATTTAGTCATTTTTCCGGCGTTTATCAGACTTTCACATAAGGGAAATGTCAGTGAGCATTCCGATTTCAGTTCCAGAGCGATTCGCCCAATGAGTCCTTGATATTTAGTCGTTTTCAGCCAATTTTCTGGATTTTTGAAAATGTCACTTTTTTGTGAAAATATCCACTAAATGAGGGAATAATATGTGTGAGGGTACCCCAGGAGAGTTCCAAATGTGTGTGGGTAGAATATGTATCCCACGGGGATAAAATTGAAAAAAGTTGAAACATTTTTTTTTTTGGATTTAGTCATTTTTCCGGCGTTTATCAGACTTTCAGATAGGGGAAATGTCAGTGAGCATTCCGATTTCAGTTCCAGAGCGATTCGCCCAATGAGTCCTTGATATTTCGTTATTTTCAGCCAATTTTCTGAATTTTTGAAAATTTCACTTTTTTGTGAAAATATCTACTAAATGAGGGAATAATATGTGTGAGGGTACCCCAGGAGAGTTCCAAATGTGTGTGGGTAGAATATATATCCCACGGGGATAAAATTGAAAAAAGTTGAAACATTATTTTTTTGGGATTTAGTCATTTTTCCGGTGTTTATCAGACTTTCAGATAGGGGAAATGTCAGTGAGCGTTCCGATTTCAGTTCCAGAGCGATTCGCCGGATGCGTCCTTGACATTTCGTCGTTCTCAGGTGATTTTCAGAGTTTTTGAAAATTTCACTTTTTTGTGAAAATATCCACTAAATGAGGGAATAATATGTGTGAGGGTACCCCAGGAGAGTTCCAAATGTGTTTGGGTAGAATATATATCCCACGGGGGTAAAATTGATAAAAGTTGAAAAATTTTTTTTTTTGGACTTAGTCATTTCTCCGGCGTTTATCAGACTTTCACATAGGGGAAATGTCAGTGAGCTTTTCGATTTCAGTTCCAGAGCGATTCGCCCAATGAGTCCTTGATATTTAGACGTTTTCAGCCAATTTTCTGGATTTTTGAAAATTTCACTTTTTTGTGAAAATATCCACTAAATGAGTGAATAATATGTGTGAGGGTACCCCAGGAGATTTCCAAATGTGTGTGGGTAGAATATATATACCACGGGGGTAAAATTGAAAAAAGTTGAAAAAAATTTTTTTTTAGAATAAAGTCATTTTTTCGGCGTTTATCAGACTTTCAGATAGGGGAAATGTCAGTGAGCGTTCCGATTTCAGTTCCAGAGCGATTCGTCCAATGAGTCCTTGACATTTCGTCGTTTTCAGCCAATTTTCAGAATTTTTGAAAATTTCACTAATTTGTGAAAATATCCACTAAATGAGGGAATAATATGTGTGAGGGTACCCCAGGAGAGTTCCAAATGTGTGTGGGTAGAATATATATCCCACGGGGATAAAATTGAAAAAAGTTGAAACATTTTTTTTTTGGATTTAGTCATTTTTCCGGCGCTTATCAGACTTTCAGATAGGGGAAATATTAGTGAGCGTTCCGATTTCAGCTCCAGAGCGATTCGCCCAATGAGTCCTTGATATTTTGTTATTTTCAGGCAATTTTCTGAATTTTTGAAAATTTCACATTTTTGTGAAAATATCCACTAAATGAGGGAATAATATGTGTGAGGGTACCCCAGGAGAGTTACAAATGTGTGTTGGTAGAATATATATCCCACGGGGTAAAATTGAAAAAAGTTGAAAAAAATTTTTTGGTGGATTTAGTCATTTTTCCGGCGTTTATCAGACTTTCAGATAGGGGAAATGTCCGTGAGCGTTCCGATTTCAGTTCCAGAGCGATTCGCCGGATGGGTCCTTGACATTTCGTCGTTCTCAGGCGATTTTCAGATTTTTTGAAAATTTAACTTTTTTGTGAAAATATCCGCTAAATGAGGGAATAATATGTGTGAGGGTACCCCAGGAGAGTTCCAAATGTGTGTGGGTAGAATATATATCCCACGGGGGTAAAATTGAAAAAAGTTGAAAAAATTTTTTTTTTGGACTTAGTCATTTTTCCGGCGTTTATCAGACTTTCACATAAGGGAAATGTCAGTGAGCATTCCAATTTCCGTTCCAGAGCGATTCGCCCAATGAGTCCTTGATATTTAGTCGTTTTCAGCCAATTTTCTGGATTTTTGAAAATTTCACTTTTTTGTGAAAATATCTACTAAATGAGGGAATAATATGTGTGAGGGTACCCCAGGAGAGTTCCAAATGTGTGTGGGTAGAATATACAGTACAGACCAAAAGTTTGGACACACCTTCTCATTTAAAGATTTTTCTGTATTTTCTTAACTATGAAAATTGTACATTCATGCTGAAGGCATCAAATCTATGAATTAACACATGTGGAATTATATACTTAACAAAAAAGTGTGAAACAACTGAAAATATGTCTTATATTCTAGGTTCTTCAAAGTAGCCACCTTTTGGTTTGATGACTGCTTTGCACACTCTTGGCATTCTGTTGATGAGCTTCAAGAGGTAGTCACCGGAAATGGTCTTCCAACAATCTTGAAGGAGTTCCCAGAGAAGCTTAGCACTTGTTGGCCCTTTTGCCTTCACTCTGCGGTCCTGCTCACCCAAAACCATCTCGATTGGGTTCAGGACTGGTGACGGTGGAGGCCAGGTCATCTGGCGTAGCACCCCATCACTCTCCTTCTTGGTCAAATAGCCCTTACACAGCCTAGAGGTGTGTTTGGGGTCATTGTCCTGTTGAAAAATAAATGATGGTCCAACTAAACACAAACCGGATGGAATAGCATGCCGCTGCAAGATGCTGTGGTAGCCATGCTGGTTCAGTATGCCTTCAATTTTGAATAAATCCCCAACAGTGTCACCAGCAAAGCACCCCCACACTATCACACCTCCTCCTCCATGCTTCACGGTGGTAACCAGGCATGTAGAGTTCATCCGTTCACCTTTTCTGCGTCGCACAAAGACGCGGTGGTTGGAACCAAAGATCTCAAATTTGGACTCATCAGACAAAAGCACAGATTTCCACTGGTCTAATGTCCATTCCTTGTGTTCTTTAGCCCAAACAAGTCTCTTCTGCTTGTTGCCTGTCCTTAGCAGTGGTTTCCTAGCAGCTATTTTACCATGAAGGCCTGCTGCACAAAGTCTCCTCTTAACAGTTGTTGTAGAGATGTGTCTGCTGCTAGAACTCTGTGTGGCATTGACCTGGTCTCTAATCTGAGCTGCTGTTAATCTGCGATTTCTGAGGCTGGTGACTTGGATAAACTTATCCTCAGAGGCAGAGGTGACTCTTGGTCTTCCTTTCCTGGGGAGGTCCTCATGTGAGCCAGTTTCTTTGTAGCGCTTGATGGTTTTTGCAACTGCACTTGGGGACACTTTCAAAGTTTGCCCAATTTTTCAGACTGACAGACCTTCATTTCTTAAAGTAATGATGGCCATTCGTTTTTCTTTACTTAGCTGCTTTTTTCTTGCCATAATACAAATTCTAACAGTCTATTCAGTAGAACTATCAGCTGTGTATCCACCTGACTTCTGCACAACACAACTGATGGTCCCAACCCCATTTATAAGGCAAGAAATCCCACTTATTAAGCCTGACAGGGCACACCTGTGAAGTGAAACCATTTCCGGTGACTACCTCTTGAAGCTCATCAAGAGAATGCCATGAGTGTGCAAAGCAGTCATCAAAGCTAAAGGTGGCTACTTTGAAGAACCTAGAATATAAGACATATTTTCAGTTGTTTCACACTTTTTTGTTAAATATATAATTCCACATGTGTTAATTCATAGTTTTGATGCCTTCAGTGTGAATGTACAATTTTCATAGACATGAAAATACAGAAAAATCTTTAAATGAGAAGGTGTGTCCAAACTTTTGGTCTGTACTGTATATCCCACGGGGATAAAATTGAAAAAAGTTGAAACATTTTTTTTTGGGGATTTAGTCATTTTTCCGGTGTTTATCAGACTTTCAGATAGGGGAAATGTCAGTGAGCATTCCGATTTCAGTTCCAGAGCGATTCGCCCAATGAGTCCTTGATATTTCGTTATTTTCAGCCAATTTTCTGAATTTTTGAAAATGTCACTTTTTTGTGAAAATATCTACTAAATGAGGGAATAATATGTGTGAGGGTACCCCAGGAGAGTTCCAAATGTGTGTGGGTAGAATATATATCCCACGGGGATAAAATTGAAAAAAGTTTAAACATTTTTTTTTTTGGATTTAGTCATTTTTCCGGCGTTTATCAGACTTTCAGATAGGGGAAATGTCAGTGAGCGTTCCGATTTCAGTTCCAGAGCGATTCGCCCAATGAGTCCTTGATATTTCGTTATTTTCAGCCAATTTTCTGAATTTTTGAAAATTTCACTTTTTTGTGAAAATATCTAATAAATGAGGGAATAATATGTGTGAGGGTACCCCAGGAGAGTTCCAAATGTGTGTGGGTAGAATCTATATCCCACGGGGATAAAATTGAAAAAAGTTGAAACATTTTTTTTTTTGGATTTAGTCATTTTTCCGGTGTTTATCAGACTTTCAGATAGGGGAAATGTCAGTGAGCGTTCCGATTTCAGTTCCAGAGCGATTCGCCCAATGAGTCCTTGATATTTTGTTATTTTCAGGCAATTTTCTGAATTTTTGAAAATTTCACTTTTTTGTGAAAATATCCACTAAATGAGGGAATAATATGTGTGAGGGTACTCCAGGAGAGTTCCAAATGTGTGTGGGTAGAATATATATCCCACGGGGATAAAATTGAAAAAAGTTGAAACATTTTTTTTTTTTGGATTTAGTCATTTTTCCGGCGTTTATCAGACTTTCAGATAGGGGAAATGTCAGTGAGCGTTCCGATTTCAGTTCCAGAGCGATTCGCCCAATGAGTCCTTGATATTTTGTTATTTTCAGGCAATTTTGTGAATTTTTGAAAATTTCACTTTTTTGTGAAAATATCCACTAAATGAGGGAATAATATGTGTGAGGGTACCCCAGGAGAGTTCCAAATGTGTGTGGGTAGAATATATATCCCACGGGGTAAAATTGAAAAAAGTTGAAAAAATTTTTTTTTGAGGATTTAGTCATTTTTCCGGCGTTTATCAGACTTTCAGATAGGGGAAATGTCAGTGAGCGTTCCGATTTCAGTTCCAGAGCGATTCGCCCAATGAGTCCTTGATATTTAGTCGTTTTCAGACAATTTTCTGGATTTTTGAAAATTTCACTTTTTTTGTGAAAATATCCACTAAATGAGGGAATAATATGTGTGAGGGTACCCCAGGAGAGTTCCAAATGTGTGTGGGTAGAATATATATCCCACGGGGGTAAAATTGAAAAAAGTTGAAAGAATTTTTTTGGGGGATTTAGTCATTTTTCCGGCGTTTATCAGACTTTCAGAAAGGGGAAATGTCAGTGAGAGTTCCGATTTCAGTTCCAGAGCGATTTGCCCAATGAGTCCTTGATATTTCGTCGTTTTCAGGCAATTTTCAGAATTTTTGAAAATGTCACTTTTTTGTGAAAATATCCACTAAATGAAGGAATAATATGTGTGAGGGTACCCCAGGAGAGTTCCAAAGTGTGTGGGTAGAATATATATACCACGGGGGTAAAATTGAAAAAAGTTGAAAAAAATTTTTTTTTGGACTTAAGTCATTTTTTCGGTGTTCATCAGACTTTCAGATAGGGGAAATGTCAGTGAGCGTTCCGATTTCAGTTCCAGAGCGATTCGCCTAATGATTCCTTGATATTTAGTCGTTTTCAGCGAATTTTCTGAATTTTTGAAAATTTCACTTATTTGTGAAAACATCCACTAAATGAGGGAATAATATGTGTGAGGGTACCACAGGAGAATTCAAAATGTGTGTGGGTAGAATTTATATCCCACGGGGGTAAAATTGAAAAAAGTTGAAAAAATTTTTTTTTTGGACGTAGTCATTTTTCCGGCGTTTATCAGACTTTCAGATAGGGGAAATGTCAGTGAGAGTTCCGATTTCAGTTCCAGAGCGATTCGCCCAATGAGTCCTTGATATTTCGTCGTTTTCAGCCAATTTTCAGAATTTTTGAAAATTTCACTTACTTGTGAAAATATACACTAAATGAGGGAATAATATGTGTGAGGGTACCCCAGGAGAGTTCCAAATGTGTGTGGGTAGAATATATATCCCACGGGGTAAAATTGAAAAAAGTTGAAAAAATTTTTGGGGGGGATTTAGTCATTTTTCCAGCGTTTATCAGACTTTCAGATAGGGGAAATGTCAGTGAGCATTTCGATTTCAGTTCCAGAGCGATTCGCCCAATGAGTCCTTGATATTTCGTCGTTTTCAGACAATTTTCTGGATTTTTGAAAATTTCACTTTTTTGTGAAAATATCCACTAAATGAGGGAATAATATGTGTGAGGGTACCCCAGGATAGTTCCAAATGTGTGTGGGTAGAATATATATACCACGGTGGTAAAATTGAAAAAAGTTGAAAAAAAATTTTTTTTTGCACTTAAGTCATTTTTCCGGCGTTTATCAGACTTTCAGATAGGGGAAATGTCAGTGAGCGTTCCGATTTCAGTTCCAGAGCGATTCGCCCAATGAGTCCTTGATATTTCGTCGTTTTGAGCCAATTTTCAGAATTTTTGAAAATTTCACTTATTTGTGAAAATATACACTAAATGAGGGAATAATATGTGTGAGGGTACCCCAGGAGAGTTCCAAATGTGTGTGGGTAGAATATATATCCCACGGGGTAAAATTGAAAAAAGTTGAAAAAAATTTTTGGGGGGATTTAGTCATTTTTCCAGCGATTATCAGACTTTCAGATAGGGGAAATGTCAGTGAGCATTCCGATTTCAGTTCCAGAGCGATTCGCCCAATGAGTCCTTGATATTTCGTCGTTTTCAGACAATTTTCTGGATTTTTGAAAATTTCACTTTTTTGTGAAAATATCCACTAAATGAGGGAATAATATGTGTGAGGGTACCCCAGGAGAGTTCCAAATGTGTGTGGGTAGAATCACGGGGGTAAAATTGAAAAAAGTTGAAAAAAATTTTTTTTTGGACTTAAGTCATTTTTTCGCCGTTCATCAGACTTTCAGATAGGGGAAATGTCAGTGAGCATTCCGATTTCAGTTCCAGAGCGATTCGCCCAATGAGTCCTTGATATTTCGTCGTTTTGAGCCAATTTTCAGAATTTTTGAAAATTTCACTTATTTGTGAAAATATCCACTAAATGAGGGAATAATATGTGTGAGGGTACCACAGGAGAATTCAAAATGTGTGTGGGTAGGTTATATATCCCACAGGGTTAAAATTGAAAAAAGTTTAAAAAAATTTTTTTTTTGTACTTAGTCATTTTTCCGGCTTTTATCAGAATTTCAGATAGGGGAAATGTCAGTGAGCATTCCGATTTCAGTTCCAGAGCGATTCGCCCAATGATTCCTTGATATTTCGTCGTTTTCAGCCAAGTTTCTGAATTTTTGAAAATTTCACTTTTTTGTTAAAATATCCACTAAATTAGGGAATAATATGTGTGAGGGGATCCCAGGAGAGTTCCAAATGTGTGTGGGTAGAATATATATCCCGCGGGGGTAAAATTGAAAAAAGTTGAAAAAATTTTTTGGGGGTATTTAGTCATTTTTCCGGCATTTGTCAGACTTTCAGATAGGGGAAATGTCAGTGATCATTCCGATTTCAGTTCCAGAGCGATTCGCCCAATGAGTCCTTGATATTTAGTCGTTTTCAGCCAATTTTCTGAATTTTTGAAAATTTCACTTTTTAGTGAAAATATCCACTAAATGAGGGAATAATATGTGTGAGGGTTCCCCAGGAGAGTTCCAAATGTGTGTGGGTAGGTTATATATCCCACGGGGGTAAAATTGAAAAAAGTTGAAAAAATTTTTTTTTTTGGACTTAGTCTTTTTCCGGCGTTTATCAGACTTTCACATAGGGGAAATGTCAGCGAGCATTCCGATTTCAGTTCCAGAGCGATTTGCCCAATGAGTCCTTGATATTTAGTCATTTTCAGCCAATTTTCTGGATTTTTGAAAATTTCACTTTTTTGTGAAAATATCCACTAAATGAGGGAATAATATGTGTGAGGGTATCCCCGGAGAGTTCCAAATGTGTGTGGGTAGAATATATATACCACGGGGGTAAAATTGAAAAAAGTAAAAAAAAATTTTTTTTGGACTTAAGTCATTTTTTTGCCGTTTATCAGACTTTCACATAAGGGAAATGTCAGTGAGCATTCCGATTTCAGTTCCAGAGCGATTCGCCCAATGAGTCCTTGATATTTAGTCGTTTTCCGCCAATTTTCTGGATTTTTGAAAATTTCACTTTTTAGTGAAAATATCCACTAAATGAGGGAATAATATGTGTGAGGGTTCCCCAGGAGAGTTCCAAATGTGTTTGGGTAGAATATATATCCCACGGGGGTAAAACTGAAAAAAGTTGAAAAATTTTTTTGGGGGGATTTAGTCATTTTTTCGGCGTTTATCAGACTTTCAGATAGGGGAAATGTCAGTGAGCGTTCCGATTTCAGTTCCAGAGCGATTCGCCAAATGAGTCCTTGATATTTAGTCATTTTCAGCCAATTTTCTGGATTTTTGAAAATTTCACTTTTTTGTGAAAATATCCACTAAATGAGGGAATAATATGTGTGAGGGTACCCCAGGAGAGTTCCAAATGTGTGTTGGTAGAATATATATCCCACGGGGATAAAATTGAAAAAAGTTGAAACATTTTTTTTGGGGGATTTAGTCATTTTTCCGGCATTTATCAGACTTTCAGATAGGGGAAATGTCAGTGAGCGTTCCGATTTCAGTTCCAGAGCGATTCGCCCAATGAGTCCTTGATATTTCGTTATTTTCAGCCAATTTTCTGAATTTTTGAAAATTTCACTTTTTTGTGAAAATATCCACTAAATGAGGGAATAATATGTGTGAGGGTACCCCAGGAGAATGCCAAATGTGTGTGGGTAGAATATATATCCCACGGGGTAAAATTGAAAAAAGTTGAAAACATTTTTTGGTGGGATTTAGTCATTTTTCCAGCGTTTATCAGACTTTCAGATAGGAGAAATGTCAGTGAGCATTCCGATTTCAGTTCCAGAGCGATTCGCCCAATGAGTCCTTGATATTTAGTCATTTTCATCCAATTTTCTGGATTTTTGAAAATTTTACTTTTTGTGAAAATATCCACTAAATGAGGGAATAATATGTGTGAGGGTACCCCAGGAGAGTTCCAAATGTGTGTGGGTAGAATATATATCAAACGGGGATAAAATTGAAAAAAGTTGAAACATTTTTTTTTTGGATTTAGTCATTTTTCCGGCGTTTATCAGACTTTCAAATAGCGGAAATGTCAGTGAGCATTCCGATTTCAGTTCCAGAGCGATTCGCCCAATGAGTCCTTGATATTTCGTTATTTTCAGGCAATTTTCTGATTATTTTAAAATTTCACTTTTTTGTGAAAATATCCACTAAATGAGGGAATAATATGTGTGAGGGTACCCCAGGAGAGTTCCAAATGTGTGTGGATAGAATATATATCCCACGGGGTAAAATTGAAAAAAGTTGAAAGAATTTTTTTGGGGGATTTAGTCATTTTTCCGGCGTTTATCAGACTTTCAGATAGGGGAAATGTCAGTGAGCGTTCCGATTTCAGTTCCAGAGCGATTCGCCCAATGAATCCTTGATATTTAGTCGTTTTCAGCCAATTTTCTGGATTTTTGAAAATTTCACTTTTTTGTGAAAATATCCACTAAATGAGGGAATAATATGTGTGAGGGTACCCCAGGAGAGTTCCAAATGTGTGTGGGTAGAATATATATCCCACGGGGGTAAAATTGAAAAAATTATTAAAAATTTTTTTTTTGGACTTAGTCTTTTTCCGGCGTTTATCAGACTTTCACATAGGGGAAATGTCAGTGAGTGTTCCGATTTCAGTTCCAGAGCGATTTGCCCAATGAGTCCTTGATATTTAGGCGTTTTCAGCCAATTTTCTGGATTTTTGAAAATTTCACTTTTTTTGTGAAAATTTCCACTAAATGAGGAAATAATATGTGTGAGGGTACCCCAGGAGAGTTCCAAATGTGTGTGGGTAGAATATATATCCCACGGGGTAAAATTGAAATAAGTTGAAAACATTTTTTGGGGGGATTTAGTCATTTTTCCGGCGTTTATCAGACTTTCAGATAGGGGAAATGTCAGTGAGCATTCCGATTTCAGTTCCAGAGCGATTCGCCCAATGAGTCCTTGATATTTAGTCGTTTTCAGCCAATTTTCTGGATTTTTGAAAATTTCACTTTTTTGTGAAAATATCCACTAAATGAGGGAATAATATGTGTGAGGGTACCCCAGGAGAGTTCCAAATGTGTGTGGGTAGAATATATATCCCGCGGGGGTAAAATTGAAAAAAGTTGAAAGAATTTTTTTTTTGGATTTAGTCATTTTTCCGGCGTTTATCAGACTTTCAGATAGGGGAAATGTCAGTGAGCGTTCCGATTTCAGTTCCAGAGCGATTCGCCCAATGAGTCCTTGATATTTAGTCGTTTTCAGACAATTTTCTGGATTTTTGAAAATTTCACTTTTTTGTGAAAATATCCACTAAATGAAGGAATAATATGTGTGAGGGTACCCCAGGAGAGTTCCAAAGTGTGTGGGTAGAATATATATACCACGGGGGTAAAATTGAAAAAAGTTGAAAAAAAATTTTTTTTTAACTTGTCATTTTTTCGGCGTTTATCAGACTTTCAGATAGGGGAAATGTCAGTGAGCATTCCGATTTCAGTTCCAGAGCGATTCGCCCAATGATTCCTTGATATTTAGTCGTTTTCAGCGAATTTTCTGAATTTTTGAAAATTTCACTTATTTGTGAAAACATTCACTAAATGAGGGAATAATATGTGTGAGGGTACCACAGGAGAATTCAAAATGTGTGTGGGTAGAATATATATCCCACGGGGGTAAAATTGAAAAAAGTTGAAAAAATTTTTTTTTTGGACGTAGTCATTTTTCCGGCGTTTATCAGACTTTCAGATAGGGGAAATGTCAGTGAGCGTTCCGATTTCAGTTCCAGAGCGATTCGCCCAATGAGTCCTTGATATTTCGTCGTTTTCAGCCAATTTTCAGAATTTTTGAAAATTTCACTTTTTGTGAAAATATCCACTAAATGAGGGAATAATATGTGTGAGGGTACCCCAGGAGAGTTCCAAATGTGTGTGGGTAGAATATATATCAAACGGGGATAAAATTGAAAAAAGTTGAAACATTTTTTTTTTGGATTTAGTCATTTTTCCGGCGTTTATCAGACTTTCAAATAGCGGAAATGTCAGTGAGCATTCCGATTTCAGTTCCAGAGCGATTCGCCCAATGAGTCCTTCATATTTCGTTATTTTCAGGCAATTTTCTGATTTTTTTAAAATTTCACTTTTTTGTGAAAATATCCACTAAATGAGGGAATAATATGTGTGAGGTTACCCCAGGAGAGTTCCAAATGTGTGTGGGTAGAATATATATCCCACGGGGTAAAATTGAAAAAAGTTGAAAGAATTTTTTTGGGGGATTTAGTCATTTTTCCGGCGTTTATCAGACTTTCAGATAGGGGAAATGTCAGTGAGCGTTCCGATTTCAGTTCCAGAGCGATTCGCCCAATGAGTCCTTGCTATTTAATCGTTTTCAGCCAATTTTCAGAATTTTTGAAAATGTCACTTTTTTGTGAAAATATCCACTAAATGAGGGAATAATATGTGTGAGGGTACCCCAGGAGAATGCCAAATGTGTGTGGGTAGAATATATATCCCACGGTGTAAAATTGAAAAAAGTTGAAAACATTTTTTGGGGGGATTTAGTCATTTTTCCAGCGTTTATCAGACTTTCAGATAGGAGAAATGTCAGTGAGCATTCCGATTTCAGTTCCAGAGCGATTCGCCCAATGAGTCCTTCATATTTAGTCGTTTTCAGCCAATTTTCAGAATTTTTGAAAATTTCACTTATTTGTGAAAATATCCACTAAATGAGGGAATAATATGTGTGAGGGTACCCCAGGAGAGTTCCAAATGTGTGTGGGTAGAATATATATCCCACGGGGATAAAACTGAAAAAAGTTGAAACATTTTTTTTTTCGATTTAGTCATTTTTCCAGCGTTTATCAGACTTTCAGATAGGGGAAATGTCAGTGAGTGTTCCGATTTCAGTTCCAGAGTGATTCGCCCAATGAGTCCTTGATATTTAGTCGTTTTCAGCCAATTTTCAGAATTTTTGAAAATTTCACTTTTTTGTGAAAATATCCACTAAATGAGGGAATAATATGTGTGAGGGTACCCCAGGAGCGTTCCAAATGTGTGTGGGTAGAATATATATCCCACGGGGGTAAAATTGAAAAAAGTTGAAAACATTTTTTTGGGGGGATTTAGTCATTTTTCTGGCGTTTATCAGACTTTCATATAGGGGAAATGTCAGTGAGCCTTCCGATTTCAGTTCCAGAGCGATTCGCCCAATGAGTCCTTGGTATTTCATCGTTTTCAGGCAATTTTCTGAATTTTTGAAAATTTCACTTTTTTGTGAAAATATCCACTAAATGAGGGAATAATATGTGTGAGGATACCCCAGGATAGTTCCAAATGTGTGTGGGTAGAATATATATCCCACGGGGGTAAAATTGAAAGAAGTTGAAAATTTTTTTTTTCTGGATTTAGTAATTTTTCCATCATTTATCAGACTTTCAGATAGGGGAAACGTCAGTGAGCATTCCGATTTCAGTTCCAGAGCGATTCGCCCAATGAGTCCTTGATATTTAGTCGTTTTCAGCCAATTTTCTGGATTTTTGAAAATTTCACTTTTTTGTGAAAATATCCACTAAATGAGAGAATAATATGTGTGAGGGTACCCCAGGAGAGTTCCAAATGTGTGTGGGTAGAATATATATACCACGGGGGTAAAATTGAAAAAAGTTGAAAAAAATTTTTTTTTGGACTTAAGTCATTTTTTCGGCGTTTATCAGACTTTCATATAGGGGAAATGTCAGTGAGCGTTCCGATTTCAGTTCCAGAGCGATTCGCCCAATGAGTCCTTGGTATTTCGTCGTTTTCAGGCAATTTTCTGAATTTTTGAAAATTTCACTTTTTTGTGAAAATATCCACTAAATGAGGGAATAATATGTGTGAGGATACCCCAGGAGAGTTCCAAATGTGTGTGGGTAGAATATATATCCCACGGGGGTAAAATTGAAAAAAGTTGAAAATTTTTTTTTTTGGACTTAGTCATTTTTCCAGCGTTTATCAGACTTTCAGATAGGGGAATTGTCAGTGAGGGTTCCGATTTCACTTCCAGAGCGATTCGCCCAATGAGTCCTTGATATTTAGTCGTTTTCAGACAATTTTCTGGATTTTTGAAAATTTCACTTTTTTGTGAAAATATCCACTAATTGAGGGAATAATATGTGTGAGGGTAACCCAGGAGAGTTCCAAATGTGTGTTGGTAGAATATATATCCCACGGGGGTAAAATTGAAAAAAGTTGAAAACATTTTTTTTTTGGATTTAGTCATTTTTCCGGCGTTTATCAGACTTTCAGATAGTGGAAATGTCAGTGAGCGTTCCGATTTCAGTTCCAGAGCGATTCGCCCAATGAGTCCTTGGTATTTAGTCGTTTTCACGCAATTTTCAGAATTTTTGAAAATGTCACTTTTTTGTGAAAGTATCCACTAAATGAGGGAATAATATGTGTGAGGGTACCCCAGGAGAGTTCCAAATGTGTGTGGGTAGATTATATATCCCACGGGGGTAAAATTGAAAAAAGTTGAAAACATTTTTTTTTTTGGATTTAGTCATTTTTCCGGCATTTATCAGACTTTCAGATAGGGGAAATGTCAGTGAGCATTCCGATTTCAGTACCAGAGCGAATCGCCCAATGAGTCCTTGATATTTAGTCGCTTTCAGACAATTTTCTGGATTTTTGAAAATTTTACTTTTTTGTGAAAATATCCACTAAATTAGGGAATAATATGTGTGAGGGTACCCCAGGAGAGTTCCAAATGTGTGTGAGTAGAATATATATACCACGGGGGTAAAATTGATAAAAGTTGAAAAAAATTTTTTTTTGCACTTAAGTCATTTTTCCGGTGTTTATCAGACTTTCAGATAGGGGAAATGTCAGTGAGCGTTCCGATTTCAGTTCCAGAGCGATTCGCCCAATGAGTCCTTGATATTTAGTCGTTATCAGACAATTTTCTGGATTTTTGAAAATTTCACTTTTTTGTGAAAATATCCACTAAACGAGGGAATAATATGTATTAGGATACCCCAGGAGAGTTCCAAATGTGTGTGGGTAGAATATATATCCCACGGGGTAAAATTGAAAAAAGTTGAAAATTTTTTTTTTTGGACTTAGTCATTTTTCCGGTGTTTATCAGACTTTCAGATACTGGAATTGTCAGTGAGCGTTCCGATTTCAGTTCCAGAGCGATTCGCCCAATGAGTCCTTGATATTTAGTCGTTTTCAGACAATTTTCTGGATTTTTGAAAATTTCACTTTTTTGTGAAAATGTCCACTAAATGAGGGAATAATATGTGTGAGGGTACCCCAGGAGAGTTCCAAATGTGTGTGGGTAGAATATATATACCATTGGGGTAAAATTGAAAAAAGTTGTAACATATTTTTTTGGGGCTTTAGTCATTTTTCCGGCGTTTATCAGACTTTCAGATAGGGGAAATGTCAGAGAGCGTTCCGATTTCAGTTCCAGAGCGATTCGCCCAATGAGTCCTTGATATTTCTTCGTTTTCAGGCAATTTTCAGAATTTTTGAAAATTTCACTTTTTTTTGAAAGTATCCACTAAATGAAGGAATAATATGTGTGAGGGTACCCCAGGAGAGTTCCAAATGTGTGTGGGTAGATTATATATCCCACGGGGGTAAAATTGAAAAAAGTTGAAAACATTTTTTTTTTGGATTTAGTCATTTTTCCGGCATTTATCAGACTTTCAGATAGGGGAAATGTCAGTGAGCGTTCCGATTTCAGTACCAGAGCGATTCTCCCAATGAGTCCTTGATATTTCGTTATTTTCAGCCAATTTTCTGAATTTTTGAAAATTTCACTTTTTTGTGAAAATATCCACTAAATTAGGGAATAATATGTGTGAGGGTACCCCAGGAGAGTTCCAAATGTGTGTGGGTAGAATATATATCCCACGGGGGTATAATTGAAAAAAGTTGAAAAAAATTTTTTTTTGGACTTAAGTCATTTTTTCGGCGTTTATCAGACTTTCAGAGAGGGGAAATGTCAGTGAGTGTTACGATTTCAGTTCCAGAGCGATTCGCCCAATGAGTCCTTGATATTTCGTTATTTTCAGCCAATTTTCTGACTTTTTGAAAATGTCACTTTTTTTGTGAAAATATCCACTAAATGAGGGAATAATATGTGTGAGGGTACCCCAGGAGAGTTCCAAATGTGTGTGGGTAGAATATATATCCCACGGGGTAAAATTGAAAAAAGTTTAAACAATTTTTTTTTTGGACTTATTTTTCCGGCGTTTATCAGACTTTCAGATAGGGGAAAAGTCAGTGAACGTTCCGATTTCAGTTCCAGAACGATGCGCCCAATGAGTCCTTGATATTTAGTCGTTTTCAGCCAATTTTCTGGATTTTTGAAAATTTCACTTTTATGTGAAAATATCCACTAAATGAGGGAATAATATGTGTGAGGGTACCCCTGGAGAGTTCCAAATGTGTGTGGGTAGAATATATATCCCACAAGGTTAAAATTGAAAAAAGTTGAAAACATTTTTTTTTTTGGATTTAGTCATTTTTCCGGCATTTATCAGACTTTCAGATAGGGGAAATGTCAGTGAGCGTTCCGATTTCAGTACCAGAGCGAATCGCCCAATGAGTCCTTGATATTTAGTCGCTTTCAGACAATTTTCTGGATTTTTGAAAATTTTACTTTTTTGTGAAAATATCCACTAAATTATTGAATAATATGTGTGAGGGTACCCCAGGAGAGTTCCAAATGTGTGTGAGTAGAATATATATCCCACGGGGGTAAAATTGAAAAAAGTTGAAAAAAATTTTTTTTTGCACTTAAGTCATTTTTCCGGTGTTTATCAGACTTTCAGATAGGGGAAATGTCAGTGAGCGTTCCGATTTCAGTTCCAGAGCGATTCGCCCAATGAGTCCTTGATATTTAGTCGTTATCAGACAATTTTCAGGATTTTTGAAAATTTCACTTTTTTGTGAAAATATCCACTAAACGAGGGAATAATATGTATTAGGATACCCCAGGAGAGTTCCAAATGTGTGTGGGTAGAATATATATCACACGGGGGTAAAATTGAAAAAAGTTGAAACATTTTTTTTTCTGGATTTAGTAATTTTTGCGGCATTTATCAGACTTTCAGATAGGGGATGTTATGCACACGCCCGGGCTAGAGCGGCGTGTGCATGTGATTGGTAGTGATTCCACTGGACCGTGCCGGAGAGTGAATGCCTGGAGGGGCGTAACTAAGTATCGACCCGATCCGACCAAGGTGGCACGACGGCATACGACGCCAGAGCACCAAGGAGGAACCGAGCAGAGGGACCAGGTGCTACTCCAGGACAGACCCCGGACACAGCTGTTGACCCACACAGGGGAATACAGGAACTGACTGGTAGACTGGCAGGCAGGCGGGTATGCAGGCAGGCGGGTATGCAGGCAGGCGGGTAAAGGTAAGCACAGCTAGAGTGCAGACAGAAAGGCACTAGCAAGTAGGAACACAGGCGGGATAGGACCCAGTACACACCGGGATTCAGGAACAATACAGGCAGAGGGGTACAGGCAAGCACAACTAGAGTGCAGAAGACTGAGCAGGGAGGACAGGGCTCTGTTCACACTGAACAGACAGGAAGGGAAAGGCAGAGCCAGACACCCACAGGGTACTTGCAGTGAAGTAGCGAGTGGACCACAAACTCACAAACGGGAGTACAGAGACAACAGGCAGGAGTTAGGTACGAGTTCAGACTCTGCAGAAAAAGGAAGGGAACGGACTTAGAGGCAAAACAGGTAAAGGATAGGAGAGAGTTCAGACTGGAACTGAGTGTACGGAGGAGACCGACACTGCAGCGGAATACAGGAGCGGGTCTGGGAATACTGCCCCCAGAGAGGCGGAACGAACAGGCAAGGAGCGTGTTCAGACAGGACAGACTAGAGAACACAGAAAGGACTCAGTTCAGACTCGGGAACTAATACCGTAAAGCAGGAGACATACAGGACACAGTTCAGACACGGGAGCTGATACCGCAAAGCAGGAAACATACAGGACTTAGTTCAGACACGGGAACTAATACCGTAAAGCAGGAGACATACAGGACACAGTTCAGACACGGGAGCTGACACCGCAAGGCAGGAGAAATACAGGACTAGTTCAGACAGGCCTGGAAATACAGCCTCCAGGAAAGGCGGACAGGGAAACAGGAACGGACCTGGCACCTTCTTTCAGTGAAAGAAACACATATGCACAGGCAGGGATAGAAGGGAGCTGCTGACCTATATACCAAGAGACAGACAGCGATAGGCTGAGGACGCACAAGGGGTGTGACCCACAGCAGGTACAAAAGGCAGGAAGTGATCGGGCGCCGCCCTTAAGCAGCAGAAACAGACAAACACAAACAGACAGCATGGAGGGAAGCCAGAGAGACATTCTGGACAGGAGATCAAGTGCGCCCTCTTGCACAGTGGGAAATGGACCACCATGCAAGGACGCCGCCAGGTATGTTACAGTACCTCCCCCCTTACGCCCCCTCTTCTTCAGGCCTGCCAGAATCTTCCGCAGGGAATTCGAGGACCAGTCGTTCACTGGGTTGGAGGGGAACAGAGACTTGAGGGTAATCTCTGCTTCGAGGTACATCTTGTCAGGCTCACAGGAAGAAATAAACGGGTTATCAGGTACAGGAAATAGGAAAGTCTCTGTCCATTCACCACCAGGTGGCACCCCGAAGGGTTCTAAACACAACTGGAGGTCCTCCGCCTGGTCGGAGGGGTGTAGAGACTCGGGAGTAACTTCTGCTTCGGAGAACACTAGGTCGGACTCACTGGAGGAAGCAGGCGAGGTATCAGGTACAGGAAATAGGAAAGTCTCTGTCCATTCACCACCAGGTGGCACCCCGAAGGGTTCTAAACACAACTGGAGGTCCTCCGCCTGGTCGGAGGGGTGTAGAGACTCGGGAGTAACTTCTGCTTCGGAGAACACTAGGTCGGACTCACTGGAGGAAGCAGGCGAGGTATCGGGTACAGGAAATAGGAAAGTCTCTGTCCATTCACCACCAGGTGGCACCCCGAAGGGTTCTAAACACAACTGGAGGTCCTCCGCCTGGTCGGAGGGGTGTAGAGACTCGGGAGTAACTTCTGCTTCGGAGAACACTAGGTCGGACTCACTGGAGGAAGCAGGCGAGGTATCAGGTACAGGAAATAGGAAAGTCTCTGTCCATTCACCACCAGGTGGCACCCCGAAGGGTTCTAAACACAACTGGAGGTCCTCCGCCTGGTCGGAGGGGTGTAGAGACTCGGGAGAAACTTCTGCTTCGGAGAACACTAGGTCAGACTCACTGGAGGAAGCAGGCGAGGTATCGGGTACAGGAAATAGGAAAGTCTCTGTCCATTCACCACCAGGTGGCACCCCGAAGGGTTCTAAACACAACTGGAGGTCCTCCGCCTGGTCGGAGGGGTGTAGAGACTCGGGAGTAACTTCTGCTTCGGAGAACACAAGGTCGGACTCACTGGAGGAAGCAGGCGAGGTATCAGGTCCAGGATATAGGAAAGTCTCTGTCCATTCACCACCAGGTGGCACCCCGAAGGGTTCTAAACACAACTGGAGGTCCTCCGCCTGGTCGGAGGGGTGTAGAGACTCGGGAGTAACCTCTGCTTCGGAGTACACTAGGTTGGACTCACTGGACGAAGCGAGCGAGGTATCAGGTACAGAGTATAGGAGAGTCTCTGTCCTTTCGCTACCAGGTAGCACCCCGAAGGGTTTAGGAGGTCTCAGGGAGGACAGACCCAGGCGTGACTGCTTGCCTCTAAGTCTAGCACGTCTGGACTGCCTCTTGAGGTTGGGAGAAGTATTCCGGAAAGCATAGTCACCCTGTGAGGATTCTGGGTGGGCAGTAGTCTCATTGGGCTGGAGAACTATTACGCTACCCACACCCATTACCCATTGGGGCTGCTCCGGGATATTGGGAAGTGAAGCTTCAGCAGGAGCCTCCGGGTTAGGATCATCGAAGACCATTAGAAAGGCCACCAGGAAGGCCATTAGGTCCCGGAGGATCGGATCCTGTGTCTCATATAGGGGGTTGATCCATTCCAAGGCATCCCCCGCCAGGTAAGACATAATAAAGGCCACTTTAGCCCAATCGGAAGGAAAATAGAGAGGGTAGGCCTTAAAGTGTAGCATGCATTGCTCCACAAATGCACGACACTGTCTTGGATCCCCATAGTAACGTGGCGGATCCGCAGGAACGAGAGCTGATAGATCCATCTGGACGAGTGCGCAATTCGCCTGGAACTCAGCTAAAGGAAAAAAAAATATATTTATTTATTTTAATGCATGTATTCGCTGGAAAAAACTTCTCAGAGAGCGAAGGCCGTGGGGCTCAACGGGAACCATGGCCTGAGCATGCTGTTATGCACACGCCCGGGCTAGAGCGGCGTGTGCATGTGATTGGTAGTGATTCCACTGGACCGTGCCGGAGAGTGAATGCCTGGAGGGGCGTAACTAAGTATCGACCCGATCCGACCAAGGTGGCACGACGGCATACGACGCCAGAGCACCAAGGAGGAACCGAGCAGAGGGACCAGGTGCTACTCCAGGACAGACCCCGGACACGGCTGTTGACCCACACAGGGGAATACAGGAACTGACTGGTAGACTGGCAGGCAGGCGGGTATGCAGGCAGGCGGGTATGCAGGCAGGCGGGTATGCAGGCAGGCGGGTAAAGGTAAGCACAGCTAGAGTGCAGACAGAAAGGCACTAGCAAGTAGGAACACAGGCGGGATAGGACCCAGTACACACCGGGATTCAGGAACAATACAGGCAGAGGGGTACAGGCAAGCACAACTAGAGTGCAGAAGACTGAGCAGGGAGGACAGGGCTCTGTTCACACTGAACAGACAGGAAGGGAAAGGCAGAGCCAGACACCCACAGGGTACTTGCAGTGAAGTAGCGAGTGGACCACAAACTCACAAACGGGAGTACAGAGACAACAGGCAGGAGTTAGGTACGAGTTCAGACTCTGCAGAAAAAGGAAGGGAACGGACTTAGAGGCAAAACAGGTAAAGGATAGGAGAGAGTTCAGACTGGAACTGAGTGTACGGAGGAGACCGACACTGCAGCGGAATACAGGAGCGGGTCTGGGAATACTGCCCCCAGAGAGGCGGAACGAACAGGCAAGGAGCGTGTTCAGACAGGACAGACTAGAGAACACAGAAAGGACTCAGTTCAGACTCGGGAACTAATACCGTAAAGCAGGAGACATACAGGACACAGTTCAGACACGGGAGCTGATACCGCAAAGCAGGAAACATACAGGACTTAGTTCAGACACGGGAACTAATACCGTAAAGCAGGAGACATACAGGACACAGTTCAGACACGGGAGCTGACACCGCAAGGCAGGAGAAATACAGGACTAGTTCAGACAGGCCTGGAAATACAGCCTCCAGGAAAGGCGGACAGGGAAACAGGAACGGACCTGGCACCTTCAGAGTGCAAGCACACACTGAAAGAAACACATATGCACAGGCAGGGATAGAAGGGAGCTGCTGACCTATATACCAAGAGACAGACAGCGATAGGCTGAGGACGCACAAGGGGTGTGACCCACAGCAGGTACAAAAGGCAGGAAGTGATCGGGCGCCGCCCTTAAGCAGCAGAAACAGACAAACACAAACAGACAGCATGGAGGGAAGCCAGAGAGACATTCTGGACAGGAGATCAAGTGCGCCCTCTTGCACAGTGGGAAATGGACCACCATGCAAGGACGCCGCCAGGTATGTTACAGGGGAAATGTCAGTGAGCGTTCCGATTTCAGTTCCAGAGCGATTCGCCCAATGAGTCCTTGATATTTAGTCGTTTTCAGCCAATTTTCAGAATTTTTGAAAATTTCACTTTTTTGTGAAAATATCCACTAAATGAGGGAATAATATGTGTGAGGATACCCCAGGAGAGTTCCAAATGTGTGTGGGTAGAATATATATCCCACGGGGTAAAATTGAAAAAAGTTGAAAATTTTTTTTTTTGGACTTAGTCATTTTTCCGGCGTTTATCAGACTTTCAGATACTGGAATTGTCAGTGAGCGTTCCGATTTCAGTTCCAGAGCGATTCGCCCAATGAGTCCTTGATATTTAGTCGTTTTCAGCCAATTTTCAGAATTTTTGAAAATTTCACTTTTTTGTGAAAATATCCACTAAATGAGGGAATAATATGTGTGAGGATACCCCAGGAGAGTTCCAAATGTGTGTGGGTAGAATATATATCCCACGGGGTAAAATTGAAAAAAGTTGAAAATTTTTTTTTTTGGACTTAGTCATTTTTCCGGCGTTTATCAGACTTTCAGATACTGGAATTGTCAGTGAGCGTTCCGATTTCAGTTCCAGAGCGATTCGCCCAATGAGTCCTTGATATTTAGTCGTTTTCAGACAATTTTCTGGATTTTTGAAAATTTCACTTTTTTGTGAAAATATCCACTAAATGAGGGAATAATATGTGTGAGGGTACCCCAGGAGAGTTCCAAATGTGTGTGGGTAGAATATATATACCATGGGGGTAAAATTGAAAAAAGTTGAAACATATTTTTTTGGGGCTTTAGTCATTTTTCCGGCGTTTATCAGACTTTCAGATAGGGGAAATGTCAGAGAGCGTTCCGATTTCAGTTCCAGAGCGATTCGCCCAATGAGTCCTTGATATTTCTTCGTTTTCAGGCAATTTTCAGAATTTTTGAAAATTTCACTTTTTTGTGAAAGTATCCACTAAATGAAGGAATAATATGTGTGAGGGTACCCCAGGAGAGTTCCAAATGTGTGTGGGTAGATTATATATCCCACGGGGGTAAAATTGAAAAAAGTTGAAAACATTTTTTTTTTGGATTTAGTCATTTTTCCGGCATTTATCAGACTTTCAGATAGGGGAAATGTCAGTGAGCATTCCGATTTCAGTACCAGAGCGATTCTCCCAATGAGTCCTTGATATTTCGTTATTTTCAGCCAATTTTCTGAATTTTTGAAAATTTCACTTTTTTGTGAAAATATCCACTAAATTAGGGAATAATATGTGTGAGGGTACCCCAGGAGAGTTCCAAATGTGTGTGGGTAGAATATATATCCCACGGGGGTATAATTGAAAAAAGTTGAAAAAAATTTTTTTTTGGACTTAAGTCATTTTTTCGGCGTTTATCAGACTTTCAGAGAGGGGAAATGTCAGTGAGTGTTACGATTTCATTTCCAGAGCGATTCGCCCAATGAGTCCTTGATATTTCGTTATTTTCAGCCAATTTTCTGAATTTTTGAAAATGTCACTTTTTTGTGAAAATATCCACTAAATGAGGGAATAATATGTGTGAGGGTACCCCAGGAGAGTTCCAAATGTGTGTGGGTAGAATATATATCCCACGGGGTAAAATTGAAAAAAGTTTAAACAATTTTTTTTTTGGACTTATTTTTCCGGCGTTTATCAGACTTTCAGATAGGGGAAAAGTCAGTGAGCATTCCGATTTCAGTTCCAGAGCGATTCGCCAAATGAGTCCATGATATTTAGTCGTTTTCAGCCAATTTTCTGGATTTTTGAAAATTTCACTTTTTTGTGAAAATATCCACTAAATGAGGGAATAATATGTGTGAGGGTACCCCAGGAGAGTTCCAAATGTGTGTGGGTAGAATATATATCCCACATGGTTGAAATTGAAAAAAGTTTTAAAAAAAAAATTTTTGTACTTAGTCATTTTTCCGGCGTTTATCAGACTTTCAGATAGGGGAAATGTCAGAGAGCGTTCCGATTTCAGTTCCAGAGCGATTCGACCAATGAGTCCTTGATATTTCTTCGTTTTCAGGCAATTTTCAGAATTTTTAAAAATTTCACTTTTTTGTGAAAGTATCCACTAAATGAAGGAATAATATGTGTGAGGGTACCCCAGGAGAGTTCCAAATGTGTGTGGGTAGATTATATATCCCACGGGGGTAAAATTGAAAAAAGTTGAAAACATTTTTTTTTTGGATTTAGTCATTTTTCCGGCATTTATCAGACTTTCAGATAGGGGAAATGTCAGTGAGCGTTCCGATTTCAGTACCAGAGCGATTCTCCCAATGAGTCCTTGATATTTCGTTATTTTCAGCCAATTTTCTGAATTTTTGAAAATTTCACTTTTTTGTGAAAATATCCACTAAATTAGGGAATAATATGTGTGAGGGTACCCCAGGAGAGTTCCAAATGTGTGTGGGTAGAATATATATCCCAAGGGGGTATAATTGAAAAAAGTTGAAAAAAATTTTTTTTTGGACTTAAGTCATTTTTTCGGCGTTTATCAGACTTTCAGAGAGGGGAAATGTCAGTGAGTGTTACGATTTCAGTTCAAGAGCGATTCGCCCAATGAGTCCTTGATATTTCGTTATTTTCAGCCAATTTTCTGAATTTTTGAAAATGTCACTTTTTTGTGAAAATATCCACTAAATGAGGGAATAATATGTGTGAGGGTACCCCAGGAGAGTTCCAAATGTGTGTGGGTAGAATATATATCCCACGGGGTAAAATTGAAAAAAGTTTAAAAATTTTTTTTTTGGACTTATTTTTCCGGCGTTTATCAGACTTTCAGATAGGGGAAAAGTCAGTGAACGTTCCGATTTCAGTTCCAGAACGATGCGCCCAATGAGTCCTTGATATTTAGTCGTTTTCAGCCAATTTTCTGGATTTTTGAAAATTTCACTTTTATGTGAAAATATCCACTAAATGAGGGAATAATATGTGTGAGGGTACCCCTGGAGAGTTCCAAATGTGTGTGGGTAGAATATATATCCCACAAGGTTAAAATTGAAAAAAGTTGAAAAAATTTTTTTTTTAGTACTTAGTCATTTTTCCGGTGTTTATCAGACTTTCAGATAGCGGAAATGTCAGTGAGCGTTCCGTTTTCAGTTCCAGAGCCATTCGCCCATTGAGTCCTTGATATTTCGTCGTTTTCAGGCAATTTTCTGAATTTTTGAAAATTTCACTTTTTTGTGAAAATATCCACTAAATGAGGGAATAATATGTGTGAGGGTACCCCTGGAGAGTTCCCAATGTGTGTGGGTAGAATATATATCCCACGGGGGTAAAATTGAAAAAAGTTGTAAAAAATTTTTTTTTGGACTTAGTCATTTTTCCGGCGTTTATCAGACTTTCAGAGAGGGGAAATGTCAGTGAGCGTTCCGATTTAAGTTCCAGAGCAATTCACCAAATGAGTCCTTGATATTTCGTCGTTTTCAGGCAATTTTCTGAATTTTTGAAAATTTCACTTTTTTGTGAAAATATCCACTAAATGAGGGAATAATATGTGTGAGGGTACCCCTGGAGAGTTCCAAATGTGTGTGGGTAGAATATATATCCCACGGGGTAAAATTGAAAAAAGTAAAAAAATTTTTTTTTTTTGGACGTAGTCATTTTTCCGGCGTTTATCAGACTTTCAGATAGGGGAAATGTCAGTGAGCATTCCGATTTAAGTTCCAGAGCGATTCGCCGTATTCGCCTTGATATTTCCTCGTTTTCAGGCAATTTTCTGAATTTTTGAAAATTGCACTTTTTTGTGAAAATATCCACTAAATGAGGGAATAATATGTGTGAGGGTACCCCAGGAGAGTTCCAAATGTGTGTGGGTAGAATATATATCCCACGGGGGTAAAATTTAAAAAAGTTAAAAAAAATTTTTGGGGGGATTTAGTCATTTTTCCGGCATTTATCAGACTTTCAGATAGGGGAAATGTCAGTGAGCGTTCCGATTTCAGTACCAGAGCGATTCGCCCAATGAGTCCTTGATATTTCGTTATTTTCAGCCAATTTTCAGAATTTTTGAAAATTTCACTTTTTTGTGAAAATATCCACTAAATGAGGGAATAATATGTGTGAGGGAACCCCAGGAGAGTTCCAAATGTGTGTGGGTAGAATATATATCCCACGGGGGTAAAATTGAAAAAAGTTGAAAAAAATTTTTTTTTGGACTTAGTCATTTTTCCGGCGTTTATCAGACTTTCAGATAGCGGAAATATCAGTGAGCGTTCCGATTCAGTTCCAGAGCGATTCGCCCAATGAGTCCTTGATATTTCGTCGTTTTCAGGCAATTTTCTGAATTTTTTAAAATTTCACTTTTTTGTGAAAATATCCACTAAATGAGGGTATAATATGTGTGATGGTACCCCAGGAGAGTTCCAAATGTGTGTGGGTAGAATATATATCTCACGGGGTAAAATTGAAAAAAGTTGAAAACATTTATTTTTTGGTTTTAGTCATTTTTCCGCCATTTATCAGACTTTCAGATAGGGGAAATGTCAGTGGGCGTTCCGATTTCAGTAC
Organism: Phyllobates terribilis; assembly: GCF_046119375.1. NCBI lineage: Eukaryota > Metazoa > Chordata > Amphibia > Anura > Dendrobatidae > Phyllobates > Phyllobates terribilis. The sequence continues at coordinate 2,819,896 of NW_027362788.1, read as the reverse complement.
CAGACCGATTCGCCCAATGAGTCCTTGATATTTAGTCGCTTTCAACCAATTTTCTGTATTTTTGAAAATTTTACTTTTTTGTGAAAATATCCACTAAATGAGGGAATAATATGTGTGAGGGTACCCCAGGAGAGTTCCAAATGTGTGTGGGTAGATTATATATCCCACGGGGGTAAAATTGAAAAAAGTTGAAAAATTTTTTTGGGGGGATTTAGTCATTTTTCTGGCATTTATCAGACTTTCAGATAGGGGAAATGTCAGTGAGTGTTCCGATTTCAGTACCAGAGCGATTCGCCCAATGAGTCCTTGATATTTAGTCGTTTTCAGCCAATTTTCTGGATTTTTGAAAATTTTACTTTTTTGTGAAAATATCCACTAAATGAGGGAATAATATGTGTGAGGGTACCCTAGGAGAGTTCCAAATGTGTGTGGGTAGAATATATATCCCACGGGGGTAAAATTGAAAAAAGTTGAAAAATTTTTTTTTCTGGATTTAGTAATTTTTCCGGCATTTATCAGACTTTCAGATAGGTGAAATGTCAGTGAGCGTTCCGATTTCAGTACCAGAGCGATTCGCCCAATGAGTCCTTGATATTTAGTCGTTTTCAGCCAATTTTCTGGATTTTTGAAAATTTCACTTTTTTGTGAAAATATCCACTAAATGAGGGAATAATATGTGTGAGAGTACCCCAGGAGAGTTCCAAATGTGTTTGGGTAGAATATATATCCCACAGGGTTAAAATTGAAAAAAGTTGAAAAAAATTTTTTTTTAGTACTTAGTCATTTTTCCGGCGTTTATCAAACTTTCAGATAGGGGAAATGTCAGTGAGCTTTCCGATTTCAGTTCCAGAGCGATTAACCCTATGAATCCTTGATATTTAGTCGTTTTCAGCCAATTTTCTGGATTTTTGAAAATTTCACTTTTTTGTGAAAATATCCACTAAATGAGGGAATAATATGTGTGAGGGTACCCCAGGAGAGTTCCAAATGTGTGTGGGTAGAATATATATCCCACGGGGGTAAAATTGAAAAAAGTTGAAAATTTTTTTTTTGGATTTAGTCATTTTTCCGGTATTTATCAGACTTTCAGATATGGGAAATGTCAGTGAGCCTTCCGATTTCACTTCCAGAGCGATTCGCCCAATGAGTCCTTGATATTTCGTCGTTTTCAGGCAATTTTCGAAAATTTCACTTTTTTGTGAAAATATCCACTAAATGAGGGAATAATATGTGTGAGGGTACCCCAGGAGAGTTCCAAATGTGTCTGGGTAGAATATATATCCCACGGGGGTAAAATTGAAAAAAGTTGAAAAATTTTTTTTTGGGATTTAGTCATTTTTCCGTCATTTATCAGACTTTCAGATAGCGGAAATGTCAGTGAGCGTTCCGATTTCAGTACCAGAGTGATTCGCCCAATGAGTCCTTGATATTTAGTCGTTTTCAGCCAATTTTCTGGATTTTTGAAAATTTTACTTTTTTGTGAAAATATCCAATAATGAGGGAATAATATGTGTGAGGGTACCCCAGGAGGGTTCCAAATGTGCGTGGGTAGAATATATATCCCACAGGGTTAAAATTGAAAAAAGTTGAAAAAAATTTTTTTTTAGTACTTAGTCATTTTTCCGGCGTTTATCAGACTTTCAGATAGTGGAAATGTCAGTGAGCGTTCTGATTTCAGTTCCAGAGCGATTCGCCCAATGAGTCCTTGATATTTAGTAGTTTTCAGGCAATTTTCTGGATTTTTCAAAATTTCACTTTTTTGTGAAAATATCCACTAAATGAGGAAATAATATGTGTGACGGTACCCCAGGAGAGTTCCAAATGTGTGTGGGTAGAATATATATCCCACAGAGTTAAAATTGAAAAAAGTTGAAAACATTTTTTTTTTTAGTACTTAGTCATTTTTCCGGCGTTTATCAGACTTTCAGATAGGGGAAATGTCAGTGAGCGTTCCGATTTAAGTTCCAGAGCGATTCGCCGTATTCGCTTTGATATTTTGTCGTTTTCAGGCAATTTTCTGAATTTTTGAAAATTTTACTTTTTTGTGAAAATATCCACTAAATGAAGGAATAATATGTGTGAGGGTACCCCAGGAGAGTTCCAAATGTGTGTGGGTAGAATATATATCCCACGGGGATAAAATTGAAAAAAGTTTAAAAATTTTTTGGGGGGATTTAGTCATTTTTCCGGCGTTTATCGGACTTTGAGATAGGGGAAATGTCAGTGAGCGTTCCGATTTCAGTTCCAGAGCGATTCGCCCAATCAGTCCTTGATATTTCGTCGTTTTCAGGCAATTATCTGAATTTTTGAAAATTTCACTTTTTTGTGAAAATATCCACTAAATGAGGAAATAATATGTGTGAGGGTACCCCAGGAGAGTTCCAAATGTGTGTGGGTAGAGTATATATCCCACGGGGGTAAAATTGAAAAAATTTGAAAAATTTTTTTTTCTGGATTTAGTAATTTTTCCGGCATTTATCAGACTTTCAGATAGGTGAAATGTCAGTGAGCATTCCGATTTCAGTACCAGAGGGATTCGCCCAATGAGTCCTTGATATTTATTCGTTTTCAGCCAATTTTCTGTATTTTTGAAAATTTCACTTTTTTGTGAAAATATCCACTAAATGAGGGAATAATATATGTGAGGGTACCCCAGGAGAGTTCCAAATGTGTGTGGGTAGAATATATATCCCACGGGGTTAAAATTGAAAAAAGTTGAAAAAAATTTTTTTTAGACTTAGTCATTTTTCCAGCGTTTATAAGACTTTCAGATACTGGAAATGTCAGTGAGCATTCCGATTTCAGTACCAGAGCGATTCGCCCAATGAGTCCTTGATATTTAGTCGTTTTCAGCCAATTTTCAGAATTTTTGAAAATTTTACTTTTTTTGTGAAAATATCCACTAAATGAGGGAATAATATGTGTGAGGGTACCCCAGGAGAGTTCCAAATGTGTGTGGGTAGAATATATATCCCACAGAGTTAAAATTGAAAAAAGTTGAAAACATTTTTTTTTTTAGTACTTAGTCATTTTTCCGGCGTTTATCAGACTTTCAGATAGGGGAAATGTCAGTGAGCGTTCCGATTTCAGTACCAGAGCGATTCGCCCATTGAGTCCTTGATATTTAGTCGTTTTCAGCCAATTTTCTGGATTTTTGAGAATTTTACTTTTTTTGTGAAAATATCCACTAAATGAGGGAATAATATGTGTGAGGGTACCCCAGGAGAGTTCCAAATGTGTGTGGGTAGAATATATATCCCACAGGGTTAAAATTGAAAACAGTTGAAAAAATATTTTTTTTAGTACTCAGTCATTTTTCCGATGTTTATCAGACTTTCAGATAGGGGAAATGTCAGTGAGCGTTCCGATTTCAGTTCTAGAGCGATTCGCCCAATGAGTCCTTGATATTTAGTCGTTTTCAGCCAATTTTCAGAATTTTTGAAAATTTCACTTTTTTGTGAAAATATCCACTAAATGAGGGCATAATATGTGTGAGGGTACCCCAGGAGAGTTCCAAATGTGTGTGGGTAGATTATATATCCCACGGGGGTAAAATTGAAAAAAGTTGAAAAAAATTTTTTTTTTGGATTTAGTCATTTTTCCGGCATTTATCAGACTTTCAGATAGGGGAAATGTCAGTGAGCGTTCCAATTTCAGTACCAGACCGATTCGCCCAATGAGTCCTTGATATTTAGTCGTTTTCAGCCAATTTTCTGGATTTTTGAAAATTTCACTTTTTTGTGAAAATATCCACTAAATGAGGGAATAATATGTGTGAGGGTACCCTAGGAGAGATCCAAATGTGTGTGGGTAGAATATATATCCCACGGGGGTAAAATTGAAAAGATTTTAAATTTTTTTGGGGGGGGATTTAGTCATTTTTCCAGCGTTTATCAGACTTTCAGATAGGGGAAATGTCAGTGAGCGTTCCGATTTCAGTTCCAGAGCGAATCGCCCAATGAGTCCTTGATATTTAGTCGTTTTCAGCCAATTTTCTGAATTATTGAAAATTTCACTTTTTTGTGAAAATATCCACTAAATGAGGGAATAATATGTGTGAGTGTACCCCAGGAGAGTTCCAAATGTGTGTGGGTAGAATATATATCCCACGAAGGTAAAATTGAAAAAAGTTGAAAAAATTTTTTTTTCGACTTAGTCATTTTTCCGGCGTTTATCAGACTTTCAGATAGGGGAAATGTCAGTGAGCGTTCCGATTTCAGTACCAGAGCGATTCGCCCAATGAGTCCTTGATATTTAGTCGTTTTCAGAAAATTTTCTGGATTTTTGAAAATGTCACTTTTTTGTGAAAATATCCACTAAATGAGGGAATAATATGTGTGAGGGTACCCCACGAGAGTTCCAAATTTGTGTGGGTAGAATATATATCCCATGGGGGAAAATTGAAAAAAGTTGAAACAATTTTTTTTTTGGACTTAGTCATTTTTCCGTCGTTTAGCAGACTTTCAGAAAGCGGAAATGTCAGTGAGCGTTCCGATTTCAGTACCAGAGCGATTCGCCCAATGAGTCCTTGATATTTAGTCGTTTTCAGCCAATTTTCTGGATTTTTGAAAATTTTACTTTTTTTGTGAAAATATCCACTAAATGAGGGAATAATATGTGTGAGGGTACCCCAGGAGAGTTCCAAATGTGTGTGGGTAGAATATATATCCCACGGGGATAAAATTGAAAAAAGTTTAAAATTTTTTTGGGGGGATTTAGTCATTTTTCCGGCATTTATCAGACTTTCAGATAGGTGAAATGTCAGTGAGCATTCCGATTTCAGTTCCAGAGCGATTTGCCCAATGAGTCCTTGATATTTATTCGTTTTCAGCCTATTTTCTGGATTTTTGAAAATTTCACTTTTTTGTGAAAATATCCACTAAATGAGGGAATAATATATGTGAGGGTACCCCAGGAGAGTTCCAAATGTGTGTGGGTAGAATATATATCCCACGGGGGTAAAATTGAAAAAAGTTGAAAAAAATTTTTTTTTGGACTTAGTCATTTTTCCGGCGTTTATCAGACTTTCAGATAGGGGAAATGTCAGTGAACGTTCCGATTTCATTTCCAGAGCGATGCGCCCAATGAGTCCTTGATATTTGGTCGTTTTCAGCCAATTTTCTGGATTTTTCAAAATTTCACTTTTTTGTGAAAATATCCACTAAATGAGGAAATAATATGTGTGAGGGTACCCCAGGAGAGTTCCAAATGTGTGTGGGTAGAATATATATCCCACAGAGTTAAAATTGAAAAAAGTTGAAAAAATTTTTTTTTTAGTACTTAGTCATTTTTCCGGCGTTTATCAGACTTTCAGATAGGGGAAATGTCAGTGAGCGTTCCGATTTCAGTTCCAGAGCGATTCACCCTATGAGTCTTTGATATTTAGTCGTTTTCAGCCAATTTTCTGGATTTTTGAAAATGTCAATTTTTTGTGAAAATATCCACTAAATGAGGGAATAATATGTGTGAGGGTACCCCACGGGAGTTCCAAATGTGTGTGGGTAGAATATATATCCCACGGGGTAAAATTTAAAAAAGTTTAACAATTTTTTTTTTTGGACTTAGTCATTTTTCCGGCGTTTATCAGACTTTCAGATAGGGGAAATGTCACTGAGCGTTCCGATTTTAGTTCCAGAGCGATTCGCCTTGATATTTTGTCGTTTTCAGGCAATTTTCTGAATTTTTGAAAATTTCACTTTTTTGTGAAAATATCCACTAAATGAGGGAATAATATGTGTGAGGGTACCCCAGGAGAGTTCCAAATGTGTGTGGGTAGATTATATATCCCACGGGGGTAAAAATGAAAAAAGTTGAAAAAATTTTTTTTTTGGATTTAGTCATTTTTCCGGCATTTATCAGACTTTCAGATAGGGGAAATGTCAGTGAGCTTTCCGATTTCAGTTCCAGAGCGATTCGCCCAATGGGTCCTTGATATTTCGTCGTTTTCAGGCAATTTTCTGAATTTTTGAAAATTTCACTTTTTTGTGAAAATATTCACTAAATGAGGGAATAATATGTGTGAGGGTACCCCAGGAGAATTCCAAATGTGTGTGGGTAGAATATATATCCCACGGTGTAAAATTGAAAAAAGTTGAAAAAATTTTTTTTTTTGGATTTAGTCATTTTTCCGGCATTTATCAGTCTTTCAGATAGGGGAAATGTCAGTGAGCATTCCGATTTCAGTACCAGAGCGATTCTCCCAATGAGTCCTTGATATTTAGTCGTTTTCAGCCAATTTTCTGGATTTTTGAAAATTTCACTTTTTTGTGAAAATATCCACTAAATGAGGGAATAATATGTGTGAGGGTACCCTAGGAGAGTTCCAAATGTGTGTGGGTAGAATATATATCCCACGGGGGTAAAATTGAAAAGAGTTTAAAATTTTTTTGGGGGGGATTTAGTCATTTTTCCGGCGTTCATCAGACTTTCAGATAGGGGAAATGTCAGTGAGCGCTCCGATTTCAGTTCCAGAGCGATTCGCCCAATGAGTCCTTGATATTTAGTCGTTTTCAGCCAATTTTCTGGATTTTTGAAAATTTCACTTTTTTGTAAAAATATGCACTAATTGAGGGAATAATATGTGTGAGGGTACCCCAGGAGAGTTCCAAATGTGTGTGGGTAGAATATATATCCCACAGGGTTAAAATTGCAAAAAGTTGAAAAATTTTTTTTTTTAGTACTTAGTCATTTTTCCGGTGTTTATCAGACTTTCAGATAGGGGAAATGTCAGTGAGCGTTCCGATTTCAGTTCCAGAGCGATTCGCCCAATGAGTCCTTGATATTTAGTCGTTTTCAGCCAATTTTCTGGATTTTTGAAAATTTCACTTTTTTGTGAAAATATCCACTAAATGAGGGAATAATATGTGTGAGGGTACCCCAGGAGAGTTCCAAATGTGTGTGGGTAGAATATAAATCCCATAGGGTAAAATTGAAAAAAGTTGAAAAAAATTTTTTTTTGGACTTAGTCATTTTTCCGGCGTTTATCAGACTTTCAGATAGGGGAAATGTCAGTGAGCATTCCGATTTCAGTTCCAGAGCGAATCGCCCAATGAGTCCTTGATATTTAGTCGTTTTCAGCCAATTTTCTGAATTATTGAATATTTCACTTTTTTGTGAAAATATCCACTAAATGAGGGAATAATATGTGTGAGGGTACCCCAGGAGAGTTCCAAATGTGTGTGGGTAGAATATATATCCCACGGGGGTAACATTGAAAAAAGTTGAAAAAATTTTTTTTTTTGGACTTAGTAATTTTTCCGGCATTTATCAGACTTTCAGATAGGGGAAATGTCAGAGAGCGTTCCGATTTCAGTACCAGAGCGATTCGCCCAATGAGTCCTTGATATTTAGTCGTTTTCAGCCAATTTTCTGGATTTTTGAAAACTTCACTTTTTTGTGAAAATATCCACTAAATGAGGGAATAATATGTGTGAGGGTACCCTAGGAGAGTTCCAAATGTGTGTGGGTAGAATATATATCCCACGGGGGTAAAATTGAAAAGAGTTTAACATTTTTTTGGGGTGGATTTAGTCATTTTTCCGGCATTTATCACACTTTCAGATAGGGGAAATGTCAGTGAGGGCTCCCATTTCAGTTCCAGAGCGATTCGCCCAATGAGTCCTTGATATTTAGTCGTTTTCAGCCAATTTTCTGGATTTTTGAAAATTTCACTTTTTTGTGAAAATATCCACTAATTGAGGGAATAATATGTGTGAGGGTACCCCAGGAGAGTTCCAAATGTGTGTGGTAGAATAAATATATCCCACAGGGTTAAAATTGAAAAAAGTTGAAAAAAATTTTTTTTTAGTACTTAGTCATTTTTCCGGTGTTTATCAGACTTTCAGATAGGGGAAATGACAGTGAGCATTCCGATTTCAGTTCCAGAGCGATTCGCCCAATGAGTCCTTGATATTTAGTCGTTTTCAGCCAATTTCCTGGATTTTTGAAAATTTCACTTTTTTGTGAAAATATCAACTAAATGAGGGAATGATATGTGTGAGGGTACCCCAGGAGAGTTCCAAATGTGTGTGGGTAGAATATATATCCCACGGGGGTAAAATTGAAATAAGTTTAAAATTTTTTTGGGGGGGATTAAGTCATTTTTTCGGCGTTTATCAGACTTTCAGATAGGGGAAATGTCAGTGAGCATTCCGATTTCAGTTCCAGAGCGATTCGCCCTATGAGTCCTTGATATTTAGTCATTTTCAGCCAATTTTCAGGATTTTTGAACATTTCACTTTTTTGTGAAAATATCCACTAAATGAGGGAATAATATGTGTGAGGGTACCCCAGGAGAGTTCCAATTGTGTGTGGGTAGAATATATATCCCACGGGGGTAAAATTGAAAAAAGTTGAAAACATTTTTTTTTTTTGATTTAGTCATTTTTCCGGCGTTTATCAGACTTTCAGATAGGGGAAATGTCAATGAGCGCTCCGATTTTAGTTCCAGAGCGATTCGCCCAATGAGTCTTTGATATTTCGTCGTTTTCAGCCAATTTTCAGAATTTTTGAAAATTTTACTATTTTGTGAAAATATCCACTAAATGAGGGAATAATATGTGTGAGGGTACCCCAGGAGAGTTCCAAATGTGTGTGGGTAGAATATATATCCCACGGGGGTAAAATTGAAAAAAGTTGAAATTTTTTTTTTTTTCGATTTAGTCATTTTTCCAGCGTTTATCAGACTTTCAGATAGGGGAAATGTCAGAGAGCATTCCGATTTCAGTTCCAGAGCGATTCGCCCAATGAGTCCTTGATATTTAGTCGAAATCTGCCAATTTTCTGGATTTTTGAAAATTTCACTTTTTTGTGAAAATATCCACTAAATGAGGGACTAATATGTGTGAGGGAATCCCAGGAGAGTTTCAAATGTGTGTGGGTAGAATATATATCCCACGGGGTAAAATTGAAAAAAGTTTAAAATTTTTTTTGGGGGGATTAAGTCATTTTTCCGTCGTTTATCAGACTTTCAGATAGGGGAAATGTCAGTGAGCGTTCCAATTTCAGTTCCACAGCGATTCGCCCAATGAGGCCTTGATATTTCATCGTTTTCAGGCAATTTTCTGAATTTTTGAAAATTTCACTTTTTTGTGAAAATATCAACTAAATGAGGGAATAATATGTGTGAGGGTACCCCAGGCAGGAGAGTTCCAAATGTGTGTGAGTAGAATATAAATCCCACGGGGTAAAATTGAAAAAAGTTGAAAAAAATTTTTTTTTGGACTTAGTCATTTTTCCGGCGTTTATCAAACTTTCAGATAGGGAAATGTCAGTGAGTGTTCCGATTTCAGTTCCAGAGCGATTCGCCCAATGAGTCCTTGATATTTCATCATTTTCAGCCAATTTCCTGAAATTTGAAAATTTCACTTTTTTGTGAAAATATCCACTAAATGAGGGAATAATATGTGTGAGGGTACCCCAGGAGAGTTCCAAATGTGTGTGGGTAGATTATATATCCCACGGGGGTAAAATTGAAAAAAGTTGAAAACATTTTTTTTTTGGATTTAGTCATTTTTCCGGCCTTCATCAGACTTTCAGATAGGGGAAATGTCAGTGAGCGTTCCAATTTCAGTACCAGAGCGTTTCGCCCAATGAGTCCTTGATATTTAGTCGTTTTCAGCCAATTTTCAGGATTTTTGAAAATTTCACTTTTTTGTGAAAATATCCACTAAATTAGGGAATAATATGTGTGAGGATACCCCAGGAGAGTTCCAAATGTGTGTGGGTAGAATATATATCCCACGGGGGTAAAATTTAAAAAAGTTGAAAATTTTTTTGGGGGGGATTTAGTCATTTTTCCAGCGTTTATCAGACTTTCAGATAGGGGAAATGTCAGTGAGCGTTCCGATTTCAGTTCCAGAGCGATTCGCCCAATGAGTCCTTGATATTTAGTCGTTTTCAGCCAATTTTCTCGATTTTTGAAAATTTCACTTTTTTGTGAAAATATCCACTAAATGAGGGAATAATATGTGTGAGGGTACCCCAGGAGAGTTCCAAATGTGTGTGGGTAGAATATATATCCCACGGGGGTAAAATTGAAAAAAGTTGAAAAATTTTTTTGGGGGGATTTTGTTATGTTCTGCTACCAGAGCTAAGGAAAGAGAGGAGATCTGTCCCTACGATAGAACTCAGCTAAATCCCTACGATGTAACAGGGAACCTGTTCCTGCGATCAGACCTGCTAAAGTACTAAGCTAGTCTGTACGGAGACCTATAGATGTGGGGAAGGAATCCCTACAAGTACTAAGGACTGGGAGGAATATGGGACACCTCCTAACAGAAATAGTAGCAGACAGACGAACAAACAAAATATATAGAACATAGAGGTCAGTAGACCAAGCAAACTAACAGAGCAAGACACAGAGCACAGGCTAGCTAGAAAGTAGATATACAATGAAGTCCAGCAAAGCCAGAAGGGCGGAGCAGGTCTAAATAGGCCAACAAGGTCATGTGACCAGCAAAGGAAAAAAAAGCTAAGAGCAAGGTTCTAACAGTACCCCCCCTTCTAAGAGGATCCTCCGGATCCCCTAGGACCAGGCTTATCAGGAAATCTCCTGTGAAACGCTCTGATAAGTCTGGACGCGGAAACATCATCCGACCTCACCCAAGAGTTATCCTCGGGTCCGAAACCTTTCCAGGCCACAAGATACTGCAAACTACCTCTATACAGTCTAGAGTTAAGGATGCAAGAAATTTCATATTCCCCGTCCTCCACCACCGGAGGAACAGAGGCAGAGGCGTCACAATCCGATACAACAGCTTTTTTCAACAGAGAGACATGAAATACCGGATTAATTCTCCAGGAGGTAGGAACCTCCAACCTAACAGCAGATTGGTTGACAACCTGAAGCACCTTAAAGGGCCCTACAAACTTGGGACCCAATTTCTTAGAAGGAATCCTCAACCGCAGATTCCTAGAGGACAACCAAACCATGTCACCAACAGCGAACAAAACCTCCTGTCGTTTCCTATCAAAGTAGTCCTTAGATTTTCTGTTGGCCTCCTGAAGATTACCACGCACATCCGTCCAAACTCTCTCCAAATCACCGGAAAAATTCTCCTCCTCAGGCACGGCAGATCCCAACTTGGAGAACGACCCAAACGACGGATGTCTCCCAGAACAACAAAAAAAAGGCGAACAACCAGCAGAAGAAGATGTATGATTGTTCAGAGCAAATTCAGCAAGTGGCAGAAACTCAGACCACCCCTCTTGATTGTCTGTCACAAAACAACGCAAGAACTGCTCAACATCCTGGTTTTTCCTTTCTGTCTGGCCATTAGATTCAGGATGATATCCGGACGAGAACGATAAATGAACTCCCAACCTGTCACAAAAGGCACGCCAAAAACGAGCCACAAACTGAGGACCCCTATCAGAAACAATGTCAGTAGGAACGCCATGAATTCTGACAATTTCCTTGACAAAGGCCTTAGCGAGAGTTTTAGCGCAGGGCAGTTTGACAAAGGGAACCAAGTGACACATCTTGCTAAAACGGTCCACGACCACCCAGATGACAGTAAAACCCTCAGAGGGGGGAAAATCAGTTATAAAGTCCATAGCCAAATGTGTCCAAGGAGCACTGGGAACCTCCAAAGGACAAAGCAACCCCGCAGCAGGAGTATGTGAGGACTTAGATCTAGCACATATAGTACATTGACGCACCCACTTAATAACTTCCTTCTGCCATCCAGGCCACCAAAAACTGCGACCCACCAGTCTCTTGGTCTCAGAGATTCCGGGATGACCTGCCAACCGAGATTCGTGACACTCAACAAACAAATCTCTCCTAAAGGTCCCAGGCACAAACAACCTCCCATGAGGAGTGTTAGAAGGGGCATTCTCCTGTGCTTTAAGAATCTCATTTTCCAAAACGGAGTCCAAAGCAGCTATCACAACACCTTCTTGTAAAATGTTCTCCTCTTTCTCAGAACCGACTATGGGAGAAAAACTGCGAGACAAGGCATCCGCCTTAACATTCTTAGTACCAGGGATGTAAGTAACGGAGAAATTAAACCGCGAGAAAAACAGTGCCCACCTAGCCTGACGGGCATTCAGGCGCTTGGCAGCATCAAGATATATCAGATTTTTATGATCCGTAAGAACCTGAACGGGAAATTCCGCACCTTCCAAGAAGTGGCGCCAGTGTTCAAATGCGAGTTTAATAGCCAATAATTCCCGATTACCAATATCGTAATTCAGTTCAGTCTACGAAAATTTTTTTGAAAAAAAGGCACAGGGATGTAATCCATCCCCGTTATCCTGAGACAATACTGCGCCAACCCCCACAGAGGAAGCATCAACCTCAACCAAAAACGGCCTAGTAACATCAGGCTGCATAAGGATGGGAGCAGAGGTGAACCTCTCCTTGAGATACACAAAAGCTTCAATGGCCTCAGAAGACCACTGAACAGCATCAGCACCTTTCCTGGTGAGATCAGTCAGAGGTTTGACAATAGTAGAAAATTTTTTTATGAATTTTCTGTAGTAATTGGCGAAACCCAAAAACCTCTGTATCGATTTCAAACCAATAGGCCTAGGCCATTCCTGCACAGCCTGAACCTTAACCGGATCCATCTCAAAACCTTTGCTGGAGATAATGTAGCCCAAAAAACTAATTCTCTGTACAGCGAACTCACATTTCTCCAGCTTAGCAAAAAGCGAATTGTCCATTAATAACTGTAATACCTCACGCACGCTCCGCCAATGAGACTCCAGATCCGGCGAATAAATCAAAATGTCATCCAAATACACAACCACATTTTTGCCGATCAAAGGTCTAAGGATGTCATTAATCAGATTCTGAAAAAATGCAGGAGCATTAGTAAGACCAAAAGGCATAACCAGATTCTCAAAATGACCCACAGGAGTGTTAAAAGCAGTCTTCCATTCGTCACCCTCCTTCATGCGCAACAGATTGTATGCCCCCTTAAGGTCAATTTTAGAGAACCACTTGGCCCCCATTAACTGGTTAAACAGATCAGGAATCAATGGCAGTGGGTAAGGATTGCGTACAGTAATTTTGTTAATCTCACGAAAATCCAGACAAGGACGTAAACCGCCGTCCTTTTTTTTTACAAAAAAAAATCCAACCGCCACAGGAGACTTAGAGGTCCTAATGTGACCGGCGGCCAAACTTGTCTGTATGTATTCCTCCAAAGCCTTCCTCTCAGGAATAGTAAGGTTAAATAAACGACTTTTAGGAAGAGTCGCTCCAGGGACAAATTCAATAGAACAATCATAGTCTCTATGGGGAGGCAAAACCTGCGATTCCTTCTCAGAAAAAACTCTCCAAAAATCCTGAATAGGAACAGGCAATTCTCCCCTATCCAAAGCTGCAATACGCCCGTTACAACACTTGTCATAACATTTATGGCTCCAGGATTTAATTTCACTGGTAGACCAATCCAGTACAGGATTGTGAAATTTTAACCAGGGCAATCCCAATATTACTGGAGAAGGCAAGTTATTCAACACTACCAAATCCAATTTCTCATGGTGAACACCATTAATAGTGAGAGGAAATTCACAGACCTTGAGAGTAATATTCTTCAAAGGGGAACCATCCACAGAAACCACAGCAATGGGGGATGATAAAGGTTCAGGTTTTAAATTGAGTCTTTCCACGAATCCCCCATCAATTACATTCAGAGTAGACCCGCAATCAACAAATAACCGAAATTCCATTAATTTTTTCTGAGCAATCGTGGAAGCAGCTAAAAATATACCCTTGGAATTTAAACAGGCAATACGGTCGTGACTGACCATTTTTTTTTCTTTCTTCATACGAAGCTCACAGCCTTTAATCAAATGACCAGATTTTCCGCAATAGAAACACAAGCCTTCAAAAAATCGACGGTCTTTTTCTTGAGAGCGAGGTGTCACCGATCCAATCTCCATCGGTTCACCACTGTTAGTACACACATTCTCATAACCAGAAACTGACATAGCAGAGGATTTGCTCTCATTAACCCTTGCACGCAGTCTTCTATCCACCCGTATAGCTAATTGCATAGCCTGTTGCAAATCTTCAGGTGTAGGATAAGCAATTAGCAGGTCTTTAACCCTTTCACTGAGCCCAGCAAGAAATAGACTTTTCAGAGCAGAATCGTTCCACCCTGTTTGAGTCGACCAACGTCGGAAATAAGTACAATATTTTTCCACATTACCTGATCCTTGTTTTAAACGTCTCAACTCAGTCTCAGCTGATGCGACACGGTCAGGATCATCATATAATAGTCCCAAAGCAGAAAAAAAACTATCCACTGATCTGAAGCATGTATCACTAGGTTGCAAAGAAAAGGCCCACTCCTGAGGCTCTTTGCGCAAAAGTGACATTATGAACCCTACGCGCTGGGATTCATCCCCAGAGGACTTAGGTCTCAAACGAAAATACAATAAGCAAGCATTTTTAAATGAGAAAAATTCTCGGTGTTCACCAAAAAATAAATCCGGCAAACATACCTTAGGCTCCAAGAAATGTGCTCCAGGACAGTTACTCACGTGCTGACGGAGCTCGGCCACCTCCAGAGAGAGACCCTGCAGGCGTTTAGCCAAATCCACAACCGACACCATGATGGAACAGAAAAATCTTTCCTTAGAGAATTTGCGGGCTGGACTTACTGTTATGTTCTGCTACCAGAGCTAAGGAAAGAGAGGAGATCTGTCCCTACGATAGAACTCAGCTAAATCCCTACGATGTAACAGGGAACCTGATCCTGCGATCAGACCTGCTAAAGTCCTAAGCTAGTCTGTACGGAGACCTATAGATGTGGGGAAGGAATCCCTACAAGTACTAAGGACTGGGAGGAATATGGGACACCTCCTAACAGAAATAGTAGCAGACAGACGAACAAACAAAATATATAGAACATAGAGGTCAGTAGACCAAGCAAACTAACAGAGCACAGGCTAGCTAGAAAGTAGATATACAATGAAGTCCAGCAAAGCCAGAAGGGCGGAGCAGGCCTAAATAGGCCAACAAGGTCATGTGACCAGCAAAGGAAAAAAAAGCTAAGAGCAAGGTTCTAACAGATTTAGTCATTTTTCCGGCGTTTATCAGACTTTCAGATAGGGGAAATGTCAGTGAGCATTCCGATTTCAGTTCCAGAGCGATTCGCCCAATGAGTCCTTGATATTTCGTCGTTTTCAGCCAATTTTCTGGATTTTTGAAAATTTTACTTTTTTGTGAAAATATCCACTAAATGAGGGAATAATATGTGTGAGGGTACCCCAGGAGAGTTCAAAATGTGTGTAGGTAGAATATATATCCCACGGGGGTAAAATTGAAAAAAGTTGAAAAATTTTTTTTTTTCGATTTAGTCATTTTTCCAGCGTTTATCAGACTTTCAGATAGTGGAAATGTCAGTGAGCGTTCCGATTTCAGTTCCAGAGCGATTCGCCCAATGAGTCCTTGATATTTCGTCGTTTTCAGCCAATTTTCTGGATTTTTGAAAATTTTACTTTTTTGTGAAAATATCCACTAAATGAGGGAATAATATGTGTGAGGGTACCCCAGGAGAGTTCCAAATGTGTGTGGGTAGAATATATATCCCACGGGGGTAAAATTGAAAAAAGTTGAAAATTTTTTTGGGGGGGATTTATTAATTTTTCCGGCGTTTATCAGACTTTCAGATATGGGAAATGTCAGTGAGCGTTCCGATTTCAGTTCCAGAGCGATTTGCCCAATGAGTCCTTGATATTTCGTCATTTTCAGACAATTTTCTGAATTTTTGAAAATTTCACTTTTTTGTGAAAATATCCACTAAATGAGGGAATAATATGTGTGAGGGTACCCCAGGAGAGTTCCAAATGTTTGTGGATAGAATATATATCCCACGGTGGTAAAATTGAAAAAAGTTGAAAATTTTTTTTGGGGGATTTAGTCATTTTTCTGGCATTTATCAGACTTTCAGATAGGGGAAATGTCAGTGAGCATTCAGATTTCAGTTCCAGAGCGATTCGCCCAATGAGTACTTGATATTTCGTCGTTTTCAGCCAATTTTCTGAGTTTTTGAAAATTTTACTTTTTTGTGAAAATATCCACTAAATGAGGGAATAATATGTGTGAGGGTACCCCAGGAGAGTTCAAAATGTGTGTAGGTAGAATATATATCCCACAGGAGTAAAATTGAAAAAAGTTGAAAATTTTTTTTTTTCGATTTAGTCATTTTTCCAGCGTTTATCAGACTTTCAGATAGGGGAAATGTCAGTGAGCATTCCGATTTCAGTTCCAGAGCGATTCGCCCAATGAGTCCTTGATATTTCGTCGTTTTCAGCCAATTTTCTGGATTTTTGAAAATTTTACTTTTTTGTGAAAATATCCACTAAATGAGGGAATAATATGTGTAAGGGTACCCCAGGAAAGTTCCAAATGTGTGTGGGTTGAATATATATCCCACGGGGGTAAAATTGAAAAAAGTTGAAAAATTTTTTGGGGGGGATTTAGTCATTTTTCCGGCGTTTATCAGACTTTCAGATAGGGGAAATGTCAGTGAGCATTCCGATTTCAGTTCCAGAGCGATTGGCCCAATGAGTCCTTGATATTTCGTCGTTTTCAGGCAATTTTCTGAATTTTTGAAAATTTCACTTTTTTGTGAAAATATCCACTAAATGAGGGAATAATATGTGTGAGGGTACCCCAGGAGAGTTCCCAATGTGTGTGGGTAGAATATATATCCCACGGGGGTAAAATTGAAAAAAGTTGAAAATTTATTTTTTTTCGATTTAGTCATTTTTCCAGCGTTTAGCAGACTTTCAGATAGGGGAAATGTCAGTGAGCGCTCCGATTTCAGTTCCAGAGTGATTCGCCCAATGAGTCCTTGATATTTAGTCGTTTTCAGCCAATTTTCTGGATTTTTGAAAGTTTCACTTTTTTGTGAAAATATCCACTAAATGAGGGAATAATATGTGCGAGGGTACCCCAGGAGAGTTCCAAATGTGTGTGGGTAGAATATATATCCCACGGGGGTAAAATTGAAAAAAGTTGAAAACATTTTTTTGAGGGATTTAGTCATTTTTCCGGCATTTATCAGACTTTCAGATATGGGAAATGTCAGTGAGCGTTCCGATTTCAGTTCCAGAGCGATTTGCCCAATGAGCCCTTGATATTTAGTCGTTTTCAGCCAATTTTCTGGATTTTTGAAAATTTCACTTTTTTGTGAAAATATCCACTAAATGAGGGAATAATATGTGTGAGGGTACCCCAGGAGAGTTCTAAATGTGTGTGGGTAGAATATATATCCCACAGGGTTAAAATTGAAAAAAGTTGAAAAAAATTTTTTTTTGGACGTAGTCATTTTTCCGGCGTTTATCAGACTTTCAGATAGGGGAAATGTCAGTGAGCGTTCCGATTTCAGTTCCAGAGCGAATCGCCCAATGAGTCCTTGATATTTCCTCGTTTTCAGGCAATTTTCTGAATTTTTGAAAATTTCACTTTTTTGTGAAAACATCCACTAAATGAGGGAATAATATGTGTGAGGGTACCCCAGGAGAGTTCCAAATGTTTGTGGATAGAATATATATCCCACGGTGGTAAAATTGAAAAAAGTTGAAAAATTTTTTTGGGGGATTTAGTCATTTTTCTGGCATTTATCAGACTTTCAGATAGGGGAAATGTCAGTGAGCATTCAGATTTCAGTTCCAGAGCGATTCGCCCAATGAGTACTTGATATTTCGTCGTTTTTAGCCAATTTTCTGAATTTTTGAAAATTTTACTTTTTTGTGAAAATATCCACTATATGAGGGAATAATATGTGTGAGGGTACCCCAGGAGAGTTCAAAATGTGTGTAGGTAGAATATATATCCCACAGGAGTAAAATTGAAAAAAGTTAAAAAAAATTTTTTTTTCGATTTAGTCATTTTTCCAGCGTTTATCAGACTATCAGATAGGGGAAATGTCAGTGAGCATTCCGATTTCAGTTCCAGAGCGATTCGCCCAATGAGTCCTTGATATTTCGTCGTTTTCAGCCAATTTTCTGGATTTTTGAAAATTTTACTTTTTTGTGAAAATATCCACTAAATGAGGGCATAATATGTGCGAGGGTACCCCAGGAGAGTTCCAAATGTGTGTGGGTTGAATATATATCCCACGGGGGTAAAATTGAAAAAAGTTGAAAAATTTTTGGGGGGGGATTTAGTCATTTTTCCGGCGTTTATCAGACTTTCAGATAGGGGAAATGTCAGTGAGCATTCCGATTTCAGTTCCAGAGCGATTCGCCCAATGAGTCCTTGATATTTCGACGTTTTCAGCCAATTTTCTGGATTTTTGAAAATTTCACTTTTTTGTGAAAATATCCACTAAATGAGGGAATAATATGTGTGAGGGTACCCCAGGAGAGTTCCAAATGTGTGTGGGTAGAATATATATCCCACGGGGGTAAAATTGAAAAAAGTTGAAAACATTTTTTTTTTGGATTTAGTCATTTTTTCCGGCGTTTATCAGACTTTCAGATAGGGGAAATGTCAGTGAGCGTTCCGATTTCAGTTCCAGAGCGATTCGCCCAATGAGTCCTTGATATTTCGTCGTTTTCAGCCAATTTTTTGGATTTTTAAAAAGTTCACTTTTTTGTGAAAATATCCACTAAATGAGGGAATAATATGTGTGAGGGTACCCCAGGAGAGTTCCAAATGTGTGTGGGTAGAATATAGATCCCACGGGTGTAAAATTGAAAAAAGTTGAAAATTTTTTGGGGGGGGATTTAGTCATTTTACCGGCGTTTATTAGACTTTCAGATAGGTAAAATGTCAGTGAGCGTTCCGATTTCAGTTCCAGAGCGATTCACCCAATGAGTCCTTGATATTTCGTCGTTTTCAGCCAATTTTCTGGATTTTTAAAAATTTCACTTTTTTGTGAAAATATCCACTAAATGAGGGAATAATATGTGTGAGGGTACCCCAGGAGAGTTCCAAATGTGTGTGGGTAGAATATAGATCCCACAGGTGTAAAATTGAAAAAAGTTGAAAAATTTTTTGGGGGGGATTTAGCCATTTTTCCGGCGTTTATCAGACTTTCAGATAGGGGAAATGTCAGTGAGCGTTCCGATTTCAGTTCCAGAGCGATTCGCCCAATGAGTCCATGATATTTAGTCAAAATCTGCCAATTTTCTGGATTTTTGAAAATTTCACTTATTTGTGAAAATATCCACTAAATGAGGGAATAATATGTGTGAGGGTACCCCAAGAGAGTTAAAAATGTGTGTGGGTAGAATATATATCCCACGGGGGTAAAATTGAAAAAAGTTAAAAAAAAAAATTTTTTGGACTTAGTCATTTTTCCGGCGTTTATCAGACTTTCAGATAGGGGAAATGTCAGTGAGCATTCCAATTTCAATTCCAGAGCGATTTGCACAATGAGTCCTTGATATTTAGTCATTTTGAGCCAATTTTCTGAATTTTTGAAAATTTCACTTTTTTTGTGAAAATATCCACTAAATGAGGGAATAATATGTGTGAGGGTACCCCAGGAGAGTTCCAAATGTGTGTGGGTAGAATATATATCCCACGGGGGTAAAATTGAAAAAAGTTGAAAACATTTTTTTTTTGGATTTAGTCATTTTTTCCGGCGTTTATCAAACTTTCAGATAGGGGAAATGTCAGTGAGCGTTCCGATTTCAGTTCCAGAGCGATTCGCCCAATGAGTCCTTGATATTTCGTCGTTTTCAGCCAATTTTTTGGATTTTTAAAAAGTTCACTTTTTTGTGAAAATATCCACTAAATGAGGGAATAATATGTGTGAGGGTACCCCAGGAGAGTTCCAAATGTGTGTGGGTAGAATATAGATCCCACGGGTGTAAAATTGAAAAAAGTTGAAAATTTTTTGGGGGGGGATTTAGTCATTTTACCGGCGTTTATCAGACTTTCAGATAGGGAAAATGTCAGTGAGCGTTCCGATTTCAGTTCCAAAGCTATTCACCCAATGAGTCCTTGATATTTCGTCGTTTTCAGCCAATTTTCTGGATTTTTAAAAATTTCACTTTTTTGTGAAAATATCCACTAAATGAGGGAATAATATGTGTGAGGGTACCCCAGGAGAGTTCCAAATGTGTGTGGGTAGAATATAGATCCCACAGGTGTAAAATTGAAAAAAGTTGAAAAATTTTTTGGGGGGGATTTAGCCATTTTTCCGGCGTTTATCAGACTTTCAGATAGGGGAAATGTCAGTGAGCGTTCCGATTTCAGTTCCAGAGCGATTCGCCCAATGAGTCCATGATATTTAGTCAAAATCTGCCAATTTTCTGGATTTTTGAAAATTTCACTTATTTGTGAAAATATCCACTAAATGAGGGAATAATATGTGTGAGGGTACCCCAGGAGAGTTCCAAATGTGTGTGGGTAGAATATATATCCCACGGGTTTAAATTGGAAAAAGTTGAAAACATTTGTTTTTTGGACTTAGTCATCTTTCCGGCGTTTATCAGACTTTCAGATAGGGGAAATGTCAGTGAGCGTTCCAATTTCAGTTCCAGAGCGATTCGCCCAATGAGTCCTTGATAATTCGTCGTTTTCAGGCAATTTTCTGAATTTTTGAAAATTTCACTTTTTTGTGAAAATATCCACTAAATGAGGAATAATATATGTGAGGGTACCCCATGAGAGTACCAAATGTGTGTGGGAAGAATATAAATCACACAAAGGGAAAATTGAAAAAAGTTGAAAAAAATTTTTTTTTGGGATTTAGTCATTTTTCCGGCGTTTATCAGACTTTCAAATAGGGGAAATGTCAGTGAGTGTTCCGATTTCAGTTCCAGAGCGATTCGCCCATTGAGTCCTTGATATTTCGTTGAAAACTGCCAATTTTCTTGATTTTTGAAAATTTCACTTATTTGTGTAAATATCCACTAAATGAGGGAATAATATGTGTGAGGGTACCCCAGGAGAGTTCAAAATGTGTGTGGGTAGAATATATAACCCACGGGGGTAAAATTGAAAAAAGTTGAAACATTTTTTTTTATCGATTTAGTCATTTTTCCAGCGTGTATCAGACTTTCAGATAGGGGAAATTTCAGTAAGCGTTCCGATTTCAGTTCCAGAGCGATTCGCCCAATGAGTCCTTGATATTTAGTCGAAATCTGCCAATTTTCTGGATTTTTGAAAATTTCACTTATTTGTAAAAATATCCACTAAATGAGGGAATAATATGTGTGAGGGAACCCCAGGAAAGTTCCAAATGTGTGTGGGTAGAATATATATCATACGGGGTAAAATTGAAAAAAGTTGAAAAATTTTGGGGGGGGATTTAGACATTTTTCCAGCGTTTATCAGACTTTCAGATATTGGAAATGTCAGTGAGCCTTCCGATTTCAGTTCCACAGCGATTCGCCCAAAGAGTCCGTGATATTTCTGCGTTTTCAGGCAATTTTCTGAATTTTTGAAAATTTCACTTTTTTGTGAAAATACCCACTAAATGAGGAAATAATATGTGTGAGGGTACCCCAGGAGAGTTCCAAATGTGTGTGGGTAGAATATATATCCCACGGAGGTAAAATTGAAAAAAGTTGAAAAATTTTTTTTTGCGATTTAGTCATTTTTCCAGCATTTATCAGACTTTCAGATAGGGGAAATGTCAGTGAGCGTTCCGATTTCAGTACCAGAGCGATTCACCCAATGAGTCCTTGATATTTAGTCGTTTTCAGCCAATTTTCTGGATTTTTGAAAATTTTACTTTTTTGTGAAAATATCCACTAAGTGAGGGAATAATATCTGTGAGGGTACCCCAGGAGAGTTCCAAATGTGTGTGGGTAGAATATATATCCCACAGGGTTAAAATTGAAAAAAGTTGAAAAAAAATTTTTTTTATTACTTAGTCATTTTTCTGGCGTTTATCAGACTTTCAGATAGAGGAAATGTCAGTGAGCCTTCCGATTTCAGTTCCACAGCGATTCGCCCAAAGAGTCCGTGATATTTCTGCGTTTTCAGGCAATTTTCTGAATTTTTGAAAATTTCACTTTTTTGTGAAAATACCCACTAAATGAGGAAATAATATGTGTGAGGGTACCCCAGGAGAGTTCCAAATGTGTGTGGGTAGAATATATATCCCACGGAGGTAAAATTGAAAAAAGTTGAAAAATTTTTTTTTGCGATTTAGTCATTTTTCCAGCATTTATCAGACTTTCAGATAGGGGAAATGTCAGTGAGCGTTCCGATTTCAGTACCAGAGCGATTCACCCAATGAGTCCTTGATATTTAGTCGTTTTCAGCCAATTTTCTGGATTTTTGAAAATTTTACTTTTTTGTGAAAATATCCACTAAGTGAGGGAATAATATCTGTGAGGGTACCCCAGGAGAGTTCCAAATGTGTGTGGGTAGAATATATATCCCACAGGGTTAAAATTGAAAAAAGTTGAAAAAAAATTTTTTTTATTACTTAGTCATTTTTCTGGCGTTTATCAGACTTTCAGATAGGGGAAATGTCAGTGAGCCTTCCGATTTCAGTTCCACAGCGATTCGCCCAAAGAGTCCGTGATATTTCTGCGTTTTCAGGCAATTTTCTGAATTTTTGAAAATTTCACTTTTTTGTGAAAATACCCACTAAATGAGGAAATAATATGTGTGAGGGTACCCCAGGAGAGTTCCAAATGTGTGTGGGTAGAATATATATCCCACGGAGGTAAAATTGAAAAAAGTTGAAAAATTTTTTTTTGCGATTTAGTCATTTTTCCAGCATTTATCAGACTTTCAGATAGGGGAAATGTCAGTGAGCGTTCCGATTTCAGTACCAGAGCGATTCACCCAATGAGTCCTTGATATTTAGTCGTTTTCAGCCAATTTTCTGGATTTTTGAAAATTTTACTTTTTTGTGAAAATATCCACTAAGTGAGGGAATAATATCTGTGAGGGTACCCCAGGAGAGTTCCAAATGTGTGTGGGTAGAATATATATCCCACAGGGTTAAAATTGAAAAAAGTTGAAAAAAATTTTTTTTTATTACTTAGTCATTTTTCTGGCGTTTATCAGACTTTCAGATAGGGGAAATGTCAGTGAGCGTTCCGATTTCAGTTCCAGAGCGATTCGCCCAATGAATCCTTGATATTTCGTCGTTTTCAGGCAATTTTCTGAATTTTTGAAAATTTCACTTTTTTGTGAAAATATCCACTAAATGAGGGAATAATATGTGTGAGGGTACCCCAGGAGAGTTCCAAATGTGTTTGGGTAGAATATATATCCCACGGTGGTAGAATTGAAAAAAGTTGAAAAATTTTTTTTTTTGGATTTAGTCATTTTTCCGGCATTTATCAGACTTTCAGATAGGGGAAATGTCAGTGAGCGTTCCGATTTCAGTTCCAGAGCGATTCGCCCAATGAGTCCTTGATATTTAGCTGTTTACAGCCAATTTTCTGGATTTTTGAAAATTTCACTTTTTTGTGAAAATATCCACTAAATGAGGGAATAATATGTGTGAGGGTACCCCAGGAGAGTTCCAAATGTGTGTGGGTAGAATATAGATCCCACGGGGGTAAAATTGAAAAAAGTTGAAAAATATTTTTTTTTGGATTTAGTCATTTTTTCCAGTGTTTATCAGACTTTCAGATAGGGGAAATGTCAGTGAGCGTTCCGATTTTAGTTCCAGAGCGATTCAACCAATGAGTCCTTGATATTTCGACGTTTTCAGCCAATTTTCTGGATTTTTGAAAATTTCACTTTTTTGTGAAAATATCCACTTAATGAGGGAATAATATGTGTGAGGGTACCCCAGGAGAGTTCCAAATGTGTGTGGGTAGAATATATATCCCACGGGGGTAAAATTGAAAAAAGTTGAAAAAATTTTTTTTTTGGATTTAGTCATTTTTTCCGGCGTTTATCAGACTTTCAGATAGGGGAAATGTCAGTGAGCGTTCCGATTTCAGTTCCAGAGCGATTCACCCAATGAGTCCTTGATATTTCATCGTTTTCAGCCAATTTTCTGGATTTTTGAAAATTTCACTTTTTTGTGAAAATATCCACTAAATGAGGGAATAATATGTGTGAGGGTACCCCAGGAGAGTTTCAAATGTGTGTGGGTAGAATACATATCCAACGGTGGTAAAATTGAAAAAAGTTGAAAAAATTTTTTTTTTGGACTTAGTCATTTTTCCGGCGTTTATCAGACTTTCAGACAGCGGAAATGTCAGTGAGCGTTCCGATTTCAGTTCCAGAGCGATTCGCCCAATTAGTCCTTGATTTTTAGTTGTTTTAAGCCAATTTTCAGAATTTTTGAAAATTTCACTTTTTTGTGAAAATATCCACTAAATGAGGGAATAATATGTGTGAGGGTACCCCAGGAGAGTTCCAAATGTGTGTGGGTAGAATATATGTCCCACCGGGGTTAAAATTGAAAAAAGTTGAAAAAATTTTTGGGGGGGATTTAGTCATTTTTCCGACATTTATCAGACTTTCAGATAGGGGAAATGTCAGTGAGCGTTCCGATTTCAGTTCCAGAGCGATTCGCCCAATGAGTCCTTGATATTTAGTCGTTTTCAGCCAATTTTCTGGATTTTTGAAAATTTCACTTTTTTGTGAAAATATCCACTAAATGAGGGAATAATATGTGTGAGGGTACCCCAGGAGAGTTCCAAATGTGTGTGGGTAGAATATATGTCCCACCGGGGTTAAAATTGAAAAAAGTTGAAAAAATTTTGGGGGGGGATTTAGTCATTTTTCCGGCATTTATCAGACTTTCAGATAGGGGAAATGTCAGTGAGCGTTCCGATTTCAGTTCCAGAGCGATTCGCCCAATGAGTCCTTGATATTTAGTCGTTTTCAGCCAATTTTCTGGATTTTTGAAAATTTCACTTTTTTGTGAAAATATCCACTAAATGAGGGAATAATATGTGTGAGGGTACCCCAGGAGAGTTCCAAATGTGTGTGGGTAGAATACATATCCCACGGGGGTAAAATTGAAAAAAGTTGAAAAAATTTTTGGGGGGGATTTAGTCATTTTTCTGGCGTTTATCAGACTTTCAGATAAGGGAAATGTCAGTGAGCGTTCCGATTTCAGTTCCAGAGCGATTCGCCCAATGAGTCCTTGATATTTAGTTGTTTTCAGCCAATTTTCAGCATTTTTGAAAATTTCACTTTTTTGTGAAAATATCCACTAAATGAGGGAATAATATGTGTGAGGGTACCCCAGGAGAGTTCCAAATGTGTGTGGGTAGAATATATATCCCACAAGGTTAAAATTGAAAAAAGTTAAAAAAATTTTTTTTTGTACTTAGTCATTTTTCCGGCGTTTATCAGACTTTCAGATAGGGCAAATGTCAATGAGCATTCCGATTTCAGTTCCAGAGCAATTCGCCCAATGAGTCCTTGATATTTCGTCGTTTTCAGTCAATTTTCAGAATTTTTGAAAATGTCACTTTTTTGTGAAAATATTAACTAAATGAGGGAATAATATGTGTGAGGGTACCCCAGGAGAGTTCCAAATGTGTGTGGGTAGAATATATATCCCACAGGGTTAAAATTGAAAAAAGTTTAAAAAATTTTTCTTTTGTACTTAGTCATTTTTCCGGCGTTTATCAGACTTTCAGATAGGGGAAATGTCAGTGAGCGTTCCGATTTCAGTTCCAGAGCGATTCGCCCAATGAGTCCTTGATATTTCTTCGTTTTCAGTCAATTTTCAGAATTTTTGAAAATTTCACTTTTTTGTGAAAATATCCACTAAATGAGGGAATAATATGTGTGAGGGTACCCCAGGAGAGTTCCGAATGTGTGTGGGTAGAATATATATCCCACGGGGGTAAAATTGAAAAAAGTTGAAAAAAATTTTTTTTTGGACTTAGTCTTTTTTCCGGCGTTTATCAGACTTTCAGATAGGGCAAATGTCAGTGAGCGTTCCGATTTCAGTTCCAGAGCAATTCGCCCAATGTTTCCTTGATATTTAGTCGTTTTCAGCCAATTTTCTGGATTTTTGAAAATTTCACTTTTTTGTGAAAATATCCACTAAATGAGGGAATAATATGTGTGAGGGTACCCCAGGAGAGTTCCAAATGTGTGTGGGTAGAATATATATCCCACAAGGTTAAAATTGAAAAAAGTTAAAAAAAATTTTTTTTGTACTTAGTCATTTTTCCGGCGTTTATCAGACTTTCAGATAGGGGACATGTCAGTGAGCGTTCTGATTTCAGTTCCAGAGCAATTCGCCCAATGAGTCCTTGATATTCGTCGTTTTCAGTCAATTTTCAGAATTTTTGAAAATTTCACTTTTTTGTGAAAATATTAACTAAATGAGGGAATAATATGTGTGAGGGTACCTCGGGAGAGTTCCAAATGTGTGTGGGTAGAATATATATCCCACAGGGTTAAAATTGAAAAAAGTAAAAAAAAAATTTTTTTTGTACTTAGTCATTTTTCCGGCGTTTATCAGACTTTCAGATAGGGGAAATGTCAGTGAGCGTTCCGATTTCAGTTCCAGAGCGATTCGCCCAATGAGTCCTTGATATTTCGTCGGTTTCAGTCAATTTTCAGAATTTTTGAAAATTTTACTTTTTTGTGAAAATATCCACTAAATGAGGGAATAATATGTGTGAGGGTACCCCAGGAGAGTTCCAAATGTGTGTGGGTAGAATATATATCCCATAGGGTTAAAATTGAAAAAAGTTGAAAAATTTTTTTTTTTGGACTTAGTCATTTTTCCGGCGTTTATCAGACTTTCAGATAGGGCAAATGTCAGTGAGCGTTCCGATTTCAGTTCCAGAGCGATTCGCCCAATGAGTCCTTGATATTTCGTCGTTTTCAGTCAATTTTCTGAATTTTTGAAAATGTCACTTTTTTGTGAAAATATTAACTAAATGAGGGAATAATATGTGTGAGGGTACCCCAGGAGAGTTCCAAATGTGTGTGGGTACAATATATATCCCACAGTATTAACATTGAAAAAAGTTGAAAAAATTTTTTTTTTTTGTACTGTCATTTTTCCGGCGTTTATCAGACTTTCAGATAGGGGAAATGTCAGTGAGCGTTCCGATTTCAGTTCCAGAGCGATTCGGCGGATGAGTCCTTGATATTTCGTCGTTTTCAGGAAATTTTCTGAATTTTTGAAAATTTTACTTTTTTGTGAAAATATCCACTAAATGAGGGAATAATATGTGTGAGGGTACCCCAGGAGAGTTCCAAATGTGTGTGGGTAGAATATATATTGTAGCCCTAGAACGGGGCAGAGACGCCGTCCCTCTCACCTCCCCGCTTCTGGCGCGGTGTCCTCCAGCGCTTTTCGCCCCGCTGCTTCCGGCACTCGCTCCTTCTCCGGCAGTGTGCTTAGGGCGCGCGCGCGCTCCCCCTCTCTTAAAAGGACCGCGTGCACCGTCCTAAGGAGTCCCCGGCCAATTGCCGGAGGACCTCCCATATAAAAGGCACCTCCTCCAAAATGGAGGTGCCCGAGCAATGTTGTAGCACTGTTCACTACTCTGCTTCAGCCCTCAGGTCCCGTTGCCAGTTACCTGCCAGATACCTGCCAGACTCCTGCCAGTCTGCTGTCTAATTCCTGCCTGATATCCTGCTACCTGCCTGCTAGCCTGAGGTCCGACGGTCTGCCTTCCAACTCCTGTCAGTCTGTCTAAGGACCAGCTTGCCCGCTCACCTGGGAGCGCACATCTTCTACCTGCCTGCTTGCCTGAGGTCCGACGGTCTGCCTTCCAACTCCTGTCAGTCTGTCTAAGGACCAGCTTGCCCGCTCACCTGGGAGCGCTCATCTGCTGCCTGTCTGCTAGCCTACCAGGAGGCTCTGCCGTCACGTTCTGTGACCACCCGCCTGTCCAGAGACTCTTGCCCGCTCACCTGGGAGCGCTCATCTGCTACCTGTCTGTTGGTCTTCCTGGAGGCTCCGCCGTCACATGCTGTGACCACCCGTTTATCCAGAGACTCTCGCCTGCTCACCTGGGAGCTCACGTCTATCATCTGCCGCCACTGGTCGTACCAATCCTTTACCCAGAGACTGCCCCGGTCACTTGCCGTGACCTCCTGCCCGTTCATCCAGAGACTGCCCCGGTCACTTGCCGTGATCTCCTGCCCGTTCATCCAGAGACTGCCCCGGTCACTTGCCGTGACCTCCTGTCCATTCATTCAGAGACTGTCCCGGTCACCTGCTGTGACTGCCTGCCAGTCTACCCTGGTCGCCACCCGCTCCCTTACAAGGACCGCCCCCTTGTATAGTAGCTCAGAGGTTCCGCCGCCCAGACCCGTTACAGTTTGCTCGGGCCATGGAACCCGGTGGCACCCAAGCTCCCTCGCTCTCGGACCTGTGTCATGAACTGTCCCGTCAGAGGTCCCAACAGGATTCCATCCTGGGTCACCTGCGGAATGTCAATTCTCGCCTCGACACTCTGACTGCTCTGCCTGCAACAACCGCCAGTGCCATGACTCGCAATCCGGCAGCTCCACTGCCCTCTAATAACATGGTATCCTACCCCGGACCCCGGCTTTCTGCACATCCTCGTTTTGGAGGCGACTCCGCCCAGGCTCGGGGCTTCATAAATCAGTGCACCCTGCACTTTGAACTCCTGTCTCACCAGTTTAACTCCGACCGGGCCAAAATTGCCTTCATCATGTCCCATCTCACCGGGGAGGCCCTGGCCTGGCTAAATCCTCTATGGGAGAGAGGAGACCCCCTGGTGTCCGACTTGCCTGCCTTTCTCACGGCTTTCCGGAAAGTCTTCGACGAACCCGGACGGAAGACCTCATCCGCATCATCTCTGCTACGCCTCCGACAGGGAAGTCTCACCGTGGGCCAATATGCCATACGGTTCCGTACCCTTGCCTCGGAGCTGGCCTGGGATAATGACGCTCTGGTTTCCGTCTTCTGGGAGGGTCTGTCCGGCCGTATTAAAGATGAACTTGCCGGTCGGGACATTCCTACCACTCTCGATGACCTAATTACTCTTGCCACCCGGATTGACCTGCGGTTCCAGGAGCGTGCCAAAGAGGTCACCCGTGAAAGGAGGTTTCCACGTCTAGCTCCTACTTTTCAGAAACCCGTCACTCCCTCCGTCTCTCCTCAGGTACACTCTCCTGAGCCTATGCAGGTCGACCAGAACAAGATGGTCGGTTCTCGCCAAGAATCTCGCCGAGCCGAGGGAAGCTGTTTCTATTGTGGCAGTATGAAGCACTTCATCCGTTCGTGCCCAGAGAAGCCGGAAACGCCAGTGTCTAGGACCACTCGGAGAGGTCGTCCTAGACAAAAGTAAGCCCTCTCCGTCTCTGACCTTACCGGTCTCTATTGCTTGGGGAGAGACCCGTCTCTTTGAACTCGCCCATCTGGATTCTGGAGCTGCTGGAAACCTCATCTCCCAGTCTCTGGTAGAGAGATACCATATTCCCACCAAGTCCCTGGCTGAACCATTGTCAGTCACCTCCGTGGATGGAAGATTTCTCTCGGAGACCATCCTGCTTGTCACTGAACCGATAACCCTGCAGGTGGGAATGCTGCACTCTGAGGAGATCTCATTCCATGTGCTGTCCGGACTTTCTCACTCCCTGTTGCTAGGTCTACCTTGGCTCCAGACACATGAACCCGTATTGAACTGGCGGTCCGGTGAAGTACTCCGATGGGGTCCTGACTGCCATAGGACCTGCCTGGTCCCGGTCCGTCCACTTCGCCCTCAGCCTACTCCAGCTAACTTACCTGGTCTCCCGGCTCCCTACTGGCCCTATGCGGACGTCTTCGGTAAGAAGGAAGCTGAGACGTTGCCACCCCATAGGCCATACGATTGCCCGATCGACCTGGTACCTGGCACCACTCCTCCCCGTGGGCATATCTACCCGTTGTCAGTAGCCGAGACCCGAGCCATGTCTGAGTACATTGAAGAGAATCTGGCTAGGGGATTTATCCGAAAATCTACCTCCCCGGCTGGAGCCGGATTCTTCTTTGTCAAAAAGAAAGACGGCTCGCTACGTCCCTGTATTGACTACAGAGGACTCAATCTCATCACGGTAAAAAACAAATATCCCCTGCCACTCATCTCCGAATTGTTTGACCGTCTCAAGGGCGCCAGGATCTTCTCCAAGCTGGATCTACGAGGAGCGTATAATCTGGTCCGTATCCGTCAAGGAGACGAGTGGAAGACGGCATTCAATACCCGGGACGGTCACTACGAGTACCTTGTGATGCCCTTCGGTCTCTGTAATGCTCCCGCGGTCTTTCAGGAACTAGTCAACGACATCTTCCGTGACCTCCTGTACTCCTGCGTAGTGGTATACCTTGACGATATCTTGGTCTTCTCTCCGGATCTCCCCACACACCGGAGGGATGTTCGTCAGGTCCTGCTTAGGCTTCGGCAGAACCACCTTTATGCCAAACACGAGAAGTGCCTCTTCGATCAGACCTCCCTTCCGTTCTTGGGCTATGTTATCTCCCAAACAGGTCTGCAAATGGATCCCGAGAAGCTCTCTTCCGTTCTAAAATGGCCTCGTCCTGAAGGTTTGAAGGCGATACAGCGATTCCTGGGCTTCGCTAATTACTATCGTCTTTTCATCCCACATTTCTCGTCTCGGACTGCTCCCATATCTGCACTTACCCATAAGGGGGCTAACCCCAGGACATGGTCGCCTGAAGCCGAGGAGGCCTTCCTTTCCCTAAAGAAAGCCTTTGCCTCTGCTCCCGTCCTGCACCGTCCGGACTGTAATAAACAATTCTACCTGGAGGTTGATGCCTCCTCCTCCGGAGCCGGAGCGGTGCTCACCCAGAAGTCTTCTACCGGGAGAATGGTAACGTGCGGCTTCTTCTCCAAAATCTTCTCCTCGTCGGAGCGCAACTACTCCATAGGAGACCGTGAATTGCTAACCATCAAATTGGCACTGGGAGAGTGGCGCTATCTGCTTGAAGGGGCTCTCTACCCTGTAATTATCTACACGGATCACAAAAACCTGGCATATCTCCAAAATGCCAGAGACTAAATCCTCGCCAGGCCCGGTGGTCGTTGTTTTTTGCCCGCTTCGACTTCATTCTTCATTTCCGTCCGGCGGACAAGAACGTCAAAGCTGATGCCTTGTCCCGGTCCTTCCTGTCCTCCGATCAAGAGGAGGAACCTACGCACATCATCGACTCCTCCAAGGTGATGAATGTGGCCCACTTGGATATGACTCGTCTTCCACCCGGTAAGACGTTCGTAGCTGTGCCAGATTGGGAGAGGGTTCTTCGCTGGGGACATTCTTCTAAACTAGCTGGCCATGCTGGCCAAAAGAAGACCTTCCAACTTATTACCCGGCATTACTGGTGGCATACCCTGCGTAAGGACGTGGTAGACTTCGTCGCGGCCTGTTCATCTTGTGCCCGTAACAAAGTTCCCCGACATCTACCTGCCGGCCATCTCCTGCCCCTTCCCGTACCTGCTGCTCCTTGGCAACACATCGCTATGGACTTTATCACCGACCTTCCAGTTTCTGCCGGTTGTACTGTCATTTGGGTTGTCGCTGACCGTTTTTCTAAGATTGCCCACTTCATTCCCCTGCCTGGTCTTCCATCCGCACCCGAGCTGGCTAAAGACTTTATCCGCCACATCTTCCGTCTCCATGGTCTGCCCCTCCACATCGTGTCGGATCGTGGGGTTCAGTTCATCTCTCGCTTCTGGAGAGCCACATGTAAGCTGCTGGACATTACCCTGGATTTCTCCTCCGCTTACCACCCTCAGTCCAATGGTCAAGTGGAGCGGATCAATCAGATCTTGACCAGCTACCTCCGGCACTTCATTGATGCTCACCACTCGGACTGGGTGGATCTCCTACCATGGGCCGAGTTCTCTTATAACAACCATGAGAGCGAGTCCTCTTCCAAATCCCCGTTCTTTATAGTCGGTGGCCAACATCCCCGGATTCCACTTCCTGTCTCCGTTTCTGTGGACAACCCTGCTGCGGAGTCTCTTGTCAGCGAATTTTCTACTATTTGGGAGAGTACCAGGTCCGCTCTTCTTCTCTCCTCTGAGCGGATGAAGAAATATGCTGATAAGAGACGTCTGGATCCGCCCCAATTCCGTCCGGGAGACAAGGTTTGGCTCTCATCCAAACATGTGCGGCTCAAAGTACCCTCCTACAAGTTGGGTCCTCGATTCATCGGCCCCTTCGAAGTCCTCAGGCAAATTAAACCTGTGGCCTACAAATTAAAACTCCCGGCCACCCTACGGATCCCCAACTTCTTCCACGTATCTCTCCTCAAACCCGTTGTCTTTAACTTTTTTTCCAAAAATCCATGTGCCCCTCCTGCTCCGGTTTCCGCTGATGACATCTTTGAGGTAGAGAGTATTCTGGCCTCCAAGAGGGTAAGAGGAAAAACCTTTTTTCTGGTAGATTGGAAGGGGTTTGGTCCTGAGGAGAGAACTTGGGAACCCAGGGAGAACATCAACGCCCCGCTTCTCCTTGAGAAATTTCTTTCTGGCCAAAAAAAGAGGGGGCCTTAAGGGGGGGGTACTGTAGCCTTGGCGTCTCTGCCCCGTTCTAGGCAGAGACGCCGTCCCTCTCACCTCCCCGCTTCTGGCGCGGCGTCCTCCAGCGCTTCTCTCCCCGCTGCTTCCGGCACGTGCTCCTTCCCCGGCAGTGTGCTTAGGGCGCGCGAGCGCGCGCTCCCCCTCTCTTAAAAGGACCGCGTGCGCCGTCCTAAGGAGTCCCCGGCCAATTGCCAGAGGACATCCCATATAAAAGGCACCTCCTCCAAAATGGAGGTGCCCGAGCAATGTTGTAGCACTGTTCACTACTCTGCTTCAGCCCTCAGGTCCCGTTGCCAGTTACCTGCCAGATACCTGCCAGATTCCTGCCAGTCTGCTGTCTAATTCCTGCCTGATATCCTGCTACCTGCCTGCTAGCCTGAGGTCCGACGGTCTGCCTTCCAACTCCTGTCAGTCTGTCTAAGGACCAGCTTGCCCGCTCACCTGGGAGCGCACATCTTCTACCTGCCTGCTTGCCTGAGGTCCGACGGTCTGCCTTCCAACTCCTGTCAGTCTGTCTAAGGACCAGCTTGCCCGCTCACCTGGGAGCGCTCATCTGCTGCCTGTCTGCTAGCCTACCAGGAGGCTCTGCCGTCACGTGCTGTGACCAACCGCCTGTCCAGAGACTCCTGCCCGCTCACCTGGGAGGGCTCATCTGCTACCTGTCTGTTGGTCTTCCTGGAGGCTCCGCCGTCACATGCTGTGACCACCTGTTTATCCAGAGACTCTCGCCTGCTCACCTGGGAGCTCACGTCTATCATCTGCCGCCACAGGTCGTACCAATCCTTTACCCAGAGACTGCCCCGGTCACTTGCCGTGACCTCCTGCCCGTTCATCCAGAGACTGCCCCGGTCACTTGCCGTGATCTCCTGCCCGTTCATCCAGAGACTGCCCCGGTCACTTGCCGTGACCTCCTGTCCGTTCATTCAGAGACTGTCCCGGTCACCTGCTGTGACTGCCTGCCCGTCTACCCTGGTCGCCACCCGCTCCCTTACAAGGACCGCCCCATTGTATAGTAGCTCAGAGGTTCCGCCGCCCAGACCCGTTACATATATCCCACGCGGGTAAAATTGAAAAAAGTTGAAAACATTTTTTTTTTGGGCTTAGTCATTTTTCCGGCGTTTATCAGACTTTCACATAGGGGAAATGTAAGTGAGCCTTCCGATTTCAGTTCCAGAGCAATTCGCCCAATGAGTCCTTGATATTTAGTCGTTTTCAGCCAATTTTCTGGATTTTTGAAAATTTCACTTTTTTGTGAAAATAACCACTAAATGAGGGAATAATATGTGTGAGGGTACCCCAGGAGAGTTCCAAATGTGTGTGGTTAGAATATATATCCCACGGGGGTAAAATTGAAAAAAGTTGAACATTTTTTGGGTCGGGATTTAGTCATTTTTATGGCGTTTATCAGACTTTCAAATAGGGGAAATGTCAGTGAGCATTCCGATTTCAGTTCCAGAGCGATTCGCACAATGAGTCCTTGATATTTAGTCGTTTTCAGGCAATTTTGTGAATTTTTGAAAATTTCACTTTTTTGTGAAAATATCCACTAAATGAGGGAATAATATTTGTGAGGGTACCCCAGGAGAGTTCCAAATGTGTGTGGGTAGAATATATATCACACGGGGGGTAAAATTGAAAAAATTTGAAAAAAATTTTTTTTTGGACTTAGTCATTTTTCCGACGTTTATCAGACTTTCAGATTGGGGAAATGTCAGTGAGCGTTCCGATTTCAGTTACAGAGCGATTCACCCAATGAGTCCTTGATATTTAGTCATTTTCAGCCAATTTTCTGGATTTTTGAAAATTTCACTTTTTTGTGAAAATATCCACTAAATGAGGGAATAATATGTGTGAGGTTACCCCAGGAGATTTCCAAATGTGTGTGGGTAGAATATATATCCCACAGGGGTAAAATTGAAAAAAGTTTAAAACATTTTTTATTTGGACTTAGTCATTTTTCCGGCGTTTATCAGACTTTCAGATAGCGGAAATGTCAGTGAGCGTTCCGATTTCATTTCCAGAGCGATTCGCCCAATGAGTCCTTGTTATTTAGTCGTTTTCAGCCAATTTCTGGATTTTTGAAAATTTCACTTTTTTGTGAAAATATTCACTAAATGAGGGAATAATATGTGTGAGGGTACCCCAGGAGAGTTCCAAATGTGTGTGCGTAGAATATATATCCTACGGGGGTAAAATTGAAAAAATTTGAAAAATTTTTTTTTTGACTTAGTCATTTTACCGCCGTTTATCATACTTTCAGATAGGGTAAATGTCAGTGAGCGTTCCGATTTCAGTTTCAGAGCGATTTGCCCAATGAGTCCTTGATATTTCGTAGTTTTCAGGCAATTTTCTGAATTTTTGAAAATTTCACTTTTTTGTGAAAATATCCAATAAATGAGGCAATAATATGTGTGAGGGTACCCCAGGAGAGTTCCAAATGTGTGTGGGTAGAATATATATCCCACGGGGGTAAAATTGAAAAAAGTTGAAAAAATTTTTTTTTTTACTTAGTCATTTTTCCAACGTTTATCAGACTTTCAGATAGTGGAAATGTCAGTGAGCATTCCGATTTCAGTTCCAGAACGATTCGCCCAATGAGTCCTTGATATTTAGTCGTTTTCAGCCAATTTTCAGAATTTTTGAAAATTTCACTTTTTTGTGAAAATATCCACTAAATGAGGGAATAATATGTGTGAGGGTACCCCAGGAGAGTTCCAAATGTGTGTGGGTAGAATATATATCCCGCATGGTTGAAATTGAAAAAAGTTGAAAAAATATATATTTTTGTACTTAGTCATATTTCCGGCGTTTATCAGACTTTCAGATAGGGAAATGTCAGTGAGCATTCCGATTTCAGTTCCAGAGCGATTCGCCCAATGAGTCCTTGATATTTAGTCGTTTTCAGCCAACTTTCTGGATTTTTGAAAATTTCACTTTTTTGTGAAAATATCCACTAACTGAGGGAATAATATGTGTGAGGGTATCCCAGGAGAGTTCCAAATGTGTGTGGGTAGAATATATATCCCACGGGGTTAAAATTGAAAAAAGTTGAAAATTTTTTTTTTGGGATTTAGTCATTTTTCCGGCGTTTATCAGACTTTCAGATAGCGGAAAAGTCAGTGAGCGTTCCGATTTCAGTTCCAGAACGATTCGGCCAATGAGTACTTGATATTTAGTCGTTTTCAGCCAATTTACTGGATTTTTTGAAAATTTCACTTTTTTGTGAAAATATCTACTAAATGAGGGAATAATATGTGTGAGGGTACCCCAGGAGTGTTCCAAATGAGTGTGGATAGAATATATATCCCACGGGGGTAAAATTGAAAAAAGTTGAAACATTTTTTGGGGGGTATTTAGTGATTTTTCTGGCATTTATCAGACTTTCAGATAGGGGAAATGTCAGTGAGCAATCCGTTTTCAGTTCCAGAGCGATGCGCCCAATGAGTCCTTGATATTTAGTCGTTTTCAGCCAATTTTCTGTATTTTTGAAAATTTCACTTTTTTGTGAAAATATCCACTAAATGAGGGAATAATATGTGTGAGGGTACCCCAGGATAGTTCCAAATGTGTGTGGGTAGAATATATATCCCACGGGGGTAAAATTGAAAAAAGTTGAAAACTTTTTTTTCTTGGACTTAGTCATTTTTCCGGCGTTTATCAGACTTTCAGATAGGGGAAATGTCAGTGAGCGTTCCGATTTCAGT
This sequence comes from Phyllobates terribilis, assembly GCF_046119375.1. Taxonomy (NCBI): domain Eukaryota; kingdom Metazoa; phylum Chordata; class Amphibia; order Anura; family Dendrobatidae; genus Phyllobates; species Phyllobates terribilis. The sequence goes on along the minus strand of NW_027362788.1, from coordinate 2,783,810 downwards.
TCCAGAACGATTCACCCAATGAGTCCTTGATATTTAGTCGTTTTCAGCCAATTTTCAGAATTTTTGAAAATTTCACTTTTTTGTGAAAATATCCACTAAATGAGGGAATAATATGTGTGAGGATATCCCAGGAGAGTTCCAAATGTGTGTGGGTAGAATATATATCCCACGGGGGTAAAATTGAAAAAAGTTGAAAATTTTTTTTGAAGGATTTAGTCATTTTTCCGGCGTTTATCGGACTTTCAGATAGGGGAAATGTCAGTTAGCATTCCGATTTCAGTTCCAGAGCGATTCGCCCAATGAGTCCTTGATATTTTGTCGTTTTCAGCCAATTTTCTGGATTTTTGAAAATTTCACATTTTTGTGAAAATATCCACTAAATGAGGGAATAATATGTGTGAGGTTACCCCAGGAGAATTCCAAATGTGTGTGGGTAGAATATATATCCCACAGGGGTAAAATTGAAAAAAGTTTAAAACATTTTTTTTTTGGACTTAGTCATTTTTCCGGCGTTTATCAGACTTTCAGATAGGGGAAATGTCAGTGAGCGTTCCGATTTCAGTTCCAGATTGATTTGCCGGATGAGTCCTTGATATTTCGTCGTTTTCAGGCAATTTTCTGAATTTTTGAAAATTTCACTTTTTTGTGAAAATATCCACTAAATGAGGGAATAATATGTGTGAGGGTACCCCAGGAGAGTTCCAAATGTGTGTGGGTAGAATATATATCCCACATGGTTGAAATTGAAAAAAGTTGAAAAAAAAAATATTTTTGTACTTAGTCATATTTCCGGCTTTTATCAGACTTTCAGATAGGGGAAATGTCAGTGAGAGTTCCGATTTCAGTTCCAGAGCGATTCGCCCAATGAGTCCTTGATATTTAGTCGTTTTCAGCCAATTTTCATAATTTTTGAAAATTTCACTTTTTTGTGAAAATATCCACTAAATGAGGGAATAATATGTGTGAGGTTACCCCAGGAGAGTTCCAAATGTGTGTGGGTAGAATATATATCCTACGGGGGTAAAATTGAAAAAAGTTGAAAAAATTTTTTTTTTGACTTAGTCATTTTACCGGCGTTTATCACACTTTCAGATAGGGGAAATGTCAGTGAGCGTTCCTATTTCAGTTCCAGAGCGATTCGCCCAATGAGTCCCTGATATTTAGTTGTTTTCAGCCAATTTTCTGGATTTTTGAAAATTTCACTTTTTTGTGAAAATATCCACTAAATGAGGGAATAATATGTGTGTGAGGGTACCCCAGGAGAGTTCCAAATGTGTGTGGGTAGAACATATATCCCACGGGGGTAAAATTGAAAAAAGTTGAATACTTTTTTTTCTTGGACATAGTCATTTTTCCGGCGTTTATCAGACTTTCAGATAGGGGAAATGTCAGTGAGCGTTCCGATTTCAGTTTCAGAACGATTCGCCCAATGAGTCCTTGATATTTAGTCGTTTCCAGCCAATTTTCAGAATTTTTGAAAATTTCACTTTTTTGTGAAAATGTCCACTAAATGAGGGAATAATGTGTGCGAGGGTACCCCAGGAGAGTTCCAAATGTGTGTGGGTAGAATATATATCCCACGGGGGTAAAATTGAAAAAAGTTATAACATTTTTTTGGGGGATTTAGTCATTTTTCCGGCGTTTATCAGACTTTCAGATACGGGAAATGTCAGTGAGTGTTCCGTTTTCAGTTCCAGAGCGATTCGCTCAATGAGTCCTTGATATTTAGTTGTTTTCAGCCAATTTTCTGGATTTTTGAAAATTTCACTTTTTTGTGAAAATATCCACTAAATGAGGGAATAATATGTGTGAGGGTACCCCAGGAGAGTTCCAAATGTGTGTGGGTAGAATATATATCCCACGGGGGTAAAATTGAAAAAAGGTGAAAATTTTTTTTTTGGGATTTAGTCATTTTACCGGCGTTTATCACATTTTCAGATAGGGGAAATGTCAGTGAGCGTTCCGATTTCAGTTCCAGAGCGATTCGCCCAATGAGTCCTTGATATTTAGTCGTTTTTAGCCAATTTTCTGTATTGTTGACAGTTTCACTTTTTTGTGAAAATATCCACTAAATGAGGGAATAATATGTGTGAGGGTATCCCAGGAGAGTTCCAAATGTGTGTGGGTAGAATATATATCCCACATGTTTGAAATTGAAAAAAGTTGAAAAAAAAATATGTTTGTACTTAGTCATATTTCCGGCGTTTATCAGACTTTCAGATAGGGGAAATGTCAGTGAGCATTCCGATTTCAGTTCCAGAGCGATTCGACCAGTCGTTTTCAGCCAATTTTCTGGATTTTTGAAAATTTCACTTTTTTGTGAAAATATCCACTAAATGAGGGAATAATATGTGTGAGGGTACCCCAGGAGAGTTCCAAATGTGTGTGGGTAGAATATATATCCCACAGGGGTAAAATTGAAAAAAGTTGAAAACTTTTTTTTCTTAAACTTAGTCATTTTTCCGGCGTTTATCAGACTTTCAGATAGGGGAAATGTCAGTGAGCGTTCCTATTTCAGTTCCAGAGCGATTCGCCCAATGAGTCCTTGATATTTAGTTGTTTTCAGCCAATTTTCTGGATTTTTGAAAATTTCACTTTTTTGTGAAAATATCCACTAAATGAGGGAATATTGTGTGTGTGAGGGTACCCCAGGAGAGTTCCAAATGTGTGTGGGTAGAACATATCCCACGGGGGTAAAATTGAAAAAAGTTGAAAACTTTTTTTTCTTGGACTTAGTCATTTTTCCGGCGTTTATCAGACTTTCAGATAGCAGAAATGTCAGTGAGCATTCCGATTTCATTTCCAGAGCGATTCGACAATGAGTCCTTGATATTTAGTTGTTTTCAGCCAATTTTCTGGATTTTTGAAAATTTCACTTTTTTGTGAAAATATCCACTAAATGAGGGAATAATATGTGTGAGGGTACCCCAGGAGAGTTCCAAATGTGTGTGGGTAGAATATATATCCCACATGGTTGAAATTGAAAAAAGTTGAAAAAAAAAATATTTTTGCACTTAGTCATATTTCCGGCTTTTATCACACTTTCAGATAGGGGAAATGTCAGTGAGCGTTCCTATTTCAGTTCCAGAGCGATTCGCCCAATGAGTCCCTGATATTTAGTTGTTTTCAGCCAATTTTCTGGATTTTTGAAAATTTCACTTTTTTGTGAAAATATCCACTAAATGAGGGAATAATATGTGTGTGAGGGTACCCCAGGAGAGTTCCAAATGTGTGTGGGTAGAACATATATCCCACGGGGGTAAAATTGAAAAAAGTTGAATACTTTTTTTTCTTGGACTTAGTCATTTTTCCGGCGTTTATCAGACTTTCAGATAGGGGAAATGTCAGTGAGCGTTCCGATTTCAGTTTCAGAATGATTCGCCCAATGAGTCCTTGATATTTAGTCGTTTCCAGCCAATTTTCAGAATTTTGGAAAATTTCACTTTTTTGTGAAAATATCCACTAAATGAGGGAATAATATGTGTGTGAGGGTACCCCAGGAGAGTTCCAAATATGTGTGGGTAGAATATATATCCCACGGGGGTAAAATTGAAAAAAGTTGAAACATTTTTTTGGGGGATTTAGTCATTTTTCCGGCGTTTATCAGACTTTCAGATACGGGAAATGTCAGTGAGTGTTCCGTTTTCAGTTCCAGAGCGATTCGCTCAATGAGTCCTTGATATTTAGTTGTTTTCAGCCAATTTTCTGGATTTTTGAAAATTTAACTTTTTTGTGAAAATATCCACTAAATGAGGGAATAATATGTGTGAGGGTACCCCATTAGAGTTCCAAATGTGTGTGGGTAGAATATATATCCCACGGGGGTAAAATTGAAAAAAGGTGAAATTTTTTTTTTGGGGATTTAGTCATTTTACCGGCGTTTATCACATTTTCAGATAGGGGAAATGTCAGTGAGCGTTCCTATTTCAGTTCCAGAGTGATTCGCCCAATGAGTCCTTGATATTTACTTGTTTTCAGCCAATTTTCTGGATTTTTGAAAATTTCACTTTTTTGTGAAAATATCCACTAAATGAGGGAATAATGTGTGTGTGAGGGTACCCCAGGAGAGTTCTAAATGTGTGTGGGTAGAATATATATCCCACGGGGGTAAATTTGAAAAAAGTTGAAAACTTTTTTTTCTTGGACTTAGTCATTTTTCCGGCGATTATCAGACTTTCAGATAGGGGAAATGTCAGTGAGCGTTCAGATTTCAGCTCCAGAGCGATTCGCCCAATGAGTCCTTGATATTTAGTTGTTTTCAGCCAATTTTCTGGATTTTTGAAAATTTCACTTTTTTGTGAAAATATCCACTAAATGAGGGAATAACATGTGTGAGGATATCCCAGGAGAGTTCCAAATGTGTGTGGGTAGAATATATATCCCACGGGGGTAAAATTGAAAAAAGTTGAAAATTTTTTTTGAAGGATTTAGTCATTTTTCCGGCGTTTATCAGACTTTCAGATAGGGGAAATGTCAGTGAGCGTTCCGATTTCAGATCTAGAGCGATTCGCCCAAATGAGTCATTGATATTTTGTCGTTTTTAGTCAATTTTCTGGATTTTTGAAAACTTAACTTTTTTGTGAAAATATCCACTAAATGAGGGAATAATATGTGTGAGGTTACCCCAGGAGAGTTCCAAATGTGTGTGGGTAGAATATATATCCCACAGGGGTAAAATTGAAAAAAGTTTAAAACATTTTTTTTTTGGACTTAGTCATTTTTCCGGCGTTTATCAGACTTTCAGATAGCAGAAATGTCAGTGAGCATTCCGATTTCATTTCCAGAGCGATTAAACAATGAGTCCTTGATATTTTGTCGTTTTCAGCCAATTTTTGAAAATTTCACTTTTTTGTGAAAATATCCACTAAATGAGGGAATAATATGTGTGAGGGTACCCCAGGAGAGTTCCAAATGTGTGTGGGTAGAATATATATCCCACATGGTTGAAATTGAAAAAAGTTGAAAAAAAAAATATTTTTGCACTTAGTCATATTTCCGGCTTTTATCACACTTTCAGATAGGGGAAATGTCAGTGAGCGTTCCTATTTCAGTTCCAGAGCGATTCGCCCAATGAGTCCCTGATATTTAGTTGTTTTCAGCCAATTTTCTGGATTTTTGAAAATTTCACTTTTTTGTGAAAATATCCACTAAATGAGGGAATAATATGTGTGTGAGGGTACCCCAGGAGAGTTCCAAATGTGTGTGGGTAGAACATATATCCCACGGGGGTAAAATTGAAAAAAGTTGAATACTTTTTTTTCTTGGACTTAGTCATTTTTCCGGCGTTTATCAGACTTTCAGATAGGGGAAATGTCAGTGAGCGTTCCGATTTCAGTTTCAGAATGATTCGCCCAATGAGTCCTTGATATTTAGTCGTTTCCAGCCAATTTTCAGAATTTTGGAAAATTTCACTTTTTTGTGAAAATATCCACTAAATGAGGGAATAATATGTGTGTGAGGGTACCCCAGGAGAGTTCCAAATATGTGTGGGTAGAATATATATCCCACGGGGGTAAAATTGAAAAAAGTTGAAACATTTTTTTGGGGGATTTAGTCATTTTTCCGGCGTTTATCAGACTTTCAGATACGGGAAATGTCAGTGAGTGTTCCGTTTTCAGTTCCAGAGCGATTCGCTCAATGAGTCCTTGATATTTAGTTGTTTTCAGCCAATTTTCTGGATTTTTGAAAATTTAACTTTTTTGTGAAAATATCCACTAAATGAGGGAATAATATGTGTGAGGGTACCCCATTAGAGTTCCAAATGTGTGTGGGTAGAATATATATCCCACGGGGGTAAAATTGAAAAAAGGTGAAATTTTTTTTTTGGGGATTTAGTCATTTTTCCGGCGTTTATCAGACTTTCAGATAGCGGAAATGTCAGTGAGCATTCCGATTTCATTTCCAGAGCGATTCGGCCAATGAGTCCTTGATATTTTGTCGTTTTACACCCAATTTTCTGGATTTTTGAAAATTTCACTTTTTTGTGAAAATATCCACTAAATGAGGGAATAATATGTGTGAGGGTATCCCAGGAGAGTTCCAAATGTGTGTGGGTAGAATATAAATCCCACAGGGGTAAAATTGAAAAAAGTTGAAAAAATTTTTTGGGGGATTTAGTCATTTTTCCGGCGTTTAACAGACTTTCAGATAGGGTAAATGTCAGTGAGCGTTCCGATTTCAGCTCCAGAGCGATTCGCTCAATGAGTCCTTGATATTTAGTCGTTTTCAGCCAATTTTCTGGATTTTTGAAAATTTCACTTTTTTGTGAAAATATCCACTAAATGAGGGAATAATATGTGCGAGGGTACCCCAGGAGAGTTCCAAATGTGTGTGGGTAGAATATATATCCCACATGGTTGAAATTGAAAAAAGTTGAAAAAAAAAATATTTTTGTACTTAGTCATATTTCCGGCTTTTATCAGACTTTCAGATAGGGGAAATGTCAGTGAGCGTTCTGATTTCAGTTCCAGAGCGATTCGCCCAATGAGTCCTTGATATTTAGTCGTTTTCAGCCAATTTTCAGAATTTTTGAAAATTTCACTTTTTTGTGAAAATATCCACTAAATGAGGGAATAATATGTGTGAGGTTACCCCAGGAGAGTTCCAAATGTGTGTGGGTAGAATATATATCCCACGGGGGTAAAATTAAAAAAAGTTGAAAATTTTTTTGGGGGGATTTAGTCATTTTTCCGGCGTTTATCCGACTTTCAGATAGGGGAAATGTCAGTGAGCGTACCGATTTCTGTTCCAGAGCGATTTGCCCAATGAGTCCTTGATATTTTGTCGTTTTCAGCCAAATTTCTGGATTTTTGAAAATTTAACTTTTTTGTGAAAATATCCACTAAATGAGGGAATAATATGTGTGAGGTTACCCCAGGAGAGTTCCAAATGTGTGTGGGTAGAATATATATCCCACGGGGGTAAAATTGAAAAAAGTTGAAAACTTTTTTTTCTTGGACTTAGTCATTTTTCCGGCGTTTATCAGACTTTCAGATTGGGGAAATGTCAGTGAGCGTTCCGACTTCAGTTTCAGAACGATTCGCCCAATGAGTCCTTGATATTTAGTCGTTTCCAGCCAATTTTCAGAATTTTTGAAAATTTCACTTTTTTGTGAAAATATCCACTAAATGAGGGAATAATATGTGTGAGGGTACCCCAGGAGAGTTCCAAATGTGTGTGGGTAGAATATATATCCCACGGGGGTAAAATTGAAAAAAGTTGAAAAAATAATTTTTTTTGACTTAGTCATTTTTACGGCGTTTATCAGACTTTCAGATAGGGGAAATGTCAGGGAGCGTTCCGATTTCAGTTCTAGAGCGATTCACAAAATGAGTCCTTGATATTTAGTCGTTTTCAGACAATTTTCTGGATTTTTGAAAAATTCACTTTTTTGTGTAAATATCCACTAATTGAGGGAATAATATGTGTGAGGGTACCCGAGGAGATTCCAAATGTGTGTGGGTAGAATATATATCACACAGGGGTAAAATTGAAAAACGTTGAAAAAATTTTTTTTTTGGACATAGTCATTTTTCTGACGTTTATTAGACTTTCAGATAGCGGAAATGTCAGTGAGCGTTCCGATTTCAGTTCCAGAATGATTCGCCCAATGAGTCCTTGATATTTAGTCGTTTTCAGCCAATTTTCAGAATTTTTGAAAATTTCACTTTTTTGTGAAAATATCCACTAAATGAGGGAATAATATGTGTGAGGGTTCCAAATGTGTGTGGGTAGAATATATATCCCACGGGGGTAAAATTGAAAAAAGTTGAAAACTTTTTTTTCTTGGACTTAGTCATTTTTCCGGCGTTTATCAGACTTTCAGATAGGGGAAATGTCAGTGAGCGTTCCGATTTCAGTTCCAGAGCGATTCGCCCAATGAGTCCTTCCTATTTAGTCGTTTTCAGCCAATTTTCTGGATTTTTGAAAATTTCACTTTTTTGTGAAAATATCCACTAAATGAGGGAACAATATGTGTGAGGGTACCCCAGGAGAGTTCCAAATGTGTGTGGGTAGAATATATATCCCACGGGGGTAAAATTGAAAAAAGTTAAAAAAATTTTTTTTTGGACTTAGTCATTTTTTCGACGTTTATCAGACTTTCAGATAGCAGAAAAGTCAGTGAGCGTTCCGATTTCAGTTCCAGAACGATTCGGCCAAGGAGTCCTTGATATTTAGTCGTTTTCAGGCAATTTTCTGGATTTTCGAAAATTTCACTTTTTTGTGAAAATATCCACGAAATGAGGGAACAATATGTGTGAGGGTACCCCAGGAGAGTTCCAAATGTGTGTGGGTAGAATATATATCCCACGGGGGTAAAATTGAAAAAAGTTGAAAACATTTTTTTTTGCGGATTTAGTCATTTTTCCGGCGTTTATCAGACTTTCAGATAGGGGAAATGTCAGTGAGCGTTCCGATTTCAGTTCCAGAGCGATTCGCCCAATGAGTCCTTCCTATTTAGTCGTTTTCAGCCAATTTTCTGGATTTTTGAAAATTTCACTTTTTTGTGAAAATATCCACTAAATGAGGGAACAATATGTGTGAGGGTACCCCAGGAGAGTTCCAAATGTGTGTGGGTAGAATATATATCCCACGGGGGTAAAATTGAAAAAAGTTGAAAACATTTTTTTTTTGGACTTAGTCATTTTTCCGACGTTTATCAGACTTTCAGATAGCGGAAATGTCAGTGAGCGTTCCGATTTCAGTTCCAGAACGATTCGCCCAATGAGTCCTTGATGTTTAGTCGTTTTCAGCCAATTTTCAGAATTTTTGAAAATTTCACTTTTTTGTCAAAATATCCACTAAATGAGGGAATAATATGTGTGAGGGTACCCCAGGAGAGTTCCAAATGTGTGTGGGTAGAATATATATCCCACATGGTTGAAATTGAAAAAAGTTGAAAAAAAAAATATTTTTGTACTTAGTCATATTTCCGGCGTTTATCAGACTTTCAGATAGGGGAAATGTCAGTGAGCGTTCCGATTTCAGTTCCAGAGCGATTCGCCCAATGAGTCCTTGATATTTAGTCGTTTTCAGCCAATTTTCTGGATTTTTGAAAATTTCACTTTCTTGTGAAAATATCCACTAAATGAGGGAATAATATGTGTGAGGGTACCCCAGGAGAGTTCCAAATGTGTGTGGGTAGAATATATATCCCACGGGGGTAACATTGAAAAAAGTTGAAAACTTTTTTTCTTGGACTTAGTCATTTTTCCGACGTTTATCAGATTTTAAGATAGGGGAAATGTCAGTGAGCATTCCGATTTCAGTTCCAGAACGATTCGGCCAATGAGTCCTTGATATTTAGTCGTTTTCAGGCAATTTTCTGGATTTTTGAAAATTTCACTTTTTTGTGAAAATATGCACTAAATGAGGGAATAATATGTGTGAGGGTACCCCAGGAGAGTTCCAACTGTGTGTGGGTAGAATATATATCCCATGGGGGTAAAATTGAAAAAAGTTGAAAAAATTTTTTTTTCTACTTAGTCATTTTTCCGGCGTTTATCAGACTTTCAGATAGGGCAAATGTCAGTGAGTGTTCCGATTTCAGTTCCAGAGCGATTCGCCCAATGAGTCCTTGATATTTCGTCGATTTCAGTCAATTTTCTGAATTTTTGAAAATTTCACTTTTTTGTGAAAATATCCACTAAATGAGGGAATAATATGTGTGAGGGTACCCCAGGAGAGTTCCAAATGTGTGTGGGTAGAATATATATCCCACGGGGGTAAAATTGAAAAAAGTTTAAAAAAATTTTTTTTTGGACTTAAGTCTTTTTTTCGGCGTTTATCAGACTTTAAGATAGGGGAAATGTCAGTGAGCGTTCCGATTTCAGTTCCAGAGCGATTCGGCGGATGAGTCCTTGATATTTCGTCATTTTCAGGAAATTTTCAGAATTTTTGAAAATTTCACTTTTTTGTGAAAATATCCACTAAATGAGGGAATAATATGTGTGAGGGTACCCCAGGAGAGTTCCAAATGTGTGTGGATAGAATATATATCCCACGCGGGTAAAATTGAAAAAAGTTGAAAACATTTTTTTTTTGGACTTAGTCATTTTTCCGGCGTTTATCAGACTTTCAGATAGGGCAAAAGTCAGTGATCGTTCCGATTTCAGTTCCAGAGCGATTCGCCCATTGAGTCCTTGATATTTCGTCGTTTTCAGGCAATTTTCAGAATTTTTGAAAATTTCACTTTTTTGTGAAAATATCCACTAAATGAGGGAATAATATGTGTGAGGGTACCTCGGGAGAGTTCCAAATGTGTGTGGGTAGAATATATATCCCACGGGGGTAAAATTGAAAAAAGTTGAAAAAATTTTTTTTTCTACTTAGTCATTTTTCCGGCGTTTATCAGACTTTCAGATAGGGCAAATGTCAGTGAGTGTTCCGATTTCAGTTCCAGAGCGATTCGCCCAATGAGTCCTTGATATTTCGTCGTTTTCAGTCAATTTTCTGAATTTTTGAAAATTTCACTTTTTTGTGAAAATATCCACTAAATGAGGGAATAATATGTGTGAGGGTACCCCAGGAGAGTTCCAAATGTGTGTGGGTAGAATATATATCCCACGGGGGTAAAATTGAAAAAAGTTTAAAAAAATTTTTTTTTGGACTTAAGTCTTTTTTTCGGCGTTTATCAGACTTTCAGATAGGGGAAATGTCAGTGAGCGTTCCGATTTCAGTTCCAGAGCGATTCGGCGGATGAGTCCTTGATATTTCGTCATTTTCAGGAAATTTTCAGAATTTTTGAAAATTTCACTTTTTTGTGAAAATATCCACTAAATGAGGGAATAATATGTGTGAGGGTACCCCAGGAGAGTTCCAAATGTGTGTGGATAGAATATATATCCCACGCGGGTAAAATTGAAAAAAGTTGAAAACATTTTTTTTTTGGACTTAGTCATTTTTCCGGCGTTTATCAGACTTTCAGATAGGGCAAAAGTCAGTGATCGTTCCGATTTCAGTTCCAGAGCGATTCGCCCATTGAGTCCTTGATATTTCGTCGTTTTCAGGCAATTTTCAGAATTTTTGAAAATTTCACTTTTTTGTGAAAATATCCACTAAATGAGGGAATAATATGTGTGAGGGTACCCCAGGAGACTTCCAAATGTGTGTGGGTAGAATATATATCCCACGGGGGTAAAATTGAAAAAAGTTTAAAAAAATTTTTTTTTGGACTTAAGTCTTTTTTTCGCCGTTTATCAGACTTTCAGATAGGGGAAATGTCAGTGAGCGTTCCGATTTCAGATCCAGAGCGATTCGGCGGATGAGTCCTTGATATTTCGTCGTTTTCAGGCAATTTACAGAATTTTTGAAAATTTCACTTTTTTGTGAAAATATCCACTAAATGAGGGAATAATATGTGTGAGGGTACCCCAGGAGAGTTCCAAATGTGTGTGGGTAGAATATATATCCCACGGGGGTAAAATTGAAAAAAGTTGAAAAAATTTTTTTTTGTACTTAGTCATTTTTCCGGCGTTTATCAGACTTTCAGATAGGGCAAATGTCAGTGAGTGTTCCGATTTCAGTTCCAGAGCGATTTGCCCAATGAGTCCTTGATATTTCGTCGTTTTCAGTCAATTTTCAGAATTTTTGAAAATTTCATTTTTTGTGAAAATATTAACTAAATGAGAGAATAATATGTGTGAGGGTACCTCGGGAGAGTTCCAAATGTGTGTGGGTAAAATATATATCCCACAGGGTTAAAATTGAAAAAAGTTTAAAAATTTTTTTTTTTTGTACTTAGTCATTTTTCCGGCGTTTATCAGACTTTCAGATAGGGCAAATGTCAGTGATTGTTCCGATTTCAGTTCCAAAGCGATTCGCCCAATGAGTCCTTGATATTTCGTCGTTTTCAGGCAATTTTCAGAATTTTTGAAAATTTCACTTTTTTGTGAAAACATCCACTAAATGAGGGAATAATATGTGTGAGGGTACCCCAGGAGAGTTCCAAATGTGTGTGAGTAGAATATATATCCCACGGGGGTAAAATTGAAAAAAGTTGAAAAAATTTTTTTTTGGACTTAGGTCTTTTTTTCGGCGTTTATCAGACATTCAGATAGGGGAAATGTCAGTGAGCGTTCCCATTTCAGTTCAAGAGCGATTCGGCGGATGAGTCCTTGATATTTCGTCGTTTTCAGGAAATTTTCAGAATTATTGAAAATTTCACTTTTTTGTGAAAATATCCACTAAATGAGGGAATAATATGTGTGAGGGTACCCCAGGAGAGTTCCAAATGTGTGTGGGTAGAATATATATCCCACGGGGGAAAAATTGAAAAAAGTTTAAAAAAATTTTTTTTTGTACTTGTCATTTTTCCGGCGTTTATCAGATTTTCAGATAGGGCAAATGTCAGTGAGCGTTCCGATTTCAGTTCCAGAGCAATTCGCCCAATGAGTCCTTGATATTTCGTCGTTTTCAGTCAATTTTCAGAATTTTTGAAAATGTCACTTCTTTGTGAAAATATTAACTAAATGAGAGAATAATATGTGTGAGGGTACCTCGGGAGAGTTCCAAATGTGTGTGGGTAAAATATATATCCCACAGGGTTAAAATTGAAAAAAGTTTAAAAATTTTTTTTTTTTGTACTTAGTCATTTTTCTGGCGTTTATCAGACTTTCAGATAGGGCAAATGTCAGTGATTGTTCCGATTTCAGTTCCAAAGCGATTCGCCCAATGAGTCCTTGATATTTCGTCGTTTTCAGGCAATTTTCAGAATTTTTGAAAATTTCACTTTTTTGTGAAAATATCCACTAAATGAGGGAATAATATGTGTGAGGGTACCCCAGGAGAGTTCCAAATGTGTGTGAGTAGAATATATATCCCACGGGGGTAAAATTGAAAAAAGTTGAAAAAATTTTTTTTTGGACTTAGGTCTTTTTTTGGCGTTTATCAGACATTCAGATAGGGGAAATGTCAGTGAGCGTTCCCATTTCAGTTCAAGAGCGATTCGGCGGATGAGTCCTTGATATTTCGCCGTTTTCAGGAAATTTTCAGAATTTTTGAAAATTTCACTTTTTTGTGAAAATATCCACTAAATGAGGGAATAATATGTGTAAGGGTACCCCAGGAGAGTTCCAAATGTGTGTGGGTAGAATATATATCCCACGGGGGTAAAATTGAAAAAAGTTTAAAAAATTTTTTTTTTGGACTTAGTAATTTTTCCGGCGTTTATCAGACTTTCAGATAGGGCAAATGTCAGTGAGCGTTCCGATTTCAGTTCCAGAGCAATTCGCCCAATGAGTCCTTGATATTTCGTCGTTTTCAGTCAATTTTCAGAATTTTTGAAAATGTCACTTTTTTGTGAAAATATCCACTAAATGAGGGAATAATATGTGTGAGGGTACCCCAGGAGAGTTCCAAATGTGTGTGGGTAGAATATATATCCCACGGGGGTAAAATTGAAAAAAGTTTAAAAAAATTTTTTTTTGGACTTAGTCATTTTTCCGGCGATTATCAGACTTTCAGATAGGGGAAATGTCAGTGAGCGTTGCGATTTTAGTTCCAGAGAGATTCGCCCGATGAGTCCTTGATATTTCGTCGTTTTCAGGCAATTTTCTGAATTTTTGAAAATTTCACTTTTTTGTGAAAATATCCACTAAATGAGGGAATAATATATGTGAGGGTACCCCAATAGAGTTCCAAATGTGTGTGGGTAGAATATATATCCCATGGGGGTAAAATTGAAAAAAGTTGAAAAATTTTTTTTTACTACTTAGTCATTTTTCCGGCATTTATCAGACTTTCAGATAGGGCAAATGTCAGTGAGTGTTCCGATTTCAGTTCCAGAGCGATTCGCCCAATGAGTCCTTGATATTTCGTCGTTTTCAGTCAATTTTCTGAATTTTTGAAAATTTCACTTTTTTGTGAAAATATTAACTAAATGAGGGAATAATATGTGTGAGGGTACCTCGGGAGAGTTCCAAATGTGTGTGGGTAGAATATATATCCCACAGGGTTAAAATTGAAAAAAGTTTAAAAATTTTTTTTTTTGTACTTAGTCATTTTTTCGCCGTTTATCAGACTTTCAGATAGGGGAAATGTCAGTGAGCGTTCCGATTTCAGATCCAGAGCGATTCGGCGGATGAGTCCTTGATATTTCGTCGTTTTCAGGCAATTTACAGAATTTTTGAAAATTTCACTTTTTTGTGAAAATATCCACTAAATGAGGGAATAATATGTGTGAGGGTACCCCAGGAGAGTTCCAAATGTGTGTGGGTAGAATATATATCCCACGGGGGTAAAATTGAAAAAAGTTGAAAAAATTTTTTTTTGTACTTAGTCATTTTTCCGGCGTTTATCAGACTTTCAGATAGGGCAAATGTCAGTGAGTGTTCCGATTTCAGTTCCAGAGCGATTTGCCCAATGAGTCCTTGATATTTCGTCGTTTTCAGTCAATTTTCAGAATTTTTGAAAATTTCATTTTTTGTGAAAATATTAACTAAATGAGAGAATAATATCTGTGAGGGTACCTCGGGAGAGTTCCAAATGTGTGTGGGTAAAATATATATCCCACAGGGTTAAAATTGAAAAAAGTTTAAAAATTTTTTTTTTTTTGTACTTAGTCATTTTTCCGGCGTTTATCAGACTTTCAGATAGGGCAAATGTCAGTGATTGTTCCGATTTCAGTTCCAAAGCGATTCGCCCAATGAGTCCTTGATATTTCGTCGTTTTCAGGCAATTTTCAGAATTTTTGAAAATTTCACTTTTTTGTGAAAACATCCACTAAATGAGGGAATAATATGTGTGAGGGTACCCCAGGAGAGTTCCAAATGTGTGTGAGTAGAATATATATCCCACGGGGGTAAAATTGAAAAAAGTTGAAAAAATTTTTTTTGGACTTAGGTCTTTTTTTCGGCGTTTATCAGACATTCAGATAAGGGAAATGTCAGTGAGCGTTCCCATTTCAGTTCAAGAGCGATTCGGCGGATGAGTCCTTGATATTTCGTCGTTTTCAGGAAATTTTCAGAATTATTGAAAATTTCACTTTTTTGTGAAAATATCCACTAAATGAGGGAATAATATGTGTGAGGGTACCCCAGGAGAGTTCCAAATGTGTGTGGGTAGAATATATATCCCACGGGGGAAAAATTGAAAAAAGTTTAAAAAAATTTTTTTTTGTACTTGTCATTTTTCCGGCGTTTATCAGATTTTCAGATAGGGCAAATGTCAGTGAGCGTTCCGATTTCAGTTCCAGAGCAATTCGCCCAATGAGTCCTTGATATTTCGTCGTTTTCAGTCAATTTTCAGAATTTTTGAAAATGTCACTTCTTTGTGAAAATATTAACTAAATGAGAGAATAATATGTGTGAGGGTACCTCGGGAGAGTTCCAAATGTGTGTGGGTAAAATATATATCCCACAGGGTTAAAATTGAAAAAAGTTTAAAAATTTTTTTTTTTTGTACTTAGTCATTTTTCCGGCGTTTATCAGACTTTCAGATAGGGCAAATGTCAGTGATTGTTCCGATTTCAGTTCCAAAGCGATTCGCCCAATGAGTCCTTGATATTTCGTCGTTTTCAGGCAATTTTCAGAATTTTTGAAAATT
This sequence comes from Phyllobates terribilis, assembly GCF_046119375.1. Taxonomy (NCBI): domain Eukaryota; kingdom Metazoa; phylum Chordata; class Amphibia; order Anura; family Dendrobatidae; genus Phyllobates; species Phyllobates terribilis. The sequence goes on along the minus strand of NW_027362788.1, from coordinate 2,768,267 downwards.
TCACTTTTTTGTGAAAATATCCACTAAATGAGGGAATAATATGTGTGAGGGTACCCCAGGAGAGTTCCAAATGTGTGTGAGTAGAATATATATCCCACGGGGGTAAAATTGAAAAAAGTTGAAAAAAATTTTTTTTGGACTTAGGTCTTTTTTTGGCGTTTATCAGACATTCAGATAGGGGAAATGTCAGTGAGCGTTCCCATTTCAGTTCAAGAGCGATTCGGCGGATGAGTCCTTGATATTTCGTCGTTTTCAGGAAATTTTCAGAATTTTTGAAAATTTCACTTTTTTGTGAAAATATCCACTAAATGAGGGAATAATATGTGTAAGGGTACCCCAGGAGAGTTCCAAATGTGTGTGGGTAGAATATATATCCCACGGGGGTAAAATTGAAAAAAGTTTAAAAAATTTTTTTTTTGGACTTAGTAATTTTTCCGGTGTTTATCAGACTTTCAGATAGGGCAAATGTCAGTGAGCGTTCCGATTTCAGTTCCAGAGCAATTCGCCCAATGAGTCCTTGATATTTCGTCGTTTTCAGTCAATTTTCAGAATTTTTGAAAATGTCACTTCTTTGTGAAAATATTAACTAAATGAGGGAATAATATGTGTGAGGGTACCTCGGGAGAGTTCCAAATGTGTGTGGGTAGAATATATATCCCACAGGGTTAAAATTGATAAAAGTTAAAAAAAAATTTTTTTGTACTTAGTCATTTTTCCGGCGTTTATCAGACTTTCAGATAGGGGAAATGTCAGTGAGCGTTCCGATTTCAGTTCTGGAGCGATTCGCCCAATGAGTCCTTGATATTTCGTCGGTTTCAGTCAATTTTCAGAATTTTTGAAAATGTTACTTTTTTGTGAAAATATCCACTAAATGAGGGAATAATATGTGTGAGGGTACCCCAGGAGACTTCCAAATGTGTGTGGGTAGAATATATATCCCACAGGGTTAAAATTGAAAAAAGTTAAAAAAAAATTTTTTTTGTACTTAGTCATTTTTCCGGCTTTTATCAGACTTTCAAATAGGGGAAATGTCAGTGAGCGTTCCGATTTCAGTTCCAGAGCGATTCGCCCAAAGAGTCCTTGATATTTCTTTGTTTTCAGTCAATTTTCAGAATTTTTGAAAATTTCACTTTTTTGTGAAAATATCCACTAAATGAGGGAATAATATGTGTGAGGGTACCCCAGGAGAGTTCCAAATGTGTGTGGGTAGAATATATATCCTACGGGGGTAAAATTGAAAAAAGTTGAAAAATTTTTTTTTTTGAACTTAGTCTTTTTTCCGGCGTTTATCATACTTTCAGATAGGGCAAATGTCAGTGAGCGTTCCGATTTCAGTTCCAGAGCAATTCGTCAAATGAGTCCTTGATATTTAGTCGTTTTCAGCCAATTTTCTGGATTTTTGAAAATTTCACTTTTTTGTGAAAATATCCACTAAATGAGGGAATAATATGTGTGAGGGTACCCAGGAAAGTTCCAAATGTGTGTGGGTAGTATATATATCCCACAGGGTTAAAATTGAAAAAAGTTTAAAACATTTTTTTTGTACTTAGTCATTTTTCCGGCGTTTATCAGCCTTTCAGATAGGGCAAATGTCAGTGAGCGTTCCGATTTCAGTTCCAGAGCAATTCGCCCAATGAGTCCTTGATATTTCGTCGTTTTCAGGCAATTTTCTGAATTTTTAAAAATTTCACTTTTTTGTGAAAATATCCACTAAATGAGGGAATAATATGTGTGAGGGTACCTCGGGAGAGTTCCAAATGGGTGTGGGTAGAATATATATCCCACAGGGTTAAAATTGAAAAAAGTTTAAAAAATTTTTTTTTTTGTACTTAGTCATTTTTCCGGCGTTTATCAGACTTTCAGATAGGGGAAATGTCAGTGAGCATTCCGGTTTCAGTTCCAGAGCGATTCGCCCAATGAGTCCTTGATATTTCGTCGTTTTCAGGAAATTTTCAGAATTTTTGAAAATTTCACTTTTTTGTGAAAATATCCACTAAATGAGGGAATAATATGTGTGAGGGTACCCCAGGAGAGTTCCAAATGTGTGTGGGTAGAATATATATCCCACAGGGTTAAAATTGAAAAAAGTTGGGAGCGCACATCTTCTACCTGCCTGCTTGCCTGAGGTACGACGGTCTGCCTTCCAACTCCTGTCAGTCTGTCTAAGGACCAGCTTGCCCGCTCACCTGGGAGCGCTCATCTGCTGCCTGTCTGCTAGCCTACTAGGAGGCTCTGCCTCACGTGCTGTGACCACCCGCCTGTCCAGAGACTCCTGCCCGCTCACCTGGGAGCGCTCATCTGCTACCTGTCTGTTGGTCTTCCTGGAGGCTCCGCCGTCACATGCTTTGATCACCCGTTTATCCAGAGACTCTCGCCTGCTCACCTGGGAGCTCAAGTCTATCATCTGCCGCCACTGGTCGTACCAATCCTTTACCCAGAGACTGCCCCGGTCACTTGCCGTGACCTCCTGCCCGTTCATCCAGAGACTAACCCGGTCACTTGCCGTGATCTCCTGCCCGTTCATCCAGAGACTGCCCCGGTCACTTGACGTGACCTCCTGTCCGTTCATTCAGAGACTGTCCCGGTCACCTGCTGTGACTGCCTGCCCGTCTACCCTGGTCGCCACCCGCTCCCTTACAAGGACCGCCCCCTTGTATAGTAGCTCAGAGGTTCCGCCGCCCAGACCCGTTACATATATCCCACGGGGGTAAAATTGAAAAAAGTTGAAAACATTTTTTTTTTGGGCTTAGTCATTTTTCCGGCGTTTATCAGACTTTCACATAGGGGAAATGTCAGTGAGCGTTCCGATTTCAGTTCCAGAGCAATTCGCCCAATGAGTCCTTGATATTTAGTCGTTTTCAGCCAATTTTCTGGATTTTTGAAAATTTCACTTTTTTGTGAAAATATCCACTAAATGAGGGAATAATATGTGTGAGGGTACCCCAGGAGAGTTCCAAATGTGTGTGGGTAGAATATATATCAGACGGGGGGTAAAATTGAAAACAGTTGAAAAAATATTTTTTTTGGACTTAAGTCATTTTTCCAGCGTTTATAAGACTTTCAGATAGGGGAAATGTCAGTGAGCCTTCCGATTTCAGTTCCAGAGCGATTCGGCCAATGAGTCCTTGATATTTAGTCGTTTTCAGCCAATTTTCTGGATTTTTGAAAATTTCACTTTTTTGTCAAACTATCCACTAAATGAGCGAATAATATGTGTGAGGGTACCCCAGGAGAGTTCCAAATGTGTGTGTGTAGACTATGTATCCCACGGGGGTAAAATTGAAAAAAGTTTAAAAAATTTTTTTTTTGGACTTAGTCATTTCTCCGGCGTTTATCAGACTTTCAGATAGGGAGTGAGCTAGGGAGTGAACGTTCTGATTTCAGTTCCAGAGCGATTCGCCCAATGAGTCCTTGATATTTCGTCGTTGTCAGGCAATTTTCTGAATTTTTTAAAATTTCACTTTTTTGTGAAAATATCCACTAAATGAGGGAATAATATGTGTGAGGGTACCCCAGGAGAGTTCCAAATGTGTGTGGGTAGAATATATATCCCACGGGGGTAAACTTGAAAAAAAAAATTTTTTGGACTTAGCAATTTTTCCGGCGTTTATCAGACTTTCAGATAGGAGAAATGTCAGTGAGCGTTCCGATTTCAGTTCCAGAGCGATTCGCCCAATGAGTCCTTGAAATTTAGTCGTTTTCAGCGAATTTTCTGGATTTTTGAAAATTTCACTTTTTTGTGAAAATATCCACTAAATGAGGGAATAATATGTGTGAGGGTACCCCAGGAGAGTTCCAAATGTGAGTGGGTAGAATATACATCAGACGGGGGGTAAAATTGAAAAAAGTTGAAAAAAAATTTTTTTTGGACTTAGTCATTTTTCCGGCGTTTATCAGACTTTCAGGTAGGGGAAATATCAGTGAGCGTTCCGATTTCAGTTCCAGAGCGATTCGCTCAATGAGTCCTTGAAATTTAGTCGTTTTCAGCCAATATTCTGGATTTTTGAAAATTTCACTTTTTTGTGAAAATATCCACTAAATGAGGGAATAATATGTGTGAGGGTACGCCAGGAGAGTTCCAAATGTGTATGGGTAGAATATATATCAGACGGGGGGTAAAATTGAAAAAAGTTGAAAAAAAATTTTTTTTTGACTTAGTCATTTCTCCGGCGTTTATCAGACTTTCAGATAGGGAGTGAGCTAGGGAGTGAGCGTTCTGATTTCAGTTCCAGAGCGATTCGCCCAATGAGTCCTTGATATTTCGTCGTTGTCAGGCAATTTTCTGAATTTTTTAAAATTTCACTTTTTTGTGAAAATGTCCACTAAATGAGGGAATAATATGTGTGAGGGTACCCCAGGAGAGTTCCAAATGTGTGTGGGAAGAATATATATCCCACGGGGGTAAAATTGAAAAAAGTTTAAAAAAAATTTTTTTTGGACTTAGTCATTTTTCCGGCGTTTATCAGACTTTCAGATAGGGAGTGAGCTAGGGAGTGAGCGTTCCGATTTCAGTTCCAGAGCGATTCGCCCAATGAGTCCTTGATATTTTGTCGTTTTCAGCCAATTTTCTGGATTTTTGAAAATTTCACATTTTTGTGAAAATATCCACTTAATGAGGGAATAATATGTGTGAGGGTACCCCAGGGGAGTTCCAAATGTGTGTGGGTAGAATATATATCCCACGGGGGTAAAATTGAAAAAAGTTGAAAAAAATTTTTTTTTGGACTTAGTCATTTTTCCGCCATTTATCAGACTTTCATATAGGGGAAATGTCAGTGTTCGTTCTGATTTCAGTTCCAGAGCGATTGCCCCAATGAGTCCTTGATATTTAGTCATTTTCAGTCAATTTTCTGGATTTTTGAAAATTTCACTTTTTTGTGAAAATATCCACTAAATGAGGGAATAATATGTGTGAGGGTACCCCAGGAGAGTTCCAAATGTGTGTGGTAGAATATATATCAAACAGGATTAAAATTGAAAAAAGTTGAAAAAAATTATTTTTTGTACTTAGTCATTTTTCCGGTGTTTATCAGGCTTTCAGAGAGGGAGTGAGCTAGGGAGTGGGCGTTCTGATTTCAGTTCCAGAGCGATTCGCCCAATGAGTCCTTGATATTTCGTCGTTGTCAGGCAATTTTCTGAATTTTTCAAAATTTCACTTTTTTGTGAAAATATTCACTAAATGAGGGAATAATATGTATGAGGGTACCCCAGGAGAGTTCCAAATGTGTGTGGGTAGAATATATATCCCACGGGGGTAAAATTGTAAAAAGTCTAAAAAAAAATTTTTTTGGACTGTCTTTTTTCCGGCATTTATCAGACTTTCAGATAGGGGAAATGTCAGTGAGCGTTCCGATTTCAGTTCCAGAGCGATTCGCCCAATGAGTCCTTGATATTTAGTCGTTGTCAGGCAATTTTCTGAATTTTTGAATATTTCACTTTTTTGTGAAAATATCCACTTAATGAGGGAATAATATGTGTGAGGGTACCCCAGGAGAGTTCCAAATGTGTGTGGGTAGAATATATATCAAACAGGATTAAAATTGAAGAAAGTTTAAAACATTTTTTTTGGACTTACTCATTTTTCGGGCGTTTATCAGACTTTCAGATAGGGGAAATGTCATTTAGCGTTCCAATTTCAGTTCCAGAGCGATTCGCCCAATAAGTCCTTGATATTTAGTTGTTTTCAGCCAATTTTCTGGATTTTTGAAAATTTTACTTTTTTATGAAAATATCCACTAAATGAGGGAATAATGTGTGTGAGGGTACCCCAGGAGAGTTCCAAATGTGTGTGGGTGGAATATATATCACACGGGGGGTAAAATTGAAAAAAAGTTGAAAACATTTTTTTTTTCGACTTAGTCATTTTTCGGGCGTTAATCAGACTTTCAGATAGGGGAAATGTCAGTGCGTGTTCTGATTTCAGTTCCAGAGCGATTCGCCCAATGAATCCTTGATATTTCGTCATTGTCAGGCAATTTTCTGAATTTTTGAAAATTTCACTTTTTTGTGAAAATATCCACTAAATGAGGGAATAATATGTGTGAGGGTACCCCAGGAGAGTTCCAAATGTGTGTGGGTAGAATATATATCAGAGGGGGGGTAAAATTGAAAACAGTGGAAAAAATTTTTTTTTAGACGTAGTCATTTTTCCGCCGTTTATCAGACATTCAGATAGGGGAAATGTCAGTGAACATTCCGATATCAGTTCCAGAGCGATTCGTCCCATGAGTCCTTGATATTTAGTCGTTTTCAGCCAATATTTTGGATTTTTGAAAATTTCACTTTTTTGTGAAAATATCCACTAAATGAGGGAATAATATGTGTGAGGGAACCCCAGGAGAGTTCAAATGTGTGTGGGTAGAATATATATCAGACGGGGGTAAAATAGAAAACAGTCGAAAAAATTTTTTTTTTGGACTTAGTCATTTTTCCAGCGTTTATAAGACTTTCACATAGGGGAAATGTCAGTGAGCGTTCCGATTTCAGTTCCAGAGCGATTCGCCCAATGAGTCCTTGAAATTTAGTCGTTTTCAGCGAATTTTCTGGATTTTTTAAAATTTCACTTTTTTGTGAAAATATCCACTAAATGAGGGAATAATATGTGTGAGGGTACCCCAGGAGAGTTCCAAATGTGTGTGGGTAGAATATATATCCCACGGGGGTAAAATTGAAAAAAGTTGAAAAAATTTTTTTTTTGGACTTAGTCATTTTTCCAGCGTTTATAAGACTTTCAGATAGGGGAAATGTCAGTGAGCGTTCCTATTTCAGTTCCGGAGCGATTCGCCCAATGAGTCCTTGAAATTTAGTCATTTTCAGCCAATTTTCTGGATTTTTGAAAATTTCACTTTTTTGTGAAAATATCCACTAAATGAGGGAATAATATGTGTGAGGGTACCCCAGGAGAGTTCCAAATGTGTGTGGGTAGAATATATATCCCACGGGGGTAAAATTGAAAAAAAAAATTTTTTGGACTTAGTCATTTTTCCGGCGCTTATGAGACTTTCAGATAGAGGAAATGTCAGTGAGCGTTCCGATTTCAGTTCCGGAGCGATTCGCCCAATGAGTCCTTGATATTTAGTCGTTTTCAGCCAATTTTCTGCATTTTTTAAAATTTTACTTTTTTGTGAAAATATCCACAAAATGAGTGAATAATATGTGTGAGGGTACCCCAGGAGAGTACCAAATGTGTGTGGGCAGAATATATATCCTACGGGGGTAAAATTGAAAAAAGTTGAAAAATTTTTTTTTTGGACTTAGTTATTTTTCCGGCGTTTATCAGACTTTCAGATAGGGGAAATGTCAATGAACATTCCGATATCAGTTCCAGTGCGATTCGCCCCATGAGTCCTTGCTATTTAGTCGTTTTCAGCCAATCTTCTGGATTTTTGAAAATTTTACTTTTTTGTGAAAACATCCACTAAATGAGGGAATAAAATGTGTGACGGTACCTCAGGAGAGTTCCAAATGTGTGTGGGTAGAATATTTATCCCACGGGGGTAAAATTGAAAAAAAATGAAAAAAAATTTTTTTTGGACTTAGTCATTTTTCCGGCGCTTATCAGACTTTAAGATAGAGGAAATGTCAGTGAGCGTTCCGATTTCAGTTCCGGAGCGATTCGCCCAATGAGTCCTTGATAGTTAGTAGTTTTCAGCCAATTTTCTGGATTTTTGAAAATTTCACTTTTTTGTGAAAATATCCACAAAATGAGGGAATAATATGTGTGAGGGTACCCCAGGAGAGTTCCAAATGTGTGTGGGTAGAATATATATCCCACAGGGGTAAAATTTTAGAAAAAAATTTTTTGGACTTAGTCATTTTTCCGGCGCTTATCAGACTTTAAAATAGAGGAAATGTCAGTGGGCGTTCCAATTTCAGTTCCGGAGCGATTCGCCCAATGAGTCCTTGATATTTAGTCGTTTTCAGCCAATTTTCTGGATTTTTGAAAATTTTACTTTTTTGTGAAAATATCCACTAAATGAGGGAATAATATGTGTGAGGGTACCCCAGGAGAGTTCCAAATGTGTGTGGGTAGAATACATATCAGATGGGGGGTAAAATTGAAAAAAGTTTAAAAAAAATTTTTTTTTGGACTTAGTCATTTTTCCGGCGTTTATCAGACTTTTAGATAGGGGAAATGTCAGTGAGCGTTCCGATTTCAGTTCCAGAGCGATTCGCCCAATGAGTCCTTGATATTTAGTCGTTTTCAGCGAATTTTCTGGATTTTTGAAAATTTCACTTTTTTGTGAAAATATCCACTAAATGAGGGAATAATATGTGTGAGGGTACCCCAGGAGAGTTCCAAATGTGTGTGGGTAGAATATATATCCCACGGGGGTAAAATTGAAAAAAGTTGAAAAAATTTTTTTTTTGGACTTAGTCATTTTTCCGGCGTTTATCAGACTTTCAGATAGGGGAAATGTCAGTGAACATTCCGATATCAGTTCCAGAGCGATTCGCCCCATGAGGCCTTGCTATTTAGTCGTTTTCAGCCAATCTTCTGGATTTTTGAAAATTTCACTTTTTTGTGAAAATATCCACAAAATGAGGGAATAATATGTGTGAGGGTACCCCAGGAGAGTTCCAAATGTGTGTGGGTAGAATATATATCAGACGGGGGGTAAAATTGAAAAAAGTTGAAAAACTTTTTTTTTTGGACTTAGTCATTTTTCCGGCGTTTAACAGACTTTCAGATTGGGGAAATGTCAGTGAGGGTTCCGATTTCAGTCACAGAGCGATTTGCCCAATGAGTCCTTGATATTTAGTCGTTTTCAGCCAATTTTCTGGATTTTTGAAAATTTCACTTTTTTGTGAAAATATCCACTAAATGAGGGAATAATATGTGCGAGGGTACCCCAGGAGAGTTCCAAATGTGTGTAGGTAGAATATATATCCCACGGGGGTAAAATTGAAAAAAAAATTTTTTTGGACTTAGTCATTTTTCCGGCGCTTATCAGTCTTTCAGAGAGAGGAAATGTCAGTGAGCGTTCTGATTTCAGTTCTGGAGCGATACGCCCAATGAGTCCTTGATATTTAGTCGTTTTCAGCCAATTTTCTGGATTTTTGAAAATTTTACTTTTTTGTGAAAATATCCACTAAATGAGGGAATAATATGTGTGAGGGTACCCCAGGAGAGTTCCAAATGTGTGTGGGTAGAATATATATCCCACGGGGGTAAAATTGAAAAAAAAAATTTTTTGGACTTATTAATTTTTCCGGCGTTTATCAGACTTTCAGATTGGGGAAATGTCAGTGAGCATTCCGATTTCAGTTCCAGAGCGATTCGCCCAATGAGTCCTTGATATTTAGTCGTTTTCGGCCAATTTTCTGGATTTTTGAAAATTTTTCTTTTTTGTGAAAATATCCACTAAATGAGGCAGGACAGTTCCAAATGTGTGTGGGTAGAATACATATCAGATGGGGGGTAAAATTGAAAAAAGTTGAAAAAAAAATTTTTTTGGACTTAGTCATTTTTCCGGCGTTTATCAGACTTTCAGAGAGAGGAAATGACAGTGAGCGTTCCGATTTCAGTTCCAGAGCGATTCGCCCAATGAGTCCTTGATATTTAGTCGTTTTCGGCCAATTTTCTGGATTTTTGAAAATTTCACTTTTTTGTGAAAATATCCACTAAATGAGGGAATAATATGTGTGAGGGTACCCCAGGAGAGTTCCAAATGTGTGTGGGTAGAATATATATCCCACGGGGGTAAAATTAAAAAAAAAAATTTTTTGGACTTGGTAATTTTTCCGGCGCTTATCAGACTTTCAGATAGGGGAAATGTCAGTGAGCGTTCCGATTCCAGTTCCAGAGCGATTCGCCCAATGAGTCCTTGATATTTAGTCGTTTTCAGCGAATTTTCTGGATTTTTTAAAATTTCACTTTTTTGTGAAAATATCCACTGAATGAGGGAATAATATGTGTGAGGGTACCCCAGGAGAGTTCCAAATGTGTGTGGGTAGAATATATATCCCACGGGGGTAAAATTGAAAAAAGTTGAAAAAATTTTTTTTTTGGACTTAGTCATTTTTCCGCCGTTTATCAGACTTTCAGATAGGGGAAATGTCAGTGAACATTCCGATATCAGTTCCAGAGCGATTCGCCCCATGAGTCCTTGATATTTAGTTGTTTTCAGCCAATATTTTTGATTTTTGAAAATTTCACTTTTTTGTGAAAATATCCACTAAATGAGGGAATAATATGTGTGAGGGAACCCCAGGAGAGTTCAAATGTGTGTGGGAAGAATATATATCCCACGGGGGTAAAATTGAAAACAGTTGAAAAAATTTTTTTTTTGGACTTAGTCATTTTTCCAGCGTTTATAAGACTTTCAGATAGGGGAAATGTCAGTGAGCGTTCCGATTTCAGTTCCAGAGCGATTCGCCCAATGAGTCCTTGAAATTTAGTCGTTTTCAGCGAATTTTCTGGATTTTTGAAAATTTCACTTTTTTGTGAAAATATCCACAAAATGAGTGAATAATATGTGTGAGGGTACCCCAGGAGAGTTCCAAATGTGTGTGGGTAGAATATATATCCCACGGGGGTAAAATTGAAAAAAGTTGAAAAATTTTTTTTTTTGCACTTAGTCATTTTTCCGGCGTTTATCAGACTTTCAGATTGGGGAAATGTCAGTGAGCGTTCCGATTTCAGTTACAGAGTGATTTGCCCAATGAGTCCTTGATATTTAGTGGTTTTCAGACAATTTTCTATATTTTTGAAAATTTCACTTTTTTGTGAAAATATCCACTAAATGAGGGAATAATATGTGTGAGGGTACCCCAGGAGAGTTCCAAATGTGTGTGGGTAGAATATATATTCCACAGGGTTAAAATTGAAAAAAATTAAAAAAAAAATTTTTTTTGACTTAGTCATTTTTCCGGCGTTTATCAGACTTTCAGATAGGGAGTGAGCTAGGGAGTGAGCGTTCTGATTTCAGTTCCAGAGCGATTCGCCCAATGAGTCCTTGATATTTAGTGGTTTTCAGCCAATTTTCTATATTTTTGAAAATTTCACTTTTTTGTGAAAATATCCACTAAATGAGGGAATAATATCTGTGAGGGAACCCCAGGAGAGTTCCAAATGTATGTGGGTAGAATATATATCCCACGGGGGTAAAATGGCAAAAAAATTTTTTTTGGACTTAGTCATTTTTCCGGCGTTTATCAGACTTTCAGATAGGGAGTGAGCTAGGGAGTGAGCGTTCTGATTTCAGTTCCAGAGCGATTCGCCCAATGAGTCCTTGATATTTAGTCGTTTTCAGCCAATTTTCAGAATTTTTGAAAATTTCACTTTTTTGTGAAAATATCCACTAAATGAGGGAATAATCTATGTGAGGGTACCCCAGGAGTGTTCCAAATGTGTGTGGGTAGAATATATATCCCACGGGGGTAAAATTGAAAAAAGTTGAAAAAATTTTTGGGGGGGATTTAGTCATTTTTCTTGCATTTATCAGACTTTCAGATAGGGGAAATGTCAGTCAGCATTCCGATTTCAGTTCCAGAGCGATTCGCCCAATGAGTCCTTGATATTTAGTCGTTTTCAGCCAATTTTCTGGATTTTTGAAAATTTCACTTTTTGTGAAAATATCCACTAAATGAGGGAATAATATGTGTGAGGGTACCCCAGAAGAGTTCCAAATGTGTGTGGGTAGAATATATATCCCACAGGGTTAAAATTGAAAAAAGTTAAAAACATTTTTTTTTTTGGATTTAGTCATTTTTCCGGCGTTTATCAGACTTTCAGATAGGGGAAATGTCAGTGAGCATTCCGATTTCAGTTCCAGAGCGATTCGCCCAATGAGTCCTTGATATTTAGTCGCTTTCAGCCAATTTTCTGGATTTTTAAAAATTTCACTTTTTTGTGAAAATATCCACTAAATGAGGGAATAATATGTGTGAGGGTACCCCAGGAGAGTCCCAAATGTGTGTGGGTAGAATATATATCCCACGGGGGTATAAGTGAAAAAAGCTGAAAAATTTTTTGGGGGGATTTAGTCATTTTTCTCGCATTTATCAGACTTTCAGATAGGGGAAATGTCAGTGAGCATTCCGATTTCAGTTCCAGAGTGATTCGCCCAATGAGTCCTTGATATTTAGTTGTTTTCAGCCAATTTTCTGGATTTTTGAAAATTTCACTTTTTTGTGAAAATATCCACTAAGTGAGGGAATAATATGTGTGAGGGTACCCCAGGATAGTTCCAAATGTGTGTCGGTAGAATATATATCCCAAGGGGGTAAAATTGAAAAAAGTTGAAAAAAATTTTTTTTTGGACTTAGTCATTTTTCCAGCGTTTATCAGACTTTCAGATAGGGGAAATGTCAGTGAGCATTCCAATTTCAGGTCCAGAGCAATTCGACCAATGGGTCCTTGATATTTAGTCGTTTTCAGCCAATTTTCTGGATTTTTGAAAATTTCACTTTTTTTGTGAAAATATCCACTAAATGAGGGAATAATATGTGTGATGGCACCCCAGGAGAGTTCCAAATGTGCGTGGGTAGAATATATATCCCACAGGGTTAAAATTTAAAAAAGTAAAAAAAAAATTTTTTGGCCGATTTAGTCATTTATCCGGCGTTTATCAGACTTTCAGATAGGGGAAATGTCAGTGAGCATTCCGATTTCCGTTCCAGATCGATTCGCCCAATGAGTCCTTGATATTTCGTCATTTTCAGGCAATTTTCTGGATTTTTGAAAATTTCACTTTTTTGTGAAAATATCCACTAAATGAGGGAATAATATGTGTGAGGGTACCCCAGGAGAGTTCCAAATGTGTGTGGTTAGAATATATATCCCACAGGGTTAAAATTGAAAAAAGTTGAAAATTTTTTTTTTTTTATACTTAGTCATTTTTCCAGCGTTTATCAGACTTTCAGATAGGGGAAATGTCAGTGAGCATTCCGTTTTCAGTTCCAGAGCGATGCGAACAATGAGTCCTTGATATTTAGTCGTTTTCAGCCAATTTTCTGGGTTTTTGAAAATTTCACTTTTATGTGAAAATATCCACTTAATGAGGGAATAATATGTGTGAGGGTACAACAGGAGAGTTCCAAATGTGTGTGGGTAGAATATATATCCCACGGGGGTAAAATTGAAAAAAGTTGAAACATTTTTTGGGGGGGATTTAGTCATTTTTCTGGCATTTATCAGACTTTCAGATAGGGGAAATGTCAGTGAGCATTCCGATTTCAGTTCCAGAGCGATTCGCCCAATGAGTCCTTGATATTTCGTCATTTTCAGGCAATTTTCTGGATTTTTGAAAATTTCACTTTTTTGTAAAAATATCCACTAAATGAGGGAATAATATGTGTGAGGGTACCCCAGGAGAGTTCCAAATGTGTGTGGGTAGAATATATATCCCACAGGGTTAAAATTTAAAAAAGTTGAAAAAAAAATTTTTTTTGTACTTGTCATTTTTCCGGCGTTTATCAGACTTTCAGATAGGGGAAATGTCAGTGAGCATTCCGATTTCAGTTCCAGAGCGATTTGCCCAATGAGTCCATGAAATTTAGTCGTTTTCAGCCAATTTTCAGAATTTTTGAAAATTTCACTTTTTTGTGAAAATATCCAATAAATGAGGCAATAATATGTGTGAGGGTACCCCAGGAGAGTTCCAAATGTGTGTGGGTAGAATATATATCCCACGGGGTAAAATTGAAAAAAGTTGAAAAAAAAAATATTTTTGTACTTAGTCATATTTCTGGCGTTTAGTAGACTTTCAGATAGGGGAAATGTCAGAGAGCGTTCCGATTTCAGTTCCAGAGCGATTCACCGGATGGGTCCTTGATATTTAGTTGTTTTCAGCCAATTTTCTGGATTTTTGAAAATTTCACTTTTTTGTGAAAATATCCACTAAACGAGGGAATAATATGTGTGAGGGTACCCCAGGAGAGTTCCAAATGTGTGTGGGTAGAATATATATCCCACGGGGGTAAAATTGAAAAAAGTTGAAAAATTTTTTTTTTTGCACTTAGTCATTTTTCCGGCGTTTATCAGACTTTCAGATAGCGGAAAAGTCAGTGAGCGTTCCGATTTCAGTTCCAGAACGATTCGGCCAATGGGTCCATGATATTTAGTCGTTTTCAGCCAATTTACTGGATTTTTGAAAATTTAACTTTTTTGTGAAAATATCCACTAAATGAGGGAATAATATGTGTGAGGGTACCCCAGGAGTGTTCCAAATGTGTGTGGATAGAATATATATCCCACGGGGGTAAAATTGAAAAAAGTTGAAAAGATTTTTGGGGGGGATTTAGTCATTTTTCTGGCATTTATCAGACTTTCAGATAGGGGAAATGTCAGTGAGCATTCCGTTTTCAGTTCCAGAGCGATTCGCCCAATGAGTCTTTGATATTTAGTCGTTTTCAGCCAATTTTCTGGATTTTTGAAAATTTCACTTTTTTGTGAAAATATCCACTAAATGAGGGAATAATATGTGTGAGGGTACCCCAGGAGAGTTCCAAATGTGTGTGGGTAGAATATATATCCCACGGGGGTAAAATTAAAAAAAAAAATTTTTTGGACTTGGTAATTTTTCCGGCGCTTATCAGACTTTCAGATAGGGGAAATGTCAGTGAGCGTTCCGATTTCAGTTCCAGAGCGATTCGCCCAATGAGTCCTTGATATTTAGTCGTTTTCAGCGAATTTTCTGGATTTTTTAAAATTTCACTTTTTTGTGAAAATATCCACTGAATGAGGGAATAATATGTGTGAGGGTACCCCAGGAGAGTTCCAAATGTGTGTGGGTAGAATATATATCCCACGGGGGTAAAATTGAAAAAAGTTGAAAAAATTTTTTTTTTGGACTTAGTCATTTTTCCGCCGTTTATCAGACTTTCAGATAGGGGAAATGTCAGTGAACATTCCGATATCAGTTCCAGAGCGATTCGCCCCATGAGTCCTTGATATTTAGTTGTTTTCAGCCAATATTTTTGATTTTTGAAAATTTCACTTTTTTGTGAAAATATCCACTAAATGAGGGAATAATATGTGTGAGGGAACCCCAGGAGAGTTCAAATGTGTGTGGGAAGAATATGTATCCCACGGGGGTAAAATTGAAAACAGTTGAAAAAATTTTTTTTTTGGACTTAGTCATTTTTCCAGCGTTTATAAGACTTTCAGATAGGGGAAATGTCAGTGAGCGTTCCGATTTCAGTTCCAGAGCGATTCGCCCAATGAGTCCTTGAAATTTAGTCGTTTTCAGCGAATTTTCTGGATTTTTGAAAATTTAACTTTATTGTGAAAATATCCACTAAATGAGGGAATAATATGTGTGAGGGTACCCCAGGAGTGTTCCAAATGTGTGTGGATAGAATATATATCCCACGGGGGTAAAATTGAAAAAAGTTGAAAAGATTTTTGGGGGGGATTTAGTCATTTTTCTGGCATTTATCAGACTTTCAGATAGGGGAAATGTCAGTGAGCATTCCGTTTTCAGTTCCAGAGCGATGCGCCCAATGAGTCTTTGATATTTAGTCGTTTTCAGCCAATTTTCTGGATTTTTGAAAATTTCACTTTTTTGTGAAAATATCCAATAAATGAGCGAATAATATGTGTGAGGGTACTACAGGAGAGTTCCAAATGTTTGTGGGTAGAATATATATCCCACAGGGGTAAAATTGAAAAAAGTTGAAAAAAATTTTTTTTGGGACTTAGTCATTTTTCCGGCGTTTATCAGACTTTCAGATAGGGGAAATGTCAATGAGCATTCCGATTTCAGTTCCAGAGTGATTCGCCCAATGAGTCCTTGATATTTTGTCGTTTTCAGCCAATTTTCTGGATTTTTGAAAAGTTCACTTTTTTGTGAAAATATCCACTAAATGAGAGAATAATATGTGTGAGGTTACCCCAGGAGAGTTCCAAATGTGTGTGGGTAGAATATATATCCTACGGGGGTAAAATTGAAAAAAGTTGAAAAAAAAATTATTTTGACTTAGTCATTTTTCCGACGTTTATCAGACTTTCAGATAGCGGAAAAGTTAGTGAGCGTTCCGATTTCAGTTCCAGAACGATTCGGCCAATGAGTCCTTGATATTTAGTCGTTTTCAGCCAATTTTCTGTATTTTTGAAAATTTCACTTTTTTGTGAAAATATCCACTAAATGAGGGAATAATATGTGTGAGGGTACCCCAGGAGAGTTCCAAATGTGTGTGGGTAGAATATATATCCCACAGGGGTAAAATTGAAAAAAGTTTAAAACATTATTTTTTTGGACTTAGTCATTTTTCCGGCGTTTATCAGACTTTCAGATAGCAGAAATGTCAGTGAGCGTTCCGATTTCATTTCCAGAGCGATTCGCCCAATGAGTCCTTGATATTTTGTCGTTTTCAGCCAATTTTTGGATTTTTGAAAATTTCACTTTTTTTGTGAAAATATCCACTAAATGAGGGAATAATATGTGTGAGGGTACCCCAGGAGAGTTCCAAATGTGTGTGGGTAGAATATATATCCCACAGGGTTAAAATTGAAAAAAGTTAAAAAAAATTTTTTTTTTGTACTTAGTCGTTTTTCCGGTGTTTATCAGACTTTCAGACAGGGGAAAAGTCAGAGAGCGTTCCGATTTCATATCAAGAGCGATTCGCTCAATGAGTCCTTGATATTTAGTCGTTTTCAGCCAATTTTCTGGATTTTTGAAAATTTCACTTTTTTGTGAAAATATCCACTAAATGAGGGAATAATATGTGTGAGGGTACCCCAGGAGAGTTCCAAATGTGTGTGGGTAGAATATATATCCCACGGAGTTAAAATTGAAAAAAGTTGAACATTTTTTTTTGGGGATTTAGTCATTTTTCCGGCGTTTATCAGACTTTCAGATAGCGGAAAAGTCAGTGAGCGTTCCGATTTCAGTTCCAGAACGATTCGGCCAATGAGTCCTTGATATTTAGTCGTTTTCAGCCAATTTTCTGTATTTTTGAAAATTTCACTTTTTTGTGAAAATATCCACTAAATGAGGGAATAATATGTGTGAGGGTACCCCAGGAGAGTTCCAAATGTGTGTGGGTAGAATATATATCCCGCATGGTTGAAATTGAAAAAAGTTGAAAAAAAAATATTTTTGTACTTAGTCATATTTCCGGCTTTTATCAGACTTTCAGATAGGGGAAATGTCAGTAAGCATTCCGATTTCAGTTCCAGAGTGATTCGCCCAATGAGTCCTTGATATTTTGTCGTTTTCAGCCAATTTTCTGGATTTTTGAAAAGTTCACTTTTTTGTGAAAATATCCACTAAATGAGGGAATAATGTATGTGAGGTTACCACAGGAGAGTTCCAAATGTGTGTGGGTAGAATATATATCCTACGGGGGTAAAATTGAAAAAAGTTGAAAAAATTTTTTTTTTGACTTAGTCATTTTTTCGACGTTTATCAGACTTTCAGATAGCGGAAATGTCAGTGAGCGTTCCGATTTCAGTTCCAGAACGATTCGCCCAATGAGTCCTTGATATTTAGTCGTTTTCCGCCAATTTTCAGAATTTTTGAAGATTTCACTTTTTTGTGAAAATATCCACTAAATGAGGGAATAATATGTGTGAGGGTACCCCAGGAGAGTTCCAAATGTGTGTGGGTAGAATATATATCCCACAGGGGTAAAATTGAAAAAAGTTTAAAACATTATTTTTTTGGACTTAGTCATTTTTCCGGCGTTTATCAGACTTTCAGATAGCAGAAATGTCAGTGAGCGTTCCGATTTCATTTCCAGAGCGATTCGCCCAATGAGTCCTTGATATTTTGTCATTTTCAGCCAATTTTCTGGATTTTTGAAATTTTCACTTTTTTGTGAAAATATCCTCTAAAAGACGGAATAATATGCGTGAGGGTTCCCCAGGAGTGTTCCAAATGTGTGTGGATAGAATATATATCCCACGGGGGTAAAATTGAAAAAAGTTGAAAAGATTTTTTGGGGGGATTTAGTCATTTTTCTGGCATTTATCAGACTTTCAGATAGGGGAAATGTCAGTGAGCATTCCGTTTTCAGTTCCAGAGCGATGCGCCCAATGAGTCCTTGATATTTAGTCGTTTTCAAGCCAATTTTCTGGATTTTTGAAAATTTCACTTTTTTGTGAAAATATCCACTAAATGAGGGAATAATATGTGTGAGGGTACCCCAGGAGTGTTCCAAATGTATGTGGATAGAATATATATCCCACGGGGGTAAAATTGAAAAAAGTTGAAACATTTTTTGGGGGGGATTTAGTCATTTTTCTGGCATTTATCAGACTTTCAGATAGGGGAAATGTCAGTGAGTATTCCGTTTTCAGTTCCAGAGCGATGCGCCGAATGAGTACTTGATATTTAGTCGTTTTCAGCCAATTTTCTGTTTTTTTGAAAATTTCACTTTTTTGTGAAAATATCCACTAAATGAGGGAATAATATGTGTGAGGGTACCCCAGGAGAGTTACAAATGTGTGTGGGTAGAATATATATCCCACAGGGTTAAAATTGAAAAAATTTGAAAATTTTTTTTTTTTGTACCTGTCATTTTTCCGGCGTTTATCAGACTTTCAGATAGCGGAAATGTCAGTGAGCGTTCCGATTTCATTTCCAGAGCGATTCGCCCAATGAGTCCTTGATATTTAGTCTTTTTCAGCCA
Organism: Phyllobates terribilis; assembly: GCF_046119375.1. Classification (NCBI taxonomy): domain Eukaryota; kingdom Metazoa; phylum Chordata; class Amphibia; order Anura; family Dendrobatidae; genus Phyllobates; species Phyllobates terribilis. The sequence goes on along the minus strand of NW_027362788.1, from coordinate 2,749,688 downwards.
ATTTTCTGGATTTTTGAAAATTTCACTTTTTTGTGAAAATATCCACTAAATGAGGGAATAATATGTGTGAGGGTACCCCAGGAGAGTTCCAAATGTGTGTGGGTAGAATATATATCCTACGGGGGTAAAATTGAAAAAAGTTGAAAAAAATTTTTTTTTTTACTTAGTCATTTTACCGCCGTTTATCAGACTTTCAGATAGGGGAAATGTCAGTGAGCATTCCGATTTCAGTTCCAGAGCGATTCGCCCAATGAGTCCTTGATATTTAGTCGTTTTCAGCCAATTTTCTGGATTTTTGAAAATTTCACTTTTTTGTGAAAATATCCACTAAATGAGGGAATAATATATGTGAGGGTACCCCAGGAGATTTCCAAATGTGTGTGGGTAGAATATATATCCCACAGGGGTAAAATTGAAAAAAGTTTAAAACATTATTTTTTTGGACTTAGTCATTTTTCCGGCGTTTATCAGACTTTCAGATAGCAGAAATGTCAGTGAGCGTTCCGATTTCATTTCCAGAGCGATTCGCCCAATGAGTCCTTGATATTTTGTCGTTTTCAGCCAATTTTTGGATTTTTGAAAATTTCACTTTTTTTGTGAAAATATCCACTAAATGAGGGAATAATATGTGTGAGGGTACCCCAGGAGAGTACCAAATGTGTGTGGGTAGAATATATATCCCACAGGGTTAAAATTGAAAAAAGTTAAAAAAAAATTTTTTTTTGTACTTAGTCGTTTTTCCGGTGTTTATCAGACTTTCAGACAGGGGAAATGTCAGTGAGCATTCCGATTTCAGTTCCAGAGCGATTCGCCCAATGAGCCCATGATATTTAGTCGTTTTCAGCCAATTTTCTGGATTTTTGAAATTTTCACTTTTTTGTGAAAATATCCACTAAAAGACGGAATAATATGCGTGAGGGTTCCCCAGGAGTGTTCCAAATGTGTGTGGATAGAATATATATCCCACGGGGGTAAAATTGAAAAAAGTTGAAAAGATTTTTTGGGGGGATTTAGTCATTTTTCTGGCATTTATCAGACTTTCAGATAGGGGAAATGTCAGTGAGCATTCCGTTTTCAGTTCCAGACCGATGCGCCCAATGAGTCCTTGATATTTAGTCGTTTTCAAGCCAATTTTCTGGATTTTTGAAAATTTCACTTTTTTGTGAAAATATCCACTAAATGAGGGAATAATATGTGTGAGGGTACCCCAGGAGTGTTCCAAATGTGTGTGGATAGAATATATATCCCACGGGGGTAAAATTGAAAAAAGTTGAAACATTTTTTGGGGAGGATTTAGTCATTTTTCTGGCATTTATCAGACTTTCAGATAGGGGAAATGTCAGTGAGCATTCCGTTTTCTGTTCCAGAGCGATGCGCCCAATGAGTCCTTGATATTTAGTCGTTTTCAGGCAATTTTCCGTATTTTTGAAAATTTCACTTTTTTGTGAAAATATCCACTAAATGAGGGAATAATATGTGTGAGGGTACCCCAGGAGACTTCCAAATGTGTGTGGGTAGAATATATATCCCACAGGGTTAAAATTGAAAAAATTTGAAAATTTTTTTTTTTTTGTACCTGTCATTTTTCCGGCGTTTATCAGACTTTCAGATAGCGGAAATGTCAGTGAGCGTTCCGATTTCATTTCCAGAGCGATTCGCCCAATGAGACCTTGATATTTAGTCGTTTTCAGCCAATTTTCTGGATTTATGAAAATTTCACTTTTTTGTGAAAATATCCACTAAATGAGGGAATAATATGTGTGAGGGTACCCCAGGAGAGTTACAAATGTGTGTGGGTAAAATATATATCCCGCATGGTTGAAATTGAAAAAAGTTGAAAAAAAAAATATTTTTGTACTTAGTCATATTTCCGGCTTTTATCAGACTTTCAGATAGGGGAAATGTCAGTGAGCATTCCGATTTCAGTTCCAGAGCGATTCGCCCAATGAGTCCTTGATATTTTGTCATTTTCAGCCAATTTTCTGGATTTTTGAAAATTTCACTTTTTTGTGATTATATCCACTAAATGAGGGAATAATATGTGTGAGGTTACCCCAGGAGAGTTCCAAATGTGTGTGGGTAGAATATATATCCTACGGGGGTAAAATTGAAAAAAGTTGAAAAAAATTTTTTTTTTGACTTAGTCATTTTACCGCCGTTTATCAGACTTTCAGATAGGGGAAATGTCAGTGAGCATTCCGATTTCAGTTCCAGAGCGATTCGCCCAATGAGTCCTTGATATTTTGTCGTTTTCAGCCAATTTTCTGGATTTTTGAAAATTTCACTTTTTTGTGAAAATATCCACTAAATGAGGGAATAATATGTGTGAGGGTATCCCAAGAGAGTTCCAAATGTGTGTGGGTAGAATATATATCCCACGGGGGTAAAATTGAAAAAAGTTGAAAACATTTTTTTTTTGGACTTAGTCATTTTTCAGACGTTTATCAGACTTTCAGATAGCGGAAATGTCAGTGAGCGTTCCGATTTCAGTTCCAGAACGATTCGCCCAATGAGTCCTTGATATTTAGTCGTTTTCAGCCAATTTTCAGAATTTTTGAAAATTTAACTTTTTTGTGAAAATATCCACTAAATGAGGGAATAATATGTGTGAGGGTACCCCAGGAGAGTTCCAAATGTGTGTTGGTAGAATATATATCCCACGGGGGTAAAATTGAAAAAAGTTGAAAATTTTTTTGGGGGGATTTAGTCATTTTTCCGGCGTTTATCAGACTTTCAGATAGGGGAAATGTCAGTGAGCGTTCCGATTTCAGTTCTAGAGCGATTCGCCCAATGAGTCCTTGATATTTTGTCGTTTTTAGTCAATTTTCTGGATTATTGAAACTTCACTTTTTTGTGAAAATATCCACTAAATGAGGGAATAATATGTGTGAGGTTACCCCAGGAGAGTTCCAAATGTGTGTGGGTAGAATATATATCCCACAGGGTAAAATTGAAAAAAGTTTAAAACATTATTTTTTTGGACTTAGTCATTTTTCCGGCGTTTATCAGACTTTCAGATAGCAGAAATGTCAGTGAGCGTTCCGATTTCATTTCCAGAGCGATTCGCCCAATGAGTCCTTGATATTTTGTCGTTTTCAGCCAATTTTTGGATTTTTGAAAATTTCACTTTTTTTGTGAAAATATCCACTAAATGAGGGAATAATATGTGTGAGGGTACCCCAGGAGAGTTCCAAATGTGTGTGGGTAGAATATATATCCCACATGTTTGAAATTGAAAAAAGTTGAAAAAAAAATATTTTTGTACTTAGTCATATTTCCGGCTTTTATCAGACTTTCAGATAGGGGAAATGTCAGTGAGCGGTCCGATTTCAGTTCCAGAGCGATTCGCCCAATGAGTCCTTGATATTTAGTCGTTTTCAGCCAATCTTTAGAATTTTTGAAAATTTCACTTTTTTGTGAAAATATCCACTAAATGAGGGAATAATATGTGTGAGGTTACCCCAGGAGAGTTCCAAATGTGTGTGGGTAGAATATATATCCCACGGGGGTAAAATTGAAAAAAGTTGAAAAAAATTTTTTTTTGACTTAGTCATTTTTACGGCGTTTATCAGACTTTCAGATAGGGGAAATGTCAGTGAGCGTTCCGATTTCAGTTCTAGAGCGATTCGCCCAATGAGTCCTTGATATTTAGTCATTTTCAGCCAATTTTCTGGATTTTTGAAAAATTCACTTTTTTGTGAAAATATCCACTAAATGAGGGAACAAAATGTGTGAGGGTACCCCAGGAGAATTCCAAATGTGTGTGGGTAGAATATATATCCCACGGGGGTAAAATTGAAAAAAGTTGAAAACTTTTTTTTCTTGGACTTAGTCATTTTTCCGGCGTTTTATCAGACTTTCAGATAGGGGAAATGTCAGTGAGCGTTCCGATTTCAGTTTCAGAACGATTCGCCCAATGAGTCCTTGATATTTAGTCGTTTCCAGCCAATTTTCAGAATTTTTGAAAATTTTACTTTTTTGTGAAAATATCCACTAAATGAGGGAATAATATGTGTGAGGGTACCCCAGGAGAGTTCCCAATGTGTGTGGGTAGAATATATATCCCACAGGTTTAAAATTGAAAAAAGTTTAAAAAAATGTTTTTTTTGTACTTAGTCATTTTTCCGGCGTTTATCAGACATTCAGATAGCGGAAATGTCAGTGAGCGTTCCGATTTCAGTTCCAGAGCGATTCGCCTAATGAGTTCTTGATATTTAGTCGTTTCCAGCCAATTTTCAGAATTTTTGAAAATTTCACTTTTTTGTGAAAATATCCACTAAATGAGGGAATAATATGTGTGAGGGTACCCCAGGAGAGTTCCAAATGTGTGTGGGTAGAATATATATCCCACATGGTTGAAATTGAAAAAAGTTTAAAAAAAAAATATTTTTGTACTTAGTCATATTTCCGGCGTTTAGTAGACTTTCAGATACGGGAAATGTCAGTGAGCATTCCGATTTCAGTTCCAGAGCGATTCGCCCAATGAGTCCTTGATATTTAGTAGTTTTCAGCCAATTTTCTGGATTTTTGAAAATTTCACTTTTTTGTGAAAATATCCACTAAATGAGGGAATTATATGTGTGAGGGTATCCCAGGAGAGTTCCAACTGTGTGTCGGTAGAATATATATCCCACGGGGGTAAAATTGAAAAAAGTTGAAACACTTTTTGGGGGGGATTTAGTCATTTT